>NC_030814.1:19437500-29437500 GCF_001704415.2 Capra hircus
CAAATAATTGATAATTAACCTTAATATTCAACAGTGTGATTTGGAGAGTTCTTAATAGTCAGTGCTCATTCATCCTTCTCCCTCATTTCTTCTCTGCCTCTATTGCCACATGCAAAACCATTCTATTCTCTGGGCTACTTCATAGGCTTGATTATCATCTGCAGCGTCTGACTCATAAGCACACAGCCACAACACCAAGCTCTCTCTAAAGCTCTAGTCTCAATTTCCCCACCTTCTCTTGGGCACAACAATCTGTGTGTTCCACCAGAACTCCAAATTTACTGTATGTCTAGAAAATAAATCATTTTCTTTCCAAGCTTAGTTTTCTTCTTGTACCTCTAGTTATAAGAATGGTATTAATATCCTCTTAGCAACAGGCTCAAAACTTTGACTTACCAGGGACATCCCTTTCCTTGCCAATGACTCCAAACTCTTCCAAGCTTGGCTGTGTCCTTGCCTTCCCCTTTACTGACCAAATCTCCACCCTCATCCAGTCCATTATTCTCTCTTGTCTTCTATCTCACTTGTTCCCAAATTGGTTCCCTACCTCCCACATTTTCATCCTAGTATTTACCCATTTTTGCCCATTGAATTTGTTTAAAGCACAGCTCTAAACCCTCTTCACTGCTCAAAAAATTTTATGTTTATAGAATTAATCTCCAACTAAAATATTTGCAAGAGATGAAACAAATCAAAGGAAAAAAATTATTGAATGATGTCTCAGTTCCTCAGCCTGATGTTCAAATTTGCCCACATTGCCACATCTGGCCACATAATTTTCTAACATGGTTTTCATGTCCCCCTACCTTCTCCAGGCAGTGTGATGTAGTAGAAACAATATGATGAAGAAGCAATATAAATAGGAAAACAGAGACTAATGTCCATTCTGTTCCCTGGTGTAATCCTAGGCCTGCAACATCAGAGTGCTCAAAAAATACTTGCTTGGTAAATGAAGAGAGATTTGGATTCCAGACCATTAATTATATTGTGAATATATATGATATACCACAATTTATTTACTTATTTATTGATTTGTTTAACCTGCATGCATGCACGCTCACACGTGTGTGTGTGTGTGTATCACTTATAGGTTAATTAAGACTGTAGGAGGCAAATTTGACTAATAGGTTGTGTCACTTAGCTATATGAACTGCAGATAAATTTCACACAATAAAAATGAAGTCTTATTTTATCTTTTAAATGCAACTGATACTACCAAATTCGAAGGGTTATTTTTGCCATTAGGTGAAACTGATTTTGAGAAGTGTATTTCTTAACACATGGTAGATGCTCTATAGAAGTTTCTTCATTTATCCTTTTCAATTCAGCCTATTCTCTAACCAAATGAAACATGCCACCAACATATATACCTTTTGCTCATGCAGACAGTTCTGCTGGCATGCCTCTTCTCCCTGTTTCAGCATGCCCAAATCCCACCTGCTGTTCAAGAATAAGTCCAATGACACCTCTCTTATACTTCTCCTTCCAGTTCCTACTGCTCAATAGTGATCTTTCCAATGACACTTCATCTGTTCCACTTTGGGGCATTTATGTCATCTCCATTATTATGGTCTGAGACTGATGGCAAATTTGTATCTGGCTCAATTTGTAATGACTCCTCTCTAATAGCTATCCATAGTGCCCTACAAACAAGCAAAAAACACTTAATGAGTAAATAATGTTATCCAAACATAACTTATTGCCAACAAGGAACATCAGAATCATAGAAACTAACTGAAAGTCTTAAGTCCTATAGTTAACACAGGGAAGCAGCAGAACTCAAGCCCTGTTTTCCTGCACACTACAAAGCTGGAACCTGCTGCTGCTGCTCCTGCTGCTGCTAAGTCGCTTCAGTTGTGTCCAACTCTGTGCGACCCCATAGACGGGGGCCCACTGTCCCTGGGATTCTCCAGGCAAGAACACTGGAGTGGGTTGCCATTTCCTTCTCCAATGCATGAAAGTGAAAAGCGAAAGTAAAGTCGCTCAGTCATGCCCGACTCTTCGCGACCCCAGGGGCTGCAGCCTACCAGGCTCCTCCATCCATGGGATTTTCCAGGCAAGAGTGCTGCAGTGGGGTGCCATTGCCTTCTCCGAAGCTGGAACCTACACTACACTAACTCCCATTATAAAGGGAACATGGGATTTGCCATTTTTGAAGATTTGAAATATAACCCCAGTTTCTAAGGCAAAATCTAAATAGACTGAAAGTTCTTCACTTTGGATATGTACAAAAGTTCCTATAGTCCAGATAGAAGCATTCAAAAATTTAATGCTAGGTCTTACCCTCAGAGACTTTTCTTGGATCCACCAGAAAATCTTATTTGAAAGGAAAACTGGAGAACAGGAAAATTCAGAAAGTTAAATAAGATCTGTCTATATGTGATTGAAGCCACTGAAATATAAATCGGTAGTAACACTTAAACGGTAATTGTGATGAACTGCTGGAGCCTCAGTATGGACTAGCATTAAAATGAGAAGTTCCTTGTTGCTCTTGTTTAGTTGCGGTCATGTTTGACTCTACCATCCCAAGGACTGCAGCACACCACACTCCTCTGTCCTCTACTATCTCCCAGAGTTTGCTCAAATTCATGTTCACAGAGTAGGTGATGCTATCTAACCATCTCATCCTCTGCAATCCCCTTTCCCTTTTGCTTCAGTCTTTCCTAGCATCAGGGTCTTTTCCAGTGAGACAGTTCTTCGCAACAGGTGGCCAAAGCACTGGACCTTCAGCTTCAGTCCTCCCAGTGAATATTCAAGGTTGATTTCCTTTAGGATTGACTGGTTTGATCTGCTTGCTGTCCAAGAGACTCTCAAGAGTCTTCTCCAGCACCACAAATCAAAAGCATCAATTCTTTGGCACTCAGCCTTCTTTATGGACCAGCTCTCACATTTGTACATGACTACTGGAAAAAACAGTTTTGACTATATGGACCTTTTTGGCAAAGTAATATCTCTGCTTTTTAATATACTGTCTAGGTTTGTTAGTTTTCCTCGCAAGGAGCAAGCATTTTTTATTGTTTTTTGTTTTAAATTTCATGGCTGCATGAACTCTTGGGGGGCCTCAATCTTTGGAGAGCCCTAGAGCTTTGTGACATTTACCTCTAGGAATGCCACTAGATTCTCCTGGTGAAAATCCAAGAAAAATCTCTTCCTGGTTACAGCAGAGAGAGAGAGCAATTTTTACAATAACTATTGTAAGATATACCCAAGGCATTCTACATAACAAAGCTCATCTTTCTAGAAGAAAAGACTTTACCTGATTCTAATTGCCAACATTCACTGGATAATAGAAAAAGCAAGAGAATTCCAGAAAAAACATCTACTTATGCTTCAGTGACTATGCTAGAGCCTTTGACTGTGTGGATCACAGCCAACTGGAAAATTCCTAAAGAGATGGGAATACTAGACAACTTCACAAGCCTCCTGAGAAATCTGCATGCAGGTCAAGAAGCAAAGTTAGAACTGGACATGGAACAATGGACTGGTTCCAAACTGGGAAAGGAGTTCATCAAGGCTGTGTATGTCACCCTGCTTATTTAACTTATATGCAGAGTACATCTTGCAAAATGCTGGGCTTGATGAAGCACAAGCTGAAATCAAGATTGTCAGGAGAAATATCAATAATCTCAGATATCACAGCTAGAGGGAATGGCATTCCTCTCCTTCCAGCCCCCTCCAGCCTTTCTTTTTCATATAAAGAGATAACAAAAGGCTGCCCAGGTGGCACAGTGATAAAGGATCTGCCTGCCACTTCAGGACACACAAGAGATATCAGTTTAATCCCTGGATCAGGAAGATCCCATGGAGTAAGAAATAGCACCCTGCCTCAGTATCTCCTGCCTGGAGAATCTCAAGGAGAGAGGAGCCTGGTGGGCTACAGTCCATGGGGTTGCAAAGTCAGACATGACTGAGCAAACATGCACACACACACAAACACACACACACACACACACACACACACACACACCTGATAAAAACTGCTCAGGAAACTAGGAACAGCAAGGAACTTCCCAAACTTGATGAAGAACATCTACAATAAACCTACAGCTAACATCCTACTTCCTGGTGAAAAAACAGATGCTTTATTTCCCTCTAAGACCAGAAACAGAAACAAGATCAAACTACCACCACTCCTCTTCAACACTATATAGCAAACCCTAGCTAAGGTAAGACCAAAAAAAAAAAAAAAAAGGCAATAAAAGGTATACAAACTGGAAAGGAAGAAATAAGGTCTTTGTTCACAGATGACATGATTTTGTAGGCAAAGAAAAAATTCCCAAAAATCAACAGAAAAACCTCCTGGATAATAAATGACTATAGCAACATTGTAGGATATAAAATTAATATACTTTCTTATATGCCAGTTTTCAATAATTGGAATGTGAAATTAAAAACATAATGCCATTACATTAGCACCACAAAAGTAAATAAAACACATAGATATAAAACTAACAAAATATAACAAGATGTATAGAAAGAAAACTAAAAATTATTGTAAAAAAAAAAAACAAAAAGATCTTTATAGAGAGATGGTTTTTTTCCATGGATAAGAAGATAATATTACTAAGTTGTCAATTCTTTCCAATTTGATCTATAGACTCAACACAAGCCCAAGCAAAAAACCTAGCAAGTTATTTTGTGAATATCTACAATCCGATTCTAACACTTATATGGAAAGGCCAAAGATCTGTATCAGCCAACAGAATACTTAAGAAGAACAAAGATGAAAGACACACACTACTCAATTCAAAGACTTCTAAAACTATGATAATCAAGACATCAATATATTAGCCAAAAAACAGACACATAGATCAATAAAACAATAGAAGACCCAGAGAAAAGACAATACAAATATATTTTGTTGATCTTTGACAAAGACACAAATGCAAAGGAATTTAACAAAAGAAAGATAGTCTTTTCCTGGGTTCGATCCCTGGGTTGGGAAAATCCCCTGGAGAAGGGAAAGGCTACCCACTCCACTATTCTGTCCTGGAGAATTCCATGGACTACAACAGTCCATGGGGTCGCAAAGAGTCGGACACAACTGAGCGACTTTCATTTCATGTACTTTCAACAGATAGTGCTGAAACACCTGGGTTTCCAAACACAAATAAATAAATAAATGAACAAACTCAGACCCAGATCTTACAGCGTTCACCAAAAGTGATGCAAAGCAGTCACAGAACTAACTTTAACGTGTAAATTATAAAACGTATAGAGCACAGTAGAAAAATCCATGCCACCTGATTCAATTCATTTCATAACGACTTTTTAGATACAAGGATAAAAGCAGAATGTGTGAAAGAAAGAATTGGTAAGCTTGAAGTATAAAACTTCTGCTCTGCAAAAGACACTGTTAAGAAAATGAAAACACAACTATGGAGCCTGTGCTGAGCCGCAACTTGTGAGCCCACACACCACTGCACTCAACAGCTGATGATCGACAACAGGAGAAGCCACCAGAGTGAGAAATCTATGGTCCACAACCAGAGAGTGGTCCCGCTCACCAGAGCTAAAGAAAAGTCCACTCAGCACAGCCAAAAATAAATAAAATTGCAATAAATAAACAATACAATGCAGTATCCTGGATGAGATCCGGGAACAGAAAAATGTTCATCTGAATAAATGTGCAGATACTAATCATGATCAAGATTCTTAACTAAAGAAATGTGCCAAGTTAACATAAAAAGTTAAAAACAGGAAAACCTGGTTACCAGGTATATGGGAATTCTGTGTACTACCTTCATAATTTCTCAATAAATTTAAAAGTGTTCTAAAATTAAAAGATTATTCAAAAATGGTAGGCTTGGAAATAGAAACAAATATGTCCTAAATGCTGTCAGGCAGCACACTCCCACAAGAGTGTTCTGCTGAACAATGGGAACAAGTATAGTCCAGCAAAGTTTAAGGAACAGCCTTGCCACAGCATCCTATTGTTTCAACCGGCTTCACAAATACAGGAGAAAAGGATAGAGCGTGGAGGCCAGTCCCCAAAATTATTGGGTTTAAGGCTACATCTAGGCAGGATCTTTGGCTGTGTTTCTTCATAGGTGTTAATAAAAACAGACTGAATTCCAAATACACTCTGAAGGGAAATGAACTAGGAAATAAACAAGCTGGCCAAGAACTACTTGTGACTATGCACAAAGGAATCCCCAGACCTCCCCATCTGCACCACAGGAAGTGGGGGAAAACATGCGTAACCACCAAGAGGGCTCACCCTCTGCAATCTAGATCAGACGTGGCCATCATGACATTGGGTTTCGAAGCTCCTCACAAAGAGAAAACAGGACGAGGAGCTGCTAAGACAGGAAGTGCCACCCCTACCTCAGATTAGACTCAAACACTGCAGAACCATGTGCCTGCCATGGGCTCCCTTCCTCTCATTCCAAATGTGACTTTTTCACTTCATCATTGTGAACTAACCTAGACAATTATGGTCAGTCACAACTACTAGATACTTTGCTGTAAATATCTTTGGCCTCCAATAGCTATAGGTAAGTGAAAGCTAAATGTTTACCTCTTACAACACTGTGAGGTTAAGATCAAAATCTGCCACAGATGCATTTTATTTTGTTCATAATTATGCAACCAACCAAGACAGCATATTAAAAAGCAGAGACATTACTTTGCCAACAAAGGTCCTTCTAGTCAAGCTATTCATGTATGTATGTGAGAATTCAACTATAAAGAAAGCTGAGTGCCGAAGAATTGATGCTTTCTAACTATGGTGTTGGAGAAGACTCTTGAGAGTCCCTTGGACTGCAAGAAGATCCAACCAGTCCATCCTAAAGGAAATTAGTCCTGAATATTCATTGGAAGGACTAATGCTGAAGCTGAAACTCCAATACTTTGGCCACCTGATTGGAAGAACTGACTCACTGGAAAAGACCCTGATGCTGGGAAAGATTGAAGGTGGGAGGAGAAGGGGACAACAGCAGATGAGGTGGTTGGACAGCATCACCAACTCAATGGACATGAGTTTGAGCAAGTTCCAGGAGTTTGTGATGGACAGGGAGGCCTGGCATGCTACGGTCCAAGGGGTCGCAAAGAGTCAGATGACCCAACTGAGCGACTAAACTGAACTGATACAGCCTTTTCTATGGGTGCAACAAAATTTCAATTCCTATTCCTTTTAGGTGCTCTAACCACTCTATGGGCTTCCCTGGTGGCTCAGTGGCAAAGAATCCACCTGCAATGCAGGAGATGCGGTAGGAGCTTAGGGTTCAATCCCTGGGTCACGAAGATCCCCTGGAGGAAGAAATGACAACCCACTCCAGAATTCTTACTTGAAAAATCACAGGGGCAGAAGAGGCTGGTGGGCTACATGTGGTCGCAAAAGAGTCGGACACAACTCTGTGGCTAAACAACAATAAAAACAAACCACACCATGCATGAAAGGATCATCAGAGACAAATGAGTAAATATTCTAGCAGCAGGATTCAACTATATTTAAAGCTGGATTAAGTCAGTGAAGCCCTCCATATGTGTCTAAACACAGAATTATTCAAAATCTCAGGCCTAGAGTGCCATTCCAAAAGGAATGGGAAACAGAAGAAAAAAAACAAAAGGCTACTAAAGTCACTAGATTCTTAGACTCTAATCATGCAAGGACAGAGATAAGTGTGGAATATTTCTAGAAAGTCCACATACATTAAAGATGGCTTATTTCATGAATGAGTAATCATTTTTAAAGTCAACTATCCAACACTCAGAATGGGAGACAATATTTGCAAATGAAACAGCTGACAAAGAATTCATCTACAAAATATACAAAAAGATCAGGCAGCTCAAAATCAAAAGAATAAACAACTCAATCAAAAAAAAAAAAATGGAGGCAAGACCTAGAGACATTTCCCCAAAGAAGATATACAGGTGGCCAAGAGGCACATGAAAAGATGCTCAACATTACTAATTATTAGAGAAATGCAAATCAAAACTAAAATGAGGTATCACTTCACACAAGTCAAAATGACCATCATCAAAAAATCTACCAACAATAAATGCTGGAGAGGTAGTGGAGTAGAGTCAACTATTAGTAAATCCTTTGTTGGTGGTGAAGTAAAAAAAAAAATAGAGAAAAGTTTTGTTGTAGCTTCAGGCATGGAGGTGACTTTTAGTGAATGCATTGCCAAGTGCTTCATGTGTTAACTA
The DNA here is from genome assembly GCF_001704415.2 of Capra hircus. NCBI lineage: Eukaryota > Metazoa > Chordata > Mammalia > Artiodactyla > Bovidae > Capra > Capra hircus. The sequence goes on from NC_030814.1 coordinate 19,445,655, forward strand.
ATTATTCATAGGATATATACTTAAATCACACACACACACGAGTCTTCCTCAACTGACAATAAGGTTATGTCCCAATAAAGCCATTGTAAGCTGAAAATATCATAAATCGAAAATGCAGATATTGAAGGATTCATGTGGAAGTATGGCAAAACCAATACAATATTGTAAAGCAAAAAATAAATAAATAATTTTTTAAAAAAGAAAATGCATCTGATATACCTAAATCAATGAACAACATAACTTAGCCCAGCCTATCTTAAATGAGGGCTTCCCTGGTAGCTCAGCTGGTAAAGAATCTGCCTGCAATGCAGGAGACCTCAGTTTGATTCCTAGGTCAGGAAGATTCCCTGAAGAAGGGATAGGCTACACTCCAGTACTCATGGGCTTTGCTGGTGGCTCAGAAAGTAAACAATCCACCTGCACTGCAGGAGACCTGGGTTCGATTCCAGGGTTGGGAAGATCTCCTGGAGAAGGGCATGGCAACCCACTCAAGTATCTCCTGCCTGGAGAATCGCCATGGAGAGGGGAGCCTGGTGTGCTACAGTCCATGGGGTCGCAAAGACTCAGACACCAACTGAGCAACTAAGCACAGAACAGCATAGCACAAAATGAATTAAAGTTACAAATGCTGGGATAAAGTACTAGCATAAGTTTATTTTCTTGAAGGTAGATCCATCTAGAGATATCTTGTAAGCTATGTGACCCTTCACATGCAATCTAGCACTCTTGACATTAAATTTGTCATTCATATTTTTTTACTCTGATTTTTGAAATAGGTCTAATATGGCTGATATTATCATTTCATCCTGGAAGACTTAATCTCCTAGTAAACAATTCATTTTTCTAGGCAGAACTTCAGAGTGCTACTATGAAATAACATTTGGTCATCTAAGACTGGGTTCATTAAAGGAAAGTTTTGTTTTATATCTAAAGTTTTAAAATACAGAGCCCTGTCTACCCTATTCTCCCAGTAACAAGCCTTGATAAAGGGGATGTGTATTTTCTTCCTAGCCTTTACTTAACATAGTAAAATTGGCTGATTAGAGATCTATTTTTCTCTAACTCCAAATCCTTTATATTTCTTCTTGCAGACAGAAAGTGTTCCTTGTGCCAGTTATCACTTGCCACAAGTAAGACAAAGGATTTTAAGATCAAAGGCTACTGATCAAAATTCCAAAGTCAATGTCACACTTCTTATCCTACGCACCAAAGAAAACAGGTTAATTTGCAAGCAAGCAGACCAGATCTCAGGACCAAGCTATGACAGCCATCAAAAGTGGTATATAGCACCAATAAAAGTTCACAAAGGGTTCTTTAGGACAAACACTGTTAATGCCTTAAAGAATACAACTTCACTTGTTTAAAACTCTATGTATAGCTTATGCATTAAATTTGATTAGAGCCACACATATTGTTAACTTATGGTTTATTTTTTGTTAGTAGGAAGTTATTATTTCTTCAATGAATGTCTTAAAAAAGAGATCTTGCCTGGTGGAGACATTTAACAATTTTACCTATGGGCCTACTCTTCTTTTCTCTCATGGAATCACAGGCGAGCAAGAGATGGAACGCAATTATAATCAAGTGTGATATGGGCTAAGATACGGATTGTTCTCCCAAAGAAAGGCAATGAATGCCAAAGCATGTTCAAACTACAGCACAACTGCACTCATCTCACATGCTAGCAAAGTAATGTTCAAAATTCTCTTAAGTTGCGCTTCAGCAATACATGAACCGTGAACTTCCAGATGTTCAAGCTGGATTTAGAAAAGGTGGAGGAACCAGAGATCAAATTGCCAACATCCGCTGGATCACAGGAAAAACAACAGAGTTCCAGAAAAGCATATACTCGTGCTTTATTCATTACGCCAAAGCTTTTGACTGTGTGGATCACAACAAGCTGTGGAAAATTCTTCAAGAGATGGGAATACCAGGCCACCTGACCTGCCTCCTGAGAAATCTGTATGCAGGTCAAGAAGCAACAGTTAGAACTGGACATGGAACAACAGATTGGTTCCAAATTGGGAAAGGAGTATGTCAAGGCTGTATATTGTCACCCTGCTTATTTAACTTATATGCAGAGTACATCATGTGAAATGCTGGGCTGGATGAAGCACAGCTGGAATCAAAATTCCTGGAAGAAATATCAATAACCTCAGATATGCAGATGCCACCACCTTATGGCAGGAAGTGAAGAAGAAAGACACTCTTGAAGAAAGTGAAAGAGGAGAGTGAAAAAGTTGGCTTAAAGCTCAACATTCAGAAAACAAAGATCATGGCGTCCAGCCCTATCACTTCATGGCAAGTAGATGGGGAAACAGTGGAAACAGTGAGAGACTTTATATTCTTGGGCTCCAAAATCACTGCAGGTGGTGATTGCAGCCATGAAATTAAAAGACACTTGCTCCTTGGAAGAAAACTTATGACCAACCTAGACAGCATATTGAAAGCAGAGATATTACTTTGCCAACAAAGGTCCATCCCGTCAAAGCTATGGTTTTTCCAGTAGTCATGTATGGATGTGAGAATTGGACTATTAAGAAAGCTGAGTGCTGAAGAATTGATGCTTTTGAACTTGATGTTGGAGAACACTCTTGAAATTCCCTTGGACAGCAAGGAGATCCAACCAGTCAATCCTAACAGAAATCAGCCCTGAATATTCATTGGAAGGACTGATGCTGAAGCTGAAAGCCCAATACTTTGGCCACCTGATGCAAAGAACTGACTCATTGGAAAAGACCCTGATGCTAGGGAAGATTGAAGGTGGGAGGAGAAGGGGACAACAGAGGATGAGATGGTTGGATGGCATCACCGACTCAATGGACATGAGTTTGAGCATGCTTCAGGAGTTGGTGATGGATAGGGAAGCCTGATGTGCTACATTCCATGGGGTCACAAAGAGTTGGACATGACTGAGTGACTGAACTGACCTGATGGATTGTACATCTGCAATAGGGTCCCTTTCAATGGATAAAATAATTTCTCAAATGAATGAAAATGCCATTTGACAGTGAGGTTTAAATTTCTTTCCAAATAGGGACTGCCCAAACTTATCTTGAAGGCTGTCTGTCACACAAAATCTCAAGACTTTTTTTAAAGTTCTTTATAACATGTTGATAAGCATCAGATATCCCTTTGCACTGAATATTTTGTGATAAGTTCTTTGCCAGTAATGGTTTCATAGTCCTTAACATTCATGCTCATGACAATAATACATTCCATAAGTATCTTCCAGAATAAATACTATAAATCAGGAAGGATGTTGCCTCACATTAGTTCCAAACAGATAATCTACTGCCTAATTTAACAACATTTGGTAACCTGATTTGAGAATAATGGCCATTCTAAAAATCATAAAAGGAAATTTTTTACTGAACCAGAAAACAAATGGAACTAAAGAGCATTAAATGCAGTTTGAACTCTGGAGGAATGGAAGACAACATTTCTTTGCTAAAGTCAGTCTCCAGATTCTTAGCAAATATCTTAAAATATGTTTCAAAGTTCTCTTAAAGTTTTCATTCTTCTCTGTATATCAGATTTCATTTCTTGCATCATGGTATAAAACTTTTCCCTTAACAAGAGCCACAGTTGCTTATTACATAACAGTCTAATTTGCTGCTAAAAATATTCCTTTGTGTCAATAGATCAAAGGCTATTGATCACAATTCCATAAGTCACTGTATCTTACTTATTAAACTAACCTGGAAACAATGGTGAATGACTCATCGGCCTTTAATTATACCCAAGTGGACCATTTTTAGGCCCAACTAGAAAGAATTTTTTAACAACCACCTTTATAATACGACGAGAACAAAATAAGGAAAAAGAAATAATCTAAAGAAACAAAAATTTCTTTAAAATATTTGCTTATTTAACCACCATATCTTATTATCACTAATTTTAGAACTAAGATAACATGTGAAAAGAAATCATGACTGCAAATACTAATTCTTAAGTAGAGCTGTTTTGACTAAAGCTGTCATTGTGTGAGTGTGTGTGAGTGTGTGTGTGTGTTTTCACATAAAAGATATGCAATGTGAAAAATGGAAAGTATTTCACAGTGTTACTGGCTGGCTGGCTGCACTGATATTCTGGGTCAGCACACACGCCCCCATTCAGCTGCTCTGGGTGCACTGTGATGTTTACGAATGTTATTTTGAAAGGTGAAGCAAGAGGTCTGCTCTTGCATACACGAAAGTACAGCCCTAAGCAGCTAGATGATAATTACCCATCCCCATTACCATTCCTTATAAAAGAATAAGCTATTAGTTGTGGAAAAATTATAATCATGTCCAGAGAGTACTGGGAGAAATGACTGAGGCCAACAAATATTACTAAGTGCTTAGACTCCCCTCGTGTCGTGAAATTATAGCGGCATACAGTGAAAGCTTAGCATTTGAGGTCAACTCTGCCCCCATAAAGACACTTAACGTAGTTTTCATTATTAAGTATTTTAGACCTTATTACCTATGTATTGGTAAAGCTTAACTTCATACACCCAGTCCACAGATTCTAAGTGATGTGGGAGGGTCATTCCATCTGACATCTCAGGCCAATATTTTCCTAATGGTCTTATTTGCTAACCCCTTTTCATGTCCTCATGGCCCTATGTTTCTTTTTCCTTTTCTCCAACTATCCTGATTCCACATATCTCAGGTGGGTAGTGGAGTCTATTTGCCATCCAGGAAACTGACTATTTAAGGAATTCTCAATAAATAGTGTGTGCAACATGCGTGCAACAATAAATTAAAATGCATCCTTGTAAAATGCTTGTTTAAAAAGATAATTTGGGAGTAAATAAATGTAGGCAGGAGGAGAGAAGTTTTTTTCAAGCTGTTGAGATGTTGTAAAAAGACTCTTGGAAGGTCGACATGGACAGTGCAGTGTGTGCCATCATTATTCTTTTTATCTTGCTCTATAGTGGTCGAGGGGACACATTTCTCCTTCCTTCTTTTAAAGACATTTAAAAGCAGTGTTCTAGTTTCACAGCCAGCATCTTCACACCATTCAATCATAACCCCATACAGGAAGAAGAGGGTTAGTTTTCACTTAAGTAAAGTTTAGTGAAAAGCCAACAGATCAGTGTGATTATGGCTAGATCAATGACGCATACTTCTGAGAGGTTTTACACAAGCAGCTGCCTTAGGATGGAGCTCTAAGGAGCAGGTAGGTCAAGAAAAACATAAACGCAATGCCCAGCGCATGCACCTCCCTTTGGGTCCATAAAGAATCTGACCAGATTGTCTAACGGGAAGCCGTTCTTGCCACAGGGGCAGGGTTAAAGCGTTTCCATTTCCGCTGACTGCATTTCATCCTTGAGTATGTCAGCTAAGGTTCTCTGCTGGTCAAAGTCACAAAAATTCTGGTCGATATCTTTTATGAGGAATGACAAATGTACAAAGATAAACTCTACTGTGTCAGATAAACTACCCGGGGTTTTACTAGATCCCAAGCAAAGATTTAACAACATGTATCAATTCCAAAGTCTTCTGTTAATTCAAGGAAACAAAAAACTCACACTAAAAAGATACCTGACCAGGCTAGAGAGAGACTGTTATGTTCACAGCTATGAACATCTTGAGAGCCATCCTTTTTAGATGTGAACTGTTACAGGGAACTTTAAAAAGAAGTTTCTCATGAGGCAGCAGATAAAAATGGGAAACTTGTCAAACCTTAGAAAAGATCAATTTTGAATAATCTACCTGTGGCAGATACTTTTGGAGCCTTTATTATCTCAACTTTTCCAAAACCCCCACCGGAATGTTTGTTTTTAATACAGAAAAAACGAAGTTTCATAAATGGCCCATCCTGGAACTCCCCTTTAACAGCAGAAAGATTTGCTCTTCAGCTGATCTAAGTACATTCTAAAGCACTTCTGAATTACTTTTAAAGACAGGGACAGGGAAGGGGGCAGTTAATGAGAACCTATTTATTCTTTTAATTAAAAAGAATGATATAAAAAACCTTTTTTTAATTATGAACTCCTCATCCCTGTTAGTATAAACACTATATTTGCATGTGTCTCAAGGGAGATGCTTATCTGAGTCTTTTCTTTTGAAATCTGTAGGGCAGAACCAAAAGTATTTTCCCCTTCTTTTTCTTCTCTTTCCTCTTTCTCTCTTTTGCTTCCTTATCCTTCCAATTTTGAATGAGAACATTCCAATATTTCTGTTACAATAAATTGTAATTATTTATCATTTTATTGTATCTCACCCACCTCATTTTACAATAATCTCCCTTTAGAAATCACATACAGACACCACAGAGATTATCGAGGGGTCTGCAGTATGTGTTCCATGGATTCGAATCACAGCTATGTCACAGACTTGCCGTGTGACCTTGACCCAGACACGTCTCTATTCAGTCTGCTTAGTCTCAAATATCACAAAAGTATCTCCTTCACAGCAGAACAAAGATCATTTATTTGGTACTTCAAAGCCAAGACTTCTCGTTAAATGTTTTCATTAAATATAACTTTAAAATATTACTATTTGCAAATGATTGTCTATCATATTTGCCATGCACCGAACAAGCTGGTACTGTATTATATTAGTCAAGTAAATTGTACATAGCTACCTCCAAGTCAAGTTCAAGGTTCTTGTGTACATATAGCATGTCTCTGCTCAAGATAATAGTGAACTAAAATGACTTCTATACAAATGTCCTCAGTAATACAGAAAAGGAACTATATGATACATAACCAAAATGGTGTTTAGATAGAATGCTGTTCATATTTTTCACAGCTTCAGTAGCTTTCAAAGAAAGATTTCAGGACTACACATCCTATAGAAAGCATCAAATCAAAAGGATTGACCATTAAGTTTAGCAGCATGATTCGTTTTATCAACTTTCCCCAGTCTTCTAATACTCCCTTTCAAAAACTGCAAACTGTGTGAGACTGTGAGTGTATTAAATTATATCATTATGTCCTTAGAGGAAATACTTTCTATTATTCAGCCAAGAAATGATCTTTGCTCAACCATGACAGAATCGCAACCAACTGATCTGGAATTCTTGGTGTTGAACACAAGCCAGTTAAAACCTTTAGCAATGAAAACAATTATTTATAGAATTTTACTGGTATAAAATCCTGGGTCCAAAATAATATGAAACCTTGGAGAGGAAAGAAAGAACTTATAGCTATTATGATGCTCCCTACAATAAACTCTAGTTATATGAGCACATAAAAACTATTTAAATTTTAAAAGTGATTTTCTTATCTGTGGCTAAAATTTAACTTTAGTTCCTTGAAATGATTTATCTGTCAATAACACATGTTCTTCTGGATAAAATAGGTCTACAAAGAAGCTGTCAAACTGTTGTCAATTGTGCAGGACAAGCGATGGATTAGAAGATAATTAGCTTGAGATTTCTGATAAAACACCTTTTCTTGTTCCCTTTATTCTCATAGGTATTGCTATACTGTCTTCCAAAGCTTATGCTTTCTTCTAACCTGAGAAATTTATTTAACTACAATACTTCTTTACCTACAATCATAAATCCTAAAACATACTTTTTTATGATTTCTTCTAATAATGTCAAATTCTAGAAAATTCAACATCTGCAAAAAGAGTGATTAAACCAAAGAATTTTAGAAAAGTCATGTATTTTACTAACATAGTCAAATCAACTGCCAAAACAATGACTCATGAGCAACAGATAAAATAAATTGCTTTTGCAAAGAGATATTGAAGTCAGGGAACAATCCCTGCTTAGAACTGAAGTATTAGTCATAGCACTGTGACCTCTCACCTTAGGTGATAAAATACACAGGTCGGAATTGACAATACATACTCATGGCTGATCATGGCTGCTAGTTATTGATCAAAGGAAAAAAAAACTACTTTGCAGGAAAAACATTGCTCTGAATCACAAACATCCATTCTCGTGAGACTCAGCAACTCTCTGGGTTTCTCCTTCTTGAACTGGAAGCAAGAAGTGAGTTCAGCCAGTATTTAATATCAAGTGAATGTGGTGTTTAATCAATAGTCTTCTGCTTTGTTCCTTGATGTGGAAAGCAGTGTCTATTCATTCAGCAAAGGTTAATGCCAAGGGTCAAGTGATTTCACACTCTCGGTCGGATCCACAACATTGCAGTAGTTCAGATGCCTTAGACAATGATGACTCAGTTGGACTGATTTATTGCCACTCGAAGGCCCTGCTTAATACTAAAGTGCTCTCTTATGATAATATCTCAGAAAATAGCACTGATAAAAGAGGAGGCAATAATTACCTACATTTTGAAGTAATGTCTTCATTTCTAACATCCTATAAAGATGTAAGGTCCATTTTAAATGATCTGCGTCTTGTATTAGCAAGCCATTTAAACAAGATCTTACCAATATCATCTCTTTTATGAAATATACCATGGAAGAAATTTAGTAATCCTTTGACACAAATGTAAATTATAAGTAATACATGATTTAACATGTTTTATATAATACATTTTTAATACTTACTGCAAAATTTTTATATCAGACAAGATAAAGAAAAAATATTTATGACTAGGAGGAAAAATATGAATCAATATAGTCAACTTTAGTAAGCAATGAAGACAGTTTGCAATTTGATTTCTTCCTTTTTCACCAATTCAAGCCCAAGACAGGCAAGCTGCCTACAGATCCTTTCTAAATATGATTCACTTACACCAGCATTATTTGAGGTCACTGTTTTAAACCAGAACACATTTGACCAAGTCAGGGGTTCAATCTTCAACATGTTAGCATCCATGATTATTATTCAGCAATGCCTCATTCCAGATGTGCTTTATATAATGAAAGAAGTTCAAATGTCACCAGGAAAACAGTGTGAAAAGAATTAATTGGAAAGCTTATCATAGGAAAGTCATTTAGAATCCAGCTTTCACTAACTGTATCTGTGGATGAATTACATATTCCAATCAATTAGTAAAATAAAATAAATCCTGTAAATTTATCTAAAGACATCCTATCATAACAAGTGGAAGGATATTTGAAAGAGTTGGTTATATTCCATTCTAGATGATTAGTATGTAAAGCATTCCAATACAAATGTTCTTCCTTCTACTCCCACAGTGTTAAGAACTCTTAAACTACTTAAAATAATGATTAATTCAGAAATCCTATTTCAAACTATTTTGAAGTTTAACCTATGAATGGTTCATGTTGATGTATGGTAGAAATCAATGTAATATTGTAAAGCAATTATCCATCAATTAAAATAAATTAAAATGCTAAAATTAAAATATTTTTTAAAAATTAAATATATGTAAAATGTGATACATTAAAAACTTTTGTATTTGTATAATTCAAGAAAATTTACTTTAAATCCTCAGTAACATCCTCTGCCTTAAAAACAAACAAATGGGCAATAATCAGTAATTTCGATGAGAACAATTTCATTGTGCAGCAATCACCCATATGCTATCCAGAGGTCTGAATTTACCTTTTAATCAAACTTATCTTCAAAAGATGATGACTTTTCTGCCACTCTCCTATTGGGAATGATTTTATAGGCCACATGATAGAAAATGACCTATAGTAGAAAAAAAAGAAAGATAATTAAGAACAAAGCTCTTAAAAATAAGACAAAAGAGCAACAACCAAATACATTTGCTTATTCTTAGCAAAAATAGGATTAGTGACCTAAGCAATCTAAAGAAAGGATTGTGAGCAGACAAGATTGGATATTTCAAAAATCTTCTAAAAGTATTTTTATACTCAATAACTTTCCCATATACTGCCCTTTAAGCTAAAGATATTTCCTGGGAAATACAGGTCACTTAATTCAAAAGAATCAACTGATTGGAACAGACCCCGATGCTAGGCAACATTGAGGGCAGGAGGAGAAGGGGACAACAGAGGATGAGATGATTGGATGGCATCGCCAATTCAATGGACATAAGTTTGAACAAACACCGGGAGATAGAGAAGGACAGGGAAGCCTGGCGGGCTGCAGTCCATGCAGTCACAGAGTCAGGCACAACTTAGTTACTAAACAACAAATTACAAATAATGAGATAACTTTGAGTGCCTAACAAAATATTTGCATATTTTGAGTTCTATGATTGCATTTAACATGCATATAATGGTCAGAAAATGTTCAATTCAATTCAGTTGCTCAGTCATGTCCAACTCTTTGCAACCCCATGGACTGCAGCACGCCAGGCCTCCCTGTCCATCACCAACTCCGGAGTTTACTCAAACCCATGTCCCTCAAGTCGGTGATGCCATCCCACCATCTCCTCCTCTGTCATCCCCTTCTCCTCCTGTCTTCAGTCTTTCCTAGCATCAGGGACTTTTCCAATGAGTCAGTTCTTCGCATCAGGTGGCCAGAGTATTGGGGTTTCAGCTTCAGCATCAGTCCTTCCAATGAATATTCAAAATGCATATACTGTTATTTTTCCTATGGTCATAATAAGTATGAACTAAAAACAATTTTTTATTTTTCAGTAAAATCTAGGGGAAAACAACACTTCCAAAAGTGCATTTTTCAATCTAAATAGTAATCATCCCTTCAAATCCTAGCAAGTATTAAACAAAAAACAATGTGTGGTCACTGTCTTTTCTACTGTTATGTGTTCATATGTACAAAAAAGGGAGAAAAAGATACGTATGAATCTCTAGTAATGCAGTTCTTATCTCAGAAATGTAAACACTATTTAGAATGCTTAAAAAAATTAATGTCTCCTTTCAGCCTTACATACTTATCAGCTATAATTCAAAACTCTTTCAGTTCAGTTCAGTTATTCAGTCGTGTCTGACTCTTTGCGACCCCATGAATCGCAGCATGCCAGGCCTCCCTGTCCATAACCAACTCCCGGAGTTCACTCAGATTCACGTCCATCGAGTCTGTGATGCCATCCAGCCATCTCATCCTCGGTCGCCCCCTTCTCCTCCTACCCCCAATACCTCCCAGCAACAGAGTCTTTTACAATGAGTCAACTCTTCGCATGAGGTGGCCAAAGTACTGGAGTTTCAGCTTTAGCATCATTCCCTCCAAAGAAATCCCAGAGTTGATCTCCTTCAGAATGCACTGGTTGGATCTTCTTGCAGTCCAAGGGACTCTCAAGAGTCTTCTCCAACACCACAGTTCAAAAGCATCAATTATTCGGCGCTCAGCCTTCTTCACAGTCCAACTCTCACATCCATACATGACCACAGGAAAAACCATAGCCTTGACTAGACAGACCTTAGTCGGCAAAGTAATGTCTCTGCTTTTGAATATACTATGTAAGTTGGTCATAACTTTTCTTCCAAGGAGTAAGCGTCTTTTAATTTCATGGCTGCAGTCACCATCTGCAGTGATTTTGGAGCCCAAAAAAATAAAGTCTGACACTGTTTCCACTGTTTCCCATCTATTTCCCATGAAGTGATGGGACCAGATGCCATGATCTTCGTTTTCTGAATGTTGAGCTTTAAGCCAACTTTTTCACTCTCCTCTTTCACTTTCATCAAGAGGCTTTTTAGCTCCTCTTCACTTTCTGCCATAAGGGTGGTGTCATCTGCATATCTGAGGTTATTGATATTTCTCCCAGCAATCTTGATCCCAGCTTGTGTTTCTTCCAGCCCAGCGTTTCTCATGATGTACTCTGCATATAAGCTAAATAAGCAGGGTGAAAATATACAGCCTTGACGTACTCCTTTTCCTATTTGGAACCAGTCTGTTGTTCCATGTCCAGTTCTCACTGTTGCTTCCTGACCTGCATATTGTTTTCTCAAGAGGCAGATCAGATGGTCTGGTATTCCCATCTGTTTCAGAATTTTCCACACTTTATTGTGATCCACACAGTCAAAAGCTTAGGCATAGTCAATAAAGCAGAAATAGATGTTTTTCTGGAACTCTCTTGCTTTTTCAATGAACCAGCGGATATTGGCAATTTGATCTCTGGGTCCTCTGTCTTTTCTAAAACCAGCTTGAACATCAGGGAGTTCATGGTTCACGTATTGCTGAAGCCTGGCTTGGAGAATCTTGAGCATTACTTTACTAGTGTGTGAGATGAGTGCAGTTGTGCAGTAGTTTGAGCATTCTTTTGCCTTGCCTTTTTTTGGAACTGGAATGAAAACTGACCTTTTCCAGTCCTGTGGCAACTGCTGAGTTTTCCAAATTTGCTGGCATATTGAGTGCAGCACTTCCACAGCATCATCTTTCAGGATTTGAAACAGCTCAACTGGAATTCCATCACCTCCACTAGCTTTGTTCGTAGTGATGCTTTCTAAGGCCCATTTGACTTCACATTCCAAGATGTCTGGCTCTAGATTAGTGATCACATCATCATGATTATCGGGTCGTGAAGATTTTTTTGTACAGTTCTTCCGTGTATTCTTGCCACCTCTTCTTATTATCTTCTGCTTCTGTTAGGTCCAGACCATATCTGTCCTTTATCGAGCCCATCTTTGCATGAAATGTTCCCTTGGTATCTCTAATTTTCTTGAAGAGATCTCTAGTCTTTCCCATTCTGTTGTTTTCCTCTATTTCTTTGCATTGATCGCTGAAGAAGGCTTTCTTATCTCTTCTTGCTATTCTTTGGAACTCTGTATTCAGATGCTTATATCTTTCCTTTTCTCCTTTGCTTTTTGCCTGTCTTCTTTTCACAGCTATTTGTAAGGCCTCCCCAGACAGCCATTTTGCTTTTTTGCATTTCTTTTCCATGGGCATGGTCTTGATCCCTGTCTCCTGTACAATGTCACGAACCTCCGTCCATAGTTCATCAGGCACTCTATCTAGCAGATCTAGGCCCTTAAATCTATTTCTCAATTCCACTGTATAATCATAAGGGATTTGATTTAGGTCATACCTGAATGGTCTAGTGGTTTTCCCTGCTTTCTTCAATTTCAGTCTGAATCTGGCAATAAGGAGTTCATGATCTGAGCCACAGTCAGCTACCAGTCTTATTTTTGTTGACTGTATAGAGCTTCTCCATCTTTGGCTGCAAAGAATATAATCAATCTGATTTCAGTGTTGACCATCTGGGGATGTCCATGTGTAGAGTCTTCTCTTGTGTTGTTGGAAGAAGGTGTTTGCTATGACCAGTGCATTTTCTTGGCAAAACTCTATTAGCCTTTGCCCTGCTTCATTCTGCATTCCAAGGCTAAATTTGCCTGTTACTCCAGGTGTTTCTTGACTTCCTACTTTTGCATTCCAGTCCCCCATAATGAAAAGGACATCTTTTTTGGGTGTTAGTTCTAAAAGGTCTTGTAGGTCTTCATTAAACCGTTCAACTTCAGTTTCTTCAGCATTACTGGTTGAGGCATAGACTTGGATTACCGTGATATTGAATGGTTGCCTTAGAAACCAACAGAGATCATTCTGTCGTTTTTGAGATTCCATCCAAATACTGCATTTCGGACTCTTTTGTTGACCATGATGTCTACTCCATTTCTTCTGAGAGATTCCTGCCCACAGTAGTAGATATAATGGTCATCTGAGTTAATTCACCCATTCCAGTCCATTTTAGTTTGCTGATTCCTAGAATGTCGACGTTCACTCTTGCCATCTCTTGTTTGACCGCTTCTAATTTGCCTTGATTCATGGACCTGACATTCCAGGTTCCTATGCAATATTGCTCTTTACAGCATCGGATCTTGCTTCTATCACCAGTCACATCGACAGCTGGGTATTGTTTTTGCTTTGGCTCCACCCCTTCATTTTTCTGGAGTTATTTCTCCACTGATCTCCTGTAGCATATTGGGCACCTAATGACCTGGGGAGTTCCTCTTTCGGTATCCTATCATTTTGCCTTTTCATACTGTTCACGGGGTTCTCAAGGCAAGAATACTGAAGTGGCTTGCCATTCCCTTCTCCAGTGGACCACATTCTGTCAGACCTCTCCACTATGACCCGCCCGTCTTGGGTTGCCCTGCAGGCACGGCTTGGTTTCATAGATTTAGACAAGGCTGTGGTCCTAGTGTGATTAGATTCACTAGTTTTCTGTGAGTATGGTTTCAGTGTGTCTGCCCTCTGATGCCCTCTTGCAAAACCTACCACCTTACTTGGGTTTCTCTTACCTTGGACGTGGGGTATCTCTTCACGGCTTCTCCAGCAAAGCACAGCCATTGCTCCTTACCTTGGATGAGGGGTGTCTCCTTACCGCTGCCATTCCTGACCTTCAACATGGGATAGTTCCTCTAGGCCCTCCTGTGCCTGAGCAGCCACAACTCCTCGGGTTACTCCTCCTGGCCCCCGGCCCTGGCCTCAGGCGTGGGTGGCTCCTCCCAGCTGCCGCCCCTGGCCTCAATAATGCTTATTCTAGTGGCTTATGTGGGAATGATTTCAAGCACTAAGTTTCTCTCAATAAAAACATCACTTAGGTCAGGATAACAAGTTTAATGGGCTGACTTTTTTACAATTGTTGTAGAACACGTCTGTAGCTGTCCTTTCACTATATCAATTTCAAAATACCTAAATAGTAAAAAGGAAAATAAAAGACCCTTTCCTTTATATTTTCAAAATTATTAAAGATATTCACAAAACCTTTATTGAAAGGTTCAAACTATTATTGTAATGAAGTTGCCAGATATTCTAATAAAATAAATTTTCTATAACAATTTCACTGAGTCAAAAAATGATAATAAAGTATATTTTTTTACTCAGTATAAAGACAACACTTGTTCGTTTTACATAATTAAGAAAATTAAGTGCAGCATGGTGACTATTGGGGTTCCCTCGTGGCTAAGTTGGTAGAGTCCACCTGCAATGTGGGAGACTATAGTAAACAATATATCAGGTACTTGAAACTTACTAAGAGAATAGATCTTATGTGTTCTTATTACAAAACAAAGATTGTAATTATGTGAGGTGACACAGGTGTTAACTAATGCAACTGTGCTAATCATTTAGCAATATATGTGTATCAAATCATCACTTTATACATCTTAAATTTATACGATGTTCCTTGGAAAAAAAGTTTTGACCAACCTAGATAGTATATTCAAAAGCAGAGACATTACTTTGCCGACTAAGGTCCGTCTAGTCAAGGCTATGGTTTTTCCTGTGGTCATATATGGATGTGAGAGTTGGACTGTGGAGAAAGCTGAGCACTGAAGAATTGATGCTTTTGAACTGTGGTGTTGGAGAAGACTCTTGAGAGTCCCTTGGACTGCAAGAAGATCCAACCAGTGCATTCTGAAGGAGATCAGCCCTGGGTGTTCTTTGGAAGGAATGATGCTAAAGCTGAAACTGCAGTACTTTGGCCACCTCATGCGAAGAGTTGACTCATTGGAAAAGACTTTGATGCTGGGAGGGATTGGGGGCAGGAGGAGAAGGGGACGACCCAGGATGAGATGGCTGGATGGCATCACTGACTCGATGGACGCCAGTCTGAGTGAACTCCAGGAGTTGGTGATGGACAGGGAGGCCTGGCGTGCTGCGATTCATGGGGTCGCAAAGAGTCAGACACGACTGAGCGACTGAACTGAACTGATCCCTATTTTATCTCAATAAAATTGGAAAAATATTTTTACATTTTTAAAAATTAAATTCAAATAAACAAAAATTAAAAAGACCTTTCACCTTATGTATTTACCCATGCATCCAGTCTTTTGTATATATGTGTACAAAGACATAGTATATATGCTGTACATATACATATGTAAAGAAAAATATAAAATATAATGTATTTATAATAGGGTCAGAGTGATACCTGGAGAAGGAAATGGTAACCCACTCCAGTATTCTTGTCTGGAAAATCCCATGGACAGAGGAGCCTGGCAGGCTGAGGTCCATGGGGTCGCAAGGAGTCAGACACAACTAAGCAACTAACACACACACACAGAGTGATACATATAATTTTTTAACTTTTCTCCTAGGAATATATACTATGAATACCTTTGCATATATGTATCTATTCTTCAGTATGATATTAATGATTACATTAAATTTTACTTTATTGACTAACCACAGTAATTTAGCCATTTTTTTCTCTTCTTGAGCATTAAAATTATTTTCCTTTTATTACTATTACAGATAAAGCTGTGATAAATTTCCAGCTATATTTAGGAAAAAATATCCTAGAAAAAGAATCAAAGGCTTGAAGGACACAAAAAGTCATAAAACTTCAGACAGGGTAGAGGAGTAATCTCTCAAACTGGGAAAATTTCATTGTTAACTTCATGAAGCAAATAAAGAATGGAAACAGTTTTGACCATTGTACTCACATAATTTCTCTGATACCATACTATGCTCCACAGTAGGCTTTACAAGTACCGTTTACTTTTCTCAGTTCAGTTCAGTTCAGTTGCTCAGTTGTGTCCGACTCTTTGTGACCCCATGAATTGCAGCATGCCAGGCCTCCTTGTCCATCATCAACTCCCAGAGTTCACCCAAACTCACGTCCATCAAGTTGGTGATGCCATCCAGCCATCTCATCCTCTGTTGTCCCCTTCTCCTCCAGCCTTCAGTCTTTCCCACTATCAAGGTCTTTTCAAATGAGTCAGTTCTTCACATCAAGTGGCTAAAGTATTGGAGCTTCAGCTTCAACATCAGTCCTTCCAATGAATATTCAGGACTGATTTCCTTTATGATGGACTTATTGGATCTCCTTGCTGTCCAAGGGACTCTCAAGAGTCTTCTCCAACACCACGGTTCAAAAGCATCAATTCTTCAGTGCTCAGCTTTCTTTATGGTCCAACTCTTACATCCATACATGACTACTGGAAAAAACAAAGCTTTGACTAGACAAACCTTTGTGGTCAAAGTAAAGTCTCTGCTTTTTAATATGCTGTCTAGGTCATAACTTTTCTTCCAAGGAACAAGCATCTTTTAATTTCATGGCTGCAATCACCATCTACAGTGATCTTGGAGCCCAAAAAAATAAAGTCTGACACTGTTTCCACTGTTTCCCCACCTATTTGCGATGAAGTGATGAGACCAGAGGCCATGATCTCAGTTTTCTGAATGTTGAGTTTTAAGCCACCTTTCTCACTCTCCTCTTTCACTTTCATCGAGAGGCTCTTTAGTACTTTTTCACTTTCTGCCATAAGGGTGGTGTTATCTGCATATCTGAGGTTATTGATATTTCTCCCGGCAATCTTGATTCCAACTTGTGCTTCATCCAGCCCAGTGTTTCTCATAGTAATAAAATAAGTATCAAACCAAAAATCTTATTTAGATGTGTTAAAGTCAACTTGGTTAGGAAATTCAACATAAAAACTCACTCCAAATTCTAACACAAACCAAAATCCCAATTAAAGGTATTTTGGGCACAATTTCCTTTCTAAAGGGTTATTCAGTACGGACTTAGATGAAAAAAATAATTTATATATTGCCCTTTGCCTGTTTATCTACATTCATTAATTTAAAATTCACTTTAAAAATTTTTGTTATTTTATATATATATATGTGAAAATTAGTCACCTTTTATTCCAAAGACTTTAGAAATATCTCAAATATTTTCACATTAATACATCAGTAGTCAACATTTTTAAATGCTAAGTTTCAAAATAACTGTATTAAAGTAATATTTGATTGACTTTGATCAGTGCAAAAATCAGTAGGATAGCATTTTTAAATCATATTACTAATGATGAAAATTTTAATTTAGAAATGTGAATATCAATAAATACTATATACCAAAAGTATATAAAGCTATACCAAACATATCAAAGGATAAAGTTGACAGAATTATTTGTGAAGTAGAATTTTTGATAAGCAAACCTAATATTGTTCATTTTATGTTTTATTTTCAGAATAATTATCTGAATTATCCAAATGTACTAGAAAAGCCTACTAGATAGATTAACTAAATGAAAATAAATCATGTTTTTCTTTTGACTCAGTTTTACAAATTAGGAATGCCATTCACAGAGTTAGGTAAATCACAATCTTGTTGGGATTTAGGAAGAGTCAAGGGTAGCACTTTTTTGGTTAACTAAAAACTTTTAAAGAATTGTCACAACATAGTTTAAATGTAGTACATAGGCCGCCATTTTTATGTATAACAAAACTTATGACAAATGCAGCCATTCCACCAAATTGTATTATACGGAGCTAAAATGTTTTTGAATATACATTTCAAAGATTTCCTTTACCTTTGCTTGTGTGCATGTGTGCTCAGTTACTAAGTAATTTCTGACTCATTGTGACCCCATGGATTATAACCCACCAGGTTCCTCTGTCCCTGGGATTCTCCAGTCAAGAACACTGAAGTGTGTTGCCATTTCCTTCTTCAGGGGATCTTCCCAACCCAGGGTGTGAACTTGTGTCTCTTGTGTCTCCTGCACTGTTAGGCAGTGCTTTTCAAGTATTTCATTCAAGAAAATTTATATCTATAATGGTTGTTCAGATTAGGATAAACAAGGTTATGTAGCACAAAAAATACCCAAATATTAGTGATTTAACATTTAAAAAAAAATTGTATTTCTAGCTAACACTGTCTAGTTACCAGATGGATAAAAGCTTCTATTCATTGTAGAGGCCCCAGGATCCAGATTGATGAAGATTATCTGGACGCAGATTCCATGATCACAATGCCAGAGGGAAGAGAACATGACAAATCACATACTTCTCACAACACATTTGCCAAAGCTACACTTTATATACCTACCTCTGTGGAGACAAAGAAGAGCTAGAAATATTTAGTTGCTGCTGCTGCTAAGTCACTTCAGTCGTGTCCGACTCTGCGACCCCGTAGACGGCAGCCCACCGGGCTCCCCCATCTTTGGGATTCTCCAGCAAGAACACTGGAGTGGGTTGCCATTTCCTTCTCCAATGCACGAAAGTAAAAAGTGAAAGTGCAGTCGCTCAGTCGTGTCCACCTCTTAGCGACCCCATGGACTGCAGCCTACCAGGCTCCTCCATCCATGTGATTTTCCAGGCAAGAGTATTGGAGTGGGTTGCCATTGCCTTCTCCAAGAAATATTTAGTGATTGGCACTAATTCTAGCACAATAACTTAAGCATAGTAGGTGATTAAAAATGCATTTTATGGGATAATTAATGAAAAAGCAAGGCATAACAAAATAGTAAAAAAAAAACAATTCTCAATGTAGTTGTATATTACCGAGTTCTACCATAAAACAGCCCTTTCTTAAGTATTGGGGAATTAATGAATGAGTGAGTGAATGAGTCTGTTAGTGAGTAAATAATCACAAACCTTTCTCAGTGAGAAAACAACAATGACATCATAAAAGTAATTCTGTTATTGTATGAATAACTGGCCAGGTAGAAAATTTAATGGAAGATCTAAAATTTTATTTTGCTAGCAAAATAAATGACCTTTTGGTATTACATGGATGAAGCATAGGGAACTAAAATATTTTCCTAAATTGCCTTCATTTTAAGATAATTGTCCACCCAACTGAACTATTTTCCCCTTGGTACTACTCAATCTGTGATATTTTTCTTGATTCTGCAAAAAAATTTAAAAATAAAAAAACATAATGCCATATTTTATTATTATTTTTTTTGGTAGTTTCTTTATTTCACAATACACTTATTTTATTTGCTTGCCTTAAAAGATTATCCTGAAATGGGATGTCATTTGAAATACACCTAATAACTATTGGATTGACAATTGTTTTTCAATTACAATTGCAATTATTTTAGTTCATTTCAGGAAGTAATTTTATTTTTTTATTTTTTTTTTAGTTGTTTTTTTTTAATTTTAAAATCTTTAATTCTTACATGCGTTCCCAAACATGAACCCCCCTCCCACCTCCCTCCCCATAACATCTCTCTGGGTCATCCCCATGCACCAGCCCCAAGCATGCTGCATCCTGCGTCAGACATAGACTGGCGATTCAATTCTTACATGATAGTATACATGTTAGAATGTCATTCTCCCAAATCATCCCACCCTCTCCCTCTCCCTCTGAGTCCAAAAGTCCGTTATACACATCTGTGTCTCTTTCCCTGTCTTGCATACAGGGTCGTCATTGCCATCTTCCTAAATTCCATATATATGTGTTAGTATACTGTATTGGTGTTTTTCTTTCTGGCTTACTTCACTCTGTATAATCGGCTCCAGCTTCATCCATCTTGTCAGAACTGAGTCAAATGAATTCTTTTTTACGGCTGAGTAATACTCCATTGTGTATATGTACCACAGCTTTCTTATCCATTCATCTGCTGATGGACATCTAGGTTGTTTCCATGTCCTGGCTATTATAAACAGTGCTGCGATGAACATTGGGGTACATGTGTCTCTTTCAGTTCTGGTTTCCTCGGTGTGTATGCCCAGCAGTGGGATTGCTGGGTCATAAGGTAGTTCTATTTGCAATTTTTTAAGGAATCTCCACACTGTTCTCCATAGTGGCTGTACTAGTTTGCATTCCCACCAACAGTGTAGGAGGGTTCCCTTTTCTCCACACCCTCTCCAGCATTTATTGCTTGCAGATTTTTGGATCGCAGCCATTCTGACTGGTGTGAAGTGGTACCTCATTGTGGTTTTGATATGTCCCAGCATTAGAGGACCTTTCCATCAGAATAGGAAAACAAGCACAGAAATGTCTGACTGCAATATAGAGCAGAATGAGGTAAGTACACTACACAGAACTGAACTGGCCCCAAAACCTGAGTATTTTGTGTCATAGGCATTTTACTTCATTATTTTTTCAAAAATAAATGTTTACAACTCAAGTAATTCCTGCAGTGCAAATATTTCTTCTAATTATAGAAGGAAAAATAACCCCAAATGATATCCTTTAACAGAAATGCATCCTTAACATCCCCTATGCAAGCCTGCAGAAAGGATTTTCAGTTTTTAGGAAAAAATCACAGATGTTAACATAGCTTTATGATTACGTTTGTTGGTCTTAAAAGTTTTCAAGGTATCTCTTCATATATATGTGTACACACATACACACACTCATATAAACACACAAGGAACTTTGATATTTACAGTTTACACAGGGATTGACTTCACTAATTTAAATGTGACTGACACTATCATCTTACAGAGAAACATGAACAAACTTTTTGGCCAACCCACTACAACAATCTCTCCGTGTAACAAATGACCCTTAGCAACGCTCAAACAAATTATCCTATTCTTCAAGTAATTTTTTCACATTCGGGTGTTTAGCTTTCCTCTCTGCATTAAGTAAATTTTTTTAAAAGCTTTCAATGTTTTCAATTGTGCATATTATATAATGACACTCATTCTACAAAGAACACATTTATTAGTCATCTCATAACTAACAAACAGCCAGTTCACAAAACAGTATAAATCATCCTTAACCATTTTTAGAGAAAATCATTAGGTTGAAGGGCTGCTTCAAACATTTCAATATTTTGGATTATTCTTAGGCCACAGGTAAGACAGTGTGCCTTTCTAGATATCCTGACAGGGCTGCTGAAATCTCATTCTGTGTATTTCATAAGGGTCCTTCTAACTCTACAATTTCATGATACTATGCTGAATACTGCAAAGATAAAGCTATTCTCTGCCTAAGGCAACTGCGAGCAAGGATTATATAAACAAGAAAGTAAAGGCACATTGCTGCAAACACAATGCAATATTTAATATTGGAGGACGGGGACTAACTGAACTTTAAGACATATAAAGACTATGGCTGATTCATGTTGATATTTGGTAGAAACCAACACAATACTGTAAAGCAATCACCGTTCAATTAAAAGTAAATTTTTTAAAGAGACATATGTTGCTGTTCAGCCACCTAGTCGTATCCAACTCTTTGCAAGCCCATGGACTGCAGCACACCAGGCCTCCCTGTCCCGAACCATCTCTCAAAGTTTGCCCAAGTTCATGCCCATTGCATCAGTGATGCCATCCAGCCATCTCATCCTCTGATACCCTCTCCTCCTTCTGCCTTCAATCTTTCTCAGCATCAGGGACTTTTCCAATGAGTCAGCTGTTCACATCAGGTGATCAAAATACTGGAGCTTCAGCTTCAGCATCAGTCCTTCCAATGAGTATTCAGGGTTTATTTCCTTTAAGATTAACTGGTTGACAAATACGAAACCGTATTTCTGAGACCATAATGAAACTTTCAGTTTAAAGTCATATGCATGTTTGAACTGGGTTCAAATTCAGTAACGAAGCTATTATTGATTCTGTGGAACATGACTTCAAATCTGAGCAAATACTGAACTGACCATGAGGAGCTCTTAAACTCTGGATGTATGTACATAGACATCTCAATTTAACAACCAGACATACATTAAACAGCATTAATAGCCAGGCACTTAATGGATCAATTCCCACTGTTTGTGTAATGTAGAAATAAAAAAGGCTTATTAAATGACAAGCTTTCCCTGGTTTGTGCTAATTAATTATACACCGCATCTGACTGCTAATTTAGTGGGAAAATGCAGCCCCAAACCACGGTTTCAGCTTGAACTTTGCCTCGGCATCACCCAGTTCAGCAGAGTGCTGCCGCAGCCCGCCTCTGAACGACACCAGTATTAAATTAGAGCACAAGGCCATCAATTTAATAAGTGCTGTAGCAGGTAATTTGAATAAGGACATATTAGTATTCTACCAGTGCACAACTAAAAGCAGCTGACCTTTCAGACCAAAGAAGATCCTTGAACACATTCAGCTGAATCTGAGAACACGGTAATAATCTGACAGTGGTAAGAGTGCCAAGAGAGACGTTTATGCGCCTGGACCCATTACTATACATCAGGCTTCCTCTGGGGCTCTGCAAGTAGTTTATACACCTCTGCCTCTCATTTCGCTCTCGCTCTCCGCCGTGAAAGAAAAGAAACTGAAATTAAGCTCCTTAAAAAAGCATACATTCAGTGACATGTTTTGAAACCCTTCTTCTCATTTGGATTTATGGTACAAAGAACACAAAACTAATCAATGCACATATAAACTAGATGTGAGGATCCACATAAGAAACCATCAACTTCTTAAACTATAAGCAAATCTAACATAAAAATAAAACTGCATCTCCCAGATGTGAAACCATTAGAAAACAAGCCATATTATAGTAGATGAGAGCTTGGACCCAGGAGTGAGAAGAGAACTGGGTTTGAAGCCCTGTACTGGCAAGTGCTCGCCATCATACCTGCAGGAACCGAATTCACTGTATTCAGTTCAATGATATTTATCAAGTTCCATCGCATACAGTGTTGTAAGCCCGGACGTTAAAAAGATGAAAAAGATTTGATCCCTGTTTTCAAGGAGATCAAAATCTAGCAATGGTGATAGAAGCAATATGCTATTAATCATAATACAGAGTGAGAAGTGCTTTCAAGCACAGAGAATAGTGATCAATTTTGACTGGTGGTTTCCAGGAAAAGTTTTCAGACATGGCAATAGCTGGGCTGGGTGTTGTGAGTATTTTACCAACAGAGAGAATGGAATGTGATCTGGTGGGAGGTGTTAATCAACGGAAATCTACTGTATTGGGAGAGGAAGATACACTGAGTTAGGTGACAAATACAGGGGATGTATTTGGTTGAAGAGTATGTGGAGTTGCAAGTACTTGATTGTGTATGCTTCAAAATGGTTTCTACATGAGCAGAAACAGAATGGATTAGTGAATTTAAGAACAAGGTATCTTAGTAAAATCAGGCCTAGATTTGGAGGGATGTTTACTTTGTTGGCCTCACAAAAATGCTGTAGGCCAAAAACACACCCAAAGTTCAACCCCAAAGAAGGGAACCACACAGTCCCAACAATCATGTTTCTTGGTGATTACCCAGAAAAGCTGAAAACTTACATCTACCCAACAACAAGCACACATATCTTTGTAGTAGCTTTATTCATAATCACTAAAACTTGAAAGAAAGCAAGATGTCTTTCAGGAGGTGAACAGATAAATAAACTGTGGTACATGCAGATAGGTGAATCTTATTTTTCGCTAGAAAGAAATGGGCCACCAAGCCATGAAACAACATGAAGGAACCTTGAATACATTTTGTTAAGTGAAAGAAGCCTCTCTGAAAAGACTACATACTGTGTGATTCCAACCACATGACATTCTGAAAAAGGAAAAAACTATGGAGATGGCAAGAAGATCAAGGTGGTTACTAAAGAAGGAAGAAGGAACCAGTGGCAGACAAAGGAGGATTTCTTGAGCAGTGGAACAATTCTGTACAACACTATAATGGTGGATATATGTTGTACGTTTGTCAAAACCCATTGAATGTACAGCATCAGAAGTAACCCCTGGTATAAACTATGGATTTTGGGTGATGACAATATGTCAGTATAGGTTCGTCAGTATAATAAATGTGCCATGCTGGTGTAGGATGTTGATAGATACTGGGGAATATAGTGCAGGAGGTGTATGGAAACTCTCTCTGTAACTTCTGCTCAATTTTTCTGTGAACCTAACACTGATCTAAAAACAAATTGTCTACTTAAAAAACTGCAAATAATAGATTTAAATCTGATCATACAGATAATTCTATTAAGTACAAATGGTCTAAAAGCCTAAGTTAAAAGGCAGGGTTATCAAATTATATTTAAAAGACGTGAAATCCAACTGCATACTACAAACAAGAAATCTTGAAATATAAAGACAGATATGATAAAAGGGATGGAAGACGAATCATAAGTAAGCTAGAGTGACTGCATTAATTTCAAAGGAATTTTCAGAAGGAGGAATAATTATCAAATAAAGAACATTTCATACTGACAAAAAGGTCAGGGGGACAAAATAATCCTAAATGTGTACATAACTAACAATAAAGCTTCAATATTTTGAAACAAAAGTTGAACCAAAAGAAGCAGAAAAATCCAATGTAGTTGGAAATTTCAAGTCTCCTCTCAGTAAGTAATAAAACAAATAAACAATGAAATCAATAAAGATATAATCTACTTGACCTAATGACATTTTTTATACTCCAACTCAAAACAGCTGAAAACAAGAACACATAGAGCCTTCATCAAGATCTACCCTATTCCTGTCCATAAAACAAATCTCAAATTTTTGAAGGATTAAATCATACAATGTATATTTTCTGAGTTTGACAGGAAGAACAATGGACTCCCCACCCCATATATGACCATGTCCTCGTCCTGCAACCTGTAAATATACTACGTTACACAGAAAATAGGAAATAATACAACCATAAAACACACATAGGGCTTCCCTGGTGGTCCAGTGGTTAAGAATCCACCCGGCAATGCAGAGGACACCGGTGCAATCCCTGGTTCTGGAAGATCCTACATGCCGTGGAACAACTAAGGCCATGCACCAAGACTCCTGAGGCAGCACTCCAGAGTCTGCGAGTGGCAACTACTGAGCCCATGCACAGCAACTTCTGAAGCCCGAGCATCCTACAGCCTGGGCGCTGCAATGAGAGAAGCCACCACATGAGAAGCTCATGCCCTGAAATGAAGAGTAGCCTTGCTTGCCACAACTAGAGAAAGCCAGTGCACAGCAACGAAGACCGACCACAGCCAAAATAAAGAAATAACTACACATAGCTGAGAGTCCCTGGGATCGCAAGGAGATCCAACCAGTCCATTCTAAAGGAGATCAGTCCTGGGTGTTCTTTGGAAGAAATGATGCTGAAGCTGAAACTCCTGTACTCTGGCCGCCTCATGTGAAGAGTTGACTCATTGGAAAAGACTCGGATGCTGGGAGGAACTGGGGGGCAGGAGGAGAAGGGGACGACAGAGGGTGAGATAGCTGGATGGCATCACCAACTCGATGGACTTGAGTTTGAGTGAACTCTGGGAGCTGGTGATGGACAGGGAGGCCTTTCGTGCTGTGATTCATGGGGTCACGAAGAGTCGGACATGACTGAGAGACTGAACTGAACTGAACACATAGTTGCCAGCAACACTTAGAGCACACTATGTAGTTTTGTAAAAATCAGTTGAGACTCTCAAGTCTGGAATTAGTCTACCTTTTGATCCCTTCCATATCTCTACACCTGTTAAGGGAGCCAAGCATAATCAGATTTAAAGATATGATATAAAACTAATCCAGGTTTACCCTTTTTTTTGTCTATTTTAATTTTTTATTAATTTTTTTAATTTTTTAATCTTTTATTCTTTGACCACATAACTGCAGCAATCATATCCACCTCCATGGGTCTGCTGGGACCCTACCTTCTCCAGGGGATGTTTGGAAATGTGCAGGTATTTATTGGTAAACACTTATGGGGGCAGGGAATGCTAGTATCATTTAAAAACTGGACAGAGATCCCAACTGTCCTGACATACTCAACAAAGAGTTAAACAGTGAAGAACTGTCCTACATCAGAGGTCAAGAAACACTGCATAAGTTAAGGATATGAGCTCCTTATTCAGAAAAATCCCAATCAAATTGAATCTTGAGAAAGAGACTTTCTCTCTCTTAGTTTTAATTTTTTTAACTCTGCTGGGAGGGATT
Organism: Capra hircus; assembly: GCF_001704415.2. NCBI lineage: Eukaryota > Metazoa > Chordata > Mammalia > Artiodactyla > Bovidae > Capra > Capra hircus. The sequence goes on from NC_030814.1 coordinate 19,471,891, forward strand.
GGGGGCAGGAGGAAAAGGGGACGACAGAGGATGAGATGGCTGGATGGCATCACCGACTCGATGGACGTGAGTCTGAGTGAACTCCGGGAGTTGGTGATGGACAGAGAGGCCTGGTGTGCTGCAATTCATGGGGTCGCAAAGAGTCGGACACGACTGAGCAACTGAACTGAACTGAAGAGTAAAATAAATGTTTAACTCAAGGGTTGGAAGAGGAGGGAAGACTGAACAACTATATGTAAGTTGCTTAGCAAAATGTCCACCATATAGAAAACAGTAAATATTGATCATCATTAATAGTGGTATTATCAAAAGTGATGGAGACAGAGTATTAAGTCTATAGGGAGAAAAGTATCAAAAGAATTTTGTATCTGAGATTTAATTTAGTAAGGCAGAAGGGATTTTGGATATCAAATATTATATGCATGTTGCTCCAATTTGAGAAACATATATAGCTGGTTTTTAAATTCAAAGTGAAGAAAGATGTAATCTGAATATTATCCTTTAGGACTCAAAGAAATGTTTTTCTTAATCCATATTACTAGTTAAATTAAGAGGATTATCATTTGGTCTTCTATCGACAAAATATTCAAAATCAATAAGACCATCTCTGGAAAAAAAGGAACTGTGTCTTCCATTGCACTCTCCACCTTGCCTACCCAGGTCAGAAAGCCATCACAATGATTCAAATATAGAGGGGAACATCAGATCCCTGTACTACACACAATGAGATCTTAAAAAATGCCATTATATGTATCGATTCAGAAAGAGAAGTTGAGAGTGAACCCTAATGTAAACTAGGATCTTAGGATGATTATGATGTGTCAACATAGGTTCATCAGTGGTAATAAGTAGATCACCCTGGTAGGAGATGTTGATAGAGGGGGAGGCTATGCACGTGGAGGCAGGGGATAGATATATGGGCAATCTCTGTACTACCATCTCAACTTTGCTTTGAACCCAAAACGACTCTAAATAATAAAGTCAATTCTTTAAAAATAAATTAAACAGTCTATTAAAAAATAAAGCTCAATAAAGCCATTATATTAAAATAAATTGAATGCTGCTTTCATGCTGAGGGAAAGAACTTGAAAAAAATCTGTCATTACACTGATATAAACACCACCTAATGTTCGAGCATGCCCTTTTCATGTTGTATATTCTTTAAAGAAAAAGGCACGTTACTTGACTTGTCAGTAAAACTTACATGCACCACATGAAAAAGAAGCATGGAAAGAGTCTGACTCATTCATGAATGGAACCTTTAGCCAGATATGGGACAACAAGTATGCTCTCATAGGTATAACTTATGAAATGGATAAAATTTCCTTTTCTACATTTATTAAAATTTCTTTTTTTAATATTTTGAGATCTTTTAGATTTATTTAATTTATTAAACAATTATTAAAATTCCTTCTCTGCCTTCAAATATTAAATACATTTGCTAAAAGAAGACAAAAGTATAATCTTTTTCATTTTTAAAAGGCATTCAGCTTCAGAAAGTACCACAATTTATAAGCATCTAGTTTAAAATATAGTACTTCATAATGTTACATCTTGCTAGTATTGGTTGAAGAGAGATGGACACAGTAGAGACAGAATGAATGGCATCATTTAAGGCAAAAAAAAATCATATATATCAAACTATCTGAAACATCACTCTGCAATTATAAACACAGATTAGCATTTTTCATATGAAATATAATACCTAGTTAATATAGAATAAACTTGGTATTCAGAATAATTAAACACTATTATGAGATCCAGCACATTTAAACAATTTACCATTTTCCTATATCCAGTAAGTTTTTCTTTTTTTTAATTTATATTTATTTATTTAAATTGGAGGTTAATTACTTTACAATATCGTATTGGTTTTGCCATACATCAACATGAATCCACCACAGGCGTACACATGTTCCCCATCCTGAACCCCCCTCCCTCCTCCCTCCCCGTACCATTCCTCTGGGTCATCCCAGTGCACCAGCCCCGAGCATCCTGTATCCTGCATCGAACCTGGACCAGCGATTCGTTTCTTATATGATATTATACATGTTTCAATGCCATTCTCCCAAATTATCTCACCCTCTCCCTCTCCCACAGAGTCCAAAAGATTGTTCTATTCATCTGTGTCTCTTTTGCTGTCTCACATACAGGGTTATCGTTACCATCTTTCTAAATTCCATATATATGCATTAGTATACTGCATTGGTGTTTTTCTTATAAGAGCTTCCTGACACATTTATGTTCATAAATAGTATTTTCTAGGACCTTCTCCCTTTACAATTTACTTTCTCTTTCACACTTAAGTCTTTCAATACCACTGATTTGTTCTTGATCAGTTTGTAAAAAAGTTACTATTGAGAATAAATCAACTCATCATCACACAGTGTAAAAATGTATACGAGCACAACGCATGCCTGACAACAATCTAACTTGATCTAAACAAAAACAAAAAAAAAAAAAATCAAAGCTCAGTATTTCCAAAACTTCAAAACTCAGAATTTAAAATAATTCTGCAATATACTTTGCACTAAGAGTTTGGACCACTAGGAGATCCAACAAGTCCATCCTAAAGGAGATCAGTCCTGAGTGTTCATTGGAAGGACTGATGCTGAGGCTGAAACTCCAATACTTTGGCCACCTGATGCAAAGAGCCGACTCATTTGAAAAGACCCTGATGCTGGGAGGGATTGTGGGCAGGAGGAGAAGGGGATGACAGAGGATGAGATGGCTGGATGGCATCACTGACACAATAGACATGGGTTTGAGTAAACTCCAGGAGTTGGTGATGGACAGGGAGGCCTGGCGTGCTGTGGTCCATGGGGTCACAAAGAGTCGGACACAACTGAGCGACTGAAGTGAACTGAAGAAGTATATATGGCCTAGACAAACTGCTATGGTTACCACATAGGCTCCTCAAGAGAGAAATTAATTATATCCATATGTGCAACATGATGAAACTGGTGCTAAGGAATTAAGCCAATCAAGTGAGATATTCTAAGAATTGCACATACATTGATATTGCTGCAAACTAAGCCTCACTCCTGTATGTGTATTTTAGTATCACTCACAAACACATGGGCTTCCCAGGTGGCACTCACACTAGAGAACTTGCCCGCCAATGCAGGAAATAGAAGACACTGTTTTGATCCCTGTGTCGGGAGAATCCCTGGAAGAGGACATTGGCAACCCCCTCCAGTACTCTTGCCTGAAGCATCCCGTGGACAGAGGAGCATCACAGGCTACAGTCCACAAGGTCTCGGACATAACTGAAGTGACACAGCATGACAAATACACAGAATCTGAAATGGAAAATTGTTTCAAGTTCTATTATTATTTATGTTACTTGTAGGGAAATACTCCAGTGCCTTATAGTCAAATCTACCATGTATGAAGGAAAGAAGAAAGAAAAATGAAGGGAAATGAAGGGAAATGAAGGAAAGAGAAGACAAAGAAGAAAGCCTGGAAGGAACTCAACATTCTATAGACATTATCTCCATCAGTTCATATCAGACCCCAAGAAGGGAAAAATGATATTGTCTGTATTTTATATATGAAAAAACTACTTTGGAAGTACTCTTTTCCAAGGTAAATTCAGGTCTTTGCTGAATCCAAATTCCACATGCCTTTTTCTCATCCCCAGGATATCTTCTTGGGCCACCTATTTTTTGATTTAGGAATAATATCAACACATACCTAACACCAAGTCCTGTCCAGTGGGGAAGGTTCAAGTCCTTCCGATAAATTCCTCAGTAGGCCATCAGCTGACTACTGCATGGGTGCCTAACCTTTCAACAAATATCTTTTCCTTCTCTGACCACAGTAAATGACAGAGATTTCTCACCTTCTAGTTAGTATCCATTAGCAAGTAAGCAACACTCTGGAAGCCGAGTCCTCAAAAAACCACAATGCAACAAATGTGTTGAGGATAATGCACAGAAAGACTGCAGAATGCCTCACCTCCTGCTTACTTCTCCCTGTGGGTTTGTCACCTACTGTTATTTTTTATTTATGTAGTATCGTAAATGTGAAGCTCTGTTGATGGGGATAAAGCCTGGGCCAGAAAGGTCAGAAACTTGGTTCACTTCCTGTGCTTTAAACAGTTCTTTGATTCATTAGCTTTTTAAAAAATTAATCAGAAAGGTTTTTTTGAGTGCCTAATAGAGGAAAAAACCCATCAACCTTCAATGAATTGTTAGAACATTTTTCATACATTCAAGAAATATATAAACCTAATTAATGTTTGGCTAAGGTAATAAACTTTAACATTTTTAAAAGGACTTTTGTCCATATAAGGACTTTTGTCCCATGGAAAGATGAGGCAGTGTCACTGAATATGAAGTGAAGTGAAGTGAAGTCACTCCGTCGTGTCCGACTCTTTGCAACACCATGGATTGTAGCCCACCAGGCTCCTTGGTCCATGGGATCTTCCAGGCATGAATACTGGAGTGGGTTGCCATTTCCTTCTCCAAGGGATCTTCCTGACCCAGGGATCAAACCCAGGACTCCCGCATTGTAGGAAGATGCTTTACCATCTGAGCTACCAGGGAAGTGTCACTGAATGTAACAGAGCTCAACAGCAAAGGCAAGAGTAAATCACTTGTTCAACTTTTCAGAGTTGGGTCAGGTAAAACAGGGGCTTCCCAGGTGGCTCAGTGGTAAAGAGTCCACCTGCCAATGCAGGGGACGTAAGAGACAAGGTTGGATCCCTGGTCTGGGAAGATCCCCTGGAATAGGAAATGGCACCCACTCCAGTATCGTTGCCTGGAAAACTCCATGGACAGAGCGTGGCAGGCTACAGTTCATAGAGTCACCAAGAGTGGAACACGACTGAGAGACAGCGCACACACACGCATACTGGGTGAAACAACACAGTTCACTTCAGTTCAGTTCAGTCACTCAGTCGTGTCCGACTCTTTGTGACCCCATGAATCACAGCATGCCAGGCTTCCCTGTCCATCACCAACTCCCAGAGTTCACTCAGACTCACGTCCATCCAGTCAGTGATGCTATCCAGCCATCTCATCCTCTGTCGTCCCCTTCTCCTCCTGCCCCCAATCCCTCCCAGCATCAGAGTCTTTTCCAATGAGTCAACTCTTCGCATGAGGTGGCCAAAGTACTGGAGTTTCAGCTTTAGCATCATTTCTTCCAAAGAACACCCAGGGCTGATCTTTAGAATGGACTGGTTGGATCTCCTTGCAGTCCAAGGAACTCTCAAGAGTCTTCTCCAACACCACAGTTCAAAAGCATCAATTCTTCGGTGCTCAGCTTTCTTCACAGTCCAACTCTCACATCCATACACGACCACTGGAAAAACCATAACCTTGACTAGACGGACCTTTGTTGGCAAAGTAATGTCTCTGCTTTTTAATACGCCTTCTAGGTTGGTCATAACTTTCCTTCCAAGGAGTAAGTGTCTTTTAATTTCATGGCTGCAAACAAACATGTTGCTATAAAATAACACTATTCACCCATGGCAACCCACTCCAGTACTCTTGCCTGGAAAATCCCATGGACAAAGGAGCCTGGTAGGCTACAGTCCATGGGGTAGCAAAGAGTCAGACACAACTGAGACACTTCACTTTCACTTTTACACTCATAAGCCTAACACTGAGCCCATAACCCAGGGAGACTTCTCCCCATAGAAGGCATCCTAAACTATAGAGGAAAGTGCTTGTTGCAATATCCAGAGCTGGGGGATAGGGGTGGATGTGGGGTGCTATATGCAATTAGTTCCAAGGCCTGATGGAGGGACACAACAATAATCATTCTGCAGTGTACAGGACAGTCCTTTATAAGGAAGACTTCTCCAAAAAGGCAATAGTACCACAGCTCAGTTTAATTCAGTCGCTCAGTTGTGTTCGACTCTTTGCGACCCCATGAATCGCAGCACGCCAGGCCTCCCTGTCCATCACCAACTCCTGGAGTTCACTCAGACTCATGTCCATCGAGTCAGTGATGCCACCCAGCCATCTCATCCTTGGTCGTCCCCTTCTCCTCCGGCGCCCAATCCCTCCCAGCATCAAAGTCTTCTCCAATGAGTCAACTCTTCACATGAGGTGGCCAAAGTACTGGAGTTTCAGCTTTAGCATCATTCCTTCCAAAGAAACCCAGGGTGATCTTTAGAATGGACTGGTTGGATCTCCGTGCAGTCCGGGGACTCTCAAGAGTCTTCTCCAACACCACAGTTCAAAAGCATCAATTCTTTGGCGCTCAGCCTTCTTCACAGTCCAACTCTCACATCCATACATGACTACTGGAAAAATCATAGCCTTCACTAGACGGACCTTAGTCGGCAAAGTAATGTCTCTGCTTTTGAATATGCTATCTAGGCTGGTCATAACTTTCGTTCCGAGGAGTAAGCGTCTGTTAATTTCATGGCTGCAATCACCATCTGCAGTGATTTTGGAGCCCCCCAAAATAAAGTCTGACACTGTTTCCACTGTTTCTTCATCTATTTCCCATGAAGTGATGGGACTGGATGCCATGATCTTCATTTTCTGAATGTTGAGCTTTAAGCCAACTTTTTCACTCTCCTCTTTCACTTTCATCAAGAGGCTTTTTAGCTCCTCTTCACTTTCTGCCATAATGATGGTGTCATTTGCATATCTGAGGTTATTGATATTTCTCCCGACAATCTTGATTTCAGCTTGTCTTTCTTCCAGCACAGTATTTCTCATGATGTACTCTGCATATAAGTTAAATAAGCAAGGTGACAATTTACAGCCTAGACATACTCCTTTTCCTATTTGAAACCAGTCTGTTGTTCCATGTCCAGCTCTCACTGTTGCTTCCTAACCTGCATACAGATTTCTCAAGAGACAAGTCAGGTGGTCTGGTATTCCCATCTCTTTCAGAATTTTCCACAGTTTCTTGTGATCCACACAGTCAAAGGCTTTGGCATAGTCAATAAAGCAGAAATAGATGTTTTTCTGGAACTCTCTTGCTTTTTCTGTGATCCAGCAGATGTTGGCAATTTGATCTCTGGTTCCTCTGTCTTTTCTAAAACCAGCTTGCACATCAGGAAGTTCATGGTTCACATATTGCTGAAGCCTGGCTTGGAGAATTTTGAGCATTACTTTACTAGCGTGTGAGATGAGTCCAATTGTGCAGTAGTTTGAGCATTCTTTGGCATTGCCTTTCTTAGGGATTGGAATGAAAACTGACCTTTTCCAGTCCTGTGGCCACTGCTGAGTTTTCCAAATGTGCTGGCATATTGAGTGCCCCACTTTCACAGCATCATCTTTCAGGATTTGAAATAGCTCTACCGGAATTCCATCACCTCCACTAGCTTTGTTCGTAGTGATGCTTTCTAAGGCCCACTTGACTTCACATTCCAGGATGTCTGGCTCTAGATGAGTGATCACACTATCGTGATTAACCGGGTCATGAAGATCTTTTTTGTACAGTTCTTCTGTGTATTCTTGCCATATCTTCTTAATATCTTCTGCTTCTGTTAGGTCTATATCATTTCTGTCCTTTATCGAGCCCATCTTTGCATGAAATGTTCCCTTGGTTCCCTCTAATTTTCTTGAAGAGATCCCTAGTCTTCCCCATTCTGTTCTTTTCCTCTATTTCTTTGCATTGATCGCTGAAGAAGGCTTTCTTATCTCTTCTTGCTATCCTTTGGAATTCTGCATTCAGATGCTTATATATTTCCTTTTCTCCTTGGCTTTTCACTTCTCTTCTTTTCACAGCTATTTGTAAGGCTTCCCCAGAGAGCCATTTTGCTATTTTGCATTCTTTTCCATGGGCATGGTCTTGATCCCTGTCTCCTGTACAATGTCACGAACCTCATTCCATAGTTCATCAGGCACTCTATCTAGCAGATCTAGGCCCTTAAATCTATTTCTCACTTCCACTGTATAATCATAAGGGATTTGACTTAGCTCATACCTGAATGGTCTAGTGGTTTTCCCTGCTTTCTTCAATTTCAGTCTCAATTTGGTAATAAGGAGTTCATGATCTGAGCCACAGTCAGCTCCCGGTCTTGTTTTTGTTGACTGTATAGAGCTTCTCCATCTTTGGCTGCAAAGAATATAATCAATCTGATTTCGGTGTTGACCATCTGGTGATGTCCATGTGTAGAGTCTTCTCTTGTGTTGTTGGAAGAGGGTGTTTGCTATGACCAGTGCATTTTCTTGGCAAAACTCTATTAGCCTTTGCCCTGCTTCATTCTGCATTCCAAGGCCAAATTTGCCTGTTACTCCAGGTGTTTCTTGACTTCCTACTTTTGCATTCCAGTCCCCCATAATGAAAAGGACATCTTTTTTGGGTGTTAGTTCTAAAAGGTCTTGTAGGTCTTCATAGAACCATTCAACTTCAGCTTCTTCAGCATTACTGGTTGGGGCATAGACTTGGATTACTACATGGACCCATTAACATAAAAATGAATATTTTAAGCCCAATTTATAGTATTTTATTTGGTTTTCACAGTGTTCTAAAATACATTTGTAGGGAGCATGTGTACTCCAGGATGACAGACACCTGACCCTATTTTCTGAAGTCTTTCTTTCTGATTCAGTTACCTATCAGCTCCCTAAATATACTTAAAGCTGAAAACCTCTACATCCTGATCATTGTACAACCATGTACATGGATGGCCCCAAGCAGGGTAAGCAAATGGTATACTCTCTCAAACTCTTTTAGTTCTGGGTGTGTGTATCAATCATAGTTCCGGAAATCTTGAGCAGGCTTTTTCCTGGTTAGAATTCAGAAAAGAGAACAGAAAGGCAATGTAGGTTTCAATAATATGCAGATTTAATAAAGTTATCTTTTAAGTGGGTGTTTCTTTTCCATGGATAACTTTGTTTAGTCTCAAAAGTCCATAGACAAGAGATCTACAACTTTACTTGAATTGTTGGTGTTGGTACCTTTCCCTTTGTTATGTCTTAAGATGAACACTGTCAAAACTGATCAGAAGGAAATGCTGTCCCTAAGGCTCCCCCAAAAAGAGAGCTAAGGTATGTTCATTTTCTTCTGTGTCAATTCCGGTGTAGTATTTACAAATGTAAAACTATTATTTTCTTATTTAAACTTCCATTATAATCATTATTTTGTTAATGTCCAGTTTTATTGCAAGTTCTCAATCAGATGCTGCAGTTCCTTGATCTGGATCTTTGATAATTCATAAATTCATTAGTTTAACCATATTTTATTTCTTCAAATGAAAATCAAAGTTTAACTCTAATACATGCTCTTTAAAACAAGTAAAATTATAAAACACAAAACTATTTTAAGGCAAAGCTAAACATCATCCCCTTCCAACAATGCCCATGCCCTCTACTAAGTTCCATATGCCCCTTTATCATAACAAGTGACTAGCCATAACAGTTCACCATGGTAACTTTTACACAATTCTCCTTATTAGAAGACATATATAAAAAGATATGTACATATCCAATCATACATATGATGCTAAGAGTTTTTATTTTTGTTTGATTGTTGATACTGAAATAGAATCGTTAACTATATATTGCTCCAAACATGCATGTTTTCACTCATAATATATCTTGGACATCTCTATAAGTTAGTAAATATAGATTTCTTATAAAATTTAATGAGCTGAAAGAGAAGGAGATGGGAGAAAAGATTAATGAAGATGTCAGACTTCTTGAGCTTATAACCCAGGACCATAAATTTGTTCAGCTGAAAAATGTGCCCTGTTCTTCAAGATAAAAGAATGGACTCCAAAGGAGAGTCCAAGATCAGGGCTGCCTCCTTAGTTTCAAACGGAGAACCCATCATCTCACTTTCAACAAGCCAGATGACTTCTGCTCAAAGCCATGGAGGAACAGGACCACCCAAAGTCATGTGGTGGGACCACGCAGCAGAGGCCTAGGGACCCCTGCTTGGCACTGCAATGGGTCCGAAAAGCAGGACTGCCACCCAGTGGGTCTGGAAGGCAAAGCATTGAGCCAAACACTGGTAATCTTGAGCCTTACAACCTCATGAAACTTGTCGTGCTAGGTTTTGAACCTACTTAGAATCTGTTACCCCTTCCTCTTTCTTTCCAAATTTACCCATTTTGGAATGTAATTGTCCATCCTCTGTCCCATCATTGTATTTTGGAAGAATATACTTGATCTCATAGGTTCAAAGTTAAAGATCAATTTGCCTATCGGTGATCATACCTCAAGTTTCATTTATACATGATTCAGTTCAATTCAGTCACTCGGTCGTGTACGACTCTTTGCGACTACATGAACCGAAGCACACCAGGCCTCCCTGTCCATCACCAACTCCCAGAGTCTACCCAAACCCATGTCCATTGAGTTGGTGATGCCATCCAACCATCTCATCCTCGGTTGTCCCCTTCTCCACCTGCCCTCAACCTTTCCCAATATCAGGGTCTTTTCAAATGAGTCAACTCTTCGCATCAGGTGGCCAAAGGATTGGAGTTTCAGCTTCAGCATCAGTCCTTCCAATGAACACCCAGGACTGATCTCCTTTAGGATGGACTGGTTGGATCTCCTTGCAGTCCAAGGGACCCTCAAGAGTCTTCTCCAACACCACAGTTCAAAAGCATCAATTCTTCAGCACTCAGCTTTCTTCACAGTCCAACTCTCACATCCATACATGACCAGAGGAAAAACCATAGCCTTGACTAGACGGACCTTAGTCGGCAAAGTAATGTCTCTGCTTTTGAATATGCTATCTAGGTTTGTCATAACTTTCCTTCCAAGGAGTAAAGGTCTTTTAATCTCATGGCTGCAGTCACCATCTGCAGTGATTTTGGAGCCCAGAAAAATAAAGTCAGCCATTGTTACCACTGTTTCCCCATCTATTTCCCATGGAGTGATGGGACCAGATGCCATGATCTTCGTTTTCTGAATGTTGAGCTTTAAGCCAACTTTTTCACTCTCCTCTTTTACTTTCATCAAGAGGCTTTTTAGTTTTTCACTTTCTGCCATAAGGGTGGTGTCATCTGCATATCTGAGGTTATTGATATTTCTCCCTGGCAATCTTGATTCCAGCTTGTGTTTCTTCCAGTCCAGCATTTCTCATGATGTACTCTGCATATAAGTTAAATAAGCAGGGTGACAATATACAGCCTTGACGTACTCCTTTTCCTATTTGGAACCAGTCTGTTGTTCCATGTCCAGTTCTAACTGTTGCTTCCTGACCTGCATACAGGTTTCTTAAGAGGCAGGTCAGGTGCTCTGGTAGTCCCATCTCTTTCAGAATTTTCCACAGTTTATTGTGATCCACACAGTCAAAGGCTTTGGCATAGTCAATAAAGCAGAAATAGATGTTTTTCTGGAACTCTCTTGCTTTTTCTGTGATCCAGTGGATGTTGGTAATTTGATCTCTGGTTCCTCTGTCTTTTCTAAAACCAGCTTGCACATCAGGAAGTTCATGGTTCACATATTGCTGAAGCCTGGCTTGGAGAATTTTGAGCATTACTTTACTAGCGTGTATGAGATGAGTGCAATTGTGTGGTAGTTCGAGCATTCTTTGGCATTGCCTTTCTTAGGGATTGGAATGAAAACTGGCCTTTTCCAGTCCTGTGGCCACTACTGAGTTTTCCAAATTTGCTGGCATATTGAGTGCCCCACTTTCACAGCATCATCTTTCAGGATTTGAAAGAGCTGAACTGGAATTCCATCACTTCCACTAGCTTTGGTCGTAGTGATGCTTCCTAAGGCCCACTTGACTTCACATTCCAGGATGCCTGGCTCTAGGTGAGTGATCAGACCATCGTGATTATCTGGGTCGTGAAGATCTTTTTTGTACAGTTCTTCTGTGTATTCTTGCCATCTCTTCTTAATATCTTCTGCTTCTGATTATCATACCTGATTTACATGATAATTAAATAAGCCTTTGGACATTAGACTTTAGAACTGATGCTGGAATGAGTTAAGCCCTTTGGAACTGTTGGGATGGAGCACATTTGGCACTGAGAAGAATATACATTTGGGGGCCCAGGGCAGAAAGCAATGAGCCAAATGTTGGTGTCTCTTCCCAAAATTCACATGTTAAAATCCTAATCCTAATGCACTGGTAATTGGAGATGGGGCTTTGGTGATGTAATTAAGTCATGAGAATGGAGCTATCATTAACAGGATGAGAGGAGGCCTTTATAATGGGAGGCGGGAAAGCTAGCAATTTTTCTTTCCACCACATGACAATGCAGCAAGATGGCTTTTTGTAAGCCAGCAAGAGCACTCTCATCAAGAATCTTAACCTTCTGGCCCCCAGATCTCAGACTTCCAACCTCCAGAACTGTAAGAAATACAGTTTAAATATTTGTTGTTAAGCCACCCAGTTTATATAATATTTTGTTATAGCAGTTCTAGTACAGTAGGACAGAATCATTTAAATCAGGCTTTTGCAAGCTCCGTTAAAGACTCCGCCTGCAATGCAGGAGATCCCAGTTCGATTCCTGGGTCAGGAAGATCTGCTGGAGAAGGGATAGTCTGCCCACTCCAGTATTCTTGGGCTTCTGTTGTGGCTCAGTTGGTAAAGAATCTGCCTGCAATGCAGGAGACCTGGGTTCAATCCCTGGGTTGGGAAGGTTCCCTGGAGAAGAGAAAGGCTACCTGCTCCAGTATTCTGGCCTGAAGAATTCCAGGGACTAAGTCCATGGGGTCGCAAAGAGTTGGACACGACTGAGCAACTTTCACTTAACTTTGCCCTCATATCACCCCTCAAATTGTCCTAATCCAGGTGATCAATGACCTCCAGAATCATTATATAAGTAATTAATTCTCAGCCCTCACCTTGATTAATCTATCAAAGGCATTTATTTATCAAACCCTTTTCCTTGATATATTTTCTTCACTTTTTTCCCCCAAGTTTTCTTTCTTCCTCACTTTGGTTTTCCCTTCTACCTGTTTGCTCCTGCTCCGTCTCTTTCGCTGGTCCCGATACTTCTCTCCTAATTTTTAATACTTGAATATTCCAGGATGCAGTCCTAGGACCCAGGTCTCTAGATCTTTTCACTCTATTGGTGATACAACCTGTCTCATGGGTTTTCTACTATGATGCTTGGTGTACTTCTTATGGTTCTCCTCATTGTTCTCAGCTCTTCTTCACACAAAATATTTCAGAGATGTTCCTTTCTCAAAGCATTTGCTCTACTTAATCTCTCTCTCTGGAATACTCTGCTAATAATTCCTTTCACATTTTTTGTTAACATGTTACCTTCCCATTAAGCCATCATGACAGGCCAGCTAAAATGTTAACCTGTATAACCACCATCTCACGTGATTATACTGCACACTTATGTCACATTATATGATTCACGTCTTTTCTTTATCCGCCCCCCCATACTCTAATGTAAGCTCCATATTCAACTGTTTTGTCCACTAGTGTATTCAAAGTACCTAAAGCAGTTCCTGACACATGTTGTTTTGTTATTAGTTGCTCAGTAATGTCTGACTCTGCAATCGCCAGGCTCCTCTATCCATGGGATTCTCTAGGCAAGAATACTGGAGTGCGTTGCCATGCCCTCCCTCCAGGGGATCTTCCCCATCCAGGGATCAAACCCTGATCTCCCACATTGCAGGAGGATTCTTTACTGACTGAGCCACCAGGGAAACCTTCCTGGCACATAGAAAGTACTTAATAGATATTTGTTGGATTAATTAATTAATCATTTGTCTATGAAAAGCATTTAATTTGTTATAAATTATATATTCTACTTAAATAATGCTACAATAAGCAGCTAATAGATCCTTATTACTGAAGCTTTTGTTTCCATAGGCTAGACCACAATAAGAGGGGATTATTATGTCAAAAGTGTGTGTACCACTATTTTTAATAAACGTCATACTGCTTTCAAGGCATCTGTAACAGTATAAATATCTATTTCTATGGTAGGTGACTATATATATATCTCCTCATATCCCAGTCAACAATAGATTTTCTTGTACTTTTCAACAATTCCCTTTGTTATAGATAAAGAGTATCATCTTATAGTTAAAGAGGTTAGGAACCAATGACTACTAACTGGCTTGAGCATCAGCAGACAAGTCTCGCAAGAAAACCAGAAATATCATTTACCTAAAATTCCTGCCTTCATTTTCCTCATTTATGAAATTAGTATTTGAAATTACATGATCTCCTCTGCTGCTGCTGCTGCTGCTAAGTCACTTCAGTCGTGTCCGACTCTGTGTGACCCCAGAGACGGCAGCCCACCAGGCTCCCCCGTCCCTGGGATTCTCCAGGCAAGAACACTGGAGTGGGTTGCCATTTCCTTCTCCAATGCATGAAAGTGAAAAGTGAAAGTGAAGTCACTCAGTCATGTCCAACTCCTAGTGACCCCATGGACTGCAGCCTACCAGGCTCCTCCATCCAAGGGATTTTCCAGGCAAGAGTACTGGAGTGGGGTGCCATTGCCTTCTCCGACATGATTTAAAAAGTGTATCAATTGAAGAAAGCAAGGTCTAGTTTAGAATTTAATACACAACCAGATATGGTACTTGGAACCCTGTTAGTATCTTCACATCAGCTAATTTATCAACTTGGTTAATTTTAGAATATGGATTCTGATGAAGTGAAACCACAGGTAATCTTTAACTGGAGGAATAGGTTTAAAACATGGGGCACAACTCTGGTTTATGTATCAATTAGGTAGTTAGAATATTTGGCTATGATCACCTAGAACAGTGGAGGTTGGGGGTGATAATGAACCAATTATGACCTGTTTCTCAATATTTCTAGCTATGGCCCTTGGTATTTATGCCAATAAATCAAATGCTATCATGTGGGAGAAGGAATAAAGATAATCATCTCAATTAGCCTAACTGATTTTTGTAAGCTTTATTTACAATTCTTGTTACTTGTCAAATCAAATCAAATGAATTACTTGGAAATGTATACACCCTAATTCTATCAAGTTCCACTGACCCCTCTTAATTGAAAATTTTTCCACAATTTACCAGCGACTGCCTTTACAATTACAGCTATTTTTGCCTTCCTCTTAGTAAATAACGGAGCTTAACACAAATTCAAGACAAAAATTCCCACTAGCATAACTTCTCTGTTGGTCAGCTAAGAGTCCATGCCCTAGATGAAGGGGGCCCAGGTGCAATCCTTGGTCAAGGAACTGGATGCCACATGCCAAAACTAAGAGATCCTGCATGCGGCAACTAAGACCCAGCACAGCCAAATAAATAAATATATTTTTAATTCCCACTAGTATAATAAATGTTTCCACCAAATACAAAACTTGAATACAACAGAAAAGGAATATATGCTTTATGGTCAGAGTAGTGTAAAAACATCCAACCCAGTTGATTCTTGTAAAAAAATTATACCAACCAATTTGAACTTTAAATTAGTTTATATAATTTCTTTTAATACTACCATGTCATCTGTGTTAATAATTTTGGTAAATTGAAGTAACAGAATTTTCCAAGCCTACCATGAATAAATGCATGTGTATTTGAAGGAAGATATGTTTATAATAATTAAATGTTTAAAAATAATTTATATTTACCATACAGTTTATTATCCTATAGTTGTGACATCTCAATCAAAGCTATGTATCTTGTCATTGTTTATTCTCTATCTTTTACAGTCTACAGCAGTATGAATTATTCATATTACATTAAATTATAGGGGTTAACCTGAGTCGTCTTATAAATGATTTAGTCAAGTTGGATTTTTGGGGGTTGGGGGGGCAGGCAGACTGCTAATGGGGTGATGGGAATTTTTTTTTATTAAGATATAACTACGTCTCTACTGTTCCTCCTGGATTCACAAAATCTAAGAATTGAAGGGGTTATTATAAGCCATATAGTCCAGCCTCTAATTAAATGATAAAGTGAAAGTGAAGTCGCTCAGTTGTGTCCGACTCTTTGCAACCCCATGGACTGTAGCCTACCAGGCTCCTTGGTCCATGGGATTTTCCAGGCAAGAGTACTGGAGTGGGTTGCCATTTCCTTCTCCAGGGGATCTTCCCCACCCAGGGATCGAACCCAGGTCTCCTGCATTGTAGGCAGATGCTTTACCATCTGAGCCACCAGGGAAGTTAAGTAGATGATAATTCCCTTTAAAACATTGTGTACTGCAAGTAATCTAAACAATGTGTTACAATTTCCAAGAGTGGGACACTTACCACAACATTGAAATTACTCTTTCAAGAAAAATCTCTCTTATATTGGATTAGAATTATTTCACCTAAACCGTCTACCCCATGCTTCCAGTTATTAATCTCTTTTAGCAGAAAAATAGATTAAAATATCTTCTACATAAAGTTAATAAAATATGTAAAAGTAGCTCTTTATGTACTCATTAGCTTTCCTTTCTTCAGGGTGAACATTTTCACTTTCTATCATTTTCCTTCTTAAGAGATGCCCCCCATCCTAATCAACCTCCTATGGCTTCCACTTCCTTGACTAACCCTATGATGCCACTTCCACCGAGCTTCCTGGTAGTCCAAATGCTTTTTAAGCATAGCTGTTACTCTTTGCCCCTCAGCTTTGCATTTCTGGACTTCACTGGTATGTGACCTAAATAAAGGCAAGATCTTACTATATCTCTGTAATCCTTACCTACACATTTCTAAAAGGAAACAAGTATGGAGGAAAAGTTCAACAGACCCTCCTGGAATGAGTTTCAAGATATTTCAACGAAGATGAAGAAAATAAAGCTGTGCCTGATTCCATACGTAAAGAAATAAAGGGGCGAAGGTCACAGGAAACAGAGAGGAGAATCCTCAGCAGAGTTTTGATAAGGAAGGCCATTCTTATGTTAAAGGTGCAGAGGAAAATAAGGGGGAAATTACAGGCTTAGAAAGAGGGACCCATTTGATGATTTTTAAAAAATTAATAATTCCTCCTTTATTTTACAATACAAAAATTAGCAAATAAGTCAAAGAAATTATAACCACATGCCCAACAAAGCAAAACATCCACAATATTATGAATGTTATAATGAAAAATAGGTAGAAAAATAATAATGATGTACTCAGAAGGGCCTCACTTTCAATACTTGTGGAATAATGTACTAAAATGGTCCTGGATGTTTTTGATCGATATTATGATATTGAGGTTTATCTAAACTGCCAGAATATTTACTTTCAATAAATACTAAAGCTGTCCCATGCTTTGTATACCACCTGCATTATAATTACACGAGGATTTTCATTTTTAAAAGGCAGGGAGGAGGTGAAGCTCAAATATTTAATTTTTATGAACTCATCCAACAATTATGCTGCCTACCAAAGCTGGAGACTCTACCCCTAAAATGTAATGCCTCTATTCACTTCCGTAATGCTCAATTCTTACCACAAGAATTTTTAAGAGGCATACTTTTTCTGGCATCGTACCCATTTTGGCAGTAACTCAGACTCTGAAACTGATTCGTTGCAATTTTAATAGTTTTAATAACCTAGATAATCATTAATATTTTTCCCCTAATTCAGCATTTTGGCATAGTTCATGAGAGTATCATTCTGTAGCCAATATCGGTTTGGGTGTGTTTTTAATTTTTTCTAAAATTCCCCTTGCCTTTCATTATGCAGTCACTAAGTACTTGAAATGTAAAAGAGCCAAGTTATTTTGATGGTTGTCTTCAACCTACATATAATATAATGACAGTTTTACTATGTAAGGAACATCACTTCTAATAAAATAAAACAGTGGGGAAATATGCAATGAACCAGTGATGAAACTTCTCTGGGGCTAATTGGTAAGGATTGTATTTTCTTCTTCCTAAAAAGAGAGTGGCAAGAGAAACTGTATTTCAAATGTCCCTTGATGATTCAAAAGACACAAGAACTTGCTGGTATGTCATGGTCACCCACTTGTGGCTAAGATTAGAAGTATTCGACCACAGTTAAGACTTAACACATTTAATCAGGCTAGAAGAGTCTCTAGAAGCCTCCAATAAAGACTCTCTCTTAGCAAGATCTTGTACAAATCTCTCTCTGATGATACATAATCACACTGAGGATGACGGAATTTCAGAAGCTTATAGATGATTCTTCCACTAAACTTGCAGTTGCTGAATGATACGAGCTTTTCAAAGATGCTCTTAATCTGTTTCTTTTAAAAAATGCTCCCTTTTTTCTGAGGGAGACCCTTTCTTCAACATATCTAAATCTTAATATGATTCTTTAAAAATATAAATATTAGAACTAGTACTGGGTAAATCCCCAACGGCACTGTGGCAAATAATCGCCTGCCAGTACAGGAGATGCAAGAGATATGGGTTAGATCCCTGGATTGGGAAGATCACTTGGAGAAGGAAATGGCTATCCACTCCAGTATCCTTGCCTGAAAAATCACATGGATAGACGAGCCTGGAGGACTATAGTCCAAAGGGTTACAAAGAGTCAGACTCCACTGAGCACACAATTACTCTATTCTCTATTCTACTGGGGAAAATGGATCCTAGTTTATACCCAAAAGCTAATGGTTGTTGGTTGGATGAGTTCAAGAGTTTCAGAGTTTCAAGAGTTCAAGAGTTTCAATCCTATTTTAAATAATTAAAATAGGTTGCTAAAGTTCAAAGAAAGTAAAACAATTTTAGAAATTCCAGATTATTTAGTTAGTACAATCTTTTTCACTGAAAGCCACTTAAAATAACAAAGATAATAAGCAACTACAATGTTTTTATTGCACTTGTAAATCACACCACAATGTCATTCAACCTTAGCATCACTGGGCAGAAGCAATTCTCAAAAGACTCCTTAGCTCATTCCCTTGCCTTCACATAGTATGAGGGCTTTTCTATTTTCAAGGCCTTCAGAAAGAAAGTGCACAGAGCTACCAGATAGAACAATAACTTTCAAGGAGGAATTCTTTTCCCTTTAATATCTGGAAAAGACCCTGATGCTGGGAAAGATTGAGGGCAGGAGGAGAATGGGATGACAGAGCATGAGATGGTTGGATGGCATCACTGACTCAATGGACATGGGTTTGGGTAGACTCCGGGAGTTGGTGATGGGCAGGGAGGCCTGGCATGCTGCGGTTCATGGGGTCGCAAATAGTCGGACACAACTAAGCGACTGAACTGAACTGAAAGACATGTCATTCTTTATTCAATTTTCTTGGATATGGAAAGTTAAATTCTGAATTCTAAAAGAGTCATTTTTATGGGGAAGAACTCTTCTCTGTTCTCACGTCTTTACCTTGAATCACAGAGAGGAGAAGGCCACCTGAGTCTTTTATTCCCTTGAGGGAGAAAATATATGTACTTCTCTCCACCCTGCTATAGACTGAATGTGTTTCCCCTTGTTGTTCTGAAATTCTTACATTGTATCCTGGCACACAATGTTATAATATTTGGAGGTAGCACCTTTAGGAGTGATTAAGTTACAAAGGTGGAGTCCTCATGAATGGAATTAATGTCCTTACAGAAGAGACCCCAGAGTGTTCTTGCCCCTTCCAACATGTAAGGACATAAGATGACGCAGTATCTCTGAGCCAGGAAGCAGACCTTCACCAGATATCCAATCTGCCAACGCCTTGAACTTTCCAGCCTCAAGAAGTGTGAGAAATAAATTTCTGTTGTTTATAAGCCACTCAGTTTATGATATTATGTTAATGCAGCTGAACAGACTAAGGCACATCCCTTACTATTTTCACCAATGGAAAAACACCTTTGAAGGCTGGAGCTCTTCTTAGGTATGTCCCATGAACTAGAGGTAAGGTTACTTTATCTCAAGAGCAGGTAACACATTCCATTGTTTTGCCCTTCCTCTACTCAGCAATTCCACTCAGTCTCCATGGGAAGGAGACCATGAAGGAAATGACCTTGCAGGACCAGCCCAATCTCCGTCTTTGCCCTTGCAATGTCTTTATCTGCCACTAGGTGTAGAAGTCATTTTAATCCTTTACTGAAGGGTTCATCATCTTCAAAGGAGTCGGAAACCTTAAATATGTTTCCTTTTAAGTCTTTAACTTCTCAGTTACAAATATGGAGGTAACAATTTCTCAAATGATAAGTCGTGAATAATAAATGAGATGATACAAAATGTTACGTAAACAGTAAGCACTGTAAGAATGCACCCCTCCTAGGAATAATTTCCTTCATCTATAAATAATAGCATAGGATGAAATTATTTCTAAGGATCCATTAAATTCAAACATTACCTCCAGTCCAGATCTATCCTCTAGCAGATCCATAATCCGCCTCTCTAGTTACAGACACACATTAGTTAAGTCACTTGGCTGAAAGGAGGGAGGGAGAGAGGGAAATCTCACACACACTGCTGAACACAAAGATAACATACACAATCCAAACACAACACCAACCATGAAGAAACCAACATATTTCTCATAGCATTCTGGATCTTTTTTTTCTTTTTCAGAGTCAACGTAAATAATAAAAATAAAAACCTATGACTTTTGCTTCAAGACAATTTTAAAGTCCCCTTATATGTCAAAGATTTCCTTATTTTTTGTTGTCACCGACTAATAATAGAGTCCGTACAAACAATAACTGCTTGTGTTATAGCAATGAAATCTTTCACAAATAAAAAATAAAGGATATCTTTTTAAGACAATGTACAGTTTGGGGGGGGGGGGCTTTCCTGGCGACACAGTGGTAAGGAATCCACCTTCAATGCAGGAGTTGCAGGAGAAGCAGGTTCAATCCCTGGTTTGGAAAGATTCCCTGGAGGAGGGCATGGCAGCCCACTCGAGTATTCTTGCCTGGAGAATCCCATGGACAGAGGGGCCTGGTGGGCTACAGTCCATATGGTTGCAAAGAGTCAGACATGACTAAAGCAACTGAGCATGCACGCACAATTTTGGTGGGTTTAACAGCATACTAAAAACTAAGAATGGATTACCCAGAAATTCTTTGCTTCCATGTGTATGCATTAAGGTAATACTAGCTATAGTGGCAAACTAAAAAGTGTATGCTAGCTCAAATGCAATAGAAGTTTATTTCTTGTATAAAGTCAAACATACCATTTTTCTAAGCAGTGAGGGGCCTTCGCCTCAGTAGCCATTCACGACGTCAGAGGCCATCCTTTCTGTGGCTTCTTATCTCCACCATGAGGTTTTCCAGGGCCCCGGGCCCAGCTGTGCTGAGTTGGTGAAGAAGAGGTTGGAGAATTATCTGTCAGAATCTATAAGCCAATCCGAAAAATGGAACTTGTCACTTCTGTTCACATGGCAATGGATAGATCTCCAACATATGGCTATACCTGAGTAGAAAGAAGGTTAGGAAATATGATTTAACTGTGTGGTCAAGAAGAAGAGAAGAGAAGCTAGTTTGGTGAATAGCTAGTCGGTCTCTGCCACACTACTATCTCTCAATAAGATTTCTCACTGATCTTCTCCCTACCCATTTTCCTTAACCTATTATTCCTCAAAGGTTACTCTTAAAAGTTGACAATTATGACCAATAACAGAATATTTAAAGTATAATGACATAATTATTATGTACTGCATGCAATCTCAACATTACAATACTTGCAATTTTCTCCTTAACAATAATTTTATGCAAATTAATGCACATCCTTCCTATTGTTAACCTTCTACTTATAATTCTTCCTTTCTAAAAAATAGGGAAGGCAAATAGTCTTCATAGGTATATTTATAAAGAAGTGTAAAAACAAAGTTAACAAGAGAATGACTTTAGCTTAGGAGGTATTCATTTCATAACAACTGTATAAAGAAACTTGAACAACACAACTTAATTTATGCACATGCTAAATCTGAATAATAAAATTAGCATTCAGTGAATGTCAGCTACACTTATCTGTATAGTAATATTCATTTGCATGAATTGAGAATCATTCTCCATTACTGATAGGAGAAAAAAGTGAAACAAAAAAAGAAGATAAAGAGACTAATAAATCTGTCAGAGTGACTGTAATGGAGGAAACATGGGTCTTTGAGAAAGGCTTGATGTATCCACCTTATTTTTAAGCCAACTCTTTGATTGTACCAGAACACTGAAAACTTGCTTTAAGGAAACTGCCAAACCAATGTTTTTGTCTCTCTTTAAATCTCCTTTTTTCCCATGGCCTACCCAAGTTTCAGAAACATTTCCAAGGACCTGAAATACCTAAAGATACTGTGGAATGTAATACCTTATTATAATATGTTTGGGCAATGAGAAAGTATCTCACTGTCCAAGACTTAGATCATGATCTCAAAAAACAATTATTAAAATATTAAGCATTTGACTCAGATGGTAAAGAATCTGCCTGCAATGCAGGAAACCTGGGTTTGATCCCTGGGTCAGGAAGACCCCCTGGAGAAGGAAATGGCAACCCACAACAGTATTCTTGCCTGGAGAATCCCATGGACAGAAGAGCCTGGTGGGCTACAGTCGGTGCAGTCACAAAAGAGACGACTTAGCAACTAAACAACAACTTTATGACTTGCAAAAGGTTCATTTTCCAAGTTCTTCCTGCTGATTTTGATTAGTCCTTTACTCTGTTCCCTCTTATTTGCCTATTTTCAGTGGAACTTTAAAACATGTCTTTATTTACACAATGACTTGGAGGAATTTTGAATATAGTTCTAGTTTCTTTTTGGAAAGAATAACATCTCACTGGTACATCAGGTCATTTTATCATCATATGGCTCTATTATTTTCCTGAGTCTTTCCAACTGACAGCTACTGCACCCTATGGCAACAACCATACCTCTGAAGACTGGCCAAGAATATAGAATCAAGCATGCTGAGGAGGCAACTGAAACCTACAGAAAACATAATGGGCATTCTGTCTCTGATCTCTTAACCACAGAGAAGTAGATTTTTTGGTAATATATAAGGCAAAACTGATATTAAGACTATTACTTGGGAGGTGAGCAGGGAGTTTAGGGTGGTAGCAGGAAAGATGTACACCTGTGGTCAATTCATATTGATGTATGGCAAAAACCATCACATATTGTAAATCAATTACCTTCCAATTAAAAATAATTTAATAAAAAATGACTATAACTTTATATACTAATAACAAGAAAAATGCTCATCAAACTATGACATATTATATTACAATTGTAACATGCCTGAAGGAGTTAACATGTGAACAAAACTGTACAATATTGGAGTGGGTAGCCACTTCCTTCTCCAAGGCATCTTTCTGACCCAGGGATCAAAACCAGGTCCCCTACACTGCATGCAAACTCTTTACCATCTGAGCCACCAGGAAAACTCCTTTAGAATTAATGAATGACAGCATTGTTGCTTCTTTTGTTGTTTCTTACTGACCTTCAGACTCACCAAGGTTGACATCAAACCCAAGACACCACTTACTGAATAGCTACGGGTCAAGGAATAGAATGAAAGTGAAAGTCGTTCAGTCCTTTCTGACTCTTTGCAACCCCATGGACTGTACAGTCCATGGAATTCTCCAGGCCAGAATACTGGAGTGGGCAGCCTTTCCCTTCTCCAGGGGATCTTCCCAACCCAGGGATGGAACCCAGGTCTCCCACATTGCAGGCGGATGCTTTACCAGCTGGGCCACAGACTTCCCTAGTGGCTCAGATGGTAAACTGTCTGCCCACAATGAGGGTAGACCTGGGTTTGATCCCTGGGTTGGGAAGATCCCCTGGAGAAGGGAACGGCAACCCACTCCAGTACCCTTGCCTGGAAAATCCCATGGACAGAAGAGTCTGGTAGAGTACAGTCCACGGGGTCCTAAAGAGTCAAACATGACTGAGTGATTTCACTTCACTTACAGTTCAAGGAAGAAATTTCAACAGGTCAGAATGAGTCTCTGAAATCTAGCTCAATGGTCTGCCTGGTGCTTCTGATTTAGCTGTTTCAAATTATATAAATTTCCACCAACCCACTGACTTTTTTCGTCAGAATTCTTTAAATTCTCCACAGTAAATTTCTCTTCAAGAGCTTCATATAAATATATCGCATCTTCATTAGGAAACTTTTGGGGGTGATGAGTATGTTTGCTCTCCTGTTATAGTGACGGTCCAATGAGTGCATTCATATGTCAAAACTTATTAGACTGTACACTTTAAATATAATCATTTTATTTTGTGTCACTCATACTGTTAAAGCTGTTTTTAAAAATGAATCATGTTCATATTCAAAAAAAATTAAACAGCCTATCTATCTAGTCCAATGAACTTCCTTGGGGCTGATAATCAAGAGGAGAGGACAATCACAGAAACAAATCATTACACTGCAATGAGACATCTGAAAGAGCACCGAGGAGCCAGCTTCTAGCTGGGGGGTGATTATCAAGAATCAGAGCTCAAGAACAGCATCCTGGAAGAAATGATGCCTCTGATGTGCCTTGAAGGGAGATGACAGTAGAGGGAAAACAAGCAGAAAAAGATGAGCCCTCTAAAATTTAGTTTTGCTTGGTTAGTTTCATAGTATTGTTTAAAAAAAAATACCATTTTAACCTCCACTATAGTTTCTGCTTAAGAGAAATGTTCAGTGACTCATATCCTTTTCATATACATATTTATTCCCTTTCCTTTCTCAGGCTTCATTGTTAAATGCATTTTATGGATAAAGTACACATGATCATGAAATATGAAAGGTTGGGTGAAAACAAAAAATCATTAGTATCTAGTTAACATAGCATTGGCAAATTGAGTAGGCACATTTGAGCATACATCAAGGACATACCTGATGCTATCTGGTAAGGAGCCAGGCTTCCCTGATAGCTCAGTTGGTAAAGAATCTGCCTGCAAAAATGCAGGAGACCCTGGTTCAATTCATGGGGAAAGATCCTAGCGAAAAAGAATTTAATTGGGTCCTGAATCTCTAAAAAATTATTATATCAATAATAGTACAATTTCTCAAATATTTGAAAGTATATAGTCTTTGTACATAACCTAGCAACTTCCTAACAATACTACAGTGTGAACTTAGTAATCAATGCTATATTTGACAAGTAAATGCTTTGTTGTCCTATATCTGTGTGTTCTAAAACCTCCAACTCCTCTTTATTTAGTCACTCCTATCATGCATGAGCACAAAATTGCATTAATTCCCTGCAGTTGCTGTAATAAAATACTACAAAACAGAAGTCTTAAATTTCTAAAATAACAAATTTCTTCGCTTCGAGTTATAGAGGTTAGAAGTCTAAAATTAAGGTATCATCAATGTTATGCTTCCTGTGAAGACTCTAGAGAAGAATCCTTCTTTGCTTTTTCTACCTTCTGGTGACAGCCAGCAATTCTTGGTGCTCCTTAATGCATCCTTCCAATCTCTGCCTCCATCTTCACAGGACTATCTCATCTCTGTGGATGAGTGTCTGTGTGACTTCATATGGCCTTCTAAAGTTACCAGTCATTGGCTTTAGAATCCATCCTAATTCAGTATGACCTCTTCTTAACTAACTCTATCTGCAAAGATCTTACCTCCAAGTAAAATCACATCCTGAGGTTCATAGTGGACAAGAATATTGGAAGGACACAGTCTAACAACTTATAGTCTACCTATGCCCTCTCCCCAGATTCATGTCTATACCATATGCAAAATACATTCACCCCATCTGAACATCCTCAGGAGTCTTTAACATTTATAGCATTAATTCTATATTCAAAATCTCATCTAAGGATCAATAAGAAAGTTTCCAAATCTGGTTATCTAAATCATCTGGTTATCTAGTCATCTAAATTAGGTATGGGTGAGGCTCTGGGTACCATCCACTATGAAGCAAAATTCCTCTCCATCTGTGAAACTGTGAAAACTAAAACACACGTTATCCTCTTCTAAAATTCAATGGTGGAACAGGCTTAAGATAGATATTCCCCTCACATAAGGAAGAAACTGGAAAGCAGAAGGGGGTCACAGTTCCCAAATGAGCCTAAAATCCAGCAAAAAAAAAATTCTACTCGGTTTCAAGACATGAGAACAATGCTGTTTCAATGCTCTGTCCTCTAAGCCCTGAAGGGAAGACCTGCTCCTTTAGTCATTAATTTGGAAGTTGTGTTTTAATCATATGTGTTAGCTGCTCAGTCATGTCTGACTCTTTCTGAGCCCATTAGTCCACCAGGCTCCTCTGTCCATGGAATTCTCCAGGCAAGAATACTGGAGAGGGTAGCCACTTCCTTCTCCTTGGACGTCTTCCTGACCCAGAGATCAAACTTGAGTCTCCTGCATTGCAGGCAGATGCTTTACTGTCTCAGTCACCAGGGAATGCTGTTAATCACAGATAAATATTATCTAATAGACAGATATACTATATAATAATCTGAAAATTTTCTTTGTTGGCATAAAATAAATATCCACCTGACAGAATCCACGGCAGTGTTCAGTTAGGTTCAGGTTAGTCACTCAGTTGTGTCCGACTCTTTGCGACCCCGTGGACTGCAGCATGCCAGGCCTCCCTGTCCATTACCAACATCCAGAGCTTACTCAAACTCATGTCCATCAAGTCTGTGAAGTCATCCAACCGCCTCATGTTTTGTCATCCTCTTCTCCCGCCTACAGTCTTTCCCAGCATCAGGGTCTTTTCAAATGAGTCAGTTCTTCACATGAGGTGGCCAAAGTATTGGAGTTTCAGCTTCAGCATCAGTCCCCCCAATGAACATTCAGGACTGATTTCCTTAAGGATAGACTGGTTGGATCTCCTTGTAATCCAAGGAACTCCGAAGAGTCTTCTCCAACATCACAGTTCAAAAGCATCAATCCTTCAGCACTCACCTTTCTTTATGGTCCAACTCTCACATCCCTACCTGACTACTGGAAAAACCATAGCTTTAACTGGATGGACCTTTTTTGGCAAAGTAAAATGGCACGATACTGAAAGAGGTACTCCCCAGGTCAGTAGGTGCCCAATATGTTACTGGAGGTCAGTGGAGAAATAACTGAAGAAAGAATGAAGGGGTGGAGCCAAAGTAAAAACAATACCCACCTGTGGATGTGACTGGTGAGAGAAGCAAGGTCCGATGCTGTAAAGAGCAATATTGCATAGGAACCTGGAATGTCAGGTCCATGAATCAAGGCAAATTGGAAGTGGTCAAACAAGAGATGGCAAGGGTGAATGTCGACATTCTAGGAATCAGCAAACTAAAATGGACTGGAATGGGTGAATTTAACTCAGATGACCATTATATCTACTACTGTGGGCAGGAATCCCTCAGAAGAAATGGAGTAGCCATCATGGTCAACAAAAGAGTCCAAAATGCAGTACTTGGAGGCAATCTCAAAAATGACAGAAGGATCTCTGTTCATTTCCAAGGCAAATCATTCAATATCACAGTAATCCAAGTCTATGCCTCAACCAGCAATGCTGAAGAAGCTGAAGTTGAACAGTTCTATGAAGACTTACAAGATCTTTTAGAACTAACACCCAAAAAAGATGTCCTTTTCATTATAGGGGACTGGAATGCAAAAGTGGGAAGTCAAGAAACACCTGGAGTAACAGGCAAATTTGGCCTTAAAATGCGGAATGAAGCAGGGCAAAGACTAATAGAGTTTTGCCAAGAAAATGCACTGGCTATAGCAAACACCCTTTCCAACACCACAAGAGAAGACTCTACACATGGACATCACCAGATGGTCAACACTGAAATTAGATTGATTATATTCTCTGCAGCAAAAGATGGAGAAGCTCTATACAGTCAGCAAAAACAAGACCGGGAGCTGACTGTAGCTCAGATCATGAACTCCTTATTACCAAATTCAGACTGAAACTGAAGAAAGCAGGGAAAACCGCAAGACCATTCAGGTATGACTAAGTCAAATCCCTTATGATTATACAGTGGAAGTGAGAAATAGATTTAAGGGCCTAGATCTGATAGATAAGAGTGCCTGATGAACTATGGAATGAGGTTCGTGACACTGTATAGGGGACAGGGATCAAGACCATCCCCATGGAAAAGAAATGCAAAAAAGCAAAATGGCTGTCTGGGGAAGCCTTACAAATAGCTGTGAAAAGAAGACAGGCGAAAAGCAAAGGAGAAAAGGAAAGATATACGAATCTGAATGCAGAGTTCCAAAGAATAGCAAGAAGAGATAAGAAAGCCTTCTTCAGTGATCAATGCAAAGAAATAGAGGAAAACAACAGGATGGGAAAGACTAGAGATCTCTTCAAGAAAATTAGAGATACCAAGGGAACATTTCATGCAAAGAGGGGCTCGATAAATGACAGAAATCGTAGCGACCTAACAGAAGCAGAAGATATTAAGAAGAGATGGCAAGAATACACAGAAGAACTGTACAAAAAAGATCTTCACAACCCGGATAATCATGATGGTGTGATCACTCACCTAGAGCCAGACATCCTGGAATGTGAAGTCAAGTGGGCCTTAGAAAGCATCACTACGAACAAAGCTAGTGGAGGTGATGGAATTCCGGTAGAGCTATTTCAAATCCTGAAAGATGATGCTGTGAAAGTGGGGCACTCAATATGCCAGCACATTTGGAAAACTCAGCAGTGGCCACAGGACTGGAAAAGGTCAGTTTTTGTTCCAATCCCTAAGAAAGGCAATGCCAAAGAATGCTCAAACTACGGCACAATTGCACTCATCTCACACGCTAGTAAAGTAATGCTCAAAATTCTCCAAGCCAGGCTTCAGCAATACGTGGACCATGAACTTCATGATGTTCAAGCTGGTTTTGAAAAGACAGAGGAACCAGAGATCAAATTGCCAACATCCGCTGGATCATCGAAAAAGCAAGAGAGTTCCAGAAAAACATCTATTTCTGCTTTATTGACTATGCCAAAGCCTTTGACTGTATGGATCACAATAAATTGTGGAAAATTCTAAAAGAGATGGGAATACCAAACCACCTGACCTGCCTCTTGAGAAATCTGTATGCAGGTCAGGAAGCAACAGTTAGAACTGGACATGGAACAACAGACTGGTTCCAAATAAGAAAAGAAGTACATCAAGGCTGTATATTGTCACCCTGCTTATTTAACTTATATGCACAATACATCATGAGAAACGCTGGACTGGAAGAAACACAAGCTGGAATCAAGATTGCCGGGAGAAATATCAATAACCTCAGATATGCAGATGACACCACCCTTATGGCAGAAAGTGAAGAGGAACTAAGAAGCCTCTTGATGAAAGTGAAAGAGGAGAGTGAAAAAGTTGGCTTAAAGCTCAACATTCAGAAAACGAAGATCATGGCATCCAGTCCCACCACTTCATGGGAAATAGATGGGGAAACAGTGGAAACAGTGTCAGACTTTATATTTTGGGGCTCCAAAATCACTGCAGATGGTGACTGCAGCCATGAAATTAAAAGACGCTTACTCCTTGGAAGAAAAGTTATGAGCAACCTAGATAGTATATTCAAAAGCAGAGACATTACTTTGCTGACTAAGGTCCGTCTAGTCAAGGCTATGGTTTTTCCAGTAGTCATGTATGGATGTGAGAGTTGGACTGTGAAGAAGGCTGAGCGCCGAAGAACTGATGAGTTTGAACCGTGGTGTTGGAGAAGACTCTTGAGAGTCCCTTGGACTGCAAGGAGATCCAACCAGTCCATTCTGAAGGAGATCAGCCCTGGGATTTCTTTGGAAGGAATGATGCTAAAGCTGAAACTCCAGTACTTTGGCCACCTCATGTGAAGAGTTGACTCATTGGAAAAGACTTTGATGCTGGGAGGGATTGGGGGCAGGAGGAGAAGGGGACGACCGAGGATGAGATGGCTGGATGGCATCACTGACTGGATGGACACAAGTCTGAGTGAACTCCGGGATTTGGTGATGGACAGGGAGGCCTGGCGTGCTGCAATTAATGGGGTCACAAAGAGTCGGACACAACTGAATGACTGAACTGAACTGAACTGAACATCTCTGCTTTTTAATATGCTGTCTAGGTTTGTGATAGCTTTTCTCCCAAGAAGCAAGCATTTTTTAATTTCATGGCTGCATTCACCATCTGCAGTGATTTTGAAGTCCAAGAAAATAAAGTCTCTTCCTGTTTCCATTGTTTCCCCATTTACTTGACATGAAGTGATGGGACCAGATGCCATATCTTAGTTTTCTGAATGTTGAGTTTTAAGCCAGCTTTTTCTCTGTTATCTTTTACTTTCATCAAGAGGCTCTTTAGCACCTCTTCCCTTTCTGTCATAAGGTGGTGTCATCTGCCTATCTGAGGTTATTGATATTTCTCCCAGCAATCTTGATTCCAGCTTTGGCTCTGTCTCTTCATTCTTTCTGGAGTTACTGCTCCACTCTTCTCCAGTAGCATATTGGGCACCTACTAACCTAGGGAGTTCATCTTTCAGTGCCATATCTTTTTGCCATTTCATACTGTTCCTGGGGTTCTCAAGGCAAGAATGGCGAAATGGTTTGCCATTCTCTTCTACAGTGGACCGCATTTTGTCATGACCCTTCTGTCTTGGGTGGCCCTACACGGGCATGGTTCACAGTTTCATTGAGTTAGACAAGGCTAACTTGAGTAAGTGATGTCAAATTCCCTGGGGGTTCTCCCTGGGGGTTCTCAGTCCCTTTGCCAGGTTCCCAGGTTGGGAAATCTGTTGTGGGTCCTAGAACTTTCTTAACCATGCGAGAATTTATTTGGTATAATTGTTCTGCAGTTTGTGAGTCACCTGCTCAGCAGCTCTGTGGTGAGGCTAATGGCGACCTCCTCCAAGAGGACTTCTGCCACATGCTGCATGACCCAGGTCTGCTGCAGCCAGAGTCCCTGCCCCTGTGGCAGGCCACTACTGACTCATGCTTCCACAGGAAACACTCAAACACTCAAAGGCAGGTCTGGCTCAGTCTCTGTGGGGTTTCTGGGTCCCGGTACACACAAGGTTTTGTTTGAGCCCTCCGAGCATCTTTGGCAGATATGGGGTTTTGATTCTAAACCTGATTTTACCCCTCCTACCATCTTGTTAGGGTGTCTCCTTTGCCCTTGGACATGAGGTATCTTTTTTTGGTGGGATCCAACATTCTCCTATCGATGGTTGTTTAGCAGCATATTGTAATTTTGCAGTTTTCGCAGGAGATGAACACACATCCTTCTACTCCACCATCTTGCTATGACATTGCAGCATAATGCTACTTATAACTCCATAAGATTTTTGTTATTAAAAAAACAATAAAATTTCAGTAACACTTAGAGAGTTGAAACTTCTATACTAATACTTTTTTTTCTCCTTTAGGATCATAAGGCACTTGGAAAAGTCCAAATTTTCTTAATCTAAACATCTGACATGTCTTCTTCCAAACATATCTAATAAACTACAAAATGTAACATAAACTTGCTGT
Organism: Capra hircus; assembly: GCF_001704415.2. NCBI lineage: Eukaryota > Metazoa > Chordata > Mammalia > Artiodactyla > Bovidae > Capra > Capra hircus. Next base: position 19,502,960 of record NC_030814.1, read on the forward strand.
CACCTTTCAGTACCCTAGGGGTAGAAATCTAATTCTGTTACACAGCACTAAAATAGAAGAAACTAGATTGTTAAGGATGAATTTAATGAATTGCACACTAATATAAAATAGCACCTAAAATTGTGATAGTAAATAAAATGGAAACTAACTCACAGCTCTACTTAGAGAAACTTGGGTCAAAATTAATAAACATTGATATACTATATAAATTTATATATAAAGTACATCTTAGTAATAATAGCATAGACACTTGAGATGAAAACATTAAGTATAGCATATATGTTATTCAGAGTAAAATTTTTTTCTATTGCTTTTATTGGAATTTATTTCATAAAATATCTTTACAAAAACAAACGAACACGTAGGTACTCTATTCATGTTCTCTTGCCTTCCTCTGATCACAGTCTCATCTAGGGAAGATAATATCATTGAGAGCTTTGATTAATTTTGTGCTGATATAGTGTCTCCTACAAATACTACCCTCTGCCACCAATGTCTGAATGGCACATTAACTCCATAGCAATTTGAGACTTGGACATGTTAGGTAGTTAAGAACCTTGTGAGTAATCCTCAAACAATAAAAGACAAAAACTGATGGAAAAAATGCATTAACTTCTGGCCTTGGAAGATGGCTTCCATGGAGGTCCTGGTGCAGCTAAGCCTCCATTGTTTGTAGCAGTGAGCTCAGTAACATGCTCTTATATTGACTTGTCCTCCTTCCCATTCTTCATTTTTTCTGCTACTTCACCCCTGCTCCCTAGAATCAAACTTTCAAATAAACTACCTGCACACAAGTCTTTACTTCAGGCTCTGCTTCCAATAAAACCCAAACTAAGACAACTGGCTTTAATTTGAAACAATGTAACAAAATATGAGAGGCCAAATTAATTCACAAAAGTATTCTAGTGACATCAATGAGAATATCAAGTGCTGACTTAAAAAAGATGTACAACGTGAGAGTTGTGAATTAAGTTTTATTTGGATCCAAATGAGGACTGGTGCCTGGGAGACAGCACCTCAGATAGCTCTGAGGAACTGCTCCAAAGAGGCTGTGAGGAAATGGTAAATATATGTGATTTTGGTGAAGGGGGAGTTCAATGTAATCAAGCAGTTATCTTACAAAAGGTTTTCTGCTAGTCATAAGGAGCTGATGTCACCATGAAGGGATTTAGTGCTTTTCTAGATATGAGGAGATGCAAGGATTGGGCTCATGAAATCAGTTCCTGAAAATATCTAACTGTTTAAAGACCTGTTTCACCAGTTTTTCTAGAGCACAAAGTGCCTCGTTCCTATTTGGCACCCTGAACTCCCTTCAAGACATGTCAAAGGTCAACAGCTGCAGCAGCACATGATTTAATTTCTGCAGAGGCAGATGGTTAATGCCCTTAGCAAGTGCCACTTTATAGTTGACACAAGTAAAGACCTCTGAAAATTCTCTCCTCCATAAAAGCAACAAGAGTATTGGCCAAAACTGTCAGATTCAATTTTTTCAAATCAAAATTAATCAAAGACTTGTAGAAATCTAGGGAGTGTGTATTCAAGAACAGCTAAATCTTGATAAGATCAGTGAGCTCTGTGACACTTGGACTTGCCTTACTTTCATTTTTCCCTCCACTAATCCATGATAATTTTAAAAGCCAAGAATCTGCATTCATGGTGAAAATCAGCTGCCTGGAAGCCACTGAAAGGGGAACAACATGACTGAAGGTCTTTCAAATTCCATTCCCAGGAAAATGTCATTATTTGACCTGATTCCTTGGAAGACCCCACTAGCAAGATCGGCTTTATGGTACCTGACTCAGTGTTTGCTCATTGCAGAGTAGGCTTCATCCTGCGGTGTTTGTTGAAAACAATCAGAAGCAATTGTTGAACAAATCAGCTGCCCATGGTAGTGGATAATGGTTGAGAAAAACAATAAGCTAACCATAAACCGTGAAAGGAAAACATGGAGAATGAGATGTCCATAGATCACTGAAAATCTCTGGCACGTTCCTAGGAATCTAGGAGGTCACTCATTCATTGGGCTGTGAACATGACTGAAGCTGTACAAATAGTGAAGAAAGACCTGGGAAAACCTTAAATTCTCACATGTGTCAGACATGACACCCTGCACAAGCAGGAAGTGAAGGCTAAGGTAGAGTTGTCAACGTCATAGCTAAGTGTTGAAGACACGTTCCGTGATACAAAGAGCCCCTCATGAAACACAGAGAGACTGACTGGTTCTAAAAATCTAAGGAAGTTATCTGCTGAATTACTATCTGACCACAGAGTTTACTGAACAGAGACCTCAGTGGCTACTTATGACAAAGAATACAACTTTACAAAATTAGTTAGGAAAAGTTATTAAAGAAGCAGGCAACAACAAACAGCAATAACAAATACTGGGAAGAATCTGACTTTTGAGTTTTTGCGTTATATTAAATGTCTGGCTTTCAGCCAAAAGTCAAGAAATATGCAAATAAACAACAGAGTGTGGCACATACACTGGGAGGGAAAAAAGCAACCAGTTGAAACTGTTCCTGAGAAAGCTCAGATGTTGGACTAAGCAGACAAATATTTTATAGTAACTATTTTAATTATATTAAAGAAACTAAGAGAAACCATGCCCAAAACACTAAAGTATGAGAATGTCTCACCAAATCCAGAATATCAATTAAAATAGAAAAAAAATATTTTTTAAGAACCAAATAAAAATTCTAGAGTTGAGAAATACAATAACTGAAATTAAAAATTTACTACAAGTGCTCAACACCAAATTCAGGCAGACAGAAGAAAGAATTAGTAACCTTGAAGACAGGTTAATCAATATGATCCAATCAGAAGAATAGATACTTAAGAATGAAGAAAAGTGAACAGACCTCAGACCTGAAGACATGACTGAGCATGCCACCATACATTTAAAAGGAATCCTAGGAAAAGAGGAGAGAGAGAACAACACAGAAAAAAAATATTTGAAGAAATAATTTCCCAAACTTCTCAAATTGATGAAAAACATTCATCTATACATCTCAACCAAGAACCTCAATGAAATCCAAGAAGGATAAACTTAAAGAGGTCCACAGCTTAGACGTACATCAGAAGTTAAAGACAAAGGAAGAATCTTGAAAGTAGAAACAGAGAAGTAAATCCTCATACAGGGGACTCTCAGACACCTTAACAGTTAATTTCTCATCAGAAATCATGAAGGTAGGAAAACAGTGGGATGACATTCAAAGTGTTGAAAGAAAGAAACTGTCAATAAACAATTATATATCTAATAAGTGAAAATATTAGTTTCTCAGTCGTGTCTGACTCTTTGCAACCCCATGGACTGTAGTCTGCCAGGCTCCTCTGTCCATGGAATTCTCCAGGCAAGAATGCTAGAGTGGGTTGCCATTCCCTTCTCCAGGGGATCTTTCCAACCCAGGGATCGAACCCAGGTCTCCTGCATTGCAGGCAGATTCTTTACAGTCTGAGTCAACAGGGAAGCCTAGTATAAACTCTTCACTCAAAAACGAAGGTGAAATTAAGACATTCAGAGATAAACAAAATTTGAGAGAATTTGTTGCTAGCGACCTGATCTGCAAGAAATCAAAAAGAAATTAGCCCTTCAGGCTAAAATGATACTAGACAGTAACTCAAATTTACACAAAGAAATAAAATACACTAGTAAAGCTAACTACATAAGTAAATATAAAAGACAGTATAAATATATTTTTGTCTTAATTCTATTTTTCTCTTATATGATTTAAAAGATGACAGCATAAAACCATGATTATAAAGCTGTATCTTTGGGCATACATGTCATTACTGACCTTACAGAAACAAAAATGTTATTAGGGAATACTCTGAAATATATGACAACAAATTAGATAATCAAGATGAAATGGACAAACACTGAAAAAGACACAAACTACCAAAATTTATTCAAGAAGCAGTGCTAAATATAAATACACCTATGAAAGTAAGAAAGGAATATGACAAGATTGTGAAAGGATTTCTCAAGATTGAGATAGGAGTATGACAGGGCTGTCTGCTATCACCCTGTTTGTTTAGTCTATATGCTGAGCACATCATGAGAAATGCCAGCTGAATGAATTACAAGCTGGAATCAAGATAGGCGGGAGAAATATCAATGACCTCAGATAAGTGGATGATACCACTCTAATGACAGAAAGTGAAGAGGAACTAGAGCCTCTAGATGAGGGTGAAGGAGGAGAGTAAAAGAGCTGGCTTAAAACTAAATATTAAAAACACTAAGATCATGGTATCTGGCTCCATTACTTCACGGCAAATAGAGGGGGGAACGGTGGAAGTACTGACAGATTTCCTCTTCTTGGGCTCCAAAGTCACTGCAGATCGTGACTGCAGCCATGAAATCAGAAGACGTTTGCTTCTTGACAGGAAACCTAACAGTGTGTTGAAAAGCAGAAATATTACTCTGCTGACAAAGATCCATATAGTCAAGGCTACGGCTTCCCAGTGGTCATGTACGGTTGTGAGAGCTGGATCGTAAAGAAGGCAGAATGCTGAAGAATGGACACTTTCAAACTATGGTGCTGGAGAAGACTCCTGAGAGTCCCTTGGACAGCAAGGAAGATCAAACAAGTCAATCTTAAGGGAAATCAATCCTGTATATTCATTGGAAGGACTGATGCTGAAGCTGAAACTCCAGTATTTTGGTCATCTGATGCAAACTCATTGAAAAAGTCCCTGATGTGGGGAAAGATTGACGGCAGAAGGAGAAGAGGGCATCAGAGGATGAGATGGCTGGATGGCATCGCTGATGAAATGGACATGAACTTTAGCAAACTTCAGGAGATGGTGAGGGACAGAGAGGCCTTGCCTGCTGCAGTCCATGGGGTTGCAAAGAATCAGACATGACTGGGCAACTAAACAACAACAACATGACTGGAAGAGTAATTTTTAAAACTTTTCACAAAGGAAACCCCAGGACAAGAAATCTTCACTGGTCATTTACCAAATGTTTAAAGAAAAACAGCAAATAACCAACCCTTTTCAAATTCTTCCCTAAAAATTTAAAAATAAAAAAGGGAACACTTTCCAATTCACCCTATCAAGCCAGAATTACCCTCATACTAAAAAAAAAAAAAAAAAAAAAAAGATAAACACATTGCAAAAGTCCTCAACAAACTGCTAGCAAATAAAATCCAACAACTTAAAAAAATAATTATATACTATGACCAAGTGGGATTTATTCAAGGAATGCAAAGGTGCATCCAACATATGAAAATTAATCAGTGTAATTGATGCACCAGAGAAAAAGAACAAAGGACAAAAATTTAACTATTTCAGAAAATGTATTTGACAAATCCAACACCCTTTCAAGATTTTTAAAAAAAAAAACACTAAAAAGTCCAAGATTACAAGAGAAACTTCTCAACTGCTATCTACAAAAATCTATAGGTACATCATAGTAAAAAGCTGAAAACTTTTTTCCTAAGATCAATACAAGTATATCCACTCAAGTCACTTCTATTCAACATTGTACAGATGTCTAGTCAAAGCAACTAGGCAAGAAAAATATAAAATAAAAGCCATCAGGCTGGAAAGGAAAAATTAAACTCTATTTGCAAAATGGCATGATAGTGCATATAGGAACTCTAAGAGATCCACCAGAAATTTTTTAGAAGTAATAAACTACTTCAGCAAAGTTTTAGGACACAGGAACAATACACCAAATCAACTGCATTTCTATAGAATAGCAATAAAAACTCTGAAAATTAAATTATGAAAACAATTCTATTTACCATAGCATTCAAAAGAATACTTGGGAATAAATTTGACAAAAGAAGTGCAAAGTGTATACCGAAAACTATAAAACACTGTAGAGAGAAATTAAAGAAAACCTAAAACAAATGGAGATATATCTTGTACTCGTGGATTGTCAAAATGGTAACACTCTGCAAATAGATCTACAGATTAAATATGCACCCCACTCATGTGCACACGCTCAGTCATGTGGGATTCTTTTGTGACCCCATGGACTGTAAGGCACCAGGCTCCTTTGTCCATGGGATTTCCCAGGAAAGAATACCGAAGTAGGTTGCCATTTCCTACTCCAGGGGATCTTCACAGGAATCAATCTTCTCCAAGGAATCAAACTCACATTTCCTGCATTGCAGGAAGATTCTTCACCGCTGAGCCACCTGAAGTGATAAGTGAAGTCGCTCAGTTGTGTCTGACTCTTTGCAATCCCATGGACTATATCCTACCAGGCTCCTCCGTCCATGGAATTTTCCAGGCAAGAGTACTGGAGTGGGTTGCCATTTCCTTCTCCAGGGGATCGTCCCCACCCAGGGATCAAACCCAGGTCTCCTGAATTGCAGGCAGACACTTTACCATCTGAGCCACCAAGGAAGCAGATAGGAGCTTCCCTGAATAAGTACTTTAAGGAAACACAAATAAAAACCACAATGAGATAAATATAATCATACACACTAGAATGGCTATAATCAAAAAGACAGAAGCTACGGAAGAGGATGTGGGGAAATTGGAACCCTCATACATGGCTGATGGGAATGTAGAATGGTATAGCCAAGTTGGAAAATCATTTGGCAGTTCCTCAAAAAGGTGAGTGGGCTTCCCTGATAGCTCAGTTGGTAAAGAATCCACCCGCAATGCAGGAGACCCTGGTTCAATTCCTGGGTCAGGAAGATCCACTGGAGAAGGGACAGACTACCTACTGCCGTATTCTTGGGCTTTCATTCTAGCTCAGCTGCCTGCAATGTGTGAGTCCTGGGTTCGATCTCTGGGTTGGAAAGATCCCCTGGAGAGGGGAAAGGCTACCCACTCCCGTATTCTGGCCTGAAGAATTTCATGGACTCGCAAGTCCATGGGGTTGCAAAGAGTCAAACATGACTGAGCACTTTCACTTTCAAAAAGCTGAACAGAGTTCTCATATGACCCAGCAATTCCACTCCTAGGTATATACATGTAAGAACTGGAAATATATGTCCACACAGATACTTGTATGGACCTATGCAAAGCAACATTATTCATAATAGCCCAAATGTCCATTGAAAGACAAATGGATAAATAAAATGTGATATATCCATACAACAGAATATTATTCAGCCATAAGAAAGAATGATGTACTTATTCATACTATAACATGGATGGCCTTGAAGTTGTTATGCTATGTGATAGAAGGCAGACCCAAAAAACTACCTACTCTATGATCCCCTTTATATGAAATGTCCAGAAGAGGCAAATTCACAGAAACAAAAAGTATATTAAAGTTTGCAAGCAGCTGGGGAAAGGAGAGCCAAGCAGTGACTGGTAATTGATACACGGTGTCATGAAAACCTAGGAGAATTAGATAGTTGTGAAATATCCTCAACTTTGTGAATATACCATAAACCACTAAACTGTATCCTTCAAAGGGTACATTTTATGGCACGTGAATTTTAACTTTATAAAAAGAATTGAAAGCAAAATTATGATCTATTGATGCATGAATCACTGAACACTCTGCTGCTTCGTCTGGGTTAGCTAGTGGGCCTTTGGACCCTATCCATAGTTGTCCAAATTAAATACATTTCTCCAGTATACATTTACTCTTCTTCCAAATCATATTCATGAATATGGTTTGAAAATTTGAGAATTATTTGCTAAATATCCCTGAAATTAATGTCAAGCTTCTGCTAGTTTTATATAAACTAGGCATCTGCTAGCTCTTGATAGTCTATACCAGTGTTCAAGTGTTTACAGTTTGTCTTCCCACAGGTACATATGCACAATTACCATCGCCAAAGGTCTCTTTGCTGTTTCCTGAGAATTGAGTGTGCTGAGGAATATCTAAGCCCTTGGATGACTCAGAACCACCACCACGCTTTCTCTGCCACAAGGCAGCTTCTCAGGGCTCTTGCATGACTACTGCATCTATGTGGTGGTATGTTCTTCCCAAAAATATGTATAGGGTTTGCATCTTTACTTTGTTCAACCTTCTGCTTTACTGTTAAACTCCTCCTTTCTTGGCCAGTACTTTGAAAACAGTACTCTCACTATACTCTGTCTCCTTTCACCATTTCATCCTTTCACCCTCAGTTCAGTTCAGTCGCTCACTCGTGTCCAACTCTTTGCACGCCAGGCCTCCCTGTCCATCACCAACTCCCGGAGTTCACTCAGACTCGCGTCCATTGAGTCCATGATGCCATCCAGCCATCTCATCCTCTGTCGTCCCCTTCTCCTCCTGCCCCTAATCACCCCCCCCAGCATCAGAGTCTTTTCCAATGAGTCAACTCTTCGCATGAGGTGGCCAAAATACTGGAGTTTCAGCTTCAGCATCATTCCTTCCAAAGAAATCCCAGGGTTGATCTCCTTCAGAATGGACTGGTTGGATCTCCTTGCAGTACAAGGGACCCTCAATAGTCTTCTCCAACACCACAGTTCAAAAGCATCAATTCTTTGGTGCTCAGCCTTCTTCATAGTCCAACTCTCACATCCATACATGACTACTGGAAAAACCATAGCCTTGACTAGATGGACCTTAGTCAGCAAAGTAATGTCTCTGCTTTTGAATATGCTGTTTAGGTTGGTCATAACTTTTCTTCCAAGGAGTAAGCATCTTTGCCCTTATCTAATCAACTTAGAATTACACACATACATATACACTCACACATACACAACTCTTATTCTTTTGTTTACTGCAAGTGACAGAGGACAGAGTCATACACTTGCTTCTTATTCTCAGCGTCTAGAACCATGTGCCCAGCGTAAGATAGGCGCCCAAAAGATATTTGTTGAATAAATGATTTTGAAATGCTGTCATAACATAATCTTAAAAATTATTCTTATCATGTATTCAGTAATAGGTTAAGACATTTTTATATGCCCCTCTTTATGCCTAACACTAATTAGTTTTAGTCCTCATACCTTTCAATCTCCAGCCGTTCTTTCCTTTACATGAAGTGTTTTGAGGATTTTTCCTCTCTAACAATAGCTTTTCTAATCAAATTGTTAGGGGGGAAAAGCTGTCAATCAAGCAACCCTTGGAATTCCGGTAACTATAATGGACATAGTTACTGTCCATTAATGTCCAAATGTCCAAAATGTCCCAAGTACATTTATAGAAAAAGCACCAAATATAAGCACAAAGATTCGTATCCCAGGAAAGTATATTTTTGGAGAAACTATTATTTTTTTGATAATACTTCCAAACATGTAAAAGGGTAGTAAAGCAAATTATTATTTGGCTAGCCGTAAAACAATATTCAAAGTACATCTCTAAAAGATGGGAGATATGCTTTTCTAATAGGATGAGCACTTTATACTGGTACCTTAAATATGTGTCTCTTGGTATAAGATGAATTCCCAGCTCATTGCGGAATCAGATGCAAATATATACATTAAGGGAAGCAGAGTAAAATACAGCCTTGTATATATAGATCTCCAAACAGAACAGAGGAGTCTTATCTCTCAGCACGAAATGTGTGAGATGAATTTCTCACTTAGTCAATTAATTTACACTTTAGTCACCAGCGCTGGAAGGTAGTTTGGCCGACTTAGCAGTCTAGGCTAGAATGAGTAATAATAATTCACATTTATAAAGGGCTTCAGAATATTAATTATTTAATCCACACTATATTGCTGCATGATAATTCAGAATTATTGCTTGTGCTTTTTAGGCTAGAAAAACTGATCTAAATCAATTAAAATTCATGATAAAAGCAGAGTTCCTGGCCTTCAAGTTGGTGTTCAGTCCATTTTGCCTTGCCACTCTGGCCCTTTGGACTCTGTGATGGGTTAATTAACCTCTCTTGCTATGAATTTATCCATAAAATGGTGATAAAAAGACAAACCTTACAGTAGTATATGTGCAAATTAATTGATTTTTAGAAAGCACTTTGAGATCCATGGAAGAAAAGTATTAGTTGTAAATATCTCAATTGATTTTAAATGATAAATGATCATTTTTCATATCATTTTTCAACAGCAATAGTGACAGAGATATTGAATAATATATAAAACAATGAAAAATTCTTTCCATCACTCAAAGAAAAAGCTCTTAAAACTCCCACCTCCATTCAGCCAGGCATGACTCATTCATTGGAAAAGAGGCTATGATTCATTCCTTTCCACAACTACCCAGGCTAACGCGCATTTCCAGTACAATGAGAATATTGGCTATTCCTGACAATGCGGTCTCTCATTTATGGTTGCATTTTAAATATCTGTACAATAGCCCATCTTGCAGTGCACTATAGTGTAATTTGGAAGGTAAGTTGCCTGAGAAAATAACACATTTTTTTAAATTTCTATTTTTCAGTGCCCTGATCAGAGCTGCAAAACATTTGTTTTAACACTAGCATCTTACGATTTACTTATAAACACTGAATGGTATCAGTGAAAATGCTACCAACATTGTAGATCTCAAAGAAGAATTATTTCATTTGTATCTACTTTCTTAAATGAGTTTTTCTACATAATAGTTCTACAAACCATGGTATACTTGATTCTGAAAAAAATAAATACAACTAAGTTATTTCATCTTAAAACTAAAAATAAATAATTTAAGGACTTTTATTTCAGACATGAACCCAAAGTTGAAGCTCCAAAGCCATATAAACCTAGAATTATATGGTGATAAAATGCTGGTGCTTAGTACAAGAAATGAAATACTAAACCTTAAAATGTGTCTCACAGATGCTTTGTAGCCATCTTCAATCAAAACTCAGTACCCATTGATTTTTCTCCCCAAAACACGAGGCCTGGTTCCCCTCTGAGTGCCCTTCCTCATATGGAACTCTTCCCCAACACCCAGTCTCCACATTTGCCCCAGCCAGAAGTCTGGACTTAACACAGCACAATCTTTAAAAAGGCAGTAATTTCACTCAAATCAAGAGGCAGATTTAGTTCCTGGCTTGAAAAGGAAATAGTTGTAATTAGAATGTGCCTAATAGATGACACCTGTTTGTTAAGTCATTCCCAAAAAAACCACTGCATTCTCAGTAACGACAAATTCTGAAATCCAAGGTTAACAAGGGTATCCCAGGTTTTGAGAGCCATCAGGGTTCCAGTTAACTACCCATACCTTCTCTGCAACTGCCTCCTGATTAATAGAGATTTGTGTATATGTGTGTGGATCTCTATGTATGTATGTAGGTATGTATGTATAAACACACACACACATTTCAACATAGTTAAGCAAACACACAGCCTCCTATCTGAACAACAGAAATGTCCTAAATTTTAAGCGGTATTGTTTTATCTCTTTCATGTATTTATGCATTTTATTGCTGTTCCTATTTTATATACTAAGATAAAACTATTTTGCTATTTAAGCTTTCATAAAGGGTTGAAAATTATTTATATTTGCCTTTTTGGCATATTCTTTTTTTTTTTAATTATTGTAATTGGAAGATAATACTTTTTTGTTTTTGTTTGTTTGTTTGTTTGTTTTGTAGCTACTTTTTTTTTAATTTTTTTTAATTTTTAATTTTTTTTTTAATTTTAACATCTTTAATTCTTACATGCGTTCCCAAACATGAACCCCCCTCCCACCTCCCTCCCCACAACATCTCTGTGTCATCCCCATGCACCAGCCCCAAGCAAGCTGCACCCTACGTCAGACATGGACTGGCGATTCAATTCTTACATGACAGTATACATGTTAGAATTCCCATTCTCCCAAATCATCCCACCCTCTCCCTCTCCCTGAGTCCAAAAGTCCGGTATACACATCTGTGTCTCTTTCCCTGTCTTGCATACAGGGTCGTCATTGTTTGGCATATTCTTTAAGTGAAGAAACTTTCCTGTTCAGAGTTGTGGAAATTCAGTTCAGTTCAGTTGTTCAGTTATGTCTGACTCTTTGTGACCCCATGGACTGCAGCACACCAGGCCTCCTTGTCTGTCCATCATCAACTACTGGAGCTTACTCAAACTTATGACCATCATATCAGTGATGCCATCCAACCATCTCATCGTCCATCATCCCCTTCTCCTCCCACCTTCAATCTTTCCCGGCATCAGGGTCTTTTCCAATGAGTCAGTTCTTCACATCAAGTGGCCAAAGTACTGGACTTTCAGTTTCAGCATCAGTCTTACTAATGAATATTCAAGAATTATTTCCTTTAGGATGGATTGGTTGGATCTCCTTGAACTCCACAGGACTCTCAAGAGTCTTTTCCAACACCACAGTTCGAAAGCATCAGTTATTCTGCACTCAGCTTTCTTTACAGGCCAACTCTCCATATATGACCTCTGGAAAAACCTCTGTTGACTGGACAGAACTTTGTTGGCAAAGTAATGTCTCTGCTTTTTAATATGCTGTCTAGGTTGGTCATAACACTTCCTTCAAGGAGTAAGCATCTTTTAATTTCATGGCTGCAATCACCATCTGCAGTGATTTTGGAGCCCAAAAAAATAAAGTCTGACACTGTTTCCCCATCTATTTGCCATGTAGTGATGGGAACAGATTCCATGTTCTTAGTTTTCTGAATACTGACTTTCAAGCCAACTTTTTCACTCTCCTCTTTCACTTTCATCAAGAGGCTCTTTAGTTCTTCTTCACTTTCTGCCATAAGGGTGGTGTCATCTACATATCTGAGGTTATTGATATTTCTCCTCGTAATCTAGATTCCAGCTTGTGCTTCATCCAGCCCAGCAATTCTCATGAAGAACTCTGCATAGAAGTTCAATAATCAGGGTGACAATATACACCCTTGATGTACTACTTTCCTGATTTGGAACCAGTCTGTTGTTCCATGTCCAGTTCTAACTGTTGCTTCCTGACCTGCATACAGATTTCTCAAGAGGCAGGTCAGGTGGTCTGGTATTTCCATCTCTTTCAGAGTTTTCCAGTTTGTTGTGATCCACACAGTCAAAGGCTTTGGCATAGTCAATAAAGCAGAAATAGATGTTTTCTGGAACTCTCTTGCTTTTTCTATGATCCATCAGATGTTGGCAATTTGATCTCTGGTTCCTCTACCTTTTCTAAAACCAGCTTGAACATCTGGAAGTTCGTGGTTTACGTATTGTTGAAGCCTGGCTTGGAGACTTTTGAGCATTACTTTACTAGTGTGTGAGATGAGTGCAATTGTGTGATAGTTTGAGCATTCTTTGGCATTGCCTTTCTGGGATTGGAATGAAAACGGACCTTTTCCAGTCCTGTGGCCACTGCTGAGTTTTCCAAATGTGCTGGCATATTGAGTGCAGCACTTTCACAGCATCATCTTTCAGGATTTGAAACAGCTCTACCGGAATTCCATCACCTCCACTAGCTTTGTTCGTAGTGATGCTTCCTAAGGCCCACTTAACTTTACCTTTCAGGATGTCTGGCTCTAGGTGAGTGATCAGACCATCATGATTATCTGAGTCATGATCTTTTTTGTACAGTTCTTCTGTGTATTCTTGCTACCTCTTCTTAATATCGTCTGCTGCTGTTAGGACCATACCATCTCTGTCCTTTATTGAGCCCGTCTTTGCGTGAAATGTTCCCTTGGTATCTCTAATTTTCTTGAAGAGATCATACAAAAACAATGGAATAATTAAAATTAAGATCATTCTAAATTCCCAACTTTGTGAATATTTGCACAGGATTAGTAAATAAAAATTTACATACAATTATTCAAAGTATTTAACATAAAAATTACAAGGTTAATACCCATCAGTATGTTTTTTTTTTAAAATGAGGGGGGTCAAGAAATACCCTTTCTCCATGTTTTTGGCAAGGATGTGGAAAAACTGGAACCTTCATGCTTTGCTGGTAGCAATATAAAATGGAGTCACCACTGTGAAAAAGTTCATCAGCTCCTCAAAAAGTCAAGCTTAGAACTACTACATGACCCAACAATCCCACTCTTAGGTTTATATCCAAAAGAATTAGAGGCAAAGACTCAAAGATTTATACCCTTGTTCATGGCAGCATTATTCCCCATGTCCATGCCAATATCCATCAATAGATCAATGGGTTAAAAAACATGGTATATATACACACAATGAAATATTCTTCAGCCATAAAAGGGAATACAATTCTGATATATGAAAGATCCCTGAAGGCATTATGTCAAATGAAAAATATTATGCTAAATGAAATAAGCCAGACACAAAATGACCAAAAAAATGTTATGATTCTATTTATGTGAGGTCCCTAGAATAGGCAAACTCATAGAGACAGAAAGCAGAATGGAGGTTACCAGGAGCCGGGCTAAGGGGCATGGAGAGTAACTGTTAAATGGGCACAAGTTTTCTGCTTGGTAAGATGAAAGGGTTCTATAAATGGATAGTAGTGATAGATGTATGACATTGTAAGTGTACTTAATTCCACTGAGTTGCACACTTGAAAATGGTTAAAATGATAAATGTTATACATATTTACCACAAAAAAAAGTCCAAGAGTAATAGAAATTGTTTTAGTATGTTTGTTTAGAAATATTCATTGCCATTTGACCAATTATGTTTTTCAGTGCAACTGGGTGTCTTAATTTGTCCCCAGTTTATATAAACATGTGTGTGTATACATACAAAATCTAATTTCAGGAGATGGAAAAGGGTGTAAGCAGCATTCTAATTTATGAGATCAGGGAGTAAACATAAAATCTACCTTTGTAATTCTGCTGAAGTGTATAGCAAAATATCCTTCTTGAGGTTTATTAAACTCTAATCATTTTCTTGAAAGATTAGCAGCAATTATCATTAAGGTTTAAGCATTTAACCGTGACTACTGCAATAAATCTTATTAAAATAACTGAAACATACTTTTTTTGCATGTGCAACCTGTCTCTGAATCACAACCATCTGTAAGTGGTGATTGCCTGGTGCACACAGATGGGAGTAAAACGACGTTCAGGCTATACCATTCTTCCATCATCGCTTGGTACCAAACGGAAATCTGAGTCAGACTATTTGCATTTGAAAGATTATATGATCGCTGTAATTACCAAATACTCATTGGCTTTCTGATATAAAATGCATGATAGGTACCTGATTGAAAATAACGGTTGAACTGTGCAACCTCTCTCTCTTATCTCTGACAGCCTATAAAAAAATATTAGATTTTAACAATAGAGGAACAGGTTTCAGGTTTTTATAGCACACAATTCCTTTTCAGATTTAAAATGACAGAAGAAGGGAACAGAATAATTTATTCCTTCTGGCTTGCAGCACAGAACCATGGAGTCTCTTGGCCCATAACTTCAGGGCTATACTTTCAACTCCCATCAGCCTAGATCAGTTACAGAGGTGAGCCTTGGCTCCATCTCACAGTTCTACCAGGCAAGGAAAAAACAGACCCACATTACTCACAAAGTCGATGTCATTAAATATGAAAAACAGGAAGCCAAAATTCAAGGAGATTAATATCTTTCTAGGTGTCACCACATTTTGTCTAGTAAGACCTACCTCTGTTGGATTAATAATCAGAGAAGGGAAAGAGATTTGAGCACTACACAGTGATAGAGAACTGATTTTGGAGTTGAGCAAACCCTGGTTTAAAGGGGTCATGATAACATCTAAGTGATCATGTTAGACCTTAACATATAAGTGAGCAATTTTGTCTATGAGGGTTTTTTTTTTTTTTTAATCTTGATGAACTCAAGAATATTTCTTACTCTTCCAGGAATGCATCTTATAGTTAAAAGTTTGGATCTAGATAGAATCAGACTTCTGAAGCTTAAATTCTGCTTCCCTCTACCTACAGCTGTGTGACTTTGACAGGTTACTTAACTTCTCTGTGTGCCTCTTTTTTTTTCACTTATAAAGGAGAAATAATGATCCACTCAAAGTTTTGTTGAGGTGGTTCAAATGGGTCAATAAATTTGAGTAGTTTAGAACAGGACCTGGCATCTATTACTGCCAATATTTATCAATTAGTTATTATTCATATGTGAGCCAATTCATGAGTACACAGTGAAGGACAGACATAGTCCTTGGCCGTGTGGAGCTTCCAAATCTCTAGGAAGATAGATGCTAAAAAAGAAATACAAAAACATGTAATTGCTAGACTGAAAGAAAATAAGAGAGGATGGCAGATCTTGTTTGAGCTAATTACTTCATGTCAGACTCATCACCTGAAAGACCTCAAAAATATTATCTATATGTTACGGTAGGAAATACTTAGGTCAAAATCACTCAGGTGTCTCTGACTCTTTGCAGCCCCATGGAAAGCAGCCCGTCAGCCTCCTCTGTCCATGGAATTCTCCAGGCCAGAATACTGGAGTGGGTAGCAGTTCCCTTCTGCAGGGGATCTTCCCCACCCAAGGGATCAAACCCACATCTCCCGCATTGCAGGCAGATTCTTTACCAACTGAGCTACCAGGGAAGCCCAAAGTGAAAGTGAAAGTGTTACTTGCTCAGTCATCTGACTCTTTGCAACACACGGACAATAGCCAGCCAGGCTCCTCTGTCCATGGGATTGTCCAGTCAGGAATCCTGGAGTGGGTTGCCATTCCCTTCCCCAGGGGATCTTCCCAATCCAGGGATTGAACCCAAGTCTCCTGCAGCTCCTGCATTACAGGCAGATTCTTTATCACTGAGCCACCAGGGAAGCCCTTCATATAAATGGGATCACTTGTCTGCCTTCTACCACATAGCGTAAGAACTTCAAGGCCATCCATGTTATAGTATGAATAAGTATTTCATTCTTTCTTTTGGCTGAATAATATTCCATTGTATGGATATATCACATTTTGTTTATCCATTCATCTGTCAATGGACATTTGGGCTATTATGAATAATACTGAAATAAATATACCCATACCAGTATTTGCATAGACATATATTTCCAATTCTTACATTATGATACTTATGTAGGAAATACATGAGTATAATACTGTAAAAATCCCTAGCAAAAGGAAAACCTTAGTGCACGTTAGTGTCTTTCTTCCCTTTTCTGCATGGCATCTGATCATTTAGATAAGTGCTTGCTTTGTTCACTGTTTGTCTAAAGATTAGTATTATTATTATTTTTGCAGGGAAAAGTTTCTTAACCTCAAATGACCTCATTCTTTGAGACGCCAGATGCTGAAGAATATTAAAATTATATTTAAGACAGTGTTACATTCAAATTAAGATGTATTTTCTGCTAGATTACACTTTTAAAAGACCGTCATCACATATTATATACACTTAGATATCAAATGACTGCATTTACATTTGAACCAAAATAAAAGATGAAAGTGGTTAATGAAGTTCTAATTCATTGCCTTGAATGTTTTTAGCCTACTACATCCAAATTATTTTTTTTTAAATAACTACCACTAGGAAGGCTAATGCAGTGCAGATGACTCCCCAAATATTTGCAATAGGTCACGTGAACACCACTGCGGCATCTCAACAATTGACTGTAATAGATTTAAGGGGGGATGATAGGCTGCCTTGACATTTAAATAGATAATATTTTCTATTAAATCTCTTTTAAAAAACCTTGATTAACACCAGAAATATTTCTCACTTAACCAAAAGAAACCCTCATTAAGGAAATTTTCACTGAGTTACATACAATATGCTCATCTGTGCACCATGAACTTGTTTTTACTCTATATTCAAAGCTGTATGTTTATTTCTCTGTTCTAGTTCAGTTCTAAAAGCCAAAAATATGAAACAGATGTGGTGACTTTCTGTGTAGTGTGAAGCACAATTATGCTTCTTTGAATTGCTCAGGCTAAACACTTGCCCTCCCTAGAGCATCTCGAAACTGTTTTTGAGAGTCTTTGCAGCCAAAAATCTAGCCTGCTACCTGTCAGGAGCTGGAATTGGCAGACCAAAGCTAGGTGACTGCAAAGGATGCTATCTTACTGTCCTCCCAACCAAAGTCTGTGCAACATAATAAATAAGTGGGCACAACTTCAGCTAAATGGTATGCTGTCTCATCCTTAAGAAGAGATTAAGTTGCTGGGTAGTACAGTTCAAGGTCCACTTTACGTGGCCCATTTAACAGCACTCAAAACAACAGCTCAGTGTCCTAAACAAGGTTGCTCCCCAAGAAGATGGAGAACCGTCATAAGGCAAAGGGCAAGTGAGGCCAGCATCTGTGAGCCCCCTCAGCTCCTTCCTGAAGGGGCACTTTAAAGAAAAGGAAAAAAGTTCAGTTTGTTGTGCTTCTGAGTTCATAGACAGCATTGACAACAGTCAAGAGCAAATAAAGAAAAATCTTCCAATTTATCTGTTGTAGCCATGAGGCCTTTAAACCTGTGTCAAACAGCTTATCAAAAGTGTACATGTTGATTTTCCTCTTGCTGAGAATAGTTTAAAACATGTGGAAATTGCTATAAATGAAGAGAAAGCTTTAAACAAATGGTAATTTTGTGCTCAAAAAAGAAACTTTTCTTCAGGCTGTGGGAGGTGAGGAAAAGAACTTCCTTCCCTTCTAAAATGAGTGGATGCTGAAAATAATGGCATTCATAGAATCCTGCATTGATCTTGCTAGCTTACAACTACAGAAAGGTCTTGAAACAAAAGCTAACAATGGGCATGTTCACATAGGAATATTTACAGAATGCCATGCTCAGGGAGGTCCTAAGATTGATACAAACAAGCACACCAGCAGCCTCCTCAAATGTATGTTTTCCATCAAAGCAAACCATGCATCACCATTCATTCACTCAAAATTCATTTATTTCATGGAGACCTGGGCATTATGCTAGATGCTAAGGATACGGAAATGAAAAGAGTAAGTATATGCCGCAATATGTTCATATGGAAAGGAGAAAAGACATTTAAGACATGTAACAGACAGTATTTTTACTGCTACAGAGGACTCCTTTCCTGTGGTAGTCAGATCTCTGGGTCTTGGAATAACAGATATGAAGACATGGAAGGTGGAAACAATTTGGCCTACATAACCTCAAGATACGTTTTAGCATCTATATCTAGGACTCAGGCCACATTGTAGACCAATTCTTAAATTGTAACAACTTCTCTAAGTCTCCTCCTACCAATCCCCCCACTCTCTCAATACACCACTCATGAAAAGCCAAGAAAGTGAGAGGGAATGTAATCAGGAGGACTTGCACCTTTTGTTTTTCACCCTGAGAGATGTCTGATTCTATCCGGTCATTTTCAGTTTCATTGATACTGCGTGATCACGGAGGGAAAACCCTGGTATTTTCCCCCCTCAATATCTCTGCTGTGGTCCAGCACTGTGTGGGCGATGGCCCCTGTATCCAAGACCCACCTTCCCCTCTTCAGGCTTCATAGTGAAGGCTTTATAATGACCTTTCTAGGTCATTAGAGGACACCTGTCCATGTGGATTGAGTCAAACAGGACTGAGCATCATTGGGGTATATGAGATAGTAAAGCCCAAAGCGGTGGACGGATCACACCATCGATCATCAAGTATATCCATGAGAAGGGCAACCATCTTAATTCCTGGGGATGAGTTTTCTACGGTTACAAACCAGGCAGAGGATAGACTCATCCGAGTGTCGGCTCTGCACTGCCTCTGGCAGGGCCAGGTGCTCTGGGACAGAGTCTAGAAGATGGGTTCCAGTGGCAGTAATGGTTCAGGCGCTAAGTCATGTCCAACTCTTTTGCGAGCCCATGAACTGTAACCCACCAGGCTCCTCTGTCCCTTGGGTTTCCCATATGAGAATACTGCAGTGAGTTGCCATTTTTTTTTTCCTCCAGGGGATCTTCCTGACCCAAGGATTGAACCCAGGTCTCCTGCACTGCAGGCAGATCCTTTACCAACTGAGCCACTAGGGAAGCCCATGGATTCTAAAGCCTAACTCTAATCATGTTACCTTGAATTTTTGTCTCACATATAAACCAAGGCTTGGACTTAGATACAGATAATGCATTTATCCAATGATTCCATATCAAGGGACAGAGTAGAATATTCTTTGATGAAAGGTCCTTGGAAGCAGACAAGAATGAATCATAAAGCAGTAAACAAATCCAAAACTATAAAATCATACTTGTTTAAAGCATGTTATGTAAAAGAGGTCTAGATTTGGGAGTAGGTTTATTGCACCAAGTATGCTATTTCCACCAGTTTTGAGGAAAGAAACCATAACTCCTCAGTTGAAGCCACCCTGCCTTAAGATGCAGCAAAGTAAGGGCAGGCAAAGTCTGCCTCTGTTCTTAGTCTACCATATTAATATTACATCTCAGCAAATAAGAATACTACAGTTGCTGTGATAACAGTGTACAAAAGGTATATGAGGGTCAAAGAGGAAAAGGTTGCTCAGAGCAGTCAGTAAAGGCCTCATCTACCCACTCCAGTATTCTGGCCAGGAGAATTCCAGGGACTACCGTCCATGGGGTGGCAAAGAATCGGACACAACTCAGAAACTTTCACTTTCACTTTCAAGGTACTACACTTAAACTGAGCCTTGAGCTTGCCAGGGACGAAAGCAGGCAGAAAGAGCACCGCAGATTGAGGGAACAGCCTGTGTCGAAGCCCGCAGTCTGAAACCACATGAGAGCCTGGGACATGTTCATGGGCCTGGAACCAGGGAATGCAAGACGCAAGCATGTCAGCATGCACAGGTGCTGGAACTCAGCCTTCTGACCGTGGAGTGTCATTTCCTCATTTGGTCTACTGTGATCCGGTAGTCAGCAGAGGTCGGAAGCATCCGTTCCATACACAAGTGCCACCACAAATACTGCTCTATGTATATAAATATATAATCCTGCACGTGCATAATTTGCATCACAAGCTGTTAGGTGCAATTTTCTCAGAGAAGTTTGGAAACAGTCGCTCATCAATTGAACAGACAAGGTAGAGAGACCATGGAAATATGCTGAATAGTCTCTACAGAAATCTCCAATTACAATGAACTCTGATTATTCAAGAATAAAATGTTATTTGAAAGCCAGGGATCGGAATGGTAGAACTTGCAATGTCACTACTACATAAGCTCTAGAGGGGTAGTGGTTTTAAAACAGAAAAGGAAAAAAAGTCTTTCAAATTGTAAAAATGATAATTATTTAACATAATGTTTCCCACCCCCATAATAGTTTTTCCTAAAATGTGTGGAATAATTTATATATAAATATGTAGATGTATACAAACTGAAATGCCAAACATTGAAAAGAAACTCAAATGAGTGGGTATTTACATATGGAATAGAGCTCATAAGAAACCGTGTTTTCATGATAATGAGATGTTTTCCAAGCTCCCTTTCATTCTTGAAATTTACTCAGAGACAAGCCTATATAGTCATAAAATAACAAAGAAATTCACAGGCAGCCTTAGAAATCTAAAAGGATAAGATCTGACCTAAGAAATGGCCACTGTGCCCTCTCAAGTTCAGTGATGGGTCAAAGAGTGAAATGAAAATTCCCAAGACATAGAAGGTAGAAAGTCCTTCAGCTAACCACATCTTTAACAGTTAGGGGACATATACTATTTCAAGTCCAGAGAAAGCTTAAACGGATTTAAGTAGGATTCTACTGTTTAGGTACATTCTACAAGGATCATTAACTATCTGTGTACAATCACAGAAGAAAGAAAAACGAAAAACAAAACAAGGTTTTCTCCGTAATGTTCAGGAAATGGGTGCTTATGATCCTCAGAGCTCAAGGGAGGAAAAGGTAACTAATTTGTTTCCAAATTCATCTGATAACTACTGTGTTTTAAAAATTCATCAAGATGTAAACAACTGTGATGTTAGCAAGATAGTTATCTTCTCAGAGGGATGTGATATTTTGTAAGGAAAACAAGAACGCTTTAAGGCCTTACTTTGTTTCCAATAAGAAAAGCAAGCCTACTGATTACAAAACCATTAAATTTCTCATCTAAAGGCTATATTCAAATGACTGACTGAAGTTTCTTTCAGTTACAGAGGACAAAAATCCAACTCAAACCAGCTTAAAACAAAAAAGGGAATCTACCACTTCACATGACTAAATCGTGTGCTGAATCCAGCTGTTTCAATAAATTCTTCACAACACTGTTCCTGTCTCTTTATGTCTTAACTCTATTTCCCTCCACCTGCTTTACTGTCAAATATGCCTTCCCCACACAGTGAGTAAGGATGCCCCCTGATAACTCCAAGAGAATTTTCTATCAATGCAGTAACCCAGGTGGAAAGGGAACGTGTCTTTCCCAGTAGTTTTGGCTAAAAATCTCAAACTGACTCAGACTGAGCTTTAGTGAACTTGCAGCTCTGAATGGTTTGTTCTGTCCAAAGTGTGTGTCATACTGATTGGCAAGACATGGATCACACACCCAGCCCTGGATTCAAGGAGTGAGTTCAGTCCTCTGGGTTACAGTGACCAAGAATGAAGAATAAGTAACCCCTGCAAAGAGACAAGGAGCAGATAAACATGTATTTTTTACTCTACAGATAAATTATCATCATGAATTTCCATTTCATACATTCAGTTTTTATAAAAGGATATTTCACAGTTTCAATAAATTGCATTCTCTGTAGGGACAGGCACCATACTGTGTTAATGCTCTGGCTGATGCTCTAAAGTCACTGGAAAATATGGCAACTCTTGTTTTGCTGGCAAAAATCATCATGAGTATTTCTAGGCTCCAGACTTATTCCATGTACTTCCTTCCTATTTTATTTAGATCCAATCAGGTTAAAAATTCTTTTCAAGACAGTCCATTGCAGAGAGGTAGAGAGAGAAGTTACATACACATTGGTTACAACAGCTATCCTGAAAATTTTCATAATAGCAAGGATGGTCATAAGAAGCCAGAGATAAAACTCAGGAAGCAAGAAACTACATGGATAACATGAATATAAAAGTTCCGGGAAGTCAACAAAGTCAGGAAGGTAGGATTATAAAGACAGGGTCCAAAATCTGGGAATTCAAAGGTTAAATAAGCACGACTATAGAAAACAGGAAGCTGGTTCAAAGGAAAATGATGCTCTCTGCAGTCTTTTAAAATTACTGCTGAATGCTGAGCATATAAAGACAAGGTCTCATCAACTGGAAGTATATTTCCATTCAAAGGTATCAACTGGATTCCCAACGTGCTTTTTTATCCCATTTGAAAAAAAGGAAGAGGGCTCAGGCTTTGAAAGTTTTAAATAGATAAGACCAGGTGGCCTAAACAAGTCAAACCTAATCATGAACAATTATGAGATCATTGCCTCAAATTAAAGAAAAAAATCTTTTGACACATTTCTATTTCTGATATGTGGAAAGATATGATTGGCGGCCACACTGATACTGCTCTAAATCATAGGGAATGTAGCATGGCCAGTTACTAGTACATCCCCCATCGCCTCAATTGTCAGTCTTCTTAATAACCATCCTCTCCAGGAGACCATGTGATTTCAGAATGAGTCACAGTTCAGTTCTTTAGCATTAAGTATTCTTGGTTCATACATCAGAAATTAAACTAATGTCATCCTCTGGTTATCTAAAAGCCTTGGGATAGCTACACAAGAGCTATTAGTGATGAGTTCTTGGCAATACCAATTTATGGTATTTGTTAATTCTGTAAACATTTACTGAGTATCCATAATGTTCCAGGTACTGAGCTAAATGTTAACATAATACCCATACACTCAAATTGTCAAAGAATGTTATCAGTGTTACTAACAAATGCATGAAAAATGTTATCAAGGCTACAGAGGAAGATGCATTGCAGAATCCCTGCCTACATGTGAACTAGGGGAAAGGGTGACTATTTGACCACTTAGAAAGGTAAGAGAGGGCATTGCTACCAAAAGAAACAAGATTCACAACGATGCAATGGGAATAATATATTTGGTAAATAAACACAGTTCAGTGTTACTGGAGCATGACTTGATAAAGGTCAGATTGCAAGGAGCAACATATACATCAAACTAATTTGGTTTAAATTTTATACTTCAGTGAGTCATGAAGCCCTGCTTTAAAAAGAGTGAAGACAGCTGCTGTCTTTAATTCTCACCTAATTTCTGAGTAATATAACTGCTCCACCAGTCTGGAAGGAGGACTAAGGTAGATGGGAAACAGGTAGGAGGCAACTGACCACACAAGAAATAGTGAGATAGCAGTGGAATGGAGTTTTCAAAATTTGCTGGCATACTGAGTGCAGCATTTTCACAGCATCATCTTTCAGGATTTCAAATAGCTCAACTGGAATTCCATCACCTCTACTAGTTTTGTTCGTAGTGATGCTTCCTAAGGCACATTCCAGGATGTCTGGCTCTAGGTGAGTGATCACACCATCGTGATTATCCGGGTCATTAAGATCTTTTTTATATAGTTCTTCTGTGTATTCTTGCCGACTCTTCTTAATATCTTCTGCTTCTGTTAGGTCCATACCATTTCTGTCCTTTATCGAGCCCATCTTTGCATGAAATGTTCCCTTGGTGTATCTAATTTTCTTGAAGAGATCTCTAGTCTTTCCCATTCTATTGTTTTCCTCTATTTCTTTGCATAGATCACTGAGGAAGGCTTTCTTATCTCTCCTTGCTATTCTTTGGAACTCTGTATTCAAATGGGTATATCTTTCCTTTTCTCCTTTACCTTTCACTTCTAAAGATCAGTTTTCATTTCAATCCCAAAGAAGAGTAATGCCAAAGAATGTTCAAACTACCACAGAACTGCACTCATTTCACATGCTAGCAAAGTAATGGCTCAAAATCTTTCCAGCTAGGCTTCAACAGTATGTAAACCGAGAACTTCCAGATGTTCAAGCTGGATTTAGAAAAGGCAGGGGAACCAGAGATCATATTGCTAACATCCGCTGGATCGTAGAAAAAACAAGAGAGTTCCAGAAAAACATCTACTTCTGCTTCGTTGATTACACTAAAGCCTTTGACTATGTGGATCACAACAAACTGTAGAAAACTCTTAAAGAGATGGGACTACCAGACCACCTTACCTGCCTCTTGAGAAATCTGTATGCAGGTAAGAAGCAACAGTTAGAACTGGACATGAACAACAGACTGGCTCCAAATTGGGAAAGGAGTACATCAAGGCTATATATTGTCACCCTGCTTATTCAACTTCTATGCAGAGTACATGAGAAATACCAGGCTGGATGAAGCACAAGCAGGAATCAAGGTTGCAAGGAGAAATATCAATAACCTCAGATATGCAGATGACACCACCCTATAGCAGAAAGTGAAGAGGAACTAAAGGGCCTCTTCATGAAACTGAAAGAGTAGAGTGAAAAAGCTGGTTTAAAATTCAACATTCAAAAAATGAAAATCATGGCATCCAGTCCCATCACTTCATGGCAAATAGATGGGGAAATAATAGAAACAGTGAGAGACTTTATTTTCTTGGGCTCCAAAATCACTGTGGACAGTGACTACAGCCATAAAATTAAAAGATGCTTGTTCCTTGGAAGAAAAGCTATGCCAAATCTAAGTGAAGTGAAGTGAAGTGAAGTTGCTCAGTCGTGTCCGCCTCTTTGCAACCCGTGCACTGTAGCCCACAACCTCCTCCGTCCATGGGATTCTCCAGGCAAGAATACTGGAGTGGGTTGCCATTTAAAGCAGAGACATTACTTTGCCAACAAAGGTTATTCTAGTCAAAGCTATGTTTTTTCCAGTAATCATGCATGCCTGTGAGAGCTGAACAATATAAAAGGCTGAGAGCCAAAAAATTGATGCTTTCCAACTGTGGTGCTGGAGAAGACTCTTGAGAGTCTCTTGGACAGAAGGGAGATAAAAGCAGTCAATCCTAAAGGAAATAAATCCTGAATATTCATTGGAAGGACTGATGCTAAAGCTGAAGCTCCAGTACTTTGGCCAGCTGGTGTGAGGAGCCGACTCATTAGAAAAGACCCTGATACTGTGAAAGACAGAAGGCAGGAGGAGGAGGGGACGACAGAGGATGAGATGATTGAACGGCATCACTGACTCAATGGACATGAGTTTGAGCAAATACTGGGAAATGGTGAAGGACAGGGAAGCCTGGTATGCTGCAGTCCATGGGGGTCACTAAAAGTCAGACACAACTGAGTGACTGAATAACAACAGTGGAATGGAGAGAAACTGGATTAAAGAGATATAACTGGTGGAATCTGGTGACCACTTTCAAGCAATTGTAGAAAGAGTGGAAACAATTCACAGAATATCCAAGACTTCTAGCTTTGAAAAAAGTGAAACTATTAGCTAAACTTAGAGTTAGGAAGGTGAAGCTTTGTGATCAAGACTGGTAACTGTTCACCAAATTCATGCTCCCCTTCTGCCAAGACATCCCAGTGGACTACTTTCCCCATCTCCTTTGCAGTTAGCAGGACCCTAAAACAAGGGCAGCTGAATATGGACTCAGAAATTTGGAGCTCAGGAGAAAAGCCATGTTGACTATAGGATTGAGGACCATCAGTTTATGATTCAAGTCATCAGAATGAATGGAAAACACCCTTAAGACCACCACTAGCCATAATCCATTGCAAGACATCAAGTATTTATTAGATTAGATTATTCCTGTAACATTATATATAAGATTAAGAAACACTGAAAATACAACTGAATATGTGATATTGAAAAATAACAGCAAGGAACATCTAACACTATTCTTTATCTATTTCTGTGGTCAGATACAGGAAATGTCAAGGACAAGACAGGAAGTTAATGCTGTTGCTTTATTCCACTCTGTACCACATAGCACACATGTACAGTTGATTTTCTCTCCACTATGAGTGCCTACTAAATAAAAAGTTCAGATACGGTGAGTCATATTTATTGTTTTAGATCCTGTCTGTGCATGCTTAGTTGCTTCAGTCCTGTCCAACTCTTTGCAACCCCATGGACTATAGCCCGCCAGGCTCCTCTGCCCATGGGGATTCTCCAAGGAAGAATACTGGACTAGGTTGTGTGCCTGCCTCCAGGGGATGTTCCCAACCTAGGGACTGAACCTGCATCTCTCATGTCTCCTGGATTGAGAGTCAGGTTCTTTACCACTAGTGCCACTTGAGAAGCCCATTTTATATCCCATCACTTTGCAAAAGGAATTTGAGGCATCCCAAATGCTATATCCTGCAACACATAAAAATTTTATCTGTTGAAGAACTATAGCTGTACCTATATACAAGTATGTATGTAAATAGTACATATTTTGCTATATTTCTGTTAAAAGAAATAGAATATGCATTTAGAATATGCATTAATCTACTTCTTTACTCATCTGAGACATGAATAGAAAAAAAAGAAAAAAGGAAAAACAACTGAAATGCAATTTCTAAAAAATAAAAATCACTCTACTAACATTTAGAAATGTTTCCATTAATTCCTAGCAGATTATTTTAGTCAGACTATAAAGATTAAATAGTTTGTGTCCAAGCAGCTTTATTTTGTAGTCTCTGAACTAAGATCAACTACCTTCTTTCATCTAAAAACTAAAATGTACCATCTGAAAAACTCCTACTCACTGCAAAACAATATTAATACTATACCAGAAACTGCTCCATGAAGATTGTAAAAATACTGGGAGGAGGGGAAGGATTCTTGTTGCTTTAGCCATCACTGGTTCCATTCTTTATTTGACTATTTCCCATGTAAGTACTGACCAAGTTTGCCTTCACTTAGTGTCAAAGAGTCTGCAGGCAAAAAATTATAAGGTGTCTGAATTATTTATTTCAAAACTTTAGAGGCATCTGAGGCATCTCCTATATTTTATAGACTTTGAATGGATCAGTGTCAACTACTAGAAATGTAGGTTCAATGATCCTATAAGCCCAAATGGCCATTCTGTACCCAAATGAAAAATGTCACGTTAGCCCTTTGGCCTTGGAGAATCTAACCCAGAACTTATTTATGGGAATTACATGCTTCAGTCACCAATAAATCTTACAACCCTAATCTATGAAGAAACAGATTTTCTTTATATTAAGTTATGGAAGTCAATGATGGCTGTGAGGTGAGCTGCTTAGAAAGTAGTCTGTAAATCCAACTCTATGAGGTAAGCCTTTTAAGAACATTTTTCTCTTAGCAACAGAAGGAACGGTACTTCAGTTTAGATTTTATTTCCTTATGGAACATATTCTAGTGGTAAAAATGACTGAGTATTTTGTGACTCTGAAATGCAATAATTAAAACATAATCTGTTCCTTAAGAACTTGAAATTTTTCTAAATTTGAGATGCTCAACTGGGATATCCCAAACTAAATTGGAATAACTTAAAGAGTAAATCCAAACCTTTGTGCCAAACTGATGCCTCCACCTACAATATCTGTACAACATGAGAACATAAGCTGAACATAATACCTAGCTGCAGACTCAAACTATTTATATCTTCAAATTTACGGTGCACCTAAACCACACCAAAAAAAAGTCTTAGTTTCTCGGAATGTATAATCTTGACATCTTTTAAAATCCGATGGGTTTCCAGATCAAAATGGCAGACTATACACATTCACCTTCCTTGTTTCCTAAAATCACATGAAAATAATAGAAATATGAACAGAAGGGACTAAATGTTGAATAGTACTGAGATGAGAATAGCAGCCATCAGTAGACCACAGAATTTTCTCAACTTAGAGGCTAAATAGAGGCAAATAAGAGAGTACAGGCTAAAAAGCTGCAGAAGACCACCGTAGAGGTGTCAAGTTTTGAGTGAACAAGAGCAAGGAGCAACAGAATGCTGTGGGGCTGTATCAGGGAAATAAAGGAAAAGACTTTGCATGGACGAGTCAGTGAGCTCTCCTCTCAAGCCTTTCTCTTCCTTCTCTCAGAGGATGAGGTAGCAGCAATGCCTCAGAATAAAACCACAGAAGCGCTTTCTAAAGAAAGCAAAGGATCTCCTGAGGCAGGCTAAGACTCCTGAGACAGACACAGAGAGGACACGGAAGTAAATCCAAACGGTATAGACGACTACATATGGAGAGAAGCAGCACATATGGAGGGAAGCCTAACCATGGATACAATTACAGTTTTTAACACAGTTTGCTCTTCTCAGAAATAAAATGCTCTTTACGAGTCAAATAACCAACTATATCTTACCAATTTTCCTATAATCATGATCAACTGACTTGACTTTTAGTATCATTAAAAATACCTGCATTTTTCCTACTGTATAGTACAGGGAACTCTGTTCAATGTTATGCAGCAGACTTGATAAGGGGGAGGGGGGAGTTAGGGCAATAATGGATACATGTATATGTATGGCTGAGTGCCTTCGCAGTCCACCTGAAACTAGTATGACATTGTCCATAAGGTATACTCCAACATGAAATAAAAAGTTAAAAAAAAAAGTACCTACCACATTATGCTGTTGTAACTGAGTTAACACCTAGAAAGCAGAAAATAATACCCACCCTAGTACATAGTAAGTGCTCAATAAATGTTAGCTGTTATCATTACAAAAAAAAAAAAAAACTTGTGTCTGTTATAAGGACTTTATTAAAATTTGTAGGGGTGATAGAAATTTACCAACAAAGGTCTGACTAGTCAAAGCTATGGTTTTTCCAGTAATGTATGGATGTGAGAGTTGGACAATAAAGAAAGCTGAGCGCTGAAGAATTGATGCTTTTGAACTCTGGTGTTGGAGAAGACCCTTGAGAGTCCCTTGGACTGCAAGGAGATCCAACTAGTCTATCCTAAAGGAAATCAGTCCCGGGTGTTCACTGGAAGGACTGATGCTGAAACTCCAATACTTTGGCCACCTGATGCAAAGAACTGACTCATTGGAAAAGACCCTGATGATGGGAAAGATTGAAGGTGGGAGGAGAAGGGGGCGACAGAGAATGAAATGATTGGATGGCATCACCAACTCGATGGACATGAGTTTAAGTAAATTTCGGGAGTTGGTGATGGACAGGAAAGCCTGGTTTGCTGCAGTCCATGGGGTCACAAAGAGTCGGATACAACTGAGCAACTGAACTGAACTGATAGAAATTTTGTCTTTCAGAGGTAAAGGATGAATTCTGCTTTTTCATTATTTCTAAGACATTCCCTTTTCCTTCCACATTAATATCCTTTTTTTTCATTTCTTTATTCATTTATTTTTGATTGTGCCAGGTGTTCATTGTTGCACACAGCATTTATTTTTAATTAATTTACTTTTTATTGAAGGATAACTGTTTTACAGAATTTGGCTGTTTTCTGTCAAACCTCAACATGAGTCAGCCATAGGAATACATAGATTCCCTCCCTTTTGAAACTTGCTCCCATTTCCCTCCCCATCCCAATAAAGGGCATCACCTAGTGTGGTTCTATCCAGAGTAGGTGTGACACAGTGCAGCCGCTGCTTTGTCATGTGCTGACTTGTTGTTATCCCAAGAGGTATGACGGGACAACAGCAAGCCCTCATTTCAAAAATCAAAATATTTAAGGAAGAGCTATGAGAACTGCTTGTTGACTGAAACTTGCCATTGATACCTGCTGTCAAGAACAGGAAAACATCAGCATCAAAACTTGCTGAAGGGATGTCAATGGCTTGGAAGAAACTCCCAGAGATAATGAGTCAAGCACATATCTAAAAAATGCTGCCTCATCAATACTTTCAAGAGTCAAAAGGGTGGAACTGCATTAAAAAAAAAAAAAAACTCAGACCCTGATGACTTTGAGTCAAGAAGTGGCTTAGAAGAATTAGGATGTGAAAATGTTTTAGTTAGACCTTATTTTATTTTGCTTAGCTTTTCCCTGTGTGTATTCACAAGGATCAAAATTATACCTAACCAAGTCTAAATACTTTAAATGATAAGAATGATTTTGAAAAGTGATTTTCTTTTTCTTGGTAGTATAAAAAAATGATATATCTTTCATTCAAAGGCACCCCAGATTTGTTGAGATACAGTTACTACCATTTTAAGAAAATTTGGCTGTTTTAGCAGAATTATAGACAATATTTCATAATAACTTTAATTGGAGTATAACCTTTAAAAATTGTAAATCACTGTGTTATACACCTGAAGATTATATAATATTGTAAATCAACTATACCTCAATAAAAGAAAAGGAAATTTAGCTATTTTATCACTCTTGCAACACAAAAGTGATTAAAGTATATTTGACATATGTCGTTAATAAACTCGGCTCCTTATCTACCTGGTTGGGAATCCACAGTGGCTCAGACAGTAAGGAATCAGCCTGCAATGCAGGAGACATGGGTTTGATCCCTGGACCAGGAAGCTCCCCTGGAGAAGGAAATGGCAATCCACTTCAGTATTCGTGCCTGGAAAATTCCATGAACAGAGGAGCCTTATGGGCTAGTCCATGGAGTTGTAAAAAGTCCTGACATGACTTAGTGACTAAACCACCACCACCTGCTTATTCTAATCTCTCCTAAGTGCTTTGTTACAATCCTCTTAGTCACATTTTTCCCCCAGAAATGTATGGCTCACTCATCAGTTTTGATTCTTTCTTACTTGATTAGAGACAGAAAAAAATACATATGATGCTTTACAAACAGACATATGCTTAACAGAACAAACCATTCATAATTTCCTATTTATTTAAATCAATGAAAATCAAGCGTAACTTAGTATGTTCACCCTTCTTTTAGATTATATCTGATTTGACATTTACCTACTATTTTGCTCAGAAATATAAATAAAACCAATAGCAAAAAAAGAAAGATAAAGGTGAACAATGGGAGAAATGACCCATGGTAGAACAGAGATAACTCTGGAAAAGAGGAGACACATCAAAAAATGTAACTGGCTTTATCAGAGGATTTGAAGCGGCTACTGTATTCAAAGCACAAGAGTAAGCCTCTGTGGGCAAAAGAAGCAATCACAGAAGAATCCTTGTAAATTAAAAAATATAATTAATTTGTATTTTGAAAAAAAAAAAAAGGAAAATACAACTGATGACATGAAACCTAAAAAAAAAAAATTCCCTAAAAAAGACCAGTATTAGCATTGAACTATGTCACCTTTTGGTTCTGAGTGCCAGAGCAAATGTGAGGGGGGAATGCCGTACGATTCTGATGTTTAAAACAGTCTTGAACCCAAAATCCTTCACAAAGATGAATCAAAGAATTCTGAAAATAGACACGTTTTTCAGATATGCAAGGAGTCAGAAATGTTCATAGCGGCATCATTTACAATTACAAGATATGGAAGCAGGCCAAGCGCCCATCAACAAATGAATGGATCAAGTGGATCAGTATTTTACAGTGTCTGCCAATCTTGTAAGTACTTTCTTCAAAGAGGTTGCATGTGAAGCTCATTTTTAAACAATGAGATTTTTCCATTTGCAACAACATAGATGGACTTGGAGGGTATTATGCTTAGTGAGCGGAGAAGGCAATGGCACCCCACTCCAGTACTCTTGCCTGGAAAATCCCATGGATGGAGGAGCCTGGTAGGCTGCAGTCCATGGGGTCGCTAGGAGTCAGACACGATGGAGCGACTTCCCTTTCACGTTCACTTTCATGCTTTGGAGAAGGAAATGGCACCCCACTCCAGTGTTCTTGCCTGGAGAATCCTAGGGACGGAGGAGCCCGGTGGGCTGCCATCTATGGGGTCGCACAGAGTCAGACACGACTGAAGCAACTTAGCAGCATTAGCATGCTTAGTGAGACAAGTCAGATAGATAAATACTGTATGATATCATTTATATGCAGAATCTGAAAAACAAAACAAACTAGACAAAACAACAACAACAACAAAAAAAAACAGACTCATATAGAGAACAAACTAGTAGTTACCAGTAGGGAAAGGGAAGGTTGAAGGAGCAAATAGAGGTAGGGGATTAAGAGGTACAAATTATATTCCAGATGTTGTACAATATATCCTTGGAGCTTGTTTATATTATGAATATTTTGTAAGTGTAATATAACCTTAAAAATTATATTTTATACTGAAACATATTTTATATCAACTATACTTATATAATTTTTATATTACTTAAAGTATTTACAGCTCTACATCCTCTTCAAAACTTGCAGTCTTTGATTTTAATTTTTTCCAATCAATTTTAATTTTTTCCTATCAAGGTCATACCTTATTCTAGTTTTACTTTCTATTTCTTGATCTTAATTATATTGTAAAACATTTTATATTTTCTGATTTCTTTTTGCCCTTGTGAAATACCTATTCACATGTTTGAACCATTTTCCTCTTAGGTGCTTTTTCTTTTTTCTTTTCATATATCTGAAAACTAATTTTGCCAGCTAAATATGTCTCAAGTACATTTTTATTTTATGTTTTGTAGTTTATTTTTTGACTCTATAATGTCTTTTGATGAGGAAGTAATCTTATTTAATACAGTTGAATATAGCAACTACAATAAGTCATAGAACCTTAAATTTTGTCTTCCAACTAATTTTGAAGGTATGCAGATATGCTCAGCCTTGTCCCACTCTGTGGAACACCATGGATGTAGCCCGCCAGGCTCCTCTGCCCGTGGAATTCTCCAAGCAGGAATAGTGAAGTGGGTTGTCATTTCCTCCTCCAGAGGAATTTTGAAAGTATACTTATTAAAGAAAAGAACAGAATGCACTTTAGCTTGATATGTTGTTGTTCAGTCGCTCAGTTGTGTCCAACTTTTGGCGACCCCGTGGACTTTTCCCAGCATCGGGGTCTTTTCTAATTAGTCAGCTCTTTGCATCAGGTAGCCAAAGTATTGGAGCTTCAGCAATAGTTCTTCCAGTGATTATTCAGGACTGATCTCCTTTAGGATTGACTGGTTTGATCTCTTCGCTGTCCAAGGGATTCTGAAGAGTCTTCTCAACACCACAATTCAAAAGCATCAATCCTTCGGTGCTCAGCGTTCTTTATGGTCCAATTCTCACATCCATAAATGACTACTGGAAAAACCACAGCTTTTACTAGACGGACCTGTGTTGGCAAAGTACTGTCTCTGTTTTTTAATATGCTGTCTAAGTTTCTCATAGTTTTTCCTTCAAGGAGCAAGTGTCTTTTAATTACAAGGCTGCAGTCACCATCTGAAGTGATTTTGGAGCCCAAGAAAATAGTCTGCCACTGTTTCCATTGTTACCCCATCTATTTGCCATGAAGTGATGGGACTGAATGCCATGATCTTAGTTTTCTGAATGTTGAGTTTTAAGCCAGCTTTTTCACTCTCCTCTTTCAGTGAGTTCTTCTTTGCTTTCTGCCATAAGGGTGGTATCATATACATATATGAGGTTATTGATATTTCTCCCAGGAATCTTAATCCCAGCTTGTGCTTCATCCACCTGGCATTTCACAAGATGTACTCTGTATATAAGTTAAATAAGCAGGGTGACAATATACAATGTTGACGTACTCCTTTACCAATTTGGAACCAGTACATTGTTCCATGTCTGATTGTAATTGTTGCTTCTTGGCTTGCATACAGGTTTCTTAAGAGGCAGGTAAGGTGGTCTGGTACTCCCATCTCTTTAAGAATTTTCCACAATTTGTTGTGATCCACACAGTCAAAGGCTTTAATGTAGTCAATGATGCAGAAGTAGATGTTTTTCTGGAATTTTCTTGCTTTTTCTATGATCCAACTGATGTTGGCAATTTGATTTCTGGTTCCTCTGCCTTTTCTAAATCCATCTTGAACATCTGGAAGTTCTTGGTTCACGTACTGTTGAAGCTTCACTTGGAGAATTTTGAGCATTACTTAGCTAGCGTGTGAAAGGAGTGCAATTGTGCGGTAGTTTGAGCATTCTTGATAGATAGAGTGCCTGATGAACTACGGAATGAGGTACGTGACACTGTACAGGAGACAGGGATCAAGACCATCCCCATGGAAAAGAAATGCAAAAAAGCAAAATGGCTGCCTGGGGAGGCCTTACAAATAGCTGTGAAAAGAAGAAAAGCGAAAAGCAAAGGAGAAAAGGAAAGATATAAGCATCCAAATGCAGAGTTCCAAAGAACAGCAAGAAGAGATAAGAAAGCCTTCTTCAGCGAGCAATGCAAAGAAATAGAGGAAAACAACAGAATGGGAAAGACTAGAGATCTCTTCAAGAAAATTAGAGATACCAAGGGAATGTTTCATGCAAAGATGGGCTCGATAAAGGACAGAAATGGTATGGACCTAACAGAAGCAGAAGATATTAAGAACAGATGGCAAGAATACACAGAAGAACTGTACTAAAAAGATCTTCACAACCCAGATAATCACGATGGTGTGGTCACTCATCTACAGCCAGACATCCTGGAATATGAAGTCAGTGGGCCTTAGAAAGCATCACTACGAACAAAGCTAGTGGAGGTGATGGAATTCAAGTTGAGCTGTTTCAAATCCTGAAAGATGATGCTGTGAAAGTGGGGCACTCAATATGCCAATCATTTGGAAAACTCAGCAGTTGCCACAGGACTGGAAAAGGTCAGTTTTCATTCCAATCCCAAAGAAAGGCAATGCTAAAGAATGCTCAAACTACCGCACAATTGCACTCATCTCACACGCTAGTAAAGTCATGCTCAAAATTTTCCAAGCCAGGCTTCAGCAATACGTGAACTGTGAATTTCTGATGTTCAAGCTGGTTTTAGAAAAGGCAGAGGAACCAGAGATCAAATTGCCAACATCTGCTGGATCATCGAAAAAGCAAGAGAGTTCCAGAAAAACATCTATTTCTGCTTTATTGACTATGCCAAAACCTTTGACTGTGTGGATCACAATAAACTGTAGAAAATTCTGAAAGAGATGGGAATACCAGACCACCTAACCTGCCTCTTGAGAAATCTGTATGCAGGTCAGGAAGCAACAGTTAGAACTGGATATGGAAGAACAGACTGGTTCCAAATAGGAAAAGGAGTACGTCAAGGCTGTATATTGTCACCCTGCTTATTTAACTTCTATGCAGAGTACATCATGAGAAACGCTGGACTGGAAGAAACACAAGCTGGAATCAAGATTGCCAGGAGAAATAACAATAACCTCAGATATGCAGATGACACCACCCTTATGGCAGAAAGTGAAGAAGAACTAAGAAGCCTCTTGATAAAAGTAAAAGAGGAGAGTGAAAAAGTTGGCTTAAAGCTCAACATTCAGAAAATGAAGATCATGGCATCTGGTCCCATCACTCCATGGGAAATAGATGGAGAAACAGTGGAAACAGTGTCAGACTTTATTTTGGGGGGCTCCAGAATCACTGCAGATGGTGATTGCAGCCATGAAATTAAAAGACGCTTACTCCTTGGAAGAAAAGTTATAACCAACCTAGATAGTATATTCAAAAGCAGAGACATTACTTTGTCGACTAAGGTCCGTCTAGTCAAGGCTATGGTTTTCCCAGTGGTCATGTATGGATGTGAGAGTTGGACTGTGAAGAAGGCTGAGCACTGAAGAATTGATGCTTTTGAACTGTGGTGTTGCAGAAGACTCTTGAGGGTCCCTTGGACTGCAAGGAGATCCAACCAGTCCATTCTGAAGGAGATCAACCCTGGGATTTCTTTGGAAGAAATGATGCTAAAGCTGAAACTCCAGTACTTTGGCCACCTCATGCGAAGAGTTGAGTCATTGGAAAAGATCTGATGCTGGGAGGGATTGGGGGCAGGAGGAGAAGGGGACGACAGAGGAAGAGATGGCTGGATGGCATCACTGACTCAATGGACACGAGTCTGAATGAATTCCGGGAGTTGGTGATGGACAGGGAGGCCTGGCACGCTGCGATTCATGGGGTCGCAAAGAGTCAGACAAGACTGAGCGACTGAACTGAACTTGAGCATTCTTTGGCATTGCCTTTTTTGGGGACTGAAATGAGAACTGACCTTTTCCAGTCCTGTGGCCACTGCTGAGTTTTCCAAATTTACTGGCATATTAAGTGCAGCACTTTAACAGCCTCATCATTTAGGATTTGAATAGCTCAGCTGGAATTCCATCACCTCCACTAGCCTTGTCCATAGTGATGCTTCCTAAGGCCTACTTGACTTCACATTCCAGGATGTCTGGCTCTAGGTGAGGGACCACACTATCATGGTTATCTGGGACATGAAGATCTTTTTTGTATAGTTCTTCTGCGTATTCTTGCCACCTGTTCTTAATATCTTCTCCTTCTGTTAGGTCCATACCATTTCTGTCCTGTACTGTGCCCATCTTTGCATGAAACATTCCCTTGGTATCCCTAATTTTCCTGAAGAGATCTCTAGTTTTTCCCGTTCAATTGTTTTCCTCTATTTCTTTGCATTGTTCACTTAGGAAGGCTCTCTTATCTTTCCTCGCTATTCTTCATTATTAGCTTGATTAGTAACTTTTAAATATTTAGAAATGCCATGCAGTCCTTCATGGTAAATACGTACCTTGGGCCCTGCACATGTTAGGAGTAGGACCACTTCTGGGAAGCGCTCTCACTGCTCTCCCAGCCTGCCTTTAGCTTCCACTCCTCCTGCTCCCTGGCCAGTTTTAATAGCTGGGAAAAGCATCCTGTGTTGAAAGAACTTACAAAGGAGTGCTTCACACAGAATAGCTCTGGCATGAATCTGATATTGTACCCACTTTCAAAGCCTGCATATACCCTCTATGGAATGCCTTCTATACCAAGATTTCCAACCATTGCACATAGATAGACACACAGCAGCCAGACCAGTTTTCTTTAAGTGTAAAAATAAATGTTGCCCATCTCTTGCTCAAAATTCTCCAACAATTTATCATCTTATCAAATAAATCAACAGTTCTTTCCTTGGCCTCTAAATCCCACTTGGTTTGTCCCCTGGTCAAGTTTCTGGTCTCTTAGATGAAACACTACCATTCTCCCCTTTACTCACTCCACTCC
Source organism: Capra hircus (assembly GCF_001704415.2). Taxonomy (NCBI): domain Eukaryota; kingdom Metazoa; phylum Chordata; class Mammalia; order Artiodactyla; family Bovidae; genus Capra; species Capra hircus. Next base: position 19,540,401 of record NC_030814.1, read on the forward strand.
AGGATACTGACCTTTGTGCAGTTCCCCCAAAGCACTATGCTGCTGCCATGGAAATGTGTACTTGACATTCCCTTCAACTGGAATGTTTTTCCTCCTGATGGATCACTTCCTAGTTTCATTCTAATTTCTGTTGACATTTATCTCTATCTAAATAGACACTATTGTATATTATATTTTTATAGAAAGAATTTATTACTACCTAACATTATAAATTTATTTGTTCTTATTCATTGACAAAATGCTCTATTAAAATGTAAGCTCTAGGAGGACAGGTGGTTTGTTTAGTTCATATCTGCATCTCTATAACCTAGAACATGCCTATGTGTGGCTTCATATAATAGATATTCAATAAATGTTTATTGAATGAACATTTCACCCACATACTTCTTAGTCACAGATGTGCCACAGAAACATAAGAACAGATAAATCGGGATAACCCTGTGTTGTCTGCATCTGTTACCATGGGCCCATCGAGAGCTATTATAGTTAGAACTCCAGAAGCTTTTAACAATGGAAAAATTCTAACCATGGCTAAGGGTTCAGGCTATCTTGATACCACAGAGCCCTATTATTACAGCATAAAGGATCTCTGTCTCATGGTTTCATCAGATTCAGTGTCAATAAGCTTTTTAATTGCTTCTTGAGTTGGGATTTAGGGAATAAAGAACATTTTAAAAGGTACCTCTTAGAGTGGGATTGATACTAGGCATAGGATAAGGTCAGAGGATTTTACTTTATATTTGGTACCATTCGATACTGTCTGAATTATTTTATCCATGTGCAAAAATCCCTCTTGAAATTAAAAGGAAAAGAAAGTTTACAGTAAGATAAAATAGTTTAATATCCTCTGGAAATAAATATATATATATATGTTAAATGTTTTAAACACTGCTTCTTCTCTCTCCTCATTTTCCCCTTACATATACAATAGCATCTTTGTATCTTTAACAAAAGGGCTCTAACTCTCCTGAAACACCAGGGTTCATTTTCAGTTCACTATGTCTCACAAGGAAGTTAGAGATTTCTTATTACACATCTTCCTTCTCTTTGCAAGATCAAATACTGCATGTTTATGTACTTGCTTCTATTTTAAACTATCCCTTCACAAATTATCTAATCAGAAAATGCAAGTATATCTTCATTGTAAATTACAAAGAAAACAATTTTACACAGTAATATATTCCAAGCACTTTGCATTTACATGGAACAAAAGATTACAAGAATTACCATTAATGAAAGACCACTACAAGTTTACACTAGGTAATTAACACAAAAGAAGACAGAATGCATTAATAATGACAATAAAAATAGACATAGCTTCATATGAGAGACTGTTTTCCTAGGTGAAACCCTAACAAATACTAAATATATCACTCCCAAGATAAAGAATCAAATGTAAACTTATTTTTATTCATTTTTTGTATGTGTCCAAAACATTAAACTCTTTTTGAAAGTATAGTTAATTTATTTATATTAGCTTCAAGTGTACAACATAGTGATTGAATATTTTTATAGATTATACTCCATTTAAGGTTATTACAAAACAATGGATATATTTTCCTGTGCTGTACAATATATCCTTGTTGCTTATTTATTTTATACATAGTAGTTTGTATATCTTAGTCCCATACCCCTATCTCCCCTCTCCCCTTCACTGGTAACTACCAGTTTTTTTCTTTTTATATGTGAGTCTGTTATATATATATATATATGTACATATACACACACATATATATATTCCTTTGTTTTGTTTTTTAGATTCCACATATAAACCATGTCTTTCTCTGACATTTTACTTCATTTGAGACTGTTTAATATGTCTAATAAATTTAATTTTTAAAGTACTTTATCCCATTTTTACAAGTCAAGGAGATATATATGAATATATATATGTGTGTACTCCTATTAGCAAATGAAGAGGAAGAGGATAGGAAAGAAGCTTATAAAATTATTGACAGTGTTCTCTCTCAGAAGAGGAATGGAGGTAGGGGAATAATTCAGGGACACTTCCACATTTTTCTGAGTATAGGTATGTACAGCTTGGTTTTTTTTAACAATGATATATAGTTATACTTTGTATAATATGCTTGTGTATATATGAAATTAATGACTAGTATTTTTAGAATGTTTTAGAGTAATTAAAACTAAATTTCAAAAGATAAATCATTTTAAGGCATTGAGAGCTTAGTATTTAGACAAAAACCATGGAAAATATTAAACACTGAAAAAATAAAACATTTCTTAAAATGAATTAACAATCTTCTAATATTTCTGTCTTCATGCCTAGATTTCTACACTGATATAGGCTATCTTCAATGTGTGATTCACTCTTACGCCATTAAAACATAAATACAGTAAAACAAACCTGATTTCTACAATCTTATGATGTTGTAATTCTTAGTTTCTATTCACTCAAGGGACTGTGGTTGGGAGGAAAAGGATGTAAATAAGATACAAATTTATGTATTTCAATAGATTTTAATATATTGATTTTTCAGGGGAAAAAAGTATATCTAATTTCCTAATTATCTCGTCTATCTTTCTAAATGTCAGAGAACTTTACGGGAGATGGTAAAAGTGCCTGACCGGTTGTGACCTTCCAAATCCATGACCCACTTCCTGAAACCTTGCTGATGGGCTCTCATGTGGAACGTTTCCCATCAGTAGTTGAAATTACCTTTCGGAACCTCCAACATGTTTGAGAATCTTAGGATGAATAATTAATGCATCTGCACTCACAGACCTTTGTAATGAGCACATATTTTATAAGTAAATAACTAATGTCCAATACCAAATGAATACCAATGGACTAGATTTCTGGGAAGCAAGCTTGGTGTTGTGTGAAGCCTGGAACTGACACTGATAGGCCACTATTCACAACTTCTACTTTTATTAGTTGGTTTTTAGATCCATTTACTGAGTGTGTCACTTTAATCTTCATTGGCAAATGAATGTCTGTGGATCATGAAAGAGAATGGAATTAGCTGTACCATTTAACCACAGGAAGACACAAATAATGTTAACTGATCAGATGGTCATAAATTTATTCTTTTTAACAGTTGAATTATGCATTCACTACTCTGCACCTGAAAGCAGTTTTCTTCTTCTTTCCTGTATTCTGTGTCAGTCTTTTCTACTTTGTGAATCATCTCTACATTCATAGAGGATATTACGTGAATCCAAAGTTTGTATACATATAAAATAGTTCACCCTCATATGCCTGACATGACTTTGATATATTTTTCCATTTAACTGAATACTGTCTTAACAGCCAGATTTTATAAAATCTAATTTAAAGGCCTTGCATTGCATTGAGGTACATAATTAAAAGGGTATTCATGAAACTGACCGTTTTCCCTGGTAAACACCAAAGAAGCAGTACTTCCTGTATCACCTTTTTTTCTTTTTAACAAGTTCGCTAACCACCTACAGACTTTTTTCAAATGAAACTATTTCAAATAATTATGAAAATGCTGATTTTTCCTTGTCATTTAGGACACACAAATTATGCCTCCTTTTCTATTTGCTTTGAGAGCCTCAAGTGAACAGAGAGAACTTGCGTGATAACATTCCCTTAACATTTTACAGAAAATATCCATGAAGCATATTGGCCTAAGGCAAAGGAAGGCTATTGGTTAATGTGAAGAATCTGCTAGAAGAGCTAATCGTATCTAGAAGTAGGATGCTGGGATCAGCAGGGGTTGAGGTCAGTCCTGGACAGTTACTGGGAAGGCTTGCAGAAATAACTTGACTTCTCTGTATCTGTTTCCTTATGTGTAAATAGGAAAGATAATTTCTCTTAGAGCTGTTCTTAAAATTAAACAATGCATCTAACGCGCATGACGTGCAGCAAAGACTCAATAAGCCTTCTCCTGTTCCCTTGTCCAGTTACAAGTGTCACATCTAAAACTCCCAGATATCATCTCTCAGGAAGGATTGGTGTGAAATTTATAGTGTAAGATCTGCCTGTTAAGACAACAATACTCTGTCACCTTGCTTGTTTTACCTACACTTTTCCTTCAGGGCATTTCTCACAACTGTAATTAATTACTCTTAAAATGCAACTTCTGTCTTCTCCCCCAGGCTAGGACTCCAAGAAGCTCATGTCCATTTTTATTTACCTTCACTGCAGCCTCAGAACTGAGCACAGGTCCTAGCAGTTAGTCAGTGCTCACTGAATGAATGGATGCCCAACTCTTTCTCTCTAAACTCTCTAAGGTCAACTGCCCTTCATGAGAATCATGGATGGCCACTATAGGCACATTTCCTGAAACACAATGAAAAATAACAGAATTTCCAAGACAAAAAGCCCAACAGGGATTTTTAACAAAACGTAATCAAAATAAAATTCAGCATGTTCACATGTTCCAGAGAGAAGGCTTTCAAAGGGTTAGTTACATCACATAACATTGTTGGTCACTTTCAAAAAAACATACTGATTCCACTTCAATTATTCTACAGCTATTCGTGTGTGTAGGTTTTGCTGAAAAGATCAATTGGTAATGATCTTTCTGTAAGAAGAACATAAACATCATTCTTTGATTTGCTGCTGGAGCTGTTTTTTGCAGAGCCTGAGGCTGCTAAAGACTACTTTAAACTCAAGTTTCACCTGAAACCTTTACTGAAAAAGGCAAAAAAATTTATTAGCCTTCAATTCTGCAAGTTGTCTGCCTCTGCCATTATTTATATTAAACCAATTTTAATACATTAAAAATAGTTTCAAAAATGATGCTTAAGATTCCCCCCAAAGCAGCACGCAAGTAAAATACTGATTTTCACAAAGCCCACAGGAATGTGCTTTTCATTTTGAATGCATTCTAAGTAAAATTCTGAAAGTGAAGGAAATCTGACCACTAAATACAGTTGAAAAAGGACTTAACTACTTAGCAAACTTTTGAAACATATAAAGGAATGACACGGAAAGATGTTTGCTAGAACAGCAAAGGTGAAGACTGATCAGTAGAGGGAATTCATAGTAGTTAGACTTACCAGAACCAAAAGATTAGCTTAAGGATATGCATACACACCAACAGATTTAATCATAAATATTCCTACTCAGTTTCAGTTCATTAGGTCTTTACATGTCAGATACTTCGCTAAGCACTTTAACTTTTTCTTCACTTAATTGCTATTTTTACGAATGATCCTACAGTGTAATAATCACCATGCTTATACTATAGATAAATAAATGGAAGCCCTGTTAACAAGTAAAATAACTAGGACCTGTAATGTATTTCTTTCCAAAATTCCTGGTTCTTAATTGCTACACAATGCTCTCTACATAACCCTAAGGGTTAGATAATCCCAAACTGAGAAGCATTTCCTTGGGAAAATAATTTACAAGTCAAAAATGTCTGGTTAGTCAAGCAAATCTATAATTTATTAATAAAACCTGAGCACAGAGAACCTGAGAGGTCTCAGCAATAACTCTGCCTTCCATGGTCCCTCGGGAGAAAGTCAACAACCACTCGAGTGTGGTGACAGAGACTAGGGGATGTGCCTACAGCCTAAGTTCTACTTGAACCTCCAAGGACTATCACCAGAGCTTTTCTCCCAGAGGCAGATGAGAGCCGGGGGGCGGGGGAGAGGGGTGCGGAATCACACACAAAAATAGCTTCTCTTTAAAACCCAAGGCAGAAAACTGAAATTTATTGGCTTTCTAAAAGGGTACAGCTAGCAAAAGTCAACAGAACCCACTGACCCATCAAAACCAAAGTTTCTCTGGAGAACCTTATAAATGGAATCCTTGGGCCAACAGTACAACCCCACTAGGCTCAGTTGTCCTGGAAGAAAACTAGAACATGAGAAAACTGTTCCCAGTTTCTGTAATGAAAGGACTGTCCCTTTGCACCTTAGAAATCTCAGAACAGAGATTCTTCTTCCCAATAAATCATAGAGGTCTGAGAATTGGCCAACTCATCCATTACTAGCCCAGGAGAATGGAAAGTACCAATACAGACGGATAGAAGACAAAGAGTGAACGTAAAAGTGGGCAAACTTAGGAAGCACATATCCAAACTGAAAACAAATAAATGAAATAATGTACAATCTCACTAATATTCAGGAAAATTAAAGTTAAAACCAAGATGCTGAATGTCCTTAAAAGAAGAAATCTCACTATGTGAAATATTTTTGACAGTAATAAAAGCATTAGAATATAAGGATATACATACAAAGATTTTTATGTGTCAAAGGATAACTGAAATAAATTTGATTGTTATGTACAGGAAGATGACAAAAAACATAGCATGTTCATTGTGAAATATACAAGACCAGGCAATAAAAAATGTTTTCGATTAATCTGGAGGCCTATTTAAAAAGCAAAGTCTCTTAGATAAAGAATTTATAAGGGAGGAAGAGGGGGAGGGCTAGATTGGGAGTTTTTGTGACTGAACACACTGCTCTATTGAAAAAAAATTAATTAAGTTAATTCAAGTAAAAAAAAAAAAGGTAGAATAACATGTACAGTTGTTTTTGTTCAGTCACTCAGTTGTGTCTCTTTGCAACACCACTGATTGCAGCATGCCAGGCCTCGCTGTCCTTCACCATCTCCCAGAGTTTGCTCAAAACCATGAGTCCATCGAGTCGGTGATGCCATCCAACCATCTCACCCTCTGTCATCCCCTTCTCCTGCCTCCAATCTTACTTAGCACCAGGGTCTTATCTAATGTGTTGGCTCTTCACATCAGGTGTCCAAAGTATTGGAGTTTCAGCTTCAGCATCAGTCCTTCCAATAAATATTCAGGACTGATTTCCTTTAGGATGGACTGGTTTGATCTCCTTGCAGTCCAAGGGACTCTCAAGAGTCTTCTCACACAACAGTTCAAAAGCATCAATTTTTCAGTGCTCAGCCTTCATCATGGTCCAACTCTCACATCCATATACGACTACTGGAAAACCCATGGCTCTACTAGACAGATCTTTGTTGGCAAAGTAATGTCTCTGCTTTTTAATACACTAACTAGGTTTGTCTAGCTTTTCTTCCAGAGAAGGCAATGGCACCCCACCCCAGTACTCTTGCCTGGAAAATCCCATGGACAGAGGAGCCTGGTAGGCTGCAGTCCATGGGGTCGATAAAAGTCAGACATGACTGAGCGACTTCACTTTCGCTTTTCACTTTCATGCATTAGAGAAGGAAATGGCAACCCACTCCAGTATTCTTGCCTGGAGAATCCCAGAGACAGAGGAGCCTAGTGGGCTGCTGTCTATGGGGTCACACAGAGTTGGACACAATTGAAGCGACTTAGCAGCAGCAGCAGCAGCAGCTTTTCTTCCAAGGAGCAAGCGTCTTTTAATTTCTAATATGTAGAGTAGTATTTTCTTATTTAAAAATCTGTTTATGTTTACACATATTTGATACCTTTTTATGTACATGAAGACAGGTGGAGAATGTCACGTACTCTGCTATTCATGTGGTTGATTTCAGTGAAGTGAAAACATAAATTCATAAGGAAATCATTCACTTTTCTTTTACATGCTTAGATTTTTCTATCTGGTAGCAATAGGATAATATTTCATAAATTTTTAAAGGAAAAATATTACATATAATTACATTTAATATAGCACAGACTGTAAATTAGATAATATTATGAATTTAGAATATGAATGAATAATATGAATTATTCATATTATGAATTTAGATAATTGCTTTCAATGTTAAAAACTCATCATTAACTCAGGCAAGAAGAGATGACGACCTAAACTATTGCAATAACAGTGGCCACAGAAATAAAAGGTACTAGTTCAAGAATACCTAGAATCCTAGATTTATGCGGACAATGAATAAAACAAATAAACAGCAATGATCTCAAGGTTTCTAGTTTATGGAGTACATAGGGATTGTACAAATTAAAATAGGGAGCAAAAGACAGAAAGCATATCTGGAAGGGTATATATGAGAAGAGAAATTTAACTTGAACTTATTAAGGTGTTATGAAATGACCTTGACATCATAAGCAATCACCTGATGCAAATGTTTTTATAAGTTGTCTCTTCATGCATTTTTGCCTATTTTTCTATGGGATTTTTGTCTTTCTTCTCTCAATTTTGAAAGGTTCTTTATGTTTTAGGAATTTTAGACTTTTGACTTTGCTTGTGGTATTATTTTTGAAACAAAAAAATAAATGTTTATATAGTCAAACTTATCAAATTTTTTCTTTAGTTCATCTTTACTTGGAATCATACTTGGGAAATCTTTCCCTAAATCCAGATTTTAGTAGGACCCTATGTAAGTCTTTTTACTTTGAAATACAATCCGTTTTAAGTTTATTTTTGTTTACTGGTAGAAGAAAAGGATATAATTTTATCTTTTTTCCAAACAACTGTTCAGTCATCCCAACACCATTTAGTAAACAGTCCATCCTTTCTCCAATGATTTGACACTTTTTTCATATAATAAAATTCCACATGTACGTGGGACTATTTCTAGATGTTTTGGTCTGTTCCACTGATCCATCTACCTATCCTTGCAGCTGGCCCACACCACTTTCACTACAAAGGCTTTTATGGGGTATTTAAAATATGGTCCTTCTCATAGCTTTCCCTTCTCAATGTTATCCTAGTTATTCTTGCCTGTTTTTTTCAGTATGAACTTTGCTATCAACTTGTCTAACTCCACAAAACAACATATATTGGTATGTTCATTAGGCTCATATTAAGTCTATAAATCAACTTAGGAGCACTGACTTTTGATAAGGTTGAGACATCCTACCCAAAGGGAAGGGGTATCTTTGAATCTGTTGAGTCAAGAGCGTAACACTGTTTGCTTCATGCAGGTCTGGCACATTTATCGTTAGGTTTGTCCCTAAGGATTCTTCCATTTTGTTGTTGTTGTTGCTGGAGTTTTCTCTAGATGAAAATTTTAAATTTTTAGCAGGTATGGAATTTCTGCGAAATGGAGTTTTTTCATTATATCTCCTAGCAAGTTGCTACTTGTGTCTCTAAGGATCTCTCAAACTTGACACTGCACTATTCATATCTTGGGCCCAATAATTCTCTGCAGTAGGAGCTTTCCAGTGCATTGTAAGATATTTGCAGATCTCTGACCACTATCCACTAGATGCCAGTAGCACTAACATCCCCAGTCATGACAAGCCAAACTGTCTTCAGACACTGCCACCTGTCACATGGGGGAGAGGCTGAGACTGCCCTCAGTTGTACACCCGTGGTGGATTCATGTCAATGTATGACAAAACCAATACAGTATTGTAAAGTAAAATAGAGTAAAAATAAAAATTAAAAAAAAAGAAACACGGTGTACAGGAAGGCAATTGATTTTTTCATGTAAATTATGTATCTTGCACTCTTGGTTGTGACAGTGTCTACATGTGTCCTGAAACATTTGCAAAACAAATCCAGAGTAAGATGGGAGTCCAAAATATCATCTTTACTAGCAGTAGAAATATGATGGGAGAACGTGACTCATGGCTGCAGGCCTGTGGGACTTTTTAATGTTAACCCAGCATTACACACACCCCCACCAAGTCATGAGTAGTGGAGGAAAACCACAGGCTTTTCTATATGAGACAGGCCCTTCTAACTGCCCAGCAGGATCTGTACTGCCTGCAACCAGGCTCCTTCCCAAGAGAAAGGGAAATAGGACATGAAAACCCAGTTTCTCCTTTAAAACTTCTCTAACAGCTTAAGGGAAAAGAGAGACACCAACAGCTTCCTCCCAAAGACAACCTCAAGAGTAGGGAGTCAGTGTGCCCTTGAACACAAAGACCCACTCAAAATCCTCCCCAATAATGTCTGAGAATCACCAGAGGTAACACACAGGTGCCCACGAACAAGCTTACTTGTTTCCAAGGTACAGTGTTAGCCACCCATGCCTTCTGTGAAATAAGCAGGGTTCTCACACACATGGCAGCCAAGACCCTCACGGCACCCAGGCGAACATGGGATCCACAGCTCAACCAAGAGAAGGGGGTGACAGAGGATGAGATGGTTGGATGGCCTCACTGGCTCAGTGGACATGAGTTTGAGCAAACTCAGGGAGATGGTGATGGACAGGGAAGCCTGGCCTGCTGCAGTCCATGAGGTCGCAAAGAGTCGAAAACGACCGAGCAACTGAACTACAACAGCTCAGCGAAGGAGAGGATAACTCTATCCTCAAAGGCGTGTGGCACACTTCTTTCCTGGGGGCCCATCAGCCTTGCTTCTGGCCAAGGTACCGTGGCTCTTCCTTCAGCTTCTCTCCCAGGGGCTGGAAACCAGCTCCTTAAACCAGTCAGAGAAACAGGTTTCAGCCTGCTATCTCTGCTGTCCCCATCAACTTGGCCTCTTCTCACCAAGCATCTATGAACAATAACACTCCTATTTCCCATTTCAGTCACTCATTTCACCTTCAAAAGCCCTCACACTATGTTAGCTTTAACAAAGAAATATCCTGAGGCATCATGACACCACCAGTTCTACAAACAACCAGACTCTGAATCTTGATTTTAGTACTAGAAAACACAACAAATACTTCCAAAGGTGTGCACTATTCAAACTTTGCTCTTGGTAATTCAACAATAGTTATGAAGCATTTACTGTGTGGCAGGCATTCTGTCAGAGAACTGATGACAAGATTTCCACTGACTAGTACTTCAGGGTTAAAGCCACACTCTAGTTTATGTGATGGCATGCCGGACTGGAAAGTTCTACTCAAGATGTCTGACTATGTGCATACCCACCATCCTGGAAGATGACACCAGGACCTCAGGCCACTGGGCAATTCAGACCCCTCATTAAGTTCTATCTGTCCAAAATTATTCATTTAGACACCTCCTATCTCAGCATCAGACAGAGCAAGTCACAGGAATGACAAATGGAATTGTAGACATGGCCCTACCATCAACCCCCCGAAGAAGCAAAGTCACGTTGCCAATAAGAGTTTCTGCCCATGGATGTCTTTGGGGAAGAAAACAATATTATTATTGCAAAAGAGAGTTGTTAAGACCTTTCCCTTCCTAAATCTATCAGGTTTAGAAATCATCCTGAAACCACTCACCAAAAAGCTGTATCTGGTAGCTTAGAGATGATTTTGGTATTACTTACTGAAAATATACAACCTGGTCATGTTTCTTAAATAATTTGAAACATGCATATATACAGTTCATAAGGAAAAACAAACATGAATTCACAGAAAAGGAGAAAAGAAGTTGTTCAGTGACCGAGTACAAATTTAGGCCCTGAGTTTCCCAGCAGTCATAGAAATAAAACGAAAGGTGATTTATTACTTCTATCTTACTAACATTGAGGAATTTTTTCTGTAAATATCTATGTTAAGAATGTTCAGTTACATCAATGTACTCAAAAAGTAGTTCTACAAAAGCTGCAGAAATGTGCTTTATAATGCCATGTGTTGTGGGCATGGATGATGACTCCTGAAGTTGTCCCATCCTTATCCCAGGAATGTAGGACTTTGTTACCTTACGTGACCAAGGGACTCTGCGGATGCAATTAAATTAAGGACCTTGAGATGGGGAGATTATTTTGTATTAGCTGGAAAATCCAATGTAATTACAGCGTCCTTTGGAGTCAGGGAAAGAGATGTGACCATGACTTCAGAGGTCAGGTGGTGAGGTCACTGGCTTTTAAAGGTGGAGGCAGAAGCTACGAGTCAGGGAATGCAGATAGACTCTGGAGTTTGAAAAAGGCACGGGAACAGATTCTCCCCTGAATCTCCAGAAGGAACATAATCCTACCAATAATTTAATCTGAACCCAGTGAAACCTATTTAGACTTCTGACTTCCAGAATTTAAAGATAATAAATCTATGGGCTTTATAAGTTTGTGGCAATTTGCTTACAGAAACCATAGGAACCTAATCTAGAATTAACTGAGAAAATACATGCAAAATGTTAGCACAGCAAACATGCTAAAAATAATGATAAAAATATTGAACTATTCAATAAATGCTAACGTGATAATGCATGCTCAGTTGTGCCTGACTCTTTGCAACCCCATGGACTGTAGCCCGCGAGGCTCCTCTGTCCATGGGATTCTCCAGACAAGAAACTGGAGTGAGTTGCCATGCCCTCCTCCAGGTCTTCCCATCCCAAGGATGGAACATGGGTCTCCTGTTTCTCCTGCATTGGCAGGTGGATTCTGTACCACTGAGCCATCTGGGAAGCCCTAACATAATAATAATGGATTGTAATGATGAATATTTTTGTTCTGATCATTATTTTCAGAAATTTTGATTGTTAGGTTAAAATGCATGAAACTGACAATATTTGATCATTTTGGCCTATAAAAATAATCATTCCAGATAGTCCAACCTAATATTTCTAAGTCTACTGATGATTCACGGGAATTAAAAAGCAAAACAAAATTAAAGACAGGGCACCAGTCTCCTCAAAATTTATCTTATTATTCCCTCGTCAAGTCCAACCACCTCATAAGATTGTTATAAAGGATTAAAACAGATAATGTTTGTAAAGGAGTAACAAGAGAACTAATAGTGAGCCTGAATACATGTCAACCGTTATTATGCCCTTTAATGTAAATTTAATGTAAAGCACTTCATTTGTTTTATTCACTGCTGTAACTTCTGCTGGAGCAACATGCATTTTCATATAACTTACTTATTCAAAATTTTAAGCCAAAAAAAAATTTCTATGCAGTTTCTTGTAGTGCCTGACCAGTATGCCTCTGTGTTAGCATTGTTATATTTAAAAGAAAAAATTTGTTGCATTAAAAACTATTGCATGGGTTTTATTTTATCAAGTATCCTGTTTCTCTTTTGCATCATGATTTTTCTCCTTTTGTATATTACACATTATTTCTATTTGTGTAAGAAATACACAGGGGTTTAGTAAAACTTGTTTTCACAAATGGAAAGGTACAAGTAACAATGTCTTGTAGCAAAGGTGTCTTCTTTCTGCCTCCTTCCTAGTTAAATGAAATACAGCAACCCACATCTGCTTTGTTCATGGTAAGTGGCATGGAACTGAACTGGAATTTTAAAGGTAGCAAAAATATAGCAAGAATATTACTGCCCACGAAAGATACAAACTCTGTCCCAACTTTTCCGCCCCTTATTATTAGATGAAGCCAGGCAACCAGTCATGGCCCACGGTCTATGAGAGAAAATGGTACATGTCCCTTCTAGACCAAAGCATTTACAAGTCCACATGGGACCCTTCAATCCTCAAACCTCCAACAAGACGCACATGTCTCAGCGCAGCTGCAAAGCACAGAGCTTTCTTGAGCCCACATTCCTCTGCGACAGTGATGAGCAGAGCCCCACATGTTCATGTTAGACTCGTGGCAAAACTGAGAAATAAATGTCATGTGTGGCAAGCCACTGAGATTTTTGAAATTAATTGTTATCATAACCCAGCCTCTCTTACCCTGACCAATAAAAAGACAAACATACATATATCTATTAATAATTTAATGATCCTGATTACAGATTGATTAATAATCAGTTGTCCTTACCCTTACAAAAATAATTATTTTCAAAATAACTAGAGAATTTGGTTTGGAGAGAAGACTGGGGATATAATAAAATCACAGGAAACAAACGAACAAAAAAAAAAACCTAAAAACATTGAGTATGATAAATGAAATAACAGACATCAGAAATAAAGTCAGGAAAAAAATGAGATTTATGCCACTGGTTCATAACACACATAGAAAGCAAAACAATACTGTAGGTTTCATAGTGTCAGAGAACAGGCACCCTTGTTCCACATTAATGGAAACTGTATGTTATTATGCACTATTAGTGCCTGTATTAGGATTTTAGGCAGATGTTCACCAGCTCACAGCATAACTCTGTAAGAATTTCAAATAGAGACCATCTGAGATACCAGACTGTGAAAATGACCTTCTGCATCAGTGCTTCTCAAACTTTAATGTATATAAGAATCATATAGGGATTTCGAGGAAAATACAGACTCTTGAGCTGTGCCTCCAGCTACTCGTATACACTATGTCTAAGAAATTCCGCCAATTGGCAATTTTAGCAAACATTCCAGGTGGCTCTGATGCAAGTGGTCTATGTACCTATCATACTTTGGGGAAAAATTAAGGGTCTGTTATTAGAAGCCAGTTAGTAACTGGTTCCAACATAAATGTGAAACACCCTCCCTACACATACTCCAATGCTTGCTTTTCCCTTTAAATGTGTTTTGTCAGAGTTAATTTTACGGCATTGGAAACTTTTTCTCTCTTTATATAATATATATGTTTTCTTACACTTTTACTGATATTTACATAATTCTTCCAGTAGCTTGAATGTTTGTTTGCAATAATCAAAACTATTTTTCTAACAAGTAGGTATCTCTATAAGGATGTGTTATTGTGTTATTCTAATTTTTAGTATCAGTGATGTCACATTTTAGTCTTATTACTTTTTCAATTAGAACAATATGAGGATTGCTATAAGGATTAAATGAGCTATCACATGTTATTAGATGAGTGCTTACAAATCAGTACGCTTCAATATCATTAGCTACTCTTCACTAGACCATAAGTCCAATGAGACCAGAGACTTTCTGTGTTTTAGTTATGGCTGTAACTTTTGCTCTAACACACAGAAGGCACAATAAAAGTCTGTTGGATGGACAGATAAGCAGAACTATGAAAATTGCTGTTTTACTTTTACCTACTTAGGTTTACACCATTCAAAGGCTTGAGAATTGAAATTTCACACTTGCTAATATTTCTAGATGGTTTTACCATCTGTCTTGCCTTCTTTGCCCTACACACCCTCATCCTCACATCTTCACCACCACCAGCCAAAGGACCACATTCCTTCTGGTTTGTAATTTGGTTAGGAAAATATTTCAGAATTCCCTCCATCTAGACCATAAAGAAGGCTGAGAGCCAAAGAACTGATGCTTTCAAACTGCGATGTTGGAGAATATCTTGAAAGTCCCTTGGACTGCAAGATCAACCGGTCAATCTTAAAGGAAATCAGTCCAGAGTATTCATTGGAAGGGCTGATGCTGAAGCTCCAATACTTTGGCCACTTGATGCAAAGAGCTGACTCATTGGAAAAGACCCTGATGCTGGGAAAGATTGAATGCAGGAGGAGAAGGAGATGACAGAGGATGAGATGGTTGGATGGCATCACTGGCTCGATGGATATAAATTTGAGCAAACTCCAAGAGACAGTGAAGGACAGGGAAGCCTAGCATGCTTCCTGGGGTCCATGGGATTGCAGAGTCAGATACGACTTGGCAACTGAACAACAACGAGAATTCTCTGAAGTGGCAAGGCTGTTTCTGGAACCCGAGAGATTGCTCAGCTGTGCGGGTTCTCGGAAGTGAGGCTGAGAACTATGGGGACCAGCTGGGCAGCTTCAGGTACACTGGGGATACATGAGGTCCTCTCATCGCTACATTCCAGTCATTGCATGGAACGTTAACAGTCTGTCAAAATAAGTGGGTGATTTGTAAACTTGGAGTTGAGACACTCAGGATGCTCAAACCATGAGTGTACAGAGGCTTGGCAAAGTGACGGGCTGCCACAACCCAACCTGACAGCAGCACGTCAAGGAGCATCTCTGTGCTGAAGAGAGGACAATAAAGTTGTGAGGAAGAGAAAACCTTTGCTTGTCTTTTCTAATCTTCCAACGATGCCAGGCAGCTGGATTTTAAAACATTTAGGTGGGAAAAAAAAATACATAAACCCTTCACAACTCCTATCAAACGCATGCTATCAAACTCGGCAACACATTGTCCTGACAAAGAAATCTTGACTTGCAACACAAGTTACAACACATCTGTTAGTGATTATTATGATGATTTTATTCCCTAATTTTGAATAATGGTTGTGTTCCTACCTTTTAAACCACACAGACATACATTGTACATGACATTAATGTTACATTTGTTTCTCATTATATGCGTTTCTCATTAACAACTAATTAGTCTTGATTTTTCCCCTTAAATTATGTAGTATTAAAAGAAATAGACCTTAAAAAATGTCAACAGCAGTCAGAGTTAAGTCAATATTAAAGAAACAAACAGTGCTGGCCCATAGTTAACCTTGCAAGCAAGAGTAAAAATTGACCAAATTGCATGTTTAAATTAACCAAAATAAGTGTGAAAAAAGACTAACATGTTGCATACTACATACTCTTTTGTGGAGGGGAAAAAAAAAGACTAGGTATGCCGCATTTTGGGCGAAACTGGCTTATAATAGGTTTGAGCCACCAAAGTGTTTTTAATCCCTCTTTCTTCTCACAGTTGGAGATGTGGAGTATGTTTCTTGAAGAAAAAAGGAGGAAGAAAATGCTTTCAATAAATGATGGTACATTGGAAAAAAACTTAATACTTATAAAATATTACTGCTAAAATCTAAAACATCAACTGCCAAACTGAAACACCTTAGTGAAGTTGAAGCCGATCCTAAACAACATGCTGGTATGAAAAAAAAATTTTTTTTAAGTATTTTCTTTTTTTCTGTGCTATAAATTCTAAAATGTTACATGTGTTAAAAATAAAGATTATAATATTCATTCCATCGTTAACTCCAACGCCTGACTGCACTGAAGTTTAAAATAGCAGGGGATCCCAATGATGTCATGTCAAGCCCACTAAATAATTTTAAGTCTTGAAACTGTCCTAATTATTTGACCAGAAGCAGAATACTTCTAATTGCTTACCCAGCCAGCAACGCCGCCATCAGGGGAAGAGACGCCAAGAGTGGTGGGGCTTCCTGCAGTGTGAGAAGGGAGACGTTCAGCAGGGCCCCAGGTTTACCCTACCCAGCAAGGGTTCACGGTGAAACAGTCCTGACGCTGACGTCGCCGAGAGCCAGCAGCTCAAACCACCTTAACACGGTATTAACACTGCAGCGTGCTTCATAAACTGTTTTCAGCTGGAACCTGGAGAGGTGGTGGGGAGGAGGGGGAGGGGGAAAACCAGGTGAGACCTGAGAGAAAGAGGAGAAAAGAAAGTCATTTCACAGCTGAAAGGGACAGGGGAGACCACTGAAAATTAACACAGGCCTTCCTCGGGGGCTCGGTGGTAAAGAATCCACCTGCCAACTCAGGAGACACGGACCCGATCCCCGATCCAGGATGATCCCACATGCCGTGGAGCAACCAAGCTCCGCAACTACGGAGCCTGTGCTCTAGAGCCGGAGAGCCGCAGATGAGAGAGGCCACTGCAGGGAGAGACGCCCCCAGATCCGGTACAGCCAACATTAAATAAGTAAATCAAATTATTGTTATAAAAAAGAAAGAAGATGAATACACATGTAGTGGGGGGAAGGGGACTTTGTGTAAAATCGATTTGGGGACAAAGACTTACACAGAACAAAGTTCAATCATACTTGAACCACTGGAGCTGTTTTACAGGGAATCTCAAGGTGGAATTGGAAAAAGACAAAGCTGTCTTCATTCTAACCAGGACCTGAGTCAGTATTTGTCACACTATAATGTTCATGCAAATCACCTGGTGCTCTTGCTAAACTGCAACTTCTGACTCAGAAGAGAGTCCATAATTCTAAAAGGTCCTGGTTGGTGGCGGATGGTCTGTGGACCACACTCTGGGTAGCAATGACCTAGATTCCCCTGCATATCAACAGAAGTTCCTACCAGATAGATTCATTCAAACAAAAGTTACAACTGGTCTGTTTTGCTCCAAGATATTTAAAACAAACTTAACCCTGGGCTAAAATTTGTGACTTCTCAAATCATTTCTCCTTTGTGTACTATGGCTCATATTCTCTGTTTCCTAGCTGTGCTCCATTGGAGAAGGCAATGGCACTCCACTCCAGTACTTTGCCTGGAAAATCCCATGGACGGAGGAGCCTGGTAGGCTGTAGTCCATGGCGTCGCTAAGAGTTGGAAACGACTGAGCGACTTCCCTTTCACTTTTCACTTTCATGCATTAGAGAAGGAAATGGCAACCCACTCCAGTGTTCTCGCCCGGAGAATCCCAGGGACGGGGGAGCCTGGTGGGCTGCTGTCTATGGGGTTGCACAGAATCGGACACTGAAGCGACTTAGCAGCAGCAGCAGCTGTGCTCCATAGGAACTATTTGATAACTGGTATTTGATTATTGGTTTTTCTTGTTACCTATGTGTGTGAGAGTGCAAACTAAGTCACTTCAGTCATATCCAATTCTTTGCGTCCCTGGACCAAAGGACCAAGCCCACCAGGCTCCTCTAACCATGGGATTCTCCAGGCAAGAATACTGGAGTGGGTTGCCATGCCCTCCTCCAGGGGATCTTTCTGACCCAGGGATTGAACCCACGTCACTTAGGTCTCCTGCATTGGTAGGCGGGTTCTTTACAACTAGAGCCATCTGGGAAGCCCCTTGTGTCCCATATATCCTATCTATTGGTTATTCAGTTATTGATAAAACATTCAAAAACCTATCTCCTCCTAATATAGAAGGAAGAAAGTTTCAGGCTGGCTGATCAGATCATCAGGCAGCAGGCCCCCTAACAAGCAAGCACTGGCCACATCCAAGAAAAGCTGATGCAAGATGAGATGAGGTCTGCAGGACTAAGAAGAACAGTGTATCTTCATGTGGCACAAATCAGGCTCTACAGAAGGAGAAATTTTGAGACCTCTACCTAGATCTCAGATATGTTGGTTTCAACCTATGTTTGCAAGATAGGAAAGAAAAAAAAAAAAAAACGGTTTAATAGTGGGCATTGAGAAACATAAGCCCTGTTCCCATGCCCTGTGTAACCCCAAACATTCAGAACTATAAGAAATCTAAAGGCAGCAGAAAACGATGGGATGAAATTGGCTAGAAACAGTGAAAACACTGAGCAACTGCGGGAAATGGGAAGAAACAAAGGCTAATTCCATATGAATCCAACTATCCAGTCTTTTCACTGGGAATGAATATCAATCCAAGGAAGTGCTAGATTGGATGTTATAAAAAGGAGACACTGGTCTTCTAAATTGGTCTCTCAACCAGTTACTTTGCTGTCATATAGTCACAAAAATGATGAGAAAGGTAAAATGAGGGAAATAAACTGTTATTTTCACATTCTTTATTGTTATCTAAGGTTAATCAAAGTTGCTTAAAAAAAAAAGGCAGCTGAAAAGGATAAGACTACATAAGGAAGTAAATTCAGAAAAGTAAATAAAATAGAAAAAGGAAACATTCATACACCATGAATGCAGCAGAGAAGATTTCTTGAGATGGACCTGCTTTGCCAGGAGCCAGAGAGGAAGAACAGAGAAAGAATCACAAGCAGAGGAAGGGAGGCAGAAAGCACTCATGTGTCAGAGCTGGGATGAAATACAAGACCATCAGAATAAAGGAAGCGATCATAAAACAATATTAACATTCTGAAATATTAAAAATGAAGCCAGAAGCCCCAAATCCTAAATATTCTATCTGAAATAAAATCTGCATACTAAAGCAAGGACTACAACAGGGAAGGGAAAAAATAAAATCTTCCTCCTCTTTGAAAAATCTTCATCACATAATTTAGACAATAAAATTGTGTGAATTTTAGCCAAGCTAGGTATCTTTGAGTCAAACGACATTCATAAAAGGTGCTGAGCTATCTTCTGTTAAACTCACTGAGACTGTAGAGTCAAAAGAATATCTCCCCAACACCATATCATTCTGAAGATATACTGTTTTCATAAATGTGGATAGCAATAGTCACAGGACACTGTCTTACGTCTGCTTTCTTTTTATTAAAACCACAATTTAAAACACCGTCACAAAAGGACAACCCAAAGTCTAGGTCTAAAGCTCTACCCACCTATGAGTGAATGAGTATATTTTCAAACCAAAACTAATTTAAAATATTAACTCGAAATAAATACCTACTGGAAATTACTTTTTCTGCAAGTAAATGTTCCCCAAAAGGAAATGCAGTAGAATAAAGAATAATACTTAGGGTAAAGCTGTTCTTTTTTTAAGCCCCCTCCCCTTAACATGTGTGCCTTCTTATTACTTCTTAATCCATTTTTTTCACTGGAAAACAAATGGGTGGGGTGCCGCAGGGGGAGTACAGAGTGAAAAAAGTTATTTAACTTTAGTCTTACAGTGCCATCTAGTGGCAGTAAATGGCAACACTCGCCAATCTATTCCAATTATGCATAAAAATAGACTGCCCATGTCCCTACTCAGGTGTCCAACTCTGTGCAACCCCATGGACTGCAGCGCGCCAGGCTCCCCTGTCCGTGAACTTCTCCAGCCAAGAACACTGGAGTGGGTTGCCATTCCCTTCTCCAGTGGATCTTCCCGGTCCAGGAATTGAATCTGTGTCTCCTGCATTGCAGGCAGATTCTTTTATCACTGAGGCACCTGGGAAGACCAATAAAAGTAGAAATTGCTACCTTGGAAAACTAGAGGTTATTTCAACAAGTATCTCCCATTTTTGTGTAAGCACACAAAGACCCTACCACTCTGCGTGTTTTTTAGGAGACTTAATCTTATAGTGCTTTTAGCTTCTGATTACTGGCTTGTCTCTCTTACCTGCACGAAACAAACAAAAAATACAAGATCAAGGCTGTGTTTGCTCTCTTCAGGTTCTTTACCCATACTTTATGATACGGATGTACAACGTGGGTAATTCTAAACAAGTATTCAGTATGTGCACAAGCTTTTTAAAAACACACTCAAGCACAAAACCGCAGTAGCAATCACATTTTGCTTTGTCCCTCCTCGTGAGCGACTGAGCAAACCTAAGGGCAGGTTCCCCAGCCTGTCTCTTTCCTGACTTCCTAGCCTCAGCTTCACCATATTGCAGAAGTTTTTAATAAGACATGAAAACTGAAGTCAAACAGACCTGGATTTTACTCCTATGTCTTAAATATTATCTATGTGACCAGAAAACATTATATAACCAGTATAAGTTTCAGCTTCTTCATTGATGAAATGAGCTAAAGGATTAAATTTATTGATACATGAAAGGCACTACAGAGTTTGGTCCGTAGAAAGTGTTTAATGTGTTGTAATTTGCTTTGGTAACTTTCATCCACTACTGGTGATGCACAACTGGTCAAATATCCTACTAGTCTCCAAATATCCCATGTATATTCCAGGTCCTGTAACTTGACTGGTGCTGTTCCCTTTGCTTGGAGCGCCCTGTCTTCAAGGCCTAAGTCCATCCCCTTTCATGACAATTTTCTTAACGCTGCTCTCCTCCCAATGTCTCCTTCCTCTGGCTTGAAGCAGTCACTGGTTCTTGACATGACTCACCTTGTTTCACTAATACCCACCTGCCTCACCAATGGATCTTCAGCTACTTTAGGACACGACTCTATAACCAGAGTGCAACATTGCGAAGTCTCCTATAGGAGCACTTAGCAGTCACCAGCAGTTTATAACCCTGACCCTAGTTGGGAAGTGGAGCAGTTCAGACATATGATGTTTTTTTAAGCAGAAGTATAAATGACAGTCTCCATTCCAAAGACAGTGCTAGTTATTAGAGCAAAACAAGGTTTTCAAATACTTGGAAGTAAACAAAGGATAGGTCCTTTCAAGTCATTATTAGTGGCAGCTTTTCTTTCTGACTCCATGTTTCTAGGCAAAGAGACCCTCTGGTAGCATGCCTTGCCTCCTGCCCCTTTCTTTCTGTGATTGCCTTGACCGCAAGGTGGTGCTTATTTGCTAAAATCTACAGGGAATGAAAAGCAGGATTCTCTTTCTTGCTGCCCTGAACCAGTCAAACCAGGAAGCCAGGCCAAAGGCACTCCTCTAAAGAGCTGACCTCCGCTGGCTTCAGGGTGTGCCATCCTTGGTGTTAGAGCTGATGGGTGAAGAGACAGGTGAGAAGGAGGCCAGATCATTGCAAAATCACTTTCTCCAAAAGCTTTTAACAGAAGGAAAAAAAAAAAGTAATGTTTTAAAATGTTGGGAGTTCCCTAACTAGTGGTTAGGATTCCAGGCTTTCACTGCCATAGCCAGGGTTCAGTCCTGGGTCAGGAACTGGGATCCTACAAGCCGCATGAGTGGCAAAAGATTATCCTGTAGAACAGGAAGAAAATAAATCAAAATCTTAAAAAAAAAAAATGCTATCTGCCTCATATGATAGGCATATATGGATAAAAGAGTATAAAACTGGCCTTTTAAACCCTAACAAGTTGCTTCTGTGACTTTTACATCTTACATTTTATGTTTTCCCAGGACGACTTTTGAACGAAATATCACAATTTTAACACAGATGGACGCTGACCCTGCCTTCACACGACCTCTCTGGCCCACCCCCATCTCAGCCCTGGTGCCAATAAAACTTTATGAGCCAAAACAGGCAGTCAATCCTTTTAGGCACAGGCGGCCAATTTGACTTTCTTTAAATATCATATTTAATCTTGATTTCTGAATTGTTAGATGTCATCTTATATTTTGCATCTGAAGTGAGTGTCTTGCCCTCCTCATCCTAGTCCTGGCCCCTCTGACTCACTTTCTTCTCAGGGTGCCTCCTACCAACAGGTAAGTGGAAGGTTCAAGGAAACGTGGGCCAGGAGGGTCAAACCATAGTTCCCCATCTATCTGGCAAGAGAGGGTGTTTGGGGGGAGCATTTGAGCACAGGACGTAAGGAAGACCAGAGTCCTTCCATGGAACTGGACTTGGCAGAAAGGAGTTCTCACTCCGCTGAGGTTGCTAAGTTTGGAAGCCAGGACTGGGGCTGCCAGCAGGCGTCTTTTCCGTCGTTTGAACAGGCTAGTATGCAGAACAAAGCCAATCAGAGCCCGGCAGAGATAAAAGCAGGATAGAAAGAGAACGTGAGTGCAGAGGTACTGAGATCCCTTCTAGGATCTGAGGTCCTGGTTCCTCCAGCAGTACCTTTGGGCCTGTGAGCTATTCCAGCTACAAAAACCATCCCATTTTCTTTCTTCTCGAGGTGATTTGAATTGCATTTTTTTCACACGTGTCCAGAAGAATCTTGAGCAATTTCAGGATCTCATCATTAAAGATTTTTGAGGTCTACTATTATTTTTCCTAAATCCTTGGGGCTAGTCTGACCCTTAGTACCTTCAGTCCCAGGATAGCAAATCCTCCCATAGAGATCTAACTCTTGTCCTGTGACAAACAGAAGACTGTGTAAATAACACGACCCGTCTCCTGTGGCCCAGGTCACCAACTGTTTATTAATATGTCTGACTTCAGGAGAGGCTGTAGAATAAGAAAATAACTACAAGGCATCTAGAATTCTTCGCCTAAATGTCCAGGAAGCTTAATAAAGCTAATAAGAGCAGAAAAATTCTTCCTTGAGTGAACCCTATTGAGAAAATCTGTCTTCATAAAATGTCAGACACTTCACCCGAATTTCTCCAGGGAAGCTGGAACTCAGCATCAATGTGGTTACAGGAATTCTTCCTCTGAGGGTTCCTGGCCATATGTGAGTTCTCTGAGTAGCTGATTCCTTGGGCCTAAAACAGATGACAGGGCATTCAGCCTTGATTCATTACACAAGATGAAGCCCTATATATATATAATATATATATTTTATATATATATATATTTTATATATATATATTTTTTTAATCATAAGATGGCCTGCAATGACTTTTAATCATCTTAAGTAAGATCCGAGAGATCTGTAAATTTCCATTTTAAAGGTTTAACTTTGATCTAAAGAGAGGTCAGAGCCTTGCGCTGCCACCCACAGATGCCAGCTGAACAGGGTTCAGAGCGCTGACTGTGTTCAGCACTAAGCTAAGCCCTAGGGGGTCATCATGAGACACGGGTCTCCCTTTGGTGGCTCCAGGTGTGAAGCCAATAAGGGTTTAAGGAAGAGGCCGAAGGCATGAGACCCCGTCTGCAGAAATTTTAAGTGAAGAAGGAGAGCTGTTGTGCACAGGGTGTACCCTGCTGAGACGGTACTGTAAACTGCCTCCTCTTAATTTCTAACCAATCTGTGCATCCTGGTGCCTGTCTGACTGCCCCACCCGATGGGTGTGCTTTTGCGATTTTTCCGGGAAGAAGCAGGATTTCCTAGAGGCCATCCTTGTGGATGACAGACCCAGGGTCTGAAGTTCCTGCTCTCAACAGTACAACCGAAGCAAGGCGAGCAGAACCATGGCACTTTCCGTCCAAGTGAAAACCACTCAGGATTCCCGTTGTGAACGAGATAGCCAAGAGCAGCAAAGAAATTTGATCACAAAATGAACTGATTTCTGATAATCAAGTGAAACTGACAAACAAATCATATGTAGTAGACAGAATAAGTCCCCTGGGCCCCTTAGAACTAATTCTTTAAAAAAAAAAAAAAAAGGTTTGGTTCCTAAAGAATTTTGAAGATGATCTTGTCTCCTCGGTAGGGTTAAGGTTTCCTCTCAAATTCTAGCAGTCCTGAGCCTTGGGAAGGACAATTTTAGGTTCTCCTTTAAAAGACACATCTCAACATTTGAAATGTCTTTTTAAAGTTTTTCTGTTTACAGGATCTTCATCACTTTCATTCTTCTTTCTTTCTTTTTACACAAATAAGGGCTCCAAACCTTCTTGAGTTTCTCTTTGATTTATTCTGTTCCAGAATTCAGACAAAAATTGCTGTCACACAGAATCCACACACCCCATTTGTCACAAAGAGCAGAGTAATTTGTGAATGGTCACAATGCATCCTGTGTCTGCCTTTGTCCTGAACACGTCCACTCCTCCAAGAGAACTTAATATGGAAATTGCTGGGTTTCTCTCTCCTAAACCCAACCCCTGACTAATGTATCATAAATCATCACAATTCTCAGAAGTCCATTTGAAGCCACTTTCAACTAGGAAATTTAAACACTTTCATAGCAAAAGGAACCCAACTCTCCAATGCAGACCACAATTCAAGATTACTCCAAAACTAAGGCTTCGTCTTTATAACTCCTAAGATAAAACCTAGATGAAGATTAGAAATAACATTCTTTCTTTGTTATATGCTATTTTGGAGAATTATTTATTCTGGCTTTGAAGGATTTATCTCAAAGGAATATAAAACTAAAGTTGAAGCAAATTTGCGTGACAGATATAACTTTGACAGCCCTTCCTTCATAGAAATGACTAAAACTGAAGAAATGTCCCTGAATTCAACTAATTGTTCTCCTTCTATGAAACAGTCTGCTTAACGGACATGTCAGATTTCCCAGAGACTTCATTTAGGTTTAGATTTATTCAGAATAATCTTTAGCCTTTGGTATTCAAGAAAATGACACTGATACTGAATGTTCCACGTAAATTATTACAGGAACGGAGAACTGAGCTTCATACTAACCTTCCTTATCCTTGAAACAGAAAATGTTCCAAATGTAAAACCCTTCTCACATTTAATCCATGAATTTAAGCAAGTGTGGAGACCTAACTATAAATTAGTTGGATACTGTCAGTGCCCTCTTGCCCATGCAATTTTGAACCCCAAATGCTAGCCTTGTGCAATGAATTTTCCAGGACCAAATCTGATGGATATAAAACCTCCTTAATCAACTGACAAGGCTAAGAATTCCTTTATTTGAGTGTGTACATGAGTGTGTGTATGATGTGCAAAAGAGAGAGTGTTAAAATAGACTGGGGAGGGTTAGTCTTACCACTTCATTTTTTTTACTATATACCCTCTTTTAACTATTTATAATTAACCAGCTCTGCCAGCAAATCTAAATTAACAAATGCCATGAGATTTTGCTATGACTCACTCTTCAAAAAGCAGAGCCTTTGTACCAGAGCCAGAAAAAACACTTACTTAAGATATGTCCGTGGCTTTAAGAAGCTCACGATCACAGTATATGATCAGGTAGTAGAGCAAAAAAACAGGCAGGGAGGAGCTTTATTTTTATTATGAAGTTCTTCGTAATAAAAATAAGTTGAAAAGTATTTTGGCAAGATGTCTCTAAGCTCTCTTGTAGAGCTAAAATTCTGCAATCGGATGAGTTCATTCTACTTTCTTACATGTGTTAGACTTTTTAAAGTTGGAAGAAGAGTCAGAAGCCCAGTTTACTATTGTTAAAGTTAGTTTCCTGTACCGATACCCCGGGAATTGAAGAATGACAAAGGTAATCTCAGCAGCTTTCTTCTAGCAGCCTAGACCACTTTCAGTCCTGAATCAGAAGTTTCGGTTTCCTAATGGTTGCCCAACTTTCTACTGCAGCTCGTATAACTTCTACTTCTCTTGCTGCTCACTCGGTGACTGTGCTTTTCTTCCTTCACCCTCCGGCTCTTGGAAGCCTTATGGAGTCTACTCATTGCCTTCTTCCTGTGTGTCTCTGTGCTCCGACCTGCTTTACCATTCGTGTGTCTCCCTCTGAGTGCCTTAAGAAGACCTAACCAGGACCAGACTCACAGCTCCCGGACAGCACCCTGTTTCCCAAGGCTCTCGTGCCAATGACGTGCCTCCCCACCGATCACAGGCCAGCACAACTCATCGGGTGCTAATCTTTGATCCAGACAACTGTGCTCCCAAGCAAGATTCCCCTATGCCCAGGGTAAGGACCACACTGTACCTGTATCCTTCAAGACAGGATATGGAGTTAAGTGGCATTAAAATAAACACCTAATGTACTCAGTGATTGCAGCGATGAAATTAAAAGACACTTACTCCTTGGAAGGAAAGTTATGATCGACCTAGATAGCATATTAAAAAGCAGAGACATTATTTTGCCAACAAAGGTCCATCTAGTCAAGGCTATGGTTTTTCCAGTGGTCATGTATCTATGTGAGAGTTGGACTATAAAGAAAGCTGAGCACCAAAGAATTGATGCTTTTGAACTGTGGTGTTGGAGAAGACTCTTGAGAGTCCCTTGGACTGCCAAGAGATCCAACCAGTCCATTCTAAAGGAGATCAGTCCTGGGTGTTCATTGGAAGGACTGATG
The DNA here is from genome assembly GCF_001704415.2 of Capra hircus. Taxonomy (NCBI): domain Eukaryota; kingdom Metazoa; phylum Chordata; class Mammalia; order Artiodactyla; family Bovidae; genus Capra; species Capra hircus. The sequence continues at coordinate 19,567,116 of NC_030814.1, forward strand.
TTAAAGCTGAAACTCTGGTACTTTGGCCACCTGATACCAAGAGCTGACTCATTTGAAAAGACCCTGATGCTGGGAAAGATTGAGGGCAGGAGGAGAAGGGGACGGCAGAGGATGAGATGGTTGAATGGCATCACCAACTTGATGGACATGAGTTTGAGTGAACTCCAGGAGTTGGTGATGGACAGGGAGGCCTGGCATGCTGCGGTTCATGGGGTCGCAAAGAGTCGGACACGACTGAGCAACTGAACTGAATGTACTTGGACACCATACGTTATCTTAGATTGTACCTAGACCATCATCAATTTACACTGCCTTTGGTATATCCATAGAATGAAATTTAGAACATTTGACTGGGCTTCTGCCCATATAGCAAAATAAAGAAGTCCTAATTTTTATATGAAGACTACTACTGCAAAAATTTCACACTTAAAAACAGAAGTTAAAAGAAAATTTTAAAACTCACCCACTGCCTTTTCAAATTGTCAGCTCAAAGTTATTAAAGTAATAAAAATGTAGATGTAGTTTCTGATAAAAAATCTAGATGTTAAAAAAAATAATCTAGCCACAAAGATCAGAAACATTTATCAGAGGGGCTTATGTTTCTGATAAATATTTAAGTGTGTAAGGCAGAAACATTGAAGACAATAAATACTTTATAGCTGGCACTTTGTCAAACCCATAAGTGGCTCAGCCTTAGGATTTTACATCATCACTGAATTTACAGTCATTTGATAAGTGGAACAGGACAAGAATTACTTCTTTCTAAATCTAAACCAGGTAATAAATCTAACATCAGGATTCTTCTTATTGTCTGTTATCATCTGATGACAATGCCTTTTACCTTCATTGTCTTGGCAGAAATATGCTATGTAAAATTATAATGTCATATCACTCAGAGTGATTTAACACTATCCAGCCCATACCATTTTAATCAATCAAAATTGTCACTTTTTAGTGTAATGATTTTGTGGTGAATTCCCTGTGTTTAATATGATATATGGTCCTATCTACCCGTTGATTTACTATTCTCTTCCAAAGTTGAACAGCCCAGGAGGCTGTTCTTGCTTTTGGACATCTCTGGAATTAGCAAACAAGAATAATTTGTGCTAATAAAAATGCTAATTTCCATGGCACAATGAAAACTGAAAAAATATCTCGTGACAGTAGCTATAGCTTACTTTTAAGTGGAATTAAAAGATGGTTTTTTGAAGTAAAACCACAAAAGACCCAGAGCTTTTTCCTCTGTATTCACATATAATCAAGGCATGTAATATTATAACCAGGTACTTCAGTACTCAATTTCCTTCAATACTACTAAGAAAAACTGGAAATGCATAAAGTATTCCCCTTTATTAAATTCAGACACACATCATACAAACTTTTGTTCTTTAAAAAAAAATGCAAAATAGTTTAAAGGGATTCCTTAAACATTTATAAAGCTTTTCTGCTAGAGATAAGCTAATAAAAAAATCAATCTCTGTTCCCATTTCTCAACTATATTTTGCATTTAGAACTGGCTACAATGCAGTAACAACCAACCACAAACTCTCACAGTATTTTTTGGTTCAGTCCTTGTACCTCAAACAGTCCACAGACAGTCATTTAAGGACTCAATGGCTCAGTGACCCACTCTACATACTACATACTCCACACAGGTCACCAGAGAGTCATTGAAAGAGCTGGGTTTGTGGAGGCCCTACCACCTCCGAGGACTCTGCACCTCAGTATACAGGCTCCTGAGACACCATAGAAGGAGAAAAACTCCAGGTCCCAAGACACTGATTACATGACTAAATTACAACTCTCTTGTGCTCACAGCGCATTGGCCAGAACTAGTTACATGTCTTGTCACAACTGCAAGGTCAAGAGAAGACATAATCTTTCTATGTGTCTGGAAGAAGAAAATGGGATATGGGTGAACTTAAGAAGTTACAAATTTACATGACAAATTTAAAGAATAAAGTTTTCCAAGGCATCTCTCTTGGCTCAGTGGTAAAGAATCTGCCTGCCGATGCAGGAGACACAAGTTCAATCCCTGGTCCAGGAAGATGCCACGTGCCGCAGAGCAACTAACTCTGCCATGAGGCCCAACTACTGAGCCTGTGCTCTAGAGCCCTAGAACCACAACAACTGGGTCAATGTGCCACAGCTACTAAAGCCTGCAAGCCCTAGAGCCTGTGCTCCACAACAGGAGAAGCCACAGCATGAAAAGGTCACACATTGCAATGAAGAATAGCCCACACTCACTGCAACCAGAGAAAAGCCTGCACAACCAAAAATAGATAAATAATTTTCAAAAAGAGATTCTCAAGCTTATCACAGGCAACTCTCCTTGTAGAATCTTGAGAAACATGTCTTTCCTCTGGAATCTATCATGTTACACACTGAGAGAAAAAAATTCCTTCTAGGACACCAGGTAAGAGTAACAGCTGATTCCATTATTAAAGCTGCCCCAGAAATATATATGAGGAAAGTGAATATTCCACCTATAGTTTAAGCTAATAAAAATACTTATCTTTAAAATTTTTTGTTAACTTGTTCCAATTGGCAATGTAGTAAAAATAATTTAAAATAAAATTTTTCATTCTGACAACCAGTCATTCCAATCCTGGCTCATTAAAGCATAAACACAGATTTTAAGCACCAAAAAATATTAACAAGAACTCTGAAACTCCAAGATTTTTAATTTAACCTTAGCAGAATGAGTTGAGCTTCTATAAATTCGTTGAAGTTGCTGCCTTCGCCACTGTTACCCCTCCCAGTAGTCAGCCCTGGTGCTGTCACTGAGTTCCCAGTGGGCAGAATCAAGAGGTCCTGGATTGAGCTGGTTCCCCAAGGCTTACCCAGGGCTGATGGGGAAGAAGAATATGAGTTTATTTATTCACTCAACAAATATTTATTGAATATCTGCTATGCACCAAGCAATCTGCCATATCCTGAGCATGTAGCAATAACTGAAATAAATAACAACCAAAACAGAATTCCTCTTTCTTGAACCTCACATACTAGTAAGAAAGGAAGGCAAACAAGATGAATTACCAGAGAATAAACAAACAAATGAGAAGGATAACCCCATGTAATGATGAATGCAGTGAAGAAAAGTCAAATAAAAGGACAGAGACAGGGCTGGAGTTTGAAACTACTTTGGAGTGAATGGCTGGAGAAAAGATCTCTGAGGATATGACATTTGATCTGGGAGCACGAGGAAATGAAGAACTCAAGGAACAGAAGAAACACAATGATTGACGGGTTGGAATTAGGGTTGAAGGAACACCAAAGGCAAAGGTGTTAAGACAGGAAAAAACTTGGAAAAGACAGGAAAAAAATACCAGGGCCACAGGTAAGAAGTGAGGAAAATGGATCAAATCAAGACAGCATCAGGGAAAAATAAGAAGTAGATTAATAACAACTCAAGGTAAGTCAGCAGTCATCATAATTCCAAGCCGTTACAGAAAATTTCATGTGGTGGCTAACAGTTGATACTAAACCAGTTCAGTAGGGCTGCACTAACAACAGAGAGTGTTGTCCATCCAGTTATAAAAAGTAATCTAGAAGAGATATAGGTAGTGATCAGAATAAACTTGGAGACTGTGAAGGAGAGGGGTTGAGGAGAGAAAGAGGAGATTGAAACTATCTTAAGAAATCTACAGCTAAGTAGGGAAAGCAGAGTGTGCACCACTTGAGAATGAATCAAGGACTTTTGAAAACAAAGTGTGACTAAGTGCAAATTAACATGACACCAATCATATCTCAAATGCCGAGGAAAGAGTCAGAAACAAGTGAATTACTCAGTAAAGGAGAGAGTAAATTTTATTTAGAGTTTTGGAGTAGAATCCAGATGAAAAGTTTGCTTGTGGGATGCTAGTAAAAGTGTCAAACCAAGGTATCCCATGTGGAGGGAAAAAGTGTGAACGGTATGCAAGGTTTTGAAAATGGTTATTGTTTTGATATTGCTGTGTAACTCAACATCATAAAGTCTGGTGGCTTCTGCACTGTTTTATAATCTCTCGTGGTTCTGTTGATTGACTGAGCTCTGCTGGGTGGCATTTACTTGGGGTCTCACGCAGTTGGGGTTAGACAGCGGCTAAGGCTCAGTGGGCTGCACATCCAAGATGGCGCTGGATTGCAGGCTCATGAAGAGAGCGCAGCTGGAGTGTGTGACTGGAGCGCCTGTAAGTGGATTCTCTGTGTCTCTTGGGCTTCTCACAGCAGCGACTAGTTTCTAAGAGGAGACGTCTCATAAGCAAGCACCACCGCAGAGCAAAGCAGATGCTGGAAAACTTATCATTTAGCCTCAGAAGTCCCATAACATCACTTTTCACCACATTCTATTGATTAAGCAAGTTACTAAGGTCAGCATGGATTTAAGGAAAAAGAAATTAAACCCAACCTCTTAACATGAGTAGGATCATGTCTATGTAAAGAGGAACAGAATTTACAAGGGTAATATTTTACTATCTATTACAATCTACCCTTTGGCCACCAAAAGTCCATGCTCTTCTGGCTCACTCTTCTAAGACCCCCAACATTCTCAACCCACTATGACCTCAGACTCAGACTTGAGGGCCAAGATCTTGTCATTTAAATCATATGTGATGTTTCCTCAGGTTTAGTTCTTCCAGCATATTTCCTGTTAGTCTGAAGACCTGTTAACTAGAGAGACAAATTATTTTCCACACATGCACACCCCACACAATGGTGAAAAGGCGTAGGATAACTGAGTAGATACTCTCTGTCACAAAGAGACAAAATGGGAAGAACACAGCAGGTCCACAGTAGTTCTGAAATGCATCTGGGCATGGGTCATCAGTTCTTTAATTATTCTGCTATTGTTTAGTCACTAAGTTGTGTTCAACTCTTTTGTAACCCCATGGACTGTAGCCTGCCAGGCTCCTCTGTTCATGAGATTTCCCAGACAAGAATACTGGAGTGGTTGCCATTTCCTTCTTCATGGTGTAGCCCTATTTTCTTGAGAATGATTCACTAGAGATTTTGGTTGCGCCTTTTGAAATCTTGGTTCTGACCCTCTGAGTCATCCTTCTTTCTCATGAGAATAACCATCTTGTAACTAATTTCTTCAGCCTGCAGGTTAACAGGAAAAAAAGCTTTTAATTTGTATTATTTTATCCTTTTCATGGGCTTCCCTGATAGCTCAGTTGGTAAAGAATCCGCCTGCAGTGTAGGAGACCCCAGTTTGATCCCTGGGTTGGGAAGATCCCCTGGAGAAGGGAAAGGCTACCCACTCCAGTATTCTGGCCTAGAGAATCCCATGGACTGTGTAGTCCATGGGGTCACAAAGAGTTGGACACGACTGAGCAACGTGCACTTCACTTCACTTCATCCCTCTCATCCCAAGTTTATAGAATTCTCTCAAAGCTTTATGAGCTTCCTGTGTATCAAATTATAATCTGCTCCATTCAACAAAAGTCATATGCCAATTTCTTCCCAAAAAATACTTGAGCTATGCACCAAGACCCTATGAGACAGTGGCCTTAGAATACTTAGAAGCTCTTTTGTCTAGTTGAAAATATCTAAGAATCACACTCGTAAGATTCCTCACAGGTTCTGTTTTCTAGCAGAAAAGAAATATCAGAATATTCTTAGAAGTTCTATTAAGCACACTCTTAACCTGCTATTAGTACAGGGAACTCTGCTCAATATTCTGTAACAACCTAAATGGGAAAAGGACTTAAAAAAGAATAGATACATGTATATGAAATCCATGGGGTCACAAAGAATCAGACCTGACTGAGCGACTGAACAACATGTATATATATGGTTAATCACTTTGCTGTACACCTGAAACTAACACAATATTGCTAATTTTACAATTTTTAATTTTCAATGTAAAATAAATGTTTTAAAAAATATATTATCTTGGTGTATATTAGACTTATGTCATTTAAAAAATAGCCACTCAAGAAATAGAACGTATTTAATGTCAAACTAAGGAAAAAAAAAAAAAAAACCCCTTTAAATTTTTCTCTGGTCATAAGAAAGAGCCTTACAGGTATATTCTTGATACCTTTATTTGTACCATCCTGGATTTGATCTTCCTCTGATGTCATCAATGACTTTAAGAATCTTTGAAAATGAGACATTGAAGATGAAAACAATTTTAACGCAGAAAAGTCCTGATTTATTTATATTTCCTCTAATTTTGCTTAAAACTGTCTCATAAATTTCTCTAAATTCTATTCAAAAAAGTTCCTTCTTGACTTCATATCTCTTCTCATTTTTTTTAATTAGTAGCACTAAAAAATTAGTTGGTAATATCTAAATCTATTGAGTAACACTGTATTTCTAAGTTCATTAGGTACATGTATCACAGTGTATTGGCTGTTGCTTCACTTTTGCCCTCTAAATTTCACTCATATTTCTTTTGTGGCAACTCTAACCCAGAACCAAACAGGGAAATGAACAGTGGGAAACACAGACCAAACTTAGCTGACACAGTACAAAACAATCATAGCTATAGAGGCAGCAAAAATTGTTCTTCCCTTTGTTATAAGCTTACCATTCTTTCTCCACAAACACCACAAAAATGCTTGAAGAAAACAAGTAAAAGCTTCACATTCTATAATAAATTGTGATTTTTTTTTCTGTGCTTATCAGTTTTTAGGAAGGCAAAACTATTAACCAGTGGCTGAATTACATAGTGACTTAGCATCTTGTCAGCATGTAAAGCCCTGCCCTTTCCTTCCTCTTGTCCCTCAGGTTTGATTGCCATACAACCAGAAAAACTTAATCAGTTGTTTTCCTGCTTATATAACTGTAAATGTTGTTTACAAATAAAATTGAATCAATACAGAAAAGCATAATGAAGAAGGCAAAAAATGATTAAAATTCCATAACACTGCAATGACTACCATTAATACTTCAGTGATAATTGCTCATGGGTCTCTTTATGCATCTGTACACACACACTTTAGATCATCAAGGTATTTTTTATCATGAACAACTTTTATTTATTTACTTCTTTGCTTATGTGTTTGCTTTCCTCATCTTCCCCCTTTTTGTTCAGTCACTAAGTCATGTTCAACTATTTGTGACTTCATGGACTGCAACACACCAGGCTTCCCTGTCCTTCACCATCTCCCAGAGTTTGCTCAAACTCATGTCCGTGAGTCAGTGATGCCATCCAACAGTATTCCCTCTGCCTTTCTATAAGTTATCACATCTTCATCAAGACAACCGGTGTTAGAAACCTAGAATATAGTTTTCTGTGGCTTTCACTGTGTGTATGTGCTAGAGAGGGGTAGGAACTGGCATGGTTTATCTCTATTTTCGAAAATTTCTCCAATTCAACTGGTAGAGGGTAGAGTTAGTAACTTATTTCAATGAATTCATAATATATAAATCCTTATTCCTGTTGGAATTTGAGTCTTATATATGTTAAAAGGAATGAAGAGCCTATTTTTACTGTCTTCAAAATGAACAACCAGTTGTATTAACACTATTTATTAAACAAAACATATGTTCCAGAAAATTGCCATGTATTAAATCCCTTTTACTGCCTTGAGCTCTCTATTTTATTATATATATATATATATATATATATATATAAATTCTGATACTATACCATCCATTCTGCTGCTGCTAAGTCGCTTCAGTCGTGTCCGACTCTGTGCGACCCCATGACGGCAGCCCACCAGGCTCCCCCGTCCCTGGGATTATCTAGGCAAGATCACTGAGTGGGTTGCCATTTCCTTCTCCAATGCATGAAAGTGAAAAGTCAAAGTGAAGTCGCTCAGTCGTGTCCGACTCCTAGCGACCCCATGGACTGAAGCCCATCAGGCTCCCCCGTCCCTGGGATTCTCTAGGCAAGATCACTGGAGTGGGTTGCCATTTCCTTCTCCAATGCATGAAAGTGAAAAGTGAAAGTGAAGTCGCTCAGTCGTGTCCGACTCCTAGCGACCCCATGGACTGAAGCCTACCAGGCTCCTCTGTCCATGGGATTTTCCAGGCAAGAGTACTGGAGGGGGGTGCCATTGCCTTCTCCATACCATCCATATGTATTTGTTAATAATGGATTAATGTCTTAATACACATTAAGAAAAATTTATTCTCACTGTTCATCTTTTCTTAGCATTTTTGGCTACCTTTTGTGGTTCATTATTTTACATTCAAACACTGAGCAACATTTTATCCAGTGTATTTTTAAAATAACGAGATTCTAGCTGAAGTTACATTAAATGTATGTATTAATTTGGTATTTTTTATGTTATTGAATCTTCCCATTCAAAAACATAGTGTCTTTCAGATTAGTTATTGGACTTCAATAGATGTTACAGCTTTCTTTATATAGGTATATTTTCCTTCTTTAGAAGTTTAGTTCTAATATTTCATAGTTTTCCTACTTAATGTGGTAGTGAAGAGCAAATAAGCCCAACTAAATTGCAAACTTGCTTTCTGGCTCCCAGATAATTAGCATGGGCCATGACCAAGTTCTCAATCAGAATTATACTAGAGAGCTGAGCTAATGAGATTCCTGCATTAACAAAGTGAAGATAATAGGGCAGTCCCAGTTGTAGACCAGCTATAATGCCCAGCAGGCAAAAAGCAGAAGCGAACTACAGCAAATCCATGGTCACTGATAGACACACGCACACAAAAGCACTCTATTTATCCCCTGATAAATGTTTGACTGGAATATTTTATAACAAGTAACTTAAAATACACTCACACACATACACACACATACTGCTTTCATGGTAAATGGTTTAAAATAAAATGCTGACTAGAGGCAAGAACAGGAAAGCCCCATCTGCAAATTACAAACCACTCTCTGTTTATACTTCACACAAACTGTCTCTTCAGCAAACTGTCTCTGTCTTAATTAGAAGTCACAAGTAACATTAGTAATGAAGCAAAGTGTGGGTTCTCCATTCTGGATATCAACTTCATAATCTTTTAAAATTTTATTCTGAAAAGTTATAAATGCAATCATTTTCATTTGGAAGATTCTATAATCAAAAACTAACAAAAATCTTTTGAGACAGCACAAATACGAGGGAGAACAGAACATGAATTTTATTGACTCTTCCCTCTAGTAATTGGTCTATAGCTCTAACTATTTTGTCCTAAAATCAAGACACAGAAGTCAGATCAATTGGTTAGCTGAATAGTTTCAGTCAAGATGTTTCTGTGTATCCCTGAATACCAAATTATCTTGTAAGTTTCTACTACAGTATTTTAGAGTTCATACAAGCTTAAGAGTCCTGTATCTCCACTTGACTTTATTATGTATTTTTTCAATAATTACATCATCCAATTAACATTGTGTTAAGATGTGGGTAGGCAAAACAGCTGCCAGGATGCCAGATCATAACAGACACCAAAAATCCCCTAAATAAACTGAGAACATGGCACCAGTCAATTAATGTTTAATATCTGACTTCTTATATAACTGTCAAATATACATGAATCCTGACCTCATTTAGTTCCTGGTTTTGGATATATGTAGGTCTAAAAAATATATATATACATATAGTTCATAATCCCTATTGCCTTTTATGAAGAATGGATTTTTTTAAAGTGAATGATCTTTTAGTAGCTGTGTTAAAACAAATTTTATAGTTTGATGGTTGCCAAAGGTGGGGCATGAAGGTTGGCAAAATGGATGAAGATCAAAAAGTAAAAACTTCCATTTATTAAATGATTAAGTCATGGGGGTGTAATGTACAGCATGGTGACTATGGTTAATAGTACTGTATTGCATATTTGAAGGTGGATCTTAAAATAGTAGATCTTAAAAGTTCTCCTTACAAGAAAAAAAAATTTGTAACTATGTATGGTGATGGATGTTAACTAGACTTATTGTAATGATCATTTTATACAAATACTGAATCATTATGTTATACACCTGAAACTAATATAATGTTAATTGTCAATTATACCTCAACAAAAAATAAAAGGACTGTCTGATCATGAAAAATTTTTTCACTCATTTTAATGGGCTTTCTGACATACTAGAGGAAAATATTTACTAGCCACTATAACAAGGACATCAGTTAATCAATGCTTCCTTCTCAAAATAAATGGAAGGAAGGAAGATAGGAAGGAAGGAGTAAGAAAGAGAAAAAAAGAGAGAGAAAAGAGTGAGACATCTATGTCTTTCTCTCTCTCTACACTAAATATTCAGGTGACTTTTAGAAGTGGCTTCATTAGCGTGGTTTCCAGTCTTCTCCCAATGCTGGTCATCCTCCTGATTCCAAGCCACACCCTCTATGATGAAGACAACAGCCCACACCCATCCCACCAGCAAGAGGTACGGCACCACCACCTATTGTTGTACAACACCTTCCTGTACACCACAGCTTTACCAGTCAAAAATTGTGCTAGCTTTTTTTGGCAGCCTCATTATCTGGTTGCTTTGTGAGTTATCTTTCTATAAATCAGCTTTCAATATTACCTTATTACATTCAAAGTTTGTGTCAAAATACTTAATTAGAAAAACATACGTCTATTTGATGACTTTAAGAAGGAACCTGCTAAAGTCACTTTACCCCAAAATACATGAATTGGACTCTCCTAACAAAGGAGATCAGTCCTGGGTGTTCACTGGAAGGACTGATGCTGAAGCTGAAACTCCAATACTTTGGCCACCTGATGTGAAGAGCTGATCTGAAAAGACCCTGATGCTGGGAAAGATTGAGGGCAGGAAGAGAAGTGGACGACAGAGGATGAGATGGTTGGATGACATCACTGACCCAATGGAAATGGGTTTGGGTGAACTCTGGAGTTGGTAATGGACAGAGAGGCCTGGCGTGCTGCAGTTCATGGGGTCACAAAGAGTCGGACACGACTGAGCAACTGAACTGAACTGAACATGTCATATATTCATGCTTAAATTAAAGTTCCTCCAAAGAAGTGTTTCTATATTTACCAATTTAACTAACATTTCCATGACTGTGAGAAGCATCTTTTATCTCAATGTTTAATTCACACATCAGTAAGCCCTAATGTAACTATCACCATATCAATTTCTAGCAGTTAATATGTAAGTGACAGGCATCATAAAGTTAAACAGATAACTGATATTCAAAGATAATGAAATAAAAAATTATTGTGGTAATCACCAGTGTCAAAAGTAAAGAGTTTAATCAAGTCACTTTCTTGGGTTCCTATATTTTCATTTAAAAATGAGTTTGAGAAATCACAGAGAAAGTTGCTGCTTTCAACATCAAATGTAAGTCTAATTAGTGCTTTTTCATTGCAATTAATAACTGTGACACTCAGCATTCTTTAAATCAGCCTAAATAAATTCTCTCGTGTTTTTCTCGCTCTTTGCCTGCTATGTTTCTTGCTAACATTTGGCAACAGAGAAGAGCGTTTATTTTACTTGGAAAATATAATTGCCATTCATACCGTCCTGGAGATTTCCTCATGATTAAACAAAGAAGGAAATTTGAAGAGATTTCCAGTTCCTTCTATTGCTTATGTTGTGACTTTTAACAGATTCTGAAAGATGTCATTGGTTTTGCATAAGTTCATACAAATTTGCTTTTCATCAGTGCTCTATTTATTTGATAATATAAATTTCCGTTCACCCTCCTGTTGAAATTGGCTTTTCAGAAACAAATAGCTTTCTTTGAATGGTACTTCATAATTTTCTGGCTGCCATTTATATCCTCTGGTATTTGCTAAAGGTGATCATTATTATACAAGTATTAAATCAACATGTAGTCATTCATTTAATTAACCAAGGTGATAAAGAGGAATCCCTACTCATGTCCTGACACCTCAAAATAGTAGAATAATAGTAAAATGGAAACAGCCCTGGACTACAAAGCAGAAGACTTGAGCGGGAATGCCAGTACCCCCACTTATTTTACTGGTATGGGATCATGTACACATTACTTAAACTCTCTAAGCCTTCATTTATTTAGTTACAAAATCATAATGAATGTGTCAGCTAAACTGGATGCAGCATGCAATAGAACACACAGGGTCAAGGATAATTAAGACAGTAGAGGCCTAAGCAAAATAATAGATGATTTTGCTATTTACTCGAGATAAGAAAGATGGCAAAAAAATACTAAGGAAAGAATTGAGGGTTTGTTTTTTAGACATGTGAAATTTGAAAGATCTATAATATACCTAAGCAGAGATAAGAGAGCAATGGGATATACATGTCTAGAGTTTAAGGAAGAAGACAATGGCACCCCACTCCAGTACTCTTGCCTAAAAAATCCCATGGACAGAGGAGCCTGGTGGGCTGCAGTCCATGGGATTGCTAAGAGTCGGACACGACTGAGTGACTTCACTTTCACTTTTCACTTTCATGCATTGGAGAAGGAAATGGCAACCCACTCCAGTGTTCTTGCCTGGAGAATCCCAGGGACGGCAGAGCCTGGTGGGCTGCCATCTACAGGGTCGCACAGAGTCGGACACGACTGAAGCAACTTAGCAGCAGCAGCAGAGTTTAAGGAAAATATCGGAACTGAAGATATAAGCATTACTCACATAATATGTGATAGTTACTTCTACAGCTATGCACCAAGCAATGTGCATACTTATTCCTTGAGATAAAGTTTTGAGTTAGTAGTGAGTATTATTACATTATTATTATTTTCTAATGCCTTATAATACAGTGTTTAATTGTGTAAGCCACCAAAATATTTTTGAATGAATTTTCAGCTTATGAATGAAGAAGACTCAGAACAGAAACTTAGCCACTTTGGAAGCCCAGAAAACCTTCTACTCCAGATCTTTTTGAAGATTGCTTCTTGGACTTTAGCAGACATCATAATCAACCAGACTTCAAAACATCTCATCAGGGAGGGAGATGGAAGAGAGGTTTGGGAGGAACGGGACATGGATGCACCTGTGGCTGATTCTTGTTGATGTATGACAGAAAATCACAAAATTCTGTAAAGCAATTATCCTTCAATTAAAAATTCTTTTAAACAAAGAAAACAAAAAACATTTCATCAAATATTTTAAAAAATAATAAACAAAAAGAAACATTTAAAAAATCATTTCATCATGCAAAATGTGGCAAGATAGTCTCGTGCAATAATCATGTGTTTTCTTCTTGCTTCTTCCAAGACTCAAAGATGAGAGATATTCCTCTTCCCCCTACCAGAGAGCAAATGAACCCTGGACTGCTCGGACTCTCTTGCCAAAGGGGAAAGTTAATAAGGCTCCATTTTTAAAATCTTCTACTTACAGGAAGCCACAGAGTTCAGTGAGGATGGGAAGTGGCCTTATCAAGAAAAGAGGTTCACTTGCCCAAGGCTAGAAAAACAGAAGGTATTTGGAGGTGTGAGGGGTGGGGACCTCTACTTTTTGCACAAAATGCTCTGGATGAGGGGGAAGGTTTTAGAGTGGGCCTTGGGAAGTGAGTTGACTCTTCACTCTGCCTAGAATGCTCTTTCCCCAAATATTAACAAGGCAGGTTCCACACATCATCCAGGCCTCTATCATAGTGTTTCATCATATGAAAAATTAAATGTAGTTATCCAGTGTCTTACTGTAGGATGCTCAAGTTGTTTCCAATTTTTTTTGTTGTTATTACACACAATGATGCTACAAAATTCTTGTACATGACTCCTAGTATACATGTGCAAGAGATGCCCTGACATATTTGCAATAGAGAGGAATTTGGGAATCATAGGATGTGCGTATATTGAATTTCACAGGATAACGTCACATTGCCTTCCAGTGTGGGTGTATCCAGAACTAGTGTGCAGCAGGTACACACTAGTGTGGCTTCACTAGTTTTTTTAATGTTGAAATGATTCCATAGTTAAGAAATAGCTGCCATCCTGAGTCCCCTAAGGGTCTCCCTGCAGTTAATATGGCCACAGGATGACTAAACTATTCTGGTTTGCCTGACACTGAGAAGGTTTGGGGAACACAGGATATTCACTTTTAAATCAAAAATAGTTCCCAGCAAACTATGACAATTTGGTCACACTACTTGACCAGCTTCCCACAGTTCAGTAACTAAAGGTTAATGTCTGACCCAGGTTGCGCCTGTTTATCCTCCCACCAGCAACTTAGGTGTTTCACTTCTCCCTGTCTTCACCATCACTTGCTACAGTCTTCATTTTTAATTCTTGCTATCTAGGAGTATAAAATAATATCTCATTCTAATATTAATTTTCATTTTCCTAATGTGACCGATCATGTTTCATAGGATAACTGGCTCTTCATGTAGCTTTATGGAAAAATCACTATGCCAGAGATAGACTGATATGAGCAGCCTAGGTAAAATGGCTCCGGGCTATTCAAAAACTTCATTTTCTAATAGTCTTTTAAAGATTATCACTCTGGAATGATTCTCCCTCCTAGCTTTGCTTAGGGTCAGAGCCCTTCACTTCCAAATTGGCCATCACAGTTTGTACTGAGAGCATCTATCACCATGGCAAAAACAAGCTAGTGAAAGTGAAACTGTTAGTCTTTCAGTCATGATCCACTCTTTGTGATCCATGGACTGTATCCTGCCAGGCTCCTCTGTCCATGGAATTCTCCAGAAAAGAATACTGGAGTGAGTTCTTGGGTCTCCCACTTGGCAGGCAGATTTTTTTTACCATCTGAGCCACCAGGGAAACCCATAAAACAAATTAAATGGTATCCAAAAGCACTTCCCTAGTGTTTTCAGTTTGGACAGGACATCTGAGGATCCCATTCCAAACCAAAAGAGAAGAAAGCAACAAACTACCATTAATATTGATTATCTAGTCACACTAACGTAGATAAAGAATACATGGGCTTTATTTGACCTAGAAACATATATCAATATGATAGTGCTTATATTAAAACCTTCATTTTCTGGGCCCTGTTTATACTCCCTACACTAGTTTACAAAAAATAAACTCAGTGAAATCGGCTCTAAAAGTACAATCCATACAAATTGTTACACATCTAAAAATCTGGATGATAATTAGCATAGTCTTGAAAGGTAAAGCAAATCTAGAGGCAGTTAGAGACTGAAAATGAGGTGTCACAGCTGGCCATCTCATCTTCCAAGATGGCTTATGTCTTGGGAAAAGGGTTGGGCTCAGTGAAAGTGAGAAATGGAGTATTTCCTGCGATATCAGTAAACAAGGATGTCACAGTCATCAGTGATTCCAGCCCTCCCAATGTGAGTTCCTGAGCCCCAAGGGAAATCAGAAAGGAGAATACCTGCAACATGGCAGCCATGAGGCTGCAGCCACTCCCTAAGGAGAGCACCGAGGAACTCAGGATGTGAAAAACACAGGATACTTGCCCAGATAGCTGAGGTGCATATGAAAGAATGATTTCAGGAAGCCCAGACTCTAGTATCTTCCCATATGTAGTGTTAGTCACTCAGTCATGTCTGACTCTTTGTGACCCCATGGACTATATATAGCCCACCAGGCTCCTCTGTCCATGGGACTGTCCAGGCAAGACTACTGGAGGGGGTTGCCATTTCCTTCTCCAGGGGATCTTCCCAACCCAGGCATCAAATCCGGGTCTCCTGCACTGCAGGCAGATTCTTTAACGTGAGATATCTGGTTTTCTTTAATTCACAAAAATACTTCTGATGTTCAGACTACCTGCCCCTTGTTTCAAACTTCTATATAACCTGACTCTCTCAGAATGGTTCTCTCGGGGTCACTTGAGATGCTGTCTCCTGGGCTTGAAGTCCTAAAAATTCCCACTAAATAAAACAACTCCCAACTTTTAAGGCCATAACTATTTTTTAAGTCGACAGAAGTAACTGAGAAGGCTCCATGTAATTCCTGCATCAGACGTGTGATCACTTAAATCAGTGACATTTTCCTAGTTCAAAAAGCTTTTGCCCAAATTTCATGGCTGAGAGAAATAAAGCGTGATTTTAACTTTGAACAACAGTATTTCTGTGGCTTTTACATTCTACCAAATCATACATTCATGATCTTTCTACAAGTTTAGTGTATAATAAATTCTTTCTTTGCTTTCATGATGTCCTGTTTAAAATAAAAAGACATTCTCTAGCAATATTTCTGGTGCATTATTCATAAATACTTTGCTATGTAGGTGGTGAAGGTAGAAGCAGTAGTGGAGCTGGAGTAGGAGAAAAAGTGGCTCACAAAATCATTCAGAATAAGCTTCTTCTTGGGTAACAATTTAAGAGGTTCAGAAAAGAACCATCTAATCTTCAAATAGCTCCTAACTCCTTACTTCAATGCCTAGAATCTGATCATTAGACCTTAAATATCAGGCCCTAAAATTTCTCAACAAGAGCACCCTACATATTTCTTTTTTAAAAGCAACTGTTTTAGCATACGTGACTCAAAAATAACATACTATTAATAGATGAGAAGGGAATGGGTGGTGGGGTGGGGGGCTGCACCATTTAACATAGGAGTTCAGTTCAGTTCAGTTCAGTTGCTCAGTTGTGTCCGACTCTTTGCGACCCCATGAATCGCAGCACGCCAGGCCTCCCTGTCCATCCCCAACTCCCGGAGTTCACTCAAACTCATGTCCATCGAGTCCGTGATGCCATCCAGCCATCTCATCCTCTGTCGTCCCCTTCTCCTCCTGCCCCCAATCCCTCCCAGCATCAGAGTCTTTTCCAATGAGTCAACTCTTCGCATGAGGTGGTCAAAGTACTGGAGTTTCAGCTTTAGCATCATTCCCTCCAAAGAAATCCCAGGGCTGATCTCCTTCAGAATGGACTGGTTGGATCTCCTTAAATTCTTGTAATTCTTGCAATTCTTACATGTGTCCTTTATGCCTCTACTCAGTTGACTGAAGAAATATGAATCTAAGGCAAGACTTTACTTCTTCCAAGCCCACCCTGATCAATAATAATGAGTCATCTCCCCACCCTATTTTGCCCCTTGTCATAGCCTAGTGGTGATCTGTTCTCCACTACCACATCTTAAGATTCCCACTGGAACCCAACAATCTTCTGACCATTCATTCCCCAAGCCGCAGAGATGGAGCAGCTGGCCTGTGTGTTTCTAGTTTATAGGAAACCTTATGCTACCTCATTCACTAAAGACAACAAATGTTTTTGTCTAGTGTTGTCATTTTTTAATGTAAATAATATATCAACAGAAAATGAAATCTAAAAACCTCACTAAGAATTAGAAAACTACTTTTGCATTAAAACCTGAATTACCATTCAGGCTGAACATTTGGGGAATATTTTTTAACTTTTTATTTTATATTGGGATATAGCCAGTTAACAATGTTGTTTCAGGTGCACAGCAAAGGGACTCAACTATACATATACATGTATCTATTCTCCCCCAAACTCCCCTCCCACCCAAGCTGCCATATAACATCAAGCAGATGAACATCTGGGGAATTTTAATAGTTTGTGTAGATCATGTATTACTCTATGGGTTTCATATGTAATATCATTTCATTTTAAGAGCTAAATCCAAAGTCTCATAGAGCAATAGGAAAAAGAGGGACGAATGGCAAGTCTCCACAAACATGTAAGCAAACAAACCCATGTCTGGAAAGGAAACTTCTCTTCTTTTTTAGGTGGACTTAAGACAAATCAGCCCTGATTTGTGGAGGTGGGGCCTTTGGGAGGTAATTAGGCTATGATGCCGATGGGGCCATGAGGGTGGTGTCCTCACGACAGAATGAATGCTCTGGAAGGAAGAGTACGCACTCTCTCTCTCTCTGTCTCCATGCATACACACCAAAGAAAGGCCATACGAGGACATGGCCCTGGACATGGACAGAGGATGGCCATTTGTTAAGAAGGAAGAGGGCTCCCACCAGCACTGAATCTGCTGGCATCTTGACTTTGGACTTCCCAGCTTCCAGAATTGGGAGACATAAATGTTCATTGTTTAAGCTACCCAGTCTACTGTATTCTGTTATGGCAGCCCGAGCTGACTAAAGACAACGTGTTACACAAAGGCAGGAGAATTGTGAAGTTGTTCATCCTTATGGCTATACGCACAGAGACCCTGCCCACAGCCACACAGAAAAATAAAAGTCCCTCTACAAAGGGAAGAGATAAATTAAGCAATGTGTATTTTTTTAACGCTGAAAGAATCAACAAAATAACATACATAGGATGAACACAGAGGGAAGAAAATAAAGGATTTGACATAAATCTAATTAGTCAAAACAATAAAGAGAGGTTCAGGCTGATTTTGGTAAACACTGAGTGGTTTCTGAGTGGAAAGTAAATAAGGACATTGAGGTACTATACTAATCACATCTGTTCTAACATTGACCTTATAATAATTAAAAATTGATGCTTGCAACATAATACAGCTGTGCAATCATATTTAAACCTAATCATTTCATAGAGAGAGGAAAGTTGTACAAAAAGGTCAAAAACACTTTAATTTCATGACAGTAAATTTACTCTTTATTCCCAAAGTGAAAATGTCTAATTTCTAAAAGAGCAAACCAATAATTACTTATTATAAAGCTATTTTAGTCAATACTTAATTTCTCTATATTGATTAGTGTTTAGACATTTAAAATGTACCCTACAGCAAGAATATGTGTTTACAATACTATTCTCCCTACCAATGTTTGTAAGTATTAAAGGTATTGATTGAAGACGTGTCTCAAAAATGCCAAACCTAATAGTAATCATATAAAAAAAGAGTTTGACTCTTTTAAAACTGGAATTTAACTTTTTAATATCTGAATACTAGTGTTCTTAAAGGTCTCTATCATGATTGCTATTTCTGCCATTATACACTTTAATGATGAGTACTTGATTAAACTGTGCATTGTAAATTCCTCCTCTCAAAAATAATAGCAACAGATAATGTAAAAATGATCAACTCTATCACTCAAAACTAAAACAAAATGTTTTCTTTTTATTTTATGTACTTCTGATTATAAAATAAAAACTGGGATATTATTTCCCCCTTAACTTGCAGTCTGTGTAACTTAGAGCTCCTTGCAATAAAATGAAATGATGCTTCATCAGGATGTTACTGGGAGTACCAAGGCAATTTACAAACTTTCTATCATTAAGTCTGAGAACATCACTGTGAGGCAGGTATTAATATAACACTTCTCTCCTGAGGAGTTTGATGCACTTTACATAACTTTACTTTATTAACTCTTCCTTGAGCTGGGCAAAAAGGCTAAGATGTCTAACCAGGCACTTCACTCACAAAGCATGCACAGAAATAGAAAAGATTCTATATAGTCACATAGTGTAAATTCTCTTTTGCTTCTACTCTGAAATGATGACTAAAGATAAGGTCACTTAACATATTTGGCCTTTGTTAATATTGATTTTATTAATATATTTGGCTTCCCTAGTGGCTCAGAGGATAAAACATCTGTCTGCAATGCACGAGACCCAGGTTTGATCCCCGGGTTGGGAAGATACCCTGGAGAAGGAAATGGCAACCCACTCCAGTATTATTGCCTGGAGAATCCCACGGAGAGAGGAGCCTGGCGGGCTACAGTCCATGGGGTCGCAAAGAGTTGGACACGACTGAGTGACTTCACACTCACAGACAATATTGATTTTAAACAGGTTTTGATTTCATTAATTTGAAATTAGAAATAAACATAAAGGATTATTGATGTCATTCATTCCTTAGCAATAATTATTTCTGAAGGTGGAAAATCTGTAAGAGTAACAACCTTTCTCTTTACTAAAAACTACAAAAGCAGTTTACGATCATAGGGACAAGCATTACAACATTTTATTTTTTTTTATTATATATATTTCTTTTTTATTTTTTTTATTTTTTTTTATTTTTTTTATTTTATTTTTTTCTTTTTTTTTTTTAATTTTTTAAATTTTAAAATCTTTAATTCTTACATGCGTTCCCAAACATGAACCCCCCTCCCACCACCCTCCCCACAACATCTCTCTGGGTCATCCCCAAGCAACAGCCCCAAGCATGCTGCACCCTACGTCAGACATGGACTGGCGATTCAATTCTTACATGATAGTATACATGTTAGAATTCCCATTCTCCCAAATCATCCCACCCTCTCCCTCTCCCTCTGAGTCCAAAAGTCCGTTATACACATCTGTGTCTTTTTTCCTGTCTTGCTTACAGGGTCGTCATTGCCATCTTCCTAAATTCCATATATATGTGTTAGTATACTGTATTGGTGTTTTTCTTTCTGGCTTACTTCACTCTGTATAATTGGCTCCAGTTTCATCCATCTCATCAGAACTGATTCAAATGAATTCTTTTTAACGGCTGAGTAATACTCCATTGTGTATATGTACCACAGCTTTCTTATCCATTCATCTGCTGATGGACATCGAGGTTGTTTCCATGTCCTGGCTATTATAAACAGTGCTGCGATGAACATTCGGGTACATGTGTCTCTTTCAATTCTGGTTTCCTCCGGTGTGTATGCCCAGCAGTGGGATTGCTGGGTCATAAGGTAGTTCTATTTGCAATTTTTTAAGGAATCTCCACACTGTTCTCCATAGTGGCTGTACTAGTTTGCATTCCCACCAACAGTGTAGGAGGGTTCCCTTTTCTCCACACCCTCTCCAGCATTTATTGCTTGCAGATTTTTGGATCGCAGCCATTCTGACTGGTGTGAAGTGGTACCTCATTGTGGTTTTGATTTGCATTTCTCTAATAATGAGTGATGTTGAGCATCTTTTCATGTGTTTGTTAGCCATCCGTATGTCTTCTTTGGAGAAATGTCTATTTAGTTCTTTGGCCCATTTTTTGATTGGGTCGTTTATTTTTCTGGAATTGAGCTGCAGAAGTTGCTTGTATATTTTTGAGATTAGTTGTTTGTCAGTTGCTTCATTTGCTATTATTTTCTCCCATTCAGAAGGCTGTCTTTTCACCTTGCTTATATTTTCCTTTGTTGTGCAGAAGCTTTTAATTTTAATTAGATCCCATTTGTTTATTTTTGCTTTTATTTCCAGAATTCTGGGAGGTGGATCGTAGAGGATCCTGCTGGGATTTATGTCTGAGAGTGTTTTGCCTATGTTCTCCTCTAGGAGTTTTATAGTTTCTGATCTTACATTTAGATCTTTAATCCATTTTGAGTTTATTTTTGTGTACGGTGTTAGAAAGTGATCTAGTTTCATTCTTTTACAAGTGGTTGACCAGTTTTCCCAGCACCACTTGTTAAAGAGATTGTCTTTGCTCCATTGTATATTCTTGCCTCCTTTGTCAAAGATAAGGTGTCCATATGTGTGTGGATTTATCTCTGGGCTTTCTATTTTGTTCCATTGATCTATATGTCTATCTTTGTGCCAGTACCATACTGTCTTGATGACTGTGGCTTTGTAGTAGAGCCTGAAGTCAGGCAAGTTGATTCCTCCAGTTCCATTCTTCTTTCTCAAGATTGCTTTGGCTATTCGAGGTTTTTTGTATTTCCATACAAATCTTGAAATTATTTGTTCTAGTTCTGTGAAAAATGTGGCTGGTAGCTTGATAGGGATTGCATTGAATTTGTAAATTGCTTTGGGTAGTATACTCATTTTCACTATATTGATTCTTCCGATCCATGAACATGGTATATTTCTCCATCTATTAGTTTCCCCTTAAAGTAAAACTATGCCTTCCTTAGCAAGAGTACGACTATGCTCACAAAGAGGCAGTCAAAAGGAGCTATAAAGTGAAGGACATAGAAATACTAATAATACCTAGTTCAGTTCAGTTCAGTTCAGTCGCTCAGTCGTGTCCGACTCTTTGCAACCCCATGAATCGCAGCACGCCAGGCCTCCCTGTCCATCACCATCTCCCAGAGTTCACTCAGACTCACATCCATTGAGTCCGTGATGCCATCCAGCCATCTCATCCTCTGTCCTCCCCTTCTCCTCCTGCCCCTAATCCCTCCCAGCATAAGAGTCTTTTCCAATGAGTCATCTCCTCGCATGAGGTGGCCAAAGTCCTGGAGCTTCAGCTTCAGCATCAGTCCTTCCAAAGAAATCCCAGGGTTGATCTCCTTCAGAATGGACTGGTTGGATCTCCTTGCAGTCCAAGGGACTCTCAAGAGTCTTCTCCAACACTACATTTCAAACGCATCAATTCTTCAGCGCTCAGCCTTCTTCACAGTCCAACTCTCACATCCATACATGACCACTGGAAAAACCATAGCCTTGACTAGATGGACCTTAGTCAGCAAAGTAATGTCTCTGCTTTTGAATATACTATCTAGGTTGGTCATAACTTTTCTTCCAAGGATTAAGCGTCTTTTAATTTCATGGCTACAGTCACCATCTGCAGTGATTTTCGAGCCCCAAAAAATAAAGTCTGACACTGTTCCTACTGTTTCCCCATCTATTTCCCATGAAGTGATGGGACCAGATGCCATGATCTTCGTTTTCTGAATGTTGAGCTTTAAGCCAACTTTTTCGCTCTCCTCTTTCACTTTCATCAAGAGGCTCTTTAATTCTTCTTCACTTTCTTCCATAAAGGTGGTGTCATCTGCATATCTGAGGTTATTGATATTTCTCCCGGCAATCTTGATTCCAGCTTGTGCTTCTTCCAGTCCAGCGTTTCTCATGATGTACTCCACATAGAAGTTAAATAAGCAGGGTGACAATATACAGCCTTGACGTACTCCTTTTCCTATTTGGAACTAGTCTGTTCTTCCATGTCCAGTTCTCACTGTTGCTTCCTGACCTGCATACAGATTTCTCAAGAGGCAGGTTAGGTGGTCTGGTATTCCCATCTGTTTCAGAATTTTCCACAGTTTATTGTGATCCACACAGTCAAAGGCTTTGGCATAGTCAATAAAGCAGAAATAGATATTTTTTCTGGAAATCTCTTGCTTTTTCCATGATCCAGCAGATGTTGGAAATTTGATCTCTGGTTCATCTGCCTTTTCTAAAACCAGCTTGAACATCAGGAAGGTCACGGTTCACTTATTGCTGAAGCCTGGCTTGGAGACTTTTGAGCATTACTTTACTAGCATGTGAGATGAGTGCAATTGTGCGGTAGTTTGAGTATTCTTTTGCATTGCCTTTCTTTGGAATTGGAATGAAAACTGACCTTTTCCAGTCCTGTGGCCACTGCTGAGTTTTCCAAATTTGCTGGCATATTGAGTGTAGCACTTTCACAGCATCATCTTTCAGGATTTGAAAGAGCTCAACTGGAATTCCATCACCTCCACTAGTAGTAATCACCAAAGGTCAGCCGCTATTTTAAGGAAACTACAGGTATTAACTCATTTAACTCTTACAACAACTCTGTAACATAATATTATCCCCCATTTTATAGATAAGAAAACTGAGGCTCACAAAGCTGAGCTTGTCCTAGGTCACAAAACTACTAAGTGGTAGAGCTGGGATACCACCCAGGTTATATGATTCTAGAGCCAGGGTCTTAGCCGATGCTCTAGAAAGGAAGAAATGCTGTCCTCAGCTGATTCAATCCATGGCATACCCCCATCAGAGAGTTTCAACTCCAGAATTTTTTCCACTTTAATTGCAACATTTTCCTACCTGGGTCAACTTCACAATCATTACAAAAGAACAGCTGCTCAAGTTTGTTGGAGAAGGAAATGGCAACACACTCCAGTATTCTTGCCTGGAGAATCCCATGGACAGAGGAGCCTGGTGGGCTTCACTCCATAGGGAGGGTCACAAAGAATCAGACATGACTGAAGTAACTGAGCATGCTCAAGTTTGTATACTGTTCTTTCAAAATGTGACACCAATATTTAGAAGACGGTCACAAGGAGGCAGTATAGTATAGCTAGGGGTATAGACCTTGGTGTTAGACTTTAAGAGGCTGCCACTATGCCAGCTACTTCTATCCAAGCTTCATAGAATAGAGATAATGGAACTTACCTCCTGGTACTGTAGGACTTACCACTCAATAAGTAGTTGCTATTAAAATTAAATCAATGCAAAATTATCTGAGCCATTCTCAAAACTGTGAAATTCAGAATTAACAGTGGATTTAGCACATCATAATACTGGTAGCAAATTGAACTGAATCAATTCTTTTACCAAATATATGTTCTACACATTATGTACAATCTTGTTTCACCCTCAGAACCTAGAATTGAAATGTGGTTATGTTCACTTTTGGATAGTAAATAAGCTTAGAGATTTTACTTGTCCACTGTCTTGCCAGTTGTAATTAAGATGACTAATCAATTAACTAGATTTTTCCCACAAAGCAGAATGAAAACCAGTAAGTGAAGAAATTATTTGAAAAACTTTTCTCTCTCAAATTGTAGAATTGAAATTTTCTAGACTAAAGTTCACTGTGTTAGCTTTTGCTATAATAAAGCTACAACCCAAACAGAGTAGTTAGGAAAGAGATGCTAAAGAGGAAAAATACTGCTCCCAAATAATGCCCCATGTCCAGCATATACCAGGTGGTTCTACTACTTCCAGCAGAGCCACCAAGGAAAAAGGCAAAGTCTGGGGTTAGAGTAGGAGATTTTTGAGGGGAGTCCAAGAAAAGCAGGCAAGTACTCAGGGGCTAAGGCTCCAGCCAGAGGGAGGTAAGACTGGGGTACTTACAAAGCAGATTTGCCTCATATTAGCCTTACCTTCACCCAAACATCCTGTAGAGGTCAGTTCCTGTTCTATTCAGAGAAATCTAGAGAAAATACATTATATTGGTCATTTGCTGACCTCCTCCCTGAATGCTGACCTACTGCTATTCCTAAACTGGGAATTCCCTAGTTATGTAAAACTAAAGTACCTCCTGCTAAAGTAAGATACTATTTCTTCTGTCTTAATTCAAGTGAAAGAGTTTTATTATTTGCATAATATCCAATATGTATAGGAAGAAAATCATTTATCATTCTCATTTAAAGAACATGATTCAGAACTGATTATTTCCACAATGACTGAAAAAAAAGTTTCAAGTGAAAGAATGGAATTTCCTATTGTATTGGTCAACATACAGGCCACTATGAAGGACATGGCAGATATAAAGTTATTGTTGTTTTAATCACTGAGTCCTGTCCGACTCTTTTGTGACCCCATGGACTGTAGCCCCCCAGGCTCCTCTATCCCTGGAATTTCCTAGGCAAGAATACTGGAGTGGGTTGCCATTTAAAGTAATCATATATAAAAAGAGACACAAGCTCAGTGATAAGGGTTCTGTTTACACAGGTGTGAAAAGAAGTAGAAAACAATTGACCCACGTGTCAAGAAGAAAATAATTGAAAACATATTCATATTATCTCAAGAACATATAGAACTTGTGTTTCATTATCAATTACCACGCAGCACCTATTCTAACCATTTCTTCCAAGTTTAGAATATACAACCTCTCTAGATAACCTGTGCAAACTTTAAACAATTGTCACATAAAGGTAAGCCTTTTTAACCTAACTTCAATCACTCATATGACATGACTGAAACACCCAGAATTATGCAAAGCACATACAAGATACCCTTTAAACTCTTGTTGATGGGATGGTGATTTCAGTCTATTTTCCTTTTCTCTGACCTTTGTGGAGACTGGAGAAGGGCTTAGAAACACTGGCAAAAGGGTGAGAGATGAGAGCAAACTGGTAAGGTACAAAGGCAGAGTAGAACTGAGGAGGAAAATGATGTGAAGTGACTCACTGTGCCTGAGGACAGTGGAATCTATTTTAGAAGACAGCCAGCCACCAAAAGCTGTGAACTGTAAAACAGAACGTGCTAAAGCATGCAGTCAGAAAACCCACTGCTTCACTGCTTTCCTACTCAATTTTCATTCAAAAAAAACCTCCCAAATCAATCTCTCTTTATAATCCTGACCTCACCAAGAGTTCCAGTTCCACTCACCTAACTATATAACTGGATTGGGTAGTAAAACAGAAGAGTCTTTCTCTGTAATTCACTCTGTCCTTTCTTCATGACCTTCCTGCTAGTATGGAAGGCATCTTTAATAAGACCTGGTGAAAAGAACCATCACAGGCTACCCTAGCAACCCTTTGACATTTTAATATGGAAAGTAATCAATTTAACAAGAAAAAAATGTTTACAAGTCTTGCAGATTCTCCAGTGTCTTGAGCTCAAGAATGTGTCAAAAAGCCCTGACATTGCCCATGCAAGAAAGATTTTAAAGAATCCTGGGGGAAGAGGGTTGGGAACTCACTGAAAAAAGTAAGGTAGATGATCAGTTAACAGCAGGACTCTCTGCTAATGGAATATATTTGCCTGTTAGTCTGGGCAATAGAAGACTCAAAAAAAGGGTTAAATTTGGATACCCAGAAGCACCCCAAGCTTAACATTTCTATAATGAAACTTCCCCGAAAAACAGTTTATGCTGACTTCCTTGTTCGTTGAGAGTACACTTGTTCTCTCAGGCTCCAAACATGAGTCATCTTGCCTGATTCCTCACCCACCTCCATCATATCTAATTAAACACCAAGTTGGAACAGCTCTTTCTTCAGCACTTTTTTGCAGCTCTCTCTGCTGCTTTTTTTCCTCATTGCTTCATCTCTAATGTGGTTTTGACCTCACACTTGGCTCCCTGACGACAGCCCCTTAACTCTCCAATCTATCTGGCAGGAGCATCCCTTTGGAGTTTGAGCTCTGCCTTGACTGGGTCACTATTTTCATTAGAAGTATTTTGTGATCCGCCCTTGTCTACTGTACAAAGATATTTCAAGCTTTACTTCCAAATGCACCCCGAGCTACCCTGTAGTTTTACCTTCTTCCTATTTTTCTGGGCACCAGCCAAGCTGGCATTACCACAGTCCACCGCCCTAACTCCTGCCATTTCCTTTTCCTGTACTACAATCTCCCCAGGCCCAGCACATTCCAACCACACACACACACACACACACACACACACACACACACACACACACACACGTTTTGGCATTAGTTCAGAGGTCCTCCACACCTTCAAGTCTCACTTCACTTCTCCACAGATTTCCCCATCAGAAGTATTTCCTGTTCTCTTAGAGCCTTCATTTGCCTTCATTTGGTAGGAAAACATATTGCTTTGTATTGTAGCTGTTGTTTTTATTCAGGGATCTTCTTTCCCAATTAAACTCTCTGCTCATGCTAGGAAAACCATGTTTAATTTGCCTAACTTGTCTTCTCAGTGCCTAGCATGGTCCCTCTTACAAACCAAGCGTTCAGGAACTATTTTATATGAGTCAAT
The DNA here is from genome assembly GCF_001704415.2 of Capra hircus. Lineage (NCBI taxonomy): Eukaryota > Metazoa > Chordata > Mammalia > Artiodactyla > Bovidae > Capra > Capra hircus. The sequence goes on from NC_030814.1 coordinate 19,594,079, forward strand.
GCAGAACCGAAATGACTGTTTCTTTTTTTCCCCAAAAACATGGTTTTTCAAGCTTCAAGATGCCACAGAATTTCCTGTGATGCTTATTCAGATATTCTGACTCAAAAGATATGGCCTCTTATAGAGAACAAACTAGTGATTACCAGCAGGGAGAGGGTAGTAGGAAGGGGCAATATAGAAGTAGCAGATTAAAAGGTTCAAATTATCAGATATAAAATAAGCTACAAAGATATATTATATAACAAAGGAATATAGCCAATATTTTATAACTATAAATGGATTATAAACTTTAAAATTTGTGAATCACTATATTGTACACCTATAACTGACATAATATTACATAATATGCACAGCAATAATTCAAATTTTTAAAAAAGATAGTCTGAGACCCAAAACTACATGTTTTAAATGCTTTTGAAAGTAAAACTCCCACCTGAAAGTAAAAATAAAAATAAACATGACCTAATTAAACACTTTTGTACAGCAAAGGAAACCATAAACAAAATGAAAAGACAACCCACAGAATGGGAGAACATATTTGCAAGTAAAGCAACCAACGAAGAATTAACCTCCAAAATATACAAATAGCTCCAGCTCGATATCAAAAAAAAAAAGCAAACATCCCAATCAAAAAATGGGTGGCAGATACAAATTGACATTTCCCCAGAGAAGACATACAGATGACCATAAAGCACATGAAAAGATGTTCAACATCGCTCATTATTAGAGAAAGGAAAATCAAAACTACCATGAGATATCACCTCACACCAGTCATAATGGCCATCATTAAAAAGTCTACAAACGATAAATGCTAGATAGGGTGAACACTTAAGTTGCTCCCATGTCCTGGCTATTGCAAATAGTGCTGCAGTGAACTTTGTATCTTTTTGAATTATGGTTTTCTCCAGATATATGTCCAGGAGTGGGGTTGCTGGATCATATGGTAGCTCTATTTTTAGTTTTTTAAGAAACCTCCATACTGTTCTTCATAGTGGTTACACCAATTTACATTCCCACCAAGTGTGGAGGGGGTTCCCTTTTCTCCCTCCCCCTTGAATGAAGTCACTTAAGTGTTCATCAACAGATGAATGAATAAAGAAGATATGGTACATATATACAGTGGAATATTACTCAGCCATTAAAAAAGAATGAAATGATGCCATTTGCAACAACATGCATGGACCTAGAGATTACTATACAAAAAGTGAAGCAATTCAAACAAAGACAAATATCACATGATATCACTTATATGGGAATCTAAAAAGATGTTTCAAATGAATTTATTCACAAAACAGAAATGGACTCATAGACTTTGAACACAAACTTATGATTACCAAAGGAGAAAGGTGGTAGGGGCAGAGATAGATTAGGAGTTTGGGATTAAAATATACACACTACTATATATAAAAAAGATAATCAACAAGGACCTATTGTATAGCACAGAGAACCTACTCAATATTCTGTAATAACTTATGTGGGAAAGGAATCAGAAAAATAATAAATATATGTATATGTATAACTAAAAAATTTTAAAAAGAAAAGGACAAATGTTATAAATAAATAAACAAATAACTCCATTAGTTTCCATGGGAAAAGGTGTTGCCTAAGCAATTAATAGTCTGAAAGTTGACACAGATTCCACACTAAGCTATCACTCTTTAAAAAAAAATACTTGAAAAAACTTCACGACTCAACTTAGCCAAACAATTAATGTTCAATAATAGTAATAATAATAAGCTGATGTTTAATAATAATAAACAGAGATATAATTTGTAGCTAAATTTTATATTTTAAAGACCATTTACTAGGTCAAATAAATCAAGTGGGATAATATTTCAGTTAGTAGTTTCTACTCAAAATAGCTTGCATTTCAAGAAAAAAAAATTATTGGATATTTACTGTAATTTACTATTGAAAATACACAAAAATAACAATCTATTCCTTTATAGAAATGTTTTGGTTTGCAATAGAAATTTTGTTGGCTCCTCTCCCCACTTCAAAAAAAAAAAACTTATCCTTTAAAATTGTACAATAGTAGAGAGTAAAAAGAAAAGGCAAAATGATTTTCCCTAATATATAACAGAATGGAAATTCAATTTTGCCTATTTGTACTCTGGCCTCATCTGGCTTTTCTGCAACCATTTTCCATCTATGTCAAGTTCACCTCCACTTTAGAGTCAGTCTTCTTTAGGGAAGATGTCCCTGATCACTAATTTTTAGGCAAGACACTGTTCATGCAAGAAGATAATGCAAACAGAGAAAAATAGAACTTGTCCTTCCTTAAAAGGTCCATGAATTCAGAGAAAATTATTTTTTCTACAGAATTTAGAGACAATGTTAATTACATAAAAGTATAAATTTTAACAATTTACATTTTATTATAAAATGTTATTATAACTAACTAATATGAAAAAAGAATATTTTACCTTTAAAGCATTAACTCTAGTTTTAGAAACATAGCCAAAGTAAATAATCATGGATTTTTTTTAAGTGTGTATAAAATTTAGTCACTGTATTTTTAATAGTAAAGTAACTATAGATTAAATGTCCAAAAGTTACAGATTGGTAAAATGAGATATAATTAGTTAATAAATCAGAATAGCATATGATCACTGGGCTTCCCTTGTGGCCCAGCTGGTAAAGAATCCTCCTGCAATGTGGGAGACATGGGTTCGATCCCTGGGTTGGGAAAATCCCCTGGAGAAGGGAAAGGCTACACACTCCAGTATTCTCACCATGGGGTTGCAAAGAATTGGACATGACTGAGCAACTTTCACGTTCATATGATCACTAAAAGTGATGCTGCAGAAATATATTCAATGAAATAATATAAAAAATTTTTAGAAGCACACTAACAAATATCATCTTACAGAAGATGCCTAAATGAACTTTTTGACCAACCCAAAATACATTTATCAGACACACATTATCATGGAAAGAACACTGGAAAGACATTCATCAAAACGTCAATCATGGTTATTTCTGGCTTTGGGGTTACTATTTTTTTTTATTTTGTTCTTAATACTTTATATATTTTATACACTACCTATAATAAATGTAATAGTTTTAACCAGGACCAAAAAGTCTGGATTCTAGGTATAGCTGGGCCACCTTAAGCAAGTCACTTAACTCACTCAGCTGCAGTGGGTTACTTTCTAAAAATAGTGGGTCAAAGATTGTACCAAACTTACAAGGTAGAGTAAAACCATTTAGGTATGACCTAAATCAAATCCCTTACGATTATACACTAGAAGTGACAAATAGATTCAAGGAATTAGATCTGATAGACAGAGTGCCTGAAGATCTATGGATGGAGGTTTGTGACATTGTATAGGAGGCAGCGATCAAGACCATCCCCAAGAAAAAGAGAGGCAAAAAAGGAAAATGGCTGTCTGAGGAGGGCTTACAAATAGCTGAGAGAAGAAGAGAAGTGAAAGGCAAAGGAGAAGAGGAAAGATATACCCATTTGAATAAAGAGTTCCGAAGAACAGCAAGGAGAGATAAGAAAGCCTTCCTCAGTGATCAGTGCAAAGAAATAGAGGAAACAATAGAATGGGAAAGACTAGAGATCTCTTCAAGAAAATTAGAGATACCAAGGGAACATTTCATGCAAAGATGGGCTCAATAAAGGACAGAAAAGGTACGGAACTAACAGAATGAGAAAATATTAAGAAGAGGTGGCAAGAATACACAGAAGAACTACTTTAAAAATATCTTCATGACCCAGATAATCACGATGGTGTGATCCCTCACCTAGAGCCAGACATCATGGAATGCAAAGTCAAGTGGGCCTTAGGAAGCATCACTACGAACAAAGCTAGTGGAGGTGATGGAATTCCAGTTGAGCTGTTTCAAATCCTGAAAGATGATGCTGTGAAAGTGCTGCACTCAATATGCCAGCACATTTGGAAAACTCAGCAGTGGCCAAAGGACTGGAAAAGGTCAGTTTTCATTCCAATCCCAAAGAAAGGCAATGCCAAAGAATGTTCAAACTACCACACAATTGCACTCACCTCACACACTAGAAAACTAATGTTCAAAATTCTCCAAGCCAGGTTTCAACAGTATGTGAATCATGAACTTCCAGATATTCAACCTGGATTTAGAAAAGGCAGAGGAACCAGAGATCAAATTGCCAACATCCTTGGATCATTGAAAAAGAGAGTTCCAGAAAACCATCTATTTCTGCTTTATTGACTATGCCAAAGCCTTTGACTGTGGGGATCACAATAAACTGTGGAAAATTCTCAAAGAGATGGGAATACCAGACCACCTGACCTGCCTCTGGAGAAATCTGTATGCAGGTCAGGAAGCAACAGTTAGAACTGGACATGGAACAACAGACTGGTTTCAAATAAGAAAGGAGTATGACAAGGCTATATATTGTCACCCTGCTTATTTAACTTATATGCAGAGTACATCATGAGAAATGCCAGGCTGGATGAAGTACAAGCTGGAATCAACATTACCGGGAGAAATATCAGTAACCTCAGATATGTAGATGAACCACCCCTTTTGCAGAAAGCAAAGAAGAACTAAAGATCCTCTTGATGAAAGTGAAAGAGGAGAATGAAAATGTTAGCTTTAAACTCAAAATTCAAAAAACTAAGGTCATGGTATCCGGTCCCATTACTTCATGGCAAATAGATGAGGAAATAATGGAAACAGTGACAGATTTTATTTTGGGGAGCTCCAAAATCACTGCAGATGGTGACTGCAGCCATAAAATTAAAAAATACTTGCTCCTTGGAAGAAAAGCTATGACCAACCTAGACAGCATATTAAAAAGCAGAGACATTACTTTGCCAACAAAGGTCCATCTAGTCAAAACTATGGACTTCTAATGATAGGAAATGATCCAGACTTCAGATTTAAGTTCAGTTCAGTTGCTCAGTCATGTCCAACTCTGCGAACCCATGGACTGCAGCATGCCAGGCTTCCCTGTCCACTGCCAACTCCTGGAGCTTGCTCAAACTCACGTCCATTGAGTCCGTGATGCCATCCAACCATCTCATCCTCTGTCGTCCCCTTCTCCTCCTGCCCTCAATCTTTCCCAGCATCAGGGTCTTTTCAAATGAGTCAGCTCTTCACATCAGGTGGCCAAAGTATTGAAGTTTCAGCTTCAACATCAGTCCTTCCAATGAATACTCAGTCTCCTTTAGGATGGACTGTTTGGATCTCCTTACAGTCCAAGGGACTCTTAAGAGTCATCTCTCATCAGTGTTTTATAGTTTTCTATATATAGGTCTTTAGTTTCTTTAGGTAGATATATTCCTAAGTATTTTATTCTTTTCGTTGCAATGGTGAATGGAATTGTTTCCTTAATTTCTTTTTCTACTTTCTCATTATTCGTGTATAGGAATGCAAGGGATTTCTGTGTGTTGATTTTATATCCTGCAACTTTACTATATTCATTGATTAGCTCTAGTAATTTTCTGGTGGAGTCTTTAGGGTTTTCCATGTAGAGGATCATGTCATCTGCAAACAGTGAGAGTTTTACTTCTTCTTTTCCAATTTGGATTCCTTTTATTTCTTTTTCTGCTCTGATTGCTGTGGCCAAAACTTCCAGAACTATGTTGAATAGTAGCAGTGAAAGAGGACACCCTTGTCTTGTTCCTGACTTTAGGGGAAATGCTTTCAATTTTTCACCATTGAGGATAATGTTTGCTGTGGGTTTGTCATATATTGCTTTTATTATGTTGAGGTATGTTCTTGAGAAAGAAGAATGGAACTGGAGGAATCAACTTGCCTGACTTCAGGCTCTACTACAAAGCCACAGTCATCAAGACAGTATGGTACTGGCACAAAGACAGACATATAGATCAATGGAACAAAATAGAAAGCCCAGAGATAAATCCACACACATATGGACACCTTATCTTTGACAAAGGAGGCAAGAATATACAATGGAGTAAAGACAATCTCTTTAACAAGTGGTGCTGGGAAAACTGGTCAACCACTTGTAAAAGAATGAAACTAGATCACTTTCTAACACCGCACACAAAAATAAACTCAAAATGGATTAAAGATCTAAATGTAAGATCAGAAACTATAAAACTCCTAGAGGAGAACATAGGCAAAACACTCTCAGACATAAATCACAGCAGGATCCTCTATGATCCACCTCCCAGAATTCTGGAAATAAAAGCAAAAATAAACAAATGGGATCTAATTAAAATTAAAAGCTTCTGTACAACAAAGGAAAATATAAGCAAGGTGAAAAGACAGCCTTCTGAATGGGAGAAAATAATAGCAAATGAAACAACTGACAAACAACTAATCTCAAAAATATACAAGCAACTTCTGCAGCTCAATTCCAGAAAAATAAACGACCCAATCAAAAAATGGGCCAAAGAACTAAATAGACATTTCTCCAAAGAAGACATACGGATGGCTAACAAACACATGAAAAGATGCTCAACATCACTCATTATTAGAGAAATGCAAATCAAAACCACAATGAGGTACCACTTCACACCAGTCAGAATGGCTGCGATCCAAAAATCTGCAAGCAATAAATGCTGGAGAGGGTGTGGAGAAAAGGGAACCCTCCTACACTGTTGGTGGGAATGCAAACTAGTACAGCCACTATGGAGAACAGTGTGGAGATTCCTTAAAAAATTGCAAATAGAACTACCTTATGACCCAGCAATCCCACTTCTGGGCATACACACGGAGGAAACCAGAATTGAAAGAGACACATGTACCCCAATGTTCATTGCAGCACTGTTTATAATAGCCAGGACATGGAAACAACCTAGATGTCCATCAGCAGATGAATGGATAAGAAAGCTGTGGTACATATACACAATGGAGTATTACTCAGCCGTGAAAAAGAATTCATTTGAATCAGTTCTGATGAGATGGATGAAACTGGAGCCAATTATACAGAGTGAAGTAAGCCAGAAAGAAAAACACCAATACAGTATACTAACACATATATATGGAATTTAGGAAGATGGCAATGACGACCCTGTATGCAAGACAGGAAAAAAGACACAGATGTGTATAACGGACTTTTGGTCTCAGAGGGAGAGGGAGAGGGTGGGATGATTTGGGAGAATGGGAATTCTAACTTGTATACTGTCATGTAAGAATTGAATCGCCAGTCCATGTCTGACGTAGGGTGCAGCTTGCTTGGGGCAGGTGCATGGGGATGACCCAGAGAGATGTTGTGGGGAGGGAGGTGGGAGGGGGGTTCATGTTTGGGAACGCATGTAAGAATTAAAGATTTTAAAATTTAAAAAAAAATAAAAAAATTTAAAAAAAAAAAAAAGAGTCATCTCTAACACCGCAGTTCAAAAGCATCAATTCTTTGGTGCTCAGCTTTCTTTATAGTCCAACTCTCACATCCATCCATGACTACTGGAAAACCCATAGCTTTGACTAGATGGACCTTTGTTGGCAAAGTAATGTCTCTGCTTTTTAATATGCTATCTAGGTTGGTCATAGCTTTTCTTCCAAGGAGCAAGCGTCTTAATTTCATGGCTGCAGTCACCATCTGCAGTGATTTAGAGCCCAAAATAATAAAGTCTGTCACTGTTTCTATTATTTCCCCATCTATTTGCCATGAAGTGATGGGACCAGATGCCATGATCTCAGTTTTCTGAATGTTGAGCTTTAAGCCAACTTTTTCACTCTCCTCTTTCACTTTCATCAAGAGGCTTTTTAGTTCCTCTTCACTTTCTGCCATAAGGGTGGTGTCATCTGCATATCTGAGGTTATTGATATTTCTCCCAGCAATCTTGATTCCAGCTTGTGCTTCATCCAGGTTTACATGTCATCAAATAAATCTTTTAAGCAAAAGTATGCTAAAGAAGTCAGGTTTTACTTCTGGTTATGCTTTAGTCATTTTAACTGGAAAAATATGTATTATTCTGTATATTATGTTTTTACTTTTCTGGGATTATGTATCCCTGTTAAGCTCAGAATAATCTGATTGAAAACATTCACAAGTTCAGAAGTACCCTCCTTCCTTCCTTTATTCTTTCACCCAACACATAGTTATTGATCACTTACTATATGCCATTCACTATGTAGGTGCTAAGGACACAAGCAAGGTCTCTTCTCATGAAGCATAAAGTATCAAAGGTGGGGAGAAGGGGGGGAGTTACTCAAATAAGCACACAAATAAATACATAATTGTAACTGATGCTACAAAAGAGATTTAATACAGCACCCGGGGCAGAATTAGAAACATCAGACTTTTAAGATGCTGAGGTATCTCTACCTCAGTAAGGAAGGTTTCTCTCATTTCTTTCCCTTCTTCTCTCTCTCTCTCTCTCTCAATTTCCATCATGGCATATCCATTCCTATGCTTTAACTTACCCAACTGAAAATGTTACAGATACATATTATTTTTCTGGGGTTGCCATAACAGAACAGTTCAGACTGGTGTCTTAAACAAGATTAGTCCTTTTTCCCACAGTTCCAGAGGCTAGAAGTTCAAGTTCAAGGTGCCAGCAGGGCAGGTTTTCTGTGAGGCCTCCCTCCTCGGCCTGTAGGTGGCCACCCTCCCGCTGCCTCTTGGCACGGTTTTCCCCTGTGCCTGCTGCCCCTGGTATCACCTCTTCTTAGGAGGACACCTGTCAGGCTGGATTAGAACCACGCCCTGAAGGCCTCATTTAAATGCAAACACCTCTTTTACAAAGCTGACTTTCAAATACAGTTATATTCTGAGGAACTGGGGTAAGAGATTTCAAAATAAAAATGGGGGGTGGGAGTAGGGTGGGCAGGGAGACACAATTTAGCCCACAATAGTAGGTTAGGGGACAGGGCTGCCAAATATAGTTGTGCCTGTGACACATTACACAACTCCAACACGTGTCATCTGCATCACAGTGATCATAAATGTGTGTCACTTTTAATGCTAACATTTCCTGAGGAAAACTTTTTAACTGAAACCTTCCAGGAGGAGCGTTTACCTATTTCTGACTTTCACAGAGGACCTTGGGGCTGGCCTTGCTGCTCTGTGGTAGGAAACCTTCCCATATGGAGGGTGACCTCCTAGGGCAAATTCTGGCCTTTGTTTTCCCCTCCCTTCATCCGCCTACCTTCAGGAGTACTTTATTTTGAATGATTAATTTAGAAGGAGCTCCATGAAGGTCACGTAACAGAGGCAGTGTGGCAGAGGGCTAAACTCCCAGCTTCTAGAAGAAGATGACCTGAGCTTATACCTCAGTTCTACCACTGCGTGGCTATGGGCCTTATTTAACATGTGTCTGCTTAGAACTCCTCATCCCTAAAATAAAAATGACAAGCATATCTACTTTTTAGGGTCATTGTACCACTTCAATAAGATTATAGCTGTTGATAAAGTGCTTGTATAAGCAAGCCTACAACAAAAGGCTGCTGTCATTCCTTCAGCACAGTTTGGGGATTTCCCTTCCAACTCCCTTCACACAAGCTGAGGAGGAACAGACGAGGCCCAAGCTGACAGAGATTTGAATGTAGTTACAAGGGGGCTGCAACTGCACGACGTCAGTTGTGCAGTCAACGCCAAGCAGAGCTCATGGCATGGAGAAAATATTCCAGACTTGTCAAATGAATAGCTTCAGAAAGGAATCGAGGTCAGACTGCAGAAATCCGGTCTACATTGGAGAATGGGGCTTTCAGCTCGTTAGTCTGTATATACTCTGTGAAAGTGAAGGTGAAAGTCGCTCAGTCATGTTCGACTCTGCGATCCCACAGTTCATGGAATTCTCCAAGCCAGAATATTAGAGGGGGTAGCCTTTCCCATCTCCAGGTATACCCTCTGATATCCTCTAAATAGCTGAGTATGATATCTTGTTTCTTGTCGGCACTAAAATGTTGATTGATCTGCTCTAAGGTTAAATAAACATGAACTACCTTACTGTACTTTTCACCTTTGTTCATTCTCTGGGTAATTTTCCCAGAGAGATGACGGGCTCCTAGACTGTGGAGATGGAAGATGGGGATGGTTGCACAGCAACGTGAATGCACTTCCTGCTCCTGAACTAACTAAACTGTACTCTTTAAAATGATTCAAATTGCATGAATCATGTTAGATTTTTGCCACAGTTTTAAAAAACGTCCCCTACAGACCTGGACCTATGGTAGGAACAAAAGGAAGTTGTGCTACTGAAACACAAGGTTGTCTTGAGAATGGAGTGAGATACTAGCGTGTCTGGCACATGGCAGAGGCTTGATAAAGTCAGCTCACTTTTCCAGTAGTGCTAGATCACAGCTGCCCCTGACCATGACAAGTCCCCCAGAATGCCTGCAGTTCCTACCACCAGATTAAAAGGTTCCTCTAGGGAGAAAAAGGTCTCTAACTCTTGCAGCAGTTCACGTCCTAATACTGCAGATGGTGGAGATATAGCCCCTCTGGAAGAAACCTTACAGCTTGGTCTCTATTAAGATCAATTCTAATCATAAATTACCAAGTACCAAAGGAAATGCTTGAGACTATTAAAAGAAGACATGCCATGTACTATCCATTTTGGATAGGCATCTGTAACATTTGTATCAAAATAACATAGATTTTTTTTTCAATTACAGCTCTAGTGAATTTATGTGCCTCATTATAAAGTAATTCTGTGGGAGTTGAGGGATTAGAAAGTAGAGTCATTAACTCTTTCTTCACAGAAAAACACAATAGCCCACAAAGAATGAAAGGTGTAAATAAGAATCTCATATTTAACAGAGGGCTAATATTTTATTTTAAAAGATATATTTCTATTCACCTACTAATCAGTCTCCTTGAATTTGACAATTGTTTTTTAAAATCCACGTATTCTTGGCTGTCTGAGTTTAAATAAATCATGACATGATCCTGAGAACTTGGCAAGAGCATCAATGATTTTACATCTGGCATCGCACACCAGCTGCATGTTGAGGGAATGAAAGCTTTTCTATTTCTTTACCTTGCTTCATTAGTGAATATGTGGTGATGCATGCATTACCACGTGTGTGCAGACTCAGCTCCCCATATGGAGAGGCACTCAGCAATGTCACAAAACCCATGCATCATTTGCTAAGATGCTGAACTTTCACAAATAATAAGATGATTTTCTGGAAATATTTTTACCTATAAATGGACACATATTTCTCACCAATATAGCTATATGCTTAAGATACACTGGTAGAACCTGTTGCAAAAGTCTAATGGAGAAATAACTTTAGCTGTCACAGTTGAACATATGTACAGTATGGTACCCATCTTCAAGTCATCATACAGAAAAAAAAAAAAACAATAAATTCCTTGCCAAATCTATGTCCAACACATTTTCTACTTAGTTCTTGACAACTATACTACTTATGGGAAAATATCTGCACTGTGAGCTGTACGGTTAGCTAATTAAAGAAATCTTTACAACGTCCTCAGTCTCTATTTCTTTGCCTTATATTTGCATATTTTTTAAATTGAACAAACATGTCTTTTTATTAGTTATATGCTGTGTAACAAGTTACTCCCAAAGTGTAATGGTTCAAACCACAATAATATGAATAACTTCCTATCTCAAGGTTCCAGTGGGTCAGGAAATCAAAAGTGGCTTGGCTGGGTAGTTATGGCTCAGGGTCTCTCATGAGGTTAAGTTTAGGTGCTGTAGACATCTTATGATTTGACTGCGGCTGGAGAATCTGCTTCCAAGGTGGTTAACATATTACTAGCAAGTTGGTGCTGACCCTTTGGCAAGACATATCAGTCCCTTTGATGTGAAACTCTAGAAAGCTCTTTGAATTTCCTCATGACATGAGAGCTGGAAACCCCAATGTCTGATCCAAGAGCACAAGGCTGAAGAGGCACTGTCTTCTAAACCCACCCTTGGGAATCACAGAGCATCACTTCTACCATGTTCCACGGTCACACAAACCAAACCTGGTATAATATGGGAGGGGACTACACAATGGTTTCAATACCAGAGGAGAGGATCTTTGAGGGCCATCTTAAAGGATGGATGCTGCTGCTGCTGCTGCTAAGTCGCTCAGTCGTGTCCAACTCTATGCAACCCCATAGACGGCAGCCCACCAGGCTCCTCCATCCTTGGGATTCTCCAGGCAGGAGCACTGGAGTGGGTTGCCATTTCCTTCTCCAAAAGGATGGATACCACACTCAAATTTTATTTTCAAATTTTTAGGCTTCCATGGTACATGCACTTTCATTTGGCTGAGATCTGATTTTGCACATGTTCATTTTTCTGTCTTGGCTAAGCATTAAAACAGCAGCATAGAAGTAAAAATAGAGGTTCTCAATCATAATAATTTAATCAATCTAAAAATTACAACCATTTCCACATTTAACTGATGGGAAAAAAAAAATGTATCAGATCTAACAGCAAAGCTATTTGTCATCCACCGAAAGCACTTACCTAATAATGAAAACAAAAAATCACTTTGGAAAAAAAAAATCACTTTGAGTCACTGGTTAAAATTATAGGGAAGGAAACTAATTATTTTGAGATATTTTGCTGTTTCATCCTATTCAATATTCTGAGGTAATATCAATCATTAACCTCAAAGTATTTTCAAATTTTAAAAAAAAAAAGCTTCTGCTCTGTATGATCTTCTGAAAGCTTTCAATTAATAACACATTAAGGGAAGAGGATGATCTTTATGGGTTTTTTAATCAATAGATTGGAAATATTCATGCAGAACTCATTACTAAGCTGTTTACAAAATCTCTACCTTGGTACCCAGCCTCATTCGTTCAATAAATATGTCTGAGCACCTGTTGCTTTGAGATGCTCTAGGACATTAAAAAAAAAAACCACTAAGCCAAAGCCTTTGCCCTAAAGGTACTCATATCTGGTTAGGTTGATAAGGCAGTTTAACACATACTTTAATACTAAACATTCTGCAGTAAGTTTCATAAGATAAAGGAAAAGTGCACTGTGAGTTAGAAGAGAGAAGTCAGTTCTGCTTGGCAAACCCAGCAAAGCCTTAGGGAATATCGGCATTTGAGCTGGTTTTTTAAAGGATGAGTAGATTTTAACAGTGGGAGATTATACGGTAATGATTATAATGAAAGGAGAACAAAATGAAAATGTAAATATAAGGAATTCATAACGCTGCTAACACACATTAAGCCTTGACAATGTGGGTGCATTTTTCGTCACCTCCATATTTCAAGGTAAGAGACCAGGTAGACTCTGCTCCTTCAGTGATTATATCCTTCTCCCCTTCCACCCCTCATCCAGTGAAAACTTGTCATTACCTTCTACCGGCTCTTGGCTTTGAATTTACTGGGGCTGGTTTCCCTACCAATCCGTCAGTACTATAATCCCTCAGTTACTCTCACCAAGTTCTTTTTTTGCTTTCTTCCCTGTTGTAACTAATCAGTGAGGGTTTCTGTATAGGATTTACATTTTAAACTCTTCTGACACAGCTACTGGGTCAGCTTGTATTTTTCAGCATGGCCACAAAACCAGCCTAAGCTGAAGTCCCAGGCCCGGCCACCATCTGACAGCCCCCGCAGGCCTGAACTCAAGTGAGAAATGCCTAACTGAGCCTAGGCCACCCCATCACCACAGAAGGTAATCAGGAACAGATTGTTGTAGTTTTAAGCCATTATGCCTTAGAGTGATTTGTTTCCTAACAGTCAATAATTAAGAAGGATTCTGGCTCCTGTAATTGGGATGCTGTCGTAACAAAATCCAAGACATGCAGTATTGTGTGGGGGACCAGGTGGAGAGCAGAAAATGGAAGAACACTGAGGAGGCTGTTAGTGGAAAACTAAAGAACCTCCATGAAAGCATCCATGGAACCTGAGGGCCTCAAGAAGGCTGCCAGCGAGGGATGGCAAAGAAAGGTCAGTCCCACCGGAAGCAAGAGGAAAGGGTGCGATTTTCATGAAGAATCACAAAGTTCGGCAATGCTGTCGCCTGCGGTAAGGTGCAAAATGTGAAGTGTACCTAACGAACTCGAAGATCTAGCTAAGCAGCTTTTCAGGCAGGATACTGAAATTGCCACCTGGCTTCTTCTCCTGCCAATGATAAAATGCAAAAGGAAAGAGCTAGAGAATGAACTGTTAATATAGAGGCGCCAAGACTCGCTGGGTTTGAAAATAAAACGATTTCTTATTCCCAGCCTCTCTAGACAGCAAATGATTCTAAAATTAAAAGAGGCTTCTGGGCAGAGATGAAATCCAGTGCACTATCAAGAAAGCATGGTCTAAAAATGAAAGTGAGGGCATGACTAAAATTCTTTGTTAAGATTTTAGAAAGATCTAAAAGAGTACCTCACAGACCCTTTCAATCAGCCCCAAAGCTTGAGAACATGCCTTGCAGACCCTCTTAGTTGAATAATTGGGCCTCTCAGAATCTTAAGGATGTCATCACACACCAGTGTCACATGTACTCTCGTAAAGAAGAATTTAGTTTGAAAAAATAGGATTATAAAGTGATACATTTAAAGACACACAAACTCACAGCGCTTTTAAGAGAGTTATTCTGGTGGAACCACTGTCATCTTAGACCAAAAGGAACAGATAAATACTAAATAAAAAGAGGACTTTGAATCTCTATTTTACAGGCAGGAAGGAAGCTGAGAAGGCTTCTCAATTGCAAACTCAAGCTTTCCTATTGGAAAAAAAAATTTTTTTTAAGGATGACCAAGGGCAGAACCAAGAGCCCAGAAGGTAGATGGAGCCAAGAGCCAAGCAGGTACACTGACACAGGAAACAGGCTGAAAATCAGTGGCTCTTGTTTTATCCTTGGGGCACTATCCCACAGCTGTATGTTGGGGTGTGAGAGGAAGACAGTCTGTCCTTTCAGTTACAGGTCTTCAAACTGAGAGGAAGGTAACTCAGGGAGATGTACCCAAGGAAATATTCAAGAAGCTTCACTTCCGTGACAAGATCCCAGACTTTGAGCAAATGCCATCATAGAAGACGACTGGGAGGAAGGGGACGCAATAAGTGTATTTTGCACAAGGGAGGGATTTAAAATGTTATGGCCAAAGGGTTGACTGCAACTGACAGTGAGACCTTCCACCACCGATGTTCTTGCAATGTGACCTGGTGAGCTCACTCCTCCCACCAAGGGGGTACATGTCCCCTCCTCCTTAAATGTGGGCAAGTCAAGGATCATGGAAGAAGTGATTCAGTCTCAGAGCACAGGCTATACAAGGGGAAACTGTTTCCACCTGGGACCCTTGGGACACTCCCTCTTGGAATCAGTGATTACATCAGGAGGAAGAGGAAAGCTGATGGGTCAGAACACTGAGAATGGGTCCACCCTTCAGCAAGAGAGCAACAATAACACTAACACCAGACGGCAAACCTGAAGCAGTCAGTAAAAGAACAGTCATACAGAACCAGTCACTCAACCTGCCTGCCCAGCTCTAGTCATGGAGACCAAATTACAATTTGCAATCAGCATACAATCAATGTCAAGAAGTGATAACACAGTTCAGATCCTGAACAGCGCCAGAGGAACTGAGTGTGCATCACCATTGGAACAGACCTTCAGACCTGACTCCCCAGAAACAAGGACTGGATTAGTATTGTTAATGTTTTCCCAGCAATTCTTTTCTGTTTCCTGGGTAAGTGGACCATCCCTTCTGATGGATGCATTCTTTTCTGGATATTCTTGCCATCCAAATTTGCAGGGAAGGTCCCTATCCACAGGGTACAATGATCACATATAACCTGGCATCATCAACACTCATGTGGATTTCATAGATTTGTATATTTATTATAACATTGTAGTAAATCACATAAAATTCTGCAAGGACTACTGGTATTCCTTGGTTTGTATTTCTGCTTCCATGGTCACATGACATTCTCCTGTGCCTGTGTCTGTCCCCTACTTTCCCGCTTCTTATAAGGATACCAGTCATTTGATAAGAGCCTATCCTAAACTGGCTTCCCTCATGGCTCATCTGGTAAAGAATCCACCTGCAATGTGAGACACCTGGGTTTGACCCCTGGGTTGGGAAGATCCCCTGGAGACGGGAACAGTTATCCACTCCAGTATTCTGGCCTGGAGAATCCTATGGACTACATAGTCCATGGGGTTGCAAAGAGTCAGACACGACTGAGAGACTTTCACTTCACTACCCTAAACCAGAATTACCTCATCTTAATTCACATTTCATCTGCAGAGACCCTACTTCCAAATAAGGTCACATTAACAGATACCAGGGGTAAGGATTTGAACATCTTCGTATGGACACAGTTCAACCCATAACAATATCAAATCTTAATTTTTCTCCAAGAACAACATAACCTAGTTTACCGGAGGAGAGTATATTCCTGTGATCACTGTGACTTTCACTCAATGTTCAGCAAAATAATGCCCCTGACTGATAGTGCTAAAAAAATCTACCCATTTTATAGGTCTTTTTGTCTAGCTATGGTTTTATGCAGGAGGAATTATTTTTTGTCTAGCTATGGTTTTTCCAGTAGTCATGTATGGATGTGAGAGTTGAACTATAAAGATACATGAACACCAAAGAATTGATGCTTTTGAACTATGGTGTTGGAGAAGACTCTTGAGAGTCCCTTGGACAGCAAGGAGATCCAACCTGTCAATCCTAAAGGAAATCAGTCCTGAATATTCATTGGAAGGACTGATGCTGAAGCTGAAGCTCCAATACTTTGGCCAGCCGATGCAAAGAGCTGACTCATTTCCCTGACACTAGGAAAGATTGAAGGCAAGAGGAGAAGGGGACGGCAGAGGATGAGATGGTTGCATGGCATCACCAACTCGATGGACATGAGTTTGAGCAAGCTCTAGGAGTTGGTGATGGACAGGGAGGCCTGGCGTGCTGCAGTCCATGAGGTCCCAAAGAGTTGGACACGACTGAGTGACTGACCTGAACTGAGTTCTCTGAAGCTTCTAAGTTTGCAACCCCTTGGCTAGAGGCCATTTTTTGTACGCCTGGAACCACTCACATTTTTAAGGTGGCTATGTACGTATCTGTATGTCCTCTTTTGTATTGTTCTTTAAATTTAACATTCAGTGACTTCCGTGGTGGAGCAGTGGATAAGAATCCAACTGACAATGCAGGGGACATGGGTTCAATCCCTGATCTGGCAAGATTCCACATGCCATGCAGTAACTAATCCTGTGCAACACAACTGAAGCCCATGCACCCAGAGCCTGTGCTCCACAACAAGAGAAGCCTGCTCAATGCAGTGAAGCATAGCCCCTGCTCCCCGCAACTAGAGAAAGCCTGACAAAGCAACAACAACAACAACAAAAACCCACTGCAGGGACTCCCTGGTGGTGCAGTGGTGAAGAATCTGCCTGCCACTGCAGGGGACATGAGTTTGACATTTGCAACTAAGCCTGTGCACATGAGAAGCCCAAGCACCAAACCACTTGTCACAACTAGAGAAAACCTATGCGAAGCAACAAAGAGCCAGTGCAGCCAAAAAATTTATTAATTTCTTAAAATTTTAATGAAGAATAAATTTTATTTCAAACTTCTTAAAGGAAGTTCCTGCATAATAACTTCCACGTACAGTAAGTCTTCTACATACAAACTTTCAAGTTTCGAACTTTCAAAGATGCAAACGTGCATTCACCTGCCCAATCACATAAGGTAGTTCATGTGTCTGGTGTATATTGCCACAAGCGTGCATCCTCTACAAGCGGTTGGTGCTTTTGTATATGTTACTGTAGAGTACTAGAGAGAGGACAGTCATACAGTATCTTTAGTTCAAGCCCAGGATGTCTGGAAGCAAGTGTAAAAGTAGCTGTGATGTAGCTAGTACTACTGTATTTTCAAGGTACAGCACTGTAAAATTAAACAACTTTTTTCTTTATGTCTTATGTTTGTTTATTTTTACATATTATTGGTGTGAAGAGTGTTATAAACCTACTACAGTACAGTACCATATATCTGATTATGTTAGTTGGGTACTTAGACTAACTTTGTTGTACTTACAAACCAATTGGACCTAGGACCACATTCTCAGAATGGAACTCATTTGTATGTAGGGGACTTACTGTTCTGATAAGAGCTCTGTGTTGACTTTAGACTAATGTATAATGGTTCAGTGGGTGGAAGTTAACAAAGATGCAGATTTCACTACATTATGGAACAAATTTCTAACCATTAAAGTAATTTGGGCATGGAAGGGAGACTGCTCTAAAGTAGCGAGTCATCTGCGCCTGTAGGTGTTTACTCAGAGGATCAGTAGCGCTATATCAGAGCTATACGCTAGAGCATGCACAGTAGCTGGCACACAGTAAATGCTCAATAAATAACAGACACAGTGATGACAGAGAGAAGACTCCTCTGAGGAGTCTAGTCCAAATCCAAGATTCTGTCATTTTACCAGAGGTCCATTCAGAAGAGCATCATTTGGCATTCTAACACTTGGGACACTTTGTGTTTTTATTAATAATATTATTATTACTAACAACGTTAGCTACCAACCACTGAAAACTCATATTTCAGAGGCTTTATGCTAAGTGTCCCATGTAGTCTCGTGTAAATACTTGCGTGAGACAAGTATTATCACTCCACTTTACAGGGGAGGAAACTGAGGTTCTCTCTGTTTATATGGCAAGATCATGCAGTTAACAGGATACAAAATCAAGATTCAATCTGAATCTGCCTAGCTGTAAATTAAATACTTACCACCCATTATACCACTCCAAAGAACAAAATGGCTGATTATCTTTCAGAGAGAAAGTATCAAATGAATAATAATTTTCAAGACAGACACATAGATGTCCTCAAAGATGTATATTTTCACTTGAATCACAAAGGTACCACTGTTTTTCCTCAATAAGACCCCAGGAAGGAAAGAGACCACGGGGCTGGATTAAAGGGAATTTTAACTTTGTTCGGCTCCATCTTTGAGAACACAAGCCAAGAGAAAACCCCACTGAGGCTTCCAGCTACCATTTCAAAGGAGGCTGGGCCTATGAACCAGAATCACTGCTAGGAAAATTTATGAACTTTGGAAGTTTCTTAAGTATATTTACCTCATTAACTTCTTTTTGTCCAAAGTGATTTGTTGAAAACCCATAAAGAGAAGAGGATCTAGGTGCTTATATTCAGGCACAGTAGAGAAAAAAAGGAGCTTCTTTTTTTAACAACTAGGCTGAGTAGGGAGAATGAAGACCTTTAGTGACAGTTTGCAGCAGAAGTGCCCAAGACAAAAAATCCTAAGTGAACTGACCAAGCTCTGTGGTCAAAAAAAGAAAGAGAGAGAGACTGAACTTGTGCATGGGAGCTGGTTGCGGTCCATCTCAATAAGCAACAGGACATTTCACCATCTTCCCCAATGGCTCAGCAGTAAAGAATCTGCCTGCCAATGCAGGACACACAGGAGATGCAGGTTTGATCCCTGGGTCAGGAAGATCCCCTGGAGGAGGAAACGGCAACACACTTCAGTATTCTTGCATGGGAAATCCCATGGACAGAGGAGCTTGGTGGGCTACAGTCCATGGGGTCACAAAGGGTTAGACATGACTGAGTGACTGAGCACATGGCACACCTGAGACATAGGGATGACCAGCCAGAGGACAGGCGCTTGGAGCTGTACTATAGGAGCGCTTCTCAAAATGTGGTTTCCAGGCCAGTGTGTCATTTATACCTGGGAACCTACTTGATATGTTAACACTGCAGCCCCACTGGTGACCTACTGAATTAAAACCTCTGGGGCTGAGGCCCAGCAATCTGTATTTTAATAAGCCTCCAGGTGACTCTGACAAACACACATGTTTGCAAACCCCTGGGCTAGGGAATAGGATTTGGCTTGTGACAGCATTTCACCTCAGGAGGTACTGGTCCCCTGATAAAAGGTGAAAACAAAAACAAGTTAACTAGAAAGTCCCTGTGCTAGGAGAGCTAGAGGAAACGACTTATTTCTTCAATATCTATCAAAATGTCACAAAAGAAGCACGGCAACTAATCCATTAAGTGATCATGAGGCACCACTCTCAGTAGCGTCTATCTTCTATGTATATTGCTATAAAATCCACATTTGTTTGCTGACAAGTTTCACTTGTTAACCAAAACCAAGAATACTCACTATAAACGATATAAAAATAGGACTTAAAATTAGTGAAACTTACCGTATCAGTTAGCAATGAATTTGGCTGAAAACAACATATGCCTAAGATAAACACATATTATTCATTCCAGTCAAGACACTTTGAAGAAAAATATTAAAATTTTAAAAAATATATATCCTGACTCCAGTTATCAGTAGAATATTAGACACTTATGTTCTAGAATGAAAGGTGCATTATTCAAATGTACTCAAGAATTTGTTTAAAATGAGATAAACCTGGGACTTCCCTAGTAGTCCAGTGCCTAAGACTCCATGTTTCCAATGCAGGGGGCCTGAGTTCAATCCCTGATCAGGAAACTAGACCCCACATGCCACGACTAAGAGTTTGCATGCCACAACTAAAAGAACCTGCATGTTGCAATCAAGATCAAAGATTCCATATGCTGCCAACTAAGACTCAGCACAGCCAACTAAGTTAAAAAAAATTTTTTTTATAAGTGACACATCCCACTACCCTTATTGTACTGGTAAATGATGCTAATGAGCTGGGGAAAATGAAAAAAAAAAAAAAAACAGCATACAAGATCATGCCCAAATCCATCTGAAGTCAGGATGCTCTGTTTCCCAGATTTCAAAACATGAATCTTTACATCTCTCCCAACAAACAACCAATGTCCTTATCAAATCATATAGAATCTATTTTCAAACTTTTTCTTTCCTTCAGAGATTGAGTCTAGCAAGAGAGGAAGAAATATTTTAAAACAAATCCTTTTATTGAAGTAAAAGGAACTTGAGGCCTCTCACCACGAGTAGAAGATAATCCCCATGAGGTCGATGAAGAAAGCGAGGGAAGCCATAGATATAAACAGGCTCCCCGCGGCAGAACTTTACACTGATGTCAACGATGCTGGAGAGACGCAAGGACACCTCAGCCAGGGAACGTGATCACACAGCCTTACAAAGGGAAAGGGCGAGGGGAGCAGGCTGTGATCCTCTAAGCCATGGCTATGGGAGGTGACAGCAGACTTGCCTCATATGCAAGTGCTTAAGATAGTATTTCTTCATTAACAGGATGCTAACCCCAAGAAGATACTGCGACAGTGGGGGTGAGGGTAGGGGTTGGGGGAACACCAGAGGAGCAAATTGTTTCAATTTAGTTCATACAGTTCCTCTTTCCAACCTTGCTGTATTCAGAGACACCTAATTATATCACCATATGCTTTGAAAAGAACATTTTTTCACTGCATCTAAAACAAGCATATGGTGAAATATTTTTTCAGGGTTATCTTTTAAATGAAGTGAAGACAAATTGATGTGGTATATAATACTTCTAATATATAAGGAGCTTGAAGACCTTTGAGATATAACATCAGAATAGACGGATTAATAATTTTCTTGACATATTCTTGCATGTTTGATTAATTAATTGGTGTCTTGAGACTATGTCATTTTATTTCAAGATTTGAATGTACATGGGTTAATTTAGTAATGGATATCACTTTAATTGGATTTGAAATTGGGGTTTATGTCTCTGAGGATCTTAACTGGTCAGGGTAGTCAAAAGTATTAATTAATACACCTCAGAATATTAACTTATTTTCTGAATGCCTCATGGTCCTCTTCAGTTCATAGATGTGTGAAAGTTTTCCTCTCAGCACAAACTCATGGCCGTACATTTGGGTAATCATAAAAGATCAGTCAAATGTAAAATTATGAAAAAAAGTTTTTTAAAAAATTATCATAAGCCTTCTGTTACTGATTTTTAAATTAGTTTACTGAAAATGCACTTGTAGTATCTAGGAAAAATTCAACTCTGTGTTTCTGGAATCTACTTTCTCTCAAATACAAATGTATCTTCTGGCATCATCAAATTCAGCCACTTAAACAATGATTGTCATTGATCTGTTTTAGAAATAACGTGTCAAAATACACATCAAATAGGTAGGAGGTCAAAGCCCATGAGAATTCATTGTGATTCTTTCGTTCACTATTTTTGCAACCCTGTTCAAGTTAACCTGTCTTTTTGTGTTGGGTTAACTCATCCTTATTTGTAAAATGAGGCGACATTCTAAGATGGCCATGGTTCACTGAAGTCTAGGTCTGTAAAACCTGCAGAGTCAAGAGCCTATGTCTGTTTGCTGACTCCCTGCTCGTGGAGAGACCTACCAGTCACTCAAGGACACCAAATACACAGTCTGCAATGAGGTTTCTAGAAACTCTGTAACAATTTCAAGCCTAGCAATGAACAGAAATCAGCCTCACAGTGCTTCTATGCACCATCAATGGGTCCCCATATACACCCAGAAACCTCCTGAGGTAAGGCAAGTGGTCCAAGAACACCTTCCAGGAACTATGCAAGAGATCCTGGGACCACTGCCTTCCCATCACTGCCTTTCCCTGTTCCATGAGAAAGCACAGTCCTTTGTGTACACTGCCCTCTGTTTGATTTTCTTGCTTTGCATGGGTGATTAAAGACTCTCCAGTGTTATTTAGAACCAGAGGGAGATAAAGCCTCATAGGTATTTGATGTGACCTACAATCTCTGCATGGCTTGGCTACTCCTCTACCTCTAACTCCTCACTGCCTTGGTGAGCAGTGGAGCTCCCCCAAATCTTCATGTTCCAGTTATAGCAGCCACCTTGCCTCCTGCCCCAGGGCCCTGGCACCTGCAGCTCCCTCAGGAAGATTCTAGTCACATGCTCCATGGGCCCACACACACAGTCTTGATGCAATCTCTGTTAAAGTATCACTTTCTCAGGGAAACTTTTCATAACTCCCCAGTCTAGGTCAAGTCTGTTTATGAGCAACTCTAAAGGATTATGATACTTTCTGTCACTTATCTACATTTGCAATTATGCATTCATGATGGAATATGGATATATCTCAGGCAATCTGCAAGAGGATACTCTAATAATGTCTGTGTCCACAGCTCAGTGATAACATCCATAAGGGTATGTACTTTGAGCCTTTTGCTCACCAGTTTTATCATTCAAATTCAATGGGTGGAAGCAACCAGTTATCACTGATTTATAACATAAGAGACAAAAAGGTTAAAAATCTACAGGCTAAAAATCTATGTCAGCCACAAGCTCCCCAGATGTGAAAACTGACTCTGCCAGTTATTACCTCTGTGGTCTTGGACAGGTTTCTTAATCTCTGTGTGCCTCAGCTTCTTTGCATGTAAAATGGGAATTATAAGAGGATCTATGTATTACTACTGTGGTGAGGATTAAATGCACCTTTTCATCTAAAGCATTTAATAAGAACAAAACAAGGTAAATGTTAAGCATCCAGTAAATTTTGACTATTACTATTTAAAGCAGAAAATAAATTTACTAATATTAATTTTAAAGGTTATTCTTTCAGCTCATACAGTTCAAAATAAAAAACAGACAAGTCAATTAACAAATAAGCAGAAGATCTAAATATACATTTCTCCAAAGAAGACACACAGATAGCCAAAAATCACACATGAAAAGTTCAACACTACTAACCACTAGAGAAATGCAAATCAAAACTACAATGAGGTATCACCTCACACCAGTCACAATGGTCACCATCAAAAAATCTACAAACAGTAAATGCCAGAGAGGGTGTGGAGAAGTGGGAACCCTTTTAAACTGTTGGTGGGAATGTAAATTGGTACAGCCACTATGGAGAATAGTATGGAGGTTCCTTAAAATATTAAAAATAGAACTACCATCTCATCCAGCAATCACACTTCTGGACACATATCCAGAGAAAATTATAATTCAAAAAGGTACATGCACCCCAAAGTTCATTGCAGCACTATTTACAATAGCCAAGACATGGGAGCAACCTGAATGTCCATCAACAGGGGAATGGACAGAAGAACGAATCAGTGAGCAGGAAGATAAAATGGTGGAAATAACTTCTGAATAGCAGAATAAAGTAAAAAGAATGAAAAGAACTGAGGATAGTCTCAGAGACCTCTGGGACAATATCAAACACACCAACATTTGAATTATAGGGGTCCCAGAAGAAGAAGAGAAAAAGAAAGGGTATGAGAAAATTTTTGAAGAAATTATAGTTGAAAATTTCCCCAACATGGAAAAAGAAATAGCCAATCAAGTCCAAGAGGCACAAAGAGTCCCATACAGGATAAACCTAAGGAGAAACACACTAAGACACATACTAATCAAACTAACAAAGACTAAACCCAAAGAAAGAATATTAAAAGCAGCAAGGAAGAAGCAACAAGTAACATTCAGGGGAAGCACTATATGCTTAACAGCTGATCTTTCAGCAAAAACTCTTCAGGCCAGAAGGGAAAGGCAGGATATACTTAAAACACTGAAAGGGAAAAAGCTACAACCAAGATTACTGTACCAGCAAGGATCTCATTCAAAATTGATGGAGAAATAACAAGCTTCTCAGACAAGCAAAAGTTAAGAGACCTCAGTATCACCAAACTAGCTTTACAACAAATATTAAAGGGACCTAGGTAGTTAAGAAATATAAGAGAAGAAAAAAGATCTACAAAGGCAATCCCAAACAATTAAGAAAATGGCAATAGGAACATATATATTAATAATTACTTTAAATGTAAATGGATTAAATGCTCCAACCAAAAGATACAGACTAGCTGAATGGATACAAAAACAAGTCCTATACATATGCTGTCTACAAGAAACACACTTCAGACCTAAAGACACATATAGACTGAAAGTGAAAGGATGGAAAAATATATTCTGTGCAAATTGGAAGCAAAAGAAAGCTGGAATAGCAATCCTCCTATCAGACAAAAAATACCTTAAAATAAAAGATTACAAGAGACAAGGAAGGACACTACATAATGATTAAGAGATCAATCCAAGAGGAAGACATAACAATTATAAATATCTATGTACCCAACATAGGAGCACCTCAATACATAAGACAAACACTAATAGACATAAAAGGACAAATTGACAGTAACACAATAATAGTAGGAGACTTTAACACCCCACTCACACCAATGGACAGATCATCAAAACAGAAAATTAATAAGGAAACACAAGTCTTAAATGATACATTAGATGAGATTGATCTCATTGATATCTTCAGGACATTCCATCCAAATGCAGAAGAATACACCTTCTTCTCAAGTGCATATGGAACATTCTCCAGGACAGATCACATCTTGGGTCACAGATCAAACCTCAGTAAATTTAAGAAAATTGAAATCATTTCAAGCATCTTCTCTGACCACAACACTATGAGACTAGACATCAATAACAGGAAAAAGAACTGTAAGAAACACAAACATATGGATATCAAACACGTTTATAAATAGCCAACAGGTTACTGAAGAAATCAAAAGGGAAATCAAAAAATTTCTAGAAACAAATGACAATGAAAACACAACAACTCAAAACCTATGGGATGCAGCAAAAGCAGCTCTAAGAGGGAAGTTTATAGCAACACAATCTTACCTCAAGAAACAAGGAAAACATCAAATAGACAACCTAACTTTATAACTAAAGCAACTGGAAAAAGAAGAACAAAAAACCCAAAATCAGTAGAAGGAAAGAAATCATAAAGATCCAAGCAGAAATAAATGAAAAAGAAATGAAAGAAACAATAGTAAAGATTAATAAAACTAAAAGCTGGTTCTTTGAGAAGATAAACAAAATCGACAAACCTTTAGCCAGACTCATCAAGGAAAAAAGAGAGAAGAATCAAATCAACAAAATTAGAAATGAAAAAGCAGAGGTTACAACAAACAATGCAGAAATACAAAGGATTATGAGAGTACTATGAACAACTATATGGCAATAAAATGGATAACCTGGAAGAAATGGATAGATTCTTAGAAAAGTTCAATATTCCAAGACTGAACCAAGAAGAAATAGAAATTATAAACAACCCAATTACAAGCACTGAAATTTAAGGTGTGATCAAAAATCTCCCAAAAAACAAAAGCCCAGGATGAGATGGCTTCACAGGAGAATTCTAGCAAACATTTAGAGAAGAACTAATGCCTATCCTTCTAAAACTCTTTCCAAAAATTGCAAAAGAACACCTCCAAACTCATTCTATGCAGTCACCATCACCTTGATACCAAAACCAAAGACAACACAAAAAAAGAAAACTACAGACCAATATCACTGATCAACATAGATGTAAAAATCCTCAACAAAATTTTAGCAAACAGAATTCAGCAACACACCAAAAAGCTCATACACCATGATCAAGTTGGGTTTATTCCAGGAATGCAAGGATTCTTCAAAACACACAAATCAATAAATGTGATACACCATATTAACAAATTGAAAGATAAAAATCATATGATAATCTCAATAGATGCAGAAAAAGGCTTTGACAAAACTCAGCACCAATTTATGATTAAAACTCTTCAAAAAATGGGCATAGAAGGAACCTACCTTGACATAGTAAAGGCCATATATGATAAGCCTATAGCAAACATTATTGTCAATGGTGAAAAACTGAAACCATTCCCCCTAAGATCGGGAATAAGACAAGGGTGTCCACTTTCACTACTATTATTCAACATCATTTTGGAAGTCCTAGCTACAGCAATCAGAGAAGAAAAAGAAATAAAAGGAATCCATATTGGAAAAGAAGAAGTAAAGTTTTCACTGTTTGAAGAAGACATGATACTGTACACAGAAAACCCTAAAGATAGTATCAGAAAATTACTAGAGCTAATCAATGAATTTAGCAAAATTGCAGGCTACAAAATCAATATACAGAAATCACTTGCATTTCTATATACTAACAATGAAAAATCAGAAAAAGAAATTAAGGAATTAATTCCATTCACCATTGCAACAAAAAGAATTAAATATCTAAGAACAAACTTACCTAATAAGACAAAAGAACTGTACACAGAAAATGATAAGACACTAATGAAAGATATCAAAGATGACATAAACAGATGGAGAGATATTCGATGTCTCTGGGTAGGAAGAATCAATATTGTGAAAATGACGATACTACCAAATGCAATCTACAGATTCAATGCAATCCCTGTCAAATTACCAATGGTATTTTTCACAGAACTAGAACAAAAAATTTCACAATTCATATGGAAACACAAAAGACCCCAAATAGCCAAAGCAGTCTTGAGAAAGAAGAATGGAGCTAGAGGAATCAACCATCCAGACTTCAGATTATACTACAAAGCTACAGTCATCAAGAAAGTATGGTACTGGCACAGAAACAGAATATAGACCAATGGAACAAGATAGAAAGCCCAGAAATAAACACATGCACCTATGGGCACCTTATTATTGACAAATGAGGCAAGAATATACAATGGAGCAAAAACAGCCTCTTCAATAAATGATGCTGGGAAAACTGGATAGCTATATGTAAAAGAATGAAATCAGAACACTTCCTAACACCATACACAAAGTTAAACTCAAAATGGATTAAAGACCTAAATGTAAGACCAGAAACTATAAAACTCTTAGAGGAAAACATAGGCAGAACACTCAATGACATAAATCAAAGCAAGATCCTCTATGACCCACCTCCTAGAGTAACGGAAATACAGACAAAAGTAAACAAATGGGACCTGATTAAACTTAAAGCTTTTGCACAGAAAAGGAAACTATAAGCAAGGTGAAAAGATAACCCTCAGAATGGGAGAAAATAATAGCAAATGAAACAACTGACGAAGGATTAATTTCCAAAAGATACAAGCAGCTCATACAACTCAATGCCAAAAAAACAAACAACCCAATCAAAAAGTGGGGAAAAGACCTAAACAGACATTTCTCCAAAGAAGACAACAGATGGCTAACAAACACATGAAAAGATGCCCAACATCGCTCATTATTAGAGAAATGCAAATCAAAACTACAATGAGATTATCACCTCACACCAGCCAGAATGGCCATCATCAAAAAGTCCAAAAACAATAAATGCTGGAGACAGGGTGGAGAAAAGGGAATGCTCTTGCACTGTTGGTGGGAATGTAAATTGATACAGCCACTATGGAAGACAGTATGGAGATTCCTTTAAAAACAAGGAATAAAACCACCATGTGACCGAGCAACCCCACTCCTAGGAATATGCCCTGAGGAAACCAAAACTGAAAAAGACACATGTACATTGTTCATGGCAGCACTATTTACAATAGCTAGAACACGGAAGCAACCTAGATGTCCATCGACAGATGGATAAAGAAGACGTGGTACATATACACAGTGGAATGTTATTCAGACAAAAAGGAATGCATTTGAGTCAGTTTTGATGAGGTGGATGAACCTAGAACCTATTATACAGAGTGAAGTGAGTCAGAAAGAGAAAGATAAATATTGTATTCTACCACAAACATACAGAATCTAGGAAAATGGTACTGAAGAACTTATTTACAGGGTTGCGAGGGTGCACAAGCTTGGCTTAGAGGAGCTACCCCACACTCAAGGGCAGGGGCGGTGGTGGAAAGGAGCTACCTGCATCAGAGGTAAGGAGCACCAGCTGTGCTTTGCTGGATCAGCCATGAAGAGAGACACACATCCAAGGTAAGAGAAACCCAAGATGGTAGGCACTGAGAGAGGGGGTCAGAAGGCAGACAGGCTGAAACTGCAATCACAGACAACTAGCCAATCTGATCACATGGACCACAGCCTTGTCTAACTCAATGAAACTAAGCCATGCCCTGTGGGGCCACCCAAGACATCCGGGTCATGGTGGAGAGGTCTGACAGAATGTGGTCCACTGGAGAAGGGAATGGCAAACCACTTCAGTATTCTTGCCTTGAGAACCCCATGAACAGTATGAAAAGGCAAAAAGATAGGACACTGAAAGATGAACTCCCCAGGTCAGTAGGAGCCCAATATGCTACTGGAGATCAGTGAAGAAATAACTCCAGAAAGAATGAAGGGATGGAGCCAAAGCAAACACAACACCCAGTTGTGAATGGGACTGGTGATGGAAGCAGGGTTCAATGCTGTAAAGAGCAATATTGCATACGAACCTGGAATGTTAGGTCCATGAATCAAGGCAAATTGGAAGTGGCAAACAGCAGATGACAGGAGTGAACATCAACATTCTAGGAATCAGTGAACTAAGATGGACTGGAATGGGTGAATTTAACTCAAATTACCAGTATATCTACTACTGTGGGCAGGAATCCCTTTGAAGAAATGGAGTACTCATCATAGTCAATGAAACAGTCCGAAATGCAGTACTTGGATGCAATCTCAAAAACGACAGAATGACCTCTGTTTGTTTCCAAGGCAAATCATTCAGTATCACGATAATCCAAGTCTATGCCCCGACCAGTAATGCTGAAGAAGCTGAAGTTGAACAGTTCCATGAAGACCTACAAGACCTTCTAGAGCTAACACCCAAAAAAGATGTCCTTTTCATTATAGGGGACTGGAATGCAAAAGTAGGAAGTCAAGAAACACCTGGAGTAACAGGCAAATTTGACCTTGGAGTACAGAATAAAGCAGGGCAAAGGTTAATAGAGTTCTGCCAAGAGAATGCACTGGTCATAGCAAACACCCTCTTCCAACAACACAAGAGAAAACTCTACACATGGACATCACCAGATGGTAGACACCGAAATCAGACTGACTATACTCTTTGCAGCCAAAGATGGAGAAGCTCTATACAGTCAGCAAAAACAAGACCGGGAACTGACTGTGGCTAGGATCATGAACTCCTTATTGCCAAATTGACACTGAAATTGAAGAAAGTAGGGAAAACCACTAGACCATTCAGGCATGACCTAAATCAAACCCCTTATGACTATACAGTGAAAGTGAGAAACAGATTTAAGGGACTGGATCTGATAGATAGAGTGCCTGATGAACTATGGAGGGAGGTTCATGACATTGTACAGGAGACAGGGATCAAGACCATCCCCAAGAAAAAGAAATGCAAAAAAAAAAAAAAATGGCTGTCTGAGGAGGCCTTACAAATAGCTGTGAAAAGAAGAGAAGTGAAAAGCAAAGGAGAAAAGGAAAGATATAAGCATCTGAATGCAGAGTTCCAAAGAATAGTAAGGAGAGATAAGAAATACCAACGGAACATTTCATGCAAAGATGGGCACAATAAGGGACAGAAATGGTAGGGACTAACAGAAGCAGAAGATATTAAGAAGAGGTGGCAAGAATACACAGAAGAACTATACAAAAAAGATCTTCACGATCAAGATAATCACAATGGTGTGATCACTCATCTAGAGCCAGACATCCTGAAATGTGAAGTTAAGTGGGCCTTAGGAAGCATCACTATGACATAACAAAGCTTGTGGACATGATAGAATTCCAGTTGAGCTATTTCAAATCCTGAAAGATGATGCTGTGAAAGTGCTGCACTCCATATGCCAACAAATTTGGAAAACTCAGCAGTGGCCACAGGACTGGAAAAGGTCAGTTTTCATTCCAATCCCAAAGAAAGGCAATGCCAAAGAATGCTCAAACTACCACACAATTGCACTCATCTCACATACTAGTAAAGTAATGCTCAAAATTCTCCAAACCAGGCTTCAGCAATACATGAACCGTGAATTTCCAACTGTTCAAGCTGGTTTTAAAAAAGGCAGAGGAACCAGAGATCAAATTGCCAACATCCACTGGATCATGGAAAAAGGAAGACAGTTCCAGAAAACCATCTATTTCTGCTTTATTTACTATGCCAAAGCCTTTGACTGTGTGGATCACAATAAACTGTGGAAAATTCTGAAAAAGATGGGAATACCAGACCACCTGACCTACCTCTTGAGAAACCTATATGCAGGTCAGGAAGCAACAGTTAGAACTGGACATGGAACAACAGACTGGTTCCAAATAGGAAAAGGAGTATGTCAAAGCTGTATATTGTCACCCTGCTTATTTAACTTATATGCAGAGTACATCATGAGAAACCCTGGGCTGGAGGAAGCACAAGCTGGAATCAAGATTGCTGGGAGAAATATCAATAACCTCAGATATGCAGATGACACCACCTTTATGGAAGAAAGTGAAGAAGAATTAAAGAATCTCTTGATGAAAGTGAAAGAGGAGAGCGAAAAAGTTGGCTTAAAGCTCAACATTCAGAAAACTAAGATCATGGCATCCAGTCCCACCACTTCATGGGAAGATGGGGAAACAGTAGAAACAGTGGCTGACTTTATTTTTCTGGGCTCCAAAATCACTGTAGATGGTGATTGCAGCCATGAAATTAAAAGATGTTTACTCCTTGGAAGGAAAGTTATGACCAACCTAGATAGCATATTCAAAAGCGGAGACATTACTTTGACAACAAGGTCCATCTAGTCAAGGCTTTGGTTTTTCCAGTGGTCATGTATCAATGTGAGAGTTGGGCTATAAAGAAAGCTGAGTGCAGAAGAATTGATGCTTTTGAACTGTGGTGTTGGAGAATACTCTTGAGAGTCCTTTGAACTGCAACGAGATCCAACCAGTGCTTCCTAAAGATCAGTCCTGGGTATTCTTTGGAAGGACTGATGTTGAAGCTAAAAATTCAATACTTTGGCCACCTGATGCAAAGAGTTGACTCATTTGAAAAGACCCTGATGCTTGGAAAGATTGAAGGCAAGCGGAGAAGGGGACAACAGAGGATGAGATGATTGGATGGCATCACCAACTCGATTGACATGGGTTTGGGTGGAGTCCAGGAGTTGGTGATGGACAGGGAGGTCTGCTGTGCTGCAGTTCATGGGGTCACAAAGAGTTGGCCATGACTGAGTGACTGAACTGAACTGAACTGAACTGAATGGAGAAACAGACATAGAAACTAGACTTACGGGCATGAGGAGAGGGGAGGAGAGGGCGAGATGCATAGAAAGAGTAACATGGAAACTTACATTACCATATGTAAAATAGATAGCCAACAGGAATTTGCATATGGCTCACGAAACTCAAACAGGGGCTCTGTATCAACCTAGAGGGGTGGGATGGGGAGGGAGATGAAGGGAGGTTCAAAAGGGAGGGGATATATGTATACCTATGGCTGACTCATGTTGAGGTTTGGCAGAAAACAACAAAATTCTGTAAAGCAATTATCCTTCAAGAAAAAGAAAAAAAATACCCAGCTCAAAGCAAAAAACAAAACAAACAAACAACAATAACAAAAAAAACAGTGGAATGTAGTACAGATATACAATGGAATATTACTCAGCCATAAGAAGAATGAAATAATGCCATTTGCAGCAACACAGATGGACCCAACATTGTTATATTGAGTGAAGTAAGTCATAGAGTGAAAGACAAATAGCATATGATATCACTTGTATGTGGAATCTAAAAAAATGGTACAGAAGGACTTATTTACAAAATAGAAATAGAGTCACAAATGTGACCATATGTGTGTAGAAAACAAACCTATGGTTACCAAGGGGAAAGGTGAATGAGAGAAAAATTGGGAGACTGGTATTGACATAAACACACAACTAAACATAGATACTAATAAAGACCTACTGTATAGCAGAGGGAACTCTATTTAATATTCTGTGGCACCCACTCAAGTACTCTTGCCTGGAAAATCACACGGACAGAGGAGCCTGGCAGGCTGCAGTCCAATGGGGTCTCGAAGAGTCAGACACGACTGAGTGACTTCACTTTCACTTTTTACTTTCATGCATTGGATAAGGAAATGGCAACCCACTCCAGTGTTCTTGCCTGGAGAATCCCGGGGATGGGGGAGCCTGGTAGGCTGCCATCTATGGGGTCACACAGAGTCAGACATGACTGAAGCAACTTAGCAGTAGCAGCGGCAGCAATAACCTATATGGGAAAAGAATCTAAAAAAGAGTGGATAAATATATATGTATAACTCACTCACTCTGCTGTACACCTGAAACTAACAAAACAATGTAAATCAACCATAGAAATATTAATAAAAATTAAAAATGAAAATTGATTTAATAATGAAACATTATTAAAAGGTTATTAGATAATACTCAAAGTTTCTGGGAAAGGAAAAACTATAGAAACAGAAAAAAGATTAGGGTTTGGGGTGGCTGAGGATGACTACAGTGGTGGGTAAATAACTTTATATTAATACATTGTCAAAATCTATAGAACTATCTACCACAAAGAGTGAATTTACTGTATGTAAATTTGAAAAACAAAAAGTTACTTGATAGCTTATATAATCACTATATTTTTGGTGATCTAGATTGAGAACTGAATAGAAATTTTTAAAAGGCCAGTCAATATTGAGGGTCACAGCCCAAATCAGTTCAGTGGGGACACAGCATGACTACTTCTGGAGACTGGATGCCAGAGAGCATACCACTGCCATCATCCAGGGCATGAAGCATGCAAAGCTCCATCAGGATTCACCGCCCCTGTTAGCCCTACAGCCCTTGAAACTGAATATGAACACTTCATGACATCCCCAGGTCAGCGGAGAAGATTCTCTGTCCTGGCTTCTCGGGTCAGTAGCTGCCAATTCAAAGTCTATCTAATGTGGGTGTAAAAATTAGCCAAGCCTAGATTGTGAACACGTATCTTAGCTGCAAGGGAGGCTGGATACACAAATGTTTGCTTGTGCTTTATAATTATGAGCAAATGCTACCCCCAGCAACACTAATAAAGTAGAAGATTATGCAGAATATAGCCGTGGGTTCAGATGCTGGACGTCATAAAATAAAAACTGACACAAACATGTCAATGACAGTTTTCAATAAATGAATCACATCTACAACAAAGAGCTGAAATTAGGCCTTTCATAAAAAAGAGTTATTGACAAATAATTGTAATAGCAAGCAATTACTCCTGCCCAACTTGAATATAAACCAGCATTTAACAAGAAGCAATATGTTATAGTGGAAAGGGAACTGCCCCAGAAGGCCAGAGATCTTAAATTCACAGAAAAATACCTTGACCCCCTACTCCACCTTTGCCCTCACTTAAGGCTTTACTTCCATATCTATGAAACAAGCCCTATATAGAACTGCTGTGAGAATAAAATCAGGGGGAAAGTACAAAATTTTTGAAACTGCAAAACGCTACGTAAATCTAAATTACAAAATAGTATCACCCCTTTGTGAAAGTGTGTGAAAGTGTTAGTTGCTCTGTCATGTCCAACTCTTTGCAACCCCATGGACTATAGCCCTCCAGGCTCGACTGTCCATGGGACTGTCCAGGCAAGAACGCTGGACTGGGTTGCTGTCACCCCTTTCAATTCAGTTCAGTCGCTCAGTCGTGTCTGACACTTTGTGACCCCATGAATTGCAGCACGCCAGGCCTCCCTGTCCATCACCAACTCCCAGAGTTCACTCAAACTCACGTCCATCGAGTGGGTGATACCATCCAGCCATCTCATCCTCGGTCGTCCCCTTCTCCTCCTGCCCCCAATCCCTCCCAGCATCATAGTCTTTTCCAATGAGTCAACTCTTTGCATGAGGTGGCCAAAGTATTGGAGTTTCAGCTTTAGCATCATTCCTTCCAAAGAACACCCAGGACCGATCTCCTTTAGAATGGACTGGTTGGATCTCTTTGCAGTCCAAGGGACTCTCAAAGTCTTCTCCAACACCACAGTTCAAAAGCATCAATTCTTCAGTGCTCAGCTTTCTTCACATGATTTAAATTTTCATGGGTTGAAATGGTAAGGTTTTCAAGATATTATTTCTGATAAGACATTTTTATCCTTCTCCCTCACGTCTTCCTGTCAGCCCATGGAAGAAAGCATACTCTCACCTGTGCTCCCAGGCCATCTCTCCACCCACTTCTCAGCTCTTCATCTGCCTCCTATGAGAGGAAACATTGATGTCACCAGCTTCATGCTTGGATCCAAGGTGACTAGTAACAGAGCTACTATTCCAAAAGTTAAGAATAACTTCCACTAACTTTCTGTTGCTACCTGATCCTCTTCTGTTGGTTCACAGGCCAGAGCCTAGCCTCAGAAACAGGCCAGCATCCTTATCCAGGGGCTGGCTAGGTACCTGGACTTAGGGAGCCAGGGGCAAGGAGCCCTGCCTAGAGGGCTAGGCCACTTCCTCATGAACCACTGCCATTTCACAGGGAAACATGCTGTCTAAAGCTCTGGACACTTGTCCAGCTATTCTATTTCAGAAGCCATGGCTTGTACTTTGGCCCCCTCCTCCCAGGCTCTCGGTGGTTGTTTACCAGTCAAGAGTCCTAGAGAGCAGGTGGGCCAGTGGTAGGATTCAGTGTTAAAATTCCACCAAAAATTCCAGCACAAATCTTTTAATGGAAGAAAGAACAGCCTTAGAACAGTATCTACATGATAATTCTGCTTCTGTCAAATAAAAATGTCCCCAAATTCTGTGTATGTTCTTATACAATTATGAAAATAATGTTTGAAAAGGTCACAGAGGATACAAACCAAATTCTCACCATGCCGGCCATTCAAGAGGAGAACGGGTTGGAGGGAGTTAGAGGGGGGAAATGTAAACAGAGGTATTGACTTTTTCCCTGTGTAGTTCCGTATATTGTTTCGGATTTTTACAATGAGCATATATATTCACACTTTATGTGTGTTTCAAGCAAGAAGGTTTCCTGGTTTTTCATACATACAAAAATAATTTGCTGAATATCAGAAATCTAAGGAACAACAAATCTCTTGCACAAAAGATTTGCTCACTTCCTCTCAAAAAAATTATAAGAACTATGTGAATTTGTGGGGAAAATCACTGTTTAAAACCTAAGCTAAAATACAAAATAATTCCTATCCTAAGTTTTATTCTTGGTTCTCTTGACTTGCTGTGACCTCTAGGTCTTTATGAGTACTAGACAAACAAAAGGTATTTTGAGGGATGGGTGAAGGAATACGTACGAATTCTCAGGGAACAAAAGAGAGGATGTCATTTGCCAAAGCAGGAACTGATGTCTGTCTTCTGAATCAGGTGGTATGATTACCAAGTACTATATATAATATTATACATATACACTTAGATATATAGCACACACATATCTATGTATACTCACACAATTCATGCAAAATATATATTACTGAGCTTCCCTAAAGCGAGAGCCGTAATTTAGCCATCTTTGTATCATAGTGCTCAGTATAATGACCTGATACTTCATCATCACTACAAATATTCTGAGCTGTGTAACAATATTTTGGCTACCACTGATTGAAGACTATGCCCGCCACTTAAATACACTGTCATTTAACCTACAACTTACTAGGTAGATATTATGGCTTGAATCATGTTCCCCCCAAATTCATATGTTGTAGTTCTAACTCCCAGAACTTCAGAATGTGATTCTATTTGAAGATAGGGCCTTTAAAGTGGTAAAGTAAAAAATGAGGTCATGTGAGTGGGTCCTGATCCAATACAACTAGTCTCCTCATAGGAAGAGATTAGGAAATGACACACAGAAGCAATACCTCACGAAGACACTAGAGCCATCTACAAGCCAATGAGAGGCCTTACTTGGACTTCCAGCACCCAAGACTGTAAGAAAAATTAATTTCTGTGGTTTAAGCCAGTCTGTGATACTGTTACGGCAGCTTTAGCAAACTAATTTAGTAAGTAAATGATTTTACCCCACTACCTGATTTGAGATTTATTCAAGTCTGGATAGTGTAGCCCAGTGGACTTGTAATGGCTATCTGTTTTGATAACAGTACCCTAAAGGGTACCCCCTAAAGGTTTCTATTCCATGAGGTCCTTCTGGGTCTACAAACAAAGGATAAGCACAGTATAAAGACTATGACATCCTAAGAGTCTTCCTACTGCAGCTGACCAACTTCTGGACCAAGCATTCAATCAGTCTCTCTCTCTTAGGATCTGAAATCTGAGTAGAGAGTCACACAGGACAGAAGGAATTTGGAACTGAGACATTTCAAGTCTAGTGCCCTTAAGAGATTCTCCATGAGTTCTTAGCACAGAGATCCCTGGAGCTACTCTGGTTGCTGACCTTCCCAAGGCCTTGAATTTTCAACTCTTCCTCTGCTTCCCCTTTTTTGGCCTAAATTTACTAAGGAGAGTCTTTGCTTCCTAAAGCCTGAAACGCCTCAGTGATACACATATCATTTCATACAATTAAGTCCCTCCCATGATAGTCTCTCAATAAATCAACTGTATATTCTTTCACCCCTTATGGAAAAAAGTTTGAAAACACCTTGCAAAATAAAACTCTCCACCATACCCATCCAATGTCAGTAGGTGACAATTCCATTTCACAGATGGAAAAGGTCAAAGAATAGAAGCTAACATAAAACCAGACTTTTGTAACATACCAAACAGAACTTAAGAGAATTAGGGGTAAGAGAAAAGAGTACATGGAAAAGTTGAATTGCAGAAGTATAGAATTTGCTCAATAACTAGGCTGAAGTTTGTATCTGCAGTGCTCTATGGCACGCAGCTAAGAGCTAGACAGCAAGTGAGTGCAGGAGTTTTGCACAATAACTCTGCCCTACTGGACTCTCAATCCCCAAGCCAGATGGTTTCCACAGAGACAACCTACCTCATTACCAAGGTGAGTTAATAACATGACTTGATAAGAGAATTTTAGAATCACTTCCAGTAGCACTATTTTCTGATATCCCTACACAAGTAATAGGCCAAGTTGTGTCTACTTGCCAAAACAGTGATTTCCCACAATGAAAATTACTTATTCTTCGTGTATTATTTATATCACCTGCAATTTTTTAGCATAAAGTTTATAAAAATATATATATTCTCCCAATCCCCATCAGTCACAATTTTCAAATTGTCTACAGCCAGATCACACAATTAGATCTCAGAAATAACACATCTTTTTTCTGCTTAAATTTTGAAACTTCAATACAGCTTTCATTTACTTTTCCATGCTCCTTTAATATTAGAAATTAAATTTCTTTAACTGTTTTCTAACACCTGGAAGAGTTTTACTTGTAGTTTCTGCTTTTCTTTATCCATCAAAGAACTGCTATAACGGCTTTTAAAAGCTTTATAAGTCACAGTCTAAATCGATTTCATCATTCATGAAACTGGCATCATTCACCCTGCGCTTGCTACCTCAAATAGTAAATATTAGGAATTGGCTTTTTATGTTCCAGTGAAGCAAACCACCTGCTAAGATAGGTTAACTAACCTGATCAATAGGAAAGTCTTATTCTCGAGTCCTAGGCCCAAAGCAGTCTGCAGGTGTACTCATCAGCTGTCCCCAAAGCTAGTACAATTATTTTGCCCAACTACACATCTACAAACCAAAACCTCTCCTTTCCTCCCCCTCCCTCACTTTCTACCTTCCCCTTCTCTCCTCCACCCCACCCTCACCGTACCCTCATCTCTCAGTTTCTGTTTCAGTGTTCTGGATCAATCAATCCCTGCTCAACCAACTAGCTCTCAGATAGAGACAAATACAGGAAGAGAAAACATTATGACTTACAAGTTGCTAAAAAAGTCTCTATGGTGCTCCTTCCTCTATGTAACCATTCACGTTGCCCCCAAATTCCCACACTAATAACCCCAGACATTTAAGTCCTGATCAACTCTGTTAAAATACACCTCACTCCAGTGCTCTTGCCTGGAAAATCCCATGGGCGGAGGAGCCTGGTAGGCTGCAGTCCATGGGGTTGCTAAGAGCTGGACACGACTGAGCAACTTCACTTTCACTTTTCACTTTCATGCATTGAAGAAGGAAATGGCAACCCACTCCAGTGTTCTTGCCTGGAGAATCCCAGGGACAGAGGACCCTAGTGGGCTGCCGTCTATGGGGTAGCACAGAGTTGGACACAACTGAAGCGACTTAGCAGCAGCAGCAGCAGCCCTTGGTAAATTAGTGCATGAGTAGCCACTGCCACAGAAAGGGGTCTTGTGCTACAGGGATGAAAAATGCAAGCAAGCACTTAGAAAGCCTGGACCCAGACATTTGGCTCTGATGTGAGCTAGTCACCAGTAGAAACACAGATTGAAGGCAGAAGTGAAAAAAATGGGAAGGTATAAGAAGTAAATATATAGATGGCTGAGTCCCTTCACTGCTCCCCTGAAATTACCACAACATTGTTAACTGGCTATGCCCCAACACAACATAAAAAGTTTATTTTAAAAAAGTAAGTTAGGACCCAGAAGGAGAGAAGGAAAAGTCTGTAAGGTGAATTGCTTCAATCAGAATGACGGGAAGACTGACGTTCGTGTGATATGCAGACTGACTTTTTTTTTTTTGGTCTATTTTTAAATTGGCATAAAAGTGAAAATGTATTTAGAATGAGAAAATAAATAACAATGAATTACTCATTTTTTAAAGATGACATATCTGACACATTTTTTTGAGCCTTTCCCATATTTTTATTTGGATCTCAATAAATGCATACATTAATCTAAATGGAATTGACAGCTTTTCAAGTTTAAGCTTTTTATCCCAAGATAAGTATGTGATTTATTTAAGTCATCTTTTATGGACATAGAGATAGAGATATAACATTTTCTTCAAGAAGGTTCTGCTCATTTCTAGTTATATTTATTCCAAAGTATTTTAAAAAATCTTTTTGTTGCTACTGTTAACCTATCTATATCTATAGATATACTTTTTGATACCTATCTATATGGCATGTCTGCCAGAGTTTTAAGACTGATTTCTACATTGTTTTAATCTGTATACTCAATGACCATCTCTTTAAATGACAACAGCTCATGTTTTCTAAAGAGGGAATAGAAAAGTAATTCAGTCTTTCTTCTAACACAGTTGGCAGATTTTTAGTTTTTATTACAAACAGATTCTAAAAGTTTCTTTCATACCACCACCTAATATGGAATTGAGAAAATTGGGGGGATTTTTTTTTAATTTGACAAGGCTTCTCATTAAGTTTCTTTCATATATGCCTGGTTTCTGGTTCTCGGCATTTCAAACCCTGTTTCTCTCCGCTGCCTACGCACTTTCAGCGCCAAGAACACGTTCACATTGCAAATGCTCCTGGTCTTGCACCTTCCAATCCAGCTGCCACTGTAAGCAGCAGTTCTACTCAGGGACAGTAGCTTCAGTTGTGAAACCACGTGTTAAATGTAAAACATACATCAGCAGCTATTTCCTTTTTATAACATTTCTCTGTCACCAAATTGCAAGATAAAGAAGCACTTACAGTATCAAGCAAACCCATACCAGCTTTTAATTGTATGTTAAATGGCATAAATCACATGAATTTGCTGTTAATTTCCTCCTCACCAGAGG
Source organism: Capra hircus (assembly GCF_001704415.2). NCBI lineage: Eukaryota > Metazoa > Chordata > Mammalia > Artiodactyla > Bovidae > Capra > Capra hircus. The sequence goes on from NC_030814.1 coordinate 19,634,072, forward strand.
AGTTGCTTCTAGCGATTTGGCTTTCTTCCAGGCCCTTTTAGATAGCAGTGCTGACCAAATTATCCTGTTATTCAGAAAGCTCAATGAAATATTAGATTATATTTTCTTTTTTTTTTAATTTTTATTTTTACTTTATTTTACTTTACAATACTGTATTGGTTCATATTTATTTTCAATAATTAAATTCATACCAGCTGCCGAACAAGAAAAGTGGTCCTTCTAACACAAACCAAAATCAGTTTTAAAAAGACATTGCTCACAAAGAATGCATGCAACAAACCAGAATATTCTACATTTAAAGCCACACATAGCAACGTGGGCAACTGTGGACACATTAATTTGCAGGTAGTAGGGGATGTCTCAGAGAAGGAAATGGCAACCCACTCCAGTTTTCTTGCCTGGAGAATCCCATGGACAGGGGAGCCTGGGGGGCTGCCATCTATGGGGTCGCACAGAGTCGGACAACACTGAAGTGACTTAGCAGCAGCAGCAGGGGATGTCTTCCTATTCACGTTATTTTGTTCTTATAAAATATAGTTTTCTATCTAGTTTACAAAAGAATTGATCATCATTTTCAAAGTGCCTACTATAGTAGTTTGATTGAGAAACTATGAAATAAAAACAGTATTTCCACTGAGTTATTTGAAAGCATCTATTCACACTAATTCTTAGGATGGCTGTAAAATTTCTGGTTTGTGTCAAAATTATTTTATAAAATTGAAAAGCTAAGGATATGGGCTTTTTACTCTGAACTTAACAATTTACTAAAACACAGAGACCTAAAAATGCCTCTTTATCACATATTTGATTCTTTAGAAAATTCCTATAGGAAAAAAAAAAGTTTAGGAATTCAAGACAAATAAATACGCTTTAAAGCTCACTATTGTCACCCTGCTTATTTAACATATATGCAGAGTACATCATGAGAAACGCTGGGCTGGAAGAAGCACAAGCTGGAATCAAGATTGCCAGGAAAAATATCAATAACCTCAGATATGCAGATGACACCACCTTTATGGCAGAAAGTGAAGAGGAACTCAAAAGCCTCTTGATGACAGTGAAAGACGACAGTGAAAAAGTTGGCTTAAAGCTCAACATTCAGAAAACGAAGATCATGGCATCTGGTCCCATCACTTCATGGGAAATAGATGGGGAAACAGTGGAAACAGTGTCAGACTCTATTTTTTTTTGGCTCCAAAATCACTGTAGATGGTGATTGCAGCCATGAAATTAAGAGATGCTTACTCCTTGGAAAGAGAGTTATGACCAACCTAGATAGCATATTCAAAAGCAGAGACATTACTTTGCCAACAAAGGTCCGTCTAGTCAAGGCTATGGTTTTTCCAGTGGTCATGTATGGATGTGAGAGTTGGACTGTGAAGAAAGCTGAGCGCTGAAGAATTGATGCTTTTGTTGGAGAAGACTCTTGAGAGCCCCTTGGACTGCAAGGAGATCCAACCAGTCCATTCTAAAGGAGATCAGCCCTGGGATTTCTTTGGAAGGACTGATGCTAAAGCTGAAAATCCAGTACTTTGGCCACCTCATGCGAAGAGTTGAGTCATTGGAAAAGATTGATGCTGGGAGGGATTGGGGGCAGGAGAAGGGGACGACAGAGGATGAGATGGCTGGATGGCATCACCGACTCAATCAGTCTGAGTGAACTCCGAGAGCTGGTGATGGACAAGGAGGCTGGCGTGCTGCAATTCATGGGGTTGCAAAGAGTCAGACATGACTGAGCAACTGAACTGCACTGAACTGAAAGCTTACTTTGACTATAAGCAATAGTACAGTGTTGTTTAAAGGCAACTGTTCTCCATCTTGAATCCTTGTTAGAATCATGTGGGGAGCTTTTAAAATTCCTACTGTCCAGACTACACCCCAGAAAAGTTCATTAGCATTTCTGTATATAAGACCTAGGCATCAGCCCCAAGTGATTCTGATATGTGTTACAAAGTGAGAAAAAGTACATTATTCTGTATTTGTAATGAGCAAGCAGGCAAGAGCAGACAAGAATATTTGCTATAAATTAATTCAGAAGGAAAAGCCACAGAAAGCCCCAAAGTCATTCCCAACATCTCCAGGCAAGAGGTCCTCAAAGTAGGAAGATTCAGCATAAGGATTATTTAAGGATGTGACTATGAAACTTTTTTTTAAAGTCTTCAGAAAAACTAATCCTCTCCACCATTCCAACTAGCTTCTGTGACTAGTAAGGGCTTTGATTCATAGCACCTTATCAGCCAACCCAGAGCTTGAAGAGACTTGTGGGTACAGTTTTTATTTAATGGAGTAAACCCCAACAGGACTCATAGAAAACTCACAAAACTTTCAAGAAAATTATGCCAAACAGGAGCACCATTGGCTCAAACTAAAGGGGACAAGGAAGAAGATCCATGGTGCCACCAATTCTGCAGAGGGTGGAAAGCCATCTGCAAAGTTAGTCTGCCCAACTACCATATGGACGAGGAAGGATAATACAGAGGGTAGACCCAAAGATCCTAGGGTATGGAGCCAAGAGCTTAGAGACGTATAACCAAGGCATCACCAGGGCCTGATCAAGGAACTGGTGGCAGCCTGTGCCAGAATGGATTTCAGAATTGCTATGGATCAGGAGACTCATTTTCCACTGATGTCATAACAAAATACCACAAATTCAGTGGATTAAAACAACACAAATTTATGTTAGAGATCAGAAATCAGGTACAAGTTTCACCAGATGAAAGCCAAGGTACTGGCAGCATTTTCTGGAGGCTCTAAGACAGAATCTGTTATCTGCTCATTCTGGTCTTTGGCAAAATTCAATAGCTTGAGATTATAGGAATGAGTTTCCTATTTTCTTCCTGACTATAAACAGAGGCCATTTCCAGCCATTTCCGACATTCTTCAGCTCATAGTCTCCATTCTCCACCTTCACAGCCAGCAGCAGCCTTTCTCTGACTCACTCTTCTACCTCCCTCTTCTACTTCTAAGGACTCAGGTGATCTGGACAATGTAGAATAATCTTCCCATTTCAAGTCCTTTAACCTTAAACACACCTGCAAAGTCCTCTTGGCTATGGAAGGCAACATATTCAGATTCTGGGGATTAGGACATGGAGAGGGGTTTTATCAATCATCATCACTAAGTGGTACAAGCCTTCCGTTCTCCCCCTTTTTAGTAGGACATCTTCTGCAGTGATCCATCCTATCTCCATCTCATCAAGGTATGCATGGAAGTGGGGATGTTCAGTTCAGTTCAGTCGCTCAGTTGTGTCCGACCTTTTGCGACCCCATGGACTGCAGCACGCCAGGCCTCCCTCTCCATCACCAACTCCTGAAACTTGCTCAAACTCATGTCCATTGAGTTGGTGATGCCATCCAACCATCTTGTCCTCTGCCATCCCCTTCTCCCACTTTCAATCTTTGCCAGCATCAGAGTCTTCCAATGAGTCAGTTTTTCGCATCAGGTAGCCAAAGTATTAGAGTTTCAGCTTCAGTATCAGTCCTTGCAATGAACATTCAGGACTGATTTCCTTTAGGATTGACTGATTGGATCTCCTTGCAGTCCAAGGAACTCTCAAGAGTCTTCTCCAACACCACAGTTCAAAAGCATTAATACTTCGGCACTCAGTTTTTATAATTCAACTCTCACATCCATACATGACTAGAAAAACCATAGATTTGATTAGACGAATCTTTGCTGGCAAAGTAATGTCTCTGCTTTATAATATGCTCTCTAAGTTGGTCGTAATTTTTCATCCAAGGAGCAAGCCTCTTAATTTCATGGCTGCAGTCACCCTCTGCAGTAAGTCTGGAGCCCAAAAAAATAACATCTGTCACTGTATCCATTGTTTTCCCATCTATTTGCCATGAAGTGATGGGACCAGAAGCCATGATCTTAGTTTTCTGAATGTTGAGTTTTAAGCCAACTTTTTCACTCTCTCCTCTTTTACTTTCATCAAGAGGCTCTTTAGTTCTTCGCTTTCTACCATATGTGTGGTGTCATCTGCATATCTAAGGTTATTGATATTTCTCCCACAATGTTAAGAGTGGGGATGTTAAATTGGGGAAGAAGGACAGTTAACCAGTCTCTTCAATGAACAGGTCTTGAGAACTAATGGCTCTGAATGCAAGGAACTGTACCCAAGTTACCACATGTGAAGATCTTCAACCACACTTGGATCCAATTTAGTTAAAGAAGTCCTGGATTATGAACTGATGCTATAGAAGAAGGACACTTTGGAAAACTCTGGAAGGGGTACATGTTTTTGCAAGTGAGAAGGATGTAAATAATCTGCAACTAGAAAGCAGACTGAGGTAGACTGACGAAGACAGTAAATTCTTAGACTCTTCCCACTGAAACATAGTCTGGAGCCCCTCCCCTTGAATCTTATGACCAACAGAGTAGGCAGAAGTGATGCCTTCCCAGGCAGGTTACTGTCCCTGTCAACAAAAGAATACTCAGAAAACATGTGTTGAGTGAGTGGGTAAACGAAAACCTACTCTCTGTAAAAGTCAGGGGAGACGATTATTTTAAACATTAATAATGCATATGGTCACATAACCATTTATTGGAGGCTTACTAGGTGTACCAGGCAGTATGCAAAGTGCCCTATATGTGTGTTATAATTGTATTATCTGCACTTTATAGATTAGAGAGATTAAGTGATGTCAATGAAATCATATGGTCAGTAAGTGGCTGAACTGGTATTCAAACCTGGGTATCTCTAACACCAGAGTTCCCTTATTTGCCTTCTCCCTTCTTTCATTTCTTTTGAACTTTGTTTTCTAGTTATTCATATAAGTGGTCAAAAAACTCCACAAATAGTGTCAAAAGCATACAGTGAAAAGTCTCTCTCTCACTTCTGATTCTGGTCTCCCACTCCCATTCTCCAAAGCTACTAGTTTCCTCTGTATTGTTTTAAACATATCCTAGGTAATTATTAATACAAATATATGTGAGTATCTCTTTTTACACAAAAGGCTGTATTTTAAATGCAAAATGTAACTTTTTCTCATATAATCATGTCTCCAAAATTGTTAAACAATACGCCCATTAATGTATACACAAAAAAGAGGTAAAAACTGGATAATATCCAAGTAATTTGACTCAGTATAATTGTTTAAATAATAAAACATTAATGTAGTAAAAACAAAATAAATATTCTATTCCTCAGTGTTTTTTAATTAAATCTATTAAATGTGTATTGCATTCCTTGAAACAGTTTAGGAATATTGAATTTTACATTCATTAAGCAAATAAAAAATCAGGCCATGTAACTTAAGTAGTAATATTAAAGTTCTATTCAAGCAACAGACACCTATAGAATCTTAAATGGTAAATAGCAAAGGTTTAGGTATGACAATATTTAATTAATTTTAACTAACCAATAGGAGAAAAAATAAGAAGGGTATACTAAGAACAAAATATAGACATTTTCCAGTTAGGAAATACATTTTTTTTTAATTGTGAAACCCAGGTCTCCTGCATTGCAGGCAGATTCTTTACCAGCTGAGCCATCAGGGAAGCCCATAGCTAATTATCATATGGAAAATATTATCTTGGCTACCTCTAATACTGAGCTTGCTTTTCCATATAGTATTGATGCAAAATAAAATTTAGGCTGAAGTTTTCTGAAGAGGAAGTAGGAAAGTTTTATTAGTATAAAAGGAGAAAATATAAATTTAACAAAAGATGAAAGAAAGATTTGGTCATATGAAAGATTAATTTGATACTTCAAGAACACTGTCCTGGAACAGGCATTCATGTTCAAAAATATGAGAAAATTATCAAACTGCATCTTTCAGGATAAATTTGGCCGATAAATGTCATATAGAATAAAACTATCAATTAATAAAGCCTGCCTTTCCTTTAGTAGTAAGAAAAAAATGACCCAAATGTTTGGTTATAAATTTTTCATCACACCTGAGTAGCTTATATATCAAAGTGACACCCTAAATAATATATATACACGAATAATTCACATTTGTCTTGGTTTGGGTTTTCCCCCAGAAGCACACTCTGCAACAAGGACTCTAGCACAAGTAGTTGATGTAGAGGATCTCAAGCAAACAGTGTGGTGGAATGGAAGTCAGTGAAGGGTGTTTTACTGAGGCAGTTTGCACTGTGGCAACCAAAGAGGACTCTAACAGTATTGAATATGCCCAACAAGGGACAAGGGAGCCTGGGTATGTAGCCATCAATACTCACTGAGACAAAACGACTCCCTCAAGGTAGTGATCTGTGGCTGCTTCTGACCTACTGAGAACCCAGGGTAGGGCACTCAGGCCCAGAGAAAGCCCTCAGACAGAGGCAAGGATTTTGCACTCCAGGGATAGGTGGGACCTGAAGGGATCTGGAGAGTCTCTGCTTTATTTCAGACCAGAAGAAGGCAAAGGTTTTCTGTAAAGGTCCAAAGAGTAAGCATTCTAGGCTTTGTAGGCCATTACAACTCTGTTGCAGCCGCTCAACCAGGCAGTTATAGCACAAAAGCAGCCATACATAGACAAAGTTGAATGACTGTGTCTCAGTGAAACTTTAGGGACACTCAAATGTGAATTTCATATGATTCTCATGTGTTAAAAAATATCATTTCTCTTTTGACTTTTTTCAACCACTTAAGAATGCAAAAGCTATTCTTTGTTTTCAGCCATACAAACATAGGAGGTAGGCTGTATTTGGTCCATTGGCTATAATTTGCCAACCTCTGTTTTAGACTATGAAGATATTTAACAAACATTTATAAAATCCCATGGGAGATAGCAATCAATTTGTAAGATTTCATATGATAATATTTAATAATCAATCTAACACAAAAACTGCCCTATTGTTTTGAAAATAGTGTATTTCCATTTCAGTATACTGGTCTATGCTGTAGTTACCAATGAGTTATTAAATGAACATGTACATGAAAATGCAAGTGATACAAATGATCTCAGACCTGTTTAAAAGCTATTAAGAGTTCATCTCATTAACCTGTTCTTTTGTCAGAGTAATCTCATATCTAATGAATACCAAAAAATACATAAATTAGTAAATTACAGACAGCTTTTCATCAGTTGTAAGTGCATTGTGCTAATCTGCATATTTATATCAGCTATGAAGTCTACGTAATGCAATCTAAATAAGCAAGTACAGAATGTCATTTTACAGAAGGGACTTAGGTGAACTGGTTGGAGAGTGGGGTTAGTCTTGGCTTATTTTTGCAAAATGATCATGGTATTTTTCTTTAGACTGTAAATTTACGTGGGATGAATAAATAGGGAAGAAAGGCCGTAGACTACAGAAAGATGTAGTCTTCTCCTCAAAGTGCCTCTTTATGCCAACACTACAGGAGCCAAAAGCATTAAAGGACCTAAGTTCAACCTTCCAGAAAGAGGCATGTTACCTTCAGTCAGTTCAGTCACTCAGTCATGTCCAACTCTTTGTGACCCCATGGACTGCAGCACGTCAGGTTTCCCTATCCATCACCAACTCCTGGAGCCTACTCAAACTCATGTTCATTGAGTTGGTGATGCCATCAACCATCTCATCCTCAGTTGCCCCCTTCTCCTCCTGACTTCAATCTTTCCCAGCATTAGGGTCTTTTTGAATGAGTCAGTTCTTCATATCAGCTGCCCAAAGTATTGGAGTTTCAGCTTCAGCATCAGTCCTTCCAATGAATATTCAGGACTGATTTCCTTTAGGATGGACTGGTTGTACTCCTTGCAGTCCAAGGGACTCTCAAGAGTCTTCTCCAACACCACAGTTCAAAAGCATCAATTCTTCAGTGCTCAGCTTTCTTCACAGACTGACACTGTTTCCACTGTTTCCCCATCTATTTCCCATGAAGTGATGGGACCAGATGCCATTACCTTCATTTTCTCAATGTTGAGCTTTAAGCCAACTTTTTCACTCTCCTCTTTCACTCTCATCAAGAGGATTTTTAGTTCCTCTTCACTTTCTGTCATAAGGTGGTGTCATCTGCATATCTGAGGTTATTGATATTTCTCCCAGCAATCTTGATTCCAGCTTGTGCTTCTTCCAGCCCAGTGTTTCTCATGATGTACTCTGCATAGAAGTTAAATAAGCGGGGTGACAATATACAGCCTTGACGTACTCCTTTTCCTATTTGGAACCAGTCTGTTGTTCCATGTCCAGTTCTCACTGTTGCTTCCTGACCTGCATATAGGTTTCTCAAGAGGCAGGTCAGGTGGTCTGGTATTCCCATCTCTTGAAGAATTTTCCACAGTTTATTGTGATCCACACAGTCAAAGGCTTTGGCATAGTCAATAAAGCAGAAATAGATGGTTTTCTGGAACTCTCTTCCTTTTTCCATGATCCAGCAGATGTTGGCAATTTGATCTCTGGTTCCTCTGCCTTTTCTAAAGCCAGCTTGAACATCTGGAAGTTCACAGTTCACGTATTGCTGAAGCTTGGCTTGGAGAATCTTGAGCATTACTTTACTAGCGTGTGAGATGAGTGCAATTGTGTGGTAGTTTGAGCATTCTTTGGCATTGCCTTTCTTTGGGATTGGAATGAAAACTGACCTTTTCCAGTCCTGTGGCCACTGCTGAGTTTTCAAAATTTGCTGGTATATTGAGTGCAGCACTTTCACAGCATCATCTTTCAGGATTTGAAAGAGCTCAACTGGAATTCCATCACCTCCACTAGCTTTGTTCGTAGTGATGCTACTACCTAAGGCCCACTTGACTTCACATTCCAGGGATGTCTGGCTCTAGTTGAGTGATCACACCATCATGATTATCTTGGTCGTGAACATCTTTTTTGTACAGTTCTTCTGTGTATTCTTGCCACCTCTTCTTAATATCTTCTGCTTCTGTTAGTCCCTACCATTTCTGTCCTTTATCGAGCCCATCTTTACATGAAATATTCCCTTGGTATCTCTAATTTTCTTGAAGAGATCTCTAGTCTTTCCCATTCTGTTGTTTTCCTCTATTTCTTTGCATTGATAGCTGAAGAAGGCTTTCTTATCTCTTCTTGCTATTCTTTGGAACTCTGCATTCAGATGCTTATGTCTTTCCTTTTCTCCTTTGCTTTTCACTTCTCTTCTTTTCACAGCTATTTGTAAGGCCTCCCAGACAGTCATTTTGCTTTTTTGCATTTCTTTTCCATGGAGATGGTCTTGATCCTTGTCTCCTGTACAATGTTACAAACCTCAGTCCATAGTTCATCAGGCACTGTATCTATCAGATCTAGTTCCTTAAATCTATTTCTCACTTCCACTGTATAATCATAAGGGATTTGATTTAGGTCATACCTGAAAGGTCTAGTGGTTTTCCCTACTTTCTTCAATTTAAGTCTGAATTTGGCAATAAGGAGTTCATGATCTGAGCCACAGTCAGTTCCCGGCCTTGTTTCTGCTGACTGTATAGATCTTCTCCATCTTTGGCTGCAAAGAATATAATCAATCTGATTTCGGTGTTGCCCATCTGGTGATGTCCACGCGTAGAGTCTTCTCTTGTATTGTTAAGAAAAAGGTGACAGTTTTGTTTGTGTAATGTTCTCAAAAACAAACAGAAAAAAAATTCAAAATTGCAACTGTCATATAAATATAGTTAGCTTAAGACTTCCCTGGTGGCACAGACGGTAAAGCATCTTGCTTACAATGCGGGAGACCTGGGTTCGATCCCTGGGTTGGGAAGATCATCTGGAGAAGGAAATGGCAACCCACTCCAGTACTCTTGCCTGGAAAATCCCATGGACAGAGGAGCATGGTAGGCTACAGTCCACTGGGTCACAAAGAGTCGGACACGACTGAGCGACTTCACTTAAAACTGTACAGACATACATTCATTTTATGTGCATAAGTTCCTGAAATTTATATTTGAAAAATTTTTACTTATTTACTTAATGGTATTTACTAGAAAGTATAATCAAAGTAGTTACTGAAAAATCAAGAAACGTTTTGAATCTGAAAAGTTAGCATTTGACCAGAAGATGGCGCCAAGCTCCCAAAAATCTTTGTGGCAGACAAAACCGCATTCAAAAGTTAATTTAGGTGAGTCAGTTGCTTACTGACTTTTGTGGTTACATACACAACCATCTTGAAGAATCAAGGGAAATTATTTCTCAAGGGTCAAGACTCCTTTATGAGATCTTACCAGATTCTTGCTTTGCTCTCAATATTTTAATCTACATATGAATCTTCTTCCTCATCTGCATTTTAGTTGCCAATTTGCCACTTTCAGTGTTCCACTGTATATTTTTAAATCCATTCTACATGTTTCTGAACGATACTATGAGATCCTGAGTCTTCGGTATTTATCTCATTAAAATGATTCAGGTGTCAATATTCTCTTCTTTTTTAAATATAAGAAATGGAATATATTGAAATGGTAGATATTTAATGTTATAAATGATTAATTTTTAAATTATCAATAAAGTTAGAAATTTTATTTTTGTAAAATGTATATTTGTATCGATAGATTAAGTTGTGCTGTTGTTAATATTATCTACAACCTCCAAAATCTCAGTGGATTAAGAAACAAAAGTTTATTTCTTGTTCACATTGCAAGTCCACTGAAGGCTGTACAGGGCTCTCTTTCACATCATACTCACTCTAGAACTCAAAAAGGTGAAGGTGTTAGTTGCTCAGTCATGTCCTACTCTTTGTGACCCCGTGGAGGCTGTCTGTGGGATTCTCCAGACAAGAATACTGGAGTGGGTTGCCATTTCCTTCTCCAGAGGATCTTCCCAACCCTGGGATCAAATCCAGGTCTCCTACATTGCAGGCAGATTCTTTACTGTCTGAGCCACCAGGGAAGCCCCTAGAAGCCAAGCTAAAGATCACCTGCCAACTGGAATATTGCTATAGTTGCTCAAAAGCTTCCATCTGGGAGTAACACTCCACTTTCATTCACATCTCAATGGCCAAAATCAGTCACACAGATACACCAACACCAGGAGGCTTGCAAAGCAGAATGCTGGAGATACCTGGTGAAGAGTCACTGTATGCTATTCATAACTATTACATTAAGACTACCATATACAACAGATTTAGGACTAATAGAAACCATTTTATATGAATTTTTATGGCCTTACCAAATCTCCCTAGTATTAACAAAATGCCAAAGTTCGTTCTTTCACAGGAATCAAAAAAACAAAATTCTTATGTCAACCAATACCCATACCAATAAATAAAGTGATAAAACTGTCACAAAGTGTTTAAGAAAATTAGCTGAAGGAGAGGCGATTTATCTGAGCATTATAGGAAGTGGAGAATTTGTACTGAAGTAGCAGGAGGATATTTGGGACAATAGGAATGACTGTGAGAAAGGACAGAAGTAGGAATAAACAACTGTTGAGCATGGATTACGTAAAACGACCTAGATCATCATTTCTCTGCCCTGCAAAAACAAAAACAAAATTTGAAGGGAAAAGAAAGTATGTGTGTGTGAGTGAAAGGGAAAATGAGAGAGAAAGTGTGTGTCTGTGTGTGTGTCTGTGTCGTGTTTTTGTGGTAGGGAGAACTAAGAGGGATGTTGAGGTGGAAAGAAGGCAACCATCAAACTTGTCAACTTACGCTTTTTCCAAGCAAGATCTTTTCCAAAATTCTGCCATCAACAACCAGCATTTGATGAAGAACAAACATCTGATCACAAAAAAAGCAAGAAAAACAACCTTAATTTTTTGAAATTTGAACACCCTATTCTAGGCACATTTTCTATATTTTTATCATTTTACTATGGGCCAGTGAAAACTCTGTCACGAGCCAGCTTCTGTGAGTAGCTGACCTGTAAACATTCCAAATTGAGATAAATGAGAAAGTCAGCACGTCTTCAAAACAAGGCAGAGTAATCTCTGGTGGGAAACCAGTGACTACTGTATGTTTCTGAGTAGAAGGCCAACTAGAATTAGAAGGGAGGCTGCAAGGGGGGTGTAGTAGAAAGAACATATAAAATGACCTACAGTAACCCAGCAAGACACAGGAGCCTAGATTAGGATGCAGACAGAAGAGAGGCATGGTGGAGAGAAAGCAAAAAGAGACCTTAAAAATAAACCTGTTCTCTCCTGGCAGGCCACAGTCCACAGCATAGCACAGAGTCCGACATGCCCCTGCTCCTACCTCCCACCTCCCTATCTGGGAAGGTTTTCTTTCAATGATTTGTATAACAGAGTTCTTGAATATCTGACACCTCAATATGTTCCATGAATCTTGAAAAATATGCTATATAAACAAAGCTTTAACTGGGCAATTAGAAAGCATTTCAACACCCTCCCCAGTTCTGGGACTAACACAGAAACCTTCTCTCCTAGAGTTGGCCCCAGGGAAATGCAGCAAACTAATCTAATGCTAATCTTATTTGTGTTTTTACTTCCATTGTGACCCATTCTACCACATCATCCTATGAAAACAAAACTACTTAAGCACTAAATCCCAGGTCAGCATTCTCCAGTATTCCTGCCTGGAGAAGTCCATGGACAGAGGTGCCTGGCAGGCTACAGTCCGAGGAATCACGGTCAGACATGACTGAGCAACTAACTTTCACTTTTTCTCACTTTTAAGCACTAAATGGTTAGTTATTTATACATGTGTCACTCTGGAGAAAGAAAGCATTACTTAAACTATGAGTATTTATCAGGAGTTATTGAAACCAAGAGTACATTTTCCATCAAGATTTTAACCTAACTTTAAATCACAGTGTTGTCCTTTGAAGTAAAATAATACTTTATACTTATCTTAAAAAAAAAAAACTTATGACCCAGCAATCCCACTGCTGGGCATACACACCAAGGAAACCGGAACTGAAAGAGACACATGTACCCCAATGTTCATCGCAGCACTGTTTATAATAGCCAGGACATAGAAACAACCTAGATGTCCATCAGCAGATGAATGGATAAGAAAGCTGTGGTACATATACACAATGGAGTATTACTCAGCCGTTAAAAAGAATTCATTTGAATCAGTTCTGATGAGATGGATGAAACTGGAGCTGATTATACAGAGTGAAGTAAGCCAGAAAGAAAAACACCAATACAGCATACTAACACATATATATGGAATTTAGAAAGATGGCAATGACGACCCTGTATGCAAGACAGCAAAAAAGACACAGATGTGTATAACGGACTTTTGGACTCAGAGGGAGAGGGAGAGGGTGGGATGATTTGGGAGAATGGCATTGTAACAGGTATACTATCATGTAAAAATTGAATCGCCAGTCTATGTCTGACGCAGGATACAGCATGCTTGGGTCCGGTGCACGGTGATGACCCAGAGAGATGTTATGGGGAGGGAGGCGGGAGGGGGGTTCAAGTTTGGGAACGCATGTACACCCGTGGTGGATTCATGTCAATGTATGGCAAAACCAATACAGAATTGTAAAGTAAAATAAAGTAAAAATAAAAATTAAAAAAGAAAAAAGCTGTTCTATATTAACTTTTAAAAACATATTCCTTTATACAGGGCATTCTTCTCCACTGTAAATAAATTGAGAGATGCCTTAATTTTTTTTAAATTTTTTAATTGGAGGATAATTGTTTTACAGAATTTTGTGGTTTTCTGTCACACATCAACAAGAATCAGCCAGCGATAAACCCATGTCCCCTCCCTCCCAGACCTCCCTCTGCTTTCCCTCCCCACCCCACCCTTCAGCCTCTCTCAGAGCCCCTGTTTGAGTTCCCTGTGCCATACAGCAGATTCCCACTGGCTACTGTTTTACACATGGTATTGTAAATTTCTGTTACTCTCTCCATACATCTTCCCTTCTCCCACCTCGCCTCCTACCTTGTCCATAGGTCTGTTCTCTATGTCTGTTTCTCCATTGCTGTCCTGAAAATGAATTCATCAGGGCCATCTCTTCAGATTCCATATGTATGTGCCAGTATACGATATTTATATTTCCCTTTCTGACTTACCTCACTCTATATAATGAGCTCTAGTTTCATCCACCTCATTAGAACAGATTCAAATGCATTCCTTTTTATGGCTGAGTAGTATTCCATTGTATATATGTACCACAGCTTCTTTTTCCATTCAACAGATGCCTTAATTTTTAAAAGATGAATACAATCAAGTTCATTATAATGTTATTCATCATTTTGGAAAATGCCTAGTGCCATATGCTTTTAAAAAATAACAAGTGAATTTCTCCCTCATTTTAAGTGTAAAATTTTTCAGGCCTATCAAAACATACAGACAGTAACAGTAGAAATAGCTAAGAACCCTTTCCTGAGCTTAAAATATGAAACAGAACATTAAATTTCCTGTGCATCTCCAGACACTGTACTCTCATCCCAGAGATAAACTCTTAACTTGATGTCATCATGATCCTGCATGTTGCTATATCTTTACTACTTAATCTACACAGCTACGAACAAGGTACAATATTATTTGGCATATTTTTAAACTTTATACATATAGTATTCTATTGTACAGATGCTTCCCCATTTTGCCTTTTCGTCTAACATAATAATGTTAGGATTTAGCTACATACTGACACATATGACTAAAGGTCATTCAGATTTTCTACCACATACACAGCACTTATCCACACTTTTATTATTGGAATTAGATATTTTTCCATACTTCTATTATGAACAATGCTGGTATCAACCTTCTTGCCCCAGTCTCCTTGGGCCCATATAAGACTTTGCCTGAATTCCACATTTTGAGGTACATCACTCACTTGACACGGTCTCTCATTAGTGGTCTGAGTTCTTTGTTTCTCTTTCTCACCAAATTTTTTTAACAAAATTTTCAAATCATATGCCAGTCTGATAAGTGTGAAATAGTATTGCAATGAGTTTTTAACTTTATTTTTCTTAATTACAAGTGAGTTGAAGCATCTTTTCTTGGTTTAGTGGCCAGTTTTTCCCTCCTATAAAATGCCTTTTCATATACCTATCTATATCTCTATCAGGTTGCTGATCTATTATTAATTTTGTAGGATTCTTTGTATATTTGGAATACCATTCCTTTGAAAGTCAGGAATAAGTATGTCAAATATCTTCTTTCCATCTGTGGCTCCTATTTTTACTTTTTAATGCTTTTTAAATGTACACAAAGTAATATTAGGAGTATCTACCAGGCAGCTTCATCTGTTCTGCTTTATGCTTTGTACTTTTTGTATCTTGTGTCTTGTTTAAAATAATAATCACTATTTTATGGGTGAAAGATATTTCCTTATATTTTATTTTAAAAATTTTAAAGCTTTTCATGCACATTTAAGGCTTTAATATGCCAAAAATATATGTTTGAGTATGATGTTAGGTTAAAGTCTTAACTTTACTTTGGTGTGATAAAAAATCAATGTGCCTCTGGAGCCAGACCGCCTCTGTTGAGTACTGGCTCTGTCACTTTCTAGCTATGACACTCTGGCCCTATTACTAAATCCCTCTGAGCCCCAGTTTCCTCACTGGTGAAAAGTACATTAAAATGATATCTACCTCACAAAACTGTTGTGAAGAATAAATGAGTTAATTAATATTTCTAAGGTATTTAAGAAGTGCCAATAGATGCGACTCCATTGTCTTCTGGCTTCCAGCATGGTAAAAGAGGACTCTTATAAGTCCAAGATCTTTCTCCTTATAGAATTTGTTCTTTCTGCCCGAAGTCATATACCATTTTCTATTAATAACTGGAGTTCTGGGATTTTATTATGATATACTAAGCGCTTTCCCTCATCTCTCCAGCCTGGAACTCAGTGAGATATTAAATAATCTGCAAAGTCGTTTCTTTCATTTTATGGAAACTTGAGTTCATTTGTTTAATTATTGTCTGACTTCCTTTTTCTCTTCTGAAACTATCATAAGTCTCATGGTAGACTTCTAGACACATTTTCTAGGTGTCTAATTGCTTTCCTAGATGCCCGTCTCTTTATCTGTTTATTCTTTTTTTTTTTTGATGTGTGTACACATATTTTATTTTTGCATCGTATCACAAATAACTAGAACTAATTTACCCTAGTGATTGTGCGTTCTTTTTTTTTTTTTAATTTTTATTTATTTATTTATTTTTTAAATTTTAAAATCTTTATTCTGCAGCTGGAGAAATGTCTTGGCACTGATTTTCAGAAAATGTCAGATTTCAACAGTGGGAACACCCTATCCCCAAGTTCCTCTAATAAATTATGTATTTGGTTGCTTTGGTTGTTTTGTTTGTTTTTGGCTCCAGAAAGCCTCTTTGTGATCCATTTTTATTTTCTTGGGTGCTCTTCTCATTTTTGAATTCACGATTTCCTTTTTCTCCATCCAAAAGCTCTATTTCACTGAATGGTCTGTCTGTTCTTCCATTCTGCTTTGAGTCCCAACTCCTTCTTGACTGTTTAGAACCCAAGGAGACAGGATTTACTCATGCTAAGCTTGGACTGACCCTACTCCCAGGATTCAAAGTCTCCCCTGAACCTGCTGCTTTCTGGCTCTCTTCTGCCTACTCAGCCACTGGTCTCACTCCCTACGTGCACTCAGCTTTCTCAGTTCCATCTAGAACTGTGATGTTGGAAAAGACTCTAGAGAGTCTCTTGGACTGCAAGGAGATCCAACCAGTCCATCCTAAAGGAGATCAAGTCCCGAATATTCATTGGAAGGACTGATGCTGAAGCTGAAACTCCAATATTTTGGCCACATAATGCAAAGACCTGACTCATTGGAAAAGACCCTGATGCTGGGAAAGATTGAAGGCGGGAGGAGAAGGGGACAACAGAAGATGATTGGATGGCATCACCGACTCAATGGACATCAGTTTGAGTAAACTCCGGGAGTTGGTGATAGACATGGAAGCCTGGCGTGCTGCAGTCCATGGGGTTGCAAAGAGTTGGACACAACTGAGCGACTGAATTGAACCAACTGAAGAGGAAAAGGCTGCAAGAAAATACACTCATAGATGTAGGTGTAAAAGATAGAAATTTTATAGGTGGGGAATGTTTACTCTCTCTATAATTTCCAAATATTCTAAAACAAATATACATGATTTTAATAAACACGAATGTTATACATTATTATTCATTTTAAAACCACTGTTGGTTGCTCATATGCTATTTTAAAAGTCTATGCTTGTGGGACTTACTGGTGGCCAGAGGCTGACTCCATGCTCCCAATGCAGGGGATTCAATCCCTGGGCAGGGGACTAGATCCCACATGTCACAACTAAAAGTTCACAAGCCATAACTAAGCAACTGAAGATCCCACGTGCCACAACTAAGACCCAGCACAGTCAAATAAATAAAAATCAATAATACAAAAAAGTCTGTGCTTATGATTAGCTAAAATGTGTCATAGGCTTCATAAATGATAAATTAAGTCACTATTGTGATTTAGTTTCTGTTAATTAAAAACACTTCTAATCCAAAGAACTGAATTAAAAACGAGGATTAAATCAGATCCAACACATATTATACATCATTTCACCATTATAAACTATAAATTATGATTGACTACAGATAATTTTTTTACAGATTTAAGTAATCAAACATACATATTGAAAATGCTAAGGATCATTCTGTTAGCAATAGCTCACTTCCAGAATTCACCAATGAAAATTCCTATTTCAAAGGTGAAACAATATTTTGGAAAAATGTCTGCCCTGAGTGTATATTTACCTGTTGTTGTTCAGTCACTAAGTCATGTCCAACTCTTCGCAACCCCATGAACTGTAGCATGCCAGGATTCCCTGTCCTTCACTATCTCCCTGAGTTTGCTCAAACTCATATCAATTGAGTCAGTGATGTCATCCAACCATTCTCATGCTCTGTGGTCCCCTTTTCTTGCCTTCAATCTTTCCCAGCATCCAGGTCTTTCTCAATCAGTCGGCTCTTTGCATCAGGTGGCCAAAGTATTGGCGCTTCAGCATCAATCCTTCCAATGAATAGTCAGTGATTATATCCCTGATTGACTGGCTGGATCTCCCTGCAGTCCAAGGGACTCTCAAGAGTCTTCTCCAACACCATAATTCACTTTGCTGCTCAGCTTTCTTTATGATCCAACTCTCACATTCATACATGGCTACTGGAAAAACCATATGGACTATATGGACCTTTGTCGGCAAAGTGGTATCTCTGCTTTTTAATACGCTATGTTTGTTGTAGCTATTCTTACAAGGAGCAAGCGTATTTTAATTTTATGGCTGCAGTCACTATCCACAGGGACTTTGGAGTCCAAGAAAATGAAATCTGACACTGTTTCCACATTTTCCCCATCTATTTGCCATGAAGTGATCTTTGTTTTTTGAATGCTAAGCTTTAAGCCAGCTTTTTCATTCTCCTTTTTCACCTTCATCAAGAGGCTTTTTAGCTCCTCTTCACATTCTGCCAGTAAAGTGGTATCATCTGCATATCTGAGGTTATTGATATTTCTCCCAGCAATCTTGATTACAGCTTGTGCTTCTTCCAGCCTGGTATTTCGCATGATGTACTCTGCATGATGTTTCCCGATAGCTCAGTTGGTAAAGAATTCACCTGCAATGCAGGAGACCCTGTCAGGAAGATCCACTGGAGAAGGGATAGGCTACCCACTCCAGTGTTCTTGGGCTTCCCTTGTGGCTCAGCTGGTAAAGAATTCGCCTGCAATGTGGGAGACCTGGGTTCGATCCCTGGGTTGGGAAGATCCCCTGGAGAAGGGAAAGGCTACCCACTCCAGTGTTCTGGCCTAGAGAATTCCATGGACTGTATACAATCCATGGGGTCACAAAGAGTCAAACACAACTGAACAACTTTCACTTTCACTTCACTCTCCATAGAAGTTAAATAAGCAGGGTGACAATACCCAGCTTTGAAGTACTCCTTTCCCAATTCTGAACTAGTCCATTGTTTCATGTCTGGTTCTGACTGCTGCTCCTTGTCCTGCACACAGGCTTCTCAGGAAGCAGATAAGGTGGTCTGGTATTACCATCTCATTAAGAATATTCCAGTTTGCTGTGATTCATGTAGTCAAAGGCATTAGCATAACCAATGAAGCAGTAGATGTTTTTTTGGAATTCCCTTGCTTTTTCTATGATCCAGCGTATGTTGGCAATTTGATCTCTGATTCCTCTGCCTTTTCTAAATCCAGCTTATACATCTGGAATTGTCAGTTCAAGTACTGCTGAAGCCTAGCCTGAAGGATTTTGAGCATAATCTTGCTAGCATGTGAAATGAGTGCAATTGTACGGTAATTTGAATATTCTCTGACATTGCCCTTCTTTGGGATTGGAATGAAAACTGACCTTTTTCCAGTCCTGAGGCCAATGCTGTTTTCCAAATGTGCTACCATAATGAGTGCAGCACTTTAATAGCATCATCTTTTAGGATTTGAAATAGCTCAACTGGAATTTCATCACCTCCATTAGCTTTGTTCATAGAAATGCTTCCTAAGGTCTACTTGACTTCACACCCCAGGATGTCTGGCTCTAGGTGAGTGAACACATTGCTGTTAAGACCTCTATATATAGAAAATAAAGTCTTAACTTTAAACTTGTTCTTTACAATTAAAAAGTATACATGCATGATTTAAAATTTCAAACAGAAATGTACATAGTGAAAAATCAGGCTTATGGAACTTATTCCCCACTCGTACCCAAGTACTAATAGTTTCTTGAATATCACTCCCCAAAAATGTACATACATTTTGCTTCTGTGTTGAAAAAGCTACTGCCAAGTGATTCTTTTCACCTAATGCCGCTATTTATGGCATGATTTATTAGTTTTCCTGTGCAGAATTCCTTTCCATTTCCACATGCCTCTCCTGCCTGGGCTGTAACCAGGGCCTTGATGCCAGCTGGTAGAGGCCACAGCTGTTGAAGACCCTAGCAACGCCTCCATCTCTCAGGCCGTCTCCTCACACAGTCTTGATTTCCTTTCCCCCACCACTGGAGACTTCTCCAACTCTTTCCTTTCAACAGGAAAGAGTATACTGACAAGCTCTTCTTAAAGGCTGGTAGGTGCTAAACTAAACCATTTATTTGACTATACCTTAAGTTTGGGTGTCAAGCATTTCTAGGTCTAGTGCTTGTTTTGTGTTCTGAAGTGGCCACTGCAGAGTTACTTTGGCAGTGACTTCAAGATCTGTGCAGTCCCAGGCAAAATCAAAGCCACCACTCATTCACCTTTCCAAGCAAGAGAGAGGATGTGATGGTTGGATGATGGCATCACCGACTCAATGGACTTGAGTTTGAGCAAACTCAGGGGGATAGTGAAGGACAGGGAAGCCTGGCGTGCTTGCTGCAATCCATGGGGTCGCAGAGTCGGACACAACTGAGCGACCAAAAAACAACCTGATTAGTATTCACAGTCTCTCAATACATCATTCCAGGCAGGAACTCCCAAGTGACCACAAATGACCGGTAAGATAACACTCTCCCATGTTTAGGTTAAAGCCCAGAAGAGGCAAATTTCACTTTTCCACAGTGAAATGTCTTTCTCATTATAAACAAAGCAATTCAACTATTTTGCTCTTATTACCTTTTCTGGGTTTTTTTAAAACTTGATTTTTGATGGCTATAATATTGTTAACTTGTTCCCCAATTATGAAGTTTGTTTTGTTAATTATCTGATGCTTTCAAGTGTAATATTAACCATCTCTACAATTTAATTACTGAGTTCTCATACCTAATCCAAATAAATCTATTTAAGTAATTGATCTGTGATCAGGGCTTTGCTGAGTTGATTGGGTGAATTTATCTGTGATCTCATTGGTAAAATACAGTACAGAGACACACATTTATAAGAGTATCAGGTGGGGTAGTTGTACTTGCTGTGAAATAATATTATACATTTTTATTTCTTATAAGAATGTATCAGTTCAGTTCAGTTCAGTCGCTCAGTCGTGTCTGACTCTTTGCGACCCCATGAATCGCAGCACGCCAGGCCTCCCTGTCCATCACTATCTCCCAGAGTTCACTCAGACTCACGTCCATCGAGTCCTTGATGCCATCCAGCCATCACATCCTCGGTTGTCCCCTTCTCCTCCTGCCCCCAATCCCTCCCAGCATCAGAGTCTTTTCCAATGAGTCAACTCTTCACGTGAGGAGGCCAAAGTACTGGAGCTTCAGCTTTAGCATCATTCCTTCCAAAGAACACCCAGGGCTGATCTCCTTCAGAATGGACTGGTTGAATGTATACTTTTAGTTTATTGGAAATATATAACTAATCATCGAATATACCCTGGATTCTTAACATTAGAGGATAAAGTCTCAACCTAAAAAGGTGAACAAAAAATTGTTTATATTTTAGTGTAATTGAAATGGAAACAGATCTTCCTGACAGAAGGATATTAATTAAGTTTTAGCATGAGGCCCATTGTCTAGAGAATCCTGGTTTATTTAGGGCCCTAGTTTACATCATAGGGGAACCGCCTCTGCAAAACACTTCCCAAAAAATAACAGGACTGAGTCTGACCCTTGTCAACAGCTGGAAGAGCTGGGCTTTGGAGCTAATCACTGCTCAATGTCTTACTGGCTGCCTAATACTGAGTACATTATTGATCTTTAAAAGTCTCAGTTTCCTCGTCTGTAAGAAGGAAGTAATATCTCCTAACCTGCAAGAAAGATATCATCAAGATTAGAAATAGGTTTAAAAGAATTTCAAGACAAAGACTTTTTTGGTTACTTATGAAGTTGCTGCCTCTCATGTTTTTGTTAGAACTGAAGCTGAGAAGGCAGTATTGCACAGGCCTACATGGGGGAAGTGACTCCAAAGTTAATTAGCAAGATGTCTACAGACTATGGAGTAGCTTCCATCCTATCTTGGCTTGGCTCTCTGACCCAGGCTCTGAAACCCAGAAATTGGCTTGTTCTTTCCAGGTGGACATGATTCACCAGATGCTGATCCCTGGGGATCTATACACAAAACGTTTCTTTCGTTCTGTCACTCAGTGTCCACTGAGGCTTCCCTGCTGCTCTGGCACCTACAACAGTAGATGCTGTCACTACGCTTTATTCTCTTTTTAGCTTGGAAATTACACTCTAAGCTGATAGGTTAACTTGCTCATTATTTGAGTCCACTGTTAAAAACATAAATTCTATGAGGGAAGACGATTTGTCTCTCTTTTTTACCATGTGATCCTCGGTGCCTAGAAGAGTGGCTGGAGCGTACAGTGATTTGATTTCAACAAATAATTTGTTAAGTGAATAAATGATTTAAATAACTGTACTCACTATGCAGCTGAACATAAAACTCAGCTGTGATTCAAATACTACTAAATAATTCACTCAAACAAAAATACTATTGGGCAATGTTGATTTTACTGAACATTTTGTATGGGAAATGAAGATAGGGTTTATACTGGCACTCTTCATTAAAAATTGCTCAACCTCACTCACAAAATATATATATATATATATATAAACTAAAACTGCACTCAGAAGCTTGAGGAGGAGCAAAGAGAACTTCTCTGGGAGATGGGGGATGTGGAGTGGGAAATGGAAGGGGAGGCACAAAGCCCAAGTGGAGAGTGGCAAGTCTTTATGTGGGAGTGAAGTAGTGCATGAGATGTTTACACACAGGGAATGATCAATTAGGGAAATCTGTAAGGATAATGAGAGCTAGCTTCTCATTGTCAGAGAAGGGAACTAAAAAGATGCAAACGAAGAAAACTAAGATCGATCCCGTGGTGTCAGGTAAGAATTGAAAGCATGGTATAGACTCATAATTTTCACTATAGAAGTAAATAAATAAATATAGACGTGATTATGTGTCTGTTAAGGTGGCCTAGGAACAGAGACACCCCAATAGGAAGGAACAAACCTAGCACCAGATCTTAACTTCCATACACCACTCTCTGCTAAAAGCTTCCTTGAAGAAATTAGTAATTCCAAGTCTGGGTCAGAAAAAGTACAAGGTGGCCCTGGAACATCTCTTTGAATCAGAAACCAAGGAAATGCTCACAGAATGATAGAAGTAAGTCAAAAGGACAGAGGAGCCAGCTTGAAGGAGCACCCACTCACCAAATCTAGGGTAATCTGACCAACGATATAAATAATGACAGTAATAGATTATGATCTATTCAATAGAAACCAATGAGTTCACAGTGACATAACTAAAAGAAACAAATTAGTAAAATCAAACCCTAATAATAAAAGAGATATTTATATAATCTCAAAAGGACCCTGCCACAAGACATTAGCAATTCCAAAAGGAAGAGATTAAATTTACAACGGAGAATCCTGGCAGCCACAACTTCAATCAGATGACGAGAATGAACATCATCATTAACGCAGTAACTCAAAATTATACACCATCTGATAGGTTACAATGAGAACACAGCGTTGTTTCTGTGATATCCCTGCCAAAGATGTATAATCTGAGTTGAGTCAAAAGGAAACATCAGGCAAACCCAAAATAAGAGAAATTTTACAAAATATCTGGCCTATCAAGATCATGAAAGGTAAAGAAAGTGGAAGGAACCATTTCAGATTGAAAGAGGTTAAAGAGGCCGAGCAGCTAAGCACAACACGTGATTCTTACTGGATATTTTTTTCTATAAAGGACAGATAATGGATAATAAACCAAACATAAATGGAGTCTGAGGGTTAGATGGTAGTTATGTAGCAAAGCTAATGCCCTGAGATTGACGGTTTTATTTTGGTTATAAAAAGAATGTACTTATTTGTAAACTATATACGTAAGGTTTTCCAGAGTGCAGGAGTTATCATGTCAGCAACTTACTATTAAATAGGAAAAAAAAAAAACTTTTCTATAAGTTTAAGATAGCTTGAAGTTTTTGAAAAACTGAACTTGATAAAATAAAACAAAAAAACCCTAGATATCAAGATGCTATTTGCTTCTTACCAGGTTTGTGGAAATCTAAAAATCTGACATATACTGCATTGCCAAAGCTTAGGAAAAACAAGGGCTTTCATTTACTTCTGTTGGGAGTATAAATTGGTCCAACTCCTTAGGAGGGAAATGTAGCAAAGTCAATCAAAAATTCCAACTGCATATATGTTGTCCAACAATACCAACACTGGGAATTCTTTCTGTGGCTATGTTTGTGCTAATGCAAAATAAGCTCTATATGAAATGGCATGCTAAGTTGCTGCAGCTCAATTCACTATGTCCGACCCTTTGCGACCCCATGAACCGCAGCATGCCAGGCCTCCCTGTCCATCACCAACTCCCAGAGTTTACCCAAACTCACGTCCATTGAGTCACTGATGCCATCCAACCATCTCATCCTCTGCCATCCCCCTCTCCGCCTGCCCTCAATCTTTCCCAGCATCAGGGTCTTTTCAAATGAGGCAGCTCTTCGCATCAGGTGGCCAATGTATTGGAGCTTCAGCTTCAACATCAGTCCTTCCAATGAACACCCAGGACTGATCTCCTTTAGGATGGACTGCTTTGATCTCCTTGCAGTCCAAGGGACTCTCAAGAGTCTTCTCCAAAACCACAATTCAAAAGCATCAATTTCTCTGCACTCAGCTTTCTTTATGGTCCAACTCTCACATCCATACATGACCACTGGAAAAACCATAGCCTTGACTAGATAGACCTTTGTTGGCAAAGTAATGTCTCTGCTTTTCAATGTGCTATCTAGGTTGGTAGTAACTTTCCTTCCAAGGAGTAACTGTCTTCTAATTTCATGGCTGCAATCACCATCTGCAGTGATTTGGGAGCCCAAAAAATAAAGCCAGCCACTGTTGCTCACTGTTTCCCCATCTATTTCCCATGAAGTGATGGGACCAGATGCCATTACCTTCATTTTCTCAATGTTGAGTTTTATGCCAACTTTTTCACTCTCCTCTTTCACTTTCATCAAGAGGCTCTTTAGTTCTTCACTTTCTGCCATAAGGGTGGTGTCATATGCATATCTGAGGTTATTGATATTTCTCCCGGCAATCTTGATTCCAGCTTGTGCTTCTTCCAGCCCAGCATTTCTCATGATGTACTCTGCACAGAAGTTAAATAAGCAGGGTGACAATATACAGACTTGACGTACTCCTTTTTCTATTTGGAACCAGTCTGTTGTTCCATGTCCAGTTCTCACTGTTGCTTCCTGACCTGCATATAGGTTTCTCAAGAGGCAGGTCAGGTGGTCTGGTATTCCCATCTCTTGAAGAATTTTCCAGTTTATTGTGACCCACACAGTCAAAGGCTTTGGCATAGTCAATAAAGCAGAAATAGATGGTTTTCTGGAACTCTCTTCCTTTTTCCATGATCCAGCAGATGTTGGCAATTTGATCTCTGGTTTCTCTGCCTTTTCTAAAACCAGCTTGAATATCTGGAAGTTCACGGTTCACGTATTGCTAAAGCTTGGCTTGGAGAATTTTGAGCATTACTTTACTAGCGTGTGAGATGAGTGCAATTGTGTGGTAGTTTGAGCATTCTTTGGCATTGCCTTTCTTTGGGATTGGAATGAAAACTGACCTTTTCCAGTCCTGTGGCCATTGCTGAGTTTTCCAAATTTGCTGGCATATTGAGTGCAGCACTTTCACAGCATCATCTTTCAGGATTTGAAATAGCTCAACTGGAATTCCACTAGCTTTGTTCATAGTGATGCTTCCTAAGGACCACTTGACTTCACATTCCAGGATGTCTGGCTCTAGTTGCTTCAGTTCTGTACAACTCTGTGCAACCCCATGGACTGTAGCCTACCTGGCTCCTCTGTCCATGGAATTCTCTAAGCATGAATACAGGAGTGGATTGCCATTTTGTTCTCCAGGGGATCATCCCAACCCAGGGATCAAAACTGCATCTCGTATGTCCCCTGCATTGGCAGGTAGGTTCTTTACCACTAGTGCCACCTGGGAAGCCCCAAGCTGTATATAAGTTTACTCAATATTATAAATTCAAACAATTAGAAATAACCCAATGCCCACAAATAGGTTAGATTAATTATGATATATCAATAAAATAAAATGCAGCAGGACAATAAAAAGAATCATAAAGTTATCTATGTGGTGACAAGAAAGATGTGCAAAACATATTTGTTGTTGTGCACGCGTGCTCAGTCATGTTTTACTTTTTGTGACCCTGGGGACTGAAGCCTGCCAGGCTCCCCTGTCCATGGGATTTTCCAGGTAAGAATACTGGAGTGGGTTGCCATTTCCTCCTCTAGGAGATCTTCCTGTCCCAAGGAATGAACCCACAAACCTGCATTGGCAGGTGGATTCTTTACCATTGACCCACCTGGGAAGTACATCCAAAATATACAGTACAATGAAAAAAAAAAAATTAAGGTACAAAACAATGAAATAACCTATATTTGGTGTTAAAAAAAGAAAGCAGAGGAGGAAGCTAAAGATCAATATTCATATTTGCTTTAATGCATATAAAGAAATTTCCAAGCTTACATTAAAAAAAAAAAAACAACGGTTATCTCCTGGTGGAGAGAGGGGTGAACACTAAAGGACAAGGCTATTAATGAAACTTTATGGTCCATGTTTTTATACTTCTGTTGAAACGTGTTTCTACCTTCTATTCAAAAAATTAATTTTAAAAATCTCTTTATTAAACATGCTTGTTTTTCAATGTCTTTCTTAAACCAAGTGGCTGCTTTCCTTTACTCCCTCTCTAAAGGGCCCAACAAACTGGCTCCTCACTGCCCCCAGCATTCCTCAGAATCTCTTATTCCATTCTCCTCATAAATACTCCCAGACTCATCCCTCTCCTTAATTCTACCTGCAAATCTGCTTATCAACTCCTTAGGGAAGTGATCAAAACAAAGGGCTCTATGTGGAAACCCAAGTACTAACAACTATTCCCCAGTAGTTTATCAAAGCATTTTTTAAAAATACACCCGTTGTTTGCTCAGGAGCAGCTCTAAGGAATGGCATTTCTTCCACCTCAGGAAGAACTCACTCACCCACTAGTGGAGCCCCTCTGTCCACACAGGCAGCATTACATACCCCATGACTTTCTCCTGCTCTCCATTTTGAGGGGCTGATATGCATAGGCCACCATCCTTCTTATCCATCACTTAACTAAGTTGCATCTGTATCTAAATAAGCCAAAGGCTCTGCGCAAATTTGGAGAAAACACTTAAGAACTAGTCAAAACTAGGATTTGGGGCTTAAACTCAAGATGAGAAGGATAAACAAATCCTGTCCAAATGGGATCTAGTTTTGACATATTTTCCTGTTTCCTAATTAAAGCCAAATGTTTGAATAGATCCCAAATTACTTCTGATGAAATTCACAGCAATATTTTGCCTTTAAAAAAAAAAAAGCAGAGGAACTTACATGTACAAATTGTTAATAGATTTTTTTCAGGGCATGGTAATTTTCAGTGTGGTTGTCACAGGGTGTCATGAATCTCTAGCATAGATGGCCCAACGGGCTCTAGTCTCTGATGGACTGACACATTTGGTCCCTGGCCCACACATATAGCAAAGACTTGTGGGAACCATAGGTGGAGAGAATCCTCTCTCACACAACTGTTCACCATTATTTTTCTCTCTGCCAAGGATACAGGGGAGCCGGGGGAAGACTCCATGATATCAGGGATCAGTTAACATCAACAGAGGAAAAAGTAAAGTCCTCTGACTTGATCACATTTCAAAACAATCCTCACAATCTCAAACATTTCAGCAGGGCTATGAGAATCTACTGGAGGTGCTTTCCCCCTTGATTTCCACAAGTTGAAGTGGCTACAACTTATCCCTATTCTCTAAGTCAGGAAATGAAGACCCAGAAATGATCACTGAATCTCCCCAGATCACACAGCTAGAAAGGATCAAGGCTGTGACATGCCTGAATTAGGATTACCTTCAATGATTTCAGAGTAAATCTCTGATTATCAGGTTTAATAATTCTATCAGTGATGGGGATTTCTAAATTCAAATGAGATTAAAGTTTTATGAGGCTATTTAATGCCTTGAGAAGACAGTCTACAGAGGCTGGGAATTCCAGAAAATAGGAGCTAAAAAGGTTAATTTATTCTGACAGAAGGATGATTACTATAAGGTAAGATTACCTATCTCTAACCTAGTCCATTATTGAATTCTTAACAAGAAAGATATGGATAGCAGAACTGTCACTCAGAAAAGAATTCAGCTGAGAAAGTCTGAAGACAGTACCACTCTGGGAATGATTATCATTATATTTGTTAGCCACTGGGAATGCTTAGAATCATCTTCATATTTAAGCCAGAACCTAAAATACTTCCCTATTCAAACCTCTCTTAAAGGGACTATGAGGCGCAAGATTAACAAATACATTTTAACATCTACTTAAATTTTTTAATTGTCTTTCAAAGGTCTTAAATTAAGATCTATTTCTTTTTTAGTTGATGCTGATTCTGCTTATTATATTGAAAGCCCTTCTAATAAAAATAAACATTGTCACTGAGCTATATTTTTGACTGACCAATGATTTAATAATAGGCCTAACTCCTCTCCCTCACTGTCACCTGCCATATTCCAATAGGAAGCCAGAAAAAACTATAATATTATTCGTAATATTTTTGATGACTGGAAAATTGATGCTGTTTTAAACATACCTAACTAAAAATCTGAGGCACTGAAAAGATCTGGTTTGCCATAACTTATGGGCTAGAGTGCACGTTTTTCTTATCATGGTAAACTGCAGTATCAACTAAGAATAAAGGTTACTATTTACTTTAGTTTTATAATAACAGAATGTTGAATTGGATTTTTCCCTGTTGTCTTGAAATTAGTTATTCTCACTGAAAAGTGATAACAAAAAGGCACAAGGATTTCATGCTTTTAGAGGCCTCTCCAACTACTAGGGTCCAAAGTCTCCCAAAGGACATCCTCAGAGGCATAGTAACCATCTCTGCTCCTGCTAACTGATATCTCAGTCCTAGGTGGGCAGAAAAATATTTCCCCTCAAGCCTCTGAAGGCCTTGCCTGGTAACTCAGTCAGTAGAGAATCCACTTGCAATGCAAGAGACGAGGGTTTGATCCCTGGGTCAGGACGATCCGCTGAAGAAGGAAATGGCAACCCACTCCAGTATTCTTGCCTGGAAATCCCATGGACAGAGGACAGAGGAGTCTGGCAGGCTACATTCCATGGGGTTACAAGAGTTGGACACAACTTAGAGACTAAACCACTACCAACCACCAAGCCCCTGAAGCCAAGTGGGTGAGGAATTTCAATGAAACACAGAATGTGAGTGCTGGCAAGGAGCAAAGATTGAATCCCTGCTTCCTGGCTGAAGACTTGCAGAGTCGGGAACCAACCTGATGCCTGCCTTCAAAGTGCAGTGAGTCTCATGAAAGAGTTTGGGGAAGAATTTGACTTGTGTCTTCTGGAATTTGGGAACATATCTGAGCACCAAAGATTGTGCTTGTTTCTTTTCTGGAGATTTTGAAGGACAAGGACTTTCTGGCTGAGACCAGGAAAGGAATAAAAAGAGACTATGTTATAGAGAACTTAAAAAGAAGGTAAGGAAGTCTCCAACCTATTCCAGGTTTCCTCATCTTTTGGAGGGTGCAGAGAAGAACTTGCATGTTTCACATCTAGCATGCATGCATGCTAAGTCGCTAAGTCGTATCTGACTCTGCAACCCTGTGAACTGTAGCCCACCAGACTCCTCTGTCCATAAGATTCTCCAGGCAAGAATACTGGAGTGGGTTCCCATGCCCTTCTCCAGGGGACCTTCCCGACCCAGGGATCGAACCCGCGTCTCTTACGTCTCCTGCATTGGCAGGCAGGTTCTTTACCACTAGTGCCGCCTGGGAAGCCCTTGACACCTTAGGAAGGAATATAGAGAAGAGAGGAAATATGGTTGGGATGTGGACCAAAGGCAAGACTACAGGAAGACATAGGTGCTCCCTCTGGAGGTCATCCTCGGTGATGTGGTAGCCCAAGGTAAAGCTAAACAACTATAAAAATTGTACAAAGTTATGAGGAGACCACCACATCCTCAGAGGCCACAGCAGCAACAGAATCAGGCACAGTCTTGTGGGGAGGAGCACTCTTCATCTCCAATGGCACCCCCTGCCACCTCTCATATTCTTCCTTCCTTCCCCCACCCTCCACACAAAGGAGTTAGATGATAGCAGAGGGAACTGAAAGGAGTATATTTGAATCAGATTCGAGATTGGATTTTTACACAAGAGTGAAATTAGACTGGCTTGGCTTTGTTTTTTTAATAACTGAAAGTGATGAGAAAGTTGTGGAATGTACCCAAGAAATCGTCTTGGGAGATTCTATATAGCACTACTGGGAATTGTGATTGGAGAAAAATAAAAACCTCACTGTGTTAATATCCACAAAGTACAGTCTATTCAATAAACTGTTTACACTTAAATGTTGACTTTTGAAAGTAGGCTGGGAGGGGTTGTTTTGAGAGGAAGAAGGTTACACACTGTCTCAAGAATAATGGACAATGAAAAGAACAATGATAATGAAAACAAGTCAGTTCGTAAATGTAGGGATCATGGAAAGAGATTTTAGAAAAAAAAAATCATACAGATTTTATTTTATTGTATAAGTTGAATATAATAGTTACCTATATCTTTTCCAAAAGGGGACATTTTTATTAAAACCAACCTTGGTATTGACTTCAAAGTTTTCAATGCACTGTTTTGTACTTTAACTTATGAGCAAGAGAACAAACTCTCATTATGTGTTTCATATCCACAGTGTACATGACAGACCTGAACCACAGAAAATGTCCAAACCATGATTTTCAAATCAATCTATCACCTTCTACCAACTTCTCCCCTTTGTTGTTATATCTTGCTCACTGATTCACAGTCACTAAAGATGTGGGAAAGGGGGTTAGTTTTAATTATTTTTATAATGTAGATTTATTTTTTGTGATTAAGAAACATAAAAGTTAAAAAATATATTTTATTTATCATCTTCCTTTCTGTACCAAATCATGCTTTATCCTATATAAATTCAACAACACACAAGCAATCTACTACTGCTAAACATGTTTCTGCCACCATAGCATCCATTCTCTTCCTTCTCTTAACAGCACATTTGTTTTCTTTTGAGGAACTACCCGTATCTCAAATAGGGAAAGGAGGACATCAAGGCTATATATTGTCACCCTGCCTGTTTAACTTATATGCAGAGCACATCATGCAAAATGCCAGGCTGGATAAATCACGAACTAGAATCAAGATTGCCAGAAGAAATATCAACAACCTCAGACATGCAGATGATACCACTCTAATGGCAAAAGTGAAGAGGAACTAAAGAGCCTCTTGATGAGGATGAAAAAGGAGACTGAAAAGGCTGGCTTAAAACTCAACATTCAAAAAACAAAGATCATAGCATCCAGGTGCATTACTTCATAGAAAATAGATGAGCAAACAGTGGCAGATTTTATTTTCTTGGGCTTCAAAATCACTGCAGATGGTGACCACAGCCATGAAATTAAAAGATGCTTGCTCCTTGGAAGAAAAGCTATCATAAGCCTAGACAGCATATCAAAAAGCAGAGACATCACTTTAAGGTCCATCTAATCAAAGCTATGGTTGTTCCAGTAGTCATGTATAGATGGGAGAGTTGGACCATAGACAAGGCTGAGTGCAGAAGAACTGATGCGTTCAAATTGTGGAGCTGGAGAAGACTCTTGAGAGTTCCTTGGACAGCAAGGAGATGGAACCAGTCAATCCTAAAGGAAATCAACCCTGAATATTCATTGGAAGGACTGATGCTGAAGCTGAAACTCCAATACTTTGGCCACCTAATGCAAAGAGCTGACTCACTAGAAAAGACCCTGATGCTGGGAAAGACAGAGCAGAAGGAGAAGGGGGTGACAAAGAATGAGATGGTTGGATGGCATCACTGACTCAATGGACGTGAGTTCGAGCAAACTCCAGGAGATAGTTAAAGACAGGGAAGTCTTGAGTGCTGCAGTCCATGGGGTTGCAAAGAATCAGACACAACTTAGCGACTAAATAACAAATACATAAAATAAATAGCTGGGACTTCCCTGATGGTCCAGTGGTTAAGAATCTGCCCTGCAATGCAGGGGACATGGGTTCAATCCCTGGTCAGGGAACTAAGATCCCACACGCTTTGGAGCATCTGAGTCTAAGAGCTGCAACTAGAGCCCGAATTCCATGCCACAACTAAGACTTGTCAAAGCCAAAAATAAATAAATTAATTATTTTAAAAAACAGATAGCCAACAAGGACATACTATATAGCACAGGAAACAATGCTTAATATCTTATAATAACCTATAATGGGAAAGAATTCAAATCTACATAATCATATATATATATATAATTGAATCACTTTGCTGTACACCTAAAACTAATACAACATTGTAAATTGACTATATTTCAATAAATTTTATAAAAGAACTATTCAACATTCAATATTTATTTCCTTCAAGTCAGCCTCTCTCTAGTTATTATCTCCAGCTTTCACCATGTCTTTCTATTTAACTATTTAACTGATAAAAACTGCCTTCTCCACTCCTATTACTGGGACTGCTGAGAAAATACTACAACTGCTCAGGCTAGTGTCTTCATTCATTTTCAGTTTCTGTTTTCAGTTAGATTTGCCATACCACTCAGAAATCTTCCTGTGTTTTTGCTCATTTCAGTTCTCATTTTCTATGATGATTTTAGAACTCTCTCCACTTTACTCAAATCTCCAACTAAATCACTCCTCAACAGTCTCCACACAAAGAAAGTAAAAGCCATAGGATGGAAAGTCACTCCTCTTCCAGGTGGCAAACTCTCAAAGAAATCTGTATTAAACCCATTCTTCCCTCCCATTCTCTGCTGGAGTAGAAAAAGAGTCTTGTACTTTAATCCTTAGGATTGTGCTCTAGATCCTATTCTTTTCTACCTTCTGAGAGAAGTAGCTTTGTCAATTATCTCTGTCCCTTCTATATCTTTAACCTCACCCTCCAAATGGGCATCTTACAAAAAATAATTCTTTCCTGAATGAGTCACCTTTCAGCTACTGTCCTTTCTCTACTCATTCACAACTAAATTCAAATCGTCCTATATCTTCCCTGCTTGTGGAAGGAAGGGCACAGAAGGAGGAAACAATAGGAGCAGCATGTGAGTCAGACCCCACCTGGTACAGGAGGAAGACAACATCACACAAATGTCAGTCCAGTGTGGAGAGCCCAAGCCTGTAGGGTGAGGATACAGCTATGCAGCTATGCAGAGGGGCAGTCTGATGCTGG
Organism: Capra hircus; assembly: GCF_001704415.2. Lineage (NCBI taxonomy): Eukaryota > Metazoa > Chordata > Mammalia > Artiodactyla > Bovidae > Capra > Capra hircus. The sequence continues at coordinate 19,667,031 of NC_030814.1, forward strand.
ATGTCTGAGCCCATGCAGAAGAGAACACCTATATGAGAGAAGGGATGGCAGCAGATTCATTACACACAGGGAGAATGAATAAACAAGCAAATCTAAGAAAGCCAATGGGAGCCACGTTTCTCAGCATCAATGGGGGGTACCGTATATGGAAAGGGAGAAAATTAGAGTAAACTCTGAGGTGCGAAATTAGAACTACTGGTATTAGTCTACATTCATGGCCAGGCAAACAGATAAAACACAAAGGTGTGTATATACATTCCTATATACATGCATATTTATCCTAATCTCTTCACTGAGACAGGCTTCAAGTGCCATACTCCGAAAGCAAATAGGATACCTAAAGCACAGATCCTGTCTTCTAAATATTATTCTCTGCTAAAAAGACTCAGGTCTAAAATAGCTAATTCCAGAGCTAGGGGAGGGAAAGTACAAGATGAACTTGTTAATATCTTGTGCCAGAAAGAAAGTAGTCAAAAAGTGATGGAAAAATGCAAGAGCCACACAAGCTACCTGGAAGGATTTTCCTCTAGCTAAACTGGGAACAATGTGAACATCAAGATAAATAATGATAGTAATGAATTAAGGCTCAGTAGAACTATGACTAGAACTGTGGTGTTGGAGAAGACTCTTGAGAGTCCCTTGGACTGCAAAGAGATCAAACCAGTGAATTCTAAAGGGAATCAACTCTGAATATTTATTGGAAGGACTGATGCTGAAGCTGAAACTCCAATATTTTGGCCACCTGATGCAAAGAACTGACTCACTGGAAAAGACCCTAATGCTGGGAAAGAGTGAAGGCAGGAGGAGAAGGGGACGACAGAGGATGAGATGGCTGGATGGCATCACCAACTCAACGGACATGAGTTTGAGCAAGCTCCGGGAGATGGTAAAGGAAGGGAAGCTTGGTGTGTTGCAGTCCATGGGGTCGCAAATAGTCGGACACGACTGAGCAACAACAACAAAGAACTATAAATGTGTATATTGAAAGCTTAATGACCAATTATATACATGCAAGCTCTCAAAGAACCTCCCCAAAAATATTAACTGCCCAAAGGAAAAAAACTGAATTGTTGAGAATCTTGACAAACACATCCTTAATCAAGTAACCGTTAGTAATGGGACAAATCAAAATTGTCTATCATCTAACAGGATTCAGTGAGAAGAAAACAGCAGCACTTTTGAGGTATTTCTGTCAAAATCTAATAATTTAGCTTTTTTAAACTGAACCACAGAAACATACTATTTCCTCAACTCTCTCAAGAACAGTTTGTAACTACTTTGGTGTATTGAGAGAAGTTAATTTTTTCATACAATAGATGCTTTAGGATGTTAGAGCTTAATTCTCTTCTAGAACCCAGAATGGAAAAGGCCCAGAGGTACAGTCCATAAAAGAACTGATCTATAATTTTCATAATGTCAAGGTCATTAAAGACCAGGAAAGGATTGTGTTGCCACTCTCAACTGAAGGACACTAAAAAGTCATGACAACTATACACAACAGGTGATTCTGAACTGTTATCTTTTTGTTCTAAAGTATAGTATTAAGACAACAAACTTGATTGGGATTTGATGGTAGTCAATGTAGAATGTCAATGACCTGATTTCCAAAGTTATGTTATGGTTATATAGGCAAAAGTCCTTACTTACAGGAAACACATACTAAAGGATTTAGGGGTAGTGGAGCAGCATACAGACAAATTACTTCCAAATGGTTCAGGAAAGAGTCTTTGTACCTTTTTGTGCCTGGAAATCCTCTATCAATTTTTCATTGTTTCAAAACTGTAAAAATCAAAGAAATTTTAAATGAACAAATATAAAACTAAAATACAAATTCATTGTCATCCTTAGTCCTTCTCATGTTCCTCATCTCAGTGAATGACTGCACCATTCATTAATCAAGTTAACTAAGCTAGTGTCATCCTTGACTCTGCTTCCCTCAATTACATGTCCAATTAATGTCTCCCACTGAACCCACATCCAATCACACATCAAGCTCCAGTGATTCTACACCCTGAGTATATCTTGAACTTATACATTTCTCTCTACTTCTCTGATTTGTGCCCAGCATCCTCACTCTCCTGCATTACTAAACAGTCTCCTAAAATAAGCTCAAACTTCCTCCAATGCATTTCCCACACATCAGTCTGAGTTATTCTATCACTCAAACACAAATCTGATCATGTTATTTTTCCTTAAAAACCCTTAGGTACTCTTTATTCCTCCTAAAGTCCAAATTCCCTATGTTATTATACATCCTGGTTTGCCCAGGGCAGTTTTCATTTCCGTTGTATTGAAACAGACATTAGTGGCCTCCTTTTCATTCTCAAGTGTCCCAACCAGGACAATCAATTACTGTGTATGTGCTCAGTTGTGTCCAACTCTTTGCAGAAAGTAAAGAGGAATTAAAGAGCATTTTGATGAAGGTGAAAGAGTACAGTGAAAAAGCTGCCTTAAAACTCAACATTCAAAAAACGAAGATCTTGGCATCTGATCCCATCACTTCATGGCAAATAGATGGGGAAAATATGGGAACAGTGACAGACTTTATTTTCTTGGGCTCCAAAATCACTGTGGACAGTGACTGCAGGCATGAAATTAAAAGACACTTGCTCCTTGGAAGAAAAGCTATCACAAACCTAGACAGCATGTTAAAAAGCAGAGACATCACTTTGGCAACAAAGGTCTGTAGAGTCAAAGCTACGGTTTTTCTGAGTATGGATGGGAGAGTTGGACCATAAAGAAGAAAAGGCTGAGCGCTGAAGAACTGATGCTTTCAAATTGTGGTGCTGGAGAATAATCCTGAGAGTCCCTTAGACTGCAAGGAGATTAAAGCAGTCAATCCTAGAGGAAATCAACCCTGAATATCCATTGGAAGGACTGATGCTGAAGCTCCAATACTTTGACTACCTGATGGAAAGAGTTGACTCACTGGAAAAGACCCTGATGCTGGGTAAGACTGAAGGCAGGAGAAGGGGATGACAGAAGATGAAACGGTTGGATAGCATCACTGACTCAATGGACATGAGTTTGAGCAAACTCTGGGAGATAGTGAAGGACAGGGAAGCCTGGCATGCTGCAGTCCATGGGGTTGCACAGAGACAGACACAAGTTAGCAAATGAACAACTGTATTGACAGATGAGTTCTATACCACTAGCCCAGCTAGGAAGCCCCAACAATGACATACATAACAGGTTCTCACTGTGAAGCTCTGAAAATCCGGCCTCTGTTTACTTCTGTAGCCTGATCATTAAGCACTCGCCCAATTTTCCTCTCCTCGCTAGTGAATCTCAACTCTTCTGGAAAGTTCTGCCTAAGCATTGGATCAGAATTCACTACCTTTGCTAGATGCTCCCTAACACTATACTAATCCTATTAGCAACTCTTTCTATTGCATACATATGTCTAGTATACCTGTTTATATTGCCTCTTAAACTGTATTTCTGTACAGATTACTCTGCTCCTGAGAGTGCGACCTTGAGCAAGTTATTCTTGAGCAAGATTATTTCTTAACACAAATATAACAAGTCTCTATGATAAAGTTCTCTTTAATTTTATTTCCTTTTTAAAAAAAAAAAAAAGAAAACACATGTCCTTACAGAAAGTTATCTTCAGGGAAATGCTGCTGCTGCTGCTAAGTTGCTTCAGTCGTGTCCAACTCTGTGTAACCCCATAAACAGCAGCCCAACAGGCTCCTCTGTCCCTGGGATTCTCCAGGCAAGAATACTGGAGTGGGTTGCCATTTCCTTCTCCAATGCATGAAAGTGAAAAGTGAAAGTGAAGTCACTCAGTAGTGTCCGACTCTTAGCGACCCCAGGGACTGCAGCCTACCAGGCTCCTCTGTCCCTGGGATTCTCCAGGCAAGAATACTGGAGTGGGTTGCCATTTCCTTCTCCAATGCATGAAAGTGAAAAGTAAAAGTGAAGTTGCTCAGTCGTGTCCGACTCTTAGCGACCCCATGGACTGCAGCCTACCAGGCTCCTCTGTCCATGGGATTCTCCAGGCAAGAGTACTGGAGTAGGTTGCCATTGCCTTCTCCGTCTGGGAAATGAGATAACACCAAAAATGATTAGCTCTTCTCAGGGAGGGGATATTTCTTTCCTCTCTGTTCTAGTGAGTATAGACAAGTTCCCATAGCAAATTCTTCATATATGCAGTATAGCAAATATAGTACATACATACATTTTAAACATATTTGGGAGCCAAATGTATGAATTTGTGGAAAACAATGTTTTCAACCACTTAAAGAGTTGTTTATTAATAACTAAACATTATTTTGGGAAAGAAAGTCCTACTGAAATAAAAAGGAATTCAACAAAAACAATCAATGAGTCCTACACTGACAGGTTAAACATTGAATATGACATTTAAAAGCCTTTTGGATTTTATAACTGTGAAGAAAAATATGTAGATATTTTGAAGCTATCTTATAGTGTGTCTTTTATAATTTTTAAGCTAAAAATTATGGCTTCTAGAAGTGAAAATTCAGAATTACAAGACTGTATATTTCTGCTCACTGACTACACTAAGTTTAACTGTCATTGTTAATTGTATAATTTAATCATAGATACCCTTTGTTTAGTAAAGTATATAAGATAATACAGTAACCACATCCCTAAAGCTTTTCATTATTAAAGGACAGTAATTCATATTATCAGAGTTAAATTTATACAAACAAATTTAACCCACAGCACTAACCATTGCTCAAGCTTTCTGATATCTTGCGGATATCTGGAATGTTACATCTTGAGTCATAAATGCATAAATATCTGCTTCTCATAGCAAATATTGCATAATATTCCACCTAATTATTTCACATTTTTAAAAATAAAAACATATTTAAAAATATAGTTGACCCTTGAGCAACATGGGTTTGAACTACATGGATATATGGACTTTTTTCACTGAATATATACTATAGGACTAGGCAATCTGAGTTTGTCTGGAGTTGGTTGAATCAGAGGCTGCAGAACCCTGGATTTGGAGAAACCTAGGAAATGCAGGGCTGACTGTAAAGTTACACACAAATTATATGCACAGGGGAGGGGGGAGGTTGTTGCCTGTAGCCCTCAAGGTCAAGGGTCAACAGTATATGTAAAATCATTTTAAAATAATATGTATTTTTAACAACTAGGGTTTCACATAGCTGCTGAATTTACCAAAGCTATGAATAAATGCTGGTCTTCAGAAGTGCTTTTAGTGACTTTAATTTCTAAGAGAGATATCATCTCTACATAACCTAAATATATGTAGCAAATAAAGTACCGTATAATTGAAACCTTTGAAATGAACCTATTGCCTACCTGCAAATCTGTTCAGAATACTTTATTAAATGTCAGCTGTGAAACTGTGTCAAGAATACAGGTAAACAATATTACAAGTTTCATTTAACGTCCCTAAATTTTTACAATCTGGTATTTTGCTCTCTGCTATGGCACACAACCGCATTTTTCCTAAGCAATCAAAAGCAAACTGGAAGACTCTTTGTTCATCAGTTGTAAATAATGTAAAATAATGTAATAATTTTAATTAGATCCCATTTGTTTATTTTTGCTTTTATTTCCAGAATTCTGGGAGGTGGATCATAGAGGATCCTGCTGTGATTTATGTCTGAGAGTGTTTTGCCTATGTTCTCCTCTAGGAGTTTTATAGTTTCTGATCTTACATTTAGATCTTTAATCCATTTTGAGTTTATTTTTGTGTACGGTGTTAGAAAGTGATCTAGTTTCATTCTTTTACAAGTGGTTGACCAGTTTTCCCAGCACCACTTGTTAAAGAGATTGTCTTTACTCCATTGTATATTCTTGCCTCCTTTGTCAAAGATAAGGTGTCCATATGTGTGTGGATTTATCTCTGGCTTTCTATTTTGTTCCATTGATCTATATGTCTGTCTTTGTGCCAGTACCATACTGTCTTGATGACTGTGGCTTTGTAGTAGAGCCTGAAGTCAGGCAAGTTGATTCCTCCAGTTCCATTCTTCTTTCTCAAGATTGCTTTGGCTATTCGAGGTTTTTTGTGTTTCCATACAAATCTTGAAATTATTTGTTCTAGTTCTGTGAAAAATGTGGCTGGTAGCTTGACAGGGATTGCATTAAATTTGTAAATTGCTTTGGGTAGTATACTCATTTTCACTATAAGCTTCTGTACAACAAAGGAAAATATAAGCAAGGTGAAAAGACAGCCTTCTGAATGGGAGAAAATAATAGCAAATGAAACAACTGACAAACAACTAATCTCAAAAATATACAAGCAACTTCTGCAGCTCAATTCCAGAAAAATAAACGACCCAATCAAAAAATGGGCCAAAGAACTAAATAGACATTTCTCCAAAGAAGACATACGGATGGCTAACAAACACATGAAAAGATGCTCAACATCACTCATTATTAGAGAAATGCAAATCAAAACCACAATGAGGTACCACTTCACACCAGTCAGAATGGCTGCGATCCAAAAATCTGCAAGCAATAAATGCTGGAGAGGGTGTGGAGAAAAGGGAACCCTCCTACACTGTTGGTGGGAATGCAAACTAGTACAGCCACTATGGAGAACAGTGTGGAGATTCCTTAAAAAATTGCAAATAGAACTACCTTATGACCCAGCAATCCCACTTCTGGGCATACACACGGAGGAAACCAGAATTGAAAGAGACACATGTACCCCAATGTTCATCGCAGCACTGTTTATAATAGCCAGGACATGGAAACAACCTAGATGTCCATCAGCAGGTGAATGGATAAGAAAGCTGTGGTACATATACACAATGGAGTATTACTCAGCCCGTTAAAAAGAATTCATTTGAATCAGTTCTGATGAGATGGATGAAACTGGAGCCAATTATACAGAGTGAAGTAAGCCAGAAAGAAAAACACCATACAGATACTAACACAATATATGGAATTTAGGAGATGGCAATGACGACCTGTATGCAGACAGGAAAAAACACAGATGTGTATAACGGACTTTGACTCAGAGAGAGGAGAGGTGGACGATTTGGAGAATGGAATTCTAACATGTAACTGTCATGTAAGAATTGAATCGCCAGTCCATTTGACGTAGGTGCAGCTTGCTTGGGCAGGTGCATGGGATGACCAGAGATGTTGTGGGAGGGAGTGGAGGGGTCATGTTGGAAGCATGTAAGAATTTAAATTTAAAATTTAAAAAAAAAAAAATTAAAAAAAATAATAATAAAATAAAAAAAATAATAATGTAATAAAACTAGAAAAATGCCCTAATGACTATTAATAATCATATTTTAATGATTATTACTTTATAGTCATAAAACTTTAGCAAAGACTTGTAATCCTTACTTGCTTTAACTGGTATTGGATAATACATCATGATAGTGACCTTGTGGCAATCAGCATATATTTAGAAAATGCTGGTTTGAAACTTAGATCTTATTTTTAATTCTTCAGTCTCACGTGGTTGTCTGGAAAAACTTCCCATAAGAGTCTACAATCTTACAATGGAAAACTGCTTAAAGATAATACTCCATTATCAATTTATCACATATCAGTAAATATTTATTGAGTGTGTATCATGTGCCAGGCACTATGCTAAGTGCTGGAGATATAAAAATTACTAACACTTGAGCACTAGATAAGACATGGAGTGTGCCCTTGAGAGGCCTGGAGCACTGCAGAAGAGATAATTAATGTGTAAACTATATAAAAAATTGTTAAGGAATAGTGTTTTTATAAGGTGTTGGGTACAAAGAAAAAAAATACATAATCCAAGCAGGCGGAGGAGAGGATGGTGACAGGAGCCTTCTTGGAGGAGGAATGGATAAATAAGCCTGCTGACTTGCTTGCAGTACGGCCTAGTAACTTAGCACAGGTTCAAATCCTAGCATCATCTTCTACCAGCTGTATAAGTTTGGACAACTTACTTTATCATCCCAAGCTTGTTTCCTTGATCATCAAATGGATGTAATAGTATTTACCTCATAGGGCTGTTAAGAGGACCAAATAAGAGTAGAAAGCACATAAGATGTACTTGTATTCTGGATGTCATACTCTCTCACACCTCACTCAGCATACAGCCTGGGGGTTTCTAGGCTTCTTGGCCAATGTACGCATATCCCACACACCTATCAAAGAAAAACCCACTCCATCGTCACCCGTCTTCTGTTATCAGCCAGGCTTTCCAGTCTCCTGAAAAGCTGGCCTGACTTGCAGTCATTACCAGGCATACCTTCACCACGTTCATTCTCTGAACATGAGTCTGACCACTGTAGCTTCTCTGGACTACCTGTCCACCACTACTTTCCTCTCCTTCACTGTTCCCCATATTCACCAGGGGACACCTCTTGTGGCCTTGACCCTCACACTGCTCTCTGATGGGTCTTTCTTACCAATGTTTTGGAAATTTTTATGCATTTCACTTTATCAGTTTTGCCCTCTTAACTATTAGCCACCATGTCTCCAAGCCAGTAGCCAATATTTATTTCATTTGGAGTTATCAATATTGTAGAGACAGGAAAAAAAAATGTGATTAGAACACGAAATCAGCAAGGTTTGTGAGGCTGAGGAATGCTAGTGCTAGAAAAAGAGTAACAGTTGGGCCTTTTGTTCTTTCCTACATTATTCTCTTTAGGATCATGACTCCGTTTTACAATCCAGGCTAATAATCTCCCACTGGCCACGCATCTATCAAGTAACTTTTTCTAAAAAGATTTTCTTCTCTATTTGCAGAAAGACCTATGGGAGCAGCAGGGCTCAATTCAATTCTTCTTACACATTCACCTTTTTGAGACCTTTTCCAAATTTTACCAAAAAAAAAATTCAAATGATAGCAGGAAATAATAATAATAAATAACAAATTAAAGTTAAAAGATATTTTCCTGTTCAAGTGACTCATGGAAGAAATAAAGTGTTCCTTATTTCTAAGAGTGCAAAACATATGATTAGGTATTATAACTTTTGAGCAAAAGGGTATCTGGCGGCTTCCCAGGTGGTACAGTGGTAAAGAATCTGCCTGCCAATCCAGGAGACATAAGAGATGTGGGTTCAACCCCTGGGTTGGGAAGAGTCCCTGGAAAAAAAAATGACAACCCGCTCCAATATTCTTGCCTAGAAAATTTCACAAAAAGAGGAGTCTGGTGGGCTATAGTCCATGGTATCACAAAGAGCCAGACACAACTGAGCACACACAGTCACACAAAAGGGTATCCACTCTAGCTTCCAAATTTTGCTTTTAACCTATACCTTACAAAATTGTTTTGGCTTTATCAAAGCATTACTTCTACTTTCTAAAGACCAAGACAGACTACATTATTCTAATTTGTAAATTCAGTTCAGTTCAGTTCAGTCGTTCAGTCGTGTCTGATTCTTTGCGACCCCATGAATCGCAGCACGCCAGGCCTCCCTGTCCATCACCATCTCCCGGAGTTCACTCAGACTCACGTCCATCAAGTCCGTGATGCCATTCATCCATCTCATCTTGGGTCGTCCCCTTCTCCTCCTGTCCCCAATCTCTCCCAGCATCAGAGTCTTTTCCAATGAGTCAATTCTTCGCATGAGGTGTCCAAAGTACTGGAGTTTCAGCTTTAGCATCATTCCTTCCAAAGAAATAATTTAATTCTGTTCCTCACTTTGGATACTTCACTCTGGGTATCTTTACAACAACGTGTATACCACCATGCCAACAAAATCCTTCATGTGTGTTTCAAACTCCAAAATATTTTTTTAATCAGATATTCTGCAGCAAAATAATCAGAAATTCTTAAATGACCACAAAAATGTTACAAGTTGAGTCAGAAAATTATAGTTGCCTCATGTTCCCCTGAAATGTACTAATTTAAGAAGTTTGAAAGTGAAAGTGAAAGTGAAGTTGCTCAGCTGTGTCTGACTCTTTGCGACCCCATGGACTGTAGCCTACCAGGCTTCTCCGTCCATGGGATTCTCCAGGCAAGAATACTGGAGTGGGTTACCATTTCCTTCTCCAGGGGGATCTTCCCAACCCAGGGATTGAACCCGGGTCTCCTGCATTGGAGGCAGACACTGTAACCTCTGAGCCACCAGGGAAGTTATACATGAACTAAAAAAGACATTTATGTTACAAAAACAACGAATATAACACTAACTGCTGATGATCCACATATGAATTTACTAGGTCATAGATTGAATGTGTAATTTTAAGGTTTAGCTATCACCTAAACTGTTTCCTAACCCTGAAATAAAAAGTCACTTGAAAATCTTAAAATTCTGGAGACACTGAGTGCTCAGGAAACTTCTAAACTTAAATCGCCCCTTCTCCTCACAGCTTTTCACACTGAATACGTCCTTCATCACAACTATCTCTTCAATGTGGTAGCAAGTAAAATTCCTCAACAACAAAAATGACAGTAACGTTAAAACTGAGCTGATTATAGATGGGTGAGAAGCAAGAATTCTCTTATAGTTTTTTAATTATGACAATAATAATTAACAGTAAATAAAACAGAAGGCAAACCTTTGGAAAATGCTTCCGTTAAACAGTATTGAGAAGATAGCGGCAGTAAGTAACAAGTTTGGGGTTTTTTTTTAATCATTCATAATGATCCTCTACATTAGAAGAAAAATATATAGATAACTAGAAAGGCAAAATACTCCAAGTAAGATACTGAATATGAAATCCCAGTTGGCCCAATATGAATTTGATGTAAAAAAAATGGAGAACTGGTTCCTTTCAGTTAATACTTTGCCACTAAAACTCAACATCCATCAGAAAATATTAGTTATTATAATTAGAATTCTTTTATCCTCGTTACATAATGATGTGCCTGGTCAAAAATCATAAAATAGTTCAGAAAAGAAATTAACCATTTCTGATCCTTCTTCTAGGCCTGATGCCACATGAGCCTGGATGAATAAACTTTTTCAAGTCATCTAATTTAGCAAGCAAGCAGACTGTACTCTTGGAGCCACTAATCAAATCTGTTATCAAAATATTCTATTGGACTCAACAACAACAAAAAAACAAGCAACCTGATTAAAAAAAACGGGCAGAAGATCTAAATAGATATTTTTCCAAAGAAGACATACAGATGGCCAACAGTCAGATGGAAAGATGTTCAACATCACTATCAAGAAATGCAAACAAAAACCACAATGAGGTATCACCTCACACCTGTCAGTATGGCTATTATCAAAGAGACACAAAATAACAAATGTTATAGAGGACACAGAGAAAAGGGAAACCTCATACACTATTGCTGGAACTGTAAACTAGTGCAGCCACAGTGGAAAACAGGAGGAGATTCCTCAAAAAACTAAGAATAGAACTAGTGTATGACTCAGCTATTCTACTTCTGGGTATTTACTTGAAGAACCACTAATTTGAAAACATACGTGCACCCTGATGTTCACTGCAGCATTGTTTATAATAGCCAAAATATGAATACAACCTAAGTGTCCATAGATGGATGAATGGATAAAGGTGTGTTATACATAGAAAGTGTATAATTAGCTATATGAGAATGAATTCAGCCATCTGAAATGACCGAGAATATCATGTTCCCCGTCTGAATGAACCTGGAGACTATTATGCTAAGTGAAATGTGTGCTGAGCATGCTCAGCCATGTCCGACTCTTTGTGACCCCATGGACTGGAGCCCACCAGGGCCCTCTGTCCTTGGGATTCTGTAGGCAAGAATACTAGAGTGGGCTGCCATTTCTTTCTCCAGGGGATCTTCCCAAGCCAAGGAGCAAACCTGCATCTCCTGCAAGTCTCCTGCATTAGCAGGAAGGTTCTTTACCACTGAGCAACCTGGGAAGTCAAGTGAAATAAGTCAAACGAAGAAAGACAAATATCTTAAGGTTTCACTCATACGTGGAGCATAAAAAGAAAAAACAAGTGAACAAAAAAATTAAACAAAAATAAACTCAGATACAGAGATAAGATCAGATCTGATCTTACCAGAAAGGAAGGGAATGGTGATGAATGGTAACTAGACTTGCGGTGGAAATTATTTTGTAGTGTGCACAGATGTTGAATTATTATGCTGTATACCTAACACTTGGAGAAGGAAAGTGCAACCCACTCCAGTACTCTTGCCTGGAAAATCCCATGGACAGAGAAGCCTCCGTTCAGTACAGTTCAGTCGCTTAGTCGTGTCCGATTCTTTACGCCCCATGAATCGCAGCACACCAGGCGCCCCTGTCCATCACCAACTCCCGGAGTTCACTCAAACTCATGTCCATCGAGTCTGTGATGCCATCCAGCCATCTTATCCTTGGTCGTCCCTTCTCCTCCTGCCCCCAATCCCTCCCAGTATCAGAGTCTTTTCCAATGAGTCAACTCTTCACATGAGGTGGCCAAAGTACTAGAGCTTCAGCTTTAGCATCATCCTTCCAAAGAAATCCCAGGGTTGATCTCCTTCAGAATGGACTGGTTGGATCTCCTTACAGTCCAAGGGACTCTCAAGAGTCTTCTCCAACACCACAGTTCAAAAGCACCAATTCTTCGGCGCTCAGCCTTCTTCACAGTCCAACTCTCAACATCCATACCTGACCACTGGGAAAACCATAGCCTTGACTAGATGAACCTTAGTTGGCAAAGTAATGTCTCTGCTTTTGAATATACTATCTAGGTTGGTCATAACTTTTCTTCCAAGGAATAAGTGTCTTTTAATTTCATGGCTGCAGTCACCATCTGCAGTGATTTTGGAGCCCCCCAAAAATAAAGTCTGACACTGTTTCTACTGTTTCCCCACCTATTTCCCATGAAGTGATGGGACCAGATGCCATGATCTTCGTTTTCTGAATGTTGAGCTTTAAGCCAACTTTTTCACTCTCCTCTTTCACTTTCATCAAGAGGCTTTTTAGCTCCTCTTCACTTTCTGCCATAAGGGTGGTGTCATCTGCCTATCTGAGGTTATTGATATTTCTCCCGGCAATCTTGATTCCAGCTTGTGTTTCTTCCAGTCCAGCGTTTCTCATGATGTACTCTGCATATAAGTTAAATAAGCAGGATGACAATATACAGCCTTGACGTACTCCTTTTCCTATTTGGAACCAGTCTGTAGTCTGTGGTTTTAGAAAAGCCAGAGGAACCACAGATCAAATTGCCAGCATCCACTGGATCATGGAAAAAGCAAGAGAGTTCCAGAAAAACATCTATTTCTGCTTTATTGACTATGCCAAAGCCTTTGACTATGTGGATCACAATAAACTGTGGAAAGTTCTGAAAGAGATGGGAATACCAGACCACCTGTCCTGCCTCTTGAGAAATCTGTATGCAGGTCAGGAAACAACAGTTAGAACTGGACATGGAACAACAGACTGGTTCCAAATAGGAAAAGGAGTACGTCAAGGCTGTATATTGTCAACCTGCTTATTTAACTTATATGTAGGCTACAATCCATGGAGTCGCAAAGACTCAGACACAACTGAGCAACTTCACTTTCTTTCTTTTCTTTCCATACCTAACACTTATGTTCCTTCTTTTTAAAGTTTAAAAATTGTACTTGATGAGAAGCACTGTAATTGCTTAACTGGTAATGCTTTTTTTTTTAGATGTACAGCTAGATGGAAATGTACCAAAATGTTAACAATGGCATCTCTGGGTGAATAGAATACTTATGAATGATTTTACAGTAAATCAAAAATTAGATTAAATGGCATTCACATAATACATATCACACTATTTCTTAATGATGGCAAACAGAAACCAAATTTGGTACTGAATTTTATCACAAAATCCAAAAGACATTAAAACATTTATTAAATAAAAAGGATGTAACAAACATACCATATAATTAACTAATATGGAAAGCAAATCTTACTCATTTTGCTAATACTACGCTACAGCAAATCCTACCTCTAATCTCCAAATCAAAGTCAAGTTTGTTGCAGCCTGAAGATGTTAAAGGTAAGCCACAGTTGCAAAATCTTGAAATGCAGAGTTAAGACTCAAAAAACAAACAAACAGAATCTCCCTTAGTTCTACAGCACTCAATCCTGTCAGGTGTTAAAATCAGGAGTAAGCATGGACTTCATATTTCTCCTTAAGAAACAGGTTCTGACAGCTGATACAGTTTTCTTACAAACACACCACAAGACTTTCAGTTGAGATGCCTTGCTTTTAATGATACTCAGCATTTTGATATTATACATGGAAAACTCCAGACTCTGCAGTAATTTTGACATATGGCCTCAATATTATATCTTAAAAGCAATTGTCATTTGTCTATTATTGACAGAGTTGTTGAGCTTGAGTTTCAAACTTTACATAGTAAGGTGGAACAGCCAAGGAATTTAAAATCCAAGAAGGGACTTCCCTGGTGGTCCAGTGGTTAAGACTCCATGCTTCCAATGCAGGGCACACGGGTTCAATCCCTGGTGAGGGAACTAAGATCCCACATGCCACGAAGCCAGAGCAAAAAAAAAAAAAAAATCCCTGAAACAAATACCATAAGAAGAGATTCCTACACAATTTCTGAAGAAGCTATAAAAAGGGGAAGAGGAACTGGTTATTCTGCCTAGTGAGAATTTTATTCAGCTGTTCCGAGTGAATCTAGTAGAGGGGTTAGAGGAAGAGAAAGAAGACAACACAGCAGTGGGATGTCTTTCTGGGCACAGAAAAGCAGCCTGTAACTCTATTTTGGCAACAGTGAGACAAGTTAACAATGCCAACAGAAGATGTACTTGACAGGAGTATAGAGAGTTAGCAGAGTAGAGATGGCATATGAGACGCTGGCAGGGGTGCAATAAGAAAGAGTCTTGATGGTAAAGATGAATAGCTTAAATGTAACACAAAATACAATTAGGGCCCAGTGCAGCAAGTCCAGAAGCCTGAGACAATGGCAACAGTACAACATTTCAAGCTGTCCAAAGGGTAGATATTGAGATAAGGGGTCTTAAAAGGGGGAGGTTATAAAAGTCAGGAGACAAAACATTTAAAACTTAGTCCAAGTGTTTTCACAGAAATGAAGACACGAGCAGGGATTAAGAGGTGCCAGTGTTGTTTGTTCCCGACAGTTTTATAGCTTGAATAAACAGGAGGAGGAAAACAAAACGCAAAAAGTAAACTCAAGTTTAGGTGTTTAAGAAATAATCACATGACTGTATCCAAAGAGAAGAATGGTTATAATTAGGGTAAGTGAGTAGGATCTTGAGTCAAAGTGATAGGGGATAACAATTTCTTGGCAACTTGTCAGTTACTAAAGCGTTTAGGAAGACACTGTAAAAAGAAAACAGAGAAGTAGAAAAATAATGACTAGAATGATTTATAATATCCTAAAAGCTTCAGACAGAAGGAATAATGTAATATAATGACAGGATTGAATCATTTAATGGGCTAAAACAATTTTCCAAAATACAAGTAAATCTCTTCAGAATTCTTTTTGGTTAAATGGAATTCTAGTTGTCTTAATTTAAACAGCTGACTTATTTTTTCAGAAATAAATTATACTCCAACTTACTAAAGAGATTTTAGTAAAGAGGTTTTAGTAAAGGAGAAATTTTACTAAAAATTCTGAAGAATTCAACCACTGCTCACTGGCCCTTAATAATTTAAAATAACTCTGGTAGTAAAGGCCTCACCATAAACTTCACTTTTAAATCCACGCCCAAAGTCATCTGAACACTAGATATATAGTTTGACCTTAAGCTAACACAAATTCACCACTTTTACCACTAGGTGGCAAGAAAAACCCAAATAGCATCAGTTATCAAGGCCAGTACAAGATCCCAAGTATTTGAACAACTAGAAAAGCCACCAGGTGTCATCCAAGAGGGAAAAAAGACTATTTCCCCTCACCACCATTGAAATACACGAATTCATAGTTTTCAGCAAAACCATCTAAGCTCTATCAGAGATAAATGTCCAGCGTTTTAACTGTCAAAATAGTTTGCATATTTATATTCCATGTAAGCAATTTATACAATGCTCTTGACTCCCAAACGCTGCCTTTCAACTAAAGGCAACAAATAAAACTGAGTTTCTGGATTAAAAAAGAAAAAAACAGCAAGACCAATGAGCTCAATGGGTCATGATTTAGAGCTTCATCCTATCTTAATACACTGCACAAAATAAAGCAGTTTACACACAGTCAAAAATCTTCCGAAGAGTATTTGGTTATGTATACATAATTTGAGATTCATATTCTGTTCTCCCCATTTCTCTCTTACAGGTAATTTCATTGATTCCATACAATCTAGATGATTTTATGCTGTTAAGCCTTGCTTCCCAGTGTGATACAGGAAAGCACTCCAATTTGTTATCAAAACATTCTCAATGAAGAGACAAATGTACTTGTCCTTAAGATAGATATATTATGTGAATTATTATGTTGAACAGTCCAAAGCTGAAAATCAAAATTAAAGCTTCACAGAATTAAGTCCTAGTTATATAACAAATCATTCTTTTTTTAAAAACCATCCTCTGGGCTTCACTAACTTCTAACAAAGATTTTTCAATGCTGCTGTAAACATTATGTCAGCTAAAACACTATGTCATGCTGCCTTTTATAAGGTGGTATTTTTTTAGGCCAAATCCTATTCTTAACCCTCTGGACACAGGAGTTACAATCATGTCATACCCTGCAAATCTAGCTGTAGGTGGTGTCTCAAAAAAAGGATGGCTTCTTCCTTCGAGGAAGTGGTCAAACCTTTTTTCCCCTGGTGTCATCAAGCAAACATCTTGGTTGTTTTCACTGGTATCGAATTAAGAGATGGAAGAGAAAGCAGTGGAGGAGAAAGCAAAATATAATGATTAAATCATAGATGCTTCTCTTCTTTGCTCCTTGTTGCAATCTCTTCTAACGTCTCGACTAGGTCATTTCCACCCTGCCTACAAGGCACTGGTCTTTTTTAAATTTAAAAAAAAAAAAAAAAAACCCAAGCCAAGAATGCCCTTGTCTACTGAACATTATCTCTTCTCTGATTTTTATTACATTTTCTTTTGAAATTCGTTAAGATTATGCTCAGCGACCAGGCCTTGCCCAACCGGTTTCTCCCCTTCCCCCATCTCTCTACACACATCACTTTTTCCTCCTCCCATCCAGGCAGTGGGCAAAACCCTGCAGTGCCGGGAACGCATGCTTCGGGCCGGTCACTCAGCAGTTTTATCCTTACTGGCCTTTGCAAACAGCTCCCCACCCAAACCTTGTCCCCCGGTGGCCCCCTCGGCCATCATCTTTCTACTAGAGTGTGCTCGATAAGGGACTCTGGCTAGCACATCGAGGGTTTACGGTAGCCTGCCTACCAATAGGAGGCCACAATGCAGAGAAGTCTGGTTCAGCCTCCCAGCAGCCCCAGTGTCTTCCTCCCGTGGCTTACACCTACTGTACCCGCGAGCGAGCAAACGAACCAGGGAGCGAGCCGGGCGCGGGAGGGGGCGCGCTGGGAGGGCCGACAGCAGCCGCGGCGTGCGCATGCGCACCTGGGTTGTTTTTCACAAAGCTCCTCTTAAAGTGAGCTGGCAGCTTCCAGCCGCCCGTCTTTGTAAGGAGACCACTGAGACTCGCAGGAGCGCGGAGCAGCCAGCAGCCTCTGTGCTGCCCTGACTTTTTAAGAAATCTCAATGAACTATTTGTAAAGAATCGCTGATCTGCCTGCAAGCTTTTTGCACGGCAAAGACATAGATCAGTGTTAAGTGAGGATCACATCATATATGTGATCTTGACTTTTTTGTCTTACATTATATTTTTTATAGATTTTGTTATAAACATGGTGCTTGGAAAGGTAAAGAGTTTGACAATAAGCTTTGACTGTCTTAATGACAGCAATGTCCCTGTGTATTCTAGTGGGGATACAGTCTCAGGAAGGGTGAATTTAGAAGTTACGGGGGAAATCAGAGTAAAATCTCTTAAAATTCATGCAAGAGGACATGCGAAAGTACGCTGGACCGAATCGAGAAACGCCGGCTCCAATACTGCCTATACACAGAATTACACTGAAGAAGTAGAATATTTCAACCATAAAGACATCTTAATTGGACACGAAAGAGGTAAGTTTTTTTTTTTAACATTGTTAGGAAATTATTAGACCTTTCTTTGGAAAGTGCCTTTTCAATTTTTCTGAATTAATGTAATCCTGCTCCTAGCATAACATATAGCAGTTTGATAAAGGTTAGCAAAGTTAGAAGATTTGGATTCTCCCTGACATTCATCGTGTGTTAAGCCGTAACGCATGCAGGCATCTGCAAAGTGACTGCAAACTGCACTTATTCAACTACCTCTATACCCGGCTTGGTTTGTGCCATACACGTTTGGAATCCATTTCAACCTTACATATAAATTATGCTTAAAACCGACTCAGTAATTTTACTTATATGTTTTCAAATGAATTGCTAAAAGCTGCAGTCGAATATTAGATTTTTCCCTTATACGCTGCAACCTGAGGTCTTAAAAACTAAGCTTCAATGAAGAAATAACACTTTAAAGTGGGTTAATAGGTGTATTTCATTTTTTAATATTGACACGCAAAAGACTTTTAGAGAATTGACCGTAGTTCTCGATAAAGGGTTTCTGTGGGTTATTTTGACATATGGTATGAACACCCCACGTGTTTTTTCCCTATTCTTTCCAATTCCTTCAGAAATTTACTCAGGCGTTCTCTATTTTAAAGGACAGCACCTATCATGATGATGTGTTAAAAATCAGTTTTAAAAGCCATTTAGGGTCAGAAATTTTCTTTTCCGAGCATCATGCCTAACTTTGGAACGTGGATTCAATGAAACCCCTGCCAGTCAAATGGAATTGAAAAGTATTCGGCTCATTGGATTTGATTTTTGGTTAGAAAAGGAAGATAAACGGTTGTCAAAGGGAAAGGGGGTCCTGAGATTTCCAATCTATTGTTTAAATGGTTACATTGTGGAAATATAGGAGACTCTAAGCTTGTTTTTCTAAGTTTCCACCCTTTGTTAGAAGCGGTTCAATCCTGTTTCGGACCAGTTCTGGGGGGTGGTGAGGAGGGGCGCTTGTTCTGCTCTCAGCAGATTGGTTACACGCGTCAGGTGGTGACGATGACTTAATTCCTAGCCCAAGAAGAATATAATGTGAAAACTGGTTATGTAATTTTGTGCTTCTCCTTTTTAATGCAGTATTTAGTTCGAATGTTGAAATTTTTTTAAAAATAGAGCACGTTTTTAACCTTTTAATTAAAAAATACACACCCATGAGGAAGTGCTCATTGAACTAAGGCAAGGGTGGAAACGTGATGCTTTGAATTACTGCATGAACGCTTATTTTTAAAGTATTAAGATGAAATTAGTCTTTTAATTGCGTTTTCAGTTACACACAGATCATTTGCATACTGAAATAATTTCTAGTTAATCTCTCCAAGCAGTGACAGTCTTAAGAAATGGAACTGCCTAATGACAGTCCCGGTGTTGGTTGAACAGCACGCCCAGGAGTTTGTATTTGATCCTTCCTAGACTGGTAGCTTTTTTTAAGATGAGTTAGAAAAAACAGGTTTTTAAGGAGTTAAGGTGCACAGTGGGGTAAAAGTAGAATAATAATACGACTTACGGGGACAAACACAAATTTCATTGCTTGCGCCACGGTTTCATAGTAAAGAACACTGTGTTGCACCCCCCCCCACCCCCGCCACGGGACACCCCTCAACCCCTACAAGCATGGACGAGCTCTTCGGCTTGGAAGAGTTTCAATGACTTTAGAACTGGGACCTCTCAAACTAGCCTGGTAACTGAGGCCCCGCCCCGGGCGGCCGGCGATAGGCGGAGCCGGGTTTGTTAGCCTGTTGCTAAGGCGATGCCAGGCTCTGATTGGATTGGGCGCAGGCGGGTGGGGAGAGAGGGCTCGCCGGCTGGGGCGAGGCTTGGAACCGGCGTGCGCCGGTAAAGGTCCCTCCTGAGCCGCCGCTGCCCCCGCCCCTTCTCGAGTCCCTGTCCGGGCTTCTGGAAACGCACGGGGCTCCTGTCACATAATGTTCTCTCTCCCCCCCTCACCTCACCTCGCTTGCAGACCTGGAAAGGGACGACTTCAGGTTTCAACCGAGAGGAGAGGCAAGCCTTCCAGGTGCCAGGTGGCCCTGGGCGCAACTTTTTAGCTGACAGTTCTCTCTGTCACGGGGAAGTTAGCTGGGCCGGGTTAGCCGGACCCCATTTTCCAGGTTTTTCAGGTAGAAGTTGTTGGAAGCTCCTTTGAACGCTCTATCCCCCTCCTAGCTGAAACAAAAGCATGCTGCCCGGTCTCTGCAGGCACCAGACGGGCTACCTTGATTTGCCCTGAGGGGAGAGCGCGCCCCCAAGGCTGGCCGGGACGGGGAAAGTGACACGAACATCGAAGGCAGGGTTTGGTGGGGGCCTTGGCGAGTATTCCCTGTCACCACCAGCCCCGCCATTGTTCCCCCACCGCCACCACCGAGCTTTTGCGTCCCTTCGCCGCCCCCGCCCCTATTTCCTTTGCCGCAAATTTAAAGGTGTCAGGGTGGCCCGAGCCAGATCGAACCGGTCACCGGCTGGGGCGTGTAAAGCGGAAGCGCTGCGGCGCCCTGGCCCCGCCCCCTCTCCTCCCGCCCGCCGCCAGCAGGCTAGGGTGTGCGAGCGCGAGTGCGAGCGCCGCGCGACATATGCCGTATGTATAGCGGGGCGCGCGGGCGGCGGCGGCGCGCGGGCGGGCCGGCTGGGATCTGCTCGCGCCGGTTTAGGCCGGTCCTCTCCTGCTCCGGTCTAGTTCTTGATTGACAGCCCAGCACTTGTTTACCACGGCGCGGCCGCCGCCGCCGCTCGCCTCAATGAGACTGCTGAGCTGGCACAAAAAGGGAGCGAGAAGGGAAGAAAAGGAGAGACAGGGAGGCAAACTTTGGGCGCATTCAGGAGGGAGCGTTTTAAATGTCCCCGGACTCATCAGCCGCTTTCAGGGCCGAAATCCAGGAGAGAGAATTTGCACGGGGGTGGGGGGAGAAGAACAAAATACTGGTGACAAGACTGAGTCGTGATGGTTATTGAATAAAAGGTATCCACATATAGGCATCTTTTTTTCCCCCCCTCTGAGGGAAGCATCATTTTTTGTGTGTGTATTTATTACTTTTTTGAGGGAAAGTTAAATAATACCCGTTTCTGACAGCCTATTTAATGATAAAGGTTTCTACACCGAGGAAGCTGCGTTAGTAGACATTTATGTAATTAAATTACCTAGTTAGAACGCTTCAGAAAAGCATGTCAAGAATCCAGTACCCCCTCCCGTATTTCCCTGAGGGGTTTTTTTTTTTTTTTTAGATAGTTTGAAAAATAACCTATTTCATCAAAAGAAATTGGATGTAAAATCAAAGGTCATCCTGTTTTTTTTCTAGCACTGGGGAACATCCTTATCTTCATTTTTCAAGGATGTATGACCTGTTTTTTCCCGTTAAGCAGGCACATTTTAAGTCTAAGGTACATCTTATATATATGTGAATTTTTAGCTATTAGACTGAGGTCATAATTTTAGGTTCAGTAACAATTTTTATTTTTGACTATGAAACCGACATTAAAATCAGTTCCTTTTTTTTTTTTAACTCCCAACATCTACTTAGCAGTTTTCTAATCGTTTGAGTTTTCACATTCATATTTTCCGTATCAAAACTGATATTTTTTTTAAAGGTTTACGTGAATAGTTTTCATTTTATATGTAGGCTTATTAGGATAAATTTAAGTAAATGGTTGAAGACAAAGGTAACATCTTAGTATGAGATTTGAGGTCTGAGTCTTGGCCTATAGGATGTTAGCTGTAGATGCTTTGCAGTTTAGGTTGTTTTCCATTAAAAAAAATCACTTATGGGGTATAAATATTAATTATCCCCATTCTACAGATGAACCAGCTGAAGACAGGAGTTTTATTTTACCCAGCAGTGATGAAGTTGGAATTAGAGTTCAGATCTCTCACACTCCAAAGTTTGTGGCCTTATTTAACTATGTGAGCATCTTTTAAGTTCTGACATCGTGAAGAGAGTGTGAAGGTTTATTAATAAATTTTTTGTTTTCTGTTTTAGATGATGATAATTCGGAAGAAGGCTTCAACACTGTTCATTCAGGAAGGCATGAATATGCATTCAGCTTTGAGCTTCCACAGACGTAAGTATTTTGTTAACAGGTGTTTTTCAAATAAACATCCTTTCTTTTAAAATGAAATATTGTATATTTAAATATTTTTAGTTTAAAAAAACCCTTTTCATTACTGAAACTTGCTAGAGGAAAACAATATACTAAAAAAAAGCTATTTTTTAATCTAGAGTGGCAAAATTATAGAAAGCAAACCTCAATTCTTAATACTCTGTCTCAGGATTTGTATGATGTTTAAAAGTATTTCATTTAAAGTGAATGAATTGGAAGGTGCTAGTCAAATGGTAAGCACCTAATAGTTCACCATCAGCATTAGCTGGAAAAAAGAGCATATCAAGTCTGTCATTTAGTAGTTTATAAAAGTTAAGTGTTCTATCCTTTCTACTGATGCTTAAACAACACTAAGAAGGTAAAAATAATTAGGAATATCCTAATTTTAGAAGTAATGTGTGTTTATGATAGGAATTCATTAGCTTCTGTGCAAGGAGCTATTGAGAATGTCACAGAAGAGATATTGCAACCTAGACTTAAAAGGAAATGTCAATCAGATATCTTAATGTAAGGCCTGGAATATAGTATGAAAGGAAGAAGGAAAGTAAAATATTCATAATGTAATAATAATGTATTAGAGGAAATTATACAAAAAGCAGTTTTTAAAATAATGCCTTAACAGATATTAAAGCATGCAAAGTGGTACTTGTAATGTTTGTTCTGAAAGATAAACTTGCATTACAGAAGATTTTGTCAAGTGCCAAATGTACATAATTCTGTGTTCTTTAATTCTAGTACTTATTATATGTGGATAGAGTTCATAAGGAGTATTTTTCAGAGTATCATATTGCTTAAGAACATTTTTAATATAATACCCTAATTACTTTCTAAGAGAAATATTTTAAGTTTGTAAATACAATAGGGCTAATACAGTTGGGCCTGAATATTTTCAAAGGATGAAGGTAATTTAATATAAATATATATATTTTAATTCTTTCAATAAGCCACAGTCATTTAAAATAAACTGTAGAAGTCTTGAATAGATCCTGCATTTTATTTCTCTGTGCTATACAAATTAATGCAGAAGTCTAAAATGTAAAACAAAAAGTAAACACCACCACTCCTCAAAAAAACTAGCACTCTACCTTGTAAATAAATGAACCTTGTGCATTTTTCTGATGAAATTATGAAAAGGAGACTAAATACACTAAAATAAAATCTTCCACAAATAATAAAATCAGAGTTGAGAAGAATTCTGATTCTTTTGATAACAGGTCAACAGAAGAAATTCTCTTTCTTTTTAAGTCTATAATGTAGTTAGAAAACATGGCCAAAATTAGGAAATGGAAAGCATTTTTTAAGAGATCAGTGGACTTAATGAAATGTAAAAAGCTTTTGAAGCCATAATGACTATTCCAGACCTTTTCTGGATCTTAATTAGTTGCTATAATAGGAAATAGTAATTTTTAGCTAATGAAAAATGGAGCACTATAGGGAGTTTGGTCTGAATGTTTAACCAGAGTCTAGAATTTCTCAAGAGAAATAGTTAAACCATTCTTAATTTTATTTTTAAACTAAAGTCTTGACCTTTTCAAAAACTGTTCATTTGCAGACTTTGATAATTTTGCCACCAGTATTAAAAGTAGCCTCTTCTTAGTTTAAAGCAATTATATTAGTCTGGCTTTTTTTAACCAAATTTCTGTACTATTTGACAATTATCTATTTTATTATTTGGAAGGTCCCCCCCCCCCCATGATTTATCCCTTTGGAAATATAAGTTACGCCTTCAATACCTTATTGGTGTATAAACATATAATATATTAACACTTCTATGCTGACCTACTGTATAATTAATTAAAAAGAGGTGTAAGATTAATATATGATCTTTATATTCTGCACAGACCACTTGCTACCTCATTCGAAGGCCGACATGGCAGTGTGCGCTATTGGGTGAAAGCCGAATTGCACAGGCCTTGGCTTCTACCAGTAAAATTAAAGAAGGAATTTACAGTCTTTGAGCATATAGATATCAACACTCCTTCATTACTGGTAAGAATTGACTGAATTCTTCATTCTCTGTTTTTGGCATATGAATACTAAAGAATAATCACCTACTCTATATATTCTTTACAATTTATAAATAGTAACTTTATTTTTAAATTATGTAAATATTTTCCAAACTACAGTGAAGAGCAATACCAATTAATGCAGAATATGCTCATATTTTCTGATGTTGTAATAACTTTAAATATTTAAAATAAGACCAATATTGGTATGAAATATCTCTTAACTCAGAAGATAACAACAGTAACAAAAATAAATCTGTTCCAAGGAACAGTAATATCAATTATTACTATAACAATATCACTTAATTTGAAAATATTATAATGTAAAATTTGTACTGCAATTGCATTACTCCAATATAGGGATAGTTGTCAAATCATGGGGAGATTATTATTTTTATGAAAAAACTTTAATTCTGTTTTAAAGAAAATCTTTTTTAATTGCACTTTTTCACAAGTTTCATATTTGAATTCAAAAACTTTACTTGGTTTATACAAATAATAACATCTTTAGACAAATAAGAATCAATCTTAAAAATGAATTTTCTTTTTTTTTCATTCTGAGTTTTACATTTCTCAAAGAAAGATGTTATCATTTGAGATTATAACCAAGTTGCTTTCCAAACTGCCTTTTTTTTTTTTAAGGCAGTTTAAATAGAATGTGGAAAGGGTTTTTTTGTTTGTTTTTTTCCTGTGTTTTCTTTTTAAATTGGTTTTTAATTACTGTGTATGTAGTGTGTGCTAAAACTATGTTTATGAAATATGTTAAGCCCTTTTTTCTTTAATTGAATGGAACCTTATATAATACCAGTATAAATCAAAAGCTGTCAGTTGGTGGAAAAGTATATTTGCTACAGAAAAGTAACACTGCTTTTAATGTTAAATTATTCAGGAATTGAGGATTGTATTTTAAAAATTTTATTCCTGTCTCAATTCATATCTTGATCTTTTTCTCTAAATTTATATCTTACAGTCACCCCAAGCAGGCACAAAAGAAAAGACTCTCTGTTGCTGGTTCTGTACCTCAGGCCCCATATCCTTAAGTGCCAAGATCGAAAGGAAGGGCTATACGCCAGGTACGTTTGAGGTGCACTCCCACCAAGACTGATCTTTCTTCATTTAACTGTTGTGCATGAATTTACATTTTTTCCTACTAAATGCAAAGATGATACAGTATTCTTTGCTAAACTGTCATAAATAGTGCTTATCCAGTTTTCTTTTGTAAATTGGAGTGTAGTCTTGTTTTTTAAATAACTACTGTCAATGTGTAGTTGATTTTTAGAAGTTACTTGCTGTTCTTAGGGTGGCTTCTTAATCCATTGAAATTTCAAACTTTAGTCCAAGAATCTACATTTGTTTGGGGGTTGGTTGGTTGTTTTTTAACAGTAGATATATATTTTTTTTTTTTTTTTCCTGTAGGTGAATCAATTCAGATATTTGCTGAGATTGAGAACTGCTCTTCCCGAATGGTGGTGCCAAAGGCAGCCATTTACCAAACACAGGCCTTCTATGCCAAAGGAAAAATGAAGGAAGTCAAACAGCTTGTGGCTAACTTGCGTGGGGAATCCTTATCATCTGGAAAGACAGAGACGTGGAATGGCAAGTTGCTGAAAATTCCACCAGTCTCTCCCTCCATCCTCGACTGTAGTATAATCCGTGTGGAATATTCACTAATGGTACGTACAGATTTAAGGGTTTGGAGTGGATGTTTTCTGAAGTTTTAATGTCATAAGGGTATCATTTTGTCTTATATCTAGAATATGGTTTTTTTATTCCATATATGATATATATATAGTTACATGTAATTCCTTATATAACTTGGACTATAATTACTCATTTTATCTGAGGTCAGTGTACCATATAATAGTATACATAATGGAGAAACTTTTCAAGTATATCATTAAAAAATGAAGTATGACAGTAGATTGGGTTATTTGTTCTTAAAAAAGAAATAGTGCTTGGGATTCTAAACCTACCATTTCTTTTTATTGTCTAGGTATATGTGGATATTCCTGGAGCTATGGATTTATTTCTTAACTTGCCACTTGTCATTGGTACCATTCCCCTACATCCATTTGGAAGCAGAACCTCAAGTGTAAGCAGTCAGTGTAGCATGAATATGAACTGGCTTGGTTTATCCCTACCTGAAAGACCTGAAGGTAATAATTTGATAATGCATATCTAAGCTTAATCTGGTATTTGCAAGAAAATAATTTTGTTTCTGATATTTTACGATTAGATAAAATTTGTCTGTATTGAAGAGTGGGGTGTGCCCCTAGTATTAGATTTAAAATGTTATATCTCCCTAGTTTTAATTACAAGAGAGATTATTATTATTTTACTTTGACATTCCTTTTTAATATCTTCTATTCTGTGTATTTTGACATGCATAAGAACATGCTGTTCGAATTGCGTGTATCTTTTTCCTTCAGCACCACCCAGCTATGCAGAAGTGGTAACAGAGGAACAAAGACGGAACAATCTTGCACCAGGGAGTGCTTGTGATGACTTTGAGAGAGCACTTCAAGGACCACTGTTTGCATATATTCAAGAGTTTCGTTTCTTGCCTCCACCCCTTTATTCAGAGGTAAGCATCACACCCTCAAGTTCAAAATGGGCTGACTCTTAGTAAGCAGTATTGCAGTTTCTGAAAATAGTTAGGTTTTGATTATCATGGTAAGAGAAATAAATAATGTTGAACAACAGATTAAAAGTTAGATTAAGATTGTCAATATTTAATACAAAGACTGACCGAGCATTGGACTGGTCTTTTATATTATTGGCTAAATAAAGATAATGATCTAATCTAGTGCTTGTAACATGCCAGTTAAAGGAATAAATATTTCAAAGCATCTGTAGAACTGGCATTTGCAACCATTGATTAGATAGGTAGAATTTATCTTACTCGTCATCCTTTTTAATTTTCATATTTCAGCATTCTCAGTGATGGGGAAAATAACATTTGCAGTAACATACTTAAACAGCATTCCTACATGGTTAGATTATTTTTATTCGTCTCAAGTAACTAAGCACTTACATGAATAAAACATGGCCCTTATTTGGGAAAAGCGTACAGACTGGTGAGAAAAAAAACTTAGAAGCAAAATATTACATAACAAAGTGATAGGAATGCACAGTTCATTTGAGGAGCAGCTTATTGGGTCTTGAGAATCAGGAGGGGCTTCCCTAAGAAGGTGATTGTTAAGCTGATTCTTAAAGAGTAAGTTTTCTCAAAACGTAGAATATTTCAGGCAGGAAGAAAAATATATGCAAAGGAAAGGAGTTGGGGAGAAATCCAGCAATTTCAGGATACATCAGAATATATACATATGCATATATGTAATATGCATTGTAAGAGACTTTTAGAATTGGCCTTGATAACAATATATTACCAGATAACTTTTTAAATCACTGGAATCAGCTTTTGCTTTTTGGTTGCTATAGTTTAGACAGCTATTCTGCAGTGAAATACTACTCCCAAGAAAGATACAAGAGGATTGTTTCACTCTTCAACAAGTTGCTTTTATTTTTTTTCCCCTTAATACCGTGACTAGAAGAGTCAGTTTTCCTTTGGATGTGATTAATATGAAATCCACTGTATTCATTGATTATAGGATGTTCCAAAATCTGTTCTGTTCTCTGCAAATTCTTATTTGGACATAGTTTTTCTGTCTCACTATTTCAGTTCATGAAATTTTTCATTAGATGCTAAAAGTATCCTCCCACTTATTAAAAATACTTTCACTACATTTTTATTTTGACCTTTCTGTCTTGGTTATGAAGTTCCTCGTTTGTGATTTGATCTGAGACGTCTTAGTTGTACAACAGGCATTTTTAAAGAATGGCAGTCTTAAGTATCCACGTTTAAGCAATTTGTCATAAAATTCTACCTTCTTTTAAAATGAACTAAAGCTAATTAAAAGAATGTAAACCTTTTAAAAGCCTAAATTGGTTCAGGATGTGATTTAATTGTTTAACATCTACCCACATTGGGGATAGAGGGGGTTCTCGGTTATATTAAAGCTATTTTGATTTTTTTTTCTTTAAAGGATAGTCATTAAAAAGAAAGAAAAGTGTTAAGTGCATATGAAAGTCACTACAGAAAGAGGCAAAATGGGATGTCTGGAGCATTTGGGTTCATCATTCTTATTTCTTGATGCACACTGTATTTGTTCCTAGGCCCTCTCTGGGGCTTTAGGCTCTGAGCTATCACCTCAAGTAAACACCAAGAACATTGTTTATACAACTACATTCTTCCCAAAGCCTAGGGAAAACATCAGTTGACTTTTTTGTAACAGGATGAAATGGAAACTTTACAGGAGAAAATCATCGCTATGAAAATGTTGGCCATTATATATTTAAGTCTTAAGTTCTATTAAGTGCTGAATAAAGCTCCTGTTATCTGATAAAATATTACCCTTAGCTTTTGTCAAATAAAGCTATCCTGGCATACCTCTACAAATGTAATTGTTAACCTAGTAATTGAATAGCAAGTACTTCATAAATGGTACTAATCCTCTTTCTTCCCTGTATAAGCCCTTTATGTTCATTCCGATTACATTTCTCAATGTAATTGGGTTTCTGATTACAGCATTCAAAATATTAGCCTGTTTGCTACATTCTTACTAAACCACTATCAGTTAACTTCGGTTTTGAGGTTTTTGTTTCTGTTTTTTTTCCCTTTCTAGGTTGATCCAAACCCTGATCAGCCAGCTGATGATAGACCATCTTGCCCCTCTCGCTGAAGGAATACTTGGTTAAATCAAGTTGATGTGGGTTCCGAACTATATCTCTTCCCTTCCCGGCTGAGGACAGAGAAGTATCTTGGAAACATGTTTTCAGAGGAAGTGGAATAGCTTTTGCCCAGAAAAATGGCAAACATGAAACAACCAGTGATCACGCTTTAGAAGCCTGCAGCAACATTCTGGACTGCTCCAACATGCTTGAAGATCTAAGCTTTTCTCCTTTAAAACTGGCACATACTAAGAGCAGTCTTCTTAGCCTATGGTCATACGTGTCAAGACACCACGTTGTAAAGAGGGATGATTTCCTTCTTTTGATTTGAAAATTTGCACATGCTCAATGCTTACATTGTGCGGTTCAGTGTCACTACAGCTTTTTTTTTTTCCATTTATGCCAGACTCTTGATACTCTTTTAAAACTTGTGGTGAGCACAGCAAGGAACAAAAGAAAGCTTTGAAAGAAACTTTAACATGAAAAAAAAATGCACTGACATTTTTTTTTTTTATTTAATATAGCCTGGACTTTACCTGCGTATGCACATGCTCAGAATTGTCCTACTAGGCTGACCATGTATCACCTCTTCAGCTTGGATCCTATTGTGGATTTATTTACAAACATCAAATGCCTTCAAGCCAATCCTTCTTGCTGTATGTTTGCAGCCTACTGTGGTAGATAAGCAACAGATATGTGGGAAAAGAGATAAGAGGAGGAAGCTAATAGACTTTGTCAAGATTGTACACCTTCTTGGTTTCTTTTAAGAATTCGTTGCCTTTCTACTATTACAGCAAAGCAGCATTTTGTTATTGACTGCCTAAAATCACTTAATCTCAGGTGAACGCATCACTTGCCAAACTGTTGGAATGCTATTTGTGTTTTGTTGCACTGTTGAGTTATTTTTATGTTTGTTTGGTTGGCTTTTTGGAGAGGGAAATTTGGAAAAGGGACATACACAAAAGTGATAACCCACCCGCATTCCCTTTTTATCATTACATATAAGAAGAAGCTAGCAGAACTGAGAATGGAGTCAAGAAAGGCAGTATGGCAGGCACCAGCAAAGAGTTAAGGGCTGTTGCTCTTACAAATTATTGTTATTTTTTATTATTATTTTAAAAGTATGGAAGTTTTCCAGTCACTGGAAAGGAGGAGAAAGTACATTTATTTTTATACAGAGTTACTTAATTACCTCCAAAACACGTATGTTGGAAATAATTTTTGCTGGTGCAGGGTATTTTCATGAGCAGGTATGGATGTTCAGATTATGAGAGAGCTCATTTTATACATTACCTGTCCTCAAGCTTCACAGCTTGAAAGCCCCAGTATATTATAACAGTATAGAATGTCAAAATTACAAATACTAGAATATTTGTTGAAATAGTTATATTTTTGTTTTTTTTAAACAAAAGTATGTTTTTCCATAACCTAAAGAAGATTTTGCTAAATGAGAGAAATCATTCACTTTGAGTATATATAGTTATGAAGAATGATCACATCACTAAATTACAGCTTGTATGAAAGATAATTTACAGTTGGCTCATAAATATACCAGCATTCATGAAGACCCTTAAAACTGCATTTTCCAAGGTACCTAGTGTACTGAATGTCTTTATTTTAGAAGGATTTCAGCTCTGATTTTTTTTTTTTAATGAAAATCAGCATCTCTGATGTTGCAACATATGTGTGAAATGGGTCTTATATCTATCCTGCCATTTAATCCCACAGTTAATAAAGTGGCTGAAAATAATAGTAACTCTGGCTTGGTGCTTGACCTGGTTAAATACTGTCTTAAAGCTTCATACAAAACAAATAGGCTTTTCCATAAGTGGCCTTTAAGAAAACATGGAAGACAATTCATGTTTGAAAAATGCTGACAGGGTGAAGAAAGCCCATGTAAAAATGAATCACGTTTTAAGTGATTCGGTTAAAGGGTTTGGGCTCCCGTAGCAACTAATACTAGATAATAAGGAAATGGGGGTGAATATTTTTTTATTGTTGTTAAATCATTTTGTGAATGTCCCCCTCAAAAGAAGCTAATGGAATATTTGGCATAAAGGGCATTTGGTGGTTTTATTTTTGTTGGGGGTTGGGGGGATT
This sequence comes from Capra hircus, assembly GCF_001704415.2. Taxonomy (NCBI): domain Eukaryota; kingdom Metazoa; phylum Chordata; class Mammalia; order Artiodactyla; family Bovidae; genus Capra; species Capra hircus. The sequence continues at coordinate 19,697,907 of NC_030814.1, forward strand.
GTCAGAAAATCCCTTTTCTTTTCTCTCTTCTTATGTCTAACTGACTAGGGAACAATTGTTGATATGCATAGCATTGGAATACTTATCACCATATACTCTTATAAATAACACATGAGGAAGGAATGACCAATATTCTAATAATTGGCACTGGGTCACAAAATGTGATACAATTTTAAATATATAAAACTTTATCAAATAAAGTTTTATTTCCCCCATTATTCCTTTACTTTCTTACTTAGAGGCATTACTCTTTTCTAAATATTGGTCAATTCTTGATACAAGATATGAGCTTCACAGGTGTATTCCAGTATTCAAAGATAGATTCCTGATTTTTCAATTAGGAAAAGTAAAATCCAAAATGTTAGCAAAACGAAGTGCAATATTAAATGTTTGCTTTATAGATTATATTCTATGGCTGTTTGTAATTCTCTTTTTTTCTTCTTTTTTATTTGGTGCTGAATATGTCCTTGTAGGCTGTTTTAAGAAAACAACATGTGGGAAATGATTTAATTTTTCCTATTGCTCTTCCTTGTGGAAAATAAAAGTGTTTCTTTTTTTTTCTTTTTTATAAAATTGTTTGGAGATTTATTTGAGTTTTAATCATTTCAGTAACTCATCATACATGCAAACACTATTAAGACTACAATTAGGGAGTTCCCTGGTAGAGTAGTGGTTAGAATTGGGCTCTTTCAGTGCCGTGGCCCAGGTTCAACCCTAGTTGAAGAACTAAGATCCTGCAAGCCATGTGGCGTGGCAAAAAAAAAAACTACAATTCTTATTTCAAGCCTTGCCGGATAAGAATTGTTTCTAGATCTCTACTAAAGAGGTGTAGAGGAATTTTTTAATATAAATTATCATTGTTTTACTTAATAATTCATCAAGTGATAGATGATTTATTTTTAATAAAATTTAGGAGTTCAATGTATGTTTCCATGTTATATTTGAACGAAACTGAACCAGGTATGTTTTCACTTATCAGGTACTAACTCTGATGTGTCCAAGTTTCTAGTATTTCAAGAGCACATAAATTTAGAAATTGTATTAATCTAATCTTAAAACAATTTTTCTAAATTTTAAAACATTTTTTTTCCTCAAAGAATGTCTGGGTTTTATAGTGATTTGTAACATTAAGAAGTAACATTTGGAATCACACTTAGACGTTATCTTCTTACAGTGTTTATATACTCAGGGATGAGCTATCAAGTCGTACATGTACATTACTATATGATTCTTCCCCTATTCTCAAATGTATATAAACATGGAAGAAGTGTACTACAAAGAGACATTAAGAGACAGACATTTATAATTGATTTTATAGCAATACACTATCATCCTTGTTAAGTAAAAGCAATCTGCACAATATCTTAATACAATAAGGAAGTTAAAATGACTAGGAGAGGAACCATGAGAAGGGAACATCTATGTTCTGAGTTCTTTGACTTCAGATAAAACTTTGAACAAGATGTGTGAATTTTGATTTCATCTACAGAGTGGAACGATATGCAGTTATAATACAGCTTTAGGTAAAGAAATGCTCTATGTCAGTTGCTGAAATGTTGGAAATTAACCATGTTACTTCTAAATTTGCATTTGAATACTTCTAGGTCAGTACATATCTCAAGTTACGTAAAAGTGAGTTGCTTGGGTCTGATTTTTCCTTATATCACCTCAGTTCAGTTTAGTCACTCAGTCGTGTCCAATTCTACAATCCCATGGACTACAGCACGCCAGGCCTACTTGTCCATCACCAACTCTAGAGTATACCCAAACTCATGTCCATTGAGTTGGTGATACCATCCAACCATCTCATCCTCTGTCGTCCCCTTCTCCCACCTTCAATCTTTCCCAACATCAGGGTGTGATTTCCGATGAGTCAGTTCTTTCCATCAGGTGGCCAAAGTGTTTTAGCTTACTTAACAAATTCCCTGTGTCATTAATTTATTGATTGTAACAGGGAGAAACTCAACTTCTTTTTTACTTAAGTAAAATATATTAAATAGTAGTTCCAGGGATGAACTGTATTAAGCACATTTGGATCCAGAAACCCAAATACTATAAGGATACACTTACCTCCATTCACTCCCCTTTTTCGTATTAGCATTAGTCTTTAATACCAGACTCATTCTCATGTTAGATGGGTCAGGAAAGATGACCTCAGCTTTTATAGCTCACAGAAGAAATGTTACCTTAAGCCCCAAGACATTTGTTAGGGAAAATCCTAGTTGGCCAGTACCTTGGTCATGTTTTATGCTACTCAGAATGGATTTCCCAATAGAATTTGGTTTCCAGAAGAGAGAAAAGTGAAAGTCGTTCAGTCGTGTCCAACTCTTTGCAACCCCGTAGACAATACAGTCCGTGGAATTCTCCAGGCCAGAGTACAGGAGTGAGTAGCCGTTTCCTTCTCCAGGGGATCTTCCCAACCCAGGGATCGAATCCAGGTCTCCCGCATTGCAGGCGGATCCTTAACCAGCTGAGCCATAGGGGAAGATCACTGTATTTTTACTGTTCAAGTGTTGTCCAAACCAGCAGTAATGGCATCATGTGAGGAGGGAGATACCAAAATCTGTCTCAGAAGATAGACCCAAAACACCTGTTGACATGATTCCCAGGTGATTTGTAAGTACAACAAAGTTTGAGAAACTGCAGCACACCAAACAAAAGTATTAAATGGAAGCAAAAGGCAAATTTGTTCTCATGAATACCAAGGTGTAATTGAGTTGAGGGTTTGGGGCCCTTGGTAAGTGAAAAATAAACTTGCCATTTCAAATCCCACAGTGTATTCATGGCTTGATATTTTTGAAAGATCTTTGTAACTACTGAGATGCTAGCAGTTACTATACCTTCAGAACCCTCAGGTCTATAATCAGCATTTTTCAAAACTTCCATGACTGATTTTACCTTTTCATGATATCAAATCAATACAGAGGGGAAATAACATTTTTCATGTCATGAGAAAAAAAAAAAAAACTTGATAAATTTGACTTTGACTTTTGAGGTACGTAAGTCTGCAATCTTACAATTAAAAAAAAAAAAAAAAACATTTTTAGGAAAATAACCAGAAGATGTTAAGCCCATGCACCACAACTGTTGAGCTTGGGTTCTAGAGCCCACAAGCCACAGCTACTGAAGCCTGCACACTCTAGAGGCCATGCACCACAAGAGAAGCCACTGCAATGACAAGCCCGAGAACCACAAGGGAGAGTAGCCACTGCTCGCCGCGACTAGAGCAAAGCCTTCAGCAAGGAAGACCCACTACAGCCAAAATAAATAAATTTTTTAAAAATAAGAAAGTGTGTTCTCTAATCAAGAAAATTATTTTAAAAAGTAACTGATAAATCATAGTTAATCCAATGGGAAATGGATTTTTACTAGTTCTAAAATAAAAGTAAAACAATGAGAACATCATTTTGTATAATTCAGAGGTCTGTTTCCCAGTTACATATGAGTCTTACCAGTGAACAGAAGAATGTGAAGTATTAAAATACACTCTCCTAATTTTTAACCCTATAAGATGGTGTTAATTTTGCCAACTTATAGATCCAATGGTAATGATACAAATAGTGAAAGTCAAAGTATTACTCTGTTACTGTTTTAGATGATATGAATTTTTGTCAAAAGCTATTCGATCCTTATTGAATATAGGAATTTGGATTTATTAAGTCATTTTTGTTAAATGAGTTAATAGCTTACACAATGATATAAATGCAAAACAACAAACGTTAGAATGAGCCAGTTTCTGCTCTTTTTTTCTTTTTTTTCTTTTTTTCTTTTAGGAAATCAGCATCTCCATCTTCTAGTGCAAGGCCCACTTTGATAATCTAGACATTTTGACCGGTCTGAATCCCACAAAGTGTACCCAAGATGTTTAGACTAATTAGGAAAATAATAGGAAACTCAAATTCAGCACATAGATCATGCAAACAAACAGTTTGCTGGCAGCCTATAAAAGCATACTCAGAACCTACAACAATAAAATCACACAGGCTGTTCTCCAAATTGTCAATTCCAAAATTACAATAGCAGCGTTGGTGGTATCGTGGTACACATAGCTGCCTTCCAAAATTACAAGAAGCAGAGGAGAAAATGTTCCCTCCCCTTCACTATTTTTCCTTCCATTTGGAAAACCAATTCTACAAAACCCTAGAGAAGAAATAGCCATGGGAGTACATGCTGTGTAGGGAAGCCGTAGACAAATGCTTCAGACTGCTGAGCTTTTATGAGTCCTTGAGCAGACTGATCCGGAAAAGCCAAATAAATTGCCGTGTTACACTGCCAAGTGTATTCATTTCCTATAGCTGCCTTAACAAAGTACCACAAACCAGGAGACTTAAAACAACCAAAATTTATTCGCTCACAGTTCTGGAGGCTAGAAGTACAAAATGATGGCAGGGCCATGTTTCCTCTGAAGCCCAAAGAAGAAATTCTTTTCTCTCTTCTTGCTTCTGATAGGAGGAGGCAGTCTTCAGGCTTCCTCGGCTTGCAGATACCTCACTGGAATGTCTCTCACTGTTACCTAATGGCCATCATCTTCCTGGGTGTCTCTCTCCCTTCGTACGGCATTCTCTCTGACTCTCTCTTCTCATTAGGACACAGTCATATCAGATTAAGGACCCACTCTACCCCAGTTTCTATTAGTCACTCAGTCGTGTCTGACTCTGCGAGCCTGTGGACTGTAGCCCGCCAGATTCCTCTGTCCGTGGAATATTCCAGGCCAATATTACAAGAATATTGGAGCGGGGTACCATTTCCTTCTCCAGGGGATCTTGCCAACCCAGGGATCGAACCTGGGTCTCCCTCATAGCAGGCATATTCTTTACCATCTGAGCCACCAGGCAAGCCCTGCCAACAAAGGTCCGTAAAGTCAAAGCTATGATTTTTCTAGTAGTCGTATACAGATGTGAGAGTTGGACCGTAAAGAAGGCTGAGCACCCAGGAATTGATGCTTTCAAATTGTGGTGCTGGAGAAAAGACTTCAGAGCCCCTTGGACTGCAAGGAGATCAAACCAGTTAATCCTAAAGGAAATCAACCCTGAATATTCACTGGAAGAACTAATGCTGAAACTAAAGCTCCAATACATTGGTCACCTAATGCGAAGAGCAGACTCATTGGAAAAGACCCTGATGCTGAGAAAGATTGAGGGCAAGAGAATGGGGCAACAGAAGATGAGATGCTTGGATGGCAGCACCAACTCAATGGACATGAGTTTGAGCAAACTCTGGGAGATCGTGAAGGACAAGGAAGCCTGCGTGTTCTAGTCCATGGGGTCGCAAAGAGTCGGACATGACTTAGGGACTGAAGAACGACAACTACTCCAGTTTGCCCTTATTATACTATTACATCTATAATAACCCTTTTCCAAATAAGCTCACTTTCTGAGATGTTGGGGATCAGGTCTTTAGCATATCTTTTTAGGAGACAAAATTCAACCCATAACACCTTCCTTCATGCCAAAAATGAAACCATCATAACAATACAGCATTTACAAAGGAAAGGCTACCACTTTGGAGAGGGTTGCTGTTGAGAGGCTGTGGTAGGCAAGAACTCATCTGGGAGGTAAGAAACCTAAATTCTGGTCCACAGACACTAAGAAGGTGAATGAACTTGGACAAGTCATTTGAGTTTTCTGGCGCCCCCATTTTCTGTTTCCTCATTTAAGGAACAAAATTCTCTGGGGACACTTCCAACAATACCTTTCTACTTGGGTTACCTGATATGATGGAGTGAAAACACCTTGTGTTCGGACTCTAGGGTTTCTAAGATTTTATATTGTTACAAAAATTATAATTTTCCCACGCTTACACCAATACTGTAGCTTTTAAAACTTATACAATTGAATTTCACTCTCAAAAATAGTTTGTAGCAGTATGTAGTTCATTGTGTGTGCATATTCCATTATTCGGTCATGTCTGACTCTTTGCTACCCTATGGACCGTATTTCACCAGGCTCTTCTGTTCATGGGATTCTCCAGGCAAGAACACGAGTGGATTGCCATGCCCTCCGGGGATCTTCCCTGGAGCAATGGACTGGCAGAAGAAGCTTTGCTACTTTGAAGCTTTGCTACTTTGAAGCTTTGCTCATCTGCCACTCACCTCCTGCACCCTACTTTCTGATAGGCCACAGACTGGTACCTCAGCTTCTTCATTCTTCAACAGTAAAAGTGAAACTTTTCCAGGACTTTTGCAGTTTCTTATAGACAAACCTCTTTCTTAGCCTGTGGGTAGGAACTCAGGTGTGACCTTGCTCTCAGAGTACCACATACTGAAACTATGCGATTTGGCATGAGTTTGATTATTAAGGGATTAGCCTTTCTTACTTAAAGTAACTAGAATCTTCTCAATTCTGGCACAAAAATTTGTGTTTTTACCTACTATTGAGAAATTTTAATACGTATTCCTAATGCTCTGAGGTATCATTTCTTAAATTTTAGTATATGACTATTAAATGAGAAATATATTCAGTTTTGTAAGATTTATGAAAGCAAACATTAATTTATAGAAAGAGCCACTGAATCTGAGTTGGTATAAGAGTCAGAATAGAGTAGAACTTCTGGAGAAGATTTGGCTAGTACTCAGGAGCAGCTGCTTCTGAGCCATGGTAACGATGGTAAAGAATCTGCTTGTAATGCAGGAAACCAGGGTTCGATGCCTGGGTCAGGAAGATCCCACGGAGAAGGGAATGGAAACCCACTCTGGTACTCTTGACTGGAGAATTCCATGGACAGAGGCAGGCTACAGTCCATAGGGTTACAAAGAGCTGGACATGACTGAAGTGACTTAGCATGCACACACACAGGAGCAGCTGCAAGGTCACCTGCCTGCTTATTTAGGGTGAAGACACTGGTGACCCTGGCTTCCATCAAAGGCGGGAGGGAGATAAATGATAAGTCAAAACATCCCTTCGAAGAGAAATTGAGTATTTCTCTGTTCATCGTAAGGTAGTTTACTTCAAAGATAATCTTCAATTTCATGCTAACACTAGATTCTTTCAAGAGGAAAAAGTGCACCTGGGATCTTTCCATCTGGGGCAATGCTGCTAAGGCCCAAAGTAGAAAAACCTGGAAAAATGCAGGATAAAGTTTGAGCTGCAATTCCCCCTTATTACACAGTGAAATTTCCTTCTGAAATACCCTTTGCTCAGTGCTAATGGAACACAACATAATAGAGTTTTGTTACCTTAGGGCATTATCTACGCCACTCTATGCCTCTTTGACAGTTAGCTTTCCTGATTCAATAAAGAAGAAGAAAATTGCTCCAATTTGAGGAAAATCTATTAACTCATTTCATTCTCTAAGGTACTATTCTTCCCTACGCCGAAGACCTAGCTTACAAAATAACATCACAGAAATTGAAATGCTCTGACCAGGTAAAACCCGGAATATGCATTCCTAAACTAAGGGGACGATTGTGCGCCTGTCTGCCTTCATCTTTGTCCTAAGCCCATGCAGAATGATTTGTGAAGCATAGAAATGGTACACGTGTGCTTCTCTTTGGCCTGTCTTTCAAATACCAACCTATGAAGCTCCTACAATGTGTCAGGCACCCTGAAAGGTCTCTTTATCTTATTCATCCTTATAGCCACTTTCAAAGATAGTCATTACATGTCATAGTTTTTAGTTGGGGAAACTGTTTTCAAGAAAGTTTGATCAAGGGCCTCCCTGGTCGCTCAGTGGTAAAGAATCCATCTGCCCAATGGAGGAGACACAATCCGATTCCTGGTCCAAGAAGATTCCATGGAGCTACTAGGCCTGTGGCCTAGAGCCCAGTATTTTAGATATTGAGTATTTCAACTACTGAGCCTGTGCCCCAGAGCCCAGGAGTCGCAACTAGTGAGCCCATGTGCCCTGGAGCCTGTGCTCTGCATCAGGAGAAGCCCCCACAATGAGAAGCCACACCGCAAATAGAGAGTAGCCGCCCCCCCCCCCCACACCACAACTAGAGAACGCCAACTCATAGCAACGAAGACCCGACACAGCCAAAAACAGAGAAATAAAAATTATTTTTAAAAGAAAGAGAGCAAGAAAGAAAATTTTGAGCAACTTTCTCAAACCACACACCTCTCCCATTAAAGATCTGTGACTCACATCCAGGATTGTATATATTTAAAGCCCTGACATTTTGCTGTAACGCTGTACATATTATTAATGAACCCTTTATCTGAACCTAGGCTTTGTCTCCAGAAAGCCCCCAGTTAGCATAAAATTCGTTCATCCTCACTAGGACCCCTCAAGAACTAGACACTATGGTGCTAAACATTGCAAGTGGAAGGTGGAAGCGGTTGGGTGCAATTGTAGGCAGCCCTGAGCTTCGAGGGGACAAGGAGGAAGTTTCAGGGCAGACTACTACATGGTGCCTTCAATGAGGGAGTCAGCCCAACTGTCAGCAGCAGCTGCTGGTACAGGAGAAAGGTCGGTGAGAGCAGAACTGCCACGGGGAGAGGACACGGCGGGCCCAGGAGACAGGCCCCGATTCCAAGGGGAAAGCTAGGTCATAGCACAGCGCCTCTGTGCTATTCTCTCCCAGGCTCCCTGCCCACTGGGAATGTCTCAGTGAATGTACCTGGACTAGTCTGATAGTCAGATGACTCCTTTGAAAACTGAACTAATTCATCCCTTCATGTGATGGGAGAACCATTTTAGCTAATCACTTCTTCAGTGTGTGCACGTGAGCGCGTGTGTGTGTGAGTCGCTCAGTCGTCTCCAACTCTTTGCGACCTCACAAACTGTAGCCTGCCAAGCTTCTCTGTGTATCCAACTCTCCAGGCAAGAATATGGGAGTAGATTGTCATTCCCTTCTTCAGAGGATCTTCCCAACCCAGGGATCAAACCCCAGTCTCCTGCATCGCAGGCAGATTCTTTACCGTCTGAGCCACAGGGTTGAGTAATAAATAATGCTCACAACACTCAGTTCAGTAGAGGTGGGAATGCTCCTTGACTTCAAAATCTTCCCTGATGCCCATGAGGTATTTTGGATTTGAAACTTCTAAAATGTACTCATTCAGTCATTAAGTCAAACAACAAATATTCATTATATGTGGCACTAAGTGCTGTGTGTGCCCTGAGAAAAATCAGAACTAAACCCATGAACATTTCAATAGCCTTACACCACTAGGCCATTTGCTGTTGCTAGATCCTTCAGAGAGATAGTGATAGCTAATAGTCCTTTGCTTTCCATACATCTCTCTACATATTTTCTCAAAGAAATCTTTCATTTCCCTAGCTTCAATTATCAATTCTTTGATAGTGATTCAAATAACCATTATCTTCCATCCTGCTTTTCCCCATCTCTTTGTTCTTATTCCAAAGATGTTACAGATATTTTACTCAGTAAAGTTTTCAGTTCCTAAAAATTAATATTTCTAAAATGAACTCATCTTTCCTCATGTACCTAACCCGCCCCCACCCTCAATACCTTCCCTTTATCTGGAAGTTCTGATCTCTGTTAAAAAGAACTGCTCTCCTCACCCATTGAATCCATGACTCAATTACTGAGGTTTTCTCCATATGAGTAAGTTTGAAGTTTCCTTGGTCTTCTCAGTAAGATCTCCAGGGTCCCTGTCCCTGTTCTTTCATTCCCATGGCTACCCTCCTCGTCTAGGTATTTATCCTCTCACCCAATTCTTACTTCTTTCCACCCATTTTAAAATCCCATTTTCCCCCATTTTCATTTCTGGATCATTCCAAGCCCTCATGGGTCCCTGATAGTCTGGAGTTCCCTCAGCATTTATTCTAGTTTATGATATCCTGGTCTTACCTCCCCAGTGAGTATTTTATCCCACCCTGTTCCAGGACAGATGCTCAAAAAATACTAGGCAATAGTTAACATTTAGACACTGCTATGTACTAAATGCGCCCTGCCCTCTCCAATTCTTATGTTGAAGCGGTAATACCCAAGTCATTTATCTGAAGACAGGGTCTTCAGAAGAGAATTAAAAGTAAACGAGGTCTTAAGGGTTAGGGCCCTGTTCTGATGGGACTAAGGCCTTAGAAGGATAAGCAATCTTTTCCTGTGTCTCTCCCTCTCTCTCTCTCTCTTTTCCCCACCTCCTTCTCTCTCTGTGCCATGTGAAGAAACAGCAAAAAGGCAGTCTTCTGCAAACCCAGAAGAAAGCTCTCACCAGAAGCCAGCCATGCTAGTACCCTGATCTTGGACTCCCCAACATCTAGAACTGTGAGAAAATTAACTTCTGTCGCTTAAGTCAGCCAGTCTATCTTATTTTGTTACTCCACACCTCTTAGCCATGAGGTATGAAGTGGCGCTAGTGGTAATGAACCCACCTGTCAATGCAGGAGACACAAGAGATACAGCTTCAATCCCTGGGTTGGGGAGATCCCCTGGAGAAGGGCATGGCAACCCAATCCAGTATTCTTGCCTGGAAAATCCCATGGACAGAAGAGCTTGGCAGGTTATAGTCCATAGGATCTCAGTAAGTCAGACACGAATGAGGCAACTTAGCACAGCACATGAATGAGCTTAATAAAGACAAAGCCTTGGTTAGCTTAGTCTTGTTACCTTGACCACAGTGAATCCTTCAAGGATAAATAAATGATCCGATGCTGACCAGATGGATCTAAGAAGAATTTTGTGGGAATTTCTGGGAAAATTCCTTGCTCTCCATAAACAGTTGTCAAGACAGATATTCTCTCAACAGTAAGTTGTGTGTGGAATTGCTTCAACTGTTTATTTGCTGTGTAGGAAGGCAGGCTAAAAAGGAAGCAGACTCAGAGAGAGGGGCAGAGCTGAGAGAGAGAGAGGAGAAAAAAGAGAGGGAACCTTGATCAGATGACACCTGAAGCCTGACCTCTTGAACTTTTTGGTTTTATGAGTTGGTAAATTTCCTTCATAGGCAGTGTGAGCCTGGCCTTCAAATACTTGCAACCAGAAACATCTTTCTTACAGAAAGGAGAGCTAAGCCTATCATAATGAAGAAACTGTTATTCACAGGAGAAAATCCAGACCTTCTCCTTTTGTATTTTATGAATTGTTATCTGACCCAATTCATCCCCCAAATCTTTGTAGGAACATCTGTCCCAACCCTCCAACACTGTTTCTCTGTAAGTGCTGGCCCATCCCACAGCCTGAGGCATTTCACTCTGAGTACATTAAATAGAAATTACATAAATTTGTCCTCAAAGAACAAACTAAAGTCTCTGATAAAATAAACAGAACAGAATGAACAATTGAAGAAGCAAAGCAAGAGCATGTATTAGAAGTGAGCTCAGGTGGCCTGCAGCAACTTGAAGCAGGATTTCTATTCCCAGCCAGAGAGACTGAGATCATCCTGGAGTAGTGAGGGTGCTGAATCCTGGCCACTTGACCACCAGGGACCAGTATCCAGTGACAAGGCCCTCGTGTGTCAGCTGTGTGGAAATGAATTTCTACATAGAGATGGAAAGTAGTGAAGCAAGTAAAGTGTTTATTAGGAAGAAAAAGAGTACAGTACGTGTGAGTAGACACACGGGCTGAGAGTGGCGCCCTTGCAGTAGTTTGAATTACTTTTATGGAGCATTTCTTCTGGGTTTCCTTTGGCCAATTATCTTGCTTTGTTGATTCTGAGTCCATGTTTGGTTTGTCTCAGGATTCTCCCTGTGTACACACACATCTCATAGCCAAGATGGATTCTAGTGAAAAGGACTATGGGTAGGATGACATCACTTACTATGATGTCATTACTTATTTGACCTCCAAGAAACCTTTCTGCGCACCTGTAGTCAGGAAGGTCTTCTTGACCTCAAGAATGAGGAATATGTTAGTCTTTTATCTCTTATCTGGGTAGGGCTGCACTCTTCTTCTTACTATTTTTGGAGTATTTGTCCACAGGGGAGAAACTTCAGCTGTTCAGCCTGGGGCCCATCTACCTCCCGCCTCAGGAGGACCAAAATTCCAATGAGAAGAATTAAGGAAATAATTGTAAAAACCACCAAAAAGAGCCGGGGTCTCATTTTCTTAGCAGTCGAATGAGAGTCAATAGCATAAAAATAATTGCAAACACAAGAGATCCAGAATTGTGTCTTTTTGTCATGATTGTGATAATACACTCTAACTAAACTCTCTTGCTGATTCAGGAGTCAGAAGCCTAATTTTTTAAAAGTCATTTTCAGTGGGCAAGTCCGCAGAAGATCTAATGACTACAGATTAAGATCTATGAAGGAAAGCTTAAAGCCAGAATAATACAGTGCAGATAATACAAAATCAAACGCCACCAGTGTCCAGGCAGGTACCACACGTGAGTCAGTTGTGAACGGCGGGGCATGAAGAGGACTGAGGATTAGTCTGCTCTGTTCAAAGTGCACAGGGACTACTCAGTTTCACAGATTTTTTGCTCTTAGAAATATTACCCTTGTGCTATCAGATTGTCAAAAATTTTCAAAAGAACCTGAAAATGTATGTATATGGAGTGTGGGCACGTGTGTGTGTAAAATGAACTAGTCAGAAAAAATATATATATATATCAGTGTTCAGTCCAGAAGAAGGAAAGAAGGGTGAGGGAAGGAAAAAAGGAAGTCAGTGAGCGATTTTTCCCACTCATCCTGTAGAGAAGTCATCTTCAAGGAGCCTGAGGAGACCATCTGAATCATCATTTTCAAACTACACTCTCGTCTCCTCTCCCCAGTCCGTGAGACTAGCCCTCACAGATGTTATTAGGCAGAAACTGGCCAGCGCCAGAGCAGGGCTCCTTTTTTAAAAAAACTAATTTATTTACCAGCTGCATGTGGCTCAGCTGGTAAAGAATCCACCTGCAATGCTGGAGACCTGGGTTCGATTCCTGGGTTGGGAAGACTCCCTGGAGAAGGGAAAGTCTACCCATTCTAGGACTGTGTTCTGGCCTGGAGAATTCCAAGGACTGTATAGTCCATGGGGTCGCAAAGAGTCAGACACAACTGAGCGACTTTCATTTCCATGTGGTCTCAGTGGCGGCTCATGGGGTCTTGTGATGGTGTGTGATCTTTGCTCCAGCCGTGGTGCCTGGGCTCCATGTGTGTGAGCTCCGTTGCTGCAGTGCAGGCTTAGTTGCTCTGCAGCACATGGGATCTTAGTTTCCTAACCAGGGATCAAACTTGCATCCCCAGCATTGGAAGGTGGATTCTTAACCACCGGACCACAAGGGAAGTCCCCAGAACAAAGTTTCTTGACTTTCAAACAGTAAATGAGAGTCGCCTGGGGATCCTGTGAAATTGCAGAGACTGACTCTAAGGTCTAGATGGGTCTAGGGTTCAGCCTGAGATTCACATTTCTCAGGAGATCTCAGATGTTGCAAAGCGACTGGTTCACACTTTGAGTAGCAAGATTTTATAGAGTAGGTTTTTCAAACTTTTTTTGACAGCAAGCTAAAATAAGAAATACATTTAACTTGACAACCTAGAACATATGCAGAGCAGACATATAATTGAAACACGGAAAAAAGTTATTTTATGGCATAGACCCTAACATTTTTATCTGATTCCACTGTTTTATTCTATCCTACTGTGTGCGTGTGTGTGTTTTAAAATATTGGTCATTACTTATCAAAGAATTTTTTTGGCCCCCTAATAGGTAGTGTTATAAAGCTTGAAAAACACTTCCATTAAATTTATGTTCAAATCCCTTCTATTACATTTTTTAAAATGTATCTCTCCATCTCTTCAAAGGACAGAACAAGAAGACAAGAAAATGCTATAAAGGTTGCTGGAGTAACCTAGATCCAAGGAGAAGACAGAAATAGTTAACAAGGATTGAACTCTTCTATTTTTTAAGACAATGGTTAAGCACATGCACTGTTGGACCAGACTGCAGGATTCTAAACCTGGTGAAGCCACTTAAAACCTGTGAACCCTGGGCAAATTATTTAACCTCTTTGTGCCCAGTTTTCACATCTGTAAAACAGAGATAACAATAAGACAAATGCCTCGTGGGCTTTTGTAAGAATTGCTATATATAAAAAGCTGTATATGTATGTGCATGTGTGTGTATATATATATGCATATATATGTGTGTGCGTGTGCTTAGCTGCTCAGTCGTGTCCAACTCTTTGTGACCCCATGGATTGTAGCCCACCAGGCTCCTCTGTCCATGGGGATTCTCCAGGCAAGAATCCTGGAGTGGGTTGCCATGTCCTTCTCCATATATATATATACACATATATATATATATATATATATATATCATGCTGCTGCTGCTGCTAAGTCACTTCAGTTGTGTCCAACTCTGTGTGACCCCATAGACGGCAGCCCACCAGGCTCCCCCGTCCCTGGGATTCTCCAGGCAAGAACACTGGAGTGGGTTGCCATTTCCTTCTCCAATGCATATCATGCATTTATATATATATATAGGACAATGTGCTACACACACCAAGCATCACAGAAGTGTTCATCATTGCCATCATTATTACTAAGTACTTTACAGGAGTCATATCATTTAGCTCTCTAAAAATCCCATGGGATAATACAGCATTACTGTTAAGTGGTCCAATTTACAGGCATTCCCACTTACTTCTGTGTTGACAGAATTCCTATCTACTCAGGGCATCCAACTCTTACAAGTGATTCTGGAATGAATTCTAGTTGGGAAGGTGATCACAAGAAACCCCTTCTCTTGCCAGTGATGGGTTAAGAAAGAGAACATGATTCAGCCCTCATCAATGAGCCATGAGGCATCTGGGAAATGTTTCCTCTCCCTTAAAGTAAAACAGAAGAAAGAAACATCCTATCTTCTTGTCTTCAGTGTTATTGTGTCTAGATGTGACACCAGAAACAGCAGCATTCATTTGACAACCACGAGGGAAGCCACAGAGAACGAAGTGAAAGGCATGCACATGGACGCATGTACATATGCTTATCATCACCACTGTGGATGGGGAGGGTGAGAGATACAGCAAGTATAGGAAATTTCCAAAAGTCATACTAAGGAAGCCACCTATGCCTTATCCACAATGCTACTATAGCATCATTGTTTTACATTGTTTTACAATTATTTTCTTTAAATACATAATTATTTTCTTTAAACATCCTGAAAATATGAATTGATACGTACGGAAAAGATTTCCAGAATCAGTTGTCCATCTCAAAACCATTAAGGTTTATTACTTTCCAATTATTCCCTTCCTATTACATGTCTACGGATTAGTTCCTCTCTAACTAGGCTGTCGATTTCATAATTATTCTGATAAACAACCTTAACCCAAGGTGTTATTGACTACTCACAGATTAACATATCCCTGTTTTCAGGCTGTTTATGTTTTTAACACATGTGTTCCCTAAAAGAATGCAAATACTTTTGAATTTCTTATGCTCTAGCAGGGGAAAGGTGACCACTTTGATCCCTAAAAATAACTCTCCTCAAAGAGCTATCTTGAACTCTGAGTCTGATATTTCTCTTCCAAAACCTAGCAGGCATAATATTCTTCACGGCTACTTCTCTTATTATTGCAAGTGAACATGGAAATACCTAAATAAAAAAGCATTACAGAGGCATGATGTTTAAAATTTACTAAGTCATTTTACAAACTCAGAACCACCTCATTTGTCTTTTTAAATCAATATTTTAAGAAACACACTTTTATTTCACATTTTAGCAGCTTTGAAATTGGATAGTATTTTGCAATTTTTGTTAGTCAAGCAGGGAACAGGATATAATTGTACAGACTTGTACTTATTTCTGATGGCAAGACTAGAAAATTCCAAACCCATGTCATTTCAGACCCACTTGAGTTGTGCTTATTGTACGGAAACTTCCTGTTGATACCTTTTGGTAAGATGAAAAAGCTACAGCGTAAAAACTTGTAAATAGATGTCAGAAGCTTGGGGAAAGTTTATAATAACAGTAACGTATTCTTTTTTAAAATGCTGCTTCCACATCCACAAGCAGTGATAAATCTGATTCAAAAGTGAATCTAAAAAGCTGATACCAAAGAAATATTAGGAATATCTTACCTAATTATCTCCATTTCCCATTTTCTGTATACAGGAGTAAAATTTGACAAAAATTTATATCTAAATCAAAAAGAACTCTTTCAACTACAAAAATAATTAATAATTCTAAATGATAAAAGGATTTGTCGGTTTTTGTCGGTTTATTTGGCATCATTTTTTTTTCTTTTTTAATGTTACCTGAAAATTATGATGTATCTTCCCATCAGTGACATCTTGAATTCTAAGAATATGATTTTATTCATAGAAGAGCAAACAGAATCAGAAAGGCTAAATGATTTACACATGCATACATACATACACACACGTGCACACAGTTCCCACAGGACTAGAGGACAGGTCTTTTCTCTGCACTGCAATATTTTGCCTCTGCTTTGGTGAGCATCTTATCATGAACCGGAGTCCTTAAGGCTTCCTATAATCCCAGGATTCCATTTCGAGACAGTATTTGCCACCTGTGGAATGTTATATGTATTTTTTCTCTAGGACCCAGTGCCTGTGATATGTAAAATGGCATAGCAAAGACCTTGCTTCCTTTTAATGAACATCACCATGAAGGAAGAACTTGATTGCCCCGGTTGTAGGCAGGGACTGCAGTCGTGTGAGACACAGACGGTATATGTTAAGGGGAAAGTCACGTTGTACACACGTTCTGCGGCTATCACATGTATGGTATTTCAGAGCGTATCAGCCCCTGGAGAAAGTGACAAGCTTTTGCTAGGCTGATGCACAAAACACATAATGCAAAATATTCTGATGATCTCTAGGTTGTTTCAGAGTTTAGCTTCAAGGTTCAAGGGTGTCAAAGAGTGATCAAAATCTTCCCAAATTTTAGGGACTTCCCTGATGGGCCAGTGGGTAAGACTCCAAGCTCCCAATGCAGGAGCCTGGGTTTAATCTCTGGTCCAGGAACTAGAACCCACATGCTGCAACTAAGAGTTCACATGAAAGTGGAAGTTAGTCTCACAGTCGTGTCCAACTCTTTGTGATCCCATGGACTGTAGCCTGCCCGGCTCCTCTATCCATGGAAGTCTCCAGGCAAGAGTACTGCAGTGGGTTGCCATTTCCTTCTCCAGGGGATCTTCCCGACCCAAGGATCGAACCTGGGTCTCCTACACTGCAGGCAGACTCTTTACCAACTGGGCCACTAGGGAAAGCCAAGAGTTCACATGCTGCAACTCAAAATTCCACATGCTGAAATGAAGATCAAAGATCCCACATGCCACAACTAACACTTGGCACAACCGATTAAATGAATACTTTAAAACAATATGTGTTGTTGTGTGGCTGCTAAATTGTGTCCAACTTTTTTTTTTTTTTTTTTTTTTGAGACCAATGGACTGTAGCCTGCTAGGCTTCTCTGTCCGTGGGATTTCCCAGGCAAGAATACTGGACTGGGTTGCCATTTCCTTCACCAGGGGATCTTCCTGGCCCAGGGATCAAACCCAAGTCTCCTGTGTCTCCTACACTGCAGGTGGATTCTTTACTGCTAAGCCACCAGGGAAGCCCCAACATATTTTTTTAAAAAATTCCAAATTTTAAAATCTGAAAGTGCCTACAGGGAATTCTAGCTTGATTCCACAGCTTTTGTAAGCTTAGATTCAAATAAGCCCCTGCTGTACTGAAAGTAAATATTTCTTTGAAAGAAAAATATACCCTGGAGAGAAGCTGAAAACCATATTTGATGGTGCTGAAGTGCGTGGGGTTTAAGAAAGAGCTCTATCTATGATTACACTTTGTAATCTATATTCAGAATGCAATGCTTTAAATTAAAAACAATAAATCTTTCTAAACTCCAGTTAGCTGCCAATAATGATTTGGAAACTGAAGCACAGATCAATCATTTGAACAGATCTATGGAAGGGAAAGGACAAAATCCAAGAGAGTTTTTCCTGCCAGGAGGCCTTTAAGAGTGATCTGACACATGGACAATTTTTTGGCTGTGCTGACTTGGGGAGAGGATGAGGTAGGGGACAGGGAGAAAGGAGAACTTTTTTTACTGTAAAAATCCTAGCAGATCTACTCTCAGTCAGGCCAGTGATATTAAAATCCTTACACTAATTGAATGTTACCATTGTTAAAGCAAGTTATGAGCTGTTTGAAAAACAAATTTCGGGCTAGATTTTTTTTTCCCTCTGATGCAATCTCAACAGCTAATCAAATCTGTAATCTCTAAGATTTTCAGATAGCAAGTAATCTATTCAATACAACTTTTTGCCAGTCCTCAATTAGAAAGTGTCAGGTGGAATCTCCAATGCCCTTAAGCCTGAATTATTTTTCATGTGAATCTAAAATATCCAGACCCTGTGTTCAAGAAGAGGAAATCATCATTAGCGAAAATTCTTCTAAACTACTCCTATATCTGTGTTTGCAAAATTCCTGCTTCCTCTTAAGGAAATGTTGCATAATCAGGAGCACGACTCAGTCATTCCTGGACATTATGTCAGAGGTAAAAGAAGACCTTGAGAACTACCTTCCTAAAAAATTCAGGCAAAATTTTGTTTTGTTGATTTTTCTCCTATAGTAATAGAATGCATATAGAAATTTTAGTTTGAAAAACAAAGCATAAAATATAATAACAAACAAAACTCCCTTTCCAAATCACTTTCTTTTTTTTCTTATTACTTGCACACAAACTGAAATTTTGTTGTAGAATACTTCCAAAAGCATTCAGTCTTGCTGTGACTTCATCTCAATTATTTTCAGAGAAGCCAGTTTGGAAATTTGTAACATTTCTGGGATCATTTCAAATCAATACACATCTATGTTCATACATATGGACCAGTGATTTGCAACAGGGACAATTATGGCTCCTCCTACCCCCAACCCTTACCCAACCCCAGGGGAAATTTGGCGAAGCCAAGATTCATTGCTGTCCTAACTGGGCAAGAGGAGAGGATGCTACCGGCATCTAGTAGACAGAGGTCAAAGAAGTTCCTAAACATCCTACAATACAGAGAATTGTACCCACCCCCAACAGAATCAGTCCATCCCAAATATTGAGAGTGCTGAGACTGAGTAACTTTGATATAAATGCATTTTTGTCCCTCTTTATTTGAAATGTGCAATGTGACACAGGGCTCTTGAAACAGAATTTAGCACACAGGGATAAAAAATAACTTAACACTTACCATTTCTGCCATAGGCAATGCCTGTACCTTAGACCATTGTAAAACAGGAGGGAAGAGGGCAGGGTGCAACCTTTTCTTAATTGGAGGATAATTGCTTTACAGTGTTGTGTTGGTTTCTACCATACAACAATGCAAATCAGTCATATATATATATATATCCCTTCTCTCTTTTGCCTCCCTCCAAGCACCATCCCATCCCTCTAGGTCATAAACAAGGGCACAACCTTTAAAAGAATAATATAGCCCAACAGCACATGAACTGATTAGAACCAAACAGGTCCAAGATGGCAGAGAGCTGACATCCACTAGACCTTGAGAGTACATCGTAAGAAACACTGGGCTGGATGAAGCACAAGCTGGATTCAAGATTGCCAGGAGAAATATCAATAACTTCAGGTATGCAGATGATACCACCCTTATGGCAGAAAGTGAAGAGGAACTAAAAAGTCTCTTGATGAAAGTGAAAGAGGAGAGTAAAAAAGTTGGCTTAAAGCTCAACATTCCGAAAACGAAGATCATGGCATCTGGTCCCCTCACTTCATGGGAAATAGATGGGGAAACAATGGAAATGGTGAGAGACTTTATCTTTTCGGGCTCCAAAATCACTGCAGATGGTGACTGCAGCCATGAAATTAAAAGACACTTATTCCTTGGAAGGAAGGTTATGACCAACCTAGACAGCATATTCAAAAGCAAAGACATTACTTTGCCAACCAAGGTCTGTCTAGTCAAGGCTATGCTTTCTCCGTAGTCATGTATGGATGTGAGAGTTGGACTGTAAAGAAAGGTGAGCACTGAAGAATTGATGCTTTTGAACTGTGGTGTTGGAGAAAACTCTTGAGAGTCCCTTGGACTGCAAGGAGATCCAACCAGTCCATCCTAAAGGAGATCAGTCTTGAGTGTTTATTGGAAGGAGTGATGCTGAAGCTGAAACTCCAATACTTTGGCCACCTGATCCAGAGAGTTGACTCATTTGAAAAGACCCTGATGCTGGGAAAGATTGAGGGCAGAAGGAGAAGGGGATGACAGAGGATGAGATGGTTGGATGGCATCACTGACTCAATGGACATGAGTTTGGGTGGACTCCAGGAGTTGGTGATGGACAGGGAGGCCTGGTGTGCTGCAGTCTCTGGGGTTGCAAAGAGTCGGACATGACTGAACGACTGAACTGAACTGAACTGAACTGAGACCTTGAGCCTCAGTATACACTCATTGTAACACATCAGCAAGCTAAATGACACACCCATGGGCACTGTGACTGTTCCAAGGCCAATCATAAAGGTCAAAAAGTGGATGGTGGCCCAATTTTGGGAAATCCCCATTCCTTCCTCAAAATAGCTGGAATATTCCTCCCACTCATTAGACTATAAAATTACCCAACCCTATAAAAACTAATAACCATGAACCCTGGGGCCTCTCCTGCCTCTGAGCTGGCCCACACTCTGACTGTGGAGTGTGTTTCTTTCTAACTAAACCTACTTCTTACCCATCACTTAGTCTCTCATTGAATCCTTGCTGCAATGAGACACCAAGAGCTTGAGCTTCATTAAGTCCTGAGACCAGGTGTGATCTCAGTTGAAAGACCATGAGTTCAAGTCCAGATCTGAGTTACACAGTTACAAGTGTACCATACATTCTTGCATGGACTACTCCCATAGCCTCCCCTCAGGTCTCCCTTTTTCTACTTCTGTTCCTCTATTCCAGACTTCTCTGGAGCAACCAGAATGGCCTAAATGATGGCAGATTCCCTTGTTGTGGACCGCACTAAGGTCAATGTCCTTTGAGACCTGTGGGAGCTCCCCTCCCCGCTTCAAGCCACTTTGGCCTATCACCAGTTCATTCCTGTCACTTTGATCCCTTGCACCTCAGAGCCTTCCAATTTTGCATCCACCCCTCCTTCTTTATTCCTTATGTTTCAGATCTAATCTCAGTTTCAGGAAGTCTTCCCCAATTCATCTTCACTAGATAAATACACTCTCATGTGCATGCGTACTAAGTTGCTTTAGTCATATCAACTCTTTTCAAGTTGCCATAGCCCACCAGGCTCCTCTGCCCATGGGATTCTCCAGGCAAGAATACTGCAGTGAGTTGCCATGCCCTCCTCCAGGGAATCTTCCTGACCCAGGGATCAAACCTGCATCTCTCACGGCTCCTGCATTGGCAGGTGGATTCTCCACCACTAACGCCGTCTGATCCTATAGTTTTTTTTTTTTTTTTTCTTAATACTCTGCCTAATTTGCATTATGTGCTGTGCTTAGTCACTCAATCTCGTCTGACTCTCTGCCCATGGACTGTAGCCCACCAGGCTCCTCTGTCCATGGGGATTCTCCAGACAAGAATACTAGAATGGGTTGCAATGCCCTCCTCCAGGGGATCTTCCCAACCTAGGGATCTAACCCAGTCTCCCACATTGCAGGCAGATTCTCTACCATCTGAGCCACCAGGGAAGCCCAGTTTACATTATACACTCATGTAAATTAGCTCTCCTAGTTGACCATATGTTTGCGAATGCACTGTTAGTTGTTCAGGTGTGGCTGATCCTTTACAGCCCCATGGACTATAGCCCTCTAAGTTCCTCTGTCCATGGGATTCTCTAGGCAAGAATACTGGAGTGGGCTACCATTTCCTTTTCCCAGGGATCTTCCCCACCCAGGGATCAAACCCGGGTCTCCTGCATCGCAGGTGGGCTCTTTACCATCTGAGCCACCAGGGAAGCCCCTTTGAATGTACAGCCACTAGCTAATTTGCCCACTGTTTCTTCTCCAAAGTCCAGCATGATGCCTGATATAGTAGCTCAGTTATGTTACTGAATGAGTGAACCCCAGGTTTTGCTTTCTAGGAGTTAACACAATTGATGGTGATTGGAAGAAAAGTCTGTTTAACAACATACTCTCATGCATCTACTCGCTGTGGAAGGGGAAACACTGACAAGCATAGCTTAAATAGGAAAAAAATAGAATAGAAGAGATTTAGGGCCCCCAAAATAAGTTCAGGAGACACAGAAATTCTCTATGACAGGGAATAACTGCCAGCTTTTCAGAGAGTTCTAGGAATGATTTTGAAGTTGTTTCTCTTCGGTACCAATCTGCAACCATTCGGTTCAGTCGCTTAGTCATGTCCGACTCTTTGCGACCCCATGAATCGCAGCACGCCAGGCTTCCCTGTCCATCACCAACTCCCAGAGTTCACTCAAACACATCCATCGAGTCAGTGATGCCATCCAGCCATCTCATCCTCTGTCGTCCCCTTCTCCTCCTGCCCCCAATCCCTCCCAGCTTCAGAGTCTTTTCCAATGACTCAACTCTTTGCATGAGGTGGCCAAAGTACTGGAGTTTCAGCTTTAGCATCATTCCTTCCAAAGAACACCCAAGGCTGATCTCCTTTAGAATGAACTGGTTGGATCTCCTTGCAGTCCAAGGGACTCTCAATCGTTAATCAATATGAATTCCAGCAAAAATTTTGTACTCTCAACTTTTTAAGAGTAGTGCTCTGTGAAATGGGAGTAATCCAAGCTGTGTTCAACACTGGAAACACAATGAAAAAAAGACATCAGAGAGGAGAGAAGCCTGAGATCTCAGCAGATAACAGCCAGTTGGAGTAGAGTGATGAGAAAGGTGCGCCCCTTGAAGACTACTGAAGATATGGAGATAGACACTGGGGTTTCCCCATATTCATACAAAGGGCTGGAGTCCATCTTACTTTAAAATTAGAGGTCTAGTTGCTTCCAAGCAGGTGACACTGGACACTGGCATCTGTGTTACAAAGCACTGCAGAATGAATAAAGGAAGGGTTAAGCTAGGTGATATCTAAGATCTCTTTTCCAAACATTTCCTCTCTTTATTCATTGTAATATAAAAGCTGAAGCATGAATCTGAGAAAGACTGCTTTTGATTTTAGCATTTGAATGTGTATACATTTTCTCTGGCATGTCCAAGTATTATTTCTTTTGTTCCCTGAATTCTCATCTCACAAACTGGCAAATGGAAATCATACTTACCCTTTATTCTGACATTCCCAGAAAGGTTTACAACTTCCTAACTAAAAGTCACCAAGTGACTCATTATGGAAAGAAATGGGAAAAACCAACTCTAATGAAGTGTGGGAAAAAGAAATGCAATGTCTTCACAGCTAGTATTTAATTCTGCTTTTAAGTGCTTTCATATATCAATTCACTGAATAGCATCAACTCTTTGAGGAACTATCATTATCCTTATTTCACAGAAAAATATTTGAGGCACTAGAAGATTAAGTAACTTGCTTCTGGTCACAGAGCTAGTAAGTGATGAGCCAAGATTAGAACCTAGGCAGTCAGCCTCCAGAGGTTACACACTCAACCCAGTGTGCATTCATGCCTCAGTGTGAAGAAGTTCACAGTGATAGTGGGCTTTTGAATATGGTACATAGCTAGGTAAAACACAAGATAGCATCTCAGTTAATCCCACCTCTGCCCTTCAGACTTCCCTGGTGGCTCAGATAGTAAAGCGCCCGCCTACAATGTGGGAGACCCAGGTTTGATCCCTGGGTAGGGAAGATCCCCTGGAGAAGGAAATGGCACCCACTCCAGTATTCTTGCCTGGAAAATCCCATAGACGGAGGAGCCTGGTGGGCTACAGTCCATGGGGTCCCAAAGAGTTGGACACAACTGAGTGACTTCACTTTCACTTTCTTTCTTTCTGTCCTTCATTTGCTCAATCCAGAGAAACATACTTGAATTCTGTCTTTCTCTTATATCCCACATTTGATTTTCCAGGAAACTTCCAAATACACCCAGACTGCAACTGTTTTTCATCATCTTCACTACTACCATCCTGGTCTAAATCACCATCATCTCCCCATTGGATTATTGCACTGCTGCTGCTGCTGCTGCTGCTAAGTCGCTTCAGTTGTGTCCAACTCTGTGTGACCCCAGAGACGGCAGCTCACCAGGCTCCCCCATCCCTGGGATTCTCCAGGCAAGAACACTGGAGTATTTCCTTCTCCAATGCATGAAAGTGAAAAGTGAAAGTGAAGTCGCTCAGTCATGTCTGATTCTTTGCGACCCCATGGATTGCAGCCTACCAGGCTCCTCCATCCATGGGATTTTCCAGGCAAGAGTACTGGAGTGGGGTGCCATTGCCTTCTCCGGATTATTGCACTAATTTTCCAAATATTTCCTAGGCCTGCCCTCTAACAGGGACTTCCCAGGTGGCTAAATGGTAAAGAATCCGCCTGCCTATGCAGGGATCAATGTAGGAGATGCCAGTCAGTGCCTGAGTCGGGAAGATCCCCCAGAGAAGGAAATGCAACCCACTCCAGTATTCTTGCCTGGAGAATCCCATGGACAGAGGAGCCTGGTGGGCTATATTCCATGGGGTCGCGAAGAGACACGACTGAGCATGCAAGGAATATTAAAACTCTGCTGCTGATTTTTAGCTCTACTAGCCCTTGTAGCCAGCAATAAGAGAGTCTTTCAGGAAAATTACAGAAGCTCTCTCACTGTGCCCTGTACTGAGAACTTAAAGCTATTAGGTTGTTATTTTTGCTCACACAGAACCCATACACGCCCTCTAACAAGCTACTCTGGACACAGTAGTCAAGAGTGTGATCCTTTAATACCAAAAGTCAGATCAAGTCACTTCTCTGTTTGTGACCATTCAGTGGCTTCCTATTTCATTCAGAGTGAAAGCCAAGATTGTGACAATGACCAGTAAGGCTCCTCCTTCTTCTTTATGATGACCTCATCCCCTCCCACGCATGCATCCAGCCAGCCACACCGGACTACCTGTGTTTCTTGTCCTCAAATATCCCACACCAGCTCTCTGCCTTAGGGCTGCAGCACTGGCCAGTCCCTCTGCCTGAAATTCTGCATGGTCATCTTCCCCATTTCCTGCAAGTCTTTATTCAAATGATAGGCCTATCCTGAAAGCTCTGTTTAAAATTACACAGTGCTAGGGTATTCCCTGGATGTCCAGTGGTTAGGACTCACCACTTTCACTGCTGGGGCCTGGGTTCAATCACTGGCTGGGAAACTAAGATCCCACAAACTGTATGGCCAAATATATATATACATACATACATAAGTGAACCCCACTGCTTTCTCCCCTATGCCCCTCTTACCCATGGCACTTACCGTGTACTACTTATTCATTGTTTGTCTTTATCAGAGTTTAAACTTGTCAACCCTAATATATCATAAATACCATACAGGTTTGGTAAATGAGAGAATGAAAGAGTAAGTGGTCACAGTGACCCTAAGGAATGAGTACAGCTAGTTTTTAAAGTCAATAAATTGTCTATAGACACACGTGAAACATATCACTATTGGGTACATCAGGGTTTTGGTATGCAGACCTAAGGGTTCGAAATTCTTGGGGCCTAAATTTTTTGGCATGAATCAGCAACCTTAAAATATAAATTTAGTAGCAATGAATATTATGGCATTAAACACGTAATTCCACATTCCAGCAATATATCTGAATACTCTGTTTTCATTCATCATGCAGGCTCCTGAAAGGAATGTGAACAGTTGTAAAAAACAACTATACGCAAGAAAAAAATTTTTTTTTCAGAACCTTTCACCCTCCCTGTGTGTTCAGCACATCCTTGTCAGTTTTCCTCTCCCAGAGAATCACCCCGTTTATGCGCTATATCCCTGGGATGGTCCGCAGGACCGTACACAGGTGAGGGTGACGGCTGTGACAGCAGGTGTCACAGCTCTTCCGACTGGACGCCCCTCCCATCAGCACCCCGCGCGATCCAGGATGTCTGCATCCGGATTTCTGGGACTCCCGCTATTCCTACTAATTGACATTCCTGAGAGATGGGTCTGGGCATTTGCATTTTAGCTCGATTCTAGGGTGATTCCTAAATCCCACGGATGTTTAAGAACCATTATTCTGGTCCAGACTTTTCCTGACCTTTCTCCCAGGTACAGATTTGCCCTCCGTTAGTCTCACTTCCTTGTGCCCGATTCTCTGTCAAGGCTAATCTTCCAAGAGATGATTAGGCAATGATTATGGACACCATTTTAGTGTGTTAGTTCCCAAGCTCTCCTTTCCATAACTGCATTCAACGACACCTTGATGCAAACTAGTAACCAATGCCGAGGTCTATGCATACTCGAAAGCTCAGAGGGAGAGAGTTTATGACATCTCTCCGATTCAATGCAATTCTTCCTAATGTTCTGTCCTGGTGTGAGTTTGAGTTTCCAGAATGTCTTTCCACTTAAGTCATATATTTGGGAATAAAAACTATTTTCTTGCACACCATGTTTATGTTTTATTTATCCAGCTACTAGGCAGATCTAGACAAAGCCAGAAGGATCCTATTTAGAATGACATAAATTAAATTTAGCCTTGATCCTTAAAATTTGCTGGTTATATGAAATGCTGATTTGGTAGGTACTACTGATACTTTAAGAGTAAAATTATTCTGAGAATCCAAAAGTCTTGTTTGTGTAGAAGTCCACTAAATAGCAGGTACTTTTAAAGCCATACACCAATAGATTCATGCCACCAGACTTCCCTGGCGGCTCAGATGGTAAAGAATCTGCCTGCAATGAGGAAGACCTGGGTCCTCTGTCAATGGGATTTTTCAGGCAAGACAAATGGAGTGGGTTGCTGTTTCCTTCTCCAGGGGATCTTCGAAACCCAGGAATCAAGACTATGTCTCCTGTATTGCAGGTCCGGCTTCTTTCCCACTGAGACACCAGGGAAACCCAGATAGTGTAATAGAGATAGAAAAATGAAAAACAAAACAGGGTCATGTGGCCAGAATGACTGAGCTAGAAGTGAGGGACTCGCTGAGTGGGTGATATTTCAACCAAAACCTGAATGATGATGGGAATGATGATGTAAAAATCTGAGGACACTCTGCCTCTGCCAACCCTCTATCTAGAAGTGATTTATTTTCCTTTCACATGGCCTCCACAGACTTCAAGTAGGCTGGGAAGTAAAGTCTCCTATTACTCCAAAAAGGAAGGGAAGGCAGATCATGGGGACCCAGCAGTATTTACTCAGCGGCTCAAAGAAAAGGAAGCGGCTAAACAATAACTTGCCTGCTTGTAAATACAATCCATGTTTAGTACTGCTGCTGCTGCTGCTGCTGCTAAGTTGCTTCAGTCGTGTCCGACTCTGTGCCACCCCATAGACAGCAGCCCACTAGGCTCCTCTGTCCATGGGATTCTCCAGGCAAGAATACTGAAGTGGGTTGCCATTTCCTTCTCCAATGCATGAAAAGTACCGAGGGTGGCTTAAAATATCAGAAGGACAATTGTTCCAGGCAAAGGGAGAAGCAAGTGGTTGGCACATTAAAGGAACAGAGAAGAGGCCAGTGTGTAGCTGGGAGGCAGTCGATGAGAGGCAACGCGGTGGACGTGAGGATGCAGCTGGGGAGGGCCCCACAACCAGGGCCGCAGGGGCTCTGGCCGTGTGCTCTAAGTGCAGCGAGATGCGTTCGGTTTTCAGAAGAGTCAGGTAATCTGACTTAAATTTGTAAAGTATCTCTTTGGCTGTTGGGTGCAGAATAGATTAAGATCAGGAAGGATGTGGAGTATAAAGGTGGGCCGACAGTCTGTAGTAGTCCGCGTGAGAGAGGATGGTTAACTAGTCCTGGAGGAAAGGAACAAGGAAGATGAAAAGTGGATCTTTCATGTAGAATAGACAGGACTTCGTGGGAGATTGGATGTGAGGAGGTGGAACATAGAGCGCCCCTCCTGGTAAACAGCACTGGGTATTTGTTTTCCTTTCCTTCTTCATCTTCATCCATAAACGTGAGGATGCTAGGATATATGCTATACTGTGCTCTTCACTGCAGTAGTTTTATGAACTGTATAAAATAACGTATATGAGACCAATTTTTAAAAGAACTTATTATTACTGAAAGATGAGATTGATTTTTTACTTGAAAATAGACTTACTAGTCGTGGTCAAGCCAATAGTCATCTTTTTAAAAATAGTCATCTATTAAAAAAAAAAATAGAGGCTACTCTTGAGTTTGCATTTTAAAACAGATCTTACAATTCAGGGTGCACAACTACAGAATGTGAACTTGTATTAAAAGTTTTCTAGAAGTTAGTTTAGGACTGCCTGATGTGGTTCCAGTATAAGCACAGCATTTGAATTTTACACACCTCTGTGCACGCTCAGTCACTTAGTTGTGTCCGACTCTTTGCAAATTCATAGACTGTAGTCCTCTAGGCTCCTCTATCTATGGGATTCTTCAGGCAGGAATAAGGGAGAGGGTTGCCGTTTCCTCCTCCAAGGGATCTTCCCAACTCAGGATTGAACTTGCGTCTTCTGCGTCTCTTGCGTCTCCTGCATTTGTAGGCAGATTCTTTATCACTGAGCCACCTGGGAAGCCCATAAGTCTCTTCATTTGTTGTCAATGCCAACCACATGCTACAAATGCAGATTCCTAATCACTATAATCATTGGTGACTTTGTAGTTACACTTAGAGAGCAACGTTCCTAACCTTTTAACTGAAATTCTAACTCCAGTCTCCTAACATTTTCCATTCTCTATTCTTACACATTTTTTAAAGCACTCACGTCTTTTCATGAATGGAGATGTAAATGAAATTTAAGCATTAGCTCTTCAGATATATTAAGGTTTACATTTGTGTTACATTCCAGACAAGGTTGAGGTGCCAGAGTGGGCTGTTTGCTGGTGTGAGCCACCAATATGTGAGACTAGAGGGAAGTAGAGATATGGAACTGTCTGTTGATTTTGTTCTGTAATGTGACCAGATGTGCTTAAAACGCAGCAGATGCTGAGTCACATCTTCCATGAGGCTGAACACCAGGGTGAAGCAGCTGTGTGGTGTGGTTAGAAGACAAGGCTCAAGATAAGTGGCTGCTTGCAAAATGTTTATCTCTTTTTCCATATTTTAAAAGAATCTGCCGGCAATACAGGAGACCCGGGTTCGATCCCTGAGTCAGGAAGATCTCCTGGAGAAGGAAACAACAATCCACTCCAGTATTCATGCCTGAAGAATTCCATGGACAGAGGAGCCTGGCGGGCTACAATCTACAGGGTTGTAGCCCAAAGAAGTTGGACACAACTAACACTTTCACTAAAACGGAATTCTCAGTGCCAGCTCTATCTGGCACACGTGCCTTTTTCTAAAGCACATTATATACAACTTTTGTAGATGTGGAAACCCTTCCAGAAAGCTTGAGCAGCCCCAGTCTGATCCGGAGACTTGCAAACCTGTTTCAACCTTTGCTTGTGAAAGCTGAGATAGCCTGTCTGGTTCTGCGAGTGAGCAGGAGTCATTCAGCTGGAGTGACAGGTGACTCCCACCTGCGGTTGCCCAGCCAGTACAGAGGAAACTATATTACTTTCAATAAGGGCGCCCGGGGGAGAAACTTTTTTTAATTTAATATAGTGAGGATCTAAGGGGATTTACCAAGATGAAAGATCCAGTGGAGAGAAGAGAAATGGAATGCCAACATCAGTGAGGACAGGAACATTAGGGAAAGGGGACATTCCAAAGTTTTGAGGGTTTTGTTTTGGTTTGAGAACTGATTTTGTAACTTTTGGCTGCGGGCAGGATGGGGATTTTGTATCTTCCTCTTTTTTGGATTTGGAACGTATCTTTCTATGAGGTAAGGAAGAGTTACTGTAAATGTATATGTCTATTTCTTCTCTTTCTGCTGAGAGAATTGCTGTTAAACATGCTGCTGCTGCTCCCTTATTTTGCACCAAGTAAATGTTTAAATATTTTAAAATAAACATGTTTCAGCTGACTGCTGGGTGAGATTCATTACAGCCAGGAGGAACTCAGTGGAACTGTTCAAGGAGATCTGGTTAATATCACCATGATTTATGCCTGTGGTGGAAATTACACTAATATTTACACGAAGGGCATGGTTTGGAGGCAGTGGCAAGGCCAGACTGAAGTGGGAATTTGCACAGTCAATGTCCACTAATGAAAATAGCTACAGTTCAGTGCTCTTTGCAAAAGCATAATTAGGCCCTTCAAATGACATGTTATTTTCACATTTTTACTCTTAAACTTTTTCTTGCCATCCTGTGTCTGCACTGAGATTATTCCTTTGCGAAAATAATTAAGCAAGATATTAGGCTACAGGATAACTTCTAAAAAATGTATTTTGGCTATTCTTTGCTAAGCTTTACCAATAGAAAAAAAAATCATGATTTCCTTGATTAATTATATACATTTTTAAATGACCTTTGAGTTTTCTTTATAGTGTCTGAGTAGCATTGTAGAACTGCATTTCTTGGCACTCTGAACACTTGAATGAGTTCCACATAGGTGGAGAAGAAACTTCAGGCCAAAAATTACACTGAAAATACAGTTCTGCTAAAGTCCTTGTGGGTTTCCTCATTTAAGTGATGAGTGAGCCAGTGGGAAATCTCTGACACTGAGTTTGCCAGGTTTTAGACTTTTTCTTTATTCTTGCTTTCCAAGTTCAATGGTTTTCTAATTTGTTCCAAAAGTAGAACATCCTGTAAGTTAAGGTGCTCTTTATGTCATGTGATAAAATACAGATATAGTTATTTTGATTCAGGACAATAAGTCTGACCTGTGTGTGTCTATCTAGAGACAGATTTCTATATAAATACATTAAAAGTTATGCATTTATTTTACTCATCTTGCAAGACTATTCAGTGTTGGTGTCTTAAACAGCATTCTCCTGATCTTATATTTATAAATAAAACATGGCTGGATCTTGGTTTCCAATTAGGGCCACTTCCACCTTTTCCTGTTAGTACTTGTTTGCTACCTGTTCACTCACTTTTGAACCTAGCAAATAAGATGCAATAGTTGATGTTTTAAAGAAAAATTTATGAGAGAAAAATAAAAAATTTTAAAGATTGTATTCACTTATTTGAGATTTTTTTTCTGAGATGGGAAAATACCATTATTTGATTTTAGCACTGAAGACATTAATCTAGCTCATAGTCCAGCAATAATAGATTTGAGCATAGCTTGAGAATTGTTCCTCTAATTTTACATTGAGAATGGGTTACATCTAATTGCTGCTGAAGAGAGAGATCGTTATTAATCTGAGTCAAGGTTAACTGAAAGGTAGCTATGGGTAGCTTCTTTTTTTTTCTTTTTTTTTTTTTAATCTTTAACCACCCAATATGTGCCAGGCACTGATTTAAACTCTTTATGTATAGAAATATTTTTAATCTTCAAAACTCTAAGAAACCTATAATATTCTCTTATTTGTTAATACATTTTACTAAGTGCCTGGCACTATTCTATGTCTCAGGGGTAGGACATGAACAAAACAAAGCCCCTACTCTAGTACAACTTATAATTCTCATCAAGGGTACAACTCTGTGTATAAATCTCTGCTTCATCTCTCATAATCTTCGTGCCTGAACTGCTTTATCTGTAAAATGCAGGCAATAATAGTTCCTACCTTAGAGGCTGATATGAAATGATATGGTATGATATTAATCAGCTAATAGTTGCCAAGCCTTTGACTCTGTGGGTCACAACAAACTGTGGAAAATTCTTGAAGAGATGGGAATACCAGACCACCTGACCTGCCTCTTGAGAAATCTGTATGCAGGTCAGGAAGCAACAGTTAGAAATGGACATGGAACAACAGACTGGTTCCAAATAGGGAAAGGAGCAGGTCAAGGCTGTATAATGTCACCCTGCTTATTTAACTTATATGCAGAGTATATCATGAGAAACGCTGGGCTGGATGAAGCACAACCTGGAATCATGTTTGCTAGGAGAAATGTCAATCACCTCAGATATGCAGATGACACCACCCTTATGGCAGAAAGTGAAGAGGAACTAAAAAACTTCTTGATGAAAGTGAAAGAGGAGAGTGAAAAAGTTGGCTTAAAGCTCAACATTCAGAAAACTAAAATCATGGCATCCGGTCCCATCACTTCATGGGAAATAGATGGGGAAACAAAGTGTCAGACTTTATCTTTTTGGCTCCAAAATCACTACAGATGGTGACTGCAGCCATGAAATTAAAAGACACTTACTCCTTGGAAGAAAATCTATGACCAACCTAGACAGCATATTCAAAAGCAGAGACATTACTTTGCCAACAAAGGTCCGTCTAGTCAAACTATGGTTTCTCCAGTAGTCATGTATGGATGTGAGAGTTGGACTATAAAGAAAGCTGAGCACCAAAGAATGGATGCTTTTGAACCGTGGTGTTGGAGAAGACTCTTGAGAGTCCCTTGGACTGCAAGGAGATCCAACCAGTCCATCCTAAAGGAGATCAGTCCTGAATATTCATTGGAAGGACTGATGTTGAAGCTGAAACTCCAATACTTTGGCCACCTGATGTGAAGAACTGACTCATTTGAAAAGACTCTGATGATAGGAAAAAATTGAAGGTGGAGGAAAATAGGACAAGTTGGTGATGGGCAAGGAGGCCTGGTGTGCTGCAGTCCACGGGGCTGCAAAGAGTCAGACGTGACTCGGCATACAGTACGTATACGTGCACAAAGTAGCAGCCTGCGTATCATGCCAAATAGAGAAAAACTAGAAACAGATGTGGGCGGTTCATTTCATACAAGTGGTTGGGAAAAGATTCAATGTGACAGGGACATTTGAACAGATGCCTGATAGAAGTGAGAGCCTGGATCACATAGCCATCAAGGGTGGAAGGAACAGCAAAGAACAGAGGAGGGGCTGTGCATGGTTTTACAATCATGTTCAAATAACAGCAAGGAAGCCAACACAACCAAGAAAGGGAGTATGGTGGTGAAACCATGTAACTCCAATGGGGACTTGAACCTACGGTCTTAGAATGGAGATCACACAGCCGGTCTCAGGACTTAATGAGGCTCAGCTTCTTGATGTCCCATCGCAGCAAGAATTTAGTGAGAAAGAAGGTGACAGGTAAGCAGTGGGTTTATTTAGAGAGAAATTCACTCTACAGACAGAGTGCAGTCCAGCTTAGAAGGTGAGGCTAGCCTCAAAATACAGCATGCTTAGTTTTCATGGGCTGGGTAATTTCATAGGCTCATGAGTTGGAGGCTTATTCCAACTATTTTGGGGGAAGGGGCGGGGATTTCCAGCAATCAGGCCACCACAGCCCCATTTTGGTCTTTGGCGGTTGGCCTCAGAACTGTCATGGTGCTTGCTGATGTGTTACAATGAGAGCACACTGAGGCTCAAGGTCTAGTGGAAGTTGACCTGTCTGCCGTCTTGGACCTATTTGGTTCTAATCAGTTTCTGTCATATCCTTGGGCTGTGTCATTCTTTTAAAGTCTGTGCCCTATCCCCTCCCTTCTGTTTCAGTGGGAGATGAGGACAGAAGGAAGCAAGGATTCCAAGTCAGGAAGAGCTTTTAGACTATGATGAGAACCTTCTGTCTTAATTAGAACTTGATTCTGAATAAAGAGAAAGGCCCAATAAGCTTCACCCTTCTTCCTCACCCAGGTTTTAAATAATTGATGAAATAAAGCAAATGATTTTTTTTTTAATCTGATTCTTTTTCTTCCCCTTTCTAATGTCTCCCAAGCAGCAGAACAGTATCTGGCATCTCCGGTGGCTCAGACGGTAAAGCATCTGCCTACAATGTAGGAGACCCAAGTTCAATCCCTGGGTCAGGAAGATCTCTTAGAGAAGGAAATGGCAACCCACTCCAGTATTCTTGCCTGGAAAATCCCATGGATGGAGGAGCCTAATAGGCTACAGTCCATGGGGTCGCAAAGGGTCGGACATGACTGAGTGACTTCACTTTTTAAACTTTTAAGGGTCTCAAAAAACATTTGATGAGTGAATAAAGGGAAAAAAATCTATTTTTAGATAAAGACAGAAACCAATAC
The DNA here is from genome assembly GCF_001704415.2 of Capra hircus. NCBI lineage: Eukaryota > Metazoa > Chordata > Mammalia > Artiodactyla > Bovidae > Capra > Capra hircus. The sequence goes on from NC_030814.1 coordinate 19,731,704, forward strand.
ATCAGCTTTATTACTGATAGAGGTACAGCTCTTAGATACTGCTTTGGGTTATTTGGCCAAGCTGACATGCCAATATTGAATCCCAGAGTTAGGCAGAAAGAACCAGTGATCAGTACATCAACTGACAGGGGGAAGAAGCAACCTAAGGAAGAGACACGTGACGATAGAGTGGAGCAGAGCAGAGCACCTGACTGGATCAAGTACCACGCCTGGTCTACCATTCCACTCTTATCAGATAAGTCAACCTATCTTCCTAGGAGCTGAGTGTCTACAGATACAAGCTAGGAATGTACTTGGTAATATTTCTTCTTTACGGAAATCAGGGGAGGGAAAAAAGTAGATCCCGCTAATGACTGAGATAAACACACATTCAAGGATCTGGAGCAGGGACGGACATTTTCTGATTTATATTTTTGAATATTCCTTTTGTTTGCCACTCCAGACCTGAAACAGGAGGGAAGGCGGAAGGGTTCAGTTCAGTTCAGTCGCTGAGTCGTATCCGACTCTTTGTGACCCTGTGAATTGCAGCACGCCAGGCCTGCCTGTCTATCACCAACTCCTGGAGTTCACCCAAACTCACATCCATTGAGCCGGTGATGCCATCCAGCCATCTCATCCTCTGGCGTCCCCTTCTCCTCCTACCCCCAATCCCTCCCAGCATCAGAGTCTTTTCCAATGAGTCAACTCTTCGCATGAGGTGGCCAAAGTACTGGAGTTTCAGCTTCAGCATCATTCCTTCCAAAGAACACCCAGGACTGATCTCCTTTAGAATGGACTGGTTGGATCTCCTTGCAGTCCAAGGGACTCTCAAGAGTCTTCTCCAACACCACAGTTCAAAAGCATCAATTCTTCAGCGCATCCATTCTTCAGTGCTCAGCTTTCTTCACAGTCCAACTCTCACATCCATACATGACCACTGGAAAACCATAGCCTTGACTAGATGGACCTTAGTCAGCAAAGTAATGTCTCTGCTTTTGAATATGCTGTCTAGGTTGGTCATAACTTTCCTTCCAAAGAGTAAGCATCTTTTCATTTCATGGCTGCAATCACCATCTGCAGTGATTTTGGAGCCCAGAAAAATAAAATCTGACACTGTTTCCACTGTTTCCCCATCTATTTCCCATGAAGTGATGGGACCAAATGCCATGATCTTCGTTTTCTGAATGTTGAGCTTTAAGCCAACATTTTCACTCTCCTCTTTCACTTTCATCAAGAGGTTTTTGAGTTCCTCTTCACTTTCTGCCATAAGGGTGGTGTCATCTGCATGTCTGAGGTTATTGATATTTCTCCTGGCAATCTTGATTCCAGCTTGTGTTTCTTCCAGTCCAGCATTTCTCACGATGTACTCTGCATATAAGTTAAATAAGCAGGGTGACAATATACAGCCTTGACGTACTCCTTTTCCTATTTGGAACCAGTCTGTTGTTCCATGTCCAGTTCTCACTGTTGCTTCCTGACTTGCTCATAGGTTTCTCAAGAGGCAGATCAAGTGCTCTGGTATTCCCATCTCTTTCAGAATTTTTCACAGTTTATTGTGATCCACACAGTCAAAGGCTTTGGCATAGACAATAAAGCAGAAATAGATGTTTTCTGGAACTCTCTTGCTTTTTCCATGATTCAGCAGATGTTGGCAATTTGACCTCTGGTTCCTCTGCCTTTTCTAAAACCAGCTTGAACATCTGCAAATTCACTGTTCATGTATTGCTGAGGCCTGGCTTGGAGAATATTGAGCATTACTTTACTAGCATGTGAGATAAGTGCAATTGTGTGGTAGTTTGAGCATTCTTTGGCATTGCCTTTCTTTGGGATTGGAATGAAAACTGACGTTTTCTAGTTCTCTGGCCACTGCTAAGTTTTCCAAATTTGCTGGCATATTGAGTGTTGCACTTTCATAGCATCATCTTTCAGGATTTGAAATAGCTCAACCGGAATACCATCACCTCCACTAGCTTTGTTCATAGTGATGCTTCCTAAGGCCCACTTGACTTCACATTCCAGGATGTCTGGCTCTAGGTGAGTGATCACACTATCGTGATTATCCGGGTCTTGAAGATCTCTTTTGTGCAGTTCTTCTGTGTATTTTTGCCACCTCTTCTTAATATCCTCTGCTTCTGTTAGGTCCATACCATTTCTGTCCTTTATCGAGCCCATCTTTGCATGAAATGTTCCCTTGCTATCTCTAATTTTCTTGAAGAGATCTCTAGTCTTTCCCATTCTGTTGTTTTCCTCTATTTCTTTGCATTGATCGCTGAGGAAGGCTTTGTTATCTCTCCTTGCTATTCTTTGGAACTCTGCATTCAGATGCTTATATCTTTCCTTTTCTCCTTTGCTTTTCACTTCTCTTCTTTTCACAGTTATTTGTAAGGCCTCCCCGGACAGCCATTTTGCTTTTTTGCATTTCTTTTCCATGGAGATGGTCTTGATCCCTGTCTCCTGTACAATGTCACGAACCTCCGTCCATAGTTCATCAGGCACTCTATCAGATCTAGTCCCTTAAATCTATTTCTCACTTCCACTGTATAATCATAAGGATTTGATTTAGGTCATGCCTGAATGGTCTAGTGGTTTTCCCTACTTTCTTCAATTTAAGTCTGAATTTCACAATAAGGAGTTCATGATCTGAGCCACAGTCAGCTCCCGGTCTTGTTTCTGTTGACTGTATAGAGCTTCTCCATCTTTGGGTGCAAAGAATATAATCAATCTGATTTTGGTGTTGACCATCTGGTGATGTCCATGTGTAGAGTCTTCTCTTGTGTTGTTGGAAGTGGGTGTTTGCTATGACCAGTGCGTTCTCTTGGCCAAATTCTATTAGCCTTTGCCCTGCTTCATTCCGTATTCCAAGGCCAAATTTGCCTGTTACTCCAGGTGTTTCTTGACTTCCTACTTTTGCATTCCAGTCCCCTATGATGAAAAGGACATCTTTTTAGGGTGTTAGTTCTAAAAGGTCTTGTAAGTCTTCATAGAACCGTTTAACTTCAGCTTCTTCAGGATTACTGGTTGAGGCATAGACTTGGATTACTGTGATACTGAATGGTTTGCCTTGGAAACAAACAGAGATCAATCTATTGTTTTTGAGATTGCATCCAAGTACTGCATTTCAGACTCTTTTGTTGACTATGATGGCTACTCCATTTCTTCTAAGGGATTCCTGCCCACAGTAGTAGACATAATGGTCATCTGAGTTAAATTCACCCATTCCAGTCCATTTTAGTTCGCTGATTCCTAGAATGTCGACGTTCACTCTTGCCATCTCCTGTTTGACCACTTCAAATTTGCCTTGATTCATGGACCTAACATTCCAGGTTCCTATGCAATATTGCTCTTTACAGCATCGGACCTTGCTTCTATCACCAGTCACATCCACAGCTGGGTATTGTTTTTGCTTTGGCTCCATCCCTTCATTCTTTCTGGAGTTATTTCTCCACTGATCTCCAGCAGCATATTGGGCACCTATCAACCTGGGGAGTTCCTCTTTCTGTATCCTATCATTTTTCCTTTTTGTACTGTTCATTGGGTTCTCAAGGCAAGAATATTGAAGTGGTTTGCCATTCCCTTCTCCAATGGGCCACATTCTGTCAGACCTCTCCACCATGAACTGCCCATCTTGGGTGGCCCCACAGGGCATGGCTTAGTTTCACTGAGTTAGACAAGGCTGTGGTCCTAGGCAGAAGGGTCAGTTGAGCTGCTCAGTCGTGTCCGACTCTTTGCGACCCCATGAATCGCAGTACACCAGGCCTCCCTGTTCATCACCATCTCCCGGAGTTCACTCAGACTCACGTCCATCGAGTCCGTGATGCCATCCAGCCATCGCATCCTCGGTCGTCCCCTTCTCCTCCTGCCCCCAATCCCTCCCAGCATCAGAGTCTTTTCCAATGAGTCAACTCTTTGCATGAGGTGGCCAAAGTACTGGAGTTTCAGCTTTAGCATCGTTCCTTCCAAAGAAATCCCAGGGCTGATCTCCTTCAGAATGGACTGGTTGGATCTCCTTGCAGTCCAAGGGACTCTCAAGGGTCTTCTCCAACACCACAGTTCAAAGGCATCAATTCTTCGGTGCTCAGCCTTCTTCACAGTGCAACTCTCACATCCATACATGACCAGAGGAAAAACCATAGCCTTGACTAGATGGACCTTAGTCAGCAAAGTAATGTCTCTGCTTTTGAATATACTATCTAGGTTGGTCATAACTTTTCTTCCAAGGAATAAGTGTCTTTTAATTTCATGGCTGCAGTCACCATCTGCAGTGATTTTGGAGCCCCCCTGAAAAATAAAGTCTGACACTGTTTCCACTGTTTCTCCATCTATTTCCCATGAAGTGATGGGATCAGATGCCATGATCTTCGTTTTCTGAATGTTGAGCTTTAAGCCAACTTTTTTACTCCCCTCTTTCACTTTCATCAAGAGGCTTTTTAGTTCCTCTTCACTTTCTGCCATCAGGGTGGTGTCATCTGCATATCTGAGGTTATTGATATTTCTCCCAGCAATCTTGATTCCAGCTTGTGCTTCTTCCAGTCCAGCGTTTCTCATGATGTACTCTGCATATACGTTAAATAAGCAGGATGACAATATACAGCCTTGACGTACTCCTTTTCCTATTTGGAACCAGTCTGTTGTTCCATGTCCAGTTCTAACTCTTGCTTTCTGACCTGCATACAGATTTCTCAAGAGGCAGGTTAGGTGGTCTGGTATTCCCATCTCTTTCAGAATTTTCCACTGTTTATTGTGATCCACACAGTCAAAGGCTTTGGCATAGTCAATAAAGAAGGGTACACCCTTTAAAAGAATGACATGGCCTGAGGACATGACATGAACTGATTAGAACCAAATAGGTCCAAGATAGCAAAGGGTTGACTCCCACTAGAACCTGAGCCTCAGTTCAGTTCAGTTGCTCAGTCCTGTCTGACTCTTTGTGATTCCGTGAACCACAGCATGCCACGCCTCCCTGTCCATCACCAACTCCTGGTGTCCACCCTAACCCAAAACTGTAATTCCTAGGACCGTCCTGGGGCCTTCTACGGTTTCTTCAATTATCTCTAGACTGTTGCAGATATTTCCACACAAGAGAATGAATTTTAAGCCACTTTAATTAATAGAGCAAACTTATACACACGTCACATAGCCTTTTTATGAAAAAGAAGGAAAAGGAATATTTTAAGTCAAATCACCAAGGGAGGTTGCAATTGCAAAACTCTTGGTAACCACTAACCCACAGAATAAAAGCCTACGTTTCTGAGCACTGTGAATGTTCTCACTTTGAACTACTGGCTGTACACACCTCTGACTGCTACTGCCTATGTATGGTGAACAAAAGTGCATAGTATTTTCAGTAATCTCAGTAATATACAGATGCGTGTGTATGTATGATGAAGCAAAAACTGAAAAGATAAAACCCAAATTGCTAAGATTATAAGTAATTTTTAAATTTTCCATTTGTACACATTCAAAGTTTTCTGAATTAATCAAGAGTTAGTTTTAGAAACAATTTCTATTTTGATTCTCACCCTTAGACTGTGCTTACTCAGCCATCTACCTAAAATAGTGATTCCCTCCACCCCCATCCCACCCTATTTTCACACAAATGCATACACAGAATGCTTTACTGTTCTTCATAGCATATATCACAGTTTGAAGTTAAATTATTTATTTATTGTTCAATTCCATCAATAAAATTTAAGCTCTCTGAGACAAGGTCCTTGTCTGCCTTGTTTATTCTTCCAGTACCTAGAATCAAGACTGGCCATGAGGAGGAGGGTCAATAAATTCTATTAATTCACACACACTTATTTTAAAAGTATTTGTCATCAGTTCAGTTCAGTTCAGTCACTCAGTCATGTCCGACTCTTTGCAACCCCATGGACTGCATCATACCAGGCCTCTCTGTCCATCACCAACTCCTGGAGTTTACCCAAGCTCACATCCATTGAGTCGGTGATGCCATCCAATCATCTCATCCTCTGTCGTCCCCTTCTCCTCCTAACTTCAATTCCTCCCACCATCAGGGTCTTTTCCAGTGTGTCAGCTCTTTGCATCAGGTGGCCAAACTATTGGAGTTTCACCCTCAACATCAGTCCTTCCAATGAACACTCAAGACTGATCTCCTTTAGGATGGACTGGTTGGATCTCCTTGCAGTCCAAGGGACTCTCAAGAGTCTTCTCCAACACCACAGTTCAAAAGCAGCCATTCTTCAGTGCTCAGCTTTCTCTATAGTCCAACTCTCACATCCATACATGACTACTGGAGAAAACATAGCCTTGACTAGATGGACCTTTGTTGACAAAGTAATGTCTCTGCTTTCTAATCTGCTATCTAGGTTGGTTATAACTTTCCTTCCAAGGAGTAAGTGTCTTTTAATTTCATGGCTGCAATCACCATCTGCAGTGATTTTGGAGCCCCCCAAAATAAAGTCAGCCAGTTTCTGCTGTTTCCCCATCTATTTGCCATGAAGTGATGGGACTGGATGTCATGATCTTAGTTTTCTGAATGTTGAGTTTTAAGCCAACATTTTCACTCTCCTCGTTCACCTTCATCAAGAGGCTCTTTAGTTCTTCTTTGCTTTTTGCCATAAGGGTGGTGTCATCTGCATATCTGAGGTTATTGATATTTCTCCTAGCAATCTTGAATCCAGCTTGTGCTTTATCCAGCCCAGCGCTTCTCATGTTGTACTCTGGATGTAAGTTAAATAAGCAGGGTGACAATATACAGCCTTGACGTATTCCTTTTCCTATTTGGAACCAGTCTATTGTTCCATGTCCATGGTGATTCCAAAAAAATCTATACCACTTGTCAAAGTATGTGAAAAATGGAAGTGAAAGTGAAAGTCACTCAGTCGTGTCCAACTCTTTGCCACCCCATGCACTATACAGTCCATGGAATTCTCCAGGCCAGAATACTGGAGTATAACATTTCCCTGTCGAAGTATAAATTGACTCAAATTTTCTAAGGGGAAATTTTACCATATATTAAAGAATAAACTTAAGAAAAATCATGACTCTTGATCCAGAAACTCCACTTGTAGGGGTTAATAGAAGATTCATATATTTACAAAAGTGTCTTTGCACCATCCCTGAAACATAAGGAGGTTTGGTTAAATGTATTATGAAAAATTCATGAAATAATAAATCATTATAGCAATTAAATTGCTATAGAAAGAGATATATATTATTAAATTTTAAAAGTAGGTAACAGACTAGCATATTCAACCTAATCCCTTATATATGGAAAAAATTTCTGAGAACTCCAGAAGATTAACTGTGGTTATTTCTAGGCTGTGAGATTATAGATGTCTCAGAGTTTCTTCTATATGCTTATCTATACATTTTTAAATGTCTACAATAAATTTTGAAACAAAGTATTGCTTCATTTTCTTTCATTTTTCAATACTGTTGAAAAATTATTATAAGCAATTCAAAATGGATTTCCTAAGGGCTTGTATCTACAACATATCTCAAACTAGAAAAATGAAATTTTCAAGTGAATTAAAATCAGAAAAATGTCTGAATGTATTTTCTTTCTCAGTTTCTGTTATCCAGTATTTATTTCAAGTGGAAAAACATTTCTCTCTGGACTCCAAAAAGGATATTTGTAGAATCACCATCTGCCAACAGAAATTATAATTGCAAACAATAACTAGGCTGATGCTGAAAACCCTAGAGGGTAAATACTAAAGCCACAATTCACCATGATCCTTGAGTACAGTCTGCAGAGGTTAGTGGAGATGGCCTCTGTCAAATTCAAGCCAAATAAATGGTAGTAAGCATGTAGGGCTTCCCTGGTGGCTCAGACGGTAAAGAATCTGCCTGCAATGCAGAAGACCCAGGTTCGATCCCTGGGTTGGGAGGATCCCCTGGAGAAGGAAATAGCTACCCACTCCAGTATTGTTGCCTGGAAAATCCTCATGGACAGAGGAAGCTGGTGGGCTACCGTGCATGGGGTTGCAAAGAGTCAGACAGGACTGAGCAACTATCACAACAGTAAGCACGCTGCCTACGCTGAAGCCACAGACCTAAGCCCTGAGAAACAGAACGTGTGATGCAAAGTGCTTGCTGACCAGTGACTGTACTGATGCAGCCAAGACCATTCTCGCCAGGAAGGCTGTTTTTTGAGTGTTGGAAGGATGGTGTTTAGGGTGAAGAATGGGTCTGTGGATAGTGTGTTACTTCTTTAATCTGAGCCAGAGGTTGCAAAAATGTGATTTGAAAGTTGACTCAGTCCTGCAGGTATTTGAAACACTTAATGTGCTTAAAAAAAAAAAAAAGTTTGAAATCTTACTTAGCTGTTTTCAGGCATAGCACTTCGCAGCTAGCCCAACTCACGAGTTTAATTTACAGGCTCCTATAGGTATAGTTTTTGATCCTTATATCTGAGCTATTCTTGGATCCCTACTGGAAAGGCAACCAGCATTTGTCAAACAAAAAATCCAGAGAAACTGCTCTTTAATTGCCAGTATGCAAGTGTCATGCTCTTACATTTTAATAATGCTAATTTCCACAATTCTCAGGAATACTAGGCAGGACTTAGCTGGTGGCTCAGGAGGTAAAGAATCTGCCTGCAATGCAGGAGACCAGAGTTCAGCCTCTGGGTCAGAAAGATCCCCTGGAGAAGAGAATGGCAACCACCTCCAGTATTCTTGCCTAGAGAATCCCATGGACAGAGGAGCCTGGCGGGCTACAGTCCATGGGGTCACAAAGAGTCAGACACAACTAAGCAACTAACACTAGGATTTCCTCCCAGGCCTCTTTCTTAAAGCTTTGTCCCACTCCTGTTTACAGGCCAGGGACAAAAACAAAGCGAAAAAAGTAGCAAGCCAGTGTAAAAGGAGGTGGGTCTAGGGGGTTGGGAATCAGGGGGAGATCAGGTTCTGCAGGACCTCAATTGCCAGGAGATGGAATTTTGTCTTTATCCTGAAGATAATCAGCAGTTTTTGATAAGGAGATAGAATAAAAATTTGAAAGCAGCCTCTAAATTTCAGAAATGGAATCCGTTCATGAGAGTTCATTTCAAATAGGAATCTCCACACTTGGAGCACGAGGTCTGGCCTGTCAAGCAACTTCTGTCAGTCTTCAGATTAGTGATGGGTAACTTGGCACTGGGGCTGCTGGGCTGGCAAGAAAGGAGCTCTCGTGTGTCATATCAGGGACCGCCACAGGCACCCGGGGCCACGTGACTTGTCACTTACAGGAGGACACAGCCCGAGACTGTTCATTCCGCCGGCTGCTGAGTCATCCTACTCTGGGAGCTATTTAAACAGAAGTCTCCAGGAGACACACAGTCAACACTCCACTCAGACAATGCCCAGACCTGCGGAAACCATGTCCAGCTTGGACTGCCCACGACACGTGCAAAAACGGTTTCCATCCTCTTCCCGACTTTATCATTCTAGGGGGTTCTGATTTCTGCTTCCTTTCCTCCAAATGGGTCTCTTCAGCTGATACTCCAGGGGCCCCTTGGCCCCAGAGGCCACCAATTCCTGTTTCAAAGTTTCCTCATGGCCTTTCTGGTACAGTATTTCTGTCAAGTCAGGAAACATGGGTTGAGTACTGGTGATGGGTAAGGCACTGACCTCCAGGTAACGTTGTTGGTTAAAGGATAAATGAGACACGTTCCTTGCCTTTAGAGGCTAAGAGTCTAGTGGAAGAGACTCTTCCAGGCAACTACAATTTACAAAGTGACAGCTCCAAGACAGGTAAGTACAAGGTGATGTTTTGAACCTTAATTTGGGGTAGGGAGCATGCGTGTCCCTGCTCAGTCACTAAGTCGTGTTCTGATTCTAGGACCCCATGGACCACAGCCTGCCAGGCTCCCCCATCCATGGGAAGTGGTAACTAACTACTCTTCTCTAAAAGCTGTCACTCTCTGTGTGTGGCCGTCTGGGAGGAACTGAAGGGATGTGGGAGGCATCAAGGGGATTTGGGAGGATGGGCGTTTCAGAAGGGCTTTGCAAATCTGACACCGTGCTTGCATTTCCACCTGCCTGCCAGCCATCGCCCGGTTTGACCTGGCCCCGCCGGCTGCTCTGTCTGGCTGTGAGTTCTGTTGATGGTTCTCTTCTCCCTGCCCATTCTCTAGGTGCTCCCTCCAGCGTGTCAGATGAGGACTCTCTTCACATTTGGCTGTCATCTATCAGCCACGGCTGTCCTGGCCAGAAGCGCTGCATTTGGCTTTCAAGCCCGCTTCCTGGCTGGTGTATCTCCGCCACTCCATTAAGGATACCATTTGATATCACGTGTGCTACAAGCGCTGTTGATGAAAGTACTAAAGTTGCTGGATGTGAGTGACGTCTTTGGGAAGGACGAGACGGTGTGCCCATGTGGTTGTTGTGTCCAAATGCTGTCCTTAGCTTCCAATGGAAAGGTACAGTAAATAAAGGGAAAGGGCAGGACCTTATTTGAAACACCAGATATGAGCAAGGAGCTATCCGAGACGCTATGCAAAAGCTTTTTTTAGTTCTCACAGTAATAGTGTCTGTATGTTAGAACCCTATTTTACAGTTTGAGGAAGTTATGGCCCAGAGAGGTTAAGGCATGTATCCAAGGTTACACAGCTCTACAATTTTTTTGTTGAGCATGAATCTGAACACAGGTCTCTGTGACTTTGACTCTTCTATTCTTTAACCTCCCGGAATAATTCACAGAAAGATCTGTGGAATATTAATACGGTAATAAGATTTCTGATTCCAGTCTGTTGATCGGTCCTCTCAGAGTGATATAGGTACAGGATGTATAGTACAAGTATCTGAATCTTTGCAACATGAAACCTGTCAGAATAACTTGGAGTAGAAGGAAGCAAGGAACACAGTAAAATCTAATTCATCAGGTGAAAATATGGATCAACAAATTCATGTTTGCAGAACTCTATTGAAGAATGAAAGACCCACTAGGAAAAAGATGAGGGGGAAAATCTGTCTGTTTTTATGACTTGATATCTATGGCGTTTTTCCTTAAGCCCCAGAACAATTTACAGCATTGCCAGCAGCATTCAGTACATTCAGAACGGGATCACTTCACCCGCAGCTGAACGAGGGCCATGCTTGGGACAGCTCTGAGACGAGCCTTCCAGCAGACATGCCAGGGAGTAAGCCAGGGTCAGTGAGCGAAGAGAAGAGTAGGGCCATTTAAAGCAACACAGTTTATGTAAGTGTGATCTAATTGCTTCCACTGGAAATGGGTCAGATTTGAGTCAAGAGGACCATAGGCCTTAATGACCCCAGTGAAATCAGATTACGGCTTTTCTTTCCATCTCCTCAGAGAATACGGCCCTCTGATGAAATCGAGATGCTTGGATTCATTATAATCTACCAGGTTTCCCACTCCCTTCTTGCTTTCTCCTAGTTGACTTGCTTTTTATCTTTTTCTTTTCAGTTAAACCTATTAAACTCAACAGGATATATCAGACAACAAACGAGAATAAATGGACTATGGGGAATAGAGGGAAAGTATGGGATCAAGAAATAGGTCTTTTTGCCTCTCAGAGCCGTGATTCAGTTCTGACTCAAAAGGAAGTGTGCCACCTACTGAATCACGGAAACCACTTCCTGTAGCTGTTTGGTTTATTCTGGAAGGGCAGCAGGCCAAGAACTGCCCTGCCCTGACCCTGACTGACTCTCCGGAGCCAAGGCGTTCACAGCTTGAGATGGTTTGGCCTCAGACTCTGAGAACATATTAAATGACAAGTGTTTCGTATCCTAGCAAGGAGTCTTCAGCAACATGAAAACGAGCATGGGCTATTTGCAAACCAAGTGTATCATTACTCTACCTCCATATCCTTACTGTTTCACAAGGTATGTGCTCCGGACGACCACTCTCAGGATCTGAATGCAGACTGGTTCTGTGTTTCCTGAGGGCAACTTGGGCAGCCTGTAGTGTGGCATTTCCCCAGATGAAGCGGCAAGAGTACCCTTCTATCAGTGCAGCAACACTAGATTTGTACTCATTCATTCAGTGTGTTTTGGAGCACGTGTTCAGGGCTACAGACCGTGTTGGGGAAGGAGTAGAGGATACAGGGGCAAACAAGACCTTCCAGCTCCTGACCTTATGATACTGATGTTCTTTGCTTTATGGAAATTATACTCGCCCTCCAGAGGCAGGGGCTGTGCTTTGTAAACCATGAAAAGGAACATCAACTAAAGGAAAACTGTATGTCCTCTCTACCCACAGAGCGTTCCTGACACCAAGATGTGTGGGTTTTTCCACACCAAGAAATTCTCCAGTTCTTGGCAAACACTGAGCATCCTACAGTTCAACTCAATTCCGTCTGGAGTTACAGTCCAGAACCCTCAGGTTAAGGGTTCAGTCCCTTAAGAGGAGCCCCAACTTCAGACACCAAGTTCCAGTTGTCACCTGTATGTCTGACTAACTGGCTCTATGGAGCATTTCCGTGATCCCCTCCTCAGGTTTGATAATTTGCCAGAATGGCTTACAGAACTCAGAAAGAATACTTACGCTTACTGGTTTATTATAAAGGGTACTACTCAGGAACAGCCAGATGGGAGAGTGACATGGGTCAAGGTTTGGGGATGGAGGGGTGAGCAATGGAGCTTCCATTTCCTCTCTGGACACATCCCTTCCTTAGTACCCTGATTTGTTCACAACCTAGTAGCTTTCCATAGTTTAGGATATTTATGGAGATTCCATTATGTAGTCATGATTGACTAAATCATTGATGGATGGTAACTGAGTCCATTTCCAGTCCCTCGACCCTCCCTAGACATCAGGGAGTGGGGTTAAAAGTTCCAACCCTCTAATCACATGGTTGGATCCACTGGTAATCAGCCCCCACCCTGCAAGAGCTACCTGTGTCATGAACTCAATTATGGTTGAAAGTAGCTTACTGTAAATTGCAAAAGATGTTCCTAGCCCAACTCCAGTACTCTTGCCTGGAGAATCCCATGGACAGAGGAGCCTGGTGGGCTGCAGTCCACAGGGTCACTAGGAGTCGGACACGACTGAGCGACTTCACTTTCACTTTTCACTTTCATGCATTGGAGAAGGAAATGGCAACCCACTCCAGTGTTCTTGCCTGGAGAATCCCAGGGATGCGGGAGCCTGGTGGGCTGCCGTCTATGGGGTTGCACAAAGTTGGACATGACTGAAGCGACTTAGCAGCAGCAGCAGCAGCAGCACCACTATCTCTTAGGAAACTCCAAGAGTTTTAAGCGCTCTGGGCCAGAAACTAGGGAGGAAAACCAAAATAGATATTTCTTCTTCTTTTTCGGGGGGGGGATCAGGGGGTCTGTACCCTGTGCCACTCAGAACCTTAGTTCCTCAACCAGGGATGGAACTCCTAACCCCTGCTGTAGAAACAAGAAATCTTAACCACTGGACTATAGGGAAGTTCCTATATTTCTTATTATATCACAACATCTAGCACTGGGCCTTGCGTGAAGCAGCACCCTCAACACTTGTTTGTTGAGAAAATATATGAAAGAAGGAAAAATGAATAAAAGGATGAAGGAAGAATGAATAAAAGAAAGAAGGAAGGGAGGAGGGGGGAAATCTATATTTTTTGTTGTATTTGGAAGTAAAGATGAAAGCATTAATTTTTTTCTTCTATAATGAGAATTTCAAATAGACTACAGGTTCCTGATCCACTATAGGTGGATCTGGAAAGTCTCCTGTGACTGAAGACACTTGTGGGCTCTTAACCAGGAAAATTCTGGAATCAAGGAGGCCCATTCTGAGATCAGGTCAACACTTGAAGTCCTGAGAACCCTCTCTGCGCCTGCAAGGCTCCTTTGTTCTCCTCCTCGGAATGGGCCATAATCCCTAAAGACAGAGAATCTATTATTCCTGTGATGGTCCATGCCCAACAGATGTATCAAAGAATGGTTGCAAATCTGTGTAACATTAAGCAAATAATTTACCCACTTCATAAAAGAGTTGTGAGAATTCAATGTCTAGAACGGTGCCTGACCCACAGTAGGCTCCTTGTAAATAGAAGGCATCACAACTGCAGCTTTTCTTATTATCATTGCCATCAATTTTTCCATGACTATCACCTTTGCTGTGTGCTCTATTGCTCAGTTGTGTCCGACTCTTTTGCAACCCCATGGACTATAGCCTGCCAGGCTCCTCTGTCCATGGGATTTCCCAGGCCAGAATATTGGAGTGGGTTACCATTTCTCCTCCAGTGGATCTTCCCGACCTAGGGATCAAATCCGTGTCTCTTGCCTCTCCTGCATTGACAGGTGGATTCTTTACCACTAAGCCACCTGGGAAGCCCACTACTATTACTTAGGTCGCCTATATAAAGCCAACAATTTTTCCAGGTATGACCAGTAGTCTTCTGTTTAATCATAGAAGTCTATGGTTCAGGGTGTCTTTTCTAGACCTGTATTCTTTTCTGAACAATCCTAAAAACCCAATATTGACCTCCCAGTTGAAAATCCCAGTCAAGAAGATATTGTCTAGGTTACTTAGAATGCTTAATTTATGAGAGCAATATTTTTTCCCAAACATAAAATTATATGACTGAATGTTTTTTAAAATGATATGTAACTCAAATATAAGTAGTGTTCAGAGATAAACAGGCATATTAACAATTTTAAGAATTTATTTGAGCAAGTGAAATTCACTCAGTCATGTCCGATTCTTTGTTGACCCCATGTACTATACAGTCCCTGAAATTCTCCAGGCCAGAATAATGGAGTGGGTAGCCTTTCCCTCCTCCAGGGGATCTTCCCAACCTAGGGATCGAGCCAGGGTCTCCTGCATTGCAGGTGGATTCTTTACCAACTGAGCTATCAGGGAAGCCCTAAAGATGAGACTAAATGGAGCAGCATCAAACCAGAAGTGGTTAGGAGTGCTCCACCAATAAGGAGGCAGGGAAAGACTTCTATAGAAAAGAGGTGCAAGACAGCAAGGAAATTATTGGCTATAGATTAAGTGGTTACATTATTTGAAAAATAATGGTTGGCTGTTTGTGACTGGATGTCCTTAGGTTTTGATTTCTTAACCTTGAGGCATTTACAGGGTTATATTTTAGTTTACTTACTAGGCTGCTAAGGCATTAGAATCACCTCAGATTAATGGCCTTGCTGAGTGCCAAAGAATTGATGCTTTTGAACTGTGGTGTTGGAGAAGACTCTTGAGAGTCCCTTGGACTGCAAGGAGATCCAACCAGTCCATTCTGAAGGAGATCAGCCCTGGGATTTCTTTGGAAGGAAAGATGCTAAAGCTGAAACTCCAGTACTTTGGCCACCTCATGCGAAGAGGTGACTCATTGGAAAAGACTTTGATGCTGGGAGGGATTGGGGGCAAGAGGAAAAGGGGACGACAGAGGATGAGATGGCTGGATGGCATCACTGACTCGATGGCTGTGAGTCTGAGTGAACTCCTGGAGTTGGTGATGGACACGGAAGCCTGGCGTGCTGCAATTCATGGGGTTGCAAAGAGTCGGACACGACTGAGTGACTGAACTGAACTGAACTGAAATGATTTACTTAAGCAGGTTGCTTTGCCCCTGCCCTAAGGTCTACTTCCTACACGTTTAGCTCAGATAGATGGTAAAGAATCTGATTGCAATGCAGGTGACCTGGGTTCAATCTCTGGGTCAGGAAGATCCCTTGGAGAAGGGCATGACTACCCACTTCATTACTCTTGCCTGGAGAATCCCATGGACAGAGGAGCCTGGCAGACTACCGTCCATGTGGTTGCAAAGAGTTGGACACAATTGATTGACTAATTAAAAAAAAAAGAAGAGGAGGACCTTTTTTTTTTTTTTTTAAAGAAGCAAAAGAAAAAGAGGAGAAGTAAGAAAAGATACAAGGGGGGATAAAAGACCCCCACCAAAAATACTGAAGAGCAATGAAAGTTTTATTGGAGTTTTCTTAAGGACTGCTGAGGCATTTGTACTGTACCTCACACCACAAAGATAATAAATGTCTTGTTGAAACCTTGACCAGTTTCACTCAGAGTTTCTCTTTCTGTAGAAATCCCAACATCTCCCTTCATATAGATTCTTCCTTACCTAGGTGACACTTTTCTTCCCCTGTTTCCTCCACAATACCTCAGAGTTTGCCCCCCTGTTTTCACAAAGATCAGTTTAACTTCTCTGCCCCCCGTCATGTCATCTGGCTCAACAAAGGACAGGAAATTAGATCCTAGCTTGTTGTCCATTCGCTCAGTCATGTCCGACTCTTTGCGACCCCATGAACTGCAGCAAGCTTTCCCCAAACAGACATTTTAGTCGCCAACAATATTAAAGCAATTACAGCAAGCAAATAAAATTATTTCACAAAAGAGTCTCAGAAGCCCAGCAACAATTTAAGCCCTCTTTTGCATGTACAGTTTTGGTACTGGTTTTGTTTGCTCCCTGATGTATCCCAAGTGCCTATAAGAATAACTGGCATAAATACGTATTGAATAAATTCATTTGAGACCTAACCTTTCAAGTGAAACAAAATACCATTAGATTATCTTTTCTATTTTTTTCTCTTTAATAATGTGTGTGAGACAAGTTGTCACACATGCATCCATAGGAAAGAATACAAGTTTCTGTCATTAATATTTTATTATGTCACTTTAGGTCAAATTACATATTTGACCTTATATTACAGAAGATTATATTGAACTTTTGATCAACCTATCTACTTTTTTCCATTGGAATATTGGCCCAACTAAGAAATAACATCAAGGAAAAATTATTTTTTGGCAGAAAAATGTCCTCTCTAAATTCTTATGTGTTTTGTTTTGATTTTTCCTTAGTGACTGGAGGTCAGTTTCAATCCACTAAAGCACAGATTCCAACTTTTCAATCTGGTTTTCTTGAGTACAGACCCTGTGCCAAGAATGAGGCGATGACACAACATCACTACCAAGACAGACACACAGACCCCGAGTCCAAGGCACGTTCCAGTGACTTGTAAGCATCTCCCCACTCAAGTTTACTCCCCAAATCCCACTTTTTAACTTCAAATGGATCTATTCTCCCTCTCCATGGCCAATCCTTATGAAATGCTTTGTCTAATGCACTGGTCAGGGTGTTCCAGACCCTAAAGATCTCATAATGGGAGACTTCCCTGGTGGTCCAGCGGTTAAGACTTTGCGCTTCAGATGCAAGGGGTGCAGATTGAGTCCCTGGTTGGGGAACTAAGACCCCACGTGCTGCCTGGAATGGCCAAAAACATAAAATTTCTTAAAAAAGATATAATGGAATCATCTATTATTACAGACCATGTGTCCTCTATGGATCCTTTCTTGCTTCCTTTGAAAACTTGGATTTTAATATGCTTGTGAATGAATCAGTGACTATAAGTGTAATTATCAAAGAAATAATACTTTCATTTTAGCCCAGGAAACAAAGGAGCTAAGCATTTTTGGCAACCCCCAAAGAACCCCATGTTATTACATATGGGATGTTGAAGAAAAGCAGTGCCCCAAAGGAACGGTGGCATGCCCAACAACTAAAGGAACAGACGTCCACCACAAGTAACATGAGCACCCGGTTTGGATGAGACCCATCTCTGCTATAAGACCGGGGACAACTCACTTAATATGAACCTTCACTTCTGTTATGACTCAAGTATTGATATACTGATGCGCTTATTTTGTAACTCTCCTTAGTAAGTTAACTGTGTCTGTTTTCCCGTGAGTCTTCAATACTCAGAATAATCTTTTCCTGTTATAGCCACATTCTCTATCATCAACAGAGATATTCACCTGGTTATTTTGGTTTCTCTAATCCTGCTGTTGAGAACACCTCCAAGGGAGCTTTCGGTCAGGAGCTGACCATGGCATTTAAGGTCACGTGCTCTTGGTAGAGAAGGAGAATTTGAAAGGAAACCAAGATCAAACCACTTATAATATATATTTTTTAAAATTTGGACCTAGTCACTTCCCTGATAATGATATTTAATTTGTATTTGATATGTCCTTAATACTGCAAGCTTTTTTTTTTTTTAATGCATCATCTCATTTAATTCTTATAGTAATCCATTGAAATCAGGTATCAGGGTGTTTGGGGTTTCCCTGGTGGCTCAGTGATAAAGAATCCAACTGCCAATAAGGGAGACCCAGGTTCAATCCCTGGGTTGGAAAGATCCCCTGGAGAATGAAACGGCAACCCACGCCAGTATTTTTGCCTGGGAAATCCCATGGGGAGAGGATCCTGGAGGGCTACAGTCCATGGCATCACAAAAGAGCTGGGCATGACTTAGCAACTAAATAACAACAATCAGGGTGTTTGAAAGTGATAGTTATAAGTGATAGGAAAAATACGAAAAATGAACTTCAACTGACAAACAATAAGGGCATTTGTTGGCTCACATGACTGTTCGTCTAGAGAGAGGGTAGCTTCAGGTTTGGTTTATGGATCCAGTGGCTTTACGTTGTCACCAGATCCGCAGGTTCTGTCTCTGTCCTGACATTCAGGGGTGGATCCCTCCGAACACCAATTCCCCTCTGTAGGATGGCCATCAACAGGATATCTGCGTGCATATTCATATCTAGCATGTGAGTGTCCCCAAATGCAATGAAAACAGTGAAAAAACTGCCCTCCCCTCTTCACGATCTGCCTAACTTGTCAGCTGCTTAGCTCTGAAACAGAAAGTGTTGGGAATAACAGTCAGGGAGAGGAGGAATATTATGGCATAATTGACTCAGCTTCCTGAATCTACCCTGGTTGATCTGGATGAGTTAGAATATATTCCTGGAGCTGGGGCAGTTTTCTGAACCATGCTGCCTATTACACAATGGAAGAGAAATGGAGCAAACCTGGGGGAATGGGGGCAACTACAATGTGCATTACAGGTAAAATACTGCCGTTTCCTAATTTACAGATGAGAAACCTGAGGCATAGAAGAGGAAAGAGAAGCAATGCCCAGGATCATAACTGAATCTTACAAGTCTATCTCCAAAAGACTATCTCCATAGTCTATCGCCATAAAAGTCTATCTCTATATCGAGTGAAGTAAGCCAGAAAGAAAAACACCAATACAGTATCAGTTCAGTTCAGTTCAGTCACTCAGTCGTGTCCGACTCTTTGCAACCCCATGAAATGCAACACGCCAGGCCTCCCTGTCCATCACCAACTTCTGGAATTCACTCAGACTCACAGCCATCGAGTCAGTGATGCCATCCAGCCATCGCATCCTCTGTCGTCCCCTTCTCCTCCTGCCCCCAATCCCTCCCAGCATCAGAGTCTTTTTCAATGAGTCAACTCTTCACACGAGGTGGCCAAAGTACTGGAGTTTCAGCTTTAGCATCATTCCTTCCAAAGAAATCCCAGGGCTGATCTCCTTCAGAATGGACTGGTTGGATCTCCTTGTAGTCCAAGGGACTCTCAAGAGTCTTCTCCAACACCACAGTTCAAAAGCATCAATTCTTCGGCGCTCAGCTTTCTTCACAGTCCAACTCTCACATCCATACATGACCACAGGAAAAACCATAGCCTTGACTAGATGGACCTTAGTCGGCAAAGTAATGTCTCTGCTTTTGAATATGCTATCTAGGTTGGTCATAACTTTTCTTCCAAGGAGTAAGCATCTTTTAATTTCATGGCTGCAATCACCATCTGCAGTGATTTTGGAGCCCCCCAAAAATAAAGTCTGACACTGTTTCTACTGTTTCCCCATCTACTTCCCATGAAGTGATGGGACCAGATGCCATGATCTTCGTTTTCTGAATGTTGAGCTTTAAGCCAACTTTTTCACTCTCCTCTTTCACTTTCATCAAGAGGTTTTTGAGTTCCTCTTCACTTTCTGCCATAAGGGTGGTGTCATCTGCATATCTGAGGTGATTGATATTTCTCCCGGCAATCTTGATTCCAGCTTGTGTTTCTTCCAGTCCAGCTTTTCTCATGATGTACTCTGCATAGAAGTTAAATAAGCAAGGTGACAATATACAGCCTTGACGTACTCCTTTTCCTATTTGGAACCAGTCTGTTGTTCCATGTCCAGTTCTCATGGTTGCTTCCCGACCTGCATGCAGATTTCTCAAGAGGCAGGTCAGGTTGTCTGGTATTCCCATCTCTTGAAGAATTTTCCACAGTTTATTGTGATCCACACAGTCAAAGGCTTTGGCATAGTCAATAAAGCAGAAATAGATGTTTTTCTGGAACTCTCTTGCTTTTTCCATGATCCAGCGGATGTTGGCAATTTGATCTCTGGTTCGTCTGCCTTATCTAAAACCAGCTTGAACATCAGGAAGTTCATGGTTCACATATTGTTGAAGCCTGACTTGGAGAATTTTGAGCATTACTTTACTAGCATGTGAAATGAGTGCAATTGTTCGGTAGTTCGAACATTCTTTGGCATTGCCTTACTAACACATATATATGGAATTTAGAAAGATGGTGATGATAACCCTGTATGCGAGACAGCAAAAGAGACACAGATGTAAAGAACAGACTTTTGGACTCTGTGGGAGAGGGAGAGGGTGAGATGATTTGGGAGAATGGCATTGAAACATGTATAGTATCATGTAAGAAACAAATCGCTAGTCTAGGTTCGATACAGGATACAGGATACTTGGGGCTGGTGCACTGGGATGACCCAGAGAGATGATACGGGGAGGGAGGTGGGAGGGGGGGGTTCAGGGTTGGGAACTCATGTACACCTGTAGTGGATTCATGTCAATGTATGGCAAAACCAATACAGTATTGTAAAGTAAAAAAATAAAAAAATAAATTAAAAATGCACTGTTGGGAAAAAAAATGTCTATCTCCACCATAACAAATTATCTTTCATGTATATTTCTTAGAAGATTATGATATATAGGAAGAATTAAGGGACAAACAGGGCTTCCCAGGTGGCACTAGTATTAAAGAACCTGCATACCAATGCATGAGATGTAAGATATGTGAGTTTGACCCTTGGGTTGGGAAGATTCCTCTGGAGGAGGGCATGGCAACCCACTCCAGTAGTCTTGCCTGGAGAATCCCATGGACAAAGGAGCCTGGTGGACTACAGTCCATAGTGCTGACGGAGTTGGACACAACTGAAGCCACTTAGCACACATGCAAGGGAAAGATGAGATTACAGTCTTTCCCCTGCCCAATTACTTGCTGTTAATTTCTTTGAAAATGAGAATTATAAAACCTCCTTACTGAAGTAGTAGCAAGTATTCAAATAGAAACCTTTCAGAAGAGTGGCATTGCTTGGGAACTTGTTTGAAGCACAAATCCTCTGCCCTAACCCAGAACCACTTAATCAGAAGTTCTGAGGTTGGGGTCCAGTGATAAATACTTTATTAATAACAAGCCCTCCAGGTGATTTTGATGGTTGCTAAAGTTTGAGAACTGCTGGTCACACACCTTGCTTGGTGCCTAAGCTTTTATTTGTTGTTACTTTTCTAAAGACAATGAGTATATTGACTTCTATCTCTAAGAGTTTACAATTTAGGGAAAGACAGAATTCTTTATCAGTTTCTTTAATATAGGACTGGTCCTGTTTGATAAATGCTCCGATACAGGTATAATTCGCTTTGAAAGCTTATAAAGGGTTGAATCTATTTCTAACAAGATGAATCACAAAAGGCTTTATAGAACAGGCAAGAAACAGAAAGGGGAACATAGCTATGAACTAAAAGCAACAGAGATATTTAAATTTTCAGTGGTTACAACAAAGTTATATCTAAAAAGTTAAAATTCAGTTGACCCTTGAACGATGTGAGGGTTGGCAATGCTGGCCCTCTGCACAAAAATTCGACTATAATTTACACCTATGCCCCTAGAAACTTGGTCCCACACCCTCAGATTCAACCAGCCCAGGACTGTGTAGTACTATAGTATTTACTATTGGAAAAAAATCACATATAAGTGGTTCCTCACATTTCAAACCTGTGTTGTTCAAGGGTCAACTGTGTAACAATACAAACTAATATATTAGAGGCTAGGAACAAAAACCTATCAGAAGTCAGAAGATGAGGATTTTAGTCCTGAGGTTATTACACTTACCAGCTGGCCCTTAACATTGTTACTTAGTTGCTAAGTCATGTCTGACTCTTTGTGGCCCCATGGACTATATACCCATCCAAGTTCCTTCATCCGTGGGATTTCCCAGGCAAGAATACTAGGAGTGGGTTGCCATTCCCTTCTCCAGGGGATCTTCCTAACCCAGTCATTGAACCCACATCTCCTGCATTAGCAGGCAGATTGTTTATCACTGAGCCACCAGGGAAGCCTGGCTGTTAATGTGCTGTTTCATAAAATAGAAAAGAGGTTGGACCCCCACCCCCATCCTGTTCTTAACCAAGGGAAGTTAAGGTAGAGATAGGGCATGTGTAGATTTAAAGATTCCACAAGGAAGTGTAGACACACTCTGGTTAAGAAGACCCAGACTCAATGGTCTCTAATTGGTGACCATGTAGAGAATTCTTAAAGAAAAACTAAATACATTAAGAACTGATGCTGCTGCTAAGTCACTTCAGTCATGTCCGACTTTGTGAGACCCCATAGACGGCAGCCCACCAGGGAAAGAAGCATGTAAATATCATTAAAAATCATTTAAAAAGACAGATTCTTCTTTTTGTGGTTGTTGTTCGCTTAACATCTCTGTAAGTCTTTAGGACCTAAACACCCAATTGATCAAAGGGATACATCTGTATTATGTACCAACTAAAGAGTCTCCTTCCCTGCATGGATCACAAAGTCCTTGGCAATCACTTCCATACCCGACTAGTGAGAATTGTTGTTTTCATTTTCCAGATGGATAAACAGAGGATAAAGGCCTTGTTATGTGTCACACATTTCAGTCACCGAATGAAATACAATGGATGTCAGTCTTCTCGTCCCTTCAACAATAAAGAGCTTTTAAGCATTTGCAGTCAGCAAGAACTTCTGGAAAGATTACACTGGCTGGAAAGTCATATATATGGATGATATCCACAAATAGGAGAAAAATGAAATTAAAGCTAAGTGTCTAAGCTCACTAACTCTCAGCAGGAGAGACAGAAGTGCAAAGTTTTAGCAAAGAAAGGTTTGAAAGAAAATAAGTATAGCTGATTATCAAGTGCTGTTTTTACACAGTAAAACAAGGGCAAAATTACTCTTCTTTGAGTAGTAATTCTTATCCCTTGATTGAGTCACTCATCCTTTCAGTAAATACCTATTGATTGCCTTTTATGTGCCAAGTACTCATCTCTGTATTAGAAATGCAGCAATGACCAAAAGCAGATAATAATAACATAATGCAGTATGTACTAATACTGTATTAATGAATAGTAATAGCTTGCTGAATAAAATGTCACAACCCAGTATGAACTAGCATTCTCTCTGGAGGCTTCCCAGGTGGGCACTATGGTAGAGAATCTGTCTGCCAATGCAAGAGACGTGGGTTCAATTCCTGAATTGTGCAGATGCACTGGAGGAGGAAATGGCAACCCACTCCAGTATGCTTGCCTGGAAAATTTCATGGACAAAGGAGCCTGGCATCCTACAGTGCATGGGGTCACAAGGAACTGGAGATGACTGAGTGGCTGAACACACACACACACCCAACTCTTCTAACTGTACTTCTTTATTTCCTACTCAAATACTGGAAGAGATGTGTAAAAGAAAAGAAAAGCTACCTTGATATTGTTTAAACACAAAGCAACAGTGTTCTTTCAACTGTGCTTGAGATGGAATAAAACACAAGCACATCTGACATTAACTTTCAATGGTAAATTCATTATATATATGTTTTTTAAGAGTAAATGCTTTGGGGGCTTTAAAAAACATCTCTTCATCTTTTTAAATGTTAATTTACTCACACTGATGATGCTCTCAGAGGTTAGGAAATCTTTTGAGACAGAAAGTAGGAATAGAGTGATGCAATATTTCTGAGTGTCGTGTGATTTCACAATTTCTTTTTCTGTCTGTTTGGATTTCCAAAAAGGAAGACTCTCATATATCAACAAGCTCATGAACAAGCTCATGAAGCTTACAATGACAGAAATAAAACCATAGAGTTTCCAATATATGAATATAGGTAATCATGTTCTTTGATGGGATGCTGGCTGGCATTAATATTTGATCTCCTGAGAAACATTAGTTTTTCTCTGACAAATTTGCTAGCTTGCTTCATCTGAACACATGAACTATAAACAATGCCTAATAAGAAAACTTTCTGTTTTCTCCAAGGTCAAAGTTGAAGAAAGTAGAGGGAATTCAGTTTTTCTTCAGTTCAGTTCAGTTCAGTCACTCAGTCGTGTCCAGCTCTTTGCGACCCCATGAATCGCAGCACGCCAGGCTTCCCTGTCCATCACCAACTCCCGGAGTTCACTCAAACTCATGTCCATCAAGTCGGTGATGCCATCCAGCCTTCTCATCCTCTGTCGTTCCCTTCTCCTCCTGCCCTCAATCCCTCCCAGCATCAGAATCTTTTCCAATGAGTCAACTCTTTGCATGAGGTGGCAAAATATTGGCGTTTCAGCTTTAGCATCATTCCTTCCAAAGAACACCCAGGACTGATCTCCTTTAGAATGGACTGGTTGGATCTCCTTGCAGTCCAAGAGACTCTCAAGAGTCTTCTTCAACACCACAGTTCAAAAGCATCAATTCTTCGGCCTTACTTGACATTATTAATTTTTCTTGTAATCAGTATTCTCATAAAGATTGCAAACCTCTTACTGTTAGCACAAAAATGTCGCAAATTTCCAGAGCTAAAATGTAAACTGATGAAATTGGAAATATATAAAAAGATGGTTATTAATGTCTTCCATTTCCAGATATAAAGTTTGAACTTTGTGCTCTCATTGTTAAGACAAAGTCAATGTAACTGTAAACAAGAAAACATACTCTTGTTGCCTCATATTCTACTACTCTAAACACCTATGAGAATTTTTTCTGATACTTAAGCCATTAACCTACTTATGCTTTCAAAGTTTCTGTGTGTTATTTCAATATTTGTTGAGCATTTCTGGTATAGTATAGATGGCTCAGAGGAGCCTGGCAGGCTACAGTCCATTGGGTGGCAAACAGTCAGACATGACTGAGTGACTCTCTCTCATAGATGGCCCAATGATAATAGGGAAATGAGGAAGAAAGAAAAAAAATTAAAAAGTTTTGTGATGGCATTAAGAATAGCAGCAATAAAACATAATTGCCTGGAAATCAGCCTTGGAGGCAGGTTGGTTAAATAAAATGCGTCATATTTGGTTTGGAGTCAAGAGATGATTGGAATTTGTCTCTGTTGAACATTTATTTGGCAAAATTTAGCCAAAGTTTCATGACTCAATATTCAAAATAAAGCAAAAAGAATGTGAAGATGTGAATTAATTTTTAAAAGTAAAATTGTCAATTAAATATAATGTGACACAAAAAGATTATATGGAAATGAAATGCAAATTAAGTGTTTTATTGCCAGATCCAGAAGCAAGGCTTTGAGAAACTGTCGTCATTATAATTGCAGAATTCTTCACTGCATATTCTTTCAATGTTTTTAGATTGTTCTCATCTTTACTATACCACATTGTATTAAAAGGTACCACAACCTTGTTTGTTTAGTTTATGCACATCACAGTCCACTTTCCCAAGGAGATTAAGAATTATCCTCCCATACAGTTGTGACCTGATCACAGCAGTAAGTCCCATGCATTTAACACTTCTGCATAAAAAGAAACACCACCATACTAGAACTGCGATGATGATACAATGAATCACATCAGTAGCAAGTTATATGAAGTTTTAAACTCGTTAGAGCAGATATGGTAGTAAAAATAAAATTTCACCTCCCCTGAAACTCTTCCAGTCCCCAAGGCCATGACTTTAAAATAGATGCTGCATGAATTCCTTCCACATCTTGCTAGTATTAGAGTATTAATACACCTCGCAAAATGTGTAACTCATTAGCAGGTAGTAACTCAAGCAAAGGAAGCACTCTGGCTGAATGAGTGATTGGTCAGCAAGGCCTGAATCATGGGAAGCTAGTCTCTGGTGTATCCTCTTGGTCGAGAAAGTGGGAGGCGGTGGTCCAGTGAGCCAGGAATTGCCTGGCAGCATCAACATCCTGGCTAATGCTCAGGGTACATTGTATTTTTTGGCTTTTGCTCTCGAACCAAAAGTTCAAGCATGAAAAGCAGGACTGAAGCCTCTTCTCAGCTAGAGCCAGAATACCCCCAGTTCAGCCAGATGTTAGTTTGAGGGTGGAGTGGCCCAGCATTCCAGGAGTGGCACATGTCAGCCAGAGGTGTGCCAGGGCTGTGTCCCAACTGCAGAGCTGGGCTTGCCACACATCCTTCACTTGGTTAAAATACTGAATTTCTGGGCAACTGGGCAGAGATGCTGTTGATTCAGAGTCGAGATGCATGCTGAGTCTATTATCTCACCCTTGGGAGGCATGTATTAGAGAAGAGTCAGGCTGTAGCCTGTAGATTTCAGCCCACCTCTCCATCATGTACCTGAAAGCTGCTCCTGGACCCTTTTGTTTCCTCATTCTTCAGAGTAAAGCACTCATGTTCCCCCCTTGCTCCTTTTGTAAAACCAAAGGCTTCTACAACAGTGGTTCCCGGAGCTGACTCTGCAACTGAAGGAAGGAAACACCTCTCCACTTCTCCTTCTGGCATGACTTGTTCCCTTTCAATGCTGACATTGATGTTCTTGTTCATAAAGTATAAATATATATATATATATTTTAAAACTACAATGTAGACTGTACTTACAGGGAAGAAAAATCAGAATAGCATGGAGTTGTATTAATCGAAAGTAGAAGAAGTCCATATTATTACCCTTCTGTACCACCCCCCCCCCTTGGTGCTTTTCTGCAGAAAATATGTGTGTGTGTGTGTGTGTGTGTGTGTGTGTGTGTGTGTGCTAGGTTGCTTCAGTCATGTCCAACTCTTTGCGACCCTATGGACCATATCCTGCCAGGCTCCTCTGTCCATGGGATCCTCCAGAGAAGAATGTTGGAGTGGGTTGCCATGCCCTCCTCCAAGGGTCTTCCTGACCCAGGGACCAAATCCACCTCTCTCATATCTCTTGCATTGGCAGCTGAGTTCCTTACCACTAGCACCACCTGGGAAGCCCAAATATATCCGACCCTCAGCGACCCCTGCAGCCTTCCAGGCTCCTCCGTCCATGGGATTTTCCAGGCAAGAGTACTGGAGTGGGGTGCCATTGCCTTCTCTGATACACACACACACATATACACAAATATATATACATATATATATATACACATATGTATACATGTAAATGTTTCTATGAGTTTGTGCTCTTGGGGGGTTTATTTTTACAAAAAGGGGCTCTCAGTGTTCTCTTTATCTGCCCCGGGTACTGGGGCAGCAGGTGGAGGAGATGCAGACGCAGTTTGCCTCCCTCCTCTCCTTCTCGGCTTGCCCCTGCGCTGATTCTGTGTGACCTAATGACAAAGGAGAGCCCTCTGGTGTGGCATCCAGTATGCGTCATGCAGCAGAGGTGTGGCCACTGGCACAAAGAGCATCTGGTTTTCAAAGACGACTCAAGAAGCCAAGAGTCGGGTACTTGGGTTTCAGGGCCTAGCATAGGCCAGCACCAGACTGACTTTAACCAGCCAGGAGGGGCCATGCTAATGACTTCATGATATGTGATTCAGCTGGAAATGTCAAGGATTTGAATGCAATGAACTTGGAATGAACCTTCCCAGTGGCTAAAATTTTATGGCTCACTTTTGCATAGCTCTTAGCACAAAAGGCAATTAGAATATATGTGCAAAGTGGCAACCTGATTAGTTCACAGGCACAGACACACACACACAAATATAGTGCTTTTCACACATCTTAATTGCTTTTCTGCTAAGGAAAGAGAAGCTGCAAATCATGAAACCGTGGCATCCTTCATTCTATTAGCAGGTAATATATCCTGAAGAGCAGTGAAAAATGACAAAAATACGCACATTTACAGGGCAAGTGGAGGTTAAGACACTGCTGACCTTAAGACACTTAACCTAGAAGACGATTATAAAGTATGACTGTTCACACACACAATATACATCTTTCTGTACAGAAATTTTATGAGTTACTATTAGAGATAATGGTTGAGGTTCTTATTTTTTGCATTTCTCTTGCTTTCCCACATCAACCTGTAGGTTAGGGGGAAAATATTGCCTTGGAAAGATCAAAGATAGTAAAAAAAAAAAAAAAAAAGAGAAGAGTACCAAAGTAAATTACTCAGTAGTTTTGCTGAATGCTCAGATAGATAGAATTATCTTGAAAGCCCATATTTACAAAAGAATAAAGGATATTTTAAGTTCCGTAAGACTTGGAGCCCGAGGGAGCCAGAGCCCCAGGGAGCTTCAGTGTAAGGTAAAAAGTGGGTAAAATTGCTAGTGTCCTTATCATTAAGATAGGAGATATATGCTTCTCCAGACTGAAGTGGTGAGAAAATTCAAAGGAGACCTGGTTTAGTACCTAAGTCCCTGAGAGGGCACAGTAGAAGCCCCATAAAGACTTAGGGAGACTAGAGATGGAGAATGTGGGAAATCTTGCCTCTGTTTGTAGAGTATGCCCAGAGGAAGCTCCAGACATTTCAGAGAAATGTCGTGTCCAGCAGGACAAAAGAGCATAGTGGATGAGAGAGGA
The DNA here is from genome assembly GCF_001704415.2 of Capra hircus. Classification (NCBI taxonomy): domain Eukaryota; kingdom Metazoa; phylum Chordata; class Mammalia; order Artiodactyla; family Bovidae; genus Capra; species Capra hircus. The sequence continues at coordinate 19,760,171 of NC_030814.1, forward strand.
TCTGAGCAGTCAGAACTGAGGGGAGTCTCATCCCACACAGGGCACGAGGGGACCCACCAGACCCCCCAATTCTCAAGAGCACAGGGGTGGCTGACAATAGCCAGGGGACCCAAAGGAGCCTGGGTTCGGATGAAGAGGATATAGAATTCTGGTCATGTCACCTGCAGTACGTGGACTGTGAGCATCAGCAGTGGAGACCAGAGGGACAGAGCGGATTGGGTTCTATGCCCACCAAGGCCACAGGGACAGAGGATGATGGAAGACCAAGGACCGCATTCTCACCGGATGTTAAGGTGATATACATGCTTTATTCTCCTCTTTTCAATATCTCAGCTCCAGAAAAGGAGAGGGGAAAGATAGAGAAAGAGTAATCCTAAGTTAAGTGAGAATTACTCAAAAGAAAATGAGTTTTGAACTATGAAAATGCAGTTTTCCACTGGCAGTGGAAGTAGGGCTAGGCTAAGATTAGTAATAGAGAAACAAAACTGCATGCTGTCATCATGACTGTTAGCCTCCAGCTCTAATCCTCCCTCTTCTTCAAGGGAACCAGGTAGGCTGCAGAGAAGCATTATCTTTGTCTTACAGGAAACCACCAGAAACAAAAAACAAGAATCCACCAGAAGCGGTTGAACCAAGAAGGCTCAAGATGGCAGAAGCTTTGACCTCCAGTGGACCTTGGCTTTATAATAGACTTATTGTAATACATTAGCATGCCACAGAGCACACCCACCAGTGCAATGACAGTTAACAATTGTCTTGGCAACAGATGAAAGAACTCTGCAAGGACTGATGGAGTCGTGCATATTTCTCTCTCTCTTTACTCAATCCCCTCCCTTTTACCTTGACCTTCTTATATATATGGTGTCTTGGCCTGAGTGGGTTTGAAAGTTGACTTGCAAACTAAGTTCTTCTTTCTCCATTCTCTGGCCATTGAATAAAGCTTGTACTGTTTCAGTCTCAGCAACAGTTTCCTTATTGGCTGTATGTATCCAAACAGAAAAAGAATCGTCCTTGCCAAGACATGAGGCTTTTGTTGGGCTGGAGCCCAAGTGGGGGTCTATATAACCAATTTTGTAACAATGCTATACCTGAGTCTTTGTCTGGAATTTCATGCCCAATGAAATACATAAGCTCAGTCATAATATCATAGATTCTAGCGGCAAAATATAGCTGGATAACCTTGGGCAAATTTTTTTTATACAAGATTCTGCTTCAGTTAAACTAGGAATAACAGTATCTTGTAGCCTTATTGTGAGGATTAAATGAGATAAAGGTGTTACCCTAGGACCTGGCATATGGTAAGCCCTTACTAACTAACCCACACTAGTACGCTTGCCACCAGGGCTGCAGGGACAGAGGATGATGGAAGACCAAGGACCGCATTCTCACCGGATGTTAAGGTGATATACGTGCCCATGGATAGAGGCAGCAGGCTACAGTCTAGGGGGTCACAAAGAGTAGTACATGACTGAGTGTGCATGCACACACACATGCCTTTAGTAAACGTTACTTATCATGATTGTGACAATAATTATCACTGCGCATTTGTTCATTCTGAGTCTGAACTTTTAATTCAGTTCAGTTCAGTCGCTCAGTTGCTCAGTTGCGTCTGACTCTTTGCCACCCCATGGACTGCAGAACTTTTAATTGGTAGGATTTAATTACCTGTTGTACACATAGCATTGCACATCCAGCTACCAAGATTGTAAACGCTAATGAAACAGAAGGGCAGGGGAAAGAGCACAATCTTTAAAAGAATGACATAGCCCAAGGACATGACTTGAACTGATCAGAACCAGATAGGTCAAAGACAGCAGACAGTCGACTTCCACTTGACTCTGAGCCTCAGCATCCGCTTATTGCAACACATCAGCAAACTAAATGACCCACCCACAGGCACCAAGACAGTTCCAAGGTCAACCATAAAGGTCAAAAAGTGGGCAGTGGCCCAATTCCTAGAAATCCCCACCCCATCCCCCAAATGGCTGGAATTCTCCTCTCACTCATTAGCTCATGAAATTATCCATCCTTATAAAATAACTGACAAACCTCTAAGGTCGGGCCACTTTCACCTTTTGAGATGGCCCACACTGCCTGTGGAGTATGTTTCCCCCAAGGCCTCTCACCTTCTGAGATGGCCCATACTCTCTGGAGTGCGTATCTCTCTGAATAAATCCATTTCTTAACCTATCATTTTGTCTCACACTGAATTCTCTCTGCAATGAGACATCAAGACCCTGAGCTTCATTAAGTCCTGAGGCTAGACATGATCTCAATTAAAAGACTGGGGGTGGAAGTCCCAATCTGGGTTACCTGGTTTCACTAAGAGGTGAAGGGGACATTCGTGCACAGGTCTTTAGAGACAGTATTTAAGGTGTACCCCCTTTTATATGTTTGTTTATGTTTACTGTTTAATTCTGAGAGCTTGTTCTGAGGGAGAGATACGTACCTCTAGATATGGCAGAATTTGAGGTAAGATTCCTTTGGATAAAGGAATAAAAGTAAGATAGAAATCTAAATTTTAATTGAGGAAAGTTTCTTTCCAGTTTCCCACCCTACTGCCCATCCCATATCTCTTAGGTGGAGGTGTGGCGGGTGGCCCAAAGTTTCACATTTGGTTTCCTCTTTGCCAAACTCGGGCTTCCTTGGTGGCTCAGAGGGTAACGCGTCTGCCTGCAATGCAGGAGACCTGGGTTCGATCCCTGGGTCAGGAAGATCCCCTGGAGAAGGAAATGGCAACCCACTCCAGTATTCTTCCCTGGAGAATCCTATGGACAGAGGAGCTTGGTGGGCTACAGTCCATAGGGTCGCAAAGAGTCGGACATGACTGAGCAACTTCACTTTCACTTGCCAAACTCATCAGAGGCACAGTGTCCTTGAGCCTCACCCTGGCACACACTCAAGAACACTGCTTTATGCTTGGCATCCTGAAAACTCCTTTAGGAGATTCAGTTATGGAGTGGTTTTATTAATGTATTGCCCTTATACCAGTATTTACAACATTTTTGATGAGGCAGCAGTATCCATGTCTCTAGGGCCTCCTTGTGATTTGAGAAATTTCATCAGACAAAGCATTCAAGATGTCTCTTATTCAAGAGTGGGTGGGCAATCCTAGTTTCAACCCCGTAAGGCTATCAAAATACAAAGGCTGTGGAAATTGCTGTGTCCCCAGATTCGATTCCTGGGTCAGGAATATACCCTGGAGAAGGGCAGGGCAACTCACTACAGTATTCTTGCCTGGAGAATTCCATGGACAGAGGAGCCTGGCTGCCTACAGTCCATGGGGTCACAAAGAGTCAGAAACTAACACACTGAGCCACTATCACACTCACACACACACACAGGTAATAAAACAATAGCCACAGGGGCTAATAGTCTGTATCTGGCAGAAGAGGCACCATAAAGTCTTTGCTTGATCTCTGGGTGGCCTCAAGGCTTTCAATCTCTTGACTCAGTTAATTTACTTACAAAAGGGGGATAATGATACTGTGCCAGTTTGCCTCAAAGGGGTATTATGTAAAACAAAAGATTGTGCTTTTGAAGGACAAAGCACTATGCAAATGCTGTGATTATCATTAACCAGCATTGGTTAATGGTGAGTCAGTTCGTCTGTTTACTACAGCCATTCCCTGTAGCAATGTAAAGTGTGGCATTTTCACTCTGGGCCTCTAGATTTCATTCAAGATAGAGAACTCAACTGAGTCTCTCAGTCTCTCTCCTAGCTTCTGAAACAAAGCAAAACCGACTTATTCTATTAGATGGAAGGTTCTGTCCTACAAAGTGTGAAGTTTAGAGGCAAAGACTTGGCCGTATGAAATGCAAGTGGCCAAATGTCAGTTGAATTAGGCCTGCCCTCAACACACAGATCTTTTTTCATCTGATTATACTGTTGAAAAGAAAAGTTATACAGATCAACATTTGGCCAGCTCTTTAAAAAGCGGAGCTGTGCTTTCTTACAATCATTAATAAGAATAAATGTTCCTTGGCATCTACATATGTTATTCAAGCTACCCTGAAGTCCTTGCCCTTGTTTAGACCTCATCTAGAAATATTGGTGAATCATTCTTTAGTCACACAAATACATATCTTGTGTACAATTGTGGGAAAAACACACACGAAATTGCAAATGATCATTCTTAACCCTAAGGCCAACTCTCTGATGTTTGAAGACACGGAAGAGTCTGTTTTTTTCACGATTACTCAAGTTTCCTCAGGGTCTGTCAAATTGCTGAGGAGACTCAAAACAAGCCCTGATCTACTGGGACCGACGCCAGCTTTATGCTTTGGTCTGGCTGTGGAAAATCCCAGGGTTTTCTCTAGGAATATCTGGGTTGGGACATGTGGTTAGATCACCACCATCATCATCTTTTTGTGTAGGTCCGTCTCTTCAAAATTGTTTCTTTCTCACACTGGGCTCTCCGAAAGGCCTTCGTCACCATTTCACTGCTGTTCTAACTGAATTCAGATCTGAGAGACAAGAAGGTCTAAGATGCTGAGTGGTTTCCTGGCCTGCCTGGCTTCACAGAACACCCAGTAAGGTCATTTCAGGGGGCTTATGCAAGGGACAGAAGTGGTCAAGGACAGATCTGCTAGGCCCTAGACTTCCTCTCTTGACTTTGTTTCCTAAAGTAGATTACAAACTCCTGCAGCTGGGGGTCCATGCTATTCTTTTGACTATTTTATGAGCTACACCCTGAGAGACCCTTCTGAGGAAAAGCGGCTTCTGGGGTGAGTCACATCCAAATTTGATCTCAGGGCAAGAACCCACATTTATTATTCCTTGAAGATAGAGATGACATGCTCTATGTCATTCCTTGACAATATGATTAAGAAGGAACACACTATTCTTTTCTCAATAAACTGCTCACAAAAGCTGGTTCCTACACTTTAGTGACAGCTGCTCCCCTCACACTCCAGGGTGTTCCCACAGTTACTTGCTAGAATCTACCAGGTACTTGCTTTTTCACTGATTTTGACTTAGAACTGGTGAACATAGAGGTATTTTGTAAACTAGAGGAGAATCTCATTTATTCCACAAATACAATCAACTACATTCATTGTCCAATTATATTCAATGGCATTGACTATAATACCAGTAGATTCACTGAAGTAGGCTAAAACAACCCCCATTCTGAATATTCATTGATAAAACTGATACCTGAAGCATGTTACAAAGGAAAGAGAGCTGGTGCTGGAATTCAGGGCTGCTTCTACCAAGCCCCAGATGTGAAGTTCTGAGTGAAATAGCTAACTTTTCTCAGACCCTCTAAAAATGAAGAGTGTAGAAAAGAGGCAGAATAGCATTAGGATGAGGACCTCGGCCTTTACAGCTGGACAGGCCTGGATTCCAATCCAATTCTATTCTACCGCTTATTAGCTAAGTACTCTTGGGCAAGTTACCTAAACTTTCTATTTCTTTGCTTTCTGATCTGTGAAAACGCAAATATAGTGCCACAGCACCTCACAAAATTGCTTTTACAATAATTAAATAAAAGCAAGTCTCTAGTGATTACTTGGGCTTTTCTGGTGACTCAGATGGTAAAGAATCTGCCTGTAACGCAGGAGACTCAAGTTCGATCCCTGGGTTGGGAAGATCCCCTGGAGAATACAATGACTATCCACTCCAGTATTCTTGCCCGGAGAATTCCGTGGACAGGGGAGCCTGGTGGGCTACAGTCTGTGGGGTCGCAAAGAGTTGGACCTGAACTAAAAAGCCTCTTGATGAAAATGAAAGTGGAGAGTGAAAAAGTTGGCTTAAAGCTCAACATTCAGAAAACGAAGATCATGGCATCTGGTCCCATCACTTCATGGGAAATAGATGGGGAAACAGTGGAAACAGTGTCAGAGTTTATTTTGGGGGGCTCCAAAATCACTGCAGATTGTGACTGCAGCCATGAAATTAAATTACACTTACTCCTTGGAAGAAAAGTTGTGACCAACCTAGATAGCATGTTGAAAAGCAGAGACATTACGTTGCCAACAAAGGTCCATCTAGTCAAGGCTATGGTTTTTCCAGTGGTCATGTATGGATGTGAGAGGTGGACTGTGAAGAAGGCTGAGTGCCAAAGAATTGATGCTTTTGAAGTGTGGTGTTGGAGAAGACTCTTGAGAGTCCCTTGGACTGCAAGGAGATCCAATCAGTCCATCCTAAAGGAGATCAGCCCTGGGTGTTCATTGGAAGGAATGATGCTAAAGCTGAAACTCCAGTACTTCGGCCACTTTATGCGAAGAGTTGACTCATTGGAAAAGACTCTGATGTTGGGAGGGATTGGGGGCAGGAGGAGAAGGGGACGACAGAGGATGAGATGGCTGGATGGCATCACCGACTCGATGGATGTGAGTGTGAGTGAACTCTGGGAGTTAGTGATGGACAGGGAGGCCTGGTGTGCTCCAATTCATGGGGTCGCAAAGAGTCGGACACGACTGAGCGACTGAACTGAACTGAAGCAACTCTTACAGTGCCTACTTCAGTATCTGGCTCATAAAAATAGATAGTAAACTGTGGTTTAAAAAGAAAAAATCCTGAAAGAACTTTTGAGATCTCAAGGTTTAAAATCCTATAGTTCTTAAATGAGAATTAGAGGTCCAGAAGTAAAAGATCCCACTTAAGGTGAGTGAGATCACATGTTTGTGAAATAAATTCCCAAACGTTCTATGAGCTCTATGATCTGGACAGAGTGCTATCACTTTGTGACCTAATCTATTTACCAAGTAAGTGGACTATTAGACTTGGTGATCACCAAGTTTTCATCCACATAAGAACGCCCGTGATTGCATTGCTATTGAGCCCCGTCTACATTTAGAACACATTGCTGATATTGTGGGTGCCATAACAGGCATATGAGAATCTGTCTCTGAGCTTAAGAGGGTTAAAGTTTAGATGGAGAGACGTTTATATAGCATTTATGAGACGTAAACCGCTGGTACAGCCACTTGACAAGGCCAAATTTCAAGGGTCAAGCAGATTGGACACAGACAGTAAGATCCCTTTAATTTGGATGTCATAGAGAAAATAGACCTTTACCTGTGCATGAATACTGAGCTGGATTTGAGTACACAAATTCAAAGAGGAGAGGGGAGGAGAGGGGAGGAAAGGGGAGGGTATTATGCACCTTGCACCTATGTACCTGGATAAAAGTACAGGGGAAGAGATAAATGTCATTAACCATGTGGCATTCATTTAAGCACTTTTCAGTCATCCCTTAAGTGGAACTGACTTCTCTCAATGTGAACTCTTATTTTCATAAGTGGCAGTGGAGGTGTTCACAAGTGTGTATGTGTGTGTGTGTGTGTACATGTGAGCACACAGGTCAGAACTCTTGACTTTAAATTTTGGCAGGAAAACAACACCAAGACCTGCTGAATCCCCAAAGGCTCTGCTCTCAGAAAAGTAGAGCTCATCTATGATTCCTCTTGCTCTTGATTCACTCCAGTCCATCAGCTCCTTCTGGCTCCTCTTCCTCTAGCATATATCTCAGTTTGCTCCCGTTTTATTTCCACTGCCCCAATATTAGCCTTCATTATCCACTGTTGCACAGATGCTAAAGGTACCCCTGTTCCATTCCTGATCCTATAATGCATTTGCCACAGGGTAGTCTTCTGATCACGTAAATCACATCATGGAACCCTCTGCTGAAAACCTTTCAACAGTTGTCAGTCGTACTGAGTATATAATCCAGATGGTTTACTCTGGTCTTCAAGTCTATGCAGAATCTAGCATCTCAAACCTAATGTCGTGTTGCTCATCCCCTCCCTTGCTGTTCTTTGAACAAAGTGCTTCCAGACTCAAGGTCCTCATGCTCCCCGTGCTCTCTTCCTGAGCTGTTACTTCTCCTGTTTTGCATAACCTTCTTACCCTTCAAGTGAAGTGAAAGTCGCTCAGTTGTGTCCGACTCTTTGTGACCCTGTGGAATTCTCCAGGCCAGAATGCTGGAGCGGGTAGCTTTCCCCTTCTCCAGGGGATCTTCCCAACCCAGGGATCAAACCCAGGTCTCCCACATTGCAGATGGATTCTTTACCAGCTAAGCCACCAGGGAAGCCCAAGAATACTGGAGTAGGCAGCCTATCCCTTCTCCAGCAGATCTTCCTGACCCAGGAATCTAACTGGGGTCTCCTGCATTGCAAATGGATTCTTTACCAACTGAGCTATCAAGGAAGCCCTTACTTCAAGGGCTCCAGCTTAAATATCACCTCCTCTGAGAGATCTTTTTAATCTAACTATATAAATAGTTTCTTTCTGGGATTCTAAATGGCAGCCTATGAATTGTCCTTATCTTTTTTTTGTTTGTTTGTTTTTTTTTTTTTTTACAATTTTTGATACTTTCTCAATTAGTTAGTTTCTTAGCTTTAAAATGTTTGTTCTTCCTACCAGAATATAACTTCTACAATTAGGTCTTGTCTGTCAGGTTCATTTTTCAGTCTCCACGATCTAATGCTGAAGTCTGCAGAGAACATTGAATAGATAAGCTAAAGGAAGTAAATGGAAAGCCATTATAACAAGTAACTATCATTAAATGTAATTGCTTTCATGCCCATGTTCACCTCCTGATTTGGTAAATGTAGGACTGCAATCATGTACAAAGCAGTTGCTTTATTTGAGGGTAATTCTAAAAGAAATATTTATTTTATTATTTCAAGAGAATGACTGTTACATCTTATGAGTAGGGGGCTCAGAGCTCTTTGGAGTGGTTGATGGGAGATTGGCTGTGAACCTTCATTAATAGCTAAGCTCATTACTTTACGCTTGGAAAGAACCAAGTTTCTGTCTCTGTGAAATAATGAATTATTGAATATCTTGGGGGTTGATCTATAGTTTAAAGGGAAAATATTATATTCTCTTTGCCTAGTGACTGCCATACTATTCTGCCAAGTTGTTCTCTCTGAGGACAGAAGAAAAGGGCTCTTGCTTGGCTATTTTGCATCACTTTTGCGGCCAACTGATGATTGTAGTCATTCTCTTTTAGTTTTCCTCTCCTGATCAAAGAACATTAAACACTCACCCAGCTGCTTTACAATCTTACCCAAATATCTTGCCTAAGGTCACTGAGTCAATGCATTTGTGATGTATATTGCAAAGCCTTTATTAGTCCAATGAGTTGGACAAAATACTGCCTCTTTTTGATCTAATCTACAGTTTAATCAAGTTCAATAATAATGACAATAGGATACAAGCATTCATCTACAGGAGTTTTTTTTTTTTTAATGTGTCTTTTAAATGTGGCTAGAACTAACACCCGAAAAAGATGTCCTTTTCATTATAGGGGACTGGAATGCAAAAGTATGGAGTCAAGAAACACTTCAAGTAACATTTGGCCTTGGAACGCGGAATGAAGCAGGGCAAAGACTAATAGAGTTTTCCCAAGAAAATGCACTGGTCATAGCAAACACCCTCTTCCAACAACACAAGAGAAGACTCTACACATGGACATCACCAGATGGTCAACACCTAAATCAGATTGATTATATTCTCTGCAGCCAAAGATGGAGAAGCTCTATACAGTCAACAAAAACAAGACCGGGAGCTGACTGTGGCTCAGATCATGAACTCCTTATTACCAAATTCAGACTTAAATTGAAGAAAGTAGGGAAAACTGCTAGGCCATTCAGGTATGAGCTAAATCAAATCCTTATGATTATACAGTGGAAGTGAGAAATAGATTTAAGGGCCTAGATCTGATAGATAGAGTGCCTGATGAACTATGGAATGAGGTTCATGGCTTTGTACAGGAGGCAAGGATCAAGACCATCCCCATGGAAAAGAAATGCAAAAAAGCAAAATGGCTCTCTGGGGAAGCCTTACAAATAGCTGTGAAAAGAAGAGAAGTGAAAAGCAAAGGAGAAAAGGAAAGATATAAGCATCTGAATGCAGAGTTCCAAAGAATAGCAAGAAGAGATAAGAAAGCCTTCTTCAGTGATCAATGCCAAGAAATAGAGGAAATGGGAAAGACTAGAGATCTCTTCAAGAAAATTAGAGATACCAAGGGAACATTTCATGCAAAGATGGGCTCGATAAAGGACAGAAATGGACCTAACAGAAGCAGAAGATATTAGGAAGAGATGGCAAGAATACACAGAAGAACTGCACAAAACGGATCTTCACGACCTGGATAATCACGATGGTGTGATCACTCACCTAGAGCCAGACATCCTGGAATGTGAAGTCAAGTGGGCCTTAGGAAGCATCACTATGAAAAAAGCTAGTGGAATTCCAGTTGAGCTATTTCAAATCCTGAAAGATGATGCTGTGAAAGTGCTACACTCAATATGCCAGCAAAATTTGAAAACTCAGCAGTGGCCACAGGACTGGAAAAGGTCAGTTTTCGTTCCAATTCCAAAGAAAGGCAATGCCAAAGAATGCTCAAACTACTGCACAATTACACTCATCTCACATGCTAGTAAAGTAATGCTCAAAATTCTCCAAGCCAGGCTTCAGCAATACGTGAACCGTGAACTCCCTGATGTTCAAGCTGGTTTTAGAAAAGGCAGGGGAACCAGAGATTAAATTGCCAACATCCGCTGGATCATGGAAAAAGCAAGAGAGTTCCAGAAAAACATCTATTTCTGCTTTATTGACTATGCCAAAGCCTTTGACTGTGTGGATCACAATAAACTGTGGACAATTCTGAAAGAGATGGGAATACCAGACCACCTAACCTGCCTCTTGAGAAATCTGTATGCAGGTCAGGAAGCAACCATGAGAACTGGACATGGAACAACAGACTGGTTCCAAATAGGAAAAGGAGTACGTCAAGGCTGTATATTGTCACTCTGCTTATTTAACTTATATGCAGAGTACATCGTGAGAAACGCTGGACTGGAAGAAACACAAGCTGGAATCAAGATTGCCGGGAGAAATATCAATAACCTCAGATATGCAGATGACACCGCCCTTATGGCAGAAAGTGAAGAGGAACTAAAAAGCCTCTTGATGAAAGTGAAAGAGGAGAGCGGAACAGTTGGCTTAAAGCTCAACATTCAGAAAACGAAGATCATGACATCTGGTCCCATCACTCCATGGGAAATAGATGGGGAAACAGTGGAAACAGTGTCAGACTTTATTTTTTGGGGTTCCAAAATCACTGCAGATGGTGATTGCAGCCATGAAATTAAAAGACGCTTACTCCTTGGAAGAAAGGTTATGACCAACCTAGATAGCATATTCAAAAGCAGAGACATTACTTTGCTGACCAAGGTCCATCTAGTCAAGGCTATGATTTTTCCAGTAGTCATGTATGGATGTGAGAGTTGGACTGTGAAGAAGGCTGAGTGCCAAAGAATTGATGCTTTTGAACTGTGGTGTTGGAGAAGACTCTTGAGAGTCCCTTGGACTGCAAAGAGATCCAACCAGTCCATTCTGAAGGAGATGAACCCTGGGATTTCTTTGGAAGGAATGATGCTAAAGCTGAAACGCCAGTACTTTGGCCACTTCATGCAAAGAGTTGACTCATTGGAAAAGACTTTAATGCTGGGAGGATTTGGGGGCAGGAGAAGAAGGGGACAACCGACGATGAGATGGCTGGATGGCATCACTGACTCGATGGACACAAGTCTGAGTGAACTCTGGGAGTTAGTGATGGACAGGGAGGCCTGGCGTGCTGCAATTCATGGGGTGGCAAAGAGTAGGACACGACTCAGCAACTGAACTGAGCAATGTGAAGTGACTTAGCAGCAGCAGCAGCAGCAGCAATGTGCAAAACCATTTTTAGGCATCACCTCTTTTAATCTTGTGTAACAAGCCTATGAAATAGTAATTTTAATTTCCATTTCACAGAGGACGAACCTGAGATGTAGTGAAGCTAAGTAAGTAGCCCACGTTGATGCTGTTAAAAAGTGAACTTGGGTTTCAAATGATTCCATAAATGCCAAGGCAGTATCAATGTAGACAAGGTAATAAGAGAGAATCAAAAAAAAAAAAGAAAGAATCAGAATCATATACATGTTTTTAAATATCAAATGATGTACAGATGATCCCTTAACCTACAATGGTTTGAATGATCATTTTTTTGACTTTACAATGATGGGAAAGTGATACACATTCAGTAGAAATGGTACTCTGAATTTTGATCTTTTCCCAAGCACAAGAGCTTGGAGGTGTACACTCCAGAGGTAGTGGGCAGTAGCCCCCCACATTAGCCACATGAGCACAGGGGTGATCCATACACTTCTAACTTACACAATGTATTTACAACTAATCTGTTCTTTGCTGTCCGTATTCAATACATTACATGAGAGAGTCAATATTTTATTATACAGTAGACTTTGCGTTAGATGATTTTGCCCAACTATAGGCTAATGTAAGTGTTCTGAGCATGTTTAGGACAGGTTGCTCAGTCACTTCAGCCGTGTCCAACTCTTGACTCTTCAGTCATGAATCTGTGGACTGTAGCCCCCCAGGGCTCCTCTGTCAGTGGGATTCTCCAGGCAAAAATACTAGAGTGGGTTGCCATGACCTCCAGGGGATCTCCCCGAGCCAGGGATTGAACCCACATCTCCTTATATTTCCAGTACTGGCAGGTGGGTTCTTTACCACTAGCACCACTTGAGAAGCCTGTAAGGTAGATTAGGCTAAGCTATGATGTTCAGTAGGTTGCTGCTAAGTCACTTCAGTCATGTCCGACTCTGTGCGACCCCATAAACGGCAGCCCACCAGGCTCCCCCGTCCCTGGGATTCTCCAGGCAAGAACACTGGAGTGGGTTGCCATTTCCTTCTCCAATGCATGAGAGTGAAAAGTGAAAGTGAAGTCGCTCAGTCGTGCCCGACTCTTAGCGACCCCATGGACTGCAGCCTACCAGGCTCCTCCATCCATGGGATTTTCCAGGCAAGAGTACTGGAGTGGGGTGCCATTGCCTTCTCCTCATTCAGTAGGTTAGAAAGAGGAAATGCATTTTTGATTTACATATTCTACTTACAATGGGTGTTTTGGGACACAAACTCATTTTAAGTTGAAGGAGATCTATATAAACAGGTAAGTTTTTAGATATTTTATATGAGAATAATTTAACTTCTTTTTGTTTTTAAGCCTAGCATATATCTCTGGCTCCGAATAGCTTATTAGATTCCATTTCTGGTCCATAGTACCCATTTTGCTTTTCTGGGCTCTCATCATTTCTCACATTTTCATATTTCCTTATTTTTTTCAGTTTGGTAGCTTTTCCCTACTTTTAAAAAACTGAACAGTCATGCTTGTCTGTAAACTTGGTGAGTCAGTTCAACCTCTAATTACTTCAGTCTCCTTCCTTGCAGGAAAGGCTGTCAAAATACAAGAACACTCGAATGTTTTGCATCATCTCACACGCACACAGGGGATAAGGAGGGATATAATTTTCCTGAAGAAGCAAAACAACTGGCAACAGCTGGCACAACAACTTCTAAAGACTCAGTCTGACTCTGTTTGGAAATCATCAGCCTCAAACAGCCCCTAAATAATAATTACCCCATCTGCACCAGGACCATCTCATTGACTAGCTACACTTAATGACATAATACCTGCTATTTACTTTCAGCACTGATGCCATCATTGCCATATTTTGTAAGACCAACAAAAAATCATCCATACCGACAGGGGAATATCCTACGTCACACACAGACATGCTTCCCCCATTCTCTGATAACACCATATCAAATCACTAACAAACACGTCTCCAGTCTTCAAAATAATTTAGTTATTAGAAAAGTGATTGGACAAACCAGTAAAGATTTTTTTTCCCACCAACAAAAAGCAAATCAGAACAGAGTTAGTCTTTTTCTCCAGTTTACCCAGCCTTCAGAGCTCCAACTGCAGTCCCATCATAATCATTTTAGACTCCAAAGCAGTGACAGCATTGGGTGCATAATTTTCAACACATGTTTTATTAATCCATTCTTCCTGTGCTTCATTTAAAATACTGGAAACTATAAAAAGATAAGCGTGTTACTCCTCTGCCAGGAAAAAGAAAAAAAAAAAAAAAAAACAACTAACCAGAAAATATGAAAAAAAAAAAAAAAAACAAACCAAAAAAACAGAGCAACTGGAATCTCGGTCTTGAGGAAACAGATGGGATTGAAGCATCCGCTGGAGCTCTGTCACCGACTGTCATCTGTAACTCTGGCGCTGAAGCCTCCAGGCCGGAGCGAGGAGGCTGTGCGTGCAAGCCGGTGAGTATGTGACCGCGGGGGTCCCGGGCGGGGACGGGGTGGGGGGTGGGGGTGCAGCGGCACGGGGAGGGTCTTCCAGGAAGACCCGAGCGCAGCGGAGCCCACGCCTGCGCATTCGGCCGGGGCGCCCGGGCCCGCACGTAGCGCCCGGCGTGACTCAGCGCTGACTCACCGCGGCCGCTGCCGGGTGGCTTTCCCGGTCCGTGCGCTCCGCCCGCACGGCCCCGCCGCTGCCTGCTCCCCAGTCCCGTTCTGCGCGCAGACCAGGCTCAGTGCTTGCAACAGAGCAGGGCGGATTTTATAGCTTTTGAATCCTGAACAAACAGGGAATTAACTGGCTTTGTTTTCTTTGACTTTGAAGGGCTCCATAGTCCACTGGTGAAATTCTTCCAAAAGCTTGTTGGAACAAATCCCGAACAGCGTCCGTCCACGGTGACTTAGAGATGACCTCCACTCAGAGTTTTACGTCGGTCGTACCGAGCTCGCCTCTTCCTTGGGCCCACATGTGGGCAGGTTATCATTTCAGTGTGTGTGAGACCTTGGCACACACCCATAACTGGGGTGACGCAGATCAGGTTGGGACTTGGCAGTATGTTTGGACCTTGAGTGGCTTTACTGTAAAAGCCAGAGAACGTCCGTATCTGCCATCTCGCTTCCTGATTAGATGCCGCGTGCATTTTCAGTCTGTCAGTACCCTTTGCGAGGTCCTGGGATACATTTACATTGCTAATAGCCGGATTCTTGAGCGGTCCTGCTAGTTTCCTCCTGAGGTACAGCGCAGAGAGGAATACCGACACAGTATTTCTTCAGGTATAGCCCACAGGCCATCTGCATGGAGGGTGCCTGGCGATATTTGGTCAAAAGCCAGGTTCTTAGACCTCACTCCAAACTGCAAACTCAGAGTGTCCTGGGTTAGGGTCTGGAAATCAGCCCGTAAAGGATTCTGATGTACACTTAGATTTGTAAACTGCTAGGTAGAGGATGAGGCTAATGAGGTATTCTGTTAAGACCAGGAGAAATCTTTATACTCAAAAACACACTGCTCTAAAGTCGATATTGAAGTTCGGATGCCAGGCAACCGTATATCTAAAATTAGTTTTATATATAGTATTATGTTTGTTTTAACAGATTGTTTTTTCTTTTTAATTGGAAATTCCGGTTTAGAATAAAACAATGTACCTATTGAGTGCTGCTGCTGCAAAGTCACTTCAGTCGTGTCTGACTCTGCGACCGCAGAGATGGCAGCCCACGAGGCTCCCCTGTCCCTGGAATTCTCCAGGCAAGAACACTGGAGTGGGTTTCCATTTCTTTCTCCAATGCATGAAAGTGAAAAGTGAAAGTGAAGTTGCTCAGTCGTGTCCGACTCCTAGAGACCCCATGGACTGCAGCCTACCAGGCTCCTCCGTCCATGGGATTTTCCCAGGCAAAAGTACTGGAGTGGGGTGCCATCACCTTCTCCGACCTATTGAGTACATTTTGTTATTTCAGACCAGTGTTTCCCAAACCTGACTTTGCATCAGAATTACCCATAAAGCATTAGAGGATTCTAATCCCTGGGCCAGACCCTAGGCCTAAAGAACCACTATCGGAAGGACAGTGCAGTTTCAAGAACAGGCAGTTTGAAGAGCTCTGCAAGTTAGTCTCTGTATCTTTGCAAAAGGGCACTCTTCCTAAATACAGTAAGTAATAAGTGTTAGTCGCTCAGTCATGTCCGACTCTTTGCAACCTGAAGACTGTAGCCTGCCAGGCTTGACTGTCCGTGGAATTCTCCAGGCAAGAATACTGGAGTAGGTTGCCATTCCCTTCTCCAGGGGGTCTTCCCAACCCAGGGACTGAACCCAGGTCTCCCACATTGCAGGCAGATTCTGCCTTCTGAGCCACCGGAAGTGAAGTGAAGTGAAGTTGCTCAGTCATGTCTGACTCCTTGAGACCCCATGGACTGTAGCCCACCAGGCTCCACCATCCATGGGATTTTCCAGGCGAGAGTACTGGAGTGGGTTGCCATTGCCTTCTCCACTGAGCTACCAGGGCAGCCCCCAAATACAATAAAAATGTCATCAACTGCAGGGTGGTTGGCCCTGTTCATCTATGTTGCTCACTCATCTCTTAGGCTGTACTGTTTGCATTTGAAATCATCATTTAAAAAATAAAGTTAAAAGTGACCACATAAAATATCATCTTATTATTGATAAATTCACTTATTCAAAAAGCAAGTTTGAAATCTTTGTATTCCAGATCTTTTGAGGGGAGTGGAGGGGGAGGATGGCAGATGATTGAAGAATAATCTGGAAGTTTATTTTGAAATTTTTCTCTCTTTCTTTGAATATTTTATTTACTCATTTTATTTTTGTCTCACTGAATAAGTTTTTTCATTTCATCCCTGTTAGCCTTGTGTCCAAAAGCCTAGATCTGACCCACACCTGAAAGAGACGTCTCCTTGCTGACTGTACACATATAGCCTTACTTCTTCAAGTGTGATCTCTGGACTGGCAGCATGCATATCACCTGGAAACTTGTAAGAAATGTAGATTCTCAGGTCCCATCCGGAACTACTGAATCAGAATCAATACTTTAGTAAGATCTCCAAGTGATTTGTTTATATATTAAAATTTGGGCAGTGCTATCTAATATTAATGGGAAGAGTTATACTCTGGGGTTGCTGAAGGAAAAGAGAAGAAATCGAGTAGGGTAAATTTGTTTCTTTGGGCTGCTGTAACAAAGTACCACAAACTAAGTGGTTTATAACAAATGTATTCTTCCACAGTTCTGGAGGCAAGAAGTCAAAATCAAGGTGTCAGCAAGGCCATGTTTTCCCTGAGACTAAGTGGAACTCTTCTTAGCTTCTTGTGATAGACATGGATCTTTGGTGTTTGTTAGCTTATAGCTGCTTCATTTCTATCTTTGCCCCTATCATCACCTGGGCTTCTGCCTGTGTGTCTCTTGTTTTTATAGTTCTTCTTATGAGGGTTTCCCTATTAGCTCAGCTGGTAAAGAATCCGCCTGCAATGCAAGAGATCCTAGCTCAATTCCTGAGCTGGGAAGATCCGCTGGAGAAGGGATAGGCTAGCCACTGCAGTATTCTTGGGCTTCCCTGGTGGCTCAGCTGGTAAAGAATCTGCCTGCAATGCAGGAGACCTGGGTTCAATCCCTGGGTTGGGAAGATCCCCTGGAGAAGGGAAGGGCTACTCACTCCAATATTATGGCCTGGAGAATTCCATGGACTGTATAGTCCATGCGGTCTTATCTTTACATTTCTTCTTATAAGGATATCAGTGATTATTGGATGATGGCCCATCCTAATGAACTCAGGCTAAATTGATTACATCTACAGGATTTTCCAAACAAGGTCATATACACAGGTACCAGGGGTTACATCTTCACCATATCTCTTTGGGGGACACAGTTCAATCCATGATAGGTAGATATGGAAATTCCATTTTCAATATGTCTTTAATACCAGAGACATGGGTTTGATCCCTGGGTTGGGAAGATCCCCTGGAAAAGGGAGTAGTTTCAATATATAGAAATGTACTATGTGAAAAATAACATTAAACATAAGTATTGTAAAATAATCTGATCACATTTTATAAAGTAATTATGAACTATTCTCTCATAATATTGGCGATTATTTCACCCTTTTGTCTTGTATTCTCTTAGCTGGATAATGCACTCTTTCCAAAACCAGATTTCTTTGCAACCCTTTTTTACACAATGCTGAGTTCATAGTAAGAGCTTAGTAGTTATTAAGTATGATAATTAAGTTATAAAATACTGTTAGACAAATGTAGAAAATCTCACATGTTTTAATCAACTGGTGGTACAGGGTCAGAGAAAATTCTACCACAAAGATGAGCTTGACCATAAAAATTAAGCCCTAAAATAAAGGGAAAAAGTACTTACAAGAAAGTGAAGGGAATCCTTATAACCTCAAGAAAGGATAAGAATAGGATCAGAGAGGCAGCTCCAAAACAGTAATGTCTTTTTAAAAACCTCTGACAGTCTGTAGTGGCTGATTTTGTTTGCTCAGCATGCATTTTCCCCATTCCCCTGAGCAAGCTCTCATCATTCTCTCCAGCACTTTTGTGCAGGGCTGCCAACCACAGGGTTTCCCTCCCCCGCTCCTCCCAAGGCTAAAACACATGACTGTTTACTTTTTGTCCTCACATCTAAATCTGGGTGAGTCTCAAAAATGCAGAAAGCGGTTGAAGGTAGGTCATGTCAGTGGTCATTTCAGACACCAACCAGGTGTGTTTGTTTGTTTGTTTGTTTCACCATTGAGAATTCCAGAGTAACCCTAGTTACAGTCTTCTCAAGTCCCAATTATTTAACTCTTCTTTTTTTCCTAAGAGCTACCCAGTATCTTTCCAAATATTAATTTATTTAAAAATGTAAGATTTCAATGTTTGTTTTTAACTTATTCTTTTTAGATCATTATTTTCTACTATCTTATTATAATTTATTATGAATTCTTTTTTATGGGGCCATGAGTTAGGCCCAGTTGGTTTCTATTGCTTTCAGCCAAAGGAATGGAACTACTAGGAAAATATTGATGGGGAGGACACATGTTGCCTACAGCCACCCTACAAGGACAACTTTAAAGAGCAGTTTGCATTCATAGTGAACAAAATATGTACTCTCGAGGACTTCCCTGGTGGTACAGTGGACAGGAATCCACCTGCCAGTGCAGGGGGATATGGGTTTAATCCCTGGTCTGGGAAGATTCCACATGCCACAGAGCAACTAAGCCCACACACCGCTACTACTGAGCCCACGCTCTAGAACCTGTGCTCCACAACAAAAGAAGCCCTGCACAGCAATGAGAAGTAGCCCCCTGCTCACCACAACTAGAGAAAGCCCACACACAGTAACAAAACCCCAGCACAGCCAAAAATAAAGAAATAAAAATAAAGAGTAAAACTCTTAAAAGAAGTATGGGTAATAGCAAATATGTGACTAAAGATAAGACGAGCTTAAGAAAATATGTACTCTTGAAATGTAATGAAGTTCTTTTCAGCTTTCTTCAATTGATTTTTTTCAGCTATCATTACTGCCCTGTGTTTCAAGCTGAGTCATTCTTCCCTTCTGAACCATCCAAATTGCCAAGGGGTACAAAAGAGAGAATGACTCTTGTTATGTGACTCCTAGACACCAATAATCTTCTTTATGTTGCCTCCAATGGCTCATTGTGGTTTTCATGATACTTGCAGTATTAAAGAGATTAAAGAAGAGTACTCCAAAGTTTCTAATTAGAGCTGTTTACCAGCAGGTTAATGGACAAAATAGAAACAGTGTCTCTGTTATGCCAGATTAAATGTGATCTTTTCTTTGCAAGCGAAGATTAGCCTAAAGCCTTCGTATTGGTCAACACTAAATGTATGTCTTTTTGAGTTCTACTGATAAAACTTAATTTAAATGAGGTACACAGCTTCTCAGAATCCTCATTCTGTACTCTCACCCCTCTCTCTCCCATTGCATGCTTGTAGTACTTGTTGCATAGTGGATATGGAGGCTGGGGAACTAGTATTTATATGCATAAAAGGCACAATCTGCTCACTTTAAACAACTTAACAAAGGTAAATTTAAAACATATATAGAGCATTCATTATAGACTACACTTTATCATCTGAGCCACAAGGGAAGTCCAAAACTAAATGTGAGTGATCTCCTGGTGGAAAGTTCCCAGTTCCCTTTTAATCAAGTGTCCCGATTTCACAAAATACAAAAGAGCAAAATTCAAACATATATAGTACCTCTTGTACTTACTACACCTGAACACAGATATAAAGGGGGGGGCGCGGGAGCAACCACAACCCACAACAGTATCCACAGCTCTTTATAAGTCTTATATCCTTACTGAAATATTGCTATTCACACAGTTCAATTTCTATTAATAGGACAGCCTGGTGACTCATTTTGTACACTGCAAATCTAATGAGGATTTTTAGATCTGTAATACCCTGTGATGACCATCAATAGCTCCTTCATATTAAGACACATTTTGGGGGAAAATAGTTCTATGAAAATATTAATTTTTTTCTCTTTTTAAATATTAAGGTATAATTTATATGCAGTAATTTTTAGCCTTTTTAGTGCATATTTCTGTGAGATTTGATGAATGCATACAGACACACAGCCACCATCACAATCAAAACAGAACAATTCCGTTATTCCTCAAAGTCCCCTCAAGCTCATTTAAAGTCAAGTCCTACCTTCCCCCTAGCCTCTGGTAATCACTGATCTGTTTTCTCTACATACAGTTTTTCCTCTTCCAGAATGCCATATAAATATCATCAAACAGTATGTAGCCTTTTGAACTTGGCCTCTTTCATTTAGTATAATGCATTTAAGATTTACCATTTTCTTGCATGTATCATTAGTTTGTTCCTTTCTATTGCAATAATATTCCATTGTATGGATGTACCATAGGTGGTTTATCCAACTATTAATATTTAACTGATCATCAATTATTTTATAAAAGAGGATGGCTTCATGACTATGAAATTGTATCTTTATCAAGAAGAGGAAAAAATAAGGTATATTCCATTTGTGCCTTGAATTGTGTAATTACTTTAGATTTATTTGACTATATACTAGGTATATCTATTTTAAAAAATACATTTTTTCACGTAACTGAAAAAAGTATAGATATTTGTTCAACCCTGTGTATGTACATTTGAAGCGTGTGCTGTGATTTGAAAGGTTTTCTCTACCTAGAATGGGAATAGATCACATTTGATTATTATTGCTAATAACATTAGCTAACACTTTGCTTCACCTTCTGAGGGTAAGTGCTCTGTGAAGACCCTATTCAACCCAGACCTCTGAAATGGCTCCCTTCCCATCGAAACCCTGTTAATCTTTTACCACGTGGAAGCAACAGGTGGGCTAGTAAATAGCCAATAGAAAGACAATTCCTGTCCTTCAGGATTGGTGCCAGTGGAAAGCAGTGACCTGAAATACAGATCTCAGGCCTGACATGATGAAAGTCTAATGCCACAGCTGTCGTCTCTCAGAACCGTCACTCGTCATGTTTTAATTTCACAGTTTTGATTTAATCTTTTCTAAATATGGCAGGCATTAGATAAATACAGAACAAGATAACAAGAGTTCCCAGCAAAGGAGCTAGGTTGGTGTTAGCACTATCCCCCTTTCACCACCTCCCCAGCCTTTTGGATTTCATTCTTTGTGACGTTGCATCTCTGGGGCACTGCTTCTCATGTTCTTAAGGATCAGAGCTTCAGCGCTTCAGTACTAGCTCAGGAGCTTAACAGGAATCGTAGCTTTGGTTTCGTGGTGGCTTCTTCACCTTTCTTATCATGCTAACCAGATGCTTTTACCAGCCATTTTAAGTTGTCACGCACAGTGGAATTGTATTTGAAAAAAGTGAATCAAAACTTTCCATTGTGTACCCTCAGATTCTCCTCTCTTCTAAGATATATAATTAAAAACACTGTTTTCAGCCATAGATAAAATTCTTTTTCTTATAAAGCCTCCTTTAAAAAATTAACCCTGTACTGAATTAGAGTTTACATACAATAAAATGCACTCATTCTAACTGTACAATCTTGACAAATATATATATATATACTTGAGTAAGCCATCACTGGGCTTCCCCCGATGATTCAGTGATCAAGAATCTGCCTGCAATGCTGGAGACACAGGAGTCATGTGTTCGATCCCTGGGTCAGAAAGATCCCCTGGAGGAGGAAATGGACTCCAGTATTCTTGCCTGGAGAATCCCATGGACAGAGGAGCCTAATGGGCTACAGTCCATGGGGTTGCAAAGAGCTGGACACTACTGAGCATATAGGCACTCAAACCATAGCTACAAGATAAGAGCATCTCCCCACTCAAATCTTCTCTTGCTAAAGCACTTTTCAGTCAGTCCTACCTCTACTCCCAATCTCAGGCAATTGTTCTGCATTCTAACATGATAGATTAGTATTACGTTTGGCATAATTTCCTACAAATCACTCTAATATGGGACATAAACTATCGGAGGCAAGACTTGATATAGGTATATCAGTTAGGTGTACTTAGTCACTCAGTCCTGTCTGACTCTTGTGACCCCATAGACTGTAGCACTGCTAGGCTTCTCTGTTCATGGGATTCTCCAGGCAGGAATACTGGAGTGGGTTGCCATTTCTTTCTCCAGGGGATCTTCCCAACCCAGGAATCAAACCTGGGTCTCCTGCATTGCAGGCAGACTGTTTACCAATTGAACTAGGAGGGAAGCCTACATCAGTTAGGAGGTTATTACAATTTATGAGGGAAGCCTACATCAGTTAGGAGGTTATTACAATTGCCCAGATGGGAGACTGGACCAGAATGTTAACAGTGAAGCTGAAGAGAAGTGGTGGGATTCTGGACGTGTTCTGAAGGCAGAGCCAACAATGTAACCAATGGATTGAAAATGTTCTGTAAAGAGGAGTCAAACTCATTGATTTAATTCCAAGCTTACACTTCCTCTAAGTATAGGGGGAAGTCTGTTTCATGGAGAAAAAGGGAAAAAACAATCACACAGTTTGTATCCTTAAAAACTGTCAGAAACTAAGTTGAAAGTCATGGTCACTGGCAAATCCAAACTATGTTAATCACCCCAAATATTTTCAATCTAAATAGCTCATGGTGTCTACCTAAAGTAAAATTCAGTGTTATAAAAAAATGTAATATACAGATTACATGTTGATTTGTCAATGCTTTAGAATCCTGAGTATATAAAAATACTTCACTCAAAGTGTAACTAATAAGAGAGTAAAATGAAAATCATAGCAATCCTATAAAATATAAGATGAGCAACAATTAGTCTTAATATTCTATGGGTTATAAATTAAAAGTCAAGATAAATATATGACCCTTTGGATCAAATCTAATGAATCAGAGACTAGGATCAGAGTCTACTTATTCAAATTGTAGCACAGATAATACTTTTGATCATTGCTGACTCCTCCTCAGGGCTATTTTTTCTGTCTACTTTAATGATGGATATTAAATATCAATACCTTAATCTATGACATATATCCAGCAACCTCAATAGATAATTATAAGAAGATTCTATATGATGTTACCATATTTAGTAAGATCCAACAATGGACTGGTTGTTCAAAATTGGGAAATGAATATGTCAAGGCTGTGTATTGTCACCCTGCTTATTTAACTTATATGCAGAGTATATCATGCAAAATGCCGGGCTGGTTGAAGCACAAGCTGGAATCAAGATTGCTGGGAGAAATATCAGTAACCTCAGATATGCAGACGACACCACCCTAATGGCAGAAAGTGAAGAGGAACTAAAGAGCCTCTTGATGAAGGTGAAAAAGGAGAGTGAAAAAGTTGGCTTAAAACTTGACATTCAAAAAACAAAGATCATAGCATAGAGTCCCATCACTTCATGGCAAATAGACGGGGAAAAAAACGGAAACAGTGGCAGATTTCTCTTCTTGGTCTCCAAAATCACTGTGGACGATGGCCACAGCCATGAAATTAAAAGATGCTTCTTGGAATAAAAGCTATGACAAACAGACAGCCAGAGACATCAGCTTGCCGACAAAGGTCCCTATAGTCAAAACTATGGCTTTTCCAGTAGTCATGTGAGATTTGAACCATAAAAAAGGCTGAGCACTGAAGAATTGATGCTTTCGAACTCTGGTGCTGGAAAGACTCTTAAGAGTTCCTTGGACAGCCGGGAGATCAAACCAGTCAATTCTAAAGAAAATCAACCCTGGATATTCATTGGAAAGACTGATGCTGAAGCTGCAATATTTTGGCCACCTGATGTGAAGAACTGACTCATTTGAAAAGACCTTGATGCTTGGAAAGTTTGAGGGCAGGAGGAGAAGGGGGTGACAGAGGATGAGATGGTTGGAAGGCATCACCGACTCAGTGGACATGAGTTTGAGCAAACTCCAGGAGACAGTGAAGGACAGGAAAGCCTGGTGTGATGCAGCCCATGAGGTCACAAAGAATCAGACACGACTGAGCAACTGAACAACAACAAACCAAATGATAGATCAGTGACGTATAAAGACTTTGTACAAACCAATTTCTAAGAAAACTATGATCTGTATCAGTTCCCCTAAGAATTTTGAAACATCTAGTGCTACTATAATTGTGTAGATTTATTTTGCAATGGCAAAATCTGTCCAAATGTGTGTGTGTTGCAGGGAAATGAAGGGAATGTTTAGAAATCCACACAGAAGGAATATTTGCAAACACATTTAAACAAAACAGAGTTAGAAACTGTAATTTTTACTTCCCTGATGCTGAGCATACATTTCTCCTAAAATAAAAAATAAAAATTTAAAAAGAGAGGGCTGTAGAATTTATCTGTACCAAGGCAATTTTATTCCGTTATAAATAATTTGCATATGTCTAGAGCTGGCACCAGTAATTAGGCCATAATGGTAACTTGTCGCTCTTAAACACAACAGCTGTGTGTATTTGGAAAGATTAAGTATAAGTAGATTGTTCAGTAATTCTGGAAGCCTTGTTTACCAACGCAAAGATGGCTGACAAGATTCTTACTGTTGACTTAATATGATGTAAACATATTTTATTAAATAGTTAAGACTAAATAGCTTAAAATTTTATAAAGAAAAGTTTTTATCTAATTGTGGGACAAAATAAAGGAGTATATTTCTTTCTAAGGCTGAAATTTCAACCTTCTTTATAATATCTAATAATTTGCCACATATAGTTTGATATCTGATTTTTTTTTCTTTAATCAACCATGACTCCTTACATTTATACATACACATGTACTTTAGTATTAAAATGTATTTTCTTTATTATTCCTTGAAACTATTCATTAGGTGGTATTTCTATTTCACAGACAGAGGTATAATTATTTAAATGTGGTGCAGTCGGCTAAAAGTTACATGAACAGTACAATGAGTACCAGAACATGATTAATTAATTTTAGATTTGAAGATCAGTGAGGCCCTGAATCAGATATCCCTGATTCTGAGCTGTTCTTTTGGCAAAGAAGTTTGCTGTTTGCTGAAGGAGAGAGTACAAATGCACATTTTATCTGGTATATATTGAGAGTGTAGTAAGTTGTTAATGGGAAGGATCTCCTTTTCCAAATAAAATGCAGGCCTCTAAATACAAGCAAAATTGGGATTCATTTAATTCTGGAACATCAGAAGAGGCAGAATAAGTAAAATAATAAATGAAATAATAAACAAAGACTCTTACTGACTTTTCTAACCTTTGAGCTGATTGAACTCCAAGTTCATTTTGCTAAACAACTTTGGAAGACTTAACCAATCAGTAGAAATGTGAATTATAGCTCTTCCTCAATGAAGTAACAAATTGACATTGCCCAGGCAGTAAATTTCAATAGAGTTCATTTAAAATTGGAAAAGATTGGCCCATTCGGAAACTGCTGTTAATTAGTCAGCCAACAAGGGCATTGAACATCTATTTTATGTCCATCAGTGGTTTAGGGTGATGAAGAAATATGAGAGATAAAATGAATAGTCTTCACCTTGTAAGGATTTATAATCTAGTTCTTAGTGACAATTTTGCTTCAGATTAGTAGATAAAAACTTTACGCATTTCTTGATATCCTTGCAGTCCATGGGGTCGCAGGGTGGGTCATGACTGATATCCCTCTTTAAAGAACCAAATTTTGTCAGAATCACAGGACTCTTTTGGACAATACCACAGAGTAAATAAACAGTTTTGAAAATGTTCCCTTTAAATGAGGTCCTTATTTTATTCAGTGAATAAAGGTTCTGTATACCTCTTTGAAGTATCTCAGTGTGAAGAAGTCCTGACCAGCCAGGTGACCTCTGTGGGCTTCTTCACTCTCAGAAAGGAAAAAGAATACTGGTTCTGCTTCCTGGTGCTGACGAGGAACACATGAGAGAATGTGCAATGTACACCAAGCACTCCAGTGTCCTTTGTAAACAGATTCTGAGAGCATCAAAGAGGCAAGCATTTAAACTAAGCAATTAAATTTTAGAAAAACAGCTTAAAAATAAAATTTGACTAATTATACAATCTTGTTGGACATTCTGCTCAGTCATCTCACCGAATCACTACATTGTCCAAACTGTTTCCTCTTGGTATTCTTTAGAAAGAAAAAAATAATAATAACCGTTTTTGGTACAAAATTTTTGGTAAAAATTACCTAGAGACTGGTAAAATTTTGATTTTTCATATGTAATCCTAACTCATGGTCACTATACTGAATATCAGTTGCACTTCAATAATCATTGATTGTGCAAGTTTGAGGTACAATTCACTGTGCTAGACATGGAAAGAAACACAAAAACATTCATCTGTATTTGATATCCAGATGCTTAACATCCACCAGAGATAATCCCATAAATTCTGTGAAGTTGAATTTATACTAAGATGTACCTACTAGCTGTGCTTTACAATATGCTGTTGTCAAAATAAATAATTAATGTTATTTTTGTTTTTATCATTAAAAATAGAATGGGGAATGAAGGGAAAATACAGTTTTAAGAGCTTGCTTATTGTTTATATTCCATAAGAAATATAGATGTATATGTAAATATATATACATACAAGCATTTTGATGAAAATAGATTTGAAAATATTATCTTCTGTTAGTAAAACAATCTATTGAATTCAAAATATAGAGGAAATTATGTACAGAATAAATCAGTTTTAGGATCTAGAAAATTAGAGGAAAATTTTTCTGAGTCAATTTAAGAAACGCACGAACTGTTGTAAAAGCCAAAAATATTCAATAAAATTTGTGAGACCAAATAGGAGTGTCCATGATTTGGTTAAATCTAAACCATTTAAATGCTATCTACCTTTGAATATTTTATATAAACCTAATACCTATAGCTTTAGGGTGCTTGCTGTAATAGTTAAAATAATGAAAAATTGAGTTTAGACTTCTAGACAAAGGATCAAATATATGTACTTGTGTTTGCTTCCTTTTATAATATCATCAAAATGACAGTGATTTAAAAAGAAGAACTAATCCCTAACGACAAAGAAGATAGAAGAGGAGTTAATACAAGAAAATTCTAGAAACAGAAGCAGTCTGAAAAGTGGTAACTGCCTATTGAAACTTTAGAAAGGAACCTTAGGGAAAGTCAAGAAGCAATTAATGTACATTTCAGAATTCCCCAGGGCTCAAAATTGTTGCCATTAGGTGCTTTTGAAATGTGTTAATTGCGAGGCTATAAACAAGAGAATGAGTTGAGTCTAGGGCATGCATTTGGACACTTCTCTGTCACAGAGCTTCCTCCCCGCTCTCTAGAAGGGCAACCTCTGCCTCCCCAACCAGTACAGAAGATCTCAAGTTTATTCTAAGGAGGAGTTTTTAAAAGGACAACACTAGGCAAAATCTAAGCTACTGGTACTATGCTTAAAACAGTAGAATTAAGTGAGTGTTAAGATATGAAATTCTAAGAACAACCGTCTTATCTTCTCACCCTTGGTTCCTAGAACACTAGCTTCCAAACCTCTACTTCCCAGGCCTGGGAATGGAAAAATCATCTTTGGGGAATCTGACCAGCTTCAAGATCCTGACAGCAGGGTTCCTTCAATGACATGGGCTACCCAAACCACCCACCCAAAGCAAAGCTCCCCTCAGCACACTGCACCCAGAGGTGCTCAGAGCTTGCCCTCAGCCTTCTAGTCCCCACACTCTTAGAAAACCAAAATTCATGCAGTGTCTAAGGGGAGCCTCTGTGTGAAAGACAAAGATGGAAACAATCAGACAAAAGCAGCACTGAGGAGATGAACACAGGCAAGGGAAGGAAATAAAAACACTGTCCTTTGTACCCCAGATTCACAAGAGAGAGTGCAGTAGCCGTAAGTTAGAACAGGGTGACTGTCTGTCTATCATCTATAAGGAGAACAAACAAAAGCTCATAAAAATTCAAATTATGAGAGTACAAATTTAAAAAAAAAAAGGATTGAAAGATAAAGAGATAAGTTGAGGGCATCTCTCAGAAAGCAGAGCAAAAAGACAATGAGAGGGTAAGAAGGAAGGAAAGGTTTTGGAATCAGAGGACTGCGGACCATCTAGGAGGTCCACCATCTGAATAACAGAAATTTAAGAAATAGAGATAAGAGAAAATGGATGGAAGAAAATAATCAAATAGGGAAATCATGAACATTTTGCAGAACTAAAAGACCTGAATACTCCCATTAAAATGGACTACTGAGACTGCCCTGGGGGTCCAGTGTTTAAGAATCCATCCTGCAATGCAGGGGACACAGGTTTGATCCCTGGTCAGTGAAGTAAGATCCCATATGCCATGGGCAGATAACCCTCCTTGCTGCAACTACTGAAGCCTGCTTGATTTAGAGCCTGTACTCGGCAACTACTGAGTCTGTACGCCACAACTAGAGAATCGGTGTGCCTCACTGAAAGATCCTGCATCACACAGTGAAGATTCTGGCAGCGGCAACTAAGACCCAACGCAGCCAAATAAATACTTATATACATATAAAAAAGACTACCAAGTACACACAATAAGGATTTCTAAATCTTCCACTCTCTCTCTATTTTTTGCCATATTTCAGAATCATGTGCTTATATTGCTGCTTCTTAATTTAGCAGCTTTTAAGTATTATCAATTGATGTCCTCACGTGGTAGGTTTAGTATTGCTTCACCATTATCTCATTCATTTCTGTCTTTCTTCTCATCCTCGCATCCAACTAATATAATTATATTGCAATATTCATTATTTACATTATTATGAGTACATTAAAGTCATTCACAGCAGATCCCTGTAGCATTTTATAATTTTTTTCTTCTCTCCTTCATAATCTTTTGTTTCCCTTACAGTTGGTCTTTGTCTTGTTTCTTCATTTGTGAAATTAGAAGTTTGTGGTTTGATCTATTTCAGATACAGAGATTCAAATGTTGGGAGATTGGGATTGACACGTATACACTACTGATACACTATTGACAGGTATACACTATTGATAACTAATAGGAACTTACTGGATAAGACAGGAAAGTCTACGCAGTGCTTTGCGGTGACCTAAATGGAAAGGAAATCCAAAAAACAGGAGTTGTATCTATACACATGTGTACACTTTGCTGTACAGTAGAAACTAACATAAAGCAACTATACTCCAATAAAAATTTAAAACAAAATTACATCACTCCTTTGATCTGCTCTGTTTTGTTCAGAGTTACCTTCATTCTAAGGCAGGCAATCCCAGGAGGCAGCTCTGAGGTTTTCCCAGGTGGTGCAGTGGTAAAGAATTTGCCTGCCAAAGTAGGAGATGAAAGAGATGCAGGTTTGATCCCTGGGTCAGGAAGATTACCTAGAGTAGGAAAGGGCAACCCTTTCCAGTATTCTTGCCTGGAGAATTCCTTGGAGAGAGGAGCCTGGCAGGCCATACAGTCCATGGAGGTGCAAAGAGTCAGACTCGGCTGAGTGTGCACGCGCGCGCGTGCGCGCGCGCACACACACACACACACACACACACACACACACACACACACAGAGCTCTGAACTTACCTCCTCATGGTTTAGAAACTTCAGCAGATAAAGAGATTCTTTTTCTCAATAGCTCCAGTGAGGGAAACAATCTCTTGCCCAAGAGGATGTGCTATTCTTTTTGTTCTCTTGAGTCATGGTTTAGGCCTGGGTGGTGTCAGTTTTATCTGAGTCTTATAGATTGAGAATGAGTGAAGTCTGGGCAGACAAAAAAATGATAATAGGCTTGGAAAAAATTTTAATGCATTTTGTGTTTGCATCTTTACCTACAGTATAGCTCAAACTCAGATAAGTCCTATGCACAGGTTAGAAAGGACAGAGTTCATTTAATCTTTTCCTCTGGTGTAATCAGGATCATAACCAAATTATTCCAGATTTAGCACCAACATTCACTAATGTTGAACTCTATAATTGATGCCTTCAGGTTGATATACTATATAAGTTTTCAAGTTTAAACAACATTATAATTTTAGAGTTAATTCAGGAATGCTTTACTGATAGTCAAAGGGCAGAAATTATAAGTTAAAATTAAGACAACGTGAACTCATGACAAATTTTAATACTACCAATGTGTTTATATGAAGTTTACTTGATCTTTTAAATGCTGTATTTAGTATTATTTGTGATCAGTCTTGTGATCTTTTCAACATGTTTTGAGAAACCACTGGCTAGGAAATTTAGTATTTAAGCTACCCTACTTTTTTAAGACTTCAGCCAAACAATACATTTTTGGAAGAAATAATTATGATTTTGGTTTGGACTGCAAAGAAATCAAACCAGTCAATCATAAAGTAAATCAATCCTGAATATTCTTTGGAAGGACTGATGCTGAAGCTACAATACTTTGGCCACCTGATGGAAGAACTGACTCATTGAAAAAGACCTGACTCATTGTCAGAAAAAGACCTGACTCATTGAAAACAAACTGACTCATTGGAAAAGACCCTGATACTGGGAAAGATTAAAGGCGGGAGGAGAAGGGGACGACAGTGGATGAGACTGTAGGATGGAATCACCAACTCAATGGACATGAGTTTGAGCAAACTTCGGGAGCTGGTGATGGACAGGAAAGCTTGGTGTGCTGCAGTACATGGGATCGCAAAGAGTCAGACACAACTGAGCAACTGAACTGAACTGAACTGGTTTCCAAGGAGACAAGGCCATCTTCATTCATTTTGTCCTTTTTGGTAATATATTTTTTAGCAAACCAAAATTTCTTAGCTGTCCTTCAACTACCTTGCACTGCAAGAAGGGTTGAGAGTATTCATTGGGGGAAAAAACTCAAAACTCCATGCCAACAAAATTCTTTCAAAATGAATGAACAGCTCTGCATTTCTGAGACCCTTTTAGTACTGTGGTACACTGATCTTTAGTGTTGTCATGTTTATATTCATTTTAGGATAACTTTATTGTCTCTCTGCAATGTGACTATGTTTACATCTAGCCTTGCAAGTAAAAATGTTCACTATGCATCTATTTAACAGTATTAGAGGACTATGATGACCACTTTTTTTAATGACAATACAACTCTGCCATTTGTAAATAGTGATAATATATAATAGCTGACATTAATCCTCAGAAAACCTCTATAAACCAGACACTATTATCAATATACTGATGAGGATACTGGAAAAGAAGGTAGAAACTTCCTAAGAAACTTACTACCAAGTGGTTAGAGCCCAGCTCATCCATACAAGGTAGTCACTTCTAAGAACATAATGACAGCACTGGATGGATCATGACAGCCTTCCTGTTTCTAGTGTAGAATATCAGAAGAAGAAAGGCATCAACATGCAATTTGAATGGCATACATAAAAAGCCAAGAGGTCTCTAAGTTGACAGATAGGATTATGTTGTGGTTTGTACGTGGAAGAGACTATTCACTGAGTCCATTTGCTTGGGATTCATAAGGTCCTCAGCAGATAGAACAAAAATGACAAAGATAAGGTAATAAAGGTCAGAGCCCACCATGAGGAAGTCTTTTTATAATTTTGGACAGAGAGAGTGTTCTTTTAGTGAGCTGTTACTCACTCTCTCTTTTTCCATATCATCTCTCCTCCAAACCTTTATTCTTTAAATAAATAAAAAATTTTATTTTATCATAATATATACTAAATATACAAGAAAGTACAGAGAATAACATAACCAACATCCACATACCCAGCATCTGACTCCATCGAATTCTAACATTTTATTCTAACATTAACATTAATTGCTAATTTTTAAAAATGATTCCTTTTGACAATGTGCTAGATCAGTTTAAATAATATATAGAACTCACCTGTATGACTTAAAGAGTAATATGTACTCTCCAGCAAGCCTAAAAGATAAAACATTACTCCTGTCTTAGAAACCCCTGTGTTTCCCTTCCCAACGTTGCTAGTTTGACAGAGTATAGAATTCTAGGTTGGAAAAAATTTTACCTCAGGATTTTGAAGGCACTATTTCACTACCTTCCAGTGTTGCTTTTCAGACTCCTGATGCCACTCTGATTCTTTACCCTTCGTAACCAGCTTTTCACCCTCTGCGGAAGCTCTTTGTCTGCAGTGCTTTGAAATTTCCCAACCATGTCTCGGTGTGGGTTTATTTTTATCCATGTGCTGAGCACTCAGTGAGCCCTTTCACTCTGAAAATTCATGAACTCCTGCTCTATAAAATGTTATTGGATTACTTTTTTGGCGATTATCTATTCTTAATTTGAACTTTGAATGTGATGGGCTGGTGTTCTAACTTTTTAACAATTTTCTCTCATTTTTAAATAAATCGCTTTGCCTTTTTGCTATACTTTCTTGGACATTCATTGTCTTAATTGTATCTTTAAGTCCTTCTAATTTCTATCATGTCTATAATTTCCAGTGGCTCCTATGAGATAAAAGAAATATATATATATATATATATATATTAGCCTTTGCCCCTTGTTCCAGGCACAGAACTCCTAGAACCCTTGTAATTTTCGAAATGATTAAAGCTCAAAGAGCATGTTTTGTTCTATGTGGTGTCACTGGGAAAGACAAAGCCACGATTGGAAGCTTAGGGCTTTCAGCCCTGTCCCCTTACTTCTCTAGAGAGGACAAAGAGGCTGAAAATGGAGTTAATTGATCATGCCTATATAAAGAAGAGCTTCCCTTGTGGCTCAGACGGTGAAGAGTCTGCTTGCAATGCAGGAGACTTAGGTTCGATCCCTAGGTTGGGAAGATCCCCTGGAGAAGGAAACGGCAACCCACTCCAGTATTCTTGCCTGGAAAATCCCATGGATGGAAGAGCTTGGCAGGTACAGTCCATGGGGTCACAAAGTGTCGGACGCAACTGAGTGACATCACTTACACTTTCATGTAAAGAAGCCTCCGTAGAAATCCCAGTAGAAGGGGTTCAGAGAACTTCCAAGTTGGTAAACACATCCACACCGGGAGGGTAGTGTACCCCAACTCCACGGGGACAGACGATCCCACTCTCAGGCGCTCCCAGCCCTCCCCCTGTGTACCTCTTCACATGCCTGTCCATCTGGGTCCTTTATCATATCCTTTTACATATGGTAAACAGAAGTAAGTGTTCCCCTGAGCTCTGTGAGCTGCTCTAGTGAAACAATCAAGCCTGCAAAGGGGATCACGGGAACTTCTATTTTGTAGCCAAACTGGACAGAAGTAACCTAGGGACCTACTACTTGCAATTGACAGCTGAAGAGGGGTGGGGGCAATCTTGTGGAACTGAGTTTTTAACCTGTGACATCTGACACTATCTCCAGGCAGTATGAAGTTAAACTAGAGGACACCCAGCTGAAGTCATGGAGAGTTGCATGATGTAGAGGAAAACCTCCACATGTTTGGTGATCAGAATATCAAAAATGAAGTATTCTCTGTGAGTAGTAAAGGAGAGACACGGGAGAGAAAAAAAAGGGTGGTTTTCCTTATACAGTTCCTTTTCCTCATCTGTTCTTTTACTAAAGACTCAGATTCTTTTATGGCAACACCATCTTATTTATCCATCTTTTTAACAACTGTAAAATATTTTCCTCCTCTTTGTGTGGTTTCTGTGTTCTTGGAAATGCTCTTTTCCATTTCTTGGCTTGGGTGACTCTCATATTCTTCAGTATCTCATAGTGATCCTTGGCCTGTCACTCTCATTTATGGATGGGGCATTAACAATATGTTCAGACTTCCATTTTCATGTCTGGGGCTTATTGACTGCAAGCTTATTTTAAGATGTTTTGTCTAAACCATTTTATTAGGGAATCCCTGTCATCTTGCCTATTGGTATTTTTTCTTTTCTTTTTTTTTTTTTTTAATGACAGCTGGAAGATCCCCAGAAGAGATTCATCCTTTCTCCTTCCTTGCCTTTGAAACCTGACTGCTAATGTTTCAGAGTCAGGAGGCTGGTGGGGGTTGATGGTATCTCAGCAGCCAGTTTGTAAACATTTCATTTAATCCTTCTGTGTTCAGGGTGGTAGCCTGTTCTGCCCTCAGCTGTGCCCTGAGCCCTCCAGTCAAGAAAAACACTGTTCTAGTCTTTCTAGGGAATAAACCTCCAGGGTTCTGCTAGAGCAAGAAGACAGTAGTCCCCTGGCTGCAAGGCTCTGGGTGTCTAGGTCCTTCTTTTTTAGGCCCAACTTGACTCCCACTTCCAAAATGATGAGATCTTAGCAATGCTGAGAATACTAGTAACTTTGAGGGATATATACTCGGTTGCTCTTTTTGCTTTCTCTACTGTCATTTTGGGGGA
Source organism: Capra hircus (assembly GCF_001704415.2). Classification (NCBI taxonomy): domain Eukaryota; kingdom Metazoa; phylum Chordata; class Mammalia; order Artiodactyla; family Bovidae; genus Capra; species Capra hircus. The sequence goes on from NC_030814.1 coordinate 19,794,474, forward strand.
TTCCCTTGTAGCTCAGACAGTGAAGAAATCACCTGCCAATGCAAGAGACCCTGGTTCTATCCCTGGTTCGGAAAGATTCCCTGGAGAAGGAAATGGCAAGACACTCCAGTATTCTTGCCTGGAAAATTCCATGGGCAGAGGACCCTGGCAGGCTACAGTCCATGGGGTTGCAAGAGCTGGACACAAGTGAGCATGAACAGCTGATGATGACTGTCATTTTAGAGTAGGAAGCTTCTTGAGTTCTGCTAAATGCATCTGGTTTTCAGAGTCCTATTTAGATTTCCAATTCTTTTTTGTTCTTGGCACAATTGTTCTTTTCTGCAATTTAACTATGAGTTTAGGTGTGGATTCATTTATTTTGCTTGGGGTTCCTTATGTTCCTGAATATAAAGATTTGTATCTTTTCTCAATCCTAGAGTATTCTCCTTTACATTTTAAAAACTTATTTTCTGCTAGCAATTGTACACACAGCTGTGCCCAACTCTGGACATCTTTTTTTTCCTTTGGACAATTTCTTTAATCATCTAGCATGCTAATTCACCTTTCAGCTATGTGTATAAACTCTTTAAACTGAATGTAGAATTTCAAACTTTAATTATTATATATTTTATTTTTAGAATCTATTAGTTCTTTTAAAAATAATTATCTTAAATGCATTAAACAAGCTTATTATCTTATATTCTGTAGCTAGAATTTTAGCATCTTTGCAGTTTTGGTGTGGTGATATCATTTTGTTTTCTTCTTGTTTCTCCTGCTCAGAGTGGTCTTTTGTGTTGTATGTCTTGAGATTTTTCATGGTATGCTCCTGTTCCTTGGAAATGTATCTGTGAGAACTCTTTGAAACCTGGATTTAAGAACCATACACTTTGTTCTATCTGTGCTTCCTGGGAACATTGCCAACCTAGGATCGTTTTGATGTAAAATTTTAAGCTGGGCACTTTGAGAAACACTGAGTAGCAATTTTGACCCAAACTCAGATTGGGGGCTAACTTGAGATTAAATACTGTCAAGAAAGAATTCCCACCCTCATCCAGAGTTAAGATCAAGAGAGGCAAGTTTCTTTACTATTTCCCTTTTTCTTAATTGTCCTACTGATGGGAAAAATGAACTTTGTTGGAGCTGGGCGAAGGTCTCATATAAGAATTTCTATATGAATGTGTCCTATCACTTGTAGTAAGTCATTAAATCTGAAGTTCTAGATTCTTTAGAATCAGTAGATCACAGTGTGCCATGCACTGCCCTCCCCGCCCCAACCCCCACCGCTCCTGCCAAGAGCTGAGGAAATTAGCAAGCTTTGTGTTCTGTGTCATAGCCCTATTCCATGGTTCATATTATTTCAAATCAGATCACGTGAGTTATAAGGGAAGAAGAGATGATCTCTAACCTTAACAAGCTTTATCTCAAAAAGAGATTTAAAAAAAACCACATCTAAATGCATTCACAAATAAACAAAGAACTTACTTTTAAATTTAAATATATGAGTGTTATTAAGCATAAAGGAGGGAAAGATAGAGCTGACTTGCAGGGAAGGAAACCTATGACGTGAACTGAACGTACAGAGGCAACTGTGGCTGTGTATGCAGCCTGGCTGTCCTCATTTACCCCTCTGTTGCATGCTGACAAAACGTTCAACTTCCTCTGTTTGGCAGCTGGAACAGTTTTAGCAGTCTTGGAGTCCAGACATGCACACATTTAGATCCTCAATTCTGCTTCTGATTGACAGTCCCTAAAATGGCAGTCTCTGGAAGTCTGGTCATTTATGAGTCTAATGTCTCATCAGAAAGAATTGAAAATCAAAGCATATATTGGTCCTTTTTCCCAGACAGTGTTATTCAACTGCATTCTTCCACCACAGAGCCTTGAGATTTTATGGTGCTAAGCATAGACTTTGCTGTTAACTCTAATGTTGATTTCTTTGTCAGTGACCTCAAATGGTGAGGAACATCATTCCCATCTTTGGAGGCCTCGTGGTGGAGTTAGCTACTTGTAGTGAAACCGTTTTGTCTATTAAGAGCTGAATTATTAGAGGAAAGAAGGCATCTATTTTTTTTGTTTGTTTTGTTTTTCCTTCTTTTGTCTGATAAACTTAGCAGAGTAGACCAAGTTCGTAGGGGTGGATCTCTCGACCACTGTACTCAACATGCCCCGTAAAACCACTCAATAGCTCTCCTTATTCTTCTTTCCAGCACGCTTTTCCACCTCTCATTCCAATTCTAGTGTGTGTATATAACTTGATAAGTGGGGTCCATAATTTTCATGAAAATGCAAAAAAACCAAGTGTAATTAAGACATATATGGAGAACAAGGTAGGAAGAATTCTGCTAGACATCACGCACACACAAATGCAATGTAAGAAGGGAACCTTTGAATCATCAACAATTAATAAAGTAAAAGAAAAAATCATTCAAAGGAAATTTCATAGTATCTCCATAAAATTTGGGGGAAGGCTCCAGTAATAGGTTCAAAAATAAATGTTGTTTCCAACAAGTGTCATAAAATGCTTTGAATGTTTAGTTAAAAACAATCTGCACTTGAGTTCTAACTCATCACACATCACCAGTGTGTACATATGTAAAATGGGGATAAAAATTCTAGAATCACAGGAGCAGACATTTTTTAAATGAAAAGTATTGTTATTAAGTTCAGTTTCCTTTGAGATAAGATCAATAAAAGTTTTAAACTGGTGATTTTGATGAAAAAATTTTAGGGAAACGTTTAAATTTTGGAGGGGTGATAGGCCAATAAAATTAAATTTTAAAATATTTCCATTTTCAGAATATTTTTACATGTGTAGATGGAAATTATCAAATGAATTAATGTGTCTAAAAATATAATGTAAAGCAAAAATACTATGTTTTGGTCCATTTCCAATTCATAGTTCTAGTAATTAACAGTTGAAATAAAAATATCGCATGTATTTCTGATAAGTATGATATTGCCTAACAAATATGTTCTGAACAGTTTCTTCACTGCCAGCTCACTACTTGAAACATTCTAGATGCATATTTTGCTCGTGTTTTCATGCTACCTATCAGTGATGCTTGTTTAAATGTCATTGTCAACTATCTACTCTCAGGCATGTAGAAAGAAAGTGAAAGTGAAGTCGTTCAGTCGTGTCCAACTCTTAGCAACCCCATGGACTGCAGCCTACCAGGCTCCTCCATCCATGGAATTTTCCAGGCAAGAGTACTGGACTAGGGTGCTAGAAAGAGACTGCAAATGGAAGATCATGCATATCTGTGCAGTGACAAAAAACTTGTTTGTTTTTATGATATCATGTGTAATTTACAAGCATGAAGTGGAACTTAATGTATTGTGTAATATTTTGTAAGTTTAAAATATTGTTATTTCTAAACTCAGCTTTCAAAATTTTCAAAATACTTGTAATGGGGACTTCATATAATATTTCAAAACAGCTCATTTTGAGTTATTGTCAAGAAAAACACACTCTTCTCCTTCAACAATGAAAGTAACCAACCATCATTATAATTAAATATTCCTATGTTTATAATACTTGTGATGTTAATCATGCACTGGCCAGCTGACGGCGAACTGGCTAGTATTTCTGTGTGAGGATGCCAAGGACAAAATTTCATAAGGTCTTTACCTCCCAGTGAAAAATAATAGTTCTTTTAATCAATTAAGAATGTATAGGGGGATAGAATATTATTTTTAATCAATTAAGAATGTATTATAGGATAGGAATTCATAATTTAAATAAATCTATAGCTCTTTCTTTTGAGGTATAAATTTTTCATTAATAATAATTTATTGATACAAAACAAGACTGTTCCTGGGGCAGTTGTCTATAAACTAGATTCCAGATCCAAATATCTTATGCCCAGTCTTCTCAACTACCATCCCCAAAGCTGCTTGAAACAGTTAAAGTTTTCACAGGTCAAATTCTGTGTACTTTTCAGTGGAATTTAAAGAGGTAAGTCATGTTACAGAGAAGGCGATGGCACCCCACTCCAGTACTCTTGCCTGGAAAATCCCATGGATGGAGAAGCCTGGTGGGCTGCAGTCCATGAGTTGGACACAACTGAGCGACTTCCCTTTCACTTTTCACTTTCATGCATTGGAGAAGGAAATGGCCACCCACTCCAGTGATCTTGCCTGGAGAATCCCAGGGACAGGGGAGCCTGGTGGGCTGCCGCCTATGGGGTCGCACAGAGTCGGACACGACTGAAGCGACTTAGTAATAGTAGTAGTAGTAAGTCATGTCAATGGTGTGCCAGAACTGGTGCAAACTGACTCTTGAGAACCAATGTGTGCTTTCCAACCCCACATTCAGTGACATCGTACTGATAGTTCAAGATCAGCCCTGGTAGAAGGAAGTATGGGCTTCCCAGGTGACTCAGTGGTAAAGAACCCACCTGCCAATGCAGGAGACATGGGTTTGACCCCTGGGTTGAGAAGATTCCCTAGAGAAGCAAGTAGCTACCCACTCCAGTATTCTTGCCTGGAGAATCCCATGGACAGAAGAGCCTGGCAAGCTACAGTCCATGGGGTTGCAAGTGTCACAAAGAGTCGGACATAGCTGAGCAACTAAACAACACCACCAACAGGAAGAGTTATACCACAGAAATGGAAAACACTATAAATTTTTTCTTCTTACCTTGGAAAGCCAGCTGTTAAACACTGATCAGCATAGCACTATTTAGGGGGAAAAAAAGAAAAGGAAACATGGATGTGGTTTCAGTTGTAGGAAGGCAATGAAATTTGTAAGTTGGGTTTGGAATGACTAGTCAGATTTAGTGGAGAGGGCAATGGCACCCCACTCCAGCACTCTTGCTTGGAAAATCCTATGGATGGAGGAGCCTGGTGGGCCGCAGTCCATGGGGTCGCTAGGAGTCGGACACGACTGAGAGACTTCACTTTCACTTTTCACTTCCATGCGTTGGAGAAGGAAATGGCAACCCACTCCAGTGTTCTTGCCTGGAGAATCCCAGGGACGGGGGAGCCTCATGGGCTGCCATCTATGGGGTCACACAGAGTCGGACACGACTGAGGCAACTTAGCAGCAGCAGCAGCAGTCAGATTTAGAATTGGGAAATATTCAAAATGTCATGTCCTTGAAGAATATTTTCAGCATTTGTGAGATCAATGAGTTTGGAAAATTAGGAAACATCTACTGGGAATTTTAAATTATGGGAAGTTCTGAGCAATCTAGTATGTTTGTAAAAGGGAAGTGTAATGTAATTAAATGAATATCTTATTAAGCACCTTGGCTCTGGTCTGCTCCAGGTTATCCTGATGTCAAGCAAGAATAGCCTTCCCTAGAACCTCAGCCAAACCTGATATAGAAGACCAAAAGTCCCTCAAATGTAGGGTACAGGTTGGTGTACACTGGAAAGCAAATGAATACACATTGGCAGGGGCCAGGTAATTATATACTTCACTCGGTAGAGCCAACAAAAGTCAGCTTTCACTTCAGAGCAATGAAAACAGACAAAGTTCTAAGATGTTATAATTTGACCACAGTCGAGTTTCACAGTGGAAATTTGCAAAGAAAAACTCATTCTTACTGTTATCATAGCACAATTTCAATATGTAATTTGATTGATTATATATAAAAGATAGAACCAGTTGTTTTGAATACAATATGAACCCATAGAACATCCTAGCTATTACAGACATTTACAAGTAATAAACAAGTGTATATTCAAGTATGTGAAACCACTGTGATAACAAGATAGGTAGGCTTATTCTTGTAATAATCACCTTTCTATTATTCTTGTAGTAATTACTATTCTATTATTAATCAACATACCATTATCTCCTTTCTTGGATTATTTTTTCTCCATGCACTTATCACACTACATATTTTTTTGACTGTTCTTATCCTATCTATTTCCAACCACTACAATGTGCAAGCCTATGTAGGTAAGGATCTTCTTCAGTTTGCTTATCACTTTATTGCTACCATTATGTTCTTTCACCACCTGGCACATGATAAATAATGAATATTTGCTGAATAAGTAGATGAATTAACACAAAGATTGGTGAGGAAGGTTCAATGACTGAAAGCTTTCAGAATTCTATTCTATTTGAGATTTCACAGTAACCATAAAAATCAGAAACAGAGAAGATACACAGACAAACCCAGCATAAAAATGTTGCTCACTTGTACCTAGATTACTAAACACTGAAAGTATGTTTCAGCTATCACGTCTCAGTTTAGTACAAATAGCTAAGAAAATATCTTGCAAGCATTTTAGCTGAGGAGAAAAGACCATTTTCCAGGGAGAACAAACTCAAGTCATCCCTAAAACCCCAGAGATCAGATACTTTTCAACAATGAAATAAAATAGGGTGATTTTCCTTCCTTATGATGGAGAGCTATATTCTCATTGAGAGCTTTTAAAAAAACAATATTTCAAGGTGTTCTCAGGGAAACTTATTCCCACATAGATATGCTGTCATCTTCAGCAACGTTTCCTATTATGGTATTGTAGTGCTGGAGAAAACTCTTGAGAGTCCCTTGGACTGCAAGGAGATCAAACCAGTCAATCTTAAAGGAAATAAACCCTGAATATTCATTGGAAGGACTGATGCTGAAGCTGGAACTCCAATACTTTGGTCACCTGATGTGAAAACTGAATCATTAGAAAAGACCTTGATGAGGGGAAAGTTTGACAGCAGGAGGAGAAGGAGGCAACAGAAATTGAGATGGTTAAATAGCATCACCAACTCAATGGACATAAATTTGAGCAAAATCCAGGAGACGGTGAAGAACAAGGAAGCCTGGAGTGCTACAGTCCATGGGATCACAAACAGTCAGATACGACTGAGTGACTGAACAACAACAACAACAACTATTGCTGTATTTTAAAAGAAATGTGAGAAATCTTTTTAGATCCATTGTAGAAACAGATTAAGAAAAAACTGATAACTAATTAGCAGACATAGGGATAGTGGGAAGATAGCCAATCCAGATGAATTTAGACTCTTCAAATTTGCAAGATATGTAAATCCATTAGAAAATAGCCTATTTTTTCATGTCCCTTTGATTATATAAAGCTGGTAGTCAAAAAAGCCATACTTCTATTTCTTATGTGATATTTAAAAAATTATCTGTGTTTGTAGGATGGAAATTGATGTATTGTTGACAAAAAGTGTCCATCTGTTGGCTGATAATGGGCTCCTTCCTGGGCAATTACTTTGTCATCCCTAACATCTAGTGTGGGTCTGAGGCCATAATTAGTTCTCAATAAATATTTATGGAATGAACATTGTATTACTGATTTAATAATGAAGTATCTTTGCAACTAGGTCTATAGCTTTGAATTCAGAGCTAGCCCAGATACTTTTGTCCTTGAAACCCATTTTCTCTACTCATCTCCCTTTATTCTTTGCTTGCCCTATGAGAGCAGTGTAGCATCTGGAGCCAACAAAGGGAATAGAAATGTACAAAATACCATTTTTCATACAAGAGTCCATGTGACCTTTAAGAAGAGTCCAAGCTCCATTGGCTGAAAAGTTTTCTGTGGGCAAAGCATTTTCCCAAGGTCACGAGAGTTCAAAGAACACAGCAAACTTTGAGGAACATGCCAATGAATTTTGTAAAAGTTGTTTGTGTGTGTGTGCGAAGACACAGGGCTTGGCTGGTCATTCTGATCTCCAGATGGTCACAGGATGCAGCCAGTAATGACCATAAAACGTCGTTATTAGTTTAATCAAGCAACATAGTCTCATTTGTTTGCTTGTAAAAGAGAATCCGTCAGACACGTTGACTCTGCTCATCATTCCCACCACTTTCCCTGCCTAAGTGACCGCTGTTTTTCAGTTGGATTACTGTTTTTCAGTTGGATGACTTACTGATTGCCTCTTTAATAACCTTGCGTCCTTGAAATCTATTCACATCCTAGCTGTAGAGATCATTTTAAAACCTAATTTTTGGATCCTGTCACTTCTAGCCTTGGAAAATGTTTTGCTTCCCATTGTAGTCAGGATAGAAAGCAAAAATCTTTACCATAACCTATGAGACCCTGCTTGATTAGGACCCTACCTTCTTCAGTTGTTTCTCCTGCCACGATCCCTTTGCCCCCAGCCACACAGCACTCCTGTGGTTCTTCCTTGTCTGAAGGCTTTCCCCTGCGCTGGAATCTGCTTCTCATTCGCAGTTCAGTGCTGCGGGTACTGTTCTCAACAGCTCTTTAAGGATTAGGAGGCAGTAGTTACTTTTACTGTACCAGGTTGGTAATGCTTCATGACAGGGTTGATGCTCAAACTTGAAGATGAGTAAGCTCTCCTAGTCAGACATGTGGGACAAGAGTGTAATTTCAGCAGAGGTAATAGAATAAAAATAGAGATGGCAAGGAACCATATGACATAGAACTAGCACTGACATTTGTTAAAATAAGGAAAACAGAGGATGAAATTTTGAGAGCTAGGTGATCTCTACTTTGTCTGGGACTACAGAATAGATAAGAGACTAAGCACCTGGATGGGCTTCCCAGGTAGCGCTAGTGGTAAAGAACCTGCCTGCCAATGCAGAATGAGAGACGTGGGTTTGATCCCTGGGTCAGGAAGACCCCTTGGAGGAGGGCATGGCAACCCACTCCAGTATTCTTGCTTGGAGAATCCCATGGACAGAGGAGCCTGGAGGGCTACAGTCTATAGCGTCTCAAAGAGTCAGACACCACTGACATCACTGACTTAGCATGCTCAAAGGCAAGTGGATATGTGGGGAAGAATATAGAATGGATACATGAAAGGCAGGGAAGGGTATATAGATCTATGAGGTACCAGCACATACAATTTCCTAGGAGAATTTGTGGACAAATATAGAAAAGAAATGCTAACATTTAAATAGCAGATACCAGTAAGGAAGATAAAGAAGTGGTCAGAGAAATTGACTCTGGACACAAGGGATGTGAGGGTTTCAAGAAGGAAGTGGTCCAACTCCTACCACAGAAACATAGAAGATAATTTTATTAAGATGAGGACTGAAAGGACCCAGGGATTTCAAAATAGGTAAGTCTTTGATAAGTTTCACCAAGGAGGTATTAGAAACTGAGCCACAAGGAAAATAGCCAGAGATTAAGGAGGAATTGGAATATACTGAGGTGGAGACAAAACAGAGACAGGCTCAGACATAGAGAACAACTTAATGGTTACCAGAAAGGAAATGGGTGAGTGCAGGGGTAAAGCAGGGTTTGGGGTTAACAAGCACACTGCTAAATATGAAAGAGATAAACAAGGGCCTACCGAATACCACAGAGAACTACTATATTCAGTATCTTGTAAAACCTTATAACGGAGAAGAATCTGAAAAAGAATATGTGTTTCAGTTCAGTTTAGTCTCTCAGTCGTGTCTGACTCTTTGCGACCCCATGAATTGCAACACGCCAGGCCTCCCTGTCCATCACCAACCCCCGGAGTTCACTCAGACTTGTGTCCATCAAGTCAGTGATGCCATCCAGCCATCTCATCCTCTGTCGTCCCCTTCTCCTCCTGCCCCCAGTCCCTCCCAGCATCAGAGTCTTTTCCAATGAGTCAACTCTTCACACGAGGTGGCCAAAGTACTGGAATTTCAGCTTTAGCATCATTCCTTCCAAAGAAATCCCAGGGCTGATCTCCTTCAGAATGGACTGGTTGGATCTCCTTGCAGTCCAAGGGACTCTCAAGAGTCTTCTCCAACACCATAGTTCAAAAGCATCAATTCTTCGGCGCTCAGCTTTCTTCACAGTCCAACTCTCACATCCATACATGACCACAGGAAAAACCATAGCCTTGACTAGACGGACCTTTGTTGGTAAAGTAATGTCTCTGCTTTTGAATATGCTATCTAGGTTGATCATAGCTTTCCTTCCAAGGAGTAAGTGTCTTTTAATTTCATGGCTGCAGTCACCATCTGCAGTGATTTTGGAGCCCCCAGAAATAAAGTCTGACACTGTTTCTACTGTTTCCCCATCTATTTCCCATGAAGTGATGGGACCAGATACCATAATCTTCGTTTTCTGAATGTTGAGCTTTAAGCCAACTTTTTCACTCTCCTCTTTCACTTTCATCAAGAGGTTTTTTGGTTCCTCTTCACTTTCTGCCATAAAGGTGGTGTCATCTGCATATCTGAGGTTATTGATATTTCTCCTGGCAATCTTGATTCCAATATGTATATATATATATAACTTAATTATATAATGTAATTACATATGTAATATAATATATAATTCCATTAAAATTATATAATGTATATAATACAGTTATATATAATATATATAATTCGGTTGTGTGTGTGTGTATATATATATATATAAAACTGAATCACTTTATGGAACACCTGAAACTAACACAACATTGTAAATCAACTATGAAAAGTGAAAGTGTTAATTCTCAGTCATGTCTGACTCTTTGCAACCCAATGGACTTTAGCCCACCAGGCTCCTCTGTCCATGGAATTCTTCAGGCAAGAACGCTGGAGCAGGTTGGCAATCCCTTCTCCAGGGGATTTTCCTGACCCAGGGATCGAATTTGGGTCTCCTGTCTGGCAGACAGATTTTTTACCATCTCAACTACTAGGGAAGCCAACGTACTTCAACTTAGAAAAAGAGAGAAATGTAGGCAGAGACTGAAGACCATTCTTTTGCAGAACTAGGCTGTGAAGGGTAGAGGAACAGGGTAGTCAACTGTGAGTGGATGTAAAGTTGAGGAAAAATGTTTCAATTATATGTTTTTAACAGTAGGATTAAGTTTGTTTCACAGGGGAAAGGAGGATAATATTAAAATACAGTTTTTGAGGATATAAGGGCTTCCCTGGTAGCTCAGCTGGTAAAGAATCTGCCTGCAATGCAAGAGACCCCAGTTTGCTTCCTGAGTTGGGAAGATCCCCTGGAGAAGGGATAGGCTACCCACTCCAGTGTCCTTGGGCTTCCCTGGTGGCTCAGCTGGTAAAGAATCCGCCTGCAATGTGGGAGACCTGGGTTCAATCCCTGGGTTAGGGAGATACTCTGGAGAAGGGAAAGGCTAGCCACTCCAATATTCTGGCCTGGAGAATTCCATGGACTGTCACAAACAGTCAGACACGATTGAGCAACTTTCACTTTTGAGGAAATAATTTATGAAACAAAATATTGCAAGAGAGAGTAGGGGATCTACTTTTGAATCAAGAAGAATTACCTTTTAGTGCAGGAGCAAACTCCTGAGATGGGAAAAAAAAGTGAAGTGAGTCATGGGCCCCTTACACATCTGTTTCTTGCCATTCTCAGTGGGGTAAGAGATCTGGCCTCTGCTAAGGGGATGTGAAAGTAGCGACTTGATCTCAGTAACCTTGCGGATATATCTGATGGTGCTAAACCATAATGGTTTTCTATGTTCACAGCTCTAAGGACTTGACCCGCACATAAAATAACATATTCAAGGCTGAGACATTGCTGCAGATTTGTGCATATGGCCTGTCTAGTCTCTCTTGAACCAGAAACGGGGATACAAGACCAGAGGAGGAGGTTCCAAGACCAAGGATGTGAAAATAACTGAGACAGTAGGAGAGATTCTCTCTGACATCAGACTGTTTACAGCAATGGATTCTTCTTTGGTGCGGGCTTGACACCACCTTCTTCTTGCCATTAGAATGCATTTAGGAATCACTACAATTCCAGGCATTGTCTCACAGTGCTTGACTGTACTCAAATTTGAGCTTTTAACTGTTTTCAACAATTGTTTAATATTTTGAGAAAAATGAGAATTTGAAGGGTGAGCAGGGTGATGTATGGAATTCTCTTTCATCAAAATAAATAACTATGCATTCTCATTAGGAAATAAAAAGCAAAACACTTTAATATATATATTTATCCAGTGGCATCACCAACTCAATGGACATGAGTTTGAGCCAACTCTGGGAGATAGTGAAGGACAGGGAAGCCTGGCATGACCCCCTGCAGTCCATGGGGTCACAAAGAGTTGAAGATGATTTAGTGACTGAACAACAACAAATCCAGTGTTTTTAGCATATGTCGGACAGTTACGTTTGGTTTAAATCAATAGATTACAGCTGTGAATGGTTCTTTCCTTCATGCATTTGTGAACACAGTGATCTAGTTTTTACTGGTACTAAAGTTTTCTTCAGTGTAATATGATTTTCTCTGCTCAGGGTTTGTTCTTTTGCCTTTTTGTTTTCTTGCCTCTAAATTTTTACCTTTGCCAGCATTATGCGGCTGAGGTAATAGCATCTGGACACCAAGGAAGCACCGAATAAAGACCTACTGATTCACTGACCCACATGCTGTGAAGATGCTTCATTCACAGGGTCAAATCAGGAAACTGATGTTGCCAACTTAAACCTGTCTTCCTGGTTGCTTCAAGCCACCCTTTCTTGTCTAAGCAGGGAATGTGAGCAAACTGCTTTGCCACATGCCCATAGTGTCCGTGCTGTTGCCGCAAGGAGCAGAGGCAGGAGAATTTACAAAAGTACAGAAACGTCTAACTGGGATTTTCTTTGTCTCCAGTGGCTAATCTTTGTTACACTGTCAACCTAAATGTATCACAGATACATGCCATTTGGGTTTTTCCCTTTTTCTTTCTTTCTTCTTTTTTTTTTTTTTTTTCTTTTTTGCTATAGCTTCATCCTCAAAAAAAAGAATTCTTAGGATGAGATGAGTGGGTTAAAGCATTTCATGCGAAGATGGACACAATAAAGGACAGAAATGATATGGACCTAACAGAAGTAGAAGATATTAAGAGGAGTTGGCAAAAATACACAGAAGAACTGTACGAAAAAGATCTTCATGACTCAGGTCACCATGATGGTGTGATTACTCACCTAGAGTCAGGCATCCTGGAATATGAAGTCAAGTAGGCCTTGGGAAGCATCACTATGAACAAAGCTAGTGGAAATGATGGAATTCCAGCTGAGCTATTTCAAATCCTAAAAGATCATGCTGTGAAAGTGCTGCACTCAAAATGCCAGCAAATTTTGAAAACTCAGCAGTGGCCGCAGGACTAGAAAAGGTCAGTTTTCATTCCAATCCCAAAGAAAGGCAATGCCAAAGAATGTTCAAACTACCACACAACTGCGCTCATTTCAGACACTAGAAAGGTAATGCTCAAAATTCTCCAAGCCAGGCTTCAACAGTATGTGAACCATGAACTTTCAGATGTTCAAGCTGGTTTTAGAAAAGGCAGAAGAACCAGAGATCAAATTGCCAATATCTGTTGGATCATAGGAAAAGCAAGAGAGTTCCAGAAAAACATCTACTGCTTCATTGACTAAACTCAAGTCTCTGACTGTATTCAGTTCAGTTCAGTCACTCAGTCACGTCCGACTCTTTGTGACCCCATGGACTACAGCGAACCAGGCCTCCCTGTCCATCACCAAGAGTCCCTTGGACTGCAAGGAGATCCAACCAGTCCATCCTAAAGGAAATCAATCCTGAATATTCACTGGAAGGTCTGATGCTGAAGCTGAAACTCCAGTACTCTGATCACCTAATGTGAAGAGCTGACTCATTAGAAAAGACCTTGATTGAATGATTGAAGGCAGGAGGAGAAGGGGACGACAGAGCACAAGATGGCTGGACAGCATCACTGATTCAAGAGACACGAGTTTGAGCAAGCCTGGGGAGATGGTGAAGTACAGGGAAGCCTGGCGTGCTACAGTCCATGGGGTCACAAAGAGTTGGACATGACTGAACAACAAGAACAACCAAAGGATATTCATTGTAGTGATGTTTGATTTCTAAAGTGTGGGAGCAACAAAATTAATATCAGCTGGAGAACTTGTATTCTAAAATATGGGATGTAATATGTATTAAGAGTTACAGACCACATTTCTGAAATACATGTACTTTCTTTTTTATATTCTTTTCTATTATGGCTTATCATAGGATATTGAATATAGTTCCCTGTGCTATACAGTAGGACCTTGTTGCTTATCCTTTCTATATATGAGAGTTTGCGTCTGCTAATCCAAAACTCCTAATCCACCCCTTCCTGACCTCCCCTTCACTGGCAACCATGAGGCTGTTCTCTAAGTCTGTGAGTCTGTTTCCGTTTCATAGCTGAGTTCATTCACTGAACACCGATTTTAACGGTCCCTTAAGGAGCATTTCCAAGGTGTTTCTATCATAAATTGTATGCTGAGGGCTTTTCCTTCCTGTGTATTTCTGGTGAAGTCATGCTGTGCATTACTCTGCAGTGTTATATTTTTAGCACAGTTCTTGACTTAAAATGTTATTGATTTTTCCTAGAAAGCTTTTATTATTCAGTTTAATATGTAGTTTTTAAACCTTTGTCTGCTGTTTCAGACAAAGAAACTTTGTCTGTTCTTTGTTTTAAAACTTTGGGCAAACGTTGTTTTTGAATCATGCATGGCTTTTAAACCAATATCTGGAAGGCTAGAATTTTCAACAGGAATATGCACATTCCTATAATACAATAGTATACAAGATAGGCTAGATTCTTGCCCTGATGGAGTTTGTCTTCCAGTGGGAAAGATACTTTAGAAAAGCAAGTGAAATGATGAACATACAGTTTTAGGTGGAGATTAGCATTTTAAAGAAGAATAGAAGAGTGAGAGGATAAAGTGATAGAGCAATATTAATTCTTCTAATCCACTAACATGGGGTATCTTTCCATTTGTGTCTTCTTCAGTTTCTTTGGAGAAGGCAACGGCAACCCACTCCAGTACTCTTGCCTGGAAAATCCCATGGGTGGAGGAGCCTGGTAGGCTGCAGTCCATGGGGTCGCTAAGAGTTGGATATGACTGAGAAACTTGGTTAAACTTATTCCTAATTATTTATTTGTTTAGTTTTTGGTAAATGCTATCATAAATGGGATTGTTTGATTTCATTTTTGGATACTTGATTGTTAGTGATATGTCTTTTTATAAAGACACTAATCAATTACATTAGAATAGGGCCTCCATCCTTCTGACTTCATTTAAATTTAATTACTTTTTAGAGGCTCTGAGCGTCTGCCTGCAATGCGGGAGACCAGAGTTCGATCCCTGGGTCAGGAAGATCCCCTGGAGAAGGAAATAGCAACCCACTCCAGTACTCTTGCCTGGAAAATTCCATGGATGGAGGAGCCTGGTAGGCTACAGTCCATGGGGTTGCAAGAGTCGGACACGACTGAGCAACTTCACCTTATTGACCGTGTAAGGTTTTAGATATGAACTTGGAGGCGGGGATACAAACATTCATTACAGGAATGATATGATCCGATTTAACTTTTTAAAATATCATATTGGCTGCTGTGTGCTGAATGACCACTTGGGGGAAAGAGTGAAAACAGAGGGCCTAGTTGTAAATCTAACGCAGGGGTCAAGGTGAGAAATGATAAAGGCTGTGTAAAGAATGACACAGGTAGAAACTGAGACAATATGTAGATTCAGATTATACTTTGAAAGCAAAACTATGGAAACTTGCTGGATGTGGGTGGATAAAAGAATGACAAGAAGCAAGGGAACAAAAGACTATGGTTTGGGGCCTGAGCATGAGGGAGCATGGTGGCACCGTACTCTAAGATAGAGAGGACTAGGAGAGGGAAGGGATAAAAACAAGAGTTATACTTTAAACACGTTAAGATTAAGGTGAGGAGAAAAAGAAAGATACAAGCATCTGAATGCAGAGTTCCAAAGAATAGCAAGAAGAGATAAGACAGCCTTCTTCAGTGATCAATGCAAAGAAATAGAGGGAAAAAACAGAATGGGAAAGACTAGAGATCTCTTCAAGAAAATCAGAGATACCAAGGGAACATTTCATGCAAAGATGGGCTCGATAAAGGACAGAAATGGTATGGAGCTAACAGAAGCAGGAGATATTAAGAAGAGGTGGCAAGAATACACAGAAAAACTGTAGAAAAAAGATCTTCACGACCCAGATAATCATGATGATGTGATCACTTATCTAGAGCCAGACATCTTGGAATGTGAAGTCAAGTGGGCCTTAGAAAGCATCACTATGAACAAAGCTAGTGGAGGTGATGGAATTCCATCAACTCCTGAAAGATGATGCTGTGAAAGTGCTGCACTCAAGATGCCAGCAAGTTTGGAAAACTCAAAAGTGGCCACAGGACTGGAAAAGGTCAGTTTTCATTCCAATCCCAAAGAAAGGCAATGCCAAAGAATGCTCAAACTACCACACAATTGCACTCATCTCACACGCTAGTAAAGTAATGCTCAAAATTCTCCAAGCCAGGCTTCAGTAATACGTGAACTGTGAACTCCCTGATGTTCAAGCTGGTTTTAGAAAAGGCAGAGGAACCAGAGATTAAATTGCCAGCATCTGCTGGATCATGGAAAAAGCAAGAGAGTTCCAGAAAAACATCTATATCTGCTTTATTGACTATGCCAAAGCCTTTGACTGTGTGGATCACAATAAACTGTGAAAAATTCTGAAAGACA
Source organism: Capra hircus (assembly GCF_001704415.2). NCBI lineage: Eukaryota > Metazoa > Chordata > Mammalia > Artiodactyla > Bovidae > Capra > Capra hircus. The sequence goes on from NC_030814.1 coordinate 19,810,816, forward strand.
TGGGAATACCATACCACCTAACCTGCCTCTTGAGAAATCTGTATGCAGGTCAGGAAGCAACACTTAGAACTGGACATGGAACAACAGACTGGTTCCAAATAGGAAAAGGAGTACATCAAGGCTGTATATTGTCACCCTGCTTATTTAACTTATATGCAGAGTACATCATGAGAAACCCTGGGCTGGAAGAAGCACAGCCTGGAATCAAGATTGCCGGGAGAAATATCAATAACCTCAGATATGCAGATGACACCACCCTTATGGCAGAGAGTGAAGAGGAGCTAAAAAGCCTCTTGATGAAAGTGAAAGAGGAGAGTGAAAAAGTTGACTTAAAGCTCAACATTCAGAAAACGAAGATCATGGCATCAGTCCCATCACTCCATGGGAAATAGATGGGGAAACAGTGGAAACAGTGTCAGACTTTATTTTTGGGGGCTCCAAAATCACTGCAGATGGTGACTGCAGCCATGAAATTAAAAGACGCTTACTTCTTGGAAGAAAAGCTATGACCAACCTAGATAGTATATTCAAAAGCAGAGACATTACTTTGCTGACTAAGGTCCATCTAGTCAAGGCTGTGGTTTTTCCTGTGTTCATGTATGGATGTGAGAGTTGGACTGTGAAGAAAGCTGAGTGCCGAAGAATTGATGCTTTTGAACTGTGGTGTTGGAGAAGACTCTTGAGAGTCCCTTGGACTACAAGGAGATCCAACCAGTCCATTCTGAAGAAGATCAGCCCTGGGATTTCTTTGGAAGGAATGATGCTAAAGCTGAAGCTCCAGTACTTTGGCCACTTCATGCAAAGAGTTGACTCATTGGAAAAGACTCTGATGCTGGGAGGGATTGGGGGCAGGAGGAGAAGGGGATGACCAAGGATGAGATGGCTGGATGGCATTACAGACTCGATGGAAGTGAGTCTGAGTGAACTCCGGGAGATGGTGATGGACGGGGAGGTCTGGCGTGTTGCGATTCATGGGGTCGCAAAGAGTCGGACCCAACTGAGCGACTGAACTGAACTGAAGATTAAGGTGCCTATTGGACAGTCATTCGGTGACTTGGAATAAACAGATGAAGACTCAATTTGTGGCATGTTGACTCATAACCAACTTTCATAAATGCATCTATTTCAGGAAGGTTACTTATTACTTAGTTTTGAGCTCTTGACATTAACTGTTGTTGAATTAAGCAGTTATAATAACATATTGAGTACCTCATAGGATTATTGGGAGAGCTGAAGAACCAGAATTTGACATAATTAATCAAGGAACTCTCCCCCCAAAACTCCAAACCGGAACTGGCCCTGGGAAGAAAACTGCTAAGTATATTTCAGGATGATAATACCCCCAGCTGGGCTTGAGCTACCAACATTTTAGTTTCCATACTCTCTGGAGACTAACCAGCCTCCTGGTGGCCTGTTTTTATTGAACTCCTTCCAAAATGAAGTACACATTTGGGAATAAATGATTAGATGATTATTTTATGCTTATATTTGTTTTTCCTGTCCTTTCTGCCAGAATCCCCATTCACAGATTTATTATGTGTATTCTCCACCATGAAACACCATACAACATAACTTCCAATCAAGAAATTTATGGTGAAAGGACAAAGTGGACTAGCGTTTATGGAATTATTTTATCATGTGTTCCCATTATAAAGCAGCAGCTGATCTTACAGAATTTTGAAACAATACCTGAAATACTCAGTTCTTATACTAGCTTGGAAGTTGAGGTGCTAGTATGTTACATTTGGTATGTACACTGAACCAGTAAACATTTATGGTACTGATGCTTCCACAGCCAGAATACAGGGACTCTGGTAAGCAAGGGGCAAAAGTGGAAGTGACCCCTCCCACATATTCATCTAATAGCTCACTCACCAAAGTTTTATATCCTATTCCAATTCCTTTAGGCTCCATGAGTTTAGGAGTCTTAGTATGCTGGGGGTGGGTGATGCTGCTGCCTTGGAATCAAGTAAAGATTGACTGGTTTAATGGAATTGGAGGCTGAGAGTGCCACTTTTCTGATTCTGATTCTGAAACCACAGGATGAGTAGTCACAAAGAGGATTATGGAGTGATTGAAATGATTGATCGTAGCTGTATTGGGGAAAGAGTGCTGCTGTCCCACAATGGGGTCAACAAGGGCTTGATGGAAACCCAGTGATCTTCCGAGGTGCTTTTCAATACTGCCGCTTGCAGCGTAAAAGTTAAAGGAAATCCACGACAACCAACCCAATATAGGAAAGATAGTCAAGGGGTCCCTTTTCTCAGGGATAAACGCATAGGTAAATTTTTGGCTATGGGCAAAAGAAACATGAAATTGTTAACAGAGGAGGGAAGTCAATAATACAAATACAGGCTTCCCAGGTGGCTCACTGCCACTGCAGGGGACACAGGTTCAAATCCCTGGTCCGGGAAGATCCCATGTACTGTGCAGCAACTAAGCCCATGCCTCACAACTCTAAAGCCTGTGCTTTGGAGCCTGGGAGCCACACTACTGAAGCCCACATGCCCTAGAGCCAGCGCTCCCCAGCAAGAGCAGCCTCCCCAGTGAGAAGCCCGCAGCTGGAGAGTGGCCTCCGCTTACTGCAGCTAGACAAAAGCCCATGCAGCGACAAAGACCCAGCACAGCCAAGAGTAATACAATTACTTTTTGAAAAAGGATTGTTATTTAAAACAACAGCAACAACAACTCAAATACAGCACCAACGATTAGTTGCAGAAATAAGGATTGTATCCACCCATATAGTCTTTCGGCTGTGTTTATATATTTTATCATGTTTTCCTACATTTTCCTCCATTTCTCCAGTGATTTATGTAGTGTATTTTTCTGGTGGTTAACTTAAATATTAGTAGATAATTTATAGAATATTGAGACAAGACCATGGCACAACTCCAGAAGAACTGGACATCTTCCAGAAAGCCTGGATTTAAATCTGGATAAGACTTCAGCTCATTCCCTTTATATGGGGGAAAATAGTTACTTTAGGGAAAACCCAAGAGAAGTGTGTAAATTGATGTTGGGCTGCCAAAGGTTTGACTTATACAGGAAATTTGTGATTCATTTTGGCTACATAGCAACCAAGCCCCTTTCTATATTTGGGGAATTCTCTGCTCTGCTGGCTCAGACGGTAAAGCGTCTTGCTTACAATGCGCGAGACCTGGGTTTGATCCCTGGATCGGGAAGATCCTCTGGAGAAGGAAATGGCAACCCACTCTGGTACTCTTGTCTGGAAAATCCCATGGACAGAGGAGGATGGTGGGCTACAGTTCACGGGGTCACAAAGAGTCGGACACGACTGAGAGACTTCACTTCACTTCACTTCACTTCACTTCTGCCTTGGTGTAGTAGAGTGGGCAAAGAGAGTCTATTGTTTTAGAAGCCGATAATGCTAGATACTTAGTGTGACTGTGTGCTCAGCTGCTAAGTTGTGTCAGACTTTTTGTGACCCTATGGACTGTAGCCCGCCAGGTTCCTCTATCCATGGGATTCTCCAGGCAAAAATACTGCAGTGGGTGGCCATTTCTTTCTCTAGGGGATCTTTCCAACCCAGGGATCAAACCCATGTCTCCTGTGTCTCTGGCATTGGCTGGCAGATTCTTTTTTTTTTTTCCTAATTGAAGGATAATTGCTTTACAGAATTTTGTCATTTTCTGCCAACAATCAACATAGATCAGCCACAGGTATACATATGTCCCCTCCCTCTTGAACCTCCCTCCCATCTCCCTCCCCACCCCATCAATCTAGATTGTTACAGAGCCCCTGTTTGAGTTCCTTGAGCCATACAGCAAATTCCCATTGGCTAGCTACTGTACATATGGTAATATTAAGTTTCCATGTTACTTTCTCCATACATCTCACCCTCTCCTTCCCCTTCCCCCACCACATCCATTAAGTCTGTCCTTTACTATTGAGCCACCTGGGAACCTCAGACACTTAACACTTTCTCTTAAAGATCAAACAGTCTCTTGAGACTTAGAGTCATAGCTGGACTTGACAAAGTACTTACTGACGCAAGAAAACTTTTTTCTGTGTGTTTGTGATCATGACAATGACAGCAATTATTTCCTTATAAAAACGAGACAGAGACTTAGTTTGGAGCTTTTCCTTTGGCATCTTAACCTGAAATTGAGCTCCCTCACCTGACCTGCCTCTTGAGAAACCTATATGCAGGTCAGGAAGCAACAGTTAGAACTGGACATGGAACAACAGACTGGTTCCAAATAGGAAAAGGAGTACGTCAAGGCTGTATACTGTCACCCTGTTAATTTAACTTATATGCAGAGTACATCATGAGAAACGCTGGACTGGAAGAAGCACAAGCTGAAATCAAGATTGCTGGGAGAAATATCAATAACCTCAGATATGCAGATGACACCACCCTTATGGCAGAAAGTGAAGAGGAACTAAAAAGCCTCTTGATGAAAGTGAAAGAGGGGAGTAAAAAAGTTGGCTTAAAGCTCAACTTTCCAGAAAATGAAGATCATGGCATCTGGTCCCATCACTTCATGGGAAATAGATGGGGAAACAGTAGAAACAGTGTCAGACTTTATTTTTTGGGGGGGCTCCCAAATCACTGCAGATGGTGACTACAGCCATGAAATTAAAAGACTCTTACTCCTTGGAAGAAAAGTTATGACCAACCTAGATAGCATATTCAAAAGCAAAGACATTACTTTGCCAACAAAGGTCCGTCTAGTCAAGGCTATGGTTTTTCCAGTGGTCATGAATGGATGTGAGAGCTGGACTGTGAAGAAAGCTGAGTGCCGAAGAATTGATGCTTTTGAAGTGTGGTGTTGGAGAAGACTCTTGAGAGTCCCTTGGACTGCAAAGAGATCCAACCAGTCCATTCTGAAGGAGATCAGCCCTGGGATTTCTTTGGAAGGAATGTTGCTAAAGCTGAAACTCCAGTACTTTGGCCACCTCATGCAAAGAGTTGACTCATTGGAAAAGACTCTGATGCTGGGAGGGACTGGGGGCAAGAGGAGAAGGGGATGACCGAGGACGAGATGGCTGGATGGCATTACTGACTCGATGAACGTGAGTCTGAGTGAACTCCGGGGGTTGGTGATGGACAGGGAGGCCTGGCGTGCTGCGATTCATGGGGTCGCAAAGAGTCAGACACGACTGAGCAACTGAACTGAACTGACCCTCCCAGTGTGCCCGTAAACTAGTCCTTTCAATAAATTCCTTTTATACTTAACTCTAGCTGGAACTGTTAGAAATCAAGAATCCCAACTAATACAGCGTCTGTTAAGGTGGTTTCCAACAATTTTGTCAACCTTATGAATCACGTTTTAAAAATGCCTTCAAAATGATCCCTTTTTAAAAATCTGTTTTTAAAAGAAACAGACCTCTTAGTTTGAAGTATTTTAATATGAAGCAAAATGCATTTGTTAAGTCTGTGCAACTTTAGCTCAGATAAAATTATACCATTCATCAATTTAAGAATTCTAAAAATAAGATATATGCTTCATCACTACTTTTAGATTGAGGATCACTAGGTTGAGATAATGTGCACACTGTGCAATAAAACCTCATTAATTCAAATTACACAGGAGGAAGGACTTTCTAGGTCAATGTAAAAATACCAATTTTGGAAAGCAATGAAGTTTTATAATTTCTAAGTACTTACAGTAAGTAATGACATCTAAATACCAACAAAGCATTACTAGAGATGTTAGAAAGCTACAAGAACTTATGAAAAATCTGCCAAGCTAGATTTATAGGATACATAATCATACAATCAAGTTTTGTTGAGTGGTACCTGTATTTTTCAGGATTCTTTCTGATTTGAATAATAAAAATGCAATTCAACTGGCTAAAATTTAAAAAAAGGAATGTGTTTGGCAAACAGAACTGAAAGATCCAGTTAGTCTGGCCTCAGGAATTGCTCGCTGCAGGGGCTAAACATCATCAGGACCCAGTCTACCTCTCTCCATTGTTGGGCAACACTTTCCTCTGTATTAGTTTCATTCCTGGCCAAGCCCTCTCCTACAGCTCGAAAGATGGCTGTCAGAAGTTCTGGGCCTACATCTTTTTCTCTCAGCAAAAAATCACTCTTTTTACCCAACCGTTTCTTAAAAAGTCCTAGGACTATCACAGACTTACCCCGCGTATGATCCATGTGCTATTCTTGGCCAAGAATCTGAAGGAAGCTGAATGCCTGTATCAGGATGACATTCCCATCCCTAGAACCCGAAAATGACCGTGGCTCTGTCAATTCTAAAACCTCGTAGAAGGGAAGAAGTGGTTCAACAAAGAATGCTACTACCAGAAGAAGAATGGGATGCTGGCCAGGCAGAGGACCATTTCACAACCGTTTCACTAGAGGACCTTGGATTCTAAGCATCACCAGGAGCATCAGGGTCCTCTCTAACGTCACTGATTGTGACTCACCTTCCATTTGTACATGCCTTCTGTTGACCCATTTTTTCTCTCATTTGGCGATCTATTTTGCTGCCAGTAAGTGATAAAGTTCTTCCTTATATTGAATTAAGGTTTGCTTCCTTGGATTTTAAAAACACCAATCTCTCTACATGCTGCTCTATAGAGTATAGCATTTGCCCCTTCCTACTTTAAAATGATGTTCTTTCAATTGATAAGATGTCAGATATGATGCAAAGCATGCTTGCCACCCAGAGTTGTTTCCTCAGCCATTTCTCACACGACACATTTTCTACAGCCTTCATTGTCTTGGACACTTTTCCTCGAGATGTTTCCTCATTTGTCTATGTTTTTTTACTAGGGTATCATAAAAATGTGCTTCTGTGAAAGAATACGTGGGGGTGGATAAATAAAACAACAAGAAAACAAGTGTACACCGTGAAATGCAGACTATCATTTTGCTCACTGTGGCCCATCTATCTGCAAACAGTCCAATAGGGTAAAGATCCCAATCCTTGCATTTAGATGTAAAGTGGAGGCAATAAGCCACTTTATGCTTCATCTTGAATCCAGTGACCAGTCTGCACTGCCTATACCTTCCGCACTAGTGTAATTCTGAACCACTATCTATTACTGAAAGTGAAAGTGAGGTCGCTCAGTTGTGTCCGCCTCTTTGTGACCCCATGGACTGTAGCCCGCCAGGCTTCTCCGTCCATGGGATTTCCCAGGCAAGAGTACCGGAGTGGGTTGCCATTTCCTTCTCCACGGGATCTTCCTGACTCAGGAATAGAACCCAAGTATCCTGCATTGCAGGCAGACGCTTTACCCTCTGAACCACCAGGGAAGCCCCTTTATTACTGATGTGACTGGTTATTCCACAGGTGCACCAGGCTCTGAACTACTTGAGGGACTATGATTTATTTGCCCTTGCATTCCCAGAGCTTATCTCCATTCCAGGATATAGTGGATATTTAAATACATGCTTATTGAATAAAGGGATGGGTAATTCTAATCATATTGTTTTTAGCTTAAACACAAAACTTGGCATTTGTCCTTAAAGATACACATATAACTGGCAGATACGTGCTTTAAAACAAGTGATCTGTTTAAGTCTTAAAAATAATCCTTTATGTATTTTTCAAACTAGCCCAAATATCTCATAGATAAGGGCTTCCCTGGTGCCTCAGACAGTAAAGAAACTGCTTGCGGTGCAGGAGACCTGGGTTCAATCCCTGGGTGGGGAAGATCCCCTGGAGAAGGAAATGGCCACCCTCTCCAGTATTCTTGCCTGGGGAATTCTATGGACAGAGAAGCCTGGTGGGCTACAGACAGTGAACAATGGCCGAATAAATGAAATTGACTTAGTAAAAGCTTAACTAGTAGAGGATCCATGTGCCTGGGACAGAGTTTCACAGATAGTAAATATTACAGAAATGTTGCTGGAATCAAGACTAACTTAAAGGATATTTAATTATCACACATATAGATTATGATGGCAAAGTAAAAATTGGAAGAAGTGGATTCAGTAGATTTGGTCTTAGATATCTACGAGCTTAGTTTCAAGCAGACAGTGCAGAAGGATAGAACTGGCATAACACTGGTTAAGAAAAATGCCTAGAGAAAGTAGCAACATAAGACTTTCAGAATTGTCTCTCAAAAAAGATGATAGAGACCACTTAATCTACTCCTTTGCAAAGGAGAAAAACCTGATCACAAAAAGCCAAATGTCTTGTTCAAGGCCACATGGTTAGTTTCTAGCAGAAACAGATAAAGAATGCAGGGTTTAAGCTGGAAAAGTACAGGGTTTTTACTTTTGTTTAATGGGGCCTCTGTGTTGATGGAGTTAAACAGAAATACTTTAGAAATCTCTATTATTTTGTTTTTAAGGAAGGGATGTTGATCAGCTGGTTGATATTTCAATACGCTTACTTTCATGTGTAGCTGCGGGAGCATTCTAAATATAAAGCGACCACACTTCAATCATGAGGTTTCCCTATAGTACTTGTAGAGGGAATGCAGATTGAGTGAGCTATATGTAAGGTGCCCAGATAATTTATCACCCAGATGGAAACATTTCTAAGAATAAGAGAGGGTGCTATTAATAATTATGCTTGAACAATAGGCATAAACCCAGACTGTCAGGGTAAACCAAGATGTATTGTCACCACAGACAAATGTGTACTTGTTTCATAGTTCATTGCTTTCTATTAGGGAGCTGAGGACAAGGATTCTGATAATGGAAGTTGGGAGTAGGGGCTTATGTTTGCTTTTCATTAAGAATATACATTAAATAAAAAATGAGTTTCCAGATTTGGGTTTAGTCCAAGCACATTACACATCTAGAGTTACACATCCAGAAATTATACATTTGTGATATCATCTGGAAGTATCAAGGTTACTAAACTATAGCATGAATCAGGTCTCAAATAGGCTAGGAAAAGTACAAGCTGTTTTGAGACACCTTAACCCCTCTCTAATATCATTACTAGTCATGAAAGCGATGCAACTGGTTTTATTTTGTCTTTGACTTGGGTCACATTCCATTGCAGGATGATGTAAGTTTCAACCAAGCATGGAATAGTAATGAGCAATTTGGGAGATCCAGTTCTAAAACCTTGCCTTTGGTCACACACAGCTAGCGCTTAGAATCTAAAAACACGGAACCTTTTGATTTGCAAGGTTAATCGTACACCTGTTTACTTTTGGCATATTTTCTAAAAGGTTAAATTGTAAAAGCAAATGATCGACTTGTCCAAAAAAAAAAAAAAAAATAAGCCTATGAGTCTTCTAGTATTTTTCCTAGCTCGTTGAAATGTACAAGCTTGGCCTGCATATCTCTCCTCTACAAACAGCTGAGGGCTCTTGACTTTTGCTTGTAGCCAGTAGTTTCCAGCTTGGCTAAACATTAGAATCATTTGGAAGGCTTTTTAGAAATCCTGAGACAAAGGCTACACCTCAGAGCAATTAAATGATCAGCTCTGGTAACAGAACCCAGACATCAGTATTTTTAAAACCCTAGATAATTCCAGTGTGCTAGCAAAGTTGAGAAACACTACTGCACACCCAGCTCCATCTTCAGCTGTGGAATCATTTCAGGGGTTATTAGAAGAGTGCTAGTTCAGTGCTCTGAAGAGTCTGGAGACGTCAACTCAAGTTACAAAGCTAGGACTTATTGTAGTAACTGATCTCCTAGAGTTGTAGGTGGAAGTAAGAAAAAGAGGGATAATTAGCTTTAGACTTTGGTGGGCTTTATTTTTAAACCTGGGATTAGGTACTTAAATTAGCTGTAAGGCTTTGGACATGTTAGTCTCACCGAGCCTCAGTTTCCTCGTCTGTAAAATGGACCAGTAACACCTATTGCTGACCTGCTGTGATCACTTGCCTTGCTAATGAAACCAGACTTCCTCTCTTATTTACCCTAGGTTTGGAAGCTTCTATTCCTAATATCTAGAGTCCTGTCTTGATCATCTGATATTCTAGGACTTAGCCTCTGCCTTCTTTGTCTGGATGCTTTCTCGTTGCAACCTGCTGACCGATTATCCTGACCTTATTTTTTCCTGCACATGTACATTTGTGTGCTGCCCTTCCTAGATTCATTGTTCCTGGGCTCCTGTCACTCAACCACTGGCATATTCCAGAACTTCTTTCTGGATATCACTGACATTTGTTACCTCTAACTACACACGTATTGAGTATCAAGACCTACCAGTCCGACTAGACTTCTTCTTAGTACCTCTAAGTAGGCTGTCACCCCTATATTTGCAGAGCATTTATCAAATCAAATCACTCTGGGTCTGTGCTCATAATTTACAGAATAGTGGCTGAAGATGGACAACAGAAGGCAGAGTACAGTCCCATGTAGTACAGGGACACGTGTTGGCCTTCATCATCCCTATATGCCCTTTTCTCAAGAAAGCTGAACACTTTTACATTTGCCTATATCACAAAATAAGATCATTGTTTAAAAATTATTTTAATTTTTGGGGATGGAGAATGGCAAGGAAAATGGTTATTGGCTGTGTTATGTTGGTTTCTCATGCTTTGCTCTATACAATTGGGATGATTTAAATTAACTTTGATAAGTTTTGATAATTTTTCAAAGTTCATTTCCCACTCCTTGGCATGTTCAAGCACACGCTCAGTTCTATTTCAGGATCATCTTTGTGAATCTAAAGTGAACTCCGTACTTTTCCTTAGAAACCATTTAGTGTGCTGGGTGGATGAGGTATCCTTTGTCTCCGTAAAAACCAATCTGGCTTCATCTGTCAGTTTCTATCAAGACTGTACAGGTATGCGTGCAAACAGGTCTCAAAGAAAGAAGGAATTTGATGGCCTTTTCAGCAATCTACATTGTGGAGCAATCAGTGAGAATGTTACCCAGGCTACCATTGACTCTTCCCTTGACTATGTTTATCAGTCCTAACTCCCCTCTGTGTCTTCCTAACTGTATTTCTTTGCGTTTCCTGTGGCTGTCTGCAACTTTATATCATCTACCAGAGGAATGAAATTGACTGATTCTACCAGAAGCAACGGAGAAGTGATATATGGCTCACAGGAGTGATGGTGAAAACCATGATGATGACTGCTGTTTTTATTTTAAAGCATTTTACCAGGCCTTCCCTGGTGGCTCAGACAGTAAAGAAACTGCTTGCAATGTAGGAGACCTGGGTTCAATCCCTGGGTTGGGAAGATCCCCTGGAGAAGGAAACGGCAAACCCGTCCAGTATTTTTGTCTGGAGAATTCTATGGACAGAGGAGCCTGGTAGGCTACAGTCCTTGGGGTCCCAAAGAGTTGGACATGACTGAAGAACTAACACTTTCACTTTAGCGTTTTAGAGAATTCAGAAATTATTGGCTGCTCCCTGATCACTCTACTCACTACCACTCAACCAGTTTATTTTGTAGTGATCAGGGCTGATTTAGCAAAAATTAAAACGGAGGAAATGGTTAGGCTCAGTGAATCTGTCTCCACTACTGTGTCTAGGCTCCTCCTGCTGGTTTCCTGGGGTGCCCTCTGCTGGGCTCCAACCAGAGTTCTAATGCATGGCAATAGCCCATGAAACTCATGCCTCAACCTTCACTAGAAACTTACCATTTTATATCATATGTCATCAGAATCCTAATATTTGTTTTCCAAGCCGACAATTAATGCAGGTAAATTAACCCATGTCAGTGAGTAATATATTTTATTGTATAAATGGGAAAAAACCCCAACACCCCTCCCAGCTTATTTAATTATACATTTTCACAGTGACCTCATGGAGATAACACTTCTACTTAGAGTCTAATTCATTAATGGTGGGAATGGAGGCCAGGAATATGAAGAAGGCTATATTCTGAGAAATCAAAGGGGAAACTATTTTCCAACAGGTCAGACCTTATGGCTCCTCTCAAAGACTGTGAGGGCAGCTGTGTACTCTAGCTATCTGTATGCTGGTACAGATTACCCTATGGGGGTAATTTTCACTCTGCTAGCAGGAAAAGAATGAACAACATTATTTACCTCTATATATTTATGAAGAGTACCTTGAACTCTTTTAGAGGGTATTATCTGAATCCTAATGATAGGTAAGTGCATGGCATTGTGGGGTGGATCAGTTTGTCCATCAAGATATGTGTAGGGCGTGCGTTCATTGGCATGACCTCTGCTGGCCTGTGTTCTTTCTTGTCTACTGAGATCAGTTGGGCAATCCTTGTCTGTAAGCACATTTCCCAAGAACTGGTTAGAGCCAGTCTTCATAAGAGGAACCTATTATGAAACCAGCTCCAGAGGATATTTACTCTGTTGAAGATCAGCTGAAAGATACACTTGCTTGAAAATGAAATTGCTTTCTCCTGGGTCCCTCCTAGCCCCTTGAAAACCAGAAACCCTTGGGGCTCAGATAGAATTAGAGAAGGGAGATGACAGCTAGATCTGATCTGCTTTTTAAAACTTTCTCACTACTTAAGCTGTTATTTTCATAGCTATTGAATGCATGTTTCATGAAGATCAGTTAACTCCATAACATATTATCAAGTTAATAATGTGCCTGAGGTTGGGAACTTGGAAAACATAGCTTGCATTTTTTTGAAGGCTCACCTTTTTTCTCAAAGTTTAGTGTGAAATGTATATCCTTGTCTTTAACCTGGGTTCGATCCCTGGGTTGGGAAGATCCCCTAGAGAAGGGAAAGTCGTACCCACTCCAGTATTCTGGCCTAGAGAATTCTATGGACTCTGTAGTCCATGGGGTTGCAAAGAATAATCTATCCATGTTTAAGACAAAAATAACATGAAGGTTGCATTCCGGATAAGTTATTAAATCTTTAGTTAAATATTCCAATAAGAAGCATCACCATTAACTTGTGGCTTCTGATCTGAAACTGTGTATCCCCAGGGTTATATGTATTCAAATCTGAGAAGCATAAACTCAGAAGAATCTTGAGGGAGAGGATCTTGTCAGGGAAGAATGGGTATTAATGATCAATCTGCTGGTAAGGAGAGTTAGCCTGAGTTCTGCTGTGGATGACATTCACAGGGAACAGTGGCTTTTGATGATAAGATATGGTGCATAGTTGTAATGAGACAGGGATGTTAAAAGTATCTAGATTATCTAGTACCTAGAAGAGACCATTAACTCAAAATAGAGAGTCGTAAAGATGGATGGGGAAGAGGCAGGAAAGTGATTAAACCAGTGTGCATTTCCTAGGTTCCTTACAGATTTATACTGATTGCAGATGCATGAAGTCAACAAAATGGTAAAGACAAAAATTCTCCATATTAATTTTTGCATGATAGCATCTGAAATATTAAAGGATTAAGCTTTAATATTTAAAGTATTAAAGGATTTTACTTTTAAAATACCATATGCTTTGGTATATGGCACCAATATATTTAAAACACATATTTTTAATATGTAAATATTAAACACATATTTTTAATATTTAAAACACATATCACTAGTGTTTTCAATTTATTATGTGGAATATATTTATTCTAGAAGCTAATTTCCCTGAATATTCACTGGAAGAACTGTGATGCTGAAGCTGAAGCTCCAATACTTTGTCTACCTGATGTGAAGAGTTGACTCACTGGAAAGACCCCGATGCTGGGAAAGACCGAAGGCAGGAAGAAAATGGAACAACAGAGGATTAGATGGTTGGAAGGCATCACCAACTCAATATCCATGATTTTGAGCAAATGTTGGGAGTCGTGAAGGACAGGGGAGCTTGGAGGGCTGCAGTCCGTGGGGTCGCAGAGAGTTGGACATGACTTAGAGACTGAAAAATTCAACAAAAATTTTGTCTATAGGTTATTTGAAACTCAGAGTATGATTTCCAATACAAAGAATCTTATCAACAGTGAGTTTTTCATGCCAGTTCCCAAAGTGTATTTGGCACATAGGGTATCTGGAATAGGTAAGGACCCGACTATCTGCATTTTTTTTATAAACACACTTTGCTGCAAGTGATCTGAACAATCTGACACAAGTATGAGAAACACTATTATAAGAGGTTGAAGCCTCCTGTGATAAGGGCAGGAGACTGAGGACACTGGCTGAGAGAGCCCAGGACAGGATTGAAAAGGAGTGTAGAAATACATTAGGGTGGCTGCTTTCTCTGCTGTCACATCCAACAGGAGTAGTTACTTTGGCAATGAAGGGAAAACTGATGGAACCATGGGCAGGCACTTGATCTAAGGTAGGTAAACCAGATACCTGAGAGTTTGCAAATGGGGCCAGTTGTACAAGTTAATGCCTGTTGGTCACTTGAAAGGAAGAGATTTCCAGGGGCTGCAGGGAGTCAGTCATATCAAGGGGATGGACTAGCAGTGAGCCAGCATACATAGAAGAATGAGAAACACACACAGAGAAAGAAAAGAAGAGATGAGGAACCATACATTATGGTGGGGAAGGAGAGAAGAAAAAGTAGAGGAGATAGAAAGAGCAAAAATAAAAATAAAAACAGAGGGGAGTTTTCCCTGTTGCTGTCAATTAGATGCCAGTCCCTCCCATTGGTCTGTGTTTTCTGTGAAATGTCTTTTCTGTCCTTCCAATCAATTCTTCTTTTTCACTTAAGCTAATTTAAATGTACTTCTGATGACAGGACAAGGAAGCATTTGAGAGAAGAGAAGCTACGATGAGATGTATCTTTTTCTCTCTGCTGCCTCCTCTGTTCCATTTTCTGTTCTCCTTTCCTCTTTCTCCAACTCCTTGATGCTTCTGAGGCTCTTTCTTTTCTACTATTAACATCCCTCTCTTCTCCCTTTCAAACAGGAAGAGGACCTTTTTGCCTTTGACCACTTCCGTTCTCCAAGTCTTGACCGTTTCTGCCCTGAGGAGAAACAAAACAGCTGGGATGCAAAGGAAAAGAACAGAGGGCCATTCCTAGGACCACTTGGGCACAAAAAAGAATGTAACTACTTACACTAAAATAGAATATGTGGAGTATATTTATTTAAAATAACCCCTTTGTTAAATACACTGAACTTAAGCAGCAGCTTCAGGCTGGCTTTACGGTATTTACATGCAGCAAATGAAAACGCTTATTACTGTCTTTGAAATTTAAACTTTGTGATGTTTTACTTGGTGAAATGCTTCTATGGCTCAGTCAGCTTCAGCCACACTAACTGGCCTTTAAAAATTAGACAATCTTCATTGAACTAAGAGAAAGAGAATTGCAGATGAGGAATAAAGGTCTAGATTTGTTATTAACTTGAAATATAATAGGCCATACATAAGATTTATGATTTTACATCCTAAAAAATCCTCACTATGCTGTGAGGGAGGGCTGAGTTAAAAATGCTCCAATTTTGGCTTGGGTTATTTTTATGAACCTTTAGGCTGAGTTGTAAACTCACCTGATCAAGGCAGACAACATATTTGCCTTAAAAGGGCCTTTGGCGGGTCTCCCTCCCTGCTTTTGTGTGAGAAGGGGAGAAATGTAGCTTAATGTGAGCTGACAAAGAAGACAACTTCAGCTCTATCTCAGTTCTGCGGCTCACTGGTTAGAGGAGTCAGAATAGGTCTCAGCTTCTCTGGGGCTTAGTTCTCTCATTTTGTAAAGTGTGAAATCCTTTCTGCAAACAAAGCCACCATAGGTACTTTATGAAGATGATGACAGTAGACTACCCCGGGTCCGGTTGGGATGGGGTTGGGTTGACAAGGCTAGAGTCACTTCCTCCTGACTCCCTACCTAATGCCCCCCCCACTCTACCCATACGCCACCCCCAAGCCCCACCCCCCAGCTGCCTCCACCCCTTGGAACACCCATGAACGTTGAGGGTTTTACTGAGAACCCCTGGAAATTCCCCTGATAATCTCACAATTTCTTCAAGTTCATTAATTCTACAATTCTATAAAGTCTTTAAGAAAAACTCTACCGAAGAAGAGAAAAAGATATCTTTTGCTCCACTTCGTGTTTGCCCAGAGAATGTAGGAAATCAGATTTTTATTGAAGCTGCCATTTTAATTGGTAGACATCACTTCGTATATGTGTTTGTTGAAAAGATCCCTCATGTGCTTGCATTTAGATGGAAATTTAGGGGAATAGAACGTATTCATAAAAAAAAAAGTTGACACTGAATTTCCAGTCAAAGCAAAAGTACCCTACCTTGGTTTACAATATGTCTCTTCTAAGAGCTCAGTATCAGTTGTTGGGAAGATAAAAAAAAAAAAACTTTTTTTTGGCCATAGAATTATTTTATTTATACTTTTAAGATCCATGAATATTAAAATAATACAAATTTTCTGTGATAATTCAAAATTATAAACTTTGAATAAGGGCTAAACTCATATTTTCCTACACTGACTAGACCTTTTCTTCTGAAATACTTGAATTAATACAAGCTGCTCAATCATCATCAGAAATGATTCATGGTACTACATTGAAAAAAGAGTATTTTATATCAGTTCTTCAGTCTGTTTTACACTTCTTTGACCAGTTCAAACTTTATATCAGGCTTGCAATGGACATTTAGAGGTTTGGTTAGTTCTGTTCCAAAGGAAGAATGTGATTTGGTAAGGTTGATTCCTAACGTTGTTGCTGTAATTCTTAATATTGTTGCTAATTCTTAATATTGCTGTGGAGCACGTGGTGTCAGATTTGCTTCCTATCTCATCATCCCTCTTCAGCTAGTAAAGTCTTTGGGAGTCTGAATTTGCTCTTTAACAGAAAAGAATCTAATCCAGATTAGGGGATTCTTTTTAAGTGTTGTGTCAAGGTAAAGATAAATAGGGAGGCTAATCCATCTGAACTTCACAAATACTACTGGTATTGGTTGGACTATGTCCTTCAAAAATTCATAGGCTGAAGTCCTGACCCCTAGTATCTCAGAGTGTGACTTTATTGGGAAATAGGTCTTTGTTTGCAGATGTAATTAGTTAAGATGGGGTGACATGGCAATAGGGTGGGTCCTAATCCAATATAACTGGTGTCCCTATTAAAAGGGGGAATCTGGGCAAAAGCACACAGGGAGAACGTGTGCTAAGATGCAGGCAGAGATCAGGGAGCTGAAGCGGAGGCCAAAGAATGCCCAAGAATGCCAGCAGGTCTCCAGAACTGGGGACGAGGCATGGAAGAGGTTCTTTCCCAGACGTCAGAAAGGACTGTAACCAGACTATTGCCCCAGAATCAGACTCCTGGCCCTCCTGAATAAAGACCAATTACTGTTATCTTAGTTTCAAGAGGAAGCTGCAAAGAGAGAAGAACAAGAATTGGTTAGAACCAACTAGGCCCGATAGAGGAAGATTTGACTTCCAGAAGAACTTGAGCCTTGTTATATGCTCATTGTATTACATTAGCATGCTGAATGACACACCCACCAATGCCATGCCAGTTGATGGTTGCCATGACAACAACTAGAAAACCTCAGACAAGGACTGAAAAGGAGAGCTGCATCAGTTCCAGGTCCACACCACATCACTGTTGTCATGAATATTCCTCCCTCTCTTTCCAATTCTTTTACTTCGACCCTCCTATGTATTTGGTATCTCTACCTGAACTGGATTGAGAAGTTGATTTGCAGTGAGCTGGGATCCTGATTCTTGGTTATTGAATAAAGCTTGTGCTTTTCTAGTCTTAGCATCAGTTTCGCTATTGGCTGTGTGGATCTGGTTGAAAAGGAGAAACTCCCTGGCCAAGAAAGGGTTTTTTGACCCAGTCTAGGACCTCAGCATGGGCCCACTTGACCACTTTGGTAACAGAGCCAATACTGCCAACATCTTAATCTCACACTTCTATACTCCAGAACTGAGACAGTTTTTTGTTTGCTTGTTTAAGTCACCTGGTGTGTAGTATTTTGCCATGGCAGAGCCAGCAGATGAATACAACTACCATCACTGTTGATTTTTTACGGAGGTATTTCTTAAATGTCATTTGAGTAACATTTTCATGACTCTTGCTATAGTAGCGCTCATAACCTTTATTATTTATTTTAAATTTTTCTTAAAAAAACATATGTTAGCTAATTGGATAGAAGACTTTTTAGTGGACTTGTGGTCTAAGTGGTCTTTAGTTACTACTGAGGTACTGAGTTAAAATATAATAAATATCCTTTAAAATGCACAGTTGACTTCACAGGAAAATAAGAGAACTTTTCAGGGTTCAAAAAGAACTTGTGAATCCATTCACTGTTCTCTACTCCCCCTGCATGCCTCTTTCAAGCCACCAACCATCTTTCATTCTGGACCACTCTAAAAGGTCCAACTCCCTCAACAACTCTTGTTTCCTCCAAACCACTCTCCTAGTTACAGCCAGAATAACCTAAAATTTTATAATTTAATTTTCAAAAACACAACCACAACCAATTCACTTCTCTGTTTAAATCTTTTCCATGATCTGCCAGAGCTATTAGAATAAAGACCAAACTCTTCTCACAGATGCTGCCTACCCCCTCTAGCATAGCAGATTCCAGTTATACTGGTTTTCTCTGGGTCTCCAACCAAAGAGATTTTTCTGCTTGAAATATACCCTACTCTGCACTCTCCTGCTTCACCTTTATTGGTTAATTCCAGCTCATGCCTCAGAGTTTTGCTCGGTGAAACTTCACGTCATTTAAAGCCTTTCTCAGATCCTCCCAAACCAAGACAATCTCTGTGATTTTATTCTATCAGTTTTCTGTACTCTTTCCCAGCATGTCACGATTCCAATTAAACAAATGATTAAGGATTTCATTGTTTCATATCTCTCCTGCTTTAACTTAAACTCCGTGACAGGAGGGACTGCTTCTGTCTTCTTCTCTATAATATGACCTAAACCAAGCACGGTGTCTTCCATAGGTGATTAAAACTATGTTATGTGAATGATCTAGGTGTACGTGAGAGTAGTGAAAGTGAAAGTGAAGTCCCTCAGGGGTGTCCAACTCTTTGTGACCCCATGGACTGTAGCCTACCAGGCTCCTCTGTCCATGGGATTTTCCAGGCAAGAATAATTTCCTTCTCCAGGAGATCTTCCTGACCCAGGGATTGAACCCAGGTCTCCCACATTGTAGGCAGACGCTCTACCATCTGACCCACCAGGGAAGTCCTTCCATGAGAGTAGAGTTCATACTAATTTCTCTCCACTTTATTCCTTACATTTCACTCCCTAAAGTAGTATTAGCCTGTTACAAGTTTCCTTTTAGCCTTTTTTATAAGTGAAGTGAAGTGAAATGAGGTCGCTCAGTTGTGTCAGACTCTTTGCGACCCCATGGATCGTAGCTTACCAGGCTTCTCCATCCATGGGATTTTCCAGGCAAGGGTACTGGAGTGGGGTGCCATTTCCTTCTCCAGGGGGTCTTCCTGACCCAGGAATCAAACCCCGGTCTCCTGCATTGCAGGCAGACGCTTTACCCTCTGAGCCACCAGGGAAGACCTGCCTTTCTTATAATGACTATACAAAACCCTGGCATGCTTCAATCCATGGGGTTGCAAAAAGCAGCACACGACTTAGCGCCTGAACAACAAAACCAACCTAATGCTTATATAAAGAAGGGTTAGTCCACACTTGCTGAAAAAAATGTTATCAGTCTTCTGTAATTTGAAAGAAATATTTAGAGCAATATACTCCACATACTTCTAATCGTTGCCAGGGACCTATTTTATTATTGGGGTATAATTGCTTTACGATGCTGTCTTAGTTTCTTCCGTACAGCCAAGTGAATTAGCCGTACGTACACATATACCCCCTCCTTCCTGAGCCTCTCTCTCAGCCCTCCCCATCCCTCTAGAGCATCACAGAGCACCGAGCTGAGCCCCTGTGCTATATAGCAGCTTGCCACTAGCTAGCTATTTCACATATCAGGGACCTACTATTTTAAACTCTTGTTTAAAATTATGAGTGAATATCAGTTGAAATATATGAGTAAAGTTAATTATTTAGGTTTCTCTCTGGCTAGTGGTTGTTACAACTGATTTTACTTTTACCTGAAGCAAGCGTAGCAACAGAAATTTAATTTCTGACTGTATCAAATATTAATTTTTGCACTATAAGCAAATTAGGTGTGTGTGTGACTAGCTTCACAATCTAGCACAGCTGATTTACTAAGGGGCTCCCTTGATTATATAGTCCTCTTATTTTATCAATTTAGACATAAGGTTTGAAGTCTTTAAAACTATAGACAACGGAAGAAAGACTCCTATAGGAGCAAAAGCTGAATGACTGCAAAATTAGCTTTGGATTTAAATAAAACATTCTCATAAACAGTCATAATGCAAAAGACATTCTTCAGCATATAAATAACCTATTTTCTCATTGTAATTGCTTTTTCCTTATGAAAGCAAAATCAAGTAACCTCTGTCATGTGAGACTATTTGCTATTCAGCATTCTTGGGGATTGTTTCATGCTAAATAATTTGCCCACAAATCAGCATCAGCAGTCAGATTAGTACAGAATTTTTTAATACATATGATCTTAAGTGAATAAGATGGTCAACAAAGATCCAGGCCTTGAATTTAAAACTTTATATCCATCGTCTAACTTTAGTTTCAAACCAACTGTTTGCAACGCAGTGGGTTATTTCATTGTTGTTGAGTCTTTTAGTCCTGTCCAACTCTGTGTAACCCCAGGGACTCTTGCCCGCCAGGCTCCTCTGTCCATGGGATTTCCCAGGCAAGAATACTGGAGTGGGTTGCCACATTCTTCTCCAGGGGATCTTCCTGACCCAGGGATCGAACCTACATCTCCTGCATTGGTGGGTGGATTCTTTTACCACTGAGCCATCAGGGAAGCCAGGGTCATTTTTTTATACACTCATTATTCCCATTTCCTGAAGCTTGGAGAGATTAAGCAACTTTCCCAATGTCACACATTTAGTGTATGTTAGAGTCAGGAAGCAAACTCAGTTTATTATATTTGATTCCGAAGCCCCAACTTTTAACCATTATGTTCTAGTGCTCATATTTTAAAAAGCCCTATTTCACCTAGTGTTCAAATCTGTAGGACTTATATCCATTATACTTTTAGATGAATTCAATTTTACACTTATTTAGGTTCCTCTCAGGTGTCCTTGGCCTGCAGCAGCTTGAAGCAAGGTTTCGGTTCCCTGCCAGAGACTGATATCTGGCCACGGCACTGAGGGCGCTGAATCCTGGCCACGAGACCGCCAGGGACCAGTGGCCAGTGACAAGGCCCTGGGCGGTCAGCTGTGGGGAAAGGAATTTCCACCTAGAGATGGAAAGCAATGAAGCAAGGGTAGTGCTTATTAGGAGGAAAACTACATGTGGCTAGAGAGTCGTGTCCTCGTGGTGGTGTGAATCACTTTTATGCGGCATTTCTTCTGGGTTTCCGGTAGCCGATCACCTTGCTTTGCCCAGGTCTGAGTCCATATCTGATATTTCTCAGGGTACCCCCCGGGTGTGCATGCCCATCTCTTAGCCAAGGTGGATTCTAGCAAAGAGGCCTGTCTCTGAGTAGGCTGACATCACTCACCATGAGATGACAGCCCCTCTCTTTAGACCTCCAAGGAGCCTTTCTATGCATGTGGAAGCTCTCCTTGATCTCGAGAATGAGGAATATGTGGTCTTTTATCTCTTATCTGGGCAGGGCCCAGCCTCCTCTATCATCCTACCTTTATGGAGTTTCTGTCCACAGGGGAGAAATCGTTCAGCCTGGGGCCGGCTGATCTGTCTCAGGATTATGTTGTTTGTTCCAGATCTGGGAGATAGAACTCAGATGTCCTGATTTCCATCCCAATTATTCCCCAATTATATTATGATAATTCCAGTTGTAGAGCTTATTCACGTACATTTTAGTTGTGACATAAACTAAAGCAATATTACCAGGCTTTATGCTTAAAGAGGTTGTTGTTTAGTCGCTAAGTTGTGCCCAACTCTTGCAGCCCCATGAACTGTAGCCTGCCAGGCTCCTCTGTCCATGGGATTTCCCAGGCAAGAAGACTGGAGTAAGTTGCCATTTCCTTCTCCAGGGGATCTTCCCAACACAGGGATATAAGCCAGGTCTTGTGCATTGGCAGGTGGATTCTTTACCATTGAGCCACCAGGGCAAGCTCCAAAGAGGTTACACACACCAGAAATTTAAAAAAACAAAATACTTAGTTAGTTGGACATCTTTGTCTTATATGTTTAACTGTCATTCACATGGTTAACACCCTGACCATGATCTTAAAAAAGACATCTTCTTGGACTAAGATCTAATCCTCCAAACTTTAAATCAACCAAAATATCAGCACTCTCTTCATTCCCTGTGCCCCCATTTCTCATGTCAGAGAGAGAACTGCTAGTGAGAAGAAAATCACACAGTAATTCTATCCTAGTTCATTACGCCTAACTTTTTTGCTATTTAGTGCATACAGTAGACGTAAGGAGAAAAAATAATCATTATATAGCAACAGAAGAGTGAATTCCTATTGCAGATTTCATTTTTTCATCTGAAGAGTTATTTTTTTCCTACAATTAAAAAAAAAAAAAAGATGAGTATGTCCCTGCCTGGCATTTCCAAAGATCCATAGGTCATAAAGGTCATGATGTATACCTGAGATTTATACATCATGATCTTCCTTTTAGCAAATCTTACATAACATGAATATTTTAAAAAAAATTACCAGTGATATTACTTCTTATTAGAAATCCTAGTTATACCTCCCCAAACCCTTCAACAACCAACAAACAAAGCTTAATGGTAGAATGATTAATTATAATATTTGAACTACTGTTATTAGACTTTGACAACTTTTAGGAACATGATGAATTTTTTTCTTGGGCTATT
The DNA here is from genome assembly GCF_001704415.2 of Capra hircus. Lineage (NCBI taxonomy): Eukaryota > Metazoa > Chordata > Mammalia > Artiodactyla > Bovidae > Capra > Capra hircus. The sequence goes on from NC_030814.1 coordinate 19,833,380, forward strand.
TTATTCCATGAAGAACAGTCCAGAACTCTTCCTTGTTTCACAGATATCTATTTTCTGATTACTTTAGTAATCTCTCCTGGTTCTTCTCTGAATCTTTCCAGACTCTCCGTGAGCTTCTACTTATGGATTACTGTACTAGCGAGCTCAGGGCTGAGAACTGGAAGCTCTATTACCTTCCATTCACTCACCCAACTCCTATTGTCAGGTTTATGCCAGGCACATGCCAGGCACTGACAATAGACATGAAAAGCAGGGTCTAACTCAAGCAGAGCCTGGATGACTGTTACCCAAGTCCTTTCTCCCTGGGTGAGTAGCTAGACTACTTTTCCCAGTCCTTCTGATTAGGTGTGGCAGTGTGCCGGAGCCCAGTGGCTCGTGGGCGCTAGTCATGTGTGATACTAGCGAGCCTGATCCATAACACTTCCTTCCCCTTTCTCATAGTAAACAGGTATTGAAACTGGCTGAGCCACAAGATAGAACTTGAGACCCTGACTTCTGCTTGGAGAAGAGCCACCCTTGACAATTCGCAACATCTGTTTTGGACTTCTTATGGGCAAGAAATACAAATGTCTATTGCATTAAACTACTTAGATGTAGGTGTTTATCTCCTACAACAGCTTTCTGTTGTTCAGTCACTGAGTTGTGTCCAGCTCTTTGCGATCCCACGGACTGCAGCACGCCAGGCTTCTCTGTCCTTCACTGTCTCCTGGAGTTTGCTCAAACTCATGTCCATTGAGTCGGTGATGCCAACTAACCATCTCATTCTCTGTCACCTCCTTCTCCTCCTGCCCTCAATCATTCCCAGCATCAAGGGTTTTTCCACTGAGTCAGGTCTTTGCATCAGGTGGCCAAAGTACTGGAGCTTCAGCTTCAGCATCAGTCCTTCCAATGAACATTTAGGATTGTTTTCCTTAGGATTGACTGGTTTGATCTCCTTGCTACAATATTTCTACAATAGCTAGCAGTTCCCTAATTAATACATGGCATCCCAAACCAAACAGGATGGTAGATTTAAAAACCACCGTATTTATGATAACAGTACATAAGGATACATGAGGATAGATCGAGTAACTTGCTTGATATGTGTGAGGGTTGACACTGGCATCAGATGGCAAAGGATAAGGTCCAGAACAGACCTCCTGCAGTGTCATCTCCAGTTGTTTAGATGCAGACTATTTTTTCTCACTTAAGAATGTAATAAAGCAAGGGAGATTGTCCAGCATGAGCTGAAAGAAAGGAGGGCCAAGTGTGGAGGTTTAGGAGCCACTTACATTTCAGTACCCGACTAAATAAAAGGAGAAACTAAAGGAGGAAGAAGAAGGCAACTCTGATGCAAGCCTTCAAGTGCCAAGTAGTACAGTCATGGCAAACACTTGAAATGCTACAAGAAGGACCAGAGGCTTCCCTACTTACTGAGACAAAAGCCCCTGGAGACCTTTTGGGGGAAAGTGTAGTAGAATGGAAGAAAGCCAGATTACAGTGACTGAGAGGGAAATAAAGATGTGGGAGATGAAATGTTAGTGTTCTATCTGGAAATTTTGCAAAATGCCCACAGATTGAAAGAAATGTACAACACAGGAAAGATTCTCTTAGGAAGAAGAAACATTTGAAAGCGTCTGTATGAACGAGGGATGGTTGCCACAAAGGCAACAACACTGAAGATGAAAAAGTCCGGGGATAAGGGGCAAGCTCTTAAATGAGCCATGAGATAATGTGAGGCCTCTCTTTCCATTGCTCAGAATCATTTGGGTAGCTTCCAGCACTTTGGCTCTGAGATGAAACCATTTCTCAAGAAGGATTCCATAGAGAAAGTCCCTTCTGCACTAACCATTCTGCAATCTTCAGAGCCAGTGGGACCACTGGCATAAAACTGAGAGGAGATGTCACCAAAGAGAGAGCCATAAACTCAATATACACATTAAACATTGATTTACTGGATATACCTGTCTCATCTGAAAAGAAACACTATCTCAGAAGTTTGAAGCTAAGTGAGTTTAGTGAGGAGAAATTAATGTTGAAAGGATTGTTTTAGAGGCCAAGTAGCAGTGATTTTTTTTGCTGTTGCTGTTTTATTGTTTGTTTTCTTTAATTCTCTCAAATCCCAAAGGATGGGTATTTGAGGTACAAACCAAGTGCACTTGATTTGCTTTTTTATCTTGTGAATTAATGGTGGAGAAAAGAAGCCATTTCTCATGGGAAAAACAATTAGATTTTAGACAATCTATGGATACATGTTGCTTCATTCCTACTTTTCAACTGTTTTTCAAAGAATTTTTTACTCTAGTCCATCATTTAAAGAAAATAAAATATTTTGTATTTCAATGCCACTAATTTTGTGTCATTTCAGTCAAATCAATAAAAAATTTTTCCTTTTTGTTTCTACTTCTCTATGCTTCTAATAAGTTACTGCTATTTATCTGCTTTACTAACATAGACAATAAGATAGTCTCATTCTAGTTTTGAGTGCTTCACAGAACAAGAACTGACAAGGGATCAAGAGTCAGAAAAGTCAAGTTGGAGACCTAGCTCTATCTTACACTAAATGTGCAGAGCTTCCCTATCTGCACTATAGAAAGAATAAATATCCTCACTGGAAAATTGTGAGATATCTGTGAAAAGGGTCCATACAAATACCAGCTGACTTGGACTTCTAAGAGACCAGTGGGTTAATACCCTTAACCAACATGAAATAACCCTATTTCTACAGATAATGTCTATTTCATTAGGTAAACAGCAAAAATCACCCAGCAAAGTGAAGTGAGCTTTAAGAAAACTTCCTTTGACGTTCACCACAGGGATTGTTGCTATCTGGGTAAATAAAAGGAAAGTGGGATTTGGACAAACAGTCTCTATCTTTCAGAGTGAAATGCTGACACCAGTGAGCTAGTCACATGACCCAGATGCTGTCAGGGAGCCTGGGGAATGCAGAAAGCACGTGGATATTTACGAGCCCTATAGTCTCCAGCCCAAACCTGTTTTTTTTTTTTAAGCTGAACTGAGAAAAATCGTAGCAACTTTCTCAGTGTAGTTCTTTTAAGACTGAGTAGCATTAGGAAAGATCAGTTTTGTCTCCATAGGTTTCTTGAGCAAAAGCCGTGGAGATTGCTTCCTTGCTTTGACTACTGTAAATAGTGTCAAATGAACTATTCGACTGCAATGAACACTGAGGTGAGTGTATCTTTTCAAATTATACTTTCCTCCAGATATATACCCAGGCATGGGATTGCTGGATCATATATTAGCTCTATTTTTAGTTTATAAGGACTCTCCATACCATTCTGTATAGTGGCTATTCCAATTTATATTCCCACCAGCAGTGTAGGCAACCTAGAGGTCCACTGATAGATGACTGGATAGAGAAGATGTGCTATACCGTATGTACACAACAGAATATTGGTGAGACATAAGAACGAATGAAATAATGCCATTTGTAGCAACAGGGATGGGCCTAGAGATTATCATACTAAGTGAAATAAGCCAAAGAAAAATATCATATGCTGTCACTTATATGCGGAATGTAAACAAAACAGAAATAGACCCACACACATAGAAAGCAAATTTATGCTTACCAAAGGGGAAATGGTGGAGGAGGGATAAAGCGGAAGTTTGGGATGAATATTTACATACTACTATATGCAAAATAACCAAGAGGACCTACTATATAGCACAGAGGACTATACTTAGTATTTTGCAATAACCTAGAAGGGAAAGCTTCTGAAAAAGAATACCTGTATTTAGCGGAATCACTGTGCTATGCACCTGAAACTAACCCATCTTTCTAAATTAACCATACTTCAATTAAAAAAAACACCACTCAGATTAAAAATAAAAGCTACAGGAAATAATAGACACAGTGGGGTAGGGGTACAGTCATGGGTGATGACTGTGTGAATCACATCTGGAGCTCTGCATTTTAGGGCTCCTCCAGGTTTTGTGGAGATGGCACTAGGAGAGCAAAGGCCGGGGTAGAATCCTAGATTTGGTGCCAGGATTGGCTTCTCAGCTCTCCTGAACCCATGATCAATTAGCCCATGAATCTAGGCTGCAGGTTTGACAGCCCCTCATTCTTGAGGTCAAAGGATTGTTTGATGAAGCCCTGGTAAAGTGACTAGAAATCAGTTGTCATTCATTTCATAATTGTAGGGGTAGGACACTTTTCTTCATTAATCTGAATTGAGAAAGAATTTTTTCTCAGAGAATTCTTTCTCTGAACTGAGAAAGAACTGGACAAATTCAAATATTTGACCAAAAATGAGATCCTTTTTTCAGGCCTCTCTGCTCCTCAGAAGGAAAAAGAGATATGGAATGAACTACTGTGAAACAGTTATCCTAGGAAGAGTCTAGAATAGTAATATATCTAGGCCTCACTCCAACATCACTGCCGATGGTGACTGCAGCCATGAAATTAAAAGATGCTTGCTCCTTGGAAGAAAAGCTATGACAAACCTAGACAGCATATTAAAAAGCAGAGACATTACTTTGCCAACAAAGGTTTGTCTAGTTAAAGCTATGGTTTTTCCCACAGTGATGCATGGATGTGAGAGTTGGACTGTAAGGAAAGCTGAGCACTGAATAATTGTTGCTTTTGAACTGTGGTGTTGAAGAAGACTCTTGAGAGTCCCTTGAACTGCAAGGAGATACAACCAGTCCATCCTAAAGGAAATCAGTCCTGAATATTCATTGGAAGGACTGACACTGAAGCTGAAACTCCAATACTTTGGCCACCTGATGTGAAGAACGGACTCATTGGAAAGACCCTGAAGCTGGGAAAGATTGAAGGTGGGAGGAGAAGGTTTGACAGAGGATGAGATGGTTGGATGGCATCACCGACTCAATGGACATGAATTTGGGTAAACTCCGGGAGTTGATGATGGACAGGGAGGCCTGGCGTGCTGTGGTTCATAGGATCACAAAGAACTGGACATGACGGAGTGACTGAACTGATGCTTCATGGAAGCCTCATTACAGCCTGTTGCCCAAAGTAGGGGCACAAAATTAGACAGGAGAAGTCAGCCTACCTGCAATTTTGCTTCATTGGGAAATTTAAATACTTTAATTGATTTGATTTTCAGTTGGATTTAAATCACTCTGTTACATGGTCCGGCACTGGGACAGGCAGCTGGCACATATCTGTCCAATCACTCTCCAGGCAGAAATAATCTTCACGATATTACCTCTCACTCACAGCAGGTGTCTCTGAGGAGCTCTAGCACTGAATTCCATTTATCGGGTAGAAACACAACGCATTCATGCGCTCAGTGCATTGAGAAACAATTCAAATGTAACCATGATGATAGGAATCGTTTTATGACATGGCTATTACATTATCTCCATTGTTGCAATGGCGTTTCATTGGCTACCACTCATCAATAGACTTGTGTGGTTCACAGGGATCTAATAAATTGTGGCAGATGGAGTTCTGAGTCTCCTCTGGAGAGCTGACTAATCCTACAACCTGTAGAACTGCTCTCTTTACATTTAATGGCTTGGCCTTTTTCAGAGAAAGGAAATGAATGTGACAGGGAAACGGATAGAAGGCAAACTAGTTGCCAGAGCTGAGAAGCTCCTCTTTTGTCCGTACTCTTCGGGAGATGGATCTTACCCCAAACCATAGTAATTTCTTTCCCATGCCAGACACACCCATTGCTTTTGTTTACACTGGAAATGAGAACTCTGTACAGTACCTTGATGAGCTAAAGTCAGTATGTGGACATTCCTGGACCCTCCCTCTCGTCCAAACCTGATTACCCTCATCACATCATTTCTCCCTTTCTGGTTAGCCCTATCAGACTACACAGGCTGCCATAACAAATACCACAGCCTGGTTGGCTTAAACAACAGGAGTTTCTTTCCTCACAACTCTGGAGGCTGGAGTCTGAGGTCAGAGTCTGGAGTCAGAGTCAGGGTTGTCCGCGAGGGCCCTCACCCTGCCTTGCGAATGGTTGCCTTCTGGCTGTGTCTTCACAGGACAGAGGGAGACACACAAAGCAAGCTCTCTGGTGTCTATTCTGAGGCATCTATTTCCTAATTCTCTTAAGGGTCCCACCCTCATGATCTCATCCAAACCTAATTACCACCCAAAGGCCCATCACCAAATACCATCACACTTGGGGTTAGGGTATCAACAATACTGATTTCAGGCACGACACAATTCAGCTCAAATCACTAATATAATACATGAGTAGAAGGACTCTACCCATTTCCTAATGAATCTCCTGGTTCCTCACCAGACACTATAATCTATTCTCAGAGATGGGTTTTTGAAAAATACAAATTGGATAACATCACTCCACAGTTCAAAAATCCTCCAGTGACATCCAACCATGTTTAGAAACCAATGTTCCATGGACTACAAATTTCCGTAGATTCAGACCCTCTTCCTTCTTCCAGTTCCTTGTTGTTTACCTCACTGGCCATACCAAGTCTTTTATCACTCCCTCATATACATGCGAAGAGCTGACTCATTGGAAAAGACCCTGATGCTGGGAAAGATTGAAGGCAGGAGAGGGGGACGACAGAGGATGAGATGGTTGGATGGCATCACCGACTCAATGGACATGAGTTTGAGTAAACTCTGGGAGTTGGTGATGGACAGGGAGGCCTGGTGTGTTGCGGTTCATGGGGTCGCAAAGAGTTGGACACGACTGAGTGACTGAACTGAACTGAACTGATACACATCTACTCACTTCTCCTTCAGGGATCCACAATTGCTGACTACCTGGTCTGGAGCCCATGTTTCTAGCTCTTTGAATGGCTTGTTTCCTATCTTCATCTGTCCCTTCTTAATTGTCACCTTGAGGCACTCCTCTTGCTCTAATTCTCTCTAACTGTATATTCTGGTTAATGTAAGCACTGTGCCTTGAGAGGACTTCATATATGAACCTTTGTTTTTGTTTTGTTTCTCTTTATAGTCTCAGTGACTAGAATAGTGCCCGGCATGTGGTAGGTACTAAGCATTTATGACAAAACCTAAATTAAATACAATGCACATGCCAATAGCTTGCACATGCATTGTCCCACCTGACTATTTTATAGACATCTCAGATTACAAGTTTCCAAACTGATTAATCTATCCCATGAAACTGAAGTCTTCTCCCACGTTCCCTGAACAGAATGGTTCAAGCAACATCTGGAAGTCACCTTTCATTTCTCCTTCTCCCTCCACTCCTTACATCCAGTCAATAAGCAATCATCTTATTCTAGTTCTAAAACGTATCATGAATGTATCTTCTTTTCCATTTCTACCACTGCTCTTCTTGTCCAAGGGTTCCCTGGTGGCTCAGATGGTAAAGAATCCACCTGCAATGTGGGAGACCTGGGTTCAATCCCTGGGTTGGGAAGATGCCCTGAAGAAGGGCACAGCTACCCACTCCAGTACTCTTGCCTGGAGAATTCCATGGACAGAGGAGCCTGGCGGGCTATAGTCTGTGGGGTTGCAGAGTCAGACATGACTGAGTGACTAAGCACAGCACACATCCTTGCCCAAAAATGCCATCATCTCTGGCCTGGAACACAGCATCCGACAACAGATCTTCCACTTTCATTCTTGGTACATCTTCCCAGCTATATTCTAAGCAGTAGCCTGAGTGATGCTGGGTATTTCATAGCAGCAGTGAATGGGTGTTTGGTTCAATTATGTGCTACTCTGTCGGCCTTGAAGATGAATAAACTCCACATGAGTTTTGTCTCCCTTGGAGATTAAAAATGAAAATCTGTTCATGTAACCACCCTATAAAAGTGTTTAAAGATTTGTTCCCATTTGCCCTTTGAATAAAGGGCAATATCCTTACCCAGCCACCAGGCCCTCTGTGGTCTGGCTCTGCTACTTTTACAGTTTCAGCTTGTATAACTCTCCTCCAGCCTCCCTGGGTTCTGGTTGCAACAGTCTCACAGCCCTTTGAAATTGCCACTTGCCTCTCCTTTCAGAGTTTTCACATAGGATCTTCTCTGCCTAGGAAAAATTCACTCTCATCTTCAAGCAACCACTGCTTCTTTTAGGCTTTGACTAAATGTCACTCTTCAAAGATGCCTCTCATGAAACAGCTCATCACAACTGATTCTCCCTAATGCACTCTCTTCACAGCACTTACATTTAGCTTTATCATAGTTGATAATACAGATTTATTTGTAGCTGCCCAAGAGCTGCTTCTACCATGAGATAGATGGTAAGCTCTATGAATTCAGAAGTCATGGAAACATGTTAAAAATAACAGACCACATCTGCTGTATCCTCAAGGGTTGAGCTGAATACCAGGTATACAGTGGGCATTCATTATTTATTATCATAGCCAAAATAAGTGAAACACTCTCCCCCACCCCAAAAAGTACCCAATGGACTTTTATCTCTGGTCTATTGGATGGCTTAAAATAAAGTTCAATAACAGATTACTACAAAATATACAATATACCAAATAACAGAGACGGGAGGGGTGTTTCGATCATTACTTATATTGAAATTGCTTCCTTTTCTGTTCAAGAACAAAAGTTTCCTATAAACAATATGAAAGAATCATGTTTTCTGTTAAGGAACTTACTTGCATTGAGTAATTATTTGTCATCAATTGTTAATTTGCAAAGCACACCTTTCAGATTTATTCCTTATAGTGATAAACTGCCAATTTATTAAGGGAGGCATTGGGATTTCACTATCAGAGTGAAATTATGCTACACAAAGTATGAATACACGTGTCTTCTACCCAGTGATCCAGTTCTTCGCCAGTACTACTTTGCCATATGTAACAGGCCTTTGACATAGACTTTTAAAGTCCAAAATACTATTTTGTTTTAACAACAACAATTATTATTATTACTACAACCACAATAGCCTGCATGTCTAAATGCAGGTGTTTTAAATCAAAACAATATGAAGTAGCCAACCATAATAGGAGATATTCTGGGACCAAGTTTCAGGCAATTGGTTAGGACAGATTGCATCAAGTTGAGAGTCAGAATCAAGAGGATATCTCAATCTGGGTAGACAATCTACACAGGGATCATGGGCTAATAATGATTTTATATACTTAAATGATTAAAAAACACTAGAAAATAATTTGTGATATGTAAAATTAGTATGTAATACAAATTTCACACAACGATGCCCATTCATTTGCATGTTATCAATGTCTTTCACACTATAACAGCAAGGTTAAATAGTTGCAACATAAATTTTTAGAACTGAGCAGAACATAGTAGATCATGTTATAATTAGATAGTATTTCTAACACTATTTCTGATTGTGACCCACTTAGGATTGCTACCCATAGTTCGAGAAACATTCATTTGAATTTGTTTTAGATCATGTTATAATTAGATAGTATTTCTAACACTATTTCTGATTGTGACCCACTTAGGATTGCTACCCATAGTTCAAGAAACATTCATTTGTTTTCACAATCCTGGTTGCATAATAAAGCACTTAGGAAGTTCTTGCCCCCCACCTCCAGACTAATCAAATCAAAATCTCTGGGCATCCGGCTATTGGTCTCAAAAAAAAAGAGCAAACACCCAGCCCTCTCAGGGTGATAGAATTGAGAAGCCCAAGTTGAGAAAGAATCCCCTTGCCACTCCAAGCTTGCTCTTCAGAACAGCAGGCTCAGCACTTGGGAGTTTGTTGGAAAGGCAGAAGCTCAGGCCCCAACCCAGACCTACTGAATCGGATTCTACTATTTTTGCAAGATGCTCAGATAATTTACATGCACACTAAAGTGTCAGAGGCACTGATCCAAACCCAGGGAAAGTTTGATTAAGCGCTGCAGCACTAGGTTGTATTCTCCTCATTGTTATGGAAAGGAAAATGAACATATCTGTCTCTGGTTAGTATTGGATTTGGACCAGCAAGGGCAAAATGTACAATGGCAAAGAGTAAGATGGTATCCAGAAAGAAAAGCTACTTCATGGCTGGGAGTTTCTACCTGTAGGCAGCCATCCGACTTCAAACCAGGGGAATCTGGGAGCTGGATTCCAAGAACATAACAAGAGTGACTTTGATGTACCAAACTGACCAGACATCTCAACTGGGTCCAAGTGTGTTCTAACCCTGCCCTGCTCTCTCCTGCAGCTGCAAGGGGGCCCATGACACAGCTTTCTCTGATCTCAGCCTCTGCACCTGGGCCAGAACCAGACCGATTTCTAGGAACCAGAGTATTAGCTATTTGATCAGAAACATCCATGTCTTAGAAGCCAAGTTCCCTGGTGCATTTCAAAGGCTGAGTTTGAATTCTCTCTGGTTGCTGAATCTGAGGCTTCCCAGGGACACAGTGAGTCACAGAGGAGCCACGGAGGGGTGAGGTCTCCAGCAACCTACACAAACTCCTTGGCAACTGGAACCTTGGACGGAAAGTTTTCCCTCTGTAATTTCCTCGGGCCTCTTCTACAGTTTAAACTATTTGTGTTCTCACAGCATTTCCAAATGCTGGTTTTACCCTCCGCTGACCTGAGCAACTCTGTTTGGTGCTGTTGTTAACTTTTTAAGTGCTGGTTGGAGACAACATCCAGTTTGGATTTTTGCTTCGTTTTTGTTCTGTTCTGGGTGCAGGGAGAAGGTGTGAGGGGAGCTATTGGATTTAGAAGCAGGCATCAATAGACATTCAGTCAAATAATACTAGATCTAGATGTGAGTATTAGAAGCCACCTTTTTCCCCCTTAATAACTCCCTTCCAAAACAATATACAAAAGATAAGAAAACAAATAAAAACCAACCAGACCTAATTTAAAATGACCGCATCTGAACCTCTCTGGAGAAGTTTACACAACTTCCTTTGGATGTTTTTGCTCTCAGTCCCACTGGTCAGGGTGTACAATTCCCAGGGCGGGGGTTCTCAGAGTGCCAGGAGAGCCCACTTCGCCTCAGAACTTGACAGAAATATCCGGTCTTGGTCTTCATCCCAGACCTGCTGCATCCAAAGCTCTGGGACCCCGGGCCAGCCCTCCAGGTGATTTGAGACATCCTAAAGTCCAGGACCTCTGTTCTAAGGAACAACTTAATTCACATCAGCTATCATTTAAACTGGTCTCAAATATAGGTTGAACTTTCTGGAAACACGATTTACTAATCCCCACTGCCTTTGGAGAAAAAGTTGAACTTATGGAAGGCAATTCTGATTCTAAGCGTACACAGATTAAGATCAACATTTACAGTCCCCAAAGCATTTTTCCAATAAGAGCTTGCTGCTGCTGCTGCTGCTGCTGCTGCTGCTGCTGCTAAGTTGCTTCAGTCGTGCCCGACTCTGTATGACCCCATAGATGGCAGCCCATCAGGCTCCCCAGTCCCTGGGATTCTCCAGGCAAGAACACTGGAGTGGGTTGCCATTTCCTTCTCCAATACATGAAAGTGAAGAGTGAAAGTGAAGTTGCTCAGTCGTGTCTGACTCTTAGCGACCCCACAGACTGCAGCCCACCAGGCTCCTCCGTCCATGGGATTTTCCAGGCAAGAGTACTGGAGTGGGGTGCCATGGCCTTCTCCGAATAAGAGCTTAAAAAAGTTATATAAACATGGCCAAACCTTGTTAATCCTCAGAGTCACCTCCTGCGTTGGTCATCTTTTGTTGAAGATGATGTACTCCAACGGACATGAATCTGTCACAAGGAAGAGAACAATCTGCTCTCATTTTGCAGTTGAATTTTAACTCCAGTCAATCAACTAGGTAAATTAATTTGGCAAGGATTAAAATACTTCCAAACAAGGAGGAGTTCATCTGTCAAGATTCAGTTAGCAGAAAGAAACCTGTTCCCCCGACTAGTGCTTTAAAAGTCAAAAGGCAAGAAGCGAGCCTGCAAACACATGCAGAGATACAGTCAGTGCCCAAGTTATGTTTGCCCAGTGAACCACAAAATATGGCCTAGCACGAACTTCTGAACAAAGTAAAGACTGGAAGTTGCTGCCCAGTCCTTTGGGACGGTAGTATTTCCTAAAGGACAGTCAGCCCAACATTGATATGGGCTCTAAGCAGAAATATCTTGAGATTACACTTAGGTGTATGAAGGGCTGCAAAGGGAAGAGATGTAAATGATTTCCCATTTAGAAAGCTTTAAGAAACGAAGGCTAAATTTTGAGTAATATTTTAAAGAAAACAAACTACAGGGGTTAGTGGAAAAGCAGGAAAAGTAAATTCCAAGTGGAGAGCATTTATTTCTTCTTAAATCTGCATATCAAGCATTCACTCATCAATCTGTCATTTGTTCCTTCCTTCCTGCACTTTGAGCTCTCCTGGGACTGAAAAATCCTCACCAGTGGTAAGTATTCTAACTTATTATTGATCATCAAAGAAACAGAAAAGGTTTGGTTGTTTTTACAAGTTATTTAAGTTCTTAAGAGCCTGATATTTCAGCAACAAAATTATAATATGTCCTTTATATGGTCCATTTTTTTAATCGGAGGATAATTGTTGCTCTCTATCATACAACAACACGAATCAGTCATAACTAGGTATATATCTCCTCTCTCTTGAGCTTCCCTTAAATGACTCTTGTTAGACATCCTGTATGTCCTACCAAGATATTTTTTTTTTTCTTAGTGAGGTGGAACACTGTAGAGAAATCCAACAAACATTCATTTGGGTATTTTGTTTTCCTTTGCAAACTATATCAGTATATCACATTTGTTGATTCTAGATATCCTTTAATTCAAAAATGTCCAAAGAGGAACTATTCCCTCACCAAACAAAACCTCTATTCTTTTGCCAGTGTTGACCAGTTTATCATTGTTGATGAATCACTATTAATCAAGAGAGGTATATCTAGTGCCTTCTTTACAACCTGGCAAACCCACAAAAGCATCACAATCCTATTGTTTCTCTCTTTGTAACATCTTCCTGACCTCCCAACCCCTTCCCTTTGCTTCATCCTCTTGTGTCTGGACTACTGCAGGAGTTAGTTACATCCTTTTCCTGCTTTCAGTGTTTTATTCTAATCAATCTAGTCTGTATTGGAGAAGGCAATGGCACCCCACTCCAGTACTTTTGCCTGGAAAATCCCATGGACGGAGGAGCCTGGTAGGCTGCAGTCCATGGGGTCATTAAGAGTCGGACGTGACTGAGCAACTCCACTTTCACTTTTCACTTTCATGCACTGGAGAAGGAAATGGCAACCCATTCCAGTGTTCTTGCCTGGAGAATCCCAGGGACGGGGGAGCCTGGTGGGCTGCCATCTATGGGGTCACACAGAGTTGGGCACGACTGAAGTGACTTAGCAGCAGCAGCTGCAGACATTTGGCTCATCTCCACCTTTTTATAGTTAGATGAACTTGCACAAGTTATTTCAATACAAATAGATCTTGTGTTTTTTTTTTTTAACCTGGGAAATGGGTGTTATAAAAGTATCTACATATATTGCTTGGAAAATTCAGTGATATAATCAACATGGGCTACTTGGTGCTCAGTTCAGAGCAAGCACTGTGTAAATGTTATTTTATTCATTGCCCAATCTTTCTAAAGCATATTTTATCACTCAATATAATCCAGAATAGCTTCCCAATGCCAACACATTAAATTTTAGAATGTTCATAAATAGCTTATCATTTTATCGGAAAACAGGTATTTTGGAAATCCCTTAGAATAGTGCCCTTATCTTGAACGACTATATCAGCTACTGCAAAAGTGGCAACTAATATTTGGATGCTATTACAGGGGAGAAAATGGGTAAATTAAAAATGCCTTGGGACTTCCCTGGTGGTCCAGTGGCTATGACTCTCTGCTGCCAATGAAGGGGGACCTGGTTTGATCCCTGGTCAGAGAACTAGATCCCACATGCTACAACAAATGACTCTCAATGCTGCAACTAAGATCTGGAGCAGCCAAGTTAAATAAATAGATTAAAAACCTCAGAATCCAAACTGGAGGATCCACTCACAGGAATCCTCTTCATTCCTTGCAGATTCCATGTAATTTTTGTCCCTAACTAGCCATTGCTTAACTCCCACCCCACCCCAGCTTCCACATCCTTCACCACAACCCTGTGATTGTTTTTTGGTACTTTTCTTGACTCCAGAGAATTTGAGAAAGCTTACAGAAATGTGTACAGCAGGAGACAAAATACATAGCGCCCCGTTAAATAAAATTAAAATTTGAAAATGTAGCCAAAGGAGCCCTTTTAAAATCTAGAATATTCAAACTGATATTCCCTGTGTGTTTGTCTCACCTAGGCCCAAAAGAATACATGTATCTATCTGTCTACCAATTAACCTACATTTTTGTCTCTGTATTTCTATATCTATGTCAATATATAAATTAGGCAGGCAAGTGACTGATGGGGTAGGGGCTGGACAATTAGTCTATATCATTTGATACTGGCCAGTAAATTGCTGATATAGTCAGGTACTCAAAGTTCTTCCCAAAGGTGAGTCCATTGCTCTACTAAAACCTGGCGAATTTTAGGGAAAAACTGACACTTTCCTTCCAAAATAAACTTTGAAGTTGTTCAAAATAAAACTAAAAGTCTTTGAAGAAATGTTGAAATCATGGGAAGGACTGTAGATATTTTAGAATAATCTTCTGAAGGATTCACAGAAACTTAGATATGTGGGAAACCTACAGCTCAGTTTCAGAGAAGTAGATTATACAATGAGGTTCAGAACAGATTAGCTGAGACTTAGAATATAAGATTATTTCTCAGGAAAGTAGAACAAATCCACTTCTCAGTATAAAAAAGAAAGTGAAGATCCTTGCCACGCTCTAATGTAATAAAAACATTATGAGAAACAGAGAAAAGCTGTTTTAAATATTCACTGATGGTTGGGTTGACCACATGTCCTATTTTGCCCAGGACATTCCAGGTTTTTATGTGTTGTCCTGCTGTGACTGTTAGCAGCAGTCCCTCTTGATCTTAAGTGTCATCCTTTATTTGTTTTTAATATTCATTTTTATTTATTTACTTTAAAAATTTATTTGGCTCTGCCAGGTCTTCCTGGGATTGAACCCAGGCCCTCTGCCTTGGGAGCCTGGAGTCTTAGCCACTGGACCACCAGGAAGTCCCTGAAGTGTCCTGCTTTAAATGATAAATTTTACATTCACTCTATAAAAGTAAATGTATTATATTACTTATATTATTATCATTTTATATGTTTACTTATTTGCCTGATTAGCAGAGTTCAGTTTGAAGTCTCTCCTTGGGCTGGAAACAAACCAGTTTACCTTTCATAATGGGTGTTGCTTCTAGGAGTTGTGGGAGCTTCCCAACCTTGTTTTATATATAAGGATATTTCTGTGTGGATCTGGAGATTCCAGAGAGCCAGTAGGAATTAACATTTTGTTCTTTCATTGATAAAGCACTTCTAAATGACCTCTGGGAAGGGCTGGGATTGCTGGCAGAAGTGTAGGGCTGCTGGGAACAGAAAGCTAAGCAGCAAGCCCCTTGAAGTAAGGATTAAGGGGAGTGCAATAACCTCATACCAATGCCCTTCACAGATCCTTGAGACATCAATATATTGAAAGGCCACAGGCTGACTGTGAAGATAAATTAAACCCTTGTTTGATTCTCTAAATCCAGTTTCCCAGTTTTCCATAAAAAGTCTTTCCAAGTCCTTGTCACCTGAGGACCTCTCCTATTCATGAGCTATCTAGAAAATCAGTAGAGACTTCTGCAAGTCTATAGGGAGAGGCCTCACACCCAGCCAGTGGAGTCCAATATTTCAGTGGAATACTGCTGACTTGCTTATGTGCAGGAACTACCCATAGTTCTTTACACAGATGTCTTCAGAGAGAGTTCTAGTTTGTGCCACCAAGTCCTGTCTGTGTTTCATGAACCTGCATCAGAAAACTATTAATGTGGAGCGTAAAGATAGGATTTGTTTAAAATCAAAGTCTCAAGCTATTTTGAGGGAATAGCATCCTTACTTTAATCTCAAACTTCATACACTTCAATGAATAAAATATGTAAGTGATTATATGAGATGACATGTGAGAATATTCCTTGTAAAGAGGTTATACAAGTGGAAGACATTATGGCTCAAATTTCACATGTCTGAGTCTCCCAGATACCTTGGGATGCTTGGCCCCCAGCGTTGAGAGCTAAGCTGCAGCTACACCAGTAGAGGTGATGTTTAGCCTCCTGCTCTCTGAGTAAGTGGGCGGGAGGTGGGGCAGATTTTGTTGCAGGCTCTTGTCTTCACTTCACCCCCCTCAGAAAGCTTGTTTCATCAGTTAAGTGAGTGAGCAGACCTCTTCTGAGGACAGGAATGCGGGAGGGCGTGGGTCAGGAGTAAATCCTTGCTCTGTTGACCTGGTGGTTTTCTCCTCTTTGCCCAGCAGTTTCACCTCAACTTAGCTTGTACTTGTTTTCTCTTATGTGAGTTCAACATTTATGCTTCTAAAATTGAACTCTTGCTCCTGAAGCCCAGAGAAGCAAGTAACAGAGAAAAGAAAGAAGAAAAAAAAGACCCACCCATGCCCACTACTCCCCACCTCCTGCAAAAAAAAAAAAAAAAAGAAAAAGAAAAAGAAAAAGCAGAAAAATTAAGGTGGAACAGAAAGAAAGCTAGAAGAGGCTAGGGAGGAGAAAGCTGAGGTGGAAATCATTCTTGATTAAAGATTTCAATTATTCTGGGTTTCAGTTTCCTCTTCTGTAACACAGGAATAATCAAGCAATTAGCTTTTAGAAATGTTGGGAGGATTCAGTAAGATTAAGTATAGGAAGACCATGAAGTAGTGCCCAGAACATTCCTAGCAATCAATAATTATTATATTAAATGGTTATAAGAAGGGAATTGGAACATAAGGAATAATTTTTAAAAATCGCCTATGTACCAATCTATCTTTAGCTAAAAATAGCTCCTTAAAAAAAAGCAAACCATAATCCCTACTCTTGCTGAAATGTGTGGTAGAGAAGGTGTGCCTTCTGGCCACAATTCCTGGTGCCCAGAACCCAAATATACAGTGAGTATGTACAGATTTTCTTCCTCTGGATCCCAATTATGAACCTATGGTTCTTGTGTGTGTGGCCATAGGTCTTTTATCACGCTTGGTTTACTTTTCAATAAAAATGACATGATTCATCAAATAACTCAGGGCCTTTTGCAATGGAAATAATTAGAAAGTAGCCAGAGATGCCTCATGGGTTACATCTGAGCTCACTAAAGAGTCACGCCCTGAGTCCCAAGGGCTCTGGGGTGCCAAGCCTGAACAGCTGCCACCTGGGTTCTGGATTCAGCTGGTTTGATTTTGGATGGTGTAAGAGGCCACAGAAAAAAGATAGATCATAAAAGGCCTTAACAAATCCTTTTCAGTTATAGGTGTGGTGTTTTCAAAATAACGCTGCTTTCAGTGAGCTCAGCTCCACCCAGAGGAGAGAGGTCTGTAGCCAGTCAAAGACAAATGACTGTAAAATCTCTGCATATAGAAACACAGAAGAAGGAAGCTGATGCCTGTTGCCCTCAGGTGGAGTCTTCATATGAAACAGGCAATTATATGTTGAGCCAGCAAACCCCAAGAAATGTATCCCAGGCATACTAGGTCCTCCCTTAGGATGGATCTCTGAGGGGGTCCTCTCTGGTCTCTTGAACCCTGTTCCTACTCCAGTGGAGGGAAATGCTGTGTATTTAGTTATAATCTTAGTTACAATCTAGCAACAGAAGCAGATGCAAGTGGTCTCCCCGTTATCCTCTCAATCAGAGAAAGAGTTACCAAATGGGAATATGGTTTTCATATATCTAAATAGCTAAAGACACACCACGTGCCAGGAAATGGTGAGATGCCTATTGCCTTGCCCTGTGCTGTCTCTTGATCCGCCTTCGGTACTACATGCATACTCTTGTATAGGTCTTATGAGAGGGACCTGCTATCAAGTCAGATCATTATGGAAGGGAATAAATCATGGAAAATTGGAGCTGAAAAAGACTTCCAAAATTACTGTCGGGCTGAGTGGTTCTCGTGGCTACCTGTATATTAGAATCACCAGAGGAATTATACAAAACTGCCAATAGCAAGCCCTTCTCTAAGAGACTCAGATTTAATTGTTCTGGGTTAGAGTCTGAGCTTAATAATGAATTTAAAAGGAAAGGATAAATGCACTACCAAGTGTATAAGTAATCAATACATTTGATTAAATAGCATACATAGAAACTAAACAACTTTTCTGGGGAGTTGAAATGGAAGCAAGTATTTTGAGCTATGATCCTTTTGGTCTAAGAACTCGATTTATAATGGGTGTGGGGGGGAGGGTTGCCCCTTGCCACCACCAATTCTCTGGGGATATGAGCAGAGTGTCCTACAAATCAACTCAATTTTGACATTTTATCTACCCAGAGATAGTTCCAAATTCCACACAGTCAGTCCCACAAGACTATGTCCCACCCCACCCAACCCTAAGCTCCATTCAGACACTACAACAATGCCAGGCTGTCACCTGTGGTTCAGACCAGTTGGCTACCCACTGGAGATTCCAGTGATCCCCTCTTTCCTTGGGTAAAAAAACTTGCTAGAGTGGCTCAGAGAATGCAGAGAAACATTTTACTTACTGGATCACAGGTTTACTGTGAAAGGATATAACGCAGGAGTAGCCGAATGGAGAGACTCCCAGTGCTGGCCTGGGAGAGGGAGCAAAGCTTCTGCACTCTCCCCTTGACCCTCCCTGTGCCCAACAACCCAGGAGCTCTTCGAATCTTCTTTCAGGTTTTTTAAGGAGGTTTAATTACAAGGCAAGATTGACCAAGTCATTGGCCATTAGTGAAGGCTTCCTCCCTTCCCTGCCTTAGGTGGTGGGGGTGGGCGGGGGGCTCGTCACCCAATTAACTTAACAGAAAACATCTTTGTCACTCTCACCACTAAAGGAACTCTATGCCAGAAACGGGATGAAGACCCAAAACATATTTCTTATTGTAAATCATAATACCACCTCCACCTCACTTTGGTGAATTGTACAATGCAGTCAATCAAAAAATAAAAATTGAGTACTGGCTTAAAGGTTAACTCAGAAGATGTCCCTGAAAAATCAATGGCAGCTTTAACAAGCTCTATGATAGTCTTTCTGAAACAGGAGGGAAGGGGGTAGGGCACGACTTTGGAAAGAATGACATAGTCTCTGGACACAACATAAACTGATCAGAACCAAATGGGTCCAAGATGGCAGACAAGTTGACTTCCACTTGACCTCATTGTAACATATCTATGTTAACTGCTCAGTTGTGCCTGACTGTTTGTGACCCCATGAGTTGTAACTGGCCATGGAATTCTCCAGGCAAGAAAACTGGAGTGGGTCGCGTTCCATCCTCCAGGAAATTTTCCCGGCAGGTATCGAACCTCGGTCTCCTGCATTGCAGACAGATTCTTTACCGTCTGAGCCACATGGGCACCACTGTAACACATCAGTAAGCTAAATGACACATCCACAAGCACCATGGCAGTTCCAAGGCCAACATAAAGGTGAGAAGGGAGGCAGTGGCCCAACTCCTGGAAGGAAATCACTGCCCTTTCCCCCAAAGAGCTGGAATACTCCCACTCACTAGCTTATGATGCTGCTGCTGCTAAGTCGCTTCAGTCGTGTCCGACTCTGTGCAACCCCATAGACTGCCCACCAGGCTTCCCTGTCCCTGGGATTCTCCAGGCAAGAACACTGGAATGGGTTGCCATTTCCTTCTCCAGTGCATGAAAGTGAAAAGTGAAAGTGAAGTCGCTCAGTCGTACCCAACTCTCAGGGACCTCATGGACTGTAGCCCACCAGGCTCCTCCATCCATGGGATTTTCCAGGCAAGAGTACTGGAGTGGGATGCCATTGCCTTCTCCAAGCTTATGATACTACCAATCCCTATAAAAACTGACAACACTGTACCCTGGGGCTTCTTTCCTTCTGGGCTGGCCCACCCTTAGTCTGTGGAGTGTGTTTCTCTCTAAATAAATCCATTTCTTACCTACCACTTTGTCCTTGAATTCTTTCTATGATGAGACATCATGAACCTGAACTTCATTAGGTCCTGAGACCAAGTGTAATCTCAGTTAAAACTCTGCAGGGGGTTCAAAGCCCAATCTGAGTTCACAGGGTTTCATTTCCTTTGTGAGATGGAGCCTAATTTCCCTCTCCTTGAGGATGGATTTAATAAATTGCTTCTAACCAACAGTATAAAGCAGAAGTTGTGGTGTGTGACTTTGGAGATGAAAGTCATAAAAAGGCCCTGTGGTGCTCTCTCCCTCTCATGAGTGCACATCTTTCACTCTAGGGAGAATAGTTGAAATGGGTCAGGATGCTCAGGCACCCCTGAGAAGCCCACGTTTTGATGAACTGAGGCCTCTGCCAGCAGTCATCTGAGGAAGCCATTTTGGAAGTGGAGCCTCTAATTGTGGCCAGCCCATGAGCTGACTCCTCATGAAGTTGCAGCTCTGGCTGGCAGCTTGATTGCGACCCCTTGAGCTCTCCTTGAGCCAGAAGCTCCTAGCTAAGCTGTTCCCAGATTGCTGACAGAAATTGTGTGAGATAATAAATGTGTTTTGTTTCAAGATGCTAAGTTTTTTTGTGTGATTTGTCATGCTTCAGTTGATAATATAACTGAAGGGGCTTTCCTGGTGATTTAGCCTGAATCTGCCTGAAATGCAGATTCAGGAGACAGCCTGAATCTGCTGGAAATGCAGGAGATGCGAGTTTGACCCCTGGGTTGGAGATGGCAACCCACTCCAGTGTTCTTTCCTGGGAAATCCCATGGACAGAAGAGCCTGGTGGGCTACAGTCCATGGGGTCACAAAGAGTCGGACATGGCTGAGCGAGTTTCACTTTCAAGCTTAACACTTAAAGTGTTTAGGCTTTAACACTTCCAGGCTTTAACACTTAAAGTGTTCTTGCCATTTATTACCGTATGTAGTGTTTTCCTTGAACTGTACCAGCAGTGGACATTTAATCCCCATTTGTATGAAATGACCCAGCCCCTACCAAAGTTGATTGAATCAGAGGTTCAACCTTGATTCAAACTAGAATAACCTGAGATTCATTTGTAAGAATTAAGAATTGGGACTGGACTGAAGTATTCTCTTAAATGCAGGATAGGTTGGTACATGTTGTCAGCCACATTTTCTTCCATATCTACCTGCAAAGCACAGAAATCTCACCTAAAGGGAGGGAGAGAAGTAGAGAAGACAGCTCCATACTATGACCTGTAATTTTGTAATAAATTGTCAATTTATTACAATTGTCATGGAAGCTGGTTACACATGGATCTTTCTGCAACCAAAAGGACCTGTCACACTATTCATGTTCATGATTTTATAATTTAGATAAACTAACATTAAAAATGATTCAAACTTTGTCTATTGCTATTATAATAAGGTTTTAATAGCAAAGCATCTATTCTCTTGCGCTTTAAATGATTTTCTTTTTCCTAAATTGAATAACTTTCCAGAGAAATGGCACAAGTGAAAGAATTTATAAACAACATCTGTCTAGCTCATGTTATTGGTTATTTGTGTAAAACTTTATCTTATTACTCACACAAGATTATTTTTTTACCCTTTAGAAAAGAATAATCTATGATTTCCTGTAAGTAAAAGAGCCAGGGAATTTTTTTTATTTTGATCTAAGTTGTTTCTTCACTTTTAATTATAGCTACTATTATCCCATTTAGTCAAGAAAGACTTTGTGTAAAGCTTTAGAATAATTTAGATTAAAAAAAAGTTTCAACAGCAACAATTTGTTGTTGTTTAGTTGCTAAATTGTGTCCATCTCTGTGAATCCAGGGACTGCAGCTTACCAGGCTTCCTTGCCCTTCACTATCTCCTGGAGTTTGCTCAAACTCATGTTCATTGAGTAGGTGATGTTATCCAACCATCTTATCCTCTGTCACCCTCTTCTCCTAGTGCTCTCAATCTTTCCCAGCATCAGGGTCTCTTCCAATGAGTCAGCTATTCACATCAGGTGGCCAAAGTATTGGAGCTTCAGCTTTAGCATCAGTCCTACCAATGACTATTCGGGGTTGATTTCCTTTAGGATTGACTGGGTTGATGCCCTTGCTGTCCAGGGGACTCTCAAGAGTCTTCTCCAGCACCCACAGAAAGTCAATTTAAATTAGAAGAATTGTTATACTGCCATAAGTCATTGAAGAGATACAGATGAAGAAATTAATAAGATAAAGCTAAACAAAGTTTGAAAAACTGTAACATGCTTTAGAAAGAAAATGTAACATTATTTTAATTAAGTCAAATAGGAACTTTTTAATTTTACTGTATATGATTAATTTGACGGTTACAGGCAAAGGCTAAGAAATCTCACAGTATTGCCCTCTATTTATTTTCCCGGCAGTGTTTGGATGGTTTTGAATTCCAGAATTGCTGTGAGGTCTTTTCATTATTTTATTTTTTTTCTTTTGTTTCCGGTGAAGAAAAATATCTGGTTTTGTAGTGACGTCTGCTGTAAGAGATTGTTTTTCAGAATATTTCGACTCATCTTTGGGTCACTGACCTCAGGTCTGAAAATTGCAAGATATTTCCTTATGCAGCTTGTTCTTTGGAGCACTTGTCTTTCATAACTCTAGTTTCTACCCCCAGGCATTCTATTCTGGCACTAAGGGTTTACCTTTTCATCTCAGGGGATTTTGAAAGACTGTAAACTTGTATCAGAGTATCAAGCATTATTGTGTGCGTCTTTAATGAAAACCTCTAAGTTCTTATTTCAGCTCCTTTTGTTTCTAGAATTTTCACCATAGCCATTTTGATTGCTTCTTACTCTTATTAATAGTTTCCTATGGTGGCTGGTGATTCATTGGCTTATTTCTCCCTTATTTTTTCATTGCTTGCAAACATTGACGGGATCAACACAACTGAGGCAAGGATATCAGCTTTGAAAATGTTTGATTCTTCCCTGGAACTTGAAATACAGTGGGAAGGGTTGGCAGGGAGTAACTTACTGGAACTGTGCAAAGAAAAGCTCTGGGTGAGTCAGAATGATATTGCCAGAGAGTGAAGACAGCGAGGGCAACATGGTGGTGGATGGTAAGAGGAGGGTATACATAAAACACATGCCTGGAATAAGGGTTGGTCACCTGAGATGTTCCGTTCAGTTCAGTCGCTCAGTCGACCCTATGAACCACAGCATGCCAGGCCTCCCTGTCCATCACCAACTCCCGGAGTTCACCCAAATCCATGTCCATTGAGTCGGTGATGCCATCCAACCATCTCATCCTCCTGCCTCATTCTCATCCCTTCTCCTCCTGCCCTCAATCTTTCCCAGCATCAGGGTCTCTTCAAATGAGTCAGCTCTTCGCATCAGGTGGCCAAAGTATTGGAGTTTCAGCTTCCACATCAGTCCTTCCAATGAACACCCAGGACTGATCTGTACATGGAAAAAATGGAGAGCCTCTGTGTGGTACAGGCTCTTGGTACTTACCTACATATGCTCCTTCACAGTGCTGCAGTTCAAGTATTTCCCAGCCCCTCTTATATCAGTCATGTGACTGAGCTCTGGCCAATGAGCTTCTAGTGCTGACCACGATATATTTCAAGTAGATTTCCACTCTCTCTCTTTTTTCCCAGGCCACTCTGCTAAAAATGAAGGATTCCAAGGGTCTGAAATATGCAACCACAGGAGAGAAGGAACTGGGACTCCTGAGTCATTCTTTGGAGGGGAGGTATATTAGATTTTGCAAAACAAGAAATAAAGTATGTCACTGAAAGTTGCTATTTGTTTTTTACAGTAGCTAGCATCAGTTATCCCGACTAACATAGTATCTCTTTGGTTATGATATTGTCTTTGATATTGGTACAGTAAGAGAATAAATGGAGGAATAAAGAAGCAGGAAAAATATTACCCAGAGAGAGAAGACTCAGAGTATTCTCTGCAAAGAGTACAGAGAGAATCCTCTGAGAGAATACCCAACTCAAGGAGGTGGGTGGGATGAAGGGCAGAAAACAGATGGCATTTGGCCATGGAGGGCCTCTAGAGATGGAAAACATTCTGTGGATGTACAGATCTAACTTCAGAACTGAGCAGGACACCTCTCAATGGACCTCAATTTGTGTCAAAGTAGACTGATATATTTTTAATAACTATAATTAAAGGAATATCTATTTCATACAACTGTAAATGAAGCACAATATACTAAGTGTGTTTAAAAAAATACAAGATAGGAAAAAAAATCAAAGTGCTATAAAGTGCTTAAATATAAAAATTTTTCAAAAATGCTGAGGTTTGCTACATGGATTTCAAAATAGGAGAGGCCAGAAGCTCTGAGCTTGCTGAGTGGAAGGTGCTGAGAGGATGAGAATTGTATGTAGAGAATGTTTGGATTGTGTGCAATTAAATATGAAGCATGCTGAGCCTGGGAGCCCAGAGAATGTGGCTGGAGAGGACCAACTCTTCCCTTTGCTTTTTAGTAAATACAGTGATTTAAAAGTCAGTTTCTATGCAACAAAAGAAATATTTAGTGATCAGATTTGGAACAGTTATTTGAAGTTTCCCAAACATCTGAAGTGTAAAAAATTAGAACTAACATTTCCTTTGAAATATAGCAGGTTTTTTTTTTTTTTTCTGAAACAGAAAAGAAATCTAAACATCTGAAATAACACCCCAAATGTTCACTCTTCAGTGATTAACCACCAAATATATGTCATTATCTTTAAAGTATGCTAACATTCTGGCGCCCACTGATTGGGATAAAAGCACTCCTTTGTTCTGTCTATAAATTACCAGTCACAGACCTTTCCTGCAGCTTGGGGCTTCCTTTTCTTTTCCCCCTTCTTTTCCACTCCAGAATTCGAGATTTCCTTAGCCTGAGTGGGCAGTCTAAGAGTTTCTTTTTGTTGTTGTCCTTTGAAAAAACTTAAAAAAATTTTTTTGGAGTGTAATCAATTAACAAATAATGTTGTGATAGTTTCAGGTGAACAGAGAAGGGACTCAGCCATACATACGCATGTATTCATTCTCCCCCAAACTCCCCTCCCACCCAGGCTGCCACGTAACATTGAGCAGAGTTCCTATGCTGTACAGTGGGATCTTGGTTATTCGCTTTAAATAAAGCAGTCTGTACATGTCCATCCCAAACTCCCTAACTATCCCTTCCTTTCATCCTTTCCCCCTGCCCCCTGGCAACCATAAATCCATTTGCTAAGTCTGTGAGTCTCTTTCTGTTTTGTTAGGAAGTTCATTTGTATCATTTCAAGATTCCACATGTAAGGGATGTCATATGGTTTCTCTTTCTCTGTCTGACTTAGGAAGTCTGAGAGTTTCTGATTAGAGATACCCACGGCTCCGGTGCCCAAGGCTCCAGTGGTCTGTGGCTCATGGTGGTCTCTGTGAGTCAATTACTGTGTGTGATCACCTAATAGCATCTATGGGGAGGGGGCGTTTAGTCGCTAAGTCGTGTCCGACTCTTTGCAACCCCATAGACTGTAGCCCGCCAGCCGCCTCTATCCATGGGATTTTCCAGGCAAGAATACAGGATGGAATACCATTTCCTTCTCCAGGGGATCTTTCTGACCCAGGAATTGAACCCAGGTCTTCTGCATTGCAGGCAGATTCTTTACCGACTGAGCTATGAGGG
Source organism: Capra hircus (assembly GCF_001704415.2). NCBI lineage: Eukaryota > Metazoa > Chordata > Mammalia > Artiodactyla > Bovidae > Capra > Capra hircus. The sequence goes on from NC_030814.1 coordinate 19,858,821, forward strand.
AAGCATCTATGAGGGAGATTATAAAAGCATGTCATTTCCCCCAAGGAACAGGGGGTTTGGGATCCTTAAACTCTAAAAATCTACCACCCAGAGGTAGCGGTGGGTGTGGAAGAGAGAAGGAGGTAGAGCACAGAAGAGTTTTGGGGCAGTGAAAATACTGTGTATGATTTAATAGTGATGGATTACGTCATTACGTATTTATCCAAACCCAGAGAGTTACAACGTCAAGAGTGAACCCTAAGGTAAATTCTGGATATTGGATGATTATGATGTGTCAGTGTAGGCTCATCAGTCTTAACAAATGTGCCATGCTGGGGACTGTCGATAATGGTGGAGGCGATGCAAGTGTCAGGGCAGATGGTATATGGGAAATCTCTGTTCTTTCCTCTCAATTTTACTGTAAACCTAAAACTGCTCTTAAAAATTGTCTTTCAAAAGATCTCACTAGCTATAATTGTTTCACTAGAAATTGAGCCAAAAAAAAAAAAAAAAAAAAAAAAAGAGGCGTCTTAAACACCACCTGTGCTAAATTCAGGGCTGAAATAATTTCCAAAAAGCTATATATTTTTTTCTGATTTCAAAGATGTTCTTTGTAGAAAACTTGAAAAATTCACAAAAACCAAAGAAAATCTCTGAATACTATTAACTTGTTATATACATATTATGTGTGCATTAATGTGCCTTTGAAGAAGTCTGTAAAAATATACTTCTATTGTAAATGTAATAGATAAATATATATGTTATATATTTACATACATATAACATGTAAATACAATTTCATATTTATATATTTTCCTATTGAGGCATTTTATTGTATATAACTTTGTCAGCTATAAACTTTAGAAGAGTTTTCTTATTTATTCATTAATGTTTTTAAGACACTCTAAAAATAATCTCTGAAGTGACTTCACAAGAGTTTTCTTCCAATACTTATTTCATTCTCCCCAAAATTTGTACCATAGAAGGGCATGTATACTGTGTAAATTTCTAATCTTACCACTGTTACACTTTTCTTTAAAACAAATGATAGTCTCTGCTTTGAAAGGAAGTTTTAGAGTTATTAGGGAAAACTGTGAACTACAAGTCATCAACATCATCAAAAGGGAGCTTATAAAACCTTTCTTTACGTGTACTTCTTCACACGCTGTGAGCATGCGTACCGCCGTCGTGGTCACTGCAGAGGCCGTATTTTTGAACGTCTGCCTATTGGGAAATGAATAGTTTGTGCCATTGTCTATGATTCTTTTACAGTCCTTGAAGGGTCAGTTATTGCCTGAGGGGAATCAGAGGTCTCTATGTTTTTCCCATAATGAAAGTGATAAACGATAAACCATTTTAATGGCTTCCTATTTCACTGGAAACCTTGGCAGTGTCAAAATCTATTTATAAAGAATGTTCACATAAGTCACTTGTAAGTATGTGATGACACGCTGAGCTTAATTTTTACTTTGCCTTGAAGCAGGCAGAGTGTGAGCAATTCCCCACTATGCTTCACATGACAGCTTAGTCCTAAAAGAGAAAGCAACTGTTGTGGATTCCAAGAGCCATATAGGGCCTTGGTTTCTACAGACTGTACCACATGATAACTGGAATTGAGCTGATGAAATGTATGAAATTTATTATATGTCTGATGGGCATTTTTCCAGTCTTAAGGTCTTGGTCTTCAGAAATTTTGCTCCAGAGAAGGTGTGGATGCAGAGAGCAGTACAAATCACTGTAAGTTAAAAGGCTTGTCATCTTTAGAGAGTTTCTAGTTTGTGGTCTCAGTTATTTATTGTGATCTAAATCCTGCAAAGACTGGTTGTCCTCCAAGGAGAGCAAAAATCAAATAGTTTAATGCCTGAAAGTGAAGGAATCTTTTCATTCCAAATGGACAACCTTGTATTCTATAGTATTTGAGCAAAATACAAAATCCTCTGCAACTTTGCCTGTACACCTCTATTGGTTGGATGAGACAGGAGTATATAAGCTCAAGTATGGAATCATGAAAGCAAGAAAAGTATGCAGTTGTATGTGTTTTAATAGAAAATATAAACTACTTTCTTTGTTGAAATAAAGCAGCATCTGAGTTTACTTACATGGCTCACAGCATGCTAAATCCAATAGTTTCAGAAAATGTTCAGTTCAGTTCAGTTCAGTCACTCAGTTGTGTCCAACTCTTTGCAACCCCATGAATCGCAGCATGCCAGGCCTCCCTGTCCATCACCAACTCCCGGAGTTCACCCAAACTCATGGGCAGCGAGTCGGTGATTCCACCCAGCCATCTCATCCTTTGTCGTCCCCTTCTCCTCCTGCCCCCAATCCCTCCCAGCATCAGGGTCTTTTCCAATGAGTCAACTCTTCACATGAGGTGGCCAAAGTACTGGAGTTTCAGCCTCAGCATCAGTCCTTCCAATGAACACTCAGGACTGATCTCCTTTAAGATGGACTGGTTGGATCTCCTTGCCGTCCAAGGGATTCTCAAGAGTCTCCTCCAACACCACAGCTCAAAAGCATCAATTCTTCAGCACTCAGCCTTCTTCACAGTCCAACTCTCACATCCATACATGACCACTGGAAAAACCATAGCCTTGACTAGATGGAACTTTGTTGGCAAAGTAATATCTTTGCTTTTGAATATACTATCTAGGTTGGTCATAACTTTCCTTCCAAGGAGTAAGCATCTTTTAATTTCATGGCTGCAATCACCATCTGCAGTGATTTTGTTGGGTGTTTGCAAATAAAACTTTTCAGAATAATCATTTGGTGAATAATTCTGTTTCTTAGTAAGACCACCTTTAAGTAAAATAGGCAGACGTTAGTTTAGAGTTGTACCATTTTCCAACTTTTTAGTAAATCTTTTGAGCTCCAAGTTTGTCCAATATTTTACAATGCTTGACTTTGTATTGCAAAAGAAATAAAATCTATCTCACCTTTAAAACATGTTCAGTTCTTGATTTATTTCTAATAACCGCATCTACTTGTGATGCGTGAAAAGACACAGCTCTCCACCTGACTGAGATTCCTTTTGTTGTTTGGTCTTAAAGTTTTCATCCATTCCTTTTATGGTTTGCTTCATTATGAAAATGTTATATACATTTTTCTTTAGTTGTATAGAATTGGTTGTATTTATTTGTATAAATTCCTTTCATATCCAGGAAAGTAATTTTTTTAAAGGATTTCCTAGACGTTGACAAGCAGAGAGTCTTCTAGTGTGAATGTCATAAGGGAACTGATCATTGTGTACATAAAGTATTCTTAAACCATGAGCAGTTTTTTATATTTGGTAAGTTAACCCTTAACAACTACATCTTACCGTCTAAGGTTTTTGGGTTTTGTGTGTGTGTATGTGAGAGAGAATGGAGAAGACCAAGATGAAAAAGAGGAAGGAGGAGAAAGGCAGGGGAGGGCAGTATCACAAACGCTCCTCCTTTGCTGAGGAGAGAGCCAGAAGGTTCATCCCATCGCCCCTCTTTCTATACCTTTGTTGTTATTGCTGTTTAGTTGCTCAGTTTTGTCCAGCTCTTATGATCCGATGGACTGCAGCCCGCCAGGCTCCTCTGTCCATGGGATTTTCTGGGCAAGGTTACGGGGGTGGGTTGCCATTTCCTTCTCCAGGGCATCTTTCAACCCAGGGATCGAACCCAAATTTCTGCATTACAAGCAGATTCTTTACCACTGAGCCACCAGGGAAGCCCCTGTCTACATCTTATACCAAAATAATTCACCCACAAACAGAAAAAAACAAAAAAACTTTCCTGTCTTTGCCAAAACCACAAATTCCAAGGAGAACACTTACAGTTGAGTGTCTTTCTACCTTATCTATGTTGAAAACGCGTTTACTTTGTTGATGATAATACCAGAAGGGAGAAAATATCAACTGCTTCCTGTTTCCCTGAAGAGTAGAGAAGGTATTTGTTAAATAGAAGTTTTTAAAAATCCAGTGTTGATTATATAACCTGTGTTTCAACACTCAGTGGGGAGGAGATAGATAGGAATTGTGTGAGGAAAAAAACATTATCTGGTATTTCCAGCTACAAAGCAGAAGTGACGTGAGGTGAGAAGAATATGCTGACCATGTGGGTCTGTTACTTGTTCTGACCGGGATCAGCACTCAGAAATGGACCTTTCTGGCTCTGAACATCCCCAACCACAGGAAGCACAAATGTAGGTGCTGGCCTGGGGGCGGTGGAGGTGAGAGATTTTCACTCTGAACATCCCCAACCACAGGAGGCACGAATGCAGGTGCTGGCCTGGGGGCAGTGGGGAAGTGAGAGATTCTCACTCTGGACTGCAACGGAGCTCCAACCTCAATCTGTTCTCTGTGGACAGAGGACTTGCCATGAAGGTTGCTAGGACTGAATATTCTAACAGGGCTTCTAATCCAGCGGCTATTCCAATCTCAGGGTCAACATCTCTGTGTTAAGGAGCAGCTGCAACAGTTCAGAGCTGCTGTCAGCCTTAAACAAACCCTGATGATGAGATAAAACACCAAGAGAAACCTATTGTTTACTGCTCCGTCCTCCCTGCCTGGCTCTGTCTAGTCTCTGATCCGTGTCTTGTCACCTGAGCCTTTAGAGCACCTCCAGCAGCTGAATTATTATCATCTGGGGACTGAGGCCCTGAGGAGAACTGACTGAACATCACACATCTCCATTTTTTGCCTGTTTCTCTTATGATGATTAGGCAGGTGCGCTTCACCTTATACAAGCCAAACTTTGATCAGAATCCTTATTTTTATTTTGCTTTCTAAAAATGGAAGTATAGTTGATTTACAATGCTGTGCCAGTCTCTGCTGTACAGCAAAATGACTCAGTTATACACATTTACACACTTTTTAATATTATTTTCCACTGAATATAGTTCCCTGTGCTATACATTGGGACTTTACCTTCAGAATCCTTATCTATAATCAAACTTTCTCACATAGTGTGAAAAATGTGATATACTTTAGGTACTTTAACATACATTTTCAGAGATTATTTCTCATATAAAATAAGCATGCCTGTATGAGGAAAAGGGGAAATGGTCAATAGGAAGACAAAAGGTAAAGATCCCAAACCTTCCCTACTATGTGAGCAGTCTTACATGGTAAGACAGAAAGGAAGATTTTATAGAATTAAACAAATGTGTTTTCTCTCTTTCAAAATGGTTTAGGGAGATGGGAGGAAGTTTCAAAAGGGAAGGAATATATGTATACCTATGGCTGATTCATGTTGAGGTTTGACTGAAAGCAGAAAAATTCTGTAAAGCAATTATCCTTCAATAAAAAATAAACTAAATTAAGAAATAGTTTTATACTGTTCTAGTTGATAGTGTTTTAAAATATTGGACTGAAGATATATCCAAAGAAAATCTGTTCCTCTTTCTGTCCATCCTTCCAATCTGGCAATTCTGCTGTATGTATATTCTATAGCATCTATACAGGCAAACTGTGAGTTTTGAGCAATTTATCAATCATTTTTGACTGACTCTAAAATGTTTATTTAAAAAATTGGTTGCTTTTTCAAACATATTTTTCGTCCTTTGCCAGAAAGAAAGTCTCTTCTCCACAGTTCAGTCTTTATCTTGGAGAATAACAGGAAACAGTGACTTTTGATCCATAATCTTTGGGTTGTCTTGAGAAATCACAAAATGGCTGGATATGGGAGGTCTTGACTCTTATCCATAATGAGTTCCTAGCAGCACAGAGTAGAGACATTGCTCAGTTATGAAGATGATAGTGTGTTCTGAGCTTGAACACTCACAATTAATCTAACAGACAATGACTTCTTAGCTTCAGAGTACAATTAGTCTTATTCCCTTGGCTCACTAAGATTAGAAATTATACGTTATCTAGGTTTGAGTGTTTCAATGCGGACTGTTATTTCAAATATATTTAGTACCGGCATAATGAATCAGCCATAAATGACACATACATACTTCTTTGACTTCCTACTGTGGAACCAGATAAGCATGAGAAAGACTGCAGATTATAACCCTTTGGTTACAAAATATTCATGCATATGCAGTTTCCCACAGAAAGCCCTTATGACAAGCAGGTCATGGAATAATAATGAGATGTGAGGAGTAAATATCACCTCTTGTTGTCTATTTACTTTTGGTTTGGCCTCCTTCTTGCCCAGTAATCCTTAAAAAAAAACAACACAACTATCCTAGTTGGAAACTTATATAGACTACTGCCAAAATGAAAATAACAAGTTTTTCACAGGTCTTTGGTGGTTTTCAAGACTCCATGGATGACTAGGAAGCAGAATGAATTACATATATATAATTCAACGAATTATAGCTTTGGAAATGAAAGCTGCTGGTAATGTGGAGATGATATGGCATCTGGTTTGTGCAATAACTGCCATTCATTTGGAGTCTTAAAGGCAAAACATCTGTAACTAAAGCTATAAAAGATCAACAAAGATTATGCTCTAATTAGCGATCCTAGTAGGATAGAGATCTTTTTTTTGGGGGGTGGACAAATATTTATTGGTCATCAGTTTTGTTCCAGACATTGTGCTAAGTGCTCAGGAAACCAAAACAAATAGGACATAGTTCTTACTCTTCAGGAGCTTATGGTCACATGTGGTTTCTTTCTGGGGGTTCTGCAGATGTCATTAAGGACTCTGTGAGACGTGAACTAGGAGTTACAGAAAAGACTGGAAAACATTAAAAAAATTATTTGAACTTCCTTCTCCATGCAATGCTAACATTTTCAGTGGAGAACAGTGATCAAACAATCTTGTTAACCATTTAAAATATTGTTTTATTTTATTGGGATATGGACACTGAACATGTGTTCTACCCTTCTGACAAAATTTTAAATATATATGACAGTGTTGTTGCCTGTAAATACAATACTGCAGAGTAGATCTTTAGAACTTACTCATCTTGTTAACTGAAGCTTTATGTCCACGGACTAGAAACTCCCCACTTCTCCCTGCCTTCAGCCCCAGACAACCACCATTCCATATTTTGAGACTATGAATTTGACTATTTTAGATACCTTATAAGTGGAATCATGCAGAATTTGTCTTTCTGTCACTGTATTATTTTCACCTATCGAGAAAGTGAAAAGGCAACCAGTGGCATGGGAGAAAATATCTATAAACCACAAATCTGGTAAGAAATTAATCTTTATATGAAACTTCTGTAACTCAACAGGAAAATAACTAATTACCTAATTTAAAAATGGGCTAAGGACTTAAAAATACATTTTTCCAAAGAAGATATACAAACGGCCAACAGGTATATGCAAAACGCTCAATGTCACTAGTCGTCAGGAAAATGCAAATCAAAGGCCACAATGAAATATTACCTGTAAGGATGGCTAATATGAAAAAACCAAAAAACAACAATGCTGGTGACTGTTAGTGGGAATGCAGAATAGCACAGCTGCTATGGAAAAAAGTATGGAGGGTCCTCAAAAAACTTAAAAATGATCCAGCAATCTCACTGCTGGGTATTCATGAAAAAGGACTGAAATCAGTGTCTTGAAGATACCACCCTCTCGTGTTTATTGCAGCCTTATCCATAATAGCCAAGACATGGAAACAACCCAAATGTCCATCAAGAGATGAACAGATAAAGAACATGTGAAAACAAAATGAAATACCATTCAGCCTTAAAAGAAGAAGGAAATTCTGCAATACATGACCACATGGATGAACCCTTACGATAAAGATGATCATTTAAAAGGAGAAACCACTCATTTACTACATACCAGTGTGCTATTAGATAGGATAGAACGTTAAGGAAACGTAAAGCCCCCGGTGGTTCTTGAGTACCTTTCTAATTTGTTCTAACCTCATGCATGTTTTTTATTACATGATTACTACTTCCCTCCTGAAACGTGGCAAAAGTTTTCAAAATGACTTTGATGAATGAATAGACTATGGGTATATACTCTGGGCCAGGATAATCAACATTTTCACTTGCTTCATGAATCGGCTTTTAAAACTATCTCTTTATCATGTATTGTAAAGTGCAATGGAAACTGTTATTATCAAGATTTTCCTTGCTTTTTTCTCAGTTCAGTTTAGTTCAGTCACTCAGTTGTATTCGACTCTTTGCAACCCCATGGACTGCAGCACGCCAGGCCTCCCTGTCCATCACCAACTCCCAGAGTTTACCCAAACTCATGTCCATAGAGTTGGTGATGCCGTTCAACCATCTCATCCTCTGTTGTCCCCTTCTCCTCCCACCTACAATTTTTCCCAGCATCAGGGTCTTTTCCAATGAGTCAGTTCTTCACATCAGGTGGCCAAAGTATTGGAGTTTCAGCTTCAGCATCAGTCCTTCCAATGAGTATTCAGGACTGATTTCCTTTAGGATGGACTGGTTGGATCTCCTTGCAGTCCAAGAGATTTTCAAGAGTCTTTTCCAACACTCCAGTTCAAAAGCATCAATTCTTTGGCGCTTAGAAGCTTTGACTTCTCAGAATTCTTTTATTCTTTTTTTCAATCTCTCTTTCCCTTCCTTCCTTTCTCTGTTCTTTCTTGTGAGTAGATATACACCCTTACCTTTGAAATTGTTGTTTTTGTCACTAAGTCGTGTCTCTTTTGTGACCTCATGGACTGTAGCCCGCCAGGCTCTTCTGTTCATGGGATTTCCCAGGCAAGAATACTGGAGTGGATTGCCATTTCCTTCTCCAGGGGATCTTCTTGACCCAGGGATTAAAACCACTTCTCCTGCATTTCAGGCAGATTCTTTACCAGTGAGTCAGCAGGGAAGACTTACCTTTGAAATAAATATAATCAAATAAGGTAATGTTGAAATCATTTGCATTGTCTTTCCCCTTCATTCTTCTTATAAAACATTCCTGAATTTAAAAAACATATTAAATTTATGATTTTGCTCATAAGACTCCTAAAGGCTAATCACAGTAAAAAGCATAGTTTACTTTGTTGGATCCCTGGGTTGGGAAGATCTCCTGGAGAAGGGAAAAGCTACCCACTCCAGTATTCTGGCTTGGAGAATTTCAGGGACTGTATAGTCCATGGGGTCTCAAAGCGTTGGACATGACTGAGCGAGTTTCACTTCACTCACCTTGTTGGAATCGTTTTATCTGTTAGAAAACAATGAGTACTTATCTTTCTCACTGGACTAATATACCATTTCATGCTCTGAAACTGCTAGCAATTTCCTTGAGCTGAGTCTCTTCTAGGGGTTCAGCTCTAACCTCAGGGCTCATGGCACAGCCTAAGTTGTTGGGTCCCAATGCTGAGTCTCTGGAGGGGTTGGCTAGGAACTGAAATGAAACATCCCATAGTACTCTTGCTGACTTATTTAAAAAAGCAAAAAGCACAACATGAGCCTTCTGAGTATCTCACCTGGGGCAAAGGAAGGACTGTAGCCCAGGAGACAGCATTTCAGATAGCTCTGAGAAACTGCTCCAAAGATGCAGGGAGGAAGGTAAGCATAATGTGATTTTGGTGAAGGGAGAATACATGCAATCACGTACATATTTTTTGCAGAAAGTTTCTGCTAGTCACATGGAGCAGCTGTCACCAGGAAGGACTTTAGTACTTTTCTAGATACGAGGAGATACAAGAATTGGGCTCATAAAATCAGCTCCTGAAAATATCTTATCAGAGGACCTGCTTTGCCAGTTTTTCCTGGAGCACAGAGTGCCTCATTTCTGCTCTCCACCCTGAACTTCTTTCAAGGGGTGTGAAAATCAGCAGCTACAGCAGCATATGACTTAATCCTTACAGAGGTAGATGGCAAGTGCCCATGGAAAGTGCCAATTTGTAGCTGACACTCCCAAGGACCATGACAACTGTGTTTGATAACTGCATCCCACTGTTATAGGTGATGGGAAACAAGGTTAATCTCCATTTGCTTCCTTTCCTGAAACCATGTAAGTTTCTTAAGTAAAAGATTTAAGGTTCCGCGGTTGCTAAACTTGTCAGGTTGATGTGAATACAGACCACAATAGAAATAATGTTTCCCCCTGCTCAGGACTATTATTTCTTAAAAATACTGCACATGTATTCATCATATGAGCTAGGTAGTATGGATTACAGTTTAATTAAGCATCTGGGGTTTTCTAAATTTTTGCAAAGGTGAGTTTGTTTTTCTATTATAGTGTTGAAATTATTTTAATAAGAGAAAAGTTTGGGTAGATGAGATGTATTGAATAATAACATCAAAGTACCAACTAAGCCTTATGAAAATCACTCACCTTTATTTCACTTGTTGGTCAATGAAACTAGAAGAGATTCAAGGTAATGGAAGAGTTCTGAGCCTTTGTTGCGTGGTCCATTCTTTAAATGTTACAGGCAACTTGGTCCTCTGACTTACATCCTCCTAGGGCAGTCCTGGAGAGCTGGGTCGTGCCATTAACAAAAATCACAAGAAACACAGGATTTCCCTCGTTGTTTTCTGTTCCCAATTAAGGTCAGGCTGCCTAGAGGTGATCCATTCTGCCACCCAGTTGCTTTGAAAATTCAACATTGTCTTCTCTGTTTGAGATCTACCCTCAAACAGATCTACCCGGGGCACTTAAGGCTAAACTCAAAGTGGATCTTAAGTGCTGGTAAACACAAGATCAAGTTGTTTGGGAGCATTTTTTTTTTTCCCCCAGTCACAGCCCTATTACATGTTTAAACTTCTATGGTCAGATTTAGGAACCATGGAAAATACTAATTAAACCCTAAAACAGCTCAAGAGATCGAAAACCAACTCAAAGATCCAGTTCCAGGGTGAGATGCTTTCTGTGCTTTGCTTACTAAGATTTTCATGTGCCTGTTCTCCCCTCTTAGTTGAATTCTCCTGGCTCTATTGCTACTTCACATCTCAAGTGCATACCTGCTGGCGGCTGCTGCTGCTCTTTAGTCATTAAGCTGTGTCCAGCTCTGCGTAACCCCATGAACTGTGGCCTGCCAGGCTTCTCCATCCATGGGATTTCCCAGGCAAGAATACTGGAGTGGGTTGTCATTTCTTTCTTTTAGGGGATCTTCCTGACCCAGGGACTGAACCTGTATCTTCTGCTTGGTGGATGGGTTCCTTACCCATTAAGCCCCCTGGGAAGCCCCACAAAAATCCTCTTAAAAAAAAATTCTAAAAAATGTTGAGAAAGAACTAAAGCAACAAGAAACACAAATTTTAAATAATCACAAAAATGCAGAAGCAGAGACATTTCCCAAAGAAATTAAATTAGATACTCCAACAAAAATGAAAAACCCCAACAATATCATATAGTCAAATACTACTGAAGTGCACATTTTAAATGGGTGAGTTGTATTGAATGTGAATATCTTAATAATTATAATAATCATCTATCTTAATAATTCTATTTTTAAAATGTCATGGAGGAGTATCAAGCCTGGAAAAGAAAGATCACAAAGTGTCACACTTCTAGATTTTGAATTTTCAAGACCACGAATTGATTTGCTTCCTCCTATGTCCTTCCCTGGCTGATGTCCCATTTTATTCTACATTGAGAGGAAACCGAATGGCCAAACATTGCCGCTGTTGGAATATGAAGCTTATTTGTTTTAGGATTGTAGCTTCTCAAAATCTTGCCTTTTCTTTCAATATTTAAAGAATCATGCTGATCAGTGGCAGGCGGTGCTTCTGATTCTTTAGTGAGATGGCATTTTGGATAGCAATAGAAACTCAGTGAGCTAAAGTAAGAAAGCTGTCCCTGATTGAGAGTGGTTTTGGCCAGATTTTTCCAAATTCTGACAAGTAGAAATGAAAATAGATATTGACAATTGCCTTTGTTATTCATCATGGTGGAGTTATAATCCTTTTAGGAGCTTTAAAAATGCTGACAATAAGCTAACTTCACCTTAAGAGACAAATAAGAATCAAATTATCTGCCAAAAAATGTTACAGTCATTATGACTCATGGATTCCACACCATGAAATCTCACATTTCTACAATCATCATCTAAGCCTCAAATTCATTAAAGCCTATTAACATTTTAAAAATGGTTATTACCCATTTCAAAATTTTCATGCTAAATTTTTACTTTATAACCAATTTCATCAACTGCTTTTACCCTATTTTGGAAGATACTATAGTGCAATGCTGTAGCTTGAGAGAGGCAACAAATTTATTTGTCATTTAATGTATATTTCAATTGTATTACCACCATTTCTAAACTTCCTAAAAAGGATTGTGATTCTGCCATTAATGTTTTTGTCTTTTATGCTGTTTGATTTTGTTGTGCAGTTTTTGTTTCCTGGGCAGCTAAAAAGACAATAGATTGATCAAAACAATATAATACGAGATGGAAGTAGGGGAGTACCAACAAGGAGAAGAAAGGAGAGTCATTTTATAATTCATCAAGATTAATACCGCCACCTCAGGCTTTATAAAAAATAAAGCCACTTTTCATGGTGATGATAGAACACTTGAGTGATTTAATTATGGTTTTAAGGGAAATTATTAACATCAAAATTTCCCTTAGGTGGGTTTTTTATTCAATTTTAATTTTTTCTTAAAATGACTACTGATTTTTTTCCCCCAAATACTTGAGAATTCAAAAATAAAAGGCCAAAAAGTCTTTCTTAGAACAACCTTGTTCTGTCCTTAAAGGATTCTTCTGGAACTGTAGTCAATGAAATCATCTTGAACACAATAGTGTTTGTTCTAGGACAGACTTTCTGATTTCTCATTCCAAGTCAAAGACTGAAAAATCCAAACCAAGAAATAACTTCTCCCAAACAAACTCTGCACTGTTTGGATGATCCTCTTCTTAGCTGTGTTAAAATGCTTGGTGAAGTTATTTTTAACTGGGAACAGAACATTCATTCTGGAAGATGTTCAGTTCCCTAATTTTGTAATGAGCAGAAATAAATACTTTTGATGAAAGACTATGTAAACTACAGTACTCCATCAATACTCGGGTGCAAAATCAGCAGACAATACATTTTCTGGTTTTTAGGAATGAAGGTGAAGTCTTAAATCTGGATCACCTGTATCAGTGTGGGAAGAAACCGGGTGATGTACATTGTCTAGACAGAATTTGCTTCTTTGCTTGGGCACAATATTTTCTCATAAACAACAAGCTTGCATGATGCCAAATGGATTCTATGGTTTTTATTGATTGTTATTACTTTTATTAAACAATGTTAGCATTATTAAAAAACAACGAATACTCTTGGAATATGTACATTCTATTAACTGATATAAATCAATCCTATTAACTGATAGAAATCGATCCAGGCTTTCACTGTAAGCAGTTAATTTTCAGGTTGCACAAAGGTAAGTAATTTATATTCCGAACACAACAATCACTTCTGGCTTCATCATCCAGCACAATTCACAGAATCCTATTATAGAATGTTTTAGCACAGAGCCAATACAAACATGAAAGTACCCTCGTTCTAATGATTACTGAGGTGCTAGAGGTGGGTGTCGGCAATGGGGATTCTTCTGAGTTCCACAATCTGGGAGTCAGTCAAGGTGCCTCCCTCCTGGCTGCCTTGACCGGATTCATTATCACTGACACTGAGACCAGCGCCTGCAGCAGAAAGAAGAATAAACACAAAACTCCCAACTATTAGTCCAGCAAATTAATGGTCAAATTCCATTAAGTTAACACACGTCTATTTCCACTGTCTTAGTAAAAAGTGAGCTATACACGTAGAATACATATTATTGACACCTAACAACTATTAAACTGTATTTTAAATTCCTTTTGGTAGTTTCCGTAAGTACAGATTAATTTCTAAAGACATGGATTCGTGTTCTCAATCTTTTTTCTCCTGTTTCTACATGGTTGACAGGCATAACTTACTCCAGGAACACCATTTCTTAATTGGGGGTTTATTAAAGTACAAAAGAAATCAGGCAAGTTAATTAGAATTTTTCAGCGCAGAGGGCGGGGGGTAGGATTTGCTGTTAGAAAACATATATCCTCCGACCCTACGTCTACTGAACCTAGCAGGTCCCTCGGCTGACACTCGGTGTGGGCAGGGACCTGAGAAAACCGTGCATTAACACATGGTATCATATCAGCACCCCGAAGACACTGGCTCTGAATGACTCAGATCTGATCCCAAGATAAAAATAATGATGTAACCCAGTGCCAAAAACAGATCTGCATAGGAATCCCACAAAGCTAGCTGTTGATTGCAGATAGCACCCAGAATCTTTGTATTGAGGAAGTGCCACTATTTACTACTTTTTTCCCAACTCGGAATGATTCAGAAAACTTGACACAGGGCTAGACTAACACCTTGCTGTTTTCTTCTGTAATGTGTAAACACACAAACTCTCTCTCTCTCACACACACACAGACAGAATAGGGATGTAGTCACAGGGTGTGCTGTTGGCTGAATCATCAGAGATTACAGCTCCCAGCCCCACCCCCTCTGCTGGGCACCAGATTGCAAACAAGAAGGAAAGTGAAAAACCAGTTACCCGGGCAGCTCATACTTCTCTTTCTATCTGAGGTGGAAAGGTAGTTTTGCAGAGCTGGTAGCTATGCGAAGACAGTGGATTAGCTTCTTCTCAACCTATTTGGAGATGGAAGCAGGAGCCTGCTAAGGATCTCCTTCTAGCCAAACCCTCCCTCTTTTGGGTCTCTGTCCTTCCCAGCCTCTCTCTTTTAAAGGCTGCTGTTGAAACCCCACTGCCTGGCTTTGGTTCCGTGACACGGCACTGGCCAATCTTATCCTGTGGACCCTTTTCAAAGCTCTTCTGCTTTTTTTTTGTGTCTCCTCCTGCTGTCTGATCTCTGGAGGGCTTGTCTTCAGCCCAGCTTGAAGGCTGATCCATCTGACTCTGTCCTGCTCTCTCGCCTAAATGTCTCACTAGAGCCACTGGTCACTCCCTTTCCCCACCATGTCATTAATCAGCACTTCTGCCTAGAAGGCTCTTTCCCTGCCCCTCAACCCTTCTGCTTGGTTGCTTTCACTCTTCCTATAAATATCAACTCAGGTAGCATCTCCTGTGCTACCCATGACAACATGTTGATTCTCTTTAAAAATTTCTGGTTCTTCCATTGGATTATGTCCCCCAGGTCACAGGACAGTGCCCAGCCACTGTGTATATTCAGCAAAGGTTTGTTGAGTATAGTAATAAATTATGTTCTGCATCTCTGTTCTTGAAAATGCCTCTTTAATTTTCATCACTAGTTCATCAGAATGTCCCTCTGATCCATTCTGCATTCCACTGCCTTCTCAAGAACAAACATTAGTTCCTATTATAAACTGCATCAAGCCTGGAACTTGCCGCATTGCCTTTCAAGATACTAACCCGACTGGACTTTACCAAATAGACATATTCTAGTCTTTTGCTGCTGTTGTTATCAGTCTTCTTGAATCCCTTATGGTGTTTGGCCCTACGTTTTAAGTAATATTTGAGTTTGCCACACTGTCTTTGAAGGACAAAGGGCCCATGTTTCTCTGCCAGGGAAGCAGAGGAACTGCCCAACTTATAACAGAAGAACCTCCCAGTGGATCGGTGACACACTGGCATTTTATAAAGTGGTGACTGAGGCCCTGAGGCCTATAGCAGCTTGATCTGAGTAACTCAAGTGTTCAGTTGCCCAATGGGATTAACTCCAGAGAAACAGAAAGGACCTCAGCATTAGTACCAGGAGAAAGTGGGGCTTAGTGTAACAATCGAGCACCAACTCCCTCTGATTTAGTCATTGTCTGTGCTCAGTCACGTCCAGTTCTTTGAGACTCCCGA
Source organism: Capra hircus (assembly GCF_001704415.2). Classification (NCBI taxonomy): domain Eukaryota; kingdom Metazoa; phylum Chordata; class Mammalia; order Artiodactyla; family Bovidae; genus Capra; species Capra hircus. Next base: position 19,874,446 of record NC_030814.1, read on the forward strand.
CTGCAGTTCACCAGGCTCCTCTGTCCATTGGATTTTTCCAGCAAGAACACTGGAGTGGGTTGCCATTTTCTCCCCCAGGGGATCTTCCTGACCTAGGGATCGAACCCGTGTCTCCCCACTGCAGGTGGATTCTTTACTGCTGGTCATCTGGGAAGCCCCTCTAAATGACACCAGGAACATATAACCATCTGCCCAGCATGGCGACAAAGCATGCTTGAAAGAAGTTCATGAACTGAGAGCCTGCTGAGCAGACTGTGAGTGTCAGGGCACACGGGGCTGAGAGGTTGAATGTGGGTGCAGCTGTACAAGTGACTGGGTGTCGCCTTCTTGTCCAGTAGTGTGGAGCCCTGGACGATGTCAGCAAGTTCTCGCTGCAGCCTCCCCTGAGTCACCACATCTGTGTGAGCCACCTGGTCCTCCTTTTCAGTTTCCTCCCAGTTGACATAAATGCACAATACCCAAATCCTAATCCCTCGCCGAGACTCAAGACGGAACACATCCTCCACAGAAGTATAACACGGCAGAACTGGGAACACAGCCCAGGTTTCTTGTCTCTTTGTAATTCATTCAGTGGTCTAGGAAGGTATTTGGTAACACTGCTGCTGCTAAGTCACTTCACTCGTGTCCGACTCTGTGCGACCCCATAGTCAGCAGCCCACCAGGCTCCGCCGTCCCTGGGATTCTCCAGGCAAGAACACTGGAGTGGGTTGCCATTTCCTTCTCCAATGCATGAAAGTGAAAAGTGAAAGTGAAGTCGCTCAGTCATGTCCGACTCTTCGCGACCACGTGGACTGCAGCCCACCAGGCTCCTCCGCCCATGGGATTTTCCAGGCAAGAGTACTGGAGTGGAGTGCCATCACCTTCTCCGATTTGGTAATAGGCATCCTGATATTCTGAAAAGCATTTTCGTGCTTAAATTTTAAGCTAAAAATTTATGAAAAATCCAGTTAGGGTGATGATAGTAACTCTCCCTCTTGGTAGAATGAACAGGCGATGTCAAAGGAACCACAAGTAACAATTCACATTTATCTAGAGTCTCTCCTCAACATTTCAACATACTTTAGTTAGAAAGCATGACTAGTAGTCCTGTTTTATAGACACAGAGATTGAATGGGGATCAGAGGTGTTCACTGAGTGGCCCATGTCACATAGCAGGGAAATTCTAGAATGAAGATATACAACTGGACTTCTTTTTTTAAATTTTACTTTATTTTTGGCCATGCCATGCTGCTTGTGGGATCTTAGTTCTCTGACCAGGGACTGAACCCAGGTCCATGGCAGTGAAAGCCCCTGACCACTGGACTGCTAGGGAATTCTCTATTTTTTTTAAAAAATTAATTAATTAATTAATTTGGCTATGCTGGACCTAAGTTGTGTCATGTGAGATTTTCAATCTTTGTTGCAGTATGTGGGATCTGGTCCCCTGACCAGGGATTGAAGGTGGGCTCCCTGCATTAGACTCCCTACAGAGTCTTAGTCACTGGACCAGCAGGGAAGTCCCTCCAACTGGACTTCTGACACCAAATGTAGGGTGTTGTCTTTTAATACATCTGATGGTCTCTTATATTAAAAAGCAGAGACATTACTTTGCCAACAAAGGTCTATCTAGTCAAAGCTATGGGTTTTCCAGTAGTCATGTATGGATGTGAGAGTTGTACTATAAAGAAAGCTGAGAACCAAAGAATTGATGCTTTTGAACTGTGGTGTTGAAGACTCTTGAGAGTCCCTTGGACTGCAAGGAGATCCAACCAGTCCATCCTAAAGGAGATCAGTCCTGGGTGTTCATTGGAAGGACTGATGTTGAAGCTAAAACTCCAATACTCGGGCCACCTGATGCGAAGAGCTGACTCATTTGAAAAGACCCTGATGCTGGGAAAGATTGAGGGCAGGAGGAGAAGGGGATGACAGAGGATGAGATGGTTGGATGGCATCACCAACTCAATGCATATGAGTTTGGGTAGACTCTGGGAGTTTGTGATGGACATGGAGGCCTGGCGTGCTGCAGTCCTTGGGGTCACAAAGAGTCGGACATGACTGAGCGACTGAACTGAACTAACGGTCTCTTATGGGGTCAGCTCTAACTGTGTGACTTCTTTGTCCCCCAGGTTTCAAGTGTTCACACATCTGTTTATAGAATACATTTCAAACTACTTGGCAGATATTCAGGCACCAACCTACCTCACTATTTTCAAGAGTTATGTTGCAGTGAACACTGAGGTGTTAAGAGAACACATTATAAACATGTAAAACTGTTTTTAAGCATAACAACAGATACTTTATACCACATACTGAATTTAAATTCTGCCAGACACTACAGTAGAATCTTCACATAGACATATCTCTAAACTTCATGGAAACTAACGATGAGAATCCTTATGTGATAAATGAGGAAACCGAAAGGTTGAGCTCCCTACTGGAAGTCATGCAGACGGAAGACGGAAGAGCTAGGATCGCAACACAAATGTCTCTGAACTCAAAGCCCGTTCTTATTTCCTATGGCCTTTTGAAATGTGGCAGTGATACAAAGGTCACACTCCTTCAGTTTGCTTCTGAGGCAAAGAAATCCAAATCTTTTCAAGTTCTACTTTTTCACTTTGATCTCCATCTAACTTTGTTTAGTACACTGGAGTGCCTAAGTTCCTGGAGTTAAATAAGTCATTGTAGTTTTCTGTGATGCCTCTGAAAGAGAAATTTATTAATGGGTTCTTTGAGGAGTTCATGAATTTGGACCTTGATTCTGAATGTTTTCATTTCTGTTCAAGGACTTGGTATTTATTTTCTTCTGACTGAAAAAGAAATCATTTAAAGGTTTCCAGGAAGGGAACGTCTGCCATGACATTAGTGTCACTGGTTTGAGGTAAAAGAAGGAAGTTAATGGACTAAGGAAGATGGGGAGTCAGATTAGTCCCTCTGGGGAAAACCCCAGTGAAAAAAAACACCCTGTTTCAAAGCCCAGTATGCTCCCAGCTTGATGTTTTCTAGAATCTCGCCAGCTTTGGCTGACATAAAGATGACAGTAATCTAAACACTTCTCATCAGGGTGTGCACAGACTACTTCCCCCTCCGTTCTGGACTCATGCTCTGTGTAGGCTGAGTCTGTTCTAGTTAGCTCAACACCTTCTCCTCTTCCTTCAAATGGAGGCTGCTCCAGGGTGATTCTTCTCTTTCTCCCAAAGTCCTGGCTGGAGACAATGAGGATACATTGGAAAGTTCTGTTAATAATAAGACACCACTAGTCTAGAGCTGACTGTCTCATTTCCCTGTGAAGAGCCTGATGGACTTCTTTTTTCTTCTTTATGGTTGTGCAGTGTGGCATGCTGGGATCTTAGTTCCCCAAGCAGGGATCAAACCTATACCCACTACAGTGGAAACTTGGCGTCTTATCCACTAGCCTGCCAAGAAAGTCCCGAGGCTGATGTATTTCGAGAACAACTAATTGAAAGATACTATGTCCTCTTTTTAGAGTGAAATGTGAATTTCTCCTACAGGGACAAATAATTTATTTTTAAAATGAAAATGTCAGTTGTGTTTTCTTTTTCTTTGTGTTCTTTTTTAAAAATTAAATTCAATATGGTTAAAATTCAAATGGAAAAACAAATCCATGACTGGTTTGGGGGCCAGGGTTTGTATTTTACATCAATCAAATGAATTTCAAACGTAAAATATATTATATTAGGATAAAATTCTGTGCTGTGAGTAGAATGGCAATACAAGTTAGAAGAGAAAAGAGAATAGTGTAAAATCTCCAACTGTGGAATAAAAGTTTGCTTTATATTTTTGAAATACAATGAATAACAGTGGGCATCAAATTGCTCTGGTACTTAAACCCTTAAACCCTAAAATTTATAATACAATAGAAATTACATTGTTTAATACTATCTAAACTCAGGATAACACCTTTAGATGCTTATTTAGATATATGCAAACAGTAACACAGGTTTTCAAAGTTGTTTAGGGGTTCCAATGAGAAAGACTTGGAAGATCCACTGTTCCCAGTACTTGACTTTGAGTGGCCCACAGTTAAGGCGGATCTGAGATAGGTCAAGGTTTACAAACTCAAACATCACAGTTTGCAAGGGAGGCTCGCATGAATCAGTGACACAGGGCTGGTGGGCACGGGACAAACTGAAGAGCTCACGTCCTACTAGAAGAGCAGCCATTACTCAGCTCCAATCAAGCAATGCTGTGTTAGATTTTAAGCACCTTATTGGTAGATTTTTTTTTTTTAATGAAGAAATTCTGGATTTTTATGGGATATCTCTACATTTTACAATTTTGGCTCCAAAAAATGTTAAAAGTGCAATGAGGTTCAAATAGAACTCCCGGTTAAGCCAAATCTGGCCTGTGTGTCAATTGTGAATTCCACTGTGGATAGAATGGCAGGTGGGCTGCCCCTTTGATTTGACCATATTCTATGATGGAAAGCATCTATGGGGTAGGACTTGATTATTATAGTACCTTTCCTAAAAACAGAGGGAACCAGTGTGAGGGACTGCTATTTTGGTCTTTTTAAGCATTTACTTCCTAAAAGAGTTTCGGGAACTCTAAGGAATGCTAAACTCAGTCTATAAGTAAGCGAGTCATTCCATGCATTCCTGAAGGGAATGCATTTAATACTTGTTATATATATAGGATCCAGATCTAATTTAATTATGTTGTAGGAATTCATTTCATGCTTCCAGTGTCATAACAGCAACTGTCTGCATTGCAATGCTGGGGACATAATCTACCCTGAGAATTATTTGTAACCTGAAAGCCCCCTTTCAGCCTTAACGCGGATGAGCATTTTACACACTTGCCCCTTTCTCCTTCATGGAACTCTCTTCTCTCTAGTTCTCGTGACCTTGCTACAGTGTCCTTTGTAGGACCCTCTTCTATTCACTCTTAAGCATAAGTATTATCTTGGATGTTCTTCTTGTTTCCTTTCTTTTCTCATCATGTCTTCCATTCTTCCCTCTCTGTTTCCTTCCTCACCTCTTTCCATCTCATCTCTTAGCTTCCACTCTTCCAGAGTAAACTCATTTCTCCCCATAGTTTCACATGTGACTCTGCACGATGCCATTCAAGATCATTACCTCTTGATCATTACAACCTTGATCTCTCACCAAAGATCCCAACTTGAATATTTAAGAGCCACTAGGCTGAATGATCAAATGATCCACGTGGGTCTGAACTCACCAGTGTCCCCTTGAGAGCAGGCAAGCGAGCGAATGCTCTATGTACGACTCCCCGGTCTCCTAGGTGAGCAGCATGAGTTTTTGCTGACTGTCGTCTCTGTGTTTCCTCAGCATTTCCCTTGTCCTTTTTCTTGCCGCTTCCCAGGTTCGCGGTTTAAACCACGTTTCTTGGGGCTATGGGAATTACCTCCCAGCTTTTCTGATTTTGCTTCTAAATTTATTCTTCAGACTTCCCTAAGAGTTACTTTGCCTCAAAACCAGTGGGAACATGTTCTTCTCCTCAAAAACCTCTATGGCTTACTGAGTTCTATAAAAAGCCCACCCCTTAGCGTGGCACCTGAAGAGAATTTTCTATCACGCAGAGTGTCAGGAAGTGCTCTGCTTCTCCAAACGAATCTGTCGCTAAACGTGTTCTGGAAGCCACAGGTGAACGAAGTGGGTTTCTTTAGGACTTTTTAGATCTGCTAAAATGCTCAGCTGCATACCGAATCTGTGCAGTTTCCCAAGTATATCCGGTCAGGGGGACCTTTTAGCTGGGCATGCCTGTGATATCCCAAACAGGGTGCCAGCTGAAACCCAGCTGAGGAACTACAGTAATTTATCAACAAAGCAGGTAAACTACTTTCCAGACTTTGCTCCTGCTGCCTGACTTCACTCACCTCACTCCCCATCCCTTGCAGCCCTGGGCTTTGGCTAATTCTGTTTCCTCAGCCTGTAATGCCTTTCCTCTATGCTTTACTTATGTAAACTCAACATATTCTTCAAGACACAATGGATCAGATTTTTTTGTAAACTTCCTTGAATCCTTAATAATTAATAACAACTCTTTCCACTACTTATCTTACTCTTCTTAATATTGTGTTTGTGTGAGTGTCTATTCCGCCAAGCAAACTCTTAAATTTCACCTTTCTTTCTTTTCTTCCTTCTACCCTCCCTCCTTCTCTTTCTTTTTTTTCTCTTTCTCATTCATTCATTTTCCAACAACATCTACAAAAGGTTTACCAACTGCCAAGCACTGATCTGAGCACAGGGATATATATAATAGAATGTACTTTCGAATAACTGTTTCAATAAATTCATCTGAGCACAGACATATCTTCTTGCATGTTTGTACATCTGGAAATGTAAAAGTTCACTGAACTTTTGGTAGCAGTGACAGATCAACATTTTTCTGAGAGAGAAAAAAAAAGGAAAAGAAAGAAGTTGCATATTTGACTGGAAAACAACTCTCCATGGGGGTCACAGACTGGCGAAGCTGAATATACAGGAAGATCCAATGAAATACTACACATGATGGCACTTTAAAAACTGTAGAACTGTACGAGAGACACATTATGTTGCCTTTGAAAGTATCTGCTTTAAAGCTACTCCATAAGAAATTCTCTTTGGCAGGTCAAAGGCAAAATTCTCTCAGGGAGGTTGCTACCAGATTCTTACAGCGCTGAATTTATCTCAATCAGTGTTCTATCCATCAAGATTTCAGTGCACAGATATTGACATCAAGTTAAAATATGCCTTTTTTCTTAGAAGCAAATTGTCAATTATTTTTAGGTTGTCTCATATTGGTGCCAAGAACAAAATATCCTAGAATTCGGCTGGGATTAGGAATGGGTCATGGGAACTGGAATGCGCTAACGGTGACATTGTACTTCTGAAACTTCATGGGAAGAAGATATAAATCATAGCATAGCAAGAGGGCTTCCTTCTAATGGGTTTGAGGGTTCACATACCAGTTTTTAATGCAAATATCAAGTCATCAAACTCCTGGGACTCCTCATCGGCTACTAGTGACCCCTGGCCATAGCCTCCAGAGGAAGGGAACGTGGCGCCATTTTGTGGGCTTGGCTTTAAGTCAGGGCTGGCCTGACTGGCTTGCTGGAAGGATGTTCTCTCCCAGTCAGGTGGCACCTTTGGGGTTGGAAGAAAAGGAAACCATAATATGAGTACATATATATTTATCCTGAAATCTATCTGAGCTATTTATCTCTGTACCTCATTACAAAGACCAAGTGAAAGGGCAGTTGAACTGTTTATAGATGTAAGACATTTAATTTTACCTGTTCTTCAGAAAAGTACGTCTTTTCATGAGACAATCTAACCTGGTAACACTAAACAATTTCTCTATGAGAATTACTTGTAGATTTCTATGCTGTTGTGTGTGGAAAAAGAGAAGTATCTTTTAACCCAATCCATACATTAATTGTTTTTCACAGAATATGTGCAAAAAAAAAAAAAAGCTGTTAACAGTATAAGAACTAGAAAAGAACTCTCCTAATCTTTAAGATAAAACATAGAGTTTTAAATATAGTAGCTATCTACAAGGATATACTGAATTGAAAAGAAAAGCTCTTTGATAGAATTCTAAAGTCCTCGTTTTTAAAATTTAAATGATGAAAAAGATATTTCTATCTTGAAGTGAGTAAATATATTTGCTTCCTTTTTGGTTACTGCTTAAAAAAAAAAAATCCCTTAATCCTTCCTTTCCTAATGCTTTCCCTTCTCTGCGTGGCTTTTCAGAATGTCTCCGCCAGTCCCTCGCTGACAGCTGGAGCAAGGCCAGTTCCAAGCTTCTGAGGAATGCAGGGTGCACTTCAGGGTACGGCTTTGTGCTACACCCCAGACGGCCCAGGCCAGGAACTGAATCGTCACAACTGCTGCCTCCCAGTACAAGGTGCTCTGAGGGACTACAGGATGCCTCGCAACCGAGGAAAGGGATCTGAGGGAGGGATAAGTCAATCAGAGAAGAGGAAACCTGAAACATTTCCTGACGCAGCAGAACATCTGGACTAGCACTCTTCAGGACAGTGATGGTTCAGGACGGTTTGGCGGAGCCCTGTGAGGCTACAAACATTTTATATCTTTGCTCTCCATTACGATGGCTGCTGAGCACTTGGACGTGGCCAGGGTGATGGATGAATTGAATTTTTACTGTTACTTAAATTTGGCTGGTTTAAAGTTAAGCAGTCACACATGGTTAATAGCTAATGTATTGCACAGTTCAGATCTAGACAGATCTAAACTGGGTAACCAATCAAAGAGACAAAAAAAATTTTTTTTTAAGATTTACTCCTGCACTGCTGATCCTGGCAATATTTGTTTCTATTGTTATCAGCTGTGATGTGAAAATAATTCAGTTTTAAGAACTTCTGGGATATAGAAATGGTACTAGGTTGCTAAACATTTAAGGGTACTAAACATATATCCCAGTCTTTAAATATGATACTTTATTTGTGATCACTTACCTTAATTTTCACCTAACATGAATAAAATTACTTTCAAAATTTAACATGAAAGACACTAAAACATATCACTGAACAGGCAGATTATCTATTTATCTACCCACCTATTTATCACCTGTTTTCTTTTCAGATATATGCACTTTGATTTCTTGATTTTTTTTCAGGACACACACACAAATACTGTTTCCCTTGGCTCTTTATTATAGAGACACTGATATAAGCTCTGTAAGGAATAGCAGGCAGGCACGTCTTAGGCACTGCAGAAATTGTCAGGGTAACCCTCCTGGCCATGTCCTCCTGGACAAATAACCTCAGATACGTCTTAAAATATGAGCAGTGGTACCAGTGCTATGGCTGACACTAATGATGGGTTGGTGGCAACGTGATTTAGACATAGGAACCCAAAACGATGTGGTCAGGAACAGTGGGAGGTTTGTTTGTTTGCTGGGATTGAATGGTGAATTGGGCGGGGCAAAGGAAGAGAGCCGTGAAAATATTTTCATGAAGGAACAGTATTTGAAACACCATTTCTGAAGCAGATTTAGTCACTGCAAGGGCAGAGGAGCCCGGCGGGCTGCAGTACATGGGGTCACAAAGAGTCGGACACAACTGAGTGACTACGCACAAAGGTCAAATTAGGAAGCTTCTGAAGAAAGAAATGACAAATTACATGCTGACTTCCCAGTACAAACCACTGGTGAGTAGAGCTCACAAAGCACAGAGGAAAAAGAATTAGATAACAGACATGGTACCACAGTAAGCACAGCAAATATCAGAGATCAGAGAACGTCAGTAGGAAAAGGACCTGAAAGTTACGTGGCACCTTTTAACTTGTACTCTATAAAATGGAAAGGTTGTGTATGAGACAGACAGACAGACAGACGGAGAAGGAGAAAGGGCAAGGAGAGGCACCTCCTCCATAGCACTGATAAGATTCTGGGTGGACTTGCTGATCTCGCCCCCAGCAGCAGGCATTCCACTCCCGGGGGTGAAGAAGGTGGTGCTAGGTCCTGGGTGCCCATTCATTTCCACTGTGTAGCTGGCCTTCATAGGGCAGCACGTCTGGTTGTGTAGAATGAAATAAACCACAAAAACGTAAAGTCCCTGCAAAAGAAGAGAATACTAGCATGTTAAAGGGAAGCCTGCTACCATAGCTAAAGAATAAACATGATTGCAAGCATAGCTGCCTTTCTGCAAGTGTTCTCCAAATTCTCCCCAAAGCTGGGAATGACAGAACGTGTTTGGAGCAGGAGGCCGTTGCAAATTTTGAATGGCACAAAGGTTCTTCAGTGTTATTTGAGAAAACTGCCCTCTCGCTAACAAGTCATTTTTTTCTTAGTTAAAACATCAGAACTCTGAAATCTAGCTCTTCTAATACCTGAATAGAGATCTGCAGAGAAATGTCTGTCTGATTCACTGTGTACATTTTGTTTTACAGGGCAATCTCTTGCCTTTGAAAAACTTACTGTTTTTTTTCTTCCCGCACCTATTGCACTCTCTTTTTTTTACTTTTTTCTCAGCAAAACGGTGAGTAATGCTCCAGCCACCTTAGAGACCGAGGCAAGGGCAGGGCTAATTAAGCATTCTGCTTTTGTTTTCTATCTCACCTACTTATCTCAGTTGGAATAAAATCACTGCACAGGGATTCAGTATGGATTGCTTAATATTTAGCATGCTTCTCAGCGAACATTACATGAGGACGACAAAGTTATCTCATTCCTTCTTAAACATCTGCTGGCCCTTTAAATTCTTTTGCAATCTAGTCAAACTCGACAATTGCTCTGCTTCCGTCACAGGGAGCAACTCACATTTTGCAATTGTGTTCCAGACATTGCCTACAGTGGCTTCCCTTCATGATTTCTACAAGGGGTCTACTGTATGCTTCTAATCATGCTTCTATAAAGCTTGGTAATTTTGACCTTTACACTCAGCCAATAAAATATGTTAAATTGTGCCTTTTGTGTCTATTAATACTGATGTTTAAGTTTTGGAAGCAAATAAGAATCTCCTTAGTTATTAAAATTCTTATATTAATCCATAAAATTGAAAGTAAGACACACAGCCTGTTAAAGAAAAAAAAGGAGTTAATGTCAAAACTTCATAAAACACCAGTAAGTATGGTCAGTTTTGAGGTCCGCATTCTCCCATGGCCCCTAATATTTCTGGCAGTGTAGAAGCAGGAAACCAAACAATATTGTGGACTTAAGACTTGTACCTGCTGGAATAAATAGTAAAAAGTCTATTAGAAAATCCTCAAGGCACAAGAATCACAACTAACTTTTAATGGAAAATGAAATTAGAGGACAGTCTGAAAGGTAGGAACACTAGCATTTGATCCCTGTTGCCATTTCTGGAATATTGTTATAAATTAGGATTGTCTCCTCTTTGTACTGAAATAACCCCATCCTGAGTTGGCATCCAGTCTATATAATTAACAACTCTGTTTTGAAATCAGTGGTTTATCTGCTAAAATATTTTAAAATGCAATTACTCTAACTATAATACAAAATTAGTAACTGAAACATTAATTTCCTTTTGAATTGGGCTTGTTTTGGTTTTTTGGATACAACATTAATATTCTAAATTACGTAGGGTAAGCGAATTAGTTTCACGTGCAAATGATGTCATGCACATTAGCAGAAACAAATCTTCCTGAAAACACACACATCCAACATTTTTCTTGTACAAGTAATTTTTCACATGGGTATGACTTAACTATATTGGCCACAGCAATAGACAAAACAGGGAAAAAAAATTAAACTGTCAGCCTTGAGAATTGTGAGAATGTCACTGATTTATTTCAGGATTTCTCTAAGTGTGACTAAGTAATGGGGTAAAAGCTAGATTGGAAAAAAAATGTCCTAAAAATTCATCTCCAAGGACCCATTTGTTAAAACAGCACATTCTCTCTTTGTTTTTATATCAAGCCTTTTGTGCTTCAGAGGAGGAACTATCTGCTGAAAATAACTTGCATGTGAAAACTGCATATGCTGCGTTTTTTGTTGTTTTTCTTAAAAGCGTATTTACATATACAGTAAATACTCTGAACCTTTTAGATGTGTATCAGGAAATATAAACACTGTTAAAATGGAAAGAAAAGAATGTTTAAATGCAGATTGTATGGCATTTGCTGTGTCCAGTTCAGGCTGAGCAAATATAGAAAAAGGACTTTCATTATCCAAAGTACTCAGCTGTGGAGGTTCCTGACCTCAGAGTAAAACCAAGTCCCTATTTCAAAAGCTGTATGTTAAATCTCAGGTTCTCCTTTGAATGTGCCGCGCGCGCGCGTGCGTGCGTGCGTGCGTGTGTGCGTGTGTGCGCGTGCGCGTGCGTGCGTGCGTGCGTGTGTGTGTGTGTGTGTGTGTGTGTGTGTGTGTGTGTGTGTGTGTCTGACTCTTTGTGACCCCATGGACTGCAACCTCCCAGGCTCCTCTGTGCATGGGATTCTCCAGGCAAGAATCCTCGAGCGGGGTGCCATTCCCTCCTCCAGAGGATCTTCCCGACCCAGGGATCGAACCCACGTCTCCCACATTTCCTGCACTGGCAGCAGATTCCTCACCCCGTGCTGTATGGCGTTCTGTAACAGGATTTTATGAGAGCATCTAGAATCTCAGTTACTCAGTCCAATGTGCTGACTACCCCTAGGTGCACTGCCAGGCAACGAGAGGCAAGGACAGGCCATATGGCTCCTACTCCAAGTTGCTAACAAAGACAATATCCTACCAAATAACAGGTTAACTGTTTCTGAAGCAGGATATATATAATTCATCTGTCCTTCCTAGTCTTTATTTAGTGAAAGCTTACAGAGAAGGAGATTCTTTCTGTGTATTGCTGTTTTTATTATTTTACTGGATTTCCTACTACAATGATGGAAAAATGCCTTCAAAAAATCTTTAGTTGGATTACATCTGGATTGGCCAGCTCTGAATTTATTTTGATGCAGGAATTTAAACTTATTAACAAGTGCTCAGTGAGACACAAAAGAGACCATAATGATCTGAAGCAGCAGTCCCCAATCTTTCTGGCACCAGGGACCAGTTTTGTGGAAGACAATTTTTCCACAGACTGGGGCCAGGGGGATGGTTTGGGGATGATTCAAGTGAATTACATTTATTGTGCATTCATCCCTATTATTATTACATCAGTTCCACCTTTGATCATTAGGCATTAGATCCTGAAGGTTAGGGACCCCTGCTCTAAAGGAGTTAATAAATACTCTTAACGTCATCAGGGAGCAGATAAGTACAGGAGATTTTGGCTGCTTATCTCAGTTATTCATGTCGGTTCCACACAAGATGGGAAAGAATCAACATTGCCATTTAACAAATTCACCCAGGAAGCGGTGGCAGAGGAGAAGTGGGGAAATGTGAAGTTGACTAAGCTGCTTGTCTCTGAAGGAAGTGAAGTCTCAGGGTTTCATACTGATTCGGAGACCTCATCTAAGTGTCCCCTCTGAGGCCCAAGATGCAGCCCTCAGCTAAGAACAGTTAAGCTTTTAAAAACTTGTAAAAAGATCTCAGAGGAGGGGCTCCCTTGTGGCTCAGTGGTAAAGAAAAGGCAGGAGACATGGGTTCGATCCCTGATCCAGGCAGATCCCACATGTTGCTCCCCCGAGGTGCAGAGCATCTAAGTCTGTGTGCCACAATGACTGAGACTGTGCTCCAGAGCCCAGGAGACACAACTGCTGAAGCTCTAGAGCCTGTGCTCTCTAAGAAGAGAAGCCTCGGCAACGGGAAGCCTGTGTACCACAACCAGAGAAAAGCCCGCCCAGCTACAAAGGCCCAGCACAGCCAAAAATAAACAAGTAAGTGGGGGAAAACAAAGATCTCAGGAGGGTAACACCAGGTATCAAGCCATAACTAAAGGCACTCTTAGTCAGCAGTCCTTTTTGTCTCTGCTTTCTCATCCCATAATTTCTTCAGGTTACCAAAAAAGAGGTTAGATGGCCAAGAGGCATGTGAAAAGACGCTCAACACTGCTCATTACTGGAGAAATGCAAGTCAAACCTACACCTAACACTGGCCACAATGGTATCATCAAAAAATCTACCAACAATGACGGCTGGAGAGGGTGTGGAGAAAAGGGAACCCTCTTACACTGTTGGCGAGAATGTAAATTGTGGAGGCCAGTATGGAGGTTGCTTAAAAAGCTAAACATAGAACTGCCATAGGACCCAGCAATCCACTACTGGGCGTGTACCCTGAGAACACCACAACTCAAAACAGACGCATGCATCTCAGTCTTCACTGTAGCACTATTTACAATAGCCAGGGCATGAAAGCAGCCTAGATGTCCGTTTACAGACGAATGGTAAAGCAGATGTGGTACCTATACACAATGGAATATTACTCAGCCGTAAAAAAGAACGAAATCGAATCAGTTGAAGTGATGCGGATGAAACTAGAGCCAGTCATACAGAGTGAAGTAAATAAGAAAGAGAAAAGCAAATGCTGTATAGTCACACATATGTACAGAAAAATGGTACTGATGAGCCTATTTGCAGGGCAGGAATGGAGGTGCAGACATAGGGAACAGACTTTCGGACACAGCGTGTTGGGGAAGGAGAGGGAGGGATGAATTAAGAGAGTAGCATTGAGATATACATACTGCCATGAGTAAAATATTAATAGACAGTGGGAAGCTGCCATGTATAGCACAGGCAGCTCAGCTCTGTTCCCTGTGATGACCTAGAGGGGTAGAATAGGAGGGTGGGAGGGAGGATCAAAAGGGAGAGTATACATGTATAGATATGACTGATTCACGATGTTATACAGCAGAAACTAACACAACAGTGTAAAGCAATTGTATTCCAATAAAAAAAAGAAAAGAAAAATCAAATACAGTAAATGAACCAACCCACTTAACAGCTGCCCAAGCTCATACCTTTAGTTTCATTTGTCTCTAAATAATGTGACACATAAGTTCATTATTTTGTCTGAATGCTGGCCTGCACGCACAGCCAGTTGGAGCGAGTGTGACAAACCCCATGCTACGTCCTCCACCTGTGAGCATGGACACACCCACACAGCAAGAGCTCTCAGCAATCCTGAGCTAAATGTGTCCCACATCCTGACATATTGATTCCATGTGGCCTCTATTTCTAATATTTATTTTTGTTTCTGGAAAAATGCTATTATATATGATAAAAATATACCAGTGGCAGTACCTAGCAAGCCATTAAAACACAAAGAACTGACTCAGTCTACATATTAAAAAACAGGGCTTTTCCGGTGGCGCAGATGGTAAAGACTCCTCCTGCAATATTAAATTATAGTTTATATCAATTTCATAATATAAAATACATATTTTATATTAAAATGTAAATTTTATAAATATGTGTTTTATATTAAAATATAAATTTAAGATGATAAAATTTAAACTTTATATATTTTATAAAATTTAAATTTTATATACAGCACTTAAATATTTGAGGAATAAAAAGCTGGACACCTATAAGCAATGAAAGATTGGACTTATAGACACCACAGATCTCATGGATGCCATGAGAGCTGATGAACAACTGAGCTATCAGTAGCTGGAACTGATTATGATGAGGCATATCATGACTCAGAGAATTTGAAAATACAGGAAGAGGTTTGGCTAATATAAAATTCCAGTGGATTAAGATGAAAAAAAGACCGATTAAAGGACTAAAAGAAGATAATCGGTAAGAAAAATACTCAAGAATTGGTAGTTACTATCCGTGAAAAAGGGAATTCAATGAATGTAACGGAAGAGGAGTGAAAATATATAACATTAACACAAGAAAAGGTTCCTGGAAAAAAACAAAAATTTTAACCCACAGATTGAAAGTATTAACTATAATACCATGTTCAGTTCAGTTCAGTTCAGCCGCTCAGTCGTGTCTGACTCTTCGCGACCCCACGAATCGCAGCACGCCAGGTCTCCCTGTCCATCACCATCTCCTGGAGTTCACTCAGACTCACTTCCATCGAGTCAGTGATGCCATCTAGCCGTCTCATCCTCTGTCGACCCCTTCTCCTCCTACCCCCAATCTCTCCCAGCATAAGAGTCTTTTCCAATGAGTCAACTCTTCGCGTGAGGTGGCCAAAGTCCTGGAGTTTCCGCTTTAGGATCATTCCTTCCAAAGAAATCCCAGGGATGATCTCCTTCAGAATGGACTGGTTGGATCTCCTTGCAGTCCAAGGGACTCTCAAGAGTCTTCTCCAACACCACAGTTCAAAAGTATCAATTCTTCGGGGTTCAGCTTTCTTCACAGTCCAACTCTCACATCCATACATGATCACAGGAAAACCATATCCTTGACGAGACGGACCTTTGTTGGCAAAGTTATGTCTCTGCTTTTCAACATGCTGTTTAGGTTGGTCATAACTTTTCTTCCAAGGAGTAAGCGTCTTTTAATTTCATGGCTGCAGTCACCATCTGCAGTGATTTTGGAGCCCAAAAAAATAAAGTCTGACACTGTTTCCCCATCTATTTCCCATGAAGTGATGGGACTGGATGCCATGATCTTCGTTTTCTGAATGTTGAGCTTTAAGCCAACCTTTCCGCTCTCCTCTTTCACTTTCATCAAGAGGCTTTTTAGTTCCTCTTCACTTTCTGGCATAAGGGTGGTATCATCTGCATATCTGAGGTTATTGATATTTCTCCCGGCAATCTTGATTCCAGCTTGTGCTTCTTCCAACCCAGCGTTTCTCATGATGTACTCTGCATAGAAGTTAAATAAGCAGGGTGACAATATACAGACTTGACATACTCCTTTTCCTATTTGGAACCAGTCTGTTGTTCCATGTCCAGTTCTCACTGTTGCTTCCTGACCTGCATATAGGTTTCTCAAGAGGCAGGTCAGGTGGTCTGGTATTCCCATCTTTTTCAGGATTTTCCACAGTTTATTGTGATCCACACAATCAAAGGCTTTGGCATAGTCAATAAAGCAGAAAGAGATGTTTTTCTGGAACTCTCTTGCTTTTTCCATGATCCAGCGGATGTTGGCACTTTGATCTCTGGTTCCTCTGCCTTTTCAAAAACCAGCTTGAACATCAGGGAGTTCACGGTTCACGTATTGCTGAAGCCTGGCTTGGAGAATTTTGAGCATTACTTTACTAGCATGTGAGATGAGTGACATTATGCGGTAGTTTAAGCATTCTTTGGCATTGCTTTTCTTTGGGATTGGAATGAAAATTG
The DNA here is from genome assembly GCF_001704415.2 of Capra hircus. Classification (NCBI taxonomy): domain Eukaryota; kingdom Metazoa; phylum Chordata; class Mammalia; order Artiodactyla; family Bovidae; genus Capra; species Capra hircus. Next base: position 19,891,028 of record NC_030814.1, read on the forward strand.
ACCTTTTCCAGTCCTGTGGCCACTGCTGAGTTTTCCAAATTTGCTGGCATATTGAGTGCAGCACTTTCATAGCATCGTCTTTCAGGATTTGAAATAGCTCAACTGGAACTCCATCACCTCCACTAGCTTTGTTCATAGTGATGCTTTCTAAGGCCCACTTGACTTCACATTCCAGGATGTTTGGCTCTAGGTGAATGATCACACCATCGTGATTATCTTGGTCTTGAAGATCTTTTTTGTACAGTTCTTCTGTGTATTCTTGCCACCTCTTCTTAATATCTTCTGCTTCTGTGAGGTCCATACCTTTTCTGTCCTTTATCGAGCCCATCTTTACATGAAATATTCCCTTGGGATCTCGAATTTTCTTGAAGAGATCTCTAGTCTTTCCCATTCTGTTTTCCTCTATTTCTTTGCATAGATCGCTGAGGAAGGCTTTCTTATCTCTTTTTGCTATTCTTTGGAACTCTGCATTCAGATGCTTATATCTTTCCTTTTCTCCTTTGCTTTTCACAGCTATTTGTAAGGCCTCCTCAGACAGCCATTTTGCTTTTTTGCATTTCTTTTCCATGGGGATGGTCTTGATCCCTGTCTCCTGTACAATGTCACGAACCTCAGTCCATAGTTCATCAGGCACTCTATCTATCAGAACTAGGCCCTTAAATCTATTTCTCACTTCCACTGTATGATCATAAGGGATTTGATTTAGGTCACGCCTGAATGGTCTAGTGGTTTTCCCTACTTTCTTTGATTTAAGTCTGAATTTGGCAATAAGGAGTTCATGATCTGAGCCACAGTCAGCTCCTGGTCTTGTTTTTGCTGACTGTATAGAGCTTCTCCACCTTTGGCTGCAAAGAATATAATCAATTTGATTTCGGTGTTGACCATCTGGTGATGTCCATGTATAGAGTCTTCTCTTGTGTTGTTGGAAGAGAGTGTTTGCTATGACCAGTGCATTTTTTTGGCAAAACTCTATTAGTCTTTGCCCTGCTTCATTCCGCATTCCAAGGCCTAATTTGCCTGTTACTCCAGGTGTTTCTTGACTTCCTACTTTTGCATTCCAGTCCCCTATAACGAAAAGGACATCTTTTTTGGGTGTTAGTTCTAAAAGATTTTGTAGGTCTTCATAGAACCGTTCAACTTCAGCTTCTTCAGCGTTACTGACTGGCGCATAGACTTTGATTACTGTGATACTAAATGGTTGTCCTTGGAAATGAACAGAGATCATTCTGTCATTTTTGAGACTGCATCAAAGTACTGCACTTCGGACTCTTTTGTTGACCATGATGGCTACTCCATTTCTTCTAAGGGATTCCATGTACCAGGAAAATTTTGATATAGATTCCTTGATATCACATCATAGCCTTACTAGGTGTTAAACTTTAAGAGATTCCAAAAGAAAACAAGCCAGTCTGTTAATAAATGGTAAATTTTAGCCTGCCTTCAGACTTCTTTACATCAGCTTTTAGTGTTAAAAGATAATGGAGCAATATTTATTTAGTTCTGTGGGAGAAAGAATATTATATTCAGCCAATATAGCATTTGAAATTATCAAACTTAAAGACAATGCTGGGAATGCAGCATTCATAAATTTTCTTGGGTAAAAAACTTAAAAACCAAACTACATGATACTGAAATATAACTAATAAAGAGAGGACCTGTCCATACCAATGAAAAAACAGAATTCAGTAATGATGATGGCAAAAGGATCATGGAAAAGGTACTACCATCTATGCATTTAGATACTGGAATAATCTTACAATTATGAGAATTATATTTATAGATTTAAATGTAAATGTTAAGCCTAGACAATGGAAAACATATTATATTAACCCTATATATATATACACCCCTATATATATGTGTGTGTATGTGTATATATACACACACACACCTAATGTTTGGAAGAGTGAAATGGGAGGAGACCTGAGCATTGATGATTTTATTATCTTTTACAGTATGTAGTCAAGTTGATACTATAAAATTGAAATACCTAGGTCATAAAAAACAGTGATTCCAATCCTTTACTGTCTTTATAATTTCTTAAGAGAAACCTTTTATCTTTCTTGTGATGATTAGAATGTATTTTGTGGTACAGAAGCATTTTTTGATGTTTAAGAATTATTTCTCTTCCATTTTAGCTTTTCTCATGACAAATTCAAATAAATTGAAATTAAATTTTGTATATTATAGAAACTATAATATGGTCACATATTTTAAACATTTATAAGTAGGCATCTAATCATATTTAATATGTCTAGAAATGATGTTCAGATATGAACATCATTTTTTTATTTTAAATATGATTTTTACTTTAAAATAGTCAACAGTCTGCAACAAAATGACATATGATATATAAAGTCGGAATGATTTGTTAAATAAACCTTTATATGTAATGACTTACTTGCTCTTTCCAGTGTTCTCCATTAATTTTCATAGAATTAGATTTCTCTCCCATCATTTCCCTTTCCCTTCAATCTGTATAACTTTTCAGCATTTCCTGATACTCAGATTTTTTGGAAATAAATTCTTTCAGTTTTTGCCTGAAAGTGTTTTTATTGTACCTTTCTGTTAGAGGGATATTGTCACTGGATATAGATTTGCAGGTTAACAGGTTTTGTTTGTTTGTTTGTTACAGGACTTTAAGGGGTCATTCCATTGTCTTCTGGTTTCCAGTTTCTGATGAGAATAGTATTAACTTCTATTATGATTTTCTTGAATACAATGTTCCCTTCACTTCCCCAAGCTGCCCTCGCGATCTGCTATTCAGATTCACAAGAATTTGACTATGATATGCCTAGGGATACTTTTCTTTGCTTGGGATTCTCTAAGCAATTTGGATTTGTGGTTTGTGCTAATAAACTTGGAAAATTCCTAGACATCATAACAGTCACTTAATATTTATGAAGATTACTTATGGATGAAGTTTGAAGTGACTTTTAACAGTTTTTGATCTTTATATTTTTATTATTTGTTTCAATTCCTGTAATAAATCTTTATCATTTTTCTAAAAACAATGATTAAAATATAGTCTAAGCAAATTTGTCGATATATTAGTAGTGATCAAGTCTACATAAACAGTATATAGACACAAGGACCATTTATTAATACTGCTTTTTTTCTGTTTTTAAAACTTTGAAGCACAGCAATACTAAAATAATAGGAAGAATGGTTTTGGAGACCTAAGGAAAATGTGCCATTTCAAAATCTCCAGGTATATGTTAATTCTGTTACGAAAAATAGTTAAGAAATAGTACAGTCCTACAAATGGCCTAATCAAAACCACCTATCTTTTGGATAGCCTAAGAAAGAGCACAGGACAGTGCAGCCTGAAGAACTTAGAAGAATGAAATCTTCAATAAAATTAGGCTATATTTTTTCAACTCAAAAATTACAAATTTGAGATTACAAAAAAAGAATATCTTTGATTCAGGGATAACCGCCTAGAAAGCAAGACATTATCTCCAGTTAGTTCACTGATGTAATTTTTAGTTCATAGTAAGGTCCTTGGCACCCAGAAGGAGCTTAAGAAATATTTGTTAAATAAGAGATTCTGGCTTTGAATTTTCATTAGTGACAGACAGTAGGATGGGGTAGGGACGGGCAGGTGTTGGTTCTAGTCCTCTAATTTTCTCACCATAGTTAGGTAATTTGGGAGTTGCTCATTACAAATTTGCTTTGGCTCAGGCTTTGTGTTTCTCACATTCCATGTGCCAAGACTCTCTTACAGGAGAATGAACACCCACTGATGGCTGGTCTCTGCTCTTCTGGGTCTGTGCCCCTGTGGTGGTGGGCTTGCTTGGCACTGAACCTCCAGGTGACTTCCTGGCTGTGTCTGGCTTCTCTGCTGGGCCTGAGTTTGCATACTGCTGCTGCCTTTTCTTGTGACTCCTTCTCCTTAAAGGGCTTCACAGCTTCTGCTTTTGCTCTCCGCTTGGCAGACACTCCTGTGAAGTCTCGGTGATTTCTTGCTTCTGGCGTCACACAGAGCTGCTGACCTACTGCTGTTTTGCATCACCAAGTGACTTAGCAGCAGAGACAAGGGATTTCATACCAATGACAGGACTGAAAAGACCAATACTGTATTTATGCGTCTGTGCATTTTCTTCAGGTGTGAGAAAACTAGGAATTTCATCTTTCATTGATTCACATTTTTTTAACAGCTCTTTTTCGCAATATAACTTGCTTTTGTTAATGTTCCTATTTACAATAAGATTCTTCAATCTGAAGTGTGCATTAAATATATAGAGAAAAGGAAAATAAGTGAGTCATCTTGATGGCCACCGGCTCTCAGTGCAATTGAAACATTTAGAATGCTTTGGGAACAACTATCACTCAAACGCTCCTAAAAATATTTGGATGGGATCAGTAATTACCTAGTGTTCACCATGGGCTATATCAAGTTCTTCTAAAATGCCTTACTAATTTAAGGGCCACTATTCAGAAAAAGAGAGTCAATGGAAGTTCAGTTAGCTTAGTCTGCTGGCTTCAGAGATGTTTGTAACTAAATTATCTGGGTTGCATGGCTTCACTTTCAGGGTGAGACCAATGTCTATCCTAAATTTTGTAAATCCTAGGTGCAACAATTCTGTTTGTTTTTTTAAACCAGAAATATCCATATTATAGATAAGATATCTTTTGCTTTAAAGAACTAAAGTTTCTATCTGCAATTTAAGAAACTTTTTTCTCTATGTGCCACTTTGGTCAGTCTTTTTTGGGATGGATACTCATGAATCAAAAGACAATTATTAGGTTATGCCTCAGCAATTTCATCTCCAGATGGCATGGTCCCCGTCCTTCAGTTTTTCTTCTTGAACCTTGTCCTACAGGACTTCATCGCAGAGACTCTCAAGGTTCTTTATGCTTCTGTTAAGTTTCAAAGCATGGCATGCTAATCAGTTGTGATACTACTTATCAGGAGCCAGACTCTTTCTGACAAGATACAAGGAACTGAAAATTAAAGTTGTTTTTTTTTGTAAAGTTACAACAACACAAACCCCTGACCCCACCAACACCCTGCTTTGAGAGTTTCCAGATAAGAACATGTTCAGAAGGACATACTGAGTTGGGTGACAGGACTGAGAACAGACAAGGCTGAAAGTGATCATAAGAGTACTGAGGTGGAACTCAAGAGTGGAGGAGAGGTTTGGAATCGGAGGGTAATTTTTAAAGGTTTTAATAGAAAGTGGAGAAGAGATTCGAGTTGGATTAAGCTTTGAACATGAAAAATAGTTTTAACTGAAATTACAAAAATTGCCAAACTGTACCATGACTATTTAAACACTGTTATATTTACAAGAACCTTAAAACATAGTTTGAAATAATTTTTGGTTTACTTTGAGAAATCTCTGTCATAGGGAACTGGAAATACCCAGAATCTGTAAAAATACTATTATTATTAACAATGATAACAATGACAATAATAAAATAGTTAAAGTGAGTTGTTTTCTTGTTTCTTGGGTGGTTTTTCTATGCAGAACAGATTATGCAAAAGTTTATTATTATTAACAGTCTTGTCTAACAGTAAAGTCTGTAGCGAGTCAAGCAGAATCAGCCCTTTTGTACACTTAGAGCAAATCACACACATGGCAAATCAGCAAGATGAACACTTTAAATATATTATCATTTTATTTGTCAATTATACCTAAACAAAGCTGAAAAAAGCCTATAATAGCGAATAGGACAAATCACTGATACGTCTAAAAACATGAATGAATCTCAAAATCAGCATGCTGGATAAAAGAGTCAGTCATAAAGAAGTGCCCACAGTATGATTCTATTTATACAAAATTCTAGAAACCACAAATTACTATACAGTGACAGAAAGCAGATCAGTGGCTCCCTGGCTATCGGAGCAAAGGGAAGGATGGTCTGCAGAGCGGCCTGGGGAATCTTTGTGGGGAGATGGAATTGTTCTCTGTCTTGACTGCGGTTTCACGAGTGTGTAGCCACCTGGTTTCTTAAAGGCTGAAGAACAAAATAGGGTTTTGAATTTGCTGTTTTAATAAAGTGAACGCTTATCTTTTAAACCAAGGGGTCAGCAAACTTTTCCTGAAGGCAGTCACATAGTGAATATTTTAGACTTAGGAGGGCATATGGTCTCTGTCGAAATTACATTGAAATTTGTCTCATACAATTTTCCCAGGTCATAAAATATTATTCTCCTTTTTACTTCTCCTAACATTTATAAATGAAAAAGCCATCCATAACACTATAAGAGGACTTCCCTGGTGGCACAGCGGATAAGAATTTGCCTGCCAATGCAGGGGATACAAACTCAATCCCTGATCTGGGTAGATTCCATCTGCCATGAAGCAACTAAGCCTGTGTGCCCAAACTACTGAGCCAGCTCTGGAGCCTGGAAGCTGAACATTCTAGAGCCTGTGCTTTGCAAAAAGAGGAACCACTTCAATGAGAAGCCCAAGCACTGCAATGAAGAGCGATCCCTATTTGCCACAGCCATGACCACCCTAGAGAGCATATTAAAAAGCAGGGACATTACTTTGCCAACAAAGGTCTGTCTAGCCTAGTCAAAGCTATGGTTATTCCAGGGGTCATGTATGGATGTGAGAGCTGGACTATAGAGAAAGCTGAGTGCCAAAGAACTGATGTCTTTGAACTGTGGTGTTGGAGAAGACTCTTGAGAGTCCCTTGGGCTGCAAGGAGATCCAACCAGTCCATCCTAAAGGAAATCAGTCCTGAATATTCATTGAAAGGACTAATGCTGAAGCTGAAACTCCAATACTTTGGCTACTTGATGGAAAGAACTGACTCATTGGAAAAGACCCTGATGCTGGGAAAGGTTGAAGGCGGGAGGAGAAGGGGACAACAGAGGATGAGATGGTTGGATGGCATCACCGACTCAAGGGACATGAGTTTGGGTAGACTCCAGGAGTTGGTGATGGACAGGCAGGCCTGGTGTGCTGCAGTCCATGGGGTGAAAAGAGTCAGACACGACTGAGCAACTGAACTGAACTGACAGAAAGCCCATGCAGCAATGCACACCTAGTGCAGCCAAAAATTAAAAACAAACAAAAAACACGGTGAGAACTTTTCAACACAGTTTTTGGTCAAAATCCTTTAAATTGCCTTTTCAACAGTCCTCCAAAATTTAGCATTCAGGTATTTGTTAACAACTCTATGGATTCATTTTAATTGTTTGGACAGTGACAGGCGACCAAAGAAAAGGGCTGATGATGACGAAAAGGGAAAATTGACTTGGAGCCCATAAAAGTAAGAGAAGAAAGAGAAGGGATCATCCTGCTGTGGAAACTAAGTGAAATATCACCCACATTGATGTGAAAATCAGTATGATCACTGTAAGTACTAGATGGGAGGTCAGGAGAAAGTTAGAGAGAAAGTTAGAGACTTAAGTGCAGAAATCGCTGTGCACTGTTAAAAGCGGAAGCCATTGTGGGTGTATGATTTTTTTTAAGGAAGGCACTGAATGTAGAGGAAAATGCTGAGTGCTCAGGACTCAGCACAGCTGCAGGACATGAACAGGAAGAATCACTTAAGTAAACAAGGAACTACCAACTGGTCAGGCAGGTCAGATGAGAGGCTAGCCACAACTGACTACACTGGGGACCCCAAGACAAGACTCAGCTCCAGGAGGGTGAGGGGGTCCACATCACTATAAACAGATGTTAAGAAGACGTGAAAAGAGCCATTTTTTGTCACTGCAGATGCAACCATTATCTGGGAAAAACTCAAGCAGATCATTCCCTATCCTAAGAGGACTTGTCCTGTGATAGCACTATATATTATGTATTTCAGTCTATTGTCATCCCATCCAGAGAGCAGTAAGAAGAGATTTAAATACCTAATACACAGAGTTGTCAAGAAAAAGGGTAACCTGAGGTCAGAGAATGATCTGACTCATGACATGAGATCAGCCAGTTTGACATATCTACATGCTGACACTGGATGGGAGTTTTCTTCCCTCCGCTTAACCCACTTCAATTCATTATTATTCTCATTCAGAGCAAAAGACTGCAGAGCACAGAGTTTAATACCTTCACACTGTGAACTTCAGGCGTTCCATCTGAAGATACTGAATGAATGTTGACAATTTCACATTTGCTACAATGGGTGTCTCTTCCTGCCAATTTCAGGTCACCTTTGATACCGAGGTCCCTTCGGGAGATGCCCAATTTTTTGTACTTTTGACTTATTCCTGTCCCACAGGTTGCTGAAGGCAGCCAGCCAGCCAATGACTCATAACTACTGGGCTTCTACATCTTTTATGCTGCTTTTGAAAGGAAAAAAAAAAATCTAGTAAGCTTTGAAGAAATTATACATTTTATCATAACATGGTTAGTCAAATATCAAAGATGATCTAAACGGCCTTGTTTTAGAAATATTTTTGGATGAGTCAATTCCAAAATAAGGACACAGTTCGTGTAGACTTTTATAGAAATGTGGAACTCAACATCTTATGATCCACTGTACTGGAAAACAGGTATAAATTTTGCACTGAGGAGATAGAAAGAGATTTATCACAATTGGTAAGACTGGCAAGTTCTGAGATATCTCACCAGCAGATAAAAACTCCGAGTTACTACACTTCTGGGAATCTTTACATTTACAGATATGAGTTAATACAACATGTAAACAGAAATCAATAATTCCAGATGTGTTGGAGAAGACTCTTGAGAGTCCCTTGGATTGCAAGGAGATCCAACCAGTCCATCCTAAAGGAAATCAGTCCTGGGTGTTCATTAGAAGGACTGATGCTGAAGCTGAAACTCCAAAACTTTGGCCACCTCATGCGAAGAGTTGACTCACTGGAGAAGACCCTGATGCTGGGAGGGATTGAGGGCAGGAGGAGAAGGGGATGACACAGGATGAAATGGCTGGATGGCATTGCCGACTCGGTGGACATGAGTTTGGGTGAACTCCGGGAGTTGGTGATGGACAGAGAGGCCTGGCGTGCTGCAAATTCATAGGGTCGCAGAGTTGTACACGACTGAGTGACTGAACTGAACTGAACTGAAGAACTATCTAACATATTGTTGTTGTTATTGTTATTCAGTTGATAAGTTGTGTCTGACTCTTTGTGACCCCGTGTACTATAGCCTGCCTGGCTCCTCTGTCCATGGGATTCTCCAGGCAAGAATACTGGAGTGGGTTGCCATTTCCTTCTCCAGGGGATCTTCATGGACCAAGGATTGAACTCAAGGCCTCTGCATTGGCAGACAGATTCTCTACCACTGAGCCACCAGGGAAGCCCATATTACATATTCTCAAAATATTGTTACTATTTTCAGATACTCTTTTCTGATGATTACTGAGCTACTTAGTAGGGAGAAATCATTTTCTACTTTTTTGTTGCAATTTTCTAGAAACAAGGATACTAAGATATCTCCAGTAGTGCTCTATAGAAAAGCTAATTTACTAACAAATTTCTAAAATGTATGGATATTTAAATTTTAAAGAGCAATAATTTAAAGCAGCCCATTCATTGTTAATATTTATTGCAGAAGGGGGAAAAGGAAATAAAATACAGAGAAGCCACTCCTCATCCCCAAATCTTAAGACTCAGAAATCACCACTCTATTTTGGATATAAACTTTCTTAAAACTACAGTTTCTAGAGAGGGTTTATTTTTCCCCAACCCGTTAATTATGTAAGGACATGTTTCCATATGTAAGCATTTTGTTGGGAAAAAGAGCTGAAGGTTGGATTTACAGTTGGGCAATAGCTGAAGAAACCTTAGATCTTGGTTTGCCTGAGACAGCCCTGGTTTGTTAGAAATTCCTGGTTTTGCCTGTTGTCTCAGCATTTTTATCAGCATCACCTCCTTTACATTAGGGCTCAAGAAGGATCCAGGCTTCCCTGGTGGCTCAGTGACAATGAATCTGCCTCCAATGTGAGAGATCCCAGTTTGATCCCTGGGTCAGGAAGATCCCCTGGAGAAGGGAATGGCAACCCACTCATCTGGAGAATCCCACGGACAGAGGAGCCTGGTGGGCTACATACAGTCCATGGGGTCACAAAGAGTCGGACACAACTGAGTGACTAACACACACAAAAGGATTCAGCACTGAGGAATAAATCCTGATTGAATCAGCAGAGCTATTGAGCGTATCTTAAATCTTAATAAAAATCCAGATTCTAACCAGCCCTCTTTATGTAAGGATGGTCTGCAGTTTAAATTCTCTCCTAACCATCTTTGATTCATTCATTAAGTTCGTATGTCATAGCTGAATGCCCACCAAGAAGTGCACTTAGGTTCCATGCGGGCAGTGGACAGACAGGCTTGAGCGCTTCCTCCAGCGTTTCATGCCCAGTCTTGTGGTTCAATGCTTGGAGCTCCACCAGGAGTTCCTCTGCTTTCTAAATCTCAGAATGCTGCCTGAAGGGGAAATAAGTGAAGTGAAAGATGGGTCCAGTGATTGGCTTTACCTAAATTGGGATATTCTTCCAAATATTTTTACCTTTCTTCAACAAAATAAGGTTGTATACTATTCTTTGAAAAGTTTTTGAGTGTCTAGTACATGGAACATTCTGTGAGTCATAAAATAAGATAAAGATGGGATATCTATTTCAAAGATCTTACCCTAGAGTGGAAAATATGAAGCATCTAAATAACATTAAGTCCTGTGGCTTAAAGTACCTCCTAAGATGCAGGTCCACACTCCCAAAATCTTTCACAACAGAAATTTTCAACTCTGCAATAGTTGGAATGTTTCACATATGGGCATATATTATCTCTTGTGATGAAAGTCAAAGGAAAGAAAAAGATTAAATTTCACATGTTGATTCCATAGTCAAAATTTCAGAACACAATTATATATATTATACTGGTAGTAACATATAAATTTTCTAGTTGGTGCCTCTTTGAATAACCATATCATCAAGTCAATTAATTATTTTCCTTTTCTTTTTTTTAAAGAACACTTTAAATAGAGCATTTCTTTTCTTAGACCAAAACAAATATAAAAAGAAGCAAAATGGGTATTATACTGTTTTATATTTGGAGCCTAAGAACACTTAAAAAGCAGAGATATTACTTTGCTGACAAAGGTCTGTCTAGTCAAAGCTATGGCTTTTCCAGTAGTCATGTATGGATGTGAGAGTTGGACCATAAAGAAAGCTGAGTGCAGAAGAATTGATGCTTTTGAACTGCGGTGTTGGAGAAGACTCTTGAGAGTCCCTTGGACTGCAAGGAGATCCAACCAGTCCATCCTAAAGGAAATCAGCCCTGAGTATTTATTGAAAGGACTGATGCTGAAACTCCAATACTTTGGCCACCTGATGAGAAGAACTGACTCATTAGAAAAGACCCTGATGCTGGGAAAGATTGAAGGCAGGAGGAGATGGGGATGACAGAGGATGAGATGGTTGGATGGCATCACTGACTCGATGGACATGAGTTTGAGTGAACTCTGGGAGTTGTTGATGGACAGGGAGGCCTGGTGTGCTGCAGTCCATGGGGTACAGAGTCAGACACAGCTGAGCAACTGAGCTGAAGAACACTATTTATTATCTTCTGTACTTTTAGGAACAGCTCAATTCTTAAGATTGATAATTTAACAAAAAACATAAATAAGGATTTCATTCTATCCCTAAACTTAATTTGCTTGACTGGCTATAACCATTCTCTTGTAGAGAGTGAAATTTACAGTCATATATCTTGGAATTGAATATGCAACTGGTAGTATTAGCATAATAGTACATACTAATTAGTATAGTTAGTATGATAAAGTGCTTTGTTATTTGCTAAATAATGTTATATTCAGCTATATTTATATGCACCCCAGTAGCTTCATCTATAAAATGGGAAGCAATACCTGTCACCTCAATGGATTACAAGGCTCTGATAAAACAAATGCTAGGTGCTTTTGCAAACTGTAAACGTGCTTCATAAATATAAGGAGATACTGTTTTTATGCTAAAAGGGTTTGCAGAAAGCTAGTCTCATCCTTAACCTGGTTGGCTTCTTTCTTTGCACAGCACATTCCTACCAGTTGAGGTAGCCTGCCACAAAGTCGTGTTCCGAGAAATAATGTAACACTATGAAGCCAAGCAGGATCTTGGTGGTTGAATATTTACCATGGCTAAGAACCACTTCTTTCCCAGAACTGGTGAAGAACACAAACCAAGGTGCTGTTCTGCCTTAGTGTAATTACAAACACAAGTCTTAACCATTTTTCTTAAGATCTGAGCATCAGTTTTTTTTTTTTTTTTAACTGATAGGGTTTATTCTGCACTGAGTCATTTCACAAAAGGGAGGTGTCACTGCTTCAGTGGTTCCCAGTACCTTCAGAAGAGAGAATACAACTTGTAAGTTGGCTAATAATAAAGCCTTTCGTGGTCTGGTCCTCAGTGTCACCACTCCCTGCCTCAGGCTCCACGCTCCACGCTCCAGGCAAAATGAACCACCAGACACTTTCAGCTCCTCCAGATGAGCTGTGCTTTTTCTCAGGTTTGCCCTGTGGACTTGCTGTTCTTCTTCCCCTAGGCTGGCTGGCCCTTCTCTTTAAGTATAAGCTTCCTCCAGGGCACTGAGATGTTTCTGCAGCTACCCTTCCGCTTCATCCTGGGTTAGGTAACCCAACACCCTGTCCCTGCGCCCTAGACTCCCCCCTTTCATAGCATTTATTATGCTCTATGCTCACGGCCAGTTTTCTAGCTGGTGTCCTACATCACACTGCAGATGGTCAACTTCTCAAAATCAAGACAATTGGATTTTTTCACTGCCATAAGCCCAGCACAGCACCCTGTGAAGACCAAGTTCTTCATAAATATTTGTTGAGTGGATGAAGGAATATATAAAGTTTTCCCCCAATCTGTATCATCTGGGGCCTTGAAAAATAAGGGCAAGAAGAATCAGGATCCCACTATGAACAGCACTGATGTCTTAGCTTACTCTTAACCAAGAAATGGGTATAGCTGTACCATCTCTGCCATTTTTTAAAATACACCTTACCAGAAATGCTAGAAGACAAATTGGAGTGCTCTCTTTGGCAAGCTGCTCCTGTGACTCAGATCCCAAGTAGGTAAGGGTGGGAGGGAATATAATCACAAATTTTTATAGGTTATTAAGTTGCAACAAAAACTGAACCCTCTGTGTACATGTTTAAAGCCCTTGGGTGTATATGTGAAAGCATGATACATTTTTACTATTCTATTGGTTTAAAACGTTTTAAGTATATGAAGCAATAGCTATGTCTAAGAAGAAAATTTGCTAAAATCAAGAAATAAACTCCAAACACCAAATTTTGTACGTTTGCAAATCTTTCAATGCAGAAAGTAGTTTCTACTTTGACTTTAATTTCTTCATCAAATCAGAATGAGAGTCTTTCTGGGTAGAGTATTCTTGGTTGTAGATTACTCCTTTTCATCACTTTAAATATATCCTGCCATTCCCTTCAGGCTTGCAGAGTTTCTGTTGAAAAATCAGCTGGTAGCCTGATGAGAGGTCCCTTGTATGTTATTTGTCATTTTTTCCCTTGTTGCTTTCAATGTTTTATCTTTGTCATTAATCTTTGTCAGTTTGATTACTATGTGTCTTGGTGTGTTCCTCCTTGGGTTTATCCTGCCTGGGACTATGCACTTCCTGGATTTGGCTGACTATTTCCTTTTCCAGGTAAGGGAAGTTTTTAGCTATTATTTCTTCAAATATTTTCTCGGTTCCTTTCTCTCTTCTCCTCTGGGACTCCTATAATGTGAATGTTGGTGCATTTAATGAATGTTGTCCCAGGGGTCTCTTAGGCTGCCTTCCTCCCCGTCTCCCCCATTTTTTTTTCCTGTACTCCGTTTTGCAGCAGTGAGTTCCACCATTCTGTCTTCCAGGTCACTTATCTGTTCTTCTGCCTCAGTTATTCTGCCCTTCATTCCTTCTAGGGTACTGTTTGCCTGTTTCTTTGTTCTTTAGTTCTTCTAGGTCTTTGGTGAACATTTCTTGCCTCTTCTCCATTCTTTTCCTGAGATCTCGGGTCATCTTCACTATCATTATTTTGAATTCTTTTTTTTTCTGCCTACCTCCACTTCATTTAGTTGTTTTTCTGAGGTTTTATCTTGTCCCTTCATCTGGGACATAGCCCTCTGCCTTTTCATCTTGATTAACTTTCTCTGATGCGGTTTTCATTCCGCCTGCAGGATTTTAGCTCTGTCTTGCTTCTTCTGGTGGATGAGGCAAAGAGGCTGCTGATGGGAGGGATTGGTGGTGGGAAAAAACTGGGTCTTGCGCTGGTGGGCAGGGCCAGGCTCAGGAAAACTTTAACTCAATAACTCAATTGTTGGCTGATGGGCGAGGCTGTGCTCCTTCCCTGTTAATTGTTTGGCCTGAGGCATCCCAGCCCTGGAATCTATAGGCTCTATAGTAGGGCTCATGGTGACCCCCAAGTGGGCTCCCACCAAGGGGGGCACCTCCAGGACTTCTGCTGCCGGTGTCCCCATCTCTACAGTGAGCCACTGCCGATCTAGGCTGTCACAGGAGACCCTCCAGCACCAGCAAGTAGGTCTTGTTCAGTCTCCTGTGGGGTCACTGCTCCTTGCCCCTGGGTCCTGGTGCGTGCAAGATTTTGTTTGTGCCTTCCGAGTCTCTGTTTCCCAATCCTGTGAAAGTCCTGTAATCAAATCTTGCTGGTCTTCAAAGTCAGATTCCCTAGTCCTTTTGCCGGATTCCCAGGCTGGGAAACCTGACATGGGACTCAGAACCTTCACAACAGTGGGAGAACTTCCCAGATTGTGGGCTGCCTATCCGGCAGTTATGGGATTTGATTTTACCATGGCCATGTCCCTCCTACTGTCTCGTTGCGGCTTCTCCTTTGTCTTTGGACGTGGGGTGTCTTTCTTTGGTGGGTTCCAGCATCCTCCTGTTGGTGGCTGTTCAATAACTACTTGCACTTTTGGTGTTCTCACCAAAGGAGATGAATGCACGTCCTTTTACTCTGCCAGTCTGTACCTTGACTTTAAATTTTACCACCCTTTTTTACAACATTATTCTAAGCTAGCCTGTAATTTTCAGAACAGATGAATATGTGGGGAATTCCCTGGTGGTCCAGTGGTTAGGACTCAGAGATTTCACTGCAGTGGGCCCACGTTCAATCCCTGGTTGGGGAACTAAGATCTCACAAGCCATGTGGCATGGCCAAAAAAAAAATCTTATAAACAAATGAAAATGTGTGATTTATAAGACAAAGAAATGAAACCTCATATTCTCTGAAAAAAAAAAATCGAAAAAATATTAGAGAAAACTCTCAGTTTGTATAAGGAAATGTTTGCACAGTTAATAAAAATAATCTAGAAATATTTACTTACATGTTATTGGTGAAAAATAGTGAATTTATGTATTCTATCACATGGCAAAAGGATGACTGAGACCCTTTGTTTCATTTGTCAATAATAACAAAATCTGGACCCCAAGAAACATCATACCATTCGTTGCACGTTACATGGGGTAAAACAGACTGCTTTACGCTTGCCTATTTCCCCCCCACCTCAGGAATTTTGGACACATATCCCTGTAGGGTACATATTATTTCCTCATTCCTACATAATTTTTGCACAGATGTGAAATAGTAGTGAAATCAATCATAGCAAGTGATGATAGAATTCACAGGAAGGGAACAGTAATTGGTGGTCTTTTTCACTTTAAATCTTCAATATAGAAGGCTGAAGCAGTGGCTTCCTGAGCATTTATCTTTTGTTTTTAAAAAAGTGGTAGCCACAT
This sequence comes from Capra hircus, assembly GCF_001704415.2. Lineage (NCBI taxonomy): Eukaryota > Metazoa > Chordata > Mammalia > Artiodactyla > Bovidae > Capra > Capra hircus. The sequence continues at coordinate 19,906,707 of NC_030814.1, forward strand.
TTTAAGGAATGGAGCAAGGACCTTCCTGGTGCTGCAAGCAGAGTTATTGCCTATGATACTGTGATTTATATTAAGAAATACATATTTGGTCTTCACTCCCATTCTGGCACAGAGTTCTTAAAACTCTTGGAGATTTGTTTAGTGAGGAAAGGAATAATAGTAAAGGTGTTTGTGGTTAGGTAAATGAGGTGACCTTTGGAAAGCACCAGGATGGGGTAAGATAACAGTGGTGCCACTTTCAGTCCCACCTCCTGACCTCCAGGGAGGGGAGAGAAGCTGGTGGTTGAATCAATTGCTAATGACCAGTGATTTCAACAACTAAACCTATGTAGTGAAGTTTCCATAAAAGCCCAAAAGGACCTGGTTGGGAGACTTTCTAGGTTGGCGAACACACTGAGATTCAAGGAGAGTGATGGACCTGGAGGAGGGGTGGACCTTCTCCCCCTTTCCCATGACTTGCTCTTGCATCTCTTCCATCTGGCTACCCCTGATATCCTTTTATAATAAACCAATAATCTTGTAAGTAAATGCGTCTTTGAGTTTTGCTCTAGTCAATTAACTGAACTGAGGAGAGGGTCTTGGGAATCCCGGATTTGTAGTCAGTCAGAAGTGCAGGTAACAACCTGAGCTTGCAACTGACATCTGAAGTTGGAGGCAGGTGCTGAGATGGGCAGTCATAAGATTGAGCATTTAACCTGAGGAATCTAATGTAATCTCCAGATAACAGTGTCAGAATTGCAGTAGGATATACACCTGGTGTCCTGAGAATTGCTAGTTGGTTCTAAGTGGGAAACACTCCCTTCCCCCCACCCCCACACATTGGATCCTGGCCTCAGAAGACCCATTACGGCCTAACTGACAAAAGTATGTATCTTTAATAAGCTGTATGGTGGAGCTGACCTCTGCACAAGAACCTGATCAAATAAGTGCTGGATGAAAAATATACTTATTTACTATAGTAGCAAATCAGACAAGGTGAGTGGGATTCCCTGAAGTGTAAATACAAGAATCAGCACACCAAACAGGAAAGGCAATTTCTACCTCACTGCATTTCTGTATGTGCCATGGACTGTATGAGGAGCTTTGCAAACTCTGTCACTGAAATCTGTGAACAACTCTATGAAGCCTTCCTTCAGAGGGATTTGGGAACCTCTTCAAGCACACAGTTTTCCTTAGTAGGCTCGGAAACCTGGGTGTGAAGTGGCTAGAAGCAGAACAGTCTGTGCTTGCCTTGCCTTGGAGTGGTGGGATAACTGGAGGTGACGGTGAAGTCCAGACGGCACCAGCTGGGCTGCAGAGCACCAAGAGCCGCCTAGGATGGATCATCCACACACACTGCGGTCCCCAGGAGGGGGGCCACCTTGGACGACCCTTCTCTCTCCTCCTCCCCATCCCCAATCCAATCCATTACCAAATCCCGTCAATATTTTGTCCAAAATATTTCTGGAACCTTGGACTTCTTTCCAAATCCATTGCTCATATGCTAGCCAAAGCTACCACAATTTCACACCTTCATCATGGCGAGAAACTCTGTATCACCCTGCCCCTGCTCTCTTCCCCTCCTGTCCTACAATAATTAATTCTCTATAATACGAAGCGTCACTTCACTCCTTACGACCCTTTAAGGCTTACCACTATTTTTAAGACAAAGGCCCCAATCCTGCTATGTTTTATAAGTATGACGTGGACTATCCACTTTTCCAAGCTCACTTGTCACCACTCAGCTTGCACTCTTCAAATTCAGCTATATTAGTCTGATTTCAAGGCCTTTGCATGGTCATCTTTTCAAGGGCTTCTCTTGTAGCTCAGTTGGTAAAGAATCTGTCTACAGTGCAGGAGACCTGGGTTCGATTCCTGGGTTGGGAAGATCCCCTGGAGAAGGAAATAGCAACCCACTCCAGTATTCTTGCCTTGAGAATCCCAAGGACAGAGGAGCCTGGCAGGCTACAGTCCATGGGGTCATAAGAGTCAGACATGACTTAGTGACTAAACCAACCATAAATGTATATCATAAGGTATGATGGCCAGGCACAATTTTAAGAGCCGCTTCATTACACTGCTGCTCCCTCCAGAACACTCCTCCAAAATGCATAATCCCTTCTGGCCTTACTGGTCCCACTTACGCCAACATCTGACCTCTCTTCCTCAGGAATCCCCCAAATTTAGATAACTTTCTTCTGTTTATGTTTTTTTTTTTTTTTAATAGCACCCTGCAGTATTCTCCTGTAGAACTTATCCAGTTTTTAACAAGGTCTGTGTTATTGTCTTATTAAAATATGCCTCCCACAGTAGCAGCAGCCTCTGTGATTTTTCACATTTGGTTTGGGACCATTTCTGCCATGCTCAGAACCTGATGCAGTGACCTAAATAATAAATGTCTCTGAGTGAATAAATGATGAGGGAGGGTGCCTGTTGAAATCTTTTCACTTATAACCTAAAATATGACATGGAAATCTGTTACTTATGAAGGTAACAAGGAGACTCAAATTTATCAGAAACTCTAGAGAATCTTCTAATTAAAGACACACTGATCTACAATGTAGTTAAAATAAATTTAGCAGTTTGTTCTATGAAGACAAAATATTTGGAAAACCAATGACAAAGGATCATTTAGGTAGCCAGAGACAGACAAGAATCTGTCAGAGATTCTCCGTCATTAACCAGTGACCCAGGCACTTTATTTCTTGATGTCCTCTTCCATCTTTAAATTTAGAAATTTATTGGTCCCTCCAACCCAAAGTGGAGACAAGGTGCCTTATCAGATGATTTCAGCTTAATGGAAATATTATTTTTGAGTATTTTTTTCCAGCTTAATATATGGTCACTAAAGAATCTGAACCATCTCTCGGTCCAACTGCTGACTATTCATTTCACTCTAAGATCAGGGAGACAGAAGGGGCTGTGAAAAGTACACAGATCTCTACCCAGAAGATCTGGATTCTAGTCTCAGCTCCGTCCCTACATAGGGTCCCAGTTTCTCATGTACAAAATCAAGGTGTGCTGTAGACTGGATTTTATATGAATTTTTCTAGAATTAAAGTTTGATTTTTTTTTCTATAGTTGCAAAACATAACATAGTTGCAGATACTTTGTGTTCTTTTAAAGCCTATCACAAAGAAGGTTAACTCTACAAATTTACTTTCTGTAGACAAGTGGTCTATTTCCCAGCCACACACAAATCTCACTGTAAATTAACACATCATAAATACTTAATAGTGAATTAGCTTTCTGGAGTTTTGTTAAGTGTGAATTTTTGAGCCTGCAAAGTTAAGTATCAAACTTTGATCTATGGTGCTTCCAAAGATAAAAGCAGTTTCTACGATACATTCAATGGAGAAGGGCATGACAACCCACTCCAGTATTCTTACCAGGAGAATCCCGTGGACAGAGGAGCCTGGCAGGCTATAGTCCATGGGGTCACAGGGAGTCAGACAGGACTGAAGTGACTTGAGCACAATATATTCAATAGTTGAGAAAAAGCAAATAGTTCCACCTCCTACACATCATAAAGATACTACTGAATCCAACCACAGCAAGTGCTGAAATAATTCACAGGAAGGGAAGAATAATACCTTCTTTCTAAAGTGCTTTCTCATTTAGCCTGGCTCATGGCCTGGATAAGTGAGAGTGGTAACAGGGGAAAATTAAGAAATAGGTCTTTAATGGTAATTTTTGTTCTTCTTGTTACAGAGAGCTGAATTTTATGTGTCAGAGAAGACAGAACATCTCTAGTAAATGTTAACTGTATTTGTTTATAAATAAAGGAGATGAATTTTAGGGTTAGTTCTAACTCATAAATTAAATAGCAAAACATTCTATACATACATACATCTGTCCAAATAATTGGGATCTTAAAACACCCATAACAGTCTGCATCAATTTCTTAGTCCAGAGAAAATTAAATATTTTAAACTCAGGCTTTTTCTATTTTAGGCTGATTACTGTTTTTCTTCATCTATACTATAACTTTTGGTTTTCATTACAGAAGTCTCATTTTATTTTTTTAACATTAAAGAATCCTTGCCTCCTTGTTTTCATAATAATCCTCTAGGAACTGAAACAGAAATTTTATTTCCCAATAAATCCTCTCAGATTTGCCCAAAGTTGATTATTCAGCTTCTAAGTCCTGGGAACACAGGATAGACCATTCTGATATCGGTGGGGTCCTTATCTATTCCCTTTAAGAACAGCAGAGTGGATTTTCCTGTCTTTACTAGCTTTTTCCCCAGTGTGTGTATGTGTAGGGGTTGGGGTTGGGGGGGCGGTCGTGTAGAGAGTCATTTAAATTTAGGATACACCAGTATAAGTCAACATGTTGGAAAGGTACAGTAAACCTTTCATTATTCTCAGCATTCATTCAAGTATTCATTCATTCATGGATCCAATCATTTATTCAATATTTATTGAGCATAGGCATTGTTAAGAGTTTGGAACAGAGAGATAAGACACGTAACACTTATTTTCAAGTGGCCACCAGGTGAGTGAGAGAAAAACAAAAGTAAATGATATTATAGCAGATGAATCTGGAAAATAATCATATTGCAGGAACTCAAAGGAAAGACATCAAAAAGTGGTTGGGGGTAAGAAGATAAGATCCCTTGTAAGAGTTGACTTCTAAGTGAGTTTTTAAAAACAACTAGGAAGCCACGTGGCAGGCAGGAGGAAGTAGGAAAGGGCAGCACAAGAAGGTACCCAAGAGGACCAGACAACACGCCCATGCTTTAACAACCCACTGGTTGCTGGAGAAGGGCAGAGACGCTTCAGACATCAGACTGAATTGAATCTGCATGTAACTCGTTATTTTTACCCTACAACTAAAGGGAATCACAGATGGTTACTAAATGGACCTTACTGTTCCCAATGAGAACTTCAAAAACCCCCAAATGACTCCTGTTGATTGTTCAAAACTGTAGTACCAAGAAGTGTGATTAGATTTTACATTCTTGGGTTGGTCAGAAAGTTTGCTCGTGGTTTTCCCATAAGATGTTACAGGAAAATCCAAACAAACTTCTTGGCCAACCCAAAACATTGTAGAGTGCTGCTTTAGGGGGTGAGGCTGAGGAACTCTGAACACTTTAAAGCTAATACACTTCCAGTGAGTGCAAGAATCAGAGTGACTTTAGTGAAGTGAAGTGAAAGTCGCTCAGTCGTGTCCAATTTTTTCCAACCCCATGGACTATACAGTCCATGGAATTTGCCAGGCCAGAATACTGGAGTGGGTAGCCTTTCCCTTCTCCAGGGGGTCTTCCCAACCCAGGGATCGAACCCAGGTCTCCTGCATTGGAGGCAGATTCTTTACCAGCTGAGCTACAAGGGAAGCCCCTTAAAGAGTGACTTTAAGAAAGGCTTGATAAAGTTGTTCAGGTGGTGAATCAACAGCAAGACAGCCTGCTGATTTTGAAAACAATCCAAATTTTATGAAAACAGAAAAACACTTGAAATGGTTCAGGCAAGGGCTGGAGTCAACCTATGAAGTTAGCTTCCTAATTTCTTACCCAGGATTCAAACTGTCAGTAAGTCTTGCTTTGGCTTTGTCTACTGGGCAACTACATGGACTATTTATCCAGCTGAGGGCTTTTCTAAGCTATAAACTGTTAAGCAGTCCCTTTTGTAATAAATCAAACATCTAATAAGGTTATTATTAGTTAACAAACAAAGTCTCAAATGCTTTATACGATGCCTACAGAGTAAGTTCAAAGGGTAATAATAGCCCCGACTGGGCTTCCCGACTGATGATGGCTGGCTCGTCTCTGGCCTGAGGGAGTTTAGAAAAACAGTCAAACCATAATAGCTACAGGAAAGTGCAAAAGAGTACTCTGTCCAGGTTACTGGGAAGTCTAAGGAGGTGACCCCGTGTATTACTCGGTTACTGTAATTCTGGAAATAAGTGAAACTAATCTACAAGATGGACACATGACTCTTCTGTAAGGTTGGATGGCTCCCTTCACATGGTGGAAAACCAAAATCTTGGTAACATGAAAAAAAGATATAGTAATATTAGTATATTTCTTGTTGAGAGACACCACTGTTCAAACACCAGGCATTTCTCCTGTTGCTTCCACTCACCTTCCCTACAAAAGTGGGCCATAAATGACAGAGCCAAGTCCCATAACAAATCCTGTTTCCAGTTCAATGCTGCAAACATAGATTAAGTCACATCTTGGAATACTTCCACCGAGAAAACTTACAAGAAGCGAAGCAACTTTTCAAAGCCTAGCAAAATAAACATTTGCTCTATGACTTACTGAATTTGGCACGTGGAAAATATGCACTTCCAGTAAACTGAGTGAGTTAGCTGAGGCACCGACTTCACCTTCCTGGTTGCTTAAGGCCACCCGACTGCCCTGGAAAGCTATCATTCCTTCTTCCCCTGACCCCGCCACGAAGTCGATGATTTGTGGCAAAGCATGTAACCGTCAGCTATTAAAATAGCTCTTAAGCGGAACAATGCTGCTGGCTATCACACACGTCTTAGGGCCAATGCATGATAACTAAATATGTTCTTTTAATATAAATGTGTTGGTAGTACATGCTGGAAAACTATGAAGCATGTAAATAATTTGAAAAGGTCAGCTTGGGATGAGGCGCTAAAAGTTGTGAGTCATTTCAAGAGACTCCCCTAAATTGAGGAGGTCTGTGGGAGAGAAGTGGAGATATTGGAAATTTCAAATAAGAGATTTAGTTCAACAAGAATTTACCGAGGACCTTCTGCCAGCCCTGTAATTAAGCATTCCGGCAGTACAAAAGAAGTGGAAGAGTAGGTCTTCAGGGAACTGGTTGGGAAAGAGCCCCAGGTGGTAGAGGATATGCCAAGAGAGTGAAAATACAGAACAGAATGTGGGGGCTGGCATCAGGAGATTACAGTAAACTAGTGAGGCACAGAAGGTTTCAGGGAAGTGGGACATTTAGTGCTGGATCCTTTAAGAAAAGAAAGATTTGGGAAAAAAAATTTAAAGGGGAACATGCTTACACATGAACATAGTAGTGTGGTGGGAGGCAAGGAGATGGGAATGAAATAAAACCCCTCTGTATTGTAAAAACCATAATTGCTGTATTTGTTCATTCTAGCCAATATGCCCTAGCAATAGTGCTTTCCGTGTTTCGGTGACCTGGTTACCAGGAAAAGCTTTAGCACAAAATGCATTTACTTAAAATAAATCTGGAGACTTATTTAAGGCCATGCAACCCTTCTCTTCCTCTCTCTCTCTTTTTTTTAAATAGTAAAACTACCCTTTATTGAGTGTCCACTTATGTGCCAAATGCTGAGCTAAGCACTTTATGTGCACTATTTCATTTACTGGGACTTTGGGATGGCATTGAACCTGGAATTCAAACTTGGGCCTGATTCCAAATCCCCAATTCTTCGCTGTAATTTATCAAGACTAGTGTTGCTTGACGTGGAACTCTGCTCAGTGTTACGTGGCAGCCTGGATGGGAGGGGAGTTTGGGGAAGAATGGATGCATTTATATGTATGGCTGAGTCCCTTCCTGTTCACCTGAAACTAACACAACATTGTAAATCGGCTGTACACCAACACAAAATAAGAAGTCTTTAAAAAACTTTTTTGAAAGAGAGTAGTGTTGCCTGACTCTCTCTGGACCTTGGGGATTTTCAGTGCGTTCAGGATTCCCCATCTCCTCATGCTGTGTTGTGATGCTCCAAAATTAGAGCTTCCACTGTATCTTCTAACTAGACTCCTGATCCATGCAGAGAGCATGGTAAAGCCCACTTTCAGGGCCAACAGTGTTACTTAACAGGACCTACTCAGAGCAAAAGATAGGCACTTTTAAAGGCCAGTGTTTACATATCACGTCAGCAGCCTATAGTTGAAAATGCCTGGGAAGTAACACACTCAGGGAGCATCAAGGGTCGCTGCTCTCTCCTCCCATAGATAGATTCAGGGGAGGCGTGTCCTGAGAGTCAACACCTGAACAGGAAGTAGAGAAAAGCAGTGTTGTGACGCTCCTTCCTCTGTTGGTTTTATCTATTAAGTTTTGTTCACTCTGAGGTCTGCACTGCCCACAACAAAGGGGCTGAAACTCCACATCTCTGAGGGACTGTCCCAGTTGCAGACGCTTGCAAACTTCCCATTCGAAGGGATAGTTAATTTTAATATAAAACAATGAAAATATCCCTTTTGATGTTCATTTATCTGAACTCACACAAACTCAAATGTAAGAGAGTTATATGGAAAACTTTGGAGTCAAATTTTTTTATGTACGTCCCCTGAACTAAAACCAGTCCATCTAAAATTTTTCTTCCTCGCTGAATGTCAGGAATGCTGAAGTTTGTAATGAACAGATTTTTTTTTTGGAGGAAAACTCCATTTTGCTTTTGTTCCTCTGTCATCTTTTCTATCCTTAAGTTAACCTCAGGCATCTGCTGCTGCTGCTGCTGTTGCTAAGTTGCTCAGTCGTGTCCGACTCTGTGCGACCCCATGGACTGCAGCCCACCAGGCTCCTCTGTCCATGGGATTTTCCAGGCAAGAGTACTGGAGTGGGTTGTCATTGCCTTCTCTTTCAGGCATCTGCACTACAGGAGAAAACGCTTTCTAAACAGCCACGGTAAAGTCACCCCTGGAACTTCTTCCATCTCCAGATCTAGTTATTTTTGTCCTAGTTTGGCTCACCATGAACCTACTTTGGTAAGTGATGTGAAGCAAACAAGTTTAAACTTTCTTTTGATGCAGAAGTACTTGACTGGCCTAAAGTGAAATTGAAACTATACACTGTGAACCTAATATGAACCCCACTTACCTGGGAGAGAAAAGCAAGACACATATTTTTAAAAATTAATTTTGTGGTGCTTTTGGATGGATGAACTCAAAATAAATGCACCAGAAAACAAATGCAATGGGAAATTTCAGGATAAAGGCCAAAAAAATACATCAAAAGAGCTAGTCTAAGAGACATTCAGTTTGCAATGCTGATAATATAATGGAACTCACTGATGGCTACTCAAAAAATACAGCTAAAATCTTCTACTTTTTAAATTTTAAAAAATAAATAGACAAGGAAGTAAAAGCAAATGAAGCTGGACCTTCCTTTGTTAACTTTTAGATGTAGTCATCACTTGTCTTCTCACTGAGCTTCCATGACCACTTATTTAAAACTGCAACCCGCTGACCTGCCCCTCATTCTCCTGAACTTGCATTTATCACCTTCTAATATGCTACATAATTTCCTTATTAGTTTATTTGTAATATATATCCCCCCCACCCCCCAACGCCCAATGTAGGAGCCGCAGGAGACACGAGTTAGATCCCTGGGCTGGGGAACTCCCCTGAAGGAGGAGGATTTTCTCTTTGCATTTCTTTTCTTTTCTTGCATTTCCACCCAAACGCAAGTTTCTCAAGGGCAGGCATTTTGGTCTGTTGTGTTCATTGGTTTATCTTAAGTACATATAATAATTCCTGAAACAGAGTAAATTAATCAATCAATTAACATTAAACATCTTCTAGTGCTAACTATAGAAAGTTCACAGCTCAGGAACAGAGAAGCAATTACAGACCAATTCACAGATGAAATAAAATTTGTAAAATGGGAGTGGATAACAGTAATAACAAAAGATGAGCATTTATTGAATGCTTACTATGTACTACCACTCTGAAATGCTTTACATATATATTGCCTCATGCAATCCTCACAACAGCACTGTGAGATCTGTACCACTACCATGCTCACTTTACAGATGAGGAAACTGAGGCACAGGGGTATGTTAAGTGCTCAGTTGCTTCAGTTGTATCCAACTCTGCGACCCCACGGACTGGAGTCTGCCAGGCTCCTCTGTCCATGGGATTCCCCAGGCAAGAATGCTGGAGCAGGTTGCCATTTCCTCCTTCAGGGGATTTTCTCAACCCAGGGATCTAACCCATGTCTCCTGTGGCTCCTGCGTTGGCAGGCAGATTCTTTACCACTGAGCTACTTGGGGAGCTTGGTACGTTAAGTACTCGTCTTAAATCATAGAACTAGCAAATGGCAAGCCAGGATTAGGACCCAAGAAGTGTGGTGAAGAGCTTGTGCTTGCTATTTGCATACCCTGGAAGCTGGATAACGGAAGCGAAGGGGTTTTATTATATTCACTTTCTCTCCAGGAGTAGGAGAAATGGAAGGAGGTCTGGACGGTCCCTTTTTAAGATTTAAATATCCTGGCAAGAGGCACAGCTGAGACTAGCACCTTGAGACTGTCATGGGGGATTAAGCGACACTGCTGCTGCTAAGTCACTTCAGCCGTGTCTGACTCTGTGCGACCCCATAGATGACTCTGAGCCCCACTCAAAACAAAGCGCAATTAAGGGGTGGGGTAAGACAGTCAAGAGAAGGAAAAAGACATAGGAAGCTGAGTGGGGAGTTACTAAAGATACACTTTTACATACAAGCTGGGACCAAGATTGCCGGGAGAAATATCAATAACCTCAGATATGCACATGATACCATTCTAATGGCATAAAGTGAAGAGAAACTAAAGAGCCTCTTGATGAGGGTGAAAGAGGAGATTGAAAAAGGTGGCTTAAAACTCAACATTCAAAAATCTAAGACCATGGCATCTGGTCCCATCACTTTATGGCAAATATGAGAAAAAGTGGAAGCAGTGACAGATTTTATTTTCTTGGGCTCCAAAATCACTGCAGTTGGTGACTACAGCCGCAAAATTAAAAGATGCTTGCTCCCTGGAAGGAAAGCTGTGACAGACCAAGACAACATATTAAAAAGCAGAGACATCACTTTGCCAACAAAGGTCTGTATACTCAAAGTTATCAGTTTTCCTGTAGCCATGTGTTGTCTTCAGGGATGTAAGAGTTGGACCATAAAGCAAGCTGAGTGCTGAAGAATTGATGCCTTCGAATTGTGGTGCTGGAGAAGGCTCTTGAGAGACCCTTGGACTTCAAGGAGATTAAACCAGTCAATCCTAAAGGAAATCAACTCTGAACATTCATTGGAAGGACTGATGCTGAAGCTGAAGCTCCAATACTTTGCCACCTGATGCACAGAACTGACTCACTGGAAAATACCCTGATGCTGGGAAGACTGAGGGCAAGAGTAGGGGGTGACAGAGGACGAGATGGTTGGATGGCATCACTGACTCAATGGACATGAGTTTGAGCACACTCCTGGAGACAGTGAAGGACAGGCAAGCCTGGCATGCTGCAGTCCCTGGGGTCACAAAGAGTTGGACATGACTTAGCAGCTGAACAGCAACAACAATCTTGAAAACGTTACTAGCAGGTGTTCTGTCACTGACAGCAATGATCATTTCCTCACCTGGATTTTGCCAGACTACTTTCAGAATAAGATTAGAAGAGGTAAACTCAATGGAAATTCATGGTTTCTCACTGTTAAATAATGCTGTTTTATTATTTTCACTTTTTTGTTTTCCAAAAAGAGGTATGAGGTGGTAATGCACCATGACCAGATCAAACAGTGCTAATAAATAACAATAGTTCTTTGGAACTATCCTAGGACAAACAGTGCTTTCTCTCTTTCTGGCCCTGTGTGTGTATGCCCAGTTGTATATCATCAGTTATAAACAGGAGACGGCTTCTCTGCTTGAGGAGCAAGGCCCTGGTTAGCAATTGGAAAATGCCTATGAAATATTTCAGTAAAGAGAATTTTATTTCCACAACTATATTCTGTTCAGGAACATCAAAGCATAGAAAAACATAAGGGAACGATTAAGACACCTGACCTATGCAACACAATATATATTCCACATATATGTGTAACGCAGAGTAATCATCAACTTTCCCTGTCAAACCAGTTTTCTCCCTGCTTTTTCACTGAAAGGCCCAGAAAGAAGAGGAAAGTCACACAAAGTCATTAACTTTATTGCAATCTAGTCTCTCTTGTTTCAGAGCCAGGAAAACATTTCTTGATTTAATTTTACTGGTAAATAAAACACTTCTGAAGTTCAATAACAAGTAAATGGTCCAAGTTTCATTCTTTCCCCCCTCTTTCAGCCATACTGACCTTTATAGAAGCAAAAGAACAACATTTGACATTTCGTGGAAAATAAAGAAACATAATTTAGCAATTTCTAACCAATGGCCGCACGCTACAGCTTTGGAGTTGCTCAACTCTTTCCAGACACAAATGTCTCACAAGCATGCTTCATATTCTTTCTCAAATAACAAGTAAATAAACACAATTTTAATTAGATGAGCCTGTCTCATGTTGGCTGATGTCATCCTTGCCTCTTTGGTGGTGGGGGGGAATCAATTAAAAAAAAAAAAAGAAAGAAAAAACACAAGATACAGATGACATTGTCTCAAACGCTGAGCTGCCTTTTTTGCAGTGCAACTCCATAAAGCTGAAACTGCAGGTCCTGACTCGGTTAATCAGATTGCTTGCCCAACTCACACGCCATAAAGAAATACAACCATGAACCTGGGGGCGGGGGCGGGGGGTGCTGACATGTCTTTTGCCTTGCTCCATGTCATCTGCTCACAGGCCCTATTCCTCCACATGGAGCAAAAATCGTCTCTTGTCTCCATCCTAGCCACAGGACCAACTGGCACTGCTTCTATTTTTGGTGAAAATTTCCAAGAGCCTGGAGAATGGATGGGCATGCTCAAGGAACTCGGAGAGAAGGTGCCCAGAGCGTTTCCCACGCGGACTGAACTTTTCTTTTGATTTTTCACGGCTTGTTTTTAGTTCCAGTTGGGGAACAGGGATAACCACCATTCCCCACGCTCCCTATCCGCTGACTGCTTTCTCTCCTCTGTCTCCGGGAGCATCTCGTTTGCTTCTGCACGGACATACTGCACGCAGGTTGCCACGCGCAGCCGAGGAGGTTCTGACCTGACTTGCCAGGCATGTGCTTTCCCCCATCAAGCACGGCTAACTGGATCTTCGCCTGCTCTCAGGCTGTCGATCCGAGCAAGGCTGAAGCCCGTTTTGGAGTCATCCAGAACATCCCGAAGGGCCAGCCTCTCCCCTCCTCCCCTCTTGGACGCGCTGCAGACTGGAGGTCACTTGAGGGGATGGCTCATCCTGGCGGCCACCCTGGGAGTTGGGGTTCGTTCCAGACTATGTTCAGAAAAGGGGTCCAAGAACTCTTAAAATGGCTGATTTTTAAAAAATGTTTGGTATTAAAAAAAAAAAAGTGTCAGTGACAGCAAAGCCGAAAAAGGGTTTCTTGCACCCAATCCACACATACGATGACAGAGGAACCCCTTCAGGGAGGGCCCACCTGCTAGGCAAGCTGGGGGCAGGGGAGTGCCCACACTGGCAGCTTGAACACTGCCTGCCAACAGGTTGTGATTGGCCTGTGCGCTATTTGAAAGTTGTCTTTTAATGGTTGCCAACATTAACACATCAGGAGTTTTCACATAAAAATCTGGTTTCAGGCTTCTCTAGAAAAATCAGAAGACCTGGCTGACACTGGCTCTGCTTCCTGTCTAGCAAATGCTGAACTGGAGCCGCGCAGCTGCTGCCCCTTTAGCCAAGGGCCTCCTGACCAACAGCCTGTGCTCGTAGCCCCTGGCACTCGGGGGGGAGTCTGCAGCTGCTGGTGAGGGCACCCCAAGTATTGAGAAGAGAGCCTAGTAGAAGCTCTAGGTGGCTGTCAGTAGATACCTGGCAATTTGCCTGATACCTCCTCTAACTATTTCCATCTCTGTTTTTTCCTGCCTCCAGAGCTGCCCTGAAATAGCACGAACACTTACTAGTAAGAATCATCTTTCTTTGCCAAAGGGGCAGAAGTTCAAGAAAGGCCCAGATACCACCACTCACTGATGGCCTTCTGTCTCTGAATCCAATTGCTTGAGTAGGGAGAGAACTTGGTGAGGAAGAGAGATAACTCATAATTGAGCCAAGTATTTGTCGCTAAAAAGTTGTAACGTCACGCCAAGGGAGAGAGTCCTAGGGGTGTGTGTGTGTGTGTGTGTGTGGTTTTATGCCTTCACGCGGGCCCCAAATTAGAATGTAAAGTTGATCAACATAAGGCGTGATGTCTGAAGTCAAGCTCAGAGCAACTCAAATATTTTCTTTGCTTCAACCTGAAACTATGGAGATTACACTGAGACTGTATTCAGGACACTTGCCAACTCTCCGCCTTAGAAAACAGCAGAGGCTGGCTTCTTGAACCCAATCCACACGTACGATGACACACAGCATGCAACCCGCTGCAGGGCTAGGTGAAGAGTTGGTTGCACAGAGGCAGAAGACCATTCGGGGTGCTTTTCAAAGTGCTTTGGGGCCCGCAGCTGCGAGATGCCGCTGACTGCACAGCAGTGGGGCAGCTACATTTCTCTCTTTCACGCAGCTCTAAAAACATAAGCAATCAACTCTTGGCTGGCTTCAGGAATCCAGTTCCTGCCTCAGATTCCTCACAGCACCTGCCTTTATGAACTGCTCCTAGGAATGCGCCCTGGCTTTCTGAAAATCGCACAGATCTGGAGGTTTTCGTCTTTCATTTTACCCTTTCTGAACTGGGAAATTCACCGTGTCTCCTAAAACAAACCAAAAAAAAACCACCCTGTGGGCCACAACCAGGTGGATTTCTCCAGGCAGAGGGGGGTCCTTGCGAGCAGCAGGCTTGCTGTCTCAGACGATAGCACACATAGTTATCTTGAGGACTACTGACGGAACCCTGAAGGTGTGAGAATAATCAAGACAGGCAAAAAAAAACAACAGGGTGCAATTGACAACAGATGTTGAGAGGGAAAGAAAAATGATAACAGATTCCAGTTGATGGAACAGAGACAGAGATAGGAAGAGGGGAAAAAAGAACGGCCAGGGGTCTCAGACGGATACAAACAGTGTCAGGATCCAGGGAACCCCTCCATCAGGTTCCAGGTGACCATTCTCTGCCTTCAGGATGTGACAGAGCTCTTACACCGCAGGGCCCCTTCGTGCAGTGTCCAAGTCTGCGAGCGCTTTCTGGATTCCATTCAGCAAGTTCTCAGCACTGTAGCAGGGGCCGTGATCATCAGATGCACGGAGGAGTCATAAATCACGGCCCCTGCTCTCAAGCTTACACTCTGGGTGGCAATTTTATTTGATGCATTTACGATGCATTCTTCATTTATAGTAAATTCCTTTCACACTGCTCAGAGCGCACTCCGAGTCAGTGACAGTGGGAAGAACAAGAACACGCGTGATGACGGTTCTGCATGCCGGCAAAACAAACACCCTGGTGACTGTCCTTGAATCTGTCTTTACAGACGGAATGCAAAAGAGCCGAATGAAATATTTACAGTGGTTAAGGTATTTAACAATACCTCAAATACTGGACTTTTTTAGAAGGTTTTTTTTTTTTTTTTCTTTAAAGTTCTTGAAACTGTTCTAGGATCTCATAACAATGTGGTGAAAAGACTTGGCTCATGTCACCTCCCCATTCCCACCCCAGGGCCTTTTCCACGCTATTTCTTTCCTCTCCTACATAAGTGCCAGCCGGATGAAGATGCCCATGCTCTTTCCTGTCTGTGCCTTTGTCCCTCCCTTTCTTCATTCCGAAGAACTAGAAGAGACTTTCTCCTCTTCCAAACTCATTCGAATCTGGAATCTTTTGCAGCCCAGCTATAGGCAACATTTTTCATGAAGTCATCTATGCCTTCTCTAGACCTTTCAGTGAATTTCTCTAATTATTACTATTGTTGCTAAGAGTAACCACAAAGAGGGTTATATCACAACCATCACCATCACAGTAACTAATATTTCTGAGCTTCTTTCAGCTCCACAAACTTGGTCATGCTTCACATTTATTATTCATATGACTCAGTCCCAAGGTGGGTACTATTATCATCCCCACTTTTCAGAGAGAGGGGGAGAAATTGGGACTGAGAGAAGTGAAGTACATTTCTCAATGATACGTAGTAAGTGATCAGAGTATTCTGGTCAGTATTATCAGTTTAGCATTTAACTATGAATATCTTTGTCTCTTGAGTTGCTATTTACTAAACAGTCATCAAAATATAAATGTACTGTTTGGGGAAGGGCTTTAGTGAGTAGCAAAAGTAGGGTTTCAAATACAAAAGATAACTCTTCTGTTAGTCCTGTGGCTGCTCTTCAGGGTTCTGGGAGATGTATGAGATATCTGCGATTCAGTGAGGAGGAGTGTAGAGGGCACCTGCGAGTGAAGAAAGAACAGTGGCGGCCCACAGGAGCACTGGGGTGCCATCTGGGACCAGTGGCCGTTTGCTGGAAATCCAGGGTCACGTCCCAGACCACGCCCTCACTAGTCGATTACTCTACAGCTCATGTTACTCTCTGAGGCCCCCATTTTCCAACTTGAAACAAAAGAACAGCAGAAAACACCTGTACTCACATAAGTTATAGAAAGGATAAATGGCAAAAGCAATTGTCTCCAACTTTTCTGGTTCCTCACACAGAGCAATATTCATGTTTATAAAGTTTTGGAAAAGAATCATAAAGTTTCAGAGCTAGGCAAGATTTTGTCTGATTTTGTTTTCTAGACGAAGAAATCCCAGCCTCATGACTTGGTCAGTTCAGTTCAGTTCAGTTCAGTCGCTCAGTTGTGTCTGACTCTTTGCGACCCCATGAATTGCAGCACGCCAGGCCTCCCTGTCCATCACCAACTCCTGGAGTTTACTCAGACTCACGTCCATCGAGTTAGTGATGCCATCCAGCCATCTCATCCTCTTTCGTCCCCTTCTCCTCCTGCCTCCAATCCCTCCCAGCATCAGAGTCTTTTCCAATGCCTCAGCTCTTCGCATGAGGTGGCCAAAATACTGGAGTTTCAGCTTTAGCATCGTTCCTTCCAAAGAAATCCCAGGGCTGATCTCCTTCAGAATGGACTGGTTGGATCTCCTTGCAGTCCAAGGGACTCTCAAGACTCTTCTCCAACACCGCAGTTCAAAAGCATCAATTCTTCGGCGCTCGGTCTTCTTCACAGTCCAACTCTCACATCCATACATGACCACAGGAAAAACCATAGCCCTGACTAGACAGACCTTAGCTGGCAAAGTAATGTCTCTGCTTTTGAATATGCTATCTAGGTTGGTCATAACTTTTCCTCCAAGGAGTAAGTGTCTTTTAATTTCATGACTGCAATCACTGTCTGCAGTGATTTTGGAGCCCAGAAAAATAAAGTCTGACACTGTTTCCACTGTTTCCCCATCTATTTCCCATGAAGTGATGGGACCAGATGCCATGATCTTTGTTTTTTGAATGTTGAGCTTTAAGCCAACTTTTTCACAGTGTCATACAATTAGTTATTCACATATCTGTGCTCCCTCATTCTTAGTTCAAAGCTCTTCTCATGGGTCATCACGACCCATAAGTACAAGCAATTCCATACATATCTATTTGTATTTGGGCTATACAGTCATGCATTTGCAATTGATTTCTTTCTATGATGCTGTTCTTCAAAGACTATTTTGGCCCCAAGTGAAAATAAAGAGGTAAAGTAGAACTTTTATTTATTTATTTATTTATTTATTTTTTTAATTTTTTAATTTTTTTTTAATTTTTTTAAAGTAGAACTTTTAGAAAGAAAGTTTAGCGACTTCGCAAGTCGACCTCTGCAGCCTTGGCTTCTTCATCCACGAGGTGAAGTAGTTGACTCAGGATTTACTAAAGTCAATGAGATCCTGGTAGGATGAGAAATCTACTTTTGGTGCCCAAGCTGTCACAAGGAAAGGAGCAAAAAAAGGCAACATAATTGATAGGAGATAATAATTCAGAGAAGCAGAAAACAAAAGGGCAAGTGATCGCCATAAACAGAAGAGAATTATAAATAGTGTGGGTACAGTAGAGAGAGGGGCAGAATCTGTCAAAATTCTGGATGTATAGAATGAGAGGGAGAGGTCTGCAGAAGAGCAATGAGTAAAAGGAAGCCCAAGCTAGAATGACCCCTACAGACGTGAGGGGCTTAGAGTGGCAGCCATGGAGAATACTTGGAACATTCACAGGGGCAGGCAGCATGGGGATGTTGCTAGATCTCCAGCACAGCAGAACTAGCCCTTCTCCTCAGGCCAGTAAAGCGAGGCAGGAGGAAAGAACAGGGCCACCAAGCATCAAGGTCGGGGTTGCATAGGACTTTGTTAATTCACAGCGATTAAAGCAGCCATTTGGCGATTCAAACAAAGCCAGATTTCAAACCGATTTTATATTTGGTTTCTATTCACTTCTGCATTAAAAATATGTGTTTCAGGCTTGACAGAGAAGAGCACATGATGAAATTACGTATCAAGGACTAGCAAAATGTGGTTTTGTTTTGGTAGAGATGACCTTTCTGTTTCTCTGACTCTACATTTCCTAATAAAACTTTTGATTTATATGGTTTAGAGGCATAAAAAAAAAACCACTGTGGACTCCGTCCAAAGACGAAAGTATTCAATTATAGTGTACTAAAAGAAACCTACTAGTTGCAAAACACTGTGGCTTTGATCATTTATACATAAATAACATACCGAAGCATAGAAGAAGAAGATGAAATAAGAATCTTACAAGTACATCTTATTAAAGCTACAAGAATTGGGGTGATAAACACGGCAAGTACAGAAAATGAAGCAATGATTCAGAGGGACCCATTCTTTAAGACAACTCTCGCATTGGGAGTTCACATCTATGTTATTCTGGTCTAGCATTTCTCTGATAATTTAACTTTGAAGTGGATTTCATGGGTATACAAAAGAATGGAAAAGGGGTTCTAGCATAGACTCTGTGGTCAGCTACTGTAGTCGGTAGGAACCTGGCACTCTTTGTTTGCTTGTAAAGTATTATTCCATACTGAAGAATGTACACATATAAGGTCATATCGGCACTGATGAGAGATGTCAGACACTTTATCTGAAACCAGTATGTATTTAGAAACAGAAAATATACATTTGGATATTTCCTTAAAATACTGAGACTAGTTTTGTTGTTGTTGTTCAGTTGCTAAGTCGACACTTTGTGACCCCATGGACTGCAACACGCCAGGCTTCCCTGTCCTTCACTATCTCCCAGAGTTTGCTCAAACTCATGTCCATTGAGTTGGTGATGCTATCGAACCATCTCATCCTCTGGTGCCCTCTTCTCCTCCTACCTTCAGTCTTTCCCAGCATCAGGTTCTTTTCCAAAGAGTCGGCTCTTTGCATCAGGTGGCCAAAGGATTGGAGCTTCAGCATCCGTCCTTCCAATGAATATTCAGGGTTGATTTCCTTCAGGACTGACTGGTTTGATCTCCTTGGAGTCCAAGTGACTATCAGTTTGGAAGCAACAAAATTTGCAAATGGACAAAATTCAAGTAGATGTGAAAAACTTTTGCAGAGTTTTTCCCTACAATGCCTACTAACTTGGCTTCTTTGGAAGAAAGAAACCTTAAAATATGATGAATGAGGTTGTCTGAATAAAAGTAAAGCAAAAGGCTATGACAAAGTTAAGCTTCTCAAAAGTATCTCATAGGAATGTGATACTGAAAAGCACCTACAGGAATGACTCCTTTTATAAAATTTGTTTCAAGCATGAATATTTCTAAAAAGGTCCTGGGAAATAGAAAATGATTATTGATAGGAAAATTATTATGAACAAAATTTTTACTAATACATATTATTATAAGAAAAGTAAAAAGAAGCAGATTCCTCACAGACTCAGAGACACCTAACTTTCACACTTGGGATGAGCAGTGTAAAGGGACACATCTCTGTAAACCTCCTTTTTATTTTTATAGTGATTCTTCATGAAAAGTGGATACCTTAAAGGCATATCACCTATAATTCAGTAATATTTACAACTGCGATAAAATTCATTTAATAAGACTATACCCCCTCCAACTCATTGTAATAACTCTGGTTACCTTGTGAACTGTTAATTCTGCTAGATTTTAAAAGGGAAAATATCTGTGGGTTTTCTAATTTTAAAAATGGGTAAATTTATTCAATTTTATTTTGCCTATCACTCATTAAAAAAGAAGAAAAAATTCCTTTGAAAAACTCCCTTTTAGTAAATGATCAGGTCACTAATACACCTCTAATAATTAGGTTATACAGATTCAGTAATCTTTTTTCCTGCATTCTTCTATTTAAGATTCTCCAACTCTTGCTAGTGCTGGGGACGAGGGTGGGCATTCAGTGATGAAACAAGTAATCTGCAGTACAAAGAGCTGTGAACATGTCAGCAGACAAAAAGGCTGCCCTTACCCTCAAAGAGCAGAGAAAGCAAAGACGCAAAAGAGAGACACTGATTTCTCAAGCACCGAATCCCTGACTTCGTTTTAAGAGGCCCAAAAGCACACCTGGGACAACTGCTCCTTGGACTGAATACAGCCAGTGAATCCACAGTGTCCTTTCCTTTTCGTCACTTCAGATGTGCTGTCTATCCCTAGCTAGTGCTTAATTTTCTATGTCTTTGTCTTCGCAGCAAATATCATGTAAGGGGAGAAAAACAAAGCCAGAGACGTACCACGTTTTCCTAGAAAAATGGTAACTGTACTGCGCTTTTGCTGCCATGCTTAAACTTCAGTGATATTCACTGAAAAGTAATGTGTGTTAGGGATTTCAGAAAATGGTGGAGTTCATGGATGAGAATGTTACCAGAGATTTGGGATGCCCACTTCATCTGTCCTGTTTAGTTCAACACAGCTCTTGGGTCTCCTTTAACAGGCACTCTCCGAGATGCTTGGACCCTGGGCAGTGCAATCCCATGCTTGATTTCTTCTAGCCCTGCCTGAGGCTCTAACTGTGTCTCAGGTGTAAGTTCTTCCTACCCAGTAAGGCCTATATGGGCTTCCCAGGTGGCTCAAGTGGTAAAGAATCTGCCTTCCAATGCAGAAGATGCAGCTTTGACCCCTGGGTCGGGAAGACCCCCTGGAGGAGGAAGTGGCAACTCACTCCAGTATTCTTGCCCGGAAAATCGGATGGCTGGAGGAGCCTGGTGGGCCACAGTTCATGGGGTTGCAAAGAGTCAGACACAGCTGAGTGACTGAGCACAGCACACATGCACCCAAGGTCTATATGACATTTAAAATGACAGACCAGGTTACTGGTCCAGGTGGAAGGCAGTTAAGTTGCAGCAGTAGTTCAGAGCAGGGGCTTTAGAGAGTGGTGGGCACAATGAGATAGGAAGAGAAAGCTAGGGATCTGTATGGGAGCCACAGACATGCCACCAACTTCACATGTGATTTTAGAGCTTTTTCTGCATTTGAGGGCTGGAATCATGTGTTTTATTTCTGTTTCAATTTTCTCAGTGCTTACAAACGTCTTAAGCAAGCCAGAGGAACTTGACTTGCTAACTTGACTTGATGCTCAAGGTCCCTTTTATCTAGACTGGTTAAATTACACAACTAGGGGAATGAAGGATGGCAGATGACTTGTGGGCAGCATACTCACTGTGGAACCTTCCGTCTGATCTGGAGTCTACTGTATGGTACTGCAGGCCTACAGACCCCAGTGAAGATCTTCAATTAAGCCAAACAGAGACTCTTCTTTGGGAGACTGTGACTTTATAGTGAACGCCAATGTTAAAATAGATGAACGTTTGTGGAAATGTGGTCGTTTTATAAGTGAAAGATAACAAAACAATAATTCATGTGTTAATTATGCTCACCGATTCATTTTAATCCAAGCTGCTTCTTTATGCATTTTAATTTAGCAAAAATTTGAATTCAACAAGCATTTGTTGAATAGCTGCTATAAGCACAGCCTTCTGCTAAGGCTCTGTGGAATAAGTAAATAATAAGAGGTTCCACAGTATGCCAGCATCACATGGACTAGTGGGGGAACTGATAAGCTACTAGGTGTGTAAGAATTAAATGAAATCAATAAATAAATACAATTATTATACAAATAAATAAATAAATACAATTCCATATAAGTGTATATTATAAATACATTATATTATAAATATAGTAAATGAAATATATTATAAATATATAAATATAAATCTAATAAATATATTAAATGAAATAAATACAATTCCATATAATAAGCTTATATTATATTATAAATATAAGCTTACATAATAAATATAAATATAAGCTTATTAATAAATAATAAATGACTTAATAAATATTAGTCCTATTGTGATTTTCATTATAAAATATATATTGAGCCCAGAGGCATGGAGACATGTGGCCTAACACATACATATACAAACATATTCTAGATAGACTGTTTTTTGAAGGGATGATTTAAAAATTTCAGTGTTAACGATACTGGCTTAAACAATAACGTAAAATACATGTAATCCACCATATCACCACTTTATGATGAGAGTTTCCAAGACTGACAGAGTCTGAAGTGTTGTCCTAAAATGTCAGTTATGTTCAAGAGGGAGGGGATATATGTATACTTATAGCTGATTCACGTTGTTGTACAGCAGAAACCAACACAACATTGTAAAGCAATCACCCTCCAATTAGAAATTTTAAAAAAATGTTAGTTATGGAGCAAAGGATACATTATAACTAATAGGCTGTATGTTTATATCAGACTTATATAGTATCAATAAACTAGGGTCTTGCAGCCAATAAGATCATTGAGATGATCACTTAGGGAATGTGGCCTGCGACATCATCAGGGTTCTGCACACACTGAATACTCAGCAATGACAGAAACACCACTAACTGATGTCGGTGATACACTATGAAGGTCTGAAGCTCATGGTTTGCCTCTGTATGAAAATAATCTTAAATTCATATGCAATCATGGTGTCACATGAGGGAAAGGAGAAAGGCAGTTAATGTCACCAAACAACTATTATGTACTAAAAAATGACTAAAAATTGTAAAATACATTGCTTTTGGTTGACGTCCACAGATGCCTTATAAAGTAAATCCTAGTATTCCCATTTTGGAAAAATTAAATAACTTGTCTAAGCCACAAATGTGTAGGAGAGTATCTGTATTTCAAAATATTTTCAGCTCACTATTTCATGCTGTTTCTCAAGCTAAGGAGAAGGTTATTTAAAATATTGGCAGAGGAAAACAGCAACACAGAATTGATCTATTCTGAAGGATGAAGAACGGAGGACTTCCTGGAGCCATCTAAAGTATTTTTTAAAATTTCAGCTTATATTTGAATTCAGGCCTTTAAATCGTTTTGTCAGGAGGATTTTTGCAGGCATTTTTTTAAAAGCCGCATTCTGAGAAGGCAGACTTGTTTCCGAGGGCAGTAACCTTGTGGAACTTGCACCTTTAGATGCTCCTCAGTGTTTCTGTGTTGTCTGTTTGTCCTGTTGGTCTAATTTTGTGAAATAGGTGTAAGGCGATTCTATAGCCAGAATATCATCTTAGAATCTGTTTTCAATAGATGGATTATAAATTCTAAGACCTTACTCAGTTTTTAGTTTTTAAAAAATACTATACCTATGTGTGTTTGTGTGTGTGTACATATACTGGTGATATACAAGACATAAAACGCACCTCAACAGTTGACCCTAATGCTCATTCAGGCTTCCTCATTGATGTTCTCAGGAGCACCAGCCCAGTGCATATGTTTTAAGAGATATCCATTAGATACGCAATGAACTGCAGTGGCTTTAAATATCTTCATTTATTAATGTGAATTCTGTTTATGTTAAACATTTATTAGAAATTTGGTGAGATGAATTTGAGACTTGTTCCCGGCTCTAGTAGAGTTTATATCTGATGAGCTCTCATTGAGCACAGTTCTACAAGCTGGAGAATGCACTTTCAGATACACAACCACAATAACAAAACAACAACAAACACAGTATCAAAACAGCAGGAGGAGGGCATCCAAACAGCTAGTATTCGAGGGACCAAGATCCTAGAGAAAAGCACAACCAACTGAGCGGGGAGCCCTATATTCACTGCTGTTTATTTCTTTTTTTTCTTCAGGGAATTTTCCAATGCAAATTGAGATGCCCAGAGGCCAAACAGAAAGTTGTAGCCCAGGACTTGCCGCCATCTGACTAGGTTGGAGAGACAAAAAATAGAGTTCAAACCTACTGAAGCACCCAGGACTTGAGGGGCCAAGACCTCCAAGAAAAAGGGAATGGTAAAGGCGTTCGCCACAGCCGAAGCTGCCTGCATGTTGGCTGAAAGGCTAAGAAACTCAGCAGAAAGCAGCTGCTCAGATGCTCACAAACCAAGCAGAGAATCCAGCAGTTTCATAGTACTAAGGAATGAAAAAATGGTGTCCCGAGACTGCTGAGGAGGAGTTCCAGGAAACATGATCAGCTTTCAGCTGAGTCACTTTGGTACCCTGAACAAACTTTGTGCTTGCCCCAAGAGAGGGTGAAGACCGTAAGTGGATTAACCATCGCAATGCTTGAAACCCACAGTGCCTGGACCAAAGACCTGATTGGCCTATATTCCTCTTGGCTTCCAAAAGAAAAATTAAACCCTCTTTAGAGAAGGAAATTGAATTTTATATACAGGAGTTGCACATGATTGCCACCTATGAGAGTTTACCTGCCAAAACTTTCGTTTGGCCCACGCAATATTTGCTTTTCTCATCTGCATGCTTTGGGGAGGAGGCTGCAGTGTTTGATTCTTCTACAGTCCCACCAATCCTTGGAGTCTCACAATAAACCTGTCTGCCCACATAGGTTACTTACTTGAAACCTGAGGCATGTCCTACACATTTAAAAGCAGACAAGTGATGACGACAGATCTGTGTTGTGAGCCAAGCACTGTGAGTATAATCACAAAGGACTGCAGCAGGGGAATACCTACGAGGGGACGAGACCTTTCGCGGGGTGAGCCACCGACTGAAGAGGGGATTTAAAGACTGAGCCGTGACAGACACAGAGAACAGGCTTGGGGGAGTGGGAGGCGAGGGAGGACTCAAGAAGGAGTTGGGGATTAGCAGACACAAACTAGCGTATATACAAAGGATGAACAACAACAGTCTAGCGCAGAGAGCTACATTCAACATCCTGGGATAAACCACAATGGAAAAGAAGATTTTAAAAAAGTACAACTGAATTCCTTTGCTGTACAGCAGAAATTAACATGACGCTGTAAATCAACTAAGCTTCAATTAACAAAAAATACTGCGCTTACAAAACTTCCTCTCTGGCCTCTCATTGATCTCGTACAGCTTTCTGAGACAAACATTTCTTTTTGTCCATTTATTCACTTACAGGACTTTGTAAAATATCCTGTAGTTTACAAATTTTACATATATATAAATTTATATAATACTTAGGACAAAACTGAGGGTGAGAATCAGCATCTCCCTTTGGAAAGTATTAGCTAACTAAAGCTCAGAGATGCCAAGTCATTTGGCAGACACTTAATTGTATTCTCTTTCTACTACACCTAACAGCTTAATATGAAAGACTGTTATAAAATATGCACATATTTATAAAAAAATATATTCTCCCCACCCCAATAGCTGAGTAATATGTGAGATAAAAACAGAGTTTTAGACTCTGGAAAAATGATAAATTAACACCAAGGCAAAGAGTCTGAATGACTGGAGACAAACTGGCTCAAATGTTCATTGTTTGCTCTGTTCCCCTCAAACTCTTTTAACAAGGGGTGGTATGTCTCTTGCTTACTTTAATTCTTGTTGGTTTGATATTTTGGAATCAGAGCATGCTAGGTCTTTTTGCAGGTACAGTAAAGGCCCACAAAGCCCAAGAAGCACAGTTAAAAATGCAAAAAATGTGGTCATAGAGGGCACAGGAAAAACTTGGAAATGAAAAAGCCACCAAGTAAAAAACTCAGATAGGACTGGGGCAGGAGAAATGGGGGTACATGCTTTGCAAGGATGGAACCAGGTATCAAAAGGTAAGTTTATTCAAGCCCATCATGTCTAAACCTGTATTTGTAGAAGACAGTAACCGGCAGATCAGATCCAGACACTTTTTATTTGGAGAACCTAGCACAAACAAAAGTGAAAATCCTGTAGTCTGTCTGAAGGGCCCTGCTTGGCCAATCAACAAGTTAATGAAAAGGTAATGCTGTCATTCACTGTCAAATGGAGTAAGAAGTTTATTGCATGAAAGCCCAAGGATATTAATATTTCGTCAGCCCAGATGCTACTAAACATTGAACAGAGTGGCATGACCCAATCAGGACAATTTAAATGTATCTCCTTGTCTTAGCTTCTGTATATTTATTTGCAAAGTTATAGAAATGTTCTGGGATGTTCTGAAGAGCACACAAGGCATTCATTAGTTTCTGAATTTCACTCTCCAAAACAAGTGTAGTTAATTTTTTTCCACTGAACTTGACATGGTTCTGGGACAAATCAGTGATACAGTCCCAACCTCCCCTGGCTTCTACATGTTTATTCCAGGGCTTTCTGGGAGGACTGCTTTTCCATTCTTCATGAATAGTTCATGCGCTAGTCTCCAATGGAAACAAAGTGACATTTCTTATTACTGCTGGCTGTTGGAAAGCAATCGCAAAGGGAGTGCCTTGAAACAATTAGTCCTCTGTAACTGATTATTTAACAATGTGTATTTCCCAAGAGCTGTTCATCCGCAAAAGGAAGCAGCCAAGACTAAATATGTACTGGATCTAAGCAGACACCTGCACTGAAGCTCTCTGGATGCTAAACGGGAATTGTGAGAAGAAAATTAACAGAGGATTATTAATGTTCTTTTCTATTCCATTTGCAAAGAACTCTGTACCTTTTTGTGCGAAAGGAAACATATTCCATTTCTTGTGATTCCTCAAGGACTACTTTTATTGGGAAAATCTCTTCATGAAAGATGGCTTTAGTTTTAAAGCTGAACTTCAATATAAAACAACAAGCGATAGATACAAAGCAAGGAAGAAAGGGGCTTCTCTGGTGGCTCAGACAGTAGAGAATCTGCCTGCAATGCAGGAGACCTGGGTTCAATCCTCGGTTGGGAAGATCCCCTGGAGAAGGGAATGGCAACCCACTCCAACATTCTTGCCTAGAGAATCCCATGGACAGGGGAGCCAGGCATGCTACAGTCCATGGGGTTTCAAAGAGTCAGACACAAATGAACAATTAACACACAGACCACACAAGAATAGAGGAAAGAAGACAGAAAGAGAGGGAAGGAATGAAGGACGGAGGGAAAGAAAAGGGAGAAAAAGAAAAGAAACACTATTTTTTAGTAGAAGGAAAATGTTTTATGTGTTCAAGGCACTCGAGTGGCCACCAAAGAACAATTATCTTTTCTAAAATGTACGATAAACGGTTCCCACCTCTGAGAACTAGGCACTTATTTCCCTAGCCATTTAGCTGTTTAAGATGTGGGACTAGGAATGAAAATGATTTTAACCAGCTGACCTTAAATTTGAATACAGGCTATATATTTTTAGCTACAAATTCCATGTTGTAACTGCCTTCTCTGAAATAGGGAATGACTCAAAAACTGCCAGGGAGCATCTCGAGACCAGATGCTCACATAAACGAACAAGTTTAAGTCAGTTACACAGAGACAGTCAAGTAAGACTCTGAAGAGTGTGGTCTCATAACTCACAAACTGAGAAGTGTCATATCCCCATACTATGTAAAGTTCTGCTCCCTTGCCAACTTATGCATTCCAAGAAGAATGCATTTCAGCTTTTGGAAAGGTTCTTCTCCGTATATGAATCAGCTCCCAAAACTTATTTTTCGGCATCTCCAAGAAGCTCATGCCTCTTTACTGCTGGCTACCCTCATTATCTTACTCAGGATTCCCTGAAAAGAAGATTATCAAGTCGGTGAAATTTTGACTGAGCAAATGGGAGAGCCCTAGAGAAGCCTGGAATATACACTGTGTTTAAGTCTGAAGCTGAGTGATTCAGGTTAAAAATAGAAATGCATTTAGAACACAGTTAGTCTGGGTGCGATGCACTCAATGTTTCGAGTGTGGCATAGGTACCAACCCCTCAGATTGTAGGACTAGCCCTGGAGCAGTTGCTGGAGGCTCTCTGTCTAGCCAAGCATTAGCCTTTCAGCTGGCAGGTCCCCTGGAATACTTGCAGGGGGTTTAGACAGTAGCCGTTTCAACAGTATAATGATTGATAGGGTTCTACTAGTGATGCAGCAGAGTATCAAACTTAGTAATTACTTCCTTTAATGGTTTACACAAATGTGGATATACCTTGGACTGAACATTTTAAGAAAGTTGTCACCTATAACTTTCAGCACAATTCTTAGAAATGATAAGCTCTACCAGAAAAGCTTCCCTGATAGCTCAGCTGGTTAAGAATCTGCCTACAGTGCAGGAGATCCTGGTTCAATTCCTAGGTTAGGAAGATCTGCTGGAGAAGGGATAAGCTACCCACTCTAGTATTCTTGGGCTTCCCTTGTGGCTCAGCTGGTAGAGTCCCCTTGCAATGCGGGAGACCTGGGTTCGATCCCTGGGTTGGGAAGATCTCCTGGAGAAGGGAAAAGCTACCCACTCCAGTATTCTGGTCTGGAGAATTCCATGGGCTGTATAGTCCAGGGGTTGCAAAGAGTTGGACATGACTGAGCAACTGAATGCAAATCAAAACTACAATGAAGTATCACCTCACACTGGTTTGAATGGCCATCATCAAGCAATCCACAAACAACAAGTGCTGGAAAGGGTTTGGAGAAAGGGAACCCTCTTGCACTGCTAGTGGGAATATAAATTGATACAGACACTATGGAAGATGGTATGAAGATTCCTTAAAAAAACTAGGAATAAAACTACCGTCAGTTCAGTTCAATTTAGTTGCTCAGTCATGTCTGACTCTTTGTGACCCCATGGATTGCAGCATGCCAGGCCTCCCTGTCCATCACCAACTCCCAGAGTTCACCCAAACTCATGTCCATCGAGTTGGTGATACCATCCAACCATCTCATCCTCTGTCGTCCCCTTCTCCTCCTGCCCCCAACCCCTCCTAGCATCAGAGTCTTCTCCAATGAGTCAACTCTTCGCATGAGGTGGCCAAAGTATTGGAGTTTCAGCTTTAGCATCAGTCCTTCCAATGAACACCCAGGACTGATCTCCTTTAGGATGGACTGGTTGGATCTCCTTGCAGTCCAAGGGACTCTCTCAAGAGTCTTCTCCAACACCACAGTTCAAAAGCATCAATTCTTCGGGGCTCAGCTTTCTTCACAGTCCAACTCTCACATCCCTACATGACCACTGGAAAAACCATAGCCTTGACTAGATGGACCTTTGTTGGCAAAGTAATGTCTCTGCTTTTGAATATGCTATCTAGGTTGGTCATAACTTTCCTTCCACGGAGTAAGCGTCTTTTAATTTCATGGCTGCAATCACCATCTGCAGTGATTTTGGAGCCCTAAAAAATAAACTCTGACACTGTTTCCACTGTTTCCCCATCTATTTCCCATAAGACCCAGCAATACCACTTCTAGGCATATACCCTGAGGAAACCAAAACGGAAAAAGATATATGTACTCCAATGTTCATTTCATTAGTATTTACAATAGCTAGGACATGGAAGCAACCTAGATGTCCATTGACAGATGGATGTATAAAGAAGCTATGATACATATATACAATGAAATACTACCCATCCATAAAAAGGAACACATCTGAGTTGGCTCTAATGAGGTGGATGAACCTAGAGTATATTATACAGAGTGAAGTAAGTCAAAAAGAGAAAGAGAAATATCATATAGTAACGCATATATATGGAATCTAGAAAGATGGTACTGATGAAGCTATTTGCAGGGCAGCACTGGAGACGCAGACATAGAGAACAGACTGATGGACAAGGGCTGGGGAGAGGAAGGAGAGGGTGGGCTATCTGGAGAGAGCAGCACAGAAGCCTATACACTAACATATGTAAAACAGCCAATGGGAATTTGCTGGATGACTCAGGGAACTCAAACTGGGCTTCTGGAACAACCTAGAGGTGTGGGAAAGGGTGGGAGGTGGCAGGGAGGTTCAAGAGGGTGGGGACATATGTCTACCTATGGCTAATTCGAGTTGACGTATGACAGAAAGCGTACCAACATTGTAAAGCAATCATCAATCAACTAAAAATAAATATAATTATATAAAAAGAAATCATAAGCTCAACTTTTAGCTTTTAAAAATAGAAATTATCAAATTCATGGATAAGAGAATTAAGAAAAATATTAAACACAGTCCTTTATGACTTCCTGTGGACAATGTAGCACATTTGGTTTACAATGGACCCTAAGGATATTTGTAATATACCAGTGTCACACTGATTAAGTTTTCTAATAGTCTGACAGCAGTTGTACTTGGCCTTATCCGAACTTACATCAATGAACCAGAAAATATAGAAATATGCTTAGTGGCCATGTATTATTTTGGTCTGCCTAGCCCTGTTACCATTCTACTGGTAAGAGACTCTTTTCTTCTGGTGGGAATTCCATTTCACGTGGCTTTCGTGAGCAATACATCTTTCCACCGTTAGCATCTGCTCATGACCCAGGCATGGCCAGAGGACCTGCCACCCTATGACTGGTTTTTGGATAATCAGTGACCTAGGGTGAGGGTAATTTAAGGCTTTCGTAGTGTATTCCCTGCTTTATTCCCTGAAAATCAGGATGTGTTCACCTCACATTCACACATCAAGCACAATAGGGAAGCGGAAAAAAAAAAACAGATACCATAAACATTCTGACATGCTAGCAAGCAACTCCTAGAATCAGAAAAAAACATCCTAGGGAATAAACTTAGACGACATTTCCCCCTTCATTCTCTATGTTCTGCTCACTCTTGATACTCAACAGTTTAAATTTTTTTTTTTATCAAGAAGATGTAAATAACACACACATAAAATTTAAAAATGAATTAAAGTTAAGCTCTTGGGGAAAAAATGTCTTAGAGTTCAAGGAAAAACAATAAATATAACAGTTGACATATTTAGAATAACTTTTTTAATATCACTTTTGCATTGGCATCCATCACTCTTTAGAAAGTATTTCATATACATTTTCTTAAAATGCTCAAACAGAAGTTTGGAAGCTCAACCCCAAATCTTGAGAAATTTCTGATAATATTTCAAGTAATCAGGTTTTCTTTTTAAAATTGTATCCAATAATATATATTAAAAATCCAAATAGTATAGAAATATACCTCCATCTGTCAGTTTCAGAGCACCTGAATATAATAAACTGGATAAACTGACATAAAAACTGGATTAAACTGACATAATAAACTGGATTAAAAAGTGAGGCAGTAATAACCTCTGAGCAAAATATAAAAGCCAAGTGTATGATACATAACATCCTTCTGCGGTCACAGGTGTTGACAAAAGCCAATAAGAAAATACGAAGTTCAGTAAAAACAAAACAACTGTTAAGTTTTCATGGAATGTATTTACTACTATATAGCCATATACCATGGAAATGTCCAAGATGAAGACATGAGATGGTTAATACATTAAATGAACCTTAATAAACCCTAGAGAAACCGTATTTTTCAAGTGTTTCTTCACAGGTGCTCGTTTTAGCTCTGACTCAGCACTGGTACTAGGAACGTGCCAAAGCTCCAGATACCCGGCATCAGTGATAGAGACAGGCGAGGCTTCAGTGGTGTCACAGAGATGGAAGGAAGCTCATTAAACAGGCATTTGGAATATTTTTAGTTATTGCTTATACTTAGCTTGTTTTCAGTTCCTCAAAGAAAGAAATCATAAAAATTCCTTTTATATTTTCTCATGAAATGCAGTTCAATGCTCAACCATCCTCCTTTACTACTAAACCTCCACCCTCCATAACAGCTTAATAAACCTTTTCCTTGTGTGTGTGGTTGGAGAGGTTACAATGGCTACCATTTTCATCTCAGGGCTTAATTTATGTAATTAACTGCTGAATTACAATCAGGTGTCCAACCTGAATCCCACCAACTTCTAGACAGTCATGCCTTTACCATCTTCCAACTCACCATAGTTTGCTATTTACATCCTGCCTAGAACCTGCTCCTTAGCTTTTACTATTTTTACTTCAAGCTTTTAACCCATTCCTCTCAACAAACATCCTTGCTTTTTGCCTTTCAGAGAGAAGAGAAAGACTGGGTACAAATTCCGGCTTTCCACAATTGCAGCTCCAAAATTGTTTCTCGGGTATTCCTGTCCTTCCTTCTTTCCTGAGCCTCGGAGAAAGAAACCCGTCTGTGCCTCCCTCAGACAGACCGTGTATCTCTTCTGTTCTCCCTGCCCTGTCCGTGATCTTGCCAAGGCAATGAGTCATTCCTCTGGTTTTCAGTACCTTCTTCTATGTTAGTTCTTTTCACAAGAAAACCAACCCCCCAAATGTCCTTTGCACCAGCCAACCTTCCTTCCTAAGCCATTGCTTTCTCCATTAAACGTCTTGAATATCACAGACAAACAAACAAAAAAACCCACCCTGCTCTTTATGTATGAGGTACTGTGTGCTTTACACGCATTATGCTATTTAATTAAATCACACTGTGATCTTGAATGGTCTTTATTCTCTTTTCATAGATGAAGAGAGCAGAACTGAGTAAATACCTGTGACTCAGCTGAAGTCAACCAGATGGCAGGCTGTGGAGTTGCAGTCACACTTGCTTTAACCAGTGGTTCTCAAACTGATTTCCAGAGCAGCTGCGTCAGCATTATCCAGAACTGTCAGAAATGCAGATTCCCAGGCCCCACCCTGATCTACTGTATCAGAAACGCTGGGTGTGGGGCCTATCACCTGTGTTTTAACAAGCCCTTCACGTGCCTCTGCTGACACTCCAGTTCGGGGACCAGGGCACTAGACCACACTGCCCTCTTCTTACCCTAATTAACTTCTCTGCTAACTGCACAGAGTTAGGGGTCTTCTTTTGAAGCTTTCCTTTCTTCCAAAAGTTCCAAACCACTGTATCTTGATTATCTTTCATTAGCCTGCTTACTAAAACATGGGTTAGTTTTACCAAAGTCTCCCAAATCTCACCAACTCCACTGAATATTCCCCAGGACTTTCTCCTGCTGTAATTTCCACCTTGACCAAAGGAGTCAGTGCCCAGCCATGCACCCGAGTGAGGATCTCCAGGAGACGTGGCTCTCTAACACCCGGTGCAGGCTAAGTCACTTCAGTCGTGTCTGACTCTTTGTGACCCTATGGATTGTGGCCCGCCTGGCTCCTCTGTCCATGGGGTTCTCCAGGCAAGAAGACTGGAGTGGGTTGCCATGCCCTCCTCCAGGGGATCTCCCCAATCCAAGGATCAAACTTGGGTCTCTTATGTCCCCTGCGTTGGCAGGTGGGTTATCACTGGCGCCACCTGGGGAGCCCCCAACTCCTGCATTGAAGTGGCGAAACCAAACTGCATCAATGTTTATCTCTATAATATTCTCAAAGCTGGCGCCTCTCTCTATTCTCAGGTGCACTCCCGAGCAGAATAGGCTGGCATATGACAACAGCCTTCCTGCCTGGGGCGCTCTTCTTTCCCCCCAGCATCCTCTGAAACATTTCCAGCTATCCTTCTAAAGAGTAGGTATAAGCATGTCATTCCTATCCCAAATTTTTAAAACTGCCCCAAATTTAAAAACCAAAAAACTCTGACGGTTTCCCTTTACCTAAAGGCTGAAGTTTATCATCCCATTCTGAGCATGGAAACACGGCAATTAAGACAACCCAGCCTTCTCTCTCCTCTCCCACCACAACTTTTCTAGCTGCACAAACTTTCTTCCTTCCCCACATGTAGGCAAGACTAACCACGTTTGCATTCTGCAGCCTAGTCTAACACTGTATTCTCTGCCTGAAATACCCAACTCTGGCTACTTGTCACTTATGGGACTTCCCTATAGCTCAGATGGTAAAGAATCTGCCTGCAATGCAGGAGACCCAGGTGCGATCCCTGGGTTGTGGAGATCCTTTGGAGAAGGAAATGGCAACCCACTCCAGTATTCTGGCCTGGAGAACCCCATGGACAGAGGGGCCTCATGGGCTACAGCCCAAGGGGTTGCAAAGAGTCAGACACGACTAAGCAACTGACACACAAAGGTGACACAAGCTAGGAGCAGGTAAAGTGAATGAGATCTATCGAGTATAATTAGGTCACGTTAGGTCACAGGCCTCATCTAAAGAGGGCAACGTCTACTCAGGACTTGAAAACTGCTGCCATGCAAATAATCCATCAAAGAAAAGCCAGACATTCAGGTTTTGATGTGAAATTTTAAAATTGAGCAAATATTAAAACCCTGTTCTGTGTACCATTGTGTGTTCACCAAACAAAATACATCAGTAGGCTGTCAGTGTAGACTCTGGTATTAGTTCTGCTAGGCCAAGGGATTCAAAGGTGACCAAGACAGGGCCTCTGACCTGAGTGGCTAACCTCTGGGGCTCAGTTCAAACACTAGCCCGGGCAGGAGTGAACAAGTCCTCCACTCTGCTCTCGTAACACCGTGTTTACATGGCACCTGCCACAGTATACCCTTACAGCTAACTGTTTGCTTACTCCCTGAATCATCAGATCCTAGAGGAGCAGGGCTGTCATCTTCGTCCTCGTAATGGCAGCACTGGTACCACTGTGCGAGTACGGGGTACTCAATTATAACTCTGTTGAGAGATGTCTATATGTCAACTTGTATCAAACTGATTCCAAATGTTGAAGCTACTTTGTATCTTTCCCCTCCCTAAATTGATATTCTGATCTGAGTAGGCACTACCTTGTTAAACGTGATCTCACTAATGAACCTGTCTCAGAAAAAGCAAACCTAAATATGGTTTGAGTCATATTTCAGTTGTGTGCTATAATCCTAATACTTTCTCTACAGAGGTTATTTTATAAGATGGTGATCCAAACAAGGGCTGTTTAGAGTAATCCTTGATAAATTCAAGAGACTGTTTTAGTCTACAGACAGATCTTTTTACTTTGGAAAATAAGAAAAAAATGAGTTCATTTGTTCCATTTGCTAATTTCAGGTTGCAACTTTTTTTCCATTTAACAAAAGCACAAAAAAGTCAGTTTTAATTTTTGTTAGTTATATAATTCCTAGTTATGCTATCCAAACATGCTCACAAAGCTAACTTAAGCTAGGCATTGCCAGACTTGGAGGATGTCAATCATTTTCAGTGAACCAAAACACCAAGTACCAGACTTAATAGGGAACTGCTTGACCATCATTGTTATTTCACTCTCAGCTGATCTAATTTTTATACACAAACCCAGTCCAAATATATGCATGTGCCCTAAATAGCTGCCATCTGTAAAGTTTATAAACATCAATACTGCTGAAAAAGAAACATGTTTTTGTAGTTACTTAGGTGTTGTCAAAATGAAGGAGGGTAAAGATTTTATATCTTTCTATTTGTATAACCAGCAAGTTAGACGGAGAAGGCAATGGCAACCCACTCTAGTACTCTTGCCTGGAAAATCCCATGGATGGAGGAGCCTGGTGGGCTGCAGTCTATGGGGTCGCTAAGAGTCGGACACGACTGAGCGACTTCACTTTCACTTTTCACTTTCATGCCTTGGAGAAGGAAATGGCAACCCACTCCAGTGTTCTTGCCTGGAGAATCCCAGGGACGGGGGAGCCTGGTGGGCTGCCGTCTATGGGGTCACACAGAGTTGGACACGACTGAAGAGACTTAGCAGCAGCAGCAGCAATATTTAAGGTGTTAAAAAAATTTAACACAATCTTTACTACTTTGATCTAACACTCTGCGTGATGTTTTGTGCATATGAATTCACCTCTGTGGATGCTTGATTCCTTTATGTTGAGACTCCACGCCTTGTGTTCACTATGACACATGCGTGCTGTAACCCAACCGTGAGGCTTACCTGCAAGCTGTTGAAAATGACGAACAGAACCAACATCCAGAAGTGTCTGTAAGCCATGTGCAGGCCTCCCCAAAGCCATGTCATCGAAATCAGGGCAAAGAGATACAAAACCAGCGGAATTTCTAGACACCATAAAAGAAAAAGAATTTTTGAACTTGAGAATACTTCATAATCATACATGCATACAAAATTATTTTTAGCTCCTTCCTGGAGATACCCTCTGTGCCCAAGTACCTCTTTTGCAAGAACAACCTTGGAAATCCCATTCTTAGGGATTCCAGAGAAGAGGAGGGAACACTGCTGAGTCTACATTCTTTCTGTTCTCTCTCTGCCCTCCAAGGCTGGAGAAGGATGAGACCTGTTCCTCTCCTAGACTACCACCTGCTGGCCTGTTCAGGAAGCGCTGGAGATGCACTCACATTTTGATCCCAGGAAAGGCCCGGTATATAAACCTGCTTTTTACTTTGGAAAATTTACAAGCGCTCTCTATCAGAAAATGGCAGGCAGCAATGTGCTTCCAAAATTACAGCAGCCTAGTCTAACATTTTGAAACATTAATGAACTTGTTTGTATGTAATGGAAACATATGTATTCATACCTTTTTTTTCTGACTGAGTGGACACCAAGCTCTACAGCTGTGGTTAAGAGCAAAGATGATGAGACTGATTCACTGCTGTCAAGAGTAAGTTTATTCTACCATTATTTTATCATGAAATTTGTTTTGACAGTTCCCAGAACAGATTTCTTGCGGGCCAAAGGACTTCATTACCCTTTCTACTTTATCTCTGATATTTTGGATTTAGAATAATAATCTTAAACGAGGAGATAATAATATGTAAATGGCAAGCCATATAAGATTTGGAAAGTGAATCAGATCTTGTTGTTGTTGTTTAGTCACGAAGTCATGTCCAACTGCTCTGCAACCCTATGGACTACAGCCCACCAGGCTCCTCTGTCCATGGGCTTTTCCAGGCAAGAACGCTGGAGTGTGTTGCTACTTCCTTCTCCAGGGGATCTTCCCGACCCAGGAATCGAAACTACATCTCCTGCTTGGCAGGCAGATTCTTTACCACTGACCTTACCTGGGAAGTCTGTCTTGTAGAGCATCCTTAAATTTGAGTTTGATATTTTCTCATGATTTAGATTATAAACTTAGCCAGAAATCACAGAAGTGATGCTGGGTTCTTTTTACAGTATTCTATTGGTTTCCACAAGAATTCAATTTGTCCTATTATTTAGGCTGTTTGTTTTGGCCACTTGATTAAGGTAGTGGCTGCATGAGTCCTCCACTACAGAGTTAGTCCTTTTTCTTTGGTAATTAGTATGATCTTGTATGGCATTACTTAGAAACTAGGTAAATATTCTTTCACTAATCGAATATTTGATTTATTCATTCATTTATTTTTGTCATATAGATTCTCAATGTAATGGGTTATGGTATACTTTGTTGTTTAGTTGCTAAGTCGTGTCTGACTCGAGACTCCTTGGATTGTAACCCTTATACTGCTACCTGTTTATTTTGATGTTCAGATTGTCCTAAGTCTGATTAATGGGAGCCCCTTCAAGATGGTTTCTGTGACTTCTGTTAGGTCATCGTTCTGGGAGCATTTCCTTGCTTCTGACCCAACAAGACATTTCAAGTTCATGTCATACTTCCCCTGCCACAGTCCTGGTTTCTTTTAGGGTAGAAGGGTGTTTAGAAACCAAGGTCCAGGGCTGCGGATAGTCTTTGGTATTGGATTACTGCTGTTCCTAAGTCCTCTCAGAGCTAGAGCATACATGTCTGTGCGTGTGCATGCACGCACGTGCGTACACACACACACATCCCTATATCTATGTCAATCTCTGTATAATGAAAAACATCCTTTTATACCAATACTTCCAATTCCAATCCAATGCCACAATGTTAATTGTAATTTTCTCTTTCTCAGTATTTTAATTTCCTTCTCTGTTGGTATTTCTCGTTATTCCTAAAATATTTACCTATTTGATCAGCTCGAGTTGATTGCAACCAATCTCCCACTGCTGTCGTCTGTCCCTGGCACAGATGGACACCCCCAAAGCCACTCAAGTTCTCATGAGCCTTGTGAGTACACCCCACCCTTCACACGGATGCCCCCTCACAATGATGGGGCTGGGACACTCCATCCTGGACACCTTCCAATGGATGCATACCTTGCTCTATACAGACTAATGGCATTAGAATAGTTCCGGAAGCGAGAAGAAAAAGCAGGGAAGAAAGAACATGAGCTTTTTTTTTTTTTTTTGAG
Organism: Capra hircus; assembly: GCF_001704415.2. Taxonomy (NCBI): domain Eukaryota; kingdom Metazoa; phylum Chordata; class Mammalia; order Artiodactyla; family Bovidae; genus Capra; species Capra hircus. The sequence continues at coordinate 19,944,500 of NC_030814.1, forward strand.
AAGGAGACCATGATGACATCTTGTGAGATATTCTTTTCACAGGAAAAATGTCAATTGTCTGAGTTATTACCACTACACAGAACAAATAAGAATAATATAACACAACATAATTTACAGATGAACAGTCCTTTTGTCATTAATACCTTACCATAGGACAGGAGTGAATATATTAAGGTTTATTTAGCCTTTTTTTTTAAAATTTATTTTTGCTTAATGAAGTCATACAATTTGATAAAGGCCAGAAGACCCATTTGTGCTTCTTACAAGATACCCTAATATTTAGGAAACTGCCTAAGCTGTGCTTATAAAAGTTTTCAAAGGTTAGGTATTAGTCTGGCAATTGCTTCTTTGCTCTCACTGTGCAGCTACAAGATTCTATTTATGGCTCTGTGCACAGTACAAGAGGACATGCATATTTTGCATGAACAGCAACAAACCAAATTTTCAAAATCTGGCCTGCATGTTCGTGTGAGCGCCGAGAGCCAGACGAGCGCTGAGTGCTGATAAAGCTCAGTGCGCAAGCCAAAAGAGCATACCGGGGCTGGCGAGAAACAACCAGAGCTCATGTTTTTCTGGAACTCTGCAGAAAAGTGTGGTAGCTTGGCACCCCCCATCAGAAACTGCACGGAAAGAAAGCCAGTCGTAAATAACTCAGCATACCAAACAGAAGACCCTTGCCTGCTTTTCCGGCAGTGTAACAATGATTCAGACCTGATTTCAGCTGGAAGAAACATATCCAGAGGGAAATCTGGATTCTGTGGGCCTGAAGTTTATGAAACTCTGAAAAGTTTCTTTCAGAAACAAAAATTTCCAAAGCATAGTTAGATAGAAGATCTTGGAAGAGCCCCTAAAATGTATGCTTCATCAGCTTTATGGTTAACCTAAAGGAGGTAGCTTTCACCTTTCTGGGGTCAAGAGAAGTGTGTTGTGTTAGTCGCTCAGCTGTGTCTGACTCTTTGCGATCCCAGGGACCATAGCCTACCAGGCTCCTCTGTCCATGGGATTCTCCACTCAAGAACACTGGAGTGGATTGCCATTTCCTTCTCCAGGGGATCTTCCCGACCCAGGAATCGAACCTGTGTCTCCTGCATTAGAAGGATGGTTCTTTACCACACGCACCACCTGGGAAGTCCATGGGGTCAAGAGTAACAGTGATCAAAAGAAGGGGTGTGAGAGTGGGAGATGGTAATGAAAGTGGAGGAGGCACGCTTCTTCTGTTTAAAAGCTCCTATGAAATCCACTTGGCAAACTCAAAATGAATGCTCTTTTAATGAACAGCATTTAGTTACATATATCCTAAGCTGATAAGTCACATTTGGTGAAAGGCTAGTAACTTTTCTGTTGGTTGTATAAGCCCTGCTTACTGGATGTAGCCATTTATTAGAGGCAATGTTAACAAGTTACCTTTAGGAGTGAATTCCTTAACAGAAAACAGAATCATTCCAATGTTCTCAATGAAAGGAAACACTTAAAACACAGTACGGGGCCCATGGAATAATGGCATCTGGATTAAGACTGTTGAGACTTCCCTGGTGGTCCAGAGGCTAAGACTCCATGCTTCCAATGCAGGGGGCGAGGTTCAATCCCTGGTCAGGGATCTAGCTCCCACATGCTGCAACTAAGAGCATGCAGGTCACAACTGAAGATCCTGCGTGCTGCAACGAAAGATTCTACAAGCTGCAGCGAAGACAGAAGATCGATCCCCCATGGCACAACCAAGACCTGGCACAGCCAACAATAAACAAAGAAACAAACATTTTTCTGTAAAAAGACTGTGCTACCCAGAATATATAAACACCCTGCAACTCAACAGAACCCAAAGAACCCAATTCAAAAATGGGCAGTGGACTTAAAGAGATATTTCTCCCTGAATGACAAACAAATGGCCACTGAGCACAGGCAAAGATGACCAACATCACTAGTCACTAAGGAAAAGCAGATTAAACCCACAATAAGATACTATGTATACCCACTAAGATGGCTCTTGTTGATAATTAGAATACTACAAGCGTTGGCAAAGATGTGGAGAAATTGGAACCTTGGTGGTAAGAATGAAATATGGTGCAGCTCCTGTGGAAAATGGTTTGGTGGTACCTCAAAATGTTAAAAATACAATTACTATACAGTCTAGAAATTTCACTCCTAGGTATATGCTCAAAATAACTGAAAACAAGGACTCAGAGATTTACATTAGTATTCATGGCATCACCATTCATACTATCCTAAAGGTGGAGACAACCCAAAAGTCCCTCAACAGATGAACAGATAAGCAAAACGTGATATGTACAAGCAGTGAAATATTGCTTGGCCTTAAAAAGGGGTGAAATTCTGACGTATGCTTCAACGTGAATGAACCATGAAAACATGTTAAGTAAAATGAGTCAGACACAAAAGTACAAATACCGTAAGATTCCACTTACACAAAGTGCCTAGAATAGGCAAATTCAGAAACAAAGCAAAGAACAGAGGTTGCCCAGAGCTGGGGCGGGGTGGGGGTGGACGGATGAGGGCGTTATTGCTTAATGGGTACAGAGTTTATGTTTGGGATGATGAAAAGTTCTGAAAATAGACGGCGGTGATGTCTGCACAGCGCTGTGAATGCACTCATTGCTACTGAATGGTACACATAGAAACAGAATGGTAACTTTTAAGCCATGCATATTTTACTACTATTTTTTGAAAGCTATATACTATTAATAAAAACAGGACAAGCTTGTGTCAAGATAAAGTTCCACAATAAGGGAGAAAAAAAAAATCCTTGAAATCCTTGAAATACTTACATTAGCAAGAATCACTAATGTGAAAAACAAAGCCATCTGAAAAGATTTTAGTGAAAGTAGTTACTGGTGGAAAGTAAAGAAACAAACAAAAATATTCAGCCCGTGCATTTGCCATTTAGTACTACTATCATTAGAAAAGTCTACTTATGGGAGTTAGTAGCTTCCACTGAGAATATACAAAATCTCTTTATTTTTTAGTGTAAAATGTGATTCCAATGAATTTCATTGCCATTTTTAAAGAAAGTATGGTGCTGAATTATCTCTTCTCTTTGTAATTGCAGCCTTGGCTTTATTGCTATGCACCAGTGACAATTATGGCTTTATTATGGAAATCACACCTCATTTACATGAAGCTGAAATTTATTCTGTGTTTACAATCTTCTAAAGTACTTGCTTTAATTTTACCTCACTGACCTTCTGATTCTAACAATTTGGATGTGCTACTAAAACAAACTCATCAATGTAAAACAAGGAAGACAACTGTGAAATAATGTAGATTTAAGATATTTATGGGTCTATTTCCAACAATAAGCACACATCATTTTTAAATTAGAAAAAGAGGTAATCGAAAAGAAGGCATCAAAAGGTCTTATTTCTAAAATATGGGCCTTTATTCTGAAATGAACAGATACTTGAAGGCCAAGAAATTTCATCGATCTGATCCATTCCCTGGTGAGAAAATATTAAATGCGCTCTTGAGCTTTCTTAACAAGGGTAAAGACACAATGTACAGTCACCCACCAGTGTTTTTAGCAAATAAACCTAATGTCATCGAAGGTAACAGGGCACATTCTTCACAAAGCTGCCAAGTCAGCATTAGGATACTGTGGCTGGAACAGACAACAGACTTACAGATCGGATTTGTAAACTGTCCAAAGAAATGCTCCCTACTTCATTTGGGTAGTTTGTATTCCTGATCTTCGGTCACTAGTCCTATACTTGGCTCTGTTTTAGAATTTCCTTCGTACTTCAACACATTCCCAGAAGAGCTCTTGAGAACCCACCCGGACAACAGGGAATCCACTCTAAGCCTCCTGGCCATAGTCTCCAGACACAGTGGCACATGTTTGTTGCAGCAGGCTAGACCCTGTGCATGTCAACTCAATGACATGCCAGGTTCTTCACTTTAGCCATCCTGACCAAATTCATCATCTCCAGTGAAATATGAAGATCACACAGATTGGAGGGTTGCTTTTAATGTGCACACTCACATTTAAACTGTCATTCAAAAGTTCCTGATGAGCCTTTATTGAAAATGAGCCTCTCCATGTCTGCTATTCCCCTGTCCCCTTTGATATTTCCTATTCTCTCCTACCTTATTCTACTCCATTCCAATCCATCCCATCCCATCCCATCCCATCCCATCCCATTTCACTCCAAAATGCTGCAAGGAGACCCGCCAGTGTATTGTGACCCACAACGTGTAAATCTTTGCTCTAAAAGATAGTTCAAGAAGCTAGCAGGCTATCTTAGACATAAAGTAGGCACAGTAAACATAACTATCATGGGACACCGACTGCTATCATGTTCTGATATGGATTTACCCTGACCTTTCCTGGGATGTGAAGGAGGCAAGCCTAATTTGGAGGGACCTGCACAGGTAATACATTGACTCTGCAGGCAGAAAGTCAATACTGGCATATTTTCCAGGTATAAGAGAAATGTGAGAAAATTCTCAAAGGAGTCTCAAGTCTGCTGGGAACCTAAACAGCAGTACTTTGTCAGTGGGTGACTTTGGGCTCTCCTGGATGTTAGAAGACAGTTGAGTGTCAGGCCTACTTTGAAGGTGATTTATTGGGATTGAATAAAAATGGTACAAACCTAGAATTATGGTCTCGCCTTGCAAAAGCTATATATAATTTTCAATTTGCAGGCTATAATTTTGAATCTAAGGAGAATAATCAAGTTAGATGAGACATACCCACATGGACCTTGCATGCACTGTTATTAGAGTAATTCCATTGGAACCATGTACTTCAAAGTTGCCAGATAATATTCTACTGGGTTGGGGGGGGGGGGTGGTCAAATAGGTCTGTGATTCTTAAGGAAAAGGTGAAGTGACCTGTTTGTTTTTTTTTTTCCTTGTGAGAAAAATGTCTTACAACTATGGGAAAGAGAAATATCATTTGGTTTCACGGCCAACATAGCAACTTTCTACACACTTCATAAATGTTTCATAAAATGACATTATGACCAATGTTTTTAGAAGATCAGAGTTCTAAAACAAACATGAAGTCAGCCAACCAACAATCGAAGACTGGCTTAACCTAGTTTTCTAACTACATTACCAGTTACTTAGCCGTGAAGGAGTTCAAAACAGTCATCTCCAGGCATGCTCAGGCACCTAAGAGCAATTCCCAACACACTTGGCTTTCATAATACAATGAAAATGTACAATGTATCTTTCAACCTGCTACATCTGTATTTTAAATCTTATTAGATGGTCTCATAATTTGAGGAATTAGGTTACTATGTATTTGGCCATGACTAGTGAGAAGGCAATGGCACCCCACTCCAGCACTCTTGCCTGGAAAATCCCATGGATGGAGGAGCCTGGTGGGCTACAGTCCATGGGGTCGCTAAGAGTCAGACACGACTGAGTGACTTCACTTTCACTTTTCACTTTCATGCCTTGGAGAAGGAAATGGCAACCCACTTCAGTGTTCTTGCCTGGAGAATACCAGGGATGGGGGAGCCTGGTGGGCTGCCGTCTGTGGGGTCGCACAGAGTCGGACACGACTGAAGAGACTTAGCAGCAGCAGCAGTGAAAAAGTTGGGTCAAAGCCCAATATTCAGAAAACTAAGATCATGGCATCTGGTCCCATCACTTCATGGGAAATAGATGGGGAAATAGTGGGAACAGTGTCAAATTTTATTTTGGGGGGCTCCAAAATCACTGCAGATGGTGACTGCAGCCATGAAATTAAAAGATGCTTACTCCTTGGACGTGAGAGTTGGACTGTGAAGAAAGCTGAGCGCTGAAGAATTGATGCTTTTCAACTGTGGGGTTGGAGAAGACTCCTGAGAGTCCCTTGGACTGCAAGGAGATTCAACCAGTCCATCCTAAAGGAGATCAGTCCTGGGTATTCTTTGGAAGGACTGATGCTAAAGCTGAAACTCCAATACTTTGGCCACCTCATGCAAAGAATTGACTCATTGGAAAAGACTCTGATGCTGGGAGGGATTGGGGGCAGGAGGAGAAGGGGACTCTGGATGGCATCACCGACTCAATGGACATGAGTTTGAGTGAACTCCGGGAGTTGGTGATGGACAGGGAGGCCTGGCGTGCTGCAATTCATGGGGTCGCAAAGAGTCGGACATGACTGAGTGACTGAACTGAACTGAACTACTCCTTGGAAGGAAAGTTATGAACAACTTAGATAGCATATTCAAAAGTAGAGACATTACTTTGTCAACAAAGGTCTGTCTAGTCAAAGCTATGGTTTTTCCAGTGGTCACGTATGGATGTGAGAGTTGGACTGTGAAGAAAGCTGAGCACCGAAGAATCGATGCTTTTCAACTGTAGGGTTGGAGAAGACTCTTGAGAGTCCCTTGGACTGCAAGGAGATCCAACCAGTTCATTCTAAAGGAAATCAGTCCTGGGTGTTCATTGGAAGGACTGATGCTAAAGCTGAAACTCCAATACTTTGGCCACGTCATGCGAAGAGTTGACTCATTGGGAAAGACTCTGATGCTGGGAGGGATTGAGGGCAAGAGGAGAAGGGGACGACAGAGGACGAGAAGGCTGGATGGCATCATTGACTCGATGGACATGAGTTTGAGTGAATTCCGGGAGTTGGTGATGGACAGGGAGGCCTGGCGTGCTGCAATTCATGGGGTTGCAAAGAGTGGGACACACCTGAGCGACTGAACTGAACTGAGCCAGTTATGTTTAAAGATAATTTCATAGTACATCACAGGGCTGTCATTACAATTTAATAGGCTCTAATTCAACACTGAAATCTTGAGTCAATTCTGACACAATGTCTCAGAAAAATTAACACTAAAAATAACTCTATGTGCTCAAGAAAATATTTTTACAGTGTGTTAAATATGTCAGTTCCCAGAACTATTTCCTAGTAGAGACCCCTGATCTGATTAAATGCCAGCTGACCTCAATGCTTACATTTCCTTTCTTTAATTTGGGTCTCTAGCCCTCACACTACAAAACTGCAACACTGAGTAAAATGTTCATTTTATTTCCTTTGCCACGTCACTATTCTAAAAAGTCCACTTGAATGAAATCTTTTGGTTCCTGTCAACATGATTCACTGCATCTCTCCTTCCAACAGATATTCTGGTATCAGATTATCAGGGCATAGTCTGATCTTAAAAACATAGCTAGGTATTTCTCAAAAGCTTTGGGGATATTATTTACTGTCTATTGTTAAATAACTATACCTGTAAATATAGAAAACTAATACGAAACCCACAGAGAGAGCTGTTTTCAAGAATATATAATAACAGCCCATAAAGTGGTGTAATACCTGTGTTATATAAAGGCTTATCATTGTCTATTTAAACAATGGCACAGTACCCAGAGGTGTGCCAGGAATGTCTATGCTGATGAAAATGATCTAATATTTTATTGCTCATTCTTACTAACAACCTTGGATCAAGCCCTTACAGGGAAAAGAAAGAGAAACCATTGTGCTAAGAAGGAAAGGCAATCTGCTGGGTGAATGGCCATGTGTGTGATCTAGGGAGAAGGAGGCTGTCCCAAAAAAGCCATCTACATTGACAACATTTATATGTTGGTGGCCAAAGTAATCTTACCAACGTGACTTGGATCTAATGACAAGCTTTAAAATTTTCTTTCTGTATCTGCTTGTCAATGTCATATGTAGATCTGAAAATCTGTAAGATTTTAATTCTAACTCTTTCTCCTCTTTCATGTGGAAATTAACATTGTTAATGGTTAGATGGTTTCAGCTATTAGTATTTCAGGTGTCAGCTATTAGCAGTAAATACAGGGTAGATATTAGAGCTTATTTTCACCTCAGGCTCAAAACTATGTTTCCACTTTTTTCTTCCCTTCTTTCCTTCCTCTCTCCTTCCCTTCTTCCTTTCCAAGCCTCTGACATGGAGCTACTCACTCATTATTATTAGTAGTAGTAGTATTACTGTTACTACTCAATTTCATCTTTAATAGGTTAGACAGATCCTTCTACATTTTTCATTTGTTTCTTTTTAAAAAAAAAATCAAGTGAAGTTTATTCTGTTACAAAGTTTGTGAGTCACATTTGAAAAATAAAAATTTTTTTCATGGTGGCATATAACCATAGATTGTGTTTACTTGCAAAGATTCTGGCATTAGTGGGGAGAATGCTGGAGAGAGGAAAATCACCCTACTTCTTCAAAATCATCTAATTAAATGTGTAAGTATCAACAATTGCTCATTTCAATTACTTGTTGATTTACAACCACATCGATTTACAATGTCTTATGAAACTGTACAATAGAGCTTCAAATTGCTCTTCAACATTTTTAGTGTTTCCCATGACCCAATTTCTACTTCTTTCTTGAAGCTCATGCATCCTAATTATAAATCATATCATTTTGCTTTCCTGAAGGTAATTTACACTAAATTTTATAATTTCCTTCGGTCAAATTCCATTAAAAGAAAAGATATGTTTTGAACAAGGGCCCTGAGCCAAATAAATTTTTTTTAAAAGCATGCACTGAAGTTGACTGAATGTGATTTATTCTAAAAGAGGCAGAATAGTAGAGAGGTTATGAACATGGACTCTGGGGCCAGATTACTTGAGGTCCATTTACTAGCTGTGTGACCTTGGTGAGTTACTTGACTGCTCTGATGTACAATTTCCTCATCTGTACAATAAAGATAACATTAGTACCTCCTAAATATGCTTTATTGAATTCAGTAAGGATTTAATGATTGAAATGCAAAATACTTAGAACAGTTTTATATAAACTTTGGTGATTGCTTACTAAAAAAATATAGATATAAATATATATATATTTAAGATTCAAAAGTGTATTAGATAAAATGTGACAGATAAAAGGATGAATTACATATGGATCTTCTTTCAAATATATATATATACATATATATACACATATACATACATATATACATATATATATATGTATATAACACAGATGGTAAGGAATCCACCTGCGATTGCAGGAGACCCGGGTTCGATCCCTGAGTTGGGAAGATATACTGGAGAAGCAAATAGCTACCTACTCCAGTATTCTTGTCTGGAGAATTCCATGGCTGGGGGAATACACACACACACACACACACACACACACACACACACACACACACACACACACACACTATAATGAAAGGTAGAAGATACATATTAGAAGAGAGGGATCAAGTTACATAAAAATTCAGGGAAAGCAGCGGTTACTTCCCAGAGATGGTATCAGAAGGGCTTTTGTGAGGAAGAAGGAATTTCAACTGGAATTTAAAGATGAGCTATGTCTGAACATGTGGATTTTGAGCTTAAGGTAGGAAAGAAAGGCAAAAAGGCAAGGGCATAAATTAATGTAAAATATCCCTTCTGACTTGCATGATAAGTCCAGGAAGGGTAATAGTGAGAAGAATGAGGTCATGAAGGGATTGTGCGGACCAGGTTAAGCAACACAGAATGATTTTACAGGAAATGGAGAGGCATTTCAAATTTCTGAGAAGATGAGTGTCCAATCAGAAGAGAAATCTCCTTAATCTCATGGGAAAGTAAGCAGATTGGTGGACAGAAAGCTGGAGGCAGGGATACCAGCCAGGAAATCACGGCAGTGGTCCAAGTGAGACATGATGAAGACCTGGGGCAAGAACATGGTGAAGGACTGACTCCCACAATAGAAACAAGGGGATGGACACAAAGATATGGTAAAGAATCTAAAGGTGAAGTACCCCCGAATCAGAAAACAAGGAGGAACTTTAAAAATCATACAGATATTGGGACTTCATCCCTGGAGACTCCAACACATTGAGGCGGTAAAGAGACTCATCAAACCATGATTAGTGAAAGAGCGATTTTGATGATCAGTTTTGACAACTTCTGACCTGAAAGTCTACAGCTATCAATTAAAAAAAAAAAAAATCACACTGGCTTCAAAATTAGGAAAATGAGAAAAGGATTAAGAAGAAGAATAGAAGGAACAGGGAGAAACAATAACAGAGATCAGAGAAACTGGGGCAGGCAAGTCGTGGACAAGTTTTGTTCTTCTGAGAACAATCTCTTATTCCCGGGAAGAGGACAGAAAAGAAGGTGAGAAAACAAGTTGAGCTCAAGTGGATAGATTTGAAAATTACCACTGTGATGTGAAAAAGGCAAAGGCAATCCCTGAAAAACACATCTCTTCCAGAGTTATGAGTCACACAAAGAATGAGTCATGGCCTGGGATTTACAGGAAAATAAAAAAGAAGAGAGTATTATGAAAACCAGGGGAGGCAGACTATTCAAGGAAGGGAAGTTACCAGTACAGCTTATGCAGAAGAGTTTTTAAGGACAAGGACATGAGAGGTCAGCAGATTTGGTGTACAAGTTTATGGGTGATGACTCGAAGAGAGCAGCAAGGCTTGGCAGAGAACAGAAGGTGATGAGTACAGACAGCTTGCATGGACTCCTCTTCAAGAAGTCTGCTGGTGAAGAAGAGAGGCAGGGAGGTAACTTGACGAAGCAGCAGGATAATGAGCACGTTCTTTTAAGCATGAAAAGTGATGCAGGTTTTTAGACGGAGAGGAAAGACCTAGAATAGGGAGATATTTAAGATGCAAGGCAACTGTGGAAAATTTAATGAAAACAAGTTCCAAAAGAAGAAAACTGCATGGCAATTGTTTTACATGGCAATAATTCATTCTCTGGTAAGAATGAATTATTTACGTCCTTACCTAGGTGGGAGGAAAAGTGGCAAAGAAGGGAGAAAACAAAAAGCAGTGTTCAGATAAAGCAAGCAAGAGAACATCAGGTTGTTTTCCTATCTTACATAGAGAGTGAGAATAGAAGGTGTTAAGCGCAAGACTTATGGGCAATCTGTTTCCTAAAGATTACCTAAGAATCAGGTAAAGATAATCCAAAGGCTCACTGAGAAGCAGAGATGGCTCAGTTAAGGTTACTCAGAATAAATCAGTATCTATTGCAGAGTAGCACTAATTGGCTGGCAAAAAGAGAAGTATGTGACACAGACTAGAACGGTGAATGTTGAAATTGCTTAAGGAGAGAGTCATGTTGGTGAGGAAATCAAGGGAGCTGCTGAAAACATCCTAAAGGGAGGTCACAGTGAAGATAAAGACCAGTAGGAGTGAGAAACTGGGAGAGGTGGGCCGAGGGAGGCGTGAAGAGGGAGAGGGGGACCCAGGAAGGGAGGCCAGCATGAGAAATGGTAAGCACAGTAATATGAATAGGACAAGGACGATGCAAGCAAAAGAACACAAAATTAAAAATAGGAAAAAGCACTAAGCAGGGACATAATGACTTTGAAGTTCAAGATGGACCACAAATACTTTTGATATCCTACTAGTTGGAAGGAGTAGCCTCTTGCAACTGGTTGTAGGAAAGTAATTTGTTTATGAGAGTGCCATCTTGGTTATGATGAGACAAGTCAAAGAGTAATTTTATAGAAGGTTCAGATCAAGTGTGTTATTGCCTGTTGGCCCAATGAAATTCAAACTTCACCTTTGATATGGTGAAGAAAACAACTTTTATAAAAATGTCCTTTTCCTCCATTCAACGTTTTGAGTTTTATAATGCATGAACTATTAAATATAGTGTTGTGATCATAGATATTGTACCAGCTATACACTTCTAAAGAAATTTATGATACAACTTTAAATTCCCCAGATTACTTGTCCCCACTCCCTATTTCCCTAGTCCCAACATCTCTATTTTCCTTTATTTCTGGATGTCCTCTTTAATATTGTACCAGTTGACTAAAGTGTGATCAAACAACTATCTAGTGACTTTTTTAAAGAATTGCATAGACACTGAGTCATAAATTGAAAGTAGCCCAAGAATACTGGAGCACGTAGCCTATCCTGTCTCCAGAGGATCTTCCCAATCTAGGAATCCAACTGGGGTCTCCTGCCTTGCAGGTGGATTCTTTTTTTTTTTTTTTTTGCAGGTGGATTCTTTACCAACTGAGCTATCAGGAAAGCCCTCTCTAAATAACAAGCCTGGCAAAAATGAATAAATGAAAAAACTTGCAGATAATGAATGGAATTTACACATTAAATATAGATTAATAAATGCAATTTATACCTTACTTGGAGTTTCACTGACTAGAGAGAACCATGGAGTATCACAAGATTTCCATGTTGATACCAACTGAGGTGCCTCACAGACTAGGTTAGAGGGGAATAGTGTTTTCAATGGCACAGATTTTCTAAGATAGGTGAAGTCGCTCAGTCGTGTCCGACTCTCTGCAACCCTGTGGACTGTAGCCCACCAGCCTCCTCCGTCCATGGGATTCTCCAGGCAAGAATACTGGAGTGGGTTGCCATTTCCTTCTCCAGGGCATCTTCCCGACCCAGGGATTGAACCCAGGTCTCCTGCTTTGGAGGCAGACACTTTAAAAATTCATTTTCTTTTACTCTTCAGTAGAGTTTTAACATATTCTTTGGCAATAGTCTGAATACAAATTTGAGAGAGATATTTTAAAAAATCAGAACTTGTATTTTCATCAACCAAAAGTTGAATGAAAGATTTCAGTCACCTATTAAAGAAATGAATGTGCTCTTAGATCAAAGCAATAAACATGAATAACTGTTTCATGTAGCTTTCAAAAGAGTAGAAAGTAATGCTTCATTGGTAATTTTCCCAACATAACTAAAGAAGGATTTGAGGCGGGGTGGGGGGGAAGTTCTTTGAAAGAGTGGAGTATGCCAGGAAAATTAAAATGTAAACTTGTAATTAACTTGGAAAAAACTGCCAAGGAAATGCATGGAAAAACTCGGCCTATATATAAAAATTACAAACAATTGGGAAAGTTTCACTGACCCTCTGGGTCAAGCTGAGGCATGGCAATGGTATGCCTATGTCAATAACAGATGAAGGGCAAAGAATGTGTAATGCATATGAGCAGCAATGCCACTGTGATGCTCTTAGATAACGGCTTAAAATGTGTACCATCATCATATCTTCCACTAACATTCTGCTGAAGCCTATTCATGATGGGTATCAAGAAATTATTTTCAGTTGCATTCCGTCTCCTGCCCAATCACCATGAATGATGAACTCAGCAAGTGAGACTGAATTCAGTTCCACTATTAAGTCCAGAGTGAGCAGACATCATGTCCTTTTTAGACAATAGCACTAATTCAGAATGGCTGTGCCTATGGAAACTTCATGCATGAAAGCAGTAGAATTTCCCTTTTATCCTATAGTCTCAGGACTGCTATTGAATGAATGAATGATGCCGTCAATTTAACCTTTTAAAAGTTCCATGTGGAAGGAGGACAGACAAGAACCAAGAAATAGCAGTCTTAAGAGAGCTGTGAGATGATGATAGAAGCTATGTGCTATGAACTGAATTGAGACTCTGTAAAATTCATGTGTTGAAACCCCAACCCTCAATATGATGGTATTTGGAAATAGGAACATAAGGAGTTAATTAAGTCATGAGAGTAGAGTCCTCACAATGGGATTCGTGCCCTTACAAGGAGAGACATGGGCCAACTCTCTCCCTTTCTCTTTCCTTCTCTCCCCCAAGTAAGAACATAGCAAGAGAATGGTCATCTGCAGGCCAGGAAGAGGGCTCTTGTTAGGAACCAAATTGGCCAGCACCCAGACTGTGGGACTTCTCAACCTCTATAACTGTGAGGTAGAAATATCTACTGTTTAAACCAACCAGTCTATGGTATTTTGTTACGACAACTCAAGTCGATTAATATACACCAGGCATAATGATGAAAAAAGGAAGAGAGGCGCATATTTGAAAGATATATAGGAATGATCCAGGACAAAATATTCTGCACCAGTTACACACTGAAAGAGCTGTTATGCTGATCAAAATACCAATGCATACTGCATGCTCACTATGTTTCAGAGTATACTAAAGACTTAATATGAATTAACATTTAATCCTTGAAACAGCTCTATAAAGTTAAATATTATTATTACGCTTGCACTATATATGCGAACAGTGAGGAAAACTAGGCACATTTCAGTACCATAAAAAGACAAGGCAGTCTTTCTTGGAAATTAGAAGATGAAGAAACAATTTGCTAGCCTGAATCACTTCAAATTCTTCCTGGGGCACGGAGCCTAACAATTCCTTTTATGGAATTGGAGCTCTCTAGGTTTAACTTAACGTTTACGTGTCATTTTTCTCAATGAAAGATCTGACGGCAAAATGGCGAATGGTGAGGCACTGGTGATGGTGGTAAAGAGAGCTCTGGAGAATTTAGGAGTCATTTGTGGTTTTAACCCGAACTGCACAATTCAACAGCTTTGCAAATCTGACACCTCTCTAAGCCTCTCGTTTCTTTCATTTTCTTGTCTCACTATACGTGCTTCACAAGATTCTTGTGAAAATTGAGAAAATATAAACAAAATGCTTAGCACAGTGTGCTGGTATACCAGCAATTAGTAGCTGTTACGATGATAATGATGATACCACCAGGGCTAAAATCCACACATAGCTGCCACTTACATGCAGTCCAGCCTTTTATTCTCTCCCAATCCTACTACATCCATGCTCTATGTCCTTTATCCACCTTGAAAATAAACTGAAATTGAAGCTTTAGTACTTAAATAGCCTAAACAGAGAACCACCCTTGTGCTCATCAGTTTTAAACAGAGACTAGGTAAAAGGCAGTCCCTGAGGTATAAACATTTGGGAAACTTGAGTTTTGGAAAGACCCAGCTCTGCCACAAATTACTAGTCCCTTTTCTTCTTTGGTTACATGTGGAAATCAGGAGTTCAAACAGAAATGTAAGCTTTCTCACAACTCTTTGATTTTAATTTTTACTTTTTATCTCAATGTTCTAAGTCTTAGGAAACTAATTCCTGATGTTAAAGTTCTAGGAGATTTTAATGAGCAATATCAAGTCCCCAGTCAATAACAATAATTAAAAAAAAAACAAAGCAATACACATTGAACAACTACATATCATCTTTCAGGTTCAAAGATTCTGATTTGAATCTTTGAAGACTGAGGTCACAGATATAAATCTAAGCAGGGGATGAGCATCCAAAATGTTTCTTTAAATATTTTGGATTTTCCCCAGCATTACTGATAAAATGTGGGAGACTAAACTGTGCTCACAAAGATTTTTTTAAAGCTCAAGTGGAAGAGATTGTTTATTGTGCAGCAAGGAGTTCTGGGGTTTTCCTTTGGTCCTTAGGTATTGTTTTTTATTTTCTTTTCAGCATTGGAACTGGGAATAGACTGCAAACAAGCAGTTTTCTGCCAAGGACATGTGAAACCTGTAATATTGGTCATTCTGGATCTGATTTAAGTATGTACTATTACTAGGTAAGATTACTTTTACTTTGCTTCAGTGGAAACCTCAATTTTGGTTAAGGAAAAAAAAACATATTGTGTTTTTCATTTGTATTTATAAACCATGTAAAATTTAAAAAGACAATGATAGACTTAGAATTTTAAAATATGTGTTTGAAATGACAGGCAATAAAAATTAAAATAAAACAATGCAATAAAATAAAAATGACAATAAAATTTAAAATGACAATGACATACTTAGAATTCTGATGTGCAAAAAATCAGGACACCAGAACCACAGCGTTTCAGCTATTGATTGCTACATAACAAACTTGGTGGCTTAAAATATTTTACAATCTGGGCCGGGCAGTTTTCTGTTCTGTGTGGTGTCTACTTGGGCTGGATCAGACAAGAAGGCTTCTTCACTCCTATGTCTGGAATCAGAGCTGGGATGCTTGAAACAACAGCGGGCTGATGTGTTAGCTGCTCAGTAACGTCTGACTCTTTGTGATGCCATGGACTGTATCCCACCAGGTGCCTCTGTCCATGGGGCTTCTCCAGGCAAAAATACTGGAGTGGGTTGCCATGCTCTTCTCCAGGGGATCTTCCCCACCCAGGGATCGAACCCAGGTCTCCCACATTGCAGGTGGATTCTTTACTGTTTGAGCCACCTGGGAAGCCTGGAGGAGGGTTAAATATGCCTATTCATGTGGTCACTCCACACAACTAGCTTGGAGATGCTGATATCATGGTTGTCTCAAAGTAATCAGACTTCTTAAATTGTGGCTGGCTTCCAAGAGAAAGGAAGCTGAAACTGCCTGTCCTCCTAAACACTTGACCCATTATGAGGCAGTATCACTTCCATCAGATTATCTTGGTCTAAGCATGTCCGAGACCCAGGTTTGATCCCTGGGGTGGGAAGATCCCCAAAGAAGGAAATGGCAACCCACTCCAGTATTCTTGCCTGGAGAATTCCACGGACAGAGGAACCTGGTGGGCTATAGCCCATGGGGTTGCAAAGAGTCAGGCACAACTTATCAACAGACACTTTCACCTAAGCAAGTCCAAAAAGTTAAAGGGAGGGGAAACAGACTCTACTGCTTTATGTGGGGGAGTAGGACACTCATCAGGGGAGGGAAATAACTGATGGTGGCCATCATTGGAGGACACAGCACAGTGCGTATTGCATTAACTAGGAGCTATTTGGTTCCAAATAGGAAAAGGAGTCCATCAAGGCTGTATATTGTCACCCTGCTTATTTAACTTATATGCAGGGTACATCATGAGAAATGCTGGGCTGGATGAAGCACAAGCTGGAATCAAGATTGCCGGGAGAAATATCAATAACCTCAGATATGCAGATGACACCACCCTTATGGCAGAAAGTGAAGAACTAAAGAGCCTCTTAGTGAAAGTGAAAAGAGGAGAGTAAAAAAGTTGGCTTAAAGCTCAACATTCAGAAAACAAAGATCACGGCATCCGGTCCCATCACTTCATGGCAAATGGATGGGGAAACAGTGGCTGATTTTATTTTTTTGGGCTCCAAAATCACTGCAGATGATGATTGAAGCCATGAAATTAAAAGACGCTTACTCCTTGGAAGGAAAGTTATGACCAACCTAGATAGAATATTCAAAAGCAGAGACATTACTTTGCCAATAAAGGTCCATCTAGTCAAGGCTATGGTTTTTCCAGTAGTCATGTATGGATGTGAGAGTTGGAGTATAAAGAAAGCTGAGTGCCAAAAAATTGATGCTTTGAACTGTGGTGTTGGAGAAGACTCTTGAGAGTCCCTTGTACTGCAAGGAGATCCAACCAGTCCATCCTAAAGGAGATCAGTCCCAAGTGTTCATTGGAGGGACTGATGTTGAAGCTGAAACCCCAATACTTTAGCAACCTGATGCAAAGACCTGACTCATTTGAAAAGACCCTGATGACAGAGGATGAGATGGTTGGATGGCATCACTGACTCAATGGACATGAGTTTGGGTAAGCTTTGGGAGTTGGTGATGGACAGGAAAGCCTGGTGTGCTGCAGTCCATGGGGTTGCAAAGAGTCAGACATGACTGATCGACTGAACTGAACTGATTTCCTCTTCTTTTTCCTTTGGCTTTTAATGAGTTTCCTTGGACTCTTTAAGAAATATTTTAAGATGCCAGGAGAAGACAAGTCACTCATTCTCAGGATATAAGGGATGATACTTCATAATATTATAATTGGTTTTCAGTGATTTTTGTAATAGCAATGGAATCTTGATTTACATTAGTATTAGTAAATATAAAGAAATGGAATCTGAGAAGAAACAGAAGCATTCATTCTAAATATATTACCACGCAGAGAAGTAGCCTTTATTGTACCAGGAGATTCCAACTACCTCAGATTCATGTTATACATAGCCAGCTGGATCAAGCCACCTTTACATCTTTACATATTATCCTGAAACAAATGTGTGGGATTTTTATAAGAAAGGGATTTGTAATCATCTACTTCCTCTTTTCATTCAAATTAATTTTCCTTCCTGATCCATGAATCATAAGAACTGGCTGATGAATCAGAAAAAGTCAGTAAATTCTATTGAGCCTAAAAGGAGAGACAAGCTTATCATTGCCAGAGATCAAAACCAAACCCTAAAATTACAGGCTTTGTTTAAAAGGCTGTTTGAGACATTGAAATTGAGTTCAGGGAACATACCTTTATCCTGACTCATTCTCACTGCGCACTCACTTCGCTGAAGGAGGGGGCCAGTGAATTTCATTAGGAACCATCGACTTTTGAAAATCTGTTACTTAGCAGTTGAGTAATAACGGGGCACAGAAGGAAGACAGACTGACATCACTGTTCCAGCCACGCTCAGAAAGGGAGGGACTGACAGAGACCCTCTCTGGAGACTACAGCAGAGAGTGTATTTTATTTACTAGCAGCTCTTCCCCTGTTCTCCATTTCCTCTGGATTTCAGTGGAAATTTGAGCTCTGAAATTAAGGGATGTCAGGAGCAAAAAAGTCACTAAAAACAAAAAAAGAGAGTATAATGGGGTTGATACTGGGCAGACATAAACAACACACAAGTGTTGCTGAAAAATTGCTCCTATTGTCAGGCACATCCAATCTGCACAAGAGTACTTAGCTGGGAAAACAGTTCTATGGAAATATGGAAGAGGCCAGGTCCAGCAAAATAACTGATGCAAGCTCTTAAGTTATGCAAACAGGCCTGATGCTGGTGTTAACTTATCACATTTGTTTACCAAACCTAAATCTCTAAGATAAATATGTAATCATAATTATTCCAGTTATGAAAAAATGAAAAACAGCTTAGCTATAAGGAAAGTATAAATTGACCTTTCCTTCTCATAATGCGTTTCACTCATTGCTAAAAGTAATTGGTAAATAAGCAAAAAAAAAAAACCTCTTTACAAGGTTTGATCAAAAATACTTAAAACCTAGCAGTTTGAAACATCAGGAAACCGTGCTTCTTTAAGAAAAGGGGATTTACTTTCAACTCTTTCTTTGCTGTTGTTTGGCACACCATGCAGCATATGTGATCTTGATTTCCCAACCAGGAAGGAGAACACGCTCTCCTGTAGCGGAAGCATGGAGTCTTAAACCCTGGACTGCCAGGGAAGTCCCAACTTTCAGCTCGATTTGAGAATGTATTTCTCATAATACTATCTCATACAGTTGACACTTAACAATGCACAGGTTGGATGCCACACCCCTCGGAGTAAAATATCCTCATATAATTTTATAGTTCTGTACATAATAATATGTATGTTTTCTGCTTTTGAGGATTCAACCAACAGCAGGCGGTATAGTATGGTGAAAAGTAAAACTGAAAGTCACTCAGTTGTGTCCAACTCTTTAGGCTTCCCTGGTGGCTCAGATGGTAAAGAATCTGTCTGCCACATGGGAGGCCCAGGTTCAATCCCTGAGTCCGGAGGATCCCCTGGAGAAGGGTATGGCAACCCACTCCAGTGTTCTTGCCTGGAGAACCCTATGGACCCAGGTTGCCATGCCCTCTCCAGGGGGCCTTCTGGGCTCAGGACTGAACCTGGGTCTCCTGCGTTGCAGGCAGATTCTTTACTACCTGAGCCACCAGGGAAGTCTATAGTACTGTAGTACATAGCTACTGAAAAACATCTGTGTGTAAGTCGATCTGAACAGTTCAAATTCGTGCTCTTCAAGGGTTAACTGCAATATCTGAAAATGCTCATCCAGTTTAAAAATGCAGGGCAAAATAAAGCTAAACCATAAACCATCTCAGCTGCATTAGGAAAAAGGGTCACTTTTGCATGCTTCGAATTGTAGAGAAATAGGCTGGACCTGCTTGAGACTACAGTTTTCCCTCTCTCCATGGGGGATTAGTTCTAGAACTCTGTAGGGAATTAAAATTCAAGGATGCTCAAGTCCTTTATACAAAATGGTGTAGTATTTGCATATAACCTACCCACATCCTCTGGAATATTTAAAATAATCTCGAGATTACTTATAATACAATGTAAACAAAATGTAAATGCTATGTAAATAGTTGCCAGCGTGGGACAAACTAAAGTTTTGCCTTTTGGAACTTTCTGAAATGTTATTTTCCCAAATATTTCCTGATGCATAGTTGGTTGAATCTTCAAATACAGAACCCAGTGATACAGAGGGATGACTATAATCAGAACTGCCCCCCTTCTCGGGTATAAAGTGTACACCTGGTGTGCACGAATCTCATAGGAAACAAGAGAAGAGGCTTGGGACCAGTCTGTGCTGCTTTGAAAGCTAGGTTTTTAGAGAACTTGGCAGCATCTGCATCCACTGTAGACTCCAAACTCCTGAATGGGGTTTGTGCCAATTATTCTAACAGTAAGGAATATGAGAAGCAAAGAAAAGGTATTTACTATCCAGGTTTTCAAAAATATACATGACAACTTTACTAACATACTAGACTTTTTAGCATTCTTCCACCTCCCTCTCTTTTTTTTTTAACAATGGATATTTATGTTTAGTTATGTTATTTTTTTTCTTCAATTCTAGAAAATTCTCAGCAATTACCTCTTCCAATCTTTTTCTCCATTCCCTGTATTCTTTTCTTCTGGCAATATATACTCATACTTCTTAGCTCTGTTTTCCTATTTTCTCTTTTTTTGCAGGTTTCACTGATGAATTTCTCAATCTTAGTTTCAGCTTCTAATTAATTCCCTCTTTTCTGTGTCTCATCTGTATCTTATCTCAAATATTAAGATATTTAAAATTTTCAACTACTCGTATTGCCAAGATTTTTGAAATTTTTTCATTTTCATATTGGTCTGTTTTTATTTTGTTTATATCTATTTTTGCTTCTTATGTTTAAGGGCTTTGAGTGGATATATCTGCCTTTATGTCAGAGATTGATGTTCAAACATTTTCTATACAGGGCCAGATATTAAATATGCTAGATTTTTCAGCCCACATGGCGTTTATTTAACTACATATACTCAACTCTGTATTGTGAAAGCAGTCAAGAATATATGTAAAAAAATGGGTGTGGATGGGTTTCAAAAAAACCCTTTACTTACAAAACAGATCACTGGAGCTATTTTGGAAAACAGTTTTGTAGTTCCTCAAAATGTTAAACATACAGTTATCATATGATGCAGAGATTCCAATTCTAGGTATATATACCCAAGAGAAATGAAAACATATATTAATAAAAAATCTTGTACATGAATGTCCATAGGAACATTCTTCATAATAGCCAAAAGGCGAAAACAACCCAAATGTCCATCAACTGATAAACAGATAAGCAAAAATGTAGTATGTTCATCCAGTGCAATATTATTTGGCAACAAAAAGAACTAAGTACTGATACATGCTGTAATACAGATAAACTAGGAAACCACTATGCTAAGTGAAAGAAGCCAGATCTGAAAGACCATCTATTCTATGATCCCCTTATAAGACATGTGCAGAACAGACAAATCTCCAGAGACAGAAAGCTGATTAATGGTTACCTAGGGCCCAGGGAAGTAGAGAATGGGGAGTGACTGCTAACGCATATGGGGTTTTTTGAGTGATGATGAAAATATTCTAAAATTAGATTATGGTGATAGTTATACAACTATATAAATATAATAAATGCCAATCAACTCTACAGTTTAAATAGATGAACTTTATGACACGTAAACTATATCTCAAAAAAGCTGTGAACAAAGAAATAGATAAAATGAGAAAACAGGTGAGTGGCTGGTAGGGGCATAGTTTGCTGATTCCTGCTTTATCTTTTTGAAGAGTCGAACATAATTACCAAAGTTATGTATAGTTTATCCTTATATGTTTTTCTGGATTATATTTATCTTTTTGATCAGTGATTTGAAGGGCTGTCTCCACCAGTTTTCTTCCAGCGTTTGGATCTTTGACATTGCAGCCAGTCGAGTGGAAAGCATGTGCTTCTTTGCTCACTCTCTCTCTCCCCTAGTCTCTGTCTTCCTCTCTGGCTGCCTCTTTCTGTCTAATGGTTTTATGGTGGCCTCCATTTAACCTTCCTGTCCAAAGAAGGCTAATTTGATATCCTGGGTCTTCTACCCCCATAATGACATACAAATATGGCAGATAAAACTGCGAACTCTAGAGAGTCTGGCCCAGGAACCTGACAAGACTCTTCCTCTGCTTTCTCCTTGGGCTCCCAGACCTCTAAGCCAAAGCCCACACCTCAGTGGCGGTGCTTTCGCAGACACCTTTCCTGCAGGCGCTGCTGCTCCAGTCTACCTGCCTTGCGTGAGACCTCTAAATCCCAGCTTACCGCCACAGCAATTGAGACACTTCTGCATTCACAGGCTTGTGGACCCAGAAAACACCAGGCCCTTGGCTGCAGCCCAGCTTACATTCCACTTTGTGTTTCTGATCCCCATTTCATCTTCTTCTTAATATTTTCTTGTTATATCTTGTCATTAACTGAGATGCATTTGGAACAGCAAAATGGGCAAAACGTGAATTTACAGTCCCAACTTGACAATATTTTTTAGGTCAAGGCAATGGAATTTTAGCAGACAGATTCAAAGAGATTATCAAATGGCCCTGAATAGACAAACATTTTTTTTCTTGACATTTTGAATTTGAGCTAAGTGGAACATACTCAAGTGTAGGAGAGTTAAAGGAGGCTTCAAATAAAATGTAAAGTATCAAGTCAGAGGTCAAGGCTGAACACATAGTTTTGGGAATCATAGAAGGAAAAAATAATAGTCCTAATAATAAATTTCAAAGGGGTGTCTACAAACAGATCAATGAGATAAATTCCATAATTTCTACTTTGGATGATATGACAGATTCCTCTTCTTAATGCTATATTTAGCTTGCGGGTACATTCCTATAATTATAAGATTTTATGGTGCATAGATGATTATTAGTTTATTCAGTCAACAAATACTAATTATGCTCCTGCTATCCACTAAGCATTCCACGAGGCTCTGGTGATGCAGAGATGAGTAATAAATGGTCCTTGCCCTTTAGGAATCCATAATTTATTAAGGAAATCAGCCACACACACCAAAACAAGTCACCATTCCATTCTGAAGTAAGTGTTAAGGGCTCTAACGGCCATAGGGGCAAAGTGCTTTAAAATCATAGAAGGATGAGTAATTCTTATTTGGTGCGGTAAAGACGTTAACTTCACTCTTCATGGAAGAAGTAGCATACTGGGAGCTTCCACAATTTCCATAAAAAAGTGAGCAGTATCTTCTTGGAAGGAGTCAAGTTGGGATTGTTCAGCACACATTTTTTTACTTAGATTATGCATTTATTGAGGATGGCTTTGGGGAGCTAGGATAGATTAAGGGAGCATAGTAAGTCCCTTACACCTCTTTCATCTACATTTTCTCTCATTATTTATTAAACACATGAGTTTTTTTTTTTAATCAACTAATGATGAGGAGTTCATAGAGGACATCTTATGTGAGCAAAGATGACAGATCAGGTAATTTCAAGGATGAGTAAAATTGAATCAATGACATGGTCAGAACATAGGCTGAGTGGTAACTAACTTGGGGGTGATAAGATAGCCCAGGGTGAATGCATAGAGACTCTAGTGTTACAAAGAGCCTGGACTTTCTTTTGGGCAATAAAGATGAATGATTGTAAAGCTAGAGAGTGAGGGGAGCCACTTGACATTGTTGAAATATAGACATCTGAGAAAATGAAACGGACAAGAACTGGAACTAGTGACTAACTAGGAAAACACTGTTTAAAAGTCCAAGTGAGATAATGACTGTTAGGTTGAGTGGGAGCAGGGAAATCAGAACTGCCATAACTGTTTTTTTATTTGAAAAGCTATAATAAGAGCAATGCTTCTATTAATATATTTCATTGTAAGAGAGGTTTCTCCAGTTGAGATACAAGTGTTCTAGAGATTTTATGTTCAATGCTTGAGAGCTGTTTTTCAGAGAATTGGAGCATTGTTTATCTACTGTATCCATGGATCATATCCAAAAGGCACAGGGGTGATTCAGGAATGAAAAAGACTAACTCATTAGGTTAGGCCTTTATGATGTTATCAGTACTGAAACACGCAAACACTGGCACTTCTATATAGTGTACAGAAAAAAATAAATCTTGCTACTAGGCAGAAACAAACTTTGCCTTCAAAAGAGAATATTTATTTTAACAGAATGAATCTCAAGTTGAATAAAAGCACAGCTTCTGGATAAATTCTGTGTCCATGAAAAAGTACAGTTTCTACATCAAACACTGCTTTTCTAATGGAAGAATCTAAGTTTAATAATAACTTTAAGTGCTATTTTTGCCCACATAATAATTGCACGCTAAATCAGAGAGAAGAGGGAAGAGTTGGCTAAATACAGCTCTCCTACAAACTACCCCATAAGTTAATATAAAAGAGTCCTTTCTCTTTACATTACAAGGAAAATCTTTTTGCATCTTCCCTGACACAGTTTACGAACTAGAGGCTTTTATTATGTTAGAATGAATCTTTTTATTAGCATATAAGAGACAGTATCTATTGAGCCTCTAATAATGTATTAGACACTATTCTAAGTGACTTCATGGATGGTATCTTGCTTAAACTCTGGACAGTACTTAACATGTGAAGAACTTCTCTCATTTCTTTGGCTTTAGATTTGCAAAAATTTAGAAAAGACTTGGGCTTCCCTGGTGGCTCAGATGGTAAAGAGTCTTCCTGCAATGCTGGAGGCCTGGGTTCAATCCCTGGGTCAGGAAAATCCCCTGGAGAAGGAAATGGCAATGCACTCCAGTATTCTTGCCTGGAAAATTCCATGGACGGAGGAGTCTGGCGGGCTACAGTCCATGGGGTCGCAAAGAGTTGGACACGACTGAGCAACTGACTTATCTTTAACTGATCTTATAGAAAAGACTAGTCTTCCTCTTGGCCCAAGAGGGATTCCTCCGTTCCCCAACTCATTAGATTCTCAATATTCCAGTCACTCAAACCATTTTAGATTGAGTTTTCTGTATGTAGGTATTTGGTTATCATTCTTTAAAAACATTCCTAAGAGACTCTAATCTAACAACAGAAAAAGAATCAGATCATAAAAACCGGTGTTAAGTATGATTCAAAGGGAAAAAATGAGCTGGTAGTGAAAGCCAATTTGAGCTGGAAAGACTTGCATTCTTAAGTAACCAGACATGTGTAGCCACTTATGAAGCTGTCTGGTCACATATGCTTTTAAACATCTGTCCGCACACTCAGAACTCCACATGCATTAGGATGGTTTGTTTGTGATAAAGTCTGAGAGTCTGCAAGAAATGAACAGATTTCACAGGTTGAACCCAGGTTGTTACTGCTTGAGTAGAAAAATGCTTAGAGAAGCAGCTCCCAAAGGCTGTGAGTCATTTACTTGAATATTAATACCTTAGGGACAAAACTGGCACCAGCAATGAAACCTGCAGAGCCCTGAAGAGAGAGAGGTTGCAAGGAAGGCCCAAGGAGCAGGAGAAATCAGAGAACTGTAACTTCTGGCTTCAGAGCTGAAAGCTGGGTCTAACCTCCTTCCTGTTCTTGATAAAGAGATCATTCAGTGACTTTTTCCCCCCGTTAAAAGTGCCCAGCTCCAAAGTGCGAATAGGGTTGCCTACAAACCTGCAGCATTTGTCCTTCCTCTGAAGACGTCATCGTATGCTCTCCACTGTGGCTTCACCTGGTAGGCGTGGGTGAACACCACGAACACCACCACGAGGCACGTTACCGGGACGAGGGCTGCAGTGAACAGAGCTGCGTAGACGTTTGGGATGAAACACCTGGAAGAGACCAGAGAAGAGAGAACTCGGCTTCAACACCCACATTTCTAAAGGCACCATGCGCCACAACACTTTATACTCGCTCTTTGCATCTCAGGGCTGGCAACAGCAGCTTCTTGGTTTGCCAAACTGGAGTTCTGTTTGAGTAGCAGCTACATGACTAAATCTAGCCCACTGCTTCACAAAATGGGTTCCATGGAACATGTGTATCCTGAGGTGCTCAGAAAACCTCAAAAAAGGGTTATGGTCAAGTAAGTTTGAGAAATCGGGGGAGTGGAAGGGAGATTCAAGAGGGTGGGGATATATGGATACACACAGCTGATTCATGTTGTATGCAGAAACTAAAACAACGTTGTAAAGCAATATGCTCCAATAATAAAATAAAAAACTATCAAAAAAGATTATACTCCATTTATAGTTGTAAAATATTGGCTACATTCCCTGTGTTGTATAATATATCCTGGTAGCTTATTTTATACCTAATAGTTCCCACTTTAGTTCCCTATCCTTATATTGCCTTTCCCCCTTTCTTCTCCCCACTGGTAACCACTAGTTCGAAGAAGGTATTGTTTAAAGGCAAATTTGAGGATTCCCAGGGCTCAACTCTGTCATTTCCACAATTTTGTTTTGAGTGAATGACAGTTTTGTCATTCCTAAGCTGTACATTTCCCCAGAGCCATTCATTCTCTTGAAAATGATGACAATTTTCCATCTAGAAGCTATACTACATAACTGTATCTATTATTCATGGAGTTTATTCAGGTCAATGAGGTTTAAGGTAAACTTAACATTACATATTTTGGTAACACTGAAATTCCATAGAAAATGGTTTCAGAGATGTAATTGGAAGTTTTTACCCATGCACCATAAAAATTCTGTTTATATGAAATCTGTCACACACACACACACACACACACACACACACACAAACAACTCAAAATGGAGAATGGTTAGAAAGGTTCTCAATATCTAAAATTGTGCTTCTGAAGTATTCTTATAGAGGACACACCTCCTACAACTTATATGACAATAATAGTTTACAAGGAATTTCAAGAGTAGGCAATGTCTCTTTTCAAAAATTTTCCCCAACTTCTCCATTTCTTAATACATAATATCTGTAAACCTAGACTATTATATAGTAAAAAAAAAAAGGGGGGGGGATGCTGGAAACTCAAGCAATGCTGTAAAAACTCAAGATGCTATAAACTTTTACTTACAAGAAAACCTCAAAATCCAAAATACAGATGAGAGGGAACATCCATTCTCACAACTTGGGAAATTAGCCCCTTGATTTTTATGTTTAAAATGAGACACATTATGAAAGACTTTACTCAGATATTACTTCTAATTAACATGATCTGCTAAATGTGCTCCTTAAGTAAACAAGACACATTTCAAGAGATATTTCAACACACATTCTGCATCTGTAAAGAGATGTCAACATGATGAATTTTCTGGCTTTTCAGAATTTAATTTGGATAGCATGAAGCCTGAAACTTTCCCTGTACACTCATTTGTATGTTATAAGACCTGCATCTTCCAGGTAAAAGGCACATGATTAAATAAAATCGGCAAACATTAATGGCTTTGATCTTGAATATATTTCTGCACTAAAAATAGTGGTCATGTGGGCTACTCACTTTCATGTACACTGGCTTTAAATGATTTCTTATTGTTTTCATCTGAATTATGGCTTCACTGCTACAGACTGGCTCAAAGCAGCTTAGACAAATGCAGACACTGACAAAGGAAGTCACATGGGCTTCAGTGCTTTCCTTTTATCTTGAGAAATGTCATCACAATTCACTCTCAGGCTGTAAAATGGGGATAATTGCTGAGTCTACTGTGAGCTGCTTTGGGATGATGAACATCTTGTACAGAGTGCTACGGTATTCAGGTTTGGCTCTCCAACACCTACCCTTTCTGGTGGCAGGCTATGTTGGCATCTCATCTGTCGGTGTGAAGGGCATTCCTGAAAACTTTCGTTTACCTTAGAGGAAAACCTTGGAAAGAACTCCAGTGAAGCACATTACCACCCTGGCCCAAAAGTAAACTGGGCCAAGCGAACCTCTGCGAGGTTAGTAGGAAGCAGACATGCCTGTGGTGTCTTTGGGGAGAGAGGGGGAACTTTCTAAGTGTCCTAGCTCATCACAGTCTCCCGGGCAATTCTGCCTGCTTGCACAGTGACATGGCTGTGCTGAACCATTCTCTCAGAGAAAGGGGCAGGAAAATGACCCAGTCCTGAAGCGACCCTTTTCCCCTCTGTTTCTTCAGAGACCCACAAGTTGTGATTGCTTGTTAGTATCAGGCTCCTGAGAGGGCCCTAAGTCTGCCCTCCACGCACGCAGCACGGGGCCAGGTCATGAACAAGGAGGGCTTTGGCCCCCGGGGTCTCTCAGTTGGCAACCCCTCCTGCCTGCCTCTTCACCTCAGGCCCTACAGTCCTGCAGGGGTCTCCCTCACCCACTCCTGTGACTCCAATCCCCATCTCCCTCCAACAGAAAGTCTCTGCCTTGTGCACTCTCTCTCTGAGAGATGAGGGGCTCAGGCAACCCTGCTGAAACAGGAACACTGGAGACAGGTCTGAAAGGGTAACCCACAGGCGGAAACAGCAGTCAGGGCACCCACTAGGGTGACTGGAGCCACGGAATGCAGGGGGAGCTTGTGACATACACTTAAAGTGAGTGAGTGAAAGTCGCTCAGTCGTGTCCAACTCTTTGCGACCCCATGGACTCTACAGTCCATGGAATTCTCCAGGCCAGAATACTGGAATGAGTAGCCTTTCCCTTCTCCAGGGGATCTTCCCAACCCAGGGATGGAACCCAGGTCTTCCACATTGCAGGCGGATTCTTTACCAGCTGGGCCACAAGGAAAGCCCGTACACTTAAAAGTTCCCAAGATAAATGAACTATTGAAAGAAAAGTAGAAGTTAGTTGTTCAGTCGTGTTGGATTCCTAGGGACCCCACAGACTGTAACCTGCCGGGCTTCTCTGTCTATAGGATTCTCCAGGCAAGAATACTGGAGTGGGTAGCCATTTCCTCCTCCAGGGGATCTTCCCAACCCGGAGATATAACCCTGGCCTCCTGCATTGCAGGCAGATTCTTTAGCCACCAGGGAAGCCCAAGTGAACTATATCCTATTCTTGCAAGAGAAAAAAAAGCCTCATTGACCAGAACTTTCTTTAGTCCAACTGAAGAAGATATACAGTCCATCTAGGTAGTCTGAAGATTTGATCACAGGACAGTGATGTGGGGGAGTTGGGAAACTGTGACTATTATGTTCAAAATGCTTTCTGAAGTAAGGCGGGGAACAAATTCTTGGAAAAACAATGTAAGAAGCAAGCAGGCTGAATGCTATGCATACACAGGGCTGTGGAAGCAGCTGATCAACGTGCTGGCAACTTACTGCTTCAAGGACAGCTCTGGCAGTTACCAGAAAATGAGACAAAGGCCATGTGGATTTGCTTTCTTAAAAAGGATGAGCAAAGTTGTTCCTTCTAATTACCAGCTCAACCGGCTTCAAAGCATTCTGGTGGCCCTGCTCTCTTCTGGTGTTAAATATTTCTTTTGGGTTCTGGTAATCCCATGACTAACTTTTTGTTGTTGTTCCTTTTTCAAGTTTCATGGGTAAATTTTTTTATTATAACCCACAGACAATCTGACTTTATTTCAAAATCCTGCCAGGACTTCATCCTTTTTTCTATTTTCAGCCAGATGAAATGAGTGGATATTGTTTCATTACCTTCAGATTTTCTCTTCAAGTCTACTATGGAGCATTCACAATGCCTTATGTCACTTTCTCATTTAGTTAAGATTATTACCTCCCATAGGTAGCTCTTTATACTTATTGAAGTGTTTCCACTTGCATTACTCAACTTGATTTAAATAAATTATGTGGGCGGCATAGGGTATTTCAGGTTTTTTTCCTGTTGTTTTAATTCTTGTGTGAAATCAGCATAAGGAGGAGCTCAGAAGCCAAGAGTCCAGGAGAGACAAAGGCTTCACTTACAACTGCTGTAAATATTGGAAGGAATGCTGGGAACTCCCTGTACATGAGTCTGTGATTTGAGTCTATTTTAATTATATTTTAGAGAACAAGCTGACCTTGGTACACTGGAGGACTTGAAGCGATCCAGGCAGCTGACACGTGGGTTACATCTGGGTTACATAGGTAATGAAAAAGGAACTAGGTAATGAAAGAATAATAAATGTATGTTCCTAGGTCTTCTTTGTAAGTGCTCCTCCTCAACAAGACAACGATAATAGTTACGATTCACAGGCTCATATGCCAACCTTCCCCAGGAGGGGAGATTTCTTCAATGATGGCACCTATGTCACGGTTACATTGCTGCTCCAACCAGCCTTTCCTTTTCCACATGGACAATCATGGTGATGCCCTTCTTTATATGGGAAAAAAAAGAGGTGGTCTGCCAATTTTATTCTAGAAATTTTACAATGTATGATGAATCAAGAATTGTTCCTTCATCACCAAATGTTTTCTGCTTTGTGCAGAAAGTACATCAGTTTACTGGCCCTATTAGTTGAAGAATACAGATGTTATTCATTACGTAGATGTTTATCATTTATAACTAATATCTAAGCCAATATTTATGCATTCAACAGTCCTTTCCTTGCCTGCTCAATTTACCTCCTTTCCAAAGATGATATTATCAAACATATACTTGTAATTTACCTGTGAATTTGTGTATGTATATATGTGTGTATGCATATATTTTTGTGTATGTGTCTGTCTTTTCAGTCCCATCCAAAATGGTTGGAGAGGTTTAGGGAGACCCTGTTAAGCACATTAATTTTTTCTCATGAATCAATTTATGAAGACATTGGAGTGAAAAGAACAATTTAACTAGCTGCAAGGTACAAAAATAAAGTATTCTTTCTGTCCTTCTGCTATAGTGCACACAGTTGAGTTCTAAAATTCACTTTCCTTTAACTTTAAATTCCAAACAAGGATGATATTAAGACTAAATTGTAGGTAAGCCCTACAAAGTGAAATCTCTTATTAGGATAATGCATGGACTTAGAGAAGAAGAGGGAGAACAAAGTATTTTCCTAAGCTGAGTTAGCAGGATAAGATAATCTTAAATACTACTACTACTGTTTCTACTTCTACTACCACTACTAACAGGATTAGCAGTGATCATTTACCCTGTTCCAGGCACGAAACTCAATCCTTACATGGCTCATTACACATTAACACCACAACAGTCACATTAGCCTCACTGTACACATGAAAATGACATAAAAAATATTTGAGGTCAAATGCTAGTAGCATAAATAGGCTCATTCTGCTACCCCCGTAATTCTAAAATTATCTCACATTTCCAGCAAAGACATAGTAGAGTTAGCAGAAAAGATGCCAGTGTTTTCCTTGAAGACTGAGATTGTAATTTTAAAAATATTTTTCCTAGTCCTTTGCATAATCAGACCCTTAAAAAATTTTCACTGATTTCTAGCAATGTTTGAAAACCACCCACTTAAAAAAAGTAGGCAGAGAAAGGCCTATATTTCCTGTATGTTCAGTTTAATCATAATCCAAGCAACTTCTGAATATCTCTCACATTCCAGGTACAGTGCTGGCCATGGAAAGACAGACAAAGATTCCTAAAACATGGTCCATTCCATCAAGAAGATCATAGTTGAATAAATGATTCTAGTCTTTGACTCAAAGCACTGTTGTTTCATCAGCATCATCCGTACTCCCTGGGAGTCTGTTAAAGATGCAGGTTCTCACACCCCAAAACAAGGCTCCTGAAGCTACATTTTAACAAGATCCCCAGGCATTTCATGTGCTCGCTGAAACCTGGAGAAGCGCTCTTCTAGCACACTCCTGGGGCATAAAGTAGCTTAATGGAATTAATGAATTCACTGATCTCTACTTCTCTTTGGCCGTGAAGCCAAGGGACTATGTAACCTCAAGGAGAATCAGGCCCAGAGACTTTGCTGCACTGGGTGGTCACAGCAGCCTGAAGAACCAGAGAGAGAAAAACAGTAGGAAGTAAAAGGGACAGAGAACTGACTCAAATGCATTCTTTTCATGGCTGAGTAGTATTCCATTGTCTATATTTACCATAGCTTCTTTATCCATTCATCTGTCAATGGACATCTAGGTTGCCTCCATGTTCCAGCTATTATAAATAGTGCTGCAACAAAAATGATGCATATATATGGAATCTAGAAAGATGGTTCTGATGAATTTATTCAGGGCAGCAATAGAGAAACAGACATAGAGAGCAGACCTATGGACATGGGGGCAGTGGAGGAGGGAGCTGGTGAGATGTATGGAGAAAGTAACACGGAAATTTACAATAGCATATGTAAAATAGATAGCCAATGGGAATTTGCTGTGTGACTCAGGGAACTCAAACAGGAGCTCTCTGACAATCCAGAAGGGTGGGATGGGGAGGGAGAGGGGAGGGAAGCTGGGGCAGAGGGGACATGGGTGTACCTATGGCTGATTCTTGTTGATGTTTGACAGAAAAGCACAAAATTCTGTAAAGCAAGTATCCTGCAATTTAAAAAAATAAAGTGGCAAAAAAAAAAGGGGATAGAGAAGCAGAAATCTGTCATATTTAGAAGCCTGGGAATTAGTTTCTGCCATATTTCGGAAGCTGGGATTAGCAACCCGAGCATTCTCATTACAGGAAAAGAGAGACAGACAGCAAATAAAGTGAGAGAAACACAACAGATCTGCTGATGGTGGAAAGAAACAAGAAGGGGAGTGCTGGGTTGCGTTAGGTGTGGGGGGAGGTAAACACTTAACCCTGCTGCCTCCAAACACCCTTGAAGGAATAAGGATTCTGGCAGCTGTAAGAGCAACAGACATGCTCTGTAACTGCCCACACTGCTCACGGGTTCTGAAAGAGGTGCTCCCGGGTGCCCTATGACTCCATCCTCACACCACAGCCACAGACCACTCAAGTGCAGGTGACCAGCTCTGAGATGGATACCTGGCCCAAAGACAGCCATTCTTCTGGCATGCCCACGATTTATAACTTGGTAACTCTGCTCTAAACACTCAGCTAAGCCAATCAGCTTTCTGCTCTTGAGCACATGATATGGACAATTGCCAGGTAGTAGTGGGTGCTAGGGAAGAGGAAATGGCAACCCACTCCAGTGTTCTTGCCTGGAGAATCCCAGGGACAGAGGAGCCTGGTGGGTTGCTGTCTGTGGGGTTGCACAGAGTCAGACATGACTGAAGCAACTTAGCAGCAGCAGCAACAGTGGGTGCTAGAGCCATTATAAATTCATGGCAAACAGCCATGATGGAGTAAGCACATAACGCAGATACAGAATAAGGGATGGAGAAATTGAGGGGTGGTGGTTGCAGGAGCGTTGAGATGCTCACCACAAGCACTGAGGGACTCTGTGGTCCCTGAGAGATGAAGAGTGAGGTCTGGTTTTCAGCATTCTGATTCCAGGTCCTCTGAGGTCCACATAGACCTCATTTCCTGCTTTTGAATGTCTGTGAGAATGCCTGTGGGGTACACACACTTCTATAACCCCACTTCTTTAATTAAAGTAGTTTCAGTGGGTTTCTACATGCAACTTATGGCAGAAAGTGAAGAGGAACTAAAAAGCCTCTTGATGAAAGTGAAAGAGGAGAGCGAAAAAGTTGGCTTAAAGTTCAACATTCAGAAAACTAAAATCATGGCATCCGGTCCCATCACTTCATGGGAAATAGATGTGTAAACAGTGGAAACAGTGTCAGACTTTACTTTTTTGGGCTCCAAAATCACTGCAGATGGTGATTGCAGCCAGGAAATTAAAAGACACTTACTCCTTGGAAGAAAAGTTATGACCAACCTAGACAGCATATTCAAAAGCAGAGGCATTACTTGCCGACTAAGGTCCATCTAGTCAAGGCTATGGTTTTTCCTGTGGTCATGTATGGATGTGAGAGTTGGACTGTGAAGAAAGCTGAACGCCGAAGAATTGATGCTTTTGAAGTGTGGTGTTGGAGAAGACTCTTGAGAGTCCCTTGGACTGCAAGGAGATCCAACCAGTCCATTCTGAAGGAGATCAGCCCTGGGATTTCTTTGGAAGGAATGATGCTAAAGCTGAAACTCCAGTACTTTGGCCACCTCATGCGAAGAGTTGACTCATTGGAAAAGACTTTGATGCTGGGAAGGATTGGGGGCAGGAGGAGAAGGGGACGACAGAGGATGAGATGGCTGGATGGCATCACGGACTCGTTGGATGTGAGTCTGAGTGAACTCCGGGAGTTGGTGATGGACAGGGAGGCCTGGCGTGCTGCAATTCACGGGGTCGCAGAGTCAGACAGGACTGAGCGACTGAACTGAACTGAACTGATAATGGCCATAGTTAAAAAAAAAGAGCTAGTAAGTGATAATGAGAGAAAGAAGTGAACGCACATCTATTCCTTAAACACACTGTTTAAAAGAGTGTGTTGCTCTTGAAGACACACTAGGATATCACTGCCATGTTGACCAGTTTCAGAGCTCAAACCTGCTGGGCTGTTAGCATTGTCATCGAATTCTATGCATTGACAAGGGACCAAAGAATAAGAATCAGTCTCACCTTTTAGTACCTAAAACTTGTCCATATGCTTATATTACTTGAAATGACTGAGCAAAGAAAAATGAAGACATATTGGAGCACTCCTATCTCACTTACTTCAAAAGGAACAGATATCTTGATTCACTGAGTATTAAGACCAGACCATGTTGCTCAGTCGTGTCCGACTCTTTGCGACCCCATGGACTGTAGCCTACCAGGCTCCTCTGTCCATGGGATTTTCCAGGCAATAGTACTGGAGTGGATTGCCATTTCCTTCTCCAGCGGATCTTCCCAACCCAGGGATCGAACCTGGGTCTCCCACATTGTAGACAGATGCTTTACCATCTGAGCCCCAGGAAAGTCCTCACTGAGTATTAAACTGCCTTAAATTTTGAAGTAGTCAGACATATTATAAATGCAGTCTTATACTGTACATAATTAGCTTCTGATGAATGAGACACCTGCCCCCACCCCAGCTCATTTAAAACTCAAAATATTAACAATTAATTAAAATTTTAATAATTAAAATCTAATATTAACATTAGATTTGATGAAAAACAGTCTGAAAATCATGATACCTTCAAATGACCTTTTCCCTCCCCCAACAAGAAACTCAAATCTGAGCAGTCTGTTCCCTGAACAACTTGGTGAAACTGTTGAAATATGTCTAGTGGTCAGTGCTTGCCAACTGTACTCCAGGTAGGTTCCAGTGAATCAAGCCCTTTCAGAATTTAATCAGAATAAGGTCAGGCTGACTTGTTCTTTTTTGCATGTACTAATAATGCTCTATGTTCTCATAAAACAAAATTGTTTGGTACTAGAAACATCATTGCCCTAGAGCCTTCAAAGGCATCCCATCTTTATTCCTTGCTAACCAAGCCTCTTAATGAATGGCTAAAAAAGTTTTTCCCCCTTAATTAATCCTATTACTTTCCTGTATCTTAAAATAGAAAAATCATAAAGTTTTTTAAGTTCATAAAAAATAAATTTACAGAGGTGACCATGGGAATGCAAGATTAAAGTCCAAAAATATTAATCTTTTGGCACCACCTCCCATCTTCATTCAGGGCTTCCCAGGTGGCACCAGGGGTAAAGAACCTGCTTGCCAATAAAAGAGACATAAGAGATGCAGGTTTGATTCCTGGGTTGGGAAGATCCCCTGGAGGAGGGCATGACAACCCACTGTAGTATTCTTGCCTGGAGAATCCCATGGACAGAGGAGCCTGGCAGGCTACCAACCATGGGATCGCAAAGAGTTGGACATGACTGAAGCAACTGAACACACTACTGAACAATGGCCAAATTACACTGTCCTGAAGATTAGGTCCATGGATTTTTCTGCCTTTATGTGAAAGTTGCAAATACTCCAAGAAAAAAATGCCCAGCATATTCCCTATAGGAGTGAATGCTCAGTTAAAGCCCACCTTTTATTATCTATACTCTTGCTAATATTCACAGCACATTTTAATCAGTAATGTTCCTAAATGTTGACTTAAAATCACTAAGAAATTGTTAATCAAAGTTAGTCAGACCCTGTTTAAAACACACTATACATTTCCTTGTGCTTTCTATAAAATTTTAATTCTGAAAACAACAGTGGTAACATTGAACTATTGAGTAAAGAAAGATAATGTAAATATATGAGGTGATATGTCAATTATTTCAAGGTCACGTCAACTTGTAGATAACAGAGTTCTCTCTCAACTGCAATACTCTATTGCTGAGTCCAATTCAATTTGATGTGCTGAATTTTTTGAATGTGAAGAAATTTTTAAGGATGTTGGTCTTCAGAGTATTGTGTTAGCATATCAAAGAAGTCTTTTAAGATATCTTGGTTCAGTCGCTAAGTCGTGTCCGATTCTTTGCGATCCCATGAACTGCGGCACACCAGGCTTCCCTGTCCTTCACTATCTCCCTGAATTTGCTCAAACTCATGTCCATTGAGTCGGTGATGGGACCCAACTATCTCATCCTCTGTCACCCATTTCTCCTCTTGCCCTCAATCTTTCCCGGCATTGAGTTCTTTTCCAATGAGTTGGCTATTTGCATCAGGTGACCAAAGTACTGGGGCTTCAGCTTTAGCACCAATCCTTCTGATGAATATTCAGGACTGATGTCCTTTAGGATGGACTGGTTGGATCTCCTTGCAGTCCACGGGACTCTCAAGAGTCTCCTCCAGCATCAAAATTTGAAAGCATCAATTCTTCAGGGCTCAGCCTTCTTCATGGCCCAACTCTCACATTCATACATGGCTACTGGAAAAACCAGAGTTTTAACTATATGGACTGTCAGCGAAGTGATATCTCTGCTTTTTAATATACTGTCTAGGTTTGTCATAGTTTCCTTCCAATGAGCAAGCATCTTTTAATTTCATGGCTGCAGTCACTGTCTGCAGCAATTTTGGAGACCAAGAAAATAAAACCTGTCATTGTGTCCATTTTTTCCTCCTTCTCTTTGCCATGAAGTGATGGACCAGATGCCGTGATCTTCATTTGTTCAATGCTGAGTTTTCAGTCAGCTTTTTTGCTGTTCTCTCTCACCTTCAGGAGGCTCTTTACTTCTTCTTCACTTTGTGCCATAAGGGTGGTGTCATCTGCATATCTGCGGTTGTTGAGATTTCTCCTGGCAATCTTGACTCCAGCTTGTGATGCATCCAGTCTGGCATTTCACATGATATATTCTGCATATAGGTTAAATAAGCAAGGCGACAATATACAGCCTTGACGTACTCCTTTCCCAATTTCCTGTTTTTTCCATGTCTGGTTCTAACTGTTGCTTCTTGACCTGCTTACAGGAGGCAGGTAAGGTGGTCTGGAATTCCCATCTCTTGAAGAATTTTCCACAGTTTGTTGTGATCCACACAGTCAAAGGCTTTCATGCAGTCAATGAAGTAGATGTTTCTGGAATTCCCTTGCTTTTTAAATGATCTAACAGATGTTGGCAATTTGATCTATGGTTCCTCTGCCTTTTCTAAATCCAGCTTGTACTTCTGGAAGTTCTCAGTTCACGTACTGTTGAAGCCTAGCTCGAAGGATTTTGAGCATTAACTTGCTGGCATGTGAAATAGTGCAATTGTGTAGTAGTTTGAACATTCTTTGGCATTGCCCTTCTTTGGGATTGGAATGAAAGTGACCTTTTCCAGTCCTGCGGCCATTGCTGAGTTTTCCAAATTTGCTGGCATACTGAGTGCAGCACTTTAACAGCATCATCTTTTAGGACATGAAATGGCTCAGCTGGAATTCCATCACCTCCATTAGCTTTGTTTGTAGTTATGCTTCCTAAGGTCCACTTGACTTTGCACTCCAAGATGTCTGGCTCCAGGTGACTCACCACATCATTAAGGTTACCTGGATGATTAACACCTTTTTTGTACAGTTCTTCTGTATATTCTTGCCACCTCTTCTTAATCTCTTCTGCTTCTGTTAGGTCCTTGCTGCTTTTGTCTTCTGTTGAACCTATCTTTGCACAAAATTGGAGAAGGAAATTGCAACCCACTCCAGTACTCTTGCCTGGAAAATCCCATGGACAGAGGAGGCTGGTAGGCCACAGTCCATGAGGTCACAAAGAGTCGGACATGACTGAGTGACTTCATTTCACTTTACACAAAATGTTGGTAAATATTTTGGTATTTACCTTGGTATATCTAATGCTCTTGAAGAGATCTCTAGTCCTTCCCAGTCTAATGTTTTCCTCTATTTCTTTGCATTTATCACTAAAGAAGGCTTTCTTATCTCTCTTTGCTATTCTTTGGAACTCTGCATTCAGTTGGGTATAAGATATCTAAACACCCTTAATATGTTCATACGAGGCAGTTGTTAAAGCTCATCTATGACACTACAATTAATGAGTATTTATTGAGTATTTTTATATGTTCTGCAATACTACAGTTTCACCTGGAAACTTAGCAAATGTAAAAGGTATAACTTCTTCCCGGAAGAGTCTTGGAGCAAGAAAATACAATATAACAATGAGCGAATGTGATAAAATCCCATAAAATACTGCCAACCTGTGAGAGATATCTAATAAATGCTTAAATGGATAAGAAATACGGGACAAAATACCTGGAGAAAACAAGACAGAGTTCATAGATCAATTTCAGAAAAGGAAAGTAAAACTGGAAGCAAATGGAGACCAAAGTTCCAACCACGCTATGGGGAATCCCCAGCTTTGATGGGAAATGACACATTTCACTTGCTTTGAAGTTTTGAAATCTTCAGGATTAGCTCACATGGATGTAGAAGCAACATTTGAAAGTCCCAAGTAGGAAAGTCCTAACCTAGATACCAGATATAGAGATATAAAATGGTTTCCTTTATGATTTATGTAAATAATTTCCTCAAAAGAAACTGATCTTGCTACTGACAATTTACATGTAGGGAGATGGACAGAGTGGGTAAAAGTCTCTTTATTGGAACAGGATAATACTGCTTACAAAAAAAAAAAAAAAAAGACTGTACTGTTAAGAATGAAGGCATGAAGGTTCTGGAATAAGACTGTCTGAGTCAATCCTTGGTATCCCTTTTATTAACTCTGTGACCTGGGCCAGTAATGAGCTTCTCCATACTTCAGTTTCCTAAAAAAATAAAATGGAGTGAACAATAGCAACTGCTTCGTAAGAGTGGAACGAGAACTGAATGTAAATCTCTTGGATCAGAGCCTGACACAGTGTAGGTACTCAGTAAAGATATCTATGATGATTATCATCATCTATTACTAAGCCCAAATTCTCTTATGTCTACACAAGACTTAACCTGTGTCTGAATAAAAAAGTACAGGTTAGAAGGAAGGATGAACATCTAGGACCATTTTTATCTGTTTGGGAAAAGTCAAAGAGTATGAATTTAAAGATAGAAAAGTCTTTAAGTTGGGGTAGTGAGGGAATGCTTCATGGAAGAGGTGGGGTTTGATAGCAGCTTTTTTCCCTCCAGAATTCCTTGTCCATCAGCAGATACTGAGTGTGATTTAGTCATGCAAAGAAGATGATCTGCCTGTGTCCACAGAGAATCTGCGAGAGGGTGAAGGAGGAGAAGTTTCCCTTCGCAGCTTTCCCCCATGACTCATCTGTGTTTCTGCAAAACCAGTTGAGGAAACTTGATTCCAACTTGAAAAGTCAAGGTAATTAAGGGTCATTGTAAAAGAGGCAGGTAATCCTCAAGGAAGTCCAACAGAATGTTATGGCACCACACGGGCTGATGAGCAGGCCTGGCCCGGAAGTGCCAGCAGTAGGGGAAGAGCTGGGTTCATGGCTTCTCTAGGCATTTGAGCAGATGGTTTCTTGCCTGCTGTCCTCCTGTTCCCCCTGCCCCTCCAGCTGCCAGGAAGGAGGCACAAGATGCGGGAGGGGCTGATGGGTGTTCCAGAAGAGGGAGAAATTCAAGCCTCTGGAAAGTCCGCACTCTAGATGGGCTGACTGCTGGAGGGCCCCCAATATTGACTATCGGAAAGCAAGGCATTGTGAATGTCCCATCAACCTGAGCTGCCCACCAGAAAGAGAACTGTACTTCCTCCTTTCACGAAGACATTTTTTCTTTGTAGAATCTTCAAACTAGAAAGAATAGTAAAGGTCATTCTGCCCTCCCTCCAGCTTTGGGGGTGAAGAACCCAGGACCAAAAGGCTTCTGAGGTCTGCCCAGAACCTGACTGTCTGAGCTCCTAAGTCAAGTGTTCCAAATAAGGGTCTGAAGCATAAGTCAGACTCAAGAAAATAACCCAGGGACTTCCCTGGTGGTCCAGTAGTTAAGAGTTCAATTCCAATGTGCAGGTTCGATCCCTGGTTGGGGAGCTAAGACCCCACAGGCCTTGTGGCCAAAAAACCAAAACATAAAACAGAAGCAAGATTGTTACAAATTCAATAAATACTTCAAAAAAATGATCCACATTAAAAAACAAAACAAAACTTGAAAGTTTTCAGGGGCATATTTGGCTAATAATCTAAAAATTCCTTTTATGGAAAGGTTCCCAGTGTTTTATTTTACTTTGGATATGAATTCCTAGGGGCTAGGGGACTGCTAAATAAATAACAGAATTAAACAATAAACATGCATATTTCTGAATATAATACTCAATAGTAATGACCCAAGAACATTAGACCTGACTTAGCTCTTTCATGAAAGTTTTTAATGATACCACATATTAAATTTTTGCAAAATACAAAAATTCACACAGAAGAATACATTTCATTTAGTCAGATAGACAGCAAAGATATAAAGAAAGGGCAGTGGATCCAAGATGGCACACCATCATTCATAAACTCCCCTCCCGCTGAGGTCCTTCTCACCCTCTAAAAAAAATTGGCTCCAGTTGAATTAATACTTTATCTGAAGGAATTTATTTTTGACAACAGGATGTTCCTGTTATTTTCTAGCCCTGTAATTTCAACAACAGGATTTCAGGGCAGTGAGATGAAATGGGAACAGCAGAGCAATATTCATCTCTGAGCACAATCATGAATGTGTGAGAAAAGCACAAACAGTCCAAAATCCTGTCTCAAAACAATTAAGGCTATCTTCTTCATGAATTTTCTGAGTTTCTTTTAATTAAAAAAATATCATGCTCTAACATGCAGTAATTTTTTTTGGCTAAAGTTCTTAACATTTTAATTGTAGCCAAACTTTTTAAATGTAGAGCTGAGCCAGCCAAAGTCTTCAAAAACTTTCCTTTCTGATGGTACACTAGTGTGCTCTTTATTTTGTTCTCTTTCTTCAAATGAAAGTTCCATGTGCTACAAAGTGAAAATAATTTTAAAAACTTGCTGAAAATGCAAGTGGGTGATATGCATGCTGACTGGGAGGGTATCATTGTACTTCTGTGATAAAATCTTACCAAGCACGTGTCAAGACTGTTTTCATAATTCATTTGAAAGCCTATTACTCAGGTGTGTTGAGAGGAGTCAGGAGATACCATCTCCTCTAAATCAAACACGTGCTGGAAGATTCTGCTGCCTGTTATCAACAAGAACAGAGACTAATCCAACTGGGTTTGATTTTGGGTGAAAATGCATCAACACACACTCCTGTCTGGGACATTCTAATTGGAAGAGAGGAAGAAGATGATGATTTCACAACAGGGAGTAAGAAAGTGAAGTGCTTACAGACGGGGACTGTGAATCAGATGGGCCTGGCTTTGAACCTTGACACTGCTATTTCATGGCAATGTGACTATGGGCAAGGGAAGTCACCTCTCTGAGCATCAGTATTCTTGTTTATAAAATGTGAATAAAAACATTATTATTTTTCATAAATGGATAGTGAGAATTAGATTAACATGATTAAAATGTTTAGCACAATGCCTAGCATGTGGTAGAGACTCAATGAAGCACAGTTGTTATTTACTTCAGCATGTGAATTGGTCTAATTACTTTGCTGAAACAGAGTAATGTAAACTGGTGAATAGAAATTATATGTGGCATTTAACCGTATTCAGAGTCTATTTCATATACTTCACTAATATCATTGATTTTTTTGTAACATCAAGCTTAGCCACAAAGTCATCACCACCTCTAATCTAGTGTCCAACACCATTTCTCAGAAGAGCAAGCATTTCCTTTAGTACCCACAGCAGTGACTTGAATCAAAAAATTAATAAATAGTGCTACCATGTAACCCAGCAACAATTCCACTTCTGGGTGTTTATCCCAAGAAAATGAAAACAGCAATTCAAAAAGATATATGCACCCTAATGTTCACCACAGCATTATCTACAGTAGGTAAGACATGGAAGCAACCTAAGCGTCTATTGACAGATGAATGGATAAAGAAGACATGGGTGTGTGTGTGTGTGTGTGTGTGTGTGTGTGTACAAGGGTTTCCCTGGTGGCTCAGACAGTAAAGAATCTATCTGCAATGCATGAGACCTGGGTTTGATCCCTGAGGGGGGAAGATCCCTTGGAGAAGGGAGCAGCTACTCACTCCAGTATTCTTGTTTGGAGAATTCCATGGACAGAGGAGCCTGGGGGGTTACGGTCTGTGGGGTTTAAAGAGTCAAACATGAAGGAGCGACTAACACTCTCACTTTACACACACACAAACACACACATACATTTTCACAAAGAAGTATTATTCAACTATAAAAAAGAAAGAAATCTTGCCATTTATGACAACATGAATGGACCTAGAGGGTATTATGTTAAGAGAAATAAGACAGAGAAAGACAAACACCATATGATTTCACTCATACAGAGAATCTAAAAACAAAACAAATGAACAATCATAATAAGACAGAAACAGACTCATAGATATGAAGAAAAAACTCATAGCTGGCAGGAAGAGGGAACGTGTAGGTGAAGTAAGGGAAGGGAATTAAGAGGTTAAAAACTCCAGTTGTGAAATAAGTCAAGGAGAGGAAATGTACAGCAGAGGAAATATAATCAATAGTACTGTAATAATTTTGTACGGTGGCAGATGGTTATCAGAGTTATTGTGGTGATCAAGTCACTATGCAGTATTCCTGAAACTAATACAATAGTGTACGTCGATTATACTTCAATAAAAAATGTTAAGGCTCTGGGTCAACATTAATCACTGAAAGCTAAAAAGACATATAATCTTTAAAAATATATGTTTAAATCTTCATTAGGTTTTGCCAAGGTAACCTAAAAGTGTATACACTAAATCCTAAATTTAAAGCCACAAAAAGGTGCACTGTGATGAAGTCTTCATGTTGAGATGCCCTTTGCCTAACTGCTCTGGGACGTTTCCCTACGATTGCTGTGTTTGAAGGGAAAAGGGACATATGGCATCATAGTGGCTTCCTTCACTATGACTAAGCCGTTATTTTCACAGCTACGTTACTTGTCCTTGGAAGACGTGTTCTTTGGCAGTTGAGGCAGCATTGTTACAGGTTCCATCATGTTATTTCAATATCGGGGTAACAGTAAATAGCATCCTTGGGGTGCTTTTCCCCCTACTTTCCTCTTCAGCAAACAGATACTGGACCCTATTTATGCTTCTTTATTATTTCTATAAAATACTAAAGCTTAACTAATGTTCCTAAAAGGGTTTCAAGTAGTTTATATAATCTACGTAAGATAAAATAAAAATGAGAGAAATGAGGTAAATAAAAAAATAAATTAAGACTGCATCAGGAGTGGGGTAGCAAAGAGCTCATTGCTAAAAATAGGCTATGCATTCATTCCAGTGCGCTTTTTCTAGCAGGTGTTTCAGAGGCAGGCACACACACTTACACACACACATATATAGTAGTTCAAGAGAAGTATAACTCTTTCTAATACGAGAGCAACATGGTTACTGTGTCATACAATGGACAATGTTCTGGATCTTACTTTAATGGGAAATTCAGTTTGATTTTTACACGGCCGCTATTCATTCATTCAACATACATCTACCAAGTAAGAACTACGTGCGTGCTATTTGCCATTCATTAGCGATAAATAACACATGCCTCTTGACCTGGAGAAGATCAGAGTCCACAGAGGAGGTGAGGCTCGTGCCAAATCTTAGTTCAATGTGTTAAGTGTAATAGCACGGCCACCTGGAGTGTGGGGAGAGCTCAAAGGAAGCCATGGGTTATTGTGTGCTGGGGAGCTGGAGAGTGAAACCATATTTGCCAAGAAAGAAACAAGGTGAGAATCGAGAAGGACATTTGTTACTTAAGTGACCCGATAGGAAAATGATTTGGACAGTTTTGGGTGGGCCATACTCCCTTTCCTGGAAAACGGCAAAGAAAAGGCAATGCTCAAAAAATTTCTCAGCTCTGTTTCCTGTTGCTTCAGGAATCATCTGTGCTCTTAAAAAGGAAGTATGGTCTGAGATTTTCAGGAAGATAACAGAATTATGATTAATCTTTGTTCCTTTGGGGCTATAAAGCTTTCAAGGGCAAGAATTTGTGTATATGCCCTGATTCTGGGTATATGACTTCAGGCAAGGACCATAATCAATAACCACGTAGAATTAAAATCCAGGTTTGATTGGTCCAAAGACACACAGATTATGTATTTTACTAATTTTAGAAAGAAGGCCCAGAGTAAAAGAGAGACCTGTTATTTTAAAACCCCTCTAATATAGTCTGCACGATGGATAATTTTGGAGGAAGTTTCAAGAGAGCTGCCATATAAGAATTTTAAAAGAACAATCTGGAAATAGAACTGCCTTATGACCCAGCAATCCCACTGCTGGGCATACACACTGAGGAAACCAGAATTGAAAGAGACATGTGTACCTCAATGTTCATCACAGCACTGTTTATAATAGCCAGGACATGGAAGCAACCTAGATGTCCATCAGCAGATGAATGGATAAGAAAGCTGTGGTACGTATACACAATGGAGTATTACTCACCCAATAAAAAGAATACATGTGAATCAGTTCTAATGAGGTGGATGAAACTGGAACCTATTATACAGAGTGAAGTAAGCCAGAAAGAAAAACACCAATCAAGTATGCTAACGCATATATATGGAATTCAGAAAGATGGTAACGATAACCCTGCATGTGAGACAGCAAAAGAGACACAGATGTACAGAACAGTCTTTTGGACACTGTGGGAGAGGGAGAGGGTGGGATGATTTGGGAGAATGGCATTGAAACATGTATAATATCATATATGAAATGAATAGACAGTCCAGGTTCGATGCAGGATACAGGATGCTTGGGGCTGGTGCACTGGGATGACCCAGAGGGATGGTACGGGGAGGGAGGAGGGAGGGGGGTTCAGGATGGGGAACACATGTACACCTGTGGCGGATTCATGTTGATTGATGGCAAAACCAATACAATATTGTAAAGTAATTAACCTCCAATTAAAATAAATAAATTTATATAAAAAAAAGAACAATCAGACAACCCAGTTACCACGGATGCCCTCAGAAAGGAAAGTTACTAAACCAATACTCTCATCTCA
Source organism: Capra hircus (assembly GCF_001704415.2). Lineage (NCBI taxonomy): Eukaryota > Metazoa > Chordata > Mammalia > Artiodactyla > Bovidae > Capra > Capra hircus. The sequence goes on from NC_030814.1 coordinate 19,989,320, forward strand.
AGACCATTCAACCCAATGAACATGGCCAGATGTGATCTATAAGATAAAAACCGAGTGAAGGGGGCTTGGGGAGTGGATTAAAAGCATAATTAACTACTCCTTGAAAAATTCTACTTTCTTTAGTTAGCTAAAGTAGCAAACTGAAAAACACTGAAGAAGCAAGATTTCTGGAAGAAGAGCCTTTGACGCTGCTTTCCGCTCATATCTTTTCAATGTAAATCTGTCCTTTCTTGATAAATAAAAATTCTTCCTAAACTATAACTGGAATCTGACATAAACATTTTTAACAAGATACAAGATATTTACAACACTAGGTCTAAAAGCTAGACTCTCCCGTAATCCAAGAGCAGGGTCGCCGTCAGCATGTAGCTACCTTGTAAAGAAACACTGCAGAGCTTCTATTTCAATGCTTTCCACCAAAACAGAGCACAAAACATTGCAATCCATCTAAGAAGTGCTATTACAGTGCCATTTTGGAAAGTTAGATTCTAAGATGCATCTTCCTGAGGAGAATGGATCAAGAAAACAAAGAGGCTATCAGGCTATCAAACACACTAATATCAGATATTTTGTTCTTTGTAACTCCCTTTCTTCAATCTTTGCAAAATCTCACTGCAGACTTCCTGAGGTTAATATTTGTATTTGCTTAGAGTTCCAAGTGGAGCACTTTGATACTAATTTAAAAAGAAGGAAAAGCAAAGTCAGAAAGTTCCTTTTACAGTTTAGGTATAATCTTTATCAAGTGATCAGTGCCAAGATACCAAAGAGTTCTCAGTCTATGCTTTGTTAAAATGTTTAGGCTATCATTACATCTTTTATATAAGAAGCTTTATAAGCCAAACAAATAGCCAACTGCTAATGGAAATCACAATGAGCTTCTCAGCATTCATTCATTATAAAAATAAGGATGCTGAATATAATTTTCAGAAGTCAAATTTATTTAAAACATGCATTTAGTCAGTACCTCCCAGTTAAAGGGTTGATACTCTTATATCTAAGTCAGGCTTGGCATTTATGGGTTCCATATGGGTCCTTTCAGGGCTTTTAGTTTCCATTTCTTGTTCTAGGTGTCATATGAGGTAATTTTGCACACAATTTTTAGTTTAATCCTCAAGACAAATCCATAAGACATTGTTTTCTCCATTCTTTCACTTAAAGAATATTTACCAAACACCTGTTAAACGCAAGAGACTGTTCAAGGCTCCAGGGCTAGAGCAGTGAAAAACTACCATCACGAAAAGTTCCTGCCCTCCTGGGGCTTACTTTCTAGTGAATACTGCTTTTTCTTAATTCTTTGTAATCTAAACTTGTCCTAAACTAAATTATTAGGAAGAAATTAAAAAGTAAAAACTTCCTCTTAGACCACAATTGGAATCTGATATGGAGGCCTGAGAGAAAAGAAAATATTTTAAAAACCCACAGTCAAATAAATAGATATTACATCTGATGGTGATAATTGCCGTGATGGAAAATAAAATAGGATAAAGTCACTATGAAGTTCTGGCAATTGCTAATGTTATATCAAAGAGTCAGAGAGATATATCTTAACTGAGATATGAGATCTTTTGATAAACAAATAAGTGAACCAGACTAGTGATCAGTGAACTGGAACTAGTCTCTTTCAAACAACAGGAAAAGCTGGTAACTGACAGTATTCTTACCAACACCCTGTTGTCCCTAACAGATTAATGCTAAGTCTTGAAATGGCAGAATATCACCCAATGAATACCTTACTCTACTGGAAAAAAAAATCCTATCATTTCATTTCTAAAACATAAAGATCCTCATTGTCACCAAATGCACACAAATAGGTATGGTTAATTAGTTTTCTAATTCTTTATCAGCAGGATCTGGAGGAGGACACCTAGAATTCTCCCTGGAAGGGCAGAACGTGACCCACATTAGTAAAATAATTGCAATGAGTAGCTCATAAGTTCTGGATTTATATGAAGTATTTCTAGACCTCATACACTATATTGTTTTTCTCATAGTTTCTTTTTTTGCCTAAAGCATTCTCTCTTCAAAAATGATCAAAGGACACTGGTGATTCAAACCTTAAATTTGTCTGAGGGTTACATTTTTTTCTGTCCTGTAAGAATTCAATTCATTTGATTATAGTCATCCCTTAAATCAGAGTATTTGCCTAAACACAAGCTATCCAGTAAATACACTGAATAATATTATTTATTACCAGTGTGCATTATTAGTTAGGGTAACAAGTATCCATGTGTGGCCATTTGATGTAGTATGCATGTATTTAATTATTTAATTTACTTCATTTTAGAGTACTTGTGATTATTTTGTGCTTTTGGGAGTTTTGATAGAAAGATCCAGATATCTACAGAAATGAACTCTAATATAAATTTCCTTTCATTATAATGTCTTCATTTACTCAGTTACCAAATAGTTGCTGAGTACCTACTATATATTATATACCAGATCCATTCTAGACTCAAGCAATATAGAATTACACAAAATCCTTCCTGAGATAATGTCATTTTTTTTAAAGAAACAAAGAGTTAGAAAGATGAAATAAATATAAAATATAACACTGGGTGGTGATCAGGGCTCTAAAAAAATAAAGCAGCAAATAGAGAGTGAAAAAGATGGTCAGGAAAGGCTTCTCTGAAGTGTGATATTTGAAGTCAAAGAGCATGCCACGTGAACATCTGAAAGAAGAACCTTTCGGACAGAAGGAACATCAAGCGAGAGTTTTGAGACAGGAACAGCTGTAAAAATATGTAACACACAAAGTGTTATTTACTAAATGCTAGGTACTCATCTCAGTAAGAGAAGGGTAGAATGAGTGGAATAACATTTAATTCTCACAACAGTCTTAGGAGGAAGTGCTAGTATTATCATCTCCACTCTACAGACGGAGGAATCAAGGCATAGAAAAGTTAAATAACTTGTTCCAGGTTAAACACCAGGAGGAGGCAGATTCAGTGTTTAAACCTAAACAGTTGCTTTGGCGCCAGCGGCTCTTCTCTAACCACTGCACAACACTCCCTCTCCAAACAATGGGGCTGTGGGGGATGGGTATTGAGTGAAGCCTCTTTAAACAGTTGTAGCAAGAATTTCCAGAGCTTCAAAAGAGTACTGCCATCAAGATGTAAGATATTGGTTTTAATTTATAAAATTAAGATTTGTCAGCTTGAACCAATATAATACTTAATGTAACTATATCTGGAACAGAAATGCCTCTAGAAGAAGAATAACAGATGGAATTTTGTCCAGGCTATGGACAACTCTACTGTATTAAGAATTGATAGCACTCCACAGGTTTGCTTCTTTGATGACATCTGAAATAATGAAGCAGAGATGGGACTTCAGTGCTTCTTCTCAAAAGAGTTACATCTGGTTTTCCCAGATGGTGAACAGGAAATTGCAGATAAACACTGGACTCTGGATAAAGTAACCATAGAAGGCCCCAGACTTTTGCTGAATACAGATTAATAAAAATGCTTGGGGGTTACTATTGGCTCAAACTATAGCTTGTTTGTTCTCTTGGGAAGGGAAAAAAACCCCCAGAAATCAAGTTTTAAGGATCTCAATAAAGAGTTGGAGCAAAACAGTGAATGCTTTCAGCACTAGGAACTCCATGTAAAAGGAAAAAAACACACGCGGCCTTCTAGGGTGCTTCCCATTTATGGGTCTAGAAGCAGAAATTTAATGCCTGACATACATAACTTTAGAAATGCATAGAGGAAATAGGACAGAGATTGTTTGCTAATGTATAGGGTCTTATTTTTTAAAGTCTGCTGTATTTCCCAATACTGACATTTTATTCATATTAAATTACCCTGATTTAACAGATAGTTCTCGACAGTGTGATTGGCAAAAACCCAAAACGTATTATGCTGAAGCAGTGTAACATTGTTCTAACATCCAAGGTGGTAGACATGTCTTATGATGTCCAAAGGCACAGCTCTGGCCCAACTGTGCATGATATAAAACAGTTTACTTTGTGGCTGTAAGAAAGGTGTTAATTTTTTTACATACCAACTGGACTGTGATGCTTATTAGAATCCATTATCGTTTATGATAACTCCCGAAGGCAATGGCACCCCACTCTAGTACTCTTGCCTGGCAAATCCCATGGACGGAGGAGCCTGCTGGGCTGCAGTCCATGGGGTCGCTAAGAGTTGGACACGACTGAGTGACTTCCCTTTCACTTTCCACTTTCATGCATTGGAGAAGGAAATGGCAACCCACTCCAGTGTTCTTGCCTGGAGAATCCGACACGACTGAAGTGACTTAGCAGCCAACACCATGATTACTGAATTGCATATTATTCAAAATAAAAGTGATTGTCTATAGCAAAAGCACGATCTTTTCATGATGCATCAACTACTTGATTGATTTTAGAAAAGTTTAGATAAGAGTTTAAGGAGATCTTTGAACTGAATGAGCAAGTCTTCCTGGGCCAATGGTGTTTGGACTGGAGTAATCAGATTGAAGGAAACCAGTAAAACTGATGAAGAACCTCAAGATTAAATACAGTTAAATAACTTCCTCATTTCTCTATCCTTAAAACCACCTCCTAATGGATAGTTAATTTTTTAAATACACAATTCTCAAATCTAAGATGTACCTTATACATAAAGAGAAAGGAAAACATACTGAACCTGTATTTATCTGCCTGTATGGAATTTGTTTTCAGAACATTGGGAAAAAAGGAAATTATAAATCAATGAAATCTCATAATGGTATTAAGGCAGAGATTAACCAATTGAAACAATATTTCAGTTAAGATACAGCCTGTGGAAACTTTTTTCTGGCTGTGAAAACTATCTTCTCAGCAGGTTCTAGTCCAAGTTCAACTACATTGGGAAGGTCATTTAACACAGGCTTCAATCTCATTATCATGTAAACAATGAGATGACCAAAGAACTTACTTCAGTTTCTTTGCAGAACCTACATTCTATCATCCAATTTCACTTTAACCTGGGTTCAGTATACAGCCTACTTATAAAGGTGCTATGAACATTTGCTTTTAATTAGTATAATTTATGATGTTAACAAACCCCATCTTTCATAATTTCTGTTACAAGGAACTCATAGTTGATGACACTAATAGAAGGAGACAATGGACCAGATGATCCAAGATTGCAGATAACTGGAAATTATATCAGTTCCACATTGTCATTAATCTTTTACTTGGATTAATAGCATACCCAGCCTCTATTCATTGAGAAAACAATAGCTAGAAAATTGGCAGGCTAGAAGTCTGCTGTGTATGATGACAACACCAGCATAAATAAAATGTTTTTTGGTGGATCCACAAAATAGATTCCATACACAGATAATTAAGAATTGAGTTTATTATACAACTGGCATTAATGCACATTTATACAGCAAATATTTTAGGGTCTATTATGCTCCAGCCCCTAAGATGCAAACTTGCATAACATGATTCTTGCCCTCATGAAGCCTATACTCATTTACCTCTTTACTCTGATTCTGAGCAACACAGGGGCCCCAGCAGTCAAACATATAAGAAGGAACTCTATTTTAAAAGATTTCAGACAGGCTTTTCATGCATTCCAATGCTTATTAACTACCAGCTGAAAATTTCTTTATCTCAAATCCAAATGTTTCATGCTTCTTCTTAAACTTCTTTTATTCAGTTTTATCTTGAGTATAGATGCAGAAAGAGTAATTTTTTTCTCAATTAGAACCACAGATATATAAAAGTATTCCACTTCTCTTTTATTATTGCAATAATTTTGTACCTTTTATCTATCTCAAAAGGTTTTATTTTGCAGAGACAAAGTCATGCTTATTGATATTTAAATTTCATTTTCTACCCATCATGCATCTTTGTAGAACTCTTCTGAATCTTTTCCAATTTGTTTTCAGTCTATCTTTTTAGTTGAAGAGTACCAGCTTGGATATAAGCATCTTGTTTAAGGGTAGTAAAATGGTAAGACTAAATCACTATTTCTATACTCTATACACAGTTTTTATTCATCTTCCTATTTTCTTGATTTTAAAACTTTGGCACCTACTAATTCACAAGCAACACAGTACAGTCTTTTCAACCTTTTATTTATATTATGAAGATATTAAGAAGAGGTGGCAAGAATATACAGGAGAACTATATAAAAAAGATCTTCATGACCCAGATAATCACCTAGAGCCAGACATCCTGGAATCTGAAGTCAAGTGGGCCTTAGGAAGCATCACTACAAACAAAGCTAGTGAGGTGATGGAATTCCAGCTGAGCTATTTCAAATCTTAAAAGATGAAGCTGTGAAAGTGTTGCACTCAATATGCCAGCAAACTTGGAAAACTTAGCAGCAGCCACAGGAATGGAAAACTGACCCAGTTTTCATTCCAATCCCAAAGAAAGGCAATGCCAACGAATGCTCAAACTACCTCACAATTGCACTCATCTCACACGCTAGTAAAATAATGCTCAAAATTCTCCAAGTCAGGCGTCAACAGTATGTGAACTGTGAACTTCCAGATGTTCAAGCTGGTTTTTGAAAAGGCAGAGGAACCAAAGATCAAATTGCCAACATCCGTTGGACCATCAAAAAAGCAAGAGAGTTACAGAAAAATATCTATTTCTGCTTTATTGACTATGCCAAAGCCTTTCACTGTGTGGATCACAACAAATTGTGGAAAATTCTTAAAGAAATGGGAATACCAGACCACCTGACCTGCCTCTTGAGAAACCTGTATGCAGGTCAGGAAGCAATAGTTAGAACTGGACATGAAACAACAGACTGGTTTCAAATTGTGAAAGGAGTACGTCAAGGCTGTATATTGTCACCCTGCTTATTTAACTTCTATGCAGTGTACATCATGAAAAATGCTGGGCTGGAGGAAGCACAAGCTGGAATCAAGATTGCTGGAAGAAATATCAAGAACCTCAGATACGCAGATGACACCACCCTTATGGCAGAAAGTGAAGAGGAACTGAAGAGCCTCTTAATGAAAGTGAAACAGAAGAGTGAAAAGGTTGCCTTAAAGCTCAACATTCAGAAAACTAAGATCATGGCATCTGGTCCCATCATTCCATGGCAAATAGATTGGAAAACAGTGGAAACAGCAACAGACTTTATTTTGGGGGGCTCCAAAATCACTGCAGATGGTGATTGCAGCCATGAAATTGAAAGACGCTTGTTTCTTGGAAGAAAAGTTATGGCCAACCTAGACAGCATATTAAAAAGCAGAGACATTACTTTGCCAACAAACATCCATCTAGTCAAAGCTTTGGTTTTTCCAGCAGTCATGTATGGATGTGAGAGTTGGACTATAAAGAAAGCTGAGCACAGAATAATTGATGCTTTTGAACTGTGGTGTTGGAGAAGACTCTTGAGAGTCCCTTGGATTGCAAAGAGATCCAACCAGTCCATCCTAAAGGAAATCACTTCTGAATATTCATTGGAAGGACTGATGCTGAAGCTGAAAGTTCAATACTTTGGCCACCTGATGCGAAGAACTGACTCACTGGAAAAGACCCTGATGCTGGGAAAGATTGAAGGCGGGAGGACAAGAGGATGACAGAGGATGAGATAGTTCGATGGCATCACCGACTCAGTGGACCTGAGTTTGAGTGAACTTCAGGAGTTGGTGATAGACAGGGAGGCCTGGCGTGTCCATGGGGTTGCAGAGTCGGACACGACTGAGCAACTGCACTGAACTGAACTGATCTATATTTTGCATAATTATCTCTTCATCTTTTATCTGTTGCTTTGCTTTAATCTTTCAGGCCTGTTTCTGCTTCTGTCCTTATTGAAGTCATTCAATTCAAGTGATGTTTCTGCACTGTCCTAATTTTCCTTCCTGAAATGACATACTGTTTGTTAGTTTGCATGCCCATCCATCGCCCCTGTCCTGGTGTTCTGAGATCACATTCCCTTTTGCTTGTGGAGAGCAGATTACCTAAAATTGTGGTTAGACTGACTAAGGCAAACAGGTGACTTGAGTTGGACAGTCAGTACTTCATTCTCTGGTCACAAAGAATGGTTCAGAGAAAGATATGTGAGTCAGCGTCTTCCCTGTCTTCATGGTGGGAAAACAATACACTTTTCTATTGGGAAACCAGAAGGACCACATAGGCTAGGAAGTGCCAGTGGCCTCTTTTCCTGTCTCATGGAGAAAGAGTGAAAGTAACAAAGGAATCCCGAGGTGAGTCAGGGAGTAAGACAGAATCCTGAGGACATCTGTATTCAGAGCTGCCTGAAGCCTACTCTGTTCTGAAGGATGTTACATACATAAGGCATATATTTTCTTATGCAAGCTTGAGTTGGGGTCCTAAATCCTAAAAAATTATTTACACATTGTGAATGTCAGGCTCAATACGTATTTGATATAATTGCATATCAATTATATATCCAGTCTGTGAGCTGTAAGACAGTATGAGAAAAGGACATAAGCCTCAGAACTAACAAACTAGGAAATCAGGGAGCATTAATGATGGCATTATACCCTAATTTAAATTGTAGAAGTTTGGAAGGGATCAATCATACTGGTAGGAAAATGTGAGGCATAATTTTATACCGATAGCATAAGGCTATTCATTCTTCAATGAATCTAAGCAAAAAAAAAAAAAAAAAAAAAAAACAACAACTAATACTATATATTGAGGTTAGGAGGTATTTGTAACATCTCAATTCCCTACAGCTCATCTTTCATCTGCACCAAAGTCAGTTCTTAGTGCCCTGGAGAGAATCAGGTTCCTTATGTATATATATCTAAAATGCTTGCTGTCATTGAAATAGAAGTTAATTTATGAGATAAATCCTCAAGAGGCTAGTTAATTCTTTCTAGGCACTCTGCCTGTGCAGTTGCCCATGCCAGAAATCTGAGAATCATCCATGATTTTATTTTTCTCTTTCTAAATCAAATCAATCACTTGGGTCTCACAACTGTACTTTGTAAGTATTTCTTGAATCCACTCATTTCTTTTCATCTACATTGCCACTGTCTACAGACCAGATCACTATTGCCTCCTGTCTGGCTTACAGAAATAAGCCTTCAGCTCCACTGTCTGCTGTCACCTAGTCCCCTACAACATGTTCCTTACACAACATGGTAGTGAATGGGAGGCTTTTTAAAAATGCAAATAATGGCACTCTCTCTTAACCCTTCAGTGACTGACTTAGTGTCACTTGGATCAAGTCCAAACTCCAATCTAGCCCCTGCTTAGTTTACTCTGATTTAATAACTCTGGACTTCTTGTGGTTCATCAAATAACCTAGGCTTCCCTCATCCAGCATGATCTTCCTTCCATCCAGAAGACTGTATTCCCTGCTCTTAACCTCTGATTCTTACTACTCTGCTGGGTCCTGTTTTCACCTGTTACTTCCTCAGGGACATATTCTTTGACATCATGAACTAGACCATGCCCCCCCCCCCAGTATATAATTTTATAATTTAATTTTCTTTGGTGGAATCTATCCAAATTGCAATGAGTCAATTTAAGGCCTATCTGTTTAAAACCTGGAAGCTTCCTGAAGGCAAATGCTCTAGGTATCTTGTTCCCTTCAAATTCCTCCTATTACAGTGAAGAGATCATGGATTAACTATCCATATAACTAACTTTACTCTCCTTCCCCCAGTGAACATATGATAATACCTTTCTCCATGACTTGATGGGACAAATACTGGGAGATAGTTCTCCATGGGTCCCTCTCTCTCTGGATGGCGTCCAGAGGCACTGTCAGTTTTTGTCCTAGACTATCTTTTCAAGAATGTATGGACAGCTTTGGAAAGAAAAGATAGTGCTTCCCTCAGGAGCAGAAGGCAGATTTAGTTACTGTCTTGTATAATAAATATTTGTCCTTCCCGTGCAAAGATCAGACAGGTTTGCCTGCAGCCTATTCTAAAACAACTGGGGTTTCCTAACCTTATGGATCTTCAGCTGGGATGCAGATCAATTCCAGGCACGGCATCCAGCTAGGCTGCCCTGCATTGTCCCGGGCATCTAGGGGTATCAGGCAGGGCAAGGGGACCTGATGGTATAAAGAGCTGAGCTGTTGTATGTGTCAGGAGTGTTAAAGTTGTCATGTCTTGACCCAGAATTCTCATATCTGCCAATACCCATGAACTGTGGCAGGCTATAATTTACCAGCAAGCAAGGAGGGCAAACTTTTAGATCTTGAATTTCTGACCACAGGAGATCATCTATTTTTTGTAATCCTTAACATTAAAAACAATTTAAAAACTTTTCGGGGCATCTGATTATACTACAAACTCTTTAAACCATAATTTTTTTTTTTTTTTACTGAAGTATAGCTGATTTAGAATATCATGTTGATTTCAGGTAGACAGCATAGTGATTCAGTATTTTTGCAGATTATACTCCATTATAGGTTATTACAAGATAATGGGTATAATTTCCTGTGCTATACAATATATCCTACTCTTGTTGCTTATCTATTTTATGTATAGTAGTTTATTAAGCCCATACTCCTAATTTGTCCTTCCCTCCCCCACATCTGTTTCTATATCTGTGAATCTGTTTCTGTTTTGCATATAAATTTATATGTACTATTCTTTAGATTCCACCTATCAGTAATATCATATAGTGTTCGTTTTTCTCTGCCTGACTTATTTCACTAAGCATAATATTCTCTAGGTTCATCCACATTCTGCAAATGGCAGTATTTCATTCTCCTTTATGCCTGAGTAATACCTGTGGTAAATGTGTATATCACATTTTCTTAATCCAATCATCTGGCGACAGGTGCTTGGGTTGCTTTCATGTCTTGGCTATTGTAAATAATGCTGCTATGACCACTGGGGTGTATGTATCTTTTTGAATTAGTGTTTCTGTTTTTTCCAGATATATACCTAGGAGTCGGGGATACCCAGGAGTCGGTGGACATGAGTTTGAGTGAACTCCGGGAGTTGGTGATGGACAGGAGGCCTGGCGTGCTGCGATTCATGGTGTCGCAAAGAGTCGGACACGACTGATCCAGTAGAACTGCTGGGTCATCCAGTCGTTCTATCTTTAGATTTTTAAGGCGCTGCTACACTGCTTTCCATAGCGACTGGACCAAATTATATTTTTACCAACAGTGTAGGAGGGTTACCTTTTCTCTACATCCTCTCCAACATCCGCTATTTATAGACTTCTTGATAATAGCCATTCTGTGAGGTGATACGTCACTGTGGTTTTGATTTGCATTCTCTAGTAATTAGCAATGTTGAACATCTTTTCATGTGCTTGTTAGCCATCTGTATGCTGTTTTTGGAGAGGTGTCTATTTAGAACTGCCTGTTTTTCCATGGGGTTGTTTGTTTTTTTGTGGCTGAGCTGTATGGCTATCTGTATATTTTGGAAACTAAACCCTTGTCAGTTGCACCAACTGCAGATATCTTCTCCCATTCCATAGGTTGTCTTCTCATTTTGTTGATGGTTTCCTTTGATGTGCAAAAGCTTTTAAGTTTAATTAGATCCCATTTTTTTGCTTTTTATTTTTTTGCCTTAGGAGACTGATCTAAGAAAATACTTAAGCCATGAATTCTTAAGCTGAGGTACCAGAATGGGCTTCATGACAACGGTGAATCCAATATATCAGCTAAGCTAAGCTAAGTCACTTCAGTCGTGTCCGACTCTGTGCAACCCCATAGACGGCAGCCCACCAGGCTCCCCCGTCCCTGGGATTCTCCAGGCAAAAACACTAGAGTGGGTTGCCATTTCCTTCTCCAATGCATGAAAGTGAAAAGTGAAAGTGAAGTCGTTCAGTCGTGTCCGACCCTCAGCAACCCCATAGACTGCAGCCCACTAGGCTTCTCAGTCCATGGGATTTTCCAGGCAAGAGTACTGCAGTGGGTGTCATTACCTTCTCTGAATATATCAGCATTACTGTTTTAACATAGCTCTTGAAAAGAATAAATTGCTTTTGTTATATTTTCCAAAAGGCCAGAAAAATATAAAGAATCATTTAAGGGTGTATGTCTTACCTCTTTATGAATATTTTCGATTCAAGATATATTAAGGACTTCCCATGTGGCACTAGTGGTAAAGCACCCGACTGCCCATGTGGGAGACTAAAAGAGATGCAAGTTTGATCCCTAGATGGGGAAGATCCTCTGAAGAAGGAAATGGCAACCCACTCCAGTATTCTTTCCTGGAGAATCCCATGGACAGAGGAGCCTAGTGGGCTACAGACGATAGGGTCACAGAGAGTCAGACGCCTGAAGCCACTTAGCATGCAAGCATGAAATATTAGAATAAGGTGAAAAAACAGCAATCTATTCAGGGAGTATATGTATATATTTATTTTTATTTACTTTTGGTTGTGCTGGGTCTTCATTGCTTTGTGCGGACTTTCTCTAGTTGGGGCGAGTAGGGGCTACTCTTTGCTGTGGTGCGTGGGCTGCCCATTGTGGTGGCTTCTCTGGCAGTGGAGCCCAGCTAGCACCTGCAGCATGGGAGCTCACCAGTTGTGACATGCGGGCTCCTGGGTGTGCAGGCTTCAGTAGTTGTGGAATGTGGGCTAGGTAGTTGCTGCTTGCGGGCTATGGAGTGTAGGCTCAGTATTTGTGGCGCACGAGCCCAGTTGCTCTAGCGCATTGCGGAATCTTCCCAGACCAGGGATCGAACCTGTGTGTCCTGACTGGCAGGCAGGTTCTTATTCTCTAAACCACCAGGGAAGTCCCATTAAGTATATTTTAAACGTCAGATACCTGTGATACTTAGTCTAAATCCCAATTGGCCAACCTCTTTCTTTACATCATATTTTTGTTCTTAACGACTTGAAATAAAGGACGTGGTGTGAACGTGTGAATCTTAGCTAATGTGGTGCCTGGCATTGTTCTAAGAGCTTTACGTGTATTAACTTGTCTGTTACAGCATCCATATGAAGCAGGTACTATTATTATTAGATGTTACAGTTGAGAAAATTGAAGAGCAAGGAAGTTAAATCCCTTATACAAAGTCACATAGCTAGAAAGTGATTGAAGATTTGAAACCAGACTGGAAAATATATGAATTAGAGACACAGATGTAAAGAACAGACTTTTGGACTGGGGGAGAAGGCGAGGGTGGGATGATTTGAGAGAACAGCATTGAAACATGTATATTACCATATGTGAACTAGATCGGCAGTCTAGGTTTGATGCCTGAGACAGGGTGTGCAGGGCCGCTGCCCTGGGATGACCCTGAGGGATGGGATGGGGAGGGAGGTGAAGAGGGGGTATCAGGATGGGGGACACATGTACACCCATGGCTAATTCATGCCAACGTACGGCAAAAACCACCACAATATTGTAAAGTAATTAGCCTCCAATTAAAATAAATTAATTAATTTACAAAAAAGAAAAAAGAAACACGCCCCCCTAAAATAAATAAATAAATAAATAAATAAATATGACCTTACATATAAGCTATGTTGGCTTTTCAATTTGATTAAAAATTCAGGTTCTTTTTGGATTCTTTTTGCTGTTATGGATTGGCCTATGTGTGCTACTTGATTTAGCTAAGTTGGGCTAAGTAATATTATAACTAAAAAGATAATCACTAACCAGTCACATTCTTGAAACATACATTCTTATAAATTTTATTACTTGACAAAATCAAAGTTAACTGAAGCATTTCAGAAAACTGAGGCTAAACAAATATGATTCTAAAACACCTGTTGGGGAAGAAAAACATCTGCTATTAAAATCTGATAAACAGAGTTTTTCTTATGGGTCTAATTTGGTGAGCAAAACTGAATAGGCCACTGGGAGGTAAATGCATGGGATTCAAGAGAAAGAAAAGGTGAGACCAAGGGAAGGTTGATTTGTTCTTCAAAGAAAGTGAGAAAGAATTGGTTCCTTTCCAGAGGGAGACAAAGAGGGAGGTAGTAAAAGCTTAGGACACTAAAGAGGGTGCATGAAAGAGAAGACGTGACAAGCTAGATGATGGAAGAACCAAGCCGGAAGATAGAGCCACTGAGAAAGTCTCTATGTTAGAGAAGACAGGAGAAGAACTAAAAAGAGGGATGTCAAGCAGGATGTTTGTAACACTGGTTTGTCACTTCACCCTCACTTATGCTTGCAGAATTTGACAGGGTACAAAAAACAAGAAGTCTATGTTTCCTCTGTCTTTATTGATAAGAGAATGGGAGAAGAAAGTTCATGAAAGGCGCTAGATGCAGAGTAGAGTCGGGGAATACAAGAAATGCAGGAATCCAAACCAAGCATTCACGGAGATACAGGTGAGAACACTGGACTCCCCACATTTCCCGTGACGGGGAATCAGATTGAGCTCTCAAAATCATAAAATGGAAGGTGACCCCAAGAGGATGGAGTACTTGATACATAAAATCCCCAAAGGATCCTTTTTCTAAAACAAAACAGATTAACTGACATTAATAATGGCACCGCTCCTGAATCTCTCTTCAGGTGTTCAGAAAAGCCTGCTGCAGTGCTGTCAGCTATGAGTTTTTGTGCTATTCTTCCCTGAGTTTCATGTTAGATTTTAACCTGCTTAAAGTTAGCATCCAGGTCTTACTGGATTTAAATGCAATGTGTTTTGTATTTATTTATTTTAAAGGTTATTACTTTATTATTTATTCTTTTGGCCATGAGGCATGTGGGATCTTAGTTCCCTGACCTGGGATCGAACCCTCACCTCCTGCGGTGGAAGTGTGGAATCTTAACCACTAGACCGCCAGGGAAGCCCCTGTGTTTTGTATTTAGACTGGCCTTGACTCACTTTCACAAGTCTCAGAAAACTGTGTGGGTAACCTCCTAACCTACCCCGGTCTCAGTCTTTCAGCTACAGTTTGGAAGATTTAGAAAAAGCAATCACTGTTTCCACATTCTTATAAGTACTCAACCACACATTAACTTAAAAGTTTAAAAATTTTAAATCCACATATAAGTTGTCAAAAAATAGCAGTTGGTTGAGAATTTCTATGGAGTGAATTTCATTTATCTTATATAAATATTAAAATATTTGGTGACCTGAAAGAAGAAAATAATAAACTTTAAATGAACAATGTATTTGAAAAAGGTGACAGAAATATGAAACAATGTCACTAATATTCTGAATATCAGTTTAAAGTAAAAATGTGGAGGTGGACCTCAAATCAGTACAGTTGAATATACTGAATTCCCCTTTGCTCAAAATACACTACTTAAAAAATGAACAAGAATAATAAAAATGTAAATGTACAGTCTAACTCAACATATAAAACAACAAATCCTTAAATGCCAAAAAGAAAGCCACACATTGGCCAATGGAGGCTGCAGTCTTGAGACTCAGAGCAATTAGAACCAGGGAGATCTGAGTTTAATGCCTGTCTAGAGGTGGCAGGGCTGTGCCTGCAAGTTATAGAACTGAGTTCCATGAAGAAATCTAGGAGCCGTGAATGGCTGCCAAGATCATGAAAGGGAATCAGACAAATCATTGCTCACTGCCCTGAAGAAGTGAAAAATAGGTGCTAGCCGGGAATCTGAACTCTAACCTCTAACTTATGTAGATGTGACATCCAAATTCAAACATTTGGATAATCAGGAACCTCAAGCTGAAAAATTAAAATAAAACTTGTTTGGAACGTGCTAACCGTATAGAACTCAATAAAGAGCACAAAAAAATTCCTATAGAAAACAACCTGTGTCTAGTTAAACTTAAAAAAAAAAAAAATCATAGACCATACAAGGAAATGAAGGTCCTTGATTCATTCAAGAAAATGTTAAAGACATTATTAACTTTAAAAAATGTGCTGAGTAAATATATAAAAACTACACAAACTTGGAGGCAAAAAATTGAATTGCTTAATTAAACCAATGAAAGAATAGCAAAAAGAAAAGCTAAACAGATAGCTCATATCCATAGAATATGCAAAATTAGTAGAAATAATTCAAAGTTTACCAACAAATTGGGAAAGGAGAATGTCAAGGGTATATATTGTCATCCAGCTTATTTAACTTATATGCCTAAAGCACAAGCTGGAATCAAGATTGCCAGAAGTATCAACAACCTCAGAGATGTAGATGATACCACCTTAATGGCAGAAAGCAAAGAGGAACTAAAGAGCCTCTTGATGAAGGTGAAAGAAGAGAGTGAAAAAGCTGGCTTAAAACTCAACATTCAAAAAACTAAGATCACAGCATCTGGTCCCATCACTTCATGACAAATAGATGGGGGGAGGGGAAAGTAGAAACAGTGGCAGATTTTATTTTTGGGGGCTTCAAAATCACTGTGGACGGTGACTGCAGCCATGAAATTAAAAGACACTTGTTCCTTGGAAAAAAAGCTATGACAAACCTAGACAGCATATTAAAAAGCAGAGACATTACTTTGCCAACAAAGGTCCAGTAGTCATGTAAGCTGGACCATAAAGAAGGCTGAGCATCGGAGAATGATGTTTTCAAACTGTGGTACTGGAGAAAACTCTTGAGAGTCCCTTGGACAGCAAGGAGATCAAACCTGAAATCCTAAAGGAAATGAACCCTGAATATTCATTGGAAGGACAGATGCTGAAGCTGAAGCTCCAATACTTTGGCCACCTGATGCAAAGAGCAGACTCACTGGAAAAGACTCTGATGCTGAGAAAGATTGAGGGCAGGAGGAGAAGGGGGCAACAGAGGATGAAATGGCATCACCAACTCAATGGACATGAGTTTGAACAAACTTAGGGAGACTGTGAAGGACAGGGAACCCTAGTGTGCTGCAGTTCATGGGGTCACAAAGAGTCAGGCATGTCTTAGTGACTGAGCAACAACCGTAACTGTATTAAACCCACTAGCTAATAAAGCCTAGATTTGACTTAACCAAATCCATAAAATACCCATAAAGTTAAAATAGAGGTCAGGAAATGCCACAGGAAAACAGAAAGCTAGGACAGTAATACTAATACAAAACCCAACAGAACAGAAACCTTATAAGCACTGATAGAGACAAAAAGATATCCTATTTAATGATAAAAGAACAGCTCTCCCTGGAAGAGATAATAATTTGAAATTTATATGCACTTAGCAAGACAGTCTTGAAATAACATATTGCAAACACTGATATAAAGTAAAGTCAACAAAACTACAATCTAATTGGAAATTTTCATTTTTTCTGCTGAAACTGATGGATCAAATTGAGAAGAACAGAAAATTAGAAAAACAGTGAAAGAATAAACTATATAATGAAGGGATTTGATCAAAGACAATGTTTAATTATAATTAGTAGGACAAAATAGTTAAGAAAAGGTGGCTAGTTACTCAAGACAGTAGAAGACTGTAATAAAGATACCAGCCAACACTGGTGAAAAAGAAATGAATAACCAAAACAGCAGAGATGATTCACCTCTGCATTCCCACTGCTCGGCTACCATCTTGGGCTAAGCGGCCATTACCTCTTGCCTCTATTATGGCAAAAGCCTCTTAACTTCACCCTGCTTCCTTCACATTTGCAATCAGATCCTGCCATTCCCTCCATCGCTGTCTCAGTATAAACCCAGAGTGATTACACTTCCCTCTTTCCCTAATTTCTTTTCTCTTTCTCCCAATCACTCTACTTGGGCCGCGTGGGTCTCTTTGCAATCTCTTAATACTGGGGATTCTCTTGCCTTAGAGCTTTTGCCCTGACTGTTCCTTCTGCCAGGAATTTCTCCCCAGATACTCGCATAGCTAACTACCCCACCCCTTTTTAAAGGGGGTGTTCAATTCTCTTCTTCTCAGTGACATCTCCCCTATTCACCTTCTTTAAAAGTGCAACCCACATGCCCCCTCAAACCCAGTCATGTCCGATTCTTTGCGACCCCATGAACCGCAGCACGCCAGGCCTCCCTGTCCATCACCAACTCCCGGAGTCCACCCAAACCCATGTCCATCGAGTCTGTGATGCCATCCAACCATCTCATCCTGTCATCCCCTTCTCCTCCTGCCTGAATCTTTCTCAGCATCAGGGTCTTTTCCAACGAGCCAACTCTTCGCATGAGGTGGCCAAATTATTGGAGTTTCAGCTTCAACATCAGACCTTTCAATGAACACCCAGGACTGATCTCCTTTAGGATGGACTTGTTGGATCACCTTGTAGTCCAAGGGACTCTCAAGAGTCTTCTCCAGCACCACAGTTCAAAAGCATCAATTCTTTGGTGTTCAGCTTTCTTCAAGGTCCAACTCTCACATCCATACATGACCACTGGAAAAACCATAGCCTTGACTAGACAGACCTTTGTCGGCAAAGTAACATCTCTGCTTTTTAATATGCTGTCTAGGTTGGTCATAATTTCCTTCCAAAGAGTAAGCATCTTTTAATTTCATGGCTGCACATAAATACCATAAAAATAAAATCACCATAAATCACCATATAAATAATATTACAAAACAGAAACTTCTCTACCTCATTTCTTGATACTACTATAACTTGGATATCAAAAGGTCAGAAATATATGAAAAGAATCATAATAAACCAGTCCTGCTCATGGAGATGAATGCAAAAAAATCTAAAATATTAGTAATTTGAATCCAAGAGTGGACCAAAACAAAGTAGGGTTTATCCAAGGATTTCAAAGACAGCTTCATAAAAGGATATCCATAAATATAATTTTATCACTCACAGATTATAGGAGAAATACTATCCAGCAATATGAAAAGCATGGTCTTAGTATAAGGATAAGCAAAAGGAACAGAGAGTCTACTCACAAGCGTTGGGGAATTTTAGTATAAAAGAAATAAATGGGGGAAGAATAAATTGCCTAATAAATTGTATTGAGACAACTGGTGGCTATTTTTTTAAAAAAACCCTACTTGACACCACTCACAAAAATACATTCCTGATAAACGCCTAACTGTAAAAATTAAAACTTCAAATATCTTAGAAGACAATGTAAGAGATTATTCATGGTATCAGAATATATTTTTTCTTAAGTGAAATAAAAATATGTGTTAAAGGAAAACAGTGTTTAATAGACTACACCAACTCGAATATTCATTAGCTACACAGAATTAAAAAGACAAGGGACAGAGAGAAGCAGATATTTGCAACATATTTATTGGACAAGTTGCTATTATCATGAAAAAAGTCATTTAAATGCCTACAAATCAATAACTAAAGGACAAACTATCTACTGGAAGAGTGGGCAATTATTTGAAAGGACCAGTTACCAATGGTAGAGCTGTGGGGATATGCTCCTAGATGTCTGGTGGGGTATAAATGGCTGCAGTCAACTTCAAGAGCAACTTGTCAATTTTCGTTAATATTTGAGATGCGCCTCCATGTTTTCTAGTTCTAAATCCCAGAGAAAGTTTTATTTTCTGCACATGCATATTTGTATATGCATTAGAGTCACTGAACCACTATTTATAACAACAAAAAATCAGGGAAAATCCACATGTCTATCTATTGATAGCTATCAAGTTGGAAAGATAAATCACATTCTATTCACATCATGGCATATAGGAGAACAGTTTAAATAGGGGAACTAAAGGTATATGGACCATGTTGGAAAAGCCTCTAAAACATTACATTGATTAAACAAGCAAATGGCAGAAGGATAGGTTCCTTTAAATAAATTAATATTCTACATAGTTCATGAAGAATATAAAAACATGGGTAGAAAGGATATACAGTAACCTTCATAATACAGAGGATAGAAAGAGAAGCTGAACTGTACCTGTGGAGTATGTCTTTTAAAAAGAAAATTAAGAAAAAAAGTCTATCGTTTTCACTTGTTGGATTTTGGTTCAGTCATGTTCAAGGAGTCTGGTAAGTCTGGGACAGGCTGTATTCAAAGGGGCTGTTCCTTGATAGTACAGATGCCTTAACACTGGGGCAGTGCAAGGCATCACCAGAAGATTAGGGTGTTTCTAGTGTGTTAGGTAAGTCCAGTCATGTTTAAAAGGGTCTTATTGCTGGGAGAATCAGTTTAGGGGCAGGACGCAAGCTGGGTCAGACAAACAAAGTGCAAAATAAAAAGGATATCAAAATCAACCTTAAGAATATCAAAGTCAGCTTAAATTCTCTTGAAAATATAGCCAAAAGCAAATAAGCAAGCAAGCAAAAAGGAATGGTGAAGCAGGCCTCAGTAAATATAATTTTCTGGCATAAAACCTGGCCTGTCACCGAGGCCAGCCTTGTCTCTATTTAGAACTCTAGGTTCTTTGAGGTCAGGTCTATCTAGGTTTATGTATATAACTGGGTTTGAGGGTGATGAGGAGGTATTTTGGTAGGCATCCTTCCCCACATCATGATCCAGGCAGCCTCAAAACAGATTGAGAAGCAGGGGTATATAATTCTATTCTTTGCTCATAAATCTGTCTTTCTAGTCTTTTTATAAGAAATAAAAGCAGAGAAAAGTTGAAATCCAGCCATCCATTGGTTTAAAGAATTCAAAACAAAACAAACCATGGACCTGAATAACAAGTGGTCTCCAGTGTCTTCTAGTACCCAAAGCCTGTTATTTAACAAATCCTGATTTAGAAAACAAATTCCACTAACAACAAAAGAAAGTCTGCTCGCCTGGTAAGGCTTAGAAACCAGCAGGCTCTTTAAAAAGTTCATTGTAAGATGCAGTATTTACACCACCACCAACATTGTCAATAAATTAGACTCACTATTGTACAACACAGGAAAAGAGCAATGTTCCTTGTTTATCTTTGGCTGCTGTTTACTTTTAGCTCTGCTGTGGGAAAGAGAACTCAAACAATGCTAAGCTTTTCCTTAATGAGATCCTGATTAGACAGTCTGGACCAAGGTATAAAGCACAGTATATACCAAAGCAGTAGAAGGAAATGAAAATCTCTGTCTCCCCCTCCCCTGCCAGCACCACCAAGTCACTCCAGTTTATCCTCAGCGCAGAGCTGAGCCTTCTAACTTCAGTGACCTCCCTCTTTTCACTCACTGCCTGTCCTAACTGACCCAACAATGTGCTTGATGGCCTTTCTCATGCTGTTCCTGTATCTTTCCATATTCTGGGCTGGCCTTGCCCTGTTGCCAAACAAGGAATCACACCCACTGTATCTCAACTTCTCAGCACCACACCAATGCAGGCATTGTAAAGAATGTGAGAGAGTTTATCTATATGTTTTTTAACCTGGGAGGTATTTTGGTAGGCATCCTTCCCCACATCATGATCCAGGCAGCCTCAAAACAGATTCAGAAGCAGGGATATATAACTCTATTCTTTGCTCATAAATCTGTCTTTCTAGTCTTTTTAGTCCTGATCAAATTGTTGAAGCTCCCTAAGAGCTTCAACACTGAACAAATTCCTTCTATTCACTGAAATCCAAGGAGGCACCACTCCGAAGTCATCCCTAGTTAATAGCATAAGATGAGATTTAGGAGCCCAAGAACACCACTGAATTTATACTTGCACGTTTCTCAAGAGAGAAGAGTTCTGGGTTCTCATTAGATTACCAAGAGGTTAGCAACCATGATTTAGTCCATTAATTATTTTATGGATTGGATAATGAATAACAGAGATTGTTCTTTTCCTCCAGTTAGGCAGCTCATTAATGGCAGAGAGAGGATTGGTTTAGAGTCCTGTGGACTTTTGGTCCTATCTTCATTACACTAGAAGAACTGAGGTTAAATTGTCTTTATGAAAGGAAACATTCATTCTTACTGATAGATGAGGCATTTGACCGAGGCTTTCAGTATTCCCATCTCTCACCTGCCAGGTCTTTTTGGCATGCCTCTAAAACCCACTCAGAGCACAGATGGCTGTGTCACCTATGAGTTCAGGAATGTTCACATTCAAAGTGCTATTAAATCTCCCTAAGAGCTTCAACACTGAACAAATTCCTTCTATTCACTGAAATCCAAGGAGGCACCACTCCAAAGTCATCCCCAGTTAATAGCATAAACGTATTTTCCTAATAGAGATTTAATCTTGACATTTTCCATTTTTCAAAACTTGTGTTGCAACCTAGAGAAAGGGAATTATACCAAGATAGAAAAAATATATATTATGTAATAATTAAATTGCAGGATTCTTAAATAGTTTGGTTAATGTTTCCCAAGTGACACATATCAGTGGTCAAATGATCTTTGACTGCTTTATTTTTAAATGGCATTGTTCTATTGCTTGCTCCAATGAAACAGCTTATATTTCATTTGCTGATATTGTACCAATTCCACTTTAAAGCATTTGCAAACATTTAATCCTGTCTGGGAGAAGTTTATACAGGAAATGGGAAAAGGTGACAAAAACAAGGTCTTAACCATGGAGGATGTCACAGAAGCCCCAGTGAAACTGTGAATTCCCAGGAGTCTCCATACCTGGGACTTTCTAGAAGTTGCTGCATTTTTCAAAAAAAATTTAAAAATTTTCTTAAATGTTTTCTTTACTGCTTTGAATGTAGCTTTTCAAAATTGCTGTATTTTTTATAGCATTCTAGTTTTTTTCTTTTACTGGGCTTCCCTGATGGCTCAGTGGTAAAGAACCCACCTGCCAATGCAGGAGACCCAGGTTCAGTCCCTGCATCAGGAAGACCCCCCTGGAGAAGGAAATGGCAACCCATTCCCGTCTTCCTGCCTGGGAAATCCCATGGACGGAGAAGCCTGGTGGGTTACAGTCCATGGCGTTGCAAAGAATCGGATACAACTTATCAACTAAAAGACAACAATCTTTTCTGTAAGTCACAGAAGTTTCCTAAAAGCTAACACAACGGTAGGCTCAGGGTTTAAAGCACTGACCTCGGAGCAAGTCTGCATCCCAGCTAACCCACTTGAGAGCTAGGTGACTTGTACAAGTTTTACATCATTACTTTGTGCCTCAATTTTCTCATTTCTAAAACAGAAATGATAATATTAATACATACTTCATAGCAGCACTTTATCTTAAGTACTCAGAAAGTATATTATTATTAGGTGGCCCTTTCTAGGTAATCATCTCATCACTATAATATGCCCAGTTCTTCAAATCTGTCACCTCTGTCTTGCTGAGAATTGAGGTGCTTTCACGTGTCAAAGCTCACCCACTGAGCTTTTCTACATACTAGGCCTTACTTTTATTTATTTTTTTACCAGTATATCCAGGGTTCCTGGGCCAACCACAGTGGAATCACAGCACCAAAACAGTGTTGTTTCCATTCCCTGTTTGGGCTGCCAGTGGAGGTACTGGCATAACTGCAATGGCCACCCATGGAAACGGAGTTTAAGAGTTTGTGTGGTCTCTTTTCACTGCTGCCGACTGGCGATGGCCGTGGTTTACAAACCGAACATTGTGGCAGAAGGGAGGGGAACGGTACACCACTGGCTTTGTCTTTTGCCTGTGGCAGTCTATTGAGAGATCAGTGGAAATAAACCATCTTATCTGAGAACCTGTCTTTTCTCAAGGCCTTTTGAAAAGATCCTACATATTCAAAAGTAATTATATCCATTGTTTCAGCTCTGTCCGCAAAGGTAGATCATTTTTATCCTAAATCAATCCCAGGTTCTTTTAAAGGCATGTATGCATCCATTTTGATAACTGGTATTAAAATGCTTAATACTCA
This sequence comes from Capra hircus, assembly GCF_001704415.2. Classification (NCBI taxonomy): domain Eukaryota; kingdom Metazoa; phylum Chordata; class Mammalia; order Artiodactyla; family Bovidae; genus Capra; species Capra hircus. Next base: position 20,012,704 of record NC_030814.1, read on the forward strand.
GGCTTAGGTAAGATGCGGCCTCAAAAGTCTTCCTTCTACCCTCGGGCAACTTTCTTGTTTTTGCAATATACTAGCTCCTGATCTAGTTGGTGACTAATTGTGGGATTTCTACGTAAGTTAGCTAAGTTCTACCTACACAGGGGAGGAGGTGGGGAACTGTGAATGGGAGGAGCAAAAGCAAGCAGAACAGAAAAGCAAGGGGGTGTTACAGAGAAGAGAGGGAGAATTACGCAGAACGGGGATTCATCACTCAGTGTGTAATAGGCTTCCTACTTCGATGGATTGGAATGGTCTCAAGGTTGACAGGGCTGGTCAGAGAAGGTTGTGATAGGCATTCAACTTCCCGAGTCTAATGAGGGCTCAAGAAGCTGCAGTTTATAACTCAGAAGCAGCAATGGGAACTTTAAAGCCTTTTATTTTGGCACAATTCCCAGGGAGGTCTACGTGGAGACCCACTGGCTACAAACACCATTCTGTGCAATTTGACACTTTTCATTTGGTAGAATTCTGTTGCCAAGGCTATTGCATCAAGTTACTGAAATCTTAGTGGATGTAAATTGTCTCATCTGTCACTTAGCCTGGAAAGAAATTTAAAGAGCATGGTTTCTCCTTAAATGAAAGATTTAACCTCTTCAGCGCATTATGCAATAAGCAGGGTTCTAAACCCCTAAAGAAATGGTCATGCTTTTGTTTGTGTCTATGAGAACATACCGATTTTCTTTTTTAACCAAAAAGGAAAAGTTTTAGTAGAACCAAGTTCCCCTCATTATGAAACATGCAGAGGCATATTTGAGGGATTAGGAACTTAATTTTATATCTTTTAATCATTTTGTATAGTTGTTCAATTTTTAAAAATTCGTGTGTAACTGAGCACTGCTTTTAGTTTAATCCCAGGAGACAAACAAATCAGTGCTGACTTACAGAATATGTAAACAAACGTTTAATGTTTCCAAATCCTAAATCTTAGCAGAGCAAAAAGGGTAGATGATAAAGCATTAACTTTAAAGTTTACTGATCAAAGAGTCCACCTGCAATATAGGAGCCATGGGTTTAACCCTGGACCTGGGAAGATCCCCTGGAGAAGGAAATGGCAACCCACTCTAGTACTCTTGCCTGGAGAACTGCAGGCTCCAGTCAGGCTCCAGTCTATGGGGTCACAAAGAGTCAGATACAACTTAGCAACTGAACAACAACAACAATAAAATAATTCAGAGCATACAGAGATTGCTTCCCATTCCCAAATAGGATATTATCAACATGAATTTCCTTTCTTCATCTAGAGTGAAAATGCTCAAACCTTTCCATTACACTGCCCTTCTTTTCTGTCTCAAAATTGTCACAGAGTAGACGAGGCTAGTGACACAATGAGGGAAATGACTAGGGTCATCAAGAGAATAACAGCTGAGACAAAGTGAGGCTATGCGGTTGGCCATCCAGAGATGAGGAATTCAACTCTGGCTGTACATTCAAATCACCAGGGGAGGAGTCTTTAGAACTTACTCACACCTGTGCCCTACGCCTTAGGTGCAGAAACTGGTTTAACTCTAGTTTCAAAAAGCTTTCATGTGATTCCAACGTACAGTCAAATGTACATGGATCTATAAGATGAAAAACATGAAGGGATAAACTTTAATGTTGAAGTTTAAGTATGGGTAGTTGCTAGTTGTGTGTGTGCTCAATCATGTCCAGCTCTTTGTAACCCCCTGGACAGTAGCCCACCATGCTCCTTGGTCCATGGGATTCTCCAGGCAAAATCTTGGAGTGGGTTTCCTTCTCCAGCAGATCTTCCCAACCCAGGGATATAACCCACATCTCCTGCATTGGCAAATGGATTCTTTACCACTGAGCCACCTGGGGAGCCCAGTTACTAGTTTCTATATATTATTAAATTTAGGTTCTAAAAGTAAAAACAGCATGTCAAAAGCATTTAAGTAACATTCCAGTAGTCATGTATGGATGTGAGAGTTGGACTATAAAGAAAGCTGAGAACCAAAGAATTGATGCTTTTGAACTGTGGTGTTGGAGAAGACTTGAGAGTCCCTTGGATGGCAAGGAGATCCAACCAGTCCATCCTAAAGGAGATCAGTCCTGGGTGTTCATTGGAAGGACTGATGTTAAAGCTGAAACTCCAATAATTTGGCCATCTTGGTGAAGAGCTGACTCATTTGAAAAGACCCTGATGTTGGGAAAGATTGAAGGCAGGAGGAGAAAAGGACGAGAGAGGATGAGATGGTTGGATGGCATCACCGACTCAATGGACATGAGTTTGAGTAAACTCCAGGAGTTGGTAATGGACAGGAAGGCCTGGCATGCTGCAGTCCATGGGGTTGCAAAGAGTTGGACATGACTAAGCAACTGAACTGAAGTAACATTCTGTGTTTTCCGACCCATCTCTGTCATATAAACACTTGCATTTTCTAAAAAGGAAATGTGGTTTCAACAGCCTTGCTCAGGGCTTCAGTAGGAAGCTTTGCTAGGACTCTGGGTCCCCTGTCCCCTATGTTACCCCTGGGGTTTGGGGATGGTCCAGGATCCTTTTGAAATTACGAGATAGAAACCATGGGTGGGGTATGATTTGTATTTTTGAACCAGATACTGGAATGCATTTCCAAATATCTTTCATCCACTATTCTTAGGCAACTAAACCTGAAACAGTTCAGGAAAATTAACAACCCTAACTCAAAAACAAAAGATAGGGAGAGGAAACAAACACCTTTTAATCTGAACGCATGCTTGTGTGCTAAGCCGCTTTAGTCCTGTCTGACTTTTTCAGAAACCATGGACTGTAGCCTGCCAGGCTCTTCTGTCCATGGGATTCTCCAGGTAAGAATACTGGAGTGGGTTGTTATGCTCTCCTTCAGGGGATCTTCCTGACCCAGGGATCGAAGCGGTGTTTCTTAAGTCTCCTGCACTGGTATGAAGGTTCTTTACCACTAGCGCCACCCAGGAAGCTCTTCATTTGAATATACAGCAGCAATTGTATTTCTGGTGTCAGGTCCTTATTCTCCATTCCATTCCCACTGTGTCTCTAAGTAAGATCTCCATCACCTCACCTTTACCACTTCTTTAGACAATCACATACTCCCCCTGAGCTCTGATTACCCACCCTTAATTCAGCCTATGAACGTCTGCATATTAACCTTAATGCTCTGAGTACCTAGTGCTTGTAGTAAAGTCAAAGTCTAACTACATGTTACAGTGTTACCGTCATAAGACTGTTATTAATTAAACATTGGCCTTATTAACTGTAAAACTGTAACATGTAAGTCTGCTTGTATGGTTTCAGTTTAAGCATCAATCCCCCTTTAAAATCATTAGATCTTAAGTCTGTCTGCAGGATCTTCAATGGGGAGAAAGAAATCACTTCTAATTTAACTCGCACAAAGGCCTGAGACAACATGGAGCTTAAAAATGTCAGAAATAGTCCTAGGATCCCAAGTTTCTTTTCAAACATCCCAAGCTTTCACACCTAAATTCAGTTATGTTGGCTCTTTTGTCTTTAAATGTAACATCTTAAAACAGCAATACTGAAAGCTGTAGGCTAAGACTATGACTTGAAAACCTGTTGGAACAAATCTAGTCCTCATATTAAGGGAAACTAAATCACTGCATTCATCTACCTCAAACTGTATCTTCACCAGTAATCAAGCTTATCTGTGACCCAGTTCCAGTTGCTCATAAATGGGGGGTGGGGTTCCAGAAACCCCACAATGGAAACACTTGAAGGATTTATGAGCCTTTAAATGGATGTTAGCCAGTTCAAGAAAACACAGGCCAAGCCAAAACTCTTAGCTGTCTGTATTTAGCTTTGATTACAAGGGTTATACAAATAAGAACCCAAACGTATTCAGAACTTAGAAAATTGCTTAGAGGCTTTCCTTTCCATAAATCTTAAAGTACAGGGGGTCCTCTATGTTGAGCATCTGAATCAAATCTTTCACTCAGATTTTTTTTCCTCCTGCTGCCTATTTTCATGGCAGGGGGAAATAAAAGTTCTTAGAAGCCATAGAAAATGTTTGTATTTTGTATTTTCAACTATTCAGCTCTCCTTGATGGTATTCAGTGGTTCTTCCCACCTGAGCTCCATGGACATTCTAAAGCAGTTGGATGTGTCTAAGCTGAAGCCTAGCTTCAGCAGAAATATGTTTACTTGCTTATAAATTCTGCTCTTAAAGATCTGTTATCCAAGCTGAGGGTGTGATGATGCACACTGTAGATAGTTGACGCAGACACACAAGGTTAGAGGAAAGATAATGATTATGCTATTTTAACTAGTTCAAAATGGAATTGTTTTGAAGGTGGTGGGTGATTACTCTATGGGCTGTTCTGTTTTTTATTTTTATTTCAAAATGTTTTACATTGCATGCTACACAACTGCTGGCATAATTTCTGAATTAGTCACCATATTCACCTCCTTAATTGCCACTGTGCTGACTGAAGCAGACACTAATAACAGTGCTGCCCAATGCTCATAGCTGTTGATGTTGTTGTTCAGTCACTATATCGTGTCTGACTCTTCATGACCCCGTGGACTACAGCACGCTAAGCTTCCCTGTCCATCACCAACTTCCAGAACTTGCTTAAACTCATGTCCACTGAGTCGGTGATGCCATCCAACCACCTCCTCCTGTCGTCCCCTTCTCCTGCTTTCAATCTTTCCCAGCATCAGGGCCTTTTCCAATGAGTCAGTTCTTTGCATCAGGTGGCCAAAGTTTTGGAGCTTCAGCTTCACCATCAGTCCTCCCAATGAATACTCAGGGTTGACTTCCTTTAGGATGGACTGGTTTGATCTCCTAGCCATCCAACGACCTCTCAAGAGTCTTCTAGGAGTACAAGCACACTAAACCTACCTGCTGCCAGCCTTTGTCAAGCGCCAATGTGATTTATGCTCACCTCGGTTCTGCGCTTCCTTGGTAAACATTCATGTAAAAGCTGATGAGACAGTACAGGATTATGCCATACAGGAAGGGTGGAAGCTAAGCAGTCTCTAACATGGCTCTCTGTGTGGGCTTAATTAGGTGTCTGATTATTTTGTGGGCACAGAAATTATCAGACTCAGCTTTGATTTCCCCACCTAATAGAAATAAAGCTGAGTTCATTAAACCATTTGATCTGCTTCCAGCCACTCAAATTGGATTTTGTGTACTTAACCTTATAAATACAACATTGTGAGGAAATCGAGAGAAAAATAATACCACCCAAGGAAAGACAGTAGCCCTCAGTTAGAATTCAAGTCAGATCTTACTTACTGATGAATGAAACTGACAACTTCATGCCACTCTGGATTATAGCGCTTCAAAAAAATCATTTGTGACAGTGGTTATTGACATTCTTCAAACAAGATAGAAATGAGATTAGAGAAAATATTTTCTTTTTGCAATTCACTCTCCCAACAATAAATTAACTGATATAAAATAACTGCCCTTAGGGATCCAAAGCATCGCTTTATGTCTCTTTCTGACATGGGAATATTTGCTTTAAATTTACATTAAAAGTTGAAAATATTTTTAAAAAGGACTTAAAGAAAAAGTTTGCCTTTTTTTTCCTGTTGTATATCAGTAAATGGAATAAATTTGAAAGAATTCCAAGTTAAACATTACTTATTACAAAACAAGTGATGTTCAATAAAAGTATTTCTTTTATTTGAACTGTGATATAAGCAGTGTAAGAACTGACTTATACCCAAGGTCAGTATCTCTTAATGTTTCAGAAATTTAGATGGCAAGGAAATGGCATTCAGTAGGTTTCATGTCGTTTACAGTGTCTCCTATTGGTTCATTCTCTTCCCAATTGACAGTCTCAATTTCTGTCAAGCCCCTATGGTTTCCAGCTGAAATTCCTCAGCCTTGCAGCCTTTCTGATGGACATGCACAATGGCAGAGAGTCTTCTACACATGCTTAGCTGTCTCACAGTCTGTAGATGCCAGAAGGGATTCCTGGCAATGGCATGATACAAAGAATACATATTCAATCCAGAGTCAAAGCCCTGACTGTCATTTCTTATGGATAAAAACTTGGCATGAGTTACTAAACGTCCTCAAGCTCTAGTCTACCTGAACACTCAGGATAACGATGCCTCATATATTGTGAGACTCACGTGGGACAATGCACGTGAAAACAGTTTCTAAAATGGAAAGTCACAAAACAAATAGAAGCAGTCTGGAAAGTTCTTTTTTCTGTAATTCACTGGGTAAATGCAGTGCCGATGTCAATACTAAGAAAGTTTAGGGGGCTGAGAACAGAACCGGACGCATGTACGATCCCCAGTCCCACTCCTTAGAATGAAAGCTGGCCTCCAGAAGCACACACCCATGGCAGCCTGATAAGAATGATTACTGGGACCTGCCCAGAAAGAATATAAACCAGCAAACATTACACAGATATGTAATGTCTCATATACAATCTACGGGGAGGAAACCACGGTCATTCTGCTGTAACTATAAGCCACGATGAAATGAGAGTTGAAAACACTATCAGATTTTCTTAAAATTTTTCTCAAACATGACCTACTTTGATCACCAAGGCTTACACAAGCCCAATTATTTGATGAGAATTTTCAAGTTCCAGATGCTCAAATGATAATTATACGGGGAGAAAGTATGGGAAATCTGGGAGTGAGAGATGCAGAGAGTAGGAAACAGCTAGACAAATGCTTCAGGAAATTTTCTGAGAAAGAACTGTATTTCTCTCCATATGTATTTAAATAGTCTTGCAAATCTAAAGAGTTAAAATGTGAAGAACATTACCAAAAAGTGTGCTTGGATGACAGTATTTTCACTAACAACCATTTTATTTGGATGGCATCTACCACAAAGAGTCTAGGTATTTTATATTTTTAAAAAATGATGAAGTTTCCTAATTATCAGACTCCTGTGAAAAAAGGCAAAAATCTAATAGTATCATTTCCAGGGTTTCCCCAGAAAATGAGAAAAAAACTAAGTACATTAATGAGACATAGCAATGGTCAAGCTATTACGATCTATTACCATTAGACAAGAGTACAAAGAGCAATCTTAAGGAGCTTTCATTTTATACTAAAGGGCAACATGCCTATTCAACAGTTTAAGGGAAGAAGAGGTGATTAAAAGTATTCTAGCTAAGAAAGGTCATCTACACCAGATCAAAGTAGATAGCAATCCAATCAGAAGAGTGGGTATCAAAAAGCATACCAGTACTTCTCTCACATTTCCTAGTCCTATGACTAATTTCCTAAAGATTTTTACATACTATTACTTATGATGTATTGATAATTTTTACATACTATTACTTATGATGTATTGATAATTTTTACATACTATTACTTATGATGTATTGATAATTTTTACATACTATTACATGATGTACCTATGTAATAGACACAGTTGCTAGTTACCTGCTCAGCATTTATTTCTTCTTCTACTGGTAACAGCACTTCAGCATTTCCTTTGAGAGCCGTGTGATTTGTTCACAGCTGATGTCATCTTCCTTCTCTAAGAATGGGCCTATGACCTGGCCAATTAGTTCATCTGCTACCCTATCCACAGGACTAAGTTCAGAGCTGGACACTGACTTCATGAAGCCAATAAGACTCACATTTAGGACTTCTGCCAGAACTCTTGAAAAGAAAAACCTCTTTCATCTAGTCTGAAGCCACCAGCTATCACTTTGAGAGAAAGACCTTGCAGAGATAAAATGACTGAAAGACTTGATTGCTGTTGACATGGGTTCAGCCCCTGGATGGCGGAAGCCACAGTGCTACGACACCTTAAACCCCTGGATTCAGCAATGCTTAAAGCCATTCAAAAATAGCACGTCGATTAACATAAATAATCGTTAAGGTTTATGTCCTACCAGTCAGCACTGAGTTTCTGCCTTTTTTATTAACATGAATTCTGAGTAGTATAATCATGCTTCATATGTTGGGACTTTTATTGAATCAGTACCAGTGTACTTTAGAACACAGCTTTTGGAAAGGAGTATCAATAGGAATATTACATAAAAGGACATCAGACTGACTTCTTAATGTATTTGCATGAATGTACATTTTTTTTTTCTATTAGCTGATTTAAAGCAAACATGAGATGCAAGACTTAGCACGTTTGTTACCTCTTACAAGGGCAAAAGTTGACTTTCACACCTCAAAACCCAAAACAAACACTGTTTGAGGTCAAGATGTTGAGTAACATGAATCTCAACTTTTCTATCAACACCTCTCTCGAAGAGGCTCTGTCAAAAACTCTGTCCCACAAACTATGTAAATCTCCCATATCAAGTTTACTGATGGCATCTCACATGAATCTCTGTCCAGGCCCTCGGACAGCAGAGGGAACTGTTTGCGAAACCCAGCTGGCTACCAGAGCTGTCTGGAGCTTCAGTTAACTCCAAGCATCCTAGTCAAGGGCAGGAAGAGCTGGCAGAGTATGGCACTGCAATCCAGGAAGCTCACCGGGACTTCCTGCAGGGCACCAGCTCTTCAAACAGACAAGGTCAGCAGGGGCTGGTGATGTTCAGAGGCTTACAGAAAACGTTATCCTTCCTCTTTCAGGACGAGACTCTTTATTGGGTCTCTGGCTGTTGCTTTCTTTCTGTAAATAAATATGGAAAACCTAGCATGTGCTTGATAAAAACTGGCAAGGGCTGATTATGAATACTTTCAGTGAAACAGATTTGTTTTACACTTTCTTCCAGTGCTTGATGTATTAGTCTCTTCTTTCGAACAGGTAATAATTATATTTTTGTTTCTATTAACAATTTTGTATATTGACTGACAGGAAAAGATTCTTTTCCTTCTAGGTCCCTAGCTTTCAGATTTCAAATTACAACAGAATCCTTTGAGGACTTGTTAAAAGGGTAATCCCCTAGGGCCTACCCACCAGCCCTGGGAAACCTGAATGACTGTAGGTAGAGCCTAGAAATCTGAATTTTCAGGTGAGGCAAGTCGCCTGAGAACCACACACTGAGAAACGTTATCCTGGGGGCAAATTCACATTCAAGGGCACAGAGTCATTTGTACTTTGTATTCATCTGTCTCTGTAACTCTAACAGCAATTCACATCACTGGTGCCATGTCTTCAACTTGATGGTTTTAGCATAAAATCTTACTTATCAAGAGCCACAGAGTTAAATTTTTGAGTGTAATATTGCTCCAACTGGTTATTTTGTCTGCAATCACCTCCTATATTCATGCCACAGGAGGATAAAGTGTTCCCAACTCATAGTGGAAGTGGCATCGCCATATAAACAGACAGCTTCAGTTCTCTTTCAGGTGACAAAGCAAAAGGCATTTCATAGATGCCTGTGGATCCACTGATACATTTTAATTTGAAAAGCTAACATTATGAGGGGGGCTTATTTTTCACTCCAATTTTTAACACAGAATTCTAGGAAAGTACCTGGCGTTTTCTACTTTACATCAGAACAGATTCTGCCAGTTGTGGTCTAAATGTGGTTTACATGGCTTGGTAGCTGGTCAATCACTACGGCAAGTGAGAAGATCCCTTAGTGAGAAAAACTATGTCTGTAAAACTGAAAGCAAACAGCATATAGAACAAGGATCTTCATGAGTCGTATATATTCATTTTGAACATCACACTTAAAGTAAGGCATGTTTGGAATGTATTGATTATACATTAATTAATTAATTCTTGGAGGCTGCTGGGTACCACTGAGTGCAACGGAGCAGCAGTTTCATAAATGGTCTTTCCATCCTAACTCTTCAAATGACAGCCTAAACATCCCTAGGTTTTACACCATGTGATAGTCTTGAGTAATATCAACGTCTTCTTCCCTGCTTTCTTTACCTTCCCCCTTTCAACCTCCAATCTACTAGACTGCTTGGTACATAAAAAGACTTAACAAATACCTCTTGAACGAATGAACAAATGAATGAATAAATTAATTAAATGGTTTTCCCCCTCTTGTCACATTGTCTTTTATTCCATCTTAACTTTACTCAGTCATCTACTCAAGGTGGAATGAGTGAGAGTAATTTCTTATCCTTTTTAATATCATTTGCGACAGGATACCTAAAATCCATCAACCTTGCCTTTGGCAAGCTTATGGGACTGATGTCTACTTCTCAACTAAAAAAGCCAAAGGACACGGAATAGTTTTTAGAGAATACTAGCCAGCATTTCCCTTTCCTTCAAAGTCCCAAGGTTTTCTCTCCTTTAATCAACAGTCAGTTTAAGGAAATTCAGATAGAAACAGAGTTCAAAAAAGAGACCTGGGTCACAAGTCTGCATCTGTCTGCATTTCTGTGTGAAACTTACAAGGGCTGAGAACTGAGATAGTAACTAGACGATGTAAGAGCAACAATTCTCCAGGTTTTAGTAATTTCTGAAGAAATTCTCACCACATCATGCCTGGGTCCAAACAGATAACCAGTAAATCTTTGCTGAATGAATAGAATAGATTTTGTTGTTATAAAGGCAAAGGATAGCCCAAATCAGTCAATAAAAGGCTGACTAAAATTTACAAATAGATGTATATTTGGGCCATTTCAATTTTAAACATGTTTTCATCATCTGTGAATATACTTTATCACTAACATTTGTTAGGCAACGAGTAATGGTTTCTTGTCTTTCATGGAAAACATCCACATCAGCACACTGGTTGACACACAGTAGGTGAGTAAATTAATAAGGAGAGAAAAAATTACATAAATGATACAAGAAGATATGTGATAAGTGCCATAAAGAGTATTTAAATAAATAGGAAGCTATTCAAAAGAGAGAGTCTGCCTATGATGAAAATGAAGCGAGGCTTCCAGCAAGCCATGGAATTTAACCCCAAAGCATGTATTTTAACTGAAGGCGATTCATTAAAACAAATGGTATAAGCAAAGGAGTGGAGAAAGGAAAGAGTCAGTTATTCAAAGGGGAATAACAAGGATTGCAACTGGACCGGAACAAATGTAACGTCTAACAGTTACAGACCAAGCTGAAACGGCGTCCAGGGACACTGAAAGCTGGGCAAAGGGAAATCAAATTTTATTTAAGCATAAATAGGAAACCAATCAGGAGAAGGATGGCAGCAGGGGAAGACAGACCAACCTGACCCCCATGTAAAGAGAGATTGAGGGCTACCAGCGAGCTATTGAGGTTGATTTTATTTCAGAATTTTAGATCATGGATTTAAGTGGTAGTAGTACTCTTGCCTGGAAAATCCCATGGACAGAGGAGCCTGGTGGGCTGCTGTCTATGGGATCGCACAGAGTCGGACACGACTGAAGCGACTTAGCAGCAGCAGCAGCAGCAGCAGTGGGATGGAGGGCTCCCCTGGCGGTTCAGACCGTAAAGAATTTGCCTGCAATGTGGGAGACCTGGGTTTGATCCCTGGGTGGGGAAGATCCCCTGGAGGAGGGTGCGGCAACCCACTCCAGTATTCTAGCTGAAGAATCCCCATGGACAGAGGAGCCTGGCAGGCTATAGTCCATGGGGTTGCAAAGAGTCATGACTGAACAACTAAGCACAGTGGGGATGGGAAGAAAGGTCAGATGTGAGATGCTCTGCAAAGGAAGAATAGAAAAGAAGGGGAGATTTTATTTGCTGTGAGGAATGGAGGCGGGGAATGGAGTCAAGGTAAGTTCAGATACCTGGGAGAAGTCTCAGAATTGAAGGAAATCATGGCTCATTTCCCAAGAAGGAAAGTGCATTAGCTTAAATGGATAGATCAACTAATTGCTACTATTATCAATGGAAGGCCATTTGAAGCTAATAAAGTAGCTTTTATTAGGTGTGAAACAATGTCTTTCTAGCACCACATTTTTCTCTTGCCTTACTAAAACTAATGAATAAAAGCCTTTGTAAAAGGAAAATATAAACCATGTTATTAAAAGATAAATTGACAATGATAAGGGGATAGTAAGAGGAAGAATAGAGAAATTTAAAATTCATTGTATTCTAGTTTTATAGATGGGTAATGCTTTGCAAGTATGTGTGCTCAGACACTTCAGTCGTGTCCAGCTCTTTGCGACCCTGTGGACTGTAGCCCATGAGGCTCCTCTGTCCATGGGATTCTCCAGGCAAGAATACTGGAGTGGGTTGCCGTGCCCTTCTCCAGGGGATCTTCCCGAGTCAGGAATCAAACCTGAATCTCTTACGTCTCCTGCATTGGCAGGTAGGTTCTTTACCACGAGCATAATCTGGGAAGCCCTGAGTAATGCTGTATATTATACAATATGCTAATATACTAATACATATAGAGTCTATAAAAGTAAATATTTTGAAGTTAATAGTGTTCTAAAAGAATGAGGAAAAACGTAGAGTGAAATCTCCTAGAATTTAGGCTGGTGTTTTTTTTTGCCACTTGCAAATGGGATGATGACTAAATGAGGAAACTGGAAGAAAAGGAAGAGGACACAGATCTATGAAAATACGCTGAATCCCAGAAATCAGAAAGGAACTAGAACAGACATGCTCATAATCACAAAGAAGTTCAAGTAAAACTTTTCTTCCTTTGCAAACAAAATAAATAGTAACAGAAGTTTGTGAAGACGCCAGTATAAATGTAGGAGAGTTGTTAGATAGTTGCGAAGTTTTCCTTTCTGCAAACCTTTTAGGTGCCATTTATTCTCGGTCTTAAACATTATTAACAAGAAAACAGTACAGCAAGTCTGTGATAAACACAATCAGAATAATCCAAAGCAGAAAGTCAGGGCCTCCTGACCATTTCCCCATTTCCTTCCCTAGAGAAAACAAATATTAGTGGCTTGCTGTACACTGCACAGACTTGCTCTATGCATGGTAACATCTGCAATATGAACTCTATTCAATGTGTTTCCCTCTCCAAGAAATTACTCATTTATCAAATAGTTTAATTCTGTGCCATGCTGAGACTCTAAAGTCAAGTAATGCATGGATTTTATTGGCAGGGAATTTACTATCTATTGGGAAACAGAGAAGTCAATCATTATGACACAGAACTGAGTCATCTGAGAATCATTACTCTGTCTAATGCATACTGAATATTTTAAAACTTTCAGAAAATTTTCTAGAAATTAAAATTTATATATTTCAGTTGAGTGAAAAGTGATTTCTAGGAGACGAATCCAGATTTTCAGGTTTCTAATGCAAGTATTACCAAAGTTATTTAGCCAGGCATTTTCAGATAAGTTAGGCAAAGTTTCTTTATATTATGGAGTGACTGTCACTTAGATGTTCATTCTCCAGTGGTTTTAATAACTAAAAATATCTTTGACCTAAATTTTTCCAGTTTATTTTTGCCCTATCAAAAATCCATCTGAAAAACTGTGAACACTGATTTTTCTATATCCAAATATTTTAGAACTCAGAGGCAAAAAAAAAAAAAAATGACTTACTATTCATGACGATGTCTGTACAAGGGCAAACAAGAGTCAATGGAAAGTGGCTCAGAGATCATCTGGTCTCTGAGAACAAAACTGGCGTTTTAACTCAGTCTTTGTGTTCACTCAAGCATTTCCTCCTCTTTTAGAAGATGGACAGATGTGCTTGTATTTAGGTGTTTCTTTGATCCACCCTAGGAACTTCGTATGAAACTACCACTTCTCAGAAACACTGAATGAGATCATTATTCATTACTTAGGAAGCCCGCGTGTCATGCTGAATTTAGCTTTTAAACATTCCCATTCATTTGGTACCCCTACTAAGATCTATGTCCCACCCCAGCCAGCTTTCACTAACTTGCATTTAAAGACTATTTTGTTTGTGACCTACCATAGACAAATTTTTGTGAACGAGCTGCTAAGATGATGGCAGGGTTACCAGAGTGGCTCTGATCCAGTCCATGCCCCTTTGTTTCTGTAACACCTTAGTGGAGGTCAGAAATAAAAGCAACTGTCAGTGTCTTAGAGACACATGGAGTGTATACTTATAATTCATATAACTATCCTTAAATTACTGAAACATAACTTAAATATATGGCCTTAATTTTCTGATTCTTTTAGTCTCTCGTCCTCCTTCACTCCAAATACCTGAAGAGCTATGACAGAGTGTTTTGAAATTCACTGAATTTAGTGCCACAGGCATGACAGCACAATTTAATCCATATTAAATAACTTTAGTTTATGCCGACCGATTCACCTCTCACCATTGCAAAATGGAAAAAGAAAACTTCAGTGGGATTCTTTTTCTTAAAATCATACTCAAAAGTTACAGCTTTAGCAAAAGAAAATTTGCAATTATTTTTCATTATTTGGTTCTAATTGTCACAGACAGATATTTATTATATGACAAAACAAACATCTGGCAATCCACTCCAGTACTCTTGCCTGGAAAATTCCATGGACAGAGGAGCCTGGCAGGCTACAGTCCATGGGGTCTCAGAGAGTCGGACACCATTGAGACTGAGCAAAGCAAACATCAGAGGTGTGAACATCTGGATGTAAAAAAAAAAATCATTCTGAAATCTTCCAGGAATATCTTATTTCACGTCAAGGGAAATTAGCAGTAAGTCATTCTTGGAAGCTGCCAGGCCTGTATGATTCTCCTTGTCTTGTTTTAGTTCTGTCCAACAGAACCTAGAGGTACCTAGAATCTGATGACACGTGGCAGGATTACAATGCTGGGCTAGTAAAACCTTGTCAGGGGAAATACTGACAGTTCTGGATACCACATCTACTCTCCCCATCATTTCCTTGATGAAAGATCATTTTCCAGAGATTCTGAGAGTGGAAGGTCATAGATGCCTCCTTTAAGTTACACTTGGAGGAAACTTAGGAAATGTTAAGTCTTTACATTATTTACTCTGCGATCAGCCTCTCTGGACTACACATTTGGAAGACTTTTATGAATTGAAGAAAAAACAGCAAGTCACATACAAACACAACAGATTATGAGGCTAAAAGGTCCATACAGGCAAAACTATGGCTTTTCCAGTAGTGAAAATATAGATGTGGAAATTGGACCACTGAGCGCTGAAAAATTGATGCTTTCAAACTGTGATGCTGGAGAAGACTCTTGAGAGTCCCATGGACAGCAAGGAGATCAAACCAGTCAATCCTAAAGGAAATCAACCCTGAATATTTTTTGTTAGGACTGTTGCTGAAGCTGAAACTCCAATACTTTGGCCACCTGATGCACAGAGTTGACTCATGGAAAAGACTCTGATCCTAAGCTCAAAGGCAGGAGAGGGGGGCAACAGAGGATGAGATGGTTGGATGGCATCACGGACTCAATGGACATGAGTTTGAGCAGGCTCCCGGAGATAGTGAAGGACAGGGAAGCCTGGTGTGCTGCAGTTCATGGGGTCGCAAAGAGTCAGACACAACTCAGTGACAGAACAACGTCATTATCGACTTGGGGGAAACATTAGTGTCCCTATTCCACTTTCAACATGATATTTTACCAGAATCCTCTGAAAATGATCATTATGATTTGTCAACATTTGCTTCTAAGGAGCTACACACAGTGCTGTGCTCATGCTGGCTTGTATGAGCTCATGAGAACAGACTATTAAATTTTTAAGAATTTTTGTGAACCAGTTGTCAAATAGAGCTATTATGAAAAATGAAATTATACAGGCTTACAGTTAACTATATTAAAAGAAAAACCAATAAATACTTAAAACTTCAGTTCAGTCACTCAGTCGTGTCCGACTCTTTGCGACCCCATGGACTGCAGCCTGCCAGGCCTCCCTGTCCATCACCAACTCAAAACTTATCATCTTCTAATTAGTGGGTTGGACAAAAAGTACATTTGGATTTTTCTGTAACATCGTACAGAAAAACCCGAACAAAGTTCTGGATCAATGCAATATTTGACTACATTTTATTATTACCCATATAGCTATTATATATGTGCAGGTAGAAATATCATATAATGGTATGCTATTATGCATCTCTTCCCACCTCTCCTTTCAGGGCAGTCACACCGGTAGTTTGAACCTAGCCATGGTGGGAGCATCTACAACCTGGAAACTAAGGCTGCAGATCAGTTGTGTCCTGCTCCCACGAGGCACTTTAAACACTAACCAGCCCTATCCTGGCAGGGTGGGTTCCAGGATTACAAAGAATAATAAGACCTTGTCTTCATAAAAATTATGACCTAATTGGGAGACAGGTAAATAATTAACTGTGAGACTTGTCTTTTAAGTGAGAAAACAGGAGTTAAAGACGTGACAGGAAAAGAAAGCGACACAATGAACTGTGCTTGAGGTGTTCTTAGAAGGTCTCATAAACAACCTTTGACTAGACCTTAATCATTGAGCGAAAGTTCACTAGCAGAGAAGAAGGGAAATGCACTTCCAAAAAAGAACAAAGGGTAAAGCATGAAACGCCTTGGCATGTTTTGGAAAGGGCAAATAATTGAATATGTCAAGGGCAGTGCTTCTTAGACTTCACCACATATAATCATGGCAAAGAATGAATGGGTTATTCTGGTGATCTGAAGTTGCAGCTTGAAAAGACTCACTGCCTAGAGAAATGTCTTCATCTATTTGGCTGCAAAAATTTATCAGAACTTTCCATTATCTGTATGTATGTTCACTGTCACTTGTCTTCATCTTCTTTGTTCCATCTCAACCTCTCCAAGAGGGAGGGAAAGGTCTTTCAGTATATCAAGTGTTTAAAGGCATGAAGGAAAATCAGTACTACCAAGAGAAGCAATTGTATTTCTTGTATATGCTATGCTCTGAGGGTGCAAGGACACTAATCTCCCAGGAAGGAGAGAGAAATGGGAAAAGACACAGCAGCAAGATGGAACAGGGCCAAGGAGACAAAAAGTAGTAGAGAGATCAAGGAGAGAAAGCTTCTTAGAATGTCCTAAGCTACACTGGCAGGACACGCTTTCTCATCCTCCCCTAGACTCCCAATATATATATGACCAGGTATCAGTAGACTGCAGTCTTTCTTAAAATGAACTAGAGGTGGGTGTACCTGGTAAATGAAGTTTAAGCTTCATGGCCACTCACTTGAATACACCCTTTTCCGGGGTTTGTGAATGACCCCAGAAATACGTTCACCTGGGCATGAGTTTTTGAAAAATTTATAAAACTAAGATATTTTCATTGAAATCAGTTAAGACTGCTGTCTTTTCAATCCCAACTTCTCTTCTGTCCCACTGCCTCTTGTGTTAGGTGATGGCGGAATGAATGGCAGTGTGGCTAAGGGGAAATTCAGAGGGGATCAATTCTGCTGGCATCTGAGGGATATATTTGCGTGGCTTACAGTCACTTCCATTTATCATGACATATTGTTAGATATCACTAAAATCACTGGAGATAGTGACTCCAGCCATGAAATTAAAAGACACTCCTTGGAAGGAAAGTTAAGACCAACCTAGACAGCATATTAAAAAGCGGAGACATTACTTTGCCGACAAAGGTCCGTCTAGTCAAGGCTATGGTTTTTCCTGTAGTCATGTATGGATGTGAGAGTTGGACTATAAAGAAAGCTGAGCGCAGAAGAATTGATGCTTTTGAATTGTGGTGTTGGAGAAGACTCTTGAGAGTCCCTTGGACTATAAGGAGATCCAACCAGTCCATCCTAAAGGAGATCAGTCCTGGGTGTTCATTGGAAGGACTGATGTTGAAGCTGAAACTCTGGTACTTTGGCCACCTGATACCAAGAGCTGACTCATTTGAAAAGACCCTGATGCTGGGAAAGATTGAAGGCAGGAGGAGAAGGGGATGACAGAGGATGAGATGGTTGGATGGCATCACTGACTCGATGGACACAAATTGAAGTAAGCTCCGGGAGTTGGTGATGGACAGGGAGGCCTGGCGTGCTGTAGTTCATGGGGTCACAAAGAGTTGGACACGACTGGGTGACTGAACTAACGTGAACTGATTGTTCGACATCACCCATTGTACTACCTCGCTGGGCATCAATGACGAGGAGTGCAGGGTCAGGGATTATACTGAAATATGAAAACATGCAATTGAGTCCAGCCTGAGAAGAGCATGGAGGAGGAACAAGGTTTAGAACGTACACTCTCGAAAGTTGGCCTGTGGAAAATGCTTCAGATTATTATCAGGCCCCTAATTCACTTCTGTCAGAAATATATCCAATGAATAAGATGATGCTCTATATACTTACATATATATATATATACACACACACACATATAGTTGGGGTTTTTTTTTTACTAAGACGTCATAGTTTTTAGAGCAGTTTTAGGTTCACAGCAAAACTGAGGGGAAGGTCCTGAGATCTCCCACATCTCCTGCCCTTATTCACACCTAGCCTCCTGCATAGGAGTGGCCCATGGGTTATAACTGATAAACTTACATTGACACATCATAATCACCCAAAGTGTCATTAAAACTCATTCTTGGTGTTGTGCATTTTACGGGTTTGGACAAATGTACAATGAAATCTCCATCACTGTAGTATAATACAGAATATTTCACTAGGCTGAACAGATCCTCTGTGCCCCCTCAACGCTCCTCCCTTCCGCAGTCCCTTGGAACACCAGAGATCTTTTCAGTCTCTCCATAGTTGGCCTGAAATCTGGATCTGTCCCTATAAGGCCAAGTGCCTATATTCCCACTCAAATGTCACAGGGCATAATATTACATTTAGCATAAAACTAGCATTTTATTTATCAACTAAGCTATTGTATCTTTTTTAAAAAAGTTAAACTGCAGGAAGATAAACCACGTCTACTCTGAGGCTCTGTCTATAGCTCTGGGGCATTTTATTAGTTTTCTAGTTTGAAAAGTATAGATCCAGGGCTTAGCATACACAAGTGGATATGAACAGCTGAAAAAAATTATAGGTTTGGGCCAGTGCATTAATGGCGCTGCCTGCTGTTTATAAGAGTTTGAATTTTATTTCCAGAGAGTTGTTGAAGGGTTTTAAGCAGATCTTGTTTTAGAATGAACTCTGTGAGAGTACAAGGAAAGGATTAAACTGGGGAGTAAATAATATGATAACTGACTGTGAAGCTATTGTAGGCTTTGTTCAGGACTACAGGGACTAGAATTAGATCTATGAAATAGAAAAGGACAAGAGGGAACAGGTCTCAAGTGTTATCAAAAGGATCGATAGCCCTGTGACTAAGAGGATGTAGAAAGTAGGTGAGAGGAAGCTGCCAAATACTCTTGCCTGAGCACCTAGAGAAGTCATATGGCTGATAATTAGTTGGAGAATGCAGCATAAGCAGATTTTCACAACATAAATATCAGTGGCAAACGAATTGGAACTGTTGCCTTAAAAAAGTTTTATATACTTTCACGTGTATGCATGGCTGAGTCCCTTCACTGTTCACCTAAAACTGTCACAACATTGTTAATCGGCTGTTCCCCAATAAAAAATACGAAGCTTCAATAAAACAAAGTCTGAATGCTTTGAAAATGGACTTTTTAAAAATTACTGCTAAACTTCTCTTTTATGAGTATCTTGGCATGTCTTTTTCCCCATAGGAAATGTCAATTTGGGGGTTATGAATTATATCCTGAGTGACCTTTTTTAGCAACAAGCAGAATCTAAAAGTAAATCAGCCAGCCAAATTTATCTACTGAGTATTAACTCTCACTCTCAGTATTAATACTGAGAATTAACTCTAAAACTGGCACATAGATAAGATTTAAGTTCAAAATGAATTCTGAAAAAGTATACAAAGTCTGCTTTTTAGTGTAGAGTTGACTGCAGTGTGTTATATTTAAAAGCAATTAAAGAAACCAAATCAGTATTTCAGATTTATGAAGAAGAATCAAATTATAAACCATCGAGAGTAGAAGAACTCTAGAGGTCATTTAATTAGCTTTCCATCAAAGCTGGACTCTCTTGGTCTCCCTTTTTGTTCTGTCAGTTCTTCACATATTTGAAGAAAGCTCTGTTGTGTCCCCTAAGAGTTTTCTTTCATAACAAGGCCCTGCTTCTGTTCATAAACCCCTACATAATGTCACTTGACATCCTCCTAACCATCATCGCCATTCTCCTGATATCCTCCTAGGCATCATCGCCATTCTTCTCCTGACAGGCTGGTTTTTAAATTTCACTTTAACTTCAGAATTCAAAACAAATTATTAAGTCAATACCCTTCAGACACATTTATTTAAGCAGGCATAAAACAACTTAACCATATCCAGTCCATATGTTACTGCTGCTGCTGCTGCTAAGACACTTCAGTCGTGTCCGACTCTGTGCGACCCCATAGACGGCAGCCCACCAGGCTCCCCCGCCCCTGGGATTCTCCAGGCAAGAACACTGGAGTGGGGTGCCATTGCCTCCTCCGCCATATTTTACTATCATGTCCTCAACAAAATAATAGGAATACATGTCATAGTTGACAATGTTTGTAGCAGTCTCCTGATGTATAGACACATCCTTTATAAAGGAAACGGGTCTAAGAGTATACATAGCTTATCATCACTTTCTGTTTTCTAAGTGCTCCTAAGGAATCAATTTAAGAAGATGTTTTGAAGAAATACTTATCTGAAGGTAAGAAATTCCCCTAGCTTTATTTCTGTCAAAAAGAAAAAAAAATAGGATGGTGGAAAGGAGAAATCCCCTGAATTTTAGCCATAAACCCAGATTTTAGTGCATAATGAGTAGAGTTGAACATTCCAATGAATAGAGTTAACATTCTGATAAAGGAATGTGTATATTTATGTTTGAGTGTTTTCACTCATGTATCACTGAGCAGCAATTATGCTTAATGATGAAAATCTAGTGATATTCTCATTACAGTGAAGAACATACAATTACTGATTATTGGCAATACGGTGCTGAAACCGTTTTCTTGAAAAGTATGATGACTGTAATCAGATAAAAATCAACTAGCTATATAGATTTTAAAAACAGGGAGCAAAATATAAGTATCTGAGGTTTATCTGTCTACCTAGATTTAAGAAATTTTATCTGTGTAAAGTAATAAAAAAAAAGGTACTTTAAAATGAAAAAAAGAGAAAAGATATTTTGGTAACTTTTTTCAGGACCAGGAAGATGCAGAGTCCAGTTTATGAAACTGGGGGAAATATCTGCATATTCTCATTTGTTTTCTGTTACCTAACTGTCCTGTATCACTCAGTGTCCGCTGAGCAAATTCCCTCATATTTAAATATCACCATCAATGCAGGAACAGAAATGTGAAGTTTTTTAGAACACTTTGGTGCTCTTCCAATCAGTTTACTTCTTTGGGATTTCAAGTCTTTTACCAGTAGTCTTTTTTTCTCCCTCTAGAGATTCTTTCTACTTGACAGAGAAAGTTAAAACCAAACTACCTTAACCATGTTTTCTTTTTCTAATATTAAATGCTTTCCTATAGTGGATGTTTTCCCCACTGTTGAGTGTATCTTTAACCAGAACAATAACTTTAAATGGCCCCTCTCTCCTTCCAGTTGTCATTTTATCATTTTTTTCTCATGTCACTTGAAGTTTACCCTTCCCTTTTTCTTACACTGGCCATTCTTTTTCTATTAATGATGCTTTCCTACTTTCTTTCACTATGCCTGTCCATGTTACATCTGAGTTCGCCAGAAAGAATACACCCACCCTATTGATTGTGATGACTCTCTTTCCCTTCTTCCCCTTTAAAATTATTGTAACCACTTCATTTAATTTTTTAAAAAACTTTAATTCCTCTAATACTGGATTTCCGTTCAGAGTCTGGTCATGAAATATTATCTAATTTTTGTCTGAGTGTTTAAAAATTGAGCTTCCTAAATTTTAGTGTGCACACATATCTGATTATGTTCAGGCTTTCCTTTTCTGTTTATCAAGGGCTCCATCTGGCAAAGGCTGCTATCTGCTGGATCTTATTGTGGAAAAGGCAATGGCACCCCACTCCAGTACTCTTGCCTGGAAAATCCCATGGACAGAGGACCCTGGTAGGCTGCAGTCCATGGGGTCGCGAAGAGTTGGACACGACTAAGCGACTTCACTTTCACTTTCGTACATTGGAGAAAGAAATGGCAGCCCACTCCAGCGCTCTTGCCTGGAGAATCCCAGGGACAGGGGAGCCTGGTGGGCTGCCGTCTATGGGGTTGCACAGAGTCAGACACGACTGAAGCGACTTAGCAGCAGCAGCAGCAGGATCTTACTGTTTCTGTTTCTCGAACAGAATTATGTCACGTTTGCCTTACTGCTTCCTCTACCTTCTGAGAAATTATCAGGTATTCCATATACAATATCCTCAGTTACTCTCTTTTAAGCAGAACAGGGTTTCCAGTATGAGAGAGCAGCTATGGAGTTATGGATAAGTAGAGCCACTGGGTTTAATCCCAGCTGCACTATCCATAATTTTTTCAGGCTTTGCACCTTAATTTCTCTGTAACTTGAAGAAACAAGTTACCCATGCCATGAGCTACATGGCATTAATTTAGCTAATAAGAGCCAGGGTCTCTATCACTAGCAAGCTAAGCATCTCACAGAATTTCCTTGTAAGATAGCCAGAGTCCTTTTCCTCTTGCCATCAGTACACCAATCCAGTTGCTACTAATGACCTTGAGCCATCATTTCCAAGCCTGCAGTTCAACAAATCTATGGCAGCAATAGAAATAAAGGGGACTGTAGTGGGTGTGGTAGTCTGAGAAGTATGATTCCTAGGAAAGATATATTTCACAGGTATAGAGTCAGGAAAAACCTTGACAACAACGCCTATTGGGGGCTGACATTTTTCATGTATTCTATTCACTTAAAGTGGCAGACAACTAGGCTATGTAGGTAGATGAAAATGGCATGCTATCCCATAGGCCTGCAATGGATATATGCCACACATTATTGTTAATTGGGATGTTAGTATGTACCTGGACCTCAAATCAGACTCTATACTTGAAAAGAAAATTCTAACTAAGAACAAAGCAAGCAGAGCAAACCTTCACAGCTTCATGTATTGGACAACCCAAGGCTCCAGGGAAATCTCATTCCAGGATGAGTAAATAATTTTTGAAGCATCAATACAGGATACGTAAGGAGAAACAGTGAAACCTCTTTTAAAAGATACTGATTTTGAAAATCACTAAGAGGCCAGGAAAAAATTTTTTTTTAACTTCTTAGAACTTAAATAGAATGAAGAAGGAAGGCAAAGCCTAAGGAAAAGAAGTAAAATAAGGCCCAGAAGAATGCTGTCTGAAGGAACTGTCAAAGAAGCAAAAGAAATGGGGAAAATATGTAACTGAAATCTGCCTTGGAAGCCGTGATGAGCAGAATGACAATGCTGAAACTCAACTGACTGACACGGCCTTCAAACGTGAGAAGCTGTGGCAGAACGCATGGGAAAAGGTCAACGAACTAAAACAGTGAAAAAAGTGGGATTCTTGTGATCACAGAAGACAAGGTACAGAGATCCGTACTCATAATACTGCGGTATCTCTGATTCGAAAACAATGGGAAAATAGCAAGGAAAATACATATGATTGGGAAACTCAGAGAAGCAGAGCACACTGTGTCTGTGGAGTTAAGAATCCAAGTAACACATTTAAAGGAGAAAAATAGTTATAACTATATATCTATTCAGCCCCAATTTTTACATTACAGAAATAAAGATCTACAAGCATCCAAGATAAAGAATAAATTTACCTGAGTGGAAAAACAGTATCAGGCTAATCTCTGTAATACAAAATGTTAGATGATAATAATAAATTATTTCCAGAGTTCTGGTGTGAAAAATAATATCTGGCAAAAATAATAAATTATTTAAGAGCATAAAAAATACAGCAAGCAACTAAATTATCAAAAAGTAGAAAATATTTGAGACCAAAAAACACAAAGGGAAAAGAAATTAGGGAGAATATATATGGGAGATACGAGGATCCAATAAGTTAGGTGGTATTTAGGAAATAACCTCTCTAAATGGAAAGAAACAGAGAGGCATTAAGGATGCAACTGAAGAAAAATTTTCTGAAATTAAGGAAGAAATAAATATTCATGTTCAAAGAACACAAAACTTTTCTAAGCGTACAAGATGCATATTTCAGGAAAATATAGATAGGTTTTACTACAAATTAAACATGTAAATCATATGACATTGTGACAAATAATTTCATCAAATACTATAGAGGATAATATCTTTAATAGGAACAAAGCTCTCACAAATCTATGAAAAAAAAAACAAACAGAAAAACAAAGAACATGAATAATTTATAAGAGAAGTAAGAATGGTCAAGTATATAAAAATGTATTCAAACTCTGGTTTCATTAAGGAACCAGCAACAGAAACAATAATAAGTCACTGCATGTGATGGCTAATTTTACTCGTCAACTTGACTGGGCCATGGGATGCCCAGATATTTGGTCAAATATTATTCTGCCTGTGTTTATGAGCGTGTTTCTGGATGGGATTAGTATTTAAATTGGTAGATAAACAGAGCAAAGTAGACTGTTTTCCCTTATGAGAATTCTTCCTACCTGATGGTCTTTGAACTGGGACACTGGCTCTTTTCCTGCCTTCAGACACCAACTGAAACATCACCTCTTCTGAGGTCTCAAGCCTGCTGGCCTCTGAAGTGGAATTACACCATCAGCCCTCCTAGGTCTCCAACTTGCTGACTTTGCCTGCAGATCTTGGTAACTGCTATCCTCTGTAATGTCATGAGTCAATTCCTAACAGTAAATTTCTTTCTTTTTTTATCTATCACCTGTCTATACCCTACTGATTCTGTTTCTCTGGGAAAATTTAATGAACTGCATTTACCTATTAAAACCATAAAGCTCATAATCAAGACTAGCAGTGTTGTTGGGAGACTGGTATTCTCCAGAAGTATCAGTAAGATTAAATTTTCAACCTTTCTGGATGACTGTTTGGCAATATTTCTTAAAATTTCATATTTTTTAATCCAGTAATTTCAAGAAATCGGTGATGTAGAAATGTGACACAGCACACTTCCTGCAGATCTTTTAAATATTAAAAAGGCGGGAAGGAAAAAAATGTCCAATACTGAGGTGAAGTCGCTCAGTCGTGTCCGACTCTTTGCGACCCCATGGACTGTAGCCTACCAGGCTCCTCCCTCCATGGGATTCTCCAGGCAAGAGTACTGGAGTGGGTTGCCATTTTCCTTCTGGTAAATGCACTATGATAAAGTCTATCTTGAGACAGATATTGTATGATGCCACTAAAATGTGGAGGTATACCAATGGCTGGAGAAGGAAATGGCAACCCACTCCAGTATTCTTGCCTGGAGCATCCCATGGATAGGGGAGCCTGATGGGCTACAGTCCATGGGATCACAAAGAGTTGGACATGACTGAGCAACTAACACACTATACCAATAGCATGGGAAAATCTAATGATGTAATATTAAGTGAAGAGATAAGAGGAAATAAAACTGTGTGACCTCAATTTTACAGTTTAAAAACAAAAATCTATAAATTAGAGAAACACGCATACAACTAGAAGTGCTAATATTTGAATGATAGGATTGATCTGACTTTTTAAAATTACAATTTCTAAGTTTTCCATAGTTTCTAAAACAATGATTAATTTTACAATAAAAAATGTTATTTTAAGGAAAAAAATAGCAAGCAGATTCCTTGCTCTTGAAAAGCTAGAAGCTAGAAAATACAATCCCAAAATCAACTGTCAAAATGTTCTTTTGAGCCAGGAATAGCTTCCTTTAGTCACCAAATATCCTGTTGGACAAATAGTTTGTATCTGTGGGCATTTCCTTTTTCATTAGAGACGTCAACAAAACTTCCTCTATAAATAATTGATTTGTTTCCTGAACTAATACAGGCTTGACCATTTGTGGTTGTATGAGCTTTCTTAGTCTTCCAAATGAGACTTGTTGATACATTATAAGATACCCTGTAACACAGAGCATCTGAAAATGAAAGTTGATCAACTCTTCCATTTTATATGTAAAATTTTTAAAGGAAATAAGCAAGTATGAAATGCAATTCACAAGCATCTCTCATTACAACTCCATCCCCTGCAGTTTTACAACTACTCCTTTCCTAACACTTTATTCAGTTTGATATTTCAGACGCCTAAATTCCTAGCACTTTGCATTAAAAAGTAATCATTAGTCTTCCTGATTCTGCCTTTAGTTAATAAATTAGGAGGAACACAGACTGAGAGTCTTGTGGCAACACGTTTTCACCATTGTGACCCTGAGTAAATCACTTTAAATGTTCCCAACCTGTTAACTGTACTGTTATTGTACTTGGAAAATTTAATTAGCACACAAAACACTTAAAATAATTCTCTGAAACAGTCTGATATCACACAAAAGCTTATCTCATACATTAAAATGTAAATTTTCCTTCAAACAGATAGATGTGTTAATAGAGAAATAAAAATTCAAGGGAGACAAGAGCTAATAGCCCTAATATAGTGCACCTCACCTCCAAAAAAACTGAAAAAGAAAACAAGACCAAAAAAAAAATCTCTTCAAATTATTGGAAAACATGAACAATCAGAAAAATTAATGGAGAGAGACGAACAACAAAATAAATAAAATGTTACATAAATATACAAATGATATATAAATGTACACATGTACTCAGTGTAACATCTGATACATAATAAATGAAGCTATTAAAGTATACGTGTGTGTGTGTATGCTGCTAAATCACTTCAGTTGTGTCCGACTCTGTGCAACCCCATAGACGGCAGCCCACCAGGCTCCCCCGTCCCTGGGATTCTCCAGGCAAGAACACTGGAGTGGGTTGCCATTTCCTTCTCCAATGCATGAAAGTGAAAAGTGAAAGTGAAGTCGCTCAGTCGTGTCTGACTCTTCGCGACCCCATGGACTGCAGCCCACCAGGCTCCTCCACCCATGGGATTTTCCAGGCAAGAGTACTGGAGTGGGGTGCCATTGCCTTCTCCGATATATATATATATAACATAGGGGCTTCCCTAGTGGCTCACTTGGTAACGAATCCGCGTGTAACGTAGGAGACCCAGGTTCGATCCCTGGGTTGGGAAGGTCCCCTGGAGAAGGAAATGATAACCCATTCCAGTATCCCTGTTGGAAAAATCCCATGGAGAGAGGAGCCTGCAACTCAATGAGTTGCAACAAGTCACAACACACAACAATTGCAACAACACAATTGAGTGACTAAGCCAAAGCACCAGAGCCTGTTGAGTGGTGAACAGATAGATAAAAACATCTATGTGCATAAACATATAAAACATATCTATCCGTACATGTATATATAAACATATGTATCTCATGTTGGCAAGTACTGAAAAATATTTTATAATTCCCAGAGTTGTCAAGAATGTGCTGTAACAGGCTCTGTCATATTTTGTGTGTGTCATTTTTGGAAAACACTTTAGTACTATCTTTTAGAGTACAAAATTTTTTGTCTTCTTTGAATGAGTCATCTCACTGTTCAAAATTCATCCTATGGCAAACAACAACACAAGTATACAAAGATACCTACGTAGGGGAGTTAATTACGACTATGTTACAAAGGAAAAATGGAAATAGCTCAATGGAATACTGGAGTGGGTTGCCATTTCCCTCTCCAAGTCACCAGTAGTCAATGGTATTCTGTTATATCAGTCTAAACTAAATGAGAGTATCATAGAAAATTGCAAGCTTTAGAGGTATTTTTTTTCTCATTTATGACCAAAAAAGAAAGCAAAACAAACCTAATCCTACTTTAGGTTGATAAAAGTTGAATTTCATAAATATTAGAGAGTGTATTATTTGCAATCCTAGTGTCAAAGATACAAAACAAAAGGATAGAAATAATTGAAATAGTAGTTTCAGAATAACTGGAGGTCGTAAAATGATAAGCTGCCCTTCAGGAATTCATGAGGTCAATAACATTTAGCCAGGCTTGTCTGATAGACCGCATGCAATTATTACTTCATATGTGACACATTCACAGACACTGTTACCTAAACCAAATAAAGGTGGTCCAAAGGGGGAAAAAACAATAGATCAGCATCACTCTTGAACAGTGATAAAATAATACTAAATGAAAAATAAAGAGAATCCAACTCCACATTAAGAAATAATACAATGACCAAGATGGATGTCTTCCAGGAACAGTAGGTTAATGGAACAGTAGTATGCTCCATCTAATAAATACCATACATCATGTTAGTATACTGACATACATTAACAAAACCACACTCTTGTTTCCAAAGATGACGAAAACTGGTGAAATTTGAAGAATGTTTGCAATGTAGTTAAGTGTGTTTTCTCATAGTTAATTTCCTGGTTTTGAACATTGTACTACGGTTATATAAGTATGTATATATATGTCCTTGAGTGAAGGGTATATGTGAACTTGATGGTTTTTTTCAACTTGTCTGTGTTTAAAATTCTTTCAAAAATAAAATGTATAAAAATAGATAGAACAAGTATAAAGGAGAGCTACTAAGATAATGAAAAGACGCACAAAAGCATGCTTTATGTGGAAATATTTGAATAAATCGGAAATGTTTAGCTTGGAAGCAAAAGAATAGGGACAAACGGGAGGATTATTAAATTCAAATGTTTAGGGATTTTTTTGGTGTGAGTCTGGCAATTAGATTTTGAGCCAGAATCTAAAAGATTTCTACTCTGTATGAAAAGTCCTGAGAGGAAATACATGCCTTCTCACAGAGCAGTTCAAATATAAAGTGAATGAACATTTGTCAGTGATGCTGTGAAGATTATTCAAGGATTGGATGGACACTGGATTCAATGCTTTATCAAGTTTCCATTTCACGAACATTCCCCTTTCTCTGTGAAGAAGAGAATCCAGGGACTTAAGAGAAGCCATGAGGGATATAAGACAAAGCACCAGTTGGAATTTTTCTCATGGAGATGCAGCAATAGTCAGAAAAGCTGGAGCTGGTGTTAGGGGAGCTAAAGCTAACATGAGCTAAGAGAATGAGGTAAGGGAGGTAGAATGAGTTGTATAATCAGCAGCTATAAAAGGTCAGATAAACTGAGTATGTTTAGAATAAAAAGTTCAAGAAGCGAATGAGTCTTTGAACAGAAGCTTGAATCATGATATGCTTTTGAGGACATGACTGGAAGTTTATTAAGGCAAGCTGGAGATTTTCCAGCCCTTTGGTTCCATGATTCTAGGACCTTGTGGGGAAGCATACACTCAATCTTTATTTTGGAGTTCTGAATAAATGAAAAATGCTAGTAGAACGCTGCTATTTCTATCCATGCATTTCTCTGTGTGTGTGTGGGCATGGCAACCCACTCCCGTACTTCTGCCTGGAGTATTCCACGGACAGAGGAGCCCAGTGGCCTACAGTCTATAAAATTTTATAATACATACATTATTGCATAGAGAAAGCATGAAAGTTTCCTCTAAACCCACATTTGTATATACTTACCTTGGTTGTTAAGGCTTTTCTTTTTTCTGGTTCAGTTACTTCCATCAAGGGAAAAATGAAACCTTACATTCTTCATAAATATATTATTTTTACCATATATTCTGGCATTAATCACTGACCTCTAGGCTGAATTTCAATTTGCATAGACAACTTCATCAAATACTCATAATATAGTATGATTGGTACAATCACAGGATTTATGAAAAGTTCTGACTCTACCAAGAGTATATACGCGGTAGTGCTTTAATCTGAAAATAGATACTTCAAACAGCTGATATTTAAGCTGATGTTTAGAGGGAAAAACAGGTATTTGGGGGGCAGACATAAGGAAAGCATTTGAGATGAAGATATAGGTAAAGGTACAGGCATAAGAGACCATGGGAAATATCAAGTGACTTAATTACAAAGGGGCTTCCCTGGTGGCTCAGACAGTAAAGCGTCTGCCTGCAATACAGGAGACCTGGGTTCGATCCCTGGGTTGGGAAGATCCCCTGGAGAAGGAAATGGCAACTCACTCCAGTATTCTTGCCTGGAAAATTCCATGGACTAGTAAGCTACAGTCTATGGGGTCGCAAAGAGTTGGACACTACTGAGTGACTTGACTTGACTTGACTTTAGTTACAAAGGGCAACCAGAAAGGATGGGTGGGAAGGATGCTGAAAGAAGCTGGTTCAATAGTTTAGCGTCAGCTGTGGATAACCTAACATCCATGACCTTGAGGCGATGGAAAAATAACTTGGATTTTAAGCATCAGAGTTATATAATCATTTCCATATTTCAAAATTTAGTAGATGGGTTATAAAAGGAAGAAATTAAGAGATAAGAACACAAGTTAAAAGGTAATCCAACAGACTAGACAAAGATGGCAGAGATGAACTGAAGAGATGGTGAGAAATAAGAAATGAAAATGATGAAGTAGATTAGAAAAACATTGAAGAGTTGGGTGAGGAAACAATTTGTGATTAATAGGATGTGAAATGGAAGAGGGGGGAAAAGCAGAAAAACTCTCAAGTTCACAGCTTCAGAACCCTGGAAGACGGTGGACTTTTCATAGAGACTGTAGGTCAAAGCACATATTTAAGAAATTAATTTTAACCTTGCTGAATATAAGATAGCCGTGTGTCATCTGATAAAGATGTTTATTGGACTTCTAAGTAAATAATAGATGGGGACAATATTATTTGGGAGCAAATAATAGATGTTCCCAAACTACACTTACAAAGACCTTCTCCAAAAAAACACATAATAAAGCTATCAAAAATCAAAGACAGAGAAAGAATCTTAAAAGCAGCAAGAGAGAAAAAAGCTTGTAACCTACAAGGGAATCTCCATAATGCCATCTGTGGATTTCTCAGCAGAGACCTTAGAGATATCCCAGTAGAGAGTGGAGTAATATATTCAAAGTGCTGAAAGAGAAACCTTCCAACCAACAATACCCTCCTACTTGGCAAAGTGTCAGTCAGAAAAGACAAGGAACAAAGGAAGTCCTCATTACTAGGCTCACCTTACAAGAAAAGCTGAAAGGAGTTCTTCAGGCTGAAAAGAAAGGACACTGATTACTCACATGAAAATGTACAACATACTGGTAAAGGTAAGCATACAGTCAAATTCAGAATATTCTGATACAGTCATTAGGCAATGTGTTGACCATGTAACTCTATTTAAAAGGTTAAAGGACAGAAATATTAAAAATAACTATACTGCATTAATTTGTTAATAAATACACAATATAAACAGACGTAAAGTGTGACCCCAAAAAGTAAAAGGGAGAAGTAAAAGCAGTTTTTATACATAAATGAAGTTGTTATTAGTATAAAATTTAACATTATATCAGTAAGACATTTTATGTAAGCTTCATGGTAACCATGAGGCAAAAATCTTTAGTAGACTCATAAAGAAAAAGAGAAGGAAATTAAAACATATCACTATGGAAAATCACCCATTCAAAAAGGAAGATTAGCAAGAAGAGTGGAAAAGAACAAAGGAACAATAAAAAAAGCCAGAAAACAGTAAGATGAATCAGTAAGTCCTTATCAATAAATACTTTAAATATAAATAGATTAAATTCTCCAATATAAAGGTACAAAACGATGGATAAATTTTAAAAAAAAATTTTTTTTAAAGACCCAAATATATGCTGCCTACAAGAGATTCACTTCCCCTTTATGGACACACAAGGGCTTAAGTGAATGAATGAAACTGAAAGTGAGTAGGGGTAGCTATATTTATATCATACAACTAGACTAACTCAATGGAGAAGGCAATGGCATCCCACTCCAGTACTCTTGCCTGGAAAATCCCATCGGCGGAGGAGCCTGATAGGCTGCAGTCCATGGGTCACTGAGTCAGACATGACTGAGCGACTTCACTTTCACTTTTCACTTTCATGCACTGGAGAAGGAAATGGCAACCCACTCCAGTGTTCTTGCCTGGAGAATCCCAGGGATGGCGGAGCCCAATGGGCTGTCGTCTGTGGGGTCGCAGAGAGTCGGACACGACTGAAGCAACTTAGCAACAGCAGCAGCAGCAGCAGACTAACTCAAAAGGTGTAGCAAGAGATAAAGACAGTCATAATACAATGATAAAGGGTGAATTAATCAAGAGGATACAATAATCAGAAATATACGCACCCAACATCAGAGAACCCAAATATATTAAGCAAATACTAACCAATCTAAAAGGAGAAGTGGACAAAAATACAGCAATAGTAGGGGACTTCCACATCCCACTGTCAACAACGGATATATCACCCAGTCAAATAATCAGTAAGGGAATGCTGGACTTGAGCTATTCTTTAGACCAAATGGACCTAAAAGGCATACAGAACATGCCATCCAACAGCAGTAGAATATCTGCTCTTCTCAAGTGCACATAGAACATCCTCCACAAAATCAGTCAACAGATTTAAAAATACTCAAACCATATCAAGTATGTTTGCTAACCACAATAGCATGAAACTAGAAATCAACTACAGGAATAAAATTGGAAAATTCACAAATATGTGGAAATTAAACAATACACTCCTAAGCAACCAATGAGTCAAAGAAGAAATCAAAAGGGAAATTTAAAAAAAAACTTAAAAATGGAAAACAATATACCAAACTCATGGGATGCTGTAAAAGCAATTCTAAGATAAAGTTTATAGTGATAAAAGCTTACATGAGGAAAAAAGAAAGATCTCAAAGAAACAATCTAAACCTCAAGGAACTAGAAGCCCAAAGTTAGCAGAAGGAAGGAAATAATAAAGATCACAAACTGTTGGTGGGAATGCAAATTGTTACAATCACTATAGAAAATGGTATGGAGGTTCCTCATAAAGTTAAAAATAGAACTATTATAAGATCCAATCCCACCTCTGGGTATACACACAGATTTCCTGAAGAAATCAGGACTGTGAAGAGATATCTGCACCCCCATGTTCATAGCAGTGTTATTCACAGTAGCAAAGATATAGAAACAACATAAGAATCTGTCTATGAATGAATGGATAAATATGTGAGATATATATTACAATATATACAATACACTACAATATCATTCAGTCACAAGAAAGGAAATCCTCCATGTGCAACAACACGGAGAGATCTTAAGGGCATTATACTAAGTGAAATAATTTAGACAGAGGATATATAACCGTATTTATATGAGGAATGTTAAAAAAGTTGAACTGATAGAAACAGAGATTAGGATGGTGGCTGCTATGACCCAAGGATGGGAAAAGTGGAGAGATGTTGGTCAAAAGGCACAAACTGCTAGTTATAAATAAGTTCTGGGGATCCAATGCATAGCATGGTGGCTATGTTTAACAATAATATGTTATGTACTTGCAAGTTGTTAAAAGAAAAAACCTTAAATGTTCTTACCACACACACACATACACACAAGTAATTATGTGAGGTGATGGACGTGTTAACCAATCTTATTGTGATAATTCACAACAGATGTGAGTATCAAATCATCAAATTGGATACCTTAAACTTATAAAATTATATATGTGAACTATATCTCCATAAAGCTGTGGAAATTTATTTTAAATAAATAAAATAAATACACAGTACCTAGCACATAGTAAACAAAGCAAATAAGATAAACAGAGTAAATAAAAAAAGAAAAATTAGATGAAACCTAAAAATAAAAATAAAATGAGCAATGAGATCGCAAATAAAAGCACAACTGAGAATATCAAGAAGTCAAAAGTTGAACTCGGGAAAAAACAACAATATTCACAGGAGACTGATCAACAGATAAAAAGTGAGAGAAGATACTAATTATTAATATCAAGAATGAAAAAAAGATTCATTCCTACAAACACTAAAAAAATTTGAATAGGTAGATGAAATATAAACATTCCTAGAAAAAAAGACAATTTATCAAACTGACCCAGAAAGAACTGCATACAGAAAATATGAATAGTTCTATATGTTTAAAAGAAAATGAATCTGTAATTAAAAGTCTTCCTGCAAAGAAAACATGAGGCCTAGCTGGCTTCATGTATGACTTCTTCAAAAATAATAAAGAAGAAATAACACTAAACTTGTAAACTTTTTCAGCTAATAGGAAAAGAGAGATCACTTCCTGGTTTTATGTAATTATCATAATCTTGGTTCCAAGATTTGACAAAAGCCTTGTAACAACTTGAATACATCAATGCGTTAGAGATCTACTTAGGGAAAATTCTTAACTAAAAATGTTTTATTACTATGAACAACTGAACAACAGATGTCCTACTATTTTACAACCACAAATCCTATCATCCCCAGAGGAAAGGCATGTTTTTAAATGATTATATAAGCATAAAATATTTTACATAAATATTTTTTGAAAATAATATAGTAATTATTCTTTCTACATTGAGATTAAATACTAAAAATACAAATTTTTTAAAATCTGGAATAAATTCACATGAATATTATATGTGAATGAAGAAGCTAAATAACCTATACTAACCAAACAAAGTTTCAATAATCCTATAATATTAAGATTGCATAAAAGGTTAATATATTTTACATTTCATTTATTATAGCTGAGTTGGTAATAAAGAACTTTCTGCAAAAGCCTCAGAGGCTAATATTTTAAGACTGAGTTGATTTGGACATTCTTGTATAAACAGTTTATTTTTCTCTTTAAAAATCCTTTTAGAAGCATCAAGAGGGAGTTTCTTTCTAATTAACATCTCTTGCATTGGGTCCCCTTTATCCAGGCGGGTGTATCCGCATGTGATGCTAGAACTGCCACCAAATAACCCCGTCTTGCCAGGGAGCTCATGAAAGAGAGGCTGCCGGCCCCCAGGACTGGTCTCATGGCTACGCTGCATTTTACAAAGAAAGATGCAGGACTTTCTGAAATTAATCCTGGCAGTCCAAGATTTAAATTAATGCCAGGAGTAGTAAAGGTCATAATGAACTTATTTACAAACCAGAGGGAGAGTCACAGATGTAGAAAACAAACTTGGTCACAAGGGGGTGGGGGAGGGGAGGGTTAAACTGGGCGACTGGGACTGACATATACACACTGCTGTATATAAAGCAGATAACTAATAAGAACCTGCTGTACAGAACAGGAAACTCTACTCAATACTCTATAATGCTCTATCCAGGAAAAGAATTTTTTTAAAAAAGAGGGCATATATATATACATATATATATGTATGTACGTATAACTGATTCACTTGGCTGTACACCTGAAACTAATACAACATGGCAAATCAACTATATTCTAATCTATTTATTTTATATTTTAAAAACATCTAGTTATATATTTGGCTGTGTTGGGTCTTAGTTGTGGCGTATGGGATCTGTAGCTGCAGCATGTGAACTCTTAGCTGGGAGAGGTGGGATCTACTTCCCTGACCGGGGACTGAACCCAGGCCCTCTGCATTGGGAGCATGAAGTCTTAGCCACTGGACCACCAGGGAAGTCCCTCCAATAAAAAATTTTTAAATGTCATGATATAATTGGGAAAAGACACAACTACTCCTTTCTAGAAGATTAGGCTTTAAGAATTGTATATGTACAGAATATACTACTATATTTTAATAAATTGTTGTAATACTACAAATTAATGCGCATAAAGGAATCTTACTGAATTTAAATAAAAAGACAAAATTACTATATATTGTATCTCAAGAGGTATGTGTGTATTACATAGTTAATATCCTTTGGTCAAATGGGGTGCAGGATATCAGTATGTGACTACCCATGTGTGAAGTGTATCTGCACACGTGGATAACAAGCATTGATTAAGTATATAATGGATGATTACAACTAATCATAGGCAAAAATAACATTAAATAACTTCTGCTTATATAGTACTTTCACTTTAAAAGAATTTTCACATCTATCACCTAATTATTTTCTTCACGATAACCTGTGAGATAAAGAGGTTACTACAGTCTTCATAAGATTGCAACTAGGTTAATTCTTTCTCATTCACAAATGTTACTTTGTCCTCTGAATCTTCATGACACCAAGGGAGTTGACTAACCTTTATTATCATAAAGGTTTTTTTGAAGGGGTTGAGTGGTCCTCAAAGTTGTGAGATACCAGATTCAGGATTAAGACATGCATACACATGCATGTATAAAGATCTGTTAGATTTCAAAACTACACTGAACTTTAATAAGAATCTATCAGAAGGACCTAGTTGACCACGGCTCCTTCCCATGTACTCTTGCAGCCACTCTCCATTCACTCTGACATAGTCTTTTTGTATTCAGGCATCTTATGGATGATGGTACCTGCCAAACTCTGCTCCCCCTCCCAAAAGCATCAGACTCCTTAGACAATGCGCCACTCTCCAAATTTTCCAGATTAAATTCTTGATCAAAATTTTCATAGTTCCCTGATTGCACTGGGTATCTTTGGTTTGTCACAATCTAACAAACTATCCTATAGTAAGGTATCAATATAAATGGCCATGAACTGTTTGATATATCAACCCACGTGAGGAAACGGCATCTATCGAAGGGACTCAAGAGGCAACAGTTCTTTATTTAAAGAAAGAATTAGAGGAAGGAGAGATATAGATGGTGTGGCAGGAAGACAAAGGTCTTCGTGGTCCCTCTTCAGTCGGAACCCCCAGTCAGCGGCTCCCACCATCTATCAGTAGAGTTGCCGGGGTACACAAAGGCTGAGGAGGAAGTGTGCACTCCCTGGGTGTACTTACAGGTCACTGTGGATGAGTCCATAGATCTGTGGCATGCTCTGATGATAGACTGCTCTCAAAACAACTATGAGGAGGATCACCACTAAAGCTGGGAGTCCCCAGCTCAGAAGGAGAAACAGCAGATAGCGCCTTTCTGTGTGTTCATCATTCATCACCAGCACGTACCAGAAATTCACAGACTAAGGAAGAAAACAGAACACAAAATGAGCAGGTCTGATGGTGCAGGACACACGCTCACATGGCTTAGACGTGAAGAGTTACTGACCAACAAAGGGCCGGGATCTACTCAATGATTAAAGTTCTGACTTGATTTTTTAATTAGTTCACACATTCATTTTTTTCCATACAAGAAATTCAGGGTATCCTCAAAGTCTGCAAATGTTAGGAAATACTTAGTGTATTTACGTTACTTTACATTTTGCTTCATTTGTTTTTATTTACTCTCAGTTATAATCAACTGTCATTGTTCTGTAAATGTGTGCTTGAAGAAACCCACGCTGATGTTCAAACCTACTTTCCATGTGAACGGCCTCGTGAGGATGATGAAGTAAATGGTCCTTTGTTCCAGACTTTTAAACAATTTTTTACTTATTGAGAGCTGATCAGGTGGTAGAATCAGACACCATTCCAGGGAATGGGGAAATGTGATCACAGCCCCAGGTCTCAGTCCCCAGTGGAAGACAGGCAAGTAAACAAGGAAAGTTTGCACAGAGAAAAATGTACTGTGATGGGCTAGGTTTTATGGCCATTTTTCTTTCTCAATTTATACTCTCTTTTTCATTCATTCACTTGATAAACATTACTGAGAGCATACTAAATTTCAAAGGCACTGGGACTAGAACAGTAGCAGAGATGACAAAGGTATTTACTTTCTTGAATCTTCCTTTCCAGACAGAAGGAATCTGAGGCCTAGAAATGTTACTCTTGGTCCCAAATCACACCTAGCCATGTATGGAAGTCAAATCTTGAACTTATATATTCTGCCTTCTAGTGTTCTTTTTCCATGAGAATACTTATGTTTAATTATCATTTATTACAGAAACAATATTGAAAGTTATCTCATACGTATTTCACCCAATGACACTTATCCACTAGCTAAACCCCCTTGCTCAGCTTCATATGGCAGAGAGTGTGGGTACAGACTAATCATATATATACGTTTTTATATGTTAAAGGAGTAACTTGGGCAAGTGACGACAATCCCAGTGCTTCAGTTCTTTATGTACGCAACAAAGTTATAAAGATTACATAAGACACTATATACAAAGTGCTAAGCACATAGTCATCACTGGAAAATGGGATCGCCTCACTTAAATCCCCCATTAAGATGTCAGACGGTGTGAAAGACAAAAGATAAATAGTTAAAGAACAAAAGTACGCAGTGATACAATGGAAACTCTTCTATGTGAAAAACAACATGCCTAATGTTCCTGGGAAGGTTTTCAGATGTTTTACTGAGGCTTCCAAGTAAGATTCTATCTGGACCAAATTAGCCGTGGGGGATTAGTATTGACTGGCCTAAAGCAGGAAAGGATAAAAATGTTTGGTTACTTGCAGATTTTTGTGTCTGAATTTTATGTCCTGTCAGCACTCCGTATCTTTGTGTACATCTGCTTATATCTGTAAGTATGAAGCCTGTTTTGAGTTGTTGCTTATGTAAATTTGTTCTGAGTTTTGTTTTTTTTTTTTAATGGTCCAAGAGGCTTTTTTCCTCCTTTCTATTATTAGTTAGGTGGTGGTGGTTTACTCCCTAAGTCGTGTAGCCTGCCAGGCTCATCTGTCCATGGGATTCTCCAGGCAAGAACTGGCATGGGTTGCCATTTCCTTCTTCAGAGGATCTTCCTGACCCACAAATCAAACACGCGTCTCCTACATTACAGGCAGATTTCTTTACCAACTGAGCTACGAAGGAA
Source organism: Capra hircus (assembly GCF_001704415.2). Classification (NCBI taxonomy): domain Eukaryota; kingdom Metazoa; phylum Chordata; class Mammalia; order Artiodactyla; family Bovidae; genus Capra; species Capra hircus. The sequence goes on from NC_030814.1 coordinate 20,050,916, forward strand.
GTCCTTAGTGAAGGGACATGACCCAAACAGGTGGGACTGGACCAAGTGTCTGAGGCTAGAGTGGTCGATACTGTCTGTTTAAAGAATGAAAATTCATGCCAAGTAAGGATGACTACAGTTGGTGAAGTCGCTCAGTTGTGTCCGACTCTTTGCGACCCCATGGACTAGCCCACCAGGCTCCTCCGTCCATGGGATTCTCCAGGCAAGAATACTGGAGCGGGTTGCCATTTCCTTCTCCAGGGGATCTTCCCAACCCAGGGATGGAACCCAGGTCTCCCGCATTAGAGGCAGATGCTTTAACCTCTTAGCCACCAGGGAAGGATGACTAACCCATTCCCAAAATAAAAGTATGGGTCATTTATTTTAAATAGACATTGTATATATCCTTATAACAGGGTAACTCGGTGGCGCAGTTGGCAGAAGATTCAGGAAAGGGAGTACAGACCGGTAAATGACTTTTGAGTTAATTCATCATGATAAAGATCAGGGCATTTCCAAAATGTCCACTTTTACACAGATGAGCATTAGTTCATCAGTTAGAATCACTGAACCTTTCAGCAGCTGTCTGACCTTTACCTGAGACAAATGCAATTGCGCTGTCAGATTTATACATGCAACGCTTCTGCTCCAAAGAGCTCAAGGAACAGTGTTCTTGAATACTCAGGACAGAATTCAAGAATACAAGAATTCAGAACAGAATACAAGAACAGAATTCTTGAATGCTCAGCTAAGCAAATCCAGCTCCGAATGTCATGAGCTTTTGTCAGTTATAAAAAAAAAAATCCCTTTCTTTCTTGAAAGAATCCAATCATTAAGGTCTACCCGAAGGACAGTATTTACCATTGTGTGACTTTTTATTTATTGCGGTTAAAGAGTGGAAACATCATGTTATGAAACAACATTTAATTATTCTGGGACGTAGTACATGGCCTAAATCTAAGAGTTGTTTTGACTAACTCACTTTAAGTTTTCCTTGAATTTTAAATATTTTAATATGGCATGTATGGGAGGTACGCTCTGGAGAGTCTGCCCAGGTCATCAGCCCTCTCTCTCTGAACCCTGTCTCTCTCCTCACAGCCTCCCACCCGCCGCCAACACACGCAGGATATGCTCATGACCCTGCCCTTCTGCCAAAGCTGTGGATCCGGAGAAGCCTGACCCAGGCTGGACCACTTATCTGGCATTGAATGCCCTGAAATTTTGTGAGAGTCTAAGCTGGCTGACTTAAAAAAAGAAAACATATGAACTTTAGAGGTGAGAGTAGCAAAAAGCACCGTGGAGAGAGTGTAGAGAACGGACAATGCCGTCCATGCCTGCTCGCAGCTCCCTGAAGTCCAACGGTGCTCACACAGCATGGGTTCAGTGAGCTAGCCTATATGCTTACTCTCCCTTCTGTGATTTGAATGTTTGCTTAAATTTAGGTTCCTTCATTGTTCTAACAATTTGAGATACGTGTTGCTTTTCTGGAGCATTTGTGCTAAAATTTCCAGTTACTTCCATTCTCTACAATAAGGTGGGAGGGGAACATTTGAGATATATTCCTTTCCTTGTAATCATGGCTCCTCCGTTGTATTCGAAAGAGTATCAAGAGACCATTACCTTTGCATGATATTTTTATGTTGACAGATATATAGCATATGTGCCTCAGTATCTCTGTTTAACCACTGTTAGAACAAAAAAGTTATGAAAATTCAATATAAGTTAGAGGTGTTATTCTCACCAACATGCTTCATACTGACTGAGAACAGCTTACCGCACATACCTATTTCCTGCTAAAGACCAACTATGAATTGCAACGTCAGTATCTAGGTCTCCAATTACATTTCTAGCTCTAGCTTTAAATATTTTGTTAGAACCATCTTACGGACCATTTCAGGACATCTTATTTAGAGATAAGGAAGCTGAGGTGGTTAGAGAAAAGCATAACTTTTTCATATTTGGGTTATAGAACAAAGCATCTTGTGAAGACTAAGGTTAAGATTAATTTCCATAGAAAGTCATACAAATACTGATGACTTATTATTTACACAAGGCTTATATTTTGTCTTCATTCCTCCCAGCCCAGCTGTATGTGTTAGCGGAGATGCATACTCCTTGTTCAAGCTTGGAGATAACTCACTCTCTCATTTGCCAAAACTAAATGAGAATTTACAAAGGACATTCAGAATACAATGGCTGAAACATACCTGTGAGCCATGGAAAATTAATTGGTGTATACCTTGTAGTACCTAGTAAAATGCTTTGCATACAATCTTTATTGAGAAGCATAAAATAAATGAAGATATATACAATTTCAATATTTAACAATTATCACTGAATTCAGTAAAAACTTCATAATTTGGTTAAGTATTGAGTTTACTCATTTATACGCTACCTTCCCAGAAATAACTGTAGGATTGACTTGAACTCCTAATGAGAAGGGTCAGCCTGTTGTTTAATATTTGATTAATTTTGTTACCAGAAACCTTGCATTGATATATAACATCAAGTTTTGTCACAGATCATGGATGCTATTAATTTTGTTATTGCCATTGGTTCTTAGTCATTCTTTTCAGACGAGAATCTGAGAAATGTTATCATGTGTCCTTGTTCCAGTTATCCTTCCTTTTAACAGTTTTTACAAGGCTTTGTGAAGATTGGAGAATTCAGTATTTCCTGGGTATGTCATTTTATCTTGATAATTACCAGCCTGTTGCCCTTAATACCTTTGATGTTCCCTCAAATTAAATCAATGATGAAGGAAAAACACAGCTAATATTAGCTTTTCCCTTCCTGTTGTTATGTTCTGGCACTAAGTAGTCTTTCTACCAAGGAATAAATCTATGTACATTTGGTTCTTCATAACCTGATTTTACAGAGAAATTAAAGTACAAGAGGTGAATGCTCAAGAACAACTGTGAAATGATTTCTAACTTTATTCTACTATTTAAACATGTTCTTCAAGTAAGCTGTAGTTTCAAAATAAAACATTATATTTTTGATTAAGCTGTGTCCCTCAGCATGAAATGAAGAGATTGCAAGGACAATCCAGGCGCGGATATTAACTGAAGCATTTTTTAATACAATTTAACTTGGTGATAGGAAATGATCCTAACACTGGGCCAAATGAATACACAGGCAAAATTAAGTTCCTACTTACCTATATTATATATTTATATCTCAAATAATTTACTTGTGATTTATTTCCTGCAAAGATTAACTCATGGTCTGGCCACCCATCTGGTAACATGTTTCATGTAGATGTTAAGAGCAAAGACATTAGTTCTAGGAATTTATTTCATGGATATTCTATAAGTAAATAAATATTCAGAGTCCAAGGATGTTCAAGGAAATCTTGTTTATAAAGTAATTGGAAATAACCAGAACTTCATCACTAGGAGACTGGAAAAATAAATTATGGAATAACCATATTATAGTATAGAAAAGAAAGTGTATCAGGATGGGATAAATTTATATATATATATACACATACTGTATACAAACATATATAGACTATACACACACACACAAACACACATATGTGCTTCTTTATATATTTATAAATATTTATATATTTGTGGAATATATCTGGAGGCATACGCAGGATATGATTAACAGTGTTTACCTTCAGGAGTAGGGTGAGGGTAGAGCAGAGGGTGGAAAGCATACGAAAGAAGGAGAAATAGACATAACTCGGCTGGTCAAAGGAAGTGGGAAAGTGTTTCAATAATTTCAGAGTGATCTTACATTAAGAGCAAACAGAAGGATAACTCAATTTCCACAGGCAAAGAGGGAGTTTGTGAGTTGTACTCCTCTAAAAAAATTAGCAAAATAATTTGTTACTCTGTTCCTATCATGCACAATATGATTTCCCTGCCAGAGAAGAGGGGAGCTGAAAGAAAAAGTCAGGAAAGGGGAAAACTCCACCAGCTCTGGAGCCGGCTATGCACCGTGCGTGCACTTCAGTAAAGAGGTTAGAGGTTATCGGTTTGATCAGCTTTGCAGCTCGTGTCTGCCTCATTCTGTCAGCCTTCTCTTTCCCCTGTATCAAGCTAATTCTCTTTTGCAAAACAAAGATGTGAATAATATTGGAAAAAGAGTTTTCAACATGTGCCTATGTATTTTCCTAGCCATTAATATGGTAAATTAACACATACGGAGTGGGCCGTCCATCCCAAGAACTGCTACTCCAAGCTCTCTCCATGTATTCATCTGTTTTTCCACAGTCCTCAAAGACAGGTACCATTACTATAAATCTACAGATCTAGTCATTCGGTAAGAAAAATCTAGGCTCGGAGAAGTTATGTAACATGTTCAACTACAAAACTGTTCTTTACTCTAAAACAGAATCCAATTTTACTACAATGTACTAAAATTATGATATAAAAGTAAAGCAACTCTCTAAGATAAATTCATTTAAATCCATTTATTCTAAGAGTGCAGATAGAATGCAGATCAAAATAAATAGTCCTTACATGCTGAGCCCAATGATTAAGTTAGTAATTAACCTTTTATCAGTATAAGCTGTACACACACATACATATATCAAATTCTCTAGTTGCTATATGAAGTAGAATTATTAAAATGTTAATATTCTTTCAGCTATTTCAACTTTGTTCAACTAATAAGACTGGATAGTCTAATCTTTTATGTAATGTTTTTTAAAAAAATTTTAGCTTTAAAAAGATTTTAGCAGACGGTATTTTATAAACAGGAAAATACAGGTTAGTAAAGCAACAACCTTTGACCACAAAGTAACTCATTAGAGGTAACCTACCTAGAATGAGAAGTTACTGAATTTTTCCCTTGTGGTCATACCACAAACCATGAAAAATGTGTGGTATACCACCTAAAGCACATTAAACTTCCCTGGTACTTTAAACAGTTTTCCTAAGCCATCAGCCATGCAGAAATGTAATTAGCTTGTTAAATATGCATCAGCCACAATCATATTTACTCAAAACGTGAAGACATACAGAATACACTAATCTCTATTAAATTGGGTGAAGATTTATATGTGATCCTATTAACACTCCCCTAAAGCAGATGACACCACCCTATGGCAGAAAGTGAAGAGGAACTAAAAAGCCTCTTAATGAAAGTGAAAGAGGAGAGTGAAAAAGTTGGCTTAAAGCTCAACATTCAGAAAATGAAGATCATGGCATCTGGTCCCATCACTTCATGGGAAATAGATGGGGAAACAGTGGCTGACTTTATTTTTGGGGGCTCCAAAATCACTGCAGATGGTGACTGCAGCCATGAAATTAAAAGATGCTTACTCCTTGGAAGAAAAGTTATGCTCAACCTAGACAGCATATTAAAAAGCAGAGACATTACTTTGCCAACAAAGGTCTGTCTAGGCAAGGCCATGGTTTTTCCAGTGGTCATGTAGGGAGGTGAGAGTTGGACTGTGAAGAAGGCTGAGTGCCAAAGAATTGATGCTTTTGAACTGTGGTGTTGGAGAAGACTCTTGAGAGTCCCTTGGACTGCAAGGAGATCCAACCAGTCTGTTCTGAAGGAGATCAGCCCTGGGATTTCTTTGGAAGGAATGATGCTGAAGCTGAAACTCCAGTACTTTGGCCACCTCATGAGAAGCGTTGACTCATTGGAAAAGACTCTGATGCTGGGAGGGATAGGGGGCAGAAGGAGAAGGGGATGACAGAGGATGAGATGGCTGGATGGCATCACTGACTCAATGGACGTGAGTCTAAGTGAACTCCGGGAGTTGGTGATGGACAGGGAGGCCTGGCGTACTGCGATTCATGTAGTCGCAGAGTCGGACATGACTGAGTGACTGAACTGAACTGAACTGAAAGCAGGAGATCCACCTAAAAGATTATTTGAAAGTCGGTCATTTCCTCCTCTTTGAATATATCTCATCGACTAGATGCTCTCTACTTTCAGACCCAGCTTTATCAACTTTGAAATTTTTATTGGCTATAAAAGTTCTTGATGTGAATAAAAATTTGCTTTCCTAATTTTGACCCATTTCTCCTGGCTCTTCCAAATGAAATTATATAGTCCATTCTTTTCTTTGCCATAACAGCCCTCCAAGTAATTTGTAGACAGCCAGCCTATCTCCGAAAGTTTTTTCCAGGTTAGTTATCTCCAGCTGCCTCCAAGTTTCTTATAGGACTGTCTTTCAGCTTCTCATTGGCTGGTTAATGTTCTTGCTGAAAGTAGCTACAGGGTGCCAAGCTGTTGTAGATTACAATGTAAACATGGCTCCCTCAGCTGTCTGCATACTGTTATTTATGTAACCCAGGCCTGTGTTTCAGTAGTTAACTGTAGTTGATACGGTTTAAGCAATCTGGTCACACATTTGATTGCTACTGAGTTTGGGTTAAATTAAAATTGCAAGATGTTTACATTAGCCCCCATCAGATTATGTCTTGCACTCTCATTTTCAAGCTGTCACAGTACAGTTTCGCTATGTTTGTTCTACCTGTACTCGTAACACCGGCAGCTTATATTTTAGCTAACTTTTCAGCTCTGTATCATCTGCATACCTAATAAAACAGCTTTACTGTGTCTTCATCCAGGTCATTCATCAAAAACTGAATAGGTCAGGGACATGGACAGAGGCCTTCAGCAAACCACTATGGACCTCAGTTCCGGCAGATAAATGACAATACACACAGGATGTATATAAAAAATTCAACTTAGATAAACCGCTAAAGAGGATCAGAGAATCTTGCAAATGTGATTTTAATTTCAGCAAGTATTTGTTTTATGCTGTATAGTTTAGCTTCGCTTTTTAATTGTTTGGTGGGAGGTTGGAGAACACCACAAACCTTCCATAATTAAGACTTCTCAAAGAGTTATAAAACAATAATTCTATGAGGTAGGAATTACTGTCCCCATAATGCAGATTTAGAAACAAAACTTGGAGAGAGTCAATAACTTGATTAAGGTTACAAAGGTAATGACTGAGCCAGAATGCAAACCCAGATGCAGGTCTCTAATTGTTCCAATTAGTTCTATTAACCAAACAGTTTGGTTTTCTTCTCCTTCAAAAGTGAAGTGAAGTGAAGTCGCTCAGTCGTGTCCGACTCTTTGTGACCCCACGGCAGGCTCCTCCATCCATGGGATTTTCCAGAAAACTGGAAAACTGGAGTGGGTTGCCATTTCCTTCTCCATTCGCCTTCAGAGCTAACTATAATGTCATACCTGGGAAAAGATCTCTGCCTTGAGTCTGTATAGTGCTCTCTCTTAATAGAATCTCCTCACTTTCCTCCAAAATTGCCAGATGGTAGAAATCCTACATTCTTCTTATTAAACAAGAAAAAAGAATATGAGAGGGCCTGAATGCATCTGTTTCCATAAAAAAAGTTCACAAGCATACTCAGAAACACATAGGAAACTATTTCTCATGAAAGACTGAACATTACCACCATGTAAAAATCATTTTCAAAGGCAGCATATTTTAGTTGACCTATTGAATTGGTGACATTAATGGCGCTTAAGTGCATCCAATTCTCACATTAGCCTCTTCATCAAGCAAATCAGCACTGGGCAATAGAATCTGGAGTTTGAGTCGGAAAAGGAGTGTTCAAATCTCTCCTCAACGCCTCCCAGCTCCTCAGGAGAGTATGCTGGGTCTCTTTTGTCTTGCTCTGCACTCTCCCAAAGTGATCTCTTCTAAAGCAATGGTACCATTTTCCAACTCTAAGCCAAGAGTCATCTAGCAGGCACCTCTGTTCTGGAATTTACCATTTCACTTCTCTCAGAGTCTCCACTGGAGAGCACAAGAACTACACACTCAGCTTGTCTTTAAAACAAAAAAAGCCCACCATCTTTTGCCAATCTCCAGCGATTACTACTTCAGTTCAAGGCACCGCTATCCATCCATTCACTCACACTGGAAACGTGGGTAAGCAACCTTCTGCACTACTAATAATAAATCTCTAATCCTGAAGTCCTACTTTAAAAACCAATTTTCAGAAGCTGTTCACTTCACTTTGCCCCTTCTGTTCCTCTTCGGTTCACACCACTATGTTCTTCCCCCTGAATCCAGCTAAAGCTGCTTAAATGGCTCCCGTATCAACTCTTTCCTGAGCCCAACTCACTATAACAGGGAGGTTTTCTAAAATTCAAATCTCATCATATCACTCTTTTACTTAAAAATAATTCCATTGACTTCCCCAGGGAAAAAAAATTGAAGTTTCTTACTATGTCTTACAGGACCCACATCACAAGCCTCATCTCCTGCCACTCACTTATGTAACGCTGCTAGACATCTTCCCACTTCCTCAGATTCACTATGCTTTCTAATGCTGTACAGTTTGGAAGGTTTTTCTTACATTGATCTCCTGGGGATGCAGTGATGGACATATGGAATTACTTCCATTTCAGTATAAAGAATATCAGCTATAAAGGCCTCTCCCTTCAGATGCCCTGGAAAGTTGCATGGGGTAGAAGGAGGAAATGAGGTACCAACCTGGATGAGCATCCAGCTAAACTGGCAAAGATACAGGTAATGTGTGACTGCGGCAATGGCTGAACAGCTCTCCTCTGTGAGTTGGGGACTTGCGTATGCAGATGCCAGAAATACAATCTGTAAGAAACAAATACCTTTATTTTTAAATCGTGTTAAAGTCAATCAAGAATATTTTTAAAAATCAATTTTCTTATTTGAATCAATGATTCAATGACTCAAAGGGAAAATAAGTTGATTTGTTGCCCAAACTGAGAGGAACAAGTCATCCTAAAGCAAAAATACATGGGTTTTTATGCTTCTAAGAAAAAAAATTAATGATATGAAATTATGCTACATGCTGTTTTGGACTGTCATTGGAAATTCTCAGAGTAAATCTTGTTCTTATCAAGGATGGACAAAAATCATATGAAATATATTTACTTAAGTAAAAGTGAGAAAATAGAGTGGAAGTACCATTCTTTATGTAAGTCAAACCTCATAGGAGAGGAAAAAAAAAAGAGAGGCAAAATTTCTAAGTTTATTATCATCCGCATCATCTTGTTAGGAAGTAATTCATGTGACAAAATAGACTTAAAATAAATTTTAAATTTCAAACCCCACAGTTACCCTAATTCTTGGATTTTTATTTCAACTGTCTTTAAGTCTGTTCAAAAGTATCCTTCACAGTAAGATCTCTCTTGACTACACTATTGAAAATTATATCCCTTTTTCTTCTTTATTTCCACTCACGTGATCATCTGATTCTTTCTTTTTTTAATAGCACTTGCCACTTTCTAACACGTTCTATAATTTATTTCTTATGTTTCTTGGTCATTTTTAGTCTCACTTATTAGAATGTAATCCCTGTAAAGGCAGAATCACTGAATGTTTTACTCACTGTTGTACCCAACTCACATAGCCCAGTATCTGGAACCTAGTGAGTGAGTGAGTGAAGTCACACAGTCGTGTCCGACTGTTTGCGATCCATGGACTATAGCCCACCAAGCTCCTCCATCCATGGGATTCTCCAGGCAAGAATACTGGAGTGGGTTGCCATTTCCTTCTCCAGGGGATCTTCCTGACCCAGGGATCGAACCCAGGTCTCCTGCATTGTAGGCAGACGCTTTAACCTCTACGCCACCAGGGACATAGTAGGTACTCTTAAATCTTTTATAGGGTTTCCCTGGTGGCTCAGATGGTAAAGCCTGTTCCTTCTCCAGCAGATCTTCTCAACCCAGGATCAAACCAGGGTCTCCTGCACTGTAGGCTGATTCTTTACCAGCTGAGCTATCAGGGAAGTTCATTCTCTTAACACTTTCATCAAAACACTAACAATGAACAATAAACACTAGAAACTGTACTTAAAAAGATTCAAGAGATATAGAACTATGAGATTCAGTCCCCAAAAATGAAAAAAAAAATCAAAATTGTATGTTTTCCTTTTTACAAAGTGGCATCTTTTCATAAAGTCTTTATGAGATTACTTATAAACCTCTCTAATTCAGATCCTATAGTATAGATTGTGTTGAATTTATTCTGTAGTTTTGTCCTGATCACCCTGAATAGTTTGCTAGGGAAAACGACAGCATAAATCAAACTGTAGGCTTCCCTGGTGGCTCAGTAGGTAAAGAATCTGCCTGTAATGCAGAAGACCTGGATTCAACCTCTGGGTCGGGAAGATTCCCTGGAGAAGAGAATGGCCACCTACTCCAGTATTCTTGCCTGGAGAATTCCACAGACTGCGGAGCCTGGCAGGCTATAGTCCACGGGGTTGCAAAGAGTCAGACATGACTGAGAGACTAACATTTTCACCTTTCACTTTTCAAACTGTAATTGAATATGCTTAGTTTTATGCATTCTATGACACTATTTATAAATGGTATATTAATTTAAATGATTCTTATTCTTTTCAATGTCTATTTCTTTGAAACAAATCAGTACAAGTCATTGTTTAAAACTGTATTTACTTTCAAAATACAATTTTAACACCCAAAATTTCATTCTTAAGATACTTCTTCATGTTTTATTATGTTGTAATTTTTTTGTAAATCATAAGACTATTTACAAACCTACCTGTGTAATTACGAACATTCTTCCAGAACGTTCTCTAAGAGAAATGCTTTTTCTCATAATAAGAAAAGATTGATAGATCGATAAGCAGGAGAAGGCTGAGCTCTTAATAAACATTACAAAAACAAGGATGAGCTAAGAATACTTGGAGAACCAGCAATTACACAACATTGGGCCTATCTATAACTAAATTAAAGTGAATTAAAATACAAATTAAACAATGAAAGTAAAATAAAATCTCCTAGCATATTTGGGTCACATATCCTTAAGACACATTACCTAAGAGACAGGAAGTTTACCACTGCTTTTTTACTCAAACACATAGAGATGTCCAGGAAAAAGGGATATTCTCAATTAGTTCTCTGGATACACTAAGTTGAACACCATAGGAGGAAACAATAAATTTTTCAATGGTTCTCCATCATTCAGGTGTTGATTCATTCGGTAAGCAAGTGTTGGGAGTGCCTACTGTCTACAAAGCACTATACTAGCTATGCAAGATGAAGAATTTGATGGCACAAAACAGTGTAAAGCGAGGTGCTACATATTTTCTCTTGGTTTGCATGTGTGTGAGAGCACACGTGCATGCGTGTCACGTACCAATGATGTGAAGTCATTATTGTTTCCATCTCAATTTAGTAAATGATGACAGAGGATCTGATAGGGGAACTGACTTGTTTAAGGCTCATTGAACAAGCATTAAAGTGGGATTCAAATCCTGGTGTTCTGATTTGTAAAACCAGTGTTCTTTCTAGAACATCATGCTGCTGCTCCCCAAGCTATTCAACATCAAGCAGGAGTCCTATCTCAAGTCCTGAAATTCCAGTTTAGTGTTTGTTTCTCAACGTTTTGTAACTCATGGGCCACCACAGGTTCACAATGGCAACAGAGCATAACAACTACGGCAAATATAACATTACTCTTAATTCTATATTGATACAACATATGTACATCTTAACTAAAAGAAAGCTGTATTCCCAAAAGAGAATATCTGATATGTTTTGTTGACAACTTATAAAATTCTTCCTTCTTCTGGTTGATTAGAGCTCTATTATAACAGCTATGGGAGGATATGGGCTTCCCTGGTGGTTCAGCTGGTAAATAATCCACCTGCAATACAGGAGACCTGGGTTTGACCTCTGGGTTGGGAAGATCCCCTGGAGAAGGGAAAGTCTACCCACTCCAGTATTCTGGCCTGGAGAATCCCATGGACTGTATAGTTCATGGGGTCGCAAAGAGTCAGACACGACTGAGCGACTTTCACACACACACAAGGGAGGACATGGAGGACATATATTCTTTCACTTTAAATATATAACACGTGTCTCTTCTAACTTGGGCTAAATAATAACAATTAATAAAAGCTGGTTTTCCTGTAAACTCCATTTCTCAGAACTCCTTTATACACACTCCTGCCACCATCCCCTCCCTTTACCACGCACATTCCCCCTCCTCTCTCTATGACACAGTCTTCCCTCCACTCTCCATCTTACCCAGATCTACTCAGTTTTTACAGAAGCAGCTCAAATTTCACCTATTCTGATCATGACAGACTCCTAGACTTTTCTATTTTTTTGAGTGCTAATAGCACTTGCTAAGTATTTATACTGGGCCAAATGTTGTCTTTTCAAACAGGGAAGTTCCTAGGAGGAAGCAAGACATGCACATACGATGCAATAAAATGTGACAGGTGCTGTAGTGGACGATGGTGTAAAACATCAGGGGAATGCAAAGTCAAGACTGAACAGTTCTGCTTGTGTATGGAAGTCAAAGGAATATTCAAAGAGGAAACAGAATTGCAGTGGCTTGGCCTATACCTTCTCTTCCACAGGACCCTTCATGTTCCAAACCTGCTGCTCTAACTGCACTGATTGCCCTTCTCTAAAACATGTTCGCATCATCTCTCAACTCTTTGTTTCTGTTCGTTGTCTTCTGTGTAGCTTGAATTTTTGTTTGATCTTTCTCTATCAGAAATTATATCCATTTTTCAAGGTGTGGTGGAAATGTCAACTCTATCATATGGCTATTTCTTTCAACCATAAATAACCATTTCAAGCTCTGAATTTTTAAAGGCAGGATTCTGTTATAACAATCAATCCATTTTGCTATCCAATTCTTTAGATTAGAAATTAACTTAAATCTCCTGGAAAACTGTCAACTCCTTAAAGGCAACAATCCAGTAATATTCTGTATTATTATTTTGAATATATTTTTAAGAAGGAAGTATTGCTAAGTATTCAGTATCCCATACAGACTCTATCATGATTTTGAGCATAGTATTTTCTTAAACAGTATTATTGACGTATGATTGACAGACAATAAATGGGACATATATAATGTGTATGATTCAATAAGTTTTGACCTGTGAAACCATCTTCACAATCAAGATAATTAACGTATGCTGCCCCAAGCTTCCTCATGACCTTTGTAGTACCTCCTTGCTCCACCACCACACTGCACATCCTCAGGCAACCTGTTCCTTGTCGCTATACATTAGTTTCATTTACTAGAATTCTATGTTAATGGAAACATATGTACTCTTTTCTCTCTGGTTTATTTTACTCAGCATCATTACTTTGAAATTCATCCAAAATAATGTCTCAATGGTTTATTCTGTTTTTATTGTTGAATAATATTCTAATAACGTGTCCTATCACGTGTTGATGGATATTTGGGTTGTTTCCAGTTTGGGGCTTTTACGGAGAAAAGCTGCTACGAATGTACAAATCTTAGTATGGACATATGCTTTCATTTATCTTGAGTAAATACTTGGGAGAGGAATGGCTGGGCCATATGCTGTGTATTTAATCTTTTAAAAACCTGATTAAGGGACTGGCCTGGTGGTCCAGTGGCTAAGAATTCACCCACCAATGCAGGGAACATGTGTTTAATCCCTTGTCCAGAAAGATTCCACATGCTATATGGTGCAGCTAAGCCTGTGTACCACAAAGACTGAATTCACGATCTAGAGCCATCAAGCTACAGCTACTGTGCCCACACACTGCAACTATGAACTATATACTAACAACTAACTATTAGAGAAATTAAGAAAATAGTCCCCTTTACATCTGCATCAACAAGAATAAAATATCTAGGAACAAATCTAACTAAGGCAATAAAAGACCTGAAATTGAAGAAGACACAAACCGATGGAAAGATATACCATGCTCATGAATTAGAAGAATTAATATTGTTAAAATGACCATACTACTCAAAGCAATCTACAGATTCAAAGCAATGCTTATCAAAATACCCATAACATTTTTCACAAAAGTAGAACAAATAATTCTAAAATTTGTATGAAAACATATAAGACTGTGAATAGCTGAAACAATCTTGAGGAAGAAGAACAAAGTTGGAGGCATCACATTCCTTGATTTCAAACTATACTACAAAGCTACAGTCATCATAGCAGTATAACACTGGCACAAAAACAGACACATAGATTAATGGCCTAGAATACAGAGTCCAGTAATGAATCCACACTTATATGAACAATTAATCTACAACAAATGAGACGAAAATACACACAGGGAAAAGACAGCCTCTTTAGTAAATGGTTTTGGGGAAACCAGTCAGCTACACTCGAAAGAATCAAACTAGGTTACTCTCTCACACTATGCATAAAACTAAATTCAAAAACAGATTAAAGACTTAAATATAAAACCTGAAACCATAAAGTTTCTAGAAGAAAACACAGGCAAGTTCTTTGACAGTGGTCTCAGTAATACATTTCAGTCTCAGTACTTTGGGATGTGTCTCCTCATTTGCAGAGAACAAAAGCAAAAATAAACAAATGAGACTACATCAAACTAAAAATCTTTTGCTTAGTGAAGGAAACTATTGGCAAAATGAAAATGCCGTCTACTAAACAGGGGAAAATATTTGCAAATGATACACTTGATAAGGAATTAACATTCAAAATATATAAAGAGCTCATACAACTCTTCTTCAAATAAAACCAAACAACCTGATTAAAAAATAGGTAGAGGATCTGAATAGACATTTTTCCAAAGACGACATACAGATGGCACATGAAAAGACACTCAACATCATTAATCAAGCTGGGCTGTGCTCAGTTGCTCAGTCATGTCAGCTCTTTGTGTCCACACAGACTGTAATCCGCCAGGCTCCTCTGTCCCTCTGTCTTGCCTGGGGATTCTCCAGGCAAGAATACTGGAGTGGGTTGCCATGCCCTCCTCCAGGGGATCTTCACAACCCAGGGATCGAACCCAGGTTTCCAGCACTGCAGGCAGATTCTTTACCGTTTGAGCCACCAAGGAAGCCCAAGAATACTTTACCAGCTGAGCTACCCAGGATGCCCCATTAATCACGAGGGACATGCAAATCAAAACCACAATGGGATATCACGTCACACTTGTCAGAATGGCTATCAAAAAGACCACAGATAACAAATGTTGGCAAAAAGGTAGAGCAAAAGGAACCCCTGTACACTGCTGATGGGAATGCAAGTTGGTGCAGTCCCTATGGAAAACAGTATGATGGTGCCTCAAAAAATTAAAAATGGAATCACCATGTAACCTACCAATTCCACTAAGGAATGGGCATTAATCCAGGTAAAACAAAAATACTAATTAGAAAAGATATAACAAGACTCTTGAGAGTCCCTTGGAATGCAAGGAGATCCAACCAGTCCATTCTATAGGAGATCAGCCCCGGGTGTTCTTTGGAAGGAACGATGCTAAAGCTGAAACTCCAGTACTTTGGCCACCTCATGCAAAAAGTTGACTCATTGGAGAAGACTCTGATGCTGGGAGGGATTGGGAGCAGGAGGAGAAGGGGACGACAGAGGATGAGATGGCTGGATGGCATCACCGACTTGATGGACTGAGTTTGGGTGAACTCCGGGAGATGATGATGGATAGGAAGGCCTGGTGTGCTGCAATTCATGGGGTCGCAGAGAGTCAGACACGACTGAGCAACTGAACTGAACTGAACTGATGCATCCCTCCGTTCATCACAGCATTATTTACAATAGCTAAGATATGGAAGGAACCTAAGTGCCAATCAATAGATGCATGTGTGTGTGTGAAAGAGATATTGGAATATTACTCAGCCATAGAAGAGAATGAAATCTTGCCATTTACAACATGAATGGACTTAGTTGGTATTATGCCAAGTAAAACAAGTTAGAGGAAGACAAGTACTATATTATTTCACCTGTGCATGGAATATAAAAAAATAAAAATGGCCAAGCATAACAAAACAGAAATAGACCTATATATTCAGAGAATAAACAGGCGGTTGCTAGAGTGGAGGGGAGTGAGTGGAGCAAAGAAGTGGGTGAGGGAGATTAAAAGGCTGTTTACAAACAATGGTTCTACATTTAAAACTTAAGAAAATTTCAGGAAGATGTTTAAAATCATACAGTCTATTTTCAAGGATTCACAGTAACTGATGAAATTCTGTTCATTCTTTCCTCACTAAAGCAAGAGGAACAGGTATCTTCAAAATTCTGTATCACTTTAAAAAGAATTCAAAATTCTGCCTTGTTCCTGACTTGGTCTTGAAAAATTAGCAATCTCATCATCTCTCTACAACCCAGTTCAACTAGTTTAGCAATCTCATTACCTCTCTACAACCCAGTTCAACTAGTTACCTAGTAGGCACAGAGTATCTAGCACTGAGGTGGGCTCTATGGAAGACACTAAGGAGCAGGAGAAATGTTTCCTAACTGGGAACAATGGATTATCTAGAAGCAGAGATGAGATGATCTACACCAAGGCTGAGTCACACACAAGATTCCGTCTCTCTTACTGTTTTCATGCCTTAACCCCAAACTTTTATAAAGTGATCATTCTTTGTTCTGCCAAGGAGGAATAAAGGTATAAAAGAAGACTGAGGCTTACTTCTATTGATGGCAGTAAAATGAAATAGTCAGCATTAATGTTTAGCTCAATTAGCCATTTCATCTGCAGGAAGAGAACATTATTTATAACAGACTATTAATTTTTTAAAGATTGTCTTGATGTGGGCCATTTTTAAAGTTTTTATTCAATTCGCCACAATATTGTTTCTGTGTTATGTTTTGGTTTTTTTGGCCATGAGGCATGTGAGATCATAGCTCCCTGACCAGAGATGGAACCCACGACTAACCTTTTCACTTTCATAGCTATATATATATACTCTATATCTCTCTTTCTCCTTCTCACCATATATATATATTCAATTTTATCCATGAGATGAAATGAAACACCAAACTTTTACATCTACTCATTACTGTATTTTTCATTGAAATAACTACCATAATTATGAATATGTGGTCAGCTCTCCTAATATTTGCAACCATTCAATAGTTAAGATACTGATAGGAATTATGGAGCAGCTGTTGTACAAAGTTCAAGTTTAACAATGCATTATTCTGGAAATGGTTAATCAAGCATGAGTGAATCCCTTCTTTGTCAAAGAAGCTCCGTATCAGAACACCATGTACTTTACTGAGTCACTCCAAACAGTGAATGGAACACACTCTATTTTAAAAACTAAGAGGACTGGGCTGGATGCAGGCTAATGTGCCTTACCACACTGCTCTACAATATCATGATCTTTTTTTTTGTTTGTTTGTTTCATTCTGACTTGTCATTCAAAAGCATCTCAGAATATGTGGGTCAGACTTTAAATCAAATTCAGCCATCATGAGCATAGGTACTTTATGATGCAGAGAACCCCTAGAGTTTCCCTGTCTCGGGGAAAGGCAAGCACTCTCTCTTCTCTACACCCGTCCGTGCATGCTCAATAGCTCAGTCGTGTCCAACTCTTTCTTTGCGACCCCATGGACCATAGTCCACCAGGTTCCTCTGTCCACGGAATTTTGCAGGCAAGAATCCTAAAGGGGGTTGCATTTCCTACTCCAGTTCCTTCTTCTGGCAACCTATTCTGGGATCCCGCTCACCCATTTATTAACTCTACCATCTAAGCCCAATGCATTTTAAATTCAGTTTTTATAGTCATTAAAACAATTTCATGTACATGGTTTTTAAGTTTCAATTGTTTTAGAAGGTTGAGAACAGACCAGCTGTGCTCTAAGGCCTGCCGTGCAGTCATCATCCTGAGATTCTCCTTGCATTCTAGATTCTGAATTCTGTTTTCCTCCTCCTTCCTGTTCTGAAGCACATCTCTAGTAGCTACGTCAGTACACAGAGATCACTTTTTTGAAGACTTGTATGACTGAGGTCTTGTATGACTGTGTTATAAGAACAATTTACAGTCAGAATTCTAAACTTACTAATTTTTGTCCTCTGGTGTTGCTGTTGAGAAGTCTAAGACCATTCTAATCCCCAACATGTGACACTGGGCTGAGGGTTGGGTGGATCCTCTGGAAATCCTTAGCTCTTGTTTTATTACAGTGTTCTGAAATGTCACAGTGATTCCATACTTTGTTTGGTTTTGTTTGCTAAGCATTTTAAGGGCTCTTATGAATCATATTCTACAACTCTGGCCTTTTTTATTATGTATTTCTTTGATAATTTCTTCCTCTCTATTGTCTCTTTTCACACTTTCTAGATCCATTATTAACTAGGTATTGGACCTTCTGGCCTGATTCCTTCTTTCCTTCTTTTTCTAAAAATATATTCTTTTTATTTACTACCCTCTTTGTTCCCCATCTAGCTCATGAAGATACTCGTAAGAAAAAAGTTTGTTCAACATTTTTAAACTTAAAGTCTACCATATATACAGTAGATCTCAGGAATCTTTAATTGCAATTAGACAAAATTTTACATCTCTATATACCCCCTATAAAATCACCATCAAGATCAAGATATATAAATTTCCAACATCTCATAAGGTTCACTTATTTCCCGTCCCAGTTAATACTCAGTAGCTTTAGGAAAATCACCATATACACCTGTATTACCATCAGTTAGTTCTGGCTATTCTTAAACTTCATATGAATTGACTGTAGTATGTACTATTTCATATCTGGTTTATTTCTCTTAACAAATGTTTGTGAGATTCATCTATGTTGTTGCAATAATGTTTCACTCTGTTTTTCATTGCTGTATAGTATTCCACTGAATGAATACACCAAAATGTATCCATTCTACTTCCTATGGACATTTGGGTTATTTACAATTTGGGAATGCTATACTTAAAACTCAACATTCAGAAAACTAACATCATGGCATCCAGTCCCATCACTTCATGGCAAATAGATGGGGAAACAATGGAAACAGTGAGACTTTATTTGGGGAGGGGGGCTTCAAAATCACTGCAGATGGTGACTGTAGCCATGAAATTAAAAGAAACTTGCTCCTTGGAAGAAAAGCTATGACTAACCTAGACAGTATATTAAAAAGCAGAGACATTAATTTGCCAACAAAGATCCACCTGGTCAAAGGTATAGTTTTTCTAGCAGTCATGTATGGATGTGAGAGTCGGACTATAAAGAAAGCTAAGCACTGAAGAATTGATGCTTCTGAACTGTGGTATTGGAGAAGATTCTTGCGAGTCCCTTGGACTACAAGGAGATCCAACCAGTCCATCCTAAAGGAGATCAGTCCTGGGTGTTCATTGGAAGGACTGATGTTGAAGCTGAAACTACGATACTTTGGCCACCTGATGCAAAGAGCTGGCTCATCTGAAAAGACCTTGATGCTGGGCAAGATTGAAGGCGGGAGGAGAAGGGGATGACAGAGAATGAGATGGTTGGATGGCATCACTGACTCAATGGACATGAGTTTGGGTAAACTCTGGAAGTTGGTGATGGACAGGGAGGTCTGGCATGCTGCAGTCCATGGTGCTACAAAGATTCGGACACAACTGAGTGACTAAACTGAACTGATGAATAAAGCTGTAATAAATATCTCACAGACTAGTCTTTTATGGCTTATTTATCCTGGGTACTTATTTAAGAAGAAAATTTATAGATTGTAGGATAGGTGTGTGTTTGTTTAGCAGAAATTCCCAATGGCAACACCTGGTATTGTATGTTTTTTCTGAATTTTAGTCATTCTGGTTGATGAACAATTGTGTATCATTCTGGTTCACATTCATTTTTTAACCCTCTTTAACTAGGTTCCATGGTTACCAAGGAGCCACTAAGATTACTTTTTAGCATTCATGCAACTTGATCTCTTTGATATTTTGTTATTGGCATACCTTCCTTCTTTATATTTGCTTGCTTCTAAATCTCTTCCTTATACAACATAAAGATTTCATTCTTCTGAACCAAAGAGTCCTGGATTCAAATTTTAATATTACCAGTAGACCACAGTGATGTCAGGGAAGTTATTCAACTTTCTGAGCTTCAGTATCTATATCTTTAAAATCAAGCTAACTATATTCATCTCGTGGGGCAGTTGTGAAGAATAAGTTATGTCAAATGAGCGCATCTCAAACTTCTACTGGAAAAGAATATGCATGTCTGATTGCTCCTGGGAAGTCTGGGGCTGTGTCCTTGACAAATACTTCTTTTGTGCGTGTGTCATGCTTCATCTTAAATATTGCATATGTGCATACAGTATTCATGCATACATGAATCTTGCATACGTGATGCTAAGTCACTTCAGTTGTGTCCAACTCTTTGCGACTCTATGGACTGTAGCCTGCCAAGCTCCTCTGTCCGTGGGATTCTGCAGGCAAGAATATGGGCGTGGGTTGCCATGCCCTCCTCCAGGGGATCTTCCCAACCCAGGGATCGAAATTGTGTCTCCTATGTCTCCTGCACTGGCAGGTGGGTTCTTTACCACTAGGGCCCCTGGGAAGCCCAGGTGAATTTTACATGTTGCTTAATAGCATCATGCTTATCTAACCATATATATATTAATTTTATTTTGCTGTAAAACAAGACTGATAACTGATGATGTAGGAAGATAGGACAGACACATGGGTTCTCACTCACGCTGTAATACTGTCCTCCTTTATCCAGGGGATAAATACACCCGTGAAAAGAATAGACAATCTTGACCTTCTCCATGCTGTTTCAGAACCTGCATTCTCTTCCTTCTACCACTCTTACATAATAGTATTTCAGACCTGCTTAGAATACTAAAGAAACAAAAAAGGGAGAAGAAAAATCTGTCTTTTGAATAAAAAGAAATTCAGTTCACTGGCCAGGGAAGGTCTTGCACTGTGTTGCTAAGGCATTTTGGAATTGCATTTTAAAAAATAAATAAATGGGGGCTCCAGTAGTTTGAATAGTGGGACCCCAAAATTCATAACTACCTGGAACACTTCATTTGGAAGCAGGGTCTTACAGATTCACTAGTTTAGACGAGGTCACACAGGCTTAGAGTAGGCCCTAAATTCAGTGACGGTCCTGCTAAGAAGCCCATATGCAGACAGACGCACACACAGGGAAGAAGTCTATGCGATAAGAGGCAGAAACTAGAGGTGAAAAGCTGAAATGCGAAGGGTCACTAGAAATCACCAAAAACTTTGAAGAGGCAAGGAAAGGTTCTTCCCTAGAGTCTTTAGTGGGGCACAGACCTGCTGACACTGTGATCTCAGATCTCTAGCCTCCAGGACTATGAGAGAATAAATTTCTGTTGTTTTACACTGCCCCAACTGTGGTGCTTTGTTACAGCAACCCTAGGAAACAAGCACAGGCTCGCCTTTCGATGGGCAGCTCATGGGAGGCCTCTTTGAAGAACTGACATTTTAGCTGTCATCTTAAGACAAGAATGGAGGAGGGCATGGCAACCCACTCTAGTACTCTTGCCTGGAGAATCCCATGGACAGAGGAGCCTGGCCAACTACAGTCCATGGGGTCACAAAGAGTCGGACCCAGCTGAGTGAGTAAGCACTAAAGAAAGTGGTGGCCAGGTAAGTGTAAGAGAGGTTTTGCAAGCCAAGGAAACACAGCACGTGCCATGATTCCCAGGATGGAGAAGGGTCTGTCAAGTTCAATAAGGTGAATGATTTGTCCAAGATGAGAAGACCAGGAAGAGAAGAACTGAGACTTGGTTCTAAGACTTCAGATTTAAAGACCAGGGGTTACAGCTTTCATACTACCTCCCGGCTCTCAGCACAGCCTCAAAACAACCAACCAACTGGCCAATCTGCTCACCCATCCACCCCTCAGTGTTCAATTTTTTTGGCAAGTAAAAGTGAAGGATGGCTAGAGGCTGAGCAGAGATTGCTGACAAAGGACATTTTTATGAGATAGGAGAAGGCTAGTACTAAAGAGCTATTCTACAATTGTTCCTCCTGGCCAAAGCACCCTAGAGAAACACATGTGAAAACCAGCTTAATCAGTCTTCAAGTCTTAGTGATTATTTGTAGCTCCTAGATGAAGAAGAGGCAGAAAAAGTTTCCTGGAGGCTGTAGCTTTTTGTGATTCGAAAGCACCTAGAGGCAACCACTGTGAAACCTTCCTGAAATATTCATCAGGTCTCTGGCTTGATGAAAAAAGCTGCAAGGCTCATCTTTTCCTACACAAACTGTAGCTGTAGTATCATAGGCTAAAATCAGCTTTTGGGTAGGTTTTTGCTTGGTCTGCTTAGTGCTTTTAAAAAATCCAACTATTTCACACAACAGTTTAGGTACTCAATTTTTCTTAAAAAGTCAAAAGTCCTTGCCATAGGGAATGATTAGTCAGAGTTGGGTAATGGCTTCCACTTAGAAAGGGCATACATTTACCAGTTACCATAGTCCCCAGGGCTACACTTAAATAGCTTTTCTGGTCTCCTGTAGGCATTTGGGTTTGTGAGCCTTGTTCTATAAAAATTAACTTTACAATCTCCAACCTGACTCCGCATTATCTGTACATTTAAACCTCTCACTAGTCTCAAACGCAGAACCTACTATTAACTCTGAGAAACTCCTCATTCTTCTGTAAATATCTCATATTCATTTCTCTTTCTCAGCTCTCTTTTAGTCAAATCTACCTCTCCTCCAGGGAACACCATACGTTATGACACTTGAGCCAAATATATGTGGCCCATTACTTTTCTAGAACCAACTCCTTATTATGTCTGCTAAAGTTTTCTTAACTGAATGCTGACTGGCATTGTTAATTAATTATCAAGTACATGTATTTAAGCCAAAGGTTATACAGTGTTTTGATGAATGTCTTTGCTATCGTCTTAGCACTTAACACTTAAAATGTTCATGGTTAGTTGTATAAAGTGATGAGTGAATGGTCTCAATGAGTCATCATCAAAGAAAGGTGGGCTAGTTAATAATTCTAATTATTCACACTTTTGGATTATATTCTCTAGGCTCTAGGCTTTACCCTCTTATTTTCAGACAATTCTTTACTATGAAGTAGGTAACAAAGAGTGGAGAGAATAAAGCAGGATATAGTTTTCTTGCAAATGCTCTAACACAAGGCTTTATGAGGAGAAAGACTGAAATCAGTGGCTAAAATAGGGTTATTAGACTACCTTGGATTAACCAATTACATTATCAAAAATAAAAACCAATTGCATCATCATATTTTAACTTCCGTAATCATTATAACCCCATGAGTTAATCCTGGGTTGCTCCTGAGATGTCAAGTTAGCTATGGCTTTTATTTCATACACACCTGAATTTAGACTATCCTTGTTTTGCATGAGAGTCGGCTCTGAAGTCGAATCTTTAAGTTACTAAGATTTCTGTGTGGCTGAGAATGTGGGTTAGACCGTTCTCCCAGTTCTGTCTCCAATCCCTGTATTTTCAGTTGGGGGACGAGATTGGCAGTGACTCCTAGAGCAGAAACCATCTAGCAGGTTTTAAATGGTTTTGGACTGTTGCCTGGTAGTAGTAAAACCAAAATTAATGAGACAGAACTGATTTGAGAATGATGAGTTTGAAATATGCCAGAAGCTCCATAGCCACACTCTTGCCCACTCAATTTAACTCATTCCTGAAGGTCGTTCTCATTAAAACAAAAAAAAAGCTTTACGTATTACACATTTCCACAAGACTGATCATTTACTATCAACCAATTTTATTTCCTTTTACTTAAGAAAATTTTTTGTGACTTTAAGACTCACAGAGGATTATAAGTGATTTCCTGTCCCTGTTGATTTGGAGCAAATGGATGACCCCGACGCACATTTTACAATATTGTAATCGGCGTTCTGAAGGAAAGCTTCATTTGCTTTGGATGGTGAAGTTTGCTTACAATATTTAAAAGAAGTGATTTTACTTGGCACAATATTCTTAGGAATTCTTTAGAAGCAGGCTTTATTTATATTTGGCTTTTTTTTTTCCTTAGGAAATGTTCCAAATTAAGGATTTTATTAGTATTCATTTTCTGCTCCAAGCAAGAGGGGAAAACAAGAGCAAATCCCAGGGGGAAAGCATATAAAGCTTGGCTATCACACAGTTATTTCTGTGTTTCTTCCACAGAAGAGTAAGAAGTTTGTAAGAAATTATGTCCGTAACCACACATTGAAATGAGAGCTTCTAAATGGCTTTCACAGTGAACCTTGAAACAGGCTCTGGCTGAATGTAATTTCCCTTCTGTGCGCTCCTCCTCTCTGCCAGTCCCACCTCGATTCTCCCTGTCATTACTAACTAGTGCCGGTTCAAACTGGCTGGCTCCAGTCTCTGCAGCATCCTTCCTCTGTTTCTCTGGGCTTTGTTTGAGTTAGAATAGAGCATGGCTTTTTGCTTCCATGCAGCTTTGCAATTAACCCCTAAACTGAAAAAAAATCACCGAATAACCTGTTAAGGTCTTACAGATAGCATTAATCTAAAGCAATTAGAACTCCACGTTTAAATATTATCATATATATTTATATGTCCTCTATTCTCCTGGTTCTGATAGTAAATAGCTTTCAACCCTTAGCTGAGCATAAGTCATTCTGTATAACTCTTCTGTTTGTTTATGAAGTTCTAGAGAAATGTGTATATAAAGACTTTGCAAAGAATCCAAGCAAAGTTCATTCAAATATTGTAACTTTTCCTGTTTTTTCCACTAAACAGACAGGAAGCATAAACAGAACAGTCCTGAGTCATCCAACAAAGAGAAACCTGGAAAATGTCACTGATACAGTGGCATTATTTTAAGCAATGCACTGGTTTTAGAATCAATCATCTGAAGCACTGAATATGTCCCTTCTGTAGCAATACCTGTGGGAAGGAAACTCTTGCAAAGCAATTCTTAGTTTTAGAATTAAGTACATGCCATTATCATAATCCAAAGGAAATAAAAAAGCCACTTAAAGCATATAAATATTATGTTCTGATAAAATAAAACCTCACATTATTTACTTACATCAAACAAACTGCCACCCTATGTTAACTGCAGTTTCGCTTCTAGTGTTGCAGATTAATACAGAAGCCTGTATCTCTAAGCCTGCCATGACTCTGTGTGTGTGTGTGTGCACGCATGCGTGCGTGCATGCGTGCGTGCGTGTGTGTGTGTGTGTGTGTGTGGAGGAACAGAGGAAAGATGAAGGCAACGTGACGGGGTCAGTGACTCTTTCAGTCAAGGCTTTGAAGCTCCTCAAATGCTGACACGCACTTGAGAAATCTAATGGGCTCCCCCAGACTAACCTGGCTGAGAGAGCTGAACTTGGCCTGACAGCAGGCGGGACGCACAGGCGGGACGCACGGGAAAGTGACCTTTAGCCTGGCCGCGTGCTTTGTCTGGCCAGTGCAGGGTCTTTAATGACTGGAATGTAAGCTCCCCTCAGCAGGGCCTGTGCTCTTGGGGTCCCCACTGCCTTATATTTGTCTTCATTTGTGTGACCGGCTCCCAAAGGACTTAGAGTTGGGGACCTCACTTCAGAAACTGAGTGCAATGGCCTAATATCTCCACTGACCACATTATAAGGCCTGTCTCCAAGCTCCTGACACACATT
This sequence comes from Capra hircus, assembly GCF_001704415.2. NCBI lineage: Eukaryota > Metazoa > Chordata > Mammalia > Artiodactyla > Bovidae > Capra > Capra hircus. Next base: position 20,076,143 of record NC_030814.1, read on the forward strand.
TTCCTCTCTGCTTTGGGAATTTCATCTCAGAAGCAAATTCACTGTGACAACAGTCATGACCGTGTATACAAAATCCCAGACTGCCTGTCCCCAGCGAACATGTTTACAATTAGACAGAGCTTTATACCGAGACTCAGTTAATTCTCCTCTGCGTCCTCCTTTGGCCAGCAATGGATCAAACCGGAATACGAAGTAACATCATCAAAATCATGGATGACTCATAAATTCAGGGTAAATGCCAACTAACTGTGGCCTTTTGACTTACTGTGAATTCTTAGAGAAAAGTAGAAAATGGTACAAATAATCTGTTTTCCCTTTTGTGAAATCGTTTGAATGCTGACTGGGCTTCTGTACATCACAAAATCACAGTAGCTCATATTTTGGATAAGACAGGATCAGATTTACATTCCATCCCTTAAAGGACAGTCAGTGGAGGGTGGTAGATTCTCGGTCTGTTTACATTCTTTTTCTGAAATAATTGCAGTTCCTTTGCTATTTTGCTAGTGTACAGTAAATGCTAAGAGCTATTTACAAGTACAGTCCTTAAGAGAAAAAAGACAACAGTGGTGTTTGGAAGGTCTTAGGAAAATCAGAATATCAAGGTGTATGCTTGGAAAATATGTTATTTCTGAACTGCATGAAGAGGTGATGTGACAGTCAGGATCTCTGGCCTCTACGGGGAAATTCTAAATTGACATCGGTGTTAAAGGATAAGATAAACGTGTCCAATTACTCTTAAGCCCCACAAAAAAAAGAGTACTGTCTTTTTTTCATGAGGCTATACATATATGGTCTATCTTACAGGGCTTTTGTAAGTGTGATATGAAGTTAGAATGAAAAAGTGCTTAAAAATTTAGAAATCACTATTCAAATGTTAAGTATTATGATTATTCTTTAAAATTTGGAGAAGAAAGCTATTCTTCTAACTGAGAGAGCATAGTATCTAAATTTCCACTGAAAAGTTGTTTATCAATTCTAAATATGATTCCAAGTTGAACAAGAAAGTTTTTTTTTCCCCTAATTATGATAATTTTGTTCCACACATATTTTCATAGTACTTTATATTCTAGTCCTTTAAAGCATTTCATTCACAATAATGTTAATCCACAATATCTCTACAAGGCAGAAAGAAATTCAAATTGCATGGAAAGTAAGCAGTGAGCCTAGAATGGAATTCACATTTCCTGACCTTCAGTTTAGTGTTCCATCTGTTAAGCCCTGGTTTTGAATAATGAACTCAAATTAACCTAATTGTCATTGCTCAAAAATTCATTAATCGCAGCAGCAAATCTGAACAAAATGAGTAAATCAATGAAAATCGATACCCTAGAGTTGCTTTTAAGTGTCATTCCTCACACAGCTAACTAATTAATGGGAGAAACTCTAATCCATATCTTGTACCTCATTAAAAAGGGGACCCTTCTTTGACTACTATGTTTTAAAACATAGTAAGGTAAGGTAAGGTAAGGTAAGGTGAAGTCGCTCAGTTGCGTCCGACTCTTTGCGATCCCGTGGACTGTAGCCTACCAGGCTCCTCCGTCCATGGGATTCTCCAGGCAAGAATACTGGAGTGGGTTGCCAACATAGTATCATGGCTTAAACTAACAACAAGTTTTTTTTCATCACCTTAGTTTAACTTTGCTTCTCAAGCTGGAAGGTTTCAACGTGGTTTTCTACAAGTGACACATTTAATTTTTAGACAAACTTTTAGTATTTAGACAAAATATATTATCTATCTTTTCCCGGATTTTCTTCATTTAAGTCCATAACAATAGCAATAGAATAACTGAGCGTCTTCTGCCACCATAGATTTATAACAGAAAATATATACAGAGAGACACAAGCACATGCAGATAGGGGTGGTATTTCTTGTGTCCTTGTTTCAGGCATGTGACAAGAATAATCAGTTGAGTTCCTCTGGACATAACTCCTGGGTAGAAAGATAATAAAAGTGAACCCTGAAGCACCAACTGCTTTTCTCTAACCAATACTGTACATAATAACCAATTTCCTTAGAGTTTACTGATTAATGAAAATGCTGCCAAATCAAAGCTATTATTAACAATAAGCTGAAATGTAAGCTTCAAGAAGATGGAGATTTTATATGATTTGTCTGCTGTCACATGCCCATATGTTATGCATAGAACAGTGGCTTGCATATAATAGGTACTCAATTAAGTATCAAAGAGTGGAGAATTAAACAGAGGCTCTGTTTAAGGAAGCAGAGTAATATTATCCAGAGTAACTCACAAAAATCTTTATTAGAACTGCTCAGTAGGGAAGCCTTTAATAAAATAATCTCTTTTGACACTGAAACATTGCCAGCCTTGCTCTTATACATTCCATCCCAAAAGCATACTCTTCAATACTTATGGGTAGTGTATTAATTTCGGCAACAAATTATAAGTCAAAATGAAGCAGTACCAAAATTGAGGCAATCTAAATAAGAAAAGCTTCAAGGCAATCAAAGTGAAGTTTTCAGAGCAATGAGTTCACAACTAGAATAAAAGTCAGTAAATAAAAAAGTTACTTCTGCTTAAAGGACATTAAACATTACTTAATGATAACAAATAAAATTATTTATTTCTTCCTCTTGCTCAAACAGTTCAGAACTTCCAACTTAAGATTCACAATAGCTTCACAGAGGAAAAGTCCACTCTAAATACAGACCAATGGTAAGAATTTTTTTCTAAGGGTAGGAAGAGTAAAAATTATAGCCAGCATCAAATATAATCAAATAGTTTTGTGAACTGGAAAGGAATAAAAATCAAGAGACTGGCCAGGTGCTAAAGTAGTGATCTTGTTGGATTATGGGTCTGTAAGTATGCTGAGGCATCAGAAATTTCAGCTCCTGTGGGATAAAGAGAAACGAGCATGTTTCACAGGAGACAGGGGACTGCAGGTGGCATGCACTGATGGCATGCTACCTCAACTTCCTAATAAAAGACTGAGACAGTGTCTGTCAACTGCCACCTGTGCTAGCGTTTTATGAAGTTGTAAGACTTGCTAAGTGAAAACATCAACACAGCCACCCTACCTGAAACTGAGCCAAGTCATTATTTGGCTCCTAGACTAGATTGACTGGTATGTTGTTATTATCAGTCTGAGTCCCAGAATGGAGACTCTAAGTGTTGGGTGGAAGCCATTGCAATACTGTTAGACATGAAAAGATGATGAAGAAAAGGAAAAAGAGGAGAAAAAAGAGAAGAAAAAAGAATCTGCTACTCCAAACACGCCTGCCAACCAATAATTTAAAACACATGAATAAACCTAATGCAAATAAAAGGCAATCAATAAAATCAACTATTTGAATATAAATGTGCTCCTGATGAAATTAATTTCATGAAACAATCTGACAAAGACCTTAAAAGAGTAGGTTAACGATGACCAGAATTTAGTGTAGACAAAATTATCAATAAAAGTAACAAGAGTCCACAAAATACACACAGAAGTGAAATAAGAATAGACAAATGAGAAAAATACGTAACTTGATATTTAAAAGCACAGTTATTGAAATTAAAGATACAATCAGTCGGATAACTTTAGGTTGGCATCAAAGAATGAATTAATTAAAGGGTAGTAAATACTGGAAAACTCACCCAAAAAGCAGCACAGAAAGACAAGGTTAAACATTATAAAACAATATGTAAAAATTTGGAAAGTGTATGTGTGTTAATAGCTCAGTTGTGCCCAACTCTTTGCAATCCCATGGACTGTAGCCTGCCAGGCTCCTTTGTCCATGGAATTCTCCAGGCTAGAATCCTGGAGTGGGTAGTCATTCCCTTCTCCAGGGGATCTTCCGGATCCAAGGATTAAACCTGGGGTCTCCTGCATTGCAGGCAGATTCTTCACCATCTGACCTACCAGAGAAGCCCCTTGGAAAGTATCCTAATATACCTTTCAGAAAAAGAGAATTGATAAAGAAATATGTGATAAGGCAATTGCTGAGAATTTTTTAAAATTAAGGAAAAACATGTAAGCTAACATGCAATGGACATGAGTTTGGGTAAACTCTGGGAGTTGGTGATGGACAGGGAGGCCTGGTTTATTGCAGTCATGGGGTCACAAAGAGTCTGACACGACTGAGCAACTGAACTGAACTGCAAGAATGTGTTATCTACATTATCTACATTAGAATGATGGACAGGCAACAACAGAGGGCAAGAAACAATGAAGAGATATTAGAAAGGTGCCAAGGAAATAAAACTCTTAACCTAGAACTTCATACCTACTCAAACTATTATTCAAGAATTGAGGGTAAATAGATATATTCCAGACATAAAATGACTGAAATACTTGACACTAACACACTTCACAAAAGACTCATTAAAATAAATTCTTCTGGAACATGAAAAATTAAACTCAGCAGGAAGGTATAATATACAAGAAACAAAGGCAAACATAGCAAGTTACTATGTGGTCCAAAATTTTTATGTATTTGCTAAAAAAAAATGACAATTCTTATTGAAAAAATCTATAAATAAAAATTGATGACTCATTTTAATTACAAAGAGGACAAAGACAATAACTATAGATACTGCTAAACTCACAAATAATACATGTTAAAATTTATGAATAAACATTAATACAATGGATTAAATAACAAAATGGATTAAAGATCTAAACAAAAGACCAGAAACTATAAAACTCCCAGAGGAGAACATAGGCAAAACACTCTCCGACATACATCACAGCAGGATCCTCTATGACCCATCTCCCAGAATATTGGAAATAAAAGCAAAAATAAACAAATGGGACCTAATTAAAATTAAAAGCTTCTGCACAACAAAGGAAACTATAAGCAAGGTGAAAAGACAGTCTTCTGAATGGGAGAAAATAATAGCAAATGAAGCAACTGACAAACAACTCATCTCAAAAATATACAAGCAACTCCTGCAGCTCAATTCCAGAAAAATAAACGACCCAATCAAAAAAATGGGCCAAAGAACTAAATAGACATTTCTCCAAAGAAGACATACAGATGGCTAACAAACACATGAAAAGATGCTCAACATCACTCATTATCAGAGAAATGCAAATCAAAACCACAATGAGGTACCATGTCACACCAGTCAGAATGTCTGCAATCCAAAAGTCTATAAGCAATACATGCAGGAGAGGGTGTGGAGAAAAGGGAACCCTCTTACACTGTTGATGGGAATGCAAACTAGTACAGCCACTATGGAGAACAGTGTGGAGATTCCTTAAAAAACTGGAAATAGAACTGCCTTATGACCCAGCAATCCCACTGCTGGTCATACACACCGAGGAAACCAGAATCGAAAGAGACACGTGTACCCCAATGTTCATCGCAGCACTGTTTATAATAGCCAGGACATGGAAGCAACCTAGATGTCCATCAGCAGATGAATGGATAAGAAAGCTGTGGTATATATACACAATGGAGTATTACTCAGCCATTAAAAAGAATACATTTGAATCTGTTCTAATGAGGTGGATGAAACTGGAACCTATTATACAGAGTGAAGTAAGCCAGAAAGAAAAATACCAATACAGTATACTAATGCATATACATGGAATTTAGAAAGATGGTAACAATAACCTTGTATGCGAGACAGCAAAAGAGACACAGATGTATAGAGCAGTCTTTTGGATTCTGTGGGAGAGGGAGAGGGTGGGATGATTTGGGAGAATGGCATTGAAACATGCATAATATCATATATGAAATGAATCGCCAATCCAGGTTCGGTGCATGATACTGGATGCTTGGGGCTGGTGCACTGGGATGACCCAGAGGGATGGTACGGGGAGGGAGGAGGGAGGGGGGTTCAGGATGGGGAACACGTGTATACCTGTGGTGGATTCATGTTGACGGATGGCAAAACCAATACAATATTGTAAAGTAATTAACTTCCAATTAAAATAAATAAATTTATATAAAAATAATATAAAAAAATGATGACTCATTTTAATTACAAAGAGGACAAAGACAATAACTACAGATACTGCTAAACTTCTCACAAATAATACGTTAAAATTTATGAATAAACATTAATACAACCCACAATTTCCAAATTATCAGAAAAAAATAAGAGGTTAAAGAAAACATAATCAATTCACCAGAACACAGGGAAGGAGAAAAAATGAAGAAGAAAATTTAAAAAAAAGATAATAAACAGAAAACATAAAGCCATAAGTTATCCAATATATCAGTAATCACAATAAACATACATAGACTAAACTCAAGAGAAAAGAGAATACCTGAATTCATTAAAAAAATCAAGCTATTTATTGCTTAACAAGAACCCCATCTAAAACAAAAACACATAAAAGGCTGAAAATAAAGTATGAAAAAGATAATATAAATATGCTTAAAACGGAAATCAGACAAATATATAATTTAAAAGAAAAAAGCATTAAAAGGATATTTATAATGGAAAAACTATCAAAATACATGAAAAATATTGATGTAATCTTAAAACATATTTGGTAAATCCTGATGGAATTCAAAGGAGACAGTGAGAAATACCCAGTCAAAATAAAAGCTTTAAAATATTTTTGTGAGATATATGATAGATCAAGCAGATAAAAAAATAACAAGAATAGAAGAGAGTCTGAACAAACAAAAAGTTTGGCAAGTTAACAGAAAATATTTATAAAAACTGACTATGTCCAAGATTCCTGCTAAAATCTCAAAAATTTTTTTTTCAAAATGATGTCATATACACTCCACTTTTGACCCAATACTACAATATGAAGACTCAATAAGAAAAGAAAATATTTAAACCTTTAAAAACTGTGCTCTCAAACTAAAGTTAAAATGAAAATCCCAGAATGTTTAGAACTAAATGAAGTTACCAAATTTTATTGTAAAGCTGCTACAGGGACATGAAAAATAAATTCATAGACTTAATTGTACTTATTTATAAAACTAAAAAGAGATAAATTAATTCAAAACTAACTATAGATTAAAAAGTAAATATTAAGTAGAAAAATAAATAATAAAGAAAAAACATTTACTGGAAAAACGCAGAGACAATAAGCAAAACCATAACTTGATTCTTTGAAGATATAAATAAAATAGATGAACCTACAGAAAGGCTTATCAAGAAAAGAGGCACAAATAAACAATACTGAGTATGAAAATGGAGAGAGATTTATAGATAAATTGATAGCACCTTAAAAATCATAAAAAGATAAAAAATTCTTAAGTATAGATATAAATCTAGATTTAGATACTAACAAAATGTTTGTATACATGTGAGAGAGAAAGAAAAGTACAATTATGTTGGAGATAAACAGATAATAAACTAATAATCCAGTACTAATTAGCTCTGTTTGGTCCATATTCCAAAATATCCTGGCTCAGAAAAAAATCAAAAAGGTTATCTGGAAGAACACTGTCTTATGGCCATTGTCTTTCTCTCAACTTACAATGATGGTTCAAAAAGTTTAGGGTACAGAAGAATCACCTTAGAAATTCATTACAAATGCACACTATCAGTCTTCATCATGAAAGATTCCAAGTCAAAAATTCTAGAATAAACACATTTTGAACAAGTAACCCTGATAGACTTGGCTTTCCACCCATCTTCTGAGCAACACTGCTTTAAGACACAGGACATCCGGACATCCATCTATAAAAGCTCAGTACATCTTCCTGTCGTGAACACACATCACAGGTGTACAGGGGTAAAGGTGTAAATTCTGTGGTGCCCACAGAATTAATAACTAAAAACAATACCAAAAGAACTATTAGCAAATCATATGCCCATGGTTTCCTGCTGAACATACAACACTATGAACTTCCAAAAAGTCTCAAGAGCATAATCAATCTTTCCTTTCTCTACTGGAGAGCAAAACTCGCCTGAATAAGTTACAGCTAACTCCCCACAGTCCACTGTTAGCATTCAGGGCCCAGGGGACTGCAGGGAGAAGCAAAGTCTCAGAACTACTCACCCCTGAGGGAAGAGAAGGGAGGGCCTTAGTCTCTCACTCTGGAGCAGCTGAGTGGCAGACATCTGAGATGCGAGGCAGCATGTTATTGCCAAGGGATCTCCACAGAGGACCAGACTGATGTCCCTGCCTTCCTCCCCCCAGTGGCTTACAATTACAAGAGCCCCCAAGGACCTAAGTATAGCCACAGGAAAAGGCCAAGGGAGCCCAGAATTGCCAGATTAAGTTTCTGCACCCTGGCAGAATGGGGCTCGATCCGGCTATGATCAAATAAGAGTTATATTCCTTCCATATCTGTGTGTGGGGGGAACTGAGATTCATACCCTGGACATTCTAGGTAGAAGGACCCTAAATCAAACACGGGGCATTTACAGGAACTAGCAAGCAGTCTAGTGTAGCTTCAACAGTGGGTGAAGGAAACTGAATAGCGAAAACTTCAAATAACTGAATTCAAAGTTCTGAGTTTATGCTAAAGATATTGTTGTTGTTCAGTCGCTCAGTGGTGTCTGACTCTGTGCGACCCCGTGGACTGCGGCACGCCAGGCTTCCCTGTCCTTCACTATCTCCTGGAGTTTGATTAGATTCATGTCCACTGAGTTGACGATGACAAAGCTACAGGGGATCATCACAGGTTTGGGACCTGGGAGTGTGCTGTCAAAGAAACACATATTCAGAACTTTATGAGAAATACAGTTAACATGGAAAAATGTATTTGATGAAGAAAGGAGACTGAGAGAACAGTAAGTAGACTGACTCCTACAATAATCAAAGACATGATTTTGACTGGGTGAAATATACAGGATATTACACATGTGTGTGTACGCACATGTCCATACATATAATAAAACTCAAAGAGATGACCTTCTGAATCAATCAGTTCTACACGACCTTAGCCACATGAAGCCAGCATGTTCTGTCAATTAATTCTGAAAACAAGTTGATACATCGGTCTCATTATCTCCTGCTACCAGGAGGGAAGAGCCTCAGCAAAGTTAAGGAACGTCCTCAGGTTCATCAAGAACCCATCATCTCTTGCCTAAACAATTGCAAAACCACTTAAGCTAATTTTCTCTCTTTCATTCTAGCCCCATGTGGCCGAGATTCACCTTGGAAGTTAGAGTGACCCTGTGAAAAGTTGGGTCAGATGAGTCCATTCTTCTGCACAAATCCCACCCATGAGGTCCCCATCTCATTGGTAGGAAAATTCTACTAGGCTCTCTCTCAGCTCTCTGTCTTCCTTTTGCCAACTCCCTCCTCCACATTTCAGGCCCAGGCTCTCTGACTGTTCCTAGAATAAACCACAGAACTGCGCCTGCTTTTCCTTTTGTCTGAAACTTTCTCCCTTAGTCCTGTGTGTGACCTTCTTTTTCACTTCTTTCAGATCTCTGCTCAAATGCTATCTTTTCAGAGAGACCTCTCCTGCCTCTCCGTATGAAATAGCTCAGCTCCTGCTACTTTCGATCCTCTTCTAAGAGCTTTACCCTTTTTTCTTGCAACCTGGTATGTACCCTTGTGCCCTGCCACCACCGCTACCAAATATAAACACAAGTAAAGGGATTTCTGCCCTTCTGTCCGTATGTTGATTGCTCTTAACAAAGTTCGGGACAGGACAGTCCGCACTGAATGAATGAACACATGGGGCCTTGGGGTCTCTAACTCTGATACAACAAATCTGAAAATCCATGCTTTTAAAGTAAACCAGCCAATTTCGATTTTAAATGTTCAGTTATTCTCTTCAATAACAGAAGTTTGAAATTGTCTGGAAATTAAATAGCTGTATTAATTACCTCTCTAAGATGCAGAGTGTGATTTTTTTTCTGACACCACTAATGACTTTAATTTAATTTTATGTGCATCCTTATGACAAGGGGACTGCTTATAGCAACATGGGACCAGCCACAATGAGACTGACTTTCACATGCCACTAAAAAAATGTTCTCTATGGTCTGGTGATTCTCAACGGGATTTATGTTTATGTATATATGCTACACACCATCCCTACAGTCTCTGATAATTTTAGGAAACTGAAAACTCTTCTTAACACAAATCACTGATTACTTTTTTTAACACTGCATTCTGTTATGGCTTAATATCCTCAACATTTCACAACTAAGATAAAATTAGGGATCTATATGTTTTTACTTAAGAGAAAAAAATATTGGGGAAAGAATCACTATTTTAAAGGCATTATTAGAACTTTTAATAAAAGTTCTGCATTTTAATAAAGACTGCATTTTTCTAACAAATTAAACACCTCTGGCCACAAAACAATACCTAGAAAAACAGGTACCAACCAAAACGTCTGGAAGTTTTTGTTATGGTTTTAACAACAATAAAAAAGGCTTGCTTTCACTAGCAAAAAAGGACTGTGTGTTTGCATCTTTAGCTTAGAAACAGAAAAAGTGAATATCCCAACAAGGTTTATTGGGTGCTTTGATAAATGAGCTTGGAAAGAGCGCCTCCTAGTGGGCGCACTTGCTCAATGTAGAAGTGACAAGGTGGAAAAGTACCTTTCACGTGAAAATGAAATGGGAAATCGTACTCCTAATGAAAACAAATTCACAGCCTTGCAAACTCATTTCCGAGCAAATGACCACTTCCTTGAATTCTCTCACCTGTTAAAATGATTACATACAGATTTATCCTTGAGGAAGATAAGCTAAAATGAAGGACTAACTTTTCAGTAATTGTCTAACAGTGCTTGAGAAACCCTTTCTGGCAAGTGGAAAATTTCTAACAATTTGTGTGGTGAAGGAAAATAAAACCACGTGAGTAAAGTAAAAACATAAAGTGAGAGTTCTTTATGGTCCTTCCTATTCTAACTTTGTACCTCAGCTCCTCTGAACCACTTATTTTATGACCAATTTCAATTAAGGTGTTAAGATTCCAAGTGGTCAAATTTAGATTAGCGGTAAATTGTCAGTGATTTTTCTCTCAGTTGGTATATAGCAAAGATTTTCAAGTATGTGCCTATTCAGAGATAGTGATTTCATATCTGTCCACCATCAAGGAAACACACCTAATTATAAATTAATCAAAGAAGAAGAAATGGCAAGTTACTGAAATATTTCTCTTCAGAAATTGTGTTGTCAATTGTATGCTGCTAAATCTTCTCTACTTTCCATACTTCAATTTAATCATTATATTAAATTTAGCTCTAAAGTACTGATGAGAGCAAAAAGTTGTTTATTCTTAATCTGTGATTTTAAAAGATTCACCAATTTCTAAGTAAAATTATATCACTTTTAAGAAACATTTCGCCCAGTGATATTTATCAATTTGCTGAATTAAAAATAAAAGACATTAACTTTACAGAAGCTGCATTAAGTGAGTTAGCTGTGTTCTTGGATAAATGACTAAGTTTTTCAATAACTGATTCCTTTCCTATCACCTCTCTCCTCTTAAACCTGCACTGTTTCCCCATCAATGGTAAAATTACAAGCTTCTTCGACACCTGGATCTTGATGACAAGCTCCTGCTTACCAGTCCAGTTTCACCTTGCACTTTGGCCCAATTTTACTTTATACTCACTCCAGTCATCTTCAACTGAACTTTGATGTCTTTCTCCATCAACACATGACACATTCTATCAGAACTGCCTGTGTTTATCGAGGCTACTTGCTCTACCTGGACACACTGCAGCCAGTATCTCCTCTTCCCTTCCTCCTCCAACTGACCTATCAAAAGTCTACTGAGCTAATCTTTGCAAGATCAGTTGAGATATCATCTACTCGAAGTCACCTTGGGATGAAGGCAGTGGTTGCTTCTCTGAGCTCTCATGGCGCCTGTTCAGAAGTCATATTTTAGCAGTGACACTCTGTAGTAAATCAACCTGTTTTGCTTTCCCCTTTTCAAAGGTAGGTACTGTTTATCCCTAGCCCTGTGCACCATACACTGTCCATAGTGGATGCTATGCAAGTGCTAATTGAGTTGGGTAATCTATATTATATAGGGTCTCACATCATGAGAAATGTTTCTTTCAAATCTAGGTAAAATTATAATAATTAAACTTGAAACCACAGTATTTCCTCTTTTCTGTTAAATGGAATGGTTCAAAAAAGTACAAGACCAAGCTGATTAGGATAATAAAATTATCACATGAGCAAAGGATAATTATATTGCCCACTCAGAAATTTGGACTCGTGGAAATCTGAAAAAAATTTTCTAATATTTAAAAAATTAAAAGTTTAGCCAATATTGGCATTCAGACACTATTTGGGTAAAAAACGTAAATACACATGCAAAAAACAATATTGCACTTACATAAATTCACACATTCAGTTCAGTTCCGTCGCTCAGTCGTGTCCGACTCTTTGCAACCCCATGAATCACAGAATGCCAGGCCTCCCTGTCCATCACCAACTCCTGGAGTTCACTCAGACTCACGTCCATCGAGTCAGTGATGCCATCCAGCCATCTCATCCTCTGTCGTCCCCTTCTCCTCCTGCCCCCAATCCCTCCCAGCATCAGAGTCTTTTCCAATGAGTCAACTCTTTGCATGAGGTAGCCAAAGTACTGGAGTTTCAGCTTTAACATCATTCCTTCCAAAGAGCACCTAGGACTGATCTCTTTTAGAATGGACCGGCTGGATCTCCTTGCAGTCCAAGGGACTCTCAAGAGTCTTCTCCAACACCACAGTTCAAACCCATCAATTCTTCGGTGCTCAGCTATCTTCACAGTCCAACTCTCACATCCATACATGACGACTGGAAAAACCATAGCTTTGACTAGAGGTACCTTTGTTGGCAAAGTAATGTCTCTGCTTTTTAACATGCTGTCTAGGTTGGTCTTAGCTTTTCTTCCAAGGAGCAAGAGTCTTTTTAATTTCATGGCTGCACTCACCATCTGCAGTGATTTTGCAGCCCAAAAAATAAGTCTCTCACTGTTACCATTGTTTTCCCATCTATTTACTATGAAAGTGAAGGGACTTAAAGAGATGGGAATACCAGACCACCTGATCTGCCTCCTGAGAAATCTGTATGGAGGTCATGAAGCAACAGTTAGAACTGGACATGGAACAACAGACTGGTTCCAAATAGGAAAAGGAGTATGTCAAGGCTGTATATTGTCACCCTGCTTATTTAACTTACATGCAGAGTTCATCATGAGATACGCTGGGCTGGAGGAAGCACAAGCTGGAATCAAGATTGCCGGGAGAGATATCAATAACCTCAGATATGCAGATGACACCACCCTTATGGTAGAAAGTGAAGAAAAACTAAAGAGCCTCTTGAAAGTGAAAGAGGAGAGTGAAAAAGTTGGCTTAAAGCTCAACATTCAGAAAACAAAGATCATGGCATCCAGTGCCATCACTTCATGGCAAATAGAAGGGGAAACAGTGGAAACAGTGTAAGACTTTATTTTTCTGGGCTCCAAAATCACTGCAGATGGTGACTGTAGCCATGAAATTAAAAGACACTTACTCCTTGGAAGGAAAGTTATGACCAACCTAGACAGCATATTAAACAGCAGAGACCTTACTTTGTCAACAAAGGTCCGTCTAGTCAAGGCTATGGTTTTTCCAGTAGTCATGTATGGATGTGAAAGTTGGACTATAAAGAAAGCTGAGCACCGAAGAATTGATGGTTTTAAACTGTGGTGTTGGAGAAGACTTGAGAGTCCCTTGGACTGCAAGGAGATCAAACCACTTCATCCTAAAGTAGATCAGTCCTGGGTGTTCATTGGAAGGACTGATGTTGAAGTTGAAACTCCAATACTTTGGCCACCTGATGCGAAGAGCTGACTCATTTGGAAAGACCCTGATGCTGGGAAAGAATGAGGGCAGGAGGAGAAGGGGACGACAGAAGATGAGATGGTTGGATGGCATCACCGACTTGATGGACACGGGTTTGGGTGGACTCTGGGAGTTTGTGATGGACAGGGAGGTCTGGCATGCTGTGGTTCGTGGGGTTGCAAAGAGTCGGACACAACCAAGCAACTGAACTGAACTGAACTGAAGGGACTGGATGTTATGATCTTCACTGTTTTGAATGTTGAGTTTTAAACCAGCTTATTGATATTTAAGCCACGTTACTGATATTCCTCCTGGCAATCTTGATTCCATCTTGTACTTCATCGAGCCCAGCATTTCACATGTTATGGAGAAGGGCATGGCAACCCACTCCCATATTCTTGCCTGGAGAATCCCATGGACAGAGGAGCCTGGCAGGCTACGGGCCATGGGGTCGCAAAGAGTCAGACATGACTGAGCAATTTATCATGCATGCAAGCACGCACTCTGCATAGAGTTAAATAAACAGCGTGACAATATGCAGCCTTGACGTACTTTCCCAATTTGGAACCAGTCTGTTGTTCCATGTCCGGTTCTAACTGTTGCTTTTTCACCTGATACAGATTTCTCAGGAGGCAGGTAAGGTGGTCTGGTATTCACATCTCGAAGAATTTTTCAGTTTCTTTGTGATCTACAGAGTCAAAGGCTTTGGCATAGTCAGTAAAGCAGAAGTAGATGTTTTTCTTGAATCCTCTTGCTTTTTCTATGATCCAGTGGATGTTCGCAATTTGATCTCTGGTTCCTCTGCCTTTCCTAAATCCAGCTTGAACATCTAGAAGTTCACGGTTCATGTATTGTTGAAGACTGGCTTGGAGAATTTTGAGCAATACTTTGCTAGTATGTGAGATGAGTGCAACTGTGCGGTAGTTTGAACATTCTTTGGCACAGACTTTCTTTGGTATTGAAATAAAAACTTACCTTTTCCAGTCCTCTGGCCTCTCTTGAGTTTTCCAAATTTGCTGGCATATTGAATGCAGCACTTTCACAGCATCATCTTTCAGGATTTGAAACAGCTCAACTGGAATTCCATCACCTCCACTAGCTTTGTTCGTAGTGATGCTTCTTAAGGCCCCCTTAACTTCGCATTCCAGGATGTCTGGCTCTAGGTGAGTGATCACACCACCATGGATATCTGGGTCATGAAGATCTCTTTTGTATAGTTCTTCTATGTATTCTTGCCACCTCTTCTTAATATCTTCTGCTTCTGTTAGGTCCATACCATTTCTGCCCTTTACTGAGTCCATCTTTGCATGAAATGTTATTGGTATCTCAAATTTTCTTGAAGAGATCTCTAATCTTGCCCATTTTATTGTTTTCCTCTTTTTCTTTGCATTGATCCCCGAGGAAGGCTTTCTTATCTCTTCTTGCTATTCTTCAAAACTCTGCATTCAAATGGGTATTATCTTTCCTTTTCTCCTTTGCGTTTCGCTTCTCTTCTTTTCTCAGCTATTTGTAAGGCCTCCTCAGTAATGCCTACTTGCATTTCTTTTTCTTGGGGATGGTCTTTATCACTGCCTCCTGTGCAATGCACGAACCTCCGTCCATATTTCTTCAGGCACTCTGTCTGTCAGATCTACCTCTAGAATCTAATTATCACTTCCACTGTATAGTCATAAGGGATTTGATTTAGGTCATACCTGAATGGTCTAGTGGTTTTCCCTACTTCAATTTAAGTCTGAATTTGGCGATAAGGAGAATATGGATGAACAAATGAGGTAAAATACAAACCTTCCTTAAAAAAATGATTTTCAATGTTTTTGTAGCCCATAGTCATCACTCTACTTTCCTTCACAATGCACAGAAAAAAAAATACTCATATATCTATATATTAGTCAACAACTTAAATTTACTCAGAGCAGTATAATCTATACTGGACCAACTCATGACCAAAAGCTATTTAGAGATGTGCCTGGTCATAAATAGCAAAATAAAAAGACAAATACTAGCAGCACCTTTCAACTTCCAGATTGTGCGTGCATATATGCAATGTGTGTGTGTGTCTATGTGCGTATTCCAGAATATAATTAAATTTTAGATAATGGTTCCTTTATTCTTTAATTTTAGGTAATTATTTCTTAAGACACTATACCTCTGGAGACGACAAAATGAAATGTAAACCTGGTCTTCGGTATAAATGTACTGAGAGCCACTATGTAACAGATACTCTGTAGAGGTTTTTGAGGACTCCACATTGAATAAGATACAGTTCCTGTCAATGCATCAAGAACCCGATACATACACACACACAGGTCACTATTTAGGAGCTTTCCTGGTGACTCAGTGGTAAACAATCCTCCAGCAAATTAGAAGATGTAAGTTTAATCCCTGGAAGAGGAAATGGCAACCCAGTCCAGTAGTCTTGTCTGGGAAATCCCATGGATAGAGGAATCTGGTAGGCTATAGTCCATGGAGTTGCAAAAGAGTCGGACACGACTTAGCGACTAAACAACAACAAATATATATATATATATATGTATTTCTAAAGCCTGCGCACCAGCAGATCTCATGGTTGCCAGTTACAAATGCAGATGCTGATTCAGTAGGTCTGGCTGGGCCCAGCATTCCACATTTCTCGGAAGTCTCCAGCTGATGCCAGGACCACTGGTCTGCAGACCACATTCTGAGCAGTGAAGGTTTAAATTCTTGGCAACACAGGTAAAGCACTAATTAACTGTACTTCAAAGGAAGGTTATCTAGGAAAGCCACTGATAGGAGGTGACAACTATACAGGCTAAAGGGAGAAAGAGCTCTAGTTGCAGGAAACTTCAAAATTAAAAACATACAGTGATGAAAATACATAATATAGTTAAATGATAACGAGCTAGCAAAGGTGTTCCAAGTATAGCGTATGTGAAAAGGGTGCCAGGAGACAAGGTCACAGAAGTAACCTGAGGCTGGGTGGGCCTGTTCTATACATCTGTCAGGCATCATGGAATTTATTCACTAAGCAGTAGAGATTCCAGGGGGATATAGGATTTTTTTTGTTGTTGTTAATTTTTTTACTGAAAATATCTGACATATAACATTATGTAAATTTAAGGTGTGCAACATGTTACTTTGGTACACTTATATGCTGTAATACTATTGCATTTGTAGCAATAATTAGCACCTATATTATTACATAATTTCTTTTTAGTGGCTGGGATAATTAAATTTTAGTCTCTTAACAAGTTTGACGATTATAGCATATTACTGTTGTCTATATTCATGATACTACGCATTACACACCAATACTTTAGAAAGTTAATTTTAACATTAGTACGGGGAATGGACTGGAAGAGATAAACATAACCAGGGAAACAGTTATCCGAAATATTTTAAGCTAGAGATGCTGAAACTATTGGGGCTTCCCTGATAGCTCAGTTGGTAAAGAATCCACCTGCAATGCAGGAGACCCCGGTTCAATTCCTGGGTCAGGAAGATCTGCTGCAGAAGGGATAGGCTACCCACTCCAGTATTCTTGGGCTTCCCTTGTGGCTCAGCTGGTAAAGAATCTGCCTGTAAGGCAGAAGACCTGGGTCCAATCCCTGGGTTGGGAAGATCCCCTGAAGAAAGGAAAGGCTACCTACTCCAGTATTCTGGCCTGGAGAATTCCATGGACTGTATAGTCTATGAGGTTGCAAAGAGTCGGATAGGACTGAGCAAATTTCATTTTCACTTCACTTTCAGAGATACTGAAGCCTTGGACTACAGCAGTGGCATTTAAATAAACTGGGGATGAGGACACCCCCAAAACATTCATGAAGCTGTATGTGGCCCAGACATGGAACCATCCACCAAAGTCCATTCTCCCAGGCTTTCACGGTACAGAGTTAAACCTGCTTAGAGACTGTGTTTCATGGACATCCGCAGTCACCAGCATATGAGTGGAAGCGATGTGAACAACTTAGGCCTTCCTTAAGAATCCATCTTTGACCCTGGGCTTCCACAAGCTCCTGTCACACTGGCTGGAACGGTGACACTGGAAGTCCCATGTTGAAGATGGGAGAGCTGTTGTAGACTGAGTCTCTAATGAACTGTGCAGATCAGAGCTGTCCACTGACTCGAGCACTCACTTCAAACTGGGTGAGTGAGAAAAACACAAAGACACAAAATAAGACAAAACTCTACTGGCTTAAACCGTGCTTATTATGTACTTGAATTAATATGTGTCTTGTTCAAGTAGCTTAGTTTTTAACTTTCAGCCTCTAGAGGATTTTGTGATTTAAGTAGCTGCGAAGAGTAAGGAACACTAGGGATTACAGAAGGACCCAATTAAACTGTAAGAACCACAAGGCTGATTGATGGTATACCCTTATTCAAATCAAGAGATATTAGAGGGAATTTCAGGGCTAGGGAGAAAAGAGTAAACTCACTTTTTGAGGGATGAAGTTGATGGTACTTGCAGGATATCCTGTTGCAGATATCCACTAAGTTTTTAGACAAACAAGGCCTGGATCTCAAGAGAATACAAGAGCTCTGCAGAAGTCACCGGAGGTAGGGGGTACAGAGACAGGCTTTGCAGTAAAAAAGAGAAGGCTGACAGTTACAGGACCCCGAGAATAAAACCAATTGAGGACAGTCCAACCAAGGAAGATGAGTAGGGCAGTCACTGGGAAAACCAAAAACAGTCTCACATAAGTTTAAGTAAATAAAAGAGAGGACAAAGCTCATAAAGCAATGCCAAGTGAAAAATACAAAAATAGATGCTAAATAACACACACACACACACACACACACACACAGATCTCATTTACATAAATATGAAAACACAAAAATGTGACCTATGACATACTGAGTAGGCGTGCACATAGTCAATAAAAGTATAAACAAGTGCATAAGGTAAACACCAAATCTTTGATAACTTCTGTCTGGGCAGGGAGGAAATTACCATCAGGGAGGAATACACAGGAACCCTGAACTCTGTTGATATTATCTCATTTATCAAACTGGAAGGCAGCACATAAGTCCTCACATTTTTAATAGTTTACATGTTTCACAATAGAATTTTGGAAAGGAATTAAAATGCTAGAAAAAGTTTCACAGAGTAGGATGCTATAAACAGTATCAAAGGTGAGAAATGGGAAAACAATTGAATTTGGCAGAAAGCATTTTGTTAATGACATTTATAAGAGGAATTTTCATAAGTACAGAAGAGCTGAGTTAGATTTTTTAAATTAACAGACAAAAATTTCATGTTTACATTTTACACACTGACTACACTATTTCTGTTGAATTTTTCAGTTTATAGGAAACATAATTATTTTATGAGAAAAATAATTTTGTTTCTTCAATAGAGGAAAAGATACTAATGAGATCATAACTTCAATTCATTTAACAAAACAGATTTCTTGATTAGCTTAGCTTATAGGAATAAACTATAAAGTGTTACTCATTCTCTAGTAGCACATTAAAAGTTAGTCCCATTTCTGATAAAATTACATAAATTCCAGGGGACAGCACAATCGAGAATAATGAAAAGTAAGAACTGACTCTGAAGGGAAGAAATACCATTTTTATTCAAGAAGAGAGCAAACAATTTTCAAGAGTATTGCAAAATAATCCTCTTTCAAAATATATTTCCTATTTATTCTAGTAGCGATGTGATCTCCAGCTATTGTATATGTCTCCTCTGATGGAGCTAAACTCAAACTAAACCTCACCTGAATCACAGAAAACTACATTAAATAACTGTATATTTTAGCAAGATAAGAGATGACTTTCAAGGAAGAACTTCAATTTTCAAACTCTAGCTGGTTTTCTTACTGAAAATTATAATCTCTATAAGATTCTGATAAAAAATTAATTTCAAATTTGAATTTGTAGTAACAGAATATATATATAGAGAGAGAAATTATGTTTCCCAATATAATTTTCTCTTATACTTCTTTTTGAAATTTCTAATTCCATCTAATCCCTGGTGGCTCAGTGGTAAAGAAACCGCCTGCAATGCAGGAGATGTGGGTTCAACCCCTGGGTCAGGAAGATCCCCTGAAAAATGAAATGGCGACCCACTTCAGTATTTTTGCCTGGGAAATCCCATGGACAAAGGAGCCTGGTGAGCTACAATCCACAGGGTCACAAAGAGGCGGACACAATTTAGAGACTAAACAACAACGAACAACAACCATCCCTATAATCATCAAAATAAACTGCTATTATGATTGGGTAAGATTTTCTATTTCACTGGTGTTTGGGAATACAGAGTCACTGTCAAGAAGTATACAGGAGATGATACAGGAAGAAGGGTGCAAGCTCGGACAAAAAGGAAATGATTGGACCAGATGAGTTTCGTGGTCGTTTCTAATTCTGTCATTCTAAATATGGGTGAGAGGAAGAATGCTATTAGTAGCGGAAATAGAAAAGTAGAAAAAGAGGTTCTGATCTGATATTTGGGATAATGGGTAGTTTACAATGCTTTATGTGTAGCCAAAAAAACCGAGGCATAATCTTTAGAAGGCAAATTAAACAGAAAAAAAGCTTTCAGAGAAACTAGCCCAAACTCTATGATTGAACAATGAACTTTCTGCCAGCTTTAAAAGATGAATACAAAAAAGTATGGTCCCTGAAGGCTGCTTCCTCAAAGCCCTATGCTGCTAATAAAGCGCCCAAGCAAAAGTTTATGCATCACAATCCACCCAGAAAGAAAAAGTTCTCATGCATGTAAAAGTTGATGTGTAGTAATGTCTGGAATCTAATAAAATGCTGACAGGATGGGAGAGGTGCTGCAGTGACTATCTGACAAATTCAATCGTTAGGACTCAAGACGAGAAGGCTGAGGGAGACAGAATGAAAGTCTGTACAATGATAAATATGGGAAAAAAAAAGGCACAAATAGAAACTGGGATGTAGAAGGCATCAGTATGTCTAAAAGAGTTACTTTAAAATCAATATATATTTTTTAAAGACCAAAGACAGCAAACTTTTAGAAAAGCTTGCATTATAGCACAAAAGAAAAAAAAAAGATGTATAGAAATTAATGGAAAAATGGAAAAATAAGGAGCAGTAACTATATTGGGAAATGTGCCTTTATTAAGGCTGAAAAAATGGGTTGCAATTAGTACTTTTAGATAATATATATCCTGAGAACTCTATCAGAGAAAGCCACACCAGGTAGATGGTCTAACCTGGGGACAGACTGATCAGGTCCCTAAACTGAGGAAAGTGAAAGTCGCTCAGCTGTGTCTGACTCTTTGTGACCCCATGGACTGTAGTCCATGGAATTCTCCAGGCCAGAATACTGGAGTGGGTAGCCTTTCCCTTCTCCTGGGGATCTTCCCAACCCAGGGATGGAACCCAGGTCTCACACATTGCATGCGGATTCTTTACCATCTGAGCCACAAGGGAAGCCCAAGAATACTGGAGTGGGTAGCCTATCACTTCTGCAGAGGATCTTTCTGACCCAGGAATCGAACTGGGGTGTCCTGCATTGCAGGCAAATTTTTTACCAGCTGAGCTATCAGGGAAACACATGATTAAAAGATTATTTGAAAAGATCTTGGTAGCTGGTATAGGTATATGTTCCACTAACTAAGAAATGAAGAGAGGGAAGCCTTGGCTGTAGTAATATTAGAAGTGGAAATGTAAAATAATATCTTAAATAATCATTGTGGAGTGAAAAGCACTGGGGATAAGAGCCTACATGTATCAGAAACTGTATCAAAATTTATATACAGATGTGTCAGTCTCCATAAAACCCTGCAAACCTGTTACCATTATACACATTTTAAAGAACAAAAAAACAAGGCACAGAGACATTAAATGACTTAGTTGTCTGAAGTTACAAAAATAGTCATTAGTGGGGCTGGATTTCAAAACTGGAAATAGCTACATTGAAAATCTGCAGTCTTTCCGCACTAATCTTTGTACCTACCTCTCCTACTGAACTTGGTGACTCATAGACATGGAAGATGTGAGAGATAAAAATCAGACAAAATAGCCTCAAGATTCAAACCTACTGATGTGAATGTTAATAAAAGAGAACTAGCCTCTGATAAACAGAACTTTAGATAATTTCTTTCTGAACCCGAACCTTTGTTTAGTCTAGTAAACATGGCTTGTCAGAAACCCCCTGCAGGCTTCCTGAAAGTCAAGGAGTCAGAGGTGGGTAATTTCTCTGGGAAAATTTCCGACAGGAATTAGCACCTTCTATTGGGCTTCCCTCATAGGTCAGTTGGTAAAGAATCCACCTGCGATGCAGGAGACCCCAGTTTGATTCCTGGGTCAGGAAGGGATCGGCTACCCACTCCAGTATTCCTGGACTTCCCTTGTGGCTCAGCTGGTAAAGAATCTGCCTGCAATGTGGGAGGCCTGGGTTCGATCCCTGGGTTGGGAAGATCCCCTGGAGAAGGGAAAGGCTACCCACCCCAGTATCCTGGCCTGGAGAATTCCATGGACTGTATACAGTCCATGGGGTTGCAAAGAGTCGGACACGACTGAGTAACTTTCACTTTCACTTTCATAGCCACTAGACTGGAATGGTTTCACACCCAAATCACAGCATCTGTGCGAGCCAGTCTCAGAAAGTCTATTTAGATGTCTTATTACAGAGATCAGAAGGACAGATTCTGGGACAGGTCTCAGTCAAATTCCAGCTTCTGTTCTTACTAGTCCTATAACCTGGAATTGAGTGTTTATTCTCTCCATGCTCAGTTTCTCCATCTGAAAAATGAAGCAGTGAAATAAATAAACCTCCCTAAGAGCTATGATAAAAATGAAGCAAAACAAGGCGGAGAAAGTACTCAGTACAGTCCTTGACAAATGCACCTTTATTAGGAGTTCTAATGGCGATGATGATGAGAAAAATGCTAGAGGATGAGGAAGGGGAAGAAGAGAAGGAGTCTAATTCAAAACTTCAGGATATTCCCTGAACATCTGCACCTCTATGTATTTGTTAGCCAATAACCTTCTTTGTGCTTAGAAGTATACTTTCCGTAAATAAGGGGTAAAAAAAATGAGACTCTAGGTGGTTTTTCTTGTAAAGAAAGAAATCTGTTCTCTCCAAGAGATTATCAGGTTTGAAACTAATTTCTTTAGCAGTGTGTCAGATTCAGAGCCTGATAAAAACCTTAAGAATGTACAGCTGATTTCACTTGTTCATTTTGTTCTGATTTACTACGATCTTGTTTGATTATTTTGAGTAGCCCAACTGCTAACACGTGACTGTGGTTGGCATTTGCCGTGGTAGCTAATTTTCATCTATTCTGGGCTGCTATAGGTAACTTTCATTTAAAAACTTTTTTTATTGGTAATGATTTAGAAAGTCATTTTCAAATTAGAATAATGTACCTCTATCAATCTGATTTCAGACACAGCATGATGTACATTCCCTTACTGCCAGGGAATTGCTCGTGGTTCTATTTGTAAATGTAGCTATTCACATCACTTTTCCTCATCTTCTGATTTTTGGAGTCCCCACAATGATGAAGATTTAACATGTGCTTAGTAAATGATAATTCCCAATTCCAGGAAATCCATGGTGAAAGCACTCACTGCTGACAGTACTGAGATTGCTACATCCCTTATGAAAGCGATGTGGCAACGATGAGCAGCAAGGTTCATTACTCATTCTCTCCAGTTTGGCCTGGAAATGATCCAGCAGAAATCAAATGATACTGCACCACTGTTTCCTACTGACTTACACATGAAACACTGAACACTGTACGAATGATTTCCAGAAATTATGAAACACAGATATATGGACATTTTAATGAAAAATTTGAAGACTATGAAGAAGCATTGAAAATATCTTCTATAACATTAAGTAAAATGGTATATACAAATAAAATGTAAAATAACACGTACACTGTAGTTAAAACTACATAAAACCAGTTCTTTACCCCAGGGTGCACGTACCACCTGCAGAGCTTCTTAAATATTTAAATGCCAAGGATCCACCACAAAAGGATTCCAATCAATTGATCGATTGGTGATAAAATTGTTGAGAATTTACATTTTCTCTATATTCTGTATAATGTTATCAATTTCAAAATACTTTCATCTTTTCAAATGTTTTAAAATCACATAGGTGATTTAAATATTATTAAATCACCTTAATCAGTACCACTTCAAATTTAATAAAAATTGTTATATTACATCTACATTGATGTTCTTCTTAATTGCCATTGCCTTATTAAATTATAATCCTGACTTTTGATTAGCTCACTGGAATGGGATTCTAGAAGCAATCCCGTAAAAATGTAACAAAGTTGTTAAACCGAAGACTCTATGTGGAGGCCAAGACCATCCCACATCTTAATACCAGCTCCACGTCTCTCCAGCTCTCTAAGCTCTGCTGTTAGTCCAAACCCAGAAAAAACCTCCTGGCCAACGCAAGGAGGTTAATATTCCTGGCCCAGGCCCATCTAAACCACAACTTGTCAACCCCAAATACAGGCGCATCAGAAACATTCGAGGGCAGCGCAGTTTGGACAAATGATGCCGCTAAGTATGGTCATACTTACAAAAGCCTAATCAGGAGAGTCTGAATGTATTATAAAATGCTGAACTGTTAGTTACGTGTGCATTTATGACTGAAATCAACCAATCTTCTCTTTGAAAGTGATCTTGGTAATTTTTGTGCCTAAGGAAGAAGCACGCCCACAGAATATACTTATAAGGGCAAAGCCTGTATCAGGAGGCTGGACTCCTCCTCCCCAGGCACCCCAGTGGGAGGGGGAGGGTCCTCCCAAAAGTGGGCCAGCCAACAGCCCCTGGTGGGCAGCACATTGATAACAGTGGCTAATTTTAGAATTTGAAGTGTATTTTTTTTCACTTTGTTCCCACCCCCTTTTCTATCAATCTCACTCACAGTCAGCATTCATGTTTTGCAGAATGCTTTTGCCCTCTTAAGAGAGTTTAGCCTTCAGACACAAAGAAAAAACAAGAAAACAAGGTCATGGACTTTATCATGCTCCGTTCATGTGGCTCTTTCCCAGATATCTGACCAAAGGTAACAGAGATTAATAAGTAATATTAAGTTAGAGAATGAAAAAGAACACTGAATTCTCAAGCCAAACTCCACACTCACTCAAGTTTCCAAATAATATTTTAACATCAATATCTGTTTACACCAGAATATTGATTATTTAAAAATTGTATTTGCTATTTAAAAATAATACCCTGTAACAAATAATTTTTAAAAGTTATGCTAAGCTACAGTTGAATACATTATATTTTCTAAGATTACTGTACTGTCCACATAATTAGTCTTTTCTAGGGAATAATTCTCACTAATTAATTACAGTGAATATTAAAAAGAGTTTATACTTAAATTTATCAAAGTTAAAAGAAAAAGAAAGAAAAAAAATATTGCAAACATTTCAATTTATCTGGAAGCAACTTAAGTGTCCATCAATAGATGAACGAATATATATGTGGTACACACACACACACACACACACACACACACACACAGGAATATTCAGTTCAGTTCAGTTGCTCAGTCGTGTCCAACTCTTTGCGACCCCATGAATTGCAGCACGCCAGGCCTCCCTGTCCATCACCATCTCCCGGAGTTCACCCTAACTCATGTCTATCGAGTCAGTGATGCTATCCAGCTATCTCATCCTCTGTCATCCCCTTCTCCTCCTGCCCCCAATCCCTCCCAGCATCAGAGTCTTTTCCAATGAGTCAACTCTTTGCATGAGGTGGCCAAAGTACTGGAGTTTCAGCTTCAGCATCATTCCTTCCAAAGAAATCCCAGGGCTGATCTCCTTCAGAATGGACTGGTTGGATCTCCTTGCAGTCCAAGGGACTCTCAAGAGTCTTCTCCAACACCACAGTTCAAACCCATCAATTCTTCAGCGCTCAGCCTTCTTCACAGTCCAACTCTCACATCCATACACGACCACAGGAAAAACCATAGCCTTGACTAGACGAACCTTTGTTGGCCAAGTCATGTCTCTGCTTTTGAATATGCTATCTAGGTTGGTCATCACTTTCCATCCAAGGAGTAAGCGTCTTTTAATTTCATGGCTGCAATCACCATCTGCAGTGATTTTGGAGCCCCCAAAATAAAGTCTGACACATTTGTAGCAACGTGAAAGTGTTAGTATCTCAGTTGTATGTGACTCTACAACCCCATGCCAGGCTCCTCTGTCCATGGGATTCTCCAGGCAAGAATACTGGAGTGGGTAGCCTTTCCCTTCTCCAGGGGATCTTCCTGACCCAGGGGACAAACCCGAATCTCCTCCACTGTAGACAGATTTTTTACTGTGTGAGTCACCAGGGAAGCCCAGGTAGCAACATGGACAGACCTAAAGATGGTCACACTAAGTGAAGTGACTAAGACAAAAAAAGGCAAACATATGGTATCACTTACATGTGGAATCTAAAAAATAACACAGACGAACTTATTCACAAAACAGAGGTAGACCAGAAAACAAACTTAACACTCACTAAAGGGGGGATAACAAATACACAACACTATATATAAAATAAACAAAAATGATTTATTATACAGCACAGAGAACGGTATTCAGTATCCTATGATAACTTATAATGGAAAAGGATCCAACAAATACGTCTTTTAAAAAAATTCCCAAGGTATTATTTAGTTGTTATTTTGCACTGTCAGTGCAAAATGAGTCTTTGGAGAAATTTTAAGCACAACATACATGGAATATTTTTACAGGAATAAACTACATGACAGTAGTGGCCTATGGAGTCCAAGTCATTGTTGCATAGTTCAGAGAAATATCAGAGCATTTTGCATTCTTCAAGATATCAACACCAGACTTTTTCTCTATTTAATAATTATGGCTGGTGTCAGTTTTATTAAGTGGGGCAGAGAAGTGAGGAGAGAGACAAGGATTCCAGGAGTCAGCACTGGATGGTGAATTAGGCATGCAGTAATATATACATATACATTAATATATGTATACATATATGTGTGTATATATATATAAAAAACTGAAAATATGTATATATGTTTATATATACATAACTGAAAAAAAACTATAACTTATCCAGTTTTGAGGAGAGCACACAGGCAAACACTAAATTATTTTTGTTTATAAGTATTCTAACAGTTAACTGGAGAATTTGTCTCTTAAGAGACCTTGGAGGGTAATTAAAATATCATGATCATATGACTACTATTAATTAGAAAAGGTTTCTTGGAAAACAGGCTGTTTTGTTTTTAACTGTTGTTAATAAATAAACTTATCTGGTAGATTTAACGGTCTGTTTAAAGATTGTTAACCACTTGACCTAAAAACTTAATGAAAAGAATCTAGCAGCTGCTGGTAAATGAAAACCAATGAGAAATGGAGGGAAAATCGCTGTTACTAATTACTAGATAAAATAGTCACATTTACAGATTTTTCTCCTATATATTATTTCAAACACTACAGTTATGCTTCACTATGTGTAACATACAAATTCCTTGGTCTGGAATTAAGGACCAATTAGTATATCACCAATTAGCAGCTATGTGACTTTAGACGAGCTGAATAAACTCTCTGAGCCTCAGATTTATCATTCTTAAAATAGGGACGATAAGAGGAGCTCACTTAAAGATTTGTTGTGATTGAATGAGACGACCTCCAGGAAAGCTTTAGCACAGTAGCTGGCACAAAGTAAAACCTCAGTAAGGTTATTATTCAAATAAGTCTGGATCCATTATCATAGTTCCACACACTACACTGCATACCTAACAAAGAATTAGATTTTCACTGTCAGTGTAACTGCTAAGAGGGTCTCATGAAAACTTTAAGATCCATGTCATGTGACAAAGCGTTATAGCATGCTATTCGCCTGCACAGATCATCATGCTGAGGCAGGACAAAAGTATCACACATCTATGAACAACTAATTCTAAAGATTTTCACATCAAATGAACACATGAATAAAAATCACTTGAAAGTGACTCTGGGTTGCCTCGGTTTTCCCTGTGGACACTCACATGGAACTCAGTTTAAAATGAGGTTTTACAGAAAGGAAGCTTACCCTTTGTGATATATTTAGCAAACTACTCAGCAACGGAAAGAGATGCATGAATCGTGACAAATAGGGCTTACAAGGCACAGAGCTAAAAAACTCTGAATGAAGGATACCTAGGTTTCCCATATCAAGTTTATATTCCTTGCAATTGAGAAAAAAATTCTGAAAACACGTCTTAAAATTTTACTATAATGGATACTATTATAAAGTTATTTTTAATTCTATATCAGTCATTAAATCCAAAACTAATTTTTAAATGCTACTGCTCTCAGAAGTAAAACTTTTATTAGAAGTAAAACTTCTAATCAGATGCTGTTGTTTAGTCACTGAGTTGTGTCTGACTATTTTGTGACCCCAGGAACTGTAGCTCACTAGGCTCCTCTGTCCATGGGATTTCCCAGGCAAGAGTACTGGAGTGGGTTGCCATTTCCTTCTCCAGGGGATCTTCCTGACCCAAGGATTGAACCTATATCTCCTGATTTGGCAGGTAGATTCTTTAACACTGAGCCACCAGGGAAGCCCAATTAGTTAGATGACTTTTACCAAATCATAAAAGTAAACATTCTCATTAAGAAAATGGCAAGTATTGAGATACCAGGATAACTGCAGTGAAAAGTCTACAAATTTAGGCTTATGTTTAGGTTAAGAGTGAAATCCATGAAAGTGCTAATTTCCTGACGGCTAGGGTAAGTGCTGCTACCACGAGAGATGACACTTCATTCTAAAGGTGGACCCAGATCAATGCAGAGCCCTGCATCTACCCTGCCCTCAGTGGTAACCCACTGAGAAGGTACACTTCTGCAGTCTATAATGCACATAATTTGCCTGGAGCTCAAATTATCCAGCAAAATCACCCACTTCTGGTTAAATGTGGTACATTATTTTTATGTGAGGCTTTTAATGATCAGAAATCTATGTATATTTTATTAATACAGAATAAGGTTAAGCAAGGTGATGGGACACAGAGGTCTGGACATGAGCTCTGGAGCAGAAACATATACTAAGCCGGTTAATGGATACTAGATCTCAGGAAAGTTAAATTTCTTGTGCCTCAATATTTTCAACTGTATAATGACAATAAGTACCTAGGATAATTGTGAGGATAAATATCTGTGTGTGTGTGTGTGTGTGTGTGTGTGTGTGTGCACGTATGTATGTATTTATTGTTTAGTCGCTAAACTCTTGTGATCCCATGGACTGTAGCCTGCCAGCCTCCTCTGTCCATGGGATTTCCCAGGCAAGAATACTGGGGTGAGTTGTCACTTCCTTCTCCATGGAATCTTCCTGACCCAGTAATCAAACCTGTATCTCCAGTATTACAGGTGGATTCTTTACTACTGAGCTAGCTGGGGAGACATATCACTGGTCTTTTGGGGAAATAAAAGTATATAGTTCCTTAAACAAGGGTCTGTCCTCTCCACAATCATAATGACAATAATAACAGCTTTTACTTAAGAAGTACTAACCATGTGTTAGGCATCTTGTGAGGGCATGCATATACAATTATTATTATTATTATTATTATTGCATTTTGTGCTTCTGCCAACTTCCTGAGATTGGCTCATTAAGTCAGCTGCCCACAGCAAAAAGCTCAGAATTGGCCGAGTCAAGACATAAATCCAGGGAGCTGCACTGCAGACTCAGAGCTCTGGTCACTGTGGGGCTGCTTCCACAGGAGACTCTGCAATCATTCTTTATGTATAGTGTGCCCTCAACCTGAGCTATGGGAAGATGCTTTTTTGTGGGACCTAAGACCTGAGTTCCCATTTTAATTAACTTCCTAAGAGGATAAGCAGAAAAAAGTCCATGATACCGTTTCTGATTCAAAAACTGTATCTTTCAGAGATTTAGAAAGCTAAGAAGGCAGAAGCCCTGCCCCGCCTCCCAAAAAAACCCCATAAATAAGTGGAGGAAATATTATATATTTAATATTTATTGAAATTCAGCTGCAATAATATTAAAACCACTAATATAACAAATGAGAAGTTTCAAGGTCAACTTTGGCGTCATTTATATGTTTTATATTAATAAAAATTCTCACAAGGTAAAATAAACTTTATTCTCCTTCTAGGGAAGCCAGTATGTAAAACAATATTATAGATTAATTTTTTAGTTTTTATGGAAACATTACAAGAACAGATCCAAATCATCCCTTTTAAGAGATTTTGAAAAAACAAAGGTAACTGATGAGATATTCAGCACATAAAGCCTGGATGAGAATTGCTGGGTCAAGAGGCAAACTGACCCTTCCTAATGTTTACAGAATACGAAAGAGGTCAAAAAGTAAATGCTGAGTTATCTGTCTGAAAGGGTCACGTTGTCAATACATGAAAGAACTGACCTACGTTAAAAATAGAATTCTCATCACGCTACTTAACCCCTTTTCCTGAAGAACCTCACTTAAACAGAGCCGCATGGATTTTACAGCTTTCCTTGGTAAAACCATTATCAAATTTGTTTAAGATGCTATAGTTCTCCATTAACAATCCTTCCCTAGGAACCCTACTCAATGCTCTATGGTGTCCTAAACTGGACGGAAAGCCAAAAGAGAAGAGAATCCTATGGACAGGGGAGCCTGATGGGCTAGAGTCCACAGGGACACAAGGACTGTAGCACGCACCACACTCACAATGCTTACTTTCTCAAAGTAGAATACACTTAGGATGAAGTTCTTCTTCCAGGATATTGGTGTGTATGTACTCTTCAATAGTCCACTTGGAAATTATCTATTTTCATTGATGGGGTTTCTGTGATACCTGACTAAAACACCACTGACTTTTGCTCTAAATGCAGTTAAGGAAGGGTCGGTATTAGAAGTATCAGCTTCAACATATGATTGCGTCATGAGTAGTAGCTTCAGTCTGCAGGTTCTTGGCAAGAATCTTTTTAAGGCTCTTGATCCATTTGTGAGTGCTATTTTGGTTAAAGCTAGAAACACAATCTGTAAATCTATGCACACATAAACTGCAATATCCCCCAAAAAGCTGAAAGTGAATAAACACATAAGGTCCATACTGTCAACCCTTCTGGGTTGTTGAGTTTAGATTCCTCCCTCCAGAAACCTGATTTCACATGTGATGCCTGATTATCTAGCATACAGAGAATCTTGGACTACTCTATAACTGAAATATTTGTATTTTTGATTTGTTGTTGTTGTTTAGTTGCTAACTCATGTCTGACTCTTTTGCAGCCTCATGGATAAGTAGCTTGCCAAGCTTCTCTGCCCATGGGATTTTCTCAGCAAGAATACTGGAGTGGGTTGTCATTTCCTTCTTCCTGACCCAGGGATCAAACCTATGTCTTCTACACTGGCAAGTGGATTCTTTACTGCTGGCCCACCAGAGAAGCCTCTCCCCACTTTTTAAATTATTTATTTTAAATATTTTCATTTTATACTTAATTCGTATTTTAAGTAATTTATTTATTTTTAATTTTTATTTTTACTTTATTTTACTTTACAATACTGTATTGGTTTTAGCATACATTGACATGAATCCGCCACAGGTGTACATGAGCTCCCAAACATGAATTCCCCTCCCACCTCCCACCCCACATCATCCCTCCGGATCATCCCCGTGCACCAGCCCCAAGCATCCTGCATCCTGCATCGAACATAGACTGGCGATTCCTTTCTTACATGATAGTATACATGTTTCAATGCCATTCTCCCAAATCATCCCACCCTCTCCCTCAGAGTCCAAAAGTCCGCTCTACACATCTGTGTCTCTTTTGCTGTCTTGCATACAGGGTCATAAACAATTTTAAAGATAAGCATGCACTGAACTAAATACGATAATAATATCTTTCCACAGCCCAGTGGATCATCCTGTATATTTTTGAGGTAAGAACACTCCATTCTGAAGACCCCTGACACAGAAGTATACAATTCAACCTGTCTTGAAAATTCCTTCACAGTGCAACTTTAACCTTTTTCTTTTAGAATTTCCACAGATATTTTTTCAGTATTACCACAAATGAACCTTTCGTGGCAAGCAAGCTGGTTGTTACGATAGAAAGAGAAACTGGGCAGAAAACTGAGACGACAGCAGTCTCTGGTTGGAAACGCAGTCTATGCAGCAGGTCAGCAACGATCAGCAGACAGACAGTAAGCGAGCAATCAGACAGAGGGTAAGCTGCACTGAACCGAACTGAACTGAAGCTAACGATATTAACAAGCCCAGGGTCCGGAGGAGAAGAGCAAGTCGGAAACCTCAGCCAGGCAGAAATGAGAACACACGGGTCACTGGAGCTCAGAGTCTGAAGGCAGAAAAGTAATCAAGCAGACAGACGAGAACCCCAAGGCACAATGGCAATGCTTCAAGAATGGTCAAAAGGTCGAGGAGTCAGGAACCAGGAGACCCACTTTAACTAGCACAGGGGTTGCTGAAAGGACAAGGAAACAGATGTGAGACCCAAGCAACAAAGCAATTTGATACTGAAGCAATTTTGGAATGGCCAGGAAGTTTCTTACACGTTTCCTACTGGACCCTTTCCCAGAACTTGGCTAGTGTGACCCTGTGCAAATCTGAGTATCTGGAGGAAATGATAGAATGAGGAGGAGGGATCAAGGGAATATTCTCCAGCCTGCACCTCTCCTATGATGCTCTCATCCTATGCATCCCTAAAATCACACACAAATCTTACTGCTCCCTTAGTCCTTCCTTAGCTATCCCAAAACCACTCTATGAATTCCTATGGCAATTATTTCATCCTCTGAGTATTCTGAAACAACTATGTAAAGCCTTGCATTTTTTAAATTTCATTGTCAGCGTACCCAATGAAATTCCAAAGACCTGGTGAGCTATGCATTCATGGTACAGTTTTGACTTTTAGTAGCCAATGCTTCTTAAATGTTTCTGAGAGTTCTTAGAATACTGTGATGTCATTCTTCACCCAGACAACTGCAGAGACAGGCATGCACACACTGTTTAGCATATATATCAGATTGGGTAATTCACCTAATTTACTGGAGATAATTATGACAAAATTTTACCAGTAAATTCAAAGTAAAGGTTAGCAAATTAAAAGAGGCTTCTTCACCAAAATATAACAGATTTCTTCACTTATGTGAAATATGAAAACAGAACAGGAAATATTGGCCACCAGTCATTAAAGCACTGATTATTATCCATCCAGGAAGAGGTCACCATATACTCACTTACTAATTTATTGACAAATTCCACAAATACTTAACAATACCCCTGCTATTCAATAGCATAAAGACACTAGGATATATGCTAGGTGAAAAGAGGAATATCAAAATGAATGAAGCATCATCTCAGCCTTAGAAAAGACTAGAGAATGCAAAATAAGCTCACCTAATCAAACCCAGAAAGGCTGTCCAGCCATTTGACATCGGGGATGAAAAATGAGCAGGAGCTCACTAGGCAAAGACAGGAGAGAAGTTGCAGGTGGTAGCGTGGTCTACAGGAGAAAAGCTATGAGACCACCAGAGCATGAGTGTGGGGCAGGAGGGGTATGCTAGGAAGAGAAGGGATGGAAGGTGAGACTGAAGCTCACATGATGGTAAGGAGTTTAGGCTTCATCTTGGGAGCACTGATGGAGGAGCCATGGCCAAGTTTAAAGTGGTAAATAAGTAAATTTCATCTGGGTTGGTGAAAAAAATTAACTACTTTTTGAATTAAGTGGTTATTTAATTACTAAGATGGTATGAGAATCGAAAGTGATACATAACATTCAGACTAATTCTTTTGTTTCTGAGTTAGCTAATTTTTTTTTAAAGCCAGAGGACTTCCAAACTATCTTTGAGAATAATTCAAAACACACACACCATTAGACTGAAAGAGAAATGTCCGCAGTAACACCGCTTTGTGTATTAATAATGACATGCCTAATAATTTGCTAAATAACAATTAACTTAGGCTATTGCCTAGTCGCATTTTCTAGATGCATCTTAACTTCAAAAAATTAAGTCCTACCTGGACTATCATCTGGGAATCATGAATGACAGCACAAGTCACCTGCTGAGAGGTCTGGGAGGTCTGTATGAGCATCTCTACACATGGAGATATACAGAGTGTAATTTATATACATATAAAAATATATATAATTTATTTACACATTCATATACACAGAGTAATACAAATTACTACTTGAGTTATTCATGTCTACCATTCTGCCCATTTTATATTAAAAAATAGAGACCAAAAAGACAAAAAAAATATCCTGACCTATTTGCCTCTCAGTTTAGGGTATATTCTACTTTCTTTATAAAGCATATATGACGAATGAGCCAGTCCACAGCATGTTCCAAACAAAATATCACTCTTCCAAAATGATGGTGAAAGCTACTCAAGTAAAAGAAAATACTGCTATTATTGAACTTGTAGAAAGCTAATACAATTGTCCCATTTGAAAAAGATAAACATTACTCAGTATTTTTTTAAACAACTTTGCAATATATTATAAAACAAACATAAGGAGTTTATCTCCACCTGAAACAGTGCACAATATTATAATTTTGTGGAAATATTTGGGGGTAATGACTTTCAAATGGATACAGGAAGAATGTTATTAAAAAGAAAAAAGATTAGGAAATATACTGTCAAGCATCACCCTGCAGTGGGGGAAGGGAACAGCCTTTTATGACCTAATAGGATTTTTCCATTCTTAACTTGGTTAATCTTAGACAAAAGCAAATAAATCAATCTTGGTTTCTGAAAGTTCATGATGATTTTCAAAGGAAATTAATTGCCTTTGCTAAACATTGTTCATAAAAACATATTAAAGTCAACTCAATTTAAAAAGATCTAGATTTATGACTAAAACAAGGTGTCATTTTTTTTCTTAATAAAACAAGATATTTTTCCATCCCTTTCCAAACCGTTTCTAACACAAAAGTAGCTTTACAGGACTGGGAAATTGGTGGTGAACTTGTAGATTGGGACAGGTAAGATACTGGCATAATAGAGAGCATGGTAAGCTCAGTGTGGTGAAGAGAGGAGACTTCAAACCTGAAAGCACAGTGCTGCCTTCTGAAAAGCCCAGGTGTATCACCACTTTAACATGGTTGGGGAAAAAAAGAGCCTGACTACTGGAAAAGTGGGATGAACATTCTTAATGAAACACTGCCACTACGACAGAGTCAAATAGCACATTTTTAAAACATACATTTAAAACTGAATTGCACAAGTATAAGGTAGGAAGTGCCATCAAGGTATTAAAAACCAAAGATAGGCACTTCAGACGAACGTGCATACATTGAAGCGTGGACTTAAACTTGTAGAGCAAGTATCTGAACAGAAAACGAGGCACAAGCATTTCACAGTTACAGGGAGCATGCGCTGCAGCAAGGAGGCAACATACACAGCTAGGTTGAGGACAGGAAAGTGATGGGAATTCTTCCTCCCAACTGAATAAACTATGTGGAAATAGTCTGGTCTTTGGTCAGTCGGTAGAGTTTGATGAAAGAGAAAGGATTTCAAAATCTGTTACAAAGTTCACAGAATAGGTACAATTGGTAAGCTTCCAGGGGAAGGTGGTGGCAGAAGTGATGGGAAGCATCTGAGTCATGGAGTATGGCTCAAAGTTGATCTCTCCTAAGAAGAAGGAGATTGGATAACTGGTGTGCTGAAGAAAAGTAATCATGACAATTAGATGACTCGAACCAGGGGTTTCCCTGGACTCTCTGTTTCCTCTTACCCATAACATCTCATCCAGGAGGAAATTCTATTGGTTTTACCTTCAAGTTCAGTTCAGTTCAGTTCAGTCGCTCAGTCGTGTCCAACTCTGCGACCCCATGAATTGCAGCACGCCAGGCCTCCCTGTCCATCACCAACTCCCGGAGTTCACTCAGACTCACATCCATTGAGTCAGTGGTGCCATCCAGCCATCTCATCCTCTGTCGTCCCCTTCTCCTCCTGCCCCCAATCCCTCCCAGCATCAGAGTCTTTTCCAATGAGTCAACTCTTCACATGAGGTGGCCAAAGTACTGAAGTTTCAGCTTTAGCATCATTCCTTCCAAAGAACACCCAGGACTGATCTCCTTTAGAAGGGACTGGTTGGATCTCCTTGCAGTCCAAGGGACTCTCAAGTGTCTTCTCCAACACCACAGTTCAAAAGCATCAATTCTTCGGCGTTCAGCTTTCTTCACAGTCCAACTCTCACATCTATACATGACTACTGGAAAAACCATAGCCTTGACTAGACGGACCTTTGTTGGCAAAGTCATGTCTCTGCTTTTTAATATACTGTCTAGGTTGGTCATCACTTTCTTTCCAAGGAGTAAGCATCTTTTAATTTCAAGTATAGTGTAAATCTGAAACCTCTTCTCCCTGTCATGGATCCCTTAGTTCAAGCCATCACTATCTTTCACCTGGACACCTGCAAAGGCTTAACTCTTCTCTTTGTCTTCACTGTTCCCCAACAGCCACTGTTCACCATAGTCTATCCTCCATGAAAAATTAAGATCATGGTACCTGGTCCAATCATTTCATGGCAAACAGATAGAGAAACAATGGAAACGGTGACAGAGTTTATTTTCTTAGACTCTGAAATCACTGCAGATGGTGATTGCAGCCATGATGTTAAAAGACACTTGCTCCTTGGAAGAAAATCTATGACAAACCTAGACAGCATATTAAAAAGTAGAGACATTACTTTGCCAACAAAGGTCCGTATAGTCAAAGCTACGGTTTTTCAAGTAGTCATGTATGGATGTGAGAGCTGGACCATATATAAGGCTGAGCACAGAATAACTGATGCTTTGGAACTGGGCTGTTGAGAGTCCCTTTGACTACAAGGAGATCAAACCTGTCAATCCTAAAGGAAATCAATCCTGAATATTCATTGGAAGGACTGATGCTGAAGCTAAAGCTCCAATACTTTGGCCACCTGATGCAAACAGCCAACTCATTTAAAAAGACCCTGATCCTGGAAAAGGCAGGAGGAAGGCAGGAGGAGAAGGGGACTATAGAGGACAAGATGGTTGGATGGCATCACTGACTCAATGGAAATGAGTTTGAGCAAGCCCTGGGAGATTGTGAAGGAAGGACAGGGAAGCCTGGTGTGCTGCAGTCCATGGGGTTGCAAACAGTCGGACATGACTGAGCGACTGAACAACAATCCTCCACTCAGCAGTCAAAACTTTATAATGACTTGGGATCACACATAAGCA
This sequence comes from Capra hircus, assembly GCF_001704415.2. Lineage (NCBI taxonomy): Eukaryota > Metazoa > Chordata > Mammalia > Artiodactyla > Bovidae > Capra > Capra hircus. The sequence goes on from NC_030814.1 coordinate 20,112,910, forward strand.
ACTGGACCTTACACTATCTGGACCCTACTTCTCCCTTAAAAATTCATCCTCTTCCATTCTCTGCCCTGCTTTCTCCAGCCAAGCCATCCTAGACTTCCTCCCAGTATTCAATTCAAAACCTCGGGTAACTGCTGTTTCATGAACACTAAGGCCTGACCATGCACAGACAATATTTAATCATGTGTCCTGTCTTAGCTAGAAGAATGTGCTGTTGAACTCAACTGTAGAAATTTACATTTGGAAATAACAATAGTGGTGATTTCCCTGAGTACCAAATAAATAAAGCAGTACAATAAGGCATTTTCAAATTTGTCTTTAAGATAAGAACAGTAAGTAGAAAGACACACAGAAATAACCTCTGGCTTTGGGCGAATACGTTCCTTTGAAGCATGAGAGATGTTCACCAACACTGCATGTGTGGGAGCAAACAGGAGAGAAATGGTAAGAAAAGAGAGACAGGAAGAGAGGGGCAATACAGGCACCAAAATGTGCCACACGTAACCGTGTGGAGCTGGGAAAAGGGGAGGTGATACGGTTCTAGTCTTAATCCCAAAGACCCCAAAAGACTTTAATCCTTAATCCAAAGTCACACACACTTTACCACCTTGCCCAGGGGTTGCGGCTGAATGTATGGAATCTAGAAAGATTGTGCTGATGAATTTATCTGCAGGGAAGAAATGGAAAAACAGACATAGAGAATAGACTTATGGACATGGAGAGAGGAGAGGAGAGGGTGAGATGTATGGAGAGAGTAACATGGAGACTTACATTACCATATGCAAAATAGCTAGCCAATGGGAATTTGCTGTATGTCTCAGGGAAACTCAAACAGGGGTTCAATATCAACCTAGAGGGGTGGGACGAGCAGGGAGATAGGAGGGAGGTTCAAGAGGGAGGGATCATAAGTACACCAATGGCTGATTCACGCTGATGTTTGACAGAAAACAACATAATTCTGTACAGCAATTATCCAATTAAAAAATTTTCCCAGCATCTTTGTAGCCTTTCGAACATGCTTATTACAGAATGCACTTCTCCATAGAAACCATGATAGGAGATGGTGAGGCTTCCCCAACAGACCACGGAATCCCATTTAACCCATTATATTGCTGGAAGAGTACATATTTCTAATAAGGATGACACTGACCTCAACTCAACACCAATTAAATACTAAAGTGTTCAGTTCTATACTTTGTCATTGAAAAACTGGTTTTATAATCTTAATATATATGTATTTATATATCACAGTCATATTATAGATTAAATTATCTTTGGGAGTAAGCAAAGGAGTTTAAACAATAACTTTTAAAAAATTATCTGCATCCTAAACATCTAAGCATAAATAAGGTGAACTGCTAACATGCACAGCAACTACAATTAGAGATTGGTAAGGGTATAAGTAGTCTGAACAAAAATCAAATAGGTTCACATTCATCCCCACGGGGAGGACTCTAGGACTGCAAAGGTTTGAAGGCAATGATGTGGGGCTGGGCATGTCATATCACATGAAAGGCAGCTGACTTTCTCAGTTTTGGTCCAGATGAATACTGGATTGTATTCACTTCTTCCATTGGCCTGAAGCCGGTCAGAATCTTTGAAAAATGCACCTTCCTAAACAGGTGAGGTTAGGACTAAGATGAACCCAACTGCCTTGAAATATCCCACGTTTAAGAATACTTACCAAGTAACCCGTTAAAAGGACTCAGGACTGTGCTGTTGTCCTATTTAAACCACTATGGAACCAACTGTGTGCTCAGTTGCCAAGCCATATGGGACTCTTTTGCGACCCACATGGACTGTAGCCCACCAGGCTCCTCTGTCCACAGGATTTTCCAGGGAAGAACACTGGAGTGGGTTGCCATTTCCTCCACCAGGGGATCTTCCTGACTCAGGGTTCAAACCCACGATTCCTGTGTCTCTTGCCTTGGCAGGCAGATTCTTTACCACTGAGGCACCGGGGAAGCCCTCATGAAACCAACTGCCAGACACCTTTTCTACTTGTACCCACTGGCCAGAGAGAACTCTGAACGGGGCTATTGGAGTTCCTGATTGGCAGAATGTCTAATGCCCTAATGACAAAATGAATGGATTCTGCAAACTTGATATTACTGCATCTCCTGAGGGAAAAGGTACTTTATGGTGGGGGAACTTGTTGAAGGAGGAATTAACCCCTCTATACTATAAGGCCCAGCAGCTAATGTGAGTGAGTGAAGCCCGGAGGATGGGAATTGTGTCAAACCAGTGAGTACATCCCCATGTCAAGGGGCAGCTCTTCCTTGGTGCCAAAAAACAGCTGCCACAGAGAAATGCAAAGTAGTGGTATTGCCAGATTTAAACATTTTTTGACACTGAAAATCTGGATTTTTAAAAAATGTCCTGCTCTTTAAATGTTGGCAAATGGTTTAAGTTAAAAAATAAAAATACATAATTCCCTAAGGGGCCAAAGCTTAAGGGATTTTTTGAGGGTGATTTTGCCCATTAAAAACAAGATACATATTTGTTTACTTGTTCTGTATGCAAATCCATATTCACCCTAAAGTCCAAGAAGCACAATTCCAGATCAAAGAAGAGAATAACAGCAGTCTGAATGTAGACCAAGAGAACTACAAAATCCCTCTGTAAACGGAAACAACCCCATCTAATAGGAGACATTTCTAAAGCATGACTTTCTGCTAGTAAAATTTATTCCATTCTGTTTACCATTATGTTAACAAGATCGAACAAAATAAGTAGAGTGATCTAAAATGAGCGCTAGGTGGTAAAACTTACTAAAACAGTAAATGAAAGAAGCATGTGAGTGTGTGTTTATTGTGCATCCAACGTGAAAGTTATGGTGAGAAAGAGTGCAAGGACTAGGTGAGTCAAAGAAAGGCAACCAGGGGGATCCATTAGGACAAATCCACAGTAAGAACTCCTCCTAGGGAACCAGTGGCAACGGGTGTCACCCCTGGTGGACAGAAGACAGACGGGTGAGGTGCCCTAGATGGTGGGGGAAGGTTAGCTGGCCAAAACTCTATCAGATTGAGATGGACAAAGCTCACGCTTGATTTCAGACTGTTCAGAGGTAGAAAAGATGGGGCAATGGTGGGGGAGAAGTTGGAAGAATGAAGAGGGAGAGACCAGCAGATGGAGTGGATAGGCACATCAGGCCGGGGGGAACCTGAAAGTTTGTTCAAAGAAAGAAGAAAATTCAAAAGTAATCTGGAGTATAAAGATTAGTGGCAGGGTACAAAAGGAAGAGAGTGAAATGAGGCAGAAAGTGTATTAGTCACCCAGTCGTGTCCGACTCTTTGTGACGCCATGGACTGTAGCCCACCAGGCTCCTCTGTCCATGGGATTCTCCAGGCAAGAATACTGGAGTGGGCTGCCATTTCCTTCTCCAAGGCAGAGAGAGCAAAGTCCAAATTCATATGCTAAATGGGAGCTGAGGTCAAGGCCAGCGAGGAAGCATCATGGCCTGAAGTCGGACCCCGGGAAACAGGAAGAGGCAGATTAATACCCAGTTTCTGATTCAGCGAAGTTTTTTTCCAACTTTGTTGCTTTTGGCCAAGTGAGGGATGTTTTACTTATTAAGGGTCAGGTAGCATACGGAACATAAACACAGAGGGATATGTGGAGCGATCTGTCCCCCAAGTAGACTAGAGGTGACATACACTGTCCCGCAGGTCTGAGCAGCGTGATGACCCAACAGAGCTGTGCATCTTCCTCCACCGCAGGTGAATGAAGCCAGTGAGTGCACCATCTGAGACATTTTGGTTAAAACCCAACAGCCAGGAAGTTCAACTGTTTCATGGACTTTGCAAACAGGGTATGATCATGAAACTAAAGAAAGGGTTAAAAAAAATGTTTTGCAGAAGCTCAGTAATTTTTTTCAATATCATGTGATTCTTGGACTTGATGTTTGCATAACAGAGACAGGCAGCGGCAGAGTCCATTCTAATCTGTAACCATAAATGATTTCCAAGAATCAGTGACACCACCATCCCCAGTTGCTCTGATTCAGTTACTTTCCATCAGTTACCAGCATTTAAATTTATCCAAGCATGTCTGAAAATCAGGCACATTGAAAACGTTAACCTACATTTTATTGAGGAGGAAAGTACTTCAGTATAATAAATCCTATTGATGACATTTGCTATGAAAGTGAGAATACTCTAATGACTCAAGACTGACTACGCCAACTAAGCCTTGGAACTTGTCTGTTTATCGAGCTTTAAAAATGAATTTCCATGACCCATCTGAAATGCAGAGGCTAAATATATGAAGCACTTAAGGCAATGAAATGACCACGGAGGACCCCAAAAAGGTGACTGTTTCTGGATCCTTACTTCTTGGCCCAGGAATACTGATTAAAGTCATCAGAGACCCTTCTGTCCTGCTGTGAATAGGAAGTGTTACTCATTATTTTGTGTTTGTCTGCAAAGGAGTTTCAGTACCTAGGTACTTTACCATCTATCCCTATGCTGGCATCCTTGCCAACAAGATGGCACCACGATGAGCTGCATGTGGACCAAGGTGATCCCCTCTTGGGCATTTAACTCAGGACAAGGCTATTTTTTAATAGTGTTTTTTCCTTGAGAAATCATAGTGCTTACTTTTTCATTCACCTGGGAAATGTATTTTATAATGCTAGTTTCACTTTTAATACATGTACATTGAGACCGTAAGAAAAAAACACAGCAATTAAGGACTAAACACACTGAATGGTTATCAACCGCTGGATACTTTCGCTACAACAATACAAACTGTTTTCTTCTCAGTTCTGAAGAATAAACCCCGATGCATATGCAATGAGTAACAAATAACTCACTGCAATAATGAATTTGTTTTTAAATTTGATCACTTCAGGCTAAATTCATAAGTTCAAGTAAATAGAGAAATTTCTTTCTGTAGACTCTCATATATCTCAGAAAGAAACTTCAGATAGACTGCATTTAAACTAATTGATGACAGTTTTTAAAAAGTGTATGGTCTAACAATTTATATCTTCAGCTACAGTAAAGTTCACTTAGCTTGATCATTTGATAGTCAGCTGTGTCAGAGGTTGGGTTTCAAGGAGTTATCTGCAACTCTACAGGCATGCCTGAGCCTTGACAGGTCAGAACATACCTCATTCCAATGAATGGCACAAATCTATAGATGAAACAACTCTGTGCACAAAATGAAGAGATAAGTGAATGTTTGATTAAAGCAAAATGTGAATACAATCCTTCTTTTTGATATGTTCTTCCTGACTGCTTGCTCACAACTGTCTGTACAGATCTTGGCCACATGCTCACTCCATGTCACAGGACATCTCCTAAATTTGAGACACTGGCAAAACAAAAATTATTTCAGCTATAAATAGCCAAAATAATGACATTATTATAAGCTAGTCCTCTGACCTAAAATTTACTGGAAAAGAGGCCGCCTACATGTTTATTGAACTGAATAAAAAAGAAATGCTAAGTTTTAAGATATGCTCCATATGTGGAATCTAACAGGGAATGACACAAATGTACTTACTTACAAAACAGAAAGAGACTCACAAACCTAGAGAATGAACTAACGGTTGCTGGTAGGAAGGATAGGGGAAGGAACAGTTGGGGAATTTGGGATGCACATGTGCCTACTGCTATATTTCCAGTGGATAACAGACAAGGACCTTTTGCACAGCACAGGGAACTCTGCTCAATGTTACATGGCAGCCTGATGGCAGCGGAGTTAGGGGGAGAACGGATACATGTATATGTATGGCTGAGTCCCTTTGCTGTTCACCTGAAACTACTACAACATTGTTAATCAGCTATACCCCAATACAAACTAAAAGTTAAAAAAAAGAAAAAAAAAGATATGTTCTACCAAGGCCCTGCCCACCCCCTGATGACATTTTCCAAGATTTCCCACCTTGTTCACTAAACAAGGGCTACACTGTCATTTCTATTGCTCAACTTTGCCAACCTTGTTCTAGTTTCCGGGCCTTTCTTTGCACTTGCTGTTTATACTTCCAAAAAGGTTCTTGGCCCAATCTTTGCATTTTTTTTCAGTTCACGTGTCACCTCTCCAGGGATACTTTCTCTGACTCCATATACCTCCAACAGATTTCCACCCTAACACTTACCAGTATATAAGTGTGTTTATCCACCTCTTTATATCTGTCTCAAATGTTAAGATATATACACTCAAAAAGTAGAGACCCTACTCTTTTTTGTTTACCGCAGTGAACATGGTTGCCTGGCCCTTATTAGAAACTCAACAAATATTCATGAATGTAATGAATGATTCAGTAAGGAGTATGTCAAGGCTCCTGCTTATTTAACTTATATGCAGAGTACATCATGTGAAATGCTGGGCTGGATGAAGCACAAGCTGGAATCAAGCTTGCTGGGGGAAATATCAATAACCTCAGATATGCAGATGACACCACCCTTATGGCAGAAAAAGTGAAGAAAAACTAAAGCACCTCTTGATGAAAATGAAAGAGAGCGAAAAGTTGGCTTAAAACTCAACATTCAGAAAACTAAGATGGTGGCATCCAGTCCCATCACTTCATGGCAAATAGATGGAGAAACAATGGAAACAGTGACAGACTATTTTGGGGGCTCCATAAATCAGGGCAGATGGTGACTGCAGCCATGAAATTAAAAGATGCTTGCTCCTTGGAAGAAAAGTTATGACCAATCTAGACAGCATATTAAAAAGCAGAGATATTATTTTACCAACAAAGGTCCATATAGTCAAAGATGTGAGAGTTGGACTATAAAGATAGCTGAGCACCAAAGAATCGATGCTTTTGAACTGTGGTGTTGGAGAAGACTCTCGAGAGTCCCTTGTACTGCAAGGAGATCCAACCAGTCCATCCTATAGGAAATCAGTCCTGTATTCATTGGAAGGACTGTTGCTGAAGCTGAAACTCAAATACTTTGGACACCTGATATAAAGAACTGACTCACTGGAAAAGACCTGGAAGCTGGGGAAGATTGAAGGCGGGAGGAGAAGGGGATGACAGAGGATGAGATGCTTGGATGGCATCACCGACTCAATGGGCATGAGTTTGAGTAAGCTCGGGAGCTGGTGATGGACAAGGAAGCCTGGCATGCTGTGGTCCATGGGGCTGCAAAGAGTTGGACACGACTGAGTGACTTAACTGAACTGAATGAATGATTAAAACTGATTTAATAAAAGCATCTTCAGGATCAAATAAAAAAATAAGACAGTGTTCCTTAATACTGCCATTTAATCAAAATTTATCTTGAAGAAAGTCAAGGTAAAGAATGAATTAGGCACCACACTCATTCTTGGAGTAGATATGTGGTGCCCTATCTCTGCCACATGCTAGGCTTGGTGCATCAATGCCAACACTCAGGGAACCTGTTGCAGTCTGAGAAACCGACCTGTCTTGTAGACTGTGACTGTTGCACTCCAGCAAAAGGGACACAGATGTATAGAACGGACTTTTGGACTCTGTGGGAGAGGGAGAGGGTGGGAGAATTTGGGAGAATGGCACTGAAACATGTATACTATCATGTAAGAAACGATTTGCCAATCTATGTTCAATACAGGATACAGGATGCTTGGGGCTGGTGCACGGGGATGATCCAGAGAGATGATATGGGGTGGGAGGTGGGAAGGGGGTTCAGGACTGGGAACGCATGTACACTCGTGGCTGATTCATGTCAATGTATGGCAAAACCAATACAGTATTGTAAAGTAAAATAAAGTAAAAATAAAAATTTTTTAAAAAGGCATAAACAGTGGTAAAATAAAGAACTGTCCTGGGAATAGAACAGTCCAAATGTATTCATCTACTCAGTTTTGTCAGTTAGTCAACAAATATAGTCTCCCTTCTACTCTTACCCCTTGTCCCCAGTAAGTGGGTCTTCAAGTTACTAAGCAAAGGAAAGCTATTTACTTACTCATTTTAGATGCTGCTTTGTTTTGAGGTGCAGGTGAATTACATCAAGTTGTGCAGGTATTCCTGATGTTTTATAAAGTGATCAGTAGCGGCAAATGAGGAACCGAAACAAGAGTATGAAAAGAATAGTGAAATGGAATACAGAACTGGGAGCTTAAGGAGGACTGAGAGAGATGAAAACCTTTGCAAAACTGAAGCCTTGGAATGCACTGCTTCTTCCTTGGGAACTGCATGAGCTATAGGGTGGGGCAAAATGACATCACTGCCAGATTTTTTGATGCTGTGCTCAATTTTGTTTCATTGTTTGCATTTGGGGGCTTAGTTTAAATCACATACTCTATTTTGAGTCTTTATTAGAGTTTAACTTTAGCATAATATAACTTTTGGTGATCTTTTAAGAGTATGCTAAATTTCTAAGTGGAGTTTATTTTTACACTCAAATCCTCTTCTTTATTTCTCCCCATACCAATTTTCAAAGCAACACTACTAAGAAATTTTAAAAGTATCTACATCTAAAATACAGGAAATATACTGAAAAGTGTCAGTTCAGTTCAGTTCAGTCGCTCAGTCGTGTCCGACTCTTTGCGACCCCATAAATTGCAGCACGCCAGGCCACCCTGTCCATCACCAACTCCCGGAATTCACTCAGACTCACGTCCATTGAGTCCGTGATGCCATCCAGCCATCTCATCCTCTGTCATCCCCTTCTCCTCCTGCCCCCAATCCCTCCCAGCATCAGAGTCTTTTCCAATGAGTCAACTCTTCACATGAGGTGGCCAAAGTACTGGAGCTTCAGCTTCAACATCATTCCCTCCAAAGAAATCCCAGGGTTGATCTCCTTCAGAATGGACTGGTTGGATCTCCTTGCAGTCCAAGGGACTCTCAAGAGTCTTCTCCAACACCACAGTTCAAAAGCATCAATTCTTCAGTGTTCAACTTTCTTCACAGTCCAACTCTCACATCCATACATGACCACTGGAGAAACCATAGCCTTGACTAGACGGACCTTTGTTGGCAAAGTAATGTCTCTGCTTTTCAATATGCTGTCTAGGAAGTGTGAACAACTCCATAACAATTTTCAAAACAAACAACTTTTTGCTACAGTGTGTGTTAGCTGCTCAGTCGTGTCTGACTTTTTGTGACCCTATGGAGGCTTCCCTTGTAGCTCAGTTGGTTAAGAATCTGCCTGCAGTGCAGAGACCTGGGTTCAATCCCTGGGTCACAGAAGATCCCCTGGAGAAAGAAACGGCAACCCACTCCAGTATTCTTGCTTGGAAAATCTCATGGACACAGGAGCCTGGTGGGCGGCAGTCCATGGGGTCAAGAGTCGGGCAAGACTGAGCAACTAACACTTACTTACTTACTATGGACTGTTACCCACCAGGCTCCTCCAGCCACAGGATTTTCCAGGCAAGAATACTGGAGTAGGTTGCCATTCCCTTCTCCAGGGGATCTTCCCAACCCAGGGATTGAACCCAGGTCTCCCACATTGCAGATGGACTCTTTACTGTGTGAGCCATAATAGGGCTTGGGGAAAATTTTAAATAAAAATTAGTTAACCTTTCTAATTCAATATTTATTATTATTGAATAAATAATAATTATTAGTAATCCTTCTGAATAAAACTACAATAGAATCAGATTCTTTTGAAACATGTTGTAGGTTTAACCAACACAAAGAGATGAAATACACCAGATTTACAAAAAGTTCTTGAAATATATTGAGTATTCAAAGGAAATACACACTGTGATTTTAAATGGCTGATAATAAACTGTTAAACAAATATGTGCTCTTAAAAATTATTCAAGAAGTTGTAAGACTGTTAGATAATCAGCTCATAAATATTAGGCATACAGATCCTGCTAAAGTAGATTTTGTGAGCTGAGTGTGAGTTTCAAGAGCCTTGAAACATGCTAAACAGACAAGCAATGAGACTAGGTGGGTTTATGTGACTTGCTTCCTTTTATCAGCAATAACATTTAATCTATTATAATGATATTGTTTTTAATTCATTCTAAAACTAAGAGCAACAGCATTTTTATATGACATCCAAGTATAATAACTGATACAGTTAATTTTTGTAACTCATATTCAATAAACCATTTAAAACAGAATATTCTATATAATATTTTATTATTTAATCACATCACAATTATCCTCTATTGTCAAGAAGTTAAAGATTTTCCCTTTTCTGATCCCATTACTTTCCAAGTATATTTTCCATATTTTTTAATAAAGTGAATGGTTATCATTTTAATTTTATACTTTTATAACTAAGGTTTTACCGTAATTGGTTAGCTTCCAGTAACATGTACATACCAATTTTCTTAATCAATGATACTTAGACTATTGCTAACACTTAACTGGGGCTTCCCAGGTAACTTAGTGGTAAAGAATCTGCCAGCAATGCAGGATACCTGGGTTCAATCCTTGGGTCAGGAAGATTCCCTGGAAAAAGAAATGTCAACCCATTCCAGTATTTGGAAAACTCCCATGGACAAAGGAGCCTGGGAGACTACAGTCCATGGGGTCACAAAAGAGTCAGACATGATGTAGTAATTAAATAACAACAAATCACTTAATTGTCCTTTTTATCTATATGAAGTTGATTTTATATAAAGGCTATTTTAAGATATTATCTTTCAACTTGTGTTACACAATAGGGCATGACTAATCCTGTACACATATCTATGGCTAACTACTCTTGAGATGCTAAGAAAACCAATGACTCCCACAGAAAAGTGAGAAAAGTACAAACGTATGTCCAGTCAAAACGAGGTCTGAATCACAAACACATCATGACTGGACTTGATAATAAAAAGTATATTGATTTCTCTTTTAAAATATATAATTGCCAGGACATGGAAGCAACCTAGATGTCTGTCAGCAGATGAATGGATAAGAAAGCTGTGATACATATACACAACGGGGTATTACTCAGCCATTAAAAAGAATACATTTGAATCTGTTCTAATGAGGTGGATGAAACTGGAGCCTATTATACAGAGTGAAGTAAGCCAGAAAGAAAAACACCAGTACAGTATACTAACGCATATATATGGAATTTAGAAAGATGGTAACGAAAACTCTGTATGCGAGACAGCAAAAGAGACACAGATGTCTAGAACAGTCTTTGGACTCTGTGGGAGAGGGTGAGGTTGGGATGATTTGGGAGAATGGCATTGAAACATGCATAATATCATATGTGAAACGAATCGCCAGCCCAGGTTTGATGCATGAGACAGGATGCTCAGGACTGGTGCACTGGGATGACCCAGAGGGATGGTATGGGGAAGGAGGTGGGAGGGGGTCTCAGGATGGGGAACACGTGTACACCCATGGGGCATTCATGTTGATGTATGGCAAAACCAATACAATATTGTAAAGTAATTGGCTTCCAATTAAAATAAATAAGTTTATATTAAAAAATAAAATGTATAAAATATAGAAAATGACAAATAAGGTAAGCCATAACTAGCTACTCATCACCCAGCTATAACACAAAAAATTTCCAAATTTTCTTTGAATTTTTGTTGTTGAAAAAAATAAAATGTTCAGATACATTTGTCTTATTCATTCACTCCATTCCTGCTCCTTCTTCATAGAGGTAAAAAGTGAGTTTCCTTATATTTTCATTTCATATGCTTGTATCCAGCATTATATATCTTGTTTTCAACAAAGAATGAACAAAGAATATTAATGGGCAATTCCAAGAAAGGTCAATTAGAAAAGATTTTCAACTTCACTCTTCATCAGAAAATGCATGTTAAAATAACAGAGAAATACTCTGTCACTTATCAGACTGAAAATTGGTGAACATGAGAAAAAACATCGCAGGTAGAAGTGCAAGTAGGTACAATGTCTTTAGAGAACAATTTTCAAAAAAAAATAAAATAAAATATTTCTGTGCTATGGCCCAGAGATTACCCTTCTAGCTATTTACTTGTGAGAAAGTATCACACTCTGACCTCAGAAGGCATGTAAAAAGACCATGTTAATGAATATTATGGCTAAAATTGTACAGAGACTCTTACATGCCAGGTACCGTTCTAAGTCCTTTCTATGTTCTCACTGTATTATGCTCATAACACATCTTCCTCAGAGGAAACATACCACACTTCATAGATGAGTACACTGAGACACAGGTTTATGAACTGCCACAGCTGCAAAACTAGTGGCGGTAGAACCACAGACCCAAGTGATCTAGTTCTGGAGTCTGTTAACCACTGTGTATGGGTTTCTGAAGCCTGATATGCAAGAGTGAAAGGGTAGAGGTCATCCAAGAGCAGATTAAAGAGGAAGAAACAAACAACTGGCCGTCCATTCACATGCAGCACAAAAGCACAGCCAGTAAGAGGCAAAAGCCAGACCACACACAGCAGCTTGCATACATTCCAACAGCCTGGCATGGACAGAAAAGGCAAGGTGTGAAATGATTTGTATTGCATGATACCTATACTGACAGACAGATCAGCATTTGCCTTGGTGTGCTCAGTTGCTCAGTCATGTCTAACTCTTTATGACCCCATGGACTGTAGCCCACCAGGCTCCTCTGTCCATGGAATTTTTCAGGCAAGAGTACTGGAGTGGGTTGCCATTTGCTTCTCCAGGGGATCTTCCCAACTCAGGGATCAAACTCATGTCTCCTGCATTGCCCGCGGATTCTTCACCACTGAGCAACCTGGGAAGCCTGCATGATACCTAAGCCCATCTTTATTTCCAACCGTTAAAGTAGCTAAAGGCTATACATACTAATAAAAATATAAAATCAAGAGCAAAAATGGGCTTTTTAAATTTCCATTGAGGTTAAGAACTCATAATGTGTCAGTTCTGAGAACTGTAAGACTGATAAACTAGACTGGATTTTGGAGTAAGCACCCAGAATAGTGAAGGATTTTTTAGCTGTTTGGAGCATGCATCCAAAGTCCTTCAAATGATTAAAAAAATATGCTTATGTGCAAAAAAGGAAAACGTCCTCCATCATCACCCCATAGGCTTCCTATTAAACATGTGGGCCCATAACTATTGTTAAGGCTTATATTTTTGATTTATGACAATCATCTTCATATAAAAATCAAAACAACTTCACTAAACTATACATACATTAGATATGGTTTTCACAAGTATATGGAAAGGTTTTACAAACCAAATTGCACACACAAATATTCACAGAAAACCATGTAATGGTATAAAAAATCTGGCTTACGTTTACATGACCAAAAAAGGATGAACAAATGATGCAAAAATAAAATTTAATAGTTCTTATACTGTATAACTTGGAAGATAAGCCTGTCAAGGAATCTCCCTCCTACTGAAATAAGACACTTAACAAAAAAGTTCTCCCTTTAAGAATATAAACTTAAGGGAGATTCTACCTCTGAAAACAATGATCTGTACAAGATCTTAGCACATAGCTCTTCCTCCTCACTCCCCAGATGAGACTTCTCTGTGTAATGAACAAGGAAGACCTATCAAGAGAGCACAATGTTGGCATCAGTTCACCTTGACCATCAGCCTTTATCGAGCAAGATTACTCTTTTAGTGGAAGTCGCTCAGACATGTCTGACTCTTTGCGGCCCCATGGACTGTAGCCCACCAGGCTCTTCTGTCCATGGGATTTTCCAAGCAAGAATACTGGAGTGGGTTGCCACTTCCTTCTCTAGAGGATCTTCCCGACCCAGGGATTGAACCCGGGTTTTCTGCAATGCAGGCAGATTCTTTACTGACTGAGCCACGAGGGAAGCCTACTCTTTATGGAACAGCAGTAAATATTAAAATAAAAAGATCTGTATGGAGAAAAGACCAATCTAAGAAAGAGATAACTTTGAAAGATCAAGAAAAGCATTGACACACATGGCTAAAATGTTAGTTTTCATGGAAGCTTAATGACAAATAAGTGGGGGTATATTAAATATTAATTACTGTTAATCTTAGCTCTTGAAAAAATGCTTTAGGTTTGGGTGTGGCAACTCCTTTTGAAAAACTTGTTGGCACTCCAGTGGAGACCTTGCTATGATTTCTTTCCAACACTGGACACACCTTGTTCGAAAGACAAATGACTCATAAGAGGCCACAATCCAAGATGTGATACTCAGCTTTTAACTCGCTCATGATACCCCAGATATAACCACAGTTTCTACTGTGAGAAAAAGAGTAGACTGGGGATTAAAAACTATGGCTTCTCTGTTTCACCTGAATCAGTTGTGCAAGAACAGTAACAATACAGCCTAGAGTGTCAGATAAGGTAATGAGGAGAAAGGCCATGGTGGGGGGTAGTCATGAAAGTGTGCCAACATCAACAAATGTTACTCAATATTTGTACCACTTAAAAATAAGCCAAGCATAGAAGGTGAAAATGGTTAGATAAGAAAGAAGAAAACAAAAGCTATTAATGTAAGAGTTGACTAAGCAAATGGGTTCTACGATTAAAAACAAGTGACTGACACATGATATCCAATATCAAATGTTATTATTTATGAAAAAAGGCCAAGTAGAGTCATTTCTTTCTCCAAAGCCCATAAGCACATTTATGCATGTCTTAATATATAATTCCAGGCACAAGAGTTGCAATCATGTACAGGCATATCTTAGAGGTATGGTGGGTTCGGCTCTAGATGACCTCAATAAAGTGAATCACATGACTTTTTTGGTTTCGTAACACATATCAAAGTTATGTTTACACTACACTGTAGTCTATTAAGTGTGCAATAGCATTGTGTCTAAAACAATTGAGACTTCAGCAAATTATAATCTTTTTGCAATAGTAACCTCAAAGGTCTCTGATCACAGTAACAAATAATAATGAAAATGCTTGAAATATGACAAGAATTATAAAAATGTGACACAGAGGCATGAAGTGAACAAATGCTGCTTGAAAAAAGAATGCCAACAGCCTTGCTCAGTGCAGGACTGCCACAACATTCAATTTGTAAAAAATGCAGAATCTGTGAAGAACAATAAAGCGAACCACAGGAAAATGAGGTGAAGCAAGGAAGATACTGCATTTTTTGTTGTTGTTACCAATTGAAGGATTGGAGCGGATGGTTAGCATTTTTTTAGCAATAAAGTATTTCTGATTAATCTATGTATACTGGCATTTTAGACATAATGCTCTTACACACTTCATAGACTACATAGTGTAAGCATAACTTTTAATATGCACTGAGAAACAAACAAAAAAATTTATGTGACTCACTTTATTGTGATACTCATTATTATTGTGATGGTCTGGAACCAAGCCAGCAATATCTTCAAGGTATACCTGTATACAGAGATCATTTTTCTCCTAAAGTTCATTCTACAGGAAAAAAAATTATTTTAATGCTATCCAGTTCCACTAGTCAAAATAAAAGTGATGCAATAGGTCTCATGTATGTTAAACTTCAACAGTATAATGACCCCTATATAATTTTGAGAAAACAATATTCAAAAGGATTAAAATTCGGGTATGAAAACAAGAGTTAAAGAATACTTTTCAGTTACTTTTGCTTTTATAACCTCTCTCAAGTCAGCATGTGAAGGCAGATGGCCATTTTCTACCTGTATTTAAGATCATGCCTGTATTTGTTCAGTTTCCGCAGAGATGAAAAAAAAATTAGTTACTGTGTGTGGATTGCTGTATAGGCAAATAAAACACAAGAATCTTACTGTAAATCATACAAATAAAGGAAGTAAGCATTGGCTAGTTAATGTTATTAAATATTTACACACAGACTACATAACAGCAAGGTAGATGCCTGATGGGATAATACTGAGTTGAATTATGACAATGCCACATTAGATTTTAGTCTGTAGGCTTCCACTTTCAACATAAAATCAGTAATTTTATAAAAATCTCACTCAAATTTTATTCCCCAACTAACATTTTCCTGGCCCTACATTAAACACAAACAAAACCTAAACCTTCATTAATTTAATAAATATGCACTGAGTGTTTATTATTAACCAGGCACTATTCTAGGTATCTAGTGTACAGCAGTGATGAAAAGGGCCACAGTTCCTGTCCTCATGGAGAATACAGTCTCATGACGGGAGGAGAAATGAATAAACAAATAACCACAACATGCTTAGTATTACAGAGGAAAGGAAAATGAACTAAGACAATCCCATGTGCTAAGGATGAGGAAGAATTAAAGTGAAATAAGAGTGATAAGGGCTCCCTAAAAAGGTGACATTCGACCTGAAGTGAATGAAGGAATCTGCAATGTAAGGAGCCAAGTATAAGGAAAAACAGCATTTCAGGAAGAGGCCAGTACCCCTACAAAGGTTCCAAGACAAGGGAACTTCAGGGAACCAAGGAAGGCCAGTAGCAAGAAGCGAAGTGCTGGGGTGGGCTACACTGATGAGGCAGACTGAGCTGGTCATGTACTAACTACCAGCCACATTAAGATCTTTGAATTGAATACGAAGAGCAGTGGGGAGTCCTAAAGAGTCCGAATAAAGAATATACATGACATTTTTAAGATGATACTGGTTCCTAAAGAGACAACAAATTGGAAGAGAGCTAGAGGTGAAGTAGGCAGACCGGTTAGAAGCCAATTTCAGTAGTCACGGAAGTCTGGCTGGTGGGTTGCACAGAAGGTACTCGACAGATCTACAAAAGAGTAGATGAAATCATGGCATGATTTGGAGGCAGAATCAATCGAACTTGCTGATAGATCGGAAACTGTGTAAGGCAGAGAAATCAATGAATAATGCTCTGGAGAAACTGGGAAAGATGGCCCCAATTGCTGAGCTATGGGAGACTGAGAGGAACAGGTTTGAGAGAGTGTTAAACATTTTTTCTGGACATGTTAAGATTGAGATACCTATGAGACATCCAAGAGGAGATATCAAAAGGCAAGAGAGCATACAAAACCAGAGCTTCAAAGACTGGTTTATAGTGGAGATATATTGATAAAATTGTGAGTTGTGAAACATAAAATGGTACTTAAGCTATGGCTAATGATGATGTCACTGATGGAGAGTGCAGAGTAATATTTCTATCATGTTAATGTGCAAAAAAATTTCCTGGGAGATTTTGACTCAGCAGGTTTGAAGTGAGGACTCTGAATCTGCATTTTTATTATACTCTCCAGTCTCATTCTTGTACCATTTAGTTATATACTGCCATAGAGACAGAAAATAAATGAGCCCAGCAGTGAGCTGGAAAACTCTAGCAGTTGGTAGCTGGACAGAGGACTCTGAGAAGTTGAAGCCATAGACAAACCAGGAGAGACTGGTTCATGCAATGCACACCATCTTCAATGGGAAAATAAAATGTACCTGCTAGGTACTACTAGCAAGAATCTGCTCAGAGTTCCCTTCAGCAATTTCCTATAAAACAGTGCCAAGAGCAGGCCTCCAAAACAGTATGTCCACACAACTGCTCAATGCTGCTCATTGAGTCTGTGCTTTGCTACTGTAAGAAGAAAATACGGACAATATCAACTGCTGATGCCTTGTAAGTATGATCACTACTATTGTGAAATCAAGAGAAGGCATCATGGGATTAGTACTGGCCATGTTAGAGTTAATGAGTTAATGAACTTCACTGACCTACTGAGTTAACACCATGAGTTTTTATCCCTTTCTTTCCTGGAGTATGCAACTAAATTTAAACTCCAGTTTAAATTAACTTCTTAAAACAATAGGCTAAGACCAGTAGAGCCAGACAAATTAGCAGACAGATTCATTTCTACTTCTTTCTCAACTTTATGTACTAGTATTAGCTCCTTTCTTGGTATGCCCTATCTCCTGCCTGCTAAAACTAATTTTTAGAACTGGTTTACCTGCCTAGAATTGTTAGCATTCAGCCTTTTCTTATGTCAGACAAACCAAGCTTTAGTGCCTTCCCTTCAATGACCTTTCAGAGCTTGTCGCGTTTCACCTGGGCTTGAGTAATAACCAGTTGATCCAGACAATTATTACATGCTGATGGAATTGTTACTACTCACAAGTTTGCACTTTAACAGGAGCTTTTGTAGAAACAAACTTCAATTTGAAGTCATTAAGCTAACATTGGATCACTCCTGTATTATTATGAAGACGATACATACTAAGTATATAGAAGATAACTTTAACAATCTTTAGTCAACACCACATAGATTCCTATCTATTTTACTTGTAAAGTCTTGACAGACAGTTTAAGAGTCTCTGAGTTATTCACCTGGGAGCAAAAAAACACTTAAAAAGACTGCCAAAAGATTATAAACTGCTTCAGAAAGCTGACTTCATGTTATGTGATAGCTGAAAAAATCCTGAACAACAAATATGTGTCTAGCAGTCTGCCTTGTAAAAAAATCTAATAAAGCCAAAGATTTCCTTTACAAAATAATAAAACTGGAAGTAATTTTTAAATGAAGGGTTACAAACCAAAGACAAGTGGATACAAGGCAAACAACATAAATGTGTGGGGAAACCAGATACATGGTGTCGGGAGCTCTGAGGCCAAGACCTGAATTCAACTTTTGGTAAGCACTGTGAGTCTACACATACCACAAATGTGGGCCAAGAATCTCAGGGCCACTTCATTAAATTCCCCGTTCCACTGCAGAAGAGACATTAGAGGGGAACTAAATTTCTCTGATTGCCAAGGAAATAAAAGGTAACACCAAGTAGGGCTTTCAACTGTTCTGGATTCCCCAGGACTGAAGAGTCTCTCAGGATGCAGAATTTTCAGCGCCACACCATGACAATCCTGGGCCAACAGGGATAGTTGTTCACTCCAAATCAAACCAATTATTGTACTATGCTTTGGAGCTAGGTGAACAAACATAATGAAAATGTGTAGTCTGGTTTTCACAAAAATGTTGAAACTGGTAGCTTAGTTTAGACAAAAAAATTATAGGCTGCATATAAAGGAGAAGGCAGAGACGTCACCAAGACATTCTCCAAACAGCAGCCAGAGGAATAAGACAACTGATTGTCATAAGCACCAGGTTCACTGATACGATCTTTTCAATATTTCACACAAAAACAACCCTGTGAAAACATATTAACAGCTGTTGAAGAGTTTATGATAGGAGGCGGAAGGAATCAGAAGCAATTTAACAACTCAGAAGTGTCGAAACTAACATTCTAAAGTCAAGTAGATTCATTGTTCTGTAACTGAATAACAACGGGATATAGAGGAGTGATCAAGATGGTGGAGGAGGGAGACCCGCGTTCACTTTCTCCCATGGGTACACCAAAATTACAACTATTTCCACAGCAGCCATCAATCTGAATGTCCTGAAGACTAACAAAAAAAAGATCTACAACTAAAGATATGAAGAATAAACCACAATGAGCCAGACAGGAGGGGTATACATGTGATTTAGATAAGACCCATGCCTCTGGGTAGCCAACCCCAAAAGGGAGGGTAATCACAACTGCAGCGGTTCTCTCCAAGAAGAAGGGAGTCCAGGCCCCAAATCAGGCTTGCCAGCCTGGGGATCTTGCACCAGGAAAAGAAGCCTCCAAAGTGTTGGTAATTAAGGCCACTGGGGCTTGCTTTCATGAGAGCCAGAGGGCAGTAGGAACAGAGACTCTGCTCTTAAATGTCACATACAAAAAATCTGAGGCCCAGAGCAGAAGTGGCAACTTGAAAAGGGTCTGGGTTTCCAATTTGGAGAACCTCCTGGAGAGGCAGGAGCAACTAGGACTCATCCTGGGACACAACGCAGAGGAGAACAATTTGGGGAGCCTATCCTACCAGGAGGACACTGGAACTAGGAAGCAGCAATTCGAGTCCTCCCTTTAGCTTATTAGCACCCAGGAACTAACCCCAGCCACCAGCCAGTGGTCACTAATCCCAGGACCCCAAGGGCCAGCAGCTAGCTGTGTGGTGATAAAGCCCCAACTACCAGCAGGCCAGATGCCAGAGACCCACCTAGCCCCTCACATGCTCTGAGATCCAGCCCTGCCCACTAGAGGACCCAGGACTCAGCTCTACTGACCAGCGGGTAAGCATTAGTTCCAGGAACTCCTGGGCCCTGTGGCCTGCTGAGTTGGGATCTGGCCTGCCCATCAGTAGGCTAACACCAGCTCAGGATCCCCACAGACAACTACCCCATGATCCAGCCATGCCCACCAACAGGCTATAACCAGGATTGGGACTCACCAGGCTGAGCAGCTAACTGTGCCAAGACCCAGCCCAACTCCCCAGGAGCTGACAACCTCCCCAGGAGGCAGGACTTGGCTACCAACTGGACTGAAGGACAGTCACACCCACCAGCGTGCCCAAAGTAGTCAGCCCCATCACAGCTGAAGGGGCCATTAAGCTCAAATACAGGGCATCCCTGGAGCATATAGATCTGGTGACAAGAGCTGAGTATTCTGGGCCCCATAGGACATCTCCTACATCAAGTCACTTCTACAAGATCAGGAAATGTAGCAGACCTACCTGATACATAGAAAGGAGAACAAAGAATTAGCAAAATGAGGTGACAAAGGAATGTGCTCCAGACAAAGAAACAAGATAAAATCATAGAAAAAGAACTAATTGAAATGGTGATAAGCAATCTACCTGATAAAGAATTCAGGGCAATGGACGGAAGGATGCTCAAAGAACCTGGATGAAGAATGGGTGAACACAATGAGAAGTTTAATAAAGAGTTAGAAAATAATGAAAAAGAACCAAAAAGAGATGAAGAATATAATACCTGAAATGAGAAATACACTAGAAGGAACAGTAGATTAGATGATAGGATCAAAGTATCCAACTGTGAGACAGAATAGTGTAAATCAGTCAAGCAGAACAGAAAAAGATAAAAATAAATAAAATAAAAATGAGGACCATTTAAGCAGCCCCTGGGCCAACATTAAACATACTCATATTCTCATTAGAGGGGTCTCAGAAGAAAAAGAGAGAAAGAAAGTGGGTAGAGAACATGTTTGGAGACATAATAGCTGAAAACTTCTCTAACCTGGAAAAGAACCCAGATATCCAGGTCCAGAAAGCACAAAGTCTCAAACAAGGTCAATCCAAAGAGATCCACCCCAATACACATTGTAATTAAAATGGCAAACTATAAAGATAAAGAGAGAATATTAATAGCAACAAAGGAAAAGCAATAAGTTATATTTACCCAAACAAGGTTTACCCAAAAAAGTATCAATAAACATTTCAACAGAAACTCTGAGGGTCAGAAAGAGGTAGCATAATATATTTAAAGTGATGAAAAGTGAAAATCTACAATCAAGAATACTCTATCTGGCAATGCTTTCATTCAGTTTATGGAGAGATCAAAAGTTTTAGAAATAGGCAAAAGCTAAAAGAGTTTAGCACTACAAAACAGCCTTTACAATAAGTGTTAGAAGGATTTCTCTAAGCAGAAGACAAAGCCACAACCAGAAACACAAAAATTACAAAAGAAAAAAAAAATCTCATTGGTAAAGACAAATATACATTTAAATAGATCAACCATTTACAATGCTATAAAGAAAAATAAAAGACAAAATTAATAAAGGTATCTATGTCCACAATAAGCACTTAAAGAATACATACAAAAATATAAAATATTATATCAAAAAATTAAACATCATGGAGGGACGGTAAAAATATAGATTTGTTAAAAAGCACTTGAACTTAAGGAATGACCAACTTCAAATAATCATGTATACATAAACACTCTGCAATATATAAAGCTCATGCAGTTCACCATAACTACAAACCAAAAACCTACAACAGATATAGAAACAAAAAAAGAGAAAGGAAGCCAAACATAGCACTAAAGTAGTCATTATATCACAAGGAAAGAGAACAAAAGAAGATGGAAGGAGCAAAAAAGAACTCTAATAACATCCCCTAGACAATTTAAAAAGGGCAGGAAGTACATACCTAGCAATAATTTAAATGGAAATGGACTAAATGATCCAATTGAAAGACACGGAGTGGCTAAATGCATATGAAAACAAGACCTATATGTATATATATACATACAAGACCTATATATATATTGCCTCCCAAAGGACTCACTTTAGATCTAAAGACACACACAGACTGAAAGTAATGGGATGGAAAAAGATATCCCATACAAACTGAAATCAAAAGAAAGCTAAGGTAGCAGTACTTATATCAGAGAAAACAGATTTTAAACAAAGGCTGTAACAAGAGGCAAAGAAGGACATTACATAATGATAAAGAGACTGATCCAGCAAGAAGATATAACAATTGTAAATAGACATGCACGCAACATAGGAGCATTTAAATGCATAAAGCAAATATTAACAAAAGAAAGAGAGAACTTAACAGTAATACAAGAATAGCAAGGGACTTTAACACGCACTTACATCAATGGACAGATCTTCCAGACAAAAAATCAGTAAGAAAACGTTGGCCTTAAGTGATACATTAGATTGTGTTGGTCACTCAGTCGTGCCTGACTCTTTGTGACCCCATGGACTAGAGCCCACCAGGCTCCTCCACCCATGGAATTCTCCAGGCAAGAATACTGGAGTGGGCTGCCATTTCCTCCTCCAGATATATTAGATTAGATGGATTTAATAGACATAAAAAAACCACTCCATTCAAAAGTAGCAGAGTAAACATTCTTTTCAAGTGCACAAGCAACACCCTCTAGGATAAATCATGTGCTAGGCTACAAAACAAGCCCCAGCAAATTTAAAAAACTAAAGTCATATCAAGCATCTTTTTCAACTACAATGCTGTAAGACTAGAGATCAATTACGACAAAAAGCTAAACAATACGCTACTAAACAACCAATGAGCAATTGAACTGAACTGAAACAACCAATAGTTCATGGAAGAAATCAACTAGAGACAAACGAAAACAAAAACACAACAATCTAAAACCCATGGGATGCAGCAAAAGTAGTTCTCAGAAGGTAGTTTATAGCAATATAAATCTGTCTCATGAAACAAGAAAAAAAAACAACATATCCATACACCTGAAGGAACTAGAAAAAGAATAAATTAATACAAAGTTAGTAGAAAAAACAAAACCATAAAAATCAGAGCAAAAATAAATGAAATATAGTTCAAAAAATAGAAGAGATCAATAAAACTAAGGGCTGCTTTTTCATAAAAGTAAGCAAATTGATAAACCTTTTGCCAGAGTCATCAGGTAAAAAAAGAGAGAGGGTTCATATAAATAAAATGAAATGTGAAAGTTACAACTCGAACCACAGAAATACAAAGGGTCATATGAAATTACTATAAACTTTTAAACGCACGAATAGAATGGCCAACCTAGAAAAAATGGACAAATACCTCGGTTCAATTCAGTTCAGTCGCTCAGTCATGTCCGACTCTTTGCGACCCCATGAATCACAGCACGCCAGGCCTCCCTGTCCATCACCAACTCCCAGGGTCTACTCAAACTTATATCCGTCTAGAAATGTACAATTTCCTAAAACTGAATAAGGAATAAATAGAAAACATGAGCAGACTAACCAGGAATGGAACTGAATCAATAACTTAAAACCTGGTGAATGAAAGTCCAAGACTAGACACTTCACAGATGAATTCTACCGAACATTTAAGGAGAAGTAAACACCTATCCTTCTCAAAATACTCCCAAAACTGCAAAGGCCACTTCTTAACTCATTCTATGCAGCCAGTATCACTCTGATACCAAAATGAGATGAAGATATCACAAAAAAATCACAGATCAATAGAACCGATAAACACGGATGTAAAAATCTTCAACAAAATATTAGCAAAACAAATCTAACAATACATTAAAAGAATCATACACCATAATCCAGAAGGATTCAGTCCAGGGACACAAGTATAGTTCAATATCCACATATCAATCAATGTGATACACATATTAGCAAAGTGAAGAATAAAAATCATATGATCATCTCAATAGATCATCTCAAAAGCAGAAAAAGCTTTCGACAAAATTCAACATTTACTCACAAAAAAAATCCATAAAGTGGGTATTGAGGGAACATTTCTGAACATAATGAAGGTCATATGTGATAAGCTTACAGCTAATATCATATGCAAGGGCGAAAAGCTGAAAGCACATCCTGAGATCATAAATAAGAATGACCACTTTAAAGCAACATAATATTAGAAGTCCTAGACACAGCAGTCAGATAAGAAAAAATAAAAGGAATTCAAGTTGTAAAGGAAGAAATAAAATTGTCACTATTTGCGATGACATGAGCGTATACAGAAAAACCCTAAAGACACCACCAAAAATTGATTAGAACTTATCAATGAATTCAGTAAAGTAGTAGGATACAAAATTAATATATAGAAATCTGCTGCATTTGTGCACACTAACCACAAATTTTTAAAAATGAGAAATTAAAACCATTTCCTTTACAACTGTATCAAAAAGAGTAAAATAAACAGGAATAAATCTAAAGAAGTAAAAGATCTATCCTCAAAAACCTGTGAGACAACGATGAAAGAAATTAAAGATGACACAAACACGTGGAAAGGCATACCAATCTCATGAACTGGAAAAATTAATATTGCTAAAATGAACATACTCATCAAAGCAATCTGAAGAGTCAATGAAATCCCTATCAAAATAGCAATGGCATTTTTCACAAAACTAGGATACATAATTCTGAAATTTGTATGGAAACACAAAAGACCCCAAATAGCAAAACAAAACACACAAAAAAAACAAGAAAATATGAGGAAAAAAAGGAGGAGAAGCCACTCTTTGGCTTCAGGCTTATACTACAAAGCTACAGTCATCAAAAAAGCATAGTACTGGCACAAAAGCAGACACACAGATTAATGGAACAGAATAATAAGCCCTGAATTGATCTCACACTTACATGGACAATTAACCAATGACAAAGGGGGGAAGAATATCCAATGGGGAAAAGACAGCCACTTCCACAAATGGTAGTGATAAAACAGAGCAGAAGATCAGACTACTTTTTCACATGATACACAAATATAAAGTCAAAGCAGATTAAAGACTTAAATGTAAGACCCAAATCCATAAAATATCTGTAAGAAAACAGGCATTAGTTTACTCTTTGCCATTAGTCTTAGCAACATTTTTTTTTTTTTGGATCTGTCTCCTCAGACATAGAAAACAAAAGCAAAACTAAACAAGTAGACCATATCCAACTAAAAACCTTTTGCACAGCAAAGGAAAACTATCAACAAAATGAAAAAGGCTGCGTACTGAATGGTAGAAGATGTTTGCAAATGATACATTCAAAAAGTGGTTAATATCCAAATATACAAAGATTTCAGATAACTCAGCAACAAAAAAAACAAACAATTCATTTAAAAATGGGCAAAGGACCTGCCTGAATAGACATTTTTCTAAAGACATACAGATGTCCAATAGGCACATGAAAAGATGCTCAACATTGCTAATCATTGGGGAAATGCAAATTAAAATCATAATGAGATATCATACCATACCTGTCAGAATGGCTATTATCAAAAAGACCACAAATAACATATGCTGGCAAGGATGTGGAGAAAAGGGAACCTATGGAGGTTCCAAAGAGATTACAAATAGAACTAACGTAGAAAGCAATTCTACTCGGGTACTTATCTGATGAAAACAAAAACACTAATTAGAAAAGATCCATCCATCCCTATGTTCCCTGCAGCATTATTTACAATAGCCAACATATGGATGCAACCTAAGTGTCCATCAGCAGATGACTGGATAAAGAGGAGGTGTAAAGAAACAAAGGAACATTACTTAGCCATAAAAGAAACGAACTCTTGCCATTTGCAACAACCTGATGGATCTAGAGGGTATTATGACAAGCGAAATATGTCGGACAGAGAAAGACAAACACTGTATGATTTCCCTTGTATGTGGAATATAAAAAACAAAACAAATGAGCAATCAAAACAAAACATAAACAGAGTCATAGATACAGAGAACAAACAGGAGTTTGTTAGAGGGGAAAGAAGAAAGAGGAAGAAAGAAATAGATAAGAGATATTAAGAGGAACAACCTTCCATTTACAAAATGAATGAGTGACAGGTATATAGTGTATGTGTGGAGAATACAGTCAATAATCATGTAATACCTTCATATGGTGACAGATGTTAACTAGACTTACTGTGGTGATCTTTTTGAAATATACAGAAATATCAAATCACTACACTACACACCAGAAACTGCCACAGTGTTCTAGGTCAATTATTCTTCAAAAGCCAACCAACAAAAAAACTTACAGAAAAAGAGATTTTTGGTTCCCAGAGATAAGAGCAGGAGGAATTGGACAAAGGCAGCTGAAAGGTGCAAACTTCCAGTTATGAGATAAATAAGTATTAGGGATGCAATGTACAGTATGATTAATATAATTAAAATTGCTGTATGTTACACAGGAACGTCATTAAGTGAGTAAATCCTAAGAGTTCTCATCACATGGAAATTTTTCCTTTTATTTGTGTCTACATGAAATGATGGATATTCATTAAACAATGTAGTAATCATTTCATGACATATGTAAGTTAAATACTTTTGCTACACATTTTCCAATTATACAGTGCTGTATATCAATTCTATTTCAATAAAACTGAAGGAAAACATAAAAACAGGATACATTTCATAAAGCATGTAGGTAAAAACAATAACAGGAATAGATTGACTGTTTAACTGGCTCTCCACTGCAGGCAATTTTGGTCCTCAGGAAACATCTGATAATGCCTTAAAGACATCTTTAGTATCCCAGTTGGGTGGCAGGATGCTGCTGGCATTTAATAGGCAGGGGCCCGGGATGGTGTTAAACATTCTACAATGCACAGGATAGTCCCTCACAACAAATTTTCTGGCCCCAAATAATGCAGAGGTTGAGAAATCTTAGTTTAGGTCAATAAAACCTTTATGAAAACCACTTAAATGATGCCAGTGAGGTTACAGTGCCTGAAAAGTATTTTTATTCTAAGAATGTAATTACAAGACTGACATGGCACAAGTATTTCTCCAGTTAAATCTGGAAGCTGTGAAAGGGGAAAAAAAAGAAAAGAAAGTGAAGTCGCTCAGACGTGTCTGACTCTTTGCAACACCACGGACTGGAGCCCACCAGGCTCCTCCGTCCATGGGATTCTCCAGGCAAGAGTACTGGAGTGGGTTGCCATTGCCTTCTCCAGGAGATCCTCCCGACCCAGGGATTAAACCTGTGGGGTCATCC
This sequence comes from Capra hircus, assembly GCF_001704415.2. Lineage (NCBI taxonomy): Eukaryota > Metazoa > Chordata > Mammalia > Artiodactyla > Bovidae > Capra > Capra hircus. Next base: position 20,139,869 of record NC_030814.1, read on the forward strand.
GCATTGTAGGCAGACGCTTTACCATCTGAGCCACCAGGGAAGTCCATGAAAGGGAACTGTGCATGATAAAAAAGGCCCAGTTGGTAAGAAAACCATTAATCAAAATGAAATGTTCAAACTAGGGACCTGCAGACCAATGTTTTCTATACAACTCAGTACTGGACTTTATAATTATTTAAATAATATGAAAAATAGGGGAAAATACCAGACAACTATTTAAGAATCAGCACATATTTGCTGTCCCTCTTCTTCTAGGCCTGAGCTGCTGTGCAGCTATTCTAGAAGACAGAGCAAGGTATGACCTTCCTTCTGATTCCCAGAGATGAATATGTAATATCTCCATCACTTCAAATCTATTAGGATTCATCTGAAAATATCTTAGAAAGAAAAATGATTCTTTAAAATCATATTGTTAAACTAAATCAATTCAGAGATAATTAAGACAAACTAGTTTTAAGGACATATCCAATAACTTTTCAAAGTTTGAACTTTCAAAGTAAAGATGGAATTCTTTTTTGCTGCATTGCTATTTTCATATAAATATTACTAGAAAAAACTCCCTAATTTACAGACTCTTAATTACTAATAGAATAATATATAATATGGTCAAGACACTTTTTAAAGTAAGACTTTTAAATTCAACACAATATTAAGGACACTGATAGACTATTTTAGAATTTTAAAATACCAATTCTATTCTTGTTAAAAATTACTTATTTGCCATATATTTATTATGTACTTATTACTTAAAAGATCTGTGTATTTTTGGATGTTGTCTCTCATCTTGTATGAACTTAATCCATATATACAAGTTTCTTTAGAAAAAGAAAAGGTATTTATTTTCTAGCTTGAAATGCAAATGCAGTGAGCAATTTATCATGTCTGAACAGGTAAGTGGTGAGTGCATCCAAAGGCCTGTCTGGGCACAGGTGGTGTTTTCCCATCCAGAACAATAGCTTTCTTGAAAGTATTAAACAAGAAATAGCACAGAAGTTTTTAAAAGTCAGTCATAAAAAATATATAGACAGGTATATGTGTAATAGGAAAAAATAACCAACAGGTTTTGAAATGAGCCTGATACAAGTTACAGTCACAGCCTCCTCAGCTACTCAGGAAGGTGACTATGGGAAAGTCTGTCTCTGCATCTGTAAAACGGGGATTTAAAAGAGATTACAATATCTCGATTCGAGGGGAGTGTTCATTATTTTTCCTATCTTCACCTCCAAAATGAATGAGAAAGACACACAGAGAAGCAGTGAAGTTTTGAAAAACTGCTTTCAGAAATGAGAAAAGTATTTCTTTTAAAATAATTACCCTAAATCAAAATATTCCATTTTAAAACCCAGAAGTAGCTTTTTGTTTGGAGGTGAATATACTAATGGAAGAGATAATGGCTTTACCCCTAAAGGTGAATTTTAGACATTTTTCCATTGACTTCATCCTCAGTAAAAGTTAAGGTGAAGGTGACCAGACAGAAGGTGTCCAACTCTTTGCGACCCCGTGGACTGCAGCCTACCAGGCTCCTCTGTCTATGGGATTCTCCAGGCAAGAATACTGGAGTGGGTTGCCATTTCTTTCTCCAGTAAAAGTTAACTTGTAGTCAAACGTTAATGATGAAATCTCCCACAAATCTTATTCTTGGTATCTCTTCTTCCCAATCACTAAGCATTTTCCAGATTTATTTTCAAACCTTTGCATTAATACTATAGGAACGTCTATGAAACACTACAAGTTTTGAGCATCCTTCAAAAACAATACCCAATCCTTGTCCTTTACTGTGATTCACAGGCCAAAGTCCATCTCTCATGAGTTATCCAATGATGTGAGTTTTATGGAAAAATACAAGATTTAATAACAATTTTCTAAGACTTTTAATGAAGGTTTGTGATCAGACAAGTCTATTAAATGGTAGCACATTTAATGAGTTCTTAAATAATATTATTAGCAGTCCAATAATTAGACCCCTTTGCTACATACACACAAAATGTCAAAGTAACAGGGTCATAATTTCCGGCAACACTGCTTTTGGGTGCTCTGGTCTTAACTAATTTTTATTCTTTCTCCTCAACGTAAGCCAGAAATAATGAGCAAATGTGAACTCTTCCTGGAACACATCATTCAATTTCTTTTAACAAATTGCACAGGTGGAATCCAGCAGTTTCTTGGCAATGCACTGAGGTAGGATCCAAGAAATACAATATATTCCATCAATTACCAACTAGGGATGAAATGTACACTAAAATTTCTCACACTGGTATTCACCCTCAAAGTCCAAGTTGGCTAACAAGCAGCCCCAGACATCATCCAGATATGAAGAGAACATCACAGAGCAGAGTTTTCAGTTTCCCCAAAGAGTGACTATAAAGAAAGCTGAGCACCGAAGAATTGATGCTTTTGAACTGAGGTGTTGGAGAAGACTCTTGAGAGTCCCTTGGACTGCAAGGAGATCCAACCAGTCCATCGTAAAGGAGATCAGTCCTGGGTGTTCATTGGAAGGACTGATGTTGAAGCTGAAACTCCAATACTTTGGCCACCTGATGCGAAGAGCTGACTCATTTGAAAAGACCCTGATGCTGGGAAAGATTGAGGGCAGGAGGAGAAGGGGACGACAGAGGATGAGATGGTTGGATGACATCATCAACTCAATGGACATGAGTTTGAGTAAACTCCGGGAGTTGGTGATGGTCAGGGAGGCCCGGCATGCTGCGGTTCATGGAGTTGCAAAGAGGCAGACACGACTGAGCGACTGAACTGAACTGAAAAAGTGATCGCAGGGATGTCAGAACTTTGCAGGGCCACACAGAAACATGGGGTTTATAAGGGCAGTCACTGATCAGAAAAGGTCACAGCTAAACTCTGTCCACTTTTCAGTGCAAACTCATTTATAAGGGTAAGACACTACAAAGGAATGGGAAACTTGAGATTATTACCATATCTTAACAGCAACAACAGTCTCCAGAAAACTGGCATATTGGGATGCTGTTGCTGCTGTCAACAGCTGCTGCTGCTGTTCCTGCTAAGTTGCTTCAGTCGTGTCCGACTCTGTGCGACCCCATAAACGGCAGCCCATCAGGCTCCACCGTCCCTAGGATTTTCCAGGCAAGAACACTGGAGCGGGTTGCCATTTCCTTCTCCAACGCATGAAACTCAACAGCTGAGGAACTGCTTAAGTTAGTAATTCCATATGCCCAAACAAGCTGAGTCGAGAGATGGCTTCAGGACGGACCTTCTGACTGTGTCATTTCTCTGACCGAAACTTTCCAATGCCTGCAAAGTAAAGCCTCAGCTTCTCAAACTGAGATGTCAAGGTCTCCCATAAGCTTATCTGGATCTGACTTTCCAAGCTTTTCCCTCGACATCCTCATTCAAAAATGAGGCACGTCAGTCACAATGTCCTACTCTGGGTAGGGATTTTAAAAACACATCCTGTACTTTCTTAAACCCAAGGTGTTATCCATGCTGCTTTCTTTACTCAAAAGGCTTTCTTCTCACTAAGAGCCACCTTCCACCTCTGACTGTTTCAATTTCATCTATCTGGCTAAAGCATTCAGCAATTTCACAGAAAAGGGAAAAGCACCACTATATCTCACACACATTCCATGTACCTGTGACATACACGTGCATACACACTTGTGGGTAGTTCAGTGGCTTAAAGAAAATCAGACACACACGGATTCAAATCTTAGTCCTGCTTTGTAGTTGTGGCATGTTGGGCAAATTTAATTACATTTTGTGAGACTCTAAGTCTTAGCTATAAAATAAAAACAATGCCTACCAAGTTCACTATTTTGAGAATAGAATGAAGTAGCCATAGTTAAAATTTCTGAATTATAACAGGAGCTTAAAAAGGATATTATTAACAATGTCCTCACCTCTCTAGAAGGTATATAAATACAATTGGAAAAAAATCCAGAAAATAGGCTCTTAAAAGGATTTATTTATTGGAAAATACCCTGATGCTGGGAAAGATTGAAGGCACAAGGAGAAGGGGGTGGCAGAGGATGAGATGGCTGGACGGCCATCACTGACTCAATGAACATGAATCTGAGCAAACTCCATGAGACAGCGAAGGACAGGGAAGCCTGGTGCGCTGCAGTCCATAGGGTGGCAAAGAGTCAGACCAACTTAGCAACTGAACAACAAAGCTAACAAAATACCGTAACTGTTTCACTCCCACGATATCATGCCTTATTTATTTATCTGAATGAAAACCTTTAGTTCTTTTCTTTGCAAATCTCCTTTCAAATTTATATCTCATCTTGTTCAGTGATACTTGTTTTCAAAATGTGCACTTGGACCTCACTTCGGATGCACATGTGGTGTGTTTACTTGTAGGCATAAGACTCATCTTTCCTGTAGCTCTCGCAATGACTTCTGGAGAGAGAGTAGGGGTGGACAATCTTAGGTTTCACTCCTGAGTCACGTGTGAACCCTGCAAGTGACTGTGTAGTCTTTACTCTGCTTTTCCTGCTGGGTGCTCCCTTGCCTTCCGCCTGCTTGCAGACGGGGTGAACAGAGGCAAAAGCCTCCTTTCAAACTTGTCTGGGTCTGTGACCTTGTTTCAACACCTTCCCCAAGCCATCCTCCCCTGGAAAGCTGAGGTAGGCTTATTCCAGGGAAAGAATTACTCACATGCAGCTGGTCAGTGGTTTCTTTTCCCATTTGTTCCAGTCTTTCCGCAGAAAGAGATGCAAACAAACAAAAGCGGTTTGAGTCCTCCCCATCAAGAAAATTATCATGTGTAAGCAGGGAAAAGTGTAAAGAATGTGTGAGAGCCATACACCACATGTAGCTGATTTCAGGCTCTCCTTACTTTTTCTGGTTCCATATCTGTACAAACGGCCCCAGCATTCCTTAGATTATAACCTTCTTGAGGACACGATTGTGACTACTTGGGGTTTGTTAGCCGGTCTGATTATCTGCTTAATTTCATGCAGAATTTATAATCACTGTAAAGATTAGAGCTATTTATGAAAAGTTATGTCTCTGACTTTTATAATTATCCCCCAATGAAATGGTAAAAAGGTACTCTGAAGAGTGAGATCTCAGGGACTTCCCTGGTGGTCCAGTGATTAAGACTTCACCTTCCAATGCAAGGGGTATGGGTTCGATCCCTGGTCAGGGAGCTAAACATTCCCACATGCCTGGTGGCCAAAAAGCCGTAATATAAAACAGAAGCAGAACTGTAATGAATTCAATATCGACTTTAAAAATGTGAAAGGGTGCAAGTCGCTCAGTCGTGTCCTACTCTTTGCAACCCCATGGACTCTACAGTCATGGAATTCTCCAGGCCAGAATACTGGAGTGGGTAGTCATTCCCTTCTCCAGGGGATCGTCCCAACCCAGAGATCGAACCCAAGTCTTCCATATTGCAGGTGGATTCTTTACCAGCTGAGCCACAATGGAAGCCAGAGTTTAAAAATGGTCCACATTGAAAAATCCTTAAAAAAAAAAAAAAGAATGAGATTCTAATTAACATTTAGGACTAGATACTAGAGTCTGAGCGAACTCCGGGAGTTGGTGATGGACAGGGAGGCCTGGAGTGCTGCGATTCATGGGGTCGCAAAGAGTTGGACACGACTGAGCGACTGAACTGAACTGAACTGAACTAAGTAGATATTTTAAATTTATACAAAACAGTATTCCAGGGTGTCTTAAACCACTCACTTTAATCTTCTAATTTCATGTCAAACCCAGGCGGTAAACAATCTCTTCCCCAAGTTGTTTCCTCTCTCATGACCACCGCTGACGCAGACATCAACTGGAAGAGAGGCCTCCGAGGATTAGTCAGTGTGCGTTATACGTAACTTGGCAGCTACTTGTAAACTCCAAAGAGAGTAAATCAAATATCAGGGACCGATTGCAAAGCTGAATTGCTTCCTCTTTTCCAGTTTCTCACAAAACTGTTTGAATTCAGCTTCCCCTCTCCCTAGCAGCGGCCACTTCTGACGGAAGTCTATTCTCTCAGACTAGCTTCTATTTAGGAAAAATGGCTTATATTGTTGTTCCCAAGCCTATTAATAACTTAGAAAAAAGTTACACACACTGAATTTTAAGCGACAGCACTAATCCTTTCCTGGGATATTTTTGCTGCCTTTCTCTATGCTCTGAATTCTATCTTTACCTCAAGAATATGAATTCAATAGTAAATTCACAAAGAGTAGTATCATGGGAAAAACACACAGGATATATTTCCTATCATTATACAGTTAAAGTTATCATAATTTCTCTGGAGTTTTTTTTTGGGGGGGGGTGAAATTCTGTCCTTAGGACTCATTTAAAGGGCAAATGGAATTAGTGCTGTGTTGAAATGTTTGCGTATGTGAGTGCTAAATCAATTCAGTCGTGTCTGACTCTTGGCAACCCCACAGACTGTAGCCCACCAAGCTCCTCTGTCTGAGGGATTCTCCAGGCAAGAATACTGGTGTGAGTTGCTATGCCCTCCTCCAGGGAATCTTCCCGACCCAGGGATCAAATCAGTATCTCTTAAGTCTCTTGCACTGGCAGGTGGGTTCTTTACCACTAACTCCACCTGGAAAGCCTGTATAGATATGTTTAAATATCTATACAGTTTAAATATTGTGATATATATATATATATATATATATATATATATATATATATATATACTTATGCCTTTATGGGTCTTTAATATACGATTGTAGACTATACATGAAATTACACTGAAAACTACTTTATACCTGATCAGCTTTTTCCTATTTTTTAACTACAACTAACAACAAAGAGTTCATCAGGGTTGTTTCGAGGAATTAGTCTTTAAAATATAAAGTAGCTTAATAAAAGACCAAAAAAAAAGTATCTGAACTTTTATTGACACTTTATAGAGTAGAGACTTTTGATTTTTTTTTTTTTAATGAGCAGTGGTATAGAATTGGATATGTTAGCCTTTCTCTGGTTAGACTAGTCAACATATTTCTAAGAAAAACTCTCATGAGACAGAAACATGTATCTTTGGCATACAAATTGTTTCCTAGAAAAACCTGTATAAAATTCTTGTTTCCTGCTCCTTCCCCAAGGATCAGTTCTGCTCAGCTCTGGAGACTATTCTCTATGTCTTCCAGGTCTGCAGCAGAAGTCATTGTTCTCTTTCCACCATCAACCCTTAACTAGATGATCCACCCCTAAAGCCTTGCAAAATCAACAGCATAGCATGCAATGCAGAGCAGTCCTTTCTGCAATCCTGCCAGACACAGCCCATTCCTCTGCCTTTACTAATGTCTGTATTTTAATTATATGTAGATTCCACCTGGTAAAGACTTCTATCTTTCCAAACAGCTTTAGTAGTCTCATCTTATAAAGTTCTCCTGACCCCACCCCTCACCCTGGGAAGATTTAATAACTCCCCTTTTTTGGTTTCCCACTGTATGCTGCACAGACTACAATCATATACCTACCACACTCTACTGCATTCGTTTATTTACATGTTTATTCCCCACTGTAGAAGGCTATAAATGCTCCAGTGTCTAAAGCACATCCCATTTATGTCTGCCTTTCCTAGCAAAGAGCTGAATGTTACATATGACATTAAAAGCTTGCAAAATGTGAACGCTGAAAGATGGTTTATATATACACAAGGAGATAAAATCTAAATTGGGTTTCCACAAAAACTTTAGGAAAGGCCCTTTTCTTTTGGCTACCTAGCGAGTAAATATATTTTTTCTGCTGCTCTTAGACTCAAACAAGAGGCAGTAGACAGACCCACCTGCCCTCATTTGACTCCTCTACATTCACACAAGAGCCTTCAATAATTAACCCTGACAAACATTTTCAAAGAGCAATTTCTAATCCTAAGAGTTGAAAGTTGCTCAAGTATGGACTGTTTGTACAATATAAGACCAGGTTTATGGAGCCCCACAAGTGCCCAGGGAGTTCACAGCAGCCCTGACCGTGACCTGAGCTAACAGTGGCACTCTTGCTGCTGTTTCCCTGGGGTTAATCTCTTAAACACCTCTGGCCTTTGTACCGCTGTGGAATAAAGAAACTGTGTAAGCAATACCTACACGCCTCTATTTATATAATTTAACATGCTTATATTGCCCTGGTAAAACAAATATTTATTGAACACTTCTCTAGGCAGATTCAAAGAGGCAAAGGAACTTAACCAATACTTTAACATTTTTATCTAAAGATGTCCGAGGTACAAAACCATACTCTGTAAAGGCAAAGGCTCTAATTTTTAAAAAAATTTTTGGAGGGATAGAATGGGGTTTCGTGATTGCTATATCAAATTAACCCACTTGTAATACCAGGCATGGAAATGAATGCTTTCCATTATGTATAGATTCAAAGGCTTTAGGGATGTGGTATCACGTATGTGCAATAAGCTCGGAAACTAACAATGGTTTCATAATGATTAAAAACATGACCTAAACAAGGTAGGATTGTTCGTTATATCTAGACATATCACAGTGTGTTGGGGTATTTAATCAAAGCCCTAATTTCAACACACTATCCAATATGATAACCTTGATACTTACATCCTTATTTTTAATGGCCCATTTTAATTACTTTGGCACTTACAGACACTTATTAGTGAACTATTTATTAGAAGCAGCTATTATAATTGGTTACTATCTCTCCTGAGTGTCTACACTCAACCTTAACACAAAATGTTATTCCTATGTGATACAGCAATTTTATTACAGAGTACAGAAAAACTTATTCTGTGTATTCCAGTGGTGTTTCTCTCATCTCTAAACTTCCTTCTCAATAAGAAGTTAATAAAGCTACTCTGCTTTATGAACCAAATCTCTATCTTAACACGATGTCCACAAGTTCTAGAAAACCTTCAGATTTGCTATCCAACTCATGTGCAAAAGCGTTTATCCAAATTCAGGAAGCAGGGTTCAAGAAATCTGCCTCTCCCCTGGAGCTCCTCTCCCCCTGAGCTCCTCTCTCTTCTCCCTACCCCATTCTGAACCCTCAGGTCAGCTTCTATGGACTTAAAAAATTATTTTTATTTATTTGGCTGCGCTGCATCTTATTTACAGCACACAGGATCTTTGCTCTTCATTATTGATATGGGATCCAGTTCCCCAATCAGGAATAAAACCCGGACTCTCTGCATTGGGAGCACAGAGTCTTAGCCACCGGACCGCCAGGGAAGCTCCTCTATGGACTTCTGAAGGACGGCAAACAGAGGCTGTGGAAGCAGCAAGGATTTTCTTGAAGTTCCCAGACAGAAATCAGAATGTGTTTATACACGAAGAAAAGTTACTTTTAGAATCCATAATAGTCAGATGAAGAGTTAAAGAGTTTCAGTAGCTGGTTTGAGATCTTAATGTCTCATTATAACTACTTTTGTGGAAAAACTAATCTTGAACTGAACATACTGAAATTATAAACCAAGACTTAAAATGTAATTTTTTTCTAAGTTGTAGCTCACTAGAACATTACAGTTCTTCAAGAACATGAATAACCTATGTTTTTTTAATTCTGGTTTTTCTTTAAGGGATTGAGAATATGGGAAGTTCATTTTCATGAGAAAATGGCAGTGGGTTACTTTAAAGTTGAAGATGTTTACTAGGAGCAAGACTACAATTTCCTTTCATCTCATTGCTTACCACATTAACTAATTTTCGTTAGAAGTCTAATATGATCCCCAAAGTTTTTTTTATGGCTGCTAGAAGCACAGCAACGGGCAACACAGAGAGTCCTGGTCTAACAGAGCTTACATTCTAGGAGGTAGGAAGCAGGGAGTGAGGAGAGGGATGAATACAATAAATGAACAAGAGAATTCAGATGCCGATATACGGCAGGAAGTGTACAGAATAAAGGTGTGATATTGTGGGGTGGGAGGGCTAGTCAGGGAGGCTGTTCTGAAGTGACAATGCGTGGGCAGATAATATGTGAATGAAGGATGGATGAATAAATGTATGAATGAGCAAAGCACTAGTGCAGAACTTTTCAGGCTTAGAGATCAACTGGAACCCAGGACCCAGGATAAGAAGGAAGCGGCGCATTTAATGACTTGAAGAGTCCACTGTCACTGGTGCTGGGTGAAAGGGTGGAGATGGGAGGAGGTGAGGGCAACGTAGGCAGCGATGATCCTCGCGGTCTGTTGGATGCAGATCGGAAGTTTCTTATTTACAGTAGGAAGTCACTGGAGGATTTTAGGTGGGAGAGGACTTGAGCTGATTTAGTCTTTAACAGCACTATTCTGGCTGCTGAGAAAAAATAGATTATAAAGAAAGGGGCCAGAGTAAAATCGTGGGTAATAAACTTTTCATCATGAAAAAAATGTGAACAAACTTTTTGGTCAACCCAATAACTTGGATGTTACTATAAAAAAAGAGATGAGCATGAAAAAGGTAAAGATTGACAGAAGAGGATACAACTGAGATATCTTCTGGAAGCAGAGAGATACAATGCATTTAAATCTGCAAATATGGTTAATACTATACATGTTTTTGAAGGGGAATATTCATACCAATAGAGCTTTAAAAAATGCAAAAATTGAGAATATCATTTCAGAAGTTGACTTTCACTCAGCTTTGATTTCTGTATTCCAGAAGGAGTGAGGGCATAATCTGGGATGAGGTGGGGCTGAGAGGGGAGCTCTGGGATGGCAGTAGAATTTCTCTGTTTCCAGGCCAAACCCCATGAAAGCACTTGCACATGCTATCTTCTGAAATGCACTTGGTTGTTGATACGAGACATGTAAATGTTTCTTGGTTGTTGATACGTGACATGTAAATGTTTCTGTTTGGCAGTAACGTTCACCCTTAGAACTAACATTCACCTTGACAACTAAAGCATAGTGCCTGAAACCAAATTCCTCTTCATTCCTGGCAGAACACAGAGCCCATGTTCTTGGAAGATGCTCCCAAACGGGACTCTGTCAGAAGGATGGTTCCAGACTCACACAACTCACAACCCGAAAGAAAGGCTACTTTACTTGGATAACTGTTGGCCCTCTTATATACCTTTTGGCAATAGTATATGATGTTAAAAAAAGAATAATCTCTTTGCTCAGAAACTTAAAGCTCAGTTAGGCAGATAGACAATTACATATAAGACACTGCTAGCAGAGCAAGCAGCTGAAACTCAGGTACAACTTCCTGGGACTTACAGATGTGTATGGAAATGCAGAAACCAATTTTGTGAGGTCCACTCATTGAAAAGGTCCACTCATTGAAAAGCCCCACAAAGGGAAGCAAGATGTCGAGAAGCTATAAAGATTAAAGAGACACCTATGAACATGATCAGTACAGGAGCAAATGTTAACTATACCTCAATAAAAACTGCAAAAATAAAACCGTGGAAGCGGGTGCACAATTCTGTGAATATACTGAAAGCCACTGAATTATACACTTTCAATGGGTGAAATGTATGGCATGTGAATTCTATTTCAACAAGGCTATTCTCTTTTTTTTTTTTTTTTTCATGTCTGCAGGGGAACACACTATGTGCCATGAAAGAGGAGGGAAAAGCACCGTTGATGGGTCCTGAGGCATCCTTTGCAGATAGAGATGGGGCCACGGAGCTAGGACAAGTATTGTGACTGTTTGGGGTCTCAGATTTCTCACGTGCAATGCGGAGGCAATCATAATAATACTGCTGGTTCCACAGAGTGTTTCAAGGACTGCATGGAGCCACGTAGATCAAGTGCTTATGATAGTCCTTAGCAGTACTATTTCATTAAACAGTGTTTCTGTGTTTAAGAAAATATGCCTATCCCCAATAGAAATAAGCAAAATGAGCAAAATAAGAAATAACAAAAATAAGCAAATGGGAACTGATCAAACTTACAAGCTTCAGTAGAGCAAAGGAAACCATAAAAGTAAAAAAAAAACCTATAGACATGAAAATATGTGCAAATGATGTAACTAAGAAGGGCTTAATTTCCAAAATATACAAACAGATTACACAATTCAATATAAAAAAAAATAATAATAACCCAACTGAAAAATGGGCAGAAGATCTGAAGACATTTCTCCAAAGAAGACGTACAGATGGTGAGAGGTACAGGAAAAGATGCTCATCATTGTTAACCACTAGAAAACACAAATCAAAACTACAAATAGTGCCACCTCACACCAGTCAAGAGGGCCATCATTTGAAAGTCTACAAATAAGATATCTTGGAGAAGGTGTGAAGAAAAGGGAATCCTCTTTAACTGTTGATGGGAATGTAAACTGGTATCGCCATTATACAGTACAGAGGTTCCACAAAAGCCTAAAACTAAAAAATAGAGTTGCCATATCACCAAGCAATCTTATTGCTGGATATACCCAGATAAAACTTCAACTGGAAAAGATACATGCACCCTATGGTCCTTGACTGAGAGATGAATGGGTAAAGAAATTATGGTGTATATGTATAACACGATGGAATATTACTCAGCCATAAAAAAGAATGAAATAATGACATTTGCAGATTTGCAGCATCATGGATGGATCTAGAGACTATCATACTAAGCAAAGTAAGTCAAAAAGAGAAGGACAAATACCATGTGATATCACTTACATGCAGAATCTACAACACAAGTGAACATAGTTATGATACAGAAACAGCCTCAGAGACACAGAACAGACGTGTTGTTGCCAAGCGGAAGTGGGGCTGGGGGAGGGAAGGATTAGGTGTTTGTGATTAGCAGATGCAAATTAGTATATACAGGAAGAATAAATAACAAGGTCCTACTGTATAGCACAACAAACGATAGTCCACATCCTGTGATAAACCATAAGGGAAAAGAATATGAAAAAGAATATATATGTATAACCAAGCTATTATGCTGTATAGCAGAAACTGCAAATCAACTATACTTCAGGAAAATTTTTTATAAATCCTTATTCCAAATTTCAAATGCACATCCACAAGGTCAAACCATAAATACAGATACACAGTTTTTTTTTTCCTCAAATAGGTATCTATCCATTCATCTATCCATCCATCCGTCCATCTGTCTCTCTACAGTTCCTAAGGTTCTAACAATTCAATACAAGCAATAAAGACACAAGCACCTAGAAAATACTTAAGATTAGGAGACAAAAAAATCACATTGGAAAAATAAAACAAAACACAATTAATACAGTGTCTAGAGATAGTGCACACTAGCATAAAAGCCTTTTTGGGATAATACCGTGAGAGGTGTGGTAACAGGCATGATAGAGCTGATTACATAAAAAGGGTGGGGCTGAAAAAACGGTCCCTGCCCCTGCTATTGATTTAAGAAAACCTCCAGCAGAGAAAAGCAGGCTCAGTTCTCCTATGGGCATTAGGAAGCACTGGACTCAGAGAAGAACCCAGTGGGACTCTGTAGTGTGTGGCAGCAGGAACTACCTTACGCTCAGACTTTGCCCCTTGCTTGTCCCCCAGGCCTGTGCTTCAGGTGTTTTGAACGTGATCGATTATCTTCTTAACAACTCTGGAAGGCATATATTCTTATTATTTTTCCAAACATTTTTCAATTGCAGCACTGGGATATTACCCCATTTGTCCCTTCAATTCCAAAAATGGGACTCTTCCTTCTACACTCCATTTTTGTTAAAGTTCTTTAGAGCTATCATTAAACATTCATAAAAACATTTGATCAGACTCTGATTTTTCCCTACTTTGGGAAATCAAATGAAGTCTTGTAAAAGTCAAGGATAGTTTATGTTTTTGAGGCTGTAATATAAGATTCCAAACCAGTATTTTCTGGTAAAGTCTGGATTTACTTCACAATTTTTCCTAGTAACAGAAGCCATGTTGCAAACATGATAATGTCACTGTAGCCTCATTCAGAATATTACTCACTCTTTCTGCAGCTTTGCAGCTTCAGCACTTGGGAAAGTTTGAATTTCCCAGTAGTGTGACCAGAATACTATTTTTGTATCTTTAGCGTCCACTTATTTTCAATTGAGTGAGTCTACAATTGAGCTGAATTTTGAAGGCTTGCTAAAAAAAGGGAGCTAGATTTTATTATTAAAAGATTTTTAAGAAAAAAAATTTGATATATAAGGAAAATGTGTTCTTAGAAAGCAAACAAAAACTATACTATTTCTTCTGCAATTCAATACTTTGATCAATATTCAAGTTTTCTTCCATTTTAAATACTGGTATCAACTTAATCCCTCAAAGCACATACCTGTGAAAAGCATAATATTAATATTTTCATTTGTATTGATAGACGGGATTATCAAATTATTTGATAATCACTAGTTACGAATTTTCTTCATGATGGATTACAAGTTCACACAAAATTCAATAATAATAATGCTAAAAATATAAGGTCATCAAAAAAATTTGGATTCAAGAAATGGGGGCGGGGAGCTCAAACTAGACTTTCATTTTCTCCTAGATATAATGTGATTAGGGGGTTAGGCAGGAGAGGAGGGAGTCAACTTGCCTTAGGAATAAAAAATTTCAAAGTAATCAAAAAGCATAAATAAAAACATGGACGAGAGAGAAATTTACTAATTCCTATCACCATTCCATCAAATTGCTATAGAAAGTTCTATCTCATGAAAAGAAATATACCAATGGGCCCCGTGGCGGTCAGATGGGAGAGAAGGAAACCCTCCCCTTAAAAAGCTGCAAGCTTTTTATATCAGAGGGAACAGAGTTCACTTTCTTTGCCCCAACAGCCCCCTTCTTTCATGGCCACACTTCCCTCAGGGGTCCCTGAAACAGCACTTCTATTTCCTTCCATCCTACTGAACTCCCCAGCCTTGTATGTCTTATTATTCATCATCTCTCACCAAGGTTTCCAGTGATCCCGCTGTTGCCAAACTGGAGGACTAATCTCCCACCGATCCTAAATCCTCCCATTTGAAACCTTTTTTCTTCTCTGGCCTCAGAAATTTTAACTGTGCTCTTAGTTAGCTGCTTCTGATGACCCTTCTCATTCCACAGGGCACAAGGTCTTAAACACAGATGTTTTGGCGGCAGACGGACTTGAGTTTGAACTGTTCCAGCTGCCACGTTCTAGCTCTGAAGGTTGCGACAGGTGACTGATTTTCTCTTAGGCCCATTCTTTCCATTTGTAAAATAGTGATGATCAAAGTGCCCACCTCATCTGGCTGTTACAAGGAATGAATAAAGCAAAACACGTAAATCTCTTTTTGCACAGTTCAGTGCCTTAAAGGCAAGTCCCTGGGACATCAGTTATGTGTATTCTGGAATCAGGTTCTCTCTTCAACCTGTACCAAAGAACTACTTTATAGTTTTAACATTTGTCTACAGAGCTAACATTTAAGTCACTAGCCTAAATGTGCTACAGGAACGCCAAACTCCTAATGTCCCAAACTACCTGTATCCCTCTCCATCTATTAAAACTTTCAGTCTTTTCTAGTTAAGTCAAATGACTTAATAGAAAAGGCTCTCTACCTTTTTGATGATACAGTTCAGTTCACTTCAGTTCAGTCGCTTGGTCGTGTCCGAGTCTTTGCGACCCCATGAACCGCAGCACGCCAGGCCTCCCTGTCCATCACCAACTCTCAGAGTTCATTCAAACTCACGTCCATCGAGTCCGTGATGCCATCCAGCCATCTCATCCTCTGTCATCCCCTTCTCCTCCTGCTCCCAATCCCTCCCAGCATCAGAGTCTTTTCCAATGAGTCAGCTCTTCGCATGAGGTGGCCAAAGTACTGGAGTTTCAGCTTTAGCATCATTCCTTCCAAAGAACATCCAGGACTGATCTCCTTTAGAATGGACTGGTTGGATCTCCTTGCAGCCCAAGGGACTCTCAAGAGTCTTCTCCAACACCACAGTTCAAAACCATCAATTCTTCAGCGCTCAGCTTTCTTCACAGTCCAACTCTCACATCCATACATGACCACTGGAAACCATAGCCTTGACTAGACAGACCTTTGTTGCCAAAGTCATGTCTCTGCTTTTGAATATGCTGTCTAGGTTGGTCATAACTTTTCTTCCAAGGAGTAAGCGTCTTTTAATTTCATGGCTGGAATCACCATCTGCAGTGAATCCCATTAATTCATGACTTATGAGGCAGTGTACATAACGGTTAAAGGCCACATTCCTGCTGTCTTGTCCAACTCTTTGCGATCCCATGGACTATAGCCCATCAGGCTCCTCTGTCCATGGAAGTTTCCAGGCAAGAATACTGGAGTGGGTAGCCGGTTCCTTCTCCGGAGATCTTTCTGACCCAGGGATGGAACCCACATCTCTTGCGTCTCCTGCATTGCCAGGTGAATTATTTTACCACTGAGCCACTTGGGAAGCCCAGGATTAAAGGCTGCTTGCGTTCCATTTCCAGTTCTTTCACGTATCACTACAAGACCTAGAACAAGTAACTTAAAATACTTCGTGCCTCAGTTTCCTCAGTTGTAAAATAGGAAGAGTACTAGTATCAACCTCATTTAATGCTCAGTAGGTGCTATAGAATCTTTATTGATACATTAAATAAGATAAAATGTACAATGTGACTTTTGTACTGATTTAAATACAAAACTGAAACAGTAACACTTTCATAGAGCAAACAAGTTTTTCTCAGTGCTTTTTGGGGGTTGTTCTGCCAGCAACAGCAGCATAGAGAATCTTAGTTCCCTGACCAGGAATCAAACTCACGCCCTCCGCTTTGGGAGTGCTGAGTCTTAACCCCTGGACCGCCAGAGAAGTCCAAAACAGAGTGTGTGTGCGTTCAGTTCTTTCCTTTGAGTTTTCATTGCCATTGCCACTGTCCAACCTCATGACGCATGATAACCAGATGATGGCAAAACTGCCCAGCCTGCCTCTCAACACTGATCTCCTGAATTATATTTTCTCCTGCCTTAATCCATTTTCAAGCTAATCTCTAATTGCCAGATTAATCTTTTAATGTTGTGCCCTTTTGGACTACTCCATCGGTGTCTCCCATTAGTTCTTAAATAATACACAACCACCTTACCTGTTGCTGGCCTTTCTAGCAGGCCTTTCTTAATGGGACTCCCGGGGTCGCTATAGCCTTTGGGTCTTTATTCCTGGTCTTTCCCTGCCTAGAGTGTGCCACATCTTATTTCTTCAAATCTCATCCATCTTTTAAACAACTGAGTCTGATTCTACTCGCTCCATGGAGACTTTTCAAGCTAAGGCCCCCACCCACAGCTAACATACAGCTTGGTTCTTACCATAAGGTTCACTTTCAGACTGTTATTTACACGCTTCATGTGTATATATCTCGCCTGGTATTTCCCGCTGCACAATTTCAACACTGTCATAGGGTAGATGAGGTGGAAGCAGGTGAGTTCACAGATGATTGATGATTCTGATGGGGGATGTTCCAATTTTTGTTTTAATTTCACCACTGGATGGCTGAATGGGTATTCATAATCATGAATGTGGTGATATTTTGGCCACATTAATGAGCATACCTAAACTAGAAGTGAATAGTTCAGTAAGTTGAACTCAAATGTATATTCATGGCTGTGTGTAGAATGCTCTTTATTCATGTTCACCAAGTCAATGTCTACATAAAGGAAAGATACAGTTAAATCCCTGAAAATTTTCTGTACAAAAATAAAAGCCCTACATACTCAATACTATTGAAGTAGGGGTGCTTACAAGCTCTACAGAGGAAAGAAATGGGGGATGGGGCTGGTTATACTTTCCTTCTGGCGGTTTATGTCCAAAAACAACCCTGAGAAGTTCTGGAAATGTGAAATGCTATGAGAAAGACCAAAATAAAAGTCTGGTCTACACTCTCAGGCCTACATGAGTTCTTTTGTCTGAGGATCTTAGTAACCTTCCAGGGGATCTTCCCAACCCAGAGATGGAACCCAGGTCTCCCACATTGCAGGCGGATTCTTTACCAGCTGAACCACAAGGGAAGCCCAAGAAATACTGGAGGGGGTAGCCTATCCTTTATCCAGTGGATCTTCCCGACCCAGGAATAGAACTGGGGTCTCCTGCACTGCAGGCAGCTTCTTTACCAACTGAGCTACCAGGGAATCCCTTTAGTAACCCAGGGGGGAAGAAAAGAAAACCAGAAGGAAACAGAAGCGGAAGTTTCTTCCTCAGGGAGGAAACATTAATATTTGTAAATGTTTTCAAGGCAATGACACTTTAAATGGTAGTAAACATTTAATTAGTGGAATTTCTTCAACAAATAATTTTATAGTAAATAAAACAGGTTAATACTACAGGTTAAGTAATAATAATAACAATAACAGCAATACAGCAGTAGCAGCAGCAACAACCGGAAATGAAATAATGAAAGTGTTAGTCGGACACACTAAGTCACACTCGACTCTTTCCAACCCTATGGACTGTAGCCCGCCAGGCTCCTCTGTCCCTGCAACTCTCCAGGGAAGAATACTGGAGTGTGGGTTGCCACTCCTTTCTCCAGGGGGTCTTCCTGACTCAGGGATATAACCTGGGTCTCCAGCATTGCAGGCAGATTCTTCACTGATAGAGCTAGCCTAATCCCTCAATAAACAGAAATCAGAAACCTACTCACACTCAATGATTTAGTATTTGAATTTTAACAAGATGCCTACATCAAACTTCAGGAAACACTTACCTAATCCATTTATATCTGCACTAATATAAGATCATAAATGTTATACTGAATAGTAACATTTGTGCTTTTCAAGTTCCCAGACTCAAAGCAAGGTTCAATTTTGATTCTTGTACTTAAACTTTTAAATTTCTTTTTCTTAAATAACAAAAGCAAAAATAACAAAGGATACTCTGCTTAACAAGCTATTGACCAAAACTTCCAACTAATGAAAAATCTGTTCTTAGTAATGAACATTTTACAACTGCCATCTGACCCTGCTTCAATCCACAAAAACATGCCTATCAGATACATGTTTCCAGATCCTACACTCACAATGACCTTCTTGAGCTGACAGTCTCAACACAGCAATGCAAGCTGCCAGGAGAGAAACCAGACCCTGGAGTAGCCACAAGGAACCAGAACTGAAGAGGTCACAGAGGGCTTCTGGCTTCTGTCACGTACAGCCAATGATCCTGAGACTCAAAGATGCAGATACTCACAGCTAAAATAAAATAAACTGCAGTTTAAAGCAGAATTTACTGGCAGGAAGATCTGAGCACAATCCCACCCAGGAAACAAAATGACATGGCAACATGACCTCTCAGAACATTCAGAAGGAATGAGAAAACTGTACACATCGCTTTTGCTAAATTCCAGAGGACAGTCCTCCGAATTTTAAGGTGATTTCCTAGTCCCTTCTTAAGGAGAAGGCCTATGCAAGCTAAAACGCCTAGACATCAAGCGGCTACCAATAATTCAGATCAAATTCTCAGATATTTGGCATCATCTGAATTCAGAGAGTATTTTTATACACATTTGTTTCTAGACTAATTTGCTTTGCAGCTTCAGAAAAATGTGCTTAAGCCGTGTGTGTGTGTGTGTGTGTGTGTGTGTGTGTGCATGCACGCGCACACGTGCATGCTCAGTCGTGTCCGATTCTTTGCGACTCTCTGGACTGTAGCCTGACAGGTTCCTCTGTCCATGGAATTTTCCAGGCAAGAATATTGAACTGGGTTGCCATTTCCTACTCCAGAGGATCTTCCTGATCCAGGGATCGAATCCACGTCCCATGCATTGGCAGGCGGATTCTTTACCACCACGCCACTTGGGAAAACCCCCTGCTTAGGCCATGCAAGCAAACAAAAACGAAAAATTGGGGGAAAAAAAAAAAAGCTCAAACATTTTGCCCTAGTTAAGTTTATTAATCACAGCAAATGCAGTTCTATCTTATCGTCATGTTTTCTATGAGGAAACTTCTGTTCTTTTTTTAGATTTGGAGAATTGCTTTTCCTGACAGAACCCCCAGAACTGAGAACCCTGAACTGCAAACTTGTCCTTTGTCCTAGCTGTTTACCAGCCTTATCAGGGCACACATGGGTTGGCAATGTGATTCTAAGATAAAAATTTCAAAGATATAATTAGATGTTTTTCCGAGAAATAGCACCCAATGCCATGAAAATGTGTTTGCTATCTTCTCCTTCAAGCTTGAAGATAACGGTCTCACAATTTCTTGTCATTCTTTCAGATGAACGAGAAATATTAACTTGGCATGGAAGGAAAAACACATCCTTTAAAAGTAAACAATAATGAAAACACAGATTGGATCTCAAAACTTCCGTGACACTTCAATAAACAGTTTTTTCTGTAACAACACACTTCCTAAAGCTTATAACAACATAAATATAATGAAAATAATGTTATGCCCTTGAATGATATATACTTTCTATAAATGATAAGTGATAGAAAGATATAGTCCAAGCTGAAAAGAAAGTAAAGAAGAAAGTACTGGTTGCTCAGTCGTGTCTGACTCTTTGTGACCCCATGGACTGTAGCCTGTCAGGCTCCTCTGTCCATGGGATTCTCCAGGCAAGGATACTGGAGTGGCTTGCCAAGACCTTCTCCAGGGGATCCTCCTGACCCAGGGATCGAACCTGAGTCTCCTGCACTGCAGGCAGATTCTTTACTGTCTGAGCCACCAGGGAAGCCCAAGTTAGTAATGCATAAGCTTTCTCACAGTACCTTTCAGACTCATTAGTTAGTTCAATTCTAAACAAAGGAGATAAAAGAGGAGAGGTAGAAAATCACAAATGCCTACTTTCTAAGCTGCAGTAGAATACTCTTTAGCCCAGTGAAAGAAGTGCTGAGAAAAAAAATCTCAAGTTTTCTACTGAACTTCGTCTTTCAGTTCAGTTAGGTAGCTCGGTCACGTCCGACTCCTTGTGACCCCACGGACTGTAGGTAACCCACCAGGCTCCTCTGTTCATGGAATTTTCTAGTCAAGAATACGGGACTGGATTGCCATTTCCTACTCCAAGGAGATCTTCCAGACCCAGGGATCAAACCCACATCTCCTGAATCTCCTACGCTGGCAGGCAGATTCAAACTCCATCTTTGCTAGAGACCAAACACCAGTTTTTTGGGGAAAAGAAAAATCGTCTACTGCCACCTGCTGGTAGTTTATAGTCAGTGGTTCTCAAAGATGCTTGAATGGCATAAATTCCAGATTAAAGCAGAATCTTTTGCCTTGTAAAGTAAGAATATTAGATATAATATATATTTCTAGAACCAGAGACAGACTACCACATTCTCCTCCTGCTGACTGCCTCCCTCACTGACACACGGTCCTAAGAGGAAGTCAGAGGCCATTACATTTCCATTCTGCCCTTTCCCACAAAGTCATTCAACTTAGGCCAGAAATAAAGACTTTAAAACCAAACGGTCTTGGCAGACCTGCCTGCAAAAGATTCACAACTCAAACTCTTGAGGTCATCTAGAGAAATTTTATTCTTTTAGCTAAAGAACCACAGGTCAAACTGTATTTTTTTTAAGACTTCTCTACAAGAATATGAACCTTGAGTTGATAGAAGATTCAAAAGAGAGACCTAAGAAAGACCTGGACCCCCCCAGCCCCCTCCCACAACTGGCAAGATTCTGTAACTACAGATATAAACACGATTTTAAAATCCACAAAAGAAAAGGCAGGCCCAAGTTCCTACAGTCAGTTTCATTTCTATTTTTGGAGACTCTAAGAAATTTTCAAAGGCTTAGCTAAAAGGTTTTAAGGGAGAAAATTATTCTCTTTATTTTAGAGAGTGTATTTAAAAATCAAAGTAGATGGGTAAAACATTTTGAGGAAAGAGAACTTTCTATCAAAAACCTATCAACAATCCTCCTGCCAGAAATAAACTACGGACATTATTTTTTAGTTATTCCATGTCACAAGTCAAACAGTGCAGGGTGTTCATGCCACACTGTTTTATTTCTTCTAAAAATATGGTGAAAAACAGGGATTTGACTAACCACTTTCTCCAAAATTAATGTTAAGTGCAATGTGAATCAGAAGGCAACATCCCAAGATATAAATCCTGAGTCTTCTTTTTCACATCCCTAGACATGAGCAATTTGTCTGCTAGGACACTGAAGAGTTGTCTGTAATTCTATGGTTCTATAATTAAGACTTGTACAAACTTTGCTGCCAAAAAATCACCAGAGTGGGTGGTGAATACAGCCAAGTAAACGCTAATTATGGAAGGCGGGTTTTCTAAGATCTTAAATACAAGAAGCAAAGGCAAGATCAGACAGCTAAGATAGTTACCAAGGCAATATAAATAGCCTTGTCAAACTCAATGTAAGCCCCTCATTGGTAACAGCTGTTACCTTTCATAGTTCATAGGTACTTTAAAAGCACGATCTGGGATCTTCTACTTAGAATTCAGCAGTTAATTGTCCCCTAAAAAAGAGAGTTATGAAATTTACTCATGTCATTTTCACTCCTGGGAGCAAAATAGGCAAGAGAAGGCCAGTGTTCCAAATAATTTTCCATTTTATGTTTCAGCCCCTCCTCTAATAATATTTTCAAAAGTTCTGCCTGGAATTCAATAGAATGCCATTAGCATCTTAAAATGTATGCAAAATGTAAGCATACAGCACAATAAATTTACATCAATCAAATCATGCATACACCAGCAAAGAATCAGGAAACAGCATTTTCTGCACTCTAGAAGTGCACCCACCATCCAAAAAAGAGGAAATTTTATAAAATAGTATTACCAAGTTCTCTCAATAATAACACTATATAGTGTATCCTTACAATCTAGAACTGTAATTACAGCCTTCAAGTAGAAGTGATCATGCTTTTTCCTGTTTACTTATACTTACGTCTATGCCCATCTCACTGCTAATCAAGAAGCTGCGGGAACTTTTCATTTGAGCTCAGCCCAAATATCACCTCCTCTAGGAAGACTTTCTTAACATTCACAGAAAAATTAAGTCCTCACGTATCTTCACACACAGTCTGTGTTCACACTTACCACACTGCATCAGAGTTATCTGTACACACATCTACTGTTTTAGACTGTGAGTACCTTATGGACAGAAAAGGCATTTAATTTCATCTCGATCTGCCTTCTGGGCTTTAAAAACTATACGGTTTAAAATGCATGCTAATGAATGACTCAGTGTTTTCCATGTTATTTCTTCTGCCATAGACAGCTTTTCAAAAAAGAAAGTTCTACCAAATTGTATTCTATAACACTAAATGAAGCAAAATATATTATCCAGATGTCTTAAAATGTGTATCATTTTAATGCCCTCCATATAAAGGATCTGTAACACAGCATATTTTATTCAGATTAAACTAAAATGTGCTGCTGCTGCTGCTAAGTCGCTTCAGTTGTGTCCGACTCTGTGCGACCCCATAGACAGTAACCCACCAGGCTCCCCAGTCCCTGGGATTCTCCAGGCAAGAACACTGGAGTGGGTTGCCATTTCCTTCTCCAATGCATGAAAGTGAAAAGTGAAAGTGAAGTCGCTCAGTAGTGTCCAACCCTCAGCGACCCCATGGACTAATTTTAATATAAACATTATATATACATTTACAATATATTTACATGTATAAATTGTCAACATGATGCTTCTTAATAAGCAGTAGCTATTTTCTTTGTGAGTGGTGATATTAAGGCAATTATCTATAGAAGGGATAAAGGAGCTCAAAAACGTTACACTGCTTAGACCTGATACTCTCATTTGCTCTTACGGTCTCCTTTCTCATCCTTCTCCACTACAAAACTAAGCAAGCTTATTTCAACTAGGGTGAGATTAAATTTTACTTATACACTCAGCTCAAGGATCACAGAAGAAGAAACGAACATTGCATGAAAGTGGGAAATCCCACGCTCTCCTACCTGTGTACCTAAGCTGGCTGCCAGCATGTGAGTCAGAAGTTTAGCCGCAAACATGGAATACCTGGCACAGAAGATATGGGAAAGAACAGCCAGGCAGAGACCTGCAGGAACAAAAGAGCCCGTGTGTGGTTTTACAATCCATGAACAAACAGGAGCATGGTTAAATCTTCAGAGGGTAAGCACAATATTTTTGTGCTTACAGTACAAAGTCGCGTAGCACAATATTTCTGGGGACGTTCATGTTTCAATTTCAACCCACTCCACTTGACCAAACATATAAAATCCTCACACTTCTCAATTAAGCCCAAAGGGGAACTTTACATTTCAAATATCTACTTGTTTACTTCCCTACTAAAAAGAAAGCACAAATTAAGCTGATTAATAATTTCATAAAACTTCTGGTAATACATCAGGCAAGTATTACTGCTTAAGCAAAGAATTAAATTCCAATCTAAATTTTCTAAGAATGGGTGTCTTGGCTAAATAGATGTGTTTGTGGAGGTGAATAGGTGAATTTTTCAGGCATAAAATTGGGATTGATGCTACCAAAACTCAGGTTTGGTAATTACCCCTTTTATCTACTAAGAATAGTTAGGCAATTACAAAAGTGGTGATTATGAATTTTAAAAGCAACCTTACACTCCTGGGTGCCAAAACCAGGAACAAAATGTGTTCTTTCCCACCAAGATGGTTTTTAACCTAAATATCTACGTTTCTAAGTGGTGTTGAAAACATTATTATTTTCTTTGAATCTATTTGAACTCAGCTACCTACACGACTTCAAGGGAATGATCAGAATCTCAGGACTAACCCATAATTTTTTTATCTTGGAATTTGTATAAGTTTATTTTAATATTAGTTTAAGATTTTGTATGCGGACCATTTTTAAAGTCTTTATTGAATTTGTTACAATATTGCTTATGTTTTGGGTTTTTGGCCATGGATACAGGATCTTAGTTCCCCAACTAGGGACTGAACCAACACCCCCCGACATTGGAAGGAGAAGTCTATACCACTGGACTGCCAGGGAAGTCCCTAGTATTAGGTTTTAAATGCAGAATGTATATATAATTTAAAAGATTTCCTGACTTTTAAAAATTTAAATGTGCTGCATAAAGCAATGCATTTGCTTTATCACTTAGGCCTTTTATTCCACTCTCACCCTCTGCAGGGTTATTTTGTCTAGAAGTATTGACACATAACAACCAGCTTGTGTATGTTGCTTTGCCCTGTGTTTTGCACGCATTATCTCATTCATCAACGCCCCCCTGGCAAACAGGAGAAGCTGCATGTATTTTGTTTCCTCATTATCTTTTCTGAAGCGATGGAACATACCCACATGTTGGTATAAGCTGACTGGGCAGCTGCAAAATGCCCACGTGGGGTCTGTGACTACTCGTCAGCACAGAAATGCCTCTCAAAAGTCCTTTCGGGAAAAGCTCTCAGTATGTTTAGGTTCGCAAAAGGTAGACGAAGTTTCACACAGGAAGTGAGGCTCTGCATTAGTCAAGGCTTTCGGCCTAGAAATCTGGCCAAGAGATCCGCAGTAATCCATTTTTTTGGAAGGCTGCCATGAGGCATTCTGGGACAGGTGTGCAGGTCCTGAGGGTGCCTCCCAAATCCACCCACAGAGGTATACAGTATACCCAGAAACTGCATCTTTGCTTAGGCAGCTTATAAACTATTGAAGCTGTTGTTCCAAACTCACCAATGTACACTTTGCATTTCTATGATGATCAGAGCCACCTTAAACTCAAAGTTCAAGTTGAGTGTGAGAGAGAGAGAGACTGAGTGTGTGTGTATGTCTCTGTGTGTAATACACTGACTAAAAAGCAGGGCCTTGCAAGTCTCATTTCATTGTAGGCCACATGATGACAAATATGTGCTTTTCTGTGAGCTTACCATGGTGGATGGTAACAATATGAGGCAAGGGGATTTGTGTTGGGCAAAGGAAAAATACTCCTGAATCAACTGCTTTTTCTAGATCCCCAAAAGAGCTTATGCACAGCCTTTCCCCCTAAGTTGGTAATTCTCCATTATACTCCCATTTCGTGATATAAATTTAGCACACTTGAACTTGACCAGATCAAGAATATTTAATTAAGTCTACGAAGCTGTAATTAAAAATGCTAGCATGATGCCTGGTGGCAGTCCAGGACTCAAAGCCAGGGGCAGGAAAATGGGCTGGACTCTGATAGCTTGTAACTATGATGTATGATGTTATTTAAGTGCTTATTTTATTTAGGAAAAAAGGACGCAGCGAAAAAAGCCTCAGGCAGCCTGGCCTCAGCTGACCTTGGAAGAGTTACTGAATACCTTAGATGTAAAGAAATAAATACTTTGGTTACCGAGTTCCTAAAGACTAAGTATTTATCTTTTATTTTCTCATCTGATATTGAAGAACTATATTTAGCATACAAAATTTAAATTTACAAGCCACACTTTTTTAAACTAACGATTATTTTTTTGGTTTAAATTTCCTTAATATATAAATCACATAGTACAAAAGTTATAATTCTAAAAAGTAAAGCAGAACAATTCCAGGTATTATCTCAAGGTAACCTCTAAATAGTTTCTTAGAGATTGATTCCATGGCAACTAGGCAGAAAAACAAACATGTAACTAACTGAATAATCTTCCTTTACTTTTTTTCCCTAGCACTATGTAGGTTACAGACTTCATTGGAAAAAAAATTTATCAGTTTACTAACACAAATGACTTTTCTATATGATTAGACAGTAAGAGGGAAGATAAATTACCCTTAACAAAATAATAACATTGATAATCTTTGATTTAGATAAGAAAAACTCTAAAGAACAGCTAGATTCTTTTGTTAGTACCAAAGACGACCAAAGAGCTTGTTATCTACCTATACAATATTTGAATGTCTGTACATGCATAAACGTGTAATGCTTATGTATGACCATTCATATCTAGCAAACAACTCTTGTTTGGTATCCCTTAAAAATGAGATATACTTTCAAAATAACTAGTTTATCCTCCAGAAGTCAAATATTACATTTTTCCCGTGAAAATTCCTTTAAAATATTTATAAATTTTATATTGTTTTATTATGTATCTCTGTCTCCTCTATGCGTAGGTGCTCAATCACTTCAGTTGTGTCTGATTCTTTGTGACCCTATAGACTGTAGCGCGCCAGGCTCCTCTGTCCAGGGGATTCTCCAGGCAAGAATGCCAGCGTGGGCTGCCATGCCCGCCTCCAGGGCATCTTTCTGACTCAGAGATCAAACCCATGTCTCCTACACTGGCAAGCAGGTTCTTTATCACTAACGCCACCTCTATAGATAAACAAGAAAACCCAAATGACTGCTAGATTATTAAATCAGATACTCACCCGTTACCTTAGGTTTTTTCCATTCCTCCACCGAATGCTAGCTGTAACTATCACCTTTTTAACATTTCTGTTGCTCATCTCTACTAATTCCCAAATTCCTTCAACCCTCCCTTCCACACAATGCCCCTGGATTACAACTACTAATAAGCTAAGGACAGGAAAACAAAACTGTCCGTCCGGAAAAGTCTACTAGGTTGAACAAAAGTCCATAGGCAACATTTGACATTACACAAGTTCTGTGTATTAGAAGGAAGAATTTACTCCAGAGGGAGGAGGTTACCAGGAGACCAGCCTTCGGGTAACGTGTGAAGTTCAGTACAATAGCCTCACAGGGCCACGTAGATTTTAATTAATTAGAATTAAATAGAATGAAACATTCAGGTCCCAACTGTTGTAGCCACATTTCAAGGGCTCGATAACCAGATGTGGTCAGTAGCCACCACCCTCAAGAGGGCACAATGCTTCCATCATCAAAGAAACACTGACCAGAGACGGTGTGTCAGACTGTAAAGGGACTGTTTGGAAAAGGCCACACAACACAGTTCTGGTCAGAGACGTGAGGGAAAACACTCTGGGTGGTTTTCAGCACAGTTTTCATGGCTCTTAAAACAGGATCCAAATAAGCGCTTTTCTCTTGGCAAGCCCAGACATAGCTGTGGGAAGTTCAGAGCCGCCGCAGCCCGCTCAAGACCACGGAGAGGCAAGGTGGAGAAAGCAAAAGAAAAACCTTTGAGGAGCGCAAGACAGGAACATGAGAAGAGCCTGGGCCCCTGATGATGCCACTGAGGTGCTGAACTCATCAATCCTGGAACTAAATCTGCTTATTTAGGATGTTTGACTTGTCTTCCGTTACGTGCAGCCAGGGCAATGCTAAACAACACAGCTACGCGTACCTAGCAAGATACATTCTACATTTTCATGCCATGTCAGAGTTAGACGAAGCTCTCTGCCTTCTCTATCACCTGAAGTTACCCTTTCAAACTACTTATATATATTTTTAAAACTCTTACACATCTTTCTCTATTCTTCTTGTGAATAACTCCCTATTTGATAGAATGAAACTTTTTATATACTCTCCCCATAATGATAATGGCTAACTTAGGACAATGATTACTGTGAATATGAACTTATTATTTTGGGGCAAATGTAACACAGAAGTTTAGAAAATATCTCATCTTCAAAAATAATTGGAAAAGAATGGGTGGCATCTAATAAAGTTTTTTTTTTTCTAGAAAAGCTATCAAAATATCAGCTTCTAAAATATAAAAGGCACAACTAGAATATTCTCACAGTTTAATGAAAGTGTTAGTAGCTCAGCTGTGCCTGACTCTTTACAATCCCATGGACTGTAGCCTGCCTGGCTCCTCTGTCCATGGGATTCTACAGGCAAGAATACTGGAGTGGGTTGCCAGTCCTTTCTCCAGGGCATCTTCCCCACCTGGGGTCAAACCCAGTTCTCCCACATTGTAGGCAGATACTTTACTGTCTGAGCCACCTAGGAAGCCCTTACAGTTTAATAAACCTGAACAAAAGAATAAGCATGCTTCAAAGAACTCTGGATTGTGCTGATTTACTTATCCTCTAAACCTAAGTATTTAGCGATTTACAGACAGTTATTTCCTGTTACCTACTTTAAACAATGACAATGTGTTGGCATTTATATACTTAGTAATCTGTAGAGTAAACAAAACTATTAGTTATTTAAAAGGGATAGCTTTAGTTTGACTAATGTTTTAAAGGATTTCTCCACCACAGAGAACAAAAAGATTTAAAAAAATGAAACAAATGTGAGATCTGCTGTCTAACCTCAGTTTAAAAGCACTTCAAAACAGGAGACTCTCCTACAAGTACATCAAACATGGATAAGTTCACATACTGATGTTAACAACGAAGTGGATTTTGGAATATAGGGGTCTCATTAAGCTCATGAGGCCATACGAATTGTACCCAGAATCAAATCAGGATGATTTTAATCTGATGTCTACCTTTGACAGGCCAACATCAACAGTTATGGGAAGCAGAGCAGGTTTCCTTGGCATTATTCTCCAAATAGTAAGGAGCATGCTTAGGTTCCTTAGTAACTATAAGATTATGGCATTATCACCTGAAGTTATTATAAGCTGTATTTCTTCCCCCTTTGAGATGAGTCCCATAACATTACACTTATATGCACAGTCATTTACTTCTCCTCTCTATAATTATTAGTTTCAATGGAGAACTTCAGTTTAATTTCTTGCAATTTGATAAACTGGTTTACAGTTTTAAAAGTCACAGGTATATATCCTAATCTTTCACCTTTCCAAATTGAGGATTACTCAACTTCGTGGCTTACATCCCCATTACACATACTTGGATCATTTCAACTGCTCTGCTCTAGTAGAGTAACCAGAACTGTAAACCAGAACTGGAATAGATACACTGTGACCTATCTTAATTTTTTTAAATTAAACAATGGTTTAATTCCTATTTGACTGCATGTTGCCACATTTCAAGAAAAGAAAAGTGCTCCCAAATTCAAAGGGATATTTGGTGTGTCCTGACTTAAATGAGAGCATGTGTATGTAAAACGTGGGAAAATCTCTCACCTTGTTTCTGGGGGCCCTCCAAGGAGTGCAATATCAGCCTCCCCCGAAACTGAAATGGAGCACAAAGCCAGAAGCACCTCATGAACGTGCAATCCACGTTGCAAAACGTCATGAACAGAGGGGGAGAACACTGATGATTTCAAATATGACTCCAAGTCAAAAATAATAAGGCAGAGACTAACATCTGGGTGTTGGTTTTCAAATACATGAGCAAGTCCATGTAGCCTTTTTAAGAGGGAGTTGCAAACATATATATTTATTATCAGTTCTCTCAGAAAATATCTTAAAGTCCTGCTAGTCTCCTAAAATAATCAAGGTAACATTCTCTCTTTAGTTTGCAAAATTCTTTGCTTTGATGTTGAGTATTTAGAACAAGCAAGGGATTTTTGTGGGTCATATTAGCACTCAGAATTATGTCTCTACATTTGAGATGATATCTAGATGTTATTTCAGCATTGTACCTGTTGGTTCTATTTCATCAGTCTATGAAATTTCTCTAAATAGACTGCATCAAAATAAAATAGGGTGTTGCCATCTGATTTTGGAACCTAGAAGAATCTATTAAGTAAGAACCATCAGTCTATGGAAGATGTTATTAAGAATAAGAAATTATTAACATCTGCTATTGAATCTAAGGTTTAGAATTAAGACACATTAAGGAAAATGTATAATGTTATAAAGTGAAACTACAGTGGAAATATTTGAACTAGGGCAAAGAATATTAAATTACAGTGGAAAGATTTTAACAACCAGGACAAAGAAGAATAATTAATTACATGCTTCTACCTCCACAGAATTTTCCGAATCAATAAAGATTATTAGGGGACAGTTTGCACACTAGGCATTCAATGATAATCACATTTACATACCAAACATCATTAAAGCAGACTGTCTGAGACAGTATATCTACTACCCTGTTAACACAATTTAAAATCATGTATTTGGGGTGGAGAGACAGGTATTTGCCCCAGGTCTCACAACTAGCCAATAGCAGGACTAGGATTTGAATACATGCACAGTCACCCTATACCCAGTTCTCTGTGTAGCATATTGTTCATAAAAGCAGCTGTAGGGCTGTAAAAGCTGACTTGGGACACAGAATCCGTAAGGGTGGGGACAGAAATATAGTGTAAGGAATTCTCAGGCTCCCAACCATAAAGTAAAAACAGCAAATGACAATAATTCTATAGCTGTTCAAAGTTTACTTATAGGTAAATCGTTTGACAGACATTAACCTTACTCAAGTTCCTATTCTTGCCAGAAATGGGACCTAGATGTAGAAGGTAAAAGAAAACTTATCTTTTAACACAGTGGTTGAATATACTTGAAGCTTCTAGACCAAAAAATACAAATCAATCCATGAGGTAGGTTTATTTTTTAATGAAAATACAAAATGCTTTATTTATATTATCTCATGCAATCCTGATATCTATTGCAGAATCTGCCTTCTAAATCAACACTATCAACTTTAACTCTTTTTTACTATCTAACTTCTGTCTCACATTGTAGTGTATATACACTGGTGATGAGCTGGAACTATATCTTGCTCTTGCTTATCCCCAGTACAAAGTTGGTCCTCCATAAATAATGGCTGTATGAATTAATGAATAGGACCATGAGAGGGGACTTTCCTGGCCTAGTGGCTAAGACTATGTGCTTCCAATGCAGGGGGCACAGGTTCAATCCCTGGTCAGGGAACTAAGATCCCACACAATACACAATGCAGCCAAAAAAAGAAAATTAAAAACAAAAACAAACAAAAAAAAGACCATGAGAAAGCTTATTTTCTTATAGTGTTGATGAATTATAGTACATCTGCATATATATAAAAGGACCCTAGGAAAACTTTTATTCTCATCAATATTTTAAATTATTTACTTAAAAATATTATAACTCACCTGAAATACATATAAATCCAGAAGAGAAAAAAGCTTCATTGTATGAAGACAAGTTGTCAGTCTGGGCGTAGACTGCATACACAGACATGTATGAACAGGCACATTCCACGTAGCCTGAAGTGTCCTCAACCACTTTGCAAAACTGACTGTCGGACAACCAGCTAGGGCAAAAAACACAATCGTCACTACTCCTCTTTCATCAATACTTAAGGTGTGGAGATAGCTTTCAAAGAAAAAATAATTTATTGCTCCTAAGTGTTCTTTACTCAAGATGGAAGCAGACCAATGTTTAAGAAGAAACACCGGAAGGAACATCTTGTCCAAGACATGAAACTGCAGATCCCACAGACACCTTCAACAGCCGCCTAAATATTAACCAAACCTGCAAAAGCATCGCCAATATCGAAGAAGCTGGCCCTCTCAAACCAGCAGCACTTGCCCCCACCTCATCTAAAGAAAACAAACCCAAGGTATTCAACAGGAAGAACTCTTCCCTAGCATTCAAGAGTACCAAAAGGTCAACACAGCCAAAGACAGCAGTGCTCACCCCTCCCCATTTACACAACTCCTGTATTTGAACCACATAAATTACTTGCTTGTCTAAGTACTTCCTTCCCCACCTATTTGGATTTTGAGCCAGTTATATTACATACATGTTTTCTAGGGTTCTTTCGGGTGTTTCCTTCTATAATGTTTGACCTTAAGCACCAAAAGTTGGTCATGATTATAGCAAACACAGTGTCACATGCCAAAAATTCTGAGCATCCCTCAGTGACTCTTCAGGGACTACTCTGCTCAAGAGTAGCCACTTCTAGTTCCTCTTGATCCCCTTATTTTTCTAAGGACATGAAACTTCTTAACCCCAACAGTGGATTCAAGCTTGAAACATTCATTAGTAATTATACATTGAGGATTGTAGAGTATCTGTGTATTAGGTTTAAAGTCTTTCCTCAGATATTAGGAATTTCAAAGAAAAATTATTTTCCCACAGAGACTAGCCAGAACTTTGGTGTTTGAAGAGGACAGTTGGTTACCCAACTAAGCTGTGGAACCTTTTCAGAATTTTAGTTTGTGTGGCTGAAAGTAACAGAATCTTGTGACTGATTTGAACTCAAAACACTCTAGGCCAGCCATGCCTGACCTTACAACCTCGGCTGAACTCCCAGGGAGAGAACTGCTCAGAAACATGAGGCCAAGGAGAGTCAAAGGAAGAGTCACTGTCTTCTTCCTCTTCTTGTGCCTGCTTTAATCCCCAAATGTGCTTCAAGTCATACATGGATTAGAGTTATGAATCCATACTGATCCCTCCAGACCTAGAGCATCAGATCCAGAACAAGCCCAGAGGGAAGGGGTCAAAAGAATTTCCCTCACCGCTCAATAAATTAACTTGTAATCACAGGAAGGGTATCTGAATTGAGCAGAACTCACGCTAAGTCCCATGGAAGTCATAATAATAAAGGAGTTAAGTAATGTGTTATACACACATTAAAATTGTTTGGCTCCGTTTGCCACCTGCACAAGGCTAGACCACTTTCTATGCTGCTTTGCCTCATTGAGTGTGGAGGTGATTTTCCAGTCTAAAAAATCTCACTCCAGACCATCTACGTTCAGTACAAAAACCTGGGCTTAATGGCACCAGAATGAAGAAGGAACAAATTCTGATTTTAAAGAATTATTAACAAGTACCTCGCAGCAGACGGATTCCAAAGGAGACATAGAGGAGTCTTAGGAACAATTCTAGGCTCGGCAGCATAAATCCTGTAGAGAATCTCATTGCTGTTGGTCAGGGGTTGTGAACTCTGACCTTTCACACTCAAAGATAATACCTGTAATGCCAGAAAGAGCCGAAAATGTAACGACATCTTCAAATTAAATGTCAAGACTGGATCTCCCATTCTGAAATTTGCTTCATTTTCCTCATCACTTTTGGCACTATTAATCATTAGCTTCACTATGAATACAGGGCATCTGGTTGGTTTTCCACCACAGACCTACCTCACTCCAGCTACTGACCAGTCTCCAAGTGATAATATTCATTTTCATTGTCAGTCTTCATCAGGAGTGGGATATAGCTTTAGTGAAAGCTATTTTTTTTTCACTTACTCCTCATTTCATTCAATAAAACATGAAGGAAATAGCTACAACTATTTTTGAGCCTAAACATTCTACAAAGAGCTCATAAAGATGGGACATGTTTCATCATTAGCTTACCGTATATAGCACTTACCATAAGTCGAATCAAGTACATGTATCCTAAGGAGCATGTTTGCAAAGGAAAAAGCAGATTCCAACTACGTAATTCTTTAAATGATAGATTACCTTATTTTTCAGGGCATGGAAATTGTTTCCAGTCATAAACCACTGCTGGCTGCTATATTCTGTAAACTGGACTAATTCACACGTGCTTCTCCCGGCCATTATTTCTGCATCCAGAACATCCAATAACCTCTCTGGAACTCGAATATAATCACCTTCTTTTCCTTCAAACTTGTGCCCATTGATCTGCTGAGGGTACCAGTGAAGAGCCAGTATGGACAAATATGGGCAACTGTCAAGGATGGTTTTGCCTCTATGACAGAAAAGCGAAGGTTCTGCTAAAATGGCATGTATTTGCATATGTCCACTCACATTTGTTAAAAATCCGTTACACTGGATCTCTGTTCTTTATGTACAACCATGATACTGCCTACCCA
The DNA here is from genome assembly GCF_001704415.2 of Capra hircus. Taxonomy (NCBI): domain Eukaryota; kingdom Metazoa; phylum Chordata; class Mammalia; order Artiodactyla; family Bovidae; genus Capra; species Capra hircus. Next base: position 20,174,025 of record NC_030814.1, read on the forward strand.
GAAGCAGTAAAGAGAATGTGCTTTCAGTTCTTTTATGGTGAATTGTTAGGATTTTTGCACAGAACTTTCTGTATCCTCTTGCCTGAACCCCCCTCTAACCTAGAACATGGGTTTTTGAAAGTTGTTTCACAGGTATCAGAATCTGTGCTATAAAATGTCTATTTCTGTCACATCAGCATGGGTGCAATAGGGTGAGAAAGGATGCACCATTCAACTGAAACTCTCTGCTTTATAATCAAGAGTATCATAAACCTCATATATCTATAGCCAAGTTCTCATCAAGTTCACCTCACCCTTTTCTAAGCCATCAGAGCATTTCTAATTTAACCATGTGTCTGATAAAAGAAATGGCCCTGAACAGAGTCTTTATCCATTTAATAATTCTGTTTACAACAGCCCCAAGCCACTAGACTCTGTGCTCAGTGAAACTGCTTTTTAAACCTCAATGTGTGTTGAAATCACCTTGAAGCTTGTTTTAAAAAATATAGATTTCTAGGGACTTCCCTGGTGGTCCAGTGGTTAAGACTCTGAGCTCCCAATGCAGGGCAAATGGGTTCAATCCCTAGTCAGGAAACTAAGATCCTATAAGCTGAATGGCTTAACCAAAAAAAAAAAAAAAATTTCTACATTACATCCCATTCTTACTAAATCAAAATCCTTGCCTAGGGGAGGCTAGAAGTTCTGTGAGTCTGTGTTTTGTAACCAGTCCTCCAAAAAATCTGACAGATGTTTTTCTGTGGATGCATCATGTCTGCAAATAATGAAAAGACACAAAGATAAATCATAAGTGAAACCTGTCTGAAAAAATGTGGAAAACAGTAGGATAAAAGTAAGTTAGATGGGCCCTAAGTGATGCTGAGTATATATAATTGCATCATGGATACAAATACCTCATCAAGGCCCCTAACCTGGGAAATGGAGTTGAGAATTTTAAATAGAAGATTTGAGAAACAAAAGGAAAAGGGAGGGGCTAACTTTTTCCTCTAGCTATACACTAGATTTTTTTTAATTAAAAAAAAAAGATTAAAAAAATATTTACCATATTTGAATTGGTGCTTTTGAATATTTATCTTTAGTCCAGCCATTCATTCAGACTCTAGACCTCTGCATCCAAGATGCATATTAAAACATCTCAATCCACATAGGCCACCCACAACAGCTTATAAAAACATCATCTCTTCATCACTCCATCCACATCTTCACTGGTGACTTGGAGCTAAAAGCTGCCACTATTGACCTCTCCACCCATGACCAGGTACAAACTGACTGAGACCAGTGAACCACTGTTGGTGGAAATGTAAGTTGGGGCAACCACTATGGAAAATATTAAGGAGGTTCCTCAAAAAGCTAAAAACACAGTGGCCATATGATCCAACAATCCCACTCCTGAGCATATGTCTGGAAAAGACTATAATTTTTAAAGATACATGAACCCTTATGTTCATAACAGCATTATTCACAATAGCCACGCCATGGAAACAACTTAAATGACCATCAGCAAACAAATGGATACAGAAGATATACTACATGCATACCATGGAGTATCTCACAGCCATAAAACAGAATGAAATTATGTCATTCGCAGCAGCACGGATGGACTCAGACATTATCAAACTAAGTGAAGTAAATCAGAAATAGAAAGACAAATACTATATCACATCCCTTATATGTGGAATCGAAATGGCACAAATGAACCTATCTACAGAACAGACTCAAAGACATAGAGAACAGGCCGGTGGTTGCCAAAGGCTAGGGGAGGGATGGGACGGGGGTTTGCAGTTAGGAGGTGCAACTATTCTCGTACAGAAATGTATAAACAACAAGCTCCTACTGTATAGCACAGGGACTGTATTCAACGTCCTGTAATAAACCACAAGAAAAAGGAACATGAAAATATATACATACATATAAATGAATCACTTTGCTATACAGCGGAAACACAACATTGTAAATCAACTATACAGCAATGAAAACAATTCTTTTTTAAAAAAGTTAATTTCTGCCACATGCTAGAGCATGGATAAAACTTGAAGAAACATTATGCTAAGCCAAGTACACCTAACACAGAGGACAAATATTACATGATTCCACTTATGAGATGGCTAGGATAAGCAAATTGAATAGAGACTGAAAAGTAGAATAGAGGTTACCAGGACCGGGGGAAGGAGGAATGGAAAGTTAGTAATGCGTAGAGATTTTTAATTTGAGGAGATGATAGTTCTGGATATGCATACTGGGGATGGTTACCCAACAACTGTGAATATACTAAGTGTCACTGAATTGTACACCTCAAAATAGTGTGAAAGTGTTAGCTGCTCAGTCATGTCCAGTTCTCTGTAACCCTATGGACTGTAGCCTGCTGGGCTCCTCTGTCCATGGGATTCTCTACACAGGAAAACTAGAGTGGGCTGCCATTCCTTCTCCAGGGGATCTCTCCCACCCAGGAACTGAACCCAGGTCTGTCTACATTGTAGACAGATTCTTTACCATCTGAGCTACCAGGAAGTACAGAAAAATAGTTTAAGTGGTAAAATCTGTCTTATGTACATGTTACCACAATTTAAAAAATGGCATAAAATACTCTAAAAGTTGGAATCATCCTTTTTTTTTCCTATTCAGAATGTATCTTCTACTCATTATATAAGAAAGAGTAAATAACAAGACGTTTGATTTTTAAAAGAACCTACAAAACAAGAATATATTACTGACAGTATGAATTCATTTTTTCTGGATGTAGTTTCTATGTTTTCTTCAAATAATTAACTTAAATTGCCCATAAGGTATAATTCATTGATTGTATAAGCCTTAGTTACATCATCTAAATGTCAATTTGCATTCTTATTACCTTGTAACCTGTAAAGGAATACATGTAAGGTAAGGTATTATATTAAAAGAAACTTACTTTTCACCAGGAGAGCCACATGTAACATCAGTCAGTAGAGAAAAGGCAAAATTCTCCGTCACTTCAGTAAAGTGACTGAATCCTCTAGTGTCCTTGCGCTTTGGGTTAACGAGAGCACAAAGGATCTCATAGAAAAGATTTCGGCTTTCAATGCTTAATGCTTGTTGTTTTCCTTCAATAGTTATCTGAAAAAAAATCCCAAGTATGAAACTGTATCTTAAAAAAATCAACTGCTTAAATGATACGTAAGGTATAATGTGTTCTTTATTACCAGTTACTAACATTAACAAAAATAAACATGAACCTATAAAGAATTTAAGAGAAGTTAGTGTCAAAATTATATTTGACATTTAAATGTCAAATACATTTGAACTTCAAAAAGTATAATCATTTCATAAAGAGAAGGTATAGTCACAAGAATATTTTCTATATAATATCTAGATAAAGCTCCAAAGGATTGCATGGGTCACTTAATTCTAACTGCAATAATAAATATCATGAGTTAAAATTAAACTCACTTTTACATCTATCCCAATTCGTACGGCCTTATGAAAGACACATATAGCATAAAGCAGATTCTGGTTCAAAGAAGTGCGAATTTGAGAGATAATAAAACTTACAAACATGAAACAATTTCACTTAAATATGAGGCCCAACAGAACAAAGTTGTATCAGTACTTGGAAATCCTATCCTATGGCTAACAAACACATGAAAAGATGCTCAACATCACTCATTATTAGAGAAATGCAAATCAAAACCACAATGAGGTACCACTTCACACCAGTCAGAATGTCTGCGATCCAAAAATCTGCAAGCAATAAATGCTGGAGAGGGTGTGGAGAAAAGGGAACCCTCCTACACTGTTGGTGGGAATGCAAACTAGTACAGCCACTATGGAGAACAGTGTGGAGATTCCTTAAAAAATTGCAAATAGAACTACCTTATGACCCAGCAATCCCACTGCTGGGCATACACACCGAGGAAACCAGAATTGAAAGAGACACATGTACCCCAATGTTCATCACAGCACTGTTTATAATAGCCAGGACATGGAAACAACCTAGATGTCCATCAGCAGATGAATGGATAAGAAAGCTGTGGTACATATACACAATGGAGTATTACTCAGCTGTTAAAAAGAATTCATTTGAATCAGTTCTGATGAGATGGATGAAACTAGAGCCGATTATACAGAGTGAAGTAAGCCAGAAAGAAAAACACCAATACAGTATACTAACACATATATATGGAATTTAGAAAGATGGCAATGACGACCCTGTATGCAAGACAGCAAAAAAGACATAGATGTGTATAACGGACTTTTGGACTCAGAGGGAGAGGGAGAAGGTGGGATGATTTGGGAGAATGGCATTGTAACAGGTATACTATCATGTAAAAATCGAATCGCCAATCTATGTCCGACGCAGGATACAGCATGCTTGGGGCTGGTGCATGGGGATGACCCAGAGAGATGTTATGGGGAGGGAGGTGGGAGGGGGGTTCATGTTTGGGAACGCATGTACACCCGTGGTGGATTCATGTCAATGTATGGCAAAACCAATACAGTATTGTAAAATAAAATAAAGTAAAAAAAAAAAAAAAGAAAGAAATCCTATCCTATACTTCTGAATCTGAGTACCTATGAAATACATATGGGACATATGAATGTATGCCAGATAAAGCACAGGTGATTCTATTTGAATTTCAAAGAATCAGCCAACAATTGCCTGATATAAGTATGTTCCAAATAGCACTTGTAAATAAAAATATTTACTTTTATCTGTAATACACTTATACTAAAAAATACATTGTTCATCTGAAATGCAAAGTTAATTGGCACCACATATTTTATTGTTAAAATTTCAATCCTATATTTTCAATGCTTGTTTCATTATTGTCATATTCTAATTATTTTATGTCTAAATTGTGAAAACATGTTACATTTTATGGATATGGCAGGCCCCTTTTAATGGCTAGTTTTCCCAATTCTTGTTATTATAAGTAATGCTTAAATACTCATTATACAGGTATTTGTACAAATATTCCCCACACCTATTAGGCACCTATTTTTTTTTAGTTTTTCCCTCCAGTTTTATTGGGATATAATTGACTATATATATTGCTGTTGTTGTTGAGATGCTCAGACATGTCCAACTCTGTGTGACCCCATGGACTATAGCAGGCTAGGTCTCCCTGTCCTTCACTATCTCCTGGAAACTGCTCAAACTCATGTCCATTGAGTGATGCCATCCAACTATCTTGTCCCCTGTCTTTCCCTTCTCCTCCCGCCTTCAATCTTTCCCAGCATCAGGGTCTCTTCCAATGAGTTGGCTCTTTGCATCACATGGCCAAATCACTGAGTGTTGGAGCTTCAGCTTCAGCATCAGTCCTTCTAATGAATATTCAGGGTTGATTTCCTTTAGGATTGACTAGATTGATCTCCATGCAGTCCACTCTCAAGAGTCTTCCCCAACACCCCAATTAAAAAGTATCAATTTCTCGGTGCTCAGCCTTCTTTATGGTCCAACTCTCACATTCAGACATGACTGCTGGAAAAACTATAGCTTTGACTATACAATTGAGGTGTTTTTTGATTTTTCTTGTGGTATATACAAAAAGAAATTTTGTTTAAACTTTACGTGGTCAAGTTTATCAATCATTTCCTTTATGACTTCTGCATTTTTATATTTAGAAGGAACTTCCCCACTTCCCCAAAATAAACTTTTATATTAAAAGTGATTCATCCATGTTTTCTGCTACTACTTTCCTGGTTTCAGCTCTACAGTTAGACTCTGACCTGTCTGGGATTTATTTTGTTGTGGATTTAACATGGAGATACAGCTATTATTTTACTTTCAAATGGTTAAATCAGATGTATCAACACCATTTACAGAATAATAACTATGGCCTCTTGAGAAATCTGTATGCAAGTCAAGAAGCAACAGTTAGAACTGGACATGAAACAATAGACTTGTTCCAAATAGGGAAGGGAGTATGTCAAAGCTGTATATTGTCACCCTGCTTATTTAACTTTTATGCAGAGTACATCATGTGAAATGCCAGGCCGGATGAAGTACAAAGTGGAGTCAAGATTGCCAGGAGAAATATCAATAACCTCAGATACGCAGATGACACCACCCTTATGGCAGAAAGTGAAGAACTAAAGAGCCTCTTGATGAAAGTGAAAGAGGAGAGTGAAAAAGCTGGCTTAAAACTCAACATTCAGAAAACTAAGATCATGGCATCTGGTCCCACCACTTTGCGGCAAACAGATGGGGAAGCAATGGAAACAGTGACAGACTTTATATTTTGGGCTCCAAAATCACTGCAGAGGGTGATCGCAGCCATGAAATTAAAAGATGCTTGCTTCTTGGAAGAAAAGCTATGACCAACCTAGATAGCATATTAAAAAGCAGAGACATTACTTTGCCAACAAAGGTCCATCTAGTCAAACCTATGGTTTTTCCAGTAGTCATGTATGGATGCGAGAGTTGGACTACAAAGAAAGCTGAGTGCCAAAGAATTGATGCTTTTGAACTATGGTGTTGGAGAAGACTCTTGAGAGTCCCTTGGACTGCAAGGAGATCCAACCAGTCCACCCTGAAGGAAATCAGTCCTGAATATTCATTGGAAGGACTGATGTTGAAGCGGAAACTCCAATACTCTGGCCCCCTAATGTGAAGAACTGACTCATTTGAAAAGACCCTGATGCTGGGAAAGATTGAAGGTGGGAGGGGAAGGGGATGACCTAGGATGAGATGGTTGGATAGCATCACTGACGTGATGGACATGTGTTTGAGTAGGCTCCGGGAGTTGGTGATGGGCAGGGAAGGCTGGCATGCTGCAGTCCATGGGGGTGCAAAGAGTTGGACGTGACTGAGCAACTGAACTGAACTGACACACTGACCTGAAATGTCACTTTTATCGTATATGAAATTTTCATATGTAATTGAATTTCTTCACTTTCTGTTTTATTTTACTAATCTGAATATCTGTGACAGCACCAGTTCATCCTGTTTTAATCACTGTAACTTCATATTTTCATATTGAGAAGAATGAGGTTTATCATTTTTCATCTTTTTCATAAAATTTCTGATGTATGTTCTCCCAGGTGAACTCATCATTTTGAATAATTTTTAAAAATCCAAAATAGTTTACTGATATTTTGATAGTACTTATATTCCATTTATAGGTTAATTTAGAGAAAACTGTTGTCTCTATGTTATTGGGTCCTCCCACTGCTGAACAAGTTATAGACTTCTATTTTTTCAAGGCTTTTCTGTTAGTAGAAATTTTCAGTTTTCTTAACATAACATATATTTTAATGTATAATATTATTGAATGATGTCAGTTACTTGAATCATCAGATTTCAGTGAAAGTGAAAGTGAAGTCGCTCAGTCGTGTCCAACTCTTTGCGACCCCGTGGACTGTAGCCCTCCAGGCTCTTGCATCCATGGGATTCTCCAGGCAAGAATACTGGAGTGGGTTGCCATTTCCTTCAGTACTGACATATAAATAGCTTCAAGAAAACAATATGCCATAACATTGAACGGGGAGGGATGCGGGAGGGGGGTTCAGGATGGGGAACATGTGTACACCCGTGATGGATTCATGTTGATGTATGGCAAAACCAATACAATATTGTAAAGTAAAAAAAAAATTATAATAAAAAATAAATGATAAATGGTTAAAAAAATTTAGTAACAATAACATAATTTGAAAATAATCAGAGCAAAGGCAACTTCAGTGGAAATAAAATCACTTTCTCTTTAAGAATACAAATAATGTTTTCTACTTGATCTTATAATAGTTTAGAACACTTCAAATATATTTTATGCCTCTAATAATTGCCAAGTTACCTATTTCACATAAATAGTTTTAATATATGAGAACTTATACTGTTTATTAATGATTACTCAAAAAAAGTTAATTACATTTTTTCCATAGGATCTTCTTTCATAATTCAGTTTCATTATTCATGACAGATTCAAATAAAAAAACAGAACCAAGATGTACTACCTGACAGCTCTAGTTAAATAAGTGTTGATTCTCAACCATTAATATGTAGCTTTCTTAATGTATCTTTTCTAAAATACAGTTACTGTGCATTCTTTCCCTCTTCATAGCCTAAATCAAATTGTAATTGTACTATACTATTTCATCATTAGAAAATTTAAGTAACATCACTTCCTACAGTAAATCCTTTCCAGTGCCCAGGAGGAGCAGGGAACAAGCAAGGGGCAACAGCTTCATGGCACTTCAACTCGAGGAGCCATATAATCTGGCCCTAGTCGTCATTTATGGACTTCGAAAAACTGCTCACAAGATGTCCTCGCAATTTCTAGAAGTATCAGAAAGAGCCTGGAGCTCCTGACCTACAGAGCCTCTTTTCAGACACCGGTCTATCCTTACTGCTGCAGTAGAGAACTCATCCTTCTCTGAGCTTCCAAACCAGCACCAGTCGCATCCAAGCAAAAGCACAGGGTCAGATATGGTGAATTTCACTCTGAGATTCACAAATTTGACTCTACCACATAAATTCATTACAACTGATACGATAACCGTATGTGGCTTTGGTTTTTTTTAAAAAAAGTATGAAACTGCTAACACTCGCAAGGGCTTCTTACCTTGTCTATTAAATACAGCACGGCGCTGAGCTGTTCATCTGTGTTCTCTGTGGCCACTTTCACGCTGACGCTGTGGAGCACCCTGTTGAGAATGTCACCGTCCAGGGGCTGCTGCAGCTGATCCGCAAGCCCCCAAAAGGCCTGGGAGTTTGTGTCAGAGACGAGAGTGATGTTCGCGGTCCCGTATACTTTATCAACTCCAGCACCTCCTCTTGGGTCAAAAAGCACGATCTGGAAGCGTTTAGGAAATGGATTCAAAGACCCTGTCTCTGGCGTGAGGATGACATCAAGGACAGTGGTTCTCTGGCCAGGCTCAAAGATCAATGTGCCTTCAGTTCTCACAAAGTCTTTCCCAGAAATAGCTGGAGATATGAGAGTACGACCGATGGTCTCGGAGCTCCTCAACTCCTAGAAATTAGACAAGATCACTTCAGTCAAACTATAAACCTCTGATCTCGTCCAGAACCAATTTTCTCTTAAAACAATCTGATGGGCCACAACACTAGTATTAAGACAGGTGTTGCTTTAAATTTATAGATTTTGAGTCCACACTAGATGTTTCCTGACTATGGGGACCTCACCAATCTTGTCCTCCTGTGTCAATGTGGCTCTACTTCCTCAAACTATACAAATGCCAGATTTTTAATCTTTGGTAATTATGATATTACAAAGAAGTGGCTTTTTTTTCCTTTTATTGTTCAGCTCAGTCACCTTCACTTACGCTTTAATCCTTGCTAGTCACTTGTGTTATTTCCTTTTCTTCTTTTTCCATTTTTCTTGATCAGTCAATGTCTTTTCTACTGGTTTCTAAGCATTTATGACAAAGAATGTTAATCATTTGTCATGCAATGCAAATGAAGCATGGTATTTTATTTTATCATCTGGCTGTGCCAGGTCTTAGTTGCAGTACACAGGATCTTCCATCCTCATGGTGGCACGCAAGACCCTGAGTTGCAAAATGCACTCTCAGTCAAGGCATGCAGGATCTAGTTCCCTGACCAGGGATCGAACCCAGGCCCTTGGCATTCGGAGCTCAGCCTTAGCCACTGGTCCACCAAGGAAGTCTCAAAACATTGTATTTTATTCCTGTCAATTTACTATGGTGTTTTCTCTTTCAGTTGTATTAAAATATAACCATGTTGTGTTTTTTTAATTTAAAAAAAAAACATGGAGTTTTATAAATTTTCTAATCTCCCAAGATAAACTAGAGAGATAAATACACATCATACAGTGATGAGGTTAAGAAAGATAGATGCCTTAGAATAGATCAAGAAAGAGAATTAGAGAAGAACGCCATTACTGCCTCACAGAACTTCTCCAGTGGTGAGCCCACTAAATTTGAAGATGTGTGCGTCAGATCATGTATGTCCCTGATACAAAAGGTGCTAGGAAGTCACTGGAGGATTCCAGCAGGAGAGCGACACACTTTATTTCGTATTTTCGGGAGCATTCTGGCTCTTGTGGACAGTTAGGCTGCAGCAGGGGGAGAGGATGGAAGCAGGGAGAAGAGATGGGAGATTTTTACATTAGGTCCTGCAGAAAAAGGAAATAACGGTAGCTTTGGTTGTATGAGTAGAGAGGGTGAGAAGAGCTCAGACTGGGAATGTATTTAGAAGGTAGAGTCAGCAGGAGTTTCTGATTAATTCAGTGTTGTATGTAAAAGAAGAGGAGAATGAGGATAATTCCAAGCTATTTGCCTGGATGAATGGGAGTAAACTAGGGGAAATATTGCCAAGGGCGAAATAAGAGTTATCCATTATATACATGTGATATATATAAAGCTTGAGATGCTTTTTAGACAATTCCAATGAAGATGCAAAGTAAGAGCAATCAGATAAATGAGTCTGGATGGGGTGGTGAAGACGCTAGTGATAAAAATTCAGGAGTTCTCATTTTACAGATGATATTTAAAGAAAACAGGTGGGGATGGCCTAGCCTACAGAGTGAGTATAGGTGGACCCCAATATTTATCGGTCAGAAAGACTAACACAAGGAGGAAGGGATTGCCAGAGAGAAAAGAGTTAACAGTGGGAAAGTGTGGTGCACCAGATGCCCACAGGAGAAGAGCCGGGTTCCAGAGGCGGAAGTGCCCAAGGGTGGCAAAAAGTGAAAAATCAATGAACATAAAGGGTTTTCAAGAGTCTCTGCACCTGTATTCTTGCCTGGGAAATCCCATGGACAGAGGAGCCTAGTGGGCTACAGTCCACCAGGTCATAAAGAGTTGGACACGACTTAGTGACTAACACAACCACAGCCTAACCCAGTGTCTCAAAAATATTATGTAAAAATGTATGACAGTATAAAGTTATTAGAGACATTTTATATTAAAAAGAGAGAGAGAGTCTGCCTGTCAATGCAGGGGACAAAAAATAAAACTCTCTGTAGCATAATGGTGGGGGCTGGAGGGAAAGACTCGCTGAAGGAAGCAACACAGAAGTCTACCGGCTTCAGAATGGAGAAATTAAAACTATCCATTGAGGTAACCATACAGGAGTCAAAAATGAACTACATACATTAGCACAGGTGTTTCTCAAAAATATGTTGCTGAACAACAGAAAAAAGCACATCGTGAGACAAGACTGGAAGAATCTCATCTCCATAATTACCAAAACAGGTAAACCTAAACAGCATATGGTTTGTGGTAAAACTATAAATAAAAGCAAGGTAGTAATTCCTCGTGAAATTCAGGATAGAGGTTATCTGCAAGATGGGGAGAGGTTATCCTACCCTCTTAGGAATGCATGAGAGAAGGTGCAGGGTGGCTAGTGCTAAGCGTCTGATAAAGCTGCATTTCCTAAGTTACGTGGTGGTGGTTTTATGACTGTAAACTGCACATACACATTCTGTTCACTGTTTTTTGGTAGAATTCATAGAATTTCATAATATAGACGTTTAAAGGAACTAGAACAATCAAAATGTTCTCATGTTTGTAAAATAACATGTAACAAACACAAAGAAGAAGCACTATGCAGTTTAAAAGCAACAGTGAAAATCAACAAACAGCTCTTGATGGAATAATCAATGTGAGAATAAGAAGGAAAGACACATTCTTTCTTGTACACACATACACAAATGAAATATCTGAAATTGGTTTTCAAACTTGGCTTAGCTACTTATGAGTGACATCTTCATTATCTCAAGTCCTTATATCTTTACCTTTAGATCAGAAATATGTAGATGTGTGGGAACTTAGAGTATGTACATACTGGGAATGCTGACCTACTGAAGGTTGGTATACTGTATGTATACTACAGCTATTGTTTAAACTACATTATTAAAATCTGTTTAACATAAAATCAAGATTAGTATTATTGTAACAGAATAGCAACTTGGTTCATAATTATTTTCTCATACTTACTAGCTACTTGGAAAATTGAATTATATGACTTTCTCTTCTAACAATATCCCCAGCATTCAAAGACAGAAAATGCAAGAGCAATGAAGCAACGGGAAAACAAATAACATCAGACCAGAGAGGTAAATTTTTTCTAATTTTTAAAATTAAACCTTATGTTTTGACATAATTACAGATTCACTTGCCCTTACAAGAAATAGAAAAGAGTGGTCTCCTCTACCCTTCCCTAATATCCTTCATAGATATTAATAACATCTTGCATAATTATATCACAGCCAGGATATGAATGTTGATATAGTCAAGATACATTTTCATCACCACAGGGCTCCTCTATGTTGATTTGTATAGTGTTATTAAAATGCTATGAGTTACATGCTAGTGACAGCATGTGTTTTACAAGGAATCATTTGTGAATAACCTAGAAAGAACATAAATGAGTATGATAGAGATATTGGCATTCAGATTCTTCTTTTGGCATTTTCAACTCCCCTTCCAACTGAGTGTATGAACTAGTTTAAAATGGGTCTGAAATCTTTTTTTTTTTTAATCACTTCTTCCATTCTTCTGCCCTACAAAGTAGAGAGCATATGATGACATATATTTCATGGGAGAAGAAAGAACACATATTTTTTTCTCATTTCTCTTACCATCTTAAATGCTTAAAAGGAAAAATGCTAAAATCTCCCAATGAATCAAAATACTTCTTTTCATGCTCATACCACTGCAGGGCTATTTAGAATGAAGTTTATTTCTAGAGTCTCATGTGATAGAGTTGCATCTTCTGGCTTGCCAAGCTGCAGACTCTGTTATAAAGACAACTCTTCTTCCTGGCAAGCTTCCAGGACAGCTCACTACCCACAGCTACCGTCCTCACCTCCAATCCCTGACTCACAGGATTGCTACAGCAAACTGGTGGCACATATGTTGTATCTTATGCACAGAATGTTCTGTGTATTAGAGCCACTCAACAGTGACATAACCAAGCACACACTAAATAGCACTTGGTGTGAAACCACAACTTAGAAACCCTGAGGCCTAAAGTATCACCAGGCTTGACATCTTGAAACAGAAGAAATGGCAGCACTGTCCAGAATGGGAGTTATACAAGTCCAGGGGCAAACAGAGGGCTGCGGTAGGCAAGCTCCAAGCTCCACGATCATGCTTCAAAGGGAGCAGACAGACAGCTTTGTTTCAATATATTAGAGCTTTGCTCCCAAAACACAGTTTGAAACATACTGCTTCCTCCCTTTCACTTGATGTCACCTAATAGAAAGGATGTTAAAAGTAGCTGTGAGACAGTCTCCTGAACCCATGGGTTTGAAGAAACACAAAGATCACAGGAAACACACAGCTAGTATTTGAAGTCCTGAAGAAGATTTTCAACTAGTTCAGGTAAAAATCAGACCAAAGACCCATACTTTTTGTTTCTCGTCTTACCCAGTTACATCCTGAAGAAATTTTAAATCTGTACAGGTTTTTTTCACTTAGGTCATGTTTTAAAATGATAGTCTTTGTCTTTTTGTTTCTTTTGGAAAAGTTGATGATACATGTACATAAGACATTTTGCATTGTATAATCAACTTTTCCAAAAGAAACAAAAAGACAATAGACTACCACTTTAAAACATGACCTAAGTGAAAAGAATGGAACTGGGCCAAAGATAAAGCTTAATGTAATAGACATAATGTGAGTTATGATGGTATCATCAGAAAATAATATATCACATCTTCTCTGTTCCATGACACATGCCATATATGTTGAAGAACAGCTTCCTGTGTGTTGATGCCTGCTGCCTGCTTACCTGGGTGCTGAAGTTGACAGACATCACTAGTCCTGCCCCATACTCTCTGGCCACTTGCAGGCTAATGAGAGTGGCCTTCTTATGAGCCACCGGCAGTCGAGAACCCACAGAGAAGTACACGAGACTTGGAGGTTTCTCACGCTGTAATAATTTAATCTGTGCAAATCTGGCACTATTGTTTAGAGCTGCTCCAGCTGTTACTTCGTACAGTTCCACAAAAAAATCTATTTCACTTTGAGGTATCTGCCAATGAGAAAAAAAAAACAGGAGGGGGGGAATGATAATTACAAACAGATTTCTATTTTAAAATAATTCTGACATTAAGAAATAGCATCATTCATACACACTATAACAGAAATAAATATATATTTAGAGATACAGTGTATAATTACAGAATTCAATTCTTACGTTAGATTACCACGAGATTTTTTTTTTTTTTTCGGTCTTTCTTCAACACCTTTACTCTCTCTGGGAGAGCATCTCACTAGAAAATCAATGTCAGGAGATAATCTATGCATATACTTCAATAAACAAAAGGATACACAAAGTATAATGCACAGAATGAAAATGTTATCCAGTAGTTAAAAAGAATGAACTATTTCAATATTTTTCAACGTGGATGGATCCAAAAACATGACAATGAGTAAAAAAAATCAAGTTTGATAATGATATGTATGCCATGCTATGACAAATGGAAAATTTTTAATTACATAAAGCTTACTATATCTTGTTACTGGATACACATTTCGCTGAAGGGTAACAAAGAAAACAAGACACCAGGACAGTAGTGATCTCAGCTGGAGGGGTGGCCCTGAGGTCAGGGCAGGGTGTGGAGCTGAAAAAACAGGACAGGGGAGAAAGCAGCTTCAACTCTGTAAGGTTTCATTGTTAAAGGTTTTACATAAATTGGCCAAGTATTGATGGGTTAATTTAGTGGTCTCAGGCATTATTCAAAATTTCCCCAAATTCAGTATCAAGAAATCTAAATTTAGTCTGTTGGTTATGGTTTGGTCATGTTTTCCCTAGGTTCTGTGTCAACAGTCTCAGATAATTTATTTTCTAAAGCCTGCATTCAATTCTGTAACATACTGTTAATCATCCGTTTTTACTTATTTTCTCTTACATAATAATTGAGAAATCTTAGCATCATTTTTAGCTTCCTAGCATAACTCCAAGAAGCTAAACTGATGCACTTTCAACTGTATGTCTCACTGTCTAACTTGATATAATGCATCCTTTTTTTCTATCAGCCAGGATCTTAGTAATAGTTTGTTTCGTGATCATTTTAATGAGAATCATTAGGTCATGAAACAATACAACAAATTCTTCAGTATTATTCAAAATGATTTATATAGTAGCACAGTAAATGAACCAAATCTCTTTTTATTGTCTGAAGAAACGTATTTAGTTTTCATGTGATATAGATTTTCTTTATTTTGCTGATTAACTCTCAGTAAATGTTGAAATGAAGGTAAATGTTTTTCCCACTTTTGGCAAACTAAATTGGTAAATACAATAAACTGCAGCACTTGAAAAGTATGGGTAACTATATTCAACAACTATTATTCCCTAACGGCCAATGAGCTAGAGTTCACAATAATTTCATTTAACTAAGAACTTCAGAATATTACATTTCAACAAACTCTTGCCTTTTCTTCAGTATAGTATTTCTTCTCATTGTGATGATGATTAAAACATTACTTATAACTACTCTGAGTCAAAAAAATATGTTGTAATCTAAGTAGGGAACCATAGAAATTGAACAAATGTGCAGATGGGTGCCAAGACATAATTAGAAGAGACAAAAGGAATCTTTCAGTCTAACAACAGAACACTCGTTCAAAGACTATGCCTGAAGTATACTGGGAAAGCAAAACTCAACAGATGGTTATCTGAACCTCTCTGGACCTAAATATGACTGGAGACCTCACAAGAACTCAAGTTCCTTTCCTAGTTACGTCAGCAGCATTCCAAGATGATCTTTTGCCCAACTAGTATAAAATAATTTTTTTGTGGGCCCAGACCTGCTCAGAAGCAAGCAAAGTAATAAATAAGCAAGATCTTACTTAAATAGTTCTTAAAGAAATATGTGCAACAAATGTTTCAACAATCTGTTTAAACAGACTTTGTGGGTTAAGAAATGCATCCTAAGTTTATTAACTATGACCTTCATACATTTTGCTAATATAGACCATATGATAGAACCATAAACCATAAGATACTCAGCAGAGAAAGGGTGCATGAACTGGAATTCAAAAGACGAATTCTAATCTTTACTGAGTAATCAACCTGGGGAAAGTTACTTAAGTTCTTTATAACTTGAAAATAAAAAAACTGGATGACTATAGGAACGATAATTAGAGATACAGACACGACTGAGCGACTGAACTGAACTGAACTGAAGAGTAGAAAAACGATAAGTTGAGCGTCAGCAGACAGACTGGACTTAGGAAGAACCGCCATCAGTCAGTGGTGCAACTCTGCAGATGAAAGCATGCATTGTGCTCACTCTATTACGTTGCCACTCATCTACTACCAGTGTTTATGTGGCTACTACTCAGCTCCACTCCCATTCATTCCGAATAACAGTAATACCAAGCCACCCTATGAAGAGCCAACTCCTTGCCGAGAACCATGGGAAATACCTCTCATTCATTATTTCATTTAATATAACGGCCCTGTTATTAACTCCACCAAGTCTGAGAAGCTCAGGAAACCTTAGCAACTTGTTTGATGTCACAAGCTATTTAGTGGAAGAGTCAAAATTTGAAGCCCCCACCCCCCAAAAAAAGTTTGAACCCAGGTCTTCTATCATCTTATGTATGAACCTAACAGAAACAGAAGATATTAAGAAGAGGTAGCAAGAATATACAGAAGAACTATACAAAAAAAAATGTTAATGACCAAGATAACCACGATGGTGTGATCACCCACCTAGAGCCAGACATCCTGGAATGCGAAGTCAAGTGGGCCTTAGGAAGCATTACTATGAATAAAGCTATTTGGAGGTGAAGGAATTCCAGCTGAGCTATTGCAAATCCTAAAAGATGATGCTGTGAAAGTACTTCCCTCAGCATGCCAGCAAATTTGAAAACTTAGCAGTACACAGGACTGGAAAAGGTCAGTTTTCATTCCAATCCCAAAGAAAGGCAATGCCAAGGAATGTTCAAACTACTGCACAATCGCACTCAATTCACATGCTAGCAAGGTAATGCTCAAAAGTCTCTCAAGCTAGGGCTAGGGTTCAACAGTATGTGAACTGAGAACTTCCAGATATACAAGCTGGATTTACAAAAGGCAGAGGAACCATACTAAAACTAACAATATTTGCTAGATCATGAAGATAGCAAGAAATTCCAGAAAAACATCTGCTTCACTGACTATGCTAAAGCCTTTGACTGTGTTCATCACAGCAAACTGTGGAAAATTCTTCAAGTGATGGAATACCAGACCACCTTATCTGCCTCCTGAGAAATCTGTATTCAGGTAAAGAAGCAACAGTTAGAACTGGACATGGAACAATAGACTGGTTCCAAATTGGGAAAAGAATACATCAAGGCTGTATATTATCACCCTGCTTCAGTTCAGTTCAGCTCAGTCGCTCAGTCGTGTCCGACTCTTTGCGACCCCATGAATTGCAGCACGCCAGGCCTCCCTGTCCATCACCATCTCCTGGAATTCACTCAGACTCATGTCCATCGAGTCTGTGATGCCATCCAGCCATCTCATCCTCGGTCGTCCCCTTCTCCTCCTGCCCCCAATCCCTCCCAGCATCAGAGTCTTTCCAACGAGTCAACTCTTCGCATGAGGTGGCCAAAGTACTGGAGTTTCAGCTTTAGCATCATTCCTTCCAAAGAAATCCCAGGGCTGATCTCCTTCAGAATGGACTGGTTGGATCTCCTTGCAGTCCAAGGGACTCTCAAGAGTCTTCTCCAACACCACAGTTTAAAAGCATCAATTCTTCGGCGCTCAGCCTTCTTCACAGTCCAACTCTCACATCCATACATGACCACTGGAAAAACCATAGCCTTGACTAGACGGACCTTAGTCGGCAAAGTAATGTCTCTGCTTTTGAATATGCTATCTAGGTTGGTCATAACTTTTCTTCCAAGGAGTAAGCGTTATTTAACTTTAATGCAGAGTACTTCATGTAAAATGCCAGGGCAGATAAAGCACAAGTGGAAATCAAGATCACCAAGAGAAATATCAATAACCTCTTGTATTCAGATGACACCACTCTCATGGCAGAAAGCAAAGAGGAACTAAAGAGCCTCTTGATGGTGGTAAAAGAGGAGAGTGAGAAAGCTGGCCTAAAACTCAACATTCAAAAAACTAAGATTATGGCATCTGGTTCCATCACTTCATGGCAAATAGATGGGGAAAAAAATGGAAACAGTGACAGACTTTATTTTCTTGGGCTCCAAAATCACTACAGACAGTGACTACAGTAATGAAATTAAAAGACACTTGCTCCTTGGAAGAAAAATTATGAAAAACCTAGACAGCACATTAAAAAACAGAGACATACTTTGACAACAAAGGTCCGTATAGACAAAGCTATGGTTTTTCTGGTAGTCATATATGGTAGTGAGAGTTGGACCATAAAGGCTGAGTGCCAAAGAATTGATGCTTCCGAACTGTGGTGTTGGTGAAGATGTTTGAGTGTCGCCTGGATTGCAAGGAGATCCAAGCAGTCAATCCTAAAGGAAATAATCCTGAATGCTCATTGGAAGGACTGATGCTGAAGCTGAAACTCCAATACTTTGACCACCTGATACAAAGAACTGACTCATTGGAAAAGACCCTGAAGCTCGGAAACACTGAAGGCAGGAGAAGAAGGGGACGACAAAGGAAGTGTATGGCATCACCAACTAAATGGACATGAGTTTGAGCAAATTCACATCCATACATGACCACTGGGAAAACCATAGCCTTGACTAGATGGACCTTAGTCGGCAAAGTAATGTCTCTGCTTTTGAATATACTATCTAGGCTGGTCATAACTTTTCTTCCAAGGAGTAAGCATCTTTTAATTTCATGGCTTCAATCATCATCTGCAGTGATTTTGGAGCCCCAAAAAATAAAGTCTGACACTGTTTCCACTGTTTCTCCATCTATTTCCCATGGAGTGATGGGATCGGATGCCATGATCTTCATTTTCTGAATGTTCAGCTTTAAGCCAACTTTTTCACTCTCCTCTTTTACTTTCATCAAGAGGCTTTTTAGTTCCTCTTGGCAGATACCACCTGCCATAAGGGTGGTATCATCTGCATATCTGAGGTTATTGAGATTTCTCCCGGCAATCTTGATTCCAGCTTGTGTTTCTTCCAGTCCAGCATTTCTCATGATGTACTCTGCATATAAGTTAAATAAGCAGGGTGACAATATACAGCCTTGACGTGTATATTTAATATTTTATTAGTTTTAATATATAGGGTAATGTTAGCATATCAATAAAGTTCTGCCTTTAATTAAGCATATATTGATTTGTTAGTGCGTGGTAAACATTCTTATCTGTGCATGTATGTAGGAAGGAGTTAATAAAAAAATGCTAGTACTACAATCATTTCTAGGAAAAATACAAATTGTACCAAAAATAGGAATAAATTTTTAGGACCTGTGAAATGCATGCAAATGAAAACATGTCAGAAGCTAAAGAGTACCTCATACAGAAGGTGAGAAATGATGCAATTTATATTCATTCAAATATGGTAGAACAGACGAACTGCAAAGATGCACTAAGATCACAGATTTGTTATCTCATTTCTTTTCAATTTGTGCCACATTCCCTAGCATGTGGGACCTTACTGGGGATCGAGCCCATGGCCCCTACACTGGAAGGCAGAGTCTTAACCACCAGGCTGCTAAGGAAGTCCCTGTTATTTCATTTTTTATGAAGTAGGGCCCCCAGCTTGCCCTCACAAATATAACAAGATATTAAATGAGGCAGGTCTATCTTTTTTTTTTTTTAATTTCAGGTCTATCTTTTCAATGCCCCTATAGACCAGCTCAGTGTTTGACGGTGACAGGGCATTGGTTAAGGGGAAGCATCACTGCAAGATTTAAAGAACAAATCACTCTGTGGAAAACGCATCATGCTGAAAACATTAACTTGTAAAGCATGAACTTAAAAAACCATGTTGATCTCACAAGTCACGTCATAAAGTGGATCTCAATCCACTGTCCAGGAATTCTCATTTCAAACAGCTTCAGACAAGCATTAGGATCTGTGGTCCTAACAAAGAACACAGTGGTGATAACCAAGTAACCTGAAGTGATCTGAGACGAGTGGTCTTTCTCTTCTGGAACCATCAAAATTCCTACAATTCTGGGAAGATACAAAACTATGTATTACCATAACCTTAGAGAACATCAATACAATGCTTCAGGAACTCTCAGAAAGTGGAAAAAAAGTAGACAAAGTAGACAAAAAATGAATGAAGAGTTAAATCTACAAGATTATTATTTAGAATGGGTTTAACTACAGCTACCCATTTGGAAATAATTTTATTTGTGCAATGCTTTTTGTGCTGTTCAAAGTTTTTGGCATGTACAAAAAAATCGTGATACTTTTGAACATTCGAAATATTATGGCTAGTTTTTGCATTAAATATTTGAGTTTAATAAATTAAGTGGTAGACAAGAAACAACTGAGTGATCCTTGGACATTAAAGTATCATAGAATAGTCATTTTTTAAAAAGTGACACATGATCACTAAATGACTAAAACTCTGTTAGAACCTCAGCGGCCAATACCATTTGAATAATGCAGATTCCATTAGAATGAGGAGAAGAACGCCTGGCTCCTGGGTGCCATGTGCAACATGAACCAATAGAAATTGATCCAAAGACTCAGTGAGCATGGCCTCTGTGCTCTTTGGTAGATCACAGCTGACCTCCCTAACTAAATGGATAGCGAATAAGAAAACTTTCATGTTAAGGATGAAATCTATGGATACAATACAATGTAATCAAATCTATAGACATGATTAAAGGAAAAGAACTAAACATTCAGAATAATCAGAAATAATACTAGTTGGGCTGAAAATGACTCAAGGAACCATCCACCCTGTGAGCAGGTGGGCCAGGAAGAATCTTGGAAATGACAAGAAATAGGACGTAAAAAACTGATGAGCTTTTTCATTGCTGAGATACAAGTGACTTACAACATATGTAAGTCTCAGGTGTACAACTGATGAGCTTATTTACAGAAACTCAGAGAGACTCAGACATTGCAGCTAGGTGGACACAAAGAATCTCCACGTAATGTGCACATGTATATGTGTCAACAAAGTAGCTTGAAAATGACTAATTTTAAAGAAGTACAATCAGAATTCTACAACACCGGGCCTCATTGTTTCTTACCTTTCCAGGCTTGAGCTCAATGGTGATCAAGCCCTTTGTTTGGCCTGCCATGCAGACAGTGGTCCCTGCTACAGACAGAAGCTGATCCACCAGGCTCACACCATCTTTCTGGAGCACAGCAGCTGTTTTGTTAAATGTGACTCGCCAAAAGACCTTGACATCTTCGAAGGCTCTAGGAACAAAGCAAAACCTGTGCCAGTGCAGTCAAAAACTGCATTATTCCTGAGGCTAATGTAGAATATATTACCACTACGTCTGAAGTGCACCTCTTCATTCAATACCAGCATTCTCTCTCCCACTGAGAATGTTGAAAATAACCAGTTCTGCCCACTACAGTTAAGAAATTAAGGCCAGAGTTTACGTGGCATTCTTTGACCACACTCCATTCAGTGATGATTAAGTATTTATTGAAATATAATTCTGGATGTTATGTATCAGAAATACGAAAATAAAAATTATAGAGAACCACTGCCTTGAAGTAAACATTCCTCACTTGTCTTTTAACAAGAACCTTTCTAAAGGAAAAACAGTACTGCTAAAAATGGTCGTTACTATAAAGGACAAGAGATGATCTACCTTTTCTGATAATATTTAGACACAAAATGGAAAAGGTAACACTGACACATGATTCTGTCTGCATCCAAAGTGCACGTACATCATGAACACTCAGATGTGTGCTATACTGTACTAAGCTGTAAGCAAAATACTGGTGATCCAAGTCTTCCTAAATAGTAAGTGGTTGTACGTGCAGAGTGACAGAGAATAGTAAACATGATGAAGTGATGACCGACATAATCTGACATCTGCATGGTACTTAGTTAGCTCAGTTCGTTAGATAGTTCAGTCGCTCAGTCGTGTCCGACGCTTTGCGACCCCATGAATCGCAGCACGCCAGGCCTCCCTGTCCATCACCAACTCCCGGAGTTCACTCAGACTCACGTCCATCGAGTCAGTGATGCCATCCAGCCATCTCATCCTCTGTCATCCCCTTCTCCTCCTGCCCCCAATCCCTCCCAGCATCAGAGTCTTTTCCAATCAGTCAGCTCTTCACATGAGGTGGCCAAAGTACTGGAGCTTCAGCTTCAGCATCATTCCTTCCAAAGAAATCCCAGGGTTGATCTCCTTCAGAATGGACTGCTTGGATCTCCTTGCAGTCCAAGGGACTCTCAAGAGTCTTCTCCAACACCACAGGTCAAATGCATCCATTCTTCGGCGCTCAGCCTTCTTCACAGTCCAACTCTCACATCCATACATGACCACAGGCAAAACCATAGCCTTGACTAGATGGACCTTAGTCGGCAAAGTAATGTCTCTGCTTTTGAATATACTATCTAGGTTGGTCATAACTTTTCTTCCAAGGAGTAAGCGTCTTTTAATTTCATGGCTGCAGTCACCATCTGCAGTGATTTTGGAGCCCCAAAAAATAAAGTCTGACACTGTTTCTAATGTTTCCCCATCTATTTCCCATGAAGTGATGGGACCAGATGTCATGATCTTCGTTTTTTGAATGTTGAGCTTTAAGCCAACTTTTCCGCTTTCCTCTTTCACTTTCAACAGGCTTTTTAGCTCCTCTTCACTTTCTGCCATAAGGGTGGTGTCATCTGCATATCTGAGGTGATTGATATTTTTCCTGGCAATCCTGACTCCAGCTTGTGTTTCTTCCAGTCCAGTGTTTCTCATGATGTACTCTGCATATAAGTTAAATAAGCAGGGTGACAATATACAGCCTTGACATACTCCTTTTCCTATTTGGAACCAGTCTGTTGTTCCACGTCCAGTTCTAACTGTTGATTCCTGACCTGCATACAGATTTCTCAAGAGGCAGGTTAGGTGGTCTGGTATTCCCATCTCTCTCAGAATTTTCCATAGTTTATTGTGATCCACACAGTCAAAGGCGTTGGCATAGTCAATAAAGTAGAAATAAATGTTTTTCTGGAACTCTCTTGCTTTTTCCATGATCAAGCAGATGTTGGCAATTTGATCTCTGGTTCCTCTGCCTTTTCTAAAACATCAGGGAGTTCACAGTTCATGTATTGCTGAAGCCTGGCTTGGAGAATTTTGACCATTACTTTACTAGCATGTGAGATGAGTGCAATTGTGTGGTAGTTTGAGCATTCTTTGGCATTGCCTTTCTTTGGGATTGGAATGAAAACTGACCTTTTCCAGTCCTGTGGCCACTGCTGAGTTTTCAAAATTTGCTGGCATATTGAGTGCAGCACTTTCACAGCATCATCTTTCAGGATTTGAAACAGCTCAACTGGAATTCCATCACCTCCACTAGCTTTGTTCGTAGTGATGCTTTCTAAGGCCCACTTGACTTCACATTCTAGGATGTCTGGCTCTAGATTAGTGATCACATCATCATGATTATCTGGGTCGTGAAGATCTTTTTTGTACAGTTCTTCTGTGTATTCTTGCCATCTCTTCTTAATATCTTCTGCTTCTGTTAGGTCCAGACCATTTCTGTCCTTTATCGAGCCCATCTTTGCATGAAATGTTCCCTTGGTATCTCTAATTTTCTTGAAGAGATCTCTAGTCTTTCCCATTCTGTTGTTTTCCTCTATTTCTTTGCATTGATCACTGAAGAAGGCTTTCTTATCTTTTTTTGCTATTCTTTGGAACTCTGCATTCAGATGTTTATATCTTTCCTTTTTCTTTGCTTTTGGCTTCTCTTCTTTTCACAGCTATTTGTAAGGCCTCCCCAGACAGCCATTTTGCTTTTTTGCATTTCTTTTCCATGAGGATGGTCTTGATCCCTGTCTCCTGTACAATGTTACGAACCTCATTCCATAGTTCATCAGGCACTCTATCTATCAGATCTAGACCCTTAAATCTATTTCTCAGTTCCACTGTATAATCATAAGGGATTTGATTTAGGTCATACCTGAATGGTCTAGTGGTTTTCCCTACTTTCTTCAATTTAAGTCTGTATTTGGCAATAAGGAGTTCATGATCTGAGCCACAGTCAGCTCTCGGTCTTGTTTTTGTTGACTGTATAGAGCTTCTCCTGGCATGGTACTTAATAAAGTATTAAATGTTCAAGGCAGCCCTAATCAGGGCTCAATCACATCCAACTCTTTGCAACCCCATGAACTATACCCTACCACGTTCTTCTGTCCATGGGATTTTCCAGTCAAGAATACTGGAGTGGGTTGCCATTTCCTACTCCAGAGAAACTAGAGTATTTGAACACTGACATAAAATTCCACGTCACTTTCTTCTACCAACATTTCATCCTGCTTCTACCATTTTATAAATGCAAATTAAACACTACGTAGACACACAGGATGTTATGTCTTCTATATAGATATAAACAAACCTGTTTGGCTGCCTTGTAACAGTAAGTCGCAGACTGCTCATCTCAGTTTCTTCACCCAGCTCCAGTCTACTCTGGGACTCCTCACTGAATCCTATAATGCCATTGTGAAGATCACTCCCTGGAAACAAAAACAGAAGATGATGATATACCAAAGACTTTAAAAGGTCTTCGTTTCCCTCATCTATTCAGCTCAGATGGTATTAAAGCGAGAAATCCACAAGTGAATGGGGCAGGCAGGAGCTACAACTTTTAAAAGATCTTTACCCAAAACAGACTAGAATCAAAATGATCACGTCAAGGTAGTTGACACTGTGAGAACAAAGGACCTAAAGAAAGAAAACATCAAAGCCTGCAGCCCACACTGATACACACACTCATCTCTCTCTGATGAGGCTCTACTTTTTATTTCAGTCCCTGATACTGCTGTTTAAAGTCAGCACATCCTGATAGAATATAAGTTCTACTGAATAGCCATTGTTTTATTTAGCGCTGTATCCCTGGTACCAAGAACGGTGTCTAAAAAATATTTAGTGAATCCATGACCTTCGTCTGATTGGTTTACTTCCCTATAAGAAAGTTGACCAAAAGACCGCTGATGTTAAACATTTGGTTATTTTCCCCAGAGAAAAAACGGAACTATTAAGGAACTCTTTGGAATCTCAGAGTAAAAGAAAACTCCTCTGCGCAACTCTTGAGGTTAGAGGCACCATCATACTACACAACTGTGTCAAAAACTGGAACAAACCTGCAGCCCACACTATGCTGAAGTAGTCACTCCAAACCCTGGCCAACACATAAGCTAGCGTCTCAGACAAGAGACATTATCAGTAAACAGTTCCTGCTGCTTTCTATTTCTCAATAACTCAGTTTTGCAAAGTGATTCTGAAAGCAAGGACCCAGCGGAATCAGCCTCAAAAACCACCGGTAGCCATCACCTTGAAACCTGAAACTCCAAGTAGACAGAACTTCTGCAAGGAAACAGAAAACTACTGATCTGTCTCGAAAGTGCGACTAAATGTGGAGCCTGCAACTTAGGGACATGCAGATGATGGGCTACTCTTGTCCTGGGGGCTCGTGGGTGTTTTATCTCAGCCATTGCCCATCCTCATCCTCACTAATTAATCACTATGACTGCGTCTTAGTCCTGCATTGGAACATGACCTTAAGTCTTTTTCTTCAGCAGAAATTCTTCTCTTGTCACTTTGAGTAGGAATTTGGTCTCTCAGTTAACAACAAACAGATTATAACCATCTCAAAGCAGAACTTGCATTTTTTTCAATGTAATAGTGACTAGCATGGTCCTAAGGACTATAATACTTTCCTTGCAGCATCCACAATGATAAACTTTATGTCCAGTTTCTAGTAAGATGAATCAAGACTTCCAGAGTGCCAATGATCAGAAACAAAACTAAATAAACTATTTTCCCCTGATTTGTCTTGAGCGTTTGTTCTACTATCTAAATGTGAAACGATTATGAAGGTTAAAGATAAGAGGAATCAGCAAAATTAATGATATAGTTAAAAGATAAATACTAATTTAAAATAAAAAGCCAGGTAAGGAGAAGACAGGAACATTCACAGAGTAAGGGAAGTCAGGGTATTTGACGTGCAAAAGTGCTGATGAATTACACCACATGGCTCTAAGAGGAGTCAATCATTTGCCACATGTATAAGACGCTTGGTGTTGAGCAGAGAAGAAAAACATTAGAGAACTTCACTGAGGCTCAACTGACTGACTGGTAAGTTAGGTTCAGAGCTGGCTGATGGGAACTGCCTGATGAGTTAGACTCAGAGCTGACCTATGGGTAAGCACTGGTATGCCGTACTGACATAGTATTAGTGAACCATGTTGGTATGTGTTGGCATGCCAAACTGACTGAGGAGCACGTCCATCCCAGTTGGAACACAGCTGCTATCCTGAGTCCCTAAGGGACCCTAACCACCACCACCCTAACCAATATAACATCTCCCATGATCCAGTAATGGAGTAACGCTTCAGAGAGCAAAAAGCCTCCATCAACTATTGTGATTGGTCTGTACCTCTGTCAAACTACTTGCTAAATATTTTGACCGTCAACTCTGATCTTATTCAAATAAATATAACAAAATATTTATGTCATGGAATGGGGGAAGAGACTGTTGATTTAATTTTAAAAGAAATATATAGGTGGCATTAAGTTAATGTGAATCAAACTCAGTAAATAACTTGGAGAACAGAATCTGCATTTACAATATTCAATAAACTGGATGATTAGGAATAAATGATAATTGGTATAAATTTGCAGGGTTACATAAATGGGACGATGTTGGGTATAAGAGGAAGTTACACGAGTGCAAAATTATGACTGAATTACAACTGAACAGCTAAAATAAAATTCTAGGAAACACCAAATCCTGTAAGTGGAACATAAATATGTTTATTCTAAAAGTTTTTTTTTTATTAAAAGAAAAGCATAAAGCATAGACTGCTGCTGCTAAGTTGCTGTTAAGTCATGTCAGTCGTGTCCGACTCTGTGCGACCCCATAGATGGCAGCCCACCAGGCTCCCCCGTCCCTGGGATTCTCCAGGCAAAAACACTCGAGTGGGTTGCCATTTCCTTCTCCAATGCATGAAAGTGAAAAGCGAAAGTGAAGTCGCTCAGTTGTGTCTGACTCTTCGCGACCCCATGGACTGCAGCCCACCAGGCTCCTCCATCCATGAGATTTTCCAGGCAAGAGTACTGGAGTGGGTCGCCAGTGCTTTCTCCGAGAGCATAGACACTAAATGATTTAATCAGGGCCTCTAAATTAATGGTTGAACTAAGTCAGAATTATATACTTCATGATTTTTAATTTTCTTTCCACTATACTGTTCTATTATAGTGTCATCTGAAACTCTAAAACACTGTGTAAGACTTACTAATGTTTATACAAAAGGGTAGACCAGGTAAGAATCATGAGATAGCCTTGTCAATACTCTAATTAGCGTTAAGTATATTGACAGGTTGAGCTAATCCACTTAAAGAAATACAGTATGATTTCAGAGAAAAATTGCAAATCATCACTAAAAAATTTTCAAACATGCACATATACACAACACAAACATTCCCAATAGTACAAAAGTTATATAAACTACATTGGTTCAAAAGCAGAACAAAAGGGAATAGTTATAATCTATTTCCCTACAGACATAAACAATTTTCTGACAATGACATCTTAGACTTTGCAATTGATTAATAACTGTGGTCAGAAAATTCAGAATGAGATTTCAAAATAGGACAGGCAATCATGTTGGGGTGATTAAATTAAGTATTTTCCAGAAGATATACATGAATTTAAGCATTTTTAAGCATTTCTGTATATTGCGGAAGTACAAATGTATAGAATGTTTAGTTAGCTCTGAGCTAAGTGACATTTACAGTCCGTTAAACTCTAGCCTGGCATCTCAGAACAACATGATGAGTTTCTGTTAGGGTTTCATGCCACCGGAAAACAAAGTTTTAATGATCCACTATGAGTGATTTCCCTGGTGGCTCAGACGGTAAAGCGTCTGCCTACAATGCAGGAGACCCAGGTTCACCCTCTGGGTCGGGAAGATCCTCTGGAGAAAGAAATGGTAACCCACTCCAGTACTCTTGCCTGGAAAATCCCATGGATGTTGGAGCGTAGTAGGCTACAGCCCACAAGGTCGCAAAGAGTTGGACACGATTGAGCAGCCTCTATGTAATCTATGAGTGATTCAAGTAATTCACCTTCTTAAATTAAATTCAAGCTAGAATAATCTTATTACAAATTCTGTACCACAAAGGCACATGTTTAACCCCATCACTCCAAATATATACCTGTAATAACGATCATGGCAAAAGCTGCAAAGCCAGCATCATCCTCTCCCTTCACGATCTGTGCTCCCCCTTGTGGGTCTGTAAGAAACACATAGAAGAATTCCTGTCCCTCGGGGTCACCATCATCCAGAATTGGAATCGACACTTTACGTTCTCTTTCTCCATCTACAAACGCAAGGATGAGAGTTTGCGCTCCAAAATCTTCTTCTTCGGTTGCCCATGTTAGGTTGGAAATCCTATGGCTGTCAGGAAAAGGCAATGCATTTGGTTCCTTCTGAGCAGATGTTTCACCAAAAGTTCTAACTGTTACGCTGACATTGCCAGCAGACCCACCAGTTCTCCGGACAAGAACCTCTGCAGCGTTCAACGTGCCATTCTCCATTTCCTCTTCGACGTAAACAACAGGAGGCCCAAGACTAAATGTTCCATGAACGGAGGTATCTGTAGTTACAGTGGCCGCATTAGGCTTCTCAGACATGGCAGAGGTCCCAGCAAGAGTGACAAGGTCCTCAGGGATGGGAGATACGCCAGCCACCTCCGTAACCATGGCGACCACTTCGGTGGGCTGTGGAATGGCAGTAATCTCGGTTGTGTCAGGGTGTGTGGTGGCAGAGTCGGTTTCCAGAGGAAGGGCTGTGTTCACTGCTGTGGTCACAGCTGTCTTGGTGAAAGACGTATCCGTTCCTGCCAGGTCATCATTATCCAATATTGTGATCACTGCCACGCTGAAATCTCGATTCAGGCGTGGTCTCCAATTAGCATCAAATTTTGGCAATCCTTTAATTTCCACTGAAGTTAGATTGATGTAAAAAATTTCTTCTATCTCAGGAAGCTCATCATCAATAATAATTATTTCAAAATCAACCTCAACTTGGAATTTTCCGAAAAGCAGTTCCCCATTCTGAACAGCCTCAAAGTCTTCCTGGGGCTTTGCCCTCCCTGCAGTTGTCTGATAGGAAACTTTAATAAGCTCCCCGTGGAACCCAAATAGTCTTTGTACGTGTAATCTGATCATCTGTGTATCCTCCGACACAATGATATTTCTTGAACTGGGGGAAAACTGAAAGACTCCCATCGGTTCAATTTCAGCAACAGTGAAACCTGACCTGGAAAAAAAAAATTAAACCATGAGAGAACTGATAAAAACCAGGGCTACCACTTGCAGAGAATCATCTTTCACACGTGGAAGATGCTGCTCACGAGGGCGTCTTAAAAATGACATGCCCTTTCAAATTCCGTAAAACCCTACTAACTTATTGATGAATATACCAGAGCACAAGAAATGAGTCAACAGGAGTTGCAGTGGCAGGTGACAGGACCTAACAAGTGTTAGCAAGGTGAGGCGCTCAGAGGTCACTGGTCTGCTTCTCCAATCACCCCACAGCAGCTCTTTGAAGGATCTGAAACGGCAGGTTCTCTCTCATAATCAGCACACAGGGGACCAAAATCAAAGTCTCACTGGATGTCGGTCAGATTTCCGATCTACCAGGCAGGAAGAGTTGCCCCTCCTAGATGTAAAAATCCTTGCTGGTTTCAGCTGGCCGGTAATGGGACTGTTTTCTTACACAAATGTTGCTAAAATCTTATATATGAACTGGAAGAATCATCCATGATTGACACTGATCGGTTCTTAGTGCTTTCATGTGGAATTCTGTGGGCTTCCCTGGTGGCTCAGCTGGTAAAGAATCCGCCTGCAATGCGGGAGACCTGGGTTTGATCCCTGGGTTGGGAAGATCGCCTGGAGAAGGGAATACCGTCTCCAGTATTCTGGCCTGGAGAATTCCATGGACTATATAGTCCATGGGGTTGCAAAGAGTCAGACATGACTGAGTGACTTTCACTTCACTTCATGGAATTCTGTTGTGATTTAATTAGTTATCTCAGAAGTAACACCGGTAGCCCATCAGCCTAATCCAGACCACAGACATCATCTCTCTGGCTAATAGATTTTTTTTTTCATCTAAATTTAAATGCATTCAGGGAGGACAACTTAGAGCCATCACTTTCTATTGTCAGTCATAGTTATGAGTTCAGACAGGCTAGGTTCATATCATGGCCCAAAACTTATTATCTGTGTGACACTGAGCCCATTATACAATCTATCTGTTTCTCGTTTTCTTTACCTATAAAGTGGGACTAACAGTATTATCTATGTCATATGGTTAGCATGAACAGTAAAAGTAGGAGTAAACGAATCTAAATACATACACATATATAGAGGCAATGCCTGGTCTAGGGTAAGCACTATAAAACTGTTAGCCTGAATTACTTTGCTATACAGCAGAAATTAACACAACATTGTAAGTCAATTATATGTCAATAAAATAAATTAAAAATTAAACTGATAGCTATTACTGTTCTCATTAAAGGCAACTGAATTTGTTAACCTAAAATACGTTGTGTCCACTCGTTGATTGACACATGTTAAATCAAAAGCCATACTGAATTACACCAACCAATATCTCCCATACATAAGCGTGTACACAAATATACTTGAATACACATTGGTTTTGCCCACACACTTTTCCCAGTTTCCAAATAAGTAAACTAAAGAACAGGAAGATTATGTAACTTTCCCAAAGTCACACAGCAAGTAAGTGACAGAGGCAGGATTAAACCCAGGAGTCTGGCTCTAAGATCTGTTCTCTGCTGTTCTGATCAACCCCATCCCACATATGAGAAAAGTCAACTGCTTTTGGCTGGGACATATTTACCTGCAAATGTACTGGTATAAATCTAACTCAAAAGTCACAGTATTATCCTACTACGATTTCTTATTCCTATTCTTTGTCAATAAGGAAAATCTGGGGTTTGGGGCTACCTTTTCAGAAGACAGTTCCCTTTTAAAATAGATGGCTTTGCCATCATGGTTCTCACTGGAGATGGCACCCCAAGCCAGCATTCTCGAGCCAGAGGTCATGATAAACTCTCCTCATGCAAACAGTGTGTGGTGTGGCATCTTTGGCATGCCAGCCATGTGTTGCTCTGAACTAAAACTGGTTTTGCCTTTGCTTCAAGGAGAAAAATCCTTCTGTCTTTTTTGTTTGATTCAGTAAATTCGAGCTTATCCCTCCGGGACTTTCTTGGCTGAAAATCAAGGGGGTCTTACCGAAGCTGAGCCCCACCGGGGACACTGCTCTGCACTCCAAAGAGATGAATGACAAAGGCCTCCAGCCGCCCGGGGCTTGGGTGTGTCCAAAGCAAGGCTCTTCTACTTTCTTCTCCATGGGAAAAGGAAAGCCTCCCTGACAGGGAACAGGAAAAAGGAAGCAGGGTTTCATTTCTCTGAGTTCTTAAATTGGGATTCAACTCTTAAAAATATAGTGAAATCTTTCCTTTTCCAAAATTCTATGACGGTCTACAAAAGGTAAAACATTTAAAAAGTCAGTGGTGGGGGCAGGGTGTAAATAAATTTAGAGGAAGCTCCGTAGACCACATAAACCTTGCCTTCAATCCTCTCTATTCTACAAGGTAGAGGTCAAACCATCCAACACTGGCATGTCACTGACCCCCAAGGAACTAATGGTATAACTACAAAATAAAGTAAAGTTAACAGCTGCTTTACTGTCAGAAATATTCAGTTGAACACATACATGGATATAAGAGTGTGTCTTTTTTTTTATTATTGTATTGGGACTGGGATCCCTATAGCTCAGATTAAATTGAAGAAAGTAGAGAAAACCACTAGACCATTCAGGTATGACCTAAATCAAATCCCTTATGATTATACAATGGAAGTGAGAAATAGATTTAAGGGACTAGATCTGATAGACAGAGTGCCTGATGAACTATGGATGGAGGTTCATGATATTGTACAGGACACAGGAAGCAAGACTACCCTCAAGAAAAAGAAATGCCAAAAAGCAAACTGGCTGTCTGAGGAGGCCTTACAAATAGCTGTGAAAAGAAGAGAAGCCAAAAGCAAAAGAGAAAAGGAAAGATATACCCATTTGAATGCAGAGTTCCAAAGAATAACAAGGAGAGATAAGAAAGCCTTCCTCAGCAATCAATGCAAAGAAATAGAGGAAAACAACAGAATGGGAAAGACTAGAGATCTCGTCAAGAAAATTAGAGATACCAAGGGAACATTTCATGCAAAGATGGGCTCAATAAAGGACAGAAATGGTATGGACCTAACAGAAGCAGAAGATATTAAGAAGAGATGGCAACAATGCACAGAAGAACTGTACAAAAAAGAGCTTCACGCCCCAGATAATCACGATGGTGTGATCGCTCACCTAGAGCCAGACATCCTGGAATGTGAAGTCAAGTGGGCCTTAGAAAGCATCACTACGAACAAAGTTAGTGGAGGTGATGGAATTCCAGTTGAGCTATTTCAAATTCTAGAAGATGATGCTGTGAAAGTGCTGCACTCAATATGCCAGCAAGTTTGGAAAACTCAGCAGTGGCCACAGGACTGGAAAAGGTCAGTTTTCATTCCAATCCCAAAGAAAGGCAATGCCAAAGAATGCCCAAACTACCGCACAATTGCACTCATCTCACACGCTAGTAAAGTAATGCTTAAAATTCTGCAAGCCAGGTTTCAGCAGTACATGAATCATGATTTTCCAGATATACACGCTGGTTTTAGAAAAGGCAGAGGAACCAGAGATCAAATTGCCAACATCCGCTGGATCATCGAAAAAGCAAGAGAGTTCCAGAAAAACATCTATTTCTGCTTTATTGACTATGGCAAAGCCTTTGACTGTGTGGATCACAATAAACTGTGGAAAATCCTGAAAGAGATGGGAATACCAGACCACCTGACTTGCCTCTTGAGAAATCTGTATGCAGGTCAGAAAGCAACAGTTAGAACTGGACAAGGAACAACAGACTGGTTCCAAATAGGAAAAGAAGTATGTCAAGGCTGTATAGTCTCACCCTGCTTATTTAACTTATATGCAGAGTTCATCATGAGAAACACTGGGCTGGATGAAGCACAAGCTAGAATCAAGACTGCCGGGAGAAATATCAATCACCTCAGATATGCAGATGACACCACCCTATGGCAGAAAGTGAAGAAGAACTAAAGAGCCTCTTGATGAAAGTGAAAGAGGAGAGTGAAAATGTTGGTTTAAAACTCAACATTCAGAAAACTAAGATCATGGCATCCGGTTCCATCACTTCATGGCAAATAGATGGGGAAACAGTAGAAACAGTAGCTGACTTTATTTTTTTGGGCTCCAAAATCACTGCACATGGTGACTGCAGCCATGAAATTAAAAGACGCTTACTCCTTGGAAGGAAAGTTTTGACCAACCTAGACAGCACATTAAAAAGCAGAGACATCACTTTGCCAACAAAGTCAAGGCTCTGGTTTTTCCAGTAGTCATGAATGGATGTGAGAGTTGGACTCTAAAGAAAGCTGAGCACCGAAGAATTGATGCTTTTGAACTGTGGTGTTGGAGAAGACTCTTGAGAGTCTCTTGGACTCAAGATCCAACCAGTCCATTCTAAAGGAGACCAGTCCTGGGTGTTCACTGGAAGGACTGATGTTGAAGCTGAAACTCCAATACTTTGGCCACCTGATGCGAAGAGCTGACTCATTTGAAAAGACCCTGATGCTGGGAAGATTGAGGGCAGGAAGAGAAGGGAATGACAGAGGATGAGAACTGGTTGGATGGCATCACCGACACAATGGACATGATTTTGAGTAAACTCCAGGAGTCGGTGATGGACAGGGAGGCCTGGCATGGTCTGGTCCATGGGGTCGCAAAGAGTCGGACACGACTGAGCGACTGAACTGAACTGAACTGATAGCTCAGATGGTAAAGTATTTGTCTCCAATGCAGGAGACCCAGGTTCGATCCCTGGGTCAGG
The DNA here is from genome assembly GCF_001704415.2 of Capra hircus. Lineage (NCBI taxonomy): Eukaryota > Metazoa > Chordata > Mammalia > Artiodactyla > Bovidae > Capra > Capra hircus. Next base: position 20,208,037 of record NC_030814.1, read on the forward strand.
AAGATCCCCTGGAGAAGGAAATGGCAACCCACTCCAGTATTCTTGCCTGGAGAACCCCATGGACAGAGGGACCTCACAGGCTACAATCCAAGGGGTTGCAAAGAGTCAGACATGACTAAGTGACTGACACACATGGGCCACATTAGGTTTTTAGAGTTACTTTTAACAAAGTCCTCATGTATAAACCTGGGGTTTCCCGGGTGACTCAGTGGTAAAGAATCTCCCTACTATGCAGGAGATGTGGGTTTAAACCCTGGATCAAGAAGATCTTCTGGAGTAGGAAATGACAACCCATTCCAGTATTCTTGCCTGGGAAACCCCACGGACACAGAAGCCTGGCAAGCTCCAGTCCACGGGGTAGCAAAGAGTCAGACATGACAGCAGCTAAGCAACATGCTCAAACAGAGCAGGCTGCTGATGACCGTCATTTTCAGGTCAGGTACGACGTTTTTAATTTCAGTGTAATTCTGATCACTTAAACATGAGAAGACTGGATTAGAAGGCAAACAGCTAGCTCATTCATTGTCCAGAGTGAAGAGGATCCTAGAAAATTAGTGGCCAATGATACATTTCCACGTTCTATAGATAAAACCCTAAAAAAGACACAACTCACCTACTTTGGGGGTCATGTTGCCAACAGCAGTGAATTCAGGGATTCCTGACCCAGGAACGTATCCAGCCGCCCAGGAAACCTTGAGAGAGCCATACGTGCCTCTCCTAGAAATCACAGCTTGGCTTGTCCCAGCAGCAATGTCCGTGAGTGGAAAAGCAGTAGATTCAAACCCAACCTGAGAGAAAACATGCTTAGAATATTTTCTTTTTCTCTAAAGGTTCCTGTTTTCTGAGGAGTGGGTTAAAAGTCAACTTTCTCTTTGTTTACACAATATATTTCTCTGCTCTAAAATACTTTTGATTAAAGAATAGTATTTAAGAAATGGAACCTGAATTTTGAAAATGTATCCTATTTCTAATTTTGATTATAGTTATAGCTTTATTACATTATAGCTTTATTATCAAAATGTGAATTCTAAATTAACAGTATCTAAAAATACAATTGTAACTATGGTTAAATGAAAAGATTAAAAATGGCATTTTAATGACTTGCTATGGGTCTTCATATGGGACTATAAAGAAAGCTTGGAGAAGGCGATGGCACCCCACTCCAGTACTCTTGCCTGGAAATTCCCATGGTTGGAGGAGCCTGGTAGGCTGCAGTCCATGGGGTCACTAAAAGTCAGACACGACTGAACGACTGCCCTTTCACTTTTCACTTTCACGCATTGGAGAAGGAAATGGCAACCCACTCCAGTGTTTTTGCCTGGAGAATCCCAGGGATGGTGGAGCCGTCTATGGGGTCACAGAGTCGGACATGACCGAAGTGACTTAGCAACAAAGCAACAAATAAAGAAAGCTGAGCGCTGAAGAATTGATGCTTTTGAACTGTGGTGTTGGAGAAGACTCCTGAGAGTCCCTTGGACTGCAAGGAGATCCAACCAGTCCATCCTAAAGGAAATCAGTCCTGAATATTCATTGGAAGGACTGATGCTGAAGCTGAAACTCCAATACTTTGGCCACCTGATGCGAAGAGCTGATTCATTGGAAAAGACTCTGATGCTGGGAAAGACTGAAGGCGGGAGAAGGGGACGACAGAGAATGAGATGGTTGGATGGCATCACTGACGCAATGGACATGAGTTTGAGTAAACTCCGGGAGTTTGTGATGGACAGGGAGGCCTGGCGTGCTACAGTCCATGGGATCACAAAGAGTCAGACACGACTGAGTGACTGAACTGAACTGATGGGTCTGTATAGAAACTGTTCTGTCTAAAACTAAACTTTGACTTCTTTCTGAGATACAACAATGAATTTATAAAATGAGCACCATGAACTAGATTTTCTATTAAGGATTTTTTCAGCCTTTGATTCAATTTAATATCTTTTTTTGAGGATCAGAAACCTTCAAAGATTTTTTAAAATGATGATATTTTTCATCCACATAAAGTAAGATCTGGTTTTTAGGGCCAACCTTCCCAGAGTACCGTATAAATCTAGATTTATAGATAAAAGAAGTTCTGGTCAGAGAATAGAAATAAAACCAGATTCCTGGCTTCACATTATTATTTGGACAACTTAGTTTACCTCTTTTGGTCCCAATATCTATAAATTTGGGATACCATAGGATCAACAGTTCTATATTAAGGCCCAGTCTCCCCATTTTAAATTGGACTGGAAAGGAGCAGAAAAGTGTGAGATGGCCATAGGACAGCTTCTGAAGCCACAGAAAAGAAAAACAACTTCAACTTGACACCCGTCTAGATTCCCTATTACAGCAAGCTTTCTGCTTAGCAACTGCCAAAATCTGTTGTATATCTCAGCTCATGCTTGCTACATGGTTAAAGGCTGTTTGAAAGTATCCTAGCAACATCACATGTGCGCAACACACACACACACACATACACACACACTCAAATACTGGTAAGGAGTATAGAAGGATACACCAAGGACAGGAACACACTCTGACTGGCCGTGATCTAGCCCTTTGAGGTAACACAGTGTTGTAAGCAGAGACAAGGAATAGAAAATAGTTCACTACACCAACTGAATGGTTCAGGTTGAAAGCAATCTTTGTTATAACGACCTATGAACAAAAGAAGATAAAACGTCAAAGCATTATTTGCTCTACTCTCGCTCCCTCTTGAACAGAGGAGCTGCAGACAAAAACCATTCCTCTCAGTTATTTTTAACACCGTGGGTTCCACTTTAGGGGCAAAGCAAATTCATTCCCTGGGAGGCAGCAGCCCAGGAGGTGGTAACTTGAAGACCACCCCCTTATGGCCACAGACCCTGTTACTAAGCCATTGGCCAGGCCTTAACACTCCTGCCTCGAGTGTCTGTCTGGACAGACGCCATGCCCACTTCCTGGTCAAGCTGAAGGAGCCCCCACCTGAGGGAGTGGGACGCAGGCTGGCATCTTCTCACGGTTTATAAAACACACACGGTACCACAGCCAGAGGCAGCAGCCCTATCTTGTTCCCACACTGACAGAACTGGCCTACGCAGGAAGCAAAGCCCTCAAGGCATTCTTTGTTCTCTTGTGAATGATGAAGTGATTGGGGAACAATCTTCCCTAAAATGAACTTAGGCAGAAGATTCAAATACCTAAGTGTGCCACTAGCTTTCATCTGCATTAGCACAAGCTTGCCACAGTTAAAAAAAAGCCCCACAGATTAAATATTCACAATGTCAGTAAATGAGAAAGTCTGAAATATTAACTGATGCTTCATTCTAATTTTAATTTTTAGCATAAAATATCTCAAAAATAAATACTCATTATCAGGAAAACAGAAGTTTTGACGCTAGGTGACCGTTATTTTTAAAATTCTATACCTTACATTCAAATAAAAATTCTATACCTTACATTCTACAAGATACAGACTTTTTTAAACTCAAAAAAGGAGATATGGTTTTCCATCTACTGACAAAAATTGCCAGATTACTTTCATATAGGGTATCCATAATGCTTAAATTAGATATTCACAGGATTACATAGATTTAAGAAATCAAACTCTAAGAATCTTAGTCCTTTCTGTAAGAGTTGCCCTCTAGTGGTACCGGGGGAGTACCACACCCAGTGCCAAGTACCTGAGAATTGGCAGCTTTCTCTGGAACTGGAAGCATGGCGGATTTTGCTTCCTGGAGAATTTTGGGCACGCCATAGAAACTTCCACCAACAAGCATCACGGTCACCAGCTGTAAGGTGAAATTCGAGCCCAGGGGTAGGAAGACCTATAAACAAACAGTGTAAGTGACTTTTTATTAGCAAACAATAATTTTCAAAGAAAAATACTGACATGTGAAGTGAGTCATTAGCACTTGCCTCATCTTGTATCAGTTTCATCAATATATGCCCTTTCCCCCACATTATAAAATGAAGGCCCATGCCGAAGACTTTTAGGCTAAGAGTGAGAGTCATATATTATTTTAAAAATACCAAAAATTTTCAAATTCAGCATGTATGCCTGTGCGTGCTGTGCTTTGTTGCTCAGCCATGTCCAACTCTTTGCAACCCCACGGACTGTAGCCTGCCAGGCTCCTCTGTCCATGTGGATTCTCGAGGCAAAATACTGGAGTCCTCCAGGGGATCTTCCCAACCCAGGACCGAGCCCAGGTCTCTTGCATTACAGGCGGATTCTCTACCATCTTAGCCACCAAGGAAGCCCAAGAATACTGGAGTGGGTAGCCTGTACCTTCTCCAGAGGATCTTCCCAACCCAGGAATCAAACCCAGGTCTCCTGTATTATGGGCAGATTCTTTAGCAGCTGAGCCACCACGGAAGCCCAAGAATACTACAGTGGTAGCCTATTCCTTTTCCAGGGGATCTTCTAGACCCAGGAATTGAACCAGGGTGCAGGAGTCTTTACCAGCTGAGCTACCAGGGAAGCCTGGATGACCTGAAGAATGATGAGAATCCCAGGAATCTCAGTGATAGAATCACGTGTTCCAAGAATGGAGGGAGCACAGTGGTGAAAAGTGTCAGCTCCTAAGACCAGCAAAACTCACTTTCTCCTTCTTCACTGGGTAGGAACTAATAACTCTAACGACATTTACTCAAAACAGATAATGATATAGGTACACTGATTATCCAAATATTTTGGACAAGTAAAAACTTCTAACACCAATTTTCAAAGTTTTAGAATCCAACAAAATAGGGAAATCCTGAATTTAAAAACTACCAATTTTCAAAGTTTTAGAATCCAACAAAATAGGGAAATCCTGAATTTAAAAACTTGTATTACTTTACAGTGGAGAAGGAGATGGCAAGCCACTCCAGCATTCTTACCTGCAGAACCCCATGGACAGAGGAGCCTGGCAGGCTACGGTCCACGGGATCCCATGAGTCGGACACGACTTAGCAACAAAACCACCACCACCAGGACCATTACTTTACAGAGATTTTTTTTTTAGCACTTACATTTGTCCATAGAAACCTTGCTAATGATAATGGATACGCTGCCATAACGTGGAATATTACTAACGACTCTATACATCTTTACTGGATGTAAAAATAACCATTTCTGTGAGGTCTATTCTTCTTTTAAGTGTAATGTACTTAAATACACATCAAACCACCCAAATGTGTAATGTACCATGGTGGTTTCCAATGTGCAACATGAGGGGAACAGATGTTTTACTCATTCGATCAATCTTCATTTTTTTCAAAATGACATTCACTGGTCCTGAAGCACAGATCAAGGGCTGAGGAAGCAAGACATAAATCGGCCTCCTGACTCCAATCGTGTGCCTCCCTCCTCTCCCTGGAGGAGTGCCCCACCCCCCACCCCCATGCAGTGCACTGGCTGGGCAGCTAAGCATGTTTCTGTTTCCATGTCCTAAAAATCAAAGGGCCAGATGTCAGCTCAAAGCACCCAGGCATTTGTGCCTTGCCACCCAGCTCCATTCACGGGACCATTCAGCACAAGGACTCGTGTGGCATGCCAGGACCCCAGCGTGTGGTAATAAAACATTAAAGTTTGAACAGGAGTCAACGGGACACTTGGGGAAATGCTGGTTTGCCTACAGAAGGAAAGCAGGGTGACTAATTTGAAAAGGAACTTGAAGGGTTTTAGGAGTCGAGCATGTTGTTATGCTCTCTCATGTTCTGGACCCAGGAGGGCATCACAGAACCATTCTACAGATTGCCCATCATTCTTGATGGCTTTTGGCATGAACAGAATTTACTTGCCCATAATATCCTCTGTGCATCTTGAATACTGCCTACTTACTCACTTTTATAACTGGCTGTTAAAGGGCCTTCTCCTGCATCGACAGGGAGCAGTGTGACAACAGGGATTACACCCCATGATCACTGTGTCTGTGGTGCTTCTCACAACTGCTGACCCATGTAAGTGCGCCGTAAATACTTGAATAGATGACAACAATGGATATAATCTTATCTTGCATTCTAAGCTCTCTTAAACACAGGTTTCTTTAGTGTACTAGTGATTCTTGCCATCACTTCATCTGAGAAGCCTGTCGTTAACCTTGTTAACCAGATGGTGAACTGTTCACTCTGACCCTCATGTTAAATCAACATCAAGAGTCTTCCAGTTTTCAGAACCTAATGGAAACTCATTCTGTTCCAATACCCACTTGAAGGTCCTTCCCTGTGGCTGACCCAGCTGAAATCCTAACATTTATCAGGAGGGTGCAGAAGGGACAATTGTGTGTACCTTGTAATTCACATCCCAAACTTCAAGAGCACTCAGGGTGTGAGGCAAGAAAGGGACCACTGGGAAAATCCTCCCCTCGCTTCAGCATGTGTCACACTTGGCCCCAAAGGGTCACCTTGGAGACTAACGCACAGAGCAACACCTAACCATCTAGGAGCAGCCTACACCACACATCCTGGAACGTAGAGACAGAAGGAACCCATGAAAATTTAATCGTATTAATGAAAGATGTTAAAGCATGCCAATGAGAGAAGCCTTCATGTTTGTGCAAGCTAGTAAACTTTTGCTACTCTTTACTGAAAATACAAATTGTAAAAATAATTAATATAGGTTCAGAACAGATGTGAAGATATCCATAGATACCTCAAAGGAAAGTTATTAGGAAAGTTAAGATCTCTATAAAGTCATTAAGCATTCAAGGTGAAAGGAAAAGAGGATGATCATCCTTCAAAATGTCTCAGGTACCCCAAGAGATAATTTAAAAGCTAGGCAGATCAAGGATCTCCCCTGTGAGATAAATATACATTTTATATATATATATATATAGTATATCTGTCCATCGAGTCAGTGATACCATCCAGCCATCTCATCCTCTGTCGTCCCCTTCTCCTCCTGCCACCAATCCCTCCGAGCATCAGAGACTTTTTCAATGAGTCAACTCTTCGCATGAGGTGACCAAAGTACTGGAGTTTTAGCATCATTCCTTCCAAAGAAATCCCAGGACTGATCTCCTTCAGAATGGACTGGTTGGATCTCCTTGCAGTCCAAGGGACTCTCAAGACTCTTCTCCAACACCACAGTTCAAAAACATCAATTCTTCGGCACTCAGCCTTCTTCACAGTCCAATTCTCACATCCATACATGACCACAGGAAAAACCATAGCCTTGACTAGACGGACCTTAGTCGGCAAAGTAATGTCTCTGCTTTTGAACATGCTATCTAGGTTGGTCATAACTTTCATTCCAAGGAGTAAGCGTCTTTTAATTTCATGGCTGCAGTCACCATCTGCAGTGATTTTGGAGCTCCAAAAAATAAAGTCTGACACTGTTTCCACTGTTTCCCCACCTATTTCCCATGAAGTGATGGGACCAGATGCCATGATCTTCGTTTTCTGAATGTTGAGCTTTAAGCCAACTTTTCACTCTCCTCTTTCACTTTCATCAAGAGACTCTTTAGTTCTTCTTCACTTTCTGCCATAAGGATGGTGTCATCTGCGTATCTGAGGTTATTGATATTTCTCCCAGCAATCTTGATTCCAGCTTGTGTTTCTTCCAGTCCACCGTTTCTCATGATGAACTTTGCATATAAGTTAAATAAGCAGGGTGATAATATACAGCCTTGACATACTCCGTTTCCTATTTGGAACCAGTCTGTTGTTCCAAGTCCAATTCTAACTGTTGCTTTCTGACCTGCATACAGATTTCTCAAGAGGCAGGTTAGGTGGTCTGGTATTCCCATCTCTCTCAGAATTTTCCACAGTTTATTGTGATCCACAGAGTCAAAGGTTTTGGCCTGGTCAATAAAGCAGAAATAGATGTTTTTCTGGAACTCTCTTGCTTTTTCCATGATCCAGTGGATATTGGCAATTTGATCTCTGGTTCCTCTGCCTTTTCTAAAACCAGCTTGAACATCAGGAAGTTCACGGTTCACATACTGCTGAAGCCTGGCTTGGATAATTTTGAGCATTACTTTACTAGCATGTGAGATGAGTGCAATTATGCGGTAGTTTGAGGTACCAATTAGTATACTATGTCAAAATGTAGCCAATTTTATATGGATCATAGGCTTAAGTGAAACCAAGGTCATCCATTACTGAGTGGGCTGAACTTAGTGGACTATAAACAGGAAGCTGTCTCATTTCTGTCCTCTTACTGCTTTGTAGGGTTTCTTTGCACTTAACTTTGACAATGTTGTGTGTAGATCTCAAAGCTTCCTGTCATTTTTTATGAAGGTAAAGGCCAGATCCATACCAGTAAAAACTTTCATCTCACACTCCATTAAAACTCCTCTATTTATCCCAGTTCTTGCTCAATCCACAGCTAAAGATCTAAGGTAGGAAAGGGATCATGGCATGACTCTTTAGTACTTCTCCAGCCCTTCTTGGACCTTTCCATCAATCTTCCGGCACCTCTGGAGCAGGTGGGGAGTTGCTTTGAGGAAGAATGACAAGGGTCTTGCCTCACTTCTGTAGTCTTTTCTTGAATAACACTGGCAGGCACCCAAACATTTCACCTTTCATGGAATCCATTTGTATGTTCATCAGAGACTTCAGAATTCAGCTCATCGCCATTCCACCACTTAAACGTACACTCTTCCAATGACCCTTTTTACTGTCTCCTAACTTCACAATCTACCTCATACCATTCTCAAGACAACTCCAATCTGGCTACCCTCTGGCACGGCCTTCCATGGCCATGAGATAACAATCCCCACTGCTGCAATGCATCCCATGTGTGAGATAAATGAGCTCCTCTCCCATGCACATGGAAGGAGATTAGGTATCCTCTTGGAAGGATTAAGACAGTCCCTCAAATCACTTTCTGTGGCTCAGAGTGAGAAAGACTGCTGGGCACCCACTTGGTTCCCACCACTTTCATCTGATATATTGGCAGAATAGTCTGCTGTCTTCTCTCCTCATTAACAAAAAAAAACCATAGCTGACTTCCTGGGTAGCAGATTTTCAAGGAGAGAAAGGCAGATACTATGTAGCCCCGTCAAACCCCAGGAAACATGTATCCATCTCTCACTGCACTGGTCTTCAGTAAGAGCACAAGTGTTAGTCACTCAGTCGTGTCCGACTCTTTGTGACCCCATGGACCATAGGCCACCAGGCTCCTCTGTCCTTGGAATTCTCCAGGCAAGAATACTGGAGTGGGCTGCCATTTCCTTCTCCAGATAGGAGCGCAAGGAAGCCTACAAATATCTCCCCCTCAATAAGCATCCAGTGTGTACATGTGTGTGTAATGTGAGTGTGTGCAGCACTTGGAAGAATTCCTGGAATTCTGAAGAACTAAATAACTGCCTTCTACTATCCAGACAAAAATATTTTATCTCCAGGAAGGAACAGATACTTATTCACTTATAATTTGCAAATACCAAGGCAATGGCACCCCACTCCAGTACTCTTGCCTGGAAAATCCCATGGATGGAGGAGCCTGGTGGGCTGCAGTCCACGGGGTCGTGAAGAGTCAGACACGACTGAGCGACTCCACTTTCACTTTTCACTTTCATGTATTGGAGGAGGAAATGGCAACCCACTCCAGTGTTCTTGTCTGGAGAATCCCAGGGATGGGGGAGCCTGGTGGGCTGCCGTCTATGGGGTCTCACAGAGTCGCACACGACTGAAGCAACTTAGCAGCAGTATATGTATTACCCAAAAATTACTATGCATTTTCTAAGGCATTTTCCACGGTTCCATTTAAATATCGAAATCAGATTTTAAACTGATCATGAGATTAACAAGGGTTTTCTTGAAGGCGTCTTTTGGAATGACTGGGAAACGAAAGAGATGCTACAAACCTGCCCCTGGACTGGCACTGAGTCCACTTTATATCTGGTACCATCTCTGACCACCAACTGCCTCTCTGCATTTTCTGTAACAACAGACTGCGCCTTGGAGTCAGATGATATTCGATATCTAACAGCCACATCTCCAAATGTGCCCGCAAGCCGGGTTACATTAATTTGGATCAATCTACGAAGGTTCTGCCCAATAAGTACGGACTGATGATCTGAATACAGGGCAAATATTCCATGCGGGTCGTCATTTGCAGAAACAGAGAACCGAATGACACACTTTTCTGTATCCAGTTTTGCTCCTCCCTTTACTGAAACAAGCTGGAGCACATACACTTCCTCTATCTCAGGAATATCATCTGGCAGCAAATGAACATCAAAGCTGGCTTCACTGTCTCCATCAGCAATGGTGAAAATTCCTTTGGTAGAGAGAAAGTCTCCAGTAATATCAAACTCACTACTTAATTCCCAATAAACCTAAAACAAAAGGAAGAACACCAACAAAGTCATATAACGCAGTGTATTTCATCAAAATCCTTTAAATTCGTTTACCTCAATTATATATAAAAAGCTTGCCTATATAAGTGTGCATCAATATATTCAAATTTAAATTTTCCAAGTATCTCTACTTAAGTAATTCAGAAACTGTCTTAACTCTTTCAGGCTATCAAATGCCATTTGCAGGACAGGATGACAAAATCTCATTTCACCTGCTTCTAAATTAATAACATAATTTGAAAAGATAAAGAGAAACAAGTTAACTTTAAAATACCATACCAGTTCCACAAGTACATTCAACAGTGAACAAGACCATATTTGAGGGTAAAACGTTAAGCAGATAATCTGATATTCACATTGGAATTGGTTTCTGTTTGTTTTTAATAAAAAGAGGATATCTAAGATTTTAAAAATTAAGAATTTCTCCCCAAAAAATCTCTAAAAAATTTATTTTCCAAAATTTTTTTACTTCCATAAAGCTTCACCTGAAGAAAAGTAACAATTAATCTCCAATACAGGGGAAAAGCTAAGTTTATAGAGAGATTTCACAAAATAAATTTAGCTAGCAAAAGATAACCTTGATCTGTTCAATGAATATCTTGATAATTTATAAGGGCATCTCAATAATATTGAGAATAAAGAATATACTAAGCAATTTGTAAAAATCATGGATAGTCTTGTTCAGTAGAAAAAGCTTCACTTATGGCAACCCACTCCAGTACTCTTGCCTGGAAAATCCCATGGACCAAGGAGCCTGGTAGGCTACAGTCCATGGGGTCGCAAAGAGTCAGACACGACTGAGCGACTTCACTTTCACTTTCACTTATAGCAAACAAGAAATTACAAAATAGTTCAATCATATTCTTTGTGATTAAATATGAGAAAGAGTTTTTAACCTAACTGCAACTGAATATTTAAAGAGATAACCAGAGGTTGGTGCCAGCGAGCCAACCCAAAGGGGCCTTGGTGAACCTCAGCATGTGTGAAAATTCATGTCACTTCAGTTTATCAAAAACTCCAATTCTCCAGAACATGTAGTTTCTCTGTTCTTTTCAACCACAACCATCAGGCAAACAATTACTCTGCTTAAAAATCCAAAGAAAAACGGTACCATAATCTCTCCTGAAACACCCTTGATTCTTCTGACAAAGAAGGTGATGATCAGGGGCCCTTCCAGAGTGGATGGCTCCAAATAGGTCTCCTCAGACAAAGACTCGGGAGCAAACTGAATCACTCCATTAGGATCACCAAACTTCTCTATCTAGAAAGAGAGCAGAGGGGAGACATATGTAACCGCTATGGATGAAATTACAGTATCTAACGTACCAGCACCCTGATATGTTGTGTATGTACGAGATAAACTGAGGGAATGAAAGAAGCACAATAAGGACACTTGGGCATGATTGTATCTGGCTATGTAACTCTTAAAAACCTTCCTTTCCCTGACTGTTACCTAAAGCAAGAAGGTTCTTACTCCTCAAGGATAATGGGAATAAGTGTTCAGAAAATGACAATCTGTAAAACCTTAAAAGGATAGAACTGCAAAGCCTGAATTAGCTTTACTCACCTCATGTTCGCTTCAATTAACCAGTTAAGTTTAGCCAACCTCTTTCTACTGGTTATGATGTATTTAGATTGATAATATGGAGAGAGGTAATGGCCCTGTGATGGTTAATTTTATGTGTCAGCCTGACTAGGCTAAAGTGTCTCCAGATGTTGCCGTAATATTTTGTAGATGTGGTTAAAACTGACAACCAGCTGACGAAGTCAATAAAACTATTCTAAGTAATGTGGATGGACCTCATCCAATGAGATGAAAGCTTTAAAGAGCAAACACTGAGGCGTCCCGGAGAAAAAGGAATTCTGCCTCAAGACCATAACTTAGGAATCCTGCTTGCATTTCCAGCCTGCTGCCCTTCGCCACAAAATTCAGACTCAAGAAGGCAACTTCAGCTCGTTCCTGAGCTTCCTGCCTGCTTTATGGATTTCTTCCACCTGTTTATGGATTCTGACTTGCCAGACCCACAGTTATGGGATATAATTCCTTACAAAATTTCTCTTTCTTCATATCTGTTTCCCAACATTAACAGTTCCAGTTCTCTGGGGATATCTGACTGATACAGATCCCACATAAAACAGGCTTTTCAAACTTAGAAAAAGGTTCATCTCTCTACCTTTTTTTTTTTTTTTTCCGGTAACCTTGGTTTCCAGGACTTTCTGCCCCAGTGGACTGGGTGATTCATACCAAATAAACTGTATCTGGATCTGACTCACACCATCACTGCACTGACTGAAAAAGTACCATTCTTCCTTTCAACAGTCTGACTTGTGATTACCTGTGAACTCTGACACTTTTTAATGGCAAAGATATCCAATGTTTATGATACAACAAATGCCTTCTTTTGAAAAGTGCCAAATCTCCCCAAAACCTCAAGTTTTCTCAAAAAGTGTAAAATAACTATTTCTCAGTATCTTAAAGAATTATCAGTATCAGGCTATGTAATAAACTAATATAACAACCAGAACATCTGACCCACAGGAATTATAACAACTTCATTGGGTTTTATAACTTTTAATTTATCATAAGGCCACAGAGTTTCAACAAATGTAAGCACATGTTCTGAAAGATCCTTTAAAGCCGAAATTCCGTGGGAAAAATAAAGTCAGACTTACTGTTAATGTAATATCTTTAGCTGTGGAGTCTAATTGAGCTTCTCCTTTCACAAGTTTAAGTTTAATGATGAAAGTCTTTTCAATTTCAATGTCATCATGTGGATAGATTCCCAGAATGATGCTTCTTACTCCACCTTCCCCATCTCCAAAGGAGAAGGACCCGCTCACCGGGTCTGCGATGTCCTGGTTCTGTGATGGTAAGGCTTCCTGAGAATTGGGTCCTACTATCTCCCAGTTCACCTGCAGGGTGTTTAGTTTTTAAAGAAAACAATCAGCTTTCAACAAAGAACTACTCTGCAGGATATGCAGTATTAAAAATGTATACATACATGTGAAAGTTATTCTAGAATATCTCCCACAAAGTCCTATGTTATCAACTCATGCTGTTTAAAATAATCTTTACAAACATAAACTATGTAATCTATAGAATATCCATTTTCATGAACAACAGTGTCTAATAAGTAACGAAAAATCTGAATACCTGGTCATTTGTCAACATCACAGGACACCAAAAATATAAAAGTACATACTCTAAACACGTATATATATGTGAGTAATAAAAACTTTGTAGGGCTTTCCAGGTGGCTCAGTAGTAAAGAATCTGCCTGCCAAAGCAGGAGACCCAGGTTCAAACCCCGGGTTGGGAAGATCCCCTGGAGGAGGACATGGCAGCCCACTCCAGTGCTCTTGCCTGGAGAATCCCATGGACAGAGGAGCCTGGCGGACTGCAGGCCCTGGGGTCACAGAATCAGACATGACTGGGCCACTCGCAAACTCTGATAAATACAAGTACAGACTGTCTTGCTAGTGCACAGGTTCTGTTCATCAAAACCTATCCGAACCATGTGAAAACTCTGTTGGGTATGCAGCAAAAAGTACACTTAAATAAATTCTTAGTATAAGAGAAACAGAAATGTTCAGAGTTATAAGAAACAGAATTTTTATGTTGCAACAAAGGCATCATTTAAAGTTCGTGTAATTTAAAATTATATACTTTTCACATCCATAAAGAATTATATACTTTTCACATCCACTTGTCTTTGCTTCTTTCATCTTTGATCGGTGTGAGATACAGCTAACCACTTCTTTCTCTGGAAACACTGTGTCCCATCTTCCTTGGCTTATGTGATACTTACACGGCACAAGTCGTCCTAATTTTCCTTCTCTACGTCTCAGTCTTCTTGGCTGGTTCTCCCTCCTCAAATCTATAAATGCAGGGGGCCCAGGACTTGGGTCTGTATCCTTTCCATCCCTGTCTATACTCCTCGGGCCTCAGAGTTTCAAATGCCTCCAAGTGCATCACCATCTTTCAGATCGGTGTTTGCAGCCCTGACCTCCCCCTAACCCATACCTGCACATCCCCCTGCCTTCCTGACCTTGCACTGGAGTGTTCTGCCGCTATCCCAAACCAACAAAGCCAAAGCAGAACTCTTACTTTTCCCCAAGCAGCCATATCTTGATAAACAGCACTACAATGTAACCAGTTGCTCCTCCAAAATTTCTAAGTTATCCTTTATTCCTCTCTGTCCCTCAGGCTCCATCAGCCCTCGTGTATTTTTCCTCCAAAATATACTGAACCTCTATTCACGCCTGGCCATCTCGACCTCTCTCCCGGTCTGAGCCACTGTTAGCTCTGCTGTGGGCACTAGAGGGCGACACGCTTCTCATTCCCCTCCCTGCTCCTACTCTGGCTTTTGGACAACCTACTTCCTTCTCGGCAGTTCTAAATGAGCCGACGACCCGGTGACACTGATAACATCCCTTTGCTTAAAACTCTCCAATGGCATCCTACTGGCACTTCGACTCATCTTCAATCTGATTGAGAAAGTTCTCTGTGGTCCAACACCTACAGGCCCCTCTGATCTAACTTGGGCTGTTATCCCTTCATTTCCAAGCCCACCCACCTTGTGGACCTCTTTGCACCTCAAGCATACCAGGTCTGTAGATCTGCACCGTCTCATTCCTCTGCCCAAACGCTCAGCCCCCTAATGGTTACATGAGCACCTCTTTCGGCTTAAATATCACACCCTTACCATCTAATCAAGGGTAGCTAGTAGGAAAAAATATGTTACTAGACAACCAATGGATCACTGAAGAAATCAAAGAGGAAATCAAAAAAGACCGAGAAACAAACAACAGCAAAAACACAGCAATCCAAAGTCTGTGGGATGCAGCAAAAGCAGTTCTAAGACGGAAATTTACAGCAATTTGTTTGCTTATTGTTTGAAAATTCTAAGAGAACGGGGACGAACTGTGTCCTCCTAACCTGCGCGTTCTCAGGGACTATGACAGGGTCTGGCACATGGAAAGCACTCAACAAATGTACTTGTCGACGTAATGAATTTTACCAAAATCCTTCATTTAACTGTTAACTTTCTCTCAAGAGTACCCTGAAGGCAGCTGGATGCCTCATACATTTTATTTCACAGGATTTGGAAACTGCTTTACATCTACTTGGTAATCAGTAAATAGTATTGACTGTGAATAAATGAATATATTTGAGAAATAAGAAAATCCAACACCATATCTATCAATCAAAATTACTTTTAAAATCATGGAGAAAAGAATAACTCTACCTGAATCTCTCCCAAGAGTCCTCCAGTCCGCTCCAGCATCAAGGGTAAAATCACTGTGGAACTGGGATTAGGAACAGAAACTCTGCTTTGATTGAGAAATCTTATTACACCGAAAGGAGAGTCACTCTTGGCAATCGTGATTCTGCACACTAGGTGGCGCCCAAGGACCGCTCCACCAGTAGCTCCAACGAGCATAATTTCAATGGGCTCCTCAAATTCACTGCATAGCAAGAAGGAGCAATTCTGTGAGTCTAAACATAATAAAATGCCTCTAAAACCCAAATAACTAGTCATTTTCCAAATTGGTCATACATATTCAAGGCACAGTAGTCATACACCAAGCACTAAGGAGAGGGTGCTTAGCTAGTAGCGTGAAATGATCAACTTCAGTATTACATAACCGGCAAGTTATTAGACTTTCTGCCCTTCTTTTCTATTGTTTAATGAATTAAGGAAATGATTTGCAGGATGTTTCCACATTCTGACTATAGACGTTTCAATCTAGAAGAACAAAAATCAGTATTTCTTCTTCTATTTGAGAAAAAGTGACCCATAATCACTATGGTCTCTCGCTCCCTTTTGCCCTACGCCACTACCCCACCCCCTGGAATTCCTCACTCATTTCTCCGCGGGCACAACAATGATCTAAAATTCTATTTTCAGTGCAAAACATAGGTGAAGACTGGAACACAATACTCATGATTTACATACGTGCATGTTACGTACAAAACAGTATTACCTTTCATCGTCATCAATGATGGAAACATTTATAAAACTTAAGTTCTGCCCGTGCTGAAAGGTGACTGAACTACCATGCAGTACATAATCGACACCACCAGGAACCGCAGAGGAGCTCTGAGAGACGAGATCAGCCGTCACACGGCCGTAAGCGCCGTGAAGCCTCTGCACGGGAATCATGATCGTCCCTATGTCTTCCTCCACTGGAACAGGAATGGGCAATGGATTGGTATGCCAGCCAAAGAAACTGACTTTAATATGGTTCATCTAAGTCAAACATGACAATTAAACATAACAGGACGATGCAAGCACTCAATTTTTCTGCAGTTCGTTTCTTGCTTTAAAGAACCATTAGCGAACACGTCACGACTTACTTTTTAGGAGAAATACAGTGTCAAAAGTTGAAAGTTATAGTGAGCAGTGTAAGCTAGAATTTAAATAACTGATTTAATCATAAGCAAAGGCATTCTGCCTCTGTGTGCCACATACAAGTAAATAACCCTTCAGTTCAGTTCAGTTCAGTTGCTCAGTCGTGTCCGACTCTTTGCGACCCAATGAATCGTAGACGCCAGGCCTCCCTGTCCATCACCAACTCCCGGAGTTCACTCAAACTCACATCCATTGAGTTGGTGATGCCATGCAGCCATCTTATCCTCTGTCGTCCTCTTCTCCTCCTGCCCCCAATCCCTCCCAGCATCAGGGTCTTTTCCAATGAGTCAACTCTTCACATGAGGTAGCCAAAGTACTGGAGTTTCAGCTTCAGCATCATTCCTCCCAAAGAACACCCAGGACTGATCTCCTTCAGAATGGACTGGTTGGATCTCCTTGCAGTCCAAGGGACTCTCAAGAGTCTTCTCCAACACCACAGTTCAAAAGCATCAATTCTTCGGCGCTCAGCTTTCTTCACAGCCCAACTCTCACATTCATACATGACCACTGGAAAAATCATTGCCTGGACTAGACAGATCTTTGTTGGCAAAGTAATGTCTCTGCTTTTCAACATGCTATCTAGGTTGATCATAACTTTCTTTCCAAGGAGTAAGCGTCTTTTAATTTCATGGCTGCAATCACCATCTGCAGTGATTTTGGAGCCCCCAAAAATAAAGTCTGACACTGTTTCCACTGTTTCCCCATCTATTTGCCGTGAAGTGATGGGACCGGATGCCATGATCTTCATTTTCTGAATGTTGAGCTTTAAGCCAACTATTTCACTCTCCTCGTTCACTTTCAGCAAGAGGCTTTTTAGTTCCTCTTCACTTTCTGCCATAAGGGTGGTGTCATCTGCATATCTGAGGTTATTGATATTTCTCCTGGTAATCTTGATCCCAGCTTGTGCTTCTTCCAGCCCAGCGTTTCTCATTATTTACTCTGCATATAAGTTAAATAAGCATGGTGACAATATACAGCCTTGACATACTCCTTTTCCTATTTGGAACCAGTTTGTTGTTCCATGTCCAGTTCTAACTGTTGCTTCCTGACCTGCATGTAGGTTTCTCAAGAGTCAGGTCAGGTGGTCTGGTATTCCCACCTCTTTCAGAATTTTCCACAATTTATTGTGATCCACACAGTCAAAGGCTTTGCCATAGTCAATAAAGCAGAAATAGATGTTTTTCTGGAACTCTTTTGCTTTTTCCATGATCCAGCAGATATTGGCAATTTGATCTCTGGTTCCTCTGCCTTTTCTAAAACTAGCTTGAACATCTGGAAGTTCATGGTTCACATACTACTGAAGCTTGGCTTGAAGAATTTTGAGCATTACTTTACTAGCGTGTGAGACGAGTGCAATTGTGCGGTAGTTTGAGCATTCTTTGGCATTGCCTTTCTTTGGGATTGGAATGAAAATTGACCTTTTCCAGTCCTGTGGCCACTGCTGAGTTTTCCAAATTTGCTGGCATATTGAGTGTAGCATTTTGACAGCATCATCTTTCAGGATTTGAAACAGCTCAACTGGAATTCCATCACCTCCACTGACCCTTACTGGTAGACAAACTGGTAGATAATGGTTGCTGCTGGTGCTGCTAAGTCACTTCAGTCGTGTCCGACTCTGTGCGACCTCATAGACGGCAGCTCATGAGACTCCCCCATCCCTGGGATTCTCCAGGCAAGAACACTGGAGCGGGTTGCCATTTCCTTCTCCAAGGCATGAAAGTGAAAAGTGAAATGAAGTCGCTCAGTCATATCTGACTCTTAGCGACCCCATGGACTGCGGCCCACCAGGCTCCTCCATCCATGGGATTTTCCAGGCAAGAGTACTGGAGTGGGGAGCCATCGCCTTCTCCGAGATAATGGTAGACGAACATGTATACTGCACGCAAAGGAAACCATTCTGGATTATTTCTGCATATTTAGTTGAAACATTGGTAACATTAAAAAATAAGGTATATGTTATTTATGTAAGTGTTTTAAAAGTCCAGATATAAATATGATTCTATTACTTTCCCAGCTTCTATCTACTTGTAAATCTGAACATATATCCTCAGTGTTTGATTTCAACTTAAGAATTCTATTCAAAAGCTTATCTCTTCTTCAGCTATACTAATATCAGTATATTAAAATATCATTTAATAGAGTTCACAACAACCATGGCTAAGTAGTACTGAACTTACATTGTAATTATCACTGTGCATTGCCCCAAATTTTCCCAAAGACAGTGAATCAAACAGAAATCAGAGAACAGAAAAAAGAGCCCATTTTTTTTCTCGGTGCAAAAAGGCAGCCTGACTTCTGCTTGCTGTAGGTTGAAGTTTGCAAAACGATGATGTCTTCTATGATGCTACCCACGAAGCCAGTAATAAACCACTCCTAAAGCGATTTCTGATGAACTTTAAAAGGGCAGATAACAAAAGAATTTGACAGAGGCAATGAAGGTGATAAACTGATTGCAATAATAAGATAAAATGTTTATTTGAAAGGTATATTCATATTCTGCCTTTGAATAAAAACAGAAAGGCAGTGAACTTCTTCTACCCAGGGGGATGTATAACCATATATTCCACTTTCCACTTCTACATGAGGGGAGAATTGGCAACAGAAGGCAAGCTGCTATTAGGAACTGTTTGAAGAAAGATTGGGATGATTGGGAGTCCAGATACTGCCTATGCCTGCAGTCCAGTAAAATGTTTCAAAGGTGGTTATTCATTAGAAAGTGAATAATCCACTGTTTTTTAATCGCAAAGGAAATTAAGCACTGCATAAATTTGAACTATACTCATAAAACTCTTCAAAATATAAATATTTCAATAATCCTAAAATTAAACGTAATTTTTCTAAATGCCTTATTCCTAACCATTTCATTTTGCCATACACAATGAGATTCAAGACTGCCCAAAAGTAACTCAAAATATGTTTTAAAACTGAATACAAATATATACACATAAAGGCATAAATAAATACAAAGTATATATGTAAACACACACATGCACACAAACACACACCCCCCAAACCAAGAAAATGCATGTAGGAATTCAAACTGACAATGTCATGCTCAGGTACTCTGATTCAGAGATTGGTGCTAAATTTATAAGTAAGGTTACTGAACCTACCTTCAAAGGTGGTATACCTTGGGTCAAATTCAATGATTCCCTCTGCATTATCATTTTTCATTATGATGATTCGGACAATGGAGATGTTTCCTATTTCAGGAGGTTGGTCTATTTGAAGTCCGTTTTCTTGGATGGTAAAATCATACCCTCTTGCAAAGTCATAAAAAATAAAATAAAATAAACTGAGTACATAATTGCTTAGCATGAATTGAAGAAGGGTCCTACTAGCTCCTATAATTGAGTCTTATGAAGCTCAACACGAAAATACTTTTCTTTTCTGAAATGATGTTTGAAATAGATTTCTGCACTGCTGTCAGTTATTACTGCCTGGATAAAATAAAAACTAATATACTGTCACTAAACATAGGCCATGGGAAGATAATAAAACTATAAGGAAATTGGGAAGAAGTTGGAAAATTAACTTCTAGGGCTAGGAAGGTACCGCTGAACACACACTAAACCACTCTAGTCCTTCCTTCAATTTCCAAATTCTACCTAGTATTTTTAACCTACCTAGCTTTGAAAGCTCATTAATATGATTATATAGAAGGCAAAATTAGAAAACTGGGCATTAAAATATTAAAATAAACTGTTATCAATAGTCTGAGAAGGATTATGGCTTAGCTGCTTAACATAACTTAATATCAAGGCAATCAGTTTTCTAGAAACTAGGAAAATTGGGTTTATACTATCCTTTTCAGATCAAAGTAAGCCTGGAAATGTATCTGGAAGAAAAACATTACTTCCTTAGAATTAAGCTTAAGTAGGAATTGGGTTTTTTAAAAGGATAGTAATGGGACAAATGCTTCCAGCCCTACTTAGTCAGAAACACAGATATAATATCACACATAATGTGCTATGCTTAACAAAGTTCACTCAATTAATTAGAACTGACCAGAGCATGTTTTAATACATTTACTATAAGGACAAATTCATTCCCATCATCAAACACAGACTCATTTCTGGAAATTGAAGATTTGAAGGATTTGTCAGCTCACAGCTAATTCTTCCCAGGGGAATGATATATATTCTGCCTCCTTCAGGGAAATATTTTAGTTAGAAGAAAGCTTTAAAGGTTGGCATTAATATCAACAATGCAAAACCATTTTCACTGCACGCACAAGCAAACTTCCTCTAAGAACTATCTAAATGTAAACATGATTCCAGTTGAAGGTTATGCGTGAGCCAGAGGTGTCCAGGTGCTCCGTACGCCACTCAAGCTCTGAGTATTCCATCCATTTCATCAGGGAACACGTGTTCCCCACCCTGCTAAGCAAGTCGTGCCCGCTAAATCAAGAGAGAGTCTCGAAAGGGTTAATTCTTGATCTTCACTGAATCCCTGGTGCGCTACCCACCAACTATCTCTGACTCAAAAATTCTCCTGCTTTAAAAACGCCTTTGGGCAAATATCTACCTCATTCATCCACAAAGAAGACAATACAGTCTTCAAAGATACCAAGGAAAGAAATCTCTCAGTCCAGCCCGCTCCCTGGTGTACAGACAAGAGATGGGGGAACCAAAATCAGCCCCACCAGCTGACATTTGACCTAGAGAACAGCTCCTCTCTTTTCTCACCAATTACTACCAGCTTATGCGGTGTTCAATTCTCTTGCTTACACAGTGACTTCACACAATGAAAACGCATACTTTCAGGAGAAAAAAATTATATTTTACAACGTGGTATAATTAACACTCTTTGCCACCATGCCCTGTTCCAATGTCACATGAATGTGAGAAAAAGCCGGGGTAGACCATCTTAGAGCTTAGAATTAATCGCTGCACAGCCCAGCTCTGACTCATCCTTTCTCTCTTTTTTCTATTTTTACCTTCCCAGGAGTTCCACGTCCGTCATCACGAGGGAAAATTCCTCAGGACCTTCAGGAAGGCTGTCATCAAGGATTTCAATGTGCACGCTTTTCACCGTCTCTCTGGCTTCAAAGAGGAGCTGCACCGGCGGAGGCAGGAAGTCCACGCCGACCTCGGCTGTCCCGCTCACAGCCTCCAAGCAGAGCCTCACGCGGCCGAAAGACCCACCCGATCGGATGACCGTGAGGTTAACCTGTGTGAGAAGCAGTGTTTTTTCATTTGGTTTGGGTGAGTACTCTACCAGGCCAGACTTAATTTTGAGCGTCTCTAATTTTACTTACCAGGATTATCTGGAAGTTCTATGCAAATTGATAAAAAAAAGTATATAAAGCCGACATTAAAATGACAGCAAGAGCACATGAAATCAGCTGTGAAGACTTGAGAATGTGAACGTAGAAACACATTTTAAAGATCGCTCGTGATACAAAAGATAAAAAGTGACATCTACGGCTTTAAGCATTTCACGCGTTACCTTTTGTACTTCCTCCGTCACTCGCAGCTGCTCTTGCGAAAAGGCGAACCGGCCATACGGAAAGTCACTAGCCACCATGGTGATGTTGGCGGTGGTGCTAGACTCGCTCAACACTCCGCCCTCGC
This sequence comes from Capra hircus, assembly GCF_001704415.2. Classification (NCBI taxonomy): domain Eukaryota; kingdom Metazoa; phylum Chordata; class Mammalia; order Artiodactyla; family Bovidae; genus Capra; species Capra hircus. The sequence continues at coordinate 20,230,273 of NC_030814.1, forward strand.
TGACCCCAGTGAGCTGAAACTCATAGAAACGCTTTTCCTCGGGGAGGTCATCGTTCAAAGCCTAGAGACAGACAGAAAGAGCCATTCGCAGCAGAATCTGAACATTTCAAGAAAAATATATATCACATAAGCAACGACAAGCTGTGATATTAAGCCTACCCCCCAACCACACACGCATACTGACAGCAAAGGGCGTGACAGCAATCAGTAACCGAGATACCTGTATCACTACAATGGCCGCAGACTGTCCGTCTCGCATCGTGAGCTTTCCTGATGTTTCAGCAAATTCCTCCAAGGAAGGAGGGACTATCCTCCAGGACACTGTGACCTCCCCAGAAATCGCTGGGCCACGAATAAGGCTACAACAATGTAACATGTATATTTCAATACATTTTTATTGAAAGAGCTTTTCCTAGATATTTGCTGTATCCTTCAACAATAAAAAATTTTCATTTATTTCTAGAACATTATGCATTTTTTAAAAACCTGGTATTAGAGTGCAGTTCATTTATACCGTTGTATTAGTTTCAGCTATAAAAGTGAATCAGTTATGTAAGTACATATATCCACTCTTTTTTAGATTCTTTTCCCACATAGGTCATTACAGAGAATGGAGAAAAGTTCCCTGTGTTATACAGGGTTCTTGTTAGTTATCTATTCTACATATCAAAGTAAAGTTAAAGCGTTAGTTGTTCAGTCCTGTCCTACTCTTCGCGACCCCATGGACTGTAGACCGCCATGCTCCTCTAGCCAAGGGATTCTCCAGGCAAGAACACTGGAGTGGGTTGCCATTCCCTTCTCCCGAGGATCTTCCAGACCCAGGGATTAAACCCAGGTCTCCCATATTGCAGGCAGATTCTTTACCATCTGATCCACTGGCGAACCCCCATTTTACATATAGTAGTGGGTATATATTGATCCCAATCTCCCAATTCATTCCTCATGGGTCTGTTTCCATTCTGTAGATATGTTCATTTGTACCCTTTTTTAGATTCCACAAATAAGCGATAGCATATGATATTTGCGTTTCTCTGCCTGACTTACTTCATTCAGTACCACAATCTCTAGATCCATGCATGTTGTTGCAACTGGCATTATTTTATGAACATTCAGTTCAGTTCAGTCGCTTAGTCGTGTCTGACTCTTTGCGACCCCATGAATCCCAGCACGGCAGGCCTCCCTGTCCATCACCAACTCCCGGAGTTCACTCAGACTCACATTTTTTGCATTTAAATAACCTTATCTATCAGCTATAAAGCAAATGAAAGTTGGATAATCCCAAAACAACACCCAAAATACTGAGCTTGTGTAAATCTGCTTGACAAGAATACTGGCAAAAGCTGAACACTAAAAGTATAAGGTTGAAAGGAATTTAAAAAAAAAATGTATGTAGAGATTCTTCACGTACTACACAAAGTACAAAGCTCAAATAGACTGAAGAATAGGAAACACTTCATACATGTAATACTACTGGAAAAACAACCAAAAAGATAAAAGTTTTAACATAAATCCAGCTACTTTATGGATCGTTGCTATTCCACCCCTCATGAGAGAATTTATAACAAACAAAATTGCCTATGGTCATAATGTGGTTGTTTTGTTTAGTTGCCGATTTGTGTCCATATTTTTTGAGATCCCTTGGATATAGCCCACCAGGCTCCTCTGTTCCTGGGATTTTCCAGGCAAGAATACTGGAGTGGGTCGACATTTCCTTCTCCAGAGGATCTTCCCAACCCAGGGATCTAACCTGCATCTCCTGTGCCTCTTGCATTAGCATGCAGGATTCTTTACCACTGCACCAGCTGGGAATATCTTAGTTATAGAACAGATTCTAATTTTAGAACATCTTAAAATCTTTGATTCAGATGATTTTTTAAGGAATGATTTTGTAGCTCACATACAAAAGTAGCTCCTATTTTATGGCAAAAGTGACAAAACAGGGCTGAGAGCTAGATGTTGCTGAGATCTCTTGATGTTGTTTAATGTGCTTTCCTCGTCATGGGCTCTGCAAACCATCTAAAAACCACAAAATCATCTAAAAACCTCAGATTTAACATCAAGACAGGTCAAAACACACCTTCAGTGTTTATCAAAAATGTGCTCTCGCCACAGGATTGTACCAGTTTATAAGAAGAATATGTCCGCACTGAGAACAATGTATTTAGGGCACAAAAATGCTAATTAAATGCAACTTCAAAATTTTCACCTGGGCAATACAAATCATGAAGCCCTTACCTGATGATGGCAGTACCATTATATTTTGCTGAGGGTTCTCCAATGAGGACGTGCCTAGATGATGGAGCTATCCCAACTTCTCCAGATGCTCCCTTATCTCCTCGAATGATTATTGATGCGCTACCTGAGTTCAAGATGATACATAATACCGCTCATGTAGAAAACACATGTATTCACTTAATACACGCCTGGCAAAGTTCTAAGGGATTTACATACACAAATCCTGTGAGTTAATCTTCATGATAGGCATATAAGTTAGGTACTAATGTTATCCTCATTTTACAATTGAAGACATGTAAGCGCGGAGAGGCACTGAAGACACTACGGCAAATGACTTGCCCACGATCACATTTTAATGAAAAGGATGAAGTGGGCGGTACTTCCAATACCACTCCCATGGCAAGCGAGTATGGGACTGCATTCTACCCTATGCATTAAGCCACTTCTACAGGAACCATTCTGCAGTTCACTATAATTAGCTATATCTGTTAGCTATGTAGCGAAAGCAAGAATTCTTGGGGACCCATTTTTTTTTAATTTTCTGACAATCATTTGCTTCTAAGTGTTTATAAAATGTGTTAAGTATTCCTACGAAAATGGAAACAAAAATCGTATCAAGTAATTTGAGTGTTCATATCATAATCTGGTAGTAACTTAAATGAGCTTGTTTCCAGAAGCACACATTAGAGTTTCAAGAAACAAAGGACTGGATTATTCCACTATCACTTTCTGTGGCAATGGATTAATAGCGCCAACAGTGGTTTGTCAAGTGTAAGTATGTCACAGTTAGGAATACATGATGCATTTTTTTATATTAACAAATGATTTACCTCGATCCACTGGTATACTTTTGTTCTTGCATCTAATTAGTCCATAGAAATATCAACTCTGCTGTGTAACACAATGTAAATAACTGAGCTAACTGACTTACGATTTATGCAAGAATACAATGCAAAGATATGATTGACTCAAATGCCTGAAGCAAAGTACTCTAGATAAAAATGCAAAAAGATTAACTACCCCAGGTGACATCTGGGGTGACAGTATATGATACTCTCTACAATTCTAAGTATTTCCTTGGCCACAGAATTCTGCTTCTTTGGCCACAAACCCTTGCACAGGATGAAGTTCTTAATTTCGAAATAGGACATGCAACAGGACCTAAGCTTTCATATCAACGTTGCTGTGCCATTTTTTATGGGCATTACATAATGAAACCATTTTAGCACCATTAATCTTCTTTCTCCAGATGTAAGAAACAAATTTTCACATGGACCTTGGGAAATGAGAACTATGATACCTGTTTCTGAAATGTTGAAATATCTAAGCAGTTATTTTATGATGAAAACAGTTATAGATAGGCTGAAAGAGACATAAATAACAGGCTAAGTTTTAAAACAACATTTTATTACAAAAGTAACAGTGGTCATTTTAAGTATGTGTAGAAAATACAGATACTCAAAAACCACTATCAACATTTCAAGTAAATAATTCCTAATGTTTATGACACACACATGAAAAAGTGGGATTATACTGAACATGTTATAAAGCCAGTTTTATGAATGTAAAAATTATCCATGTAATTGAATGTTCTTAATTTTGATGCAAGTAAGACTTTTTCTGCCACATTTTTTGAATACCTGCAGAGTATTCTGTTAAATTTAACCAGTTCCCTGCTGTTGGGTCATTTAGGAAGCTTTCATATTTTACTTTATGAACATTACTAAAGTAAACATCTTTTAAAAAAAAAATCACACAGCTAAGTAGTATGAAAACCCTGGCATGTGACCCTACCAATACTGCATATTATAATTTTAGCTTTAAAAAGTCCTTAGCTGTCATACAAGTAGGAAATAACATCCTCATGTTTTAACAGACATTTTATGAATTATAAAGACAAACACTAACCATCATTATAGCTACTGATTATTTGGTCACATTTTTGCAAAAAACTACTTTTTAATTTCCAAAAATGTCGCTCTCTCTCACCTTTTACTGGAGATATTTCTACCTCATCAACTGAGAGCAGCTGAATGGTGAAACGCCTGTCCTCCTCCAACGTGGCGTCCTGAAGTGTGTGCAGCACAATGGTCTTCTGGGAATCAGTCTGCACCAAATGAGAGGAGAACACGTGTTTGCAGAGTGGCCAGACTTAAATTTTGAATGTTCTCATCAGCAGAATGACATTTAAGTTCATAAGCATTTTTTAAAGATACCCTTTCTGTAAACCCTTTAGAATTACGGGTTTCTTCCAGAGATAATTATTACATAAAAAGTAGCTCTGAGCAAAAATCCCATTAAAATTCTTAACAGGAAGAAAGGAAAAATTTTTAACACAACTTTCAAATTTACTGAAAATGTTCACACACTGAGAGTTGAATCACTTGAGTTAAATGGCCACAGCATGATGTAAATAAATCACAGTGAGAGGTTTAATACTTATAAGGGTTATCTACCTACGACCCCTTTTTGCTACTTCCTTTCTACCCACTCCTGCTTCCTTCCTATTCCCTCCAGCAGGTGTTGATCTCAAGAGAGCTCATATTATTCCTTCCCTCTCTGGTCTTAACACTTAGCTCAGTAATTTCTTGGAACATATGGTAAGTTTTCAGTACAGACTGGAAGAGAAAGAACAAGGAAAAGCAAATACACAGAAGACAACAAGCTTAATACTTTGCGATGTAACCATGACAGAAATCATTTTTATCTTTAAGGTCTCCTCTGATGCTGACTGAAAAAAGTCCAGTTTTTCCCATGCATCACTGAATAATTTTCCACAGTTTGAATTCTGCTGTTTATTTCTTCTTATCTCAGTATTGCAGGCTTCCCTGGTGGCTCAGTGGTAAAGAAGTCGCCTACCAGTGCAAGAGCTGCAGGTTCGATCCCTGGGTTGTAAAGATCCCCTGGAGAAGGGAATGGCAATCCACTCCAGTATTCTTGAGTGGAAAATCCCATGGACAGAGGAGCCTGGGGGCAGCTACCATCCAAGGGGTGGCAAAAGATTCAGACATGACTTAGAGACTAAACAATAAGAATCTTAGTTCGGCAATCATCTTTTCTTTGAGATTTTTATGTATTAAAAGTATTATTTTAATCGCTTCACTCTAGCTGCTCTTCAGAGTTCTTTTTTTCTATTTTATAGTGTCTATACTTCTTAAAAATCTTATACAAGAGCTGCTAGGAAAATGCATAGTTCCTGCCCCAGACAGGAGTGTACTCATGGAAAATCTAAACTAAAATCTAAATCTAAACTTCCTGGAATACAGTAAACCACCCTCACCCCTCTACTTTGCACACACTGTCAACTAGCTGAACTGTGTGCCTAGCTACACAGCCATTTGTTAGAGTGGAGATATAGGTATGTCATAGCTGAATATCCAAGAACAACAAAGCTGTTATGCAGAAGTAAATGAAACGCACCAGGTTGTGAAGCAAAGAATAAGATGGAGGGAGTCAAATCCAGGGTCACCCACAAGCTTATCCCTCCTGGTGTTCAGTACTCTGAACAAGGATGGCCTTATTCCCTGGGGGAAAGATCAGACAATTTGCCACTTTGGCATGAATATCCTGCTAACATCAGACAACCTTTCTAATCATCTGGGAAGCAGATCTAGTGATTAGAATCCGGTAACTGAAAACTGACTGCTCATTATTACTATGTGAAATCTCCAAAGAAATTTCAAAGTAATCTCTAAATTCTTCTCATGCCAAGTGAGGATTTTACAGAGGGCTAGGGCATGTAACTGAGAGGTCTCCTGGGCCATCACACATCAGAATCTAAGACGTGAGTGGTTGAAACATCTGTGACATCTGACATCCAATTCCATTAGAGAAACCAATACCTCAAAAAAGGCGGCAGAATGTCCCAGTGGCAGATGGATTGCCAGAGGGCATCACTGACTCCATGGACTGTATAGTCCATGAAATTCTCCAGGCCAGAATACTGGAGTGGGTAGCCATTCCCTCTCCCTTCCCAACCCAGGGATCAAACCCAGGTCTCCCACACTGCAGATGGATTCTTTACTAGCTGAGCCACCAGGGAAGCCCAATCACCAATTAGAAAATTGAAAGGAAAAAAAAGTATTTGCTTCTGTGTTGCTTGGTGTTGAAAGCTCTCATAAAAGGCCACTAGCTTAAAAAAAAAAATAGACTATGTTTCATTGGAATTATCTTATCTTTAAATGTATGGTCAGTTTTCTTTTAGAAAACCACCTCGGGGACCTTCTACTCTCTTATTTTTTATTTCGTTTACAGAAATTCACCTGCTTAGACTTTCTACATCTACTATATATTTATTAGAATCAATTTCATATACGCGTTTACATTTATTTGTCTAGGTCTATACAAAGTAACAGAGAAGGCAATGGCACCCCACTCCAGTACTCTTACCTAGAAAATCCCATGGACAGAGGAGCCTGGTAGGCTGCAGTCTACGGGGTCAGTAAAAGTCAGACATGACTGAGTGACTTCACTTTCACGCATTGGAGAAGGAAATGGCAACCCACTCCAGTGTTCTTGCCTGGAGAATCTCAGGGACGGCAGAGCCTGGTGGGCTGCCGTCTATGGGGTCACACAGAGTCAGACACGACTGAAGTGACTTAGCAGCAGCAGCAGCACACAAAATAATCCCTTAAAATTTTATGCTTTCTCTTTTAACAGTTCTTTCTTACTTGGTCTTATCCTGTGAGACTACTTTTTGTTGCTTTTTAAAAAATGTATCCACCAATTCTACAGTTTTTCTGGGTTTTAACTAATTCCCTTTTGTTTTCATTGTTATGAATTTAGGAATGATTTATGTGAACGGGAAAGTAAAACCATGAAAGACTGATAAATCCAGACTCCCCAGTTTCTTTAGTCTTCTTGTCTACCCAAAAGCCAATCATACTATCGCATTTACCTTTGATACATACTGTCTTAAATTTAGTTGGGGAAGGCCAGCCTCCATCCTTCTTTGTGACCTTCTTGCTATTCTTGGTCTTTTACATCTCCATAAAGGTTTAAGAATCAGCCTGTCAATTCTCTTTCACTTTGCCATCCCTCCTTCCAGGACAAAAGACCTCAGAGTCTGGCTGATAACTACTAGTTGGCTCTAGTTAGAATGGATTCACTGAAACCCTGTGCTCGGATTAACTGGGAGGAAGGTACAGCCAGGATTCCTTCCGAGAGGCTCTGTGTTCCATGCTTTAGAGCCGAAAGTTCTACGGGTAAGAAGACATCATGGATCATTTTAAGCAGGAGATGGCAAAACAAGATCTTCCTTTCAGAAAGGCAGGAGGAGAAAGCACGAGATAGTTGGATGGCATCACCGACTCAAGAGACATGAGTTTGAGCAAGAAAGACAGGGAAACCTGGCGTGCTGCTGTCCATGGGGTCACACAGAGTTGGACACGACTGACCAACTGAATGAAAAAAATAAATCAGAGGCACAGATAATGGACAGAAAAAAGATCTGGAGTGGGACCATCAGTTAAAAGATTACCCAAGGAGAGATGATGGAGGCATCGACCGTCACAACCATGACAGTGTAGGAGGATAGAAAGGGTATTTAAAAGGGAAAACTGACCAATCTCGGTTGTCAAATATATGCAAGAGTTACAGGACAGATGGAGATGGGGATGACAGCTGGATGTCCGGCTTGCTTGACTGGTTTTGCCCTCAATCAGGGGAGGCAATGTGAACAGCAGAGTAGTTTTAATGGTTGGATATAGGCAGTGTCAAAACTAAATTTCATTTCAGACATTTAGGGGTGTGTATGTGTGTAATTGTCCCACGGTGCATATGATTTCAAAAAATTCCAGACATAGTGAATACTGTTAATATCAAATGAATTTATAAGCAATACTATGGAAAAGAACATCAAAGACAAATTAAAGAAAAACTGCAGGCATCCTGACAACGACTATACCTCATCAAAATGAAGCGTCCCACTTAAAGGACTGAGGTCATCCTTAGCCATCTCATCTATGGTCCACTGAAGTCGGACAGCTCCTTTACCTCCTGGGGACCGGACAACTGTCAATGTCACGTATGAATCAGGGTCATCAGACAAAAGGGATTCATCTACCATTACCTGAAAAAGAGAAAATCAACCGCAATTTCCGAATCTAGAGTTTTATCCGTGGCATGTTATAATACAATCACGTGGCAGAAAAAAAAAAAATGCTTCACCAAATCCCATTCTCTTTTTATCCTAGACACTCAGCTACTTGGCATTTCCTAACCTCTTTTGCAATTAGGTGGAGACTGTTACTGAATATCTGGCCCAAAAAATATAGGCAGAGCCTGCTAATCATAGCCTGGCCATCAGTTTCCCACACAATCTCCATATCCCCTCTGTCTCCGTTTGCTGGGTGACCAGAGGAGGCAGAGTCACAGATGGAGAGTCTAGTGCCTGAGATGCCAGTAGGAGAAAAGGTATTCATAAGATCCCAACTCGGAAGAGCAACGTAGGACTTTGGCATAAAGAAGAAATAAACTATTAAGGAACTGAGATTTGGGGATTCTTTTTATGGCAATAACACTCCCCACATAATACAGACCTAATATGAATTATATATATTGACTTTGTGACGCAAAGTCCAAACTGACCCTATTCCATGTATTTGCTATGTAAATACAAAAATATGGCACAACACATTCAGTTTTCAAGAAAGACACCTATTTGGTTTTGGTTTTTTTATGACATTTTGCACCGGTGCCAAGAGTAGAGATTTGGAGCCAAATGATGTTTATTGGGACGTCCCCAATGGCTCAGACAGTAAAGCGTCCACCTACAATGTGAGACCCGGGTTTGATCCTTGCATCAGGAAGATACCCTGGAGAAGGAAATGGCAACCCACTCCAGTACTCTTGCCTGGAGAATCCCATGGATGGAGGAACCTTCTTACACATGCTATGGGCCTCCCCAGTGGCTCAGACAGTAAAGAATCTGCCTGCAGGAGACCCAGGCTCAATCCCTGGATTCGGAGGAGCCCCTGGAGAAGGGAATGGCTACCCACTCCAGTATTCTTCCTTGGAGCATTCCATGGACAGAGGAGCCTGGGGGGCTACAGTCCATGGGGTTGTAAAGAGTCAGACACGACTGAGCAACTAACATTTTCACCTTACCTTATTTAAACCTCACAAAAACTAAGAAATCTGAGAGCCAAAGATATACATATATCTGGAGAAAAGGAATCTGGGATTTGGTTCTGATAATTTGATTCCACACTGACTGTTGTTCATACCAGTCCTCAGAGACCAAAAATATCAAATAAGAGTTAAGTGAGTAAGAAAAATAAATCCATTATTAACAAACTGCATGTATAAGTCCTTTTTGTTTCTATAAATAGTAACATTCTAGTTTCAGCTTCACAAGTGTGTTTCCATAAGTCTCTGCTTTACCCAGGGCTTTGGTATATTTATCACATTGTCCCAGGAGCAGCTTATTAATTTTGACAGATTAATACCAATAATCGTGTTTCACGGTTTTTCAGTTCTGAATCTAATCAGTATCACCAAATAATGCTACCAGAATATTCACTATGTGCACAAAATACTGTATCTTATAGATACACATTAAAATATAAATTCCATGTTATCAAGAGCATCTGGCTGAAAAAAAAGATAAGATATAAGGAAAGGAGCCACAAAGGGTGAGCAACAAGCTACTGCTATTATTATCAACAAGTAAAATAGCAATTGACACCTATTGAGGGTAAAGCCCAATTATATATGCTTTACATATAATAACTCACTCCTCACAATAAGAGTTTGGGCACCTTAGATCCTACTTTTAGATGATAAGACAAGTTGGAAATCTGAGGCTATTATAGTAAGACAGTAGTTCCCAGATCAAGGGTACACTAAGGTTTTCCAGTAAACTTTACAACTGCTGCTAAAATAAAATGAATAAATAAGACATTTTTTATGAATAATAGTGGAACTCTTCATTTTCTCAAAAAGTGAGAGAAACTCGTAAATACACTCCCCAACAGCTAAGTCCAAAAGTGTGACAAAGTGAAAAGTAAAAACATTATTATAAGGCTTCATCAACTGGAGGCTGGACTACTTAAACCCTGAACATTTATAATCTAACCTTGGAAGCTAATAGAGAATACATTTTTAGTACACTGCATACATTTTATAAAAATAAATTGCATATTCATATATACCACTACTCTGCATATATGCAAAGAAGGCCTGGATGGAAATATAATCAATACTAATGATATCTACCTTAGAGCAGTAATATTATGGCTATTTTTTTCTTTACACCTTTGGTATTTCCCAGACTTCTTAGGCTGCCTGCAAAACACTCACGGATACTCTCATGGGAATCTTCCACCCTTTACAAAACACTTACTTCCACTCATTCCTTTCTCAAGGAAGAGTATCATGAGACTACAGCAGCAGAAGTACTCTGCTCTTTTATAGTTTCCATTTTCTTATGAAGTTGAAATTTCAATGATCAAATAATTAGGCAGTTATTAGCGTCTATCTAAATTGTGGTGCAAGCCGTAGTTCTAGCCTTGCAGCCAAAGAACCGTAAAGATAATAAGCATTAGAACTATTTGCTATTATTGAAAATGATCTAAGGTGAATTACTGATTATCTATAAGTGACAAAATAAAGGGAATGGTGACACGGGAGCCAGAAAAGTTGTTGTACATAAAAATTATCTAAAGATTCACATGGCTATTTCATCTCGAAACTTCCTTTGAAAGATAAAGTCATAGTAATTATGATGTAATCATTATGTCAATAATTATGATACACTTTATTTTATATTTAAGGTGTAGAGATAATTTAGTACCAGTCAAAGCTTTTCTCTCTCAGGGGCTGAACCAATAATAATTGGGCTCACTCTTGTAGGCCTTGAAAGCAGGCAGTTAAGGGGAAGTAAGAGGGGAGAGAGAAGAAATACAAGGAAACACATGAGTCAGGGGTGATTGTAGTGTTTTGTTCAATATAAATCAAGATAGAAGACCCAAGAGGTGAGGAATATAAATCTCTCTGCAGCCAAACCATCCTGGGGTCAGAATGTAACAGAATCTTTCCTTGTAACAAGGATGGCAGTCTGGTAGCAGAGCAGGTAGAGAACAGAATATCTAGACAAAAGTACCTCGTGGTCTGTCACACCCAATAATGGAAATGTGTTTTCCTTTTTAACTGCTTAATACTAAGAGCTCTCATCACTATGAAACTGCCTAGGTTAGAGGACTGGTCCCTAATTCAACAGTCAACTCAAAAGAGCCTTGAGAAAAGAAGCTTTAAGTAAAGAGTAATGAAATCTAGAAAAAAAGAAAATTACCTTTCTACTATAAATGAAATGAAAAATGAGCCTAGAGGAAAGCACCCCGCACCTCCTGATATATTTCACTTACAGTCTTTTCTTCAAATCCAAATACTCCAAATGGAGAGTCATTTTGTGGAATAACAACAGTTACCACAACATCATCGCCAAGTCTGCCACCTCCAGCCACCTTGATTAAGGAAATATTGAACATCTCCATGAGCTCAAATTCATCATCATCAATTATGGTGATTTCTATCACTGCAATAACCTATAAAAGAAAAGAAGGAAGAAAGGAAAGAGGGAGAGAGAGAAAGAAGAAGGAGGGGGAGAGGCAGGAAGGGTAGAATGTGATACTAATTTTTGATGGCAAACAATTTTAGTTGCAATTTAGAAACACAGTACCAAAGAGAAAAGCAGGCATTTCTACCTGTTGTGTTCATATTATTTTAAAGTCATATATTTATAGTATTTCAAAGTCAAAAGGTTTCAGTTCACTGTTTCCAAAATAAAGGAAATTATATACATAATAAAATATAGCTACAGATTCAAAAAAACAATGAAGTTTTATTCTTGAACAAAACCTATTTTAAATGTCATGCAGGTTCAAATAGCCATTGCACAAACATAAATTTTAGTATATTTAGTATTAATATGACCTGATATAAAACCGTACCTCATAAATTATTATTATCTTCTGCAACTAAAGTACATCCCTTTGGTTTCAAATTATTGTTCTTGTAATATAGGGAAAAAGACAAGAAGGAGAAAATCCAAATTCTATTATTAGAAGTTTGTGATTAGGGGTTTATTCATCTGTCTGGCTCTATGTTAAAAGATTTTATAACTTATAATTTGATCCAGCTTGTAATATAACTATTGGTCACAAAAATATTCCAGCTTTATGTACATATTTAAAATCCTTTTTTGTATCCCAGAGGGAAATGACATAGACATTTATCAAGAAATGGTTCTCCTACCTAAAACCACCTTTAATATAATGACAGAGAAAATGAAAAACCTGGATGTCATACTCAGGGAAACTGAGACTTGAACAAAATCAAATGCTAAAATACAAGCTGATCAAAATGCCTGCGCCTCGTCAATGCTGTGGAACACAGAATACTTGCCCTACAGGATGTTAAATTTAAGAACAATGATGATCCGAAGGATGCTAAGTGATGGGACTTTAACTTTTCAAAAAGAATAAGCTACTGATAAAAAAAAAGCTAGAAAGCCACCTCAACAAAAGTCAATTTGTTTCTACTTTTAATGTAAAATCTACATTTCCCTTCCTCTTAGTGGAAAATGTTTTATGGTCCAAAATTGCTAAAATCTCATGATTTCAAATATGAACACCAGACCTTTATGTGCAGGAAACTCTAGATCTGCATGCTTATCTTTTAGCAGTACTTACTATCCCCCAAGGGCAACTAGTTAAGTTGATGTACACGACGCATATGCGTGTAGGCAAAATCGGACTGCACGTTAATCGATACTGCTCCTTGAAGTTACTAACATTTTCATGATTGTTCACATGCTTTTTCCACATACTGATTTAAAAATTTATGAAAACATCTTATGCTTACATATTGCAAAATGCCCAGTTCACAAGCTTACAAATCTTAAGGAATATTTTATAATTTTTAGCATTGGTTGACCCAAATCTAGAATACTGGTTTTTTCCAGTTTTAACTACTATGCTCGGTTCTATCACTCTAGTATTTTTTAATTGTTAAAAATAAAAAAGTTGTTGGATAACAATAAATGTACATAATAAATATCTTTAGTAATAAATGTATACACTTTTGGTGCAAATCCTAAATAAATATTTATATTTATAAACATTAAGAAATAAACAGAATAAAAAACCTAAAATTCATGGGAATAGTCTGGTTCATCAGGCAATATTTTATACATTCTTAGGTACCTCTAAGCCAATTATTATCCTTTTATAACTTTATTTAAAATAGAATACAAGGTGGGAAACCTCAGAAAGGGTGAGATTCTTGCTTATTTATATCCTCTCTCCATGTCCATTAATTAATTATACATTAACTAACAATATCTCTGTTAGCCTGACATGGGAATTTAGAATATTATACATTTAGCCATCACCACTGCACGTTCATTTGGTAGATGCCTATAAAATGTCTGAAGTACAACCAAAAAATGCTAATATATCTGTGACTAGCATACTTGTCGATCTGCAAATTCAAGAATCCCATGAGACGGCTTAAAGTCTTCCAGGCCAGCACTATCCACTGTTGCTTTCCAATAAACCTTTACTTCCCCAAAGCTTCCAGCCAGCCGAACTACAGGAACTTGAAGAACATTCATGGGTGGAGGCACCTCATAGGCAGTAATAACTGCAACATCCTTTAAGTAAAGAAGATGTAAGTTAAAATGCAAGACAAAAGTAACTCTTACAATTCATCACTATCTAAATTTATTATCTCTACTACTAGTTCTTATACTTTACTCTTCAAATTAATAGCTGGATATAAGTATGCATATTCAGTCTTCAGAACTCTTACATTTAAATGTAACTAAACTTGCTTAATCCCTTGGTCTAGCTCAAAGAGAGCTTAAGAATTAGTCTATAAGAAAAGCTTTGAGATATTTATTAATATCTACAATAAAAGTCAATTATTTTTCAGAAAATACAGGACACTGGCCCAATCAGCAGGTACAAGCTTTTGTATTACTATAAATATGTTAAAGTTCATCTCACTCTGGTAATGTGGAACTTAAAAATTCCTCTGGGATCATCATTTTCTTCAATCATTATCTCAGCCATTTCCAGCCCCGGCCTTTGCACACTGGGCTGTCCTGCAGAGAAATCAGAGTTCACCAGGCGCACCTCCGTGATGCTGACAATAAACCCTTCCTCCAGCTCAGGAACATCATCCTAGGTGCCAAGAACCAAGGGAGAAGAGAGAGAGACGGGGTTTTATTTTTTAAAATACATTCAATTTGCATTAGAAATGCAATATTTTTCAGTAAAAAATGACATCCACAGGAATAGGCTGCTCTACCACACACACACAAAAAATTCCTTTTTTATGTTTTAATACATTCCTATTGACAATCTCAGAATCTCAAGGGATATTCAAGCATACGGGTGATGTTACCCAATCAGCAAGTAAAATAAATTAAAAAAAAAATCTATCCCACAATTTTGACCACATCCTATTGAATATGTTCTATATATATGACATTCCCTCAGTTTAGGAGAAGGTGGTAAATGCTTCATACATCTTAAAATTGAAAGTTTTACACTTTAAAAAATCTAATTATAATCTTATATTTTAATTAACTATTTAAAAATTATCTTATTTTTCAATAGGCAATAAAAAATTTCAAAAGATAGAATACCTAGTGAAAATGAAAGGAAATCTCTGTTCTATCCCTCATGTCCTTCCAGAATGTCCTCTCCAGAAGTCACTATTATCTAATACCATGAATACCACTATTAATAACACTATATCATACAATATTATATTCACTCAACAACATGATTACAATTTATATTATATAGTACACAATATATAAAGATAATATTTAATTATATTTTGGTGATAACACTATTAACCAATTTCAGTTTCCTTTGCTTCATTACAGATGTATATATGAAGTGTATACACATTCTCCTTAGACAAAGGAGAGAAAGAGAATGATCTAATCCATCTGAAGACTAATCTTAATTCAAGTGATCATATGAAACCAATAATCAAAATAGCCAGATGAACTTGGGCATTTTATTCATTCAGTCATTAGTTGAAAACAACTAACAAACCAACAGAAGAGAGGATCTAACCAAACATATAATCAATCCAAATTCAATGCTTCAAAGTTCATTCCAACAATATTCCAGTTCAAAAATAAATATAAAAAATGAATACACCTGTTATTTTTATCTTTAAATTATAAAATATTCATTTATTATTAAATATTAGGGACTTCCCTGGTGGCTCAGTGGTAAAGAATCCACCTGCCTGCAGAACAGGAGATGCTGGAGACATAGCTTCAATCCCTAGGTCGGGAAGATCCCCTGGAGAAGGAAATAACAACCAACTCCAGTATTCTTGCCTGGAAAATTCCACAGAGGAGCCTGGTGGACTATAGTGTTGCAAAGACCCAGACATGACTGAGTGACTTAGCACACATATTAAATATTAGGGTGAGTGGGAGCATTAGAGTACTTACATCTAATATTTTACAAGTATATTTTTTTAAAGATTTTACCTTTAAGAGCATCACATTTTTATCTTTTATCTTCATTTTCCTTTATTATCATATCATACCCATTGAAGCCTAGACTCACCGGCAAAATGGCAACTTTGACGTAAGTTTCTTTTATGTTTTCTTTCATTATTATCATTGTTTCTTGTAGCACATAATCTTCATTCTCAGTGGCTTGATTATTGATGTGCAGTAAGAAATTGGGTTTAGCTACCAACTGAATGGCTATGTCTCCAAGTAATCCTTTATCTCGAACGATTTGTAACTGAAGAGCAGTGACGTTCTCTATGAGACAGACGTGCCTCAAGTAAGTAAACTTTCTAATAGCTGTTGATGCTATTCTAAGCACTTAGGGTGGAGTGTTCTGACTATATCTTCTGGACAGGTAAAGAAAGACAAACAAAGATAGTGTATACTCCCAAGGAATATTTCTTGCTTTTCCCAACCAGTCACCAGAGTTGTGCTAAAATCACCACAGACTGCCGGTATTAATTCCCAGTTTTAAACCCTCACTTCTGGGTCTCTCTCACTCTCCTATGCTGCATATGGCATGCCCATTAACAGAAATTGCTGAAAATACTAAGAAAGTGCATAGCTGGAGGATGAGCAGAGGGGCTAATGACAAATGCTAAGAAGATTCTTCAAAAATGAAAAACTAAACACACACAGTCATTTAATGACTCATTAAAAGAGCAAGTTTGTTCTTAAAGGTGGCTATCACAGAGCTCAAAGTATCTCACAGCACCTATTTCACTTCTTAGATTTTTAAAATTTAATTTGCTAAAAATGAAAAAAAAAAAAAAGCATGTCAATCTTCCCTACCAGTCTGTGAGTTTCTAATGACCGAATACCATGTCTTTGCTTCCAAAACATGTAGCGTGATTTCTGGTACTTACTAGGTGCTATGGTTGCTGAATGGATAAGTGAACAGATCATTTTACTTTAAGGCTACTATTTCTGTTCCCATATATACAGACTTATAAAGACCTATGTGAATAATTACATGTCATTTGTCTCCATCAGCTATTTCAATGAAAGGTCCTTAAAAGATGTCTGTTTCTACTTGAAAATTTTCGAACCTTCAGATAGCATATTAATACTGAGATGGCCAAAAGATTCATTCAGATTCTTCTGTACTGTCTTATGAAAAAACCCAAACAAACATTCTGACCAACCCAATACATACATATTATATTTAACCTTTTATTTAAATAAGTCAAATGACCTTCATCTATAAAAATCTATTTATTCTACAATTTATACAAATAGGCAAAGATGTCAACATGAAACTCAAAGGAAACAGGGAAATAGAAACTGATGACTCATACTTCACAGAAAATATTATTCTAATTATTGCTTTGGCTTTAATAATTAACATCTCAAGTACCACATGAACTTCCCTGTGCTGTTGATTGTTTTCTGTAACTATTAAAAATCTATACAGGAGAAACTGAGCAAGAAAAGAGAACAGACAGATTAAAAGTGAAAAAGAGAAAGTAAAATAAAAACCAAACATTTCTACTACAACGATTTACTAAACCATTAATATTTCAATTATGACAGTAATATCTCAAAAGTAAAAGTATTTCATACAGCCATATCACTGACTGATGACATGACCAGACAATTTAATAAAGACAAATAAAAAGTAAAAAGGATTATGACCTGTCAAACTGAAAAATATCACACAAAGAGAAATTTATAGCCCCAGTAAATATTAAACTATTCAATAAAACTTATGAGAACCTGAAAATATCTAACAAGATTTACCTTTAGGCTCTGCTACTTTAATGAAGAGAGACTCAGCATGCCAGCCAACCAAGCCATAAGGTGAGTCATTGGGCAGAGTGGTTATCACAGACTTGTTTCTTTTCTGATCAATAGTAGCACCTTTTGATGGGTCCTCAACCCCTTCTGTGATAATACGGATGAGTGTTACAATGACAATCTCTGACAATTCTGGTAGATCATCAGCAAGAACAGTCAGAGTAATTGTAGACAGTGCCTGGCCTTCAGAAAATGAAATCTAAAATTTTAAAGAAAGAGGAGTTTATTTATATTTTAGTTATCACTGTGCAGGAAGAATATCAAAGGTTAGATTATCTTTTAATACTGACCATATCTTAAATAAGCAACAACATGTGATCCTACAAATCAATCAAATGCCTTTCACATGAGAAAGAAAAGATTTTTAGGAAAAAGAAAAAGTAAACCACTACTAAAACTTAAGCTAATAAATCATGTAGCCAAACTGTCCTGTCCTGGAACCTACATTCTTAATGAAACACTGATTTCATACTCTTTCTCTCTGAAAATTTAGGTATAAAATCCTAGGTACCATATATAAAATCTATAAACATTAAATATCTTCCTCTACAAAATTTTTGCTAGGAATGCTACTTCCCTTGCTTAAACTCAGAATGTATTATTTAACAATGATTCAGTCAAAATAGAAGTAGAAAGACAGAGATACAAATCAGAGAAGCTCTCTCCTGTGTCTCCATTATTTGAAGATTCAAAACTGAATTTGCTAAAAGGCACCTGAAGTCCTTTCTGATAGGGCTTCTGTCTGTTTCTTGAATGTCATTTCCCTTTGTTCCCCACCTCAGATTTTATTCTCTAGTAATAGGGACACAGGATTTCCCTGGTGGCTCAGATACTAAAGAATCCACCTGCAAGGCAGGAGACTCAGGTTCAGTCCCCGAGTCGATAGGTTTCCCTGGAGAAGGAAATAGCATCCCAGTGCAGTATTCTTGCCGGGGAAATTCTATGGACAGAGGAGCCTGGCGGGCTACAGTCCACAGGGTCCCAAAGAGTCAGACAAGACTGACCAACTAACACTTATTAATAGGGATACAAACTATTTACAACTATTTACAACTATTTAAACGAGCATTACAAGCCTATTTTGCTGGCACTCATCTTTCCACCTAGAGAAGGCACTTCAGGATATAAACTCAAGAGCTTTACTAATAAAATCAGAAGTAAGAAAACTACTGCCCTTTGGTCAAATCCATTTTTTAGAAATCAAGTTTTACTGGCAAACAGAAAAGCTCATTTGATCACATATTGTCTATTGCTGCTGTTGTGCTACAAAGGCAAAGCTAACAGCTGGAGAGAAGACCATACAGGCCCTAATGTCTAAAGTATTTACTATCTGACCCTTTACACAATTTATTCTCCTTTGGATAAAATACTTCTCATCCAGACTACAGTCCACACTTAAAGACACTCTTTTAGGCATTTAAATTAGAAATCATTTTAATTATGCTTACATGAGAAATACTAATTGGGGAAATATAATTCAGAACCTGAGAAATACAACTTTAAGTTTTTGGTAGTTTGAATACATATTCACTGCAATAAAACTTGCCATAATATTCTTAAGACACTTTGCTCCAATCATCTTTCCAATGATACAGAAATCTAGAAATGATGAACCAGAATAAACACCTACCCTGTTTAGAGAAAATTCCACGAGAGGTCTTTTAAAAGCACTCTTCAGAGAAACACTTGGGCAAAATACACGAGTAATCTATGAAACCCAACACAAGTCAAGGAAACAAGCCATCCTCCAATGAGGAACCAAAAGCCCCTTGAACCCTCTCTTTGTGAGTTGCCTACTTCTTTGGCCCATTCTGAGTCCATCCTCAAACTTGTGTCATGAATGTCTACTACCCTCCAACAGTACATAATGTGATACTCTCCCAGACCCCTTCCTGTGACTTATGTACCTATCCCGCAGCTATTGGGAATAACAGCTTCTGTATTTCTCATGGGAACTGTCCTCAGCTGCAGCACACTATTGTACCCAAGGTTATCCCCCAAAGGGCTTCCCAGGTGGCTCGGTGGTAAAGAATTCACCTGCTAATGTAGGAGATGCAGGAGACACAGGTTTGATCCCTGGGTTGGGAAGATCCCCTGGAGAAGGGAATGGAAACCCACTCCAGTATTATTGCTTGGCAAGTCCCATGGACAGAGAAGCCTCGCGAGCTACGGTCCAGGTGGTTGCAGGTAGTTAGATGCAACTGAACACACACGTATGCCCCAAAACAGAAGGTGATCTGAGACCAAGGATCGTTAAATCAGGGCTGCAGTATCACATCCCCTCCCTCAAGCTGGAAAACAGGAAACTCAACAACTACTGACCACACAACTCCGGTCTATTTTTCCATACACCTGGCTATTTTACACACACTTGGTCTCTATTTATAGCTTCTATTCTACCCACATCTCAAAACCACATTTCCAGCCCCAGATGCATTGGTTTTATCTTTCTGACAGTGTAATACACCCATAATCTGGCTGACGAGTGGACTGAATTTCAAAAGGGATAGTGTTTTTAAGGATAGTTTTGATATTACAGGGGCAAAAAGGAAGAATCACTACAATAAAACTAACCTTAATGTGTAGCCCTCTCTATGGTGATTAGGAGGAATCCAGTGGTGACATGGTCAAACTCAAATACTTCACCCACAGGGCAGGGTTTGGTTCCATGTATCAAGAGTAACCACAATTTAAAAGTGACTTTCCTATAATGTTTTAAATTACATACCACTCCTGAGGTAGGAAATATATCACTAATACTTCCGTCAGCTTCCCACGCTACGGTTATACGACCATATGTTCCTTTTAAGCGTTCCACATTCAAGGTTAGTAGGCTATCTTGCTCCATTTCTTCCACTTGCTTATATAATGAATTCTGGAAAATACACAGGAAGTCACAGAGAGCTATTTGAAATTATCTAAGCAGACTTTTATTTCATGATAGCATGCATTTGCAAAATTCACAGTACTCAGCAACATATTAAGTAAAAAAAAAAAATTTTTTTACATGGTAATGTAGAATGACCATGACTGTACTTTAAATCATGTCAGTTTGAATAAGTAAAAGACTAAGTTAAAGTAAATGAAAATGATAATTTTATAGCTTTTTTTCCCCAGCTCTATATTTTTCAAATTTTCTTCAAAACACATATATCAGTTTTACTCAGAAAGCATGCTCATTTTTACAAACAGTATACACAGCATGTAAGCGGCTTGTAGAACAGCAATGTCATAGGGAAGTTAGGAGAACAGAGAAGCCTTCTTCCTCCCCTACATTAAGCTCTGGCAATCCTTCCAGGTCTTTGCTTCCTGATTGTAATAAGTGTTTGGTCTACGTGGTCCGCAAGGTCCTGTCCAAACGTAATGACATCATGAGAACCCAGGAGCTCCTTTCTGATCATTGACAAATGTCTCCTATCCTTACATTCATATCCTCTGAAACATTTCTACAGGCTGTGACGTTCCCGCGGACAATGTTCCATTCTTAGCCCATGCTCTTTACAACTGTTTTTCCTGCCAGAACGATCCCTCTCCCTCCTGTTAGAACCCCTTACTCCTCAGCTCACCTATACTTCTGAGCCTCTTTCCTTTGTTCCAAACTGATTTCTGCATCTCTCTGACTTGGAACTTTCTCTGCCCAAGGCCCGCAACTTCTATTGCGGCCATTTAACAAACTTTTCCTCAAAATTAATACTCCAAAAAATCTCTTCTTACAATAACCCTGCTTCCTCCATAGGCAATACAGACAGAACACAAAGACTTTTAAAAATCTTCCCAGTAAGGTTTTTCTTGTTTCTTTACTAAATCTGAAAAAGAACTACCCCATTAATTTCTCAAATGAAATTAAGAAATTTCATTTAAGCTTACGAAAGCTTCTAGTTAGAATGCTAATTTGAGAAGATATCCAACCCTATGGCAGTATTTTACACAGCATCTCAACACACTGTTACAGATGTTACACAGTAATAAAATCCTGCTCAAGGCAATCAAACATTCCTACAGAAAGTGCTTTGATTTTGAAATATGCGTATAATTTCTTCACAAAAGACAATGCTTTTTAAAAAAAATAAAGAAAGAAAATGCCGTTTCAAAAGAGAAGCCTCTCTCTGGTTTAATGCCGTCTATTAACAAGGATTGGTAAAATGAGGATTTAATATAGCCAGAAAATATTCAAGAAATTGTCAACATCTTCTTAAGTCCCATCTTGGAATGAGGTTGTCCAGACACAAGAGGCCTGTACTGAGGAACTTGACTGAGTGGACTGAAGAAACCTAGGATTCTGTCTGTTGGCAAGGATCACACCACAGTGATTTGATAGCTCTGAAACAATTATGAAACAAGTTTCACAAACAGAGGTCTATGCTTAGGCAGTTGAGGAACACAATAGACTCCCCAGCTGCAGCATGACTTGGGGGAAGGGGATGAAGCTGAGCGGCAGAGCATGTGGGTTCCTGCCCCAGGAGCTACAGCTCCATCCTCCAAACTTGTATGAGACCCTGAGAAGCCCAAGGGAGTCTTCTGTTTCCTCTCCCGTATAATGGCAGTTCACAGGAAGCACCGACTGTGTGCAGGCACTTCTCTGGTTCAGGGAAAGCTGCAGAGAAAGTGGTATGTGCGCTCTCATGCTCTTGCAGGTATGCGTGCTAAACGGCTTCAGTCACGTCCAACTCTGCGACCCCGTGGACCGTAGCCTAGCAGGCTCCTCCATCCCTGGGATTCCCCAGGCAAGAATACTGGAGTGGGTTGCCATGCCCTCCTCCAGGGGATCTTCCCGGCCCAGGGATCGAACCCGTGTCTCTTATGCCTCCTGCATTGGCATGCAGGTTCTTGACCTCTAGTGCCACTTGGGGAGTCCCTAATGCTCTTAAATATTAGCAAAAAAACCCAGACAAACTAGGCTGTTCTAAGTGCCGGAAAGAAGATTAAGCTGAAATAAAAAGCAATAGACTGCTGGTGGGAGTCGCATTTTTCAATCATAACAGGCCTTTCTGGTAAGATGGCATTTCAGCAGAGAGGAAATAAAGTGAGGGAACAAGTCGAACAGTGCGAACACCTGGTGGGGAAGGAGGGCGTCTTCTTTCTTTCTAATCCTCCCACAGCCCATGTCTTAGGGTTACTCTGTCCTACACAGTAGCCACTCGCCACATGGAATGGCACCTTTCTTTAAGAATAAAAATGCCCACTGGATTTGAAGACAAAATATGAAAAAAGGATGTCAAATATTTCCTAAGTAATTCTATGTTGACAACATGTTGAAACAACAGTATTTCAAATATACTGAGTTAAATAAAACATGAAAACTGATTTCACCTGTTTCTTTTTACTTTTCTAATGGGGCTTCTAGAAAACTCAGAATTACCCAGGGGCTAATATTATAATTCTGTTGGGCAGAGCTGCCTCAGAGGAAGCTGACCTGCCTTTGGCTTCAGAAATGGACAAGCAGGGTAACAGAGTGATCCCTATATGCCATGCTATGGAGAAGGCAATGGCACCCCACTCCAATATTCTTGCCTGGAGAATCCCATGGATGGAGGAGCCTGGTGGGTTGCAGTCCATGGGGTCGCTAAGAGTCCGGCACGACTGAGTGACTTCACTTTCACTTTTCACTTTCATGCTTTGGAGAAGGACATGGCAACCCACTCCAGTGTTCTTGCCTGGAGAATCCCAGGGACAGGGGAGCCTGGTGGGCTGCCGTCTATGGGGTCGCACAGAGTCGGACATGACTGAAGCGACTTAGCAGCTTTCCTCGGAAAGAGCATGTCCATATGTACAACACACGTAATTATAAACATCTCTCTCTCCTTCTCTCATAAGGAAGCAACAAAGGCATAAATGGACAGTAATATATTTGCAGGCGATGAGTGTGACAAGACACAGTGTATAGGGCACTTGGGATCTGCTTCACCATTACCCTCTGGGAACAAGGCTAACAGCAGAGCCGAACTCCTGCACTAAGGCCAGCTAGTACCATTTCAAATTCAACCTTATAAAGATCAGTAGCAAAACAAGGTCAGGTCAAGGTGACTCAGGGTCCATTGTGCAAGTCTATACATTTCAATCATCAGTAGAGTTCACCTTATAATGCAGAGTAGGTGGTGAAGAGGGAAAGGGAGAAAAAGAGGGGCTTAAGACACTCAAAATGTGAATCACTGAGTGCTGATAGCAGCTAAGAAGTAATACCGTGAAAAAACCATTTGCCTTCTAAGTGTGGGATCTTTACCTGAGCAAATCCAACAACTCCATAGGCATCATCATTAGACAGAATAGTTATTTGTACGTAACCATTAATACCAATCTCTGCTCCTCCTTTGGGATTTTTAAGCTGAACTCTGAAGGATTCGTCTTCCTCCGGAACTGTATCATCGAGGACATTTACCGCTATTATAGCTTCTTTGTCTCCAGGCTCAAATATCAATTCACCTGAACTAGCATAAGAAGTACATATAAAATAAGTCTACTGCAACAAATTAAAAGCATATAAATGGTAATCATAAAATTCTCAGAACACTGATTACTACTAAAAGTGTGCAGAAATCACATTTCATTAGTAAAATTGTAATCCAAAACATAATTAATACTAATTAACTAGAAGAATAGATATTAGAAATATGGATAATAAGTAAACTTCTGGCTTATAAATAGCTTGTATTATTTTGTGTATTTTTCCATCACTACATAAAAACTTAAAAATGAGTGCCATATAAAATCATGGTGAGATAGACAGTCAACATAAAATGTTGGACCTACCTAGGAATAAAGTCAGACTGGCTTGAGACGTAGGCTAGCTCATATATATGTGAGTGGGTGGCTCCTGCAAGAGCAATTAAATTTTTGCTTGAATTAAGGGACTTCACTGTAACAAAGGCTGCATCAGAAGCAGATGGTGCTTCAAGAAGAAGAGAGAAGTGATTCAGCTCTGAATTCCAGCAGTAAAGCGCAGACACAGCTTGGCCAAGAAGAAGTAAGTGGACTGTAGGAAGGAAAGAAAAGGGAACCAGAATGAAAAATGAATGTCAACTCACAGGCTCCCAACACTAGTATAGCAACAAAATTCTCCCACCTACCAAAGCTACATTTAGATTGCTGAAGTAACTAAATATGGTACAATTTCTGAAACAACTGGATATAAACAATAATTTAAAAATACTGTGAAACAACCAAGTCAGTCTGACAATGTACCCACAACCCACTTAATTTGTTTAAAAAATCAAAAGCTAATAAAATCCAAATGGATTTTAAACTCTTGCATTCACCCTAATATGTATTTATTGAATAGCACTGAAAGATCCTTTCTAAAGTGAACAAGATCGGTAATTATACCACTGAATGTTTCATTTTTGTATTTTCCTTTCTACTGAATCCATATGAATTTATAATTGACAAATTATAAATAGTCTAAATGTGAGAAAACTTAAACAGCTTAATGCTATATTTATAATATAGCAATCCAGATTTATAATTTTATATACAGATACTAGACTACTAATATTAAAATATATTTAATTATTCCCCTCCTTTGGATGTTTACTTTGTTTTCTGTTTGTCAATAATAACTAGAGACAGGGGTAATCATTTTATTTTCATCTGATAAATTCTTAAAGGTGTCCTAAGGATATTAGCAACTTTATGATCTTTGATTATATTCTGTATTCAATAAAGGCCAATATATTCAGTATATTCTGCCAATGCTTTTTGAGATGCTGGTAGGAAAGCATGCTCTTAATAGTTCAAAGCAATGGCATATAATTATATCTACAAAAGTTAGGAGCAGAAGGGGGCTCACTACACTCTATATACCATTTAGCAATCTTCAGACTTAAAACTGGGAAGAAAAGTCAGAAACACACACAAATGCCAATACTTGGAAAAACACACTGGAATAAGAAGATATCATTTAAGATTGACTATGCATTAAAATAGCGCACAGAACCAAAAGCATGGGTCTTTCTACAGTTGTAGCCAATAGGTTAAAACGGAAAACCCCATATCCTCATTATTAAATATCAAGAACTATTGATCATGTTTATCTATGGTAATTAAATTAAGCTTCCCTGGTGGCTCAGAGGTTAAAGTGTCTGCCTGCAAGGCGGGAGACCCAGGTTCAATCCTTGGGCCAGGAAGATCCCCTGGAGAAGGAAATGGGAACTCACTCCAGTATTCTTGCCTGGAGAATCCCATGGATGGAGGAGCCTGGTAGGTTACAGCCCACGGGGTCACAGAGTCGACACGACTGAGCGACTTCACTTTCTTTCACTATTTCAGTTTAGTAAATGTTACATAGTAAAGATCAAGAAAGGTTATTAATAAACTTGCATTTTAAACTCATCAAATATTTTTCATAAAGCTTTGTAAAATGGTACACAGTCAGTAAAGAGCAAACTTCTCAGATGAATCACAACATCTCTCAAGTTTAACTGATTTTATAGTCTAACCAGAATCATAAACTGAAGTGTTCTGAATATCACTGATTATGTAGCTTAACCCTTAGAGATATACCCTATTCAAATCCTTGCAATCTCATTAGAATGACAAGGCAGCAAATAGATAATCAGACATTCAGAGCAGGAAACATACAGGCTCAAATCTACATATATGTATGCAGGGAGAACTTTCTCAGAAAATAGACATGCATATTTGTTCAAGATTATGATATTGGACAGAGAATTTGTAAAGAAAAAAAATTCCTAAATCTCTACCTACTCCAGGGCACAGAATTTTAACTAGTACTGATTACAGAATTCTCTTCCATAAGAAAGAAAAAATATCCTAAAGGAAGGCAATTATATGAGATTATTTAAAAAGTGCCTGTGGAAAAAGAGAAATTCCATGACTAAAGCCAACAGGAACTAAAGGGTCTCTTGATGAAAGTGAAAGAGAAGAGTGGAAAAGCTTAAAACTCAACATTCAGAAAACTAAGATCATGGCATCCAGTCCCATCACTTCATGGCAAACACATGGGCAAACAATGGAAACAGGGACAGACTTTATTTTCTTGGGCTCTAAAATCACTGCAGATGGTGACTGCAGCCACGAAATTAAAAGACGCTTGCTCCTTGGAAGAAAAGCTATGACCAAACTAGACAGCATATTGAAAAGCAGAGACATTACTTTACTGGCAAAGGTTTGTAGAATCAAAGCTGTGGTTTTTCCAGTAGTCATGTATAGATGTGAGAGTTGGACTGTGAAGAAAGCTGAGCGCCAAAGAATTGATGCTTTTAAACCATGGTGTTGAGAAGACTCTAGGTAGTCCCTTGGACTGCAAGGAGGTCAAACCAGTCAATCCTAAAGGAAATCAGTCCTGAATATTCACTGGAAGGACTGATGCTGAAACTGAAACTCCAATACTTTGGCCACCTGATGCGAAGAACTGACTCATTAGAAAAGACCCTGATGCTGGGAAAGATTGAAGGCAGGATGAGATGGTTGGATGGCATCACCAACTCGATGGACATGAGTTTGAGCAAGCTCTGGGAGTCAGTGATGGAAGGGAAAGCCTGGCGTGCTACAGCCAATGGGGTCGCAAAGGGTCGGACATAACTGAGCAAATGAACTAAGGGCTCATTCTTGGTGTTCACGCCCTTACCTACCCCTGTATCTACTCAACCGTCAGCTCCCACAACTTGTGAGACAGCTTCTGAATTAATCTACTGCTCTGACTTTGACCTGGATCACCTACCGCTTTCCAAGCTCCAACATTCAACATCTTTAGTCTGAATTGTGATGAGAGCCCCCAGCTTGTCTACTGACATCTCTTACCCGCCTCTAAGCTTTCTCCCACTGGCAATCCACACTCCATTTTGAAAACATACACACAAACACTCATTCACTCACACACAATCTCTGTCTCATTGTCTGTCTTCTTCTTTCTCTCTTTCTCTCTGCACCCTTCTCTTTTTCATCTCACTGCATTCTCAGAAAGGCACCCTGATACTTACCAGATAGAAACAATAACCCTTTAAGTCCCTATGGCCTATCTGATTTCATCCTCAGTTACACGCTGGACCACTCTCCCCTCACTGCCACACTGCCGTCTTCCTGGTCCTTTCCCAGACACTGACCATTTTACCCACACTGCTCCTTTGGTCTAGAGCTTGCCTTATGCTCAAATCTTTGTCTCATCAACCCCTACTCATCCTATAAGTAAGTGTAGTCAGTTGCTCAATCATGTCCAACTCTTGGCGACCCCATGGACTGTAGCCCATCAGGCTCCTCTGTCCATGGGATTCTCCAGGCAAGAATACTGGAGTGGGTTGCCATTTCCTTCTCCAGGGGATCTTCCTGACCCAGGGATCGAACCTGGGTCTTCTGCATCACAGGCAGATGCTTTACCCTCTGAGCCACCAGGGAAACCCTTTAGTTCACAAGTAAATGTTTCTTCTTTAAGAAAGCATCCTGGGCATCCCTTAGAAGAGGTCATTCATCTTTGTTTTATGCAAGTTATTTTTTTAATGGCGATTATCTGTTTGTAGCCAAAAACTTAACTTGTGTGATTATATATAATGGCCCTTCTTCCCTATTAGATGTTAAAACTTCTTCAGGGCAAGAACTATACCTGATTTTGCTTATCCCTGTCTTCTTGGGGTTTACCACCGTGCTGGGCACATAATTGGCACTAAGAAATATCTATTAAATAATGAAGGAAAACAGGGAGAAGGGGAAGTCAGGTTTATATGTCTTGGCAGTCTTTGTTATACTCATTCTTCCTCTTTCATTTAAAGAATTCAGTCATTAATCTCTGTCAAGTCATTAACCAGAATAAATATGTAATCCTCTGAGTCATGGCTCCAATCTAATACTTTTAATAAAACATTTGACACGTTCAAAATAAGAAAGTCCTTGTATATTATTTAATGCATAATTTCAGCTTTCAGGAGATCTATAATAAGCCATTCTAAATAATTACCTATAATCTTTTCATATTCTGCATCCTCAAGTCACAGAAACAAAAGAAATAAAGAGACCTCACAATGGTCCCTTAACAAGCCTCTGGCAGAATTTTTCACAAGTTCTTTAGAAAGTGTGCCTATTCTATTTTTTTTAAGATTTTAAAGGGAATTCTATAACTTCAATTAAAGGCCCATTCAGGCAGCACTCTTCATCCTTAAACACATTCATTAGGCAACTATTTTGAATCATAATAAGTAGCTCAAGTAGATGGAGTTAGTCCACTTGAAATCTTGAGGTCTAAGAAAAGTAAAAAAAAAAAAAAAAGATAAAGGCACAAACTTAAAGGACAAGCAGACAAAAACTAAACAAATACATGATGGAAGATACGGAATTTATTCAGTTAGTCGATTGTTGAGTGAGTGAGAAGAAAGTCAGAGGTGGCTGTCACAGAATAGCTTCCTAGACCGACAGGCTGTCAGAGGCTGACAGTGTGAAGGGAAGGTATTTAAGAAAAGCGTGAGCAGAGCGGAGACAGACGGGGGGCTGGCAGCAGACACAAGACTGGTGCGGAGGCAGGAGACTGACAGAAGAGTCCAGAGCGAGGAGAGCACACAGCGTGGGCACCTGCGAGGACGCGGGCCGAGGAGCGGGGAGCAGCATCCACGGAAGCTCGGTGCCGCCAGGCAAGCGTCCACCACGGAAGTGAGGCACACAGGCCCCGAGCCCTGGCCAGTGGCTGCGGTGGCTGAAGGTGGCCGTGCCTAAAGGTTCTATCAGCTGCCCAAGAAAGCAGCGGCCGGGCCCCAAGAGGAAAGCCCACAGACAGACTCCTGCATTTGTGCAAGATTCTCTCCTCTTCTCAACAGCATTTTCTCTGTCGATTTTTAACTCCTGAATTCAATGAGCCCCATGGGTCAACAGGTCCTCCTACTGATGTCCTCCTGATTCAGTCCCTCACCTCTAACCACCCACTAAGGATTCTCCGTTCCCCTGGCCTGGGCGGCTGCGCACAGCACAACATGTCCTACAGAGCGAAGACAGCTGGGAGCCGTAAAACACACCTCGGGTCATCATCTGCCTTTGAAACGCGTGTGAGGATTTCTCCACCTCAGTAACGTTCAGAGTGAGTCCAGGGACCCCTAACAGTCCTTGAGACCCTCTAAGAGGTTCTATGACGGCAAAACAACTTCCCTAATGATACCAAGATGCTGTCTGTCTACTTCACTCACATTCTCTCATGAGGGCCCAGTGGGATCTCCCATAGGCCAGATGACTGATATTATTGCAAAAGGCTAAATTACAGATGCAGACATGAGAATCCAGCTATCAAACCAGACAGGAAAGAGATCTACAAAAAAAAAAAAAAAAAAGCCAGTGCCACTCTTATAAAGGTTTTTAAAATTAAAAGGTATACTATTTATGTTGACAGGTAATGAGTTTATTGCTGTCATTTTTCAATGAATATGGAGAAGGGAACAGCTACCCACTCTGGTATTCTGGCCTGAAGAATTCCACAGACAGTACGGTCAGTCCATGGGGTCGCAGAGTCAGACACAACTGAAAGACTTTCACTTTTCACTTTTAAATGAATCAGAATCTTCTACATTTCTCAATTTTAATTTCTAATATAATA
Organism: Capra hircus; assembly: GCF_001704415.2. NCBI lineage: Eukaryota > Metazoa > Chordata > Mammalia > Artiodactyla > Bovidae > Capra > Capra hircus. Next base: position 20,260,374 of record NC_030814.1, read on the forward strand.
TATCAATAAATATAATCCATACAAACCAAAGCTCTTCAGGGTCCTCAAATTTTTTAAGAGGGTGAGAAGTTTCTAAGAACAAAACGTTTAGGAACGGCTGGACTATCCCTGGGCACAGTTCAACCCCCGGGGCCTGACATTCCAGACCTTCTTGCACAGGCTCTAGCCTGCCTGTCCTCAACCCTACCACCACCGATTCTGACTTTAAACACTGACTTACATATGGCTATTTAACAAATGATGCTATTTAATTCATACTGAATCGCTGTGTCTCAGTTTGCAAGTGGGACCCAGATTTATTCAGACTCGCCTGCTGAGTCGCTCGCGGTTGGCCTCTAAGTTCCACGGGGCACCTCACAGGAGACACACTGTCTCCTGCACTTGCCTTCTGAGCTGTTCACACCTGCTCTGGGAGGCAGCCTCCAACCTCACGAGGTCAACCGTCCTGGGCTTCTTCACCTCATGGCCACTAGGTGCCCCTCAGCTCAAGTGCTTTCTTAGCAACTCTGAAAATAATCCTACAGCCTCCAGATAGCATTAACCCCCTGGGTTCTCACTAACAGACTTGGAGAAACCACTGAGATTATAAGACTGCTTATATTTCTGATATGGATTTAAGGTATAGAGGACCCAGAAAGGATTTTGACTAAAGGAGAAAGTTTGGAGAGTGAAGGAGGAAAGCAGAATTCTCATAATCATTTTCTGACTTTAAACAAACTCTTAAATGTGGATATTTGCTATCTCACTTATAAATATTTTCATATTTTAAAAAGTTCGTGGAATGTTACTCTGAATTTTCTCTAGACAAAAGAAATACATTATCTTTATTTATCCTTCACTAATAATTTTCCCCTTAAAATTGATGCTTTTGAACTGTGGTGTTGGAGAAGACTCTTTAGAATCCCTTGAACTGCAAGGAGATCCACCCAGTCCATCCTAAAGGAAATCAGTCCTGAATATTCATTGGAAGGACTGATGCTGAAGCTGAAATTCCAATACTTTGGCCACCTGATGCGAAGAACTGACTCATTAGAAAGACCCTAATGCTGGGAAAGATTGAAGGCGGGAGGAGAAGCAGATGACAGAGGATGAGATGGTTGGATGGCATCACCGACTCTATGGATATGAGTTTGAGCAAGCTCCAAGAGTTGGTGATGGACAGGGAAGCCTGGCGTGCTGCAGTCCGTGGGGTCACAAATGACCAACTGAACTATTTTAGTCATTCTGATTCTTCTCAAGCACAGGGTCCATTCCTTTTGAAATTCTAAGAATTCTGGAAATATTATTGAAGAGATCTTAATTTTACATCCGTATCAACCCACTCCAGTGTTCTTGCCTGCAGAATCCCAGGGACGGGGGAGCCTGGCGGGCTGCCGTCTATGGGGTCGCACAGAGTCGGACATGACTGAAGCAACTTAGCAGCAGAGTGATACTACTTTTAATTCAGTAAGACTGAAACCATTCCAGCTTTTCACACTTCCTTTAGGATCTGTTAACATTTGAAATGCTTTACCTATTCCTGAAGCTGGTGTGAAAGAGTGGATCTTATTAACAGCTGCAAAATCCAGGGATTGAAAATATCTGAAAGAAGACTGTCCTGCCTCCCAGACGAAAATGTCAACTGAATTCTGATCTCCTACAATAACAGAATAAAAGACCAATCTGAAGGCAAAAGTTACAGGAAAAAAAAGACAAAATTACACAATAAAACTATAATAAAAATGTTAGATTTAATTAAAGAAACAAAGAGTATGACATTTCTTGAGAATTCATTCAATTAAACAAAAATACAACTTGGAAACACTTCAAAAGTCTTTTTGCATTCACCACAAGAAGTATAAGCATGGTTTAGCCACTAATTACGATCTGATATCAAAAGAATAATATTGAAGTTTTGCTTTTTAGGAATGTTGAATTTTTACTTATGAAACTACCGCTAAGCAGAAAAAAAGCATATCTGTATTCAGAGAGTATTTTTAAATGGTCTTATCAAAAGTCACTTGGCACTATTTATTACCACTTCAGGTTATCCATAGCATCCTAAGCACAGTCATATAAAAAGTTACCTGTTTGCACATATAGTGTAAAATCTTCATAATTCTTTCTACTTTACCAACCCAACTCCAGTTTTATTTTAGTATCTTTACTACAGTGGTTCAGAAAACCTACAGGTTATGAACATAACACTTCAAATGTTTTTCTTTGTTCCCCAAATCCATCTTTACCTGACAGTCAATAGATTCAACAAGAAATATTCTATGGATTAGCCAAAAAAAATTATTACAAGAGTATTTTCATACGAACATAATATGAATGCAAGGTACTTCTGATAACAACTGTATATGCCTTGCAAACACTCTATGGTCTTACCTAGAAAGATAGTTTTGACAAAAATTAAGTAAATATCATCGCCTGAAGTCAAGGCTTCCACTTGTGTTGTTCCACTGATGGGAACTTCCTGGAAGTTAGTAAACTCATTGCTGGACCACCTGAGTAAAAGGGAGTTTGACCTGGCATTAGCCTGGGCAATGGCTAAAAACACAGTGCCGCCTCTGGTGAACAAGGCCATGCTCAGCACACCTCGGACAGAGAGGGTCTGATGCCACACAAAGCTTCCTCCATTCCACCTGAAGACCTGCAGGGAATGAGCAAATGCAAAATGCTCGTGACTAGGGATTTAGCACTTGTAAGAATGGAGCCAATATCGTATGTTACTCTCTAGGACTCTTTAGTTAGGAAGATACTTTCATAAATGAGGAAATATCAAAACATGATTTCTCATTGCTCTCTCCCTCTTCTTATCTCTGTGTGTGTCTCTGCATACACAGAGATCTGAAGAGAAGTTATTTGAAAATAAATAAATTTCAAATATACATCTGGGCAGGGGTGGGTGATAGAAAGAGAAGAGAAATTCAAAAACAGAAAAAAAAAAATTGTTCAAATACTAAAACTTCAGAACTGGAAAAGAAACTTCCCAACACTGTATTATCATAACTCACTGCTCAAGCAATAAAATATAAAGATAAACCATCTAAACTTTTTACTCCTGAAGGTGGCAATGCATACTCATGAACTTAAAACTAAAAGAAAACCCTGAATCCACCTGATTTCTTATGCCATCTGGTTAATTTCACAAAGAATTACATATAAACCAAACATTATGCAAGAAGTTACAGACAGAGTTGCTTCTCCCTTTATGGATCTTATTAATTAGTAGAAAAAGGCAAACAATAAACACATAAATAATTATATAAATGTATGATTATTAATCTGAGACAAGTGCTGAACATAACAGTTAGGAAGGTATGACAGAGAATTATGACTGTCCTAGGAAATAAAATGAGAAAGAATGGCATGACAGATTTTCTAAGGTAGAAAATGTTCATCACAAGCTGAACAAAGACTGGCCCCGCTGGAATGGAGTTGACAGCACTGGGGCAGTGAAGATCAGACAGGACAGGTAAGATCATGAGGTTCCTTTGGTTGGGTGACCATACAATTTATCACAGGGTGAAAGAGACAATCATTGTAGGAAGGGTGAAAGAGACGATCTTAATCATTGCAGGACAACAGGCATGACCCAGCACTGTGCTGTGGAAAGAAGATGATACAATTATACTATTAACTATCTGTATTAAATAATCTAGAATTTATTTCAAACATAATTGGAAATCACTGAATAATTTTAAAAAGAGGAGCAACATGAATTAATATTTTTTAAAGATTACTCCAGCTACTTGGCACATGTATCTGAGGAGGTCAGAGAAGTCTGGAGAACCAGCTAGGAGGCTACTTTACTAGCGTGCTGAGAAGTGACGAGGACCTGGATTAGGGGATGAAGAAGCAGAGATGAAAAGAACTGCCCATACTCAAAAAAAGTCTGGGGAGATATAATAAAAAACACTTTATAATAAATTAGATGGGAATGAATAACTAGGAAAAAATCAAGAAAGTTATAACCCAGCATTCTATCTTGAGCAATCGTATTTATGAGGGTACTATCTCCTAAGATGAAAGCAAATACTTGAAACAAGTTTCATAGAGAAAATCTACAGTTTAGTTTGCACTATGTTAAATCTTAGCTACATAAACTATATATAAGTGGACATGCCAACATGCAGTTAGACAGGAGGTCTAGAATACAGAGAAAAGGCTACTGGTAAATTTGGAAGATAGCCTATAGTTGATATTCAGAGTAATAGGACTGGTAAAAATAGTCAGAGTGAGTGGAGAGGGAAAAAAAAAAAGGAATTGTGAACCAAAACTGAATCTGATATCTGCAGGGCAGCAATGGAAACACGGACATAGAGAGGAGACTTGTGGACAGAGCACAGGAAGGAGAGGGTGCAATGAACCGAGAGAGTAGCACTGAAACTCATACGTTACCAGCTGGAAAATAGACAGCCAGTGGGAATTTGCTGTATGATGCAGGGGGCTCAACCCCATGCTCTCTAACAACCAAGAAGGGTGGGGCGGGGTGGGAGGTGGGAAGGGAGGTTCAAGAGGGAGGGGACATACGTATACTTATGGCTGGTTCATGCTGACGTATGGCAGAAACCAACACAATATTGTAAAGCAACTGTCCTCCAATTAAAAATAAATTTAAAACAATTTTTATAAATAATAACTGAGAAAAAAAACTGAACCTGAAAAACTCCAAGATATCTATGTTCAGAATATGTTCAGAAACAGGAGAAGGAAGCAGCACCGGAGACCAAGAAAGATGACGCAGACAAACAGAACAAAAATCTGTGTGGTATCCCAAAATCAAGAGAAGAGATGCTTTAAGTTTGAGGATGAGGTGGCTGTCAAATGCTAATGGGAAGTAATGCAAAATAATGACAGACAAAAGCATCCACTGTATTTGCAAGCCAAGTGTCATCAGTAATCATGAACAAGTTTACAAAGCAAGTAGATGATTCTTTCAAGGTATCTTACTACAGAGGGGAGAAAAGAAATGAAACAAGAAGTAAAGGGGGATGAGATCAGGAGAGAAATCACTTTTTAAATGTGAAGATTATTACACAGATTGGAAAAAGTTGGCTTAAGGCTCAACATTCAAAAAACCAAGATCATGGCATCCGGTCCCATCATTTCATGGCAAATAGATGGGGAAACAGTGGAAACAGTGGCTGACTATTTTTCTGCGCTCCAAAATCACTGTGGATGGTGACTGCAGCCATGAAATTAAAAGACGCTTGCTCCTTGAAAGGAAAGTTATGACTAACCTAGACAGCATACTAAAAAGCAGAGACGTTACTTTGCCAACAAAGGTCCGTCTAGTCAAGGCTATGGTTTTTCCAGCGGTCACTCATGGATGTAAGAGTTGGACTATAAAGAAAGCTGAGCACCGAAGAATTGATGCTTTTGAACTGTGGTGTTGGAGAAGACTCTTGAGAGTCCCTTGGACTGCAAGGAGATTCAACCAGTCCATCCCTAAAGGAGATCAGTCCTGGGTGTTCACTGGAGGAACTGATGCTGAGGCTGAAACTCCAATACTTTGGCCACCTGATGTGGAGAGCTGACTCATGTGAAAAGACTCTGAAGCTGGGAACGATTGAGGGCAGGAGGAGAAGGGGACGACAGAGGATGAGATGGCTGGAAGGCATCACCAACACAATGGACATGGGTTTGGGTGGACTCCAGGAGTTGGTGATGGACAGAGAGGCCTGGTGTGCTGCGGTTCATGGGGTCACAAAGGGTCGGACATGACCGAGTGACTGAACTGAACTGAACTGAACTGATAATAATCTGAGAATGATGCTAGTGGCACAGTAAAGGGAATACTAACCGTAAGGAAGGCAAGAGGGACCCCTATGTGAGGAGCCTGGTTTTTATAGAAGAAACACTTCTGCCATTGCAGCAGGAGGGGGAATAAGACTGGGTACTGGAGCTTTCTGAATCTGGGGTTGGGAAGATGAGCAATCTCCACCTTGTAGCTCTCCTTTCAACAAAGTCATAAACTGAATGTGAAGAGATGAGAAGCAGGTACGGAAGTTGGAAGAGCAAGAAAAATTATCAAGTAAATATTTATTAAGACACTGTGATACAGCTTATTAGACACATATGGGATTTCTGGGGTGATATGTGCCCCATTAGCAATGTTAAGATGAAGCTCTGTGAAACCAGTTGTGTGATTTTTCTCCATATTTTCCAATGCAATTAAATTCTAATTAAATATTCATGCCTATTTTTACACTTGGCTCCTAAAGACTGTATCATTTAAAAATTAACTGTGACTAATCAATATCTATATTCATCTTTACTACTTTATCATAATCAAATTTTCTTTTATACCAAATCTACAGACTAAACCTTTGATGTGTTTCAATGATTATAAAAAAAAATTCAGTTTAAAAGAATCAAACCTGAGTTAATTGAGAATCATCACTTTGACTTGCAACAATCAAATAATCTTGACTGTCTGAAGTAAAATATCTTACTTGAGAACTTTCTGAAATATTGATTGTTTGTACCTGCAAAGAACACAGAATAGTGACGATAAAAATTTAAAGGGAATTTTACACAGAAAACCCCTGAATACGGCAAAGCTGAGTAAATATTTGAACCTCAAAACTTGAAAAATCATTCTGATCCCTAGGTAAGCATATCTATGTGTCATTTCAAGAAAGATAAAAATATCCCTGGATTAAGACAATTTGCTAAATGTGTGTTAACTTACAAAAGCCCCTTATCATTTTAACATAGAATATACAGTAGTTTCTATTTAGCTCAGTCTCACAAATCTGATTTTTCTTTTAAATAAAGCAATCTACAAAAAAAGTGAAGTTTTTTTTTTACCAGGAATAATTTGAATCCAGATGTGAACATATACACACTATTAACAGAAGACTTTTCTTTATTTCTCTCTTCATGAGTAATCACAAAGTAGGAGGAAAGACCAATATTAAAAGCTTCACATGTTTTAGGATTTTCTATACTTAAATCCTGGGAAACAAGGAATAATAGGAAATCAGGAGGCATCCAAAATCTACATGTACATTTTAGTCTGTGTACCATAACATAAGTGATGCTTACCTCAAATGGGACAAAAATCCCTTGCCATCGGTAAAGAGTAGAAGACAATTTTCTTAACATTAAACCATGTACCGAGTCTTCCAAAGTAAAGAAACACCAGCCAGAAGCTGATGCATCCAGAAAGCTTTGAAACGTAGAAAACGTAACATCCATTCCCCCTGAAAAACATAAACCATGGTTTCCTTGTGTAAAATCCTCTCCAGACTTCACCTAGTCAAAGTTTATTTAAACAATGAAATTAGTGAGTTTGTTACTAGAAATGGAAATATTTCCATGGTAAGCAAGTGCACACATGCGTGTGTGTATATAAGAAAGAAAAGAGACAAACTAGAGTACTTCAAACCAGTAACAGAGTCAACTTACAAAAACAAGAAAAATTTTAATATCTAAACCCACAAAGACATTTCTGGAGTATATTTATAAATAAATATTAAATGTATATTTTAAAGGGAAATATGTTCAGTATGATTTTTATCAGCTTCCATAAAGATAATGAAAATACAACTGAGAAATTTAAAAGTAGTAAACACCTTTTATGGAAACATGCTAAATGCTGGGTTTTAAAAGCTTAACACTATTAATTTGAAACTACCCCTATCCAATAATTTCTAACTTCACGTGTTACATATTTTAAGAATGCCAAAGCAGACTCCCTACCAGTGGCTATCAAATTTGATCAGCCTGCGTCTCCTAAAATTCTGTGCAGTAATTACATTTCATACATGTCCTAAAAGTCTGAGCTACAATTAAACAAAGACAAAAACAAAAAAACTCCACCTAATGGAGTTTTTACCTTTTAAAAACCCTCTCATGTTCTATTATCATGACAGTTTCCCATAGAAGATCAGTTCTTTTTAAACTTTAGTTAATGGTTCAAACATAACATACCAAGAACAAATGTCAAGGTTGAAACCTAGGCTCTCTGTAAATTACTGATCACTTTTTAGATAACCAGTTCAAGAAGTCATAATGCCAATGCCTTTTATGTACTATCCATTGGTGATTTCCTCTCCTAGAAATCCAATATTTTTGAGTCTTGCCTTGCCACTTTTGAAACACCACAGCTTTGACCTTCAGAGAGTGAATATTTTGCACTGAAATCTTAACGATACGGTTAAATCCTTCCCTACCATAATTCAGGAAGAGGGTGGATGAAGAATAAAAAAATGCCTGTTGAGATTTAAGAATCTCCAACATATACTCTCACAAGTACATCCACAAAACACATGCAGAGCCCAAACCATGTAGAGGTTTAACTCTGAATTAGAAACCATAATCTTTCTTTTTTTGGCTCTCATCTTTTCATGGCTTCCGGGCAACTATGAAAGTGAAAGTCACTCAGTCGTGTCCGACTCTTTGCGACCCCATGGACTGGAGCCTGCCAGGCTCCTCTGTCCATTGAATTCTCCAGGCCAGAATACTGGGATGGGTAGCCTTTCTCTCCCTCAGGGGATCTTCCTAACCCAGGGATCGAACTCAGGCCTCCCACTCTGCACGTGGATTCTTTACTGTCTGAGCCACCAGGGAAGCCCAAGGTAATTGTACTACTATTAATTATTTCCTTTCTCGTCTAAATAATCAATCCTTTTCTACTTACTATGTCTTTTCCATCAGCATTTATATGTACTTGCTGCTACTGCTAAGTTGCTTCAGTCGTGTCCGACTCTGTGCCACCCCATAGATGGAAGCCCACCAGATTTCCCCGTCCCTGGGATTCTCCAAGCAAGAACACTGGAGTGGGTTGTCATTTCCTTCTCCAATGCATGAAAGTGAAAAGTGAAAGGGAAGTCGCTCAGTCATGTCCAACTCTTCGCGACCCCATGGACTACAGCCTACCAGGCTCCTCCATCCATGGAATTTTCCAGGCAAGAGTACTGGAGTGGGGTGCCATTGCCTTCTCTGTTATATGTACTCAGGTCTTGTCAAACCAAAGAAATAAACAAAAACCCTGAATCCTACTCCCCTCCCCACCACCACCACTAGTCTTGCTAGGTTCTACCTTCTCAGCCAAACTTCTTGTGCTAGCTACATATATTTGAGGTCTGCATTCTCTCACTTTGATTCAAACTATTTGGAATTTAGGAAGATGGCAATGACGACCCTGTATGCAAGACAGGGAAAGAGACATAGATGTGTATAATGGACTTTTGGACTCAGAGGGAGAGGGAGAGGGTGGGATGATTTGGGAGAATGACATTCTAACATGTATACTATCATGTAAGAATTGAATCGCCAGTCTATGTCTGATGCAGGATACAGCATGCTTGGAGCTGGTGCATGGGGATGACCCAGAGAGATGTTATGGGGAGGGAGGTGGGAGGGGGGTTCATGTTTGGGAACGCATGTAAGAATTAAAGATTTTAAAATTAAAAAATAAATAAATAAATAAATAAACAAAATGTTACTTGGGTTGCATCCCTCTAAACAAACAGCTCTTGCTAATGACAACAAGTATTTTTTCAGTTCTCGTCTTACTTCTCATGAGCAGCTGGCACAAGTTACCATTCCTCTCTTTTTAAAAAGCTCTTTTGCCGCACTCTGCAATCCTGCATTCCCCTGGGTTTCTCACCAGGTCTTCTAAGTCTCCTTCCCCTCTCCCAACTCCTTCCATTTGACTCAGTCTGGATCCTCTTCCCTCCTCTGTCTCCATTCTCACTGGCCAGTGTTTTACATCAATTTCCATGACTTTTAGCAACATGCACACTGAAAGTTCCCAAATTTCTCTCTCCGACAGAGACCTTTTATTGAGTCTAAAGAAATGTCTTCTAAAATTTAACTCAAATTCAAATATTTTACTCCCCTCACCAAAGTAACACTTTGTTTCCATTCAGTACTCCCCTTCTAACTGAAGACATGACTCTCCAACCAACTGCACAAGCTAGAAACCTAGGAGTCACAGCCAGCACCTTCTCCACATCCAGTCTATCACCTAGTCCAAGCTACCACCATCTGTTGCCCTTATGTTTGTCCCTTTATCTCCTCTTTTCTTCTGTGCCAATCCATTCTTTCCATGGCACCAAGAATGATGCCTTCAAAATATAAATGGGATCATACCACCCCACCTGTTATACATGGGCGCCCTCCCTCATGCCTAGATCACGAGACTTTCCATAACCCTAAAATAAAGACTAATGCATGTGATAATATCCTTCAAGTTCTTGAATGATTTGGTCTTACCTAGCTCTCCAAACTCAACACTCTCGCTTATTTCTAAACCCAGTGCCCACTCCAGTTTTTCACTTATATGCTCTATACTCCTGCCTTGGCTTCCTGCTTTCTCTTGTATGTTCCTCTAACTCAGGTCTGTGCATAAACCCCACTCATCCTCAAGTCTTAGTTCAAACCCTGACACCCCCTGGGAAGCATTGTCTTATGTTCTCACACTTAGAACTTCACCTTTAAAAAACATTTATTGTACTTCAAACTACAAGCTGATTTTTACTTATTTATTTCTTCCTCTCCCTAAACTCTGAGCCCCACAAGTTCAGTATCATGCCGGGCACAGGACACAGTCAATAAACATTTGTGAATGCAATCAAAGAATTAAATATTTATAATCCATGTTCAGTAGAGCCATAAGATCCAACTCATAATGGAAAATGTAAATCTTAAACATGCAATCATTCTTGGTTATAGAATTTTGTTCTTACAAGAAACTAAACGTACTCATGCCAAAGGCTGTTTCAGAAACTGTCTCCCACTCCACACTCACGGCTAAATCAATGCCATTAGTACGTGACACACTTAAATACACAGTCCTGTTGGCTTCTTCAATGTTTACAGAGGTGCCTCTAAAAGAAACAAATGGTTGCAGAAAAGAGAAAAAGTATATCATTTCTACATATTAAATATCTATATCACATTGCTAATATATATTTAATATACTTTTAAACTTATACAAATCAAGATGAGATCCATCCACAAATTTTACACAGCAGGGAGGCTAGAATCTACAGCTCAAAACATTTATTTATGAGGATTTTCAAAAGCACAATGATCTCATACTATGAAAGTAAGAAACTGCTAAGAGTCAGTAACTTCACACTACATATTCCAAAATAAAGCCCTGTCATTCCTAAGTTTCTTTTCACATAAATCAAAACCACTTAACAGAGAAAAAGACAAATCAGAAAACTCTTAACATGGTAATAAAACTAGATCTGGAATATTTGTAAGAAATTAAAAATATATATATTTGTTACCTTCTAGATGGAATTTCTAAAGCCCAATCATGTTAATATATGATTGAAAAGTCATATAAAAAAGTCATTCATTTAATTTGAGCACCTAAACATAATTTACATTGTTCCTCATTTTTTATTATTATTGAAAACACAAAATAGTGCTCTTGACTGAGAGTGTCGATTCCGAGCAAGCAAGAACTCTAACACCACCATTAAATAGGGCATCATTACGTTTTTGATGCTTCCTGTTATGACAACATGTGGCCTCTTTGGATCTATCAGTTAGAGCTCATTTTAAACGTTCCCACTGTAACAGAGATCAGTTTTCCTCTGCATTTTCTTTATATCACATTTCCAACTTAGCTTCAGAAATGACAGTTTTCTTATGAATACACTATACCTATTTGCAACTGCAGAGATACTGAATAGCCCCAAAGGGGCCTGGTTCTGCAAAATGGTTATAAGGGTTTGAACATGTGCCCCTAGTCTAGCACCTCCAGTCGGATTAAACAAGGTGCAAACAAAATGCTCATCCATCTCTGGTTCTGTGTCCAGTATGGCAAATATGTGCAGGGCCTGAAAACATAAGCAAAACATTATTACTAGAATTCAGTATTTTTGCCACATACATATAGAGTAATTTGACATTTTTTGACAACAAAATAATACTTTTGGAAATTATCTCCTCTTTTTTATTTTAATACTGAGCCTCAAAATGTAATAGTAACAACTCTCTCAAGTTACAGTTTTCAAGATTATCAACACTGTGACTTAGTCCACTGAAAAGTCTAAAAATAAATATGTACAGTATTTGAAAATAGCACTGAGATTTAAAAACTAAATTTAGGTCTTCATTTTTTGCTACTTCTTTATCCTGCCCTAGCTATATAACTACATTAGTTTCATTTCAACCTAGGACTCACGCTTAAAAAGCACAAATTAGAAACAACCCAATATGTTTATCAACAGGAGAATGGATAAACAAACAGCCATCTATTCAATGAAATGCTACCAGGCAATTTAAAAAAGCATCAACTACTCATGCGTGCAATCAAAAATTGTGTTGACCAAAACAAGCTAGACACAAAAAGAATTCATACTGTACGACTCTATAAGAAGTTCAAGAATCAGCAAAATGAGTCTTTCATGACAGAAACCAGAAAGCATGTTCATCTGGGGAGGGTAAGGGACAAGAAGGAAACTTCTGTCTGATGGTAATGTTTAACACATTAATCCAAGTGGTTGTTACATTGATGTATACATATTTTTAAAGTCATCGACCATGCGCCTAAGATTTTTGTATTTTACTGTTTATATCTCAGAAAATAAAAATATGTGGGGAAAAAAGTAGTTATAGAGGTAAGAGAAAAACCTATTTAGTCCAATTTGTTCAAACATTTAATTTGCCTAATGAATAGAAAGTTCTTTAAATACACTATGAAAAAGTCTTTTAAGAAAAAAAATACATAATAAGTTTAAAATATACAAAAAGTTATATAGATAAAATTTAAAACTTCTTTTAAAAAAGGAAAGCATGTGAATGTAAAGCAACAGGAAATTCATAAAAAACTTCAAATTTAAATTATTTTCATCTATATCAAGATGTAAGTGTCCCTGAACAAATCAATTAAATGTTCTAAATTTCCAAAACACACAAAAAAAACTGGACATGTAAATAAAAATGAATTCAAAATTGTGATGGTTACACAAATTGATCATAAATAGAACTATTTAATTATTAGACAGATTGTTTTCCAGTGAAATATTTTAAAATGTATTATTTTAGATATTATACTTTATATACTTGGCTTAAAGATATCTTAAGCTAATATAATCAGTTGTTTTAAACCTCAACTGTGTTTTAAAAATAAAGTTTAGTAGCAGGAGCAGAAAATTATTACTATATAGAAAAAGAAGTTTCGGAAAATGAACTTCTGCAAACATAGTTCAATTTATGATTCATCCTAAATCCAGCATTCCTCCTCCAATAAGCTATTCTTGTTTTCATAAGATACTTGCTTCTCAAACAAGCTGTCTGAAGGAAACAGCTGTATTTTGTTTAATGACAATGTGGCAAAAAGAATGACTACCTACTGCTTATGACTGCAATGAAGGGCCTGGAGTTTCTTGTAGTTTATGATTTAAAGGCAATATAACATGAAGCATGTCATTTAAATATACTTAACATTCAAAGCACCAATATGCATATTTTCTTTGTTATTTGCACATTTCACAACTCTGTTAATGGAGCAAATTTCTCCAGCTGCACTCTATACAGACAATACAGTAGTAATCTAGTCATTATCTTCACCTATCCCCTAACCTGGATTTTTTTTTTTCTAAGATCAAGGGGGCTCCTCGAAGAGAAAATTATTTTGTAAATATTAATCATTCATTCTCATTAAACGTTCATCCTGTACCTTGAAACGAACACCTTCTTCTAAAACAACATAGCCTTTGGAAGGAGCCAGGTCTTTCGACTCCACTGAAGAATTCACTTCTGTCACAATGAACTGAACGGTCACAGTTCCAAACAGTCCTTGGGCAGGTTCCCGAACAACATACAACACTGCCATACTCTCCTGGACATAGACAGCTGTCGGTTCTCGTAGGAAAAAGTGCTCACTATTGTTAAACGACAGAACTCCAGGGCCATCGTCATTAGCAAGAATGGTAATGAAGGCTGTCAGCATAAAAATATTAAAACAATAAATTAAAATAGAATGGGTTATAAGTGGTGGGAAGTATGTGGATACTTCATTGTAAACTAGGCCAATGCTTTTCTAGATCATCTTAAAAATAAATGTTAAAAGGCATTTAATGAAATTCTACTCTCACTCATGATATAAATAAAAAGACAGTAATCTTGAGACAAAAGGCAGCTTCTTCAACATGATAAAATAATATCTCTCAGAAGCCAACAGAAAGTACTAAAGTTTAATGTTGAAACATAAGAAGACAGTGATGCCTCTCATCACTGCTACTGTTCAGCACTGCCCTGGAGCTACCAGCCAGGTAACAGTATAAAAGCAATAGAAAGGAAGCATCAACATGCCACTATTTCTAGTCATCGTGATTATCTTCTTCAAAAAGGCAAGAGAAAAAATATTAGCAGTATTACAAGAGTTCAAAATATAAGCTGACTAAAGGAGACCAGTCCTGAGTGTTCATTGGAAGGACTGATGCTGAGGCTGAAACTCCAATACTTTGGCCACCTCATGCGAAGAGTTGATTCACTGGAAAAGACCCTGATGCTGGGAGGGATTGGGGGCAGGAGGAGAAGGGGACGACAGAGGAATAAATGGCTTGATGGCATCACCAACTCACTGCACATGAGTTTGGGTAAACTCCGGGAGTTGGTGATGGACAAGGAGGCCTGGCGTGCTGCGATTCATGGGGTTGCAGAGAGTCGAACACGACTGAGCGACTAAACTGAACTGACTGAACCTTCAGAAATCAAGAGCTTTCTATCTTCTACTACCACTACTAATAATGTTAGTAACAGCCAAAACAACAACCATTACTACTGAGAACTTACAAACTGCTTACTACATTCTTAACTCATTTAATGCTCACAGTATCCCCATGCAATTGATTCTATTATTATTCTCATTTCACAGAACGAATGATTGAACCACAGACAGGCAATGCATGGACATTCACAAGCCTAGATGTGGCAGGAATAGCTGTCAAAACTAGGAAATCTGCTTCAGAGCATGCATTCTAAAAGATTATTATAATACCTCTAAATAAGCTAAAAGATTATTATAATATCTCTAAATAATCTAAAAGATTATTATAATATATGCTGTGCTGTGCTTAGTTGTGCAGTCATGTCTAACTCTTTGTGACCCCATGGACTGCAGCCTGCCAGGCTCCTCTGTCTTCTGTCCATTCTTGCCAGGCAAGAATACTAGACTGGGTTGTCATGCCCTCCTCCAGGGGATCTTCCCAACCCAGGGATCAAACTCAGGCTTCCCACATTACAGGAGGATTCTTTACCCTCTGAGCCACCGGGAAGGCCCAAGAATACTGAAGTGGGTAGTCTATCTCTTTTCCAGGGGATTTTCCTCACCCAGGAATCGAACCAGGGTCTCCTGCATTGTAGATGGATGTATAAGCACTTAAAAATATAATTACAAGGGACCTAGTTCATAATAGTAACAATACCTAGGAATCAAAGTCAAAAGACTTACATGAAAAAACTGCACAATGTTAATGTGTGACCGTGGCAGATGCTGTCAATGCCCCACCATACCACAGGGCTCACTCAGGAGTGAAGAGAGGTGAGAGGGAGCTGTGTATAAATCATCAATTACCTACTATATTTTCTCCCAGCTCCAGTCCAGAAGAAGGATTTGTTAAAATCAGCTGAAATGCTTCATCTCCTTCTGGAATGTCATCATCAAGAATCATTATGTCAACGTTTTTATGCCTTTCTCCATTAGCGAAATGAAGAATCTGGTCCAAGAGGCAGAAGTAGGCAGTATTATATTTTAATACGCTGAGTCATTTTTAAATGTTTGGGGATAAATACGAAGGACTGTGAAATAAGCTATTTACAGGACTTTTTCCTTACTTTTTCAGGACCTTTTTTTTCAATTAAGTTTAAAAAGCAGTAGGAAGAAAGGAAACATTTGACTAAGCAGTAAAAGGCAATAAGAGACAAGACAAAAAATATTTTCAAACACTAAAGGTGTTTCAGTAAAGTCAAGCAAAGAAATGAGAGCAGTAACGTTTTCAAGAAGCATAAGAAGCACTCTGGTAAGGTCATCAATTATATAAACTCATTTAACACAATAATGTCTGTCCTCCAGTATCAAACATTGCAATTAGATAGCAAATGAATAAAAGAAAAGTGAGTATCAAATATTACAATAAAATAATGAATGAAGTAAAATACAGAATAATCTTTGAAACTACTGAAAATTCAATCTATATAATTTACCGAAACAGTGAAGAGAGCTATTCCACCAAGTGGAACTCTTTGACTCTAATTGACTGTGGAATACAGAGTAGTTTATTATTTCAAGGTTAACTGATGTACAGGCCCTAAATCACTGTAACTGTCAATGAATTCACCATTGGTGTAAAGGCGTAATCCACTCCCAGCTGTGCTTCCAAATTCTGGGCATACACAAGCAGGGAAACAGGGCCAAGAGCCCCTGTCCTCCTCTGGGCTACCAATGTTAGACTTCCTTGGGTTTCATTTACTTCAAACCTATGATAAAGAGAAAACATTCATTTTTCCCTTACAAGCTTCTATCCACTAGACAGTAAAGAATCTGAAACTCCGTTAAGAGCTCTCACACAGCCTTGGCTTTACCTGCTCAGCTGCCACTCGATTACGCCTCGAGCACCATCATTCGCATCAATGATGATTTGGGCAGTCAAGCCCTCTGAATCTGAAAGAGCATAGAAACATATCTTTAAATAAGCAATCAAAAAGAGAACTATTTGATACAGAATTTAGAGACCATATCTTTGGTATACAGAGGTATTGTCAACACTAATCAAAAGATGCTAATATACAAATACTTGTATGGGTAAGCAAGCTTTTGCTAACAAACACCACTAACTCATAGAAATCTAATCAACTGAGAACAAGATAAAATAAGCAATTGGAGCTATGGTTTTATTTCTATTATTTTAAGCCATTTCAAGAGGAAAGGAAACTAAGGGATAGTTGCAAGAAGGAGAAAGAAGAAGGAAAAACTGGGGAGAGGAGGAGAGGAAGTGCTGCAGAGAAAAATACAGGCATCAAAGAGGCAGAGAGAGATGGGGTACAAACAGAAGTTGGGATGGGTGGGAAAGAAGGGGAAAGGTTAAGTGGAATAAGGACTAAGCTTAATGTAAATTTTCTAATCCCTTTTTATTCTGTATTCTGTTCACCAAGCTCAGTATGTTACCAATATCTATTATTCAGTCTGGAAATAGTAACTAAACCAGTTACTGTTTTGCTCTGTTTTTTAATATGTTTGACTTTTATTTTTTAAGTTTCAGAAGCTCCGCCTTACTCTCGGATCCTTATGACAGCTGTCTAGGTGAAGAAGGGTAAGGAGAGTGGCCTTCTCTATGAGTCAGGAGATCAATAACGTCGAGGAAGCATACATCAGGATTTGTGACTAGAGGCTACAGGGCAGAGGCCCAGTCCCACCATTTCCTAGCTGCATGACTGCAGCATGATTCCCAGTTTCTCTTAGCCTTAGTTCCCTCATCTGTAAAACGGGCAAATATAACAGACAATAAAAAATCTGCCTGCAGTGCAGGAGACCCGGGTTCAATCCCTGGGTCGGGAAGATCCCCTGGAGAAGGAAATGGCAACCCACTCCAGTGTTCTTGCCTGAAGAATCCCATGGACAGAGAAGCCTGGCGGGCTACAGTCCATGGAGTTGCAAAGTCGGACACGACTGGGTGACCAACACTACTACGACTTCTACTACTAAGCAATGATGGTCCTGATATGCAAAACACTTGGAAATAAGAGCATCCGAAAGCACTAACCCAAAGCTAAATTGTTCAAATTATCTCTGAGTACAGGGAAGATGATGTACTCTGCAAGTTTTCTTAGTGTGAACAGTAATAACCTTGTAGTAACTGCTCAATATAAACAACCTAGTCACTGGGACCATGTATTCCTTTTGCATAAAAATGGAAACTTTCCAAATAATAAATTAAAAACTGATTATTCCCTTCTGCTACTTTCAAAGCTGTCACACTGAGCCTCAGAAGTGAGTGAGGAAGTCCCATTCCTCAGGCCCCAGTAGGGCCACGCTTCTCCCCCTTTAACCCAGACTCATCTCCCCTCTGCCCAGAACACCTTCTAACGAAGGGACAGGGAGCAGGCTACCTCAGTGCTACTCACCACCACCCCCCCACCAGGCCATCACATCTGAAAGTTTCGAAAAAACTTTCCAATATCAAATGTCCAAATCGTGAACAGGAGTTTGTGTTTTAATAGGAAGAATTTCTCTTTTTAAAGTAATCTACATAAATTTGTACTGAGGTTCGAGTTTTACCTTTCAGTCTGTAACGAATTAACTGAGTCTTTTCTAAAGCATGAAAGGAAAGAGATAAAAAGTCAAAACAGAAGCAGAGAACACAACAAACAAACAAATGCTGTTCTTAATCTACGAGAACATAAAAACATCTGATAATCTGGAGATCTAATGAAAACAGCAAATTAAATTTTGAAAGGAAAATGACTTCATAAGAACTAATTCTATTTTGAAGATTACAAATTTGTTTATAAAATAATTGCAATGTTTAAAGAAGCATCACACAGGAATTCTTAAATGTCTTTATGCTGTCCAATGCACACAACTACAATATATGAGGGTCTTTCAACTAAAACTAAAAGCTCACCATATTTTCACATATAGCTGAGATTAGCAAACTTCACAATGATCATTTCTGATTAAAAACTGAAGAAATTTTATTTCATTTGCAGTGAGTAACCAGAAACAAACAAACAAAAAAGGCCACCATACCTAATCTAGGAGGAAACGAAGTGAAAGGAGCCATGATAAGTTCCACATGAGTTAAATTCACGAGGAAACATTCTTCTAGTTCTGGTATATCGTCCTGCAAAAATTCACCCATTAAATTCTCTACAATTACGCTCTCAAAGGAATTACGTCTCACAAGCTGCTGTTTGAAATTATCTTTTAAATATATATATTTAAATGGTATACAGAAAATATAAAAATTCAAACACAGAGTAGAAAAGATTTAAGTCAGAAAAAAAAAAAACATGTCTTAGCAATGATTTTTTTGGATTTAACACCAAAAACAAAAGCAATAAAAGCAAAAATAAAAAGTGGAACTACATCAAACTGAAAAGCTTCCTCATAGCAGAAGAAAACATCAGCAAAAGAAAAGGCAACCTATCGAATGGGAGAAAATATTTGCAAATCACAAAGATCCAAAATATATTTTAACAGTAGTATAAGTCAATAGCAAAACAACAAATAATCTGATTTAAAATGCAGAGGAATGGAATAGAAATTTTTCTAAGGAGGATATACAAATGGCCAACCTGTACATGAAAATGCACTCAATGTCACTAACCATCATAGAAATGCAAGTCAAAACCACAATGAGACATCACTTCACACCTGTTAGAATGGCTATTATCAAAAAGATATCAGTGTTGGTGAGAATGTGGAGAAAGGGGACCCCTTTACACTGTTGGTGAGAGTGTAAACTGGTGCAGTCACTCTGCAAAACAATATGAAGCTTCCTGAGAAACTTAAAAATAGAACCACCAGCAATCGTACACCTGGGTATTTATCCAAAGGAAATGAAAATAGAATAATGAGGAGGTATATACACTCCCATATTCATTACAGCATTATTCACAATGGCCAAGTTACAGAAACAGCCTAAGTGCCCATCGACAGATGAAGGGGTAAGATGTGGTGTATAAGATGGAACATTACTCAGCCACAAGAAAGAAGGAAATCATTCGTTTCGACAACCAAGATGGATCTTGAAGGCATTACGCTAAGTGAAATAAGCCAGACAAAGACATACTGTACGGTAGAACTTATATGTGGAATCTAAAAAGAAAAAAGAGTCATACTCATAAAACAGAGAATAGAAAACCAGTTGTCAGGGGCTAGGTGGGGAAGTTGGGGGTGGGGTAGGGAAGGAATTGTTAAAAGAGTACAAACTCAGCTACAGATGACAGATCCGAGGATCTAAAGTAAAACACGGTGATTCTAGCTGACAACACCTTCTGTGTAACTGATATTTGCTGGTAGAGTAGAACGTGCATGTTCATACACACACAAAAAGATAAACACATGAGGGGACGGAGGTGTTAACTAGATATGCAAAATCCTTTCACAATGTAAATATAACTCAAATCAACACAATATATGCTTTAACTATCTTCCAATTTTATATACTTTTTAAGATTTTACATAAGTTTACCATGCAGCATGGGCTAACTGTACTTCAATAGAGCTGAATTTAAAAAAATAATAATAATAAAATGATTAAACTTTTATACCTGATTATATGTTATCATGTGGAACCACATGAAATCATTTTATATTGATTTCAGTTTTTACCTGGACTAATATGTAAACCAATTATATAAATATACAAGCTTAATATTATTTTAAATATAATAAAAGATGGTAAATTGCTTTCATATCCAATTAAGAGTGAAGAACAGAATAACACGGTGGGAAAAACACAGGCTTTGTAGTCAAAGAGACCTAGTACATTTCTGTAATTTTAGTTGAGTTGTTAAAACTTTCAGCCCTCAATTCTGCCATCTTTTTTTTTTTTTTTTTTTTTTTGGGCCACACTGGGTCTTTGTTGCTGTGCATGGGCTTTCTCTAGCTGCGGTGAGCAGCAGCCACCCTCTAGTTGCTGTGCACAGGCTTCTCATTGCAGAGGCTTCTCTTGCTGGAGGGCACAGGTTCTAGGGTGGGTGGGCTTCAGCCATAGCGGCTCCTGGGCTCTAGAGCACAGACTCAGCTACTGTGGCGCACAGGTTCAGTTGTCCTGCAGCACGTGGGGTCTTCATGGAGCAGGGACCGAACCCATGTCCCCTGCATCAGCAGGCAGACGCTTAACCACTGGACCACCAGGGAAATCCAATTCCAACTTATAATGAGGGAAACAGCTACTTTGGGGACTTCCCTGGTGGCTCAGATGGTAAAGCGTCTGCCTACAATGCGGGAGACCCAGGTTCAATCCCTGGGTCAGGAAGATCCCCTGGAGGAGGAAATGGCACCCCACTCCAGCACTCTTGCCTGGAAAATCCCATGGACGGAGGAGCCTGGTAGGCTACAGTTCATGGGGTCGCAAAGCATCGGACACAACTGAGCAACTTCACTTTCACTTTCTTTTTGGGGGGATATTGATTAAAAATATGTAAAATTGATTAAACATAATGCATAGCAGATGCTTAACCACTGGACCACCAGGGGAAGTCCAATTCCAGTTTATAATGAGGGAAATAATAGCTGCTTTGGGGATATTGACTAAAAATATGTAAAACTGGTTATACATAATGCATATGGAGTACCTGGCCCTAGAGTGAGTCCCTACAGAGTGACAGATACTAGTGATGGTTAATTTTCATACAATACTATGATTAATGACTAACAAGGCAAGTGCTCAAAACAGGAGGACTAGCAAAACCACATCATCAGTAACTAGACAGACAGCAATATCTACACAGAAATCCAGTATATATATATATATATATATGAATACACAATATCAGTGTATATACCTCTCTCTTCATTTTATTTAATGGAGATATGTGGCCACATGAAAACTTAAGAAAATACAAGTCACTGGCTCTGTCTTCTATAATACACAATGAATTACGGAAGCAGCGATGTACAGGGACTGTCTCCCATCTACCCCCACCATACCCCATCCCCACAGAACAACTCTCCTCAGCCTGTATATTCTGTACATATCCCCCCGGCCTGGCTTATTTCTGCACATACAGACCTGTGGTCTTTTAATCTTGTGCTAATAATCTAAGAACCAAAAAGGTGACAAAGACCTAGGGAGAAACAAAGGAAACTTTGAAATTCTGTGTTCAGAGAATAAGACTCTGTAAACTAGACCCCTGAAAGGTGACTTTCTGCTTTAAAAACTAACATATCTGAGGAATAATTTATTTTTATTGTTACATTAACAGATACTATGTTTGAAAGAAGATCACCTTAAAGTTTCATCAAATCTTGTGTCGTATGTCACAGACTGAAATAATATTACCTTTCATCTTACAGTGTTAGAATTCTCAAATTATTGTATTAGGTCACAGTGTCATGGTAATCAACAAAACAAGAATTACTGACTTCAGATGGTAGATGGTTTAGTACTTACAATTT
Source organism: Capra hircus (assembly GCF_001704415.2). NCBI lineage: Eukaryota > Metazoa > Chordata > Mammalia > Artiodactyla > Bovidae > Capra > Capra hircus. The sequence goes on from NC_030814.1 coordinate 20,282,464, forward strand.
TGTAAATGTAAAAAGCTTCTGAGAAAATAAGAATTCTCAAGAAACAGAACCCCCAAAATACACAGTAATTGAAAATTCATTTTCTAAGGCAATATTACTCTCTCCCTTCCTCCACCCTCTGCCTCAGTCATCTCCTACCCTCTCCATAGGTATTATTTTCATAAACCTCTTGGAAGTGAATTTAGGTAGTTGAAACACCAGGTCCCAAAACAGCACAAGATTCTGCAATGTGAAAAATCATTTAAAACACAATTTCAGTCACTAGTGATTACTTTAAGCTTGACCATAATCACATCTTATACCATCAGCCTCTAGTGAGTTTCCTGCTATCTCTAATTCAACCAGTCTTAACAACTAAGACGCTGACCTACATGGCTTCACTGTTCCAATGAATCCTTCAGAGTAATCAAAATGCTCCTCTGGAATCTCTCAGGCCATTGCCATCTTAAAGGGGATTGCTCTAAAGAAATTTTCTTTATCAAAAGTTGTTTCTATAATAAAATACACTACAACAGATGACCCTATCTAGACAAGAACAGAATCCCTGTGTGTTAAAAAAAAAAACAAATCACAAAAAGAAGTAAGCTGATTTAAAGGCACCAGAGCATTTAATCGATTTCTACTTGTTACCTGGCTATTCACGTTTAGTGCAGCAACAGCGAAATAAGTGTTTTACCTCAAGGATAGTAATGTCGATGGCTCCTGCTGTTTCCCCTTCTTCTAAAATCAGAAAGCCAACGACCGGGACAAAGTCCACATCTGGCTCAGCGAGGTTTCCTTCTGTTTGGTTCTTTCGGCTCAACATTCCAGGAACTGTGGCATACGTGACATTAATTGCTCCTAAGTGAATTGGATGGGAAAAGATTTTATAATTAAATTAAAAAATAATAAAAAAAAGGAGGTTCAAGAGGGAGGGAACAAAGGTATACCTATGGCTGGTTCATATTGATGTATGACAGAAACCAACACAATATTGTAAGGCAAATATCCTTCAATTAAAAATAAATAAATTTTTTAAAATAACATTACAAACTTTTTGACTTTTGTAAAAGCACCTCAGTAGCTGCACTGTTGGCCCCCAATTCTTCACCCCTTCCTATGTTTCTGGCCTTTATCATGTAACGGCTCAGTGATATTGCGCTGTGGGCAAGGTAGACTGTCCTGCCTCTAGACTTTGGGTTGACTGTGTGATTTATTTTGGCTGCTAGCACAGAGACAAAGTGATTGTGTGCTAGTTCTGAGCCTAGACCTGATGGAGTCTGCATGTTTTTGCTCATCCTCAGGGCCTCTACTGGTGGCAGGAGAAGAATGAGAGGCATATTGGAACAGAGTCACCCTGGGCCAAGTCCAGCTCACTTAGTGGACCCAGAGCCCACCCGCTATCATATGCTGCTGAGACTGTATGACTATTTATTGTACAGCATTTTGTGACACTAGATAGTACAATATTCATTTTTTTCCCATTCCTGGTTTATTTTAGCAATGGCTTTCATCCACCCTAGTAGAATACTTAAAAAGCACCTGCCTGGAAATTCCATTCATTCTAGAGTAACACAAACCTAGAGATCCAAATTCTCTGTTGATGAAAAGCTTAATTGTTGTGTTAGCCTCCTGCAGCAAAACAAATCTTGATGAAAGAGCAAAATTTAACACTCCGTGTGGTTCATCACTGGCTTCTACGGTCAGAACAGCTGCATATCCTTGAGCGTCGAGCAGAGCAGCACCTGCTGGTGAAACTCCTAAGAAAGTCAGGGACCACAAGAAATTGAACGGTGATTTGGCATTAACTACTAAACACTTAAAATATAATCTCACTCTCTGAAACATAATAAAGTAAGCAGAAAGTGGTTACTGTTACTTCTCTAACAGAAATCTTTAGATTGACAAACAGAAGCTACCTTTTACTGTTCTTCTTAGGTAGTAAATCATGATTCTTTTTTGCTTGACCGATTATTGTTATTAAGTTGCTGTACTGGTCATCTGAATTACAGAAAGTGATCAGAAACTGAGGAAAATATCCAGATAACTTCCACAAATTACTAAATCTAATTTATCCCATATAACTGATCCAGAATCCAAACTGGGAGCTGGCGATGGACAGGGAGGCCGATGTGCCATGGTTCATGAGGTTGCAAAGAGTTGGACACAACTGAGCGACTGAAGTGAACTGAGTATAAAATTAATTTCATCAAATTCTACCTTTGGAGATGTATTTTATTCCATAGGAAATACTTGGCAAAAATTCTACAGTTTTTAACTGAATCTATAAAGATAAGTATTTTCATGCTGAGCTGATTTGTTTGGATCTAAACTGTTACAGGGCAGATGATATTTAAAGTAACATTTTTAAAATCGGTATCCACCTAATCATTAAATATAGATAGCAACTATTATTTTTTCTGAAAATAACATACCAGAAAAATAACAATAAAATTCTGCATTACCTTGTGTCCTGACATCATACAGAATGACCTGGTATACTTCTTTCTCCTCAGGAATATTGTCATCCAACAAATGCACAGATATTATTTTATTCAATGACCCCTGTATCAAACACAAAGAAATTCATCCCTCTAGTGTCACTGAGCACAAACTATCTTCTACTTTCATTGTCTTTATAAACCGTGCACCTAAACATAATTTCACTTAAACTGTTCTGTGGCTTAAAAAATAAATTATATATTAAAAAAAAAAAACACTGACTCCTAGGAAAATAGGCTTAAAGTAGATAGGGAACAAACTGGAAGATTTTGAGTGCTGAGTTAATGTATGTCAATCTTATCTAATAAGCAAAGTAGCACTACTAAAAATTCCAGACAATGCAATAAGTTGGAGAGATTTCTATGGCAGCAGTGAATGGGAATAACTGGAGTATGGAAAACAAGACTCGCGTTGTGGGGAAACCAGTTAACAGAAGTCAAATGTAATCAAGTAATCAAGGCAGAAGGTTATAAAGGTTTGGCTTAATATTTAGGCAGTGGAAATGAAGAGAAAAAGAATTAAACATGTCAGCAAACGAGAATTCCTATCAAGTGAGTGTGGAAAAGAGAAGATGAAGAGTAATAATAAAATAGTACTAACTTAGTACCCAAGAACTGTTTTTACATAGTTATCTTTCACCAATCATCTTCTTTCCAAATATCAGAAGAACACCTAAATGCAAGCTCAAAGACAATGTGTGAACAAGACATAAAAAGACATTTGTTTCTAGGGCTATATTAGCTGTTTCATAGCGGTGAAACATCTAAGTTCCAAGGGCAATTAAAGTTCCAAGAGAGTGAGGAGTAAGCAAAAAGGGACAAGAGTATCCATCATCTGCAGAATGACACAGCTGACACCAACACTGGGAGGGAAGGAGACCCAGAGGGCTCGCCCCAGATACGAAGTCAGCGTTTTCTGTTTGCTTAAAGGAGGTCTATTCATACAAGCACAGATACAAAAGCAAACCTCCTCCTGAAGTCTTAGAAATCCTTTGAGTTCCTAAGGAAGTAGCTCCCTCATCAATCTCTGTTAATCCTTGTATCACATCTTCAGAATTTTCCCATTTTCCTCACAAAACACAGTTTCCTCCAAGCAGTTCAGTACAGTTTTTCTTGGTGCTATTACCTCAGGAAAGAAGAGTTGACCAGTAGAGTTAGCAAAATTGAGTTCTAGGTTTTGCCCAATAATTTTCCAGTTAACAGTAACATTTCCTCGACCAGGGGGTGTTCTTATCACATGGAACTGTAAAGTTTCTCCTGCAAGTCAAATGTACAGATTGATGAATGTTTAATGTAAAATGAACTTATTCACATTTGAAGTCAACAAAACCCAAATCCCAAACATGCAACTGCTACAATGCCTTTTCTAAGAACATTACAAACCTGTTCTGTTTGCAATTTTCTAGAAGTTTTATACATGCTTAGCGTTTGTTAACACATTACTGCTGATTCCACTTCTAAATACTTCCATTTAGTAGAACTTCAGGAAGTTTAATGGGTAAAAGTTAAAAAGCACATGCTAAAATGGAAAACACAAACTTTTTATACACTCCAAAACATGCACCAGAACAGAAATGTTCTGTAAATTTAATAATTAAGTCCTCATGGTCAAAACTAGCAATAATACAAGTAAATTCTTTCTTCACTTCTCAAAAGGACACAAATTCCTTACACTGGTATGCAATGTGATTTTACACAATGCATGCATAAAAATGCTTGCAAATACCTGAAAATCACATTTCTTTAAATTGTAACTTACATATACCATCAATGATTTTGTTTTATAAAAAGAAATACAAAGGAAAAGTGTCAAATCTGTATATCATCCTCTGTAACTTCACCAAAGTTACAGTTATCCTTCCTGGATAATTGAGGTATTTTAGATACTTTCCATTCCTGACTTTTATCCTCATGTAATACTTTATAAAACTGAAGAAAATCAAAACAGACATCTCTTCTAAATTACTTAAAGTGAAAAGTAAGTTCCTACGGAAACTGGTGATGACTTGCTGAAAATATGCTGCATTCAAGATTTTGATGATGATGAACATGTTATATTAATGAAGCATATTACTAAAATGTAATAATAATTTTAAAGATAAGTGAATTAATGTTTAAAAAGCTTTAAAAGAACACATTCTTATTCAAATTTTATAGCATAGATATATAGTTGAAATCCATGCATATTCATTTAAAAAATCACTTTAATTTAGTTATCTAAACAAGTTAAATACTTCCGACCTTTTTTAAAGGAGAATAGCAATAAAAATATGAAGAGCTTTTCCAAATATATGTTAACTACCACAGCTTTTTTACTCTTGAAAATAAAAAAATTAAATAATTACTTCTAACAGGTTTCTTAAAATATCATAAATTAATTAATTTAGAGATTATCTTAATTTTAATTTGTTGTTGTTCGGTCGCTAAGTCGTGTCTGACTCTTTGCGACCCCATGAACTGCAGCAAGCCAGGCTTCTCCGTCCATCACTGTCTCCCTGAATTTCCTCAAATTCATGTCCATTAGTCAGTGATGCCATCCAACCATCTCATCCTCTGTCACCCCTTTCTCCTCTTACCCTCAATTTTTTAATACTAATAAACAAAAAATTTTCATACTAAATTTGAGCACACATAACTTTAATGCAATAAATTATTTGGGGACAGCAGAAAATATAAGAAAGCATAAACATCAGAAAGACCTCTAAATAAAATTTCCCAAAACAATTCAATATTTAATGTATACATTTTAAAATGTTTCTATATGAAAAAAAATTTTAACTGAATCATGTTAGTAGGCTATGACTTGGATTTTTTTGAAACATAAAGGAAACACTATTAGAATGCCCAAAGGTTAGGATATAACTGAAAGAATGGGTACAATCAGCAATAATTGCCATACCATCCAAAACATTTATACTTGTATAACTCAGGGGAATAAAACAAAGATACGATCATGAAACCCTAGAGCAGCTCTCTTGTATACCACGCAGAATTCCACAGGGGTTTATTATGGAAAGACATGGAGAGACCTTTGGAGTTATTAAGCCGTTTCACCTACAGTGTTGTCTGGTGACACAAATAAAAAGTTATATAGAGTATGGATTTCAAGGAAACATAGTAATATTTAAAAATAAAAATTATGTAAGTTTGAAAAACTACTAAAGACGTAATAAAAATACTAATGGCAAAAAAAATGTAGATCAATGAAAACCCATGTTGAAGGGGAACCTGTAAATGTCATAATAAAAAATTATAGTTCTAAGATGGTACATAGAGATTTGGGAATAAATGCACCATTAAAGGTGAAACTAAAAATGAAATGCTAAGAAGAAAGATGTAAAATCCTCCTATGAACTTATTACATGTAAAAATACTCAGTCTAATACCAATTTTAAGACCACTTTTGAAAATTTAACGATACCACGCAAGTAACTTCAAAGAAAATATGACAAGAAACACAATTTAAAGCACAACACACACTCATAAAAGGTAAATCAAGCATTCCTTAAACACATAATTGTCTAAAGCTACTGAAAATCCTATCAATAGTATACATGATGTGAAGATTTTCTATTAATAAAAAACTCTGCCTCTTTAAGGCAGACTGCTAAGAATCAGGTCCATTTGAAACGCTTCCTAGGAAAAATTACTGGAAAGCTATCTTCTACCTAGAGAAGGAGTCAAAGAATATAGGAAAAGAAAAAAATTAGAAATAGGTGCTCAGTCTTCTAAATATGAGGGTAGGACAGAAGACAAGGCCTAGAGAGGGAAAGTCAAATTTTCAGATAACAAATGTCTCAACATACTGCTTATAGTTTTTTCCCAGGATGAAGCCCTAGGGAGGGCCCTCCCCTACTGAAAAATCTAACTCCTGAAAGATCATCTTGATATGAAATCGAGAGTCTAGCAAAAGTCAGTGATACATTTCAACTCTAAGCAGATGATTTATCATATGCACACTTGGCCTAGCCTAACACAAACAAGAACTAGGCATAAAATTCGTTTTAATAACCCAGAGTGTTTCATCTGCTTGTTGCAAAACAAATCAAGATTCTTCTCACAAAGATAAACATCAACTACAATGTGTATAACAATAATGGAAAACTAAAATATGGAAAACGTGTTTTAATAGATTCATGTATACATGGTATACAGGTACCATCCAAATTGACCGTGCTCTACGATGGAAAATGATTTAAAACAATTACAGAAATACAAATAGTACGAAACACATACTGTCAATAAGAACAGTTAAGACAGAAAGTTGAATGCTTCTAATATAGCAGTTTGATAAATATTTTTTTAAAGAATCACATCTCTTGTTCAAATATTTGCCTACAAAAGATATATGCTGTCTCTAAGAAAAGGACATATTTTAAATCTATTGAACATGACATAATGATTCTGGTGCTGCAGAGCTGTGTGAAGTGAACCATCTCACACAGATTTATAAAGAGTGCATTTATACACAGCATGTGATAAAAACCTACTCTCCCATATTTCTCAATTCTGCCCATTACATTTGAAAGAAAGTAATATTTACCACTGGGCATCTATCCAATTGCCTTAGGACAAAAATGTAGAAGTAGGACTTTACAGAATTCAATATATTGTTAAACACTAGGGCAATTCCTCCCCATGAACTGAAAATGTATCCTAAAGCCAGAAGTTCAGCACAGTCCACATTTTAAAACCAGTCTCATAAATGAAACTCCAACACTAGGTCAAAAGCAATGTTAACACTGCCAAAAGCACATATGGCATTTTTATAATTTCATTTCCTTGGCAATTATCTTTGAAGAATCACTATGAAGTTTTCATTTTTGTAAACTTCTGCGTGATATATATTTCTCTACGCAATTTTGCAGTAACATAAAGAATACACATACAAAATGCTGAATTCTTGAGGCCGAACATAATGCTTTAGAAAAAAGAAAATTAACTTAGACTCTAAGAAAAGGTTCAAGAGGAAAGGGAAAGAAAAGTAAACTAAAAAAAAACAGAAATTTCTTCCATCTTTTATTTGGAAACTGTAAAAAGTCTAGGGAGTACTAATAAATGAAAGCAATTCATCTTTCTGCTTCCTGTACCAAACTCACGCTCACAAGTTGACATGATAAAGCGGCTATTTAACCAATAACACAAGTGGACCATGTGTTTTAAGAATCAATCATTTTTCCTGTTTGCATCCTCCTGCAGATATTTAGCTGTTGGAAACTGCAGAGACCACAATCTGGCTTTCAGGCTAAGTTCAGGCAGGTGAAAGAGACCACCGATGTCAGAATGTGCAGTTTCTCCAAGACGACTAGGAGCTCAGCAGAGAGCCTAAGTTTCTTCAGGGCCCCCAGTCCACCACTACTGCCACCATCCAGATTTCCTTAAGATGAACGTTGTGACACTAGCTCCTTTACAGTTCTAATCCCCTTAAAGTGATCCAGGACATCCACATACTTTTGTACTCCTAGAAAAAATATCCCATCATATTGCTGAAAATCATACACCTAGAGCAGCTCTTAAGTCCTCCAATAAATCTAATCCTTTCTGGTTACTGAATTTATACCCCCCATGAAACTAACACTTTTATTCTCTTTGTCTACATTACCTTCTTCTCTGTATTTCTTCAACAAAATAAAAACAAGTCCAAAATACTCTATGCTTTACTATCTACAATGTAAAAAGTCTAGGGAGAACTAACTGATGAACGGAATTCATTGTCCTGTTTCCTGTACCAAACTCATGCTCACAGGTTGATATGATAAAGCAGATTTATTATATCTACTTTATCATATTAGATATGATACAATAATCATATCAGCTTTCTTCAGTTTTTCTCCTTTCCTTGCTCTCAGAGCCAATGAGCTGAATACTCCCTAAGGTAGTGCTTCTCACCCCTAAAGGAGTGAAAGACAAGGGGTTTTTGCTTTGTTTTCCTTGATCTATCACAGACTGACACTTTTGTAAAACAGAAAAAAAAAAAATGAGTAGGTAAGTTAAATGTCTAAAGGACACACATACAAAGTATAAGCCCAAAGATATCACTTTTGGATTTCACAGCAAAATTAGGTTATAAAAGTCTCTAGAAAAGATTATTTTCATTTTCAAATTTATCTTGTCACAAACCAGAAGCAAAAAACACTTTGTGTGAAGACATCAACTTGAGGACCAGACTTTGAGTGGCTAACTGCCCCCAGGGCGTCTACATCCTGTCTTTTATCCTCAGTAATTTGCTGTCCATCCCAAGTTCTCCTCTAAAATTCCTCTGCAGTTACTACTGTTTCCTATGGTCCATTTGGGAATCTAATCTCACTGGTTATCCAGTGAGGTTAGTACAGCAAGACACAAGACTTACTTTTTTCTGATAACTAATGAGAATACACTCTTATTTTGGTCTCTTCCCACTCCTCTGGCAGAGTGTTCTCTCCCCTCTCTCTTTTGCCTTTTGCCTTTCCTGGACCCTTGCCTGGTATTTCACACAGCTCCATCCTTGACAACTTGCCTTTCTTCCTCCGACCACCAAAATCTTAGTAATTTTCCTGATTCCAACTATTATCTCTAAAAATCTAATTCATCTAACTCAAGATAGGGTCAGCTTCTCTCACCCATTTCCTCCTCTCACATGGACAGTGTTACTCAAATTCATCATTCTTTCAACTCAAATATTTACCCGACATTCCTGCATAGCCAAGTTCTGCAGTAGACGTAAGTCCAAGCAAAACAAAGCTTCTTCTCACAAGGTGCCCTACAGCATAAACTCTGGATTCAGACAGCACTAGGTTTAAGCTCCACCATGAATAACTATGTGCTGGGTAGTCCCTCAAACATTGTTTCCTTGTCTGAAAACCTGGTGTATATCATCATACACACTTCACAGCCCTACTGTTAAAATTAAACAAAATAATTGATGTAAAATGTCTGGCAGGCAGAAAACACTCAATAAATGTTATTGTCATTATTATTAAGATTAACTTATCCTGGGGTGACTTTTTACTCGTATTATACTACAAATAATTTTTTGAGAGTTGATGATCGGTCTTTAGACTGGATTTACAGCAATTCGTTAGTCACTTTTACTCACTGTTGCTATGACAATATGAGATTCTAAACCGTTAATAAGAGGGAAGAGTGTTGGAAAATGTCTCAGATATTTGCATTAAGTTGAATAAACCTGCAAGTTGGCAATATGGTAAGGTAAAACATGACGCACACTAAAAGGCCCTCAGTTTCCAGACAGCCACACCACCAGCTACAGGATTCTGTCCAGTCACTTAACCTGCGTGCCAGTTTTCTCATCGTAAAAATCAAAGTCCAAATGAAAGGTCTATATCCTTTTCATTTCTTAAATCTTTGAGATACAATTATTTTTAAACACAAATTACAGTGAAACACAATCTATAAATACCAGTTTTATCTCAAACAGACTTATTCAAAGACAAAAACATTGTCATGATGCTTTAAACAAACAAAAAGCAGCCTATAAATGTAAACCCTATAAATGATGTAAAATATTAAGTTTCAAAGAAATTACTGTTTTTTATGGGAAAAGGGGATACTTTGTAAATTTTCTAATTTGGCACTTAGTTCATAAATATACTCCCATACAAATGTAAAATCCAGGCTAAAATAGTCACTGATTAGAAACTACTATTTGGAACAGTCAATATTTCACCATTTAATATCAACAGTTAACCCTTAGCATACATATGCTATGTGCCTAAAGCTAGGCTAAGCACTTAGCATTTAGAGCTAATTTAATCCTCACACAGAAACCAATGAAGGAAATAGTATTTCCCGTAATTTAACAGATGAGAAAGCTGAGCATCCCAGGTTTGACCAATTTCCTTAAAATCACTCTAGTGGAGAGTGGCAAGCTAGAACACAATACCAATCTGTGAGGCTTCCGAATCAAGTTAAACAGGTCATTACACAGCCCTCTCCCAAATAAGCTCCACATACATTAACAGACCCAGCTGTACAAACTAATGAAAGAATTTGTAAAAATGGGAAACTTTAAAAGACAAGACAAAAAATTACCTCCATGGAAAAGAGAGTGAATGTGCTCAACAATAAAAAGAACCCACCTTCATGACCTATGACAGATCTGGAAGCAGTCTGAAAGCTAACAACGCCCGCCACATTGTCATTGGCCAAAATGTTCACTCTGACGGTGTCGGAACTGGGCAAAATTCTACTTCCACCTTCCGTGTACACCAAACTAACTACAATGATTTCATCATCCTCTGGCTCGGAGTCATCCAAAATGGTCAAAATGGCAACCTTTTTGGTTTCACCTGTAAAGAATTAATGGGATAAAACCTAAGTAAGAAAATCATCAGCAGAGAATTCACAAAGGCAAAAAATAACTTCCTTCAAAAACTGTTAAGTTAAAATGTGTGGGTGCTTAGTTGCTCAGTCATGTCGGACTTTCTGCAACCTCATGGACTGTAGCCTGCCAAACTCCTTTCTCTGTTCGTGGCATTTCCCAGGCAAGAATACTGGAGTGGGTTGCCAATTTCTCCTCCAAGGACTCTTCCCCACCCAGGGATAGAACCTGTGTCTCCTGCATTGGCAGGTGGATTCTTTACCATTGTGCCACCTGGGAAGTCCTTTAAGTAAAAATATATGAGTGAATTATAACAGTTCAATATCTTGAGCAACATTAGTGTCACTGTAAGCAAATGTACTGCAGCCATGAAATTATAAGACGCTTGCTCCTTGGAAGAAAAGTCATGATCAACCTAGTATGGATTGAGAGTTGGACTGTGAAGAAGGCTGAGTGCCGAAGAATTTTGATGCTTTTGAACTGTGGTGTTGGAGAAGACTCTTGAGCATCCTTTGGACTGCACAGAGATCCAACCAGTCCATTCTGAAGGAGATCAACCCTGGGATTTCTTTGGAAGGAATGATGCTAAAGCTGAAACTCCAATACTTTTGCCACCTCATGCGAAGAGTTGACTCATTGGAAAAGACTTTGATGCTGAGAGGAATTGGGGGCAGGAGAAGAAGGGGACGACAGAGGATGAGATGGCTGGATGGCATCACTGACTCGAACGCGAGTCTGAGTAAACTCCGGGAGTTGGTGATAGACAGGGAGGCCTTTGCGTGCTGCAATTCATGGGGTCCCAAAGAGTCAGACACGACTGAGCGACTGAACTGAACTGAACTGAGACAGCATATTAAAAAGCAGAGACATTACTTTACCAACAAAGGTCCCTCTAGTCAAAGCTATGGTTTTTCCAGCAGTCATGTATGGATATGAGAACTGGACTATAAAAAAAGCTGAGCACTGAAGAATTGATGCTTTTGAACTGTGGTGTTGGAGAAGACTTGTGAGTCTCCTGGACTGCAAGGAGATCCAACCAGTCCATTCTGAAGGAGATCAGTCCTGAATATTCATTGGAAGGACTGATGCTGAAGCTGAAACTCAGATACTTTGGCCAGTTGATGCAAAGAACTGACTCATTAGAAAAAGACCCTGATGCTGGGAAAGATTGAAAGCTGGGGGAGAAGGTGACAACAGAGGATGAGATGGTTGGATGGCATCACCGACTCAATGGACATGAGTTTGAGTAAGCTCTGGAAGTTGGTGTTGGACAGGGAGGCCTGGTGTGCTGCAGTCCATGTGGTTGCAAAGAGTCAGACACAACTGAGCGACTGAACTGATATGTTAGCCTGTATACCCTTTTCACTTATAAAGCACTGTAAAATTCCATTAACATGGACAGACTGTGGAAAGGACATTTTGAATTCGGAAAGTTAAAGGGTAGAATTATTTCAAGGAATCATGGTTTTATTCCTGGTGTCTAGCCTAGGACCGTGACCTAGCTAGGGGAAGAGACGCTGAAGCAACTACTGTTTAGAAATAGTTCCTTCTAGAAAGGTGGATCTCATTCTCATCCTGGTGTTACTGTGAATGATTTTCAGATAACCAACCCAAAACTTCCCTTAAAGACCAAGGACACTTAGGGAATAGTGGTCAAAATGAGAAACAGAAAAGGATGGTAAATTCTGAGGCAAAGAGCCCACCTAAATGGGATAAGTCTTAGGGGAACCAGATGAGATGACAACATCAAATACTAGTTCCCAGGATGTGGACAATAGGGGAAGGAGGCAGAAGAGGACTTCAAAGTGATCTGTGACAGCAGTAGGGCCAAGAATTTACTCTGCAATTTAGTTTAGGACCCCACTTGTAGACAGACCACTGAACACCCCCAAACCCAACACTGCTTCTGCTGTTCAGCCTACAGTGGTCCCCATCTAATTCACTGTTTTGAAAGAGACTGAAATGGTGAGAAAAAACAGGAAAAAGGAAAAAGTAGGTGTGAATGCATGTTCTCTGTTTCATGACGCTGGCATGCAAGTGTGTGTGCTCAGCCATGTCCGACTCTTTGCGGTCCCATGGACTGCAGCCTGCCAGGCTCCTCTGTCCATGGGATTCTCCAGGCAAGAATACTGGAGTGAGTTGCCATTTCCTCCTCCAGGGGAGCTTCCCGACCCACGGACTGAAGCTGCATCTCTCTGTCTCCTGCACTGGCAGGCGGATTCCTCACCACTTCCCACCTACCTGGGAGTCCCGATGACCCTGGTATCTTTTATCGATTCGGTGTTAAGACTGCTTCAAGAGAATATATATTATCTGAGAATACAGGTCAACTACAAAATATAGTCCATTTTGCATGATGCTAAAGTTACAACTCAAGGTTAATATTAACTGTTGTAATGGTACTACATTACATGATAAATTCTTTATAGTTACCAAAGCCACTAAAACATCTAATCTTAAATTTTCATCTCCACTCCCTCCTCAAATTTTCATTACTTTCCTTGAACTAGGGGAAAATGTTACCAATTGCTAACCTATGCACATATATACCTCCCACATCAAGTGTATCAGTATTCTATTGTTCCCAAAATCAATTACTGGGAAATAACCATTATAGAGGGCTTCCCTGATGGCTCAGCAGGTAATGAATCCATCTACAATGTAGGAGACACAGGTTCAATTCCTAGGTCAGGAAGATATCCCCTGGAGAAGAAAATGGCAACCCACTACAGTATCCCTGCCTGGAAAATTCCATAGACAGAGGAGCCTGGCAGGCCACAGCCCACAGGGTTGCAAAGAGTCAGACATGACTGACTGACTAAGCACAAGCCCAGCCATTATAGACAAGTTTTAAACTATCTTAAAAAGTTATTCTAAAATGTAATGCTTATTAGATGTTTTAAAAGTATACCCTATATGCATCATAACCCCTAATTACTGTTTCCAAAAAAAGTATATGCATTAAAGGATAAAATATGCAATGAATTGCTCTAAGATACGAAATTGCAAATAACATTTACTTCCTTCATTTTATTGTATAACCTGAAGCTTTTATGAGTATAATTACTTTCAATCAGAAAAAAAACTATGTTAAGAAGCCATATGGAATTTATTAGTGCCCAAATCATGAGTTAAATAATGATTTCAGTAAAGATATCTTTCTTTCACCCAAAGAAAACTATTTTAAATATATGAATGTTCAAAATTTTCAAATACTTGGTGATTCAATCAACCTTGGAAAAGAACTGGTAAATCTGCACTAATCCTAATCATTGTCCAAGTTCTCTATAATTTCACTGTTCATGAAAATTTAAAATAGTGATCCCATTCAAGTCTAGGACCAGTATTACAAGCTCATCTATCACTAGGTCACTACACTTAATATAACATGAATAAAGTCACCCAATGAAGTGAAAGTCGCTCAGTGGTGTGACTCTCTGTGATCCCATGGACTGTAGCCTGCCAGGCTCCTCTGTCCATGGAATGCTCCAGGCCAGAATACTGGAGTGGAGTGGGGTCAAACCCACGTCTCCTCCTTGCAGGCAAATTCTTTACCGTCCGAGCCACCAGGGAAGCCCAAGTTTATACTATTTATGCTATTGCTGTTGTTTAGTTGCTAAGTCATATCCAACTCTTTGTGACCCCATGAACTATAGCACACCAGTTCCCCTTGTCCATGGGATTTCCCAGGCAAGAATACAGGACTGAATTGCCATTTCCTTCTCCAAGAGATCTTCCCAAGCCAGGGACCAAACCTGTGTCTCCGGCATTGGCAGGCAGATTCTTTACCACTGAGCCACTAGGGAAGCCCTTATAATATTCATACTTGTTATTTTCTTTGGAGGTTTATCCTGATTTGTCAGTGCATATGAAAAAGCTTCCCATTTCTTGGCTATCAACACTTTTTACTTGCATGTTTAATTGTGGATATATGGCTCATTCTTATAACTTCCTTTACAAAATTAAAACTGGCTTTAGATATGCTTCTCCATTTCCTTAAAGGCTCTGCTATCACACATAAAAGGGATAAAATCCTCACATTCCCTCTTCTCTTTTTATTCAACTAAAAAGATACACGCGTAGGGCCCCATCAGCCCTCTATATGTCAGGTCAACCATTAACAAGCCAACTACTACTTTTTTCATTCACTTTTACATATTAGCAAGAATGTACATAGTAAGAATGCATATGAACACTGTCATAAAAATGGACTATAATGACTTTCCCAGGCGGAACTGAAATCCATTGAGAACCATCACTCACCTTCAGCAAAAGTCAGAATGTCTCCAGCACCTATAAAATCTAAACCTTCAGTAGCTGTTCCACCAACGACACGCCATTCGACTGTCACCTGACCTAAGCTGCCCCCTGTCCTGTGGATCACCATCTCCACTGTGCTTTGAGGCTGCTCCTGAACTTCAACATATAAGCCATCTTCGGAGGTGTTGGGACTAATACTGTAGATCACAAACACTCCGAAGGCATCACCATTTAATGCTATGACGACTGTAGACGTGTTTGGCTGTCCTATGGTTGGCTGGTTTCTAAAACTGGCTGTGATGTTCATGAGATGAACTTCGAGGAGAGAAATCAGGAAACTCTCATCCATCTCTGGGAAATCGTCGGGAAGAATAGAAACGGTGAGATTTGCAAATTCATCGCCTTCCCGCATGATGGCCCACTGCCTTGTCACAGGCTCATAGTCACTACCAGCCACAGCCTGACCGCTAAAAAGAGATGCTACTCTGGTCATGTTCTTCTTATAGGTCCAGAAGTCTGAGTTGTTAGCAGTTGGGCTGGTCCAGGAAGTCATCCAAAAACACTGGGGGCCTTCAGAAGCACTGAGAAAGGAAAATGCTGAGCACGCGTGTTCTTTGAGGCACAAAGTGGCACAAGTATCCTGGGGCTCCCCCATCACAGAGACATTCACCCAAGTTCTCCAAAGTGGGTCCGGTACCCCTTGAATTGGCGATTCATAGAAGGACAGTAAGTCTTGACCCTCCTCAACTGCAAGAGCCACTACATCAATATCAGAAGTGCCGTAGAACAACAACAGCCGGCCAAAGTGCCCTCCGCTAAAACGTGGAGTGACAAAAGACAGGTTAGGCATCCAAAGCAACCTGTGCATTACACGCAGAGGCGAGAACGCTGACTGTGGCTTCCACTTTTTTTAAGCGGATAAGGTACTAGCACAGACACAACCATGCTTCTTAATTAGCTTTCTATGTCTCATTGAGTTTTCTCATGTAAGGAAACTTGGTTCATTTTCATTCAGATAATACTTATTTTTAACCCAGCTATGAAAATATCTTGCAAGATACGCAACCATTCCAGAATTTTCAAGCAGAGTTAGAAAATGAATCTTCACTACTAACTTTCACTGAAACTAACAATGAATGATACCGACATGGGTACATTGTAAGGAAATGTAAATGTAATTACTTGCCACAAGGTTGCAAGACCACCTATTTTTCTATTTCTGAAGGAGCTCAGTGAACAGTATACTGCCTCACAAAAGAAAGGCAGGCGAAGATAAGAACCTGAAAACCAACTACTTCATATGGCATCTGAATGATCTTCAATTTAGAAACCAGTTGTTTTTAAGTTCTAATTCAAACAAATCACCAATTAAAGCAATAAATGTCTGGGGTTAGAAAGCCAAATGATGTATAACCCATTTCACTAATAAAAGGTATGGGGAAAATAATGAGTACTTTATAGTGATAAGCATTATTTAGTTAACAGATTATAATAACCTGTAAAATATTTTACATTATGTAAAAACTATCATAATTAAATTATTGGATTGTGCAAGAGATCCTCTTCCACCACCCACAAGTCCCAAGCAGCCATCTCATATACCTTCTCCTGACAGTTATGTTAGCACAGGAACTTCTCTCCAGGGGCTCTTGAACACGAGAAACCGACTGAACAAAGGCTACTGTACCATAAGGATTATCATTGGCAGGAATAATAATATTTGCCACTCGATCTAACCCAACAGTACCTCCACCAGAGGCATCAGTTAGTTGCACTTGGATAACCTAAAAATACAGTGAAAACTTCCTTAACAGAATCCCGGTTCTGAAATTAGAATAAACATGATGCAAGAAAAAAAAATCAAAGATATCCAAACAAGAACACAGTATAGTGTAACACGAATGAACATAAAGAAGCTCCTCCACCACATTTACAAACTCAGCATGTAACAGAACCACCCCTCACCAACTTTAACACTAGAGCATGACTGCACGTAAGAAATACAGGCTGTTTAAGTTCCTTGATATTCTGTTATACAATCGTGTGAATCAATTTTAAGATGTCTCTTTATGTTTACCCCTTCAATAATATACTTGTAATCCCTATACACTTTTTTACGAAGGGAGAATATTGCATATGTGTCTTATGAATAGTTCATTTATTATGCTTTATTTCCCACATTCTCATAAGTGGAAATTCTCTGATAAAATTTGAAACAAAAATATATCATGATGTCACCTAAATTTAGAGGAAAGGAAAGAGAAATGTTTTATATGTATTAACTAATAACTAATATTTAAGAAGTGAGTAATGACACAATTAGCACTCAACTGAAATTTTATGGACTTCCCTTCTACAAAAAGTTGACACTATTAAAGAATAAATGCTGTTAAATCTAATTTTATGAGCTCTAGGTTTTAATAATACTTGAATTTCATAAAATAAAATTATCTTCAGCCAATATATGTCAGTGATGAATCAACTTTCCCACTGAGACGCTATCTTTATTTGCCACTTCACTTCTTTTTATCATGAAAAATAAATATCAGGCAAATAAATCTCACATGGAATTTGTCACAGAGTAAATCCTAAAGAATAAATGAATGAGCAGAAAAATCAAAATCCACATATAATTAAGACTGATTGGCTCACACTCAAGCCAAGAGAGATTATGAATACAAATTGTTTATGTGAAACAATATAGCAAACTTTCTGCCAGATTATATATTTTTAATCACTTAACCAAAACATAGAAAAATATAATTGTACAAAAATAAAACTTATACTAGTAAACCAGTATGTGAACAAGTATGAGACCTATTTCTAATGTTTTTGTTTTCTGTAAGGATCACTTTCACACTACCAAATTTTGAACATTCTCACTGAAATAATTTATCAGACACCTCTATAAATGTCACAACAACAGGCATCTGTTCTAATCACTATAAGACAAGATACGGTTTACAGTGTCATTCTAGACTAGCCATTCCTCTCACCTCTTCAATCTCCGGAACGTCGTCAGCCAGGACCTCTAACAACAAGGTTTGAATGGTTTCCCCAGGGGCAAAGGTCACATTACCTGAGACAACTCGCAGGTCGCCAGTAGCAAGCTGTCCATTAATAGTGGCAACCCACTGAACAGTAACATTGCCGAGTGTCCCAGAATTTCGAATTATTGGCAGGTTTACCTTCACTGAGTTAAACTCAGGTTCCTCTACAGTAAGTTTAGTAATCTGAAAACCTAAAGGGCAAAGCAGAGATAATTTCAAATACAAAGTGAAACTAAGTCAGCATAGAGCGAACCAACTGCCACCCTATAGTTATTTATTTCACCCCCCCTCCGAGCAATCTAAGAGGCTAAACTCCACAAAATCAGAGAAATATGCTATGATACAGATTGCTCAGGCCTTCCTGCCAAATTTTCCAAATTGTTTTTCATTACGATAGAACCAGAAATCATAAACTCAGATGCCCACAGAGGTCAGACATGTATCAGTTATGAGCGAAGTGGGTCCCATGACTTCTGGGGTGAACGGCGTGGTACAAGCCTGGCAGTTGGTATTTTGCTTCGAAGACTGACTTTATGCAAAAAGGGGAGCTTGACATCACCATACCTTTTTTTTACTATAAAGAAACCTCAGAAATTCAGATTTTTGTATAAATTTCTGTAAAAAAGTTCTTTTAACAATTGGTCTAAGATTCACAAAATACATCCAGGAGCCAGATCTGACGTAAAAGCCTAAAAGTGTATGATCTCTAGGTTTATGCTAAGAGGTTGATTTCTAACCACAGGTGGTGAACATACATAGATGTCCTTATATATCAGTAATAGCAGGTTAAAAGGAAACAAGATTAAATCAATTTTGAGGCTCTAAAAATAAAGAAAGGCATGAATCTATACAAATAAGTAAGAGACACAGACTAGTCTCATTACCAAATAATCCATAGGGATCATCAGAGGCCTCAATAAAAATGATTGCCTCTGTTAACGCCCCGAGTTTCGCCCCTCCTGTTGTTTCATTCAGCAGTTGCACAAGAAAAGATTCTTCCAGCTCAGGGTAGATGTCATTAATGACATATATTGGCACAACTTTACTGGTTTCCCCTTCTAGTAAGACCACATCCGATGAAGCTATACTGTAATCTTCACCTACAGAGACAAAAAGAAAAATGCTAAAACTTCTTCTAGGACATGATAATAAATTCCCCATATATACTATGACATATCACAATTCATGGACACACTTCGCAAGATGTTTCTGAGGACAGGGATTACATTTATTTTAAACAGAAGATTTCACCTCTCTTGCAAGAAAAAAATGGGTTTGATACAACACAATAATGAAAAACCATCCTGGCTATTCAAGTGCATGTCTTCATTTTTAGAAATACATATACATAGTGTTCTAGTGGCCAAATACATATATAGATGACACAAACATACACAGACATGTAGATATGGATATGCACATGAATCATTCACTACCACAAGATGGCCTCTTATTTACAAAAATAAAATATGTAGGGTACTTTCAAAATGAACAAAACAAGAATTCTGATCTCGCTGGAAAGACCAATTACACTGCTGCACAGAGATGGGTACGTCAATATCATCAATCTTACAGCTGGAAAACAAGAATTTTTCTATAGAGTTGGATTAAAAGCTGCTAATGTATACCCTATATGGATCACAGCCTTGTCATGGGGAAGGGGTGTGCATAATGCAACGAGCTATGAGCCATGCTGTGTAGGGCCACCCAAGACGGATGCGTCACAGCAAAGAGTTCTCACAAAATGTTGTCCACTGGAGAAGAAAATGGCAAATTACTCTAGTACTCTTGCCTCGAAAACCTCATTGACAGTATGAAACGGAAAAAAGATATGACACCAGAAGATGAACCCTAGAGGTCAGAGGGTGTCCTATATGCTCCTGGGGAAGAGACGAGGACAATTACTTATAGCTCCAATAAGAATGAAGTGGCTGGGCCAAAGCGGGAACTTCTTTCTCGACACTTAGCTGTGGATGTATCTGGTGGTGAAAGCAAAGTCTGATACTCTAAAGAACAATATTGCATAGGAACCGGGAATGTTAGGTCCATGAACCAAGGTAAATCAGACATGGTCAAGCAAGAGATGGCAAGATTGAATATTAACAACTTAGGAGTCAGTGAACTAAAATGGATGGGAATGGGCAAATTTAATTCACAACTATTATACCTACTACCGTGGGCAAGAAAACACTTAGAAGAAATGGAGTAGCCCTCATAGTCGGCAGAATAGTCCAAAATGAAGTACTTGGGTGCAATCTCAAAAATGATGGACAATCTTGGTTTCTTTCCAAGAAAAACCATTCAATATCACAGTAATCAAGTCTCTGCCCCAACGACTGATGTCAAAGAAGCCAAAGCTGAATGGCTCTATGAGACCTACACCACCTACTAGAACTCACACCAAAAAAGATTTCCTTTTCATCATAGGGGATTGAAATGTGAAAGTAGGAAATCAAGAGACACCCAGAGTAAGCGGCAGGTTTGGCCTTGGAGTAGAAAATGAAGCCAGGCAAACACTAACAAAGTTTTGTCAAGAGAACATGCTGGTCATAATAAACATCTTTTTCCAACAACAAAAGAGATGAATTTACACATAAACATCACCAGATGATCAATATGAAATCAGACTGACTATGTTCTTTGTCAAAGATGGAGAAGCTCTATCCAGTCAGCAAAAACAAGACCTGGAGCTGACTGTGGCTCAGACCATGAGCTCCTCATTGCAAAATTCAGGCTTAAGAAGAAAGTAGGGAAAACTATTAGACTATTCATGTATGACCTAAATCAAATTCCTTAGGATTATACCATGGAAGTGACAAATAGATTCAAGGGATTAGATCTGATAGACAGAGTGCCTGAAGAACTATGGACAGAGGTTCAACACATTATACAGGAGATGATGGCCAAACCCCAAAGAAGAAGAAATGCAAGAAGCCAAAGTGGTTGTCTGAGGAGGCTTTTCAAATAGCTGAGAGAAGAAAAGAAGTGAAAGGCAAGGGAGAAAGGAAAAGATACACCCAACTGAACGTAGAGTCCCAGAGAATAGCAAGGAACAATAGGAAGATCATCTTACAAAAAAAAAAAAAAACAGTGCCAAGAAGTAGAGGAAAACAATAGAATGGGAAAGACTAGAGATCTCTTCAAGAAAACTGGAGATATCAAGGGAACATTTCATGCAAGAATGGACACAATAAAGGACTGAAACAGTAAGGACCTAACAGAAGTAAATGAGATTAGGAAGAGGTAGCAATAACACAAGAAAGAACTATAGAAGAAAGGTCTTAATGACCTCGATAAGCAGGATGGTGTGGTCACTCACCTACAGCTGGATATCCTGGTGTGTGAAGTCAAGAGGGCCTTAGCAAGAATCACTATGAACTAAGCTAGTGGGTGTGACAGAATTCCAGCTGAGCTATTTCAAATCCTAAAAGACGGTGCTGTGAAAGTGCTGTACTGAATACGGCAGCAAATTTAGAAAACAGCAGTGGTCACAGGACTGGAAAAGACCTAGCTTTCATTCCAAATCAAAAAAAGAGCAAAGCAAAAGAATGTTCAGACTACCATACAATTGCCCTCATTTCACATGCCTGCAAGGTAATGCTCAAAATCCTTCAAACCAGGCTTCAGCAGTTCATGAACCAAGAACTTCCAGATGTAAAAGCAAAGTTCAAAGAGGCAGAGGAAATAGAGATCAAATTGCCAACATCCGTTGGATCATAGAAAAAGCAAGGGAAGTCCAGAAAACATCTACTTCAGCTTCATTGACTATGCTAAAGCCATTGACTATGCATCACAACAAACTGTGGAAAATTCCTTCAGAGATGGGAATACCAGACCACCTAACCTGCTTCCTGAGAAATCTGTATGTGGGTCAAGAAGCAACAGTTGGAACGGAACAGGAACAATGGACTGGTTCCATATTGGGAAAGGAGTATGACAAGGCTGCATGTTGTCATCTCTCTTATTTAAATTCTAAGCAGAGTGCCATTAATTCATGCAAAATGCCAGGCTGGATGAATCACAAGCTGGAATCAAGACTGCCAGGAGAAATATCAATAACCTCAGAAATGCAGATGATACCACTTTAATGGCAGAAAGTGAAGAGGAACTAAAGAGTCTCTTGATGAGGGTGAAAGAAGACAACGAAAAAGCTGGCTTAAAATTCAACACTCAAAAAACTAACATCATGGCATCCGGTCCTATCACTTCATGCAAATAGATGGGCAAACAGTGGAAACAGTGACAGACTATTTTCTTGGGCTCCAAAATCACTGCAGACAGTGACTGCAGCCACGAAATTAAAAGACCCTTGCTCCTTAGAAGAAAAGGTAAGACAAACCTAGACAGCATATTAAAAACTAGAGACATCACTTTAACCAAAGTCCATCTAGTCAAAGCTATGGTTTTTCCCATTTAGTCATGTATGGATGTGAGATTTGGACTATAAAGGATGAGCACTTAAGAATTGATGCTTTTGAATTGTGGTGTTGGAGAAGACTCTTGACAGTCCCTTGGACAGTAAGGTGATCAAACCAGTCAATCCTAATGGAAATCAGTCCTGAACATTCACTGAATGGATGATGCTGAAGCTGAAGCTCCAATACTTTGGCCATCTGATGTGAAGAGTTGACTCACTAAAAAGGACCCTGATGCTGGAGAAGATTAAGGGCAAGAGGAGAAGAGGGTGACACAGGATGTGATGGTTGGATGGCATCAGTGACTCAATGGACATGAATTTGAGCAAACTCCTGGAGATAATAAAGGACAGGGAAACTTGGCGTGCTTCAGTCCATGGGGTCACAAAGGGTCAGGCATGACTTAGCAACTGACCATCAATACCACCAGGAGACAGTGGAGGACAGAGGACCGTGGCGTGCTACCGTTCATGGGGGTCACAAAGAGTCGGACATGACTGAACAACAACAGCAAAAGCATATCACTCGGGGTGGCTTTGCCTCTGGTCAAACAGCAAATGAGGAAAGAGAGAGGTAGAGGTGCAGGTTCAGTCCCTGGGGTCGGGAAGATCCCCTAGAGGAGCATGGCAGCCCCCTCCGGTATTCTTGCCTGGAGAATCCCAGGGAAAGACGGGAGTCTGGTAGGCTACAGGCCATCAGGGTCGCAAAGAGTCGGACATGACTGAAGTGACTTAGCATGCACGCACTTATGGACTTTATAGGCTAATTTCCTAGAACACGGATCAATCCTCACAAACTGTCAAAGTGTAACGCCCTCTATATATAGGCATTCCTCTGGGCTATACTCCCCCATACACATACACACTCACTCACACACACACACACTCACACATACACACACTCACGTCATTCATACACACAGCAGGGACTAGGTAAGCCTGCTTTGTTTTCTTTTCAAGCAGTGTCACATCCAAATGATTTATTTCAAAATATCAATCGGGTTATCCTATCCATTCACACTCATGACCTTTGCTGCTGCTGCTGCTGCTGCTGCTGCTAAGTCGCTCAGTTGTGTCCAACTCTTCGCGACCCCATGGACTGCAGCCTACCAGGCTCCTCCGTCCATGGGATTTTCCAGGCAAGAGTACTGGAGTGGGGTGCCACTGCCTCCTCCGCATGACTTTTGAGTGCACACTAAAAAGGTTCTAACTGAATAGCTCGTAGGCAAAACTCCCTAAGAGGCCATAACTGAACTACGAAAGAAGACTGTCTCCTAATGCTTGCATTTGGCAATAAAATCCTTCTGCTTATACATAAAATAGTTAATGTTAATAACTGTCTTTACCATGTTTTTCATAAATAAACAAACAATAGAATAAATGAGTTGAGAGACAAAACTGTTGGCAATACTGCAATTATACAGCTGCACGTTTTATCCTGCATTCCTCATTATTATTTACACATGAATCCCTTCCAAAAACCTAAAAGCACTCAGGGAGAAAGCCTAACAATGCCTTCCTTGGTTTACTTTTTATTGGTTTGTGCATATTAACCTTTTAAATTCATATACAATTTGCCAGCTGTTTTCACAAATTCTGCAAAATCAATGTCATAAATACATAATAAAAAGTCTAGATTTGTGCCTTAAAAAGATGCAAAGGTATTACTGCTTTCTGGTTGATTTTTCTCACTACATCTTTGGCTGGCTTTGTTAATCAAGGATACAATTTCCCTCAAAACACTTCACTGCTCCTTAGATGTCTTTTCTCACCAGCTACTGCAGTTATTGGCACAGCTTTAAACTTCACAGAAACATCTGCAAATGCTCCTCCTGTCCTTGTCACATTGATAATGGGTCCAACATGATTTTCTGCTACTCGAACAACTGGTGCTGAGAGCTGAAGAATTCCGAAGGCATCATCATTGGCAATGATAATTAACTGAGCAATAGCTTCTACCTTAGACCCCAGGCGTGGAGAGTTTGGAACTGAAAGAAAGAAGAAAAACTAATACATCAAAAATCTAACAACTCGTCAAACGTCATCAAGAAGCCTCAGCCAATTTATAGAATGGATAAACAACAGATCCTACTATATAACAGAGAGAACTATGATTAACATCCTGTGATAAACCATAATGGAAAAGAATATGAAAAAGAATGTATGTGTGGGGTGTGTGTGTATCACTTTGCTATACAGCAGTAATGAACAGAACACTGTAAATCCACTATACTTCAATAAAAAAATTTTTTTAAAGAAGCCGCAGCAAGATCTGTGAAACAAATGGGGTTATCATTTTGTGTTTTCTGCTATTTATATCAAAAATATTTATCGATTACTATGTACCAGCATGAATTTAGATGTTGGGGATACAAAAATAAACAGAAAGTTCCTACTTCCCTGTAACTTCTAGGGTGATTTTTATTATAGCAAAGGAATAATTACCCTACAAGGATTATTTTAATAGGTATTAGAAATTTCTCAAAAGAAAACATGATTAGAAGATAATTAATCATCACTTCACATAAAATTATAACAGATAACGATGAAACTTACAGAATTATGCTCTTCCAATTAGTTACCAGCATGCTATAAATTTTTTTTAAGCCACTACAGTTACAAAGTTGAGCAGGAAAGTCATTTAGTTCCTTGTCCTCAAAGAAGAGCTGAATATCATCACACTCCAATTCAATTACTGCCTCTCTCTGTCCTTCCCCACAAACCTATTCCCCGCCATCTCAATTAATAGTCATGCCAAAGCTGGTATACAAAGAGTGTGCTTACCTATGCTTTCACTGCTATACTTCTAAGCCTATCTTTAAGACTCTCGTCTTACTTGCCACTGATTTTGGGGAGCACAAAACTTATTTTGAAGGCATTTAAGACCCTCCACAAACTCTCCCTGACTTGCCTTCTAGATTCAATTCTGACTTAGCACCCTTGCCAAAACAATTCTTATGAACTTTGACACAAATGAAGCATCAGCAGGCTCATATTACAAGTAAACAATTTTGAGTTCATATTTAGTACATTTCCAACTGTGGTGGTATTTGAAAGCATGTGACAATAAAATTCAGTATTTTCAGACAACGTAATCTAAAACAACTTGTTTATCATTTAATTTCAATGATAAACAGTTCCAGGCCACACTAAATTATATAGTTAAAATCACAAACTGTAAATCGATATAATTAAATTCAACTACATTGGGGGAAAGTAAACCAGGGCTGCAGCAGATGACATTTTATGCATGTGCACTACTTGACGGGCATTGTTCAAGCACTTTCCTTGCATCCAGTAATTTAATTCCCATACCATCTCTGTGTGGTGGGTAACACTGTCCATGTCTTACAGATAAGGAATCAGAGGTGCAAAGAGGATGAGGTAGTCAGCTAAGGCATTAGACTAGAACCTGCTGGACACATTTTAGAGACATCATGTAAGGGTTTGGCAAGCTGCAGCTCCCTTTCTGCAATTCCTCAGCAAACCAGGTAGATAACCTTCCTCCACCCATGACTGTTCGTCCTGCCCTCTGCCAGGTCATCACCGCTCCTCTCACACTGTCTCCTCAAAGTGTGTGATTCTACCTATTAAAATTGAGACCGTATCACATAGATTTGCACTGAATTATTCTTTTTCTTCATTTTTAATGACATTTACTGTTTCCTTTCTAATGCACTTAATTGTTCTTTAATTGTTTCACTTCACAGCTTATGCTGAGTCTGAGTTTCCCCAAGTATGCTGCATGGTTCCAGGAACATATCCAGCATACACAAACACACGTTGACTGTTTCTCCCAACCCATAGCACAGTGATATCCTGCATATACCACTTTATTAATAATTGTTCACATTTATTTAATGCTTACCATATGCCAGACCCTATATTCATTTTCACCTGTATTATCATATTTAATCTCCATAATAAGTCTGAACTATAGATAAGGAAACATAGGCTTTAAAAGTTTTGGGGCAACAATTTATCATGATACGCTTGGACCTAAGTTATCTGACACCAGCATCCACAGCTCCTAGCTAGCCACTGCTCCATGTAATCCTTCCACCCGGTTTTACTTCTAGCTCACTTAGTAAACTGCAGTTCCTTGAAAAGTGGGCTCTACCATATAATTCTTGTAGTCAGTCGCTCAGTCGTGTCCAAATCTTTGTGACCCCAGAGACTGTAGTCCACCAGGCTCCTCTGTCCATGGAATTTTTCAGGCAAGAATACTGGAGTGGGTTGCCATTTCCTCCTCCAGGGGATCTTCCTGACCCAGGGATTCAACTGGCATCTCCTGGGTGTCCTGCATTGGCAGGCGGATTCTTTACCACTGCACCACCTGGAAAGCCCCTTTATAATTCTTACTAAGACTACTTACTGGGTTTTAGGGCAATGTATTGCTATGGTAATTGATGCTAAATCATGCTAACAAAACAAGGGATAGGTTACTGTGTGAGAATTTTAACCCTGACTGTAATCTAAAAATTCAATGATAGCAGTTATCCTAAAAAAGCAACTTTCCTTTTACAGCCCTGGACTACAATTACAATGTGGGTAAGAATGGTGCTCACTACACAATGTATCAGTAAGGTGACAAAATATACTTGTAAGAAATCTTAATCTAAATGGTAGAACATAGTCAACATGTAGATCTCAACTCTTTCAACTATTTAATTCCAATTTTCTTAAGATAGTTTTATTCTATTTTAAAAGATATCTACTTAATATCATATTTACAAATGTTATCCTAAAACTGACATTAAATTGATATTAAATTAATATCACCGATCTTCTTTCCTTTTCTTACTGCCTTATTCTAGGAAATCTAGATTCTTCTCTTTATATAAAATCCCCTATCTAAAGTTAAAGGTCTTCAGAGAGAGATGTGACTAACAAACAAGCTACTGTGAGCCCCCAGCTCAGGCCGGCTCTGTGACAGCAGCCCCCACTCCCTCCAAAGCTACTGAGCCATGACACCAGGGGGAGAGGCTGCTCTGTCCAAATAGAAGCTGCAGAGCCAGATCCTCTGCCCAACACAGGTCATCACTCACCCCTCATTCCTCATTCTTATCCCCAACCAGGGCCTTCGTCTCAACTCTCAGGATCACCCCCAAAGTCTTCTCACTACTACACAGCCCTCTCCCCCTTCCCTCATACAGTTGCCAGATCCACCATCTCTGTGTACTGCTTCCCACGGATACAAAGAGACTCTGTTGGTTAAGGAACCATCTAGGGTGGATCAAGGTGAAAGAGACTCAGGATCTTGCTACCAGGACTGTCCTTGGAACCCCAGATTGATTTCAGAAGGTTCCAGAAGCTACGATATCTAGTACAAATAGTATGAGATATCAGTCATACCAGATTCCATAAGCATTTCTAAAAATTTAGTCTGGGACTATAACAGTTTTAAAACACGACAGCACATTTTCACACGTCCTACTTCCATTTGCCTTATAAACTTTTGTAAGAGGATGCTAGTAAAGTTAGAGCTTACTATTTTTACAGAATTTTTTTACTGTACCGAATTCTTAATTTGTTTCAAAATTCTTACCTCTAATAATAAAAACAACACACTAATGGTTACTTACTTGGGCGATTCTGCACTTTCTCTGTTAAAGTAGAGTTGAGTAGTTCAACAAACAAAGACTCCGACCTTTCTGGCTCATCATCATCCAAGACTGAAACAGTTATTGTTGCCTCACTCTGATTGGCTCTAAAAACAGCAAATCCAGAAGCCGGTATATAGTCTTTCCCTTGAGTTGCTCTGGCTAAATTAGGTGGAAAATGAGGTGGCTTTTCCATATCATCCAGTGTTGCATATGTGACTTTAACTTTTCCCAAGAGGCCTTTTAACCTTATTATTGACAACGTGATGTTCTGGGTTGCTTCCTCCACTTTAATAGGTCTATTTTTCTCAGAAAAGATGAAGACCCCGTAAGGATCATCACTAGCCAAAACAATTAGTGTGGCGTTAGTATGAACGCCTAGAGAGCCACTGGAGACGCTAAGGATGGTCACAGAGAATGTTTTATCCAGTTCTGGATCTTCATCAGGCAATATTTCCACTGTGATGTTGGCGCTCTTCTGTCCAATCTCAAATGTGACATTGCCAGAGGTGAAGGCCAGATCGCCGTCAGGGTCAGAGTCGATGCTCCAAAGCAAAATCACTCGAGACAGAGCCCCATGACTTCTCATGATCTTTAAAATATTTAATATTAAAATATGTTAAAACAGGCATTAAATCCACCAACTTAGAGGCTTGGATATACAAAACAACAGGTTATTAATTTGTAATTTTATTTTATATAAGCTGTTCTGAAGAATATAAGGTTCCTGAAGGCAATGCACTACCCATCTTTGAAGACCCTCAGGGAGTCCCACTTAAAATGACTGTTGAATGAAATGACAGATCGAAGGAACATGCTTATCTTCTAACTAAACTGCAGCTGTATCATTTCTGCAACTACAACATATATCAGTAATAAAGCAAATGCAATTAACAGTGTATTATATTGTACATTCACGAAAATGTTTACATTTCCTGCAAAGATGGTATACACTTTATTGTAAGGAATAGATGACTGATAATTTTTCTGGAAAGTTAGCCATAAGACTCATCTTTTAAAACAGACTATATTTAATTTCAATATACTATGGAAAACAAAAATTCACCAAAAAATGCACTCGACCCAAGGTTATATATTTAAGAAGCAAGAAATGCTTTTGTCAACAGTATGTTAAAAAGAATGAAAAATCTTTTTTAAAAAAAATCACTTTAAGTTACTGTAGTGTTAGTCGCTCAGTCTTATCCAACTCTGCAACCTCATGGACTGTAGCCCGCCAGGCTCCTCTGTCCATGGAATTCCCCAGGCAAGAATACTGGAGTGGGCTGCCATTTCCTTCTCCAGGAGATCTTCCCAACCCAGGGATCAAACCCGGGTCTCCTGCATTGCAGGCAGATTCTGTACTGTCTGAGCCACCAGGAAAGCCAGACTTCAAGTTAAGTCCCAACTAAAGGTAATTTTTATACTTAAAATAAAAATGCTGATTCAATTAGAGACAGGAATTTTTATTTAAAAATTTCTTTATAAACTTGATACTTTCCCTGAATCCTTTTTCCTTTCTTTCTTGAGGATTTAATTATCCTTTCTAAAGCTGTTTAATTTATTCCACAACAGTTTACTGCAGATCTGCCATAAGAATACAGAAAATATATATTTTGAGTGATCTTTCTTCATCCTTTGAATAAAATCTGAAGACACTGACCAAGCTTCTGGCTCCTCTAAATTATCTAACAATAGAAGCCTTAACTCCTACTGGATGAATGTAGAGTAGAAACATATATACACACTCCCCCCTCCCACACACACACACACAGACCACATAGAGATGGTATTATTATTGCTATTCGCAAATGTTTTGCATTTTCTTTCCTTTTGGGAAAGATACAAGCCAGGATTACACTTCTCTACCCAACTACTTTCATGTTGTCATGCGACATGTTTTGACCAAAGAAGTTAAATGGAAATGCTGTGAATGACCTCCAGAAAGAAGCTGAAAAGCCAAACGTGCAGTTTCCCCCAACCACATCTCCCCAGTCAGTGGAGACAGAAGTATCTACTGAGTTACAGCCTTTGCAACTCTTAGTCCTAAGTGATTGATGACAGCCAACTTCAGATGGGACATAAAACATGAGTGAAAAACAGACCTTTGTTGTAGTAAGTCAATTAGAATTTGGAGATGTTGCCACAGTCCATCTGAATTAAGATAGAAAACTATACTTTTATATTAATAGATACTTCTTAAAGAGTCAGGAATCCTCAGAATCACAATGTATGCAAAATGAAATACAAAGACAAAAGACAAATCACTGTTTAATTATCAATTTGAATTGTCTGTGCTACTAGATTTGTTAGGGGAAGCACACTGATTGAAACGCCCACTCTGGCCAGGTACCATAGTAACCATTTGCATGAGTTGTTTTATGACAGGAGATCCCAGTAAGGAATACGGAACTAATAAGCCACCACCAACCGGAAGAGTTCAGGAAAGGTCTAAAGGAGACACCACGTGTCCGTCCACTTCCCAGAATCCCTCTCGCTAGCATCCATCTTGGCTGAGCAATGCGTGCACCACCAGGAAAGACTCTGAATTAGAATGACTGGCCAAAGACCATCCGGAAACTAATCCCATCACCATAAAACCCGAGACTGCGAGCCACGCAGCAGAGCAATTCTCCTGGGTTCCCTTACCCTACTGCTCTCCACCAGGGTGCCCTTTCCCAATAAAATCTCTTGCTTTGTCAGCACGTGTGTCTCCTCAGAAGAATTCACTTCCGGGTGTTAGACAAGAGCCCAGTTTCGGGCCCTGGAAGGGGTCCCTCTTCCTGCAACAGATTCAGTCCCCTCCACTTCCATAGAAAAAAATTAACATAAAGTATACCTTAATAATACAATAAAACAGTGTTTTTAAAAGAAACAGAAAAGGTCTACGACTGGAGGAAAGAATGTACTCACATTGAATATAACAGTACTGTATCCATCTTCTGGTTCAGTTCCACTGACAGCAAGTGACTCAGGGCTAAATTCAAATACACCATGAGCATGGTCAGAGGCTGCAATTGTCACTAGAACTTGGGAAGCCACTCCTAGACTGGCTGCATGAATAAGTTCCAACAAACAGAAGAAAATGTTAATCAGTAATTTACAAACCAAAGGGAAAAGCAAGGAACAACTTTTTGAAAAGAGTTGCACCATTCACTGAGTGTGTTCTAATTTGCTTCAGAAAGAAAGGCAGACACAAATGGCTGCCACAATATTCGTGCTTTTATGACCTTCCTCTGTTTGGGCTCCAACGTGACATACAAGTGCTGTATAAGCACTTGAAGATGAATAAGGAAAACTTGTTTTTCTTTTTCTTTTCTATGAAAGAGAACATTCTTCCACACAGAGCATAGGAGGAAAGTCTCTCACGACCTTTGCTGACCTTGGAAGAACATGAGCCAAAATGACTCCTACCTTTATAAAACAGTAGTTTTTCTATGATTTTCACCAACCTGACTGCATAGATTCTTGGCTTCCAAATGTGCAGAAATTCTACTCCTATTTTCATCATATTACGATATAATAGATCTCTCTTTCCTGGTCTCACAGAGTCCAGTCCTATAACTAAAAAGATGCCAAAGTCTAAACAAAGAAGTACTTTTGTCCTAGGAAGTATGTTCTGCTTTTATGTTGAACATTAAATATGCGGACAAGACAATAAGGAATCCCAAAATTAGGACAATAATTAAATATAGAAGTTAAAGGAGACATTGGCAGAAGTTAGGAATGAGAAGGGTGGTAACAACTTCTGGAACTAAAATATAAAACCTGACATTGTGAAAAAGGAATGTTTTGTGCATTCTTCAAAAGGAATCTTTTTGAGGGTTAGAAAGAGTTCCCCCTAAAGAAAAACAAATAGTCTATGTATTGTCTCTTTATATGAAAAAATATTTGAGGTAAAAAAAGCTGAACTGTATTTATATATACATCTAATTCAAAAGGCATCCTCTTTTCAATATTTCCTTCAATAAATTGGCAATTTATTCTCCCCATTTATTTTCTTAATTTCTCTTTCCCATGTGTTCTATTAAATGCAGCATATAATAACTTACTTGCTGTTATAAAGAAACTCAGTATGACACATTTTACATGAAAATATAAATATTCTATTTATCTGTTTTTTAGGTATTCAAAGCTATGTAAAAGCTTTTTCAATAATCACTTTTGTAAATGGTACCAAGCAAAATTTCTGTTATAATTAGAATCAGGAAACTGCATTAGGTTCACAAAGAGAGGAGGAGAGTCTGAGTTTCAGAGGCAGACAGGATTTGATTCTGACTTGATCACTCTCCAGCTGACTTGTAACAGCGTGGAGCAAATAATACTTGATAAAGCTGTGCTGCTTAATGAGACAAAGTATACAAAGGACCTGCATATAGCGGATATCGATAAACGGCTAGTATTGTTGTCTCTAAAAAGAAAAGTTAAAATGCAGAATAGTAAAGGGCCTTGGAATAGCTGCTTACCACGTCTGTGATTAGCTGGAAGGAAGAATTCCATGTCCCCATCACCACTACCACTGCCATCAACCCTAAAGAGTTCAGTCACTTCCCAAGGAGAAACACAGAGTCACGACCCACACAACATACATTGACACAAGGAGAAAATTGAGAGTTCTTAAAACATATCCAGCAAAGAGGAAAATTCAGAAATACTAGACATGCATTCTTTCAAATAAAACAGATTAGGTGGTAATGGTATAACACTAGTCAAGCTACCAAGTTATAAAACGTTCATTCATAGCTTCAGGAAAATATTCTACATAGGTTGCAACTGGCACTTCCCATCTCTGCCAATTTAACTAGTTTTATTTTTAAATTTTCCCTTTATAGCAGTGTAAATCGTTTTTATCATTTATATAAACATTTTTAAATATTTGTGTGTATCTATCAGCCTACACTTAGTCCTATAAACCTGTGACAGTCACCTTCCCACTTACACTATGTGTGTTAGCCACTCAGTCACGTCTGACTTTTTGCAATCCCATGGAGTATAGCCCACCAGGCTCCTCTGTCTGTGGGATTCTCCAGACAACAGTACTGGAGTGGGGAGCCATTCCCTTCTCCAGGGATCAAACCTGGGTCTCCTACGTTGCAGACGGATTCTTTACCATCTGAGCCACCAGAAAAGCCCACTTACAACTAACTCAAAAATTGGGGAAATGCATCTAACATTTCCCTCTAGCCACACACTTAAGTTCTCACATTTCGGCATCTAGACAAGTGGTCTAGAAACCTCGGCTTCAGCCCTGGCTGTGACAGACACCAGCTGTAAAACCTTCAGCCAGTAATGAAAGCCCTTGGCACCTCACTTTTCTCACCTATAAAAGGTGCCTGCTGCTTTTTATACAGAACTGCTGTAAAAACCAAATAAAGGATATCGTAGAAAATGAGGGACCTTGGCAATATATGAAGACTGGTTCTAACTTTACTTCCACTACATCTCAGAAGCCAACCATTATTTTACCAAGCAATAATTTGCAAACAAAGAAGGCAGGAAGGGCAGTGGTGGAAAAGGAATAAGAGGAGCAAGATGCCATCCACACCATATGCTTCTACCATATCCTTGATTGACATGTGAGCCTAAGGTCTGCCCTGCTCTTCCAGGCTTCCCCTGCCCGGGTCTGGGATACACCAGACATGAGAACTGATGACACCCAAAACCTGAAACAGTCAACGGATTCCAGGGAATATCCAGTGCATGGCTCTGCTTTCGTATTAACCACAGGTTACAAGGAAGAGGGGCGAAATTTAATCCCAATGTACCCTGACTAGCATTGAACACCTACTCGGGTGGCTGTCCTATGTAGAATGGGTCTTATAGGCGAAACTGTGGAATAAGGATTTCTCCTTTGTTCCCCACAAAAGCTTAGTTCTACAAGCTATTTCACCTCTTAGGCAGTCCAGCTATGACTCGAGGAATGGAGGCCAGCATCTAGGTTCCTCTACCTCCAATCCCCACTCAAGGTGGGCTGGGAGGATCAGATTCTCTGGCAGTACTGCCAGCTTAGGACAGTGCAAAACTGGTTTTCAAATGAGTACTCATGCCCAATAACACACAACAATATATTTTCTAGAGATATAGAAGGAAGTTCCTCTATAAAATCACAAGTAAACACTATGATCACAAATAGAATTTCTAAAGAAAATCTGATGTTCCTTATCAATCAATATTAGGTAAGGCTCACTAACATTTTCTCTATTACCCAAGTAGTTTTCACTAGAAGTAATACAAAAAACAACTTTTCAAATACTTTACAGAGACTTCTGATTAATGAAGTCCTTTCATGAAAATAACTATCTGGAAATGGGAGGACTTGTCTCTTTGAGACAAGCAAAGTTGCTACTGTTACATGACACCAGCCCAGCAGGGTGTCCAGCTTACTTTCGCTGTTTTATGTAGTCAACCAAGCTGTGGTGCTATTTAATCATTTCCCTGACTTGTCCTCTCCTTTGGTTTCACCTGCGCTTTGGGAGAATAGGGAAGGAAAACATGGGGAAATTCTGTCATATTTACCCCAAAGTCTCATTAATACTAAAAGACAATCTTAGTATTTCTGTCCTACCCAATTTCTCCCCCTTGGATGGCTTATTCAGTACTATGACTTTCCTCATCAAAACAAAAAATAATAACAAGATAATAATACCAGCTTTTGTAAGGGAAGAGACTGATCTGATGAATACCAACTCTCAAATTGTTACACTTATAAATAAGGTACACATCTCATGTATTCTATAAACCCCCAGCAGCACCTGATAATCAAACACAGTGATACTTCTGCAAAGAAACATATACAGTTAATCTATCTGGGATAAATAAAGACGATAAGCAGCCTCTCTTCAATACAGAGGAGTTTTGCCACAAAATGGATTTTTGACTCCAAAAGTCTGTGATAAATCAGAGTTTTCAGTATATTAGAAATGAGAATATTGTTAACTTGCTTTATTGATAATTACTTCATAACAGATTTCCTAAAGGGATTAATTTTGATCTATTCTACAATGGATATAGCTAAAGGAGCTACTGTGAAAACTGAAATGAGAAAGAAGGAGAGATGATTTTAGAGGTACCTACTATGAATGATAACTATAATTTGGTGATTCGGTATAATTAAATTATTTCACTGTAAAAGCACATTAACTTTAGGAAAAGACCAAAGGATACTGAAAGAGGGAAAACCAGCACAATAGGTTAATTCAAAAGAAACTTATTTACTTAATCCACTATCATGGTGAGTGGACAAGTAAACACTTGATATTTTTGAGTCACCATTCTTACCTCCTCCTTC
The DNA here is from genome assembly GCF_001704415.2 of Capra hircus. NCBI lineage: Eukaryota > Metazoa > Chordata > Mammalia > Artiodactyla > Bovidae > Capra > Capra hircus. The sequence goes on from NC_030814.1 coordinate 20,317,876, forward strand.
CAAGTTTAACAACTCAACTTTAAAGGATTTCTCCAATTCAGGAATAGAATTATCAGTGATATTTACAGAAATGTACTTAAATCTTTCTCCTGGTTGAAATTCTAAGGTACCAGCAACACTCTGAAATATAAATAAAAGGTTTGTTCATTAGATTATAATTATTTTGTGTATGAATGTATAAGATAAGAATGTTTACTATGCCCCAGATTGTTATAAATACTGAAACAGATGAAGATAAATCTAAAATTGAAAACATTTAAGTGGCTATGAACAGTGATTAATATAAATTCTAAATAAATACTCTCAAACTAAATAAAGTCGTTGGATTTTTATTTCTCTTACTTGCCTATTCATCAAAAAACTATTAAGGCAAATAAATCTGTACAGGTAAAATCCACAAATTCCTAAAAAATTAATTCAATGAGATATATGAAATTCCTTTGATTAAGTATCCTGAGAAGTATGCAGTTTACATCACTGAGTAATTTAAATACTAGGGTATAATAATAATAATGGCATTTTCATTCCAAAAGTTTCCCCTAGCAATAATAAATATTGATCCACTGGGCATTAATCATTCTTTGATCATACTCAAATGAAATTCATAATATAGATTTCTCATCAGAAAAATTCATAACTAAGAGAAAAATAAAGAATTACTTGAAGTCTTAAGGTCTTTTTTTCTCCCATTACCTAATATAAGCATTTTCCCCTCAAGTCATGAGAATAAATTTTAAAGACGTTTAAATTTTTCTGTGGTTAGGTTTTGTGGACAACTATATTTCATCCTGTGGAACAATTAATGATCCTAAAACTAAACTGAGGAACCCAAGTACCAATCCACTTAATCACTCATTTATTAATTTTTTTTACAATATCTTCAAACACATAGCATTCGCATGACATCATTTAGGATGCTTAGGATTCAAAAATAGTCAAGACGTATCTCTATCTCCATGAATATATTCCAGAAAGAGTGTTAAGCACAGGATAGAAAACAATGGCTATAGAAGACATATGCAGGCTCAAGAGAAAAAAAGTACCTTTGCCTAGTGTCCAGTTATCAGAGGAGCAATTCTACAAGTCTTAACAACAGAAATAACATTTGACTGTCTTAGGAAACCACAGTATTTAACCCTAGCAATATCTTACACAATTGGCCACTCCCTCACTCTCTGGTATTCCATGATATCACACTTTCTGTTTTTCCTGCTTTTTTGGCTCATCCTTGTGTTCTTTGCAATTTTAACATTCTCCTAGGACCTGAAAAAGCCATTCTTCATCAGGTTCTCTCTAGACTCTTTCTCTAGACAAGGCTATACCATATTCTAAGCTTTTAATGTCATGTATACGTTTCCAACTCCCAAAGTTCTACTGGCAGACCTTATTTTATTCCACTTCACTTTATTATATATTGCAGACAGTTTTTTTGTGTGTGTGTGTGTTTTTTGTTTTGTTTTTTTTTTACAAATTAACAGTGTGTGGCAACCCTGCACAGAACAAGTTTATTTGGTACCATTTTTTCTAATAGTGTTTGCTCACTTCATGTCTCTGTGTCACATTCTGGTAATTTCTGCCATAGTTCAAATTTTGTCATAATTGTTATATTTTCTATTGTGATCTGTGATCTTTGATGTTACTATTATAATTGTTTGGAGGCCTAGGGAAAGACACCCATAGAAAATAGCTAATTTAATACATGTTGCATGTGTTCTGACTGCTCCACTGACTATCCATTTCCCCATCTTGCTCCCTCTCCTGGGGCCTCCTATTTCCTTAGATACAACAATATTGAAACTAGGCTTATAAGTAACCCTACAATGACTTCTAAGTGTTCAAGTGACAGGAAGAGTCATATGTCTCTCACTTTAAATCAAAAATTAGAAATGATTATTAAGCCCAATGAGAAAGGCATGTCAAAAGCTGAGATAGGCCAAAACCCATACCCCTTCAGCCAGATAGTTAGCTAAGTTTTAAATGCAAAGGAAAAGTTCTTGAAGGAAATTAAAAGTGCTACTCCAGTAAACACATAAATGATAAGAAAACAAAACAGCCTATTGATGATATGGAGAAAGTTTTAGTGGTCTAGATAGAAGATCAAGCAAGTCACAACATTCTCTTAAACCAAACCCTAATCCACAAAAGGCCCTAACTCTCTTCAATTCCATAAAGGCTGAGGGAGGTGAGAAAGCTGCAGAAAAAAGGTCTGAAGCTATCAGAGGTTAGTTCATAAGGTTGACAGAAAGATGCCAACTCCACAACACAGAAGTACAAGGTGAAACTGCAAGTGCTGATGCAAAAGCTGCAGCAAGTTATCCAGGAGATCTAGCTAAGATAATAAATGAAGGTGGCTAAACTAAAGAGGCTTTCAATGTAAATAAAACAACCTAATATTGGAAGAAAACACCATCAAAGACCTTCAAAACTAGAAAGAAGTCAATGGCAAGATTCAAAGCTTCAAAAGACAGACTAACTTTCTTATTAAAGGCTAATGCAGCTGGTAACTTTAAGTTGAAGTAAATGCCCATTTACCATTCCAAAAATCCGAGGGTTCTTAAGAATGATGCTAAACCTACTATACCTGGGCTCTATAAATGGAACCCTAAAGCCAGGATGACAGCACATCTGTTAACAACATAGTTTACTAAATATTTAAGCCTAATGTGGAGAGCTACTTCTCAGAAAAAAAAAAAAATCCCTTCCAAAATATCACTGCTAACTGACAAGGGACCTGATCATCCAGGAGTTCTAATGGAGATGTACAAGATTCATATTGTTTTCTTGCCTGCTAACACAACATTCATTCAGCAGCTCATAGCCTGAAAACTCTCAGAAAGGTCTCCAAAGGTATTAACTTTCTGACAGTTATGGAGGATAAAAATATATTTTCTCCTTTTGTTTTAGTTATTAAAGAAAATGATAATCCAACTGGCGACAGAAGATGGCCATATATGTCAAATCCACAACTAACAGCATACTCAATAGAGGAAAGCAGAAAGCATTTCCTCTAAGATAAGAAACAAGACAAGGATGCCTACTCTCACCCCTTTTATTCAACAAATAATTTTAGAATTTGTCTGAAACACAGAAGACCTCAAATAGCCAAAACAATTTTGAGAAGGACAGAGCCGAAGAAATCACATTCCCTGACTTCAGACTATACTAGAAAGCTACAGTCATCAAAACAGTATGGTACTGGCACAAAAACAGACACAAAAACCAATGAAAGCAAAAGTAAACAAGTCAAAACTAATAAAACTTCCAAGCTTTTGCACAGCAAAGGAAACCATCCACAGAATGAAAATACAACCTATCAAATAAGAGAAACTTTTTCCAAATAATATGACAAATAACAGATTAATATCCAACATATATATACAATTCAGACAACTCAACATTAAAAAAAAACTCAATTTAAAAATGGGCTAAAGAACTAAACAGATGTTTTTCTAAAGAGGAATGTAGATGGACAAGCACATGAAAAGATGCTCAACATCGCCAATCATCAGGGAAATGCAAATCAAAACCACAATGAGATATCACCTCAACACCTGTCAGGATGGCTGACATCAAAAACAGCACAAATGACAAATGTTGTCAAGGATGTGGAGAAAAGGGAACCCTCATATGCTACTGGTGGGAATGCAAATTGGTACAACCACAGTGGAAAACAGTAACGAGGTTTCTCAAAAAACTAAAGATAGAACTGTCATATGATCCAGCAATTACACTCCTGGATATATGTCCAGGATATATATTTGCTGGATATAAATTCACTAAAGGATATAAATTTACTATTTCGAGGAGACAGCTATATTTCCATGTTCACTGAAGCATTATTCACAGCAGCCAAGATATACAACCTAAATGTCTGTCAGCAGATGAAAAAAGAAAATTATATAGATTCATAAATACACTGACAGACAGACAGAAAGAACAGAATATTATTCAGCCTTAAGAAAAGAAGGGGTCTTCCCTGGTGGGCCAGTGATTAAGAATCCACCTTCCAGGGAGGGGGCGTGGGTTCCGTCTCTGGTTGGGGAACTAAGATCCCACATGCCAAGTGGCACAGACAAGAAAAAGAAGTAGATTCTGTCATATACAACAACCGGGATGAACCTAGAGAACATCATGCTAGGTAAAATAAGCCAGACACAGAGAGACAAATACTTCATGATCTCACTAATACGTGGAATCTAAAAGAGTCAAACTCACAGAAGCAGAGACCAGCCTAGAACAGTGCTTGCCAGGAACTGGGGGAAGGGGAAAATAAGGAAATGTTTACCAAAGGATACTTCCAAAGTTTCAGAAATGCAAGGTGAATAAGTTCTGGAGCAGTACTATACTGTACACCTGAAATCTGCTAAGATGGTAGATCTTAAACTTTCTGAAAGAAAGTGAGAAAGGAGGGAAGGAAGGAAGGGAAAGAAAACATTATCTATGTGAGGTGATGGATATATTAATTAGCTTGACAGTGGTAATTATTTCACACAGTATATGTATATCAAAATATCAAGTTGTAAATCTTAAATATATATAATTTTGTCAACTATACCTCAATAAAGCTAAAAAAAAAATTTTTTTTAAAGAACATCAGTATAAAACTAAAGTATTTCTTTAAGAGAATGCAGAGAAGACAGTACTAAGCTGAGGTGAGATGCCCCGTGGAAGGTATTTCATACCAAACTACCTAAAGATGAAATAAATGTCAGGGTAAGAGAAATATAACTTGCCAAAAAAAAAATCAGAAAACTTTGCCAACTGCAATACGGCCGAAATTAATTGAATTCACTTAGCCAAGTTTTCTGGAATTTGGGAGAAAAAGTATGCACAAATTACTGAAGACTACACCCTTGTACAGGTCTTATTAGGAATAAAAGGGAAACCAAGATAATTAATATTAAATTTAAAGAAAAAGATTCTTTGGGAAAACAAATGTTGAAGGAAATAAAATACTTCCTGTGAAGTATAGCCAAGAAGAAATTATGAGCATTCACTTAATATGAGAGGTGGTGATAATAGGACTACATAACAGTCATTCAGGGTTGCCATATATGAGCCACATACAGTACATGACACTTAAAACTGCCATCAATCCTCAGGGTGACCTGCCCAACAGATAATTTCTCTCTCTTACCAATAAGGAAACTGAGGTCAGGAAAGACTGAGTCTCCGTTAGGCCACACATTTAGAAGCTCAGTTTAAACCCAGTTTCCAAACTGGTTTTCTTTTTTTTGCCAGTACCACACAGGTTCTCACTTGGAGAAAAAAATTAAAATTGAAATGACATAGACATATAATTTTTTTACAATTTTGGTTGTGTTCGACAGACACAGACAAGGGGATTCAAAATGTGTACGAAATATAATTTTTAAATACGTATGATTAAAATCTAGAAGATTAAAATAATATGATGAAGACTATGACAGATAAACTGGACGAGAGAAATCAATGCTAAGTCACTTCACTCGTGTCCGACTCTGTGCGACCCCACAGACGGCAGCCCACCAGGCTCCCCCATCCCTGGGATTCTCCAGGCAAGAACACTGGAGTGGGTTGCCATGTCCTTCTCCAATGCATGAAAGCAAAAAGCGAAAGTGAAGTCACTCAGTCGTGTCCGACTCTTAGTGACCCCATGGACTGCAGCTTACCAGGCTCCTCCATCCATAGGATTTTCCAGGCAAGAGTATTGGAGTGGGGTGCCATTGAAATCAATAGGATAGCTATTTAAGTGTCAGACTTTGGGGGATGGAAATACTTTAAATTCACATAAATTTAAAGGCTTCACATAAATCTCAAACCATCAATGCTTCTTTTCCTTGTTTAATAAGTTGCATGCACAGTGCCAAGCCCCTTGCAGTCCTCGAAGGGGACTGTGTCTGTTCTACAAGCGTATGTGCTGCTTCAAAAGGATGAAGGGATTTACCTGGTAGTCTTCAGGACTGAATGCTGTCAGCGACACTGTTCTATATTCTGCCATAACCCTCCCCAGGAGCCCTTGTGCACGGACGACCAACAACCTAACTTCTCCATCTTCCTCCTGCACGGTGACGTGGGGAACACTGCTTGCAGGCAGGGTCATTGTGTCCTCAGGCTGCGGAGGCGGCCCAGTGGAGAACTGTAGCAAGCCTGGCAGATACAAAGAGATGCAGGGCATATTTGCCCCAGTTATCTGTGGAAGAATTTCATACACACTTGAAACAATCTTACACAATTATTTTGATCACCAGGATAAAATTCAGAGGGCTCTCCTTTAGAAAAGACCTCAGTGATGATTTGATTAACATGCTTTTGACACAGAATATGATAGCAAGCTTTCAGGATATTAAAAACTAAAATGACAATTTTCCTTGTCTCTATCCAAAGAAAACTTTTTTTTAAAGGAAACGTCAATAAAAAGAACAGTGATGGAGTTTTACAATATATACTATCACACATTTACTCATATATTGGTCTCTAGAATCCATCCTTAAACATATAGCAAAACAAAATTAATGGCACCCCAAAGGACTTGCAATTCATTTTTTTTTTAATTTAAGTATGAAAATGAGTTGAAGAACTTCCCAGGTTTCCTACACAGATTTTTTATTGGATGGTTTCCTACAAAAGAACTACTACTTTTCAGTGCAGAAAATAGTCTCAACTTATAACAGACATCTGTTACAGTCACCCAACTAAGAAAATTATCACTTTTCAGCATAAGACCAAAAGAAATGAATACAAACAGACAGTGATAACTCTACTTCTTGAAGTCTAACAAAACATAAATTACAAAGTACTTCAATCAGGTGTTAACATATCACAGTAGGATAGTTTTTAAAACTAAAACTTTTGATAGCCATGAATAAAAATATTTTGATTTTCACTTAAAATAATCCTGCATATACTTTACAAAATATATTTTTAAACTTTAGAAATTGGTTCTTATATTTCATACACATCGTCCCTCAAAATGGCAGCTTAGAAGTTCAAGAGCTTAGAAGGTTAGAGACCCAAATGATTTTTCAATCATTTGCAAAAGTCCCTTAAACTCTTAACAAGAGCAAGTATACCCAGAGAAGGGAACACTATTCCTGCACAAGGCCTTGGTTACCATATGGATGATCACTCGCTTTGATGGTGATATCTGTTGTTTCCTTTTCAGGGTCTATGCTTGCACCACTGGTGGGAGTCGAACCTATTTTCCCATCTCCAGGAATCGCAGAAACCAAGGTCACACGGAAATACTCATTAAGCTCAGGAATATCATCATCAAGGACATAAATATTCAGGACCTTTAAATACAAAAATCCAGAGGCACTAAGCAATGATGCAAATAGAAATTATTTACCACTCAACCAGAAGAAAATAAAGCAGCCAACTGAAGTTACTTTCTCACATGAGAGATCTCTACAAAAACCTATACATCAAAACACAGAGTGAGAGAAAGAGAAAGATCTGAGAAATTAACTCTTTAATCAATAATGGGTACTGAACAGTAATATTTTCTATATAAAAATATCCTAGTTACGTATTAATATCATAGCATATGTGATATAGTGATATACCCGTATCATATATTCTTTGTACCAAAGACAGCAGTATTACCAACCTTAGGGTATAGAACTCCTACTTAAGAAACTGCACATTATCTGTTAGGATATGGTAGGATTGTAGAAAAGGGCAACATGTCTAGTTACTGCCTAAGGAAAGTCTGACATGCTAGAAAACAGATTTACAATAGACCCTCGAAGTCTGGCACACACAAACTACCCAAAAAACATTTGGAAAAGAAATAGCAATAATTCAGCCATGCTCTGCAAAATGTAAGTCAAAATTAAAAGTGAAAAAATGATTCCCCTCTCTTCTATTAATTGAACAAGCATGTTGATATCTACAATGGGCAATTTCTAGTCCAGAGACTTAGAGTCTTCTGTAGGAGAGAGACCTGTGGAAAAACATTTAAAATGTAATGTAAAAATGTCATAGAGTTTTGTACAAACTAAACTGAGAACAAAACAATCCGCTCTACCCGTGTCTCCTGTATTGCATTTCCTGTATTGTAGGTGGATTCTTTTCCCCTGAGCCACCAGGGAAGCCTCCATCTAGTAAAGGTTTTACAATAGACAGGTTTGAAGCAAGTCTTAATGAATTAGTTGCAGTTGTAAGTAATTATGGGGAAGGGCAAGTAAAAGAAACAAGAGCATGAAAGAATAAGATATCTGGGGAACTACAATTAGACACTAAGGCTGGAGTGAGAGGGAAGGCTGGATGGATAAACAGAGGTCAAGATTATAGGGACCTGTCAGGGATCATTAGAAAAATGAACTTCATTTCATAGAGAGTAAAGCAAAACTGAAGAATCATAAGCAGGAGACAGACAAAATGAGAACTGTGTTTTAGAATCAGTACCAAGGCAGAACGTAAACAGAGTGGACGGAGCCAGAAAGGGTGCAAAGGGCTGAGCTAGGAGGTGACGGACCAGAAATACTGAGGTTCTAAACTAGTGCAGGGACAAAGGAGATGAGAAAAAGAGATGGATTTGAGATTTGTTCTGGAAACAAAAGACCCAGATCTTAAAGACTCAGCAAAGGGAGTGAGGTACAGAAAGGAATGACGTATGATTTCCTGGTTTCTTCGAGAAAGGAAGGTGACAACCGTCTGAAAACAGACTGTAACTCCAAATGCAAGTTTCAAATACTAGTCATTGGGCCTAAAATCATTTGGAGAGCCTTTTTTCTAATGTAGTTTTTCTAGCACTAGGCCTAAGATAGAATCTGAATTTGGTTTCGATGTTCATTTTGATCAGAATTTTAATTAATAAAGTAATATATGGAATGGCCAATGTGCTCAGAGGAGAAGCATGAAACTGACACTTCTACTCAACGCTTGTCATTGTTCTTGAGCTAGAGAAAACAAAAAGTAAACTTAAGATTTAACACATCTCGCCCCATAAAGCAAGCTGACAAATGTTACTACGAAAAGCAACACCAAAACATCAAGCTGTCCATTAAAAATGAAGCAATTAATAGTTTTTCAAGTGTTGAATGATACCAAAGTAACTGCTCATTTTAGTGAAATGAAGAGTTTCAAACTGAAGATCATATCAAGCTATAAATGTATTTCACACAGGGACTCAGTATATAAATCAGCGTTTCCCTTTATTTTGCTATACCTTGTACTTTCTATTCTATTTTTAAAATTTTGATCATAACTCACTAAATTGATTTCATAACTAACAGACCATTTAAAAACACATTTCAAGTTCTTGCATTGTGGCAAACACAAACACACACTTTTAGACTCTCTGGCAGCTACGTTTCTGGATGCAACTTAAGTATACTTTTAAATACACTCCCTCAGATATCTAGAAAGCAACAGCAAAACTACTGCTGTCTGTGCTGGAAAGCACAGTCACAGAGCATCAGCAGACACCCCAGGATGCAGTCTCTGGCTTGGTAAGACTGAGAAGCTGCTGCAGACTCAGCAGGCATGGCGCTGTAAACCAACACCTTTACTCAGTGCTTTTACTGTTGCTTTAAAGTTATGGGGAGGGAGGTGGGAGGGGGGTTCATGTTTGGGAATGCATGTACACCCGTGGGGGATTCATGGCAATGTATGGCAAAACCAATACAGTATTGTAAAGTAAAAATAAAAATTAAAAAAAAAAAGGTCAATTTATTTTTCAAAGTACTTGTAAAATGATTGAAGAAATTACTTTAAATAAATCTTGAAAGCAGCATATATGACTATTTGCCTAACCAAAATCTTATTTATTAACTCTGATCTCTTCCAAAATATATGTGAACCCACTTTATAAAACAGTGGTTCCCAGTTACACCTTTATTTCATAGCTGGTAAATTTTCCAGTAGAAAAATTTGAGGATCAACTCTGTTTTCCAAGGAGGAACATTAAAAAATCACCACATATTGCTATTATTATTTGGTCTGAGTATTTCAAATCCAAAAGAGAAATGAAAAAAACATCCAAAAATAGTCCTTTAAATTGAATGATTTCAGCCTCATGAAAACTTACTCATAGTCCTCATTTTATCAAATATCAGTAAAAATATTTATCATCACTCTCTCCTCAGACTGCTTTTGGGGAACTTTTGTTTTAACATTTTTCCTTCTTTCCCCCAAGTATTGATATTCGGCCACTCTTCTTGAGCTTTAACTCTTCGAATCTTAAGAATATTTTAAGTTTGCCCTAATTTTATCTTTCTCATCCAGTCAACGCCTAAGTCCCTTAAAAATTTCTTCAAAGATTACATTTCCAAGTCTTAAATATTTATGCTATTTATCACTGATGACCTATAAGCTATCTATATTTCTAATGAAAAAATATGCTGATACGAATATTCCAACATACAAGACTAAAAGAATGTAAGAAAATTTCTGATACAGGAGAAGGTCTCATTTTGATTTCACTTATAAGAATTGTCACTTATTTCTGAAGTATATATTCAGAAATCAGACTCTGGTTCACAGCAAGTTTTTGGTAAAACTGGCGATCTTTTACTTTCAAAACAAAGAAAAATTACCTATTTTCCCAAATTTAAAAATAAAATGAGATTACATTTAAAAGAATTCCTCTTGGCTGACTGACAGAATTCTTAATAGTACTGAATTTTTAAGCATTAAGAATTTTGCAGTTTCTCACTGTACTGGTAATAACAAAAGACATGTAATGATAAACCTTCATGCTATTCCATTTTTATTATATGTAGATTAAACAATAGGCAAAACTATAACTGGTGGCTCAGTGGTAAAGAATGCCAACGCAGGAGAGGCAGGTTTGATCCTGGGTCAAGAAGATCCCCTGGAGAAGGAAATGGAGGAAACCTACTCAGTATTCTTGCCTGCAAAATCCCTTGGACAGAGCAGTGTGTGGGCTACAGTCCACGGAATCACAAGAGTCAGACTCAACTTGGCAACTAAAACAGTGACAAAATTATAACACACATTATTCAACATTCTTAATGTTTCTTTTGCAAAAATAAATACAAAATATTTTAGACCATGAGATATACCTAATCACCTAAATATTCTAAATTGTTTAAAAAGCAGGACGCTAAAAATAAATGACACAACAAATGGATAAGGAGAAGCTTCCCAAGAGGTTTTCAAAGAAAGAAAGAAGGTAGGGTTTACCTCTGATCTCTGCCAAGGAAGGAATGTGATACTTCCACTGACATTAGCAAAATCATCAACAAGGTAATTAACACCATCAGATTCGATCTGTGAAATAGTGTAAAAAACATGCACATAATCCAGAGCTCCTCTGGTTCGCTCCACTACACACGAAACGGTGGATCCCTCCTCTGCAATCTGAAATTGAACATAAACTCTCTGTAAGTATATACTGATTCAAACCAGTGATAAAATTACAAATGCGTTCATGAAATTCTTTCACCATAAACTTTGTTCTCAAACTTTCTACATCTGTAAGAAGGCCTCTACATTCTTCCAGATATATCTCTGATGGCTAAAAAAGTATTTACAATCATTGATTTTTCAGTTCTATCCTTTAAAAGGATAAATAAACGCAAAACAGCAATAATTAACTATACCATGTAATTCATTCATTGAAACCTCTCAAGTCTGGCACTATGCTAGTTTTTTTTTTTTTTTTTTTTTTAAGCACAATCCTTTTTGTAGTAAGTCTAAAGAGGAAAACAAACTCATGATTTTATGATGAGTTCAGCACTGAAGTTAAGGGTAGAGAGTGGGAACATGGCATCAGGGAGAACTTTTTAGGCATAAACATAAAAAGTAATAAAGAGTATTTGGTGAAATAATTTGGAGGTGATACAAAGTATCCAGTGGAGAGAACCTTGACAAATTCCTGGTGGGGAGACAACAGGTACAGAAAGGCACTGATACCATGATTAATATATTTTTGCTATTTCTGACATAAATACATTTATGTGTGTTTACATACACATGTGTGCATTTTTTCAAGTGGAAAGCATTTTTATCTATACCTTAAGATAATGTTTAGCAATTATATGGAGTAGGAAATTAGAATATCTTAGGTCTTCATATTCTTGTTCTCCCAATTCTATTTTTATAGTACCAAATACATAACTCATAAAAAAAAAGAACTAAAACTGAATAAACAGAGCTCAAACTATAAATCTTAATATATAATGTCATTTTTAAATTTTTCATATCAATCTTAAGAACCTCTGATCAACATTAAATATAGCTATTTTGGTGCTAACATCAGAGCTGAAGAAAACAGACTTGAAATTTGTCTGCTAATAGGGAAGAGTCAGTTATCAAGAAGCACAGAAACACCAGTTGTTCCAGTAAACCCACGGAGTTTCACTGAGCATCAACACCCCTACTGCCTCATGGTAGACAAGATCAAGCATCCCGGGGGGCAGTATTGCTTAACTCCTTTATTTGCCTGTTCATCCACTAGCAGGAGTCCAAAGTGACCATATGGTTGTTCAGAAACAGCCTTTAGTCTGTTTCCTGATGGACATATTCTGTCTCCAGGTCCAACCAGAACTTCTAATCCACTGGAGCCTAAAACATGGGAGCAGGAGGTGATGGAGATTCAGTCCTACCTCTTGCTTCCTATGCTCATGTGGTCTAATCTCTGGAGACACAAAAATAGTTATCAGCCACTGGGTACACATACAGATCCTAAAGGACAGCACCCAACCCTTCAAGATGTTGTCCCTGAGCTGGTACTTTGGCTGAGTTTTCAACAGGACATTCCATTGTTACACTAAGCCCACTGCTTCAGGTGATGTTGTACATACACAGACAATGGAATATTAGCCGTAAAAAAGAATGAAATACTGCAATTTGCAGCAACATGGATAGACCTAGAGATTATCATACTAAATGAAGCAAGTCAGGGAAAGATAAATATTATCTGTCATCACTTATATGTGGAATCTAAAAAGTAAAACAAATAAACTATTCACAAAACAGAAACAGGGAACTCCCTGGTGGTCCAGTGGTTAAGAATCAGGCTTGTACTGCCATGGACCCAAATTCAATCCCTGGCCAAGGAACTAAGATTCCACAAGCTGTGTGGAGCTGGGAAGAAAAACAAGCCAGAAACAGACTCACAGACACAGAATGCTTATGTTTACCCAAAGGGAAAGGGCGTAAGAATAAATTAGGAGTATGGCAAAACAGATACACACCATCATATATAAAATAAACAACAAGGATTTACTGTATAGCGCAGGGAACTACTTCATGCAAAGATGGGCTCAATAAAGGACAGAAAGGGTATGGACCTAACAGAAGCAGAAGACATTAAGAAGAGGTGGCAAGAATACACAGAAGAACTGTACAAAAAAGATCTTCACAACCCAGATGATCATGATGGTGTGATCACTCACCTAGAGCCAGACATCCTGGAATGTGAAGTCAAGTGGGCCTTAGAAAGCATCACTACGAACAAAGCTAGTGGAGGTGATGGAATTCCAGTAGAGCTGTTTCAAATCCTGAAAGATGATGCTGTGAAAGTGCTGCACTCAATATGCCAGCAAGTTTGGAAAACTCAGCAGTGGTCACAGGACTGGAAAAGGTCAGTTTTCATTCCAATCCCAAAGAAAGGCAATGCCAAAGAATGCTCAAACTACCACGCAATTGCACTCATCTCACATGCTAGTAAAGTAATGCTCAAAATTCTTCAAGCCAGGCTTCAGCAATATGTGAACCGTGAACTTCCTGATATTCAAGCTGGTTTCAGAAAAGGCAGAGGAACCAGAGATCAAATTGCCAACATCTGCTGGATCATCGAAAAGGCAAGAGAGTTCCAGAAAAACATCTATTTCTGCTTTATTGACTATGCCAAAGCCTCTGACTGTGTGGATCACAATAAACTGTGGAAAATCCTGAAAGAGATGGGAATACAAGACCACCTAACCTGCCTCTTGAGAAACCTGTATGCAGGTCAGGAAGCAACAGTGAGAACTGGACATGGAACAACAGACTGGTTCCAAATAGGAAAAGGAGTATGTCAAGGCTGTATCTTGTCACCCTGCTTATTTAACTTATATGCAGAGTACATCATGAGAAACGCTAGGCTGGAGGAAGCACAAGCTGGAATCAAGATTGCCGGGAGAAATATCAATAACTTCAGATATGCAGATGACACCACCCTTATGGCAGAAACTGAAGAACTAAAGAGCCTCTTGATGAAAGTGAAAGAGGAGAGTGAAAAAGTTGGCTTAAAGCTCAACATTCAGAAAACTAAGATCATGGCATCTGATCCCATCACTCCACGGCAAATAGATGGGGAAACAGTGGAAACAGTGTCAGACTTTGTTTTTTGGGGCTCCAATATCACTGCAGATGGTGATTGCAGCCACGAAATTAAAAGACGCTTACTACTTTGAAGGAAAGTTATGACCAACCTAGACAGCATATTAAAAAGCAGAGAGACATTACTTTGTCAACAAAGGTCCATCTAGTCAAGGCTATGGTTTTTCCAGTAGTCACATATGGATATGAGAGTTGGACTATAAAGAAAGCTGAGCACAGAAGAATTGATGGTTTTGAACTGTGGTGTTGAAGAAGACTCTTGAGAGTCCCTTGAACTGCAAGGAGATCCAACCAGTCCATCCTAAAGGAGATGAGTCCTGGGTGTTCACTGGAAGGACTGATGTTGAAGCTGAAATGCCAATACTCTGGCCACCTCATGCGAAGAGCTGACTCACTGGAAAAGACCCTGATGCTGGGAAAGATTGAAGGCAGGAGAAGGGGACGACTGTGTTCTACCTCCCAAGGAAGGAGAGAGCTTACAGGACACTGTGGCCGGGTGCCCTGGTGAGCCCCCTCCCCCTCTACGCAAACCTTTAAAAATTTATCCAACACTTTCTGATTTAAGGCGACCACCCCACCTCCATTTGCGCCTTCCAGGAATTCCCCACTTTGCCTCCAAAGCCTCCCAGAACATTGCCTAAGGTTGAAAAAGATACAGAGATTTTTTTAAAAAAACAAAGGCGCTTTTAAAGCAGAAGCATACGCAATATACAGAGCCTGCTCCTTGCAGAAACCCCCCCCAGGGGGCCTCACCCAAGCAAAAAAAAGAAGAAAAACAATCGTAATAAAAAAGATTCTACAAATAAAAAATGTTTCTCTTGTGGCCAAATGGGACATTTTTGCTGGCAATGTCCTGCTAAACAGAGACAACAAGCCATGCCAATCAACCCCAGATAGCTCAGGACTAGACTTCAGTTCCACCACCGCAGCAATATTAACCCCTCTGATGGCGCTCTAACTTGCCTAACAGGCTTACTCGGACTTTTACAGATACACATATGATTGTTCACAGCCTCCCAACTGTGAGAGGCATGGGAAGCCTAAAACATAGAGCCTTTCAAAGAGTTAAAAGTTATTAGAGTGGTGCTGGTGTAAGATTTCATTATTGGGCCAATGCTTGTTGCTAAGTTCCCATATCTCTTATCCACTGTGCACCTGGGAGTGCGTTAGTTAACATAGTTGGAATGTAAGAAAACAAAATAGTAGCCTTGAAACTAACCACATCAGACTTTTGAGCTAATTGCTTCTTTCTTCATTGTAACTTACTGCACCTTCGCTCCCTGAGAGAAATGTAACTTTGTTTGATACTTTCTCAGTCTGACATAAATTAGAAATATAAAGAAAAAAAAAAAAACACTTGAAGGGAAAATAAGTTTTCTGGTTGAGCAGCCTTTATCAAAAGAGGGTCTTAAAATGTTTCACAGGCCTCCAAGGCCAGAAGATAATGTACACATCATTTGTGGGAAAGGTATAAAATTCCTTTTTGAAAATAAAGCTATTGGGCCTCACGCGAAGAAGCTCGGTCACCCCATGTCAATCATTTTCTCTCTCTCTCTCTCCCCCCTCTCCCTCCCTCTCTTTTTCAGGCTGATCCCTTGCAGCATAGAGGCTCCCTGCATTCACTTATCTGCCCAGGGTTTCTAAGACCTAAACGGGAAGACATTCTGCATCTTCACTCCCTCAGGAGACCGGAGGGTACCTGTGGCCTCTGTGAACAGGGCAAACTCTTTGTCTGGGGGGTTTATTGGTTTTCTATGTAAACCAAGGAATACAGCCTCTTTCTCTCCTCTATTCTCTTAACTGCAAATCCTTTCCTTATCTCTGTCTAAATCTATATATCTCTCTCGCCACGCCATCCCCGCTTCCAATTACCCTGGATCCACCCGGGCTGGACCCCAGCAGATGACAGAGGATGAGATGGTTGGATCATATCACCGACTCAATGGACGTGAGTTTGGGTAAACTCTGGGAGTTCCTGATGGACAGGGAGGCCTGGCATGCTGTGGTTCTTGAGGTCACAAACAGTTGGACACGACTGAGCAACTGAACTGAACAGGAAACTATATTCATATCTTGTAATAACCCATAGTGGAAAAGAATCTGATTCATTGTAACTGAATCTCTTTCCCGTACGTCTGAAACTAACACAGTATTATAAATCAACTACAGTTCAGTTTAAAAACTGGTATTTCAAGGTCATATGCAAATAGTATATTTTAATGTCATGACATAAATGGTATGCAAAGACTGGAAGAGACAATATAGAAGTAAACCTAGATAGAAAAGGACGAAGTACAACCAGCTCTGAAGTAATCCTGGTTTTGAAATGAGTATCCCAATACAACTGACATATCGGGAAGCATTCTAAACATAACATGGATTTCACATTTCTTTATGTAAAACTTCATCCGTTAGAAAGATGGCAAACACAGAAAACTGCACCAGCTGAAACAAGCTACAGGGGCGTGCACACCTACCTGCTACCTCGGTTCAGCATGTGTATTATCAGCCACTTATCTGCATCTAATGTGACAACTTTCCCTCTGATTTCAAATAACACTCCTTCCATCACTTAACTGCACTTTCCCCACTTTTACAAACAAACTTAACATTTTTTTAAGGTATACATTCCATACTTGATAAGCATATTTAAGACTTAAAAACATTATGTAAACCTATTCTTTACTAGGTCCCTACATTTCAATTTCTCTACTACCTACCAATCTGGGGGGGTCCTGTTCTCCTAACCCATCTTTCCCCTAAGTTCTGTGTTTTTCATTATGTGATTTGCCATAGTGTGGTGATTTTTAGGAACCCATCAATCATGTTATGTGAGGACTAACTATTCTGAATGTGATTTGCCATAGTGTGGTGATTTTTAGGAACCCATCAATCATGTTATGTGAGGACTAACTATTCTGAACGTGGGGCTCTCCAAGCCTCAGAGGCTGGAGGGAAGAAACAACAGACAGACACAGGTGTTTAACATAGTACCTAATTTAGACACTAACATCAGCATGTTCATCACAGCCAAATGGTACACAAACACGTGTGTGCTGGAAAGAGCGCAACTTTGCGGTCACTCAGTCCTGGTGGACTGTTTCACTCTGTCATTTACCAAGCGTTCTCAGTCTCAGAGATCGCTTCTTAGAATGAAGATCACAAAGTCTCATGGGTTTTGGTGGAAGTTAAACAAGTGCTTTACATGGTCCCCAGTAATA
This sequence comes from Capra hircus, assembly GCF_001704415.2. NCBI lineage: Eukaryota > Metazoa > Chordata > Mammalia > Artiodactyla > Bovidae > Capra > Capra hircus. The sequence continues at coordinate 20,335,374 of NC_030814.1, forward strand.
TAGTTAAATGCTAAGAAAAAAAAACCCTTACATTTCTTCCCCTTACACTGCAACCCCATGGATTGTACCCCAGCAGGTTCCTCTGTCCATGGGGATTCTCCAGACAAGAATACTGGAGTGGGTTGCCATGCCCTCCTCCAGGGGATCTTCCCAACCCAGGGATCAAACCCAGGTCTCTCACATTGCAGACAGATCCTTTACCACCTGACCCACCAGCGAAGTCCAAGATATAGATTAAATAGATCCAAAGATACACTGGGGAGTATGATGTTTCCTTATAGCTTTTTACCAAATCAGTGACAAATAGCCAGGCAGGATATAGGACTAAGCTTTTTGTCTGCAAGAATCACATGAGGGAAAGTTGTCTATTTCATTAAAATCTATCACATACTATTTTCAGTTTTAAAAAGAAAGGCAAAAAAGACTATCCATATTCAATACAATGTGTAAAGATAAATGCTATATATCAAAATTTCATAGAAAATTTAATAACTTAATAATTTATACAATAAAGCAAATTTTAAAGTTTTAATTAGGGAAGAAGTTTGAAGTGTCAAGCACCCATAAAAAAAATCACATAGGATGTTTGGAAAAATCCATCTTAGTAACTTATAAATTTACAGAGAAATGACATAATGCCTGACATTTGCTTTTAAAATTAATTCAGCCAGCAAAGAAAAAAACAAGACTGACAAAAGGCTGATAAACATTAAAACTAGGTGAGAGGTAACTGGGGTGCCATATCCTATTTTTTGTATGTGTATCTCCCACTTTAAAAGATTTTTTAAATTCAGCTTTTTAACCTCCCCTCCCATCCCATGCCAGAGATTCTGACTCAGGAATGGGGTCTTGATTCAGGAAGGGTGTCGAGAAAAATGCATTAGATATTTCCATCCAAGACCATCCACGCACAGCACTTTGGGAAGTAGCAGATGAGATGATGAAATCAGTAATACCAGAAGAGGATTAAGACAGAGAGAATAAGTAATTACAAGATTTTTTCTACTATTAAAATTTTCATCTAATTGACTTTAGAATCATAAAACAAGCAAATGTTCAGGATAGTATATAAAAGGGCATAAAGGTAAAGTCAAGTCAAGTCAAGTCAAGTCAAGTCGTGTCCGACTCTTTGTGACCCCATGGACTGTAGCCTACCAGGCTCCTCCCTCCATGGGATTCTCCAGGCAAGAGTACTGGAGTGGGTTGCCATTTCCTTCTCCTGGGGATCTTCCCAACCCAGGGATCAAACCCGGGTCTCCCGCATTCCAGGCAGACGCTTTAACCTCTGAGCCACCAGGGAAGCCCAATAAAAGGGCATAACATCCAGTAATAAACATCAGAACCACCATCAGTCATTTTTTCACAAGAAGCAACAGCAGCCACTACTGTTTCCTCTACTGAGTCAGGAATTTGTCACATCTTCAGATCATCAGAAAAGTAATTATAAAGGTTAACAGTGAGAAGAGTTTTAGAAATACATTTTCTAAAAAAAATAATACACTATAAGCCATGGCTTGGCTTTCTCTACTGAAACAGAAGATTAAAGCTAAACAAGTACACATTCAATTAATTTTTTAGTTTGTTTCATGCTTGGGTGATGATGTGTGATATCAGATTATATCAGCATCACTTTTATCTAAAGGAATCTATTCACATAACAGATGGCAGGCATGCAAAAGCAAACACAGTCCAAGTCAAATAATATTCTCTTTTTACAAAGATCCTCTCAAAATATCTCTAAATTTATTCTTAAGCCACGAGTTTAAATATATAAAACATAATCCAGGGCCTTCCCTGGTGGTCTAGCAGTTAAGAATCTGCCTGCCAATGCAGGGGACACAGGTTTGATCCCTGATCGGGGAGGATCCTACATGCCACGGGGCAGCTAAGCCCATGTGCCACAACTACTAAGCCCTCACATGTGCCTAGATTGTGTGCTCTGCAACAAAGAGTAGCCCCTGCTCTCTACAACTGGAGAAAGCCAGAGCAAAGCCCCGACAACCCAGTGCAGCCAAAAATAAACCAATAAATAAGTCTTTAAAAAATAAATGCTTAAAAACAAACCAAAAATATAAAACATAATCCAAATATTGGCTGTAAAAGTAAACCAGTAAGACCTGCAATTTCTATGAATCATTAGGAAAGGAAACTTTATCATTATGGGGCATATAAGCTTTCAGGACATTCAAAAATAGTGAGAAAATAAGGTGGAGAGAAAATAACATTGAAAGTACAAAGAACAGCAGAATACAGGAAGGCAACATGAGAACATGGTTACTAGGCAACAGGTCCAACAAAAATCAGTCACCTGTTCAGTAGAGGGCCCTCTTGGAATAAAAAGAACTACTTGGCATACCCCACCAGGGTGCTAAACTACGTATAAGTTTGTTCATTCTTTCAATTAAACTTATTACATATCTGCTATTTGCCAGAACACACTGTACCTGGGTAGGAGGAAACATATCACAGAGTAATGTCATCTCTTTCAAGATGCCAACTAGCAGATTATGTCATATTCTGCTGCTGCTGCTGCTGCTGCTGCTGCTAAGTCGCTTCAGTCATGCCCGACTCTGTGCAACCCCATAGACGGCAGCCCACCAGGCTCCCCGTCCCTGGGATTCTCCAGGCAAGAACACTGGAATGGGTTGCCATTTCCTTCTCCAATGCATGAAAGTGAAAAGTGAAAGTGAAGTCGCTCAGTCGTGTCTGACTCTTAGTGACCCCATGAACTACAGCCTACCAGGCTCCTCCACCCATGGGATTTTCCAGGCAAGAGTACTGGAGTGGGGTGCCATTGCCTTCTCTGTGTCATATTCTACATACTTTCATTACCTGTTTCAGATCTGATTATGCTTTCATTTTAACCTTAATATTACTCTATGTCATATGAATCTATGAAAAATTTAAAAGCATAACGTAACTCAGAGAGAAGTCTTTAAGGATCTCTATTGACTTCAGCATGTTTGAAGGGATAAGAAAAAGTTAACTTTTCAATGTCACTGCAACAACACAGTGGAGAAGAATCTACAGAAATGACAGCGGTTCTTACTTTTGAAAATGAAGCAAGTAACCATAAAATTTAAACTCTGTTATTATACTTGCAGCAATACGCATTGATTATCTGGAAAATATTGGTTCACCTAGTTACACAGATCTTCCAAATGCTGATGCATTTCACTACACAAAATAAGCAAATCACTATCAATAAAAAGCTAATCACTATCAAAATAAGCTAATATCACTTTCAATCTTAACTGAAAAGTCTTTAAGTACTGGAAAACAGTCAAGCTCACTTTAGTTTGTATGATGTTTCAACAACTCTTAATTTTTGTTTGAAAGCTCAAGTTTTTATCACTGGTAATAAATATTATCAGTTGTTTTCCTGGTAGTCACTGGCTCACTTCATTTGTCTCCATAAATGTCTGCCAGGTGCCCAAATCTGAATAACCAAACTTTGTTGGTCATTTTTTCAAGTAAAAAATGGTGTTCCACAAAAAGGGCAGCTAGCTCAGCTCACAACTCTATCTGCATACCTTCCACAATTACCATGTTTTGTTAATGCAGAGAAGTATTTTATCTGTGCTTCTCATTTTATGATTCATGCATGTGCTAAGTCACTTCAGTCATTCCCGACTTTGAGACCCTATGGACAGCAGCCCATGAGGCTCCTCTGTCCAGGCAAGAACATGGAGATGTTAAGGGATTCTCCAGGCATGAATTATGGAGTGGGTTGCTGTGCCCTCCTCCAGGGGATCTTCCCAACCCAGGGATCAAACCTGCATCTCTTATGTCTCCAGCACTGACTGGAGGGTTCTTTACCACTACTATGATACGCAGTGTTAAAAATGTGGGTATTTAAGGGTTGAAATTTTATCAAATGAATGTTTTGTACTCCTTCATCAAATATACTCCAGTGAGATTTTCACCTCTTAAACTACAGGTGTGTGGTAATAAACAATGACAACTAGTACAGTCAGGTTCTGCTGCCTTGATTCATACAAAGGCACTAGCAACTAGCAGTTTTGGCAACTACTGCTTTTGCAGTGCAAATGTCAATTGTCAATAAAATGAAAAAGACATCGTAGTGTTTTATAAAATTAGATTTGATCTATGGGGAACTCCTAAAAGAAGTCAGGAACCCATAACGGTCCTTGGACTTAGACTACACTCTGAGAACAATTTCAGTAAGCAATCAATAAATACTGACGATGGTCATCACAACAAAAATATTTCGCATCACCCTGTCTTCAAATCCCTCCCTGATGAAAGTAAGAGTTTTATACTTCTTAACACTTTCAGGCATGAAAATTCTATAATCTTCTTGACAATCAAATTGCAGTATCTACTATCTAAGACACAACACTTTTGCTGTATTAACCATCTAAACTTTTTCCCAATACAGATGTATATGCTATTTTTCTCTCATGAGGACTTACAGGATAACCAGTCATGTTTTCCTTTTTTTTCCAGAGATTTTACAACTACAGGTGCTGTGGCTCATGTAAGGAAGTTCTATTCTGCAATCAAAGATTGACTGACCCCATTCAAATTCTGAAATATCTTGTAACAAAGGTATATATCTAGATGAAACTAAACCAACACCAACACAATCAATCAAGGGAAATTGTGAGACAAGCCAACACTGAAAACGTAGTATTGAGTTTAATGGCCCAGAAAGCTAGAAGTGAAGTCGCTCAGTCGTGTCCGACTCTTTGCGACCCCATGGACTGTAGCCTACCAGGCTCCTCCGTCCATGGGATTTTCCAGGCAAGAATACTGGAGGGGGTTGCCATTTTCTTCTCTAGGGGATCTTCCTGACCCAGGGATCAAACCTGGGTCTCAGAGATACAGTAATGAACCTTGTTACACTCAGAGCTCTTTCCCCTTCGTGGCAGAAAGGGAAAGCCAATATCTAAGTAGGCTTATAAATAATATAAGGAATTGAAAAGTGTGATCCGTGCTATGAAACAAGTAAAGCTAGGTGAAGGAATGGAGACTGACCAGCTGGGAGAAGTGGGAGGATTACCTTAAATCAAAAAGTCTTCACTGAGAAGATGTCTTTGGAGCTGAGACTCGAATGATTAATTCTGCAGATCTGGAATTAGAATGTTCCAGATAGAGAGGCTAGAAAGTGCTGAGGCCCTGAGACTGGAACTGAAAGAAGGCAAGTCTGACCGAAACATGTTGACCAAAGGGGAGAATTAACACGAGAAGTCAGAGGCAGGTGCCAGGTCCTGAAGAGATATGAAGGTAAACTGATCTTACATGGTGCCAGAATGGTTCTCACAACCTGCCGGAAGCCCCTTTGTCTTTTTAAAAATAAAGATGATATTGAAGATACAAGGGGGAAAAACAGCAGGTTAGAATTCACAAGACGTTAAATTCAAATTCCAGTTCTTCCCATTGCCTCTTAGGAGCAAAAAAAGGAGGAGAAAAATTCATATTTATTAAAATGCTAGTAACTGCCAGGCTTTGAATCCGTTATTTGATCCTATCTCATTTCATTCAACTAGGGTTAGCTATTTTCTAAGTTCTCTAAGCAGCCATTTCTAACCCTACTAAATGGAGAGAGTAATATTTGTTGCAGTACATTAGGAATTTTCAGAAAGTTGAACAAAAAATTTAACATGTAAAGTTCTTTGATGACTAAGCATCTAAAGGTACTATCATTAAAGATAAAATATATTTCTCTTTTAAATCAAAGGAGGACATTTGTCCTCCCTGGCTAGGATATTCTATTGCTGGTGTAATGAAGAGCACTTACTGAAGATCTTTTATGACTGTCACCAAACCAGAGTAGGAGGGGCAATAAAACACTCCAGAGAGCCAGGAACGCCGATCTGAGCTACAAACGAGGCCTGTGACCTAGATATTTTTTCAAGTTCTACCCTTCACATTTTTCTTAATTGCTTCAATTTACGTATATACCCCTGTAAACCTGCAAGAATCAACTTGCAAAGGGAAAGCCTCTCTAGTTCCCTGGCATCCTTTCACGGACACTGAGCTGTTGCTGTCACACACACCACCTGTGAAGCAGTTTCACGCGATCTCAGGTTACTGAGCAGGAAACCAAGATGATTACAAATCTCTGAATGCTTGGAAAAGGCTGATAAGGACGGTAAAACTGCCTAAGGAATTAAGCTGGCCAAGAGGGTGATAAGAAAGGCATTTACACCCAGCATGGAAGAACGTTGTAACTACTGAAGAATATTTCACATGTGGGGGGGAAAAACACACACAAAAATATATTTTAATAAAATTTCAATTATTCACAGATGCTTTCAATATATATTATTTCATTTACTTACCTGGTAACCAGAAAGTAAATTCCATGTGGAGTACAATTATGCATTCTGTGAAAGGCATTAACCCTAAGGATAATTGCTAAAGCTGCATTTGCTACCTTATTATTACTTCTCTCTCCTCATTAAGCTTCTGATTCAAACTGTGAACTTACAAGAGCAAAGACATTATAATTTACATTTTCACCACTGTCTATAGCATACTTTCGGGTCTAGTGTCAACACTCAAGCCATCTTACCAAATGAAAGAGTCCACTCCCAAACAAATCCACATGTGACAAGCTTTTTCACTCTGAAATTCACCCAGCTCACTACTTACCTCTGGTATACAGGATCCTGTGAAACCAAACAAGCCATTGGCATTGTCACTTTTTTGTATTACCAATCTTGCTGTAGTATTCTCTTCGGAAAGGCGAGCTCCTCCATATACAGAAACTAGCTTAAGAATGAATAATTCTTCTCCTTCCTCTTCATTGTCATCTCTTGCAGAAATAATGAATGATTTGTTAGTTTCTCCCTGTCTGAATTCCAGATATCCAGAAACAGGATGCAAATCACTCTTGGCTGGCATGGCGTGAAGTTCATAAATTTCTTCAAGGGTCAATTTCCGCTCATAGGACCTCACATCCTGCATCAGACCTGTAAATCTGTCGTTGCCATTCACTCCTGCCCCAATTCTCAACGTTCCTGGACCTGAAATTAGAAATGGGTTTAAATGCTACAATAACCACAACTGCACTATCCTAAATGACAAGTGGGCTTCAGAAAGTGAAATGATTTTATTAAAAGGTCTTATTAGGTAAGCAAAACTTTTGCATAACTAGAACACAAATAAAGGCTATTTTCTGTCAATATTGTAATGAAAAATGAACCAGGAATCACTTGGATTTAAGACATTTTGTACCAAAGGATATGTTGTACATGTGTATGTATGTATATATACAAATGTATGTGTATATATTAAGACAGACATTTCTTCCAGGAAATTTAAAAATTTCCTTGCACATCTAAGAATGGAATGATTCAACTCACAATTTTAAAACTTTAGTATTACTGTTCTTTGAGAACTTCAATTCTTAGTCTGTTAGAAAGTTACCTTGAGTTAAAGTTGTGAGAATTCAGCAAAAGAAATTCTTATGGACCAAATATAACTTTTTACCCAAACAATCAATGCAATAAATGTAGAAAAAGAAATATCCCTTTCTAGGAACAACAATTATATGAGCCCAGGGACTTTTTCATGATAATAACAACATGCAGCTTAATTACATTGCTATGTAGCAATAATAAACCCTTTCAGGAATTCAACAATTCTTATTTCTTTACTTATTCCCTCCAATAACTAAAATATTTATAGAAGATGAGAGTTTGGCAGTGATTTGGGATTGCCTCCATGCCTTCTCCAGCAGTTCTGGACTGACGGAAACAGTGAAATGTCTACGATAGACAAAAATATAGATGAACTTCACACACACCATTGAACAAACCTCAGACACTCAAGTGTACACACTGCTCAATCCTATTTACCTAAATTTTAAAAACATTAAAAACTAATGTTAGGCTCTTAGAAATGGCAATAGTAGCTGGGCATGGTGGTGAGTCAATGACTAGCAAAGAGAAAAAGAGAGGGTTTCTGGAAAAAAATATCTTGATGTGGGGACTTGTTATATGGAGTGCTGAAACTGATTCGTTTAAAATTTTTAAAAATTCATATATCTGTACACTTATGTGTACTTTTATATATTTTATAATAAACATATAATACCCTGCATTTCATTCATAACCTAAATATATATATACACTTTCTCCACTTTAAGTTACAAATTACATAAACAATGTAAGTTCCTTGCAGCAAGCTACATAGAGAAAAGAAAGACCAGGTCTTACTTTCCCCAGTCTTTCCCATTCTCATTCTACCACCATGCAATCACCCAAAAAAATCAATGTTAACAAACATATGTATATATTCACAATCAAATGATAATAATTTAATGCCACAGAGTGCTGTAAGCATAGTTCTTGAGGTTGAAATCAGCAGTGTGTATATGTTTTCTTTTGCCCATCTTCTTTTCTACTAGGAAAGAAAAAATAAACCAGATAGCTAATGCAGGAGGTTTCAGAAGGAAAGATAATCTGTTAAGATATCATACAAGCTCTGTTCTATTTTCCCACTTAAAAAAAAAGCAGAACCAAATCATAGGACAGAGAGGCTGGGAGAGAATTGTGATTATAATAGAGATAAGTGATATTTGGGAAGAAACATGCACACATGTGTGCTTCTCAAGGAAACAGAACACTGTGGTCCAGCTTAAAGACAACAAATATCCTCTCTATGAAGCACACCATAGAATTTACCACTTTAACTCCTGTTACTTGAAACGTCTGTAATTGCTAGATTGATTGCTTAATATAATTTTCTTTTGACTCCTCTTTAATTTTATCTCCACCATACTCTACCTCCAGAAATACTGAGCTGGTAGCAGTTTCCCCAGATTCAATATTCAATATTCCACACCTTTGTTCTTTTCTCTATCTGGAATATCATGCCCAACTCTCCTATGACCACAAGAGGAATAAATGTTTCTACTTGGTAATTTTTTTTCTTTCTTCCTACCATGTGTTGAAATGATCTGTTTGCATACCTTTCTCCCAGAGCCCATTTCAGCTACCTTCAAAGGCAGAGTCTCTGCCCAATTCATTTCTACAGTACCCAGCACAAAACTTATGGTCTTGGTAGACACATAGTTTTATTTAAAGAAATTATAAACCAAAACACCAAGCAGATTTTTAAATACTAGGTAGGACTTTTTTTTTTTTTGATTGAAAGACAATTGCTTTACAGAATTTTGTTGTTTTCTGTCAAACACCAACATGAATCAGTCACAGGTATACATATATCCCCTCCCTTTTGAACCTCCCTCCCCTCTCCCTCCCCACCCCACCCCTCTAGGTTGATACAGAGCCCCTATTTGAGTTCCCTGAGACATACAGCAAATTCCCATTGGCTAACTATTTTACATATGGTAACATAAGTTTCCATGTTACTCTCTCCATACATCTCACCCTCTCCTCCCCTCTCCCCAGAAATACCTGCAAGGCTTTTAAGAAGTCAAAATTTTTCAAAACTCAAAATTCAGGATCCTAATTGTGGAGATGACACTCACCATCAGTAATGGCTTCTCCTTTCAGACTCTTGATTCCTCTGGGCATTGCATTTCCATCAAGGTAGAATTCAATTATACCATCATCCAGGACAATTAGAAGATGCAGCCAAACATTTTCTTCCAAATATTTCATGACAGTGGTCTTGGCAACATACGTAGCATTGGAACCCAGAGTTTTGTAATGGAGGGAAAGTGTCACATGGGATTCATTTGTGTGAATTTTTACCCCATAGTAGATGCCTCCATTACCATCATCCTTTGCTATAACAAATCCATTCGTATTGGCATTGGGCATTACCCAAGCTGAAAATGTAAAGTTGGCAATTGAGTTGTTCCTCGAGGGATGGTATTTTGGATTAACAGTTCCAAATGCACCCTCTAGTCCACTGAAGTACAATGCATCTGTTCCACTATGGTGACGCCTCATGTGTGGCTGTGAATGCACGGTGCTGGGAAAAACTCCAACCAGCAAAAAATCTATCACTGGAGGCAAACCAGCAGTGAACTCACTAGACAATACTTCCCAGCCTACTCGTACATCACCAAAGGCGCCCTGCTGTCTCAGAACGGTAAAGTTGGTGATATAAGACATAGCATCTTCCGACAGGACATCTTCTGCCACTTCTCTCTCTAGGCACTCTGGATCCAAGATGAAAACTCCAAAGGGATCATCATTGAATGGAATCATTACTGTCACCTGGAGGTTGGTTGCTGCCAGTTGGCCCCCAGGACCTGGGGACCCACCTATAATGAAATCAGAATGAAAACTCAGAATTGAAAATACTTTCCAGTATAAAGTGAAGGCAACAGGAATTTGTTTCCCAAACTTCTCATTAAGTACTTTACTTGTTGATCAATGAACATAGTGTCACCATATAGCTTTCACCTCATTTTCAAGGGTATTCATTGTAATTTCATTAACAACCAGCTGAGTCTGAAGAGGATATTAACTAGTGTTAGTCACTCAGTCGTGTCCGACTCTTTGCGACCCCATGAACTGCAGCCTACTAGGCTCCTCTGTCCATGAGATTTTCCAGGCAAGGATACTAGAGTGGGTTGCCATTTCCTTATCCAGGATATTAACTAGAAAGTCTTAATTCTCATGCTTAAAACTAAAATTGATGGGGACACTGACTATTATTTAAATTACGGTACAAAGGCCAAGCTTTTTAAGCTATCATGAATCTGTACTTCCTATTGTCTATTACTGTTTCACTTGAGATATTCTATTTGGTGTGGGGGAAAAATTTATTTACAAGTTTGAGTATGGAAATAAGTTTCCATCCATATAACTTCATTAGATGCATTTTCTATCTAGCTCTAGTTATTTCAGCATAAAATATTAAACTCTAGTGGTAAAATAAAATAGATGGGAAAACACTGCACCTGAAATGTTTACAAGCTTTAAAATATAAAACTCGTTGAATTCAGGAATTTTGTCTGGAAAAGCATGGAGAATTATTGGTTTGGCTCCTTCTCCATCCATAAAGTTAACAGTCCCTGAAGTTTCATAGAACTCTTGTCCAGGTTGCAAAGCAGAATCATTCTGAAAGAGCTGCCAAGCCACAGAAACATTGCCAAAGTGTCCCCGGTGCCTCAAAATCCTATAAAACAAAGTAAAGAAAATTATTTCTTATGAAAAATGTGGAAGTGGCAAATCCAACTCTAATGAGAACTTTCTGTATTATTTCAGAAATACACTTTGTCTATCATCTCTAATATAAACCAGCCAGCCAGTTCCTACTGGGCAACCATGAAGAATCTCATGGAAAAGGACAAATGAAGTAGAACCTTAAATATTAAAGAGAAGAATGCTTAAAAATCATAGTCTTGGAAATCCAAACTAATAGATAAATTCTAAGATAAATTGAATCAAAAATATACAGATGAGAATTGACCAAAGTTCTTCAAAAGCAAAGCCCAAGGCGAAGGTAGGTACCTATCACTTGAGAGAAAAGTTTCAGAAGACCTTGGATAATCCAAGTCTCTGTGTTCTGATGAGGAACAAAAGTTGGGGTTAAGGAGGGTAAAAAGAATAATTTCTACTTACCATCTAAAATGTCAAGAGTTTTAACAAATGAAAACAGCATAAAGAAGTTTACAATTTAATCAACCAACTCAATTATTCCATTGATAGGCATATTTTTTTATTTTGAAAGATTAACTATGTTTCAATTTTTTGCATATGTAAAGATTTTATTTTACTTCATTCAACTTTCAATTTGCCTTATGTAAACATGCTTACCAAAATGAATTAGTCTTTCCTTCTTCGACTGCTTTGTCTATGGGCTCCAAAGAAAAAATACCATTTGGGTCATCATTAGCTTCAATTATCACTGTAGCTATTGCATATGGATATACAACTGTATCACCTAAATTAAAAATGGAGGAGTCAAAATAACAAAAAAATACTTAACTTACTGTTAAATCTGTATTTTTAAACTAAGAAACAGCTTGTAATAAGGCTCAAATTCCCGGAGGAATTTCCTCATTGAAGGTCATAAATGAGAGAAAGAGATGCCTAAATGAGTTTACTATGACTTGTCTCAGAGGAAATGTTTAATTACAGAAGAATTATTTTATTGAGAAACATACATGACATTTTTATAATAGGAATATCACTTCACTAGTTTAATTAGAAATTTAAAACATAGCTGTATCAAGTTTCAAAATGTTGAGGTAGATTCATTTCATAAAAAAACAATGAATGAAAGGATTACCCTATAAGATACATTAATTAGAATCACTGGCTTAAGTAATTCCCTTTCGATCTCTGCCTTCACATAGCGGAGTCTGATCTGGTTGTACACAGAACAAAGCAATCTTTATGATGTTGAACATGATTTCTTTCTACTCCAATTCTTTCCACAGCCTGTTAACACTGTAACAGCCAATAAATTATGTCTCTTCTCACCAGTCTCTTGAGGTCCATAGCTTTTACTCTCCACTGCAGCTGTCACCTCTGTAACCAAAGTCTTCTTCATCCTTATTCACCTTTCATCACTCCTCAAGACCCAGCTCAAGCAACAACTCTTTTGGGGAATTTTTCCTTGAATTCCCAAGTTAAGTGCATCTCCGCTGTGTTCCTACACCACTTCACACTTTGTCAATCTAACACAGCAATTATCACATTATACTCACACGTACACACACTCACACACATACACAATTCACTGTAAGTCCTTGAACAAATGCTTCTTAATCAACTTCATCTCCTAGCAGGGTAGAGGCTCGGTCACTGGTATTCATGAAAGTTTACTGAATGGATACAATTAAAACTTTGAAAATTAGGTGAGGACAACACCTAAAACTAAACTTAGAGAAACAGACATGTGTGGCAAACCAGCCCATTATAAGTAATTTATATAAATATACAGCTGTACTTAACCATACTAGATAATTAGCCAATGAAAAAAGGAGGAACCAAAAAAGACAGACAGTAAGTTATATAAAATATCCTGATGTTACAGAGTAATAGAATAACTTAAAATATATCATAAACTCTAAAACAAAAACAAGAAAGCCTAATTTTGGTAGGGCTCTGCTTTCATGCACATTTGTGATGCAATATGTCACAGGTGGTTCAGCAAATAATAGAAATGAAGGGAAACAGGAAGACACAAAAGAGAGAGTCAAAGGAATAGGGAGAACGACAAACAGCACAAACAAAAATTAAGCAATATCTATTTTCTCACCATCTTCTTTCTGAGTTTTTGCATGTAAGAGGCATAGGTACACATGAACACAGAGGAAGGGACAGGGCACCCCAAGAACCCAGCCCAAGGTTAGAGCTTGCTCAGGGAAAGAAGGACACCTCCAACAAAGAAAACCTTGATGCTCGATGCTGGGAGAGGGTTGGCCTGGAGCAGCAAGTGAGAACCCAAGTGTAGTAAGGGTTGTTTAGCAAGGAGGTAAACAAAGCAATGGAAAGTGGTTACACATAGGGTGAACTGATTAAATAAGTAAACATACTAAAGATAACTACAGGCCAATATCACTGATGAACACAGATGCAAAAATCCTCAACAAAATTCTAGCAAACAGAATCCAACAACATATTAAAAAGGTCATGCAATATGACCAAGTGGGCTTTATCCCAGGGAGGCAAGGATTCTTCAATATTCACAAGCAATCAGTGTGATACACATTAATAAACTGAAACATAAAAACAATATGATTATCTCAATAGATGCAGAGAAAGCCTGACAAAATTCAACACCCATTTATGATAAAAAAAAAACTCTCCAGAAAGCAGGCACAGAAGGAACATGCCTCAACATAATAAAAGCCATATATGATAAACCCACAGCAAACATTATCCTCAACGGTGAAAAATTGAAAGCATTTTCCCTAAATTCAAGAACAAAACAAGGGTGCCCATTCTCACCACTACTATTCAACACAGTTTTGGAAGTTTTAACCACAGCAATCAGAAAAGAAAAAGAAATAAAAGGAGTCCAGATTGGAAAAGAACAAGTAAAACTCTCACTGTTTGCAGGTGACATGATCCTCTATATAGAAAACCCTAAAGACTCCACCAGAAAATTTACTAGAGCTAATCAATGAACATAGTAAAGTTGCAGGATATAAAATTAATACACAAAAACCCCTTGCATTCCTATACACTAACAATGAGAAAACAGAAAGAGAAATTAAGAAAACAATCCCATTCACCACTGCGATGAAAAGAATAAAATACTTAGGAATAAATTTACCTAAAGAAACAAAAGACCTATATGTAGAAAACTATAGAACACTGATGAAAGAAATCAAAGATGACACAGATAGATGGAGAAATATACCATGTTCATGGATTGGAAGTATCAATATAGTGAAAATGAGTATACTACCCAAAGCAATCTATAGATTCAATGTAATCCCTATCAAACTACCAATGGTATTTTTCACAGAACTAGAAAAATAATTTCACAATTTGTATGGAAACACAAAAAAAACTCAAATAGCCAAAGCAATCTTGAGAAAGAAGAATGGAACTGGAGGAATCAACCTGCCTGACTTTAGGCTATACTACAAAGCTACAGTCATCAAGACAGTATGGTACTCACACAAAGACAGAAATATAGATCAATGGAACAAATAGAAAGTCCAGAGATAAACCCACACACCTATGGACACCTATCTTTGACAAAGGAGGCAAAAATATACAATGAAGAAAAGACAATCTCTTCAACAAGTGGTGCTGGGAAAACCAGTTAACCACCGGTAAAAAAAAATGAAACTAGAACACTTTCTAACACCATATACAAAAATAAACTCAAAATGGATTAAAGGTCTAATGTAAGACCAGAAATGATAAAATTCCTAGAAGAAAACATAGGCAGAACACTCTGACATAAATCACAGCAGGATCCTCTATGACCCACCTCCCAGAGTAATGGAAACAAAAGCAAAAATAAACAAATGGGACCTAATTAAACTTAAAAGCTTTTGCACAATAAAGGAAACTACAAGCAAGGTGAAAAGACAGCTTTCAGAATGGGAGAAAATAATACCAAGTGAAGCAACTGACAAAGAATGAATCTCAAAAATATACAAGCAGCTCATGTAGCTCAATATCAGAAAAATAAATGACCCAATCAAAAAAATGGGCCAAAGAACTAAACAGACATTTCTCCAAAGAAGACATACAGATGGCTAGCAAACACATGAAAAGATGCTCAACCTCACTCATGATCAGAGAAATGCAAATCAAAACCACAATGAGGTACCATCTCATGCTGGTCAGAATGGCTGCTATCAAAAAGTCTACAAACAATAATGCTGGAGAGGGTGTGGAGAAAAGGGAACCCTCTTACACTGTTGGAGAGAATGCAAACTAGTACAGCCACTATGGAGAACAGTGTGGAGATTCCTTAAAAAACTGTAAATAGAACTGACATACGACCCAGCAATCCCACTTCTGGGCATACACACCGAGGAAACCAGAATTGAAAGAGACACATGTACCCTGTTTCATCACAGGGTGTTCATCACAGCACTGTTTATAATAGCCAGGACATGGAAGCAACCTAGATGTCCATCAGCAGATGAATGGATAAGAAAGTTGTGGTACTTATACATAATGGAATATTCAATGTAATCCCTATCAAACTACCAATGGTATTTGAGTCAGTTCTAATGAAGTGGATGAAACTGGAGTCTATCATACGTGAAGTAAGTCAGAAAGAAAAACACCAATACAGTATATTAACACATATATATGGAATTCAGAAAGATGGTAACAACAACTCTATATGCGAGACAGCAAAAGAGACACAGATATAAAGAACAGTCTTTTGGACTCTGTGGGAGAAGGTGAGGGTGGGATGATTTGAGAGAATAGCACTGAAACATGTATATTACCATACGGGAAACAGATCACCAGTCCAAGTTTGATGCATGAAACAGGGCACTCAAAGCTAGTGTACTGGACCAACTCAGAGGGATGGGATGGAGAGGGAGGTGGCAAAGGGGTTCAGGACAGGGGAACACATGTACACCAGTGACTGATTCATGTCAACGTATGGCAAAACCACCAAATACTGTAAAGTAATTAGCTTCCAATTATAATAAATTAATTAATTTTAAAAAATAATAACAATAAAGGGAGCTGGATTTCTCACCACCAGAGGACAGAGGGATAAATAGGAAAACAGAGAACGCTAGAACAAGCCCTGTGATACTAGATACAACAGCCTTCAATATATACAGCTGGGTCCAGAACTACAGATGTTAATATGTGTGTGTATATATTAAGGGGCTTTCCTGGGGGCTCCGAGGTGAAGAATCCACTGCCAAGGCAGGAAACGTGGGTTCAATCCCTGGGTCAGGAAGATCCCCTGGAGAAGGAAATGGCAACCCACTCCAGTATTCTTGCCTGGGAAATCTCTTGGACAGAGGAGTCTGGCAGGCTACAGTCCATGGGGTCGCAAAGAGTCAAACACAACTTTGCGACTACACAACAATGACAAACATATAAAGGGATGGTCAAAAAGTTCACTCATGTTTTTCCGTAACTTTACAGAAAAACCTAAACAAACTTGTTGGCTCACCCAGTACATAAATGCATACAGATATACATGCATTCCCTATCTCTGAAAGTGGGCCTAGGAGGAGAATAGCCCAAGAAACAATTACCACACCTAGTACTGAGGTTCTGGTTTCTAAACAGCATTCTACACTGAAATGGCTTCTTGAAACAAATGGCTTCTGGGCTTCTTGAAACAAATGACTGATTTCAGGGTTTTGACAGGAAAAGTACCAGATGAGTATGAAACAGCTTGCTATGCCAGGAAGTAAGAAAATGCTCAAAGAATAATAGGAACATGTCAAATAGACAAGAAAGTCATTTTAACAGACCACCCCTAGCCAAACCTGGGATAATTTGACCTTCAAAGTTAATAATCATAGTGAAATACAACCCACTGCATTAAATAGAAATCATAAGCCCATACTGATAAATAAATGTCAATGAAAAAATTGAAAGTTTGATGAGTAACAGGATAGTTATATAGTTTTTAAGTACTTTTCCCATAAAATTTGTATTAAAAACAAAAGAACAAAAAGTACAGTAGAGAAGCCTGGCAATCACCACCTAAATTGTGGTCAAAATAGACCTGGCAGTCAAGGAACAAAATAGAAATCTGTGCCAACAGAAGGGATGTAATGGGAACACAGAATTCTTCTAAGCAATTCCTGCCAAGGATGCAAAACCTGAATCTAATAATGAGGAACATCAAACCAACCAAAATGAAGGACATTCAACAAAATAACTGCCCTGTAATTTTCCATACTATAAAGGTCATGTAAGTCAAGGAAAGACTTGAGTATTTCAGACTGAAGAGATTAAAGATACACAGCAATTAAACGCAATGCATGATCTGGGAAAGGATCATTTTGCTTAAAAGGACACTGATAGGAAAACTGGAGAAATCTGAATGGGGTCTGAGGCAATGATTGTATTAATCTCCTGATTTTAATGGCTATATTGTGGTTATGTAGGAAAATGTCTTGTATATATGAAAAAAAACACTGCATAATCAGGGATGATAAGAGTATCTTATCTTCAACTTACTAGAAAAGATTAAAGAAAAAATAGCTCTGTGTACTCTTAAAAGAATAAAACAATTACCAAAAGAAACTATAGCCCCTCTAATTCAATAAAGATAGGGTCAAAACATTCTGCTTCAGTTACAGTATAGAGACAAAGGAAAAGTCTATCTTTCCCTCTTGCAAACTGTCACACACTGTGACTATAGCTACAGAGAATTATCAGTCAGCTGGGCTCAGACACCTGCAGAATACAGCTTCCCAACCACTATGCCCAGTGCCCTGGTAGGAGGGAAAAGTCTATACTAACGCCCTAAGTCCTTGAATGACTAAAAAAGACGTTGGGTAGTTTCAGTTAGAAGATTTCAATTCCTCATATAATAATATAATTTTCTGTGTGTGCTATTTGTGAAAAAAAGATTAAAAATAATGACATAGGGTATACCAGGTACACATAGTTTCAACATATGTATTCTTTTACCCCTTCCCTCAAGAAATCAGTGAAACAATTTTGCTCTTGAACATTCACAGGTGACAGCGAAGTACTTAATGCCATCTTGTAAAAGAACTGAAACAACAGATCTGCCATAAATATAATTTATTTACCTGTTGAGTTAAAGAGGATTATATAAAAGGGCTCATCTGTTTCTGGGATATCATCTTCCATAATGAATACAGATATGTTCTGCTGTCTACTTCCAACTGCAAAAGTGAGCATTTCTCCTTTTTCAATGGGAACAAAGTCTCCCTCTCTGGCAGTAGCCTTCCCATCCATGGTAGCATATTGGACGGTGCAGGGAACATCAACAGATCCATTTCTGAGGACTTTAAAGTCAGCAGTCTCACCTTCCCGAACCCTCACTACACGAGGTTCTAAAATATTCACAAAGAAAAGAAGGAACATGTGAGCTTTTCTGATTCCATCTACATATTATCAGATCGCATGTTTCTCCCTGCCCACCACAAGAAATGCCCTCCACTGAGTCTTTGCTGAAAGAGAGCTATGATTCCAATGCCTGCATGAGGTCTCCTCTGAGACCAGTGCAGTGAGTCAGTGCCCTTCCTCTTGCCTTGATTCCTACAAAACCCATTGTCTGCAATTTCCAATTTGTCAGTAAACTGTATACTATCTGGAATCCTCTGCTTACCATTTCATAGAATTCATTTCCAAACTTGGACCATAAATTTTTTTTTAATAGGCCCTGATACCTTCCACATCTTCTACAGGTTAACAGAAGACTGAACACAGGACTAATTCATTAAGTACATGTTAATTGAAGGTTAAAACATAAATCGATAAAATTCAAGAGGTTTAAGAGTTCTACAGTTGCATATTGAATAGCCTGCAAAAATGATTTGAGGAGGAATAAGATACCAAATAAAACTAAAAGATGTCTCCAGTGGCAAAGACAGTTGTAAAGAAAGCATTCAAGTGGGAAAAATGGGGAAACCTTAATTTACATGTTAATTTATATCTCCATGAAATTAACAGTAATTATAGTAAGTAACCATTCATTAAGTACAATATGCAAACCCTGAACTGTCTTCACTACTTCCCTGTGTACTGGAAGAGGTAACATGGAAGAGTGTTCATTTTTGCACAAAGGAAAGAAAATACCTTGAAATTTAAAAGTAAGAGGAAAACAAAGCTAACAAAATAGTACTTAATTTTTCCTTCAGAATCCTTAAAAATATCTGTTAAAATGTCAAAGAGATTGAATAATGGTCAAATTATGAAATCCTATTTAAACATGTATCAATCATGCTTTATTGAAAATGTTCACTTAAAACAATTATTTAAAAAAAGCATCCTTACACTGTTCAAGAAAGATGTGAACTCACTCAAATAAGAAAGCAATACCACCTGCAAAATAAATGGGGTCATCATTTCTTCTAATCCTCAGAGTAGCAGTAGTTTTATTTCCTATTTTAGCTCCTCCAGTGGCATTAAGTAGGATAATGGTAAATTCCTCCATTTCCTCTGGAATCTTTTGGGAAAATGTTACACATGCTTTTTAGTCAGGTGATCTGTACAAATAATTCCACTACATATACCTAAATTGTTTCATCTTTTTAAAAAAAGCTTTATTAATAACAGTATTAACATTCATTTCCACTTCTGAGCAGAACCACCCTAAATTATTCAAGTAAGAATCAGAACCCTTCAAAATTTTAACATGCATTCATCCAAACAGCCACCTTATTTTGACTCACTATAAAATGTAATGGAAATAGAGATATTTTTGCCTTACACAAATCAAAAAGAGAAATACTACATAGCTTAAGTTTTTTCTGTGAGAAAATGGGCTATATGTTGTTTTTAAGGAAAAACAGTGAAACAGAATAATAACTTCTGGACACATTTAGAACAGAAATCATAATAGTAACAAACATTCAGTTAGCTTTCAAAGGCCCCTTATAAATTTTAAGTTTCACGGAAGTGCATCACAAAGACCGCATTCCACTGTCCTAACAAGGTGAGACTCCCCACATCTCTGAGCCTATATGCCTCCCCACGTGGACTCTGCTTCGCTTTCTCCTCATCCGTGTGCCTTAGTCTTCTCCGCATCCTAAAACAGAAGTGTTAGAATTTTGTCTCTGGAGGCAGGAGTATGTGGGAAAGGAGACAGGCTTCTGTACCTGTTTGAAGCGCAGTTCCCCTCAGAAAGGTCCATTCCATTATTGCTAAGTTCTTTCTCTGCATTACGCTGAGTCCACCATCTACCTGGACCAATGTCCTAAATCTGCAAGTGCACCCTAGTATATCAGTAGATAGCGCTCTCATTCTCAAAGGCCTTCAGTACAAACCGAGCGCTTGACAACCTCTCTCACAAGCGTGCATCTCTAATATTTGACACCTAGGCAGTGTCACCAGCGACTATCAATCAGTTCTAAAAGTTAAAAATGCCTGTAGGGGAACCAAAAATAACATTTCTTCTTTGACACGTGTGTGTGTGTGTGTGTGTGTGCGCGCGCGCGCACGCGCTCAATCACTCAGTCATGTCCGACTCTTTGTGACCTCACAAACTATCGCCCACCAGCCTCCTCTGCCCATGGGATTTTGCCAGCAAGAACACAGGAGAGGGTTGTCATTTACTACTCCAGGGGATCTTCCCGATCCAGGGATCAAACTGGCATCTCTGGCATCTCCTGCGTTGGTTGGCAGATTCTTTACCACTGAGCCACCTGGGAATCACTTTGGTTTATAGTCAAGACACTGTACCTGAGTTCTTTATCACATACTCTCATAGCAAAGTATTACCAGATGTTTAATATTCAATAAAAAAATAACTATTAAACAACAATAAGAGTTAAACATGTAACATTTACCTCATCTGGAAGGGAGTAAATGGTGATATTTTTTAAAAATTCCTGGTCTCCAAAGAAAATAGTCGCTCGGACAGGAAACACATCTTGTGTAAAATCTGGACTAACAACCCATGATACATTAACATCACCAAAGTTGCCTCGATTTCTTATTACACCATAAATAGCTGTGAAATACAAATGGGTATAACACATCTGATCACATATTAAACAATTTTTAAAAGATGAGTAAAGAAATTGATCAAAGAGAAGTAAAAATAAGCCCCCTTTTTAATAAAAATCAATTATTTGCTTAGCCCAGCCTCAAGGTATATATAAATTAACCCAGTCTTCCCTCTATAGCCATACAATTGATAAAATAAATGGACTCAATCTTTGCTACCAGTCTGAGATCTTAAAAGTCGCTCAGCAAAGGGAACAGAATAGTGTCTAGCTAGGTGTATCTATCACAAAGTCCCATAAGGGTATTTGCTAAAGACACAAAGTTGCACACTCAGAAGCGATTTTCTTACCCAGACAGACATGGCTCTAACGATAAACTACGTCTCATTTCATGCCACTGCGGGAGTTCCCCAGATGTAACGCTCAGTTTCAGAACTTTTCCTATTTGACTCAACTCATTCTTTTAAATGCTTGAGTTCTACTGCATATGGTTAATGGAAATCAAAATATAACTGTAATGTATGTGTTAGCCACTCAATCATATCTGACTCTTTGTGACCCCATGGACTGTAGCCCACCAGGCTCCTCTGTCCATGGAATTCTCCAGGCAAGAATACTGGAGTGGGTAGCTATTCCCTTCTCCAGCGGATCTTCCCAACCCAGGGACTGAACCCAGGTCTCCTGCACTGCAGGCAGATTCTTCACCATCTGAGCCACCGTCATAATATTATATAAGAAATAAAAATTACAATCTTATATGATTTTTAAAACACTAATTTCTACATCATGTGTAATTTAAAGCAATTGGACAACTAAAAATAACTATATACTAAAGAAATAAATTTTAAAATGCCAAATTTTTTCTTCAGTAAAGAGTAATGGAATATAAGAAGTAGAATACATTACCACTATAGGTATTGTCTCCTTTACTTTCATTTATCGTAACAATTAGATCATCAGAAACAAATTCTATAATCCCGTGAGGATCATCATTTTTTAGAATCGTTATGTTGACAACTGTAGCACTTCCCAACTTGCTTTCCCGTTCACCATGGCTGGTAAGGACCACCCAATAATGTTCATCCAACTAAAGGGAGCGTGTCAAATTAGGAAATATAAAAAGTTGAAATTTTCAGAGCAAATAAAAATATATATTCAAGAATATTAATGCCATCAATTTTTCACAGTGATGCACTATGAAAAAAACAAAGCTGATTTTTTTAAATTTTTAACATTTTTCCATCAATTAAGAGAGACATCAGGTATAAATACACATTATCCAAAAATGGAAAAGGCAAATCATGTTACTACCTTAAAACAGTAAGGAGACTGGATCTTATCACTGATGTTCCAGTCATTTAAACTAATAAAATTAAATTAATTTAAAAGTTACATATGCAATGATGTACATACATAATGGAACAATATCTGGTTCTCTTAATATATTTAAAACAAATTTATTTTCTTTAAAAGAGTAATTTTAAAGCAAAATTTCTTCAGTTTGAAACCACATCCTGAAAGTTCAGTCAACACATATTATATAAAACAATGTTTAACATATATAAAGCTAAAAGGAGACAAAAACTCATAAGTTTCAGATTGGGCTATCATTTTATGTAAGAATGGACAATTCAAATTGGTATGACTTTTACTTTGCTTTTGAAGCTTGTTTTTTAGTTTCCAAACATAAGTACTTCTCTTTATCTTTTCTTGCCTGCCTCCTTTCCTGTATTTCCTTGCCAACATTCAAACTATTTATATTCATAACATACTAGATATTATCAACTTTCCACAAAGGCACAAGAAAAAAATAAAATCCCATACCTCTGGTATCCCATCCAATCTTGTCAGCAAGGTGATTACGATCTCCCTTTCCCCAGGTTTAAATTCCAGTACTCCTGTGTTGCCATAGAATTCATTGCTATCTCTTGGCTCTATTCGGTAGTGTAGAAACTGCTTAACCAGTGCTCCCCTATGTCGGATGATGTGGAGCTCTACAGATTCTCCTTCCTTAAAAAAAAAAAAAATTCACAAAATTCAAAAAGATATATGCACCCCAATGTTCATGGAAGCATTATTTATAATTGCTAAGATAAAAGAGCAACATAAGTGTTCATCAACAGATGAATAGTAAAGATGAGGGTGTAGGGGTGTGGGGGTGTGGGGGTGTGTATGTGTGTGTGAATGGAATACTACTCAGTCATCAAAAAGAAAGAAATTTTGCCATTTGCCAAATGGCTTCCCTGGTGGCTCAGATGGTAAAGAATCTGCCTGCAACGCAGGAGACCCAGGTTCGATCCCTGGGTCGAGAAGATCCCCTGGAGAAGGGAATGGCAACCCACTCCAGTATTCTTGCCTGGAAAATCCCAAGAACAGAGGAGCCTGGCAGGCTACAGTCCATGGGGTCACAAAGAGTGGGACACAACTGAGCAACTAACACACAACATGAATGGGCTTGGAGGGCATTATGCTAAGTGAAGTCAGACAAACACAAATAATGTACGATATCACTTCAATGTGGAATCTAAAAATACAACAAACTAGTGAATATAACAAAAAAGAAGCAGGCTCATATACAGAGAACTAGCAGTTACCAGTGGCGTGGGGGCAATAGAGGGGTCAGACAGGAGGTACAAACCACTGGCTGTAAGAGAGGCTTAAGGACAAACTGTACAGCATGGGGAATATAGCCAAGATTTTGCAATAACTGTAAATGGAAAGTACTGTTTCAAAACTGTATTAAAAAAATAATCCCACACTCTGAATTCAGACTGAACAGGTTTGCATCACAAGTCTAAGCAATTTGTGCAAAAGGCTCAGCTAGAAGTGCCAGTGTGTCTCTTTCACACTGAAATATAGCACAGACTGCTCAGAACAGTGACTGGAGTGTAACAGAATCCTAATTACAGAATCCTGTTATCTATATGAGTATACCAATAATAATGATGATGACTATGTTTCTGCCAGTAAAGTACCATATAAAGGATAGGGAAAAAAGTCAACAGAAGTTCAAATCCTTTGAAATCGCTCTTCTGAGGTTGTGAGTACAGAGCAGATTGAAGTCTCTTTCATACTTACTTTTATAATATAGGGTCCTCTGGAAGCAGGAGAAAATTCAAAAACTCCCCCAGGATCATCATTTTCCAAAATAATTAGGTCACGGCTCGTATATCCAGATTTTAGCACTTGGTTTTCCACACTGACCCTGGAGAAAACAGTGGGAGAAAAGGTATCTACTACCTATAGACCTACTTCTGAATTTGAAGTCTTACTTACAATATTTATAACACTTTCAGATAATGGATATGAAGGTTATTAGAAGTTAAAACCTAAACTGAATTTAAGTATATTAAAATCACGTAAGATCAAAACAGTGTCACTGATAACACTTCTGGGAGAACTTTTCTGAGTTCATTATATCTTTTACATTTGATTGAAAACAAAAACTGCATATGTATACTAAAAATATAGTAATTGAAACTTTAAATATATTTTATAAAGTAGTATCAAATTTATAGACTTGTTTCCAGTTTTAGAGAAATTTAACTTGTAATACATAGTTTTAAAGTAATTTAAATAAAATTGCTTAAATTTTACATACACTTGAATTTGTTTTTTAAAAACTCATTACATAAGACTGTATTAATTGAGTGAAGTAAGCCAGAAAGAAAAACACCAATACAGTATACTAACACATATATATGGAATTTAGGAAGATGGCAATGACGACCCTGTATGCAAGACAGGAAAAAAGACACAGATGTGTATAACGGACTTTTGGACACAGAGGGAGAGGGGGAGGGTGGGATGATTTGGGAGAATGGCATTCTAACATGTATACTGTCATGTAAGAATTGAATCACCAGTCCATGTCTGACGTAGGGTGCAGCTTGCTTGGGGCTGGTGCATGGGGATGACCCAGAGAGATGTTGTGGGGAGGGAGGTGGGAGGGGGGTTCATGTTTGGGAACGCATGTAAGAATTAAAGATTTTAAACTTTAAAAAATAAAATAAAATAAAATAAAAAGAAAGAAAAAAAAAAAAAGATTGTATTAATTGAATACAAGTTGGATAACTGCTTGGACTAAAGCAAGACACACTGACCAAAAATAAAGTTGTGGTTAGATTTTAGAAATATTTCATGACCTTCAGTATGATTCTGTTCACCCTGACTTTAACCTTATGCTTTTTCTATTATAAAAGAAATATTATAACTAATAAATATAAATAGATAATATTTCTTTTATAATAAAAGAAAAAGTAGGACATCATGAAAAAATGGAATGGAATGGATGTGAAATATATGATATGCTATAGCAATTCCTATACAAATCTCAAATGAACATATTAAAACAAGATGCTTTTTTTATTTCTGGTTTTTATGTTCAGCCTATAATTAAAATGATCAAAGGGACTAGAACTGTAAAGCTCTGAGGGTTTAAAAGCCAGCATACTCTGAGAATTCTCAATCCCGCAAGCTCTTCTAAACCTTTCCAAATGTCACGTTCTATTGAATCAAAAAGTACCCTGATGAAACCTCAAAATTACAATGCAGCCACAATTAATATGTAGAAAGAACAGCACACTTCCTGTGTAACAGAGAATCTGAATTAACATGCTTCCCTAGTTTTTGGAAATCTGCCAACCAATACCTAGCATACTAGTGCCCACAGAAGCTATAATCAAAATAATAAGACAGTTAGGCTTTTTCAATTATTAATATGATTTTCATAGTAAATTTGCCCATATTTCATTTATGACAATATTTTTATTAATTAAAACTTCCTATGTCCAAGCTGAGACAAAAACAGGATCGGAATGTGAATATAAAAATCCATTCTGAACATTAAACAAATGAATTTGTTTTTAAGCTTTCTTTAAAAATGCTACCCTTTTGGAAAAAAGGCAAAGTTTTAAAAAGTTCTTTACACAACAACTAAGAGAATGCAGGCAAGAAACTGCTGATACGCACTCAAAAATCAATGGAAGAAATGAGCGCTCTGCTTCTGAATTCTTTGTGAAACAACCACAAGATTCATAAAAGATGTTAAGTAAGAACTGCACGAGCAAAGGACACTTAATTGTTTTCTTGGTTATACATACACTATCAGAAAAGCTAAAATTTTTAAGTTCTTCAAAATATGTAATTATATAAATTCTCAAAATTTTTATCAGCTATCTTAATATTATTCACAATTTTAAAACTCAATACAAAAAAAACAAAAACCCTTCAGATAAGCTTAGCATTAGAAGATAAGTGGACACACAAAGCATGCGCAAGCAGGTGGCCAAGCAGACTTTCCCAGGGCCGGCAGTCACGCAGAACCGAAGCCTTGTCCCAAACACGGGCATGCAATAGCAAAGTGTGGAGTCACCCCAAACCAGACATTCTTTGGTACACTTACCCAAAATACACGACAAACCTTTCGGTTTCTACCCTGCCAACACAGAAGAAAGTGTGTGGGGGGTGGGGGAGGGGGGAAGGGAGACAGAGACAGTATTTGGCAAACTTCACTAATGCTGCTAGAAATGGGAATGGCAGGGTAAAAATGAAGCTCAAGAAAGCCTTTCTTTTCTGCCCCCGCCCCCGCCCCCTCGCACGAGCTGGTCATATTCACTTGAAGGGAACTCCATACACTGGGTTCTTTGCTATTCACAAATGCTAGCAAGAGGTTCGGCAGTTCCCACTTAGGGAAGATGACCCCACGACCAGCCAGCATGTCAAGACCCATTGAAGAAATTCCTTTCCAGGCCCGCTCCAAGGCGCTAGAGCCTGACAAGCACTGTGCGTGCTCACAAAACCCCAGCAGCTGAGCAAATTTCATTCAGCCTGACTTATAATTACTTAGTAGTTTTAATTAGGTTTCAAAAAAAAAACAATAAAAAACCCACATCCTCAGATCTGAAGCCAGTTATTCTTGGAAAGAATAAAAACTCTTATCAGCAGAGAAATATATTACCTTTCATCGTTTGCACAGGAATATACTTAAGAAAGCAAAAGATATCACTGTATCTTCTAATTATGACAAATATTACTTAAATGTAACTTTCTATCAGGAAATATAAACACTTTTTCAGATTTCCAATGTGCTGCATTTTAAAACAGCCTTGAGAAACATGTCAGAATGTTTAGTCCCTGGTGTTTCACTTTTCAAGTCAAATAATACCATAAATAAGGAGTTATATATTCTACATATGTCGCAAATTTTCTTGAAATTAACTGGCATGATAAAGTTGTTTCTGATCTGGAGAGAACTTAAAAATATTTTTAATTAGTATGGTATTAAAAGCATCATAAATCATTCAGTACTAGGGCAACTTTTATCTCTATTTAACAGAAATATACAAAATTTTCATTTGAATTTTACATTAAAAGAAAATCACAAATGATATCAGGATAAAGTGTTTTCTTGCAATATTTTACTATAATCACACTAGCATTCATTCATTCTTTTAGTTTTGTTAAAAATTTGCAAAATTGAGATGGAGGTTTTGACAAAATATCTTGCTTTAAATTGTGGATTTGATTGTCACGTTTATTTCAATATGTCTTAGCAGAATACTGAATTGTAATTTGTTCACACTCATGTAGATAATACAAGTATGTGCTAGTTACTAATTGAGCTAAAAAAATTTAGTATGAATTTGAACTAATTTATTCCACTTGAAAAGAGAGGAAATCAATAACTTCTGAAATTCTCTACCCTGTGGCTTATACTTTCTTACATACTACTTTAACCCACAGGAAAGAGACAGAGAAAAAAATACTTTAAAATTATATTTAGTTAATTTCAAAGATTTATATAAGGTTAAAAATGACTATTTTGAAAGAATATGAAGAGTAGTCACTTATGAACTTGCTACATGTTTAGTCAGAGTTGAAACTCTCAAATCAATTAACAAAGTCTCTATAGATTACTGCCTCTTTGGCTTATAACTGCTGTTCATTTTTCTTTAGTTTCTTTTTAAGACAGTCCATAAGCACTCAAATCTAACTTAAACAAAAAAAAGACATAAGCGAAAAAATAATAATTTTCAGTTTACATTTCATTTCACTAATTTTTTATCATATGAAATATCCTTCCAAAATATTTAATGTAAAATATTTATTAAAACCGTAAGTATTTAGACTCTGTGTGTGTGTGTGTCTGTGTGTGTGTGTGTGTGTCTGTGTGTGTATACGCACGCACGCACAGTATTTGGTTTTTGCTTTTTTGGGTTTCTTCGTTTGCCTATTTTGCTGTTGTTTTAATTTTTATTTTAAAAAAAAGAGACACAATGTGGTATGAAAGCAAACAAAATGAACAGCCGACATTCAACAGAT
The DNA here is from genome assembly GCF_001704415.2 of Capra hircus. Taxonomy (NCBI): domain Eukaryota; kingdom Metazoa; phylum Chordata; class Mammalia; order Artiodactyla; family Bovidae; genus Capra; species Capra hircus. The sequence goes on from NC_030814.1 coordinate 20,363,701, forward strand.
TAGTTCCCTATATTCTGAATTCTTTTCTTTCATATAAAAATAAAAACTACTCATAAGGTTTATTAAATGTGTTTGTATTTATACAATACTATAAGAGCCTGAAAGCAAAATTTGGAGAGGATCAAGAGTTACATAAAACGATTATTATTACTTCAGTCCTGATTAAAATAGTACAAAATAACACCTATTGAATCACTGAATTCATCTATGAATTTTATTGTTTCTAAAATGAAAATTTTGCAGTCCTCAAATCACACATTAGCCTTCTTAATATTTATCAACTTTAATTTAGAGACCTATGGTAGATAAACTGGTTTTAATTTTAACTCAATTAAAACCAATTAAGCAAAATATTTTTTTATTTTTGGAATTTCATGAATTACTGAAAAATTCTCCTTGAGAGATCCTGGTATTTTCTTGATCTAAATCACTTACTTGAGAAATGTTAAGTAAATCCTTACTATTACTTAAAAATACCCCTTAAATGTGTATTATTTTTTTTTATCCTTTGGAAAAAAAAGTATTATTTAATATTTAAATTCCATATAAAAAAGACAATTTCATTATATGAATAATAACACTTTCTTTTTACTCACTCAAAAAAGTTTTAATTCTCTTACTTTATGAAAATGAAGCCACCAGAGCTATTTGCCTAACCTAACATTCTGCATTTATTGCTGCCTATTTTTTGAATATAGCAACATATTAGCTATGCTTAAGGTGTATCTAATACCTTAAATTCTCGATGTAATGTTTCTTCACAAAAATATCAGCGTTAACAGTTCACTACATCTTAATATTTATGAACTAACCAAAAGCCATCATAAAACAGCAGTGAAGTCAGGTCAACAGAGCATTATCTACTTAGTTTTTCCTTTTTACTTTACATGGAAAAAGAATTATTCCCCATACTTTACCTGAAGAAAAGAAATAAAATTATTTCGGAGAACATGAGCATATACACGTCACTAAACGCTACCTCAATGCGTTATTACCTGTCTAGAGAAAGTGTTACTGTCTCATTCATTTCCGGTATGTCATCAGCTTTGACAGTAATGTTGATTGTTGTGTCACTCTGCCCAGATAAAAACACAACAGAGCCATTAAAGGGTCCTATATCGTCCAGGGTCACTGCTTTTGAATTGAAGCCAGAGGGCTTCAAACTCCAGTGGACAGTAGCCTGGCCATCAGTTCCATCCCGATGTAAGGAAATGCATACCTGATAAAGAGAAGAAAACAGAACAAGTTCTTCTGAAATACATGCTCACAAACCACCTAAGCTTTCAGTCAGTACAGACACATGCTAAATGAATGTTCAGGCACTCTGCAGAGAGAAGTGAACAATTAAAATGCTATTAAAAGCACAATTGAACAAGCTTTTTTCTAAGCATGACAATTGTAAGATTTAATTACTTCATATTAGTTTTTGCTAGTCAAATTTATCTACTAAATTTCCCCCACCCAACAATATGCTTATCCTGAGATTTGTCTTAACAAAAAGACTTCATTTTAAGAGCCAAAGAACCATGAAAAAGATAGAACAATTTAGTTAAAAAGCAAATCTCCACCAGAGGCTCTCTGAAAAGAGAATTAATATCACAATACAAACTGAAAAATAAGCTTTTGCGAATAAATCTGGGAAGTACACAGTTACATTAAATGCATCCTAAAGTGATAGAAGGAAAATAAGAAAATAATAATACAAGTAAGAATAAGAAATGCTTCTAACCAAACAAATGCTGATACTCAGGGCTCTGAGTTTCCATGGGCAAGTTACTTAACCTTTCTGACCTCAATTTCCACATGTGAAATGAAGCTAGAGGCTCCCTATTTTGCAAGGTCCTGGTGAAGACTAAAGCGTCTCTCCATAGCATGAACTAAATAAATGGAAACTAGTATAATAATTCTGAAACAAATTGTATTTGGTGGTGTCATTTGAGTACAGCACACTTTCAAAATGTCTAAGAAAAGGATCACTGAATATCATAATAAAGTTTTTTTTCAAGCAAAGAATATGAACAAATATTTAACAGTAGGTATGCAATTATTTTTAAGCGCATAAAAAAGGTATTCTCTGAGCTTTGCCCTTTAACATAGGCCATCTTGAAAAACACTGAAGATATTTTCCTCACTAACCATTCTCCTAATTTGAGGGCTGGGCCCTTGAATCACCCCAAGGGAGTGGGAGTGGCCAGGCTATAAAGAGGACAAACAGAACAAAGGGAAATTCTCACTTCTGCTGTTTCCCAGAAGGGGAACAATGCAAGTTCAGGGAGACCAAAACTTTCCCTAGAAGCTCATTTCCCTCCAGGGAAAAATATGGGATGGTACATGGAGAGCTTCGGAATATAGATGAGTAAGAACAAACCATTCTTTCAGAACAAACTGAATGCTTTTGAGGTTTTAGAAGAAAACAGTGTATTATGAAAAATACAAAATATCAAAACCATCTTGAAAAACTGAGCTTCTCTGCCAATTCACAGAATCAAATATACAAACAAAAGAAGTTGTGGTCACCATATTTTGACATGAGGCTTTGGTAACAAAAACAACTCTATACACATTCCTAACCTGAACCATAAACCAGTTTAAATCAAATCTAAGTGTGAGAGAACTTGAGAGGGTTTTAGGGACAGACTGTGGCTCAGGGAATGGCATGGTCAAAGGTCAGAGTGGTCTCTAGATAGCTGGCAGGAAATTCCACCAGGTGGCAGGCAGGGAGAGGTGCCATGTAAGTGAACATCCTTTAGTGTGTGTGTGTGTCCAGAAATATTCATTTATATAAACTATATATATATATAATTCCTAAGATTTGGTATCCCCTACTTCATCACCACCACCTTCACCACCAAACAGGATGCCATCCCAATCCTACCCAAGGCAAGCATGAGGAGTGCTTGGAAATGGAAAAAGTCAAGGATTCTTGTGGTACACATGACTTGGCTAATTTAAAAAAAAAAAAAAATTGTGTTGGGCTATTACTTTATCAAATGTCACAAGCACTAGCTGAAAACAGCCTCATCATACTACCCTTCTTTTTCTGTAAGCAATTAATTCTAATTTTAGTCTATCGAATATGGAAAAAGATGGAAAAAAACCACTCATTCATCAATTACTTTATGTCAAATTACAAACTGAAGGCTTGCTATAAACGGTGAAGTTTTTCAAGTTCTGTTAACTCTATATTAACCTGACTCCCCCTCAAAAAAAAGTGTCTCTATCTCAAACTCAATATGCCCCATCAATAAGAAAAAGTCTACTTACCACTTCAGCAGCAAAATCTTCCGGCTCATGCAAAATGATTGGAAGATTGCTAATAAAGCCAATTTCTCCATTTGCAATGTCTGGAGTAACCACCAAAGAAATATTTTGGATCTCCCCAAATCTAGGACTTATAGGTGGGATTGGGGGAACTACATTCACCAACTCCACAGCTTCCAACTGTAATAAACAGATAGAAAAACACCATACAAAATGAAAAGAAAAGAAATTTTTAACAAAATGTTTCAAGTCTCAATTGAATGAAAAGACAAGAATGGGTAAAGGCCACCAATAATCTGGCAACTTCCATCTCCTTCATTCATTATCCTAACTCAACCTCCCGCACTGTTCTCTTAACCTCTTTCTGCTTCTCAATTATGATTATTCCCAGGGTTCTTCCTGAGACCTTTACCTTACAATTTCACACCCACGCCCTAAAAATCTCTGGATCTTTTCTGAATATGACACAAATGTTGCAGAGACACCTTACAGATAGAATGCGCACAAAAGAAACCACCATCTCTGCTCCATGTTGCACGATTTTCCCCAGTACCGCCATCCACTTTTCCTCTTTGTTGCCTGTACCCACCTACCTTGATTTAAAGCCAAATATCAGGGAGTTGCCCACACCTCCCTCCTCCCTTCCACTGAACCACGACTCCAATCAAATCATTCACTCCTCCTCTCTGCCAGAAAAGATTCACTATCAGAAGACCATTCACAACTCCAAATGTGACTTAATACGTCTTTATGTTTAAAGAAATGCATCATGTGTCCCTGTGATTAATGAACATGACCTTCACTGTAACTTTCAAAGTTTTTCCTCATGTAGAAGTGCCTCGAACCATCATCACAAAAATCAAAATGCACTCGCTTTTAAAAACCAGGGATCTCTCCCCTAGGAAAATTTCCTTGGATTCTCCAGCCCTCTTTCTTCTATCTCTTCCTCGACTTCTACTACTGCCCTCACTAAACTTAGAAATTCACTTTAAATTTCACATACTGCTTGCTTATCATCATTTCCCACGTTCCAGACTTTTACTTCCCAACAGGACTACAGAACTCTCGTGGATCTGTGTCCTTCTCAATATTTTCCTGAAACATGACATAGACCTGTAAGTACAGCAGCTACACAATAAATGTGTTGATTTACCCCTACAACACAAAATGAACTCTCTACAAATCCTGATACATCAAAATCTTCAACTTTCAAAAACCCAACTTATCAATCCTCACCGTGTTCACGTGACTGCAGGAATAGACAGTCATTATAGGACTGCAAAAAGCATAGAGATTTTAGGTTAAAAAGCAACTGTAAACTTAATGGAGCGTTACAGATCTCCCCCTTATCAGGGCCCTCTGTTAGGCTTTGTAATGTGGCTACAAAGCCACTACGTAACCAGCAGTAGACACTGCTGATTGAAGTTGGTTTTCCACTGGTGGACAAGGACTAAACTGATACTGCATATATGCTCACATTTTCTGATGAACAGTGTACGTTTTAAGGGCAAAAGTAAATGCTATTTAAATGTAACACACTTTGCTTTGAAAATCATATATAGGAGAAGAATACCAAAAGTTCCATAATTGGTAAATATTCACTTCACTTGAGTAAAAGAAAAAAAAAGAAATCAAACTAATTTTGCCAAATATTGGTATGTAGACTGAATCAAGTAAAATAAAACATTCAGTTCTTCAGGATACTGCATTTACTTAATAAAATAAATGAAATATGAAAATAAATAGTTAAAACCACATAACTGTTATTCTTCTACAGAAAAATAATATACATACATATATATGTATTTATCTTTAAAGAGAGCACAAAAATTTAAAAATAAAAATACATATTTGAATGGCATATAAAGTGCATACTGGTTAGAGACAAAGACTTGAAAACATAATGGTCCTATGTGAGTCAGAACGTGTTCGTGAATGAACACTCTCATCCCTATATATTCACAGAGAGTCAAACTGATAACACTGTTGAAAACATCAAGGGGGGAAAAAACAACATATTTTACTTCGAATCTTCTCAAAAAGGAGAAGACTCATATTCTACTTAAATTTATCAAAACAGTTACAGCACTAATTCTAAACATAGTATTTTTGAAAACTAAGAAGACAGAAGATATAGAAGGCCATGAAATGAACTGATCAAAAGGAAAATGCTAATTTTCCATGGCTTACTTCCTAGTCTACAAGCCTTTTTTGTCTGGGTTCCTTAAGCATCTGCTAAATCAGACTACTCCATTCATAGTCGTTCTTTGCTTTCAGACAGTTTGCAAGGGGGACAGCACATTAGTAACCCCATGCCTGCCAAAAGCTGTATCCCAGACTAACGTATTTAGCTGAGAGGGTCACTAAAGAATAAGAAGCTCATGTCTCTGATTCTCCTTTCTTCAGTTTCATTCAGATTTCCATGCAGAGTCTGATGCCTCCTATTCTAAAGTTGCTCATCCATTATGTACTATACAAACTACACAACCTTTTAATTCCAACCAGCCTTCCAGAGCCAACAGCTGTTCTGAACCTTAAGGAACTGTGTCAGTGACTAATAATGCCCTTTCTTCCTAAAGTGTTAAAATGACCGTCTGCACTCTAAGACCTTTCTTATTCAACTGAATATAGAGATAGATAAAAATTGAGCCTGGAATTAGTACAAACAGATTTCTAACCCACGATCACCAAAATTCAGATATTCTTCAAGTTTCTCCTTACGAGTGTTATCAAAAATAAACTCTGTCATGTTTATATTTATTCTTCAGTCACTCAGTCGTGTCTGACTCTTTGCAACCCCATGGACTGCAGCATGCCAGGCCTCCCTGTCCTTCACTATCTCCCAGAGCTTGCTCAAACTTATGTCTACTGAGTCAGTGATGCCATCCAACCATCTCATCCTCTGTCATCCCCTTCTCCTCCTGCCTTCAATCTTTCCCAGCATCCAGGTCTTTTCTAATGAGTCAGTTCTTCACATCAGGTGGCCACAGTACTGGAGTTTCAGCTTTAGCATCAGTCCTTCCAAAGAATATTCAGGACTGATTTCCTTGAGGATTTATTGGTTTGATCTCCTTGCAATCCAAGAGACTCTCAAGAGTCTTCTCCAACACCACAGTTCAGAAGCATCAATTCTTTGGCACTCAGCCTTCTTTATGGTCCAACTCTCACATCCATACATGACTATTGTAAAAATAATAGCTTTGACCTTTGTCAACAATGTCTCTGCTTTGTAATATGCTGTCTAGGTTTGTCATAGCTTTTCTTCCACGGAGCAAACGTCTTTTAACTTCATGGCTGCAGTCACCATCTGCAGTGATTTTGGAGCCCAAGAAAATAAAGCCTGTCACTGTTTCCATAGTTTCCCCATCTATTTGCCATGAAGTGATAGGTCTGGATGCTATGATCTTCATTTTTTGAATGTTGAGTTTTAAGCCAGCTTTTTCACTGGTCATGTTCATATAAAGGCTGAAATAAAATCACTAGAGTAATTCTGACCAGTTGAAGATTTTTAATAGAGTTTTGTTTACATAGGGATTCTGCAGCCATGTGGACAGAGATATTGGATGTCTTCAGAGGCTAAAAGTTCAATATAAAGGTTACTAACACTGGCATAAATATAGGGTGTCTCTTGTTCTTCAGTCGCTTAGTCGCATCCAGCTCTTTGCGACCCCATGGACTGCAACATGCTAGGCTTCCTGTGCTTCACTGTCTCCCGGAGTTTGCTCAAACTCAGGTCCACTGAGTCGGTAATGCCATGCAACCATCTCATCCTCTGTCACCCTCTTCTTCTCCTGCCCTCAACCCTTCCTAGCCACAGTAAAAACTGGTTTTGAGGCAGCGTAAGAAAACAAATCAGAAATGGAAAACAGAAAAGTTCTCTACAATTCAAAATCAATACTCTGCATCATCAATCCTTAATCCCAGGTCATGTCAATCAGTTCATCAATTCTTGGGTCACGTCACTGCAACTACTACAGGAATTCCAGGGCTCCATGAAAGCAAATTCAACTGTGTAAAATCCTGCCTTCATTTCACTTGTTTTAGTAATTTCTTTCTCATATGAGTTTTGACCTAGCCAAGATCGGAGGCAAAGGGAGAACTGAATACTGAGATTCTAGGGACCAAAACACCTTAAACATACATGCTATGAATTGAATGCTTGTATCCCCACCCCTAGAATTCATACGTTGAAACCCTTATGCCCAATATGATAGTATTTGAAGATGGGAACTTTGGGAGGCAACCAGGTTGTAAGAGTAGAACCCTCATGATGAGGTTTGTGACCTTATAGGGAGAAACACCAAAGAATTTGGATCCTGTCTCTCTGTACCACGTGGGCACTCAGCAAAGAGACATCATTTCTGCACACCAGGAAGGGGATTCTCCCCAAGAGTCTGATCTCACACCTCCCAGCCTCCAGAAGCAAGGAAAGTAAATGTCTGATGTTTAAGCCACGACCCAGTCTGTGGCAATCTTTACAACAGCCTGAATTGACCAAGACAACGTCTACTAATGAGAATGCTGTGAATCCAGAAAGAAAAACACCAATACAGTATACTAACACATATATATGGAATTTAGGAAGATGGCAATGACGACCCTGTATGCAAGACAGGGAAAGAGACACAGATGTGTATAATGGACTTTTGGACTCAGAGGGAGGGAGAGGGTGGGATGATTTGGGAGAATGACATTCTAACATGTATACTATCATGTAAGAATTGAATCGCCAGTCTATGTCTGATGCAGGATACAGCATGCTTGGAGCTGGTGCATGGGGATGACCCAGAGAGATGTTATGGGGAGGGAGGTGGGAGGGGGGTTCATGTTTGGGAACGCATGTAAGAATTAAATATTTTAAAATTTAAAAAATAAAAAAATAAATTAAAAAAAAAAACAAAAAAACAAAGGACACCAATAGCAGAGAAGGCAAAAGAGTGTCCCTGGTGGTCCAGTGGACAAGAACCCACCTGCCAGTGCAGAGGATACGGATTCGGTCCCTGGCCTGGGAAGATCTCACATGGCATGGGGCCACTAAGCCTGTGTGCCACCAACTATTGAGCCTGTGCTGTAGAGCCAGGGAACTGCCACTACGGAAGCCCATGTGCCTGTGCTCAGTAACAAGAGAAGCCACCACGAGAAGTCTGTGCACAGCAAATACAGAGTAGCCCCCCGTCACCGCAACTAGAGAAAGCCCACAAAAAGTGACAGTGAAGTCCCTCAGTCATGTCCGACTCTTTGCAACCCTCATGGACTGTAGCCTACCAAGCTCCTCCGTCCATGGGATTTTCCAGGCAAGAGTATTGGAGTGGGGTGCCATTTCCTTCTCTAGGGGATATTCCCAACCCAGGTATTGAACCTGGGTCTCCCGCATTGTAGGCAGACACTTTTATCATCTAAACACCCAGGGAAAGCCCATGCACAGCTACAAAAACTCAGAGCAGCCATAAATAAATAAAGTTACGACATGTTTTTCAGATGGCCAAACTTAAATCTTTTTAAAATTTTCTAAGTATATCCCTAAATGCGCTCTGGCAGCAGTATTCTCAGAGAAGGCACTGGCACCCCACTCTAGTACTCTTGCCTGGAAAACCCCATGGACGGAGGAGCCTGGTAGGCTATAGTCCATGGGGTCACAAAGAGTCGGACACGACTGAGTGACTTCATTTTCACTTTTCACTTTCATGCGTGGGAGAAGGAAATGGCAACCCACTCCAGTGTTCTTGCCTGGAGAATCCCAGGGACGGAGGAGCCTGGTGGGCTGCCATCTATGGGGTCGCACAGAGTCAGACACGACTGAAGTGACTTGACGGCAGCAGCAGCAGTATTCTAAATTGCCTTAACTTCTTGCTCAACAGGGCCAGGACCACGGGCTTGACCACTTGCTTAATTTCACTTCACAGATTCAGATCCACCACTGTCTGGTCATTCATCTCACAAGAGCATTCTACCAGTGGTAGGGGGAACAGAATTCTGTTCACCCATCATCCCAAGAAGAGAAATTCAAGGGTCCTCTAAAAAGTGGGTTATCCTCATAGACAGAAGGGTGCATCATATAATAATTTACTCATTATGAGGAGACACAACAGAATAATAGTAATAACAAAAAGATGAAATACAGATCTCCCACCACTAGGGACAAAGCCTTGGGATACTGACAAAAGGTCTCCCTGTACATAGACATATTGCAAAAAGTCATCCCTACATACTGACAAATCATATACCCCTTAACAGAGCACTCACTAGACACCTCCATTACTGCTGCTGCTAAGTCTCTTCAGTCGTGTCCAACTCTGTGGGATCCCACAGACGGCAGCCCACCAGGCTCCCCCGTCCCTGGGATTCTCCAGGCAAGAACACTGGAGTGGGTTGCCATTTCCTTCTCCAATGCATGAAAGTGAAAAGTGAAAGTGAAGTCGCTCAGTCATGTCTGACTCTTCGCGACCCCATGGACTGCAGCCTACCAGGCTCCTCCACCCATGGGATTTTCCAGGCAAGAGTACTGGAGTGGGGTGCCATTGCCTTCTCCGAGACACCTCCACTAGAAGTCCTCAATTAATGCACAAACCACACAAGCCCGAGAAGTAAACCAGCTCAGAAAAAAAAAAAAAGATAAAAAAATCTTCAGAATAAAATGGCCCAACCCATCAAACTGCTAAGCAAGGTATGACACAGCCATGAGAAAGTTAGTCTAAAGGCAAATGATTTCTTCTCCTCAAACTTCTCATTAGCTACTCTGGAACCTAAAAGAGAATACCTTTCAAGTTCTTAAGAAGAAATTATTTTAATCTAGAAATTCCTATAAGCCAGGAACCAATGTATGAAGTTTCACTAAGCTCAAAGGTTCAAGAAGTCCTGGCACATACTTTTTCTGCTCATGTATTTGAGGATACATATGTTACAATAAAACTAAAACACAATCCAAGAAATAAGATGCAAGAAATCAAGAAAATTAAGGAGTTAGTAAAACAGTCACAAGCAGCACGTGAGAAGCAAGTTGGAGAAAGCAGCTGGCACAGCTAAATTTAGCATTCAACACATGTAAGACAGCTTGGAAGGACTGATACTAAAAATCCAACACTGGCCACCTGATGTGAAGAGCCGACTCATTCGAAAAGACCCTGATGCTGGGGAAGACTGAGGGCAGGAGGAGAAGGGGGAACAGAGGATCAGATGGTTGGATGGCATCACCAACTCAATGGACATGAATCGGAGCAAACTCCAGGAGATAGTGAAGGGCAGGGAAGCCTGGCATGCTGCAATCCATGGGGTCACAAAGAACTGGATACAATTTATTGACTGCACAAAAATGACAGCTGGATGGAAGACCTAATTTGGTAAGAATGGCATATAAAAGGGGGCAGTCAACTCCAGAGAAAGCAATAATAAACTAGTAAAACAAAGCTAGGGAAAAATATGAAACAAACTTAAATATCCCATGGTTCAAAGAAATTGACAAAATATGAGATTTCATTTCATATATATTTCAATTAGCAAAATGTATGGTAACAGATTATACATTCCTTCCTTATTGCGCTATTCATACTATCTGATTCTGTTTGAAATTTACAAATTTAGTTACATAATCAAAATTTGCTAAGCACCCTTTATTACTTTCTGATTTTCAAAATCAATCAATAGCAACCATATGGAAAATACAACTATAGTATTATGAGTACAGATGTATCAAACTTTGGCAATAAAAACAATGGTTTGGTTTGGACTTCCCCAGCAGTCCACCGGTTATGACTCCACACTTCCACTGCAAGGGGCACGGGTCTGATCCATGGTCAGGGAACTAAGATTCCACATGCCAAGCCATATGGCCAAAAAACTCATATTAAAAAAATGTTTAAATAATGCTTTGGTTAATAAAAGTTAAGAAATAAAAGAAGATAGAAAAATGTTATAAGAGCTTTATTTCTTATTAAGTAATAGAAGTCCAAAGACTACCTATGTTAACAGGTTTTTTTGGTATACTATTTAAAAGTATCTACACAATTTTCTGTCATATTGCTTTTTTCATTTCTGAACGCCTTCCCTGCAATATCCATCATGAAAAACTTATTTATTCTACAATCCAAATTTCTATGTCATATTTTCCCAAATCAATTCAAAAGAATGACAGGCTTCTCACTGGCTCTCTCCCGGCCCTCCCCTACTCACAGTTCATGAATAACTCCATTATATCATGAATTATACTGACCTACATTTCATATCTGACCTGCTTTTATTATTGGCTAATTAAAACACTGACCTTAGTATGTCTGATCTGCTTTTATTATCTCATAATTAAAACACTGATCTTAGTACAACACTTGTTTTATTCATCCTTATACACCTGAGGGGCAGATAGTTTCTCTTTAGATTCCCTACATAACTTTCAGTAAGCAACAGAATCCAAAATATAAATAAGAATAAAATAATGACTAATTAACTCTCTCACTCAGGTAAGGACACTTGCGGCTGAACCAAAGTTGAGATTATTTTAATCATTAAAGTACCTGTACTAAAAAGTGGGCTCCATTTTGAAGGAATGCATCATTTCTTATTGGCAATTTTATAGTGACTTGGGTTTTCTGTTCTGGAAAAATGAGACTGCTTCTCTTGGATATATTTAAGATGCCATCTTTTGCTCGCAAAGGGTCCACAGCTCCAGCAGGAATATAAAATGCAGAATAAAATATCTTCACATCTCCTTTAGTTCCTCCCAGTCTTGTAAGACTCAAGGATAAACATCGTTCACCTGGGCTACTTTCAATCTTCTGGTTTTCCACAGGAAAAAATGTTATTAGGCCATAAACATCATCACTATCCTGAATGTAGAACAAAAGCTGCAGGGAAAGGAATAAAACGTTAAAGTGCAGAATTCTCACATCTGAGATCACCAAGCTGTTTACTTTCTAGGCTATTTTGAATTTTAATGTATAATTCTGTATCATATACAAAAATGATTACTCATATAAGTAATAGCGTAAAAGAGGAACTGGGCTTCCCAGGTGGCTCAGTTGTAAAGAATCCGCCTGCCAATGCAGGAGATGCACGTTCGATCCCTGAGTTGGAAAGATCCCAGCTGATTTGAGAACAGGAAATTGCAACCCACTCCAGTATTCTTGCCGGGGAATCCCCAGACAGAGGAGACTGGCAGGCTATGGTCTATGGGATCGCAAAAGAGTTGGACACGACTTAGCGACAACAACAACAAAAAGAAGATGAGTTAAAAACACATTTGGAAACTTTGTGGAACTTTTTTTTTTAAGAACAAACTTTTTATTTACAGATGGGACAACCTTCAGCAGGGGAATTAACCACCACTTCCAAAACCCATGCTCTTCCTGTCACATCAAACTAAACATATATAAGATGTGTATGATCAAATTCTTTGTCTGTTCGAGAGCACAGAAGTATTTCTACAAGCAAAGCGTAGCAAGAGATCTACCTCCGCTGGTTCGCTCACTTCTGCACCCCCTCGTATCGTATGAGGTAGAATCTGAAGTAGGTAAGCTTCTGCCTCTTCTGGAAGATCATCGTTAATGACAGTGAGAGGAACTGATGCCAACATCTGCCCTTGTGCAAAATGGAGAACTCCAGATCTTGGCCTGATATCTGTCGTTACTGGTGAGGGATCACTGCTATTGCGTGTCAGCACCCAGTTCACGGAAACATTTCCATGAGTGCCACCATTTCTAACCACTGTAATTTCTTCAAATCTGGAAGAAAGATGATATGGTCACATAATACACTCCATTTCCCCTGAAATGGGCATTTTCAACACCAAGTTGGCCACTAGCCACTGGTAAGCAGAATCCAAACGATAAAGAATGACTGTTTTTAATATGAAGGAGTAGGTATGAAGATGTGCCCTAGGAAACTACCATAACATGAATTAACTTGCATATTTAAATATATGTTTTAAGTATCACTCCCCAGATAAGAAAGAAACCAGTGAAACCATGGTCGAGGAAATGACACATATCCTTAACGGTTCAGCACTGTGTCCAACACCACAAATATCAAATCTTGGAATAATATATTAAAATAACTGCAAAAATACAAGGTTTAAAATAAATCCTACCTTGTTGTTGTATCTTCATCAATTATAACTGTCCTTTCAAACAAGACACTGTTGAATGAGAGGACACCGTAAGGTTTGTCATTTGGCTTAATGGTGACTTGTACAACAGAAGGGCCTAACAGCACAGCATCTCCCCGTAAAGTATCTTTTAGTAACATAACTTGAAACGATTCAGCAATCTCTGGTATGGCATCATCCACTATTTGAAATTTCAGGTGTGATTCATAAATAAAAGGTGGAAAAACAATAGTTGTGTTTGGCTGAAGATCAATGAAGTCTAAATTTTGCTGGGCATGTGCTGTTGAATTCCCAGTTATAATAACATAACTGATAGAAACTTCACAGTCATCAGATCCAATCAGATTTCCACTGTCATCTTTTCCACGAACCACTGGAATTGTGAGTATGTGGTCTTCCTCGGGTACCAAATAAACATTCTGAATGAATCTCACAGGACTGTCATTTTTCTTAACAATGATCTCAACTGAGCTCCTGGAGGTATTGATCTCAGCTCCCCCTTCTACACTTTTCAGTTGAATCAAAAATATTTCATCGTTTTCTGGTACCTGTCAGAGAAATACAAGCAATGGCAAAACATCCATAGCTCAAACACCTGCAAAACACACAGTGTAAAAAGCACTTACATTTCAATGCAATTTCACAGAAATTTTTAAAAAAATCTTTAACTGAAAGGAGCAGATAAAGAGGGTTGTTCACTGTCTATTTACTAAACTATTTTCCAAAGGTAAATAACATATTTTAGATAAAGCAATGATATGAATAAGAAATGAAGTATCAGCATAATGACTTTCAACCTTGATCAATCCCTAGAGAACTAAAGATCTGACAGAAAAACAAGTTCTTATTAGTTTCATCAGGTGTGCAGGATCAGAAGCAACATTCAAGGTCTAGTATTTAAGAATTTGGTAGACTACAATAAAGATCACATACAAATTGTTAGTTTTTCTATCATATCAATTATTCTTGCTTCTAAGCAGCTTCTATCTCAAGATTTAACCATGATATCAATTATATGATTTTCAAAATACGTACCATGTATCTCTGAAAAACAAGCTGTAAGAGTCACTTTAGGCAAAATGACGACACTGTTAAAATGAAACTTTTTTTTAACTACATAGAAATCCCAGGGATAATCTCTACTGTGCTATTTGAATTTTTACTTCACTATAAATGAATGAAAGTGAAATAATATATACTTTTACCTCCATCAATAGAAATATAAGAAGTAAAGCTATTTATCTCAAAAAAGAAAATGCAATGGTTTGACTGAAGATCTTTTTCCTTCAAACTTTATTGAGGAATAATTAAATATATAACTAATATATTTATGGGTACAATATGATGATTTGATATACATATATATTATGATTACAAAGATCAAGATATTAACAAATCCATCACCTCACACAGTTAATTCTATGTATATATGTGTGGAGAGAATGCCTAAGTCCTACTCTCAGTAACTCTGAAGCATAGAATACTATATTATTAACTACAGTCTTTTAAACTTAAAATTAACATGTATAATTAATCACTGCTCCCAAATTATAACCTGCTCAATGTTCCAGGTTCTAAAAATGGTTTTTGCTAGCTTTCACAACCAGTGAGCTAGAGCTATCAGCACTATTTAATATTTCACTTTTTTAAGAGAAATACTCTTTTCTAATAATGTCTTATAATTCATCTTTTTTGGGATTTGTTGTGATTTAGATGATTTTTTGTGGGAGGGCAGACAGATAAATTCCCAGCTATCCCTTTTCTTCTAGTATTACTTCTAAGGTTATTGTATTAAAAGGCATATTTTCTTTTGGTTAGCTCATAAGGAACATCCCTGTATATACTGTTCAAATTCACTCTTTCCTTGCCAGTTAAACTAGCCTTATCATATATCTTAATCCTTGGTAGCTTCACTGTGAAACTGAAAATAACAAAAGCCTTCCTATGAATGTGAACATTTAAAACATCCAAACAAATAAATATCAATTGCAACAGAATTTTCTTTGCTTTTATAGTAATACATTTATGCTGGGTAAATAATACTATACCTGCTCAAAACTGCAATGACTAGCAAAATCAATCACCAAGGTTTACAAAATGCGGAAATGCTTGTATTGAGCGCGGCTGTCAGTTACATTCAAGTTCATCGCCTTTCAGATATACAACTTAATGTGAATTAAATAAGGTAAATATTAACAAGATCTAGTCCAAAACAGGCATTAAGAGCTATGGCATTCTGGCTGCAGTACATTACTTTATATATGACTGTGCTTTTGAACAATTTCAAATACTGAACACAACTTAATACTTGACATAATATTCTCTAACATGACTGTAATACAGAGAGCCCTTGTTCCTTTTAAGCATTTAACACATCCTACCTCATCATCAAGTACTGTCAAGTTATAAGCTACTGTTGCTTTGCCTGGAGGAAAAGTGATATTTCCTTTAACTGGACTTAAATCTTCTTCAGGTGGATATGGGCCACCCACTACCTGCAAAGAAACATGGTGCCATCAATGAACAAAACATTTCATTAGAGTAAAAAAGCATTACTGTGATATAAACTGGCAAACTTACTTTAAAATGTTTTGCAAGAAGAATGACACTAACCTGTATTAAGTCTGTCCTTTTAATTAATGGAGTCAAGGCCCATAATATCATTATAGATCTTGACTATAATTAAACTACAAGAGCTTCCCTAGGGGCTCAGAGAGGAAAGAATCTGCCTGCAATGTGGGAGACCCAGGTTCAATCCCACTGTTCTTGCCTGGAGAATTCTATGGACACAGAAGTCTGGTGGGCTACAGTCCATAGGGTCACACAGAGTCGGACACGACTGAAGCACTTAGCACACACACAGATTAAAAACAACATGGTTTCTAAGAGTTCTCTCTTTTTTCTCAACCATAATATTAAGCCTGAGGAAAAAATTTATAATAACTTTTTCTTGAGCAGAATGCATTCAAAATTATTATATTCTCTTAAGTAATGGAATCAAATACCAGTTCTACCCCTGGTGGTGTAACCCTGGATGAGATATTTTTAACAACCCTGTGTGGCTGTTTCCCCATCTTTAAAATGAGGAAATAAGGTCCACTTACCAGGCTAGATATAAATATTTAATAAAATCATATTCCTTTCAAAAAGTATTTATTAAGTACTCTGTGTCTGACCTCTTTTAGGTACTAAGGATACAGCAGAGAACAAGGCAAGCTTTCTACCCACCAGGATCTGACATTTAATGAAAGGGAGCAAATGGAAGATAAATAAACACATGGCGGATGATGGTGAGGATTATGGAAAAAAAACACTTTAAATGGCATGAGGGACACTGAGTCCTGGCAAGAGCTCCAGTTCACACGCAGCAATAATCAGTGTAGAGCACTTAGACCAGGGCCGAGCGATGTTAAGCGCTCCACGAATGTTAGCTGTAATCATTTCAACAGAACAAAAGGCTCAAGATTCAATAAAATAACTTCAGACATTCACAGAGAGTTGAAAACACTATAACCTGATGATGCCTTATCATTTCTACAGCCAATTTTTTTTCCAATTTTTGGAATGTGACTGCTGTTAGCACCATCCATGAAGTATATTTTTTTAAATGGAGAATGTATATGGGGAAGACTATTTTATGTAAGCCTAAGGAACCCACGAGCATTTTAAAATTTTATATCCTTAAAGAGATCTGTCATAAATGTTCTATGAATTTTATAGAATTATTGTTATTAATTTGTGGTTTATTATTGTCCTGTATCTAAAATAATCTGTTGTGTTTGTGGAAGCATAGTATATTCCAAGCAGCAAGGAAAACAGTTTTATATTAAACATGAACTTTATCAGATGATGAAAGCATTCTATTTCATTTTCATTAAGCGTCATGTTTATTATACCAAGGACCTTGATTTTTTTAGTTGCAGGGATCTGGTATGAGTTCTAAGCATTAAAATGACTTCACAGTAAACTTACCTCAAAAGTCACAGTCACCATCCCATAGGTTCCTTTTTCTCTGATGAGAGTAAGAGGCACAGATTCATTTCTGCCTCTGGGCTCATTCACTGTGATTGAGAAAGGCTATTGGGAGAGCAAAGACCATCAGGTGCTGATCAACCAGAGGCAGGAGCTCGTACAAACTGTTATTACCTTAGAAATCCCAATTGTCCACAGACAAATCCATCTACAACGTGCTCTTAAGAATGTGGGGTCTCCTCGCCTTCATCAGCTGTAGCTAATAAGGCTTTAGAAGGTTCAAATAATAGTATAAAGCGAACATAAAACTAGTCAGGCAAAAGATGGAGGTTCTTGCCCTGCTTCTGCCAACAACAAGCTGTTCTGCTGAGGAATATTAAAGGTTACCTAATTGAAAGGTGATTAATCCAAAGGCTCCCAGGGGCCCAGGAAGTCACAGGAATGAGTTGTGCCTCCAGACCCAGGCAATTCACAGGGACCGTGGCTCAGCCTTGCTCTCAACCACTGTTCCTTCCTCATCGGTCAGCTTGCCACTGAAAACAGGTAGCTGCTAATGAGATCCAACCAGTCTATCCTAAAGGAGATCAGTCCTGGGTGTGCATTGGAAGGACCGATGTTGAAGCTGAAACTCCAATACTTTGGCCACCTGCTGGAAAGAACTGACTCATTTGAAAGGACCCTGATGTTAGGAAAGATTGGGAGCAGGAGGAGAAGGGGACGACAGAGGATGAGATGGTTGGATAGCATCACCGACTCAATGGACATGGGTTTGGGTGGACTCCAGGAGTTGGTGGTGGACAGGGAAGCCTGGCGTGCTGCAATTCATGGGGTCACAAAGAGTCGGACACAACTGAGTGACTGAACTGAACTGAATGGCTTTTTTCAGGACATGATTACTGAGGGGAAGCAAGAGCCAGGACTTCAAGTGTTGGAAAATGTTGGCATGGCCGGTTGAAACTCAGGGTAGAAGAGCTGAGTGGCCAGGTACAGGCCAGGCAAGGCAGCAGGTGACCCCTAGGTCCCAGTGTCCCTATCCATCACCAGGGGAAGGAATGCCTGTCTCAAAGGGTTCTGATGTGGTTGCAACGAGATAATTCACGCCTAAGTGCTTATCCTAGTACAGGACACGCAGTGAGGGCCAGCAAAGGTTGACTATAATTATTATCACCATCACTGTCATCTTCATCATCGATACAAACATCATCCAATCTGGAAACCAAAGTCAGACTAAGTACTTCAGGAAACCAAAGTACTGACTGCAAGCTCATCAGTTACTTAGTTCAATTTTAATCACAGAGGGCAGGTACCCAGCCAGAGACTGCCGGGCAGTCATGAGACCACAGCAGTTGGGAACTTGGGACCAACGCTAGAGACGGGGATTCATTCTGAGGCTAAGATATATAATGTCAAAAGAAAGAAAGAAAGAAACCTTTAAACGAACCAGTATGAGGTTGGGGATAATGAGTCGGGAGTGAGTGTAAAGGCAGTGGGGAGAAAAATCAAGCAATTAAGGGAGCCTGGTTCATAATTAACTAATAATTCCCTATCATTCAAAAAGGACTGATTTGATTAATTAACTTTTGTAAATGCCATAATAATGGAGGTCACAAAATGTCTACTACACTGGCATGATCCACATATCCTTTTTAATAAGGATACTGCAACTCTAAAATCATGTTATCTACAGTTCACCTTGTTTCAAAGACAATTTAAGGTGCTAGGAAAATGACATACAATACACCAATTGAAGGAGTTACCTAAATTGGAGTATAGATAACAAGGTGGGGAGCGTCACATCATCTTTTAGTAATGATAATCAGTAGCATATTCAAAGACTCTAAAAACCAGGAACCTTACTGTAGACTAAAATGTAGTTGCAATATATCATTCCACTTAATACAAATTCTGTTTTTATTTCAGAGCTGAGTACGATTTTTATCAGGGAGGGGACCTGCCTCGTATGTTTGTTTCTAAAGACAAAACCCTCTGAACATAGGACTGACCAGGGGCACACAAATTTAGTGATAATGGAGGGAAAAAAAATGAATTTTTGAGCAAAACTAAGGGAGATGACATGGAGCTTTAACCTTCAAGAAATATTAATTAATAGGAAAATCTCCAGGTATAAAAATTATTATAGAATTTTTAAGAGCTATAATGTCTGCGATTCAATTTTAGCTTATTATAGGGTTTTTTTTTTTTTTCCAGTGATCTTTCAATGTATTTCTCTTGTCTCAAGTCACTCCACACTTTCAGAGAAGGCTAACAGACAATGCCTTTTTTTAAGTGGCAGTTCGGGATATCAAGCAAAAGGAGCTGAGTTACAACATCTGTTATAGACTGAATGTCCATGCCTCCTCAAAATTCATGTTCAAATCCTAACCTCCTATGCGATGTTACTGGAAGCTGGGGCCTTTGGGAGGGGAGTAGGTCATGAGGGCAGAACTGTGATGAATGAGACTAGTATTTTCATAAAAGAGACATCCGAGAGTTCTCTTGCCCCTTCCACCACATGGAAACACAGCAAAAAGAGAACTGCCTATGAACCAGAAGGGCTCACACCAAACCCCAAACCTGCTGATGCCCTGACTTTGGGCTTGTCAGCCTCTGTAACTGTAAGAAAGAAATTTCTGTTGTTATTAAACCACCCAGTGTATGTACTGATACTCTGTTTATAGCAGATTGAACTAAGACAACATCCAAGTTAGAGAACAAATGAAGCAGGTGGAATGCTCAGCAGAAAGAGATTAGGGCAAGAGATGACCATGAGTGCACAGGCCTCCTCACTTCTAAGCAATCTTAGATAAAACAAAAGGACAGTCTACAGAATGTGGAATATGGATGAAGTTGAGCAAATCTTATTTACACATAAGGATGTTTACCCAGGATGATACTAGGTGACATAAAAAGCTACCCCAAAATTTAATAAACTATTATCCAGCAATCACAAGATAAATTAAATCATAACCATACCATATTAAAGGAAATAATCCCAAATGCATTGTCATTTGATAATATTGTCACAGTAACAGTCCTGGGCCATCCAAGCTTCACATTTGCTGAAGGTTTCTAAAACAAAAGCCAAAAAATAAATTAACATATTAAACAAGAGGAAAACAATTATTTTAATAGCATTTCAGTCTTTAAGCAATCATTCAGAAAATGAATAAAAATTCAAGTATGTTTTTAAGGCACAGACTAAGAAAATATATTCAAACTAAGTCAACATGGTGAAGTCCCAAACAAGAACTCTTCAAAAGAGTTTTTAAAACCATTAATCACTGTTAAAATATAAACTGTTGTAATTCTAAATCATTACTGGCAGGTAACATATTATAATTACTTAAATTTCATGACCAATATTGAGTTGGCCAAAAAGTTCTTTCAGGTTTTTCTGTAACACAATATAACAGAGAATTAAGTGACAGTATGAAATTCAGTTCAAACATGACTCTTTTACACTATAGAAGGTGCTAAAACTTACAGAATTAGTTATTCTACCAGTTGTAGAGTCAAAATAAAGTTAAACCAGTACAACAATTTTTCTAAGAAGTGTGGGAAAGAGTGTGCTACAAGTTTTATTGATATTTAACAGCAGCATAAAGGATTATGAGAAAAGTTTTTTACAAAAGCAAAACATGATTGCTTCCAGCAGCAATTTCATAAAAATTTTTAATCATACCAACACAATTCTTCTAAAAAAAAAAAACTTTCAATCCACTGGAGAAAAATTAACTAGAGCAGTGTTAGCCATCATTGCCTCAACCTAACAGATTAGGTCATCAAGGGTGATTAAACCTTAGGCTAGTCAAGCATTTTTCCCAGGGTCACTCCAAATGTATTCTAAGCACAGGGACCTCCCACTTCCAGGCCTGCTTTTTCCAGCCCGCTCCTTGGAACTCAGAAGTCATGCTCGTTCTTTGTGCAGCTGGTAGCATGGGAGGGGTCATAGAGAAAAGGGCCAAAGGGAAGACAAGGTTTTCCTGAGCATCTGTCATGGCAATTCCTAAATAAAGCTGAATTAATCCAAAAACTAGCTGCAGAATCTTCTAAACAAGATTGTCTGAGGAATAACCAGACCATGGAATTGCCAACGAGATTGTCAGTTCTGGCTTCTATGAAAACCACCATCAAGCACTTAAACTGGCTTATCTCTAGAGAAACTGATTTTTAAGCGTTGTAAGATTTTTATAAGCTTAAGCTTTAACAGGGCTGGGGGAAAGGACTCACCTGTAAAGTTAAGTGAAAAATGAAAGTTTCATCCGGCTCTGGAAAATCGTCATCACATACTGCTATGTACACTGTCCTATTGGTTTCTCCAAAGGGTATAAAAGTTGCAGCGTATGTGTCAAAAAAGTCCCCAGTGTCATCTCCATACAGCTATCAAATGCAAAACACAGACAGCTCTTACATAACATGGAGTTAGGACAAGCAGAATTGATGCTAAATACAGCAATCAACAGGAAAAAAAAATGAATCATCCAATGACACTGAAGTTTATAAATAGGATGTACAAAAACTAAACAAATATCTAACAACTGATAAAAATCACCTTTCAAAAGCATTATAAAAACAAATGATTCTACATAAAAACATTTGCTTATGCTCTTGAAGGTAAAGGGATAATTTCATAAAAAGTAATAATTACATAGGAAAACATTGATGTGAATTTTATTTTTCTCCACTCTTGACTGATTTGACGTGGATTACAGCAAACCTAACAAGAAGATCAACTGCAGCTAAAACTCTCCCAAATGTGTAAGTAGCCTGCCAAAATATATCAGGAAAAAAATTGGGTTTAATGAAACTATTCCTTCCAAAACTTTCAACTTGAAGCTTTATTTATATTCTCCCACAGCACCAATAAAGACTCGATTTTCAGTATACCAAATTTATTAGTCGTTATAAACTTTTCCTCAGAACTTTTTAAGACCTCATTCTGTAATGTCAGCATTGCTAAGATTCTCAAAGGAGCAATAATTATGGAATTATAAAGCAGCAATTTCTTGTGAAAATCCAAATGAGATTTTTTTCTGCCAAAGAATGCAAAATGAGTAACTTAGCTACTAGGAAAAAATCATGATTGAGTATAAATAAAAAATGAAGGATGCATGGGGATATTATAGTCAATGTCTAGTTCTTATTTACAAAAATAAAGTTAGTTTTAAACACTTGAGAAATCCAAGTAAGTTGTTAAGGGTATTGAAAAACTTGTATTCATACCTTAATAAAAAAGTTGGCATAGTCTTTCAAAAAGTATTAAATATCAAAAGAAATGGATACAAAGAGAAAATCATGGTCCTATAACCCCAAAATCATTTAACAATCCAAAATATGCAGAAATTGGTATGTATGTGTAAACAGTTTCATCAGAGCAATATTTACAACAACAAAAATTGGAAGCAACCTCAATGAAAAACTGTTGAGAAATGACTGGGAAATGATGTCACCATCAAGAAAAGTTGTGATTATGATACAGCGATCTAAAAAAGTTATCAGTATATGACCAAAATTATATGTAAAAGGCTATAAAATATAATAAACTAAAAATATATAAATATATAATCAAACTAAATAATCAAATATAATCAAACTAAAAATAAATTCAAATAAATACAAGCATGTCAAAAATTAAAAACTGAAAGCAATGCACAAAATTATAACATTGGGGTTCTTAGTTTTTCTTCTTTGTCTCTCTTTACAATGTTTCCCAATGTGACGATTTAACCTATCACTTAAATAAACTTATTAAAAAAAAAAATTCCAAGTAGTTTGGGCCTCAAATATATCAATGTCCTTAGTGTTCATATGACATGATTTTCTGGTTAAATACAAACACAGATACGTGTACATACAACCCATCTATTAACTAAACTGTGTGCAAGATAGAGCAATATTCTATCAAATTTCTACTTCTCACTTCTACATATTGTACTTAATTTCTCCCAAAAGAGGAGCTCTCTAACATAAAGGTTTTTTTAATTGCCATTCCTCTACATTTAAAATGTCATATATTTTTCTCTAAGTCACCTAATTCTAAGCAATAAATCCAAGCAGAGATAACTAGAATACTTGATATTTTTTAGTTTATATTTGTTTTAAAATAAGCATATTAAAATTATTTTAAAATAATCAGTCTATATTTTTAAAATACTATTACTGTCAAATACACATGCTACCTTAGATCACTCTATAAACCTCCAAGACATATAAAAAGAATGAACAGTTTATCTGTAAATCATTTATTATAATAGAACTACTCAGAATCTCAAACAGTTAAAGGCATTCTGATCACTACGACATTTCCTATCTATTTCTGTAAAAACAGAACTACTGTCATCTCTTACCGATACAATCGCAGTAACATTTGCTGGGTCTCCTATCCTTTCAACGACAAGACGAATAACTGTTGTACTTGTTTCATTAACTACGAATTCTGTTTGTCCGGCAAACCTGATCTCTGTTTCTCCAAACACAAAAGGGATGAACAAAGCTGAAAGAAGATTTACTAATAAAGATGCAGAGGGCATCCCTATAGAGAAAAACAAGAAAAAGATTTTGTTCACAAAATGTATCCAATATATTTTCATTAGGGTGCATTGTCTACAGATATAAACACAGAGTGAAGAGTTAGTAAGCAACTAAGACATAAAAATGTGTCAAATATTAAGCTATCCAATTTAAATATGTGGTCACAGAAAGAAGTCAAAAATGACAATCCTCTTCTGTGGTACTGTTTACTATGCTTAAGTACTTTTTTTTTCTTTACCTTGGATATTAACATAATAGTAATAACTTGCCTTACATGTATTTGTCAAATTTAGTTTATTACATGTCCCTCCAATTTATTCTAAGAAAAACCTAGGCAGCAACATGCAAACTGAATTAAAGCCCATCTTCCCCCAAATCAAACTGCAAAAGACAAGCAAAAACTAAAATTATCAAAAGGACTGATCATCTTAATGTGATATTCTCTATTTGACAATTATACAAGTATCCATATGAGCAAAACTCTTTGAACGGTCACAAAAGGCAGTGAGTGAAAGCCAAAGTTTATTTCTTGGTCCTATCTCCTTTTCCCATAGTTTTGTCTTGAGAATGCTTTTTAAAAGCATTTTTCAGTTATTGCAAGGAAATGCTAATCCTTTGAAAGAACACCTAAATTTCCAGGACTTAAATTTCTCCCACTGTACTAGCTAAAATACTAATATCACTTCTTAAAAAATGCCCATGCTTCTTTAAAACCAAGCAAGTTTGGCAAAGCTTTTACTTTCTTTTCCATAACCTTTATTGTTTTCTTGTCCGTACAATGTGTGTGTTTATGAGACACCAATATTGTTCCTACTTTCAGCTCTGTGTGATTCAAGTGTTTTCAAAAGCACAACAGCGCAGGGGCCTCTTGAAAGAGCTGCTGTTTTGTGATGTAGATGTATCTCTAAAAATGTGAGCAATTTATCTCACGGATCATTAAGATTCCAAAGGATTATGTGAGCAGCCACCCGAACATAACAAGTTCATGGCTTTTAAAAAAGTTGCATTACGTACTCTATGAACCAAAATGCTTCCTATTAATCTTTACCTTGGTCAAGAAGTAATAAAATTTTCATGTAGCTGCCTTTGCCACATGGCTACACAAGGCTTCATATTTAGGAACCACCAGATACACATGTTCTTAATGTACTTTAGGGTTAAAAGGCAAACTGCTCAGTGGAATATATTCAAACAAGGCAGTCTGGGATTGACTAATGATGTCTCACATGTGTGAGGCTGCAAAATCCGTAGACAGGGATGCAGAGTTCAGCTAAGAGTCCAGGAAAGAGATGTAGACCTGGGGAAGCACACTGACTGAACCCGCCCACCCTGGCCAGGCCCTTTAGTAACCGTGCGCACGGGCTGTTTTATGACAGGAGATCCCAGTAAGGAATACGGAACCAATAAGCCACCACCAACCGGAAGAGTTCCGGGAAAGGTCGAAAGGAGACACTGCGTGTCCGTCCACTTTCCAGAATCCCTCTCGCTAGCATCCATCTTGGCTGAGCGATGCGTGCACCACCAGGAAAGACTCTGAATTAGAATGATTGGCCAAAGACCACCCGGAAACCAATCCCATCACCGTAAAACCCAAGACTGCAAGCCACGCGGCAGAGCAGTTCTCTGGGTTCCCTTACCCTGCTGCTCGCCACCAGGGTGCCCTTTCCCAATACAATCTCTTGCTTTGTCAGCACATATGTCTCCTCGGACAATTCATTTCCGAGTGTTAGACAAGAGCCCAGTTTCGGGCCCTGGAAGGGGTCCCCCTTCCTCCAACAGACCAACAGGCACAGATATTCCAGACATTTTTAACACCTGTGCCTTCTCTCTTAGAAAGCCTGCCATGGGGCTAAGGGACTTGGAGAAGAAATAAGATAGTAGATAGTTCTTCCTCATCAACTGCAACCTCTTCCCCGACTTCTAAGCCAGGAGTGTGCACTGAGAGAGAAGGAAGAAGAGGAAAGAGAAGGAGAACAGGAAAGCCTAGGCGAGGCAGGAAACTGGGCGTGCTGGGCTCAACCAGAGGCAAATGAAGACCTTTTGTGGAATTCTAAAGCCAGAATAATTCTACATCTCACTTATGACAAACAGTGGGAAAGAAATAAACTAGGGACAAGAAAGAGAATACTGAGTGGAGGGGGTGTGGACGTAGCAACCCAGGCCCTGGACGTGGAAGAAAAAGACGTCTGTTGTGATTTTGAAAGAAAACGCAATTGCTTGAACATGAGATGTGATAGAACCTTGAGCTTAGAGAAATAAGACGACACCTGCAGTTCTAAGTGAGAAAGAGTGAGACTGATTCACAGCGTGAGAAGGATGACTAACCTGTGGGAACACACATTCTCAAAGTCTGTCACGCGCAACAATCGAATAAAACTGTATAATTATGAGTCTCCTAAAAGTTTGCACCTTATTTTTCTGACAAACAGAACATTTATTTAACTGAAACTATGATTCTCTTGACTATTTGAAATATTTAACAACATCTTTTAATGCCAGGGCCAATGAGCTCAAATGATGCATTCTTCCAGTCTCCCAGGCAATTAGATGCTGTGGTTAAGTCAATAAATTCATTTTGGATTGGCACACATCAGTGAGTTTTGAGATTATGCAAGATGGACAAACAAAACATGATTGGAAATGCCTCAAATTCTGTGACATCACTGATAACTGAATCGCTTCTGCTTTCATCTTTTCAACTTGTAAGAAACCTTTTTGAGGCAAAGCTGGCATTCAATGGAAGTTAAGACGATGTAGAAAAAGCTTCGAAAGTGAAGTTCCCATCAGAAGACAGACATAATTACACAAGTGCTGAACAGTTTCTTTTTTAGGGTAAACTAGGTACTTTTTCCTCTATCATATTAAAAATCTTGTCTTTGAAATTCCCTTTATTAAACTCAGAAGACTAGGCATTAGCAACTGACACAACACACAAGTCTTACATCTATTTCAGGTCACTTTTTCTCTTATTAGATTTAATGAATATTTTACACAACCCACCAGACCACCTATTTTAAATGTCTCTATAAAATGAATTTTAAACATAGGTTTAAAGATCATTATGTGCCTATTTCATATTCTGTCACAACTGTGAGAGAGTAATTTTAGTTTTACTGACTCATTCCTTTGAATTGTAATGTCATGATATTCCAAAATTCAAATCCTCTCATTTCCAACTATCATCTACGTTACCCTCATGACTCCCACTCCTCAGTAGCATGATGCAGGAAAAAAAAAAAAAAAAGCAAATTTTTCCTGTCAGTAGGGGATCTCTTATCTCTTAATCTGTTACTGTGTTTAAACCATACTCATATTTAGGTTACTTTCTTACATCTATCCCAAATTATACTATGAAGTTTGGACAGAGTCCAGATAATATGCAGATATAAAATCTCAGGTTCTTGGATTTTAGTAATTATATTCAGCCTATCCATGTGGCTTCCCTGATAGCTCAGTTGGTAAAGAGTCCACCTGCAATGCGGGAGACCTGGGTTCGATCCCTGGGTTGGGAAGCCCCTGGAGAAGGGAAAGGCTACCCACTCCAGTATTCTGGCCTGGAGAATTCCATGGACTGTATAGTCCATGAGGTTGCAAAGAGCTGGACCCAACTGAGCAACTTTGACTTTCACTTTTCATTCAGGCTATCCAACAAGTCACCTAATCCTACCAAAAATTCTTCAAAATTAAAATCAGGACTATATTAGAACAGCTCTAACAATGCAAACTGGTTGCTTTCAGAAGAGCAGGTTACAGTTTCACCTAACATCTGCACACACAGCACCTACTATATGCTGTGTAACACCTGTGCTAATCACTGAGGACACAAAGACCCTCAAGAGAGGGCCCCTGGCTCCTGATACTACTCACAGGGAGGGGCACAGATTTAGATCAGGCCAGTGAAAGTCAACAAGACAATTATGATGAAATAATGCCATTTGCCCCAACATGGACAGACTTGGAGATTATCATACTACATGGAGTAAGTCAGACAAAGACAAATATGATATCACTTATATGTGGAAGTTTTAAAAAATGATACAATGAACTTATTAACAAATCAAAAACAGACTCACAGACTTAGAAAACAAACCTAGGGTTATCAAAGAGAAACGGTGGGGGATTAACATATACACACTACTACA
The DNA here is from genome assembly GCF_001704415.2 of Capra hircus. Lineage (NCBI taxonomy): Eukaryota > Metazoa > Chordata > Mammalia > Artiodactyla > Bovidae > Capra > Capra hircus. Next base: position 20,391,700 of record NC_030814.1, read on the forward strand.
CATAAAATAGATAATGAATACGGACCTACTTTATAGCATAGTGAACTCTGCTTTATATTCTGTAAAAACTTAAGTGAGAAAAGAACTTGAAAAAGAATAGATATATGTATATGTATAACTGAATTACTATACTGTATTTCTGAAACGAACACAAGCATTGTAAATCAACTATAGTTCCAATATAAAATCTAAAAAAAAATGTTTTTTAAGACACAATTCTGAGACTTTTGCTTAAGCATAAAGATGCAGATTCCCTCTACTGTTGGATTCAGGATCATGTTGATTGGGACCAGCTTTCTCTGAAGTCTGAAACTAAAGCAACACAGCTAAACACAGATCCAAGAGGTGGAGAAGTGCCAAGTCTTGAAACTCAAGTTCAAGTTCCTGAAGCCAGTTCTACCGTGGCCTTTTCAGTGGCTAAGGCAATAAAATACATTTTCTACTACAGCCAGTTTGGTTTAGATACTCAGTCACTTTCAGCATAAATATTCATCCATTAAATTCAAACCTAAGACACTGTAAACTCATGTTTGGATATACCAAGCGGAAGATCCCTCCTCTTCCACTCTCCTACTCAACAGCCATAGAATTTCATAAACATCTGTGAAAGGACACCACACCAGCAATCTTCCCTGTTTTCATGTGATTGTTGCTGTTGTTTAGTTGGTAAGTCATGTCCAACTCTTGGTGACCCCATGGACTGAAGCCCACCAGGCTCCTCTGTCCAGGTGATTCCCTAAGCAAGAATACTGGCGTGGGTTGCCATTTCCTTCTCCAGGGGGTTTTCCTGACCCAGGGATTGAACTCGTGTCTTCTGTACTGACAGGCAAATTCTCCCAGGCTGAAGCACCAGGGAGGCCCCCATACAATTATTACTACCATCTATAATATTTCCCCCTCCACTCTGAAATGGACAATTACTAGTGAGGAAATTTACAACAAACAGACAAACCAAAAATGTCTTTACAATAGAGCAAATTAAGATAGGCATATACCACACTGATTCAGTGTACTGAAAAAGTTAACGCGCTTCTAATTGTCCTAAGGAATTCCAATATCATTATTCCTCAAATTCAGTTCAGTTCAGTTCAGTCATTCAGTTGTATCTGACTCTTTGCGACCCCAGAACTGCAGCATGCCAGGCCTCCCTGTCCATCACCAACTCCCAGAGTCCATCCAAACCCATGTCCATCGAGTCAGTGATGCCATCCAACCATCTCATCCTCTGTTGTCCCCTTCTCCTCCTGCCTTCAATCTTTCCCAGCATCAGGGTCTTTTCCAAGGAGTCAGCTCTTGCATCAGGTGGCCAAAGTATTGGAGTTTCAGCTTCAACATCAGTCCTTCCAAAGAACACCCAGGACTGATCTCCTTTAGGATGGACTGGTTGGATCTCCTTGTAGTCCAAGGGACTCTCAAGAGTCTTCTCCAATACCACACTTCAAAAGCATCACTTCGGTGCTCAGCTTTCTTTATAATCCAACTCTCACATCCATACATGACCACTGGAAAAACCATAGCCTTGACTGACAGACCTTTGTTGACAAAGTAATGTCTCTGCTTTTTAACATGCTGTCTAGGTTGCTCATAACTTTCCTTCATTAGTCAGGCATTAATTCCTTTCTCTTCCTTTCTTCCTGGATGTCTAGCTCTTTCTTCCCTTCTGAAAATCTGGTATTTGCTAATTTCCTTCTTCATTTGCATGGTGCTGTGCTCAGTCATTTAAGTCGTGCCCAACTCTCTGCAACCCCATGGACTGTAGCCCACCAGGACCCTCGGTCCACAGGGTATTCCAGGCAAGATTACCAAGTAGGTTGCCATTTCCTCCTCCAGGGGATCCTTCTGAACCAGGGATCGAACTGGTACCCTCTGCTTTTCCTACACTGGCAGGCAGATTCTTTACCACTGACCCACCGGGGAAGCCTTTTCACTCGCATTACTTAGCACATAAACAAACCAAGTTTCATTTATAAAACAATACCTGCCAACATGATATGCTCTAATAATCACAGAATTCTGAATTCTGTTATCTAGGGTATTACCTTCCTCTAATCTTGCCTCTTATTAATGGGTACCATAGAAAAGGTACCAAGTATACTATATTCTAAACAAATTGGAATGGTCTTCTAGTTTAAGTTTCAATAAGTCTGTGGAAACAAAACCGAAAAAAAATACATAAAATAAAAATCAGGACCCAACAGATAACAATGTAAAGAAAAACAGGAGAATTCAACTGATTTGCCAATTTTGAAGCAATCAACTTTCATACATAACCTTTCATCAATCTGAATGTTAACTTGGTCTCTTTAAGTTTCACAATAAAAACTGTACAACCTCTGTGAGTGACAGGATGAGGGAAAAAGATAAACATTACTAGTGCAGAACTGAAGGGTTACATTGATTTTTCAGCTTCAGCTGTTGTCTTGTCCATGCCATAGCAAGCATCTTCCCACAGTGGGACCACCAGGTAATTCATACTGAAAATATGATCCTGATGGAGCAAGGTTTTCAAGTTTAGAATTACTTGAATTCTATTACATTTACTAAAGGGCATTCTCAAACTATAGAATTACTTCTGTGGAACAACAGAGGTTTCATCATTCACATCATCAATTATTCAGACTCTAAGAATTCTTAATCTGTGTTATTGGTATTTGGCAAGTACTACAAAAAATTGGCTGTTTCCTTCTTCCATATTAAAACAGAATTTAAATGTGCATCTTTCAAAATCAAATAATCTAATGTTATAAATTGAGGAAATGCTAACTACTTTTAAATGATAAAAGGAATAGTCTCATAGTTTTTCAGACTATGTTTCTTATCTTTATATATATAATTTACAACTTTAAGGAAAATAATTTTATTCACCTGTAAATGACATATATGTGATACCATATTAAAAAGGAACAAAAAAGTAAACAATAAAATGTTTACCTCATACCAACCCCCACCAGCCATATGCTTCTTCTATACATAGCCCATTACGGTTAATGACCTTATCTGTCTCTCATGAGAGAATCTATACATATATTGATATGTTATGTCTACAGGAGAAAATTCGTGCAACAAATTCTGTTTTCTTCTACACAGAGACTACAGGAATCAACACATTTTTTCAAGACATAAACAGGTAAATACTAGGCTTCGAGGTAGACATCCACCGTGGGAAAATATTTACTTTCTCAACAACACACTGTCAACTTTATAGCTCTCATCCATAAAATGATGGTTCCCACTGCCTTTCACTGTAACTACCAATTCACCCTCTAGGGAAGGGTAGACACAACTACGGAAACTTGAAATTTACTAGATCTCACATTATCAAACTTACATTTCTGAAGATCTACATTGAGCATGACCTCTATACCTGGAACACAAGAGTCATCATGAGATCCCCTTTTACTTCATCCTGGGATTGTTTTTTATTGTTCCCCATTTGATCTCCTGTTTACTGATTCCCACATTTTCCTTTTATGGTTTCCTTGGTTTAATCCCTTTTTCTGATGGAGAACATCCTCCAGTAACTTCCCAAAAAAGTGTATGTGAATTTAAATGTTTTAGGTCTTGCATATCAGAAATTACTATAATATTAATTTTCCAATCAAATAATATTTTCATTGGGTATAGAATTTTTGGTAAAAATAGTTTTCTTTCATTATTGGAAAGCTTTGCTCCACTGTTTTCAGACTTCCAATGTTGCTGTTAAGAAATTTAAAATCATTTTGATTCCAAAGTATTATATGTGTTTGCTTATTTGTGTTAACCCCACACCCCAACCCCCCACCACCCCAGAATGTTCTCTCTGTCCAAAGCATAGGATTGCACAAGATTTTTCTTGGAACGTGATTATTTTTGTCCATTTGGCTAAACACTCAGTCAGTCCTTTTCACTCATATATTCATCTTTAGAGTATCGGAAATTTTTCTTATGTTATTTCACAATGACTTCTTCACCTTCCATTTTCACTGTTCTTTCATCCTGAAACTCTTTAACATTGGTTTTCTCAGACTAGCCCTCTAATTTTCTACTCTTTATCTCTAATTTCTAACCTTTGATTTTTGCCCTATTTCAGAAAATTTAATTCACAATAAAATTTCAATTCTTCTAATTTTTTTTGTTTATGCCATTGTGTTTTCAATTTCTAGGAAATAGCTGTAGCCTGTTCTTTTTCCCTTAATCCATTAAACCGTCTTTTACTTCTCAGAAAATACTTATTTTTAAAATTTTCTGTTCTCATTATGGGGACTTCCCGTGGCTCAGCGGTAAAAGAATCCGCTGGCAATGCAAGAGACATGAGTTTGATCCTGTGTCAGGAAGATTCCCTGGAAGAGGAAATGACAACCTACTCCAGCATTCTTGCCTGGAGAATTCCATGGAGAGAGGAGCCTGGCAAGCTACAGTCCATGAAGTCACAGAAGAGCTGGACATGATTAAGTGACTAAATACCAACAACAATATTCTCTTTATAGCCTTTGTTACCTCCAAGTTGCTTTCTTATTTATTCTGGAATCTATCTTCTATGTAATGTTTCTTCATTTTCCATGAGCTCATGTACTCTCATTTTTGTAAGTCACCAAATAAGTGTATCCTAAAAACTGATCAAGCGGCTCATATCTGGATTACAAATGCCCACTGAGGAAAAAGGATGAAGAGTGTAGAAATGCTTCAATTCTAGGTCTATGTAGAGTGCTACAAGATTATGGGTTTCATCTGTGCTCTTTCAATTCCACCTTGGCAAAACACAAAATGAAAGATTCACTACACTAAATCCTTTGAGGCAAATGCAAAAGGAGTAAATTAAGTCAAGGTATGTTCTTGCAGCCACTAAATTTTTTTTTTCAGAATTTTGAGAAATGCTTTATTCAAAAAAATCATATCAGTGCTGTCACCTACAGCTTTAAAAAAGTTGTTCAAACAGAAAAGGGTTAACTTTAAAAAGTATTGCATAGAAAATGACACAGAAGTTTATATTTACATTTCAAAAGTGAAATCTGTTATTTGTATTCAGCCACTAAATTTGAAAGGTCTTCTGTCAAGAGATAAGACACACTTGTCTTTTTGCTCCTTTGAAATACAAGGGTCCTGTATCTAAAGGTTTCTTGAACCACCATTAGATGGCACCCCTCCATCTTCCAAAACAATCAATAACAATTTCTCAAATTATGAAGAGGTTGAAAGAATTTTTGCCACCCATAATACTGTACAATTTTTAATTCTTCATAGAACTCAAAAGCAAAAGGTAAAAATAATTTTCTTGAAATTGAAGTCTTGCTGAAAACAGCTCTAATTAGTTCTAGTCTTTCCACTGAGATTCAGTATTAACCTAAAAAAAGGTGGGGAGAGATTCTTTGTGTGATTTCTTTCTATTCTGCACCTACTTATGGAATACCATCTGTTTTCACTAAGTATCTAGATGCTTGTATTTTCTAAATGAATTATTTGCCCTTATGGAAAATAAGGGAGAGAGCTTCATAAACAAACTGAGGTTTCAATCCAGAGAGATGTTTTTTAGTCTAAACTGTATTTAAAAAATAACACTAGAAAATGTTTGCCAAGATCATCTGTGAAAATTCTTCATTTTTTAAAAGTGGATTTCTGGACTATTTTGAAAAATCACAGAATTGGTAAATCTGAGTCCATGTTTTTACACAATACTGATTGGCTGGATCTGAGTGGCAGCTGTTATTTGGACAGAGAATTAGCTCTCCAGAAACCTGCCCATGTCTCCTCAGTCTAGGGTCAAAGAGGAAAGTAGAATATTTCATATATTTATGCCATTCAAAGGTGGAAAAAGAGGCACAAGTGTGCATCTGCACAGATGCACACACACCCACTCACTCCTTACACATCTTGCGGACTGCCTCCCTGCAGAGTTGCAGGCATTTGATTTTGTAAGACATTGGGAAGCATTCCTGGCATGTGAAGATTCTGTGATAGGTGCTACGAAGGCTCTAGCGGGATGCTGCCAGGACAAATCCTCAGTGGGATGCTGCTGGGGGTCAAGCAGGAGGTAAATACTAGAGCTGGAGTCAGACGTGGGCTCCACGCTAATCTCAACCATCTTCCCACCTGTGTGACTTTGGACAAATCAATTCACTTCTCTGGGACTCAAGTTCCCTCAAGTGTTAAAGGAAGGAAAAATGAACAGCTGCAGCATCAGGGGAGTCCCACCCTCGTCTGCCACAAGGGGCCAGATTCCAGGCTCTAGGCCTTCAGTGTCCACGCAGTCAAGAGAAACGGATCTGGCAATCTAGACGGCCTTGTGTACAGACCATCCTCTCACCCACCCACCCTTAACGCAGCAACATCAAAATAAAAGGAGGCTGTCTGAGGTAGATGGAAGCATTGAGAATTTAGGAAAGTTGGAAAAGCACAACAAAACTCTATCATGGGTGCTGACTTCAAGGTCAGAAGGGGAATGAACGGCAACATTGCGTTCAAAGAACAAAACCACGGGGTTCCTGATATTCCTGGATGACCTACAAAACTTGAGCCAGAGTATTAACTAATTCCACACCTTGTTAGGAACACAGGAAGCAAGCATCAGGGTCTTTTCCAGTGAGTCAGTTGTTCGTATCAGACGGCCAAAGTATTGGAGTTTCAGCTTCAGCATCACTCCTTCCAATGAACACTCAGGACTGATCTCCTTTAGGATGGACTGGCTGGATCTCCTTGCAGTCCAAGGGGCTCTCAAGAGTCTTTCCCAACACCACAGTTCAAAAGCATCAATTCTTCGGTGGTCAGCTTTCCTTATAGTCCAACTCTCGCATCCATACATGACTACTGGAAAAACCATAGCCTTGACTATATGGACCTTTGTTGGCAAAGTGGTACCCCTGCTTTTTAATATACTGTTTAGGTTGTCATAGCTTTCTTCCGAGGAGCAACTGTATTTTGATTTCATGGCTGCAATCACCATCCACAGTGATTTTGGAGCCCAAGAAAATAAAATCTGTCACTGTTTCTACTTTTTCTATTTGCCATGAAGTGATGGCACCAGATGCCATGATCTTAGTTTTGTGAACGCTGAGTTTTAAGCTAGCTTTTTCACTCTCCTCTTTCACTCTTATCAAGAGGCTCTTTAGTTCCTCTTTGCTTTCATTTTGTCAGTATTAATTGGGTAAATTAATAACAGTAATGCACAATTAATGAGCAGTTACTCTAGGTTAGGCAATGTGCTAAGAATAGCTAGATGGAACTGTCTAGGTAGTTGGCAATGCTGTGGCTGATGGAACATGTCAAAAGTGTTTTGTAAAGTTTTGTGTTGCAGATTTCTCACTGGATGGTGCTCCATGGTCTGGCAGACCAGTTGAAGTTGACAGCGATCAAATTGGGACATTAATGGAAAACAGTCAGCATTATACCATGCAGGATAGCCCAATATGCTCAGAACACCTAAGTCAAGCATTGGAAATCACTTGCACCAGCTTGGTTATGTTTATTGCTTTGATGTTTGATTTCCACATAAGTTAAGCAAAAAGAATCTTGACTGTATTTCCACATGCATTTCTCTACTGAAACGTAACAAAAATGTTCCATTTTTAAAAACAAGTTGTGATGGGTGATGAAAAATGGATACTGTACAGTAATGTGGAACAGAAAAGATCGTTGTTCAGTTGCTCAGTCTTGTCTAACTTTTTGTGAACCCATGGACTGAAGCTCTCCAGGCTTTCCTGTCCACTGTCTCCCAGAGTTTGCTCAAATTCATGTCCATTGAGCTGATGATGCTATCTAACCATCTCATCCTCTGCTGCCCCCTTCTCCTCCTACCCTCAATCTTTCCTAGCATCAGGGTCCTTGCCAACGAGTCAGCTCTTTACATCAGATGGCCAAAATATAGGAGCTTCAGCTTCAGCATCAGTCCTGCCAATGAATATTCAGGATTGATTTATTTTAGGATTGACTGCTTTGATCCCCTTGCAGTCCAAGGGACTTTCAAGAGTCTTCTCCAATACCACAGTTTGAAAGCATCAATTCTTCAGCGCTCATTCTTCTTTCTGGTCCAACTCTCACATCAGTACACGATTTGCACATGATTGCTGGAAAAATCTGCTAATGCAGGAGATGCAAGGGATGCAAGTTCGATTCCTGGGTTGATAAGATCCCCTGGAGGAGGGCATGGCAACCCACTCCAGTATTCTCACCCAGATAGTTCCATGGACAAAGGAGTCTGGTGGGCTACAGTCCATGGAGTCGCAAATAGTCAGACATGACTGAGCATGCATATCCAATCTTATTACATAATTATTTAAAAGAATGAAGAATATCATATTATAAAATATTATAGTCTATTTTAAATGAATTTTATGATGTAGCATGCTAATTTAAAATAAAATACTTTATATAAAATATAAATACTAAATATACATACATGTCTATGTATACAAGTGAATATCCTCCTGGAAAAGTACTGAAAAAACCGTGGCCAACTTTAGGCAAAAGAAATTTGAAGTGATTTTGCTGTTTCTTTGTGGTTTTCTATTTTTTTCATAGCTACTGCATTTGAAAATGTTCTACTTTGGTCATTTCTAACCCTATTTTGAAAAGCAAAATACCAAAATATAGAACTCTGAAACTGAAGATCATTTTCTAAATGAGATCTAAAACTAAAGATCATTTAACATCCCCATCCTAACACTTGAACTGTAGCTGTAAATCTCCAGGGCTTAATATAATCCAAGAATTACAACTTTAGAATTATATGAATGTGTTCTCAATCCATTATAAAATAGGTAACTTCTAGATACGTTTAGTGCCCAAGTGTTCTTCTAAAACAAAAAAAGGCAGAAATATCAATCAAAATAAGAATGTAGACAAACAAATCTCTCATCATCTTTGTACCTTTCCTGTTTCCTTCCTTATCCTCCATTATCCATTTTCTTCCTTCAGCTATAATATACAACTTCAGAAAAGAACACAGTTCCCCCCACACAGGTCTATTTCACATGCTTCTATGAAATCGTTTCTACCCAAAACTTACATTTGAAGAAAATTCACCAGTGAAAAAGACTTTAATAGAATTCATTGTATGTATCAACTACACTATCTTTCATCTCTTGACTTTGCCTTAGGAGACCTGATATCATGAACTGAAATACAGGGAATCTTTTTCTGATAATGCAATGACTCCCTCAGACTTTTACTCCTTTTTTTATTTTGCCTTTGATCAATGTGTCCAGGGTACAAAATACCTTGAAGTTATACCACCCACTCTGCCCTCACCTTCTAGCATGCTAATTGTCCCTTCTTTCGATCATCAAGTTTAACTGCCTTTTAAAAAAAGATGTATCATTTTTCTATCTGTATTTTATTTTTACAATTCATGAAAGATAATACTTTTTGTAACTTCTTGCAACATTAAATTTTAATTTCACCCCATTTTAAATCCAGAGTTTCATTTAAACTTACAAAATCAAATGAGAGAGTTGAGGCTCTGTGAATGTAGACTAGAAGTGAAAGTTTCACAAGAAGTGACTTACCTGAATTTCTCTTGTAACTTGGACTTAACTTTCCCATTATCAGACCACATCCTTTCCCACCCTGAATATCTCCCATTTCTGTAAGTTCAGCCACCTCCTATAACTCTTTTAAATATGCTCTTGTGGTTTAGGATGTGCTGGAAAAATCATAATACAAAATATGACTGAGGGACTTTTCTAGACCAGTGGTTAAGAATCCACACTTCCAGGGATTTTTCTGATGGTCCAGTGGTTAAGACTCCATGCTTTCACTGCAGGAGTCATGGGTTCAATACCTGGTCAGGGAACTAAGATCCCAAATGCCAAAAAAAAAAAAAAAGAATCCACACTTCCAATGCAGGGGACGTGGGTTCCATCCCTGGTTGGGAACTATATGCCCACAGCCAAAAAGTAAATTTTTTTTTTTTAATGTGACTGAAAGAGCAGGTGGTTGGTCACTTCCTGCTTCTTGAGTCACTTTCTCATGTGGCTTCCTGATGCCACATTCATCTGTTTTCCCTTCTCACTCACTAAGTACCCTTCAGTCTCCTTTGCTGGATCCCTGTCTTCTGATGTCTGTGTGATAAAACAGTCCAGGTCCCAATCCCAGACCTTTTCTGCAACTACACTCACTCTCACTGGGATCTCATTGACCTCACTGCTTTAAACACAGTCTTCCAAATGTACATCTCCTGCCAAACTTCACCTCTAAATTTGGAATTTATTCAGCAGACTATTTGACATCTCTCAGTTCAGTTCAATTCAGTCGCTCAGTCGTGTCCGACTCTTCGCAACCCCATGAATCGCAGCACACCAGGCCTCCCTGTCCATCACCAACTCCCGGAATCTACCCAAACTCATGTGCATTGAGTCGGTGATGCCATCCAGCCATCTCATCCTCGGTCGTTCCCTTCTCCTCCTGCCTCCAATCCCTCCCAGCATCAGAGTCTTTTCCAATGAGTCAACTCTTCGCATCAGGTGGCCAAAGTATTGGAGTTTCAGCTTCAGCATCAGTCCTTCCAATGAACACCCAGGACTGGTCTCCTTTAGGATGGACTGGTTGGATCTCCTTGTTGTCCAAGGGACTCTCAAGAGTCTTCTCCAGCACCAGAGTTCAAAAGCATCAATTCTTCGGCGCTCAGCTTTCTTCACAGTCCAACTCTCACATCCATACATGACCACTGGAAAAACCATAGCCTTGACTAGACGGACCTTTGTTGCCAATGTCTCTGCTTTTCAATATGCTGTCTAGGTTGGTCATAACTTTCCTTCCAAGGAGTAAGTATCTTTTAATTTCATGGCTGCAATCACCATCTGCAGTGATTTTAGAGCCCCCCAAAATAAAGTCTGCCACTGTTTCTACCATTTCCCCATCTATTTCCCATGAAGTGATGGGACCAGATGCCATGATCTTAGTTTTCTGAATGTTGAGCTTTAAGTCAACTTTTCACTCCTCTTTCACTTGACATCTCTAGGTATAGGTAATTTTTGAATCTGATTTTTATTTTCAAAATATATAATGCATTTCCATGAATAAAGCTCAAACCTATAGTATAACAAGGTATATTGAGAGAATTCTCACTTCTATCCACCTATTCCTTTCTCCCTCCACCCACAGGTAACCACTTTTACTAGGCCTGGAATTATGTTGCCAGTGTTTCTTTTGCAGACAGAACTACATATGGACAAACAAACTGAAACAAGTAAGATTAACTGTATATCAAGTGGTGATATAATCACTGACAAAATAATTCTTTCTAGTGGCTTTAGAACATAGTATTTTGACCATCTGACCTAAGCAGAATAAATTCCAAGGAAAAACACTCTGCTTCAGTGAAAGTTTATACTTCATTCAGTATTCTTACTGTCAGCGGTAGTATCAGTATTATTATGTTTAAATTAAATTTGTATATTGTAGAATACACATTTCAAGACCATATTTTACACACTGTAGAATATATATATTGAAACTGTATATGTTGTAGGACAGAACAAATAATAGGTAACTACATAAGAAAGAAATGATAATCAAAGCAAAGAAGCTATGCCAAGTCTTTATAAGGTTAACCCTAAGTTGGAAATAGCAGTAGCACCTCATGACTTTTTTTTTTTTTGTACAAACAGGTGTTTCCTGACTGTTGAACATTAAAAAGGCTTAAAAGTAATGACAAATCCATAACAGTAAGCATTACGAGAGCCCACATTTTTGTTTCTAAACATCACTCCCCACTAAAAGGAACCAAGGGTCATTAGAGGAATAACTGATTACCTGGGGAAGAAAATATATAAAATGAACCTGAACATCTCATACCAGCAAGGAAGCTACTGAAGATTAATGAGGTCACGTCAATGGGGCACAAGAGGAACATGAAAGGGTTTCCATTGGCCAAAGATTAAAATTTTGTCTATCTAAGAGGGTAAAGACTGCAACTGTTTGAAACACACGGAATATATAAACCCTTAAGTTTAAAAGGATACAAAAATCAATCATTCTGTCTGTGTCATTCAGTTCAGTTCAGTCGCTCAGTCGTGTCCAACTCTTTGAGACCCCATGAATCGCAGCACGCCAAGCCTCCCTGTCCATCACCAACTCCCGGAGTTTACCCAAACTCATGTCCATCAAGTCGGTGATGCCATCCAGCCATCTCATCCTCTATCATCCCCTTCTCCTCCTGCTCCCAATCCTTCCCAGCATCAGAGTCTTTTCCAATGAATCAACTCTTTGCGTGAGGTGGCCAAAGTACTGGAGTTTCAGCTTCAGCATCAGTCCTTCCAATGAACACCCAGAACTGATCTCCTTGGTCACTACTAAATGCAACCAGGGCATCAACTCCTTACTCTGAAATTAACATTTAAAGGGAAAGAATTAAATATTTATCCTATCTATTCTAGGTAAATTCCTTTTCAGAGTAACCAAATAGCCTAGTTAAGGAAAAAGTTTTCCTTAAAAAATTTCCAGTTAATGTGGCAAGAGGGACAGAGTTAGAAAACCACCTGTTTGCAACTTCCAAAAAAATAACTAAAGAAATGACCATTCATGGGTGAAACAATTAGATTAAAAAAAAAAAAAAAGATTAAAGATTCTAATGCAAGACCTGAAACCATAAAACTCCTAGAAGAAAACCGAAGGGGTAAGCTCCCTGACACTGGTTCTGGCAATGATTTTTTATATTTCACATCAAAAGGAAACTCAACAAAAGCAAAACTAAGCAAGTAGGACCACACTAAACTAAAAAGCTTCCACTCAGCAAAAGAAGCCATCAGCAAAATGAAAAGGAAACCTGCAGAATGGAGGAAAATATGTGCAAATCGTGTATCTAATAAAAATTTACTATCCAAAAGATATAAAGAATTCATAAACTGAATACCAAAAATATCTGATTAAAATATAGGCAGAGGAACTGAACAGACATTTCCCAAAGAAGACATAAAAATGAGCAAACAGGTACATGAAAAGATGTTCAACATCATTAACCATCAGGGAAATGAAATCAAAACCACAATAAAATATCACCTCACACTGTTAGAATGGCTGTAATAAAAAAGACAAGAGACGTGTTGATAAGGATGTGGAGAAAAGAAGTTGGGCACTGTTGGAGGGAATGTAATTGGTGCAGCCACTGTAGAAAACATTATAAAGGTTCCTCCAAGATACGAAAAATAGAACCATCATAGGATCCAGCAATTCCCCTACAAGGTATATATCTGAAGGAAACAACATCACTATCTCAAAGAGGTATCTGTATCACCGTGTTCACTGTAGCATTATTTACAACAGCCAAAACATAGCAACAACCTAAGTGCCCATCAACGAATGAATGGATTGAATGGATAATGTGATAAACATGTGTATACACACACACATACACACACACACACACACACACACACACACACACACACACACACACAGAGGAATATTATTTGGCCATAAAAAAGAAGGAAATCTTGCCATTTTTACAGCATGGATACACCTTGAGGATTTTATGCTAAGTGAAACAAGTCATACAAAGAAAGATAAATATTGTATGATCTTACTTATATGTGGCATTTTAAAAAACAAACTCAGAAACAGATTACATTGCGGCTGCCAGAGGGAGATGGAGGTGAAAATGGGTAAAGGTGTTCAAAAAATATAAACTCCCAGTTATAAGTTCTTCCCAGAATGTAATACACAGCATGATGATTACAGCTAACAAGATGGTATTATATATTCAAAAGCTGCTAAACCTTAAAAGTTCTCATTACAAGAAAACATATTTATAGCTATGTGAGGAGGGGGATGTTATCTAAACTACTGTGGTAATAATTTTGCAATATACACATATATCAAATCATTTTGTTGTACACCTTAAAATAATAGTGTTACATGTCAATCATATCTCAGTAAAACTGGGGGTGGGATGTTAATGGGAAACTTCTGAATGTAGAGACTGGGCTTTCTGACTATTGATTTAAATTCAAGTCCACTGCTGACGCCTAGTGTCACTAAAGACAGAGAACCAGACATGTCCATATAAATACCATATAAAGTTTACAGCACTACCTATATTGTCCAAAAGACAGCACCTGAATCCAATGGAGGCTTGACAGCTAACTCCCAGTTTACTAGGCAAAAAATAAAACAGAGGATAAAGAAACTCATTAAGTATTCCAAAAAGAAAGAAACAAATGCAGAACACAGATACACCAGGTGATAAATTACCAAATTTCTTCAACACATCAAAGGTATGGGGGGAAAAGGGAGATTCAAAAAGACTTTGAGATTCTGTCAGAAGGAACAGCTAAGAATTATTTACATCCTAATTAGAAGAATCAAACTCTAAAAAGACATATTTAAGACAATCAAGGAAATTTGAAAATGAACTCACTAGTGAACGAGACTATGGGATTATTGTTAATTTTGTTACGTAAGATAACAGAATTCTGATTACATAAGAAAATAACCATATTTTTACAGCTTCCTCCTGTGATATGTTGATACATGAAACAAACACAGAAAATCTTGAAAACTGTCAATTCTGAGCAGTAGGTATAAGGGCGTTCATTTTACTATTCTATTTATGTACATGTTTGAAAGCTTTCATAATAATACCTATTTACTGGCAAACTCACATTAACAATCAAAGCTCTAATTAATTTAACACTAACTCTTCTTTTACCCCAACCAGGGCCTTCCACAAGCTGTCCTCTTAGGCAAGATTCTTTGAAAATGACTTCAGCTAACATCCCTACTGTGAGTGCAATAGCTGGCTCTTGGGGCTCACTTCCCTTCGCTGCTATGGGAGCTGATGCACAGCAGCACCAGACACATCCCTCCATCGTGCTGAGTTCTCTTGGTAACATTTTTGCTTCTGTCCTCAACCACAAATCAGACTCTCCAAGCAGAGCCGAAGCCCTTCCCACCACATTCAAGAAGAGGCACAAACTCAGATGGTAAAGAATCTGCCTGCAATGTAAGAGACCCAGGTTTGACCCCTAAATTGGGAAAATCCCCTGGAGAAGGGAATGGCAACCCACTCCAGTATTCCTGCCCGGAGAATCCCATGGACAGAGAAGTCTGGCAGGCTACAGCCCATGGGTTGCAAACAGTCAGACACAACTGAGCAACTAATACACATACACACAGATATACACAAGACGGGATAGTCACAGCACTTCCACGGATTTCCAATATAAATTCTCCCCAGAAAAGCCTCTCTCGGACTTAACTTTTACTTTATATGAAGAAATTTTAAAATTATCCAATTAGTTCCTGTTATCTTCTTTGAAACTCAGTCCTGATAATTTCTCGCAACTCACTTTGACATTTGATATACAACTTTTTTGGTGCCTCAGTTGAAAATTCCAACTTGTGAAAAATGCAGGGTACAACAGAAACTACCACAACACTGTAAATCAACTCTACATTAATAAATTTAATTTTAAAATAAATAATTAAAATTTAAAAATGCATGAATATATTGCCATCAGGAGGTCAAAGTGGCTCTAACAATGGTGGTTATTTAGATTACATGAATTAATTTATGTGAACATATGCTCCAAATCATAAAGTGAAAGTCGCTCAGTCGTGTCTGACTCTTTGCGACTCCATAGACTATACAGTCCATGGGATTCTCCAGGCCAGAATACTGGAGTGGGTAGCCTTTCCCTTCTCCAGGGGATCTTCCCAACCCAGGGATCAAACCCAGGTCTCCCATATTGCAAGTGGATGCTTTACCAGCTGAGCCACAAGAGGAGCCCAAATCATAAGGCCCTGAGCAAATACATCAGGTTTTTCAAAAGAGCTTAAAATATTTCGCCTCATCCAAAATTAGACAAATTCGTTCAAATGTCAGTTTATTTCATAAAGTACATCAGACCCTTTCAGGAAATTACTTAAGGTTTCAGATAAATACACAAATGGACACATACAAACATGCACCACAGAATTAGTGATATCTGACAAACTATACATTAGTGAACTGAACATGTCTTTTACTTAAAGCCCGACTTTCAATCAAATAATCTATGAACTGCCCTCCTTAACAAAATAACATTTTAAAGCTCTGTAATTTACTTTAGAAGAAAAAATAAATTTATCTCATTTTGTCAATTCAACCATATCATTTAGATGAGTGCCTACCAAAAGGACAGAAGTCATCAGAAAGCTGAATTCAGGGTGCATCATGTAATATACAATCACATCTTTTATTTTTGCATATCCTAGAAAGGTCAAGCATTCTACCAGCCATTACCATACTTCCCAACTTAAGAAAACCTACAGCCGCTAGTGAGGGAGAAGTCAATGGTTGCAAACTGTTCTTTTATTTTGTTTTATCACAGGTTGGTTGTATTAAATGAATTATAATTGGCAAAGATCTGGGCTTCCTAGGTGGCACTAGTGGTAAGGACCCCACCTGCCAATGCAGGAGACATAAGAGACGTGGATTCAGTCCCTAAGTCGGGAAGATCCCCTGAAGGATGAGAGGGCAACCCACTCTAGTATCCTTGCCTGGAGAATCCCCATAGACACAGGAGCCTAGTGGGCTACAGTTCATAGGAGGAGGGGAGGGCAACCCACTCTAGTATTCTTGCCTGGAGAATCCCCATGGACAGAGGAGCCTAGTGGGCTACAGTTCATAGCATTGCAAAGAGTCAGAAACAACTGGAACAACTTAGCACACACACAATTGGCAGAGATCTATGCAAGTAGAGTTCTAAGTGATAAAACTTCAGGTCAAACCTGAATCATCAGCCTTATATGGCGACACTGAGCTTAACAGAACGTATAGAAGGGATAAAGTTCTTCTAAATGCATCCTGGCTATTTTATTCACCTCTCCATTGACCCAGCAATTCCACTCCTAACCAGGAGAACTGAAAGCATTTATTCACACAAAAACTTGTACACAAACTTGTCCGTACCATAATAGTTAAAAATTAGAAACAATCTAAATGTCCATCAATTGATGAATGGACAAACAAAAAGTAGTATAAATTCACAGAATGGAATTATTATTCAGCCATAAAAAGGAACAAAGTACTTTACGTGTACAAACACACTACCATGTGACGAACCTTGCAAATATCAGGTAAGTGACAGAAGGCAGACACAAAAGGCCATGTACTGGATGACTCCATGCATATAGCATGTCTAAAAGAGGCACGTCTATAGGGACAGAAAGCAGATTGGTTGCCAAAGACTTGAGAGTGGGGAGAGAACAGGAAGTGATGGTGAATGGGAACAGGATTTCTTTTTGAGGTGATGAAAATGTTCTGGAATGACAGTGGTAACAGCGGCACAAATCTGTAAATACATGAAGTGACACTGAATTGTCTACTTTGAAAGGTGAATTTTTTTTTTTTTTGGTAAGTGAATTATATCTCAATTAAAAAAAAAATTCATACCACCGCAGTCATCTTTTTCTCTTCTGTCAACAAGCTGAGCTAATGCGTATCTGGGACAAGACAGCCGGATCATTCTTACCTGTCCACCTTTGATCCAAGACATTCCCCAGGCCTTTCTCTCTACCTCTCAGCACTCCCCCTCCTTTACCACTCTTCAAAGTGCAGACCAAGTCCCCCTGTTTCCAGGACACTTTCCATCCTGAGTTGACTAGTCTACCAGAGGACAGGTAAGCCTTTGATTCATTCCTACTCATCAACACTGGTGAATGCAGTTGAACAATATACGAACCACTCTATTTATAGCTGCAGATAGGGCTTTTTCTTTATATCACAGACTGGAAATATAAAGCTCATGCAGTCCTTTCATATATGTTCTCAATTATAATGATCACTTACAAGGCTTGTATCTAATACATGCCTTCTTTCAGTTAAACATTCTTTGAAAAATGAGGAGTGTATTATTTTACTTCCAAATAATTACATAAGTATAACTTTGCAAAAACAGGATTGTATTAAAAGATGAGCTAAATTGAATTACTGCCCCATGACATGGATTAAAGGATAATATTATTCCAATTATCCTAACAAAAGGATTATCATAATATACAGTGGCTCTTTCAGAGGGATATCAGTATATGCATGAAATATACTAATAGCACCCTAATAATCAGAATTCATGACTAAAGAAGCTTACAAAATCTTATTTCCAACTAGCATTCATATTACAAACCCTTGAATTATTTCCACAATATGCCTCAGAGCACTTGTTTATTTGCTGTAACACTTAAGAAATAAAATATTTTCTCTTTAAACATACTCCCTACAGAATTTTCTTGCAGAAAAGAGCAAAGTCAATATAAATAATTAAGAATTGCTTCTTCTTTGTTAATTTTGAGTCATCACCTTCCTCAATTAATTCCAACATATTAATATATACCCTTTGTTTATTGCACATACTACATGCAGAAAGAAACTGTTAAGAGTACCACACAATGCCTTTTTGAAGTTGCATTTGATTTGAAGCTATTCAGCATCTTTCAACCTATGCCCCATTTCAATAATGACTATTTAATAATTACAATCATCCCCTTATTAGCTTGGCATTTCATTTTCCATGCCCTATGGCACCCTACAGTTGAAGGCAAGGAAAACTCTCTGTTGATTAGTTATTTAAGACCAGCAACAATAACTATGCTGGAGAGAAGGCTACTTGGGAGAGGATTACATAAGAGCTGGACTCAACAGCTTCAGACAGAAAGCAGCAAATTATAAACCCAAGTACTTCGTTGCATGTAAGCAAATTGGCTAGCTGAAATGCTAATTGCCTTTCAGCAAAACTAAAGACAGACAGGGGACCTTGTGCTTCAGAGAATGAAATGCATTTTTACTCCACTTCTGCACTATTGTCTTGCTGAGAATCGTTTGAAATCTATTCATAAAGGTAGCTCTTTCCCTAACCTTTAAATTGTGGGAATTTTATTTAGCCCCTACCACCACCACTAATGTGCTGATGTGCCAAGACTAGAACAGATGGTTGGACTTAAGCCATGTTAAGCCCCTAATAAAGTAAAGCATGAAAGAATGCTACTCCCAAATACATAGTACGAATCAAGAAAACATGCCCAGGGAGAAGGAATTTTAAATGACATATAAATTTATGAAATGCAAATAATCAAATAATCTTTAAAACTAACATTTACAATGTAAAGACATTCAAATGCATAGAGAGCAAGCTGGCATTGTCCCTCTCAAATAGAAGCCCCAGCCTTCCTTTATAACTAATAACTTTGTATTAGTTCAAAACTCATGGATGGACCACTATCCCAACAGTCCGTTTGACTCCTTTAGATGAAAGGCACTCCATTCTGAGTTTTCAGAATCCTGAATAAATGAATGAGAAATTGCCCTTTCAGCATCCTGCCCCCACTCAGAGGGACAGGCAGACTTACGCCTGACTGCACCCGAAAGGGCCCCGTGACCACCTGCCCAACAGCTGTGGGAGGGACTTGGTGTGGAACATTTTAAAGTGTATAGTGTGTCACAGTGGAATCAGAAAACACAGCCTTTGTATCACCACAGCCTCCTGTGTCCCAGTTCCACCCTCCTCTCCTCTGCCACACCTCTTATCAGGACCACAGAGCTCTGTTGCTCTGGCTTCCTGTGTGGCCGGACATCCCAACATATCAGAGAATCCTCCATACATTCAAAGATGCCTTCTGTCCTGCCCGCTGAAGGGAAAAAAACAGACATGCATTATGTGGCAAAATCAATTTTCTGTACTACTTCATTCTGCATGAGAGGGCAAGAGTCCAGTTTATTAGCGGCATGCTTATCTTCATTTCTCAGCAAACATCTTTGTTTATAGAACAGCTGAGTGAGAGAGTACTAAGACTAAATAGAGCTTTAAACCATCAACGGTTTAAATAAATAATTCAGCTCTCACCCTGATTACGTGGGAGTTAATAGAAGGAAGACATCTCTCTGGCTGGATGGTCACCAAAACCTTTGGACAGTGGAGTTCCTGGTGATTTTTCTTTTATTTTTTTCTGTACTGTTTGAATTTTCTACAGGAATTTGTATTAACTTTACAACTGGAAAAAAAGTTATCTGCAAGTTAGAGAGATGTGTACACTCAACTGTGTAATACTTAGCTATGCGATTTTTTTTCCCCCACGAAATCAGGGAAATGCCCATCCATCTCCATGGTAACATATTATTCACATTTGATAGTAAAATTAAATAATCATCATCCAAGCAGCTTAATATACTTTCTGAGCATGTATCAATTGTCTAGTTGCTCTGTACACAAAGCCAAAGTGGTGATGGTATAGTGATTTCACTGTGCAAACCCTGGGTCTAATGCATCAAAACGAGATCCAAACTGTGGACCCTTGTCACAGGTAAACAGGTAGCAAAGCCATTTACTCAATATATCACTTTGCTAAATCCTACAGATACTAGAAAAATACAAAATAGAGTCACTGTCCTCAAAGATATTGTGTCCTAATTGGGGCAACCTTGAAATTTTTAATAACAGTAGGTCAGCAATATTAAAAAGGGCATGAGGCAGCATTTGGTTGAGAGGCAATAAACTAAACACTTGATGACCAAGTTCATCTGTTAACATGCGTCTCACTTATTTGTTTCTGGGAATGTACAGATCTAAAGTCATAAATGGGAAAACAGAATATGTGACTTTAAGTGAGTCTCTTAACTTAGAAAGTTCCAGTTTCCCCAAATATAAAATAAAAGGGATTAGTCTAGTTTGGCTGCAAGCCTCCTCCCAGTGCTTGAGGATTTCAATGCTATGTTCACAGCCTGTGAATTTCTGAGCAATAAAAGATCACACACCTAATCTGAGTTAAAATGTGTTTTCTTTGTGGACCTTTCCAGAGCATAGATCTTTCTGCTTCAGTTTCTTCATCTGCAAATCAAATAACATTTGCCAAGTAAATACAAAGCTGGTATATAGTGGACTTTCGAAAAATGTGGCATACTATTACCACTCATCATGGGAATATGTACAAAAGGGTTAGCTGATTCCTTTGTGAACACTTTTTCTTTGCATGTACCAAGGCCAATGATACCTCCAACTAGAAAGATATCTGAAATACTTTTGTGTAACCCTAGCCTTCCTAATATCATTTCTATCCATGATTATTACAAAAGTATTTGTGTTCCAAATAAACCTTATGTTATCATTTTCTGACAATGAATATAATTAGCACTCAATATTTGTTAAGTATATATACAACACAAAATATAACTGTTATTAAAATATAATAAAGGTGTAGCTAATTCATCATTTCTATATCTGATGATATTAAAACTCCATGTGTTTCATAATTTACCTTCACCTCCATTACGGACTTACATTCTAGTCTACAGTTATTTACATTATCTAGTCTACAATTAGTGGCATTATCGGTAAACTGGGTAATACTATTTAATTTACATCTTGTTGTGAGTGTTAAATAATCTATATAAAGGGCTTCTCAGAATTCATTAGCTAGCAAGCATTCAATACTGGGCAACTGCTATTGTCACTCATGGAAACAGGAATATGGACCAGTTTGGGTCATACTTATTTCCAGTGTATACATTTTGGCTGAGTGAACCCCGGGAGTTGGTGATGGACAGGAAGGCCTGGCGTGCTGCGATTCATGGGGTCACAAAGAGTCAGACATGACTGAGCGACTGAACTGAACTGAACTCCTTTTTTTAAAAGTTATAACCTTGAGATATTTCATTTCTAGCTGAATTAAGTCTTTTCAAGCACCTAGTCCAATCCCTTTACTTTATAAATGAAGAAACTAAGGCACAGAAGGGTGAATGAATGTCCAAAGTCACTGTATTAATGGCAGAGCCAGGACGTTGTATCTAAACACATACATTTCAAATGTTTTACTGCAACACAGTTCAAGGTGTATTTGGCATTTCCCTACAGACTAGGAAATAACCCCCAAAAAACAGATTGCTGGAGTTCATTTGTATCATTACTAGACACAGAACATCTTTTTTTCCTTTTATATTTTTTATGGTTCTATCTGGCTCTTTTGATAAATGACACATTGAGGAGGAAAAAGAACTTTAGTATTATAAGGTAATAACTTCAGCAAGTATTTGCATTTAATGTGCAATGTATTAAAGTACATTTTTGAGCTTTATTCTAATTGTCAGTAATTATGCATCCTTAAGATCTGATATCAGTAATCTCTAAAACAGTGTACAGCTAACATATAAACACATTACACACATTTTTAAAGGCTGTGGATTCAGTGAAACATGAAAAGATGGTTTAAAAGAAAAGTTACTCAGAATAAGTAAACACGGCACCTTAAAATCAACTTTTCCGCTTGATAAAAACTGCCATAATTTCTTAAGTTTTGGTTTCAAGGGAAAAAAATCAATTTTGAAGTAATTTAAAACATTAAAAATGGATACGTTTTTAATACACATTATTATACAGTTCCAGGCTAATTCCTACTTTCCTGAAATCAATTCCCTGAAAGTTCTTCGACTGTAGCGGTTTTGGAACCAAAAGACGCTTTCAATTTATCTCAACCTTCCCGTTATTCATTATTATCTAATGCGCGCCTTAAAGACAGATCTAGAGATCAGTTGTTTTTCAAGCAGACTGCCTAAAACTCAAGCCAGAATTGAAGTTTCAAACAGGCAGAATGAGAAGAAAACTTTTATTTCCCTCTGCTCGCTTGCTTCTCATCTTGCGTGAGATTAGGCGGCTTTGGCAGGGGCGGATGGGGGAAAGCCACGCCAGCTACCCCGCAGGGTGCCCCGCCGCTGCTCCAGGCGGTGTGGCCGCGGGCTGCATGCCTGGATGAGCCGCAGCGCATGGCTCGCTCGCCCCCCACACCAGCAGCAACAGGTGCGGGCGACCCACCCCGCACGGCCGGGATGCTGCGGCGCTCCCGCGGCCACCCAGAGGCTCGCAGGACCACCCCGCAGAGGCACCGCCTACCTGGCCCCGGGGACACCGACATCCGCGCGCGCCCTGAGGTCCCCGCCGAGCCTCCCTTCGCCCGATCGTCGCTCCTCCTCCCGCTCGCGTCCGCACACTTCGCCCGGTGCTGCCAAGTCTTTCTCCCGCGGTCGCATCAGGAAGGTGGCTCCATCCTCCCCCGCTCACCCTCCCCTCGGCCTCCTCCAGCTGCTCCAATCGGACACACGGCTCCCCGGGCTGCGCTCACCTGACCAGCGGAGCGGGGGTGGCCGCCCAAGGAGGCGCGCCCTCGTCTGCGCAGCGGGCCGCCAGGTCCGGTCCTCTGGCGACCGAAACACCCTGCCTTGGCCGTCCCTAATGGACTCTTCCAGCAGCTAGGCGCCCGAGCTGACCTGCCGGCGCGCCGCAACGCGCACATCCTGCAGCTGCAGCGCATCTCGGACCTCGGGAGCGAACCGTGCTTTATGGTAGTCCGCTTCGACTCAACTTGCTAGTTTGTCCCCTTGGGCACAAGAATCACGCACACCTAGGCAGCAGGGCACTGTGCCCTGCGTACAACACTGTGCGCAATTGCTGGTTTTCTTTCCGCAGAGAAAACTCATGTACTGAGTCTTGTTTCGTTCCTAAAAGGACATGGCTTTTAACGTTGAAGCGCTCCTTGAGATGTTAACCTCTGGAGAATTTGCGTGTGAATTAGAGAAATGTTAGAAATGAGGAATCTACTCCCACATGACACTTCTAAGCACAAACTGAGGTCAACATCTGAGTAAGTTATCTGCCTCCTTGTTTATAAAATAGGATTATTAATTCTTACCTAAGAAGGCTGTGGGAAGGATTAGATGAATGAGATTGTGTGAGGTACAACTCTTTACACCTGGCACTTGGTAAACCCTCAACAAATGTTGGCAATTACTTGTTCAGCCTGCAAGATCAAACCATCTCATCAGCAACGTGCAACTCACCATCTGCATCAGAGATTTATACAACACATGAAGGATTATTAGAATTATAGAAATTTGAAACCAGGAGGGAGACTGAAATTAGCAATCACCTGTCTAACATCACCTCACCGCAGATTTTATGGTCGAAAACAGTTAAAATACTAGCTGATTGAGTGGCTTAGTTAAAGGCATAATTAGGACTAGATCCTAGGGTTCCTATTTCCAAATACGGAGCCCTTCCTAGCAAATGAGATGACTGCAATTGTGTGGTAGTTTGATCATTCTTTGGCATTACCTTTCTTTGGGATTGGAATGAAAACTGACCTTTTCCAGTCCTGTGGCCACTGCTGAGTTTTCCATATTTGCTGGTATATTGAGTGCAGCACCTTAACAGCATCATCTTTTAGAATTTGAAATAGCTCAACTGGAATTCCATCACCTCCGCTAGCT
Source organism: Capra hircus (assembly GCF_001704415.2). Taxonomy (NCBI): domain Eukaryota; kingdom Metazoa; phylum Chordata; class Mammalia; order Artiodactyla; family Bovidae; genus Capra; species Capra hircus. Next base: position 20,415,896 of record NC_030814.1, read on the forward strand.
TTGTTCATAGTGATGCTTCCTAAGGCCCATTTGACTTTGCATTCCAGAATGTCTGGCTCTAGGTGAGAGATCAAACCATTCTTATTATCTGGGTCATGAAGATCTTTTTTTGTATAGTTCTTCTGTGTATTCTTGCCTCCTCATTTATATCTTCTGCTTCTGTAAGGTCCATATCATTTCTGTCCTTTATTGTGCCCATCTTTGCATGAAATGTTCCCTGGGTATCTCTAATTTTCTTGAAGAGATCCCTAGTCTTTCCCATTCTATTGTTTTCCTCTGTTTCTTTGCATTGATCACTGAGGAAGGCTTTCTTCTCTCTCTGTCCTACTCTTCGGAACTCTGCATTAAAATGGGTATGTCTTTCCTTTTCTCCTCTGTCTTTAGCTTCTCTTCTTTTTACAGCTATTTGTAAGGCCTCCTCAGAAAACCATTTTGCCTTTTTACATTTCTTTTTCTGGAGATGGTCTTGATCACTGCCTCCTGTACAATGTCACGAACCTCTGTCCATAGTTCTTCAGGCACTGGGTCTATCAGATCTAATCCCTTGAACCTATTTGTCACTTCCACTGTTTAATCATAAAGGATTTGATTTAGGTCATACCTGAATGGTATAGTGGTTTTCCCTACTTTCTTCAATTTAAGTCTGAATTTGGCAATAAGGAGTTCATTATCTGAGCTGCAGTCAGCTCCCAGTCTTGCTTTTGCTGACTATATAGAGTTTCTCCATCTTTGGCTGCAAAGAATATAATCAATCTGATTTCAGTACTGACCATCTGGTGATGTCCATGTGTATAGTCTTCTCGTGTCGTTGGAAGAGGATGTTCGCTGTAACCAGTGGGTTCTCTTGGTAAAACTCTGTTACCTTTGCCCTGCTTCATTTCGTACTCCAAGGCCAAATTTACCTGTTATTCCAGGTATTAGGAGCTAGCAAAGTAATGCTCAAAATTCTCCAAGCCAGGCTTCAACAGTACGTGAACTGTGAACTTCCAGATGTTCAAGCTGGATTCAGAAAAGGCAGATAAACCAGAGATTAAATTGCCAACATTCGTTGGATCATCAAAAAGGCAAGAGAATTCCAGAAAAACGTCTACTTCTGCCTCATTGACTACACTAAAGCCTTTGACTGTGTGGATCACACAGACTGTGGAAAGTTCTTCAAGAGATGGGAATACCAGACCACTTGCCTGCCTTCTGAGAAATCCGTATGCAGGTCAAGAACCAAGTTAGAACCAGATATGAAACAATAGACTGGTTCCAAATTGGGAAAGGAGTACATCAAGGCTGTATATTGTCACCCTGCTTATTTAACTTATATGTGGAGTACATCATGTGAAATGCTGGGCTGGATGAAGCACAAGCTGGAATCAAGATTGCCGGGAGAAATATCAATAACTTCAGAAATGCAGAGGACACCATCTTTATGGCAGAAAGCCAAGAACTGAAGAGCCTCTTGATGAAACTGAAAGAGGAGAGTGAAAAAGTTGGATTAAATCTTAACATTCAAAAACTAATATCATGGCATCCAGTCCCATTACTTCATGGCAAATAGATGGGGAAACAATGGAAACAGTGAGACTTTTTGGAGGGGGTTCCAAAATCTCTGCAGATGGTGATTGCAACCATGAAATTAAAAGATGCTTGCTCCTTGAAAGAAAAGCTATGACCAATCCAAACAGCATATCAAAAAGCAGAGACATTACTTTGCCCACAAAGTTCTGTCAAGTCAAAGCTATGGTTTTTCCAGTAGTCATGTATGGATGTGAGAGTTGAACTATAAGGAAAGCTGAGCGCCAAAGAACAGATGCTTTTGAACTGTGGTGTTGGAAAAGACTCTTGAGAGTCCCTTGGACTGAAAGATCCAACCAGTTCATCCTAAAGGAGATCAGTCCTGGGTGTTCACTGGAAGGACTGATACTGAAGCTGAAACTCCAATACTTTGGCCGCTTGATGCAAGAGCTGGCTCCTTGGAAAAGACCGTGATGCTAGGAAAGATTGAAGGCAGGAGGAGAAGGGGATGACGGGATGAGATGGTTGGATGGCATTACCGGCTCGATGCATAGGAGTTTGAGCAAGCTCTGGGAGTTGGTGATGGACAGGGAAGCCAAAGAGTCGGACACAACTGAGTGACTGAACTGAACTGAACTGAGGTACCCTTCCTAAGAAAGGGCATAGGAATAGGAATAACTAGAATATTTCTTTGAGCTCCAAACTGCTATCCTGGAGAACTAATTTAGCATTATTATGAACTGTTGTGAAGTTTATCATCTCAAAGCTGCAGCGGTCAACAAATGGCATCAAAGCCAAAAGTTATTCAGGCAAAAGTGTTCTGCTAGAGAGACCATGTGGGAATGCAAATGAGGCACTTCAGAACCTAAGAACAGGTGGTAAAAAGAGCGACCTAAATGATCAGGGGGATTTGAACAGTTTCCCTGTGAGGCTCAACTACAAAGGTGGAGCTGGGTCTAGAAGCTGTAAATAAATGAGGCGTTATTAACAGAGTAAACATAGACTTGCTTACTATATCCTACAATAGAAAAACAAACTTGAAGACAAATTAGAATCAAAATAATGAATCAGTTGTGCTGATAATGTGAAACAGAAAACAATATTAGAAAAATAGTTTCGTACATTAACTGTTATAAACATTCGTCTACTCTATTAATACACCCCATGGATTTACAGCTCCTAAATTATTTCAGACCTCTTGTAGCTTCTTGATTTTTTAAAATATCTTACTGAAATATATATTCAACCCACAGTTTCATTGTATTGTTAGGATGGTTAAAGGCTTTGCCTGCATGCCAAGTCGCTTCAGTCTGACTCTGCGACCTTATGGACTGTAGCCAGCCAGGCTCCTCTGTCCATGGGGATTCTCCAGGCAAGAATACTGGAGTGGGTTGCTGTGCCATCCTCCAGGGGATCTTCCCCACTCAGAGATCGAACCCATGCCTCTTTTATTTCCTGCATTGGCAGGTAGGTTCTTTACCACTAGCACCACCTAGGAAGCCTGCTTAAAGGCTTTATTTGCAACTATATATTACTTTACTGAGACCGCAACAAAGTCAGTGTTTATCAGTGAACTATTCTTTGCTAATTGTTGTTTCACCAGGTTCCATTCTGCACAACTGGACTTAGCATACATTTTCACTCTGTGGGCGACATTGCCCTAGGCCTTGTGATGGGTCAAAATGAAAACATACACCCACTTTCCTCAAAGCTTCCCCAGGGAGCTAAGTAATTAATTAACAATTATTACTAAGTGTTTAGGAAGCAGAAAATGCAGGAAGGCACTATGGGAAAAACAGTGATCTCTAAATCACAACCCTGAGTTTGTGATTGTGAGTCACAATCACTGAGGTTGCATTCTCGCTAGGGTGAGAGTTTAATGAACCACAAAGCAGAATATGCCAAGCAGAAAAATGAGCATCTCAAAGAGTACTGGAAATGCTTCAACAGCAAGAGAATATATGGAAAACTGAAAGCTTCTCCCAAGAGCTGAAAAATAAACCACAGCAAACCGTACAGCTGATATTTTTAGTAGAGTCCCATGCATGTGCAGCTGTGCTAAGTTGCTCCAGTCGTGTCCAACTCTGTGTGACCCTGTGGACTGTAACCCACCAGGCTCCTCTGTCCATGGATTCTCCAGGCAAGAATACTGGAGTGGGTTGCCATGCCCTCCTCCAGAGGATCTTAATGACCCAGGGATCGAACCTCCACCTCCTGCTTCTCCTGCATTGGCAGGCAGGTTCTTTACCACTAGTACCATCTGGAAAGCCTCCGCAAAGTCACATGCTGCTGCTGCTGCTGCTGCTGCTGCTGCTGCTAAGTCGCTTCAGTCGTGTCTGACTCTGCAACCCCACAGACGGCAGCCCACCAGGCTCCCCCACCCCTGGGATTCTGCAGGCAAGAACACTGGAGTGGGTTGCCATTTCCTTCTCCAATGCATGAAAGTGAAAGTGAAGTCACTCAGTCGTGTCCGACTCCTAGTGACCCCATGGACTGCAGCCTACCAGGCTCCTCCGTCCATGGGATTTTCCAGGCAAGAGTACTGGAGTGGGTTGCCATTGCCTTCTCCGGCAAAGTCACATAGATGTTATCAAATTCTGAAAGTTCTCAGTGAACATCTGTTCCATTGCACTTAAATCCAAACTCCTCTCCTGGACTGAAAGAGCCACACCTGGTTCTGACCAGCCTTACTTGGTCCCGTACTCCCTCTGTCTCTGTATTCCTATCACACTGACCTTCATATGGCTGGCTCCTTCTATCATATCCTCCATTTCAGGGGTAGCTCAGGGGTCACCTGTCCTTTCCTTGGAGGTGTGTGCCCTGATTACTTCTGTGTGCACTATTACCTACTAGTTTGTTTTATTTTCTTCCTATTATTTATCCCTAATAAAGATCTTATTTGTTTATTTAGGTATTTTTGTCTACCTGTAAGAATGAAAGCTCCAAGAGGGTAGGTTCCATGTCGCTCTCAGTCACTGCTCTATACCAAGCAGCTGGAATAGGCTTTGGAATATAGTAGAAAGTTAGTATGTATAGAAGGGAGCGAGGGAAGGAGGAAAGGCCTATATAATAAGATTGTGTGAAGAACCTGGTGGCAATCCCATCAAAAAGATTCCCAGAGCCTATTTCCTTGTACTTCACGATCCAGCCTTAGAAAACATGCCTTGATCCCATATTAAAATACAAATATGCTGGAATCAGAGATATTTTCCTACTTCCATCCTTTACAGCTTAGAGAGTGGGTCTTCAAGTCAGGCTTTGACAAGGAAAACAGAAAGGAAGAGGATTACTGAACATCTGGAGGTGGGAGGTGGAGGGGCCACTGAAAGAGAAGGGTGTTGAAAGGGAAGTTGAAAGATCTGAAGGCAAGTTGGCCTCATTCCCAATTCCGCCTAAATGCAGCACTGTTGGAATGTTAAGTCTGCTGCACTATTGGAATCTTCATGAAATCAAGTAAATCATTAAATGTCACACATTAAAGCAAAAGTCATTTTCTTAACCCTGTAAGAAAAGTATTGATGTCTTACAATTTGTCTTCCTTCTCCAGTTTAGTCCTGCATACTAATAAACCTTGTAAATCTTCTCCAAAGATCTCTTTAGTTCCTTGACAAAGGTGTTTCTCATACTTGACATTCTGAGTTTGAATATTTAAGCTTACGTATGCATAAGGGAATTTCATGAAAGGAACAAAACCAAGCTTAGGCAGTATCTACTTATCCTTCCTTCCAAAAAAAAAAAAAAGCAGAAGTAAGAGTACCCAAATCTGCCTGCCAGAGATTTCTTTCCTTTGGGCACAAACAGGAAAAAATTGGGACTTGTCAGAAGCTTGCTACACACCCGGACCCTTCTGCCCCTAGTTTCACACCCACCTCGGCAATTAGCCAATCAACTTTCCTTCCTCGCACCCCAATACGTCATAAAGTTGTCAATAAATTGGAGTGTTTGTTTTTCATCTTAGCATTTCATAATGGGAAAACAGACAGTTTAAACCCAAGCTCGCAAAGGGCCTGGCACAATGTAATAGCTCATTAAGCACTTGTTGGTGAGTGATGTGACTGGACAAATGCATGAGAAGGAGGCCCCACTGTCGAATCCAAAATTTCATTTTGTGAGCCAAAGGAAACCATTCTCTGCCAAAATTGGCTCAGAGAATTCATTTAATTACTGAGAATGCCTTTAGCTTGAGATTCTGCTCCCAGGTCAGAAAAAGACAAATACTCTTGGGCTTTGGGGCCATAAAAAGCCTCAGAACGTCTGAGCAAGTCCCTGAACTTTATCAGTCAGAGCTACGCCTTGGTGTTATCAGTTCCTTGAACACTCTGCTCCAAACTGATTTTCATTGAACTAATCTCTTGTTTGCGTGCATTCTCAGTCGTTCAGTTGCATCTGACTCTTTACGACCCCATGGACTGTAGCCCACCGGGTTCCTCTGTCCATGGGATTTCCCAGGCAAGGATACTGGAGTGAGTTGTCATTTGCTACTCCAGAGGATCTTCCCGACCCAGGGATCGAACTTGCATCTCCTGCATTGGTAGGTGGATTCTTGACCACTGTGCCACTTGGGAAGCCCGAGTCTCTTTTTTCAGTTCAGTTCAGTTCAGTTCAGTCTCTTGTTTATTGGTAATTAAAAACCATCTGTCACTGAGCTGCCAGAATTGGCTTTTCTTCTTCTGCAGATAGCACTATAATCCTGTTAGCTAAAATTCATCTTCTAAATCAGTACCTGATTAAACAGAAGCACTGCTGGACCTCAGGATAAAAACATGGACAAAATGCCATCTCCACCTTCCTCTAGTCCACACTGAACTGGAGAAAGAAGACACAAATCATGATAATCAAAAGTACAGTGTGACCATCAGAGAGATACAAAGATAGTTCAGAGAAGGGAGAGATGAGGTTACTGGCCTGCATTAAGATGACTTTCTTCTTGGCTCTGACAGACCTGTCACATCCACCTCCCCGTGGTTCCCTGGGTTTGGCGTTGTTGGATGAAACAGCTGGCTGCTCCCCCTGACCTCTGGACCTGACTTACCCATGCTGCGACTGAGTCATGTTCAACTGGAAGCATATATAAAATCAGTTTTAAACTTCTTGGCCAGGGGTCAGAAAACTTTTTCTATAAAAGGCCAGACAGCAAATATTTTAGACTTGCAGTCTCTGTCGAAACTATTCAACTCTGCCACTGTAGTGTGAAAGCAATCAAAGACAATATGTAAACAGAAGTACATGGCTGTGTTCCAATAAAACTTATTTACAGAAGCAGGCAGTGGCAGAAATGGCCGAAGGGCCATAGTTTGTGGCTCCCTGCTCTATGCAGAAACAAAAGTTACTTTTGTTATCAGGTTTTCTTTTACACTGGTATCCTAAATTGATTAATTCACTCAACAAATGTTATTGCTGTTGTCATTCAGTTGCTAAGTCATGCCTGACTCTGCAACCCCATGGACTGCAGCACGCTAGGCTTCCCTGTCCTTCACTGTCTCTCGGAGTTAGCTCAGACTCATGTCCATTGTGTCAAAGATGTCATCCAACCATCTCATCCTCTACTGCCCCCTTCTCCTCCTGCCCTCAATCTTTCCCAGCATCAGGGTCTTTACCAGTGAGTCAACTCTTCGCATCAAGTGGCCCAAGTACTGGAGCTTTAGCTTCAGCAACAGTCCTTCTAATGAATATTCAGGGTTGATTTCCTTTAGGATTGACTGGTTTGATCTCCTTGCTGTCCAAGGGACTTTCAAGAGTCTTCTCCAAAACCACAGACATTTATTGAGTGCCAGTTATATATGATGTTTCAGAAATGTAAAAATGGATAAGGATATGGTCTCAGTCTTTACGAAGATTTCAGTACCAGAATTTGCTGTCCTAGTCTACAAACCTCTATATATTCCATTTTATGTATATTCTAGTCCTGATTCTTTGCAAGAAATCTGTGCTGTTCCCTGTCCTAGGTCCTCATTTTTATAATATACTGTTTCTTTTTTCTCTGCCTAGTTTCTAATTAATGTTTTCATCTGACCCTCACGACAACTATACATACAGATTCTGACTAGCCTCTTGCTTAGTCTGATCTAAAGTTCTGCCCCTTAACAAACCTGCCCTGAGTTCAACATTCTCACTCTTTAAAAGAGAGAAGAAACTTTTAAAAAAGCAGCTAACAACTATTATCAACGTATGCAGGAACTGCATCTTCTTGTCCACCTACTGTGTACCTTGTACAATATTAAAATTCAGTGTACTGAATGGGCCATTTCCTGTTCCTGCAGAACTGGTGATTTGGTTCAAACCAGGACGGAAGAGACAAGAAACTGACTTGTAAAGATAGTTGCCAATCACTGAGGCCAGATCATGCCTCCAGGGCTTTTTCAAAGACAGAAAGACAAATATGGGACAATCACCTGCCTCCAGCTTCACCTCAGGGGGAAGAAAAATCAGCTCCAAGTAGTTAACCTGTGGTGGCGTTCTGGCTTTTATCTCTCCTTCAGAATTTTGGTAAATATCAGAGATTGGAGATCACAGTAGAGAGGGAGGATGGGCAATTCATTCCACTATTGTCCACTCAGGTCAGTAGATGTGTTGATCTGCCCTGACACTACCGCTGAGAGGAAAGAGAACTGGGAAAGAAAGATGGCGGGACAGAAAGAAAGAGGGCAAGGGAGCAGCCTCGCTGTCACCTTTGTACAAAAATGTGTAGATCTCTCATTGATTTTGATACCACGGAGGGTGCACCTTGGTAAAATCTTGTCAATACCTGACCCAAGAGAACAGCCCACGAGGAAGGAAGATTCCAGGAACAAGACGCTGTGTACTTCCGGGAAGTAGCTGAAGGGCCATGAGGGAAGAACCCACTTCACGGAAACAGGTAATGGGAAGGCCTCGCAGAATCCACCAGAATGTACCCTTGTGCCTCTGAGAACATCAGCGGGCCAGTCACACAGAGGACAGTGCGTCTGTACCATCCAGGGAAGCAGCCACAGCCCTTCCAGAGGGCACTATGCAGATAAGCAGGTAGACGAAAGGACGTTTGTCCTTCCCTTCTCCCTCTCAGCTTTCAGCATCAGAAGAGTTAGACCTTGAAAAGAAAGAGTTAGAAAAGACAGGTATTCTAGAACCAGGATCACCAGACACACATGCGCGCGCTGCGCGCGCGCGCGCACACACACACACACACACACACACACACACAGGCCCCACTACAAACTTCAACAACTAATCATGTGTCCTTTCCATTTCATGCCCCTGAACCAGAATCACCAGACACATACACACACAGACACACACACACACACACACACACCCCACTACATACTTCAACAACTAATCATGTCTCCCTTCCATTTCAAGCCCCTGGAGCCTTTGGTCCACCCTGCAGTGAGGAGGAAAAAACTTTGAATTCAACTTGAGATTGACATGTATTGAGGGCTTCCCTGATAGCTCAGTTGGTTTGCGCTTCCCTTGTGGCTCAGCTGGTAAAAATCCACCTGCGATGCGGGAGACCTGGGTTTGATCCCTGAGTTGGGAAGATCCCCTGGAGAAGGGAAAGGCTATCCACTCCAGTATTCTGCAACCATGGGGTTGCAAAGAGTCAGACATGACTGAGCAATTGAGCACACATAGGGAAGAGACTATGGATAACAACACTGATTCATATTTATGTTTGAAGTTCACATTTGAATGCCAGTGAATAAAAGTCCTCAGTAAACCAGCTATATCAGCATTTTCAAAAGCATATACTGTAGATTTCAGTTCCCCTAACTGGCAAAAGTCTCCATAATCAAACCATAAGTGTGGGAAACATTCTTAGAAAACAGTTAAGCATAATAAAACGTTAAAACATCTGAACACTGTAGTAAACCAGTTTTAATTTGATTAGCTCACTATTTGATGTACTTATTTAATCATGGAAACATTTTTTTCTGTGTGATTCCTCTTCATAGCCTTCAAAATACATTGAAAATTCTACTCAAAAAAAGTATTGAAGTCTAGCTATAGGTCTAAAATCAAAGTCATATGAATGCCAGTTGGGCAGTTAATGGAAAGAGACCTATTTTAGGGGGTGGAGGTTGTATTCCTTGCTGTCTGTGCAATCTCTCCAGGACTGCAGGAGTTGTGCAGGTCTCAGCAGCATCGTTTGCGTGGAAATCTGTGTGAGGGCTGCACGCCACCAGTAGTTGTTCACACCAACAAAGATCACATGCACTTTATAAGTAGGTTGAAAAACTGAAAGAGGTCTTGGAAAATTGAGAGAAGTCCTTCTGGGGAGTATAAGACTCATATCAGAAAATAAAGTTGGATGCCTAGAAGAAGTGGAAGGTGATCAATGCCGTAGCCCCTGAGAGGCATTTCTCATGTCTTTTCTACCCTGACTTTCATAATCAAGCTTCTGTAGGCTGTAAAAAGTTAATAAACAGAACCCTCAATTAAAATGGGCTCAGGAAACCAGAAGAGAGAGCTCTCAAACCCTGTGGCACTTGTTCAGTCACAGTCCTGTCCGACTCTTTGTGACCCCATGGACTGCAGTACACCAGACTCCTCTGTCCTTCCCTGTCTCCCAGAGTTTGCTCAGACTCATGTCCACTGAATCAGTGATACGATCCAACCATCTCATCCTCTGCCACCTGCTTCTCCTCCCACCTTCAATCTTTACCAGCATCAGGGGCGTTTCCAGTGAGTCAGCTCTTAGCATCAGGTGGCCAAAGTATTGGAGGTTCAGCTTCAAAATCAGTCCTTCCAATGAATATTCAGGGTTGATTGCCTTTAGGATTGACTGGTTTGATCTTCTTGCTGGCTGGGGGATTCTGAAGAGTCTTCTCCAGCTCCACAATTCAAAAGCATCAATTTTGGGGGGCTCAGCCTTCCTTATGATCCAACTCTCACATTCGTACATGACTACTGGGAAAACCATAGCTTTGACTGCAGGGACTGCTGCTGCTGCTGCTAAGTTGCTTCAGTCATGTCTGACTCTGTGCGACCCCATAGACGGCAGCCCACTAGGCACCCCCATCCCTGGGATTCTCCAGGCGAGAACATTGGAGTGGGTTGCCATTTCCTTCTCCAATGCAGGAAAGTGAAAAGTGAAAGTGAGGACGCTCAGTCATGTCCGACTCTTAGCAACCCCATGGACTGCAGCCTACCAGGCTCCTCCATCCATGGGATTTTCCAGGCAAGAGTACTGGAGTGGGTTGCCATTGCCTTCTCCCGACTACAGGGACATTTGTCGGCAAAGCGGTATCTCTGCTTTTTAACACACTGCCTAGGTTTGTCATTGCTTTCCTTCCAAGGAGCAAGTGTCTTTTAATTTCATGGCTGTAGTCACCATCTGCAGTGATTTTGGAACCCAAGAAAATAAAATCTGCCACTGTTTCCACTTTTCCCCTTCTATTTGCCATGAAGTGATGGGACCAGATACCATGATCTTAATTTTTTAACAAGAAGAAGACTCCTCTTCTTTCCTGAGAAGGACTCGGCGAAAGAATAGCCTTTGTTTACTGTAGTCCTTCCAAATTCGTTTTCCTCTATATGAATGTGCTCTCTTTTCCTTGCTGTGGGGGACTTGCATGTGGCTCACCATGGTTGCCAGCCCTGAATTGCAATTTTCTGCTGATCCCAAATAAATGATTTTTGCTGGAAAAAGTATCTGCCAGTTTATTTGTTTTAGGTCTACAAAATAAAACAAAAATGGTACCAAAGCGCCATGAAAGTTGACATATGTACAACTGTATGAGGGAAGTGCCCAGACAAAGAAGTAGGGCGGAAAGTATTCACACACAGCTTCAGCTGGAGGTGACTTCACATCTTCCCAGGAAAAGATTTGGGCATGAGGAAAGATTTAGTCTTGAGCCCTGGTTGATTCTAGTTGGACAAGTTGGGGCTGCTGAAAGTTATTGCTCAGCAGTCAACTCAGAAGAGCCAACTGGAAGAGGCTAAAGAATTAGTAGGAGCCATAGTCCCCATATTTTCCTGTCTTACCAAAGCCTTTGGTTACCCTGGCTCACACATGTTTACCAATTGTCTTAGCAGTTGTCTAGAGGTGACTAATTTGTCATGATTTATCACAATTGTTTTGAAAACTCTAATGTGCCATGTCAGAAACTTCTCTGTAAATGATTTGGTTCCTACAGAGATGAAGTATACAAAGAGTACATCCACATATGCGCAGCTGTGTCTGACTCTTTGCAACCCCATGAGAGTTGAGTCTGTAGCCGCTAGACTCCTCTGTCCACGGAATTTCCCAGGCAGGAAAAGTGGAGTGGGTTGCCATCTCCCACTCCACGTCTTCTCAAGCCAGGGACTGAACCCACTTCTCCTGCATCCCCTGCATTGGCAGACAGATTCTTTACCACTGAGCGACCTGGGAAACCTGTACAAAGGGTAGTTACTTTTTAATTTAAGAATGAGATATTTGACAAGGTAGCAGTCAACCCAGATCATCACAGATAACAGAAGCTAGGTGGCATGTTAGAATTTTAAATCAGAAATGTGATGCAGAAATAAATAAATAATAACATTAAAACTTATCTCTTGCTTTTTTCATGTGAAATTAACATTTTACTTTTTCTATACTTGGCTATATCTCCCTTTTCTAAGTTTCTCATAATCTCAGTACTTAATTTTTCTATAATTAATGAGCAAAATGTAAAGGATGAATTAACTGTGATTTTTATGTTCTACTACAAATTCTTTAAATCTTTACCTTCCTAAGTTAAAAATATTCTTCTTCAAAAAGTCCATTTGCAGAACCTGATAGCTGAGATTTTATAAGATCAGTACACAGTATCTATTTCTAAAGGCATAGAAGGACAAAAATAAAACTTTCTCCTAATGAGGTCCAGATGATGCCAAGAGATAATACAGCATAACTAGATTGAACAAACATAAATTTTATTAATCTTTGACACTTTTACTTTCTTTATATGCAAAATGGAAGTTTTTACAATACCTACTGCACAGACTTGTAAGTGGATTGAAAGAGATAGTGAAGTCTGGTATACAGTAAGATTTCAATAACTGACAGAAAAACAGTGACATAAAATAAAAACAATGATTTCCTACTTTGGCTGTATTTTAGATACAGTTGAGAAAATTTCTCTTTTGAGTTAAACAATCTAACATTGAAAGCACTACAATGGCAATTATACGTACACAATTTTATAAATTTATAGTTATATATTTAAAAGCATTTTCCCATTAAAATTTTTAAATAATTTCTTTTCATTGCTATGATGCGATAGCATCTCTTTTTAATATATCTGGGCATATTTTACACCAGTAAAAAAATATATACATAATTGCTAAATAGCTCGATCAAATGAATATTAAGATCAAGTGTACATATCACCTTCTAACAAATAGTCTCATCTCCTTATAAATCTAAATATACACCATAGTGGTATTTGACTACATATATTTTATTTTATTTTTATTATGACCATATACAATATCTATTACATTATTTAGCAAAGGATGAATTAGGTACAACCTGATGTCCTGTAGAAAATATTTTAAAACTTAATCTTGCCAAGTTAAAAATATTTCTTCCTCAAGCAATGTTTACAAAATATTTACAGGAAATGCTCTGAGACTATCTTTAGATTAAGAACAGTTTCCATTTTTTAATAAGAAACATGTCTTAGGGCTTTCCCAATGGCTCAGCAGGTAAAGAATCCACCTGCAATGCAGAAGCGTTTCTCAGAACAGTTTTTCTCATATTTTGAAAGGAATGTCCCCATAAATCAGATATGAATGTGTATAGAATTTTTAATCCTTTAAGAACAGCTTATGAAATCTCTTTTCTTGGCTGCCTCTGGTTTAGGCACGCTGCGTCTGGTACTTTCCTTGGTTTTGTCGTTTTGCTTTAATGGCAGGGGGAAGAAACCAGCAAAGTTCAGGAACCACCCTGCATATCAAAATGTCACCATGGCAGCATTTGTCCACTTGTCAGAGTCGTTCTGAAGTGACTCAGCCCTTCATTTTGTTGAATCAATATTGAAGCTTTTGAGATTTATTACTCGAGGTTTGGGAGCAGGCAAAGCAAACACACCCTTCATTCTGATTATCCAGTTCTAGGTGGGCCAAGATTGTGATTCCTGTTGACGCTGTATTTATGAGGATAGACTATCAGGTTTCCACTCTTTGCATAATTATCTTGTAATAAGCTTGCATTTGCATGACTGATAAAACAGTGAAAAAGAATTTAAAGTTTATGAAAACATTGTGTGAGCTGTGGTAAGCTTATCAAATGCTGAATTCAAATAGCTAATTTCCTGGCAGTTATGGGGGTGGAGGGCAGGAAGGAGAGATTTTCTTGTGATAGAAAAAAATCTTTAAATCTCTGATATAAGATTCCTTAAATTCCTTTTTTATATGTATCCCATCTAGAAGCATAATGAATAAGAATGAGGGTAAGCGTTTTATGTAGTAAGTCTTTCTGTTTAATAATGTCTACTTTCCCTTCAACAAATATAAAATTATAAAACTTATCTTTTCTATTTTCAAATACTGAGATTTCTTCAAAGACTTTTCTATAATCACATAAGCTTCTAGTGGTTAGGGTCACAAAATGCGTCTGAGTTCTCCCTCTAAACACTCCCTGTGTGCATTTTCACTTATCCCTGTGCCGAATTCAGTGCAGAGCTCATCGGTACTGTCCAATGATGAAAGTATAATAAATTTTTTTAAGTGTAGCTCTGCCTGGGGAAACCCTGAAGTGTCTCTGAATCTTCAATGACACATAGGGCAGGTCTTCAGTATTCCTCCTTTACATCTCTTTCCAGGGCTGAGCAGTCTCCCACGTAGCATCTTCGGATGTAGGCCAGTCCTACAAGGATACACACAGGATGCTGTGATGCAATTATCCTAATGGAATGACCCAACGCCAGATAATGTGATGAAGTCTTCTGTGCTGGGTCATAGAATCTGCTCTCCCAGGACCCCCAAGGTCTACTGAAGACTTCTCCAAACTGCAGTAATGTTTATTTTACCAATGACTGCAAGGAAACAAAGCCACGGCAAACAAAGCTCCCGCTGTCTATTTCCCACATGGGTGGGAAAATCAAGCCCAGTGGGCAGAGAGGTTTGACCCATGGTATGTTTGGGGAACACGCAGGGCTTTGCAAAGTATACATATGTGTCAGTGACTGCCTACTTAAAACAGACATCATTGCCAGCAGGTTTAGACTTAAGTTTGGAGTGCTTTATCTTCCAGATATCCAGTTAGCTTTCTTAAACAATTTCGGAGGAATTGAATTCCATTCAGCCATAAGAATTTCAACTCATAGTGAAATATGTATGAATACTCTGCAATTTCCGGCTAAGGTGGTTAAAAAGGTTTTAAAGTGAACCATAGATATATCTAACTTGATGAATGTTATTAATAGCATTGAACTGCATACTTAAAAATTATTAAACTGGCATATTTTATATTTATTTTACCACTATTCTTCAACCATAATAATGTTACATATCAAAACCATTGAACTGTACATTTGAAATGAATGAATGAATTGTATGGTACATGAATTATATGTCAAGAAACTGGTTTAAAGAAAGGAAAGAAAACAAGAGTATTCTGCAGAGAGCTTCATTGCTTTGTCTGTAGCTTATATTATAAGTCAGGTCATATCAGAATTCTTACATTGGAATTGTCTCACTTTTCAGAAAATCTAACTTGTTTCAAGTTTTTCTGTTTGTAGGGTTCTGAACAAGATAAAAGGTTTTTAAGATTGTGCTTGAAAGAGTACTATGCAGACAAATATAGCCTTAGCATTGCATTAGAATAATCCCACATGGAATACTCCCAAACAAAATGGAATTCTCTAATACTCCTTAGTTCTTTTCTTTTTTCTTCTAAAAGCAAAGAAGTGAATTGTGAATACTTCCTACAAGAAATGCTGAGCTGGTTAATTTTTGATAATTATAAAATCACGGGTGGTCACTAGTTCAAAGAAAGTCTTTCTCCCTCCAAAAAAACCCAATTAAGAGCAGAGATTTTAACTGTGTCCCTTTATCTACTGCCAGAATGCAGTATCAATAGAACAGAATGTGAAAGCTGCAGCTTTGATATGAAAGGTACTGAAAGTATTCATCTTTTGGTAGTTGTTCTGCCACCATATGGAATAGAATAAAAGAAGAAAGAATTATGCAGCATAAACTTGAATTATGCAATTGGAGAAAAGGAAACACAAATCATAACCAGATGTGTCTAAGCATACTTTTTTATTATACAAATCTCCTTTGATATCACCAGGCACCCAACACACTCTACTGGCACTGTAAAGTAACTGAGAACAATATAAAAGAAAAAATTTAGATTAACATACATTATCATTCATTGACAGCAGAGAAATACTATTAGAAATGCCTTTAAAACACCAATATTAGGCTGAACCACATGAAACTGATATTTTCTTACATTAAAATGGTCAAATAATGGCAAAATTGTTGACTAACAGCCATTTTATATAACTTGAATACGCAATTTTCCTCCTCATTAAAATGGCAGCCCATTGTGTTCTTTATCAATCATTCAATAGAATACAAAACAGTTATTTAATTTTATGCAGTTTATTTAATTTTAGACTACTTAACATTTTTAGTCCCTTTCCCTAAACACATGAATAGGTTAATATTTCTTCCCCCCCCCTTGATTAATAAACATTTTATAAGTTGGATATATTTACAGTTACTTAAAATTTTCCACCTTTCTACTGGGGCTACCCTCAGGCAGTCATGAGGCAGTTTAATGGAGGCTTTTCTCTATTTGATATGATGGTTAAGAGGAGAAAACACTTTTCCAGATCAATTGCTCTTATAATCCTCTACAAAATGATGATGCAAACAGTGTGCCAGGCTTCCTCCATTTGCTACTTTGAGAGGCCCGGAAGCAGATAGTGTGGGCACACTGAGGGGCTGGAGGAGCTGAGAGGGAAGTGTAGGGCTTCGGGAGGGAGACCGAGTGAAACTTAATCCTAATGCAAAGTGAAAGTGCCGGACAGAATACTGGAGTGGGTAGCCTTTCCCTTCTCCAGGGGATCTTCCCAACCCAGGGATCAACCCAGGCTCCCGCATTGCAGGCGGATTCTTTACCAGCTGAGCCACAAGGGAAGCCCAATCCTAATGGAACCAGAGAGCAAAAGCCAATCTCACTGTGGATGACCATCCTACCTCCACTCAGAAATACCATGTCTCCTCAAGGTCTCAAGACAAACCTAGTGCTGGAAAGTGGAAGGTGAAGCCAAAGAGGAGAAGCCGGCTCATGTTAGGAACAGTGTGGAAGGGAGAGAAGAAAGGGAGGCGAGAAAGGGGGCAGAATGGGACTGAGTCGAAAGAGACAAAGAACATTGCCACTAAGTGCTGCCTGAAAGACCCAGCTGAAAGATTTAGTGCCAGGGGAGGGAGGGGGGAGTGGACAGGCACTGTCCATTTTCCAGGTTTCAGTTCCTGTCCATATTCCAGGAACAGCAGAATGGGGTTCCCAGCAAATGCCTGGCCTGCGCTCAGACAGCTGCGTTTGGCTCCCATTGTAGGGGCAATATTTGGGTGGTGGTACTATTGAAAAGTACCACGTTGTCTGTGATAATATCTTCCATTTGACAACTGGAAAAGTTCTGTTTGCAGTTCACACTGCTTGCAATTCACAAAATTGTGCTCAGCCCACAATTCTGGACGTTGCCCAGGAGAAGAATAACCATTAAACAACTCTTCCTAAATTAAAGTTGAAGATCAGAGGCAGTCCGGCAGTGATGGAGGAGGAAACTGTTTCCCAGAGTTTAATGTAAGACTAACTGCAGGACTTTGGCCACCTCATGCAAAGAGTTGACTCATTGGAAAAGACTCTGATGCTGGGAGGGATTGGGGGCAGGAAGAAAAGGGGACGACAGAGGATGAAATGGCTGGATGGTATCACCAACTCAATGGATTTGAGTTTGAGTGAACTCCGGCAGATGGTGATGGACAGGGAGGCCTGGCGTGCTGTGATTCATGGGGATGCAAAGAGTTGGACATGACTGAGCGACTGAACTGAACTGAACCTGAGGGGAAACACTGGAAAGGAATACTTCCGCATGGAAGGAGCCAGTTTGCTAAATGAAGTCACTTATGTTCTTGCTCACCGCTGACTCATTAAAGCTGCACTGCATTCTTTTCTGCTCCAGGATGAAATCCTGGGTGGATCCCATGTTTCACACTCATTTCAACTGCTAACAAATAGTTTTATTCTCAGATAGTATAAGCAAAGTTTACTTCCCTTCCCTTTACGCTTTGAGAGTCAGTCTGTGCTTGCTTGAGTCTGAGCCAGACTATAAAGCCTACAGTGGAGTAGGAAGGCATGGGCATTCTTTTTCTCGATTCCTCCCAACTCTTAAACTTATCCACTCTACTGTACTCTTTTATGGCTTGTTCTGGGTTGAAAAACCTGGGAAAGAGATGTGTGTGTGTGTGTGTGTGTGTGTGTGTGTGTGTGTGTGTGTGTGTGTGTGTGTGTGTGTTAGTTGCACGGTCGTGTCAGACTCTTTACAACCCCATGGACTGTAGCCTGCCAGGCTCTTCTGTCCATGGAATTCTCCAGGCAAGAACATGGAATGGATAGCCATTCCCTTCTCCAGGGTATCTCCCCGACCCAAGGAAGTGGTTAATTTTGCAGAATCTAGGACAACTGAGTGCAGAACTCTGCTCTACTATTTACTAGTTAGCTGACCTTAGACAAGACACAATCTCTCAGTGTCCTTACATACAAAGTATTGGAACCCATATGAAAGAAAAGAAATACCTACAACATAAATTATTTTAAAAATTAAATGTTTTAAGTACTGAAAAAAGTGCCTGGTCACCAATAATGAGACAAAGCTACATTGTGTGTCTTTTGATATGATGCCCTGAGAAGTATCCAACATCACTCATGGAGAATTCTTGCCCCTCAACATTTAACCTGAATTTAATCATGAGAAAATAATCAAACAAATTAAAATCAAGGTACAGGCTACAGAACAAATGCAGACTGGATTTCTCAATTCCTCTATTTCTTTGCATTGTTCAATTAAGAAAATGGAATTATTTTCTAAATTTTCTTTACAGATTGTTTATTGCAGTGTATGGAAATACTAGTGAATTTTATGCATTGATCTTGCATCCCACAACTTTACTAAAGATATCTATTGGCACTGACAGGTAGATTCTTACATTTGCTCTGCATTCAGTCTGTTGCTATATATTGCTTTGGCTGAAGTATATGAAGAAAATCCAGCCTCTCGAAGATAGTTAAGACAGGAAAAAAGAGTTCTAACAAATTTTTTCAGATAATTGCAGATATTTGTCTTTGATAATATATCAAGTCTTAACAAGTGATAGTTTCTTAAAGGTTAGTTGCAATGTGGCATGTGAAATCATATCAATAAGCATTTTTTATGTAGTCACATTAAAATCCCTTGGCCTTACACTTTAAAGGGATCTTTTATCAACACATGATTTTGTAACATTTTATATTTGGAAAATATTGGGTTTACTGAGTTATGAACATTTTCTAAGTGTTGATACTATTCATTATGTGATATTTGAAAAGTCATCTTATTAATATCATCACCAATTTATCATCACAAAATTCTATCAGTTTGGGGAAGTTGCCAAAGCTATAGAGGCAATAAAAGTTTTCTAAAATCAAATTTTTGATTGGTATAAAACTTGAATTTTATCAATGGTAGCAATAGTGTCTTCTTTGAAGTTACTGTCTTACTCAGCTCATTTTCAAGAAAATGTGCACGAAATATCCGACTCTTGTTGACCATAGTTTTTCTATCAGTCATTCTTCCTGTTAAATTTATGTTTGATAGCAAAAATGAGTTCAACTCAAACAAGGACATAAGAGTTTTCCCTCCAAGCAACCACTGTACTTTGATATATATAGCAGAATATATATCTTTTATATATATATATATATATATGGTGTATACATTTGTACAGCTTTACCATTTCATCAGAAAGAATAATAATAAAACTAAGAAGTCAAGTGTTGAAATATAATAATTAAGGAACATTTTCAAAGTAAAGGTTTATTTAGGGAAAAAAATGAGTATGTGGAAGTCCCTAGCAGTCCAGTGGTTAGTATTTCACGCTTTTATTGCTGCATGCCTGGCCAGGTTTGATCCCTAGATGGGGAACTAAGATCCTCCAAACTGCATAGTAAAGCCAAATAGATGAACAAAGAAATAAAATTTAAAAATGAATATGTATCAGTGAGCATTATAATGTCTTGTGCTGTGCTTAGTCACTCAGTCATGTCCAACTCTTTGCAATCCCATGGACTGCAGCCCGCCAGGCTCCTCTGTCCATGGGGATTCTCCAGGCAAGAATACCTGAGTAGGTTGCCATGTCCTCCTCCAGGGGATCTTCCCAACCCAGGTCTCCCACATTGCAGGCAGATTCTTTACCAACTGAGCCACCAGGGAAGCCCCATGTATTATCATAACTACTAATATATTATTTTAATAGTTTGATGTCAACTTCTTGATTCATTCACATAAGTATAAATGATAACACAATGAGCCAGATAAATAACTTCTTAGTATTACTGCAAAAATAGTTTTTATCATGAGGATTCCATGAAGGAGTCTTGGGGATTGGCAAGACTACACTTAGACAAGTTTGGCAGACTACACTTTGACAAAAGCTGGTATAACTGTTGAAATGTCAGTTTTGCACAGACTGCCTTAACTTCACAAATATTAAAAGAAGTAGATGTTACCATTCTTATCATAATTTCCTTGTTGAAGTTTTTCAGTCTACTACCAATGTCTTTGGGTGCTCTCATTACACACACCAAACCAGCAGTAGTTGTCTCCACTTCCAATTATTATGAAATTTGAATTTTAATGAGTAAAGAATAAATATTTAGAGAAAGGTGAACATGGCTCATGGAAGGCAGGACAAGACAGGAAGAAAAAAGATTCATTATATCACTTTCATGTATTCACATCACATTCACCTTCAAACTATCCCTTCCAGTTGCTAAAACCAAATAAGACAGAAGAGCTAACACATCTAATTTACCAGACTAGATTATGAAATGCTTTTAATGGCTTTACCCTATAAGCAACCATAATGTTTTTATACAAAGAAAGAATCATTCTTTCTCAAGCTAATGTCTGATTTTGCATCGGCATTAATTATAAAGTCTATATAAATTGTCTTTCACAAAGCCAAGAGTAACACTCAAGGAATTTTCTTCTGAAAATTTTCTTACTACTGGTGTTCAGTTCAGTTTAGTTCAGTAGCTCAGTCATGTCTGACTCTTGGTGACCCCATGAATCGCAGCACACCAGGCCTCCCTGTCCATCACCAACTCCTGGAGTTCACTTAGACTCACATCCATTGAGTCAGTGATGCCATCCAGCCATCTCATCCTCTGTCGTCCCCTTCTCCTCCTGCCCCCAATACCTTCCAGCATCAGAGTCTTTTCCAATGAGTCAACTCTTCTCATGAGGTGGCCAAAGTACTGGAGTTCAGCTTTAGCATCATTCCTTCCAAAGAAATCCCAGGACTGATCTCCTTTAGGATGGACTGGTTGGATCTCCTTGCAGTCCAAGGGACTCTCAAGGGTCTTCTCCAACACCACAGTTCTAAAGCATCAATTCTTCGGCACTCAGCTTTCTTCACAGTCCAACTCTCACATCCATACATGACCACAGGAAAAACCATAGCCTTGACTAGACGGACCTTTGTTGGTAAAGTAATGTCTCTGCTTTTCAATATGCTGTCTAGTGTGTTTACTACACTACTGGTGTAGTAAGGCAATAAGATTTAGAAATCTTTATACACCTTCCCTGGTGGCTCAGATGGCAAAGCGTCTGCCTACAATGCGGGAGACCTGGGTTCAATCCCTGGGTCAGGAAGATCCTCTGGAAAAGGAAATGGCAACCCACTCCAGTACCCTTGCTTGGAAAATCCCATGGACGGAGGGTGTGGTAGACTACAGTCCATGGGGGTCTCAAAGAGTCGGACATGACTGAGCGACTTCACTTTCACTTTCATATACCAATTATTCATTTATACTATGTTATGCTACAGATAACCAAGTCTGTAGTGTAGTCTTAAGGTCAACATAATGAAAGGGAAGTTAGTCAATTTTCTGTTAATACAAATTGATTCTCCTATAAAATAACAGATTAGATTTAGAATATTCAAAAGGAATATAAGTCCTTTGTAAAATAATAGATTAAAAAAGATGAGTTTCAGGGTGTTTTTTCTTAACAGACTGCTTACCAGTCAACATATACCATTGCCAAACATGCAATTCTGTGGAAAGGAAGGTTCTACCCCTCTCATTATATGCCCCAGTGAGTAAATCCAAGTGTGAAACACTCTTTGAAGTCAGCAGGCATTCTTTGCTTCAAACAATCCTGAAGGGATTTAGAAGCCAGATAGGATTAAAGCTTGGGAAAAAAAAGAAAAAAAACCAGCTCAACCTCAACTGTAAATAAAAGAAAACACGGTGAGAAGGGAAACTTTAATTAGATCCATCAGTTGCCACAGTGGTAAATCTGGTTTATTTAGGATTAACACGGGAAATGAAGGTATACAAGAAGGAACTGGTGAAAAGTATCTTAAAAACCAATATGATGTAACCTCAGGAATTTGCGTGACTTGAAAAAATGATTTTAAGCCAAGTATTTCTAATCCAAATCAATCTGATACTTTATGTCTTCTCTGACTAAAGCCAACCTCTTTCCTGCCCCCGTTACGGCCATAGCCTCCTCAGTGATCTACCTGCTTGTATCCTGGCTCTACTAAACAATTCATTTAAAATGTATTTAATGTCCTCCTCTGCACCAAATCCTCCCATGGTTTCCCACCTTGCTGGGAGTAAAAGCCCAAGTCCTAGTAATGGCCTGCACAGTCCTACCCTATTTGGATCCCTCTAACCTCATGTCCTCAGAGAAGGCAATGGCACCCCACTCCAGTACTCTTGCCTCGGAGATCCCATGGACGGAGGAGCCTGATGGGCTACAGTCCCTGGGGCTGCTAAGAGTCAGCGACTTCACTTTCCCCTTTCACTTTCATGCATTGGAGAAGGAAATGGCAACCCACTCCAGTGTTCTTGCCTGGAGAATCCCAGGGACGGGGGAGCCTGGTGGGCTTCAGTCTATGGGGTCGCACAGAGTCGGACACGACTGATGTGACTTAGCAGCAGCAGCAGCAGCAGCAACCTCATGTCCTGCTGCTCTCAGACCTGGCGCAATCCACTCCAGCCATCTGACTGGGCTCTTGGCTCTTCTTTCTGCCTGGCAAGTTCTCCTCCCAGCTGCCAATGTGGTTCTCAAACAGACTCTCCTCAGGCTGGTGCCTATCTATCTTTTCAATCAGTCCCTTTCCTGGGACTTCCCTGGTGGTTCATGGCTAAAACTCCATGCTCCCAATGCAGAAGGCCTGGGGTTCAATCCCTGGTCAGGGAATGAGATCCCATGTGCTGCAGCTAAGACCTGTCACAGCCAAATAAATAAATAAATACACATAAAACAAAAGTCAGGCCTTTCCTTACCCACTCAATCCCCAAAGCAAACTCCCCCACCAACCCCAAACATTGTCTATATCTGTAATACGGAATCACTTTGCTGTACAGCAGAGATTAGCACAACATTGTAAATCAACTATACTTCAATAAAAACAACAAAACAACAAACCACTGCAAGCTTCTTCCCTACTCAATTTTTCTCCATAAAATTATCGCTATCTTACATAGTAATGTTCCATTTATTTCTCTCTCTTCTGCCACAAGAATATAAGCTCCAAGAGAATAAGGATTTGGGCTTGATTGATTACTATAGATCCCTGGCTCTTAAAACAGAGCCTGAAACACAGTAGGTGCTTAATTAATATTTATCAAGTGAATAGATGTAATTTCTGTCTATATTTTGTCAGACGAGTACTACCTTCCCTTTAGGTATATGTACCTCGCTGTTCTATGATTCTTTATCTGGGAATGGAATTTCTATTTTGTTTTTTCAAATACCGTTGGTTAAGCTGAGGACTGCTATGGGAGTGGTCTCTAACTATCTGGAAAGACCTAGGCTAGAATAGGAAAACACTTTTGTGTCTTTGTTTTGGAGATCTTTCCATGTACCTCTTCATTTTCTCTTCATGCTTCCCTACCTCCTGATCTTCCTAACTCCATGAGCATGCTACTGAATATTTAGAAATGTAACTGGATGTCTACTCTCTGGACTTTATTTTGACTTGCTCTCCAACTTTGTACGCTCTTATCCAATTCCGTTGACGAGGTCATCTGTTATGTTTTCCTTTGGTGAAAGTGGACTTAAGTCTATTGACCATCATAGGTCTTTGGAAGAGTAGGCAAGACAGCAAGCAGGATACATATTCTAGGGGATCCGTCTGCCCCATTTATTTATGTAGCCAGAGTAATTGTAGAGATCACAGGAAACAAGGAATTTCAAGTTATAGTCTACTTAATTGTAAACATGTAACTGTTCCTTTCTTTGTGTAATAACTTCCTAGCTAGAGAATTTAAGAATAGTATTTTGAGTCTAGTTTTCATCTAATAACGTCTGCAGATGGAGACATTTGAAGCCATTCAAATCATATTCAATAGTTAATATCCCTGAATTATATTCACTTGCATTTATAACCACTTATATTTGCATGTACAAATACATTAAAATTGCATTTGCAAGCAACTCTGAATTCCTGAAGTACACTTGACTCTTCTTTTATACACATTATGGCAGAGCATTACGATAAGTGAAAGCGTTAGTCACTCAGTCATGTCTGACTCTTTGTGACCCTATGGACTATAGCTGGACAGGCCCCTCTGTCCTTGGAATTTTCCAGGCAATTCTCCAGGAGTGGGTAGCCATTCCCTTCTCCAGGGGATCTTCTTAACCCAGGGATCAAACCTGGGTTTCCCGCATTCTTTACTGTCTGAGCCAGCAGGGAGCCCTTGATTATGACAATCACTCTGCTTTAGAATCAGAGGAGGAACAGCAGCTAGGGAGTTCATCTGGCTTACCTCTAGTGGAACATATATCTAAACCACACAGTCTGTTTTTTTAAAGACTTCTGGAGAAGAGACACAATAATTTTTTTCTACATATAGATTGTTTGAAGATCAGAGATGAGGGGAGTTTTTAGGTCTCATCGCAATCCAGTTTTAAAGTCCTTTAAGTATTTCCTTGGTGTACTACAGTCTTTGCTTCTAGAAAGTAGAATGAGAAGGAACAGCTGATAAAAGGATACAAGGAGTAGAGAGTCAAAAAGCAGGGTTGAAAGAAATCTGGCAAAGGGAAATAAAGAAGAAATATAAAAACAATTAAATGTTCCATTCCTCTTTTGTCTTTTCATTCCAAGGGACTTGATTTGGTTCTATTTTTATAGATACTCACTACTTGAATACAAAGCACAAAGAGACTCAGGAATGATTAAGCGGTTCATGGTTGACTACTGGCTAACTGTGGATAAAACAAGTCCAGTTATTCAACAAGACAACGCAGGCTTCCCTGGTGGGTCAGTGGTAAAGAATCCACCTGCCAATGCAAGAAGATCCCACATGCCACAGAGCAATTAAGCCCTTGTGCCACAACTATCAGGCCTATGTTCTAGAGCCCAGGAAACACAGATACTGAAGCCTGCATACCCTAAGTGCTCAGCAAGAAGAGAAGGCACCACCATGAGAGGCCCACACACTGCATCTAGAGAGTAGCCTCCACTTGCTGCAACTAGAGAAAATCCCACAAAGCAACAAAGACCCGGCAAGCACAGCCTATTAAAAAAAAAAGTCTTCAACCTTAATATTTTTCAATAATAATAAAAGCACATGGTAATAAAAATTCAGTCTATGTAGAGAGGTCTAAGAAGAAAAGGCAAAGGTTTCCACCACATCTAGTCCTTTCAACCACTGTTAAATATTTCTTTAGTAATTTTCTAGAAAGAAAAATTAAACACACTTTCCTGTACAGATATATGAACGTGTGTGCGTGTGAGAGTGGGGAGGGTGAGGGGTGTGCATTTAAAATTTTATTCCATATGTGGTCATAATGACAATGGTGTAATGACAATATTAAGATTCAGATGTAAGTGGACATCTTGTGAGAATACCCAGGAGGTTTTTGGAGATGCCTCCATCCTACCTCCCCCCAATTTCTTAGAGTACAGCCATCAAATTAGAAACAGGAATCACAGTCCAGCTCCAATATAAGAGAAGTCAAGAACAATCCAAGCTCATGAGGGAGGGGATATATGTATACTTATGGCTGATTCATGTTGTTGTAGAGCAGAAACCAATACAATATTGTAAAACAATTATCCTCCAATTAAAATTTTTTTAAAAAAGCCATAACTTATGGAATAAAAAAAGAACAACTTGGTCCTATTAAAAGTCATAAAATAGTAAAAAATAAATAAATAAATAAATAAAATAAAATTTTATTCCAAAGCAGTGACATCACACATTCTATGTGGCATCTTACTTATTTTTCTCTTTAAAATACATTTTGGAGAACTCTCTTTCCATGTGCCTAGTTATGGAAGCCCCATGAATAAGGAAAATTTGGCTTTTTAAGCATTGTATCCCCAATGCCTACAACAAAGCTTTCACAATTAGTTCTTCTCCAGAAAAAGCATGTTAGGTAATTAAATTAATAAATCAGAAAATACTAAAAACAACTTCATTGCTTTGAGCAAAGGCATAATATTGCATTATTTAAAAGTACCAGAAGTTTTCAGTCTGTTATTGATGAACATTTAACATATTTTCAGATTTTTGGCTATTACTGTAATAAACATTCCTGAAAATACCTGTTATATCTTATACATGTTTATCTGTTTACAAGTGAATCCAAGGTAATTACTTTGCAATGTAATAATTCAGTCATTTTCATTTTTAACTTTGATATTTCCAAGTAACACTCTTAACTGGTTGCATCAATTTACACTCTTATTAAAATACAGTTTTTATTCTGGGACATACCACAAAACCTAAATGTTTAACAGAAATACACATTCCTAGAAACTACATATTTTTTTTGTCTACAGCCTTTGCTTGAAAACTGTCAGAGATCTAAAAAACTGAAAATCCTTTTAGCCTTGCTCAATACTAGGGACATCCTTTTCCTCAGACAAAGTATTTGTTCCTACTGGCCAGTTTTTTGGAACTTGGCCAAACTTCATGGCTAACTGCCTCCTTTGTATATTTTTATAATAAAATATAATTCTATTATTGTCTTTTTGTAAAAAGTTCAGTAACTGCACCTTTGTGAAATATAAATAATGGTTCAAGAGCATGCACATATCACTGAGAAAGTATTTATACAAAGGGAATAGGTAGCAGTCCTGTAGAAGCGCTTGAAATTCTATCTCTTGGACTTTCACATGGATTCCACTGCCTATTGACATTAAAATAAGAAAAGAAACCTATATGCAGAAAGAAGGTTGTATTCACATTAACATTCATGAAGGCTGAGCTGTTTGAGTCCTACACATCAAGTAGGGGAAATATCCTTTGTCTACTGATGAGAAAATGTCTCAGTGATAAATGGTTACAGACAGGGGTGTCAGAAGGGCAACAGCACACAGAACAGCTCCGACAAACTTAAAAAACAATTTTTTTTTTAAGTCTTCTACTCCAGTTCTTTTTGTTGCATTGTGGAGCACAGCGCCTATCTTCAGAAATAAAAGAAAAAAGATTGCAATGCAGAATTCCTAACCTTTACTGAGGCACTTCCCAGAAAACAGAAAACATAATCTTTGAAAATAATTTAAAACAAAGCTTCGAAGACTTCAGGATGCATAAATATTCAGACATTCCTCAAAGAAGCAGACTGCACCCTGCCTGTTTGGGTCTAAAATTTTTATTGTCATAAGAACAGACTGGTCGTCAAAATGTAAAGTCTAACGTCAACACTGGGAGACATTACGCACATCATTAAAAACGCTTTACACTTATTAACATAAATTCAAACACGTTATCACACTCATTCAGTAAATTTCTGAGAAGCACCATGTATGATGTCATGAGTTTGTCATTTAACAAACTAAAATCTTATTGACTTTCAGTTAATTTTCAAAACAAATTAAGTTGCAATTTGTAAATAGCCTTGTCTCATTGAGAAAAGGAAGCCTGAAAACCCCGGGCTCGAGGGCAAACATTTTCTGGGGCCTAACTCTAGGTGGCTCACTTTCCTCATCTAAGAATATAAAGGCTGAGACAATTGTCCTCTGCCGCCCAAGGGTTTCTTCCCTTCAGTATTTTGTCTTCTCTGCAGGAATCGAGAGGATTCAGTACGAAGAGCAAGAAGCATGGAATAATTTAAAACATGGATGTCAATACTATGCTTCCGGGCGTCCTTCCTCACATCACACAAGCCTTCAGAGGCAAAGAGGAAATGCACAGCAGCCCCGGACAAACCCTCACAAACCCTCAGTATCGTCCCCCTCAGTGTTTTCCAGCCGGTCTTTGCCAACGCTGTGCGAAAGAAACAGAACGCTACACGAGGTCAGCCCAAATAGCTCGATTAGCCTGCGGACTTGGCCCCGAACCTTTTATGTACTGGGGAAAATGAAGGGGCGGGGCAGAAGGGGAGGGGTAAGGGGCGGGGCTGGCGTCAGGGGCGGGGCTGGAACCCGCAGCCGACACCCGGGATACGGCGGAATCCCTGCGCCTGCGCGTCCCCGTCGGCCTGTGGTGAGAGAGTCCCGGGTTCTTGGGCGCGCCCTCGCGCCCCCGCCCTCCGCCTCCTCCCGGTCCCTTCCCACCTCCGCCCACTTGACGCGATGACGCACGGCAGGTTTGCGGACGTGGCGGCGGCGCACGGCACGAAAGGCGGAGACGTTGGTGGCGGCGGCAGCGGCGACGAGGGTGGAGGAGGACAGGGGCAGTCAGAGACTGAGGCTCGGCCATGAACTGGCCCGGGACGGCGGCGGCGGACCTGGTGGCCGTCTCCTCGTTGAGTCCCCCCTGCTAACGGGACAGGTAAAGATGGCGGCCAGAGGTGGGTGCGGGGGTGGGGGTGGCCGAGTCCGGCCGGCGGCGTTGGGGCCCCGACTGCCCTTTCGCTGGAGGCGGCGCGGACCCAGCGGCCGCAGATGTGGCGGGCCGGGTGTCGGGGGCTCGGACCCCGGCCCCGCTTGGAAGAGACTCCGAGGCAGCGGAAACCTTCGAGACCAGCTCCACCAAAGCCCCCTGATACACTCTCGGGGAAACTGAGGCTCAGAGGAAAGGCTCCTCCCTGCCCGAATTCCGGAGCAGAGCGTTTCCCGACTAGACACGCTACCTTTCTCCCACAACGTCGTGTTTGTGTTGGATATTCATTGACAGCATCTGGTACGCTTCGTCCCAAGTGCGATGACAACATAGGGATCTGAGGTTTAATCATCGCTAGGTGTAACAGAGAAAAAAAACTAGACGTGTGGAAAGGAGGAGGGGGGAAGTTAAGTTTTTAGAAACTCGATTGGCCCTGAGAAAACAGTCTCTCTGATACTGTCCCAGTGCTGAAGTAGCTTGAGACCTGTGGCCGTTTTATTGCTACTTGCTTAAGGAACGTCAAAGCGAAAACACCCAACAGCATTTATAGAGCACGCAGGCATTTGGGGAAATAATTTTCAGTTACCGAGTGAGCTGATGCGTGCTTTAACATGGGGTCCATTGGGGTACTTTTTTGCCAATTCTTACAATCTACGTAGCATGCAGGCTTGTTTCAGTTTCTGAAGGAGGCACTTGTGTTTTCTGTCCTGCCTTAAGAGAATTATAACAGGTGGAGCGAATTGAGCCAGATGACTTCACTACTGTGTAGTTTGTAATCTTTTATATAGTTGGCTCAGATAATTATATGCCAGGGCCAGAGTCTAGCTTTTCATATCAATTAGGGACACAACCAACTCTTGATTATTCAGAAACAAACTATCCAGTTTGTGGTATTCTACTGCCTGCGTTACTTCAGTACAAGTGGAGTGAAGAGATCGTGAGACCCAGATACTGTTTCTCAGTGTATCATGGAGTCGCTGCTGCTAAGTCGCTTCAGTCGTGTCCAACTCTCTGTGACCCTATGGACTGTAGCCTGCCAGGCTCCTCCGTGCCTGGGATTCTCCAGACAAGAACACCAGAGTGGGTTGCCATGCCCTCTTCCTGGGAATCTTCCTGACCAATGGATCGAACCTGCATCTCTTTGGTCTTCGGCTTTGGCAGACAAGTTCTTTACCACTGGCGCCGCCTGTGTAGCACATATATGGAGAGACGTTTATAATAGTATCTAAAATGGCTTTTGTGCCTTGCTCAGTGAATTTCAGCGGTACTAAGCTACTTTGGGATTCTAAGAACAAATTATCAGACTTTTTCATCTAAAGTTGGCAGCATAACTGAGTTAGTATAGCCAAGTGTAAATCGCTGTATATTAAGTGGTTCATAACTTGTAAAACTTTTTGAGAATATGAAAACAATGAATATTATCCCCAGAAAAGTGTGCATATGTATAAAATTTTGCCTAGGAATCCACAGTATTCACAGATATTTCCTAAAGACAGTATTGAAAGACTGTTAAAAAGCGGAAATAAAACTATTATGTGGTTTAGGTGAAGGTGAGATACTTTCAGCTTCTTTGAGAACAAAATAAAAATAAAGCATCCTTAATTTATTGTATTAAAACAAGTTTCATCTTTAACCTTGTTAGAGTTGTCACTTGTTAGAATTCCTTGAAGGAACAGATGTGATTTTAAAACTGCTTTTGAGATGTAAAATGTGGGTAGCTTTCTTCAGTTTGGTGGCTGCTGAGTTAGGAGTTCCAGTTTATGGTAGTATAATGTAGCTCTTGGGGGAACAGGTGAAATTATCGACTTAATATGTAGCTATTAGTCACTTATTGAGTAGAAACTTTTGAATTTTTAAAGCATTACCGTGTTGCCATAGAGCAGGGTCAGAAACTGATTTTCTGGGGTTGGATTCAATGATATGAAATAGTTTCCCAAATTTTCTAAGTATGTCCCAACATAGTAGATGATCTATTGTGTATATTACAAATTCAGATTTCTGGAGTTGGTCTTTTCTGATTTTTTTTTTTTCTTTTCCACCTGGTGCTTGTCCATAGTATTCACAACTGCCTTTGGGAAATCATTTAGTCTTGGCTTTCATTGCACAGCATTTTCATGATTTCCTCCTCCTCTGATTACTTCTTTTCCATTTTTGCAGGCTGATCTTCCTTCATCTAGATACTAAATGTAGCAGTTCTCCAAGGGTCCATTTTCATGATTTCCTCCCCCTCTGATTACTTCTTTTCCATTTTTGCAGGCTGATCTTCCTTCATCTAGATACTAAATGTAGCAGTTCTCCAAGGGTCCACATTGGACCCACTTTTCTTATTCTGCGCTCTCTCTAGGTAATCTCATCTATACAGGTTCAGTTGCCACCTATGTGCAGATGAGTCATGAAATTATGTCACTCACACCTTTCTGAATTTGACTGCATAGTTCACTTGACTATTTGACATTCTTTTTGGTTAAAGGAATTTATAATCAAAGTCCCCCACCCTCACCCCATGCTCTTCCAGTGTTCCAAATCTTAGCAAATGGCACCAATGTTTACTCAGGGACATAAATCAGAAATCTTGGTGTGACCTTTAACTAATTTCTTCCTATCTGAGCCACATCGTTAAGCCCTAAGTATTTTACCTTCCCAATTCCTTTTACTACTTCTCTACTCTCTTTCACAATTATTGAAAATAATCTATCCTTCCCTATGAGAATAATTAATATGAAGCTAAAACCGTGAGTGTGGAATTGGTTTATGTTCTTGTTTTTTAAGACTTTGGTGGGGGAGGGTCTGGTTGCCACCTGGGATCCCACTCTCCTAACAGAGGTAAGAAGGGATTTAGAAACCTTTGTGCAGGGTCTATATTCTGGGGCCCCAGGGCAGGAAGGGGTAATTGCTGGGTGGCCTGGAGGTGGGGAGGCAGAGTCCTTGCCACCTGCATGCCCACATCCACCCTGAACATGATGGTGGGGTGAGATGCTCTGGGAGGGATGAGGAGGTCCCCAGGCTAGGGCCAAGTTGGCAACAGGGGTTGTGGCAGGTAGCCACAGCTTCAGCAGTACTAGGTACCATAGTTACAGGGCATCTTGTTGCTGGCATCGTCAGTGGTGAACTTGTAGTCATACATGAGTTCCTCACCGCGCAGGACGCAATGCAGGGTAGGTAAAGATGATGATGTGCCCCTAGCCCTCCGCGTGGATGACTCGAGAAAGCAGTTGGGTTCACAGGGGTGGTTGATGACACAGACAGCATTGCCATACATAGTGGCACCCCTGTGTCAAAGCCATCCATTCAGAACACATAGCACCGAATGCCCCTCCCGTTGGAGAATTTCTCCCACTTAATCTTTTTTAATGAGAATAGGTCAGCTTGATGAAGGTGATTTGTGAGTGAGTATACTTAAGTCAGCTCTCATCTCAGTCTTAAAATGTCTTTTCTGAAGTGTAAGTGAATACAGTGCCTTAAAATCTGTTCACAGTCTCTATGGACCTTAAATTGACCTTAAAGTTTGATGAAAAGCTGCCAGGGAAGAAATCCCTGGTTGAGAGCAAAATCATGACCTGTGTAGATGGCACATATTGTACTAAATATAAATACTGAAATTAGCCTGATCCAGGGAAGTGGGAAGGGAGACCAAAAGATAGTTCAGTATCATGGAACTTAAAACTCAGGACAACTCAGAAAGTTTGGGGTTTATAAAAGCATTGTGTGTATATATGTAAAAACTATATATATACTTTGATTCCATCAGATCTATAAATTATATATATGATCACACGTTTTTAAGATGTGTGATCTTAAAGTTATTTCTTATATTTTCTTCACATACTCAGAATGGGGAAACTTAATTTTTTGACCTAAAAAAATATAGCAGTTTGCCCTCATTAAAATGTAAGCATCACTGTTTTGTGACATACAGTCTAAAATAATGGATTACCTCTTCCTCCCATCCCATTGTCTCCATTGCCAGATATGCTCATTGTTCTTCAACAGCTACAAAACTTGAACCTAAGTTTTTAAATGACTCAAACCATTCTTTAAAAAACAAAATATAGTGTCTTGAATATAAGATTCATGTAAATTAGTCAAATGGGTCAGCTACATTCCAAAGTTTTCTCTGCCTTCTTTCCCCACCAGATTTGGACATGGCTGGGAGGCATCAGAATCGTAGTTTTCCTCTTCCAGGAATTCATTCAAGTGCTCAAGTACATGCATTTGGAAATTGTACAGACAGTGATATGTTGGAGGAAGATGCTGAAGTGTATGAGCTTCGATCCCGAGGAAAAGAAAAAATCCGAAGAAGTACATCAAAAGATAGACTTGATGACATTATAGTGTTAACAAAAGATATACAGGAAGGAGACACTTTAAATGCAATAGCCCTTCAATACTGTTGTACGGTAAGTTTTAATCTGATTTTGCATAATGCAGCCCCAAATACATTACTTGTTCATAGTACAAGTTGAAGTAAAGTCTATGCCCTTTCATCTTTGTTCCTACACACACACACGCCTCCCGCCACCCCCCCCCCCCCCGCCGCCCCTGCTTTTTTCCTCTTTCCATAGAAATCTCTTATCCTGTTGGTGGATGTTAACTTCTTAACTTTTAAGTGAACACTTGAATTCTGTTTATTTCTAAATGATTCTGTTTTCAGATTGAAAACACTGAAATGTATTTATTTTTCTCCTTATTCAAGTTGTAAGAGAATGTAGAAATATATGAGGAAAATATTTTTCCTGTCCCAACTTCCTGAGGTAACACACGCTGGTGTATCTCTTTCCATACCTCCTCTGGGGGGAGATGTATATGTATGTGGTGATGTTTTTAAAATTGGTTTATATTATCCATGTTACTGTGAAAGTTGCCTCTTTTTCATTTCTTAGTATATCATGGACATCCCTGATAGCCATACAGGCCTAACTCACTATGGTATATAGCTTAAGATGTTCCTTAGTATGGACATACCACAGTTATTAAATTGTTCTCTTATTCATGGGTAGTCAGGATTTTCTCCATGTTTTGCATTGGGCAGTGAATGTCGTCACTACTAATACCTCTGTTTCTGTGAAGTAGATTCTCTTAAGAGGGATTTATAGAGGAGAGGTATATTTTTTATTTTACTAGGTATTAAACTGTTTAAATTCATTTTATATCTGTGTCATGTCCATCTTGCATCCATAACATGGAATCTGTTTTCATGTAAACACGTTTAAATCCTTTGTTATCAAAGTTTTTATTCTTATGCTCCCAAAAGAATTTTGAAATGTATGTACTATGTAACACCTCGCACATTTTGAAGTGAACATCTTAAATACATCATGACTTAAAATTGTTTCTAAGAATTTAATTTCCAGAATGTTGTCAATATTGATATTTTTAAAAAAGACTATTACAATATTCTTTAAATGTATGCATGGAATTCTAAATACCACCAGGATTTGCTACCTAAAATCATTTAAAATATATATGAGCTCTCTTTTTGGTAGCATGAAATTTTATATATTCCTTTTTCTTCTTGATTAATATTTTCATTCTCCCCCTCAAAATCTTTCATAGTATAAAATATATTTATGCTTGAAAACCTTTTATGGATTACCTGTCACAGTTCCCTGCAGTAGAAACACACATATATTGATAAATTTATATATATATTTAAATTTAATTTTATAAAGTTTCCTATGACCATGAGGTTCTATGTGTTTTTTATTTTTTTTATGTTATGTGTTTTATTGTTATTTTTTATGAATAAATACTGCAGTTATTCATGATTGATCAAAACAAATATTATACATTTTAATTTAAACATTTAATAAAATATTTTATTGAAATGCATTTCTTGATGGAGTAAGAAAAGCTGGGTTTGGGGTTTTTTGTGATTTGTTCATGCATGGGAACATTATTTATTGTTAAATCAGAAAATGATCTGATTTCATTCTTTAATGCAGATAAAATTGTTAATATGTATTCTGTAGAGAAATAAGACCACGGAGAAATAAACCTTAGAAGGTTGTTAATGGAAAGTAATCAAGACTTTTAAGATTGGGGCAAGGCTAAAAATATCAACATGGAGATCCAAGAGAAGAGTATGGTCTAGTGGTTTTATTAGAGAAACAGTAGTTTTCTAGAGCCTAGAAAGTTTTCTTAGAAAAAGAGAAATCTGAAATGCCATCTGAATGATTTAAAAATAGGTCATATTTTTAATCAGTGAGGTTTTGAAAAGGACAAAGTATTTCAGACATATGACAGTGAAGTAGAAAAGATAGCAAGGAGGAAATAAAGTAGACAACAGAGGAAGTTTATTAGGTGTGTCAGAAACGAGTGACACAGACTAGGATGAAGTGCTGTAAGATAACTAAGGAAAAGTTTGATATATAGTAAGAGAAGATCATTTTAAGGTTTTAAAGAGTGCTGCAAAATGGGGGTGGGGGTGGGGCAGGGAGAACCTGCTAGTGAGTTAGAGGGAATCCAAGAAAGTGGTTATTAGAATATCCAATGAATGTAACTGCGTGGGCTAAAATATTCATAGCAAGGATAGAGAAGAAGCTGATAGAAAATGTATTAGGGGCAATCACAGGATGTGTCTGCTGTTTCCTTAATTAAATGTAGAGTGATGAAAGGCAGTTAGCTTAACAGAGAAGATGGCATTGGCCATAGTAATGGGAAAACTGAAAAAGCGGAGTTAGGGGGTTAAACAGTGCTCTGTTTGACAGAGCGCAACTAATAGGGAAAAAAAAGGATTAATCTTACAAAAAGGATTTATCATTTAAAAATTATGGAAGTTAGTGCCATATTCTGCTTATAAATATTCAACCTTAGGAATTATTAAAATATGCCTGTTATAAAACAGTGATGAGGAACAAAAAGTTCAGGGTTGGAATCCTAAATGTAACCAAGGAAGTTTGCATAACAGAGAAAACATTATAGCGATATTTAGAGATAGAAGCTAAATCTTGGAAGCATGGTTCAGAAAGATTGCTGAGTCGTTATTAGTTGGAATGTATAATACCAAACAAAAGAGCATTTAAAGAGAATAGGGTCAGGCTTTCAGGTTGTCAGTGAATCCTCATTTGTCTTAAAAAGATTCCTAAGATAGTAAAATGACGAAACACCCTTTAACATTACACTATCATCTCCTCTCTCTTTTCCTTCCACACATATACATCAAAGGAATTCACTTTTTCTCATTCTGCATCACACTGGATCAGTAATATGCAATTAATCCAGGTCACTGCTGCCTCTTAAAAACCCTCTTTGACAACCTGGATTCTGCAGGTTTCTGATTTTCCTACTATTAAAGTTTAATATAAGCTAACACTTGCATAATATATGTGTTTCACTATAGATGTTCTTTGGACATTTTAATACATTAATCTTCACAGTAACCGTATGTGGTAGGTAGTAGTATTAGGGCCATTTTACATACGTGAAACTGATTTGCAGAGAGGTTAAACAACCTGCCCCAAATCATACAGCTAGAAAGTGTCCAGGTCATGCTTCAAATCCTGGTAGCCTGTGCTTTTACCCACTATGACATAGTGCTTTCCTGGCTCCTGTTTCTCAGGCTCCTTTGTGGCTTTCTCTCACTCAGCACGCACCTCAAATGTTGGCATTCCTCAGGGATCTTTCCTGTGTTACCTTTTTATAGCAAATCTATCTACTCTTGTGACTTAAGTTATCATTTCTGCTGGTAATCCACAAATCTCTCTCTTTAGCTGGATCATTCTGAATTTGAGACATTCATCTCTTGACTGCCTTTTGGACATCCTCCACTTTCATATTTCAGGCACCTCAAAGTCAACACATGTGAAATCTGTGTTCATTCTCTCTTATCCCTCTCCAGTGTTCCGTATCTTATGAGGGACATGATTATCCATTGTTGGCCATGTCAGAAATCAGTTTTATCCTAGATTCACTTTAACCTTTCTGACATCAATCAGGTGATAAATGATATGGGCTTAGTTTACAGCTTTGATGGACTAATAATTTAAAGGTAGTTGGAGAATCTGGCATAGTAACTGGTAGCCTGAGAAATACTCCCTTACTCTTGCCATTGTTGGCAGTTGGATAGGATATATAGACAGGTTGAGGACTATATAAAGTATACAAGGAAAGCCTATAGAAATGACTGATCTTGGGAGGAGCTGAATAATGCATTTACAGCAAGAAGTTTGGGGGGAAATGGCTTCAGAAAGCAAGTGAAGGAGATATATTATCATTTTATTAATTCCAATGTGTATTTTTAAAAATAAAATATTTTAACATATTTAAAATTAGAATGGTGGCATCTTCAATATTTGGTGGAGTTTTTTTACCTTAATGATACAGAAAATAATGGGACATCCTGAGAGTGGATGGCATCTTAGTTTTGATAAAACATGGTACTTTTATTGGGTTGACATTTGCCTGTACTCTTAACTGCCACATAAGAAGAAAGAACTTAAGTCTGTAATCCTTCCTTCACAAATTGTTTATAAGCAGCAGAGTGTGATATTTGTACATGAGGTACAAAGAGAAATATCAAAAGATCCTAGAATCTATTTAAATAACTAGAATTAGTGTTAACAATATATGGGGTGATGGTAGAATATAATTGGTGATTTCTTAAGACTGGTAGATCAAGTGTGGTGTAGAACTGTTACCCACAGATAAAATCTTTCTGGATGTGATAACTCAGTACTTCTAGATTAAGCTCATTTTTTCCCCTCTAAAAGTAACTGGGATGAATGACTTGTTCCTACTTTAATTTTGATTCAGAATTTAGTTGAATGTTGCCTTTTTTTTTTTCTTACAGGTAGCAGATATCAAGAGGGTTAACAATCTCATCAGTGACCAAGACTTTTTTGCCCTTAGGTCTATCAAAATTCCAGTAAAAAAGTTTAGTTCATTGACTGAAACACTTTATCCTCCAAAAGGAAGACAGGCTTCACGTCCTTCTACTGTTCAATACCTTCCAGAACAACAGGAACTTTTGTCAGCTAATGACTCTCTTTCTTCCACTGAGTCAGCTGGTAGCTTTCTAAAAGAAGTAGACCGGGACATCGAACAAATAGTAAAATGTACAGACACCAAAAGAGAGAACCTGAATGAGGTGGTGTCTGCTTTGACAGCACAACAGGTCCGTTTTGAACCTGACAACAAAAACATTCAACGGAAGGACCCTTATTATGGAGCAGACTGGGGAATAGGGTGGTGGACAGCTGTAGTGATAATGTTGATAGTAGGCATAATAACACCAGTGTTTTATTTGCTGTATTATGAAATTTTAGCTAAGGTGGATGTCAGTCACCATTCAACAGTGGATTCTTCACATTTGCATTCAGGAGTCACACCCCCATCACAGCAGAGAGAAATGGAAAATGGAATTGCTCCAACTAAAGGAATACCCTTTGGTCCACAAGATGATCATAAACTATATAGTCAAGATTCTCAATTACCTGCTGCTCAACACAAAACATAGCAGGCAGTTCACAGTTACAGTGTTACCAATCATATGTGCATTTGGAATGTGGTGAATCAGTTACAGTCAGTCACCACTTCAAAGGCAGAATTTAGGGAGACTGAAGATGCTTTTTCACCTTTTGTTATTTGGAGCCACTTACAATGGGTTGAGTATAAAATCACTACAGTTGCTAGTTGTTGATATTGAAAGCAGTGAATCTGTATCTGTTTTATCAATGCTTAAAGCAGAAATGAATTTGAATATGTGTCCAGGAAGTTCTTGAAAAATGCATCATTTTTCTTAGTCAAGACTGGTTATCTTTAAATTTTATTTTTAAAGTATTTTTGTTTTGAGGTTATTAGTAATAAATTTATTAAGCAAATAATGATAGCATCAGATGTCTGCAACTGATGGAGATTTTAATACTGTGAACCATCAAGATGTTCAGTTGCAAGAAAGTCATTCTAAAATTATTTGATAGCACTTAAAATTCTATTTTGAAGTTTTAAAAAAAATTTAGTTCATACACTATGAAAGCATAAGTAGAACAGAAATGGGAAAGTTATCTATAATGTCTGTACTAGAGGGTGAAATGTATTATTATTAAACCCCCCAAATAATGTGTTACTGTTGGGAAGTTGCCATTTGGTCATTAGAACACTGGATTATGTCAGGTCGTAAAAGTTATCTTTCTCTCTTAAAGAATACTGCCACTGCTTCTGTTTTTTAAGTAATTTTATTTGCCTCTGATATTTGAAAGCACTTTTGTTGTTCTTTGATGAAAGTGTTACACGTGTACAGATTACCATTATTTAGGAAATATTTCCTTACATACTGTAATAAGTTGTTGCTGTATTACATGTAGTAACATGCCTTAATTATATTTAACGCCTTATATAATTTTCAGAATTAAGCATTGTTTTAGATAGTCCAATAGGATTCATAACATAGGCCGTATAAAATTAGCCTCCACCTGCACTATCAAGCACAAGTTAATGGGATGAAAACATTTTCAGTCTGTCTCTGAGGTCTGTTGCAGAAAAGCAGGGGTAAAGAGACTGTTAGCATGAGCAGTAACAGACATATTGCTTTATTGATCCCTTTGCCTCTAGAGTTTTTCAAAGAGAAAATGTTCAACTTAGATCCTTTTTCCTTGAATTAGAGCATCACATCA
The DNA here is from genome assembly GCF_001704415.2 of Capra hircus. Lineage (NCBI taxonomy): Eukaryota > Metazoa > Chordata > Mammalia > Artiodactyla > Bovidae > Capra > Capra hircus. The sequence goes on from NC_030814.1 coordinate 20,455,025, forward strand.
CTCTGGGGAACAGAGGCCAGAGGTGTATGGTTTGGTCAGAAAGAAGGGGTTTATAGGGCCACATTTTAAGATCTACTGTGGATCAGACAGACTCTGACTAAATTGCATTTGCATATTGATTCCATGATTTAATTTTTAAAAGTATCTGTTTTTAAAATGTTACCAAAATAATTCATTAGAAGCAAGATTTGGTGGAGTCTGGCTTGCCTGTTTTGTGTATAATAAAGTATGTACCTTAAGATACATTATAACACCTCATTTTCTGGGCATTATTTCCTAACTTTTAATGTTTAAAATTTTTGACCAGCTGTTTTATATTTCAGATTTCAATCTGGATACAAAGTGAGGTGCATGCTTAATGAGGCTTAATGTACTTTCAGGAGCAATGTGTCTGAGAAAGACAGGACAAAGAAGTCAAACATTAAAGCCCTTCCATATATATCAGAGGGCCTTAGATAATTACCAGAAAGCGTTAATATGGAAGTCTGTAGCAAATTGATTTTTTGAGTGACTGTATTTGAGACTTTAAAAATTGCTTTAATGTGCCTTGGTCATCTTTCTAATTTATGCTCAGTGTTAACTTGGTCAGTTTACATTGTATTTATTAAGCCTGCTGAAAATCAAGTTTTAGGGAAGAAAATAAAGATTATTTTAGGATAGAATGGGCTAGATGGCCTTTGAAGAACTTTGTTTACATCAAATTGATGAAATTTCAGATAGTCAAGGATTCCTTTCTGCTTGTGATACTTGGAAATTGACAGAAGTCTGATTTCCAAAATCACTAACATTTTAAAAAGTAGGTGTTCTGTGTTGGTTAGAAACATTTTCTGTCTTGCAGAGTGTCCTATTCCTTGAAGAAAGTATAACATATCCTTATGACACAGGCAGTTTCCTTTGTCCTTATGTTTGAATTATATATAATTAAAATTAAATATATATTTTTACTTGATTGAATAGTTTGAATTACATATAATTCTATATATATGTTATATAGAGAATTCTATATGTTATATATATAGAATTCTAGATTTTAATCCTTATCATTTAAAAACAATTTCCTAAGCATTTAATAGATAAAATAATTTTAACTTTTAAAAAGTACTAAGTAGTACTACAAAATTTGTAGTAAATGCAGATTGCTTTGTAAAACTTAATAAAACAAGAAAAGTTATCATTTGATATTGTGGCTTTTGTGTTGAAACCCTTATCTGAATTTACTTTGAGACTTTACATTAGAAGATACATACACACGTATGTACATACGGATGTAAAAGTAACAACTGTGAATCACTGCATTTGGTTCACTTAAAATGTTGGAGTTTCAAGTGTTTAAGAAAAACCTGCTTAATTTTAAAAGGGGCAGTTCTTTCTTAAAGTTTGGGTACAAATGGTTAAGCTTGTTTCAAACAATGGATGGTATTTAAATTATTTTTGCAATCCTATTCCTAGAAAATTATAGGCTTTGTGTCCTTAGTAGATATATTAAGATCAGTTATAGAGTCATTAGGAATTAGAAGACAGTAATGTTAACTTCTTCGAAAACTTGTGTTTTAAAGCTTGTCTTTTTCTGAACCCTACTCGTTCAATGGCCTGAAGAGTTCTTTAAATGAACCACTATTTAGTCATTAGTTTTACTCAAATTACCTACTTGGAATATGAAGCATACAGTTAATTAGGTTTTAGAAATACCATGAAACAGGATCCAGTCAAAGTGTTACAGAGTAAAGGTGGAGTTTTGGGAAGTCTGTATTTAAACGGTACATTATGATGGGAATCATTCTTATTTTGAATTACGTTGCTCAGGAAATCAGTATTTTTCTTCCAAGTATGTGCATATTGCACTGTTGGATCACAGAAATCTGAATGCTTTAATTATTTTATGTATGCAAATTATATAAAACTTTTGTATAATATATTTTATACAAATGCAGCATGGAATTGTAGAATATTATGTTAGCATGTACATCTGTAAAACTGGGTTTTAAAACTTTCTGCCCCTTATTTTTCACATTTTAAAAGATATAAAAAATGTAATAAAGTTTCTATTTTATTATTCAATCAAAAATGGAAGCCGGTTAATTTAATTGAATAAAGCAAATCTTTTCTCCTCTTCTAACTATTTAATAAAAGAGATACTATGTAAGATAGATTGAATTGCCAAAGATTTACCAATTCAGATTCTCCCTTATATTGAAACAAAATACACTGGATGACTTATAGTACATAAGTGAAAGGAAATGAAAACAAATTTCAGATGAACGTTATTTGCAGTGAAAAAGGCCTTACGAGGCATGGAGATTACAGATTGATCATGTAACAATATGCTCTATTTACATTTAATTTTATTATGAAAAACTTTTCATCTCAAAATACTAATTTTAAAAAATACTAGTAACAAAAATCAGTTATTTGGAGTTATTTAATGGAGAATCTGTGGTGTAAACCTTGGTTTCTTCATTTTTAAAAGCATCTTAATCTTAAAAGTTGTATTTATATTTTTTCTTATAAAAAGTTACTTACTTCAGAGCCTTTAAGCATACTAAAGAAAAGCCATGATACTGTACATCTGAAAGTGGGGAAGGAAAGGTTAACAAGGTCCAATGAATGTCAGCATTCTCTCAATATCCAAATCTCTTAGTTTGTTCTTACAGCTTTTAATCACCTAGAGTTCTATTGTTGATGGTGGTTTGTTCAAGAACATCTGATACTGGCATCCTGCTCAACAAATACACAGTTATTGTACTAGGTAAAATAAGTATTAACAAATTAGTTTTCTCAAACATATTTCAGTAGAGTCAAAATAATATCAAACAAAAGGACACAATTTTTTTTTGCAGGAATTTAATGTGTAAACAAATACAGAAAAATAAGCATTAGAGCAACAAAACAGTTTTGCATCTTATATATAGAAATTTTAAAGACACTTCACTATCAAGTATGAGGTGAATCTCTGCGCTAAAGTTGACCTTCTTACAGAATAATCTCACAGTCTTCTTAGATTTTAAGCCAGAAAAATAAGATTGCCACTGTTAAAGCAACCCACAAATACTTCCTGCCTGTTCTCACAATTAGTCTACTTTAAACTTATAAAAAGATCTTCCCAAGAAGGAAGGCAATGCACTTAATAGACATGGCTGGGCCTCCTCAGCAAATCCTTGCCCGTAGTAGATGCTTTACCATCTGTAGGACTAAAATGGTGGCAACTGACTGAGAGCCAGGAAAAAAAGATTCCTGTATCTTTGGTGTATTTGCCTGATTCACATGTTATCTTCAGATTCATAAAAAAGGAAGTAAACAGAACAATAACGTAAGATTTGTATAAATTAAATAGTATTTAGCTGTAGTACTAAGGAGTTGAGAGAATAAGAAGCATGTAATTTACTAATCCTAAATGACTACTGCCCATTACAACTGAAAAGTGAGACTTCTCCTCTTAGGTAGATTGCTACTTTAGAGTGTTTCATTCATGTTTTCCATTTATAATCTTTAAAATTTTTCATAAACTCCTTTAAGAAATACCATAGGATCAACACAATACTGAATAATGGCCCTCACACCCATAGTGAATGATCTGAGGAAATATTACAGTTGAAAGTGGTCTTTTTTTTCCTGAGAAAGCCATATTACAAAATGGCACAAGACAATACACATTTTTTTCCACTAGAAAATAAGATGGGAAAATCAGATTTCAATACATTTTGTGAGGAAAATAAGTCTGTCTCTCAAAACTGTTTTCAATCGCTTTGCCAGTTACAATTTTTTTAGAGGGTGAGAATCAAATTTAAGCATGATCATTGCCATAAGGTGAGAGAATGAACACACATGGTGAACTCTGGGTGGAATTTAAGCAGTTTTTATAGAAAACTGTTTACAAGTGAAGAAACTAAGGCACAGAAAACCTAATCAAGTTCAATTTCAAGGCTGAGTTTAATAGTAAAGGTAGAAACAGAATCTACGGCTCTGATTCTCAGGTCAGAGGGCAATGCGTGGTATCTTCCCAAGAGGGAAAAATTTCTTCTGGTGAGTAATGTTAATAAATCATTTTACATAATAAGAATGTCTTTGAAAATCTTTGGCATATGTGAGTCATTGGAATCTGAAGATTTTAGATATCTTCTCTCCTACCCCAATACAAAAAGGGGAGCTAGTTTCTAAATGAGTCAAAAAGATTAATCTCAATTTCAAAGTGACCTGAGTTTTATTCTGCATTGTTATATCAACTGGACAGTTTGAATCCTATGAAATGTAACAGAGGCCACTACACCTCACAGATTACACATATATGCATTCTGCAATGAGATTTATACAACTTGAACTTACTCCACATTTTCATCAAGTATGAAATTAAATACCTCAGTCTAATTTTTCATTAACCAATGACTCAAAGATAACAAACTTGTTACAGTGGGATGATTAGTTGATCTATAGGATGATATGAAATTAGCCTCAAATTCAGGTATTTATTTATCCCAGGTCTTTGTATTGGTTTCAGATTAAATTGTGAAATTAGCTCAGATTGGCATTTTTCCCTGTGCATGTGTTTCCAATCACAAAACTTTTAATCTCATAAAATATGCATTTGTAAGAGCTCAGGTAGGTTTATGTAGTCATAATATAGTGGCACAGAACATACCATGTAAAAGTAAAAAATAAAATTATTTTCAAGTTTCTTTGTTTCTAAAGTGCTCCACGTGCAGTATTAAACCAACTTTCAGATTATAGAAATCCATTATGACTAGTAGCAGTTTTAGAAAAGATCAGCAATTAAATAATTTTTTAAAGTATGAATACATAGATTAAAAGATGCAAAAACTCTTAAAAAAAAGATGCAGAAACTCCAGGTACATTCTAATCCAAAACATAAAAAAACAAAATCCACTTGAATACATTAGAGAGATGACAGAGGTGTTGAGAAGGAATGTCAGTGTCAGAGATTGACTGACAAGGTAACTAGTGTGTAAACTCAGAGTGGTTCTGAATATTTTAGTAACAAGTATTTTTCTAACAAAACAGTAACAAAAATAAAGTACTTACTCATTTCTTATCAGAAATAAAATAGAAAATAAGTCTGTCCAAATGTTCAGAAGCTGTATCATAAAAATATTTTATGAGAAATTCCATAGCTAGTAGGTTGCTTCATCCATGTTGTCGTCACTGTCTGCACCAAAATCATCTCCATCTTCAAAGTAGGAATTAATGTAGTCATTTTCCTAAGTGAAATGGTATACTCCTCAGTAAACTTTAAAAGTATGAGTAGTAACATTGAAGAATATAACGTGGGCTATCCCTTTAAACATAAGTTTATAAATACCAAAGTTAGGTAACTAGAAACTATGCCAGGCTTAAAAGTCTCCGTTATTTCAATGCTTAAAACATTAACTTTCACACATCTACCTGTGCTCTTTCTTCCTCGAGACCACCATCCCCTACTAGTCTCAGGCACCAACTAGCTGAGAGAACATATACGGGTGCCCATTACACGTTACCAGCATACATCTCATTCATTATACCTTAGAGGAGGGATGATACGTGGTTTAGCTAGTTTAACCACTATACACTTAGTCCAAACAAATGTACAAATAATAAATGAAGCCAATTTACATTAACATTCATTTGACTACACCAGAACTAAGGTTTTCAGTTATAATAGCTGAGCATAAGCAGAGATTTTTGCTTCCTATCAAAATAAATAAAAGACCTCAAGATAGTGAATCAAATATAGAAGATGACATACTACATTCTATCTAGGGTGGCTCAGTTTCTTTTAAGAGAGATTAATCCCCTGGGAACATTCCAATTCTTCTGGGTGAGTAAGACTCAGTTCAGTTCAGTTCAGTCGCTCAGCTGTGTCCGACCTTTTGCAACCCCATGAATCACAGCACGCCAGGCCTCCCTGGCCATCACCAACTCCCAGAGTTCACTCAGACTCATATCCATCAAGTCAGTGATGCCATCCAGCCATATCCTCTGTCATCCCCTTCTCCTGCCCCCAATCCCTCCCAGCATCAGAGTCTTTTCCAATGAGTCAACTTGTCGCATGAGGTGGCCAAAGTACTGGAGTTTCAGCTTTAGCATCTACTATCCATGTAAATGACTCAAGATAGTTCTGCTTTCTACCAAATATTCAAAAATCCATTTTGGATATAGATTAAAAGAGACTTAAGGGGGTTATTAACCATGCAGTGCATGGACTGTCACCGGATTCCACCTGGAACAAGCAAATATTTTTTTCCAATCAAAACAATCTGAACACTGGTTTAATACTTGATGATATTAAAGAAATACATTTTATTCTGTTAACTATGATAATGTTACTGTGATAAAGAGCCCTTATTTTTGAATACATACTGAAATAATGAAGCTGAAATTCCCAATACTTCGGCCGACTGATGCAAAGAACTGACTCAATGGAAATGACCCTGATGTTGGGAAAGACTGAAAGCGGGAGGAAAAGGGGATGACAGAAGATAAGATGGCTGGATGGCATCACTGACTCGATGCACATAAGCAAGCTCCAGGAGTTGGTGACGGACAGGGAGGCCTGGCGTGCCGCAGTCCATGGGGTCGCCAAGAGTTGGATATGACTGAGCGACTGAGCTGACTGAAATATTTATGGATGAAATGATACAATGCCTGGGATTTGCTTTACAATGATCCAAGGCAGCTGGGGCTTTGATGGGGGTCGGGGGGCAGGAGTGGACTGGGTGGATGAAAGAGCGGCAGAAAGGCTGGCTATGAATTGATGATTGTTAAAGCTGAGTGCTGAGTCTGTAGGTGTTTTTATTACTAGTCACTAGTTTTTGAACATGATTGAAATTTGCCATAAAAAATTAACCTCCAAGATACTGTTTTGAGGGTGTTAGCCTGCTGTGGCCCCCTTTGCCTGGCAAAGCACAAAGCTATTCTTTTCTATTTCACCCCCTGCCAAATTAATCTCTATATCTCTATTATCTATAGCAGGAATTATCACAGAGTAATTAAGAAATAGACACTATTCTCAAAAGAAAGTCTCCTGGATATCATCTTTTTTAGGATCTGCATGGTGGGATACTATATATAAATTTATATAAATAATATAAGAAAGGTAACTTGTGCTATTCAGATATGTCTTTCATTACTTTGTCCTCCCTAAACACTTTAATTTCCTGTTTCCAGCTCAGACCCTTACTATAATCTAGGAAATTGTCCTTGTTTCTCTGGTGCTAAGAAATCCAACAGTCTGGAAACCTTGCTGAATCCTGGGGGTAGTGTGTGGGGGAGGGGTGGCATGGTTCAGGTGAGGCCACCTTGTACACGAGACCCTGCTGAGGACACCGGTGTGGAACTGTAAGCTAGTCAGTTTGTACACACAGGTGGAAACGAGAAAGGAAGAGACACTGCATTTCAAATTGAGCATATGCTACTTGGGTTTAGACATGAGCGTGTCCAAGTAGGTTCAGTGACTCACATTTGGTAATTCTGTGAGATTAGTAATCTTGATACATAGACTGGTACAGAGTTAGAACCTGTTGAAACTGATGGTGTAAAGGGTTCTTGGCTTCATTTGGGCCCCTGCTCTTTAACTACAACATTCAAAAGGCTGAAGAAAAAGTCCATATTTTCTCAATTTTACATGTAGGTGTTATATAGATAATTCGCTCCATTTTACTCTTCCAAACAGAATGCTTATCACATCCTCAATATATATACATATCAATGAGTTGCTGCTAAGTCACTTCAGTTGTGTCCGACTCTGTGCAACCCCATAGATAGCAGCCCACCAGGGTCCCCCATCCCTGGGATTCTCCAGGCAAGAACACCAGAGTGGGTTGCCATTTCCTTCTCCAATGAGTTAATTAGCAGTAATTTTTCATTAGTTAACTGCTAGAAAGAGCAAAGAGAGTAACTTTAAATATGGAAAGGCTTTGAGCTTGCTTATACCCAGACTCACCTAGCTTCACCCTTAAAATATGTATCATTTGTTCATTAAAGTAGAAAGTTGGGTTTTTTAAAAATGAAATACAGTTATATGAACCCACTGGTGGTGTTTAGTACTCTATATAGAATTCTGAAATTACCAGAATTCTAATGTTTGTTGTTCTTGTTAGGACAGATGTTAATTTCAAATACAGCTCAACTCAAGTCTAGACTTTATAAACAGAGCATTTCAAAAGCCAAAGAATATTCAGGAAATTTTCAAAAAAGAGTAACATGCTCTTAAAATATTAACAAATAATGAGAAGCTTCTATTAATTGGAATGTCTTAGTGATGATTCAGACATAGATCAATGGAACAGAGGCCAGAAATACATCTAAACAGATGAAGGAATCTAAGAGCTGATAAAGGAGAATTTCAAATCAATGCAGAAAGAAAATTATTTAAGGGAGGGGGGTTCAGGGCTGGGAACTCATGTACACCTGTGGCGGATTCATGTCAATGTACGGCAAAACCAATACAGTATTGTAAAGTAAAAAAATAAAAATGAAAAAAAATAAAATTATTTAGTATCTGAGGCAGGCAATTGGCTAACCATTTGGAAGCAGATAAAAATGAATCAATACCCTTCCTGCACACCAATATAAATTTCATTGAAACCAAAATTTAAGGCAAAGTAATTGTAGCATATAATTAAGATTTCTTAGGTGGAGCAGTTCAGGTGAAATAAAGATTGATTCATCAGTGTGGTGTGTGAAGCTGAAATGGAGTGAAGACAATGGTCACTGGAACGTATCAACAGAAGAAACTCTTCTGTGAGGCATCTACAAAGTCCCAAAGAGGCCGTGGCCCACAAAATCACCCTGCTTGATTGACTCCAGCTTATTTTGAAATGCACCTTGTTTCTAAAAGTTGGAAATCCCAAATCTAAAACACGGAGTTCTGACTCAGTCATACTTGAGGCTGAATTATGAATGTTCTCTGATAGCATCCACATGCACTTTGGGATTTAAAACCTGATGGTATTTCTGGGATTCCCCCTCAAAATATGACTAAATCCATAATCTGTACCTTATTGCTCACTTAAAGTGCTAAGCAGATAAACCTCAAACTAAACTGAACCATTTCCTTAGCTTACAAACTTCCACGGTCAAAGCTGTCTATCAAGTAACTCTTACCTCCTACATTCCATTTGGTATCACTATAATTTCAATGTTATAATTCTAGTACCAAAGACTTGATGCCATGGATAATAATATACCCCTGGTTTCCATCAACTTGGTTTTTGTTTAACATTTTGATTACATACCACATATCTGATTCCTTATTAGATCATCCGTAAGGTTAGGAGCTTTGCTACTCTCCCAGAACAGACCATTACCTCTTCTTGCTCTTCTTCATCATATTCCTCTTGCTCTGCAGCGTCGTCTTCCTCATCATCATCGCCTTCTTTACTTTTCTCTTTGCCTCCTTCTTTCTCTTCATTTTCCTCATCTGATTTTTCACCTTCACCTTTCTTTTCCAATTCCTGGTATAAATGAGCTTCATTAATTTAAATGGAAACCACCAGAATCTGATGTTCCTGCCCAACCTCAAAAGAACAGTTACCTACCACCCAATTCTAACCCTCCCTTACCAACACCTCCAGGCCCTCACCTAGGACACTCTGAGCTACCTCAAGAAAGGAGGTACTCATTGGCTCGTCATTAGATGGGTGCCTTCTTTGATTTTGTTATTTTATAACTCGGTCTTGGGGGAATTCCCTGGTGGTCCAGTGGCTAAGACTCTGTGCTGGGGGCTGGGTTCAATCCCTGGTCAGGGAACTAGATCCCATGTGCCACAACTAAGAAAGACTCTATGCAGCCAAATAAAAAAATATATTTTAAAAAAAGAAGACACAAAAACCTCAGTCTTGGGTAATGCTTCGATTTCGGCTCTACAGCATAATGCTTTATTTTTATGATTACTATCCTACTTCCTTCTAAATTATTTTGATTCAGCTTATTCTGAAGAACTTTCAGAATGTTATTTTGTTTTTCTTCTCCTTCATGAAAGGAGAAAAAAGAATGTAATGGTAACATTTCAAAGTGTCTATGTTTTAGCTGCTAACTAAAACTGTTTAAAATAATATAAAATCATCTTGAGGTGAATTATCCTATTTGCAGATTATCCATGTTTTTTAACATTTCATTATTTTTTTAAATTTATTTTTAATTGGAGGATAATTGCTTTACAATGTTGTGTTGGTTTCTGCTGTAAAACGTGATATCTATGTTTTTATCTCTGTTCTCTCTCGTTATTTACTTCCCATATCCAAGGATTTTTGTTTCGTAATGTATCTGGCAGGTTGAAAAAAAGAGAGATTAAAACTCAAATCTGAGTCAATATTAGTACTTATTAACACCTTTAAGAATGGAGGCAAAGAAGAGATACAGAGTTAGAAAATCTTTGATTATGTGATGGCTCCACTTATCTTGTTAAAATCACTACGCCACCTTCTCGTAAGACATAGATTTAACTTTAAGATTATATCTTTATATTTCTATTATGACTACCAATATTTATTTTCCATTTGATAAAAGTGACCTGTTTTCATTACTGTTATTATCCACTCACTAATCTATCCTATGTTTAATTTGCACAAGTGACAGAATTTCACAAGTTTTCTAAGAGGTGGGGAACAGCAATAGTTTTATATATTAATACTCATAATTGAGGCATAAGATCAGTTTAGCTAAAACATAATTATTCTTAATCAATAACCAGAACTCTGATTCATAAATCTGTACATATTGCACCTTATTGTAAGATATTGGCTCTGTAGATTACATACAGAGAGAAAACATACTTTGTATTTGGCATAACTACAACTTTATTTCATTTGGCTCTTAAATATTTTAAAAAATCCACTCAAATATGAATTTAAGGAAAGCAAAGGCAATGGGGGCAGGAGGAGGAGGGGATGACAGAGGATGAGATGGCTGGATGGCATCACCGACTCAATGGACGTGAGTCTGAGTGAACTCCGGGAGTTGGTGAAGGACAGGGAGGCCTGGCATGCTGCAATTCATGGGGTCGCAAAGAGTCGGACACGACTGAGCGACTGAACTGAACTGAACTGAAAGGCAATGAAAGACTACATCAGATAGTCTCAATTTTTAATAAAAATTCAAACTCCACCTTTCTTGTCACCCTACCCCGCTTAGCTAGAACAAATAAAATGAAGGTAATAGATATAAGATGATTTATCATTTGGGAGAATGGGAATTCTAACATGTATACTGTCATGTAAGAATTGAATCGCCAGTCCATGTCTGACGTAGGGTGCAGCTTGCTTGGGGCTGGTGCATGGGGATGACCCAGAGAGATGTTGTGGGGAGGGAGGTGGGAGGGGGGTTCATGTTTGGGAACGCATGTAAGAATTAAAGATTTTAAAATTAAAAAAAAAAATAAAAAATTAAAAAAAAATAAAATAAAGGAAAAAGCAAAAAAAAAAAAAAAGACTACATTGGCAATAGAAAATAGACTTGTGGTTGACAGAGAGGGATGGGGAATGGTTAGATGGGGAGCTTGGGATTAGCAGATGCAAATTATTATATATAGGATGGATAAACAACAAGGTCCTACTGTATAGCATAGGAAATCTATATTCAATATCCTGTGATAAACCATAATGGAAAAGAATATGAAAGCACATGTATGTATATATGTGTGTGTGTGTATGTGTGTGCATAACTGAATCACTCTGCAGTACAGCAGAATTTAACACATGTAAATCAACTATATTTCAATAAAATAAATTAAAAAAAAAAGATGATTTATCTTCATACTGGGGCTACTGACCCATGTTACCTTTTATGAGTTATTACTACAATATAATGTGTGCAATTTTTACCAACTGGCAGTCTCTTTGGAAAATTGTAAGCAAACAAAATAGTATTTACAGATATTTTGAAATGTCTATAGATACGCACCTATATATAAAATGATGCTATGTTAATGTTAATTAAGATATAACATTTTTATCTTCTGTTTTAATCAAACCCTAGTAAAAAGGCCTACATCCCACAAGACTGTAGTTTAAAGTGAACTGTAGGGCTATTTTTAACTCTGTGCAAAGTATATGCTATATCTGAAAAATCATGCTGTTAGCTCTTATTTCATAATTAGCAATAGAATTATTTAAACCAGTTATGTAAAAATCTTTTTTAAATATAGAATTCATTCAGTCTATGTAGGGAGTGGGAGGTCTTGATTTCCAATACTGCCATCTCAATTATCTCCAAATAAATAACCTCAACTGTATTTCTATCATGTAGATGTAAATCAAACCAATAAAATACCTAAATCAATTAAGAAATATCAGATTTATAAAATTTAGAAAAATGGCCTCCCACACACTGTCTCATCAAGTCATTCCCTGTGTGTTAGGCTATTAGTCTTCATCTGTCTATTTAGTAATCTCCATTTTCTCTTCTGTGAGATGTAACTATTTGCCCTTACTACTGTATGGATTTAAGAACAATGGGAATAACAATGTAAAACACACAATGTGCAAACACTTTAAAAACAGTTAACTTATGGGCAGGAAACAGTCCTTTTTGTTTAACTACTGTTGACCACCCAACAGAGACATTCACCTAGAAGCATGTCATACAGAAATACGCCCAAGTATTAGTTTACTGCTGTCTGACTATTCCCACCATAAGATGTGACTGTGAATGCCATTCCCTCTCCACAGAAGTTTTACTAAAGAAAACCTGCAATGACTTTTGCTGAAGAAATGAATAATTGAGTCATCTGGAAGCTAACTGTTCTATTAAAGTTGCTAACTTATTGGGATTTCTAGATTTAAAACTCCAGTTTTGACAATGTGCGTGATGAAAAAAGGTGTTTAAATTTAGGGCATAAGGAGATACAATTTTTTCTGATGAGAAACCACATCCAGAGGTCCAGACTAAATTTCCTTATAGCACACCTCATCTGAGCAACTTCTTTCCAGGAAGTTTTAAGAACAGTCAGAATCTGTGTTCAATCAATACAAGGTGGCTAGTTCTGCAACCCCATCCATCATTTCATCCCAGTTAAACCTGACACTTATCGCTACTCCTTCAACAATCCTCCTGGCTTGAGTTTCAGACAAGTGATCTTCAGCGCCTGTACTGGTCAAAAGTAAAATTTAACCAAGATTTCCAAGCTTAGAGCAAAGACGTGGAGGAGCCTGAGGAACAGGTTAGGGCAGCAGAGTAGCCCGGCAGACAGGCTGTGGCACCATGGCTGACAGAGGCGGTCCCGGGCAGCAGGGAACCCTTCAGACACTGACCAGCGACTGCCACCTTCTGTGTTGCAGCCAACTAAGTCCTAATCCTTAACACTAAAGTAGTTCAGTTCACATCTTACCTTCTTCCTTAGACACTGAGGTTTTTAAATCAGAGATTGTTCTTAGGTGCCTTCTATCAGCTGTGCTCATCCTACACCTTGCAGGGAGTAGAAACTTAAAGCAATGTTCACTGATTATCTTTAAAGGGTGAATGAAAGATTTTTCCATAAAGGAAAAATGAGAAAAAAAAAAAGAGTTTCAGCTACCATGTAGCTATGCTAACTTGGTCAGGCAAGTTTTAAAGCCTTGACTTCCTCATTGGTAAATAAGGAATAATAATACCTATTCTCTTTGTTGTTATGAAGTCTTAAGGACATAACGGATGTAAAAAAGAGCCTGCTATATAAAAAGTTCTCAAAAAGCAATAGCTGCTATCATCATTATATCATCATCATCACTATCACAATCAATGCAAGGTAATTCATGCATTGACAGTGGGAATAAGGGAATAAACTGGAATAACCTCTATGGAGAATGATCTGCCATTATTCATGCATATTATCTGTATTTTCTATATTATACAGTACATATAACAATTAACCTAGCAAATCTACCTCTAGAAATCTACCTTACACAAGTGAAATCACATACTTCACATGGATTCACTGTTCCACTGTGTATATATATATATATATGTATATATATATTTTTTTTAATTAAAAAAAATTTTTTTTGGCCATGCCATATGGCATGTGGGATTTTAGTCTCCCAACCAGAGATCAAATGCGTGCGCCTTCTGCAGTGAAAGCTCAGAGCCTTAACCACGGGACCACCAGGGAAGTCCTAGCATTACTTCTAATAGTGAAACACTAAATGAAACACGTGCGTGTGCTAAGTCGCTTCAGTCCTGTGTGACTCTTTGCGATTCTATGGACCGGAGCCTGCCAGGCTCGTCTGTGCTTGGGATTCTCCAGGCAAGAATACTGGAGTGGGTTGCCATGCCCTCCTCCAGGGGATCTTCCTGACCCAGGGGTTGAACCTGCGTCTCTTTACATCTCCTGAGTTGGCAGGCAGGTTCTTTACCACTAGTGCCCCCGGGAAGCCCTCTGGTATTTCACAGAGCTTCCTATCCTCTGTGAAATACTTTTTAACGAACAATCACTGCCAGGACAGCCATGCATGTAATGTCCATCAACAGGTTACTGATTAAATTTATTATGGTTCATGCTTATAGTGTAGCAAAAAAAACAGAAAGAAAAGAATGATGGAACTCTTTTGTAGACTGATACAGAAGCCAACATATTTTAAGTAATAAGATAAAAAGGCAAAGAGTGCAATATGTTACTTTTTGTTATTAAAAAGAAAAAAATAGTATTTTCTATGTATAAAATGTTTCTGGAAGGATATATAAGAAACTGGTAACATTGGCTGTCTCTAATAGGGGACTTGGATGGATGGCTGGGGGCAAGGATTGGAGGGCATATTTTCAGTTTATTAATTTTTAGAATTTTACATCTTTTTATTTTTCAAATATTTTTTAAAAGGCAATAAAAATAAGTGCCATAAGAAAGGATTTTCCCTCAATAGAATCTTTCAGACATAAGACAGAATAAAAGCATTAAAAATACACATACACCAATAAGAGAAAAAAATGAGAGGTTTTTACAGATATACATTTATGTTTCCTTCCCATGCATAATTCAAGAGGAAAAGAGGAATAGAGTGGAAAAGAGGCAGATGATAGAAGGTGAGGCAAGCTAACAGGTGGGTAGTAGAGAGAATAGGATGGAGCCCCCATAGCTCCCAGCCAACATTGTTCAAATATTGCTAGCTACCCTGTATGCTGGGCTTGACTCTGCCAAATCCACAAGTCATTTAAAAGGGACAGAAGGTGGAAAGGCTGCAGAATGTTCTTATAGTAAGAAGAAAACCTTACCTCAATTTTTTTCAATACATCCACAGGATTTGTAAGTGAAGGGCCTTTGCCTGCATCCTCTGCCTTTTTGGATTTGGCGCCTGCTGAAGTAAAACCACTGGTAACACATTTTTGTATAACAGCAATTGTGTATTGAATGTCTTTGCCTTTTAATATGCCATCTAGCAGGGTGGTATGGCACACTGGACACCTAATTTGCAGGCTGAATTAACTTAAAGAATGAAAAAAATAAATCAGCACACATTAGTAATTTTCTATGATAAGGAGCAAATGATAATCACTTAATAGGATATTTTCTAAGACTGCAACTGTTACCGAAATCGCAAGCCCGTGTGCCTGATGCACAGTGAAGCCCATCAATACTGAATGTTAGAGTTTGGAACAGAGAAAGGTTTATTACAGATTTGCACAAGGAGCTGTACAAACGTGGCTGACGCGCTAGGAACCCCGAAGTTACTGCAAGCTTTCAGCAAGCCCCTCTAAAAGCAAAAGGTGGGGGACGGGCGTGGGTAGCAGCTGCAGGCTGCTCAGTCAGGTCATCATCAGGCAATGATGTTCCTGAAAACCTCTACCAGATGAACGCTATCCTCTGTCCTGACAACAAAGGGCAAAGTCCCAAGGCACGACGTTCACCCCCCAAGGTCCCAGTCCTGGCTAAGAGGAGGCAAATCTCAGCTGGCGGCTTTTTCAGGGCCAGGTTCCCACATCCTACCCAGCTGTCATCCCTGAGGGAGTTAGGCGCCCAGCTCAACTGGCCCTCAGTCTCCTCAGTGGCCCAAAGGGAGGCACCAGGTCTCACGGACTGTGACCCAGACAGACGGCCTCTGCTATTAGGTTGCAGAGACAGGTATGGGGGAAAGGCTCACCGAAGGCCTGAACCACAGATAGTGGAGGGCTTTAGTGAAGGCTCTGGAGCCCAGCAGGACATAGTCCCCAGTCTGTTCCCTGGGCCCCCCTGCTCAGCTGCTGGCCCAAGACTGGGTAAGCTGAAGGGCCTCCAGCAGAAGGCCTAAATCTGCCTCTGACCTCACTCTCCACATGATGACCACCCACCACCAGTCCTTGACTGAATCACTTCCCCAGTGGTCCCTCATTGACAGCTGGCTGCTTGGGGACAGGACCACTGAGGCAACGAGCAATAGCTGAGCAAGACCTGTTGTTTGGTAACGGCGCAGAGTAATGACACACAGCAACAGCTACCTGCTAAAGGCTATGCTCATCTTGGTCTGTTATACAACCAGACATTTTACTAGAAATTTGAACTGGCAATTTATGACATCAGGGCCAAAACTGCAACAATGGTAGAAGCAGAATATATTTAGAAGAGGTGGCAAGAATACACAGAAGAACTACACAAAAAAGATCTTCATGACCCGGATAGCCATGATGGTGTGATCACTCAGCTAGAGCCAGACATCCTAGAGTGTGAAGTCAAGTGGGCCTAAGCATCACTGTCAACAAATCTAGTGGAGATGATGGAATTCCAGTTGAGCCATTTCAAATCCTAAAAGATGATGCTGCAAAAGTGCTGCACTCAATATGCTAACAAATTTGGAAAGCTCAGCAGTGGCCACAGGACTGGAAAAAGTCGTTTTCATTCCAATCCCAAAGAAGGGCAATGCCAAAGAATTTTCAAACTACAGCACAATTGCACTCATTTCACATGCTAGCAAGGTAATGCTCAAAGTTCTCCAAGGTAGGTTTCAACAGTACATGAACCTAGAACTTCCAGATGTACAAGTTGGATTTAGAAAAGGCAGAAGAACCAAAGATCAAATTTCCAACATCCATTCGATCACAGAAAAACCAAGAGAATTCCAGAAAAACATGTGCTTCTGCCTCATTGTCTACACTAAAGCCTTTGACTATGTGGATCACAACAAACTGTGGAAAATTCTCAAAGAGATGGGAATACCAGAGCACCTGACCTGTCTCCTGAGAAATCTGTATGCAGGCCAAGAAGCAACAGTTAGAACCAGACGTGGAACAACAGACTGCTTCAGAATTGGGAAAGGAGTACGTCAAGGCTATATATTGTCACCTGACTTATTTAACTTATATGCAAAGTGAATGTGAAAATCGCTCAGTTGTGTCCGACTCTTTGTGACCCCATGGACTGTAGTCCAGGGAATTCTCCAGGCCAGAATACTGGAGTGGGTAGCCTTTCCCTTCTCCAGGGGATCTTCCCAACCAGGGATCGAACCCAGGTCTCCCACATTGCAGGGGGATTCTTTACCAGCTGAGACACAAGGGAAGCCCTTACATCATGAGAAATGCCGGGCTGGATGAAGCACAAGTTGGAATCAGGACTGTGGGGAGAAATATCAATAAGCTCAGATATGCAGATAACACCACCCTTAGAGCAGAAAGTGAAGAAAAACTAAAGAGCCTCTTGATGAAAGTGAAAGAGGAGAGTGAAAAAGCTGGCTTAAAACTCAACATTTAAAAAAAGAAGATCATGGCATCAGGTCCCATCACTTCATGGCAAATAATTGGGGAAACAATAGAAACAGTGACAGACTTTATTTTCCTGGACTCCAAAATCACTGCGGAAAGTGACTGCAGCCACGAAATTAAAAGACACTAGCTCCTTTGAAGAGAAGTTATGACAAACCTAGACAGTGCTTTGAAAAAAGAGACATTACTTTGCTGACAAAGGTCCATATAGTCAAAAGGTATGGTTTTTTCCAGCAGTCATGTATGGATGTGAGAGGTGGACCATAAAAAAGGCTGAGCATCGAAGAATTGATGCTTTTGAACTGTGGTGTTGGCAAAGACTCTTGAGAGTCCCTTGGACTGCAAGGAGATCAAACCAGTCAATCCCAAAGGAAACAAACCTGAACGTTCATTGGAAGGACTGATGCTGAAGCTGAAACTCCAGTACTTTGGCCACCTGATGCAAAGAGCTGACTCACTGAAAAAGACCCTGATACTGGGAAAGATTGAAGGCAAGAGGAGAAGGGTGATTCAGAGGATGAGATAGTTGGATGGCGTCACCAACTCAACGGACATGAGTGAGCAAACTCAGGGAGATGGTGAAGGACAGGCACGCCTGGTGTGCTGCAGTCCATGGAGTCGCAAAGAGTTGGACATGACTGAGTGACTGAAAACCAACAAAATCAAGTACATTTCAATTAAAAAACAAACAAGTGCAGAATAAACACACATTTGCCAGTGGTTGAAGAGATGAGAAAGAGGTTATATTCAGGGCAACATAGTATTATCTTTGAAATGAAGAAAGAATAGTTAAATGGAACATACCAATCACATGAATCTGAAAACTCAAAGCAATAATAACACTCAGTAGTGTCCAACTCTTTGTGACCCCATGGACTGTAGCCTGCCAGGCTCCTCTGTCCATGGAATTCTCCAGGTAAGACCACTGGAGTGGGTTGCCATTTCCTTCTCCATGGGATCGTCCCAACCTAGGGATAGAACCCAGGTTGCCTGCATTGCAGGCAGGTGCTTTACTGTCTGAGCTACTAGGGAAGCCCTTTAATGGCTTTGGGATACATAATTTTTAAGCTATATCAAATAATATTGCATTTTGAGGGTACTGTGGAACTGCAGGGTATAGAGAATTGTTTCACATATAGATCTTGGTAGTCAGTTACCAAAACTGACATGTTACAAAAGTTATGATGTTATGTTACAAAATTGATAATGTTAAAAACTGTCCCATTGTGATCACAAAGTATTACCATCCTTTCCCAAAATCAAGCTAAATCCTTAGAAATTACTTGGTAACAGGAAAATATGGCTCAGAAAGATGTAATTCTGTTAGAGATTAACATTTAACCTACAGAAGAAGAAATTTTTAGATTGTGGACATGACTCATAACTAATGGAATTTACAATTTATTGTGTTATACCAAATTGCCCTTTGGGGAGTCTCTAAGTTTGGGACTCCTGAACAAATATATTAGTGAGGTTTTGCTTGAACAAAAGTTATTTAAAAAAAAATAGCTAGATTTAATGATGGGTAACTTTCTCTGCTTCCCTTGAGGGCAAAGACTGTTTAATCTGAATTGTAGCATGTAAAATATCATATCATATATGAACAAGCTCTCAACATATATTACTGATTTCAGAAATCACTAGCTAGGAATGTAAATTACATCAAGAAGTCTTTTTGTCTAAGGAACTTTTGTCAAATTATTTAAATTTCATAACACATAAACCTGCTAAATGGATATTATAGAACATGGTCGGGTAAATAAACTTATAATAATTATTAATCTCTTAGCCAAGAAAGTCACAGCTGCATATTCAAGTCCATTCAGCAATTTTTGCTACATTCCATTCTGGTTTTATGTAATGCCCAATTCTTTTATTTATAATTGGAAAAGAAGTGTAAAATTACTAAAATCTGTTAAAAGACTGTTTCAACCCCAAAACATTTACATTTTTTTAAATCTTTGGCCAAATACATGCATATATTTGAATTTTTTATTTCTTTCAACATAACACCTGCCAATAGCTGGATCTTCAAGAAACAAACCTTTTCTGTTTTGGCTCTTTAGGTATTATCTACTTTCTTGTAAATCAGGGGAGACCATTTTTAAAAAAAGAGAGTATATAAGCTTACCAGGAACAAAACACAAAATTTGTATAATATGCAACAAAAATATGAGAGCAGAATGGAAAAGGAAAGTTTTGCTGTTGTTTTGCTTTTCAACAAATGAAAAGCCTGACGCACTGGAAGCTTTTACTAATATTTAATGTGTCCATGGGCTTCTAAGGATGAGCAGTTGTGGGATGTATTTGAACATGAATTCCTCCAAATCAGATATATTCTTTTCAGCCCCGTAAAGTCTGCTAAAAATTCGTGATCCACTAGGGCATGACTAGTATCATTCATGCTGCTGTGTGGGCTCAGTCGTGTCCAACTCTTTGCTCCCATGGATGTAGCCCACCAGGCTCCTCTCTCCGTGGGATTTTCTAGGCAAGAATACTGGAGAGGGTTGCCATTTCGTTCTCCAGGGGCTTTTCAGCATTGTACTAGAAGTCTTAGCTAATACACTAAGATAGGAAAAGGATATAAAAGGTATGTAGATTGGGAAGGAAGAAATAAAACTTTCTTTGTTCATAGACAATATGTAGAAAATCTGAAAGAATGGGCTAAAAAACTGGGAACTAATAAGAAATTACAGCAGGATTACAGCATACAAGGTTAATACACAAAATTCAACACATTTCCTATATATGAACAATGAACTAGTGGAATTTGAAGTGAAAAGCATAGTGTTATTTACATTAGTACTTCCCAAAATAAAATACTTAGGTCTAAGTCTAACAAAATATATATATACATGACCTATATGAGGAAGACTATAAAACTCTGAATAATGATATCAGAGAACTAAACAAATGGAGACATATTCCATATTCATTGGTAGGAAGAGCTAGTATCTTCAAGATGTCTTGTCTTCCCAATTCCATCTATAAGTTCAATGCAACCTCAATCAAATTTCTAGTAAGTTATTCTACAGATACCAGCAAACTGACTCTACTATATAGATGGAACGCAAAAGACTGAGAACAGCCAACACAATACTGAAGAAAAATAACAAAGTTAGAGGATGGTACTACCTGATTTTAAAAACATACTATAAACTTACTGTAATCAAAACTATGGTATAGGTGAATAAATACATTGATCAATGAAACAGAATAGAGAGCCCAGAAGGAGACCAACATAAATATAGAAAAATGCAACTGGACTTCCATGTGCAAAAAAATAAATTTACACAGACTTTACACCCTTCACAAAAATTAACTCACAATGGATCACAGTCCTAAATGTAAAACATAAAATTATGAAACTCTTAAAAGATAACATAAGAGAAGATTTAGGTGACCTTGAGCTTGGTGATGACTTTTGAGATGCAAAACCAAAGGCATGATCCATGAACAGAAGAACAGATGACCCGGACTACATTAAAACTCAAAACTTCTGTGTAACAGACAGTGTCAAGAGACTAAGAAGACAAACAATGGAATGGGAGAAAATGTTTGCAAAAGACATATTTGAAAAAGGACTGTGTGAAATAGAAACAAATATATACTAGTCTCAGCATCTGGTTCCAGGCAGAGAACTGCTAAAACCCTTAAAACTTCCTAAGTGATAACAGTAATTTTTTGTTGTTGTTCTAAGAAGAATCTACATCCCTTGGAATTTACTGGACAATAGGAGTGTCTTTTGGAGTTTCCCTGATGGCTCAACAGGTAAAAGAATCCACCTGCCAATGCAGGAGACATGGGTTCGATCCTTGGGTTGGAAGGATCCCCTGGAGAAGGGCATGGCAACCCATTCCAGTAATCTTGCTGGGAAAATCCCATGGACAGAGGAGCCACCCATGGAGTCGCAAAGAGCTGGACACAACTGAAGCAACTGAGCACAGGAGTCTCTTTTATTCTACGGAGGTGACTCTCAGTGGGGTGCTGGGTGGCTTCAGGATGGGGCTGGCTGCCAGATACACCCAGCCATGATCAGAATCCTTGGAAAAGGGGAAAGGGGCTGGAGACTGAGTTAATGACTGATCAGGCCTACGTGATGAAGCCTCCATAAAAATCCCCAAAGTATGCTGTTCCAAGAGTTTCTGGATTGGTGAACATATTCGTGAACTGGAAGGCGACACATCCCAACTCTACAGACATGCATGGGTGACCTTTCAGACTTGACCTTACGCCTCTTTTCACTTGACTGTTCATCTGGGTCTTTATCATAACCTTTATTATAGTCAACTGGTAAATATAAGTAAATACATCACCATGTTCCGTGAGCTGTTCAGGTAAATCAAATTCCACCAGGGAGGGTCATGGGAACCTCCAACTGGTAGCCAGTGCAGACAGCAGTTGTGGGAAACCTGGAGACACACTATACTTGAGACCGACATCTGTAGCGGGGAGCAGTCTCCTGGGACTGAGCCCTTAGTGGGATCAGCGCTAACTCCAGTTAGCGTCAGAACTGAATTAAATGATAAGACACGTAGCTGGTGTTGCAGAGAACTGTTTGATATGCAGGAAAAAATAACTCCCTAAATCTAGTGTCAGAAGTACTGTGAAAGCTGCGTGGTATAAGAGGAAAGGAGAGATACACAGCAGGAATATTTTCCAACAGATTAGTATCCAAAACACACAGAGAACTCTTAAGACTCAACAAGAAAAACACATTAACAAACCCAATTTCTCCAGCGTCACTCCCATGACCTCATCACAGCAAGCTCATACTCATCATTCAATCTGGAGTTCAACTGCGTCTCCTCAACAAACCCTTCCCTGACCTCTCAGTGAAGACGGTGTGCTATGCTGAATGTCTTTACTCCATCTGACTGTACGCTCTCTGAGGGTGAGGATTGCTCCTCCTTTGCTCACTGGCTTATCCCTCTTAGCGCAGGGGCTGGCAATAGTAGATGCTCAACAGCTTTTAATTTGGTGGGATTATGAAAGAACAACACAACAAAAACTTTCACTTCGGCATTTTACGTACACCATAAAGTTCTATTCTACCAGTTCCCAAATGTTACCAGTTCCAAATGTTGTAGTTAAAAACGTAAAATAAAGCCAGTATAATCATTTTAAAAATTTCAAATATACAAATGAGGATATCTACATAATTGAAAAGTCTTTCCTAGCACTTCAAAATTCCTAATTAAGGGGAAAACAAACAAAAAATCAAAAGCAAAGAGCACTAATAAAATAATCAAAATATCAAAAATACTTTCAGAAAAAGCATTTAGAACATTGAGTGTAACTTTATATTGACAATTTCATACAGATAGAAGTTAAGCAATAACCTTTTCCTATCTGGATTATTCTTACATTAGTTAATGTACCTTTTTTGCATTTTTTCCTTGGCATCAACTCTCTAGGGAGTCTTCTCCAATCTGTGTGTACAAAAGGAGAAATAAAAAGGGCTGTTTCCTCTGGGAATTACTGGCACTGGGTATAACTATTTAAAGAATATGAGAGTGCCTCATGCAATGGAAATAAAATTTAGTATCTGTATAGATTTACTGGGGATTAAACTATAATAGTGATATATTTTCTCCTATAAAGAAGAAAATTCATTAAAATACCTTTGAAATACTTATAAAATTTCTATAATATTCTTTTAAGTTAAATAATATTTATATAATTAATTTCAAGTTCAAGAATTTTCATAATGAAAAAATATAGAAAAATACTTATGGGCATGACAAGTTATTCATAATACACTGTTAAATTTTAAAAGTTTTTAAAACAATATATATATAATTCCATTAAAAGAATAAACCTAACATGTAAATGCTTCAACAGATGTATATTTGTGCAGAGAAAGCTCTAGGTTGGAAACAAAATATTACAGTAATTCCTTGTGTTGGGATTACAGCTATTTTCCTTAAATGTAATTTATTATTCAATTATTCTGTGTTTTGTACATGTTCTGTAGTTGATATGTATTTCTTACATAATGAAAAAATTTTTTCAAAGTTAAAATATGTGACCATAATCCTAATATATGTAAAACTAAACAATTTATTAATTATAGGAAGACTTTAAAATTAAAAATAGAAATAGCTATGGAAAAGTAAATTCCTTCCATTTAATGATTTTGCCTGCATTAGCTAAATAATTCCTCTAATTTGTCACTTGTTTTTCTTTTTTAAGCTTAGAGACAATCAGAAAAGTGAAGCAACATGAAAATAGATTAAAAAAATGCTGCCTACTAATAAAAAACTCAGTACTGTTTGTAGAAAATACTTTTATATCTCAAGCTATTTTTCCTGAACTAATAAATTTTGCTTTAAATATTAGGTTGGTATAAAAGTAATTGCAGGTTCAGACTGTGAATTTTAAATCATTATCAGTTCAGTTCGGTTCAGTCGTTCAGTCATGTCCAGCTCTTTGCCACCCCATGAATCGCAGCACGCCAGGCCTCCCTGTCCATCACCAACTCCCGGAGTTCACTCAGATTCACGTCCATTGAGTCAGTGATGCCATCCAGCCATCTCATCCTCTGTCGTCCCCTTCTCCTCCTGCCCCTAATCCCTCCCAGCATCAAAGTCTTTTCCAGTGAGTCAACTCTTCGCATGAGGTGGCCAAAGTCCTGGAGTTTCAGCTTTAGCATCATTCCTTCCAAAGAAATCCCGGGGTTGATCTCCTTCAGAATGGACTGGTTGGATCTCCTTGCAGTCCAAGGGACTCTCAAGAGTCTTCTCCAACACCACATTTCAAAAGCATCAATTCTTCAGCACTCAGCCTTCTTCACCCTTCTTCTTCATTATAAATCACTATAACTAGGCTTAAACACATCTTTATTAATTAAAATAGGAACCATTACAATCAACACATTTTTGCCAATGAGAAATAAGTTTGTTTATTCCTATAGCATCAAAATCTGTGCTTCAGAATTTGAGCAATTCTCAGAAATCATTTTCTGCCTCCAGCTGGTTACGCAAGCATTTTCCCTGCAAAAACTTGTCAAGATGCTTGAAGACAATTAGTGAGAAGTCAGGTGAATATGGCAGATGATGCAAAATTTTGTAGCCCAATTCATTCAACTTTTGAAGCACTGGTCGCGTGATGTGCGGTTGGGCAATGTTGTACAGAAGAACTGGACCCTTTCTGTTGACCAATGCTGGCTGCAGGCATTGCAGTTTTCAGGGCATCTCGTTGATTTGCTGAGCATACCTCTCAGATCTAATGGTTTCGTCAGCATTCGGAAAGCTGGAGTGGATCTGACAGTGGGCATCAGACCACCAAACAGTGACCACGACCTTTTTTGGTGCAAGTTTGGTTTTGGGAAGTACTTTGGAGCTTCTTCTCGGTCTAACCACTGCACTGGTCATTGCTAGCTGACATATAAAATCCACACTTCATTGCACGTCACTATCCGATCGAGAAATGGTTCACTGTTGTATAGAATAAGATGACACATCAAAACGACAGCTTTTTTGATTTTCTGTCAGCTCATGAGGCACCCACTTATCAAGCCTTTCACCTTTCCAATTTGCTTCAAATGCTGAATGACCATAGAAAGGTTGATGTCAAGTTCTTTGGCAACTTCTTGTGTAGATGTAAGAGGATCAGCTTTGATGATGGCTCTCAGCTGGTCACTACACTCCTCATCTTCAGGGCTCTCATCTCCTTTGCAAAACTTTTTGAACCATCACTGCCCTGTATGTTCATTAGCAGTTCCTGGGCCAAAGGTGTTGTTGATGTTGAGAGTTGTCTCCACTGCTTTACGACCCATTTTGAACTCAAACAAAAAATCACTTGAATTTGCTTTTTGTCTAACATCATTTCCCTAGTCTAAACGGCAAGTAATTTGTCCTTAGCCAAAAAAAAAATAGACACATAAAGCAAGAAATGAGCATTAAAATGAAGTATAACATAACCACATTTAAGAATGTATTCCAATATCAAACAACAAAGTTCAACAATAAGAAAACCATAGTTACTTTTGCACCAACCTAATGGTTTTTTTCATAAATGATCCATAGGTGATCATGACAAAGGACTTAAACAGAATCATTCAGAGACAAATATTTATGTAGTAGAAGAAATGAGAGACCTAAGAGGAGTGTTTCCAGAGGGACACAACATTATCAACAATTAGCATTGAAAAGAGATGCTGTAACTCGGGAAAGCAATCAATGCTGTAAATGTGACTTAGGCTTCTGCATACAGGCAGTTTCTGTAACACACCAAGGACAGAGATGTCAAAGGGAAGTGTGCTGAAATGAGGAAACCTGGGTTTTACTAAAATATTCCAAGTTGCCTTGACAGGTCACCGCGTTTCTATAGCAACTGTTAATTTTCTACAAAATGAAGTAGATGATATCTCTGCAGCCCCTTACACCTTGCCTCTACCAAGGCAATTTTGTGAATGTTGGAAAAAAAAAAACTCTCTTAGGTATGGTTCTGTTGAAAAGGCACATTAACAACCCTAAAGAGTCTATGCCTGCTGAAAAGAAAGAAAGATACACAAGCTCGGCTGAAAATATTCTTAAAGCTAGACCTGGTTCCTCCTCAAAAGCTATAAAATCACTCAGGAACACAGAAGTAAGTACTATTAGTATTAAAGATGAAAACTGTGATTGTATCAAATGAAAATGGAAAATCCAGAGTTTGGCCAGCCCTATTAAAAGAAAAAAAAAATATCCTAAGAACTTCTACAATATCACTTCAAATATTCCTTGTTACAATATAAAAATCTTTTCATCTTAGTTTTCAAAAGATTTATGTTGCTAATTAATTACAGGAAGAGAGCCAGGCTCTATTTTCCTATAGTGAAAATAGAAAATTGGTCCTAAAAAGACATGGTAGGGAGATAGCCTTTGAAGATTAATTTTAACATTTTAGGTTTTATGGTTACCTGGTATCCACTCTTCTTTGTACACCTTCATATATCTTTTACTATATCTTTCAATATCTAGGAAAAAAAGATAGAAAAAAAGAATTTTAAAATAATTGAAAACACCAGGTAACATCTTTTATTTCCAATACAGAGAGTTTAATGTGTTTCTGGACACATACTGAACACAGTAATACACATCTAGGGAAGTGGCAAGAAGCACCTGAGAATAAATGGCTGGGGGGTGAGCAGAGACCGAAACCCTAATTAAAGTTCTCAGTAGCAGATAATCTGATTCATCTCTGAGAATTTTCACAAAAGCCCAAAAGCAAGTCAGGAAGCCACTTACAGAAAAATGTGGGGGGGTGGGAGGGCTGTGTATCTTCTCTTTTCTTCTCGTGACACTGGCCTCTAGCTCCCAATCTTTAAATCTCGTGTAACTGGGAGGTATTAAGTACCTAAGTGAGGATGGAGGGCTGTTTGCTTACCTCTAATAAAGCAAGCAAATACTTAATATACACAGTCAGTCTTCTCAGGGAGACACTTCACAACCATTGGGAAAGACAGTGGAGAAAAGGATAGGAGGAGGCAAGGTTGGAGATCAAACTAGTCCATCCTAAAGGAAAGCAACCCTGAATATTCACTGGAAGGACTGATGCTGAAGCTGAAGCTCCAACACTTTGGCCACCTGATGCAAAGAGCCAACTCACTGGTAAAGACCCTGATGCTGGGAACGATTGAGGGCAGGAGGAGACAGAGGATGAGATGGTTGGATGGCATTACAATGAGCTACCACTTTACACCCAGTTGGATGGCTAGAACTAATAATAAGTGTTAACAAGGCTGTGGAGAAACAGGAACCCTCATACATTGTAGGTAATATAAAATGGTGCAACCACTCTGGAAAATAGCTGGCAGTTCCTCAAAATGTAAAATAAAAATTTACCATCTGACCCCAGATATACAACAAAAGTGACATGGTACACAAAAACACACACATGAATGTTTACAGTAGCATTATTCATGAAAACCCCACTGTAGAAGTGACCCAAATGTCCATCAACTGATGAATGAACAAACCGTGCTATATACATATAATGGAATATTATTCAACCAGAAAAAGGAATGAAACACTGATACATGCTTTACCATGTGTGAACCCTGAGACCATTATGCTAGGTGAAGGAAACGAGTCACAAAAGAATACACATTAAGATTCCATTTATATGAAATATCTAAAACAGACAAAGCAGATTATAGGGTGCCAAGGGCTGAGGGAGGGAGGGGACAATAGGGATTGATACTAAAGGGTATGGGAGTCTCTTTTCAGGATGATGAACCAATTCTATAAATTAGATAGTACTGTCGGTGGCAAAATTTTGTGAGTACACTCAAAGGGACTGAACTGTATATTGTAAAAAATAAATTTTATATATCTGGATTTTTATCTCAATAAGGCTTCCCTGGTGGCTCAGACGGTAAAGAATCTGCCTGCAATGTGGGAAACCCGGGTTCAGCGCCTGGGTCAGGAAGATCTCCTGGAGAAGGGAATGACAACCTACTCCAGGATTTTCTTGCTTGGAGAATCCCATGGACAGAGGAGCCTGGCGATTATGGGCTACAGTCCATGGTGTCACAAAGAGTCAGTCACGAATGAATGATTAACACTTTCTTTCACTATCTCAACAGAGCTGTTATTTAAAAAGAAAGAAAAGTAATTATTGGGAATTTTAATAAGCATTAACTAAACTCAAACTTATACTCCACTATTTTCTTGGTTTTGAAGGTATATTTACCCAAAATGGGCAACATCCTTTGAATATAGCTAAGTGTGCATCAACTGTGCATTAGGAATTTGTCATGTGCAAACATTAAATATAAGTATTTCATATATCCTGATTCTGGACTTCAAATACATCTTTAATAAATTCTAACATATTACTTCTGGCTTTTCTCACACCTGTACCACCCAAGTGATTCTAGATTATGAATATATTTCTATTAACATGATCTAGCTTATCATTATGTCCAATTCTTCTTGTATTTGCACCATCAAAAAGTAATGCTTTAAAAAACTTTTATGGCTCACACTTCTGTTGAAGAGAGGATGGCCCAGCCATTTTCATTTTCATTATTAAATATATCATTACCAATTAATATGATCAATCTAATAAATTGTTTCACTTCTACATAATCTATTTCCTTTCAGTCATCTTTGTCTTTGCCTTTGCTTTCAACAGCTGTCTAGTTACAATTATTTGGTACATAAAACCCAAAATAAAAGAAAAAAATATGGTCATATGTCATTTTAGCAAATGGAATTTTCCATGTTCCTACCACAAAATATTATGTGATCAGGTCCATTTCAAAGATTAACTATATATGAGAACACCATATTTTCCTTTTCATTCTTCGAGAGACACCGTTTACTTATTGATTCATAAGTTTGAGAAAATTCATCTAGGATACTGTCATCTGAAGACTCAGTGTGAGGCTCTGCTTTATACCATCAATACCACCAGCAATATTAGCATCAAGGGGCTCCTTTCTATCTCTTTGCATTCCTCTTCTGATTTGTCTAGTAACTGAAACATCTTCCTCTGCCAATTTTCTTCTCTGCAGTTATGGGTAGAAAATGACAATTTCTGAATTCTAAATTATATTCTATGAAAGCTAAACAAAACCAAAACAACTATACAGACAGGAGTCTCTCCAGAATTATTCTATAGCTTCTTAAAAATTAATATTATATTCTGGCCAACACAATAAGAAAATTAAAGGATGATATAACAGTGATGATTTATTTCAGTACTGCACAGTGCTTCTATGCAATTTCATTATTCTTCCATTTTGTATATTTCAGTCTTTTCTAGCGTGCTGCTGTTGCTAAGTCTCTTCAGTCACGTCCAACTCTTGTGCGACCCCATACACAGCAGCCCACTAGGCCCCTCTGTCCATGAGATTCTCCAGGCAAGAATACTGGAGCCGGTTGCCATTTCCTTCACCAATGCATGTACCCATGCTAAGTCACTTCAGTCGTGTCCAACTCTGTGCGACCCCATAGACGGCAGCCCACCAGGCTCCTCTGTCCCTGGGATTCTTCAGGCAAAAATACTGGAGTGGGTTGCCATTTCCTTCTCCACTTTCTAGCATAGTAGAGGCTAATTGATGAAAAATGATGAAATAATATCTATGATGACGAAACAGAAAAATGTTTCAAGATGCAAGAAAAGTAAGATCACTGAAATTCTAAAATGTACTTTAGATTTAGGAAAGGGTCCAATGGGCCAATACAGGTAATGCTAGGACAAAATAACTTTTCTTCTCTTTTAAAGCAAGTTCTCTCTGTTCCTTGGAGGATCTCTATGAAAAAAAAAGTTATGAATATCAATCATTACATATAGTAAGAAATGCTCCAAAAAAGAAACTAAAAATTAAAATGAGGTCTCGTGGACCATGACCATACAACGAGAGTTAATAAACCAAACAAACTCCATTCATTCAATAAGAGACCTTGTGGTCACAATGTAGGTAGAGGCAGGATTTCCATTAAGTTTCTGAAGCTCTGAAAATGCTTACAGAACCATCACCACCGTCACTCCTGTTTCTAGCTTGGAGGACCCCAGTGGTTCAGGAGCCTGAGCTGGGAACCACTGGACCAGATGTTCTCTGTGTACCTTTGGAGCTAAAACTCATTAAAATAATAATATTCACTTATTTTTTTCTCTTTATTATAAAAAGAATGCATTTCACTGCAGAGAAAATGCCAGTCACTTCTATTAATTCTACCTCAGAACACTATAAACAAACCTGGAATACCAAACAACATGAAAAATGTTTATTCTGGGCCCTTGGTTCTTTGTGAAAAATCTCAATGCCCTGAGCCACCAGGCACTTGATTATCAGCAAGAGATTTCCTACCCTATCTGTCCAAGTCTCTAGAGATTTAGTTTTTAACATTGATAGTCCATAAGTCTCTCTGTCCTAAAGCACATAGGAAGTCAGTGCTGGGGAAAGGGTAGTGAGGATACGGTGATGGAACACTCCCTAGAATATGGCTTCCTGTGACAGCTGTGTACTTCTATTCAGTCTGGTCAGTTCTTTCCCACTCACGGTGTGTATACATACACACTATTTGTGCGTGTATATAGATATATATAATGTGTATCTACAGTATATATTATACTAATCTGTATTCACATATATCTGTATATGTTGTTGTGTAGTCACTACGTCACGTCCAGCTCTTTTGCACCCCATGGACTCTAGTCCACCAGGCTCCTCTGTCCATGAGATTTGCCAAGCAAATATACTGGAAAGGCTGCCATTTCCTTCTCCAGCAGCTCTTCCCAAGCCTGGGATGCAACCCAGGTCTTCTGCGCTGGCAGGTGGATTCTTTACCACTGAGCCACCAGGGAAGACCATATATGTATATACTATATCAACCACAGTGGGTTTTTTTGTTGTTGTTTTAATAAAACATTACATCAGGAAAGAGAGGTAAACATGTATATATTCAAAGAGAATATACTTGGATCAATTTGGAAAATCCTATGCAAGCGTTTTCTTCTGAAACAGTAGCAAATGATTCCTTATACTTTTAAATACTTCATTAAGCAGTTATAAAAGGTAAAGAGCCTTTTGACCCAGGTATAAGACAGCTACTCCCAGAAACTAGGAAGAAAATTATGTTCCTGGTCTTAATGACTCAAATGTCTTCACGGTATGATGTACTTTTAAATTAGATAGGTACTTTACTAACAGTTACAGTTGGTTAAGTATGTATGTTCCATAGTCTATAGACTAATTTTAAAAAGGGTAAAGTATATCCTACACTATCATTTTTTTCAATAAAAATGGGTATTTATTAGTTCACTTTATCTTATTTAGTTAAATCTTTAAAATGAGCTTTAATTTCATTTTTAAACTCAAACAGATAAAAGCATGTGACATAATCATGAAAGTAAAAAAAATTCAGTACTTCTGAGGTAAAATGTCAAATAATTTATTATATAACTTCAAGCAGCTTTCTTTTGAAAAATTAAATAAACCCATCCAAAATGCTTCTTACAATTATAGGCACATGCGGTATTACTATATAAGACTTCCTTTTTGATTCTTATCCAATTCTAAGTCTTTTAGAAAGAGGGAAAGGGTATACATTTTTAATATTAATGGAATGAGATGACACTATAGGAATTTCTCATGTTTTAATGATGCTGTTTTGAGAACTCAAGGATGATATCGATCTCTCTAATTTCAACATTGAAGGGCAGAAACTGAAAATCAATATAGTTCTACTGTGCTAAATAACTACTCAGGAATGTATTCCCTTCCTCTGAAACCACTTCTCACTTTCAGTCTGAGATTGTCAAGCCTTCTCCAGCTACAATTTCTCCTCTCTGTCCTTGGCATAATGAATGAATACACCTTTTACATTTTATATTTGGTATCAATGGTGAGCCAAAATATAGTCAAGGCTTTCAAAAATTTTAACCCAAATATTAAATAATCAGAGATCTGCTTAAAGATTTATGTATAAGGATAAAAATCACAGCATTATACATATGAGCAAAAAAACTAAAAACAATCTTACATCTAACAGCAGGGAACTAAAAGTGGCAAACCAAAAGTGGCAAAAAAAAAAAAAAACAACCCACACATTACAATGAATAATGTTATAGCCACATGATGGAATACCACGCAGTCATCAAAAATCATATTTTCTAAGAAATGTGCATAAAATAGGTAACTATTAAGAATCTACTGTATAGCATAGGGAACTTTACTCAGTACTCTGTAATGACCTATACAGGCACAGAATCTAAGAAAGAGTGGATATATGTATCTGTATAACGGATTCACTTTGCTGTACAGCAGAACCTAACACAAGATTGTACACCAACTATACTCCAATAAAGATTAATTTTTTAAAAAAAGAATATACACATAGAAGAAAAATTAAGGAAAAGGCAAAATGATAGGATACCAAAAAAGGAACTCCCCAGGTCATTAGGTGCCCAATATGCTACTGGAGATCAGTGGAGAAATAACTCCAGAAAGAATGAAGGGATGGAGCCAAAGCAAAAACAATACCCAGTTGTGGATGTGACTGGTGATAGAAGCAAGATCCAATGCTGTAAAGAGCAATATTGCATAGGAACCTGGAATGTCAGGTCCATGAATCAAGGCAAATTGGAAGTGGTCAAACAAGAGATGGCAAGGGTGAACGTCAACATTCTAGGAATCAGCGAACTAAAATGGACTGGAATGGGTGAATTTAACTCAGAAGACCATTACAACTACTACTGCGGGCAGGAATCCCTCAGAAGAAATGAAGTAGCTATCATGGTCAACAAAAGAGTCCGAACTGCAGTACTTGGATGCAATCTCAAAAACGACAGAATGATCTCTGTTCATCTCCAAGGCAAACCATTCAATATCACAGTTATCCAAGTCTATGCCCCAACCAGGAATGCTGAAGAAGCTGAAGTTGAACGGTTTTATGAAGACCTACAAGATCTTTTAGAACTAACACCCCCCCTAAAGATGTCCTTTTCATTATAGGGGACTGGAATGCAAAAGTAGGAAGTCAAGAAACACCTGGAGTAACAGGCAAATTTGGCCTTGGAATGAGGAATGAAGAAGGGCAAAGACTAATAGAGTTTTGCCAAGAAAATGCACTGGTCATAGCAAACACCCTCTTCCAACAACACAAGAGAAGACTCTACACATGGACATCACCAGATGGTCAACCGAAATCAGATTGATTACATTCTTTGCAGCCAAAGATGGAGAAGCTCTATACAGTCAACAAAAACAAGACCGGGAGCTGACTGTGGCTCAGATCATGAAATCCTAAAGTAGGGAAAACCGCTAGACCATTCAGGTATGACCTAAATAAAATCCCTTATGATTATACAGTGTAAGTGAGAAATAGATTTAAGGGTCTAGATCTGATAGATAGAGTGCCTGATGAACTATGGAATGAGGTTTGTCACATTGTACAGGAGACAGGGATCAAGACCATCCCCATGGAAAAGAAATGCAAAAAAGCAAAACGGCTGTCTGGGGAGGTCTTACAAATAGCTGTGAAAAGAAGAGAGGTGAAAAGCAAAGGAGAAAAGGAAAGATATAAGCATCTGAATGCAGAGTTCCAAAGAATAGCAAGAAGAGATAAGAAAGCCTTCTTCAGCGATCAATGCAAAGAAATAGAGGAAAACAACAGAATGGGAAAGACTAGAGATCTCTTCAAGAAAATTAGAGATACCAAGGGAACATTTCATGCAAAGATGGGCTCGATAAAGTACACAAATGG
Organism: Capra hircus; assembly: GCF_001704415.2. Lineage (NCBI taxonomy): Eukaryota > Metazoa > Chordata > Mammalia > Artiodactyla > Bovidae > Capra > Capra hircus. Next base: position 20,488,855 of record NC_030814.1, read on the forward strand.
TCTGGACCTAACAGAAGCGGAAGATATTAAGAAGAGGTGGCAAGAATACACGGAAGAACTGTACAAAAAAGATCTTCACGACCCAGATAATCATGATGATGTGATCACTAATCTAGAGCCAGACATCTTGGAATGTGAAGTCAAGTGGGCCTTAGAAAGCATCACTACGAACAAAGCTAGTGGAGGTGATGGAATTCCAGTGGAGCTATTTCAAATCCTGAAAGATGATGCTGTCAAAGTGCTGCACTCAATATGCCAGCAAATTTTGAAAACTCAGCAGTGGCCACAGGACTGGAAAAGGTCAGTTTTTATTCCAATCCCAAAGAAAGGCAATGCCAAAGAATGCTCAAACTACCGCACAATTGCACTCATCTCACATGCTAGTAAAGTAATGCTCAAAATTCTCCAAGCCAGGCTTCAGCAATACGTGAACCGTGAACTCCCTGATGTTCAAGCTGGTTTTAGAAAAGGCAGAGGAACCAGAGATCAAAGTGCCAACATCTGTTGGATCATGGAAAAACCAAGAGAGTTCCAGAAAAACATCTATTTCTTCTTTATTGACTATGCCAAAGCCTTTGACTGTGTGGATCACAATAAACTGTGGCAAATTCTGAAAGAGATGGGAATACGAGACCACCTAACCTGCCTCTTGAGAAACCTATACGCAGGTCAGGAAGCACCAGTTAGAACTGGACATGGAACAACAGACTTGTTCCAAATAGGAAAAGGAGTACGTCAAGGTTGTACATTGTCACCCTGCTTATTTAACTTATGTGCAGAGTACATCATGAGAAACGCTGGGCTGGAAGAAACACAAGCTGGAATCAAGATTGCCGGGAGAAATATCAATAACCTCAGATATGCAGATGACACCAATCTTATGGCAGAAAGTGAAGAGGAACTAAAAAGCCTCTTGATGAAAGTGAAAGAGAGTGAAAATGTTGGCTTAAAGCTCAACATTCAGAAAATGTAGATCATGGCATCTGGTCCCATCACTTCATGGGAAATAGATGGGGAAACAGTGGAAACAGTGTCAGACTTTATTTTTTTGGGCTCCAAAATCACTGCAGATGGTGACTGCAGCCATGAAATTAAAAGACGCTTACTCCTTGGAAGAAAAGTTATGACCAACCTAGATAGCATATTCAAAAGCAGAGACATTACTTTGCCGACCAAGGTCCGTCTAGTCAAGGCTATGGTTTTCCCAGTGGTCATGTATGGATGTGAGAGTTGGACTGTGAAGAAGGCTGAGTGCCGAAGAATTGATGCGTTTGAACTGTGATGTTGGAGAAGACTCTTGAGGGTCCCCTGGACTGCAAGGAGATCCAAGCAGTCCATTCTGAAGGAGATCAACCCTGGGATTTCTTTGGAAGGAATGATGCTAAAGCTGAAGCTCCAGGACTTTGGACACCTCATGTGAAGAGTTGACTCATTGGAAAAGACTCTGATGCTGGAAGAGATTGTGGGCAGGAGGAGAAGGGGACGACCCAGGATGAGATGGCTGGATGGCATCACAGACTCGATGGACACGAGTCTGAGTGAACTCCGGGATACGGTGATGGACAGGGAGGCCTGGCGTGCTTCGATTCATGGGGGTGCAAAGAGTCGGACACGATTGAGCGCCTGAATTGAACTGAACTGAATATCAGTAGTAGTTCTCTAGACATAAGGAATAAAGGTGATTTTTTTGGGGGGGTTGGGGGGAGCATACTGCACAGCATGTGGGATCTTACTACCTTGACCAGGGGTCAAACCCATGCCTCCTGCATTGGAAGCACTGAGCTTTAACCACTGGACCACCAGGGAAGTCCCAGGGTGATTTTCAGTTTCTTAATATTTCTGTTGTCATAAATTTCACTGAACATAAAACACTTTTATTTTGAAAGGTAATCTTAAAAATATCAAAAAGTTAAAAATATATTTTCTGTTGCTGCTAAGTCACTTCAGTCATGTCCAACTCTATGCTACCCCAGAGACTGCAGCCCACCAGGCTCTCCCACCCCTGGGATTCTCCAGGCAAGAACACTGGAGTGGGTTGCCATTTCCTTCTCCAAGGCATGAAAGTGAAAAGTGAAAGTGAAGTCGCTCAGTCGTATCCAACTCTTAGAGACCTCATAGACTGCAGTCCACCAGGCTCCTCCATCCATGGGATTTTCCAGGCAAGAATACTGGAGTGGGGTGCCATCGCCTTCTCCAATATTTTCTGTTAAATCAACATAAATATGCTTTTTCAGGATAGTTGATATTTTCCGACTAAATCAAATCAATCAACATTAAAGATCATATATCTTATGGTGAAACACTATTTTTTTATCTATAAACAGTGAACCACATAATCAGAGTCCAATACGCACCTTGTTTTTCTTCAGGTGTTTCTACAAAATAAGGCATTCTTTTCACAGTTTCTCTCAACTCTTGTTTCAAGGCAAGCACATAATCTTCACTCTCTCCTGTTTTTAGTGGCACTGGTTTATAGTCTGTATCCTGTTTACATTAAGAGGCAATTTAAAAAATAAATGAAATATTTTAATATCCCTTTTGTCTATCTTCTGAAAACATGTCAGTTTTATTGAAAAATCACATTTTATAGGCATTAAGTTTTACCATCAACTTAAAATATTTTGACCTTTTATTATCTATTAAGCCTTTTCACCCATCTCTTATTTTGCTCTTACTTTGTAAGTAGAAAAGGTACTTAATTTTCCTACCTACCTAATTTTTCTACTGATCACACCAACAGTCATTTGCTATATAGTCTGATGACTGTGATTCTGTATTTTAAAAATCAAAGCACCATGATAAAAGCAGTTGCTTTAGTCTCCTATAATGGTGGGTTCCTATTAGCCATGGTGGTATTAGTAGGAGCAGTAGCAATAAAAATTTTTTTAAAAAGTAGTAGCAGCTACTATTTAACAAGCGGTTACTACAACCTGGATGTACTCAACATTCAGAATCCATGAATTCATCTAAAGTATCAATAATTCCCCTTTTATAGTGAGGAAGCTGAGAAGTGAATAATCTGTAAGTCCATATAACACAAAAGTGGCCAAGCAGGAATTTGAACCTATATCTTCAATTGTTAAGAATTACAAGTACACACACATATGTATTATGTATGCATATATATTTATAATACAACAGGAGACACCAGGATGACCTAGTCAAACCTTCTGCCTGTGTGGAATTTACATTCTAGGGGAGAAGAATAAGTAAACAAATGGGGTAATGCACAATTTCAGACAATGGTAACTGAGAGAAGGACTTGAAGCCAGGAAAAGGAAAGAGGGATGGACAGAGCCCATGGAGACTGCAAATGACTGGTCCATCAGTAAGCACACACTTCTTGGGAGAGTCACCTGTGAGCAGAGATCTGGATAAGAATATGTAGCCATCCATACAGAGAAATGGGGAGACTGATGGCGCCAGCCAGGGAAACTAACAGGGGAAAATGCCTAAGGGAAACAGGAGACCACCACGGCTAAGGAATGAGGACAGTGGTGGGAAAAGGGTCAGAAGGACATCAGAAAGCCAGATCAGACAGAGCCTTTTAGCCAGTAATAAATTTTATTCCCTGCAGAAAACAAAAGTATGTATTAATATTCCCAAGCTTTAGAAGTAATCTCACACATGAAGAAGAGCTTGTTTTAAAAGGAAATCAATATAAAGTGACATTCTGTCTATACCTGAGATATTTACCTTTGTTTTTAGGCTGCACTGAATATCAGAAAGGAAAAATATCAAGAGTAAAAAGTAGACTCTCCCCCGGTGGGACATCTAGATCCCAATAACATCTGCTCAGGGTCCTCTACTTACAGAAATCTTTCAACAAAGGATGTTTCCTTCTGAAAGACGGAAAAGATTCCTGGAATCTTTTACTATCTGGTTATTTATGACAGATATTTATATTTTTCACATTTTGTACCACAGCACATGCACATCTGGAAAGGTAAGCTTAAGTTTTAAACTAAATGTAAAGTCAAGCATTTGATTAAAAAGTCACACCAATTAAGTCTGCAGCATAATTAAATTTGAAAGCAATACTAAATGTAATAGAAATGCTTATATTTTGAAAAACAGTAACAAAATTAAAATTTACTTTAATAAAATAAGGAACTAAGCAAAAAGGAAAAAAAAGCTCAGTGGGAAAAAAGGGCAAGTGGTATACTAGGGAGCAAAATTAAATTCTATAGATAAAAGATGAGAATAAAGTCATTAAGTGAAGGTCTGGCAAAATAGGAAGTGAGGACCACTATAAAATCTAACTTTACTTTTAAAAATATTATTTTAATATTGGAATATATAAATAACAGTATTGTAAGATACAAAAATTGAAAAAATATTATAGATCACAAAATATTGAATATATTCAGGGAAAAATATATATATATAGCTTTTTGCATTTCAAGAAAGTAGTCTGAAAATTAGAAATGTTTCAGAAAAGAACAGTGGAAATATTTAAATTAAAGGTAAGTGACCATGTCTTTTACTTTCATACAGTTTAGGATATCGTAATGATAGCATATATTCAAGTCTTATATAATATTTCAATTCTCTCTCAAACATGAAAAACATCCTGTGAGAATTTCGCTGTTAATATACTTACAGGAAATAGTGGAGGTGGTTTTAATACGACATCAGGTAACTTGTCACCTCTGCTAAATCCAACTGCTTCAATGTTAAAGGTATAAGCAGCACGTCCTCTTCCTTTATTCCCAGCCATTGTAACTAGTTATATCAGAAAAAGCAGACACATTAACACACTATTACTGTTCAGGTTTCATGGTATTGCAGTTCAGTTCAATCACTCAGTCGTGTCCGACCCTTTGTGACCCTATGAATTGCAGCACGCCAGGCCTCCCTGTCCATCACCATATCCCGGAGTTCACATCCACCAAGTCCGTGATGCCATCCAGCCATCTCATCATCTGTCATCCCCTTCTCCTCCTGCCCCTAATCTCTCCTAGCATCAGAGTCTTTGCCAAAGAGTCAACTCTTCGCATGAGGTGGCCAAAGTACTGGAGTTTCAGCTTTAGCTCATTCCTTCCAAAGAAATCCCAGGGCTGATCTCCTTCAGAATGGACTGGTTGGATCTCCTTGCAGTCCAAGGGACGCTCAAGAGTCTTCTCGAACACCACAGTTCAAAAGCATCAATTCTTCTGTGCTCAGCTTTCTTCACAGTCCAACTCTCACATCCATACAGGACCATACTGGGAAAACCATAGCCTTGATTAGACGGACCTTAGTCGGCAAAGTAATGTCTCTGCTTTTGAATATGCTATCTAGGTTGGTCATAACTTTTCTTCCAAGGAGCAAGCGTCTTTTAATTTCATGGCTGCAGTCACCATCTGCAGTGATTTTGGAGCCCAAAAAAATAAAGTCTGACACTGTTTCTACTGTTTCCCCATCTATTTGCTACGACGTGATGGGACCGGATGCCATGATGTTTGTTTTCTGAATGTTGAGCTTTAAGCCAACTTTTTCACTCTCCCCTTTCACTTTCATCAAGAGGCTTTTTAGCTCCTCTTCACTTTCTGCCATAAGGGTGGTGTCATCTGCATATCTGAGGTTATTGATATTTCTCCCGGCAATCTTGATTCCAGCTTGTGTTTCTTCCAGCCCAGCGTTTCTCATGATGTACTCTGCACATAAGCTAAATAAGCAGGGTGACAATATACAGCATTGATGTACTCCTTTTCCTATTTGGAACAAGTCTGTTGTTCCATGTCCAGTTCTGCTGCTTCCTGACCTGCATACAGATTTCTCAAGAGGCAGGTCAGGTGGTCTCATATTCCCATCTCTTTCAGAATTTTCCACAGTATATTGTGATCCACACAATCAAAGGCTTTGGCATAGTCAATAAAGCAGAACTAGATGTTTTTCTGGAACTCTCTTGCTTTTTCCATGATCCAGTGGATGTTGGCAATTTGATCTCTGGTTCCTCTGCCTTTTCTAAAACCAGCTTGAACATCAGGAAGTTCATGGTTCACATATTGCTGAAGCCTGGCTTGGAGAATTTTGAGCATTACTTTACTAGTGTGTGAGATGAGTGCAATTGTGCGGTAGTTCGAGCATTCTTTGTCATTGCCTTACTTTGGGACTGGAATGAAAACTGACCTTTACCAGTCCTGTGGCCACTGCTGAGTTTTCCAATTTTGCTGGCACATTGAGTGCAGCACTTTGACAGCATCATCTTTCAGGATTTGAAATAGTTCAACTGGAATTCCATCACCTCCACTAGCTTTGTTCGTAGTGATGCTTTCTAAGGCCCACTTGACTTCACATTCCAGGATGTCTGGCTCTAGATTAGTGATCACACCATTGTGATTATCTGGGTCGTGAAGATCTTTTTGTACAGTTCTTCCATGTATTCTTGTCACCTCTTCTTAATATCTTCTGCTTCTGTTAGGTCCAGACCATTCCTGTCCTTTATCGAGCCCATTTTTGCATAAAATGTTCCCTTGGTGTCTCTAATTTTCTTGAAGAGATCTCTAGTCTTTCCCATTCTGTTGTTTTCCTCTATTTCTTTGCATTGATCGCTGAGGAAGGCTTTCTTATCTCTTCTTGCAATAAGTTTGCATTCAGATGCTTTTATCTTTCCTTTTCTCCTTTGTTTTTCACTTCTCTTCTTGTCACAGCTATTTGTAAAGCCTCCCCAGACAGCCATTTTGCTTTTTTGCATTTCTTTTCCATGGGGATGGTCTTGATCCCTGTCTCCTGTACAATGTCATGAACCTCATTCCATAGTTCATCAGGCACTCTATCTATCAGATCTAGGCCCTTAAATCTATTTCTCACTTCCACTGTATAATCATAAGGGATTTGATTTCGGTCATTCCTGAATGGTCTAGCGGTTTTCCCTAGTTTCTTCAATTTAAGTCTGAATTTGGCAATAAGGAGTTCATGATCTGAGCCACAGTCAGCTCCCGGTCTTGTTTTTGTTGACTATATAGAGCTTCTCCATCTTTAGCTGCAAAGAATGTAATCAATCTGATTTCGGTGTTGACCGTCTGGTGATGTCCATGTGTAGAGTCTTCTCTGGTGTTGTTGGAAGAGGGTGTTTGCTATGACCAGTGCATTTTCTTGCCAAACTCTATTAGTCTTTGCCCTTCTTCATTCCGCATTCCAAGGCCAAATTTGCCTGTTACTCCAGGTGTTTCTTGACTTCCTACTTTTGCATTCTAGTCCCCTATAATGAAAAGGACATCTTTTTTGGGTGTTAGTTCCAAAAGGTCTTGTAGGTCTTCATAGAACCGTTCAACTTCAGCTTCTTCAGCGTTACTGGTTAATTTTCATGGTATTGCAAGAAAAGTGAAATCAACATTTAAAAGCAAAATATACTCCACCCCTTAGGTTGCATGGCTCATTTAAAACACTTCTGGAAAGCAAAACTTGTAAAGAAACAAATGTGGGATAAACTGATTCCTAAACATGTCCTTCTTAGTCAAGCTTGGAAGGTATGGTGATGATGGTCTCAATGACCTCACACAGACTGGCTGGAGGGCTGACCCTATGGCGTCTTTGTGATGCTGCCCCAACCACTGTGCGGTCAGCTGGTACGATTCTCTCCACCCCTCTGTGTTTCTGCAATGGGATCTCAGATATGCATTAAAAATGTGGACCAGCAGGGGCTGTGCTGATGAACACGGGACACCTTGTTTTCCAAATCAACTTGAAGACTATCAGCAGTCATACATACTTTAAACGTTTAAATGATTTATTTGTCCCAAAATCTGAGTGTCAGAAAGAATTCTTGAGATCTATTCCAAAGTCCTCCTTTTAGAAATGGGAATGGACTCATAAGACTTTGAACAGGTCTGTCCAAGCAGAAAAAATTGTTAAACCTGTGCTCTGTAACTTTAGGGATAAAGTTATCATTGTTAGAGAACAATATCATTCTTAAGTCCTATACTGAACTTCTGAGTCATCTGAAACATGACTACTCTATATAGTTGATGCTTGAACAAAATGGGGTTAGGGGCACTGACCACCCCACGCAGTCAAAAATCCGTGTATAATTTTACAGTCAACCTTCCAAATCCATGGTTCTCCATTCTCAAATGCAACCAACCTCAGTTTGTGTACTGTTAGTTTTCACTGAAAAAAAATCCACATATTAAGAGGACCCATTCAGTTCAAGTTTGTGTTGTTCAGTCAACTGTAGTGTAAAAACAGGATTCCTACACTAGGGCCCTTTCGCTACAACTCACTGGACTATAGTGAAGATTATAATGCTCATTCTTTAAATCTTTCCCCCAATGATGATACCGAGTATCATTCAACTCTGTTAAGTCCATGAAAGCAAGAATAGGTCCTCCATACCACTGTAACAGTTACCTCCCTTTTCTCCCTGACCATTTCTGTGTTGAGAAAACCAGATCACTATCCTCTACAATGCTTATCCAACTTCAACCCTAAGGCATGTGCAGATTATTCAGAAATCTTGTCAAAAAGGCAGAATCTGAACCAGCTGGCCAAGGATGAGGCCTGAAGATCGGCATTTCTAACAAGCTCTCTGAAGACAGCAGTGTTACTGGTTTGCAGACCACACTTTGAGAGTAGGAGGGGCAGACAATCTCCCATACTGTGGATTTCAGTGACTGCACACATGAGATGCGGTTTAACATTCCTCTGCTGCTGCTGCTAAGTCGCTTCAGTCGTGTCTGACTCTGTGTGACCCCATAGACGGCAGCCCACCAGGCTCGCCCATCCCTGGGATTCTCCAGGCAAGAACACTGGAGTGGGGTGCCACTGCCTTCTCCTAACACATTCCTCTACTCCCTGTATTTTCTATAAACAGATGGACTAGAGGCTTACTCAAATTTGGGTTTGATTTTTTACAAAAATACTCAAAAGAGATGCTGTTTTTCCTACTGATCACATGACGCATCTGAAGTCTCTTTCAGTGATGTTCTCTGGTCATTGGGGTCACGTGCTATTAGTCTGTTTTGTCCAGTATAAAGTTGAAAAAAAAAGTCCAAACATAAGTGGACCCATGTAATTCCAATTTGTGTTGTTTGGAGTCAACTGTAACATGAAATCAGTTTTCACTTAATGATTTTTAAAACTGCAGGTATTGATGATCATATCCTAGATTCGCAAGTTCACTATGGATTACAATGTGGTGATAAAACAAATTTTATCATCTTTCTTAACTTGAATGCCACCAGTAATCAATTCCCCTCATCTACTATTTAGTTACTATGAAATACAATTCATATAGAAAAGATACTTATTTTAATAACCAAGCTCATGCCAGTTGTCCACACTAAGAGAGGGAAAATATACAAATGGCCTTGTTTCAATTGCTGAGTCACTAAAACATATGCTGAATGTATAGAAAGCAGGTCTCCCAAGTATGAAAATTGCTGAGCACTGGAAAGACTGATGCTGAATCTGAAGCTCCAACACTTTGGCCACTGGATGCAAAGTGCCAACTCATTGGAAAAGACCCTGATGCTGGGAAAGATTGAAGGAGGGAGAAGGGGACGACAGAGGATGAGATGGTTGGATGGCATCACCCACTCAGTGGACAAGAGTTTGAGCAAACTCCAGGAGATGGTGAAGGACAGGGAAGCCTGGCAAGCTGCAGTCCATGGTGCTGCAAAGAGTTGGACACAACTGAGCAACTGAACAAGAGCTCACACCTTCACTCTGAGGAAAACCCACCTAAAAAGAGAGTATATCAGCGGTCGTTACTTGATGGAGTATCTCCTGAGAGCTATCGAATTCTGCTGACTCTAAAGTTTCATATTTATTAAGAAACCTGTGGGTGTATAAACTTGATTATCATTAGTGAATGCACTGCCCTTGGCAGAAAAATCAATCCTAACTCTTGAGATACCCTTAATAATTACATAGCATTCTGGCCTAGAAATCCATTTCTTTCTAGCTTGGTTACCATGAGTCAGTTTTCCTGTATCTGGAGAAGTTGCTAAACTTCATTCGCTTCTCCTGCAGAACTGAGAGTCAATGGCTGGACTCTGGTAACAGTCTCTTGGCAAAACAGACAACAGACTCACAAGTTGTGGCCTAAGCTTCACTGTTTGAATCCCTCGAAATCCTTTAAGTTGATTAAGCCATTTCCGTGGTCCTTTTTCATCCTGCTAAGCTTCTTGAATGAAGAGTTTTTTGTTTTTTGTTTTTTTTTTAAACCAGCTTTCCCCATTTTCTCATTATCCAAATCACCCTCTACTTCATGTGGGCCAATTTCATCCAGTTAATATTGAGCATTCCAGGCATTCAGACAGCACTGAACAAAACCAAGTCTCTGCCTTCAGGGCTTATATTTTGGTGGATGAACAACCATAAGTATGTAACATAATATTATATGCTCCTGTAGTGGGTTGAATTATGTCCTCCCCCAACCCCCTTACCTGTGAATATGACCTTCCTTGTTTGTAAATAAAGTCTTTGGAGATGTAATCAAATTAACATGAGGTCATAGGAGATTGGGCTTCCCTGACAGCTTAGTTGGTAAAGAATCCTGTTGCAATGCAGGAGACCCCAGTTTGATTCCTGGGTTGGGAAGACCCACTGGAGAAGGGATGGGCTACCCACTCCAGTATTCTTGGGCTTCCCTTGTGGCTCAGCTGGTAAAGGATCCACCTGCAACGGAGGAGACCTGAGTTCCATCCCTGTGTTGAGAAGATCTCCTGGAGAAGGGAAAGGCTACCCACTCCAGTTTTCTGGCCTGGAGAATTCCATGAACTGTATAGTCCATGGGGTTGCAAAGAGTCGGACACAACTGAGCGACTTTCACTTTCACTTCACTTTCATACAAGAGAAGGGTGAGCCCTCTCCTAGCGACTGATGTCCTTATAACGGGGGTGCTTGGGCAGACAGAGGCACACAGGGGAAACACTATGTGAAGATGGGAGCACAGACTGGAGTGCCATAGCAGCAACCCAGAAACATGAGGAGTGCCAGGAACCACCAGAAGCTGGAAGAGAGGCGCTGAACATTCTCCCTCAGAGCCTCCAGAGGGAACAAACTCCGCTAATACCTTGATCTCCGATTTCTGTCTCTAAAAATGAGAGAATAAATTTCTGTTGTTTTTAAGTCACCCAGTTTGTGGCAGCTGTAGGAATCAATATAGCTCTGAAGAAAAATAAATCATGGTAAAGGGGTAAAGAATAACGAAGAGGTGTAGTACTGACTTTTTCACACAAGTGCAGTCTTTCTGTGGACAATAAGCTGGAGCGGTGGTGTTCTGTAGAGGGACTAAGAGTTTTAAGACAGAGGAATGAGGTGAAGATGGCTATGCTGCTGCTGCTGCTAAGTTGCTTCAGTGTCCGACTCTGTGCGACCCTATAGATGGCAGCCCACCAGGCTCCCCCATCCCTGGGATTCTCCAGGCAAGAACACTGGAGTGGTTGCCATTTCCTTCTCCAATGCGTGAAAGTGAAAAGTGAAAGTGAAGTTGCTCAGTAGTGTCCGACTCTTAGCGACCCCATGGACTGCAGCCCACCAGGCTCCTCCGTCCATGGGATTTTCCAGGCAAGAGTACTGGAGTGGGCTGCCATTGCCTTCTGCAGAAGATGGCTATGCATGGAAGGCAAAACAAGGGTAGGAGAGGAAGCCCCAAGATGCAGTATCTGAGGAAGAAGCTCATGCAGGTGAGAAGCAAGGAAAGGCTGATTAAGACCAGAACTTGTGGAGCCCTATGTGAGCTTTGGTAAAAGGTTTGGCTTTTATCTTATTGTGATGGGAATGATACTGAGGCAGATGCTGAAATGCAAAGGTCCCTAACAGTCCTCAGTGGCAAAATCCACTGGACTATTCCCCTTGTTCATGCTCTTAGATGTCAAAGGTATGCTGCTGTTGTTCAGTCGCTCAGTTGTGTCTGACTCTGTGTGACCTCATGCACTGCAGCATGCCAGGCTTCCCTGTCCTTCACCAACTCCTGGAGCTTGCTCAAACTCATGTCCATTGAGTCAGTGATGCCATCCAACCATCTCATCCTCTGTCGTCCCCTTCTCCTTCCTTCAATCTTTCCCAGCATTAGGGTCTTTTCCAATGAGTCAGCTCTTCACATCAGGTGGCCAAAGTATTGAAGCTTCAGCATCAGCCCTTCCAATGAATATTCAGGGTTGATTTCCTTTAGGACTGACTGGTTTGATCTCCTTGGTGTCCAAGGGACTCTCAAGAGTCTTTTCTCCAGCACCACAGTTTGAAAGCATCAATCCTTTGGTGCTCAGCCTTCTTTATGGTCCTGCTCTCACATCTGCACATGACTAATGGGAAAACTATAGCTTTAACGATATGAACTTTGTTGGCAAAGTGATGTCTCAGCTTTTTAATATGCTGCCTAGATTGTCATAGTTTTCCTTCCAGGAAGCAAGCGTCTTGTAATTTCATGGCTGCAATCACTGTTCACAGTGATTTCGGAGCCCAGGAAAATAAAATCTGCCCCTGTTTCTATTGTTTCCCCATCTGTTTGCCATGAAGTGATGGGACTGGTATATGCAAGGCATACCACTCATTATTGCCTCCGTCCTTATGAAACTGTCTATTCTCCAGGCTTTAGTCTGATTGCAGGTTCTTCTAACTCATGACCAGTTTTTGTCTACTTCTCTTCTTAAAACTTCCTAAATATGGACTTCCTTAAGGTTCAATCTACAGTTCGGCTCCTTATCTTTGGAAAAAGCACCCCCTCTCAGGGTTTTATAACATCCTCCATACAATTACCTCTACCACTAACCTTTGTTCTGACTTTCATCCCATTTTCTTACTACCAAAAGAATATTTGGACGGTACCTTAAACTCAGGACTTCCCTAGCAGCTCAATGGTAAAGAATCTACCTGCCAATGCAGGAGACGGGGGTTCGATCTCTGGGTTGGGAAGATTTCCCTAGAGAAAGACATGGCAATCCACTCTGGTATTCTTGCCTGGGAAATCCCAAAGACAGAACAGCCTGGCAGGCTATCGTCCAAAGGGTTGCAAAACAACTGGACACAACTTAGAGACTAAACAACAACAATCTTAGCTTCAAATACTGAGATCATCTCTCTATAGTAACTAGCTCACTCTTCATATAGAATGTCCCTATTCCTGTCCACAGTATGCTATTTCCCCAGTCACCAAGAATTGAAGATTTGGACTGAGTCAGGATTGATTTACCATTCTGTTTCACCCCTCCATTGGAATCAATCATCTAAGTGTTTTCAAAATGTCCCTTCCTTTCCGTTTTCTCTACCATAATTCAGTTTGGCTCTTTCTACCTCACTTTTGATGGCTGCAGATTCTGTAGTATCCCCTGTTCTTCCCGTTTACTTTATTCTGTCACACTATTCATTCTAAAGCATTGTTCTGATTAAACGCTTCTCTTCTCTTCCCTCTTGGCTAGATAATCAAGTCCAAACTTGCTATTCCAAGTATTGAGAGCCCTTTTATGATGCTTGCACTGATCCTCCTGACTCACTGGCCTGTAATCATTTCTTGACTAGCACTCTTTCCACTGGAAACCACTTCCTCCTTGTCTGGCTGCATCCCTTTTCACCTTAAGATCCAATTTAACTTGCTCAACATCACAACTGTCAGTTCCTCCCAACTTGCTTTTGGAAAGATTCTTCTGTTTAAATACATGGATTTTTAAAAACTGAGGTGATATATTTTGCCATTATCTTCAATTCTGGAAGAAATACAGACAATGTCTCTTTTGAGAAAAGCATCTTTTCCAAAGGAGTTTCACTTCCATTTTTCTGTTTCTTCAAATATATTAACACTAGAAATCTTATATTCCCCACTGTTTAGCAGAATACTCTTTATACAGCAAGTCTCATAATCAACGTTGCTTCCTTATTTATTGACTTATGGTTGAACGCAAAAGTAGGAAGTCAAGAGATACCTGGAGTAACAGGCAAACTTGGCCCTGGAGTACAAAATGAAATGGGGCAAAGGCTAACAGAGTTTTTTCAAGAGAAGAACCAATCATAGCAAACACCGTCTTCCAACAACTCAAGAGAATACTCTACACATGGACATCACCAGATGGTCAACACTGAAATCAGATTGATTATATTCTTTGGAGCCAAAGATGGAGAAACTCTATACAGTCAGCGAAAAAAGACCAGGAACTGACTGTGGCTCAGATCATGAATTCCTTATTGCAAAATTCAAGCTTCAACTGAAGAAAGCAGGGAAAACCACTAGACCATTCAGGTATGACCTAAATCAAATCCTTTATGATTATACAGTGGAAGTGACAAACAGATTCAAATAGATCTGCCAGAGTGCCTGAAGAACTATGGACAGAGGTTTGAAGAACTATGGACGAAGGTTTGGGACACTGTACAGGAAGCAGTGATCAAGACCATCCCCAAGAAAAAGAAATGCAAAAAGGCAAAATGGTTGTCTGAGGAGGCCTTACAAATACTTGAGAAAAGACAAGGAGTCAAAGGAAAGGAGAAAAGGAAAGATACACACATTCGAATGCAGAGTTCCAAAGGATAGCCAGGAGAGATAAGAAAGCCTTCCTCAGTGATAAATGCAAAGAACAGAGGAAAATAATAGAATGGGAAAGACTAGAGATCCCATCAAGAAAATTAGAGATACCAAGGGAACATTTCATATATAGATGGGCTCGATAAAGGACAGAAATGGTAGGGACCCAATAGAAGCAGAAGATATTAAGAAAAGGTGGCAAGAATACACAGAAAAACTATACAAGATTCAGGACCCAGATAACCACGATGGTGTGATCACTCACCTAGAGCCAGACATCCTGGAATGCAAAGTCAAGTGGGCCTTAGGAAGCATCACTATGAACAAAGCTAGTGGAAGTGATGGAATTCCAGTTGAACTATTTCAAATCCTGAAAGATAATGCCGCGAAAGTGCTGCACTCAATGTGAAACAAATTTGGAAAATTAGCAGTGGCCACAGGACTGGAAAAGGTCAGTTTTCATTCCAATCCCAAAGAAAGGCAATGCCAAAGAATGCTCAAACTACCACACAATTGCACTCATCTCACATGCTAGTAAAGTAATGCTCAAAAGTCTCCAAGCCAGGCTTCAACAGTACATGAACCGTGAACTTCCAGATGTTCAAGCTGGTTTTAGAAAAGGCAGAGGAACCAGAGATCAAATTGCCAACATCTACTGGATCATCGAAAAAGCAAGAGATTTCCAGAAAAACATCTAGTTCTGCTTTATTGACTATGCCAAAGCCTTTGACTGTGTGGATCACAATAAACTGTGGAAAATTCTGAGAGAGATGGGAATACCAGACCAACTGACCTGCCTCTTGAGAAATCTTATGCAAGTCAGGAAGCACCAGTTAGAACTGGACATGGAACAACAGAGTGGTTCCAAATAGGAAAAGGAGTACGTCAAGTCTGTATATTGTCACCCTGCTTATTTAACTTATATGCAGAGTACATCATGAGAAATGCTGGGCTGGATGAAGCACAAGCTGGAATCAAGATTGCCAGGAGAAATATCAGTAACCTCAGATATGCAGATGACACCACCCTTATGGCAGAAAGTGAAGAGGAACTAAAAAGCCTCTTGATGAAAGTGAAAGAAGAGAGTGAAAAAGTTGACTTAAAGCTCAACATTCAGAAAACTAAGGTCATGGCATCTGGTCCCATCACTTCATAGCAAACAGATGGAGAAACAGTGTAAACAGTGTCAGACTTTATTTTTTTGGGCTGCAAAATCACTGCAGATGGTGACTACAGCCATGAAATGAAAAGATACTTGCTCCTTGGAAGAAAAGATATTACAAAAGTAGACAGCATATTAAAAAGCAGAGATGTTACTTTGCCAACAAAGGTCCATCTAGTCAAAGCTATGGTTTTTCCAGGAGTCATGTATGGATGTGAGAGTTGGAGTATGAAGAAAGCTGAGCACCAAAGAATTGATGCTTTTGAACTGTGGTGTTGGAGAAGACTCTTGAGAGTCCCTTAGATTGCAAGGATCAAGCAAGCCAATCCTAAAGGAAATCAGTCCTAAATATTCATTGGAAGGACTGATGCTAAAGCTGAAACTCCAAAACTTTGGCCACCTGATGTGAAGAAATGACTCATTGGAAAAGACACAGATGCTGGGAAAGATTGAAGGCGTTAAGAAGGGGACGACAGAGGATGAGATGTTTGAATGGCATCACTGACTCCATGGACATGAGTTTGAGCAAACTCTGGGAGTTGGTAAAGGACAGGGAAGCCTGGTGTGCTGCAGTCCATGGGGTTACAAAGAGTCAGACACAACTAAGCCACGGATCTGAACTAATGGTGATTTGATGAGCAAATTTCCCCTCAGAAATACAACTTATTCAGCTAACTATTAAGAACTTTTGTTTTCGTTTGTTATCTTCTGGAACTAAGTTTGGGACCTGGTTGTACACAGGAATCATCAGGAGAGTTAAAAAAAACAACAGCATAAAGAGAAAAAAAATAAATAAACCCTCCAACACCACCCCAGAACAAGGAAATCAGAATCTGCAGAGGTAGGATTTAGGCAGTACTGCTACTGCTAAGTCACATCAGTCATATTCAACTCTGTGCGACCCCATAGATGGCAGCCCACCAGGCTCCCCCATCCCTGGGATTCTCCAGGCAAGAACACTGGAGTAGGTTGCCATGTCCTTCTCCAAGGCATGAAAGTGAAAAGTGAAAGTGAAGTCACTCAGTCATGTCCGACCCTCAGCGATCCCATGGACTGCAGCCTACCAGGCTCCTCCATCCATGGGATTTTCCAGGCAAGAGTACTGGAGTGGGGTGCCATAGGACTTTTTAAATCACCCCAGGAGACTCCAGTGTGTAACCTAAATTACAAACCATGGCTCCAGACTGAACTTCCCATTATATAGGAAAGTGAGGCACTGAAAGGTCAATGGAGCACCTAAAGACAGAGCTAATTCCTAACAAAGTCAGGACTGGGTTAAAAGTTCAGGTTACCTTTCCATTGTCCTTATATTTATATTATGCTGCCTATAGCACACTTTGAGGTTAGCTGAAGACGTTTCAAATCCCGGCAATATCTTTAATCTTTACAATGAACTGAAATAGCAATGGCAAAATAAATTGGATTGAAAGATGTAAAATCAGATGTACTACCCTTCCTTTTTGGGATGCCTCCTGAAAATTCGTATTCAACACTATTCTGAGAGAGCTTCATGGGTGCAGTTCAAGCACCCAGGAGCTGACCTGTGAAAGCCTATTCTAATTAATAACAGAAACAACCCTGAGGCAGAGATTGAGCTCAGTTCGGAAACTCCTTCTCACTCTAACGTTTTATGAGTTGTAATTGTGGCTGAACTGTGCTGTCCTCCACGGATCACACAGTTAAGTTTCTTGCACATATTCCCGAGGTGAATAATACACAGATACAAGCAGACATGGAAGCTAGGAGAGGCACTGAAAGCCAGGTCACAGTATCTTTCCTGATGAATGACACCTAAACTGCCCTAATTAGAAACTAATAGTCATGCTGACCTTGTCTCCATCTCCCTTGATCCCCTCATCTAACCACAGAAGACAAACAGCTCTGTGTCTCTTTTTACTAGTTTGCCTTTCCTTACTTCTGCCTTAGTTCAGGGCTTCAGCATCTCTTGGCTGGATCTCTAATACAGAACAAGTAAACTTCTCATGGCTGCCTGTCCATGCTCAATCGCTTAGTCGTGTCTGACTCTTCACGACCCCATGGACTGTAGCCCTCCAGGCTCCTTTCTCCATGACATTTCCCAGGCAAGAATACTGGAGTGGGTTACCATTTCCTCCTCCAGCGGATCTTCCTGGCCCAGGGATTAAAGCCATGTCTCTCTGCATTGGCAGGCAGATTTTTTACCACTTCTCCACCTGGGAAGCCCCTCTAATGGCTAGACTCATCCTTTCAATCCATTCTCCAGTCATCTCTCTTGAACACAAACCTTAATGTATCACTCTTCTTAACTAACAGAGCTTTGGCATCTAATTTTCCACCTCTTGCTTCCTGCACCACCCTCTCACCCCAACTCTAACCACTCCCAAATCTGCTATTCCCGCTGTCACATGTTGCGTCCCTTCTGCCTGGAGTGCCAAGTCCACCTGAACAAGGCTCACCATCACTGAAAATTATATGCAAATACTACTTCTCTTCTACCATTTCTTTCACCCTAAGTGGAGGCAGACCTATCTCTTTCCTGTTTCCCAAGTGTTACACTGCTTTGGGGGCTTCCCAGGCGGCGCTAGTGGCAAAGAACCTGCCTGCCAGTGAGGGAGACATGAGAGATGCGGGTTCGATCCCTGGGCTGGGAAAATCCCCTAGAGGAGGGCATGGCAACCCAGTCCAGTATGCTTGTCTGGAGAATCCCATGGACAGAGGAGCCTGTGTCCATAGGATCTATGGTCCATAGGGTCACAGAGTTTGTCATGGCTGAAGGGACATAGCACACACACTGCTTTTATTGCCCTTTAAAAAATCATGTTGTAATTGTCAGTTCTTGTCTATCCCCTCAGTAATTTCTTCAATTATCCACTCTTCAAGTATTTATTAAATACCGTCTGTGTCAGACCATCTTCTACACAATTGGAACATAATAGTGAACAAAACAAAATCCCTGCTTTCATAGTGCTCACAGTCTATTATGGGAAATGGAAAAAAAAATGTACTTTATAGAAAGTGTCAGGTAGTGATCAGTGCTATGAAAAAAAAAACAGCAAGAAACATGGGTGCTATTATAGAAAGACTAGATAAAGAAGTTCTCCTGTATCTTGTAATATTTGAACACAAACCTGACACAGTGAAGGAAAAAGTCATGCTGAGAACTAGGAAAGGATATATAGAAGAAAGTGTACAAGAAAGATCTGTAAGTGTGAAGGCCTCTTTGAAGACTCATTCACCTTTTCCTGTCCTATTACTAACCAGAGCCTGGCAAAAGTCCAATAAAAATTGGGAGAATTATTGCTGAGCTCACAGCCTGGTAAGGGTATCACTGCAATTCACCTCCCTTTGACTAGAGGAAAAATAAAATGACAGAGAGGTCTGTATGTCCCTGCTGAGATCATGCTAACAGTGGTCTTTTAAGGCCAGCTCAAATTGCTACTCCGAAACAGTTCCTTCCATGCATATTCTCATAGAATCTAGTTTTCACTTTCTCTGGGGACTTAGCTCATTTGCTTTATATTGCCAATATTTGTGTGCAAATATTATCTTCCTTCAAGTTCCTTGAGAACCCAGATTGTGATCTTAAAAAAAAAAATTCTGTACTTTTACACATCACTTAGCTTGCAGAACTGAATGTCTGGATAAATTCTAACTAGGTTAGGCAAATATTCAGAAAGGCTACATCCTCATCCAAGACTTAACTGTAGGGGAGGAGAATACACCTCTCCCTCTATGAAGGCTTATTAGTTGCTGCCACAGTAAGTGTTTTCATAATTATCTTTCATAATGCTGTCTCATGAGTCTTCATAATTTTTCCTGGCTGAGCAGGGAGGTTAGTCAAGTTCTCAAGAGAATTTTTGAAGCCTAATTGGGGGTTTCAACAGCGAGAAGATGCAGGATGGGGACAGGAGGAAGCTGGTGTTATTAGTGGGGGTGATCTCTGCGGCCGGTGGGGCCACACCCATGTCATTATCTGCTTTCCCTGTCTTCTCAATGTGCGGCTGCTTCCACCTCTCTTTACTTTACCAACTTTCTTTGCTCTCTTCCAAGAGCGGACAAACTCACCAAAAACAAGGGAAGGCAGGGGAACGAATATATAATTCTTTTAGAAGAGAAGAAAACCTTATCAACAACATCCCTCCCTGGGATACAAGATAAAGTGCTAACAGTTAAGAAAACATACTGAATATCCTGCCCTTAGCTGCAAGTCTGCGGCAATGACTCGCGTTTAAGTCCATCACACCATCGGCATTAAACTGACCATCAGTAAGAGCATCAATTCCCTCCTAACTCACCGCAAACAGTCCTAAGAAGTGTAGGCTAGGTAAACTGTGGAAACTACGATTTTTTAAGAGTGTGAAGGGATTAGGAGAAGGGGAACCAAAAGCTTAATCTTCCAACGCCCCTCAACCCAGAGGCGCTTCCTTCCACCTTCTCCACGTGCCCCTTTAACTACCCCCCCCCACACACCCCCAACTCCTCCCAAGCCCTCGCTCGCCTCCTCAGTTACCTGCTCTCTAAATCTCGAGGCTCGGGGAAAGCGTGCAGCTGAAGTGCCGGCCGGCAACCAAGGGGTGCAGACCGAAGGTTCCGGCGCTCCAGGGCCGGCCGGTTCCACCTCTGGAGAAGGCGCGCTCCTCCCTCCACGCGGCCTTCCAGCGGCGTTCAGATCCCAACCGGTTATCCCCGCCCACTCCCTAGCGAGGCCCCGCCCTCCGGGCCCAGAGCTTTTTTAGCCCTCGGCAGGCGCCGTAGTTGGCCAGCCCCGCCTCCCTGCCCCCACCCCCAGCCTTCGCCCGACTCCTTCCGCGCTGGCTGGAAATGCGCGTAGCGGCGCGCGGCGGGTGGGCGGCCCGGCTTCCTCGCGCTCCCACCCCCTCGCCCCGCTCTAAGGGCTCTGCGGTCCGACCCCCCTGAGGTTAGGAAGCGTGTCACTTTCTGGATCTCCCGACTACTGCATTGGCCCGTGCGTTAACGTTCCTGGTGCTGCGGCCAGTCACGGCTGCGATTGTTCCGGCGCCCCGGCGCGGGGACAGCGGCGTCTGCTCTCCGCGGACCCGGCGTGAGGGTGCGGGCGGACGCGCCAAGCAGCGCCTCTCCCCGAGTCCTTCCTCCTCGTCTAGGTCTCCACACACACACTCACCGCAGCCGCATCCCCCGCCGCCCCCTCCCGGCTCTGCGCCTCGTCCCCGGCTGCGGGCAGACGGCTCTACACCGCCGCAGCGCCCGAGTCCGGACCGCCCGCGAGAAGGCACACATACATACACGCGCGCCCACAAACCCCCTCTTGGCTTGGGTCTCCATACCCCGCGCAGCATGTCGGCGCTCGAGTGGTACGCCCACAAGTCCCTGGGCGACGGCATCTTCTGGATTCAGGAACGCTTCTACGAGTCGGGCAACCGCGCCAACATCTGGCTGGTGCGGGGCTCCGAGCAGGACGTGGTGATCGACACCGGCCTGGGGCTGCGCAGCCTCCCCGAGTACCTGTACTCCTCCGGCCTCCTGCGGGACCGCGCGGCCAGAGAAGAGGCGGCGTGCCGGCCGCTGCTGGCCGTGGCTACCCACGTGCACTTCGACCACTCGGGCGGCCTCTACCAGTTCGACCGGGTGGCGGTGCACCACGCCGAGGCCGAGGCGCTGGCCCGCGGGGACAACTTCGAGACCGTGACCTGGCTGTCCGACAGTGAGGTGGTGCGGGCGCCGAGCCCGGGCTGGAGGGCCAGGCAGTTCCGAGTGCAGGCGGTGCAGCCCACCCTCGTCCTGCAGGACGGTAATGCGCACCCCCACCCCCACCCCCCTTCTCGGGCGCTTGCTGTCGCATTTAAGGGAAGGGATTGGGGGAGAGATGGTTCCGAGGGATGCTTGATGCAGACCTGCTTGTCTGTGAGGTTGAGGGGGTGAGGTGGGGGGTTGGTTTGGTTTGTCACATCGCAGAAACACTTGCTTCAGTTTCTCCTTCCCCCTCTCCCCGGGGGCCAAAAAGCCCACTCACTCCACCATCGAGTCGCTGGAAGGCCATCGCAACCTTTCCTACAGGAGACCAGCCAGCTCTGACGCCGGGTACCGAGGCCGCGCACTCGACTGAAAGCCAGCCCCACCCCCTAGTCAGTTTCCTCTGGAAGGTCTGGTGTGCAGTAACACCACCAGAGACTGGTCACTAGGATGTCCATTCTTTCCCCCGCAGACATGTCCGTCATTTGCAGGCACTTTTCTAGCGAAAAGACTTCTGAGGAATGATGCTTCGTGAAGAGAATGCGTGTCGTTGGCTTTGTGCTTTTTGAGAACTGCTCACTCCATCGGCTCAGTACGGACAGTGCCCACCTGTAGGCTTAGAAGGCCATTGCAGAGCAGTGATTCTAATCTGCTCACGCCTCTTTAGCTACCAGATAGGTTTCTGCCCCTGATGCTGTCTCACAAGAGAAAAAGCTTGATCGTGAACATACGAAGTAGAATGTGCCTGAGTCTTAACGTTATGACAGCTCTCTGTTCTGGCTGAAAGCCAGGCCTGAGATAGATTAATAAGGAGGCTGTTCCCATAATGGTGAAGTATGTGGACTAATGCATAGATAACCTTGGGCCTCTTTGGCTCTGCAAAAAACAGAATGGGATTCAGAAAGAAATTAATGGAATAAAATAGTGTAGGGTTCCAACCCTTCCAACCCCACACAGGCACTGAAATGATTGAACCAAATGATTGAGCCAGTTGGTCACAGCAGTGATATTTGTGTATTAATTTCTTTGTTCTTTTTAGAATGCTGCTGTTGATACCATTTTATCCTCCAACATGTTTGAAGTGAGGCTACTTAAATGGCTTCAATTAAATGGCTTGCCTAGGGGCCACAAAGCAAGATAGAGACAAAAGCTAGGATTCCAACCCAGGCACAGTAGATCAAAGCGTGTAGATCACACGTTAATCCTACCCCCAAAATAAATTTTTATGGTAATTCTGAATAGGATATGAAACCCCCTTTCCTATCTTGAAACTATTTTATTTGCCAGTTTAATTTATTGAACTGTTCTGAGGCAAAAAAAAAAAAAGTCCAGTTGCTACAGTACAGTAAGGCTCACTTTATGACCAACCAGTATGATAAATAATGAAGTACTTTACGAAAATGAGTTTATCTTACAGATGAGATCTTGATCAGTTGATATATAAAAAAAACAAGATTCTGTACCTTACACACCACTTTAAAAAGTCTATTCATTAAAATTTTAAATCTGAAGATTAAAAGTGGTTTAGATGGGAGCCTTACATCACCTGACACTTTGAGGTGAAAGAAAACTAAATTTACATTAAATGTGCTTTTAATTACTATATTTCTTTGAAATTAATACTTTCAGAAGTAGGATTTCCATGCAATTTATGGGTATACAGACTAAATTAACTCAGACCCCTCCCCCCAAAAAGAAAAATTTTGCATCAGTATTTATGTTTAAGTTGTTTAAAGAAATAGATGACTTTTATTTACTTTGGCTCCTGTGTCAGGAAATCAACGATGAAAGAATGATAAGAAATATTGTTTTATAGATGAAGAGTCCACACAGGGTTGAATATTATGCCTGAAATCACATAGCCTGTTAGGGAAAGAGCCTGGACTAGAAATCAGATTTTTTAAATCCCAGTCAATGCAGAATTATAGGCTTTGGGAGTTGCAGGGGACATGCAACCCACCTGTGTGGTGCTTTAAGCCTTTGAAAGTGTGAAAAGAAAGCTTAATATTTACTAAACACTTGGAAGGTGATACTACTGTGTTAAATTAAAAGTTGTTTTTCATTAGGAGCTGGATGTCTCACCCTCTCAAGTAGAAACCAATATCCTCTTTTCTCAGGAATATTAATTTCCTGTCTCTTCTGAATGGTGTGGCCTGCTAACTTAATATTATCATAATCCAGATGCCTGGAAGGAGATACAAAATATTTATGTAAAAAAATCATACACAAAAAATTCATATACAGTTACACACACACGTGAACAGCACATACCTAACAGCATAGTCGTCATTGTTCCAGTTAGAAAATAAGGAGGCTGGATTCACTAGCTCACTACGTTTCACTTAGTGTATTGGTGACCACCTGTCATGGAGAAGCATGAGTCTGTGCACTGTGTCACTAACCCAAAAGCTGACGTGCATATGAGGGATGAGGAGAACAAGGTGAGGTCATCACCCACTGCATCATTTTTGATGAAAAAAGCTACTCATCCTACTGATAGTGAAACCATATCTTCCTATAAGAAGACAGCAATAAACCCTAGATAGATACAGCACGTTCTTCTTGAATGGGCACACATCATTCTGTCTGTTTTTCACAAGAGGCAGGCATTTTGACTCCTGTTATACATGTTTAAATGATTTTCCCAGAGTCATCAAGAGAGTACAACAGTTGTTTTAGGTAGGCTTAGATCGTTTGGGGAGATTAAAAATGAAGATTCCAGAGAGGCAGCAGGTTGAACGAACACATTTAATTTGACTCCCTCTCAAAATCTCACTAAGATTGCAGCCAATGGACCATGGTTTGTCTGTTTTATGTATAAATCCACATTGACTGAGGTTCTGTTTTGCATTGTTGTTGTTTAGTTGCAAAGTCGTGTCCAACTCTGCGACCCCATGGACTGTAGCCCGCCAGGCTCCTCTGTCCGTGGGATTTCCCAGGCAGGAATACTGGAGCGGGTTGCCATTTCCTTCTCCAGGGAATCTTGCCGATCCTGTGGTGACTGAGCTAGCAGTTTTATCCTAGGCCAGCAATAGAAAATTGAAGCCCGTCCACTTTGTTCTGCAGGAGATTAATAGGCTCAAGAATTAGCAGTAGCCAGTACCTTAGCAGGGGCAAAAGGAAGAAAACTAAAATAAGTAGAATTGATGGAAAGCCACTTAAGAAGCTGTTAGAACTCTGGAATTCTTCTCCCTAAGTGAATGCACCTCTCCCCAGAGTTAGTTGATTCTCTGGGGAGAATGAAGCAAAAAGGTTTCTTGATTGAGGGATGCCGAGTACTAATGAGCTCAAGGCTTCAGATGGAAAAGAGGAGGGATAAGTGTATGTGAATGTATATAAAAATACAGAAAAATAATAGATAGATAATATATCCTTGGAGAAGGTAATGGCACCCCACTCTAATACTCTTGCCTGGAAAATCCCATGGACGGAGCAGCCTGGTGGGCTGGAGTCCATGGGGTGGCTAGGAGTTGGACATGACTGAGCGACTTCACTTTCACTTTTCACTTTCATGCATTGGAGAAGGAAATGGCAACCCACTCCAGTGTTGCCTGGAGAATCCCAGGGATGGGGAAGCCTGGTGGGCTGCAGTCTGTGGGGTCGCACAGAGTCGGACACCACTGAAGCGACTTAGCAGCAGCCGCATATATGTTCTTTACTAGTTTCCCAGAAGAACGAGAGCCAGGCCTTTAGCCCCCATATCTCCAGGTAGGAACTTGGAAGAATCGTATCTGGAAATCTGCCCAGCCCTGGGGTAAAGATTAAGATGCTGACTCCTAGGTAATTCTTGGCTTGAACTTTCTACAATGAAGTCTGCATCACCAGGTGTCATGCATGTGCTTCAAACAGATTTTTCACTATCCTCCAACTCTTAAACAGGTAAACAAGCATTATGAAAAAGAATCTGAGAAAATCCTCTCACATGAAATAAAATAGTAAAAGAATATAAAGCGACTTGAGAAGAGGACAATCATTAATATCATCAGGGGATAACAGAAACTATTGCATTCAAGATATCTGAGAGACAATAGGATGCCCTAAAAATAAGCAACAGGCAGAACCATATTCACACTCCTAAAAGAACCCTTGGTATTTAAAACGTCGGAAATTATTTAGTGCAAGGTCTGGAAGATGAAGTTGAAAACTTAGAAAAGGAGCAGATAGGCAAAATGAAAAACTAGGAGAAAACTAGTAAAGAACCAGTGTGAAAAATCTGACATTAGAATAATAAGAGCACAGATAGAGCAAATAGAGAAAGTAGAGAAAAAGAATAATAGAGAAAATATCCCATGATTAAGGGATATACATTTTCAGATTGAAAGAGGCCATAGATGAAAACATATTCAACCCATGGCACATTATTATAAAATTTCAGAATGCTGGGACCAAAAAGAATCTACAGACTTCCAAATTTAAACAAAAAAGGTCATCTATACCAATCATAATGGCTTTAGAGCTAGAAAAGAAGAGCTGTGACTTATTTGAATAAAACCAATTTCCAGCTTAGAATTCTGACATCCATTCCAGTATCAGTCAAATTATTTCCCACATGCTGTTAGGAAGCTACTAAGATACGTCTTATAGTTCCTGGTGGCTCAGAGAGTAAAGAGTCTGCCTGCAGTGCGGGAGACCCAAGTTCAGTCCCTGAGTTGGGAAGATTCCCTGGAGAAGGAAATGGCAACCACTCCAGTATTATTGCCTGGAAAAATCCCATGGATGCAGGAGCCTGGGGGGCTACAGTCCATAGGGTTGCAAAGAGTCAGACATGACTGAGAAACTTAACTTTTTAAGATATATCTTTATCCTATTTGCTCCCTTCAAAATAAGGGAATAAACCAAGAGGAAGACATGGAATATAGGAAATAGAAGATCTAATTCAAGACAAAGTTGAAGCCTCAGGATGATGGCAAAGGATGACACTGACAATGATAGAACCTCAAGCAGAGAGGATTTCAGATCTAAGCAGTTGAATCATCATTCTTTTGAGGGGTGGGAGGATGAGAAATGTATACATGTGTCATCATGGTGGTAGAGCAGTAAAAAGAGCTACTAAAAATCCTTATGTGTCATAGTGGAAGTCAGTGGATAACATCTAAAAAACCAAGAAATGATAATACATGAATGAAATCAGTAGAGTATGAGATATAAACATTATTTACAGATGCTTATACCTGGTAGTCATCTGTAAATAATACTTGGGCTCCAATACTTTGACCAGCTGATGCGAAGAGCTGATTCATGGGAAAAGACCCTGATGCTGGGAAAGATTGAAGGCAGGAGGAGAAGCGGATGACAGAGGACAAGATGGTTGGATGCATCACTGACTCAATGGACATGGATTTGACAAACTCTGGGAGAAAGAGAAGGACGGAGAAGCCTGGCGTGCTGCAGTCCATGGAGTCGCAGAGCTGGATATGACTGAGAGATTGAACAACCAACAACAACATATCTAGTAGAGGCAACCGGCAGAAGAAGTTGCTAAAATTGTTAACAGTGGTTGCCTATTGGGAGCAGGATTAGAGATAGAGCCAGAGTGGGGCAAAGAATGTTTTCTTGCATTTTAAGCCCTCCTGAAATGTTTTATTTGAAATATGTAATTTAGTTCTTTAATTAAAAGTGAAATGAAAATTTAAAATGGGGAATGCCAAGATAGGAAAGGATATTTGAGAAGCCAAGAAAAGTGTAGTGTGGTTGGAA
Organism: Capra hircus; assembly: GCF_001704415.2. Taxonomy (NCBI): domain Eukaryota; kingdom Metazoa; phylum Chordata; class Mammalia; order Artiodactyla; family Bovidae; genus Capra; species Capra hircus. The sequence goes on from NC_030814.1 coordinate 20,515,848, forward strand.
TGTGGTGACAACTGGGTTAGGGTGAAGGCTTGGAAGGATAGTATGTGATATATATATATATTTACATAAATTTATATATGATATTTATACATTTCATAGACAATTTTGGTTCCTGTAAGAGAGGTCTTGATGAAATTATATGTGTTAGCATTATACGCACAGGGGAGGTATTTATAAAGCCATATGGTAATGGCAGACCTAATATAATATTCCATCACTGTGGCCTTATCAATTGTTTACAGTTGGCGTCCATTTTGATAGGTGAGTGCTTATGTCTTATCTACTGCTAAGTATTTTGAATATCACCTGGCTTTGAATATCAAAAATCCATAAAACTCTATCCCTCCATTGATAATTCTCTACATCTTCATTTTTAGCATCAAACTTCCCTCATTCTTCTTCTTTCTGTACATTTATTAAACAGTCTGTCTGCAACAGTTCTATTATTAAATCATCTTAGCTATAATATCCTTTGCCTTATTCACCAATCATACAGGAAATGGCAGTGGTCTTTGATCCCCAGAAGCACCTTAAATCTGAAACAATTATCCTGTGAAGGACTCTGGCCCCTTATGACTGGAATGTGGGGAAATTTGAGAGTACCTAATTCCATCTTACTGTATTAATAATTACTGGGATTCGAGACAAGACCAAAGCAACCTCTGTTCCCACCCAGGCCCCACTGACCTGTTTGTGTCATTATAGTTTTCTTTTTCTGAATACTTAATATAAAACATAATCACATGCAATCTTTTGTGTCTTCTTTCATTTGGCATGCTGTTTTTGGAGATTCATCCATGTTGTTTTATCTACGAATAATTCCTTTCTGTTGCTGAGAAACTACTCATTTATCAATACAACACATTTTAGATATTCACCTGTTGAAGGAAATTTGAACTTTCTAGTTTGGAATTGTTACAAATAATGCAGCATGAAAGTTTACATGTAAGCTTTTATGTTGATGCATGCTTTTATTTCCTAGGTAGGTAGCTAGAAATGAATTTCTGGGTTGTGTGGTGAATGTGGCATACCGCACACACACATGTCGTAAATGTATGTTAAATGTTTAAGAAGGTGCCAAACTGTTTTCCAAAGTGCTATGCTATTTTACATTCCCAAGTGCAGTGTATAAGTTGCAGTTTCTCCACATCACTGTCAGCACTTGATTTTGTCAGTCCTTTTGATTTTAGGCATTCTAGTGAGTATGTAGTGGTATTTCATTGAGGTTTTAATTTGCATTTGGGCTTCCCTGGTGGCTCAGAGGTTAAAGTGTCTGCCTCCAATGCGGGAGACCTGGGTTTGATTCCTGGGTCAGGGAGATCCCCTGGAGAAGGAAATGGTAACCCACTCCAGGATTCTTGCTTGGAAAATCCCATGGATGGAGAAGCCTGGTAGGCTACAGTCCACGGGGTCGCAAAGAGTCAGACACAACTGAGCAACTTCACTTTCACTTTCACGTCAATGACTGATTATGTTGAGCATCTTTTCAGGCACTTACTTGCTATTCAGATATCTTCTTTGTCGTAAGATCTTATCAAAATCTTTTCTCTTTTTTAAAAATTGAAATTTTGTTTTATCCTAATTGAGCTGTAAGAGTTCTTTATATATTCTTAATTCAAGCCCTCTATCAGATATACATTTTGCAAGTGTTTACTCCCAGTGTATGTCCTGTATCCTCTTTTTTTTTAAGTAAGCAAATTTTTTTGTCTTTATTTTTTTGGTTGCACTAGGCCTTCATTGTTGTGCACGAGCTTTCTTTACTTGCAATGAGCAAGGGCTACTCTCTGTTGTGGTGCACAGGCTTCTCATTGTGCTGACTTGTTGTGGAGCACAAGCCTGTGTCGATGCGCAGGCTTCAGTAGTTGCAGTCTGTGGCTCCAGACTTCCACAGTTTTGGCACACAGGCTCAGTAGTTGCAGCTAGTGGGCCCTGAAGTAGTTTTGGTGCACGGGCTTAGTTGCTGTGCAAACTGTGACATCTTCCCAGACCAGGAATTGTATTACTCAGATGGTCGACAATCTGCCTGCAATACAGGAGACCCAGGTTCAATCCCCTGGTTGTAGAAGGGAAAGTCTAGCTACTCCAGTATTCTTGCCTGGAGAATCCCATGGACAGAGGAGGCTGGCAGGCTGCAGTCCATGGACTCACAAAGAGCTGGACAAGACTGAGCTACTAACACTTCTCTTCCCTGCCTTGGCAGGCAGATTCTTATCCATTGCACAACCAGGGAAGTCCTTAATGGTATCTTTTTGGGCAGGAAAGTTTTTAACTTGGATGAAGTCCAACTAATCATTTTTCCTTATGCTTTATGCTTTTTGGGTTATTCTAAGATCTCTATAACAAGCCCAAACTCACAAAGATTTTCTTCTTTTTTTTTTTTTGGAAGCTCTCACATTTAGGATTATGATCCATTTTGAGTTAATTTTTGTTACTGTTGTGAAAGGTTCAGTTCAGTTGCTCAGGCATGTCCGACTCTGCGACACCATGGACTGCAGCATGCCAGGCTTCCCTGTCCATCACCCACTCCTAGAGCTTACTGAAACTCACGTCCATTGAGTCGGTGATGCCATTCAACCATCTCATTCTCTGTCATCCCCTTCTCCTCCCACCTTCAATCTTTCCTACCATCAGGGTCTTTTGAAATGAGTCAGTTCTTTGCATCAGGTGGCCAAAGTATTGGAGTTTCAATTTCAACATCTGTCCTTCCAATGAATATTCAGAACTGATTTTATTTAGGTTGACTGGTTGGATCTCCTTGCAGTCCAAGGGGCTCTCAAGAGACTTCTCCAACACCACAAGATGATCAAGACCATCCCCAAGAAAAATAAATGCATAAAGGCAAAATGGTCATCTGAGAAGGCCTTACAAATAGCTGAGAAAAGAAGCAAAGCGAAAGGCAAAGGAGAAAAAGAAAATAGATCCATTTGAATGCAGAGTTCCAAAGAATAGCAAGGAGAGATAAGAAAGCCTTCTTCAGTGTTCAATGAACAGAACAGAGGAAAATAATACAATGGGAAAGACTAGTGATCTCATCAAGAAAATTAGAGATACCAAGGGAACATTTCATGCAAAGATTGTGAAAGGTTATGAGGTACTTTATTGTATATTTGCATATAGATTTCCAAAGTAGTCCAGGCCAGTTAGTTGAAGAGACTGTCCTTTTACCCAGTGGATTATCTTTGTTGATACTTTTGTCAAAAGTCCGCTGACCATATATGTGAATGTTTTCCTCTGGACTCTAGTCTTTTTCATCAATTACGTCTGTCGTATAGCCAGCACAACACTCTCCTGATTATTTAAACTTCATTCTAATTCTTGAAATTAGATTGTTTAAGTCTTCCAGCTTTGGCTATTCCAGGTCATTTGCATTTCATATAAATTTTAGAGCCAGATTTTTTTTTCTATAAAAAAACATGTCAAGGTTTGGATTGAGATTCTTGAATCTATAGATCTACACTAACCATTACAGTAGTCACTAGCCACATGTAGCTCAGTTCAATTCAGTTGCTCAGTCAGGTCCAACTCTTTGCAACCCCATGGACTGCAGCATCCCAGGCTTCCCTGTCCATCACCAACTCCTGGAGCTTACTTAAACTCATGTTCATTGAGTCAGTGATGCCATCCAACTATCTTATCCTCTGTCATCCCCTTCACCCCCCTTCAGTCTTTTTCAGCATCAGGGTCTTTTCCAATGAGTCCATTCTTGGCACCAGGTGACCAAAGTATTGGAGTTTCAGCTTCACATCAGTCCTTCCAATGAACACCCAGGACTGATCTCCTTTAGGATGGACTGGTTGGGTCTTCTTGCAGTCCAAGAAACTCTCAAGAATCTTCTCCAACACCATGTTCAAACGCATCAATTCTTTGGCACTCAGCTTTCTTTAGTCCAACTCTCATGTCCATACATGACTACTGGAAAAACCATAGCTTTAACTAGACAGACCTTTGTTGGCAAAGTAATGTCTCTACTTTTTAATGTGCTGTCTAGGTTGGTCATAGCTTTTCTTCCAAGGAGCAAGCATCTTTTAGTTTCATGGCTGCAGTGACCATCTGCAGTGATTTTGGAGCCCCGCCCCAAATAAAGTAAGCTACTATTTCCATTGTTCCCCATCTGTTTGCCATGAAGTGATGGGACCAGATCTTAGTTTTCTGAATGTTGAGCTTTAAGCCAACTTTTTCACTCTCCTCTTTCACTTTCATCAAGAGGCTTTTTAGTTCCTCTTCATTTTCTGCCAAAAGGGTGGTGTCATCTGAGCATCTAGGTTATTGATATTTCTCTCTGAAATCTTGATTCCAGCTTGTGCTTCATTCAACCAAGCATTCTGCATGATGTGCTCTGCATATAAGTTAAATAAGCAGGGTGACAATATACAGCCATGACGTACTCCTTTCCCAACTTGGAACCAGTCTATTGTTCCATGTCTGGTTCTGTTGCTTCTTGACCTGCATACAGCATTCCCAGGAGGCAGGTAAGGTGGTCCGTTATACCCATCTCTTTCAGAATTTTCCACAGTTTGTTGTGATCCACACAGTCAAAGGCTTTGGCATAGTCAGTAAAACAAGAGTAGATGTTTTTCTGGAACTCTCTTGCTTTTTCAATGATCCAACGAGTGTTGGCAATTTTATCTCTGGTTCCTCTGCCTTTTCTAAATCCAGCTTGAACATCTGGAAGTTCTTGATTCACATATTGCTGAAGCCTGGCTTGGAGAATTTTGAGCATTATTATGCTAGCGTGTGAGATGAGTGCAATCGTGCAGTAGTTTGAGCATTCTTTGGCATTGCCTTTCTTTGGGATTGGAATGAAAACTGATCTTTTCCAGTCCTGTGCCCACTGCTGAGTTTCCCAAATTTGCTGGCATTTTGAGTGCAGCACTTTCACAGCATCATCTTTCAGAATTTAAAGTTGCTCAGCTAGAATTCCATCACCTCCATTAGCTTTGTTCGTAGTGATGCTACCTCTGGTCCACTTGACTTTGCATTCCAGGATGTCTGGCTCTAGGTGAGTGATCACACTATCATGGTTATCTGGGTCATGAAGATCTTCTTTGTATAGTTCTTCTCTGAATATGGCCATCTAATCCATGTAGCTATCTAATGCAAATTTAAATTAGTTAAGATTGATTAAAATGAAAATTTTAGCTTCTTAGTTACGTTAGCTTTATTTCTCGTGCCATTAACCACATATAGCTAGTGGCTACCATATTGCCTAGTGTTGATACAGAACATTTGTATTATCTCAGAAAGTACATATTAGAGAGTGCAGTATAGGAAAAACTGAATTTAATTACTATCTTAACAGTTTCAAGTCTTCAGTCAATGGATATGGCATATTTCTCCTTTTGCTCACATTCTGTTTAATTTCTCTTTAAAGTGTTACTGCAGTTTTCAGTGTGCAGATATAATAAAACATCTCTTTCATGTGCATTGGAAGGAATGTGTACTTTGCTCTTTTGGCATGAATTATTTTATATATGTCAGCTAGATCAAGTTGGCTGGTGTTGTTCAAGTCTTCTGTATCCGTACTGATTTTCTATCTGCTTATATTATGAATTATTCAAACTATTCAAATATCTAAGCATAATTGTTCAACTGTTTATTCTTATTTTAATTCTGTTTTTATTTTATGAATTTTTAAGGTACAGATACATTTAGACTTATTTTCATTAGGTATTGACCTAATTTTGTCCTCATAAAATGTACCTCTTTTCTCTAGTAATATTCTTTATATAAAAATCCATTTTGTCTGACAATATAACCACTCTAGTTCTTGTCATTCATATTTATAAAGTATGACTTATCATCCTATTTTTCACTTTGATTTTATAGTTCCTCTCTTGTAGACTGAGTACATATCTTGCTTTTTAAATCTAGTCTGACAATCTTTGCCTTTGATTAGAATGTTTATCCCTTTCATATTTAATATAGTTACTGACACAGTTTTATTTAGGTCTGCCATTCTGTCATTTGTTTTGTATGTCTCATTTCCTGTTTATGCCTTTATTTTTTTTCTGTTGTCTTTTCTATTTAGTGATTCCTGATTATTATGCCATTTTAAGTTCACTATTAATTTTAGCTATATTTCTTTTTTTCTGTATATGTATATGTTTTCACTAGAGATAGCAATATTAATCTTTTAATTTATTATGATTTACATAAGTTTGTACTGATTTAAATCCAGTGAAAGAACAATTTTGTATTCATGTAGCTCAGTTTGGTCCCCACTGTCAAATAACTGGGAGGAGTTTGAGATTTTACCCTATTTGTAGGTTAGTAAGTTAGGCTGAGACAATTTAGTGGATTCTGACGGAAGGCTTGAAGTTCCTGGGTCCGAGACTAAGAACAGTTTATTACAGCAATAACAGTAGCCAGAGCATCATCATTTGTACTGGTTCCTCAGACCTTAATTTCCACAGAGTGATAAAAACAAAGGGCAAAAATACCATACCCTCACTAGAGTATCATTATTGAATTGTGTCACCAGGATATTCATATAATGGATATTCTGAAAATGAATTTTTTGGTCAAATAAATTTGTGAAACTATACAGCCATATCTCACTTGTGTATATCCACAATGTACATTAGCATATTAAATGTACATTAGCATAACTTGCAGAAAAGAAAGCTGTTTAATTTTCACTGAAGGAAGGGTTTTCCAAATTATTTGACCACTGAATCTTTTCTTTTATGTATTATAACAACCAGCAGAAATTGTGTTCCACTGTTTACTTTGGCAAACACTGGTCTAATAAACAACAGAAATGAAATGTAGGCAACTTATTTTAAATCATCTTTTATTACTAGGCTACTTTAACAATAAAAGTAAAATAAATATCATCTTCCCAACATCTTTGAAACTGTTGTGTTCTGCTGTTCTAAGTGATTGAAGTCAAATATCTAACACGTTTATCTGTAAATTCTGTTTTCATTTTTAGGAGATGTGATCAACCTTGGTGACAGACAGCTCACTGTTATGCACATGCCTGGTCATTCTAGGGGCAGTATTTGCTTGCATGACAAAGACCGAAAGATTCTCTTCAGTGGAGACGTCGTGTATGATGGATCACTAATTGATTGGCTCCCATACAGCAGGATAAGTGACTATGTTGGAACCTGTGAACGTCTGATAGAATTAGTGGACAGAGGTCTGGTAGAGAAAGTACTTCCTGGGCACTTCAATACCTTTGGTGCTGAAAGGCTTTTTCGATTGGCTTCTAACTATATTTCAAAAGCTGGGATATGCCATAAAGTCTCTACTTTTGCCATGCGATCTCTTGCAAGTTTAGCCCTACGTGTAACAAATTCTAGGACCTCACCCTAGTATCAACTTTGATTAATTCTATAAATTATTCCAGTTCATTTTGTGTGTTTAAACAGTGAGCATTTTAAGAAGTGCTTTTATAGTACTGTTATATATTAGAGGAAAAAAAGATTGAGAATGAATAAGCCAAAAAAGGAACTTCTTAGTTTTTCTTTTTTCCAAATAAGAAACCACTTAAATGAGCTTATAATTTGCCAAAGTTGTAATTTGCCATTGTCCTGTATCATTTGCCCTAGAAATGATATAGAGGTATATGGGGAAGCAAGGAGGCATTTTGCAGTAATAGAATTATCTCTGTGTCTCATTTCTCTTATTTCCTAGATGATCTAGAAAAAAAGAGCATAAGAGAGTTTTAAACTCCAGACTTGATATTTTTAGTATGTTATTTCAAAATAAAGGTTCTTGGGTTTAAGATAAAAACTCAAAACATAACAAATAAGCTAACATTTAGAATGACAGCTAAAACAACCCATTGTTATGGTACAGAATTTTTATGCTTCATTTTATTTGTTCTTAATGTAATTATAGTGTACATTATGTGTTGTGTAATTTTACTTATAAAAAGTACAATGAATTTTATTTTATAGAAAAGTTTTAAATATTAATTGCAGAGTGCTTCAGTAAAAAAGCTACAATATATTGTTGTTTGTTATTATGTAAGTATAATATTTTCAATTGTAGAAACAAAGTTCAAATGTCTGTAATCTAACTACAAATTGTCAGATTTTTCAAAAGGACACTGTCAGGCAACTTTGAAAATATACACATTAAGAATAATTTTTAAATTATATGCTATTTTAATAGTAACAGCTATTATAAACAAAATTTTCCTTGTTAAATAGCAGCTTCAGTATATGTATCTTATTTTAGAGTACCAGACAACATCCTAAAATAAACCATTCTTTTTCTTAACAAAGCATACATATGTACCACAGAAGGCTTTTCAGATTAATTGCAAAATGTGTGTTAGATACTGACTTAGAATGAATTGCCTTTTTTATCCTGATTCACAACACCTATTCCTGTTCAGTATTCTTTGTCTTGAATGAAAAGAAATTTCCATTTATAAAACTATAGGAAAGATTATCCCACTATCTAGTAAGATGTTTTGGTTTGGTGCTTTTAGTAATTTATTAAAAAACCTTTGGAATATTTCATAAAGGTTTTTTTAAACATTTTTTTCACTGCCTTTTTATTATTGACTTATCCAAAACCAAACTCATATATAGCTTTGGAAATCAGAAATTTTAGTGTTAGGAAGATCCAGCAATTTTGATTTCTGAAAAATTATGAAACTTTTCCTACCCTACACCCCACTCAGGTTCTTAGTCTTTTATTCATTCAGCACACACATACACATACACACCCCACATACATACACACAGTCACATACATACATGCGTTCATTGTGCTAAACACTGTGGAAGCTTACAAAGTCAGAGACTGTATCCTAGCCGGAAGTAGAAGACAAAACATGAATAGAAGTGTATGCAGGTTGAAGTTTATACAAATTACACATGAGTGTCAGGGACATAAATGGAGGAGTGTGAAGTTTGGTTAGGGAAAGTTTCCTGGAGTAGGAGATTTTGAGTCAGGTTTGGAAAGATGGTTTATTAGGTGGTGAGGATAGAAAATAAGGATAGGATTGTTTCTGCATCTTCGGTGCTAAGAATAGGGATGGAAGTGTTGCTGTCCAGAGTAGGCTATTCCCTTGTGACGATTTAGTTTTCAGGAGCCTTAGATCTTCTAAGCACGAAACATTTAGCATGAAAAAGTGATTATGTGTATAAGAGTCATCTTTAAGACAGACAAGCTATATGGCCACATGCCACCAAATGATCCCATGCTTAAAATCAGTAAGGAGGCCATGGTTGTTGAAATGAATAATATCATGGGAATTGCTCTGTGATAGTCATTCAAGGCAGTAGGTCTGTTTTAATAGTGCAACTTCAAGACTACAGATTTGGTTCAGGGCAACTACAAACTATCACTTGATGAGCCTTAAATATAGCCATTATTTTTATATCAATAGCACAAAAGAAAACCAAAAGTCCTTAATCATTGACCATTTTATCATATTTTAGGACTTTTTTTAAAAATCAGGGTATAGTAGGCACTAAGTTTTATTGGGAAACATTTAAACCTGATGAAGGCTTTCCTTATTTCTTAAAAGTGCAATTTTTCAAAATACACTGATTTTATTTTTAAATTTCCCATTTCTTTCTAGATTTTTCAAATTGTACCAGAACATACGGCTGTGATATTTTGCTTTTGCTTCAATGTGAGTAAATTAGGGAAAGGAGGTATCATTCATTTAGTGCCCATGCTATGCATTTTAAAATAGGCATTATTTAATTTAATCCTGGCCCTAGTGCCAAGAAGTAATTGACCAGCCTAACAACACAACTTGGGAACAAAGCTGGTAACTGAACACAGGTCTCTCTGCCTCCCAAACTGTGCTCTTTCTCTTATACCTGCACAATAACGTAAAATTGGCAAAGTGTATTTTTACTTTTCAAAATGCCACATGTGCCAAGAATAAATCAAGTCATGTTAAAGCTTAATAGCGTATTTTAAAAAAGCTTTAAAAATATGTATTTTCACCCTGACAGTGACCCTTGTTGTAATTTTTGGTTTGGAGAAATAATAGTATGTAAGTATAATTCGAAATTGTCAAAATATAAGACATTTAGAAATAATTTTTATTATTTATTTTGTTAATGACTTAATTTTTTGAAATTCTTGGAAATTCAGTTTCCTTGTTTGGTGTTACTTTTTAACTGAGAAGTCTAGAGCAAACAAAACCTTGTGTGTTATCCTGATGTAGTTGAAAAAATGATTATGTGTAGTTGTTCTTATATGGATAGTAACATGAATGTGACATGCAAAATTGTTCTCTTATAATTTTCAGATAACTGTAACTGAACATTTGGGTGATATCTATTAAAGTGAACATTTTATTTCAATCTATGGTTGGTATTTTTTTAATAAATGTTAGCAAATTTCAGTTTAATGTCTTGAAAGGTTATTTTCTGTATGAAGCTTGAAAATAAAGAAGAAAAAACTTGAAAATAAAGAAAACTTTATTTAAAACTTGAAATAAAGAAGATGTCAAATCCCTGGGCAAGAATATCAGAACCTAGAAACTGAATAATACCTATTTAACCTTGTTGTTGTTCAGTCACCCAGTCGTGTCTGACTCTTTGACCCATGGACTGCAGCACCCCAGGGCTCCCTGTCCTTCACTATCTCCAAAAGTTTGCCCAAGTTCATGTTCGTTGCATCCATGATGCCGTCCAGCCATCTTATCCTCTGATGCCTTCGTCTCCTTTTACCTTCAATCTTTCCCAGCTGCTTTGTCATGATGAAGGGGCTTGTGTAACTCAATGAAGCTATGAGCCATGCCGTGAAGGGCCACCAGAGACGGATGGGTCATAGCAGAGAGTTCTGACAACAGGGAATGGCAAACCACTCCAGTATACTTACCATGAGGACCTCATGAACTGTATAAAAGGTGAAAAAGATATGACACTGAAAGATGAGTCCTCCACGTCTGAAGGTGTCCAACATGCTACTGAGGAATACCGAAGGAGAATTACCAATAGCCCCAGAATAAATGAAGCAGCTGGGTCAAAGCAGATAGAAGCCTTACTAGTTCATAAATATGGCCTTTCAAATAAACAGATAAAAGATGGCCTATTAAATATATATTTCAATTGATGTGGGAAAAAATCCATGTCATCATAAAAATGTTGATCATAAAGATAAATTCATCATCATAAATTCCAGGTGGATTTAACATCTAAAGCAGAATCATATGTGTATTGAAAGAAAATTAATTGTGTTTAAGCCATTAGAATAGGAAAGATCTCTAGAAACAAAAGATAAAACTATATTTGTAGGGAACAAGGTTTAAAGAAGGTTGAGAAGTGCTTGCAAACGAGACTCTCAACCAGGGCTGAACATTCTTGCAAACGAGATGTTCTGCCCAGTGTAGGGAACTAGGTTTAAAGAAGGTTGAGAAGTGCTTGCAATGAGACTCTCAACCAGGGCAGAACATTCTTGCAAACGAGATGTTCAGCTAAGAATCCTGTTTGTTCCCATGGGAAAAGAACATTGCTTGCACACAAGGATGTTTCTCTGATTCCTCAAAAGGAACAGACCTTGGGACAAAACGGATTCTAAGTTGATAAGGAAGTTCCCCAAAACAAAGTCTTAGCTGCAGTAAATAAGCCAAGGTAAAGGTTATCTCGCCCTGAGCCTGCGCACTGTATAGTCTCTGAATCATAGTGCTTGGCAGCTTGCCCTGTAGGTTGTTGTGCAAGGGATATAAAATAAAGCAGCTGTAAGAAGGAAGTGTTAAAATATAAAGATTTAAACCACTCTGCAGTGTTGGTGTTTCATTCCGTCGCCGGCAATATTAGAATTTAAAATATCTTATAACTCAGATGTCATAATGAAAGTTAAAAAGAGAAATTTTAAAATATTCATTAACTTGTGTAACAGAAAAAAATTTAAGGCAAATATAAAGAATGCCTGCAAGTCAACAAGAAAAAGATAAACTAACATATGGCAGGAAAGACCTTTTCTCTACCCTCTTAGATTCTGAGGCTGGGCCTGAGAATTAAACAAACAAGAGAGAGTAATAGGGCAAAGCATATAAATTCTATTTGATGTTGATATTTTTATATGTACATGGAGGTCTTTATATATAAGTAAAAACCCAGAGGAGTGGCTAGGCTTGAGGGCAGATATACCATTTTAAGAAAAAATGACAGTCTCTAGGTCCATCCACATCTCTACAAATGACCCAGTTTTGTTCTTTTTATGGCTGAGTAGCATTCCATGTGTGTATGCACACATCATCTTTATCCATTCCTCTGCTGACAGACATTTAGGTTGTCTCCGTGTCCTGGCTATTGTAAATAGTGCTGCAATGAACACTGGGGTGCATGTGTCTTTTTAAATTCATTTTCTCTGAATGTATGCCCAGTAGTGGGATTGCTGGGTCATGTGGTAGTTCTATTCTAGTTTTTACGGAACCTCCATACTGTTCTCCATGGTGGCTGCACCAATTTACATTCCCCCTAAAAATGCTCAGAAATTGATGGTAGCAGGTACCTCTGGGACTATGAGTGAAAACCTTTTTGCTTCAATTTTGGTTTGCAACTTTGACCATCAAATTCCCCCTAATTCTATACTACTAAGCACTTCCTTCTCTCCCACTACAAGGGAGATTGGAGGCTAATTTATTTATTTTTTATTTTTATTTTATTTTTACTTTATTTTGCTTTACAATACTGTATTGGTTTTGCCATACATTGACATGAATCAGCCACGGGTGTACATGAGTTCCCAATCCTGAACCCCCCTCCCACCTCCCACCCCATATTATCTCTCTGGATCATCCCCGTGTACCAGCCCCAAGCATCCTGTATCCTGTATCGAACATAGACTGGCGATTTGTTTCTTACCTGATAGTATACATGTTTCAATGCCATTCTCCCAAATCATCCCACCCTTTCCCTCTCCCAGAGTCCAGAAGACTGTTCTATACATCTGTGTCTCTTTTGCTGTCTTGCATACAGGGTTTTCGTTACCATCTTTCTAAATTCCATATATATGTGTTAGTATACTGTATTGGTGTTTTTCTTTCTGGCTTACTTCACTCTGTATAATAGGCTCCAGTTTCACCCACCTCATTAGAACTGATTCAAATGTATTCTTTTTACTGGCTGAGTAATACTCCATTGTGTATATATGTACCATAGCTTTCTTATCCATTCATCTGCTGATGGACATCTAGGTTGTTTCCATGTCCTGGCTCACATCACTCATTATCAGAGAAATGCAAATCAAAACCACAATGAGGTACCATTTCACACCAGTCAAAATGGCAGCAATCCAAATGTCTACAAGCAATAAATGCTGGAGTGGAAAAAAGGTCACCCTCTTACACTGTTGGTGGGAATGGAGGCTAATTTAGATTTATCATGAAATTAAGTAATCTTTAGCTTCATGGTGTAGTACTGGTATGGGTCCCTTTGAAGGCCCTGGATGGGGCTCAAGAAATGTGTTCAAACGGCCATTTTTCCATTTGTTTTAATTTGTAAAACTAAGCTATTTTTTATTCTCTGTTTCAAAGCCTCCAAATTTCATAATTTTCAGGTCCTGAAAAGTGGATCTGCTCCTGGCTAGAGGATTATTATGTGAGGAGGATAAAATAGGATCTCTATTCAAAATAAACTAGACATTGTTAACTCAGGGTCCTATACTAAAAAAAAAAAAAAAAAAAAGAGGATTTTAGCAAAGCTCTGCATTCAGTGAAGTTTGTTCACTAGAAGTTCACATTCCCAGACTTCTCTAACCTAGCTTAAAGAATGCTGGTAATCAACATTATGCTTTCTAGGAGTAGATTTTTAAGGCCTTAAAAATTTGACCCCCCAAAGAAAAGACATAATGATACTGGATCTGGAGTCCCCAAAGAAAGGTTCCTGGGAGATCACCCTGCAATGCAGTGCACAGCTGCTGAGTCTCCCTTCCTTAGCCCTTTCTTACATGGAATTGTAGTCTTTTATTTGAATTTAAATATAATACATACATCAAGAGCCAGCATGTTATGGAAAACTAAAAGAATAAATGGAAATAAATGGAAAAAAAACCCACTTACAGAAGTAAGACAATTTTAACAAAGTAGCAGCATATAAAATTAACGTAAAAATATATGGTCTTCACCAAAGAAGATATACAGATGGTAAATAAGCATATGAAAAGATGCTCCATATCATATGTCATCAGGGAAATGTAGACAAAAATAAAATATCACTACAGACCTATTAGAGTGGCCAAAGTCCAGGATACTGACAACACCAGATGGTAATGAGAATGTGGAACAACAGGGACTCATTCATTGCTGGTGAAAACACAAAATGATACAGCCACTTTGGAAGAATGTTGGCATGTTCTTACAAGATATAGTCTTACTAAACGATTTAATTGTGCTCTGCCATATTTACCCAACTGAATTAAAGACTTATGGCCACACAAAATCTGCACATGTTTGTTTATAGCAGCTTTATTCATAATTGCCAAACCTTGGGAGCAAACACGATGTCCTTCTGTAGGTGATAAACTGTGGTACATCTAGACAATGGCATCTTATTCAGTGCTAAAAAACAGAAATGAGCTTTCAGGGAATGGCCATGTCAGATTAGGTAGACCCTGAGCCCCCTTCCCATGGGCACACCAAAACTGCAACCAGATTATCTAAAGAGCAACTGTTGATGAGAAGGACCAGTCGACTAGCATAAATGATCTTCTACAACTAAACATGTAAAGAAGGAGCCACAATGAGACAGGTAAGAGGGGCAGATCTGTGGTATAATTAATACCTATACCCACCAGTGGGCAATTCTATAGCAGGAGAATAATTACAGTTGTAGAATGAAGAATAAGGAGTCTGAGCCCTACATTGGACTCCTGAGCCCAGGGCTCTTGCACCAGGAAGACAAGCCCTCAGAATGTTTGGCTTTGAAGGCCAGGATGGCTCACTTTTGGGAGACCCAGAGGGCTATGGGAAATAGACTCCACTCCTAGAGAGTGCATACAAGATCTCACATGCTTCAGGACCCAAAGCAGAAGCAGTCGTTTGAAAAGGATCCTGACTCAGACCTATACGCTGATCTTGGAGAGCCTCCTGGAGAGGCGGGATGCAATCTGAGATCACTGTTGGGACAGACACTGACTGCAGCCATTTTGGAGAACTCATTCTACCATGATCACATACGCATTGCCAAGAAGAACTTACTAGATGTTATAGGACATTCCACCCAAAAGCAGCAGCCCAGATTCTTTTCAAGTGTACATGGAACATGCTCCAGGATATATCGTCTGCCAGGCCCACAAAACAAGTCAGAGTAAATTTAAGAAAACTGAAATATCAAGCACCCTTTTCCAACCACAATTCTGTGAGACTAGAAATCAGCTATAAGAAAAAGAAATTGAAAAAAATACAAATGTGGAAACTAAATAATATGCTACTAAACAACCAATGGATTACTGAGGAAATCAAACAATACCTGGAGACAAATGAAAAAGCAGTTCCAAGAGGGAAGTTTATGGCCATGCAAACCCATCTTAGAAAACAGGAAAAATCTCAAATGACTTAACATTATACCTAAAGGAACTAAAAGCAGGAGAATAAACAAAATTCAAAGTTATTCAGTTCAGTTCAGTTCAGTCGCTCAGTTGTGTCTGACTCTTTGCGACTCCATGAATTGCAGCACGCCAGGCCTCCCTGTCCATCACCAGCTCCTGGAGTTGAGCCAAACCCACATCCAATGAGTCGGTGATGCCATCCAGCCATCTCATCCTCTATCGTCCCCTTTTCCTCCTGCCCTCAATCCCTCCCAGCATCAGAGTCTTTTCCAATGAATCAACTCTTCGCATTAAGTGGCCAAAGTACTGGAGTTTCAGCTTTAGCATCAGTCCTTCCAAAGAACACCCAGGACTGATCTCCTTTAGAATGGACTGGTTGGATCTCCTTGCAGTCCATGGGACTCTCAAGAGTCTTCTCCAACACCACAGTTCAAAAGCATCAAAGGACACAGCAGAAATAAATGAAGTAAAGACTAAAAAAATAGAAAGATCAAACAAAGATCTAGTTTTTTGAAAAGGTAAACAAAATTGATGAATCTTTAGTGCTACTAATCCAGAAGAAAAGAGAGAGGGCCCAAATCAATCAAATCACAGATGAAGAAAGAGAAGTTATATAAGTGATAGTATAGAAACATAAAGGATCATGAGAGCTAGCTATGAACAGCTATACAGCAACAAAATGTAAAACCTAGAAGAAATGTACAATCTCCCCATACTGAACCAAGAAGAAAGAGAAAATAGGAACAGACCCACTATCAGCAATGAAATTGAGTCAGTAACAAAAAGCTCCCCAAAAACAAAAGTCCAGAACCAGATGGCATAACAGTGAATTCTACCATATGTTTAGGGAAAAGCGAACATTTTTCCTTCACAAATGAAAGTGCAAGAAAGTCTCAAGAAAGTGCAGAGAAAGAAACACTTCTGAACTCAATCTACAAGGCCAGCATCACCCTACTACCAAAACCAGATAGACAAATTTTTCAACGGTGTTTATGTAGCAAACAGCTTTGAAAAATGACATGATATCTCCTCTACAGCAAAGGGAAGTTCTTCTTAGCGGCCAGTATGGAAACTTTGGATCCCTAAGCTAACAGTTTCTTTCCTGTGAAACAATTCACTGTGTGTACAGATGTTACCTGGTTCTTTCCACAACTCGTGCTTAGGGAATCAGTGTAAAATTATAATATTGTAGCTACTGCCATTGCAGTGAGCAATGAAATCTTTGGTCTCTGATTCATAAGTTTCATATCTTCTGCCAGCATACATAAATTGGTAACAGGCTAACTTGTCAGCTTGTGAATGCGGCAAAATTTCATACCCTTCCTAGTTTTTGACAAGCAAGACTCCATATCATAAAGACTTCTATACTAACTATTTACAAATTTAATGTCATCCTAATATACGTTAATACCAAAATAACTCAAAATTAAAGAAATGGAAAGTTGGTGCCTATGGAGGCCTTTTAGGAAAGCTGGCCTGCCCCTGACTTACAGGGTCACTGATGTACGCTGAATGTCTGTATCCCCACCCTGAAATTCATGTCGAAATCAAATGTGCTGGTATTTGGAGGTAGTGCCTTTGGGAGATGATTAGGTCATGAGCAGCGTGCATGAATGGAGTTAGTGCCCTATAAAAGAGGTTTCAGAGAGTTCCCTTTCCCCTCTGCCATGTAAGGAAACAATGAAAAGGTAACCATCTATGAATAAGGAGGCAGACCTTCACCAGAAATGGAATCTGCCTTGATCTTATACTTCCCACTCTTCAGAACTGTAACCAATAAATTTCTGTTGTCTGTAAGCCACCTAATCTATGGTATTTTTGCTACAGAAGGTTAAAGGGGCCAAGACAGTTCCAGACTGACAAGTAAAGAAACTTTCCTTCCTGGCAATCCAAGAATATTCCAATATTTTGGAAACTTCAAGAATGAGGAATTTCCCCAAATTTATAGGTACTGTCTATAAAACTTGGCTCAGAGGGTTGCTTGGGTGTGATATCCTAACCTTGGAAGTCAAGGGCGATGCATAAAATTCTTATCTAGAGATGCACGTAAATTTTTTTTTCTGGTGGAAAGACAATAGGGACCCTCTCAGTCCCAAAAGCAAGCTTTTGGTCCCTCTGCAAATTTGTTTCATATTTCTGATTTATAAATATCTCCATTCTTTAACTTTGCCTTTGAATCAGTTGTGACATTTTCCTGGTTCTCTCATTAAGAACAAGTTAAATAGAATCTTCATTTGTTGTTCAGTCACTATGTCATGTCTGACTCTTTGCAACTGGAGATCAAACCAGTTAATCCTAAAGGAAATCAGTCCTGAATATTCATTGGAAGGGCTGATGCTGAAGCTGAAGTTCCAATACTATGGCTACCTCATATGAAGAGCTGACTTATTGGAAAAGATCTTGTTGCTGGGAAGGATTGAAAGCAGGTGGAAAAGCGGGCAACAGAAGATGAGATGGTTGGATGGCATCAGCAACTCAATGGACATGAGTTTGAGGAAACTCTGGGAGATAGTGAAGGACAGGGAAGCCTGGCATACTGCAGTCCATGGGGTCACAAAGTGCTGGACATGACTTAGCGACTGAAAAACAGTAATGATCTTCAACTGCAGAAAATATAGGCAATCTGATTTCCACATTGATCATCCGGTGACGTCCATGTGTAGTCTTCTCTTGTGTTGTTGGAAAAGGATGTTTGCTATGCCCAATGTGTTCTCTTGACAAAACTCTTTTAGCCCTTCTCCTGCTTCATTGTGTACTCCAAGGCCAAACTCGCCTGTTACTCCAAGTATCTCTTGACTTCCTACTTTGCATTCCATCCCCTATAATGAAAAGGACATCGTTTTTTGGTGTTAGTTCTAGAGGGTCTTGTGGTCTTCATGCTGCTGCTGCTACTGCTGCTAAGTCACTTTAGTCGTGTCCAACTCTGTGCGACCCCATAGACAGTAGCCACCAGGCTCCCCCGTCCCTGGGATTCTCCAGGCAAGAACACTGGAGTGGGTTGCCATTTCTTTCTCCAATGCATGAAAGTGAAAAGTGAAAGTGAAGTGGCTCAGTCATGTCAGACTCTTAGCGACCCCATGGACTGCAGCCCACCAGGCTCCTCCATCCATAGGATTTTCCAGGCGAGAGTACTGGAGTGGGGTGCCACTGCCTTCTCCTGTGGTCTTTATAGAACTGTTCAACTTCAGCTGCTTCAGAGTTTGTGGTTGAGTCATAGACTTGGATTACTGTGATATTGAATGATTTGCCTTGGAAATGAACTGAAATTATTCTGTTGTTTTGAGATTGAACCCAGGCACTGCATTTTGGACTCTTTTGTTGACTATGAGGTCTACTCCATTTCTTCTAAGGGATTCTTGCTTGCAGTAATAGATATAATGGTCATCTGAACAAAATTCACCCCTTCCTGTCCATTTTAGTTCATTGATTTCTAAAATATCAATGTTCTCTCTTGCCATCTCCTTCTTGATCACCTCCAATTTACCTTGATTCATGGACCTAACATTCCAGGTTCCTATGCAATATTGTTCTTTACAGCATTGGACTTCACTTTCACCAGACGCATCCACAGTTGAGTATTGTTTCTGCTTTGGCCCAGCCTCTTCATTCTCTCTGGAGCTATTTTCCCACTTTCCCCCAGTAGTATATTAGACAGCTACTGACCTGGAGGGGGCTCATCTTTCTGTGTCCTATATTTTTGCCTTTTCATACTGTTCATGGGGTTCTCAAGGCAGGAATACTGGAGTGGTTTTGCCATTCCCTTCTCCAGTGGACCACCTTTGTCAGAAGCCTCCACCACAGACAAAGAGTTCACAGATAAGTGAAATAGGATTAATACCCAAACCAGTTTGGTTCCAGAGTCCACACTCTTAACCACAACTTTATATTCCCTAGACATAGAGAAGACCGGCACCTCAGAGACAGAGATTTCTCAAGATAAATCTATAAATTAGCTTCTCATTTTGATTTAGCTTCCATTGCAGCTTGAAGATTAGCAAAAATGTGCTAGGTTAACACCAATATTTCCAGTGTGAGAAAGTTAGAGTTACAGACTTGGCATCCTTGTACTATCCCTCCCAGCAGTAAGTATTTTATGGATTTAATCTTATGTGATCATGGCTCTGGGCTGTGATAAAAGCAAGACAAGAGGATGAAAATGGAGCTGCTTATTCTAAGCCCCATATCACCAAACCAAGACAATTTACTTACAGTTTCAGCACTACCAGAAATGGAATGTTTGGTCAATCAGGAATTACTTGTTCACTACTAGTTAGGTAAACCCCCTGGTAGATCCCACCACCGTCCCCTAAAGAATTAACCTTGCCATAACCATCTGCTTTTTTGCCTAGTATAACTTCCTGCTCTCTTAAAGCTATAAAAGTCTTCCATTTTGTATAGATCCCTGGAGCTCTTTTCTATCTGCTAGATTGGAAACTGCCTAATTCAAATTGATTTTTGCTCAAATGAATTCTTAAAATTTTTAATATGCCTCAGTTTATCTTTTCTAGTGATCTAGTGAAAGTCTCTCAGTCGTGCCCAACTCTTTGTGACCCCATGGACTATATAGTCCTTGGAATTCTCCAGGCCAGAATACTGGAATGGGTAGCCATTCCTTTCTCCAGGGGATCTTCCCAACCCAGGGATCGAACCCAGGTCTCCCACATTGCAGGCAGATTCTTTACCAGCTGAGCCACCAGGGAACAGCTTATAATAAGAATAATTCTCTGGACCTTCAAGTTAGGAAGCCAGGTTCTATTCACCTTGGATAGCCCTGCCTCACCTCACCGTCTCCACTTTCCTTTATAATTTCTTTTTTTCTTTTTTCAGAAGTTAACCATGGTACTTGGAAAACTCCCAGCACCCTGTTTATTTACTTATTTATTTGGCTGCATCAGGTTTTAGTTGTGGTGCAGCAGGTCTGCTTGCCTCATGTGGGTTCCTCAACGCAGGGCATGGACACTTTAGTCATGGCACACAGGCTTAGTTGCCCCGTGGCATCCTTATAATTTCTTGACTGATTACACCATCGTAGTTGATAATTATTAAGAATCTGTATTAAAAAGGATTAAATTATACTCAGTAAACTTCTTGGGAAAAATAGTGAGTCTGTAACACACTTGAGAATTATTTGCATCCCAAATAGTTTTAGGTTCAAAGCTTAACGGAAGAATCATACTGCTATCCAGAAAACTAACATCCAAACAGCTTTATTTCCCAAGGTGTCCAGCTCTGAACTTTTACCTCATCAGTTCGTGGCCTTCCGAGCACTGTATGGAAGCTCGTTGCCCACTGTGAAGTAAAATCCTGCTGTTTTTCACTCCGGACTATGCTATGCTGCATAAGCCTTCTTTAAAGCTGTGTCAATCAGCTCGAAACATTCCTGCAGCTGTTCTGCAAGTGGGTGCCTGTCTTTCTCGGGGAATCCCAGGACTCAACCAAAAGTGAATTGCAAGTCTATCATTAATTCTAAAGTTTAAGTCAGGTCATTACAGACCTGCCCTATAATTTAAAAAAGAAAAAGAAAAAAAAAAT
Organism: Capra hircus; assembly: GCF_001704415.2. Classification (NCBI taxonomy): domain Eukaryota; kingdom Metazoa; phylum Chordata; class Mammalia; order Artiodactyla; family Bovidae; genus Capra; species Capra hircus. The sequence continues at coordinate 20,536,857 of NC_030814.1, forward strand.
CCAGAGATATTTGGGAGATAGGAAAATACTTTAATATCTCTATCTGAAGGTGAGAGCAATCACAATTCTCAGCCTATAATATAATATATATTATATACTACATAATAAAATGTGATATTTAAATATAATATAATGTATATTTAAATCATGTAGGAGTGTGGAAAAATATGAATGCCTGTAACAAGCCAATTAAGAGAGTATAACTGAAGGGCTGCAATTTAAAAAATCTGGTTATCTTAGGGTTGAAAACTTCCCAAGGTGATTCTGATGCTCAGAGGACGGGTTAAGAACCACTGGTATGAACATTACTATACTGATATTTTGAATGTCAGTTTAGGTAACTTTAAGCAATAGATCTGTTAACTCCTGTTTTCTTTCCACCATTTCTAAGGTATCCAGGGTCTTTTGAATTAGAATAATCAATATATTTTTAAATTTAAAAAAATTTGGTTGTGACAAATGATGATTTGGTCAGTCTCCTCTTCTTTTCTTTCTTTTTTAAAAAAATTTATTTATTTATTTTAATTGGAGGCTAATTACTTTACAATATTGTAGTGATTTCTGCCATACATTGACATGAATCAGCCATGGGTGTACATGTGTTCCTGAGCCCCCCTCCCACATCCCTCCCCATCCCATCCCTCAAGATCATCCCAGTGCACCAGCCCTGAGTGCCCTGTCTCATGCACTGAACCTGGACAGGAGAGCTGTTTCACATATGATAATATGCATGTTTCAGTGCTATTCTCTCAAATCATCTCAACCTTGCCTTCTCCAACAGAGTCCAATTATACAGAGTAAAGTAAGTTAGAAAGAAAAACACCAATACAGTATATTAGTGCATATATATGGAATTTAGAAAGATGGTAACAATGATCCTCTTCTTTTCTTAAATTAGGCAAAATGCCCACAACAGGTATCTGAGCTGGTTTCCTTTATATTGGGGGCTGATAGTGACAGTCACCTTGGCTGGTTAGCAGATGGCTTATGCTTGAGTGAGAAAAGTGTAGCTGGGGAATGCAGACTAGAGCCAGCTGCATTTCTGGTGATACAGTAGCTCAAGAAATTTTTTTTTTCACCTTATCTGCTACCAGCCTCTTTTTCTCACTGCCAAGTTTTTTTTTTTTTTAACTTTGTTTTTTGGTATCATCCATTAAAGATTGAATAGTCTTAAAACTTGGAATTCCACTTAAGAGGCTTTTCTGACAAGCAAGGGAGTTGAATTTATTTGTCCTGTGTTATGGCTTATAAATATAGTAAAGTAGTATTAATCCATATTCAACCAAGTCACTATACATGTTTATTCAGGTATGTGTTCGGCTGTGTTGACTAATTCTATATGTGTGTCTTAGCACAGGTGTTATTTGCTGGAAACTAAAATTTCATGTGGGAGTTGAAACTTGTGATTCACCGTTTATGGACAAATGCAAATAGGCCCATTCGCCCAAGATTTCTCATGGTTTTATTTTCTCCAGCAGACAAAGTACAATCCAAGCTGAGGTTTTGAATCACCAGAACAAAAAGTCCATTCACAAGATCAACTTAATTTTTGGGGCCCCAGTGCAAAATGAAAATGAATTTCATTGAGAAATTATGAAGAATTTCAAGATGGTCATGCTGCTGCTGCTGCTAAGTCGCTTCATCGTGTCCGACTCTGTGTGACCCCAGAGACGGCAGCCCACCAGGCTCCCCCGTCCCTGGGGTTCACCAGGCAAGAACACTGGGGTGGGTTGCCATTTCCTTCTCCAATACATGAAAGTGAAAAGAGAAAGTGAAGTCACTGAGTCGTGTCCGACTCTTAGCAACCCCATGGACTACAGCCTTCCAGGCTCTGCTGTCCATGGGATTTTCCAGGCAAGAGTACTGGAGTGGGCTGCCATAGCAGAACATTAAACTGAGTGTAGAGGTCTTCTAAATGCAGGCCCTCCTACATATGTGTGTGTGTGTTGTATGTGAATGTATACGTACACACATAAACTTTTATATAAAATTAGATTTTTAAAGAAAAATCTCAAATATATGTGCTTTTATACATACATATGCGTGTGTATACATGCACATGCATATATAACATTTTTTTTTTCCTTAAAAATCTTATCTCCTCTTAAAACTTGAGCTGTTATTTCTGGGATGATGACTACAATATTTGTGCCTCTATTGTGTATTCACTCAACAATTATTTATTTGCCAGAATTCTGTTCTAGGCATTTAGAATGGATATAAGGATTCAAGTCCAAAAGCCATCTTGGACCATAGAGGAAACTTAGGAATGAAAAAGCACACGGTGGAGCAACAAGATGAAACGATCCTGGGTTATTGACATTGTGGGGCCATCATGCCAACTCTGAACTGCCTGTCTCAGACGTTCACGTGATTTTGTTATGTAAACCATGGATAGTCAGAATTTTTCTACTACTTTAACTGAATCTAATCTTAATAGTAAAACAGACATTTCAAATTTAATGTGTCCAAAAATGGACTCTGGATTTCTTTTCTCTCAAACCTCAGTAACTACATCTTATATACTTTCAGTTGCATAGGCTGAAGCCCTCTTGGAAAGAGGTCCTTAACTTTGGGTTCATGAATGTTCAAGGGGTGACAGACTCTATTAACTTGGATGGGGAAAGATTTACACCTGTCACACCATGAAGCTATACCTGAAATGTAACATTTCCTTCTTTTATGATCACAGGCAATCAATCACACTAGTGTTAGTAGTATCTGTGACAAAGTCACGAATAATGGTTAACAGATATTTTTATATCATAGTACAGTTGTTGCAGAGATTTCAAAATATCTTTAACACTTCTCGTTACTTTGAATTTTATAGGAGCATGCATATCACATATTTTCTAATATTTTGATAGTAATATTTTAATAGAATTAGCTTCCCATGTAATCTCATGTATTTCACTTCATACACTTAAAATGCTGTTCTCAGAGGGTGGTTCATAAGCTTCCCTAAAGGCTAAAGGATCCATGCCATATGAGGGGTAAAAGCACTTTCTTTCTGGTCCTCCTTGACCTCTCAGTTTATCTCACCCTTATGTCAAAGGTGCTAGTTATGACCAGTATCTATTCTTCCTATTTCCTTAGTATCAGAACCCCAGGGGTTCTTTGGCAGGGAGCAACAATAATGTCATCTGGGAGACCTCATTTCCCAGACATGCCTTGTAACTAAGCATAGCTTTGTGACTAAGCTCTACCTTAGGAGTTACAAGTAAAAATGTTTTATAAGACTTCTGGAAAGGTTGTATAAAATGTCCAGGTTATACCATCATTGGATGGTCTACTTCTAGAATTACTTTACATTAAAAAAAAACCAAACACTCTAGGTAGATTTCTGTTCCTGATTGCTGAATATAGTTCCTAAATTCCTAGCTGATACATTTCACTTTTGACAAATCCTACTAATTCTACCTTCAAAATCTAATTCAAATTTAGAGTTTGAGTACTTCTCATCCTCTCTATCACTGTCACCTGTCTCAGCTCCCATCAAAATCTCATCTGAATTATTGCAATAACAAATTATTATTATTTTGTTTTTGCAAGAACAAATTCCAACTGTCTCTCTTCTCCTGCGTGTCTCCCCATGGTGTTTTCTCACCAAGTGTCCAAAGTGACATTTTAAAATTCTTAAGGTGAATCATATCACTCCTCTGCCCCAAGCCTTTCATGAATTTTTTTCTCATTTCAAATGAAAATTAAATCCTAGTGATGGCTTGTGTACTTTTATAAGATGCTGCCAATCTACTCGCTTACCCATTTGAATTCTTCCCACCCTCCCTCTGCTCACGTAATTCCTGTCCCATCTGCCCCTTTGTTGATTTTTAAATAGCACAAATGTGCTCAAGGTAGGTGCTCAATAATATGTTTATCTAATAAATAACTGAGGGGGGGAAAAAAACACAAGATGCCTGCTTTATGCCAATTTTCACTCTAGGTTGGAATTAGTCAATGTGGGCAAACCTGATTGTTCTAAATGACTGGGTTCATAGGTATAATATTGATAGAGTAACATTTATGGTGCCAATAAGAATAACAAAGTTTTCACTGATCATGAGAAGGAGAATTGTTGTATCATCACTCTAACTTAGGAAATCTTGCCACAAAACCATCTCTCTTGATTTCCCCATTTCTCTCATAGGTACTCAGAATCAAACACTTAGTTATCCTGATTCTTTCCTATCAAAAGTACCATCAGCTTCATGATGTTTTTCAAGCTGGTCTCTTACTTTTCATCCCTTCAGCTTTCCATCTATTTCAAGGCTCTATCATCCAACACACAGATTACTGCAGGAGGCTCCTATGTATTTTCCATCATCGCCCTCTCTTACTTTGAGTGTTACCAATAGAATAATTTCCCGAAAAGACTGGTTTTAATTGATCCTCTCTATTGCAGTGTCATTTAATATTTACTTACCGATGGTAAGAACTAATGTACTAGAGATAAAGAAGCTACAGAGTCTATTCATTCTTATTGCTATACTAAGTTCATAGCAAAATAATAATAATGAAATTTAATTATCCACAACATTATTGTCTACATAGTTGGTATAATTAGATATGATTACAAAGCTACCTGCCAGTAAAAGACATGAAAAAAATTTTAAAAAATAATAATCTATGTTTTGGGGGCTTCCTTGGTGGCCCAGTAGTTAAGAATCTGCCTTGAGATGCAGGGCTCATGGGTCCAGTCCCTGTTTGGAGAACTGAGATCCCACATTCCCTGGAGCAACTAAGCCCATGTTGCAGCTAGAGAGCCCGCACGGTGCCGCTGCTGAGCCTGCATGTTCTGTAGCCTGTGCTCCAGCATGGCCCAAACAAACCAAATCCTACTTTTTATAAGTCGTTTCAGTAATAGATTTATAATATAAAAATAAATGCAAATATAATCATAAATATTGCTTTATAATTCATTTCTATGATTTAATTCATTTCTACAATTCAATTCTTACATTTAACATTATAAGATACATAGTCCCGAACTAAATGCTATGGGAACTGACAAATGAACACACAAATAGAGAATATGGGTAGCACGTTCTCTATTGTCAAGCTACCTAGAGATTCTGGTAAGGTATTGGGGAAAATGAGACATAAGGGGAAAAGGGGACAAAAAGTAATTGAATCACTGATCTATGAATTAAGGAGAAATACATTTTTTAGTTTGTTTCCATTGAACTATTTAGGTTATTTCAAGCTTTTAAAAATACCTGGCCATTAAGTAGACAATCAAAGGAACTAACTTCTAAATATCTAAATGCTATTTCTTATGGCAAAAACTGCAAAAATTATAGTCTTTAAATGTAAGCCCAACAGTCATCATGACATTTTTAATAGAAACGTATGATGTTGAAAGAATTATAGAGGAAATGCCAAGGAAGATTCAGTTTGACCCTGAGGTTCTATTTCATGTCTTTTAGCAGCACTTTAACCCTCAGAGTCAAAACGATAAAAAGTACTTGAAAATCAACTGTAAGAATTACCATGGAGACCATACCATGCTGTCAGGTCACATTAATGAGGTCTCTCCATTCTGCCAAGGACGAGTTCCCTGCATCTGACACGGCTGCAGCTAGTAGACAGAGAATTGTGTGGTTGCAAGTGGCAAACACACACTCAAAACAGCATCAATAAAGAGGATTTATCAAAGCGATGAAACTGGCCATTTCAAAAACATTTGAAGAGTAAAATACAATTGAGTAATGAAGAATAAAATACACCTGGAAAATGGGAAAGAGACTGTTATAAACCCAACAACTTCCTTTCATATCCCTCTGAGTGTTACGGACTCTGTTTTTCTCTGTGCTTTGGGGTTTATTTGTGGCATCTCTGCTCCCCCATAAATTATCTTGTATTTGACTTTGATTTGTTGTCTTTTGTTGCGCCTTGCCTTGACCTTTCAGTTGGAGCATTTAGCATCTTCTGACTCATTGACTCAGTACCTGTATTCAGAAGTCCTGAGAAAAAGAATCAGATTTTTTCCAGTTTAGGTCAGGTGTCTCCAGGTGGAGCAATAGGCTGTGGTGGGTGTGGTGGCCTTTGTATATGTCCTTACAGGGACTGTGACCAGTTAAAATACATATCATCCACAGTTTCATGAAATCCTTATGGGGTAAACAGGGCTGCGGTGACAATATATTCCCAGCTCCATTTGGAATCTTACCATTTATTCTTTCACACCTTTTCTTCCCCACTGATTTTAAGAAATTAAGAATGCTCACAGACACATACACACAGTGTCTAAGTTATAAAAGAGCTGACAAAAAATTAAGATTGCTATTTTGATCTTTCTGCTTGGCTTGTTATTTGAATGAGTATAAACTCAATGAGATAATATTTATTGACTCCCTTCAGTGAGCTCAGCACTGGACAACTTGGGGTGGTGGGGGGGCTAAGAAGGACAATAAATGATAAAAGTCGTCTTTGGTGTTCTAGATTTTTCCGAGTTATGTAAAGTCTAACTCCCCAAAAGATCCTCCATTTCCAGTAACTCCCAATGGGCTCCTAAGTGTGTAGTCTACACATACTTATTGTTGACCTGCTCATCTCTGGGGCTCAGTTCTTGCCACTACCTCTCAATCGCACTCTCACTTCTCAGAACTTGCTCCTTCAACAGGCTTCACATGAGATAAGGATTCTAGAAAATTCCCTCAGGCAAGTTTTAGGAAAGGAAGGGAAGACATATGATGTTTATTTTATTTTATTTATTTTTTGGTTAAGTCAGTTCAGTTCATTTCAGTCGCTCAGTCGTGTCCGACTCTTTGCGACCCCATGAATCGCAGCACACCAGGCCTCCCTGTCCATCACCAACTCCCGGAGTTCACTCAGACTCATGTCCATCGAGTCCGTGATGCCATCCAGCCATCTCATCCTCTGTCGTCCCCTTCTCCTCCTGCCCCGAATCCCTCCCAGCATCAAAGTATTTTCCAATGAGTCAACTCTTCACATGAGGTGGCCAAAGTAAGTAGCCAGCATCAAAAAAAAAAAAAAAAAAAAAAAAAAAACCCAGGAGAATTCAAATAACAATATGTTTTTCTTGTTTCTCTTGAAAAATCTGAAAACCCGGCGTTTGGTTATCTGTATTTTCATACCTGCATAGGCGCTAAGTCACTTCAGTTGTGTCTGACTCTGTGTGACCCCATGGACTGTAGCCCACCAGGCTCCTTTGTCCATGGGGTTCCAGGACAAGAATACTGGAGTGAATTGCCATGACCTTCTCTGGAGTATCTTCCTGAGCAGGGGATCGAACCCACGTCTCCTGTGTCTCCTGTGTTGGCAGGGTTTTTTTTTTTTTAAACCACGGCAACCCACTCCAGCACTCTTGCCTGGCAAATCCCATGGATGGAGAACCCTGGTAGGCTGCAGTCCATGGGGTTGCTAGGAGTCGGACATGACTGAAGTGACTTAGCAGCAGCAGCAGTGCCACCTGGAAAGCCCATAGTTTCAGACGGTTGGACCCAAATAGCAATCTCCCTCTTTAGATGGGTCATGAGCTTCCCAATTTGTCACAGTTCCCCTACTATGTGCTGTACTCATTCAGCCTGCTTTTCTCATTGTACTTAAATGCCTTGCCCTTGTAGGCATTTGTGCTTGCAAATCTTGATCTTTTTAGTTTATAAAATGTACTGTATTCTTTTTCTTTTTTTTCCAGATCTAACCTCTGGAGAAAATGCGACCCGTCTCCAGATTTTGAGACTATTACGTGGCACCACATTACACTCAGTGAGCCAAGTCAGAGACAAGTAATTTCTATGCTGTTTTACTTTAGGGACAATTCTTTGCTTACCTCCTCTGACATCTGCTTTGAGAGCTAAGGAAATTAAGTGTCAGTTTAATTTGTTACAAAACTTCATGATAGCGAGGCTTTCCTTGCGGCTCAGCTGGTAAAGAATCTGCCTGCAATGCTGGAGACCTGGGTTCCATCCCTGGGTTGGGAAGATCCCCTGGAGAAGGGAAAGGCTATCCACTCCAGTTTTCTGGCCTGGAGAATTCCATTGACTGTACAGTCCCTGGGGTCGCAAAGAGTCGGACACGACTGAGTGACTTTCATTATCACTTTTTTCATGACAGTGTCCTTGATTTAATCATTGGTCCTGGTCACCATCTGTGCAGTAAGCAAGTGAAGTTGCTCAGTCGTGTCCGACTCTGTGCGAGACTGTAGCCTACCAGGCTCTGAGGAGCCTCTCAGTCCATGGGATTTTCCAGGCAAGACTACTGGAGTGGGTGGCCATTCCCTTATCCAGGGGATCTTCCCAACCCAGGGATCGAAACCCGCTCTCCCGCACTGCAGGCAGACGCTTTACCGTCTGAGCCACTAGGGCAGTGCAGTAAATCAAGTGCAGAAAGTGCCCCCTTGTGGTTGGCCCTAATATTACAGCGCATGGAATAAGGCTCTTATTGCAATTATACTGCTCATCCCAACAACATCGTTATTTTAAAAAATTGTCACGTGAGGAAAAATTGTCCACGACTTGGAAATGGGCAAAAGAGATTACTGAGTTTATCAGACTTCCTGGGGATGATCTGATTACATAACATTATGTATCTTTGATTGACTTTCTACTGAAGAGGCTGTTTTACATCCCAATACTGTAGAAATTAACTTGTACAAAACTACTAGTAAAACAATAATTCTTGTACATAGCAGTGCAAATTAATTGATTTTGTGTTACAGCTGTAAAACTGACTTCTGCCTTATAGGAAAGATTACCACAAACATTAAATTATATTGCCTTATTGGTTATTAACCAGCTTTGCATCTATTAGCAGATTCTTTTCAGCATTCCTTACTATATGCATATGTATGTATGTTTTTGAAATTTTCTTTTAAACTGATTCTCTCATTACTAATGAGCTGAATGAAATATTTCACGTGTGTTCATTTTATATTATATACACATAAAAGTGAAAATATGTATATTTTTTAGACATAATACTTTAGCAATTAAATACCTGATGTTTTGATTATTGCATTTCAGGAGCTCCAGTTGAAAAAGAAACCCAGGTTACTAAATATGTAAACCTAAATTGCACAAAAATTAGTTGTAGTGATCTTCAGGTAAAAAGAACATTTTGGATATAGTGACTGTAGTTTTTCCACGCAGGATGTAAACTTTTCTGTGGTAAAGGGATCTCCTCCACAAAGGTGGTTTGCTCTCAAATCCTTCCTTCCATCCTTGTCTGTATTTTTTAATGCATAAAGGGGAAAGAGAAGTGTTAGAAACAGTGGAATTAGATGAGAAAGCAAAAAAAAAAAAATGAAAAAGCAGTTGCAAGAAAGGAAAACAGATTCAAGAACACTGTTTCAGCTGTGTCTTTCTGTATAGAGTATCCTTACAGGCACAAAATCCCAGAAATTTGTGTACTTCAAAGTGAATTTTCACCTCAGTGACACAGTGACACCTCTGGTTATTGAGGAAGGATGTTAGTTTACTACCTGAAATACAACACAGCATCTTTAACTGGACTTCAGTTTTTTCCTCCGTAGTTTTCTTTCTTTAAAATTGAGGAATTGCAATTTGGTAGCTGAGGCTTGAGCTTTAAAAAATATAACGGTGTTTTTCAAGAGCCATTGTCTAGTTGATTCATAAAGACACAAAGATATTGCCATCTAGTGGTTTAATTGGAGAAATTCAGTGAAACAGTTTTTCTCCTGAGAGTTCACATAATACTCTGTTTATATGAAGTTAAGTGTAATTTAAAAAGAAACCAAAAAAACCCTTGACTTAATTTCATTTATTTATTTTTAACTGAAGCATAATTGCTTTACAATATTGTGTTGGTTTCTGCCATATATCAACATGAGTCAGCCATAAGTATACATACATCTCCTTCTTCTTGAATTTCCCTTGCAAACCTTGATTTTAGAAAGAAATTATTAATATATATTTAAATTGATTTTTTAGATTAGTCACTCTTTTCAGGTTATATACCCTAACTATTAAGCTCTGTAAAGTATTAATCAGAACAAGCAAAAACATTTTCATAATTTGAAGAAAATAGTAATAAAAGACAATGTTCTGCTGGTTAAGTAAGCCACAAACCAAATGTTAAACCAAATCATAAAATCAAATTAATGATCGAATGAATAGTTCATACCAAATTTTAGAAATGAACTATATATAATAAATAGGTACACATTACATACAATTATAAAAGCTGCTGCTGCTGCTGCTGCTAAGTTGCTTCAGTCGTGTCCGACTCTGTGCGACCCCATAGACGGCAGCCCACCAGGCTCCTCCATCCCTGGGATTCTCCAGGCAAGAACACTGGAATGGGTTTGCCATTTCCTTCTCCAATGCATGAAAGTGAAAAGTGAAAGTGAAGTCGCTCAGTCGTGTCCAACTCTTCGCGACCCCATGGACTGCAGCCCACCAGGCTCCTCCGTCCATGGGATTTTCCAGGCAAGAGTACTGGAGTAGGGTGTCATTGCCTTCTCCGAATTATAATAGCAATATCCTCTAAAGTATGGTTTAAGCTAGGCTCTTATACCAGGATCCTTTGCTTGTATTAAATAGCTCCATTATAGCAAATTCTCTACAAAAGAATATTCCATTAAGTAAAATATCATTCCATCATTTGTTTTGATCATAAAAGAAGAAATGTATTTCTATAAAACTCTCCAACCCCCAAGCTTTGACATTTGAACATAAAAATTATATGTAAAAGACCAGCAAAATTTTATTTAGAGGTAAACAGAAAATTCACAGATATTATCATTCATTTCTGCATTGGTATAAATTTTTATAGTATTATATAAGGGAGAATTACTCTGTTGTACTGTAGAAACATTTCATTTCTAATAGCAGCATGAGAGACAATAGCTCCCGAAGACACTCTGACCCCATCTAGCTGTGATAGGGATTTTCCAGGTTCCTCTTGTATTTTCAGACCTTCATGTATCCAGGTTTCTTCAAATGGGAATTTTAAAATAAAAATTTCTGAGTATTCTGATTCCACTTTTAAAGCAGACTTTACACTCTGGGAACCATATGCTTACTTTGAATTTGGTAGAGCCTTCTCATGCTTGGTCATGAAAGCGTCATGATGCAATCCATCCAGCTGGGGACAAACAAGAGAAAGGATGTCTTTTCATGGCATCTTCTGGGGTAGATATAAAAATCTAAAGGGAGACACAGAAACTAGACCGAGGGACATTTATGATCAAAGGCTCCATTTATGATCCTGATGTGAAATGATGAAACCTTCTACTCCAAAAATGGTTCGGGGCACAGATTGTCATATGACCCCTGGGCAGTATTTAAAGTAAGGAGAAGTTTAATACATAGAAATGGATGAACAACAAGTTCCCACCATATAGCACAGGGAACTTTATTCAATATCCTGTGATGGAAAGAATATGAAAAAGAATGTATGTATATATATGTGTGTACTAAGTCGTGACCCTATGGATTGTAAGCTCCTCTGTCCATGGGATTCTCCAGGCAAGAATACTGGAGTAGGTTGCCATGCTCTCCTCTAGGGGATCTTCCCGACCCAGGGATCAAACTTGCATCTCTGTCGTCTCCTGCATTAGCAGGGGAGTTCTTTACCACTAGTGCCACCTAACTGAATCACTTTGTTGAGCAGCAGAAATTAACACAACATTGTAAATCAACTATATATCAATAATATATATGTATACATACATATAATGATGATTGATGGTAATGGAAAAAACAGAAAGAAAGAGAAGGAGGGAGTATTACTATGCATGCTCATTCTCATCCTGCCTCCCTCACCCTCCCCTGCCCCACGCACACACACGCAGTTATCATCAGAGTTCAGGTAACTACAGATCCTGTTGCGGTTTTTGTGGAAAATAAGCCAGACTCAAGGTCTAGAGTAAGATTTGATTCATGCATCTAGTAAGAAGGCTGCATGTAGGAAGGAAGCATGGGAGAACTCACAGGCCAAAACTAGATGACCACGTTCCTAGTCCTTGGCTACAGTTCCAATTTTGCTGACAAGTAGCTCACCCAAGACGGGCGGGCCATGGTGGAGAGGTCTGACAGAATGTGGTCCACTGGAGAAGGGAATGGCAAACCACTTCAGTATTCTTGCCTTGAGAACCCCATGAACAGTATGAAAAGGCAAAATGATAGGATACTGAAAGAGGTACTCCCCAGGTCACTAGGTGCCCAATATGCTACTGGAGATCAGTGGAGAAATAACTCCAGAAAGAATGAAGGGATGGAGCCAAAGAGATCAGCCCTGGGTGTTCTTTGGAAGGAATGATGCTAAAGCTGAAACTCCAATACTTTGGCCACCTCATGCGAAGAGTTGACTCACTGGAAAAGACTCTGATGCTGGGAGGGACTGGGGGCAGGAGGAAAAGGGGACGACAGAGGATGAGATGGCTGGATGGCATCACTGACTCGATGGATTTGTGTCTGAGTGAACTCCGGGAGTTGGTGATGGACAGGGAGGCCTGGTGTGCTGCAATTCATGGGGTCGCAAAGAGTCGGACATGACTGAGTTACTGAACTGAACTAACCTCAGCTGTTTAATAAAAGCAAAGGATCCTGGTAGATTAAGTATGTAATCTACATTTATATACATCAAAAGTGAAAGAAAAAATTTAGACTTGTGTTTTCTTCAAGTGCATTGTTACCAGGCAAGTCAATCAAGGCAAAATATTGTAGCACTGCTAATTCAAGACCTGTTTGCAAAGTGTGTTAATGATCTCTGTTGAAGCAGGTCACACTATTTAACTAGAAGAAATAAAACTGAAGCATAAATCAATTTGTAGAAGTGTCAGTCTTTTCTCTGTCTATGTAATATGTAAATCTATTTATTATAGGAAGATCCCCTGGAGAAGGGATAGGCTACCTACTCCAGTATTCTTGGGCTTCCTTTGTGGCTCAGCTGGTAAAGAATCGCCTGCAATGAGGGAGACCTGGATTTGATCTCTAGGTTGGGAAGATCCCATGGAGAAGGGAAAGGCTACCCACTCCAGTATTCTGGCCTAGAGAATTCCATAGACTGTATAGTCCATGGGGTTGCAAAGAATCGGACATGACAGCAACTTTCACTTTCGTTTATTATAGGGGATAATTTCTTCTTCAAGACCTTATTAAAAATAGAGAAGTTTGCCCCTCTTCTCTCAAATATTACTGAGCTAGAATCTATGAGATTGAGGCCACACCTATTTTTAACAAGCTCTCCAGGTCTTTATAATATATATTAGTTTGAGAACTATTCTTCTAGATGTCATTAAAAACCAGTAAGACTAAATAATTTCCATAGAAAAAGCTAAAGTCTACCAAGGGTGAAAGAGTGGAACAAGTGGTCCAATTTAATAGCCACATCGCTGGAGGACTGGCAGATCACCAATAAGAATCCCAATTTATAACATCATTGGTACAAGAAATACTGAATTTAATGTTTAATTAATGAGTCATATTACCATAGGTGGCAACCTGATAAAATCTCTTTGAGAGTAGAAATACTCAAGATGTAAACAATAGTATTTATTAATCCAATAGTTACTTATTGAATATCAGCTACATTCCAGATGCTATAACATGCACTAAGATGATAGAGAAACAAGTTTTCTGCTTAGAATGCTCTTGGTATAATAAAATGATTCTTAGACTTCAGTAGGAATAAAAATAACCCTGGGTACTTATTAAGAATGCAGATGCTCAGTATCTGATTATGAGGAAATTGGTCTCATTAGTAAGTTAGAAAGTAAACAGACATTTGTAATACAAGCGGTAAGTTTTAAGAGATATACAGATACTATTTGATCACTGATCCATACCAAGAAGGAAGGGTAAATATCAGGGATAGTTTTTCATAAAAAGTGGTATCAACTTGAATTCCTGAATAAAAACTTGTTGTTTTCTAGATGAAGAAAGGTGGTGAAGAGCATGAAAAATGGCCCTGAACTATGAGATAGTGTGGGACATATGAGGAACCAAGGAAGATTTCTTGTACCTGGAATTTAAGAGTTAAGAGTGAGGCACAAGGGAAATCGGATTGGAGAAGTAAGCAGGGCTAGACTATAAACAGTCTAGTATCCTAAGCTTTGGGGTGTATTTTTGCCCCCAAATAAGTGGTGAACCACTGAATTATTTGAAGTAAGGAACAGAGGATAATTCCATCTGAGTTGAATTTTAGAAAAAGCATTCTGATAGTCCTGAATAAATGGGTTGAGTGAGGGTTGGGGTGGGGCAAGGAAGTGAAATTAGCAGGAAGCCCAATTAGAAGGTCATCTGATAATTCGAGCAAGACATGTGAAAAGCCTACTTTAAGGAGTGTTGATAGAGAAGAGAGAGAGGAAACTGTTCAAGTGATTCGATTGGTGGGATGAGAAGAAGATAGTGTGAAGGATGACTTCTAGGTTTTAAATCCATTCATCTCATCTCCTTGGTAATAGTGTCTCTTCTTTTTAATTGGGAAGACTTTCCCTCTGCCATCTTCGTATTTTGTATTTTAAGTAGCTAATTTCATTTGTTAATGCTGGCTATGTTTCAAATGCTACCATGACAAACACAGTATCTCACTGTAGAGGATGCTGTCATTGCTCTGCTCATATCCTCTCAGCCCCCTCCAGGTCACCTGTAACCTTGGTTGACAATTCCTGGAAAAACTCAAAGCTTCTTACTTCAAGCCTTGGAGCTTTCTCTGTGGGGGGTTTGTCTGCCCCTGGAGTAGACCTGTGCTCAGGGTCAGCCAGAAGTGCTGGACAGTTAATATCCCAGGGGCAACTCTCACCCAGTAGGGAATACAGATTGTGGATAATTACCCTTCTGAGCTTCCTAGCCCTTTGTTGGAGGATCCCCAGGAAGATTTCCTTCCCTGTCTCACTTTATCACTCTCACATGTTTCCTGGGATCATCTTCCAAATAAACTATTTGAAATCCTTGTCTCAGAGTTTGCTCTGGGGAAAACCCAAACAAAGGTACTCAATTCTCATACCAACTCAGAGAGAGAGGTAGAAACTATTCCTATCATTATTTTATTTTTGTGCAATTAAATGCTTGGAGAGGTTAAATAAATTGTCCTTGTCACTTAGCTGATAAATGCTAGAGCCAGGATTTAAACCCAACACTATGTTATATCGCCAGTCTCAAATTCCAAGACGCAAACCAGGTATCACCAACTGACAGTAAAAATCAGAGGCAGCCTATCAACCCCTTTTGAGCAATATTGAGGCTGATTACTATTTTCAGATTCTGACCCTTATTAGTATAAACACTGAGCCTGAGGTTGCAGGCCAGCATAGGTGACTGTCCACTCTGTTGTTGTTCAGTTGCTAAGTCATGTCTGACTGTTTGCGACCGCATGGACTGCAGCATGCCAGGCCTGCCTGTCCCTCACCATCTCCTGCAGTTCGACCAAGTTAATGTCCATTGAAATAGTGATGCCATCCAACCATCTCGTCCTCTGTCACCCTCTCCCACCCTCTTGAAAGAAAGTGTTAGTTGCTCAGTCATGTCTCTTTGTGACCCCATGGACTGAAGCCTGTCAGGCTCCTCTGTACATGGAATCCTCCAAGCAAGAATATTGGAGTGGGTTGCCATTCCCTTTTCCAGGGGATCTTCCCGATCCAGGGGTCGAACCTGGGTGTTCAGCATCGTGGGTAGATTCTTTACCATCTGAGCCACCAGGGAAGCTCCCGAATGTCAGCTTCCCTGATCTGGGAAGAACTCACATGCCTCAGAGCTACTAAACTGGTGAGCCCGAACTATGGACTTTATGTGCAGCAGCTCCTGAAGCCCAGATGCTCTAGAGTCCATGCTCTGCAAAAAGAGAAACCAGCACAATGAGAAACCCATGCACCTCCAGCTAGAGAGTGGTCCCACTTGCTGCAACTAGAGAAAGCCCAAATGCAAGGCCAGTGCAACCAGTAACAGTAACAATAAATAAAAAAGAATTTGAAGTGGAAATGAATGATGAAAGGAAAGGGGCAACTGCTCCTTGAGGTTATTAAAAACAATATATCCAGAACTCAGCTCATATTTTCTTCTCCTTGCATATAATGTAAACACGCCACATTGAAGGGAAGTTATGTAGGAAGAATATGAGAAATTGGAAAATCTAATTTTAATTCCTTCACCAATTAGCTACGTGACATTAAGCAAATCACATTTTGTTTGCTATCTGTGGGAAGAAGGGTTTTGAGTATAGATGAGCTGTTAAGTCCCTTTCTAGTTTTAACGTTTCTGTGATTCCATCTGATCCTGATGGAATAATATAGTTACTGGGATCAAGGAGTCTCTGCTCTAAATATACTAGTCTACTTTCCTAGTCATTCCACATATTTTGTACTTTCCTAAATTCATGCATTTTTCCTTTGATTTTTCTTCCATCTGAAATGTTTTTGCTTCTCATAAAATTTCAGCACAACTTTAGAATTCTTTGTCTTGATGATTGCAGAAATAATTGTGCCCTCCTCTGAATTTTCAACCGTTTATTATTATACCATTCATTCACCTGGCAATTAACATTTATAGCACAAGAAAACTCTGCAAGAGATGTTACAATAGGCACAGAGTGTGGGATTGATTGCTAAAGGAGTGGTTTGGACTGTAGTTCTCAACATGTGGTGGAAAAATCATATTGCGTTTCTATGCCTCTATTCCTTTCTCACTGATCAGAGCCAGAGTCATAACACTCCAGGTTGAATGTAATTAGTATGTGCTGCTGCTGCTGCTGCTAAGTCGCTTCAGTCATGTCTGACTCTATGTGATCCCATAGATGGCAGCCCACTAGGCTCCCCCATCCCTGGGATTCTCCAGGCAAGAACCGTGGAGTGCATTGCCATTTCCTTCTCCAATGCAGGTAAGTGAAAAGTGAAAGTGAAGTCTCTCAGTCGTGTCTGACTCTTAGTGACCCCATGGACTGCAGCCCACCAGGCTCCTCCGTCCATGGGATTTTCCAGGCAAGAGTACTGGAGTGAGGTGCCATTGCCTTCTCCTATAATTAGTATATAAATGAATTCAAATACTTATATAGGCCATAATGCACAAAGTGAAGCAGTTCATTCACAATAAAACAAGTGAAGGGGACTCTGGCAAAAAGGAGAAAGCTCAAGCCCCACACAAAGAGGGCAGCCGTGAATCTTCCACTGAATCTTCCATGCTGAATCTTCCATTCTTTAAGACAAATCGGAAATTGAATGTTTTTGTTCTTCGTTTTCTGGTTCCTGGTTTAAATGTTAGGAGCAAAGTCAAACTTTTAAACATGTCTTCTGTAGGTCTTATTTGGCTAGCAGGTAGTCTCTGGACGGAGAAGGCAATGGCACCCCACTCCAGTACTCTTGCCTGGAGAATCCCATGGACAGAGGAGCTTGGTAGGCTACAGTCCATGGGGTCGCGAAGAGTCGGACGCGACTGAGTGACTTCACTTTCACTTTTCACTTTCATGCATTGGAGAAGGAAATGGCAACCCACTCCAGCGTTCTTGCCTGGAGAATCCCAGGGATGGGGGAGCCTGGTGGGCTGCCATCTATGGGGTCGCATAGAGTCGGACACGACTGAAGCAACTTAGCAGCAGCAGCAGCAGTCTCTGGCCATCTCTCCCTTAGCCCATTACTTTTTCACTCTGGCTTTTCCAGTGAGATTACTAAGCCAAAAGTTACCAGATTTGTGACTCAAGAAACATGACATGTCCTAGCACTTTTTTTGTGAGTATGTATGACCTCACAAGATGTATGATCAGTAAATGAGAAAACACCTATAAGACATAGCACCACAGAAATAAACATTCCATGAATATTCCTACTCTACCTAAATCACACTACAATCTGGCTTCCTTCAAACATCCACGGGCCATTCTCCCCGTCGGTGTACAATCTCCTCCCTTCACCCTCCCTAATTTTAACTCTTTTGAATAAGATCCTTCTTAAGTTGCATGTAAGGTTTTTTTTTTTTTTAATGTTCTGCAGCATGTAGGATCTTAGTTCCCTGACCAGGAATCAAAGGCATGCCTCATTTGCTTTGGAAGTGTGGAATCTTAACTACTGGACCATCAGGGAAGTCCTAAGTCGTGTGCAAGTTTTTTAATGTAAAGACTATCCTGTTCTTCCCAACACTTAAAAAATCTTTTTATTTTGGAAAATCTCAGTCATATACAGATGTAGAAAAATAGTAGTATAATCAAACCCTGAGCTGATTATCCTCAAGAATTTTCAACATCTGGCCAATTTTGTTTCCTCCTCACCCTCTTCAAATCCCTGCTCTCCTACCCTACTCACATACTGGATTATTTTGAAGCCAGCTGTAGACATCACATCATCTCATTTGTAAATACTTCAATATTTATACAGTTTTCTAAGGGATGAGTGAGAAACAGTGGTCTCGTGGGAAGATTCTTAGTGAGGATGGGGAGGGGAAGTATGAGCAAGAAGGGATGGTTTCCTAATAGAGTTAAAGGAAGAAATTCTTTCTGCAATTATCAGGTAAACCTAACATTTAAGTAGTTTTCTAACTTATAGTTGGAGAAGGGAAATGGCAACCCACTCCAGTGTTCTTGCCTGGAGAATCCCATGGACAGCAGAGCCTGGTGGGCTGCCGTCTATGGTGTCGCACAGAGTCGGACACAGATGAAGCGACTTGGCAGAACTACCTTATAATTCTCTAACTTAGAAGAAAATTTCAAGATACATTTTGCATAAATTTTGATCGACAATAGAAATGCTATGCCTGTTTTAAATTAATCCAATCTGGCTTCCAGCAACAACCTTCCACTAATGTGCTCCTGCTGAAGTTACCAATATTGCCAAGTTCAGTTGAGCTGACCACTTGCTCCTATTTGGTTCCCAGTTTCTCCTGGTTTTCTTTCTTACATTGACCATTCCATTCACACGCTTAGGATTTCATCTTGAACTTTATTATTTTTTTAAACACACTGGTTTTTCTAGTTGATTTATCTAGTTATATAACTTTAACTACAATTTAAATACTGATGATTCAAATTTATTCCTAGCCTTCACTTTTTTCCTGAGGCATCATACACTCACATATGTGTTTATATGAAGATTCATACATTTTAGAACAAATTTTAATGATATAAGGAATATGTTGCACAATAAAGGCAATATTCTTTATAAAAAATTCCATATAGCATATTAGTTCTTGCAACATTCTGTCATTGATTTTTGCCAAACTCTTGTATCTGTATTCAAACTATGGTTGCAATTGATAAACAAATGTAGTTCCAATATGAATGGTCATTAATTGTTCTCATTATGTCGATAAGTAAGACAATGCTAGCCAGCTCTAGCACTCCACTTACATTAGAATTCTCTCTATTCCTGGATTACACCAAGCTTATTCCTACTCAGTACTTTTGCATTTACCCTTCCTCTTCTCTTTTTCAGCTCTTCACTAGACTGGCTTTTGATCACTCTGCCAACGCAGCTTTATGCACTTCATCTACTTTTTGTCCTACTGTTCTCCATTATTTTGTTCAAAGATATTTAGCAATTGTTACTGTTTAGTCACTCAGTAGTGTCTGACTCTTTGCAACCCTATGAACTGCAGGCCTCCCTATCCTTCATTATCTCCCAGAGTTTGCTCAAACTCATGTCCATGGAGTTGGTGATGCCATCCAACCATCTCATCCTCTATAGCTCTCTTCTCCTCTTTCCTTCAATCTTTCCCAGCCTGAGGGTCTTTCCAATGAGCCGCATCAGGTGGCCAAAGAATTGGAGCTTCAGCTTCAGCATCAGTTCTTCCAATGAATATTCAGGGTTGATTTCCGTTAGGACTGACTGGTTGGATCTCCTTTCAGTCCAAGGGACCCTCAAGAGTCTTCTCCAACACTGCCATACAAATACATCAATTATTTGGTGCTCAGCCTTTATGGTCCAA
This sequence comes from Capra hircus, assembly GCF_001704415.2. Classification (NCBI taxonomy): domain Eukaryota; kingdom Metazoa; phylum Chordata; class Mammalia; order Artiodactyla; family Bovidae; genus Capra; species Capra hircus. The sequence goes on from NC_030814.1 coordinate 20,556,686, forward strand.
CTCTCATATCCGTATATGACTACTGGAAAAACTGTAGCTTTGACTATATGGACCTTTGTTGGCCAAGGGATGTCTCTGTTTTAAAATATGCTGTCTAGGTTTGTCATAGCTTTTCTTCCAAGGAGCAAGCATATTTTAATTTCATGGCTGTAGTCACCATTATCAGTTCTAAAAAAGCAAGGCATATACCTAAGTAGGTATTTATTCATTTGAATGGATGATTCACGCTTTGAGTGAAACAATTCAAACAGTGCAAAAATATACCCAGGAGACTTCCACTTCCAGGAGGATGGAGCAGCTGTACTTTTCCAGTTACAAAAACAGAAACAAAAAACAGCTCTGGGCATAACATGTAACACAAACATATGAAGATTCTGGTAGATAAAAATAGATCAGAACAGCTAAGGACTTCAGGATCCAGAGAGCAAACCACATGGTGAGTTCCTTGGATGTCTTTTTTCAAGGTATATCATCCTAGAATGAATACTGGAGGAGCAGACACCTTGCAAATGACAATGGACACTGACAAAGGTCCAACCAACGCCTTATCCCTGGAACCAAATGACCAGAAGAGGGTGGCCTAGCAAGACAGAAAGCTTTTTCAAAGCAACTAATTTACCACAGAAAAAACTATGGCTTCATCCCCTCTCATGCCAGCAAAGGCCAAGTGGGAAACTGAGACTGTTCAATTGTTTCTTTATCCTCCCATCAGCTGTCCTCGCTATAGATGAAATTTATTCAGACACCCACTCCTATAGTTGACCCTGCTTCCTTGGACCCCCTCAAATTACCCAATCAGAGACAAGTCTTTTCTTACACTCTTTTTTCTGAGATACCTCACAATTCTCTCACTGCACTTGCAGCAAATATAAATAAAAAAACTCACTCGTTCAACTACAGTTATTTCTGGTAGTCTTTGGCTGAAGAGCATTGACATTGTGAAGTGGCCTTAATCTCTCTTTATTCTTACTGTTAATATTATTTTAACTCAAGTGATAGTTTATTATATATACTAGTTTGTACTTATATTTTATACATATGATCTCCAAGGCTCTCCAAAGAGTTTGTTGCAAATTGCCTAACAACGCTTAAGGAAGGTTTTTCCTGCTAATTCTCCATAGTTAAGTTTGTAATACCAAATTTGGGCTTCCCACGTGGCTCAGGGGTAAAGAATCTGCCTGCTGCTGCAGAGGACATGGGTTCAATCCCTGGGTCAAAAAGGTCCCCTGGAGAAGGAAATGGCAACTTGCTCCAGTATTCTTGCCTGGGAAATCCTGCAGATAGAGGAACCTAGTGGGCTACATTTCATGGGGTCACAAAAGAGTCAGACACGACTTAGTGCCTAAACAACAACAAAAACAATACCAAGCTTAGACATTTCTAGTAGATGAAAATTTTTATCTCAGTGTAATTTATTTGTGCATTTAACTTATTTTTAGAGAAGCTGAGCAAGTTGTATGTTTAAAAGATATTTATAGCTCTTTTTATGCAAGCTGTCTTCCATATATTTTAGGTTCTAATATAAAAACATATCAAATGTTGGGCTTCCCTGGTAGCTCAGCTGGTAAAGAATCTGCCGGCAATGCAGGAGACCTTGGTTTGATTCCTGGGTCGGGAAGATCTGCTGGAGAAGGGATAGGCTACCCACTCCAGTATTCTTGGGCTTCCCTTGTGGCTCAGCTGGTAAAGAATCCACCTGCAGTGAAGGAGACCTGGGTTTGATCCCTGGGTTGGGAAGATTCTCTGGAGAAGGGAATAGCTACCCACCCCAGTATTCTGGGCTGGAGAATATAATATAAAAGGATATTAAATGTTATATTTAATAATACATAATATACTATATAACATATAAATTTTGATCTTATTTCATATGGTATTTTACATTCTGTTGAATGTGACTTGCAGGGTTTGTTCGGAGATATAAATATATTGTTATTTCTTCACCTAAGCTACTATTGTGGTTCTTTTATCTACAGTCAGAAAATTTGTCTTTACTTTGATATTCAGCTATTGACTGTTCAAACCTAAACATAGTCATTTCAGTGTTTCATTTCTCTTCTAGTTACCAGTTATCACAGTTTACTTTTCAGTCAAAATACTTTCTTTTCTTTTAATCATTTTTCTGTTTAATAGACTAATCCCCCCACCCCCCACATCCTCCTCTTTTCCCTCTCTTTCTTTTTTTTTTCTTTCTCTAAATATCTTAACTGTTGCCACAGTAATCAATTTATATAATTAGATGCCCCAATTTTGGAGGAAAGAGAAGAATTTTGCAGGAACATTATGATTTGTTAAACTAAAAGAACCATTATTTCCCTCCTGCTCTTGATGCTGTCTGCCTATAGTATGTAGGTGGTAGCTAAAAATAACTCTATTAATCTTCTCTGTATTGTATTCAGTAGCATGTTTAGTACCTCATTACTAACGAGAATTCATCCAAAAAAAATGCAAAATCCTTTGTTTCTGACTGCTGTGATAAGAACACCATTTGGGTTCAAAGACACCCTATGAATCTACAAGCATGGGTATCTAAATACAACTTATCTGGTTTTAAGAAATGTAAAGCCAGATAAAGAAGCCATGAAATTTCCTTCTCTTTAGCTAAAGCTCCCCAAAGCTGGTTACAAGACCACTGCTGCCAACTAAATATTCGGATTTGAAGAGTAGCTCTGAGATTAATAAATCATTTTCAGTTTTATACAAGGCTTCACAGGGAAACTTTCAATCCATCAAAATAACTCAAAAAGCTAGATGACTTACTTTTCAAGTAGAAAGTATATGTTCTAGTCGATTAAAAATTTCAGCATATTTTAATCTTGAGGTTTTTTGTTCTTTCTAGTTAATGTGATTAGAGATATTATGTGTATTGAGTTCTGGAAGCATGAAGTGTGGATAATCTTAGACTTCATATGACTAGCTATACTGCCCTTAGCTCTGGGCACAAGAGGTCCCTGCTCAGGGTTCCACACTTTGGAACCCACTCTGGCCCTTCTTCAGCTGTACTTCATATGTGGTAAGGCATTTCAGGGGCCTAAGATATACCCATCTGAGGAGCAGCAGAATGCGTTACCTTAAAAAGTGCCTCTGACAAAAATTTTTTGAGCCAAAGCAATTAAGAAGCAGCAGATGGAGGAAAAGCTCCCTTGACCCACCTCTTAAAAGGGCACAAACCCTCCCTTTGTTAAGAGACAGACCCTTATTAACCCAGAGATGGCACCAGAGGAATCTGCAAACCTTATTCTATTAGTTTCCTCTCATAGACTCACCTTCCCAGTTTTCTGTCCTTGAAAGCCTAAAATTGTTTTCCTTTATCCTGTAACTTCTCTCTACAAATGTACTGTTCTTTGTTGAATATTTTGCATAAGCTGGAGTTCTAAGCCACTTTTTGGAATTACTCATTTTTCCCTGGATATCTCCCAGGTATATAGGGGGTATATATGTTAATAAACTTCTGTTTGTTTTTCTCTTGTTAATCAGCCTTTTATTACAGGGCTGTCAGGCAAGAACTCAAAGGGAAAGAGGGGAAATTATTTTCCTCCTCTACACACCCAAAGCCCACATACCCACTTTGTGTACAAGTTCCAGATACCTGGGACCCCAGAATTTCTTGTCCAAATGGTTCTGAGTCTGCCTCTAGGATTTCTGCATGGCAAGAACCATGCCATTGGAGTGTACAACCCTGAGCTCATGGGTTAACAGCCAAACGCCTGTTATTTGCCAAGGGTGAGAATGAAGCTTGGGCTTGCAGGCTGTTGTATCTACACATGTACACTAGAGGCCCTCCACAGTGTGGGGTGGAGTTGGAAGAAAGAAGAAAAGGCTGAGTCTGTCTGGATCTTCCCCCATTACCAGGATTCAGTATGAAAAACTAAAGAATTAGAATTCCAACTTTGAACCTGGACTTCAGGTCACCATGAAGCCATGTTTGTTAAAGTAGGATGATAGAACATGTTTTATTTAACAGCTTGCCAGTCTAATTTATGAGCTTCCCTAGTGGCTCAGAAGGTAAAGAATCTGTCTATCTGCAATGCAGGAGACCTGGGTTCAATCCCTGGGTTGGGAAGATCCCCGGGGAGGAGGAAATGGCAGTATTTTTGCCTGGAGAATTCCATGAACAGAGGAACCTGGCAGGCTACAAAGTCCATGGGGTCACAAAGGGTTGGACACAACTGAGTGACTAACACATGTACACAACTTGCTTTGTAACTTGGAAATATTTGTGCTTTTGCACCAGCCTTCACAATGTTAAGGACCTGCTGGGGACAAGGTTCCTTGTTTCCTGCTGCATCTTTTGTCCTGACTCCAGATTATTCAATTTGTTTGTCTAACTACTCATGAATAATAATTTTGTGCAGCTCTGGTCCTTCTTTTAAAGGAGAAACTAGCATTTACTGATTGTCTTAATGGATACTTTAGATTCATTAAGTTATTTACTCTTCAAAGCAACTTTGTGAAGTAAGTGTGATCCCCATCACAGGGATGAGGAAACTTGAAAAGTAAAAAACTAGCCCCTCACAGCTAATAAAAGAGCTAACTGGCTTCATCAAACCCTTCACTCTACTTCTTGTCAACTTTTCATCCCATATCCTGACTTTTAGTGGATATCCCAACTTCCTATTGTACTTACAAGTTTGAGAACAAGTACAGTGAAAGTTCTCAAATTATCTTCTACCTCACAGTCTCTGAGTATCTTCACCCTATCTCTTTTTTTTCACTCCAACTTCCTTCTCTTTATGTAGATAATCCTCCACTTTCAACTCTAAGAGATCCAAATCTTATCAACTTTCTCTTCTCCTGCTTCACTCCTGTCTTTAACCTGTACCTCTCAATTGGCTTCTCCTCTGATAAAGTGTTCCTTGTTCTTAAGGAATTTTTAAAACTTGCTGATATCTTTATTAATTCCTCAATCTTCTCCTCTTCATAGCTGAGTTTTTCAAAGTGAAGTTAATCACTATCTCAACATTCTTTAACTCTCTACAATCTGTATTCCCTAACTCTACAAAAATTGCATCCAAAGGCCCTGTGAAAAACTAATATTTTTAAATAGATAACATACCTAGTAAAATGCATAAAGCATGGTAATCTTAAGTATGCAGTTAGAAGATTTTTGTACATGCATACACTCTTGTAGCCACCATGTAGATTAAGATATAGAATACTTCCATTACTCCAGAAAGTTCCTTTGTGCTTCTTTTCAGTACATACCACCAGCTACTATCCCATCTCCACCTACCCAAAAGTAATGCTGTTCTGATTTTGGTAAACATTGAGTAGTTCTGCCTGCTGTTGAACTTTATACAAATGGAATCATGCTACAAATTTACTCACACATACTTTTTGTGTCTTATTTCACTTAAAATACTCTGCATCTTTTTGTTGACTCTATGAATAGTTCTTTATTTTTTTCAGTTGTTTATAATTTTTTTTTATTTTATCCCTGGTAATATTCCATTGTATGAATATACCTCAATTTGTTTGTTCTTTAACCTGTTAATGGAAATCTGGTTTGTTTCCAGTTTGGAGTTATTATGAATAAAGTTGCAATAAACTTTCTTTCAAAAATTGTTCTAGGGAGACATACTACTTTTCCTGGGTATATACCTAGAAATAAAATTGCTGTGTCATAAGTTGGGTGAGCTTGACATTAGTTGAGACAGACAATTTTACAAGTGGTTGTTTTATTTTACAGTCACAGGAGCAATGTTTAAAAGTTGGCTCACATCCTTCCCAGCATTGGATATGGTTAGTCTTTCAAAAAACTTTAATATTTGAAAATTTTAGTCATTTTGGTGCATGAGTGATGATATTCATTGTGGTTTTAACTTGTATTTTCCTAAGAACTAACATTGTTGAACACCTCTTTATATGCTTATTGGTCATTTAGATATGTACTTTTGCAAAGTGCCTATTCAAATATTTTATGCAATGTTTCTGTTTGATTTTCAGCATTTTTATAATTGATTTCTAATGCTTTCTCAGATATATGTACTGTAGATGTCTTCTCCCAGTTTGTGGATTCCCTCTTCACTTTCCTGATGGTGTCTTTGATTAGAGAAATGTAAACTTCTGATGCTATCTAATTTGTCAGTTTTTAATTTTATGATTAGCACTTTTTAAGTCCTGTTTAAGAAATTGCATCTGCCCTAAAGTCATGGAGATAGTCTATATTTTCTTTTAGAAGCTTTAAAACATTTTCTTTCACTTGTAAGTCTAAGACTCATTTCAAATCAATTCTTGTCTATGCCAAGAGATAGGAATCAGGTTAATTTCTCTTTTGTGTGACATTTGGTCTCTGCAGTACTATTCATTGCAAGATCTTCTTTTTCCCATTAAGTGATATTGGTGCCTTTGTAGTGAATTAATTGACTGTATGAGTAGGCTTCCCAGGTGGCGCTAGTGGCAAAGAACTTGCCTGCCAATGCAGGAGATGTTAAGAGATGCGAATTCAACCCCTGGGTCAGAAAGATCCCCTGGAGAAGGGCATGGCAATCCACTCCAGTATTCTTGCCTGGAGAATCCCTTGGACAGAGGAGCCTGGCCGGCTACAGTCAATTCATAGTGTCTCAAAGAGTCGGACATGACTGAAGCGATTTAGCACATGTACACATAGGGCTAAAATGGAGCAAAATGTTAGCTCATAGATTTTTGCAAATGATTTTTGTCTGGTAAAGAATATAAATCAAAAGGGTACAGTTTATTTTGACCTGTAAAGACATTAACCAGCAGGACATCATAACTGAGCAAATTTATTTCAGCACACCTCTTGTGACTATCTATGTATACTCAGTTTCTATAATTTTTCTATGAACCAGCTTTATCATCTTGCTGGTTTCCTGATTAAAGAATTAAATAGAGCTTGGAAACATATTCACTTTACATTTGTACAATAGTCATGCCTTTAAGTTTTGAATATTATACTTTGACAATAGTGAGGAGTTAAATTTATTCCACTGAGTTACATGAACTAGGTGACTGGTGAGGCCGGTATACAAGGTAGAGTGTACATAAGAAGTCTTTTAGGAGAAAATGACTATTGTTTTGGTCTATTATTTTCCATTAAAGTGGACGTGCTAACACAGAAATGGAAATCTAGGTTTGAAAACAGAGAGTAGAGGGCTAGAGGAACATTTCTGAGAAATTTTAGGTGATTGTTGGAATTTAGGAGATGGGAGGGCCCAGGACAGCATGGAAAAAAGGAAAAATTAGGGATATAATTCTTCCCCAAAAAACACATTTAGACAGTGGGTGAAGTAAAGTCATCAAAGAAGTAGTGAAAAAGCAGCCATGAGAGCAATTTTAACGAGTGAGACGTCAGTGTGCAGACGCGACCCAGGGGACAACTAGGATGGGAATTGAAAAGAAGCAATTGAACCTAGCAATTAAGAAGTCTTTGGTGATCTAGTAAAAGCTCTTCAAGTAGCGAGGTGAGGATGTAAGCTAGATTTGCTGTGGGCTGGGAGAAAATGAGATATGAGGAAATGGATGCTGTAAATATAGATTGTTTCAGGAAGTTTGGCTCTAAGACCTAAATCAGATCATAATAATTCACTGCTTAAAACATGCTGATGGGTTTCCATTAGACTTGAAATGAAATTCATCTCCTTATCATAGTCTATTAGGTTCCTATGTGATTAGGACTCTATCAATCTGCCTTCCTGTACAACTCTGCCACTCTCATCATGCTTCAAACTTATTGAATTCTTTTTTTCCCCCCTTGAATATGCCAACCTTGTTCCTACCTTAGAAGCTTTGCCAGTTCTTCTTTTTGATATCCTCTCCCTCCAGACCTTTGCAACTCTTGTATGACAGTAATGAAGGCATCCTTTAAAAGAACTTTTAAAAGAAAGTTAAAAAAAAAAAATCCTGCTGTGAGGAGCACAGTGACACCTTCCAGCTGTCATACCTTCAGATCCACTCACACTGAGACCACACTTAACCTGAGCTGCACCTAGCTAGTGAGTACAGCATGGATATCAGAGCTAGCTAGTGTTAGGCTATTTCTGCCTACTACAGGACTCCTCAAAAGAGCAGTTCTTGCTTTGGGGTTCTTCACTGGTCCAGATTTTCTCACAACTGTATTTCACTCTAAAGCTCTTGCAACCTAATTTTCCTTCCTTCCTGCTTTCCCTTCCCAGGTGTCACAACTAGCCTGTGATTTGAAGACTCTCTTGATTCCTCTTGCCACATCTTTACCCTCACAGATGTTTCCTAGTCTCTGTCACACCTAATCCTACCTTCTCTTCTGCACTTGGAGGATCTGTAACACAGCTGGCAATCATTTTATGTGTCAGATTGAAAATCGCTTTCTCAGAGCCTTCCCAGATCTGTGGTATTCAACCTCTGAGCAGTAAACTCACCTCTTATCTCATCCTCCTGTCTTAGTTTCTTCATAGAATTTATCATTGTATTAAAAAAATTTTTAAACAGATTTGGGTGTGCTATTTTAATGTAAAATATATAAACATTTTAAGCATTTCACCTCTAAATACTTTAGTTTGTATCTCTAAATAAGAGAACGTTTTCATAGATGGACAGAATTTTATTAGATGGACAAAATAATAATTTGTTTATATCATTTAATTCCCTGTCCATATTCAAATTTCCTCGGTTGTCTACATAATGCCTTTTATAACTGCTTGGTCCAAATCAGTATTTAATTGAGGACAAGGCATTCTATCTGATTGTAATATCTTTTAACACCCTTTGAACTAGGTCAGCCCTTTTTTTCATGCACTAACTTATTTAAGAGAATGGCCAATTACCCTATAGAGTGCTTTTTCTGGACTAGCTCCCCCCCTCTTTTTTTTTTTTTTTAAAAAAAAGAGGTTTCTTTATCTCTTATATATCCTATAGAATGGAAAATTAGATATTACAATGTAATAAAATTCAACTTAAACATTCTAGGCTAAAAGATGTAAGAGGTTGTGTTGGCTACTTCATATTAATTACATTAGCAGATATTTGACACCTGGTAATATGAGAAACGCTGGACTGGAAGAAACACAAGCTGGAATCAAGATTGCTGGGAGAAATATCAATAACCTCAGATATGCAGATGACACCAGCCTTATGGCAGAAAGTGAAGAGGAACTAAAAAGCCTCTTGATGAAAGTGAAAGTGGAGAGTGAAAAAGTTGGCTTAAAGCTCAACATTCAGAAAACGAAGATCATGGCATCCGGTCCCATCACTTCATGGGAAATAGATGGGGAAACAATGGAAACAGTGTCAGACTTTATTTTGGGGGGCTCCAAAATCGCTGCAGATGGTGACTGCAGCCATGAAATTAAAAGACGCTTACTCCTTGGAAGAAAAGTTATGAGCAACCTAGATAGCATATTCAAAAGCAGAGACATTACTTTGCCGACTAAGGTCCATCTAGTCAAGGCTATGATTTTTCCTGTGGTCATGTATGGATGTGAGAGTTGGACTGTGAAGAAGGCTGAGCGCCGAAGAATTGATGCTTTTGAACTGTGGTGTTGGAGAAGACTCTTGAGAGTCCCTTGGACTGCAAGGAAATCCAAGCAGTCCATTCTGAAGGAGATCAACCCTGGGATTTCTTTGGAAGGAATGATGCTAAAGCTGAAGCTCCAGTACTTTGGCCACCTCATGCGAAGAGTTGACTCATTGGAAAAGACTCTGATACTGGGAGGGATTGGGGGCAGGAGGAGAAGGGGAGGATGGAGGATGAGATGGCTGGATGGCATCACGGACTCAGTGAACGTGAGTCTGAGTGAACTCCGGGAGATAGTGATGGACAGGGAGGCCTGGCGTGCTGCAATTCGTGGGGTCGCAAGGAGTCGGACGCGACTGAGTGACTGAACTGAAGTGAATATTGTAATTGGTGTTGTTAATTTAGAGCATTATATCAGACTGGTGATGCATGTGTGTGTGCTAAGTTGCTTCAGTGGTGTTGCACTCTTGGCAACCCTATGGACCGTAGCCCACCTGGTTTCTCTGTCCATGGGATTCTCCAGGCAAGAATACTGGAGTGGATTGCTGTGCTCTTCTCCAGGGGATCTTCTGACCCAGGGATCAAACCTGCATCTCTTATGTCTTCTGCACTGGCAAGCAGGTTCTTTACCATTAGCGCCACCTGGAAAAAGCAGACTTGTGGTACCTTGTGGTAAAATGACATTTCCTTCCTTGGGACAAGAAAATCATCTATGTAGTGTTACTTTGGAAATGTATGAAGATGTATTCATAGTTCTCCATCATAAACCAATGAACCAAGGTGGTATGAACCCACCTTTATCTCTTCCGCAAGGCTACTCAATTGTTCCAACACAGCTTTCTAACTACTAGGGAAAAGTAATGGACTAGGTATAGTTTTGCCACAGATTTGACTTTTTAATAGCAGAAAGGAAATCATAATCATAGGGCCTTAGTCTTAAAACCAACAATGAAAAAAAGTTATAAGAGATGCCCTAAACAGAGAGCAACAGGAAGGAGAGATTGGCTAAAATATACTTGAAAGCAGTACTTGGAGAACAAGAAAATAAACTTCTGGTTTGGAACAGGTCAAGGTCAGATTATAAACAGTTTTAAGTTATATTATGAAAAATAATACCCCCTTGTCCTTCATGTATTCGCAAATATTTTCTCTACTTAATTATTTGCTTTAATTCCCTGATCAGGATCTTAGTTTCCTGATCAGGGATTGAGCCCAAGCCACCTGCAGTGGACGTGTGAAGTCTTAACCACTGGACTGCCCTGGAAATCTGCTGTTTAATTTTTTAATCTTTATATTTTTAGATCTCTATTGGTTTTAATATGACACTTGTCTTTTACACACACATACACACAAACATATTCTATCTATTGCTTGCAATCCATTCAATTTTTCTTGTTGAAAACTTTCTAGGTGTCTATTTTAGGTTAACTGCTTTCTAAGACTTTTGTATCCTGCCTTTTCTCTTTTCACTGAATTATGAAATGTATTAGTTTTCTTTTACTGCCATAAAAGATTACTACAAAGTCAATGACTTAAAACAACAGCCACTCATTTTGTCTCAGATTTATGGGTCAAAAGTCTAGCACAGTGTGGTTCAACTGAATTATCTGCTTAGGGTCTCACAAAGCCTAAATCAAGGTGTTAGAAGTGACATGCTTCTTTCTGGAGGCTCAGAGGATGAATGTGGTTAATTAGGTCACTGCCAGGATTTAGTTCATGCCTCTGTAGGACTGAATCCCTGTTTCTTTGCTGGTTGGTAGCTGGAGGTTGTCTCAGCTTCTAGAAGCTGCTCACATTCCTTAATTCATGACATCATTTCTTCATTTTAAAGCCAGCAATGGTGGATTGAGTCCTTCTCATTTTGCACATCTCTCTGATCTCTCATCCTTTAACAGGGAGAAAGTTCCCTAATTTTTAGGGCTAATCTAATTAGATTGAGATTACTGGATAACTGCCCTATCTTAAGGTTGGTAGCATTAATTATACCTGCAAAGTTCCTTTTGCCATGTAATATAACATATTCACAAATTTCAGGAATTAGGGCATGGACATTTTTGGCTAGCCATTCTATTTCCCACACTAAGTTATAATTTTTGTCTTTTACATCTATCTTATTTTTTAATTTCACTCATTTTTATGGAGTACACCTCTCAGCATAGATGATGATTGAGTTTACTGATATCCTTATTATGTTCTCACATTTGATTTTTGTCTTGACAGGGAATAGAATTCTAAATTCAAAATAATTTCCCCTTAAAATTTTGATGGCATTGTGGTCTGTCTAATGCTTCTGATAGAAAAAAATCTAATGCTAATTCAATTATTATTATTTTACAGAAGATCAGATTCTTGTCTCTCAAAGCTTTTAGGCCTATATCTTTTATTTTTGATGTTATGAAATATCTTGTTGATGTGGTGAGATATGGTTTCTTTTACCATTTATTTTGTTCAGCACTAGGAATATCTATCAATCTGAAGACCTGGGCTACTCTTCAGTTCCTTGAAATTTTTCTTCAATTATTTATTCAGTTCAGTTCATTTGCTCAGTCATGTCCAACTCTGCCTCTTCTCCAGTTGTTACTGTCTCTTTCCGGAATTCCTATTAGTCATATGATGGACCTACCGAATTAATCTTCCACATTTTTTTTCTTTCTTTAAATTTTTATATGTTTTTGTCTGTGTTCTGAAATATTTCAATTAAATCATCTCACTAATGTATTAAAATTTTAATTTCTGTAATCATATTTAAGTCTTCTTACTGTCAGGATGTTTCTTTTTCAAAGTATCCCATTCTCCAATACAATACTTTCTTGACTCTTAGAAAGCTTGAGTGAGTGAGTGAAGTCGCTCAGTCGTGTCCAACTCTTTGCGACCCCATGAACTGTAGCCCACCAGGCTCCTCCATCCATGGGATTTTCCAGGCAATACTGGAGTGGGGTGCCATTTCCTTCTCCAGGAGATCTTCCCGACCCAGGTCTCCTGCATCGTAGGCAGATGCTTTACCGTCTGAGCCACCAGGGAAGTCCTTAGAAAGCTTAATATTATTAAATTTATCATGGATGTCTTTTGGTTCCTAAGCTCAGTCTTTGTAGATAGCTGTTTCCTTAGTTTCATCCTTCATACCATTGATTTTCTTCATATCTCTAATGGTTTTTAATTTTTTCATTCACTTTTTAAGAGTGGGGTTCTAAACAGAGGTTAAGAGAGAATAATGAGGAGGGGAACTTGGAGAAACTGAAGTGCAGTGGTTACCTAGAGTTTTTAAACTTACATTTTATGTAGCCCTCTTCTCATTTCCACCCTCTACTTTGTAACTCTAAACCTAGAGTCTTGAATTCTGCCAGGCAGATCAACTCTCTCTGAACCATTAGTCACCTCTTGCAAATTCTGAGATGCTACTTTGATGATCTCTGTCATTTAAGAGGTTTCCATACCTCTTTTGATATTTCAGATATCTTTTTGAAATATCTTGTCTGTAGATGGTACTTCTCCAAGTCACTTCTGTATTAGAAATTAATTTCTCAACGATTGTTTCATTAAGGTTTCAGGAGGAAGGCTAAACAAATAACTAATGCTACTAATCTTCCTAAACCATTTTATTTACTTTTGGCTCTGCTCTGGCTCATCATGGGCCTCCCTGGTGGCTCAGAGGGTACAGCATCTGCCTGCAATGTGGCAGACCTGGGTTTGATTCCCTGGAGAAGGAAATGGCAACCCACTCCAGTACTCTTGCCTGGAAAATTCCCTGGACGGAGGAGCCTGGTAAGCTACAGTCCATGGAATCGCAGAGTCGCACACGACTGAGCAACTTTCTCTTCTGGCTTATCATGGAGCATGCATTCACTGACTTTAAACACTTTTAAGATGCTAAGGGTTGCGCTCTCTTCAAAAATTAAGCTAAGAAGCTCTCCATCATGCTTTAGATTTAAAGCGCAAGAATAAGCTTTTCAGGAATTTTTAAAACTCACCCATAAATCTGAGTAGGCTGGATGCCTTTTTGTTTTGTGATACAGAGCTTTGCATAATTTTAAAGTCTTGTCTATAGCTTCAGTTTTCTACCTTTTTTGAGTCCTTATTTTTTTTTTCCCTGAAAAGTGACTATTTCATTTTAGTGTTAATATTTATTGGCAGAAGGAAGTTGTATAAAGTATTTTAATAATTTTTGAAATTCTCTTTTAAACTGTCAACTTTATTAGCGGCAATATTCCCTTTTTTGTTACAATTCCCTAATTCTGTCCATTTTATTGCTATTGCCAAAAACCAGTTTATTACTAGATTATGAGATTATTTATCAATTACTTTCACAATTTTCTTCTAAAAACCTATTTTCTTTTCTTGTTTTATCTTTAGTAATTTCTTCTTCCTAATTTCAATTAGTTAATTTTGTTCATTTCTAAAATATTCAGATTAATGTTGGTTTACTTTTATTCTTATTTAATAGTAAAATAACCTTGTTCTATAGTTTGGTCTGTATCTTACCATTTTAATATAGTTTTCCATTGTCATCACTGTCTAGTATGTAATCGCAGTTTTACTGTCCTTTCAGACTCAAAGGTGATTTATACTTTAAAATTTAGAGTTTTTTAGTTCTGTTATTTTTTGGGGGGGCTATCCTGTAGCTATAATTCTTAGCTTTACTTCATTATACCATCTCTGACTTTTTGCAACACTCATGGACTGTGACCTGCCAGGCTCCTCTGTCCATGGAAATCTCCAGGCAAGAATACTGGAGTGGGTTGCCATTTCCTACTCCAGGGGATATTCCCCACCAAGGGATCCAACTCAGGTCTCCTGCGTTATAGGCGGATGCTTTACTGTCTGAGCTATTATACCATCTTTCAGTTTAGTTCAGTTCAGTCACTCAGTCGTGTCTGATTCTTTGCGACCCCATGGACTGCAGCACACCAGGCCTTCCTGTCCATCACCAGCTCCTGGAGTTTACTCAAACTCATGTCCATTGAGTCGGTGATGCCATCCAACCATCTCATCCTCTGTCATCCCTTTCTCCTCCTGCCTTCAATCTTTCCCAGCATCAGGGTCTTTTCAAACGAGTCAGTTCTTCACATCAGGTGGCCAAAGTATTGGAGTTTCAGCTTCAGTATCAGTCCTTGCAATGAATATTCAGGACTGATCTCCTTTAGGATGGACTGATTGGATCTGCTTGCTGTCCAAGGGACTCTCAAGAGTCTTCTCCAACACCACAGTTCAAAAGCACCAATTCTTCGGCTCTCAGTTTTCTTTATAGTCCAACTCTCACATCCATTCATGACTACTGGAAAAACCATAGCCTTGACTAGACAGACCTTTGTTGACAAAGTAATGTCTCTGCTTCTTAATATGCTGTCTAGGTTGGTCATAACTTTCCTTCCAAGGAGCAAGTGTCTTTTAATTTCATAGCTGCAGTCACCATCTGCAGTGATTTTGGAGCCCAGTAAAATAAAGTCAGCCACTGTTTCCATTGTTTCCCCATCTATTTGCCACAAAGTGATGGGACTAGATGCCATGATCATAGTTTTCTGAATGCTGAGCTTTAAGCCAACTTTTTCACTCTCTTCTTTCACTTTCATCCGAGGCTTTTTAGTTCCTCTTCACTTTCTGCCATAAGGGTTGTGTCATCATTGTATCTGAGGTTATTGATATGTCTTCTGGCAATCTTGATTCCAGCTTGTGTTTCATCCAGACCAGTGTTTCTCATGATGTACTCTGCATATAAGTTAAATAAGTCAGGTGACAATATACAGCCTTGACGTACTCCTTTCCTGATTTGGTACCAGTCTGTTGCTTCTTGACCTGCATACAGATTTCTTAGGAGGCAGGTTAGGTGGTCTGGTATTTCCATCTCTTTCAGAATTTTCTACAGTTTGTTGTGATCTGAAAGTCAAAGGCTTTCGCATAGTCAATAAAGTGGAAGTGGATGTTTTTACCATCTTTACTTACCCAAATTTAGCTCATCCTTCTAGGCTTAACATATATGCCATCTCCTTCAAGAAGTCTTTCTTATACCTTCTGTGTTCGCTCTCTTCTCTAAACGTGTACATGTATCTCTTTATATTTATGCCACAGTTTTATATATTAATATCTTCCCTCTTCTGTTACTGGACACCTACTCTCTGGCTATTTCATTCCTTTTTGAGATTTGCAGTTTAGCTCAGTACTTTGTGATTTTTCACAGCAAGATTCCATTTAATGCCACAAATATCTACGGAGCAGAGGCATCAGACATTTACAACGAATCATACATTGTTTTAGGCACTAGGAATAGTGTTAAATGAAGGATATAAGCCTTTTAAGATTAGTAGGAGAGACGAACAGGTAAAGATATTAAATGTCCAAGTGAGCTTTAAGAGACTTCGTTTGGTGGTGAAGATAACATCATGAGTATAAGCAGCTTACAGCACTCGAAAATAAAGGACAAAAACGAACAAACCCGTTCAAAGGAGGAATAGGGGAGCAAATGGCCCTTTAGGTACAGCTTCAACCTTAAATAGCCTAATAATCCAACTCAGTGATTATCAAAATATAATCCGCAGTATCTGCTTCAGAATCATTTGAAGTTTGTATAAAAAAATGCAGATTTACACCTACTAGAAATTAGAATGAGTGATATTTAAATCTGCGTTTTAAACACACTCCCCATGTACTCAAAAATGTACAATACAGTAGAGTCAAGTTTCGCAGACACAGTTCGAAAGCCGCTCACTCCTTCTAGCCGGAGGAGAGTCTGCGGCGTATCTCATCCCTTCCCTTTCCACCGGGTCTCCGGACACTGGGCCACACGCCACAGCCTTTCTGGTCAGAGGCATAGCTCGCCACCTCCCACCTGAGTCCTAGCTTCTCTAGGATTGGGGTGGGGCGTGGGGGTGGGGCGGAAAGCAACAGGCCAATCTAAAGGGGGAGAGGCGTAGCAGGGCATGCCGGCAGGGAGATCTATTTGATTGACGTGAAATATGGCCAATGAGAGCAGAGGACAAGTGACGCTTTCGCCTCAATGGGCAGGACGCTAGCGACTTCAACCAATCCCGCTCAGGAGTGTTTTGCTTTGTGGGAGGTTTTTGAGACCGCTGAGGGTCGTTGGCGTCTGTCGAACGGCTTGTGGAAGTCTTGCTGCTTTGGGTAGGGGGTTAAATTCGTTCTCGAGAGGAACGTCTCAGTCCGAAGAGAAAATGAGTTTAGCTCTGAGGTCGGTAATGAGGAGACGGCAGATGCACTCCACACCTCGCAGCGGGCCCCAGGGCGGTTGTGTGTGTAAGGGAAACAGCTGGGGGCCGAAGCGAGGAAGGGAATGCAGTTTGGGACGAGGGACGGGATCCTTGGTCAACGTTCCCGGGCCCAGACCCCTCCCCTTGGGGGCCCTGGTGAGCTCTGCACTTTAGCTGAGGCGGTCATTTCTGTCAGGGCACTGGCTTTAGACCGCCAAAAAGCCGGGCTGTGGTAATCTTGAGGAGGCAGGGAAATATCGCGAGGTTTCAATGCGCGGTGTTTATGCGAGAAACCGGGAAACCAGGCCTTGGAACATCCCTTGGTTCAGTGCCTTGTCCACGGCTTCCACCTCGGCCGACTTTCTGCTAACATGCGTGCTCAGTCGTTTCAGTCGTGTCAGACTCTTTGTGACCCTATGGGCTGTAGCCCGCCAGGCTCCTCTGGGTGTGGGTTTCTTCAGGCAAGAGTACTGGAGAGGATTGCCCTGCCTTCCTCCAGGGGATCTTCCAAACCTGCGTCTCCTGCATTGCAGGTATATTCTTTATCCACTGAGCCACCTGGGAAGCCCCCTACTAATATATTTACCCGTAAATTTTGGAAACAACGCAAAGCCTCTCCTCTTTCTCCTGGGGCCCTGCAAAAGGGTATAATCAGAGGCCCCTTTTAGTGATTTTAGTTGGTAATCTCTTAGCTTTCCTAAATTTTTTGATTTTACCTTTCATTCATTTCCAACCTCTAACCCACTGTTTGTTGCTCCCTCTCCCAACCACAACTAGAATTTTACCTTAAAAGTGTTTATGTAGTTACACTTCAGTAAAAAGGAGGCGAGTTCTGAAGAGGGAATGAAGTCTACTGTCGGTGGGTTGTGAGCTTTTGTCTGGTCGGAATCTTGGGAAGAGAATAACCCCCGGAGTTTCCAAGTTTTTGTGAATTCAGGTCTCTTGTGAAAGAAAGAGCTTTATCATAACCTCATTTGGTCATTTTCTAGTCATCTCTTGCCTTTTTAGAGTAGATTGCACAGAATTAAAGCAAAGTCAACTGGTTTTCACATTTTTAAAGTTTATAGAATTCTTGTTTCAAAGCTTGTACAAGTGTTGTAAGCCCCATTTGAAAATTTGAAATGCTTATATTGGCACCTCTTAAGGAATACATTTCTAGTTTTTAGAGTAAATTACGTTTTTTACTTTAAGTTTTTTCACAGTTTGTGACAAACTGTCTAGATGTACATGCTGAGATTTATGAGACAGTTGACTCTTCACATATATAAATAAAATACCACAAATATTAAGTACTTTTTTGGTGTTTGATATTCGTGGTATGCTTACGTTCATTATTTTGGCTGATTTGTTAATATCAATGGGAGAAATTACAAAAAAGTGCCAAACAGTTTAAAATGTGTAGTCTAAAAATACTAACCAGTGCCAAAATAGTTTGTAAATTAATTGATGAATTAGATTTTTTGGCAATAATTTTGATAATTCTAAGCACTATAAAAGTAAACCTAATATATAGAGATCAACAATTGTGAATTGAATTCTTATTTTTTAAAACAGTCTGTATTGTAGAATGATGAGAATAAGTATGGGTGTTTTGTTTTTTGTTGGGGTTTCTGACAGAACTGTTTCTTTTTCACAGTTCTTGTTTCTTCCACAGTAATATTAGTGGGAATGAATACAAAGCTAGGAAGAAGGAAAAGCTAGGTCCTCATTTCTTTTAATAACCTTTTAAAACTGTAAAACTTTTCAGTTTTAGGGAGGTACAAATTTAAAGCAGCTTAGACAATGGATTGAGCAGGGCTTTGATTCATGTAAGGAAATTTTTTATAAAATACTTTTTAGAAGTTTAAAACATTCATTGGCTAATTTTTTTGTTGCATTTTTGGAATTTTATCATTTAGAAGCATATGACAATAGGATTAAAGTGGACTAAATAGACTTTTTTCTTATCATTCCATAGAAATGACCTTGTAGTAGACAAAACAAAGAGGAAAAAAAGAAGAGAACTCTCTGAAGAACAGAAACAAGAAATTAAAGATGCTTTTGAACTATTTGACACAGACAAAGATGAAGCAATAGATTATCATGAATTAAAGGTAATACACTTAAAATGTATCTTTTCTATTAAAATATTTTGCATTTTTGTCCACTGATTAAAAATGCATTTCTAAATATTTTAATTGAACTGGTTTTGGAAATGTAAACCACTTTAAACTTTTACTGTTAAGCTAAGCTAAGTCACTTCAGTCGTGTCCGACTCTGTGCGACCCCATAGACGGCAGCCCACCAGGCTCCCCCATCCCTGGGATTCTCCAGGCAAGAACACTGGAGTGGGTTGTCATTTCCTTCTCCAATGCATGAAAGTGAAAAGTGAAAGTGAAGTTGCTCAGTCGCGTCCGACTCTTAGCAACCCCATGAACTGTAGCTCACCAGGCTCCTCCATCCATGGGATTTTCCAGGCAAGAGTACTGGAGTGGGGTGCCATTGCCTTCTCTGAAAGTTGAGTAGTACTTGTATCTGTTTAGAAACTCCTTTTCACATGGTAAAATGAATAATATTTTAAATGTAAAAATATATTCCTATAGAGGGGCTTATTTTTCATTCACATAATTAAAATATTTGAAACTGAAGGATTTAAACAGTCTAACCATATTCCTCTTCCTGTTGTATGTTTTTTTTGTTTTTTTTTATGACTCATTCATTTCTCAGATTGAGGCAGTGTTATTTGTTTTCTAATTTAAACATGTTAGTAACAGTCTCAACCTATTTTCTCTTATTCAAATGATATAAGTGGTGTCTGATGTTGATGCAGTGCTAATGGGGAAAAATATCAGTTTTAAGTTTTAGAATTTTTTATAAATAATCAAGGGGAAATTGGTGTTTAAGATAGTTTGGATCTTAAACTCAGCACAGTGAGTGAGGTAGCATCCTTGTGGCTCTTTAGCTTACTTTCCCTCTGGTTTAGTTACCTAGCTTTGATCAGTTCTTCCTTTATAATGGGCTTCCTTTGTGGCTCAGCTGGTAAAGAATCTGCCTGCAATGCTGGAGACCTGGGTTTGATCCCTGTGTTGGGAATATCCCCTGGAGAAGGGAAAGGCTACTCATTCCCGTATTCTGGCCTAGAGAATGCCATGGACTCTATAGTCCATGGGATCGAAAAGAGTCAGACGGGACTGAGCAGCTTTGACTTCACTTCACTTCCTTTATGAGTTGGACGGGACTGAGCGACTTTGACTTCACTTCACTTCCTTTATGATTTCTCTTCTGTTAGTGGCCATTCTTATTATCTTGGTTTGTGATTTTTTATATCTGGAACTTGGTTTCTCCATTTCCTGTACACTGTCATTAGATTCATCTTTCTAAAATTCTTTCATGTTATTCATTGCTCATAAATACTTAGTGGCTCGTCATTGTACACTAGATAGAGTTCAGGTTTTTTTTAATTTGCATTGAATGCCTTCCACACTTTTACTACCACATACTTTTCTCATTTGCTAACTGCTTTTTTTCTACCTGATCTTTCCCCATTCAGGTAAGGTAAAGTGCTCTGTTCACTGTGTTAAGCCTATTGTGTATTTCTTTGTGTGTTTTAGTACTAGTCATTCTTTTCTAAATGCCCTTCTACTCCACTTCATCCAACTTGTATCTCTCCAATAAGACTTCTTTAAATAATAACATCCCTTGTTCTTTGTTACTATTAACTAGATCTTTTCTTTTTCTAAGCTCAGGATCGTGACTACTTACTTGATAGCAGTAAGTAATTGATAACTTACTTGATAGCAGTAAGTAGTTGATAACTTACTTGATAATTAATCATGTTGAGTAATTCTTATTTTAATTTTTTAATCTCTTCTGTTGTATAACTTTTTAGTATTTATGCTACACCTTTTTTTAAAAATTTGGTTGTTAATCCTTTGAGAAAAAAATAACTTGTTAAAATTATCTGCAGTAAAGCCAATACATTGTACAATATATTCTATAAACATTCATTGATTAGTTTGTCATATTAAAAAAGGGATACATAAAAATGAAAAGAAATGCCATTTAATTTTAGTAATGAAGAAAAACTATCACTTATTTTAGAGACAAAACGTGAAAGAATATGCATTATTGATATGTTGTCATCTTTTAAGTTTTAAGAACTGAAGAATTGGAATTCACTTATTTTGTAAAAATTTTTTATAATTTGCTTTTCCCTTTTTATCCAAAAGGTGGCAATGAGAGCCTTGGGGTTTGACGTAAAAAAAGCTGATGTACTGAAGATTCTTAAAGATTATGACAGAGAAGCCACTGGGAAAATAACCTTTGAGGATTTCAATGAAGTTGGTATGTATTTTTACAATTTTGTAAACACTGTTTTACAAAAGTCTTTGTAATCAACAGTTGCCAGGAAGTTATCTGGGTACTATCAGTATTTTAAAAATTCTCTGGGTTATGGAATTTTGTCATTGAACATTGCTATATAATGTACATTATTTTGGGGTTTTTTTTTTGGGTGCTCTTTCTTTTTTGCTAATTTTCAAAGAAAAGATTCGTAGCTTCACTGTAAATGAGATTTATCATTTTGTCTTTTGTTTTGTTCTGAAGATTTTAACCAAACAACTGTTGTGTTGCTTGTTATGGGAAGATGTCTTTCTACGTAATGGGTACCTATATTATGTGATAAAACTAAGAGTGGTCGAGAAATTATTTTCTTAGAGGAAAAGATAAGATCTGGTGTATTTTTGTTTGGAAAATATTTCCCAAGACCATCCAAATATGTGATTTTCGTTGGCACAGTGGGAGAAGAAGAAATTGGTAGCAGTATCTACCAATCTACCATATCTAAAGATATGGTATCTTTAGCCATGTATGAAGGACATGCCTTCAGGCTGACAAAGCATATGAGCGGCTCCATAATGTAGAAGACCTTGAGCTCAATGAATAAAGTCATCTCTTTAAAGTTACTGGTGGCGAGAAGATTGTAGTAAGGGTGGCAGTTGCCAGACTGGGCGCAGAAGAAAACATTTTAGAACGACCAGCTAGGTCATAATCTAAGCATATTATTATTTTTTTAAATGTCTATTCAAATCCTTTGTTCATTTAAAAAAATATTTATTTATTTGGTTGTGTTGGATCTTAGTTGTGGCATATTGGATTTTTCATTATAGTACACAGACACTCTTATTGTGTTACTTGGGCTGAGTAGTTGCAGTGTGTGGGCTTTATGCTCTGCAGCCTATGGGATCTTAGTTCTTGGATCAAATGCATGTTCCCAGCATTGCAAGGAAGATTCTTAACCATGGGACCACCAGGGATATCCTTCTAATATCCTAATATTATGTAATAATAATAATATCCTAATCTTAAATATTTAGTTAGTAATAATATCCTAATAATCATAAATAATAATATCCTAAATAATAATAATATCCTAATCCCAGATATTTAGTTAATTTTTGATATTCTAAGAATCTAGGAAAATTCAGCTGCACACAGACATGCAAAGAAACCTTTAAGTATTCAACAAGAAGTAATATGAGAAAGAAAAGGAATAGCAATTAGTACATGTGAAAAAAAATAGATTCGTATTGTTAGTAATTTTTTTCAAATCTGAAAATTTGAACCCAAAGCAAGGAAGTGGGAAATTAAAGGAAAAAAATCTAGAAGACAAAAAAAGCACCACAGAGAAGATCTCCAACTTATGAACTAATAGGTGATTATTTGGAAAGGAGCTTGTCCCTTTTTAGAGCATCTTCTTTTTTTTCTCTAATTTGTAGGATTTACTTGAGGAAGAGTGCCATCTTCATTTTCCCAGTATTGAAGCTTTCGGGCTTTATGATTTTAGCAAAAGTTTCAACTAGATTGTTTGTAGAAACAAGGTTCAGGATGCAGTAGGAATGATACTACTAGGAAAGAGCTATAATTCAAGTAAATTTGGTCCAGTGTAGTGGTTTAGCATGGAATTTTGGAATCAGATTCCCTGGGTTTAGATCCTGGTTTTGACACCTGCTAGCTGTGTAACTTGGTCATTTTACTTCTCTCTGCCTCATTTTCAGCTATAAAATGGGAATGGTTGTACTATCTCATAGGGTTCTTAGGAATAAATAAGTTAAAAATATGTGAAGTGTTTAACAAAAGAGCCTTATTTATATATAGTAAGTATAGTATATAGTAAGTTCAATTACTATAGTATAAAGTTCAGTTACTATATAGTATATAGTAAGTATATAGTATATAGTAAGTTCAATTGAAAGTGAAGCTCACTAAGTTCTGTCTGACTCTTTGAGACCCCATGGACTATAGAGTCCATGGAATTCTCCAGGCCAGGAGAGAACTAAGGAGGAGGTAGCCTTTTCCTTCTCTAGGGGATCTTCCCAACCCAGGGATCGAACCCAGGTCTCCCGCATTGCAGGCAGATTCTTCACCAGCTGTGCCAATTAAGTGTTTGTTATTACTTGAAAAATTAGTCTTTGTTTTAATGGCTTGAAAATATCATATATGTGTATTGTTGAAGCATAAAAAGTATTCTGCATATATTTATATTTTTCTCATTACCTTTTCCTGTGTATGTTGACGCTCAGTTGTGTCTTACTCTTTGTGACCCCATGTACTGTAGCCCGCTAGACTCCTCTGTCCAAGGGCTTCTCTTGGCAAGAATAGTGGAGTGGGGTGCCATTTCCTCTTTTAGGGGATCTTCCCAACCCAGGGATTGAACTGGTGTCTCTTGTGTCTCCTGCATTGGCAGGAGAATTCTTTACCACTAGCGCCACCTGGTTGTAGGTTATTTTAAGCACTATATAATTGTCTCTAATACTTTTATAAAACACATTGTTTCATCTTAAGTGGATACAGTTTTAAACTTTTGATTTTATTAGCAGTTGAAGCCAGAGTCCTTTGTCATCTCTACCTTTCCTGATCCTCCATCTCTTCTGTGTTTCTAATAGAGCAGAAATGCTGGGTTCCTTCTAGAATAAATGTTCATGAATAAACTTCATCCTGACTTTCAAAGATCAACCTTTTCACAGGCTCAGCACATACTTCAGCTATCCTCAGGTCACTTATTAAGAATATCAACTGTCAGATAAAATTTTATTACTGTTTGGGAATAGTTAAGAACCATGTTTTCTCTCCATTTTTTGATTATTTTAAAATAATGACTGACCACAGGTGAATATATGTTTTATGTGCTGTGCCGTGCTTAGTTGCTCAGTCGTATCTGACTCTTTTTGACCTCCCGGAGTATAGCCCACCAGGCTCCTTTGTCTATGGGGATTCTCCAGCAACCCACATGCCCTCCTCCAGGGGATCTTCCTACCCCAGGGATCGAACCCAGTTTGGGACAAATTACTCTGAATCAGAATAGACCCAGGAATTGAACCAGGGTCTCCTGCATTGCAGGCAGATTCTTCACTAACTGAGCTATCAGGGAAGCCCAGCCCCCTGCTCTAGAGAATAGGAAAGCTAGGATTGGGCTAGCTAGGTCAAGTCTTACATGACATAGAGTTTGGCCTTTAGTCAGCAGAGGATCTTTGCCAGTTTTTTAAAGAGGAGATATGTTTTTAGAGAGGTAACTCTGTTGAGATTATTAAAGATTATGTTACAGAGAAGAGAGATTGTCAATAGAAGATACAGTTGTCCCTCTGTCCCTGGGTTCCACATCCATGGATTCAACCAACTGTGGGTTGAAAATATTAGGAAAAAAATGCCAGAAAGTTCCAAAGAGCTAAACTTAAATTTGCTGAATACTTGGCAATTTTTTGCATACATTTACATTGTATTTGGGCTTCCCTGATAGCTCAGTTGAAGAATCCTGCAACAATTCCTGGGTTGGGAATAGCCACTGAAGAAGGGATAAGCTACCCACTCCAGTATTCTTGGGCTTCCCTTGTGGCTCAGCTGGTAAAGCATCCCTCTGCAATGTGGGAGACCTGGGTTCCATCCCTGGGTTGGAAAGATCCCCTGGAGAAGGGAAAGGCTACCCATTCCAGTCTTCTGGCCTGGACAATTCCATGGACTATAGCCCATGGGGTCTCAAAGAGTCGGATGCAACTTTCACTTCACTTCACTACATTGTATTTACAACTGTTTACATAGCATTTACATTGTATTAGATACTGTAAGTAGTCCAGAGATGATTTAAAGTATACAGGGGCATGTGCATAGATTATATGCAAATACTATCCATTCCAGACGTTGAAATCTGAGGAGAGTCCTGGAACCAGTCTCCCATGGATACCATAGAAACTGAGGGACAACTGTAATAGACTTTTTGTGCTGAGGGTGGTGAGAGTGAAAAGAAAAGGGATGTAGTTACGAGTAAAAAAGTTAGTAACCTCAGTATTCTAGGATATGACTGCTTGGGTTTAAAGTTTAAATGTGATGTTTTCTAATTTGCTGTATTAAGTGATTTTTTAAAACATATTCAGTGTTTTTGTTTAATTTTTTTAGCAGATGATTTATATACCTCCCCAGCTCTTCCTTTAAGTTAGTCTTGACAATTTTTCATAGTAAACTACTTAAAGAGAAACTTTGGTCAAGAATGGAATGAAATCGCAAAGCAAAAAACCCATGAAACAAAACTCAATCTCTGCTGCTTTTAAAAAGCCAACACTTCACCAGTTATACTCAAACAAAACACAGAACTGGAGAAGGCAATGGCACCCCACTCCAGTACTCTTGCCTGGAAAATCCCATGGATGGAGGAGCCTGGTGGGCTGCAGTCCATGGGGTCGCTAAGAGTCAGACACGACTGAGCGACTTCACTTTCACTTTTCACTTGCATGCATTGGAGAAGGAAATGGCAACCCACTCCAGTGTTCTTGCCTGGAGAATCCCAGGGATGGGGGAGCCATAGACAGTGGCTGCCGTCTGTGGGGTTGCACAGAGTCGGACACGACTGAAGTGGCTTAGCAGCGAAACACAGAACAAGGTTTGCACTGCGTGTGTCTGCAGCGCTTCCTGGCAGTGGCTCTCCTCCGATGCCAGTGATGGAGCTGCCCCATGCATCCTGTCTGTCCTCATGCTGGGTCTGGAGGTCTGCTCATCTTCACATTATCCGAAGGCCCCGGCTGGAAGATTCTAAGGTCTTGAAATCCCAGATGGTCATGGCTCTGTCGATGCCGTTAGTGCAAAATTTGCAACAATCTTGGTTGTCCACCTCATAAACAGAGACTTGAATGATGCTGTTCTGGTGCAGTGTCTCCAGGGGCATGTTGCGGTCGTCGGTCATGGCCCGCTTGTCCATGTTGCGTTGGATGTTCTGTTTGGGGATGTCCAGCTTGGCAACGAAGGTCAAGAAGCTGTGATTGTTCTAGTTAAAGAGCATGGGGCAGCAGTCATGGCTAGCAGCCACGATGCTGTTCTCTGAGACAAACGACACACTCAGGAGGGGCAGGAACTCCACCTTCAGAGTTGAGACCTGCATGCTTTTTGAGGTGTTGACAATGGACACAGTGCTGTTGTGGCTGACCCAGGCCAGGCGGCTGCTGCTGGCTGAGAAGCTGACCCCGTGTGCCCTGCCTCCATACTCTGACATCAGCTGACGGCAAGGCATTTTGCCGCCCTAGGGCATACTGGCTGGCTTCCCATCTACTTGTTTAATGTAGGTAGAAAGCACTTTTCATTTGAAGTCACAGGATCCCACTGCCAGCAAAAGGTTTCTGGGATGCCAATCTAAGCTGAGGACCATGGAGCGGGTGGGCTTTTTAATGTGCTTGCTCACCCACCAGTCATTTTCAGACTTGAGGTACCAAACAGAGATGAGTCATGCCCTTCTGCCCATGGCAAATCTATTCTCACTTGATGAAAGTGGCTGCAGGGTTAATTCTCAGGATCACCAGGGTTAGCTTCCAGACACCATCTTTTTAACTCCAGACGTAGGCATTGCGGTGGGCCCTGCAAGTGATGGTGCGGTCACCCTTGGGAGCCCAGTCGGGACCTGTGATGTGTCCGTTGTGCTCCTTGAGTTCCTGAACTTTCACCCACTGGCCCCCATTCTTCTTATAGATGTGGACTTTGTGATTATTTGGGCTAAGGGCGCTTTGGGAATGATCCGTGTTCGAGGCATGAAAGGTGATTGGCTATAGTAAAAACTGATGCAGGGGCATTGTTCTTAGTGTTTTTGAAGCATAGAAAGCTGGGATCGGGGCCATCTGGATGGGCTCGGAGTGTTGAATTTGCAGTCTCTGGTTAGTGCATGCTCATAGACTCTGGTGGGCACGGGTGGAGGACCCTTAAGTGATTTTCACAATGTATAAGATCTAACTGTTTTGAGTGAGTACATTTCTGATAGTATAATTAAGTCATTTGAAAATAGAGTTACACGGACAGAAATTTGTGAAATAGATTCAACCCACCTTTACTGCCTTTCTCTTGATTTATTTTCATTGAAAAAAATATATGTTATAATTCTACTTTGTAGAGCAAGAATAGAACATGAAGGCATGGAGGAGAGTCATCATAAAGTTAAAATGCGTTAGCTGTCCAGAATGATGGGTATTTATACTTCCAAAGAAAAGTTGCATTCTAAGGCAAAGTATTGATAAAAGATTCTATAGACACACAAGTCTGAAGTAACTAACACAATTAAAGCACCATTGGGATAGGAATTTATACATCTTGGAACCCCATCTGTTCCCCAGATCACCCTGTTGCTTCTTTAAGTACATTAATATTTTCAGCAAGCTGCTTTTTTGGTTCACCTGTCATGTAAATTATTTAATTGGTGAAGAAAATTTCTTAACACTTTTTTTTTTCCTTGTCCTGCTTTTTTGTTGGGACTAAATTCAAAATAAGTTGAGTATGAGCCATAAAGTTAAGTGTGGTATTTTATTTTGGTGTTATGGCTATATATATGCCAACTCCTTTTTAACTGAATATTTATGAGCTTTGATGATTTGCATACTTATAGTAATATACTTCAATTAGTTACTTGGAAGACTTTTGTATAAAATTAATGGATAAAAGAAAATTATTGTAGAGGAAAAACTCAAAAAGAGAAAATTATTGAATATATGTGTAGATGATTTAACATTAGCTTGAATAGGTGCTTATTCTAAAGCTCATTCAACCACATATGATGCAGACAGCAGCACAGCAACAGTTTGTGGGGGACTTGAATTGTATTTTTCTTTTGAGTGCATTAAATATTCCAGTGTTTTCTGATTATAAGCCTTTGCAAATTTTTAATGATTCTGTAAACCTCACAGGATGGGATTATTTTTAATGGCACAATGAAAATCATAAATGCCTCTTGTAGTGGTAGATTAACATGTAGAATTACTTCAAAGATTTTTACTTTGATATTTTCAGAATTTTATCTAGTAACTTAAAAAATTTTATACCACAGATTTAAAAATTTTTGTTATTGTGGCTATTGATTAAAGACTGGTTTTATGAAAATATTAAGCTTACTCTTATTATATATTGTTAAATTTAGTATATTAAATAATTTTTACTAGTGAGGCCTGAAATTGCTCACATTTAATTTTAATTTAGCTGTCTGATAGTTACTATCTTGCTGAATAGAACGGATTTGACTTTAGAGAGATCTTCTTTCCAGACTTTTTAATTTTTACTACAATCAGATTCTATCCTTTTAGTAACTTCTTTTGAGAAACCAAGGGGTTCTTCTAAGTTACGAAGATACCAGCAGAATTTTCATATACTTTCTGAGATTGTGTCTTTATCAATGGTGACAGTTAATTTTGTAAATTTGTTAGGGAAATTTGTTTTTAAGTTGTGTTAAA
Organism: Capra hircus; assembly: GCF_001704415.2. Taxonomy (NCBI): domain Eukaryota; kingdom Metazoa; phylum Chordata; class Mammalia; order Artiodactyla; family Bovidae; genus Capra; species Capra hircus. The sequence goes on from NC_030814.1 coordinate 20,585,062, forward strand.
TTTGGAGAACAATCAGTATTACTATTAAGTTTAGCCAGCAAACAATTTTTAGTTGATTTTGATTGTTTTGTTGGTATGTCATCTCTACAAATAGGTTACGAACTCCTAGACTTGTATGCTTGATGTCAGTGGAACCTAGTACAGTTCTTAATAGTAGACCTTAAATAAACATGGTATAAATATAGTTTTTAAAAATTTGCTTCTGTGTAATATAATTATGCTTACTCTTAAAATAGGATATTGTTGTTTAGTCACAAGTTGTGGTTGACTCTTTTGCGACCCCACGGACTGTAATGCACCAGGCTCCTTTGTCTACGAGATTTCCCAGGCAAGAATACTGTAGTGGGTTACCATTTCCTTCACTGGGGATCTTCCTGGCCCAGGCTTTAAACCCATGTCTTCTGGTTGTCAGGCAGATCCTTTACCATTGAGCCCCCTGGGAAGCCATATAATAGGATAAATTGTTGATAATGTGAAGGTTAAATTCTAAAATATGGATTTGACTTTTCTGATTTTAGGTTTATCTCAGGGATTTTGTACTTTGCTTTGGCATTTTTATTGCCAAACTAATTTCACAGTTTTAATTCTCATCTAATAATTAGTTGATTTTACAAATGAATGCCTTTGTGACTGTGAAGATTTACTTTTAATCTCTTTTTAACTATAGTGACAGACTGGATATTGGAAAGAGATCCACATGAAGAAATATTAAAGGCATTTAAACTATTTGATGATGATGATTCTGGTAAAATAAGCTTGAGGAATTTGCGACGTGTTGCCAGAGAATTGGGTGAAAACATGAGTGATGAAGAACTTCGGGCTATGATAGAAGAATTTGATAAAGATGGTGATGGAGAAAGTAAGTTTTGAGTAAAACATATATTTCAAATATTCCTACTTGTACACATGAGTAATTTTTTTAAAACCAAATGATTTTCAAGACCCTTTGCAAACTGTCCCTTTATTTAGTGTAAATGTTGTTCATCCTGTAATGGGCTTTTTGCATAAGTATCACACATACTTGGCTTGGAATGAAGCAGACCTTTAAAACCAACTGTACAGGTTATAATATGAGGTTCCACACTTCAAGAAAGTATTTTTCTTTGAGGGTGAAGTATCTGCAAATTTCAGCCACTCAGTAAATTTCATCCTTTAATGCTTTCTTCCTCAACCTTTATGCATGTCTAAGTTTGAGTCTACCCTTCAAATATTTTAAAGTTTTATTTCTTTATTTACTGCTGCTGTCCTAATTCAGGCCCTAATTTCTTTGTTGGAATTTTATAATATAATAGCTTCGTTCATTATTTCCTTGAATGCCTGCTAGTACACAGTTCTGTGTGCTGACTGGTGCTGCCCAATAAGAAGCTGATGTTTTCCCTGCTCTCGCTGACTTAGAGTCTCTTGTAGCCTCCTAATTGCCTTCTCTATGCCTCTAAGCTTCTGTTTTCATCCTAATATCATTCTTTTCCTAAAATGCAAGTTTGGTGATGTCATTTTCATATTCAGACACTTATGATTCTTTAGTGCCTATGGAGTAAATTCCAAAGCCTTTTATGAGATCTGTCCTACAACAGCCATCTCGTTTTATTTCCCACTGTATTCTTCCTCTTTTTACTCTAACCCTCACCACTTATATAGTATGCATACTTTGACAGAATATACTCCAACCTGTCCTTTTATGCTGTGCCTTTCATCATGCTGTTCTTTAATCTAATTGCCAGGTTCTGTCTGCTAAAATGTTAGTCGTTATCTCAGGTTCATCTTAAACTCCCCAAAGCCTCCCTCATTGATCTCTATTTGTAAATGATGAGATTTCCACTGAGGGCCCATTTAGCGAAACAATCTTTTTTGACCTTTTATACATTGCCATCTGTTAGTTATATACATATGTGTCTTTCCAATTATATTGTGAGCCACTAAAGAGCAGTATGGAATCATACAGTGCAAAAAGCCTGAGGCTTTGGAATCATACAGGCCTGGATTTGAATTGAATCTCTACCACTTACTTAGTAGCTGTGTAATTTTGTGCAGGTTGTTACATTTTCTGAGTCTCAGTTTTCCTATTTACAAAAAATCAACTTTAATACCTTTCAAGGTGGTTATGATTATGAATTGAAGATAATTGAACGTGCCTAGCATTAAATGTAAACTTGTTTTCCTTTTTTTTTCTTTTTCATGTTTTTATTCTCTTGCGTTTTCTTGAACGTGATGAGTACTCTGATGTTTGTTGACTTAAGTAGTGAGCAGGAGTGTGTGTTACAGTAGATACATGTTGCTATAGTACCAACTATTCATTTTTACATGAATATATATATTTATATGTTATATACATATATTTATATAACCTTGGAAATACTGGCATGCTTCAATAAGGAGGTAAGACAGCAGCAACTGGTTGTCAACTCAGGTTTGTAGACTGTCTGTTAGAATTGTGCATTATTATACTTTCCCATTATATTTATGTGACTATTATTAAGCATTATGCAACTTTTCTGGGGCTTTCTGGGTAGCTCAGCGGTAAAGAATCTGCCTGCAATGCAGGAAGCTTGGGTTTGATCCTTGGGTCGGAAAGATCCTCTGGAGGAGGGGATGGCAACCCACTTCAGTATTTTTGCCTGGAGAATCCCATGGTCAGAGAAGCCTGGTGGGCTATAGTCTATAGGGTCGCAAAGAGTTGGACACTACTGAAGTGACTTAGCATGCATGCATACAACTTTTCTATTTTTAGTACTAGCTCTTTGAAGAGAATCAACAAGTTGATTATATTTTAAAACAGAGATGATTGAAACTTGAAAAAATTTAAATGACTTCTTAAGGTCTAACTCTAATATTTGGATTTATAATCCGCTGCCTTCATAGTTAAAAAATGTTTGTGTCTTCCCTAGCTGTTGATTATTACTCTGAGTTAGCTTTAAATGAGTTCCTTTATGTAAAGTACTCTCTTCAGTGGTAGAGAGAATCTTGGTGTGTCTGTTTCATACTCTTGCTACTTATGTGTCAAAAGACCAGAGTTATAAACAGTTTCTTTTACCTGTACTAGGTACAGGATTGCTTCTCTAAATAAAACCGTGGTAGTGATATAGAAAGACTCCGTCCCAAGATATATAAACTAAAACACAATAAATCTTTTTGAAAAACGGTAGCAACATTAAAAAACCCCAAGTGGACCATCTTCTGAATAATAATGAATGTTAACATTGAAAGTGAAGTGAAGTTGGTCAGTCATGTCTGACTCTGAGACCTCATAGACTGTAGCCCGCCAGGCTCCTCCGTCCATTGGATTTTTCCCAGGCAAGAATACTGGAGTGGGTTGCCATTTTCTTCTCCAGGGGATATTCCCAACCCAGAGATCAAACCTGGGTCTCCCACATTGCGGGCAGACTCTTTACCATCTGAGTCATCAGGGAATCCCTTTAACATTTATTTAGTACTTAATATATTTTATATTCTGTGCTTATAATGTTACCTTGTGGATTATGTCACTTAATTTTCATAATAGCTTTTTTGAAGTAAATATATTGTTTTACCTATTTATGCTTAGGATAGATAAATATATAGATGGAGAAACTAAAGCTCTGAGAGTTTAATAACCTGTTCAAGGTTATCACAACACAGCAGAGTCCGATTTAAACTCAAATCTCCATAATGACAAAGAATATGCTTTTAACCATAATACTGTATGGCCTCTTATGCTATAAAGTAAAAAATTAGTTTTCTATGTTTATAGAGTTTTTTAAATTACATATTTTTATAGGAAACAATGTGTTAGTAAAATATTCAACTGGCACTTCAGATTAAAATTTGTTATTTCCCTCTGAAGCCAGATAGTCTCTAAGGTAATTAATCTACTTAATTTCCCTGAAATTTTTTAATTTTAATAACATATAATAAGATTTACCCTATAAAATGACTGATGAAAATTTTGTTTGAAAAGGTAGTGTACAAAAAAATGAAGTGGCATATTTGTTTGATTCAACATATATTTTATCAAATGCTTATTTTAAGGTAGGTGTTGTCTTCGAATTATTAAATAAAGGAACTTTATTAGTTATAAAACAGATATAAGATAGGATTTATAGAGAAGGTTATAAAACTAACTTTATTAGTTATAAAACATATTAGATATAAGATAGGATTGATAGAGAAGGTTATAAAAACCAAATGTATGAAGGCATCACTGATCCTCCCAATTGTCTGGAAGTCTCACTGATAATAAAGTGAAGTGAAATGAAGTTGCTCAGTGTGTGAGTGAAGTTGCTCAGTTGTGTCCGATTCTTTGTGACGCCATGGACTGTAGCCTGCCAGGTTCCTCTCTCCATGGAATTGAACAGGCAAGAATACTAGAGTGAGTTGCCATGTCCTTTTACAGGGGATCTTCCCAACTCAGAGATGGAACCCAGGTCTGTCCTGCAGACAGATTCTTTACTGTCTGAGCCAGCTTTTAAGTTTACTTTTTTGGACTTAAACGTTTTGTTTTTAGATATGAAATTATGGAATAGTTTAAAATACTTTTGAAATGCTCCAGTGTTTTGTTTTAAAACTGCATGATGCTTGATTTGAAATTTGAGTATTGAGATTTTACAAATTGAGAGAAAAAGTTTGAGATTTTTAAGTAAGAAAACATATAAGTACTTTGCAGATTTCAAATATTTTAATTATGGCTCTGTTATGCTGTTAAAATGATGTTAGTCAAATCATTCTAAGGCCACTTTCCTTATGTTGTTTTCCTTAAAAATATACTCTTGTTTGCTGTTTTGGTCTAGATGCCTGATTTGAGATTTTTCTAAATCAGGGATTCTTAAATGAAGGTGCATATCAATGAAATTGTTCAAAGTTTTAATATATTTTGATTATGTTTAATAACTAGAGAGGGAAAGGGGTCATAACTGTCATAAGATACTGAAGCGTATTCCTTTAACTGCAAAGGTGAAAGATTAGTACTGCAGTTTATAAAATCATTGAAAGTATTTTGAGTTTTGTATTATAGGTTTTGTATTCTGTTCTACTGTCTGTCATACTGTGTTGTAGATGTTTAATATTGAATGCATGAATTGGTTGTTTTTTCACAGGTTCTGAACAACTCATTCTTCTTAATTCCTTATAGCTTTTTTTGGCACTGTTTTTTCTTTAACTATGTTTCAGTTTTGTTTTCTTTTAAACAGAGGCTTTTATGTCTGTAAAAGTTCCAAAAACAAGTTGACATTTTTTCTATTTTCATCCTTCATAATTCTAATTTACATGTATGATATATTTAAGCTTATTTATTCAGAAAGTGTTTGTTAAATGAACTAGTGGAATAAAGATTATCAAAGAGAGCTTAACCATCTAAGAAATTTAAAATAACAAGCTTTTAAAACTATTTTATTGTGTGTATAAATATTATGATTATGATGGATTTTTTGTAACTTGGATACTATTATGTCCTTTTCCTAGTTAATATTATAGAATATTTATGTTTATTATATTTTATATATTTTGTATTCATGAAGTTCAATTTAATGTGTTCAATTTGCTATAAAGAAGTAAAAGCAAAATACTATGTCTTGGTTTATTAAGAATTTTGTATAATATAAAATTTAAAAATACTTAGTGTAAAATAGTAAAAGTGTTCTCTGAAAAAAATTTGTATTTCTGACTTACATTTTCTTTCTTATCACAGTAAATCAAGAGGAATTCATTGCTATTATGACTGGTGACATTTAAAGAATTACAAGGATAAACACTAAGAATGTTGCAGTTGTCATCTTATATTCTATTTTTGTGCCTGGAGCTGTGTTAAAAAAAAATCTTAGTTTGTTTTTCCGAAAGGACCAAAAATAAGCATCTTATGTATTCATATTTTACTACTGTTAAGTTTCTTATATGAATAGTATTGTTAGTACTCTAATAGTTTAGCTTTGTATTTTATAGTATAGCTTTTATATATAAAGTTAAAACATTGAATCATGTGGTACACATTTTTTGAAGGTTTTTTATTTAGCGTTCATAGTCACTTTTGTTTTGGTGCATATGTTTTTCAGACTTTCTTTAATAAAATGTTTATTTTTTAGTGTATTAAAATTTGGTACATTTTGTTTTATTTTGATTCCAAATGTCTGTTAACTCTCAAGAGTATCTTTCTTAAATCTTTTCTCTTTACACTATTGGTTTTAGAAATAAAAATTGACATACAGATTTTAATATAATAGTACATTTTTCATTACAAGTTTGACATTTGATGTTTCAGTGCAAAATGATGACTCAATATAGGCATAATTCCTTTTTCATGAGTCTTTCAGTTTGGAGGGAAAAAGTGTTGTGCATATAGATTCATTTATCCTCATGTATTATGTTCCATAATACTTTTGGTGTCAACGTAAGTTATGACAGTTAAATCTGGATATTTCCATCTTAAACTAATTGAATACAGTTTGAATCATCTAACTTCTTGACAAAGTGAAAGATGTAAATTTTGGAATTTTGATCTCTTAAGATAATTATCACTCAATTAAACGTCACAGTGATGAAAATAGGGAACTGTAAGTCACAGAAATCATGTAAGGCTCTGTTTTACTTGCATAAAGGAACATTCAGTGATTCACCAGAAAACAGTGGCGGCAGGTTTTCCAGGTATTGGTGGGTTCTTCTTCCTTATAGAAGGATATGTTGGGGGAAGACACCTGGTAATGGGAGATGGGTCATAGACAAGTGGAACTTATACCCATCCTTCGCTAATAATCCTGTTCCTGGTGGTAGGAAGAAAGTTTGGTTCAGTGATGTTTAGGTTCTTGTTTTAAACCTAAAGGACAGTAATAATTTGAGGCACTCTAAATGTGAGCCTCTTAGAATACTATAGAAAGAATTATCCACTAGGAACTTAGCAAAAAATAAATCAGTAAAAAATGATAGTGGTGATCTTTCAGATAATTATCTAGAAAGCAAGTTAACTGTTCACCATATTAAAATTTAATTTTGAATTTGAAGTCAATTGTTAATAGTAGTATAGTGTAGGGATCACAAAGAGCCGGACACGACTGAGTGTCCAGTATCTGGAGCAACAAATAGACTGTGAAATTAAAAAAATTGTATCATAATGATGAATATGCCGTCCTTGTCTTAATCACAAAATATGTTGATTTCCAGGAAGTTGAAGAAAAAAGAAAATACAGAGTAGAGCACAAACGTATAGCCAGGCTTGCTAGTCTTCTACCACTGTATTGGAATAGATAACCCAAGGTACTTTTTGTCATGTACAGAGATTCTTCTTTAGTCTTAATATAAATATTTTCTCCTTGGGATGCCAGCATTTTCTTTTGAAACTGTGGCTTGAGGGGAAGAGTGCTCACCTCAGTTCTTTGTTTGTGAAAGCTTTCTCTTACAGAAGGGTATGAATTATTTTTAAGTTTTTTCCAGTGTCAATAACTATAGAGTCCAAAGGCTTATAAAATTAGCTAGTAGAGGGGGCAATAAGAAGACAGGAGTGAATTTGCTTTACAAAAGGAAGTGGAGATGAGTATTAGTCATTTATTATTATAGTTATATTGATTATGCAATGACATTTCATGATGTAATAAAATAACTTTATTTTTAAACTTAAGCTGGTGCGTTTGCTGCTCTGGTGTCTTGGTAAGCTTTGATAGTTTGTGATTTTTCAGCTAAGATCTTTTTTTATATGTAAGCCAACAAAGCCTCGTTTCTTAAGAAGTTATGTGCCTCTCAACAGTTCCTAGATTAGGGTCTGGCGGTAGGTAGTTGTGATGGGAAGGAAATCAGAAATATATTTATTATGCATTTAATATGTGATGCATAATGCTTATTTAATAGTTTATTGCAGGAAATTCATATAGCACTTCTAATGGAACACTTTCAAATTTAGCTGATGTGCCAGTGTTAATGGCCTTGCATTAGCAAACACTATGATGAGTGGACTATCCAGTTGGGTTGCTCATTTCCTCAACTCCCTAAGCCATCTATCTGATGCTAATCGCTGAATGTAAATCCTCTTGGGAATTGCTAATGATGTGTTCTACCCTGAAGATGATTTTTAATGTTCTGAAGACCAACGTGAAGATGGCAAAACAGTTTTAAAAAATCACTTAAAATATATAATTAAATTTAACGTATGTAGGTATTATATAAAGATAATATAGAAAGTAACAGCAAAATTTCTTTTTTTGTTTTAAAGTTGCCAGTTCCATTCCCATTCCTCTCAATAGTATCAGTATCAGTTAGCCTTCAGACATCAAGAAGAGCACAACTGGATATTTTAACAGAGTGTAATATAGAGAGTGGACTTCCCTGGTGGCTCAGTGGTAAAGAATCAGCCTGCAATGCAGGAGACGCAGGTTTGATCCCTGGGTCATGAAAGATCCCCTGCAGAAGGAAATGGCAACCCACAGCAGTATTCTTGCCTGGCAAATCCCATGGACAGAAGAGCGTGGCGGACTGCAGTCCTAGGGTCACGAAAGAGTCCCGCAACAACTTAGCGACTAAATAACGGCAAATATCCGAAATAAGTTAAATTGGTGGTGGTGGTGCTGCTGCTGCTGCTAAGTCGCTTCAGTTGTGTCCGACTGTGCAACCCTATAGACGGCAGCCCACCGGGCTCCCCTGTCCCTGGGATTCTCCAGGCAAGAACGCTGGAGTGGGTTGCCATTTCCATCTCCAATGCATGAAAGTGAAAAGTGAGAGTGAAGTCACTCAGTCGTGTCCGACTCTTTGTAACCCCATGCACTGCAGCCTTCCAGGCTCCTCGGTCCATGGGATTTTCCAGGCAAGAGTACTGGAGTGGGGTGCCATTACCCTGGTGCTAGAGAACCGAAAAAAATAAGAAAAGGAACACTGAGATAGCTGAGGGTAAAGGTGGTGGTTCTTGGAAACTAGAAGTTTGGAGGAGAGGTCCTGCAGAGCAGGGATTCAGAGCTGCCTGAGGAGGAAGATACTGATAGGGGATTGATGAGGCTGGTTTGGGAAATCTCGAGAAAAAACTGGCGGGTGGAACCAGATGATGCTCCTGAAATGAAGACCTGTTGCCTTGGAGATGCTGACAGGAACTCCAGGCAAACAGGAAATGTTAAGAGCCTTTCCTCCTTGTCTTCCTTTATTATTCTAGTTCTCTTTTTGCATGCGTGTGTGCCAAGTCACTTCAGTTGTATCTGACTCTTTGCAACCCCCTGGACTGTAGCCCTCCAGGGCCCTCTATCCATGGCGATTCTCCAGGCAAGAATCATGGAGTGGATTGCCAAGCCCTCCTGCAGGGATTTTCCTGACCCAGGGATCGAACCCCCATCTCTTACATATCCTGCATTGGCAGTAGAGTTCTTTACTACTAGTGCCATCTGGGAAGCCCCAGTTCGGTTTTTAGTGGAGCTTAAAAAAATTCAGCTGGCAAAAGGAAAATGTCATTTACACAGACCTAACCCCTAGTATTATACATTTAAGTATAGAATATGACTTGGAGGTGTGTGGGTAAAAAGTTTAGTAACAAACACAATTGACCATATATTTTATGATCTGAACCAGGTTACTTGAGAGTGAAGGGGCTTAGGGGAGATTATTATTTATATTGGGACAACAGGTGTAACTCAGAACTAGTCTAGGCAATCTAGGACATACTGTCACCTTTTATTTGGGCCTAGTATCCATTGTTATTTTGGAGAAAATTCTTTCATCCTGTTTCCTTTGCAGTTACATGAGATTATAGAAATAGTTTTTTTTTTTTCACATGAATATTCTATCCATTCTGCAGCTAAGTTTTATAAAGTAAATGTCTTTAAAACTCTAGTAACTTGGACTTCCCTGTGGTCCAGTGGTTAAGACAATGCTGCCAATACTGGGCATGGGTTTGATGCCTACTTGGGGAACTAAAATCCCACATGCTTTGAGGTGTAGCTGAAAGATTAAAAAGAAAACAAACAGTAAAAGTAACAATTAAGTGCTATTGTGTTCTAGGCACACAGAGGTATTTATATACATTATGTATTTTAATCTTAATAACTTGGGATAGATACTGTTGAGTGGCATTTGTTTTACATACACAAAACTCAAAGCTTAGAGGGCTTAAGTAACTTGTTCAAGGTAATGCTTTGGTTTTAGTTGCTAAGTCGTGTCCGACTCTTTGCAACCCCAAAGAGGCTCCTGCCAGGCTCCTCTGTCCGTGGGATTTTCCAGGCAAGAATACTGGAGTAGCTTGCCATTTCCTTCTCCAGAGGATCTCCCTGACTCAGGGATCGAACCCTGGTCTCCTGCATTGCAGGCAGATTCTTTACCAATTGAGCTACTAGGGAAGCCCTTCAAGGTAATAAAAATTGGAATTTGCTCCCAAGTGTTCTGACTCCAGAGTCTGCTCATAGCCACTAGATTATCTGCCTACAATGATGTTTATAAACTGTCTCAAGGTACAAAGGATCAAACTTTGGGGATCTATCATGGATGACCTCTTTAATTGTAACAGCTGGTTAATGATCTGTGTTTCATTAGAGAACCTATCTTTCCTTAGAGAACATGTATTTTGCTTGTGTTGAAAATTGAGGCATTTAAAGTCCTTGCCAACCTAGTAAACTTAACCATACTTTAAGCAAAGTCGACATTTTTCTTTTTCATTTCCTATTAAGGTAAACATGTTCAATTAAATCTGAAATAGCTGGCCAAAACTAAACTTTCCAGGAGACCTTCTCTATATCAGTCCTGCTGAGAGATAATTATTGCTAATCTAACTCCTAAGAGATGATGTGATGTTTTTCAGCATTAGCAATAAAAACAAAATAACTCCAAAGTGGGGGGGAGGGAAGATTTAGATTCTAAGGATGTTTTTTATGAGAGAAAACTTTGTTCAAATCTAATTGGCTAGTTTCACTGCTTAGCAAAGATTAAAAGAAAAAAAATAGGAAAGATTTTTAAAAACTAGAAGACATATGTTGTAAATACCTTTTTTGGTTTTGGGGAAAATTATACTTGTGAAGATGTTTTGTGAATTGCAAATTTTATTAAAATGTAAATTGCTATAGAACTAGATAGGTAATACAGTTGGAATTGCTGATCTGTGGGCCCAAGTGACTTGTAGTTCTATAGTCTGGTCCTGGAACATCTGGGATCTCCAAGTCTCCTAAGGGACTCTCAGGTGTACCCAGACCCATGTAGCTAGAAGATTGGTAGGGGGAAAATTTTAAACCTGCATTTGTTTCTTTGACATGTTTATAAGCAGATGAGTAAGCCCAGTGTTAGTCCATTTGAAGGAAGTATGTTCTTAGGGAACTTGGTATATAAAAGTAGAGAATTATATAAATCATATACTGTTTATATTTGGTCAAAACAGTAATAATGTTAACGTTTCCATTTGGTTGAAATAAGCTTAAAATTGTAACAATTTATATTTATACTCTTGGAGAAGGAAATGGCAATCCACTCCAGTGTTCTTGCCTGGAGAATCCCAGGGACAGGGGAGCCTGGTGGGCTTCCGTCTATGGGGTCACACAGAGTCAGGCATGACTGAAGTGACTTAGCAGCAGCAGCAGCATATTTCTACTCAAGTTATTATTGTCAAAAGATTTTTTTTTAAATTGTTGTAAAAAGCTAATCTTAATTTCCTGGTAGCTATGAGGGTCTTCATTTCTAAAGGATTAATTCATGAGAAAAAAAGATAGGCACATTTTTTTCTTAGAGAGTTCTTTGTTTCTATTTTATTGATAATTTATATCTCATCTTTTTCCAAAGAGAGATTTATAGCAAATGTCTCCAGCACAAATACAATAAGATTATTCAATTAGAAATAATAGATTACAAACTAGATGGAATGAAGAAGACACAAATCAAAGTCAACTTTAGTTATTCAGTGTTAATTTGAAAGAGTTTTAAAATTAACTGGCTAGCAGAGACCGGGGACAAGGCCTATCTCTCCATCACAAATAGCTGCTTTTTACTGCTATACTCGCCTTCCTTTTACCTCCTTGGGATTGAAGAAGTGCTGAGTTAACTGAGAACCATCTCTAGTTAAAGTGGGAGTGAGACGTACAGCAGCCCCTCATTCTCCAGTGTGTGCACGCTAAGTCGCTTCAGTCGTGTCCGACTCTCTGCGACCCTATGGGCTATAGGCCGCCAGGCTCCTCTGTCCATGGGGGTTCCCCAGGCAAGGATACTGGCGTGGGTTGCCATGCCCTTTTCAAGGGAATCTTTCTGATCCAGGGCTTGAACCGCATCTCAACCTGCATTGGCAGGCAGGTTCTTTACCACTAGCGCCACCTGGGAAGCCCATTCTCCAATACATGTCCCCTACTCCTGGAACTATAGGGAAGGGAAAATACTGGACTCCTGCTGTGCCTTAGTGTGGTGAATCTACAGCCTAGTTAAGCTGGGCTTACATAACCAAGATACTTGTCCCAGGAATCAAGACTGAGGTAAAATATGAGGGCCAATAATTTATTTTTTTTAAGCTGGATTTGGAATATGAGTTACTGTGTCAAAATAGAAGTTTCAGAAGTGCAAATTAATGCACAGACTCATTGCTGAATGACATATCCCATATACTACTTTCTAAAAGAGTATAGAAACATGAAATTAAATGTATGGCCCAATATCTTAAAACAAGGCTCAGGATTCTGATTATTTGGGCATTGAGGAATACAGTAACCATTTCAATTGATGCTTAGGGCTTCCTAAGCCTCAAGGAAGCCAGAGGTTTAGGAGTGGTATGGGAGAAGTTGGCAGGAGTTGTAGGGAAAGGATGGGTGGCTGAGAGACACTGATGGCAAAGGACTGCTCAATAGTTACTGGCTTGTGCATTTAGTGTCAGATTTTGAATGTTCCAGGACCTCTAGGGTGTGGAAAACAATCTCATCTATGATTCTGCTTTTGTCCTGGGACTGATTCTGCTTGACCTCAGTTTTCAAAAGAGCATAGAATGGAATCTAAGTTCCATACTGTTCTAGGGTGACTGTGGCTGGGCATCCACTGATGGAATTGAATGGGAACACCTGGTTCTGGTTCCTTCCATTTCATTCATTCATAGAAGTCAACACAATTTTGTATCACTTAGGGTATCATCCCATTCACCTAAAAATTAAAAGTATAAAATTTTAAAGGCACTTCAGTTTGGTAATATTCTTGTGAGTTTTCAACAAACAGTAATTGTGTTTTTGTGTCTAAGGAGCTGTTTGCCTTGTATACATGAATAGATATAGACCAATAAAAGGAGTCATTAGCTTGGTTCTTGTAATCTATGAGTCTAACTTTTTAAAGCTCATCTTGTTACATATTCAGCTTTGTTAATCTCTATGAATGAAATCTTATGTTTTGAGAATGTTCCTTTTAGGGGGAGTGGGTTTTGATTCTTATAATTTTGAATGTGTTTAGAACAAATTTACATGTGTAGCTGACAGTAAATTCACAGGCCTTCTAACTTCTTAATCAGCCAATTCTTTTCTTAAACTAACTGTCCCTATGCATTTCTTCAAGTTCAGTTCAGTTCAGTCGCTCAGTCGTGTCCGACTCTTTGTGACCCCGTGAACCACAGCACGCCAGGCCTCCATGTCTATCACCAACTCCCGGAGTCCACCCAAACCCATGTCCATTGAGTTGGTGATGCCATCCAACCATCTCATCCTCTGTCGTCCCTTTCTCCTCCTGCCCTCAATCTTTCCCAACATCAAGGTCTTTTCAAATGAGTCAGCTCTTTGCATCAGGTGGCCAAAGTACTGGAGTTTCAGCTTCCGTATCAGTCCTTCTAATGAACACCCAGGACTGATCTCCTTTAGGATGGACTGGTTGGATCTCTTTGCAGTCCAAGGGACTCTCAAGAGTCTTCTCCAACACCACAGTTCAAAAGCATCAATTCTTCTGTGCTCAGCTTTCTTTATAGTCCAACTCTCACATCCATACATGACCACTGGAAAAAACAGCCTTGACTAGACGGACCTTTGTTGACAAAGTAACTCTGCTTTTTAATATGCTGTCTAGGTTGGTCATAACTTTCCTTCCAAGGTGTAAGCGTCTTTTAATTTCATGGCTGCAGTCACCATCCAAAATAAAGTCAGCCACTGTTTCTACCGTTTCCCCATCTATTTGCCATGAAGTGATGGGACCGGATGCCATGATCTTAGTTTTCTGAGTGTTGAGTTTTAAGCCAACTTTTTCACTCTCTTCTTTCACTTTCATCAAGAGGCTTTTTAGTTCTTCTTCACTTTCTGCCATAAGGGTGGTGTCATCTGCATAGCTGAGGTTATTGATATTTCTCCCGCAATCTTGATTCCAGCTTGTGCTTCCTCCAGCCCAGCGTTTCTCATGATTTCTTCAGCAAAGAATATCAATGTACTTAATCTAATGTTCAAATTAGAATAGCATTTGGAGAGAAAAATAGGATAAAATATACTACCAGCCTCCACTAGGGGGACCTATTGCTGCAACTAAAAAATCATCTGAGAAAACATGAATTTCAAATGACAGTTACATGATAATAGTTTTTAGTTTTTGAAGCATACACACGTTTGAAATAGTGCTTTTGTATTCCTCATAAATATTTCTTGTGTTATAATTTTATTTTTACATTATATCTTAAAATATAAAAGTGGAGAAATAAGATGGTGTGTGTTTAACAAACTTTTTTAGAAAATAATTATAAAGTGAAAATATAAGTTCAGTCTTGTGAATAACTTGTATTTAAAATATGTACATAATGACCTATATAAAACAGAAGAACCTTTTTCACAAAACATGTTTCTAAATTTTGCCAATTCAGTATATATTTTTTGCTACTCTACTGGCTTTTGTCTGTGATGTAAAGGCTTATAATTCTTATGAAACATTTTAGCTTATACTGTAATATTAGGTTGGTACAAAAGTAATAGCAGTTTCATACCCATGAATTTTAAATCATAACTAGGATGATTTTTACATTTTTATTAATCAAAATAGGAACCATTACAATCAACACATTTTGCTAATGAGAAATAAGTTTATTTACTTCTGTAGTGTAAAAATCAGTGCTTTGGGATTCAGTGAATGCTCGGAAAGTATTTTCTGCCTCCTGCTGGTTGTGGAAGCGTTATCACTACAAAAAGTTGTTGAGATGCTTGAAGAAGTGGTAGTTGGTTGGCGAGAGGTCAGTGGATATGGTGGATGAGGCAAAACTCTGTAGCCAGAATTGTTCAACTTTTGAAGTGCTGGTTGTGCTACGTGCAGTCAGGTGTTGTGGAGAAGAATTGGGCTTATTCTGTTGGCTTATGCCGGGTGGAGGCATTGCAGTTTTTGCTTTGCTGAGCATACTTCTTAGATGTAATG
Source organism: Capra hircus (assembly GCF_001704415.2). Taxonomy (NCBI): domain Eukaryota; kingdom Metazoa; phylum Chordata; class Mammalia; order Artiodactyla; family Bovidae; genus Capra; species Capra hircus. The sequence continues at coordinate 20,600,311 of NC_030814.1, forward strand.
GTTTCACCTGGATTCAGAAAGCTGTAGTGGACTTGATGGGTAGTAGACCACCAAACAGTGACCAGGGCTTTTTTTGGTGCAAGTTTAGCTTTGGGAAGTACATTGGAGCTGCTTCTCAGTCCAACCACTGTGTATGTTGTTGCTGGTTATTATATAAAATCCACTTTTTGTTACAATCCGATTGAGAAATGTTTCATTGTTGTTGTGTAGAATAAGAAGATGACACTTCAAAAGTGACAATTTTTTTGACTTGTGGTCGGCTTATGAGTCACCCACTTTTTCATTTTTCCAATTTGCTTCAAATGCTGAATGATCATAGAATGGTCGATGTTGAGTTCTTTGGCAGTTTCTCGTGCAGTTATAAGGTCAGCTTTGATGACTGCTCTCAGTTTGTTGTCAACTTCCAGTGGCTGACCACTATGCTTCTCATATTCAAGGCTCTCATCTTTGCAAAACTGCTTGAAACACCACTGCACTATACATTTGTTAGCAGTTCCTGGGCCAAATGCGTTGTTGATGTTGTGAGTTGTCTCTGCTGCTTTATGACCTATTTTGAACTTGAATTTAAAAAATCGCTTAGATTTGTTTTTTGTCTAATGTAATTTCTATTGTCTAAAATAAATATAAAATAAACAGCAAGTAATAAGTCATTAGCAAAAAAACATAAAGCAAGAAATGTGCATTAAAATGATATATAACATAACCACATTTAAGAATGTGTTCCAATATCAAATGGCAAAGTTCAAGAATGAAAAACTGAAGTTACTTTTGCACCAAGCTAATATTTATGATCATGAAGTGGGTAAGTTATATAATCACCAAAGTGGTAAATCTTTTGTCTCACTTCTAGTTGTGAGGACATTCTCTTTTGTGCCTTCCGATTATACATGCTTTCTTAGCATCAGGTACTATTTGTTTATGCTCATATTTCTTAATATTCCTTAATTTTTTATGGTTCAAATAATTGTTTTTATATTCAAGGTGTTTTTACCTGATTTGCATTACTCCTCCTTCCTGAATTTATTGATTAGAAGTAATTTACATTAATGGTTTTCAGTGGTGAACAGTTTACAAATTCTGTGAGGCAGACATTACTGTCTCCATTTTTCAGATTAGAAAATTGAGGCTGAGAATGATGACCTTACCTGACTAATGTAATGTACTCTGCCTTCTGATTCTAAGCCCAGTATTTTCTCTGCAATACCACAGTTGATTTTAAGGTATTCCAGATATGGACCAACCATCTTTCCAAGCATATTTCTCGACCAAGACTAGTGGACTCATAATTTGAGTTAGTATGTCTTCTGACTAAACATGTTCTTCTGCATGAGGAATGCCTCACTCTAGATGAAGTATTTGGATAATTTCCCTTGTCCTTAGAAAATGCAAATACATGGTGGTGTAGATGTGGCAAGAGATATTTTTTGTTGATACCATAATAATCCATGTGGCTCAACAGTGTTTTAATGATGCCTTTGAATTTCTGTTTACACACACACACCCAATTTTTCTCCCCAAAGAAAAGTTTTGACTCTATGAAGGACTGAATGTAACTCAAGCAAAATGAGATGAAAATGGGACTCAGATATAGGAAAAGTTCTACCCATACTAAAAGAAATGCCAAGTTAAAGTACCCTGAGATACCATTTTCACCTAGTTACTTTTGTAATATACTCTGTTAGACACTAAAAAGTGTATATGTTGGGGGGATAAATAAATGAACCAGACATTCTTCCACTGCTGGGATTAAAAATTGGTACAACCACCTGTAGATAATATCTATCAGCACTGTAAATGATAGACACTACTTGACTCAGCAACAAGTTTCTTAGAATTTAGCCTGTGGATATACTTTTGCACATGCAATATTATTTATGTTTAAAGTTATTCATAGGTTTATTATAGCAAAAATGGAAATAAATGCCCTTTGATAGGTGGTTGGTTGGTTAAATAGATTATTACACAGCTGTTGAAAAGAATGAGCAAGCGCTACACTGATAGGCAAAGAACTTTAAGCAATATTAAATGAAAATTGCAAGGTGCAGAACAGTCTTAAGCTATCTTTTGTCTAAAAAGGAAAGAGAATATGCATATTTCCTTTTATACTGATAAAGGCTACACAGAGGACTAATACAAGTGATTTCCTGCTTAGAATTGAAGGCAAAAGAAGTAACTGGGTAGCTCAGAGATGGGTAAAAAAGACATTTTCTTTAGAGCCAGGAGAATATACGACCTATTTTTAAAATGCGTATCTGAGAAAGAGAGAAAATACGTAAGAGATTAAGTAGACATATATACTTTTGCTTCCTAAAATGACAGTAAAGGGATATTTTTAAAAAGGCATATACCCACAAGGACAGACTGAAAGAGGAAGAAATAGCAAATTTCTGGAAGCTGGAAAGCAGATGAATGAATGGTACTGACTCAGCAGACCCAGAGAGCCAGATTCTTTGCTGACAGTGGGAAAAACAGAAGCTTTCATGTTGCAGAATATCCTGAAGGTCCAGGAATTGGCTTCTCCAGTTACCTCTGGAAATGAGACGGAAGGTGGGGCTAAAAATAGGAAGAATGGTTGAAAGCTTCTTAAAGCAGTTAAGTTCCCAGTTGCACAGCCAGGCAAATTCCCTTCCCCAATCTTAAGGTTTAGTTTCTGAAGGTTAAAAAAAAACAAAAACCCACAAAACTCTTTGGATTAAGATGTACCAGGAGGAGGTGAGGGTACAGGGAGCATTGTAAGTAACTTGCTGAAAACAAAGTGATTATTAAGCATTTGCAAACTGAATACCAAGACCTTCTAATTTCACTTTGCCTAGGGTTATATCCTTTCCTCAGAGCAGCCCACATCCAGTCTGTTTGAGATGGAGGATTTTACAAAGACATGGTTCCCGTGCCCCATCTGGGGACAAAAATGAGAAACAACTCTAAAGAGCCATTCCAGCTTCAGAAGTCCCTGTGAGATTGGCTGTGGTGACTGCATCACGGGTCAGCTTCCTTGTCACTCCAGTCCTGCCTTCCTCACTCCCTTGAAGGTATTGTTCCTGAAGGTGGTTCCCAGTTAACCACCTGCCCCTAAATCTCAGCCTTGGGAAACGCTACTTATAACGGAATCTAAAATAAATGTGAAAAATGGAAAGAAAAAATGGATAACCTTAGATAAATTAGAGAAGATAACTACATCCATGATGCAAAAGCAAGACACCACAAGAAGAAAAATCAAAAGAATATAAAAGAGCTTCTAAAAATTAAAAATATAATGGTAGAAATGAAAATAAAAACTGAATAAATATGTTGAAAGACACAGTTTAGGAAATCTCAGAAAGTAGAGCAAAAGGACAAAGAGGAAAGAAAAGGTGTTCTTAAGGTCAGTCTAAATATGTGGTATCTGAATAAAAAAAAGCTTCAGAAAGACACCACAGAGGAAATGACTGTCATGAGGGAAAATAGGGGGAAGTAAATACCACCAACAAAATAATAACATTTCCCCAAATGTAAGTATATGAATTTTCAGGTTGAGTTCCAAGCAGCCCACTTGTGATTTAGGGCACCTCACAGCAAAATTTCAGGATACTGGGATGCAAAAAGAAAATTCTGTAACTTTTTGGAGAGAATAGATAGTCATAAAATATTAAGAATCAGAATGGTTTCTTAGCACACTGGAAGCTTGAAGACTGTGTATCAATAGATTCAAAATGGAGAAGAAAAATGACTTCGATGCAGATACTCCATGAAAATGTAAGTTGCTCAGTCATATCCAACTGCCTGCAACTATAGCCTCTGTCCATGGAATTCTCCAGGCAAGAATACTAGAGTGGGTAAGCCATTTACTTCTTCAGGGGATCTTCCTGACCCAGGGATCAAACTTGGGTCCTCCGCATTGCAGGTGAATTCTTTATTGTCTGAGCAACCAGGGAAGCCCAGATATTCCATAGTGAGTCAAACTCTTGTGAGATAGGATTGACATTTGGAGACCTCCAAGTTCTCAGAAATTTTACCTCCCCATTTGTCTTTGTTGGAAGCTCCTGGAAGATAAAATCCTCTGAAATGAGGGCATATAATAAGAAACTTTTAAGATGTAGCGTCCAAGAAGGAAGAAGCAAAGCAAAATCTCTGTGATGTGGGTTAAGCAAATACCAAGATCTTAATTGTGCCCTAGGCTTTAGAGAGTGACCAATCCAGATTTAAGCAAGTCTGAAAGCTCTGGCAGAAATTATTCAAGATGAGATCACTGGAATACCTACTGTCAACAAAAAATTGAGAGATTTAATAATTTTCAGAGTTTGGGGTTAAATTAGTGATAACTTATGCACAAGGAAATCCAACCAGTCCATTCTAAAGATTGGCCCTGGGTGTTCTTTGGAAGGAATGATGCTAAAGCTGAAACTCCAATACTTTGGCCACCTCCTATGAAGAGTTGACTCATTGGAAAAGACTCTGATGCTGGGAGGGATTGGGGGCAGGAGGAAAAGGGGAGGACAGAGAATGAGATGACTGGATGGCATCACCGACTCGATGGACGTGAGTTTGAGTGAACTCTGGGAGTTGGTGATGGACAGGGAGGCCTGGTGAGATGCGATTCATGGGGTCACAAAGAGTTGGACACGACTGAGCGACTGAACTGAACCGAACTGATGCACATGTGTGTGCATGCTAAGTTGCTTCAGTCGTGTCTGACTCTTTGTGACCCTATAGACCATAGCCCACCAGGCTCCTGTGTCCAAGGGGTTCTCCAGGCAAGAATACTGGAGTGGGTTGCCTGCCCTCCTCCAAGGGATCTTTTCCACCCAGGGATTAAATGTGTGTCTTTCTATATCTCCTGCATTGGCAGGCAGGTTCTTTACCACTAGTGCCCACCTGGGAAATCCCTGATAACTACACATCAGTTCAGCCACTCAGTCATGTCCGACTCTTTGTGACCCCGTGGACTGCACCACACCGGGCCTCCCTGTCCATCACCAACTCGTGGAGTTTATTCAAACTCATGTCCATTGAGTTGGTAATGCCATCCAACCATCTCATCCTCTGTCCTCCCCTTCTCGTCCTGCCTTCAATCTTTCCCAGCATCAGGGTCTTTTCAAATGAGTCAGCTCTTTGCATTGGTGGCCAAAGTATTAGAGTTTCAGCTTCAGCATCAGTCTTTCCAGTGAATATTCAGGACTGATTTCCTGAATATTCTAAGGGACTCTCAAGAGTCTTCTCCAACACTAGTTTAAAAGCATCAATTCTTCGGTGCTCAGCTTTCTTTATAGTCCAACTCTCACATCCATACATGACTACTGGAAAAACCATAGCTTTGACTAGATGGACCTGTGTTGGCAAAGTTATGTCTCTGCTCTTTTAATATGCTGTCTAGGTTGGTTATAACTTTTCTTCCAAGGAGCAAGTGTCTTTTAATTTTATGGCTGCAGTCACCATCTGCAGTGATTTTGGAGCCCCCCAAAATAAAGTCTGTCACTGTTTCCACTGTTTCCCTATCTATTTGTCATGAAGTGATGTGACCAGATGCCATGATCTTAATTTTCTGAGTTTTCTGAATGTTGAGTCATCACGTTTTCTGCAGGGAACTTCGCTCATGCTGGGTCTGCAGGCCAGCACCCATCCCTGTCCCGGCCACTGTTGTCCCACTGTGTGCCCAATAACTACACATAAAACTAAGGAAATGTAAAAACAAGATCACTATTAATATTAACTCCAGGGAAATGAAATTTTATGCAAGAAAGAAAAAGAAAGAATGTCTTTATTGCCTAACTATAAAATCACATACATACTCACAAAAGGTAAATGCTGAATATTGATCTAACCAAAATTAATGAAAATAATATTGAAAGGCTGACAGAAGACTGTGTTCACGTGTCTGTATTTGATAGGATTGGAGAACTAAATGCTCATTTTCTATAGAGAGAAGTAGCACTATAAGAATGGAGCATACTTGAGTATTATAAACATGAACTTTGGATTGATACTGTCTAGGTTTGAATGATAGCTACTTTCCAGCAGTATGACCTTAAACAAGTTACTTGATTTCTCTGTGCATTAGTAGTCATCTTTAAAAAGGAGATAATGATAATACACCTCACACATAGTTACTGTGAGGATAATGGATAGGTAAGATTAGACCACCACTGTACTGTTCTACAGTAACTGTGATGTAAATATTTTCAATTTATGTTATCTGTTATGGACTGAATGGTGCCCTTCTCCACCACCAAATTCATATGTGGAAGCCTTAATTTCTAGTACTTTAGAATGAATATTTGGAGCTGGGGCCTTTAAAGAGGTAATAAATTAAAACAAGGCCTTTAGGATAGGTCTCAGTCTAATCTGATTGGTGTCTTTATAAGAAAACACTAGGACATGCACGGAGAGACACCAGGCATGCATGGACACAGAGAAAAGGATATGCGAGGACAAGTGTGTCTTCCTCACAGGTGGCACACAGAAAGGGCGAGTCAAGGAGAGATGCTTTAGGAGAAACCAAACCTGCTGCCACTTTGATCTCTTAAGACTTGTAGCCTCTAGAACTGTGAGAAAATAAAATTTCTTTTATTTAAAGCACAATCTATGGTATTTTGTTATGGCAGCCCTAGCAAATTAATTATCGTATTCCAAAAGGTTCACCTCAAAGAGCTAAACGTGGTTGCCTCTGGGAAGCAGGATATGATAGCAGGGAAGAGAGATTGCTTTTTGTTTCCTCTAATGAAATAGATGGGGAAACAGTGGAAACAGTGGCTGACTTTATTTTTTGGGGCTCCAAAATCACTGCAGATGGTGACTGCAGCCATGAAATTAAAAGATGCTTACTCCTTGGAAGGAAAGTTATGACTAACCTAGACAGCATATTAAAAAGCAGAGACATTACTTTGTCAACACAGTTCCATCTAGTCAAGGCTATGTTTTTTCCAGTGGTCATGTATGGGTGTGAGAGTTGGACTATAAAGAAAGCTGAGCACCAAAGAATTGATGCTTTTGAACTGTGGTGACAAGATTCTTGAGAGTCCCTTGGACTGCAAGGAGATCCAACCAGTCCATCCTAAGGAGGATCAGTCCTGAATATTCATTGGAAGGACTGATGTTGAAGCTGAAACTCCAAAACTTTGGCCACCTGATGTGAAGAGGTGACTCATTTGAAAAGACCCTGATGCTGGGAAAGATTGAGGGTAGAAGGAGAAGAGGACGACAGAGGATGAGATGGTTGGATGGCATCACTGACTCAATGAACATGAGTTTGGGTAAACTCCGGCAGTTGATGATGGACAGGGAGGCCTGGCATGCTGCGGTCCATGGGGTTGCAAAGAGTCGGACACGACTGAGCGACTGAACTGAACTAAACTGAATGAAAACTTTGTGGAACTCGTTGATTCCATAAACTATGTGTATTTATAAGTTTGAAAAAAAGCACAAACAACAAAAAAATGGAAGGCAGCTTCTGAGAAATCAGAGTTATCACTTGTCTCTCTCTCTCTTTTTTTAAAAAATCTGTGTCATTAAGAACTGTCTTGAGTTCCTTTCAAGCACTGTAGACATCTGGGTCTCTATCAAAGATGCCACCAAGTAGGGGATGTTAACACTTTGGGCATTCTTTTTTAATTCCAACTAGATTAAATCTAGCCTCAGTAGTGTCCAGGTAGCTAATTGGAGCTCATTACTCCTGGGTAGAAACCTGAATTCACCAATAACTCTTTTGTAGCTGAGCCCACTCAGAATTGTGAAGTATTTGTATCACTTTACATCACCTCATTTGACAGCAGTGTGTTTGTTATGGGTGTAATATTTTTTTATATTCTATTTCCTTATAGTTTTCCTTGTCTAGTCTGTGATTTCTCACCCTGTGGCCCTTCTGATATTTTTACCCCAGGGAAGATATAATCCAATAGTATGCTTTTGGCTAAGTAATAGCCAACAAAAAGTGTTTAACCGTAAGGAAATATTCTCTCTACATAAAAAGAAATCTTGAGGTTCTAGGTGGAGTGTTTAGCCCAATGGCTCAATGATATTACTAGGGACCAGATTTTTTTTGTGCTTATCCTGTGTGCCATTCTTAGCATGGTGGCTACTCTTGTCTTCAGTTCAGTTCAGTTCAGTCGATCAGTCGTGTCCGACTCTTTGTGACCCCATGAATCGCAGCATGCCAGGCCTCTCTGTCCATCACCAATTCCCGGAGATCACTCAGACCCATGTCCATCGAGTCAGTGATGCCATCCAGCCATCTCATCCTCTGTCGTCCCCTTCTCCTCCTGCCCCCAATCCCTCCCAGCATCAGAGTCTTTTCCAATGAGTGAATTCTTTGCATGAGGTGGCCAAAGTACTGAAGTTTTAGCTTTAGCATCATTCCCTCGAAAGAAATCCCAGGGCTGATCTTCAGAATGGACTGGTTGGATCTCCTTGCAGTCCAAGGGACTCTCAAGAGTCTTCTCCAACACCACAGTTCAAAAGCATCAATTCTTTGGCACTCAGCTTTCTTCACAGTCCAACTCTCACATCCATACATGACCACTGGAAAAACCATAGCTTTAACTAGACGGACCTTTGTTGGCAAAGCAATGTCTCTGCTTTTCAATATGCTATCTAGGTTGGCCATAACTTTTCTTCCAAGGAGCAAGCGTCTTTTAATTTCATGGCTTCAGTCACCATCTGCAGTGATTTTGGAGCTCCCCAAAATAAACTCAGCCACTGTTTCTACTGTTTCCCCATCTATTTCCCAAGAAGCGATGGGACCAGATGCCATGACCTTCGTTTTCTGAATGTTGAGCTTTAAGCCAACTTTTTCACTCTCCACTTTCACTTTCATCAAGAGGCTTTTTAGTTCCTCTTCACTTTCTGCCATAAGGGTGGTGTCATCTGCATCAGTTCAGTTCAGTTCATTTCAGTTGCTCAGTTGTGTCTGACTCTCTGCGACCCCATGAATCGCAGCACGCCAGGCCTCCCTGTTCATCACCATCTCCCGGAGCTCACTCAGACTCATGTCCAAAGAGTCCATGATGCCATCCAGCCACCTCATCCTCTGTTGTACCCTTCTCCTCCTGCCCCCAATCCCCTCAGCATCAGAGTCTTTTCCAATGAGTCAACTCTTCTCATGAGGTGGCCAAAGTACTGGAGCTTCAGCTTTAGCATCATTCCTTCCAAAGAAATCCCAGGGCTGATCTCCTTCAGAATGGACTGGTTGGATCTCCTTGCAGTCCAAGGGACTCTCAAGAGTCTTCTCCAACACCATAGTTCAAACGCATCAATTCTTCGGCGCTCAGCCTTCTTCACAGTCCAACTCTCACATCCATACATAACCACTGGAAAAACCATAGCCTTAACTAGACGGACCTTGGTCGGCAAAGTAATGTCTCTGCTTTTGAATATGCTATCTAGGTTGGTCATAACTTTTCTTCCAAGGAGTAAGCGTCTTTTAATTTCATGGCTGCAATCACCATCTGCAGTGAGTTTGGAGCCCCCCAAAATAAAGTCTGACACTGTTTCCACTGTTTCCACATCTATTTCCCATGAAGTGATTGGACTGGATACCATGATCTTCGTTTTCTGAATGTTGAGCTTTAAGACAACTTTTTCGCTCTCCTCTTTGACTTTCATCAAGAGGCTTTTTAGCTCCTCTTCACTTTCTGCCATAAAGGTGGTGTCATCTGCATATCTGAGGTTATTGATATTTCCCCCGGCAATCTTGATTCCAGCTTGTGTTTCTTCCAGTCCAGCGTTTCTCATGATGTACTCTGCATATAAGTTAAATAAGCAGGGTGACAATATACAGCCTTGATGTACTCCTTTTCCTATTTGGAACCAGTCTGTTGTTCCATGTCCAGTTCTAGCTGTTGCTTCCTGAGCTGCATACAGATTTCTCAAGAGGCAGGTCAGGTGGTCTCGTATTCCCATCTCTTTCAGAAATTTCCATAGTTTATTGTGATCCACATAGTCAAAGGCTTTGGCATAGTCAATAAAGCAGAAATAGATGTTTTTTTGGAACTCTCTTGCTTTTTCCATGATCCAGCGGATGTTGGCAATTTGATCTCTGGTTTCTCTGCCTTTTCTAAAACCAGCTTGAACATCAGGAAGTTCACGGTTCACGTATTGCTGAAGCCTGGCTTGGAGAATTTTGAGCATTACTTTACTAGCATGTGAGATGAGTGCAATTGTGTGGTAGTTTGAGCATTCTTTGGCATTGCCTTTCTTTGGGATTGGAATGAAAACTGACCTTTTCCAGTCCTGTGGCCACTGCTGAGTTTTCCAACTTTGCTGGCATATAGAGTGCAGCTCTTTCACAGCATCGTCTTTCAGGATTTGAAACAGCTTAACTGGAATTCCATCACCTCCATTAGCTTTGTTCGTAGTGATGCTTTCTAATGCCCACTTGACTTCACTTTCAAGATGTCTGACTCTAAATTAGTGATCACATCATCATGATTATCTGGGTTGTGAAGATCTTGCTACCCCGAGTCCGAGGTCAGGCGCGGTGGCGCGAGGAGACCCCCCCTGCGTCCGAGGTCAGTGGTGGCTGGGAGGAGACACTCCGCATCCGAGGTCAGGGGCGGCCGGGAGGAGACACCCGGCGTCTGAGGCCAGGGGCGGCCGGGAGAAGCCACCTCACCCCCGAGGCCAGGGGCGGTGACCCTGAGGAGCCACCCCAAGCCCGAGGCCAGGGGCGGCAGCTGGGAGGAGCGACCCACGTCGCAGGCCAGAGCCAGTGGCCGGGAGGAGCATCCCTAGGAGCGGTGGTTGCACAGGCGCAGGAGGGCCTAGAGGAGCTATCCCACGTTGAAGGTCAGGAACGGCAGTGGTAAGGAGATACCCCTCGTCCAAGGTAAGGATCACGGCTGCGCTTTGCTGGAGCAGCCGTGAAGAGATAGCCCACGCCAAGGTAAGAGAAACCCAAGTAAGATGGTAGATGTTGCAAGAGGGCATCAGAGGGCAGACACACTGAAATCATACTCACAGAAAATTAGTCAATCTAATCACACTAGGACCACAGCCTTGTCTAACTCAATAAAACCAAGCCATGCCTGTGGGGCAACCCAAGACGGGCGGGTCATGGTGGAGAGGTCTGACAGAGAGTGGTCCATTGGAGAAGGGAATGGCAAGCCACTTCAGTATTCTTGCCTTGAGAACCCCATGAACAATATGAAAAGGCAAAATGGTAGGATATCAAAAGAGGAACTCCCCAGGTCATTATGCTACTGGAGATCAGTGGAGAAATAACTCGAGAAAGAATGAAGGGATGGAGCCAAAGCAAAAACAATACCCAGCTGTGGATGTGACTGGTGATAGAAGCAAGATCCGATGCTGCAAAGAGCAATATTGCATAGGAACCTGGAATGTCAGGTCCATGAATCAAGCATCTGTATAGCTGAGGTTATTGATATTTCTCCCAGCAATCTTGATTCCAGCTTGTGCTTCTTCCAGCCCAGCATTTCTCATGATGTACTCTGCATATAAGTTAAATTAACAGGATGACAATATACAGCCTTGACGTACTCCTTTTCCTATTTGGAACCAGTCTGTTGTTCCATGTCCAGTTCTCACTGTTGCTTCCTGACCTGCAAACAGGTTTCTCAAGAGGCAGGTCAGGTGGTCTCGTATTCCCATCTCTTTCAGAATTTTCCAGTTTATTGTGATCCACACAGTCAAAGGCTTTGGCATAGTCAGTAAAGCAGAAATAGATGTTTTTCTGGAACTCTCTTGCTTTTTCCATGATCCAGCGGATGTTGGCACTTTGATCTCTGGTTCCTCTGCCTTTTCTAAAACCAGTTTGAACATCTGGAAGTTCACGGTTTACATATTGCTGAAGCCTGGCTTGGAGAATTTTGAGTATTACTTTACTAGTGTGTGAGATGAGTGCAATTGTGCAGTACTTTGAGCATTCTTTGGCATTGCCTTTCTTTGGACTGGAATGAGAACTGACCTTTTCCAGTCCTGTGGCCACTGCTGAGGTTTCCAATTTTGCTGGCATATTGAATGCAGCACTTTCACAGCATCATCTTTTAGGATTTGAAATAGCTCAACTGGAATGCCATCACCTCCACTAGCTTTGTTCGTAGTGATGCTTTCTAAGGCCCACTTGACTTCACATTCCAGGATGTCTGGCTCTAGGTGACTGATCACACCATCGTGATTATCTTGGTTGTGAAGAGCTTTTTTGTACAGTTCTTCTGTGTATTCTTGCCACCTCTTCTTAATATCTTCCGCTTCTGGTTAGGTCCATACCATTTCTGTCCTTTACTGAGCCCATCTTTGCATGAAATGTTCCCTTGGTATCTCTAATTTTCTTGAAGAGATCTCTAGTCTTTCCCATTCTGTTGTTTTCCTCTATTTCTTTGCATTGATCGCCTAAGAAGGCTTTCTTATCTCTTCTTGCTATTCTTTGGAACTTTGCATTCAGATGCTTATATCTTTCCTTTTCTCCTTTGTTGTTCACTTCTCTTCTTTTCACAGCTATTAGTAAGGCCTCCCCAGACAGCCATTTTGCTTTTTTGCATTTCTTTTCCATGGGGATGGTCTTGATCCCTGTCTCCTATACAATGTCACGAACCTCAGTCCACAGTTCATCAGGCACTCTATCATATCTAGGCCCTTAAATCTATTTTTCACTTCTACTCTATAATCATAAGGGATTTGATTTAGGTCATACCTGAATGGTCTAGCAGTTTCCCCTGCTTTCTTCAATTTAAGTCTGAATTTGGTAATAAGGAGTTCATGGACTGAGCCACAGTCAGCTTCTGGTCTTGTTTTTGTTGACTGTATAGAGTTTCTCCATCTTTGGCTGCAAAGAATATAATCAATTTGATTTCGGTGTTGATTATATGGTGATGTCCATGTGTAGAGTCTTCTCTTGTGTTGTTGGAAGAGGGTGTTTGCTATGACCAGTGCATTTTCTTGGCAAAGCTCTATTAGTCTTTGCCCTGCTTCATTCCACATTCCAAGGCCAAATTTGCCTGTTACTCCAGGTGTTTCTTGACTTCCTACTTTTGCATTCCAGTCCCCTATAATGAAAAGGACATCTTTTTTGGGTGTTAGTTCTAAAAGGTCTTGTAGGTCTTCATAGAACTGTTCAACTTCAACTTCTTCAGCGTTACTGGTTAATTTTCATGGTATTGCAAGAAAAGTGAAACCAACATTTAAAAGCAAAATATACTCCACCCCTTAGGTTGCATGGCTCATTTAAAACACTTCTGGAATGCAAAACTTGTAAAGAAACAAATACGGGATAAACTGAATCCTAAACATGTTCTCCTTAGTCGAGCTTGGAAGGTATGGTGATGACTATCTCAATGTGACTGGTGATGGAAGCAAAGTCCAATGCTGTAAAGAACAATATTGCATAGGAACCTGGAATGTTAGGTCCATGAATGTTAGGTCCATGAATCAACGCAAATTGGAAGTGGTTAAACAGGAGATGGCAAGAGTGAACATCGACATTTTAGGAATCAGTGAACTAAAATGAACCAGAATAAGAGAACTTAATTCAGATGACCATTATATTCTACTACTGTGGGCTAGAATCCCTTAGAAGAAATGGAGAAGCCCTCAAAGTCAACAAAGGAGTCTGAAATGCAATACTTAGGTGCAGTCTCAAAAAGGAAAGAATGATCGGTGTTCGTTTCCAAGGCAAACCATTCAATATCACAGTAATCCAAGTCTATGCCCCAACCACTAATGCCGAAGACGATGAACATTTCCATGATGACCTACAAGTCCTTCTAGAACTAACACCTTGAAAAGATGTCCTTTTCATCATAGGGGACTGAAATGCAAAAGTAGGAAGTCAAAAGATACCTGGACTAACAGGCAGTTTGGCCTTGGAGTACAGAATGAAGCAGGGCAAAGGCTAACAGAATTTTGCAAAGAGAACACACTGGTCATAGCAAACACCCTCTTCTAACAACACAAGAGAGACTCTACACATCACCAGATGTTCAATACTGAAATCAGATTGATTATATTCTTTGCAGCTGAAGCTGCAGAAGCTCTATACAGTCAACAAAAGCAAGACGCGGAGTTGACTGTGGCTCAGATCACAAACTCCTCATTGTAAAATTCAGACTGAAATTGAAGAAAGTAGGGAAAACCACTAGAGCATTCAGGTATGACTTAAATCAAATCCCTTACAATTATACAGTGGAAGTGACAAATAGATTCAAGGGATTAGATCTGATAGACAGAGTGCCTGAATAGTTATGGACAGAGGTTTGTGACATTACAGGAGACAGGGATCAAGACCATCCCCATGGAAAAGAAATGCAAAAAGGCAAAATGGTTTTCTGAGGAGGCCTTACATATAGCTGTGAAAAGAAGAGAAGCTAAAAGTAAAGGAGAAAAGGAAAGATATACCTATTTGAATGCAGAGTTCCAAAGAGTAGAAAGGATATATAAAAAAGCCTTCCTCAGCAATCAATGCAAAGAATAGAGTGAAACAATAGAATGAAAAAGGCTAGAGATCTCTTCAAGGAAATTAGAGATACTAAGGGAACATTTCATGCAAAGATGGGCTCAGTAAAGGACAGAAGTGGTATGGACCTAACCAGAAGCGGAAGATATTAAGAAGAGGTGGCAAGAATACACAGAAGAACTGTACAAAAAAGCTCTTCACAACCAAGATAATCACGATGGTGTGATCAGTCACCTAGAGCCAGACATCCTGGAATGTGAAGTCAAGTGGGCCTTAGAAAGCATCACTACGAACAAAGCTAGTGGAGGTGATGGCATTCCAGTTGAGCTATTTCAAATCCTAAAAGATGATGCTGTGAAAGTGCTGCACTCAATATGCCAGCAAAATTGGAAACCTCAGCAGTGGCCACAGGACTGGAAAAGGTTAGTTTTCATTCCAATCCCAAAGAAAGGCAATGCCAAAGAATGCTCAAAGTACTGCACAATTGCACTCATCTCACACACTAGCAAAGTAATGCTCAAAATTCTCCAACTTAGGCTTCAATGGTATGTTAACTGAGAAATTCCAGATATTCAAGCTGGGTTTTGAAAAGGCAGAGAAACCAGAAATCAAATTGCCAACATATGTGGGATCATAGAAAAAGCAAGGGGATTCCAGAAAAATTCTTCTGTCTCATTAACTGCACTAAATCCTTTGACTGTGTGGATCACAACAAACTGTGGAAAATTCTTCAAGCAATGGGAATACCTCATCACCTTACCTGCAGGTCAATAAACAACAGTTAGAACCAGACATGGAACAATGGACTGGTTCCAAACAGGGAAAGGAGTATGTCAAGGATGTATATTGTCACCCTGCTAATTTAACTTCTGTGCAGAGTACATCATGGGAAATGCTGGACTGGATGAAGCACTAGCTGGAATCAAGATCCCTGGAAGAAACAGCAATAACCTTATATATGTAGATGACAGCACCCTATGGCAGAAATCGAAGAGGAATTAAGGAGCCTATGATGACAGTGAAAGAGGAGAGGAAAAAAGCTGGCTTAAAACTCAGCATTTAAAAGATGAAGATCATGGCATTCGGTTGCATCACTTCATGTCAGATAGATGGGGAAACAATGGAAACAGTGACAGACTTTATTTTCCTGGGCTCCAAAATCACTGCAGATGGTGACTGCAGCCATGAAATGAAAAGACGCTCGCTCCTTGGAAGAAAATCCATGACAACATATTAAAACCTAGACAGCATATTAAAAAGCAGAGACATTACTTTGCTGACAAAGCTCTGTCTAGTCAAAGCTATAGCTTTTCCAGTAGTCATGTATGGATGTAAGAGTTGGACTATAAAGAAAGCTGAACACCGAAGAATTGATGCTTTTGAACTGTGGTGTTGGAGAAGACTCTTGAGAGTCCCTTGGACTACAAGGAAATCCAACCAGTCCATTCTGAAGATCAGTCCTGAATATGCATTGCAAGGACTGATTCTGAAGGTGAAACTCCAGTACTTTGGCCACCTGATGCGAAGAGCTGACTCATTGGAAAAGACCCTGAGGACCCACTTAGAAAGATGGCGGAGGAATAGGACGGGAAGACCACTTTCTCCCTCACAAATTCCTCAAAAGAACATTTCAACGCCGAGCAAACTCCACAAAACAACTTCTGTAGGCTGGCAGAGGACATCAGGCAACCAGAAAAGCAGACCATTGTCTTCAAAAACAGGTAGGAAAAAATATAAAAGACGAAAAAGGAGACAAAGGAGGTGGGGAGGGAGCTCCGTCCCGGGAAGGGAATTTTAAGAAGAGAGGTTTCCAAACACCAGGAAACACTCTCCCTGCCGAGTCTGTGGCGAGCCTTGGAAACACAGAGGGCAACATAACAGGAAGGAAAAATAGATAAATAATTAAAACCAACAGATTAAAAGCCCAACAGTAACTCCCCTAGCAGAAAAGCAGCACAGACGCCTGCATCCACCATTGGGAAGTGGGGGCAGGGCAGGGACGCGCGGGAGGCGCGGGCTGCAGAGCTTTGTAAGAATCGGGCAGGAACGCCCCATGCGCAACCAGAACGATCTAACTTGAGCTAGCAAACCAGACTGTGGGATAGCTACCACGCGAAAAGCTCGAACATAGACACCGCCAGGACTGAGCACAGAACAAAGGACGGAACGGAAAAAGCTGGCTGCAGGCCATCCCCCGCAGGGGACAGGCAGCCAGAGCCGTAAGGACTGGAAAGGGGCAATTGCAGACCCGGAGAGACTTTACTTACCTAACTGCAAGCAGGCTTCTTTGCTAAGACTTCTGGGGGTGCTGGACAGTCACAATCTGCCTCACGGGGGGCGCCAGCGGTCCACCCAGAAAGCTGAGCAGCAGCGGCAGAAAAGGTGACAAGCCGCGGCGATCGCGCTCGCCAAACTCCTGAGCTACTCGGACCTGGGAAGGGCACAAAGCGCAGTCCCAGCCGAATTTGTGCCTCTGAGGGCTGCCTGAGCGCCGAACCTGAGCGGCTTGGACCGGGGAAGTGCACGCAGCCTAGGGCCGGCCCCAGACGGTTCCCGGCTGAGCATCGTAGAGCCGGAGCGGTTTGTGCTCCGCGAGAAAGGACAGGTCAAGCGGGGCTGAGACACTGTGTGCACATGACAGTGCTATTTGTTTGCAGCATCCCCCCTCCCCACAGCGCGACTGAACTAGTGAGCCTAAAAAACCAGCAAACAGAAGTTAAACAGAGGGAACCACCTTGGAAGTGATCCCACAAGGCCCATAACACCAGAGAAGGGCCAGATATATTTTTATTTTTACTATTTTTAAAATCATTCCTTTTTTTTTCTTTTTTGTTTTTTTTTTCTTTTTTCTAACTTTTTTTAATTGTTAAGTCTTCTATTTCTCCTCTAATTTTTATTTCTATAACCTATTATTACTATTAAAAAAAAAGACTTTTTTATTTTTTAAGGCAATCACCATATATAGTCTTTGGATGGTTGTTGGTGGTTTTTTTTTGTTTGTTTGTTTTTTAATAATTCTTTTTTCTTTTCTTTCTTCCTTTTTCCTTCTGCTTTTCTTTAATATTGTATCTTTGAAAATCCAACCTCTACTCTAGATTTTTAATCTTTGCTCTTAGGTTTTTGTTGTCAATTTTGTACATTTAAAAACCCAAACTTCACTACCCAAGTTTACCTGAGAGCGAGATTACTGGCTTGACCACTCTCTCCTCCTCTGGACTCTCCTTTTTCTCCACCAGGTGGCCTCTGTCTCTTTTCTCTCCCATCTCTTCTCTATCCAACTCTGTGAATCTCTGTGTGTTCCAGACGGTGGAGAACACCTAAGGAACTGGTTACTGGCAGGATTTGTCTCTCTCCTACTCATTCCTCTCTCTTATCCTCCTGGTCACCTCTGTCTACTTCCTCTCTCTCCTCTTCCCCATATAACTCTGTAAATACCTCTGAGAGGTCCAGACTATAGAGTGCACATAAGGAAGTGACTACTGGCTAGCTTGCTCTCTCCTCTTTTGATCTCACCGCATCTCATTCCAGTTACCTCTAACTACCCCCTCCATCTTCTCTTTTCCTTGTAACTAGTGAACCTCTCTGAGTGTCCCTCAATGTGGAGAAACTTTTCATCTTTAACCTAGATGTTTTATCATCAGTGCTGTATAGATGGAGAAGTCTAGAGGCTACTGTAAAAATAAAACTGAAAACCAGAAGCAGGAGGCTTAAATCCAAAGCCTGAAAACATTAGAGAACTCTTGAATTCAGGGAACATTAAGCAATAGGAGCTCATCAAATGCCTTCATACCTACACCGAAACCAAGCTCCACCCAAGGGCCAACAAGCTCCAAAACAAGACATACCACGCAAATTCTCCAGCAACACAGGAACATTCCCCTGAGCTTCAATATACAGGCAGCTCAAAATTATCCCAAAACCTTTGATGTCTCATAACCCATTACGGGTCACTCCACTGCACTCCAGAGAGAAGAAACCCAGCTCCACCCACCAAAACTCCAACACAAACCTCCCTAACCAGGAAACCTTGACAAGCCACTGATAGAACCCCACCCAAAGTGAGGAAGCTCCATAATAAAGAGAATTCCACAAATTACCAGAATATAAAAAGGCCACCCCAAACGCAGCAATATAACCAAGATGAAGAGACAGAGGAATACTCAGCAGGTAAAGGAACAGGAGAGTTGCCCACCAAACCAAACAAAAGAGGAAGAAGTAGGGAATCTACCTGAGAAAGAATTCCGAATATTGATAGTGAAAATGATCCAAAATCTTGAAATCAAAATGGAATCACAGATAAATAGCCTAGAGACAAGGATTGAGAAGATGCAAGAAAGGTTTAACAAGGACCTAGAAGAAATAAAAAAGAGTCAAAATATAATGAATAACGCAAAAAATGAGATCAGAAACACTCTGGAGGCAACAAATAGTAGAATAACGGAGGCAGAAGATAGGATTAGTGAAATAGAAGATAGAATGGTAGAAATAAATGAATCAGAGAGGAAACAAGAAAAACGAATTAAAAGAAATGAGGACAATCTCAGAGACCTCCAGGACAATATAAAACGCTCCAACATTCGAATTATAGGAGTCCCAGAAGAAGAAGACAGAAAGAAAGATCATGAGAAAATCCTTGAGGAGATAATAGTTGAAAACTTCCCTAAAATGGGGAAGGAAATAATCACCCAAGTCCAAGAAACACAGAGAGTTCCAAATAGGATAAACCCAAGGCGAAACACCCCAAGACACATATTAATCAAATTAACAAAGATCAAACACAAAGAACAAATATTAAAAGCAGCAAGGGAAAAACAACAAATAACACACAAGGGGATTCCCATAAGGATAACAGCTGATCTTTCAATAGAAACTCTTCAGGCCAGGAGGGAATGGCAAGACATACTTAAAGTGATGAAAGACAATAACCTACAGCCCAGATTACTGTACCCAGCAAGGATCTCATTCAAATACGAAGGAGAAATCAAAAGCTTTACAGACAAGCAAAAGCTGAGAGAATTCAGCACCACCAAACCAGCTCTCCAACAAATTCTAAAGGATATTCTCTAGACAGGAAACACGAAAAGGGTGTATCAACCCAAACCCAAAACAATAAGGTAAATGGTAACGGGATCATACTTATCAATAATTACCTTAAACGTAAATGGGTTGAAAGCCCCAACCAAAAGACAAAGACTGGCTGAATGGATACAAAAACAAGACCCCTCTATATGCTGCTTACAAGAGACCCACCTCAAAACAAGGGACACATACAGACTGAAAGTGAAGGGCTGGAAAAAGATATACCACGCAAATAGAGACCAAAAGAAAGCAGGAGTGGCAATACTCATATCCGATAAAATAGACTTTAAAACAAAGGCTGTGAAAAGAGACAAAGAAGGCCACTACATAATGATCAAAGGATCAATCCAAGAAGAAGATATAACGATTATAAATATATATGCACCCAATATAGGAGCACCGCAATATGTAAGACAAATGCTAACAAGTATGAAAGGGGAAATCAACAATAACACAATAATAGTGGGAGACTTTAATACCCCACTCACACCTATGGACAGATCAACTAAACAGAAAATCAACAAAGAAACGCAAACTTTAAATGATACATTAGATCAGTTAGACCTAATTGATATCTATAGGACATTTCACCCCAAAACAATGAATTTCACCTTTTTTTCAAGTGCTCATGGAACCTTCTCCAGGATAGATCACATCCTGGGCCATAAATCTAAACTTGATAAATTCAAAAAAATCGAAATCATTCCAAGCATCTTTTCTGACCATAATGCATTAAGATTAGATCTCAATTACAGGAGAAAAACTATTAAAAATTCCAACATATGGAGGTTGAACAACACACTTCTGAATAACCAACAAATCACAGAAGAAATAAAAAAGAAATCAAAATATGCATAGAAACTAATGAAAATGAAAACACAACAACCCAAAACCTGTGGGACACTATAAAAGCAGTGCTAAGAGGAAAGTTCATAGCAATACAGGCATACCTCAAGAAACAAGAAAAAAGTCAAATAAATAACCTAACTCTACAACTAAAGCAACTAGAAAAGGAAGAATTGGAGAACCCCAGAGTTAGTAGAAGGAAAGAAATCTTAAAAATTAGGGCAGAAATAAATGCAAAAGAAACAAAAGAGACCATAGCAAAAATCACCAAAGCCAAAAGCTGGTTCTTTGAAAGGATAAATAAAATTGACAAACCATTAGCCAGACTCATCAAGAAGCAAAGAGAGAAAAATCAAATCAATAAAATTAGAAATGAAAATGGAGAGATCACAACAGACAACACAGAAATACAAAGGATCATAAAAGACTACTATCAGCAGTTGTATGCCAATAAAATGGACAACGTGGAAGAAATGGACAAATTCTTAGAAAAGTACAATTTTCCAAAACTGAACCAGGAAGAAATAGAAAATCTTAACAGACCCATCACAAGCACGGAAATTGAAACGGTAATCAGAAATCTTCCAGCAAACAAAAGCCCAGGTCCAGAAGGCTTCACAGCTGAATTCTACCAAAAATTTCGAGAAGAGCTAACACCTATCCTCCTCAAACTCTTCCAGAAAATTGCAGAGGAAGGTAAACTTCCAAACTCATTCTATGAGGCCACCATCACCCTAATACCAAAACCTGACAAAGATGTCACAAAAAAAGAAAACTACAGGCCAATATCACTGATGAACATAGATGCAAAAATCCTCAACAAAATTCTAGCAATCAGAATCCAACAACACATTAAAAAGATCATACACCATGACCAGGTGGGCTTTATCCCAGGGATGAAAGGATTCTTCAATATCCGCAAATCAATCAATGTAATTCACCACATTAACAAACTGAAAAATAAAAACCATATGATTATCTCAATAGATGCAGAGAAGGCCTTTGACAAAATTCAACATCCATTTATGATAAAAACTCTCCAGAAAGCAGGAATAGAAAGAACATACCTCAACATAATAAAAGCTATATATGACAAACCCACAGCAAACATTATCCTCAATGGTGAAAAATTGAAAGCATTTCCCCTAAAGTCAGGAACAAGACAAGGGTGTCCACTTTCACCGCTACTATTCAACATAGTTCTGGAAGTTTTGGCCACAGCAATCAGAGCAGAAAAAGAAATAAAAGGAATTCAAATTGGAAAAGAAGAAGTAAAACTCTCACTGTTTGCAGATGACATGATCCTCTACATGGAAAACCCTAAAGACTCCACCAGAAAATTACTAGAGCTCATCAATGAATATAGTAAAGTTGCAGGATGTAAAATCAACACACAGAAATCCCTTGCATTCCTATACACAAATAATGAGAAAGTAGAAAAAGAAATTAAGGAAACAATTCCATTCACCATTGCAACGAAAAGAATAAAATACTTAGGAATATATCTACCTAAAGAAACTAAAGACCTATATATAGAAAACTATAAAACACTGATGAAAGAAATCAAAGAGGACACTAATAGATGGAGAAATATACCATGTTCATGGATCGGAAGAATCAATATAGTGAAAATGAGTATACTACCCAAAGCAATTTACAAATTCAATGCAATCCCTATCAAGCTACCAGCCACATTTTTCACAGAACTAGAACAAATAATTTCAAGATTTGTATGGAAACACAAAAAACCTCGAATAGCCAAAGCAATCTTGAGAAAGAAGAATGGAACTGGAGGAATCAACTTGCCTGACTTCAGGCTCTACTACAAAGCCACAGTCATCAAGACAGTATGGTACTGGCACAAAGACAGACATATAGATCAATGGAACAAAATAGAAAGCCCAGAGATAAATCCACACACATATGGACACCTTATCTTTGACAAAGGAGGCAAGAATACACAATGGAGTAAAGACAATCTCTTTAACAGGTGGTGCTGGGAAAACTGGTCAACCACGTGTAAAAGAATGAAACTAGATCACTTTCTAACACCGTACATGAAAATAAACTCAAAATGGATTAAAGATCTAAATGTAAGATCAGAAACTATAAAACTCCTAGAGGAGAACATAGGCAAAACAATCTCAGACATAAATCACAGCAGGATCCTCTATGATCCACCTCCCAGAATTCTGGAAATAAAAGCAAAAATAAACAAATGGGATCTAATTAAAATTAAAAGCTTCTGCACAACAAAGGAAAATATAAGCAAGGTGAAAAGACAGCCTTCTGAATGGGAGAAAATAATAGCAAATGAAGCAACTGACAAACAACTAATCTCAAAAATATACAAGCAACTTATGCAGCTCAACTCCAGAAAAATAAACGACCCAATCAAAAATGGGCCAAAGAACTAAATAGACATTTCTCCAAAGAAGACATACGGATGGCTAACAAACACATGAAAAGATGCTCAACATCACTCATTATTAGAGAAATGCAAATCAAAACCACAATGAGGTACCACTTCACACCAGTCAGAATGGCTGCGATCCAAAAATCTGCAAGCAATAAATGCTGGAGAGGGTGTGGAGAAAAGGGAACCCTCCTACACTGTTGGTGGGAATGCAAACTAGTACAGCCACTATGGAGAACAGTGTGGAGATTCCTTAAAAAATTGCAAATAGAACTACCTTATGACCCAGCAATCCCACTTCTGGGCATACACACTGAGGAAACCAGAATTGAAAAAGACACATGTACCCCAATGTTCATTGCAGCACTGTTTATAATAGCCAGGACATGGAAACAACCTAGATGTCCATCAGCAGATGAATGGATAAGAAAGCTGTGGTACATATACACAATGGAGTATTACTCAGCCGTTAAAAAGAATTCATTTGAATCAGTTCTGATGAGATGGATGAAACTGGAGCCAATTATACAGAGTGAAGTAAGCCAGAAAGAAAAACACCAATACAGTATACTAACACATATATATGGAATTTAGGAAGATGGCAATGACGACCCTGTATGCAAGACAGGAAAAAAGACACAGATGTGTATAACGGACTTTTGGACTCAGAGGGAGAGGGAGAGGGTGGGATGATTTGGGAGAATGGCATTCTAACATGTATACTATCATGTAAGAATTGAATCGCCAGTCTATGTCTGACGCAGGGTGCAGCATGCTTGGGGCTGGTGCATGGGGATGACCCAGAGAGATGTTGTGGGGAGGGAGGTGGGTGGGGGGGTTCATGTTTGGGAATGCATGTAAGAATTAAGAGGAAAAAAAAAAAAAAAAGAAAAGACCCTGATGCTGGGAAAGATTGAAGGCGGGAGGAGGAGGAGATGGTTGGATGGTATTACTGACTATATCTATGGAGATGAGTTTGAGCAGGCTCCAGGAGTTGGTGATGAACAGGGAAGCCTGATCTGCTGCAGTCAATTGGGTTGCAAATGTCGGACATGACTGAGCGACTAAACTGAACTGAAGGTTTTTAGGAAAATGTTGAAATTGGAGTTTAGCCACATTGAACATGCCTCTTTTTAAAAGATTAAATGCCTGAAGGATGGGGCTAAGTTAAGTGTCTGAGACGGCATGTGCTGCTGCTGCTAAGTAGTGTCAGTCGTGTCCCACTCTGTGTGACCCCATAGACGGCACCCAACAGGCTCCTCTGTGCCTGGGATTCTCCAGACAAGTGAGTACCATATAATTTACAATTCCTCCAGAAGGTAGATTTTATGCCTGAAGACTGGTTGAAGCCAAAGACTGTTTAGGCAGCAACCGAAAGTTTTGACAAAACTGCATGGATCACAGGAGAGCTTTCCTACATCATCTAGGCATGTGAAGACTTCATACTCCCTCTACTGTTTCTGGAAAGGAAAGGGAAAGTTAGAGGAAAAACAAATCTGACAGAGATTTTGAACTTTGCACTGACTGAATATTCACATTTGAAAATGCAAATAAACTGGATTACATTTAAATTGGGAATATTTTTCCTACTAGTATAGGACTTCAGAATAAGAAGAGATCAATTGTAGAGAAATTTTACCATTTTTCTTCACTTCAAATTATATAAGTTTTGACTATGCTATGTTTTACGTATTTCAGGATCATCTTTTTTTAACCTTTTGGGGCAACATCCTAAAAAGTGGAAAAGTAAAGAAAAAAATGTAAATATGGAGATGCATAGGACTCTGTTGAGAAATGGCTATGTGGTTTTACAGAACATCAATTAAGATTATGTAAAAATAATGCAAAATTATTTAGCTAGCCACTTTCTTCAAAAAGTATGGTTAATATAATAATTTTGGTATTTTTGGTAAACAATATAATATCTTCTAACTAGGTTTTAGATGCATGCATTAAAATTCTTTTTAATTATGTAAGGATAACCATGATTCAGTACAGAAACAAGCAACCAGGTTACTTATATTTATTTTGTTTGCATTATGTTTTCTCTTTGCTACATATGTTTAACCAGGTGAAAACAACAGAAAATTTCCATTTTTTAAAACAAATATAACCTGGTCAGGAATTGAATTTACATTCTAATTATATTATAATAAATCAGGAATGTTTACAGTTGCATCTAGCATCCACTTAAAACTCGACACATGTATAATAATAATAAGAAAATTTGTTGGCCAAAATGTTGTAATAGCTACTAAAAATACATGAATAAATTTTAATATCCAGACAGGAAACAACAGACATACAGTGTGTGTTTGAGGCACATGTATCATTTGAACAGGTGCCAGAATTGTAGCTAAAGATTAAAGTGTGATTTAGAGATATATTCCACACTGTATGCATGTGCGTTGCCTCCATTAGCATTAATAGAATTTACATGCACACAGAGGAGAGAAATGGAGTTTGTTGAAAGGCATAGAAAGAATGATTTTTAACTTTGTAATTCCAGGAGTGTGGAACTGTATTATTAAAAGCTCTATGAAAGGTCTTAATTTAGAAATTGAGATATAGAAGCTCTATATCGAACTACTCCATGTATACTTTGTATTATTAGAGAAAGGTGAGTCAGGCAAGCTAAAGAATTTGTCAAAGGCTGATCTGAGATCATAGTACTGTGTAGAAATGGAAAGCAATATATGCATTTTGGATGTGGGTTAATTTGAAAAATATGAACAATTTTTTAAAACAATTTTTAATCTGGGTCAAAATGTAATTTGTATTATTGTATCCTTTAGTGGGCACACATGCGCACACACACACTGCAGTAATTTATAGCACCTATATTCATTTACCTATGAGCATCTATCACCTGTCTGGGGTTTAGAAAAATATAAGTATCTTCAGCCTATGGAGGGTTTTTCTTTTTTTGCTGCAAAATTATCAAAAAGTTGTTAAGGTCCCAGATAAATGTAGGGGAGGGAATTAGAGGCAAAAGTAAATTTGTATCCTTCTCTTTTTTATTACTTCCTAGAAAATGGCTCTCATGAAATATACATTTTCCTTTAGTGAGTATCAGGAAGGAAATAATGAGCTAAATAACGAATCAGACCAGGATGGTAACAAGTGATGGACTTAACAAGTGAGGGAAGAATTATATTTGAAAGTGCAGTTTACTTTGGAAAGTTTCTTTGCAATATATTTGTTCATTCAGTTAGCACATTCTTAGTGAAGGTCTCCTATGTTCCAGTCACTTTTCTACTGCTCCAGGAGATGCAAATAGCTTTCCAGGTGGCACTAGTGATAAAGAACCCACCTGCTAATGCTGGAGACATAAGAGATGCTGGTTAGATCCCTGGGTCTGGAAGATCCCCTGGAGGAGGACACGTCAACCCATTCTAGTATTCTTGCCTGAAGAATCCCATGGACAGAGGAGCCTGGTGGGCTACAGTCCATGGGGTTGCAAGAGTCAGACACAACTGAAGCAACTTAGCATACACAAATACAGGAGCAAATATGACAAAGTTCCTGACCTCATGGATATTACAGTTGAGCAATATGTGTTAAGAACTTAAAGAAAGCCCACACTTTAATATTTAATTTTTATATTTTTATTAATCTAATCTGATACTTAAGAGATTTGCACAAAGATTGATGAATACAAATCCCTATTGCATCATTATTTATAGTGCAGAAAAACTATAATCTCCTTAAATGCCCAACAATATATAATGTATCAAGTGCTTAGTGTCAAATACTTAGATACTTTCGAATATGTTTCGAAGTCCTCTATAATAAGAAATAGATATCTCTAGGTAGTGAAAAGGAGTACTTTTAATTGTCTTGATTCTTTCCTGTTCTCTCTGGAATTTCTGAGCTTATATTTGCTTTCTAAATTTAAAATAATTTTAAGGTCCTTTTAATCTAAAGATGCAAAACTGATAGACTTTAGGAGTAGCAGATATATGTGAAAAGCAAGGCCTCACTATTTCTTTTGCTTACACAAATAATCATCTTCTTATTTCTGGAAGGTTGCTAGTGTCTGTGCCAGAATCCCTTAGTGAATTCGCCTATATCATAAGAAGCTAGCTCAGAAGTTTTGGAGGTGCTGTATATGAACAGAAATGTTTAGGTCAGATTTGAAGTCTCACTTGAGAGTATGGAGGTGAGCAGGAGTATTTTCTACGTATTATCAAGACATGAGAATTGTCAGGTGTTCAAATGCAAACTATGTCTTAATGTGATAAGTATTACATTCTACTTTTAGGAGTTTGAGAGGAGTGAACTTTCCACTCCCTCTGAAGTTGGATGAGCTACATTATATGTTTTGGTTAATAAAGTTTTACATTTACCTTTCTCAACAGGTCATGTCAGTCACAGGTAGTTAATGGTGGAAGTTCATGGTAGTTACTTACAGTGGAAACTGTTCCATGTGTGGGGTTGTGAAACTTAAAAAAAGTGTGGTTCCTGACAGAGCTCCCAAGACCATTGTGATTTCCTGAGTGAAAAGGGTACCCTACCCTGAGCTCCTTGGAATTGCCTTGAAATTCCTGGGTGATAGGAATGTGTTTTGTTCTAATGAGGTGTCTCTAAGTGGACTTCTGGGTGGGAGTCAATCACTAGGAAGACTAAGCCATAATTAAAAGCCTGAAACTTTGACCCTAATCTCCATTCTCCAGAAACAAGATAGAATTATTCCATTGTGCCTACATGGTGAAATTCCAATAAAATCCCCACAGTACAGGATTTAGGGAGATTCTTGGTTGGCAAATACATCTAAGTACCTGAAAGTGGTACATCTCAACTCCGTGGAGACTGATGTTCCTGTGTGAAGTTCCTCCCAGATCTTGCTCCATGTATCACTTCATCTGACTCTTCATATGTATCCTTTATCCTATCCTTTATAACAATCTGGTAGATGTAAGGAAACGTTACCCTGAGTTCTGTGAGCTATTTCAGCAAACGATCGAACCCAAGGAAGGGGGTTCTGGGAACCTCTAATTTATACTATGTTGGACAGAAATTGTGTATAACCAAAGGTCCTACTGCTTATAATTGATATCTAAAGTTGGGAACAGAGTTGTAGGACTGAGTTCTTAACCTGTGGGGTCTTTACTAACTCTGGTTAGTGTCATGACTGACTTGCAGGACACCTGGCTGGTGTCACAAAGAATTGTTTGGTGTAAGACAAAGCCCCATGAATCTGCTGTCAGAAATGCTGTGAGTGTGGTAGTAGTGTTGAGAGCAAAGGAGAAACACACAGAGGTAAGTTTTTCCTTACAAGGCCCCATTACCTATAATGGAATCTGCCAATAGAGAAACAGAGCAGCCTGAGTTCTTACGTGGCTCAGCCACAAAGCCATTTGTAAAAGTAGGGCTACTGCTTTGGATGTGGGTAAAGGATCTTTGAAACTTGACCTTGGAGAATGGAGAATTCTTAGTGTTTTTATTTGTTTCCTTATTTTTTTATTTATATTAAACCAGAATTTTCTAAGTATGATTTTGTGACTCACAACTTACCTACTGCTTTATAATCATTTCAAGTAAGCCGTGACAAACTTGAAGGGACTTCTCTGCTAAATGTGTAATAAAGCATCCATTATAAACATATACCATGCTTTTACAAATAGATTCTTATGAAGTACCTTTCTAAGGTCATATACACTTTCCTTGTTGTGTATGTTTTATTGGTTTTCTTTGCAGAATGATTTTTCTTTTCTATCTATAGAGTCATCTTTGCAGAATGATTTTTCTTTTCTATCTATAGAGTCATCCCCAAAGTTCCCAAATTTATATGGACTCAGTTTTTTAACCCTAGTAGAGACAAACTAGAATTTCTTATTCCTAAATACAATTTCCTGGAAAGAGAATATGACTGGACATATTAGTCTAGTATCCAAATCTGGCCCAACTAATTCTGATCTATGGCACCAGAATACATGGGTACTAGAGCCTATTTCCGAATGGGGTGAATATTTGTTCTCAGAGAATGAGGATGACAACCTAGAATGTATATGCTACAGATAACAGTTGGAACACAGTCTAGTTGGAAATAATTCCCTTAAGAGTATTATCAGTACAATTATATAGATTATTATTATAATCTTAAAAGGTTTGACTATCACAGCTTAAAAACTTGTTCCCTTGAGCTGTTATAACTGTTAAAATATTTCTATATGGTTTTTATTTAAATTAATAACAAGGGGAAAATATTGATATAATTTTGGATATGTCATTTTAACAACGAAGTTGTACTTTATACTAAAAGAATTACTTTGTATATAATAATAATATCAATGAATATACAATAGTATTTTTGGAGATAGGAATGGGTATGGAGTTAAGTCTATAGGAAAAATGGGAAGTAATAATTTAAATGATTTAAATATCACTAGGGGCTTCCCTGATGGCTCAGAGAGTAACGTATCCACCTGGAATGCAGGAGACCTAGGTTCTATTGCTGGGTTGGGAAGATCCCCTGGCAGAGGGATGGCTACTCAACAGTATTCTTGTCTGGAGAATTCCAGGGACAGGAGAGCCTGGCAGGCTATAGTTCATGGTATAGCAAAGAGTTGGACACGACTAGCGACTAACACACGTATATACGTACACACGTACACACTCAGAAAGAAGAGATACAGTTTATAAATCAAACAATTTACTTAAAAGTTAAACTTACAAATTCAAAGTAAAGAAATTGTTGAAGGTTTGCAATAGGGTGGTGTTTACTAAAGTGTTAGCTTTACAAGCTGCTCCTTTAAAAGTGTCCATATTTTCACATTAGTGTATGCCAAAGGCTCTGATATGTCCACTAGGAAAAAAATTTGTTCCACCTTGTAACTCCAAATTATATGGATAGAGATTTTCTCATTTGATTAATTAAAGATGTTACAGAATTAGTGTTATGAACTCAGCAAGTTGGCTGATTTGGAGGACTTAGTATCATTACCTGTTAGTTTGTAAACACTCCTATAGTCAGTTGGAGTTATATTCTAATAACACATGTTTTAGAAAGGAATGATAAGAACAAATGTCAGGCAGTTGTTAGCATTTGCCAGGTTCCTCAAGCTCTCTTTTGGTGTTCAAACATCTAATAAGATCCCTAATAAGGACTGGGGGGACATATTGTGAATTACTGATAATTGATGAATTTCATTTTGTTTTTGACAACTCCACAAGCCACCAAGGTGAGTGTCTGTTGTGAAGTAAGGCTTAGTCATTTTAATCTCTACTTTAATATACTGTTAAGGGGCCAAACGACCAGCTCAGTGAGGTATACTAAGCCTAGGACCTGAGTGTTTCTTTAACAGAACATTCCTTGACCAAATTAGGAAGATTTCCCACACACACCAACCTAAAGGAGACAGGACGTGAGCTCATCTTGCCTAGCCAATCATGTAACGCCAGCTACCCCTGTAACTGAGACAAAGAGCTGCCTGTATATAAGCCACCATAATCCTTTGTTCGGGGCTCTTGTCGGATTCCACTGTGCTGGATGAGACTTGGGCTCTAGCGCGGTAGAAATAAACTCCCTTCTTGCCTTTGCATTACTGTGGTGGACTTGTTCTCTCGGTCAGTTTGGATATATGGGCTCGGTGTATAACATTTGGGGGCTCATCTGGGATCTCCATCCAACCGGGGCAAACAACTCTCCTGGTAGAAGGGGGTAACCTCGTTAGGAGGTAGGAGCTCTGAGCACCGGTGTTAACACTGTAAAGGCCCAGACTAAGTCCGGGGCCCAGTATTGTACTGGGGAGGCATCTGGGTATAGGTGCAGAGGCAAGTCCAGCATGAGGCCGAGTCCCCGGTAGCATACTGGGAGGGCAGCTGGCACTGACGACGTCCTGACGGTAAGACACTTGCAAGTAGAGAAGGGGTTTCTAGTGCTATAAAGAGGACTGAAAGTGATATTGAGAGTTGAAATCTGTTTGTTGTGTCGTTCCTGTGTTTCTGTGTGCCGGCACTGTTGTTGTGAGTCTCATTGTTATTCATGTTCCGTGTTCTCTGTACCCATGGGGCAAACTACTTCTACTCCGTTGTCTCTGATGACTGACCACTTCTCTGATTTCAAGTCTAGAGCTCAGAATCTATCATTGCTGGTGAAGAAGAGCAAACTGGTGACTTTCTGTTCTGCCGAGTGGCCTACCTTTGATGTCGGGTGGCCCCGCGAGGGAACCTTCAATCCACAAATTATCCGGGCAGTTAAAGAGGGGATGCTCACTCCTGGTCCTGCCGGGCACCCAGACCAGACTCCCTATATTCTGGCCTGGCAGGATCTAGCGAGGAACCCCCCAGAATGGCTTAAACCCTTTGTTCTCGCTCCTCCTAAACCTCCTAAACCTCCCCGTCCCTCTTCCCCAACTCCAACCTCGCCAAGCCCACAGGTGCTAGTCATGAAGGCTTCTGAAGAAAAGGAAGGGAAAAAAAGACGAGAATCGGCCAAAACCGGTATTCTAGGAATCTTCTCTGTATCCTAATCTGATAGACCTGGAGACCAAATTGTCCCCACCCCCGTATGCGGATCCACATCCACCCTTGCTTCCACAGGTTCCACAGGTTTCATCGGGAGAAGCCCGGAGGGGAACCGAGCCTTCAGCTCCTCCCCAAGAAGGGAGCCCCGCCCGGGGAACTCGGGGAAGGACAAGGGGAATGGCCAGCATGGTGGAGGAAGAGGACCCAGAAGTTCCCTCCTCCACTGTTCACGTGTTTCCGGTCCGGGCGGGGCCAGCCAGAGAGGGTGGAGAACGGACATATCAGTATTGGCCCTTCTCTACTAGTGATCTGTACAACTGGAAAACCCAGACTCCCTCATTTTCTGAAAAACCACAGGGTCTTATTGATCTCTTAGAGTCTATCCTTTTCACTCACAATCCCACTTGGGATGATTGTCAGCAACTGTTACAGGTGCTTTTCACAACAGAGGAGCGCTAACGGATCCTGTCAGAAGCTTGGAAAAATGTGCCAGGGGTGGATGGGAGGCCCACGATACAGCCTAACCTTATTGAGGAAGGGTTCCCCTTGGTGCGACTCAGCTGGGACTTCGAACGCGCTGAAGGTAGGGAGCGTCTCCGAGTGTACCGCCAGACTCTTACGGCCGGCCTTAGAGCAGCCACCAGGAAGCCAACAAATTTGGCCAAAATAAATTCAGTGAGGCAGGAGCCAAATGAAAGCCCAGCAGCCTTCCTTGAAAGGATAATGGAAGCTTTTAGACAGTATACCCCTATGGACCCACTGGCCGATGAGTCACGAGCGGCAGTTATGTTAGCATTTGTAAATCAAGCAGCCCCCGATATTAGAAGAAAGTTACAAAAGATAGAGAGGTTAAGTGAACAATCCTTGCAGGATCTAGTGAGGGCAGCCGAGAGAGTTTTTAACCATAGGGAGACCCCAGAGGAGAGAGAGAACTGCATTAGATGGAAAGAAAGAGAATTTAGAGCTGAAGAAAACCGTAAAAATCAAAAGGAACTGGTCCAGATATTTTTTGCAGGGATTGAAAACAAGAACAGGTCCCCAAAAGGGAAAAAGATGGACTCAAAAATTGAAGAAAAAACAACAAGGCGTAAGCTTGAGAAAAACCAATGTGCGTTTTGTAAAGAGTTTGGACATTGGAAAGACAAATGCCCCAAGAAAAATCTGAAAGAGAGGCCCAGGACCCCCAAGAACGAGCCTCCTTCTCCAGAAAGTCATATCCTCTACGCGGGTGAGGATAGCGACTAGGGGGGTCAGGGCTCGATGCCCCTCCCTGAGTCTTGGGTAACCATAAATGTGGAGGGGAAACCGGTTGGCTTCATGGTGGACACGGGAGCCCAATACTCAGTCTTAAACCAAAAAGATGGACCTATGTCTAAAAATAGTAGCTGGGTACAGGGAGCAACCGGGACTAAACGATATGGATGGACTACAAAACAGCATGTGAACTTGGGGGCCCACCAGGTAACCCACTCTTTTTTGGTGTCCAGCGCCCTTGCTAGGAAGAGATTTACTGTCTAAGGTGAATGCCCAAATTCATTTCGACCACGGACAAGTGTCGGTCTTAGATGGGACCGGGCATCCTCTTCAGGTCCTGTCTCTGGCATTGAAAGATGAATACAGACTATATTTGCCAGAGGCACCAGCGACAATAAGCCCCGAAGTACAACCATGGGTTCAAAGTTACCCTCAGGCCTGGGCTGAAACAGCAGGAATGGGACTAGCCAAACAGAGGCCCCCTATTGTTGTGGAACTAAAGGCCAATGCTTCCCCGGTGAGGTTACGGCACTATCCCATGAGTCAAGAGGCTCGACAAGTAATCATGCCTCATATACAACGCCTCATAGATGCAGGGATCCTAAAAAGATGCCAGTACCCATGGAACACTCCTCTGTTGCCTGTGAGAAAGCCTGGGGGAACGGATTTTAGACCGGTTCAAGATCTGCGAGAAGTCAACAAATGGGTGAGTGATATTCATCTTACGGTTCCTAACCCTTACACACTACTAAGGGATTTGCCCCCAACCTACATTTGGTATACTGTTTTAGATTTAAAAGATGCCTTTTTCAGTCTGCCTCTTGCCCCTACAAGCCAAGAGATCTTTGCCTTCGAATGGCAAGAAGACGGTGGCCAGACCCCTGTACAGCTGACATGGACTCGCTTACCACAGGGCTTCAAAAATTCGCCCACGTTATTTAATGAGGCTCTGGACGAAGACCTCCATGAGTATTGGGTTGAACACCCTACCATTGTTTTATTACAATATGTTGATGACCTCATGCTGGCAGCGGCTACAGAAAAAGATTGCCAAGAGGCAACAGGTGACCTTCTCCAAACCTTGGGGACTTTAGGTTACAGGGCAAGTGCCAAAAAGGCCCAGATCATCAAACAAGAGGTTACATACCTCGGTTATAAGATAAAACAGGGCCAGAGGTGGCTAACACAGGCCATGAAAGAAACCATCCTCCAGATCCCTGAGCCAGCTAACCCTAGGCAAGTGAGAGAATTTCTGGGAACTGTGAGATATTGCCGATTGTGGGTCTTGGGGTTTGCAGAAAAGGCTAGGCCCCTATATGAGGGGAGCAAAGAAAACAAGGACTGGAAATGGACTGAGCCAATGAAGAAGGCCTTCCAAGTGCTCAGGTGAACCTTGCTAGAAGCTCCTGCCCTTGCCCTCCCTGATCCATCTAAGCCTTTCCAATTATTTGTGGATGAAAAGCGGGAGATAGGAAAAGGGGTACTAACACAAAAATGGGGACCATGGAAGCGACCTCTAGCTTACCTTTCCAAGAGGCTGGACCCAGTGGCAGCTGGATGGCCACCTTGCCTCCATATCATTGCGGCCACTGCTCTCTTGGTCCACGATGCTGATAAACTGACTTATGGACAGAGACTCTTGGTTTACACCCCTCATGCCATAGAGAGAGTTCTAAAGCAACCCCCAGGTAAATGGATTTCTAATGCCTGCTTGACGCACTACCAGGCCTTGCTGCTCGACACCACACAGATACATTTCCAAACGCCCTGTGCTCTAAATCCAGCTACTCTTCTGCCCAATCTGGAGGGAAATAGCCCCCTCCATGATTGTGATGAGATATTGGCTGGGGTAACAGCAATACAAAAAGACTTAACCGATACTCCACTGGATAACAGTGAGCTAATATGGTTTACAGATGGAAGCAGTTATGTAAAAGATGGACAGAGACGGGCGGGAGCCGCAGTAGTAGATGACTCTGGACAAACCATATGGGCTGAGGCCCTTCCCCCAGATACCTCCGCACAAAAGGCAGAACTAATTGCCTTAATTCAAGCAGTAGAGAGGGCCAAAGAAAGGAGAATAACCATTTTCATTGACAGCCGCTATGCTTTTGGCACGGTACACATCCAGGGCCCAATATATCGGGAATGGGGGTTTTTGACAGCTAAAAGAAATTAAAAATTTGCCTAAAATCCGTAGACTTTTGGAGGCTGTACAGATGCCTCAGGCTGTGTCAATAGTACACGTACCTGGACACCAGAAGGGCAACAGCCCTACGGCACGAGGGAATTGTGCTGCAGACCTGGCAGCTTGAAAGGTAGCTGATGAAGATTACATCACCCCTGTGTTGGTGATCGAACTTCCACCTCCAGGTATGGGAACTTTGCCCCCGACCCCTGAGTATTCATCCTCAGACCTTGCTTGGATTCAAGAAAACACCAACCTTCAAAAAGGTGAAGATGGATGGTACCGAGACTCAGATGGCTACTTGATACTCCCCACTCAGTTGGGACGACAACTATGTGAACATTTACACTTTACTCATCTGGGAGAAAAAAAGACTCTGATGCTCTTTCAAACTGCGCGCCTGCAATTCCCCCGGCACCAAACGACTGTGAGGAACATAGTACATGCTTGTAAGGCATGTCAACAAATGAGACCAGGAAAAGGACAACACACAGGACTGAGGTATCGGGGAGAAGGACCGGGGCAGCACTGGGAAATAGACTTTACCGAGGTAAGGCCAGGCAAGTATGGTTACTGGTACTTGTTAGTCTTGGTAGATACCTTCTCAGGGTGGGTAGAGGCTTTTCCTACAAAGAGAGACCGCGATGATAGTGGCGAAAAAGATTTTAGAGGAAATAGTTCCCAGGTTTGGCCTGCCGGTGACCATCGGCTCTGATAATGGGCCTGCTTTCGTGAGTCAAATAGTTCAGAGCCTTGCCCTAGCCCTGGGGACCAAATGGAAGTTACATTGTGAATACAGTCCACAGAGCTCAGGGCAAGTTGAAAAAATGAATCGGACCCTAAAAAAAACTTTAACTAAATTGGCTATAGAGACTGGCGGGGACTGGGTGACCCTCCTTCCCTTCGCCCTCTTCCGTGCACGTAATACTCCTTATCAACTTAATCTGACTCCATTCGAAATTCTGTATGGGAGACCTCCCCCTATATGTCCAATCTTTGAAGGGAAGAAACTACCGCCTCCCACGTTGAGACAATTCCAAGAGGCCTTGATGGCCTTAAGTAAGGTGCATTCCCATGTTTGAAAACTGCTCTGGGAACTACATGTAGGTCAAAATAAAGAAATTGTCCCCTCGCATGACATTGGCCCAGGAGATTGGGTGTGGGTCAAGAGGCACCAAACCAAGGCACTAGAACCTAGATGGAAGGGTCCTTATGTTGTTCTTCTTACCACCCCAACTGCCCTAAAGGTCGATGGTATCGGGCCTTGGGTGCATTGCAACCACGTACACCAAGCTACCTCAGCAGAACAAGAAGACACCAAAAAAGAATGGGAAGCATCTCTACACCTGTCCAACCCCCTGAAGCTGAAGCTCCGTCGCCCACAAGACCAAGAGAAATCGTCTGGACCGTCTTGTGGATGACCATGTTACTCTGTTCTGAAGCTGCCATCATAAACCCGCATCAATCTGTCAGAATCACCTGGAAGCTGCAGAATGGACTAACACGTGAGATGCTCAACTCAACCACCACAATACATCCGCCAAATACGTGGTGGCCAGACTTATGCTTTGACCTTAAACCAGTGGTAAATGTGCCTTGGGCTAGGGGTTACCTTCGGATGCAGGGGTTCTGGGCATGCCCGGGCCACCAGAGGACCAATTGGAAGACTTGTAGGGGGGGGACAAGATTATTTTTGTAAATCATGGGATTGTGTTACTTCTAATGATGGGCCTCGGCACTGGGAGGTGGAAAATCTGGACTTGCTCAACTTCTCGTTCGCAAAGCCCACTCCCCAGGCCCTTGGGGATCCAACTTTTAAATGTGAAGAGAGTTGTAACTATGCACAGGTTAAGATAAGGTTCAATCAGGAAAAAGCAAAAAAGGAGGGGGCTTGGATTTCCGGCCTATCTTGGAGAATACAGACAAGAGAGGTGGGAGGATTCGGATACATTGACGGAGGAATTATAGTTATAAGCCAGATTCTAGAGCCAGTGCAGGTATACAGTATAGGTCCCAACCCAATGGAAAAAATTGATGTAACTCCCTACCCGACAACCTCCCTACCTATATCACAGAGACCAACAGAAGACCGAGAGGCAGGCTCCCTTATTAAACTCGGACATACAGATCCATTATAGAAATTAGTAAAGGCAGCCTATGCTACCTTAAATCAGACCCACCCTGAGGCAACTAAATCCTGTTGGTTATGTTACAACTTAATTCCCCCTTACTATGAGGCAATAGGCCTCAACGCCTCTTACGACCTGGCCAACGGCACTGATCCTCCCCAATGTCGATGGGGAGAATGAAAAGTGGGCCTTACAATGAGAGAGGTATGGGGAAAAGGGTTATGTATGGGCAAGATATTATCAGGTAGGTCTCCACTGTGTGCGCATGTCATTGAGCCTACGGACTTGCCCATAGCCAGGTGGCTAATACCACAGATGGGAGGATGGTGGGTCTGTTCACACACGGGGCTGACTCCATGTGTACACAGCTCAATCTTTGACCCCAAAGAAGAATTCTGTGTTATGGTAGCAGTCGTGCCAAAAATTCTGTACTGACCAGAAGAAACAATATATGATTACTGGGCCCAAAGGTTGACCTTAAATCCTCCAAAAAGGACTTACAGAGTTAAAAGAGAACCTATTACTGCCATAACTATAGCAACTATGTTCTGTCTTGGAGTAGCCAGGGCCGGAACAGGAATAACAGCCTTGTCCCTGCAAAGCCAGGGATTTAACTCCCTGAGAGCGGCCATAGATGAAGACATCACCCGTATAGAGCAATCTATTAGTCATTTGGAATCGTCTTTAACTTCTGTATCTGAAGTAGTTCTGCAAAACAGGAGAGGATTAGATCTGCTTTTTCTACAACAAGGGGGACTCTGTGCAGCCCTAGGAGAAGAATGTTGTTTCTATGCTGATCACACAGGAATAGTTAGAAAATCTATGGCCAAGGTGAGAGAGGGACTAGCCCAACGTAAACGGGAACGTGAGGCTCAACAAGGGTGGTTCGAGTCCTGGTTTCAGCAATCCCCTTGGTTGACCACTCTAATCTCCACATTGCTGGGGCCCCTACTAGTGCTTCTACTGATGCTTACTTTTGGTCCATGTATTATCAATAGACTTATAGCCTTTGTAAAAGAACGTATAAACACAGTACAGCTATTTGTGCTTTGGCAACAATATCAAACTGTGTCTCAGGACCAAGAGGAAGATTCCTCTATATGATCTAAGGACAGGGGTGAATGTTAGGGGCCAAACGACAAGCTCAGCAAGGTATACTAAGCCTAGGACCTGAGTGTTTCTTTAACAGAACATTCCTTGACCAAATTAGGAAGATTTCCTGCACGCACCAACCTAAAGGAGACAGGACGTGAGCTCATCTTGCCTAGCCAATCATGTAACGCCAGCTACCCCTGTAACTGAGACAAACAGCTGCCTGTATATAAGCCGCCATAATCCTTTGTTCTGGTCTCTTGTCAGATTCCACTGTGCTGGATGAGACTTGGGCTCTAGCGCGGTAGAAATAAACTCCCTTCTTGCCTTTGCATTACTGTGGTGGACTTGTTCTCTCGGTCGGTTCGGAGATACCGGCTTGGTGTATAACAATACTAGGAACATCTTATTTCCATGGATACCATAACAAACGTGATCTTGGCTGAAGTCAGTTTAAAAGAGTTCAAGTGATGATAGATGGAAAAGAAAAAAAAGAAAGACTTCATTTTAATCTTCACTAAACAATAGTTGTGTATTCAGTAATTCATGTCAAGTAATATTTATTTAACATTGATTGTATGCCAGGCACAATATGGAGATAGGAGGATTCTCTGCCCTTTCCTAGCTGACATTTTGTCATGAGAATGAAGCTTGTTTGCAATCTGATGCTGAAAGATTATACCATATTCCAAGAATAAATACGTTTCTCTGGAGGTGGAGAGTGAGGTCTGTTATTAAGGAGATTTGAGGTTTGTTCACTGTTAGCTAAATTA
The DNA here is from genome assembly GCF_001704415.2 of Capra hircus. Lineage (NCBI taxonomy): Eukaryota > Metazoa > Chordata > Mammalia > Artiodactyla > Bovidae > Capra > Capra hircus. The sequence continues at coordinate 20,638,934 of NC_030814.1, forward strand.
TTGAGGGCTTAGCATAGCGATTCCCAAATTTTACTGTATATTAAAATCACCTAGTATGTGTGTGCATGCTAAGTGGCTTCAGTCATGTCTGACTCTTTGCAACCCTATGGACTGTAGTCTGCCAGACTCTGTTCATGGGAATTCTCCAGGCAAGAATACTGGAGTGGGTTGTGATGGCATTCACATCCCCTGAGGAGATTTTCCCCACCCAGGGATCGAACCCATATCTCTCATGTCATCTGCATCGGCAGTCAGGTTCTTTTAACTCTCGCACCACCTGGGAAGCCCAGAATCACCCAGGAGGCTTGTTAAAACACAAATAGCTGCCTGGCATCTTGAGAGTTCCTGATTCAGTACATCTTGGGTAGAGCCTGAGAATCTGCACTTCTATCAAGTACCCAGAAGAGGCTGATCCTCCTGGTCTTGGAATCACACTTTGGGAATTACTGACATAGTAAGTGTATTAGTTAACTATCGCTAGTATAACCAATCATTCCAAACTTAGATGACTTAAAGGTTTATTATTGTACATAGTTTCTGTGGGCCCAGGTCTTGGGAGTTGGTTCAAGCTGGTTCTTGCTTGGGGTCTCTCATAGGGTTGCAGTCAATACGTCAGTCAGGGCTGCTGTCCTCCAAAGGCTCTACGGGTGCTGGAGAGTCCACGTCTTACGTGGCTCACTCACTTAACTGTTGATTAGGTGCTCCATTCCTCACTGGCTGTCGGCAGGAGGACTCAGTTCCTTGGTATCTGCATCTCATCTTAGGGCTGCTTGACTGTCCTTGTGTCACAGTAGCAGGCTTTCCCCAGAGCAAGTTATCCTAGTTGGAAAGCAATGAGGAAGTTACAGACTTTAATGACCTAGTCACTTGCCTTCACTTTTGCCACATACTATTCATTAAAAGTGAGTCACTGAGTCCACCCCACACTTAAGGGAAGGGGATTTAGGATCCACTTTTTGGAGGGAGGAGTGTCTAAAAAAATCTAGGTATATTTTAAAATCACTGTTCAGGTTCAGTTCAGTTCAATCACTCAGTTATGTCCAACTGTTTGCGACCCCATGAATTGCAGCATGCCAGGCCTCCCTGTCCATCACCAACTCTCGGAGTTCACTCAGACTCATGTCCATCAAGTCAGTGATGCCATCCAGACATCTCATCCTCTGTCATCCCCTTCTTCTCCTGCCCCCAATCCCTCCCAGCATCAGAGTCTTTTCCAGTGAGTCAACTCTTCGCATGAGGTGGCTAAAGTACTGGAGTTTCAGCTTCAGCATCATTCCCTCCAAAGAAATCCCAGGGCTGATCTCTTTCAGAAGCAAATATTTAATTAGTGATTAACTTTTCAAAGATGATTATATGATAAAAGAATAAAGTAGAAATGCTGAATAGTCAGAATTCAATAGCTGGAATTTGTATATTTTAACTTTTAGGGATTTTGAAATATTTTGAAAAAAATAGTAATATAGCATCATTGCTAATATTTTGAATGTTGCTTGTATTTTGAATATTCCTATTTTATAAAATGTATTTTGCTTAAATGTGGATACCAGGATATCTTTTTATTTTATGTATGTGTGTATATATGTGTATATGTATATATGTATCTATTTGTTGTTGCTGTTTAGTCACTAAGTCGTGTCCAGCTCTTTGCGACCCCATAGACTGTAGTCTACCAGGCTCCTCTGTCCATGGGATTTCCTAGGCAAGAATGCTGGAGTGGGTTGCTATTTCTTTTTCCAAGGGATCTTCCTGACCCAGGGACTGAACCCATGTCTCCTGCTTGGCAGGTGAATTCTTTACCACTGAGCCACGTGGAAAACCCTATGTACCTATTTAGCTGTGAACTTAAGTTTGATCTAGAAAAGGTTTGAATCACAGTTCATCATTTAGTAACTTCATGATCTTGAGTAAGTTGTTTAGCCTTTTAGAACTCAGCTTTCTCATCCATAAAATGGATTTAATGATAGTACCTACTCTATAGAATTGGTCTGGAGATTAAATGAAATAGCAAAGAGCTTAGTATGTTAATATTTCATTTTTATGAATATATATATACATTAAAAATAGAACAGTTCAGAAGGGGTTGAAATGAAAAATATAAGTTGAGAGAGTAGCAGACTTCAGTGAATGTTTGGAGAGAGAGAAAAAGTTTATATCTTAGCCAAACATAATTTTAAATTTCATTGAACATTGCTGGCTTAAAGAAAATGACAAACTTTAGCTATTTCTCATAACTTGTACTCTAGGCTCCTGCCATACTGCTTACCTTTATTTTTCTCCATTCTTCCTCCACTCTCAAGGAAGACCTCCTTCCCCAAAAGCCTTATATTTTTCATCCACACCAATTTAATCCTCCCTTTGTTCTTTTTTTTTTTTTTTCCTGATCTATATTTTCCAATCCAAGTGGCTCATCAGGACATTTCCCTAAACAAAGATTGTTCTTTCTTTCTTTAAGAAGAATTCTGGTACCAGCTGTTTAACATATATTTTAAATTCTGCTACTTATAAATTAATTACTAATATATCCATTAGCAACCCATAGCTCTTGACTATGCACTTTGTGTTGTGACCATGAATATACTACTATGACCTACTGAAACAGGAAGTTGTGAAGTAGTAGATCTGGTGCACATCATTTGTATGACATCGACATATTCTTAATTCCTTAGGTATGATGTGTTATGAACATTGTTTTTAATAATCCTAAATATCATTTTGTATTCCATGTCACGTAAATCTAATAAAATTTCGAAACTTCAGTTTACTAGATGGCAATTAACCTCAGTTTTAAGTTTTAAAATATAGTTTCCTTAGAAAACAAAGGTAAAAGCCCAGGTTTTGTACTTCTAGGTTCTTGTTCAGGACTCTGTGCCTTCAACATCTATTTTGAGATTTGGGAAAAGCGATTAGTGGTCAGAATGATGGTTGAGGTACTGTTGAGCCTTGCAATTCAAAAAGGTTTTATTATGTTTTATATCCTTAACGTTTCTTAGTTTCATCTTAAGATCTGAATAAGAATCACTCCAGACAGACATACCAAATAAGACTCTCTTGTGGGATCTGCATTGTAGCAAGTTCTCGAGTGCTGCTTCTATACAATAAAATTTGCTCTGCTTAGCAAAATAGATTTGGAAAGGTTTCCAATGGCAACCTTGAATGTGCAAAAAGATTTTTCTCATTCCTTGTTAGTTAGCTAAAGGTTGTATTAAAATGAACAATCTAATTGTTCTGGTTAATTGAAACTTTATTATAATGTAGTTTGGTGGTTGATTTTAAGTGTTCTATTTGTACCTTTTAGTGGGTAAGGCAATGAATATTTAAAGACTGGTTTTGTTGAGCTAGGTATTAGAATTAAAAGGCGTAAAGTGAGAAAAAATCTAGAACCCAGGTCTCCGAGTCTAGTGCTATTTGAGTTATTTTTATCTAAGATTGTTTTTGCCTCCTAGGTTCTGTTTTAGTTTTAATATAATTAAAACTTCATTTGACTATTTTTGATTTTGTCCTTTTTAGACTTTATTAGAGATGTTTCTTATTGTGGCATAATAGATTATTTACTTTGATATCAAAGTGAATTATGAATTCTAGTTCTGCCAATTACTAGTTGCATGATTGTGTGTGAATTGCTCAGAGCAAAGGACTCTGGGCCTCCATTTCCTCATCTGTCAAATGGGAGTAATAATTCCTACATTATAAGATTATTGTATAGATGAAACAAGTAGAAACTTATGTTCCTATTTCCTATCCTTTTTTCTAAAAGAACTTTTGGCCATTTAAAAAGTTGTTTAGTTTAATTTAACTTGACTAAAGATATTTATCACTTTCAAATTCTCATTTGTATTTACATTTTTCTAACAGACAGTTTGAAGATGATTAAAGGTATTTTTTCTGATTAATTGGTATCTTTTCTATTCGTAGTATGTAATATTGATCTGTCTTCTGTAAAGAAAGCGTGTGTCAAAACTGCACTGTCTTCCTCAAACCTTGTCTCCTTCTTCAAGCAAATACTGTGATACATGCTATAGGAGGTGTAAGGAAGAGAACTGTAAGATAAATAATGTGTCCTCAGGTATCTTGGATTCACCAGTAGACAGACATCAAAAACAAGTGGAAAGTAAATAAAAATAGAAGATCTAAATAGCATTCAAAGCAACTTTAAAGAGCTGCCCCAGGTAGCACCTGAGTTATTGTCAGAATATTTACCATTAGCATAAATACGTGCTAATGCAACATTCTGAAGAATGGTCAACTTTCATGTGAAATAAAAGCATTCATCTGAAGTTGATATTGGCAACCAGAATTACATTTTTCCCTTTTCTGTTTCCAGGATAACCCATGGAGGGCAAAGAAATATTGTCTATAGTTGTTTACCAACCACTATTATAAGGTCATGAGACATAAAAGTGAATCTTCCTTCATAGTGTTGGAAAATATTCTTGAGAATGGCATTGAAGTAGTTCCTGATAGCTGAACTGATAAAGAATCCGCCTGCAATGCAGGAGACCCTGGCTCAATTCCTGGATTGGGAAGATCCCTTAAGAGGAGGGCGTGGCAACCCACTCCAGTATTCTCAGGCTTCCCTGGTGGCTCAGACAGTAAAGAATCCGCCTGCAATGCGGGAAACCTGGGTTCGATCTGTGGGTTGGGAAGGTCCCCTTGAGGAGGGCATGGCAACCCACTCCAGTATTCTTGCCTGGAGAATCCCCACGGACAAGAGGAACCTGGCAGGCTACAGTCCATGGGGTCGCAAAGAGTCCAACACAACTGAGTGACTAAACATGAGGTATTTAATCTTTGTTTGTAACAGCAATAATAGGCAAAGAGAACTTGTATTTAAATAATTAAGCAAATGAAGTGTTTTCTCTTTCCCACTTAGGTATTAGAGCACATGATATAAAGTAATTGCTTATCCTGTGTTTCTACATACTTTCCAAAAGCGAGTGGGGAAGTTGGATACCTAGACAAAGTAAAATAAAAAAATAAACAAGAGTTAAATGAATTAATTAATTTTAGGTACCTACTTTTAATATTTCAGGTACATTTTTTCTTCATACTCTTTTGCCACCAGTGGTTTTAATTTTTTTTAAATTTCATGTATTTTCTGCCTTTTGAATTTCATTTAGGTTTTGTGACATTCGTGTATTTGTGTAGGGACTAATATATCAACATTACCTATTTGAACACTTCCATACTTTCTGGTTCTATGAGATATTCCAGACCCATGTTGAACTTTCTCTGCTCCAGCCCTTGACTCAGTTATTTCTCTAAGGAGTCCTGGTTCATTTTATTGATATCTTTAGAAATCAAGATCTGGGTACTAAGTGCCTTCATTAGTTCTATGATGTTATTCCTTTAAGTGGACAGAGCAAGGAAACACTCTCTCTCTTTCTCTGAATAGATTAAAAATCACAATTTCATACTGATATCTTCAATTCCAGTCCAACAGTACAGGACTCTTTCTAGCCTTCCCTCTTTCATTATTTGTAAATCCTTTCTCCAACAGTAAAATAGATACCTGCATTTTGTTACCTACAATGTATTTATTTACTGAATCCTTTTGGAGAAGGCAATGGCACCCCACTCCAGTACTTTTGCCTGGAAAATCCCATGGATGGAGGAGCCTGGTAGGCTGCAGTCCATGGGGTCACTAGAGTCGGACACGACTGAGTGACTTCACTTTCGCTTTTCACTTTCATGCATTGGAGAAGGAAATGGCAACCCACTCCTGTGTTCTTGCCTGGGGAATCCCGGGGATGGGGAAGCCTGGTGGGCTGCCATCTATGGGGTCGGTCACACAGAGTCGGACACGACTGAAGCGACTTAGCAGCAGCAGCAGCAGAATGTGTTTAGTTTCAGAATAATTTATTAATTGGTGAATAGTACTTATGTAGTTTTCTTTATTGTCTTTAGACTTAAAAAAAAAAATATATATATATATATATATAAAATTTCCTACAAAGTTGCTTAAGCTAGTTCTTTTCTTCTTTGTCCTCTTAAATAGGGTTATGTTATTCCTTGCTAGGGCAGTAAGGCTCATTTGTTGCTGTTTATATTTTCTTTTGGGTTTTCTCCAAATCCTGGTTGATTGTATTTTATTTTATTTTAATTTAAATTTTTATTTTTACTTTAATTTTACTTTACAATACTGTATTGGGTTTGCCATACATTGACATGAATCCACCACGGGTGTACATGAGTTCCCAAAACCTGAACCCCCCTCCCACCTCCCACCCCATATCATCTCTCTGGATCATCCCTGTGCACCAGCCCCAAGCATCCTGTATCCTGCATCGAACATAGACTGGCGATTCATTTCTTACATGATAGTATACATGTTTCAATGCCATTCTCCCAAATCATCCCACCCTCTCCCTCTCTCTCAGAGTCCAAAAGTCCGCTCTGTCCTTGTTCTAAAAATCAGAATTATACAAGAAGATGTACTTCAATTTCCTTTTACCCATTTTATTATGTTCTTTTTCTTCCTTCCTTCCATTCTGTTTCCACCCCTTGTAGGTGGCCAGTTTTATTAATTTTTGGTTTATCCTTCAGATGTGTATCTTCTTATATTTCCCTTTTCCTTTTCTAACATAAATGGTAAAATCCTATAGGTGCTCTTTTGCATTTTGCTGTTTTCTCTTAACCAAATATCCTGGAAATCACTCCATATCAGTTCATAATCTTCCTTATTCTTATCTTTTTTAGCTGCAATAATTCTCCCTTTGTGAATGTAGTATGATTTATTAATCATTATTCTACTTATGGGCATTTATGTCGTTTCTAGTATTTTGCTATTATAAACAGTGTTGCAATGAAAAACTTGGTGCATATGTATTTTTCTATTGTAAATGAAACTTTAGGCTCAATTTCAGAAGTGGAATTGCTGGGATGAGATGTACATGCACATGCAGTTTTATTAGGTATTGTCAATGTTAAATTCCCCTCCAAAAGGGTATACTGGTGAGATATGAAAGTGCCTGCCTTCCCGTAGCCTCACCAACAGAATGTCTTCCCATGTTTTAAAAGTTTTATTAATTCGGTTTGTGCAAATTTTAGTTTTCTTAAATTTCACTGTTGATTTGTAATTAACACTTTGAGGATTAATCCCTTTTTATTTTTTAGGATCTATCAGATGATTTTTTTTTCAGAATCCTATCCATCTTTATAATTTTTTTGTCATAATCATAAGGTTTTATCTATCCATTCACTCATTGCCTGTTAAAAAAATATCTCAAGTGACCTGTTTCCCAGACAATGCAGTAAGATGTGGTATTTGCCCTCAAGTTGCTACTGACAGGGAGGACAGGGTAAGCAAATAAATGGACCATTTGAATACAGTGTACTAAGAACCATATTATTGAGAATGGAGTGGGATGATGGAAATAAGTACATAGTATTAAGGGAGCATTAATGGGGAGCATTTCTCTTATATTTTCAAGAGTCATCCTGGGGAAAGTAATTTCTCAGCTGAGTGAATCTTTAATATGCGTAGAAATTAACCAGTAGAAAGAGGAGTGAAGGAGTGTTGGTGAGTTTTCCCAAAAGCCATAGCTCTGCACTGAAGAGAACTTTCAGTGAGGGAAGACAGAGCCAAACATGTCCTGGAATTGCAGGTATTAATAGTTCAATGTGATTGGCATATAAAATTCATGTATACACACATGCGTGTGGAAAAGTGAGAGAGGAGCAGGGGATGATACGGTTCAAGAGGCACATTGAGAAGTTTAGACTTCATCCAGAGGACAGAGGAGACTTACTAAAAAGCTTTATGCAGAGTAGAGATATGATTAGGATTTTTATTGTGGAAACGATGATGAAGTGTTTCCGAAGAACTTGAGGTTAGTCCTCAAAGTGTTGAGCTATGTTATAAACCTTGAGACATGTTAAGTCAGATAGAGGCATGATCCCTGGACCAAGAACTGGCTGATCTGAAAGAAGCAGTCACTTCTGTAAGGAATAATGAGCCCATCTTTTTCGGTCAGCAGTGAAAGTAAGGGTGAAGGGAGGTGGCATCGGAGAGACCATTGTCTGTTTTGGTGACTTAAAGTGAGTTCTTTTCTCAAAACAGGAGCTGCTCTTGGTGTGCTGGGCTGTTCCAGATAAATAATAGTGAAAAAAAGTGGAAGGTGAAAGTGAAGTCATTCAGTCGTGTCTGACTCTTTGCAATCCTATGACCATGGGATTCTCCAGGCAAGAATACTGGAGTGGGTTGCCATTTCCTTCTCCAGAGGACCTTCCGGACACAGGGATCGAACCCAGGTCTCCTGCACTGCAGGCTGACTCTTTACTGTCTGGGCCACCAGGGGCTCCATAATAATACTAGTAATTATATGGAATGATCTCTACCCATAACAGCCTATATTTTGCATTGACATGATTTTACTTACTATGAGAAAATTCTTGTTCAGAAGGATAAAATTGACTATAACTTTATTGTTCATTTCAGAAAATTCATGGGAATCCATTTAAACCAATATTAGACAAATCAAATTAAAGCAGCATTGTACAACATTTTTACTCTTCAAGATGCGCTTTGAAACCCTTTTAATTAAAAAAAAAATCTTTCCTCTCTCTTAGTCTGCCAGTTCCAAACTATCAGATCACAAGTTTGCCTAATCATAATCAAACCCTCCAAAATATCCATCTTAAACTAGATCCCCTAAGTCTTATATGTATCCCATCTTTGCCTTTCCTCTTCTGAAACATCATCATGATTCTTGTTAGGATCTTTGGCCTCTTGTACTGTGGTAAGCAATAAACTCAGGTTTGCTTTATTAACAGGTTATTTTGATGGTTTTATCAGGCAGTAAAGTATATACAAGGTTCATTTCTTATTCCATCTACAAATACTTTTTTGTGTAAGAGGTGACTTATAGTTTGGAACCATAAAGCCTAAATTAACAGTTCAAGAATATCTGTTACTTTTCTAGTTTTGTTTTCTTTCTTTTGTCACATGACATTTACAGTCAGAGAGGCCTCGGGGAATATCACTTGTGGTTCAGTTATAATTATTGTTTTTCATATTAGTGAATCTGCAAATGTATTATGGATTCAAGACTAAATAAGTGAACTACATGTTCTATCCAGTCAGCCCACATCAACCAAGGAAGACGTTTGAAAAAAAGCTATATAGATTTTATGTTAATTTGGTATTTATGAGCACCAAACTTTTAGCACTGACATCTGCCTGAGAAGAAACTTCATTTACAGCAGCGGCAGAAATGAAGTTCACTGTGAACTAGTTTTGGATACCATATGCTTTAACATGCTGAAGAGGAGGGGGAAAAAGAGGCATTTTAAAAACAGATTTTTCTTGCTCTCACTGTGGATGATGTTGCGTGACAACATTGTGACATCATAACTTACGCTATTTTATTTGCTGTTGCACCAATATAACATAAAGGCATATAACAGCACCTTGGATGTATGTAGGGCTTCCCTCCCATGGAACTTAAGGCACTTCACAGGCATTTTCTTTCTAAACCTCACAACATCTCTCTAAGGTATTGCCAAACTGGAGACAAATTTCACAGTTTAATCATGTGGAACACATTGGTAAATATAGATGTGCCTTTTCGAAAGTTGCTTCAAAGTGTATTTTGCAGCTCACACGACGTTTCTCAGGGTGTAAACCAGTGGTGTAATGTAAAGCTTTTGGCCTTCCCCCACACAAGCTGGGAGGGGAGATGTGCTTGGCAGCGCACAGAGGCACAGGAGGAAAGAAGGGTCTTGGGGAAAGGCCGGCTGAGTGTTTTGTTACACGTCCTCCCCTTTTTTCCATATCTCCACCCAGGGGTGCCTCCTTTTCTTCCTTCTAATTCTTTTCTTTTCAGCATCAGAAAAGAAAACCCAGTTAGAAAATTTGGCTGTGTTTAACAGTCTGGTTAGATTTTTCAGGGCAGAGCACAAAAGTCCATTTAACTCACAAGGCCTGCTGCTTATAATACTGGTAATTGAACAAGTGCTTATGGTTTTAATGGAAAATGAGGTATTCTTATGACATGAGACGGTGGCAACATTGCACAACAACTGTGCTGTTTCTTGCACTAACCTCTTCAAATGCACCGTGAAAAGGAATGGGCTCTTTCTCAGAATGCTTCTGCCTCCCACACCCCATCTTTCTCCTTCCCAGACCTCCCACACCTCCCAATTCCCTAGGAAAGATCTCTTGAGAGGGAACAGAGATTGGATGTGAATTCCAGTTGTGCTCTGGAAGAGCTGTGTGAACCCTGGGTTGTTAACCTCTCCGAGCCTTTCCTCCCATTTGTAATTTATATGTACTTCCTAAGTCACAGGTTTGCTGTGAAGATTAAATAAGATAGTTTGTAGGGAAGAACTGAAGAGCTACCCAGCAGATATGAATAAGGCCAGTCAGAAACATTTGACAGTCCAGTTTCCTGAGAGTGTCCAGTTTTCCACTCTTTTGGGTATCATCCAAACCAGAACCTTTTTTGAGAATGAAAGAGGGAGCTCTAGTACAACAGTCAGAAACTGGAATGATTTCTGACTTTGGGATGGTTTCCCAAGCAAACCAGGATGCCTGATCAGTCCATGCTGTTGTTCTGTTGCTCAGTCATGTCTGGCTCTTTGTGACCCCATGGACTTAGGGAAATTTCAGATGGGAAGTACCTAGGGCTTCCCTGGTGGCTCAGATGGTAAAGAATCTGCCTGCAATGCAGGAGATGAGAGTTCAGTTCCTGAATTGGGAAGATCCTCTGGAGAAGGGAATGCCAACCCACTCCAGTGTTCTTGCCTGGAGAATCCCATGGGCAGAGGAGCCTGGTGGCCCCAGTCCATGGGGTCGCCAAACAGTGGGACACAACTAACACTTTCACTTATACTTCTTTCACTATGCCTAATTGTATATGTTATTGTGGACACAGATGCTGGCGTTTTATGAATAAGAATACAATTTACTGCCCACATACTAGTTGAACCTGTACCACTTATTGTTTATTTTCACAGCTCCTTGTATAGCTTATAATCCCCAGCATGTGCTACATGGACAACAGGTGGCACCCGAGACCATTTCAAGAGTTACAGAGCAAACACTGAATTTTTTAAACTAGCGCGTCAAATCTGTATTTTTGAAAGTAAAATTTCTATGCTAAAATACTTTTATTTAGACCAAATTTAGAATTCATTTAAAGAAAACAAGTGAATCATATTATAATTGGATTACAGAATAAGTGATAAGTGGGAAGCCCTGCTTGACAGGGTAGAGCCAGGAGACTGAAAGAATAAACTAGTCAGTATTTGAATAAACAATATTATAATGTATCACCTTTCATTCCAGGAAAAGTGCTTTGCAAGAGTTGGAGAAAAGACAAATACTCAAACCAATCATGCCTCAGGTGAGGGGAATAGAAATGGAGTATTTGCATCTGACAATTAGCTTTGGTTACTTTTTCTAGTAAGTTCTGGGCCTTACCACTACTTATGTAGTCAGTATTGGAAACTACTTATGAACAGGGCTTCCCTGGTGGCTCAGTGGTAAAGAATCTGCCTGCCAGTGCAAGGGACGTGGATTTGATCTCTGGGCTGAGAAAATCCCTAGAGAAGGAATAGCTACCCACTCCAGCATTCTTGCCTGGAGAATCCCATGGACAGAGGAGCGTGGTGGACTACAGTCCGTGGGCTGCAAAGATTTGGACATGACTTAGCAACCAAACAACAACAACAAATGTATGAAGAATTGATAAAACGTGGTAAAATTTAATGCAGATGCTGGTTTAAACTTTGTGGGAACGTTTTATTCATGTTTATTCTTTGAGATGCATGATTTCGGATGGAGACAGTTGATCTTGTCTTGAAGATTTCAGGAATGAGTACTCTTCAGACTCTGAGTAGTTCATTTAATTCTCTGGTAATGAAAAAGGTTTTTTCTGATATCTAGTCTCAATCCCTTCTATTTCAGTTGAAGTTTCAGAAAAAGTAGGAAGGTGTTGCCATTCTGTCTTTCAATATTTGTTACCTAGATGCTGACAGCAGTGGATTTCCTGATGTTCACCTTGCTTTGTTTGGACTCAGTTTTCTTTTTGTTTGTGACAGTGGAAAGCATGAATGCTTCTTATTGCTTTTGTTTGTTTGCTTCAAATGGAGACAATTTAGATAATATATCAAGAGTCTTTTGTATGAATTATAAGAGGTCAGCCACTAGCAATTACACTCTGTCCTAAAGCACATCAAAATACTTGAAAGATGGTCATTCACAGATATCTATGTGCACTCGAGCTTAGGGTTTGTAAAGGTTTACGAGTATTTATGTATGGTTTTATGTCTATTTTCAGAGTTTTTTTTTTTTTTCCTTGTGGAACTTTGAAAAATGAAGAGAATTAAGTTGTTTCTAAAAAGCCAAAGCAGCCTGCCATCTCTTTTTCTTTTCTGGGCTACAGTCCAATTTGCACAGCAGTTGCAAAGAAAAAGCAAACGCATCACTAGATTCAGCGAGAAATATTGTAACAGTATGTAATCTCTGTCAAGATAAAATTGCTTTGTGATTTACATTACAATAAATCCTGACCTTTAAGTGCTGCAGACTAAGCTAATCTGTGAAGTACTTTATTCCAACACTGAATCAGCGAGTGAGGCTCAACCAAATTGACTGCATTAGTCCCACTGTGGTGTGGGTAAAGAGCCTATATATATCGAAGCAGATTACAGAGCATTGTTCTATGTGTACTATAATAAGCAGAATAGTTGAAATATTCAATCTGTTTCATCATTGTGAAATAATAGAATTATTTTAACCTTCCTTCTATTTGCCTATTATGGGAATTACAAGTAGCTTTGTTTAAATATCATTAGGGCCTAATTTAGATAGATGAGAACAAGAAAATTCAGAATTAAGGTTAAAATACCACACGGCATTTTAACCTTAATTCATGGCCTATGACTGTTATTTATTTTCTTTTTCTTTTTCTCTCTCTCTATCTTGATACAAGAGCTAAGGTGTTATGTTGAATTTCTCGGTTCTAGCTTTGAATTTTTGTCTTCCCAAGTTAAGTATTAGATTTATCAATCACTGGAGAATGGAATTTTCTCCGAGATAATACAAATTTAAAAAATAACTAGAATTTACCAAATTTGGGAGTTTTTAAACTGTTATTTCTTCGTGGATTTTTCTCTCCTCCTCTTTCTTGGCTTTCCTGTGGATTTTGAATATACATATATTAGACAACTTTATATTATCCCAGAGGTCAGTGATACTTTCTTTTCCCAATCTTTTCTTTCTATGCTTCAATTCCTGTAGTTTCTATTCAGTTCAGTCGCTCAGTTTTGTCTGACTCTTTGCGACCCCATGAATCGCAGCACACCAGGCCTCCCTGTCCATCACCAACTCCTGGAATTCACTCAAACTCACGTCCATCGAGTCGGTGATGCCATCCAGCCATCTCATCCTCTGTCGCCCCCTTTTCCTCCTGCCCTCAGTCCCTCCCAGCATCAGGGTCTTGTCCAGTGAGTTGACTCTTTGTAGTTTCTATTGCAGGTCTTCAAATCCACTCCCTTCCCCTCCTTAATTCCCGCCTACCCCCCCCCCCCCACTGTAGTGCCTAATTTGCTGTTAATTATATCAAGGGTATTTATATATTTAATTTCAGCTCCTAGATTTTTCATCTCTAAAAGTTTCATGAATAAAATCTTCCCTTTCTCACCTCATCACTTCATGTGTGCTAATTCTATTATCTCTGTCATTTTTGCCTCTTTTCCTGTGTGGTGAATACTGATTGAATAATGGATATTGTGCTTTTGTTTTTAGGGGTGAATTTTTTGGTATTCCTTCAAGTACCTTTAAAAATAGGGCTTTTGTCCTGGCATGCAATTGCATTCTTAGGAATAAATTTCTTTGAGGCTGAGTTTTAAGCTTCGTTGGGCAGATCCAGAACAGCCTTTCATCTAGGGCTCATTTGCCCCAGTGGCTAAGGCAATATCTTCTGAAAACTCTTCCTCATGCTTAGCATATTTTACATCTTCCTGCTCTGCCTGGTGGGAACATGGATTGTTTTCATCCCTATAGGAGATGAATTGAGAATTGATCTACTTACTGCTTCTCTAGCTCCCTGCTCTCTGGTACTCTGCCCCAGAAAGTCTCCCTGTCTTGCTGTTTCTGAATTCCAACTTCGGTCGCTTCAGCTCAGCAAGACCATAGGGCTCCGTTTGGGTTCCCTTCCATTCCCTGAGGACTGTTAACTGTCTTCAGGTAGAATGTTGGAGGTGGTAGAGCTCACAGTGTCTTCCTCTCCTTGGGAGCCACACTCTTGTGTCACTTATTATTTAATGTCTAAAAACAATTGTTTCCTGGATTTCAGTCAAATTTTCTAATTGTTTAAGGTGGAAGGCTCATTGTTACTTCTATCATGGTCAGAAGCAGATTTGCAAATAATTAAAGTTTAAAAGGTAGTTTAAGATTTGTATTTAGCTAATGTTTAGCAGTTCTTGCCAGGATACTTTGATGGAGACATCAAAATAAGAAGGTTATTAAACAAATTCTGGATTTGTTACAATGAACTCTTAACAATAGTTAATGCTCATTGTCTGCCCACAAAACAATATAATTATTGCAGATCAGGGAAGACACTGTAATCACTTCAGCAACTTGAAATCAGATTTTTAAAAACTTCTTTCCGAGTTATATACAAATGTTTTTGGAAGTGCTAGAGGCCTCCTCCATGGTTTCCTTTGGCACTTGTTGCTCTGCTCTATTTTCAAGTTATATTTAGTTCAGGGGAACAGTTTTCATTTTATTAAGGCAAACTTTTAGGGGTTTTGTGTATTTTTTATTTTGGGTTTTTATAATAAATTTATAGGGTGCCTTGAGGGCAGCCCAATTTACATTATAGGGGGCTACCTAAGAAACTCACCTGGGATTGATCACTGTGTTCTGCCTTGAAGCACTATGGCCTAGAACCAGAATTGTTCATGAGATACCCCACATTATAAATAGAGACATCCTCAGGGCACCATATCAATGTACACTGGAGGGTCTTCTCTTGCATTTTGAGGGGAAAATAACAGAGTTGGTATCCCCAAGATAAGAGCAGCTTAATGCTAAAAGGACACTTGAGCATTTAGCTAAAACATTAGTATTTTTAAAGGCCAGTTTCATAGTTTCAAACAATTTTAAAGTCAAAATATAGTGATTTTCTAGTGTACTCATTTTAGTGCCCCAAAGAGTACAAAACAAATAACTTGAAGGAGAGATTATATAAAAATATTGATAGATTGATATTGGTAAGGTCACATACACACAGAGATGAATAGTCTTTCAAAATGCTCTTTATTTTCTTACCAGTTTTTTAAAATTGTCAACTAATCGGACTGTTACAACATGATGAATTTCCAATATTCAAATTTTCTGTGACCTAATCTTCAGATTAGATGCCAAAGCCTTTGACTGTGTGAATCACAACAAACTGTGGAAAATTCTTTAAGAGTTGGGAATACCAGACCACCTTACCTGGTTCCTGAGAGATCTGTATGCAAGTCAAGAAGCAACAGTTAGAACTGGACATGGAACAATGGATTAGTTCCAAAATGGGAAAGGAGTACATCAAGGCTGTACATTGTCACCATGCTTATTTAACTGCTATGCAGAGTACCTCATTTGAAATGCTGGGCTGGATGAAGCACAGGCTGGAATCAAGATTGCCAGGAGAAATGTTAATGACCTTAGATATGCAGATGCCACCACCCTTATGGCAGAAAGTGAAGAGGAACTAAAGAGCCTCTTGATGAAAGTGAAAGAGGAGAGTGAAAAAGTTGGCGTAAAACTCAGCATTCAAAAAATGAAGATCTTGGCATCCAGTTCAGTTCAGTCGCTCAGTCATGTCCGACTCTTTGTGACCCCATGAGTTGCAGCACACCAGGCCTCCCTGTCCATCACCAACTCCCAGAGTTCACTCAAACTCACGTCCATCGAGTCCGTGATGCCATCCAGCCATTTCATCCTCTGTCGTCCCCTTCTTCTCCAGCCCCCAATCCCTCCCAGTATCAGAGTCTTTTCCAATGAGTCAACCCTTCACATGAGGTGGCCAAAGTACTGGAGTTTCAGCTTTAGTATCGTTCCTTCCAAAGAAATCCCAGGGCTGATCTTCAGAATGGACTGATTGGATCTCCTTGCAGTCCAAGGGACTCTCAAAAGTCTTCTCCAACACCACAGTTCAAAAGCATCAATTCTTCGGCACTCAGCCTTCTTCACAGTCCAACTCTCACATCCATACATGACCACTGGAAAAACCATAGCCTTAACTAGACGGACCTTAGTCGGCAAAGTAATGTCTCTGCATTTGAATATGCTATCTAGGTTGGTCATAACTTTTCTTCCAAGGAGTAAGCGTCTTTTAATTTCATGGCTGCAGTCACCATCTGCAGTGATTTTGGAGCCCAGAAAAGTAAAGTCTGACACTGTTTCTACTGTTTCCCCATCTATTTCCCATGAAGTGATGGGACCAGATGCCATGATCTTCGTTTTCTGAATGTTGAGTTTTAAGCCAACTTTTTCACTCTCCTCTTTCACTTTCATCAAGAGGCTTTTTAGTTCCTCTTCACTTTCTGCCATAAGGGTAGTGTCATCTGCATATCTGAGGTTATTGATATTTCTCTCAGCAATCTTGATTCCAGCTTGTGTTTCTTCCAGTCCAGCGTTTCTCATGATGTACTCTGCATAGAAGTTAAATAAGCAGGGTGACAATATACAGCCTTGACGTACTCCTTTTCCTATTTGGAACCAGTCTGTTGTTCCATGTCCAGGTCTAACTGGCATCCAGTCCCATCACTAAATGGCAAATAGATGCGGAAATAATGCAAACAGTGTCAGACTTTATTTTGGGGGGCTCCAAAATCACTGCAGATGGTGACTGCACCCATGAAATTGCACCCAGCTATGACAAACCTAGATAGCATGTTAAAAAGCAAAGACATTACTTTGCTAACAAAGATCCATCTAGTCAAAGCTATGTTTTTCTAGTAGTCATGTATGGATGTGAGAGTTGGACTATAAAGAAAGCTGAGTGCCAAAGAACTGATGCTTTTGAACTGTGGTGTTGGAGAAGACACTTGAGAGTCCCTTAGAGAGCAAGGAGATCCAACCAGTGAATCCTAAAGGAGGTCAGTCCTGAATATTCATTGGAAGGACTGATGCTGAAGCTGAAGCTTCAGTTCTTTGGCCACCTGATGGAAGAACTGACTCATTGGAAAAGACACTGATGCTGGGAAAGATTGAAGGCAGGAGGAGAAGGGGACGACAGAGGATGAGGTGGTTGGATGGCATCACCAACTCAATGGACATGAGTTTGAGCAAGCTCTGGGAGTTGGTGATGGACAGGGAAGCCTGGCGTGCTCGAGTCCATGGGGTCACAAAGAGTCAGACATAACTGAGCATCTGAACTGACTGAATCTGCAGAGTGGGCTTCCTAGGTGACTCAGTGGTTAAGAATCTGTCTGCTGATGTAGGAGATGGGGGTTGAGATCCCTGGGTTGAGAATATTCTCTGGATTATGAAATGGCAACACACTCCAGTATTCTTGCCTGGAAAATATCATGGATAGTCATTGGACATGACTTAGCGACTGAGCACAGTCTGCAGACGAGAGTGTCAGAATAGCTCACTGATCTTTGTGATGTCAGTTAAATCAATATTTACCTCTAAAAGAGTGATTTTATTTTTATTAGAAAGAAGCCTTGAGTCAGCCTGCAACACTTTCCACTTTCCAGTGTCATCCTCAGGTCAGTAAGATACTTCTCCACCTGCTTATATGAAAATGCCAATTCCACACAGGTCATGAGCTGTTGATATTTTGTCCCTATTTTCTTGATTTGTGGGTTCAACAGGACACCTTATCACCTATTCAATTATTAGATGTTGGTCTGTGGGTTTTGGTTTTGCTGCTACAATTGTTTTCTGTTTTTATGACAGAATTTAGAGAGATTCAAAACTGCTCCACTGCCATCACTGTCTTTCCAGAGTTTCTTCCTACCTTGAATTCTTGAATATTTTGTTTCTTCATCTGTTAGAAATAAGAGAACAAAACCACATCCTAATATTTTTTTCTAATTCTGAGGTCTGTGACTGTATAAGGTAACTCAAAATTGTGAAAGAAGTAATATATATATGGTATAGCCTCACTCTCATATTATCAGACTCTGCATGTCTAAGATTAGCTGTGTGCTACAGTTATATATATTTCTTCCTCTGAGTCACAACTTAGCCTCATATCCATCTAACTATACATCCATCCTAATAACATACTGAGCCTCTTACTACAGACTAGCTTTGTTTCTCTAGGTACTTATTGGGTTTGCTGTGCTATTTGAGGCTGTAAATATCCACACTATTAATACCATTTCTCAGATATATGATCACCTAAGCAGATCTGATTGTTACTTGGAGGTGAAATGTGAGTGTTACAATTTTTGTTTGTTTTTTTTTTTTGTTTGTTTTGTTTTATTTTTGGGTAAGTGGGATGGATAGTGATACAGTATTCCAACTTTTTGACACTGAGGATTTCTTATCTAGCACCACAACCTGGACCACTTAGCATGATCAAACCAGCGCTTGAAGTTTCTTCATGATTTGTCAATCAGCTAAAGATAGCCAACTGACCTCACCATTGGATCAGTAGCCAGACTCTATGAGCTTGGAAGACTTGAATAAATCTAAGCCTATGAAAAGGCACTGGGGAGTATTACCTATAGTCATGTGATGATTTAGTGTTATCGAATAGCCCATGTAGGGAGCTGCCCACTCTGCCCTGAGGAGGGACAGTCCTGGTGAGTAGTTGTTGGGAGACACTTTGGCCAATGGGGCAGAAACCACACTCAGAATATACAGGAATTCAATTTCAGGCAGTGCTTCACTTCTCCAGAAGATCTTGAGCTCAACAAATGTAGATTACTTACTTTTCACCATATTCCCTGAGGTCATACAATTTGTATAACAAACATTTATGGAGTATCTTCCATTATCAGTCATTTTGTTAGGTTTTTTTATCTTTTTATCTTAATGTAATTTTTTCTTATTACAGTTATATTGACAAATGCTTAGAAAATCAAACAGTACTTCAAGACTCATAAGAAGTAGCTAATCCCTGTTTTATTTTTCTCCTCTTCTAATTCCTTCTCTCCAGAGGCAACTACTCTATTTTTAACTATTTAGTCTTATATTTGCTACCATATATAAAAATAGCTTTTATTGCTATTTCTTGATGTATCTCTTTGAATATTATTTATTGACTTCCTTCTCTAGAAGATTATGGTTTAGTTCTCTTATATCCCCACTCCTTCAAGACAGACATATTTCTCCTTCCTTATTCTTTCAGTGAAATTATATAATCATTTGTATTTGTCAATGTTTATTTACATTGTTATGATCATGTAAATATTATATACAGATAGTGAACCATGTATTATACTCTATTTCATTTCCTTTCAGATATAACTTATATTTTCTTTGAAATAAAAAAAAATCTGTTTTCTTTTTTTTTCTATGTAAATATCATTAATGCATCCCCAGTTCTCCGATGAAACTGAAATCCTAACTCATTGGGTAACCGTCATGTTCATTATGTGTGAGAGGTATTCTTTTAAAGATCTCTTTTCTTCTACTCTAATCTGCCCTGGTTGTTCTTCAGGCCTGCCACATAGCTAGCATCCTGAGAGTTCCATTTATGAGTCTGTTGGGCTTTCCTGGTGGCTCAGATGATAAAGAATCTGCCCTCAATGCAGGAGACCCAGGTTCGATCCCTGGGTTGAGAAGATGTCCTGGAGTAGGGCATGACAGCCCACTCTAGCATTCTTGCCTGGAGAATTCCATGGACAGAGGAGCGTGGTGGGCTACAGCCATGGAATTGCAGAGTTGGCCATGACGAGGGACTAACACTTTCACTTTTACACTACATCTTTTTGCTGTGTTCCATTTCACTCTAGTGCTATTTCTGATTGTTCCATTCTTCTAGTCTCCTTAAGATCTTTTTGTCTCCTTAAGATCTTTTTTCTAATGAAGCATTTTCTAATTCCTTAATCCTTTCTTTTTTTTGCTTATCTAAATCTTTCGTTACACTCATTGACTTCTTAAACTGTTATTTTTCAGTTTTAGGATTTTCCCTGAATTCTTTTTAATACAGATTGCAGTTTTGATGAAATTCTTCATCTTGCCATTTATTTTCTTGACTGTGTTATTAGAGTTATTTTGAAATTCTTATTGATAACCCCAACACCTGGGATGTGTTTCTGTTTTCTCTTTCTCTTTGTTTTCAGTCATTTTTGTCTTCCTGGCATGCATAATTTTTGACTTAATGCCAGACATTGTAAATTAAAAATGATTGATTTTATCTTTTTTTCCCAGAGAGAATTTTTCCCCCCTCTGGCAGGCAGTTAGAGGAGGGATGGATCACCTTGATATA
The DNA here is from genome assembly GCF_001704415.2 of Capra hircus. Lineage (NCBI taxonomy): Eukaryota > Metazoa > Chordata > Mammalia > Artiodactyla > Bovidae > Capra > Capra hircus. Next base: position 20,659,324 of record NC_030814.1, read on the forward strand.
TTTGTGCCTAGTTATTTCAGTCTGTTCTCACAGTATTTCTGCTTGTAAATCTCAGCTCAAAGTCTGGGGGTATCTACCAAGACCTCTTATCTTTCACAGACTTTGAACCCCCATTTTTGTCTTCTTGACACTGTGGTCAGTTGAATACTGCTTCATTTGCAGCTTCTAACCTGCAGATTCCTGCTTGGTTTCTTGGCTTCTAATCTTGGACATCTTAAGAATCTGCAAACACCTTAAGCAGAGAAGTTATAAGGAATGTCAGGTTTATTTCTTTCTGTGGTCCCCTTTTCTTTAGGATATTGGATCCTCCAATTTGGAAGCCTAGGTATCACTGAACTTAAATTTAGGTCTCCATAAACCATGGAAACTGACACACACACAAAAGCCAACCTTTTTTTGTTTAACTTCAGTGCCCTACAGGGCAAATCAACAAATATTCTAGGGAAAAAGCATCAGTGAATGTAAGCTCATCTCAATGAGTTTCCCCTTCCTCTGTGATTTTGGCTCTTGAAGTCCAGGTTGCCTTTTTTGCTATCAGTACTTTAAAAAACTCTATTTTTATCCAGCTTTCAGTTTGGAACTTGTGACATTTAGGATTTGAGGGTTTTTTTCTTGTTTAATTCTAGAACAATTTATGCCCTTCCATTTTTCTTTTTCCCTCTTGAAAACCCTGGTATTTTGATATTGGACTTGCTAGATGGATCCCTTAACTTTTAACTTCTCTCCGTCTTATTTTCATACCTATGTCTTTTCCCTTGGGCTAGCTAATTTAGAGAAGAATCTTTGATATTATGGGTTATGGGGTCAGAATGGCTGCTGGTGTTCTAACAGACAAGTAGGGGTTGAGGAGCAGTGTTATTCTAAATGTAACCTTGCACTCTGTGCCCCTGTTTTGAACTTGGTAGCTTGCTCATGCCTTTAGCTCTAACTTCTATCCCTAGTTTTAGAACTTCCCTGGTTCTCCTCCCCATATAGTAAACTTTAGTCTTCAGCACAGATTGAGGAGAGAGATTTGGCTATAATTTTGTTTTTGGTCCCACTCTACATGTAGCTTCAGAAATACTTGGTACTGTGAGTTCTTGAGACTTCAGGCTCTTTGGCACAAGTAGATGATAGCCAGGTTTCAGCTTTCTCTGATATGTTGACACTTAACCTTTTACTTGTTTGCTTCCAGCTATTAAACTTATCTTGTCAACTCTTGTCCCTTTCATTCTTCTCTTATTTTTGTTGTCCTTGTAGATTAATATTTAATATGTATAGATTGTTTTTTTTTTTTCTTTTCTTGTTCTTTTTTTAATCTAGAGCTCTAGAGCTTTGAGGAAGGACCAGAGACAGGTGTGTTTAATCCACCATACTTAACAGGAAGTTTTAGTTGCTTTATATACATCACAATGTATTTCCACAGCACATATTAGTATATATAAAGAAAATGCTGAAGGAACATAGTGAATGACAAGTTGGAATTAAAACTCAGTCTGTTACTTGAACCCTTATTTTAGAATGAGGTTTTTTTTTTTTTTCCCCTATTTTGAAATTCAGGTTTTACTCACAAGTATGAAGAAATCCAATCTTTTGAAATCAAGTGATTCATGAAGTAAGAGTTTTTTACAACATATGTTCATATGTTCACCTCCTCTACTTAGCATTAAATTCTTAAGTTCTTATCACATTATAATGAATTATAAATTTTCAAAATGCAAAGTAATTTTGCTAATATCTTTCTTTCTTATTTTAGTTTTTATTTTGTGTTTGAAATTAATTACTAAAACTACTCTAGAAAAACTATCCTCTAATTGAGACTTTTCTCTAAGTCAAGATTATTCTCCTTGATAGACTATATCCATTTTCTTTCATAGAAAATAAAGTTTCTTTTTTAACTCTTGTGTTTTTCTTAAAATTTCTAGGAAGTTTCTTATTTTGTTTCCTTTTGGGCTATTCCAGAATTCCCTTTTGCTTCTTCTCAGCATATCTTTGACCCTGGAGACACATGGTGTAAATTTTCCCATATATTCACCATACGATTAATGCTTTGTTATTTCTTATGGGAAACAACTAAGATCTATGCGAAACAAGATTTTTTTCAAAAGACAATTATCAAACAAATAGAACATTTAATGTATGAGGGTTTCTGTAAGAAATCACCATCTAAAAGTGTGCCAGCTTCACTTTAATATTTCTGCTAAGGAATGGAGAAGGTCCTGGTTATGGGACAATGTCATATGCAAGTGAAAAAGTGAGAGTGTTAGTTGTTCAGTGGTGTCCGACTCTTTGTGACCCCATGGCTGTAGCCCACCAGGCTCCTCTGTCCATGGAATTATCCAGGCAAGAACACTGGAGTGTGCTGCCGTTCCCTTCTCCAGGGGATCTTTCCGACCCAGGAATCGAATCTGGGCTCCCTCATTGCAGGCATATTCTTTACTGTCTGAACTACCAGGGGAAGTGGATTTATGATGGGCTGTTGTCACTTTCAAACATTTTTGTTCCATGGGAATTATAAAGGGGCATAGAGATGACCTGTGAATGACTGGGTCCACGAATAGGCAGACTTTTAAAATTGTAAGTACTATAGTATTATATGGTCTGTGGTTGTTTGGATTCCAGTGCCAAACTGCAGCCATGAAGGAATCATATATTGGAGGAACTGTGGATACAGAGGCCCACTGTAAGTTATATGCAGATTTTTTACTTCTCCCTGAACCCCTGTGTTGTTCAAAGGTCAACTGTATTTCAGTTTTGAAGTTATCACTTACTTTAAGGCAAAAACCTGTTTGTCTGCCCTTCCTTCCCTATTTTCAAGAGGTAGGGCGATTCTAGCTTCTAAATATTTATAGGAAAAATATCCAGATAATCAAAGAACTGAAACCAATGTGGAAATATCTGATATATAATATTATTTGAGCTGAGAATAGATTGGGTCTCAAACTATTACCAGGTGGCTCAGTCAGTAGAGAGTCTGCCTACAATGTGGGAGACCCAAGTTCGATCCCTGGGTCAGGAAGATCACCTGGAAAAGGAAATGGCAACCCACTCCAGTATTCTTTCCTGGAGAATTCCGTGGACAGAGAAGCCTGGTGGGTTAGAGTCCATGGGTCACAAAAAGTCAGACACGACTGAGTGACTAACACTTTCACTTTCTTTCAAACTATTGCATTGGTCTCTAAATCTCTTGGCACTCTGAAATCTCCATGTTATTACCTATTTTGAAAGAAACAAGATTATTTTATTTTGTTAAATAGCTAAAACATTTTGTATTCCCTAGGAACTTGCTTTTGAGGGCTTCCCAGGTGGGGCTAGTGGTAAAATCCTGCCTGCCAATGCAGGAGACATAAGAGATGTAGGTTAGATTCCAGGGTTGAGGAGATCCCCTGGAGGAGGGCATGGCAACTCACTCCAGTATTCTTGCCTGGAGAATTCCATGGACAGAGGAGTCTTGTGGGCTACAGTCCATAGAGTCACAAAGAGTTGGACACGACTGAGTGACTAACACTTTCACTTCTCTGAACCATTCCATGGTATTCTGTCTCTCCTAACTAGATTGCAAGCTCTTAAACAGCTAACAAAGAAATGCCATGTTGATATTACATAAAAATATGCTCATAAATTTTGTTCCTCTAAATACAGAAAATTGTGTTTGTGTTTTAATTCTATAGTCCATGTTCTTCAGTGAAGAAACTGATGAAAGGTCTCTATTTCCACATGGGATCCTGGGTGGTTTGCCATGAGCAAAGAGTCAACAGATGGCTCTGAATGGGAATCTTTTAAAACTAGGATAGTGATATCTAGGATATTCTCCCTGATATTCTACTGGCATAGCCAGACAAGAAGAGGATAAAAATGAAATAATTACAAGGAAACATTTTCAAAGTTAAAGTAGTAAAATCCTAGCTGAGGAAGTGATCAATTAACAGATAGAAGCAGACTGAAGAATTTTCCAAAACAAGTAAGCAAAGGGAAATTTAGAAACCACAAAAGAATACATATCTCGATCTATTATAAATCACAGTGACCTCTTCTATAACAAGGGCAGTTTCCAACAGGCAACTCTGGGTAAGAATTTTAAAATCAGTGCTAAAGTCAAGTGGAGAAAAATAAAATTGTAAGGGAGACTAGCTTCAAAATGACTTTGTGACAAAGACTTTTAATGATAAAATAGTAACAGAGAGGAATAAATCCCTAAAGAGAGAAAGGTACCAGTAAGGATTACAATTACAAATGTTAGAGAAAGAGAATCACAAATGAATGGTGGTGCAATTTTCGCAAGTGTAGCAAGAAAAGAGATTTAAATCGTTTTGAGAAATTGACTCTCTCTGATGTAAAAATCATTTTTCTTTTTTAATACATACGTTCTGCAAAAATGTAAGTTTTGGGTTCAAACTTGGATCCTCTTTTTCTTGCCTCATGTCTGTCTTCCTCATGTCCTTTTATTTGTCCTCTTAAGAAGAAAGCTTGTGTGACTCTGTGCTGACATGCATGTGAGTCTTTGCTGATATTTCAACCCAGATTGGAGGTGAGATATCAAAGGCTGTAAGGAACACAGGAAAAATTGAGGAATAGCAGCTAGTAACTCAGATGATTAGAATAAGAGATGGAGAGATGTGGTAGAAGCAGATAGGTACCAGTACATCCCACATAGCAGGGTCCAATAAATATTTGATGTAAGAATAAAAAAGATGAATACAATTATGAACATTTGAAGAGATTGTCCCGCACCAGAACATATAATAAAAATAGCTACAATTTATCAAGTGCTTTTCACATGCCAAGTGCTGTCTGATTATTTTTGTATCTTGCTTAATTTGGAAAATACCTTTAGAAGCTAAACATCATCCTCAATGTACTAATGAGAAAATCAGGCTCAGAGATATGAAGTGTCTTGCCCCAGTCCTCCCAGTCTGTTGCTCAAGTCCATCTAACTACTGTGACCGATGACACCACTTTTCCCTGAAAAAAAATAAGTAAGGCCATGACAGTCACCCTGTTCCTTCTAGTATGTATGAGGTTCCAATACTGGGGCTTCCCAGGTGGTGCCAGTGGTAAAGAACCCACCTGCCAATGCAGGAGAGGTAAAAGATGCAAGTTAGACCTTTGGGTCAGGATGATCCCCTGGAGGAGGAAATGGCAACCCACTCCAGTATTCTTGCCTGGAGAATCCCATGGACAGAGTATCCTGGTGGCTATGGTCCATGGGGTCACAAAAAGTCAGATATGACTGCAGTGACTTAGCACAGTTTCCAATACAGTGTAGTGTAGAGTTGTTGTTTAGCACTCTGTAAAATTGCTGGGGAGACATTTTCAGTTGGAAGTTCCATAGGCCATAGTCAGTGATTAAAAGGGCCTAAAACTGATTTCATTGTCTTCCCTGCAAACCCCATCTCCACCTCCTCCTTCTTTCCTTCATTATAGTTAATGGCACCATAGTCTACCCAGGAACCTATAAATAATTCTACTTTCACAGCCTCTGCAGTCAATTTTGTCACTGAGTCCTTAGCTTTCACCTCTGCAATATCTGCAGGATCTGAACACTCTTTCTGTTTCATGACTGATGCCTTTGTCAGGCTCTCATTTGTTCTCACTGGTACTACTCCAAGAAGCTTTTGATTTGTTTCACTGCCTGCCATTGCGGCCATCTCCACCTTAACCTGCAGCTGGAGTCATTGCCCTTGGTTAAAAAGTGCTACCCAAGGGAAAAAAGAAATCCCTTTTGCTCCCATGACTTCATTTACTATCTGTACGCTGATAAGCCACAAATGCATATCCCTAGTCCAGATTTCTCTTCAGAGTTTCCATAGTAATGATCTGAACTCAGTAAACAGTACCACAATCCACCCAGTGCCTCTGACATTGTCACTCTGATAGTCATCAGTTGCAAGTTCCTGTAGTTCTACTTGCTGAATAGCTTTCTTTTCTGTTCACTTTCCTCTTATATGCCACTTTTCTGCTTCCATCTTATCTGTCTGCAATAGCCTGAGTCACTGGAGCAGCCATGAAAATACCTTCTAACTAGTCATCCTGTGTCCTTGGTTTCCCACTTAAAATTCACACATATTATATTTTATTAACTGTAATATACACATTTTTCTTTTACCTTTTAACTTCTCTGAAATCAGGATATATCTTATGATTGATTTAGTATATATAGCTCCATTAGTAGAATTTTTTTTTAATGTCATATGTAAAAGGATGGTGCATTTTCTATTTAGTGATGTCTTAGAGTCGATGAAATGTAATAAGAAATGGTATGGACCTAACAGAAGCAGAAGATATTAAGAAGAAATGGCAAGCATACACAGAACTATACCCAAAAGATCTTAATGACCCAGATAATCACTCACCTAGAGCCAGACATCCTGTAATGCAAAGTCAAGTGGGTCCTAGGAAGCATCACTATGAACAAAGCTAGAGGAGGTGATGGAATCCCAGCTGAGCTATTTCAGATCCTAAAAGAGGATGCTGTGAAAGTGCTGCACTCAGTATACCAGCAAATTTGGAAAACTTATCAGTGGCCACAGGACTAGAAAAGGTCAGTTTTCATTCCAATCCCAAAGAAAGGCTATGACAAAGAATGCTCAAACTACTGCACAATTGCACTCATCTCACATGCTAGTAAACTACTGCACAATTACACTCATCTCACATGCTAGTAAAGTAATGCTCAATGACAAAGAATGCTCAAACTACTGCACAATTGCACTCATCTCACATGCTAGTAAAGTAAATTCTCCAAGCCAGGCTTCAACAATATGTGAACTGTGAACTCCCTGATGTTCAAGCTGGTTTTAGAAAAGGCAGAGGAACCAGAGATCAAATTGCCAACATCTACTGGATCATCAAAAAACAAGAGAGTTCCAGAAAAACATCTATTTCTGCTTTATTGACTATGCCAAAGCCTTTGACTGTGTGGATCACAATAAACTGTGAAAAATTCTTCAAGAGATGGGAATACCAGACCACCTTTACCTACCTCCTGAGAAATCTGTATGCAGGTCAAGAAGCAACAGCTAGAATCAGACATGGAACAATAGATTTGTTCCAAATTGAGAAAGGAGTACATCAAGACTGTATATTGTCACCTTGATTATTTAACTTATATGCAGAGTACATCATGTGAAATATCAGACACAATATCAGACAGGGTGAAGCACAAGCTGGAATCAAGATTGCTGGGAGAAATAGCAACAATCTCAGATATGCAGATATGGCAGAAAGCAAAGAGGAACTAAAGGGCCTCTTTATGAAAGTGAAAGAAGAGAGTGAAAAAACTGGCTTAAAACTCAGCATTCAAAAAATGAAGATCTTGGCATCCGGTCCCATCACTTCATGGCAAATAGATGGGGAAACAATGGAAGCAGTGACAGACTTTAGTTTCTTGGGCTCCAAAATCACTGCAGATGGTGACTGCCACCATGAAATTAGAAGATGCTTGCTCTTTGTAAGAAAATCTGTGACAAAACTAGACAGCATATTAAAAAGCAGAGACATTACTTTGCCAACAAAGGTCCATCTAGTCAAAGCTGTGGTTTGTTCAATAGTCATGTATGGATGTGGGAGTTCAACCATAAAGAAAGCTGAGCACTGAGAAATTGATGTTTTTGAACTGTGATGTTGGAGAATACTCTTGAGAGTCCCTTGGACTGCAAGGACATCCAGCTAGTCCATCCTAAAAGAAATCAGTCCTGAATATGCATTGGAAGGACTTATGCTGAAGCTCAAGCTCCAATACTTTGGCCACCTGATGCCAAGAACTGACTCACTGGAAAAGACCCTGATGCTGGGAAAGATTGAAGGCAGGAGGAGAAGGGGATAACTGAGGATGAGAGGGTTGGATGGCATCACTGACTCTATGGACATAAATTTGAGTAGGCTCTGGGAATTGGTGATGGACAGGGAAGCCTGGCATGCTGCAGTCCATGGGATCACAAAGGGTCAGATGTGACTGAGCAACTGAACTGAACTGAATAATAAGAAAAATCATCTTTCTGGGTATGCTACTATCCTGCATAGAAACTTCATTGATTTCCCACTGTCCTTTAAGATATTATTCACTATTTTAAAAAATGCTTTGCAAAAATTACCTTTATTACATGTAACAATAAATCCAACAGATGCCTGTGTATATTGATCACATGATTAGTATTCACTGAACTTAGTGTGGACCTATAACAGGGACTCTTCCCTGTAGAACACGAGTCGTAGAATTCAACATTCTTGACTTCCCTGTGAGGCCCTGCATGCCTGACCCTTGTTTACCACTGTAGAATCATTTTTGCTAATGGTCTTCTAGTTGTCTGTCCTTCAACACATTCATCCAAGAAATATTTACTGGGCGACTACTATGTGTTGGGCACTATGATGATATTCAATGAACCAAAAGATAATAGATATGGCTATTACCTCATGGTGCTAACTGTGGATTTGAAACCTCCCAGCCTGTCTTGAATTTTCCATGTTGTATTTTGTCTCAGGACCTTTAAATATACTAGTGCCTCTCTTAGGAATGGCCTTCTTCTTCCCGCCCCTGCTTTGCCTCTCTACCTAGCCCTATCTCCTAGTCATCCTTCAAGACTTATTTTATAGAACACTCCCTCACAGTCATCCTGTTCCGCACTCCCCAGGTTCCTGCACTTCTTTTCACGGCACTTTCAGAGCTTACCTTTTTAGAATCTGTCTTCCCCTTTGGACTGTCAGGTCCATGAAGGCAGAGTCTGTATGTACTCATGACTTTCTCCCAAGCCCTTAATCCAGTGCCTGGCTCATATTAGGGCCTCTTTAAATATTTATTGAATAATTAAGTAATGGAATTGGAAATTGAATTCAATTTTTAAAAGATATTTTTTAAAAAGTTCTGTGTCTTTTTGGTTGTGCTGGGTCTTCATTGCTGAGAGGCTTTTCTCTAGTTGCATCGAGCTGGGGCTACTCTTGTGGTGCACACGCTTCTCGCTACAGTGGCTTCTCTTGTTGATTGCCAGTTCTAGGGCACTTGTGCTTCAGTAGATGCAGCGTGTGGGCTCAGTAGTTGCAGCTCCTGGGCTCTAGAGCACAAGCTCTGTAGCTGCAGCACCCAGGCTTCACTGCTCCACAGCATGTGGGATCTTCCCTGACCAGGGATCGAACCTGTGTCTCCAACATTGGTGGCATATTCTTTAACACTGAGCCCTCAGGGAAGCCCGTCAATTCAATTTTGAACCACCTTGAGGCCACTTGAATATATATTTAAAACAATCAAAATAGAACCATCAACATAGGGGGTTACATGATAAGTTTTATTTTGGCAGGTGAGAAGAGGAAAAAAATATCAGTTTCAAGCTGAGACGCACAGATGTTGATATTTAATATTATAAATATTTTATTCTTTGAAATAAGTGCTATAATTATCTAACATCATTATTTTCATTGCAAGTTAATATACTGACCAACACTTGTACAGTAGTTTTTGTGTTTTGACACAGTAGATCATACTGTTCCTCTGTTAATTTTAAAGTCTTCTTTTCCTTTGGTCTACCCTTTGTATTAAAGGTGGGCTGCTTTTGTGCATCATGGATTAGCTCAGAGAATTATATTTAAGAACTAGTTGTAGATTCCATTCCAAGTGGTGAACTCGCCTAGCACACTAGGCAGAGTCTACTATTTTGCAAATATGGGTCCAATTATAATCCCAAGAAAGAAGCTTACTAATGTCATTTTATTTTTAAATATAGCACATTTTTATCAACGTTCAAGGCAATCTTTAACTGCTGTCCTTTCTTTGCTCTAGATACATATTTTTCTTGAATTATGTATACTCTAATTCATTATGCAATTGTATATTTCTTGTAATTGCCTCTGCATTTATATCAGCATAATCTTCTTATGCGTAATCACAGAAAAGTGTGAGAAATAGCCCAAAAAAGAAATCTTACCTTTAAAATGCTCCACAAAAGATAAAGAACCACAATTTTAGGTTTTCTAGTTGTTGAATTTTACCTTTTCTATTTTTAGCAACATCTCTCCAAATTCTTGGATGAAAGGGCTATAAAATGTGAAGTATTATTACCACAACCTATAGCAACAAACTACCTCAACACAGGTATAATCAAAAGGGAAATTTTTATAAGCACATTCATATTCAAAGATCTTGTGATATAAGCCAACCCCTGTGGGGGTATTATTTTCAAACATAACAGGTTGACATTATATAATTACACACGGCTGGATATTGAAATATCAAAAAAGGAAAAAGTGCTTATAGTAGTACTCACAGCACACTATTATGAGTATTCACATTTATCCACACATCTTTAGAGAATTATTTCTGGTTACATATTACAGACTTTAGCAAAGATATAGTGATTTATTTAATATCAATATTAGGTTTTGACAGTAATGTCTTAGCAAGCAAAGGGAGGTGTGGTCCCAAGACTCACTTCCACTCAACAATGGGGCTCCTGGGTGAACCTCTTCTCCATTGTTCTGCATTCAGTTTGTTAAACAGACATTTCACATATGTATATGTATATAAATATTCAAAATCCCATTCAATTATCTTCATAATTTGTACTCCCAGGACTATTTAACTTTTCCCTTTATTGTTGTTTCTACTTTTGATGATGACATTTTTATTTTCTAAAGTAGTTTCTTTTTTTCAAATGTTCCACTTTGCCATCCACTTCTCCTTTATGCATCTTCTATAAAAATGGTATTGAAATAGAAATTTCTGTAGAAATAATAGAAATGATGGGAATTAATCAGCATCTCTGATTTCTTTCTATTTTCTTCTATTTTCAGTGCTACCTTCCTTTCAGTTCATCTCTGGATTGTAACCAATTTTTACCTTTCTCCTGTCAAATGTCAGGTTTCTAAGCTTTCCATTTTCTTCGCTTAACATGAGGTCTCAGATGTGCATGGTGCACTGTGAGATTTGACAATAGAGATTCACAGCTTAGGCCCCAAATGCCATCATTCTTGGAACATTACTTGCATCGTCTCTCTTCAACTTGGTCAGCTTGGTAATCTTACATCATCTCTTCTTCCTACTAGGTTATGGAGGTACAATCTATTGGGTGTTCTTAAATATCTCTCCTTTCTAGACTTCTTTTCTAAAATATTCCTAGCAGTTTTTTTCCTAAAGAAGCTTACCTATGGGAGAGTGGGATTGAGGTAAAGGGTAAAAACAGAGAACTAGATCATGAAACAGAAACATAAATATATTTTTGGAGGAGCATTAAGATGACGTAGGAGAACAGTCATGATTTAAGAGTGAATACTAGTAAAGCAACAAACTGTGGTATATGTAGTATTTTAGATATAGTAGTATGGGGAACTACTCCCTCCATTGTTGACAAATCACTCAGTCAACCAATGAACCGTGCAATAATAGAATAAGCTGTCCCAATTAACACAGTTGGATTTAAGTGGGTACATACTCAATAAAGAGAGTTCCAGATAAACATTTATTTTTGTTTATTGACTATTCCAAAGCCTTTGATTGTGTGGATCACAACAAACTGTGGAAAATTCTTCAAGGCATGGGAATATCAGATCACCTTACTTGCCTCCTGAGAAATCTGTGTGCAGGTCAAGAAGCAACAGTTAGAACTAGACATGGAACAATGGACTGGTTCCAAATCGACAAAAAAACTGTGTCAAGGCTGTATATTGTCACCCTGCTTATTTAACTTCTATGCAGAGTACATCATGAGAAATGCTGGGCTGGAAGAAGCACAAGCTGGAATCAAGATTGCCAGGAGAAATATGAATAACCTCAGATATGCAGATGACACCACCCTTATGGCAGAAAGTGAAGAAGAACTAAAGAGCCTCTTGATGAAAGTGAAAGAGGAGAGTGAAAAAGTTGGCTTAAAACTCAACATTCAGAAAACGAAGATCATGGCATCTGGTCCCATCGTTTCATAGCAAATAGGTGGGGAAACAATGGGTGCAGTGAGAGAGTTTAATTGTGGGGGCTCCAAAATCACTGCAGATGGTGACTACAGCCATGAAATTAAAAGACGCTTGCTCCTTGGAAGAAAAGTTATGACCAACCTAGACAGCATATTAAAAAACAGAGACATTACTTTGCCGACAATGGTCCATCTAGTCAAGGCTATGCTTTGTTCAGCAGTCATGTATGGATGTGAGAGTTGGACCATAAAGAAAGCTGAGCACTGAAGAACTGATGCTTTGAATTGATGATTTGGGAGAAAAGCATTGAAACATGTATATTATCATATATGAAATAGATCGCCAGTCCAGGTTTGATGCATGAGACTGGGTGCTCAGGGCTGGTGTACTGAAATGACCCTGAGGGATGGGATGGGGAGGAAGGTGAGAGGGGGGTTCAGGATGGGGAACACATGTTCCATGTTCCATGGCTGATTCATGTGAATGTATGGCAAAAACCACCACAATATTGTAAACTAATTATTCTCCAATTAAAATAAATTAATAAATTAAAAAAAAACAACTCTTGAGAGTCCCTTGGACTGCAAGTAGTCCAAGGGAATCCGAATGGAAATCAGTCCTTAATATTCATTGGAAGGACTGATGCTGGAACTGAAGCTCAGATACTTTGGCCACCTGATGTGAAGAGCTGACTCATTGGAAAAGACCCTAATGCTGGGAAAGATTGAAGGTGGGAGGAGAAGGGGATGACAGAGGATGAGATGGTTGGATGGCATCACCAACTCAACGGACGTGAATTTGAGTAAACTCCAAGTGTTGGTGATGGACAGGGAGGCCTGGCATGCTGCAGTCCACGGGGTCTCAAAGAGCTGGACATGATTGACTGACTGAACTGAATTGAACTGATACTCAATAAAAGAGTTGCAAAAAGTCAAGGCATAACTGAGCAACTAATACACACACACACACACATACTCAATAAAGTGTACTAAGACTCTTCATGGTGGTTATAAGAGGCTCAGAGAGTTTACTCAGCTAACTTTGTTGCCAACCCTGTCATCTCTCTTGGATCTCTTGCTCTTTCTTTCTATTCTGTTCTTTCTTGCTCTTTCTTTCACAAGCCAAAGATGCAGATTCTAGAATGCAAGATGAAACTCTTTATAGCTCTTCAACCTCCTACCCCTAACTCATACAGAGACTGACTTACAACCACAATGGGCTTTCAGTAAACATTTATAGATATGAATTGTAATTTGCAAAAGTAATTCAGTTTACCTAGTTTGTTTTGCTGCTTGCTTTTAATAAATTTTACTTTGGGAACTCTTATTAGGGGCATCTATGCTGACCTTTAAAACTTCTGTAGGTGTTGTCTTGAGATATGAAGCTAAAATCATTATCTTTCAACAGAAATAAAATTGGAAAATCTTAATTTCATCAGAAAACTAGAAATAAGTGAAAATAAGCATCAAATAAAAACTAAATGTAAATACTCTGGAGATATAGTGTAACTATTCTGCCCTTTCTTCCAGTAAATCATCTTTTTACACCCTTTATGACCTCTTTGGGTATTGGTGCTCATGAATAAAAAATATTACTTTGAAAAAACAAAATAAATTCCTTTGCTCTAATTAGGCAAAATGAAAGCCTTCTGTTACAATTTATATTATTAAAATTTTGACATTTTCTGATGGCATAAACCAAGTTCTATTTTTAACAAAGTCCTATGTTAGAAAAGTGCTTAAGGAGATTTCTAGGTTCTAGTGAAGTTTGAGTTTTTGTAATTGTTTGATACCAAAAATGTGGTATAACAAAACAGTTTTGCTGTCTTTTCTTACTTTTCAAATAGTAATTGACCTATTGAATTGTATGTACTCAGAAAAATATTATAAATGATTAAAATTTAAAAATATAATTATTAAAAGTTTCATACATAATAGAAATAATCATCTGGGATACAGAAACTATAGGGTAAAATAGTCAAGTAGGGTTTACCTATGTCAAAAACACTTGAAAGGATTTAAAAATATGGACATTTATGAACACTACAAATTTGTTGAGAATGACTGAACTGACTAGCTATATTTAAGAAAAATAAATGTGAGAGGATACAAAATTCTGAGCCCCATGTTCATTTATGTTAAGGAGCTGATGATAGCTCTAGACAATGTAGCTAAATGTACTGTCTCTGCTCTTAGCTCCAATTTTTTTCTTCTCCAATTTACATTATTTAAAAATATTAATATATATGTGTATTTAAATATACATATATTTATGTCATAGCATAAGATATATCTCCTTTTTGCATCAGTTCAGTTCAGTTCAGTTCAGTCACTCAGTCATGTCTGACTCTTTGCAACCCCATGAATCACAGCACGCCAGGCCTCCCTGTACATCACCAACTCTCAGAGTTTACCCAAACTCATGTCCATCAAGTCGGTGATGCCATCCAGCCATCTCATTCTCTGTCACCCCCTTCTCCTCCTGCCCTCAATCCCTCCCAGCATCAAGATCTTTTCCAATGAGTCAACCCTTTGCATGAGGTGGGCAAAGTATTGGAGTTTCAGTTTCAGCATCAGTCCTTCCAATGAACACCCAGGGCTGATCTCCTTTAGAATGGACTGGTTGGATCTTCTTGCAGTCCAAGTGACTCTCAAGAGTCTTCTTCAACACCAGAGTTCAAAAGCATCAGTTCCTCGGTGCTCAGCTTTCTTCACAGTCCAACTCTCACATCCGTACGTGACCACTGGAAAAACCATAGCCTTGACTAGATGGACCTTTGTTGGCAAAGTAATGTCTCTGCTTTTTAATATGCTGTCTAGGTGGTCATAACTTTCCTCCAAGGACTAAGCGTCTTTTAATTTCATGGCTGCAGTCACCATCTGCAGTGATTTTGGAGCCCCAAAAAATAAACTCTGACACTGTTTCCACTGTTTTTTTTTCCACTGTTTTTCCCCATATATTTGCCATGAAGTGATGGGACCAGATGCCATGATCTTCGTTTTCTGAATGTTGAGCTTTAAGCCAACTTTTTCACTCTCCTCTTTCACTTTCATCAAGAGGCTCTTTAGTTCCTCTTCACTTTCTGCCATAAGGGTGGTGTCATCTGCATATCTGAGGTTATTGATATTTCTCCCAGCAATCTTGATTCCAGCTTGTGCTTCTTCCAGCCCAGCATTTCTCATGATGTTCTCTGCATAGAAGTTAAATAAGCAGGGTGACAATATACAGCCTTGACATACTCCTTTTCCTATTTGGAACCAGTCCGTTGTTCCATGTCTAGTTCTAACTGTTGCTTCCTGACCTGCATATAGGTTTCTCAAGAGGCAGGTCAGGTGGTCTGCTATTCCCATCTCTTTCAGAATTTTCCAGTTTATTGTGATCCACACAGTCAAAGGCTTTGGCATAGTCAATAAAGCAGAAATAGATGTTTTTCTGGAACTCTCTTGCTTTTTCCATGATCCAGTGGATGTTGGCAATTTGATCTCTTGTTCCTCTGCCTTTTCTAAAACCAGCTTGAACATCAGGGAGTTCACGGTTCACATATTGCTGAAGCCTGGCTTGGAGAATTTTGAGCATTACTTTACTAGCGTGTGAGATGAGTGCAATTGTTCGGTAGTTTGAGCGTTCTTTGGCATTGCCTTTCTTTGGAATTGGGATGAAAACTGACCTTTTCCAGTCCTGTGGCCACTGCTGAGTTTTCCAAACTTGCTGGCATATTGAGTGCAGCACTTTCACAGCATCATCTTTCAGGATTTGAAACAGCTCAACTGAAATTCCATCACCTCCACTAGCTTTGTTCATAGTGATGCTTTCTAAGGCCCACTTGAGTTCACATTCTAGGATGTCTGGCTCTAGGTGAGTGATCACACCATTGTGATTATCTTGGTCATGAAGATGTTTTTTGTACAGTTCTTCTGTGTATTCTTGCCACCTCTTCTTAATATCTTCTGCTTCTGTTAGTCCATACCATTTCTGTCCTTTATCGAGCCCATCTTTGAATGAAATGTTCCCTTGGTATCTCTAATTTTCTTGAAGAGATCTCTAGTCTTTCCCATTCTGTTGTTTTCCTCTATTTCTTTTCATCGATTGCTGAGGAAGGCTTTCTTATCTCTTCTTGCTATTCTTTGGAACTCTGCATTCAGATGCTTATATCTTTCCTTTCCTCCTTTGCTTTTGCTTCTCTTCTTTTCACAGCTATTTGTAAAGCCTCCTCAGACAGGCATTTTGCTTTTTTGCATTTCTTTTCCATGGGGATGGTCTTGATCCCTGTCTCCTGTACAATGTCACAAACCTCCATCCATAGTTCATCAGGCACTGTCTATCAGATATAGTCCCTTAAATCTATTTCTCACTTCCACTGTATAATCATACGGTATTTGACCATTTAGATCATACCTGAATGGTCTAGTGGTTTTCCCTACTTTGTTCAATTGAAGTCTAAATTTGGCAATAAGGAATTCATGATATGAGCCACAGTCAGCTCCTGGTCTTGTTTTTGCTGACTCTATAGAGCTTCTCTGTCTTTGGCCTCAAAGAATATAATCAATCTGATATCAGTGTTGACCATCTGGTGATGTCCATGTGTAGAGTCTTCTCTTGTGTTGTTGGAAGAGGGTGTTTGCTATGACACCTCTATGAAGAGGTGTTTTGCATCAGAGCCTTTATTAAATTTTTTAAAATATGCAATTACAAATACTCAAAGTTCACTTCAGAGAAAGTCTTATTTTGTAAATTTTGCTTTTTCCAAGATATTTCCTATTCAGTTTTCTAAAAGTGATTGCTATTTTATGTTGCAACTCTAAGTCTTATTCTATTCAAAGCATTCTGGGTCTATGTTCATTCTACTCATGTTTATTGTGTACCTATGATGAACAGGCTTCCCTGATGGTGCAGAGGTTAAAGCATCTGCTTGCAATTCAGAAGACATGGGTTCCATCCCTGGGTTGGGAAGATCCCCTGGGGAAGGAAATGGCAACCCACTCCAGTATTCTTCCCTGGAGAATCCCATGGACAGTGGAGCCTGGTAAGCTATAGTCCACAGGGTCGCGAAGAGTCAGACACGAGTGAGCGACTTTACTCACTCACTCATGATGAACAGGTGTTGTGTTAGAGGCTGTGTATGTAGGAATGAATTGGACATTATCCCAGCCCCAGGGAATTTACATGCTAGGGGCAAGTACAAACCCACATAAAGGAAACTGCCCTATATTAGAGAGCTGGGATTAGGGTAAAGGGAGAATGCTATGGAAACATGAATAGCATCCAGTCTAGTCTTCATGGGTCAAAAAGGGCTTCCCAGGAGAAGAGGCCATGATATTGAATCCTGAAGAGTAACATTCAAGCTAGATCAGGTAGAGAGGAAGAGTGGGAAGACTGGTCCAGGAAGGTGAAATAGCATGCACGCTTTTAAATTGATGAATTTTTCTCTTCATGAATAATTTTTATACACTGTGGTGATGAGGATATTGTTTTTAACAAGTCCTTTTAAGGAAGAGTCACTCTATTGGTGCTAAAATGGATAGCTCTATATGGAGATGCATGCAGCATTTTTCCTGTTGACCCCTCCCCCCCCCCACCCCAGTAGCAGCAACTAGCTGGACTAATCACTTGCATATATTACAGTGAATGTAAATGTACATGTATGACCTTGACTGAAACTACCTAACCTGTCTAGTCCTTAAAAAGCTGCGCAAAATAAAAGAACACTTGGAAGGAACATATCTGTTAACAGTTATGATGTGTTTGGCTGCAAGTAACAACAACAAAAATCCAACCTAAATTGGTTAAACAATTATGAAGTTTATTTTATATAGCTGATTAAGTCAGGAGTAAGACAGACTTCTTGTCATCAGTTGTCTGGTGAGAAGTCATCGAGAATCCAAGGTTTTTCTGCCTCTGTGCTCTAGCATACACAGCATCAGCTTCATCCTATTCCTGTTTCTTTCCCTTGTGGTTACTATCAGGGCTAAATGATTTCTTGTTCACATCCAACAAAGAAAGAGTGAGACCCCCGACCTCAAGTATGGAATCAAGTTGTTGCCGCCAGTGTAATCTGCGTACCGTAGGACACATCCTATCTTAGACCAAATGCAGTCTTGAGAGGTACACAAATTTTCTGTTTACTGGAGAAGTGGAGAAGTACACTTAGAGAGGGTGAGAAGTCAGGAGAGCCTTTCCTGAGTCATGGAAGGGAGACATAGATACCTAAGGAAAACCATCCTTCTGTTAGGAAGGTCGAAGGGAGACTACATGTGGGATAGACAAGCGACAGTGTGTTCTACCAAATTGTGTGCTGCTTCTTCATATTTGCTTAATTTAAATTCATTCTCCCGACTGGAGAGAAAAACACTTCTATATCACTGGGGAAAAAAGAGCATGATTCTAATGGACTCTAACTCTTTGAACTATGCTTGGATTGATACTTAGGCAGAGATGAAGTAAATGCTGAGTTGTGGAGACTGCTATTTTGTCTTTCCTTTCCTTCGCTTCCTGAATTGTACTTTTGAATTTCTACATTGGTTTTTGTGGTCCACATTTACCATAGAGTAGAAAGAAATTGCAGGCATTTATTTTGCTGTAAAAGTATTTTTAGATGTTTTGTGGGCTGTGTATCAATTACTGTATAACATAGAGTTAGGAAGGAATGTGCAAAGTATATTTAGCAACCTTTTATAATATTTTAAGAGCATTTGAATCTGACACATGCTATATAATTTATAGAGATGCAGGTTACATCATTATAAGGTTACATATTGGGAAATCTACAAAAAAATCCTTAACAAAAATACCTTCTTGAAACACAGACTGAGGAATGTTCCCTCAAAGGGAAAATATGTGATGACTGCTCAGGTTTTTCTTCCCCCATTCTTTATTTTGTTTTTGTACTTCCTATGCGAGTATAGTTTTGTGGTTTCTCATCATGACAAATAGATGACTGAAACAGAAGGAGTGTATGTCTGTTGAATGATTGAACCTTATTTTTTATTCAGGACTATTCTTTCCCTTTGGCTACACAGGGTGGAGTGATATGCTTGCCAGAGGCTGGGTAAAGATAAACATATTCTCCTATGGAAGTGGCAGAGTACAACGATTACTGCATAAGCAAATGCGAAAGGTTTCTTTCTTTTTTTTTTTTTTTTGCACATTCATTCAGGGTAATCTTTGATGGACAGAAGGAAGAATAAACTTAATAGATTAAAACTAAAAAAAAATAATGATTTTTATCTAATATTTGAATAGTGACATATTTTTTCAGTATTTTTGTATACGTTATCTCACATAATATTTTCACCCTGTGAAAAGAGAAGGGTGGCAATGCTATTACCATTTTACAGATTACAAAATCAATATATATGAGGGTTAAATGAAATGTCAACAATCTCAAGTTTAAGAATGAGGTACAGGAACTTAAACTTTTTGTTTATTTTCTGTGTGTGTATATGTATTCTAGTAAAATGTTTTACTCTTCTCTATCTCTCTGTTTTTTAAGAAAGAGAAAAAAAAACACAAAGAAAACAAAAGAGTCAAAAATGTTAATTCCACATGATCAATTTTTAAAGGATACACATTTGCTGGATTATGAACTCTTATAAGGTATCAACTGTCAATTTCTAGAAATTGAATGATTTCAAATACTTTAAAAAATACCCTTTAAATACAGTATTTTCATTTTTGTTCATTTTTCTATCAGGCAGGGGTCTCACACACCCAGTTTAATCTCCTTTGAGTGTTTTTCTTATGCTTATTCTCTCATCCTCTTATTTCCCACTCTCCAAAACCTAAATTCCTCTCTCCTATGAGGGTGTTGGTAGCTCAAAATACCTGTGAAGCCTCCACTCAGGGCCTGAAGACCATTAATGGGTCCTCTCATGTTATTTAACGGAGAAGGCAATGGCACCCCACTCCAGTACTTTTGCCTGGAAAACCCCATGGACGGAGGAGCCTGGTAGGCTGCAGTCCATGGGGTCGCTGAGTCGGACACGACTGAGCGACTTCACTTTCACTTTTCACTTTCATGCATCCGAGAAGGAAATGGCAACCCACTTCAGTGTTCTTGCCTGGAGAATCCCAGGGACAGGGGAGCCTGGTGGGCTGCCGTCTATGGGGTTGCACAGAGTCGGATACAACTGAAGCGACTTAGCAGCAGCATGTTATTTAGAGGCATCTATTTGGGCTTCCCTGTTAGCTCAGTTGGTTAAGAATCCAGCTGCAAAGCAGGAGACCCGGACTCAATCCCTGGGTCAGGAAGATCCACTGGACAAGGGTTAGGCTACCCACTCCCGTATTCTTGGGCTTCCCTGGTGGCTCAGCTGGTAAAGAATCTGCCTGCAATATGGGAGATCTGGGTTGGATCCCTGTGTTGGGAAGATCCCTGGAGAAGGGAAAGGCTACCACTCTGGTATTCTGGCCTGGAGAATTCCATTGACTGTATAGTCCACGGGATCGCAAACAGTCGGATGCGACTTTCACTTTCCCTTTCATTTAGGAAAATGCATTCAGGAGAATGTAATGAAAACGCATTCAGATTACTACTGTTGGGCATCTTTGAAATCCTATATGTCACATGGTGGTTTACCCATTTCTGGGGATTCTCCTAGATACAGTCTTAAGAATTTGATGATTGACACAAAGTTGCCTCTCAATAAACAGCTATAGATAACTATTGAGTTTGCTGCTGGAGTGAATGTGTTGCATGATTTTGTGCTTTCTGAATCCAAAATAAGTCTTTGAGTAAGGTATGCTTTTTGACAGCTGCTGATAACATCTGAGAGACAATTTAATTCGTCTTCAACTAGAGCAGCCAAAAATAAAAAAAGCAAACAGGCTACATCACTACTCCTGCTTATTTGATGAATATCAATAAATATGGATGAAACACCTGAAGGAGCACACAAATGCCTAGTTAGCAAATTTGCCAAGTATGCAGACAATGGGTGTACTGCATGATTATGTTTGTTGAAAATAAAAAAGAGAGACACATAAATAGGGCTAGTGAGAATGAAGATTCAGTGAGAGCATCACATAATGCTCATAAAGTATCTTTCATCTTGGGTAGTTGAAAGCATTTTAAAAGTGTCCTCATGACATCCTTCTGGTGCTAGTAGATGGTAAAGAAATATCGTCTCCATTTAAATTAAAAAGGATGCTGAAATGGGAGTTGAAAAGTGAAGTGAACTGCTTAATGTCTCCTCAGAAACGGAGGCTGTGTCTGTCTGTGGCAAGTGTATTGTGTCATTTGCCCCCAAGCAATCTTTTTCTAGCTCTGTATAAATTATCTACCTGGCAAAAAGAAGACTGAAGCTGGGAGCAAAAATATACTTCTGTGGGTGTAATTGTATTCGTGGCCAAATAGAATTTGGACTTCTTCCATTAGCAGGAATGCCTGGTGGTAGTACTAACTTTAAAACCCTGAGTTGTCAACAAACAGAAGGAGCCTCGCTGAACAGGATTAGAGAGGAAGAAAGGGAGAGATGGGATAAATACGCAGGCGCATCCAAGGATTTAACCTCAGATTTCCTTGAGGAAGATGAATTTTGGGGAGGGATCTTTTCTTTATGGCTAGGCTCACTTCTGTCTGTTACCTTCCCCAGATACTTTTCTTGTCCCCTTTTCCTTCTTGGTTTCTCCAAAGTACTGAAGTCAGAACTGGGAGCAATTAGCATCCAGGGCAGGTCTCTTCCTTGTAAGGAGCAGTGGTGCTGTTGGTATTCCTTTCTCCTGCTTAGGACACTGAGCTTTTCCCTGAAGCACCTCACTCGGTCATATTTTCGTCTGACTGTAGGGCTAGTGGTCAATTTTTCTGGTCATTTTTCATTTCTCTCACATCTTGCTCACACCAGCTCCCACCACACTGGTCCTCACTTTTGCTTAAATAAGTGAGGCATGTTCCTGCTTCAGTCTTTGCACTTGCTGTTTTCTCTATCTGGAATGTTCTTTTTACTCAAATATTTTCATAGTATACTTCTTCTAGCTACTCAGTCTAGACTTATAGTGACATGATTTCCCTGAACATGTTTCAGAGGTGGGACTTCTACTTTTAATACGTCCTCAGTCCCAGTCATGGAAAAGGCAATGGCAACCCACTCCAGTACTCTTGCCTGGAAAATCCCATGGATGGAGGAGCCTGGTGGGCTGTAGTCCACGGGGTCGCTAAGAGTTGGACACGACTGAGCGACTTCACTTTCTACTTTCATGCATTGGAGAAGGAAATGGCAACCCACTCCAGTGTTTTTGCCTGCAGAATTCCAGGGATGGGGGAGCCTGGTGGGCTGCTGTCTATGGGGTCTCACAGAGTTGGACACGACTGATGTGACTTAGCAGCAGCAGCAGTCCCAGTCAAGCCAGGATGACTTTGTCACCCTTTTTAAACTGCAGGTTCCTCTCTCTGGCTTCCCTCCTTCACTATTTTTCTTAGAATTCACCACCATCTATTATAATATACATTTTACCTTCTTGCATTTGATTGGTTGCTTTGCTTCCTCTCCCAAAGCTATCTCCACGAGGGAAAAGATTTTTAAAATTTGCTTGTTTTTCGCTGTTGTATCTCTTGTGTCCAGAATAGTTCATAGTAGGCACTTAGTAACTGTTTTTGAGTAAATAAATAAATTAATGAATGAGAATTTTAGAAAGTTTAATCATATATGAAGAAACTATGTTAGGGGTATATTTCTATAGTTCTTGAAGTAAATTATTAAATCCATAAGCTTTGGTCAAATGTAATTTGACTTAAAAAATAAATGCATTATCTCATAAAAAGTAATATGTTTCTTGAGAAATTTAAATGTGTTTGTTCCTAATTTAAAATAAAAGAGTTGTTTAATACATTTTTAAAATAAGTTTTTCTACAAATAGACTATTAATAGAATTACATTTAAGATCACATTGGTGGATTATTTGTGTGGATCTAGGTCATTTATTTTAATCTACTGGAATGTATTTGTAATGGAAGTTCAGCTAGTTTTAACCCATAGAAGCCTCTCTTTTGCCCCAATGAAAACTTAGGTATATGTTTGGTTAACAAACATGGTACTCCCTCTCTTAATACAGTTATTACTGACTGAATGGATGACTTCAAAAGCAAATATACAGAAAACAAAATGAATTTATAATCTCTGTATTGAACAGGAAATCAGAAGTCATGAGCTGCTGTATACTTAGCTGGCATTCCTGGATATCTGACTGCTGATCTTAGACCTAACCAGGAAAGCCTGTTTAAGTTATGTGTTTCATTGCTCTATTATTTGAAAGTATTTGGATGGTCTCTCACATGTCTATGTTGGTGAGGTGCTATGAGCACATGAATCTGGGTACAGAAACCCTGGTCCTCATCACTTCTCACTGTCTACCTTTTCATGTGACCTTACATGATTGCTTAATGGCTTGGAACTTGAGCCTCATAACCTGTGAAATGAGGATGGTAAAGGCCTACCTACTTTACCAGGTTGCTGTAAGCTCACAATAGGAGTGAAGCTGTTTTGAGAATCATTGTTGTTGTTTAGTTGCTCAGTTGTGCCCGACTATTTTGCAACATCATGTACTGTAGCCCGCCAGGCTCCTCTGTCCATGGAATTTCCCAGGCAAGAATACTGGAGTGGGTTGCCATTTCCTTCTCCAGGGGTTCTTCCCAACCTAGGGATCAAACCTAGGCAGGCAGATTCTTTATCACTGAGCCACCAGGGAAACCCTTGAAAATGATTAGGTGCTGTGAAACAGTATAAGGTGAGGCAAGATGAGAGGTGAGGTTTTCTCCTGGATGTATGGGCATGTGATTGAGGGGCCACTACTGCTTGGTTCTGAGCTTGGTTCTTGGTTTATACTTATCCTGTGCCTCATGGGTGAAGGGTCTCCCTCTCACCAATGGTATCTAGTTAGTTCCAAGAATGGCCTGCACTTTCCGCTTTATATCTAGAGCATCACTTAAGGACTACTAAGTGACTCTCATTACTTCATTGAGGAGCTACTTTTGTGCTTCTTACCAGGTTTAAACAAGTCACTGTTAATAGAAGCAGATCACCCACTGGGAGTAGGGTTTCTTCCTTTAAAAAAGACATCAGTCCTCCATTTTCAAACTACGTTCTATCTTGGTAAGTTGGTGAATAGCCACAAGAGGCCAAATAATGTAGTGGTTAAAAGGGACTCTAGAACTGCTTAGGATCAGCCTCTGCCATTTGGGAGATATTTAACAATTGAATAAGTGAAGTGACTTATTCCATATGTATTTTTGTCTCCTCTAAGAATTAAGAGTTAATAACACAAACTGCTTAGAAGAGCTCCTGGTGTGTAGGGAATGCCATGTAATTGTTCTGTTACTATTATTATGTAAATCTAACCAATTCCTCCTTGGAGAAGACTCTTAAGAGTCATGTATGGATGTGAGAGTTGGACCATAAAGAAGGCTGAACATCGAAGAATTGGTGCTTTTGAACTGTGGTGTTGAAGAAGACTCTTGAGAGTCCCTTGGACTGCAAAGAGATCCAACCAGTCAATCCTAAAGGAAATCAGTCCTGAATATTCACTGGAAGACTGATGCTGAAGCTGATACTCTAATATTTTGGCCACCTGATGCGAAGAACTGATTCACTGGAAAAGACCCTGATGCTGGGAAAGATTGAAGGCAGGAGGTGAAGTGGATGACAGAAGATGAGATGGTTGGATGGCATCACTGACTTGATGGACATGAGTGTGAGCAAGCTCCAGGAGTTGGTGATGGACAGGGAAGCCTGGTGTGCTGCAGTCCTTGGGGTAGCATCCTCAATCATGTTTTTGGACATGATTGAGTGACAGAGCTGAACTGACTCCTCAGTTAAGTGGGATGACTTAGGCCTCACTCCAGTTTTAGTTTCTGGTATTCTTTTTGTAAGGATAGTCAGTACAAATGTGAGAGTTGGACCATAAGTAAGACTGAGAGCTGAAGAACTGATGATTTCGAACTGTGGTACTGGAGAAGACTCTTGAGAGTCCCTTGGACTTCAAGATCAAACCAGGAAGTAAACCCTGAACATTCATTAGAATGAGTGATGCTGAAGCTGAAGCTGTAATACTTTGGCCACCTGATGTGACGAGCTGATTCATTGGAAAAGACTCTGATGCTGAGAAAGATTGAGGGCATAAGTCCAAATTTTAAACCAAATATGTAGTTATACTAACTTTACTCGAGAAATGTCTTTGAATAAACAAGTGAAAAATGACCATTGTTATTTTTCCCTTTGTATCTATTGAGGTATATTTCTCATACAATAGGCTTCCCAGGCAGTGCACTTGTGGTAAAGAACCCACCTGCAGATGCAGGAAATGCGGGTTCGATCCCTGGGTTGGGAAGATCCCCTGGAGAATGGCAACCCACTCCAGTATTCTTGCCTGGAGAATCCCATGGTCAGAGGAGCCTGGTGGGCTACAGTCCATAGGGTCACACAGAGTCAGACATGACTCAAGTGACTTACCATGCATGCACATTTCTCACACAACAAAATACGCATATTATAAGTGTTCAGTTTGATGAGTTTGATATATAGGTTCATGTGTATAAGCACCACCTTAATCAAAAAGGTTTCTATGCTCCCTTTTAGTCACTCCCAACCCTTAAGAGTGACTAAAACGGAACATAGAAACCTTTGTGATTATGGTGGTGCTTATACACACGAACCTATATATCAAACTCATCAAACTGAAGAGGGGAGAAGGCAATGGCACCCCACTCCAGTACTCTTGCCTGGAAAATCCTATGGACGGAGGAGCCTGGTAGGCTGCAGTCCATGGGGTCGCTAAGAGTCGGATACGACTGAGTGACTTCACTTTCACTTTTCACTTTTCACTTTCATGCATTGGAGAAGGAAATGGCAACCCACTCCAGTGTTCTTGCCTGGAGAATCCCAGGGAGAGGGGAGCCTGGTGGGCTGCCGTCAATGGGGTCCCACAGAGTCGGACACCACTGAAGTGACTTAGCAGCAGCAACCCTTAAGAGGGGATCACTTTCTGATATCTATTACCATGTATCACCTATTCTTAGACTTCAGATAAAAGAAATCATGCAATAATATTCTTATGCATTTTGTTTCACTTTCTCAATGTAATGTTTTTAAGATTCATCCATACTGTGTGTTTCAGAAATCATTCCTTTTTTGTTGCTATATTAATGTTCCATTGTATAAATACAACCTAATTAAATTAATTAATTAATTAATTATTATCCATTTTGCATTGCCTTTAAAAAGCTGACATAAAATTAAAATGTAACATTATATGTTTCAGGTGTACAGCATTATATTTGATCACCACCAAAGGTCTAGTTACCATCCATCACCATGCAAATGACCTCTTCACTCATTCTGTCTACCCCCAACCCCTTTCCTTTCTGGTGACCACCAATCTGCTCTCTGTATCTATGGGTATCTTTTCTCTTGTGTGCTCGTTTGTATTGTCTTTTTAAAAATTCCACATATGAATGAAATCATATGCTATTTGTCTCTCTCTAACTCATTTAACTTAGCAAAATACCCTCAAGGTGTACCTATTTTGTCCCAAAGAGCAGGATTTTATACTTTTTCCCTAAAAATTCATAATATTGTGTACTTACAAAAACTATTTTAGTGACCCATTGCACATTTTCTTCTGTGAAGTGTTTAAAATCTTTTTCACATTTTTTATTATAATAGATTACTTACTTAGTTTTTATATACCCCAAGTCCTTTTCAGATATATGTATTATAAATATTTTTGTTCCCAGCCATTGGTTTGCTTATTCATTTTTGTAATAATTTTTTGAAAACCATTAAGAAAATCATTTCAGCAAAATTTGGAGATTGTGAGCATTCTTCAAAAAATGTTTTGAACAGTTTATTATATGAATCAGAGTAATCATTTTTAGGCATCTCTGAGAAATATATTTCAGGGAAATCAGTTTTCTTGAAAATATACATTTTTTTAAATTCAGAAAGACAGACTTTAGTTTGGGATTAAGAACACAGATTATCTATGTATTGTCTATATTCTCCAATAATTGTGACACTAATACTGATGGTTGTTTAAAAATTCTCTTTTTTTTAGTCATAGGACCATTATCAAGCAAGCAAGATTATATGCCACACACAGAACATAAAGAAAAGTTGTCATTTTAGCAAACAGAGCAGGTATGGTTTTTACTTTATTTTAACCTTAACTTGATTTTAAAATGAAATAAAATTAATTGCATTTTCTTTTTAAAATGTGGAGCACATCAAATCACTGCTTTCTTGAAGTAAACCACTTTTCTAACTTAAATGACTATCTTCCAGATCTGAAATTTTAACCACTGGTTTCTAAAGTACCAAAGTGGTATTTGTTCTTAACATATATGTGCAAAGCAGAATTTCCTTGACCTGTTTATTGGCTTCTGGCTTATATGTAGTAACATTAAACATTACTGTTCAAATTATGGTGGCTTTGGGCATATGTCCTAAGAAACTGAGGGAAGTAGAATCCTATATTTAAGACCCACCCCACCCCCCCAAATCAGCTTTTCTGAAGGTGTCTTTTTTATTTTTATTTTCAAAAAGATTGACAGATATAGATCACATGCTAGTCAAGAGCTTGGCATTTGGAACAGAATGAGTTTGAATTTCAGCTCCATTGTTCACTAGCTGTGACACCTTTGGTAAATTGCTGATATGTTCTGTGCCTCAGTGTTCTTATCTGTAAAACATGGTAAGAGAAGTAGCCATCTCATAGTGCTGTGTGAGGTAAACGAGCTGATACATGATAACTGCCACTTAGAATAGTGACATACAGAAAATACTCTATGTTAGGTGTTATTGCTTCTATTATTATTATTCTCCTCCACAAGAACTTGTCGGGTTTCCTGAGTGTGTCTGCTAGTTTCACAAATAGCATATCATATGTCATTTTGGCTGTTTCCACACTGCATCTATACTCTGACTTTAGCCTTCCTCCACTCAGAATGCTTTCTCTAGTCTGGGATGGCTGACCATCCTTAGATTGATTGGAAAAGCTCCCCTGAACCTTCTATTTGATGCCATATGTGGAATGTGAAGTCAAGTGGGCCTTAGAAAGCATCACTACGAACAAAGCTAGTGGAGGTGATGGAATTCCAGTTGAGCTGTTTCAAATCCTGAAAGATGATGCTGTGAAAGTGCTGCACTCAATATGCCAGCAAATTTGGAAAACTCAGCAGTGGCGACAGGACTGGAAAAGGTCAGTTTTCATTCCAATCCAAAGAAAGGCAATGCCAAAGAATGCTCAAACTACTGCACAATTGCACTCATCTCACATGCTAGTAAAGTAATGCTCAAAATTCTCCAAGCCAGACTTCAGCAATATGTGAACTGTGAACTCCCTGATGTTCAAGCTGGCTTTAGAAAAGGCAGAGGAACCAGAGATCAAATTGCCAACATCCGCTGGATCATGGAAAAAGCAAGAGAGTTCCAGAAAAACATCTATTTCTGCTTTGTTGGCTATGCCAAAGCCACTGACTGTGTGGATCACAATCAACTGTGGAAAATTCTGAAAGAGATGGGAATACCAGGCCACCTAAGCTCCCTCTTGAGAAACCTATATGCAGGTCAGGAAGCAACAGTGAGAACTGGACATGGAACAACAGACTGGTTCCAAATAGGAAAAGGAGTACGTCAAGGCTGTATATGGTCACCCTGCTTATTTAACTTATATGTAGAGTACATCATGAGAAACGCTGGGCTGGAAGAAGCACAAGCTGGAATCAAGATTGCCGGGAGAAATATCAATAACCTCAGATATGCAGATGACACCACCCTTATGGCAGAAAGTGAAGAGGAGCTAAAAAGCCTCTTGATGAAAGTGAAAGAGGAGAGCAAAAAAGTTGGCTTAAAGCTCAACATTCAGAAAACTAAGATCATGGCCTCTGGTTCCATCTCTTCATGGGAAATAGCTGGGGAAACAGTAGAAACAGTGTCAGACTTTATTTTTCTGGGCTCCAAAATCACTGCAGATGGTGACTGCAGCCATGAAATTAAAAGACATTTACTCCTTGGAAGAAAAGTTATGACCAACCTAGATAGTATATTCAAAAGCAGAGACATTACTTTGCCGACTAAGGTCCCTCTAGTCAAGGCTATGGTTTTTCCTGTGGTCATGTATGGATGTGAGAGTTGGACTGTGAAGAAGGCTGAGAGCCAAAGAATTGATGCGTTTGAACTGTGGTTTTGGAGAAGACTCTTGAGGGTCCCTTGGACTGCAAGGAGATCCAACCAGTCCATTCTGAAGGAGATCAGCCCTGGGATTTCTTTGGAGGGAATGATGCTAAAGCTGAAGCTCCAGTACTCTGGCCACCTGATGCAAAGAGTTGACTCATTGGAAAAGACTCTGATGCTGGGAGGGACTGGGGGCAGGAGGAGAAGGGGACGACCGAGGATCAGATGGCTGGATGGCATCATGGACTCGATGGACGTGAGTCGGAGTGAACTCCGGGAGATGGTGTACAGGGAGGCCTGGCGTGCTGCGATTCATGGGGTTGCAAAGAGTCGGACACAACTGAGCGACTGAACTGAACTGAACTGAGCATAGATGCTTCTTAGTTTTTTCTTCCAGAGACCTGGTGTTAGTTTTATCAAAATTTACTAAAGGTTCCTGGATGACACAAGGTAAGAGCAACAGAGATAACAACTTCAGGAATTTGTACGAGAGGAATTCTGGTTTCCAGTTAAAACAGCAAGTGATTACAACAAAAAATACACCTCTCCACAGCCCACTCCACAAACTTGAGATAAAATATATGTTGAGGTAAGAACATATGAAACCAGAATAGGATGGGACACCAAAAGGTGCTGCAGAGTGGTAGGAATTGTGGGGAAGAACTTGGAGTAAGATATTTCTAGCAGAAGCAGAATACATACAAAGTATCAGCAAATATTCACCCTTCAAAAGAAGGGGGCCATTATCTGAGTGAAAACTGCTGAGGCTAGGACTGAAAACAAGTAGGACAAGGCATCAGGGATGCGGGAAGCAGTGAGAACAATTGTGGAAAGATGCAGTAGAAGATAAAGAAGAAAACGCCCGTCTTTCTCTAAGATCAAGGCACACTCTTTGATCTAAGAAACTGGGAAACATTCTTACCTCTCTCTTATTCTCCCATCGACCAGGTTTTCCTGATAATAGGTAAGCCAAGAAAAAGAAACTCACTCAATGATGAATAAAAAAAGTAAAGATGCTACATCCACATACGTAAGGAAAGAGAGAAGTGACCTTGGCAACAGAAGAAAACTCACAAGGAACACACCACCAAAATTAGAAGAAAAGTGCAGATAATGTTCTTAGAAAGGAAAGATATATGCATCTTTCCTTAGAAAGATAGAAATAGAAGTAAAGGAACTCAGAGGTCAGACAATAGGAAATGAAAATGGGATTTAATAGCCTTCAGGAAAGAAACTGAAAAAATGGATGCATTTATTTCAGAAATGCAGACTAAATTATGAAAAGCACAAGAGACACTATGTAAACATGGTAAAAGTATGGCGGAGAAAATGGGAAAAAATAAGACATAAGTGAAAAATGAAAGACAGACTAGAGGGGAGAACGATAAGTATTGAAGACAAGGGAGATCCATAAACATCTAATTCTTGAAGAAGAAAAAGAAATTAATCTAACATAGCAAATGTTTAAAATTATAAGTAAAGGAAACATCCCTATATTGTGTAAGATTTGGATTTATGTATTGAGACTGCATGCTATATACTTCAGAAAATTAATCCAGAATGGTTAGTATTAAGACTTGAAGAAATAGAATAATAAAATTACTAGACTTTTGGGAATAAAAAAGAATCCTCTGCTTAACTAGACAAGAAGTCTGAGTTATTTATGAGAGGAAAAATCAGGTTGCACCAGACTTCTCAATAGTTAAAGTCAACAGCTACAGAACATTGCAGAGCTCAATACTCAAGAAAGTGTGAGCTAAGGAATATGTGAGAGTGATATATATCTGTATCTCTCTGTATATCTCACATGTTGAAGTTTCAGAGAAAAAGTATAGAATGACTAAGAACTTGAAGATGCACTTTTAACCATCAGGAAGCAGGGGCAGAAGGACCAGTAGTAAGCAACATATAGATATAAATATAGTACCAACAATTTTTAAAAACATGCAAAATGATAGGGATGATATAATAGTATATGTTATATGCTTTGGCAATGCAAGAATAGAATACCTGAGAAAAAACTGGGAGAAAGAAGAGGTCAGATGGTAGAAAGCAGTGTAAGTTCAACAGCGCTTCCTTAGTAATAACTAGAAGTAAAGTAATATCTAGTACTTAGATATTAGAATAAAGCAATTACTAGTGCTTCCTTAGTAATAAATAGAAGTGAAGAGCAGAATTAAAAAGTTGGCTTAAATCTCAACATTCAGAAAACTAAGATCACGGCATCCGATCCCATCACTTCATGGGAAATAGATGGGTAAACAGTGGAAAAAGTGGCAGACTTAATTTTTTGGGGCTCCAAAATCACTGCAGATGGTGACTGCAGCCATGAAATTAAAAGAAGCTTACTCCTTGGAAGGAAAGTTATGACCAGCCTAGACATAATATTAAAAAGCAGAGACATTACGTTGTCAACACAGGTCCATCTAGTCAAGGCTATGGTTTTTCCAGTAGTCATGTATGGATGTGAGAGTTGGACCATAAAGAAAGCTGAGCACCAAAAAATTGATGCTTTTGAACTGTGGTGCTGGAGAAGACTCAAGAGAGTCCCTTGGACTGCAAGGAGATCCAACCAGTCCATCCTGAAGGAAGTCAATCCTGAGTATTCATTGGAAGGACTGATGTTGAAGCTGAAACTCCCATACTTTGGCCACCTGATGTGAAGAGTTGACTCATTGGAAAAGACCCTGATGCTGGGAAAGATTGAAGGTGGGAGGAGAAGGGGATGACAGAGGATGAGATGGTTGGATGGCATCACCAACTCAATGGACATGAGTTTGAGTAAACTCTGGGAGTTGGTGATGGACAGGGAGGCCTGGCATGCTGCAGTCCATGGGGTCACAAAGAGTCAGACAAGAATGAGTGGCTGAACTGGACTGAACTGAACTGAAAGTAATATCAGTTTAAGGTGACAAATCAAGTGGTAAAAGTGTTCTGTTCTGTTCAGTTCAGTTCAGTCGCTCAATCGTGTCCAATGCTTTAGACACCATGGACTGCAGCACTTCAGGCCTCCCTGTCCATCACTAACTCCCTGAGCTTACTCAAACCCATGTCCATTGAGTCAGTGATGCCATCCAACCATCTCATCTTCTGTTGGCCTCTTCTCCCGCCTTCAGTCTTTCCCAGTATCAGGGTCTTTTCACATGAGTCAGCTCTTCTCATCAAGTGGCCAAAGTATTGGAGTTTCAGCTTCAGATCAGTCCTTCCAGTGAATATTCAGGACTGACTTCTCTCAGGATGATCTCTTGGATCTCTTGGATCTCCTTGCAGTCCAAGGGACTTTCAAGAGTCTTCTTCAACACTACAGTTCAAAAGCACCAATTCTTTGGTGCTCAGCTTTCTTTATAGTCCAACTCTCACATCCATACACGACTACTGGAAAAACCATAGCTTTAACTAGATGGACTTTTGTTGGCAAAGTAATGTCTCTGCTTTTTAATATGCTGTCTAGGTTGGTCATAGATTTTCTTCCAAGGAGCAAGCATCTTTTAATTTCGTGGCTGCAGTCACCATCTGCAGTGATTTTGGAGCCCCCCCAAAATAAAGTCTGACACTGTTTCCATTGTTTCCCCATCTATTTGCCATGAAGTGATGGGACCGGATATCATGATCTTATTTTTCTGAATGTTGAGCTTTAAGCCGACTTTTTGACTCTTCTCTTTCACTTTCATCTAGAGGTTCTTTAGTTCTTCTTTGCTTTCTGCCATAAGTGTGTAAACATATATAAGATTCTCAATAAGTACTCTGGAAAATAATCATTGGCTAAAATTGGATGATCAAGGAAAAGGAAGATGGGTTTAGAAAAAAAAAAGAACATGGTCAACGTGTTATCCTTTAAAAATGTCATCATGACTGGATGTTTCCTATGCTGATTAAGCTGTTCTAGTTTAATAAAGAAAACAAATTCATTTACGAAGGGAGAATAGTACTGAGACAAAAACTACTAAAGTTTTAGAAGACAAAGAAAGAAAGAAGGTAAGAAAGAAAGAAAGAAAGTGAAGTTACTCAGTCGTATCCGACTCTTTGTGACCCTGTGGACTGTAGTCCACCAGGCTCCTTTGTCCATGGGATTCTCCAGGGAAGAATACTGCAGTGGGTTGCCATTTCCTTCTCTAGGGGATCTTCCCAACCCAGGGATCGAACCTGGGTCTCCTGCATTGCAGGCAGATGCTTTATCCTCTGAGCCACCAGGGAATCAAAGGCCCTACAAATCAATATCACTTCTAAATATTGATGCAGTTACTATATTAAATGAAATATAAGCAAACAGTATTCAACAGTTCAGTAAAATATAATACTTCAAAGCCAAGTGGGGTTTATCCCATAAAAATAGGGATAGTTTGATATTAGTAATATTGAGAGATTCAGGAAGAAATTATATGATTGCTGATGCTGTGAAAGTACTGCGCTCAATATACCAGCAAATTTGGAAAACTCAGCAGTGGCCACAGGACTGGACAAGGTCAGTTTTCATTCTAATCCCCAAAAAAGGCATTGCTAGAGAATGCTCAAACTACCACACAATTGCGCTCATCTCACATGCTAGTAAAGTGATGCTTAAAATTCTCCAAGCCAGGCTTCAGCAATACGTGAACCATGAACTTCCAGATATACAAGCTGGTTTCAGAAAAGGCAGAGGAACCAGAGATCAAATTGCCAACATCCACTGGATCATGGAAAAAGCAAGAGTTCCAGAAAAACTGCTTTATTGACTATACCAAAGCCTTAGACTGTGTGGATCACAATAAACTGTGGAAAATTCTGAAAGAGATAGGAATACCAGACCACTTGACCTGCCTCTTGAGAATCCTGTATGCAGGTCAGGAAGCAACAGTTAGAACTGGACATGGAACAACAGACTGGCTCCAAATAGGAAAAGGAGTACCTCAAGGCTGTATATTGTCACCTTACTTATTTAGCTTATATGTAGAGTACATCATGAGAAACGCTGGGCTGGAAGAAGTACAAGTTGGATCCAAGATTGCCAGGAGAAATATCAATAACCTCAGATATGCAGATGACACCACCCTTATGGCAGAAAGTGAAGAACTAAAGAGCCTCTTGTTGAAAATGAAAGAGGAGAGTGAAAAAGTTGGCTTAAAGCTCAACATTCAGAAAACGAAGATCATGGCATTTTGTTCCATCACTTCACGGCAAATAGATGGGGAAATGGTGGAAACAGTGTCAGACTTTATTTTTGGGGGCTCGAAAATCACTGCAGATGGTGATTGCAGCCATGAAATTAAAAGATGCTTGCTCCTTGGAAGGAAAGTTATGACCAATCTAGACAGCATATTTTGCCTAGAAAATCCCATGGACGGAGGAGCCTGGTAGGCTGCAGTCCATGGGGTCGCGAAGAGTTGGACATGACTGAGAGACCTCACTTTCACTTTACACTTTCATGCATTGGAGAAGGAAATGGCAACCCACTCCAGTGTTCTTGCCTGGAGAATCCCAGGGACGGGGGAGTCTGGTGGGCTGCCGTCTATGGGGTCGCACAGGGTTGGACACGACTGAAGCGACTTAGCAGCAGCAGCAGCAGCAGACAGCATATTAAAAAGCAGAGCATTACCTTGTCAACAAATGGTCCATCTAGTCAAGGCTATGATTTTTCCAGTAGTCTGTATGGATTTGAGAGTTGGACTATAAAGAAAGCTGAGTGCTGAAGAATTGTTCCTTTTGAACTGTGGTGTTGGAGAGTACTCTCAAGAGTACCTTAGACTGCAAGGAGATACAACCAGTCCATCCTAAAGGAGATCAGTACTGGGTGTTCATTGGAAGGACTGATATTGAAGCTGATACTCCAGTACTTTGGCCACCTGATGCGAACAGTTGACTCATTGGAAACGACCCTGATGCTGGGAAACATTGGGGGCAGGAAGAGAAGGGTACAACAGAGGATGAGATGGTTGGATGATGTCACCGACTCAATGGACGTGGGTTTGGGTGGATTCTGGGAGTTGGTGATGGACAAGGAGGCCTGGCGTGTTGCGGTTCATGGGGTCGCAGAGTCGGACATGCCTGAGCGACTGAACAGAACCGAACAGATAGGTGCTAAAAAGGCTTTTGACCAAATTCAGCCTCCATTTCTGATTTAATAAAAAAGAAAACCTTAAGATGGTGACTAGTAGATTAGCTATATCTATTTATCTAAATGTAGAAATACATATATGCACCTATGTGGATAATTGTGTCATCCTCCTCCAACCACGTTTTACACAGGAAAGGAATAGTCAGAGTCTTTTTCAGTGAAGTCAGGAATAAGACAATGATACTTGTTTTTAGCACTGAAGTTTAAAATTGTATTGGCAGTGTTAGCTAGCACAATTAAATAAGAGAAAAAATTAAAATGGTAAAAATAGGAAAGAAAAAAGGCAGTCTATAAACAGATAACTGGAAAATTCCAAGAAAATCTGTTAAAATTGACTACAAACAAAGATCAGAAGGGTAAAAGGATATGAAGTTAAAATATACAAAAATTTCTTTAATAGACACAAAAATGAGTTAGAAAATATAATTGAAGCCAAGACCTCATTTACAATAGTAACATAAAGATAAAATATGGTACCTAGATAAAAGTTAACAAGAAATATTCAAATCTTCTAAGTTGTTCTATATATATATAAAGCAAATCCAAGTTGTTTCTCAAGTTTTAAGAGAAAAATAAACAAGCAAGAAGCATCCAAAAACCCACAACCTAGCACTTCTTGTCTATTTCAGAAAAAAAAAAAAAACAAAACTGTTGGCATTTTTTTCTTGGACTTATATTAAATCTGTAAGCTAATTTAAGGAGTTTTTCAAATCTTAGGAATTTAGAAGAAAAAAGTAGAACTCAATAGAAAAGTGAGCAAAAGATATAAACATGTACAACACAGAAAAATAAAGTGTACTTGATCCCTAGACTCATGAGAAGATACTCAACCTTGCTCATATCAAGTGAAAGTTAGGTCAAAATTTCACCAAGGTGTGTTTCTCATCTATCTCATTATCATCACCAAAAGTCTGGTAATATACTCTTGTTGGCAAGTTTGTGGAAGTAGGCATGTTCTTATATTTCTGAGGGAAGAGGGTGTAAAAATGTACAACTCCTTTGGAAGGAATTTGGCAACAAGATTAACAGGTGACTTTTCCCTTTTTATCCAGTAATAGGAATCTTATATATAAATCTGTATGAAATGTTAGAATCTTCCTGTAGCCATGGGAAAGTTCCCTGTATCAGCACAATTCAGCAATGAGATCTTTCAGCCAAAAAAAAAGAGTCCAAAGGTCCTTGTGCATTATGGGGCACAGAAGTCATTAAATATTGTAAATCTTGTGCATATTTCATTGCAGTATGGTAGTTTTCTGAGTTTTATACAGAAACTCATATTCTGAAACTCATACAGTCACTCATATTATGATGACACACTTTTCACTTACATGAAATACAGCCTCATCACTGACTGTGAGGCGACCTGCAAAGTCCCATCTATTATCCATGTGAGTCTGAACATGCTAGCAGCAATCGTGGTTGCTCCGTGTTTGTCTCTGTCAGGGCCTAGAGCGTGTGCTAACATTTGGATATCATCTTGAGCTGCTGAGGGATAAGAAATCAGATGTCAAGAATGCCAGATGATAAAACCTTTCTGCTCTATTTGTCCCAGAGGCAGAGGATGTTTTGAACTAGTGACGAATTGTGGTATCTTAAATGGAGTGATCTTTGTACTCCAGTGCGGACCCAAATTTAGCAAACTTCAACAACACACACACAAAATAAGAAATAGATGGAAGAGTCAGAGTCTTTGTGCAATTTTGTGCATAATTCATGCACAAATAACCTAGTTCCTGAGTGCAGGTGAAGCTGTCAGGGCTCTGCCTGTATTTCCTTGGCACCTGCCATTCCCTTGTGCTTTATAATCTGACTTCTGGTCTGTTTCCATGAGTGAAGCTGAGCTTACCCAGGAGAACAGTCTAGTATGACTTGTTGTTCCTGTACTCTGAACTATGAGGCCCAATGCGAGTTGAGAAATTTTTACCATCCCAGTCTCACATGTGCTGTTTCAAGTCTTGTCCGTGGATCTTCTCACTTCCACTTCTTTTTAGAAAACCTTCAGTCTTAGAACATTTCCGTATGTCTTTGTTCCAGTCACATCAGAGCATAAAAGCCCAATAGCAGATTATTTTCAAAATCTGGGTTTTTTAACGGTAGATTAGACCATGAGAGGGTTACCTGCAATCCATTGTAGAAGGCTTTTCTGTGCTTCAGAAGATGCATGGAGCTTTCTAAAATATACATGTGCAGGCTCCATCCTCAGAGATTCTGACCCTAGTTTACTTTTCTATCCTTGAAACTAGTATAATGTCAGATATCTTTTCGGTAGTTCTAAATCTTAGTTCCTGTTATTCTGTGAGCAATAATTAGATTTATCACACATCCTCACCCACAAGGAAAGCAACAGTTTGGAAGTATGCTGCAATGAAAACAGATATGAAAAAGGAGTTTTTCTTTATAGGAAAAAGTCTGCAGAAGTTGAACTCAGCCTTTTCCATGATTTCAATGAACAATTTAGCTCTTAGGAGTCACAGCTTCTTAAACATTGGTGTTTTATGTCTGTATAACAAAGGGACTCATTGTGGTATTTTTCTAAGGACAAAGGAAAAAGTGGCACATGATTTCACATCTTGGAGGACATCAAGTTGCTCATAGCATTGAAAAGGTGGTTTTTCCAGCTTCGAGGATCCAAAGAACTTAGAGTCAGTGTGGCTTAATGTACCAATGCATCTCTCCTCTCCCCAGCCATCCTTGGACCAACAAAATCTCATGCTAAGATGATGTCAGGAGAAAGGTAAGCCAGGAAGAATCACCCTTTCTCTGTTACACAAATAACATCTTACACACTCTATCCAAAGTGGCACAAGGCATAAATAGGAATTTTTAATGCTTGTAATCTTTAATAAGAGAGAGGAAGAACAAATAATATTATCTTTCAAATTTGTAGTTGGCAAAACAGTACAAGTTAAAAAAAGCAAGTGGTTTTCTTAATGTCAAGGGAAAAGATCCAAGAAAAGAATGTACATTAATGAAAAATCTTATAGAAAACAAACTACTTTCCAAAAATTAAGAATATTCTTTAAAACTTTTGGATTGCCCTATTTAACCTGATATTTTAATGATGACCAGATTTGCTTTGTGACACCAAGTTCATCTTCACCTATACAAGGTATAGCATTTTAGATCAGTTAATCTCTACATAATCTACTTGTATTATAATTAATGTTTTCTTATAAGGTTACATCAACTCAATTAGTTTTTTCTAGAAATCTATTCATCTCAATAGATGAATTTTCTTCCCTTAGGGGAAAAAGTGTTTTACATTAGGCTCATCTGTTATGAAAAGAGTATTTTTAAAATAATTGAAGAAATAATTTATATCATCCTTACAACTTTGATTAAACCTTCCAAAATGTTGCATGTAGACAGAACATGGTCTCTTAACTGGCTTATGTTTCTGGATTAGTCCACAGACTGGATTTTGAGGGGATTATCTTTCCCTGCTAAAGATTAAAAAATCATTTGGAATAAGTTAATCAAGTCTATCCAAAAATTTGTGTGAAAGATTTGGGTGGTATGTCTCAAGTCTTTAGTCTGCCTCTTTTCCACTGCTTCTGTGCCCTTCTTGGTGAATTTGCTTTCCCACCATAAGTCACTTAAGGAAAGCATTTATACCCTAACAAGATCAATGTGTTAGCAGACAAAATTCTCACTCCTTCCTCCCTTTCTCTCCATTTATCTTCCTATTTTTTTTATTTGTTAGTTCATTCATTTGCTCATCCTAGATACTATCATAACCAAGGAGTATCTTGTTTCTAGATTCTTCTCTGTTTGTCAAGAAGCTAACAAATGCTGACAGAAGAGAAGCCATTTTAAAACAAATACCACACATGACTTTGGATAATATTAATAAGATAATGTTTAAAAGACTATTTTCTCTAGTCTATTTTATGTTATTACTACATTGGAGATGAAATTGGATAGAACTCATCTCTCTAAGAAAACATCCAGATTCAATTCAAAGTGAATAATCGTACTGTTGACCACCATTTATTTCCCCTTGACCACTCTTAGTAATTTCAGCAGTGTTTTTAAAATTTAACACTCCATAATAGTTGAATTCCAAATCCTAAGGTCATCTGTGTGGATGAGAAAAATTTTTTGATGAGAAAATAAATTTATACATGATATATAGAAACGCGAAATGTCATCTCTGGGTGGCAGCACAAATTCACCAGCAAAAAGTCCTTCTAAGTAATGCCATTTCCTTTTGTTTTTTGAAAAAATGGATTGTGAAGTTGATGGTTCAACAATGTTCCATGGTTTAGAGTAGCCTGGTCATTTGGCAGCCCTTCTTCATGTACTTTTAGAAGAGGTTATAAATGCAGAATTGGTGATAACAATTAATTTGAATTAATTGTAAGACTGTGAACTAAATGCAAAAAAATTTGGTTAATTAATGCACTTGTGTCAATTTTTAAGACTTTCTCTAGTGAAGTTTCATAATGCACTAGTCTTCCTATTAAACATTCTTTTTAATGTCTTGGAAATAGTACCGAAGTTTATAAAAATTACAATTAATATCAACTTTGAGGTATAGTGAATATACTAGATAACAGAATCAATATTCATTGGAAAGATGAAATCAGATAAAATTTTGCCAATATTAATATATAATCATAAGATTATTAAAATAATATAAAAGACATCAGAAAGTATAATATTATAATGGCCTTAGCATTATGGATAATTCTAAGTGCAATAAAAGACAAAAAAAAGTTGTATGACTGTTAAGGCATACAATTACAGGTTGCATTAGTTGAAGCTTGGCATTGTTCACATCCAGAGACTTCCTGGGGTACTGTCTGCTGGTGAGACTAAACTTATGCCCAGTTCTAGGTGTCACACTCTAAAAGGGACACCACCATATGAGAGTATCAAAGAGAATCAGAGAAAGTAAAAAGAGAGTCTGGAAAGTATGTTATGAGAAAACACTTGAATGGCTTCCGAGTATTTGGTTTGGAACCACAAAGAACATGGCAACAGTGTTTGAATATTTGAAAGGCTACCATGTTGGGGAAAGAGACCTTTTTTTTTTGGAATAATTACTATAAGGAATGGGGGCTAGTTGCTGGAATAAGGAAAACGTTTCAATAAAAATCAGTACTAGTCAACAAGGTACTGCTCATTGTTAATTCCTCATCTCTGGTAGTGCTCACCCAGTTATCCAGTGTGAATGATCATCTGTCACAGGTTGTTGTAGAAAAAGTCCCCTCCCCTCTGCTACTAAAAGCCTCTCAGAACCTTCCAGTCCTGAAAAGTTTTTAAATTTCTACTTTCTGATGCTTAGTGACTTAGGCTAATTGTCAAAATGAGTGACTGTACTTTTGCTTTTAAATTTGGATTGATTTGATTGATTGACTAATTGATTGATTTTTGGTCACAGTATGGCATACCCAAATTGTTAAACAGGGCCTTTTATAATTTTTTAAAAGTTGCAACTCCTGATAACTACTTGGGTATAAATTTTAATGATGTTAGACAAATGAAATAGTCATGTATGATATACTGTGGTCCAGAGTTTTAGGAAAGATAACTGATTTAAAACAAACCTAAAAACCATGTATATATAACAATAATTTGCTGAGACATGTTTCCCCCCCCTTTTTTTTACCATAGTTTTTCATACATCTGATACTTCACAAACATAGAGTTGAAATGATACTCAGATTATTAATGTTTGTGGTTCTGTGAGTTATTTGGAGAGACTCCAATCTTGCCAAGTGCATTTAAAAAAGTGACTTCATTTTCAAATGAAAGATTTTTATGTGACTAACAGTGTGAAATTGTTTATTACTATCAGAGAACATTATGCCTATATTATATTGATTTATATTAATAATTAAATTTCTAAATTAAATAGCAAATATAAATAATGTTAGCTGGTTTATCATTTATGTTCATTGCATTTTTTAGTGTAATACTGAATTAATTCTCATTTAATTAACATTGTAAAGCAATGGTCATTTAAAAAAAAAACTCATAATAAGAAAAAAGAAAATGTAGGCAACAATAGTACTTGAATTTTTTGTTTTGTGCTATTATTGAGGGAGAAGGACCCATATTGCCTTGGCAGAGAACCTAATATAGCATTTATTTCCCCTACTACCATAGGAGCTTATTTTCAAAACAACTGAGAAATAACGAAAAATAAATATACAGCAAAAGGTTTTAGGAATTAAATGAAAACTTTTAACAGATGCCTTTAGGCATTCATTCTTTGACTAGATAGTATCCTCAACAATTTATTTTCACCAGGGGCAATGGGCAGAGTTGCCCTTTATCCGCACTTTTATTTTCTGTGGTAATAGGGCCTTTGGGTGAGGCTGGCTATACATTCCATAAATATAACTGTTATTGACGTAAATGGAGTGAAGAATATAAACCAGCATTCATTGTTGAAGATCTTATAATGTTTGTCACTCACCTAGACTTCTTGTTTACAGTCTCTGAGGACGAAATTGAGGTTTCAGCGTTAGTCTGACTCTACGTATTTTTCTTTCTCTAAATTGTAGTCATTCCCTTGTGCATTCAGTCCTACCCCTGAGGTTACATCTTTCATTTTGCATTAGCAACTCACCATTTCAAATATTTATATATTCAGGTTAACAGCTGTCTAGGGAAAAATAGTGTGTTGTATGCTTACATCCTTTTTACCTGCTCCAATTTTTTTTTATTAATTTTTTATTTTTAAAGGCAATCAGGGGAGGCTGGGGGGGGGGCGCGGCACATGGCTTTCTTTTGTAATATTTGGAAGAATGCATTTTAAAAAGTCATCCTAAAGAAATTTGTCCTGTTTACTTGATTTTAAGTTTCAGTATAGGTATAAAAGGAAGTTAATTTAAAATGGTTTAAATAGTCATATGATTCAAAATGAGAATTTATGAAAACCTACACAGTATAAAGTATTCCTTCAATTATTTTCTCACATATGACCAGTTTCTGCTTTCCCTAGGTAGCTACTGTGAAAGTTTTGTGCCCTTACAGAGTTTTGTTTATGCATGTACTTGCCACTACTATAGATATTTGTCTTTCATTTATACTAAAACATTTTATTTTACATACTATCCTGTATTTTTTAAATTCAAATCTTTCCATTACTATGTAGAGCACTTTTTCATTCTTTTTTTACAGTTACATAGCTTTCCATTGCAGTGCCATGAATGACTCGACTTGTCCCATATTGATGGATGTTTATATTGTTTCCCAATCTTTCACTATTACAGTGCACAATGACTCACTTTAATTCCACACTGGTTTCACACTTGAGCAATGATATTTGTAGGCTAAATTCCAAATAGTATTTAAAAATTTTTAATTTTCAGTTCAAGAAAGAGTTCATTATTATTTCTTAAAAATTCTACAAGATTGACACTAGCCCCTCCCCTCTTTTGCAACTTTAGCGCTTGAAATCAAAACGTTTTCTGCCTGGTCTAATCTTGCACAATTTTCTTCTGCATCTGCTCAAGAGACTGGGCCTCCTAAAGCAGAACCCCTGGCTGGGACCAATTGAGCTTCTACAACCTTAAGCTATCTTTGTGGTTCAGAGAAGTATTGCTTTTACAAACTGATCCTCTGATACTACATGTCTTCTTGAATTACCATTTCATTGTTTAAGAACAGGTCTCTTCTAAGCTTGAGAGGAAGAGTTCTTTATTCTTTTACTAAATTGGTCAGCCAAAGAACAGCTTTTGGTGAATAAAAGATATTCTCATTTTAGCAAATGAAGGGGAAGTTCTATTCCCTCCAGTCCAATGCAAAATGTTGTTATTCCTTAAAAATGTTCTAAGTGCTCAAAGTGCTGGAAACTGTTCAGAACATACCACAGAACCCAGTTCCTCCCTACATTCAAAATGTTTACATTCTAAAAATGACAAGAGAGGGAAGGTTGGGAAGGTAGCTAGATCCGGAACAGATGGGCACATATGCCCTCTCTCCTTACCAAATGCAGTCCTATGGATGGCTCAACAGTTAATGTAGATTTCTCTTTCCTAAGTTTTATAAGTAACTCTGCTGTGCACAGCCAAATGACTTGAAATGTGAAGATGTAATGCCTCTTTGCTGTGCCCTGCTGTTCAAATGTTCTCAGCTTTGACAATTTATCTTGCTGGAAAATGTCTTCAGAATGTCAGTCACTTCAGTTTCCATGCTTGCCATTTGCATGTTGCACACCTGCTGGTATCCTCGGTTGTGATCTATTGTTATTTTTCTGCGGGGGTGTGGGGAAGGTACAGTACTGCATTTGCAGACTTGGAGTTCAGTTTGTGTGCAGTTTGGAAATGATTCTTGTGAGCCCAGCTAGTCTTTTTTTAACATCATTATCACCTACAAACAAATGTTTACTGAGTGCCTGGTGAAATTTTAGTGCTACATTAGCCACTTAGGGAGATAATCATAGCTAAATGAAAAGACAAGTTCTTTGTCCCAAAAGGATTAAGGCCCATATGAGAATACACATAGACATATAGGCACACAGATTCACAAAGGAATACTCACAAACAATATCATCTGGCGAACACAGGTACAGATATTCCAGTTAAATAAAAATGTGTTTATAGTAGATGCATCTGCTAAGGAGTGGGAGATAGGGTCGGGGGAGACATGAAGAGAAATAACGTTGTGCCCTATATGCTTCTCTATTGTTTGGTTTTTCAATGAGCAGGTGATCCTTGTCTAATTAAAGATAATAATTTAAAAAACAGCAATAAAATAATTTTATGTAACTTCATATCAATTAGGATACTTTTGGCTGCAAGTACTAGAAAACCCATCTTAAAATTAGTTGAAATAATAAAGCATTTATTACTCGACCTAGTAAAATCACAGAGTAGGATAGTGTCAGGGCTGGTTAATCCAGTGGCTCAATGATGTCATCAGTGACTGAATTTCTTTCCCTGTCTCTGCTCTGCCTTAGAAGAGGTGCCCCATCAGGGGCGTAGCAATAATCAGAAGCTGGAAATGGAAAGATGGTGCGCCCTTCTGTGTCAGGTTTCCCCCATGTCTCTAAAATCTTTCAGTTTTGAAAACTTCAAGCCTATGTCCTTCCCAGCTTTGATGATTATCAACATTTTGCCAATCTGTTTCATTTATTCCTTTCCTCCACTTTCCACTTTTTTTTTTTTTACTGGACTATGTTAGACCAAACATCACATATTTTACCCATGTAGTTACCAAATAGTTCAGCATGCATTTAGCAAATACAAACTTTTTAACATAATCATGTATATTTATCACACATAAAAGTAATAATTCCTTAAAATCATTTACTACTATGTTCAATTTTCCCCAAATGTCTAAAGAAAAAAAAAAGAATCCATATAAGATCCATACACTGCTTGCTGATTGTTATATTTGTCTAAGTCTCTTTTTGGGTTTCCCTGGTAGCTCAGCTGGTAAAGAACCTGCCTGCAATGCAGAAAACCCCAGTTCAATTCCTGGATCAGGAAGATCCCCTGGAGAAGGCATAGGCATGTGCTTCCCTGGTGGTTCAGACAGTAAAGAATCTGCCTGCAATGCAGGAGACCTGGGTTCGATCCCTGGGTTGGGAAGATCCCCTGGAGGAGGGCATGGCAACCCATTCCAGTATTCTTGCGTGGAGAATTCCCATGGACAGAGAAGC
This sequence comes from Capra hircus, assembly GCF_001704415.2. Lineage (NCBI taxonomy): Eukaryota > Metazoa > Chordata > Mammalia > Artiodactyla > Bovidae > Capra > Capra hircus. The sequence goes on from NC_030814.1 coordinate 20,704,070, forward strand.
CTGGTGGGCTACAGTCCATGGGGTCACAAAGAGTCAACATTGAGTTATATTTATTCTGTAGACCATCCACATACTAGATTTGGCTGATTGCTTCCTTGTGATGCATTGAACTTCATCCTCTTCCTCATATTTAAGTATTTAAATATCAAGACTTAAACAGATTCAGATTCACTTTTATTTTATTTTGTAGGAATAAGTAGGAATAATTTCATAATTGATACTGTGTACTTCCTAAAAGTCCAAATCAGAAGACAGGTAATAACTGGTTGTTTTACTGTTAGTGATATTATGATTCATCAATGGATTCAGAAGTTGTCAATAAGATCCATTCTTTATAAAGTTCTGCATTAGCTTTTGCATAATGTTTTGTCATCTACTGATGGTTGTTGCCTAGATTAATTATTCTCTTAAAGGTTGCATTTGTTAGTTGCAATTCTTGAATAAAGAAGAATTTTTCCTTATAAACTAACTTGTTGCTCAAAATATAGGAAAGAGAGAATAAATGCTTGATACTTCCTTTTCCTGGCCTTGAAAAAAAAGTGATAAAATGTGTCCATCAATCCATCTTCAGAATTTTCCCTTTACTTCTTTTAAAAAATTTTTTGGCTGTACCCTGAACTATGTGGGATTTTAGTTCCGCTACCAGGAATTGAACCTCTGCACCCTGCATTGAAAGCTGGAGTCTTAACCACTGAACCATCAGGGAAGTCCCTCCTTTTATTTCTTTTTGGTCATTTTTAGGTAGTACATGTCTATTCCTAAAGTAATCATTTGCAAGGGAAGTAGAATTACCACTATTGAATCAGACAAGCTTATCTTCTTGGGATTGACTAGAAGCCCAGATTTTTGAGAAGATGATACTGGCTTGTATTTGAATAAATTGAATGCTATTAGTAATGAAAAGGCAGAGAACTCGCTAGTGGGTAGGTACTACAATGCATGGTGGAACATAACTGTCTATACGCGTGTGATTGTCACTTCCTTATTCTTTGCTCAGTAACAAGCTACCTGAATTTACTAAAATAAACCTCATCCTTTACCTGTATATTCTGAGTACTGTTTAGTTTCCTTGACCCTTTACTTTTACATGTTAATAAAATCCACTACAACTTTTAATGAGTAATCTACTTTCTTCTCTCTCCAATGGCTTGCCTTTGCTTTATGATCCCATGGCCTGACTCCTTTCCTGGGATGAATCTGAGCACCACTGAGCTCTTGTTGTCCAAGCCACCTTGTTTGAAGTATTTGAAACATTTATGTGAAATCTAGGCATAAAAGAACACTATAAAGATAATTTTTAGCATAGATGTCAGATTTCCAGAGTATAGTGTTTTATCCCATCAGCTATATTTTAGCTAACTTGAATGGTAGTTTCACTACTAAACTGATGTCCTCCTAATTACTGTGATCTTTTCTTCACAACATGGGGGTGATGTTTTGAATACCTCCGGACAGATTGTTCATTGGTTTGCCCATATATTTGAAGTCATAAGAGATCAGACCAAGAGACTGATTATGGGGGGCAACAAGTGGGTTGGAAAAATTAGGTGAGCCCAAAGAAGTATTCTATGTTGGTTTTCTGAGAGATGAGACAAAGGAAAATAGTTTAGGGGGAAAGCCAGGATCATATTCCAGGGAGACTGGTATAAATACAAGCTGAAATTGTGAGGGGTGACTGTATAGTAGAATTAATAACAGTTGTATGCCAGGACTGTTGGGAGGATAATATCCAACCAATTTTTTTGAGACTTAGGATGTCCCAAGCCATTTTCTAAGCACTCTTATATTAACTTTGAAGAGTTTTATTACCACTTGTGGGCTTCCCTTGTAGCTCAGTCAGTAAAGAATTTTCCTGCAGTGCAGGAGACCTGGGTTCGATCCCTGGGTCGGGAAAATCCCGTGGAGAAGGAAATAGCAATCCACTCCAGTATCCTTGCCTGGAAAATCTCATGGTCAGAGGAGCCTGGTGGGCTGCAGTCCATGGGTTTGCAAAGAGTCAGGCATGACTGAGCAGACTAACACTTACTTATTACTTATTTTTCAGAGAAGTTTTAGGACAAATACTGTTGATTCCAACTATATGGATTCCTGAAAAAGGCAAAACTGTGGCAATAGTTAGAAAAATCAATGGTTGCTAGGGGTTATGTGGAATTAGAGATGAATAGGTGGAGCACAGAGGATTTTTAGGGCAGTAAAACTACTCTGTATGATACTATAATGATGGACACATGTTGTACATCTTTCAAAATCCATAGAATATATAACACCAAGATTGAACTATAATGTAAACTATAAGCTTTGGGTGGCAATGGGGCAGTCCATGCATACGTAGGGACAAAGGGTATATGGAAAAACTCTTTACTGTCCGCTCAATTTTGCCAGGTACTTCAAATTGTCCTAAAAAAAAAAAATCAATTATGTTTTTTAAAATGAAGCTTCTTTGGGAGTTTCCTAAAGTTTCTGAGCATTAATTCTTGCTCTTGAGAGCTTATGGCTGGCCTTCTTCCACTTTTCCCAAGACCTGATGGTTCAGACTTTTAAAAATTCTATGAATTATTTTATCAAGTTACTTTTCATTCTTAAGTTAGCCAGAGTGGGCTTCTGTTGTTTATAAACAAAGAACTGTAACTGCATACCCCCACACACTGATCCATGTTCTATGGGTCATTATTTGAAAAAGCATTTGACTTACAAATTGTAGTCACAACTTGGCCAAATGGAAAGAAGTTTTAAGGTTATTCAAAACCAATTAAAATTTCAATACACTTTGAACATGAATTTTCACTGCTACCAAAGTGAAGTTATCTTCACTTTTTACAAACTCAGGACAGTAAGAACATTAGAAGATATTTGTAATATTTGTAGGTAGACATACTGTTACATTGCTTTCCTGGAGTCTCAGTTGGTAAAGAATCTGCCTGCAATGCAGGAGACCCAGGTTTGATCCCTGGATTGGGAAGATCCCATGGAGAAGGAAATGGAACCCACTTGAGGATTCTTGCCTGGGAAATCCCATGAACAGAGGACCCTGGCAGGCTACAGTCCATGGGGTCATAAGAGTCAGACATGACTTAGTGACTAACCACCATAGTTACATACAGTATATTTTTGTGTCTATAAATTTTACCTACAAAACAACAATTTCATGTGGCTCAACTTACTATATACATGAAAGAGAGTCAATACTTTTCTCTTTCTTTTCATTTTTGAAATTTCTGTGTTCTCAGGAGTTAATATGTATAGGCAGCAGGATGGGTGAAAGGGAACTCATGAAAATATAGGAAAAGAAGAAAGGGTGAAAGTAAGATTTAGTTAGGAAGAGGTCAAGAATACTTGAAGAATGGGAAATGAAGTGAAGAGAAGTTGCTTAGTCGTGTCCGACTCTTTGCGACCCCATGCACTGTAACCTACCAGAGGAAACTGGTATGGGGCTTTCCAGGCAGGAGTACTGGAGTGGGTTGCCATTGCCTTCTCCAAAAGAATGGGAAAGGTGAAGTGCAAAATGGAGAGAAAAGACAAGTGCAAAGTTTAGGGTCTAGCAGGCTCATCTGGCCTCTCTCTGACCACCATGCTGTTTAGTCTCTGTGTAGCGACCCTCTTACAGGGTCCAGTTTGTAAAATTTGCTTATAGATATGCTAATTTCTGGGCTTCCCAGGTGGCACTGGTGGTAAAGAACTTGCCTACCAATGCAGGAGACAGAAGACATGGGTTCTGTCTCTGGGTTGGGAAGATTCCCCTGGAGAAGGGCATGGCAACCCACTCCAGTATTCTTGCCTGGAGAATCCCAAGGACAGAGGACCCTGGTGGACTACAGTCCGATGAGTCAGATGTGACTGAAGTGATTTAAAACACGTGTACACATACTAATTTCTAAGAGGAAGCGTATTTTCAGATAGGAATAAATGATACTTTTTTCCTTCTAAGTAATTATCAGTAAAACTTTCAAAGCCTGTTATGGGTAACAACATGATTACATTTACTCCATTTACTGAGAGTCAACTGTAAACTAAGAACTCACTTGATCCTCCCAACAACCCAGTGTGCTAGGTTTTATTACTCTGATTTTTACAGATATGAAATCTCTAATTTAAAGAGTTTAAATAACTTTCCCAAATCTTTCTGCTGTTTGGTATGTGAATAAAACTGCAACCCTGGCCTGGTCTGTATATTTATGCCTACCTCACTCACCAGTAGCTGCCTCAACCGTTTTTCTTTTTATCCTCTCTTTAAATTGAGGGGCATGCTCAAGAAGCAATGCTGGAATTTTTCAGAATAGGGCAAAGAGGCTATGAATCTTCTTACATTAATGTTTGTTCCTGTTATGTTTCTTATGGATTTTTTCCATGTTTCTGATTTTTACTGTTTTAAACTAATGACCTAATCAAACATTTACAACTTTATTACTTGTACCCCAGTGTCCTTGTTTTCTATATAATTTGACAACTGTATTCTATATTTCTCAACTTTTTTTAAAAGGAACTGTTTCCCTACCAGTCCAACCTCAGTTCAGTTCAGTTCAGTCACTCAGTCGCATCTGACTCTTTGAGACCCCATGGACTGCAGCACGCCAAGCCTCCCTGTCCATCACCAACTCCTGGAGTTTACTCAAACTCATGTTCATTGAATTGGTGATACCATCCAACCATCTCATTCTCTGTTCTCCGCTTCTCCTCCTGCCTTCCATTTTTCCTAGCATCAGGGTCTTTTCAAATGAGTCAGTTCTTCACACCAGTCCAACCTAGAACAAACCAAATTGTCTAGTATTTATTAAGTGCAAATAACAATATGCTCACTCCTCTGTAAGTGTTGTGGAGAGGCAGAAGTTATGGAAGATTTGGTTCCTACCCTCAGGAAGCTTCCAAGCTAGCTAGGATTATAAAATTAACCAAGAGGAAACAATAACAAGTGGTATAGAACAATATTTGTTGAAGTATGAGGTGGAGATTAAAAAAGTGTAAGAATTTACAGAAGTGAGAGATTGTTGGGGTTTGGAGTTGCCGTGAGAAATGTGGGGTTTCAGTAGGGTCTTTATGAAGAGTATCCCATGAATGCATGGAGAGGAGATACAATACTCCAGACCAGGGGAGCACGAGTAAAGGTAAGCAGCAGAAATGTTTAATACCAGGGAATAAGATTAATATGATAGATAATCTGCGTCGAGGCTTGCTGGTCTTATATTCGATGTGTGCCAACAATTGTCTTTCTATGCCATATACGTTTTGGTATCTGTCAGCCATAGTCCTCTTGCTTTTCAATATGATTTTGATTATATCTCACTTTTATTACTGTAAAGGCTACATACTTTGGACTTTATTATTTACTTTGTGGTCATGAAATAAATAGTATTTGGAGTTTATAAATAGTTTCATGTATATATCCCAGTATGTAGCACCTTACTAGGCATACGACTGGTGCCCAGTTAATGTCAGTAGTGGGATGATTGACTGTAAAACCTGAGCTTAATCAGGTTTTACAAAAACTATTCTTCTAAAGTCACCTCTTTTATATAGTCAGAGTGATATAAGAAGGGAAGGACTCAGATAGATGTCACCATCCCAATGACTTGTAAGACTGGGTTGAAATGTTTTCTTTTCTCTTGTATATGAGGAGAAAAGCGAAGGTGAGGGCAAGAAAGCATCCTGTCTTTTTAGAAAAGACACCTTAAGCCTCTAGGTGTGAGAGGTTTTCCAAGTGATAGGAGGGTGCATGGCTTTGCTTCCAGTTTGCTAACACTGCCCCGTGGTGATAAGATCGTACATACCACGGCAGACCTGTGGGCGGCCTCACTTGCAAGCACCTCAGAGATGTGCTCCCCTGGTAACCAAGCCATGAAATCAGATTTTGTTTGCAGGCTGACTGGCTTATATGTCTCTTTGAAAGCAGGTATGTCTCAGGTATGTATTTCCAGCACAACAGCTTCATCGGCTATAGCTAATAAATTCTTTACTGAGACCAACTTTACTGAGCACTGGCATGAAAAGGAAGTGCTCCTGGGGTGAAGACATTTCAAAGACATTTTAATACAGTGGCCCCATGTGGAGGGTATTAATCTTTCTCGTGATTTCCTCTTATTGTAACAATGGAAAAGGCTTCTAATGTATGAACCTCGTTAAATCAGTCATCTTGGGAATTTAGATGCACAGTGTGATAAAAGCAACAACTTTCTTCACCTTAGGGCAATTTTCCATATGTTTTGGAAGTTAGGATTTAGGGAAAATAAGCTGTTGAATGGATTTATCATTCAGTTTCAAATGTATTATTTGAATTGTTCACTCTATTAGCCAAAAGAAATAGAAAGTCCTAAAAAGCTAATAAAGATGTTTCATTTTTAGATAATATTTATTTGTTTATACGACTGCTTTGGACATTCCTTTTGTATCTTTTAAGCTGTAACTACACTGACAAAATATAATAGGAAATGTATTCATTTGGAGGAGGGAGCTGTTTATTCTGGTCTTTATTTACAATTCTTCGCTATTTTTGTTCAAGAATTTAACCGCTATTATCTGACAAAGCAGTATTGTGAAAAAGATTAAAAATGGTGAGGAAAATGCTTATGTCAAAATATCCTAAGAGACACAGACTTTGTCTAGACGTAACTTCTTCCTGTTTGTATATGGCAAAGTACACTGAAAAGGAACACCAACTTCCAGAATATTTTAAATTTGGGCCTAAATGCACATGGGTTATGCCTACACAACTACAACATTAGTACTGGCAGGTGGGAGTGACAAATTTGTAGGAGGCACTGTTTTAATGCTATAATGAGATTGGCCAGAAGAAATTCACAATTAAAGCATTTGCTTTAAATCTCTGCTGCTATATTAGGGAAGGAAGTTGATTCAGAATGTTAGCTTTGATTTGCTTTTATTAAATGCCATCCATTATTTGCCTGCCGGCTGGAGTATATCTGGGCATTTCATAGCAAGATGGAAAATATGCCAAGTCCAAGAGTTCTTAGGAGCACATTTGTAGACCTATGGCTAAACCATGTTGGAATTAATTTGGTCAAAGGTTATTTATATTGCTAGATCTCTCTTGAGCTCTCTGCCTGAATTATGGATATTGGTTCCAGGAATACCTAGATGGGATCTATAGACCAAATGCGAAACTTATGCTCTGAACTCAAGAATTCCAAAAATCGATATCATATCGAACTGGTTTTCTCACTGCTTTTTCATAGTTCCTGGTTTGGTATTTTTGGAAGTTATATTAACTCTTTCAGAGACATTGATGCTGTATGTATATAAGAAGCATTTTCTAATTATATCTTAGTCCATCATTTAGCTTTTTTCCAGTTTGAATTGTGCTCGTTAAATGACAGTCAGGTATTAAAATCAGAGACAAAACATTTACTGGAACAAAACTGTTTCATTTAAAATTAATCCATGCTTAGTATTAGGAAATTTTAAATATGCAATTATTTCTCAAAACTTATGTAATATATATATATATATCTACATATATTACAAACATTTTCAGAACTGAGATTATATTTTGTAGCCTCAGAGAAGTGTAGAGCCATTTAATAAATATTAATTGTATTACTTCCCATCCTGAAGATCACCGACTCTATAATTTTTTATTGTTTGTTTGCTAAACACTGATTTTCTTTGGAAAAAGAGTTTAACTAAGCACTAGATCATTGAAAGAGAAGTATAACATTGTAAATATTTTTACGTGGCTAAAGGCTTACATGACATCTAGGTAAACTTACACTATCTATTAGCTGACATCTTAGATCTCCATGGCTCAGAGAAAAGTGACAAGCGTGGGAATGAGGTAAACCATCAGGATAAGTGGTTTTATCTAGGGTCTAACTGAGCAGTGGTTATTTCCCAAACAAACTTATCTTGTAAAAGGGTGGTATCTCATGTATTTTCAAATAAGAATACCATTTTCTTCTTCCTTCTCTTCCCCTTTGCCCCTTTCTATCCCCCACCACCTTCTCCATCTCCATACTTGTCTTCTTCCACAGAGTCTGATCCTAGTATGTTACCCGCAGTGGGCTATTCTGTGGTCTTGGCCTGCCATCAACTCTCTAACAGTATTTCCTTCCATAATGATCTGTCTACTAGGTACAAATGAAGTGGCTTAGGACACAGCCTGTGTTTTTGCTGTAGTTCTCTGGGGGAGCTGGAGTGAGCAAGTCTCTGGTCTTTATTTATTTGGCTTTTGCATAATTTTTGAGATGTGAGAATGTGAACTGATACTTACATGGTTACTAGAGTCGCAGGGAATTCTGAAATAGAGGTTTCAGTTCTGTTAGAAAAGCTTTGTGAGAAGGAGAGATAAATGAGAAGAATATGCCCTGAACATTGATGCTTAGCTAACAATGGTGTTGGAGAAGGGAAAGGGAGCAGGACTCTTAGAGGCTGCAGGACTGGCTTCTTTTCTGGGCAATGCAAAGAGCAGCCACAAAGCAAGACCTTTGCTGAGTGGAGGGAAAGTCCTTTTAAATCCAATCACAGACAAGAAGGAGTGTGAGCAGTTTAGGAGCTAGCAGGAAGAGGAGAGAAGAAGTTGATGCTTTGGTGGAAGGCTTGGAGACAAATACCACTTTATAGTATTGACTATTGTATTGTACTGTAAACTGTTATACTATATGAGCTTTCCTGGTGGCTCAGTGATAAAGAATCTGCCTGCAGTGCAGAAGATGCAAGAGACACGAGTTTGATGCTTGGGTCAGGAAGATGCCTTGGAGGAAGACATGGTAACACACTCCAGTACCAGGAAAATCCCATGGGCTGAGGAGCCTGGTGGGCTACAGTCCATGGGGTTGCAAAGAGTCAGACATGACTAAAGCAACTGAGCACGCACACATTATATGATGTTGTTTTTCAGTCACTAAGTCGTGTCTCACTTTTTGCTACCCAATGGACTGCAGCACGCCAGGCTCCTCTGTCCTCCATTATCTCCTGGAATTTGCTCCAATTCATGCCCATTAAGTTGGTGTGCTACCTAACCATTGGATCTTTCTCATCTTTGGCTGTCCCCTTCTCACCAGAATTTCCTAGGTGCCTTAGTGGTAAAGAATCTGCCTGCCAATGCAGGAGATATGGATTTGATCCCTGGGTCAGGAACACCCCCTGGAGAAGGAAATTGCAACCCATTCCAGTATTCTTGCCTGGGACATCCCATGGATAGAGCAGACTGGTGGGCTACAATCCATAGGGTCACAAAGAGTTGGACATGACTTAGTGACTAAACAATACATATATATGATTCATTATCATAAAGCTAAGTATATTGTCCAAAAGCATTACGATGAAATGCTAAATAGATATAATGGTGGTATTACTACTATACTCATATGCTTTAGCCTTGGTGCCAAATATGCCCAGGAAACTTTCATATAGAACATGGAGTATACTTGCTCCATGCATGTATTTCTGATTTAAAATAGGGTAATAACAAATTGGGTAAGAGTGTATGCCAATCTATACAAGGAAATTCTAAACTTGTTTTTAAAAGAGAAGCGTCATTTGTTAATGTGGTATTATGTGCTCCCTCCCCCTCCTCTGTGAGGCCTTGGCACTGGTTCCAGCCTGGTGAGTCCCTCATTCTACCCTTGTCATCACGCTCTGTTGCTGTCAGCCACGGCTCAGCTCCGTCTCTGGAGAGATGTGCCTTTGCTCCTATCCTGATTTATTTGCCCAGCCATCCTAGTACATGCATTCTGCTTTGCTGCTAATTGTTTTCTATGATGCTTTTCCTAGTAACTGCTGCTGGCTTTCACACCTTCCGACATGAGTATTTAAAACATTTTCCAGGGTCCTCAATTTACTGTCAGCAACCCCTTTTTATCTGTTGTGTCTTTGATATTTTACACCCTTTCCTCTGTTTAGTTTTTCCTTCTATTTTAAATAAAACCAATTTAGCTAGCAGATCTCCAGATGGCGGGGCTAAAGTTTGGAGTCCACTGTGTTTCTGCCCTATTTGCAAGGATCCTGCCAGTGGCAGTGACTCAAGTGTTAAGGCTATAGATGGACATTCCAAACTCAAGGCATTTCCCAACTCAGCTCTTGAGAAACTGGCACTTGGCCCTGGGATGTTAAGAAGTCAAGAGCCTTAATGTTGTTGAATGACTTTGGAGTTACTGATCGAGTAGAATGTTTACTGCAAATGAGGGGTGGAGTGTTTGGCAGGTTTCTAGGGACTTGTAAGAGCTGAGAAGAACACAAAAGGAAACATCATAAAAATTAGAGCAAGAGTTGGATAAAAGATGATCAGACAATGAAAGTGAAAGTCGCTCAGTTGTGTCTGACTCTTTGCGACCCCGTGGACTATAGTCCATGGAATTCTCCAGGCCAAAATACTGGAGTGGGTAGCCTTTCCTTTTCCAGACAGTGTTGAAGCCTAAATCAGTTTGAAAAGTGTTCAAAATTGACCCCCATCTGGAAGGAGCCAAGAAGAAGGAACACCTGACTAGGTAGTAATTTTTGGATAGGTGATGGGAACAGGTTACCTCAGTGGCTGCTACTGTATTCTTGTATGTGAAAACCAAAGGTGTCTAGGCCTGTCCTCAAAGAGTTGTGTTGTATTTTACGCTGAATGACCTTTATTGAAAAGCAAGGCCAAGTGCAAATAATGACAGTTCAAAACACAATTCAAATCCTTGTGGTCAGACAAGAGAAGGAATCTATATAAGGAGTCAAAGTTATTAAACACAAATTATCATGTAGAAGGCAGGGAGAGGAGTTGTCAAAAGACAGGGCCAGAGGGACTCCAGGGCTGACAAGTGGACAGCTGTTGTTTATTCACTGAGGGCAATCTTGTAAGTTAAAAACAATTGGGGAAAAAAAAGTATGGTGAGAGTTTGCATAAGCCAGGCCACATGGCTATCTGACTTCTTTTATAAATAATAGTCTACAGTCTCAGGGGAGAAGCAGAAGAGAGAAGTGAGGGGTTTCAGGCTTTGAAATTGTCCTGGCAGATAATTGGAAGGGTTCAAGGTAAAGTGATTAAAGAGATTAGTGGACTAGAAAACTCATGGTTGATAAAATGAGGTTCTGACTTTCTAAGAGAGACTAATTGCTAGGAAATAATTCTTACGGGTGGAGGGGGGGAGTAAATGATGGTATAAATTCTTAAATAAGTTCTAATAAGATACCACCAAGAAATAAAATAAGATTTCTCTCATTTGGAATCTACCCTCCAAAGATCACAAAGTAATTTGACCCTCCTCTCTGTTTTATTTCAACTTTTCATATCTTCTTTTATACTATAAAGGAAGTTTGCAGATTAACTTTTCATTTACGTTTATAATGGAATGTAGCTCTGTGAGAGGTTTAAAGATATGGTACATGTGAGAAATATACCCTCTACATTATTCATGTAACAGTCATGAGCTAGAAGAAGTTTTATATTCTTGACACACTGAGAGCTGTATGAATATAGCAAAAATAACTGGTCAGTCCAACTTGATGCCTGCTTGGCAACATCCCTGGGGTCATGCATGAGTGAGAACTTGGAGCCCTAAATTTATCAGCATTTTGGTATTAACATGAATCATAGCAAGTCATATTTTATGGTTTCATGTTTAATTCAATCACAGGATATAGACAGGGATTATTTTAAATATAGATAAAAGAAAATACGTGGAAAATTTCTAGTTTCTGTGCTCATTGTAACTAGCTCCTCTATATAGTTCAGAAGCATGATTTTGGGCTGAACTTTCTAGAAGTTGACTTGTATCAGCTGAGTAACTTCCCGATCCCTTCTTCACTTGTTTCTCGTAATCTAAACCACCAGTCTACACAAGTTACTTGGATGATATTCTTTGTCACAAACTTTTACCATGAAATTTGGGGCTATGACATGGCCTTTTTTTGTTGTCCAAACGAGTGTGAGCCATAGATAAATGAACAAACTGCATATCTGAAATGCTACTTTATGAACAAGTTTTAAAATTGACTGCCTGCAGCCTATATCTGAAAGACAAGTATTGCTTGTGAAAATAATAATTGATCTTTAGAAGTCATTTTCAATCTCTACACATAGTTAACAAAGTAATATCCCTTAAGTTAGAAAATAGTGAAGATGTTAAAAATTTCAGGTGTTCTTAAATGGTAAAGAACAAATTTGAACTAGTGCCTGTTTGACACTATTGAAAAAAAACCTTAAATTTTACCCATGACCCACACGGCACACAACTGATGCCACTTGGCTAAGAAGGACCCCTCTTGTGTAACCAGCTAAATTACTTTGGCTACCAGGCCTCTATTTTCTGCTTGATATCTGGTGGTTCTTTCCCAGGTGCCTGCTCTTTGTGTTTTCTACAGACTTTTCATCTTCAGTGGCCACCTGGTTCGTATTTCTTTTGTTTGAGTCTAGCTCCCATCTCCCACTGTTCTGAATAGTTTTGCAGAGATCAGCATATTCTATTTCTTGCTGAATGCCTCCCTTTCTCTGAGTTACATTTTGTTGTTTTTGTGCTCTCATTTAATCTTTTTTCCTTGCCTCTTTTCTAATTAACTCCATCGTTGCCTCCTTCATTATGCTTGTAATGAGGTCACTGAGGTGTTCCTGAAATTTCTGCTTTTCCCATCTGCTTCAGGGTTCCAATTCGTGTTCTTTGGAATTTTAAAGTTTTTCTTTTGTTTAGTAGAAGCTTCCAATAAGGCTGTCTCGGGTGCCCTCTTTTCCTTCATCAGTTCACATGAAAACTTTCAAGATTATTCAGGCTCTCAATGGTGTAAAAGGCATCATTTTCTCTAGCATAGAAATGGAGTTAGAAACAACAACAGTTGAGCTACACAGAAAATTTAAATATCTTTTGAAAGAGTGTGAAGTCTGTTCTTCCAGATTGCAAGTAGATGCAGGTGAGAAATTTCAGAAAGACACTTTTATCCACACTTGGACGTGAAGGGTATGTAGCTAACACAACAAAATGAATTTTAAAGGAAATTTGCAAATAATATATTTTAGGGAAAAAGTTTCTTAACTTTTTTTTTCTTTTTTTGCTACAGGAGCATTATTTTCATATAGAATTTTTCAATAGACTACTGTTTAGCTTTTGCTGTGGACTGCATTCTGTATCCCACTCTCCCCAAATTCCTATGTTGAAGTCCCATCCGCAATGTGGCTGTATTTTTAGACAGGGCCTGTAAGAATGCAATGAAGGCTGAATGAGATCATCAGGGTGGGGCCCTGAACTGATAGGATTGATCTACTTATAAAGAGGAAGAAGCCAGACCTTTCTTTCTCTTTGCATGTGCTGTGAGGAAGGGCCACATGAGGACAAAGTGAAAAGGTGGTCATTTGTAAGCCAGGATGAGAGTTTTTATCAGAAACTCTGGCTGAACCCAGCCAGAACCTTAGTCTGAACTTTTCAGCTTCCAGAATAGTGAGAAAATAAATTTTTTGTTGTTTAAGCTACCCAGGCTATGGTATTTTGTTATGACACCTAAACAGACTAATGCAGTCATTAGAAGTAATTCTTTAAACAGAGAAGCACTCATGTAGTTTGTAAAGCACAACGCTAAACTAAATACATTAAGATTTTAATTCAAAGAGTATAGGAGAAATTGAAACCCTCACACATTGCTGGTGGGAACATGAAATGGTATAGCCACTTTGAAAGCAGTTCAGCAGTTGTTCAAAATGTTAATTGTTGAGTTCCTGTATAACTCAGCAGCTCTGCTCCTCTGCATGTACCCAAGAGAAATGGAAACATACATCTACACAAAACTTGCACTTGGATGCCTATGGCAGCATTATTTCTAATAGCCAAAAGGTGGAAACAACTGGAATATCCATCTATTGATGACTGGATAAATAAAATACAGTATATCCATATAATGAGATACTATTCAGTGATAAAAAGGAATGAAGTACTGACACATGCTACAACATGGATGAGCTGTGGAAATATTATAATGAGAAGCAAGTCACAAACACTACATATTGTATGATTCCATTTATACGAAATGCCCAGAATAGGCAAATCCGTAAAGCAGAAAGTTCATTAGTGGTTGCCTGGGACTGGGGGCTGGGCCACTGGAGAAAATAGGGAGTGGTTGCTAATGAAATGAAGATGATTGGGAGAGGGGAGTGTGGAAATTGGGGGAGGATGAAAATGCTGTAAGGTTAGATGTGGTGATGGTTGCACTACCCTGTGGACATACTAAAAAACCACATGAATTGTACATTTGAAATTGGTGAATTATATGATGTATGAATTATATGTCAATAAAGCTGTTAAAAAGTGTACACAATTCAGAATGAATAGCACTGACGTATATACACTACCATGTGTAAAATAGTTAGCTAGTACTCTTGCCTGGAAAATCCCATGGATGGAGGAGCCTGGTGGGCTGCAGTCCATGGGGTCGCTAAGAGTCGGACACGACTGAGCGACTTCCCTCTCACTTTTCGCTTTCATGCGTTGGAGAAGGAAATGGCAACCCACTCCAGTGTTCTTGCCTGGAGAATCCCAGGGACAGGGGAGCCTGGTGGGCTGCCGTCTATGCGGTCGCACAGAGTCGGACACGACTGAAGCGACTTAGCAGCAGCAGCAGCAGCAGTGGCAAGCTGCTGTTTAGCACAGGGAGCTCAGCTCAGTGCTGTGTTGAGCTAGAAGGGTGGGATGGGGCATGTGGGAGAGAGGCTCCGTAGGGAGAGGATCTATGCATACTTACAGCTGATTCACATTGCAGTACAGCAGAAATCAACACAACATTGTAAAACAATTATCCTCCAATTATAAAGCAAATTTTTTTAAAGTTAAAAAAATATTACACATTCATGCATAAGCATGTACAGAGAAGCACACCGTAAGGAAATACATCACAATATTAATAAAAAAATTAAAGATAATTTAACTTATTTATTTATTTTTGGCTGAGCTGGGTTTTAGCTGCTGGGGGGGCCTCTCATTGATGTGGCTTCTCTTGTTGCAGAGCATGGCTCTAGGTAGCAAGGACTTTGGATGTTGTGTCGTGTTGGCTCAGTAGCTGTGGCTCCCGGGCTCTAGAGTAAAAATAGTTGTGGCTTTCAGGAGTTGTGGTGCTTAGTTGCTCTGTGGCATGTGGGATCCTCCTGGATCAGGGATTGAACCCATGACTTCTGCATTGGCAAGTGGATTCTTTACCGCTGAGCCACCAGGGAAACTCCTTAATAAAATGTTTATGTATGTTTTCAGTGGATTTTCTACTTCCTTCTTCATGCTTTTTAATTTTTTTCAAATTTTCTGTATTGAATATACATTTTAATGACCAGGAAATAAATAAATATTTTTAACAAAGTAAGTGTTCTCAACTTTCATGCCCAATTAGTGAAGAATTTAGAGTCTAGACTTGGG
Source organism: Capra hircus (assembly GCF_001704415.2). Lineage (NCBI taxonomy): Eukaryota > Metazoa > Chordata > Mammalia > Artiodactyla > Bovidae > Capra > Capra hircus. The sequence goes on from NC_030814.1 coordinate 20,719,375, forward strand.
GTAGTAAATTAAAGGAGTAAAAAGGTGTGTTTATATAGGCTTCTTGGCCTCAAATTCCCTATCTTTGGTAATGAGTGTCTTTCTCCCTTCAGATGTAGGAGGCGATCTGTTCACATGATAGTAATGTTTCCTGGTTTCAGCGAGACAGAAAAGAGAGTCATTGTGTCCCTCTTACGTTGGCTGTTTATTGAGTAACCTTAATTCAAAAGAATTAGTATTCCATTGAGGCATATTTTGAGATGACCTACCATGGGCCCGAACAATTGGCCTTAGACGTAGAAATACGAAATTATGTTAATACCAACCCAACAATGTTAAGAGGCAGTAATCAAGCAAAAGCATTTGTTTAGGGTCAAAGAATTGCAATTTGTGTTACACAGATTTGGGTAGCAACTGAAATAGTGTCACCCTGGGGAGACAAATCATGGGCTTTAAAAACCAAAAAAAAAAAAAAAAAAGAATGTCTGTGAATTGCTCATAAAGAATTTTGATTGGTGTTGGCAGCAGAAAGTTGTCTTGGCTAAACATGATTTTTTGCTAAGGCTATCACTAAGCAAAATCTGTTACTGGAACCAGTTGCACTTATTCTTCCCTTGAAATATTTGCAGTTTGACCCAGTTCTAAGGTTCAAGTTTTACCAGTGAGGACAGGCAAAAGGTCCACTTCCTTAATGGCTCTGGGCTCCATTAAAAAAAAGCCTGACATAAGTGACTCCATTTTATTTAATATTTTCCATTAATAATAATAGAAAACACAAACTGCTTTATTTTTGTGTCAGGCACTGTACTATGTGTTTTATCAGAATTATCTCATTTAATTTTTTAAATCTTGAAAACAGACTTCTGTGAGTTAGAACTCCATCACTGATTCAGGTACATATGATCTTGACTTCCAGAGTGCTCCTGCTCACCTTCTGAGCTGTTTTGGTTATCATCATTTTGGCTTTCCATCAGTTCCATCAACATGCCAGTTGCTCCTGACTCAGGGCCTTTGTGTATGCTATTCTCACTGTCTGGAATGTTCCACTTACCCACTACCTTCTACCCCCAAATTTCTAGTAAATTGCTTCTAAAACATTTACTTTTAGATTTTAGTTTCAATGCCCTCTTCTCAGGCTTTCCTTATCCCCAAATCTAGGTGAGATCCAATTATTTCATGATGTTATTAACAATATGTACCTTTGTTTCCAAAATAATCTCAGTTATACATATATGGTGTTTGTGTGTTTATTTGGGTCAGGTGATTTCCTACATTAGGTTGTACATTATGGCCATAGGAACCATGCTTAGGTTTCAATTTTATGTATTTATTTAATTTTGATCATTATTATCCTCCTAGCACTTAGCACATTATATAGCATATAGTGGCTATTCAACTGATATTGTTTGGATAGCTTTTGAACTTGGAGACATTCACTTTCCCTGTTCACCTTTGAGGGTTCATCAGTTTGCAGTGCGTCTCTCACCATGTCTGGGTCATCCATTCCTGGTACTTAGAGTGACCATGGGCATCCAATAATTCATGGTACTTGGGGTTTTTCTGGAACAATAACAGTCACCATGCTACTGTGACTTCCAGCTTCTATCAGCTTCCAGGATTCACTCCTTTCCCTGTTACTAGCATTTCTCCAATGAGAACAAAGGCTTTTAATTTTGTAGATTCATGATCAAACAGAGAGATGTGTGCCTTTGAGTTGACCACTATTCAAGTCAAAACCCAGAACAGTTATTTTTGAGACAAAAAGATGAGAAATGATCAAAGGCTAGGAATTTTTAGTGCAAATAAGGGTTGGTTCATGCATTTTAAAAGCATGACATTCATAATATCAGAGTGCAAGATGAAATTGCTAATGTAGAGATTATAGTTCAAGAAGGTAGTAAAACTTTCAGCTTCAAAGGCAGGAGAGACCAGCGACTTGATCACTTCTCTCTGTCTGCTTGAGGAAAATTTAAAAAGGAAACAGAAAAAGAGACATCTCTGAATTGGGTTTTCAAAAAGTCAGAGTTACAAAATTGAATCTACTTTAGGTTTTTCGTTATGTAAAAATATTCTCTGTACATAAAAGGGAAATGACAAGATGAAATTTTATTTTTGAGGTAACGAGATTATAGGTGAATGTTTTCCTTTATTTAATTTTGACTTACATTCACATTGTCATAATCAATATAGAACATATTTTTTAAGGGACTCCAAATCTTCTGTAGTTCCAAGTTATAATTACCGTGTATTTACTATGTGCTGAGTTCCATATTATATCATTTTAGTTGTTCCCAATGACAACGCTAAGAGGAATATGTTGAACAGGTTACAAAACAAAAGATAGAAATTTGCTCCTGGTCTTGTACCTCGGGAGAGGTAGCTCTGCGATTTGAACCTTGCTGGATCCGACTCCAAGCTTAGTTTTGATCCTTTGTCCTATCCCTTACTTTTGATCCCTTGACCGTCTTTTTGAGTTGCTTGACACAATTTCCTCAAAGGATTTACAAATTCCTTGACACTGACAGAAGTATTTCTTCCTCTGCTGTTTTATTACAATTAATTATTTCAATAAATATTTGTTAAACATTTGTTATGTGCCAGTGATTGTTTTGGTTGAACACGGTGAACCCATTGGACAAAGTCTTTACTCTTAGGCTATTAGAGTAGAAGAAAGACAATAAACTCTCAAAATAGCAAATAAGAAACTATAAGGTCACATTCATATGTAGAGAATGAATGTTGGTTGGCTAATAGTGACTAGTTATTGGATCCAAGAAGCTGTTTACTAAATAACATTAATGTGAAGCCCAGCCATGAAATTAAAAGATGCTTACTCCTTGGAAGAAAAGTTATGGCCAACCTAGATAGCATATTCAAAAGCAGAGACATTACTGTGCCAACAAAGGTCCGTCTAGTCAAGGCTATGGTTTTTCCAGTGGTCATATATGGATGTGAGAGTTGGACTGTGAAGAAAGCTGAGCATCAAAGAATTGATGCTTTTGAACTGTGGTGTTGGAGAAGACTCTTGGACTGCAAGGAGATCCAACCAGTCCATTCTGAAGGAGATTAGTCCTGGGATTTCTTTGGAAGGAATGATGCTAAAGCTGAAACTCCAGTACTTTGGCCACCTCATGCGAAGAGTTGACTCATTGGAAAAGACTCCGATGCTGGGAGGGATTGGGGGCAGGAGGAGAAGGGGACGACAGAGGATGAGATGGCTGGATGGCATCACTGACTCGATGGATGTGAGTCTGAGTGAACTCCGGGAGCTGGTGATGGACAGGGAGGCCTGGCGTGCTGTGATTCATGGGGTCGCAAAGAGTCGGACATGACTGAGCAACTGAACTGAACTGAACTGTGAGGAGGAAACATCAGAACTGAGACTCAAATGACAAGAATGTTTTCAGTTGAGGAGCAACCTTTTCCTAAGGCCCTGTGGCAGAAACCAGCATGGTATGTTCAAGCAGTAGAAAGAGAAGACCAGTGTTGTGAAAGCATGAACGATGGAGAGGGAAGTGGGGAGTAGCAAGATCATGTAGGGATTTGTAAACCAGAGTAAGGAAAATGAATCTTAGTTTAATGGACATTGGAAGTCATTGGAGGATTTCACATAAAAAAAATATTTTCTGGCTGCTGTGTGGAAAACAGATGGTAGGGGAGCAATTCCCACACACTGACACTGAGAGCTGATGGTGTTTTGAGGGGAGCAGTGGTTCTCAGATTGAAGTATTCAACAGAATCACGAGGAGGGCCTGTTAAATCACAGGCAGAGGCCCTTTCCCTTCCCATTTCCATCAGGCATCTGACTCAGTACATTTTGGATGGGGCCTGAGAACGATCCAGCCATGATGCCGATGTTGACCCTCCAGTGGGCAAAAGTAGTAGTAATACAGACAAAAGGGGAAAGATTTAAAATGTATTTTAAAATTGGAGTGATAGAACTTGCTGATGGGTTCAATTTTGGAAGTGGAAAATGAGAAAAATCAACCGCTAGAATTTCGGAGAAGTAGGGGAGGGCTTTTCCCCTCAGAAAAGTAGTGAGAGGAGAAGGAGTAATTTTTAGTGGAATAGGAGTAAGGGAAGACTCAAGATTCAATTAAATTAAGGGAAAATCATGAGGACTTTATATTTTATACCCTCATAGTGGGTTGTATTAAATATACAGTGATTATGGTGATTTGAATCCTTTCATTGAACTAATGCAGATGAGTGGTTGGTGCAGAGGAGATAGCTTGGGCAGGTCCCAACTAAATGTTGGGGACCAGAATAGGGACTGGAGCTAAAGAGAGCATGATGTAGCTGTTGGGAACTGGACATATGGTTCAAGCCAAGAGAAGTGACTGAACCAAAGCCATGTCAGAAATAACCATGGAGGATCCTATATGACAGGCTTGGTTGGCATTTTCCTCTAGGACATGTGAGTTGCAAAGTGCTTTGATGAACCAGGCCAATTTGAAGGATGAGTGGCAAGACAGGAAACTGTTTATTAATAATACGTGAGATAATGATAACAACTAACCTTTACTGAGTGCGTAGTGTTTGATAGGCATTGCTAACTGCTTTATATAGATTATATAGTTTAACTCTTTCAATACCCTATGCCTTACATGTCTCCTGAGAAACCTGTATGAGGGTCAAGAAGTAGCAGTTAGAATTGGGCATGAGACAACTGACTGAATCCAAACTGGGAAAGGCATACATCAAGGTTGTATGTTGTCACCCTGCTTATTTAACTTCTATGCAGAGTATATCATGAGAAATGCTGGACTAGATGAGTCACAAGCTGGAATCAAGATTGCCAGGAGAGATATCAACAACCTCAGATATGTAGATGATATCACACTAATGGCAGAAAGTGAAGAGGAATTAAAGAGCAAGTTGATGATGGTGAAAGAGGATAGTGAAAAAGCTGGCTTAAAACTCAACATTCAAAAAACAAAGATGATGGCATCTGGTCCCATCACTTCATGGCTAATAGAAGGGGAAAAAGTGGAAACAGATTTTATTTTCTTGTGCTTCAAAATCACTGCAGACAGTGACTGCAGCCATGAAATTAAAAGTGGGAGGAGATACCACTCATCCAAGGTAAGGAGCAGTGGCTGTGCTTCGCTGGAGCAGCTGTGAAGAGATACCCCACTCCCAAGGTAAGAGAAATTCAAGTAAGATGGTAGGTGTTGCAAGAGGCCATCAGAGGGCAGACACACTGAAACCATACTCACAGAAATCTAGTCAATCTAATCACACTAGGACCACAGCCTTGTCTAACTCAATGAAACTAAGCCATGCCCGTGGGGCAACTCAAGATGGGTGGGTCATGGTGGAGAGGTCTGATAGATTGTGGTCCACTGGAGAAGGGAATGGCAAACCACTTCAGTATTCTTGCCTTGAGAACCCCATGAACAGTATGAAAAGGCAAAATGATAGGATACTGAAAGAGAAACTCCCCAGGTCAGTAGGTGCCCAATATGCTACTGGAGGTCAGTGGAGAAATAACTCCAGAAAGAATGAAGAGACGGAGCCAAAGCAAAAACAATACCCAGCTGTGGATGTGACTGGTGATAGAAGCAAGGTCCGATGCTGTGAAGAGCAATACTGCATAGGAACTTGGAATGTCAGGTCCATGAATCAAGGCAAATTGGAAGTGGTCAAACAGGAGATGGCAAGAGTGAATATCGACATTCTAGGAATCAGTGAACTAAAATGGACTGGAATGGGTGAATTTAACTCCGATGACCATTATATCTACTACTGTGGGCAAGAATCCTTTAGAAGAAATGGAGTAGCCATCATGGTCAACAAAAGAGTCCGAACTGCAGTACTTGGACGCAATCTCAAAAATGACAGAATGATCTCTGTTTGTCTCCAAGGCAAACCATTCAATATCACAGTTATCCAAGTCTATGCCCCAACCAGCAATGCTGAAGAAGCTGAAGTTGAACGGATCTATGAAGACCTACAAGACCTTTTAGAACTAACACCCAAAAAAGATGTCCTTTTCATTATAGGGGACTGGAATGCAAAAGTAGGAAGTCAAGAAACACCTGGAGTAACAGGCAAATTTGGCCTTGGAATGTGGAATGAAGCAGGGCAAAGACTAATAGACTTTTGCCAAGAAAATGCACTGGTCATAGCAAACACCCTCTTCCAACAACAACACTCTACACATGGACATCACCAGATGGTCAACACCGAAATCAGACTGATTATATTCTCTGCAGCAAAAGATGGAGAAGCTCCACACAGTCAACAGAAACAAGACCAGGAGCTGACTGTGGCTCAGATCATGAACTCCTTATTACCAAATTCAGACTGAAATTGAAGAAAACAGGGAAAACCGCTAGACCATTCAGGTATGACCTAAATCAAATCCCTTATGATTATCCAGTGGAAGTGAGAAATAGATTTAGGGGCCTAGATCTGATAGATAGAGTGCCTGATGAACTATGGAATGAGGTTCGTGGCATTGTACAGGAGACAGGGATCAAGACCATCCCCATGGAAAAGAAATGCAAAAAAGCAAAATGGCTGCCTGGGGAGGCCTTACAAATAGCTGTGAAAAGAAGAGAAGCAAAAGCCAAGGAGAAAAGGAAAGATATAAGCATCTGAATGCAGAGTTCCAAAGAATAGCAAGAAGAGGTAAGAAAGCCTTCTTCAGTGATCAATGCAAAGTAATAGAGGAAAAGAACAGAATGGGAAAGACTAGAGATCTCTTCAAGAAAATTAGAGATACCAAGGGAATATTTTGGGCTCGATAAAGGACAGACATGGTCTGGACCTAACAGAAGCAGAAGATATTAAGAAGACGTGGCAAGAATACACAGAAGAACTGTACAAAAAGGACCTTCATGACCCAGATAATCATGATGGTGTGATCACTCATCTAGAGCCAGACATCCTGGAATGTGAAGTCAGGTGGGCCTCAGAAAGCATCACTACGAACAAAGCTAGTGGAGGTGATGGAATTCCAATTGAGCTGTTTCAAATCCTGAAAGATGATGCTGTGAAAGTGCTGCACTCAATATGCCAGCAAGTTTGGAAAACTCAGCTGTGGCCACAGGACTGGAAAAGGTCAGTTTTCATTCCAATCCCAAAGAAAGGCAATGCCAAAGAACGCACAAACTACCGCACAATCGCACTCATCTCACACACTAGTAAAGTAATGCTCAAAATTCTCCAAGCCAGGCTTCAGCAATACATGAACCGTGAAATTCCTGATGTTCAAGCTGGTTTTAGAAAAGGCAGAGGAACCAGAGATCAAATTGCCAACATCCACTGGATCATGGAAAAAGCAAAAGAGTTCCAGAAAAACATCTATTTCTGCTTTATTGACTATGCCAAAGCCTTTGACTGTGTGGATCACAATAAACTGTGGAAAATTCTGAAAGAGATGGGAATATCAGACCGCCTGACCTGCCTCTTGAGAAATCTGTATGCAGGTCAGGAAGCAACAGTTAGAACTGCACATGGAACAACAGACTGGTTCCAAATAGGAAAAGGAGTACGTCAAGGCTGTATCTTGTCACCCTGCTTATTTAACTTCTATGCAGAGTACATCATGAGAAACGCTGGCCTGGAAGAAACACAAGCTGGAATCAAGATTGCCGGGAGAAATGTCAATAACGTCATGTATGCAGATGACACCACCCTTATGGCAGAAAGTGAAGAGGAACTAAAAAGCCTCTTGATGAAAGTGAAAGAGGAGAGTGAAAAAGTTGGCTTAAAGCTCAACATTCAGAAAACGAAGATCATGGCATCTGGTTCCATCACTCCATGGGAAATAGATGGGGAAACAGTGGAAACAGTGTCAGATTTTATTTTTTTGGGGGTCCAAAATCATTGCAGATGGTGACTGCAGCCATGAAATTAAAAGACGCTTACTCCTTGGAAGAAATGTTTTGAGCAATCTAGATAGCATATTCAAAAGCAGAGACATTAATTTGCCGACTAAGGTCTGTCTAGTCAAGGCTATGGTTTTTCCAGTAGTCATGTATGGATGTGAGGATTGGACTGTGAAGAAGGCTGAGCACCGAAGAGTTGATGCATTTGAACTGTGGTGTTGGAGAAGACTCTTGACAGTCCCTTGGACTGCAAGGAGATCAACCCTGGGATTTCTTTGGAAGGAATGATGCTAAAGCTGAAGCTCCAGTGCTTTGGCCACCTCGTGTGAAGAGTTGACTCATTGGAGAAGACTTTGATGCTGGGAGGGATTGGGGGCAGGAGGAGAAGGGGATGACAGAGGATGAGATGGCTGGATGGCATCACTGACTCGATGGATGTGGCTCTGAGTGAACTCCGGGAGATGGTGATGGACAGGGAGGCCTGGCATGCTGTGATTCATGGGGTCACAAATAGTCTGACACGACTGAGCGACTGAACTGAACTGAACTGAACTGCTCCTTGGAAGAAAAACTATGACAAACCTGGACAGTGTATTAAAAAGCAGAGGTATCTCTTTGATGACAAAAATCCATATAGCCAAGGCTATGGTTTTTCCAGTAGTCATGTATGGTTGTAAGAGTTGGACCATAAAGAAGGCTTAGTGCTGAAGAATTGATGCTTTGGAATTGTGCTGGAGAAGACTCTTGAGAGTCCCTTGGACAGCAAGGAGATCCAAGCAGTCAATCATAAGGGAAATCAACCCAGAATATTCACTGGAAGGACTGATGCTGAAGCTGAAGCTCCAGTACTTTGGCTACCTGATGCAAAGACCGACTCACTGGAAAAGACCCTGATGCTGGGAAAGATTGAAGGCAAATGAGAACAGGGTGGCAGAGATTGAGATGGTTAGATATTAATAGCATCACTGACTCAATGAACATGAAATTGAGCAAACTCTGGGAGACGATGGAGGAGAGGGAAGTGTTGCAGTCCATGGGGTTGCAAAGAGATGGACATGACTTAGCAACTGAATAACAGTAATAGATATCAGAAAAACTTTCTCTACTCTCATAACACTTCTGACATAAAATGTGTGGGTTTTTTCTAGCAAGTGTTAATAATTTTCCGTTTCTTGATGGATGCCAAGTGTGTGGATGTCCTACAGTTGTGTGTGTGTGCGCTAAGCTCCTTCAGTCTTGTCTGGTTCTTTGGGACCCTATGTACTGTAGCACCAAGCTCCTTCTGTCTGTGGGATTCTCCTGGCAAGAATACTGGAGTGGTTGCCATGACCTCCTCCAGGGGGTCTTCCCAACCCAGGGCTTGAACCCGAGTTTCTTATGTCTCCTGCATTGGCAGGCAAGTTCTCTACTACTAGTGCAACCTGGGAAGCCTGCCCTACAATTAACTTAACCCAGTTCTGACACTATTATCTGACTAGAGTTAGTGAAGATTTCACAGGTTAAGGGCTAAGTCCCCAGAAGACTTCCTCCCCCTTCCCCCTAACTCAGACATCTATCAAAAGTCCCAGGTTGTCAGCAGCAGTTTGGACTGATGTACTATAAATTGCAGATTCCTGAAGTCCCCCTTTCAGGTTTGATCACTTGCTAAAATGGCTCACAGAACTCAGGAAACTGCTTTCCTTACTATTAGTGTTTTTTTTTTAATTTTTTTTAATTTTTAATTTTAAAATCTTTAATTCTTACATGTGTTTCCAAACATGAACCCCCCTCCCACCTCCCTCCCCATAACATCTCTCTGGGTCATCCCCATGCACCAGCCCCAAGCATGCTGTATCTTGCGTCAGACATAGACTGGCGATTCGATTCTTACATGATAGTATACCTGTTACAATGCCATTCTCCCAAATCATCCCACCCTCTCCCTCTCCCTCTGAGTCCAAAAGTCCGTTATACACATCTGTGTCTTTTTTGCTGTCTTGCATACAGGGTCATCATTGCCATCTTTCTAAATTCCATATATGTGTGTTAGTATACTGTATTGGTGTTTTTCTTTCTGGCTTACTTCACTCTGTATAATCAGCTCCAGTTTCATCCATCTCATCAGAACTGATTCAAATGAATTCTTTTTAACGGCTGAGTAATACTCCATTGTGTATATGTACCACAGCTTTCTTATCCATTCATCTGCTGATGGACATCTAGGGTGTTTCCATGTCCTGGATATTATAAACAGTGCTGTGATGAACATTGGGGTACATGTGTCTCTTTCAATTCTGGTTTCCTCGGTGTGTATGCCCAGCAGTGGGATTGCTGGGTCATAAGGTAATTCTATTTGCAATTTTTTAAGGAATCTCCACACTGTTCTCCATAGTGGCTGTACTAGTTTGCATTCCCACCAACAGTGTAGGAGGGTTCCCTTTTCTCCACACCCTCTCCAGCATTTATTGCTTGCAGATTTTTGGATCGCAGCCATTCTGACTGGTGTGAAGTGGTACCTCATTGTGGTTTTGATTTGCATTTCTCTAATAATGAGTGATGTTGAGCATCTTTTCATGTGTTTGTTAGCCTAGTGTTTTACTATAAAAGATACATGTATGGTCAGGCCACTCAAGTTAGCTGTTCTTTTGCCCTCTAGTTGAAGGCCTGCTTCAACTATTTCATAGGACTGAAAGGGGCGATGAGGGACAACCCCTCTGTTGGTTTCCTAGGTAACTGATGAACCAATCTGATGTCAAATCTCCTATAAGTGGTAACCTCCCCCACCCACTGGGAGTGAAGACTGCTACCTTGTCCTGCTGGCCATCTGCCACACACATTGGAGTGTGGCTCCAGAACCTTGCTTCAGATGTGAAAGATCCCCCATCCATTAAACCACTGATTGCTCAGTTGCTGACTCCCAGCTCTTTCTTTGGTATCGAAGCTGGGTGAGTACAGGGCTTGTAGGCTTGGAGAGTGCAGCCCAACAATGCAACTCAGGAAGAGCCAAATAGAAATGAAGCGCTAAGATTAGATATGTGGGGAAGGGTGGGGTGTTTCCATGCCTTATCTGGATACGTCACACTTCCAGTAACATGTCTTCACAAACACCCCCAGACCACTTTGGTTAGTAGAGCTTTTATGGAGGATTCATTAGGTAGGTACAACTGATTAAATCATTGCACAGTAGTGGTTAACTCAACTGCCATCCTCTTTCCCACCTTGAGATTTGGATATGGGCTATAAGTTCCAAATTTCTGATCACATTGTTGGTTCTCCTGGCAACTAGTCCTCCCATCATTAGGGGCTAACCAAAAGTCACTTCGTTAGCATAAACTCAGATATGGTTGTAAGGGGGTTGTTATTTAGCAGTAAAAGACATTGCTTTCACATTTACCACTCTTCAGCTACTTCAGGAGCCAGGGACAAAAACCAAATATAACAAAACACACTCCTTTTACCTTCATCATTTAGGAAGTTACAAGGATTTTAAGAGTTCTGGCCAGGAATCAGGGAAGAGGAGCAAAGTGCATATCACTTATTATATCACAATTTCATACCCTATGAGATTGGTATCATTATTAACATCTCAGTTTTATAGATGAGGAAACTTACATGAAGTCACATAGCTAGAAAGCTAGAGAGCTGGGATACATACTTGGGTTCTGTTGAATTTCTATATATTTTAGATTTTTATCTGTACAAGTTTAAAACAAAGATTTTACTGGGGGATTAAATAGCTTTATGTTTCCTAGTCTGTAAAGTGTTTATTTTTGGGGGGCTCCAAAATCACTGCAGATGGTGACTGCAGCCATGAAATTAAAAGATGCTTACTCCTTGGAAGAAAAGTTATGACCAGCCTAGATAGTATATTCAAAAGCAGAGACATTACTTTGCCAACAAAGGTCTGTCTAGTCCAGGCTATGGTTTTTCCAGTGGGCATGTATGGATGTGAGAGTTGGACTGTGAAGAAAGCTGAGCACCGAACAATTGATGCTTTTGAACTGTGGTGTTGGAGAAGACTCTTGACAGTCCCTTGGCCTGCAAGGAGATCCAACCAGTCCATTCTGAAGGAGATCAGCCCTGGGATTTCTTTGGAAGGAATGATGCTGAAGCTGAAACTCCAGTACTTTGGCCACCTCATGCGGAGAGTTGACTCACTGGAAAAGACTCTGATGCTGGGAGGGATTGGGGGCAGGAGGAGAAGGGGACGACCAAGGATGAGATGGCTGGATGGCATCACTGACTCGATGGACATGAGTCTGAGTGAACTCTGGGAGTTGCTGATGGACAGGGAGGCCTGGAGTGCTGCGATTCATGGGGTGGCAAAGAGTCGGACACGACTGAGCGACTGAACTGAACTGAACTGAAAGTGTTTAATATCAGCATCAGCTGGAGACATGCTTCCCCGATCCTGTTCTTATGGCATTGCTTCTATTGAAAAATCTAGATCCAGTTACATCATTGATAGCGCCTCTTCCAGGAATGTAGTTCATTATATGCTTGAGGACTATTTGCATGGTCTGGGCCTGAAAACAGTATCTTCAGTATAGAATTAGCTACAGTTGATATCACCATGTTTTTAAAGTGTCAATACATTAATTATATATAAGAAAGTGTTAAATTTCCTTGAAAAGACTTTTCTTTTTTAATGTTTTTTCTTCCCGGTAAAGCAAAATCCACACATTCTGAGATGCCAGGCTGTTTATCTACTTCCCCTCCTGTTCCTTTGTCTAATGTCTTTCATCTTGTCCCCTGTTTCTCATACCCTCACCTTCCAGAATGACGTTTCCAGGGAACACAGGAAGAGAACAAAAGATAGTCAAAACACGTGACCCCTGAAAGATTAAGTGTGCCTTTATCTTCTGTGCTGCTCCAGACACCACCCTCTGCTTGTGACACATCACTCTCCTGAACCTTGTCGTCTAGTACAGCCCCTGATTGTCCCTATGCAGACAGACAGGAGAATTTGACAGGCTTCCCTGGGGCACCAGAGAAACAAGAAAGATATTTTCTTAATACATTAAATTTCATGGCTTTTTTTTTTTTTCCCCAGAGAAACTTTCCAGGATTGTTCATTTGTTATTTTCCCCAAGTCTCTGAATGAGTTATTCATTTTAAAACTTGAGAAACTGAGCAAGTTTGGGAACACTGAGGAACTCATGAGCTGAATATAGGCTCTCTGAGGGCAGGGAGATATAATATAATAGCTTTATTAAAGAAGTAGATTATTTTACAGTACTATGTTATGTTAGATAGTCATTTAATAAATATTATTCAGTAATTTCAACTTCATAGAAACTGCTTTGCAGACTGGAGCAAAGACCACAGATAATACAAGATGCTTTATCACCTGCAGTCTGGGCTTTATTTCTATAGAAAGGACTTTCAAATACACCATATGTTTACAATTCTAAAAAATACTTCAAAAAATCTGACTGTCTTTATTTTATGTAGTTTTTACTTAAAGACAGTGTTATAGGAATGTCTAGTGAAGCATGATTTGTTTGGGTATTGATTTGGATTAAATGGAAAAGCAAGAAAATCTCGAGTTAGTCAAGTAAATAGACAGAAATATGATTGGGGGCTGGGAGGTGCTTGGCAGAAATTCTTGTTTCTAAATATTTCTCCAATAGTACAGATAGGTTTCCAATATGTCTCCATTAACTGTAAGGAGTCACTAATTTAAATGTAATCTCCTGGGAGTAGCGTCAAGTTGTCATTAGCAATTGATGCTGGAGATATTTGATATCTAATTAAGAGTAGGAGGTAATGAGAATGAAGTCCAGGGGAGTTTGGAGCAGGAATGGAGATAAAGCATGTTCATGGTGTGAGCTTTTCATGGAGATGGACTGAAAAGAGTAAGAAAAATACAAAAAAAATCTTCCCCAAGGGGGCATACTGAATCTCCCATTCTGAGAGAGGCTCTATTGCTTAAAATCCTTGCTGACAGGGAGGTGGTATGCATTTTAACTATACTACCTGTTCCAGTGTTTCCTTTCTGACCAAAGCAATTTCGTTTGTTTAGGGGAGGGGGTGAGGGTGATGAAGCTGACACAAGGGCAGCTAAGCTATTCAACAGGTGAGTCAATGACATATGGCATCAGCTCAGTTCAGTTCAGTCGCTCAGTTGTGTCCGACTCTTTGCGACCCTATGAATCGCAGCACTCCAGGCCTCCCTGTCCATTACCAACTCACAGAGTTTACCCAAACTCATGTCCATCAAGTCGGTGATGCCATCCAGCCATCTCATGCTCGGTTGTCCCCTTCTCCTCCTGCCCCCAATCCCTCCCAGCATCAGAGTCTTTTCCAATGAGTCAACTCTTTGCATGAGGTGGCCAAAGTACTGGAGTTTCAGCTTCAGCATCATTCCTTCCAAAGAAATCCCAGGACTGATCTCCTTCAGAATGGACTGGTTGGATCTCCTTGCAGGCCAAGGGACTGTCAAGAGTCTTCTCCAACATCACAGTTCAAAAGCATCAATTCTTCGGCGCTCAGCCTTCTTCACAGTCCAACTCTCACATCCATACATGACCACTGGAAAAACCATAGCCTTGACTAGACAGACCTTTGTTGGCAAAGTAATGTCTCTGCTTTTTAATATGCTATCTAGGTTGGTCATAACTTTCCTTCCAAGGAGTAAGTGTCTTTTAATTTCATTGCTGCAATCACCATCTGCAGTGATTTTGAAGCCCCCCAAAATAAAGTCTGACACTGTTTCCACCATTTCCCCATCTATTTGCTGTGAAGTGATGGAACCAGATGCCATGATCTTAGTTTTCTGAATGTTGAGCTTTAAGCCAACTTTTTCACTCTCCTCTTTCACTTTCATCAAGAGGCTTTTTAGTTCTTCTTCACTTTCTTCCATAAGGGAGGTGTCATCTGAATATCTGAAGTTATTGATATTTCTCCCAGCAATCTTGATTCCAGCTTGTGCTTCTTCCAGCCCAGCATTTCTCATGATGTACTCTGCATCACATGGCCTAATACAAAATGAGTTTACACAGTTAGATTCTCCCTTTTAGTTATTTGAGCAGTTATTTCTCTCTTTTAGTAATTGGACAGAGTTAAGAGCTGGAACTTGAAGTATGCTGTGGTGTGAAATTGGCACCATGGTAGGCCATAAGGAAACTGAAGATTTTATGGAGCTGACATTTTGAATAAATTAAGGAAGGTATTAATTAAGACCATCTAGTCCAGGGAAGGTTGATGCAGACAGTAACTGGTTAATAACTGTGCATAATTTCACAATAAACTTCCATTATTCTTAAAATGGCTTCTGTGAGCCTCAGTTCAGTTCAGTTCAGGTAATTAGTCATGTCCAGCTCTTGCAACCCGATGGACTACAGCATGCCAGGTTTCCTTGTCCATCACCAACTCCTGGAGTGTGCTTAAATTCATGTCTATCGAGTCAGTGATGCCATCCAACCATCTCACCCTGTGTTATCTCCTTCTCCTCCTGCCTTCAATCTTTCCCAGCATCAGGGTTTTTTTTTTTTTTTTTCCAGTAAGTCAGTTCTTTGCATCAGGTGGCCAAAGTATCGGAGTTTCAGTTTCAGCATCAGTCCTTCCAATAAATATACAGGACTGATTTCCTTCAGGATTGACTGGTTGGATCTCCTTGCAGTCCAAGGGACTCTCTTGAGTCTTCTCCAACACCACAGTTCAAAAGGATTAATTCCTCAGTGCTCAGCTTTCTTTATGGTCCATCTCTCACATCCATACATGACCACTGGAAAAACCATAGCTTTGACTGCATGGACCTTTGTCAGAAATGTCTCTGCTTTTTCATATGCTGTCTAGATTTGTCACAGCTTTTCTTCCAAGGAGCAAGTGTCTTTTAATTTCATGGCTGCAGTCACCATCTGCAGTGGTTATGGAGACCCCAAAATAAAGTCTATCACTGTTTCCGTTGTTTCCCCATCTATGAAGTGATGGGACCGGATGCCATGATCTTTCATTTTTGAATGCTGAGTTTTAAGCCAACTTTTTCACTCTCCTCTATCCCTTTCATTAAGAGGCTCTTTAGTTTCTCTTTGCTTTTTGCCATAAAGTTGGTGATATATGAATATCTGAGGTTATTGGTATTTCTCCTGGCAATCTTGATTCCAACTTGTGCTTCATCAAGCCTGACATTTGCATGATGTACTCTGCATAGGAGTTAAATAAGTAAGGTGACAATATACAGCCTTGACTTGCTCCTTTCCTAATTTGGAACCAGTCCATTGTTCCATGTCCAGTTCTAACTGTTGCTTCTTGAAATGCATACAGATTTCTCAGGAGGCAGATATGGTAGTCTGGTATTTCCATCTTTTGAAAAATTTTCTACAGTTTGTTGTGATCCACACAGTCAAAGGTTTTAGTGTAGTCAGTGAAGCAGAAGCAGATGTTTTTCTGGAATTATCTTTCTTTTTCTGTAATCCAGCGGAAGTTGGCAATTTGATCTCTGGCTCCTCTGCCTTTTCTAAATCCAGTTTGAACATCTGGAAGTTCACAGTTCATGTACTGTTGAAGCCTGACTTGGAGAATTTTAAGCATTACTTAGCATGTGAGATGAGTGCAATTGTGTGGTAGTTTGAACATTCTTTGGCATTGCCTTTCTTTGGGATTGAAATGAAAACTGACTTTTCCTGTCCTGTGGCCTCTACTGAGTTGTCCAAATTGGCTGGCATATTGAGTGTAGCACTTTCACAGCACCATCATTTAGGATTCAAAATAGCTCAACTGGAACTCTATCACCTCCACTAGCTTTGTTCGTAGTGATGCTTCCTATGGGCCACTTGACTTCACATTCCAGGATGTCTGGTTCTAGGTGAGTGATCACACCATTGTGATTATCTGGGTCATGAAGATCTTCTTTGTATAGTTCTTCTGTGTATTCTTGCCACCTCTTCTCAATATTTTCTGCTTCTCTTAGGTCCATATCGTTTCTGTCCTTTATTGTACCCATCTTTGCATGAAATATTCTTTTGGTATCTCTTATTTTCTTGAAGAGATCTCTAGTCTTTCCTATTCTATTGTTTCCCTCTATTTCTTTGCACTGATTGCGAGGAAGGATTTGTTATCTCTCCTTGCTATTTTTTGGAACTCTGCATTCAAATGGGTATATCTTTCTTTTTCTCCTTTGCCTTTTGCTTTTCTTCTTTTTTCAGCTATTTGTAAGGCCTCCTCAGACAACCATTTTGCCTTTTTCTTGATCATCAGATGATCAAAACACTGGAGCCTCAGCTTCAGCATCAGTTCAATGTGTATTCAGAGTTAATTTCCCTTAAAATTGACTGGTTTGATCTTCTTGCTGTACAAGGGAGTTTCAGAAGTCTACTTAGGTTTGTGACCATAATTCCACTAAATTCCTAGAAGTAAGAAATTTTAGATGTGAAAAGCAGACATTTAAGGGTATGCATCATATCTGATAAGCTTACAAGCAATCTAATTTGGAAACCTCTCACACATTTTAAATTTCTCAGTCCCCTTACTTTTCTGATCTAATCTTGTATGAAGATAAGTTCTAAGATGATGAACGAATGAAAAGAACAAAGAAGTATGACAAGTTTTTTTACTTAGAGGGATATGCTTTGGGAGACAACCTCAAAATTATCCGTAGCATTTGATCCCATTGGATATATGTAAGCGTAATTTCTTCCAGATTTAGCTCAATACTACTATTGAGTAACACTAGGATCTACCCAAACTGAGTATATTAAGACATTTTCTTTTTGGATTAACCTACTTTTGAAAGTATATCCTATAGAAAAGTCTGTTCTTGGCATCATTCCTACATTTTGGTTTCCACAAATGATTAGCTGTACTATAAGATATGAAGAATAAATAAGAGCTAAAGATTACAAAGTGAGACCATATTGTCCAAACATGCTATGTATGCCTTGGCAAACAGAATGCATATATTAAGACAAATCACATTTAACTTGCCAGGGAACTGGGTCAGACTGGCATAGATTGACGTCTGTTGGACAAATCAGGAAGGGAAGCTTAACAGTGGTCCCCTTGAAGTAGGGAGACCATATAATTTATCATCCGGACTGGGACACTTTTGAAAGTTGTAGAGACACTACTAATAATTCAGTTCAGTTCAGTTCAGTTGCTCAGTCATGTGTGACTCTTTGCGACCCCATGGACTGCAGCACACCAGGCCTCCCTATCCATTACCAACTCCTGCCTGGAGTTTACCCAAACTCATGTCCATCGAGTCAGTGATGCCATCCAACCATCTCGTTCTCTGTTGTCCCCTTCTCCTCCTGCCTTCAAACTTTCCCAGCATCAAGGTCGTTTCTAATGAGTCAGTTCTTTGCATCAGGTGTCCAAAGTATTGGAGTTTCAGCTTCAGCATCAGTCCTTCCAATGAACACTTTGGACTGATCTCCTTTAGGGTGAACTGGTTGGATTTCTGTGAAGTCCAAGGGACTCTTAACAGTCTTCCCCAACACCACAGTTCAAAAGCATCAATTCTTTGGTGCTCAGGTTTCTTTATAGTCCAACACTCACATCCATACATGCCTACTGGAAAAACCATACCCTTGACTAGATGGACCTTTGTTGGCAAAATAATTTCTGCTTTTTAATATGCTGTCTAGGTTGGTCATAACTTTCCTTCCAAGGAGTAAGCATCTTTTAACTTCATGGCTGCAGTCACCATCTGCAGTGATTTTGGAGCCCTTCAAAATAAAATCAGCCACTGTTTCCCCATCTATTTGCCATGAAGTGATGGGACCAGATGCCATGATCTTAGTTTTCTGAATGTTGAGCTTTAAGCCAACTTTTTCACTCCCCTCTTTCACTTTCATCAAGAGGCTTTTTAGTTCTTCTTCACTTTCTGCCATAAGGGTGGTGTTATCTGCATATCTGAGGTTATTGATATTTCTCCTGACAATCTTGATTCCAGCTTGTGCTTCATCCAGCCCAGTATTTCTCATGATGTACTCTGCCTATGAGTTAAACAAGCACAGTTACAATATATATCCTTGATGACTCCTTTTCCTGTTTGGAACCAATCCATTGTTCCATGTCCAGTTCTAACTGTTGCTTCTTGAACTGCATACAGATTTCTCAGGAGGCAGATATGGTAATCTGGTATTTCCATCTCTTGAAAAATTTTCTACAGTTTGTTGTGATCCACACAGTCAAAGGCTTTAGCATAGTCAATGAAGCAGAAAAAGATGCTTTTCTGGAATTATCTTTCTTTTTCTGTGATCCAATGGATGTTGGCAATTTGATCTCTGGTTCCTCTGCCTTTTCTAAACCCAGCTTGAACATCTGGAGGTTAATGGTTCACATACCATTGAAGCCTGACTTGGAGAATTTTGAGCATTACTTGACTAATGTGTGAGATGAGTGCAATTGTGCGGTAATAATTATACTAGGTTAATCAATGTAAACTTGAAGATTTCCAGGAAATCGCAATGGCAACCCACTCCAGTACTCTTGCCTGGAAAATTCCATGGACGGAGGAGCCTGGTAGGCTGCAGTCCATGGGGTCGCAAAGAGTTGGATATGACTGAGCGACTTCACTTTCATTTTCACTTTCATGCATTGGAGAAGAAAATGGTGACCCACTCCAGTGTTCTTGCCTGGAGAATCCCAGGGATGGTGGAGCCTGGTAGGCTGCCATCTTTGGGGTTGCACAGAGTCGGACATGACTGAAGTGACTTAGCAGCATTACCCTATAAAGATGCTAGTTCACTGTTTCCTCTGTAAAGTATCTTTTACCTAATGGCCAAAGAGCTAAAAGGTGGAAAGTCCTAAACTTGGAAAGAAGGATGTGGTGTTCTAAAATCCAGATCTCTTGAAAATGCATACTATTAAGATAAGTAATAAAAGTCAACATATCAAGGATTTTTAATCTTTAGAGCCACAACTGCCACATTTTAAGAGAGTTCACTTAGACATTGAGATCTTGCATGGGAATTTTACCCAACTTAAAAACAGTGCTTGGGGGAATTCCTTGGTGGTCCAGTAGTTAGGTCTCCATGCTTTCACTGCCAAGAGCCTGGGTTCTATCTCTGGTCAGGGAACTAAACTCCTATAAACTGTGCAGTGTGGCCAAAAAAACAAAAATGTTGCTTGGCTGCCAAGGTCTCCAGCTCACTTGCACCATTATACACCAAACCTGAAGACTTTCTGGGCCAGGCCACATGCACAAAAATTATTATTATTTAAATTGAAGTAAAATTGATAAAATATAAAATTCACCATTTTAATCATATTTATTGTTTTTTTGTACACAGTGTGTACAATTATTACCATTATCTAGTTACAGAACATTTTCATTACCCTCAAAGGAAGCCTCATACCCATTAAGGAGTCAGTCCTCATTCCCTACTCTTTTCAGCCTCTTGCAACTGTTGAGCTATTTTCTGTCTCTACATGTTTCCTTTTTCTATTTATTTCATGTAAATGAAATTATGCAGTAAATGACATTTTGTGTCTTACTTCTTTCACTTAGTGTAATGTTTTCAAGGTTTATTCATGTAGCATGTATTATTACTTCATGTAGCAAGACTTTTCATGGGTGAGTAATATTCCACCATGTATGTATCTGATATTTTGTTTATCCATTCATCTGTTGATGGAAATTGGGTTGTTTCACCTTCTGGTTATTTTGAATAGTGCTTCTATGAATATTTATATCAAAGTTCTTGTTTGAACAACTGTTTTCAGGTTTTTTTTTTTTTTTTTTTGAGTGTATACTTAGAAGGAGATGTTAATCTTTTTGACAAACTCAGCAATTAGTTTTATAGGCAGGACAGCTGTAAGAGGTCACGCAGGACCGGATACCTGTAAGAGGTCACGCAGGAGAGAGAGTTGGGGGTGGCCATCCAAATATGGGACCATTTCCTCCAAAGACTGAGACGCAAAGATGTACATTACTTTCTAACACTTAGAGGGAGTACATTTGTCTGGTTATTTGTAAGGTAAGCAGACTCAAGAAGGAAGCCTTAACATTTAATTACTTCCTCTACCAATAGGTTTCACCAAAGTGAAAGAGGAGAGTGAAAAAGTTGGCTTAAAGCTCAGCATTCAGAAAACTAAGATCATGGCATCCAGTCCCATCACTTCATGGCAAATAGATGGGGAAACAGTGGAAGCAGTGGCTGACTTTATTTTTTTGGGCTCCAAAATCACTGCAGATGGTGATTGCAGCAATGAAATTAAAAGACGCTTACTCCTTGGAAGGAAAGTTATGACCAACCTAGACAGCATATTAAAAAGCAGAGACATTACTTTGTCAACACAGGTCCATATAGTCAAGGCTATGGTTTTTCCAGTAGTCTTGTATGGATGTGAGAGTTGGACTGTAAAAGAAGCTGAGTGCAGAAGAATTGATGCTTTTGAACTGTGGTGTTAGAGAAGACTCTTGAGAGTCCCTTGGACTGCAAGGAGATCCAACTAGTCCATCCTAAAGGAGATCAGTCCTGGGTGTTCATTGGAAGGACTGATGTTGAAGCTGAAACTCCAATATTTTGGCCACCTGATCGAAGAGCTGACTCATTTGAAAAGACCCTGGTGTTGGGAAAGATTGAGGGCAGAAGGAGAAGGGGACGACAGAGGATGAGATGGTTGGATGGCATCACTGACTCAATAGACATGAGTTTGGATAGACTCTGGGAACTGGTGATAGACAGGGAGGCCTGGCATGCTGCAGTTCATGGGGTTGCAAAGAGTTGGACATGACTGAGCGATGGAACTGAACTGAACCATGGGTTTATTTATTCAGTAAAACTAAGTAGAAAAGTAGGCAGGAGTTTTTGGTTAAGGATTTTCTCTAGGTCCTATATTTTTCTTGGTGCTACTGAGTCTCTCTTATTTCTGAGGTTTATTTTGAGTTTAGCAATCCTCAAAATTTACAAAAGGAGAGATCACTATATTTTTTATTTTACATTTGTCAAACATCAATATCTTTCAGTGGCTGTTCTTTCAATATCTTAAGAACAGTTTATTTCCTTGTTTTGATAGGAAATTGCTAATATAAAAAGAAAGTATCTTAAAATAGACAGTATAAGCACATTGCCACTTTTCTCCCCTTAGAAGTATTATTTTATCCTTATAAAATCATTTTTATTGTTTCCTGCCCATGAAATGTTTTATTTACTCGAAATAAACTTTTTCTTTGCATAGGAACAGAGGAACCACATGTCTTTAGAAAGCTAGCAGATAGGAATCTGTGATTCTATTTTACCAATATTTCAGAAGTTTGAACAGAGGGTTGACTAGCTTCCAAAGTTAAATTGGAAATTTGGTGATTTACTTCGGTTCTTTTTGGAAGGAGAGTCTAAGAAATGAGTTTTATTCTGGATTTTCTTGTTTGTCACCTAATGAACTGATAGAGAACACCTAGATGAGTTACCCATTCAATCACTACCTCTTATGATTAGATGGTGGTTTTAAATTGCTTCCTAGCTTCACAAAAGTTTAAACTCTGCATTTCTGAATGTTCATGCAACAGATTGATTATAGGTGAATCCTTTTGAGCTCATGTGTGATAGTTCTTTGCTTTTAAAATAGCCTTTTTGGGTAAGTGAATATAAAAGAAATATTTATAATCATGATTATACATTGGTCAACTGATTATATTTCAATATTCCTTTTTTCCACAATAACAAATGAAAATGTTCTTCATGATGCTTTTTATTAACAGAATTTTGAATCATTTTGTCTTTCCTCTATTGTGGCATTCATTCACGAAACAAATTAACTTCCCATTTATACTTCCAACCAATCAACACAACTTTATTGATTAAATAAGACAATTATGATTTTGCTTTACTAAATTTCAAATGTTTCCTGTGTTATAAAACTATCACATTCTATAAATAATAATAAAAAATTCAAAATCATGATGAATAGAATGATTAGGGCAATGACAACAAGAGACATGAACTAACGAGCAAAACCAGCACAGGTCATGTTTCATTTAGATAGAACATGTGTATCACACACCGGAAACCTTGCAAAGAAGCTGGAGGCTGGCACTTCGGTCAGATAATATTTTTATCATTTCAGAGACCCAGGCCGGTCATGTTGTGTGTGTGTGTGTTTCCGTGTGTGTCTCTTTCTGTGTATTTATGTGTAATTAAAAAAAGATTCATGTTGATGTGTGGCAAAACCAATACAATATTGTAAAGTAAAAAAAAATTCTATGGGATCAACAATGAGGTGCAGATTGTAATTTGTTCAAGTTCTTTTTTTTCCACTGCAGTTTTGTTCAAACACTATCATTGTAAACCTTGAGGCCTGAACAT
The DNA here is from genome assembly GCF_001704415.2 of Capra hircus. Lineage (NCBI taxonomy): Eukaryota > Metazoa > Chordata > Mammalia > Artiodactyla > Bovidae > Capra > Capra hircus. The sequence continues at coordinate 20,742,425 of NC_030814.1, forward strand.
AATACTTGGGTGTTCAATGTTGGGAAGAAGACGGTTAGCAAAGAAAAATCACCCTGAAGTACCAGACTCTTTTGACTGAGAAAGAAATATAAATAACCGGAAAGAGGGAACAGCAGCAAAAGGGCAGCATCTGTTTCATTTCTTAAGGAACCACACATCTCATGGACCCATTCATTAAAATTCCAAGGTCCCTATGCTTGATTTCTGTGAAGCTGCATTTTAACCCTATCAGATTGGAGTAGAGAAAGAGAGAGAGGGAGAAAAAGGGAGAGTAAGAGGGAAGGACTGAGGGAATGTCCCCGTTTTAAGCGTTTCACATCTACTACGTTGGATAACAACTACTACTGGGATTGTAAACTTTCAGGCACAGTGATGTATTTTTGAACATCTGAGACACTTGCTACATGCTGAAAACACCACGAAATAAAAATAATCTCTTCACACTTCCCAACTGGCTGTTAATCAACCTTTTCCCTTCCCACATTTATGCACGAAGTGTCCCTTCACAATCAGAAGCCCTGTGGTGTTTTTGGCTCTGATTTGGACGGTAACTTGCTTATGTTCAGAGTTAATGGCAGAAAGCAAGGAAAAATGCAGTCCACTAGTGTATCACATTTTGTAAAGAAAACAAGATTGCTAAATACCGCCATCCAGTATACTTTCCAAGCATTTATTTAAACCTTTGAATTAAAAATCAAACATCAAATCGAACAACTCCCCAATAAGAAGAGTTGAAAAAAGTATGTCTTATAGCAATTGACCCACTTACTTAAACTTTCTGTGAACCCATCTTCTATCAGATAAGCAACCTCCAAAGTGAAACACACACATAAGTATGCTTAAATCACCATAGCAAATACTGAATATTGATTTTCCTGTTTTTCTTCTCTCCTAAGAGAAGAACAGTGTAGGATTTCTGGCTATGCGTATGAGTGTGTGTGTGTTGCAGATTTAACAAGCCTGACAATAGGAGATGAACAGTCAGTTACTGGACCAGGAGGGAGTGTGGTCTAGAAACTTGCTTTCAGGTTCATCAGGTACAAGTTTTTATAATGGGTGCTGAGGGTGAATAACATTGCTAGTTTGTACATGAGCCTCAAGCTAAATATATGCTGTCTATCAGGGGGCTGTAAAGGACATGGTGTGGCTACTAAAGCAGACTTTTTTTCCTCAGGCAGGGAATGCTGCTGCTTGTATGGTTTTTCAGGAGCAAAATTTAGTGGTGGCTTGTAGGGCAGTAGTTTCAAGGAGATGTTTTATTTTGCTCAGAACAGTTAATCAAGTTGTGCCATCCTAGAATTAAAAGTTATCTTCTCTCTGTTCATGTGCTGCTGCTGCTGCTGCTAAGTCACTTCAGTCGTGTCCGACTCTGTGTGACCCCATGGACAGCAGCCCACCAGGTTCTCCCGTCCCTGCGATTCTCCAGGCAAGAACACTGGAGTGGGTTGCCATTTCCTTCTCCAGTGCATGAAAGTGAAGAGTGAAAGTGAAGTCACTCAGTCATGTCCGACTCTTTGCGACCCCATGGACTGCAGCCCACCAGGCTCCTCCGTCCACGGGATTTTCCAGGCAAGAGTACTGGAGTGGGTTGTCATTGCCTTCTCCTCTCTGTTCATGTAAAACCAAGCAAATAATATATCCTGATGGTCTCTCTCCCCACATCTCTCTCTCTCTAAATATAAATATAAAATGTGTATACATATATATAATATACATAAAATATTTAAAAAAATGGAAGTGTTGCTCGGTTGTGTCTGACCCTTTGTTTCCCCATGCACTGCCACTGTCCATGGAATTCTCTAAGCAAGAATACTGGAGTGGGTAGCCGTTCCCTTCTCCAGAGGATCTTTCTGACCTAAGGATTGAACCCAGGTCGCATATTCTTTACCATCTGAGCCACCAGGGAAGCCCCCTTCTATATATAGGCAATTGTGCATTTATTCTATATATCTTTGTAAATGCATAGGAAAGAGTTTAGAAGAGGACACTTCTAACTGTTCACAGTGCTTACCTCTTGGAAGCTGATTTGAATTAGAGTGATAATCAAGTGGCACTTTACAGGTCTTTGTGAGGTTTACAGTTTAGTGAAAACGCATAACTTAAGGATTTAAAAATTAAAATAATTTAAGAAATTATCTTTTCTAGGTGCTTGCCCTTAGAATATTTAAACTATTTAAGATACTCTGTTTTTTTTTTTTTTTAATGTAAAGGCACTATTTTTTTTGATGGAGAGCTTCATTTCTAGTTGCTCAGTCATGTCTGACTCTTTGTGACCCCGTGGATTTCAGCACACCAGGCCTCCCTGTCCATCACCAATTCCTAGAGCGTACTTAAACTCATGTCCTTGTAGTTAGTGATGTCATCCAAGCATCTCATCCTCTGGTGTCCCCTTCTCCTCCTGCCTTCAATCTTTCCCAGCATCAGTCTTTTCAAATGAGTCAAGTGGCCAAAATATTGGAGAGGCTTCAGCATCATACCTTGCAGTGAATATTCAGGACTGATTTCCTTTAGGATTGACTGATTTGATCTCCTTGCAGTCCAAGGGGCTCTCAAGAGTCCTCCAACACCGCAGTTCAAAAGCATCAATTCTTTGGCGCTCAGCTTTCTTTATGGTCCAACTCTCACATCCGTACATCAGTTCAGTTCAGTCACTCAGTCGTGTCCGACTCTTTGTGACCCCAGGAATCGCAGCATGCCAGGCCTCCCTGTCCATCACCAACTCCTGGAGTTCACTCAGACCCATGTCCATCGAGTCAGTGAAGCCATCCAGCCATCTCATCCTCTGTCGTCCTCTTCTTCTCCTGCCCCCAATCCCTCCCAACATCAAAGTCTTTTCCAATGAGTCAACTCTTCGCATGAGGTGGCCAAAGTACTGGAGTTTCAGCTTCAGCATCATTCCTTCCAAAGAAATCCCAGGGCTGATCTCCTTCAGAATGGACTGGTTGGATCTCCTTGCAGTCCAAGGGACTCTCAAGAGTCTTCTCCAGTACCACAGTTCAAAAGCATCAATTCTTCGGCGCTCAGCTTTCTTCACAGTCTAACTCTCACATCCATACACGACTACTGGAAAAACCATAGCCTTGACTAGACAGACCTTAGTCGGCAAAGTAATGTCTCTGCTTTTGAATATGCTATCTAGGTTGCTCATAACTTTTCTTCCAAGGAGTAAGCGTCTTTTTAATTTCATGGCTGCAATCACCATCTGCACTGATTTTGGAGCCCCCCAAAATAAAGTCTGACACTGTTTCCACTGTTTCTCCATCTATTTCCCATGGAGAGATGGGACCGGATGCCATGATCTTCATTTTCTGAATGTTGAACTTTAAGCCAACTTTTTCACTCTCCTCTTTCACTCTCATCAAGAGGCTTTTTAGTTCCTCTTCACTTTCTGCCATAACGGTGGTGTCACCTGCATATCTGAGGTTATTGATATTTCTCCCGGCAATCTTGATTCCTGCTTGTGTTTCTTCCAGTCCAGCGTTTCTCATGATGTACTCTGCATAAAAGTTAAATAATCAGGGTGACCATATACAGCCTTGATGTACTCCTTTTCCTATTTGGAACCAGTCTGTTGTTCATGTCCAGTTCTAACTGTTGCTTCCTGACCTGCATACAGATTTCTCAAGAGGCAGGTTAGGTGGTCTAGTACATCCATACATAACTACTGGAAAAACCATAATTTTGACTATACCTTTGTTGGCAAGGTATAGTCTCTGCTTTTTAATATGCTGTCTAGGTTTGTCATAGCTGTTCTTCCAAGGAGCAAGTGTCTTTTAATTTCATGACTGCAGTCACCATCTGCAGTTATTTTGGAACCCAAGAAAATAAAGTTTGTCACTTTCCATTGTTTCCCCATCTCCTTGCCATGAAGTGATGGGACTGGGTGACATGATCTTCGTTTTTTGAATGTTGAGTTTTAAGTCAGCTTTTTCCTCTCCTCTTTCACTTTCATCAAGAGGCTCTTCATTTCTAGTTATGTCAGTGTTTTTTAAACTCCAGAGTTGAAACTTTTCTTCATCTCTAGGCTAAATCAAGAGAACATAAATATAGTGAAGTGTTTCTTTTAGTTCTATTTTCTTTGTAAGGTAGATATAAATGAAGAATGCTAAGCAAAATATCATGAAACAACAAGGAAGTGCTAGAAATTTCTAAGAATTAGTGGCAGCATTTAGGATAATTTGACAAGAAGTGTTCCTCATAAATAAATTTATTTATGGAATAATGTATAACAGCAAGAGTAGAAGCAATACTAGATTTTGTGTATCAAGCCTGTACTTGTAGATGTCATAATCTAAAAGACTAGATTTGCAGGTGGAAAATGAAAAATAGATCAGGGGTTGTGCAGTGGGTTTTCACTTTCATCTGCACATGTAGCAGCTACTTTCAGTGGTGATATTTTTAAAATAGAAGAGACATCAGCACAATGCAATATTATGTGATTGGGATAAACCATTCCCCAGGCTCCTCATGCAAGGACAGTCACAAAGCTTTTGCCCTGCTGGGTTAAATTGGGATGGGCTCAAGCCTCCATGTGCCTGACTGGCTCAAAGTTCAGTACTGCATGCTTGGAGGACCAAGCAGTTTACTTACTGGCCTCCTTAACTTGCTTTCAGGCTCCGTGACCATCACGGCCCTTTGTCTGGTATGACACAGAAAGATCTTTCAACTATATCAACTAACTGTTTAACAAGATGAACATCTCAAAATTTTAGTAATTTAGAATTCTAGAAATTGTATCCCATGAAACAAATGATCACTAAGCAGATAAGATCATGTATTATTTAAGTTGGATAACCAAATTTATGAAGAGTTGATTCACATTGAAAAGGGTTTATGTATGAAAGAATCCTGACTAATACCATCCATAAGTATCACTAACAATGATACTAATGTGGCTACATCACAGTGTGAGCGAACCACACCTCCTTTTTTTTTTTTTTTTTGAAACATACAGTTAAAAATATGTTGGAATACCAAAGGCCATAGTTTTGCTTTACACAATCTAAAAATTTAACACTCACATGTCCACAGCATTTTAGGAACTCTCATGTAACCTCATAATAATTGAACATTATCAAGGAGAAACATCTTTCTCTGTGTGTGTGTGTGTATATATATATATATATATATATATATATATATATATATATGTAATGACTTCTTCCGAGAGACACCAATACAACCTTAGAGGATGCTAACATCAACTTAGACTTGAAAGCATTGCTACCCCTTTGGCTTTAGCTTTGCTTAGCTGGTTGGGGTATCCCTGGGTAGCAATTAAGGCTCATAGTTCAGAAAGTCTAATATGGTTGCCACCATCCCAATAGCTATATTGTTTGGGCTACTGCTTTTACCTATACGATGTAGTAATCCTTTTGTAAGTTTTAGAGATTATTCTAGTCTTTCTTATGTGTAGTTTGTAGATCATTTTATTAACAGCTTGAATCTGTGCACGCAATGTTCTATCCATGTCACAATATCCCATGATCCAAATCTCTCTTGAAAAACTGCTAAAACCAAGAAACAGGGGAAAATGGCAATTATTAGTTGGCCATGGCACATACTTCCCTTTTCAGACCTTTGAATCATGCTTTTATAACAGATCTATGATAAAGCAGGGCAGTGAGGCTTGCACCGCTGTGGTTTAACCTCAAGTGCTTTTGTCAAATTTTGTTTTTTTATGAAATGTATTTCACTTCTGGCATTCAGAAAATTGCAGCTTTGAAGCATTCATGTGGACCTTCTGCAAGCATTTTATTTTGCTAATGAACTGAAATTGATCTCTGTAATTGAAAGATAATGATACTATTTGACTGTAATGACTAAACATCAAGTGAAATTCTACACAATCCTGGGTATAATATGACTGCTTTATCTTAATTGTAAAATCAGATTGTATAGCTCCTTGAAATTGTTTAATTATTAAAGAAAAATTGGATGAAAAGAGCAGTGGGAAAAATGCTGGACTGGGTGTCTGCAGACTTGAGTTCTATGCTGGACTTTTTGCAAAACCTCGGACAAGTCACTTAATTTTCTTGGGACTGTTTTTCACCTATAGAACCCAGTAGAACAAGGTTATTTAAGGTCTCTTCCAGCACTTCTATCTCTAGAATCTGAAATCCACCAAATTGATTTTTCATAGTAAAAAAATCTGAACAAAGCTTAACTGTGAAATATTTGACAAGCATTAACAGGATTGAACATGTTTTAGATGTTCAGTGTTCTGTTGAAGAAAAGAACAGTTAAGAATGACTCCTACCCCTACTCCACCCCCTCATAACATGTATTTCTTTAAATTTGAAATACTGTGCAATTGCCAGCTACTCTAAACTGGTTTTATACTTCTTGCGTTAGGGATGGAGAGAGAATGGTTCAGCCTATAATTTCACAGGGCATGTGTGCTTTATAAACTCAGTAATGAACAGTGGGTTGAGTTGGAGATCTGGGTCAGCTTAGGTGGTGTATAGTTCAGACTATACTTTACTAGATTTATCCTAGATAAATAGGGTCATGAGATTTTTTTTTTTTCCTTTGGAGGTAGGAAAAAGAGAGATGGAAAAGCAAAACTACCTGCAATACCAAAGTACCTGCTTTATTTAACCCCAGGGAGGTTCTGAAATATAATATTCAGATATTATATTGTTAAGCTCTGAAATATAAGCTCTTACTATAAATGACAGATAGAAACTTGTATTCTCTTCATTTTCAACATGCATATTTTACTGTTTTCTTATTAAAATCAAGTTTAATTGGCTCACACACAAAAATATACTTCTTCATAGAATTTTATGGGTGGATACAGCATATTAAATTGTAGAGAGAATGTTCACATAGTCATTAAAAAACATTCCTCTATGAGACAAAATACATTCATTTTTATTGCCTTTGCATTTCTAGAACCTGTGTAAGATAACTGTCTTAAAAATATCAGAGGGAAATTTTAGAAATAGGTAAAACAGAGTTGCTTAATATACTAGAAAATATCTAGTTTCATTTTTACTGAAGGATTAATAATAGTATATGCACCTTTATTATGAAATTAAAAAGTATAAATAAAAATGCAGTTATAGAGTGGATAACCTGAATTAATATAGTACTATTTATCTGCTTTAGTATTCACATGTGGCTAGCTTTTAGCCATTTACATTAATAAACTTTTTGCTAAATAACCTCTGAGTTACAATACTTGCACTCACTAATACATTTATGAAAAGAATTTTTTGAAGGAATATGTATTCTGTTTTCTTGTAAAGAGGAATTATATTTTCATTGTCTTTTGTTCTGAACAAACAAATTCCATGTTTGCCACTCATGGTGTTTTTAAAATAAATGATGATAGAAACACTAAATAATTCAGTTTAATTTAGAAAAAAACAAAACTTTTGCTACAATTCAGAAATTCAAAACATTCAAGGATTGTGGGAAACAGGTCTGTTTTATCTATACCTGAAGAAGAAACAAGAAAGGAACCACCTAGAGTAATAAAGATTTTGGGATTTGGAGTCTATTAAAGGAAGGCCAAGGTGAAATAGCGGTGAACATAAAGTTCAGGTTTAGGCAGGGGGTGAGCCCAGGAATATCCGGGATGCATCTGCAATCATGACAAACCTATACTAATTTTTCTGTGATTGGGTGGCTCATCTGAACAAAGGGGACAATGGTAGAAAAGTGAATATTTGGCAAAGGGAGTGCAATCTGCTTAGAAACCATTTATATTGAAAATTATTCTGAAATGGAAACTTTATTTTGTATAGACATTCAAGTAACATATCAAAGCAGATTTTAATGTAAAAGCTTACCAAAGAACTTTGGAAATAGGGGTGTTATTTTGTGGGGGGAGGATTCTCAACATTCAGAATAGTGCGATCTTATTCATGGTATGAATTGGAATCAAACCTATTCCACGAAATCAATTCTTTAAGAAAATTGATTAAAAATAATTTAATTAAAACTCTTATGAAAAAGAAGTAAGTAAACCCCAATAAAAATGGGAGAGAGAGCACAAAAACATGAAGGTTTATATATATATATATATATATATACATATATATATATATATACTTAAAACCTTTTCCCACCATCAGTCAAATTCATTTTCCAAATTGAAACTATTTTTAAAACTTTTTTTTTTTTTTTTTTTTTGGTGGTGGTAGTATTTTGGTGATTACCTTTATCACAGACATTCCCCAAACTAGGAAAAAAAGGCAGTGATATCACAACTGTGATACCAGAGTGCTGAACAGGTTTGCTGATTTCTGTACAGGAGACTAAGAACAGGCAAATGCCTGAGTGAAATTCCTCTTGAATACGCTCCTATTCTTCTGAGCCAGTGCTTCAAGCACGGCGGTTTCACGTTCCCTTGTGCAGAGGCTTTTTCTTTCTGGTTCTTATGACCGAAATTTGCTCAGACCTTCTAGGTAATGAGGAACTGCACTTTGATTCATTAGGTCTATAGCTGCTATTCTATTTTAGAGGCGGAAAAGAAGGTAAACGTCTGTGTTGGTCTAAATATTGCTAGTGGGGGAAGGCAGCAGAGAATAAGGTCGTCTTCCCTGTATTTGGCTTCTGACTAGATTCTGTTATGATTTAAGAAAGCTGCAGCTCAGAGATTATTTTGTACTCACAAAATACACAAGGGATCAGGCAGGTAAAGAGGCAACGAAAAAGGACAGTTTGGAAATCACAGAAGCAGAGCTACCTTTAATATGACTTGACAAATGCAGTAGGAAATTCTTAGGATATAAATGACATAGGGACTTCTGAGGATGGAGGGAAAGAGAGGAACATTTTAGGGTGTTGTTTGGCTCTTTTACGCTGGGTGTGGTTTAATATTAAGTTGAGATTTAGATAGGCTGGTTGGGATAATGATTCACCTCAATGGCCATAATCTTTTGAGTGTTTAGTGACCTTACATTCCTTAATCTTGCTTTAATTTTTTTCCAGGTTTTTCACACTGTAGGTATTATCCCAGTCTTCTATTAGAGAGATTACAGCCAAGTAATATGGTATTAACCTGAGTTTGCTTTGCTCATTACGAAGAGAAAAGTTATTGGAAATAAGATAACAGCTGTTTATGAAAACTGGTGGAGAGACCAGTAGTTCTCAAACTGGGGTTCCTAGATCATCAAGAGTATCACCTGGAACTTGACTTATTAGAAATGAGAATTCCCCCTCCTGCTCCAGCCAGCTGATACCTGAATCAGAAACTCTGGGTGTGGGCCTGCAATCTGTTGCAACAGACCCTCCAAGTGATTCTGATGTGTGTGATCAAGTTTGAAAGGAATGTCTAGAGTTTCTTTTTTCAGTTCTACCACTTGTTAGCCATTAGTTCTTGGTAAATTTGCTGAACTTTTCTGAGTCTCTGATTCTTGTGTTTGTAAAATGATGATCAACAATGGCCTTTACAGCCCTAACATTCTGTGAGCCTTGTATTCTGAATGTGGTAGAGAAAAGCACTGCCTGTATATGCAGGTATAGTGATAAATCTGATAATGCTCGGTTATATGCTCCTTCCACATGTTTAATATATAGCGATCCTTTTCAGTCCTCATCACCTCTGTATCTTTCTTGTAGCAGTGACTATAAAATAAAATGAGCCTGCTAAATTACTGAAGACAATTCAAGTGCAAGTAGGAGAGATGACAATGATCTTACTTTTAATTGTCGAAGATGACACAAAACATCTATGATATGATAAAATGTAATTTAACAGTACACAGCTTTTAGTGGAATGGCTTTCCCCAAATTCATCATAAACTGAGTACTCAGAAAGTACATGATTAAGTTTAGAAGCAATCATAGTGTGACATAACCCTCTTTTTACATTATATAATTTATTCAAAGTTTAGAAAGTGATAGACATAGTTTTACATAAAGTGAAAGTGAAGCCGCTCAGTCGTGTCCAACTCTTTGTGACCCTGTGGACTGTAGCCCACCAGACTCCTCCATCCATGGGATTCTCCAGGCAAGAATACTGGAGTCCATTTCCTTCTCCAGGGGATCTTCCTGACCCAGGGATTGAACCCAGGTCTCCCACATTGTAGGCAGACACTTTAACCTCTGAGCTACCAGGGAAGTACTGGTTTTACATAAGGATCTGCTAAAGCACACTTCTGGTAGCCAGGTGGAGATTAGTTCAAATGGCCAAAGGTTGAACTTTTACTTGTGGATTTTATATTCTCTTAAAAGCAAGTTAAATGGTAACCTGCATTTCAGTTTATTCAAAGGTATGTTACATGGTTTGGAAGCTATACTTTCTACTGTAAAATGCTAAATCGATGTCTTTATAAGTAATAGATATGAACATGAGTATTTATAGCATGTAAACTAGAATCTAGATCTCCTTTAAGAGACTATGAACCCTGGATACTAAGAAATGCAAGTGTTGACATTTTCTATGGTTGGGTTATGTCAGTACTGCAGACAAAGTTAACCCCTTTTATTCCATTGTTGTAACAATTTGAATCATTTTATATATATATATATATATACATATATACATATATACATATGGTATGCCTATTTTGAAAAGACTCACCAGTGATAAATCTACTTTGACTAATTTGAAATAATTTGGTAAAAGATTCTTTATATTAAAAAAAAACTAGTCCACCAGATACACTTGGCACAGGTCTGATCTGACTTTCCTTGTCTATGTATGTTCATAATCTCATTCAACTGAGTTGAATACAATATATACTCGGTTGCTTTGTTTAAAAGGCTCTGTCTCTATGTATGCATGCTTTTTTCTTTATTCAATTTAATGCTGATAATTGTATGCTTGTTTATGGCATCATGAAAGCATATGAATATGAAAAATTTTCATTATTATCTTGTATTTTGCTTCTATTCTTGGTATATATAAGTCAGGCAATTATTTTTTAAAAAGATACTTTTAAATGAGGTCTTGGAGTAGCTTCATATAAAATTATGTAAGACCGACTTCAATTGTGGGTGGCTTTTCTGCATTTTGTTAGAAGGAGTTAATATACTTTCATTTACAATGGATGATACCAAATCATTTCCTTCTGGCTTTAGGTGGACACTTAAGATTTTTGCATCAGAACCTGTTGTTAAAAGCATAAGAAGAAGACAATAAAAAGTCCGGCTTTCTTTTAGAGTGGCAGTGTCATTTGTCCAGAAGGGGGAGCTCTCAGTCCGCATGCAACAGAGCAAAGCAGACAGTCTAGTATCTTATCTGCGGCTTGGAAATTGTCTGACAGGAAAATATCAACATAAACCATGCGATTTGCCGCTGGAGCACGCTGGACCTCATCTGCTTAAAAAGATGCACGGATATAGTCATCACAGTTCATAATTTAATAAACTGCTAAAAAACCCACACATTTTCATTTTAGCGACTTTGGTCTCACAACTAAATTCACATTGCTACAAAGACATTTGAATTTTGCACTAATATGTCATGAGCACTGCACCCATTGCAAATTAATGAGTCTCTGAATAGCACTGTGCATTTGTCATTTGAATTTATGCTAATGCAATGAGGTCTCCTGGTGATGCTGATAGTCCATAGCAGCTGCTCGAACCATAGCATGTACCGGCACTTCCCTTCTACTTTATATTGCTACCTCTTTTCTTAGCTTTTCTGGCCTGTCACTTAGGTGGCAGTGGTGGAGCTGGTTATTGATAGGGCTGCTAATTATCTTTGACTTTGCAGTATTGGCCTGACCCCCAACACGGAACAGAAGAAATGGATCAGTGTTGAGAGAATTACGTACATCGCACAGTGACAGCCTCCGCCCAGAAGGTCAGAGGGAGTTCATTGAGAACCACTGGTATTTACAAAGAATGTTGGCATGGAAATCGGCAATAATTTTCAGGGCTATTGTGTAATTAATATCAATAGGTCAGTCTAAGAAAGTGACTGTAATTTTTATAATCATAATGAATAGCATTTCTATGTGTGTACAAGAAGAGAGAATGGTCCTTTCAGTTTTTCCCTTGTTTATTCAATCTATCCTATTGCAGTCTAAGAAAATGGCCATGGCAATGCTGCTGGGTTATCAGAGTGTCTGAATCCTTATCAACGGTTGGACAAATTGCCAGTGGGTCAAAGAGATGCGGTAACACTGGATCTCGTGGAGGGATTGTTGACACCAGGCCATGTGTATGAGAGGGAGACATACAAGCAACTATTTTCATGGGCCCTGAGTCTTAAAAAAAGATTTGCAGTGTCTGTTGTTATTTTCTTTCCCCAAGTCTTAACTGTAAAAAATTTTTAGATTAGTGTTTCTATCTGACTAGCTTCTAAGAACAAAGAATGCAAGTATATAGAGTTTATTCTAATAGATTCAGGAAATTAGATACGGTGTTTAGAAATGTCATGAAAAAATTAAGCAGAAAATTAAAAGCTAGAAGCAAAAGTATACATTAGATTATAGACCTTTGGAGAATTGTTACTGAATTTAAGAAATGTTCTTTTTTCCTGAGGGCAAAGAAACGCTTGCAAACTTTTTCCTCTCATCCAAACAAACAAATAAAAACCTTATTCTTTAAAAGGGACAAATAAATACACAACACCCCGGTTAAATGTAGCATTGTTAGTATTCATTTTTTAGATTGTTAAAGAAGCTAAGTAAGAGCTTGAATACAATTCTTGAATTGTCTCCAGGGGTAAAAAGCATTCCAAGGCAGATATGTATAATTATTTGTTAAGTGATGGGAGGAAGTACTGAATATAGAAGTAAAAGTGACCTATTAATCTCAAACAGTACCCGAGAGCAAGCAGGTGCTTCTATTACAAAACTTGTAAAAGGAAGGGGATTTTTTTATCCTGACTCCACAGCCTAGCAAGCTGCTCAGAGCACCTGCCCCAGGAGATGAAAACACTTCTGCTGTCTCTACCTGTTGGCACAAACCTAAGGGTTAAAGGACCACTGGAGAGAAAGGAACTTGACTTAGAAGGGAGCACATAGAACCTTTACTACAGCGCCTCCGTTTTCCATCAAGGCGGGGAGACGTTTTCACTCTTCTTGGAAAAACTTTGAAATGTAAACTGTTTCGATTGATGGCTCCTTCTGGCCCTGGCAACTCTTTTTGGTAGCTGGTGCTCTTTCTGTAATACTTGTTAAAAACGTCTCTGTAGCAAAGATGTTGTTTTTTATGTGATTTTTTTTTTTTTTTTAAGTCAGCGCATGTGTGAGCACAGACAGGCTCTCATCTCGTTCGGCAGAGACTGGCAGGTGAACACCTACTCCTGTTGCCCTTATTCATTTGCAATACTTTATAAGATTAGTCTCTTTGAAAGCTGTTTTCAGTCTAAACTGTCAATCCTCTTCGAATGTGGTCCCTCTCACTGGGGATGACTTCTTAGAACTTGTGCGAATGCTGTGGTCTGAAAGTCCCTTTCTTAGCCCAGAGCTGCTTCCGTTAGTCTCTGATAACCTGCCCCTAAACCTCCTACAGCAAGGCTGCCTGGGGGCAGTTATAAAAAACTGGGCACACATCTAAGGTATCATATGTTTTAGAGCAGTCTTTTAACTACAAATACAACTTCCACCACCATTCATGTAATTGTATTCGTTTTATCTTGTGTTGGAAATTCCATTTTTGGTCAATCACCTATGAGATGACTCTGTGCATGCGATGACGAGGGAGCCTGGTGGGCTGCCGTCTATGGGGTCGCACAGAGTCAGACACGACTGAAGCGACTTAGCAGCAGCAGCAGCAGCAACATTCTTAAACTGCATCCATGTGGAAAGAATTTAGGTGGTGAAATTGATCAATCTGCTTAAACAGATTGATTTAGAGAGTGAAATTGGCCAAACTGCATAAATTGGTGTGAAAAATACCCATTTTAGTCTAAATGTTGACTACTTATTTTGATCTGATGGATTTATAATTGTTAAATTATTTCTTTGAGTGAGTGCTCAGTCGCTCAGTTGTGTCTGACTCTTTGAAACCCCACAGATTGTAGCCCATGAGGCTTCTCTGTCCATGGGATTTTCCCGGCAAGAATGCAGTAGTGGGTTGCCATTCCCTTTATTCTGTGCTCATAGAGCCAGGTTCATGAGTTACATGGCATTATTTATTGGGGTCATTGCCCTTTGTCTGACCATATTGAATGTGTTAGACTGGTCTTCTTTGTTTTGCTGCAGTTGCTTCTCTGAAAGATTGTCCTCCTTTGAAGGTACCAGAAAAGGAAGGCCCTGTGACCTCTTTCCCATAGAGCCAACCTCTCCTCCAGTGTTTTGCTTTTGGAATTCTCCCACGTTCCAGACACTCTGCCTCCAAAAGCACATTTTGAGGCAGTGAGGCTGCAAATCAATAAAGATTTGATTTGCAAGTGTTGAGGCAGGTGCTGATTAAGTGTGTAGACTAGGACAGGAAGCCATGCTGGTTGTGGTCCTCTTCAGTCAAGTGGCTGCTCAGGCGCTCAGAGATGCTTCTTTCCTTTCATTTCTTATTATGCACACACACACACACACACACACACACACATTCCCTCATACATACCCACGTACTTTCCCTCATACATATATATACATTCCCTTGTACATACATACACATATACATTCCCTCATACACACACCCCCACACACACATACACACACCACATATACATTCCCTCATACACACACACCCACACACACACACATATACATTCCCTCATACACACACACACACACACATACATTCCCTTATACAAACACACAAATACACATTCTATCACACACACATATACATTCCATCAAACACATACATACACATATTTCCTCATATATACACACACACGTTCCCTCACACACACACACATACATTCCTTCATACACACAAACACACATAGACATTTCTTCATACACAGATATTCCCTCACACACACATGTACCTTCCTTTATACACACATATAAACATTCCCTCATATACAGATACATACACATATATTCCCTCATACACACACACACATTCCCTTCTATTTACATGCACACATATATACATATAAGATATATTAATACATAGGCACACATAATCTCACATGTATATATAAAGACTGGAACTATCATATTCTACTGTTTTTAATTTTTTAAATTACAGGTAAATAAGAAACACTTCTTCAAAGTTATAAACATTTTCTGAAACACATTTTAAAATAATTTACTAGCATACAGATAAATTTAATTCCTTTTAAATCAATATGAAACATTTAAGTTGTGTCTTACAGCACTAAAAATTTAAGTAACGATAGATTCTGTTTCTTCTCAGCATTCAAGTACGTATGTACTGGGTGCATTATGATTCCTGAGTGGTATGTACAAGCCCTACTACAAGATCCCTGTCTTCAAGAAACTTATAATATAGGATGAAAACAAATATTAACATATAAATAATTATGAGTTTGGGTAAACTCTGGGAGTTGGTGATGGACAGGGAGGCCTGGTGTGCTACGGTTCATGGGGTTGCAAAGAGTTGGACACAGCTGAGCAACTGAAGTGAACTGAAATAACTATAAAAGGTATGAACAATATAAAATTTGTATTAAAGTTAAAAGTGCTAGGTAGTATTTACTTTTCAGAGTAATGTTCTCAATTTCCTTACGTTTAATTTTCACATTTGTTTTTCAGAATATGTGAGACAACTGCAAATCAGAAACTAAATGACATTATAGTTTGCCAGGTCAGTGCTTGACTTGCTTTTCCTTCCCCCATTCTCTCTTTTTTCTCCTCCTTTATCCTATTAGGTATCTTAAGGCTATGCCAAGACCCTCTCCCTATTGCCATGGCCAATATTTGAGTTAATTACAAACCAAACATAGAGTGAGACCTCTCTACAGACCCAAGTGCAAGTCCTGGGATCATGGACCTTCTTCAGCAAGGATTTGGCTTTTAGTAAATTTCCGCCTTTTTAAGCTTGCTTTCTTTATTATAATGGCTTAAATTTACTGGAGAGAATTATGGCAAGTTGCTTCCAAGGAAGCCTTGATATTCTAATTTCTTAAGTGAAGATAAATTTGTAAAAATTGTTAACAATTAGATGATATCTAGGAAATCTAGGGCTTCTCTGGTGGAGACACAGGAGATGGAGTGTCCGTCCCTGGGTTGGGAAGATCCCCTAAAGAAGGAAATGGCAACCTACTCCAGTACTCTTGCTTGGGAAATCCCATGGACAGAGGAGCCTTGTGGGCTACAGTCCATGGGGTCACAAAAGAGACAGACATGACTTAGCAACTTAGCAACAGCAACAGAGAAACCTAAAGAAAAAATTCTCTTTTCTATACTTCCAAATGATAGTGTCGTGGAGTTTCAGTTTTGATTACTTTAGGATTATGGAAACTTAACGCATAGTGAAACAAACAAACAAAACAGAATACAAAACCTGAAAGTATTTAAATCGAAATATGTTTTGAATTTGACTAAAGGATTGTGGAAAGAGGAAAATCAATTCAACCTGGTAAGGCTTTTATTTTAGGAGTAGAAGATGTAGGTAAGATAAAAAGAGTAACAGAGAGTAAGAGGTGGTAGGGGAGAGGGTAGGGAGAGTGAGAAGTTTAAAGACAGTATTATTGTAGTAAGAGAATTTATGGTATGTATCCACTTCATAAATTTCAAATGTACAGCGCAATAATGTTAATGATAGGCACTAGAGTATACAGCACATCCCTAGAAATTATTCATCTTGAATAAATGCAACTACATTACCAGCTGAACACTGCTTCCCCATTTTCCCTTCCTTGCAGACCCTAGTCAGCACCATTCTGCTTTCTGCTTTTATGATGCAGCCTTAGAAAAGAAGTACATCTTGCCATCTGTGACGACATGAGTGAACTGGGAGGACATGATGCTACGTGAAGTGAACCAGTCATAGAAGGACAAATACTGTGTGATTCCACTTACATGCGTATGGAAGTGTATGCATGACAGTCACACTCACAGAAACAGAGAGTGAGAAATGCTTTGGGAGAAAAGAGTGAAAATGGGAAGAGAATTTGTGTGTAAGTCACTTCTCTTAAGTGCCTCAATGAATCTCTGGTATCATCTTCTAAGTTCTTTAGGTTGGTTTGCTTTTGCTGATTCATCCACCTTTTTGCTCCTTTTTACCACAGACATTAAGAGGTAAAATGTGAAAGAGTCTTGAACGCCAAAGGTACGGAGCAAGTATGCACCATCCCAGTTTATACTATGATACTACACAAGGGAAGGAGCAAAGATATTTTAAAACTTACAAGTGCACTGATAAGATAGAAATTATTGAAGAGAAGAAATTTGAGACTCTCATCTAGCATTTATTTAAGGTCACTTGAGAGAGTTCTGTAAATCATAAATGAGAAAGAGAAATTAAAATGCTGAGAATATTATTTGAACAGTATCTGCAAAATGTAATGATAGGGTATTTGTGGGGTCTTGTCCAATTCATGTGGGGACATTAAATTTTGACACTTTTTTTTTTTTTAAAAAAAAGGAGATGCAGCTGATCCTGAAAATAGGATCCATGGCCCTTAATTTTTGGTTAGGTGACTAGAAAACTTCAAATTTTCAAGCCTGTAAAGCTCATGTGACATCCTTTGGCCTCTTTCTGTTCCTTTAGGGCCCAATTTAAGGGTATGGTCTCTGCAGGGCAGGACAGGCATGTAGAAAGTGTTTGCCAAGTGATTTATTTTGCTAAAATATGGTAATCGGCTTAGGAGGACTTGGTAGCTTAAAAAATCATAAATGGTATTAAAAAGATGTCTACATTTCTGCATCTTTAAAAAAAAAAAAGAGCCTTCAGAAATCTTATCTGGCACTATGAAAATAGACTCCACAGAAGATTCTTTCCCTTCCACCTCCCACTCCCCAGTTTAAATCAACTAATTAAGAAAGACTGTAACTAGAAGGGAATGATTAACTCATTACCTTGATCATTGTCATACTTGTGAATATGGACTTGTACCAGAGTTAAGAGGTTAAGGATTTCAAATACATTGTCAGAACTGTCTATGGTTTTCAAAGAGGAGGATTATAGTTCTGTAGTTTATATGCTTAGAGTTAGAATTCAACTGTGATAAAGTTTGACATTAAAATAAGTGACTGAAATTGTGCAGAAAATGCTGGGTCAATAAAAATAAAAATTTCCCTTTATCATTGTTGCCAACATGAAGGCCACCTTCAGTGTAGATGCCAGCAGTGCTGCCATCATCTTCATGTAAAGATTTCTTTCTCATCTTGGCAGCTGGGAATTAACTTGCTTGGGCACAGGCTATCCACACACAGGGATGATTGAGATTCCCAGATTTCAGTCTTTGGTCATCTTATCTTCTTACTAGGAATGTTTTGTGGCACTTTTACGTCTAATATATGCTAAAATGTCTATCACCAGAGTGGCGCAGCAGGAGCGTGCTGGGCCCATAACACAGAGGTTGATGGGTCGAAACCATCCTCAGCTAAGCTTTCTTTTTTTGGGCTTCCCCTGTGGCTCAGCTGGTAAAGAATCCATCTGCAATGTGGGAATCCTGGGTTCGATCCCTGGATTAGGAAGATACCCTGGAGAAGGGAAAGGCTACTTACTCCAGTACTCTGGCCTAGAGAATTCCATGGACTGCATAGTCCATGGGGTCACAAAGAATCGGACATGACTGAGCAACTTTCACTTTCATATGCTAAAAATTTCTAAAATTGTATATCCAGTCCTGCTCTTGCTGAGTCCATTACCCACCTTGATATTCATCAGTTTTGGCAGGCACTGAGCTAGGTGCAGTGGATCCACCTGTCTTGGCAGTACTTACAACCTAGGTAGATGCATTGAATAAATGATATAAATAAATATCTAATTATGAATTGTGATTAGTGCTCAGTAAAGCAGGCTTCCATGGTAGCTCAGTGGTAAATAATCTGTCTGCCACTGTAGGAGACACGGGAGACGTGGGTTTGATTCCTAGGTTGTGAAGATCTCCTGGAAAAGCAAATGGCAGCCCACTCCAGTATTCTTGCCTGGAAAACCCCATGAACAGAGGAGCCTGGTGGGCTACAGTCCATGGGGTCGCTGAAGAGTCTTAGCAACTAAACAGCATCAATTCAGTTTTAAAGCACAGAAGATGATGAGAGATTATTACCTCTCATGGCAGGAATTGGTTTAGATTATGAAGCTTCTCTGCTGCTGCTGCTAAGCCGCTTCAGTCGTATCCGACTCTGTGTGTCCCCATAGACGGCAGCCTACTAGGCTCCCCTGTCCCTGGGATTCTCCAGGCAAGAATACCAGAGTGGGTTGCCATTTCCCTCTCCAATGCGTGAAAGTGAAAAGTGAAAGTGAAGTCGTTCAGTCATGTCTGACTCTTAGCGACCCCGTGGACTGCAGCCTAGGAGGCTTCGCCATCCATGGGATTTTCCAGGCAAGAGTGCTGGAGTGGGGTGCTGTTGCCTTCTCGCTGAAGCTTCTCTAGGAAGATGCAATTATATCGGAGCCTGAAGAGTGATCTGGAATGACCAAATGAAAAGTTGGGAGGATGAGAATTCTAGGCAAAGGTAACAGCACGTCCAAATGTCCCGGGGTAGGAAAGAGCTTGGCACTTTGACAAAACTGAAAAAAGGCATATATGCCTGCAGGATAATAAGAGAGAGTGGGTGATGTAAGATGAGACTAGAGAGGAAGACAGGAGAAGACCATGCAGACATTTTCCTGACCATGGGATTTAGGATTTTAAGATAAATAAAAAACCATTGACAAGTTTTAAGAAGTACTGACACGATTAGAGTTATGTTTCAAGAAGTGTTGTGTGTGTTCAGTCGCTTAGTTGTTTTCTGACTCTTTATGACTTTGGACTGTCACCCACCAGGTTCCTCTGTCCACGGAATTTTTTCAACAAGAGTACTGGAATATGTTGTCATTTCCTTCTTCAGGGGATCTTCCTGACTCAGGGATTGAACTCGCATCTCCTGTGTCTCCTGCACTGTAGGTGGATTCTTTACCCACTGAGCCATCTGGGAAGCTCTTCAAGAAGATGACTAAGGTAGTATTTGTGGGAAATACACTGGAGGAGGGAACATAGTAGAAACATGAGAACAATGGTCTAGTTAAGGGAAGATGGTGCCTCAGAAAAGAGGGTGGAGATGGACTCAAGATATAATTGATTGGTAGATTATGGATATTGGCTAGATATTGAATGGATAGGCAGAACTGATAGATCAGATGCTTACAGAACAATGTGTAGTTGGGAAGGGTTTGGGAGAAGGTATCGCTTGTCTGAAATCTCCCACCCTGCTAACTATGTACAAACTTGCATGCTAATTCCATCCTTGGGAAAGTGCTATGCAGGGGAGCCTTGTGGCTCAGCTCCAAGGGGACCATCAAGATGCTCCAATGTGCTTGATGTTCTCTAGAGTTTTGCAGGGCAATGCCCTTAGGAATGTGGGATATTTGAATGCACTCTATTGCTTGTAAAGATTATAAAATAGGATGTTATTTTTGTTGGGCTCCCATGTATGATAAGGGAGGACTGGAAGGTGCAAGCTGGCATGGAATTGTGTCATTCCTCAGGAAGGGGGCATTGTTTTAAGCAAGGGGATGTCTAATAATTCATTGTCCAAAGGGTTGCTGTTGTGTAATTTGTATGCCTAAAAGAACGATCTTCTTTTAATCATGTACAGTATCCATGTTTCCATTAGTCAGATATTATATGTGTACCACAAATTCACCTCTTCAAACCACACAAGATGGTAATTCACTTCTTCAGATAAATTGAATGCTCTTTTAAAAAGTTGGTTACTCTGCTATACAATTTGCTGCTTTAGCAAAGTAGCTGCTCAAAGTGATGGGTATCTTTTTTTCTGTGGTGGGCCAATAATCATTAGCCAAAACAAGAAAGAAAATTCCCAACCCCTCAAACCAAAGCAATTTAATCTGTTTTCTAGTGAGTGACAGAAATACAAATTTCACAAGTCACACAAAAATACAGTTTTATATCAAGACCTGTTAAGAAATGAGAGACACTGAGGGGAGAGAGAAAGGGGAAGAGTCTAAGAACAGGATCTTTTTATTCATTGTGGTTTGAATTCTTATATTTCTTTGTTCTACTTCGTAGGCCCTGAATTTCCTTTCCAAAGGCTTGGGAAAGGAAATTTCTCCTCCAAACAATTACTGAAAACCATGACTGCCGTCTGGCTCCCACTATCTCTTTATTGGCCATTCTACTATTGCTGAAACCCGTGCCTGTGTTTCTCTCTCAGCCTGGCTTTATCTGAAGGCGAAGGTTCTCCCAGCGCCCATAGTGGAAACGCTGGATCCAGTTCACGACCTGCCTCTTGGTGATGCGAATCCTCTTGCTTTTTCAGTGTTCATGTTTCTTTTTCATACTCAGTCTCCAATGCCACAGCCAACTGCTTGGGACATACCTGCTGCTTTTCTGAGAGTCTCAGAATGAAACATTGAATATGATGTGGGGACTCCCACCATACACTTAGAATTCTATTTTGGACATTTGCATAACTGGATGAGCGTATCAGTCAAGAAAGGGACATTGGGTAGGCAATTAATAAGGAAGCTTGCCAGGGGCTTACTGAAATGAGGTTCATGACTGGTTTCAGTTTATTGTCTGGTTCTCCCTTTCCAGCCTAATTAAAGTACAGATTTGAGAGCTAGCAGGGAGAATTGAATCCTGATTAATTTTCATGCTGGTAAGACCTTAAACTGATTTCTTACCTTCTCTGGGCTTTAGAGTCTACGGTAATTCGGCATGAACAGAACCCCTGCCTGAACGCTGAGTCATTTTCCCAAGAGAACAAAGCTTCTAGAAAGCTTGGTGGATGGTTTCTCCTTTCGTGTAACCTGGAGTGAACTTCAGGTGCTGCCGCCAAACTGGAGGGCTTACAGTGCCTTAGTTGGGCCAAAAGCCCAATAAACGCCAAGGGCCAAGACCGTGTCTGCTTAGTGACTGTTGCCGACTGCCTGACCCGGGCTGCTGGTATTGAAACAAATTCTATTTGGAAAGAGGCCAGATCCTTCTATGTCTCCTGGTGGGGGTGGGGAGGGTGCTCTAGAATTTTATAATGTATGTTTATATTTGTGTAATCAGCAAAATTTCTAATTAAATGAGAATTAGTGTGTTTTACTTAGTTAAAATTATTGCCTTAAAACACCAAACTAAACTGTAAAGTATAACTTCTGAAATTGTGTGTAGTAATAAAAATATATAGTGTTCACTATGTGTAAACACTGTTTTAATTGCTTAATTTGTATTAGTTCATTTTATTCTTGCAACTCTGAGATTTGTTTTCTCTTATTAACCTCAGTTAACATATCAAGATATTAAGGCAAGTAGAGGTTAATTCTAACATGTATACTGTCATGTAAGAATTGAATCGCCAGTCCATGTCTGACGTAGGGTGCAGCTTGCTTGGGGCAGGTGCATGGGGATGACCCAGAGAGATGTTGTGGGGAGGGAGGTGGGAGGGGGGTTCATGTTTGGGAACGCATGTAAGAATTAAAAATTTTAAAATTTAAAAAAAAATAAAAAAATTAAAAAAAAAAAGTGATTTGCCTAAATTATACAAAAACTCAAGGTTATACAAAAGCTCCCACTTTTTTTTTTCCTGGATTAGTCTGGCATAACAAAATTCAACAGAACTCTACATGGCCTGCTATTTACAGGTATTTTTTGTAGGAGGAGGCAAAATAATCAGGAGATGTGTACCTGCTTTAGAGACTCACTGAGTTAAGATTTAGTGACCAGGAAAGAAGACTGAAAGACTCAGAGGATTGTGTTGAGAGGAGTATAGAAAGTATGGGTGTCAGAAAATTCATGATACAAGGAATATATCGCTTAGAGTTTTATAGGGATAATTGATAACAAAGCCATTAGTAAAGATGGAAAATGAAATAAGGGAAAGCAAGAAAAGTTAATTCAGGAAACTTAAGTGCACAGAGTATAGTCCTGATGCTGATCCATGTCTGAATTCAAAGAAGACAATTTTGATGTTCCATGGAAGAATCAATTGAAACCATGGCGGAGTGAGACTGGGATGCAGCAGTGACCAGAGATATCTTATACAAGTGGTTCTGACCGTGGTTTGGGGGTGAAATAGGGCCAGACTGTTGAGAAAGTTACTCAAGCTATGAAACATATGCATGACACTCAGTAATGCTATGTACTATGATTGCCTGCAAACATTATACATTTTATTATTTTATTTTTTTTTTAGTTTTTATTTTTACTTTATTTTACTTTACAATACTGTATTGGTTTTGCCATACGTTGACATGAATCCACCACGGGTGTACATGAGTTCCCAAACATGAACCCCCCTCCCACCTCCCACCCCATATCATCTCTCTGGATCATTGATTTAAAATGTATAATGTTGAACAAGTGAGCCAACATTATACATTTTAAATCAATCCAAGCGAGTTGTCTATTGGATGCAAAGGTATCATCTTCTTTTAAAATGGCAACATTTTAAAATGCTTACAAGAAATTGATGAGCTACAGTGGATATGTTTTTTTTTTCCAAGCTCGATTGTCTCCAAGTCAAAGTTCTCTTTTTATAATATATTTGATAATGTCACCTCTATTTTCCTGAAATAAGCTCCACAGTTAATATAAAATCAATAATACTACAACTTGTATATAAAGTAAAAATAAATAAAAAGATGAATATTAAAACAGTTTGTATTCCCATCTGTAAATGTTCTGGCAAAGTGACAGTGGAAGATATAATGAGGTCGTCAGATGTGTGCCCCTGTTTGAAGAATCCCTGTGGATTTGATGGCACAAATGCAAACTGACAGAGTTGTGTTATACCAGCAGCCCAGATACCATGAGTGGTGTTGCTGTCAGTGATGCGATTTTTCAGAA
This sequence comes from Capra hircus, assembly GCF_001704415.2. NCBI lineage: Eukaryota > Metazoa > Chordata > Mammalia > Artiodactyla > Bovidae > Capra > Capra hircus. Next base: position 20,766,204 of record NC_030814.1, read on the forward strand.
TGATGAACAACTGCAGGTACACTTTCAAACAAAATAAAATGCAGTCTTCTCTCACTTTCCATAGTAGTTACATTCCTCAAATATCACTGAGATCAAAACAGTGTAAAGCATACTTTGTGTTTATATGTAAAAGGAACTTAAGTTGTAGGCTCAGATTTTCCTCCTGATTGAATGTCTGGCGTGACATTCTTAAGTCAAAAGAGTTGCTGAGTAATTTCACATCATGCAAGGTACATAGCATCCCTGTGCCCCATTCTCTAAATGCTGATAGCAGCCTCCCTTACTGTAGCAACAAAATAATTAAATGCGGGGTCCAATCATGGACCCTTATAGTTTTTAGTCTGAAAAAGTGTAGAAAATCAGGCTTTGATGTCAGTAATATGTCAGGATGATTGGAAGGCCATTTTTAGCTCATCAGCCCCTTGACTAGGCCATGTGGAAGCAGAACAACAAAATACCCTCAAACTGAATGGCTTAAAACAATGATGGGTTATTTCACACAATTTGGTCAGTGGGTGGTTATCCTGTGAGTGCCAGTCGAACCTCTCCAGTCATGGTGATAGCCAAAAAAAAAAAAACAACCCACACATTTTCAAATCTCTGCCTGGCAAACTTCTGCTTACTCTCTAGATCTCAGCTGAGATGTCACTCTGTCAAGGACACCTCTCCTGACTCCACATATTAGATTGTATTCCCACTGTAGTACTCTCATAGCATTTATTTCCTAACACTCACCCCATTTTTGATTGCTTGGATATATTCAGTGTCACACTGAGTTCTGTGAGGGCAAGTCCTATGTTTTGTTCATTATTGTATCCTTGTTACCTTGTTCCAGATAGTTTTTTAAAAGTTATTTTTGTATTGCTTTGCATTGATTTGGAATATAATTTGTAGGTAAGTTGCTCCCAAAAGTATGACCTGATAGTTTTAGAAACTATTGGTGAGTTATTTAAAATGTCGTTGTTTCAACTTAAAAAAAAATCTACCCTTGGATATTAAATGAAATAAAATTTTTGACCAGGAGAAAAATATCCATACAACGTAACATACATTCACTCTTCAATGAAGTATTGCATCATTGCATTCTTCACTGTTTTGCTTAATGGGAGATTAGGATCTTCTTTGGATTTATGCAACGTTACCCACCTGGATTTCTAACCACTTACTGTCCTTTACTTCTTTGGTACATACTTTGACTCTTGAACTTGCTTTGAGTCTTTAGCTATTTTTGCTAAAACCCTGGATATCTTTTCCTCCTAGGGATTTAGGCTCAGTTATGAATCAGCATCAGTCTCATTCCAGCATTCTCATCCATTAATGGTTGATCCATGTCCTGACTCTCATCTTGTCCCTCATAGTCTATACCTGATTCTGCACAGATGTGAGTCTCGGTATTCACCCATGCGTTTCACCCTATATTTTGTCTTGAATCCTGGTAGAACCTATGGCACCCACAAAGTTGCTTGAAGGAACAAATCTAGATTGTGATTCTTCATATTTCCATGTCCCCAGTGAGGGCTTTCCAATTGATATTGGTTTACTCGTATTAATAATCCTTTAAAATATCTTCTTATCACCCTTTCTGAGCCCTTTCATAGTTCTTGAATTATGACTTTGGTAAAAATCGAACTCTAGTTAGTATAAATTCAGTTTCTTCTCAGTGTCCTAGGAGTCAAACCACAGCGATTTTATTGTATTTTTTTGTTAGCTTAGCCAGCGCAGCATACTTGAACTAAGACTGGAGGTCTCTTTCTGAAAAATAGGGGCTGGGTTAGAGTATTTCTAGAGCTATCCACAAATGCAATACCAGAAATACTGATTGCTTCCCTGTATGTAGCCCTGAACTGCTGGTTTCTCTCTGCCCCTTACTTGGTGCAATATCATTCTTAGATAAGGAACTGGAACCTGGGAGAGTAAGGTGGGACTTGAGTAGGTAATTTTTTATTTGCATGCCTGCACTACGCATATGCTTAATCAGTCTTGTAGTTTGAATAAGTAGTAGAAGCAATGCTATGTATTTGAGCTATTTTGAGACATTGAAAACATTGTGTCTCTTTCAAAATTGGCCACGTCTTTTTTGATTTTCTTCCCACTCTGAACATAAAACAGGTGCACCCGCAATAGTTGGCACAAAGTGAAAAAGTTTTTGCATTGAAGACTGATCATTTCTTGTAGTTCACTTTATCTTAGTCATCAGTGTTGATTCTGAGATATTAAGTATGGTAATAACTTGAAGCCAAATTAGTCAAGATTTGGCCAGCACTAACCAGGATTTGCTTTAACTGTGGGAGGAACTTGCAAAAGGCAATATTGATTATGTCTGGGATATGCCAATTATAATTTGACATTCTGATTTCTGCTTTTTGTTTAACTTAGGAGCAGATTCTGCTTTGCTCTGTTTGTGAAAGACAACTGGATGAGTGAAGATTACTACTCGCAATTTGTCTGGAATTAAAGACAGAGGGAAAGCAATATCTACTTTTTGTTTATTCTGACTCAAAGTGGTTGGAAGTGAGGGATATTACTGAACAATATTTCCTAGGGCAAAAGAGAAAAATGAAAAGAAGGAAAAAGCCAAGAGTGACACTTGAGATGGAAATTAAAACAATATATAATTTAGTACTTGGTAGATTCTGAAAGTGATGAGTGATGAGAAAACTGAAGAAATGATGTCATCATGGAAAAAAATTAATTGGAAACGGAAAGGATGCAGAGTTAGTAAGTATATAGAAAATGGATATGTTAGAGCAAAACTGGTCACTGTGATCAGTATAGTCTGTCACCCAAGACAGAGATTATGTTCCAAGTTAATAGTCCTTTAATAAGCACAACAAGATGCTGAGATGGAACTCTTCCTCTTTTAGTTGGCTGAGGCATGAAGACATTGGGGCTACATTCAAAAACAAACTATGATTTTGATGCCCTATCTGAGAACCAGGGAGATGACTCTGAAATCCATGTTGAGGAACCAAGAAAGTGGGGACAGAGCAGGATTTTGTGAGTAAAGTTTTTGGAGAGAAATCTGAGTGCTATGAGTATCATTCCTCCTTGACATTGGAATGGTTTGGAAACTTGTTGAGAGGGGCTCAGCTCAGAGAACTAGATATATATGTTCCTTACAACTGGGAACTGAGTGGATTAATTTCTGATTAATGCCCAAGTAAGTTAAAGCAGGCTTTAAAGGAAAAGACCATATCTGCAAAGTTTCCATATGTGCCTCAGATAGAGGGTCAAAGTACATGAATAGCAGCCATGGGGAAAATTAAGTAGGAATATAGCTTGAAGTCAGTTAAACAGGGAATCAACAAAAGAAGATGATGTATCAGGGTGAGGGGACCCTAGAGTAAGAGGCTAAGAGGTACACCTCTAGGATCAGAGGCTACACAATGATTAGGAGCAGCCAGCACAGGCAGTCAGGGGAATTGCATTTGCTGGTGTCCAGCATGAAACTCGCCGAAGAATCTGCAAAAACACCCGTGAAAGAAAGAGTCTGCCAGGCTTAGAGAACATTTCATGGTACGTTTTCATGAGAATTCAGTGAGGGAAGAACTTTCCTATCTCATTTACCTCTCCTTCCTCTCACCCCATGTTTGATCCTGGAAAGTCAAGAGACAGCAGCTATTAAGTAAGGGAGGGAAAAAAAAAAAAAGGTAAGGGATAGAGAATAAATAGACCACATCTCAGTCTTGAAGGCAGGTGGCCTGTCTGCCACCAGGCTTTGCTGGAGAGCAGTAGAGAGAGTCTTCCTTGTGAATGAAGTTTGAAGGGTTAATTAATGTATTGGATTAAATATTGTAATTTCTGAATGAAGGGCTAAAGTGACCGTGCGTGTGTGTCCTCAATCTGATTCTTTGTGACTCCATGGACTGTAGCCCACCAGGGTCTTCTGTCCATGGAACTTTCCAGACAAGAATACTAGAATGGGTTGCCACTTCCTAGCCCAGGGGACTTCCCCAACCTAGGGATCAAACCCATGTCTCTTGCGTCTCTTGCACAGGCAGGCGGATTCTTTACCACTGTGTCATCTGCCACTTGGGACGGTTAAAAGGAATTTCTTTTACCAACAGGAGATTAGACAGCCCTGAGGCTGCCTAACTTTCAGTCCAGTGAAAAGGGTAAAACTTGTCCTTGTGATCACATTTTAAAGGACAGAAGAAGATAGAAATCATAGAGGTAACTTTTAATTATCTACCATGAGTACTTTTGCAAACTATAGGCCCTGAAGGAAAAAGCATAGGTCCTTTCTTAAAGGAGTTATGTCATTGAGCTACAGATCATGAACTTTCAATGCTGCTTTGTTTTAAAATCTCTGATTTTCTATTTCTTAGCTTTAACCTTGAACAATTTATTTAGCTTCTCTGAATCTCATCTGTAAAATGAATCTAATAAAACTTAATCTTGAAGGTTGTGAAGACCCAGATTTATGCTCAATAAATATTGTTTTCTCTACCTTTTAGCACCCTTTTCTAGATAAAATCTGAATCTATTATTGCATAAGCTATACTTCATGAAAGATGTGAGGAAAATGGCATAGGGTATATAAAAAAACTCTCACAGATCTTGGCTACTGTTTGTGGATATATAATTTTCACTAGAAAGTGAATTTAAACTCCTTTTTTTAAAAAAATCTTTATTGAAGTATACACGTGTTCCCCATCCTGAATCCCCCTCCCTCTTCCCTTCCCATACCATCTCTTTGGCTCGTCTCAGTGAACCAGCCCCAAGCATCCAGTATCATGCATCGAACCTGGACTGGCGATTCGTTTCATATATGATATTATACATGTTTTAATGTCATTCTCCCAAATCATCCCACCCTCTCCCTCTCCCAGAGTCCAAAAGACTGTTCTATTAAAAAAATTTTTTTTAACTCCTTAAAGGTAAGTAACAGTAGTTATGATGAATGTTATGAAGTATGATAGTAAATGCACTCTATCAGAATTATAGAGGAGAGAGCACTAACATGGATTATTAGACAGTTGTGAGGCAGTCAAATTCAACTGTAAGGATGAAATGAGGCTTAAACTCAATATGATAAGATTATGCATAACATTTAAGTGTGGGGAATAAAATCTTGAGCAAAAGTGGAAACTGGCAAAGCATAGCTAGGGAATAATGAGCTGGTATTTGTGATGGAACAGTGGACTTGTATAGTTTTGGGAACCCCTTTGTAGTAGAAGGAACGAGGCCAGTTGGTGGAAGAGCCTTTGGAACTAAACACTTTTTATGGCAAGTATACTATAGTCAGGGCTCCATGGTGTTTCAGTGGCAAAGAATCCACCTGCCAATGCATAAGATGAGGGTTCGATCCCTGCGTCAGGAAGATCCTCTGGAGAAGGGAATGGCTACACATTCCAGTATTCTTGCCTGGGAAATCCCACGGACGGAGGAACCTGACAGGCTACAGTTCATGGAGTTGCAAAGAGTTGGACACGACTTAGTAACTAAACAACAACAACAATACTAAAGTCAATGTGAATATTCTGAAGTTTTTGGATGAGGAAAAAGCCACTGCTTTGGAAAAATTAATCAAGTTTGTGTTACAGGATGGATTAGCTGGGGAAAAGGCTAGAAACAGTGAGACTATTTATAGATTATTATAAAAGCTAAATCATTAGAATCCTGAACTTGGAAGGTGATAAATACTTGTAAGCATGGAGAGAAAGGAATGAAACATAATGAGAGAAGAATTGACAGGATTCAGAAAATATTTGCATTTTTAAACATTACTCAAGGAAAGGTGTCTAGACCAGTGCTAACTAATTTTTTCCTGTGATGTTGGAAATATTCTCTACAATGTCCAGTGTTGTAGCCATTAGCCACATGTAGCTACTGATAACTTGAAGTATGGCTAGTGAGACTGAAGAATTGAACTTAAAATTTATTTATGTTGACAATCTTAAATTTTAAACAGCCCCATGTGGCTAATGACTACTGTATTAGTACAGCATCTCTTCCACAAGAAATAGCATCATTCTCACTTGAGTTGACAAGTAGATAGTTTGAGAATTGCATTGACACTGTTGCTTCCTGGCTAGTGATTTGAATTCGGCACTATTGCTGTCCTTAGCAATACTGCAACACTTTGAATATTTTATTTTATTTTCTCTGACCACTTTGTGGAAATAGAAAATGAAAGCATTGTTGCTATTCTTAATGAATGTGGGTCTCATAAATTAGGTGTAATTAAGGCATAGATGGAAATCATTACGTGTCCTGAAAGTGATAAAACTTCCATCTCACCTTGTAAAGTCAATTGAGGAGAAAATAAAGGCTACATAGAAAATGACAGAAATATATTGCAAAAAAATAATTCAGGATTTAAATTATTTTCTTATTGTTGTTAAATTTGTTACTATCATTATTATTCAGCAGCAACTTTTGTAGATGCAATGACAGAACATTATCATTTACTTTTCTCACATTACACTTATGTTTATAATTTAACTGTATTCTATATGAATGTAAGCATTTTTTTCTGCATATTGTTTCTGACAACATTGTAAGTTATTGCTATATTTTGCTTTTTAAAAAGTGTCTAATTTTTCTACAGTTACACATATAGTAAATGACAGAGTTAGATTTTGAACAGATCCAGCTGATTCCTAAATTTCTATTATTGAAAGTAGATAATCATGGAACATAAAAAATTCTCCAACTGTCATGTGCAGTAGTTCATATTTTAGCATTTTTAGTTGTTCAGATCAGATTTATTCTCTCACCACTGAAGTTAGACTTAATCAATAGTTAAACTGTTAGAGATTTGATGATTAACTCAATATAAAACATAATGCATTATTATATTAGTAAATAGTAATTGTATTTATTAATGAAGTAAACATTATTCCTTAAGACAATATGTATTTTCTCATAAAATATACTAGGAAGGTATCATCTATAAGGATTCTACACTTGACTGTATCACCATTCCTGATATTTTTCTGAGACTTAAAAATTTTATTCTTCAAATTTGTCAAAGGAAGTGAAAGAATGAGTTTTTGGGGGGTCTTAGTCCCAAGTTTTTGACAAAGTACTGCAAAACTAGTTCTAAATTCTTCCCAAATATTCAGTAGCATTCTTGCCCTGGTACCTACACTTTTGAAAACCAGCCAGTCACTAAACTCCATACTGAAAATCAGTCAGTACTTATACCCTCCATTTCTAAAATTCAGCCAGTCCTTGAACTCCATGTTTCCTCCAAACCCAATGCAAGATCAATGGTTTGCTTTGTTCAAAAGACTATGTTTTGCCCTTTCTTAGCCCGGGCAGTGCTGGAGAAGGAAATGGCAACCCACTCCAGTAATTTTGCCTGGAAAATTCCATGGACTGAGGAGCCTGGTGGGCTACAGTCCATGGGGTCGCAAAGAGTCGGACACGACTGAGCAACTTCACTTTCACTTTCAGCCCAGGCAGTAAATTCATCGTTATTTCTTATACAGTTGAGTGGTAGTCTCTTCCTTCATTATTTCTTTCGTATTATACTAAATGAATGAAGCATTCCTACCATAACGAGTTGTATTTGGTAGGGAACAAATGGCCAAGAGGTTATCTAAAAACCATGTAAAAACACCTTTCTCTTCTTACCTCCCAGTTTTTGTACCCCTCTTGGGAAAACTCAGAAAAGTACATTGAAAGATCAATAGAATGACTAATTACAACTAAACCTCAGAAACTAATAAATAGTAAATGTTCTCTTCTTTTGTCTTCCTCATTTCTTGGGGTTCCTCCATTACTGAGAATGGGCTGAACCTGCAGAAGATCCAAAGAGTTCTTTCCTGACTTCCAAAACAGTTTATTAAAAATGTGGTTTATTTTGTCAAATACATACATAATATTTATATAGACAAATATTTAGTTATTGATTAAACATTAAATATAATTTATCTCTATTGTAATTCATGTTACAGAATATCCTTCTGTCATTTGTAATTCCTAATGAGAAATTCTGAAATGACATTCCAGTACTTTCTACCATGAGAATAGCACTACCTTTTTTTGATGGAGAGTACCTTGTTCATTAATGGTGCTCTGTAAATGTATATATTTCAAAACCTAAAAGATGATGCTGTGAAAGTGCTGCACTCAATATGCCAGCAAATTTGGACAACTCAGCAGTGACCATAGGACTGGAAAAAGTCAGTTTTCACTCCATTCCCAAAGAAAGGCAATGTCAAAAAATGTTCAAACTACCACACAGTTGCAATCATCTCACACACTAGTAAAGTAATGCTCAAAATTCTCCAAGCCAAGCTTCAATAGTACGTGAACCAAGAACTTCCAGATGTTTAAGCTGGATTTAGAAAAAGCAGAGGAGCCAGAGATCAAATTACCAACATCCATGGACTCATAGGAAAAGGAAGAGAATTCGACAAAAACATCTGCTTCATTGACTACACTAAAGCCTTTGACTGTGTGGATCACAACAAACTGGAAAATTCATAAAGACATGGGAATACCAGATCACCTTACCTGCCTCCTGAGAAACATGTATGCAGGTCAAGAAGCAACAATTAGAACCAGATGTAGAACAACAGACTGGTTCCAAATTGGGAAAGGAGTACATCAAGGCTGTATATTGTCACCCTGCTTATTTAACTTATACACAGAATACATCAAGTGAAATGCTGGGCTGAATGAAGCGCAAGCTGGAATCAAGATTGCCGGGAGAAATATCAATAACCCCAGATATGCAGATGATACCACCCTAATGGCAGAAAGTGAAGAGGAACTAAAGAGCTTCTTGATGAAAGTGAAAGAGGAGAGTGAAAAAGCTGGCTTAAAGCTCAACATTCAAAAAACAAAGATCATGGCATCCAGTCTCATCACCTCATGGCAAATAGATTGGGAGACAATGGAAACAGTGATAGACTTTATTTTCTTGAGCTTCACAATCACTGCAGATGGTGACTGCAGCCATAAAATTAAAAGACGCACTTGCTCCTTGGAAGAAAAGCTATGACAAACCTAGACAGCATATTAAAAAGCAGAGACATCTCCACACTGTTCTCCATAGTGGCTGTACTAGTTTGCATTCCCACCAACAGTGTAGGAGGGTTCCCTTTTCTCCACACCCTCTCCAGCATTTATTGCTTGCAGATTTTTGGATCGCAGCCATTCTGACTGGTATGAAGTGGTACCTCATCGTGGTTTTGATTTGCATTTCTCTAATAATGAGTGATGTTGAGCATCTTTTCATGTGTTTGTTAGCCGACCCAGCAATCCCACTTCTGGGCATACACACTGAGGAAACCAGAATTGAAAGAGACACATGTACCCCAATGTTCATCACAGCACTGTTTATAATAGCCAGGACATGGAAACAACCTAGATGTCCATCAGCAGATGAATGGATAAGAAAGCTGTGGTACATATACACAATGGAGTATTACTCAGCCGTTAAAAAGAATTCATTTGAATCAGTTCTGATGAGATGGATGAAACTGGAGCCAATTATACAGAGTGAAGTAAGCCAGAAAGAAAAACACCAATACAGTATACTAACACATATATATGGAATTTAGGAAGATGGCAATGACGACCCTGTATGCAAGACAGGAAAAAAGACACAGATGTGTATAACGGACTTTTGGACTCAGAGGGAGAGGGAGAGGGTGGGATGATTTGGGAGAATGGGAATTCTAACATGTATACTGTCATGTAAGAATTGAATCGCCAGTCCATGTCTGACGTAGGGGGCAGCTTGCTTGGGGCAGGTGCATGGGGATGACCCAGAGAGATGTTGTGGGGAGGGAGGTGGGAGGGGGGTTCATGTTTGGGAACGCATGTAAGAATTAAAGATTTTAAAATTAAAAAAAAATAAAAAATTTAAAAAAAAAAAAAAAAAAAAGCAGAGACATTACTTTGCTGACAAAGGTCTGTATATTCAAAGCTACAGTTTTTCCAGTAGTCATGTATTGACATGAGAGTTGGATCATAAAGAAAGCTGAGCACCAAAGAATTGACGCTTTTGAACTGTATTGTTGGAGAAAACTCTTGAGAGTCCCTTGGACTGCAAGGAGATCAAACCAGTCAATCCTAAAGGAAGTCAGTCCTGAATATTCATTGGAAGGATTGATGCTGAAGCTGAAGCTCGAATACTTTAGCCACCTGATGCATAGAACTGACTTATCAGAAAATACCTTGATGCTGGGAAAGATTGAAAGCAGGAGTATAAGGGGATGACAGAGGATGAGATGGTTGGATGGCATCACTGACTTGATGGATATGAGTTTGAGCAAGCTCCAAGAGTTGGTGATGGACAGGGAAGCCTGGCATGCTGCAGTCCATGGGGTCACAAAGAGTCGGATACACTGACTGACTGAATTGAACTCTAAATGTATACATGGGCTTTGTGGTTGTTCCCTCAGGGCTACAAAATTCTTGGCCCTGCAGAGGTAGGACTAGAAATCTAACAATTTTGGTACAATATAATACAGTTAAGTCCCCTCTATACAAGCAAATATTGTTCCAAGAGTACCTTCATAAGTCCAATTTGTTCATAAGTCCAACAAAGTTAGCCTAGATACCCAACTAACACAACTGGATATATACTGTAATAAGTTTTTAATACTTTTTGTACAAATAATGCATAAAAATAAAAAATGAAGAAACTAGTTTTAATATTACAGAACAGTAAAGCAGGCAACAGTACAACCTCTTGTAGAGGACGCACACATGTGGCAACGTACACCAGATATGTGAACTAACTTACGTGACTGGACATGTGAATGCATGTCTGCATCTTTGAAAACGTGAAACATGAAGGTTCATATCTGGGGGACTTACTGTACCAGAAAACCATGCCTAAACTGAAATGATGGAGTTAAATTTATCTTAAGAGTAAAGGAATCTTATTGCTGATATGATTCCTGTGAGAGACTAGAAATGGGGCAAATGGCATAAAATAAAGGGTATAAATTTTGACTGGAGAATTTTTCCAGTCATATCTCCTGTAAAATGTAATCTCAGTATGTGCTGACACTTGTGAGGAGATAATGATTACTTCTATGGGATCAAGTTTTTAACACCAATACAACAGGAAATAGGCAAAATAAATAGACATTATTAGGCAGTGGTGTGCTGAAGTCCACATGTATCAACTCACCAGAGCCAACTGTTACATTTTCAGGAATTTTGCTAGCTGGTTGACATCACATTGCAGCTTGCACTCTGCCATGATGAGAGTATTTACAAGTTGGAAATTGACAAATACTCAAAATTAAGGCTTCTTCTCAGCACCCCTCATTGTGCTCATCTATTTAATTATAGTAATCTTTGTCTGAAGATAGAGTTTGACACTAGCTTATCTTTATGAGTCACATGGATCCCATATTGAAGAGGCAGTATTCTTATTTCTGGGTGGAAAAGGAACCACAGTGGACAATGTATTTTCTGGCTAATTTGAAGAAAAATTATTTATAAATTCTAAAATTAGACATAAAGAAGAAATTTGGATCCAGTCAACTTTTTCTTTTCTTTTCTTTTTGTGATCACACAAACTATAGGCTTTTTATCAGAAGTGAAGGTCTGTTTTCCATAGTAGCTGCACCATTTTATTACACGTTCCCACTGACAGTGTACAAGAGCTCCAATTTCTCGAATCCCTCCACCTCATCAACACTCACCTTTTTTTCATTTCTTTTTAAAAAAATAATAGTCATCCTAATGTGTGGTGATTTTTCATTTTGATTTGCATTTCCCTCATTATTGTTTCATATGCCCATTGGCCATTTGTATGTCTTCTTTTGAAAGTGCCTATCCAGGCCTTTTGACCTTTAATCAGGTTATTGTTGTTATTAAAGCCAAATATGGCCTCTGTACCTTGACACTGAATTAAATCTCAGAGACAGTTTTGGGTGAAGTAGAAAATAATACCTTTACTGCTTTGCCGGACAAAGGGAGGTACAGAGATCTAATGCCCTCAAAATTGTGTGTTCCAACCTGGAGGTAGTAGTGAGAAGTTTTTTAGTAAGGGTTCTGAAACTGCTTCCCTCAGACTGGGACTTGAACCCACATGGCTGGGACTCAAATCCAGGCAAAGTCCATGGTCTTCCAACTGAAATCACAGACCTGGTTTCAGGACCTAAAGAACCTCAAGTTCTTGATGCCTCATTGCAGAAAGAATTTAGTGAGAGACAAGGTGGTAGGTAAGAAGTGAATTTATTCAGAGAGAAACACTCCACACATGGAGTGTGGGCCATTGCAGAGGGTGAGTGCCACCTTGAGATACTGTGTGGTTAGCCTTTATTGGCTGGGTAATTTCAGAAGCTAATGAATGGGAGGATTATTCCAACTATTTTGGGGAAGGAGTGGAGATTTCCAGGAATTGGGCCACCACTCACTTTTTGGTCTTTCGACAGTTAGCCTTGGAAGAAATCAATCCTGAATATTCACTGGAAGGACTGATGCTGAAGCTAAAGCTCCAATACTTTGGCCACCTGATGCAAAGAGCTGACTCTTTGGAAAAGACCCTGATGTTGGGAAAGATTGAGGGCAGAAGGAGAAGGGAGCAACAGAGGATGAGATGGTTGGATGGCATTGTTAGGGACCCATCGACAGGCTCTAGGACCTGAGTCATGTTTACCAGAAAGAGACAGGATATGCGCTCATCCTGCCTGGCCAAGCATGTAATGCCAGCTACTCCTGTAACTGAGACAAAGAACTGCCTGTATATAAGCCACCATACTCCTTTGTTTGGGGCTCTTGTTGGATTCCCTCGTGTGGGATGAGACTTGGGCCCTAGCGTGCTAGGAATAAACAAACTCCCTTCTTGCTTTTGCATTACTGTGGTGGACTTGCTGTCTCCGTCGGCTCGGAGATACGGCCTCGGAGCATAACATTTGGGGGCTCGTCTGGGATCTCTGTCCCGCTGGGGAGGACAACTCTCCTGGTAGAAGGGAGTAACCTCGTTAGGAGATAAGAGCTCTGAGCACCGGTGCTAATGTTGCAGAAGCCCAGATTAAGTCCGGGGCCCAGTATCGTACTGGGGAGGCATGTGGGTGTAAAGTGTGGAGGCAAGTCCAGCATAAGGCTGGGGCCCAGTTTCGTGCTGGGGAGGCGGCTGGCTCTGGTTACTGGATTAAGTCCAGCGTAAGGCTGGGGCCCGGTTTCGTGCTGGGGAGGCGGCTGGCTCTGTGAACATCCTGCAGGTAAGATTGAGTGCATTGTTGGTGGCCACCTTGTGTTTGTTATCTGTTTGTCTATTTGTGGTGTCTGTGTTGCTCTTTGTGTGTGCTCTGTTGGCTTCCAGTGTACTTTTCTGTGATCATGGGACAAACAACTTCTACTCCTTTATCTCTTATGATTAACCACTTCTCTGATTTCAAGTCTAGAGCTCAGAATCTATCATTGCTGGTGAAGAAAAGCAAGTTAGTAACTTTTTGTTCTGCCGAGTGGCCTGCTTTTGATGTCAGCTGGCCACAAGAAGGCACCTTCAGCCTGCCTACTATTCGAGCAGTCAGAGAGAAGGTGCTTGCCCCTACCCTTCGGGACACCCAGCCAGACCAAACTCCATACATTTTGGTCTGACAGGGCCTGGTGGAAAACCCGCTGGCCTGGCTAAAACCTTTTGTTTTTCAGCCCCTCGCTTCCCTTCCCTCTTCCCCGCACTTGCTTCCACAGGTTTCATCGGGAGAAGCCAGAAAGAGAACCAAACCTTCAGCTCCTCCCAGAAAAAGGGGCCCCGCCTAGGGAACTTGGGGAAAGGCGAAGAAAATGGCCAGCATAGCAGAAGAAGACCCAGAGGTTCCCTCCTCCACTGTTCATGCGTTTCCGGTCCGGGCAGGGCCAGCCAGAGAGGGTAGAGAACGGACATATCAGTATTGGCCCTTCTCTACTAGTGATTTGTACAATTGGAAAACCCAGACTCCCTCCTTCTCTGAAAAACCGCAGGGTCTTATTGATCTATTAGAGTCTATCCTGTTTACTCACAATCCCACTTGAGATGATGGTCAGCAACTGTTACAGGTACTTTTTACTACAGAGGAGCGCGAACGGATCCTGTCAGAAGCCTGGAAAAATGTGCCAAGGGTGTGATGGGAGGCCCACAATACAGCCTAACCTCATTGAGGAGGGGTTCCCCTTGGTGTGACCCAACTGGGACTTCAAACGCGCTGAAAGTAGGGAGCGTCTCCGAGTGTACCGTCAGACTCATGGCTGGCCTTAGAGCAGCCGCCAGAAAGCCAACTAATTTGGCCAAAATAAATTCAGTGAGACAAGAGCCAAATGAGAGCCCAGCAGCCTTCCTAAAAAGGATAATGAAAGCTTTTAGACAGTATACCCCTATGGACCCACAGGCAGATGAGTCACGAGCAGCAGTTATGTTAGCATTTGTAAATCAAGCAGCCCCCAATATTAGAAAAAATTACAAAAGATAGAGAGGTTAAGTGAGCAATCCTTGGAAGATCTAGTGAGGGCAGCCGAGAGAGTTTTTAATCATAGAGAGACCCCAGAAGAGAGAGAGGACCACATTAAAAGAGAAGAAAGAAAATTTAGAGCTGAAGAAAACCATAAAAATTAAAAAGAGCTGGCCCAGATATTTTTTGCTGGGGTTGAAAACAAAAACAGGTTCCAGAAAGGGAAAAAATTGGACTCAAAAACTGAAGAAAAAACGACAAGGCGTAAGCTTGAAAAAAACCAATGTGCGTTTTGTAAAGAGTTTGGACATTGAAAAGATAAATGCCCCAAGAAAAATCTAAAAGAGGGGCCCAAGAACCCCAAGAATGAGACTCCCTCTCCAGACAGTCATATCCTCTATGCGGGTGAGGATAGCGACTAGGGGGGTCAGGGCTCAAAGCCCCTCCCCAAGTCCTGGGTAACTATAAATGTGGAGGGGAAACCGGTTGGCTTCATGGTGGACACCGGAGCCTAATACTCAGTCTTAAACCAAAAAGATGGACCTATGTCTAAAAAAAGTAGCTGGGTACAGGGAGCAACCGGGACATAACGATATGGATGGACTACAAAACGGCAAGTGAACTTAGGGGCCCACCAGGTGACCCATTCTTTTCTGGTGATACCTGAGTGTCCAGCGCCCTTGTTGGGAAGGGATTTACTGTCTAAAGTAAATGCCCAAATTCATTTCAACCACGGACAAGTGTCGGTTCTAGATGGGACCGGGCATCCTCTTCAGGTCCTGTCTCTGGCATTAAAAGATGAATACAGACTCTACTTGCCAGAGGCCCCAGCGACAATAAGCCCCAAAGTACAACCATGGGTTCAAAGAGACCCTCAGGCAGGGGCTGAAATAGCAGGAATGGGACTAGCCAAACAGAGGCCTCCTATCATTGTGGAACTGAAAGCCAGTGCTTCCCTGGTGAGGGTACGACAGTATCCCATGAGTCAAGAGGCTCAACAAGGAATTACTCCTCATATACAACGCCTCATAGATGCTGGGGTCCTGAAAAGTGCCGGTCCCCATGGCACACTCCCCTGTTGCCTGTGAAAAAGCCTGGGGGAACTGATTTTAGACCGATTCAAGATCTACGAGAAGTCAACAAACGGGTAAATGATATTCATCCTATGGTTCCTAACCCTTATACATTGCTAAGCAACTTGCCTCCAAACTACATTTGGTACACTGTTTTAGATTTAAAAGATACCTTTTTCAGTTTGCCTCTTGCCCCCGCAAGCCAAGAGATCTTTGCCTTCAAATGGCAGGAAGACGGTGGTCAGACCCTGTGCAGCTGACATGTGACCTCGCTGGAGCGGTGGTCAGCCTGGCAGTGACATGGATCGCTTACCACAGGGCTTCAAAACTGCCACGTTATTTAATGAGGCCCTGGACAAAGACCTCCGTGAGTATCGGGTTTAACACCCTACCATTGTTTTATTACAATATTTTGATGACCTTATGTTGGCAGTGGCTACAGAGAAAGAGTGCCAAGAGGCAACAAGTGACCTTCTCCAAACCTTGGGGACTTTAGGTTACAGGGCCAGTGCCAAAAAGCCCCAGATTGCCAAGCAAGAGGTTACATACCTCGGTTATAAGATAAAACAGGGCCAGACGTGGCTAACACAGGCTATAAAAGAAACCATCCTCCAGATCCCTGAGCCGGCTAACCCTAGACAAGTGAGAGAATTTCTGGAAACTGTGGGATATTGCCGGTTATGGATCTTGGGGTTTGCAGAAAAGGCCAGGCCCCTATATGAAGGGAGCAAAGAAAACAAGGACTGGAAATGGACTGAGCCAATGAAAGGGGCCTTCAAGAGCTCAGGCGAGCCTTGCTAGAAGCTCCTACCCTTGCCCTCCCTGATCTATCTAAGCCTTTCCAATTATTTGAAGATAAAAAGCGGGAGATTAAAAAAAAGGGGTACTAACACATAGATGGGGACCATGGAAGAGACCTGTAGCTTACCTTTCCAAGAGACTGGACCCAGTGGCAGCTGGATGGCCACCTTGCCTCCATATCATCGCAGCCACCTCGCTCTTAGTCCGCGATGCTGATAAACTGACTTATGGACAGAGGCTCTTGGTCTACACTCCTCATGCCATAGAGAGAGTTCTAAAGCAACCCCCAGGTAAATGGATTTCTAATGCCCGCTTGACGCACTACCAGGCCTTGCTACTTGACACCCCACGGATTCATTTCCAAACGCCCTGCACTCTAAATCCGGCCACTCTTTTGCCCAATCCGGAGGAAAATAGCCCCCTCCATGATTGTGATGAGATACTGGTGGGGGTAACAGCAATGCGAAAGGACTTAACCGATACTCCACTGGATAACAGTGAGCTAAAATGGTTCACAGATGGCAGCAGTTATGTAAAAGATGGACAGAGACGGGCGGGAGCCGCAGTAGTAGATGACTCTGGACAGACGATATGGGCAGAGGCCCTTCCCCCGGATACCTCAGCACAAAAGGCAGAGTTAATTGCCCTGATTCAAGCATTAGAGAGAGCCAAAGGAAAAAAAAAACAACTATTTTCATTGACAGTCGCTATGCTTTTGGCACGGTACACATCCAGGGCCCAATATATCGGGAACGGGGGTTTTTGACAGCTGAAGGAAAAGAAATTAAAAACTTGCCTGAAATCCGTAGACTTTTAGAGGCTGTACAGATGCCTCGGGCTGTGTCAATAGTACACGTACCTGGACATCAGAAGGGTGACAGCCCCACGGCAGGAGGGAATCGTGCCGCAGACCTGGCAGCTCGGAAAGTAGCTGATGAAGATTTCATCACCCCTGTGTTGGCGATCGGACCTCCACCTCCAGGTATGGGAACTCTGCCCCCAACCCCTGAGTATTCATCCACAGACCTTGCTTGGATCCAAAAACACACCAACCTTCAAAAAGGTGAAGATGGATGGTACCGAGACTCAGACGGCTACTTGATACTCCCTGCTCAGTTGGGACGGCAACTATGTGAGCATTTGCACTTGTCTACTCCTCTGGGAGAAAAGAAGACTCTGATGTTCTTTCAAACTGCGCGCCTGCGATCTCCCCGGCACCAGACAACTGTAAAGAACACAGTGCATGCTTGTAAGGCGTGTCAACAGATGAGGCCAGGAAAAGAACAACATGCAGGACTGAGGTATCGGGGAGAAGGACCAGGGCAACACTGGGAAATAGATTTCACCGAGGTAAGGCCAGGCAAGTATGGTTACCGGTACTTGTTAGTGTTGGTAGATACCTTCTCAGGGTGGGTGGAGGCTTTTCCTACAAAGGGAGAAACCGCGATGATAGTGGCAAAAAAGATTTTAGAAGAAATAGTTCCCAGGTTTGGCCTGCCAGTGACCATCGGCTCTGATAATGGACCTGCTTTTGTGAGTCAAATAGCTCAGAGCCTTGCCCTAGCCCTGGGGACTAAATGAAAGTTACATTGTGAATACAGTCCACAGAGCTCAGGGCAAATAAAAAAAATAAATCGGACTCTAAAAGAAACTTTAACTAAATTGGCTATAGAGACTGGCGGGGACTGGGTGACCCTCCTTCCCTTCGCCCTCTTCCGTGCATGTAATACTCCTTATCAACTTAATCTGACCCCATTTGAAATTCTGTATGGGAGACCTCCCCCTGTATGTCCAATATTTGAAGGGAAGAAACTACCGCCTCCCGTGTTGAGACAATTCCAAGAGGCCTTGATGGCCTTAAGCGAGGTGCACTCTCGTGTCTGGAAACTGCTCCGGGAAATACATGTGGGTCAAAATAAGGGAACTATTCGCTCATGTGACATTGGCCCAGGAGATTGGGTATGGGTCAAAAGGCACCAAACCAAGGCACTAGAACCCAAATGGACGGGTCCTTATGTTGCTCTTCTTACCACCCCAACTGCCCTAAAGGTCGACGGTATTGGGCCTTGGGTGCATTGCAACCATGTACGCCCAGCTGCTTCAGCAGAGCAGAAAGATGCTAAAAAAAAATGGGAAGCATCTCTGCACCCGTCCAACCCCCTGAGGCTAAAGCTTCGAAGGCGCCAACGGGACCAGGACAGCTCGGCTGGGCCATCTTGTGGATGACCCAGTTACTCTGCTGCGGAGCTGCCAGTGTGAACCCGCACAAAATCACCTGAAAACTGCAAAATAGACTAACACGTGAGATGCTTAACTCCACCACCACAATACATCCACCAAATACTTGGTGGCCAGACTTTGACCTTAAGCCGGTGGTAAATATACCCTGGAAGAGGGGCAAGCTCCAAAATCATGCATTCTGGGCGTGTCCAGGTGCGCCCAGGCATAACTAAAAGATCTGTGGGGAGATACAGGGGGGACTCTGTGCTGCCCTAAAAAAAGAGTGTTGTTTTTATGCTGATCACACAAAAATAGTTAAAAAATCTATGGCCAAAATAAGAGAGAGACTAGCCCAACATAAACGAGAACGTGAGACTCAACAAAGATGGTTTGAGTCTTGGTTTCAACAATCCCCTTGGTTGACCACCCTAATCTCCACCTTGCTGGGACCCCTGCTAATACTTTTACTAATGCTTACCTTTGGCCCATGTATTATCAATAGACTTGTAGCCTTTGTAAAGAAACACATAAATACAGTACAGCTGTTTGTGCTTCGACAACAATATCAAACTGTGTCTCAGGACTGAGAGGAAGATTCCTCTATATGATCTAAGGACGGGGGGAATGTTAGGGACCAAACAACGGGCTCTAGGACCTGAGTCATGTTTACCAGAAAGAGACAGGATATGTGCTCATCATGCCTGGCCAAGCATGTAATGCCAGCTACTCCTGTAACTGAGACAAAGAACTGCCTGTATATAAGCCGCCATACTCCTTTGTTTGGGGCTCTTGTCGGATTCCCTTGTGTGGGATGAGACTCGGGCCCTAGCGTGCTAGGAATAAATAAACTCCCTCCTTGCTTTTGCATTACTGTGGTGGACTTGCTGTCTCGGTCGGTTCGGAGATACGGGCTTGGAGCATAACAGGCATCACCTGAATGATGGTGATGGACATGAGTTTGAGCAAGCTCTGGGAGATAGTGAAGGACAGGGAAGCCTGGCATGCTGCAGTCCATGGGGTTGCAAGGGGTCGGATATGCCTTAGCAGGCGAACAACAACAAAAATGAGAAATTCTGGATCTTTGAGCAAGCAAAGGATTCTGTTATCTCAAGTAATTGTAAAATCTTAAATTTTCAGTTGGGATGACTGTTCCTTTTTGTGGGCTAATCTTTCAGGAAGTGCTTCTAGGCTTGTACCAATATCATCATGATAAATGAGCAGTTAATGATTATCTCCTCTGTGTCTTGTGTGATCTCCAGATTTTGAAGCCAGAGTCAGTCCAGTTAGAACAGCAACGAATGAGAGAAAAAAGTTCTTTAGTACTCTGTGAAAGGGGGTTTATGAGATTGTGGTGGGTTGGAGGGTACTGGCCATGCTTTGGAAGATTCATCTCTACAGAAACATTATTGGTTGCTGATCAGTGTTAAAGTTAAATGGCAGTTTGGATGAACACAGGTTTTAAAGACACTTTAATTTTTTTTTCCTTTTTGGTTTGTTGCTATATTCTGAGAAATAATTTGGACTTAGATTTAATATTCCATTTTAGTTTTTCTTATTAAAGTAATACACCGATCCCCATTTCTGGCTGCACATTAGAATCACCTATGGAGCTTAAAAAAAAAATCCTGATACCTGGGTCTTATCCCAGAATAATTAACTTTGAGTGCAATTGAGAGCCACTGCTCTGGAAGGTAAACTTTTAATGGGGTGAGGGTAACCTAATTTTTTTGTTTGTTTCATCATTTAAGGAGTTAATTAATTTCTAAGTTGATTGTTTTTCTATGATCACATTTCACATGGTCTCTTAACTTTCTTTTTTTGTGTATATGAAATATTTTTGATAAGATGACACCTACTGGATAAGCTGCTGTTTTGTCCAGAACATCAGTTTTATAAGCTGGAAATCTGATAAGCAGTTGTGCATGCTTTGTTTTCCTTGATTTAAAAAGGAACCTATTGAGACATCAGCACATCTGGGGGAAAACATGCTTTTAATATTT
Organism: Capra hircus; assembly: GCF_001704415.2. Classification (NCBI taxonomy): domain Eukaryota; kingdom Metazoa; phylum Chordata; class Mammalia; order Artiodactyla; family Bovidae; genus Capra; species Capra hircus. The sequence goes on from NC_030814.1 coordinate 20,786,652, forward strand.
AGATTGTTATTATTCACTTTGAATAAAAGCTATCAAACTTGACATATATCTTTAAAAAATAGAAATGTCTTTGCCAGTAATAATGAATCTGATGTTGAGAAAAAAGCCAAACTAGGCAGAGAGCCTTAAGGAGTTTTCCTTATTGCCACTTTATCACAGGAAAGACCTTTGAGGATACTGAAATTTGACTCTTGTTTATTGATCTCATAAGAGGATACAGCTCCTGCTAAACATGGTTGCTTTGGTTTTTGCTTTTGTTCTACAGGCTTATGCAGCGATATGTTGATTTTTTTAAAAAAAGGCCTCAAGACATGAAGTAAAATGAATGCCATGTTCTGGTGACTGGTATACACCAAACTGGAGGCAAATTCACATGAGAAAAGTGCTCGACAAAAATATTTCATCTAAGATATTTTCCAGCTGAGTTGCCTTCACATTCTGTTCCCACCACATTCTCTGAATTGCACGGTGGAAAAGCTGAGACTTTTAACTTATGCTCTGCGAAGTACTGGGAACTTGGGCACAGAAAACCAGGTCATTTTTTTATTGCTGTCTTTCTGTGAGGGTTTAATTCTTTTTTATATTGTTTATGTAAGACAAGAACCAATTTAGGAAGAATTCTCTGTATTTAAGAACTGTCAACTGCTCCAGTTATATGTTCCCATGCTGTATACCAGTGTACCTTGCTATTATTGATAAATTAATATAGATCAGATGATAATAGCCTTTAAAATCCTAATCTGGGTTTATATGTGTTGCAAGGACAACAATATATGAAACCCAATATTGTACTTAAGAATATGTGTACTGATGGCATTTGTGCCAATCAACAGAGACCAATGTATTTAACTGAGAGCACATTGCCTAAATTTTGGCTGTTATCAATATTGATTATTTATTTCATGCCAACAATATGTTCAGATCTCCACAGTAAACATAAAGTTTCTTTCTTTAGAGCTTATGTCAAAATTACATATTATTCAGTAGGACTATCCAGGCATGAAATGAGCATATTACCAGATTTCTCTATGTTTATATTCTGTCTTCCTTTCTAATTTAGACCAGGAACCATTTGGCAAGAACCATGCTTAATCCTATCTGCACTTATAAAATAGTATGTGAAGGAGATCCTTGCAAATATATTGAAGAATTTCATTCAGTTCAGTTCAGTCACTCAGTGGTGTCCGACTTCTTTGCGACCCCATGAATTGTAGCACGCCAGGCCTCCGTGTCCATCACCAACTCCCGGAGTTCGTTCAAACTCACGTCCATCGAGTCGGTGATGCCATCCAGCCATCTCATCCTCTGTCGTTCCCTTCTCCTCCTACCCTCAATCTCTCCCATCATCAGGGTCTTTTCCAATGAGTCAACTCTTCGCATGAGGTGTGGCCAAAGTACTGGAGTTTCAGCTTCAACATCAGTCCTTCCAATGAACACCCAGGACTGATCTCCTTTAGGATGGACTGGTTGGATCTCCTTGCAGTCCTAGGGACTCTCAAGAGTCTTTTCCAACACCACAGTTCAAAAGCATCAATTCTTCAGTGCTCAGCTTTCTTCACAGTCCAACTCTCACATCTATACATGACCACTGGGAAAACCATAGCCTTGACTAGATGGACCTTTGTTGGTAAAGTAATATCTCTGCTTTTGAATATGCTATCTAGGTTGATCATAACTTTCCTTCCAAGGAGTAAGCGTCTTTTAATTTCATGGCTGCAATCACCATCTGCTGTGATTTTGGAGCCCCCAAAATAAAGTCTGACACTGTTTCCACTGTTTCCCCAACCATTTCCCATGAAGTGATGGGAATTTCATTAGGGGAGACAAAACAACTTTACCAAAGAGATTTGTATAGTATTTGAAGAAATCTGGGGAGTTTTGAAAAATGACTGACCTAGAAGAGTAATTATTGTTCACTAGTTTTATGAAAGATTCCCCCCCTCTATTATATATGCATATATATATATATATATAGTTGTTGTTCAGTTGCTCAGTTGTGTCCGACTCTTTGCAACCCCATGGACTGCAGCATTCCAGGCTTTCCTGTCCATCACCATTTCCCAGAGCTTGTTCAAACTCATGTCCATCGAGTTGGTAATGCCATCAACCATCTCATTCTCTCTTGTCCTCTTCTCTTCCTGCCTTCAATCTTTCCCAGCATCAGGGTCGTTTCCAATGAGTCAGCTTTTCTCATCAGATGGCCAAAGTTTTGGAGCTTCAGCTTCAGCATCAGTCCTTCCAATGATTATTCAGGACTGATTTCCTTTAGGATTGGCTGGTTTGATCTCCTAGCTGTCCAAGGGACTCTCTAGAGTCTTCTCCAACACCACAATTCAAAAGCATCAATTCTTCAGTGCTCAGCTTTCTTTATAGTCCAACTCTCACATCCATACATGACTACAGGAAAAACTATAGCTTTGACTAGATGGACCTTTGTTGGCAAAGTAATGTCTCTTCTTCTAAATATGTTTTCTAGTTTTGTCATAGCTTTTCTTCCAAGGAGTAAGTGTCTTTTAATTTCATGGCTGCAGTCACTATCTGCAGTGATTTTGGAGCCCCCCAAAATGAAGTCTCTCACTGTTTCCATTGTGTTCTCTTTTATAAATGTACTCTCTTTTAATAATATTTATTTAAGGGCTGGAAAGGCTCTTGGAGATAAAGTGGTTCATACTCTTATTTTACAGATGTGGAAACTAAGTCCTAGAAAGGCTACATGATTTTCCTGGTTCTACTATTAACTATTTATGCGACAGCAGGAAAATCATGTAGCCTTTCTAGGACTTAGTTTCCACATCTGTAAAATAAGAGTATGAACTATTTTATCCCCAAGAACCTTTCCAGCCCTTAAATAAATATTATTAAAAGAGAGCAAATTTATATAGTCTTTCTTTAGGAAGAAATTATTGTTGAAAATTGATAAAATTGACTGCATCAGTAATGCTAAAGAAGGTTGGTACGTGGATCAGAAGATGTGAGGAATCAAGATAAAATTCCTACCTTGGTATTCTTCTTTCCTCCTTGTGAAATGATCTTCCCCCAGCCTCATGCCTGGCTCTCTCCTCGTCATCCCCCACGTCTCTACGAATAGGTTATCTCTACTGAGAAGCCTTCTATGATTAACCTATTAACAAAAGTCTCCTTACCCACATTTTTCTCCCTCATACCTTGCTTATTTTTCTCATATCTCTTATTACTACCTACCATTACAGTATATTTTAGTTTATATAGTTAATTAATTACCTGCCTCTCTCTGTTATGAGATAATTTTTTTTTTATGGAGCACACTGTCATTTCACCAGTGTCTAGAACAGTGCTTGATACATTGAAGGCACTATAAATATTTATTGATAAAGAAAGTAAATTTCCTTACAGTGACTCCAATTTTTGAACAATAGCCTTTCCTCTTTTTCTATAATACCTGTGCTAAATAGCTTACTAATTTGTGCTGCTGCTGCTGCTAAATCGCTTCAGTCGTTCTGACTCTGTGCGAGCCCATAGACGACAGCCCACTAGGCTCTGCCTTTTTGAAACATAAATATTATTTATTGATTTATTTACTCTTGGTGCGCAGGGTCTTCGTTGCTTTGCTCAGGCTTTCTGTGGCTTCGGTGAGCAGCTTTCTCATTGTGGTGGCTCCTCTTGCTGCAGAGCGCAGGCTCTGGGAGCCCAGGCTTCAGTCGTCGTGGCATGTGGGCTCAGTAGCTGGGGTGCGCGGGCTTTGTTGCTGCCTGGAATCTACCCAGCCTAGGGATAACACCCATGCTCCTTGCATTGGCAGGCAAATTCTTGCCACCTGGGAAGTCCTGTGCTAGTGTTTGTAGAAAAAATTTCATTTTTACTTCCTTCCTCCCTCCCTCCCTCCCCTTCTCACGCTCTCCCTCTTTTCCTTCCCTAGTCCCTCCCTTCCTTTCCTCTTTCCTTTTGTTTTGAAATGTGGGACAGAATTTCCAGAATTATGTTATGTAGCAAAAAATGTGGAGCCTTTACTTTCCTTTTTCCTAAATATTAAATTAGAAACTTTATGAGACTGAACTTTTTCATGAGTTTCCTGTTATTTCCAAGCTTTAGCAAAACAGATCTTCAAGCTGGATTTAGAAAAGGCAGAGGAACCAAAGATCAAATTGCCAATATCCGTTGGCTCATCGAAAAGCAAGAGAATTCCAGAAAAGCATCTACTTATGTTTCATTGACTACGCTAAAGCCTTTGACTGTGTGGATCACAATAAACTGTAGAACATTCTTAAAAAGATGGGAATACCAGACCACCTTACCTGTGTCCTGAGAAATCTGGATGCAGGTCAAGAAGCAACAGTTAGAACTGGACATATTACAACAGACTGGTTCCAAACTGGGAAAGGAGTACCTCAAGGTTTTATATTGTCTCCTTGTTTATTTAACTTATATGCACAGTACATCATGCAAAGTGCTGGACTGGATGAAGCATAAGCTGGATCAAGACTGCAAGGAGAAATATCAATAACCTCAGGTATGCAGATGACACCACCCTTATGGCAGAAAGTGAAGAGAAATTGAAGAGCCTCTTGATGAAAGTGAAAGTGAAAATGCTGGCTTAAAACTCAGCATTCAAAAAACGAAGATCGTGGCATCCAGTGCCATTACTTTTTTGCAAATAGATGGGGAAACAATGGAAACAGTGACAGACTTTATTTTCTTGGCCTCCAAAATCACTGCAGATGGTGACTGCAGCCATGAAATTAAAAGATGCTTGCTCCTGGGAAGAAAAGCCACAACAAACCTAGACAGCATATCAAAAAGCAGAGACATTACTTTACCCTCTAGTCAAAGCTATAGTTTTTCCTGTAGTCATGTATGGATGTGAGAATTGGACCATAAAGAAAGCTGAGCACCAAGAATTGATGCTTTTGAATTGTGGTGTTGGAGAAGACTCTTGAGAGTCCCTTGGACTGCAAGGAGATCCAACCAGTCCATCCTAAAGGAAATCAGTCCTGAATATTCACTGGAAGGACTGATGCTGAAGCTGAAGCTCCAATACTTTGGCCACCTGATGTGAAGATCTGATTCATTGGAAAAGACCCTGATGCTGGGAAAGATTGACGGTGGGAGGAGAAGGGGACGACAGAGGATGAGATGTTTGGTTGGCATCACCAACTCAATGGACATGAGTTTGAGTAGCTCTGGGAGTTGGTGATGGACAGGGAAGCCTGGTGTGCTACAGTCCATTGGGTCGCAAAAAGTTGGACAATACTGAGCAGGCGAACTGATTTGAGCATAACAGATATAAGAAATAATTCTTGAAGATTGTTTTCTATTTTATTTTTAGGATAACCTAAATGTACATGAATACTAAATATATATTTATATTTATTTTTAGTATTAAAATTAGCTTTTTGAGCTTTATAAATTATTTGTGTCTCTTTGGTCAGAACAACAGATTGTACTTTTATTTTTGATTAATTCAAAATAAAGTGTTAGTACAGTGAAAAGCTGAACTGCAGCTAAATTTGGTTCCCATCATGATTCATTAGAATACTTAGACAGTTACATTGTCACTAGCTGCAAAGTAGATGGGAGCAGTTGCATAGGATGAGATAACTCTATAAGGAGAATCTCCTTGGAATTTTGTAGGTGAAAAATGTTATTTTGTTATTTTGGGAAAAAATGGAATTAAATTGCTTACATCAAATTTCTTCTCCCTCTAAACAAAGACTGTAGAACTCCAAATAGAATAAAAGAAATTGATTGGTTGTTTATATGAATCTAAATGATAAATGTATTGCAAAAACTTAAATTATTTGAATGAAATAAGGAAAAAGCTATCATAGTTATTGAATAATGGCCAATTGTTGCAGAGTAACTGACATTGACTTAAGGCTTATATTTTGTATTACATCTAATCATATTTACAAGTTCTTGCTTTTTATCAATTATCACTAGTATACCAAATGTACTTCCAACAACATAAATATAGTTTTATACATAAATTTGGGTGTTTGCTTTTTGACCTCATGAGTTAATGTAACTATGGAAAAAAATACTCTAAACAAATTGGAATATCAATTTTTGTCTTTGGATATAGTCTTTTTCTGGGCTTCTCTGTTAACTCAGCTGGTAAAGAAACCACCTGCAATGCAGGAGACCGCGGTTCGATTCCTGGGTTGGGAAGATCCCCTGGAGAAGGGATAGGCCACCCACTCCAGTATTCTTGGGCTTCCTTTGTGGCTCAGATGGTAAAGAATCTGCCTGCAATGTGGGAGACCTGGGTTTGATCCCCGGGTTGGGAAGATCCCTGGAGGAGGGCATGACAACCCACTCCAGTATTTTTCCTGGAGAATCCCCATGGACAGTGGATCCTGGCAGGCTACAGTCTCTGGGGTCGCAAAGAGTCAGACATGACTGAGCGACTAAGCACAGCACAGCACACAGTCTTTTTTTCACCTTTTATATACCATATATATATTGCTGGTCTCTGCTCAAGAAAATGCCAGGGACCAAGGCATTCTGTGTAATTTGGTGCTATTTGCTGCTTGACCCACTATTCTTTTACTGTGGCTCCTTGTAACAGAAAGCTTTGATGGACTGTGTTCATGTGACAACTATCTGCTATTAGTGTGAGATAAAATGAAGGACTCCAGTTTCCAATAATACGAGCTCCTTAATCTTCACAAGCTCAGGAAAGTCCATCAAAATATAATACTTGTTCACCATCAGTATTAAGCTTGGGTTTCTGTTCTTTCTGAAGCTGAGCAAACTGGATATAAATCTAGGTAGTTAGGTTTATACAACCAAAGCAATTGTGTTTGTGCTGGGCAGTGATTACATTGGTAACTCAGTTCATTTTAAAACTGACTCATGGCTGAATTTTGAATGGGACATTGACTGAGAAATTACAAAAGAAAAGTTTTGTGCCAGTGCCTCCTGGTCTCAGCAAAGGTAGATTTTATCTGTTTTGGGATTGTTGGTAAGCACAAGAGGACAAGACCATTAAACTGTTCATTTCAGTAGTTAACAATATTGAGAATTTGTACTTGATATGACTGACACCAGGATAGCTAGATTTTGCCAGGTATAAGTTGAATCTCGGTTACCATCTGACATGGCTACAGATTCCTCTGTACCCATCTGGGCTAGATTCATCAACAAAACTTCTCAAGACAAAATGGTAACCACTGCCACACATACCCTCTTGAGTCACAAAACATCTTATTTTTCAAAAGTAATGTACACAGTAGTTATTTGATACAAACCTAAATTAGGCAAATCCATGCTTGGGACTTGTTGTTCAGTCACTAAGTCGTGTCCGACTCTTTATGACCTCATGGACTGCAGTGTGCCAGGCTTTCCTGTCCTTCGCTGTCTCCTGGAGTTTGTGCAAACTCATGTCCATTGAGTTGGTGATGCCATCTAACCATCTCATCCTCTGTTGTCCCCTTCTCCTCCTGCCCTCAATCTTTCCCAACATCAGGGTCTTTTCCAAAGAGTTGGCTCTTCACATCAAGTAGCCAAAGAATTGGAGCTTCAGCTTCAGCCTCAGTCCTTCCAATGAATATTCAGGGTTGATTTCCTTTAAGATTGTCTGGTTTGCTGTCATTGCTCTTCAAGGGATGCTCAAAAGTCTTCTCCAGCACCACAATTTGAAAGCATCAATTCTTTGGTGCTCAGCCTTCTTTATGGCCTAACTCTCACATCTGTATGTGGCTTCTGGAAAAACCATATCTCTGATTATACAGACCTTTGTCAGCAAAGTGATGTCTCTGCCTTTTAGTATGCTGTCTAGGTTTGTCATAGCTTTTCTTCCAAGGAGTAAGCATCTTTTAATTACATGGCTGCAGTCACTGTCCACAATGATTTTGGAGCCCAAGAAAATAATGTCTGTCATTGTTACCACTTTTTCCCCATCTATTTGCCATGATGGGACCAGATGCCATGATCTTCGGTTTTTGAATATTGAGTTTTAAGCCAGCTTTTGTACTCCCTCTTTCACCCTCATCAAGAGGCTCTTTAGTTCTTCTTCACTTTCTGCCATCAGAGTGATATCATTTGCATATCTGAAATTGTTAATATTTCTCCTGGCAATCTTGATTCCAGTTTGGATTCATCCAACCCCTCCTTTTGCATGGTGTACTCTTTACAAGCTGAGCCACCAGGGAAGCCTGATGTACTCTGCCTAAAATTTAAACAAGCAGGGTGACAATATACAGCCCTGAGGTACTCCTTTCCCAAATTCAAACCAGTTTGTTGCTCCATGTCTGGTTGTAACTGTTACTTCTTGACCTGCATACAGGTCTCTCAGGAGACAGGTAGGGTGGTCTGGTATTCCCATCTCTTGAATTTTAAACAGTTTGTTGTGATCCACAGAGTCAAAGGCTTTCTTTCAGTAAATGAAGTAGAAATTTTTCTGGAATCCCCTTGCTTTCTCGATGATCCAACTAATGTTGGCACTTTGATATCTGGTTCCTCTGCTTTTTCTAAATACAGCTTGTACATCTGAAAGTTCTCAGTTCGCATACTATTGATGCCCAGCTTGAAGGATTTTGAGCATTACCTTGCTAGAATGTGAAATAAGCACAACTGTAACATAGTTTGAAATATATTTGATTTATTGAAGAGTTTCAACCATGTAGATTATTATATTAAAATATCTGCCTTCAAGTGCACTGTTAAGGCTATTTCTGTCTAGGTTGTCAAGCCCCTGGACACATCCTCAGTTCAGTTCACAGTTCAGTTGCTCAGTCGTGTCCGACTCTTTGCGACCCCATGAATCGCAGCACGCCAGGCCTCCCTGTCCATCACCATCTCCCAGAATTCACTCAGACTCATGTCCATTGAGTCCATGATGCCATCCAGCCATCTCATCCTCTGTCGTCCCCTTCTTCTCCTGCCCCCAATCCCTCCCAGCATCAGAGTCTTTTCCAATGAGTCAACTCTTCGCATGAGGTGGCCAAAGTACTGGAGTTTCAGCTTTAGCATCATTCCTTCCAAAGAAATCCCAGGGTTGATTTCCTTCAGGATGGACTGGTTGGATCTCCTTGCAGTTAAAGGGACTTTCAAGAGTCTTCTCCAACACCACAGTTCAAAAGCATCAATTCTTCGGCGCTCATCCTAGGTAAATTTTATAATTTTCTGGGCTGATTCAAACTAGTTAGTGAAAGTCTTCAGTTCATTGACTGATTTGACTTGCATCACCCCGTCTGCTTCAGAGCAGGGCTGACCACCAGAAGTGAGAAAGGGCATGAGACCTCTTCTTTTGTTCTTTCCACTCTAGCATGTTGAAAGGGAGGGTCTCATACTGTGTGTTTTGAATGTTTTGTCTTCCTCCTTATTGGGTCTAGCATTGTGAGATGGAGAGTAAAAGGATTAGGAGGAAGGAGAAGCCTCCTTAACCAGTTTTCATTTACTTATTACTTCTTCTTTGACTTAAATTTTAGTGGTCCTGGCATGGCAGATATCTAAAAGCTGGCTTTTTTAAAAACTAGTTTTTAGTGGGGTATAGTTGCTTTACAATGTCGTGTTAGTTTCTACTACACAGCAAAATGAATCAGCCATACATATACATATATCCCTGCTCTTTTGGACTTTCTTGCCATTCGGATCACCACAGTGCATTAAATAGCATTCCCTGAGCTATATAGTACGTTCTCATTAGTTATGTATTTTATACACAGTATTAACGAAGTGTATGTATCAACCACAACCTCCCAGTTCCTCCTGTCTTCCCCCTTTTATATGTATACAGTGGAATATTACCAAACCATAAAAAGAAATGAAATTGGGTCATTTGTAGAGACATGGCTGGACCTTCAGAGTGTCCTACAGAGTGAAGTATGTCAGAAAGAGAACAAATATTGCATACTAACACATATATGTGGAATCTAGAAAAATATTACAGATGATCTTATTTGCAAAGCCTGGCTCTTTTGAGGGCATACGTCTAAGTTCTTCCCAAAGCTCTGGGGGAAAAGGGCTGCCTTACTCTGTCTTCCCTGTTTTTGGGTTCATGTTTGAATGATGGTCTCCCACCTGGGAGCCCAGGCCCAGCTACTCCTTATAGTGTTTACCTAGTGTGAACCTCTCAGCTGTTCCTCCCCTGCTATCTCCCTCTTCAGGCTTCCTTTTAGGCACTGAAGCAGATAAGCATGTCTATTGCCTCAGAAATGCTCCCAGTGAGGAGTGATGTTCTAGTTTCCTCCAAGTAGCCTCTTCTGAACTTCACAGGTGATCGTCTTAGATTCTTCCTCTTTTTGTCTAGTAAGGGGAAGGTAATCTCACATGCTAGTAAAGTAATGCTCAAAATTCTCCAAGCCAGGCTTCAGCAATACATGAACCATGAACTTCCTGATGTTCAAGCTGGTTTTAGAAAAGGCAGAGGAATCAGAGATCAAATTGCCAACATCCGCTGGATCATGGAAAAAGCAAGAGAGTTCCAGAAAAACATCTATTTCTGCTTTATTGACTATGCTGAAGTCTTTGACTGTGTGGATCACAATAAACTGTGGAAAATTCTGAGAGAGATGGGAATACCAGACCACCTGACCTGCCTCTTGAGAAATCTGTATGAGGGTCAGGAAGCAACAGTTAGAACTGGACATGGAACAATAGACTGGTTTCAAATAGGAAAGGAGTATGTCAAGGCTGTATACTGTCACCCTGCTTATTTAACTTCTATGCAGAGTACATCATGAGAAACGCTGGGCTGGAAGAAGCACAAGCTGGAATCAAGATTGCTGGGAGAAATATCAATAATGTCAGATATGCAGATGACAACACCTTTATGGCAGAAAGTGAAGAGGAACTAAAAAGCCTCTTGATGAAAATGAAAGAGGAGAGTGAAAAAGTTGGCTTAAAGCTCAACATTCAGAAAACAAAGATCATGGCATCTGGTCCCATCACTTCATGGGAAATAGATGGGGAAACAGTGGAAACAGTGTCAGACTTTATTTTTGGGGGCTCCAAAATCACTGCAGATGGTGATTACAGCCATGAAATTAAAAGACGCTTATTACTTGGAAGGAAATTTATGACCACCCTAGATAGCATATTAAAAAGCAGAGACATTACTTTGCCAACAAAGGTCCATCTAGTCAAGGCTATGATTTTTCCTGTGGTCATGTACGGATGTGAAGAAAGCTGAGCACCAAAAAATTGAAGCTTTTGAACTGTGGTGTTGGAGAAGACTCTTGAGAGTCCCTAGGACTGCAAGGAGATCCAACCAGTCCATTCTAAAGGATATCACCTCATGTGAAGAGTTGACTCATTGGAAAAGACTCTGATGCTGGGAGGGATTGGGGGCAGAAAGAGAAGGGGACGACAGAGGATGAGATGGCTGGATGGCATCACTGACTTGATGGACATGAGTCTGAGTGAACTCCAGGTGTTGGTGATGGATAGGGAGGCCTGGCGTGCTGCAGTTCATGGGGTTGCAAAGAGTCAAACACGACTGAGCGAATGAACTGAACCGAACTGAATTACTTTACAATATTGTATTGGTTTTGCCATACATTGACATGAATTAGCCACAGGTATACATGTGTTCCCCGTCCTGAACCCTCCCCCCCGCCCCACCTCCCTCCCCATCCCATCCCTCTGGGTCATCCCAGTGCACCAGCCCTGAGCACCCTGTCTCATGCATTGAACCTGGACTGGCGATCTGTTTCACATATGATAATATACATGTTGAATGGGATTCATGAGGACACAATTACATGGGGATTACATTTTACCCATGAGTAGAATATGTAAAGTGTGTTAATTGCTCAGTTGTGTCCGACTCTTTGCAACACATGGACTGGACCCTGCCAGGTTTCTCTGTCCATGGAATTCTCCAGGCAAGAATACTGGAATGGGTTGCTATTCCCTTCTCCAGAGGATCTTCCCAATCCAGGGATTGAATCTGGGTCTCCCTCATTGCAGGCAGATTCTTTAATGTCTGAGCCACCAGGGAAGCCCAGAATATGTAAAGAAGGTGGTAAAATATTGGTATGTAAGGAGGCTAGAAAACTGGTTTAAGAAGGAGAAAGGTGAATCAGTGATGCGTTGGCCAGTGATGGAAGGAAAAGTTCAGGCGAGAGAACACAGTCAAAATCTGTATTCTTGGTGTGTGTGGGCAGAGCAAGTGAGATGGTAACAGAAAGCATGTAAATGATAAGTGTTGTCAGGGAATATATAGATGTGCTCTTGCGAGGTGGAGAACATGGGAATGTCTTCACAGAGGAGACAGGTTCTTGTGGGTACTCTGATAAATCTAATGCATTATTATAGATATATGCATGATATATACATACATATAGATGCATATATTATATATATGTACATTTCTGTATTTTATATTGATGACTGTATTATGCTAATATTAAAAGAATGGAATAACAAATACGTATGGTTTATAACACAAAGAGTATAGATTATATTCAAGAAAATATCCTCTATCAGTGTGGGAATGTGGCTCCTCATCTTACACTCTGTTAGAGGCGACTTAGAGCTTCACTTCTTGCCTGTTATCCAGGTCCTTTCCCATTCCTGTCTCCCAAGCAGTTCTTGTTCCTCCATCCTAGCTCCAAGTGATGCTAAAATAGAGTTGATTTGGTGATCAGTAGGGTATCCCAGCTGGCTCAGTTGGTCAGGAATCTGCCTGCAATGCAGGAGGCTGCCTGCAGCACAGGAGACTGGGGTTCGATCCCCGGGTCAGGAAGATCCAGTGGAGAAGGAAACAGCAACCCACTCCAGTAATCTTGCCTGGAAAACCCCATGGCACTTCAATGGCCCCAGGAAATCATGGATACCCTTGCGATGAGAAAGAAAGGGGATATGGTTAGTGCTGACAGGCTGTAGTTCAAAAGACATGTGAGGGTTCTGCACCCTTCCCAGGAGCGTTTCACAACCAATTTAGGCCAGAATAACTAGTGTTTCTAGACTCAACTTCTTGGATGTGGAAGTGAAGCCCAAAACACTGCCAAAGTTTGCTGAAATAGTTAACCTGTAGGAGCTGAAGGTCATCAGTACATTGCTGGGCACGCCTAGGGATGGCAGGAACCCTTCATTTTTGTCCACATTTGGGCCACAGACATCTTCAGAGGGCACTGTCTAGTTGTTTGTGTTTTCTCATTTTTCACATCTAACTGAAAAGCAAACGTTTTAAAGTTTGTATGTGGGTTTTCTAACAATGCACACAGCATTTCCAAGAAGGAGGGTGGGGTATGTGGGGGAAAGCAATCTATGGCACAGAATCTAGCAAAGATAAGCGATTTAACTTCTTTAAGATTGGAGCATAGTGTCTTTAAACAAAAAGTGTGAGTGGATTCAGAGGCATCCTCTGATGGTTTATTTTTTCTTAGGTTGGTTTTCCATGCCTGAGGGGGAAAAAAAAGTTCCAGAGGTTTGGATCTGTATTTTATTTATAGATGATATCTACACTTTTAGTGTAGATACACTTTTAGTGTTTGGAGTTTGGAAGGAGGAGGAATTGCAATAAAAAAATGTACAATAGTGAAAGCTATAAAGAAAACTCATGACAAAGGCACAAGTATTTGCATTTCATGTTTGTAAACCACTCACAAAGTAATGACACCCTTTATGGTGTTTCCCCACATGACTCTGAAATAAAAATCTTCTAACAGGTCTGTCCTTAATTGCATCCTCCAAAAATTTTATAAGGAATTTTTTGTTTTCCCTAAAAGAGAGATGGAAGTACCCATTTAGATCAATCGTAATGGTAGGGAAAAATCAGTTAATTCTCTCTATATTGGGTGAAATTGAAGGTTGCTGTAAGGACAAACGCAGGCGAGTGGCATGCCAGGACTGCTTGCAGAGAAACTCATATGCTTGGGTTCCGTGTTTGGCCTCAGGCCAAAGGCTGCAACTAACAGAAAAGTGTCAGCATCTCAATATAATTGCATGTCCCAGAGCCTATTATTGCACTAATAAAAATGCTTTTCAATAAATCTGAGAAAGGAAGAGAAAAAAAACCATGAAGAATTGCCTGAAATATTTTATTATATTCAATAAAATTCTCATTAATGGAAAGAGTAGCTTTCTGCTAAATAAATGCGCTTTAATTTTATTTTCTGATTAATTTGATTTGGGGGAAAAATACAAGTTATATGTTTTTTTCCAGTGTACTTTCTTGAGTAAAAGGCAAGTAGGCATCACCGTAGGTGAATATTTTTTTCAAGGAGAAGGAAGAGGCAGGAGGAGTAGGGCATAGGAAACTAAGAGTTTAGCTAGTAATTATGTCACTGATGTACTGAGTGACCTTGGGCAAATGGTTCAACCTCTCCATACCCATATGTAAAATGTTAATTCTTCATGCTTACAAAAATCTTTGAAATAAAAAAAATGTCAAAGGTGTTTTCCATGTGTACTATTATTTATAATAGGTGAAATAGAAAGCATGTGTGGCCACTAACAATGATCTTAATCACACACAGCAGCTTCTCTGAGATACTTTTCTGTGTTGGCAAATTTCATACCAGTAATGAATATTCCAAATACCTTTATGAAAAAAGCCTCCCGGGTATCCTTATAGGAATGAGTCCTAATAATGCTAGTATACGGATGTAATTTATAAAGATTTTTCTTTTTTGCTTTTCTTTTGACAAAGAAATACAAATAAGCAGAATAGTGATAAGTAAATTTTGTTGCTCACTTACTGTGGGCAATGTTCACAATCATTAAGGGAAAGAAAAGGAAAGGAAATTCTTTTATATTAAGCTTCAATCACGAACCAGATGTTTACATACATTACCTTTTGGTGTTTAGGAAAATTTCTGGCACATAGTTGTGCTCAATAAATATTTGTTGGGTGAACAAATGCATCTTGTTTTCATAATTCTTAAAATAAACCTTACAAAACGAAATATCTCCAATTTACAGAAGAGTAAGGTTAAAAATCTATATATGAAGAACACACAATTAGCAGATGCCAGAGCCAGAATTTTAGCATTGGTTTGTCTAACTCCAAAACGAATGTTCTCCATAACAGGACTTGGGCAGCGTTTTCATCACTTGAGGTCACTATTCCAAAGTTCATCAATTATTTTGACGACTTTATTGAATGAGAAAGAAGCTGACAGGATGAGACTGTTAACTGAACCAGACTTGTTTTCCTAACGCACAGCAAGCCAAATGCTGAGACACAGAAGTTTGCAGCAGAGAAGGTTTCTTCACAAGGCAGCCAAGTGAGGAGCTGAGAGACCTCAGATCCACATTCCTGGAGGCTCAGGACATTTAGGCTATAAAGCTGAGGTGTGGGAACTTGGAGAAAGGTAATTGGAGATAGGAAAAAGGTGAGACAGTCATCCTGCACAGGTGCAACTTGCCTGCAGGTGCCTGGCTCCAGCATATTCCGAGCATGGCGTTTCTCAGTCCTCTGACGTCAAAAGGTCGAGGAGCAGACACTTGCTCATGCCCTGTAGCTGGAGGGTCCATGGTCCTCACCCGTCTTAACTGGCGGGAGCTGGAACTGGATGCTGCTGACTCCAAGCCTCTGAAAAAGTGCTCAGGGAAACAACGTTACTGCTGCTAGGAGGACGGGTAGTTTTCTGTGAAAACAATTCAAGTGAGCTTGGCCAGAGAAGGCTGGTTACAGGTGTTGTGGGCCTGTCGATTACCCTCAGTTTCAAGACCCCTAGGCGTTTTGGGCTCAGAAAATCTGGGTAACATCTTATGTGAAGAGTTCATTCTAAGTGAAGTAGGGAGAAAAAGCAAGTGTTGGATGCCTGTGTCTGGAGGAGAAGCTCATCCGCTGGCTCGGCCTGTGAGTGGCAGATGTGAGTCCTGCAAGCAAGGACGGCTGGAAGCTGGGAAGATAGAAGAAAAGAGGCTCTGGTTTGGGCTGATACTGGAAGGAAACAGGCCCATGCCTGAGCCTCTCTGTCCTGCTGGTTTTGGTAAATTCCCTGGGGAGAAGAACGAGGTTTGCCCATTGTTAGTAGATTGGGCTTTGCGTGTGTGCTGCTTAACCATTTATGGCCTTGCTTCTTTTCAGCCCGCAGCCTTTGCCCTGCCTCGTACAGCTGGAGTGGGAACCTGCAGACATTTTTCTTGGTCAGTTGGTGCAACGTGAAGCTTTGTTGGGAAAAAGGTGCTTTCTGGGTGAGTTTGACCATACCCTGACTTTCTGGCCAGTTTAGCCAGCAGCAGCAGTGCTTCCTGGAGGGTATTTCCAGAACCCCCCCCCCCCCCACCCCCCGGCACAGCTTCACAGAGTCTTCCTGGTGTCTCAGAGCCCCCAGCAGTGCTGGCCTGTGGGAAACTGCCTGTAGGAAACGGCCCTCTGGCCAACTCCTCAGCCGACCAGGGCTCATGGCCGTGTTCTTGTTAATGAGGTTTGACCCTCAGCCTGGGAGAGAGACATCTTCCCAATTTCTTCCTTCTTTGGACACTTTGTCTTAGCTCTCAAAGTTGCCGGCGGCTTCCTTTATCTGATGTACTCATGGTTTTTACCTTTACCTCTTTCTCCTTTGTAGTTAATCCTCTGTTAAAACGGTAAACATTCTTTGTCACATTTTCTCGCTTCAGATTTTTAGCCTGGTTTCTGTTTCCCTTTAGGACTCTGATCAATTGATCGGCTTGCCCTCAAATGCAGACCCTGAGGCCTTTGTGAGAGTTGTTTGTTTGGGAATGTTTACTGGGGCTTAGGGAGCCAAAGATAAGGACAGAGGAGTGAAATAGGAAGAAGGGAGAACCGATATAGTTATGAGTTATCCAGTTGGTCACGCCAGCAGGCAATGGGTTTTCAATCTATAGGTCCTTCTGAGAAACCGATGAAATCTATCTCAGAGCTGATAGGGGGAAGAATGGAGGAGACATTCATCCACTAGCTTTCCATTCCCATGCTTACAGTGAAAACTTACCAGGTTGCATCAGTGCCAATGTGGGTGAAGCCTGCGTAGAGCCAGTTGCTGTTGAGGTTGTTAGAATAAGAGGTGAAGGCAATGGAAGGTGTAAATTGGTGCATAAGGTGTGTTTGGTGTCATTACTAAAATAAGAAATGGATATTTAAATGTTTTATAAAAATTTAGCTAAAAATTCCGGATGCGAAAATTGTTAATAATTTAAAAATATGAGCTGCAACTTGGTTCCTCCATTTAAAGTGTCTAGGTCTAATGGGGTGAGGGTGAGTTGGAGATGGGCCCTGTAAACAAACAAACAAAAAAACCAAGTACTGAGCAGGGCAGTATGCAATGAGGTTGAATAACGGCATGTTCCTATAGAAATTTACTAGGGGACATTGCATTTTACTGGAGCAAAAGCCCCACTAGTCCAAGAAATGGACTTAGCTCTGCCGAAGCCCTGGTGGCTCAGCAGTAAAGAATCTCATGCCAGAGGGGAGGGTTTGATCCCTGGGTCAGGAGGATCCTCCTGAGTAGGAAATGACAACCCACTCCAGTATGCTTGCCTGGGAAATCCCATGAACAGAGGAGCCTGGAGGGCTGTAGTCCACGGGGTTGCAAAGAGTTGCACACAACTTGGTGACAAAAGAAAAACGGCAACAAACTGCCAAAGCTGGGAGATCATAGCAAGGAAGAGGAGATGTTGTTAGAAATTCCAAAAATATCAGGAGCTAGGTTAAGTAGCAGAGGCTGGAAATGAGTGTCCCCTAATTTTGTTATTCCTTGGGCTGTGGATGTGATTGGAGAAAACTGTGACTGCAGGTGAATTCTGAAATTAAATGGTGCAAATTAATGGAGAAACAGTGATACCCTGTTTTCTGTTGCCCTTCCTAATAGACATCTTCAGTGTCCACCCACCCACTTTCTACCTCCACATCAACTCAATGGAAGAGAGGAGAGAAGTAAATGTCTTCCTTACTCTTCCTTCAGGCCACTTCCTGACCTTCCTTCTTCCATCCCCATCATCTGAGGACTGTGCTATTATTTTCCCCTATGACTGGTCTTATTTCCATTTTCTAGTCTGTGAGCCAAAATTACAAGGCTTGACAGTTATTTTGAAAATATTTACACTTTTGACTTAGAAATCTTCAAAAATGTTTTTTGAATTTTTATTTTGAGAAATATTTTTATAAGATTTGGCACTTTTGAATTCTAGGAAGCTAGAAGTTTGTGTGAATCACAGCAAAAAGAAATTGTTTTCTGTTAAATGGTTAATTTTTTTTCAAATAATGTAAAAGTTAAAGGTGGAAAGAAATTGGAAATTATGGCAGATGGCAATAAGAACTAATATTGTTTGAGAAGTCAATTTTTGTATATGTGCCTTCCTTTCATCTTCTCTGACATACTACCTGATGGGTATCATCTTCGATTTGTAGCAGAAAAAAATTGAGCATAGAGGGTTGTAATTAACCTACCTTAAGTCATATAGGTCATCCTTTCCTGGACTCTTATGTCCACAATCATTTCTTCCCCCTCTGAAATTGGATGCTTTAGATGTAGGGTGCTTTTGGCTCTTCTGATATTCCAGACTTATACTATCAGAGTATTTTTAAGCTCTGCCTCATAGGTTAAAGACAAGGGGTATTTCTTTACTATCACTAGTGCCTAGTGATGCTAAAAGGATGATGAGCTCTGAGCGGTATAGGGAGAAGAGGATATATTTGGTGGATTAATACCAGTTCTGCCTCTTCCAGCTGGTGACTATAGGAAAGTCACTTAAAGTTTGTGGTTTCAGCTTCTTTATCCTGTAAAATGGTCACAATACAAGCTATCTGCCAGGCTTTTTAGGATGATTAAACTAGATGCTGTAACTTATAGTTCCCAAAAGTGTGTTCTTCGGAATACAGTTCAATCGCTCAGTCATGTCCAACTCTTTGCGACCCCATAGACTGCAGCACGCCAGGCCTCCCTGTCCATCACTGACTCCTGGAGTTTACTCAAACTCATGTCCATTGAGTCTGTGATGCCATCTAATCATCTTATCCTCTGTCGTCCCCTTCTTCTCCTGCCTTCAATCTTTCCCAGCATCAGGGTCTTTTCGCATCAGGTGGCAAAAGTATTGGAGTTTCAGCTTCAACATCAGTCCTTCCAAAGAACATTCAGGATTGATTTCCTTTAGAATGGACTGGTTGGATCTCCTTGCAGTCCAAGGAACTTTCAAGAGTCTTCTCCTACACCACAATTCAAAAGCAATTCTTCGGCACTCAGCTTTCTTTATAATCCGACTCACATGGTTTTTTTCCAGTAGTCATGTATGGAAGTGAGAGTTCTTTGGAATACCAACCTTAAAAGGTGCTCCTCTGCAAGAAAACTTCTTGCCTAAATAACTTCATAAAATGTGTGTGTGTGCTCAGTTGTTTGTGTGACTCTTTGCAACCCCACGTGCCCATGGGATTTCACAGGCAAGAATACTGGTGTAGGTTGCCATTTCCTCCTCCAGGGGATCTTCCCAACCCAGGGATTGAATCCTCATCTCCTGCCTTAGCAGGTGGATTATTCATATTTACTACTGCACCTCCTGGTGAAATGTACAGCATAAGCCTTGTAATGAATCATTGACTAAACTAGCACATTCAGGAATCTGGGAAGCTCAGCAAGAAAGAAGGCTCAGTTCAGTTCAGTCGCTTAGTTGTGTCCGACTCTTTGTGACCCCATGAACCGCAGCACGCCAGGCCTCCCTGTCCATCACCAACTCCCAGAGTCTACCCAAATCCATGTCCATTGAGTCGATGATGCCATCCAACCATCTCATCCTCTGTCGTCCCCTTCTCCTCTTGCCCTCAATCTTTCCCAGCATCAGAGTCTTTTCCAATGAGTCAGCTCTTCGCATCAGGTGGCCAAAGTATTGCAGTTTCAGCTTCAACATCAGTCCTTCCAATGAACACCCAGGACTGTTCTCCTTTAAGATGGACTGGTTGGATCTCCTTGCAGTCCAAGGGACCCTCAAGAGTCTTCTCCAACACCACAGTTCAAAAGCATCAATTCTTCAGCGCTCAGCTTTCTTTGTATGTAGTCCAACTCTCACATCCATACATGACCACTGGAAAAACCATAGCCTTGACTAGATGGACCTTTGTTGGCAAAGTAATGTCTCTGCTTTTTAATATGCTATCTAGGTTGGTCATAACTTTCCTTCCAAGGAATAAGCATCTTTTAATTTCATTGCTGCAATCACCATCTGCAGTGATTTTGGAGCCCAGAAAAATAAAATCAGCCAGTGTTTCCAGAAAGAAGTCTATTTACCTTTTTAACCAAGTGTTTCTCATACATGTTTGACTAATTATTATTATTATTTTTTACTTAATGTATGTTGAGTAGGTAGAAGATACACTAGGAATAACACTTTGTGTAGTATTATGGAATTCAGATTTTAAGATTTAAACATTAGATTGTAAATCTTGTATAGCCACTAGGATTAGAAGGGAATTTAATCCAAAAATATTATGAGGTGAAAAAAGCAAAGTAAAGAAGATGCTACCATTTGTGTTTGAAAAAGAATATATATTCCTATATTATATTGAAATTTTGGGAAGGATGCAATAAACTATGTAGTAATATGTAGTTTCCTCTGTGATTGTGTCTGTCATGGAAGGGAGTCATCTATATACACACATGTACATGTGTACATATATGTGTCTGGATATATATTTACCCTTGTGCACTGTTTCAGTTCTTTAAGCAGATATTATTTGGCTAAAACAGATGTTAAATATAATTAAAAGTACAGACTAAGAAAGCAGCTTAGTTTTTAAATTATTTTTAGTAGATTAAAATTTTTAGAAAGCTTTCATAGTATTAAGCCATTTGTTAATCATTATCTTTATACATTGGTGTCTTATGATCAGCAGGTCAGTCTCTGTTACGTGAGCTTGCCAGTTTGGTAACGTAAGTAAAGTGTGTAAAAGTTTTTTACCCTTTTGGTATGCTTCACCAAAAATTCTCATCTCTCAGTTTGGAGTATTACTACACCCACATCTTTGCCACTACAGAAACCAAAACTAGAGATCCTTAGTAATACTGATCTGTAGAATTATGTGTACAGTTGATTCATTAATCTGTAATATAATGCTGTCTTTTGCGAATCTCAGAATAATTTGTGAAAATTTTAGTAGTTGTATGAGATTTCTTATTTCCTGGCTTAAGTTGAACCTGCATTTAGGCTAACAGACTCATTCAGAAAGGTAACATGCGGCACCTTACAGTTTCAAATCCAAACGGTACAAAGTGTTATAAACTACATGCTATATATCAGTTTCTCACAAGGCAGAAGAGGTGGATTTGAATATGTAGTGATCGATAATATAAACAGGAAAGAAAGAAAAAGCTTCTGTTCCTATTCACAACATAAGGAGGATAATTTGCAGTGTATTTCCAGTACATGAGGTACTTAAAGCACATTTGGCAACACTTAGTAAGTGGCAAATCATTGTTATGTCTCTTCGTACCTACACACTCTCATCCATCCGGTGTTGGGGCATTAGAACAGTTCTGTGGCTTTATCTGCCCACTAGTTTTGCCAGTCTGTTCAGTTTTGAATTTTGCCTGAAATCAACTGATCTGGTTTTTAGAAGTTTTTCCTTAGGGATAAACGG
Source organism: Capra hircus (assembly GCF_001704415.2). Lineage (NCBI taxonomy): Eukaryota > Metazoa > Chordata > Mammalia > Artiodactyla > Bovidae > Capra > Capra hircus. The sequence continues at coordinate 20,808,112 of NC_030814.1, forward strand.
AAGCTACTGGTTTCACTCCTAGTAGGGGAAATAAAATAGAAATGGCCTCTTGTTTTACCCTTATCTATTCACCCTTCCTCTCCCTAACTCTCTGGTTCATTCTTCATTACTGATTTCCCATTGGGTCCCACCCTCCAGTCTTAGCTAGAAAATTCACCATTTCTTAGTGGAGTGGAATTTCCTGTTTGATATCTAAAAATAAAGTTAGAGAAAAAGAGGAAGTTTAGAAGGGTCAAAAGCAATGCTCTAGGGGATATTTCTTATTCTTTAGTAGTGACAGATTATCATTTAAATGAATAAAGGAGAAAACAGAGTAACAATTTCTTTGGGTATTCTTTTAGTCTTGTTTCTTTCCCAGTGCCCACGGTTTGAGAACTGACAGGCAACGAAGAATGTTTTTATCGGGTTGACGAAAAAAACCATTACGGTTTTTCCGTAAGATGTAACAGGAAAACTCGAATGAACATTTTGGCCAACCCAACACCAATTCTGAACCATTACTGCTTAAGAACAGTGGGCTAAAAGCCTAAGTGAGTATTTCAGTGATCAGTTAGATGAAATTTGTAGTATTGGGAACAATCTGACCTTTCCCTACAGTCGTGAGCATTTTTGAAGGCTTATACATCTCTGCCAACATCAGAATGAGTCTAGATTGATACTTAAACATTTTAGAAAATTGTAAATCAGAGATATGATAACTTTATTAATTTGTTTGCTATGTGTTAGGCACTAATTTGAAGTACTTTACATTTACTCATTTAACCATCTTGCCAAGCCAGGTACAATGAATAATTACTTTGTACTTAGGAAAATGAGGTTCAGTTCAGTTCAGTCACTTAGTCATGTCCAACTCTTTACGACCCCATGAACTGCCGCACGCCAGGCCTTCCTGACCATCACCAACTCCTGGAACCCACCCAAACCCATGTCCATTGAGTTGGTGATGCCATCCAACCGTCTCATCCTCTGTTGTCCCCTTCTGCCCTCAATCTTTCCCAGCATCAGGGTCTTTTAAAATAAGTCAGCTCTTCATATCAGGTGGCCAAAGTGTTGGAGTTTCAGCTTTAACATCAGTCCTTCCAATGAACACCCAGGACTGATCTTTAGGAAAAAGAGGTATAAAAGGTTAAATAGCTTGTCTATAGTCTCACAGCTAGTGAGTGATAAGGATTGGGTCCCAAGCAGACTAGTTCTAGAACTAATGTTTTTAACTATTAACAATGCAATACAATCTCTTGATTAATATAGAGAATTTACCATCAAAGGTCCATCTGGTCAAAGCTATGGTTTTTCCAGTAGTCATATATGGATTTGAGAGGGGAACTATAAAGAAAGCTACAGTTGGACTATAAAGAGCACTGAAGAATTGATGCTTTTGAACTGGGGTGTTGGAGAAGACTCTTGAGAGTCCCTTGGACTGCAAGGAGATCAAACCAGTCAATCCTAAAGGGAAATCAGTCCAGAATATTCATTGGAAGGACTGATGCTGAAACTGAAACTCCAATACTTTGGCTACCTGATATGAAGAGCTGATTCATTGGAAAAGACCCTGATGCTGGGAAAGATTGGAGGCAGGATGAGAAGGGGATGACAGAGGCTGAGATGGTTGGATGGCATCACCGACTCAATGGACATGAGTTTGAGCAAGCTCTGGGAGTTGGTGATGGACAGGGAGGCCTGGCGTTCTTCAGTCCATGGGATTGCAGAGTCAGACATGACTGAATGACTGAACAGAATTGACAGGTGTAAAAATATGATCTTATGTAATATTTGCATACTTCATTTGGTAGTTTTTTGTATTGTATTACAATCTTGGGGAAGGTAAAATTTAGGAGAGTGGTAGTGAGAACTAACAGTAATTGAATATCTGCTAAGTGCCAGACCATTTACATGCATGAACAAGTGAAGAGAACATCTGGATGCTTCGTTTGGCTTAGGGATCAGGTAACTTTTAATGTAAAGGGCTAAATAGTAAATGTTTTAGGTTTTGTGGACTATATGTCTCTGTTTCCTACCTATCCTCCCTTGTTCACTCCTTTCTCTACCCCTTTCTCCTCTCCCCCCGCCCCCATCCATCCCTCTCCTCCCCCATCCGTCCCTCTCCTCCCACCCGATCTGTCCCTCTGCCCCCTCATCCCCCTTCTCCCCCTCTCTTTTCCCCTCCTTTCTCTTCCCCCCTCCTTCTTCTCACTTCCTCTTTCTTCTTTTCTTCCTATATCTTTTTAACATGTAAAAATTATTCTTAGTTTGGAGCAGTACAAACCAGATTTGGGTTTTAGGTCATGGGCTTTCATCCAGCCTAAAAAGTCAGTTAAACTTGCTGGCTTACATGTTGAAAAGGTAGGATACATCTCAGAAGGCAGTTTATCAGAGTTCTGGCTTCACTCTGCTGAAAGTCACTGAGACCCTCTTTGTATCGGATTTGTCTTCAACATTGCAAGATGGCTGTGCAGAACAACTAGGGTTTTTTTGTTTCTGAGTTCATATTTGAGGGATGGTATGATGTGAAGGAGAGGGCGTCTGCTGATCAGCACAAAGCACCAATACTGAGCACTGCTCTGACTGGACAATCTTTGCATTGTCCACACCCTAAACTGATTCCTAAAACTAAGAATTTATGGCACTAAGTGGCTTAGGCATGAATTGGAAGAATTCTCAAGGATTGTGCAGCCAGAGAAATGGGGTTGTCTATGACTCCAACTCAAGATTCAGGAATGGGTCCTGAGATTTTGCATTTTTTACAATTTGCCAGGTGATGTTGTTATATTTTGAGTAACAAGATTTTTTGAAACCAAAACAGACTATTAAATAAGTGGCTGATAGAATAAATTTGGGGGAGATAATCACAATGTCTAAAATTTTATAGAATTATATTTTGTGTAACTGTCGAAAATAATGCATGGACAATGTGTGGGCTAGAATCAGGATATGAGTAATAGCTATTGCCATGATTTTCCAGCATGAGATGTTTTTCATAATAGAGAAGAATTTGAGGCTCCCAGGCCAGTTCTGGAGGAAGGCATGGAAAGATAGAAATAGATGTGGGAGAGGGAGTGAGGAAGAGAGAAAAAAATGGGAACCACCTTATGTGGTCACACTTTTACTTATAAATGCTTGTGAAAACTGAAGTAAGTGTACTGATTTTCCTGTGGACTGAGGCATCAGTAAAATTTGGGGAAGCCAGAGCCTAAAAGACAGAGAGCATCGATGTGTATAATTGCCTCGGGGATCATTGGAAGACTTAGAGATGCCACGTCAGAGGACTGGGGATTCTTATAATCCAGGGAAAGACACCCAGTTTTAACATTCCAGTTCCAGGAGGTATTTTATTAATCACTGCAGCACTGTGGAGGGTGGGATATTGATTTTGAAATGGGGATGATTTGAAACTCTGAGATGTTAAAAGAACCTACCTAAGGCATCATAGCAGATTAGGAATTTGAGTCCCAAGTGGACTAACTAGAAAAGCCAAAGCTCACTTGATTACCCTAGTCCTTTTCCTCCCAAACTGAACAAAACCCCTCAGGAACCTTTCATAAAATGAAATAGGAAGTGGGTCCTGCTATGCCTTAAGAATGTCTATATACCAGAATTGAAGGGTGACACCTGTTTGCAGATATATTGAGGCTGGTTGTGTCTTTTTTACTTAGGTTATACATCTGCTTGAGATGGATTTTGGGGAGTCAGATAAATCCCTGCTTTTTCATGACATACTGTGTGGGATCTCAGTGCATAAGAGAGACAAAATTAAGCTTCTCTCTTGCTGTCTCTGAAACATCTCTAAGGAATCTTAGAGTGAAAACCACTATAATATATACTTTGTTACTCATAATTTTTCAAGTGAAAAAGACTGAAATCCTGAGATTTTAAAATGAACTGTGCAGGGTAACACAGCAAGTTAGTAGCAGAGTGACTCCAAAGATGATTAAATCCCAGTGCTTAGTAGAGATTATTTGTGTTCAAAGTACAAATAAAAATTAAGACAATTGCCTCAAGTGTGGAAGTATGTTGAGATTTGTGGAAAGTAAACTATTTTAGATTTAGAATTTGTATCAGATGAGGCACCAAGGGATGTACTTTTAGATTTATTTTTGTTTTATACGGTTTTCTTAAAATTCCGAAGGTTTAGTTAATATTTTATTAAAACAATATTACTTTAAAATATTTGATTCTAAAAAATAAAAATAAAATAAAATATTTGATTCTGTACCAGCAACCACATTCTAAGTTATAAGTCCTACCGCATACAGAGGCTATTTTTTCTTTTTGCCAGCAGAATGTGTATCTGAATTTAGATTAAAATCAATGGCAGTTTAAAGGAAATTCACTTTACATAAGAATGTTTTTTAAAGCATTGCTTAAATGACACTTGATTATATGTATTTTGATTTTATAACTGTCAATTACACTAGTATTAATTGCCAGTAGGGCCTTGTTCTAAAAGCATCTTTCAAAAAATATTGAACAAATTCATCTGAATTCAGTATTGACTCTGCCTTCTATTAGGCTTTTAGCCAAAATGTGACTCAGTAGGGTGAATGCAGTAGCTGGAGCAATATAATAGCTTCACCCCTGGAAATCCTTTGGAGTAAAATGGTAACCACAAGGGCAAAGGGGCTTCTCTTGACAACAGCGCCTTTCATTGGTGCAGACGGTCAACTAAAGGCCAACACACAATGTTGCAGGCTAGATCTATAATTCTAATGGCTCAACTATTTGGCAGGAAGCATAATGTACATAAAAACTCGTGATCCCCCCCCCAAAAATTCACGTTCCCCCAAATCTTGTTTCCCTAGATAGAAAAAAGGGACAAAAGACAGATTACAAGGAGAGAGAGACAGACAGACAGACAAAAAATAGAGAAAAGCGAAGGGAGGGGAGGATGTCAGAGGCTATTATAGTTGGTTTGGGCTTCTGTAAGAAAGAAACACAGTGAAGTCACACAGTTGTGTCTGACTCTTTGTGACACTATAGACTGTAGCCTGCCGGGCTCCTCTGTCCTTGGGATTTTCTAGGCAAGAATACTGGAGTGGTTTGGCATTTCCTTTTCCAGAGGAATCTTCCCAACCCAGGATTGAACCTGGGTCTCCCGCACTGCAGGCAGACTCTACCCTCTGAGCCTCCATTCAAAATTATCTATCTTTGTGATAGTTTAATTTGTATCCTTGAGTTCTGTTGTTCCTCACTTCTCCACCCATCACCAGGATGTGCAGAGTTCTCTTTCTACTGGCATTAAGTGAAAAATCAGGTAAGCTCTCCTCTGATACTTCCTTTGGAAAACATTCTTTTTTTTTTTTTTTAATTGAATTAGGCATTTCTTATTTTTCACCAAGCTTCCCTGGTGGCTCAGACAGTAAAGAGTCTGCTTGCAATTCAGGAGATCTGGGTTCAACCCCTGGGTAAAGAAGATCCCCTGGAGAAAGAAATGGCAACCCGCCCCAGTATTCTTGCCTGGAGAATTCCATGGACAAAGGAGCCTGGTGGGCTACAGTTCATGGGGTCGTAAAGAGTCAGATGTGACTAACACATATTTCATAATTAGGAGTGTTACTCATTCATTCTTTTTTTTTCAGGTATATTAGCAGCTATAGTAAATGAGAAGACTGCCTTGCCAGTAACAGAGTATTTACTGATAGAGCACAAGCCCTTTCTGTTTGAAGGTTTCAGGTCCCAACTATTCATTTGTATAACTACCTAGTGAGGAAGATAAAAGTAGTAAATCATCCAGGTATGTGCTTCATAGGCAATTTAAGGATTATTTGTGTCTTTTGATCTCTTGATGTACAGTTTCAAGTCTTATTTTCTGTAGAATTAAATATGATGCATATGATATGAATCAAATATCAACTCACACAAAGTGAAATAAGGAGCCATCAGTTTAAAAAGTCTTTCCCCCTAGATCCAAGGCTGGATATCTTCACATTCCCTCAGTTCCTAGTACACATGGCCTTTCTCCTCATTCTGTTCTGTGCTGAAGGGATTCAGAATATGCCACCTCAGAAGGTGGCTCTTTGGTGGAAGGATCGTTTTGAACTGATGGCAGTTAAGACCAGACACAGGAGGAATTATCTGTCCTCCCTATTTCTGCCTAAAAGCAGGGCATAAATTTCCTGTGTGAAAGTATGCCCACTTCTCTCTCCAGTAACAAGAGCAGGAAAACAACCCTTCTCACTGGAGGCAGAGCGTGGTCACCAAGATCAATCTGTACAAACAAGTCTTTCTGATGTAATTCCCATCTTCTATTAGTTTTCTTTTGTATATTTATCAAATCATCCCAGTTTTCCACCTCTACAAGCACAAATCCCCTTTCTTTGTTTTATCATTTCTCCACAATTTATTGCCCTTTGTTAAGATGGTATGTAGACCTCAAATTCTAATCACTCCTCTTGAATTCATTTGTACACTCATTATATGTGTAAATAAACTTTTTTTCTCCTGTTAGTCTGTATTTTGTTAGTTTGCTGGGCCTGACCAAACCTAAGAGGGTATATAAAAAGTTTTTTCCCCTCTATTACAATGCCTTTCTGGAAAACTCAGGTTTCTATTACACAAGAAAGTTTGTTGTTTATTTGTACTGAATAACTTTGTGATTAGCCTGTGCAATGTAAAACTTAAGTTATGATAAATTGGTCACTAATCATATAGCTTTTAATTAAAAACTAAAATGAAAGCTTAGTGCTGTATTTGGTTATTTGGAAGGCTATATATAGGGATTTTTTAATGCTATGTTAAGGTTTTTTCATGCCACCCCCTTCCCCCTGCCTCAAACCCCAACTAATAACTTGCTACCTTGATTATTCTTTTCAATAAGATAAATAAGAACATTTACTGAAAAGACAGTGAGTCAGTGAAAAGAATGATGGGTGGATTAGTAGTTTGGAGATCTGAGTTCTGTTTGCCTCTTTCTAATGGATCCAGGGGACTAGACAGTGTATGGATCTGGAGATCAGGGACAGGGGTTATATCCAAGAACTAGGGTGGAGGCAATATGGGCTGAAGTTCCATGGGAGAAGCAGTCTACAACCAGGGCATGTCTTTAAGACAATGAGATAGGTAGAGGACGGGGGGTGGATTAAGAAGTCAGGAGTTCTGGAATTACAAAATGGTGGAGTGGATGAGTGGGAGGCAGGTGTGGAGAATGATGGGGAGAGAAATTAGGACTGGGGCCTGGTCTTATGTCCTATGTGATTTTGGCCACATTTCCTCTTTCATAAACATTATTTCAATTCAGTTTTCATCTCTTTCAAGACCAGATTACCACGCCTCTTGACACTTTCATTCAGTGATCCAAGTTGGACTCTTCTTTCTAAATTCAAGTTGAGTCATTAAGATACACTAGAAAGATACAGGGAACTCTGAGCAGGAAGAAATCAGGCAAACGCCAGGTTTAATATTGCTTAAAGGAAGATTCAAGTCATTTTTGATTGTTTAGAGCAGCATTTCCCAAAGTATATCCAGAGTAACACTTGTATACAATAAAAAGTAGTTGCTGAGAATATATACAGTTCGTTAATTCAGGACTCCTCAGATATTGAGTAATGTTATCTTCAGTACTGAAACAATTTATTTCTTGAGGCCATTTCCATCTTGAAGTTTAACAGAACTATTCAGTTTAGTTCAGTTGCTCAGTCATGTCCGACTCTTTGTGACCCCATGAATCGCAGCACACCAGGCCGCCTTGTCCATCACCAACTCCTAAAGTTCACTCAGACTCACGTCCATTGAGTCAGTGATGCCATCCAGCCATCTCATCCTCTATTGTCCCCTTCTCCTCCTGCCCCAATCCCTCCCGGCATCAGAGTCTTTTCTAATGAGTCAACTCTTCGCATGAGGTGGCCAAAGTACTGGAGTTTCAGCTTCAGCACCATTCCTTCCAAAGAAATCCCAGGCTGATCTCCTTCAAGAATGGACTGGTTGGATCTCCTTGCAGTCCAAGGGACCCTCAAGAGTCTTCTCCAACACCACAGTTCAAACGCATCAATTCTTTGGCGCTCAGCCTTCTTCACAGTCCAACTCTCACATCCATACATGACCACAAGAAAAACCATAGCTTTGACTAGATGGACGTTAGTTGGCAAAGTAATGTCTCTGCTTTTGAATATGCTATCTAGGTTGGTCATAACTTTTCTTCCTATTAGGATCATGCTAACCCAGTGTGGGATCAAGATAGGCTGAGAAGTTAATTTTCAAATGTTTGTTCCTTTTTCCCCTGAAAATTATTTCCAGGAGAAAGAATCAAGAGGATAATTCCAAATGTTCAGTGATAACTTACCATGGCTTCTGTTGAGGTAAGTCAGATCATTATGTGGGGGAGAGGTTATTCCATTCTGATCCGACATCTGTAGAGCTTTAAAGGCTGTTGTAGCCAGAAACCTCTTGGGAGTTCTGACTCCTACGGTTTCCAAGGTCCCACCTCCTTTAGTCACTGGCTGCTGCTGCTAAGTCGCTTCAGTCGTGTCCGACTCTGTGTGACCCCATAGACGGCAGCCCACCAGGCTCCCCCGTCCCTGGGATTCTCCAGGCAAGAACTCTGGAGTGGGGTGCAGTTCCTTCTCCAGTGAATGAAAGTGAAAAGTGAAAGGGAAGTCGCTCAATTAGTCACTGGAGATACTGGAAATTAGCAACTTTCCTCAGTTTCAGATTTCCGTTTCTGTTCTGCTTCAGAAAGGGTCTTTGGTTTTCATCCTGATGTGTAAATGGGTTTCTAACCCAGTAAAAGACTGACAGTAAAGAGGAATGAAAAAGAAATCACTTTCTCTCCAAACTCACAGGGTTCGTTGACTGACAGATGGTCCTCTGCTTGGGCATTTCCTCCAGAAAGGCCAACCACTGTGAATTCCAAATAAATTTTGTCCTGTGAAGTAGCACTGTTAACAAGAAACTCTTCTTTGCCCCCGAGAACAACAGGGTAACACCTACTGACTGAATACAATTGGACAATTTCGAATTTAAAATTGATAAAATAAATTCCACATTATGCCTTATTTGGTGGAAGTCTAAATACTGTTTATTGGTAAAAAGTTAATCTACAAATTATACATATGTGTTTGTTGACATGTCCAAGAAAACATAATCACACACTACTGTTAAAAATCATACTTATTAATAGGGAAAAAAGGGAATCTTCCATTATGCCTTATTCCTTCAAAAAATAAAGAATACTTAAAAAACCCTCTAGCAGCTTTTCTTTTATTACTAGCTGAAAGAAAGCTCAGGGAGAGGTGGATACTTTAAAAATACAAAGAACATGAAAAGATGCTCATCTTTCTGAAACCTCTATTGTTCAGTAATGCGTAATGTTAGATATTAAAGGTTTACGTGTTCATCATCATATTTTATTGAAGTTGGTAATAATTTACTTATTATCTGCATTGGGTTTCTGAAAAATATTTCTCTTTCCATTAAGGATTTCATTTTCAGCATTTGCTTGTCAGTTAAATCCTCACATCATTAATGTAACTTCTCATCATAGGCAAAATTGAATATTCATGCCTAGCTCAAATCACTGTTATTTTGGCCTCTTACTTTTTTTTTTCCCCTCCTGAAAGTGTAGATTGTTAACCCATCACTTTACAGTTAAGATTGTTAAATTTCCTAAGATTGCTTTGATTTGTTAATGTAACTTGAAGTTTACATTTAGTCATTTTTCCATGGGCAGTAATTTCTGCTTTTAACCTTGGCCAGATCCAGGCATGGTGTTTAGCCTTTTGCTCTTTGCTAGCTACCTGATTAACTCTCTGGTTGTGTTCCAGGACCTGAAGCCATGCTAACTCAATCTTTCATATAGCACCTTGCCTGCTTGTGCACATAGCAAATAAAACCCTTTAATGATGCTCATCCTCTCAAAAGTGTGACATTCAAGCAGGGAATTAATTTCCTTGTTTGAAAGACTCTTGAAAGTATTTTTAGAGGGTCAGCTTTCAACTAGGTGATTTCTTAAGCTTCCTCCAATCCAGGATTCTATCTGTCTATTGATTTATCTCACTTTAGGTGAGTCAACATTTACAAGGCTCAGCTTCAAATATATTTTTTTGTGGTCAAGGACCACAATTTCCTTAATCTGTGTTATGGCAAATTAGAACTTTTCCTCCCCATCTCACCCCATCTGTTCCTTGCACATGCCCTTCTGCCTTCTGAAGTCAGGTTCAGATTGAGCTAGGATAATAGTAACAGGTCTTTAGTAATGTACCTCAAGTGAAAAGGAGAAACAAAAACTTTTATTACATAATAGCTCATAGGAATCATGATATTCTGCCAACTGATATCTCTTGGCATTTTAAAAGATGTCTGATTGTCTTGGGGCTCAGTTCAGTTCAGTCGCTCAGTTGTGTCCGACTCTTTGCCACCCCATGAACCACAGCCCGCTAGGTCTCCCTGTCCAGCATCAACTCCCGGAGTTCCACCCAAACCCATGTCCATTAAGTCGGTGATGCCATCCAACCATCTCATCCTCTGTTGTCCCCTTCTCCTCCTGCCCTCAATCTTTCCCAGCATCAGGGTCTTTTCAAATGAGTCAGCTCTTCGCATCAGATGGCCAAAGTATTGGAGTTTCAACTTCAACATCAGTCCTTCCAATGAACACTCAGGATTGATCTCCTTTAGGATGGACTGGCTGGATCTCCTTGCAGTCCAAGGGACTCTCAAGAGTCTTCTCCAACACCACAGTTCAAAAGCATCAATTCTTCAGCGCTCAGCTTTCTTTATAGTCCAACTCTCACATCCATACATGACTACTGGAAAAACCATAGCCTTGACTTTGTTGACAAAGTAATGTCTCTGCTTTATAATATGCTATCTAGGTTGGTCAGAACTTTCCTTCCAAGGAGTGTCTTTTAATTTCATGGCTGCAGTCACCATCTGCAGTGATTTTGGAGCCCCCAAAAATAAAGTCAGTCACTGTTTCCACTGTTTCTCCATCTATTTGCCATGAAGTCATGGGACTGGATGCTATGATCTTTGTTTTCTGAATGTTGAGCTTTAAGCCAACTTTTTCACTCTCGTCTTTCACTTTCATCAAGAGTCTCTTTAGTTCTTCTTCACTTTATGCCATAAGGGTGGTGTCATCTGCATATCTGAGGTTATTGATATTTCTCCCGGCAATCTTGATTTCAGCTTGTGCTTCTTCCAGCCTAGCGTTTCTCATGATGTACTCCGCATATAAGTTGAATAAGCAGGGTGACAATATATAAACTTGACATACTCCTTTTCCTATTTGGAACCAGTCTGTTGCTCCATGTCCAGTTCTAACTGTTGCTTCCTGACCTGCATACAGATTTCTCAAGAGGCAGGTCAGGTGATCTGGTATTCCCATCTCTTTCAGAATTTTCCACAGTTTATGTGATCCACACAGGCAAAGGCTTTGGCATAGTCAATAAAGCAGAAATAGATGTTTTCTGGAACTCTCTTGCTTTTTCAGTGATCTGTCAGATGTTGGCAATTTGATCTCTGGTTCCTCTGCCTTTTCTAAAAACAGTTTGAACATCTGGAACTTCACGGTTCACGTATTGCTGAAGCCTGGCTTGGAGAATTTTAAAGCATCACTTTACTAGCGTGTGAGATGAATGCAATTGTGTGGTAGTTTGAGCATTCTTTGGCATTGCCTTTCTTTGGGATTGGAATGAACACTGACCTTTTCCAGTCCTGTGGCTACTGCTGAGTTTTCCAGATTTGCTGGCATATTGAGTGCAGCACTTTCACAGCATCATCTTTCAGGATTTGAAATAGTTCAACTGGAATTCCATCACCTCCACTAGCTTTGTTTGTAGTGATGCTTCCTAAGGCCCACTTGACTTCACATTCCAGTCTTGGGGCTGCTTGATTCTAAATCATAATCATTGTTAGAAGCTTACCTTCAGAAGGGAAAAAACTCAATTTAAGGGACTCAGCTGGAAAAGAATCCGCCTGCAGTGCAGCAGACCTGGGTTTGATCCCTGGGTTGGGAAGATCCCCTGAAGAAGGGAAAGGCTACCCACTCCAGTATTCTGGCCTGGAGAATCCCATGGACTATACAGTCCATGGGGTCGCAAAGGGTCGAACATGACTGTGCGAATTTCACTTTCACTTTTCAAGGGACAAATAACCCAAACTTCCTTAAACTGGATGAAACATTGACCACTAGCCCAAAATTGAATAGAAGAGGATACGAAGGTAGGCTGAGAGGCAGGGGGCTGTTGGTGAGAAGCGATGGGTTTGAAGGAACTACAGGGCCTGTCATGGAGAAGAGAGGGGAGAGGTTCTGGGGAAATAAGAGGACCAGGAAGATACAAGCCTTCTGTACCTGTGGAAGAGGGGATGTGGCTGGAATGAACTAAGCATTATGTAGAAGCTGTGTGGATTAGTATGTGACTTGAGCCTGAATACACTTAGGGATTTTATGTTTGTTCTTGGTTAGTTAACAACGAGATACTATTTTGACAATGGATTGTACAGTTATAGCTTTCTATGTGGGCAAAAACTAGGGGTTGTATTGTTAATATGCAATTTATTCATTTAGGAGGTGTCTATACTAAAACATATATAGTATCAGTGATAAATGCCAGGGTTCAGAATGGAAGCTTCTAGAAAGTAAACACCCTATAGGATATGCTCCTTATAAGACTCAGTTATTCCTTTTATGTGACTCCCTGATGACACACGTGTTATTTCAGGGCATACTTGGCTTTTTAAGGGGTGCCTTACTATCAGAGGAGTAAGGGTTGCCTTACTGCAGCTGTTTGGAGCGTGGCCGAGTGATGCCTTAGTGCTCCCCCATCCCGTCCCAAGGCTTGGCTTAGCCCAAAGGTCCAGCCTTCATGCAGCACGTATCTCCAGCATGCCAGGGACAGTGATGGGCTTGAGCTGGACAGTAGTGAGAAAAACACAGAAGCCCTGCCCTCCCGGTACTCCCCAGAGGTCTTGGAAGAGATGGGGTGCATGGTTAAGCACAGCATTAACTGCCCTGGAAGGGGTCTGCCTTCCTGCAACAAATGGCGACTCTGGTGGGACTCTTCTTCGCTGAGACTGACATCCTGACCACTCGGGGTACTCAGGGGCCAGCTTGCCTGCCAATGGACCAGACCCAGAGGCTGCAACTGGGACCCTTTTGTCCCTTGTCTCCTCCTGATGTGGACAACTGGCCAGAGTGCCCCGACCGGTAAGGAACAAGAGACTTTATTGACCTCTCCCCCCTTCCCTCTCTCTTTCCTCTCCTTAACCATTCCTATCCTTCCCTGTTTTTCTAGTCCCCCAGTCCTGGATGCAGGAATCTGGTCGAAGGGCCCTCAGCCTGAGCTGAGGATTGGAGACTGATCACTTCCTCTTGATAGAGAACTCAAATTCTGGTTCTGGTCTGGTCTGATTTCTCGTAGGGCCAAGTTCCAGTCCTCCCTCTCTGGAGGCCCAGGGAAAAGTCCCATAATGCCTGGGTATTTGTAGGTGGCAGGAGACGTCTGTAAGGCCACCCCTTTTGCCCCCCTCTCCCGCCTCCTCCGCCTTCTTCTTTCAACCTGGCTTCCTTTCCTCCCTTGAAATCTTTGATGTTAGTATTTGGATCTGATTTAAGGGCTTCCCTGGTGGTGCAGAGGTTAAAGCGTCTGCCTGCAATGTGGAAGACCTGGGTTCGATCCCTGGGTTGGGAAGATCCCCTGGAGAAGGAAATGGCAACCCACTCCAGTGTTCTTGACTGGAGAATCCCATGGATGGAGGAGCTTGGTGGGCTACAGTCCACAGGTCGCAAAGAGTCGGACACGACTGAGCGACTTCACTTTCACTTTCTTTACTATCAGAATTATTTGGAGAAGTCACAGGACAAGAGAGAACCTAATTAATATTAAGCATCAACAATAATTTGGGCTTGTTTTCACAGTTTGCACAGTAGAGGAAAATGCCAGCCCTGGATTATCAGTGTGAATTAATGGTGGTTTCTTCGGTTGCTGGTTAGAATCATTATAAACTGTTTAGCATACAAATTAATATGGGTATTATTTTTTATGTAGTAGCACTTGACTCATTCATTTCACTAATATGCAGATCCAGTAATTCTCAAACCACCCTCACCTTTCTCTCTACATGCTCAGTTCAGTTCAGTCACTCAGTCGTGTCCAACTCTTTGCGACCCCATGAATTGCAGCACGCCAGGCCTCCCTGTCCATCACCAACTCCCAGACTTCACTCAGACTCATGTCCATCGAGTTGGTGATGCCATCCAGCCATTTCATCCTCTGTCATCCCATTCTCCTCCTGCCCCCAATCCCTCCCAGCATCAGTGTCTTTTCCAATGAGTCAACTCTTTGCATGAGGTGGCCAAAATACTGGAGTTTCAGCTTCAGCATCTTTCCTTCCAAAGAAATCCCAGGGCTGATCTCTCTTCAGAATGGACTGGTTGGATCTCCTTGCAGTCCAAGGGACTCTCAAGAGTCTTCTCCAACACCACAGTTCAAAAGCATCAATTCTTCAGCGTTCAGCTTTCTTCACAGTCCAACTCTCACATCCATACATGACCACTGGAAAAACCATAGCCTTGACTAGACGGGCATTCGTTGGCAAAGTAACGTCTCTGCTTTTTAATATGCTATCTAGGTTGGTCATAACTTTCCTTTCAAGGAGTAAGTGTCTTTTAATTTCATGGCTGCAATCACCATCTGCAGTTATTTTGGAGCCCCCCATAATAAAATCTGACACTGTTTCCACTGTTTCCCCATCTATTTCCCATGAAGTGATGGGACTGGATGCCACGATCTTCATTTTCTGAATGTTGAGCTTTAAGCCAACTTTTTCACTCTCCTCTTTCACTTTCATCAAGAGGCTTTTTAGTTCCTCTTCACTTTCTGCCATAAGGGTGCTGTCATCTGCATATCTGAGGTCATTGATATTTCTCCCAGAAAGCTTGATTCCAGCTTGTGCTTCTTCCAGCCCAGCGTTTCTCCTATATGCTCAGCAAAGTTTATTAACAGCAAAGAGCTGTCATAAAAATCTCATATTACAAATAATTCATTACTTCTGCAAAAAAAGTGCTAGAGTAAATTTGTTGATCTATTACTAAATAATCTAATAAAAACTCAAAATGCAAGTCCATTTATCAGGTAAAAAGAGCAATGCACTTTTTTTTTTTTTGAGATTTAAAATCACGGCAGTTCATCTTGTCCATATGCATACAAAGTACTTACATTGGTTAATTTGCTTTGGACTTTTAATAAGCTTCTTCATTAATATGATATGAAAACTTTAGAAGAAGATTTAACTAGAAGAATTTTGTTACTAGGAACATTCAGCAAAAAGGAAAAGGAATGCTAAGTGTCTTAATGGCTGGAACAAACATAAAATTATTATTTATGTGTCTAACTTTTCTGTCCCCATCCTCCATAATAATCCAATACAATTTCTTACCACATTTACAGTTCATAGAACAGGATGAAAGAGAGCCTGTAAATGGCAAACTGTAATAAATTTTCCATAGAAATGATGGGTTAACTATCTGGGGAGAAAAAAAGCAACAGGCCAGAATAACAGTGATTTGAGCTAGGCATGAATATTCAGTTCTGCCTGTGATGAGAAGTTACATTAGTGATGTGAGGATTTTACTGACAAGCAAATGCTGAAAATGAAATCCTAATGGAAAGAGAAATTTTTTTCAGAAACCCCATTGCAGATAATAAGTAAATTATCACCAATTTCAATAACACATTATGACATGCCAGCAAATTCATTATATGCTACTTGAGCTTTGGTTGAATAATAGTATTCTCTCCTATTGACTATAACTCAATTCAGTAATTCACAGTTTGAGTGCCTACTATGTGTATACTGTGTATGGATATCTTAGTTAAGATCGAGAAAAAATCCAGTTCCATTCTAAGAGCCATTCTAAGAGCTCTCCATTTTGCTTTAATCAATTGAGGGACGTGCTAAATAACTGCAGTAATACCACATTCATTCAGCAAATATTTACAGAGCACCTGCTGAATTTGCTCTTATTGTAACTTGTGTAATAAGATGTTGAATGGGAAAATTTGACTCAAGTATCAAGATACGATAATACCGTGATGCCTATTTTCCTTTATGTATGGTAATGATTTTTTGAAGGTGTGGTTACTATACTCAGCTGATTAAAAATTGCCATCAGTTCAGTTTAGTTCAGTTCAGTTGCTCAGTCGTGTCTGACTCTTTGCGACCCCGTGAATCACAGCACGCCAGGCCTTCCTGTCCATCAACAACTCCTGGAATTCACTCAGACTCATGTCCATCAAGTCAGTGATGCCATCCAGCCATCTCATCCTCGGTTGTCCCCTTCTCCTCCTGCCCCCAATCCCTCCCAGGGTCAGAGTCTTTTCCAATGAGTCAACACTTCGCATGAGGTGGCCAAAGTTCTGGAGCTTCAGCTTTAGCATCATTCCTTCCAAAGAAATCCCAGGGCTGATCTCCTTCAGAATGGACTGGTTGGATCTCCTTGCAGTCCAAGGGACTCTCAAGAGTCTTCTCCAACACCACAGTTCAAAAGCATCAATTCTTCGGCACTCAGCCTTCTTCACAGTCCAACTCTCACATCCATACATGACCACAGGAAAAACCATAGCCTTGACTAGATGGACCTTAGTTAGTTATACTTAACATTAAGCTTTTAAAATTAAGTTTTACTGGAGTATAGTTGTTTTACAATGTTGTGTTAGTTTCTGCTGTACAGCAAGGCGTATCAGCTTACATTTGTCATAGTCAAAAACTGGAAACAACTAGAATGGCTCTCAAATAGGTGAAGGACTAAACAAACTGGTGCTTTCATATTGCGGACTACTGCTCAGTAATAAAAAGGAGTAAACTATGCATGTCACTATTTCAGTGGATCTCAAGGACATGATAGCGAAGTGAAGCCACTCAGTCGTGTCTGACTCTTTGCGACCCCAGGGACTGTAGCCCACTAGGCTCCTCCATCCGTGGAATTTTCCAGGCAAGAGTACTGGAGTGGGTTACCATTTCCTTCTCTAGGGGATCTTCCCAACCAAGGGGTTGAACCTGGGTCTCCCGCAAAGCAGGCAGACGCTTTATGATCTGAGCCACCAGGTGTGGTGTCTAGTGAAAGGACATGATGCTTAGTGAAAGAAAGGCCAATCTCAAAAGTTTACATTAAATACATTCTTGGATTTACAAAATGATGGAAATGGAAAGAAAAGTAGTGGTTGCCAGGGGTTAGGGGTGGTGGTGAAAGGGCATTGGTGTGACAATTAAGGGGTAAGTTAAGGGAGATCTTTGTGGTAATAAAATAGTTTGGTGTGATTGCAGTGGTGGTTACACAAATCTACATATGATAAAATGATGTAGGACTATACACACAGACTATATCAATGTTAGTTTCCTGGTTTTGATACCATATAGTTATATAAGATGTAACCATTGTGGTGAACTAGGTGAAAGGTACATGGGGCCTCTCTGCAACTTTCTGTGAATATATAATTATTTCAAAATAGAAGTAAAAAAGGTCTTGCGACTTAAGGTGATCATAGTTCTTTATCTGAAAATAAGTAGAAAAGCCATAGGATTTACAAATTTTTACCAAGAGGGGAAGAATTGCAAGGTTCACTGGGCCAGTCAAGAAACAAGATCAAGTTAGTTGTATGATTGCATTCCATGATGTCTGCTTGCTCAATATATGCTCATTTTCTTAAAATGCTTTCTTCCCTTGTTTTTTTATTTATTTGGCTGTGCCAGGTCTTCACTGCTGCTTGGGCTGTTCTCTAGTTGTGCTGAGCATGCTTCTCATTGCTGTGGATTCTCTGGTTGCTGAGCATGGCTTTAGGGCACGTGGCTTTCCATAGTTACAGCTGCCAGGCTCTAGAGCACAGGCTCAGTGCTTGGGGTGCATGGGTCTAGCTGTTCTGTGACATGTGGGACCTTCCCAGACCAGGGATTGAGTCTGTGTCTCCTGCATTGGCAGGCAGACTCTTCATCACTGAGCCACCAGGGAAGCGCTCCCTTGGCTTCAATGACATGATACTCTCCTCATGTTGTTTCTCGTAAAATCTGCTCTTTTTAATATTTTCTGTTTTGTTTGATGGAGATATGAGCCAGTTGGTCACCCAAGTCATAAACCTTTGACTTTGTTTCTTTCCCATCTTTGCCACTCCAATCTGCCTTCACTTTCTAACATTGTTCTCACTACTACTTCCTTCGTTTTTCCGTTCATTTTGTCTCATATGAGTGATTGACATCTGCAACACCCACTTACACACCTTCAGGCTTGCTCTTCCTAACACCGTCCTCCAACAACCAGCCAGAGTGATCTAAAATGCATATGGCCCCATCATCTCTAGCCTGAAGCCTTTCAATGGTTATCCATTGCTTACAGGAAAATTTGCACACCCTCTTGACTTAACAACCAAGGTTCCTGATTGTCGAGTTTCCCCAGCCTCTCTAGGCTAATTCTTCTCTAGAGCTTGACTCATATTTGTCACAGATTCATGCTCTCCGTATGCACTGTTTATGCTCTGTCTTTTGGCTTGAATATTATCTTTGAGGATTACTTGTACACACCTCTTATAATTTTATTTATTTATTTATTTTATTTATTTATTTTTAGAGCTTTGGGACTCGTTTCAAGACCCAAAACTTTCAGGAAATCTTCTCTGTCCCTCTTAGGCAAGGTCAAGTTTCTATCTCTGTGCTCCCCAAATTGCTCTACTACTTAGACTGTGTCTATTGGCATAAGTTATAACCTTACTTTTCTTCCCAGGTGGCTCAGTGGTGAAGAATCCACCTGCCAATACAGGAGATGCAGGTTCGATCTCTGGGTTGGAAGATCCCTTGGATGAGCAAGTGGCAGCCCACTCCAGTACTCTTGCCTGGGAAATTCCATGGACAGAGGAGCCTGGGGACTATAGTCCATGGGGTCACAAAGAGTCCGACATGACTTAGCGACTGAACGCTGATGCATGGTCTTGCTTTGTGAGTTGAGAACTGGCTTACCTTTCTCAAGGTCTTTCATGGTTTGTTTCCTATAAACTCATACGGTTTCTTGTGTCATCTGGCCTCTCTAGTTCATTATTCATGGAAGTTTAGTAAACATTAATTGCTTCTGTGTAGGATAGCATATTGAAAAGCAGAGACATTACTTTGCCAACAAAGGTCCGTCTAGTCAAGGCTCTGGTTTTTCCAGTGGTCATGTATGTCTGTGAGAGTTGGACTGTGAAGAAAGGTGAGCACTGAAGAATTGATGCTTTTGAACTGTGGTGTTGGAGAAGACTCTTGAGAGTCCCTTGGACTGCAAGGAGATCCAACCAGTCCATTCTGAAGGAGATCAGTCCTGGGATTTCTTTGGAAGGAATGATGCTAAAGCTGAAACTCCAGTACTTTAGCCACCTCATGCGAAGAATTGACTCATTGGAAAAGACTCTGATGCTGGGAGGGATTGGGGGCAGGAGGAGAAGGGGACGACCGAGGATGAGATTGCTGGATGGCATCACTGACTCTATGGACGTGAATCTGAGTGAACTCTGGGAGTTGGTGATGAACAGGGAGGCCTGGCGTGCTGCGATTCATGGGGTCGCAAAGAGTCGGACACGACTGAGTGACTGAACTGAGGAATTATTAATACGTTAGGGATGGGAGATAAAAAAATAAATGAGATGTGGCTCTTGCCCTTACTTACCTCTAAGTATACAATATGCATTTTATATTTGTGGACAGTTGGGGAAACCAGGGTAAGATTCTCCTGAGCAAATTAGCAAACTGATGGCACTTTGTTAGCACCCAGATGAGCCTTGGAGAAGTGCTTTGTAATGAAGTCATGCTGTGAAAGGCTAGCGCAGAGGTTCCCTGTAGTCAGTACGTCCACACTGCTTGCTTCTTTCAGAACGAAGGGAGCCACTGACTCTTAGTCAGTTTGTTCCAGTAAAGTAATCCTGAGCGTTTCAGCAGTAAGATCAGTTACAAGATGAAGCATTTGAAAGTCTGATATTTATCAATAGCACTACCAGTAGCATAATAAAAGACCTTTCTGAAGAGTGAAAGGATTTTTGGCAGTTGTCAGTTGGTAAAGTCAGAACTGAAAATATTTTTGCTCATCAGAAACTCAGACCGCTTGCTTTCAACCATCATTTCCCCATTCTCTCATCTTGATTCTAAACATTACTCTGTTTTTTATTGTTATTTTGGTTGTAAAGGATTAAGAAATGTTACAGTAAAATGTAGGAACTATAGAAGACTGAAAGTACTTGGTATAATGCCTGGTCCTTTGTAATATTAAACAATCAGTGTAGAGAAACAAAAACGGGTGTCTCGGCAATTTTGTTAGATATCCAAAAAACCCTTACAAGACAAATTAGAGAAGCAATGCTGCCTCTCTTTTTATCCTGTGACAGAGAGCTAATTCAGCTTCTTTAACAGAAACTCAAATAAACCCAGCCCTTTCAAAAAGCCTTTATGCTCAATGTAAAGGAAAATGTGTCTTCAAATCCTGAGTTCGGCTTCCACTGGTTTCAATGGGAGCTGTACATTCAGAGCCAAGGGCTAATTTTGGTCTGTGTGCTTCCCCAATAAGTTCTCTTGGGTGATCATTTTAGCTTCAGCAAAGTGTTTCCTCTAGCTAAAAGAGCCAGTGTTTAAAAGTTTAAAGCAATGCGAATAGGCCAAAATCTAAATCAATATTCTGTAGAACAAATAAAGAGAAGAGAGAGCTAGGCGGCAGGTGCATGGAATGTGCTTCAATTCCCTGGTAGGCAGATCAAGGAGTTTTCAACAAGAACTTAAAAATAAAAGACCGAAAAAACAGATGTTAACACAACTGTTCTCTCCCCCCTCAGTGAGAAATGACTGTTTAGGCTTTCAGATCAAGACCCAGGGGTCACAAAGGGAAATGCCACGGTGTAGTGTCAAGTGAGAACCAACAGGCAAAAGGGATTCAGATCAATAGGCAGCAGCTTCCTTATCTTCCTCAACGCCAGTTATTTTTACAGCATTTGTAGTGACTTTGTTTCACTTTTAGGTATATTACTTTGGTTTATGTATGAGTTTACATGGAAATTACACGGTATGAGGGGTTGTGTTTCTCCTTTTCCCCACCTACCCTTCCTCCTGCAACTTAGAGGGTTTTTAACTGATATCATTTATGAGGAGGACAGCTTGCCTGTCAGTCTCTAGGGCTCTGAAGATGACTCATTATCTTTTGCCCTCTGAGGACTTTGAGGGATAATAGCTTCAAACTGGAAGGAGACACTACATTGAAAGAGCATCCCAAGGCAAGTTCATCACAGTTTAACACAACACTTCACTTCACTGTAACAGCAACTTGAGATGTGATAGTAGGAAAGGAAAAAACCTGGGGGTGTATCGGACCTTTCATATTCTTTAAAAGAGGGTTTTGTATAAGATGGTTTAATTGCTGAGAGGCAAAATGCATTTTATTATGAGGAAAATTATCCTTTTAAGAATATACTGTAGCAATAATAAAAATAAATGGAATTTGTAGAGTAGTTTATATTTGAAGAGCATATTTTTACATCTATTGTCCCTTGAAGCCTCTAAAGCAGTTTATAAAAGGATTCCCCCATTTTTCCACCCAACATATGTTCCTAATAGGTAAATACAAAGGTCCAAAGAAATATTCAGTGAGGAAAAGCTAGGGAGGTCTGAATTATAAAGCAACCATGTTTAAACTATGCAGTAATATATTTAACCACAATTAAAAACAAGAAAGGGCAGTGTTTTAACTTAAGTTATAGAAAACACATCAGGGCAGTAAATGCATCAGGGCAGTATGTCAGGAGGTGGATCCTCCTTGAATTAAGTGTTACTGCTGGCTTTAGAAAAGGCAGAGGAACCAGAGATCAAATTGCCAACATCCACTGGATCATGGAAAAAGCAAGAAAGTTCCAGAAAAACATATATTTCTGCTTTATTGACTATGCCAAAGCCTTTGACTGTGTGGATCACAATAAACTGTGGAAAATTCTGAAAGAGATGGGAATACCAGACCACCTGACTTGCTTCTTGAGAAATCTGTATGCAGGTCAGGAAGCAACAGTTAGAACTGGACATGGAACAACAGACTGGTTCCAAATAGGAAAAGGAGTATGTCAAGGCTGTCTATTGTCACCCTGCTTATTTAACTTCTATGCAGAGTACATCATGAGAAACGCTGGTCTGGAAGAAACACAAGCTGGAATCAAGATTGCTGGGAGAAATATCAATAACCTCAGATATGCAGATGACACCACCCTTATGGCAGAAAGTGAAGAGGAACTAAAAAGCCTCTTGATGAAAGTAAAAGAGGAGAGTGAAAAAGTTGGCTTAGGGCTCAACATTCAGAAAATGAAGATCATGGCATCTGATCCCATCACTTCATGGAAAATAGATGGGGAAACAGTGTCAACAGTGTCAGACTTTATTTTGGGGGGCTCCAAAATCACTGCAGATGGTGACTGCAGCCATGAAATTATAAGATGCTTACTCCTTGGAAGGAAAGTTATGACCAAACTAGATAGCATATTAAAAAGCAGAGACATTACTTTGCCAACGAATGTCCGTCTAGTCAAGGCTATGGTTTTTCCTGTGGTCATGTATGGATGTGAGAGTTGGACTGTGAAGAAAGCTGAGTGCTGAAGAATTGATGCTTTTGAACTGTGGTGTTGGAGAAGACTCTTGACAGTCCCTTGGACTTCAAGGAGATCCAACCAGTCCATTCTGAAGGAGATCACCCCTGGGTGTTCTTTGAAAGGAATGATGCTAAAGCTGAAGCTCCAGTACTTTGGCCACCTCATGCGAAGAATTGACTCATTGGAAAAGACTCTGACCCTGGGAGGGATTGGGGGCAGGAGGAGAAGGGGATGACAGAGGATGAGATGGCTTGATAGCATCACTGACTTGATGGACATGAGTTTGGGTGAACTCCAGGAGTTGGTGATGGTCAGGGAGGCCTGGCGTGCTGCGATTCATGGGGTTGCAAAGAGTCAGACACGACTGAGCAACTGAACTGAACTGAAATCACTGAAAAAGTATAACAGGTACCCTACCTTCCAATTACACTGGCCTTTCTGTTTTCTTATCCTGTGAAAACTGAGAGTTTTCTGAATTTTCTGGCTCTATTTTGAGATAATGATAAATATTTTGAGTAAAGTACAGAGGAATTCTTCATGTGGGGCTGGAATAAAAATTGAGGTTTATATAGAGATTTCTGAAAGAGCAAATGGAGAAAGCCCTGGTGCAGGGGTGGGTAAGGGGACAGACTGATGGCAAGGGAAAGCGGGAGGCAAACACCCCCACCTGACCACCTGAGACAGAGAGGCAGTCCTAGCGACCACACACATGAGCAAAGAGCTGATTAACCTGTAGGCTTGACAGGAGAGAAAGGTTTGTGTTAAGGGGTTGGTGAGAACCTTGGTGGAAAAGAAGGTTGGGGCCTGTGTCTGGAAAACAACTTTAAGCTAAGGAGTTTGAAAATTCCTTGGCAAGATGAGCAACCAAGGTTTCTGAGAAGGAACATGACTCAGCAAAAGAAGTATTTTAGACAAATAAATCTGGCAGGAATGTTCAGATCCGGAGTAAGACTAGTATTCAAGGGAGCAATTAGGAGGTGACCCCAGGAAGTCCCAGGCATCAAGTGATAAAAGTCTAGACTTAGTCCAGCAATGTACAAATCTCACACGTTTGGGGAACACAACATTTTCTAGTGTTCTCTAGAGTCTGTCAGTCTTGGTAGCTTCAGATCAAATAGGACACTTAAATATTTGCTGCAGGAGTATAGATGTATCTACGTTGTTAACTAGAGAAATAAAACTGTTACGGAGTCCATCTGAACTGAAAAGTGCAACTGCACAGACTGGGAATAGCAAGACAGTCAATTTATACAAACCTTGAAGACTGTAAACAGAAATGACTGCCTTATCTAGGAGGGAAAGGGTTTTTATTTCAGAGTTTTGGAGACTGACCAAACTTGCCAATGTTCTGAAACTTTAACCCTCAGGCCTTGGCTTTCCTTGGATTAGTTCCTGTCGCCCACCTCATGAACTCTTTGGGTGGTTCAGTCATTGGTGAGCAAAGACTAACTATTGCCTTTCTTGGGAAGGCTGTGTGTATGTGTGTGTGTGTGTGTGTGTGTGTGTGTGTATTCTTGTGTGTGCACACTTGCACGTGCAATCAGTCATCTTTGACTCTTTGGGGCCTGTAGCCCGCCAGGCTCCTCTGTCCATGGGGATTCTCCAGGCAAGAATTCTGGAGTGGGCTGCCATTTCCTCCTCCAGAGGATCTTCCTGACCCAGGGATCGAACCTGCGCCTCTTTTGTCTTCTGCTTTGACAGGTGGTTTCTCTACCACTAGCGCCACATGGGAAGCCCTTTGGAGGCACGGGCTTAGCCAGTCAGTGTCCAGGCCTATAGCTTGGTTAACTGACAGCAGATGATTTCTTGTTTACTTTCCTGGGGCTGTTTTTTCAAGGAATTATTACAGAGCAGAGATGTTTAAAACAGAGCTCTGGCATTGCTAAATATTGGCAAGGTCAAATTCTACTGAACTTTGGGATTAGTAGCAATCTGACTGTATTTTCCTTTTGCAGCTCTGTTTTTTTGTGATCCTTGTTGTTCCTGAATGTCTCTTTAAGTTAAGATGTTGCTCAGGAGTTGGGAGAGCTGGCAGACTACAACATTGCATGCTGTATTATTCATTGTTTGGTGACTAGACTTCATATCGGTGGTAAAAATAAACATGATGCCTCTCAGCTTACTTCAGTCCTTTCAGTCCTATTGTGAATGGTTTCCTGGAACTGTGCGACTCTCTTGAAACAAAGTATGAAGGAGAAGGTGGTGTGGGGGATCAGAGGAGGAGGGGGAAGGGAAAGGGATCAGGATCAGTCTCAACTTTGGCATAATTTTTAGAAGCAGGCTGGATGACACGTTCAGTTTACAGAGAAGTGTAACAATTGCCCTAGTGGCACTCTAAACATAAAGCTAGCATTTCCTGCCACAACTGTGGCTTTCCTTTCCATTCTTTGCTTTGGAAACAGTCATTTTAGTATATAGGCACCTCTCTATATAAATTAAGTTGCAATTTTTCTCATTAAGATGGAGGAACCGATTTCTGGCCATGATGGTTTCAACTTTACTTCATAAATGAACCAGTAGGTGTTGCTATGCTAGCACTAATGTGGACTCCATAAGAACTAACTGGTCACTTTGTGGTGAGTGGGTCCCCAAATAGTTCTTATTTGTGTGTTCCTTCTCAAAGCTCAAAACACTGCTCCCCAGTACTGCAGTTCTAATGGGTTTATTTTGACTGCAGAGGATTTTAAGTGAAGATCCCCTGTTCTGCTATGTCTGTTCACAATACTGAAAAATAATTTCATTGACTTTCCAGTAGTTAAGTTGTTTTGGTCTTTGGAGGAACAATTGATAACCAATTTGTATAACTAGAAAAATATTTTTTCTCCTTCACGCTTCCTAATTTTTGCACTTCTTTTGTAATGTATATTATAATCACCCTAGTGTCCCAAAAGTACATTAAAAAAAGAAAAAAGAATCTTTCTGGTATAAGCCTACAGGCATAGATAACCTTTGAAACATTCTCTTGTTTGTCGAACAAACAAGTGTATTTACACAAGACCTAACTCTTCACAATATACGTCAGCATCTCAAGTATGTTTACATTAAAAAGTGTTTTTCTATTCCTATGTGTAGGAAGAAACAAATGATTTCCTTGTGTTATCCTTTGTAAGGCTGCTGCTGTATCAATTATTAGGCAGAAACAGACATTACTGCTTCTGTTTTTGCCTTAAAGTTGATAAGCAAAAACTAAAAACTTGGAAAAATATTTTCAATTTTTATATTGAAAGCTGAAGTTCTTGGAATTAAAAAAGTTTGATAATTGATTTTTAGGCAATCCACCAACTATTTCAATGTGTTATTTGATGAGGAAAAATGCAGTTTGTGTACATTCTACTTCTTTTGCATCTGAAGTTTCCTCAGTTGTACCTAGTAAGCGAAATTGCATGGTGAAAATATGAACCTGTCAAAGATGCTTTTCTCTTTTTTAATTGCTAAACACAGCAGAAACCTATATACTTCAGATGAAAACTCATGCTTTGATCTTAAAACACTGTTTAAAGAGTGTGAATGTATATTCTGATACAGAGTGAAAGCAAAGGCACTGGGTGAAGGAAATAAAGAACAAAGCTTCAGAAAGAAACAGAGAGATGGCTGGGGGAAAATCTGAAAAATGAACGGAAAAGTGAAACTGTTATATTTTTGTTTTCATAGTTGCAAAACTGTTTAATAATATGAAGCAATAACAGTTTATCGAGCCTTTCACAGGTAGGGCTGAATCACATGAGCCAAAGCGGACATAGATTTTTCTATAAATTGCTCAGTGCTCATTTAAAAATGATCTTTAATAAAACAGTGAAATACTTCAGTTGTATAAATCTCTTAGCACTTTCTAAATAGGAAAACAATAACACACCTTAAACAGTGGGGTTTGGAGCAAAGTAAATAAAACTAAACATTTTTCTGCATTATTTTATAATGAATTTTCATTGATTTTCTTGGTTATATGATTTGTGGCCTGTGGTCTTTCCCTCTCCTCCTTCCCTCTGTCTCTCTCCTTTTCCTTCATGATCCCTTTTCTCATCTTTCTGAGTGGTGTCATCTGGGGGAAACTTCAAAATAGTTAGCTGAGTGAGATTGCACAAGGTGAAGGAGAAACACTCAGTTTTTCTCCCTGTTGAGTTTCATTAGTGAAATGCTCTGAAGTCATGGGTGGTGAGTGTGAAAATATAGAGCTGTAGATTGGGTGGTAATCAACTTGATGTTTGTAGTAACCAGAGATGTAGCATTCTAATCATTCCCTCGTACCAGCACATGGAAGCTGAGTTTAATTCAGCTAAATGGCCCATGATACGGACTCCCCTTCAATTTGATTTCTCCCCTCTGGTGAATTCTTAATCAGAATTTCCTACTATTTAGTAACTAAATTAAAATCTGTAAATTGTAGGCAACTGCATATAATGCGATGATGTATCCATAAGCATTGAAATTACTTAGAGCATTTCATGTAATGAGCATTCTAACATAATGCATTTAAGCTTTGGGATGGGAAAATAATCTGGTTAGATATAGCAATAAAGGATAAAGGATCACTTATATTTATTTCTGAAGAAAAGATGTAAAATGTGAATGCTTTTTCTCAACAAAGTAGTAATTAAAAGTAGTTATGAATTTTTCACTTAAACAATAAAGATATTCATAAACTGATTGCTTAATATATATATCACATATTTAGATAAACATTTTATGTACCTTCATTTGATCATTACAACAATTGAATGAGGTAGCTACTTCTATTACTCATTTTCTACATATCAGAAAACTAGGACTCAGAAAGTTTAATAATTTGCCCAAGATCACACAACTACTGGTGTTGGGGCTAGGATTCAAATTAAGGTATACCTTATTCTAGAGTCTGGGCTCTTTATGCTATGGAAATATAATCAGAACATTTTTATACATTTAGTTTTTATTATTTTCATTTATTTTGTATGAAGTATTCAACTTAAAATGTGATCAAACCAAAGAAGCAATTGTGAGTGGCATATTTATTTAGTGGAATATTTATTTATCAGACTCCCTGCCCTGCTGGCCTTTGCAGTGGAAAGCTGAGTACTGATATGTCTCTGAAATAGTAAGTCAGTAAAATATGAGGCTATGGAAGACTACAGCAGATGAGAATAGTTGGGGAAGACTTCCTGAAGGAGGCAAAACTTCTAAGTGAATCCTGTACAAATACATCAGTGTCTGAAAATCACCAAAATAGATAGGTAGGACAATCTGAGAATATTATTAAAGGTAAATGAGTTTGCTCTTAGCAAAAAGTGAGGTAAATATAATAGCTTGCTGCTGCTGCTGCTGCTGCTGCTGCTAAGTCTCTTCAGTCGTGTCTGACTCTGTGTGACCCCATAGATGGCAGCCCATCAGGCTCCCCCCGTCTCTGGGATTCTCCAGGCAAGAGCTTAGCATTTCTTAACCATGGTTGCATATTAGAATCTAGAGTGCTTTTTAAAAACGCGGACACCTAGGCCCCATGCTTGACCAATCTTAAAATTCTGTGTTGGTGAAACTTGGGCAATGGTATTTCTTAAAAGTTCTAGGAATTTTAGTGTACACCGGTTGCTGAGGATCACTGATAATAGCTGTATTGATGTATTTGTGTTGGGGTCAAGAGGAAAATGAAGTAGAATAGGCTTATACAGCTATGAAAGATGGAAAGATTTTGACGTTAGACAATGGTATAGACACATGAATATAACTAGATAGTCTTGATCAAGAGAGGTCAATTCAATTCAATTGACAAGAACTGAAATCTTATATGTACAAGGTACAGTAGAGGGACCTGACAAGTTGAACCAAATCTGATCTTTGCTCTTTAATGTTTCATAAATATAGTAGGAGGTATACTGATAGCTGTTAAAGTATGTGCATATCAAGGACTATAACAGAAATTCAGGCATGCTCTGGCATAGAAATATTCTACTTCTGGTTGTGAATGTCTAAAGATTACCAAAAGAAGATAACTCTGATTGGAATTTTGACCCAAAAGTAAGCCTGAATTTTTGAGAGACATGGAGCAAGGAGCATTCTCGGTACAGAAATTAATGGTGTTCAGAGGCTCAGAACTTATTTGTGGATGAGGGCAGGAATCACCGTGAAAAGGGGCTGAGAGGCCTCAAAGAAAAAGAAAGGCTGTGAGTCCAGCATGCTGGCATGCCCACCTGAAGGCCCCTGACACTTGACATAATAAATTCCACGTTCCTCCTCAGAAAGTCGGCAAGTGCTACTCATAAAGTGCAGCTCAAGGTTGTCTAAGGGAGAAAATAGTAAGAGAAGGAAGGACAGGCCTGCCGTTGCACAATGTTAAAAATGCTGAAAGCTTGTTTAATTCTTATGACGGTTTTAAAAATGTTTTTTCTTGGTATCTTCATTACTCAATCTTCATCGTTTTGTTTCTATGTGGGATGGTTATCACCAAGCCTACTGTTAAGTAGTAATTGTAGTGAAAGTGAAAGTTGCTCAGTCATGTCCAACTCTTTGTGACCCCATGAATTCTCCAGGCCAGAACTCTGGAGTGGGTAGCCATTCTCTTTTCCAGGGTATATTTCTTTCACTTTGAAAAGATCTCTCCCCTTTTCATTCAGAGACTTCCCTTAATACCTTCCTGTTTGAGTCAACTCTTTCTTTTTGGGTTTACTCTTTTGGCTCATGTCTTTTGGGTTGCTCCCTTCCTTTTGTGAAATTGCTCAGTTGTGTCTGACTCTTTGCGACCCCATGGACTGTAGCTCGCCAGGCTTCTCCATCCATGGGATTCTCCAGGCAAGAGTACTGGAGTGGGTTGCCATTTCCTTCTCCAGAGGATCTTCCTGACCCAGGGATCAAACCAGGGTCTCCTGCATTATAGGCAGATGCTTTACCATCTGAGCCACCAGCAAAGCTCCTTTTACTGGAGCATATTCCCAAAAACTTTCTAATAAAGGGTGTGAGAAAAACCATACGTATTCTTGCATGTCTGATGACGTCTTTATTCTTGACATTTTTTCTTCTTGCAGGAAAATTTTAGTATTTCCTCTTTTTCATAGTGTTTTGAAATATTGTGAGGGCATCTCTTAATATGACTATTTTCATTTGTTAATATTTTTGTTCTTTTTCAAAAATATTTCTCTTCTTTTAGTGGGTTGCTTGAAGCTGGAAACCAACCTTGCAAACTTTGAAATTTTATTTTGTACCTTTTCTTTGATAATTTTCTTCTCTCCATATGTCAGATGTTGAACCTCTTAGCACAAAACCTGTATTTTATATAATTTGTTTCAGACTTTCCATCTTTTTTCTGTTTTTTAAAAATTATTTTGCTTAATCTTTTATTTTTATTTTTACTTTATTTTACTTTACAATACTGTATTGGTTTTGCCATACATTGACATGAATCCATGACGGGTGTACATGAGTTCCCAATCCTGAACCCCTCTCCTACCTCCCACCCCATATCATCTCTCTGGATCATCCCCATGCACCAGCCCCAAGCATCCTGTATCCTGCATCAAACATAGACTGGCAATTCGTTTCTTACATGATAGTATACATGTTTCAATGCCATTATCCCAAATCATCCCATCCTCTCCCTCTCCCACAGAGTCCAAAAGTCCGCTCTACACATCTGTGTCTCTTTTGCTGTCTAGCATACAGGGTCATCATTACCATCATTCTAAATTCCATATATATGTGTTAATATACTGTATTGGTGTTTTTATTTCTGGCTTACTTCACTCTGTATAATAGGCTACAGTTTTATCCACCTCATTAGAACTGATTGAAATGTATTCTTTTTAAGGGCTGAATAATACTTCATTGTGTATATGTACCACAGCTTTCTTATCCATTCATCTGCTGATGGACATCTAGGTTGTTTCCATGTCCTGGCTATTATAAACAGTGCTGCGTTGAATATTGGGGTACATGTGTCTCTTTCAATTCTGGTTTCCTCGGTGTGTATGCCCAGCAGTAGGATTGCTGGGTCATAAGGCAGTTCTATTCGCAATTTTTTAAGGAATCTCCACACTGTTCTCCATAGTGGCTGTACTAGTTTGCATTCCCACCAACAGTGCAAGAGGGTTCCCTTATCTCCACACCCTCTCCAACATTTATTGCTTGCAGACTTTTGGATCGCAGTCATTCTGACTTGTGTGAAGTGGTACCTCATTGTGGTCTTGATTTGTATTTCTCTAATAATAAGTGATGTTGAGCATCTTTTCATGTGTTTGTTAGCCATCTGTATGTCTTCTTTGGAGAAATGTGTATTTAGTTCTTTGGCCCATTTTTTGATTGGGTCGTTTATTTTTCTGGAATTGAGCTGCATGAGTTGTTTGTATATTTTTGAGATTAGTTGTTTGTCAGTTGCTTCATTTGCTATTATTTTCTCCCATTCAGAAGCCTGTCTTTTCACCTTGCTTATATTTTCCTTTGTTGTGCAGAAGCTTTTAATTTTAATTAGATCCCATTTGCTTACTTTTGCTTTTATTTCCAGAATTCTGGGAGGTGGATCATAGAGGATCCTGCTGTGATTTATGTCTGAGAGTGTTTTGCCTATGTTCTCCTCTAGTTTTATAGTTTCTGATCTTACGTTTAGCTCTTTAATCCATTTTGATTTTATTTTTGTGTGTGGTGTTAGAAAGTGATCTAGTTTCATTCTTTTACAAGTGGTTGACCAGTTTTCCCAGCACCACTTGTTAAAGAGATGGTCTTTACTCCATTGTATATTCTTGCCTCCTTTGTCAAAGGTAAGGTGTCCATATGTGTGTGGATTTATCTCTGGGCTTTCTATTTTGTTCCATTGATCTATATGTCTGTCTTTGTGCCAGTACCATACTGTCTTGATGACTGTGGCTTTGTAGTAGAGCCTGAAGTCAGGCAAGTTGATTCCTCCAGTTCCATTCTTCTTTCTCAAGATTGCTTTGACTATTTGAAGTTTTTTGTATTTCCATACAAATCTTGAAATGATTTGTTCTAGTTCTGTGAAAAATATGGCTGGTAGCTTGATAAGGATTGCATTGAATCTGTAGATTGCTTTGGGTAGTATACTCATTTTCACTATATTGATTCTTCTGATCCATGAACATGGTATATTTCTCCATCTATTAGTGTCCTCTTTGATTTCTTTCATCAGTGTTTTATAGTTTTCTATATATAGGTCTTTAGTTTCTTTAGGTACATATATTCCTAAGTGTTTTATTCTTTTCATTGCAATGGTGAATGGAATTGTTTCCTTAATTTCTTTTTCTACGTTCTCATTATTAGTGTATAGGAATGCAAGGGATTTCTGTGTGTTGATTTTATATCCTGCAACTTTACTATATTCATTGATGAGCTCTAGTAATTTTCTGGTGGAGTCTTTAGGGTTTTCTATGTAGAGGATCATGTCATCTGCAAACAGTGAGAACATACCTCAACATAATAAAAGCTATATATGACAAAACCACAGCAAGCATTATCCTCAATGGTGAAAAATTGAAAGCATTTCCCCTAAAGTAAGGAACAAGACAAGGGTGCCCACTTTCACCACTTCTATTCAACATAGTTCTGGAAGTTTTGGCCACAGCAATCAGAGCAGAAAAAGAATAAAAGGAATCCAAATTGGAAAAGAAGAAGTAAAACTCTCACTGTTTGCAGATGACATGATCCTCTACATAGAAAACCCTAAAGACTCCACCAAAAATTATTTTGCTTAATTTTTTGACAGATTTTTATTTTGTTTTCCAACCCATTATCATTTATTTCACTAATATTTTTAATTTGAAAAAGCCCTTTCTTGTTCTTTGACTATTTATCTTTTCATTGAACCTTGTTTTATGTGTAATAATAACTAAGGGCTTTAAAAAATTATTTATTTTTTGCTTGTGCTTCATTGCTGCATGAGTTACCCTCTAGCTGTAGTTCACGGGCTTGTAGCATGAGAGTCAGTAGCTGTGTTTCCTGGGCTCTAGAGCACAGGCTCAATAGTTGTGGCTCACGGGTTTAGTTGCTCTGCAGCATGTGGGATCTTCCTGGACCAGGGATTTAACCTGTGTCTCCTGCATTGGCAGGGGGATTCTTTACCACTGAGTCACCAGGTAAGCCCCAACTAAGGGCTTTTTTTTTTTTTTTTTTTTTTTTTGGTGTGCTTCTGTATTTGTTTTTTCTGGGATTATGCATTCTGATGGATTTTTACCTCTGTCTTGTATCTTGAACATTTGTCTCAAGTCTGGTCTTGACCATATTTAAAAGTAAGATCTCAAAAACTGAATGGGAAACCTGTGTTTTTAGATGTGGCTCATGAACTGGAAGGGATTATTTTGCTGTTACTATTTGGGAGGCTGATGCTTAATGCTAGAGAAGTGCTGTGTGTCAGAATGTAGTGGTCTTTCTCTAGGCTTATTCAGTTTTTCCAGAGGAAAGACATTCATTCTTCTTCCAAGGGTATAAAGAAGCTAGTTACTGGTTTTTACTGCTGTTTTCTGTAATATGTGGCTCATGAGTCCAGAATTTGTTGGAAGCTAATTGACATCTTTATTAATTTCATCCTTCTGTAAAAGCATTCTAATCTGTGTTTTTGTTCATATCATTTATTATTCCTGTATCTGCCTAACGTTCTCCATAATTTTGTTGTAACCTTTTATCTGCCCCCTCTGGATTCCATACTAGGCCCCCTAGGCAGTGTAGTTACGATCTTTGCTGGGCATTCCCTCAATGTGTTTTGGACTTTGTTCTTGAGTAAGTAGTACTTGTTATAGGTTCATGACTTCTCTTTCTTTGCTATGTTTTTACTGAGGTTTTGGGATAAGCACAGGTAAATTTGTATGTATAATCCACATCTTTAGATCAAACTTAAGGCCTGATTGGATATTAAATTCTTCTATAAAACCTCCCTTTCTTGACTTCTTGATCCATGCCAATAGGTCTCTTCTCAAAATTCCTACTGTAATAAAATCAGTGTTTTCATTTGGCACTAATAATTATCTGATTTTTTTCTATATATTAATTGCAGATTTTTGGTCAGATGATGGCTTATATTTCTTTTGAATTCTCCCAGTACCAATACTTATACTGGACAAGTAGTAGATGACTTGCAAACAATTGTTGATTAATTGGATTTAGGAAATGAAGGATTAAAAAAGTTGCATTCATGACTGGTAGTGAAAGTCTTGGTGGTAAAGTGATAGAAATACTGGCAAAGACAGAGAAATTGGAGAGGGAAGTTACTGAATGCAAGTGGACATTTGTCAGAAGTACTGTTTGCACAGAATCCTTAAATACACTCTCTAACTTGATGTTGCTTACCTTATTAATCTCTCCAAACCTAGGGCAATAATTCACTCTCCCAGCTGCCTCTGCAGATATGATGTGTGTGTTCATTCACTCAGTCATGTCTGGCTCTTTGTGGCTCCATGGACGGCCGCCCATCAGGCCCCCCTTTCCATGGAATTTTCCAGGCAAGAGTATTGGAGTGGGTTGCCCTCTCCTACTCCAGGAGATTTTCCCAACACAGGGATTGAACCCGTGTCTCTTATGTCTTCTGCATTGGCAAGAGGATTCTTTACCACTGGCGCCACCTGGGAAGCCCAGACTGTTTTGTAGATATGATGCAATTATATAATTGATGACCCTCACTGAGACTTCAGAAGTGGGCAATGAGAAAAAAGCATATGAGTAACCCATTTCAGATGAAGGTGGTGGCAGAGGTGCTCGAACTTCCAGGTTAGCAGTAGAAGAGGCTTGGTGTCCTGAGCTAGGTCCCTTGGGCAGTGCAGGAGGGGTCTTTGCTGGTAGTCCTTCAGTTGGTTTAGGTACTGTTCCTGACTACACAGTCTCTAAGCCTAACCTGTAGGTGATCTTGGACACTCTGTATTCATTCTTTAAGAATCTATTGTGTTTGTTTGCATCTAAGAATTCTGAATGCTAAAGCAAATAATAAAAAGTATGCATGTGTGAAATAAGGTAAAAAATGAAACAGAAGTAGGTCTCATGGGTTTTTTTTTTTCAAACATGTAAACATATGTATCAAGTCAAGATATGCAGATCTCTACCCAAAAAGTGGAACTCAAAGCAAGAGGACAAAAGACAGGTAAATTTAATATCAGTCATAGTACAGGAAAGGAAAAAAACATGTAGCTTTCCATTTTATAATGATATAAAAATGGAGGAACCAGGGGTACTCATCTAATTTGTTTCTGGAGTAAAATACCTTTAAAAATACATTCATCTAAGTCTGAATATTTGAGAACTCTTTGGGGATTGAGCACATTACTTCTCCCTCTAATTCTTGTCAGGTTAATGTTGGTATTAAATTTTGTAACTGCTTATTGGCATTCCTTCATTTGCTCTCCCACCTACTTGGCACAACGTGGAAGAAACTATGATCTGAGAAAAGGTAAATGCATGCTCTTCTGTTACCATGAATTAACTGGCCTGGATTAAGGCAGTCAGCATATTCAAAAGTAGAGACATTACTTTGCCAACAAAGGTCCATCTAGTCAAAGCTATGGTTTTTCCAGTAGTCATGTATGGATGTGAGAGTTGGACTGTGAAGAAAGCTGAGCACTGAAGAATTGATGCTTTTGAACTGTGGTGTTGGAGAAGACCCTTGAGAGTCCCTTGGACTGCAACGAGATCCAGCCAGTCCATTCTAAAGATCAGTCCTGAGTGTTCATTGGAAGGACTGATGCTGAAGCTGAAACTCCAATACTTTGGCTACCTGATATGAAAAGCTGACTCATTGGAAAAGACCCTGATGCTGGGAAAGATTGAAGGCAGGAGGAGAAGGGGACAACAGAGGATGAGATGGTTGGATGGCATCACTGACTCAATGGACATGAGTTTGGGTAAGTAAATTCCGGGAGTTGGTGATGGACAGGGAGGCCTGGCGTGCTGCGGTCCATGGGGTTGCAAAGAGTCAGACATGACTGAGTGACTGAACTGAACTGAACTGAAGGCAATCACGGAAATAATGTTGGCTTTGATTGGAATTTCTGTTCCTTCTATTATCTAGGAAGGCTTGGCTAGCCTATATATAGAGAAAGATGAGGCAGTTAATGTGCATGTATGTAGGGAAATGTTAGGGTGTGGAAATGGGAGTATGTGTAAAGAAAATAAACTTAATTTAGTTTTAGACATGTTGGGATTTCAGGGCTTCCCTGGTGGCTCAGACAGTGAAGAATCTGCTTGTAATGCAGGAGACCTAGGTTCCATCCCTGGGTCAGGAAGATC
Organism: Capra hircus; assembly: GCF_001704415.2. Taxonomy (NCBI): domain Eukaryota; kingdom Metazoa; phylum Chordata; class Mammalia; order Artiodactyla; family Bovidae; genus Capra; species Capra hircus. The sequence goes on from NC_030814.1 coordinate 20,843,844, forward strand.
CCCTGGAGAAGGGAATGGTAACCCACTCCAGTATTCTTGCCTGGAGAATTCCATGGACAAAGGAGCCTAGCGGGGTACAGTCCATCGGCTCACAAAGAGTTGGACATGAGTGAGTGACTAACTCTTTCACTTTCATATTGGGATTTCAAGGGTAGTGTGAGGTGTAACTGGGAGTAAGAAACTGAAGCTTGGGTGGGAATTTATGCCGAGAGACAGACAGCAAACCTTATAATTGAAGCCAGGAAAGCTGATGCTATTTCCAAAGAGCAAGTAGAGAGACAGAACAGAGGGCCTCGTACTGATATGGAAGGAAGCTTCTGTTAAGGGGTGTTGGAACACGAACAGCCAAGAAAGAGAATGGAATAATCAGAGTAGTAGGATGAGAAACAGAAGAATGGTATATTCATGGAAATCAAAGCAAGTTCAACGAGACTCTTTAAAACAGCCCAGCAGCATGAAACTGAGATGTTTAGGCTCTGTGCTTTGTATCTTAGCCCCCTTTATTTTGTGATACATGAAAGAGTTAATAAATATTTGTATGTATAAACAAATAGTTCGGTAGTTTGAGCATTCTTTGGCGTTGCCTTTCTTTGGGATTGGAATGAAAACTGACCTTTTCCAGTCCTGTGGCCACTGCTGAGTTTTCCAAATTTGCTGGCATATTGAGTGTAGCACTTTTATAGCATCATCTTTCAGGATTTGAAACAGCTCAACTGGAATTCCATCACCTCCACGAGCTTTGTTCAGAGTGATGCTTTCTAAGGCCCACTGGACTTCACATTCCAGGATGTCTGGCTCTAGATTAGTGATCACATCATCATGATTATCTGGGTCGTGAAGATCTTTTTTGTATAGTTCTTCCGTGTATTCTTGCCACCTCTTCTTAATATCTTCTGCTTCTGTTAGGTCCAGACCATTTCTGTCCTTTATTGAGCCCGTCTGTGCATGAAATGTTCCCTTGGTATCTCTAATTTTCTTGAAGAGATCTCTAGTCTTTCCCATTCTGTTGTTTTCCTCTATTTCTTTGGATTGATCACTGAAGAAGGCTTTCTTATCTCTTCTTGCTATTCTTTGGAACTCTGCATTCAAATGCTTATATCTTTCCTTTTCTCCTTTGCTTTTCGCCTCTCTTCTTTTCAGAGCTATTTGTAAGGCCTCCCCAGGCAGCCATTTTGCTTTTTTGCATTTCTTTCCCATGGGGATGGTCTTGCTCCCTGTCTCCTGTACAGTGTCACGAACCTCATTCCATAGTTCATCAGGCACTCTATCTATCAGATCTAGGCCCTTAAATCTATTTCTCACTTCCACTGGATAATCATAAGGGATTTGATTTAGGTCATACCTGAATGGTCTAGTGGTTTTCCCTGTTTTCTTCAATTTTAGTCTGAATTTGGTAATAAGGAGTTCATGATCTGAATCACAGTCAGCTCCTGGTCTTGTTTTTGTTGACTGTATAGAGCTTCTCCATCTTTGGCTGCAAAGAATATAATCAATCCGATTTTGGTATTGACCATCTGGTGATGTCCATGTGTAGAGTCTTCTCTCGTGTTGTTGGAAGAGGGTGTTTGCTATGACCAATGCATTTTCTTGGCAAAACTCTATTAGTCTTTGCCCTGCTTCATTCCGCATTCCAAGGCCAAATCTGCCTGTTACTCCAGGTGTTTCTTGACTTCCTACTTTTATATTCCAGTCCTCTATAATGAAAAGGACATCTTTTTTGGGTGTTAGTTCTAAAAGGTCTTGTAGGTCTTCATAAAACTGTTCAGCTTCAGCTTCTTCAGCATTACTGGTTGGGGCATAGACTTGGATAACTGTGATATTGAATGGTTTCCCTTGGAGACGAACAGAGATCATTCTGTCGTTTTTGAGATTGCATCCAAGTACTGCATTTTGGACTCTTGTTGACCATGATGGCTACTCCATTTCTTCTGAGGGATTCCTGCCTGCAGTAGTAGATATAATGGTCATCTGAGTTAAATTCACCTATTCCAGTCCATTTTAGTTCACTGATTCCTAGAATGTCGACGTTCACCCTTGTCATCTCTTGTTTGACCACTTCCAATTTGCCTTGATTCATGGACCTGACATTCCAGGTTCCTATGCAGTATTGCTCTTTACAGCATCAGATCTTGCTTCTATCACCAGTCATATCCACAGCTGGGTATTGTTTTTGCTTTGGCTCCATCCCTTCATTCTTTCTGGAGTTATTTCTCCACTGATCTCCAGTAGCATATTGGGCACTAATGACCTGGGGAGTTCCTCTTTTGGTATCCTACCATTTTGCCTTTTCATACTGTTCATGGGGTTCTCAAGGCAGGAATACTGAAGTGGCTTGCCATTCCCTTCTCCAATGGACCACGCTCTGTCAGACCTCTCTACCATGACCCACCCGTCTTGGGTTGCCCCACAGGCATGGCTTGGTTTCATTGAATTAGACAAGGCTGTGGTCCTAGTGTGATTAGATTGACTAGTCTTCTGTGAGTATGATTTCAGTGTGTCTGCCCTCTGATGCCCTCTTGCAACACCTACCATCTTACTTGGGTAGGACTGGAAAAGGTCAGTTTTCATTCCAATTCCAAAGAAAGGCAATGCCAAAGAATGCTCAAACTATGGCACAACTGCACTCATCTCTGAGTTAAATTCACCCATTCCAGTCCATTTTAGTTCGCTGATTCCTAGAATGTCGAGGTTCACCCTTGCCATCTCTTGTTTGACCACTTCCAATTTGCCTTGATTCATGGACCTGACATTCCAGGTTCCTATGCAGTGTTGTTCTTTACAGCTCATGCTAGTTAAGTAACGCTCAAAATTTTCCAAGCCAGTCTTCAGCGATACATGAACTGTGAACTCCCTGATGTTCAAGCTGGTTTTAGAAAAGGCAGAGGAACCAGAGATCAAATTGCCAACATCTGCTGGATCAATGGAAAAAGCAAAAGAGTTCCAGAAAAACATCTATTTCTGCTTTATTGACTATGCCAAAGCATTTGACCGTGGATCACCATAAACTGTGGAAATTCTGAAAGAGATGGGAATACCAGACCACTTGACCTGCCTCTTGAGAAATCTGTATGCAGGTCGGGAAGCAACAGTTAGAACTGGACATGGAACAACAGACTGGTTCCAAATAGGAAAAGGGGTACGTGAAGGCTGTCTATTGTCACCCTTCTTATTTAACTTCTATGCAGAGTACATCATGAGAAACGCTGGGCTGGAAGAAACACAAGCTGGAATCAAGATTGCCGGGAGAAATATCAATAACCTCAGATATGCAGATGACACCACCCTTATGGCAGAAAGTGAAGAGGAGCTAAAAAGCCTCTTGATGAAAGTGAAAGAGGAGAGCGAAAGGTTGGCTTAAAGCTCAACATTCAGAAAACGAAGATCATGGCATCCAGTCCCATCAGTTCATGGGAAATAGATGGGGAAACAGTGGAAACAGTGTCAGACTTTTTTTGGGGGGCTCCAAAATCACTGCAGATGGTGACTGTAGCCATGAAATTAAAAGACGCTTACTCCTTGGAAGGAAAGTTATGACCAACCTAGATAGTATATTCAAAAGCAGAGACATTACTTTGCCGACTAAGGTCTGTCTAGTCAAGGCTATGGTTTTTCCTGTGGTCATGTATGGATGTGAGAGTTGGACTGTGAAGAAGGCTGAGCCCCGAAGAATTGATGCTTTGAACTGTGGTGTTGGAGACGACTCTTGAGAGTCCCTTGGACTGCAAGGAGATCCAACCAGTCCATTCTGAAGGAGATCAGCCCTGGGATTTCTTTGGAAGGAATGATGCTAAAGCTGAAACTCCAGTACTTTGGCCACCTCATGAGAAGAGTTGACTCATTGGAAAAGACTCTGATGCTGGGAGGGATTGGGGGCAGGAGGAGAAGGGGACGACCGAGGATGAGACGGCTGGACGGCATCATGGACTCGATGTTTGTGAGTCTGAGTGAATTCCGGGAGATGGTGATGGACAGGGAGGCCTGGCGTGCTTGCGATTCATGGGGTCACAAAGAGTCGGACACGACTGAGCGACTGAACTGAACTGATAAACAAATAGCCCAGGAACACAGGGGTTAGGAAAAATAGAGTATATAGTTATCTTTTGAAATTTTAGTATATTTGGAAGAGGCAAGCATAGGTTTTAGGGATTTCAGGAGAGAATGAGAATGTAATAAGTGCAGATGACATAGATTGCATGTTTGACGAATTTGGATGGAGAGAGTAATATATGAAATAAGATACAGCAGAATCCAATGAAAGGATTTAAAAAATTGGAATAGATCTTAGTGTAACTAACGGTTAAAGGAGGAAAACAGTAGGAACAGAGGAATTATAGTGAAAGTATTAACTGTAAGAAATGCATGTATCAAACATTTTCTTATCTAGGGAATTTAGAAACAGTATTTATAGATGTATCTATTTTGATATAGTACTATGAAAAATAATTCAGATCTGATCTACTTCAATCTACTTTATTGTATAGTATAGAACATTAGATTGTGGGATTTTGGAATTCCAAAAACCCTCATCCTTCTTATTTTATGAAACAGAGCCCAGGAACTAAGTCAGATCTTAAAGACTGGTATAGATTCAAGGATTAGCCAGAATGAGGATTAGCCTAAAGTCACTTTCTCTTGCTATACTGATCAACTGAACAATTCAAAAAATCTACCCCTAATCAAAAGCACAAAAAATGGATACAACTTCTTGAGCCTCCCTTTGTTTGTATCAGCTGGGGTGCAGGCTACACTGCTCTAACACAGTGGACCTGATCACTTGATCCATCGTATCTTAAGAGTGATAGAAGTTTCTCTCTCTCTCATGGAAAAGTGTATAGATAAATGGTATAGGGCAGGGAAGCCTGGCATGCTGCAGCCCACGGGGGTCACAAAGAGTCAGACACGACTAAGTGACTGAACTGAGCAGGGCTGTTGGAGAAGCCCTGTCACCATTTCATAACCAGCAGCAGGGAGACAGCATTCAAGGCTGATAGTCTATACAAAGGTGACTCAGAAATTGTATGTGTGCCTTTTATACATCTCCTATAGGCCTAAATTTAGTTATATGACCTCACTTAGCTACAAAAGAAGCTAGGAAATATAATCCGTAGTGGGACACCCTTGCTGTTACTGCTTTTTAAATTCTTCACACTCTTGTATAAACATTCCTCCTCAAAGCATTAGGTGTTTCAGATGGGAGAACTGAGGCAATGAAACAGACAAGTGAAATGAATACTTAATGAAACATCACAGCATATTGAATAAATATGAGAGAGATTAAATACAAATTTACAGAGGCATCTATTTAAAACGACAATGCTATTTGGGTGCCTGTTTGAGTTTCTACCATGCAGCATTTTCAGCCAGTGTGTGTCTGTTGTCTCTGGGCAATTACAATTATTCAGCATCAAAATCTTAGCACTGGGACCAGAAAAAAGAATCTAAAAAGCATTCACTGATAGTCTGATTCAGAACAACTGCTTTTCCCTTTGGTCTATTCATGCATATTTCAATCGGCATTAATGTAAAGTACCTCGTGGACTCTCTTCTACATGAAATCCTTGTTCTCTACTTGGCAGCCGTCCTGGCATGAGGTTCTAAATGGTCATTCTGGGATGGTAAATCAGCAGTCCTCAGCTGATGGGTCTAACAATGAGGAGATTGCTGGAGGCAGGTGGTGTTGTGAGGCTTAAATCTGTTGGCATTAAGTGACAATTCATATTTGCTACAGGAGCAGTAAATTGCACTGTTTTAAAACAGGAAGTCTGAGTTAAAAGCTGTGTAAAACCATTATACTGTAGCCAGCACTCCAGGCTTTTCTAATTAGGTCATTTGGAAAAAGATGACCTTTAGTTTTCTGTGCCTCTTTGCTGGGGACACATGTTTCTAATTATTATTTGTATGTTACTACGCCAAAGCTGTTGACAAGCTGAGCTTTTTTGTGTAGTGTGCATGAGCATATGTGTATGTATGTGTGTGCCTGTGTGCGCACTCTATGAAGTTAATAATATTTTTGTATTCTAGGCCCGGCCGAACAGAAGAAGATGGAAACAATGTGTGCTGTAATTTTAACATCAGAGCAACCAAAAATCATACAGATTCGAGTGAAGAACAAACACACTAAGGGATGTTTTTGACATCCCCAGTGTTTTAGGCCGACTTTGACTGTACCTTTGTCTGAAATCAATGTATCAAATATGTCTTTGGTTTTGGGCTGGCAAGTGTGAACATACTGTGTAAGTTACAAGGGGGAAAATGAATGTCAGTCTACACTGTTACTAGAAATATACCTGCTGGTCATGCTTGAAATTCTGTCCAAAACTAAAAATCTTATATCTTCTAAGGCTCACGTGTCTTTCTGTATGCTATTTTTAGAATGTTCACAGATGCAAACAAATACTGTCTTCTAATGACCGCTTATTCCAAAAGAAGTTCTGAATAAAGGCACAACATGATTGTGATTCAAAAATATATTCCATATATGTGGAACTAGCCCAAGAAGCAAGGCATTCCCTAAGGCTGTTTTTCCTGCTGACTTCCTTTTCTGTTGTGGGAAAAGTTTCTCAGTGTGCCATCACTGATAGCACATTTTCTTCATCTGATATCACAAAATCATAAACTCATTGCTGACGGGCCTTTGAGAAGTCTTCTAGCTCATGGTCTGCCTTGAGGCCTTTCTGAACTTAAACTCTCCTGGAATGCAATGGTCTACTCTTTACTTAACAATCTCTCACAAGGGAGACTTGACAAGGAAGGATGGTGCTATCTAAATGTTTAATATATAAATTACCCTGGCAGTTTGAGGAAAATGTATGGAAGATGAGTTGAAGTTTATTATGAAATTGCTAATAATTTATTCAACTCAATTTTCTCTTAGAAGTTCTATAGTGGGTAATGATGGTTCTCTAATGGAGCAGTCCCAAGTCTGGAAAGGGAGCTGCCAGTCTAATATGACAGTGGTAGGTGAGTTACTAAGGCAGCTTGAGTTGGACTTCTGAGCTACATAGCCATCGGTCAGACCTAGGTGAATCTGTCACACAGGTGAAGGGTTTCCAGTGATATGAAAGCTTTAGCCTTTCCTTTTCTTTTTTCTTACTCTTGGTTGTTGGCAACTATTTACTGTTGAGATGTTTATCAATAATGAAAGCATCAGTTGCAAGTGCCTGAAAGGAACCTTTTGAGCAGATGATAGGGTGGAGGGTATGTGTCCAGGAGACAGTTACTCTGACCAGTCCGACAGCTGGTTAGGGTCATATTCATGAGATTGCTGTGAGAATGCACATGGTAGGTCTCCAGGTACAAGGATTGTAATTGACCAGACTTGCCCAGATGTTGCAGGCTGACATCTATCCCCACATTTGCACTCAAGCCACACTTTCCAGACAGGAACCAAGCCAGGCAAGGTTACTAAGGCAGATTCATCCTGGGTGACATGCAACTCCTCTGACAGCCCTCTGATTCCTGGACTTCCCCATTGCCTTGCTGAGCCTCTCTGATGCTGTTGGATGGTCCAGGAGGCTTCAACCCAACCTTTATTTCTCATTTTGCCTCACTCAGGGTTTGGCTTGTGTATGAATCTCACTATTCTTCTAGTTTCCCCTGGCTTCCTTCTCACTTTCACCTGCACTTGCCCTAATTGAATCCTTGACTAGGTAGTCATTATGCCCTAAACACCACAAACACTAGGATGAGATACTTGAAAAAATTTATTTTGAAGGCTCAAGGGTTTGATAAGAGAATAACAAAGTGAAAAAAGGAGAGTTTATTACTAGTTCAAGTCTCATCAATCCTAGATGCCATCTGCCATGCTCATTACAGGGAGCATCCTTTTCACTGATTTTTCTTAGTGCCTTGCCTCCTGTAACATTGCTGGGAGTCATTTTATCTCCCTTGGAAGGGATCCCTTCAAATCAGTTCTTCCGAGAAATCTCCCTACCTCCTTCCTCTTTTCGTTACTGAACGAAACTGGAATCCGCTTGCCTATGCCCAGTGAACCCAGTCTACTGACACCTGGCTGTGGTGAAGGAAAGTGCCAGCATTTATGTAAGGCACCAGACAAGGAGTCTAGGCAGCTAGTGCTGAAAAATACAAACTCCCAGTTGGGTTTCAGGAGAGTATTTTCAAGGCCAGGTGAGGGAGAGGGATCTTAGGATTTGTGATCAACTCATGCAGGAGGAGAAGGGGCCGACAGAGGATGAGATGGTTGGATGGCATCACTGACTCAATGGACGTGGGTTTGGGTGGACTCGGGGAGTTGGTGATGGACAGGGAGGCCTGGCATACTGCTGTACATGGGGTAGCAAAGAGTCGGACACTTCTGAGAGACTGAACTGAACTGAACATGAACAATTTTCTGATTGGTGGTTGGTGAAGTAAAGGGCAATATCAGAGGGATTAACATGATCAGTCCTTGGGCTCCAGTAGGCCTGATGTCTTGTGTGCTCATGATCATCATCAAATAGCTAACATTTTCCCTTTGGTAGGGGTTTTCCTATCTGTTAAACAACTCAGGAAATGTGCATCAGATACTATTATCTAGGTATTTCAGAGAGGAGCTAAAGTAGAAGATAATGGGGGAGGGATCTGTCCTAGGAAGGCCCCATGGGGTCCTAGGCAGTTAAAATTTCTCACCTTGGCCAAGGAATTTAAAAGGAGGTTAGTACCACACTGGTTTCCACAGAAATGCTGCTCGCAAAGCCATCATTAGGCCTCAAAGTCTGAAATTCCTTATTTCAGAATAAGACTTGGCGTTTTCTTTTGCACAAAACAAAGAATCATTAAAGTAATTCCCCCCTACTCCAAAAAGAAAAAAAAAAAGCACTCTTTACATAAGATTATATATTGCTTTTACTCCTAGAACAGAAATTTCTTTAACTTGATGCTGTTGACATTTGGACCTAGAAAATCTTTGTTGTGGGAGACTGTCCTGTACATTGTAGGATGTTTAGCAGCATGCCTGGAGCACCACCACCCAGTCATAACATCCCAGAGTGTCTCCACACTTTGTCAAATGTCCCCTGAGGGCTGCATCTCTGCTGGTTGAGAACTGCTGCCCTGAAACAACAGGGGCAAAGTGAAGGCATCTTTTAAGATAGCATTTTACTTCTATACGGATGGCCACTTGCAGTGCACATTAACTAATGCTAACCTAAAAAGTCAAGTTCAAGGAAGACAGTGTATGATTGTGTGTATGTGCGCATATGTAGATGCGCATGCATGCAGCCATTTATCTCTGTTTTGCTGTGAAAAGTGACTTGATTTACCATCCACAGGATCACTAGCTGGTGCAGAAAAAAAATTTCCCATTCTCTGCTAAACCAACCACACAGCCAAAGCATTGAAATATGTATAGAACTATATCTTTTGTTACTTCCAAAAGTAGCAGAGATCTGCTTCTGACTTTACTTTTATTTACAGTGAGAAACTTGCTTATATGACATACATATGACTTATATTCGTGTTCGGATCTCTTGGCTGGGTCAAGGACACCTGTGCTCTGGGGCTACCTTTGTGATGCAGGCTGCTCCAGAGGTGGAGTGTGTCTGGAGGGGTGAGGGCAGTGCCTGCAGCTGACAGTGGCCGGCTGCTGATTTCCTCTGGTTGTGTCTGATGCATCTCTCTTGTCTGCTGCACTGTCAAATTTCTACCACCTGGCTTTATCGGATGTTTTCGCCTCACTGGTGAAAGTAGGTCTGTTTGCTAGAATGATCCACTGAGGTCATCTGAGTTTTGGCCTTCATTTTAGAATGACTCCGAAGGGCAAACAACTTTTGGAAGAGACTGTTGTGGTATGTAGGTAGAGGTACCTCTTTGGATCATTGAGTATTAGACCTAGAACATTGATAAGGCCCAGTGATCTAGGAATTGGGATGTATATGAAGATCTTACTCACCATTTAGGCTTTCCCTGATATATAACATTTTCTGGCTTGCACATATTTCCTCCTCTCCACCTTAGGATCAAATCATAGAACCAAGACATATGCAATGTAGTGGCTGTATGATGTTGCAGAACAGAATATGCCTGAACTTCTGAATATATGGAAAGCACAGCAATTGCTGTCAGAATTCACAGAACTGGATTATTGTTGAAGGTGAATCTCACACAGAAAGTGCTATAGGAGGCTTTGGAATTTGGATTAGGCTTCAAAGGTGGAGCAGGAATTTTGATTGGCAGAGAGAAAAGTTTGTGCGACATAGATGTGGGATACGTGTCTACATATCGAAACAGTCTGGGGGAAAGCTTTGACGTGAAATGCCACTGGGAGGTGGTCCTCTCAGAGATAATTTTGGCAAGATTTTGACAATTTGGACAGGTAGGATGGAGTCCATCCTGTGGCATTTAGAAACTTGATAATTTCTTAACTACTTCTGCAGCTGTAATGACAATAGAATCACTAAAATCTGACTTGGGGGTGGTGCCCACTGCTCTAGAAACAAGTCTTATCTATAAAGCATCACAGGAAAAAATCCATTTATTGATAGTATAACAGGACAACAAAAGTTCATTTGTGAGAGTTTTACTCTCCAGAAGTAAGCAGGGAGTTGTGAAAAATCAAAAGAAATTCCTTTTTTTTTGTGAGTGATGTGCATAAAAATGAGTAAGCATTACTGTGCTTCAGTGCTCATGGACGCTGAGTGGCATGGAGTTTACATGGTGAAAAGCATCCCTCAATGTTAAGCACGTGGTAAGGTCTGTAGTAGGAATGGGCCACAACTTGAATATTGATTTACAAGCTATTGATCTTAAATTGTCATAGGCTGATTTTATAGATACAAAGCATGTTGGCTAGGTTGCTTTTAGAGTTTCAGATTGAATCATCTTACACATATACTGTTGTCTCGGAAACACTGGGACTAAGGGTGGATGATGATTTTTAAGTTGTTTTCTTCTTCTATTTATTGAGGCTCTTCCTCTTCCACTTGGGTTCCTAGAATTCCAAAAGAGTCTGAAGAAAAACAACTTAAGTTTCAACTTAGAAAAGAAAACATAAATGTTACTTCCAAACATTACCATTATTTAAACTCTGCCTTGTTCCAAAGACATCTATTAAAAGAGATTGTTTACCACTGAAGAACCTTCTCTGAGTTATATTAAAAATAAAAAAAAAAGCTCAATATATTTCATGAGTCCAAAGTGGAGATAACTGATTAAATTATAAAAATCAAAAGCTGGAAAATTGTGGCTGCATGTAGAGGTAGGGGAAGGCAAATCTTTATTTATTTTTTAAAATCTTTCCACCTGGATAAGATGAGGAGTTGGGAAAGGAAAGCAAGCAGAGTATTTTGTAGACATCTCTTGCAGTGAACATTTGATGGTTTGATCTTGGGGTCAGCCTCTGTACTGCCACCAACCTAAGGAATGACCCTCAAATGTTGGTAGTAAAGATGTCTGGTTCTGACACAAGGAGCTATCTCTCCCCTTGTGTTGTTGAGAATACCAGGAGAACCATTTTTATGCACACTCAAGGTGGCAAGAGTTTTGGAATTAGAATAAGTGAACTTGGACTACACTAAACGCCGTTGGGTGAGCCACATAGATTCTCTGCCCCTCCATTTCCTCTTCTGTTCGCTGAGGCTGCTCCTCTCAAAGGTCCTTCTTCTGCTCTAATTAATGTGTTTCATCTTCTAAATCTATGCCTCCAAAATTCATTGTTTTCTATTTTATGTTAAAAATTTATGGCATTTTTAAAATCTCATTTATGTTTTTATCTTAATGCAAAATAACATTTTACTTTTTTCCAGGAGATCACTTTATTTTTTCCAGCTTTATTGGAATATAATTGACATAAAACAGTCAGCTTAAGATAAACAATGTGTTGATTTGATGCACTTATATTGAAAAATGATTACCGCCTTAGCGTTAGTTAACACCTCTGTCATGTCACATAATTACCATTTCTTTTTCATGGTGAGAATTTGTAAGAGCTACTCTCTTAGCAACTTTCAAGTATTAAAAAACACTTAAAATTAATGAGTCCAGTGGACACTGTTATAATATGGATCTTTCTTATCCTGTGGCTTCTACAATCTCTGGGAATATAACAGTGTAACCCCAAAGGTACTTCAGTTAAGGGGGTAGGAGATTAAGCATTGTGAACTAATATCTGCTCTTATTAGTCAGAATAGGGTCACTTATACTTATGCCAACAAATAATCCTAAGGTTTTAATGGCTTAAAATAATAAAGGCTTAGTTTTCCTCATGGCATATAGCCCCCACCAGTCAGTTGGGGAGTTCTGCTTGTTCTTAATTCAGGGCCTAGGGAGAAGGCAGCTCCATCTCTGTGCTTTTGTGATCCAGGCTGGTCAAGGCAGGACAATAGACATGCAGTGAATCATTTCCTGGCTCTTAAATTAATCACATTTCCCCAGCCCCAAGTTACAGGGGCATACCCAACTACAAAGAAGAATGAGGCAATGCCATTCCACAGAGTTCCAGAAAGTAGCAGAAAAATTTGGTGGGCAGGGCTAATGATGACCACATCAGCTAAAATCAAGAGTGGGGCCGAAGGAGGTGCCTGGGAGATAAGGACAGTTTTGGAGGTGTCACCACAAGGCGACCAGCTGCCCTGGAGCCTCTTCACAAAGCGAACTCACACAATATATTCAGGACTAAGTTGTATTTCGCTTTACTGTTCACACACTTTGCTTCACAATATCTTTCTCCAAAGAGTATATGGGACTTTTGATGACAGTACCATCACATGCTACCCCTGCTTTCCTGAGATCACTTTCAGGAACTACCTTGGATGAAATCATGGGGTGTTTTGAATCCTTTGGTTGTACATGATAGTTTCCTACAGGGTTTTCCCTTTGAAACAGGTTAAATATAGCCATTGTCCCTGGATTTTACTAGTTTAAGTATCAAAAGGCCACCTTATCTCTTAAGTTCTTAAAGGGTTCAGTTCAGTTCAATCTCTCAGTCATGTCTGACTCTTTGTGACCCCATGGACTGCAGCATGCCAGGCTCCCTGACCATCATCAACTCCTGGAGTTTACTCAAACTCATCTCCGTTGAGTTGGTGACGCCATCCAACCATCTCATCCTCTGTCGTCCCCTTCTCCTCCCACTTTAATCTTTCCCAGCATCAGTGTCTTTTCAAATGAGTCAACTCTTCACATCAGGTGGCCAAAGTATTGGAGTTTCAGCTTCAACATCAGTCCTTCCAGTGAACACCCAGGACTGATCTCCTTTAGGATGGACTTGTTGGATCTCCTTGCAGTCCAAGAGACTCAAGAGTCTTTTCCAACACCACAGTTCAAAAACATCTTAAAGGGTACTCATTATCAAAAGAAGAGAGTATTCTCCTTTTGATACTCATGTTATTGCTTCATATGGAAGCAGGAAGGACCTGAAAACACAGTCGCTCTGGAGGTAGGAGCTAGCCAGTCTAGCTGGGGTCCTTTTCAGCGGCCCTAGGGCCTCTGACTTCTTTTATAACATGATGACAGGCGCTGTAGAAAATCTGAGGTAAACCACGCCTCTTCTCTTTTTTGGAGGCTCCTATTTTTTACTTTATTAAAAAATAAAGTAATGCCAAAAAGAATCATAGAAACTGTGATGAATTTAAAGTTGTTGGATGAAATGCTTCTTTTCAAAACTCTTGCCAGTACGTCTATGAAAGTTTAGGTATAATTTCATTTGGAGATATCAAAAATCTAAACTGGAGTCTTATTTTGAATATGAAGCTTATGCCAAGTGATTCTCTTGGATCCCTCATCCCCATTATCCCCATATCGGTCCTGGAAGTAACTGTAAGCCATTCCGTCTGCCTTAAAGACACTCAAAATCAACTGGGTGAGCAGTGTTAAAAATGCTAATACAGGTGGGTATATAATAAAGTGCTTAGTTGGCAGCAGATACTGGATGTATTTTTTAGAGTTCAGAGAATGAAGTGGCTTAGAGCAGTCGAGAGCGCTTGCATGCAAGAGTTGGGATAAAAGGATTTTAGGAACAAAAGCAACGAGATACTGATTTCCTCCTATAAATTTACATTCAAGTAAAATTGGCTCTATTGGACCTCTGAGCTCTTCTGAAATTTTGTATAATTTAAGCCCTGTGTTGCTGTCCTTTTGAAGCTGGCTAATATGTGAAGCCACAGCCACCAACGATGCAGATTTGAGAGTGAACAATGGACTCTGCTCACTCTTCCTTTGAGTCCAGGAGGGAGCTAATAACTTTCCTTCCCGGGCATGCAAAACCTAGTGGGGGATGCCCAGTGTGGATGGCTGAATTGACGCAGACAAGCCTTCTGGAGGGGCTTCTAAAGCCCTCCTGCCTTTGAAGTGAGTCAGGATACCTCATGTGGAGCTGTCCTAGGCATGGTGGGACCAGATCCACAGAACATTCTTGCCGTAGTGGGGCTGCGAGCATTCCCTCCAGCCTCCTGTTTGGACAGCAGGAGCCCAGCAGGCACCCAGGGAGCACGCCCCATGGAGTCACCAAGTCTGCAAGAGCAGTTACCACCCATCGAATCCTGTTCCCCGATATGGTGCTGGCTGGAGCAGGAAGGGGGCTGCTCATCAGACTGAACTTTCTTCCCTTCTGAGAGTTTGTTTTTTTTTTTTCCTCTCTTAAACCAAAGGCAGAATTTTTGTTTGAAAATGATTTCTTAGACTGGTTTTAGTTAGAAATTTCCATAGGGAACAATAGAACTATAGTACATTTCTAATTTAAAACTTTGCATTTGTTGATGAAGTCATGAAAATAACTAGACTAGGCAACACAAACATCTGTTACTTTCAATATTTTCTCCTTTAGCTTGCAGCAAAATTGTGGCACTGGTCTTGGAATGTGGGCTCTGTGTCTGATCAATATTTTAAGGGGTTTGGAAATGCACAAGAAAGTATAGATAAGAGTCTCTACTCAAATGTGTAATGCATTGCAGATTGCACTGTGGGTTTCTGAAACAACAACAAAAAAAATCGTGGTAGGTTTTTAAGGCAGTTTGGCAGAATAGTCCTAATCCTTGATGGAGGGTATTTAAGTTAATGTTAGTCACAACATAAAGCTCAAGTTCAAAATTTGTGTCTCCCTCCAATTACCACCCATCAAACTACTTGAAATGGAAACAAAACTGAACTTCTCTGGGGCAGGGCGGTGGGGGCAGGGGAGGGAATGCAAGGCTGTTTCGATGATCAAATGTATTGGGAACAAAGGTTCTTGTTAGCCATGTTGGATGTGCTGCGGGGAAGTTTCAGTTAACTTGGCTGTGGACTAGTTGTGATAGCTGAGCAGGGTGGCTCTTGCTATTAGCAACCTCTGGTAGGGAAGGTGAATCTAGGCCTGGGAGAGGCAAGGACCAAACTCCCAGCACTCACTGAATTGGGGCCTGGAATGCTCTAGCTGCTGGGGCACGGCTTCTGCATCTCCCTGCACAGGTCCAGGAGAGCTGCAGAGACACAGCTCACTTTGGTGTTGGAAAAGCATTCACATCCTAAAACAAATCTGTGTGTGCCACTATTATTATTATTTCCTCCCAAAGACTTCTTAAAATGAATGTGACCTTGAGATGGTTGCTGTTGCTCTTCAGTTGCTAAGTTGTGTCTGTCTCTTTTGCGACCCCATGTACTGTAGCCCACCAGGGTCCTCTGTCCTTGGGATTTTCCAGGCAAGGATACTGGAATGAGTTGATGTTTCTTACTCCAGGGGATCTTCCCAACCCAGGGATCCAACTTTCGTCTCTTAACCCACTGAGATGCTTGCTATTTAACAAAAGTGCTATTACAGTATTACCTACCAGGAAATTATCATCCTGCTCAAAATATTAAAGATTATTTTCTTCCCTTTAAAAAAATTGAAAAAGTTTCCTTCTGATGCACCTGTCTTGGGTAGCCTGCAGCCTGCTGGGTGGTGCTGGGAGGAGACTATTCATAGGAGGGGAAAGACTTTTCCTCTACTGTTGCAGTTTTATTTATTTATGTATTTATGGCTGTGCTGGGTCTTCTTTATGTATTTATGCTGTACATAGATAGGGTTTTCTCTTGCTGCAGCGGTGGGGGTTACTCTAACTGTGGTATGCAGTCTTCTCACAGTGGTGGCTTCCCTTGGTGCAGACCATGGGCTCTGGGTGTGCGGGCTTCAGTAGTTGCGCCAAGTGGGCTCCAGAGCACAGGCTCAGTACTTGTGGCACATGGGCTTAGTTTCCCTATAGCACGAGGGATCTTCCAGAACTAAGGATCGAACCAGTGGCCCCTGTGTTGGCAGGCAGATTCTTAATGACTGGACTATCGGGGAAGTCCAACAGTCCCAGATTTGTTGGAAAGATCGAGGGTAGAAGGAGAAGAGGGTATTAGAGGGTGAGATGGCTGGAAGGCATCATCGATGCAATGGACATGAACTTGGGCAGACTTTGGGAGATGGTGAGAGACAGGGAGGTCTGGTGTGCTACAGTCCATGGGGCTGCAAAGAGTAGGACACGACTAGGTGGCTGAACAACATACTGTCTTAATAGAGGAAGGGAAGGGGAGTGTAGGCTACTTAGGAGAAAGTAAATGATTTTGGGGAAAGCTATTGGGCTCTTAGAAGAAGAGATGGGAGGTGTGATGGTTTGTGAAAAGTTTGCACGGGGTGGGGTGGACTTCTAGCCTCCTCTCCTGTGGTGAGTCCATCTTCTCTGGTTGATGAAATTCCTGTAGTGAGGGGGGAGATTAATGAAAACTGAATTCTTTTGGATGATCTGTCTTTAGGCAGATGAGGGGAGTTCAGAGAAAGCCTCTATGAGGCTTCAGCACAAAATAATACACCAAAGCAGCATATTCTGGTGTGGCATGTCCTGAACTCCTCTGTACCCAGAAGGTAGTCTTATCTGGCTGCCTACATAAGGTCCTGGACAGGTCTAAGTGGGAATGAAGGGAAGTCAGGTGAGCTGACTTGGTCTGGCGCTCTCTCTACAGGACAGGATACAGAGATCTTGGGTTTTGAAGTTGAATGCTCCAGGGAAGCTTGGAGTTAAAGGTGGTAAATCGATTGTATTCAAGCCTTTGAATGCTTCTGCTGAATGCTTTTCTAGACTGACCAAGTTCTACTTTTCAACACTCTGTCCCTTAGGGAGGCTTTTGAGTCTTAAATAGTCAGGTCTTCTTGGCTCCTCAGCTTCACAATGGGTGGTTTTCTCTTAAGAGGAATATTGGTTGCCTGGGAAATATCAGATAATACTCTGACTTCCATTTTTCCTCCTGCATTTTGTAAGAGATCATTCTTGTCACTTCAAAAAATGAACTGTTTTTTTCTTGACTTTTAGGGCCAAGAGTTTTTTTCCTACTTACCTTCTCTCATGAATTAATAACTTCTGATATGTTTGCATCATATGTCTAAATCTGAATTAAAAACTAGATTGCTGTTAGTTTGAAAATCTAGAATCTGACTTTATAATGACTAAGTTTTTACCTCTGCAAATTGCTGCTTAGTATTCTGCCATGTTGGATTTTATTTTGTTCCATTCTCTTACTTCAGAAGTAAAAACAGTGATTTTTCACCATTGTAGACTGCAGTCAAAAACCCCACAAACTTAAGCAAACTTCCATGCAACTTCAGAAATAATATTTAAAAATAATTTCATTTTTTAAAAGTTATAGAGAATTCCCAGTTTGAGTAACTGTTTTTCATTAATCATGGAAGCATAGCTCATCTTTTCTTCCATTCCTTCCATGTCCTGTCCCAAGAGCACATTCTTTCCATCTTTACCCACTGTTGACATGTTCTGTCCTCTAGAAGGATACATTTCATGTCACTCTTTGCTCATCTACATTCCCATTATGATCTCTAACATTAACCTTTATAGCATTTGTGGCTTCACTTTCACTTTTCACTTTCGTGCGTTGGCGAAGGAAATGGCAACCCACTCCAGTATTCTTACCTGGAGAATCCCAGGGATGGCGGAGCCTGGTGGGCTGCCGTCTATGGGGTCGCACAGAGTCAGACACGACTGAAGTGACTTAGCAGGAGCAGCAGTCCATCCTAAAGGAGATCAGTCTTGGGTGTTCTTTGGAAGGACTGATGTTGAAGCTGAAACTCCAATACTTTGGCCACCTCATGCGAAGAGTTGACTCATTGGAAAAGACTCTGACGGCTGGGAGGGATTGGGGGCAGGAGGAGAAGGGGACAACAGAGGATGAGATGGCTGGATGGCATCACCGACTCGATGCACATGAGTTTGGGTGAACTCTGGGAGTTGGTGATGGACAGGGAGGCCTGGCGTGGGGCGATGCATGGGATTGCAAAGAGTCGGACATGACTGAGCAACTGAACTGAACTGAGCCTGCTTCAGAGGACGATTTCAGGTGCCCTTAGGTGGTTGGATGTCACCTTACCTGTATATGTCCTCACCCTTAGACCTTGTCCTTGACTTTACTCTTGCAGATACGTTAACACACAGGGTTACATCCACATGATACAAACATGTGCATACACACACATCATGTGCAAATTAATTTACATGACACTCAGTAAACATGTGTTTAATCAGTAAGCATGCACTAGCATGTGTACGTGTGTGTGCACGAGGGTGGTTTATGTTGCTTGTGTGCTGTAGAAGTCGGCACTGAAAACAGCTTCCTTCAGTTCTGAAGTTCCTATTGTGTAGCTTCAGACATTTTCCTTTCTGGATAATTCCTTTTCAAAAAGTTGAAGAAAATTTGCACAGCAATTTTGACTTACTTGTAGGTGGAAGAAAGGATAATTTTTACACTTTACAGCAATTTTGGATTTTTCACACGTGGATAATTCTATAAGCTCTCAAAGCAAACACTTCAGAATTTCCTTTTTTTAGATTGAAATGATTGAAAATAACACTATAATGTTTGTATTTTGCTTTTTATAATGATTACTATGTATACCCATTATTATATATTTATATAATTAACATCACTATGAATGTCTAATTGATTGGTTGCTTACTTAATCCTTTTAAAAAATCTTTTTGAATCTATGTATACCCAGGCACAAAGGAAATATTTTCTTTCTTTTTGAATCCCTGGAAAATCCACTTACTTGCTTTTAGCACTGGAAAAATTTTTATTTTATTTTTTGTTCAACTAGGCATTAAGTTGAGAGATAAAGCAGACTTCTTTCCCAAATGTCTTTGGTATCACCTTTGGCTATGTGCAGTGGGAACTGGGTCACTGTCTTCTTCACCCTACCCACTTTGCCGCAGAGTGGTTGTCATTTAGGTGGTGCTGGTCCTTTATGTAGGTGACAGCATGTCTAGGAAATTTATGATAGTGTAAAGCACTGTGGAGGGATTTAGAAATTCTCTCCCTTTGAAAGTGGAATGTCCTCTACTAACTGGTAAGAATAAGCCTTTTTTTTTTTTTTTTTTTTTTGGTAGTGCAAGAACTTCAGAGATTTTGAAAAGTAGGGGAAAAAAATAATCTCACACAGTCTAAGAAAACTGTGTTTAGGACAGTTTGGCAACAAAGTGATAAAAGACACTGTTTTAGGGTTCTTAGGCTGGGATGTAGCTGTTTTAGTGGGCTATTCAAATCTAGAATGGCCTTCTTTTATTTCCTGGAGAAATAAATAAGTTGTAAAAAAGGTAAGGCTTTCAAGCTGTAATAATAAAGCCTGAATTTTAACTTAGGAGATTTTTCAATAATACTCAACTCTTTCAATATTATTCTCAAACTGAATATTAAGTATTATTTTAGAGTTTAGTGAACAAAACATGTAGTACACAGGGAAATATTATTACATGAACCTCATGTCTGACGTATCCCCTACTTCTCTGAGTAGAATTTGTAACTGTACTCTTACCCTAAGCATTGCATCCCACACGTATGTGTGTCCCCATGTTAATTAAGACAGGGTCGACAAACTAGGACTACGAGCTGACCCTGGACCACCACTTGTTTTTGTAAATACAGTGTAATGGATACAGTGCTCACTTTCATTTAAGCCTTGTCTGTGGCTGCTTCAGGCTTCCCTTGTAGCTCAGATGGTAAAGAGTCTGCCGACAACGCAGGAGACCTGATTCGATTCCTGGGTTGGAAAGATCCCCTGGAGAAGGCAAGGGCAACCCACTGCAGTATTCTTGCCTGGAGAATCCCAGGGACAGAGGAGCCTGGCGGGCTACAGTTCATAGGGTTGCAGAGGTCGCAGAGAGTCAGACACAACCGAGCGAATGACACTCCATGGCTGCTTTCAAGCTTACCAGCAGAGCTGAGTAGTTGTGACACATACTGTATGGCTTGTAAAGTGAAAAATATTTTTGGCCCTTAGAGCAAAAGTTTGCCAACCTCTAATCTAGGGTATCAGTTTTCTTCTCTTTTCCTTTACTGATAGTATCACAGAAAAATGTAAATAATGTATATTTTTCTTCCTGTGGCTAACTCTCCCCTCTTTGAAAACAAAAACCAAAAGCAAAACAAAAGGACCAAACTAAACAACCCCCAAAACAAAAATAAAGTCTTTACAAAATTTCAAAAAGTGATGTGAACTAGACTCACAGAGTCATGAAATTATGCTTATTAAAATACGCTGATCTTAATGTAGAATTTTATTCCTGTCTAGGCAGCATAGCGAAAAAAGAGTACTGGTATATGACTCAAAGAACTTATGTTCCTATTTCAGTTTTGCTGCTCTCTAACTTCAGGGGTTGATAGTTATTTTTAGTAAAGGGCAAGATAATAACTACTTTAGACTTTGTGCACCATCTTTATTTTATTTTATATTGTACAAACAGGGTGGGCTGAGTTTGGTCTGCCAGCCCGTAGTTGGACTTCTCCTACCGTAACTCAGACTCTCCTGGTAAGCCACAGACTTCATGGGTGGCATTTTCAGGAGACCAAAATCAACAGTACCTTTCAGTTTTAATATTTTTCTATCTCCTTATGATTCAAAGCCAGGGTTTATATTTGACTACATTTAATGTGGATCATTTTCTTACCATGTGGAAAGAAGAGTCAGAATCATATGTGAAGTGGCGTTGTTGTTGTTTTCCAGTTGGTCAGTCATGTCTGACTTTTTGTGACCCCACGGAATGCGGCACACCAGGCTTCCCTGGCCTTCACTATGTCCTGGAGTGTACTCAAAACTCATCCTTTGAGTCAGTGATGCCATTCAACTGTCTCATCCTCTGTTGCCCCCTTCTTCACTTGCCCTCACTCTTGCCCAGCATCACGGTTTTTTTTTTTTTTTCCAATGAGTCAGTTCTTCGCATCAGGTGGCCAAGTATTGGAGCTTCAGCTTCAGCATCAGTCCTTCCAATGAATATTCAGGGTTGGTTTACCATGTGGAAAGAAGAGTCAGAATAATATGTGAAGTGGCATGTGATAAGAAACTCAATTTTTGCATGTCTTGATATATGAATTTCTGTTGCTTTGTAATGAATTGATTCCAAACTTAGAAATGTGAAACAATTCTTTAAGTTTGTCAGAAATTAAAAAAAAGGCTTGATTGCACAGTTTTCACTTGGAGTTTCTCGTGAATCCCCGTACGCTGACATCCAAGATGGCTCCTGATTGATGCTGGTCATCAGATGGGAGCTTAGCTGAGACTATTTATTGGAGCACCTGGCCTCTTTACCATGAAGTTTCTGAGTGGTCAAACATCTTACATAGTACTTGGTTTACTCCCAAAGTGAGCATGCCCAGAGAATGAGGTAGAAGCTGCATGACATGTACTGGCCTAGCCTGGCAAATCTGTATTCCAAACTTTCCCAGATTTAAGTGGAGGAGAGGTAGACCCTCCCTCCTTAGAGGAGAAATGGCAAAGAATTTGGGGCCATATTTTAAAATCACCACATCCAGATCTGATAATTTTTAAGTGTATAGCACTAACACTGATCTAGCAAAAATTTTTGTATCAGCTATTGTGTAATTAACCATAGCAATTAATGGTGAGATATCTTAATTTGGATCTTCCATCATAATGGAACTGAAGTCACACACACACACACACACACACAATGAAATATTATGCAACCTTAACAAAGAAGGAAATTCTGCCATTTGTGATGATATGGATGAACCTGGAGAATATTGATCTGTGAAATAAAGCAGACACAGAAAGACAGATACTTCATGACCTCACTTATATGCAGAATCTAAGAAAGTGAACTCATAGCAATGGAGCAAAATAGTGATACCTAGGAGCTGGGAGTAGAGGAAAAGAGATGTTAGTCAAAAGGCACAACCTCAAGAGACCTAATGTAGAGATTAGTGACTACAGTTAATAATAAATTAGTGTATACTGCAAAACATGTATAAAGAGTAGATCTTAAGTGTTCTTGTATACTAAAGAAAAAAAATAATTGTTTGAGATGATGGATATTTTGGTGAGTTTCACTAGTTATTTCAAAATGTAATCACTTCAAAATGTGTATATATTTGAAAACATAATGCTGTACACCTTAGACAGTGCAATTTCCATTTGCCAATAATATGTCAATAAATCTGGGAATAAAACACAGATGAGGTTAGAGAAGTGGCATTGATGGGGACCTCATGTGTGCCTTATCAGCCATGAGAAGAAGTTTGGATTTAACTGAGTAAAGTGGGAATTCATTACAGAGATTTGAGCAGAAGGATGATATTTTCTGACTTCAGTTCAGTTCAGTTGCTCAGTCGTGTCCGACTCCTCGTGACCCCATGAATCGCAGCACACCAGGCCTCCCTGTCCATCACCATCTCCCGGAGTTCACTCAGACTCACATCCATCAAGTCTGTGATGCCATCCAGCCATCTCATCCTGGGTCGTCCCCTTCTCCTCCTGCCCCCAATCCCTCCCAGCATCAGAGAGTTTGCCAATGAGTCAACTCTTCTCATGAGGTGGCCAAAGTACTGGAGCTTCAGCTTTAGCATCATTCCTTCCAAAGAAATCCCAGGACTGATCTCCTTCAGAATGGACTGGTTGGATCTCCTTGCAGTCCAAGGGACTCTCAAGAGTCTTCTCCAACACCACAGTTCAAAAGCATCAATTCTTTGGCACTCAGCCTTCTTCACAGTCCAACTCTCACATCCATACATGACCACAGGAAAAACTATAGCCTTGATTAGACGGACCTTAGTCGGCAAAGTAATGTCTCTGCTTTTGAATATGCTATCTAGGTTGGTCATAACTTTCCTTCCAAGGAGTAAGCATCTTATAATTTCATGGCTGCAGTCACCATCTGCAGTAATTTTGGAGCCCCCAAAAATAAAGTCTGACACTGTTTCCACCATTTCCCCACCTATTTCCCATGAAGTGATGGGACCAGATGCCATGATCTTTGTTTTCTGAATGTTGAGCTTTAAGCCAACTTTTTCACTCTCCTCTTTGGCTTTCATCAAGAGGCTTTTTAGTTCCTCTTCACTTTCTGCCATAAGGGTGGTGTCATCTGCATATCTGAGGTTATTGATATTTCTCCCGGCAATCTTGATTCCAGCTTGTGTTTCTTCCAGTCCAGCGTTTCTCATGATGTACTCTACATATAAGTTAAATAAGCAGGGTGACAATATACAGCCTTGACATACTTCTTTTCCTATTTGTAACCAGTCTGTTGTTCCATGTCCACTTAGATGTTTTCTTTTTTACTCTAAACTTTTTGAGGTAAAATTTTTAATTGAAATATTAGTTAATGTACAATATTATGATAATTTCACATGTACTAAATACATAATGACTTGTATATATTGCAAAAATGACCGCTACAATAAACCCAGTAACAGTCTATCCTCATACAAAGTTATTACACTATTACTGACCATATTCCATATGCTGTATTATATCCTAATATATATTTTAATATAATTAGGGTTTGCACTTATTTTTTGCTATTAAAATAATTTTTTTATTAACGTATAGTTGATTTACAGTGTGTTAGTTTCTGGTGTATAGTAGAGTGGTTTAGTTATATAGTTATGTACATGTAACTATATATTTTTCATATTCTTTTCCATTATGATTTATTATATATTGAATATAGTTCCTTGTGCTCTCCTGTTGCTGTTGCTGCTGCTAAGTCGCTTCAGTCGTGTTCCACTCTGTGTGACCCTATAGATGGCAGCCCATCAGGCTCCCCTGTCCCTGAGATTCTCCAGGCAAGAACACTGGAGTGGGTTGCCATTTCCTTCTCCAATGCATGAAAGTGAAAAGTGAAAGTGAAGTCGCTCAGTCGTGCCCAACTCTTAGCAACCCCATGGACTGCAGCCCACCAGGCTCCTCCGTCCATGGGATTTTCCAGGCAAGAGCACTGGAGTGGGTGCCACTGCCTTCTCTGTTGTGCTCTGCAGTAGAGCCTTATTGTTTATGCATTCTATATATAATGGTTTGCATCTGCTAATCCTAAACTCTTAATCCATCTGTCCCCTATCCTGCCTTCCCCTTTTGAATTAGTTTAGTCTGGATATATGCCCAGGTGTGGGATTGTTGGATCCTACAGCAATTCTATATCTAGCTTTTTGAGGAACCCTTGTACTGTTCTTCATATTGGCTGGACTGGTTTACATTCCCACCAACAGTTTAGGAGGGTGCCCTTTTCTCCACACCTTCTCCAGTATTTATTATTGACTGTTTAATGATGGCCATTCTGACCAGTGTGGTGTTGTACCCCATTGTAGTGTTCATTTTTTAAAAAAATTAAAAAAAATTGACATGTAGTTGATTTACAATGTTGCATTAGTTTCAAGTGTACAGCAAAGTGATTGTTATACAAATCTATCTATCTGTATCTACTCTTTTCTAGAGTTTTTTTCTCCATATAACTTATTACAAAGCACCTCACTCCAGTTTTGATTTCTATTTCTCTGATAATTAGTGATGTTGAGCATCTTTTCATTTGCCTATTGGCCATCTGAATGTCTTCTCTGGAGAAATGTCTGTTTAGTAGGTCTTCTGTTCTTTTTTTGTTTGGATTCCTTTTTTTTTTTTGATTGTTGTTATTGAGTTCTGTGAGCTGTTTATATATTTTGAAAGTTAAGCCCCTGTTGCTCACATCATTTGTAAACATTTTCTTCCAGTCCATAAATTGTCATTGCATTTTGTTGATGATTTCCTTTGCTGTGAAAAATCTTATAAATTTGATTATGTTCTATTTATTTTTGCTTTTATTTCTATTGCCTTGGTAGACTGACCTAAGAAAACATTAGTATATGTCAGAAAATGTTTTGCTTACTTTCTCTTCTAAGAGATTTATCATGTCATGTCTTATATTTAAATCTTTAAACCATTTTGAGTTTATTTTTGTGTGTGTGGTGTGAGGATGTATACTAACTTCATTGATTTATGTACAGGTGTCCACTTTTCCAGTACCACTTTTTGAAAGACTCTTTTCTCCATTGAATGTATGCTAAGTCACTTCAGTCATGTCTAACTCTATACAACCCTATGGACTTCAGCCTGCCAGGCTCCTCTGTCCATGGGGATTCTCAAGGCAAGAATACTGGGGTGGGATGCCATGCCCTCTTTCAGGGGATCTTCCTGACCTAGGGATTGAACCTGCATCTCTTATGTCTCCTGCCTTGGCAGGCAGGTTTTTTTTTTTTTTTTAAACCACTAATGCCATCTCTTACCACATTTATAAAATGCTGATTAATTTGTAGGTTTGTGGGTCCATTTCTGGAATCTCTGTTTGGTTCCATTGATCCATAAAACTGTTTTTGTGCCAATACCACACTGTTTGGATTACTGTATCTTTGTAGTATTGTCTGAAGTCTGTGAGGGTTATTTCTGATATTTTATTGTTAGTGTAAAGAAATGCAACCAGTTTCTATATGTTAATCTTGGATCCTGCTACCTTGCTTAATTTTCAGTTCTAGTAGTTTTTGTGTGAAGTTTTTAGGGTCTTCTATATATACTATTAAGTCTTCTGCATATAATGACAGTTTTACCTCTTTCTTTTCAATCTAGACACTTTTTATTTCTTGTCTGATTGCTGTGGCTAGTACTTCCAATACTGTGTTGAAAAGAAATGTTGAGAGTGGGCATCCTTGTCTTGTTCCAGATTTTAGCAGGAAGGCTTTCAGTTTTTCATTGTTCAGTGTTATGTTGGTTGTGGGTGTGTCACAAATAGATTTTGTTAAATTGAGATATGTTTCCTTTATATGGGGTTTGCACATTTTAATCCCCTTTGCCTAA
This sequence comes from Capra hircus, assembly GCF_001704415.2. Taxonomy (NCBI): domain Eukaryota; kingdom Metazoa; phylum Chordata; class Mammalia; order Artiodactyla; family Bovidae; genus Capra; species Capra hircus. The sequence continues at coordinate 20,869,894 of NC_030814.1, forward strand.
TTTGCCCACTTTCTCACCACCCTCTCTTATAGCAACTACCCATTTGTTCTTAGTATCTATGAGTAGGTTTTTGTTTTGTTTGTTTTGAGTTTTAGATTTCAAATGTAAATGAGATCATGTGTTTATCCTTCTTCCTCTCTTATTCACTCATTTTATCTTCTAGATCCATCCATGCTGTTGCAAGTGCCAAGAGTTCATTTTTGTTAATGGCTGAGTAATATGCCTATGCATGTGTGTGTCTGTGTGTACCACAAATTTATCATATGTCTGTCTAAGGACACTTATATTGGCTACTGTAGCTTTGAAGTATAGTTTGAAATCAGGGCTTGTGATATCTCCACCTTTATTCTTCTTTCTCAAGATTGTTTTAGCTCTTGGGGGTCTTTTGTGTTTCCATGCAAATTGTAGCATTATTTATTCCAGTACTTTGAAAAATGCCATTGATACTGCGATATTGCCTTATGTAGGATGATCACTTTAACAATAATTATTCTTCCAGTCCATGAGCATGATATATCTTTCCATTTGTTTGTCTTCAGTGTATTATAGTTATCTGAGTACACATATTTTACCTCCTTGGTTGGATTTATTCCTAGGTATTTTATACTAATTTATTTTTGCTTGTCCTGGGTCTTCATTGCTGCTCACTGGTTTCCTACAGTTGTGGAGAGTGGGGGCTACCCTTTGTTGTGGTGCATGGACTTCTCATGGCGGTGGCTTCTCTTGTTGCAGAGGACAGCCTGTAGGCACAGGGGCTTCAGAGGTTGCAGCACGTGGGTTCAGTAGTTGCCATGTGCAGGCTTGAGGGCGTGCGTGCTTCAGTAGTTGGCAGCACACAGACTCAGTAGCTGTGTCTCCTGGGCCCTAGAGCGCAGGCTCAGTAGCTGTGGCACAGTGGCTTAGTTGCCCCATGGCATGTTGAATCTTCCTGGACCAGGGATCAAACCCATGTCTCCTTCATTAGTAGGCAGATTCCCATCCACTTTACCACCAGGGAAGCCCTATTTTATTGCATCTTAATGTAATTGTAAATGAAATTGTTTTCTTTATTTCTCTATCTGATAGCTTGTTGTCATTGTATAGAAACACAATAGATTTCTGTATATTAATTTTGTATACTGTGATAAACATTGGGGTACATGTGTCTCTTTCAATTCTGGTTTCCTCAGTGTCTATGCCCAGCAGTGGGATTGCTGGGTCATAAGGCAGTTCTATTTCCAGTTTTTTAAGGAATCTCCACACTGTTCTCCATAGTGGCTGTACTAGTTTGCATTCCCACAAACAGTTTAAGAGGGTTCCCTTTTCTCCACACCCTCTCCAGTATTTATTGCTTGTAGACTTTTGGATTGCAGCCATTCTGACTGACATGAAATGGTACCTCATTGTGGTTTTGCTTTGCATTTCTCTAATAATGAGTGATGTTGAGCATCTTTTCATCATCGCAGCACTGTTTATAATAGCCAGGACATGGAAGCAACCTAGATGTCCATCAGCAGATGAATGGATAAGAAAGCTGTGGTACATATACACAATGGTGTATTACTCAGCCATTAAAAAGAATATATTTGAATCAGTTCTAATGAGGTAGATGAAACTGGAGCCTATTGTATAGAGTGAAGTAAGCCTGAAAGAAAAACACCAATACAGTATACTAACACTGCTGCTGCTAAGTCGCTTCAGTCATGTCCGACTCTGTGTGACCCCATAGACGGCAGCCCACCAGGCTCCCCCGTCCCTGGGATTCTCCAGGCAAGAACACTGGAGTGGGTTGCCATTTCCTTCTCCAATGCATGAAAGGGAAAAGTGAAAGTGAAGTTGCTCAGTCATGTCTGACTCTTAGCGATCCCATGGACTGTAGCCTACCAGGCTCCTCCATCCATGGGATTATTCCAGGCAAGAGTACTGGAGTGGGGTGCCATTGCCTTCTCCAGTATACTAACTCATATATATGGAATTTAGAAAGATGGTAACGATAACCCTGTATGTGAGGCAGCAAAAGAGACACAGATGTATAGAACAGTCTTTTGGACTCTGTGGGAGAGGGAGAGGGTGGGATGATTTGGAAGAATGGCACTGAAACATGTATAATATCATATATGAAACGAATTGCCAGTCCAGGTTCAATGCATGATACTGGATGCTTGGGGCTGGTGCACTGGGACGACCCGGAGGGATGGTACGGGGAGGGAGGAGGGAGGGGGCTTCAGGATGGGGAACACATGTACACCCATGGTGGATTCATGCTGATGTATGGCAAAACCAATACAATATTGTAAAGTAATTAGCCTCCAATTAAAATAAATAAATTTATATTAAAAATTTTGTATCCTATAACTTTATGGAATTACTTTATTCTAATAGTTTTTTGATGGCATCTTTTGGATTTTTTGTGTATAGTATCATGTAATCTGTAGTCAGTGATGGTTTTACTTCTTCTTTTCCTATTTGGATTCCTTTTATTTCTTTTTCTTGTAGGATTCCTGAAGCTTAGAGTTTCAATACTGTGTTGGAAAAAGTGAAAGTGGGCATTCATGCCTTGTTCCTGATCTTAGAAGAAATTCTTTCGGCTTTGCACCATGAACATTGAGTATGATATTCAGTTCAGTCACTCAGTCATGTCTGACTCTTTGCAACTCTATGGACTGCAGCACGCCAGGATTCCCTGTCCATCACCAACTCCCAGAGCTTGCTCAAACTCATGTCCATTGAGTTGGTGATGCCATACAACCATCTCTTCCTCTGTCATCCCCTTCTCCCCTGCCTTCAATCTTTCCCAGCATCAGGGTCTTCTCCAATGAGTTGGTTCTTTGCATCAGGTGGCCAAAGTATTAGAATTTCAGCTTCAACATCAGTCCTTCCAATGAATATTCAGGAGTGATTTCCTTCAGGATTGATTGGTTTGATCTCCTTGCAGTCCAAGGAACTCTCAAGAGTCTTCTCCAACACCACAGTTCAAAAGTATCCATTTTTTGTATGATGTTATATTGTTACCTGTGGGCTTATCATGTATGGCTTTTATTAGTTTGAGATATGTTCCTTCTACACCCATTTTGGTGAGTATTTTTAATCATAAATGTTGAATTTTGTCAAAAGTTTTTTTGCATCTATTGAGATGATCATACAATTTTTATTGTTCAATTTGTTAAGGTGTATCAAATTGTTTTGTGGATACTGAACTATCCTTGTGTCTCCAGAATTACTCCTATTTGATTTTGGTGTATGATTCTTTTAATGTATTGTTAAATTTGATTTGCTGATATTTTGTTAAAGGATTGTCCATCTATTTTCATCAGTTTTATTGGTCTTTAATTTTTTTTTTTTTTGAGCTGTCTCTGGTTTTGGTATTAGGTTGATGCTGGTCTTATGCAATGAGTTTGAAAACTTCCTTTTCAGTTTTATTTTATTGAAGTAGTTTGGGAAAGATAGATATTAACTTTTCTTTAAATGTTTGGTAGAGTTCACCTGTGAAGTCGTCTGGTCCTGGACTTTTATTTGTTGTTGTTGTTTTTTTTAATCCCTGATTCAATTTTATTACTGGTATTAGGTCTGTTCATATATTCTATTTCTTCCTGATTCAGCACTGGGTGATGTTTTAGGCTATATTATTGTCTGTTGTCATTTCTTAATGATCTTTTGTGTTTCTGTGGTATCAGTTGTAACTTCTCTTTCTGACTTTATTTGGGTCCTCTTTCTTTCTTAAGTGAAGTCGCTCAGTTGTGTCCGACTCTTTGCGACCCCGTGGACTACAGTCCTACCAGGCTCCTGTAGCCTACCAGGCTCCTCCGTCCATGGGATTCTCCAGGCAAAAATACTGGAGTGGGTTGCCATTTCCTTCCCCAGGGGGTCTTCCCTGGGAAGACCCAGGGATCGAACTTGGGTCTCCCACATTGGAGGCAGACACTTTAACCTCTGAGCCACCAGGGAAGCCTTCTCTTTCTTTCTTAGTGAATCTATAAAAATGTATCTTAACTTTAATTTTTCAAAAATTAAATTTCAAAAATCTCTTCTACTTAAGTTTCTTTCATTTGTTTTTGTTCTGATTATTATTTATTTCCTTCTACTAATTTCAGTTTTGTTCTTCTTTTTCTAGTTCCTTTACCTATAAAGTTAGACATTTATTTGAGCTTTATTCTTTTTTCCCCCCTGAGGAAGGCTTGTATCCCTGAAAACTTCCCTCTGTAAGTGGTTGACCTACTTCCTCTACTCTGTGCTTGCCCTTACCAGTCAGATTTTTCCTTTTGTAATTTTCATATTTCTAGTTGTGTTTTTTCTTTTCTATTTAGAGAAGTCCCTTTGACATTTCTTGTAAAGCCAATGCTGAACTCTTTTAGCTTTTGCTTATCTGACTTCCCTTGTGGCTCAGACAGTAAAGCATCTGCCTACAATGTGGGAAATTCAGGCTCAATCCCTTGGTCAGGAAGATCCCCTGGAGAAGGAAATGGCAACCCACTCCAGTATTCTTGTCTGGAAAATTCCATGGACGGAGGAGCCTGGTAGGTTACCATCCACGGGGTCACAAAGAGTAGGACACGACTGAGCGACTTCACTCATTCACTATCTGTAAAACTCATTATTTCTCCTTAAATCTGAATGGGTAGATTATTCTTGGTTGTAGAATTTTTTCTTTCTTCACTTTGAATATATAATACTGCTCCCTCTGATCTTCAAAGTTTCTGCTGAAAAGTCAGCAGATGGACTTATGGGAGTCCCCTGTTCATAAATAGTTGATTTCCTCTTGCTGCTTATAAGTTTCTTTCTTAATCTTTATTCTTTTCCACTTTAGCTGTAATGTGCCTTGGTATAGATATCTTTGGGTTCAGCTTGTTTTAGACTCTCTGTGCTTCCTGAACCTGGATGTTTGTTTCCTTTCTTAGGTCTGGGACATTTTCAGCTTTTGTTTCTTCTAATGTGTTTCATGCCCATTTCTCTCCTCTCCTTCTGGGACCTCCTATAAAGCAAATGCTAATGCATTTGATGTTTTCTCTGAGGTCTCTCAAACTGTCCTCATTTAAAAATAAGGTTTTTTTTTTTTTTCTGTTCAGCTTGAGTGACTTCTATTACTCTGTCTTCCAATTTACTCTTCCATTCCTCTGCATCACCTAAATTACTGTTGATTCACTTTGTGTAGTTTTTATTTAAGTTATAGTATTCTTTAGCTCTGTTTGGGTCTTCTTTATATTTTCTAATGCTTTGTTAAACTCCTCACTGTGGTAATCCATTCTTGTCCTTAGCATCTTTAGGATGCTAAAGGATCCTAGCATCCAAGCATCTGAACATGCTTGGTCACTGAGAATCTTTGTAGTCATTACCTTGAACTCGTTATTGGGTAGGTTGCTTATCTCTACTTTGTTTAGTTGTTCTTCAAAGATTTGGTCTTGTTCCTTCATTTGGAACGTATTTCTCTGTCTCCTCATTTTGGCCTAAATGTCTGTTTAATTTCTGTGTATTAGGTAGGTCAGTTATAATTCCTGATGTTGGAGATGTGGCTTTATATAGCAGACATTCTATGGGGCTCAGAAGCACAATCTTATGCTCTAAGAGGTGCCCTTATGTGGACTGTGTAGGTACTTCTGTTGTGGCAGGGCCAACTACTGAGGGCTGCTGGCAGGTAGGGGTGGTTCCTGGCCCCATTGGCTTCCAGGCCATGCCTCTCACAGTGGCTTCTGACCCACTGTTGGGTGGCACCACGTCCTGGCATGGCTGGCTGCACACCCTCCAGAGGTTGGGGGGCAGCCCACGTCTGGTTCCAGCCCTCTTAGATTTTATTTATTTATTTATTTTTTAAGTTGCTCAATCATGTCTAACTCTTTGCGACCCCATGGACTAGACAGTCCATGGAATTCTCCAGGCCAGAATGCTAGAGTGGGTAGCCTTTCCGTTCTCCAGGGGATCTTCCCAACCCAGGCATCGAACCCAGGTCTCCTGCATTGTAGGTGGATTCTTTACCAGCTGAGCCATAAGGGAAGCTCCTGACTTAGATTTTAAAAGTCACTATGGTCTATGAGTAAATAATAGCCTGTAATTTTGAGAGGCTGGGTGGGCACGAATGAAAGCGGAAGGCTCAGCTAGAAGGCTTTGTATTATTTTACGCAGAAGATGTTTGAGGACTGGATAGAGCATTAACAATATGAGTGAAAAGAGAAAGTAAAAATAGATGAGAGACTGTCCCCATTTTCCAGATAAGTAAATGGAGGCTTAGAGAATTTAACCAATTCTTGTAGAAAGTGGTAAACTGGTATTCTATTCTACATCTAACTTCCCAGATCAACTTCAGCCAAATGCCATATAGATTTGTCACATTTAAAATTAATGAAGTTCAAATAAATGAGGTTTTACTGTAATTTAGGTAGATTAGGCTAAATTAAGAGATGTTAGCCATGGTCCTATTTTTAGACATTTTCATTGATCATACCTGTTCACTGTCTTCATGTAGAAAATATTTAAAACATAATAACTTGAATGAAATTTGAATTATATCACCATTTTCACATGATTTTAGTGGAAAATGAGGAAATCACTGCAGATATAAAACCCCTAGCCTCATTCAAACATTCTGTAAAATACTGATGAACAAAACCTAAGAGTCAATCTGAGGAAGTTTGCTATTATCATTTTTGGGAATTGATAAATGATCAATGATATTTCTTAAGTGGTTTTTTTTTTTTCCTGCCTTTGGTTCAATTAAAATGAAAGTGAGTATTGGAGGCAATCATTTTGGGAGTAATTTAAAAGCAAATCTAAGGGGTGATACTTTGCATTGAAAAGTAGATGTTACTGGAACTAATCATTGTGATACCTTAACAAGGGAGAATATCCATTGATTAGATCTTTCTTCCTTTGGGCAAAAAAACGACACTCTGGTTCTATTCTTGCAGTAATACTTAAAAAAGTTTATTGGAGAAGAAATTGACTCCTTTATCATCGAGTTCATAGAATCCTTTTTGTACTTTTCCCCACTATATTTCTGTCGTCTGTGATCTCTGAGTTACCAACAAGGTGATTTACTTGTAACTCTAAAACCTCTCTGTTCCTCAATTTATAGGAACCTCTCTGTTCCTCTATTCCACATAATCGAGATCTTCAAAGTAAGCATCTTTCAAAGAGTGACAAGCAAAATACAGCTGCAAGATAAGTAACTCCCTTTTAAGCAGCTTTGCCTGCTGTCATTGTTGACTGCTGGAGGTGGTGATCCATGTCAGTCACTGAAACGACACCTTGGCGAGAATGCAATCTGCTCCTGGGGTTTCTGTGGATGGGAGCACTTTTAGATGATGAGATTTTCATATATTCCAAGTACCATACACAGTGCCTGGAACACAGTAGGTACCCAGTAAATAGTTATTAATAACAATTATCAAATCTTATTTTGAAAGCTTTCCTAACACAGGGTAGGCAAATTTGTTGCAGAATGGAGCAATGCAGGAATTTCCTTGTCAATCCTAGATAAAGTTTATTAATACTATAATAAATAACTCTTCAAGTAGGAAGAGACTTTTAGCAGGACTCAATGGATTGATATAAACTTATATTTTTAAGCCATCAAACTAAGAAGAGGTTAAGACTAACGTTTACTTATTAAGATAATTTCCTAATCATTCTTATAAGGACTTAATGAGTGACAAACTGACGCTGGATATAAATTTATGATTTCCCAAAATAACATTTGATTGGTTTGAGTGATGTCTTACATCAAGTAATCATAGTTAATTTTTGCTTCTGGAGAGATTTGACTTTACCAGTCTATCATGTCATCAGATGTATTTCAAGAATGATTTCTTTGTCTGTTGATACAAAGTTAAAGAATTCCTATGGAGATTCTTAAATCTATAACTTGTATTTTTATCAGGGCAGAGGGAACAAATTCAGCGTAGTGGCAGAAAGACTATATCTTCTGAAATATACTGCAAATACGTAAGGAATGATTTTATACTAAAATATCTTAAGTCATATAAATTAAGGGCAAAGTTAGGATTTTTCCCAATATGAATTTTGGTGCAAAAAGCAATGGGTCACTTATTTTAGGATTAAAGAAAGGTCAATAAATGCTGTGATCTCAGTTCTATTGTGAATATCAGCAGTTACAGCAATGAGAGAATAGGAGTTTTAAATGAAATACACTGCTAAAGCCAGTGTCAGTTATTTTTCTTGTTATATTTATTTTTCTTGTTATGCTTATTTCTTTAACTTTTAACATCTGTAATTAAGACTGATTTTGATTTTAATTCACAAAATAATCCAGGTCTAAAAGAGATTTCAGAGAGTTAAAATAGGATATACATATAAAATGGGGATAAAATTGTTACATTTTATGTTTCCAGATTCTTTTCTGAAGGATAAATTTTGAATGATTTCCTCTTTTTTTTTTTTTTTTTTTTGGTAATGAACCATGTACTCTAATAAACAAAGCCCTAATGACATTAACAGCATAATCACAGAAGGCACATAGAGAATTGGGAATAGGCTAATCCTTAACGACTAGAAACAACTACGCAACGTATGGAAATGGAGAGCTTAACCTGGGTGAAGAAAAGGTTTCATGTGTTATTTCAGCACTCACTGGCAGGACTGATATGAGGAGTCTGGATCTGGCTGTCTGTTGACCCAGGTTCCAGTTTTGCCACTGGACCAGGCACAGCACCGTTTTTTCATTATTAGAAGGTCTCTGGCAATGGCACCCCACTCCAGTGCTCTTGCCTGGAAAATCCCATGGACGGAGGAGCCTGGTGGGCTGCAGTCCATGGAGTCGCTGAGTTGGACACAACTGAGCGACTTCATTTTGACTTTTCACTTTCATGCCTTGGAGAAGGAAATGGCAACCCACTCCAGTGTTCTTGCCTGGAGAATCCCAGGGATGGGGGAGCCTGGTGGGCTGCCGTCTATGGGGTCACACAGAGTCAGACACGACTGAAGCGACTTAGCAGCAGCAGCTGCCCTTCTCCATAGCAGCGGTGCGTGCTTATTCTAAGAGCCACTCTGGTTCCCCAGTTTATCATTGTGCTTGAAATGTAGCATTGAGCCCAGGGATCTTGTTCTCAAACCCTGGCTGCACACTGGAAACATCTCTGAACTTTTATAAACTACCTGTATTCTGGCCCCTCCTTTCTCTAGATATTCTGACTTGAGCGGTCTGGGTGGGGGCTCAGGATTTGGGGTTTTTGGAAAGTTCCTTGGTTATTTCTAAGGTGCAACTAGAGTTGGGAACCCCGGGTCTAGTAAAAGTTTGGAGGAAGGAAGAAAACATTTTGTGAAGCTGTCTTAGTTCCCATCCTCGATACTGTGTTTTCTCACAGGTGCCTCAGAAGACCTAGTGAAACCCATCTCCAGTGAACCCAGTGAGGGTATTCATGGTTTTTGACTCTTTCCTAAATTGGGCTTCCCTCATAGCTCAGTTGGTGAAGAAGCCGCCTACAATGCAGGAGACCCTGTTTCAATCCCTGGGTCAGGAAAATCCACTGGAGAAGGGATCAGCTACCCACTCCAGAATTCTTGGACTTCTCTTGTGGCTCAGCTGGTAAAGAATCCGCCTGCAATGTGAGAGACCTTGGTTTAATCCCTGGGTTGGGAAGATCCCCTGGAGAAGGGAAAGGCTACCCTTTCCAATATTCTGGCCTGGAGAATTCCCTGGACTGCATAGTCCATGGTGTTGCAAAGAGCTGGATATGACTGAGAGACTTTCACTTTCACTTCACTTTAAATTGTTTTCTGGGTTCTCTTTGCCCAGAATCTTTCCTTTTTGGAAAACTTAAAAGAGAGGTCAGAGAAAGATAAGCAATCCTGATGAAACTTAGCATCATATTGGGACTCATGGTAGAATGGATTCTTTTAAAGGTAAGTAAATTGGGCAGAGTGGGTGGTAATGGATTGACATGCCAAAATGCATATATAATAAAATCAATCAAAGAAAACAACTTTATCCAATGGTATTACAGTAAATAAGCATTGGTATAGGATTTGGGAAGTTTTAGTTTCAGGTACTGACTTTATCATTACCAGCTGTGTGACATGTCCAATTTGCCTACCCTCTTTGAGCTTTCATTTCCTTAGCTATAACATAGAAACAACATCTGTTATACTTTGCTTACATGGTTGTTATGATGATTAAGTTCTGTTACAAAAGTGAAATAACATTTTGTATTTTTAGATGTTATACAAACGTTATTACTATGGGTTAAACTACTTTAATATGTATTAATGTGAACACATTTTGTGGTTCAATTTTTCAACAAGGGAATAATTCTGGGGAACAATGGTTATAAAAACTAATTAAATCAATGTGTCATAGTCTTCAACTAATCTGCTTGGGTGGCAAGCTTATATAAAATGAAGAATGCATCATTTGTAAATCTGATATATTAACCTTACATAGGATATAATTGGTTATTGGTTGTGAAAAAAGTTCCATATCATTTTTCTCATACTTAAAGGGTTTTTTATCCCAACAGCTAATGAGCCCATGGTAACCATTAAAAGGAAAACAAACAACCCTATAAGAATAGAAACAATTGTGATTCTGTTAGTCAAAGAAGAATTCTTAGTTTTGTCTTAAAGTGAAGTGTCTCAGTCAATGTGGGCTGATGTAGCTAATTACCATAGGCGGGGTGGCGTAAACTATAAACATTCATTTATCATAGTTCTGGAGACTGGGATGTTCTAGATCGGATGTCAGCATTGTTGGGTTCTAGCGAGAGCCCTCTTCTGGATTGCAGACTGTTGATTTGTATCCTCATGCAGTTGAGAGAAGGCAGATTAGTGCTCTGGCCTCTTCTTATAAAGGCACTAATACCATTCAGGAAGGTTCTGCTTTCATGACCTGTCTCCAAGCGACCCCACCTCCAAATACGATGACATTGGGAATCAGATTGCAAAATGTTGATTTTGGAGGGTTGCAAACGTTCGGTCCATAACATGTGGCTCCCTGAAATGGAGTGACAGCTGATGTCGTTGCTACCATTTGCCAAGCCAATGCCATGTGCTGGGCACTGTGCTATCTTTCACGTACTTCATTTGTTTAGACCCCCAAATCTGTGTGAATTAGGTTCTGTTATTATATCAATTTTATTGCTGAAAAGCAAAACCGAGGGACACAGAGGCTGTCACTTTCCCCTTAAACCAAAGTCGTCTGCCTCAGATCCCTTTGCTTTTAATGACTGAACTGTACTATCTTTCAGTAATCACTGTTACACTATCTTCCAGTAATCGTGGTTTATTAGCAGGTTGATTTGGAGAGAGTTGGTGAAAGGAGTGGCCTGAATAACAATAGCAGCAAGAATGAAAATGATAAACTTACCAAATGCTCTTGTAAGTTCTTTGTTATTGTTGTTTAGTCACTAAGTTGTGTCCGATTTTTTGAGACTTTGACAATTATCTTAATCTCTAAAGCACTTAGATCTAGACAGCTAGGTATTACTAATATTCTCATGGTACTGATAAAGATCTTGGAGACAGATAATTTCCCCAAGTTCACACAAATTAATCAATGCAGGTGAGATTAAATCAGATGTTTTTGATTCCAAAGCCCATATCATAGACTGTTTATTTCTTTAAAAAATCTAGTTTAAGAGGGTATCATACATTTTTTGATTAGAGCCACCATGAATATTGAAAGTGGTTGAAAGTCAGCCAGCCTGGTATGCTAAGAACAGGAACACTAGTCTTGGAACATGAACACAATGGAGCATAGCTGGTGCTTTTTGTTAGCGCTCATAGTTATGAGCTACTGATTTGGGCTTCTCTAGTGTCTCGGCTGGTAAAGATTCCGCCTGCAATGCAGGAGACCTGGGTTTGATCCCTGGGTTGGGAAGCTCCCCAGAAAAGGGAAAGGCTACCCACTCCAGTATTCTGGCCTGGAAAATTCCATGGACTATGGGTCGCAGAGAGTCGGACATGACTGAGTGACTTTCACTTTTCATAGTTATACTTTAAATGATCCCATGACCTGCAGAAACTGCTAATCATTTAGGAACAAGTGAAATTACCCTCTAAATGCAGATTAAGTCAAAAGAGTTTTGAATAAAGGGATTTTGATTGTTTTACACTAGAAAGGCCAGCACTGATCAGTGAGTCCAAGTTATAGTCACAGACTTGTGTTGATCTCAGATATCAAAAAAATGGTTCTGTAATCCTGCCAGAGGACACCTCAATGTAAGATTTATGTCTGGTTAGGAATATGAATGGATTCCATCTAACTATGAAGGAGAATGTTGAAATATTGAGAGTCATATAAATATAAGCACTGAGAATGATAATGGGGCAAAGGGATTCAGTGACTGTTATTAGAATATTAAGTTATAATATACCTAGCACACCACACTGTATCATCCATTTCCAGGATGCATGGGCCTGCCTGTTTACCAGTTTCAGAAACTCTTTCATCGTGGGTGCACAGTCCAATTGATTCCTCAACACAGACCAGGCCCAGCATTCTGGAACTCAGCATGAGGTCACCTATACCTAACAGTTTTTCTCTAACCTTAAGAACTAGTTACTGTTTAAAGTCTTTCCTTATTCTTGAGCCTTAGTCCTGCTCTGTCTGCTCTGGTCTCCAAATGCTGACATTTCCTTCTGTGGTGAAATCCTGGCTTGATAATTTTTCCAGGACTGCACTTTCTTTTTCTGCACACCTTGAATTTGTTCCAAAACTCCAGCCTGATGACTGAGAAATCATTTCAAGGTTCTCTGTTGCTGACCATCTTCCTGTACCACAGCTGTGACCATCTTCAGCTCTTGAACGTTGTCATCCATTTGCATGAAGGGACTGCTTGCCATTGCAGTGCTTCTCAAACCTCAGCTTTCATCACAAATCATTTGATGAACTTTTGTAATTCGGAACTCTGGGAAACACCTACGAGAAATTTTGATTTAGCCAGGCTAAGGGAGAGTCTAAAAATGTGCATATTTCCGTAGGTGGGATTCTGCAGGTGGGAAGAACACCACACCCAGGCAGAGAAACACTGCTCCACTTTCTGTTGCTGCACCGGTGATGACCAACACTGGACGTCCTATTCTACCAGGTTTGGGTCGCAGCTTGGGTCACTTTTCCCCAAGCTCTTGCAACTTTACTCCAGTTGTCCTTCAGACCTCATCTTAGATGTTGCTTTTCCTTGCTCCAGTAGACTGTGAGATGCCTCTTGTACTTGCTATTGTACCCCCTGTTCTTACTCCTACCTAGCGCCCAGCTCACTGCTTTTCTCTGTTTACTTCTTCAGATGAACTGTTAAGACTATGAACTCTCATGAGAGAATGTCACATTCACTTCGGAATACTCTAAAGTGGTGTATCATGCAGGAAGGAGGAGGACAAGAAATAGTTATGTAATAGCTAAGTTTAAATGATTCTAGGTTGTGCCTGGTGGCTCAGATGGTAAAGAAGCCACCTGCAGTGCAGGAGACCCAGGTTCCATCCCTGGGTCAGGAAGATCCCCTTGGGGAGGGAATGGCTACCTACTCCAGTATTCTTGCCTGGAAAATTCCACAGACAGAGGCGCCTGGTAGGCTACAGTCCATGGGGTCTCAAAGTGTCAGATACGACTGAATGACTAACACTTTCACTTTGGTCCTAGTCTCTTGTTCAGCTGAGTCACTTGAAGTCATATGTCTCTAAGATGTATGAGAACTGAGGTTAGTGTCTAGCCTGACCTATTGATGCTAGGCTATGGCAGGGCTTCCAACACTGGTTCTCATGAGAGGATCAACCTCAAGTCAAAATATGAAACCAAGCCAATGTGCTATCTTAAAATTCAAAATACTCTAATTTTCAGTGCACATGACATATTATGCTCAGATAGTAAAGAGTTTGCCTGCATTGTGGGAGACCTGGGTTCAATCCCTGGGTCAGAAAGAGCCCCTGTAGAAGGAAATGCCAACCCTCTCCAGTGGTCTTGCCTGGAAAATCCCATGGACGGAGGAGCTTGGCAGGCTATATAGTCCAGGGATTGCAAAGAGGTGGACATGACTGAGCGACTTTCACAATGACATATTGTGGAGACAGGGAAAGTGGGAGACTTTTGTTTTAATTCTTGAATGGACTTAGTGTTCTGAGATGATTGATAAATTTTAGAAAACAGAAGTTTCCTAATAATTTCCTTCCTTCTAATTGTAGTTAGTCTCTAGTTTCATGTAGGAAACCTAAAAATCTCAGAATCCATGCACACTATTAGTTCTTGAAAGGACTTTTGAGATGATCATCTTTACAGATGAGGGAAGTTGGGTTAAATATTTACTCAGTGTCTACAGTGTGCAACAAAACAAAATAAAAACCCAGACTCGAGTCTATCAGAGGCTCAGGCTCACATGGACACTTAGCTTTACAGTTCAGCTAGGTCTCAGGCCTCCAGATCTCTCTGACAGTCCCTGCTCTGTCCAGAAGTTTTCGTGCTGAAGTAGAATCATGGAGACCACAACATACACTTGTCTGTTTCAGTCCTGCCCTAAAGCCAGTTTATTTCACTCTCTACTGGATTTTCATGATTTCTTTTTATAATGCATTTTTTTCCTAAGGTCTCATTTTATTTTAATATTTGGCCTGTTGAGTGTGTGTACTTCAGGGCTAATTATCTTATTACTTATTTAAGACACATAACTGGAACTGGCAATAGGGGAACATTTAAGTGGTGCTTAAGAAGGAAATGGAGGGCAGTTGAGAATGGCCATACTTATGCAGTTTGATGTTTTTTGGCTCATGTTTTATGAACATAGATTTTATGTTTTTGTATATATCCTAAAATATAATTAAACTATTGCCAACTGCTGATGTTCCTCTAATGGGAAAAAGCTGAGGTTTGGGTAATATAAAATGGAGGACAGCCCAAAAATGAATAATATTTGACAAGTGTTTTTATACCCATTTTTTTTCCCCAACAAATGTTTGCCAAGCATCTTTGTGTGTCAGGCACTAGGCTGGGCACTGGAGACATTTTTACTCATCCGAATAAAAACATGGAAGCCAATTTAGAATTTCATCTTTGATAAAATGTTAGAGGTACAATATTGAACAATAGACAAGCTATTGAGAAGCTGTTTTTCATCCTACATTTCATTCCTCCCAGAAATCTGCTCTTGGTGGGGACTTGACTTTTTTTCTTAGATTAATCTAAGGTATATTTTCTTTCACCAGGACTGCCCTGGTGGCTCAGATGGTAAAGTGTCTGCCTACAATGCAGGAGACCTGGGTTCCATCCCTGGGTTGGGAAGATCCTCTGGAGAAGGAAATGGCAACCCACTCCAGTACTCTTGCTTGGAAAATCCCAAGGACAGAGGAGTGTGGTAGGTTACAGTCCATGGGGTCGCAAAGAGTTGGATACGACTGAGTGACTTCACTTTCTTATTTTCTCTCAAACTGTCTTTGAAGAAATCCTCTTGGATTAGCTGGTATCTTTGTATGAAAATTGCATAGAAAGTTTGCCATGTCAACAGAGTTGTCATTATGTAAATGTTAGCTGATTGATTAAGGTAAAATGTTAGTTGCTAATGTAATTTCTGAGATACATAATCAGCCCTCCATATCCTCAACTTCTGCATCTGCAGAATCAACCAACCACAGATCAAAAATATTTGAAAAAATTTCAGAAAAGTTCCAAAAAGCAAAATTTGAATTTGCTGTGCACTGGCAACAGTATAGATAGTATTTATATTGTACTTACAACTATTTGCATAGTATTTACATGGTATTAGGTATTATAAGTATTCTAGACATAATTTAAAGTTTATGGAGGATATGCACAGGTTACATGTAAATGCTGTGTCATTTTATATAAGGGCTTTGAATATACCTAGAATTTGTTAAGAGGGTTCCTAGAACCAATCCCCCTTGGATACTGAGGGACAACTGTAGTTTAAGTAATGTTTTAGATAGAATAAGTGTTCTCAATACACTGGGAGCCAAGCTCTGCCTTTTACATGCCATATTGTCCGGTCAGCTGACTAAAATTTAATTGTACCATTAAGGAAAAATCTCAGTAAGTATGAAAAAGATTTAATAAGAATTAGTACTCTTTTAGCAGAGCAAGCAATGGCACCCCACTCCAGTACTCTTGCCTGGTAAATCCCATGGACGGAGGAGCCTGGAAGGCTGCAGTCCATGGGGTCGCCGAGGGTCGGACATGACTGAGTGACTTCACTTTCACTTTTCACTTTCATGCATTGGAGAAGGAAATGGCAACCCACTCCAGTGTTCTTGCCTGGAGAATCCCAGGATGGGGGAGCCTGGTGGGCTGCCGTCTATGGGGTCACACAGAGTCGGACACGGCTGAAGTGACTTAGCAGCAGCAGTACTCTCTTAGACAGGGAGTCACACAGAGACCAATAAATGGTAATGGATAGTTCTTCTCTCTTGAAGCTAAATACTCCTAAATGGTTACAGTAAGGATATAATAATATTTCTGATGCTGTTAATCATTCCAGAACTGTTGTGGATTAGTTCATTTTCTCAAAGATAGAAGTACAGTTTCCGGTATCCCCTACACAAACTAATAGATAACATATCTGAAATGCAAACTAATATCCAAAATCTAAAAGTTAAGGAAAAAACAAAGGACCTATATATTGATGAAGGTTAAAGAGTGAAGTAGAGATCTGGAAAGTAGTACTCTTAAAGGGATACACACACATATGATACACATAAACCTTTTTTAGATGATAAGAGTGAGAGGTAGTTAAGCTTTATTCCTATCTATTAGCTTTCTTGTCCACTGGATAGACTCAACAATTAGGTGGAACCTACTAAAGCCTTAATGTCTTTTAAGGGGAATTCTCCAGATTCTTCGGCTTAAAAGATTATTACTTTTACTATATTTGTATCAAGATCTTATCTTCATAAGTTCTTTGTCAAAATATAAACAGAAGTGGGAAACGTTAGGGCATGCTAACTGTGTAACATTTAGCTCAGAGACATTTCGCGGATTAACACAGTATTGCTCAACATAAAGGCAATGACATAGGATTTTAGAAATATGAGCAATTTTGAATGGGGAATGAGTGAGGATCAAGGGGTGACAGGAAACTCCTGAGGATGACATGTAGCCCTAAAAGAGGAACTAAGGGTTTTGGGGAGATGGGAATGGATGGAAAGACTTGGGCAGATGAAGCTCATGGAGACACTGCTCTTCTCTTGTTGGTGGCCTGTACTATCATTAGCCCATCTTGGTAGGGCTATCCTGCACACTCTGACTCGTATTAAGCAGGACATATAAAATTTCAGAGGAAATCATTCTACATTTCTTAAATAGCTGCTTTGAAGATTAATGAGGTAAGGCTTAAAAATGCTGGGGATAAAAGGTTTAGTATAAATGTTTTCACACCTTGCCCAAAAGAACTCTCTTTTAAGATTGGTGTTTTAAAATAAATGTAAACACCTAATGTTGCTGATGCCTTCATCCCATTAGTAGGGAGTTACCACATTGGCAGCTGGGCAGAATATTAGTATTTGATTCTCTCTAATGTTTTCCTTGCCTATTCCCTGAGACATTTTCCACAGGGATGAGTCATATCAGAGTTGGGTCAGTCATTTCATGAGATGTAAAGTCAGAGGGCAAGCATCCAATCCAGAGCCTTGGGCAGGGCTAGATCACACACTGATGCTCAAAATTCCAGTGATTAAGAGCCAGCAAAGCAAATATTGGGCAGGAGGAGATGGGGTCAACAGAGGATGAGATGGTTGATGGTATCATCGACTCAATGGACTTAAGTTTGAGCAAACTCTGGGAGATGGTGAAGGATGGGGAAGCCTGATGCACTGCAGTCCATGGGATAGCAAAGAGTTGGACATAACTGAACGACAGAACAACAAAAAAGCAGATACAGAAAGATCCATACATACATTAGTAAATCTAGACAGAACTTGGTTTTACTTTTGCATAAATATGAATTTGGTCTAACTCTGAAAAACGTAAAATAATCATTCATGGTTTACTCTTGCTTTAGTTTCTGATGATACAAAGAAGTAAGGGACCAGTAGAGTGCATAGGGTGTAAACGCATCACAGTCCTGCCCTGGTCAAGAGAAATAGCAGCGGGGAGACAGGAGAACTGCTTCTTGCGGCTGCAAGGATAGGTCAGTTGATTCTAAGTTGGGAAAGACTTCCTGAGTGTCATCTGTAATTTCTTTCTTGCCGTTTTCTTTCTCCATATCAGAGACCTATGCTTTATATAATTGCATTCTCAAAGAGTGAAACCTGGATCAAATCATCAATTTGCATCTTATTCTGCAGCATGGCTTGATGGAACAGCAAGGGGAATTTCAAAGGGAGTAGCAACTTACTGGGGAGAGTGTAACAGATGAGCAACCCTGTACCATCTTATTTTATTGGGACACACTGAGTAGAAAAGAGGCGATGAAAGGCAAGAATGTGGGTCAGGGTGAGGGGACTCCATTTCTACAAAAGGGGAAAATAAAGGTTCAGATACTTTATGGGGAAAGAAACAGGGCCTCTTGTCTTATGAGTTAGCAAATCTATTTCTTTTCTCCTCAGGGTGGATCTGTTTTCTTTAGCACTTGCATTTCTCCCTGCAAATGTTGGACTTTGCATTTTAAAATAGAACACCTAGAAATAGTATCGGAGAAGAAAATGGCAACCTACTCTAGTATTCTTGCCTGGGAAATCCCACAGCCAGAGGAGCCTGGGGGACTATATCGCCCATGGGCTTACAAAGAGTTGGATATGACTTAATGACTAAGCAGCAGCAGAAATAATATACCTGTAAATTCTCCAGTAGGAAAGAAGAAAGTTTCTATACCCGTTTTGCCTGTGAAGGATCCTAGATAATAAATATGTTGAAATTTATGACTCATGATATACTGCAATTCCAAGTAGTTGGGCTTCAGAATAGGAAAAGGATTTTTTCAGAGAATGAGAGAAGATAGGGAGGGAGGTTAAACTTGATAAAGGTCGTCTGATCCTGGGGTTGTTTGGAGGAGGGAAAGGGAACCTCTAACTCTCCCAGGAAGAGAACCAGAAGGCCAGAACCACCTTTCCTTTTGTTCTGGTCTGTCTGCAAGAACCTCTGCTTGCCCACAGAAGGAAACCTGCAACACTTCGGCCTATAAACACCAGCATACCAACTGTACTAAGTCTCTGCCCAGCTATTTTGGGTAAGCTAGAGGAAAAATAGCAGACTGCTTGGGAGGAAGCTTGGGGGCCCGCCAAGGCCATGACGTACAGGTTTCCAAGCAAAGCTATGGCTGAATCAGAAAAAGCGTGTCTGAGTTGGGCACAGATACAAGGCCTGCTCCTCTCATATTTCTCAGCTTATCTCACAGGAAGAAGAGATATGGATTCAGAGTAACTCTCCACCTCGCAGAGGTCAGTCAACAGGCCATCAAACTATATTTTATTGAAGTTTCATGTAACTTAGAAGGGGATGTTGGTGGCAGTGGTCTGAGTTTTTTTTTTTTTTTTTTTCTTTTTACTTTGCCATTTGGCCACCAAACGGCTCATATACCCTTTTCAGTGAAGCCAAAGATTCCCACTGGAGAAATAATTAAAACAACTGGCGTTTTCCTAAAGCTGTTTAAAGTTTCAACAGCTCTAGTGAGTGGCTGTACAACAGTGGCGTTCACATTGCTGTTAGCTTGGGAAATAAAGAGACTTCAAAAAGAGTATTTTTCTCATGTTAGGTTGTTCCCAGTTTCTGGACCTTATAGCTAGATGAGTGGCTTATTTTTCTTTTACCGGATGTGGATTGAATTGATAACAAGGTCATCTATTGGATATTGAATAAAATAACTCAGAAAAAAGTCACCAAATTTCAAACCCGCATCTGAATAAATCAAGGGGGCTCTCACTTCTTATTCTTGGTTTTCATAGAAGGATCTAGGCTACATCTATTGAAATCTGTTAGCTTTTCAGAAAAGTAGTTTTCTGTCCTAAATGGTCAGATAAATATTGGACATAATTTTTTAAAATGCATGTTTTGAATACAAGCATTTTAGGAATATGCTTCTTCTTTGTCCAGGAAACATGTTACCTAAAGCTCAGTAAGTTCAAAACAGTTTAGTAATGATGAGAATACTCATCTTGAAATCATGCTGCTAACATTTGAATGTGTGAAATTTTCTCATAAAGAAGAGCCATATTTTTAAAACCAATTATATTAGTCAGCTTGGGCTGCCACAGCAAACAGCATAAATTAGATAGCTTAAACAACAGAAATGAATTTCTCACAGTTTTGGAGGCTGGGAAGTTCAAGATCAAGGTGCCAGCCAATTCAGTTCCTGTTGAGAGCTCTCCTCCTGGCTCACAGACAGCTACCTTCTCCCTGTGTC
Organism: Capra hircus; assembly: GCF_001704415.2. Lineage (NCBI taxonomy): Eukaryota > Metazoa > Chordata > Mammalia > Artiodactyla > Bovidae > Capra > Capra hircus. The sequence continues at coordinate 20,890,149 of NC_030814.1, forward strand.
CTCACGTGGTAGAAAGAGAGTGATCTCTGGTGTAGTTCCTTGTTTTATAAAGACACCAGTTCTGTGAAATCAGGGTTTCACACTTGTGGCCTCCTTTAAGCTCAGTTACCCCTTTGTTCTATCTTTAGTACAGTCACTTGGAGATAAGTGCTTCATCATAGGCATTTTGGGAAGGACACATCAGCCCATGGCAATTCTGGGTAGTGTGAAACCTTTTGATAATGTCAACCTTGATTCAAGAAACAGATCATTCAAGGATCTGATCAGAAATCATGCAACAGACCATTACTTCATTTTATCTAAGTAAAAATCATCATAGTTTTGATATTTCTTTTCTGGGGAAGAGATATATAAAAGGAAACCTTCTTCTTTCATACTGAGAATGTATTTTAAAGTCAAAACAGAATATAAAGTCAAGTCATCATCTTCAGAACTTATTTGAACTTCACATTCAGTTTGATTTAGAGAAAGAAAGAGAGGGAGGAGAGAGAGAGTTGGAAGAAGGATGAAGTGGGCAGAGAGGAAAAAGAGAAAAATAAACGGAGACAAAAATGGTCTCAGAGAAGGACAGACATTCTGGAGAGAGAATGAAAGACCATGTGGAAGTGTAGGTAATAAAGGTTCATGGAAGGATGGGTCAGTGAAGGGTGAGGTTGGAAGATGAGCCTGTTACTGTCTAGTCTCCGGGTTAGTAGAAGCTCTGGTCTCAAGTACCTGGGTTCAAAACCTTCATCGTATCACCAGTTATTCACTGTTTGGCCTTGAGCAGATTACTTCATCTCTCTGAACTCAGTTTCATAATCACATGCTTTCCTCAGTATATTATTTGCTGTTCCTGAGGTAAGGGTTAAATGAGACAATAGTTAGTGCCTAACAAATAATAGCTCAATAAAAGTTATCTATTATTAATAGCAATTGTGTCCCTATGATGTATGATTTGTGGCTGCTGTTGATGACTCCTTACAATGGGGATCTCACTCAGGTTATTTTGTTCTGTGTCCTGGAATCTGTTCCCTATGTTGGTTATAGACTGAGTTATCTTGCATATGATTTTACAGGAGGCATCTTGATTAAATGTGGAGTTCCCATACAGTCTCCTCCCACTGTGGATTAAAGATGGTACCCTTGATGGCAAACCTCTTATTGAGGCTCATTATAGTTGAGGCTCAATAAAGATCTCTTAATGGATAAATGTCATTTGATACATCCATTCATATATTTAAGAGAATGATTTGGATTTGAAGTAATTTGAATACTTGTGTTAAACACAATTTGAGAAAATTGCAAATTTTCTTAATCCCAAATTTCTCCTTTATTAAAGGGATATGCAAGACGTTTGTGGAATCTGATTGACCATGTGAATGGAAGCTCTAAAAGTGTTCTTGTTTATCTTCCTTCCTTGTCTTTTTTTGATCCCAAATTCCTGTGCTTGGAGAGAGGCAGTTCCTTTGCGGACTTTAATTTCATGACCGGAACCAGAAAGTATCAGCGACCTGCTCTGAGAAATTTGCAGTTCTGTTTAACTGGTGATGCAGCTGGGAAGAGGTTCAGCGACGGCAGGTCTGAGCGGGGCCTGTTGCTCTGCCGGACGTTCCCGAGGCAGCGGTCCTATGTAATGTGGCTCTGCAGGCACTGTAGAGTTTGTGAAAAGTGTACGGTAAACTGAGGCATGACCCAAAGGACCCTGGTTTTCATTCACATCATTCCTTCTTTCTGTTCTCATTTTTATTTTCTCATATTTCCTCTTTCTCTTGCCTTCGCTTTTCCTGCTTACTGCCACATTTCCAGTAACGTGGCCTGTTTGGATCAGAACTTGAGTTATAAGAAGATGTTCATCACATGGGGCATGCAGGGGAACACAGCAGTGAAAGGAAAGCAATTCAAGCACATTAGAAACTGTGCTTCCTGTTTCTCGCTGCCTCTTTTGAGGACTCTTACAGCAGATACTTTCTTTTCGTTTTACATAGTGAGCTCCGTTCTCTTCAACTTTTATTTTATTTTTATTTTTACTTTATTTTACTTTACAATACTGTATTGGTTTTACCATACATTGACATGAATCACGTTTAAATTCTCTCCCTCTCTCTGCTGTAGGCCATACTGAAGAGTGCATATTCATATATACTATTACCGGGTCTGCGTGGATGAATGCACTCCAAACCTGTTGTCTGAGATACTGCATCAAGAATCTCATCTGAATCTTATCTCGAGGGGTGCTGAGAGGGTGGCAGGATGGGGGATTTGGGAGGGCATACTTTGCAGAAGTTACAGGAGGGCAGGGAAGAGAGTTTGGATCGCAGAGCACAGTGGTTCCCTCGAGAACCGTGTATCCTCATGGCGATTATTTGTATTCCCCACAAAGATTTAGTTCCTCCCTTTCTGCTTTTCTCATTTTCTGAAGCCAGGCTGCTGCTAGGATTGGCCTAACTGAGGATTTCTGGGTTATACTTCTAGGCTTGTGTGCTTCTTGCCAGGAGCGCCTCCCTAGACTGACTTGGCAGCTCCGTGTGCAAGGATGTGGCTGGCACACTTTCTCTCCTATTAGTATCTGGTTCAATTAGTGTTGCCTGACAGGCTGAGGGAGTGTCTACAGCCTTGTGGGGGAGTGACAGCAGAAACCTGCTTTTTGTCTGGTGACCCTCCAGGGACTTCTCCATCAGGATTTGAATCTGGGGTGCACAACCCGCTGCATCTCATTCTCTGCTAATTTGCATCTTAAGCGAAGCATCTTACTTTCCAGTCATCCATATTTATGATCTATCATAGTACATGGGTGACTCCTTTCAGTGGAATTTTCCAATGCCATTAGTCTCTGGATTCCAAATTAGGGCCACCCTGATAAATAGGCAAATAGTTTAGCAGATTTCAAAGAGGGATTAGATAAACAGGGGTAAAGAACAATAAAATAATACTTGCAGCACAGCCAATTTAGAGAAAAGAGTGCATTTTATGTTGACATCTGATCACCTTACATGGCATATTACATATAATAGTAGTCATAAATGTGCCTTAATATTTGTATAGTATTTAAAAATGTACCATGAATTTTCACATGTATTTTTTAAATGTGTTTCCCTCTTAAAATCTGTGAAATCTGGCAGGATGGGAATGCAGATGAGAGAACTAACAAGGAGATAAAAGACGTCAAAAGTTTCAGAACAGACCTGAACCTTAGCCTTCTGTGTCCTAGTCTTGTCCTCTTGTTGCTATAACATATTGTTTGATAGAGTAATTTTAGACTGGATAAATGTTTAGAAAATTCTGTTCAATCTAACAACAATTGAACCTCCGCATATGGTATTGTGTTAGATTTCATGTACAAAGATGAATAAGAATCCAGCCTTCATATTTCTCCTACTTACTAATTTCTGCCACTAATATTCATGCTCAGAAATTAGTCTGGGATTTTATGGTCTGGATATTCAATTTAGCATCATCTATCTCCAGCAGGATTCTGAGATGGAGCTAGCTTTCATGCTAGAACCGGGGTTTGTGTTTTCTGCTAAACCAAGGAGAACTTGCATCCTAGTATGTGCTTCCTGCTTTTAGATGAATAAGGACAGCTCTTTGCATATATTCATGAAAATGAATCCTAAGGAAGCCTGGATAACAGTTGAGTCATCTTGACGTCCTGTGACAGGTGTGTCAGTATCCACTTAATGTGGTAACTTAGTCTTGCTCTTACTAGAAAAGTGTGGTTCTGGTGGGAAAGGAGAGTGTATGTGTGAGAGAGTTTGGAAGGAGGGCTAGAGGTTGAAGAAATGTATGGTTTAGAGCGATCTTAAGAGATACTATGTGATTCTTGATCATCCCTTATTGGAAGGTTCATCTCTACCTTAAAAAATACATTCTTAACTTGTAGTGACCATCTGATTTTTCTCCTTTCTTGTTTGGATTTTAGGTCTACAGTTCTGATGCCATTTCTAACCCTCAGTTGCTTCTTGTTAGCATAACATGTGAATTTTTCCCTCCTGCTTTTTTCTTAATGTCTCAAAGGTATAAAGGACCTAATTGCAAAAACATGTGCCAGTGCGTTCTCATATTCTTTTCCACCTCTGCATAATAGCAGACAGAAATGACCAAATCTTCTTACTTAACATTACCCTTTTTTTTAGACTTAAAAGTTTCCTATATTGTATGTTTTTCTTTTCTCTATTTCACTGTTCTTATTCTTGCAGTAAGCTCCTAAATACGGACACTACTAGATTCAGTTCTCTCTATGTGCTATGCGTATTCTCACTGGCTATTGTTATTTGTAACCACGGATTGAATAATCATCTATATGACAATGATTTATAGATCAGTAGAACCTACACATCACTTTAGATAGATGATTCACAACTTCCTCTGAGATATCATATTTCTAAAAATAGAACTACATTTGTTATTGTTCAGTTGCTCAGTCGTGTCCAACTCTTTGGGAACCCATTGACTGCAGCATGCCAGGCTTCCCTGTCCTTCACCATCTCCCAGAGTTTGCTCAAACTCATGTCCATTGTCGGTGATGCCATCCAACCATCTCATCCTCTGTCATCTCCTTCCATGACCCAGCAATTACATTTGTGGATATATATCCAAAAACTCCAAAGCCACTAATTTGAAAAGACGCATGCACCCTAGTGTTCAGTGTCATTATTTACAATTACTAAGATATGGCAGCAGCCAAAGTGTCCATCAACAGATGAATAAAGGTGTGGTATGTATATGCAGTGGAATATTCAGTTCAGTTCTGTCAACCAGATGCCATGATCTTAGCTTTCAGAATGTTGAGATTTAAGCCAACTTTTTCACTCTCCTCTTTCACTTTCATCAAGAAGCCTTTTAGTTCCTCTTCACTTTCTGCTAAAAGGGTGGTGTCATCTGCATATATGAGGTTATTGATATTTCTCCCAGCAATCTTGGTTCCAGCTTGTGCCTCTTTCAGCCCAGCGTTTCTCATGATGTACTCTGCATATAAGTTAAATAAGCAGGGTGACAATATACAGCCTTGACATACTCCTTTTCCTATTTGGAACCAGTCTGTTGTTCCATGTCCAGTTCTAACTGTTGCTTCCTGACCTGCATATAGGTTTCTCAAGAGGCAGGTCAAGTGGTCTGGTATTCCCATTTCTCTCAGAATTTTCCACAGTTTACTGTGATCCACACAGTCAAAGGCTTTGGCATAGTCAATAAAGCAGAAGTAGATGTTTTTCTGGAACTCTCTTGCTTTTTCCATGATCCAGTGGATGTTGGCAATTTGATCTCTGGTTCCTCAGCCTTTTCTAAAACCAGCTTGAACATCTGGAACTTCATGGTTCACGTACTGCTGAAGCCTGGCTTGGAGAATTTTGAGCATTCCTTTACTAGCATGTGAGATGAGTGCAGTTGTGCGGTAGTTTGAGCATTCTTTGGCATTGCATTTTTTGGGGATTGGAATGAAAACTGACCTTTTCCAGTCCTGTGGCCACTGCTGAGTTTTCCAAATTTGCTGGCATATTGAGTGCAGCACTTTCACAGCATTATCTTCCAGGATTTGCCTGGAATTCCATCACCTCCACTAGCTTTGTTTGTAGTGATGCTTCCTAAGGCCCACTTGACTTCACATTCCAGGATGTCTGGCTCTAGGTGAGTGATCACACCATTGTGATTATCTGGATTGTGAAGCTCTTTCTTGTACAGTTCTTCTGTGTATTCTTGTTACCTCGTCTTAATATCTTCTGCTTCTTTTAGGTCCAGACCATTTCTGTCGTTTATCAAGCCCATCTTTGCATGAAATGTTTCCTTGGTGACTAATTTTCTTGAAGAGATCTCTAGTCTTTCCCATTCTGTCGTTTTCCTCTATTTCTTTGCATTGATTGCTGAGGAAGGCTTTCTTATCTCTCCTTGCTATTCTTTGGAACTCTGCATTCTGATGTTGATATCTTTCCTTTTCTCCTTTGCTTTTCACTTCTCTTCTTTTCACAGCTATTTGTAAGGCCTCCTCAGACAGCCATTTTGCTTTTTTGCATTTCTTTTCCATGGGGATGGTCTTGATCCCGGTGTCCTGTACAATGTCACGAACCATATTAGTCCAGTTCAGTCACTCAGTCGTGTCCGACTCTTTGCGACCCCATGAATCGCAGCACGCCAGGCCTCCCTGTCCATCACCAGCTCCTGGAGTTCACTCAGACTCGCTTCCATCGAGTCAGTGATGTCATCCAGCCATCTCATCCTCTGTTGTCCCCTTCTCCTCCTGCCCCCAATCCCTCCCAGCATTAAAGTCTTTTCCAATGAGTCAACTCTTCGCATGAGGTGGCCAAAGTACTGGAGTTTCAGCTTCAGCATCATTCCTTCCAAAGAAATCCCAGGGCTGATCTCCTTCAGAATGGACTGGCTGATCTCCTTGCAGTCCAAGGGACTCTCAAGAGTCTTCTCCAACACCACAGTTCAAAAGCATCAATTCTTCAGCACTCTGCCTTCTTCACAGTCCAACTCGATAGGGCACTCTATAAATATTTGTGTTTTTCTTTTTAAATAATAGTTCCGTTTCTTCTGGATTAAGATGGCCTAGAGGCAAACTGGGCTTTTCCAGGAAGAATTCTGATTGAATTCTGTCTTCTGTTGTGGAAATCTCGTGACAGAGACCGGGTTACTCAGGCTAGACCTGCTCAGACTTCTTCAGTGTGGTGGGGAAAGGCTTGCTTCTTGGGCATTTCCAGCTGACAGGTAGCACTAACTTTTTGGATTGTGCTGCGGTATTAGGCAGATAGTAAGTTGCATTATGGATATCCTCTACTTCTATGTGAAATCTTTTCTGATATTTAAATACTTACATATCTTGGTATTTACATATTCACATCAAGTTGCATTATGAGTATGCAATGCATTGAGGATTTGTGAGATATAAATATGCAAATATAATCTACTTTGTACTGAGGTAAAATGTTTCTTGCCACTACTGAGAGAATCTGAGTATCCATGTGATAATAGGTGGCTGCAGTAAGTTTAAGGACAGTAGCTTCTTTTACAGGTAGGTCAGTTTCTTAAATGAACATTTGGGGCAAAAATTGCAGAGTCAGTGTAACAGTAACATTCCATTAAGAAGTTGTTACATGGGAGACAGACATAATTTATGGTTTGACTGAGTCCAAAATATCCACATTTTCATGACAGTGTTGGGAAAAATTGCTCTTTTCTTGGCTGAGAACAGAAGACTAATTTTTGTTTATAGGACTCACTAACAGGAAAACACATATTGCTAACCTCTGAATCACACACAGCATGATGGGATGCTCAGATTAAGGGAGACATACATGAACTGTGATGACTGAGGGGACATGCAGCCATGTGTCCCATTTCTAGCACTCTAGTTGACTCTGTATCCTCACTGAGTGAAAAAGCGAGGAAAATCACCTATTCTCTTTATTTTCTTAAATTGAGCGCATGTAATTACTTTTGCATAAGTTAAATGATTTTAGTTTCCATTGAATATCCAAGCATTTATGCATAGAATAGATTTTAGACATCCTGATAATTTTAACATGAAGTAATTAAGTGCTTCATCTTGATTCGTGTTCAGAACACTTCCAACACCAGAAACAACTTTTAAGTTTTCTTCATTAGCAATGTCTTAAGACAAGATAGAAAATTTAGATTCTCCCCCAAATTAGAGATTACATGGTCTTTATTATCATTTAAAAAAAAAATAAAGAGCGATGTATTATACTACCTTGTCGGGACCTTTAGCCACATTAACTGAAGTGAAAGTGTTCAGTCATGTCCGACTTTGCGACCCCGTAGATTATATAGCCCATGGCATTCTCCAGGCCAGAATACTGGAGTGGGTAGCTTTCCCTTTTCCAGGGGATTTTCCCAACCCAGGGATCGAACCTGGGTCTCCTGCATTGCAGGCAGATTCTTTACCAACAGAGCCACAAGGAAAGCCCAAGAATACTGGAGTGGGTAGCCTATCCTTTCTCCAGCGGATCTGCCCAACCCAGGAATCGAACTGGGGTCTCCTGCATTGGAGGTGGTTTCTTTACCAGCTGAGCTACCAGGGAAGCCCAAATTAACTGAGACATGTGATGTTGTACTCTGAAATTTTTTAGCCTCATCAACTTTGAAAAGGAATAATTACTGAATTTACTTTTATTATGCAGTCCAGTTTCTTCTGGAATATTGTAATTTACTATTAAATAATGGGTATGTTTTGCCTCAATTTTTTGAATCAACTTAAATAATTTTGTGAGACTCCTAAGAATGCAACATTCTGTGCTAGAAAATTGAGTTGTAATTATCTAAGTAACATTTAAACCTGGTCAAATTTTCTTAAAATAAGTGGGTGTGAAGTTCAGCAGGATCAAAGGTAATTAATGTTTTCCAGCAGTAAGTGTGATAAATACTTGCTTGTTAAGTCAATTACATCAAGACAAAACTTGAATCTGAAGTAAGAGTGTACTATAAGTAAATTGCAAATAGCATTCATGTGACAAATCTACTAATTTGCTACTTGTTATTCTAGCAAGATTTGAAAAAATTAGATAGCTGAAGCTGTTATAAGGAACACAATTTACTGCAGAGATGCTCCAAAACAAAACTTCAGACCTCACTTTTGCCTGTTGATTTTTGCCAAGTAGTCATCTGGAGTCTGTTTTGAAACAATCTATGACCATTCATACCAAAGTGATAGTTGTAGAGAAAAATTAGAAACAATTGCTCATTCTGCTTCTTGGTAATATAATGCTATTTGCTTAAGATCTGCAAATACTTGCTGCAGAGTATCAGTGGTATTGGCCTAAAATAAGAGTATAATAGGAAAGTCTGTGGGAGAAATGACAGCATTCCCTGTTGAACTGAAATTTAATGAGGACAGTGGAGAGGTGTAATTGTGTGTTCTACCTGACTCAACTTTTAATTTAACAGGAATTTTTAATATGTGTTCTAAAGTTATCGGTACTTAGCAAAATAATTTACAATGTTGCTTCTCCCCATTTTGGGACTTTGAAAAAGGAATTGAACTAAAGTTGGAAAAATAAAAACTTTAATACACAATTCATACTTTTACATCCACATTGTTAGGAATTTTTTTTTAATATAAATGTATTTATTTTAATTGGAGGCTAATTACAATATTGCATTGTTAGGAATTTTTAAGATGAGGAAGTCAATTTATTTGAAAGTTAGTTATAGTTCATTTAATAATTTCAAAGATAGATATTCACATTGTTTATTATTTCACTAATTGTGGGTCCTCTTGACAGCATCATATATTCCTGCTTAGCATTCAGATGCCATGGTTTTCCCAGATGTGAGTATATTCAGCCTTCAACTTTTACTGATAAAGTAATAGGAAGTGTCTGTGGAAGATGAGAAAGTATTTTGAGATTATAATTAGTTGCAGTCTCTTTAAGTTTTTCTGTCTCAATTTATTCATATACATATATAGGTATGTATATATATATTTCTTTTCTATCTTATTAACTTATTTGTTTTGGTGACTTAACTTTTCAGAGTTGACCCAAGTTCTCTTTTTATCTGGGAATTGTTTAGATTGACTCTGTAAAATATTATAGTAGATTCCCAGCATGAGTAGAATAATTTTCAACATTGAACTTCCCAGGAAATCACTCTAAAGTGATGCATAGTATAGTAAAGAGAAACGCCAAGTATATTTCTAGAGGAATGGGAGAATGCTTGGATAGTTCTGGCTTTCAAGTTAGAGACCCTCTCACAGACACCTCTTTTCTTTTGCCTCCTTTTGTTTCTCTGAAGACCCTCCTTCAAAGTTCCCAGTGACACACTACAGCTAAGAGGCTGACCTAGAACTAGGTAGACCTACATTCAGGTCCTGACAGTCCACTGCTTACTAGCCTTAAGACTCCTATCAAGATGTTCCCACCTGTCTAGCTAACATTTGTGTTGATAATATGGGGTGACAATGATAGTTTGTATTTTACAAAGTGGTTGTAAATGTTACAGGAGCTAATGTTTGTGAAACACACAGTGCAATGTTTGGCCTATAAGGTAAAAACATACTAATAATTCCTTTCAAAATTAAGAAAAAGTCTCCTGTTTGTCTCAGCTCCATCAATTGCTCAACCTTCTTTATCTATATCATGGTAAGAATCTATTCCATGTTTCCTCAGTCTGCAATGAAAACAGAGGAAAATACATCCTCTAGACATTTTCCTTTCATTTCTTTCCTCAATATCATTTTCTTGATCAGAGTCCCAATTTTTCTTTGCCTAATTGATGATGATAATGTTAAATAACTGAGATGATGATGATAATAAGAACAACTGACAGTTTTGAGCACTTATGTGCTAGAAACTACCTTAAGCATTTTGCCTGCATAATAATATTTAATCATCAAAAAATCTTGTCTGAAAATATTAATATATTTATTTTATAAATGAAACATACATTTAGTGGGTGAACAAGCAACCTTTTTCTACTTTTTATGAATAAACTATAGTATCAGGTATTAAGTAATAATTAAATTTGGAGCTACAGTTGTAATTTATATTTTTCACAGATCAATCCCGGATATCCATTTTTAAATAATAACAGCAGTATCAACTATTAAGTCTTATTAGATGCTTATGGCAGGCATTGTATTAAAAAGTTCATGTGTTATTACTTAATTCTTGAGACAATCCCATGGAGTAGGTATTACTAATATTCCAGTTTTACATAGGAGGAAACTAAGGATAAATACCCTGCCAAAGTTTATGAGGCTGGTCTGTGCTGTACCCCAGTCTATGTGATGATGTGGATATATAATAGATTGCCCATTGATTGTATATCTTCTTAGCACTAAGCAAAATTTAAACAATTGTCAGAAAAATCATTTTTCTGTTTCTTTCCTCTGTACTTCTGCAGTCACTGTCTTCTGTGATCATTAAATTCAGTTCAGTTCAGATGCTCAGTCATTTCTGACTCTTTGCAACCCCATGAACCGTAGCACGCAAGGCCTCCCTGTCCATCACCAACTCCTAGAGTCCACCCAAACCCATGTCCATGAGTTGGTGATGCCATCCAACTATTTCATCCTCTGTCGTCCCCTTCTCCTTCTGCCCTCAGTTCCTCCCAACATCAGGTTCTTTTCAAATGAGTTAGCTCTTTGCATCAGGTGGCAAAAGTATTGGAGTTTCAGCTTCAACATCAGTACTTCCAGTGAATATCCAGGACTGATCTCCTTTAGGATGGACTCATTGGATCTCCTTGCAGTCCAAGGGACTCTCAGGAGTCTTCTCCAACACCACAGTTCATTATATTCAGTTCAGTTCAGTCACTCAGTCGTGTCCGACTCTTTGCGACCCCATGAATCGCAGCATGCCAGGCTTCCCTGTCCATCACCAGCTCCCGGATTCACTCAGACTCATGTCCATTGAGTCAGTGATGCCATCCAGCCATCTCATCCTCAGTCGTCCCCTTCTCCTCCTGCCCCCAATCCCTCCCAGCATCAGAGTCTTTTCCAATGAGTCAACTCTTCGCATGAGGGGGCCAAAGTACTGGAGTTTCAGCTTTAGCATCATTCCTTCCAAAGAAATCCCAGGGCTCATCTCCTTCAGAATGGACTGGTTGGATCCAAGGGACTCTCAAGAGTCTTCTCCAACACCACAGTTCAAAAGCATCAATTCTTGGGCGCTCAGCTTTCTTCACAGTCCAACTCTCACATCCATACAGGACCACTGGAAAAACCATAGCCTTGACTAGATGGACCTTTGTTGGCAAAGTAATGTCTCTGCTTTTGAATATGCTATCTAGGTTGGTCAGAACTTTTCTTCCAAGGAGTAAGCGTCTTTTAATTTCATGGCTGCAATCACCATCTGCAGTGATTTTGGAGCCCCAAAAAATAAAGTCTGACACTGTTTCCGCTGTTTCCCCTTCTATTTCCCATGACGTGATGGGACTGGATGCCATGATCTTCGTTTTCTGAATGTTGAGCTTTAAGCCAACTTTTTAAGTCTCCTCTTTCACTTTCATCAGGAGACTCTTTAGTTCTTCTTCAGTTTCTGCCATAAGGGTGGTATCATCTGCATATCTGAGGTTATTGATATTTCTCCCAGCAATCTTGATTCCAGCTTGTGTTTCTTCCAGTCCAGCGTTTCTCATGATGTACTATACATATAAGTTAAATAAGCAGGGTGAACATATACAGGCTTGATGTACTCCTTTTCCTGTTTGGAACCAGTCTGTTGTTCCACGTCCAGTTCTAACTGTTGCTTCCTGACCTGCATATAGGTTTCTCAAGAGGCAGGTCAGGTGGTCTGGTATCCCCATCTCTCTCAGAATTTTCCACAGTTTATTGTGATCCACACAGTCAAAGGCTTTGGCATAGTCAATAAAGCAGAAATAGATGTTTTTCTGGAACTCTCTTGCTTTTTCCATGATCCAGCGGATTTGGCAATTTGATCTCTGGTTCCTCAGCCTTTTTGAAAACCAGCTTGAACATCTGGAAGTTCACGGTTCATGTATTGCTGAAGCCTGGCTTGGAGAATTTTGAGCATTACTTTACTAGCATGTGAGATGAGTGCAATTGTGTGGTAGTTTGAGCATTCTTTGGCATTGCCTTTCTTTGGGATTGGAATGAAAACTGACCCTTTCCAGTCCTGTGGCCACTGCTGAGTTTTCCAAATTTGCTGGCATATTGAGTGGATCACTTTGACAGTATCATCTTTCAGGATTTGAAATAGCTCAACTGGAATTCCATCACCTCCATTAGCTTTGTTCGTAGTGATGCTTTCAAAGGCCCACCTGACTTCACATTCCAGGATGTCTGGCTCTAGTTGAGTGATCAGACCATCGTGATTATCTTGGTCATGAAGATCTTTTTTGTACAGTTCTTCTGTGTATTCTGCATTCAGATGCTTATATCTTTCCTTTTCTCCTTTGCTTTTCATTTCTCTTTTTTTCACAGCTATTTGTAAGTCCTCCCCAGACAGCCGTTTTGCTTTTTTGCGTTACTTTTCCATGGGGATGGTCTTGATCTCTGTCTCCTGTACAGTGTCACAAACCTCATTCCATAGTTCATCAGACACTCTATCTATCAGATCTAGGCCCTTAAATCTATTTCTCATTTCCACTGTATAATCATAAGGGATTTGATTTAGGTCATACCTGAATGGTCCAGCAGTTTTCCCTACTTTATTCGATTTAAGTCTGAATTTGGTAATAAGGAGTTCATGATCTGAGCCACAGTTATATTAGGTTGGTACAAAAGTAAGTGCAGCTTTGGACCATGAATTTTAAATAATTATAACTAGGCTCAAACACATCTTTATTAATCAAAATGGGAACCATTACAATCAACACATTTATGCTAACAAAAAATAAGTTGGTTTATTCCTGTAGCATAATAATCTGTGCTTCAGGATTTGACAAACTCTTGAAAGCATTTTCTGCCTCTTGCTGTTTGTAGTCCTTTCCCTGCAAAAGTTGTGGAGACACTTGAAGTGTTAGTCTGTTGGTAAAAGGTCAGGTGAATATGATCAATGAGGCAAAACTCTGTAGTCCAATTCGTTCAACTTTTGAAATGTTGGTTGTGCAACATGCGGTCGGGTGTCGTCACAGAGAGGACTTGGAACAGTCTGTTGGCTGATGCTGGCTGCAGGCATTGCAGTTTTCAGGGTGTCTCATTGATTTGCTGAGCATACTTCTCAGATGTCATGGTTTCACTGAATTCAGAAAGCTGGAGTGGATCAGACTTGCAGCAGACCACCAAATAGTGACCGTGACCCTGTTTTGCTGCATGCTTGCCTTTGGGAAGTACTTTGGAGCTTTTTCTCAGTCCAGCCACAGAGCTCATCATCGCTGGTTGTCATATACAATCCACTTTTTAATGCACATCACAATCCACTTGAGAAATTGTTGTTGTTAGGTAGGATAAGAGATGACAATTCAGAACACCAATTTTTTTTGATTTGTGGTCAGCTCACAAGGCACCCACTTATCGAGCTTTTTCACCTTTCCAATTTGCTTCAAATGCTGAATGACCATGGGCTGTTCGACTTTGAGTTCTTTGGCAAATTCTCATGCAGTTGTAAGATGGTAAACTTCGATGATGGCTCTCAGTTGGTTGTTGTTACCTTCTGATGGCTGGTCACCACACTCCTCATCTTCAAGACTCTCATCTCCTTTGCAAAACTTCTTGACCCACCACTGCACTGTGTGTTCACTAGCAGTTCCTTGTCCAAATATGTAGTTGATGTTGTGACTTGTCTCCGCTGCTTTATGACCCATTTTGAGCTCAAATTAAACATGCTCAAAATTGCTTTTTGTATAACATCATTTGCCTAGTCTGAAATAAATATAAACAAGTAATGTCATTAGCAAAAAAAGGCAAGAAATGCACATTAAAATGACGTATAACATAAGCACATTTATTTAAGAGTATTCCAATATCAAACAGCAAAGTTCAACAATGCAAAACTGCAGTTACTTTTGCACCAACCTAATAATTCCATCTTCTTCTCTGTCAAAACCACATCTCTTTCATTTTTTCCTGAACAATTTGAACCCTGACTACAGATTGTGTTTCTGGACAGACTAGGAAAAGAATGATAAGGCAGTGTAATTCTCATCACCAATCACCTTTTGACCAAATTCACTAACTGAAGCCTGTGTGTTTGTGTGTTTTTTGCTGTGCAGTATCAGGTGCATAGATGCTTCTTTGCATTACAATTTTTACAAATCCTGAATTCAAGGTATAGGAAATCGGTTGCATCTTGCTGTCTCTCTGCAGTCTGCTGTATGCCATAAGAGCTCAGTATATAGTTTTCGATGATTTTATAAACCTACGAGGAGCATAAACAGAAATGGAAACTGCCTTAATGCTTTAAACCGGTGTGGGCCATCTGCATATTGTCAGTGTACCATTCTGCATACTAAGTGTTAATTTTGAGAGTCTCTCTTACTCTGGAGGCATAGTAGATATGATTAGGTTGAGAATCACAACCCTGATAATTAGCTCAGAGATTCTGAATCAGGATGTGTGCTGCAAAAAAAGTGATTTTGAGGGGAGCATTTGGCCCTAAGGGGTTGGATAACCAGCTGTCTCAGATTTTATACCTGCCAACATCTGGTTTGGCCAATAGATAGTAGGAAATGTAGCAGGGCTGGAGGGAGTCCTTCTCCTAACTCTGTCTTGACCTCTGGAGGGTAGGACAAGGCCCTGATTCCCAACTGGGAACAGTTGGAAAAATATAGTATTATTTATATTGTATAAGATTTGCAAAGTGTTTCACAAGCAGGTTTTAAAGCTTGTGAAGCTCTCTCTGAAGTGAGTTTATCTGTTATCTTCATTTTATAGAGTTTAGTAAGATGCAGAAAGATGTAATTTCTTTGCTTTGGTACCCAAATGAGTTAACAGCAGGCTAGAACAAATACTCATGTAGTTTTAGGGGCCATTCTATTTTTTTTGGTTTCCACGTTATCTTATTTCAGAGGCAAATAAAACCTAGAGGGGAGAACAGAAAAGACAAATATTAGAGTGATTAAGGAGGAAACATTTTAAAAGGAAGATGGTTATTTACGTAATTCTCATTTTTTGAATGTGTGTTGATTCTGCAGTGGTTTAGAAATGTATTCATACTTTATGAAATGTCCAAAGAAATAACTACTTCTTTATTCTACAACTCGTTTAATCTTGCTCTCTGATATTTCCCCATTTGTTCCCAACTGTGCTGTGTAGTGGAGAGGGAAATATAACAACTCATCTATAATATCAGTAGACTCAGATATGAGGCTGTACCACTCTAGTGGCAGAAAGTGAAGAGGAACTTAACAGCCTCTTGATGAGGGTGAAAGAAGAGAGTGCAAAAGCTGGCTTAAAACTCCACATTCGAAAAACTAAGACCGTGGCATCCGATCCCATCACTTCCCGGCAAATAGAAGGGGGAAAAAGTGGAAGCAGTAACAATTTTCGTTTCTTGGACTCCAAAATCATTGTGGATGGTGACTGTAGCCATGAAAGGAAAACACACTGATGTGAGAGTTGGACCATAGAGAAAGCTGAGGGCCGAGAAATTGATGCCTTCAAACTGTAGTGCTGAAGAAGACTCTTGAGAGCCCTTTGGACAGCAAGGAGATCAAACCAGTCAATCCTAAAGGAAATCAGTCCTGAATATTCACTGGAAGGACTGATGCTGAAGCTCCAATACTTTGGCCATGTAATGAGAAGAGCTGACTCATTGGAAAAGACCTTGTTGCTGGGAAAGATTGAAAGCAGGAGGAGAAGGGGATGACAGAGAATGAGATGGTCAGATAGCATTACTGACTCATTGGACATGAGCTTGAGCGAACTCCAGGAGATAGTGGAGGGCAGAGAAGCCTGGCATGCTACAGTCCATGGAGTTGCAGAGAGTCAGACATGACTTAGCGATGGAATAACAACAGCAAATGACTTTAAATTTGGACAGTTTCTAGTTCTTCAGACTCTTCCAGTTTAATTGATCTTTTATTTAGTCCACAGACCTCTTCCTTTTCTCCCTTTTTCCCAAAGTAGCTCTTGGCTTTAGGAGAAATGTTGATGATCTCAGGGCTCTGAGTCCAAGAGGGGAGCCCTTGACCCTGTGCTGTCCTTGGATGCAGGGAGCTGTGTTGCCCCTGGGTGAGGGCTGGCTGTGTCTGTTGAGGTGTGTTTGGTTGATAGTGTTAGTGTACTAGGTGTCCTGTTCTCCCGTTGCTATAGTTCATAACTCATGTACCTCCTGTTTCTTTTTTTCATAATCTAGTTTTCATACTTCTAAGAAGCCGGTCCCCATTTCTCACGGGTTCCATCTCAGCTCCTACTGACTCTAGAGAGTGCCTGGGGTGAGGCTGGTACTCCCTTTGGCTGTCTGCCTTTCCCATGCTGACAGCTTGTCTCCCAACAGATCTTAGCTACCTTACTTCTCTCTCAGAGCACAAGGGAACTTCCAAGTCTTTTCTGTACTACATTCGAGAGGAGGACAGCTTGAAAGTACTAACTCAGCTTATTTCTCTGCCTATTGACATTATTCTGCTTTGCTAATTCCTAAGTTGATGGTGGTAGTGGAATTTGCCACAAAGCTCTCTCTTCCTAGATTCCCAAATGAGAACTGGGGCGAAGTCTTTTTGTTTTTAACATCCTCCAAGTTTCTAACATGTCTCCTTCCTCCAGGACCTGTACCTAGAGTGTCAGGATGTAAGTGTCTCATTCTGTTCCTTTATCTACCTCTTCTATTTTACACAACTTTAAAATCAGTTACCCGGTTCACTTGCTATTTGTATTCTGTTTGAGAGGGCAAAAATTTTGCTGAGAGTCCATGGTGAAGACTTTGCCTTCCAATGCAGGGGATGAGGGTTCAATCCCTGGTCGGGAACCTAAGGTCCTACATGGCTCATGGCTGAAAAACATTATTGTAACAGATTCAATACAGACTTTATCCAGATTAAAAAAAAAATCTAAAAAAGTTTCTTTGCTGAAGAATCCACACACTGTTGGAAATATTTATTTTTGGTGCATCTACATAAACAGCACTCTTGTAGCTGGACCTATAGATTCTAATCTTGATTCTGTGACTTTAAGCAACTTATTTAACCTAACATAACTTTATTTTCTTTCTCTTTAAGATGGAATAATTTTATGTTTTATGATTGCTGTAAAAATTACTATATGGAAAATTTCTGAAAAGACTCTGGGAGGAAACAACTCTAGTGGGGGTAATGTGCTCATTTATGAACACTAGGAAAGCCCAGGGAGTAGAGTTTGAGGGTTTAACACCAATGACAGAATTCCCTGAATTCCTCTTCTCATAAATTCATGTTTGAATTTGTCCAGGGTTTTTCTTTCATAATTTCACTCTTTATTTGCATTTATAATTAATTTGTGTTTCTGAATAGGAATATAGCAATGCTTTTAAAATTTGCAGTTTAAAAAACTTAACCCTGTATATCCCCTGATGGGCATCAGAAGATAATGCAGAGTTCTAGAACACACAATTTGGTAATTATAATACGTTGTCAGTGTCATATAAGAGTTAATGTGGAATATGCTGTAAAACGTTTGATGGCTTCTAGGTATGCTTTATAATGGAATCTATATCCGTAAGTATATTTATTTATGTTTAATCATACCACAGGTATATTTATAATGATGCATATAACTCACATAAATGCATAAAATACATGTATATCCATGTACCATATAGCAAACAAAAATACTCACATATGTATATACAATTATTAAGGCTGGTACAGGATGAAAATCCAAGCTCATAAGTGTCCTAAGATGTGGTTCTCCTTTCCTAAATAAAGTAGATAAAATGTATACATAGATTTCTCTTCGGTAAGAAAGACCTTATTTTTTCTTTGCCCTTAAGGGGTCTTCCCTATACTTATCTAAGTCAGTTCTGATTTGGAGGCTTGCCAAAATAAAGTCCCACTAGCCACAAAGAAACAATTTACTTAGTTGGTCTCTGTAATACTAGCTTTTGGAGACTTAATTCCCAAGCCCAGAGATTTTGCTTAACCTTGTACAGATAGAATTACTTAATGTGTGTAATGGAGAAGGAGGAATCAAAGAGAAAGACAGTTAGAGCTAGATTGCTGTGATGATCTATATGATATAATGCATAAGCCATTTTTTCTTTTTTGATGTTAATATCTGTTCCCACAAATCCCTGAAGATTATGCCTTAGTCAAAAGTAATGGCCTGGGAGAAGTATATTTTAAATATTTGTTATAAAATCCATAGTATGCTTCTGAGTAGACTTATTTTCAGTGAATGAAAATGGTCTTAAAAATGAAAATCCTCTAAGACACAGACATATCTATTGGTATATCTTTGAAAATGAAGCTTTTTACCTGTGCATTAAATGTAGAATTGTTTATAATGATGCTGTGAGAACTAAGAGGAAAACAATAAAAAAATTATGAGGATGCTTAATTTGCTTAATATTTGCAAAGTACATCTTGATACATGTATCTATGTGTACATATATCTTGTTAAGAAAAGTCACAGTCATGAACATCAAACTCAGTGTTTTTGACAAATATTGTCTGATACATAACAACTTTGCATTATATCTAATGTAAGGGATTTGGTTTCAGCCTGAAGGTCACTAACAAGGGTGTATATTTTTGAGCAGGAAAAGACCTTCACCTAATTTGGAAAATTCACAGAAAATACACAGAGAGCATGATACCCAAAATGAATTACCAGGCTTCAGACTCAGTTAAATTTCTCAAACTCAGAAAGTTACATGCTGGCTGTATAAGTTTTACCTGGAGGATTCTTTCAGATTTGTTGCCTCCTTTAACAAATCCAATTCTAAGATCTATTGAAATCAAGAGTTAAAATATTTGCTAAGTATCAACTATGAGAGAGATGTCAAAATCTAGTATGTGTCCATTCAGTTCAGTTGCTCAGTTGTGTCTGACTCTTCGCGACCCCATGGACTGCAGCACACCAGGCTTCCTTGTCCATCACCAACTCCCTGAGCTTATTCAAACTCATGTCTGTCAAGTCAGTGATGCCATCCAATCATCTCATCCTCTATTGTCCTCTTCTCTTGCCTTCAATCTTTCTCAGCATCAGGGTCTTTTCCAATGAGTCAGTTCTTTGCATCAGGTGGCCAAAGTATTGGAGTTTCAGCTTCAGTCCTTCCAACAAATATTCAGGACTGATTTTCTTTAGGATGGACTGGTTTGATCTCCTTGCAGTCCAAGGGACTGTCAAGAGTCTTCTTCAACACCACAGGTCAAAAGCATCAATTCTTAGGCGCTCAGCTTTCTTTATAATCCAACTCTCACATCCATACATGACTACTGGAAAAACCATAGCTTTGACTAGATGGACCTTTGTTAGCAAAGTAACGTCTGTGATTTTTAATATGCTCTCTAGGTTGGTCATAGCTTTTCTCCCAAGGAGCAAGTGTCTTTTCATTTTATGACTGAAGTCACCATCTGCAGTGGTTTTGGAGACCCTAAAAGTAAACTCTCTAACTGTTTCCACTATTTCGCCATCTATTTGCCATGAAGTGAAGAGACCGCATGCCATGATCTTGCTTTTCTGAATGTTGAGTTTTAAGCCAACTTTTTCACTCTCCTCTTTAGGCTCTTTAGGCCACTGCTTCGCTTTCTCCCATAAGGGTGGTGTCATCTGCATATCTGAGGTTACTGATATTTCTCCTGGCAATTTTGATTCCAGCGTGTGCTTCATCCAGCCTGCCATTTCACATGATGTACTCTGAATATAAGCTAAATAAGCAGGGTGACAATATACAGCCTTTTCCTATTTGGAACCAGTCTGTTTTTCCATGTCCAGTTCTAACTGTTGCTTCCTGACCTGCATACAGATTTTCAAGAGGCAAGGGTCTGGTACTGCCATCTCTTTAAGAACTTTCCATAGTTTTTTTGTGATCCACAGAGTCAAAGGCTTTGTTGTAGTCAGTAAAGCAGAAGTAGATGTTTTTCTGAAATTCCCTTATTTTTTCAATGATCCAGTGAATGTTGGCAATTTGATCTCTGGTTCCTCTGCCTTTTGTAAATCTATCTGGAACATTTGGAAGTTCACAGTTCACATACTGTTGAAGCCTGGCTTGGAGAATTTTGAGCATTACTTTACTAGCATGTGAGATGAGTGCAATTGTGTGGTAGTTTAAGCATTCTTTGGCATTGCCTTTCTTTGGGATTGGAATGAAAACAGACCTTTTCCAGTCCTGTGGCCACTGCTGAGTTTTCCCAATTTGCTGGCATATTGAGTGCAGCACTTGCACAGCATCGTCTTTTAGGATTTGAAATAGCTCAACTGGAATTCCATCACCTCCACTAGCTCTGTTCATAGTGATGCTTCCTAAGGTCCACCTGACTTCAGACTCTGGGAATTCTTGCTCTAGGTGAGTGATCACATCATCGTGGTTATCTGGGTCATGAAGATCTTTTCTGTATAGTTCTTCTGTGTATTCTTGCCACCTCTTCTTAATATCTTCTGCTTCTGTTAAGTCCATACCATTTCTGTCGTTAATTGTGCCCATCTTTGCATGAAATATTCCCTTGGTATCTCTAATTTTCTTGAAGAGATCTCTCATCTTTCCCATTCTATTGTTTTCCTCTGTTTCTTTGGATTGATCACTGAGGAAGGCTTTCTTATCTCTTCTTGCTGTTCTTTGGAACTCTGCATTCAAATGGGTGCATCTTTCCTTTACTCCTTTGCCTGTTGCTTCTCTTCTTTTCTCAGCTATTAAGTGTAAGGTACGTGTTAATACTTAGTTAAAGCGAATTCTTTTTCATCATGGTAAATTAGACCTATTTCCTCTTACTGAGTGATAAATATAGTGGCCTTGTGGGTTGAACTGGAAAAAATGCCAATTACACACATGTGTATAGTTACTTTTGGAGTATCATATGTGTTTTCCAATCCTTCTTGATTACAGTACTCCTTGATTTCTCTTGGGTAGCTTCTTGTTTTGGTTATCCAACTTCTTTCTTGATAATTTTTTATCAAAGAGATACAGATTTCTTTTACCTGTTATTCTGAAACACTGGCCTGATTTTAAAAGCTTAGTGAAGCTTTCACTTTTAATTTCTTTGGCAGAGACTCTTTCTTTTTAATCCTCTGTCCGTCTCTCTCTCACCTTCCCTCCTTCCCTTTCTTTTTCTCCCTTTCCACATGCACTGCATTTTTGTCCACCTGGAATCCCTTCCCCAATATTAAAGGTAGTGAAATCTGTTATTACATAGACATGTGTGAGTTCTGCAATTCAAAATTTACCAAAACTTTTGAGTTTTATCTATTAATAAATGGAAAATCAAATATTAGAAGCATATTACCTATATATAAATAGTAAAATATGTTAAAAATCTTCAAAATTCTTTTGAATACTTTCTGAAGCACCAACAAGTCATGTACAAATATTGTTCTGTTCTGGAGGCAGAGATGGATATTATTTCCATCACATGCTTAAAACTTGTCTGCTCAGAAAGCAGATTGGTCACCCTGACACTGTGACTTTCTATAGTTTATTCATAGCAAATCTGAGTCCCCTACCTTGATGATTTCTGAGAGTACTATTCAGAAAAACTGAATGAAAATTGAATTGATGCGATTTAAAAAAATAATTTTATAGCTCAGTGTAGTTGTATCAATAGCCTCTGCCCTGGTGATCCCAGTCAACATTTCCCTCCACTTCCCCACACCCACCTGGCCCCTTCATCTTCAATTTTAACAATAAAGATACTTACATTGAAGTAGTGCTGGCCTAGGAAAGCTGTGAAATCCTGAAGGTTATCCTTTATTCCACCTTCTGTTAAACTTCTCAAGAATAATTAATTTTCCAGAGAATTTGACTTTTTAAAACAGTGATAAATCTTCAAAGTAGGACAATGACAGGACATGGGACATTGTGGAAATAGCCACTAGTGTGTTTAAGTGTAGGATATAGATGAGGAAGAGGAAGTTATGGAATCTGCCAACAGCATTATCATAAAAGACCCACTTGGTGCCGTGTGAAAGTGTTTGCACCTTCTTCTGAAAGTAGTGCAGAGCTACTGGAGGACTTTAGGTGGTGAGGGGGGTCCTGACACCTTCTCTTTGCATCTGTCTGCCTGCACATGCAGCAGGAAACTCTCATAGGAGGCTGTGGGAGTGATCGAGGTTAAAAGCACTGATGACCGGATCCAAGTTGTGGTTGTGGGGCGGGAGAGAGGGAAGCTACAGTAAAGATGTCAAATCCAGGGCTTGGAGTTGTGGTCCAGAACTTGGAGATCAACAGTCAAATCACTTTTGCTATTAGTTCAAGTTTAGATGAATTATCCATTGTAACATCTGGGTTTCTAATTTGTGTCAGAAACCTAATCTCTATCTTGGTCTCCAGTTCTGTGCTTTGTATCATTATACATTAGTTTATATGAGATATTAAGCTCAGTTAGAGTATAACGCTCAAAAAATAAAGAGGAGAATTTACTCTTCACAAGAACAAGGTAGTTTTAAACAAACCTACATGATTTTGTGGCCATAGTCTAGACTTCTAAGTGTTGGAGGGCGTCTCACAAAAATCTTGCACTCTATGGGCTATTGATGATGCAAGACAACAGATTTTCTGAGGGCTTCATACAAGCCTATTATCATGGAAATAAATAAAATGAACTAAATTAAACTATTCCCAAAGTATTGGGCACTGTAGAGAAATCAGTAGCAACAGTGTTCATGGCCCAATACAGAACTTTGACATACTCTCTGTATTTATAAACTTGTATGAGAAATTTAGCTGCAATGTTTCAGCCCCAAAACAGATTTCAGTGCAAACTGAACTCAATTGGAAAAGGGTAGATAGTCAAAAGATAAATACTTTTTAGACTTTGCCTAATTTCTTGAGTTATTTGGTAACCTAGAATTGTTAAAGGCGTGAGGAAGTCAGGGGCATTGTAGGATCTGTAGACTTTAGCTAGGATGTGAAGTTCTCATCTGACCTGCTTGACACTGAAAAGAGCCTAAGGATGGTGGCTCAAATGGTAAACAGTCTGCCTGCAGTGCAGGAGACCCTGGTTTATTCCCTGGGTCGGGAAGATCCCTTGGAGAAGGAAATGGCAACCCACTGCCATATTCTTGCCTGGAGAATCCATGGACAGAGGAGCCTGGTGGGCTACAGCCCATGGGGTCACAAAGAGTTGGACAGAACTAAGTGACTAAACACTTTTTGACTTTCACAAGGACTTTTATGAGCTGCTTGGAATTAAGTTGGTGGGCTGGTTGAGCACACAGTGTCCCTAGGATAGGACTTCAGCTTATTCAGTTAAAGCTTTCTTCTGATCAGGTCAGAAATATTGTAGCAAGTTTTTAACAGGTAATGAAAAACCTCAGCTCTTGTTTGTTTACCTCCTAGAAACAAGCGGTGAGAACAGATCTGGCAAACATGACATCAAATTGGTTGCCCAAGACAATAGTGGTAGCATTTGTTCATGTTTTAGAATGTGGAACATCAAAGTAATGTCAGGGGGGTAGAATTAGTGGAAAGGGAATGGCTGTGTTGGCAGAAGCAGCAAAATGACTTTGGATGAGGCTGAGTTCAAGAAAGCTTGTCTATGATGATTGTTAGAGTGAATGTGTCCCCCTAGAATTCATTATGTCGAAACCTAATCCCCACTGTGATGATACTTGGAGGTGGGCCTTTGGGAGGTTATTAGGTCACGAGTGGGGAGCTCTTGTGAATGGGATTAGTGCTCTTACTGAAGAGACTCCAGGGAGCTCCCTCTCCCTCCTTCTGCCATATGACAACAGTGAGAAGACCACAGTCTCTGAACCAGGAAACAGGCTCTTACCAGACACTGAATCTGCTTGCACCTTGAACTTAGACTTCCCAGTCTCTAGAATTATGAGGAGTAAATCCTTATTATTCTAAGGCCCCCAGTTAGTGGTGTTCTCTTCATCCAAACAGATGAAGACAGAGTTGGAAGCAGCAGCAGAAATGGTGAGCCAGCAAGAGGTGTGGTGGGTAGTTGGAGTGCCTTTAACTGGCATATTAAGGTGTTGTCTTCCTTGGGCAGTTGCAGGCAGTTGAGATCAAAAAAGAACATGAGAGCAGGATAGGGCGGTAACCACATGGATTAGTGTATTAGCTATAATTGCTTCAGGATTTTTTTTTTATTGCCATAAATTTTGCTACATTTTAAAATCTAAATGTAAACATGAGGCAGTGCTTTTTGTTATGGTTTTGGTTTTGTTAGGTTTATGAAATGTTCATAAAGTGGTTAGATCTAAGCCAGCTTTGTGTGCAGAGTAGTAGGTAGAAGCAGGCTTTAAGCAAATCACTGGAAATTGCAGAAATATTGCAATATGTCAAGTGATTTAAGTTGTCAGGAAGGATCAGAGATTAGTTCAGTTACTGAATTTCATGCTTAGTTCTCTTTTTTTCGCCAAATAATATTGAAAAACAGAGGTTAGCTATTACTTTTACTTTAATACTTCTCTTCTGGGTTGAAATTGACATTTTTATGTGGACCACAAAGCATGCAAAATGTAGCAATATTATTTTTTCTCTAAAAAAAGAAATTACATAGAATAAAATACAGACCATATACCTGTTTCTGATGCTAGCAAAGGAGGATATGTACTGATTTTATATAGGACATAGTTTGAGTGATACCTCTTCATATTGCTGGAATACATTAATTTAATAATTAATTTTGAAAATCCTGTTACTACATGCTAGGTGCTGCCTTGGTAGTCAGGATATTCTATTGAATACAATAATGATCTCTGCCCAAAATAATTCATATTTTTAGTAGGGGAAGGCAGGCAATAAACAGCAAAAAAAAAAATTATAGTATGTTAGGAAGGGATAACTACCATGGAAAACAAAGCAGTAAAGTAGTGCAGGGTCAGAAGGATGAGGTTGGTGTTTTAAATTCAGGCTAGTTGATATATAGGGCTTCCCTGGTGGATCAGATGGTAAAGAATCCACTTGCCATGCAAAAGATCTGGGTTCAATCCCCTGGTTGGGAAGATCCCTTGGAGAAGGGAATGGCTACCCACTCCAGTATTCTTGGCTGGAGAATTCCATGAACAGAGGAGGCTGGTGAGCTATAGTCCATGGGGTCCCAAAGAGTCATTATCAAGGTGGCATTGGAAAAAATCCTTGAAGAAACTAAAGAGTAAAATTGTGAAGCTATCTGGGGTAAGAATGTCCCAGAGAGAGAGAGAGAGGGGTCCATTCAAACGTGAGATTTGGAGGAACAGCAAGGATCCACGTGTTTCATCGTGTCCAGATTGCCTTCTCAGCCATATGATAGGGGAAGGCAGGGTGTTTTGCTTCTGTCAGTAAGTACATTCCGCTGAGCTATTTAATATCCTTAA
Source organism: Capra hircus (assembly GCF_001704415.2). Taxonomy (NCBI): domain Eukaryota; kingdom Metazoa; phylum Chordata; class Mammalia; order Artiodactyla; family Bovidae; genus Capra; species Capra hircus. The sequence continues at coordinate 20,915,923 of NC_030814.1, forward strand.
AGATGATGCTGTTAAAGTGCTGCACTCAATATATCAGCAAATTTGGAAAACTCAGAAGTGGCCCCAGAGCTGGAAAAGGTCAGTTTTCATTCCAATCCCAAAGAAGGGCAACACCGAAGAATGTTCAGACTGCCATACAGTTGTGCTCATTTCACATGCTAGTAAGGTTATCCTCAAAATCCTTCAAGCTAGACTTCAGCAGTATGTGAATTGAAAACTTCTAGACAGTATAGTAAAAAGCAGAGATATCACTTTGCTACTGTGTAGTTAAAGCTATGGCTTTTCCAGTAGTCATACATGTATGTGAGAGTTGGACCATAAAGAAGGATGAGCTCCAAAGAATTGATGCTTTTGAACTGTGGTGCTGAAGGAGACTTTATTGAGAGTCCCTTGGATTGGAAGGAGATCAAGCCAGTCAATCATAAAGGAAATCAACTCTGAATATTCATCAGAAGGATTGATGCTGATGCTCCAATACTTCGGCCGAGAGATGCAAAGGGTTGACTTGCTGGAATGAACTTGATGCTGAGAAAAATTCAGGGCAGGTGGAAGAAAGGGGCAACAGAGGATGAAATGGTTAGATAGTGTCATCAACTCAATGGATATGAATTTGAGCAAACTCTGAGAAATAGTGGAGGACAGAGGAGGCTGGCGTATTGCAGTCCACGGAGTCACAGAGTTAGACACCACCAGCGACTGAACAACAACAAAATGCCTGCGCTGAGCACCAAGCACTTTGCCATAATTTTGAGAAGATTCACATGTTTCAGTGCTTATCGTCTATTAGGAAAAATATACATAAAACATATAAAACTTAATAACTGGGGAAAGTTTTCCCAAATATAAGGATGCCATAGAGGAGTACAAAAGTAGAATTTAACTTAATCTGGTACTCAGTATTGGTTTTTCTTGGGGAAATGAATTTCTGGTGAGATGCAAAGAAGGAAGAGTGAGCAGGGCCACAGAATGAGTATCAGTTTCAAGGTAAAGGAATTAGCCTGTGCAGTGTGGAGTGAAGCGAAAGGAAGCCAGCAGATTTATGAAATTAGGAAAAGGTTAGTGTGATTGGAGCATAGAAAATAGGATAAGCAGCTTGAGTTGAGGCTGTGGCCAGATGATATAGATCCTTAGACCATATTACAGAGTTTGGATTATATCCACATAGCCACGTGAAGCCTTTTGAGGAGTTGTGTGGAGGTGTGGGGAGTACAGAAAGGGTAGTTAAAAATCTGCAGAACTGGGTTCTAGTGCAGGCTGTAATATTAACTTGGTGTGTGACCTGAGTCAGTGAAAAAAAATGCTGGGCCTCAATCATTTTATATATCCATGTCTGTATTTATATCTCTATGTATGTGTCTATATCATTTTCCGTATTTGTCTGTATCTATTTGCTAGATTACTTTGTCTCTAGAAGACAGTAACAGGTTGAATCCTGTCCCCACCCCCCCCCCCAAATATATGTTGAATTCATAACCCCTGGTAGTTCAGAATGTGACCTTGTTTGGAAAAAATGTCATAGCAGATGTAATTGGTTAAGATGAGGTCATACTAGAGTAGGATGGGGCCCTTAATGCAGTATGATTGTTGTCTTTTTAAGGAAGGAGAGATTTAGTGACCCACAGAGGGAAGACAGTGATGCACTGACTGGCCAGGGAGGGCCGAGGCTTACCAGCTTAACTAATTACATCTGCAGAGACTCTGTTTACAAACAAGGTTATTGTCATGCTCACCAGAGATTGAGACTCGGAATATATCTTTCAGGGGGAACAGTTCAACCCACTGTACCTCCTATTGCCATTCTCTAAAGAATTGTCTATACTAATAGCTTTAAATTTCTTACTATCCTATTTAATCCCGGATAATTTGGTTTCCGCTGTTCTATTTCTGCCACTATGAACTAGCTGCTGTCAAAATAATCATCCGTGATCCCCTAGTTGCCAAATCCTTTAGATAATTTTTAATCTTTACCATACTTGACTCCTAAGGGGCATTTGAATCTGTTGGCCGTTTTTTTCTTAAAGCTTCCTCATTGTTTAGTTTTGAACCCACCCAGAAAATGTTCTTGAATTTCTCTAAATCTGTTATTCTCTTCTTCTGCCTGCCTTTAAGAACTGGTTTCCCCGGAGTCCTATGGGCTTTTTTGGTTCTTTTACCCATGTTGTTGTTGTTCAGTTGCCCAGTTGTGTCCAACTCTTTGTGACCCATGGACTGCAGCACACCAGGCCTCCCTGTCCTTCACCATCTACTGGAGTTTGTGCAAGTTCACGTTCATTGCATTGGTACCTACGTCTTTACTCACAGAGTGCTAGCTAATGACTCTCAAATTTGCATCTTTAGCCAAGTTCAGCTGTAGCTTGAGGTTGCAACATTGAAATGCCTGTTGGAAATCTCTGTTTAACAAATCCAAAATTGGACTAATTCTCTTTATCTCCTAACTTACTCTGATTACTGTATTCTTATCTCTTGAAATATCAGTGACACTGTATCATTCTTCTGAATCAGATGCCTGGAAGTTTAATTGTATCCTTCTGCCACTGTTTTTCTTCAAATCATTTAATCGCCAGTCCTTCTTATTCTTTTTCATCTCTGCTACAGAAGCATTGGCTCTTGGAACATAACTGGGCCTCCCATTCTCAGCTTTGCACTTTCTCAGGCACTTTGACCATCAGTGGGACCTTTCTTAAGAAGAACCTTAAGATATTAATTTTCTGCCTAACCCCTGGATTATCTTTTCCTGTTTAGAGAATACAGTTCAAACTTCTTAAGCATGTTATCCACTTCAGCCTTCTGCGTACAGCCTAGACTGGTTTTTACCTGTCAGCCTCTAGATGATGCTTTATCCACACCCAGATGGCTGCTGTTCTCCTAGCACGCCAGGTCATCTTCTCAGCATTTCACATGTACTCATCCTCATACCTATTCATAAAAGCCCACTCCCCAAATATGTCCAGATGAACTTCCTTTGTATTCCTTCAAATTTAACCTCTAGCCTTATATTTTCCATGTGCTTTCCTTGATTGTCTCCATTCCCTGCTCAAATCAATTGCCCCCTCTCCTTTGGGATATTCTTTCATATCATCTATGACACATTTTGGATTTAATGTTTGTGCATCTGTTTTCCTGCCTATACTGAAAATGTCTTTAGGGCATGGATATCTCTATTAATCTTTTTGTTCCCAGGACCTGGAACTGTACCTTCCCATAACTAGCACTTAATGAATGCTTTTTGAAGACATAGAATACAGTTTATGAGTACTTCATTTAAAAGGAACATGGTGGATTTGGGGATTTTGATTCTCCATGCACCAAATTATTTCTATGAGTTATCAAAAAAAAATCTGGGAGAACATCTAGGAAAGAAAAAAAATAAGCAGTTGAATATGAAATTACTTCATAGAGTAATAGATAATGAAATAGTGTGCATTGAAATTTGCCATGGTCTACATTTCAGTATGCTCTGTGGTTTATCAGCTTTCCTTTAAAACTTCTAAATTGATCAAAAGATCATCACTCAACTCTCAGTAGATACCTCAGGAAGGGAATTGTTTCTTTAAGCCAGCAATAGTTGGTGAATTAGTATCTATTGTCTCCAATGGAAAGGACTTAGTAAACTTTTCCATGTTATCATCCTGAAGAGCAGAGAGGGTAATGACTGTGAGCGGTGAAAGTCCTGCTTAGAGAGGGCATGTCAGGAAAGGTTTCCCCACAGTGAGGAAGCCGCTCCCCACTCGTTTTGAGTGCTTAGCGCTTTATTATGTTGTTTCTGGATGGCTTTCCTTCTCTCCTTTCTCACTCCTTGAGCCCCTCCTCTAGGGCTCAGTAACACGGTAGAGATGCTTTTTGACAGACAAGAGATAATCTTACACTTGACTTCCAATATCAAGGCATTTTAACCGGCACACTTTATATTGAATAATTCATAGGTATTCAAGCTTTACTTCACTCCACAAAGAAAGTGCTTTCTCTTAGCAGCCACAGTAGATATGAGCAGCTAATTCATTATTTAAAGAGATTAAGTATTAGCAACTGGTACTGGCTCTTCAGAGCTCCCTTTATTCCCTTTGCTCGTGTTATCCCCAGCCTCTCAGCTGCCTGGAACAGTTTTTAGATTGATTTTACCATATTTAAGTCTTTTTAAAACCAGATCTACCCCCAAACCTCACTATTTTCAGCCTGCTTTGTCCTATTTTAAAAAACGTAAAGCAATGTCTGTTAGAACTCTGTGAATCTCTGCAGGCTCACGGGAATACATACAATTGCAACACTTTTTGCTTTCAGTTAAGGAAATGTGGCAGGTGGTAGGAATGCAAGAAATTCAAGTTTGCTCAAATTTATCGACCACTTGCTGCAATAAGCCAAGGAAGTCTTGGGCATTTTAAACAGGTGGTCAAAGTGGATGAATCCTCAACTTTCAAGTATTGTTACTCTGAAAGGAACAGTCCCCATGGAGAACTGTCCTCTTTATATTTTCAGAGAAAAAGAGAAGAGGAAGGGTTTGAAATGTCTGCGTCTTTTTTGCAGACAGAACCTCAGGTTGGATCTCATTCAGCACAAATTTTCACTCTTTCATTTCCAGTTAAGAAGAGAGAGGAAAATTTGTCAAGGGGTTATGAGGTTTCACTTTCCACAGCCCTTGCCAGAGGGTAACATAACAACGTAATCGGGTCTAGAATTGTGAAATAGTGGGAAATTTATAAATATATATATAACTTCTTTTAAAGGGAACTGATTCTGAGGAAATATATTTCTAGGATTTGATATGAAAGAAAACACTGAACATGTTTAGAGCAGTAATAAATGCTTTTCTTAATTTTATATATTAGATCAATGTTAGCCTTTTTAGAAATATTTTAAAGTAAATATTCTACTAGAATGAGAACATAAGTTGATTTTTTTTTTCACTCTATATGGCCTGAAAAACTGGGTGCCTGAAAAACTGATGAACTATTGTTAACTTGCATAGCTCTCTTTTATTCCATTTAAATTATTCAATGGGTATGGATTGTCAATGAACTCCCTAAACTCATACTAGAATGCTCTTGAATTTTGAGTATCTTTCACTTAGTGCATAGAAAATAAATTATGTGTATATTTCATTTCTTCATAAATTTCTTTAATGTGAAAATAAGAAAATCATATAGTAGATGATCAATAAAAATGGATTTCTTGAACGCATATGTAAGTCAGTTGCTCAGGTATGTCCGACTCTTTGTGACCCTGTGACCTGTAGCCCGCCAGGCTCCTCTGTCTATGGGATTTTCCAAGCAAGAATACTGGGGCAAGTGGCCAATTGCTTTTCCAGAGCATCTTCCTGACCAAGGGATCGAAACCATGTTTCCTGCGTCTCCTGTATTGCAGGCGGATTCTTTACCTGCTGAGCCATCAGGGAAGCTCTGATTTCTTGAGTGATTAAACCTTAAATAAGTCTGGATCTGGACCGTACTGTGAAAAGCCTCGCTTTGAAAGGTAGAAAAGGAAGTTTGCACCAGAGATCATCTTTTTATTGTGTTGAAGACCAGGTCCTACATGCTGACAAATAACAGACAGAAGTAAAAACACTGTCCCGTCCTCATTTCACTTAGTGCCCACCCTAGCCTTAGAGCTGTCAGAGAACAGACAAAAAACTCAGGAGACTAGAGGACCATCACTCTCAAAGGAAAACTGTTGTTTCTTAAGCTGAGATTCTACAAGCTCTTCCTTGTCTAATGTGCATCAGGGAACATAAGTTGAAGATTTTTCAGGCAGAAAAATACATGATTATAAGTAGCTTGAATTCTGAAGTTAAAATGACCTATGTCCAAAACATAGTTCTATCATGTAATAGCTGTTGCAACCTTGGGCAAGTGGCATAACCTCCTCAAACCTCCTTTTCCATCTGTATAGTGAAGATTTTAATGGTATCTATCTCATAGGTGTGAGAACTGATGAGATAATGCCTAAAAGTTGTTTAGCATAGTGCTTAGCATATAAGAAACATTCGATAAACCTTTTGTCAAAAAGGCATTTTTGGAAAATTAACCTGACACTGACATAGAAATTTAATTTGTAGCCGAGACTGTAGACATTTGGAAAAGTGCTGCATTGTACAAAATTGAGAGTTTTATGACCTGCAAATGTATTTTGTCTTAATTTAATAGGCATTCCAGATCAGTTGTGCCCAATAAAAGGGAAAGATTTTTCATACTATTCTTGGGCAAAAAGATATCAAAAGACCTGCTCACTATGATCTAGTCGTTTCTGCTTCCATTGGGGTGGTTTTGCATATCTTCACTGAAGAAAATGCAGCTTTATTTATTTTGCAGAGTTTTATAAACATTTTAAAGTTTTTGTAGAAGTGTGATATTATGCATTATATTATGTGTTGATTATTTTAAGCATTCAACTGAGATGGAGGTGAAAATTTTGTTTCTTTAAGAGTTGGACCATGAAAAAAGCTGAGCACCAAAGAATTGACGCTTTTGAACTGTGGTGTTGGAAAAGGCTCTTGAGAGTCCCTTGGACTGCAAGGAGATAAAACTAGTCAATCCTAAAGGAGATCAGTCCTAAATATTCATTGGAAGGACTATGCTGAAGCTGAAACTCCAATACTTTGGCCACCTGATGCGAAAAGCTGACTCATTGGAAAAGACCCTGATGCTGGGAAAGATTGAAGGCAGGAGGAGAAGGGGACAACAGAGGATGAGATGGTTGGATGGCATCACAGACTCAATGGGCATGAGTTTGAGCAAGCTCTGGGAGTCGGTGATGGACAGGGAAACCTGGTGTGCTGAAGTCCATGGGGTCACAAAGAGTCAGACACACTGAGTGACTTGAATTGAAATGGAAAATAGGGTTGGAGAATTAGGGCCCATCTATTGTCATTTCCTAGTTTTAAAAACATATTTAGGAATCTGAATTGTGAGAAGTTGAGACAAGTGTGTTGGTAACAAAACTCTTCTCTGAAATCAGAATTTAAAGTGTAAGTCCAGGTTTCAAGATTTACCTATCATATATGGATGATAGGTAAATAGCCAATGTATTGTACTCTATACAATATAGCCATTGTATAGAATAGGGATCTTTCTTCTACTGGATTTCTTTCAGAGACATTTTTAGACAGTGTTACCTTTTTCTAAGCACACACACACATGCATATACATACGCATTTATAAACACAAAAGGTTCAAATGTGAGCAGCTGCCCCTGCTTCCACTGTTGTATTGAAATCTCAAGAAAGAAGAGACAAAATGGAGAAGACTAAAATACATATTTATAAAAAATTTATAAATCATTTCAAAACTTTATAAAAGTAAGCTTTTTTTTTTTTCCTTTGTAAGCATGCTTGCTTTAATATGGATTAAAAGTGCTGACAGCTAGTCTGGAGGAACAAATTGTGTTTGGCAGTTCTTGTTTGCAATTAGTGAGGAGAAATCATTCCTTAATAGTGGGGCCACACAGTGGATGCTGAGTTGAATTCCACCCACAACTGTTGAATGCTGGCAATATATCCTCCTCAAGCCATGTGCTGGAACTAAGTAGGGACCAATGCTGGAAACTCAAGGAGCTAACTGACCCATGAAATCTTCCAAATGAGGTCAGGGCTTCCCTGACCCCCAACCTCAGTCAGTTGGTAAAGATTCCACCTGCAAAGCAGGAGACCTGGGCTTGATCCCTGGAGAAGGAAATGGCAAACCACTCCAGTATTCTGGCCTGAAAAATCCCATAGACAAAGAAGCCTGGCGGGCTACAGTCCATGGGATCACAAAAGTCAGACACGATTCAGCAACTAAACCACTACCACTCAGTTCAGTTCAGTTCAGTTCAGTCACTCAGTCGTGTCCAGCTCTTTGCAGCCCCATGAATTGCAGCACACCAGGCCTCCCTGTCCACCACCATCTCCCGGAGTTCACTCAGACTCACGTCCATCGAGTCAGTGATGCCATCCAGCCATCTCACCCTCTGTCGTCCCCTTCTCCTCCTGCCCCTAATCCCTCCCAGCACCAGAGTATTTTCCAATGAGTCAACTCTTCGCATGAGGTGGCCAAAGTACTGGAGTTTCAGCTTTAGCATCATTCCTTCCAAAGAAATCCCAGGGTTGATCTCCTTCAGAATGGACTGGTTGGATCTCCTTGCAGTCCAAGGGACTCTCAAGAGTCTTCTCCAACACCACAGTTCAAAAGCATCAATTCTTCAGCGCCTAGCCTTCTTCCCAGTCCAATTCTCACATCCATACAACACCACTGGAAAAACCATAGCCTTGACTAGATGGACATAAGTCGGCAAAGTAATGTCTCTGCTTTTGAATATGCTATCTAGGTTGGTCATAGCTTTTCTTCCAAGGAGTAAGCGTCTTTTAATTTCATGGCTGCAGTCACCATCTGCAGTGATTTTGGAGCCCCCCAAAATAAAGTCTGACACTGTTTCCACTGTTTTCCCATCTATTTCCCATGAAGTGATGGGACCGGATGCCATGATCTTTGCTTTCTGAATGTTGAGCTTTAAGCCAACTTTTTCACTCTTCTCTTTCACTTTCATCAAGAGGCTTTTTAGTTCCTCTTCACTTTCTGCCATACAGGTGGTGTCATCTGCATATCTGAGGTTATTGATATTTCTCCCGGCAATCTTGATTCCAGCTTGTGTTTCTTCCAGTCCAGCGTTTCTCATGAGGTACTCTGCATAGAAGTTAGAAAAGCAGGGTGACAATATTCAGCCTTGGGGTACTCCTTTTCCTATTTGGAACCAGTCTGTTGTTTCATGTCCAGTTCTAACTGTGCTTCCTGATCTGCATACAGATCTCAAGAGGCAGGTCAGGTGGTCTGATATTCCCATCTCTTTCAGAATTTTCCACAGTTTATTGTGATCCACACAGTCAAAGAATGCTGGTATTATCTTGAGGTATCTAGGAAGTATTCTGTTGTTAATAATAGTCAAAGATGTAAAGTTGGAAATGAAGTTGCTTTTCAAATTAATGAGGATTCAAAGTTATATATAAAATGATATCACTTGCACCCATGTGTATTTTGGTATGAGTTTGAGAAGTGTAAGAGAAATCATCAGTTCAGTTCAGTTGCTCAGTTGTGTCCAACTCTTTGCGACCGCATGAATTGCAGCACACCAGGCCTCCCTGTCCATCACCAACTCCCAGAGTTCACTTAAACACATGCCCATTGAGTCGGTGATGCCATCCAACCATCTCATCCTCCGTTGTCCCCTTCTCCTGCCTTCAGTCGTTCCCAGCATCAGGGTCTTTTCCAATGAGTCAGCTCTTTGCATCAGGTGGCCAAAGTATTGGAGTTTCAGCTTCAACATCAGTCCTTCCAATGAATATTCAGAACTGATTTCCTTTAGGATGAACTGGTTGGATCTCCTCACAGTCCAAGGGACTCTCAAGAGTCTTCTGCAATGCCACAGTTCAAAAGCATCAGTTCTTTGGCACTCAGCTTTCTTTATAGTCCAACTCTCACATCCATACATGACTACTGGAAAAACCATAGCCTTGACTAGATGGACCTTTGTTGGCAAAGTAATGTCTCTGCCTTTTAATATGTTGTCTAGGCTAGTCATAACTTTCCTGCCAAGGAGTATGCGTCTTTTAATTTCATGATTGCAGTCACCATCTGCAGTGATTTTGGAGCCCCCCAAAATAAAGTCTGACACTGTTTCCACTGTTTCTCCATCTAGTTGCCATGAAGTGATGGGACCGGATGCCATGATCTTCGTTTTCTGAATGTTGAGCTTTAAGACAACTTTTTCACTCTCCTCTTTCACTTTCATCAAGAGGCTCTTTAGTTCTTCCTCACTTTCTTCCACAAGGGTGGTGTCATCTGCGTATCTGAGATTATTGAAATTTCTCCTGGCAGTCTTGATTCCAGCTTGTGCTTCATCCAGCCCAGTGTTTCTCATAGTGTACTCTGCATATAAGTTAAATAAGCAGGGTGACAATATACAGCCTTTTCCCTTTTGGAACGAGTCTGTTGTTCCATGTCCAGTTCTAACTGTTGCTTACTGACCTGCATACTGATTTCTCAAGAGGCAGGTCAGGTGGGCTGTTTTTCCCAGAAATCATAGGTAGATCCAAAACTACACAGATTCAGCAGCCTCTGTTGAGCACCATTACTGCTGTACAGCAAACAGTACTGCTGTACAGCTACATCCATTGTGCTAATTTTACCCACGCATTTTTAATGAAAACATGAGGCTAGATAAAAACAGGGGTGCTTAGGGATTTATATATGTGTCTTATTGAGAATGATGCTCTTTATATTAAAATATATTACATCTTAATGTTCTATATATTGTTGTAAAATGAACTATATTTATGAACATAAATATATTAATATTATGTTGCTCATTTTAATATATGTTTAGTAGAGTTCTAAAAAGTTCAGAGTTCCTATTTGACATGTAGTTTAATATTAAAGCAAATATAAAGCATTTTTCTCTATAAAGACTGCTTTTGTGAGAACTTTAACAGGACTAACTGTATGATTTAATTCTCATGCTTAGAAATACTTTTTGAATGCAATGTAAATAAGACTTTAGTATTATTTTGCTTATTTTTCAGATTTTTCTCTCTATTATGTTTTTGTACAAATCTAGTTTTGCCACTGAATTGTACGGCTCTTGTAGACATCATCTGGCATTTGGAATACAAAAGAAAAAAAAGTTGAGGTACAATGTCCTACTAGATTTTAACTCTAACTTTTCTCCAAATGTGTGGTTGTCCTATAAACACTGTTGTAACAATGTCTGAGATTTGGCCAGTCACAAATCTTATCTCTGATACTTCCAACCTGTCCATTTTCTAAGCCTACAATTTCCGGATGTTTGTCATACCACTTTTTAAGATTGCATACTCCTCTGAGACACTGATATTAGGGTTGATAAACTCTTTCCAGTTATTGACCACTGCTGCCCAGACAGGGTAAATGAGGATCCTTTCCAAATGCTTTCTGAAAGAAAGATATGTATAATACCTAAGATTTTGATTTATTAATCTTATTTCAGTTGACTGCCTTCAGTTACTGTCTAAACTTCACATTTATAAGAAACTGAATTAGCAAGTACAGAGTGATTCAAGAGTAGCAAAATATTCCAAAATTTCTACAAAGAACAGATGTGTTGTGAAATAATTTGAGCCTAACAGGGCTGAGAAATCAGAATGTATCTAGTACTGAACAGACCCATAAGAAATAAAAATATATTGCTGGTCACCTTTGGTGCCAATTTTGTGAGTTTTAAGTTAAGTATCAAGATATAAAAAAAACCTTAGAAATTGTTATCCAAAGAGGAAGAGTGAGAGAAATCAACGAATCACTTAAATTATTTCAATAATTTTTAATGTATTACACTAATTCCCTCTCTAAAGACAAAAGTATTGAATAAACTCAACAAATAACAATTGACTATAGGATTCTAGTATCTTTAGGGCAACTCATCTTTATTATTGGTATTCTAGCATTAGCCCATTGATATTTAGATGATTGGGTTTTGAAAAGTATCTCTTTCCTATGACTTTTTGCCACCTCAACCGAAAGCTATTTTCAGAACAAATGGAAACCATATTTGTTCACTGTTGCATTGGTATCATTTTTGAAATAAAAAGTTCAAACCGTGGATTCTAGAACTCTTGGGTCAAAACAGAGAGTGCTGTACTCATATTTTGTCTCCAATGACTATGGATTATTCATTAATTCAAATTAATGTAGCTACATTTTAAGCATTTTTTTTTTTTTGGTAATAAGCATTGTTTAACACAGTTAAAATGTCAAAGGAAGATGGATTAGAATTACTTCAGAGTTCCATAATTTTGATGGTTGTTTTTATGTTGGTCAACTATATAGTTTTAAAAGTTAACTCTCTATCATCTATCTTCTTGTCAGTGACAAATAGTGTAGAATACAAGTATGTAAAATGTAATAATAGTAAGCTTTGGGAAACATCACCTGGATTTCTGTTGTCTGCTTCCCTATGTCTATCAGATTTCCTTTACATACAATTACCAGATAAGAAGTAGTAACAGGCCAAGATTAAAATTTGGCCATATGCAAGCCGTGGGACAAATTACTCTACATATGGGGAATTCAAAGTGATTTCTTATGTGACTTTGAGATACAACACATAGGGAGAATTTTGTTAGATACTAGGTAGTCTTCCTACTAGAGTCTCAGGACTAAGATTGCAAGAGAAAAAATACTATGCCTTTAAGAAACATTTATATGTAGAAATATGGCAAATGTAAGGTAAGAAACTGAAGGTTTTAACCCTTTTCTCTTTAGTTTGTTCTGTGTATGTGTGTGCTAAGTTGCTTCCGTTGGGATGGACTCTTTGCGACCCATGGACTGTAGCCTGCTAGGCTCCTATGTCCTTGGGATTTCCTAGGCATGAATATTGGAGTGGTTTGCCATTTCCTCCTCCAGGGGACCTCCCCAACCCAGGAAGTGAACCCATGTCTCCCGTGTCTCCTGCATTGGCAGGGAGGTTCTTTACCACTGCAGCTGACTGGGAAGTCCCAATTGTTCTAGGTCCTGAGAATGATTACATAAATCTTGAAATTTGCCTATTCTCAAAGCCCATCTATATTGTCTTTCTGTATATTTACCATAGAAACTTCAAATGTATACAAATGTGAATTGATATCTTCAGGATATACAATACTTCATGCATGTATGCTAAGTTGATTATATGTCCATAAATGAATTTTCCACATAACTGAAGCATAACTCTATGAGAACTACACTTGAAAAATCAGCAATTTGAAGAAAACATCTTCACAGTTGCAAATGCTTCTCTGCAACTTCCTGAAAAGAATACACATATCGTAATTATTCCTTCTGCTTTATTGACTATGCCAAATCCTTTGACTGTGTGGATCACAATAAACTGTGGAAAATTCTGAAAGAGATGGGAATACCAGACCACCTGACCTGCCTCTTGAGAAATCTGTATGCAGACCAGGAAGCAACAGTTAGAACTGGACATGAAACAACAGACTGGTTCCAAATAGGAAAAGGAGAATGTCAAGGCTGTATATTGTCACCCTGCTTATTTACCTTATATGCAGAGTACATCATGAGAAACGCTGGTCTGGAAGAAGCACAAGCTGGAATTGAGATTGCTGGGAGAAATATCAATAACCTCAGATATGCAGATGACACCACCCTTATGGCAGAAAGTGAAGAAGAACTAAAAAGCCTCTTGATGAAAGTGAGAGAGGAGAGTGAAAAAGTTGGCTTAAAGCTCAACATTCAGAAAATGAAGATCATGGCATCTGGTCCCATCACTTCATGGGAAATAGATGGGAAAACAGTGGAAACAGTGTCAGAATTTATTTTTTGGGTTCCAAAATCACTGCAGATGGTGATTGCAGCCATGAAATTAAAAGACGCTTACTCCTTGGAAGAAAAGTTATGACCTACGTAGACAGTGTATTCAAAAGAAGAGACGTTACTTTGCTGACTAAGGTCCATCTAGTCAAGGCTATGGTTTTTCCAGTAGTGATATATGGATGTGAGAGTTGGACTGTGAAGAAGGCTGATTGCTGAAGAATTGACGATTTTGAACTGTGGTGTTGGAGAAGACTCTTGAGAGTCCCTTGAACTGCAAGGAGATCCAACCAGTCCATTCTGAAGGAGATCAACCCTGGGATTTCTTTGGAAGGAATGATGCTAAAGCTGAAACTCCAGTACTTTGGCCACCTCATGAGAAGAGTTGACTCATTGGAAAAGACTCTGATGCTGGGAGGGTTTGGGGGCAGGAGGAGAAGGGGACGACAGAGGATGAGATGACTGGATGGCATCACTGACTCGATGGATGTGAGTCTGAGTGAACTCCAGGAGATGGTGATGAACAGGGAGGCCTGGCGTGCTGTGATTCATGGGGTCGTGAATAGTGAGACAAGACTGAGCAACTGAACTGAACTGAACTCAGGGTTAGAAGATACTCTAACTCCTAATACATTGAAGCTTGCGAGAGCCCTAGAAGTGTTTGCCTTCTTCCTGAGGAGTTAAAGGAACTATGTCCTGAGGCACTAGTAGACCTACTTTTATATCTTGTTTTTTTTCAACCATACTCTCAACATTCATTGCTGTCTTTGAGCCTACCTTTGAAATGGATCTTCTGTTGATCTCTTCTCTCTATCATAATTTGCAAATTATATACCACTTAGGCTGAAGGTTTCACTTAATAGAATTTTCTCTAAATACTAGTTTAGGCTCCAGGGAAACTCTTGGGGAGCTATTCCATGACTTTGGTGTTGGGAGTTGTGTTGAGAGAATTGTTGGAGCAATTTTATTCTTTCCATTTCTATATACTGTGAGAGGAGTTGATAATATAATTGACTAAAGCGCAGGCCATTTCAGGAGTTGCATTTTAACAAATAGGGGGTGTTACCATGCCTATACTGCCACGATCCATCCATTTCCATATCCCGTCTCTCTAGTACTTTTGACTTCTTTGTATAGAACTGATCAAACAGGGTTTGCTTTCCAGAGATGGACCTACCTCATACTAACTCAGGTGTACTTTCATTTCATGTTTTAGCCCTTGTGCCTCTGGAGGGAGGAGCATAAATCATATTGACTCTGTTCTGAGGGCTCCAAATCTTAGTTTTTTGGGGAGAAGAGCAAGAATCCTTATTTAGACTTTATGTCTAAAATTTTCCCTTTTAGCAAGAGAAGTTTTGTAGGTGGCAGGTTAGGGTGATGAGAGAAGGGGGCAAGCTTTCCAAACCAATAGATATTTCCCACTCACTTATGGTTCCCTTCAGGCATAATTGCTTGGCCAAAAACACCAGAGGAAAAGGGTGCAGACTTCTCCTTCACCCCTGTTACATTATGTTGTTTTGTTTGTGAATTTTTTGGCATATTTTTTGGTTTCTTGGAGATTTCTGGGACTCTTGTTTGTATTTTTGAGATGTAAAACTTCTCTATAGTTTTCTATACATTGGGCTTCTTTATATCTGATCTATTATTATAATTATTTTGAGAGAATAAATTATTTAAAAAATCTAGACACTTGGGATTTATTTAAGTCTGTGAAGAGAATGAGTATTAAGTAGAATAAGTTGGTGATGGACAGGGAGGCCTGCATGCTTCAATTCATGGGGTCACAAAGAGTCGGACATGACTGAGCGACTGAACTGAACTGAACTGAACCTTGCTATAGAGCTTTACCTACTCAAGTAGAATTTTGAGTTAGGGAAAACATTATAGATTTTCCTGGAAAGCTTAAACCAATTAATTTTAACTGAAATTTCAGGAAAATAACTATTGGTTCTTAGATTTAAAGGAAAAAATACTTAAGGTCAAAGCTAAAACCTAATTCAGAAACTTTTATTAAGCTCCATTTCAGAGGTTCACAATTTTTTCACTGAAGGAAAAAGCTAATTTTTTTTTCCACTTCATTCTTCAAAATGCACTGCTTGTTATGAAGAGTTTGTTCTTTGGTCTAATTTGTGTAGCTGGAGCCAAATTGAATTGCCATTTTTTGAGCCAAAGTTGTGATTGACTGAATTGGGCCATTGTTACTGGAAAGAGCAAAGACTGTTTTGCTAAAGCTCTTAAAGTGTTGAAGACATAATGTCTACAGGCAAAAAAAAAAAAAAAAAAGCTATTTTATGTGTAATTATATGACTGGACACTTAATGAAACTGTTTTGATCAAAGCCCAAAGAAACAAACACATGTAAGTGAAACTGAGCACTTCCGTGATGAAATAGACAAATAGCTCACACTTTGCTTTGTTAATGTTGTTGAGAAGACATTGCTTAGGACTGGAACAAGTAGGGTGGGATTTCAGCTGCTAAAACTTTAGAGATCTTCTACTTAGTTTAACATACTGTAATGAGGACAGAGAGGTTCTGTTTTGAATTACTAAGCTATTACTTTTGAATTTTGTGTAGTCAGATATACCAGGGTTTCCATTTAGCATTTACTAAACCACTTATAGGATTTCCTTCAGGAACTAGCAGAACTCAACTCTGGCAGAGACCTGATCAAGTTCTAGCCCTAGATGAGAGTAGGAAATAAAATCTCTTTGCAGGAGGATAGATAAACAAGCTCCATAAAAAATATATGTCTATTGTGTTACTCTCGTTAAGGGTTCATTTTTTTTTTCTCCTTACTGCAGTGCATTTTGAGGACCCAATATCAGCTACTAAAAGTTATGCTGTACTAAAAATAGATGTTTAAAAATCTCCAGTAGTAGCTAGCATTCAAACTGTTACATTAATTTGAAATTAATTTCAGTCACATAAATAACTAAAGAACTGTTGCACAACTAGGTTGTATTATGTCCATTAGACAATATTCAAGGTGTAGGAAAGCAAACACATAGCTCCATGCAGTTATTTCTCTAAAATACCTTTTGTTTGAAATTATTAGCATATATGGCCAATTCTAATAGCTGCTTAGAGAACTCAAAATGTCCTGATATCCCTCTTGTTGTAGCATATATTTTGTTTTTATTTCACAGAATACAATTATTAAGAATAGAAATATTCACAGCTAACATCCTACAAAAGAGATGGCTATTATATATTTGTTTTTAATTATCATAGAATTTTAGATTTGCAAAGAGTTTCAAATTTTACTTGTAGTTATTCCTCTGCTTTTAAATAAGACAACATTTTGATCATTTGGAAAAACTTTACCTTTTCTTAAAATTCTCCTGAGATCCATACTTTGTTTCAGTAGTTTCCAACCAACACTTCAAGTTGTGCTGGCAGGTTCTACACAGCAATGGCTTGTGCCCATTGCAATCCCTTAAATTGTAAGCTCAGGTATGGGACGGGATCTGGGAGTGTGTTTGGGAGAAGTGATTTTTTTTTTTTCCTGTACCTTCCCTTACCGAACCTTATAAAACTTAATGAAAATGAGAATTTCTCCTTTTCTTAAAGAAAGCAATAGTGGGAGGACCCCTGCTTTATGTTACCGTTGAGTGATTTCACTTTCTCAAAACTTTCATGTATTATATCTTTATATATATCCCTTCTAAATTCTTTGGACTCCAACTTCCCAGAAGAACAGGGAAGAGCTGCTCTCCATTGCTGATAGCACAGCTCTCTGTGTACTTGAGGACTTCATGCTTGCGGCTGATCTGCTGTGACACTGGTAATGAGTGACCTGTTGGGGGCTACTCAAGCGAGTGAGGGATAAGATGACTGGCTGGATATCAAAGACTCCTCAAGTCTGATGCTCACACTCACTGGCTTAAGAGCCCAAGAATGAACAAAGAGGGTGGGAGAGTTGATAGGAAAATGTTGGAGATAGCAGAGATGAGGTGCTAAGGACTGGGTGGAGGTATCATTTGCCAGTCAGGATGGCCTTGGGTGATTATGTGTCTATATAGGGGAAAGTGATGTGTCTGTATAGGGGATCGTAGAGAAAGGGAGGAGAGATAGAAAAAGACAAATACTAAATACTTTCATAATGATGGAAATTTAAAAAAAGTTAGAGTAAAGGCTAGCTAAATCTATTGAAACTCAAATGCAGTAATGGATTTAGTCTCTCTATATATCGTGTGCTCTCTCTCTCTCTCTATATATATATATATACACACACACACATACTGTATATAGATAATGTATTTTTAGAACTTCATTTCATTTAATGTTTATGTATATCCTTTGAACCTGCTGCATACCATGTATTGTGTTCAGTTCAGTCACTCAGTCGTGTCTGACTCTTTGCGACGCCATGAATTGCAGCATGCCAGGCCTCCCTGTCCATCACCATCTCCCAGAGCTCACTCAGACTCCTGTCCATCGAGTCCGTGATGCCATCCAGCCATCTCATCCTTGGTCGTCCCCTTCTCCTCCTGCCCCCAATCCCTCCCAGCATCAGAGTCTTTTCCAATGAGTCAACTCGTCGCATGAGGTGGCCAAAGTACTGGAGATTCAGCTTTAGCATCATTCCTTCCAAAGAAATCCCAGGGTTGATCTCCTTCAGAATGGACTGGTTGGATCTCCTTGCAGTCCAAGGGACTCTCGAGAGTCTTCTCCAACACCACAGTTCAAAAGCATCAATTCTTCAGCACTCAGCCTTCTTCACAGTCCAACTCTCACATTCATACATGACCACAGGAAAAACCATAGCCTTGACTAGACGGACCTTAGTCAGCAAAGTAATGTCTCTGCTTTTGAATACACTGTCTACGTAGGTCATAACTTTTCTTCCAAGGAGTAAGCGTCTTTTAATTTCATGGCTGCAGTCACCATCTGCAGTGATTTTGGAGCCCCCCAAAATAAAGTCTGACCCCGTTTCCAGTGTTTCCCCTCTATTTCCCATGAAGTGATGGGACCGGATGCTATGATCTTCTTTTTCTGAATGTTGAGCTTTAAGCCAACTTTTTTCACTCTCCTCTCTCACTTTCATCAAGAGGCTTTTTAGTTCCTCTTCACTTTCTGCCATGAGGGTGGTGTCATCTGCATATCTGAGGTTATTGATATTTCTCCCAGCAATCTTGATTCCAGCTTGTGTTTCTTTAAATCCAGCGTTTCTCATGATGTACTCTGCATAGAAGTTAAATAAGCAGGATGACCATATACAGCCTTGACGTACTCCTTTTCCTATTTGGAACCAGTCTGTTGTTCCATGTCCAGTTCTAACTGTTGCTTCCTGGCCTGCATACAGATTTCTCAAGAGGCAGGTCAGGTGGTCTGGTATTCCCATCTCTTTCAGAATTTTCCACAGTTTATTGTGATCCACACAGTCAAAGGCTTTGGCATAGTCAATAAACAGAAGTCGATGTTTTTCTGGAACTCTCTTGCTTTTTCCATGATCCAGCGGATTTGGCAATTTGATCTCTGGTTCCTCTGCCTTTTCTAAAACCACCTTGACCATCTGGAAGTTCACGGTTCACATATTGCTGAAGCCTGGCTTGGAGAATTTTGAGCATTACTTTACTAGCATGTGAAATGAGTGCAATTGTGCAGTAGTTTAAGCATTCTTTGGCATTGCCTTTCTTTGGGATTGGAATGAAAACTGACCTTTTCCAGTCCTGTGGCCACTGCTGAGTTTTCCAAATTTGCTGGCATAGTGAGTGCAGCACTTTCACAGCATCATCTTCCAGGATTTGAAAGAGCTCAACTGGAATTCCATCACCTCCACTAGCTTTGTTCATAGTGATGCTTTCTAAGGCCCACTGGACTTCACATTCCAAGATGTCTAGCTCTAGATTAGTGATCACATCATCATGATTATCTGGGTCGTGAAGATCTTTTTTGTACAGTTCTTCCATGTATTCTTGCCACCTCTTCTTAATATCTTCTGCTTCTGTTAGGTCCAGACCATTTCTGTTCTTTATCGAGCCCATCTTTGCATGAAATGTTCCCTTGGTATCTCTCATTTTCTTGAAGAGATCTCTAGTCTTTCCCATTGTGTTGTTTTCCTCTATTTCTTTGCATTGATCGCTGAAGAAGGCTTTCTTATCTCTTCTTGCTATTCTTTAGAACTCTGCATTCAGATGCTTATATCTTTCCTTTTCTTCTTTGCTTTTCATTTCTCTTTTTTTCACAGCTATTTGTAAGGCCTCCCCAGATAGCCAGTTTGCTTTTTTGCATTTCTTTTCCATGGGGATGGTCTTGATCCCTGTCTCCTGTACAATGTCACGAACCTCATTCCATAGTTCATCAGGTACTCTATCAGATCTAGGCCCTTAAATCAAATTTATTTCTCACTTCCACTGTATAGTCATAAGGGATTTGATTTAGGTCATACCTGAATGGTCTAGTGGTTTTCCCTACTTTCTTCAATTTGAGTCTGGATTTGTAATAAGGAGTTCATGATCTGAGCCACAGTCAGCTCCCAGTCTTGTTTTTGTTGACTGTATAGAGCTTCTCCATCTTTGGCTGCAAAGAATATAATCTCATTGGGAATTCAAAGACAAGTAAGCCATAGTCTTAGTACCTTAGGTTTGCACACTCCCTTGTATCTTTTGTGGTATTCTTCCATGGATCATCTCGTTCCATGTCCTCAGCAAGTTCTGACAGAAGATATATTTTGTCTTGCCAGGGTACGCAGGATTGTAAGAGTTCCAGAGGAAGGTTGTAAGGAGTTATGTCCCATATCTTGATCTGGTATCTTTCTATGTGACTTTGGGAAGAGTGTAGAACTACAAAGTCTAGAGGAATAATGATCACTACAGGTAAGGATTGTTAAGGCCCAGAAGGTATAAATGCATGTTGAAGAAGGTGTCTCTTTTAATCCTTTTCTGAAGTATCCTGTACCTTGAGAAAAGAATCCTGCTCCCTTGAGGAAGCACCAGGATTTTTGTAAGTTCATTTGCAGAATCACATTAGCTGCATCTGTTCCCAGTTGGGGGTGGTATAGAGAACTCTACTGAATAATTATGAGGCCCACTCTCTTTCTAGGTGGTAA
This sequence comes from Capra hircus, assembly GCF_001704415.2. Classification (NCBI taxonomy): domain Eukaryota; kingdom Metazoa; phylum Chordata; class Mammalia; order Artiodactyla; family Bovidae; genus Capra; species Capra hircus. The sequence continues at coordinate 20,936,279 of NC_030814.1, forward strand.
AATCAGGAACTTTTAAAGGATTTCTGTGTGCTAATTATAATATAGGTATTACAGGGGGAATAAGCATTTACATTCTTCAGACAAGCTATATAGGCAATGGTTAGGAGGCATTTTTCCAAATGAAGGGGAAATGGAGAAACAAATTTTCAAAAAATACCATCAGAGACATTATATTAATACATTATCATTAAATATAGATACCCAGCATACAATGCAGTTTGTGTTATTTTTGATTCCTGGCAGAACTTGAGATGGTGGTTTGTCTGACTATTGTAGGATGTCAGTGAGTGGGACTGAGCCTCATTAGAGAGGAGAAAGAGTGAAAGCTGCCAATACCGATAGAGCCCTTTGAAGCAGATGATTAATGCCCTTTGTCATATGAACGTCTGGGAACTGTAGGTCTGCATGGTCGTGAAGAGGATAGAGGGAAAACAGGGCTTCAAGCTAGGATGCTTAGGTGGTTCTGAGTTTTATGAGAGATCAGTAAGGACTGATCTTTGGAAGACAGTCAAGAAAATCAAGTTTTGCGGTAGCATTAACATGTTCAAACAATAAAGGTTGGTGAAAACTTTATTTCAAATGCATCATGGAAAACTTCAGGGCAAATAAAATTTAAGTTAGCATTATTTAATTACTTTGCTTTAGGAACTAAGAAAAATATACCAGATGTAACTAGGCCATGTAAATCATTTCTTTAACCATCTTCAATTGCTTCTCAAAGCTCTAGGAAAAACCCTCACGTTTTATCATGGCCTGTCTACTAGGTCTCGGCCATCCTGGTCTTGTTTCAACTCCTTAACAAGGCAAGCTCCTTACAGCTTCAGAGGATCATCTTCCCCAAACGCCTGTCAATCTAAGCATTGCATCATTTTTAGATTTTAGCGTAAATGTCCCCTCTTCAGGAAGTCTTTTCTGATTCAGTCAGACCCAGTGCGTCTCTAACCCCCACCCGCCCTGCTCCTTTTGATATTCTTATTACAGCCCATATTTTCTCCTAGTGCTTTTGTCAGTTTTCCTCATTTTGTTAATTTTGTTGCATCTTTTAACTCCGTATAACAGAGTATCTGATCCTTGAGAAAAGATTGTTTTCCTCACCACTGTATTTCTGGTGTCTAGTAGAGTTAACTGGGCTTCCAGTAGAGTTAACTGGTGAGAGTAGATACTCAGCACATATTACAAAAAGAACAAAAGAAGTCAGTTATTCATATTTAAATTTGCTGCATTTGAAGAATACACAAGACAAGACATAGGTTCTGAAATTGCTTTCATTGGGTATATTCACAGGAGACATAAATTTTGAGGAGGCAGGCTAGGCCCACAGTTATGATGCTCTGCATATATAGCAATTAGCATGGTCCTGGTGTGCCTGTTAAACTGTCTCATAATGCTGTCATCACAAAAACTGTGGGGAAGTTTTGTGAGCTGATTAAAATAAAATATATGATGATACTTTAGATCTGTTAGGTAGTTAGAAGACGAAAAAGGAGTGCAAAATGGTGGTGGCTAAAAGACAAAGAAGGGAAAAGCCCACAAAAATAGAACAAAGGAAGGTCTGAGGCCCGGAGTGAGGACCTCAGGTAAAACAAACAGCCCTCCTGGCTAGCCCAGTTTACACAGGGCAGGCTGGGGGGGGGAGGAGACAAATGTGTAAAAGGAGGAAGCCTAGAAGCCTCTCTTCTCTTTGTCTTTTGGGTCAGCCTGTCCTCACTCCTCCTGTGTTTTTCCTAATAAAACTGAGCTGTAACACTGATTTGTCTGTTGATTTCAATTTTTGCTGTGGTGAGACAGAACCGAGGAAATTACAAATCCATACAATAAGTTTCTTTAAGTCCAGAAAGGGACATGTTACTTGCTTCCAGTGTCCTATCTCCTTAATTCACTTCACAGAAAATGAGAATAGTGTGTAGAAAGCAGGCAGTCCAGGTGCTAATTTTGCCTGACACCGTTTCACTCTCTGTAACAGGAATTTGTGATACAGTGATGAAGAGAGATAGGGTTCTTGGCCTCACAGAGCTTATAGTCTCAGTTTTTTTGAAACTTATTAGCGTGTATCATTTGTCATCTACCTGAGACCAAAAATTCTCCATGAATGCCTGTGGTCATTTCCCAGTGAATGTCCCTAAGCGTTTCTAACCTCATATCTCTCCAGAGTTTTCTTAAGTGTTAATCTTTGTAATCTTATTTTAATGTTGCACATTTAGTAATATATTAATGAAAAGTCAGCAGTTAGAGAAAACATGCACTTCGAAAATGAATTCTCATTACCAACACTTTTCTTTTAAAAATTGGAGAGCTAGAATAACTGTGTGAAATTATATTTTGGAAAAAAATGATTCTGGTACAATTTCTTGCAGTAGTACATCTCTCCCCCTTGACCCCAAATTGGTATTGAGCACCCAAATTTTAAACAGCAGCAAAAATAAAAGCTGTTTTATTTTATGCATTCTAAAATATGGTATATATCCTATAAATTAAATCTGTGAACACTGGAACATAGAAGTCATGCAGTATAAATTTATTTTTATTCTTTGTTTTTAGAAATATACTACACTGAAGATACCATTATGAGCACTGGGTATCATAATGTTTTTAAATTCATAGTAGCCTCTAGGAACTTTGAGATGTGAAGAACATTTTTATTCCTTAACAATACACTTATTTTTCTGTTAATTATATTATGATGTCTGCTTCTCATGGTATTTCTGTGTCTTTACACATGTAATTTTTTATTTTTGATGTACTGCCAGCACTGCCTACAAGAGTAACTCTTTTTACTTTATATTTGCTATTTCTGGCCTCTGGTGACTTAGAAACCAGGTAGCCAAGAATGTGACATAGCCCTTAAAGTAAGAGTAAACCCTTGAATAAAGCATGAGGTCCTTTTATGTCTAAAATACATCAAATTTAAGCCCTGGATTTTGTGGTACTAATTTTATTTCCCCAGAGAACTTTTATTTACTTACTTTTTCTCCAAAAACTGTATTCTGGACAGTTGAGCTTTTTAGATGGTACTATATAGGAGGTCTGCGTGTATCAGACTCAGTTGTGTCAGACTCTTGCGACCCCATGGACTGTAGTCTACCAGGCTCCTATGTCCATGATATTCTCAAGGAAAGAGTACTGGAGTCAGTAGCCATTCCCTTCTCCAGGGGATCTTCCTGACTCAGGGATCGAACCCAAGTCTCTTATATCTCTTACACTGGCAGGTGGATTTACCGCTGCACCACCTGGGAAGTCATACAGGAGGTACATAACTGTATTTAAGTTCTCTGCCCCTCTGCTTGATTTTTGTTTCTAATCATTTGAACTCAAGGATAGCTCTAAAACATTTATTTATAGCTTATGTGAATCATTGCAAATAATATCTGGAAAAATGGTACTTGAAACTGGGAATATACTATACTTAATAGCCCACCAAGACTAAGAAATCATCTTTGCTTTGCATCTTTTTTAGATATATGAATAAAAGTTAAAAAAAGGAACCAATCCCAGAACTTTAACAATGCGAAAATACCTAGCACTATGAAACTGTACACTTAGTAGTTAAGACAGTATACTTTATCTTATGTATATTTTGCCACAATTAAATTTTTTAAAAGAAAATGTAAAGTAAAAGAGAAAAGGAAAAGAAAGGAAAGAAAAAGTACCTAAAATTTGTAATGATCCCACTCTAGGACATACTAAAAAAGAAACCCAGCATGTTCCAGAGATGTATCAGCATTGAGTCAAGGAAAAAAAAAAAGCTAAAGAAAAACAGAGCTAATAATAAAAGTAGCATGCAAGTAAGACAACTCTAATTATTTAATTATAGAATTTAGAATAATGGTTTAGCTACATTATTCTGAGTAGCTATCAAGACAGTAGCAATTATTTAACCACAGTGTCCAGAATTACATTATTATAGTATTTCAATGATACTGGAAGTTTATAAGATGCTATATATTACATTAAGTGTTAGATAAGTAAGAATTTCTCATGCAGGTTTGATGAGAGAATAACATAATGCAAAGTTTAAAAGGAGAGAAGGAAGCTATGGGAAGAAGAAAGAGATTTTATTGGATAACATTTAATTTGATTCTTCTGGCTGCTAACAGGGACCTTAATGAGAAAAGTTTTTAACAGATAAAAATGACAACTGTGAAAATTAGGAACAACTTTTGGAGAAGAGCATAGGTGACATAAAAAAAAAAAAATTGTCCTGTCCGGCAGGAAATCCCTTATTAAAAAATCTTCAATTTTCAAGTATTTCCAGAGTCACAAAACTGGTGAAAATGGCAATAAGGATTCCTTTAGCCATCTTCACCATATATTGCCATCTTACATAAACAACCATAGCACAGTGATCAAAGCCAGGAATTCATGCTGATATGTTACTACTGACCAATCTACAGATCTTATTCAGATTTCTTCGATTTTCCTACTAATTTTTTTTTTTAATCTGAACTAAGATCTAATCCTGAATCCTCTGATTTCATTATTCTTTATGTATCCGTGCATGCATGGTAGGTTGCTTCAGTCATGTCTGACTCTTTGTGACCCCATGGACTCAGTGTGGAAAATTCTTAGAGAGATGGGAAAACCAGACCCATCTGCATGCAGGTCAAGAAGCAACAGTTAGAACTGGACAAGGAACAATAGACTGGTTCCAAATCTGGAAAGGAGTACTTCAAGGCTGTATATTGTCACCCGGCTTATTTAACTTCTATGCAGAGTACATCATGAGAAACGCTGGATTGAAAGAAACACAAGCTGGAATCAAGATTGCCAGGAGAAATATCAATAACTTCAGATATGCAGATGACACCACCCTTATGGCAGAAAGTGAAGAGGAACGAAAGAGTCTCTTGATGAAAGTGAAAGAGGAGAGTGAAAAAGTTCACTTAAAACTCAGCATTCAGAAAACTAAGATCATGGCAGTCAGTCCCATCATTTCATGCCAAATAGACGGGGAAACAATGGAAACAGTGAGAGACTTTACCTTTTGGGGCTCCAAAATCACTGCAGATGGTGACTGCAGCCATGAAATTAAAAGACCCGTGCTCCTTGGAAGAAAAGTTATGACCAACCTAGACAGAATATTAAAAAGCAGAGATATTACTTTGCCAACAAAGGTCCATCTAGTCAAAGCTGTGGTTTTCCCAGTGGTCATGTATGGATGTGAGAATTGGACTGTAAAGAAAACTGAGCACTGAAGAATTGATGCTTTTGAACTGTGGTGTTCGAGAAGACTCTTGAGACTTGGACGGCAAGGAGATCCAACCCGTCCATCCTAAAGGAGTTCAGTCCTGAGTGTTCTTTGGAAGGACTGATGCTGAAGCTGAAACTGCAATACTTTGGCCAACTGATGCGAAGAGCTGACTCATTGGAAAAGACCCTGATGCTGGGAAAGATTGAGTTGAGGGAAGGAGAAGAAGGGGACGACAGAGGATGAAGTGGTTGGATGGCACCACCGACTCGATGGACATGAGTTTGAGTAAGCTTTGGGAGCTGGTGATGGACAGGGGAGCCTGGTATTCTGCAGTCCATGGGGTTGCAGAGTCAGACATGACTGAGCACTGAACTGAACTGGACTCAGTCCTCCAGGCTCCTCTGTCCATGGGCTTCTCCAGGCGAGAATACTGGAGTGGGTTGCCTTGCCCCCCTCCAGGGAATTTTCCCGTCCCAGGCAGAGAACCTGCTCTCTTATGTCTCTGGAATTAGGAGGTGGGACCTAGTGCCACTAGTGCCACCTGGGAAACCCTCATGTCGTCTTAGTCTCTTCTAATTAGGGTATTTCTTCAGTCTTAATGTTTTATTTAGGACCTTGACATCTTAGAAGGGTACTAGCCAGTATTATATGGAATAAATCTGTCTGTATGATGTTTCATGTTCAAGTTTATATTATGCATTTTTGCAAAAAATGGCACAGAAATGATTTTATGTCCTCAGTACATCACCTTCTAAGATGCTTTGTAATTTCTGACACCATAAAATGTCCCCAACTTATATTTTTTCTAGCTAAGCTCTATTTAGTTTTCTTGGAGAATGCTATATTTAGAAACCAAAATCTGGATGTTAGGCATGATCATTTGTACTTGGTAATCTTCCTTCAAAATACTCTTATGGGACAGAACTAGGAAAGATATATATATATTTCTAAACCTATCTATGTTAAAAGCAGTAACAATATCAACAACAGCAGAGTTTATATTCATACATTCAATTTACATCTAAAACTACAAGGACCATCGTTGCCTTCTCCCTTACCTTGCCTATATGTCCTTTCTATGGCAGTGAGATAGCTGGCTCTTATACCCACAATATAATTAATTATTTACTAAATTCTAACATATTTAGTTTCACAATTATTAATCTGTTTCTCTGGGAAAACAAGTTTATTACTTAGAAGTACAATATTGTTGTCTTTGCTCTAACAATATTTAGTAAGTCACTGTTTTCCACAGATACTTTAGGATAGTTATTATAACTTCAATAAATTTAATACATTATTCAGTATCAAATAGAAAAATTGCATTTTCAGAAAGAACGACACAATGTGACTAATCCTTTATGTGTAAGAACAGGGTGCACCCGAGTGGTTGAGGCTATAGCAGTGTTTAATATTTCTTCTTTTATATTTTATTTGTTTTTAAATTTTTTTCAGCTAGATAGCTGTAGATACCTGGATACTTTTTTAAAAAACAAAAGTTCTGTAGTACTCAATGTAAACTCTAGTTGCCAAATGAACATGTTCCTATTTTGTTTAATGGATATGGTTCACAAAAGACATTTTTGTGATTAATTTGGATAACTGTGAGAGAAAGCAAAAATAAAATTTATGAATTTGTTTTTAACATGTTTTCTCTGATTGTGAAAGTAATAAATGCTCGTTGTGTAAATAATGATTGATAAAGAAAAAGTTATAGAAGCTAGTAAAAATTATTTATTATGCCATTATTTAGAGATAATGACTGTTAAATCCCAATACATGCCCTTCACTTTTATGTATGGGTATATGAATAACTATATGTTTAGTTTTAAATTATGCTTTTTTCGCTTTAATTATTAGAAACATTTTCCTTGTTACTAAATATCTTTCAAAAATGAGATTTTCAGTGGCTGAATATTTTTCCATCAGATACCATGTTTTATCTGACCATACTCCTAATGAGGATTTAGGCAGTTCCCAATTTTTATGCTCTTATAAAAAGCACTTCATTGACTTCCTTGCATGTGTTATAAAACTTTATATGTTGTTGATGGTGAGCAGTGTTACTCCATCTAAAATATAGTAAACAAAAAGATGGTTAGAACTCTTTCAGAAGAAAATAAGCAACAAATACTTTATGAATGGATGGAAGCAAATGAGGATAGCAGAAATGACAAAGTCACCCAGATGGAATATGCGGTGAAGCTGTTCTCCACTGAGAATACAGGTGCTAGAATGCATTGACCCTTACCACAATTTTTCTGCATAAGAAATTTTACTGGGTTTATCAGTTCGCTTTTGCTGTGTAACAAACCACCTCAAAATTTAGTGACTTAAAAACACTATGCCATGACAAATTTTTCTCACCGTCCTGTGGAGCAGTTCTCTTCTGGGCTGGCTTGGGCTTGGACTAGATGGTCTCAGATGGCTTCAGTCATGTGTCTGGTGCTTTAAAAAGGACAACTGGAGGTCTCATTTGGTCTCTCATCTCTCAGTGAGGCCATCCTATGTTTATTTACATGGTGTCAGAGGTGCCTCTCTGTTTATGACAGACCCTTTGAATTTTTCCTACAGTGTTTATCAAAGAGTAGGCAAAAATAAATATTTAAATTGGTTGGTGGTCAGTTGGTTCATGAAATTGTTCCATTTAAGTTTTGTTCTAAGACTTTGGGGTTTCTTAAGAAATTATCTGATTTGTGAGATTGAGATCCAGATGTTCTCATTCAGTAGGTTCCGGTAGGATCTAAGAACTTATTCAGAGAAAGTAGGATATTCTGATGCAGTTAGGCCAGATTTTGAGAAAACGATTTCAGGCTGTGACTCAGTGTATTACAGAAGCATGAAGGAAATCCATTAAATATATATGGATGATAGACACAAAGATTTAAAAGCTGATGTCTTTATTTGAAAAGAATAGGTTGTGTTCATTGCATGCTTTTATTTTATTTTTTTAAATCCTTCCCCTGTCCTGTTTCTTTTTGGCTGGCACTTCCACAGCTATGAGACAGGACAAACTGCAAAAATCTTGGATGTAGAGAGTGGAAATGATTCAGAGTTGAGCGAAAACCAGGAATCAAAACTCAAGAACAAGACTAGAGGTCTACTTATTTTGGGAGAGGGCATATCAGTTATAAAACCAGGAAATCACTCCAAAATCAAAATAGAAACAAGCAAACAAGCTCGTGCGGATGAAGGTACCATCAGCTAAGAGCTAAATAGGGTTTATTTGGCATGCAGAAGAAAGAAGGAAGGAATAGATGATGAGTGTAATTCTTGGGTGATTTAAATGTTAAAAACTCCATATTAAGAAGTTTCACAGACAGACATCAGTAATGTACATAGTGGAATGTTAAGATTCAGGATCAGAAAATTCAGTAATTTGTGGAATGTGGTACAGGATGAAAAGAGTTTTCCAGTTCTGGAATACCAAGGTCAGAGTAGAATTAGAAGTAAGAATGGTTCTCAGCTCTGATCCATCAAATTACTGTCATCAGTTCAGTTCAGTCATTCAGCCGTGTCCGACTCTTTGTGATCCCATGAACCGCACCACGCCAGGCCTCCCTGTCCATCACCAACTCCCAGAGTTTACCAAAACTCATGTCCATTGAGTCATTGATGCCATCCAACCATCTCATCCTCTGTTTTCTCCTTCTCCTCCCACCTTCAATCTTTCCCAGCATCAGGGTCTTTTCCAGTGAGTTAGATCTTCATATCAGGTGGCCAAAGTATTAAAGTTTCAGCTTCAATATCAGTCCCTCCAATGAACACCCAGGACTGATCTCCATAGGATGGACTGGTTGGATCTCCTTGCAGTCCAAGGGACTCCCAAGAGTCTTCTCTAACACCACAGTTCAAAAGCATCAGTTCTTCAGGCTCAGCCTTCTTCACAGTCCAACTCTCACATCCATACATGACCATTGGAAAAACCATAGCCTTGACTAGATGGACCTTTGTTGACAAAGTAAATATCTTTGCTTTTTAAAATGCTGTCTAGGTTGGTCATAACTTTCCTTCCAAGGAGAAAGCGTCTTTTAATTTCATGGCTGCAGTCACCATCTGCAGTGATTTTGGAGCCCAGTAACATAAAGTCTGACACTGTTTCCACTGTTTCCCATCTATTTGCCATAAACTGATGGACTGGATGCCATGATCTTAGTTTCCTGAATGTTGAGCTTTAAGCCAACTTTTTCACTCTCCTCTTTCATTTTCTTTTCTTTTTTTTTTTAATTTTTTTTAAATTTTTTAAATTTTAAAATCTTTAATTCTTACATACGTTCCCAAACATGAACCCCCCTCCCACCTCCCTCCCCACAACATCTCTCTGGGTCATCCCCATGCACCAGCCCCAAGCATGCTGCACCCTACGTCAGACATGGACTGGCGATTCAATTCTTACATGACAGTATACATGTTAGAATTCCCATTCTCCCAAATCATCCCACCCTCTCCCTCTCCCTCTGAGTCCAAAAGTCTGTTATACACATCTGTGTCTTTTTTCCTGTCTTGCATACAGGGTCGTCATTGCCATCTTCCTAAATTCCATATATATGTGTTAGTATACTGTATTGGTGTTTTTCTTTCTGGCTTACTTCACTCTGTATAATTGGCTCCAGTTTTCAAGAGGCTCTTTAGTTCTTCACTTTCTGCCGTAAGGGTGGTGTCATTTGTGTATCTGGGGTTATTAATATTTCTTCTGGCAATCTTGATTCCAGCTTGTGCTTCTTCCAGCCCAGCGTTTCTCATGATGTACTCTGCATAGAAGTTAAATAAGCAGGGTGACAATATACAGCCTTGACGTACTCCTTTTCCTATTTGGAACCAGTCTGTTGTTCCATGTCCAGTTCTAACTGTTGCTTTCTGAATTGCATGCAGATTTCTCAAGAGGAAGGTCAGGTGGTCTGGTATTCCCATCTCTTTCAGAATTTTCCACAGTTTATTGTGATCCACACAGTAAAAGGCTTTGGCATAGTCAATAAAGCAGAAATAGATGTTTTTTTCTGGAACTCTCTTGCTTTTTCCATGACCCAGTGGGTGTTGGCAATTTGATCTCTGGTTCCTCTGCCTTTTCTAAAATCAGCTTGAACATCAGGGAGTTCACGGTTTATGTATTGCTGAAGCCTGGCTTTGAGAATTTTGAGCATTACTTTGCTAGTGTGTGCTACTGCTAAATCACTTCAGTCGTGTCTGACTCTGTGCAACGCCATAGATGGCAGCCCACCAGGCTCCCCCATCCCTGGGATTCTCCAGGCAAGAACACAGGAGTGGGTTGCCATTTCCTTCTCCAACGCATGAAAGTGAAAAGTGAAAGTGAAGTCGCTCAGTCATGTCCAGCCCTCAGCGACCCCATGGACTGCAGCCTTCCAGGCTTTTCCATCCATGGGATTTTCCAGGCAAGAATACTGGAGTGGGGTGCCATTGATTTCTCCATTGCTCGTGTGTGAGATGAGTGCACTTGTGTGGTAATTTGAGCACTTTTTGGCATTGCCTTTCTTTGGGATTGGAATGAAAACTGCCCTTTTCCAGTGTTGTGGCCACTGTGGAGTTTTCCCAATTTGCTGGCATATTGAGTGCAGCACTTTCACAGCATCATCTTTTAGGATTTGAAATAGCTCAACTGAAATTCCATCACGTCCATTAGCTTTGTTCGTAGTGATGCTTTCTAAGGCCCATTTGACTTCACATTCCAGGATGTCTGGCTGTAGGTGAGTGTGAGTGATCACACCATCATGATTATCTGGGTCGTGAAGATCTTTTTTGTACAGTTCTTCTGTGTATTCTTGCCACCTCTTCTTAACATCTGCTTCTGTTAGGTCCATACCATTTCTGTCCTTTATAGAGCCCATCTTTGCATGAAATGTTCCCTTGCTATCTCTTATTTTCTTGAAGAGTTCTCTAGTCTTTCTCATTCTGTTGTTTTCCTCTATTTCTTTGCGTTGATTGCTGAGGAAGCCTTTCTTATCTCTTCTTGCTATTCTTTGGAACTCTGCATTCAGAAGCTTGTATCTTTCCTTTTCTCCTTTGCTTTTTGCTTCTCTTCTCTCAGGAAAGCTTTTTATATCTCCTCTCAGGACCAAAGCTTCCCCTGGTGGCTCAGATGGTAAAGAATCTGCCTACAATATGGGAGACCCAGGTATGATACCTGTGTCGGGAAGATCTCATGGAGAAGGGCATGGCAACCCACTTCAGTATTCTTGCCTGAAGAATTACATGGACAGAGGAGCCTGGTGGGCTACAGTCCATGGAGTTGCAAAGAGTCAGACCCAACTGAGCGACTAACACACTCAGGACTGATGACTGAACTATAATAAAAGAGGCTAATCACGGAGGAGATTTCCTTAGGATATTTGTCTAAGGTTTCCCCTCCCCCTCAGTTATATAACACTAATTACATAAGATATTAAATCAACCAAATACCCCCTTTTCTTCTTGAGTTACTTCTCTCCATACTTCCACCCTTGTCAAGTTGGAACAGTCAGTCATCTGATTTCTGTTATGGCCAATGTTGCTATTGATACTGAAGTATGACCATTTTTCTACATCACTTATTTCAGCTACTGGATTCTTCATTCCTTGAGGCCAGGTGCTTTGTTTATCTTAATTCTGCATTGTATGACATAATGCCTTGAACATAGGAGATGTTTAAGAAATGCTTTTTGAATATGTGAAAGAAGATTAGTCATTTTAAAGAAGGAAACTTTAAGCTTTTGAGACTGTGTTCTCAGATTCAGGACTTAAAAGGAAGAAGTTTAAAATGTGTGAAATATCCTTTGTTTTTTTTCTTTGGAGAAGACTCTTGAGAGTCCCTTGGACTGCAAGGAGATCCAACCAGTCCATCCTGAAGGAGTTCAGTTCTGGGTGTTCATTGGAACGACTGATGTTGAAGCTGAAACTCCAATACTTTGGCCACCTCATGTGAAGAGTCGACTCATTGGAAAAGATCCTGATGCTGGGAGGGATTGGGGGCAGGAGGAGAAAGGGATGACAGAGGATGAGATGGCTGGATGGCATCACTGACTCGATGGACAAGAGTTTGAGTGAACTCCGGGAGTTGGTGATGGACAGGGAGGCCTGGCATGCTGTGATTCATGGGGTTGCAAGGAGCTGGACATGACTGAACGACTGAACTGAACTGAATATATCTTTTGTTCATTTAAAAATTGGATTATCTACCTTTTTAAATTTGCTTGTATTCAAAATATATTCTGGGATAAGTTCCTTGTCAGATATATGTAATGCCAGTATATTATCTTATCCTGTGACTTTTTTTTTCAATAACCAGGCATTAACAATATATATTGTATGATACTATTTCATGAAGTTAAAAAGGAGGCAAAACTTACCTATTGTAGAAGAAGTCAAATTACTGCTTACCTCTAGTGGATGGGGAAGTGATAGGGATTGGGAAAGTACAAAAAGAGGCTTCTGTGGTGTTAGTAATATTCTGTATTTTGTTTGATCTGATCTGGATGGAGTTCCATTGGCATATGCTTTTCCAAAAGTATCAAGTGTGCATTTAATATTTTTCTACTTTGCTACATCTCAATAAAAAGTAAAAATAAAGAAATTATGTGCATGAAAGAGCCTTTCAAAATAACATATACTTTTAGTCACTGTCAAAGCAAGGAAGCTCAAGCCATTTAAATGAAGAAAAAATAGACTTCTGCCTTTCTCGTTGTGATCCAGACCAGCCCATGCATACCTGGATGTTTCATGGATTCTTTCTATGTAGTAACTGGCATAAGCGTGGCCACAAATTAAAGAGTCATTTCGAATAACTTAGATTTACTAATCAATGTCGCTTCTCAACCATTTAGACTTACCACATCGGGATAGCTGAATAGTCTGTTGAGAGGATCCTATCAGTCCAAAAAGACTGTGATTGTTGGATTCTGGTTCATTTGACCTCTTGAGGCATATCATAAATCATGAGGCATAAGCAAATTTTTATTCATTAAACTACTTTCAGTTAGCACTCTGTAGGGTTTAAAGTTCTCTAATATTTATTATATTTAACTTGTGGTCCCAAATGGAAATATGCTTTAACTTTTACTACAAAAACCTACAGAATTCTTTGCCTAAATGGAAGATCTGGTTAGATTTCTTTTCTGGGTGACTTCCCTTCTGTTTATTTAAAGGGAATTTTAACGTGATCATTTCTATCTTACGTGGTCCCTATATGTATCCTCACACAGCATTAAGCTCTGCCTAAAAATTTTCTTTCTAATTTTAAAGAGTCACAAAGGCCATAATATCTAATTTATTGTAAACACTAACATTGTAAACTAAAACTATAGCATCACTTTTTTGAAAGTATCCAACAGAGTATAAATATTAAAATATCAATCCAACATCATCCATTTAAAAAAATGAACAAAATGTTTTAATAGTTGGAGACATTTTTTCTTGAAGTCATACTGTGATCCCATATTCTCCAAAGAATTTAACTTAGTATGATACATTTTTATGCTTGAAAATCTTTTTTATTGTATAATTATCTTAATTCTTAGCAACAGAAATATTTACCTTAAATGAAGTTAAAATCTCTATTTCTTGTGACCATTAATCTATATATATTAAACTTTTTTCCAGGATCGAATTACCATTGCAACTATTATTAGTGCATAACTGATCAAGTCAATACACAAATTTATAAATCTTTATACACTATATATAAAAGTTAATTATTAAAATTAAAGATTTTTGGGGGGGTTATTTTGTACTTGAGAACATTGATAAATATTTTTGCATAAATAAGTAGATGGAAATGAAATTTATTTGTTATAGAAATATCACTATTCTTAGTTCATAGTCATATGTCAAAAATTATATAGTGACCTATTATTAAAATTATATTTCAACCATCAGCTTGATCAGGGCCTCTTTCAGTTTCATTGTAAGCAAGAATTAGAAGTCATCTGACTTGCAAAAAGATTACCCAGTCAAAAGAATTGTCCTTTCTCAAAAACATGAAGCCTTTCTCAAGATTTTCCCAGTGATTATTACTGTCATTTTTTTCACATACGGGCACCTTGTTTGGCTCAATATTCTCAGAAAGGGTTGGTGAAATAAAAATATCACTTATTTAATATATTTGTGGCACTTTTTTTTATAAAGCTCTGCTTTCTTATATTTTATATATAGTTCTATCAAACTCTTAAGTATGGACTTAACTCTTTCAGTTCATAGAAAATTTTCACCTTATAACATAGTTGGAAAGGTTAGATTTATTGTTAAAAAAAAAAAAAATCAGCCAAGTTAGTGTTCCTTTCTGTCACAAAATGGCTGCCTTTGTTTTTCAGTATTTAAAATGATTAAAAAAAAATCATAACCACATCACTTCTGATTCCCAGTGTGAATTTTGATGAATAAATGAGAAATTGTTTTTCATAGATTTGTTACTTGGATCCAATAAGGTGGGTGCACCTGTTTGCGTTTAAGTGCTTCCGGGTCTTTCTCTCAGGAGCGCTGTCTTCACTCCTGAAACCCACTCACAGTATATCTCAGTTCAGACAATTCCAATGTGGGCCAGATTATGCTGCCTTTAATTTTACTCCTAGCCATTAGTGGAAAAGGTGTAAGATATATAGAAGGGCAGAAAGAAAGTGAAAGTGAAGTTGCTCAGTCGTGTCCGGCTCTTTGCGACCCATGGACTGTAGCCTGCCAGGCTCCTCCATCCATGGAATTCTCCAAGCAAGAATACTCGAGGGGGTTGCCATTTCCTTCTCCAGGGGATCTTCCCGTCCCAGGGATCGAACCCTGGTCTCCCACACTGCGGGCAGGCTCTACCGTCTGAGCCACCAGAGAGGGGCAGACAGAAAGCCATATCCTGCTTTTATTGTGCCTTGATTTAAGAAGTCTTTACAGAGTTCTTAATGTCAGTATTTCAAATTGTTCCTTTGATGGGCACCATGGAAATTTATACTTCAAGGGAGGGCACCATGGTGAGATTCTAGATGAATAAAGACAAGCAACTTTTTCTTTTCAAAGTGGAAGAAGAGAAATTATCAAAGCACAGGTGGGGAAGGAGAAGATGTCTGATTCCTAGACTGATTTCTCTAATAAGACTATGTTCACTTCCTGTTTGAAAATAATGTCAGTATATTCACAAATAAATGTATGTATAACATGTATGAAAGCAAATTAACTGACGTGATTTTGAATGTTGGCTTTTTACTTTTAGTATTTAAATTTGGCAGATGAAGACAAAGCTTCACTGTTTTATTATTTTTTTAAATGGATGAAGAAGTGTGAATTTACTTCTTTCTTTTTTCCTTTTTAACTCCTTTTCAATATTTTTTTTTAAAAAAAGGCTTTATTTCTTAGTTCAGTTTTAGGTTCACATCAAAATTGAGAGGATGCTACAGACATTTCCTGTATACTTCCTGCCCCAAACATGCACAGCCCCCTCCTTCATTAACGCACCATATTGGCACAAGGGATGATCTACACATTTTATCACTTAAAGTCTATAGTTAAATTATGGTTCAGTGTTGTATGTTTTATGGGTTTAGTTGAAGGTATGACATGTATCCAACATGAAAATGTCACACAAAGTTTCTCATTGCCCTAAAAATCCTCTGTACTTTTTCTGTTCCCCTCTGCTGTCTTTCCCTGACCCCTTGCAACCACTGATCCTTTTACTGTCTCCATAATTATGCCCCTCCTTCCAGTTTTGGCTACGCTGGAAAATCATAGGGTACTATAATATTTCAACAGATCTGAAAGGAGAATGGCTTTCAGAGTTAAATAGAAAATTCTGTCTTTTCTGAAAAGATTGCCTACTATCTAGCTAGAGAATAAGGTAGAGTTCATGAAAAAAATACTCTGTTTGAAACTTAAATAAGAAAATCCAAAATGGCATTGGATTTAGACTTGTGTAGAAAGTAGCTCATGAATAAAAAAGTACAGAGCATAGATACAACTTTTGCCCTCTTTTTACTCAAATTTTCTTGTTTCTAAAACAAAGTCTTAACTCCATACTTACTTGGGGAAGAAGAAAGTATTAGAAGGAAATATTAAAATATTTGTATAAACATAAAGCATATATATTCAAATGCACAGAACTACTTTTGAAAATTATGTTAGTTTGAAAGTAAAAGCTATGCAAGTCTATCTAAAAATTAGGAAAAGAGCAGAAAGAAGAAACAGGTATCACTCATAACTACAATACTTGGAAATAGTCACATAATACTTTTTTTCTCAGTCACTTGTTCATGCATGTATATTTTTGTATAGTTGAAATCATACTCCATATATAACATGGCTTGTAACGACTTTCATTTATCATATTTTGTCATTACTAAAAATTTAGAAACTTAATTTTAATGACTAGTATTCCATCTCATAGATGTATCATAATTTAAGTCATTTTCAGTTTTTACTCATACCTTCTGCTGTGATGAACATCCTTTTCTATAAATATTTTCTTACATTTCTGTTTTTTTCTTAGGGTAGAATTTTGGAAATGGAATTTTTAGAGCAAAAAACCAGATTTTAAAACCTCATGTATTGCTGAATTATTTTACAGAAAGGATGCTCAGATTGACAGTTTCACAACCAGTGTGAGAAAGTGATAATTTTATGTGTTCTTTCAAGCACTGAGTATTAGTTTTTAAAAGTCTCTGCTGGATAGGTGAAAAAGGTAATCTCATATTGAATTGTATATTATTTCTATCTCATTCATTAATTCTTTCTTAATTGGTTCAGTTCAATTCAGTCACTCAGTCATGTCTGACACTCTACGACCCCCATGAACTGCAGCACCCCAAGCCTCCCTGTCCATCACCAACTCCCGGGGTCTACCCAAACTCATGTCCATTGAGTCGGTGATGCCATCCAACCATCTCATCCTCTGTCGTCCCTTCTCCTCTTGCTCTCAATCTTTTCCAGCATCAGGGTCTTTTCCAATGAGTCAGCTCTTCGCATCAGGTGGCCAAAGTATTGGAGTTTCAGCTTCAGCATCAGTCCTTCCAATGAACACCCAGGACTGAACTCCTTTAGGATGGACTGGTTGGATCTCCTTGCAGTCCAAGGGACTCTCAAGAGTCTTCTCCATCACCACAGTTCAAAAGCATCAATTCTTCCGTGCTCAGCTTTCTTTATAGTCCAACTGTCACATCCATACATGAACACTGGAAAAACCATACTGTTGACTTGACGGACCTCTGTTGGCAAAGTAATGTCTCTGCTTTTTAAATATGCTGTCTAGGTTGGTCATAACTTTCCTTCCAAGGAGTAGGCATCTTTTAATATCATGGCTGAAATCACCATCTGCAGTGACTTTGGAGCCCCCCCCCCCAAAATAAGGTCTGTCACTGTTTCTACTATTTCCCAATCTATTTGCCATGAAGTGATGAGACCAGATGCCATGATCTTAGTTTCTGAATGTTGAGCTTTAAGCCAACTTTTTCACTCTCCTCTTTTATTTTCATCAAGAGGCTCTTTAGCTCACTTTCTGCCATAAGGGTGGTGTCATCTGCATATCTGAAGTTATTGCTTAATTGGTTAGGTTTTACAAAGAGCAATACATATTATACACAAAAGTATGGAGAGTATATGAACAAAACAACATATCTGAAACCTCCCAGATTTTTGGTACAGATATGATATAGATTTAATAACTTTAAGATATGATTCTCTTTTGAAGAATTAATTTTAATAAAGTTTGAAATACCTTCTTTTTAATTATAATTCTTCCTTCAGTGTAGGCCTTAGTTTTTCTATGTCTTTTTATTATTACTTATTAATGCAAGTAATAATACTTGTGTTACACTATGGCAGGCAGAATAATGCTCCTCAAAGGTGTCCATGTTCCAGTTCCAGCAACAGGTGCAAATGTTGCTACACATAGGAGAGGGGAATTAAGGTTGCAGATGGAATTGAGGTTGCTAATCAGCTGACCTCTTATTAGGGTGATTATCCTAGACTATTTGGGTGGTTGCTAGTGGTAAAGAACCTGCCTGTGAATACAGGAGATGTAAGAGCGGTGGGTTCAATCCCTGGGTCGGAAAGATCCCCTGGAGGAGGGCATGGCAACCCGTTCCAGTATTCTTGCCTGGAGAATCCCAAGCATAGAGGAGCCTGGCAGGCTACAGTTCATAGGGTCACACAGAGTCAGACACAACTGAAGCGACTTAGCACAGGACAGAACAGTGTAATTAAAAGTCCTTAATAGTTGAAGAGGGAGGCAGAAGTGGAGGTCAGAGTAATCAGCCTGGGCAGGACTCAACCTGCTGTGCTAACTTTGAAGGTAGACGAAGAGGGCCATAGACCAAGGGACACAAGCATCTTCTAGAAGCTGGAGGTATATTGTTCCTTAGAGCCTCCAGAGAGGAGTACAGCCCTGCAGACACCTTGATTTTATTTCACTGAGACTGAAGTCAGTCTTCTGACCTATAGGAATGTGATAATAAATTTGTGTTGTTTCAGCTCAGTAAGTATGTGGTTATTTCTTACAGCAGCAGTAGCAAGCTAATGCATAGACAAATGCCTTTTTTGTGATTCAGTGTGGGTCTGGAATATTAAAACCTTCCTTGATTCATAAAAATTTTCTCATTTCATTATCATTCAAATTTAAATGCTTTTTGCCAAAACAGTTGTTGATGTATTTATTAAAATTAGATTTTACAATTAGATTTTTTTCTCAACTGACCTTAATTATATAAAACAGATGTTTACTTATTAATATCACTTTGTATTTTTCAAATACATTATTTATGATTTTCATTTTATGTACTGATCAAAATCCATTACATTTATTACTTCAGTTGCTTTGTGGGATTGACTCCATCCTTAATTATAATTTCTTTACATTTTTACTGGATAGTGTTGAAGACCAATATCTCAAAAATTGTGGGATAATACTCATATTTTTCTCCTCCAGTGAAACATCGCAAAGTATTTTTCACATGAATATTTCTGTTAAAATGTCTGTGGTATTCGGACCTTTACATGATCTGAGTGTAATAGTCTGTGATAGTAGATTTATTTTTTCAGTAAACATTTGTTGAGCACTGTAATATGCTGTCCCTTTTTTTTTTTTTTGTAAAAGGATGATGATAAAGCTATGAGCAGTTTCTCTCCTCTTAAGGTCACAGTTTTATCAAGACAAATGTAGGATAATGGCAGGCTAGCCTTATGGTCAACTTGTAAAAAAAACAAAAAGCAAAAACACAAACCCAAAACACATACATGTATATAGGGAGCCTCTCTTATCTTTCCCTTGAAAGACTGAACTTTTAGTTGATCTGCCAATACACTCTCTGGTCCCGCTACACTCCGTTCTTGAGATGGAAATAGAGTGATTTTTTTAAACATAAGGCAGGTCATGACACTTCTCTACCCAAACACCCCCAGTGGCTTCTTGGCTCATAGTAAATGCTGGAGTCGTCAGGCTGGCAAGGTGAAACGCCTCACATACCTGCCTGTATCAACACCACACTGCTCCTGTGGGTATCTTTCTGGTTTTGAACACATACCATCAGGTGTGATCATGTTCCTACCTCAGATTTTCTGCACTTGCTGTGCTCTCAGTCTGTAGCAATCTTGCTCTGGACACACACCTGCTGTATCCGTCTACTTCCTTGCAGTTGCTGCTTATTGCTTATGTGTCATTGCACCACTAAGGCTTTCCATGACCATCCTATTTAACGGCAGTTACCCTGCTGGCCAGGATGTCATGTCCTAACTCTATCTGGTCTGTTTTTCTGCCATCTTGTGTTCTTACAGTTTTTACTATTCTCTATGTCATATAATGTGCTTTGTCTAGTCTCTTTCTCCCTCCATTAGGAGGTAAGCTCTAACAGGGATTTCAGTTAATGCTATCACTGCTCTATAGAATAGTACTTAGCACATAGTAGGTACTCAAATGTTTGCTGAATGAATAATCGAATGAAGGAAATTGGAATCAATCTCAGGATGTCAAAAGGATTTTCACGTGAAAGCTACTTGTGAGATTGGTTTTGAAAGATGATTAAGAATGACTCTGAAGGGAAAGGAAAGGGTATTCCAATTGGGGGAAAAAGCAGGCAGCAAAGCAAGAGGCCATTAGACTTCCACTGTCCCAAGTATAATTATCTTCCGAAGTGGTTAGACTCTAAATGGTTCGAAGTTGTACCAGGGATATCAAGCCTTGCCTCCAAGAGAACTTGTAAATTGTTCTGTGTGTGTCTTACCTTCTTGGCTAAGAAAGGCAAATCCTTTCTATTACTGGTGGAAAGAAGATGGATGTTGAAGATGGATGCCTATTCAAGACAACGGAGGTACAATGGTACTTTTAGAATGAATGAAAGCATAAAGCACAGCCATGCATGTTTCCAGTTATGATTTTGGTATGTAGGACCTTAGAGGGATGAGTACTATAGCTTGGGAAAAACTTTTCTATTATTTTGAGAAACTACTTGTTTTGCTTCTGGCTTAGTGTTTGTTTTCAAATTTCAAAAGAAAATTTGGTGACAGTTCTACTTGGAATCTAGGGAATGGTAGAATATGTCAGTAACTCATACAGAGGATAAAGGAGAGGAATCTCTGAAAAGCAGTCTACTCAAGGCTGGGAGTGATAGGCATGGTATGAGATGATACATAGAATTACAAAAACATAGTATGGGATACAGGTCTTCCCTGTAGCTCAAACAGTAAAGAGTCTGGCTGCAATGCAGGAGACCCAGGTTCAATCCCTGGGCTGGGAAGATCCTCTGGAGAAGGGAATGGCAACCCACTCCAGTATTCTTGCCTGGAGAATCCCATGGACAGAGGAGCCTGGCGGGCTACAGTCCGTGGGGTCGCAAAGAGTCAGACTCAACAAAGCAACTAACACTACTAGTATGGTATACTCATTGCCTTGGAGATATTTACAGCTTAATGAGAGGAGTAAAATGAACCATATCAAAGCCAGCACATATCATGGGTACACACAATGATAAGTTATTTCATCGAGTAATTATTTAGTATTCATAACAGACTTATGGGATACTTAGTATTATGTTTATTTTACAGATGAGATAAGGAAGGCTTAGGGAGACTAAGTAAGTTATCCCAAGTCACAACACTAGGAAGCAGTAGAGCCGGTACTTGAACCCAGATCTGCTGACCTCCCAGCTCATACACCATTTTTATCTGAAAACACAAAATTATATATTTAGAAGAAAAGTATAAATAGAATTTCGTATGGGAATATTTATGTAAAACCAGTAATATATGTGATACAGTAATAAAATAAGCAACTGAGTGTCTGTGTGCCTAATATGTATACATGTAATATTACTTTATTTCAGAGCAGTTAAAAACAAGTTAGTTTGTCTTTGTTCTTGTGCCCTTGACCCGTCTCAAATACAAAAATGCAGAAATTACTAAATTATAGTATGTTTCAGGGAGATGGGTGAAAAGGTTTAATGGTTTTATCAGGTGTATTTTTTTTTTCCTGAGAAGTCCGAAAAATCTACTTTTTTTCCCAAAGTGTATTTAGTTTTCTTTGTTGCTTTTTTGTTGTTATGTAATACATGTTATTAAGGAATTTAATGTGTATCGTATTCTGGGTTGACATCTACTTTTTAAATAAGCCACTTTGTAAAAAGTGGCATTTAGACAGGTGCATTAACTTCTTCAGGCCCCTGTTTAGCACTCTGCTGGAGTAATTCGTTGGTCTGCTACATATCCTGGGGCATTTTATTGGCAAAGTGAAGACTGTCATTTGTTAAAGCTCCAGAAAATATGCTTGCTTTTGTAGAAGCATAATGACTTATATTTATTTATTAAAAAAAAGAAATAACTCTGGAGATTCTGCTGAAATTTTTTGCAAATAACGCTCAGTGCCTCTGTAAAAAGTCTCCATATTTCTGGAACTCCTAAAAATTCAGTAAAATCTCATTAACTTGCTGTCAATAGTTAAAAACCAGTTCTAATTTGAAGAGTAATTCCCAAGTCACCTAAATTACGTTATGTGTACAAACACAACATTGGAGATTTGGCTCCAGTGCAAAGTGCCTCTAGAAACAGTTAATAATAGCAACTGTTTTTAAAACTCTGGAAATGAGTTAACTTACAATTTGTAAGGCACCTAGCTAAAAGCAGAAAGGAAGAGTATTAAAGCACTGTTTACACTTAATTGATTTTCCTCTGAACTCTTTTTCTTGAATCCCTTGTCAGATAGTAATTTGTGTCAATAGCAGGAGGTTTGCCCGAAGAAGCAGTCTCTGTGCTTGCTTGGGTCACTTAAAGTCATACAATGTTGGATTTTCTATATGCTTAATTTGAAGGTATTTCTCCTTGGTCTCTGTTACTTTAAGTCATTAGAGCTTCACTTTCCTAAGGTAGAAATGGCAGAAATGTATTTATATGGGTAGAATACAAGCTGCAGTTTATTTCATAAGATCAAGCTTTTCATTTTTTTTAAACCTCTCTTCCTGTCTCTTTCTCTTGATAGCACCTGCATGAGCTAAATAACTCAGACTCAAGGGACCTCAGTCTTCACTGACTCTTAGCTTAATTTTCCTTTCCACTTCCGTTTTTAATGAGTGGCCAAATCTGACTTTCCTTTTGCAACATTTTTTTCATTGTTTTCTGTTTTTGTATGACTATTGCTATGCACCAAGATTGGTTATTACTGTCCAATATCTGGAAATAGTCTTATGGTGTTCCTGTTTGAATCCCTAATTTTCTTCTTCCCATCTCTTCTAAGGCACTGTGATTAATTTAAATTCTTGCTCAAGAACCAATGATGATTTTCATGTAAAAAAAAAAAAATTGAGTTTTTGAAACTCAATCAAGGATCTTTTCAAGCTGACTCCATGCCTTCCTTTCTAGAATTGTTTCTACTTCTTCAGTCTAGCATACATGATCTAGGAAAGCAGAACATTATTATTTTGGGGGTATCATCTGATTTTTCCAATCTTGTCATTTGTGCTCATGATGTCTTGAAAATGATCTTCAGCAATTTCATATACATCAGCCTATATAACTTTCCCTGAGTTTCTGCAGTTCCGGGATACAAGTGTAACAGTGGATAATTTGCTTTTAATCACTGATCCAAAGCATCTGTATTAGTTTAATGTCCAAGTGAATGAATCATATCACTTTTCCTTAATAAATGATGGCTCTGTAGCATCTTGAGAATAAACACGTTAGGTTACATATATTTGAGAGAACAATGATTTCTGCACAGTAAACTTTTGAGGTAGGATGAATGGGATGAGTAGGGCTTCTCAAGTGGCACTAGTGGTAAAGAAGCCACCTGCCAGTGCGGGAGCTGTAAGAGACTTAGGTTTGATCCTTGGGTTGGGAAGATCCCCTGGAGGAAGGCAGGGCAATCCACTCCAGTAATCTTGACTAGAGAAACCCTTGGACACAGAGCCTGGTGGGCTACAGTCCACAGGGTTGCAAAGAGTCAGACACGACTGAAGTGACTTAGCACAGCGCATAGGGTGACTGAGAACATGGACTCTGACCCCAGGCCACCGGCATTCAGATACCAACTGTACTTGCTCACCCTATAAACTTGAGCGTGTTACTGAACCTCTCTCTGTTAACTATCTCTTCCTTTATAAATTGTATCTATCACATGAGTTTATAAGAGAATTAAATAAGTTAATTTGTGTAAAGCACTGAAGAACAGTATCTGGAACTGTAAAACTAATAGAAAAAGATAAATTAGTGTTAAAAATGGTCTGCAACAAACATTTCAGAATGTCAAAATTTAGAAGCCCAGGTTGCATTGTTCTCTCCTGCCTCTGCAACTTGATTTGTATCCAGATTTCTTTACTGGATACATTTCCTCCAGTGAATCCCAATCTCTGAATATTATGAAAGAGAGTATCATTTCTCATTGTCACTTGAAGGAAGAGGAGTGGACGTGTGACTTGGAATAAGCTGTCCCAGTAACCCCACAGCTAAAATTCCTTCTGCTGACTCAGGGACTCTACAGTGTTTCCATGGTCTTGAATATGGTGAAAGTCAGAAGGACAGGCAACCTTTTAAAACAGTTATCACAGAGAACACAGATAGTTAGGGTCATTGATCAATACTGTATGTCAGTACTATATGTCAGAAGGAGAAGAGGGTGTCAGAGGATGAGAAGGCTGGATGGCTTCACCAATGGAAAGGACATGAACCTGGGCAAACTTCAGGAGATAGTGAAGGACAGGGAGGCCTGGCATCCTGCGGTCCATGGAGTTGCAAAGAGCTGGACATCACTGGGCGACTGAACAACAGCATATCAGTCACTGTTCGAGACCTTGTCTCTCTCTCATCTAAGCCTGACAACAACCTGATGAAGTAGACACCATTATAATACATTCTTTTTCAATGGAGAAATTGAGGTACATATAGAGTAAATAATTTGCATAAAGGTCATGTAGTCAGAAAGCAGTGGAATCAAATCTGATCTGAGAAATTAAATTCAACCAGTCTGATTCCAGGCACCCCCTTTCCCCAGCACTTTTATACTAAGCCCCTTAGTAGCTAATATAAACATTTACCTCTTTAACTGGCTTACTTGTGCTGCCACAAAGTACCACTGATAGAATGATGTAAAGAACAGAAATTTTCTTAGACTTCTGGAGCTAGAAGTTCAAGGTCAAGGTGCCAGCAGGTCTGGTTTCTCGAAAGGCCTTTCTCTGGCTTGCGGGCGGCCGCTGTATGCTGTGTCCTCACATGGCCTTTTCCTATGTATCCTCCTGTGTTCTGTGTGTTCAAATTTCCTCTTCTTACAGAATTCAGATCAGATTAGTTCCGTTCAGTTCAAGTACTCAGTCATGTCCGACTCTTTTTGACCCCGTGAACTGCAGCACACCAGGCCTCCCTGTCCATCACCAACTCCCAGAGTTCACCCAAACACATGTCCATCCAGTTGGTGATGCCATCCAGCCATCTCATCCTCTGTCGTCCCCTTCTCTTCCTGCCCCCAATCCCTCCCAGCCTCAGGGTCTTTTCCAATGAGTCAACTCTTTGCATGAGGTAGCCAAAGTACTGGAGTTTCAGCCTCAGCATCAGTCCTTCCAATGAACACCCAGGACTGATCTCCTTTAGGATGGACTGGTTGGATCTCCTTGCAGTCCAAGGGACTCTCAAGAGTCTTCTCCAATACCACAGTTCAAAAGCATCAATTCTTCTGTGCTTAGCTTTCTTATAGTCCAACTCTCACATCCATACATGACCACTGGAAAAACCATAGCCTTGACTAGATGGACCTTTGCTGACAAAGTGATATCTCTGCTTTTTAATATGCTGTCTAGTTTGGTCATAACTTTCCTTCCAAGGAGTAAG
Organism: Capra hircus; assembly: GCF_001704415.2. Taxonomy (NCBI): domain Eukaryota; kingdom Metazoa; phylum Chordata; class Mammalia; order Artiodactyla; family Bovidae; genus Capra; species Capra hircus. The sequence goes on from NC_030814.1 coordinate 20,961,723, forward strand.
CATCTTTTAATTTCATGGCTGCAGTCACCATCTGCAGTGACTTTGGAGCCCCCCAAAATAAAGTCAGCCACTGTTTCCACTGTTTCCACATCTATTTGCTATGAAGTGATGGGACCTGATGCCATGATCTTACTTTTCTGAATGTTGAGCTTTAAGCCAACTTTTTCACTCTCCTCTTTGACTTTCATCAAGAGGCTCTTTAGACATCAATTAAGGCCCCACCCTAAGGGACTCATTTTAAATTAATCACCTCTTTAAAAGCTCTGTCTTCAAGTTTAGCCATTTTCCGAGGTACTGGAAGTTAGGGCTTCCAACTTGTCTTTGGAAAGACTGAATTCAACCCATAACACCTCCATAATCTGTGACCCCACATATCCTGTGGTAGAACGTGTTGTATTCTAATAAGACAAAAACACAAGCAACAACAAAATCTACTTCAGGCAAAGTTTTCAGCCTTTATTGGTACTTTTCTCAATTCACATGCCTCTGATGATTTTGTCAACATTCACCCTTACCTCTTGGCCTTTCTTGTCTTCAGACATTTATTTCCACTTCTTGAGAATCTCTCAGACTTTTATCACATCATAGCTGCCTCATCTATGTCCACCTGTTCAGCTATTTTGCTTACTAGAGCCCATTTTCTCTCAAAGAGTGGAGGCCTTGGGAAAGAAGTTCGACTTCATGGTTTTCTTTTGAGTGTTTGCATAGACTGATTTAGTTCTCTTTTCTCATCCGGTTCCTGAAGTGACTGGCTGAGGGAGGGAGGTGTGTAGACATCTCATGTTCATTGCCTCTATACCACACATTAACTGTTCCTGAATAGTTTTCTGAACAAAGCACTGTGAAAAGTGTTTAACTTTAATCTTATGTTAGCTAAAACTAGTATCCCTCTTTACAGGTGAGAAAACTTATATTTAAAGAGATTGTATTATTTACTAAGTCTCCCAAAGCTAGTAAATGGTAGAGTTGGAATTTATACTCCTGAATGAGGTAGGGCTCTTAACCATGGTGGTATATATGGCATGGTTTTGATTACTGATAAACTTTCATGATTATATATGACATTGATGAGCCATTTCTCTCTATTTATGATGGTGAAGAATTTGTAAGAAGCTCATTTAAAGGGTATTATTGGAGAAGGAAATGGCAACCCACTCCAGTACTCTTACCTGGAAAATCCCATGGATGGAGAAGCCTGGTAGGCTACAGTCCATGGGGTCGCAGAGTCGGACACGACTGAACGACTTCACTTTCACTTTCATTACAATTATGTAAGTGTAGTACTTTGATCTACGTGATTGCTAGATATTAAAGAGTTTGGAGATGATCAAAATGAATTAATTTAAGTTACAAAATGACTGTATTGTTGGGCAATTGATACCTATATATAAAAATCCCTTTTTAGAGCCCCCAGGCTGCATGCAGGTGCTGAACATAAAGGAAACTCTGATAGGATTTGAGAAAAAGAATCCCATGTTCCAAGTGTAAGTAGGAAAGCCAAATATTGCACTGATTCTGGCTCGGGAAAAGTACATACTGTTATATTCCGGCACATCAGAATTTTCCAGGGATGTGCCTGGTGTCTTGGAGTAAAGCCAATGTGATTTTTCTGCCATCTAAGTCTTGCTTCTTTATAGGTCTCTGCCATGTTCATTATGTAAATCATAGCTTCCTGTCCCTGAATTGTGAGACTTTTCTTTCTCTATACAAATGGAAACACTCTCACCATTTTCCAGAATCTTGCATATATAATCATCATTTGTTCCTTTATAGCTCAGACTTGAGTTTTCCAAATATATGAAAGAATGAATTGATGAAGCAAAGTTAGTAGTATGCATCCATATCATTCAATAATCAGTATTACATTTGTTTGTTAATATTAATATTTAACAACTCTAGGTTTTTATTTTTAGCAGAGGGAGGAAAATTTTATTTTTCTGTTGTTCTGCTTTTACTAGGAAACTAAGACCAAGTCTTTAGAAAAGCTTCCATGTGGTCCCTCTCGGTTGAGTTGCATGGTTGGGGGCTGGGGTGGGGTGCGTAATTCTCCTCCTGAATTGATGTGTGAATGTTGCCAACCAGGAAGGCTCAGACAAGCCTTGGTGGCCAGATTTTGTTAGGGGTTTGTCTTGTAGTACATTCCTATGGCTGACCTCATCTATTCAAACCCTTCTCCCTGGCCCCAGGTCAGACTGATAGAGTGGCATGAGGCTTCAGGCATACAAAAACATTCTTATAAGGCAGATTCTTCCAGAGGTCACTTCCCGGAGCCAGGTCAAGTGCCAGACTTGGAGACCCTATTCATGGTAGATGAGTAGGGTAGAAAGAAGAAAGTAGAAAGCATTAGTTGCTCAGTCGTATCTGACTCTGCAACCCCATGGACTGTAGCCAGCCAAGCTCCTCTGTCCATGGAATTCTGGAGTGGGTTGCCATGACCTTCTCCAGGGGATCTTTCTAACCCAGGGATCAAACCTGGGTCTCCTGCACTGCAGGCAGATTTTTTATAGTCTGAGCCAACAGGGAAGCCCATAGAAAGGTGAATAAATAGGTTATTTCATACAATTTTATTCAAGTATCTTTTAAGTAATCAAGGAAGTTGTAGTGCTCTTGTTGATGAGAGTTTCTCCTTTAGGAGAAACTATTATTCTGAGTCTTTTTGTTAGTGGATAATTTAGTAAAAAATGTAGAGTTCTAGAAGGAAACCCATGTAACTCAGTATACTATAATAAAGGAAAGAATACATTTTGTCTTAAATACTTGTATCTTTCCCTTTATGGGAATTCATTATTTCTTTGAAGGAGCCAGAAGAATGAGGTATAGAACCCCAATAATTTCAAATAGTAGTGTCATATTTTCACAAGAAGCATTGATTTATAAGTCCAACCCCTGAGGTGCAGACAGGTTTATCATCCAGCTATAAATGTCTAAATGCATAATGGAATACAAGGTCTAATTTCTAACATGTATTTGGGTGATGTATTACTCATTTATAAATGCAGCTGAAATCAAAGAAATGAGTTCAACTATTTTTTTTTAAAGGTTGGTCATATAATGCATTATTAAAGTTTTTAGATAAAAGGCAAAAATATTATTCAATCTAGTATTATTAGGAAAGATGGAGAAAAACTTGGCCATCTTTATTTGTGTGTTTGCTTTCTTGGTTTTTAAAATTCTAACAATTTCTACCAATTTTAGAACAAACACATATCCAGTGGTGATGGAGGGCCATGGGTTAATTTTTTTTATTTTTTTTATTTTTAGAATTAGCTTATTATGAGAACTGCATATTATAGTCAGGATACTGTTGAAAGAAAGAAAGTGAAGTTGCTCAGTCATGTCCGACTCTGCAACCCCATGGACCATAGCCTACCAGGCTTCTCTCTCCATGGGATTTTCTAGGCAAGAATACCAGAGTGGGTTGCCATTTCCTCTCCAGGGGATCTTCCCGACCCAGGGATCGAACCAGGGTCTCCTGCATTGCAGGCAGATGCTTTACCCTCTGAGCCACTGGGGAAGCCGTTACCTTTAGGATACCTTTTGTTAATAGCACATGCTGGCACTAATTAGTCTAACATAAAAATAATAGAAGCCATGCATATCTGTTAATTTTATGCATACTTTTGAGGTCTATTCTCCCATGAAAATGATTTGTTCCTTTAAATCTCAATAATGATGGACTGCACCCTCTCCATTATAAATTCAGAGGGGTGTATATATTCATATATTTTTTAAAAGAGCCAAATTGCTGATGTTGTTTCAAAAAACAATAGAACTTGATTAGACACAAAAAGATATGACTGGTTTCAATAAATCACAACTGGAAGAGAAAATGTGCTGTGAATTTTTGGCAAAGAGCAGAGCAGTTTCATGTAAGGACAGTACTAGATTCCACTTCATTATAGGATACAATGATGGGTATGGTATTGCCACAATCACCATATTTCTTCCAAAAGAAACTTCAGAAGAAAAGACCAAGCTTTGTGTCCAAGAAATCCTGAGCTCAGAATTTGAGATTCAAGAGACATATTTTTAAATGTTAGTTTCAAGAAAGGAAATAAAGACTGGCATCTGAAATGCTCAACAGCATTTCTTAAGGACATCATTTTCAAAAGGCCATTTTAGTAGTTGCCCCCCCTTGTTCTTATTAATTCTCCTTCTTATAGCAGTTGTTTTTCTTATCCAACTTGACAATACTAGATAGATGAATAACCTGATTGGCAGCTTGACATTGCTGGATAAACTAATTCACTTTGGAATGAATTCAATGTCCAGTGGCTCAGAGGGCTGCAGATTGAATCTGTCAGAAATTTGTTCTTATTTTCAATAAATGCTTCTATTTGTTTCACTAACAATAATCTAAGAGCTAGAATTGGTGAGAAGTGTGTTACAATAACTAATTATTCCATACTGTTTCTTAAATTTGGGTACTTAAAAATCCAGGGTCAGAGTAGGCTCTCTATTCTTAAGCAGTGCCTTCTGAAGTGATTTTTTCCTGGATGACATCCCAGTTTGCTTTTTAAGGAGTCCAGATTTTCAGAAGTGTAAATGGACAATGATTTTCTTTTTGAAGTTAAAATATAACATATAACTCAATTTAACTTAAAATGAAGACTTGCCTTCCCACTGAAGAAGAACATAGGTTGATAAATAAAACGTTTCACTTTATTGTCAGCATTCATCAGAGTAAAGTATAACTAAGTACATGACAAAAGATTTGTCTAAAATAAAATGATTATAAAAATTGCAACAACTATCTTCTAATACTCTGGAATCTAGAAGATAAGCAAAGAACACAATTCAGTTAAATTCAAAATAAGCTTATTCAGATGTAACTTGGTAGAAAACACAGTGTTATATCCTTTGAAAGATATCAGGAAAACTAAAATCAGTGTTCTAATACAAAAGAGTTAATGATTTTATTATAGCAAATGAATATAATAGCTATAGTCATACATAGAGGCAATAAGAGGGCCAAGAATTTCTTATGAAAAAGAGGAAACTAGCATGAGGTCAAAGATTTGGAGACAATTCCTTAAAGGAGATGGTGAGAAAAACTGATCTTGAGCGAGAGATACAGTTTGAACATATGAAGGAAGGAAAATGGGGAGGCTTTGGGGAAAATTATAAACAAAACAAGAGGGTTGGCATAAGCAAGTCAAGACTGTAAGCAAGTCTGTTATCAGACATCAAAACTTTGCAGGCTTGAACTTGGCTGTGTTGAGTTAATGAGTTCCAGAAAGCACAGTGTTTTTGTACTTTCAATTTACAAAGATATCTGAATGTTCCATTTATATCTTCCTGCATTTTGGCCTTGTCTCTCCTTTTCAGTACACTTTCACCTTAAATATTTGAATGTCCAGTGGTAACTCTTTTGGACTTAAGGGACTCAAATCTTGAAGGACACTTGGAGACACATAGATATTTATCTTTGTTGACTTCCTAAGATTTCTTGAAATACTCCACTTGTGAGTAATATTGGCAGAAATGTAATAAGAGTGCTCATCGAAGGTCCTTTTTCCTAGTCCTTTCCAGGTGACCTTCAGGTGATTGAAGCGTTCCTCCTGGATGTCCCGACAGAGCTATTGTCAGTATCCCTGCCCTGATCTACCTTCACACGTATGCCATGTTTGTGATGGGAAACCACGTGGCGTCGCTTAGTTGCCAGATTTCCCCAGTACAGTAATGTATTATATCCCTGCTGGCGAGTCATTTCCAAAGTAGTATCAACTGGGATTTGAGATGAGGGTCTGGAAGCACACGATAGTATAGAGTGTTTAAAGTAAACGACTTATTTCTTTTGCTGGTTTTCTTCAACTCTAAAGGCTCCAATAAGATGTGATGGATGGAAACAGTAAAGTAGATTGTTCTAGAATTCATTAAGCTGGAATGGATGGGGCTGAGGGAGGAGGAAAGAAATTGAACCTTAGATAACATTCCCAAGTTTTTCCTGTGGTTGCAAACTGCCACTTTAGCTAAACAGCATGTAGAGTAGTAGATCAAGTGTCTGGGTTTAGACTCTTGACTTCATTGTTACCTGATGACACTTTTAGGCCAAGTTATGTAACTTGTTTACCTATGAAACTGGAAAATCCTAGTACCCATTTCAGAGTTGTGCAGATTAGTTATTCTGAGCTATGTATTAGTAGGTACTTAGTATATATTTAGAATAGTACCTAGCTTATAAATAGATGATCAGTAAATTTTAGTAATTATTACTGAGTGGAAACAAGTGATTTTTAATGTCATTCTATAGACTTTATAATGCTAAAATATTTTCAGAACTGAAATTATCACCTCTACTGATATTTTACAGAATGCTATATTGGAGCGTCTAAACTGTGCTTGCATACCTAAGTAGTTTGCAGTTTATAACATAATACAGAGGCTGGTTCATAGAATAACAATCCCTAAAATGTACTTTAATACAGATTCTGCAGAAGGCAGGATGCATAGTTAGCAGACAAGTCCGTGGAAAGCAAGTTGTGATTGCTTTTGGCATAGGTCACATTTAGTAATCTGTGTGATGTCTAAGATTAACAAACGAGACAAATACATTTAATTGAAAACATTAAAGGTAATAAAAATTAATAGTCACAGATTAATATAAATGGAAAGGTTAGAATAAAAGATGTCAGAACCTCACCTAGTCAGCTGCAGCAGTTTAGCGTCCCACTAATCTCCATCAGCATACACTTTGACAAATGGTGTGCTTGCTTGAAGTTCACTTTTAAGGTAAATGTCCTAGCTCCTTCCAAGAAATTGCTATTTTGAAAATATTTTTATGCAGAGATTCTAGAGGTATTACAAATCATAAGCACCATATTTTGTGCTGATAAATGACATCTAACAATCCTCTCACCTTTTGCTTTATTTGGTATGTATAAAGGAGATGTCTATAGCACCCAGTGTTGAAGAATGGATCTTATAAAGATTCAGGCCGTTAGCTTTTTGAGTGTGGGTATCTGGAACAATATCCATGAGTTTATTGTATGACCCCTTCTAGTTGGAATAGGAACTAAAGTAAACTGTAATGGACATCACTGCGATTTAGTAACTGATCCCCCTTTCCTCCGCAGGAAAGGCTATACTTCTCAGCTACCTTGCAGGTAAAAGGGACTAGTTTCTAATTCTAACTAATGCAACGAGAGCAAAAGTCATGTGTGATGATCCTAGTCTGAGGCCGTGGAAGATCTGCTGGATTCTCCAAGTCAATCTTATGCCTGCTGGGATTGTTGAGGCAATCCCTGGGATCCCGAGGGACTTAAATGGTAAACCACAAAATCAAATCAGCCTACGTTTCCAGGTCTCTCATTGGAGGATAGCTTCATCAAGACCCTCCTGGGTTTGTTGCTGGCTTAACATGACAGGAAAACAAAATTTTATTGTATAAAACTACTTGATTATGAGAGTGTTATCATAGCATAGCCTTTCATATCCTAGCTAAAGCATAGGGCTAAACAGTACTTATTTTAGAAAAAAAAAAAAAGCTTTTGTTTAAATATATCTTCAGTTTTTTGAAATTTAAATTACTCAAATTCAGAGAAAAAATACCAAAAAAGCAAAAACTTAGAATTATAGCATTGCTTGTCTGTCTGTCTATCTATATTTTTTTTGTAATGACCGATAAGTATCATGTGGTGGATTTCATTTTCCAGAGATAGTTGCACATGCTTTTGTTACCATGTAACATTAATGCTCTTCCATGGAGATGTGGGTTCTTTTTCTCTCCTAGTGCTTTTAAATTATCATTATGTGTATGAATAAAGCACATCTTCAGGGCAGTGGGATTTACGCTGAGGAATAGAGATAAGTTTCTGTTTGACTCTATTCTTTCTTTTTTTATGGGAGAATGGGCAGTTCTACGATTTCCCTCATAATCCTTTGTTTTTATATCATTTCTACCTTGCCAAAGATTACTTCACTTTTCTGTCATTTATGAAAGAAAACTGCTTGAAAGCTAACACATTAAAACATAGTGACTTAAAGAGGCAAAATGAAAATGATCCCAGGATTTACTACCTACTTGTTTTCTTGTCAAGGGATTTTTGATAAGAAGAAAAGTGAGTCTAAAGAGTGTAGGTGTAGGGTGCAGAGACGAACTCAAAATGGATTAAAGATCTAAATGTAAGACCAGAAGCTATAAAATTCTTAGAGGAAAACATAGGCAGAAACACTTGATGACATAAATCAAAGCAAGATCCTCTATGACCCACCTCCTAGAGTAATGGAAATAAAAACAAAAGTGGGACCTGATTAAACTTAAAAGCTTTTGCACAGCAAAGGAAACTATAAGCAAGGTGAAAAGATAACCCTCAGAATGAGAGAAAATAATAACAAATGAAACAACTGACAAAGGATTAATTTCCAAGATATACAAGCAGCTCATACAACTCAACGCCAGAAAAACAAATAACCCAATCGAAAAGTGGGAAAAAGACCTAAACAGACATTTCTCCAAAGACATGCAGATGGCTAACAAACACATGAAAAGATACTCAGCATCACTCATTATTAGAGAAATGCAAATCAAAACCACAGTGAGATATCACCTCACACCCGCTCAGAATGGCCATCATCAAAAAGTCTACAAACAATACATGCTGGAGGCATGTGGAGAAAAGGGATTGTTGGTGGGAATACAGATTGATACAGCCACTATGGAAGATGGTATTAAAAAATGTTGATGTATGGCAAAACCAATACAATATTGTAAAGTAACTAGCCTCCAATTAAATAAATTTAAAAAAACCCACCATATGACCTAACAATCCCACTCCTAGGCATATACCCCCAGGAAACCAAAATTGAAAAAGACAGGCGTAGCCCATTGTTCACTGAAGCACTATTCTCAATAGCTAGAACATGAAAACAATCTAGATGTCCACTGACACATGAATGGATAAAGAAGCTGTGGTACATATAAACAGTGGAATATTGCTGCTGCTAAGTCACTTCAGTCGTGTCTGACTCTGTGTGACCCCATAGATGGCAGCCCACCAGGCTCCCCCATCCCTGGGATTCTCCAGGCAAGAACACTGGAGTGGGTTGCCGTTTCTTTCTCCAATACATGAACGTGAAAAGTGAAAGTGAAGTCGTTCAGTCATGTTTGACTCTTACCGACCCTATGGACTGCAGCCTACCAGGCTTCTCCGTCCATGGGATTTTCCAGTCAAGAGTACTGGAGTGGATTGCCATTGCCTTCTCCCAATGGAATATCACTCAGCATAAAAAGGAACACATCTGAGTCAGTTCTGATGAGGTGGATGAGCCTATAACCTATTATACAAAGTAAGTCAGAAAGAGAAAGATAAATATCATATTCTAACACACATATATGGAATCTAGAAAAATGCTACTGAAGAATTTATTTACAGGGCAGCAATGAAGAAACAGACATAGAGAATAGACTTATGGACATGGGAGAGGGGAGGGGAAGGTGAGATGTATGGAAAGAGTAACACAGAAACTTAAACTTATATTACCATATGTAAAATAGATAGCCAACAGGAATTTGCTGTATGGCTCAGGAAACTCAAACATGGGCTCTGTATCAACCTAGAGGGGTGGGATGGGTGGGGGGAGATGGGAGGGTGTTTCAAAAGGGAGGGGATATATGTATACCTATGGCTGATTCATGTTGAGGTTTGACAGAAAACAAAATTCTGTAAAGCATTTATCCTTCAATAAAAAATGAAAAGGACAAAAAAGAGTGTAGGTGCAGGGTAAAATGTTCAAAGAGGGAAGCAGGAAGTATTTTGTTGGCATCACCAAAACACTAGTTTAAAGCAGCCAATATGTGATTTGATCTTTTCTGCTCAATCGATGCCTTCAGTTCAGTTCAGTCGCTCAGTCGTGTCCAACTCTTTACAACCCCATGGACTGCAGCACGCCAGGCCCCCTGTCCATCACCAGCTCCTGGAGTCCACCCAAACCCATGCCCATTGTGTTGGTGATGCCATCCAACCATCTCATCCTCTATTGTCCCCTTCTCCTTCCCTCAATCTTTCCCAACATCAGGGTCTTTTCCAATGAGTCAACTCTTCACATCAGGTGGCCAAAGTATTGGAGTTTCAGCTTCAACATCAGTCCCTCCAATGAACATCCAGGACTGATCTCCTTTAGGATGGGCTGGTTGGATCTCCTTGCAGTCCAAGCGACTCTCAAGAGTCTTCTCTAAAACAGTTACTTCTATATTGTCATATGCCCTCCCTTCTGGGGTTCATGGGGTTGGAAGCTTGAATTGCTAACAATATGATAGATTTTCATTTTCCTGAGTTGTACATACTTTTCTTACAATGCAACATTTATATTCTTCCGTTGAGATTTGGGTTCTGTGCTTGTTCTCCTTGAACCTGAACCAAACTAATTAACATCTGCCTCTACCAAGAGAATGTGGTCACAGTAATTTGGTGTGACTTCAGAAGCTAAGTCATAAAAGGTCACTTGGTTTCTGTTTCTTTCTTTGGGATATACGACAAAGGAAGCCAGAGGTGCCATGTAGGAAGCATGGCTGCCTTGAAGCTTCCATAGAGAGAGTCTCTCCAGCTGTTCCAGCCCTAACTCTTCAATCATCACTGCTGTCTAATTCCAGAACATTTTCGTTAACAGAAAAAGAAACCCTTTCTGTTATCTCTTGCCCCTCATTCCCTCATCCTCCTCTTATTCTCTGCTGCTGCTGCTGCTGCTGCTGTTAAGCCGCCTCAGTTGTGTCCGACTCTGTGTGACCCCATAGAAGGCAGCCCTCCAGGCTCCCCGGTCCCTGGGATTCTCCAGGCAAGAACACTGGAGTGGGTTGCCATTTCCTTCTCCAATGCATGAAAGTGAAAAGTGAAAGTGATGTCGCTCTAGCAACCGCTAAATCTGTTTTCTATTTCTGTGGATTTGCCTGTTTGTATATTCATTTGCCATATCATATGATTTCATTCATGAAATTTTATATGAAGGAAATCACATGATTTGTAGTCTTTAATGGATGACTTCTTTCACTTAGTGCAGTGTTTTAAAGGTTTGTCCCTGTCATATCAGATAGCAATATCTAATTCATTTTTATGGCTGAATAATATTTCATGGTATGGATATACCACATTTTACTTATTCTTATATACATTGACAGACATATGACTTTTTCATTTTTAGCTATTAGATGTCAAATTATTGGGTCATATGGGAACTGTATGTTCAATATTTTGAGGTATTGCCAAACTATTTTCCAAATTACTGCACTACGGTATGTTTCTATCAATAATACATGAGGATTCCAGTTTTTCCAAAGCTTTGCGAATAATTGTTATTCTATTTTTTTTTTATTATAACCATCTTAGTGGGTGTGACATGTCTAGTATGGACATGAAATTAGGCAAACTATGGGAGATGGGGAGGGACAGGGAGGCGTGGTATGCTGCAGTCCAAGGGGTCATGAAGAATTGAACACAACTGGGCGAATGAACAACAATAGTGGGTGGGAAGTCAGTAAGATTTGGGGTCATTTGTCACACAGCCATGCTAACTAGAACATCAGTTTGATGGGGAAAACCCCTAAACTGGAAATCAGAAGACATGAGTTCAAGTACCATCTAGGCAACTTATAACTTGATCTTTGGCAAGTCCTTGATCCTCTGAGCCTCCTTCTTAAAATTTATATAATGAAACGATTTCTTCCAGTTCTCATTATGTTTTAGTGTATTTTTCTTCTCTATACCATTAAAATCAACCTATCTAAATGTCTATCAAAATTTAGGTAAACTTCCCATGGACATTTATCTATATCATCATGGTGAATGTGGATTTCATTTTTAAAGTTACTTGATCAGTTCAGTTCAGTCACCCAGTCATGTCCGACTCTTTGTGACCACATGAATTGCAGCACGCTAGGCCTCCCTATCCATCACTAACTCCTGGAGTCCACTCAAACTCACGTCCATTGAGTCAGTGATGCCATCCAGCCATCTCATCCTCTGTCGTCCCCTTCCCCTCTTGACCTCAATCCCACCCAGCATCAGAGTCTTTTCCAGTGAGTCAGCTCTTCACATGAGGTGGCCAAAGTACTGGAGTTTCAGTTTAGCATCATTTGCAAAGAACACCCAGGACTGATCTCCTTTAAAATGGACTGGTTGGATCTCTTTGCAGACCAAGGGACTCTCAAGAGTCTTCTCTAATACCACAGTTCAAAAGCATCAATTCTTCAGCGCTCAGCTTTCTTCACAGTCCAACTCTCACATCCATACATGACTCCTGGAAAAACCATAGCCTTGACTAGATGGACCTTTGTTGGCAAAGTAACGTCTCTGCTTTTCAATATGCTATCTAGGTTGGTTGTAACTTTCCTTCTAAGAAGTAAGTGTCTTTTAATTTTATGGCTGCAATCACCATCTGCAGCAATTTTGGAGCCCCGAAAATTAAAGTCTGACACTGTTTCTACTGTTTCCCCATCTATTTCCCATGAAGTGATGGGACCAGATGCCATGATCTTCATTTTCTGAATGTTGAGCTTTAAGCCAACTTTTTCACTCTCCTCTTCACTTTCATCAAGAGGCTTTTTAGTTCCTCTTCACTTTCTGCCATAAGGATGGTGTCATCTGCATATCTGAGGTGATTGATATTTCTCCTGGCAATCTTGATTCCAGCTTGTGCTTCTTCTAGCCCAGCGTTTCTGCCTTGACGTACTTTTCCTATTTGGAACCAGTCTGTTGTTCCACGTCCAGTTCTAACTGTTGCTTCCTGACCTGCATAGAGGTTTCTCAAGAGGCAGGTCAGGTGGTCTGGTATTCCCATCTCATTCAGAATTTTCCACAGTTTATTGTGATCCACACAGGCAAAGGCTTTGGCATAGTCAATAGAGCAAAAATAGATGTTTTTCTGGAACTCTCTTGCTTTTCCCATGATCTAGCAGATGTTGGCAATTTGAACTCTGGTTCCTCTGACTTTTCTAAAAACAGCTTGAACATCTGGAAGTTCACGTTTCACGTATTGCTGAAGTCTGGCTTGGAGAATTTTGAGCATTACTTTACTAGCATGTGAGATGAGTGCAATTGTGTGGTAGTTTGAGCATTCTTTGGCATTGCCTTTCTTTGGGATTGGAATGAAAACTGACCTTTTCCAGTCCTGTGGCCACTGCTGAGTTTTCCAAATTTGCTGTCACATAGAGTGCAGCACTTTCACAGCATCATCTTCCAGGATTTGAAACAGCTCAACTGGAATTCCATCACTTCCACTACCTTTGTTCGTAGTGATGCTTTCTAAGGCCCACTTGACTTCACATTCCAGGATGTCTGGCTCTAGGTGAGTGATCACACCATTGTGGTTATCTTGGTCATGAAGATCTTTTTTGTACAGTTCTTCTGTGTATTCTTGCCACCTCTTCTTAGTATCTTCTGCTTCTGTTAGGTCCAGACCATTTCTGTCCTTTATCGAGCCCATCTTTGTATGAAATGTTCCCTTGGTATCTCTAATTTTCTTGAAGAGATCTCTAGTCTTTCCCATTCTGTTGTTTTCCTCTATTTCTTTGCACTGATCGCCTAAGAAGTCTTTCTTATCTCTTCTTTCTATTCTTTGGAACTCTGCATTCAAATGCTTTTATCTTTCCTTTTCTCTTTTGCTTTTCACTTCTCTTCTTTTCATAGCTATTTGTAAGGTCTCCCCAGACAGCCATTTTGCTTTTTTGCATTTCTTTTCCATGGGGATGGTCTTGATCCCTGTCTCCTGTACAATGTCACGAACCTCCGTCCATAGTTCATCAGGCACTCTATCTCTCAAATCTGTTTCTCACTTCCACTGTATAATCATAAGGTATTTGATTTAGGTCATACCTGAATGGTCTAGATAAATTGATTTATGGTAAGTAAACTCTACAGCTTACATTGTCCATTTGGAGTCTGTCAGCCTTTGAAAGTAATTCAGGAAACCATTTTATGCTCCATGACAAATACATTGCTGGGGTTGGTTGGAGGGAGGTAAGCTTCCTTTGCATCTTTTAAATGATGTCAGGAATTCAAGGTTATATTTCAGAAAATCATTTAATGTTTCATTGACCTTTTAAAACATAAGTGCATTAGAAGGGAATCCATTTTATTCATGTGCGTTAACTCACTTCAAGTCCTTAAACGTCATGGTACAGTGTAACCTTCCTTTGATTTTTTTTTTTAAAAAATTATTTTTGTAGCTTAAAATGGGAGGTATATCCAGTACATAACACTTATTGGAATTTTTATATTTTTCACTTAATCTTCCATATATGTTTTGGCTTTACCTACACAGTCATTCAGTTGCATTGCTACTGGGCTGCTGCTAAATTGCTTCAGTCGTGTCTGACCCTGTGCGACCCCATAGACAGCAGCCCACCAGGCTCCCCCATTCCTGTGATTCTCCAGGCAAGTATTTAAAACAGTACTCTACATAGAATAATTCTATTTGTTAAATTATTAACATTTAATCTCAAAATTTTAAAAATTGTCTATATTACCTAGGTTGTGGTGCAAAATATCAACATTTAGTTATATGTCTAGAGTTTTGTCATCTTAAGTCAGTAATTGTATACTTGTTATTAATTGTAATTAAAACACTAACTGTACATATTGTTAGAATGGTTCAATTCAATTCAGTTCATTTCAGTTGCTCAGTCGTGTCTGACTCTTTGTGACCTGGTGAACTGCAGCATGCCAGGCTTCCCTGTCCATCACCAACTCCTGGAGTTTATCCAAACCCATGTCCATTGAGTCAGTGATGCCATCCAACAATCTCATCCTCTGTCAGCCCCTTCTCCTCCTGCTCTTAATTTTTCCCAGCATCAGGGTCTTCTCAGATGAGTCAGCTTTTCCCATCAGGTGGCCAAAGTATTGGAGTTTCAGCTTAAACATCAGTCCTTCCAAAGAACACCCAGGAGTGATCTCCTTTATGATGGACCGGTTGGATCTCCTTGCAGTCCAAGGGACTCTCAGGAGTCTTCTCCAACACTACAGTTCAAAAGCATCAATGCTTTGGTGCTCAGCTATCTTTATAGTCCAACTCTCACATCCATAGGGGGCTTCCCTATAGTTCAGATGGTAAAGAATCTGCCTGTAATGCAGGAGACCCGGGTTCAATTCCTGGGTCAGGAAGATCCCCTGAAGAAGGGAATGGCAACTCACTCCAGTACTCTTGCCTGGAGAATCCCATGGACGAAGGAGCCTGGCGGGCTACAGTCCATGGGGTCACAAAGGGTTGGACACGAGTAAGTGACTAACATTTCTCACATCCATACATGACTACTGGGAAAACCATAGTCTTGACTAGAGGACCTTGTTGACAAAGTAATGTCTCTGCTTTTTAATATGCTGTCCAGGTTGGTCACACCTTTCCTTCCAAGGAGTAAGTGTCTTTCAACTTCATGGCTTCAGTTACCATCTGCAGTGATTTTGGAGTCCAAAAAAATAGTCAGCCACTGTTTCCACTGTTTCCCCATCTATTTGCCATGAAGTGATGGGACTGATGCCATGATCTTAGTTTTCTGAATGTTGAGCTTTAAGCCAACATTTTCACTCTCCTCTTTCACTTTCATCAAGAGGCTCTTTCATTCTTCCTCACTTTCTGCCATAAGGGAATGGTTAAAAAAGGTCAAAGTGATCCTACAGATCTGGCACAGTACAATGGAACAGCATCAGTATGAGAAGCTGTAGTCAGATGTCCAACTCCTGCTGAAAGTGCCTTTCTAGTGATACATCTCTTCTTATGTATCAATTCTGAGAACTGGAGTGAGTCAATCTGAGTAAAATCACAAGTACAGACTCATAATTTATATGTAGTAAAATGACTTAGTAAATGCAATGAGCAGCACAAGGAGAGATGAGGGCTATTTCAATTAGCTCCCTGTAGATCTTAGAATATGTGTGTCTCTATTCAGTTCTGGATTAGTTGAATTACCTGTAGCCAGGGTGTTGGCCTTTTTAGTTTTGTTCACAGTTGCTCAGGTAACATAGTGTGTTATATTGTACTTCAAAGTATAAAAGAAGTCTTAAAACTAACCCTTGAGAATTTATCCTCTTTCAACTTTGGAGAGATCCAAAATAGAATACACCTGCAAGGGAATGTAACTGAATTCCATTAAGCAATCACCTGCCAATATTTGAATTTTGAAAGGATGGTATTAAATGTCTTGTTAATTTAACTATGCTCATAATGCCAAGTTCTGAAGTTCTGCCGAAATAATGTTAAAATAAATATAAAATAACTCAGACTAGCATCAGAGACACATTGAAACATAAATGAAAAACAGCACATGAATCTATGTAGCCTGTTTATATCACCCCAGAGATTTAGATAAAGAAAAACAAACATAACCTTTTCAGCTCTTTCTCACAAGGGAAAAAGAAAATGAAACATTTGATTATAATTGTTATAATGAGCTGTGATTCAAAATGATGAAGTTGTAATGGTTTGAGTAAAAAATATTCTGTTAATGAGCTTTTATTTCTATAAAACCTGTAAGATATAAAACTCTCCAAGGATAAAGTTTAGTGGAAAAGTAGTGTTTACTTTCTGAAAATTAAAATTCCTAATATTTATCTGATTTATTTTCAACAAACATACTTATTAATTACTAGTATTACAAGAGAAAAGAAATTTTCTCAAAGAATACAAGCTGTACAATAGACATAAGATGTTTATGTTACTAGTTTTTGCACAAAACTCTAAGGTAGACTTCTTTGCCTGTTTTGGGGAAGTTTCTTGGTTTCTTTCATTTTATAATTTATATCTCTTAGTCTACTTATAGACACAAAAAGTATAGTCAAAAAGTTGTTCCACATGAAACAGTAAAGCTACCACATCCATTTAAAGTAGAACGTTGTAAGGTGATACTTGCTTTGGATATTTACTACTATTTTTTCACTAATGCATGTTTCCAAAATGAACACTCTATCTAAAGGAAAGTTAAATACATGATAAACAAATGTCTACTATTGATGATAACTTTTAACACAATTTATGATAAAATAAAGGTATTTTATCATAGGTATTCACATTCAATCATATTATAAATTACTAACAACTAAATCTGGCCTGGTTGATTTACCTGCATATTAGAGTTATAAGTAGCTGTCAGTGAGAAACAGACAAGAACGATAACTGTGAAGGGCTAATGAAAGAGATTCTATTTAGTGATCAGGAAGTTTGGTGAGTCTGCCACTGAGAGTCCTTGATTTGTTAAGGCATCACCCTAGTGGGGCAGTCCCAAACTAAAGTTCATTCTCAGTGGAGAAAAGAGCTTTTAATTTTGAACTTTTACACACAGTCAATTCAGTTAGCCTATAAATTTCAACTGGCTAATGGCAATAATATACTCGGTATCTCTCTCTGTCTCTCTCTCACATGCACATACACATACATCTTTCTAATCTAGCTTTGTAGTATGATTTTTAACCTAATTTTTTTTTCCCCGTGTATCTCAGTTTCCCAGGTTTAGGCATACTATCAGTTCAGTTCAGTTCAGTTCAGTCACTCAGTCGTGTCTGACTCTTTACAACCCCATGAATCGCAGCATGCCAGGCCTCCCTGTCCATCACCAACTCCCGGAGTTCCCTCAAACTCATGTCCATCGAGTCAGTGATGCCATCCAGCCATCTCATCCTCTGTCGTCCCCTTCTCCTCCTGCCCCCAATCCCTCCTAGCATCGGAGGCTTTTCCAGTGAGTCAGCTCTTAGCATGAGGTGGCCAAACTACTGGAGTTTCAGCTTCAGCATCACAGACTATGTGTAAATATCAATGTTTAGATATTAAAATGGTTTACTTACAAATCTAATATATTGTGAGAAGGCTGGCAAATATAAAAGGAAATTTTATTAATTCCTTTAGATATGTACATCATGACTCGTATGTAAAGAAGTTAAAAAATAGACTTGTCTAATTCTTTAAAGGCCAGATAAAGAATAATGGCAATAACAATAATAATGTCAATAATAATAATAATAATCACTGCAGATAAAAGTCACTGCAGATGGTGACTGTAGCCATGAAATTAAAAGATGCTTGCTCCTTGGAAGAAAAGTTATGACCAACCTAGAGAGTACATTCAAAAGCAGAGACATTACTTTGCCGACTAAGGTCCGTCTAGTCAAGGCTATGGTTTTTCCTGTGGTCATGTATGGATGTGAGAGTTGGACTGTGAAGAAGGCTGAGCGCCAAAGAATTGATGCTTTTGAACTGTGGTGTTGGAGAAGACTCTTGAGAGTCCCTTGGACTGCAAGGAGATCCAACCAGTCCATTCTGAAGGAGATCAGCCCTGGGATTCCTTTGGAAGGAATGATGTTAAAGCTGAAGCTCCAGTCCTTTGGCCACCTCATGTGAAGAGGCGACTCATCGGAAAAGACTCTGATGCTAGGAGGGGTTGGAGGCAGGAGGAGAAGGGGATGACCAAGGATGAGATGGCTGGATGGCATCACGGACTCGATGGACGTAAGTCTGAGTGAACTCCGGGATATGGTGATGGACAGGGAGGCCTGGCATGCTGCGATTCATGGGGTCACAAAGAGTCAGACGTGACTGAGCGACTGAAGTGAACTGAACTGCACTAAATAATAATAATAGCAAAAATGGCTAGTAGTTTTGATTGCTTACTTTATCCTATACTCTGTTCTGAGCACATGTATTGTCTAGTTTCATCTAATTTATTACAAAAATATTATAAAGTAGGGACTGTTTTAATCCTCATTTTACTAGTGAGGAGATTGTGGCACTGAAGAATTACATAGCTTGCCTGATGTCAGAAGCACATGTGAAATTAAGCCAGAAAGAAAAACACCAATACAGTATACTAACACATATATATGGAATTTAGGAAGATGGCAATGACGACCCTGTATGCAAGACAGGGAAAGAGACACAGATGTGCATAATGGACTTTTGGACTCAGAGGGAGAGGGAGAGGGTGGGTTGATTTGGGAGAATGACATTCTAACATGTATACTATCATGTAAGAATTGAATCGCCAGTCTATGTCTGATGCAGGATACAGCATGCTTGGAGCTGGTGCATGGGGATGACCCAGAGAGATGTTATGGGGAGGGAGGTGGGAGGGGGGTTCATGTTTGGGAACGCATGTAAGAATTAAAGATTTTAAAATTAAAAAAAAAAAACATTTTAAATCTTAAAAAAAAAAAAAATGTCCTAATAGTGGGGAGGATTAATTTGGGGGTTACAAGGCAATTAAGCTTTTAGTTACTTTATTGAGCTGAAATAAACTAATGAATGGTGTTTTCATTATGTTTTTTTGTTTACTACATGTGAGTCTATAGATAATTATTTCTAAACTTTCTGAGATAATAATCATTTATTCACTTAACAAATATTTATTGAGTTATTACTAACACCTACCAAGATATTCTAAGTGCTGGCAACAAACCACGTACTGAATTTTCTGCTCTAATTGAGTTTATATTCTAGCATTCTATTGTACAGATCATTCAGCAACTTATTTCTCTCATTTTTAGGATTAATCCATACACATATAAATTCTTTTATGTTTTCTTTTTTTTTCCTTTTATGTTTTCAATTAGTATATCTTTGTAGAAAAATACACCACAACTGATCAATTTCACTACTGGTAAACACTGAGATATTTATCAATTTTGTATTATTACAAAGGATTTATCTGAGAATATGTTTCGTGTATATATGTGAAAATTTTTGTCTGGTGTATATACTATATATTGGACTCCAGGTCTTCTGCATTGCTAAAGATTTCTAAGCTAGAAAACCATTTGTGTAGTTAGCCTTTAGGGAGGGAAGAAGTGAAATGGGATATGGAAAGAAGGGAAATTGATATAGAAAACTTCACGTTTATCTGCATTGCTTTATTTCTTAAAAATATGACTTGAAAAGATACCCCCAAAGTGGGCAATTGTTAAATTCAAATAAAAATATGTTAATAGAGCCTTATTATTTTTTGGTTCCACATTAAAGCAAGTTGAATGTTTTGATTCACTATCTCTTAACTCCATGGGTAACGCTGGTTTTACTGGAAGCCTGGTGACAGGACACACCCAGATTGCCAATGAGTGCTCCTGAGACTTGGTACCTCTGTCCGGCTTCAGTTTAACTAAGCCTCTTGGGATTTGTCCTTCAGAAGAAAGAACATATTTTCTTTAATTTGAGTGAAAGTGGGAAATAGTACTTGAGAAACCATAAATGTGAGATTCTATGAGAAGGAGTATAGTAGCTCTTTCTAAAATCATGACTGGGAAGAAACCAAGACACAGAAAGCAGGTCACTGTATTTGTATTCTGACAAAAATACGTATAAAAAAGGATTTGGATTTTGGATAGTCTATATAGGTAGTTATTTTTAATGTCCTTTTGATTTACATGTGTTTTTTTAGAAGTGAAATGTAAGCATTTCAATTTCAACATTACAGGTTAATTCAGTTAATTGGAAATATATTCTTTAGTCTTAATCTCTTGGTCATTGAATTTGAAATTAAAATGTATTTGCTTCTTATTTTCCCTGAAGAATTTTTGAGCAATAGAGTTCTTGTGAAATATGCAGTCATATCAGTTGGTTTTGAGAGTTTTCTTATTTTTCAGTAAATAGTGTACTTTGAATTCTGACTAAAGAAGTGTGTTTTTTTGTTGTTGTTGTTGTTTTCTATGGCTTTTTGTTTCTAGGATTTCAATATGTTGTCCATATCTGGGCTGAAGAACAAATCTGGCCTCACTTCTCTGAGTTTAAGGCATTGTATTTTGGAATTAAATTATTCTTTTTCTCTTATCTATGAATGCTCCCAGAGTTTAATTCTAGGCCATTCCTCTTTCCTTTTTGTGTGTTTTCCCTGAATCAACTGTGACTCATGGTTTTGACTTTCTCTTCCATGTTGATGGCCCTTCTCTTTACAGAACTTCTATTTATAATTTGGTTAGGTTCCAAAAGGTTGGTTTAAGTCTGTTTGCAAAGTGACACTTAAAATGAGTAACTGCTAACACCCTCTCATGGTACTAGGCAGAGTTGATTATTTTTTTCCTCTCTTCTGGCTCATAACTTTGTTTGAGTCATAAGAGACACTTCTGCTTCATGTTCCCAGCTTTTGAGGTCTATATCCCAACTGCTTTGGGGACTTGTTCTGTTGCTGGACTGCTGCAAGCTAAACATATTAAAATTTGAGATCATTTTCTTTCCAATAAGCTGTGCCTTTCTCCTTTAAAAAATATATGTACCATTGATGTCAGTGGAACGCAGAGTCTCTGAAATGTCTATGAGAGATGAAGTGAAAGTTGCTTAGTTATGTTCAACTCTTTGCGACCCCATGGACTACACAGTCCATGGAATTCCCCAGTCCAGAACACTGGAGTGGGTAGCCATTCCCTTCTCCAGGGGATCTTTTCCAACCCACGGATTGAACCCAGGTGTCCTGCATAGTAGGCAGATTTATTACTGCTGAGCCACCAGGGAAGCCCAAGAATACTGGAGTGAATAGCCTATTCCTTCTCCAGCAGATCTTCCCAACCCATCAATCAAACAACTGGGGTCTCCTCCATTGGAGGTGGATTCTTTACCAGCTGAGCTACAGGGGAAACCCAAATGTCTCTACCCTCCTATTAATTTTACTTATACATTCATTTATTTCAATCAAATCCTATTGATTCTCCCTCTAAACTTGCTTTGAGGTCTGTTCATTCCTTCTCATAAACACTATGACTAAAGTCTTTTCATAGCTAATTATCATATGCTTTATGCAGAGTGCTCCCTGCATTCATTATTCCAGAGCTCCCGTCTCTCATATACATACAGCTCCCCCCCTGCCCCTTGGATTTTTCCTGCAGGGCTCTTTTTCACACCAGTCCTTGGTTTGATAGCCTATATTGATCCAAAATTTATTACTAGGTAGCTTTCACGCTCCTCAAGATGGCACTAAATTGCATAATAATCTGGTTTCATACCAAAGGTTAAAATGCATTTTTCTCTTTCAAAAGGGAATCCTATAGTCCATCAAATTAAGGCATTTCCAAATAAATGCAGCCTGCAAATTCGCTACTCAAGCTTTTACTTCTTCTGGTACTGGCCCTTATCCAGTACTGGTACTGGATTGCCTTTTCCTCTCTCATCATGTAAATCTTGTTGATATTTCCAGATCCAAGTAAAATTTCTCTGTCTCTCTAAATCCTCTTCAATATCTTCAGTTTTTAGGCATTCCCCATTAAAATACTTTTATTACAGACAGAATTCAAACTTAAAAGACTTCAAAAGTCCAGCAAAGCTTCAAAAAGTTTAATCTCATCTCATGCTGTCTGGTTTATTTTGACTTTCACTATTTCCTTGATGATTATTCATTGGAACTTCAGATATGTCTTATCACCCAGTCTCATACCTTCAATTGCATGTAGAACTTTCCACCTGGTGACCAAAATCTCAAACAACTGTTACAATTTGGCATATTTTTCTGCAGTCATTTTTAAAAATGCACTTTCATGTGTTTAGTATTTGTATATCCATCAGTTCAGTTCAGTTCAGTTGCTGAGTCTTGTCCGACTCTTTGTGACCCCATGAACCACAGCACGCCAGGCCTCCCTGTCCATCACCACCTCCCGGAGTTCACTCAGACTCACGTCCATTGAGTCAGTGATGCCATCCAGCCATCTCATCCTCTGTCGTCCCCTTCTCCTCCTGTCCCCAATCCCTCCCAGCATTAGAGTCTTTTCCAAAGAGTCAACTCTTCACATGAGGTGGCCAAAGTACTGGAGTTTCAGCTTTAGCATCATTCCTTCCAAAGAATACCAGGACTGATTTCCTTTAGAATGGACTGGTTGGATCTCCTTGCAGTCCAAGGGACTCTCAAGAGTCTTCTCCAACACCACAGTTCAAAAGCATCAGTTCTTTGGCACTCTTTGTTCTTCACAGTCCAACTCTCACATCCATGCATGACCACTGGAAAAACCATAGCCTTGACTAGACGGACCTTTGTTGGCAAAGTAATGTCTCTGATTTTCAATATGCTATCTATAATGTTAGGTAAAATTTTAAACAAAACTTTTAATGGCTTTGCATCATTCTAACATGAAATATTCCCTACATTCAACTATAATTATATACCCTTATGAAAAGGTAAACAGATAGGACATTGAGATCAGTGGAGAAATAACTCCAGAAAGAATGAAGGGATGGAGCCAAAGGAAAAACAACACCCATTTGTGGATGGGACTGGTGATAGAAGCAAGGCCTGATGCTGCAAAGAGCAATATTGCATATGAACCTGAAACATTAGTTCCATGAATCAAGGGAAATTGGAAGTGGTCAAACAGGAGATGGCAAGAGTGAACATCAATATTCTAAAGTCAATGAACTAAGATGGACTAGAATGGGTGAATTTAACTCAGATGATCTACTACTGTGGGCAAGAACCCCTTAGAAGAAACTGACTAGCCATCATAGTCAACGAAAGAGTCTGAAATGCAGTACTTCGATGCAATCTCAAAAATGGCAGAATGATCTCTGTTCGTTTCCAAGGTAAACCATTCAATATCATGGTAATCCAAGTCTATGCCCCGACCAGTAATACTGAAGAAGCTGAATGGTTCTATGAAATCCTACAAGACCTTTTAAAACTAACACCCCAAAAATATGTCCTTTTAATTATAGGGGACAGGAATGCAAAAGTGGGAAGTCAAGAAACACCTGGGGTAACAGGCAAATTTGGCCTTGGAGTACAGAATGAAGCAGGGCAAAGGCTAAGAGTTCTGCCAAGAGAATGCACTGGTCATAGCAAACACCCTCTTCCAACAACACAAGAGAAGACTCTACACCTGGACATCACCAGATGGTCAACACCAAAATCAGATTGATTACATTTTTGCAGCCAAAGATGGAGAAGCTCTATACAGTCAAAAAACAAAACAAAACGAAAAAAACAAGACTGGGAGCTGACTGTGGCTCAGATCATGAATCCTTATTGCCAAATTCAGACTTAAATTGAAGAAAGTGGGGAAAACCACTAGCCCATTCAGGTATGACCTAAAACAAATCCCTTATGACTATACAGTGGAAGTGAGAAATAGATTTAAGGGACTAGATATGATAGACATAGGGCCTGATGAACAATGGGCGGAAGTTTGTGCTATTGTCCAGGAGACAGGAATCAAGACCATCCCCAAGAAAAAGAAATGCAAAAAAGCAAAATGGCTGTTTGAGGAAGCCTTACAAATAACTGTGAAAGAAGGGAAGCTAAAAGCAAAGGACAAAAGGAAATATATACCCATTTGAATGCAAAGTTCCAAAGAAGAGCAAGGAGATAAAAGAATGCCTTCCTCAGTGATCAATGCAAAGAAATAGAGGAAAACAACAGAATGGGAAAGACTAGAGATCTCTTTAAGAAAGTTAGAGATACCAAGGGAACACTTCATGCAAAGATGGGCTCAATAAAGGATAGAAATCGTATGGACCTAACAAGCAGAAGATAGTAAGAAGAGGTGGCAAGAATACACAGAACTATACAAAAAAGATCTTCACGACCCCGATAATCATGATGGTGTGATCACTCACATTCACCTAGAGCCAGACATCCTGGAATGTGAAATCAAGTGGGCCTTAGGAAGCATCACTACGAACAAAGCTAGTGGAGGTGATGGAATACTAGTGGAGCTATTTCAAATCCTAAAAGATGATGTTGTGAAAGTGCTGCACTCAATATGTCAACAAATTTGGAAAATTCAACAGCGACCACAGGACTGGTAAATGTCAGTGTTCATTCCAATCCAAAAGAAAGGCAATGTCAAAGAATGCTCAAACTACCACACATTTTCTCTCATCTCACACACTAGTAAAGTAATCCTCAATATTCTCCAAGCCAGGCTTTAGTAATACATGAACCATGAACTTCCAGATGTTCAAGCTGGTTTTAGAAAAGGCAGAGGAACCAGAGATCAAATTGCCAACATCTGCTGGATCATCAAAAAAGCAAGAGAGTTTCAGAAAAACATCTACTTCTGCTTTATTGACTGTGCCAAAGCCTTTGACTGTGTGGATCACAATAAACTGTAGAAAATTCTGAAGAATTTTTTATCCAAAAACATTTTTGGATATAAATATTTCCCTCATTTAAATGATTTCTTTAGAAATAAAGCTATTGGTTTTAAAGGAATGAAAATAGTATAGGTAAAAAATTCACTTTGTCAGATTACTTCAAGGGAGGTTTTATTAATTATTTCAAATCAAGATTTTGTCAGAATGCCTATATTTACTGTTATAAAGCAGTGAATTAATAGTTTTTTCTACTAAGATTTTCAGTTCTGTTCAGTCTGTCAGTTGTGTCTGACTCTTTGTGACCCCATGGACTACAGCATGCCAGGCCAACCTTGTCCATCACCGACACCTGGAGCTTACTCAAACTCATGTCATCGAGTCAATGATGCCATCCAACTATCTCATCCTCTGTCTTCCCCTTCTCTTCCCACCTTCAATCTTTCCCAGCATCAGTGATTTTCAAATGAGTCTCAACTCTTCCCATGAGGTGGCCAAAGTACTGGAGCTTCAGCTTCAGCATCATTTCCTTCCAATGAATATTCAGGACTGATTTCCTTTAGGATGGACTGGTTGGATCTCCTTGCAGTCCAAGGGACTCTCAAGAGTCTTCTCCAACACCACAGTTCTAAAGCATCAATTCTTCGGTGCTCAGCTTTCTTCACAGTCCAACTCTCACATCCATACATGACCACTGGAAAAACCACACCCTTGACTAGACGGACCTGTTGGCAAAGTAATGTCTCTCTTTTTAGCATGCTATTTAGGTTGGTCATAACTTTTCTTCCAAGGAGTAAGCGTCTTTTAATTTCACTGCTGTAGTCACCATCTGTAGTGATTTTTGAGCCCCCCAAAATAAAGTCTGTCACAGTTTCCACTGTTTCCCAGTCTATTTGCCATGAAGTGATGGAACCAGATGCCATTATCTTAGTTTCCTGAATGTTGAGTTTTAAGCCAAATTCTTCACTCTCCTCTTTCACTTTCATCAAGAGGCTCTTTAGTTCTTTTTCGCTTTCAGAGTCCTTTGCAAAATGGAGGTAATAATAGTATATTCCTTACAGGTTTGTTATGAAGATTTAATGTTGATGGGGGTTCTGCTGCTCACAGCTTATAAAATCAATACTCACAATGGTAGGGAGGAAAGGTGCTTTTAACCTGAATGCCTGCAAGATGGTGGACTCAGCAATATGGTGGATTTCAAGAACGGTGGACTCAGTGTTCCTCAAAAATCATCTCTGAAGACTCTGCTTAACTATGAAACTTTAAAGGGAAGCAAGGAGGAAATCATAGATATTCATTGAGATAGGGCATCACAGTTGTCACCGTCTCCCTCTGTATGCAGACTTGTGTGCAAGCTCTAGGAGATGGTGAAGGACAGGGAAGCCTGGCATGCTGCTGTCCATGGGGTTGCAAAGAGTCGAACACGACTGAGCGACTGAACAACAACTTGGTGGCTTCCTGGGTGGCTCAGTGGTAAACAATCTGTCTGCCAGTGCAGGAGATGCAGGATTGATCCCTGGGTGGGGAAGATCCCCTGGAGGAGGAAACGGCAGCCCACTCCAGTATTCTTGCCTGAGAAATCCCATGGATAGGGCAGCTGGTGGGCTACAGGACATGGGATCACAAAAGAGTCAGATATGACTGAATGACTCAACAACTAGCACAACAACAAAACATTTGTTGACTAGGAATTGAGACTTGCATAGGAACTGGAGAGTTATCTCAGGTGACTTTGATATTGTATATAGAAAAAAGTGTTAATTACATTCACAGTGATCCCCATATACCAGTGAGGTGGAAATATAGATCTGCTGCCAGCATGTTCAATGGAAAGGGCAAAACCCACCCTTGATTTTTCTTCTGACACCCACTAGAGCCCCTTGATATAAAGACTGCAAAGCGAGTATACCCAGCTCTAACAAAACTTGCTTCGTTTCCATTAACCTCACAACTTGAAATATTCACTTAAACCAGTTTCTCTTTTTCCCTGGAGAAGGGAATGGCAACCCACTCTGGTATTTTTGCCTGGAGAATTCCATGGACAGAGAAGCCTGATGGGCTGCAGTCCCTGGGGTCAGAAAGAGTCAGATATGGCTGAGCAACCAACACGCAGTTTCTCTTTTTATGTTCTTGCTCTTGTGGGAATGTGGAAGTTGACTGCCAGTTTCATTGACAGAATGGAAGCTGATCATAGATTTTAGTCATGACAGTACTTTAATGGTTAAAAAAAATTTCTTAATCTACTTAATAAGGAATCACTTTTAAAGCTTCTTTGCCAGTTTGGGATGACTGATGATTAACAGTCTATGAGATTATTTCTGGCCAGGTTAAGCTCTCTCACTAGAAGTAAAAAACAGTTTCCATGTATTATGAAATCCAGATAGCTAAAGTTCTGTTTTAAGGTTTGATTGCCAAAGGAAAACAACAAGAAAAGAGGTGAATAGTGCTTAACTGATACATGCTTAATGTGATTGTTGTAAAGATCACATTCCTTTATTAATGATCGCTCAGTCAGGTCCAACTCTTTGTGACCCCATGGACTGTAGCCCACCAGGCTCCTCTGTCCATGGAATTCTCCAGGCAAGAGTACCAAAGTGGATTGCCATTTCCTTTTCTAGGAGATCATCCCAACCAAGGGATTGAACCCAGGTCTCCTGCATTGCAGGCAGATTCTTTACCTTCTGAGCCACCAGGGAAGCCCAACTGTGACTATAATAAGCGTCAAACTCCTTTATACATTCTGGAGGGTCTGTTTCTGCAATCTGCTACTTTCTAACCATAAAGCTTCTTATTTTGGAAACAAGATTTTAGCAAGCTACCCTGCTGCAGTCATTGTGGCTTTAATTATTGCCCTTTCATAAAGTCGACTTGTTCATTTCTTACGAGAAAGAACTTCAGATTAGAGTATATATCTGTATCTTTCATAGCCACCGAACCTCTGTTTTACCTGAACACCTTGTTGAAAACTATTTAGGATACTGGCTTCTTTTTTCCTTTACAATAAAGAACAAAATGTTCTCGGCATGATGATTCCACTTAGGAATGGATAGATTCTCACATACTTAAATCCTGAAAGGTACAAGAGATGGTCTGCTCTAAACGACAGGTTGTCATGGTTACACTCTTCTGTGGTTCAGATGGGGAGAGGGGCCAATTATCAAGTTTTGTTTGGTTGATTTTAAGTAGTTTGTTACCTGGATACTTAACAAATAAGAAAACAGGAAAAAAAAAAAAAAGACTTGTTTTCTTCTTCCCTAGAAAGGAAACAGTCATCATGGAAAAGGAAAGAAAACAACAAACCTCAGATTCCAAACAACATGGTAAATTATTTCATTCAGATAAAGAGTTTCTAAACTGTTGACTTTGTTTGGAGACTAGCACAAGGCCTGTGAACCGAGATAGCTTTCAGGCTATGAATTGGATTTTTTTTTTGTTAACTCTGCTGATCCTATAATACCAGCTTTAAATAATTCTCCTCCTCCTTTCCAAATTTGTTTGGTGCTTTTCAAGTTTGTATGTGTGTATATTTTAATAGTGACTCTTTTTGTCAGTTTTGCTGCTTGGCCTTCCCCCTCCCTCCCATGGTGGAAGTGAGATTGTTAATTAATGATATTCCAGAGGCAATTTCTGGAGTGACTATTGGAAAACCCTTCTTAATTAACAAAATGATAAATTCCCCACTGCAGCAGTGCTGCAGCGAAGTTCATCTCTGTCATTCAAAATCCATGATTCTAAAACATCCTCCGACATTTTTGTGAGGCTGTTGGGCACTTAAAGTCTAGATCTTTTATCAAAGCTTCCACAGCAAGATGGAGAAGGAGAAATGAAGAGTGAAAGGAGAACTGGACAAAATTAAAATGCTATTCTGTCATTGTAATAGTTCATATGGGCACTGACAGGAGAGCATTTTGATTTTGTCAAGTGTGTCTGCTACTCATTTATTCCATCTCCTGCTTGTTATCGAAGTTTCAGATTAAATGTAAAGATATGAATGTATTGCCATAATAAATTTATAAGTGGATATTTAAAGAGCAAAGATTTGAATGACACAAATGAACCTCAATGTAGCAGTAAAGTAGATAGGATTTGCAGAAAGATGCCACAAAAGTCAGAAATGATTGCTGGAATCGCCTTAATTAAAAAAAAAAAAAAAAAAAACTTGAGCTGTGTGAGCTGCCACAGAAGGTATCTAATATGAAAGTAGGCTTACATTACATTATTTATGCCACTTTAAAATAATCTAATAAAAGCTTTAGAAAATCTGATTAAACTGTATTATTCACATGTAAGGCAAATACTTAGACAGTGGAAAACTAAGCTGTTTAATTTGGGGGCAAAAGGTAAGATTTCAGACAAATTTAAATAGCGTGCTTCTTAAAAAGTAAGAATTTATTTGTAAGATACCTATAAAATACAATCCTCTTTTTGAAATTTTATTTTGTTAAGTGAATAGTAATCCCAGTGTGATAAACTATAGAGGTAACACTTTCTGAGGATGCTTTATTTTCTTCCCACAAGGGACTCAGTGTTTGTTTAGATTTCACAGCAAAACCATATAATCTGAGACGCTCTTGCAGCATTTGCATAACATTGGTATTCACATTAAGAGAGAAAGTGATGCTGTGAGGCACCCAGCTACTATTACACCAAGTATGGCTAAGACCCGGAGTGCAGTGCTGGGAAGAAGCAATGGGGAGTTAAAATAAGGACACAGGGATAAATTATTTGCCATGATCCTGAGCAGACCTGACTTTTGTAATGACACTCAAACAGCAGATAACCCTGAAGGCAATCTGACAAAGAATAAGGTGGTCATACCAGCAGATATGAAAGGAGATGAGTAAGCTCTCCTGAAATGTCTGAACCACTATTGAAAAGCATGTCCTTCAACTGTGACCACCATTTCTTTTTTCTTCTTATGCCTACTGCCTTCTGGCTAATGTAAGGATTCACTTTTGCTTATCTGCTTTAACACAGAAGAACCCTAGTGAGGATAAAGTTATAAGGATTGGAAGGGAGAGGGAAAGAAAGATGTGTACAAAAATAGCAATGGAAGTTTCAGAATAATAACATAAGAAGGTCCATGGTTTTCTGATTTTATCCAAATAAATATTAATTTCAAAATAGTATCTGACTGGAACTTAAATGGAGAGGAAGAAGATGAAAATGTTCCTCACTTAACCTCTGATCCAGTGTGCTGTTTTTGGTTGAGTATAGACAGTAAAGCGTAGGGGCAGTTCAGTTAAGACATTTAAAGATGTCTTAAAGGACTAATGAAGCTCATGCTTTTAGGACCTACTCAGTAAGTCGGTGAGGGGAGAATGTTGGACACTTCAGCAAGTGACCACCAACAACAAATTTCGTCTAATTAGTAGATGTTATGTGGTAGATTCCCTACCAAGCTTTCAAACAGTTAAATTAGGTGTTATTATAAAGTCAAGCTAACATGAAGCATTATTATTTTTTAACCAGATGTTATTAGTTACATTACTGCTCATACAGAGTAGGAAATTTCATTTTAATATACGGCACAGATCTTTGATAAACAATGTGTGAAACTGGATTTCCAAAATGTGGATATGTAGCAGGGCCAAAATTTATAAATTGGAACTGAAGAGGCAATCTGTAAGTAATCTTTCTCATAACCTCCTCCATTACTGAGTAGTGTCAGGGACGTGGGGCAGGAAGAAATCTTGACAATCAGTGGTCTCCTAACCTCTTCATTAAAGTAAAATGCTTTCATAAAAATGCTAGTTCTTTGAATTTCTTTTTCTATCCCTAGATAGCATCTGAGTAGATTGGTGGCAATCCAGGTACACAGTGGTAGAGAATCCGCCTCCAATGCAGGAGACATAAGAGATGCGGGTTTGATCCCTGGGTCAAGGAGATCCCCTAGAGGAGGAAATGGCAACCCACTCCAGTATTCTTACCTGGAAAAATCCCATGGACAGAGGAGCCTGGTGGGCTACAGTCTATGGGGGTTGCAAATAGTCAGACATGATTTCGCGTGCACACGCACATGCACACACACACATGCGTACACGCACACGCGCGCACACACACACACACAGATTAGTGGCAATGAGAATAGTGTGAATAGTTCCAGCTGGCTTCTGTGGTTGTCATAAAGGCAACAACTGAAATCCATGGTCCCAGCTATTTGCATGCAGCCTACTAAAAGCTCACTAAAATTTCTTGATCTTGATTCCTGATCTGTGCTATTTAACTAGTTCCCTTAGAACCTCCATAACCACGAAGGCATGTAGAAACTTCTAATCCCTTACTCACAGACCATGGGTAACTAGGAACACTGTCTCACATTCACATCTCTAGCCACCTCCTTGTACCTTCCTCTTGTTATTTAGTTGCTAAATCGTGTCTGATTCTTTTGTGACTCTGTGAACTCTAGCCCACCAGGCTTCTCTGTCCATGGGATTTCCCAGGCAAGAATACTGGAGGCGGTTGCCATTTCCTCCTCCAGGGGTTCTTGCTGACCTGGGAAATGAATCTGCATCTCCTGCAATGCAGGCGGATTCTTTACTGCTGAGCCACTGGAGAAACCCCACTTTGCTGTTCTACTCTCTCACTTCCAAAACTAGTCCTAGAATCTTGCAACTTCTATCAGGCTCTGAGAAATAAGCTTCTTGCTATAATGTTCCCAAATTTCCTTATAGATATTTAGAGTTTCTATAGACTCCTCAAATTTAGCCCCTTTCTGCTCTATTCGTGGACCTCACATTAATTCTCACTCTACTAGAGCTAGGAGAGAAGGGCTTTCTACTTTATCTTCATATATGGGAAAGATTTACTCTTAAGTCATTGTATTTAGCTGTTTCCAGAGAAACAGAACCAATAGTATCTTTCTCTCTCTCTTTTGCTTCATCTCTATCCTCTCTCTCTCTCTCTGTCCAGCTATCCATCTGTCATTTTATACTTAGAGATTTACATAAGCAATTGAAAAATGTGAGTTATGGAGACTAAGAAGTCCCATCATCTTCCATCTGCAAGGTGGAGACCCATGAAGCTGGTGAAATAGTTCCAGTCTTCCTCCAAAGGCCTGAAACCAGGAGAGCTGATGGTACACATTCTAGTTCAGTCTTAGAGACTTGAGAGCTGGTGAGCTGATAGTAGAAGTCCTAGTCCAAGGCCAGGAGAAGACCAGTGTCCCATCTAAGAAGGCAGGCTGAAAGAAAGAATTCTCCCTTTCTCCAGATTTTTTTTTTTTAAATTTAAATTCAGGCCTTGATTGGATTGGATAATGCCAGTGGATATCCCCAATGGATATTGGGGATGGTGATCTTTTCTACAAAGTTTAGAAGATTCAAATGTCAATCTCATCCAGAAATACCCTCACGGACATATCCAGAAATAATGTTTAACCAAATATCTGGGCTCCCCATGATCCAGTCAAATTGACACATAAAATTAATAATGTTGAAATCACATACTATGCATCATTCTGTAAATTCTTTATTTCAATTCAATATTGTTTTCAAAGTCAACTTTAATAAGTGTAGATCTATTTTGGAAACCTTAATCCTTTATAGCATGTAGCGTGCATGTGTGCTCAGCCATGTCTGTCTCCTTTGTGACCCCTTGGACTGTAGCCTGCTAGGCTCCTCTGTCCATGGGGATTCTCCAGGCAAGAATACTGGAGTGGGTAGCCTATCCCTTCTCCAGGGGATCTTCCCAACTCAGAAATTGAATGTGGGTCTCCTGCCTTGCAGGCAGATTCTTTACCATCTGAGCCAACAGGGAAACCCTCAAATTTGCCACTGATTGTAGGTACCTTTCTGGACTCTTTATTATGTTCTGTTATTCAGTAAGGTCCTCCTCCTGTTTATTCTTTTTCTTCTTAAAGATTGTCATGGTTATTTTAGTCCTTTAATCTTAAATACAAATTTTAGAATCCATTTTTTTCAAGTTTCGTTAGTAGTCTGGTCTGGTTTGGGAATCATGCTTTTGTTCTTTTCAAGTCTCTTGAGCAGATTTTGAAGATAAGAATTATCTGTTTATTGAAGGTTTTTCTGTCATTTCTAGAATCACTTCTAAAATAGGAACTGTTCCTATGAACAGTTTTCATGGGAACTGATTCTGGATTAAAAATTGATGTTTTTGAATATTCATAACCCCTTTAATTTTTCAGTTATTATTTAGCTAACTTTGATGATGTATATTTTTCTAGCAAGTAAATGTTTGTTTGAAAATTTTAAATGTCATTTATTTATAGCATTAGGATTTTAAAAAAATCTTGACTCTTTTAGTGATTGTATTCATTTTTCCAAAATTACTAATACTTTTAATTTGCTTTCTTTTTCTCTCTTTATCAGTCTTATAGGTGTTTCCCCGCTAGTTTTTTTTAATGTACCAATTTTCTATATTTTTACACAATATAAAAATTGATAATTTCTATAATTTTTCTCTTTGATTAACTTTTACTATGTCAATTGTTCTTTGTCTATATTTTACTTTTATTTTATTCTGCTCCTTTGCTGATTTTCTAGGTTCTGTGCTAATTCTTTTGAATCATTTTTATTTTTCAACAAATTTACTTCTGGTTGTAAACTTACCTCTTAATTTTGCATTAGATGCATTCCACAAGTTTTTTTAATGTAATTGTTTCAATTGTTTCAATTGTTTCATTGGTATTCAATTATCAATTTTATATTTTCCCTTTTACTTTTTCATCAAAGCATTATTTTACAATTTGCTCTTTTCCCCAAACATATACTATATGATATTTTTATTATCATTGTTTTATTTTTAACTTTTTATTTTATTTTTATTTTATATTGGAGTATAGCTGATTTACAATGTTGTGATAGTTTCAGATGCATAGCAGGACAACTGAGCCTTAATATGCATTTATCGGTTCTCCCTCCAACTCCCCTTCCATCCAGGCTGCCACACACCATTAAGCAGAGTTCCCTGTGCTATACAATAGGTCCTTGTTAGTTTCCATTTAAAATACAACAGTGTGTACATGTCGATCCCCAACTCCCAAACGATCAGTTCCCCCAACCCTTTCCCTCTGGTAGCCATCAGTTCATTCTCTATGTCTGTGAGTCTATTTCTGTTTTGTTAATAAATCCCTTTGTATGATTTCTATTTAGATTCTGCATTTAAGGGATATCACATGATTCTTGTCTTTATCTAACTTCATTCAGGGCAGATAGCATGGTATGGGTGGTCGTGATCTTTTTATGTTTGTTGAGGTTTCTATGTGTCCTAACACTAGATCAATGTGTAAAGGTTTATATCTGTGTTTAAAAAG
This sequence comes from Capra hircus, assembly GCF_001704415.2. Taxonomy (NCBI): domain Eukaryota; kingdom Metazoa; phylum Chordata; class Mammalia; order Artiodactyla; family Bovidae; genus Capra; species Capra hircus. The sequence goes on from NC_030814.1 coordinate 20,995,969, forward strand.
AATTTATGTTTTATATTTGGGGGAATACAGTGTTCTAAATATATCTAATAAAGAGAGACATTTAAATGTGTAGTCCAAATTTTATGTATCTTTTACTTTTTTTGTTGGTTTGTTTTGTCAGTTTCAGAAAGAGAAATGCTAACATATTCTATTTTGATTGAGATTTTGTCAGTATTTTTCTCATGATTCTGTAAGGTTTTTCTTTTATCTATTTAGGTATATGCAAAGTCAGTTATAGTATCCTATTTTTTAGGTATATATAGAGTCAATTAAAACATATGATTGGTGGATTGTTTAACTATTATGTAGCTTCCTTTTTTATCTCCATTAAAGCTATTTGCCCTTAATTTTATTTTCTCTGCTATTGATCTTGCTGGATCAACTTTGTTTTATTTAATATTTATTAAGAATTAACAGTGTACCTTCTGTCTGAGAAATAGACGTATTCTCACATTTATCTTGCTACTGAGTGGGATTATAATCACAGCTGAGATACCACTGAACACCATGATATTAACCAGCTGTAGACTTCAAATATTGCCTCTTTCTAATGTCATGGACTCACTGTGGATTTGAATTGTGGATTATCTCTTTCAGGATCAAATTCTACATTTAGATTTGTCCTAGATTCTTCTTGTGACTCAGTGTGAAGGTTCCTGGCTAGCCTATAGTTGAGTCAGCTGGGGTAAGACAGAAGACCTTCAAACATCCTGTAACCAATATTCACTTTCTCTCATTTAGAGTAGATTCCTAGGAAACTGAAGAGTAATGAATAAGTGAACTTGTAGATTTGCAAATTGATTATGTAAGAAGTAGGGTGAAGTGTGCCTGAAGACTTTGGAAATGAGGAAAATGAGATTGTCCTGAAAAAGTTAAAAATTCAACATAACTGTGTCAAAGCTGGGAAATGTTAAGTTGCTTCAAAGATACACTGTAGTAAACTCTATTCTGAATAAAGATATTAAAGAACTTGTCCAACAGTAAGAGGAGTAGTTGACCATGAAGTCTAGAGAAAGAAAGGTCACAGAGATAAGCTTTGGGTGTGTCTTTGCTTCTTTCCCAAGGGATGGAGTCTTTCATAGCCAAATGGCTTTTGAGCTATGTGGTCCCGTTTGCTAAACCATGATTCCTTTTTTTTTTTTTTATTTTATTTTTTTATTTTTAAAATTTTAAAATCTTTAATTCTTACATGCGTTCCCAAACATGAACCCCCCTCCCACCTCCCTCCCCACAACATCTCTCTGGGTCATCCCCATGCACCAGCCCCAAGCAAGCTGCACCCTACGTCAGACATGGACTGGCGATTCAATTCTTACATGACAGTATACATGTTAGAATTCCCATTCTCCCAAATCATCCCACCCTCTCCCTCTCCCTCTGAGTCCAAAAGTCCGTTATACACATCTGTGTCTTTTTTGCTGTCTTGCATACAGGGTCGTCATTGCCATCTTCCTAAATTCCATATATATGTGTTAGTATACTGTATTGGTGTTTTTCTTTCTGGCTTACTTCACTCTGTATAATTGGCTCCAGTTTCATCCATCTCATCAGAACTGATTCAAATGAATTCTTTTTAACGGCTGAGTAATACTCCATTGTGTATATGTACCACAGCTTTCTTATCCATTCATCTGCTGATGGACATCTAGGTTGTTTCCATGTCCTGGCTATTATAAACAGTGCTGCGATGAACATTGGGGTACATGTGTCTCTTTCAATTCTGGTTTCCTCAGTATGTATGCCCAGCAGTGGGAATGAAACTAGATCACTTTCTGACACCGTACACAAAAATAAACTCAAAATGGATTAAAGATCTAAATGTAAGATCAGAAACTATAAAACTCCTACAGGAGAACATAGGCAAAACACTCTCAGACATAAATCACAGCAGGATCCTCTATGATCCACCTCCCAGAATTCTGGAAATAAAAGCAAAAATAAACAAATGGGATCTAATTAAAATTAAAAGCTTCTGTACAACAAAGGAAACTCTAAGCAAGGTGAAAAGACAGGCTTCTGAATGGGAGAAAATAATAGCAAATGAAGCAACTGACAAACAACTAATCTCAAAAATATACAAGCAACTTCTGCAGCTCAATTCCAGAAAAATAAACGACCCAATCAAAAAATGGGCCAAAGAACTAAATAGACATTTCTCCAAAGAAGACATACGGATGGCTAACAAACACATGAAAAGATGCTCAACATCACTCATTATTAGAGAAATGCAAATCAAAACCACAATGAGGTACCACTTCACACCAGTCAGAATGGCTGCGATCCAAAAATCTGCAAGCAATAAATGCTGGAGAGGGTGTGGAGAAAAGGGAACCCTCCTACACTGTTGGTGGGAATGCAAACTAGTACAGCCACTATGGAGAACAGTGTGGAGATTCCTTAAAAAATTGCAAATAAACCATGATTTCTGAGGGAAAGACTACAGCAGGTTGTAGCTAACAATCTTTAAGTATTTCAAACCTAATAAAAAGATCATTTTCAGTATCTGTAAATGGAGACATAAGACTTTCTTATCCTGATGCCACTAAACATTGATTTAGCTGACTAAGTTATCTTGTTCTAATTCCATGCTCATTGAGAAAGCTCTTTATTTTTATTTAAAAGTCTGCTTTTAGGAGTAAAATTGATCCATCATCTGGACAATTCTGATTGCTGAAATGTATTTCTCATTGTAAATTAGCAATAGTATTTTGTTTATGAACTTACTTCTCATATGTCCTTTTGAAAAAAAAACAAGACTGCATATAGTTAAAAAAGGATGGGTCATTTCATTTGGAAAATATATAGAGTTTAAATGGTTATCTGCTTTCTCATATTATTATACTTTAACAAATGTCATTAATTTAGGTAGCTTGCTATATTTTGCTATACAGACAATGTGATAAGCATACTTTATGAACACATGCATTAGTGTCAGTAGGATAAGTTTAAGAAGTTACTTCCCATGTTTCTTTTTTTATTTAGTATAGTTTATTTACAATATTAAAATTGTTTCAGGTGTTAAAATGTAGTGATTCAATATGTTATAGATTATACTCCATTTAAAGTTTGTATTAAAATAATGGCTATATTTCCCTGTGTGGTACAATATATCCTTGCTTATTTATTTATTTCATACTTAGTAATTTATATCTCTTAATCCCATTCCTCTATCTCATCCCTCCCCTTCATCTCCCCACTGGTAAGCGGTAGTTTGTTCTCTGTATCTGTGAATATGTTTCTGCTTTGTTATATACATTTTTTTCTTTTAGTTTTTTTTTTCCTTTAGATTAAGTGATAATGTAGCATACTTTTCTTTGTCTGACTTATTTCACTAAGCATAATAGTCTCTAGGTCCATCCATGTTGCTGCAAATGGAAGAATTTTGTTGCTTTTGTGGCTAATATTTGATTGTATGTAATCCATATCTTTTAGCCAGTCATCTGTTGATGGACACTTGGATTGCTTCCATATCTTGACTATTGTAAATAATGCTGCTATGAGTATTGGAATGCATGTATCTTTTCAAATTTATATTTTCATTTTATTCAGTTGTATACCCAGAAGTGAAATTGCTGTGTGGCATGGTAGTTTTATTATTAGTTTTTTGAGGAACTTCCTTACTGTTTTGCATTGTGGCTGCACCAATTTGCAATATCATCTACCTTGTACTAGGGTTCCCTTTCCTCTACCTTCTACTAGGGTTCCCTTTCCTGTACAAATGTCAACATTTGTTATTTCTAGACTTTTTGATGATACCCATCTTGATAAGTGTTAGGTGATATCTCCTCTGGAGAAGGCAATGGCAACCCACTCCAGTGCTCTTGCCTTGAAAATCCCGTGGACAGAGGAGCCTGGTGGGCTGCAGTCCATGGAGTCGCTGAGTCGGACACGACTGAGCGACTTCACTCTCACTTTTCACTTTCATGCATTGGAGAAGGAAATGGCAACCCACTCCACTGTTCTTGCCTGGAGAATCCCAGGGATGGGGGAGCCTGGTGGGCTGCTGTCTATGGGGTCGCACAGAGTCAGACACAACTGAAGCGACTTAGCAGCAGCAGCAGGTGATATCTCCTAGTTTTAATTTGCATTTCTCTGATAATTAGTGATGTTGAACATTTTTTCATATGTATGTTTACCACCATGTTTAATTTCAAGGAGAATGCTCCTATCAGTCACATGAGTACTCTGGCACATGTGAAGCTGTATTGTATTGGGGTTTATATCACACTGTGTATCTGTATATCTACAACTATACATATGTGTATGTGCATGCGTTGTGTGTGTGTGTGAGAGATATTACACTGAAACTTGTGTAGCAGTCTCATGACTGATTCAGTAGAGAAACTGTCTTAGATGGATTTGCTTTCCAACCCTAAAAAAATTAAGTATTAGAGACTGAAAGTCTAAGGAACAGGGCCTTGATTAAGGAAAATTCTCAAAGACTGTACATAACTCTCAGGCTTTCTATGAGAACCTTCCCAGGTGACATTCTGAAATCATTATATACTTAAAATGGATACTATCCTTTCAATTATTTATTTAAGTAGCTGACAAAAAATTTGTAAAACTGCTTAATGCTCCTCACTGTAATTTATCTACCAATACTCTGGTTCCAACACAGCTTTCTGTCTTTCTGTTTAATCCAGAGCTTAAGAATTGATCAAGTAACTCCCCTATCACTTATTGTGATTCTGGCTATACTTCTCACTCACATAGTCTTTGAAATCTGCCTGGTGCACAAGGACTGTGGTTGAATTTACTGCCTGCCACTTTTCTGAAGACTACTATCCCCCTGCAATTCACCTAGTAACAGCAGGGGCAACCATTTTCATATAATGTGCTTCTATTCACCTTGCCACAATTGATTATTACAAAGTTATACATTTTATCCGAGCTAGGCATTAGGAGTGTTTGGATTTATACCTAATACACTATAGCATCGCTCTAATTATTCTTTTATAAACACCTAAAAAACTTTTTTATTTCAATTGACTTAGGAAGCAGAGAGAGTAGGTCTATACGGAGTTCTTGAAAAAAATACATGGGTGAAAAGAGATGTAGTTAATGACAGATTAGGAGAGAAGTCTTTCCAAATTATATATGATGCTTTAGTCCTTGGTTTCAGCATATTTATTCCAGTAGCTCAGCTACATGCCTCTTCCTGAGTTCCTTTACCTCTGTACCAAATCTTTGCTTTTTTTCCTTGAACCTAGCTAAAAACATTCCCTTTAGGACTATACAAAGAATCACATACTCCATTCTAACCCATAACCAAAGCGTCAAATTGAAGGTAGTGTATCAAATGTGAAACTCCTTGTGCTATTTGTGAAGTTATTTATTTTATAAAATGAAAGCCTGATTACTTTCATTGAGAATTAATTTCTGTGTAAAATATTCAATATACTTTCAATATACTTTCAATTCAATATACTTTATATTCATGGATTTCGTAAAGTCAAAACTTCACTACTGGTAAATAGCTTGGAACGTTTCACATTTATCTGTTTCTATAATATGTGTGCACATTTACACACATACATGTGCATTCACACACATGCATTTTCTTCTCCTAAGTGAGACTTTCAACCAATTTTGTGTAAATTTTGATGCTCATGGCAAAAAATGAATTGTTTTTCCACTTAAGAAGTTCCTCTTGCCTTTTAGATTTTCCCCATAGAGTTCCACAGAATAAAAATGATTCTTTTATAGAATAAAAAAGTCTCTCTTCCTTTCATTTTTATCTGTACTATAAGCATCTATTTAGTTCCCATGGAAATGGAAACTCAAGTTTAAAATATCTGTGTGCATGTGTTTGTATATGTGTATGAGGAAAAGCTTGCTCTGAGTAAAACCCTCAGTCATGCAACCTAAATAGTCTGACAATGAGATCAGATGAATTTGGCAGGAAGACCCTTTCATCTCCTCTGGAGTGAGCTCTAGCAACTAGGGATGTTGAAGCAAAATAAGAGAAGTTTCTCCAGAAAATGCGGTTTATTTGAATGCATTTTCTGAGTTTTCATTCTGTGAAAAATTATATGAAGTTTTCTTCACTAGAAGCTTCAAAAATGAAGACATAGGTAGAACATGGCAGAGACAAGCTGATGCCTAGACAGACTCAAGCCAAGCTGTTGACTCTGCCAGGACACCAGACCTCTTATGTGTGGATGGTGTCACAGCCCTAGGAGACTCGATGTGATTGTCTGCAATCTTTAAAAGCCCCAGGATTCCATGATGATAGAATCCCATTTTGAGTCCCTACCAGAAGAAGCACAAGCTGGAATCAAGATTGCCAGGAGAAATATCAATAACCTCAGATATGCAGATGACACCACCCTTATGGCAGAAAGTGAAGAGGAACTAAAAAGCTTCTTAATGAAAGTGAAAGAGGAGAGTGAAAAAGTTGGCTTAAAGCTCAACATTCAGGAAACGAAGATCATGGCATCTGGTCCCATCACTTCATGGCAAATAGATGGGAAAACAGTGGAAACAGTGTCAGACTTTATTTTGGGGGGGCTCCAAAATCACTGCAGATGGTGATTGCAGCCATGAAATTAAAAGACGCTTACTCCTTGGAAGAAAAGTTACGACCAACCTAGATAGCATATTGAAAAGCAGAGACATTACTTTGCAAACAAAGGTCCATCTAGTCAAGGCCATGGTTTTTCCTGTGGTCATGTATGGATGTGAGAGTTGTACTGTGAAGAAAGCTGAGCGCTGAAGAATTGATGCTTTTGAACTGTAGTGTTGGAAAAGACTCTTCAGAATCCTTTGGACTGCAAGAAGATCCAACCAGTCCATTCTGAAGGAGATCAGTGCTGGGATTTCTTTGGAAGGAATGATGCTGAAGCTGAAACTCCAGTACTTTGGCCACCTCATGCGAAGAGTTGATTCATTGGAAAAGACTCTGATGCTGGGAGGGATTGGGGGCAGGAGGAGAAGGGGACGACAGAGGGTGAGATGGCTGGATGGCATCACTAACTTGATGGGCGTGAGTCTGAGTGAACTCCGAGAGTTGGTGATGGACAGGGAGGCCTGGCATGCTGCGATTCATGGGGTTGCAAAGAGTCGGACACGACTGAGCGACTGAACTGACTGACCAGAACTCTAATAGCTAAAGAGTCTTCCCAGATAGAGCTCCATCTGTGATTTCTTTGCCTTCTTTCAGGGATGGGTAGCACAGGTAATTTCGGACGTTAAGCTCCAGCCAGGTTCAGAGAGCCGTTCATGTCATCACATAAAGAACACTCTATGTTTACAGGAGAGTTATCAGTCCAGATGATGACGCAGCTTACTATCATGCTTTTGGCCCTGTGTTACTCATATTCATTAAAGTTCATAGGCACTAAGTTAGTAAAAAGTTACAAGCAAGGAAACATGCCAAAACTAACGTACTTGTTCTTGATACCTTCATTTTCTATGTGGGAGAACAAGCAGATATTGCTGCCTTGAGACTTTTAAACTAGCTGATTACTATAGGAATTATTTTTATTTAAACCATATTTGATAGAATGATAAAAATCTTCAAGATGGTATGTCATATAATCCAAATAACCTTTCTAAAATAAAGATATTTATTGACTTCCTTAGTTAATACCAGTGTGCTTTTCCTACTTCCAGCATCAGGGGTTTTAGCAGGTTAGAAGGCATCTATTCTGTGATGGCTAACTTTAACAGAGAGTTTCTTGCTTAGAGTGAGATATTCTTGTTTTCTGAATAATTGGGTATGCATTACTTTTACTTGACTATTATCACAAATTTTTACCACACCATTAATAAACCTAATCATCCCAAGTGTTTAAAATCATGTAGACATCATATTTTCAAACAGAGAAATGAAGAAAAATCAGCTTTCTGCTTGTGGTTAAGATTTTTGTAAGTTTATACTTTGAGCACCATGCAGTGTAACAGAGAGCAATAATAGGTAAAAATTGATTAGATAAATTTCAGAAGACTTTGCCTTTCTCAAAGGTAAGCATCCCAGGGAGCAATGTGGCAAATGGTGCTGAAACCAGGAACTTACTGGTTCCTGTATCTCTCTAGACAGATGGAAACAAACAAGCAAGAAATATGAGATGAACTGTGTTCCTGTGCAAGGGAGTAACAGGAATCAATCTCACTGGATAAAATTTGAGACTAGTACAGACTCTCCCTTCACCCATTGTGCCTTAACATATGTAAGGGCAACTAAGACAATTTTCAATAACTTTATTTTTAAGACCAATCAACATATAAGTTTTCTATGCCTTTTCATATGCCTTTAATGACTGTGGAACTTCTCACTCCCTTTGCATGTTCTGGTGCATCTTGTGTCTAGCACAGCACCTACAATAAGACTGCATTTCCTGGCCAAAAAGTTTTGCAGCCTTGGCAAGGTTGTAAGAGCTCCTTAGTAGCTACCATGTCTTACTCATCTTTAGATTAGTTGGTACCCTAGTTTCTGATATAGAAGAAATGCTCAATTTATATACTACATGAAGGAAAGAAAGAAGAGGGTCCTTTCTGTTATGGCAAGACATTCATTCCTTTCTGTTGTTCAGTCACTCAATTGTGTCCACCTCTTTGCGACCCCATGGACTGTAGCACACCAGGCTTCCCTGTCCTTCACTGTCTCCCAGAGCTTGCTCAAATTCATGTCCATTGAGTCGGTGATGCCATCCAATTATCTCATCCTCTGTTGCCCCCTTCTCCTCCTGCCCTCAATGTTTCCCAGCGTCAGGGTCTTTTCCAGTGAGTCAGCTCTTCGCATCAGGTGGCCAAAGTATTGGAGTTTAAGCTTCAGCATCAGTCCTTCCAGTGAATATTCAGGACTGATTCCCTCTAGGATGGACTGAGCAGCAACTTTCTATGAGACAGTTAATTTGCCTTGGTTGGCTTGAACTCCGCAATTCTTCCTGGCCCTCTGTTGTTGAAGTCTTGTCTCTCAGAACCTAAAACGTAAAGAGTATGAAGTGTGAATCAAATTCAGTAAGTAGATCAATCCTAGAAGCAAGGAGATAAGCTTCATTACAGCTTGTTTGGTGACTCTGCTTTATTGTTCACTGGGGCAAAAGGGAAAGCATGAGCCAACTCTTGGTATGTAACCATGACCACTGAAGCAATTTGAATTGCTTTCTGTGAGTACACTGATCTCATTTTCAGTAAATGTTAAGCAGGTTTCTGTGCTAAAAATACATTGAGCTGAAACAGTGGATTAAGAAAGATGCTGTTCTAAATCCCATCTTGTAATTTTCATTTAATGGGTCTAAATTCCTTGAAGTCTCACTTTAAAATTGACTTGCAAAGATCTTAAGTTATGGCTCTGAATCCCTTTGGAGGAGGTGCTTATGAATATTAACCATACCTTAGGATGCACTGTGTTGGTACAGGATTTGTATGAGCACAGAATTAGTGAGAGGTGAGTGATGAGTAATGGGCTCACTGTGTAGTTTAAATTTCGAAAGAACAGACTCTGTATGGTATTGTAAAATGGAGCTTCATTTCTGCTTTTGAAATGTTACAGTGCTTGCTTATTGTCACAGCGTGATCTTCAGCACAGTGGGTAGCGCTTTTTTAAAGTAATGCAAATGCATGAATGTCAGAAATACCTTCAGATATTGGGGACTACATCTTTAAGGAGTGCATTTGGCATTAAACAGCCTTTTCCAGCTAATGAATTTCTCAAGTTACAAGAATAATGGCCTTTTTAATCTTAGCAAGAGTAATTAAACAGACATTTGTTATTAATGATGTTGTTAATGGCAGAAGATATTGAATTCTCGCTTTAGATATTATACTGCTTGAGAGTGATTATTTTGAATTTCAGACATAGGAGTGTATGATGGTTTTGAAAGTACAACATCACTTTAAGAGCATTGTAAAGCACAAATTATTTAAAAGAGAAAAAGTACTGGCTTTACTATTGTTAATACCAAGAAAACTGAGTATTTCCAAATCGAGGCAGAACTCTTACGCATAAAGAACATTTGATTGATCAGTTCTGCTTACCTGTTGAAATGGTGTTTTTCTTCTGAGACACATGTGTGGCAGCCCACAACTCGCAAAAGACTGACTTACTCAAAATCTTCTTCAGAATAGAGAGGCAAATTGTGTTGGTTGGTGGCTCAACGTCCACTTCCCTTTTCTAGCACTTTCTTCCAAGTTTGTTCTGAAACCCACCCTAACGCCTTCAGAAGGACATCCTAATAAATCATTTCATTCATTCATTCAACAAATACTTACTGAGGGCCAATTATGGCCAGGCACTGTTTTATGCACTGGAACTCTATCTATGAAAACAGAATAGTCAAAACCAACAAAAAGTCACAAATAAACAAAGGCAGTATTAAAAAAGACAAATCCCTACCTGCTATGATTGGGGTTAATGAATGAACCAATATAGTCAGGCCACAGCATTCCCTGTGGATCCGCATGGTCCAGTGCCAGCGGCTGGCTCATGAGCCAAATGACCCCAATCACACCAGAAATCAAGGCTTTTCTCTCTGCTTGAGGGAAGGAAAAATTTCTTTCTCTCTTCTACTAGACATAGACAGATCGGCAGCCAGGCCCCATTGCCTCTGGCAGTGATTTTGTGACTGGACGGGAATCCAGGCTTGGGATGAATCAGAAGCTAAGCACAGCCATGGGTGTTCCCACTGCCTGCCCTAAAAGTGTCTGCAGTCAGTTGCCTGTGAGCTTCGTCATTTCTGACCCCTGTGACCCCATGGACTGTAGCTCACCAGGTTTCTCTGTCCATGGGCTTTTCCAAGCAAGAATACTGGAGCGGGTTGCCGTTTCCCACTCCAGGGGATCTCCCAACCCAGTGATCGAACCCGCATCCCTTGGGTCTCCTGCATCAGTAGGTGGATTCTTTACCACTAGTGCCCCCTGGGTAGGAATGTAGCTTTCCTGTCGGGAAATCCATTCCTGGTCTTCCACAGAACAGACTGCTTAGAGCAGATCCTCTAGATTTTACACAATACGGCTGTCATTTATCCAAATTTCAAATGTAAAATTTAGAATCAAGATCCTCAGCAACTGGAATAAGACCAGTTGAATCCTTGGACTGTGAGGTAAAAACTATTTGCGTGAAAGATACCAAGTTGAACCTTTGGAATCACCTCCTCTCCCCATCACAATAGTTAGTCAAAAACAGTGTCGAATTTTGAGAGTGATGGCAGATATAGAATCATCCTTAAGGGTCTTAAGAATGCAAGGGTAGTGGTGTCCATCATACCTCTATTTAATCCATAAGTCTCTTTGCTTACAGAAATCAAATGGACTTCTGAGAACCACTGTAATGAGTACACGGTCAACCAAGTCATAGCCCTGACTCAGCTGCTCTGCCATATGTGCTAGTATCTTTCTTTGAGTAATTAATTCTCAGATGTATGACATGAGGCTTGAAGTAGCAAATTCATTCTTTTCTACTGTAATCAGACAAGAAAGGACACATAGGGTGGTAATACACATTCATAGTTTTCTTCCAGGTATGTTAACTGTCCCACTCTCTGTCATCAATCAGAAGATATCTGGATTATCTAGACATCTTATGCAGCATCAGATTAATTATTACACTGATAGTATCATGCTGATGAGGAAGAATCAGAGACGGGTGTGTAGCATGATGGAGGTCTTGGTAAGACACATGTGCCCCAGAGGGTGAGAGATAAACCTGCTAAAAATTCAGAGACCTGATACTTCTGTACTCAGTGGTCCAGGACATGTTGGGATATTTTCTATAAAATTAAAGAAACATTGCTACTGGTATCCTCTGTCGCAAAGAAGGCATAATATTTATTAAGCCTATTTGTGTTCTGAAGTTAGTACCTTTGCATACTTAGAAGTACTGTCCTAGCTGATTTGCTAGATGATACGAAAGTCTGTTATCTTTTTATAAGGGCTAGAGTAATAACGGGCGTTGCAACAATTCAGGCTATACTGTAAGTAAAATTCCACTTCAGGTATGTTGTCTCGCAGAATGTAGGATGCTGGAGGTGTGTGGTAGGAAAAGATGCAGTATGTGGCTTATGGCAAGAAGAGAATCATATCAAAGACACTGTAGTTCCAGAGCAAGGCCGTGTCATCTGGGGTGGGGAAACAGCTGGATCCTGGTAGAGACTCATGCGCTGGGTTCTATTTAATGTCCCAGACCATTATTTGGTAGAACCCAGCAGCAGTCCATCATAAAAAGTGGCAGACTTGCATTGAGTCTGAACATACCAGAAGGCATAAGAAAACTGCATGAATACATAGCTTAGACCTCTCTCCCCTCTCTGTCAACCACTATGTTTGCACCAGAACCCTGCTTCACCTCCCATCTGTGACCATATATGGATATCCTTTATGACAGCTGAAGAAGAAGAAAGCTCAAGCTTGGTGTATGGATGACCAAATAATAATCGGAGTTCTTGCCAAATAATCAAATGCATTTGTTCTTTATGTGCAAACCAAAATTTAGTGTGGTTTCTTTATAAGCTATACTCAGACAGTGCTAAGAGACACTTTTCCCATTGTCACCAGTTGTTGGTTGTATACTTGGTTCCTTACTGTCTGAAAGAAGTGCCCCAAGGTGAGACTATATAGAGTCATGAGTAATTGAAATGACTTCCAAGGGGCCTGGAAGTTTAGAGACAGGAATGTACAAGGTAGAATATGTGGAAAGAGGCAACAAAGGAGTGGGCACAAAGCATGATCTTTGTGTGGTTTGTGAAGACCCACCAGGAGACAGCACTGTGGGAGAATCATGGAACTAGAAAGCAGGCACAAGTGACTCAGTTGGTAGACATTCGTTTGCCTTTGTCATCAGCTACCCCAGAACTGGTGTAATGGGCTCATGACTTGAGAGGACCCAGCTGCAGAGACGGAGGTTTCATGTGCATCCAACAGAGTGACTCTCACTTTCCAGGGCTAGTCTAGCTATTGCCAAAGCCGAATCTCTGATGTGTCTCTATTCCACAAAGAACTAATCAACTGCTGGCAGCAGATGGACTGTATTCAGTCTCTTCTGTTCTGAAACGTCTAGTAGTTTATTACAGAACATACCAGAATGTTGTTGTTATTCAATCACTAAGTCATGTCTGACTTTTTGTGACCCCATGGACTACAGCACACCAGGCTTCCTTGTCCTTCGTTATCTCCTGGAGTTTGCTCAAACTCATGTCCACTGAGTCAGTGATGCCATCCTATTATCTCATCCTCTGTCACCACCTTCTCCTCCTGCCCTCAATCTTTCCCAGCATCAGTCTTTTCCAATGAGTCAGCTCTCTGCATCAGGTGGCCAAAGTTTTGGAGATCCAGCATCAGTCCTTCCAATGAATATTCAGGGTTGATTTCCTTTAGGATTGGCTCCTTGCTGTCCAAGGGACTCTCAAGAGTCTTCTACAGCATCCCAATTTGAAGGAATGTGAGTTCATCTTTAGTGACCTCCGAGTCAATCCCCTCCAGAGACTGTCAGGGTGCCTTATGCGCAGGCATGGAATCCTATATGCATTCCACCAATGAACCCACTTCACAGTTAATGAGATACAGGGGCAAGAAGCCCATGACCATGGGATCTGTGGGTTGCATCAGACACTACAACATTCAAAAGCTACCAGGGGGGTATGGCATGCGAATGGCTCGGGGAGTGTAGAGGTGAATCACCTGCTCAGAGGCAATACTCTGGAAGAAAGTGGGGCCAGTATAGGTGGATCAGAGACTTGTGTATGGCATTGTATTTGATAGATTCATGCATCTGAAACTTCAGTTGGTAATCAAGGTTGGAAGCAAGAACGCTACCAACATTGTTCACAATGATTTACTGTGCGATATTGCTCTTCCTGTCCTTACAACTCTGAGCTCTCTAAGGTAGAAATCTTGGCCCCTAGTTAGAACACCTTCCCGGGGACAGACTCAAGTATGGAGAGGAAAGCCACTCAGATTCCCATTTTTCTTTTCCCACTTTTTTTCTGTGTGATTAGACAGCATAACCACAAACTGCCTGGCCAATCATGCAGGCTTAGCAGAAGCTATATCTTCTCTTGTGACACCTTGAACGTCTCTTCCATGAGTTAATTTTCTGCATTGGAAATAAAGGGGCCATAGTTAGCCGTAAGGAATAATGGGGGGTGATATTGATTTCATCTTCCTTCTCTGCTTCATGTTACATCCCTAGATTATCTCTGTGGACCCAGAGAGGTACCAGTTGGGGAGCTATGGATCCTGTAGTTCTGCTTCTGTGTAGAAATGGCACAATTCTTGAGCAGAAAGCTTGTGACTTACTTTTCACAGCCCAAATGACAGTGCTGAGCACATAAAAGTTATGCTGTATTGGCTAAACTAAACTACGTAAGTTGGTGGTGCTGAGAAGCAGTTGTCTTCAGTGTTTTAATAAATAACTCTGAGCTGTTGTTTATTCATTCTCATTAGAAATATGAATCAAACAATGGAGTGATCTGATGTTCTCAATGAAATTTCTTTCAAACCAGAGATTCAATGGGAAATTATTTTTCAGTAGAAAGGAAGCACTTTAGTCAAGCTTGGGGGCAGGTCCCATGGTGACATGTGATAGTGTGTCTTTCCTTTGACTTTTAAATCTTTATATCTCCTGAGGGGGAAAAAAATGAGCCAGCTTTAAAAAATATCCACCAAACTCTAGAGAATAGAGTTTGCAGAGAACTGAAGTACATGCCTCTTTGGATCCACGTACTCAAGCTTTCCCGCCTCTGTGCTTCCAGCTGACATTTTCCGAGAAGCACTGTTCTGCGTTGCAGTTTCTCATCAGGACACTCAGCCATCTTAGTTTCAGGGTCACTTGAATCACATGGTTAACCTGATTGTTTTTTTTTTTCATTTTCCAAAATATCACAAATAGGCCTTTTTCTTTTTTAAGCAGGGGGAAAAAAATATCTGGCTTCAGTTGTTAATTTCCTCTGTTCTGTCAAGATTAGGCTAGTAGTTCTGAGTAATTCTGGCTCATTTTCTCAAGGGACTAAGCCTGAAATAATCCAGTGTTTATTTTTATACAAATTCTCACAGTACTACAACATTTCAGTGACTTCCTGGGATGTTTCTAGTTTTTCACAGGCCAAGAGGCCATTCTCAGAGGTAGCTCCTTCATGTAAACCTAAAAATGGCACTTTCCCACATTATAGTTTATCAGGAAGTTTAAAGTTCAACAGTCCTCCTCTCTTTTCTTTCTCATCACAGAGGAAGGAAAAAATAGGGGGCAGTTCCAGCATCTTAGCTCATTCCAGCATGGTCGTTCCATTTCAGTATTTTGGAACCTGGGAAAGAGGCAGGGAGGTTGTAGTATATCTTGGCTGCAAGATGGCTGGACTGGGAAACAGGACTCTCTGTCATTCCCTGTGTCACTCTGTGTGTGACCCTGACCTCTTCCCAGCATTCCTGACCCCACCTCTAACTGGGGGAAAATGATGTTTGTCATGTAACTCACAGCATTCTCCCAAAGTCGTGAGATATTATGCTGAAAAAAATGGGAATCGTGTTTGGAAGGCCAACCCTATCTTCTGCACACTTGTGTCTTAATCTGCCTTCCCTTTTTGCCCTCCACTACACTTTCTCTTCACATTCACACTTCCTCCAGAACGCTTACTTTCAGCCCAAGGAGTAGCTCACTATCTCATCTCTTCTAGTATTAATAATATATTATAATTCTCTACCTCTGTGCCATTCCTTGGGGTTTCCCAGATGGCTCAAGAGATAAAGAATTCACTTGCAGTGAAGGAGACACAAGTTGGATTCCTGGGTCAGGAAGCTCCTCTGGAGGAGAAATTGCAACCCACTCTAGTATCTTGCCTGGAAAATCCCATGGACAGTGGAGCCAGGGGGGCTACAGTCCATAAGGTCGCAAAGAGACAGACATGACTGAGTGACTGAGCATGCCTTGCCTCAGTGTGATGCTTCTCTTTCTTTGCCTATTTATGCTCAATCCAAACCCCGTTCTTAAATTCAGCCTCACTCTTTTCCTTCCTCTCAAATCCTATGATTCTTTTGTCTTAATATTTCACTTGCATACGCATTTCTTGCTCCAGAATTTGTAAAATGTACTGCAAAATTTTTTTTGTGTCGTTCATCTCTTCTAGCACAGGGTAAGTACTGAGTGAGTGAAAGTTGCTCAGTTGTGTCCGACTCTTTGTGACTCCAGGCCAGAATATTGGAGTGGGTAGCCATTCCCTTCTCCAGGGAATCTTCCCAACCCAGGGATCGAACCCAGGTCTTCCACAATGCAGGCAGATTCTTTGCCAGCTGAGCCACAAGTGAAGTCCAGGATAAGTACTGGAAGCCCTCAAATAATATTTAACCAAACAGTCTTTACATCAGCTCCTTAACCTTTCATGTTGGTTTTAGTTCACATACACATTGTTGAAATTGTACAGCAAAATGTGATTATGGTATGTGCATTCAGACATACAAAGTGGGCAGTAGAAAAATCTGTTTGAAATATTTAGCCTAGAGTGTTAAATTCAATCCTAGTAGGCAAGATTCATTTAGCTGTGTCAGGTTCAGAGCTATATATAAGTTTATTGTTTCATAACAAGTCTGGTCTATTTCAGTGTATTGTTCTCTGTACAAGGTCTCCCTGTAACCATGCATTATAATAGACTGTTGCCAGCATTCTCAAAGTTTCAGAGATGGATTCTTGATTACTTGCTTCCTGCCCCAGGGATTCTTGCTGTTAGGATTGTCATTAAACAAAGCAGCCTCCCTGGCATTGTATTCTGACAAACAATTTGCACCTTTGTAAACTGATTAACGGAATGAGTTTGTTTTGATAATTGATCCTTGACTTCATTTTAAAGGACAGCAAACTTTTAAAAGGACTTCTATGTTTGTTACAAATGCTTTTCCTGAAATTTAAAAATAATTTAGAAATCTATTTAAAAAAAAAAAAGAACACCAAGAAACAAATTGAGACTGGAGACCATTCTTTCAAATTACTATGGATGTGAATTAATGAGATGACCAGCCCAACTTCAGACTTTATCTTCATAGAATCATCCCCTCCAACCAACCCAGAGTGAGTGATGGACTCTTTTTGAAGTATAGTTGACTTATAATATTATTAGTTTCAGAGGTACAGCACAGTGATTCAGTATTTTTATGATTATATTTTATTTAATGCTATTGCAGAATAATGGCTCTATTTCTGTGCTGTGTAATGTATCCTTGTTGTATATCTATTTTACACATAGAAGTTGGGCTACCGTCTATGGGGTCGCACAGAGTCAGACACGACTGATGCGACTTAGCAGCAGCAGCAGTTTGTATATCTTGATCCCATGCCTCTATTTTTATTCTGTTCCCCTCTCTCCACTGTATCCACTAGAATGTTTTCTGTATCTGTAAGTCTGTTTCTGTTTTCTTCTACACATTCATTTTATTTTTTAGATTGCACATGTAAGTCATAGCAAAGTTTCTTTCTATTTCTGACATTTCACTAACATAATACTCTCTAGGTCCACCCATGTTGCTGCAAAGGGCAGAATTTCATTCTTTTTACTGACTGAGTAATATTCCATTGTGTGTGTGTCTATATAAACACACACACCGCATCTGCTTCATTCATTCATCTGTTGATGTGCTCTTCTGCACAGAGACAATGGCCCATTTGCAGTACAACCCATAGTGCAAATTTTATAATCTAAATTATTATTATTCCTGTGAACTAATCTGTCTAAAGATCAACATAGGAATCTTTGTTAATTAACTGGATTTAAAAAAAAATGCTTCATATTGGCAACTGTTCTTCATTTCATGCTCTAGGTCAATAATTCTGTCAGTCAGTCATGCAGGCTTTGGCAAGTATGAGGGAAAAGTTTCTCCCAATAAATCTCTTGTGATTGTGGGATACTTTAACAGCCATTCTTGTTTTCTGATATTTAATTACATTTTGTTTGTTAGATATTTCAATTTTGTTGTTGTTGTTGCTTGTTTTTAATAGTTTAGTGGTGTTCATACAAATATTGGAGTCAAAGAGTTCCAAGTGAAAAAGGAAGCTGAAAGTAAAAATGAGGGTTAGGGATAGTCATTGACACACTTAGCTTAGGCAGAAATTTGCGTAACTGATCATTTTGGTGGTCTAATGAAATCTAGTGTGTCTTTGCTATTGGTGAAGACTACTAAAAATATGTATCAGTAGAGTACACTTTAAAAATGGAAAGGAGATTTTAAAAGCCATTGTGAGTTAACAATGCGACTACTAGCCCTTCTATTAAAAAAAAAAAAAAGGCTGCTCTTTTCACTTTAAAGTGACTGTAGGATTGGGATCCTATACATTACACAGTTGAGGGGAAATGTGACTAAACCTGGTTGTCAGCAGACTTAAAAATGACAAAAACACTGTCCATACAAAAATTTATTTTCACCATTTCCTGAGGTAACAAGAAGTGGAATAAAGTAGATTTTCGTTCTGTAGAATAATTCTGACATCATGAACTCATAAAATTCCCCTGGGAAATGGCCAGAGATGGATACTGATAGAAAATATTCCCATTTTGAACTCTTTATAAGTGTTTTTCTTACTATTCAATGCCCTTTAGTTATTGCTAGAGAAAACACAGTGAAAGAGTATAAGTTCTTAACTGGTTAATGAAAAATTGAGATAAACAAAAGAGTTGCTTAAATATAGATTTTCTCCTCACATAATTTGTCTCATTAAAATGCTTTTAATATTCTGTATTCTGATTTTCCTTGAAGGAAATATTGTTCTACAAAATTTCAATGAGACATGCTAAAAATAATGTCTGTGACAGAAATGTTAATTTCCTATCTAAATAATTAAATTTAAAACTATTGCATCTTATATTTCAAAAAAGATCATTAGATCTTTTCCCTTAAGGGAAAACTGATACCCAGGGAGAATAAAAAAACTTACGCAAAGTCACAGATCTAACAATCAGTTTTTAGGGTTGGGTTAAACCCGAGTTACTTTTCTCTAACCTAATTCTCTTTCCATTGTGTTAAGCCATCACTACTTATCTGAAAGTCTGCCTCCATTCATTGTATTGCAATAAGGAAATCTTGTTCAAGTCAGCATACAGGATATGCAGTTCAGTAATTTGACTGCCATGTAGGAGTCCAACAAGCTAGATTTAGGTTGTGGGACATTCTGGTTTTCATTTTGTAGATTTTTTTTTTTTATTCTACATAGGTTACAATATTGCATATGGACTGGAAAAATATAATTTTCTTGGTGTTGTTCTAGGGAGTCATTATATCAAATTGTGAAATAAATGTTTTCTTTAGAATCTTCAGTTTTTACTCTTGTCATTTCTTTCACCATCTCCACAATGTCTTTCATGTGAGATCTTCTACCCTATTATTTGTATTTGATTATGGATTGGAATGCAAAAGCAGGAAGTCAAGAAACACCTAAGGTAACAGGCAAATTTGGCCTTGGAATACGAAATGAAGCAGGGCAAAGGCTAATAGAGTTTTGACAAGAAAATGCACTGGTCATAGCAAACACCCCCTCTTTCAATAACACAAGAGAAGAATCTACACATGGACATCACCAGATGGTCAACACCAAAATCAGATTGATGGTATTCTTTGCAGCCAAAGATGGAGATGCTCTATACAGTCAGCAAAAACAAGACCAGGAGCTGACTGTGGCTCAGATCATAAACTCCGTATTGCCAAATTCAGACTGAAATTGAAGAAAGTAGGGAAAACCACTAGACCATTCAGATATGACCTAAATCAAATCCCTTATGATTATACAGTAGAAGTGAGAAATAGATTTAAGGGACTAGAGCTGATAGAGTGCCAGATGGACTATGGACAGAGGTTCATGACATTGTGCAAAAGACAGGGATAAAGACCATCCCATGGAAAAGAAATGCAAAAAAGCAAAATGGCTGTCTGGGGAGGCCTTACAAATAGCTATGAAAAGAAGACAGGCAAAAAGCAAAGGAGAAAAGGAAAGATAAAAGCATCTAAATGCAGAGTTCCAAAGAATAGAAAGGAGAGATAAGAAAGCCTTCCTCAGAGATCAGTGCAAAGAAATAGAGGAAAACAACAGAATGGGAAAGACTAGAGATCTCTTCAAGAAAATTAGAGACACCAAGGGAACATTTCATGCAAAGATGGGCTCGATAAAGGACAGAAATGGTAGGGACATAACAGAAGCAGAAGATACTAAGAAGAGGTGGCAAGAATACAGGGAAGAACTGTAAAAAAAAGATCTGCATGACCAAGATAATGACGATGGTGTGATCACTCACCTAGAGCCAGACATCCTCAAATGTGAACTCAAGTGGGCCTTAGAAAGCATCACTCTAAACAAAGCTAGTGGAGGTGATGGCATTCCAGTTGAGCTCTTTCAAATTCTGAAAGATGATGCTGTGAAAGTGCTGCACTCAGTGTGACAGCAAATTTGGAAAACTCAGCAGTGGCCACAGGACTGGAAAAGGTCAGTTTTCATTCCAATCTCAAAGAAAGGCAATGCCAAAGAATGCTCAAACTACCACACAATTGCACTCATCTCACTAGTAAAGTAATGTTCAAAATTCTCCAAGCCAGGCTTCAGCAATATGTGAACTGTGAACTTCCAGATGTTCAAGGTGGTTTTAGAAAAGGCAGAGGAACCAGAGATCATATTGCCAACATCCGCTGGATCATGGAAAAAGCAAGAGAGTTCCAGAAAAACATCGACTTCTGCTTTATTGACTATGCCAAAGCCTTTGACTGTGTGGATCACAATAAACTGGAAAATTCTGAAAGAGATGGGAATACCATGCCTCTTGAGAAACCTATGTGTAGGTCAGGAAGCAACAGTTAGAACTGGACATGGAACAACAGACTGCTTCCAAACAGGAAAAGGAGTACATTCAAGGCTGTATATTGTCACCCTGCTCATTTAATTTATATGCAGACTACATCATGAGAAACGCTGGGCTGGAAGAAGCATAAGCTGGAATTAAGACTGCTGGGAGAAATCAATAACCTCAGATATGCAGATTACACCACCCTTATGGCAGAAAGTGAAGAGGAACTAAAAAGCCTCTTGACGAAAGTGAAAGAGGGGAGTGAAAAAGTTGGCTTAAAGCTCAACATTCAGAAAACGAAGATCATGGCATCTGGTCCCATCACTTCATGGGAAATAGATGGGGAAACAGTGGAAACAGTGTCAGACTTTATATTTTTGGGGCTCCAAAATCACTGCAGATGGTGATTGGAGCCATGAAATTAAAAGATGCTTACTCCTTGGAAGGAAAGTTATGACCAACCTAGATAGCATATTCAAAAGCAGAGACATTACTTTGCCAACAAAGGGCCGTCTAGTCAAGGCTATAGTTTTTCCAGTGGTCATGTATGGATGTGAGAGTTGGACTGTGAAGAAAGCTGAGCGCTGAAGAACTGATGCTTTTGAACTGTGGTGTTGGAGAAGACTCTTGAGAGTCCCTTGGACTGCAAGGAGATCCAACCAGTCCATTCTAAAGGAGATCAGTCCTGGGTGTTCTTTGGAAGACTAATGCTTAAGCTGAAGCTCCAGTACTTTGGCCACCTCATGGGAAGAGTTGACTCACTGGAAAATACTCTGATGCTGGGAGGGATTGGGGGCAGGAGGAGAAGGGGATGACAGAGGCTGAGATGGCTGGATGGCATCACCGACTCGATGGACATGAGTCTGAGTGAACTCCAGGAGTTGGTGATGGACCGGGAGGCCTGGTGTGCTGCAGTTGATGGGGTCGCAAAGAGTCGGACCTGACTGAGTGACTGAACTGACTGACTGAACTGATGTCATTTTGAACCTGATAATATTATTTACATTTTATTGTGATTTTGAATGAATATGCTACCTCTTATTCGAGTATTTGTGTTTTGACATTATAGAATAAAAGGTCACATCCCTAATTATAAAAATAAATTCAGGAACTAATCATTAGGTTAGCAAAGTTTTATTTATTTATTATATTTCCTTGAAATCATGCAACCTGTATAGTTATCTATTCTATTTTCTCCTTGTTTTTCAGTCTCTCAGTCCTATGCAGCTCTTTGTGACCCCATGGACTGTAGCAGGCCAGGCTTTCCTGTCCTTTGCCATCCCCCAAAGCTTGCTCAAACTCATGTCCACTGAGTCAGTGATGCCGTTCAACCTTCTTGTCCTCTGTCATCCCCTTCTACTCCTGCCTTCAATCTTTCCCAGCATCAGGGTCTTTCTAATGAGTCAGTTTCTTCAAGTCAGGTGTCCAAAGTATTGGAGCTTCAGCTTCAGCATCCAGTCCTTTTAATGAATATTCAGGATTGATTTCCTTTAGGATTGACTGGTTTGATCTTCTTGCTGTCCATGGGACTCTCAAGAGTCTTCGTCAACACCACAGCTCAGGAGCATAAATTCTTTGGAGTTCAGCCTTCTTTATGGTCCAATTCTCATATCCATACATGAGTACAGGAAAAACCATAGCTTTGACTAGACCGACCTTTGTCATTTTGGTTTTTTTTTTGCATTTGCTTCATAAAACAATAATCATTGGTCTTCTGCTTTGTATCAGAATTTGTAAAATAAATCAGTGTAATTTTGTATTAGATTCAGTTAAATTCATCAACATTTATTCACTGGCCCTGTATAGGCACTGTGCTAGTACTATGAGGGTAAGAAAGATGAGTAGGACATTGGACTACTCTTAAAGATCTGAAAAACAATATATTCTTGGATATAATATGGCTTAAATATCACATTTTCTAATTTTCTATTTTCATGACTCCAAACATGGCTTCCAGGTTCTTCTCTACCAATTCCATGCTGCCATGGCAAATTGGTTCAAGTTTGTATTATATTTGAATTGCTTTATAATATCTTGTTGAATCGCTAAGTTGTGTCTGAGTCTGCGACCCATTGGACTATAACACATCAGGCTTCCCTTTTCCTCACCATCTCATGGAGTTTGCCCAAGTTCATGTCTATTTCATTGGTGACACCATCCAAGCATCTCATCCTCTGTGTCTACTGTATAGCAATTTTTGTAGTTCTCAAATATTTTGGAGTCAATTCAGTTCAGTTCAGTTCTGTCACTCAGTCGTGTCTGACTCTCTGCGACCCCATGAATTGAAGCATGCCAGGCCTCCCTGTCCGTCACCATCTCCCGGAGTTCACTCAGACTCACTTTCATCGAGTCCGTGATGCCATCCAGCCATCTCATCCTCTGTCATCCCCTTTTCCTCCTGACCCCAATCCTTCCCAGCATCAGAGTCTTTTCCAATGAGTCAACTCTTCGCATGAGGTGGCCAAAGTACTGGAGTTTCAGCTTTAGCATCATTCCTTCCAAAGAAATCCCAGGACTGATCTCCTTCAGAATGGACTGGTTGGATCTCCTTGCAGTCCAAGGGACTCTCAAGAGTCTTCTCCAACACCACAGTTCAAAAGCATCAATTCTGCAGCGCTCAGCCTTCTTCACAGTCCAACTCTCACATCCGTACATGACCACAGGAAAAGCTATAGCCTTGACTAGATGGACCTTAGTCAGCAAAGTAATGTCTCTGCTTTTGAATACACTATGTAGGTCGGTCATAACTTTTCTTCCAAGGAGTAAGTGCCTTTTATTTTCATGGCTGCAGTCACCATCTACAGTGATTTTGGAGCCCCAAAAAATAAAGTCTGACACTGTTTCCACTGTTTCCCCATCTATTTCCCATGAAGTGATGGGACCGGATGCCATGATCTTTGTTTTCTGAATGTTGTGCTTTAAGCCAGCTTTTTCACTCCCTTCTTTCACTTTCATCAAGAGGCTTTTTAGTTCCTCTTCACATTCTGTCATAAGGGTGGTGTCATCTGCATATCTGAGATTATTGATATTTCTCCTGGCAATCTTGATTCCAGCTTCTGTTTCTTCCAGTCCAGTGTTTCTCATGATGTAGTCTGCATAGAAGTTAAATAAGCAGGGTGACAATATACAGCCTTGAATGTACTCCTTTTCCTGTTTGGAAGCAGTCTGTTGTTCCATGTCCAGTTCTAACTGTTGCTTCCTGACCTACACATAGGTTTCTCAAGAGGCAGGTTAGGTGGCCTGGTATTCCCATCTCTTTCAGAATTTTCCACAGTTTACTGTGATCCACACAGTCAAAGGCTTTGGCATAGTCAATAAAGCAGAAGTCGATGTTTTTCTGGAACTCTCTTGCTTTTTCCATGATCCAGCAGATGTTGGCAATATGATCTCTGGTTCCTCTGCCTTTTCTAAAACCACCTTGAACATCAGGGAGTTCACGGTTCACGTATTGCTGAAGCCTGGCTTGGAGAATTTTGAGCATTACTTTACTAACGTGTGAGATGAGTGCAATTGTGCAGTAGTTTGAGCATTCTTTGGCATTGCCTTTCTTTGGGATTGGAATGAAAACGGACCTTTTCCAGTCCTGTGGCCTCTTCTGAGTTTTCCAAATTTGCTGGCATGTTGAGTGCAGGACTTTCACAGCATCATCTTTCAGGATTTGAAACAGCTCAACTGGAATTCCATCACCTCCACTAGCTTTGTTCATAGTGATGCTTTCTAAGGCCCACTGGACTTCACATTCCAAGATGTCTGGCCCTAGATTAAAGATCACATCATCATGATTATCAGGGTTGTGAAGATCTTTTTTGTATAGTTCTTCCGTGTATTCTTGTCACCTCTTCTTAATATCTTCTGCTTCTGTTAGGTCCAGACCATTTGTGTCCTTTATCGAGCCCATCTTTGCATGAAATGTTCCCTTGGTATCTCTAATTTTCTTGAAGAGATCTCTAGTCTTTCCCATTCTGTTGTTTTCCTCTATTTCTTTGCATTGATCGCTGAAGAAGTCTTTCTTATCTCTTCTTTCTATTCTTTGGAACTTCAGATGCTTATATCTTTCCTTTTCTCCTTTGCTTTTTGCCTCTCTTCTTTTCATAGCTATTTGTAAGGCCTCCCCAGACAGCCATTTTGCTTTTTTGCATTTCTTTTCCATGGGGATGGTCTTGATCCCTGTCTCCTGTACAATGTCACGAACCTCAATCCATAGTTCATCAGGCACTGTCAGGAAACTTTAATAGTCTTAAAAGCTGTTGAGGACCAAAAAGACCTTTTAAATATATATAAATAAAGGTCACTCAGTCATGTCCAGCTCTTAGTGACCCCAATGACTGTAGCCTGCCAGGCTACTCTCCATGGGTTTTCTCCAGGCAAGAATACTGGAGTGGGTTGCCATGCCCTCCTCCAGCAGATCTTCCCAGCCCAGGGATTGAACCCGGGTCTCCTGCATTGCAGGCGGTTTCTTTACTGTCTGAGCCACCAAGGAAGCCCATGAATACTGTAGTGGGTAACCTATCCCTTCTCCAGGGCATCTTCCCAATCCAGGGATGGAACTGGGGTCTCCTGCATTTCAGGTTAATTCTTTACTAGCTGAGCTATCAGGAAAGCCCAAAAAGACCTCTAGTTTTTGTGAATAATGTATATCAATATATACCACATTAGAAATGAATACTGAGAAAGTTTCAAACTATGCGCTCAGTTCAGTTCAATCACTCAATCCCATCCGACTCTTTGTGACCCCATGGACTGCAGCACGCCAGGTTTCCCTTTCCATCACAAACTCCTGAGGGTTTCTCAAACTCATGTCCATCAAGTCAGCGATGTCATCCAACCATCTTATCCTCTATCATCCCCTTCTCCTCCTGCCTTCAGTCCTTCTCAGCATCAGGGTCTTTTTCAGTGAATCAGTTCTTCACATCAGGTGGCCAAAGTATTGAAGCTTCAGCATCAATTTATGTATTAAATTGCATAAATGCACTAAAGCTATGTATTAATTTATTTAAAAATAACATTAAGACAATAATAAATATCAATATCTAGTAATGACACTTTTCATAAAAGAGTCCACCCTACATTTCCCAACACATATTTAATGAGAAGATTATTTTATATATTTGAAAATATCTTTAATCTCTGGTTTAACAGAAAACATCTACATTCAATCTGTTGTTATATGTTGTTTGGTTACATAATATCAAGAAAATCTTGCCTCATAAACATATATGTAAAAGGGGGATATTTTAAATATTCTTTCTGATATTACACCAAAACTCAACATGTAGTAATGATTTCTTAAATGTCATTTGAAATGTAGAATATGAAACTGTGCCTATAACCATTCATACTTGTTATGTTAAAATCCATATGCCTATCCTATATTTTAAATTTATGTTTTATCCATGCATGTTTTTATAACAGTATTATTGATGATTTGGAAAATACTGGTTTACTAAGCTATGCATAGCTGTATGTGTTGACTCACCTTATTATACAGTATTAATAAAGCACATTCATTACTGTCACCAGCAGTTTATCAGACAACTCTTTACGTCTTGAGAAGCTGTCATGATGACAGATGCACTGTTCCCAACATTCTAAGTTCTGCTTGAAAGCATAAATTTTACCTTTGGCAAAACGTGAAAGTGAAAGTGAAGTCGCTCAGTCATGTCCAACTCTTCGCAACGCCATGGACTGTAGTCTACAGAGCGCTTCCCTACATGGGATTCTCCAGGCAAGAGTACTGGCGTGGGTTGCCATTTCCTATTCCAGGGGATCTTCCCGACCCAGGGGTCAAACACGGGTCTCCCACATTGTAGGCAGACGCTTTACCGTCTGAGCCACCAGGCAAGACGTACCCTCCAAATAATTTTCCCTAAAGGGACTGAGTCATTTTTTGGTCATCTTCAAGACAATGCCTATAAAATAAGCAAATCTGAAGAATCAAAGTTCTTTTTTTTTTTTTTTTTTCAAGTAAAAATTGTGTCCTGTGAAGAATAATGGCTAGTTCACTGGAAACTTGAACTGTCATATCATGCTTTTCCTGGAGGCGACTACTGTCCAGTATGCAGAAGGATGTTAGGTATGCTCCCGTTTTGTCACACAGATTATTGAAAATATGTACATAAGACTTGACATTTAATGAAGGTGGATTTTGATTTGTGTTTTACAGTGATAGTGACAGTGACGAATACAGTCACTCCTAGTGTAGCTCAGGGCCACCTCTTTGATTCACTCGAAGGTGCCGGCAGTTTTACCCACCATTTCTTTTACACCATTAGTGAAAACTTCAATAGTTAATAAAAGAACAACAGCAAAACTTAAGCTTGCTAGGAAACTAGTTTCGAGCTTCAACTCAAGTCACTCGCTCAGTTGTGTCTGACTCTTTGCGACCCTGTGGACTATAGCCCTCCAGGCTCTTCCATCCATGGGATTCTCCAGGCAAGAATATTGGAGTGGGTTGCCATTTCCTTCTCCAGGGGATCTTCCCGACCCAGGGATCAAACCCAGGTCTCCCTCATTGCAGGCAGACACTTTAATCTCTGAGCCACCAGGGTTTTGAGCTTAAGGACCCTGAAAGGGAATTGGGGATCACATGAACTTCATGGGCCATACTTTGGCAATGGTTGCTAAAGTAGACAGAACGTTATATCAGTATACAATCTAGCTTGATACTTTTTCAGTTCAGTTCAGTTCAGTCGCTCAGCCATGTCCGACTCTTTGCGACCCATGAATCGCAGCATGCCAGGCCTCCCTGTCCATCACCATCTCCCGGAGTTCACTCAGACTCACATCCATTGAGTCCGTGATGCCATCCAGCCATCTCATCCTCTGTTGTCCCCTTCTCCTCCTGCCCTCAATCCCTCCCAACATGAAAGTCTTTTCCAATGAGTCAACTCTTCGCATGAGGTGGCCAAAGTACTGGAGTTTCAGCTTTAGTATTGTTCCTTCCAAAGAAATCCCAGGGCTGATCTTCAGAATGGACTGGTTGGATCTCCTTAGTAGCCATTGCAATAATGGAAAAAAAAAAACTTGCTTTTCTGAGCCTCAGTTTTTACAAAATGAGGGGAAGTGGAAATCTTTACTTTTTGAATTTTCTTTCTCTCTCTCTTTTTTTTCTGATTTCTTTTGTTTACATTTATATTGTTAACACCTGACAGAGCAGAGCAGTTCTAAGTCCTGAAAATATTCATTTGCCCACTGATCAACTTGTGTCAAGTAAGGAGCTAAAGATGTTAAATATTTTCTTAAAGATGTGCCATTTGGAGATGAGAAGGTCATTTATTTATGATTTTTCCTTTTAAATTTGAAGTAATTCTCAAACTTCTAACCTTTCTATGATTATAATTTTTATACTTAAAATTTTTATATTATGTTAATTTTTGTACAATAATCTCTGGCCTGCTAATGATAATCATAGTAACCATCTACTGAGTGCATATGTTAGGTCATACGCTAGCCACTTTATTGTCATTATTATGAAGAAATCAGTAAAAGACTCAATTTTCCCCTTAAACTAAAGAAAGTGAATTACTTATAATGGGAAAATATATGACTTTTTTTTGAGACTGTAAAACAGAAACCCTTTACATTTACAATTTTAACATGCAATAGGTAGGGGCTTCTCTGGTGGCTCAGATGGTTAAGAAACTGCCTGAAATTCAGGAGACTCGGCTTCAAACCCTGGGTCAGGAAGATCCCCTGGAGAAGGGAATGGCAATCCACTCCAGTATTCTTGCCTGAAGAATCTCATGGACAGAGAAGCCTGGCAGGCTATAGTCCATGGAGTCCCAAAGAGGTGAACATGACCGAGCGACTTTTACCTTCACGAGATTTCAGGTGGTATCATGTGACAAAACCATTTTTTTTTCTATATTTTGTTATTTGAATGTTGAGAAAATTTTGTGATTCGTATACAAATGTATTTAAACACATGTGATGTATCTAAGCAAAATATCAAGATTGTTGCAAGTTAAGCAGTAGCAAGCAGGTAGTTCAGGTCCACAGAAAATCAGGTATTGTTCGTGAAAGGATCATCATGAACAAAATTCAAAGCAATTTAAAAAACAGAAGTGAGCTTCACTGCTGGTGTTTACAGTTGTGTTTATCGTAGGACATGATCTTTTCCTTAGTCCCCAAGGAAACTGACATCTGTATTTGATTTAATGGACTGTTGTTCAAAACCCATGAAGACGACCTTAGTGCATCTGTGAGCCTACCCAGCTTCTCAGCTTAGGTTCCCAGAATTCAGAGCAGGCACTCTGGGAAAGAACTCATGTTTCTATGCATTTTGACCAACTGAGCTTATTCCTCTTTGAAAGTTTGTTCCTCTTTGAATCTATTTTTATCTTTACATTGACGAAAAATAAGTGTTTTGTTATATTTTGTTATCATTTTAAGCAAAGACCAGAATCAGATTAGAATTTAAAGCATGATTTTGCATTAAATTATGTCATTCAAACCTAAGTCCCGCTCCCTTGTTCTTTGGCCTGAATTCTGAATGAATATTTAGAAAGGATATAGGTACAATTGTGTATCAAGGAATCAAATAAGGTGTGAATATATCAAAACCAATCTCATGCAGATACCTGCTACTAAATTTTACCTCTCTTCTATAAGGGATAGCTAATATACTGTTCAAAAGCTCTTTAGTAGGAACATCTGAAAATGTAGTTTTGTGCTGTGCTAAACTTTAATAACTAAGGCTTCTTTCCGTGTTTTTAAAAAGCCTGACAATAATGGCTCTGTAATTACTGAACTAATGTTATCAATTCCAACAGATATCACATTTATTAAACAGAAAATGCTATGTTGCTGTTCATCAGTTAGAAATGTGTGTAATTGAAATATGAAAATGAAGTCTGTTGGAGTATGTGATTCATCATGAATTCTGCAAGCCCTACACTAACTCTCTTTTTCCTAATTAAACTGTCAAATTGAAATCTTATAATTAATGCAACCACATGCCTTACACTGGGTTTTCCACCCGCATGTAAAGCTCAATTCAGCAGAAACTTTGCAAGAGCCTTCTTTAGGAAGAATGCAGTTCTTTGCTCTTCTGACCTCTTGAGCAGAAATCCTGCCATGCTCCCCTAGCACAGAATATTGTGTGTCATGAGATTTCTGTTCTCTGCATGATTAGGAGCAGAGTGAGTTAACACATATGCCAGGAGAACTGGTAATCCTGATTTTGAGCTTTTCCTGGAGAGGGAGTAGAGAGGACATTGAGAGCTGCAGTGAGATCTTCTCTATTCCTTTCATCATTGTATATTTCTACCCCATGACTCGGTTTTTTAAATGCTGTTGCTTAAATTTAAAGACAGAAGGGTTTTTTTTTTTTTTCTGATTAGAGCTCTGAGGACATAAATTTACACTTCTATTCTGTAAGACTGAACAGCACCAAGTGATTAGCAGGAATTTACTTATACCCAGGGTAAAAACTGTACATGTAACACTTACTCTGGCCAGAGTCAGTTCAGTTCAGTTTAGTTGCTCAGTCATGTCCGACTCTGCGACCCCGTGAATCGCAGCACGCCAAGCCACCCTGTCCATCACGAAATCCTGGCGTTCACCCAGACTCATGTCCATCGAGTCAGTGACGCCATCCAGCCATCTCATCCTCTGTCGTCCCCTTCTCCTCCTGCCCCCAATCCCTCCCAGCCTCAGGGTCTTTTCCAATGAGTCAACTCTTCGCATGAGGTGGCCAAAGTACTGGAGTTTCAGCTTCAGCATCATTTCCTCCAAAGAAATCCCAGGGCTGATCTCCTTCAGAATGGACTGGTTGGATCTCCTTGCAGTCCAAGGGACTCTCAAGAGTCTTCTCCAACACCACAGTTCAAAAGCATCAATTCTTCAGTGCTCAGCTTTCTTCATACTCCAATTCTCACATCCATACATGACCACTGGAAAAACTATAGCCTTGACTAGACAGACCTTTGGTGGCAAAGTAATGTCTCTGCTTTTGAATATGCTATCTAGGTTGGTCATAACTTTTCTTCCAAGGAGTAAGCGTCTTTTAATTTCATGGCTGCAGTCACCATCTGCAGTGATTTTGGAGCCCCAAAAAATAAAGTCTGACACTGTTTCTACTGTTTCCCCATCTATGTCCCATGAAGTGATGGGACCAGATGCCGTGATCTTCGTTTTCTGAATGTTGACCTTTAAGCCAACTTTTTCACTCCCCTCTTTCACTTTCATCAAGAGGCTTTTTAGTTCCTCTTCACTTTTTGCCATAAGGGTGCTGTCATCTGCATATCTGAGGTTATTGATATTTCTCCTGGCAATCTTGATTTCAGCTTGTGCTTCTTCCAGCTCAGCGTTTCTCATGATGTACTCTGCATAGAAGTTAAATAAGCAGGGTGACAGTATACAGCCTTGACGTACTCCTTTTCCTATTTGGAACCAGTCTGTTGTTCCATGTCCAGTTCTAACTGTTACTTTCTGACTTGCATAGAGCTTTCTCAAGAGGCAGGTCAGGTGGTCTGGTATTCCCATCTCTTTCAGAATTTTCCACAGTTTACTGTGATCCACACAGTCAAAGGCTTTGGCATAGTCAATAAAGCAGAAGTCGATGTTTTTCTGGAACTCTCTTGCTTTTTCCATGATCCAGCGGATTTGGCAATTTGATCTCTGGTTCCTCTGCCTTTCCTAAAACCAGCTTGAACATCTGGAAGTTCATGGTTCATGTATTGCTGAAGCCTGGCTTGGAGAATTTTGAGCATTACTTTACTAGCGTGTGAGATGAGTGCAATTGTGTGGTAGTTTGAGATTCTTTGGCATTGCCTTTCTTTGGGATTGGAATGAAAACGGACCTTTTCCAGTCCTGTGGTCACTGCTGAGTTTTCCAAATTTGCTGGCATATTGAGTATAGCACTTTCACAGCATCATACTTCAGGATTTGAAATAGCTCCACTGGGATTCCATCACCTCCACTAGCTTTGTTCATAGTGATGCTTTCTAAGGCCCACTTGAGTTCACATTCCTGGATGTCTGGCTCTAGGTGAGTGATCACACCATCATGATTATCTTGGTCATGAAGATCTTTTTTGTATAGTTCTGTGTATTCTTGCCACCTCCTTTTAATATCTTCTGCTTCTGTTAGGTCCATACCATTTCTGTCCTTTCTTGAGCCCATCTTTGCATGAAATGTTCCCTTGGTGTCTCTAATTTTCTTGAAGAGATCTCTAGTCTTTCCCAACTGTCGTTTTCCTCTGTTTCTTTGCATTGATCGCTGAAGAAGGCTTTCTTATCTGTTCTTGCTATTCTTTGGAACTCTGCATGCAGATGCTTATATCTTTCCTTTTCTCCTTTGCTTTTTGCCTGTCTTCTTTTCACAGCTATTTGTAAGGCCTCCTCAGAGGTATACTGGCCAGAGTAGGTATCCTGAATTCTGCTTTGCCAAGGAGAGGTCTTGGAGGTATCTTACTTGGAGAGGGTTTATTTCTGGTATTGTTGTTCAGTCATTAACTCATGTCTGCGTATTTGCAGTCCCATGAGCAGTAGCATGCCAAGCTTCCCTGTCCATCATTATCTTCCGAAGTTTCCTCAGACTCATGTCTATTGAGTCAGTTATGCCAATCAACCATCTCAGGATATTTATGCATATCTCTGTCAAATCACTTGATGGTAAAAAGACTTTATGTCTTGTGCTAACTCTTATCCATTGGTAGTTACTGGCTGGGATGTTATCTTCAGAAGTATTGTGTACTTACCTCTGACTCAGCTGGGTGACAGAGGCCTGGGAACAGTTATTATGTCTGATTGGTAAAGCAATGATAGGGGCAGCAGAGTGTCCCTTAATGCCTTCTCTGGGCTTGTCAGGTCTTATAGATGTCCTTGTCAAATGCTTTTCATCATCTGTGGTATCTCTC
Organism: Capra hircus; assembly: GCF_001704415.2. Taxonomy (NCBI): domain Eukaryota; kingdom Metazoa; phylum Chordata; class Mammalia; order Artiodactyla; family Bovidae; genus Capra; species Capra hircus. The sequence continues at coordinate 21,028,577 of NC_030814.1, forward strand.
GTCTTTCGGGTTTTTATGATTCAGTTTCTGATCAAACTTGAGCTTGTCTTAAGTTTCTCTAGGAAACAGTTTTGTTCTCTGCTTAGTTTCTGAATTTAATAATTACAGATTTATATTTTAAATTTATTTTATTGAAGTATAGTTGTTTTATACTGTTGTGTTAATTTCTGCTGTGTAGCAAAATGATTCAGTGTTTTATATATATATATATATAAATACATACACACACAGATATATATACATATTGTTTTCCATTATGGTTTATATTGAATAAACCAAAGATATTGAATATAGTTTTCTGTGCTATATAATAGGACCTTGTTATTTATCCATTCTATGTATAATAGTTTGCACTTGCTAACCTCAAATTCCCAATCCATCGCTTCCCCACCCCTGTTCCCCTTGGCAACCACAAGGCTGATCTGTATGTCTGAATAATCACAAACTTTTGATCATTGAGACTATTCTTTTTCTCAGTTTCTACAAAGCATTATTTTACTCACTGGCCTCATCTTTTACATAGATGCTATTCTGTTTATTTTCTGGTTCAATTGAACCCACAAACATAATTTCATTAAAAAAAATACAGTTGGCCCTCTGTATCCACACGTTTAGCATTAGCATAGTAAACTAACTTTAAATTGAAAATAATCAGAAAAAAAAAATTCTAGAAAGTTCCAAAAGTGAAACTTGAATTTGCTTGGAACAGAGAACTATTTATATAGCATTTATATTGTATTAGGTAATCTGTGTTAAAAGTAATCTGGAGGTGATATAAAGTATATGGGGGGATGTGCATCAGTTCAGTTCAGTTGCTCAGTCATGTCTGACTCTTTGAGACCCATGGTCTGCAATATGCCAGGCTTCCCTGTCCATCACCAGCTCCCGGAGCTTACTCAGACTCATGTCCATTGAGTTGGTGATGCCATCCAACCATCTCATCCTCTATCATCACCTTCTCCTCCCGCCTTCAATCTTTCCCAGCATCAGGGTCTTTTCCGATGAGTCAGTTCTTTGCATCAGGTGGCCAAAGTACTGGAGTTTCAGCTTCAGCATCAGTCCTTCTAGTGAATATTCAGGACTTATTTCCATTAGGATGGACTGGTTGGATCTCCTTGTAGTCCAAGGGACTCTCAAGAGTCTTCAACACCACAGTTCAAAAGCATCAATATTTCAGTGCTCAGCTTTCTTTATAGTCCAACTCTCACATCCATACATGTGCATAGGTTTATGCAAATACTATACTATTTTACAAAAGAGACTTTAGTATTCCTGGATTTTGTTATCTGTGGGAGTCTTAGAAGCAATTTTCTATGAACACTGAATGATAACTGTATACAGTTCCTGGTGGTTTAATCACTAAGTCATGTTTAACTCTTGCAACCCCATGGACTACAGCCTGCCAGGTTCCTCTGTCCATGGGATTCTCCAGGCAAGAATACTAGAGTGGGTTGCCATTTCCTCCTCCAGGGGATCTTCCTAACCCAGGATTCGAACCCAGGTCTCCTGCATTGCAGGCAAATTCTTTACCGACTGAGCTACAAAGGAAGCCTATATACAGTTCCTAACCTGGTCAGTTAATATGCACAAATAATACTCATTTCACCTATCTAAAGATACATAGCTGGTATGCCACTGGTTAGTGTATCCTAGGCAGGCTGGGGGCAATTGCTGGGGAGTCAGAAATCATCTGCTTTAATGATAGTAGTTCAACTCAGCTTCTCTATGTATTAAGGAACATGTTAGTGTATAGAAGTCTGAACTGTGCTAGTGAGTGGGAGCTATCAGGAGGGAGACAGTGAAAAAAGGTTCTGTTTTTACTCTACAGACATTTTTATATCAGTGCATATTCCTTTTGTAATTTTTCTACAATGAATATTATAAACTTTATACCATTACGTTTATAAACTTTTGTAACCTGCATGGCAGCTAGGACATCTATAGTCTTTTTGATCTAGATGAGATATTCTGGAATGCCTATTATCTGGCCTATAGTAAGAACATGCGCCTCCAAGGTTCTGAAGGTAGTGAGAGAGTCAATTCCTAGGCAGGCTGATAAGAAGTTTGGGGACCTGGAGGAGGAGAAAGGGGCCTGGGGCTCTAGGAGGAGATAGGAGTCTGGAATTCTCAAGGAGGAGGAAAGGACAGACATCCTTTTTTTTTTCCTCTCTACATTCCTTAGTCTTAGTCACATAAAATGTTTTTTTCTTTAAGCCCAGAACTGATGATTACACAACAAAAAAACTGAGTTTAAACTCTGTAACTAAAGATTATATAACAACAATGTGTCCTGCTTGAGGATAGTTTCTCCTTCCTGAAAACCTTCTTACTAATCTTGATATCTTAGAATGTTTATTATGGGAGTGGGTCTGATAAGATCTTTACAACCTTGAGACATTCTTTTGATTTGCTGTAATAGCATTAACAGAAAATTGAATTAAAGATTCATTGAGCATGCCCTACCCATTATAACAAGACCCAGTTTCCCCCTCAGTCAGTCTCTCCCATCAGGAAGCTTCCACAGACCACTTATCCTTCTCCATCAGAGGGCACAGACACTGAAAATCACAGTTTTGGAAAACTAATCAATCTGGCAAATTTGGCCTTGGAATATGGAATGAAGCAGGGCAAAGACTAATAGAGTTTTCCCAAGAAAATGCACTGCTCATAGCAAAAACCCTCTTCCAATGACACAAGAGAAGACTCTACACATGGACATCACCAGATGGTCAATACCAAAATCAGATTGATTATATTCTTTGCAGCCAAAGATGGAGAAGCTCTATACAGTCAACAAAAACAAGACCAGGAGCTGACTGTGGCTCAAATCATGAACTCCTTATTGCCAAATTCAGACTCAAATTGAAGAAAGTAGGGAAAACCACTAGACCATTCAGGTATGACCTAAATCAAATCCCTTATGATTATACAGTGGAAGTGAGAAATAGATTTAAGGGCCTAGATCTGATAGATAGAGTGCCTGATGAGCTATGGACTGAGGTTCGTGACATTGTACAGGAGACAGGCATCAAGACCATCCCCATGGAAAAGAAATGCAAAAATGCAAAATGGCTGTCTGGAGAGGGCTTACAAAAAGCTGTGAAGAAAAGAGAAGTGAAAAACAAAGGAGAAAAGGAAAGATAAAAGCATCTGAATGCAAACTTCCAAAGAATAGCAAGAAGAGATAAGAAAGCCTTCCTCAGTGATCAATGCAGAGAAATAGAGGAAAACAACAGAATGGGAAAGACTAGAGATCACTTCAAGAAAATTAGAGATACCAAAGGAACATTTCATGCAAAGATGGGCTTGATAAAGGACAGAAATGGTCTGGACCTAACAGAAGCAGAAGATATTAAGAAGAGGAGGCAAGAATACAGGGAAGAACTGTACAAAAAAGATCTTCATGACCAAGATAATGACGATGGTGTGATCACTCACTTAGAGCCAGACATCCTCAAGTGTGAACTCAAGTGGGCCTTAGAAAGCATCACTATGAACAAAGCTAGTGGAGGTGATGGAATTCCAGTTGAGCTATTTTAAATCCTGAAAGGTGATGCTGTGAAAGTGCTGCACTCAATGTGACAGCAAATTTGGAAAACTCAGCAGTGACCACAGGACTGGAAAAGGTCCGTTTTCATTCCAATCCCAAAGAAAGGCAATATCAAAGAATGCTCAAACTACCACACAATTGCACTCATCTCATACGTTAGTAAAGTAATGCTCAAAATTCTCCAAGCCAGGCTTCAGCAATACATGAACCGTGAACTTCCAGATGTTCAAGGTGGTTTTAGAAAAGGCAGAGGAACCAGAGATCAAATTGCCAAATCCGCTGGATCATGGAAAAAGCAAGAAAGTTCCAGAAAAACATCGACTTCTGCTTTATTGACTATGCCAAAGCCTTTGACTGTGTGGATCATAGTAAACTGTGGAAAATTCCAAAAGAGGTGGGAATACCAGACCACCTGACCTGCCTCCTGAGAAACCTGTATGCAGGTCAGGAAGCAACAGTTAGAACTGGACATGGAACAACAGACTAACTCTATATCGGGAAAGGAGTACGTCAAGGCTGTATATTGTCACCCTGCTTATTTAACTTCTATGCAGAGTACATCATGAGAAATGCTGGGCAGGATGAAGCACAAGGTGGAATCAAGATTGCTGGGAGAAATATCAATAATCTCAGATATGCAGATGACACGTTCCTTCTGGCAGAACACGAAGAAGAACTAAAGAGTCTCTTGATGAAGGTGAAAAAGAGGATAGTGAAAAAGTTGGCTTAAAGCTCAACATTCAGAAAATGAAGTTCATGGCATCTGGTCCCATCACTTCGTGGCAAATAGATGAGGAAACAGTGACTGACTATATTTTGCAGCTCCAAAATCACTGCAGATGGTGACTGCCGCCATGAAATTAAAAGATGCTTGTTCCTTGGAAGAAAATTTATGACCAACCTAAGCAGCATATTAAAAAGCAGAGAAATTGCTCTCAACAAAGGTCTATCTAATCAAAGCTATGGTTTGTAACAGTAGTCATGTATGAATGTCAGTGTTGGACTATAAAAAAAGCTGAGCACCAAAGAATGATGCTTTTGAACTATGATGTGGAGAAAACTTTAAGGAGTGCCTTGGACTGCAAGGAGGTCCAGTCAGTCCATCCTAATGAAAATAAGTCCTGAATATTCATTGGAAGGACTGATGTTGAAGCTGAAACTCCAATACTTTGCCACCTGATGCGAAGAACTGACTCGTTTGAAAAGACCCTGATGCTGGGCAAGCTTGAAGGCAGGAGGAGAAGGGGATGACAGAGGATGAGATGGTGGGATGGCAATACTGACTGAATGGACATGAGTTTGAATAAACTCTGGGTGTTGGTGATGGACAGGTGTACTGCAGATCATGGGTTGCAAAGAGTCTGACACGACTGAGTGATTGAACTGAACTGAACTGAATAACCAATTAAAAAGTATTGAACTCCCTTGCTTTAACTAGCGAGGGGGCCACTCTCTGCCCCCTTTCTGATGTCTATGTCAGAACCTTTCTCTGTCTCTTTTTCACTTTAATGAAACTCTGCTACACAAAAGCTCTTGAGTGATCAAGCTTGGTCCCTCATCCCGAAGCTAAATTTTCTTCTTGGAGATCATGAATCTGACACTGTTCACTGTAAGCTATCAGTATACTTATATTTTCATGGGTATACAAATTTTTATATCATGCGTATTCCTTTTGTAATTTTTCTACAACAAATGTAAATGTTTTCATGATTCTAGTTTCCTTGTTTCCTTTGATTTTTCTCTTTCTTTCTCTCTTTTTTAAGCTGTTTCTTTATCTCTGCTGTGGCTCCAACCCAAGCATAAAGCTCAGATCCTTCCTTGGAAGTTGCACACACACACAGACACACACACAGACACACACACATTTCTGAGTAAAACAGATGTTCCTGAAAGTTTGAGATGATGGAGTATTTGCACTACAGCAGTTTAAGCAATTATGAAATTATGTATTTAAGTTCCTAGGAGGCCCTGGGCCATTTCACTATGTTGTTCCATCCTTCTATTGTCTTCTCTCTGAACAGCAATAATTTACCCTCAGGAGAAAAGAAAATTCTCTGATTTTATGATACAGAATAATTTTGTTTTCTCCAGCTCCTTTTCTGAAACAGAGAATTGAGTTTTTCTTTGATATGAAGAGATACAGTAATGCACTTTGCTGCTCTAGACCTTTGCTGAAGAGTGGGTTTAATATCATAGGTCTCATCCTTTCTTTGTCTCTCAGTGTAGACATTATGCTTACCTAGAACTGGCCTTCAGTTTGGGGTTTTATATTTATATTTATTGAGGTGCTTACATATATCTTAAAACAGACACGAAGATACACAGGTCTGGTTTTTTGTGAACATGTGGAGGTGTATTTTCTTTAGCCATTACCATGTCAGTTAAGATGTAGCTTCCTTACTATTAATAGCAACGATGTTGTATGCATAGCTTTATTAACTGCTAGGTTTTCCTTGGGGATAGATTCCTGTAAGTGCAATTAAATTTTTGCTAGATAATATTATTCTGATTGTTGAACAGATGTTTCAAGTTATAATCCAATAATCCAGTGTATGAACATTTCTATTTCACCGCAGCATCTCCAATCTTCAGTATTTTCCAATTATTAGGTTGATGCAAAAGTAATTGTGGTTTTGGACCATAAATTTTAAATCATTATAGCTAGGCTCAAACACATCTTTATTAATCAAAATAGAACCAGTACAATCAACACATTTTTGTCAATGAGAAATAAATTGGTTTATTCCTGTAGCATAAAAATCTATGCTTCATGACTTTATGAACTCTTGGAAAGCATTTTCTGCCTCCTGCTGGTGGTGGAAGCATTTTCCCTGAAAAAAGTTGCCGAGATGCTTGAAGAGGTGGTAGTCAGTTGGTGAGAGGTCAGGTGAATACTGCGGATGAGGTGAAGCCTTGTAGCCCAGTTAGCTGAACTTTTGAAGTGTTGGTTGTGCAAGGTGCAGTCGGGCGTTGTTGCTGAGAAGAATTGGACCCTTTCTGTTGACCAATGCTGGCTGCAGGCATTGCAGTTTTTGGTGCATCTCATCGATTTGCTGAGCATACTTCTCAGATGTAATGGTTTCACAGGGATACAGAAAGCTGTAGTAAACCAGACGGGTAGCAGACCACCAAACAGTGACCAGAACCTTTTTTTTTTTTTTGTACAAGTTTGGCTTTGGCAAGTGCTTTGGAGCTTCTTCTTGGTCCAAACAGGGCACTGGTCATAGCTGGTTGTCATATAAAATCGATTTCTCATTGCACATCACAGTCCGATCAAGAAATGGCTCATTGTTGTGCCATTGAAAAGAAGACTTCACAGTGATGATTTTTTTGATTTAGGGCCAGCTCATGAGTCACCCGCTTATTGAGCTTTTTCACCTTCCAATTTGCTGCAAGTGCCAAACAGCCGTAGAATGATTGACGCAGCGTTTTTTGGCAATTTCTCCTGTAGTTGGGAGAGGATCAGCTTTGGCTCTCAGTTGTTCTTTATCACCTTCCGATGGCCAGCTGCTGTGCTCCTTATCTTCAAGGCTCTCATCTCCTTTGCAAAACTTCTTGAACCACCACTGCTCTGTATGTTTGTTAGCAGTTCCTGGGCCAAATGCATTGTTGATGTTGTGAGTTGTCTTTGCTCCTGTGGAACCCATTTTGAACCCAAGTACGAAAATTGATCGGATTTGCTTTTTGTCTAACATCATTTGCCTAGTCTGTAATAAATATTGTTGTTATTCTTTAGTCTCCCAGTCATGTCTGACTCTTTGTGACCTCATGGACTGCAGCATGCCAGGCCTCCCTGTCCCTCACCATCTCCCAGAGTTTGCCCAAGTTCAGATTCATTGCATCAGTCATGCCATCCAGACACGTCATCCTCTGACACCCTCTTCTCTGTCTGCCCTAGGTCTTTCCCAGCATCAGGACTTTCCAACTTTTCCAAGACTTTGTTTACTTTTCCAAAATAAATATAAACAGCAAGTAATACGTCATTAGCAAAAAAAACATAAAGTGACAAATGTGCATTAAAATCATGTATAACATAATCCCATTTAAGAATGTTTTTCAGTATCAAATGGCAAAGTTCAACAATTCAAAACCATGACTCTTTTCCATCAAGCTAATAAAACAATTTTTGTTGATCCAGGAAAAGAGAAATGGTGTCTTGGTGTTGTTTAATTTGCACTTACTCAACTGCTGTTGATGGTGAACATATTTTTCATTCATGTATTAGCCATTTGTATTACTTTTTGGATGGCTTATTCATATTCTTTGCTCATTTTGCTGTAGATCCTTTCTATTTTTCTTAATGTTTTGTGGGAGCTTAGTTGTGTATTGTCAGCTGATTTTTACACATTAAACATTATAAATATTTTCTCCAAAAAAGTCAGTTTTTTTATATTATTTAAAGTATATTTTGCATCTCAGAAATTTTAGATATTTTATTTTTTAAACTATCACTAATTTTCTTGGAGGTTTCATATATGACTTTGAAAGCCCTTTCCATTTCCACTATTGTATTCTAAGTATTTTATAGATCAGTTTGATACATGTGGATCTTTATCAAATTTCGGCTTGTGAACTGTGAGGTAGGACTCTAAAGCATTTTTTATGTGAATGGCTGATTATCTGACTACTTTTATTAAAAAGCTCAACATTTAAAGCTGGACTGAAATTCTCCTCCTTCCATAGACTGAATAAGCATATTTATAAGGATTAGTTTCTATATTCTGTTGTAAAGCTTTTATTTGATACTCTGCATGGCTGGTGCCTCTCATTCTATTTCATTTACAGTTAATTTCTGGCCGTTTTACAAATCACTGACATGTATTCAGCAGTTTTGCTCCTGAGCACCTTAGCTGTCTCCCTCTGCCCAGTCTCTGCCATACCAGTGTTGCTCAGGTGCTGGCTTTGCGTTTTCTTCCCAAATTCCAAGAAGAGATGAAAATAAGAAATTTCCCAGATGTTATACTCATGTTAAAACTTTCTCTTTACTTCTGAACAAGTTGTAAATTCCCAGGCATACATTTCCATTAAAGTCATTGGAAGCGTATATTAAGCTTGTTGGAAAGCAGGAGAAGTTCATGCTCTTCATGAAAGGACGTTATGGCAACTGTTTTTTCCTTCTTTCAATTTTCTCATAAGGAGAATAATGCATGTGGTTTTCAGAAAGCACAGATATGCAAAAAATTAATATATAAGCCCATCATGTAGCAATAACTATTATTAACTTTTTGAGGCGTGACTTTCTCTTTTTTATTTATGTTTAAACACATCTTAATATTATTTTGCTAAAATGAGCCCATAGTATGCATATTATTAATAACTTACTGCTTACTGCTTATTCACAAAACACATTGTGAACACTTTAAAGAATGAGATTAACAATTCTTTTCAGACCTTATATTAATGCTCTTATATTGAGGTACCGTGATTGGTTTAACCAATCCACTATGAGGGGATTTGTGTGTGTGTGGTTTTTTTTTTCCGTTTATTTTTAATACTATAAAAAATACTGCAGTGAAGCACCTTTTAACTAAACTCTGTGTGCATTTATGAGTATGTCCTTTATGAATTCACTAGCATAATTATTAGAGCAAACATTATGTATGTACATTTTTTAAAATTGCCTTATCCTGCCATACTCCCCTCAAGAAACACGAAAGTTAGCATTTATGTGTCTACATACAATAACATGTCCTTTATTCCCTGTGTGTGTGTGAGGATAGACTTCATTTGACTGCAGCCCTAATTGGGTATCTCAGAGAGAGCACAATGAGGGGGATACTGAAAGCAGAGCTGGAGACTGGGAATTTCTCCTGTTCACACACTCTTAAAACTGTTTTGTATCTCAGCATGGTAGCCTGTCCAATATTTCAATGGATTGACTTAAAAATACTTGCTGGCTTGTGGCCAGTTTTGGATAATGTTAAAGAGAAAGGCATTCTCAAAGGACAGATTATGGGAGGAAAAAAGGAATAATTGGTTTCTCATAGGACTCAGGAAGATACTAATGCTCTCTGATAAATAAAAATGTATTGATGAATTATTCTGTGTTTCTAGCCTATTCCAACTTCCTCTTGCAGAATGGTTCAGAAACATAGCCAGTGTAGTCAGAGAGGGTGGGTTCTTGGCTTGGCTCTGCCCCTGACTATCTGTATCAGCTTTAACAAATGAGTTTCACCTGAGTCTTGGTTTCCTAAACTACCTGTCAGATTTAAGTGAGGTATTAAAGGGCTTCCCAGGTGGCTCAGTGATTAAGAACCACCTGTCAATGCTGGAGATGCAGATTCAATCCCTGGGTCTGGAAGATCCCCTGGAGGAGGAAATGGCAACCCACTCCAGTACTCTTGCCTGGAAAATCCCATGGACAGCGGAGCCTGGTAGGCTACAGTCCATAGGGTTGCAAAGAGTTGGACACAAATTTATGTAAACCTTTCAGAAAGTGGTTGGCAAGCAATAAATGTTCAATAACTGCAAATTCATGTTACTATTAGCTAGCAATGGTGTAGAAAAACAGTTTTTCTGAAGTTACAGATAGTCAGGGATAGCAGTATCTCTCATCCCATTTTTGGTTGAAGTTTGGCTGGACATTTGTCTTCTACTCTTTCTCTGGGATCTGCTGAGTAAACCAAATAAGAGGAGAGAAAGGAAAAGGATAAATCAGCTAGGACAAGATGATCGTGCACTCAGTTTCTATTTGGAAAGTAAGGTGCTCATTTGGACAGACAGAGAATATTAACTGCATGCAGAAGTCTAGAAAAGAGTGAAGCATGTATTTGTATGTTCATATTAATTTGAACTGTTTTACATAAACACATTATTTTGTATTAACTGTATATATTGCTCAACACTTTCCTCAGCCAAACGAGGCCTTCTGGGATTTTTCCAACTATGGCCACTTCTCATATGAGTTAATGTTCATGTAATCAAAGTAGAAGTTCCTAGCTCTCTCCTGCTAGAATTCTGACCCCTATATTCCAGAATCACTTTAGTAGTCAATTCTTTTGTGGCCAAGAGGGTCTTAGGGTCACTCTAATTATCTCCAGCTTTAATTTAAATCTGTTTTCTCTTTTTCCCTCATATACAGATAAAAGCTTGACATTTTCGTGATAAAAGTGTTGTCATATATGAGAAGATGATAATTAGCTAATTTCTTGGGTTTCTATTTGGTTAAAAAAAAATCCATCCTTTAAACCTTTTCTTTCAGTTCATTTGTAAAAGAATGGGCTCAAAGTGTTTTCAGACTTTGTGTCTTGAACTTCTGCTTCTTGAACTTTACATTTCTTTTGAATAGGGTATGATTTTCTTTTTCTGTACCACAATATGATTTAATTATAATAAAGTAGTGAAATAACTAAATGATAATGTAGTGATTACACACAGCAATAAAAACTTAGTGATGTCTCTTTAACACCAATAACTGTTTGTTCATTTAATACACACTTACTGTTTACTATGTACTACTCTAGGTGCTAGAAAAAGCATGTTAACTATGATATAAGTAGTCCCTACCTGATTCAATGGACATGAGTTTGAGTAAACTGGGAGTTGGTGATGGGCAGGGAGGCCTGGTGTGCTGCAGTCCATGCAGTTGCAAAAAGTTGGACATGACTGAACTGAACTGAACTGAGCTGAACTGAACCCTCATTAAGTTTACATTTAGGGGAAGGCATAAATAGAAATTAGTAAGATAAATAATATGACTTTAGATAGTGATGAGTGTTCGTTGCTCAGTTGAGTCCAACTCTCTGTTGACCCTATGGAATGTAGCCATCGGGCTTCTCTGTCCATTTGATTCTCCAGGTAAGAATACTGGAGTGGGTTGCCATTTCCTTCTCCAGGAGATCTTCCCACCCAGGATCAAACCCAGGTATCCTACATTGCAGACAGATTCTGAGCCACCAGGGATAGTGATAAGTGATCTAAAACATAAAGCAGAGTAGCTGACTGAAATTAGAGGGAGAAAGGTCAGGGGCTATTTTTAAAATGGTGGTCAGATAAGAAATTACGTTGTTTTGGAAGCAAAATGCTGTTAAAGAGCTGGCCATATAGAGATCTATAAAGGAGTCTTTAGGCAGAGGTAAAGTGGTGCCAAGATGTGGAAGAGCTTGAGGATAAGGTAAATAGTGGCTCAGCGAGGTGCCTGGAGCCAGGACCGAAGGCATCTGGAAGGTGATAATACAGAAGTCATTGGATGCCTAAGAGTGGGCAGAGCTGTGATGCAATGTTTTGCTAAATGCCTATGGTATGTGTGGAAATGGGCTAATAGAGGAAAGAGCAAAGATAGGGAAAATCATTGATAACATAATTCCTCTGATGCTCCCCGAACAACTTTTCAATCCATTATGCATGTTTTCCCCTCCACTGCCAAATTTAAAGAGCTCAAAAGAGGCCACCTTTGGAATGCTGTGTTGTTGAAGATGTTGAGGAGAAGTGTTATGAAGTCAACATAGAACATTCTCTTTGGTCAAGTATAAGATTCAGTGCAAGACCGAGGAAAGCTTAGCCTCAGGGCTTCAGAGTAGTCAGAGAACTCAGTTATTTTTTTTTCTGAGCCACAGTTTCATTTATCTTGTGCCCAAAGAAAGTTGAAAACTTTAGTGGGTATGGAGATGAGATAAAGTAAGTGGAAGATGTGCTCCAACTTCATGATGAAGGAAGAAGACATAAACAAAATATTTGATCAAGCCAGTCAGTCCTAAAGGAAATCAATCCTGAATATTCACTGGAAGGACCGATGCTGAAGCTGAAGCTCCAGTACTTTGTACATCTGATGCACAGGGCTGACTCATTGAGAAGATCCTGAGGTTGGGAAAGATTGAAGGCAAAAGGAGAAGGGGGCAGCAGAGGATGAAATGGTTAGATAGCATCACCGACTCAGTAGACATGAATCTGAGCAAACTCTGGGAGGTAGTGGAGAGAGAAGGCTGTGTGCTGCAGTTATGGGGTCACAAAGAGCCAGACACAACTTAGCTACTGAACAACAACAAATTGAAGATATAATTTGCAAATTATAAAAGTATGATTGGTTTGAGTATACTTTTGTCCTGTGTAGTGTGAAAACCTAATCCTTAAATCTAGATTTCTTCTTACACAGAGGAAATGATTCTTGGGCCTATACCCAAATTGGTTGCTCTTTTATCATTTTCATTTTCAGCTTTCCACTTTGAAAAAAATAAGGGAGCAGTTTAAATGGTTTCTGTTTTTATAATTATTAATATTTTAAGCATATTGAGTTCTACAAGTTTTATCACAAGTATAATGCTCACCGTTTCACATATGTCAGAGTGATATTAAGTATCCTTGTATAGTATAGAAAGCTAGTCCCCACATAGGAAATTTTTCCCCTGTGGTGAGACACTTTGTGAGCTCAAATACTGATTTACAAATGTGCTTTTGGATATTGAGCTATTTGCAAAGATGCAGAGTGTACTGTGTGTCCTGCATAGAGAAAACTTGAAGTACAGATCAAGAATGGGGTGGGGTTAATTGAGAGTAATGAAATATGTACATTTAATGTAAGTGTTAATATTTCTTCTTTCATTTGGACCTGACTCATCTCCTGCTTGATATTTACTGTGAGTAGAGGAGTTCTGCTTTGTTTTTTAACCTTTTGGGGAAGTAGGCTCTGTGTGCAATTATGCCCTAAAATGGAGCCCTAGAGCTATGCTTTGAGGGGTAAAAATAATCACAGCAGAATAAAAGTGATTCACCTCTCTCTTTGCCAGAGAAAAGCAGATGAGAGCGAAAGAGTGAAAACACGCTTTGACCACTGAGAGAGAGGCGACATTACTGTTTCAAGATTTTTTAAAATTCCCCTTGATTTCAACAAGTTTCATCTTGCTGGCATGTATCCAGCAACCTGCCTCAGTATTTTCCAGTAATGACTTACTTAACTTGTCATCTCTTAAGAAAACGGAGCCCATATTTTCCTCAGTTTTAGCCATTGGTGGAAGTGATTTCATCATCTGTAGTGATGAAAGTATCTTCTTCTTTGGCTTTATAGTATCTAGATTCCACAAAGCTTTCGCCTCTCTGGACAGAGAGGTATTGTTGCTGAGTAGACTTACAGTGCATATTAGTATAATTATACTGGATTAAGTGGCAGTGTAATCGCTTAGTAAGTGTTCTTGGCTGAGGAGGAAAATGCAACCTAGAGAGAACTGTGATTTCCCAAAGGACTAACAAAGCAAAGGAAGCATTTGAATGGTGGAAGGAGAGATGAACACTGTTTTATTCCACAATCCCTGGGATAGTTATAACTCACCAATAAATAAAAGCATTTGATTTATATTCTTCATCAAGATGCTGCTACCCATTTTTTTAAAAAAATTCTTTTATGTTGAAGCATAGATAGCGGTGTTGTGTTAGTTTTGGGTGTACAGCAAAGCGATTCAGTTATACATACATGCGTATCTATTCTCTTTCAAATTCTTTTTCCATGTAGGTTATTATAGAATATTGGCTGCTACCCATTTTGAAGTTTGATTTAGTTTATTTTCTCATTTGTCAGTCAATGATAATTGATTATCTTCTTATTTCTGTAGATTTAAAAAATAAACATCACACTTGCAGGTCTCACAATGTTTTCCCAGCAATCAAAATGCAGACAAATATTGAATAATTTTTATAAAATAATGTTAGCGACTCCATAAAGATTCCAACTATAGTTATGTACCCTTTGGAGTTACTATTTCAGAAGCCAATGACACACTCACTTTGTCTCTAACCTCTGTAGAGAGAGCAATAAACAATGTGCTTTGAGCACAAAAGTCTTCAATGTTAATTGCTGATACCAAAAGAAAGTGAAGTGTTATTCACTCAGTCACTTCCGACTCTTTGCAACCCCTTGGCCTATAATCCTCCAGCCTCCTCTATCCACAGAATTCTCCAGGCAAGAATACTGGAGTGGATATTCATTCTTTTCTCCAGGGGATCTTTCCAACCCAGGGATCAAACCTGGATCTCCTGCATTGTAGGTGGACTCTTACCATCTGAAAGTACATATCAAAGAGATATTTGGCATCTACTTAGTGTCATACTGTATCCATCAGTTTTTTTGGTGTACACTTTTGATATCAGGGGCTTCCGTGATGGCTCAGACGGTGAAGAATCTGCCTTCAATGCAGGAGACCTAGGTTCAATCCCTGGGTTGGGAAGATTCCCTAGAGAATGGCTGCCCACTACAGTATTCTTGCCTGGAGAATTCCATGAATAGAGGAGCCTGGCGGGGTACAGTCCATGGGGTCGCAGAGTTGTACATGACTGAGTGACTATCACTTTCACTTTTTCATATTAATTTGTTAACTCTCACTATCTGAAATCAAAGTTTGCTTAAATGAAAAACTACCGTTTCATGAAAAAAATGTCTCTGTATTAGAAATTGTACTAACTTTAAATATGATCATATAGAAATGTGAAAAAATCAGCTCACTATGGTAGGGTGTTTTGAGAGATATATTTTGATGAATCTTGTCCAAATATCTGTTCTATTAGGAAGAAAGATTCTAAGGAAATAGGCTGATACTTTCTCTTGAAAAATTATTCTGTGCTAATGAAAGAACTTCTTTTTTCTGAAAAATCCATGTTTCTTCACTACTAGCAGTCTCAGAATTAATCTTTGTTTTTCATTTTTTGGAAGTCAAAACACCATATGAGGTACACTTTTGCAGCAAAAGAAAATGAAAAGAAGGAAACAAAAAGACAACAATTTCCTCCTTCAGCGCATTCTCTTTTTCCTTAAACATTTGTGGAAGTGAGATGTGTCTGTGCTTGGAGCATCAAGCTTTGATCGTGATGGCTTCATGCTCTAAGAACCTGCTCCAAAACCTGCTCTCTGTGTAGCAGCTCAGATGGAAAGATGGAAAGTGTGTGTCTCTGCTGGTTCAGCTGCAGGCCAAGAGCACTCAGCCACCCCCTGCTACAGGAGATTTCAGACTGCATCCTGACGCCCACCTCAGGGTTCACCAGGGTTCTGAAGACCGGTTGCTATAATTCTGGGCTAGAATTAAAGCTTATGCTTGGATGTGCCACAGATGTCTCCCCCCACCTCTTTGCTTCTTTCCCTCCCTCCTTCTTTTTCTCTTTTATACAGACACACATGCACGTACACACACACATATTTTTAGTTTTTCTTATGAGGTATTATCCTCTGGAAAGAGAGTAGGGAGTTGTTAAAGGTATATTTTTTCACATTCTATGAACAGCAGCTCTGACTTAAATTATACTCAGAAGTAGTCCTAGGCTGATAATACCCCATCTAATTCTGAGAATCTGCAAAGCCTTGTTTGTCCTGAAAAGGAGTATCTTGACCGTACAGTCTTTTCTTCTTGGTTGCTTTTTTTTTTTTTCCCCCATTTTATTAGCACATTTATTAGAGGAAAAGAGTGAAGAGAGCAAGTACAGACCTCAATATTTCTTTAAAAAAACCTTAATGTAAGTCCATGTATGGTTGATTATTGGTTTCTTTAGAAATTGTAAAATGGGATTAAAATTAATGTCTAGTGTAATTGTTTGGAGACACTAGATTTCAAAATAGAGAGTTGGCTGTACATATTACTATTTCAAAGAAAACAACTGAAGAAGTAGTTTATCTTTCAAATGTGATGTTGATGCTTTTACCCTGCATAACTATTTGGGATGCCATCTCCACAATTACTGTTCACATAAACACCAAATAGTGTCCTCTGGATACTTAAGATTTCTGACTGATTTGTCCCCTACTTAAGTCTCCCATGTCCCATGCCTCACTTTGCTGCTTCTGCAATTCACATGTTGGCCTAAATGAGTGATGAATGTGGCTCTGGATATGTGATTCTAAAGAAGTTTCAATCAGTCCAAGTTATCTTCCTGACACATACTAGGCAAACTATTTTCCCCAGTAAATATATTTGCTCCTGTAACTTAGGGAATTTCAAGTAGGTGGGGTTTGTTGCTACTACATCAGGTCCTTGCAGGGCATTCTTGGCTAAACTGACTCCTCACGTATTAGCATGATGACAGCCTGAAGATCTGCATGAGCTAAGCCCTGCCTAAACCCCATGCTTGTCTGATGGTCCTCATAAACGTAACATGTCTGAAAGCGAACTCCCGATTCCCCACTCCCATATTTCAGATGAAAACTTTTCTTATTTCTTCCTCATGTCAGCAAATAGCACCACTGCTTGTCATCTTTGGCTATTCCCTTTTCCTCCATGCTCATACATGATACACTGGCAGGTCCTTTTGATTCTACCTACAGAGGATATTTAAATATGCCTACTTCATTTCTTTTACCACCACCCTGGTCCAAGCCTCTGTCTTCTGTCTCCAGATCAGAAGAAGCTCTCGAACAAGTATCCCTATTTTTTTTTTTTTTTCAGTTCTCTCATTTAATTTTCTTCAAAGGTAAATCATGGTATTTCTCATCCAGCAAACTCCCATTATTTCTAATATAAAGCTAGCTCCTTCCTATGGTCCTCCAAGTCCTGCATGGCTTAGCTCTTTCCAATCTTTTCTATTCCATGTCCTCTAACACTGAGGTCTTTTCAGTGTTTGATAACATTGCCTTCTTTTCCAAAAATATTCCTTCCCTGCTCTTCATTTGGCTGGTTCCTCCTCTCATCATTTGTGAATCACTTTGAAAGCCTCACCTTACAGATTATTTTATGCCCACCTATCTAAAGCACCATCCAAAGGCTCCAATCAAACCTCTTGTCTCAGTGTCAGCTTCTATCATTTCATTTTACCATTTTCTTTTCTCTTTGATCCTTATACAATCTCTTGTTACATATAGCTTCCTGTCTACCTCCTTCTAATACTGTAAGCTTCATAATAACTAAGACTTTGTCTTTTCACCACTGAATATCCAGTGCCATGAACAGTGTCTGTCACAAAGCAGAGATTGAGTACTTGTTGAATTAATGCTTTTATAATGAGTAAGTGTCAGTCTTCCCTGGTGGCTCAGATGGTAGAGTGTCTGTCTATAATGCCGGAGACCCAGGTTCAATCCCTGGGTCAAGAAGATCCCCTGGAGAAGGAAATGGCAATCCACTCCAGTACTATTGCCTGGAAAATCCCATGGACAGAGGAGCTTGGTAGGTTACAGTCCATGGGGTCGCAAAGAGTTGGACACAACTGAGTGACTTCACTTCACTTCAAGTGTTAGTCACTCAGTTGTGTCTGACTCTTTGTGACCCCAGGTACTGTAGCCTGCTGGGCTCCTCTGTCTATGGGACTTCACAGGCAAGAGTACTGGAGTGGGTTGCCATTCCCTTCTCCAGGGGATCTTCCCAACCCAGGAATCGAACCTGCATTATAGGCAGGTTCTTTACCATCTTAGCCACCAGGGAATGGCAACCCACTCCAGTACTTTTGTCTGGAGAATTTCATGGTCAGAGGAGCCTGGTGGGTTACAGTTCATGGAGTCTCAAAGACTGGGACACAACTGTGTGAATAACACATGCATACACACACACACACACACACACAATGAGCTAAGTTTCACATTTTGGATTATAGCAATGAAATTTATGAAGACATTTGTTTTCATATAGTTTTGAAAAAATTCTACAAAACTGATAATACAAAATATTTAAAAAGACAAATATAATAATTCTGTAAGTATAGTAACGCTTGCTTCTGTATGCAAGTAAAATGAAAAAACTGATCAAACTCCATCATTCGATTCTGGAATGTAAGAATAAAACAATAATTATTTTTCCATTTTTAAAGGACTTAATTAGTACACAAATTTATGTAGCTTGGAGTATTCAAGCTTTCTGTATTCAATAATTCAGAAATCTCAACAAATACCAAGTTGAGTGCATATTAACTCAAAGTTCACTAATCATATTAGTAAGAAGTAATATTCACCCAGTTCTTTCTGTATTAAATGTTTAACATCTGTTTTTCATTTGAATTTCATGAAATTCTATAAGGTGTGCATTATTTTCATTTTGCAGATGAGAGCACTGAGGCTCAGGGACGTTAGGAAATCAACTAAAGATGAGTCGGCTCATAAGTAGAAGCTTGAAAAGATTGAAACGCAACATTCATGTGAAAAAATCTGACCTCTTTGTCTGCCCCTTTGATGTCTTTCTTTTCCCCCCATCCTGCATGTCTTTCTGATGAGAGAAAACTTGCTGATAAAATGAAGCCTCAACATGGCTTTTTAAAAACAGTATTAAAATATGCTTAAGTTTGCACTTAAGATTCAGGGAACAAGTTTTGGCAGCGCATCAGAATACACTCCTACTTCATTCCTCAGTTGTGGCTTATTCTGCCTATCTTAGAGCCTGGAATTTTGATCAAACTGGATGATAGGAAAAACATATATCCTTCAATAATTGGTCAGAATAATAAATGTCCAGAGCTGGCATGGGACCCTGTGGAGGAGGCACCATAAATTTCGTGCCGAATCAGCCTAAGAAGGCAAGCTGAGGCCAAAGAATCACAGCTGTCATTTGGCTGTGGGAAAGAGTTCAGAGGTCCCTTCCACTGTTCATTCCCATGAACTTAAGGTTCTCAGAGGGGCACTCCGGGAGGTGACGCTCCATTTTCTGTAGTAATGTGACCCAGAACATGACAGATTGCTAGTAGTGAATCAACAGGTTATGATAAAAGCCCAAACCTGATTTATTTCTTTTGCCTGAGATTGACTTTATTTTCTCATACATCCAAACACATGTTTGCAGCCTAGCAGGTCTAACAGAAGCCAGTCCAAACTGCCAAAATGAGATTTCAAACTAATATTATATTCTCTAGAAAATTTATTGAAATTATGAAGCATAATTAAATATTTCAGGTTTCCCAATAGAAGTGACCTCTACCCACAAATGTAATTTTTATTTATGTGGTACAAAATTTATGTTAAGATTGGAAAAAGTAATTTAGGAGAAATTTCTTTTGTCATGGAAAGATGCTGCTTAATTCATATATGGAATATTAAAGATGATTGTGAGAATAGAGCATTTCCATGTCTGTCATTACTCTCAAGACCTCTTTGGACTTCTTTTCTTAAAATACTTGATACGTTTGGGAATATTGTGATGGGCAATTTGTGATAAAACTTTTGTGTTGTGAAATTTGATGAAAGTAAGAATGATTATATTAAAGATAAAACAATAACAATTATGAAGTCTTACTGTAATTTGTAATTACATAAGTTATTTGGTGATAAAGGTGATGAACAAAATGAGTTTTGCTATTATTCCATCAGGAAAAGAGTTGTGGGAGGGCGTGGTTAACTGAGAAAGAAAGTTAGGAATGCTCGTTTTGCCACTAGATTTATTGAACAGCTGATATCCTTCATGCCAGAAGACAAGTGTACAGAAAGTATAAAGTAACAAACTCTTTTTCACGTTTTATTGCCCTTTTGTTAAGTCCTTCAGGTCTTGATATAATGTATCAAATATATAAATATACCTTTTATTTACATTATGTTTTGTGGCCTATTTTGGCATTTGATCTACCATTTTTCAAAAGATTGGTAGGACCAAGATCTTGTTGATTTGGAGAGGATCAGAAGGTGAAGGCGCACCAAATTCTCCAGGGTAATTGTTGGTTTGCTTTGACTGTTGTCTGCCTACCAGCATACTTTTTCGGGTACCATCTCAGGATTAAAGCATCAGACAAAGGTTGACTTTTTAAAGAGTCTCAAACAGAAGAACGTGTAACAGCAAAAATTAGAGTATAGTTTCTAGCAAATAGCTGAAAAGTCTAGTGCAGTGTCAAATGATAACAAACTGCTTGATCTTTGAATCAGAACAATATTCAAGAGTCAGAGACTCTGGAAGAGAGTCAGAAACAGCTGTTTCTGTAGCACAGCAGAAAGGAGAAATACTCAGCTGTGGTGTGGAAGATGATGGTGAACTGTAAAAAAAAAATTGTCATTGGATTTTATTGTGCGCTAGCTAATTATTCACAATAAACTGTGGAAAATTCTGAGAGAGATGGGAATACCAAACCACCTGACCTGCTTCTTGAGAAATCTGTATGCAGGCCAGGAAGCAACAGTTAGAACTGGACATGGAACAACAGACTGGTTCCAAATAGGAAAAGGAGTGCGTCAAGGCTGTATATTGTCACCCTGCTTATTTAGCTTCTATGCAGAGTACATCATGAGAAACGCTGGACTGGAAGGAGCACAAGCTGGAATCAAGATTGCCGGGAGAAATATCAATAACCTCAGATATGCAGATGACACCACCCTTGTGGCAGAAAATGAAGAAGAGCTAAAAAGCCTCTTGATGAAAGTGAAAGAGGAGAGTGAAAAAGTTGGCTTAAAGCTCAACATTCAGAAAACGAAGATCATGGTATCTGGTCCCATCAGTTCATGGGAAATAGATGGGGAAACAGCGGAAACAGTGTCAGACTTTATTTTTTTTTTTTTTGCGGCTCCAAAATCACTGCAGATGGTGATTGCAGCCACGAAATTAAAAGATGCTTACTCCTTGGAAGAAAAGTTATGACCAACCTAGATAGCATATTCAAAAGCAGAGACATTACTTTGCTGACTAAGGTCCGTCTAGTCAAGGCTATGGTTTTTCCAGTGGTCATGTATGGATGTGAGAGTTGGACTGTGAAGAAGGCTGAGCACCGAAGAATTGATGCTTTTGAACTGTGGTGTTGGAGAAGACTCTTGAGAGTCCCTTGGCCTGCAAGGAGATCCAACCAGTCCATTCTGAAGGAGATCAACCCTGGGATTTCTTTGGAAGGAATGATGCTAAAGCTGAAACTCCAGTACTTTGGCCACCTCATGCGGAGAGTTGACTCATTGGAAAAGACTCTGATGCTGGGAGGGATTGGGGGCAGGAGGAGAAGGGGACGATCGAGGATGAGATGGCTGGATGGCATCACTGACTCGATGGACGTGAATCTGAGTGAACTCTGGGAGTTGGTGATGGACAGAGAGGCCTGGCGTGCTGCAGTTCATGGGGTCGCAAAGAGTCAGACACGACTGAGCGACTGAACTGAACTGAGCTAATTAATGATAATGAATATTTCCTTTGTACATTTTAAACCTATATCAGGTGAACAGGCAGACTACTGGAAGAGCTTTATTTATGTGTGCATATCTGTTAACCTTGGCATCTGAAAGAGTTCCTCATTTATTCTATAAAACTCTTCTTCTTAAGCCAATAACTTGATTTGTAAGTTGGCTCTTACCATTATTATTTAATTCCTCCATCACAGAAGACTTTTCCTTTTACACTGTGATTGTCAGTAACTCTATTGTGGAACTAAGAAATCAAAGTGGCGAAACTTTATATACTGTGTGCTCAGTAGCTCAGTTATGTCTGACTCTTTAACCCCACAGACTGTAGCCTGCCAGGCTCCTCTGTCCATGGAATTTTCCAGGCAAGAATACTGGAGCAGGTTGCCATTTCCTTCTCCAGAGGCTCTTCTCGATCCTGGGATCAAACCTGAGTGTCTCATCTCTTGCATTAACAGGTGGATTCCTTACCACTGCGCCACCTGGGGAGCCCATTCTATACTAGATGACTAGATACTCATTGTAGAATTTAAATAAATGTTGGCTGCATTGTTCCAACCACACATGGTAAACATGATTTCTCCCTGTCTCTTCTTAGCTAAGAAGCTGGTCTCTGTGTTTTATTTGTGTGTTTATTTATTTGTGTTTTTATATTTACATCTCTAGCTAAACAGGTCTTGGAACAGCAAACAGTCAACTGGTATTTCAGGATAGTATTCATTGAAAATGTCATGGGGCTGTTTTTGCTGTACTTTTATACACACGTTGTATATACAGTTGGGAATACATGCAGCTTTCTAATTTCAAAAACCACTTATAGGGGAGTGGGCATAGTGGTTAAGACAGACACCCAAGAGTCATTAATTGTGTAGCTTTTTCTCTGGTGGCAGGGCTATTCATGTTTATGGTAGAGATGACATGACTTCATTTAGTAAGATACAGAAAGCTTTTACTTTCCTGGATTTCTCCAGCAAACCCACAATGATACCTTAGAAGGAGACAGCCCCCTCACCCTCACCTCAGCTGCTCCTTTATTCACCACAGCCTCAGAGACACCCTTGACTCCTGCTCATCAAGACAAAGGTGTAATTCTTCTTGTTTACTTACCTTTTGAAAAACATTAAGGAGTTTTGCTAGATAAACAAACTCAAAAGCTAGCCTATCAAATGCCTTAGATGCATTATGGACTGTCTTGGTAAAACAGGTTAAGTCAGGACTATATTTGGTCTTTAGATTGGCGCCATGATATAGAGAAAGTAACATTTGGGGGTTGATGTGCAATGAAGGGTTAAAGGAAGAAGAAAAATCACCAAAGCTAGGCAGAAGTCAGAGAAAAACATTTCAGGGAGCAACTGACAAGCGGTTCTTTCTTTTCCTTTCAACTCCCAGGATCATTTAAACTTCACATGGACCAGAAGGACTTTGACATTCCTTTGCCCCTTGGCTTCTGAGGTTGAATTCTTCTAAATCACTTCAGGTCACAAACCACACTTAACTCTGTCAGCTGGTCTCTGAAATAGGCTAATATTTATTTATTCATTCATTTTTCATTTATTCTTTTCCATTCTGCTTCCATGAAGATAAATCTCTATAAGCTTCATGATTGGTAAGGATTTTAAACTAGAGTAAAGCCGAGATCAATTATTGATAAAGATGGTATATGAAAGGTATTAACATGTATACATAGGATAGAAATTATTTCCATGACATAATGATTAGAAGAAAATTGGGACGTTAAAAATATTGCCAACAAAAATAAACTAGTACTGGACAATGTAGTGATATCATGAATGTGATGGCCGTAGTAGAACTGAGTAATAACTGAATCCTTCTAATAACTCCTTGTAAATCAGGACCTTGTCATCAGTTGGCTGGGGACTAGATGATCTCCACTTTTCCTAAGCAAGAGGTAATGGGAGTTAATAGTATTCACAAATTTTGGAGATAGATATAATCCTTATGTTGACTAGAAATAAAGTGTTTTCAAGCATACTTATACATTTGGTAGCATCTTTTGACATAAAAAGTGTTTTGTGATGTTAATTATAACTTATTCCTATCCATTTGATTTTAAAAAATCCACTAAGGGAGCTGAGTAGATATTTGTTAAAATGAGAAATGTGCACTTAGATTTAGATTTTACTGCATAGAGTAATCACTTAGTTGCTAGGGAAAGATTAGCTGTTCATTAAAAAATACTTTTGATAATTCTGTACAAAAGGTAGTTAGTTATTAATAATCCAAATGCTGTGAATTTTAAATGAAAAACCATCTGAAAAGTGAATGTTATAATAAATGCAAGGAACTAATGCTTACAATGCTATCATCTTTTGCAATACATTTCTTAATATTCCATATTTAATTAATTCCTTTATATTATAAAAATTTCCCTTGATTTAAAAATATCTTTATTTTAGAAAAGTTGGAAAATAGAGAAGACAGAAGAAATAATTTCAAAATGACATATTTTTTCCTTCATTAGCGTAATCACCTTTGTCACTTGTGAAACTTCTAACATTCTTATACTTTCTCTCATGTGTACCTATGGGTATCTATATTCATATACATGTCTATATGTATTGTTCATGTAGTTCACCTTACATTTTATATGAGAGCTGTTCTTTTAAGTTAAAAAACAGTTTCCCAGACATTTTTTACCTTTTCTTATTTCAGTAAATAAAATCTAGTAAGGTTAGTAGATTGGAGCCAATAAGACCAAAGAATTGAAAAGATTTTCCAAACACTCACACACACACACACACACACACACACACACACAGTAACCACCCCTCCAGTTTGTTGTGTTAGATTCTTTTGTCATTCCTCGGACATTATACTGGTGTTTCTTCTTCCAACTTTTGCTTGTGGTAGGATGCCATCTACTCTGATCATAGGACTATTTGTATTCTGATAAGTGTGGGCTGCAGTGGAGCTAAGAACAAACAAGTAAAAAATTGATTTTACAAAGTAACAAAGATTCTGCTAATATGTATGGCCAGTGCAATAATTACAGCCTGTACTTTTGACCCAGTAATTGTTTTCCACTTTTGTCTTGTTTTTAGTGTAAATCTTGCCAATGAAAATGAAGTTTCATATCATCAACAATAGTGCTGCTGCTGCTGCTGCTGCTAAGTCGCTTCAGTCATGTCTGACTCTGTGCGACCCCATAGACAGCAGCCCACCAGGCTCCCTCGTCCCTGGGATTCTCCAGGCAAGAACACTGGAGTGGGTTGCCATTTCCTTCTCCAATGCATGAAAGTGAAAAGTGAAAGTCAAGTCGCTCAGTCGTGCCGGACTCTTTGCGACTCAATGGACTGTAGCCTACCAGGCTTCTCTGTCCATGGGATTTTCCAGGCAAGCGTACTGGAGTGGGTTGCCATTGACAATAGTTTTATAATTTATGACAAAAATGTGCCCAGTGAGTTCCTAAGTACCCTATTTATGTACATAGGGATCTGTAAGAAAGTCAGAAATACATTCATTAAATGGGACTAGAAGGCTACATTGACATAATAAATAAATCCTGAAAATGAGGTTAAAACAGCTGAGCCTTAATAGAAGGCAGGTTTGTTTCTTGTTCTTATGAAATCTGATGCAGTTCAGAGCACACTTCAACTCTGTGGCTTAGGGATACAGTCTACTTTTGACTATGACTTTACCATCTTAGCATGTGGCCTTCAAGGTTGCCATGGAAAAAGGAGAGACAAAGAAGGACACCAGTTATATATTTTAGCTGTCTCAGTTTGCAAGTGGCATGCATCCATTCTAAATTCTTAGTCCTTTAGCCAAATTAGCCACATAGCTTCAACCTAGTTGTAAGGGAGGTTAGAAAAATTTTGTGTCTGTTAGGATTCAACTAGAGAATTGGAATCAGTAGGAGATAGATGTATTAAGAGATTCACTACAAGGAATTGGTTTATAAAACTACTGAGGCTGATAGGCAAGTCTGAAATCTGAAGGGGGCACCCAAGAAGCAGAGACCATGAGCAGGCTGGAGTTTATAGGCACAGGTTGCAGCTACTCTACTCAGCAGGACTTTCCTTCTTGTCTTAGGGAAGTCACTATCTGTTTTTGAGGCCTTTCAACTGATTGAATCAGGCCTACCCAAATTATCCAGAGTAACCTCCCTTAAAGTCAATTGATGTATTTTTTTAATTACATCTGCAAACTCCCTTCATACCAACACCTATCTCAGTATTTGATTGAAGTACAGTAGCTAACCAAGTTGACACATGAAAAAAAACAAGCACATAAGGGCACATATGGAATAATAGGTGAGCTCTAATGTTCTCTGCCAGAATGTGAGACCTTATTAGGACTCATGAAGGATTACTGTTTAATGACTTGGTACTATGTCATGTCCGTCTCTTTGTGACTGCATGGATTATACGTAGCCTGCCAGGCTCCTCCATCCATGGAATTTTCCAGGCAAGAATACTGGAGTGGATTGCCATTTCCTACTCCAGGGGATCTTCCTGATTCAGGGATCGAACCTGTGTCTCCTGCATGTCCTGCTTTGGCAGGCATGTTCTTTACCACAGCACCACCTGGGAAACCCCCATTAATGACTACAACAACAAAAGAAAAAGATGTGGGTGAAATCAACAATTAGGTCTGTGGCCCTGAGGGCTGATGTGTATGAAGGAAGAGGACCAATATTTAATTATATAATATGTACATTTCATCATATAGTCTGAATTAATAGATAATTGAAAATACTTAATGTAGAACAATTTTTTCCAGTTCTTAGAATCCTACCAAGAACCTTATTATACTGACATACCCTAGCAGAGAATGTTTTGATATTTTGTTTAGTTGTAATACTAACTATATTTTTACTCATATTGTTCTTATTTTTCCATTGCATCTATTTTGCTATGCTATTCTGTTGTTCTTCTTGCCTAAGCATTCCAAGCATATTTATTAAATGCTTATTATTAGCCAGTCCAACTGGCCTGCATCCTTAAACTTAATACTATAGACTTTTGATTTTACTAGAAGCGTAAATGCTGTCTCTTAATTATCTTCCTTCCTTGTCTTATGCCTCTTGGCAATGCCTTTGTATTCCTCTTTTGCTTCTCATTAGCAGCCCACTGAGCTGCACCTTCTTCTCACAGCGGCAATGAACAAGATAGTTTCAGTTTGGTAACTTCACATTACTTCCAGCCAGTTCATCTTCCCCATTGCCGAAGTCACAGCTTCCATTTCTGTTGTTGGTGTCACCTGGTAATAGCTGTAATAGCTGATGGTGTTTCACATGTCTCACTGCGCTCTGAAAATAATATTTGCCAAGAATTGGCCAAACGCTGTAGTGGACAGAATCAAGCAAATCTTCCATCTGCTACCTGCTTTTTCTCTCTGAATGTACCTGTATATTACCTGAGCAGAAAAAGAGACTTACTCCTGTAGACATTCATTCTGCCAGGTGAAGGAGCCAAAAGCAAGCCCTTTCTGGCTAAGCTGTGTTAAGCCTTTCTCTGTTGGAAGTTTCTCTTTGCCAATCAGGCAATAAGTCAGAACTGAAAGCTGCAGGAGACAGACAAGCGATGCAGAATTAATGAGCTTCTTTGTACCAAGGAACAGAAAAAATATTTGGGCAGTAAACATTTTAGTTTTAAGGTCAAAGTTATTCTACCTAGGGACCGCTATTAGATTAGCAAATGGTTTATCAGTCACAGACAGAGCTGTTCTTGGTGGCCCTAAAGTGAAGTGGTTGTGCTCTTTAAGCTGCAGTGTATACTTTTCCTTTATTATCTACTGGGTCAAGATCTCACCTTATTGTAACTTACCTAAATATGATTTTCACTGCAGAATATCATTAGTGCATGGTCTGAGTAAGCAATATGCATTTAAAAAATTGTCTAAACACCTCTTTACGTGCCAACTCTGGCGATAATTACCAAATGTCTATATCTAGAAAAACAGGCAATTCAGAAATATCAATTTGTGCTATTATTTATGATACACATGTGCTAGTTTTCCCTAAATATAGATGTTTGGTAATTATCACTGGGGCTATTTGTTACAATTCCAAAGTAGATACCAATGAAATAAAACTATAACTTATTTGGTAAAAATGTAAATGCTGAAAAATTCTCATTATCTTTTTGCAGAGTACAGTTCTTAGTTTCCTATTCATATTTCATGTAATAATTTTGGATTAGCCATCTGGTTTGTTGAGGGTTGAAAATCTGTTTAACACCAACGCAGAATTTTTGTTAAAAAATAAAACAAGTCACACAGAAATCACAAATGTTTTTCAGGTATTTCACGATGCTAATAATGAATAACTTTTGAGATGACATGTAAATTTGCACTTTAGCACCTTCCTATTTTTTCATTTGTGCAATTTAGACTCACCTGCAGCATGCTTTTGAAAACTGTCTTTCAGGAAAGTATCAATTTAAATGGTTGAGATATAACAGTTCTTATAAAAATTTTATGTTGGCCCACCCACATTATTCTAGTACCTCTCTTTCCCTTGTTCAAATGGTTAGCTCCATGGATTAGAAAGAACATTTTCTCAATGATTCCAAGTCTGTATCCCTGAGATTGAATTACCTCCTCTATGCCCCATGTCTGCAAATAGACTCCAACCTCTGTTATCCATCCTGGATGGATGTGGTTGATTCACACCAGGAGACTGAGAAACAGTGTGAATGCATCAGTACAGATTCACTGAGTAATGCGCCCAAATACCTTGAAGTGTGTGCTGCATAAAACTTGGGTATGCAGTGTCATGTCTGGAAGACAACATTCTCACTAGCAAGTCCCCTTCCGTCTATGACAGGAAACAAGCTGCTACTTCTGAATGTGGGTGTATAACTCCACCCCAAATCTTTGACCTCTAGCGTGTCTTGCTGAGTTATTTTTGTAGCCATTCATCTCACCTATGGTGTTAGAACATCCTGATAGAGCCTTTCATTCTCCATAGATCAGGCAGTGAAGTTGTGTTCATATGTCTCTGGTATTGGAATCTGAAGGTTAAAATTTGGCTTCCATAGTTTATCCGAATATGCTAGTAGGAAATATTCTTTGGAGGGAAAGCATATTCAGGGTCTTTCAACACAGATGTGTAGTTCTGTTACATACGACTATGTGTGTGCACAGCTGTGTCTGGCTCCCTGCAGCCCCATGGACTGAGGCCTGCTGGGCTTCTCTGTCCATAGGATTTTCCAGGCAAGGATACTGGAGTGGGTTGCCATTTCCCTCTCCAAGGGATCTTCCTGACCCAGGGATTGAACCCACATCTCTTGTGTCTCTTGCATCAGCAGACGGGTTCTTTACCGCTAGTGCCACCTTACATACTCCTCCTTCAAAAAACACCTAAAAGAAATGCAGCTTTGAAAAACAAGTCTTAATGGAATTTGAGAAAGATTCCCTCTTTCCCTGATAGGACAAGGTCCATACCCGCCTGAATTAACCACAGGAAACATGCTTCTAGATTCCTAGAGAAACAATTGAGAGGAAGCAACAGGTTAGCTTCCCACAAGGTTTCAAAATAATGCCTGATTTCATTTTTATTGGGAGAAGAATGGTCAGTTTGTTCCATGTTCTCTTTTTTTTTTAATTTTAATTTTTACTTTATTTTACTTTACAATACTGTATTGGTTTTGCCACACATTGACATGAATCCACCACGGGTGTACATGCATTCCCAAACATGAATCCCCCTCCCACCTCCCTCCCCATAACATCTCTCTGGGTCATCCCTGTGCACCAGCCCCAAGCATGCTGTATCCTGCATCGGACATAGACTGGCGACTATTTGTCACCTAACCTTTGATACAGAGAAGGCCAGGGAGTTTCTTTATCCTTATAGAAGTACTCTAAGTTGCAAGGGTGTAAGTTTTGAGAAAATGTGTAAATAGGTATGCACTGCATTGAAAAAGAGGCTCAGCATACAGACCTAGGCAACTCTCAGTCTCCTGAATGCTTCATTTCTTCCGTAAATATTTAAATCTGGAAAGTGATGAAAAGTTATTCACACATTACTTATAGGGCAACACTTAGGGTGCTCCCAGTAACAATTCATTTTTGTTTTTATTTTAATTTGGCTAAAGTGAAAAATAAAGAATATAGATGAGTGAAAAGGCTAATAAACAGATACATGTGCAGACCAAGCATTCGTACCCAAAGCTACACACAGGTAGTGAGGTGATGCAGACAACACTGACTGATGACAATGCTAAGCAATTAGCACTAAATTAGTCTCTTGCTACAGGTAAAGACACACGAGGTTCCACAGACATATTAAAGTCACACAGTCCAGGGAAGCAGAAAAATACCATGGACTAGCCTTTGTCATATCAGAGAGGAATCCTGTAATCAAATATCTATACATATTCTCATTTCTTTTCACAAGAAAAATGATTTTTGTCTCCATTGATTTTCTGGGGGGGGGGCGGTAATTCCTAACACTAATTGATTAGGATGATAAAAGTAGTTTCTATGATATGATCAAGCCTTATCAAACCTCAGGTAGTACTTGAAATATACTTGGTGATAGATCTGAAATGGATTCTGTCCTTCATTCTTGTCCATTTGTTCCCAAAGGATTTGGTGTGGGTAACAGATGCTTCTGTATTTGTTTCTGAAAGATGATGGCTTTCCCTAACCTAAGTGATGGAAGAACTGCAGCAGAAAGGAAACCACTGATGGAAGCTGCATGTATGCTCTCGGCCAGGATAATTACAATTTGGAACAGTGTAATATAATTTTCCTGGGCCCGATTTCACGATTTCACCCCTAGCTCAGTCGTGTCTGACTCTTTGGGACCCCTGCCACCAGGCTCCTCTGTCCACGGAATTCTCCAGGGAGGAATACTGGAGTGGGTTGCCATTTCCTTCTCCAGGGGATCTTCCTGACCCAAGGATCAAACTCAGGTCTCGTACATTGCAGGCAGATTCTTTACCATCTGAGCCACCAGGATTTTCCTGGGCCCAATAGTTTCTAAGTAATAATTTGAAGGGTAAATTATAAGAGCTGGGCTTAAAGAAACTGATTTAGTGATTCTGTCTTCTGCATGTTCTTTAATGTATTATCCTTCTTTTCCACCCTGTCTTCGCCCTTCTTCACTCAGTACATTCTGGTTTGTGTAGAAGCTAACAAGAGTTTTATTTGTAGACTTAAAGATTAGGTTACTCTGTTACCCAGTCCAGGGTGCTTAATTTTGTGTAACTCTTCCAATTTGACTCTAGTGTATGTCATTTTTGTGGTCTTGTAATTTCTACATTCAGTTGGTTCTCTAGGGGCAAGAAGCCCTGAGCAAAGTAGTTGTCCCTAAAGATTTTGCCAGGTTAAGTACAGGCAGTAGGCTATTGAGAGTCTAGCAGGAGAAAATCCTCAGACATATCTGTATGCCAAAATATATATTTAATACTCATTCTATTTATAATCTATAATCCTTCATCTCAAGACTCTTAGACACTGCCCTCTTTGAAAGCTGTCCTTTTGAGTGCCAATCTTAGAACCAAGTCTCAAAGCGTCATAGAAGCCTCTCTTTTCCCTAGCTGCAAGCTTTAGGGTTAGTTTTAATGGCATGCCAATTGCAAAGTATCACTACCTACTGCAGGCTATGGTAATTCAAAGCACTGTATAGGATTGGGAATTCGTTTGGTGTGATTATATCCTTAAGCCACAATTGTCTACCTTCACAAACTCCTGTGCTTAATATTGGTGTTAGCAATAATAAAAATCATAATTCCTTTTTCACAAAAAATGCAAAGCTCTTTATTATCTTCCCTGTGAAGCATTCCTAGAAAATACCCTCATCTGAATTTCCCCAACTGAAGGCACTCATCTTCACTGAATCAAAACAGAAGACAAGTTCCCAGAAGTCAAAGTTTTCAACTCTGGGATGAAGGTTCCTTCATTCCCTCATAGAGCAAATCCTAAGAGCAACTAAAGGAGAATTAGATAAAAACACAATCACATAATCCCATTATTCTAATATTATTGTCACTTTTATATTACTGGCAGATTCCTTTTCTAAAAAGAAATGCTCTCTATTTTCCCTAAATTTGTTTGTGTTAAAAACTAAAATTTAAACATAGTCTTGTAGCAAAGCCTAACTTAACCTTGAATAATACTAATGTATTGTTTTAATCAGGTACAAATGCTTTTTAATTTTTATCTGGCTTGTCTCCTTTTTAGAGATAAAGTTCTATCTCTTTATGATTGAGATTATCAATTCTTAGATCTGCTCAGGCAGGTTATAATACAGCAAGAAGATTCCTTTGAGGAGTGGCCATGTTCAGACCAAATTGTCAGAATGTTCTTTATCCTTGGTGGCATCTTGAGTGCTATTAATGCCTAGAATTAAGACCCTCAAGAGGCAGCCTGCACTAGATAGAGATTCTGCTCCCAAGGTACTGCATGATTATGTTGTGAGATATTTGCAGAGAGGTTTATTTTGGGCTGGGTGAAATTAGCATCTTTGTTTACAAGAATACCATCTCACTGATCAAGTTAAAGTACATGCCTAATAACCAACATTTCTTAAGCTTTTATGTTGCCCTTAATTAGACTCTTCAAAGTTAATTAGGGGAACAAATGGTACTTTTTGTTCTTTTAAGTCCCCTTTGACAGCTTTCTCACACTTAAAATGTTCCCACATTTATAGGTGGGTTGGCTTCTGCTTTAAACCCTCTGGTTAACTGCTCATTGGTTAACTCCTCCTTCATTCACAGTGTGCAATCCACCCTATTTTCTTGGGTGTCTTGGATCCTATTTTCTTTTTCTTTCCTCCAATTTCAACCATTAATACGACTTATTTTTAGATACAAAATTATTCATTAATTTTTTGTTGTTCCTGTTTGGGAACAACAATTTGCTCAAGGCTTAGAAAATGGCAAAACTAGATTCATGGCACAGTGGCACCCGCAGGGAGACCAGGACAGTTTTGCCGCAGAAAACTGCACAGAAAATGGAGTTTCCACACCTCTAAGCTGGGCTTTGGGAGTGGTGGTCGAGACAACATTCTCCCTAGTTGAATTAAACGCAACTGACCTCGCTTTGATACCTATTATATGTTTGAATATTTTTTTTTATAAAAATGTTTCTGATTATTTTTTAACAAGGGGTTTTTATGTACAAAAAGCTGGCACTCAGCACAATAAACTAATCCCAAGGATGTGACATTTTTCCGCCATGGTGTCTGTCTGCTCTCTGGCACTAACGGTAATAGGAGACCATTAGAAGTGAACCGAGTAAATGAGAAATAGTCTTTGCATTAGAGCAGGAGCCTGTCACTCTTCTGGCAACCCTGCCGAGAGCTACACATCAAAGCCACCACACTGTGCTAATAGTGTCGCTTATCCCCCAGCCTTTACAGTGTCCCATATGCAGCTGCTATGCAGGGGGTGTGCGCACGAGGGTGAGAGGGGAGTTGACAGTGTGCTAGAAGAAACCGTAGGAGATAAACTGAATGTGATTTATCACCTCCAGTCCTTGCAATGGAAAACATTTAGGAAGAGCAAATAATTGAGGCCTTTCAAAAATATGTTTCTACTGGGGGAAAAAACCCTGAATTAATTAGAAACTTAAAAAGGGAGGAATAAAACAATTTTTTCAAGAGTCTGGAGAAAATCTTCAATATGTTCATATAATTAGAAGAAAGAAATTGTACTTTAAAAAAACAATCTCCTGAAGACTGTTTACTTTGGATTATATGCCTGAAAGAATGTTACATAAAAGCCTTCATGGTTGTTTTCGTATATGGCAGTCACAATCACAGATATCTACCTTACTCAAGTTGCTGATGTAATATTTCTATTAAACTGAAAGTAGTCATCCTGTGTCTATACATTATTGCTGTCTTCCTTACCCTGCTAATATTGCTTTTGTTGTATCTGATTTTTTGTCACTGTTGTTTGTACATTTAATAATCACTGAAGGGTACCAGATTGATGGGTTGGGAGGGTGAGAAGCACGCAGACAGCTCAAGGAGAGTCAGAGACATTCCCTCCCAGTGCAGCTGCAGTAGTTGGAGCTATGCCTCCTGCGTGGCTTACAGAGCTCTGCAGAGGACTGGCCAGTATTTACTCTCTCTGGGCCTTGGCTGAGTATACCAGCTTTCTTCCTAGGTCAGTCTACCCGATGGTTCTCTCAGGGCCTGAGCTAGCTGTAAATACCTCTTCTGGAGTCCTTGAAATGATCCAAAGTGTTTGGGAGAAATGGGAGGGAGAAATGTAAATGGCTGAGCTGCAGTTTGCGTTTATATTTCAAACATGCACAGAGTTGGTATAAAAGATATTTCCAACAGGGCTCCTGTTGATCTAGGAGAATAAAAACTAAGCATTTTTATGGAGGTGAAAAGTCAGTCATCAGAAGGATTAAAGACAAAACAACATCCTTACTTCTTCAAATAACCCCAAGGCCGCCTTTGCAGATGTTGGCAATTATACCTCTTCTTTGGAGATCTGATCTGACAGTTTCAGCTCATTGGGATGGAACTTTTAAGAAATCATAGCAATGGTATCCTGAAGTTTTCATAATTAATCTGAAGGAGCCACTGAGTCCATCTTTTGGCCCTTGTTTAATCTTTAAACTATAACATAGAGGATGTTTTGATTTACAGTCCATTTTTGTTGGAGAAGACTCTTGAGAGTCCCTTGGACTGCAAGGAGATCCAACCGGTCCATTCTGAAGGAGATCAGCCCTGGGATTTCTTTGGAAGGAATGATGCTAAAGCTGAAACTCCAGTACTTTGGCCACCTCATGCGAAGAGTTGACTCATTGGAAAAGACTCTGATGCTGGGAGGGATTGGGGGGAGGAGAAGAGGGGGACGACAGAGCATGAGATGGCGGGATGGTATCACTGACTCAATGGGCATGAGTCTGAGTGAACTCCAGGGGTTGGTGATGGACAGGGAGGCCTGGCGTGCTGCAATTCATGGGGTTGCAAAGAGTTGGACGCGACTGAGCGACTGAACTGAACTGAACTTGGTGCTTTGACAACAAAAATATGAGACAAATGCTAATCTCTTAACAAAGACCAGAAAATGTTTAAAAAGGGGAAAAAGTAAAAATTGCAAAATTTGAGGGGTCTTTCAGGGTAGGCCAGGAATGCTGCAGTCTGCCACTGTGCTTCCACGCAGGACAGTATCATTGGAATGATGTGAATTTTGTCAAATCCAGATAACCTGTTCCTCTCCTCATCGTCTCACCTCAGCTAACAACCCTGCAATCTACTGAATCTGGAAACCTTGGCATCATACTTAGACCTTCCTTTGCCTTACCCTCCCTTCCTTTGCCAAGTGGCCAAGTTCTCCCAGTTTTCCCTCTTAAGCATTTCTTCATCTTAGGTCCCTGTTCTTGTGGCAACTGTTCATATTTTGGAAGTAACTATGCTTTTGAGACCTTTCTCTTCCTTCTTCATGTTCCTGACCCCGTACCATAAATGAGACACCGAGAAGAATGTTTGTGACGACAAGGGCCTTATGTTCCATTATTTTCTGGGTGTAACTGCCTCTCAGCTGGTCTCTCCAGTTCTTTTCTGTCCACGCTGCCATAGGTCTTTTCTGAAATCACAAGGTTGATGCCTTAGAGTCTGCCATGCTACCATTTATATAATCGCCAGTGCCTCTGGGAGAAGCGCAGTCTTCATGACCAAAGCCTTCCCAATCTTCCCTCTGCAAACCCTGCCACCTTCATCTCTCCTCATCTCCCACATGCCCCCTACGCCTCAGCCACAAGTAACTTCTCACCACTCTCTGAATATGCCACTCTTTCAAACTCTTGCTTTTCCCATATGCTGTTTCTTTTCCTGGAGTGCCCTTCCCTCCTTTCTCTACGTGGGAAACTCCCACTCACGCTGTAAGACCCAGCTCAAATGCCATCTCTCATCTGAAAACTTCCTCACTCCTGGAAAGAAGAACTCCCATTCAGGGTTCCATTTCCCTTTTATGAATACCTTGTTTAAGATAATTATAGTTAGTACCACCCCCAGGCCTAGGAAAGAGTGAACCTGATTTAAAGGTCTCCAACCCTCCTCCATTTGTGGGAGATCCATGTGGTCAAAGGGATGTGCTATCCAAAGTCCTAACCTCCCCCTTTGAAGTTATTATCTGAATATATGGTGCCATAAAGCTCTACTAGTAACCCAAGTCGTATCCCTCGAACTACTGAAATTCTTTTCTTTGGGTCTTTGTGTCTGAAAATAACCCATGCTGATGATGTGAGCTAGATACCTCTGATACCACTAGATCAGAGGTATGGAGGGAGTGTTGTTGGAACTTGGTTTCTGGGTCTGTTTTCATCCTAGTCAAGTGAACCGTTTATTTGAGCACTATCTTAATGAGACAAATGCTTCAAATGCAAATTGGAGCTTTGTTAGAAATGTTTTTTATCATGCTGTATTTCAGGGACCTACTCTTTGTTTGGAAGGCATTGGAAATCACCAAATACACTTCCAACTCCTACAAGCCAGGCCAGGCTCTTCACCCCTGGGTGTGTCCCCTTCAGCTTACAGCTAAGACACCCAGTAGAAATTGTGCACAGGCATATTTTCAGTTAGGACATCTCCTTCATAGAGGAAAGAGAAGCTAGCTTCTAGAATTGTGGCTGATGGGACTGGGTAGGGGAAGCCTTTTCTCTGTTCCTTTACAGTATCTACTAGGTTCTGATGGGGTAAAATCCATTTTAGACAAGGGTTGATTTATTAATCTCTAAATGCTGGCCTTTCTGGCTTCACTGCTAAGCTTGTCTTTGCCAAGCAGCAACTTTCTATGGAGAAAAATGAGAGACATAGAGATGGATGGAAAGCATATTCTAAGGACAGCCCAGGGATACCATAGAACACATATTCCATTGGGGTATCCACATACATATTCTCTCGGCCCCTCAAAATAAAAGACAGAGCTGAGGGCGGGGCAGTGAAAGAAGAGAGGAGAGCAACAGGTCTGTAGCCAGAAGGCAGCTTCTTTGATGACATTAGTTTTCAGCCTGGAATTTTGTGTAGTGCAGGGATTCTAAACTTCAACGTGATAGTCTCTGTTGTTAAGAAGGTATATTTGCCAAGGTAAAAAAAAAAAAAATTTATTCAACTGTTTGTAGCTTAACTTAAATTTTTTTTTGAATATTTAGACATCTGGTATACAGGCCTCCATTATACCCTTGCGCAGGTCCACCAAGTCTTAGGAATGGGCCTGTTTATAGCGTAATTATTTTTTGACTTCCTAATTTTCTCGACTAAGCTGTGAGTTCAGGGCGGGTTAGGATTCTCTTTTTCTTAATTTTGATTTTATTTTTTAAATTAATTTTTACAAGAGTGTAGTTGATTTACAGTGTTGAATTAGTTTCTGCTGTACAGCAAAGTGGAGAAGGCAATGGCAACCCGCTGCAGTATTCTTACCTGGAAAATCCCATGGACAGAGGAGCCTGGTGGGCTGCAGTCCATGGGGTCACTAAGAGTTGGACACGACTGAGCGACTTCACTTTCACTTTTCACTTTCATGCATTGGAGAAGGAAATGGCAACCCACTCCAGTGTTCTTGCCTGCAGAATCCCAGGGACAGGGGAGCCTGGTGGGCTGCCGTCTCTGGGGTCGCACAGAGTCGGACACGCCTGAAGCTACTTAGCAGCAGCAGCAGCAGCAGTACAGCCAAGTTAGTCACTTTTGTTGTTGTTCATTGTTCAGTCATTCAGTTGTGTCTAACTCTTTGTGACCCCATGGCCTGCAACACGCCAGGCTTTCCTGTCCTTCATTATTTCCCGGAATTTGTTCAGACTCATGTCCATTGAGTCGATGAAGCCATCTAATCATCTCATCCTCTGTTGCCCCCTTCTTCTCCTGCCCTAAATCTTTCCCAGCATCAGGGTCTTTTCCAATGAGTCTACTCTTCGCATCCTTGGATGCAAAGTATTGGAGCTTCAGCTTCAGCATCAGTCCTTTCAATGAATTTTCCGGGTTGATTTCCTTTAGGATTGACTTGTTTGACCTCCTTGCTGTCCAAGGGACTCTCAAGAGTCTTCTCCAACACCACAATTCAAAAGCATCAATTCTTTGGCGCTTAGCCTTCTTTATGGTCCAAGTCTCACATGACTACTGGAAAAACCATAACTTTGACTATACGGACTTTTGTACACTCTTTTTAAAATTCTATCCCCATATAGGTCATTACAGAGTAGTTCCTGTGCTATCAGTAGGCTCCTGTTAGTTACCTATTTTATGTATAGTTATGCGCATATGTCAGTCCCAATTTCCCAGTTGACCTCTCCCCTGCCTTACTCTTGGTAACTGTAAATTTGCTTTCTACATCTGTGACTCTTATTTCTGTTTTGTAAATAAGATTATTTGTATCATTTTTCAGATGTCCACATATAAGCAATATCATCCAATATTTATCTTTCTCTGACTTAACTTGACTCAGTATGACAATCTATGGGTCCATCCATGTCACTGCAAATAACAGTATTTTATTCTTTTTTATAACTGAATTATATTCTATTGTATATATATACCACATCTTCTTATCCATTCCTCTGATGGTTGGCATTTAAGTTGCTTCAATATCCTGGTTATTGTTAATAGTGCTCAGTGAACATTGAGGTCAGTTCAGTTCAGTTCAGTCACTCAGTTGTGTCCGA
This sequence comes from Capra hircus, assembly GCF_001704415.2. Lineage (NCBI taxonomy): Eukaryota > Metazoa > Chordata > Mammalia > Artiodactyla > Bovidae > Capra > Capra hircus. The sequence goes on from NC_030814.1 coordinate 21,066,685, forward strand.
CTCTGCGACCCCGTGAATTGCAGCACGCCAGGCCTCCCTGTCCATCACCATCTCCTGGAGTTCACTCAGATATAACTTTTTGAATTATGGTTTTCTCTGGGTATATGCCTAGGGGCGGAATTTCTGGATCATATGGTAACTCTGTTTTTAATTTTTAAAAAATTCTCTGTCCTGCTGTCCATAGTGGCTGTACTAACTTACATTTCTACCAACAGTGTAGGAAGTTTCCCTTTTCTCCACACTCTCTCCACGATTTATTGTTTGTAGATTTTTTTTTTTATAATAGTCATTTTAACTAGTGTGAGATGTTACTTCATTGTAGTTTTGATTTGCATATCTCTAATAATTAGTGATATCGAACATCTTTTCATGTGCCTCTTGGCCATCAGTATGTCTTGTTTGTAGAAATATCTGTTTAGATCTTTTGCCCATTTTTTTTTTTGATTGGCTTGTTTGTGTTTTTGATATTGAGCTGCATGAGCTCTTTGTATATGTGGGAGATTAATCCCTTGTCAACTACAACATTTGCAAATAATTTCTCCCATTCTATGGATTTTATTCTCATTTTGTTTATGGTTTCCTTTGCTAAAGAAAAAGCTTTTAAGTTTAATTAGGTCTCATTTTTTTATTTTGTTTTTAATTTTACTTGTCCAGGTGGTGGACCAAAAAAGATCTTGGTGCAATTTTTGTCATAGAGTGTTCTGTCTTTTTTCCTGTAGAAGTTTTATAGTATTCAGTTTTATTTTTAGGTCTTTAATCCATTTTGAATTCATTTTCATATATGGTATGAGAGACTGTTCTAATTTAATTCTTTTACATGTAGCTGTCCACTTTTCACACCCCCACTTACTGAAGAAACTATTTTTTTTCCACTGTGTATTCTTGCCACCTTTGACATAGATTAGTTGAACAGAGATGCATGGGTTAATGTTCAGACTTTGTAACCAAACTGGAAAATAAGTAAAACTGTAATTGTTTGCAGATGAAATAATACTGTACCTAGAAAAATCCTAAAGATGTTACCAGAAAACTACTAGAGCTCATCAGTGAATTTGGTAAAGTTGCAGGATAAAAAACTAATATAAAACATCTGTTCCATTTCTAAACACTGGCAATGAATATAATACAGAGAAATTAAGGAAATAATCCCATTTATTATTGCATAAAAAAGAACAAAATACTTAGGAATAAACCTACCTAAGGAGTCAAAAGACCTATACTCAGAAAATGGTAAGACACTGATGAAAGAAATCAAAGATGACACAGATGGAGGGATATACCATGTTCTCGGATTGGAAGAATCAATACTGTCAAAATGACTATACTATCCAATTACTATAGATTCAGTATAATCTCTGACAAATTACCAATAGCATTTTTCATAGAAGAGAAGTTTTTACAATTTTATGGTAATACATAAGACCCTGAGTAGCCAAAGCAATCTTGGCAATAAAACATGGAGCTATAAGAATCAGGCTCTTTGACTTCAGACTATACTACAAAGCTATAGTAATCAAAACAGTAATGTGCCTATGTGCTCAGTTGTGTCTGACTCTCTGCGACCCAATGGACTGTAGCCCACCAGACTTCTCTGTCCATGGGAGTTTCCAGGTAAGAATACTGGAGTGGGTTGCATTTTCCTTCACTAAAACAGTAAGGTACTGACACAAAAACAGAAATATAGTTTTTCTTAATTTTTATTTCAATAGTTTAGCAACTTGCCTTAAATGTATTTGTTGATATAAACATTATATTCCTAATACTTGGAAGGCAGGAACATGTGTAACATACTTCAAAGAAGAGTATCTAAATTGATGAAAGCAAAAGAAAAATCAAATTCTCTCTGGCTGAGAAGCAGATTCATTAGCCTTATGTAACCAGTCCCTAACACTATTAAAAAATGACAACAAGGCTAGGGTGCTTTTGAACTCCTCTCCCTCCTGGAGATACACCAGATACGCAGCTACACACAGGGAAAATCCCTCTGAGAGAAATTCAGAAACTAGCTGAGTGATGGCTACACATTGGGCAAATGAGAAAATACCCTCCCTAAAACAGATAGGACAGCTGCAATACATTCTTGGCACACATCCCACCCCTATCATAGTGTCATATGATCGAAAGGGAACCCCCAATTCCCAGATTATCCCCGAGGAGTGAAGCATTTGGACTGCATATCTAGTGCTTCAGCTTTTAAGATCCCACTCTGTTTAGGCTTCCAAATACCTATTTCTGAAACCTAAGAGGGCTTGCCTCTACAAGAAACACGAGACTATAGTAAGCAGAGAAACAGTTTCTAATAGTTACATAAGCACTACCTCACAACTACAACTTCCAATGCTCAGGGCAGAGGGAGCAGGCAATAATGCCCATTTCCCAGTCTTTCCAAGAAGGGGTTTGAAGACACCATTAAAGCTGGTGTCTGAAGATCTACCTTCTAATCTGTATCTAGAGGCTAGCTTTGATGCTCCTCAGAGACCAGGGCAACCAGTGGACACTTCCCCTGCCTTCTCCCTCTGGCTCACTTCAACAGTAAAACCAAACCACCATTACAAGCTTGTCCACACATGTAGAATTCTAACTTTTGTGGCTGCCACCAGGATATGGGTCCCTAAATCACCTGATAGCCAATGGGACTTGCATTCATGAGTCCTACAGGACTATAGCAAAAAAAGAAGCAGTTTTTAGGTGGGAATAGGAATTCTTTCTACTTTGCCCCACCCCCCCTCTACATCTGTACACCTGGAATCAGTGGAGAGGAGTTGGCAAAAACTCCTATCTCCCAGTTGCTCTCTGGAAGGTGCTTCACAATATACTTGCCCAGCTTCCGTCTGAGAGTTTGGCTTCTAATCAGCTTCTATATGTGTAGCTGAGATCCTCCCTTTTGTGACACTGATGGCTCTTGACATACCCTCACCTACCTAACAATTTAAAATAGACTGTTACAACTATATGATAGTATAGGTATGCTTCATAGTAATCATGAAGTAGAAGCCTATATAGATGCACAAAGGATACAGAGAAGGAATCCAAGTATTCTACTATGTAAAATCATTAGATCGCAAAGGAAAAGAGCAGCAGAGGAAAAAGAGAACAAAGGAAATATAAGACAACCAAAAACAGTGAATGACACAGATGGAGGCAACAGTAAGTCTATACTTTTCAATAATTACTTCGAATGTAAAAGGACTAAATTCTTCAACCAAAAGACACCAAGTGGCTGAATGGATTGAAAAAACCCACAAGACCCAACTATATGCCTATAAGAAAATCACTTTAGTTTTAAAGATATGCATAGAATGAAAGTGACAGGATGGAAACAGGTATTCCATACAAATGGAAATGAAAGGAAGGCATGGGTAGTTATTTGTATAACAGACAAAATGGACTTTAAGCTAAAGGCTGTAACGAGAGATAGAGAAGGTCATTATATAATGACAAAGTGGTCAATTCATCAAGAAGATATAAACATTGTAAGTATTTATGCACCCAACTTCAGAGCACTTAAATATTTAAAGCAAATATTAACAGATCTGAAGTGAGAAATAGACTTGAAAGACGATAGAAAAGGTCAGTCAATTAAGAGCTTTCTTTTTAAAAAAAAAAAAAAGATAAGCATAATTGACAAAACTTTAGCTAGGCTAGTCAAGATCCAAAGAGAGAAGAATAAAATCAGAAATGAAAGAGGAAATATTACAACTGATACCACAGAAATTAAAAAGATTATGAGACTACCCTGAATGATTATATATCACTAAAACTAGACAAACTAGAAGAAATGGGTAAGTTCCTGGAACCCTAAACCTAACAAGACTGAACCATGAATAAATAGAAAATCTGAAGAGATCATTTATTAATAATGATATTGAATCAGTAATTGAAAACCTCCCAACAAAGTCCAGGACCAGGTGGCTTCATTGGTGAATTCTACCAAACATTTAAGGAATTAATACCAACCTTTCTTAAAGAAAGTGAAGTCACTCAGTCGTGTCCGACTCTTTGCGCCCCATGGACTGTATGTAGCCCACCAGGCTCCTCTGTCCATGGGATTCTCCAGGCAATAGTACTGGAGCAGATTGCCATTTCCTACTCCAAAGGATCTTCCCGACCCAGGGATTGAACCCAAGTCTCCCGCATTGTAGACAGACGCTTTACCATCTGAGCCACCAGGGAAGTCCTAATTAAAGGGAAGGAATTGCTTTTGTATTCATTTTATGAGGCCAGCATTACTCTGAGACAAAAACCAGATAAATACACTAGAAGAAAAGAAAACCAAGGCCATGATCCTTGATGAATGTAGATGCAGAGTTTCTGAACATAACATGCAAACTAAATTCAGCAATACTTTAGAAAGATCATACACCATGATCAAGTATTCCAGAAATGCAAGGATGATTCAATATATGCAAACAATGTAGTATACCATTTTGAAAAAATGAAAAATAAAAATCATATGGTTGTCTCAATAGATGCAGAAAAAATATTTGACAAGATTCAACATTATTTCAATGACCTGGGTGTAGAGGAAATGTACTTCAACATAATAAAGGCCATATATGAGAATCCCGCAAATAACATCATACTCACCAGAGAAAAGCTAAACTTCTTTTAAGATCAGGAACAAGGATGTCCATCCGTTCTTACCACATTTATTCAGCATAGTACTGGAAGTGCTAGCCAGAGGCAAGAAAAAGAAATAAAAGGCATTCAGATCAGAAAGGTCTAAATAAAACTGTCTCTGTTTGCCAATAACATGATATTATGTGTAAAAACCCTAAGGGCTCTATCACAAGACTGCTAGAAGTAAAAATGAATTCAATACAGTTTCAGAGTACAAAATAAATACATGGAAATCAGTAAGTTTGTATGCATCAAAAACAAATTGTCAGAAAGAGAAATTAAGAAAGTAACCTCATTTGCATTAACATAAAAATAATAAAATAATTAATAATCAATTTAACCAAGGAAATTACTTTTGTTGCCTTTGCTTTAGTGTTCTTTGAAAAAATTCATTGCCGAGACCAAGGTTAAGGAATTCACTTCCCATGTTATTTTACAGAAGTTCTTGGTTTTATGTCCTGTGTTACCATCTTAAATCCATTTTGAGTTATTTTTCTATATGGTGTAGGACAAAATTTTTTATACTTGACACCAAAGCATGGGCAACAAAAGTAAAAACAAATGAGATTACATCAAATTAAAAAGTTTCTACATAGAAAAGAAAACCAGCAAAATGAAAAAGCAATCTATGGAATGGGAGTAAATATTTGCAAACCACATATCTGCTACAAGGTTGATATCCAATATATATAAGGAACTCATGCAACTCAATAGTAAAACTAACAAATACACAGTCAAAAAGTGGACAAAGGACCTGAATAGATATATTTCCAAAGAAGACATGTAGATGACCAACAGATATATGAAACATTTCTCTACATCATTACTTATCAGGAAAATGCAAATCAAAACCACAATAAATGCCTCCTCACACCTGTTAGGAGGTCTATTATAAAAAATGCAAGATATAAAAATGCTGTTGAGAATGTGGAGAAGAGAGAACACTTGTATACTGTTAGTGGAAATATAAACTGGTATAGCCACAGAAAAATGATATGGAGGTTCTTAAAGAAGCTAAAAATGAAACAATAGTATGATCCAGCAATCTTCCTTCTGCATATATATACAAAGGAAATGAAATCACTATCTCAAAGAGATGTCTGTACCCACATGTTCATTGCAGTATTATTCATAATAGCCAAGGCAGAGAAGCAACCTAAGTGTCCTTCATTGATGGCTAAAGACGTTGTGGTGTAAATATATATGTATATCCATATCCATATATACACAGTGGAGTATTATTCAACTATAAAAAAATAAGGCCTTACTCCTCACAAAGTCAGCTTTCAGCAAAGAATCTGAAACTGATATTAATAGTAGCTTTATTCATTTGCTTATTCACTCATTCTTAACCTTTTATAACACATTTGTATTTGACTAAGATTCAAACTACAGAAATTCCATCCCAGAAGAGGAATTTAGACAATTTCCAATGTGAGCTACAGAAGTTAAAATAATGAAGACAAGCAAAGAAACTAGTTGAAGACGTAGGTGAATCTGTGACATCTTGGTATCCCAAGGCTTAAATGGCTTACTATGTTGCCCAAGGGCTTCCCAGGTGGCTTGGTGGTAAAAAAAAAAAATCCACCTGCAATACAGGAGATATGGGTTTGATCCCTGGGTTGGGAAGATTCTCCCTGAGTAGGAAATGGCAACCCACTCCAGTATTCTTGCCTGGGAAGTCCCATGGACAAAAGAACCTGAAGGTCTACAGGCCTGCAAAGAGTCAGACACACTGAGTGACTGAACATGCATGCAAGCACGTTGCCCAAGGAGAAGGTGTGCCATGCATACCAGACCATCCTATTATCTTTAATGTTACATGATCATCCACAGGCTTCCCTGGTGGCTCAGAGGTTAAAGCGTCTGCCTGGAATGCAGGAGACCCGGGTTCGATCCCTGGTTGGGAAGATCCCCTGGAGAAGGAAATGGCACCCCACTCCAGTACTCTAGCCTGGAGAATCCTATGGAGGGAGGGGCCTGGTAGGCTACAGTCCACGGGGTCGCAAAGAGTAGGAAATGACTGAGCGACTTCACTTCTAGGAGTATGAAGTTTCAACATACTGTATCTTTGAGAAAGAAACAATATTTCAAATTATTTTAAATGTTAGTAGTCACACATAGGGATGAAAGCAATTAAAAGTTAAAAGTAATCTTTCACCTTCATCTCACAATGTGCAACGCCAGTAGTAAGTCTTTAAGGAATTTTGTCAATAACTGTGAGAAAAAATTCTTCTGTCTTACTAGACACCTAAAAGCTAAAGAAAAGAATGAAAGGCATATTTTATTGGTATGAGATTGAAGAGAGAAGTAAAAAAATCTTACTCATTTCTTAAATCTGTTTCCTCAAATGTATTTACAAATAAACTTTCCTATTTCTATAATTTTAGAGTCAACATAATTCAAACTTTGATGATTGAGGATATCATGGTATTCAAGATTACCACTGAGAATATGAAATTATCCTGATCGAGGGGAGGAGCTATATTTGGAGCAGGGCTAAGAGGTTGAATGGACTGATTATTGACACGGAAGCATACCTGGAAATTATGTGCAGATATCATTTGGTTTTATCATTATTTTCCCCTTTCTTATAAAAAAAATAGAATGCTGAGGCATGAAGATGGCTTATAATTATAGGTGCTAATTAATAGTCAAATACTTGAGAAACTGATACGCACATGTATATATCTATGTATGTATACATTTCTTTCATACAGCACCTAGCTTGGTGTTCTGTATATAATACACAAGCAAATTGTTGTTTCCTGAAAGATTATGTTGTTCCATCAGTGTGAACTCAATTCTCGTCTCAAAGGTGCTAAAAGCCTCAAATCTTGATGATTACCAGTGTCCAATGCAAATTCATTTTAATAATCCCTGCTTTTGACAAGCTTTTTTAAAAACAACTAGTCCACCTTTAGACCTGGGTTCAAATTTTAGTTCTACTATTTACTCATTTGTGGCCTTGGATATGTTCCTGAAATCCACTGAATCTCAATGCTCTCTCATCTATAAAATGGGTGAATAGTATCCTGAGGACTAACTTAATGAAATAGCATGTGTGAAATGACTGAAATAGTATATCTCCTGGAGGAGATGTTTCAGTTCAGTTCAGTTCAGTCACTCAGTTGTGTCTGACTCTTTGCGACCCCATGAATCGCAGCATGCCAGGCCTCCCTGCCATCACCAACTCCCGGAGTTCACTCAAACTCATGTCCATCGAGTCTGTGATGCCATCCAGCCATCTCATCCTCTGTTGTCCCCTTCTCCTCCTGCCCCCAATCCCTCCCAGCATCAGAGTCTTTTCCAATGAGTCAACTCTTCGCATGAGGTGGCCAAAGTACTGGAGCTTCAGCTTTAGCATCATTCCTTCCAAAGAAATCCCAGGGTTGATCTCCTTCAGAATGGACTTGGTTGGATCTCCTTGCAGTGCAAGGGACTCTCACGAGTCTTCTCCAACACCACAGTTCAAAAGCATCAATTCTTCGGTGCTCAGCCTTCTTCACAGTCCAACTCTCACATCCATACATGACCACCGGAAAAACCATAGCCTTGACTAGATGGACCTTAGTCGGCAAAGTAATGTCTCTGCTTTTCAATATACTATCAAGGTTGGTCATAACTTTTCTTCCAAGGAGTAGCGTCTTTTAATTTCGTGGCTGCAATCACCATCTGCAGTGATTTTGGAGCCCCCCAAAATAAAGTCTGACACTGTTTCCACTGTTTCCCCATCTATTTCCCATGAAGTGATAGGACCAGATGCCATGATCTTCGTTTTCTGAATGCTGACCTTTAAGCCAACTTTTTCGCTCTCCTCTCTCACTTTCATCAAGAGGCTTTTTAGTTCCTTTTCACTTTCTTCCATAAGGGTGGTGTCATCTGCATATCTGAGGTTATTGATATTTCTCCCAGCAGTCTCAATTCCAGCTTGTGTTTCTTCCAGTCCAGTGTTTCTCATGATATACTCTGCATATAAGTTAAATAAGCAGGGTGACCATATACAGCCTTGACATACTCCTTTTCCTATTTGGAACCAGTCTGTTGTTCCGTGTCCAGTTCTAACTGTTGCTTCCTGACCTGCATGCAGATTTCTCAAGAGGCAGGTCAGGTGGTCTGGTATTCCCATCTCTTTCAGAATTTTCCACAGTTTATTGTGATCCACACAGTCAAAGGCTTTGGCCTAGAGGAGCTATCCCACGTTGAAGGTCAGGAACGGCGGCGGTAAGGAGATACTCCTCTTCCAAGGCAAGGAGCAGCTGCTATGCTTTGCTGGAGCAGCCGTGAAGAGATACCGCACGCCCAAGTTAAGAGAAACCCAAGTAAGACGGCAGGTGTTGCAAGAGGGCATCAGAGGGCAGACACACTGAAACCATACTCACAGAAAACTAGTCAATCTAATCACACTAGGACCACAGCCTTGTCTAACTTAATGAAACCAAGCCATGCCTACGGGGCAACCCAAGACGGGCGGGTCATGGTGGAGAGATCTCACAGAATGTGGTCCACTGGAGAAGGGAATGGCAAGCCACTTCAGTATTCTTGCCTTGAGAACCCCATGAACAGTATGAAAAGGCAAAATGGAGGAGATGTTTAACTGCTGTTAACTTTATTTATCATTGAGTTAGACAAGGCTGTGGTCCTAGTGTGATTAGATTGACTAGTTTTCTGTGAGTATGGTTTCAGTGTGTCTGCCCTCTGATGCCCTCTTGCAACACCTACCATCTTACTTGGGTTTCTCTTACCTTGGATGTGGGGTATCTCTTCACGGCTGCTCCAGCAAAGCGCAGCCGCTGTTCCTTACCTTGGATGAGGGATATCTCCTCACTGCCGCCCCTCATGACCTTGAACGTGGAATAGCTCCTCTAGGCCCTCTGGCGCCCGTGCAGCCACCGCTCCTTGGATGTGGGGTTGCTCCTCTCGGCCACCATCCCTGGCTTTGGGTGGGGGTAGCTCCTCTTGGCTGCTCCTGCAGCCATGAAATTAAAAGACTCTTACTCCTTGGAAGAAAAGTTATGACCAACCTAGATAGCATATTCAAAAGCAGAGACATTACTTTGCCAACAAAGGCCCATCTAGTCAAGGCTATGGTTTTTCCAGTAGTCATGTATGGATGTGAGAGTTGGACTGTGAAGAAGGCTGAGCCCCAAAGAATTGATGCTTTTGAACTGTGGTGTTGGAGAAGACTCTTGAGAGTCCCTTGGATTGCAAGGAGATCCAACCAGTCCATTCTGAAGGAGATCAACCCTGGGATTTCTTTGGAAGGAATGATGCTAAAGCTGAAGCTCCAGTACTTTGGCCACCTCATGGGAAGAGTTGACTCATTGGAAAAGACTCTGATGCTGGGAGGGATTGGGGGCAGGAGGAGAAGGGGACGACAGCGGATGAGATGGCTGGATGGCATCACGGACTCAACGGATGTGAGTCTGAGTGAACTCCGGGAGTCAGTCATGGCAGGGAGGCCTGGTGTGCTGCAATTCATGGGGTCGCAAAGAGTCGGACACGACTGAGTGACTGAGCTGAACTGAACTTATTTATCCCTTTTTTTTCTTTCATTGAGAGGGCTGAACATCATGGCCTTTATTCATGATACACCATAGCAAGTTTAAGGCAATAAAGCGTTCAAGGATCATAGGATTTGTGTCAGAGCTAATTGCATTGCATTTGTTTTTATTCTCACTCTTTAAATCATGTATTGATTCTGTGTTATCAGAGAAAAGCCATGTCATTCATAATTTCTTAAAGTATCATAAAAACATTTTTTTATTTTTTAAGCTATATTGGGGTGAGTGAGTGAATCTCTCAGTTGTGCCTGACTCTTTGCCAGCCCATGGACTATACAGTCCATGGAGTTCTCCAGGCCAGAATACAGAGTGGGTAGCCGTTCCCTTCTCTAGGGGATCTTCCCAACCCAGGGATCGGACCCAGGTTTCCCACACTGCAGGTGGATTCTTTACCAGCTGAGCCACCAGGGAAGCCCATATTGGGGTACAGTTGACAAATCAAATTGTAATATATTTCAGGTGTACAACATGATGATTTGGTATACATTTACATTGTGTAAGGATTACCGCCATCAAATTAATTAATCACCTCCTATATTTACCTTTTTTAAAAATGAGAACACAAGTTGTACTCTATCTGTGAATCTCAATTATACAATATAGTATTATCAGCTATACTTGATATATGATATGTTAGATCTTGAGACCTTATTCATAACTGAAATACCTTTTACCAGTTTCTTCTTATTTCCTTGACTCTCCAGCTCTGGCATCTACCATTCTACTCTGGTTTCTACTTTTTTTTGTTTTTCAATTCACATATAAATGATAACAAGCAGTATTTCTCTCTCTCTCTTTCTCTCTCTCTCTCTCTCTTTTTTTTTTTTTGGTTTTCCTTCTTTCACTTAGGATTATACCCTCCAGTTTCAGTCATGTAATTGCAGAAAGCAGGATTTCCTTTTTTGTTTTAACAGAATTAATCCTGTTGCTCAAATAAAATATCATGAAGTCAGACTCAGATAGAAGGGAGAAAATTCTAGGGGATGTGGAGTCACAGAAAGAATATTTTGTGGATTATTTGAGACTTATCTGGCTAATTATTCAATTTTTCAAAAACTTTGACCTATTTCATATATGATTATAGGTGAAAAAATTTGGCAAATGTATATCATTTGTTTAGGGGGAAGGGTTATTTTCTGGATGGGAAAAGCCTCAAGCATCAGCCTCCTGGATTAGGACACTTTACTAAATCCAATGTCTCTGTACCTAATTTATATCCCTCCTTTACCAGAAACATACGGAGTCTAGAAGGGAACATGTTGAAGGGAAAGAGGACAAAATGGAGGAGTCCTTATATTGTCATTTTGAGGTTTCTTCTCAACTTCCTTTTGCTCCCTTCCCCCTTGTCTTTTAAAAATAGAATTTGTAAAGAGCCTTTCAGTCTCTCTCATGCTTTCTTTTTCTTTCAAAGAAACAAAAGCCCTCCAAGGCTTCTGAGTGTAAATTCTTTTAACAGATGACCTTTCTCATCCGATAGATCACCGGCATACGCGTGTGTGCTCAGCCGTGTCCAACTCTTTGAGACGCCATGGACTGTAGCCCGCCAGGCTCCTCTGTCCATGGGATTTTTAAGGCAAGAGTCCTGGAGTGGGCTGCCATTTTCTCCTCTGGGGGATCTTCCCGACCCAGAGATCAAACCTACATCTCCCTCACTGGCAGGCAGATTCTTTATTACAGAGCCACCAGGGGATAAATCATTGAACAATGTATCAGATGAATGTGTCTTAGTTTGGTCTGTTATTACAAAATACCACAGACTGAATGGTTTCAACAACAGACATCGGTCATTTATATTTCACAGTTCTGGATCTGAGATGTCCAAGTTAAAGGTGAGTAGATCTTGTTTAGATTCTCTTCCTGACATGCAGATAGTCGCCTTCTCATTTTATCCTAATGGGGTGGTGAGAGGAAGCTCTGGTATCTCTTTCTCATAAGAGCATTAATGTCATTATGAACGCTCAACCCTCATGACCTCTTTTAAACCCAGTTATCTTCCAAAGGTCCCATCACCCACCACCATCATGTTAGAGGTGAGGGCCTCAACATGTTAATTTGGGGGGGAACACAATCATTTATCCATAACAGAACATAAGTCGTGAATTCTCTTGGTCATGAAGTCAGTTATATCCTGAGAAATGTCTCATTTTACATTACTCTTGCTATTATTATTAGGGCATCTTTGTTTTCCAAGTGTTGAACTATATGAACTTCCTCTTTTCTTTTTTCTGCTCTCAGCATCCAGGGGTTATTTTGAGTACTTACAGAATAATACTGCTCTACAAATTTTGTTTTTACTTCATTTTCCTAGCCCTTTTCATTTTTTCTTTTCAAAATCTTTTCTTCCCATTTTGCCTTTTCTTTTCTATTCTTGCCCAAAAGCTATTTTACATTTGGGACAGTTGTCAGTCTTGACAAGTATTCTGCTTAATACAGTGTTACTAAAGCATATTGAGTCATGGATATGGATTTATGCTCCAAGGATCTATTTCAAATCTTTTTTGAATCTTTTAATGATCAAACATAATATCTCAAATAGACTTTAGAAATCATCAGTTCAACATACTTACTTTGTATAGATGAGGACCCTGGAACAGAGAAATACAATGATTTTCTAGTCAACATATACCAGGACTGGCTTTGTTTTACTGGTTCCAGTGCAATACTCTGCCTAATCATTCAGTTCAGTTCAGTTCAGTTCAGTCACTCAGTCATATCTGACTCTTTGCAACCCCATGGATTGCAGCACATCAGGCCTCCCTGTCCATCACCAACTCCCAGAGTTTACTCAGACTCATGTTCATTGAGTCAGTGATGCCATCCAGCCATCTCATTCTCTGTCATCCCCTTCTCCCACCTTCAATCTTTCCCATCATCAGGGTCTTTTCAAATGAGTCAGTTCTTTGCATTGGGTGGCCAAAGTAATGGAGTTTCAGCTTCAGCATCAGTCCTTCCAGTGAATATTCAAGACTGATTTCCTTTAGGATGGACTGGTTGGATCTCCTTGCAGTCCAAGGGACTCTCAAGAGTCTTCTCCAACACCACAGTTCAAAAGCATCAATTCTTTGGTGCTCAGCTTTCTTTATAGTCCAACAGTATTTATAGTCCATCAGTATTTTGTTTCTGTAAAACTTTTTTTTTCTTCCAAAGTTGGAAGCTCCCACTTCTGTTAGGAAGCACTGAATTAAGTCTGAGGTTTAGCTCCAGTTCTGCCTGGGTAGATCAGGTTGGATCGGACTACATTAGTGATGAAAATTAGTACTTGTGTGTGTGCCTTGAACTTAAAATAAGTCAAGGCTAATGGAAATCATCCAGTAGACCAAAAAGCAATTTAGCATTCCTTTCTGTTTTTGCTTTGGTTTTAAAAAGAATCTGTATAAGTGAGGAATTCTGTTTCATTTCAGAAATACATGCTTAGGACATCTTGGTACAGCAATGGTTTAGAACCTAATAGATTTTATAGAGTGCTTATACATATGGCTATCTCTCCAGTGGTAGGAGATGAATGGAAAAGTTGCTTGATTAATGCCTTTTTTCCTTTCCTTTATTGCTGACCTGCTTTTTTCCCTCGCCCCTCACGTTAGCCTCACTCTGTATATATTGGCCTTCTTGCCGCTGCATGTTCCCCTCTCTGGAACACAGTTCCCCTGCAAGGTCGCAAGGTTTGCACTCTCACTTTCTTAGGTGTCCAAGAGTCACTTCCTGAAAGAAGACTTCGCTCTCTAAAGCAGCACCCCAACACTAATTTATTCCTTCCAGCTTTATGCTTTTTTCCATAGCATTTTCACTACCAAGTTTTAATATATTGGTTTGTTCATTTATTTTTGTCTGTCTTTCCAGTAAATTTATATGTTCCATGAGAATGGGGACTTTGCTTGTTCTCCGCAAGTGTCCAGGGCCCAGAACAGTGCTGTTACTAAGCCAGCCTGCCAGAAGACATTGTTTACACAGATGAATGATTTCACGTGTTTGTATGATCCAGTTCACCTTCATAAAGCACCTGCCGCCCGTGAGGACGTGTGCCTTTAAGCAGTGTGAGGTTTAAGTTGAGATATCCATTCTTTTTCCAAAACTTCTTTTTCTTTCAAAGAAGTTGAATCTGAAGAATTTTGTAACTTTGGATTCAATTTTTTACTATCAAATTAAAGCTAAAAATGCTGCCAGGAAGGAGGGAAAGCCAGATTGGAGGGGGAGGAGGCGAGAGGTAGAAGAAGGGGAAGCAGAGAGTAGGGGGAGGAGAGAGCTGAAAGATCCAGGAAACCTGAGGAGAGGCAACAAAAACCAATTAAAGTTAATGAACTACAGCTAAGCTTTTTATTTTAGCTGTCCCCCCCACTCCCCTACAGTATACCAGCCTAAACTTGGAACTATTTTTCTTGGAGAGACACTTTTAAAAAGTAGATTATTTCCTCCCTACCCCCACGCTCAGAAAAAGAAAAAGGAAAAAAACTAATATGACGCTTTAATCAACAAAGGCATGAGGGTGTGTTTTGTGCAGTCAGTGAATGGATTTGCCCCTTGGCCTTCAGCCTTGGTTCTACCACCCACTGAATCCTGGCAAAATCCCAGGATGTCACGAATCTTGTTCTCCTCTGTCTTCACATAAGCCGAGAGAAAGTCAGCCCTACCGAGTAGTTATCTGGAGACAGGAGGCGGAGGTCCAATTGTAGTATCTAATATTAGAAATAGAGACGCCTCCAATGGTTTTTGGCAGACTGAGCCTCGAAAGAGTGGCTCTGGCTCTCCCACTCGAACATCTTAAATAGTTTATATATCTGTTTGATTAATTTGGCTGGAAACCTGATTGCAGTTAATGTATTAGGTATAAAAGTTTCGAGGAAGATTTTCATCTCGATTATACCCATTCTCTAGAATAACTTATTCCATCAAGCCTGCCGTGTTTAACTGATGAATGCTAATACTAATGAAACACCATCATGTCTACTGAGTGTTCTTTCTTATCCACAACGCCCCCTCCTCCAATTGAATATGAATGAAGTACACTTCACTAACATTTTCTGTTCATTCAACATTTTGGTCAGATATCACATTAAAATGTATGATTCCATTCTAAAACACAAAAAGTGGTATAAATTAATCTGCATGACTTCAGAAGTCATTTGGACTCAGAGCTTCTAACCCTCAGGCTTCTCAAGTATGCTTTCAGATGCTCTGGTTTTCACAATAATCTATTCTTCAATCTATTGCCTGCACCTCAGACTTGAAATAAGAACTTTTTTTCTATTTCTCAGCTTTCGTTTCATCGGCTTATTCCTTTTTGGGTTCCTAAATGGTAATAGGCTTGTCTTCTCTCATGGAAATTAAGAATCGTAGAAATAAGAGTGGCTTTACTGAGTATCTGGCTAATTCATGCTAACTCAGTCTCCATGTCACCCCAGTTTCCTCTCCTCTGTGCTTAAAAATACTGAGGTGCTCACTATTGCTTGAGGTGGCCCACCCTTTGATGGTAAAATCTAATGATTAGAAAGGTAATTCTTGTGCTGACTGAGCCATATATACTGGAACTTCTATTCATTGTAGGTGATCAATTTTGGTCACTTGCTTAGTTTTGCTTATTTGGTCATTTATTCATTTCCTCACTCATTTTTTCCTGTACTCAATAATTGGTGGCTCGTTTGGTAAAGAATCCACCTGCAATGCAGTAGACCCAATTTTGATCCCTGGGTCGGGAAGATCCCCTGAAGGAGGAAATGGCAACCCACTCCAGTATTCTTACCTGGGAAATCATATGGACAGAGGAATCTGGTGGGCTACAGTCCACAGGGTCACAAGAGTGGGACAAGGCTTAAGAGAGTAAACCACCACCACAGAGGCTGTATTAGCTCAGGGCCCTATAGCACCACATTCGTCTATTCTGGTACACATTCTTTTTTTATGGTTGAAAGAGGAAAACAACATTTGTAAATATAAATATCCTCCCTTCTAATTTTGCTGACAGTATAATTTTAAATTCTGTTTCCGGTCACTATCTTCTTGAAAAGTCCTGTCAGTATCTCTTAAGTGTGAATCCAAATTTGAAGGGTGTTTTATACATTTAAAAATCAGTAGAATTGTTATCCCACATTGAACACATGATTTCCCTTAATATTGCTTTTTTCTTTATATATATTTAGAGTTGGTCATTATTTGCATATTATCGGAAAGCCTTTTTGTTTTTTGAAATAGAGTTGTAGTACAATTAAGTCAGGAATCTTCCATCTTGTGTTTGGATTTGTGCGTGTGTGTATGAGAGAGAGAGAGAAAGATTGACTTAACTTTTTATTTTCATATTTTTCCCATGTAAGTTTTATCTATTAAAGATTTATTCTTTGTATTTTACTACCTGTCTAAAGAGTGTTTGCAAATAATGTAATCAAGGTGAACATTCTACTTACCAATAGAATGAAGATATTACAGACAAAAAAATGATAATATCTAATGAACATATAAAAATTCAGTCCCAACTTGTAATAAAAATGCAAATTAAAATCTCAATAAAATTTTATCCATCAAATTGCCAAATGTCAGTTGGTTTGTTTTCAAATTTTAATTTAATACTCATGGTAAGGAAAATACACACATTCATTTATTACTTGTTTGGGTATAAATAGTTACAATCTTTGCAGAAGCCAATTGGAAACTATTGAGAAAGAGTTATCATCATATGATCCAGGAAATGTTACATGGGAAATAAATGAGAAATGGGATTAATGATTTATGCACAAAAATGTTCAGTGTTATTTATGGCAACAAAATTTGAAATTAAACTTTCAACAATAGGGAAGTAGTTAAATGCCTCATGATATCACTAATGAAACATTGCACAGTTATTTACTGCCATTTAAAACTATTTAATGGCATAAAAATCCTTTCATTGTAATTTTAAGTGAAAAAATATTCAATTATATGTAGATTATAACTTGCATGAGTTAAAGAGTCACTGTCTTTTATTTATAGTTGATTTTCTGCAATATCAGGGCTTCCCTGGTAGCTGAGCTGGAGAAGGGATAGCCTACCCAGTCCAGTATTCTTACGCTTGCCTGGAGGCTCAGACAGTAAAGGATTTACCGGCACTGTGGGAGATGTGGGTTCAGTCCCTGGGTTGGGAAGATTCCCTGGAGAAAGGGAATGACTACCCACTCCAGTATTCTGGCCTGGAAAATTCCATGGACTGTAGAGTGCTGGGGTCACAAAGAGTCGGACACAACTGACTTTCTCTTTCACTTTCCCCAGTGCCTAGAATAGTGCCAGGCATTGGCAAACATGCTGTATATATTTGCTAAATGAAGTAATAAATGAATATGCAGTGTATTTCCACCTAAAAGTACACATACATACATATACACACAATTAAGAAGAAGAATCTGTATACAGGCAATATCAGTCTCTGTGTGTTGGCCATTATAATACATTTTACTTCTATGTTTTCACTAATTTCCAAATTATCCATCTTAAAAGCTGATGAAATTTACTGAACTAATAGCCTTGTTATGTCAAATAGTAATCCCAACTTGTGGAAACGTTCTTCATTTCTGCTTCTGTAGTTTGATTCTGAAGCCATGCCCAATAAATTTGGCTATATTTGCCTTTCAAGCATGGAGTCCTTTATAGTATGAAGTTATTTTTTTCCAGTTTGAACACCATTTGAAACAATGATCTGAGTGATTTTTAAACCTACTTCCTACCAACTGTATTAGAATGTGGGATCAGCCCATATCCTTCTATTCTGTTCATGATGATTTGTTGTTGTAAAGTGTTACCAGTGATTTCCTGGTAGCAAAATTTGTCATGATTTGCTACTGACATGCATGTCTACTGAGTTTCTCAGAAAAAGGAAGTGAAGTTAGTTTGACTTGGTTTGATCTTAGTGATCCGGGCAGTGATTATCTCTTTTCTTTAAATTGTCATGGCCCAATATTTTAAAATCTGTTCAAGAATTCTGTCTATAATGTCAAAGTTAACTTTCTCTTCTCTCTAAGATCTGCATTTTTGAAGATGAGTAAAATATCTGTTTGTCCCCTGAGTAGCACTTGAATACCTCTTCCCGACTCTAGTCTTGTCAAATTGGCCAAAGATAGAATGAGTCTCATATCTGTAATTGTTGACTAAACTGCTTTTTCCCAGATAACTTGAGAGATGCCTTTTAATTTGCCATGACATTTATCTGTTACATTTAGATGTTTAAATACATTTAAATTGGCAAGGTGCTTTCTTACTATCTTTGCATTCTTAATTTTCTAATTCAATACTTATTTTGCATTTCCAGATAGATCATGCACTCTGATAGAGAGGATTAAGGCCTCTTTGTTTTTATTTCCTATGAAACCTGATAATAATACCATTGTCTCCTGAGATTATTCTTTAACCCCCAAAGATGAATTTTCTGTACCATCTTCTACATTTCCACCAAATTGAAAGGATATGCTTTCTTGTAACTTTCTATTATAGAATAGTTTAAAAATTGCAAAAATATGGAAAAACAAGTAGTACAAATATTTAACCTGTATCTAGCTTCCCTGGGTAGTAAGAGAAATTTTGAGAAGGCTTCCCTGGGTAGGACGGGTAGCTTCCCCATCCTCTACCCCTCACCCCACCATCCCCCCACCCCTACCCCCATCTTACACTGAGAGTATGTACCGGTGTGCTGCCCCTTTACATCTAAATGCTTTCATGTGTTTTTATGGAAAAAATGAAAATATTTCTTATATAACCAGAGCAAAGTTATATACATCAGGAAATTGGCATTGATACTGATGTTCAGTCAGGCTATCATATATATATATGTTATATATATATATATATATGTATAAACATATAAAATTAAAAGTAAATAAATAAATAAATATATATATATATTTGGCTTCCCCAGTGGTGCTAGTGGTAAAGAACCCACTTGCTAATGCAGGAGATGTAAGAAACAGAGAAGCAGGTTCCATCACTGAGTCAGGAAGATCCCCTGGAGGAGGGCATGGCAACCCACTCCAGAATTCTTGCATGGAGAATCCCATGGACAGAGGAGCCTGGTGGGCTATAGTCCGTGGGGTTGCAAAGCGTCGGACATGACTGAAGTGATGGAACATTGGCATATTCAATATCTTAAACTGAAGCAACTAGGGAAGGAGCAGAAGCAGAAAGGTCACTCTGAATGTCTCTGCTTCCTTTTGCCCTTCTTCCCTAAAAGAAGATAAATCTCTTGTGAAAGTTTCCCCACGTGTCCTGGCAAGAGAGAAGACAGTTTTATTACCAAAGAGTTAATAAATCTTGTTAAACTAAGTATTATCTTCTTAGTTAATTCTTTGCCATTGGCTATGTATGGATGTGAGAGTTGGACTGTGAAGAAAGCTGAGTGCCCAAGAATTGATGCTTTTGAACTGTGGTGTTGGAGAAGACTCTTGAGAGTCCCTTGGACTGCAAGGAGATCCAACCAGTCCGTTCTGAAGGAGATCAGCCCTGGGATTTCTTTGGAGGGAATGATGCTGAAGCTGAAACTCCAGTACTTTGACTACCTCATGCAAAGTACTGACTCATCGGAAAAGACTCTGATGCTTGGAGGGATTGGGGGCAGGAGGAAAAGGGGACAACAGAGGATAAGATGGCTGGATGGCATCACTGACTTGATGCTCGTGGGTCTGAGTGAATTCCAGGAGTTGGTGATTGACAGGGAGGCCTGGCGTGCTGCGATTCATGGGGTCGCAAAGAGTCGGACACGACTGAGCAACTGAACTGAACTGAACTGAACTGAACCCTAGCACAAAATCCCTTGCATTATCTATTGTATTATTATTATTATTATTTTATTAATAAATAAAATTTATTATTTGTCTAAAAGCTTCAAAAGCTTCCTGTTCTGGTAATTTCTTCTGGTCTCATTCTTCTGAGAAGGCTCTCATATACATGTAAAAATTTAATAAAATCCATAAGCTTTTCATCTGTTAATCTGTCTTTATCAGTGTAATTTTAAGACCCAATCAGGGATTCTATGAAGATTGGGAAAAATTTTTTTCTCTTCCACAGCATAATATAATATATAATGAAAAGTACATATAAGTAATAGTGAAGAACATGTTCCAAATATTTTCATTTTTTTCTAGTAATATTGTTTATAGCAAAATATCATTTTTGTCTGGTCCAGGATTGAATGTTGCATTTAATTGCCACTTCTTTATTCTCCCCTTTTCTGGAGTAGTTTCCAATATTCCTTTGTCTTTTATGACCTTGGCATTTTGGAAGTATACAGACTAGTTATTTTGTAGCATGTGTCTCCATTTTGGTTTGTCTGACAGTTCTTCATGATTAGAGTCAGGTTATATATTTTAGTAAAAATACCGCAGAAGTGATGTACCCTTCTCAGGAGATGCAAATGATGTCCATTTGTGCCATTATTAGTGAATTAGCTTTGATCATTTGGTTAAGGTGGTGTCTGCCAGGTTTCTCTCATAAAGTTACTATTTCCCCCTTCATAATTAATAAGTTTCTTGTGGAGAGATGCTTTGAGACTTTGTAAATATCCTGTCTCATCAAATATTCACCCTCTACCTTGAGTATCCATTGAAGATTTGTGCCTGAATCAAATATTAGAGTGATTATTTCCACGTAGTGAATTTCTAATTCCATCTACTTTAATACACTCATTAGCTGGCATTTTTTATGTAAAGATGGGTTTTTTCATTTCCTCCTTTTAATTATTTATTTACTGATTTATATTAGACTGGTCACATGAATTCTTCATTATTTATTTGGATGTACAGTTTGTGCCAGATTGGCCAATAGGAACTTGTTCAAACTCATGTTTTTTTTTGTTTGTTTGTTTTTTTGGTGTATTATTTTGATATGTCCTTTTTTGGGGGGGCACAATTTCTTTATTTCCTCAAAGATATTCCAAGAACTTTTTATCTTTTTTCATCTTTTTATCTGTTTTCATCTTTTATCATTTTTTATCTTTTTATCTTTTTTCATCCCTAACCCAGCCAATTTTCCAAGAATCTCTGTTCCTTTTAGTGTAGGATAATGTTTAGAAATCAAAGTATGGTTGCTAGGTGTGGTCTTTCTACTGGAATATTACTGCTTATAGGTTGTTTCAGAAGACACATGCACCGCATACATTAACACATATACACCTGTGTAAACAAAGCTATGTTTATTTCATTATCTGTTATCTGTCCATTCATCCATATTGATACTTTTAGTTGAAATGCAACAGCAGAGTTCCTTCCTTTAGGTAAGTGTTGCAATTCTCTCCTCAGACATTGAGAAATCTGCCTGACTGTATTTTGATATTCAGAGAAGGCCTGCTTTTCTACTTAAAAAACCTGATAAGGATTTCAGTTACCAATTAAATCATTGGAAACAAGGAAAAATAACTGTAAATTGTAGACAATTATGGCAAATTCTGAATCTTCATATTTCTTCACTTTCTGTGAATATATTGTCTCTCTAACCCCGGGTCATACTCTTCATTCATGGAGTTTTAAACATTCACACACTTGGGTTATCTTGAAGATAATCTTCAGTTGGTGATCTTTACCACTGAGGGTCTTTGCCTATTGAATTGCAGGTTTGAGTCTTTGCACTATTGTGTTGCAAAACTCAGAAGTGATGTACCATGGACAGGCCAGTGGAAGCATTTCAGCTCAGTCACAAGTAATAAGGGGAGGAATGTCTGTAGAGTATTTAAAAACAACAATAAAACCAATAAAATCAGTCTGATTTATATTATAACCAAATAAAACATTTTTAGTGATAAAATACTCTTCCCTACTGGGATGGATGTTTCCCTCTTGTCCCACTGGTAGTTCACTCAAGGTTGGTCAAAGTAGTTCAACTGATACTGCGTGACATTGGCATTATGTTCTATGTGCTTTCAAAACAATGTTTCATATTTATTTAAGCTTCCTAGTAGAGTTTGCTTTTTCCCCCAAATTGATCAGATTTAAAGTAGTCAATATATTGATACAATTACTGTTTCTCAAATGTGAATGATGAATAGATCTTTTTCAAAAGAAAAAGCAATTCTCATAACTCATTTGGAGGTGCATCCCGGAACCCTAATTGGAAAAAGAATGACGTAAGAAAAAGTGAAGTATAAGTGAAAATCACTCAGTCGTGTCAGACTCTTCGGACACCATGGACTGTACAGGTAGCCAATTCCCCAGGCTAGAATACTGGAGTGTGTAGCCTTTCCCTTCTCCAGGGGATCTTCCCAATCCAGGAATATAACTGGGGTCTCCTGCATTGCAGGCGGATTCTTTACCAACTGAGCTATCAGAGAAGCCCTATGACTTAAGAAATACATGTTTAATACCTGAAAACAGCATATTTATTCAATTGCAAATTGTCACTTCAAATAAGCTTATTTATAACTGATTAGGTATTTTTTTTAAGTTTGTCATCAAAATGACAAATATTATACAAAACAATATTTTTGCAGACCTTCTAATTCTCTAGAATGCACTCTGAGATCCCAGTTTGAGAAATCCCAGGCTAGACTTGTAAATTGTTCTCCTGTGTCATGACACATACTTTTTTTTTAGAGATGCTATTGAATCTGAGAAAATCTGCAACAATCAGAAACATGTTTTCCCTAGCATTTTGCTTTAATCCTTCTATAGATATCAGACATTCTCACAAATTCTGTGATATATCAGTCTTACTAAACAAACACTATTTATGCCAATGTCTTGAGTAGTATCAATGCGGACTGAAAACTTTTTAACATCCTTAAATTCTTCTTTTGAAATTATGAAGAGCCCATAAAAAGATACTGGGTCATGATGTAAATCATGCTACAATAAGTGACTGTGATTATTAAAGTTACAGAAATTATACACTCAGCTCAGGCTAAAAAGCAGGTCAATCTCACTTTCAGTTCAGTTCAGTCACTCAGTCATGTCAAACTCTTTGCGACCCCATGAATTGCAGCACGCCAGGCCTCCTTGTCCATCACCAACTCCTGGAGTCCACCCAAACTCACGTCCATTGAGTCAGTGATGCCATCCAGCCATCTCATCTTCTGTCGTCTCCTTCTCCTCCTGCCCCCAATCCCTCCCAGCATCAGAGTCTTTTCCAATGAGTCAACTCTTCGCATGAGGTGGACAAAGTACTGGAGTTTCAGCTTTAGCATTATTCCTTCCAAAGAACACCCAGGACTGATCTCCTTTAGAATGGACTGGTTGGATCCTCCTTGCAGTCCAAGGGACTCTCAAGAGTCTTCTCCAACACCACAGTTCAAAAGCATCAATTCTTGGGCGCTCAGCTTTCTTCACAGTCCAACTCTCATATCCATACATGACCACTGGAAAAACCATAGCCTTGCCTAGATGGACATTTGTTGGCAAAGTAATGTCTCTGCTTTTCAATATGCCATCTAGGTTGATCATAACTTTTCTTCCAAGGAGTAAGTGTCTTTTAATTTCATGGCTGCAGTCACCATCTACACTGATTTTGGGCCCCCCAAAATAAACTCAGCCACTGTTTCCACTGTTTCCCCATCTGTTTCCCATGAAGAGATGGGACCAGATGCCATGATCTTTGTTTTCTGAATGTTGAGCTTTAAGCCAACTTTTTCACTCTTCTCTTTAACTTTCCTCAAGAGGCTTTTTAGTTCCTCTTCACTGTCTCCCATAAGCGTGGCGTCATCTGCATATCTGAGGTTATTGATATTTCTCCTGGCAATCTTGATTCCAGCTTGTGCTTCCGCCAGCCCATCATTTCTCATGATGTACTCTGCGTATAAGTTAAATAAGCAGGGTGACAATATACAGCCTTGATGTATTTCTTTTCCTATATGGAACCTTTCTGTTGTTCCCTGTCCTGTTCTAACTGTTGCTTCCTGACCTGCATGCAGATTTCTCAAGAGGCAGGTCAGGTGGTCTGGTAATCCCATCTCTTTTGGAATCTTCCACAGTTTATTGTGATCCACACAGTCAAAGGCTTTGGCATAGTCAATAAAGCAGAAATAGATGTTTTTCTGGAACTCTCTTGCTTTTTCTATGATCCAGTGGATGTTGGCAATTTGATCTCTCGTTCCTCTGCCTTTTCTAAAACCAGCTTGAACATCTGGAAGTTCACGGTTCATGTGAACTTCTCACTTTAGAAAAACACTATGTGAAAAACATCTAGAATCTACTCTCCAGATAGGAAACAAAAAGGATAAATTGAAGATTTATTACTTCTTATACTGTAAATTGGAGAATATTTTTTTAAAAAAATGATTCCCACAAATTTAAGCTTTATTTCTTCTTTATGCCTTTACAAATATAAAATTGTCTGAGACTTTGGCCACCTGATGCAAAGAGCTGACTGATTTGAAAAGACCCTGATGTTGGGAAAGATTGAAGGTGGGAGGAGAAGGGCACAACAGAGGCTGAGATGGTTGGATGGCATCACCGACTCAACGGATGTGAATTTGAATAATCTCTGGGAGTTGGTGATGGACAGGGAGGCCTGGTGTGCTGCAGTCCATGGGATCACAAATAGTCGGACATGATTGAGTGACTGAACTGAAGTGAACTGAGACCATTTGGGACAGTTGATTGTTTTTCCTTTCAACAGTAGCAGAAATAAATGAGTATTCTGTTTATCAGTGAAATCATCAGCTAGAACTTTGAGAATTTATTTAATTTGATTTTGGTCAGAGATAGAGCTTCATTTGAATATCTATTTTAAATCCTTTCTAAGACAGCATTTTTGAATGTTACTTCATTAAAAAATTTAAAGAGTTTAAAACATTGTTTGGATGCCAGTGGATAGTGTTAAACAAGGTATCTATATTAATTCTGATCAACTCTGTCTTAGTAACAGCATACCTCTTTTACTACCTGAGATCTAAATTCTCACCAAGTTGTATTAAATAGCATTGTGAAGTGAACTTATTTAACCTCTTTCACATTCAATTTAATCTTATAAAATGAAAATATGAGTACCTTCACAGTTACTATCACAATAATATTGAGAGATCAAGTGAAATTAATGCATTTGAAAGTACTTTGTAATTGATGAAGCACTATGTAAATGTATTGTTTAAATTATCACCAAATATTTTTTTGTTGTTCGGTTGCTAAGTTATGTCTGACTCTGCAACCCCATGGACTAGGGGTACACTAGGCTTCTGTGTCCTTCACTGTCTCCTGGAGTTTTCTCATGTTCTTTGAGTCAGTTATGCAAAATATTTTGTAGCTTTGTCTATATTTGAATTCATTCCATCCTACAAATGTTTATCTAGATCAGTGTTTCTAACACTTGAATGTGCATCAGAATCACTTGGAGGGCTTGTGAAAAGTTTGCTGAGTGTCCTCTTGGAGTTTCTCTTATTTGATAGATCTGAGGTGGGGCCTGAGAATTGGCGTTTCCAACAGGTTGCCAGGAGATGCTGCAATTGCTGGTCCAGAAACCACACTTTAAGATAACCAATGAGCTAAAATTCTAGCTGTGTTTTTCCATGTAGAAAATGTGTGTTTCCCACAGGTATAGCAAATACCTAACAAATAATACCATTAAAATATTGAAAATAAATAAAAATAAATGAATTTACCTCTTTGAATACTTTTATTATGCTTTCCTTCTCAAGTTTTATCTCCATTTCCAGTGAAAATAATAGCTTCATTGAATCAGACTCAGAAGTGGTAACAGTTTATGATAATTTCAGCAGGTTTTGTGTTGTAATTCTTAGTTTGATCATACCTGTCTCAGTTGAGCAGATTCCATGGCTCAAAGTGCCTCAGTAGCTACTGCCATCTGAACACAGTAGTGAGTCTGTAAATATGTACTTTATATCCTTTATGTGTGTGTGGATTTTAGTCTTTTCCTAAAAAGTATTTTTTGAATTAAGTTGTTTCAGAATATTTAACCTTTTTGTATTTTGGGGAGGTCATACACATTTTAATAAATCTTTGAAAAAATTATGGTAAATCTCTCTGAAAATAAACTTATACATGAAAATTTTGATCACAAAGAAAAATGATATATACTTGAGACTATGCATGAAGAAGAGATCTATTTAGGCTATGTAAATTTCACTGACCTTAAAATTAATTTAAATAAACTCTATTTTCCATAAAATGATCCTAATTGTACTGAGAACAAAATGACTTGTATAGTGACTTTTGTTTAAGTTTTCTATTTAAAAACCAGATTCTAAGATCAAGGCTGTAAGGAAGTTGGCTAAGTTGAATGATTTCTTTTTTCATTTTTGTATGTATTGTTTTACCAGGGACAGATTCCTTCTTAAATTAGACTAGTTCTTTTCATACAGTGTCTTCAGGAAGTATAGTTGGACCAAATGGCAAGAAATATCAGCCAGAGAGTTTATGCATGTTGAAATGTATGGCTGAAAGAAAAGTACATCTTGGTTATTTTTGTGGCTCTGAAGGAAAATATCCCTTCCGATTCTCTACCCTTAGCATGAATCATCAAAGAGAGCTGGAAAAAGTAATGGCTGGAAATATTACAAGCGTTCAGAGTCAGTGATTGTCTCTTGAAGGTTATGTCAAGTTTGTCAGGCACTACCAGAGTGCATGACCACCTCATGCAAACATTGTGTGAAACACTTGGAACATAAAAAACATATTTTTTAAACAAAAACTGGAGGGATTTAGTTTTGACCTTATTTCAGGAATTATATTTCTTAGATAAGAGGCCTGGGTTGTTGTAATTTGGGCAATAAAGAAATCCAACTTTGTTTTTGAGAAATCTCAGACTGCAAAGATTAGATTTTGGAAATCCATTTTTGATAAACCATTTTTGAAGCTATCAAAAAGTATAGTAACTGTACTACTTTAGGGAGTAGTCACTATATTACAGCAATACATTGTAATTTGAATTGCAGAATTGTGAGATCCATTCTTCAAAGAAGATTCTCCCTCCCCCCCGCCAATTTATGAAATAGAAATTTAATTACTATTGGTCCAAGCCCATAATATCTCTAGATTTCTCCTGCTGATAACTACCCCTTATTCCAAGGCACTCAACTCCATTAAGGTCTGTAGGTGAAATTCAAGAAATGTATTGAAACCCAGGAGAATGAGCCATATTTAGAATGCCAAGCAGAATTACACAAAAGGTACAAACCAAAGAATCCCTGCAGAGTTACAGAGGAGGAGAATCTGGCCTGTGGCTCAGGTTAGAAAGCAGAAAATGAAACAGAAAAATAAATATCATCTGCTGTGCGATAATGAAGAGAGAAGTTATGTAATGGCAGCTGAACAGTGTTTTTATTGTTCTCACTTAGACATTAGGTCCAAGATTCTCAATCTGTTCTTGAATATTTTTCAGAATCAGGTAATAAGTAGGACTTGTGACCCCCTGTTAACAAAATGGCAAGATCTAACAGACATCAATCTTTCCTGGCGGATTCTTGTTTGAATAGAACAATCTGACAGTGAAGTTAAGTTTGACTTAATTGCTTTACATGGCTTTGCAAAACATTTGTAGTATCTCTAGGCTCTTATCTGATGCTTAAGTATCTTTAGTTTTTCTTTTCCACAAAGAAATGGTTCTCTTCTACATGTGTGATTAGATATTACATCTTATGACATATCATTTGAAATCTCACAGTTTGAGCATATGTCTGCTATTCCCCTTCTTGGAGTCCCTTTCTTTTCCAAGTAATTTCTTTTTTAGTTTGGATTAAATGCACTATTGCCTAGTTGATAAACCAAATGACTTCTAAAGGCATCTTTCTTGATTGCGACATAAAGATGGATAAAGGAAAATGATTTATGCATTTGTATTCTGCTTTTAATGATAGATGTCAAAGGCCATATTTTTTGGTTTGGTTTTGTTTTTGCTTCCCTCTCCCTGCACTAATGATGATGACCATCAACATTCTGTACTTAGAATTAACCCTCAAGGTAATTCATTAGGGGATCAGGGCACCCATTCCCAAGGCACTATTGATTAAATCACAACCTAATTGGTTTAGGACTTAAGTTCATTTACTTGATAGGTAAAATTTGGTTTAACTCCTTCATGGTGTTTTATATTTATCATAGAGTAGCTACTTAAGAAAAACAAAGTTCAAAAGCTGGTATTTAAATACCTCAGCTGTCAGGAGGTCATTTTGCCATGTGGGTCATTAATATTCTAAACATCTACGTCAAACGTAAGTGGGCTTCATTATGCCTATTCTGAACTGACTCTGTAATTTCCATTTCTATCTATACTAAATTGGGTTGACATATACACTTCTGTTCTTCTTCTCATTTAAATTAAATCCCCTAATCACAAAACTTAAAATTAGGCCTGTCCTATTTTTGATTTTAAATGTCAGATTCTTGGGAAGACACTGATCTAATGGGCCAGTTAGTAATCACTCAATCAATCAATACAGGTCTGTTCTTAATTTTATTGTGTCAGTTTAGTTCAGAACGTTAGAACTTCTCCACTTTGAGGTTCCGCAGCCTTTGAGGGTGTTGATCTGTATTGATCCGTGCTTTGTACACCTTCTGTGGCATTTGAGAGGGACCACCAAGTAGCAATTAGTTTGCAGTCTTTCAGCTGTGGTAAGAATGGAATAGGTGTTCACCAATTACGGTTCTCCTGATAATAATTCTCAGAGGGTGGGGCTCATCTTTCGAGGTTTTCTCAGATCCTGCCAATCATTGTCAGAAGCTTTTAAATAGAAACACTTTTCAACACTTCAGAAGCTCTTGAAAAAGACATACATTTTTCTTTTGTTGTCTCTTTAGGTTTCTCACTGCTAATGACTACTGCCAAGATGTATAAATGGAACAGTTTAGCTAAGAGAAGAGTCTCTCTGAGGTTTGAAAAGTTTCTTGCCCCATGACAATTTTTCTCTCATTTTGTGATTGAGTAGGGACAGAAAATCCAAGATAGGCAAGCAGGGAATCTCTTTCAGATAATACAGTTGAGCCACCAGAGAACAGCTGGTTCCTTAAGACTACTTCCCTGACTGTCTTATAGCTGGAGACCCAGAAATTCAAACACTTTGGGAAAGGGGATTTAGACCTGCTGAGATCAAATGTGAATGTCTGGAATTCTTAAGAACAGATCATATCTGGCCTCCATCATTTATGGAAATAATAGGCAAAATGAATTCTTGAATAAGTACCTATATTTTGGAATTTGCAAAGGGCTGAGGTTATCATATTAACATCTGTGAAGGGTAGGGTAAGGAACTAATCCTAATTTGGAAGGACTTTCTTGGTTTAATGGTGAAAGTCCCCTCTCCTGGGAATTCCCTCAGTCCAGGGAAAACTAGAACACTTGGTCACCCGAAAAAGGGATATGGGAGTAACAGAGACACTTCATTCACTTTCTTTTATTGGGCTTCCCTTGAAGTAAGTGTTCATTAAGCATTTCATTGTCATATGTTTATGAGTGTGGACCTGTATGTTACATTTCCCTTTATTTAACTGATTTTTAAAAAATGGTTTGGTAGACACATCACTGGAGAGGAGAGGAGGTCCATGGACTCTAGCAGCCAATTTCTTGTGTGAAGTAGAACAGTTCCCATTCATAGGAGATTTTTGGAAGGTAGGTCAAGGCATTCTTAAAGGCACATTGATACTTCCACACTCCTCCTTAGACGCATAGGTATTTTCTTAAAATCAGTGTTCTATAATTTGACCTGCTAGTGGGCCAAGGTAGGTGTGAATTTGTCTTGAAAACAAAAACCACAGAGAGTAATCCACCTTGAGAGTTCATTTTGTATCTCTATTGACATGGATGATATGTAGTTCTATTTACAAAGGTTGGCATGTACACAGAAACTAAGATGGGAATCTGAAGCTCTCTGGAATTTTGCTTAGATAAATTTAATAAGATATTCATGAAGATACATTTTCTTTGGAGCTACCAATTGGGATGAACTGAGTTGATGCAATACACTGTTATAATGCTAGAAGAACTGAGTGATCAATAGTGGGGAAGTCCTGGAGCACTGATATTCAGAGTCCAAAAAGCCAGGACTCAGAAGTAAAACTTGCTTAAATGTCATCTTATATAATGCTGTCAGCATAAAAATACTGGAGTGCTATTGTGGTACTAAAAGAAGGACACTTTTCACATATCTATGGTGAAGGTGAAGAAGAAAGAAATGAAGAGAGTTGAAACAGAAATTATACATTCTTTTGTTATTTCTCTATTGTCGCTGAAGGGGGTTTGTAATTATTTTTTTCATTACATAAGCTAGATAACACATTTGTGTTCTTGCCTGGAGAATCCCAGGAATGAGGAAGCCTGGTGGGCTGCCATCTCTGGGGTTGCACAGAGTCGGACACAACTGAAGCAACTTAGCAGCAGCAGTGGAGGGACAAAGGATTTGGAAAATGTGGAAGTGTAAAGTTCTTAACAATTTGGCATGAAAGTTTATCCTCAACCTAAGACCCCAAATATCAGTCCCATTAGTAAAAACCAAGATGCTTGTTAAAATACAGCACAACATTAAAGGCTACTGGTTGAGGAATGGAAGTTCTTTGTTGATTGCATAAAATATAACATCATGGTCAGGGGTGGAAGGAGCTTATGGACTCAAATTACTATATAAAAGACTGAATGTATATTTTACCTGCTGATGAATATATTACTAAAAGGGAACATACATGCTGTATCACTTTTCAGAGAGGGGAAGAAGTGTGAGGTCCTATTAAAATCTTTACTCCAGGATCTGTTTCTCTTTCCTGTCTTTGCAATGTACTGTGTAATGATTACCAAATGAAACCCTAAAAATATGCTCACCAGCACTCAGCTTTTTTGTAGCTAACTTTTTTTTTTTTCTGTAGAACTATTTTCTATCTCTGTCAGTGTTTGAGATGATGGTGGAACTCTTGGTTAGGGAATTGTGTTAGGAAGGATAGGCTAGTCCATGCTGCAGTAACAAATACACCTATTAGTCTCAGTAGCTTACCACAACAAAGCCTGGTGAAGGGCAGCAGAGGTTCTTGCCCAAAGAATGACTTGGAAGTTCAAGTTCACTTAATTTTGTGCCTCCACCATCCCAACATATGGCTTCCAAAAGAGTCATCAAAGGAAAAAAGAGAGGTTTAGAGGAGGCATTGTTCTCTAAATTGTCTCACCCTGTAAGTAATTCATGTCACTTCTGCTTATAACCCTTTGGAGGCAAGAACTAGTCAAATAGTTTTAATTTAACTGTAAAGGAGGCTGGGAAATGTAGAGGACCATATGGGTATTTGATAAATTATTGTTCTGGTCACAATCTAATCTTCCAGTCACAGATTATCGCCTTGCTCCTTTCACCCCGCTCATAGGACAAATTCAACCCCTCCCCAGGGAGACAATCGAAAATGTCTTCAATCACTGCATACAATTCAAAGTCTAAGAACTCTAGGTTCAAGATAGCCTCTGAACTAGGTCTAATTGTATCTTCACTTTTCCTCAAGTCCCATAACTTGAAGACAAATTATATCTGTCCTCTCTCCCAAATGCCAACAATGCAATATTAGGAAATGGGAAGGATTGGAAATAATCCAGCAGTCCTTCCTTCAAACCAATTGTGAAATCCTGCTGCACAGATAAGGTGAAGCCCCTGCCATGAGGGGGTGGAGGGTTGGGCATGGAATGGGTGGAAATTTCCTTAATTAGATCATGATTCTCCTCTGTTCCTTTGTTTGTTATTCTCAGGGGTCCCCTGTGAAGTAGATGCTGAGGAATGTGCCCTCTTTAACTTTAGCACCTTATTCTCAGCCCATTTCTTGCTCTTGGAAGACTAGGAGGCAGAGTTGTTTTTAAGTCTTCAGCAGACAAATTTTCAACCAGTAATGTAGTTTCTTTGGCAATGCAGTAGCTTTACAAAATTAATAGGTTTCAAG
The DNA here is from genome assembly GCF_001704415.2 of Capra hircus. Lineage (NCBI taxonomy): Eukaryota > Metazoa > Chordata > Mammalia > Artiodactyla > Bovidae > Capra > Capra hircus. The sequence continues at coordinate 21,098,651 of NC_030814.1, forward strand.
TCTGTTTCTAGTAAGTTTCATGTTCCAGAAGCCTACCCCAAATTCTTCTTTTTACATACTGTCTTTTAATCTGCTGTATATCTTTGCTCCCAATACTTTTTCCTCTCTCAGTTTTATAGTGGCAACCTGGAGGCTATTAGACTTGAATTAAAAGAGCATATCCTTAATTTGATCTTTGCAGTGAATCACTTTATTAACTCAAAATGTTTGCCTTGTAATGAATTAGAGGCTATACATGTGTCTCGGCATAAGTTTTGGGAGAGATAAATGGGTTGAAATCATCTGCATCCAGGGTTCGCAGTGCCTTCCAATGGAATATTGTCTGGGTCTGGACGTAGGTTTTTTTGTTTCTTTTTTTAGTTTTATGTCTAGGGAAAGGGGGCGCTAGGGTTAGTGGTGCTTAGTGAGTAGAGGCAGTAGTATTGTATGTATGCCAAACATACAATACAGAGGGCAGCTTCACACTACTAAGGATTATCTGACTCAAGATGTCAAGAGTGTCAAGGATGAGAGCCCCACCTCCAACACATATATATATATACTCCAGAACCTCCCACCTTCAGTTACTCAAGAATTGTTCAGTAGTTTTCAGATCAATTGACAGAACCTTTTACCTTCTTCAGGGTTGATATTCTAGAAGATAAAGCCAGTATCCTGTGTTAGTTTATATTCATGGAAGAAACCAACCCAGCTATATTTATTTTATGTATTTTGATACAGATGTATGTTATGTGACTTTAACACAATTCCAAGTCCACAGAAGCCCCCTAATGATATTTCAGAATAACCTTTTCCCAGTGTTTTCCTTTTTCAACATAAAAAGGAGCCTTCTCCATTATTTAGAAGAAATAAGAAGTACAAAAACTTGGCCAATTACAATCTCTCTTGAAAGTGAAAATCTTAATGGTAAAATTCTAGAAATCTAATCGACCAAATGCAATGGTGCTTATAAGCAAAAGTTAATGAATAAAACTGGTATATTTTTCTTGAGAGGGAATATAAGACTGTATTCCTGGAAAACGAGTAGTATTTTGAAACGCTTTTTTAATGCATTCTTGAAATGATTTAGAGCAACTGATAATCAATCAGCATTTTCTTTAAGAAAAACCTATTGTTGTGGAAGGTTAACTTCATTTTAGCATACTACTTAATGAAAAGGATGGGAAAATGCTATAAGATGAACTGTTTTCTACTGAGTTACTGCTTAAAACTACTAATCATATCTTTAAAAATGTGCTGTTTGAGTTAGAGGATTTGTATCATCTCAGTCTTCTCATCCATTAGCAACGCTTCCTCCTCTTGCTTCGTCTTTGTTGTTATGTCTATTTCCTCCTGGTGTTCATCTTAGCTGTAGAAAAGGAATGCTTGAAGGAAATGCTGCCATTCGACTAACTTCTCTAATCCTCAAAGCCTGCCTGTATGATAATCATAGACTTACCTGGCTCACTAAATATAAGGGGGATTAATTATAATCTGCTACATTTCTTGTACTTCCTATGCCTTATTTCCATTTTGCCTGTTGTTATGATTTTAGATGTGAGGCACATGGATGATCACTTGTTTTAAATAATATACTCATTTATACAAAGAAAGAAAAGTAGCCAGAAATTATAGAAATTGTCCATTTTTTGAATAAATGAGAATGTCACATGTAGAATGCCAGCTTGTTCACCTCATCTTTTACCCTAACATCAAACTGTTCTAGCCTGTCTTTTTTGTAGTTATGAGTAATACCCCAAATATTTTATAGCACAGTGATGAGTCACAAAGTAGAAGATCTATAAATACTCCTGTTCTTGAGAAACAATAAAGCTATCTATTTTTTTCACATTCACTCACCTCATATGCTGTTTCATTTAAGGTTAAGCTTTTTAAAAACAACTTTTTCCTACTTTAGACTTTTAATCTCAGTACAAGTTATGTTTTCTAGTAAACTATTTCATTTTATCTGATGCTTTGTAAATGTATCTAAATCTAGCTCATCACGCATTGCTAGTTGCCCCTAATCATACACACAGGTCTGAATTACTCCACTCCTATTTAAAGAAAAAGAACAAAAAGTAAGAATGGCAGATGTGTTCATAATTAATATCCTACTGGGTTAATCAACAGATCCCTGGGAGTGCTCTGAGACTTTAATATTTAGAAAATCACTGCCTTGATCTATAGACCTCTCTTTGAACACATATGTACAACTGTTAAGAGTATTTGGAGGATGTGATCCTTGCAAATAAGGTAGTAAACAGTATTAAGTCACAACTTTGTCTCTTTGAAGAACCTAATCTTATGCTTGATTTTGACTGTTTCAGTGAGGCAGTTATGTTTACGTTATATAGCTAATACTATATGCAAGTGCATTCATAATTTCTTGTAGGTATTTCAAACAATTTGAAGTACAGCTCTTCTAAAACTAAATACAAACAAGATAGGCTGTTTTTTTTTTTAAGTGGATATTTCAGAATTGCTGAATTGTTGAGTACTTCTGAAGGTGAGGACATAAGAGGCATGGTGACTCACTGAAAGATAGGAAGAAGGAAGAGTGGATGATTTATAGAAAAACTGTCTTTACAGTGAGACAACCCTAAGTTGAAAGCTCAGTCTCCTATTGTGTAGCTCCCTCAATTACTGAAGAGCTCTGCTCTTTGCTTGCCTCATTTATAAATGTGGAGTAAAAATACCTCTGTCTTAGACTTTGAGGTGTTAAATAAGATGGAGCAGTGCTTGGGACATTAAAACGTGCTAAATTTAAAAGTTCAGTTTAGTGGAGAATATAGAACTCTTAGCATAAAAACACCGTACTGTATAAAAAGCTACATTTTAGTTATAGCATGGTTTGCATTTCACTTTTGGAGTTAATGTATTCAGGTATGTGCCTGGCACATGGTGGGTACTCAATAAACGTTGAATGAGAAAATGCTGGCTTGAACAGAAATCTTGGAATTTAACTAGGAATTTAGTCAAAGGGGGGAGAAAATAGCAGGATGGGAAGAGGTTCGTCAGTTCTCTCTTTAAATCCAGGATTTATGAAGTATTTTCTGTAAGCAGGGGGCTACACTACATGATTCCTGTAGGTGTATTTTACCTTGATAACTACGTTTCAAGTACTTTTACTTCGTGTTTGCCTAGTCAAGGCATTAACTTCTCTGCAACCTGACTTTTCCGTTGAGAATGATAATATTAACAAATTTTCCAAGTCAGAGAAGTCCCAGCATTTCAGACTCTGAGGGCAGTCAGGGATGTGTGAAGGTGAGGGCTTGGGTGCTTACCGCCCACCGTGTCAGTGGGTGCCGCATGGTGCTTGCCCACGCGAGCCTGCTCATGTCAGAGAGAGTTAAACATTAAACAGCAAATAAAAATACCGTGACAGCTTGAAAGAGACGGAGGGGGAAAGCCAAATGGGTTATAATTTAGTACTTTAAACTGCATTTTCCTCTATTTTTTTTTTTTTTTAACAAGGAGTTCCAAATTTTCCTTTTGCAACAGGCCTCGCAAATTATGCGGTTCGAGCTGACGCGTGTGGCTGAATCTTCAGATGCCTAGCGCTCGAGCCTGACCTGCCTTTGCCTGCCTTTCAGTCTGTGTCTGCTCCCCACCCTGCCTTCCAGACTCACTGACCTTCTGTCTGTTTCCTCATCATGTTGATTTGTGTTTCCTGCCTCAGGAACTTTCCACTTGCTGTTGCTTCCTCCCAGTGTAGGCTTCCTCCCTCTTGTCCTTCATGCTTCAGCTGAAGTACCACTTCTTCAGACCGTCGTCTCTCAGCACGGTCACTGACGGAGCCTCTCTTCCGCAAGAGTTTTTCTTTTTCTTTTTTTTTTTTTCTTCTATCACTCCTCCTTCTTTTATTTCCCATAATAAAACAGAACCACTATCTGCTTATTTATTTTGTTCAATCAAATATAAAGTTCCAGGTTTGTATCATTCAAAGTGATGTACTTATACCAATGTGAAGAAAGTGTCCTGGCACATAGTAGGTGCAAAATAATTCCTTGTTAAATAAGTAACATGCTGTTTATTCATCCTAAAATATTTATAAAAGATCTGCTCTAACAAAGACAGTAGGATATGAAGGGGCTATTAAGATGCTCTTCTAGGAACTTTTAATTCAGTCAGGAAGATGTAAACAGATATATAATTGGGAATGATACAACATAACTTTAGTTAAAATTAATGTTATTAAATAAAATATAATTATATTGGGTAGCCACAGAATAGAGTGGTTTGGACAAGTGTAGGACACACAAGTCTACAGGAAATCAGTGTTTTTTTAATTTTTTAAGGCTGTATTCACAGCAAAGAGGTCAGATATTCAGGGAGAATAAACCTAGAGAATCTTATCTTAGGGGTGTTAATGACAAATTTAAAAGTTTGTGGTAGCAAAATGGTTAAGAAGGACTTTGTTTTAAAAACTGCAATTCTGATGGGAGTCAAATTTACTTGATCTCTAAGAAAGCAGATAGCATTTCAATCTCCAGGCATGTGAAAAAGCTCAGCTGTAAAAGATCACTACTTATCCTAGGGACTTGGGTGAGTGTGGTCAATGCTTCCTAACACTACATGCACCAAGCACAGCCTTGATTTCACCTTCCCAAACCTCAATGCTCCATCTCTTGATTCTATTGTTAACTATTTGTTATGGAAATTATTTTTACCTTTTCGGAGTCAAATTATTCAGATTGTCTCTTTTGTCCTGAGCCTTCTTCCTATTAAAATAGCTCTATTCAGTTATCCACAGAGCTACAACATCCCAGGCTAAGTCAGTTCAGTTGTGTCCAACTCTTTGTGACTCTATGGACTATACCCTCTGTCCATGGGATCCTCCAGGCAAGAATATTGGAGTTGGTTGCCATGAACTCCTCCAGGAAATCTTCCCAACCCAGGGACCGAACTGCATCTCTTATGTCTCCTGCATTGGCAGGTAGGTCCTTTACCACTAGCACCCCCTGCGAAGTGCCAAATAATATGTTTCTGCTCCATTACAAACTGGGGACCTTTCGTGTGTGAGGCGAATGTGATAACCACTACACTACCGAAATGCCCACCTTCATAGGTTCACAAATCTTGAGGCTCTGAATCTCCGCCTCCACCAGGTTCAAATTTATTCCAGGAGAGCCATAGGTATGCCTAGAAGGTTGGCAGAGACACGAAGAGGTGGAAAGGCAATAATTTTGAAGTTCCCAGGCTGAATCTCAATATCTATTTTTAGCTCCGGTTTAATACAGCAGACAAGTAACAGATTTTTTGGAAAATCCCACAGTCCAGAATTTCAAAGTCATGTAACCAATAAACTGGTTTATGCCCCTTGATTCTCAGGGGTAAAAAAAAAAAAAAGCCACATACTCTTTGTTTTGATTTTAGGCATTTTCGGAGGTCAGTTTCTCTGGAAGTAGAGTCTCAGCTAAGACAATGGCTTAAACTAGGAAAGAAAGTGTTTGTTCAGGAGGAATTTCTACATGAGTCAGAGAGGAGGATAGAGAAAAGGAAAAAAAAAAACACAACAACAAGCAAAGACATGATTTCAAGTGTCCAGCTTGAGCCTAACCCCACAGGGAAGCACTAGAGCATAAACTGCATCAGAGGGTCTGTCCACCTTGAGGAAGTGGGGCTTTTGTATCCACGTTAGTTACTGACTGGCTCAGTCACCCAATGTGGGGTGTTTCTCTCAGTTACCTGCAGTTAGGTGATTCCAGGACCTTGAAGATTATCTGTCTGAGGGGGTTAAGATATGAGCTATGGAGCAGCAGCACTAACAGCAGCAGGTTAAAGGGATCACTGTATATCTGAGAGGGCGGCCAATTATGTCTTTAGTGAGCATCCAACTGGTAGAAGTAGATACAGGCGCAGGTCAGTAATTGCAGCCAGAAAGCAGAGTCTTTAAAACCTATGATAGTTGTCCATTTCAGAAGGGCCAGATTATGAGACAGAAATAGATCAGGGATAGTGCACATATAAAATTCTACAGAGAGACCAAGAAAAACAGGAAAATGGAATTGATCAGGTACATGCTGGAGAACTTTGACCCATGGATTTATTAGATTTGTATGAACTAATTTGCAATGTCTTAAGGAAGAAAGGCCTGGTGAGAAAGGGAGTAATATATACCCAAGAATAGTCCTCAATTATTCATGAGTGTGTTTAAACACACATTTAGAGATTAAAAACATATTTGAAACTGCTGTGATCCCATGACATCGCATTGTATATTACTGTGAGCAGGAGATTTAGGCTTTTTTTTTACATTTTTATTTTTACTTGATTTTACTTTACAATACTGTATTGATTTTGCCATACATTGACATGAATCCACCACAGGTGTACATGAGTTCCCAAACATGAACCCCCCCTCCCACCTCTCATCCCATATCATCTCTCTGGATCATCCCCGTGCACCAGCCCCAAGCATCCTGTATCCTACATCAAACATAGACTGGCGATTCGTTTCTAAGGCTTGATATTCATCTTATTGCATACGCTATTTATACTTTTCACCTTGTCTTTCAATCGCTCAGTTGTGTCCGACTCTCTGCGACTCCATGGACTGCAGAACGCCAGGCTTCCCTGTCCATCACCAACTCCCAGCGCTTGCTCAAATTCATGTCCATGGAGTTTGTGATGCCATCCAGCCACCTTGTCTTCTTCGTAACCTTCTCCTCTTGCCTTCTATCTTTCATGTTTATCATTAAATTTCAAAATCTCTTTGAATAGAAGAACTGTAAGAGGATGCGCAAAGAGAAAGTTCACTCCTGAAAAGAACACAAGGAGTTCGTTTCAGAAGACTTTGGCGCTAAGTGAGCTGTGTGAAACGTTTAATACTAAAACAAACAAAAACAAAAACCACCACTCACTGAGTGGAGAATAAGATGTTTCTTTGTAACAGCTATTCAAACCAACCATTTGATAAATGACTGCATTAGAACTTTCTGAAAAAGAAATTTAAATCAGCCCAGAGGGACAAGTTTAAAGAATGGAGCGGAAGAACATACATCATTTGGTCATTTGATAATAGCCTTGTGTCTGTAATAACCCAGTATCTGCAGTACTGAGCATACTGGAGGCACTGTGTTTTTGAAAGAGGATTCGCTTTGGATTCAGAGGCAGTTGACTTTAAATGGTAGCTTGGTTGCCTGTCTGTTTTCATCACCATGGGTAAGTCACAGAGTGCACTTTCCTCATCTGTTCAATGATCCCTGGCACGTTTTTATAAGAATAAATAAAGTACTTATACACAGTACTTGACATATAGCCAGAAACGGTTAGTATACTCTTTCTCATTCCCTAGAACCTGAGGTCTCATTTATTTGCTCCACAAGGTTCATGCCATCTTGGCTCTAAATTGATTATCCCATCTCTGTCGGTGGCAGGTGTGCCACAGCCTCCCCTTAGGAGTCAGTGACTGTCGAGTGGAGGATGAGCATGGATAGGTTCCTTAGCATTTCAGGATGATGTATAAATGAGTAAGCAAATTAGGGAGCAAGCAGATCAAGGGTACCCAAAGGTTGCTGCTAAGCTGCTAAGTCGCGTCAGTCGAGTCCGACTCTGTGTGACCCCATAGGTGGCAGCCCACCAGGCTCCCCCGTCCCTGGGATTCTCCAGGCAAGAACACTGGAGTGGGTTGCCATTTCCTTCTCCAATGCACGAAAGTGAAAAGCAAAAGTGAAGTCGCTCAGTTGTGTCTGACTCTTAGCAACCCCATGGACTGCAGCCCACCAGGCTTCTCCATCCATGGGATTTTCCAGGCAAGAGTACTGGAGTGGGGTGCCATTGCCTTCTTCACCCAAAGGTTAAGGATATAGTAAAAAAGGCACTGTGATTCCCAGTGAAAACACCCATCAAATATCTATGGATTCATATATAATACTTTCCTTAAACACATAATAGAGTCATAATGTTAAAAGTAAAAAAAAAAAAAATCATGTTAGTTTTCTTTTTCCCTTGAGATCTAAAATATATGATATACTCTCTAATTACACCTTGCCATTAACACACAGTCTTCAACAATTTATTTCTAATATTTTATACTAGGCCCTTAGTCTTATTTTTTTTCCTTCATAGTTGGAGTACAGTTGACTGGGCTTAAATCTGATAAGAGGCTGATTGGGGTTAAAGATGTGCTGTAATGGGAATGCCTAATGATTTCATCTTTGTTTCAACTGTATTAAGCTCATGAGACCTACGCTTTTTATTACTATTATCAGCATTTTCAATGTTCATTTTCCACTCATTTTGGCAAAATAATAAGGGCAAAGAGCAAAAAATATTCAAATAATTACATAGAGGCTGCTCTTTACAGACAAAGATGGCATGACTGCCCAAACAGAACTCTTGGCTGTCAGGCGGTGCCACCACACATTAGTGCAAAATGTTCGTTGATCTGCTGATGTATGAAAGTCTGGATTTGGCATACAAAAGGCACTTTGGAGTGTCGATGTATAATGCATGAAAGTGTTGGCTGTTCAGAAGCTGAAAATATGAAAGTCAGGGACAGCCTGTATGTATATGAACAAAGAAAAGGAAATAGATATAATAAACCGTGGCTGACTTTGTCCCGTAGGTGTTGAGGAAGACTTCTGAGTGGAGGTGGCTTTAAGCGCAGATCAGTCCTTAGCAGTGAGTGGACTTGGATCAGGGGTTGGCCCACAATCTATATAAATGTGCTCCCATCTTGGAACTGTCAAGAAATATGGTGTGTTCAGGAAGGATGAATGCAGAACATAACATGTGGGAAGAGACATGAGGAAGTTAGTTTGGAAACAGAGTTTGAAGAGCCTTACATGCTAAAATCAAGGAGATTGCATTTTATTGTGTAGGTCAGTGGGTCTTTTTATGGTTTTGAGTTGAAAAGTTATGTGATTTTAATTTTAAAAAATCCAAATTTCATACTTTTCTTAAGAAAGAAGAACACAGAGCTTCCATTCTTAAGAGGCAACACTTGGCTAGACCAGATTAGCTGTTGCCTTTTTTTGCATAGAGCTTCTGCTCTCGATGTTTTTTCTTATGCTTGATGGGAGTCTCTCATCTAATGCCTTGCCTGGCCCTGATAGACATTTAAATTTATGGGCCCAGAATATGATGAGGTCCATCAGATGCTTTCAAAGATAAGAATGACCAGAGAAATCCATTTTCAAATTTTATCATAAGATGGATATTGTTTGAAGTTCTGCACATTAGAAAGATGTGTCTGGGAGCCACAAGGAAGGCAGTTAGGGTAGGCTTGCTAGATAGAGTGTGCAAGAGAGAGAAACTAGTGGATTATTTAGAAATTCCTAGTAAGAGGTGGAGAAGATCTGAGTATCTTCTGTGTTTTTGAATTCCAGGTTGTTGCTCAGACACTAAGTCGTGTCTGACTCTTCTGACACCGTGGACTGCACACAGTACACTAGGCTTCCCTGTCCTTCAGTGTTTGCTCAAAAACTCATATCCACTGAGTCAATGATACCATACAACTATCTCATCTTCTGTTGCTTCCTTCTCCTCCCACCTTCAATCTTTCCTAGCATCAGGGTCTTTTTGAATGAGTCGGCTCTTTGCATCAGCTTTAGTCCTTCCAATGAACATTCAGGGTTGATTTCCTTTAGGATTGACTGTTTTGATCCCCTTGCAGTCCAAGGGACTCTCAAGAGTCTTCTCCAACACCACAGTTCGAAAGTGCTCAGCCTTCTTTATGGTCCAACTCTTGCATTTGTACATGACTACTGGGATAAACCATAGCTTTGACCATATAGACCTTTGTTGGCAAAGTGATATTTCTGCTTTTTCATATGCTGTCTAGGTATACATATTGCCATGCATATGATAGGTACTCAATAAATGTTAGTTTTATTTGCGATTAGACATTTAATCATTGGGTGGAATTTTTAAAGCACTCTTTTGGTCCTAGTTTATCACTTACTAAGTACTAGCAAGGAAGTAGAATTCAGTGACAGCTCCAAGTAAAGATTGATACTAGAAAGTTTCTTTATTTCTTTGACTTTTTATTTTGTATTGGGGTAAAGCTGATTAACAATGCTGTGACAGTTTCAGGTGGACAGCAAAAGGACTCAGCCATACATATGCATGTATCCATTCTCTCCCAAATTCCCCTCCCATCGAGACTGCCACATAACACTGAGCAGAGTTCCTATGCTACACCGTAGGTCCTTGTTGGTTATCCATTTTAAATATAGCAACACTGGGGAGTTTCTTTAAATTGTTTTTATGTTCGACATAATACGTTTCAATGCATTTTTTGAACATTTACAGATTTCTATCTGCTTTTGCACATTAAAAGTATATTGTATTGAATATGTGACCATTAATAAAACTATTCACTTTTTATTAATACTTTTAATTCTTTATAAAAATTGAATAGATTTTAAGAAATATTTATAAAATATAAGTAATAGACAAAAACCATTATTCAAAGAATTCTTATAAGTTGATCATAAAATCACAAAATGGAATATTAACATTCCTTTGAAATCTGTTGTGTCACCTATTCTAAGTCTCTTCCATTCATATGTAACTCAGAGAAAATCACAATAAATTTGATTTTATGTTTATCATTTCCCTATTTTTCTTTATATTCTTAACCATATGCTTCTAATACTAGCTCATATAGTGCTTACTTTTCCATGTTGTCTCTAATTTTCCATAAATGGAATAAAACTGTATGTGTTAATTGACTTGCTTTTTTTTTTTTTTACTTGATATACCTTCACTGGTTTAGACATTGATTCAAGTAAAAGTAATTCATGACTTTCCATTGCTCTCCAGTGTTTCATTGTATGATAACATCTTGGTTTATTCATCTATTATATTTAAATAAGCATTTGTTGTTATAAATAATGCTCTTATGAAGATCATGGCATCCAGTTCCATCACTTCATCAGTGGAAAGAGTGTCACACTTTATTTCTTTGGGCTCCAAAATCACTGCAGATGGTGATTGCAGCCATGAAATTAAAAGATGCTTACTCCTTGGAAGGAAAGGTATGACCAACCTAGACAGCATATCAACATGCAGAGACATTACTTTGCCAACAAAGGTCTGTCTAGTCAAGGCTATGGTTTTTTCAGTGGTCATGTATGAATGTGAGAGTTGGACTGTGAAGAAAGCTGAGTGCTGAAGAATTAATGCTTTTGAACTGTGGTGTTGGAGAAGACTCTTGAGAGTCCCTTCGACTACAAGGAGATCCAGCCAGTCCATCCTAAAGGAGATCAGTGCTGAGTGTTCATTGGAAGGACTGATGCTGAAGCTGAAACTCCAGTACTTTGGCCACCTGATACAGAAAGCTGACTCATTGGAAAGGACCCTGATGCTGGGAAAGATTGAAGGCAGGAGGAGAAGGGGATGACAGAGGATGAGATGGTTGGATGGCATCACCGACTCTATGGACATGAGTGTGGGTAAACTCCGGGAGCTGGTGATGGACAGGGAGGCCTGGTGTGCTGTAGTCCATGAGGTTGCAAAGAATAGGACACGACTGAGCAACTGAACTGAACTGAATGTTCTCCTGGTGCATGTAATAAGTGTTTCCTTAGCACTTAAACCTAGAAATGGAATTTCTGGGTCAAAAAAATGCGTGCATTCAAATTTTCAGATAGTTTCAAACTGTCTCCCAAAATTAGTTTACCAGTTTACAAAATGACCAGTGTGGTATACATGTGTAAATATTTACTTGCATCACCTGTTTGCCAATGGTTGGTATTGTCAGACTTAAATTTTTCCCAACCCAGAGAGTATGTAATACTGTTTTATTGCAGTTCTAGTTTATAATTCCCTGAAAAATGCAGTTTATTATGTTTACATTTGCTTATTACTTATTTGAATATTATGTTTTGTGACGCATTTGTTCACCTCTTTGCCCATTTTATCTTCTTATTTATTACTAGAAGTCCTTTGGGCACTCTGGATCCTGGTCCTTTATTATATATATTGAAAACATTTTCTCTTCTCTATATGGTGTTTTCAGTTTTCAGTCTTACCCTACCCTGCATAGGCTGTGCTTTTATGCACTATTACTAATTTTTATAGAATAGGCTCCTATGTTATCTTATAAAAGTTTTATAGTTTTGGTTTTCATATTTAGCTCTTGCAATACCACCGAAATAATTTTTGTGAAAGATATGAGTTAAAAATCTAATTTTATTTATTTTTTCTGTATGGATAACAAATTGCCTTGGCAATGTTTAAGTTCCGTATTTTTACTATGGATCTGAAAATTCATCTTTGCCATAAATCAAGTTTCCTTGAAAGTGTGGGTCTTTTTCTGGGATATTTTGACTGGACTATATTCCAGTCTCTGTGGTAATATCACAATATCTTAACTTCATTAATTTAAAGATAGTTATTTAAGGCCATTTACAACAACATGGATGGACCTAGAGAGCATCATAGTGAGTAAAAATAATTATTGATATTTGGTAAGGGATCCATTCTAATTTCAATAATTTAAAAATAATTATTGATATTTGGTGAGAGAAACATTCCAATTTGTTATTCAAGAGATTCTGAGCAATTCATAGCCCTTTGCTCTTCCATTTTTAATCAGCTTGTCAAGTGCCACTTTAAAATTTTATTGTATATTTAAATTTTTTTCTTTTTTTTTTAATTTTTACTTTATTTTACTTTACAATACTGTATTGGTTTTGCCATACATTGACATGAATCCACCACGGCGGGTTCATGTTTGGGATCGCATGTATATTTAAATTTTATTGTTAAATTTGGGAAGATCTGACATCTTGATATCAAACTCTCTAATCTATAAACATTATTTATTTATGTTCTTTAATTTTTACTGAATTTTATAATTTTTTTCTATAAAGTTTTTACAGAATTTTGTTAGATTTACTTCTTAGACTTTATATGTTGATATAATCTATAAAACATTAGATAACATTTAAAAATTTGTACACTCTAATTTTCTGGTTGGGATACAGAAAACATAATTGATTTTGTATGTTATGTTATATCTTAAAAGCTTGCTAAATTTGCCCTCTAATCAATTCTAATATGATTTTGATTTTCATAGACTTTGCAGTGAAATATCTGTTCTTAATGAAAACTTTGTTTTTTCATTTTCAATGTATACACTTTCTTTTTCTTGTTCTACTATGGAAATTGCTATAATCATGGCTAGAAATATTAGAAACAGATACCATTGGTTTACTTGTGACACTATAGAAGAAGTTTTCATTGTTTCACAGTTAAGAATGATGTTTATTATAGATTTTTCTGAACTATCTTTATGTATTCAAGAAAGTTTCTATTTTTTGTGTGCTGAGAAGTTTCTTTTTAACCATGTATAATTTTTAAATTATTAAGCCGCTTTCCTAAGCCAATAGACATATCATTTTCCCTTTATTAATGTAATGAATTACAATAATTTGTTTTCAGATATAAAGGCAACAATAAATTCCTAGGATAACCTAACTCAGTTATGATGTTTTGCAATTGCTGGATTGAATTTGCATGTATATATATTTAGATTTATGCATTCATTATTATGAGAATCCCTTTCTCATATTGTCCTTGTCTGGACTTGTATCCTAGATATTCTTCTTATAAAGTTAGTTGGGAATTGTTCTAGTTTTTTATGGTACCCTAGAATAGATTTTTATGATTTTAATTATTTCACCCTTAACTCCTTCAAAACTCACTAATAAAACTCTCAAGATATGGAGTTTTCAGTATAGAAAAAGTTTATCTACTAATTTAATTTATTCACTGATTAAGAACTCTTAAGGCATTCCATTTCAATTTTGGGCAGTTTTGTTGCTATATTTTTCTAGAAATGTTTCCATTTAAATTTTATTTTAAAATTGATTCATATAAAAACATTTATAATCTTTGTATAGTTGTTAGTATGTAGCTCTGTTCATTTTTCATTCCTATTTTTGGTGCCTTATCTACTTTTTTATTATTTGTGTCCAATGATTGCCCATTTTATTATTGCTTTGAAAAGTAAGAAGTTTGCTTTGTTGATTTCTTTTATTTCATATGTATTTTCTTTCAGTAATTTCCATTGTTTTCTTTTTATAATAGTGTTTCTTGTTTGGCTTACTCTTATTTATTATCTTCTTTGATCACCTGATTTTTTCCTTGAAAATTTTTTTTATTGGAGTATAGTTGATTTACAATATGTTAGTTTCTGCTGCACAGCAAAGTGAATCAGACACCTACTCTTTTTCAGATTCTGTTCCTATATAGGTCATTACAAAGTACTGAGTACAGTTTGCTGTGCTTAGTTATCTATTTTATCCCTAGTGGTGTGCATATGTCAATACCAATCTTCTAGTTTATCCCTCCTTCCCTTTCCCCCTTGCTAACCATGAGTTGTTTTTCTCTTTTTACTGCATAAATGGCTCTATTTCTGGTTCATAAACAGGTTGATTTGTACCATTTTTTGGACTCCACATATAAGCAATATCATATGATATTTTTCTTTCTCTGTCTGACTTAACTTTGTTCAGTATGACAATCTCTAGGTCCCTCTGTGTTGCTACAGATGGTATTATTTCATTTTTTATTTTAAGGCTGAGAAATATTCCATTGTATGTATGTAACTGTTCCTCCATCAGTGGACATTTAGGTTGCTTCCATGTCCTGGTTATTGTAAATAGTGCTGCAATGAACATTGGGGTACATGTATCTTTTCAAATTATGGTTTTCTTCAGGTACATGCCCATGAGTGGGATTTATGAATCATATGGTAGCTCTAGTTTTAGTTTTTTAAGGAACCTCCATACTGTTCTCCATAGTGGCTGTGCCAATTTACATTCCCGCCAATAGTGAAGGAGGATTACTTTTCCTCCACACCCTCTCTAACTTCTGTTGTCTGTGGTGGCCATTCTGGTGGTTTGAAGTGACATCTCATTGTGGTTTTGATTTGCACTTCTCTGCTGGGAGAAATATCAATAAGCTCAGATATGCAGATGACACCACCCTTACGGCAAAAAGTGAAGAGGAACTAAAAAGCCTCTTGATGAAAGTGAAAGTGGAGAATGAAAAAGTTGGCTTAAAGCTCAACATTCAGAAAACGAAGATCATGGCATCTGGTCCCATCATTTCATGGCAAATAGATGGGGAAACAGTGGAAACAGTGTCAGACTTTATTTTTTTGGCCTGCAGATGGTGATTGCAGCCATGAAATTAAAAGACGCTTACTCCTTGGAGGAAAAGTTATGACCACCCTAGATAGCATATTCAAAAGCAGAAACATTACTTTGCCAACAAATGTCCGCCTAGTCAAGGCTATGGTTTCTATGAAGAAAGCTGAGTGCCCAAGAATTGATGCTTTTGAACTGTGGTTTTGAAGAAGACTCTTGAGAGTCCCTTGGACTGCAAGGAGATCCAACCAGTCCATTCTGAAGGAGATCAACCCTGGGATTTCTTTGGAAGAAATGATGCTAAAGCTGAAGCTCCAGTACTTTGGCCACCTCATGCAAAGAGTTGACTCATTGGAAAAGACTCTGATGCTGGGAGGGATTGCGGGCAGAAGGAGAAGGGGACAACAGAGGATGAGATGGCTGGATGGCATCACTGACTCAATGGACGTCTGAGTGAACTCCAGGAGGTGGTGATGGACAGAGAGGCCTGGCATGCTGTGATTCATGGTGTCGCAAAGAGTTGGACACAATTGAGCGACTGGACTGAACTGAACTTAACTGAACTGAATACTAAGTGATGTTGAATATCTTTTCATGTGATTGTTGGCCATGTCTTCTTTGGAGAAATGTCTGTTTAGATCCTTCACCCATTTTCTTGTGTGGTTTGTTTGTTGTTTTGATATTGAGCTGCATGAGCTGTTTGTATATTTTGGAGATTAATCACTTTTCAGTAGCTTCATTGCAAATATTTTTTCCCATTCTGTGGGTTGTCTTTTCATTTTGTTTATGGTTTCCTTTGCTGTGCACAAGTTTTTAAATTTAATTAGGTCCCTTTTGTTTGTTTTATTTTTATATTAATTACTCTAGAATTGGATCAAAACTATTGTGCTGTGATTTATGTCAAAGAGTGTTCTGCCTATGTTTTCCTCTAGAAATTTACGTTGTTAGGGAGTGCTCTAATTTCATTTATTTATATGTGGCTGTCCAATTTTTTCAATACCACTAGAGGATGAGGTTGTCTTTTCTCCATTATATTCTTGCCTCCTTTTTTATAGATTAGGTGGCTATTGGTGTCTGCGTTTATCACTGGGTTTTTATTCTGTTCTGTTGATCTATATTTCTGTTTTTGTGCCAGTAATATAATGTTTCTATTACTGTAGCTTTGTAGTATAATTTGATGTCAAGGAGCCTGATTTCTCTAGCTCTGTTTTTCTTTCTCAAGATTGTCTTGGCTGTTGGGTTTGTTTATGTGTGTGTGTGTTTTCATACAAATTGTAACATTTTTGTTTTAATTCTGTGGAAAATGCTGTTGGTAATTTGATAGGGACTTCATTGAATCTGTAGATTACTTTGGGTAGTATAGTCATTTTGACCATATTGATTGTTCCATTCCAAAAACATGATATATCTCTCCATCTGTTTGTGTCATCTTTGACATCTTTCATCAGTATTTTGTGGTTTTCTGAGTACAGCTCTTTTGCCTCCTTAGGTAAGTTTATTCTTAGGTATTTTATTCTTTTTGATGCTATAGTAAATGAGATTGTTCCCTTAATTTCTCTTTCTGATCTTTCATTGTTAGTATATAGGAATGCAAGAGATTTCTTTGTATTAATTTTATATTCTGCAACCTTATCAAATTAATTGATGAGCTCTAGTAGTTCTCTGGTAATATCTTTAGGATTTTCTATGCATAATATTATTTCATTTTTTTCTTGATGAATCTGACTGAAGGTTTATCAGTTTTGTTTATCTTCTTAAATAACCAACTTTTGGTTTCATTGATTTTTTGCTATTGCTTTATTCATCTCTATTTCTTTTATTTTTGCTCTGGTCTTTATCATTTCTCTCCTTCTACCATAGGTTTTGTTGGTTTTTCTTTCTCTAGTTGCCTTAAGTATAAGGTTAGGTTGTTTGAGACTTTTACTGTTTCCTGAGGTAAGTTTGTATTTATATGAACTTCCCTCTTACAACTCCTTTTGCTGCATCCCTCATGTTTTAAACTGTCATGTTTTCATTGTCATTTATTTCTAGGTAGTTTTTGACTTCCTCTTTGAGTTCTTCAGTGGTTCATTGGTTGTTTAACCTTTAAGTGTTTGTGTTTTTTACAGTTTTTTTTTTTTTCTTCTTCCTGTATCTAATCTCATAGCATTGTGGTCAGAAAAGATGATTGATATGATTTCAAATTTCTTAAATTTACTGAAGCTTTCCTAATGGCCCAGCATGTAACCTACAGAAAAAAGTATTCTGCTGCTTCTTTATTAAAATAAACATATAGAAATTTCTTTCCAAATACTGTTTTAATTGTACCCTTCAATAATAATAACAATATTCTACTATCATTTGGATTTAAACACATTAGTTCTGTTATACTTCCTTTTTTGATTTATTATTTGAAAGTATGCTTTTTAGAATTCTAAACATGTGGTTATTCTAGTCACTTTTTGTTAATGATTTCTTATTTAATTACATTGTGATCAGCAACATGGTCTGTGTCCTTCCAATTGCTGTAATTTTTTAGTGAATACCCTAGACATTCTAACGTGAATATTTAATATAGAATCATCTAATATTTAGCAATGTATTTCCCATTCTTCCAACAATACAAGAATCTTAGTAATGTTTACTTCAATGTCTCTGATTCCAAAGTATATGATCTTGGCATTGACTTTTTTGGGTTTATATTTTCTAACTCCACAATAAATTATTTACCACTGTTGCTATAAAAGCATTTCCCAGATTGTAACATTGAAATCCCAGAATTCATTTTTCAAAATTGTTTTTCCCATAACCCTGAACATAAAACTCCATTGAATATCAGCCTTGCTTAAGTCAACTATCAGCCTATCCTTCACACTTTGGAAAACAATTTGACTTTTTAATTCATATGAGAACTTTGTCTTGGTGTTCTAAAGTTTCACTATGGTGAGTCTGGATAGTGATTTCTCTTTTCATTTTTCTAACTTGGGAATTTTGGGGCTTCTTGAATATGTGGATTGATATCTTTCATTTGTATCAGATAATTCTCAAAATTCCTTTTCAAATATTGCTGTATCTTATTAGTTTTTCTCACCCTCTTTTTCTATATGTGTTTCTGTAAAGTCAAATCTTAAGTTTGAGTTTTTCAGAACATAGATTTTGTGTGAATTAAGACTGTTAATCTGTATGAAAACTGGCCTTTATTTATATTTTTAACTTTGCATTTATTTTGAAGATTGGACATTTGAGGAGGGCTCACAGATTTTTAGGATTTTTCTTCTATACTGCTCATCAATCTACTGATGTATCCCTGATCAATTTTTTATATCTATGTGTGAACAAGTATTAAATCTCTTTGCTAAATCTTTAATTTATTTTATTTTTTATTTTCATAAGTTCTCTTTGAAATCTGATTGGTTGTTTTAATAATGATCTAATGATTTTTCCACTCATTTTAAAATATATATTTTATTTTAAAATAGATGTACTTATTTAATATTTTATATTGATAAATCCATTTCTGCTAATTTTATACTTGTTTCCCCCATTGATATTTCTTGTTGGGGGAGGGTTATGCAATTTTGAACTATGATCTTATGTTACTTAGAATCCCATCTATAGTCTAGGATGAAGGCAGGTACACAAGAGAGAATTTCCATTTGCTTTTGTGTGGCATCTGTGTATATTACCCAGTTTGGGACCAATGTAAATTCAACTTTTGCCTTAAATTATTTAGAGTAACTTCATGTGTGAATTTATGCTACAAACTCATGTGAAAGCTAGTTTTTGCTTGTGAAATCTCAGGGGAATATCTTTAACCTCACTTTTGCTATGAAGGCTGGAGCTCTGAGGTCACAGCTGTTTATGAATTTTTTTCTTAGACTTCCTACCCTGAGGAGGCTTTGGTTTTTGACTCCTGTCCCTTGAGTCCTTGAAGGCCATGTAAAGGAAATGCTGTTTACTTAGTAAATCCCTCAGGATGAAACCCAGCTTCAATAATCCTCTTATTAATATTTTCCACCTTCATTTAGATTTTAGCCTGAATATTCCTTATTTCTTGTGAATTAATCAAAATATTTAAAAAAAATATTTACACATTTAGAAGTTTTTCAGTGGGAAGGTTGATGTGCCATTGTGCCAGAAATGGAAATCTGTTTACTTTTTGACTGTAAAGTATTGATGCACAACTTAGAGGAGATCTAGAAAGTTAACATTAGTTTTAGTAATTTTTCTCCATAGGGGTGATCTCAACATAGGTAAGCCAGAGATGAGAGTTATTTCCGACAGTGCAGATTCATACAGGACAGTGGCCAAAAAGAAATACACCTGTGGAAAAAAGTTAGTCTCAGTGAAGGTTGGGTGGAGTTTCATTGTGCAAAATGGAAAGGGCAAAGTCAGTGTGTTTATCTCAGATAGAGTGGCGGTATCAAATAAGGCTATGTACTTAAATTTGAATTTCAAATATATAATGGATATTTTTAGCATATGTTCCAAATATATTTTGTCTAGTCATCTCTCACACAAAATATCTAAGGGGTTATTGGATAAATGGAGTACATTATTTATGAGTACATTATTGTGACTAATCGAAAGCCTTAGAGAAGTTCTTTGCAAACTTTGGTGTGAAATACACATTACCAGGAAGATTTGTTCAAATGAAAATTGGTGATTGAATCAGTCTAGAGTAGGGCATGAGAGTCTGCATTTCTAACATGAATAGCTCTGCTCTGAGTGTAAACATGGAAACTCCCCTTCACATAAGACAAATTTCAAACAATAATCTCTCATCAACAAATAATTTCCTACTGCTCTCTCCTGTAAATGTCAGGGTAGAAATAAATGTTTCTAAGCTTTTGAACTTTATTGTCAAGCTTGCTTATAAATGACATTGATAAAGTTTGGCTCTGAATTTAGTACGCTCAACTCTTGTGGCTAGCCCTTTTTTTAAAGCATATTCTCATGATGCCACCTCACCATTAAAATGCTTAGATAGTGGAACCTGTTACTATTTTGTATTCCACTTTATATAGATGTACATAGTTCATGTTATTTCAGACAAATAAATCTCAGTTTTCCATATGTGATATATCCAGAAAGAAGGCAATAGAAATCCCAAGGGGAGAAATTATTTCGGATAAATTTCCAAATAAGTCACAACTTAATCTCTTTATGTCTCCTTGTATTTTAGGCCAAACTGGACTGGTATTAAGAGACATAGTAGCTTCTATTATACCAGTTGTATTGATTAAGAGTTTTATATCTGCTGAATTTTCACATGAACTGCAGTAACTCTAACTGAGGAAACAGTAGAATATCAGAGAGAGAATGACAGAGACATGCTGGAATCATTTCCATGTATGCTTACTTCCCCTTCTGCCCTAACCTCTGCCCAATTCCATACTGCACTTATAAAAACAGATGGGAATGCCTGGCATAAGTGGAGTAACTTTCTGGGTTAGATTTTTCAACATTTTCTTAGAGGCTATCAAGTTTTTCTTCTTCTTTGGAAAAGCTGTTTTCAGTTTTCCCATGCTATGAGCACATCTTGTAAATTCATGAGGAATTCAGAATGTTCAAAATGGTACAGTATAACATGACTAATGAGTGTGAGCTCTGTATCACCTTATTATCCTGGCTCTTTTTTATTGGAATGTGAATTTTTACATAAGTATTATGTACTTAATTCCTATGAGAGTTAAGTATTGTTTATTTTTTGTCATTATTCTGAAGTTTTCTTTCATTTGTTTTTTCTTAAATTGCCATGAAAATAAATACAACTCATGATATATTTAAAAAGCAGCAATTAAAAAAAAACATATTCTTTTCTCCTAATTCATCATATATCTGTTTTTGCATGTTAATGGTTATATCTCATTAATGGCTTTGTGGTGTAACTCTGTAATTAATATTTATATATTAGATATAGTATTTGTTCTTATGGAAAAAAGAATTATATAGCATAAAATTAAATGTTTTAAAGCATTCAAGTAAACCAAAAATATTTCCTCAAAAATGTGTTGAAAGGATGTAACAATCCAGCATGTGATTTTAATTAATGTCCAAGTAACTAAAAATGTATTTAGTTCATAAAGAAAACATATTGACATCTAATTATGGATCATAGAATTTGGTGCAGTGAAACCGTAGTGCATCTGTTCAGTGAAAACATAATCATGGAGAATACTAAATGGCACAATATATAATGAAAAATTGAAATAATGTACAAATAAGACCATTAAAAATCATAGTGTGAAACCAGATAGATTTGGAATTTAGCAAGAGAAGTCTGGTAGTTCTAGATTTATTGATAACAGAGATTGTCAAATTCATGCTGAACTTGCTATATTAGTTTCGGTGGTCATGCAGCAGAATATTCTCTTCTCTCCTTTGATGGAATTTAAAATTTTAAAGTGGAAGGGGAAAGTTGGTGCCATTAAATCATTTTTGTATTTGCAGACTTATATGTAGATCGAGCTAAGGATTATCTTTTCAGTAAATCATTTTTCTTTAGTCAATGGTAGGCAAAACTAACAAATGCCAAGAATATTCTCTTGGTTCATAGTAAACACTGGTCCTCCTGATCTTTTCCCCTCCAGTGTATTCTATACCTTACAGAAAAGATTTCTCAGATTTGAGCTTGTATCTGAATACCCTGGAGAATTTGCTAAATTTTGGGCTATATTCCTAGTGATTCAGTTGTCCTGGGATAAGGCTGCATAATTTGGGTTTCTAGGGATTCTCAGTTGATGCTGATGCTGTGGATCCAGAAACCATATTTTGAAAACTACTGACTTGGAGTCTTGCTTATCATCTTGAAGACAATGTTGCCCAATACTCCCATTTCACAACCCTTTATTGGCTTCTCGTGGTCTTCTAAATCAAGCTCAAACCTAACAAGGTATTTAGGAATGTCTACCATGTTGCCCCACAACCTGTCTCTTCTGCCCATGTCCAAGTTGCCTCCCTCTGGGTACTTAATGCTTTAGTACAATAGTGTGACTCACCACTAGAGAACATGGCCCAATACTTCTCTACCTTCATATTTTTTGTTATGCTATTCCAGTCCACCCAGAAAGCCCTTCCTTTTTATCTTCCTAGTTCAGTCATTTGAGTCTCAGCACAAATGCTCCCTCCACCATAAAGCATCTTTGATTCTCATTTATGTAGGCCACGAATAACGTCACACTTCACTGAACTATTTCCACATTTCATTTTTCTTATATTGTTGTTGTTCAGTTGCTCAATTGTGTCTGACTCTTTGCAGCCCCATAGACTGCAGCACACCAGGTTTCCCTGTCCTTCACCATCTCCTGGAGCTTGCTCAAATTCATGTCCATTGAGTTGGTGATGCCACCCGACCATCTCATCCTCTGTCATCCCCTTCTCCTCTCACCTTCAATCATTCCCAACACCAGGGTCTTTTCTAATGAGTCAGCTCTTTGCAACAGGTGGCCAAAGTATTAGAGCTTCAGCATCAGTCCTTCCAATGAATATTCAGGGTTGATTTCCTTTAGGATTGACTGGCTTGTTCTCCTTGCTGTCCAAGGGTCTCTCAAGAGTCTTCTCCAATACCACAGTTAAAAAGCATCAGTTTGTCAGTGCTCAGCCTTCTGTATGATCCAACTCTCACATTCATACATGACTATTGGAAAACCCATAGTTTTGATTAGATGGACCTTCATCGGCAAAGTAATGTCTCTGTTTTTTAATATGCTGTCTAGGTTTGTCATAGCTTTTCTTCCAAAGAGCAATCATCTTTTAATTTCATGTCTGTAGTCACCATCTGCAGTGATTTTGGAGCCCAAGAAAATAAAGTCTGTCACTGTTTCCATTGTTTCCCCATCTATTTGCCATGAAGGGATGGGATCGGATGTCATTGTTTATTGAATTGAGTTTTAAGCCAGCTTTTTCACTCTCCTCTTTCACTTTCATCAAGAATCTGTTTTTTTTTAGTTCCTCTTTGCTTTCTCCCATAAGGATGGTGTCATCTGCATAGCTGAGGTTATTGATAATTCTCCTAGCAATCTTGATTCCAGCTTGTGCTTCATCCAGCCCAGCATTTCACATGTTGTACCCTTTCTTATATTAATTTCTGCTTTCCCTGCTTTCTATGATTTTTGCTTGAATATATATATAACATTCTTTTACTAACTTGTTAATATTAAAAGCTCAGTCTTCTAGCTTCTTAGATAATAAAATTTCTTGTATTATAAAAATGTCAGTGCTTGGGCACAAGTAGACAAATATATCTGCAAAATCTTGTGGTTAGAAAACTGACTAAATAATGGCAATCACTAACCTATGTTAGTGGCAGAGTGGTCCCTGGTGTTCTTCCAGGGGTAACAGGTAAAGATGATTTATCAAATCCTTTTAGTGTGTGGAGGGGTGGGTACAGGGAAGTAGCTGGTGACAGCTCTGAGTTCAGTTGTACATAAGATACTTGTGAAGGCCTGAAATGCTAAATGAAGATTTGTTCTGAGACCAGGACTTCTTTAAAAATTATAATAACCATCTGGAGTTAGTGTCAGTTATTTTAATCAAGAAATCAAGTCACTTTCCTTTTAACATGTATAAGGCTCAATTACTCTAAGTGATTTGTAATCTTAGACAATTTACCACAACCTTTTAAAGAAGAAAGCAGAACAAAACAAAAACAAAACAAAACAAAAACCCTCTTTGACGTCTAGCGTTGGCTCTAAGTTCAATATAGAATTTCTTAAGCATTGTCCTAAAAGAAAACAAAGTGTACATTTTATGCAACTATAAGGTTAAACATAATAAATCAAGCCAAAGCAAAACTATAAAAAATAAAATTCAAGCTAAAAACATTAAAAAGCAAAGAATTTTTATTGAGACCATATTTCTCATGCTGTACTGAAAAGTAACAAATGTAACTATTTGTTTACTGTTACTTGTTGTCAATGTAATTTTTATGCTTTTGCGTATGAGACCATAATTTGATTAATCATTGTAATCATTATTTCTCCTTTTTAAATGAATTTTTAATTTTAACTACTATATTTTTTGAGCCAATCAATTTAAGAATCTATACAAAATGTAAAATACAATAAAAAAATGATCAATCAAGAACTCTCCAGAGGATATTTGTCATATGCACAGATGATATCCTGTTGCAAGATGTCTTGCAGTCATACCTGCTTGCATCATCTCCTGGGCAAGTTTTTCTCTGATCAGCATGTTTCCACAACTGCAGAGTTTTTGATGACAACTATGGTATAAGCTTGATTCTGAGAACATGCTGGACATCCTTTGATCTTCAGGTACTCAGAATGTGATCAAATGTAACCTAAGTATCTGGTCATAAAACAGTCATGTGATGGGGTATAATGTGCTAATATCAGTATTTTAAAATCCTTTTAGAAAAGAAAGCATACTATCAACAACAAGAACAAACAACAAAATTTCTAGAGCTTTGAAACCAAAATAAGTAGACGCTTACTCTTAGGATCTTTGAGAACTTGGAACCATTCTGTGGAACTTTGGTTTGGATGGAGAATATTGTGTGCGTGTAGAAAATAGCAGAGAAAAATTTTGCATCATAGACCCAAACTTCAGTGGGTTGAAGGTTCATTAGATGCTCAGAAAGTGAAAGTGAAAGTTGTTCAGTCGTGTCTGACTCTTTGCTATACTCAAATGAAAGTGAATTTGAAGAAAGGAGAAATGCTGTATGGAGAGAGTTGGAAAAGTACAAGATAAACCATGGGAACTTGTCTTACTTTGTGTCCTCTCCTGGCCCTCTTCCTGTAGACCACTCAGGCAACTTATGTCATATGGAAGGTGAATTCTGATGTAAGTAATTGAATACAAAATCTTCATGTGCTAAAGTCTTTGTGGGTCTCTATTCTGCTGCAGCAAGTAGTGGCAGTCCTGTGATTATGTCTACCATTATGCATCCTGGATTTCTAATTGCTTAAGATCTTTTGAATATCTTTGTTCACTGTATCAAATGATATTACATGAATAAAGGAATAAAGTCCACTTTCCTAACTTCAGAAATAATTCCTTGCTGATACAAAACTGAATTAGTTCTAAAGGAGTTCCATGTTAAGAAAATTCAAAGCTGTTTTCCTCCAGAAACGTTTCCCATTGTATAACTCCTCACATATCTGTGTAGGCATCCTGCCTCATATCTAATGTAAACCCTCTGCACTGCATTTTATTCTTTTCCCCTTTGTCTGGCTTTAGCATCAGAACAGATGGCCATCTTTTGTCAGTAATTGAAGACTGTTTCTAAGAAACATTGAATCTGCATCAGAACTCCTTGTTAGGCAAAGCTCCTACTCAGGACAGAAGCTGGGACAATCTTTGAAGTCATTAAATATGCTTTGAAGCTCCAGTTCCCCATTGTCTTCACTTTCAGTCATTTAATACCTTCATTTTTTTCTTTTCTCATTTCTATTTTAAGATATTTGACTATTTAAATTTGCTCACACTGAGGTATATATGACTGCTAAAGTTGAAAATGTAACCCATTGAGGGATGGTGTCTTAATTTTAACAAAGAACGTTTTTCTTAGAGGGAGGTTTTAATCACAGGGTTATATTGTCTATCAATTGGATCAAGTAGAGTTGGGGGTGAGTGGAGGATCACTGTTGACATCACTGGGATCATTTTGTGAAAGTGATCAGTTAAAATGCTCCACATGCCAGCAACAGCCCTCTTCACTCATGATTCATTTAACAAATATTCACTGAACTTCTCCTGTTTAGGGCACCAAGACTCCAGCAATGAATTAGACATTGTATAGCCCTTATCTTCTTTGATGGGGAGAAAAACAATAAGGGAACCAATAAAAACAAGAAAATGGCAAATGTGAGAAATGTGGGAAGAGAATTAGAATAAGACAAGGTGAATAGAGAGTCACTGGCTGGCTGCTTTAGATGAAGCAGTCAGAAAAGGCATTTCTCAGGTTACACTGACATTGAAGTCGCTCAGTCGTGTCCAACTCTTTGCGACCCCATGGACTGTAGCCTACCAGGCTCCTCCGTCCATGGAATTTTCCAGGCAAGAGTATTGGAGTGGGTTGCCATTTCCTTCTCCAGGAGATCTTCCCGACCCAGGTATTGAACCCTGGTCTCCCTCATTGTAGGAAGACATTTTACCGTCTGAGCCACCAGGGAAGTTACATATAAATATATGTAAGTTACATATAAATGTATTAGGTCACATATAAATTGAGATCCAAATGTAATACAGAACAGGCATAGACTGACAGAGAGAATAGTATTCCTGGGACAGGTAAGAGCAAGCACAAAAACTCTACAGATAGGGATAAACTTAGCATGTTAATGTCTAGTTCTCATTGGAAAGAGGAGTCTAGAGGGGAGGTTGGGAGAGGAGGTACCATTTGATGCAGGGCTTTGGTATGCGAGTGTAGAAACTTCAGATTTTTTTTCTGTGCATAGAAGGAAGATTTTGGAGCTGGATCTGATTTACATCTTTAAAATATTACTAATTGTCATGTGTGTGATAGCAGGAATGGAAGCAAGACCAGTTAGGATACTGAGTATTCTGATAAGAGAAAATGATAACTCAGGATAGGATAGTGAAGGTAGAAACATAGAAAGAAGATTTCTTTATGAGGGAGATTAACAGCACTTGCTGATGGGCTAAATGTGGAGTGTGAGTACAAGAGAGGAGTCAAGAGCAATGCCTAGGCTTCAGGCTTGACTAATTCAGGGGTGATGCGTTCTTTACTGTTATGAAGACTTAGGGTCAAGAAGAGTTCATAGTGTAATATGCTATATAGTATTTAAGGTTCCAGATTTTGAGGCTGGGCATAGCTGAATCTAAATCCTCTAGGCTTAAGTACTTTCCAGCTCTTTGATCTCGAGGGTAAATGGCCATCAGTATAAGCACAGGGATATGAACATGAAACTGAAAGTTGCTCAGTCATGTCCAGCTCTTTGTGACCCCATGGACTGTAGACTCCATGGAATTCTCCAGGCCAGAATACTGAAGTGGGTAGCCTTTCCCTTCTCCAGGGAATCTTCCCAACCCAGGGTTTGAACCCAGGTCTCCCGCATTGTAGGCAGATTCTTTACCAGCTGAACCACAAGGGAAGCCCTTGAGAGTCCCTTGGACAGAAAGGAGATCCAACCAGTCCATCCTAAAGGAAATCAGTCCTGAATATTCATTGGAAGGACTGATGTTGAAGCTGAAACTCCAATACTTTGGCCACCTGATGCAAAGAACTGACTCATTTGAAAAGACCCTGATGCTGGGAAAGATTGAAGGCAGGAGGAGAAGGGGACAATAGAGGATGAGATGGTTGGATTGCATCACTGACTCAATGGACATGAGTTTGAGTAAACTCTGGGATTTGGTGACGGACAGCAAGACCTGGGGTGCTGCAGTCCATGGGGTTGCAAAGAGTCAGACATCACCGAGTGACTGAACTGATGAGCATGAAAACAGGCAATTCAGAGAACAACTTAGGTACATCAGCATTATTGTTACATTTGAGATTAGAATTTAAAATGTTTTTTATTGTCAAAATTTTAATATTTTTGATTAATATTTTATGTCATGACTCCAAGATATCATTCAAAATTGCATAGTTTAAGGATTAGAAACAATAGAGTTATTTTCTGATCTATTTCTTTATCAAAAAGGTTATATTCCTTTAAATATACCACAGTATTGTTTTATCCATAGACTATGTTTCTTCCTAATGGTCAATTTGTTATATTATTTTTCAGGACAAAATTGATCATTTTCACATCTTTCATTATCCTATATGATTTCTTTTAAAGACTAGGAACCAGCAATTATCCACTTTATATATATACTTTTAACATTTTAGTTCAAAATGTCAAGTTATATGCTGGCCTTTAACAAATACTTCTGTATTTGGCATCTTTATCAAACATAATTCATGAGTCTCTCTTGCATTTTTCCAGGTTTCTGATGAAAATGGAAACCTGAAATCTAAACTTGATGTGATGGTCAGTTTTTCAAAGGGAGTGTAGTCAGAGGGATTAGAAAGAGTAATTTTTTCCAGTTGTGAGGAGCTTAATGGTATTTCTCTGTTTTAGGCCCTGTCTTATGAGAAGTGGCATAGCTTATCATTGAGAGGGACAGAACTTGGAAAAGCAAGATGGTCATTTAAGTCATCAACTGTAAAGACCCTTGTGTGAAAGAAATTTCTTTATATTTTGAACACCTAGAATTCACAGATACTCTTGACAGGTCAGTATTCCATGACCCCACAGTAGCTACCTTGGACTTCTTAGACAGATAAAGAAGAGGATTATTTTCACTGATTAGGTGGATGCAACGCCTTGAGGACAAATGGATGGTGCTCTAGTACTTTACATGTCAACTTTTTTTAAAGTTTATAAATGAAAACACTGATGAATGAAGAATCAAGAAAGAAAGATAAATTGCAGGCCCCTCTTTCTCCCAAAATAACTCTTTTTTTTCTCAGAAAATAACTCTATTGTTTCTAATCCTTAAACTGTGCAATTTTGAATGATATCTTGGAGTCATGACATAAAATATTAATCAAAAATATTAAAATTTTGGCTTCCCTGGTGGCTCAGAGGTTAAAGCGTCTGCCTGCAATGCAGGAGACCTGGGTTCAATCCCTAGGTCAGGAAGATCCCCTGGAGAAGGAAATGGCAACCCACTCCAGTATTCTTGCCTGGAGAATCCCATGGATGGAGGAGCCTGGTGGGCTACAGTCCACGGGGTCGCAAAGAGTTGGACACGACTGAGCGACTTCACTTCACTTTCTTTCTCCCAAATAGTAATGCGCTTAAACATGGCCCATTAGTTTCCATCCTGAAGGTAGTATTGATGATGTAATACTCTTGTGAAAGTAGACTTCAAATCTAACACATTTTCCTCATTCACTGTGATCAATTTATCAACATGAATGAGAATATCAGAGAACCTATCACAGAAATATGCATGCTTTGGAACCTAGTGCATATGCCTTGATGTTGATGTAGAAAATGAGTTTGTTGGGCTAGCTCAAGAGATTCTGAATGAAGGTGCAAAATAAAGATTCCAAAATAAGCAAGAGATACTTTCAGTTGAAAGCATTATAGAGTCCAAAATTTCAAGTAAAGAAATAATTCTATATTTGCTTCAGAGAGACACTATTTATCTCTGTTGCCCAACATACTTTGAAACAACTATTTGGTTTTAATGGATATATATCTTGCCACTGTGCCATCAGTAATTTGAACAGCTTGAAATACTGTATGTCATCTTACACTGCTTTCTCTTTGAAGAAAACACAATCACTGGATTGTTTTTCATTGATTTAAAAACATTGACTTGCTGAAGTATGAGCCTGTGTGCAGTCATAATTCTTGTCTTTTCTTCCTCAGCAAAGCCTGTGATAATTCTTTGAGTTTCAAGCAGGTGTCATGCATCAGATCCAAGTGCTTAATAAATGCACCAGAAGTATATTTTTCTTAAGGCCTTGTGTTTATCCCATTTCCATTTATCTTGTGAAATGTCTTCAAATGCTTTTATAAAATCCTGGGAAAGAGCAGGTTAGCATTTCCACTTGGCATACAGAGCTAGTATGTGTAAGGCTCTCCTATCTATTTTGACCTTAACCAATGTTGGTAATTCCTAGCCTGTGTGCCAATGGACTGTAAGGAGTGATGGAGTTATGGGATGAGGCCCACCAATCCATATGTACCCCAAGTATTTTTTGTAATGTGAATAAATATCTCTAACATGAAAATATACTGGTTTTTTCCCCCAAACACAAGTAAATGCTGCTGTGATTGATAAAATACAAATGTATATAAAAGTGATCCTTTAGTCACTGTGACGTTTCATCATTTTATATTTTCTCAGTTAATGGAGGATTCTGGGTTACTTGTACGTTTTTTATAGTAACTGACAGTGTTAGTGCATTAAATCTTATGAAGTTATTATCCACAGTTACATCACTGATATCAAATTGAAATGATTTTCTGTCAAATTCATGTTGTGAGCTGGTCATCTGCAATTTTACATTCATTTTGATCAACAGCATACTGCTACTAATAAGATAACTACCAACAACTATAATGGCTATTGCATCGAGTGCAGATAATTGTTTAGTTTTTATACCAATTGTGTAAAGTAATTGTTACCCTTATTTCCATTTCACTAAGATGAAACCAAGACTGAGAGAATTCGAATATACTGCCTCTGTACCAACAGCAAGCTAGCAGATAAGGTGAGCTATTAATCCTAGCTTGGCCATCCAACTCTAAGCACCTTCCCCTTTTGACTCTATCACATTGCAGAGCACTAGATGTGAAAGGGCTTCCCAAGTGGCTCAGTGGTAAAGAATCTGCCTGCCAAGCTGTAGATGCAGGTTCAGTCCCTGGCTTGGAAAGATCCCCTGGAGAAGGAAATGGCAACCCACTCCAGTATTTTTGCCTGGAAAATACCATGGACAAGGGAGCCTGGCGGGTTATAGTCCATGGGGTAGCAAGAGTTGGGTGTGACTTAGTGACTGAACAACAACATGATGTGATTATTGCATATCAAAACTGTGTTTGATTCTAGAAGGCATAGATTCATGGAAGGGGTATGACTGGATCTGCCTTAAATTATGTTGAATCTAATCAATTATTAATATAATGTTTTGAGAACATTTAATCTACCTTACTCCTTGGAAGGAAAGTTATGACCAACCTAGACAGCATATTAAAAAGCAGAGACATTACTTTGTCAACAAAGGTCTGTCTAGTCAAGGCTATGGTTTTTCCAGGGGTCATGTATGGATGTAAGAGTTAGACTATAAAGAAAGCTGAGCACTGAAGAATTAATGCTTTTAAACTGTGGTGTTGGAGAAGACTCTTGAGAGTCCCTTGCACTACAAGGAGATCCAACTAGTCTATCCTAAAAGAGATCAGTCCTGGGTGTTCATTAGAAGGACTGATGTTGAAGCTGAAACTCCAATATTTTGGCCACCTGATGCAAAGAGCTGACTCATTTGAAAAGACCCTGATGTTGGGAAAGATTGAAGACAGGAGGAGAAGGGGATGACAGAGGATGAGATGGTTGGATGGCATTACCGACTCAATGGACATGAGTTTGGGTAAACTCCGGGAGTTGGTGATGGACAGGGAGGCCTGGCATGCTGTGGTTCATGGGGTCGCAAAAAGTAGGACACGACTGAGTGACTGAACTGAACCAAACTGAATCTAGAAATATTTGTGAAAGCCATGAAATCATATGAAGGCTCTGCAAACCAGGGAATTTGAGCAACTACTTCCCCCCACTACTAAAACAGCATCCACCTACTAGACATGTCCAAATTTGACCTACTATTTCAAATATCAAGAGGGACTAAGAAAAGAAAGGAAAGAAAAACAAGCAATGATATGGAAATTTAAAATTGTAGGAAAGAAAAGGAGGGAAGAGCTGCATGTAGTTCATGGACTTTAAAAATTGAGAGATCTGGGAGTTTATCAGTAGAGTGTCTGAGAGTTTTCAGCTCATTAATTTCTCTGGTGAACTAGGTGCTGGCCTTACCTACCCATTCCCTTCTGCATCCTTCATCTCATTATTCTCCATTCCACTGTGGAAAATCCTACTGTTTGTTTACAATCCAGAGTTTTAAAGAGGCTGAACTAAAATTGGCTGCTTCTGGGACATCCCTGCCAATGGAAGGGGTCCAAATTGGCTCTGCCATGAAGAGGCAGCTATGCCCACATAAGGATATTTTGGCTTAGTGCTTCTGTCATCTTGTTGCCAGGCAGACAATCATCCAGGAGTGGGAAAATACAGCCAGGGCAAATAGCTAGATAGTTTATGGCTAGAGTGGTCAGCTGGTTAGAGCACTAGTCTGAAGGAAAAGCTATCTGGATGTCATGTTTGACTCCTCAAGGGAAGCACTTAATAGTGTTAGGTAAACCACTCCGCCTTTTAGTCCCCAATCAGATGGATAAGGACTGCAGTTCATATACCTCCTACCTGTCTAGAGATATTTTTAAAGGTTTCAGTTTATTTCTTCCAGTCCTGACTGTATAGGAGCTAACGACTTTCTTTTATGTTTTGCGAATAGGGTTATAACTTTCTCTATAGCTTTTCTAATGTTACAGACAAGTTTAGGAGAAAGAACAGTTCTCACAGTCTTGGAAGAAAGACTTCCTTTTAAATGGTTTTCATTGACTAATATATTACCTGAAGATGGGAAGACAGGGTGTGTGTACAAAAATCACATGAAGAAAGCATATGTGTAAAACATAGATATATATACAGTATTTATGTAAAGATGTCTTTATCTAGACATTCCAGCACAGCTCTTAGTTAAGCCACCACTTTTATAACAGGAAAGCAAATCAGATTTGACTACATTGGCTGTTTAACTGAAGGAGCCACACAGATGGGAAAGAAGCACAGACAAATTGCTTTTGGCTCTGCTTTCCTTTATAACAACATCAGATATTTTTAGTTTCTTTCTCTTTATGCGTTGTGCATGTTTCTGCCTCATATAGAAAGTCACTGCACATTGTCTTCATCAGTTTTGCCACCCTCTACGAACAAGCCCATTTAGCTTTTCATGTACCTTTTAAATTCTGAGGATACTATAGGAAAATTTATTTTTTTCAGATATAGATGATGAGCAGATAGAAATAATGCCATAGAAACAATTCTTATTAGTCGAGAACAGAATCTTATACTTGTGATCTCATGGTTGATGCATATTTCTGATTAGCAAAAAGTACATTTCCAAGCTGGGCACACCTGTACACACCTTAGTTCCAATAATTAGAATTGATTTTTCTCTGTGAGAGTCCCCATGTAATGTGATGAACTGTGAGAATCATTAAAAATTAGTATTCAGAGAATGTCCTCATGAACCTTCCATAAGTTGCCTATTTTGTTCTCACTCTCTTGAACTTTCTCATTTGTAAGCAATAGTAATTGTCATAGCTGGGTCCTTTGTGATATTATAGTGTGAAGTTGGAAAGAGATGAGTATGGCTACAGGTTTCATCAAGTATTCCAGCAAGCTGTCTCATCATTGTTATCCTCCATAAGTGATCCATGAGCAAGGACTTAAAAACATATGACTCAAACAATATGACAACTTCTTAGAAACTTAATGATAGAGTGCCATTTGACCAAACGATTTCACTCCAAGGTATCTACCCCAAACTTGTGTTCATTTAGAGACTTTTTGACCAATGTTAATAGAGGCATTATTCATAAAATAACCCCAAATTGGAAGCAATCCAACTATCTATCAATTGGTAAATGAATAAAGAAAATATGGTATACTCATGCAGTGGGCTACAATTCAGAAATAAAAAGTAAAAAACTACTGCTGATGCATGAAAAAACAGAGCTCATACTAAACGAAAGAACATTGCACAATTAAATTGACATGAAGTTTCTAGAAAAAAGGAAACCTGTGAAGAAAAATTCAGATCTCTAAGTGCTAGGGGCTGGAGATATTAGTGGAGATTAACTGCCAAACGATTGAGGTAACTTTTTGGCACTTCAAAAAGTTTTAAACTAGTTAGGTGATTGTTGCACAGTTATTTTCATATATTTATTAAAAATCACTGAATCAATATTGTAATAGGTAGTTTTTATGGTATGCAAAATAACCTTATTAAGGTCCTGATTCTAAGTGCTAATTAATTTCTATAACTCTGTATCCACCTCATCACAACTTTGTATGCTGTGTGTTTCAGGAAAATTGGAGTGTGTTTGTGCGTGTGTATATGTGAGACAGGTACTCTCTGCCCCAATATATTCCAGCTATGATGGACTTTTGTTTCTAGGATATGCCAAATTCTATTCTACTCCAGGAAATTCTTAGGCACATGCTATAACTTCCTGTCCCTGGAATGTTCTTTTCCAACACACTTCTCAAAGCTGGCTCCTCTTCTTTCAGGTTGTTGCTCAATGTTAGATCCTCAGAGAGGGCTTCCCTAGTTTTCTAAAGGAGCTTCCTTACCCCAGTAGTATTTCTGGCTATTTGTGAAGTTTTTCATAGCACTGACTTAACATTAGTTAGTCTCCTTTCTGTATGTATGCATGTATGTTTATATGTGTATATTTAATTTCTTCCCTAATAAAATATGAGGCATGAAGGGGAAGAATATCCATATAATCACTTCACTGTGGGTATTTAATATTTTGTGAGTAGTTAATAAATGAGTGAATAAGAGTATTTCCCATATACTAAACTGTGAAAGGTTAGGAAACTCCTGAATAATTTGGGTGGGTCTGCATTCCAATTTTTTTAAAGGATTTTCATAGTCATAAAGGGACTTGCTTCATTTAGCAAATACTGGTATTCCTGGAAATACTCTGGAAATAACCGGTTATTCTGAGGACTTTTGACTGGGGGTGTAAGTTTATACTGGCATAGGATTCTGGTATCTATGAGGGACTCCCTAACTTTCCCATGTCTGTCTTTAAAAAATTCACAGGATCCTGAGAGGCACAGAGACCCCAGATCTATTCAGTGCCTTGGAATTGCCAGTTGCTAAATATTGTTGTTTTGACACCTCATCAAACTCTTTCAGAAGCTTAGTCTAGCAATTCAAGTAGACCTCCCAGGGTACAAACCATAATACAAAACTAACGTACAGTTAACTGCGGCCTAAATAGTGAAGCTTCCTAAAAACCTAACATTCCTCCTAGGAAGTAGCTTCTACTTTGGAGAAAAAAAAAAAAAAAAACAACTTATTACATAACCTGACAAAATGATATAATAGTTTTAATTGGTATAGTTAATACATTAAACATTGTTTCTTCAGTAATTACTGATTTTTGTACTTCTCATTTCTATATTAAATCGTTCACTCCTTAATTTGTTCTGTCATAAGTTTTTATTTATTCCAGACTGAATGGTGATAGTTAAGACTTTTGCATTTCTACCATTCAGTTCAGTTCAGTTCAGTCGCTCAGTCGTGTCCGACTCTCTGCGACCCCATGAATCGCAGCACGCCAGGCCTCCCTGTCCATCACCAACTCCCGGAGTTCACTCAGACACATCCATCGAGTCCGTGATGCCATCCAGCCATCTCATCCTCGGTCGTCCCCTTCTCCTCCTGCCCCCAATCCCTCCCAGCATCAGAGTCTTTCCCAACGAGCCATCTCTTCGCATGAACTCTTCTACCATTAGCTTAACATTATTGATACAAAGCTACTAGATGTTATAATAGTTTATTATCACATTATTTCTCGTGACTTAATTTTCTTGTGATGATCATCTCAACTTAGCCATTCCAGGTGTGAAATAGTTTCAAAGGATATTTTAAACACTTATTAAGATTGTTGTTATTTGTAGTTTTATATCATTTTAATAACATTATGATAATTGCCGGTCCTTTCCTGCCGCCTGCTCTCTACAGCAAGCTTCACTGTTAGAGTAGAGTGCAGGTGAACTGGGCAGCTGCCTTGAGAAGAGGTGAAAGACCCCCAGGAAATAGTTTTGGGACTGAAATGAAATGGGTAACTGCTTGTTACAATATGACGTCTGTGTCTCTTCATAAAGTGAGGCAGGCTTTGTGAGGACTGTGAGAATATAAATATAGTAATCATTCACTTTCAGAGACTTTTGACAGACTGGAGTAACCTCCAGTACAAAAGTTAAGAAAGTGTCAAAACTCAGTAATCAAATTGAATCTTATTTTTGTGCCATATTTTAAATAATTACATAGGCAAACTGCTCTTTAGGCCAGTACCTTTTTTGTATATAAAATATTATTGGACTGGTTCTGACATTAGGGGGGAAAGGATCATACAAGTGGAGGGTTGTGTCTTGTCTTTATTTAAAATTGTGATAAAATGCTATTTTTGTAATGGATATTTTGCTTTAAATTCGATTTATTTTTATTTTTATTTTTTTAAATTTGATTTTTTAAAGAGTATGATTCACAGTTTCTTAGTTTCTCTGAGACCTTTCCAAGATACAGTAACTATAGGATTGCTTAATTTGTTGTTATTCAATTGCTAAGTCGTGCCTGATTCTTTGCAACCCTGTGGACTGCAGCACGCTAGGCTTCCCCATTCTTCACCATCTCCCAGAGTTTGCTCAAACTCATATCCGTAATAACCCACACTAATTTTGGAAGAGATGTGGAATTAATGTCTTTGTGGGTGTGTATTAGATCCCTGAAATTCAATTTTTTAAAATGCTTGTGTTAGAGAAACAGCAATTGTTTTAAAAGCTAAATCCAACAATGACATATTCTAAATGCTTTTCCCTAACTAAAGCTGTAAATGCTTAGGATATTGTTAAATTGACTTCTTTTTTTGTTTTTTTAAACTCTGACTACGCTAATATTGAGAACAGTTTTTTCTCAGGGTAATCATGTCTAAGTGTTAGTCGCTCAGTTCAGTACAATTCAGTTGCTCAGTCCTGTCCGACTCTTTCCGACCCCATGGACTGCAGCACACCAGGCTTCCCTGTCCATCACCAATTCCTGGAGCTTACTCAAACTCATGTCCATTGAATCAGTGATGTCCAACCATCTCATCCTCTATCATCCTCTTCTCCTCCCGCCTTCAATCTTTCCCAGCATCAGGGTCTTTTCCAATGAGTCAGTTCTTTGCATCAGGTGACCAAAGTATTGGAGTTTCAACTT
The DNA here is from genome assembly GCF_001704415.2 of Capra hircus. Classification (NCBI taxonomy): domain Eukaryota; kingdom Metazoa; phylum Chordata; class Mammalia; order Artiodactyla; family Bovidae; genus Capra; species Capra hircus. The sequence continues at coordinate 21,135,308 of NC_030814.1, forward strand.
CAGCATCAGTCCATCCAATGAACACTCAGGACTGATTTCTTTTAGGATAGACTGGTTGGATCTCCTTGCAGTCCAAGGGACTCTCAAGAGTCTTCTCCAACACCACAGCTCAAAAGCATCAATTCTTCAGTACTCAGCTTTCTTTATAATTCAACTCTCACATCCATTCAAGACTCTGGAAAAACCATAGTTTTCACTAGACAGACCTTTGTTGGCAAAGTAATGTCTCTGCTTTTTAATATGCTGTCTAGATTGGTCATAGCTTTTCTTCCAAGGAGTAAACATCTTTTTATTTCATGGCTGAAGTCACCGTCTGCAATGATTTTGGAGCCCCCCCAAAATAAAGTCCCTCACTCTTTCCATTGTTTCCCCATCTATTTGCCATGAAGGGATGGGACCAGATGCCATGATCTTAGTTTTCTGAATGTTGAGTTTTTAGCCAACTTTTTCATTCTTCTCTTTCACTTTCATCAAAAGACTCTTTAGTTCTTCTTCACTTTCTTCCATAAGGGTGGTATTATCTGCATATCTGAGGTTATTGATATTTCTCCTGGCAATCTTGATTCCAACTTGTGCTTCATCCAGCCCAGCATTTTGCATATATGTATTCTGCATATAAGTTAAATAAGCACAGTGATAGTATACAGCCTTGATGTACTCTTTTCCTAAGTAGGAACCAGTCTGTTGTTCCATGTCCAGTTCTAACTCTTGCTTCTTGACTTGCACACAGCTCAGTCTTGTCCTCCTCTGTGATCCCATGGACTGTGGTCCACCAGGCTCCTCTATCTGTGGGATTCTCCAGGCAAGAACACTGATTGGGTTGCCAGACTCTTATAAGGATGTAGTGAAACATAAAGGTGGATGATTATGCTGACTGCTTTCCTACAGAGTGTGGCAGAGTTGAGAACATAGTTTATAATCTAAGAATAAGACTTCTTAGTGTTAAGACACTGGTGGTCATTTAGTTATTAAGTGGTGTCCGACTCTTGCTACCCCATGTACTGTAGCCCTCCAGGCTCCTCTGTCCGTGGGAGTCTCCAGGCAAGAAACTTGGAGTGGGTTGCCATTTCCTTCTCCAGAGGATTTTAAGACACTGAATGGTTTAAACATGCTCTGCCCTGTATCAAGTGGGAGCTGTTTTTTTTTTTTCCCCCTTCATACCTTCTGTACTACTATGCTTCCAAGTAACATATTTTCTTCCTTGCTTCTTATTCTCTCATTCCTTCTTAATTCCTCCTATCTTTTAAGCTCCAGCCATGAAATTATCCACACTTCCTTGCTTTTTTTTGCAGTCATTTATAGAAACCTCTGATATCTGAATATTTTAACCTTGCTTGTCATTCTTATCAACACTACTCTGTGTCATACTTCTTAGTATTTTCAGTGTCCACAGAGATGATACTCAGACTTTCAGCCTCTTTACCTCTTCTTCATAAGTCTATTTCTCTACCTTACATCAGACATTGATTTCCAAGGTCATATCTATTAATACATTCCTATCATAATATCAGTTTTAGGTGTTCTATTTTCTGACCACCTCCTTCCTATCTTTCCAGCCAAAAACAAAACTTCCCAACTGATCCAGTCACATTTTCACTGTCTTCCCTTACCCCATTTCATATTCTCACCTCCCTCCTTATTCAACTTAAATCCCATGGTTTGTATTTATAAACATTACTTTGCATATGCCCTCGTTTTCCTTCTCTTTCTCTTTATCACTAACACAGGAGTCAGGATTTAAGCCCAATCAGACTATAGTGTTTGAGCTCTTAATCACAGCAGTATATATATACTATCTCATTTGAGTCTTACAACACACCTGTGAAAATAAACGAGCACACAGAAGCTTGGAGAATCTAAGTCTTTCAGGATCACACAGCTTATAAGTGACACATGTGTATGTGCTCAGTCATGTCTGACTCTTTGCCACCCCATGGACTGTAGCCCACCAAGCTCCTCTGTCCATAGAGTTTTCTAGACAATACTGGAGTATGTTGCCATTTCCTCTTCCAGGAGATCTTCCCAGCCAAGAAATCAAACTCACATTTCTTACTTCTCCTATGCTAACAGGAGGATTCTTTACCACTAGCACCACTTGGGAAGCCCCTGCAAGTGGCACAGTAGTTTTTAAACTTTGCCTACTTTGTACCTATATCTAAGGAGCTGAACTTTGTCTGGGGAAGTTTATGCTGACTCATTTCACTTTAAATTTCATGACCATTTCAGAATAGAAACAGTAAGAAATAGACCTCAAAAAATAGAGTCACTTGATCTTTGACAAAGGAGCAAGGACAATATTAATATATTTGAGAAGAAATAGTCTTTTCAACAAATGATGCTGGAACAACTGGATATCTATGTGCAGAAAAAAAAATGAATGTAGATGCAGACCTTACATCCTTCACAAAACTCAAAATAGATCACAGACTTAAATGTAAAACGCAAAACTATAGCTTCCTAGAAGATAACATAGAATATCCAAATGATCTTGAGTTTGATGACTTTTTAGATGCAACATCAAAGGCACAGTCTGTAAAAGAAAGGTTTATTATCTGACCTTATTAAAATGCAAAATTTCTGCTCCAAGAAAAACAGTAATATACCATCTCCTAAGACTGAACCAAGAAGAAATAGAAAATATGAACAGACCACTTACCAGTAATGAAAATGAATCAGTCATTTAAAAACTCTCAGCAAACAAAAGTCCAGGACCAGATGGCCTCACAGGGGAATTCTACCAAACACTCAGAGATAAGTTAACACTAATACTTCTGAAACTATCCCAAAAAATTTCAGAGGAAGGAACATTTCAGAATTCATTATATGATATCATCTTTTCCCTGATACCAAAATCAGACAAAGATATCAGAAAAATAGAAACCTGCTGGCCAATAGCACTGATGAACATAGATGCAAAAATCCTCAACAAAATGCTAGCCAACTAATTCAAACAATACATTAGACAATTATACACCATGATCGAAAAGGATTTATCCCTGAAGGTACAAGGAATTTTCAGAATCCACAAATCAATCAGTGCCATACACCAATTAATGAATTGAAGAATAAAAGCCACAGGGTTATTTCAATAGATGTAGGAACATTGATATATTGATTTATCAGTTTAACATCCATTTATGGATATTGACATCCAAAAATTTAACATCTATTTATGATAAATACTCTCCAAAAAGTGAGCATAGAGGGAACATACCTTAACATAATAAAAGCCATCACTTCATGGGAAATAGATGGGGAAACAGTGGAAACAGTGTCAGACTTTAGTTTTTTGGGCTCCAAAATCACTGCAGATGGTGACTGCAGCCATGAAATTAAAAGACATGTACTCCTTGGAAGAAAAGTTATGACCAACCTAGATAGTATATTGAAAAGCAGAGACATTACTTTGCCAACTAAGGTCCATCTAGTCAAGGCTATGGTTTTTCCAGTAGTCATGTATGGATGTGAGAGTTAGACTGTGAAGAAAGCTGAGCACCGAAGAATTGATGCTTTTAAACTGTGGTGTTGAAGACCCTTGAGAGTCCCTTGGACTGAAAGAGATCCAACCAGTCCATTCTGAAGGAGATCAACCCTGGGATTTCTTTGGAAGGAATGATGCTAAAGCTGAAGCTCCAGTACTCTGGCCACCTCATGTGAAGAGTTGACTCATTGGAAAAGACTCTGATGCTGGGAGGGTTGGGGGCAGGAGGAGAAGGGGACGACCGAGGATGAGATGGCTGGATGGCATCACGGATTCGATGGACGTGAGTCTGAGTGAACTCCAGAAGATGGTGATGGACAGGGAGGCCTGGTGTGCTGCGATTCATGGGGTCGCAAAGAGTCGGACATGACTGAGCGACTGAACTGAACTGAACTGATGACAACCCCTTAGGGCTTCCCAGGTGGTGCAGTAGTAAACAATCTGCCTGCCAATGCAGGAGACACAAGATGTGGGGTCAGTCCCTGGGCCTAGAAGATCCCTTGGTACAGGAAATACAACTCTAGTATTCTTTCCTAGAAAATTCCATGGGCAGAAGGGTCTGGTGGGCTACAGTCCATGGGGCTGCAAAGAGTCAGACATGACTGAGCACACAGACGCATGACAACCCCGAAACTAGCATCGTACTCAACAGTGACACACAGAAAGCATCTTCTCTAAACTCAGCAACAAGGCCAGGATGCCCATACGTGCCACTTTTATTCAACATAGTTTTGGCAGTCCTAGTCTTGGTAATCAGAGAAGGAAAAGAAAAAGAGTCCAAATTGAAAAGGAAATAGTAAAACTCTTAGTGTTTGCAGATGGCATGATACCATACATAAGAATCCTAAGGATGCCACCAGAAAACTACTAGACTTCATCTATGAATTTAGTAAAGTTGCAGGATACAAAATTAATACAGAGAAATCTGTTGTATTTCTTTTTATACACTAACAATGGAAAATTAGAGAAATTAAAGAAACAATCCCCTTACAACTGAATCAAAAAGAATATAATACTTAGGAATAAACCTGTATAGGAGGCAACAGACTTGTACTCTGAAAGCTATAAGTTGCTGATGAAAGAAACAGAAGATGATACAAACAAATGGAAAGATATACCATATTCTTGGATTGGAAGACTCAGTATTGTTAAAATAGCTGTACTACTCGAAGCAATCAATGTAATTACTACCAAAGATTCAATGCAATCTCTATCAAATTATCAATGATATTTTTCACTGAACTAGAACAAAAGATTTTGAAATTTGTGTGGAAACAAAAAATACCCTGAATAGCCCAAGCAATCCTGAGAAAAAAATAATAGAGCTGGAGGAATCAGGCTTCCTGACTTCAGACTAGCATACAAAGCCACAGTCATGAAAACAATATAGTACTGGCACAAAAACAGATGTATAGATCAATGGAACAGAATAGAAAGCCCAGAAATTCACCCACACAGTTCTGGTCCATTAATTTAAAACAAAAAGGCAAGTATATAGAATGGAGAAAAGTTAGACACTTTAACAAATGCTACTGGGAAAATGGGACAACTGCATGTAAAAGAATGAAATTAGAAAATTCTCTAGCACCATATGCAAATATAAACTCAAAATGGGTTGAAGACCTAAATATAAAACAGGATACTATAAAACTCCTAAAGGAAACCAGGCAGAATACTTTTTGACATAAATCACAGCAATATCTTTTTGGATCTATATCCTAGAGTAATGGACATAAAAACAAAAATAAACATATGGGACCTAATTAAACGTAAAGATTTGCACAGCAGAGTAGTCATAAACAAAATGAAAAGGCAACCTATGGAATGGGGAGCACATATTGGCAACTGATATGACCAATAAGGTATCAATTTTCAAAATACAAACAACTCATAAAGCTCAATAACAGAAAATGAACAACCCAATCAAAAAATGGACAGTCAAAAATAAACATTTCTCCAAAAAGATATACAAATAGCCAACAGGCATATGAAAAAAATGCTCGACATCACGAATTATTCAGTTCAGTTCAGTTGCTCAGTCATGTCCGACTCTTTGAAATGCCATGAACCAGAGCATGCCAAGCCTCCCTGTCCATCATCAACTCCTGGAGTTTACCCAAACTCATGTCCGTTGAGTCGGTGATGCTATCCAGCCATCTCATCCTCTGTCATCCCCTTCTCCTCCTGTCTTCAATCTTTCCCAGCATCAGGGTCTTTTCAAATGAGTCAGTTCTTTGCATCAGGTGGCCAAAGTACTGGAGTTTCAGCTTCAACATCAATCCCTCCAATGAACATCCAGGACTGATTGATCTCCTTTATTTTTTATTTATTGTTTTTTTTGGTGTGATCTTTTTATTTTTTCTTAGTCTATTTTTTTTTTAATTTTTATTTTTACTTTATTTTACTTTACAATACTGTATTGGTTTTGCCATACACTGACATGACTCCACCACGGGTAATCTCCTTTAGAAGGGACTGGTTGGATCTCCTTGCAGTCCAAGGGACTCTCAAGAGTCTTCTCCAACATCACAGTTCAAAAGCATCAATTCTTTGGTGCTCAGCTTTCTTCACAGTCCAACTCTCACATCCATACATGACCACTGGAAAAACCATAGCCTTGACTAGATGGAACTTTGTTGGCAAAGTAATGTCTCTGCTTTTGAATATGCTATCTAGGTTGATCATAACTTTCCTTCCAAGGAGTAAGCGTCTTTTAATTTCATGGCTGCAGTCACCATCTGCAGTGATTTTGGAGCCCAAAAAATAAAGTCAGCTACTGTTTCCACTGTTTCCCCATCTATTTGCCATGAAGTGATGGGACCAGATGCCATGAGCTTAGTTTTCTGAATGTTGAGCTTTATGCCAGCTATTTCACTCTTCTCTTTCACTTTCATCAAGAGGCTCTTTAGTTCCTCTTCACTTTCTGCCATAAGAGTGGTGTCATCTGCATGTCTGAGCTTATTGATATTTCTCCCAGCAATCTCGATTCCAGCTTGTGCTTCTTCCAGAGAAATGTGAATCAAAGCTATCCATCATTTATCACCTTACACTAAGAAGTCATTATCAAAAACATCTATGCAGAATAAATGCTGGAGAAGGTGTGGAGAAAAATGAATCCTCCTACACTGTTTGTGGTACTGTAAATTGTGGAGAAAAGTATGGACATTTTTTGAAAAACTAAAAGTAGAGTCATCATATGATCCTGTGATTTCACTCCTGGGCATTACCTGGAGAAAACGATAATTCTGAAAGATACATGCACCGCAGTGTCCATACCAGCACTACTTACAATAGCTAAGACATGGAAGCAACCTAAATCTTCATCAGCAGATGAATGGATAAAGAGGATATGGTATATATACACGATGGAATATTACTCAGCCATAAAGAAGAATGAATTATTGCCATTTGCATTATTCCATTATGGATGGAACTAGAGATTATCATACTAAGTGAAGTAAGCCAGACAAAGACAAATATCATATGATATTGCTTATATGTGGAATGTAAAAAGTGATACAAATGAACTTTTTAGCAAACCAGAAATAGTCTCACAGGCATAGAAAACCAACTTATGGTTACCAAGGAGGGAGGAGGAGGTGGGATTAATTAGGAGTTTGGGACTGAAATATACAAACTACTATGTATCAGAAAGCCAACAAGGACCCAGTGTATGTCACAGGGACCTATATTCAGTATCTTGTAATAATCTGCATTATATTATTATTATTAAAGAATCATCTCTGACTCTTTGTGACCCCATGGACTATACAAGTCCATGGCATTCTCCAGGCCAGAATACTGGAGTGGGTCACCCTTCCCTTCTCCTGGGGATCTTCCCAACCCAGGAAGTGAACCCAGGTCTCCTGCACTGCAGGTGAATTCTCTACCAGCTGAATCACAAGGGAAGCCCAATAATCTATAATGAAAAATACTATATATGTATAAATGAAACACTTTGCAGTACACCTGAGGCTAGTGACAGCACTGTAAATCAAATATATTTCAATAAAAATTTTTACAAAAAAGTTATGGGTACCCACTATATCTAGATCCTCTCCTTCCACCTGTTGTAGCCACACACTCTGGGAAACAAACTCACTCAGAAGAACAATGCAGATAGTGGAGTGCAGTTTTTTATACCGGTGGGCCCAAGGCAGAGTCTCCTCTTAGCCAAGGACCCCAACCAGTACTTGTGAAAACCTTATATACCCTAAGTGTATGTGCCCAAACCCACCTCTCCAAATTCCTGAAACTAGTCTGAATAAAGGAAAAGAAAGATAAATCAAAATTAACCCATGATTCATTTGCCTTAAGCCTAGGTAGTTAGCAGTGGACAATTATCAATAGGCCTGTGGTCATACCCCAATAAGCATAATAGAACATATGATGCTATTAGGTTGCACAGATAATTAGGGTATTCTTTTAGGTGATGGAGAGCCCTGGGGCTCATCCTTCTGGGGCCTGGTTTTCCTGTTGGTATGTTGTTTCCATAGATACCGGGCGTATAGCTCCAAGTCCACAGTGCGGCCAGAGATGGAGTCCTGCTTTCAAGACAGAGCCTATCCTGTTTCCTCCTTCACACCCTCTTTTGTTCCAATATCAGTAGGCTTCTACTCCCATGTCTCCACCACATGTAACTCCTACCCCATTTACCAATGTTTGCCATTTTGCTGAATTCTCATCTCATTTGGTTAGCTTTCTGAGATTGTGGGTTTTGTTCTGGAGCTGTGAGATTATAGTTCTTAGATCTTCTGTCTGCCCTCTGATGGATGAGGACAGGAGGCTCTGCTGAAGAATTGATGTTTTTGAATTGTGGTGCTGGAGAAGACTCTTGGATATCCTTTGGACTTCGAGGAGATCATACCTGTCAATTCTAAGAGAAAACAACCCTTCACTGGAAGGACCGATACTGAAGCTGAAACTATAATAATTTGGCCACATGACGTGAAGAGCCAACTCACTGGAAAAGATTGCTGGGAAAGATTGAGGGCAAGAGAAAAGGAGGGTGGCAGAGGATGAGATGGTTAGATAATATCACTGACTACATGGACATGGATTTGAGCATACTCTGGGAGATAGTGAAGGGCAGGGAAGCCTGGCATGCTGCAGTCCATGGGGTTGCAGAGTTGGACATGGCTTAGCGACTGAACAACAACATCTCATTTGACAGATTTTTAAAAACAGGTCCCTGAAACCTTCCTTCACATGATTTCAAGAACAGTGCTCTCTCCTGATACTAGTTCTACCTCTCTGGCCACTCCTGATTATCAGGGTGCTTGGTAGCTCCTACATATCAAGCTATACATTTTTGCTTTTTTATCTATACTCCTTCCCTTTGGAATATGATCTAGTCTCAGTGTTTGAAGAATTCCATCCTTCTTATTAGTTTAGCCAAAAACTTTGTATTCACTTTTGATAGCTTTCTGAAACCAAGCTATATGGAGTTCCTCTTGACTACTTTATACATACAATAAAAATCTAGAAATTGATCACCCTTCACAACTACCATCCTTAAAGCCAACGTCATCTCTTGCTTGAGTTACTGCTGTAACCTCCTTCTACCTGGTCTCCATTTTTGCCTTTGTCCCGCTACAGTTATTTCCAACATGTTAGCCATATTAATCCCCTGTGTAAAATCTTCCAGGGGTTTTCCGTGAGATTCTGAGTAAAACTCAAAGTCTTTTGAAGCCGCTTATGAACTAGTTCATTCTAGCAGAAGTTTAATCACTGTCTGTAACTGCCTTACCAGTCATTCATTAAGTAGTCTTACTGTGACCCCTCCTCAGATTAAGAAATTCCCACTGCTTTCTTTCTTAAAAATACAGGTTCTACTTTCCAATCCTAATCAACCATTTTTATTAAATCGACATTTCTGAGCATCTATTATGGATGGATAAAGATGAATAAAACATTTCCTGCCCTTGAGGAGTTTTTACATTTGGGGAAAAGACAAAAATGCAATGAATAATTATGGAGAAAGAACTATTGTTGAGTAAGTGCACCGAACACTGAGGGGAGGAGCAATCCATTAAAATTACATAATGTAGAACACAGACAATCTCAGAGAAATAACATTTGTTCTGGCTAATGGGTGGTAAGCCCTGTTCTTTGAATTGTTTCCAAGTTTTCCATACTCCTTTAGTCATAATAATGGATGTTGCCAAAGGCAATATGCTGGCATTTATATACAGAGATGATTATCTTTGGTCTCTTTTCCAGTAATGGCCCCAGATCTCTTCCAGCTCCAGGTCTTTTTTGTTGCCTCTTATGAATGAGTGGCACAAGTTCGCATTGTGGTCAGTGAAATAGAATGAAAATAAAGTCTGTAGTCTTAGGTTTCTTATTTTGAACCAGAGATTCTCAGATGATACATGCAAAAATGCTCCCCTCGCCCCTTTAAGGCCCATTCGCATTGGTGATAGTAAGATTCTGTGCATATCCTGGCCTGATAGTGATTATTGCACAGATTCTGCATCCACCTGAAAAAAGCATATTGTAATACAAATAAGTGAGAGTGCATGACAGGTATATCTGCTCTAAGTTATTAAAAAGTAGCTACTCCTAAACTATAACACCTTATTATTATTAATAAATGACTAGTAACACATGTCTGAAGTGATCAAGATAAATTACCAGGCTTCCATAGCATGGTTTTAAACCACTGTTATATTCAGTGGATCCTCTGAACTTGCAGAAGATGTAAAGCTCTTTTATGATTCCAGAATTCATGTTGATCTTTTAAAAAGTAGCACAGTATATTGACCAAGACCATAACATTTACACTCAAAGGACTTCAGTGTCTGGGTCTATGTTCCAAGATGTATCAGTTACATAATATTAAACAACCCACTTAAGAATACTGAGCCTCAGTTTAATTATGTGTACCATGGGATTGTGTAAACAGCAAAATACCAGTGGTATTGAGTGATTATTATTGCAATAGCAGTATCAGTGCACAGTGCTTGTCTTTTTTCTATTTTGCCCTTATCTCTTTCATTTTCTTTCCTGAATAGAGGTAGCTCTATGGTAGCATCTACAGATTGCTTTTTTTCTGGTTCAACGTGAGCTTGTCTGGTGCATTGGGAATTTTACAGTTGGATAGTTAGGATACAGTATATGATCAGGGGACTGCTGAATTACTGAGAGGATTTTGCAGTGTTGAGTTCCTCATTATTTCTAGGGGATTTTCTTTTTTTTTTTTTTTTAAATCTATAGGTGTCGTAAATTAAAAAGGCTGATAATGATTTCTAAAGAGAAATGGGAAAGGATGGGAGAAAAAGGCAGCAGGGGAAATGAAACATCTTTAAAGAGTAAGGAAAAAAATTTCCCTAGAGAGGAACTTTGAGCTGATTGCATAAGTTTGTGCTTAGATGGCTCCATACTGCTCATATGGAAAAGAGGGACCAGCTATATCGTTGTTACAGAGGGATCATTAGGAGGTGGTACAATGGCTGAGACTCTTGCACGCTGCTCCCCTGGTTCCAGGGAGAGCTGCTTCAAGAACAGCCAGTATAAGAACAGGGTTTTCAGAGTCTGGAGCTTCAGGTTGAGCCTGGGGGCTGTACAGGACTATTGTGTTCATTAATTCCATAAATATTTATTTAGTGCCTACTCTGTGGTGGAAATGTTTTATTGTTTAGTCACTAAGTCATATCTGACTTTTTTGTGACCCAATGGACTGTAGCCCACAGGCTCCTCTGTCCATGGGATTCTCCAGGCAAGAATACTGGAGCAGGTTGCCATTTCCTCCTCCAGGGGATCTTCCTGATCCAGGCATTGAACCTCGGTCTCCTGTATTGACAAGCAAATTCTCTACCACTGAGTCATCAGAGAAGCCCATGTGATAGGAACAACAGTAAACAAAACACATAACTGTCCTGTCCTTAGGGAACTTACATCTGGAGAAGCATAAGCATTTGTGTGAATAAAAATTCTTGATGAGTTCACTGGATTTTTACTCTGGCTCTTCCCCTTACTGAATTGTTTGAATTATCAATATAATAACTAAACTGAGCATTCCCATTGTTTTTCTATTTATACAGTTTGCAATATTGAAGGCACTTTGATGCAATGGAAAAAGGACCAAACTGGGAATCAGACCATGTAGACACCATCTCATCAACCACCAATCAGGTATTTTACTTCCGCTATCACACACTCGAGTGCAGAGAGAGGTGGATTTTGACCATTTATATGGGCTTCCCCTGTGGTTCAGCTGGTAAAGAATCCACTTGTAATGTAGAAGACCTGGGCTCGATCCCTGGGTTGGGAAGATCCCCTGAAGAAGGGAAGGGCTACCCACGCCAGTTTTCTGTCCTGGAGAATTTCACGGACTGTAAATCCATAGTGTCGCAAAGAGTCGGACACGATGGAGTGACTTTCATACTTCACATCCCTTCCCTTGTTCTCAGTCTGCATAATTCATGCTCTGTCAAGCAAAGGGAAGGAAATTCTCTTCTCCAGAATTAACTTCAACATAGAATCATGCCACCTTTTGTAGCTTGCTCTCATTTTTCTGCAGCATGAATGGTGGGCACCCACACTTTGTTCCATCAGACCTTTGATCTGAGATCAGGGTGTGCCACCCTGAGAATAATGTCAGGAAATTAAAACAAAAGACTATTCAGTGTTTCTCTGTGGTGGGCTGCTCCATCCTGTTTGGAATCAGGTGTTTTGGCTAATGAAACTCCAAGCATTTTCTGTGCCTTACAGTAATAATAATAATAATGAACTGGGTTCAAATACTTAAAATAGCTATTAGATGTCCCAATATCTATTTCTCCTTTTTCTTTAGTAATGGAGCCTCCAAACAATAGGTGGGCACATGTCTATTCAAAATTGAGGCTATCTTGCAGTTGTGAGTGGCTATATGACCAAGCTCTGGTGAAGCAGATGTGATGTGAACAACTTTTAAGCAGTACTTTTAAAGAAAGAGCATGTTCTTTTTTTCCACATCACTCCCCAACATTCCCATGCTGGAAAGAGGCAACAGTGGATATAGTGGTGAGTCCTCTTCAACTGTAGACAGGCAATGTTCTAATTAGTGATAAGGCAATATTAAGGAAGGGTCTGGGTCTTCAACTTCATGGAGATGTCAAGTTTCTTTGTTAAATCAGTGAACTTTTATGGCCTTTTGTTAACACAAAAATAAAGGGTTCAAGTAATAAATGGACATAAAAATGTTATATTGTCAATAACTTCCTTTGACCTATTCTGAAATGGCAACTAAACCAATTCAGCAATATTCTATGTAAAAAGTATTTATATGTATGCACATATACCTGTAGATTAATATATCTCTGTTTACCAAGAGAATGAGTAATATTTTAGAAATGACCAATAAGAATATATTTTTTAAAAGTACTCGTTCCTTTTCTTTGTTATTTTCTTTGGAGTGAACATTTTTAAAAGGAGGAAAAAAGAAGCATAAGATTGAGTATTCACACAAGTTATAGGTTCTAAATTGTGATATTGTGTCTGTCATTAAGAGTAACTTTATTATAATCCATGACCACAGAAAGTCAAAGTGAAATAGAAGACGGCTGGAAAATGCATAGAGAAGATGAAAAATCATTGTGTTGTGGTATCCCAATACTGAATTTCCTGATTTTAGACATTTATTTTTTCAGCAATAACAATGCATCCATGCTTGCATTTGCTTGCCAAATTTATTAAAAGGTTGTTTGTGAACAAACAAGAATAATCCAGCCCCTCAAAATTAACTACATAATATCTTGATGAAGATTTTAAAACAGTTTGGCTAGCATTTTTTCTGCTTAGGAGTGATGTCGCTGTGAAATGTGAGGATAACACTTCATGTGTTACTATTTGTTGTGAAGTGATTTAATAAATGTTTAAACAAGTCATTACCATGTTGACAGCATTTCTTATCATGGAGCTGTAATTTTGGTATTGATTGTCATGCCAGGCTTCCCACTTCCATCCTCTGCCCTAAAAACGTGAGGACATAGAAGCATGACCCTCAGCGAGTGCTAACAGACTGTTTTAGTTATGGATGTCTGTTCTTGAGTCTTCTTCTCTTCTGTGTCAAAGAAGGAAACTGCTTTCTTTGCTACACTGAGGTGGTGGAGTGGCATGCATGGAAGTGATAAATAGTATTTAGTACATACTCATCTGCTAGGAAAGCATCAGGCTGGTATCTCTGGAGAAAAGCAGTTTTGCTCTTATACTAGTGTCTTCAAAAGAAGCAGCATCAGGAAGTTCTTCTCAACTTGTCTAAGAGGTTTCAGTGAGACTCAATTAGAATTAAATTATATCTGTGACATTCATTCCTTGAGTAATAATTATTGGGCACTTATGACATGGCAAATAAGTAAGGAGCTAAACAGGTGTTATTTCTGTCTTTTTAAAGCATAAAGTCAAGAGATGAGTCTGCATCCTTGTTTTCAGCTTCTTATGATGTGTGTTTTTGCTGACTGGTCCTCAGACTGCTCTGCCAAGACCTTTTCCCCATGAGTTTCCTCAAGCAGAAAAGAGAGCATGACCTGAGTATGGTATAATGCCCACAGTTATACAGTCTTGGAGATGGAAAGTCTCTTAGTTCATCTGACACTTACTTTTTCTTTGAAGAAAGGCTCTTAAGTAGATGGCCTTTTAATTCCTGTTCCATTCAGTTCAGTTCAGTCGCTCAGTTGTGTCCGACTCTTTGCGACTCCATGAATCGCAGCACACCAGGCCTCCCTGCCCATTACCTACTCCCAGAGTTCATTCAAACTCACGTCCATCGAGTCGGTGATGCCATCCAGCCATCTCATCCTCTGTCGTCCCCTTTTCCTCCTGCCCACAATCCCTCCCAGCATCAGAGTATTTTCCAGTGAGTCAACTCTTCACATGAGGTGGCCAGCGTACTGGAGTTTCAGCTTTAGCATCATTCCTTCCAAAGAGTACCCAGGGCTGATCTCCTTCAGAATGGACTGGTTGGATCTCCTTGCAGTCCAAGGGACTCTCAAGAGTCTTCTCCAATACCACAGTTCAAAAGCATCAATTCTTCGGCTCTCAGCTTTCTTCACAGTTCAGCTCTCACATCCATACATGACTACTGGAAAAACCATCCTGCTCCATTAAAGGCCCTTTAATACCTTTTCTAAAAGGTATCATGCCAGATCTTATAAAATTTCTTACAATATAAATTTAATATTTTCCATCTTGTATATATGATAATAAAAGGAAATGAGGTCAGTATGGCACTCTCTGCTCTTAATGGACCCTTGTTCAATTCTAGCAATTACCTATTTCTTCCTCAGTTCTAGCAACTGAACAAAATATTTCAAAAACTTGTTTGGTGACAAGACTTTCCAGCATAGATTTTTTTCAATATCTGCCTTTTTTCCCTGTCATGAAGCAGTGCAGCTGCTTATCTCAATGTTTCTGTCATCTTTCCTATTCTCCCTGTAACTTTGAAACTACTCTTTAAGGATTCTTTTCTAAGGCACATATGTTGTCTTTCCCGTTGGAATGTTTCCGTAGTATCATGGCCTTTTTCTCCATTCCCTTTGGCCAGCAAGTTAACATATAGACTTTTCTGATGTAGTCCAAGAAAACGTCTTTACTTTAAAATAATTGTTCTCAACTAGATGTGATTTTGTTCCCCCAAGGTTCATTTGACAATGTCTGACAATATTTTGGATTGTCACAACTGAGGCAAGAGGTGTGACTGAGTAGAGGTCAAAGACACTTGCTAAACATCTTAGAGTTCACAGGATTTCACCTCACAACAAAGAATTATTTGTCCCAAAATGTCAATAGTGTTGAGCTTGGGATAATTTGATTTAAACCAATTCAAACAGTTATTTATTTTTATTAAGATATTTTCTTAGAGCTATTCTTTCCTGTGTCCCATTTACACCCAGTTAGAGAAACTGCTGGTAATTGTTCTATTTTAGTATGCTTTCTTTCCTCGCTGATCTGTTTTTTCATAAACATTGGAACATTTACCTCAGGTGGTAAATAGATGGGGAAACAGTGGAAACAGTGGCTGACTTTATTTTTCTGGGCTCCAAAATCACTGCAGATGGTAATTGCAGCCATAAAATTAAAAGATGCTTACTCCTTGGAAGGAAAGTTATGACCAACCTAGACAGAATATTAAAAAGCAGAGACATTACTTTGCCAACAAAGGTCCCTCTAGTCAAGACTATGGTTTTTCCAGTGGTCATGTATGGATGTGAGAGTTGGACTGTGAAGAAGGCTGAGTGCCAAAGAATTGATGCTTTTGAACTGTGGTGTTGGAGAAGACTCTTGAGAGTCCCTTGGACTGCAAGGAGATCCAACCAGTCCATCCTAAAGGAGATCAGTCCTGGGTGTTCATTGGAATGACTGATGTTTAAGCTGAAACTCCAGTGCTTTGGTCACCTCATGCGAAGAGTTGACTCATTGGAAAAGATTCTGATGCAGGAAAGATTGAAGGCAGGAGGAAAAGGGGACGATAGAGGATGAGATGGCTGGATGGCATCACTGGCTTGATGGACATGAGTTTGGGTAAACTCCGGGAGCTGGTGATGGACAGGGAGGCCTGGCGTGCTGCGGTTCATGGGGTCGCAAAGAGTTGGACATAACTGAGCGACTGAACTGAACTAAACTGAGTGTCTAACTCTTTGCGACCCCATGGACTGTGGCCACCAGGCTCCTTTGTCCTTGGAATTCTCTAGGCAAGAGTACTGGAGTTGGTAGCCATTCCCTTCACCAGGGATCTTCCTGACCCAGGGATTGAACCCAAGTCTCCTGAATTGCAGGCAGATTCTTTACCAACTGAGCCACCAGAGAAGCCCATGTTAGGGCCACGTTGTTGTTTGTTTTGAAAATATACACATTGGGATCGTTATAACAGTTTTTTACTTTTCTGAGCAGAAATTATATCAAATTTTTGTGTTGTATATTGACCAAATCAGAACTTTTAATTGCAATCTGAGACTGTTTGGTGTTGTCCTCAATTTCCATGAGTATTTTCCATGTTTTTCCATAAGGTGATGTTCTTCATAATCAGCAGGCAGAATTTTTTTTCTTCAGTTTTGAGTCTGAAAATTCACCTTGAATATGCACATTCTCACAGCTCCAGGGGTCACAATAACCTGAAAATGCATAATTTAGAAGAGGTTTCAGTGATTCATTCCTACAGTTCGGAGTGAAAATAAATTGTAGCCTGAGATATAAAATTTGACACAGGCATCTTTGGAAATATCCATAGAAATGTAGCAGTTACGTGGAGGAGCAGTGTGCAGCTTTCTTCCTGTGGCCCATGAGGTCATCAAATTTCCCCAGCCTGCAGCAGGAGAGGCTTGATTTAAACTGCTGATTCCTAGGCCCCTTTCTATACTGAATATATTACTTTAGAATGGGGAAGGATGCAAGAGGGAATTTTCTTTTTGAATGATTTTCCTTCATGCAAATGCTTTAGGTAATGCTTGTGACACCAAAGTTTAAAATCTACTGTTCTAGAAGCTGGAAGAGTGAGACTAGTCAGGCTGTGATTAAATATGTGGATGTGATAGTCAAAATGTATAAGCAGTGAACAGGATTCCAGAAACATGATAGCATTATGGATAAGTGAGGTCTGGGAGAGTAGACTGGATGATGAGTAGGAAAATGGTGAAGGTGGGAGAAACGAGAGAGAATAAAAGTGAAAATATTTGTCAGTAATTAGCATTACTGAGGGAGAATCCCTACAGTATTTTTTAAAAATATATTCATTCTACTGTAAAAAAATGTAAAATATAGAGACATGCATTTTTAATTATCAAGCTGTTTGGGGGCATCAACCTGCACATGATTATTTTCAGATTCTCAGAACAAGGAAAATTGAGGACATAAATGACACTCCGTTTCCTTTTGTTATGCTAGAAAAAATAATAAGAAATCATGAGTTATCACAGAGATTCCACCTACCTTTTCCTTATAGCGATACAGAACTTTAAAGTGGTGGTGGCTTAAATGAATTTTCCCCTAATTGGCTTCCCTGGTGGCTCAGAGGTTAAAGCGTCTGCCTCCAATGTGGGAGACCTGGATTCAATCCCTGGGTCGGGAAGATCCCCTGGAGAAGGAAATGGCAACCTACTCCAGTATTCTTGCCTGGAGAATCCCATGGACTGAGAAGCCTGGTGGGCTGCAGTCCACGGGGTCATGAAGAGTCGGACACAACTGAGTGACGTTACTTACTTACTTACTTATTCTTTCTGCATACATTTCATAAATGCTTAACTTGTTTTATAGAGTGTGAACTTCTCCCCATTGACTCGGGCATTGTATCCATGGTTTGTTCTGTCATCTTTTAAAGTATGTATGTACAAAGTGTCAGTTGTAAAGGGGTTATGTCTACACAGTTCCTGTCACACACAGATGAGTTCTTAATGAATACTTTTGATGGCAAAGATGGCTGTCTGTATATCTGATTTAAAGGGTCAAATTCATCTGCAATCTGGTAATGTATGGCCTTTACCATAACAATATTACTCATTAGCATAGTTTTTTTATCTCTGTAAAATCAGGCTGCAGATGCTATCCCACCCTGTGTTGAGATGATTCTATGGAATGATTATGTAAAGCACTTAGCCTGGGAGGTGCCTGATACCTATCACCTCTCCTTTCTTCTATTACTCATGAAATAGAATTGACTAAAACAATTCCAGGCCTGCTCCACCTTGTGCACCAAGAGTGGAGATTACTTTGACTTAATGTGGAAGATTGAAACACATTTCAGTTTCCAGCATTTCTCCCTGTGGACTCCCTCCCTGGAGGAGCCCTGCACAGACCTGCAGTGTTCACTGAGGCATTGCCATGTGACTGCCATTAGCTAATGAAATGTGAATGGAAGTGACGAGTCACTTCTTGGCAGAGGTTTCAGAGCCATTTCAGGACTCGACGTTATCTCTGCAGTAAGGACAGGCAATACTTCAGACAGAAGCTGTGCCGTCACCCTGAGGGCAGGAAGACTGCTCTTTGAACCCAGTGCTGAAATAAAGCAGACCTACAGGAACGCAAGTCATGTATGAGAAACACGTGATTATTTTTTAAAACCATAGAGATTTTGTGGTCATTTTATGTCACATAAATAATCACCGCATGGAGTTTTGTGAGAAATAAGTAGCAAGGAGTACTGGACCAGAACCTATTTGAAGTTTCACTTTTTATCTTACGCCTTTCTCAGCTGTCGACATAGGTTACTGGAGTCCCTTTCACCTTTCAGTCCTTGTTTGGGCTCCTCTCTTGGCTTCCAGTCATAAGCAGCTCTAAGACGTAAATTGTTTGAGGGAAGGTGTGCTCCTTTGTAATTTCCATCTAGAGAGAATGCACCACATAGTCTCTGCAAACTTGATTGTACAAGGTGGAGTAGATGTATTTGAATGTAAAGCAAGTTTTGGTGAGTCAGTCTGCCATTGGCAAATGGATACTGTTGGGTGTCAATATGAACAGGGAATGAGAAAGTTGCACCTAATCTTAAGGCCTAAAAATTGGATGGAAAGGCTGTTGTTCCTCGAGCCCAGGAGTAGTTAGAATAGAATCAGTTAATTTTGATTTCTATTAACAATGCCAGGTCTAGATGCTCTTATTTAAAGTAGAAATTGTTTTTTATAATTATTAACCTTTTCTGAACTGTTCTCTTAGTGACTCATAGTATTTAATCTAAGCCAACTGGACTATGGCAGTAGAACCCTTCTGAGAATTTAGAGAAAATCCAAATGGAGTGCAAAGCAACATTCTTAAAAACAAAATAATCCCATTCTGTTTTAACTAGAAAGAAGGTCATTGAGAAATATATGTTAGCTTGTTCAGCTGAGCTGCTTTTGTTGTTTCCAGAAGGAGTGCCTTAAAAATATTCAAAATTTCACAGATTTAGCACAAGGGATCCCAGCTCCTTTTATTTCTTCTCCTAAAGCAAGGGTTTCCTCTGGGCACTAATATGTCTTAATATTTCTACATACATTAAATGTGGGTAAATTTAAGGGTAATTGCATATGTTTATGTTAAATTTTTGTGAGGAAGTACCTGCCCAATGGATATACTTATGCTTATTTCACAGAGAGTTATAAATACTACAACTCTATACATTCTTGATTTCTTTCACCATTTATTCATCCAGAAATACAGATTAGATTCTGACTCTGTGTCAGGTGCCATGAACATTGCATGCCACCATAGTGAAAGGACAGATTATTTGGGGGATTTGGGGGGCATATATCCTGCTTTCATCATTTGTGACAAAGTCTCTTCCAAGTCTTTTCAACTTGGAATGCTTATTTTAAAGTGGTAATGTAGCCAAATAAAAACCCAAACAATAAACATATACTTTGCATTATGCAGACCAGAAAATTTTGGTTGCACAAAGTCATTATCTAAACTATTAAAGTCAGTTTTACTAGGATATGGATATTGAAACCCCAAGCAAACAGAATGCTAAAGTAGCAGCATTATGAACAAGAGAACCTAGAATACATTTTTGTGTATGCTCTAAGATGGAGTTTCTCAAATGGAAGAGATATGGGCTCTTTGGTCTGCATTGATCTCTCTCTTGGATTTGTTGACAGTGACATTTTAAAATATTGTTAATTCTTTCCCATAACAACCCATTTTTTAAAAGAAGGGCTGGCTTCCCTAGTGGGTAAGTGGTTAAGACTGCCTGCCAATGCAGGAACAAGGGCTCTTTCTATCTGTGTTTGAGCCGGGAAGATCTCCTGAAGTTGGAAATGGCAACCCACTCAAATATTCTTGCCTGGAAAATCCCATGGACAGAGGAGCTGGTAGGCTACCATCCATGGGGGTCACAAAAAAGCTGGACA
Organism: Capra hircus; assembly: GCF_001704415.2. Classification (NCBI taxonomy): domain Eukaryota; kingdom Metazoa; phylum Chordata; class Mammalia; order Artiodactyla; family Bovidae; genus Capra; species Capra hircus. Next base: position 21,155,582 of record NC_030814.1, read on the forward strand.
TGACTTAGTGACTAAACAACAACAATCCTACTTAGTAAACCTAATTTTTTCTATGGATCATGCCAACAATTGCTATAGGCTGCCTGAAAGTGAAAGTCGTTCAGGATGTCTGACCCTTTGCGACCCCATGGACTTTAGCACATGAGGCTCCTCTGTCCATGGAATTCTCCAGGCCAGAATGTTGGAGTCGGAAGCCATTCCCTTCTCCATGGATCTCCCAACCCAGGGACAGAAACCAGGTCTCCCAAATTGCAGGTGGATTCTTAGGTTATATTTAGACTTTGCAAGAAAAAAAAGGGTCCTGTTATTGAATGATATTCACCATGCTTGGTGAGAGAGAATTGTTGTGCCATATTGAAGGAGTATTATCAGTATCATTTATTTATCTATCTTAGAACATTTTATAATTAGAAAATCCTTAAATAGAATTAGAATTTGTTTTTTACTTTCTCATATTCTCCAGGAAAGATTACAGGGTGAACTCTGCCTTGATTCATTCGTGCGGTCTTATTTAATATTGCAAAAATCTCATTTAGTTTCCAGGATGTCAGTGTACTCCTCTCTTGGGGGATTTCAGGTGGTAGTTTACTAGGGAGACATATACGTGTGTGCTAAGTTGCTACAGTTGTATCCAACTCTTTGCGACCCCCATGGACTGTAGCCCACCAGGCTTCTCTGTCCATGGGATTCTCTAGGCAGGAAAACTGGAGTGGATTGCCGTAGAGACATATGAGACTATATCAAGATCCAAGGATATCATTGGAAGAAATCCTGAGGAAAAGGAATACTTATTTCTTGATAACATTGCTCACTACTTATTATGGATGAGAGTTGTGATAGTGATGTGAAGTAAGGAAGATTTAAAATAAAGATTTTCCATAGTATACAAAGTTGAAAGAATTAGATTATACAAATTTATGTGAAATCTTATTCCTGAGTAAGGTATCGAGATATTTCTACCAGCAATACCAGCATGTTTTATGAGGTCAATAGGGCTAATAAAATTCAGAAGCAGATTTGTATCATATTACTCTGGTTATCCTATGAACCAGTTCTTGTAGAAGGATCCCAAGTATCGATAATTTTGTTAATATTCTCACTGCATGTTGTTTTGCTACTTTATAAATTCCCTACTTTTTTGAAAGGAGGTTGAATTATGCTAGGCATAATTTATTTTATATTCCAGCTTTAAGGTAATTCACTTATATCTTATTTGTATTTTTGTAGTTAGTAAACTTTTTATGGACATATAACTTACAGCAAAGTGCAGAAATTATACACAATGATAAAATTTCACTAATTCCTATGGGGACACACCCATGGAACAACCAGACAGGCTAAGAAAGAAGATATTATCAGCATCTCTTGGTAACACATACCAGTCCCTCTTTATCTCACTCCTCCCTTCTTTCCGAGGTTATTATCTGATTTCAAATATCATAGATTTTTAAAAATCTTATATGTCTGGCAACTTTTGAGTGATATTATATTTATGAAATTCATCATTGCTGTTCAGTTCAGTTCAGTCGCTCAGTCGTGTCCAACTCTTTGCAACCCCATGAATTGCAGCACCCCAGGCCTCCCTGTAAATCACCAACGCCAGGAGTTCACTCAGACTCACGTTCATCGAGTCAGTGATGCCATCCAGCCATCTCATGCTCTGTCGTCCCCTTCTCCTCCTGCCCCCAATCCCTCCCAGCATCAGAGTCTTTTCCAATGAGTCAACTCGTCTCATGAGGTGGCAAAAGTACTGGAGTTTCAGCTTTAGCATCAATCCTTCCAAAGAGTACCCAGGGCTGATCTCCTTCAGAATGGACTGGTTGGATCTCCTTGCAGTCCAAGGGACTCTCAAGAGTCTTCTCCAACATCACAGTTCAAAAGCATCAATTCTTCGGCGTTCAGCCTTCTTCATCTTCCAATTCTCACATCCATTCATGACCACTGGAAAAACCATAGCCTTGACTAGACAGACCTTAGTCGGCAAAGTAATGTCTCTGCTTTTCAACATGTTGTCTAGATTGGTCATAACTTTTCTTCCAAGGAGTAAGTGTCTTTTAATTTCATGGCTGCAGTCACCATCTGCAGTGATTTTGGAGCCCCCCAAAATAAAGTCTGATACTGTTTCCACTGTTTCCCCATCTATTTCCCATGAATTGATGGGACCAGATGCCATGACCTTTGTTTTCTGAATGTTGAGCTTTAAGCCAACTTTTTCCCTCTCCTCGTTCACTTTCATCAAGAGGCTTTTTAGCTTCTCTTCACTTTCTGCCATAAGGGTGGTGTCATCTGCATATCTGAGGTTATTGATATTTCTCCCGGCAATCTTGATTCCAGCTTGTGCTTCTTCCAGCCCAGCGTTTCTCATGATGTACTCTGCATATAAGTTAAACAAGTGTATAGAATTTGTTTACTTTTTCCTTTGCTCTATGTTTCTGTTTATGAATATTCTAATTTATTTGTCTGTTTTACTGTTGATGAACATTTCAGTTATTTTCACTTTTGGCTATTGTTAATAATGCTGCTCAAAACATTCTTAAACACCTTTCAGTGTACCAGATAAGCATTCAGAATTAGAATATACATAGGAGAGGAATTAGTGTGGCATGTGTTTAGTTTAATAAAAACTACTAAATAGTTCTCCAGAATGGTTGAACCAGCTTACACTTCCAAGAGGAATGTATAAGAGTTCCAGTTGCCCTACATCCTTTCCCACAATGGCAATTGTCAATCCTTTTAATTTTAGCTTTCTGGTGGCATGTAATGTCATTCCACTGTGGTTTAAATTTTCATTTCCTCCATGACTGATGATAATGAGCACCCTTTCTTTCTTGGATACCCTCTTTTGTGAAGTATATACTTCCGATTTATAAATTGAGCTGTTTGTATTAATTTATCCAATATAATTTACTTTATATTCAAGTCCTTTCTGATTTATATGTATTAGCAATGTATTTTCATGATCAATATATTTTCATCTGCTCTGTGGCTTGTGTTTTCATTCACAATAGTGTATCTGGATTTTAAATGTTAATTATAATAACTTACAATATTCCATTCATTTGGGGTATTCAACTCAATGGCTCCACATTTTTATAGATTACACACCATAGAACATTATAAATATTGACTGTATCCCTGTGCTGTGCAGTACATTTCTGTGGCTTATTTATTTTAAAATTGGTAGTTCACGCCTCTTAATCCCCTTCACCTATTTTACAACCTTGTTGTCATTCAGTTGCTAAGTCATGGCCTACTCTTTCCAAGCCCATGAACTGTAACCCACTAGGCTCCTCTGTGCGTGGGATTTTCCAGGCAAGAATGCTGGAGTAGGTTGCCGTTTTCTTCTCTCGGGGATTTTCCCAACCTAGGGATCTAACCCACTTTTCTTGCATCTCCTGCACTGGCAGGTGAATTCTTTATTACTAGTACCATCTGGGAAGCCCATTTTACCCCTACCAGGACCCTTCCCCCTCTGGTAACCACTAGTTTTTTCTCTCTATGGATGAGTCAATTTCTGTTTTATTTTATTTGTTTGTTTTGCTTTTCAGATTCCACATATAGGTGAAAACATACAGTATTTATCTTTCTCTTATTTTACTAAGCATAATGCCCTCCAGGTCCATACATGTTATTGAAAACAGCTAGAATTCATTCTTTCTGTGGTTGAATGATATTCCATTGTAAATATATACCACATCTTTTAAATTCATTCATCTGTTAATGTGTGCTTCTGATGCTTTCATATCTTGGCTTTGAAACTAATGCTCTTGTGAATGTTGGGGTGCACATATCTTTTTGAATTAGTGTTTCTATTTTCTTCAGATAAACACCAAGGAGTGGAATTGACAGAAATATGTTCAATTTTTAATATCTTGAGGAATTTCCATACTGTCTTCCATACTGTTATATCAATATATGTTCCCACTTGTTATATCTTGACTTTTTGATGATTGCCATTCTGAGATGTGTGACTTGATTGTTCATTCTGGTTTTGATTTGCATTTTCCTGATGGTTAGTAATGTTGAGCATGTTTTCATATGTGTGTTGGCCATCTGTAAGTGTTCTTTGGAAAAATGACTATTCAATTCCTGTGCCCATTTTTTAATGTATTTGGTTATGTGAGTTCTTATGTTTTAGACTATAAGCTCTTATCAGACATATTGTTTGCAAATGTATTCTTGATGAGTCTGGCTAAAGGTTTATCAATTTTGTTTATCTCTTCAATAAACCACTTTTTAGTTTCACTGATGTGTTACTTTTCTTGGGTCTCCATTTATTTCTGTTTTTCTCTTTATTATTTCCTTTCTTCTACTAACTTTGGGCTTTGCTCTTCTCTTTCTAATTCTTTTAGAAGGAAAGTTTGGTTGTTTATTTGAATGCTTTCTTGTTTCTTGAGGTAGGCCTGTCTTGCTGTAAATTTTCCTCTTAGAATTGCTTTTGTTCTGTCTCATAGATTTTGGGAATTTGTGTCTATAATTTCATAATCTCAAGATATTTTTAATTTCCTCTTTGATTTCTTTGTTCTTTTTAAGTAGAATGTTGTCTATTTCCCACATATTTTGTTTTTTTCCAGTTTTCTACAGAACTTGATTTCTAATTTCATACAGTTTTTGCCTGAACACATGCTTGATATAATTTCAGATTTCTTAAATTTATTGAGATTTGTTTTGTGGCCTACCATGTAATCTGTCCTTGAGAATGGTTCACGTGTACTTGAAAAGAACATGTATTCTGCTGTTTTAAGATAGACTGTTACATAGACATCAAATAATTTCCTCCGAGGCCAGTATTTTTGTATGGACTTTGTTAGGTTATCTATCCACTGATGTAACTGGGATATTAAAATCCCCTACTATTATTGTATTACTGGTAATATCTCCCTTTATGTCTTTTAATATTTGCTTTATATATTTAGATGCTCCTCTGTTAGTTGTATATTTGAGTGTTATGAATGTTTTATTTTATTCTTGGATTGACTCCTTTATCATAATATATGCCTTCTTTGACTTTTGCTGTAGATTTTGTTTTAAAGTTCATTTTGTTTGATACTAGTATCGCTACTTTAGCTTTCTTTCTGTTGCCATTTTGTATGGAGTCTCTTTTTTTATTTCTTTTTTTTTTTTTCTATCTAGAATTTTATTTTATTTTATTTTTTTTCTTTTTTTTTTTTAATTTTAAAATCTTTAATTCTTACATGCGTTCCCAAACATGAACCCCCCTCCCACCTCCCTCTCTGTGTGTGTTTATTTAGCTTTGGAGTGAGTCTCATGTATGCAGCATATAGATGGGTCTTGATTTTTTTATCCATTCAGCCACCCTATGTCTTTTGACTAGAGCATTTAACCTATTTGTATCTAAAGTAATTATTTATAGATATATACTTTTACCATTTCATTATTTGTTTTCTGGTTCTTTTTGTAGTTCTTCTCTCTTCTTTTAGTCTTTACTTTGTGGCTTAATTATTTTCTTTAGTCTTGTTTTTGGATTCCTTTATCTTTGTTTTCTGAACATCTAATCTAGGATTATGGTTTGTGCTCACTATGACATTTATATAAATCTCTCTATCTGTTTTAAAGTAACAGTCATTTATGTTCAAATGCATTCTAATAGCTTTAGCTTTTTCCCTACTGCCACATATTTTATATTTCTGATGTCATAATTTACATTTTTGTGTGTATCTCCTAACTCTTTTATTATAGTTATAGAAGGTTTTATGAGTGTTATCTTTTAATCTTTGTACTACCTTTTTAAAGTTTTTGTTTCATTTCTTTTTCTATATATTTGCCTCTACCAGTGATATTTTTTTTCTTTCATACATTTTCTTATTTTTTGTTATATGACCTTTTCGTTTTCACTTAAAGAAGGTCCTTTAACAAATATATTTATATATTTTGTAAGCCCAGTTTAGTGGTGATAAACTCTGATTTTGCTTGTCTGGGAAATTATTTATCTCTCCATCAATTTTGAATGATGATCAAGAGTATTCTTGGTTGTAGTTTTTTCTCTTTCATTACTTTAAATATATCAAGCCATACTCTTCTGGTCTACAAAATTTTTGCTGAAAAATCAGCTGATGGCTTTATGGGAGTTTCCTTGAAAGAGATGGGAATACCAGACCACCTGACCTGCCTCTTGAGAAATCTGTATGCAGGTCAGGAAGCAACAGTTAGACCTGGACATGGAACAACAGACTGGTTCCAAATAGGAAAAGGAGTACGTCAAGGCTGTATATTGTCACCCTGCTTCTTTAACTTATATGCAGAGTACATCATGAGAAATGCTGGGCTGGAAGAAGCACAAGCTGGAATCAAGATTGTAGGAGAAATATCAATAACTTCAAATATGCAGATGATACCACCCTATGGCAGAAAGTGAAGAAGAACTAAAGAGCCTTTTGATGAAAGCGAAACAGGAGAGTGAAAAAGTTGGCTTAAAGCTCAACATTCAGAAAACTAAGATCATGGTATCTGGTCCCATCACTTCATGGCAAATAGATGGGGAAATGGTGGAAACAGTGTCAGACTTCATACTTTTGGGCTCCAAAGTCACTGCAGATGGTGACTGCAGCCATGAAATTAAAAGGCACTTGTTCCTTGGAAGAAAAGTTATGACCAACCTAGATGGCATATTAAAAAGCAGAGACATTACTTTGCCAACAAAGGTCCGTCTAGTTAAGGCTATGTTTTTTTCCTGTGGTCATGTATGGATGTGAGAGTTGGATTGTGAAGAAAGCTGAGTGCTGAAGAATTGATGCTTTTGAACTGTATGTTGGAAAAGACTCTTGACAGTCCCTTGGACTACATGGAGATCCAACCAGTTCATTCTAAAGATCAGTCCTGGATGTTCTTTGGAAGGAATGATGCTAAATCTGAAACTCCAGTACTTTGGCCACCTCATGTGAAGAGTTGACTCATTGGAAAAGAATCCGATGCTGGGAGGGATTGGGGGCAGGAGGAGAAGGGGACAACAGAGGATGAGATGGCTGGATGGCATCACCGACTCGATGGACATGAGTCTGAGTGAACTCCAGGAGTTGGTGATGGACAGGGAAGCCTGGGATGCTGCGATTCATGGGGTCGCAAATGTTGGTCATAACTTTTCTTCCAAGGAGTAAGCATCTTTTAATTTCATAGCTTTCATGATTCCTTCTTGATGTCTTTTTATTTCAGCTATTGTAATCTTCAGCTCTGACTGTTTCTTTTTTGTTGGAATATAATCACTTTGTGATGTTGTGTGGTTTTCTGCTGTATAATAAGTGAATCAGTTATGTGCTTACATGCATCCTGTCCCTTTTGAACCCCCCTTCCAGCTCTCCCCCATTCCACCCCAAGCACCAAACTCAGCTTTCTGTGCTATATTTTACACATGGTAGTGTATATATGTCAGTCCCAATCTCCCAATTCATCCCTCCTTCCTCTCCCCACTAAGTCCAAATGTCTGTGCTCTATGTCTGTGTCTCAGTTTCTGCCTTGGAAATAAGCTTATTTATACCATTTTCCTAGATTCCACATATATTCTGTACTATATGATAATTTTTTTTCTTTCTGAACTTACTTCAGTCTATTTGACAGACTGTAGGTCCATCCATGTTTCTACAAAGTTCTTATCATGTTCCTTTATTCTTTTCCTGAGTTTGATGAGTATTTTTATGACCATTGCTTTCAGCTCTTTGTCAGATACATTATCTGTTTCATTGGTTTTTTTTTTTCCATGAATTTTTATCTTGATCTTTTGTTTGAAGCATATTCTTCTGTCTTATTATTTTGTTTGACTTTCTCTGTTTGTCTTTATGACATTAGGTGTAGTAAGCTACTTACCCAGCCTTAAAATTACATCATTATGTGGGAGTTGTAAGCCACAATGGTTTCCAAAGCCAGCCAAGGGGGCTTGTCTTCCTGATGCTGGATCTCAGGACTGGGGTTCCCAATGTGGTGCTTAAACAGCTCTTTTTCTTTAGAAAGGATTCCCAAGCTCATGATGTCCGCTCCCCCCGTGATGTCCTCTTCTGGGTCACCTGCAGGGCATGTGAGTCCCGACTAGATTGCTTCTCTTCCCCAGCTACCCATCTCAGAGTGTGTTGTTGGTTGTTGTTTTTTTTTTTTTCTTTTTCTTTATATTCTTCATTGTAGAAGAGTCATTCTGTATTCTTCAGGTTTTTCTCTGAGAGAATTGTTCTACAAGTACTTATAACTTTGGTGTGTTCGTGGGAGAAGGTGAGTTTAGAATTTTCCTACTCCACCATCTTAATCCTGTCTTCTACAAATCTTTATTTTCATATAGTTTACTTCTCTATATCTCCTTTTTACAGTTAAGGCCTTTTGAGTCCCTTTAAAGAAATCTTTGCCTATTCAAAGCATTGAAGACATTCTCTTATTTTCTAGATTCCTTATTCTGTCTTGCCTTTCTCATTTAGGGCCATGATATGGAAGTGATTTTGTTAATAGAATAAGGTAGAGATGAAGAATTACTTTCTCCTTATATAGATATATACAATTGAATCAGTCTTATTTATTGATATTATTGTTTTTTCCCCACTGCTCTGTTGTGCTATCTTTCTCATGAATTATGTGCTATATTTGTGAGTACTTATAGACCCTTTAATCTGTCCCAGTGGTTTAAATGTCTGTCCCTATGTCAATACCACACTGTCTTAATGACTTAAAAACTATGGTTTAATAAGTTAATTTTAGGGTATTTAGTGAAAGTTTATAAAGTCAGAACTTTACAAAATGCTACTTTCTTTAATAAATTTTCACTGTGATAACACTTTCATATCTGTATAACAGGTTTCTGAGTTATAATCTATTTCATAAAGCACTTTTTAAAATCAAAGTATAAGTGTATAATATTATGTACACTAAAAACGTACAGTATAGTAATTAACAATTTTAAAAGTTATACTCCATTAATCATCGTTATAAAATAATTGCTATCTATATTCTCTGTTATTCCCATGTGGTATCCTTGTAGTTTATTTTAAGCATAACAGTTTGTAATTCTTAATTGCCCCCATCTCCCTTCTCCCCACTAGTAACCACTAGTTTTTTCTATATACCTGTGAGTCTGCTTCTTTGCTGTTATATTCACTGTTTGGTTGTATTTTTTAGATCCCACATATAAATGATACCAATACAGTAAAAAAATATATGAGAAATGTTTATTTTTAACATTTACTACCTTAAGTTAATATAACACTACCTAAATAATATTAATATTGCTATTACTGCTACTATTACTAATATCAGAATGAAATTGTTCTTTATGTACATTTTGATAGAAAAATAATACAAGGAATTTAGCCAACTCACTAAATATGTCAATATATTTTTCATTCAAATAAGAGCTAAAAATATCTACTGCACACTAGTCCATCCAAATATTTTTCATTTGTACTTAATATATATTCTATGAAAGTACTGAAAATGCATTAATAGTATGCAGGATTTATTTGTCAGTTTAATAGGTATATTATAACAGCATCTCAAGTTTGTGACCAAAATCTCAACTAGCTATTTTTGTTTGCTGAAAATGTTGTAGAGAAAAAAAAAAAAAACCTTATGTTTCTATTAGCTGTTTGAAAAAGTTCAGCCTTCCTTGTGCATGTTTCTCTGTATAACACTTGGTGGAATTGTAATGCTTTTACTGTCGCCTCTAAATATCATTACACCTTAGAGAATTTGCAGCATTATATAACACTGTGATTAAACAGAATCACACCCCTTTCATAGCAGACTCTGAGTTTTGCTGATGTAGAAAATGCAGAATCCTAAGATCTCCAGCTGTCTTACCTAAAGTTTACAGGAAGGAATAAAGATGAACCAACTCCTGGAAAAAAAAGAAATTAAGAAAAACCCCTCTTGCAGTACAAATCAGAGAGAATGGACATAAATAAATCATACTCCCCTAGTTTCACTTAAAGTCCTTTTTAACCAACAATACTTTCTTTATTCTTGGCTTGTTGCCATGAAGGAATTCAGAACTTGAATGCAAACTGATTATTAAAAAGATAGAAACTTACATTGGAAATGAGCAAGGTAATTAAAAAAGAAAAAGAATATTTCTAATCCCTGAGATTTTCAGAAGAGTGAGCTAAACCAGATTTGTAGATCATATGGTTGTGGATCATATGGTGCTTACTTGGGAAAAAAATACACAGCAGAAAAGCTATTCTTTGTTTCAGGGATAAAAATGTTATGTTTTTCATAGCTGACATTTCTGTCACACTTGAGTTACTGAAGCAAACACCCATTTCTTCATTAATAATGAAAGGAGTTAGCTTCAGAGCTCAACTATTTAAGCAATACAACAGACATCACTTACACAGGTCAATTACAATTTCTAATAATTAAAAACAAGGAGGAAAATATTCATAGTCTCACATGATGCTGTCTAATTTGGTAATTTTCACACGTTTCAAAACTGAGACTTGAGGTTGAGTGCAAAGAGTACACAGCCCTGGCTGACACTTCCAGAGTTCCTGTGAATACAGCTGGAGAAGTCACCAACCTTTATCCTGGCACTGACACCCTGCTTCTAGGGAGCAAACTTGCCTTCTACCTACATCTCAGAAAACTCACCTGTCATTATTATGTCTTTGTTGTTTGATGTCTGGTCTTATTTCACATCAGAGAATCAAAGCGTATTTGATGGATAATTGTTTGCCTGATATTTTTAAAAATTCCTTTTTCAAGTTTCTACTTTTAGTTCCTAAGCTGGATATTTACTTACACGGTCCTTTGCTAATTATGTAGGTCATCAGCCGCTCTAACAAGGCAAACTGACAGGTCTGCTCCTACTTTAGGCAAACTCTTCAAAAATATCCCTGAAGTCCACAGAAGTACTGCAACTCAATTTTTCAAAATTAAAGAGTATGGCACTATAGGAAAATGGCATCAACTAATATTTTTATTGAGTTGACTTTCATTGTTTATTTTTATTTATTCCTGTGTGTGCATGTATGTATTCTGTTGCTCATAAAGAAGTCAATTTGTTCAGCTATCACTGGTATCCAGCACTGTGGAGGTAGGATGAGGTGTCATTAAGTCTGGATGTGCCTAAGTTTTACATTTTCAGTTGGCTGGATTACTAAAACTGAGTTGAGAAGGCACCCTGGGATTTTTCTTATTCATTTGCAAGTATTGTTCTTGTTATGTATTTTATATTCTCCAGCCTGACCCTGCTATTTTGAAAAGGTCAGTTTGACTTTTTGTGTATTAGATTTCTTTGATAATGTAGCTGTTTTGTACCTTTGGTCACTAGCGATCTATGGTTGCTGTTAATTATCTCAGAACTATGAGTTCACCAATGCAAAACAATTTTAAAATGTGTGTGTGTCCATACTTATGTGAAACCCCCCACAAATTCATTTAACTTTTTTTTTTTTTATAATGGGAAAGGCTCTGATTTCCTTGTATTCATGATTTAAGAAAAACATATCACAGCAAACTAAGATTTAAATAGGACTTCAAAGGAAGAGAAAGACAATTCACAGAAAGATGGAAAAGAGCAAATGTTTGGTAAACAAATGTTTGCTGGGCCATAAGGAACAATGGGACACAGAGGAATTACAGCAAGTAGACATTGCTTAGGTTTGTTGTTGTTCAGTTGCTAAGTCATGTCTGACTCTTTGTGACCCCATGGACGACAGCATACCAGATCTCCCTGGCCTCACTATCTCCCAGAGTTTGCCCAATTAATGCCCATTGAATAGGTGATGCTGCCAACCATCTGAAAAAGGGAAAGGGGCAGCAGAGGATGAGACGGTTGCTTAGGTTCTTCCCTGCCTATTACACTTGGTGCATATTATATTGTTATCTATGCCCTTAGCTCCCTTCCTGAAACAGGTCTTCTATGTAAATTCTTTTAGGCGGTTAGAAGAAGGGTCAAAGTTTCTTCCTGACTCTTTCTTGGCCTTGACGGTTTTCAACTCAACATGATTTTCATGCCAAAGTGGCCCATCTTGAAGACGCCAGCCCTGAACTTCATCACCAACTTCCTGTTTCAAGAGCTTGAGACTTATGCACACTTTCCGGCGAGAGGCATGCAAGATTTAAAAGTGGGCCCAAATGAGGCAAAAGCCCAGGCTCTTCTGTATTGTGCTGGATGCCTCCACATGATTCTGCAGGAAGTAAGACATTCTCAGAATTGATTTGGGACTCTAGGCCATGGTTCTCAGTCTTGGCCTCATACTAGAATCATCTGTGTTGTGGGCTTCACATCAGATCTGTTAAATCTAAACTTTTTAGGGGAGGGCCTGGGTATATTTTAAAAGGTTGACAGATAAATACAACAATGTGCAGACAAGTTGAAAACATGGCTCTAATCATATGTAAGTCTCATTTCATTTTCCTCCGCCTTCACCATCAACTGGTGAGTTCTGTCTGTAGACTCAGGCCTATTCCTGCTCATATGCCACACACAATAAAGACAAGAGCCTCAGTGCTTAGTGAGGTGACACAGGTACATTTACAGATAAGTTATCAGGTCAGGTCAGTTCAGTTCATTTACTCAGTTGTGTCTGACTATTTGCAACCCCATGGACTGCAGAACGCCAGGCCTTCCTGTCCAACACCAACTCCCGGAGTTTACTCAAAGTCATGTCCACTGAGTTGGTGATGCCATCCAACCATCTCATCCTCTGTCATCCCCTTCTCCTCCTGCCCCCAATCCCTCTCAGCATCAGGGTCTTTTCAAATGAGTCAGCTCTTTGTATCAGGTGGCCAAAGTACTGGAGTTTCAGTTTCAACATCAGTCCATCCAATGAACACTCAGGACTGATTACTTTTAGGATAGACTGGTTGGATCTCCTTGCACTCCAAGGGACTCTCAAGAGTCTTCTCCAACACCACAGTTCAAAAGAATTAATTCTTCAGCACTCACCTTTCTTTATAGTCCAACTCTCACATCCATATATGACTACTGGAAAAACCATAGCCTTGACTAGAGGGACCTTTGTTGGCAAAATAATGTCTTTGCTTTTTAATATGCTGTCTAGGTTGATCATAACTTTCCTTCCAAGGAGTAAGCGTCTTTTAATTTCATGGCTGCAGTCACCATCTGCAGTGATTTTGGAGCCCCCCAAAATAAAGTCAGCTGCTGTTTCCACCATTTCCTCATTTATTTGCCATGAAGTGATGGCATGAACCAGATACCATAATCTTAGTTTTCTGAATGTTGAGCTTTAAGCCAACTTTTTCACTCTTCTGTTTCGCTTTCATCAAGAGGCTCTTTAGTTCCTCTTCACTTTCTGCCATAAGGGTGGTGTCATCTGCATATCTGATGTTATTGATATTTCTCCCGGCAATCTTGATTCCAGCCCAGCGTTTCTCATGATGTACTCTGCATATAAGTTAAAGAAGCAGGGTGACAATATACAGCCTTGATGTATTCCTTTTCCTATTTGGAACCAGTCTTTTGTTCCATGTCCAGGTCTAACTGTTGCTTCCTGACCTGCATACAGATTTCTCAAGAGGCAGGTCAGGTGGTCTGGTATTCCCATCTCTTTCGGAATTTTCCATAGTTTATTGTGATCTGCACAGTCAAAGGCTTTGGCATAGTCAATAAAGCAGAAATAGATGTTTTTCTGGAACTCTCTTGCTTTTTTGATGATCCAGTGGATGTTGGCAATTTGATCTCTGGTTCCTCTGCCTTTTCTAAATCCAGCTTGAACATCTGGAAGTTCACAGTTCACATATTGCTGAAGCCTGGCTTGGAGAATCTTGCACATTATTTTACTAGCGTGTGAGATGAGTGCAATTGTGCAGTAGTTTGAGCATTCTTTGGCATTGCTTTTCTTTGATATTGGAATGAAACCTGACCTTTTCCAGTCCTGTGAAGGACTGGTGAATGAATTCCTTCACCTCCACTAGCTTTGTTCCTAGTGATGCTTCCTAAGACCCACTTAACTTCACATTCCAGGATGTCTGGCTCTATGTGAGTGATCATACCATCATGATTATCTCATCATGAAGCTCTTCTTTGTACAGTTCTTCTGTGTATTCTTGCCACTTTTTCTTAATATCTTCTTCTTCTGTTAGCTCCATACCATTTTTGTCCTTTCTTGAGCCCATCTTTGCATGAAATCTTCCCTTGGTATCTTCAATTTTCTTGAAGAGATCTCTAGTCTTTCCCATTCTATTGTTTTCCTCTATTTCTTTGCACTGATCACCGAGGAAGGCTTTCTTATCTCTCCTTGCTATTCTTTGGAACTCGGCATTCAAATGTGTATATCTTTCCTTTTCTCTTTTCCTTTTCACTTCTGTCTTTTTTTTTTTTTTAATGAGTGATAGGAAATCTGGCTCTTACTTGCTTAAACAGAATAGTGTTTATTGGCTCTTTAGCTTTCTGGTATTTTAAATGTAGCTTTAATCAGGGTTCATATCATGTCACTTGGTCCTGTCTCTGGGCTTTACTTCTTTTACAGTGTCCTTGACCAGTAAAAGGAATGTTCCATGTAGCCAAAATCCAACTCCTAGAACTGAAACTCTTGGGCTTTGATTGGTCTCACTTGAGTTCTCTCTCCACCCTGCAGCATCCACTGGAGACAAGCAGTTCTCTGCCTGGGGTTGGATTATCTTAGGCCAGAAGCTCTATTTCTGCAACCTAAAGGAAGAATCAACTTTAACCTCAGCAGGGAGCTAGGGATAGGGAGGAGAAATGGTTCTAAAAAAAAAAAAAAAGAATACAATTGCCTTAAAAAGGAAAAGAATCACATCTAGCTGATCATCAGTGAGCACAGCATAGTCACATGAAGACATTAAAAAATATATCCATCTCCCCCTGCCCCACCAAGGGGTTCGGATTGAACCCCAGGTGTGTACGCAGCCTTAAATCGTACCGTTTCCTTTTTATATTTTCTTGCCATTAACCAAATCCTTTCTAGAATTGACACCAAATAATAAAATTCAGCTTACTTGGCTGGGAAATTAAATCACTGCTTAGATTTTGTTAACTCTTTCTGATGAAAAGCAAGGGAAAATTTAAAACTGTTGTTCTTAATGATCTTTTGATGATCATTAGTGACAAAAAGAGCCACCACATCAAGAGATTCAGGTCAGTACATCTTCCATGTTTAGAAATTGATTTCTCATTATAAATCTGTTGAAATCCTGTTAGCTTCTTTTTGAACCTCAAATTTCCTCTCTGTAAAATAGCAAAGTGAGACTGTATAATTCTAAAACCTCCTCCACTTTAAAATTCTATAAATTCATCCTAACTTCATTCCGTTTGGTCTGTTTTATTTTTTTTTATTTTTTGAATAATTAAACCATACACTTAATGAGATTTCAATGTCAAGGAGGGTGATTATATATCCTCGTTTTCCGAGGACTGTCTAGATTTTCATCTTTGTCTCCATGAAGCTGTTAATTGTGCCATGGTTATTAGAAGTTTTCTAGTTTGGATGATAAATTGTATGGTCACTTTAGAGAACTTGTTTTATGAAAAGCCGTAGTATCTTGCTTATACCATTAATAATTAATATTGGGCAAGTTAGTTATCATGCGCCAGACCCTGTTGTGAGTGCTTTAAATATTTTAATTTACTTCAGTTCAGTTCAGTCACTCAGTGGTGTCCGACTCTTTGTGACCCCATGAATTGCAGCATGCCAGGCCTCTCTGTCCATCACCGACTCCTGGAGTTCACTCAGACTCACGTCCATCGAGTCAGTGATGCCATCCAGCCATCCTCGGTCGTTCCCTTCTCCTCCTGCCCTCAACCCCTTCCAGCATCAGAGTCTTTTCCAATGAGTCAACTCTTCTCGTGAGGTGGCCAAAGTACTGGAGTTTCAGCTTTAGCATCCATCCTTCCAAAGAAATCCCAGGGCTGATCTCCTTCAGAATGGACTGGTTGGATCTCCTTGCAGTCCAAGGGACTCTCAAGAGTCTTCTCCAACACCACAGTTAATTTGCTTAGTCCTTATAAAAACCCTACTAGTCAAACACTACTATCAACTCTGTTCAATAGATGAGAAGGATGAACTTCAGAAACATTAAGAAACTTGACAAGGATCACAGAGCAAATAAGTGATAAAACTCTATATCCTTCTTCCTCTCATTTAATATTTGTTAACTGAATTAATTAAAATAGCAAAAATAACACATGGAATTGATAGGTCAACACACTTATCAAAGTTTTGGAACTCAAATAATACCAACTATAACCAGAACTGAAAATTGGAAGATACCAATTATGAAAATCTTTGTAGGCAAAAGTCCTACAAGGAACAGTGCAAGAGAATTTGTTCCTTGCAAATTTCCACATATAATCTGTTTCCTGGGAAAACCATTTGTAATATTGTCTGAAAAAGTGAAAGTGTTAGTTGCTCAGTCGTGTCCAACTCCTTGCTAGTCCACCCCAGATCATACAGTCTTTGTGATAAAATTAGATTATATATGTGTATATAGTGGTGGTCCCTAACTTTTTGGCACCAGGGACCTGTTTTGTGGAAGACAGTTTTTCCACAGTCTAGGGGCCAGGTGGGGAACAGGGTTGGGGGTGATAATTTCAGTTTCACCTGCTGCTCACTTCCTGCTGTGTGGCCAGGTTCATTCCTAACAGGCCATGGACCAGTACTGATCTGTGTCCCAGGGGTTAGGAACTCCTGATATACAGGATAAAATCATTTAATTTTTCACAAAACTATATTAGTATATGCTGTCCCTGGTGGCTTAGAGGATAAAGCATCTGCCCACAATGCGGGAGACCCGGTTTGATCCCTCGGTAGGGAAGATCCCCCAGAGAAGGAAATGGCAACTCACTCCAGTACTCTTGCCTGGAAAATCCCATGGATGGAGGAGCCTGGTAGGCTACAGTTATATATGAATTAGTACAGTAATTTTGGCACAAGATGTGGCATATATACATAATATTGGTACTTGTTTTCTCTTAGTTTTCCTTAAGTTACAGTGTTAAAAATTATTAGAATTGTGCAGGGGCTTCCATGGTAGCTCAGTTGGTAAAGAATCTGCCTGTAATGCAGGAGATCCCGGTTCAATTCCTGGGTCAGGAAGATCCCCTGGAGAAATGATAGGCTTCCCACACCAATATTCTTGGGCTTCCCTTGTGGCTCAGCTGGTAAATAATCTGCCTGCAATATGGGAGACCTGGGTTTGATCCCTGGGTTGGGAAGTTCCCCTGGAGAAAGGAAAGGCTACCCATTCCAGTATTCTGTCCTGGAAAATTCCATGAACCATAGGTCGATGGGGTGGCATATCTGAATTGTGTACAGATAAGTGTCTTAGAAACATTCTAAACTTTTTTTTAAGAGTACTGTCTGGTTCTAATTATTGCTGGGGGACTCCAAATACAGATTTGCCACTTTGATTTTCTGGTGGATGGTCTCAGTTCCGTTCAGTTGCTCAGTCATGTCTGACTCTTTGTGACCCCATGAATCGCAGCACACCAGGCCTCCCTGTCCATCACCAACTCCCGGAGTTCATCCAAACTCATGTGCAGTGAGTCAGTGATGCCATCCAGCCATCTCATCCTCTGTCGTCCCCTTCTCCTCCTGCCCCCAATCCCTCCCAGCAACAGAGTCTTTTCCAATGAGTCAACTCTTCACATGAGGTGGCAAAGTACTGGAGTTTCAGCTTCAGCATCAGTCCTTCGAGTGAACACCCAGGACTGATCTCCTTTAGAATGGACTGGTTGGATCTCCTTGCAGTCCAAGGGACTCTCAAGAATCTTCTCCAGCACCACAGTTCAAAAGCATCAATTCTTCGGTGCTCAGCTTTCTTCACAGTCCAACTCTCACATCCATTCATGACCACTGGAAAAACCATAGCCTTGACTAGACAGACCTTTGTTGGCAATGTAATATCTCTGCTTTTTAATATGCTGTCTAGGTTGGTCATAAGTTTCTGGTGGAAGGTCTAGTAGTTGTTATTTTTGATGAATATCACAGATGCATCTTAAGATCAAGATCTTAAGAACATTAATGTCTGGGAAGCACAGTTTTAGACTATGAACAATTTTTTTGTAGTGAATAGAATACAAAGTCTGAAAGAAACTTTGTTTTTAAGGATATTGGATTAAAAATTTAAATTGCACAATAAAAATCCATTGAAAGTGTTATAAAATAAATTTTTGCACTGGCAAATATCTACCTTTGTATTCTGTGAGTAGATTTATATTTAAGGGGACTGAGTTTACTAAAAAAGTAAACTTGCAAATCAAGTACACAGTGAAATTATTGAATTCCCCAGAATGCATTAGTTCTTTTTTGGTAACTTGAATTTATTGGCATTAATCCTCATGGTGAGTAGTGCCAATATATTTGCTTTGCTCTAATTTCTTCTTTGAAAATGACTAGAACTATATTTATTTACCTACTTTTTCAGTTTTTTGAATATTAATTATGAAAATATACATTCACTTTAATTAAACTTGTTAGAAAACAACTTGGAGCATCTTTGTATATGTTAACAACACAAATTATTTTGTTATTGATGTGATTCTCTCAAACTGTAAATTTTGTCACTTTTGCCACAAAGTCACACGTCTGTCACATTTCTCTGTGATTGACAGAGAGCCCTTGATTTAGGCCAGCTGTTGAAGTGCTGTGCACTTACTGCTGAAGCTTTCTGGAGGCCTTGGCTATCACGTTTTCATAGAATGTGAATTCCTTTTTGTGTGCGTACATATTGTACAGAGAACAGAAGAGCTCACAGCAGCCCCTAAACGGCATCTGTTCTTTATAGTGAGATGAAGAAGCTGCAGAAGGTTTGTGGAAACTTGCTGAAGCTTGTTGTCACTTAGCAGGAAGTGTTTAGAAGTTTGCAAAGAACAGAATTACAATTTGTCAAATGTTGCAAACTTTGCAGTGAGCACACAATGTTTGATTTCACCGTGGCTCTAAATAGGATTGCATTTTATGTACTTTCAGAATGACCAACTTTTTTCTCTTTTGATAAAATACTAAACATTTCAGCACAGGAATTCAACAGTCCCTCAGGTGTGACACAGTCTTCTTTAGCTTTTACTTCTTCTGGTGTGTTGGGGGGTGGGGAGAGGTGGGAAGAGGGGGCAGTCAGGGGAGAGAGAGACTGACTCAGGGCAAGGTTGTAAAAGTTGCAGTCCTGGCACCTGCCTTCCTGCTGACTGGAATGATGACAGTGTGTGTGTGTGTGTGTGTGTGTGTGTGTGCGAAGTTATAAACTTTACTTTCAGGCCTTCAAATAATTCTTGAAACAGCCAATGAAGTACTGAGGTCAGTGCATTATCATGGGAATCTGAAAGACCTTTTCTGATTATTCTGTCTTAATTTCAAAACTTGGTTGAAAATTAATGCTGAGTTAAACTGGGCCTGCTCTGTTGTTTACCCATGGCAAACTGGCAAGGAAGAGAGCAAGATTTCTATAGGTCTCTGGCATACTTGTTCTAGAGCTAGTATAAATGACCATTTGGTGAGTTGTTTTAGAGGAACTTTATGCACATCCCAAGAACTGATGAAGAAACTCATTAATTCCTCAGGAACATTGCTTTCCTTAATGAAAGGAAAACAGCCAATTGGCTCCTTAAAAGTAATCAGATGAAATGCAGATACTTCTAGGCTTTCATTTGCAATCACCATTTATAGAAGCCTCACTTTTCCCGTTAAATCTAACCAAAAACTCTTACAAGGCAATTTAATTGTAATATGAATCTGCTTTTCTTATAAAGATTTCACTCTGAGATCTCATATCCTGTTAAAAAGCTGAATTGTTCAATAAGTTTTATTCTGTATATATTTTAAAATAAGGTTTATCTGTGTTCTTTGGAAGAATGAATGAGCCATGTAATATCTATCCTGTTCAAAAGAGAAACGCAAAAGCTAAGTTGGATCCAGTAGACCACATAGTAAGACAAAAGTAAAGATTTTGTTAAAATATAACAAAATTTCTCTACAGAAGTTTTATACAATTTCCCTGAATCCCCATAGGGACAGTTACCTCCCCAATCTCCCATTCATGGTGACTTTTAAACTTTCTTTTCTTTTTTCACTCTTGTATTTGCCCTACTCAGTCCTGCTTTCCTTGAATCTGTTTTACCCTGAGCTCCAAATATGGTTTATACCATGTTTCCTGGGTGGCTCAAATGGTAAAGAATCTACCTGCCATGTGGGAGACCTGGGTTTGATTCCTGGGTTGGGTAGATCCCCTGGAGAAGGGCATGGCAAGCCACTCCAGGATTCTTGCCTGGAGAATCCCATGGACAGAGGAGCCTGGTGGGCTACAGTCCATGGGTTCGCAAAGAGTCGGACATAACTGAGCGACTGACACACACACCAGACATAAGATCCCCCCTTTGAGTGAACCTTGAGCAAGTATTGCTCAGTTTTGTATCCTTCTCTTTTCTTTGGAAAATCCTGACTCACCCTCCTAAGCACATATAGGCAGACACATGCAATTCTGGTAAATCGTATTGTTTAACTCAAGATGTCTGTTTTCTCAACTTAATATTGAATCTATGCTTCATTCCTGCAGATTTGCCCCTCCCTTTCCATTTTCACAGTTACTTCCTGTTTCAGGATCTCAGTCCTTCCAGCTGAGATTCCTAATTATCCTTTGCACATTTACTTACTCTTCACATTCTCCACAGCTATCATCTCATGGACTTCTTTTATCATCACATGCTTGATGGATTCTTTATTTTCAAGACACTACTTTAATCAAGCTACTCTACACTTGAACACTTGCATCGGTTTTAAGATGAACCACAGGTATATCACCAGGGTCAGCTTCATGGGTGTGTGACCTGTGCAGTCACATATGACCCGCACTGAAAAGGATCCTCTGTTTGATTACACACTCTGCTGTCACTGTCTTGAAATTCTTAGTAATTTTGAGCAAGGTGCCCCACATTTTCATTTTGTACTGGGCTCCACAAATTATGTAGCCAGTCTTTCTTGGAGGCCTTCCTAAATTCACCTCATGTTAGGGAGGCTTCTGGCTATTCTCACTTTTTCTCATTCTCACAATGAAGTTTTGCTCATCCTGTTCTTTCTGACAGATACATAATAAATAGGTACATGATAAATGTTTGTTACATGAATGAAATATCATTTTGGAAATTTGCTATTTTTTAAAAAGTCAATTGTTAGAATTTTCTCTTTAGAGTCTTCTCTGAAAAACATTTCAAAATCTGTTTCATTGACACTCTTTGTACATATTTTTATCAGTTGTCCTACCCACATGTATTAGTTTATACTGGAGATAATTATAAACAGAGTTGGAAAAGTGTTTTGGGCTCCCTAGTTACGTCAAAGTTCTGTTCAGCAACCAAAGCTGAATTTCTTTGTCATTTAATAAGGAACATCCAGTGGTAACATTCTGGTTATTATCTTAGAAAGTTTGTTCCCTATCCCTCATTGTTAGGAAGGCAAGACAATTTGTAAATCATCGGGCCATATCAGAATAAACTGTGAATCTAAGGTTTGGTTAGAAAAACTTCATTCATCAGTACTCATAGGTGGATTGTTACCAGATGACAAAATTTCACTAGAATAAAGATATAAGTTACTATTATAAAGGCAGTTGAAAGTAATGGCAAGGTGAGTTACGCTCCTCTGGTCATTCCCCCTACTTCTTGGCCATGGACTATGGGCTACAAGGTCCTGTCATGAAATGGCTGAGAACTACAGAGGGACATGCAATGAAAGCCTGAAGGAAGATGTTTTTGAAGCATATATTGAAGTAGATTTTACTTTCACCCAACTTACCTTCTCCAGAGATAGAGTAATATTTGCCATTTACTGCCAACTACATTGGTCTTTACTTTTTATTGCAAATTTGGAACGCTCAGCAGTGGCCACAGGACTGGAGAACGTCAATTTTCATTCCAATCCCAAAGAAAAGCCATGCCAAGGAGTGTTCAAACTACTGCACAATTGCACTCATCTCACACACTAGCAAAGTAAGGCTTAAAATTCTCCAACCTAGGCTTCAACAGTGTGGAAACCATGAAGTTTGAGATATTCAAGCTGGTTTAAAGAAGGCAGAGGAATCAGAGATCAAATTGCCAACATCCGCTGGATCATTGAAAAAGCAAGAGAGTTCCAGAAAAATATCTACTTCTGCTTTATTGACTCTATCAAAGCCTTTGACTGTGTGGATCACTACAAACTGCAGAAAATTCTTTAAAAGATGGTAATACCAGAACACCTTTCCTGCCTCCTGAGAAGTCTGTATGCAGGTTAGAACTGGACATGGAGCAACAGACTGGTTCCAAATGGGGAAAGGAGTACGTCAAGGCTGTATATTGTCACCTTCCTTATTTAACTTATAAGCAGAGTACATCATGCAAAATGCTGGGCTGGATGAAACACGAGCTGGAATCAAGATTGCCAGGAAAATAACAATCACCTCAGATATGCAGATGACACCACCCTTATGGCAGAGAGTGAAGAAGAACTAACGAGTCTCTTGATGAAAGTGAAAGAGGAGAGTGAAAAAGTTGGCTTAAAACTCAACATTCAGAAAACTAAGATCATGGCATTCGGTTCCATCACTTCATGGCAAATAGATGGGGAAACAATGAAAACAATGAGGAACTTTATTTTTGGGGGCTTCAAAATCACTGCAGATGGTGACTGTAGCCATGAAATTAAAACATGTTTGCTCTTTGGAAGAAAAATTATGAGCAACCCAGACAGCTTATTAAAAAGCAGAGACATTACTTTGCCAACAAAGTTCTGTCTAGTCAAAGGTATGGTTTTTCCAGTAGTTATGTATGGATATGAGAGTTGGACTATAAAGAAAGCTGAGCACCAAAGAATTGATGCTTTTGAACTGTGATGTTGGAGAAGACCCTTGAGAGTCCCTTGGACTGCAAGGAGATCCAACCAGTCCATCCTAAAGGAGATCAGTACTGAAGGACTGATGTTGAATCTGAAATTGCAATGCTTTGGCCCACCTGATGCGAAGAGCTGACTCATTTGAAAAGACCCTGATATCAGGAAAGATTGAAGGCGGGAGGAGAAGGGGACGTCGGAGGGTGAAATGGTTGGATGGCATCACTAATGGCATGGACATGAGTTTGAGTAAGCTCAGGGAGTTGGTGATGACCAACAAAGCCTGGTGTGCTGCAGTCCATGGGGTCACAAAGAGTTGGACACAACTGAGTGACTGAACTGAATTGACTAACTTTTCATTGTATTTCCTTTCTTATAGTATAATATATATACTTGAAACAAATTATGCAGTATAGCACATATATATATTGATGAGTGCACAAATTGAATATATCTTTGTAGCCCAGAGCCTGCCTGACTAGTACCTTATAGGCCCCCCTCATATTTCTTTACAGTCACAATACCCTCAGAGCTAATTTGTGTTCTGATTGCTAACATTATAAATTAATTTTGCCTGGTTTTGAACTATAGATATATGGAGTCATATAAAAAAACACACAAACATATGATTATGTATATGTGTGTATGTGTGTGTGTGTGTGTGTGTACAATATATTATTATATTATATATATATATTCATTCCTGTTTCAAGGGTCTATTACCAATAGAACTACTGTGAATATTCTTGTATCAATATATATCTTTTATATCTTTGGTTAACAAATGTACACATCTTAAGGTAGAATTGCTCAGTAATGGAGAACATTTTTATATTGCTTATAAATATGTGCTATTTTCAGAAAACATTATTAATCAGTGCTTACACCACTTTGACACCCATCAACACTGTATGAGAATGGTTTTTACCTTTTCACAAGTTATCACAAGATCTCAGAGAACTGCAACTACTGAAGTGAAATTCTAACACCAAAAATAGCTATCTCTTGCCTCTACTTTGTCCCTTAATAGTTTCATTTTTGTCTGTGATGACTTTCCAAATAAATTTTGAAATATTGAAGGGAATCAGAACAACTTGATCTTCTCTCAATATTCTATAATTCTAGACTTTTAAGCTTGAACTTATTGAAATGTTGTAAATTTATTAAAATATTTGAGATAACCTATTGAAACTTTAAAAAAAATTGTGCAAGCAAAGAAACTTTTCCTCTTGAGGTTAAGTGAAAATTTTAAAAACATTTCACATTTGCTAATGCATAAATCCTATTTTGTATTTTATTATGGTATTCCTTATTCTTGAATGATCGTTGAAACCTTGCTCTTCTAAATTTTCATCTTTCAACTGAATGGCAAGGATACATTTCCTTAAAAACAATAATTATCAATTATCCTGACAACTATAGGTATTGCTGTCTTGTGCTATTATACAGTCCATATGTAGGAAATTTCTTTGGAGTTCTCAGGTCACCTATGTGCTGTTAAAATAGCTCCATAATTCATTCTAAAGCTGATATATTAGGTTCCACATTATTGTCAAAAATGTTTCTGACTTTCAGACTGAACTATGTTAGAAGTCTTTGAAAAACACGTTGAAAGGGAAATGAGAAATTGTGCCTGGGCTTGCGTCATATCTACATAAACATTTTTTTAAGTTCTACTCTGACACATGCAATCTTGATTGAAGCCAATGCAAACTATTGCAAAGTTGTGGGAAACCTTTGCTTGGCTATGAATGAAACAAGCACATGGCATTTATATCAGGAAAGCAAAGAGTTTAAAACGTTTTGAGACCCAAGACTGGGCAAGACTACAAGCTGAGAAGTTCTGTAATTCATGGTTCATTTCCTCTCAAGCATATGCATACTGACATTCTTTAAAACTTTAGAGAACTTACCTTACATGCCTTTCCACGCAAGTAACACAAGGTGCAGACAAGGAGTCTTATGATTTGTACAAGCACAGCATTTTGAAAATCCCAAGATATCTTGTATACTTTTTTAATCTTCACAGTAGGAGAACAACTGGAAGTTCTAAATCAGGAGTGTAAATGCATTGCACTGTTACAAATATTTGAGAAGTAGTAAAGGAAATATGGATTAATTACCTAGGATTCTGTTATCACATCCCACTCAAGTTACTGTTAACCATACCATTGCATTAGGGTGTAGATACCTGCTGTTTTAGAAAATTGACAGAGATACAAACCACCTTAAAATGTTAGATGTAATAGTACAATAAAAATGAAGCCCTATTTTTACTGTTTTTCTGAATCAAATGTACAGAAACATAGCGGATCGTCCATATAGACCAACATATAGATCGTCCATATAGATCGTCCATATAGATCGTCCATATAGATCGTCCAACATAGACCTCCTATTTTACAATTCTGGAAGCAGAGATCCAAATAGATTGATTTAATCTTTATTTATTTATTTAGCAAACAAGTATTAAGTATTTGCTCTCACAATTCAGGGGGGAAAGGCTACTCCCTCCAGTATTCTGGCCTAGAGAACTCCATGGACTGCCTGGTCCATGGGATCGCAAAGAGTCAGACACGACTGAGTGACTTTCACATCACAATCCAATACTGTAATAGCATTTAATATAATGATATCTGCATATAATAATAAATGTATATGCATAGTGGTCCTGCCAAAGAGGAGAAATCTGTGGCTCTAGTGGTAAAGAACTAGACTGCCAATGCAGGAGACTTAAGAGGCTCAGATTCAATCCCTGGGTTGGGAAGATCCCCTGGAGAATGGCATGGCAACCCACTCCATTTTCTTGCCTGGAAAATCCCATGGACAGAGAAGCCTGGTGGGCTATAGAGGAACCTAGTGGGCTACATGTCCGTAGTGTCGCAAAGAGTCAGACACGACTGAAGCGATTTGGTGCCTGTGCCAAAGAAATTAAGTATCTGAATTAGTCTCAGGGTTAAATGCTTTACTGTCCCTTTTAGAGCCATAGCTCATGACTCCAAATTTCTTGTTATATTCTTTTTCTACTCTGCCATATAGCTTATACTTGTAGGTTAAAACATGTAAGTTGTATTCTGTTGAGTTGGCCAAAAAGTTTATTTAAGTTTTTCCATAAGATGTTATGCAGAAACCCTAAAGAACTTTCTGGCCAATCCAATATATTACTTGGAGTGATGGTCTTTATGAGAATAAAACATGTCCTTAGAGGGGTACTAGCTTAGTCTTACCATGCATTACTGAATTGGATTACTCTTCATTATGAACACCTCGTGAAGAATACTCTTAAAATTTTGTGTTTTCAATATCGCTTAGTAAATGATGACCTACTAGTGTTACTGTCATATGTACTGTAATTAATTCACAGCAGGCTAAAGGAGAATATGTCTACTCTTTTGTTGTAGCATTGTGTAGATATAGGCTTATTGAAATGGTGTGTGGCTTATATAGCTCTGAGATGTATTTCAATAAGTCTTTTTCATATGAAAGAGATAAAGCTGTTAAATTCATTTTAACTTACAAAATCATGTATATCAGTTT
Organism: Capra hircus; assembly: GCF_001704415.2. Classification (NCBI taxonomy): domain Eukaryota; kingdom Metazoa; phylum Chordata; class Mammalia; order Artiodactyla; family Bovidae; genus Capra; species Capra hircus. Next base: position 21,181,888 of record NC_030814.1, read on the forward strand.
ACCTCTTATTTTAAAACACTATGGACTCTCTTATTATTTTTATTTATGGATTCCACTTTTAAAATGATCAAACAGAATTGCTTCAGCATATTTTTTCTATTGAAAAAGTGCTCATAAAATAAAAGTAAAAAAATCATCTTTCTATTTAGTATAGCCCTCATTCCCAGATAAGTGGGTCTTGGCCCTATATTTTAGAAGGCTCCACTGATTATAAACATAAACACAGATGAACTTCGTTAAGGAACGCAGGTATGTCAGCTTCTTCGGATTGGTTGTATAGTACTGGCACAGACACACAGATGCCTCTAAACATGTACTCTCAAAATGAGCATACTTCAGGCCCCAAGGAAACGCTTTTCTACCTTTGTTGCCTTTGTTTTGAAAATAAAAATTAACTGTGTCCCAATGATATGAAGGGTTGTGAGTGGTATCACTGCCCACGAGGCAGATGTGAAAGAATTTGAGTGGGACTTCTTAAAGTAAGAAATAAATTTTACATAACAAAGTGTTATTTTCCAGTTGGGTCAAGCATTCATTTTCTTGCTTCTCTTTGTATTTCAATGTATGATTCTAGAGGGACCATGAATTTGCAAATGTAACAACTTTTCAGTATTGAGTAACTATGGAAAAGATCAAAAGATCTCTGCAAGGAGATCAAACCATTCAATCCTAAAGGACATCAGTCCTGAATATTCATTGGAAGGACTGATGCTGAAGCTGAAGCACCTGATGTGAAGAACTGACTCATTGGAAAGGACCCTGATGCTGGGAAAGATTGAGGGCAGGAGGAGAAGGGGACAACTGAGGAGTAGATAGTTGGAAGGCATCACCGACTTGATGGACATGAGTTTGAGCAAGCTCCAGGAGTTGGTGATGAACAAGGAAGCCTGACATGCTGCAGTCCATGGGGTTACAAAGAGCTGAACACAACTGAGCAACTGAACTGAACTGAATTGATGGAAAAGATAAGAGAATAAATACACTGTATTAAGAGTTTTTAGGTTAATTTATGCTTGTTGTTGTTCAGTTGCCAAGTCATGTGTGACTCTTTGTGACTCCGTGGGCTGCAGCACACCAGGCCTCCCTATCCTTTACCATCTCCTGGAGTCTGCCCAAGTTCATGTCCATTTAATCAGTGGTGCTATCCAACCATCTCATCCTCTGTTGGCCTCTTCTCCTGCTTTCAGTCTTTCCCAGCATCAGGGTCTTTTCCAATGAGTTGGCTCTTCCCATAAAGTTGGCTAAAGTATTGGAATTTCAGCATCAGTCCTTTCAATGAGTATTCAGGGTTGATTTTCTTTAGGATTGATTGGTTAGGTCTCATTGCTGTCCAAGGGACTCTCAAGACTCTTCTCCAGCACCACAGTTCCAAAGCATCGATTCTTTGGCATGTTGCTTTCTTTATAGTTGAAATCTCATCCGTACATGACTGCTGGAAAGACCATAGCCTTGACTGTTAGGACCTTTGTCATCAAAGTGATGTCTTTTTTAAAATACACTGTATAGCTGTCTTATAGCTTTCTTTCTAAGAAGTAGTCATCTTCTGATTTCATGCAGTCACCATCTGCATTGATTTTAGAGCCCAATAAGAGGAAATCTTTCCCTGCTTCCGCCTTTTCCTCTTCTATGCTGTGTGGATCTTATTTATCCTCTTGCCTTGAAATCCACAAATGTTACAGGGTATGTCTGCTTCTATTTAGAATTTAGCTTGCCAAAAAGGAAAAGGTCTAAACTATGCCAGATACCTGGAAGAAAACAAGAAATTTCAGTTACAAACATTAATTCTGGCATTTAAGTCACTTGGTGGTATTAACCTGGATATCTTTTCAGCATTGTTCCTGGAACTGACTGACCCTGAGACAAGAATTTGTTGCATGGAATGTATGAAGGCAGAACAACCAGGAACCAGTAAGGAAGGAAAAGACACAGAAGGAGAAGAGTTAAAGTGGGATACAGTGTCAGGCAGGAAGAACCTCAGTGTGATTCCATGGTGGTGCTCTGGAGTTTAAAGCACACATTGCCATTGGTGCTGCTGTCAGCAATGGGGCTGGGTTCTTTTACTGTGGCACCAATCAGTCTTTGAGCAGGGTGGCAGAGGAGTGAGACCATAAATACCCAGGAACTTCTCTGTCTTTGCTGGGAAAGCAGCCCCAGTAACTTGAGGTCAGTTCTCCAAAGGTAATTGTAGAATTTGGGTGGATAACTGCCTGTGTCCACCACCCCCCGGGACTTTCTGTTATGCCCTTGTGAGAAAGTTTGAGTCCGCTCTCTCTCACTGGGGCCTATCAAGTGTTCTGAGAAGGCTACTGTGAATAAACTGTTTAAATCAAGAGTTGCATAAGCTAATGTATGTAGGAACCATTTTGTCATGTGTCTGTCAGTATCCAGGGCAATGCATTTTGAGAAACACTTGTCTAGGATTTGTATGATTTATTTCTTATTTTTTCCTAAAACTATATGCTGTCTTTTAACTCTCTAAGTTTATGTTAGCCCCTTTATATGGAATATAATTTTTCATTAGAAAAAATGCTATAGGATGCTTTTCTGTCTCTTGTAATACACATCACCAACAACAAAGGTTTGTGGGTTTTTTTGTTTTGTTTTGTTGGTGGCTATGTATACATCACCCCCTTGCTTTCCTGCTTTCCCCACATTACCTACAAAGATAAGGCAGTATTTAAATTTCAAATACAATGTTTAGCACTACTACAAAGAACAAACAGAGATGGGTAACTAATATGCATATATTCAGTTGGCCTTATTAAATATCACTTAAGATTTTATACTGATTTTCCCCAAAAATTTTTATCTGGATATCTGGGCTAGGAAATTTTGAAGTTAATATCAACACTGAATATTTCTCAAGCCAAGAAGAAATAAAAATCAAACACAGTTCAGCTTCTTTTGTGGCCAATATGTGCTAAACCAAAGTGGTAATCTAATTCTGAAGAAGTTATCAGCAGTGAACACAGGACAATGATGCCAAGGAGTTAAGTATAGAGACAGATTTCTTGCCTGTTTTGAGGACTATCTATAATACAGGTTGACATAAGTGATTTAAGCACATATTAGCCTTAAGATATTACTGTTTAAAAGATCTGAAGTGTTTTTATTTATTCTAAATAGGAAAAATAATGATCAGAGTTCAAAAAGGCAAAGATTTTGCATGCTTAATTCAGTGATAATGATTAGAGCATATATAAATAAAATTTTCAGAGAGAAAATTGAACCAAATCACTAAGGAGTAGTATTCTACCTTCTATTTTTATTATGAGTTTATTGATATGAACTTCATTAGAACCTGATGCTTTTTACTAAAGACGAAATGTCACATAATCTATGGGGATTTGCCTGAGAAATGGGATGAGAAGTCAGTAATGACCTAAGGAGCTGGAGTATCCCAAGGCCCATTGGGGAGTTCTGACTTGATGCAGTGGTTAGGACCAGCCATCCCTCTGCTCAGCCATGGCAGGGGTTGACTTTTTGCATCTCTCCCTCCAAGGACCTCACTCACGCTATGCCTTCACTATATTACTTAAGTTCGTGACACCCAAATCTAAATCTGCAGTTCTAAACTCACTCACAGGTGCAAAACTACATGTAGTTAAACTTGTCATTAGGTTTTTTTTGCCTCGGGTCTCTCAAATTCAAGATATCCCAAACCAAACACATTAACTTCTCTGAATTGTGTTTTTGCATTAACTGTTTGGGTTAATTTCCTTACTACCTATAGTTGCCCATGTTACAAACCTTTTTAAAACATTTATGATTCTCCTATCTTTCTCAACCCCCCTATCCAATCCATTGTGTATTAGTCGATTTTACTTTCTAAACATCTTCTCTGTTTATACAACTCCCCTAGTCTAGGTCCCTAATATTCTAGAATATTGTAAAAACCCTTCTGACTTGTCATTCAAACCAGTGTTTCTCCTATCAGATTTATCTTTTTTCAGTATTATCAAGGTTATTTACCCAATACAAAGATAAGTTAGATTATGTAACACCTTTGTTTAGAACAAACAAACCCATGAGTACACAGCAATTGCCTTTGGTATCACCTCCCTGCTGATAGAATGAAATCATTCTCTTCACAACTGTTTAACTTTTCTCACTTCTCATCCACCTCGTATCTCTTATGCCGTACTAGAAATCTCTTGCTTTTTCTGAATATTTCCAAGTATTTCATACATTTTCACACCTTCATGTTCTCACCACTACTTAGAGACAACTTCCACAGGCACTAGAAGAAAAGTGAGTTTAGCAAGGGGTATCATTCGCTCAATAATAAAATAATGCCCAACAATTATCGAGCTTCCCTGATATGCCAGGTACTGTGGTAGCCCTGCCTGTGGATTATCTCTGAATTCTCACAGCCTTCTGAGGCTCATTGCTTCTTCAAGGAGGGAAGGGAAGCTCCGAAGGATTATGTTATTCGTACAATGTCTCACTGGTAGTGAATAGCAGCACTGCTTCAACAAAGGTTAATAGAGATGGTTAAGTAAGGATGTGTCAAGCATCATAAGCAAGCCACCGCGTAAGCACAATATTGCGATCAGCGAATCTTCTTCCTTTCTCTGCTTTCTTCTCACAAGAGACACTTCTGATGCCAGCATCTATGACAGGATGGGTGCTAGCTCCAAACTAACATTTGCCAAATTCGAAACAGTTAACTTGGAACTTAGAGGAAGTAAGGGACCGTGAGGAAAGGCATTCAGCATGGTGCTCAGGACAAGGTGCAGATGTAGGAGTTCTGCAGACAAGCCTTGAAGGCTCGCTTCATTCCTTATTCTGTGTGTGATTTTGGGCAAGTCATTTTACCAGAGCCTTAGACAGCCTAAGTTCTAAAATAGGCCTGAAATACCTACTTTGGAAATCCTACTTGAATATTTAATGGGGATTAAAAAAACAAAACAAAACAAAAACTCAATGGATAATTTCAGTCAGGGGTGGGCACACAGTGGCTGTTCAGAATGAGATTTTGTTCTCCATTGCAGAGACTGGGATACCTAGTCTCGGACAGAGGTGGGGGGTGTCCCGGGGAAGCCACTTACTTTTTCAGATGTTGGTAAAATCTTGTTTTTTTTAATGAAAACTTCCCTGATCATTTCATCATCTCTGATCTGAAAACATTTTGCTTAAACCTTTAAATAGTGCTTGATTTATATTAAAGTGAGTAGTGTGTACATTTTGATCTTATTCATCTTTGCATCGTTAAAGCTCAGTAAATGCTTAAGAAATTTTCATCAAACTATAATAAATTATTCAACTTAAATCAGGAAGAATCTAAGAAGAATATACTTTCAGAATTGTGTGAGTTTTAGAAATAGGTGAGTGAATGGTAACGTTTATATTTAGACTAAAAGGGATAATATCAGATGATATTTTAGATTTACCCAAAGTCATCCTTTATTTCTGTGTTCTTACTGATGTAAAGTGAAGCTCACACTTTAGATTTGCCTTAATTGATTTCAACAAGCATTCAGTGTTTCATTTAGAATTTGTGATTCTTTCATCCATAAAACAAAAGTAACAAGTCTTATCCTCTGTGTTCTCAGACATTTGTCAGACTCTTGTCAGAGACATGATTTCTGAAGGGAAAAAGAAGCTCCTGTGTGTGCTTTGTTAGAATAACCCTCACCTGAAATGTCTTATATTTTTAGGCATATGTTTGCATACAGCTGAGGAAGAAAAAGCCCAAGGAACTACCCAAACATATAAGAACAATAATCACAACTATAAGATAACATCACCCACCATATACACTGCTCTATTTTGAATCACAAAAATACCAGAAGAAAAATAACTCATGTTTTCCCTAATATCTCAGATACATCACATCCTTCTACATCACTCTCAATTGTAGGAACCAGATCTTTAGATGAAATAGTCAGGTCAAGCCTTTTGCCATGTTTAAATGACAGTACTCTTCGTATTTTGACCACAATGTGAAATCTCCCTAGAGTATGACAGTTGACATTCTTTAGCACAGGGAAGCCATTAACATCTGTCGTGTGAGTGCTCAGAGGATAATGAGAAACTTTGGACTTGTGGGCTGGAAAGAAATGACTTTATTCTTAGTAAAATAAATCTAAATAATACAAAAGCGGTGGGAGTGTTGCTAAATATTTCTGGAGACCCTTGAGGCACTCCGGGAAAAACATGAATCATGTTAGTAATGATTTTGCTTCTCTGTCTCCTAACCCTGACAATTTAAAAATATCATACAGGCGCAACCTGTGTTTTAAACTCTACCTGTACCTCCAGGAGGCTGTCCTCAGGGTTTTACCTGCAGGGAGGTCACCAGGAGTCGATGCCAATCAGGCAGGGTGCCTCACAGGCAGAAGGTTACCTCCAGGACACTCCCGGCACAGGCAGATTTTAGAACAGCAGAAACACTAGCAGTGTGTTGAAGCAAAAAAAAAAAAAAAAGTTGTTTATCATACTCTTTAAAAGGAGCCCAGGGTTTTTCTCAAAGTCCTTCACCCTCTGCTCCTGTCCAACAAACGCACTCAACTGAGCTAGCAGACTATGTCTATTTGGAGATCATCACAGGGATCTCTGATGGGTTGAGTTGAAAGGGAGGGTTAAGTCTTCACCCTGAAGTTCTAACTTCTGTCAGATCTTTTAATGTAATCTTAATATCCATTCTGTTTAATAATCTTCTGTCCAATAGACATATATAAAGCATAAATATGAGCAATGAATTAGCTTTCTAATGGAAAGAATCCTTGCCAAGATTCTTCAGTGAGCTGGTCAATGGAGATAACGTGGTGCATTAGAACAGTAGCTGGCAGTTCATTGTTCTGTGAGTAGGTATAGATTTAGCATTGAGGGGAGCCTTTGAATAGGATGGAACAAAGCAGTGAGTAGCCAACAGTCCTTTGTAGATGTGATTTTAGTTAGGATTTCATATCAGGTCAAGTAACTTTTTTTTGTTAATACTAGAAAATTTGTACTCAGATTTCAAAAAATAGCATGCATTTCTTTGCATATGAACTTTTGACTAAACATTGTTGATTCTGTATATAAATAACATAAAAATAAGTTAATTTTTTTCTTGAGTGAAGGAAAAAGGTTTGCTTTGTGTTTCCCCTAAGACAGTGAAATTACTTGAGTTTACTGAAAAGGCCTTGACATTGAAGCTGCGAGTTATGTTTTTGTCTTGCCTTTTTATTTGACTTTGGGCAATTTACTCACTTTCTCAAGTTTACAATTTCATCTTTTGTGTTTGAAGATTTGAGATCCCATGATCACAGAATTTCCTTTCAGCTCTAGAGTTTTATGAAAAAAGATCAAGATATGACCATGTCTTTCACCATCCTAAGTTGGTCATGCAAGGCATCAAGCCTCTTTATATAATATTGCAGCTTACATTTATTAGTGATGACATTCTTATGGTACTTAATTTTAATCAAGTTTTCAAAGTTATCTTAATTAAGGTTTACCTGTGTTCTCTTGGAATTCAGTAAACAATTTGTATTGTCCCTGTCTCCTAAATTATTATTCACTTTCATTTTTTGCCTACACCTCATTTCAAGGTTAAAGCTTGATTATCAACAGCACAAATGTCTCTGAATAGTTCCTAAAATAGTGAGGGACAGTCTGTATGGCTCCTTGAAGTTCTTTCTTCTGCCCATTTTCTTTCGGCTTTACTGTGTCCTCATTTTTCCCCCTTTTCCTCTCCATATCGCAAAGACCAATCTTTCTTCTAATTACAAGACACGTTGAGAGTACTGCTTCACAGAACACGCACCTTGGTACAGGAGTGTGCTATCGCTTGCCCTGAAGTCAATGTGTGGCAAGTGCTTGAAAGAATGCTCAGCTTGGTGCTGTCACAGAGTGGGCAGCCCATAAATGGAGATTACTTTCTCCTAACGGTAGATATTCCCTGCTGTATTGTAAATTTCAATTTCACCGATCAAGGCTTTTTCCTAGATTTACCATAAAATTGTTTAGTCAGGACTCAAGAGTGTAGTGGGTAGTTGTAGCAGAGACACTTGATATCTGTAGTCCTTATCTGTCTCATTGTTTTGGCCACTTATCCTGTCTCAGGCATTGTTGAGATGACCAGTTCTGCTTTGGCCCTGACAGTTTGAATGCAGGTATCACTTGACTCCATTTCCTCTTATAATCACACTGAGGATTTCTCTTCCTGCCCTGGGGCTTCCTTGTTGATATTGAGCCATAAGATCCCAAAGGACAGTCCAAGAGTTCAGATGGGAGGAGAGGAGGAATAGAGGCCTAGGGACTGGAAATGAACGCTCTGCAGAACAAATCTTTTTGACAAATCAAAATGACGCTAGAAGATACAATCTTCCCCTTTCCATGACCTATAGAAACTTTCCACTTCTAAGGAACAAGAAAGATCTTCCAATATTCAGCAATCATTTGCACTTTATACCAAATCCATAAAATGCCCACTTATTAGCTCATCTATTCTTTGCCTCATTCTGCTCTCACTCTTGAGTTTGCATTCTCTTATCAAGATTGCCAGGAGAAATATCAATAACCTCAGATAGGCAGATGACACCACCCTTATGGCAGAAAGTGAAGAGGAACTCAAAAGCCTCTTGATGAAAGTGAAAGAGGAGAGTAAAAAGTTGGCTTAAAGCTCAACATTCAGAAAACGAAGATCATGGCATCCGGTCCCATCGCTTCATGGGAAATAGATGAGGAAACAGTGGAAACAGTGTCAGATTTTTTTTTCTTTTTCGGCTCCAAAATCACTGCAGATGGTGATTGCAGCCATGAAATTAAAAGACGCTTACTCCTTGGAAAAAAAGTTATGATCAATTTAGATAGCATATTCAAAAGCAGAGACATTACTTTGCCAACAAAGGTCCATCTAGTCAAGGCTATGGTTTTTCCAGTGGTCATGTATGTGAAGAAAGCTGAGCACCGAAGACTTGATGCTTTTGAACTGTGGTGTTGGAAAAGACTCTTGAGAGTCCCTTGGACTGCAAGGAGATCCAACCAGTCCATTCTGAAGGAGATCAGCCCTGGAATTTCTTTGGAGGGAATGATGCTGAAGCTGAAGCTCCAGTAATTTGTCCACCTCATGCCAAGAGTTGACTCATTGGAAAAGACTCTGATGCTGGGAGGAATTGGGGGCAGTAGGAGAAGGGCACGACAGAGGATGAGATGGCTGGATGGCATCACTGACTCGATGGACGTGAGTGAGTGAACTCTGGGAGTTGGTGATGAACAGGGAAGCCTGGCATGCTGCAATTCATGGGGTTGCAAAGAGTTGGATACAACTGAGCGACTGAAATGAACTGAACTGAACTGATAAAGTAGAAGGATGTGAGCTTTTGTTTCAGACTTTTTTTCCTGCAAGACTAAGACATTGGTCAATTTAGACAATATTTATGAACATATGGCACCATTCGTGGTCTGATGAACTGTGACAGAGTGGATGTAGGATAGTGGAAGATTATGGAGGTCACTTGCATTAACTAGTTATGTATACCTCCTATAGGTCCTGCCTGACTTTCTAAAATGTCATGCTCTATGGCAGAGTAGAAATGCATTGAGATAGAAAAAGCAGCACTTATCAGTTCATGAGCATTCTCTCTTTTCTATTTTGCAGATGAAAGCGTTTCCCAAATGAGAAGGGCAAAAATATTGACACCAAATCCGTTTCCCAGACTAGTTTTTTAAAGATATGCTCATTTAAAAATGCTTTTCATATAATTTCAACAGAGGTAGGTAGTAGGAAGAGATTTTAGAAGTACAATATTGACTGTAAATTAATGTTGCAAGAGAATGTCTATCTTTGTCTCTGTATATTACAGTTTTAACCTCACATCTGCCATCCTCATGGAAACAAACAGGTTTTTAGAAAAACAAGAAAGTAGATACTCACATACTCCACAAATACTTGAATGTCTGCTCTGTGAGAGGTACTGGAAATTTAGCAGTAAATAAAATAAGCCAGGTTCCTGCTTTCATGGAGCTTGTGTTCCAGAGGAGTGAAATAGACAACAATAAAAAGTACACACAAATGTTAACAAGATAGATTTTAAAGGTAATAGTGCAGTGAGGGTAAGAAACAGTGATGTGGAGTGAAAATGTTGAAGGGATCTGCCTTAGATAACTGTTAAGAGGAGAGGCTTTTTTATGGAGGTGATAAGAGCACTAAAATTTTCCCAAAAGCTGGCTAGGCAATACCTAGAATAGAGACTTCCAAACCAAAAGAAAATCAAGTGAAAGATCTAAAATGGGTTATAAATTAGTATAGAAAAGGAAAAGGAAAAGAAAAAGCTTGTATGGCTTGACAGTGATGCCCAGAGATGTAGTGAGAAATGAGATAAGAGAGATTAGAAATTACCAGCATTTCATTTTAGGCCACATTTATGTATCTGAGCTTATTCTAAGTACAGTCATACATTAAAGATTTTTGATATCCTATAAAAGAACATATAATCCATTTCACTGGACTCTTGCAATAGTTGGATACTGATATTCAGTTCAGTTCAGTCACTCAGTCATGTCCGACTCTTTGTGACCCCATGGAATCGCAGCATGCCGGGCCTCCCTGTCCATCACCAACTCCTGGAGTTCCCTCAGACTCATGTCCATCAAGTCGGTGATGCCATCCAGCCATCTCATCCTCTGTCGTCCCCTTCTCCTCCTGCCCCCAATCCCTCCAAGCATCACAGTCTTTTCCAATGAGTCAACTCTTCTCATGAGGTGGCCAAAGTATTGGAGTTTCAGCTTAAACCTCTGTCCTTCCAATGAACTTCCAGGACTGATCTGCTTTAGGATAGACTGGTTGAATCTCCTTGCAGTCCAAGGGGCACATAAGTGTCTTCTCCAACACCACAGTTCAAAAGTATCAATTCTTCTGTGTTCAGCTTTCTTTATAGTCCAACTCTCACATCCATACATGACCACTGGAAAAGCGTAGTCTTGACTAGATGGACCTTTGTTGGCAAAGTAATGTTTCTGCTTTTTAATATACTGTCTAGGTTGGTCATAACTTTCCTTCCAAGGAGTAAGCGTCTTTTAATTTCATGGCTTCAATCACCATCTGCAGTGATTTTGGAGCCCCCCAAAATAAACTCTGACACTGTTTCCACTGTTTCCCCATCTATTTCCCATGAAGTGATGGGACCTCTTTCACATTCATCAAGAGGCTTTTTAGTTCCTTTTCACTTTCTGCCATAAGGGTGGTGTCATCTGCATATCTGAGGTTATTGATATTTCTCCCGGCAATCCTGATTCCAGCTTGTGCTTCTTCCAGTCCAGCGTTTCTCATGATGTACTCTGCATATAAGTTAAAGAAGCCGGGTGACAATATACAGCCTTGATGTACTCCTTTTTCTATCTGGAACCAGTCTGTTATTCCATGTCCAGTTCTCACTGTTGCTTCCTGACCTGCATATAGGTTTCTCAAGAGGCAGGTCAGGTGGTCAGGCATTCCCATCTTTCAGAATTTTCCACAGTTTATTGTGATCCATAGAGTCAAAGGCTTTGGCATAGTCAATAAAGCAGAAATAGATGTTTTTCTGGAACTCTTGCTTTTTCCATGATCTAGCAGATGCTGGCACTTTGATCTCTGGTTCCTCTGCGTTTTCGAAAACCAGCTTGAACATCTGGAAGTTCACAGTTCACGTATTGCTGAAGCCTGGCATGAAGAATTTTGAGCATTACTTTACTAGCGTGAGATGAGTGCAATTGTGTGGTGGTTTGAGCATTCTTTGGCATTGCCTTTCTTTGGAATTAGAATGAAAACTGACTTTCCGGTCCTGTGGCCACTGCTGAGTTTTCCAAATTTGCTGGCATATTGAGTGCAGCACTTTCACAGCATCATCTTTCAGGATTTGAAATAGCTCAACTGGAATTCCATCACCTCCACTAGCTTTGTTCATAGCGATGCTTTCTAAGGCCCACTTGACTTCACATTCCAGAATGTCTGGCTCTAGATTAGTGATCACACCATTGTAATTATCTGGGTTGTGAAGCTCTTTTTTGTATAGTTCTTCTGTGTATTCTTGCCACCTCTTCTTAATATCTTCTGCTTCTGTTAGGTCCAGACCATCTGTCCTTTATCGAGCCCATCTTTGCATGAAGTGTTCCCTTGGTATCTCTAATTTTCTTGAAGAGATCTCTAGTCTTTCCCATTCTGTTGTTTTCCTCTATTTCTTTGCATTGATTGCTGAGGAAGGCTTTCTTATCTTTCCTTGCTATTCTTTGGAACTTTGCATTCAAATGGGAATATCTTTCCTTTTCTCCTTTGCTTTTCTTCTTTTCACAGCTATTTGTAAGGCCTCATCAGACAGGCATTTTGCTCTTTTCCATTTATTTTTCATGAGGATGGTCTTGATCCTTGTCTCCTGTACAATGTCATGAACCTCCGTCCATAGTTCATCAGGCACTCTGTCTATCAGGCGGGGGCACCGAGGAACAAGGCAGCGGATCAGAGGCCTGGTGAGAGCAGGGCTGCCCTGGCTCCTGTGGGGACGATCACCTGCTGCGTCCGTGGACTGGCCTCCATCACTGCCAGCCTGCCCTGGCTGCCATTTTGGGAGGAAACGACGCTGATAGCCATATAGTGATATCTTATTATTGTTCTAATTTCCTTATCTCTGATTACATATAATATGGAGCATCTTTTCATATGTTTATTTGCAATTTTACATTTTCTTTAGTGAGGTGACTCTAAGGTCTTTGACCCATTTTTTAATTGGATTGTTTGTATTCTTGTTGTTGAGTTTTAAGAGTTCTTTTTATAGTTTGGATAACAGTCCTTCACCAGATGTGTCTTTTGCAAATATTTTCTCCTAGCCTGTGGCTGGGAGAAAGACAGTATCTTTCAGAAAGTAAAAGTTTTACTTTTTAATGCAGTCTAAATTATCAATTCTTCCTTTCAGGAACTGTGCCTTTGATGTTGCATCTGAAAAGTCATAATCAAACCCAAGATCATCTGAATTTTCTCCTTGTCTTCTTCTAGAAGTTTGATAGTTTGGGGTTTTACAGTTGGGTTTATGATGAGGAAGTTGAGTTGTTGTAACAGATTTTTATCCATTATATTGCTGTTGCTGTTTTGTCAAAATCAGTTGACTTTATTTATAGGGATTGGTTTCTGGGCTTAATATTCTGTTCCAAAATTGATCTATTTGTTTGATATTTCACCGATACCACACTCTTTATTATTATAGTATTATGGCAATGGTAGAAGTCAGATAATATCTGTCCTCTAATTGTTTTTCTCCTTCTAAAATGGATTGTCTATTCTGGGTATTTTGCCTCTCCATATAAACTTTAGAATAAGATTGCTCATGTCTTTAGAATAACTTGCTGGGATTTTCTTTGGGATTGCATTGACTATAGAAAAAATTTGGAAGAATTGACATCTTAACAGTATTTAGTCTTCCTATTACATGAATGTGGAATATATATCCATTTATTTAGTGATTCTTTTATTTCATTTATCAGTGTTTGGTAGTTTTCTTCATGTATCATATATATCTTGTATGTATTAGATTTATACCAAAGTATTCATTTTTGGGCATGCTCATATAAGTGATACTATGTTTTGAATTTCCAATTCTCCTTTTAGATTGCTGATATATAGAAAAATAATTGACTTTTATATATTAATCTTGAATCTTGCAATCTTGCATTCTCTTATTAGTTTCAGGAATATTTTCAATTCTTTCTGATTATCTCCACAGAGAGTCATTTGATCTGTGAACAAAAATAGTTTCGTATGTCTTCCTCCCCATTCTGTATATCTATAATTTCCTTTTCTTGTCTTATTGCATCAGCTAGAGTATGGGGGTGGGGGCATCCTTACCTTGAACCTGATCTTAGTGATTTTTTAACCAACACTAATATTATGTTACATCTGAGTTTCTTAAATTTTGATTTCTGAAATTTGTTTTATTGCTTAAGCAAGTTGAGTCAGAGCTTCCTATTGCTTGCAGCTAGATGGTAAACTGAAATAGTCTATGCTTCACCCCTCTCCCATGGGGGGAAAAACTAGAAATGGAGTGCAAGCAAGGTGAAAAGATAATTCCATATTGCACTACATTAACAGTAACTTATGGGGCAGTGAACCCGAGAAATGTTTTAGGTATTTCTGTTAAAGTATATCTATTAAGTAAGTAAGTAAGTAAATGTCACTCAGTCGTGTACAACTCTTTGCGACCCCATGGACTGTAGCCTACCGGGTTCCTCTGTCCATGGGATTTTCCAGGCAAGAATACTAGAGTGGGTTGCCATTTCCTTCTCCAGGGGATCTTCCCAACCCAGGGATCAAACCCAGGTCTCTCGCATTGTAGGCAGACGCTTTACCATCTGAGCCACCAGGGAAGTCAAAATTATATCTATTGTCTCCATCTAAATGCAGTTTACCTTCCCTGACATCCAATGAACCCTGTGTAAACTTTGCCTATGATGTTTATGTTCTTACTTATAGTTGTATATGAGTTTGTCTTATGTGTCCAGCTTATAATCCTAAAAGTCCATATTTTTACTGTTTGTACAAGTATGTATTTTTATACCAGTAGGAACAGAGACAGGCTTTTTCAAATAAATGAATAAATTGTATACAGGGTTTTAAGATGTGAAAAGAAGGTGAGGTCATTGAAAAGAGGCTTACCCTTCTTCATTAATACAGTTAAGATAACTAGAAAAGTCTTCAAAGGAAAATTTGAGCTGTAGCTAGAAAGATTTAGTGAATTTAAATAAGTAAATAGACTAAAATTTGAAACAGAGACATTAAGTTATGTGGAAAGTGATATTTTATATTATAGAAATGTTAATCTAGAGGGAAGATGAATAGACAAACGGAATATTTAGAAAAAAAATGAAGAATTGTGTAGCTGTAATGACAGGTAGAGATAAAACTTGATAACTAGTTTGGAGTCAAATTGGGAGGATCGTGAATGCTAAAGAGTTTACCATTGCCCTCCAAGAATTAAAGAGGAACTAAATTTGAAACAGAGACATTGTTATATGAAAGTGACATTTTATAGAAATATTAATTGAAAATTCCTCCTTCATTGTCCCTTGTCACATGAATATAAGCTTTTCAACTTTCATTTATGACTGTCTATCCTTCTAGTTGAATGCTGCAAGCCATATGATGACTGAGGAAAACAATTTTGACCTTGGTATTTTCTGAATGTATGGTATTGCTGATGAGTATACATGGTTATAGGATTCAATACAACAGAATTCAAAACCTACATTCTTTATGACCATGCTTCTTCTCTTTGCTTGTGTCTTTCTTTCTGCGACCCCCTCCTCACTCCAGGCTACTTCTTCACTGTCCTTACTAGATGAGAGGGAGGGTGTTTTCTTCTGCAGTTCAAATAGAGTTAGTATCTGTGGCTGTAGAGAAAGGAAGAAGAGATTGAATGTTCATGGAGTGCTAAAGGAAGAGAGGAGGGTTCCCAGGTGGTGCTAGTAGTAAAGAACCCACCTCAATGCAGGAGATGTAAGAGATGTGGGTTCAGTCCCTGGGTCAGGAAGATCCCCTGGAGGAGGGCATGGCAACCCACTCTAGTATTCTTGCCTGGAGAATCCCTTGGACAGGGGAGCCTGGTGAGCCATGGTCAACAGGGTCGCAAAGAGTCAGACATGACTGAAGCAACGTCACACTAAAGGAAAAGAGAAAACTAAAATGAGCAGCAATATTACAGAAGATGTGAGCATGAGCATTTTGAATAACTGCTACCAAGTTTAATATGGAATTTTGGAAAAAATCAGGACAGTAGACAAAGTGTTTCAAATATTGACTTTTCCACAGTGTAGGTCTTAAGTGATATTAAATTATGTTCCAGTGATGGTTGGTAGGCTAAGCAGTGTAGTCTGGTCACAAGCCCAAGAATACCTAGGCATAGTCCCAAGAGAAGTTTGTAATCAAATGCAGCTTGCAGAGAGAGTTTCAAATCTTACATGATTTTCATAATGAATGTTTTGGATTTCCACAGTATGTTTTCCTATGCTCATTTTCATTTAGATGGAGGGGGGAGATTTCAAGAATCTATGCCTTATATTTTTTATTTCAATTCCTTAAGGTACCCAGAATTTCCTTGCCAGAAGAATCCATGTAAAAATTAGAATCCATCTTGAAATTCAACTAAAGACTGCATCCCTAAATTGTTTCAAAAAATTGAAAGCTGAGCATATTGTAATCCTCAGAGCTGTCCCTAGACAGACAATATTGCAGAAGTTTTTGCCCATGTGTCTTTGTTTTGCAAATGAATATGCAACATTACATTAGAGCAACAAAAAAAAATTAATCTTGGAATTGAAGAACCTAACAAATGCTGAATTGAAAAACAAGTTGGTTAACCTTAGATAAAAAGAAAAGAAGTGTCAAGTAAATTTATTTATTAATGTCCCAAATTTTATAATGATTTTCCCATTGAAGGTCAAGGGAAAGGGGGAAGGACTAGAAATTGCATGTAGTATTAAATGATGTTTTAAGTGAATATTTATTGTTGTTGCTGTAAATACCATATAAAAAAGCTAAATTATTCAAATATTACTTAGAAATGTATTCTTATAAAAGGCACCAGGCACATAGCCAATATCATTGTAAAACAAAGAGGCAACAACAACAAAAAATAAATTAGTACCATTTTCAGAAACCACTGTTTAGAATACCTCTTATGACTCAAATTGTTAGAATTCTGGTATAAAAACTGGTGGAATTAGTCTTTGCATTCTCATGCAGATATTGCAATGAAAATAACTTCTTGTTTGATGTGGTATAATGGATAATCTGTAGAAAAGTTTTTGTATTTTAGTCTCTCTCAAAGTTGCATTTTTAACCGCTTCCTGATAAATTGAAATACATTGGGCATTCTGATTTAAATGATAAAAAGTCATAACTTTGTTTTCTACAAAGCTGAATACTAACAGTGTCTGCAAAGAGACTTGAAAAATCAAGATAAAGCATTTATTCACTTCAAAATTTAGTTTGAAATATTCTAACTAAACATTTTCTCTATGAGGGACTTTATTCCAGGTAGTTTGATAAAGAGATCTTTTAATAAATAAGTTATATCTAATTGAAGACAGCTGAGAAATCTGTATGCAGGTCAAGAAGCAACAGTTATAACTGTACATGGAACAAGAAACTGGTTCCAAATAGGGAAAGGGGTACATCAAGGCTGTATATTGTCACCTTGCTTATTTAACTTATGCGGAATGAAGCAGGGCAAAGACTAATAGAGTTTTGCCAAGAAAATGCACTGGCCATAGCAAACACCCTCTTCCAACAACACAAGAGAAGACTACACATGGACATCACCAGATGGTCAACACCGAAATCAGATTGATTATATTCTTTGCAGCCAAAGATGGAGAAGTTCTATACAGTCAACAAAAACAAAACCGGGAGCTGACTGTGGCTCAGATTATGAACTCAATAACCTCAATAACCGCAGACATGCAGATGACACCACCAAGTTCAGACTCAAATAGAAGAAAGTAGGGAAAACTGCTAGACCATTCAGGTATGACCTCAATCAAATCCCTTATGATTATACAGTGGAAGTGGGAAATAGATTTAAAGGCCTAGATCTGATAGATAGAGTGCCTGATGAACTACAGAATGAGGTTCGTGACATTGTACAGGAGACAGGGATCAAGACCATCCCCATGGAAAAGAAACGCAAAAAAGCAACATGGCTGTCTGGGGAAGCCTTACAAATAGCTGTGAAAAGAAGAGAGGCGAAAAGCAAAGGAGAAAAGGAAAGATATAAGCATCTGAATGCAGAGTTCCAAAGAATAGAAAGAAATAAGAAAGCCTCCTTCAGCAATCAATGCAAAGAAATAGAGGAAAACAACAGAATGGGAAAGACTAGAGATCTCTTCAAGAAAATTAGAGATACCAAGGGAACACTTCATGCAAAGATGGGTTCGATAAAGGACAGAAATGGTCTGGACCTAACAGAAGCAGAAGATATTAAGAAGAGGTGGCAAGAATACATGGAAGAATTGTACAAAAAAGATCTTTATGACCCAGATAATCATGATGATGTGATCACTAATCTAGAGCCAGACATCTTGGAATGTGAAGTCCAGTGGGCCTTAGAAAGCATCACTATGAACAAAGCTAATGGAGGTGATGGAATTCCAGTTGAGCTGTTTCAAATCCTGAAAGATGATGCTGTGAAAATGCTGCACTCAATATGCCAGCAAATTTGGAAAACTCAGCAGTGGCCACAGGACTGGAAAGGTCAGTTTTCATTCTGATTCCAAAGAAAGGCAATGCCAAAGAATGCTCAAACTACCGCACAATTGCACTCATCTCACATGCTAGTAAAGTAATGCTCAAAATTCTCCAAGCCAGGCTTCAGCAATACGTGAACTGTGAACTTCCAGATGTTCAAGCTGGTTTTCGAAAAGGCAGAGGAAACAGAGATCAAATTGCCATCATCCACTGGATCATGGAAAAAGCAAGAGAGTTCCAGAAAAACATCGACTTCTGCTTTATTGACTATGCCAAAGCCTTTGACTCTGTGGATCACAAGAAACTGCAGAAAATTCTGAAAGAGATGGGAATACCAGACCACCTGACCTGCCTCTTGAGAAATCTGTATGCAGGTCAGGAAGCAACAGTTAGAACTGGACATGGAACAACAGACTGGTTCCAAATAGGAAAAGGAGTACATCAAGGCTGTATATTGTCACCCTGCTTATTTACCTTATATGCAGAGTATGTCATGAGAAACACTGGACTGGAAGAAACACAAGCTGGAATCAAGATTGCTGGGAGAAATATCAATAACCTGAGATATGCAGATGACACCACCCTTATGGCAGAAAGTGAAGAGGAACTAAAAAGCCTCTTGATGAAAGTGAAAGAGGAGAGCGGAAAAGTTGGCTGAAAGCTCAACATTCAGAAAACGAAGATCATGGCATCCGGTCCCATCACTTCATGGCAAATAGATGGGAAAACAGTGTTAACTGTCAGACTTTATTTTTTTGAGCTCTAAAATCAATGAAGATGGTGACTGCAGCCATGAAATTAAAAGACGCTTACTCCTTGGAAGAAAAGTTATGACCAACCTAGATAATGTATTCAAAAGCAGAGACATTACATTGTCAATTAAGGTCCATCTAGTCAAGGCTATGGTTTTTCCTGTGGTCATGTATGGATGTGAGAGATGGACTGTGAAGAAGGCTGAGCCCCAAAGAATTGATGCATTTGAACTGTGGTATTGGAGAAGACTCTCGAGAGTCCCTTGGACTGCAAGGAGATCCAACCAGTCCATTCTGAAGGAGATCAGCCCTGGGATTTCTTTGGAAGGAATAATGCTAAAGCTGAAGCTCCAGTACTTTGACCACCTCATGGGAAGAGTTGACTCATTGGAAGACTCTGATGCTGGGAGGGATTAGGGGCAGGAGGAGAAGGGGACAACAGAGGATGAGATGGCTGGATGGCATCACGGACTCGATGGATGTGAGTCTGAGTGAACTCCAGGAGATGGTGATGGACAGGGAGGCCTGGCATGTTGCGATTCTGGGGTAACAAAGAGTCGGACATGACTGAGCGATTGAACTGAACTGAACTGAACCGATATCATGTGAAGTGCTGGTCTGGATGAAGCATAAGCTGGAGTCAAGATTGCTGGGACAAATATCAATAACCTCAGATATGCTGATGACACCACCCCTATGACAGAAAGCGAAGAAGAATTAAAGAGCTTCTTAATGAAAGTGAAAGAGTTTGCTTAAAACTTAACATTCAGAAAACTAAGATCATGGCATCTGGTCCCATCAGTTCATGGCAAATAGATGGGGAAACAATGGAAACAGTGAGAGACTTTATATTCTTGGGCTCCAGATTAAATGCAAATGGTGACTTCAGCCATGAAATTAAAATATACTTGCTCCTTGGATGAAAAGCCATGACCAACCTAGACAGCATAGTTAAAAGCAGAGCCATTACTTTTCCATCAAAGGTCCATCTAGTCAAGGCTATGGTTTTTCCTGTAGTCATGTATGGAAGTAAGAGTTGGACCATAGAGAAAGCTGGGCACCAAAGTATTGATGCATTTGAACTGTAGTGTTGGAGAAGACTCTTGAGAGTCCCTTAGAGTGCAAGGAGATCCAACCAGTCCATCCTAAAGGAAATCAACCCTGAATATTCATTGGAAGGACTGATGCTAAAGCTGAAACTCCAACACTTTGGCCACCTGATGTGAAGAACTGATTCATGGAAAAGATCCTGATGATCAGAAAGATTGAAGGTGGGAGGAGATGGGGATGACAGAGGATGAGATGGTTGGATGGCATCACTGACTCAATGGACATGAGTTTGAGTAAGCTCCGGGAATTCATGACGGACAGGGAGGCCTGACATGCTACAGTCCATGGGTCACAAAGAATCAGACCTGACTGAGTGACTGAACTGAATTAATCAGTTGATAGCTTCACTTTCAGAGTCTTGGCAAAGAAAACCATCATATTCTGCTCAGTGATATCAGACAACTGATGGCAGAAATGGTTGGATTAAGAATTGATCTCCATCCTCTGCACATTCTGTAAATGAGTTCAGTTGGTTGTAAAGTATGTTTCTGGCCTCTCCCTTTTCTTACCCTACCCTCCCAGCCCCCTCACCCCCCCCACCCCCCACTCCCGCCCAATCATTTCTCTCATTGCTGTATCCCTTTTAGTATGACTACCTCTGGTAATGATATTTGGGACTATGAGGTATGCTATTGAAATTTTTTCTTGTTTAATAGGGGCTTTATTCTATAATTTATTCAACTTTCCAGTGTGATTTCACTATACACCTTAACCCATTAAAGTGAGAAATTGGCACACAGACAGGTTCAGTGTTTCAGTCCCAGAATTCGTGACCAATTATAAACACATAATTTTGTTCTCTCACTTTTTAATATGGCCCTTTTCCCATGGTACTTCAATCAAATGACATAAAATGTTTTGTTGGGAGTCTTTTCAGCAGAAGGCCTCAGATTCAGCTCTACCTGCTGTCCAGCATGGACACTCTTTTCATGTCATTCCCAAGACTCTTCGAGGCAAAAGAGCATCAGTTGTGACCTTGATAATAGAGCCTGCTCTGAGTTTGAGGCTGATCCTCCCAGGCCTGAGAAAGCTTCCTTGTCACAGGCCTGGACTTTGCTGGGGTCCTTTGTCTTTTTAGCAATGGACAGGGAGGACTGGCTTGTTGCCGTTCATGGGGTCGCAAAGAGTCGGATGCAACAGAGCGACTGAACTGAACTGAACTTCTGAGTAATTGGGCTCTGAGTCGAGAAATTTAAAGAGAAGATAACTGTCAGGTCATATATTTTAAGAGATAATACTTATATATGTGATGGCTACACAAATACGATTAAGAATTGCTGAGCTCAGAATCATGTATACTGTATTGCTTGTTATAGCATTTAATGTGAATATGTTTAGTAAAACTTCTTGTATTTATTTAAAATGGAGGTATTAAATGGCTTTAGAATATTTTCCTTTCTATCAGTTTCATTGAACATCTTGGAAATAAATTCATATTCAACTGAATGAATCCAAGCTGTATTATATAATTCCTATGGTAAGTACTACTTTGTGATTCATTTAAAATTATATTAAAATAATTATTAATTTTTAGGGGTTTTGACTTTGTTATATTCGAGAAGTTACTCTTTATGTGAAGGACATTTGAAAATAAAAATAACTATCAACAGTGCTAGTTCTTAGCTCTGCTTATTTTTCTTTCTCAGTTCACTAATAAGCTTGTAGTGAATTGCCTTTAGGGACAGAACTGAGGATATCTATCTATCCCCTTAAGAATCTGCAAATGATTTCTATTAATAGATTCTAAAAATTAGTCAATTGTGCATGGCATTCTCATCTTTCCAACTTACTTAAATTCGTACGGAATGTTTGGAGAGAAGCACAAATCTCTCTTGGTCTGTAAGCACTCTATTGACCAACATTTTCTACTTTCTTTATCTTGCAAATTATTTGGCAGCTAGTACTCTGATTTCTTTTTAAGTCCTTTCTCCTTTGGAGTAGGGAGTTTTCCAGAAATACTGCAGTAAATGATAATTCCCTTTATTTATGTAGGCTTACTTTCATTGACTTCTCTTTAATTTTTCAACTACAATTTGAATTTCAATTTCAATTTTTCAATTTCAATTTTTATCTTTTTCTTTTGTTATATTAGCAGGCAAACAAGGATTACCATGTTAGCATCTGACATGAAGTATAGAAATAATAACAAAACAATTAGAAAAGGAGAGAGGGGAAGCATATGAGGAAGAAAACTTGAAAATAAGAAAAGGAAGAAAATGAAGAATAAGATACTACACAAAATTGACATGCAGGAAAAAAAGCTTAAATTAAAAATCTGATGATAAAAATTTATTAACAAAAAATGAAAAGTGAAAATGAGTGAATGTTCCAGAAAGTAAAGCAAAATGTCAACAAGATTGAAAACAGGAGAGAAAAGGTAAGAAATTTGGAGGATCAGTCCAATAGCTGAAAATAGGGATTCTATAGAAAAATGGAAAAAAACAAGGAAGTAAAAAATTATTCTTGGAATAAACCATAAAAATGTATTCAGATTGCATGAATCCTTGAGTTTTATATAAAAGTAGAAAGCAGACTCATAGCAAAGCATACCATTACAAAATTTCATAACTGTGAGTGCAGAGGAAAAATAAAAGGGTAGGATTCAAGTCCAGAGAAAAAGGAAAAAAAGATTTAATAAACATGTTTGGAATACCCATGTACTTCTCAAGGTAACACTGAAAACTAAAGGCAATAGAGAACTGTCTTCCATAAAATTCTTAAAAAAACAATAATTTCTTAATAGAAGTGTATACTTAGCCAAGGTATAAATAATGGGAACATCAAGGATATTTTAAGCCATTCAGCAATCAAAGGAGCGAACAAGAGTAGTGAAGACATGGGATTTGTAGGACTGCCAGTTCCATACAGAGGGAGGGGAAGCCTTGAGAATAAGAGCCTTGCGCTGAGTACTCATACCAGGAAGTCAGCTAGGAAAGGAGGAGATGAGAAGGCTCCAGGAAAGCTTGTTCTAAAAGAAAAATAGATAAAACATACAGAATACATCTGAAGCTCTAGAGAGGAGATTTAGTAACTAATAGAGTTTGGGGTTGAATTAGGAATGAATACAAGGAGAACCAAGAAAATGAATAAAGCAAGAAATAGGTGATAACTCCAGTGGAAACTACAGAAATCGAAAACTCATCATAAATAGTAAGTCTGTTACATGACTCAGCTCTAAATTTTAATCTAAACAAGTTACAGTGTAACTGTTTGAGATGATGTAGCACACGGTAGTTGGAGAAGGAAATGGCACCCCACTCCAGTGTTCTTGCCTGGAGAATCCCAGGGATGGGGGAGCCTGGTGGGCTTCCGTCTATGGGGTCGCACAGAGTTGGACACGACTGAAGGGACTTAGCAGCAGCAGCAGCAGCACATGGTAGAATGACTTTGAGTGTGGGAGTTGAGGGGATTGGAGGAGAGAACGCTAAATGCTCATCTTGTGTGATATAAGTAGATAAATGATACCTAAAACTCACACTAAAACTTAGCCTCCAAAGCCATGTTCCTTAGGGGCATAGAGTTATGTCAAAATAATGAATTAAAAAGTTAAATAAAGGCATATTAGAGACACGGTGATAGATAGCAACATAATCAACTAAAAGGGATAAAAATTGTTGCCATGAGGAGGGTAATATGTGGAAGTAATGGGCTGGGGATCTGCTATGTTTCGTAATGAAACTTGCAGAACTATTTAACTATTTTAAACTCTTTGGAATTACAAATTTATTAAAGTTTTAAAAATGAAAATATATACTAAAACTAAACAAGCAGAAATTAACTACCGAACCACAGACACTGGAAGATGTTTTTAAAGCTCACAAAGCAAAGAAATAAAGAAAATCAGATACATACAAAGATCTCAGTCAGTTAAAAATTTTTGTTGTTTTAGTCACTAAGTCATGTCCAACTTTTTGCAACCCCATGTACTGTAGCCCTCCAAGCTCCTCTATCCATGGGATTCTCCAGGCAAGAATACTGGAGTGGGTTGCCATGTCCTTCTCCAGGGGATCTTCCCAACCCAGGATTTTTCTTGGCTATTCAGGATTGAACCTTCATCTCCTGCATTGGCAGCTGGATTCTTTCCCACTGAGCCACCAGGAAAGCCCAAGAATAAAAAACTAACACGTATAATAAACAAATGGAGAGAGATAGGATGATGAGTACCAAAAACTAAAATAGGAAATTTTTAAAAAAGGGAAAAGTCAGTGTCAGATTCAATAGTATGTGATCTCAAATTATTTAATGAAAGGTTCAAATTACGATTATGTGGTCGCCTATGTCTTTGAATTGCATCAGACAGACAGTTAACATACTCTCTCTTATGAAGACAACTGAATTTGTGTATGAGAATTTATTCTATGTAATAGGTTACAAAATAACACAAAACAAAAAGCAAAATTGTAGGATAGTGAAGAGGACAGTAGAAGGGAGGGCTTATGCAGTTTTGTAAGGAAAGTGAACATTTCAGGGAGAGCTGTGTTTGCGATGGGGTTTAAGTAGGAGGGGGATCTCTGGTTGTGGGGGAAGCAGGAAATAAGGATGAAACTCATCAAACTGGAGAAGGCACATATTGGTAGGCCATGGAAAATAAAATAATATAGGTAGGACCAGTTTATTGAGGATTATAGATTTTAATATAATAAGTACCAGATTTTAATATAATAGGTACTAGAAGTTATTGTAAGTTCTGGAAATGCATGAATGAAAAGATTTTCAAGAAGACTGGTTTGGTAAATAGGGATAAGAAAAATCAGAGGGGGAGGAGTTTGGTGGTAATAAGATCAGCTATAGATAGATTGTATGTGTGAATTGATTAAAGTCTATTAAAATGAAGCTGGAAAGATGGTGTAATGAAATGTTTGAGAATTTGTGATATTATTTCTATTTTATATTTATTAAATAATGGTAGAGAGAAAATATGATGTCATTAACAAAAATGGTGAATGTAATTTGAGATGGAGAATTTGGTGCAAAGAGTTTAAAGGGAAATTTTAACTCTTATAGGCAGTTAATATCAACATATTTGCAGGGTTACTTCTTATACCTCCTCCCTCCCCCGACTCTCCCATACACTCCTCTGGATTGCTAAAGATACCTGATCAATCACTTTATTTGATTGATAACACTGTTTCTGCATGTTTAGTGGAAACAACCCTATAGACAGATTATGGGATATTACACGAGTTTTTCAGTGTAAAGAGCTACAAAAGGCAAAGTTAAGAAAATTATCATAATTATCCAGAAAATTCATACCCATTTCCAAGCAAGTGGTTGTTAAAATATTCACATAGTTATAGCACTTTTCAAAAAATGCTAGTTGCCCAGATAATGATTTTATTACGTTGGTACAAAAGTAATTGTGGTTTTAGACCATGAATTTTAAATCATTATAACTAGGCTCAAACACATTTTTATTAATCAAAATAAGAAACATTACAATCAACACATTTTTGCTGAGAAATAAGGTGATATGTTCCTGTAGCATAAAAATCTGTGCTTTGGAATTCGACAAACTCTGGGAAAGCATTTTCTGCATCCTACTGGTTGTGGAAGTGTTTTCCCTGCAAAAAGTTGTTGAGATGCTTGAAGTAGTTGGTTATTGAGAGATCAGATGACTATGGCAGATGGGGTAAAACTTTGCAATTTGTTCAACTTTTTGAAGCAGGGGTTGTGTAAAGTGTGCTCAGGTATTCTTGTGGAGATGAATTGGGCCCTTTCTGTTGACTAATGCCGGCTGCAGGTGCTGCCGTTTTGAGTGCATCTCATTGACTTGCTGAGCTTACCTCTCACATATAAAGGTTTTCCTGGGATTCAGAAAGTTCTAGTGGATCAGATGGGGAAGGCAATGGCACCCCACCCCAGTACTCTTGCCTGGAAAATCCAATGGACGGAGGAGCCTGGTGGGCTGCAGTCCATGGGGTCGCTAAGACTCGGACACGACTGAGCGACTTCACTTTCACTTTTCACTTTCATGCATTGGAGAAGGAAATGGCAACCCACTCCAGTGTTCTTGCCTGGAGAATCCCAGGGGCAGAGGAGCTTGTTGGTCTATGGGGTCGCACAGAGTCGGACACAACTGAAGAGACTTAGTAGCAGCAGCAGCAGCAGTGGATCAGACTGGCAGCAGACCACCAAACAGTGACCTTGACCTTTTATGCTGCAAGTTTGGCTTTGGGAAGTGCTTTGGAGTTTCTTCTCAGTCCAGCAACTGAGCTGATCATCACCAGCTGTCACATTAAATCTACTTTTTATTGCACATCATAGTCTGATTGAGAAATAGTTTGTTGTTTTTTTTCATAGAATAAGACAACACTTCAAAATGATTTTTTAAAAATTTGTGGTTGCTCATGAGGCAACCACTTATCGAGCTTTTTCATCTTTCCAATTTGCTTCAAGTGCCAAAAGACCATAGAATATTTGACATTGAGTTCTTCAGCAGCTTCTCATGTATTTGTAAGAGGATCAGCTTCAATGATTGCTCTCAGTTGGCCATTGTCAACTTCCAATGGCCGATCACTGTACTCCTTATCTTCAAGGTTCTAGTCTTCTGTGCAAAACTTCTTGAACCACCACTGCCCTGTATGTTTATTCGCAGTTCCTGAGCCAAATGCATCATTGATGTTGCGAGTTATCTCTGCTGCTTTATGACCCATTTTGAAGCAAGTAATGTCATCAGCAAAAACAGTCAAGAAATGTGCATTAAAATGGCATATAACATAACTATAGTTATTAAGAATGTATTCTAATATCAAATGGCAAATTTTAACAATGCAAAAGCCACCATTATGTTTGCACCAACCTAATAGTTTTGTGAAACTCCATACTTTGGCCACCTGATGTGGAGAGCTGATTCATTTGAAAAGACTGTGATGCTGGGAAAGATTGAGGGCAGGAGGAGAAGGGAAAAACAGAGGATGAGATGGTTGGATGGCATCACCGACACAATGGACATGGGTTTGGGTGGACTCTGGGAATTGGAGATGGATGGGGAGGCCTGATGTGCTGCGGTTCACAGGGTCGCAAAGAGTCGGACACAACTGGGCAACTGACCTGAACTGAACTGAACTGAATAGTTTTCATGTCTGTTTATCTGTTAAGGGCATGGTCAATTTTTCAGTTGGTTGATGTTTGTGAATAGATGACTTTTTTTTCAGTCTTATTTAATATCTATGACTTTACTGGTGTAATGAAACCTATACAAAGAAAAGCATTAAAATAATTTTGATGCCTATCATTAAACTGATTCCCCCCCTTTTTTGCTGTTGTTCAAAAATATTTAAACCATGAGGTCTTTATCTAAACACCATGGTCTTTAAACGATAAGGAGCCAGATCTAGAGGTTAATTAAGCAGCCAGTAACTTAAATCACGTTACTGTAAGTGAGGTTAGTGGCAAACCTGTAACTAAAATTATGCTTAAGATTTTAAATATTTATATTGTGACCAATAAACATAAATACTGTTCGCATTGTGTTACCTGTGCAGGATGAAGGGAGAGGCAGAGTAAAGGTGATATGGGATGAAGGAGAGCCAGGGAGGGAAAGCCACCCCTCTACCCAGCATCTGGGTATTTCATACACTACCAGGATAGGGAGGTTTGTGTGTGTGTGTGTGTGTGTGTGTGTGTGTTTTAATATTTGGCTGGGAGGTATGAAAATTTAACTTACAACATTGTGTTTTCCTTTATTTGGACAGTTTGACTAAATTTGGTTTATTCACTATCACCCTAGATTATTTCTTCTCTTTTAACTAGATGAAATAATTATAGCTTTCTCCCCCCTTGAACAATAACAAATCAAGCAGACCTGAAAGACATGGTTTTCTATTTATTTCTTTTGTGCATTTCTGAAAAGTATGAAACCAACGGCTGCTCTCCTCTGATGGGAGCAAATATTCATAATTTTATCAAAAGAGTTACTGAAGTTTGACTTGTTTTCCATTTCACGGTAGTTTGAAGAAGGAATATGCCTGAAGTTTGCTGTGTGTGGCTGTTGCGGAAATTTGTAATCCTGCTCATTGTGGCAAATGATGGGATGAGCTTATTTCTCATGTGTATGTATGCACATGCCCTACGAAAGCAGCACTTCTCTCTGGATATATACTGAGGTCATTTCCAACTTAACTTACCTACATCTGACTCACCATGGCCTGTCAACTCATTTTATTTCTGTTGAT
Organism: Capra hircus; assembly: GCF_001704415.2. Taxonomy (NCBI): domain Eukaryota; kingdom Metazoa; phylum Chordata; class Mammalia; order Artiodactyla; family Bovidae; genus Capra; species Capra hircus. The sequence goes on from NC_030814.1 coordinate 21,210,120, forward strand.
TTTGCCTCTGCCCTCCTAGATACTGAAACTTAAAACTTGTGTCTTACTGAAATCCTTAACCTTTTGCGAAATGGCAACCCACTCCAGTATTCTTGCCTGGAAAAATCCCATGGACCAGAAGAGCCTGGTGGGCTATTGTCCACAGGGTCTCAAAGAGTCAGACACAACTAAATAACAACTCCTAAATTCTGAAACTTAAAACTTGTGTTTTACTGAAATCCTCAACCTTTTGTGCTTTTTGTGGACTTAATAGCCTTCCAATATGACACACTATCCTCCATTTAGAGCATCCACCCCTCTACTAAATTAATAAAAAGCCTTACCTTGGCATTAAATCCCTTATCCTACATTCCTAACCTTTCTTCTCTAATTCTCTAGAATATTTTTTTTCCTTTGGGAGCATAGTCAAAACCTTCTCTATGCATAGTTAGAATTTCATATTAATGTGACTGCTCAATTCATCTGTATCTCCTTGAGGAAGCTCTAACTAATCAATTAAAATCTTACATTTTTCTAGTGGAAACACCACTTCTCTATGAAACCCTCTGTGATCAGCAACAAATGACTTCAATCCTTTGAGCTTATACATCTAAATTAGCTACATTCATGTATCCTTGTACTGTTCATACTCATGAGTTAGTAGATATCCTCTAAACACAATAGTGGAGCATATAATTGACCCTCAATGCTGATTTCCTTCTACCTGAAGATTCTAATGCTGTTAATATCTAATATCTCCCATGTTCTCTATAGTGTTCATGCTAAGAGCTCAGTAAATTCGTGCAGATGAACAGATGAAATCACTATTTGCAACCTATTTAATTTGGTGTAAAAAGTGGGCCTGTTCTATAGGATAAAATCTTCCCATGAAATGTGTACGGTATTTCTACATTAACCTCTGAAACCCCCAAACTCACAGCATGTGAACATAACCCTTTGCCTAAAGATAGTATTTTGGGGTAAGAATGCTGGTGATTTCATGAGATCTAAGAGGGCTTTCTGAAGAGCATTCCATGAAGCCCCTGCAAAAGTTATCCTAGCAAAATTTCCCACATCAATTAAATAAGCCAAAGATGGCTGACATGGAGATTAACCTCTGGGTTTAAGAGTAAATTGACTTCCTTCTTTTATTTAAAATAAATTACTTCTCACTGGACTGGAAAGCCAAATAGAGTTAAAAAAAAAAAAAAAGAATGAATTCACTAGAGACTGTGTATAAAGTAAGGTATGTGGGAGCAGCATCTATTCTCTAAAGGCTTAAATTTGACCCAATGATAGAGCCTCTTTTAAAAAAAAGATGGAATGAGTGTTTGGAAGAGAAATAAAGGGCAGGAGTAAATTCTCAGCATGGAGAATAATTAATGATGATTCTTATGACAGATGTTTATCTTATTTAATATTTATATTTCATTACTGATTGTATTTAAATGTTCTGTTTTTAAAATACTTTTTATCCAGACAGTATTCAGTGCTGAAGGAAAGAAGGTGTTTTCTAGCAATTACTTTGTTAGTTATCAATCAGTTTGACGCTTTTTATCATATTCTATACTTGGTGAAAATGATTTCTCTGGAGAAGGCTGATTCTGTAGACATAGTTCAGGGAAGTGATGTTTTGGGGGAATATCTCTGAGGCTGGAGTTCTGTGTAGAATTCCTTAGAACCCATTCTACCCCATTGTTGCTTCAACAGCCCCACCAGGGTAGAAATTCAGGGAGAGATGTTAACAAATGATCCAAGTTTAAAGTCTTCCTGCTTCAAGGGGACTGTAGACAATAATGTTATCTATAATGCAATAGAATTTGGCAGTTTTAATAACATTTCTTCTTTTGAAAAATCTTATCTACCCTGGATTTCTTATAATTCCATATCTCTAGATCTTCAACCTGAGAGACTCTCTCTCCTTAGTGCTCGTTTCTCTTCATTCCCAGGAAACCTTTACTGTCTTCTCCTGTCTTTTGGAAAATCTCACACTCTCTCATGAGTCCTCACAGTGTACCTTTAACTTTGATCCCATTCCTAGGAAGCCGCACTTCTGGTAACTGGTGAAACTGGGATGTGAACCCATGCTTGCAGATACTAAAGCTTAAGCTCTTAATCATGTCTTTATACAACACCAACTTTGCAACAGTATGATTATCATTGCTGGTGTTTATTTAATGCCTGATATGTGGCAGGCACTGAGGTTGGGTTCTTTATATCTGTTATGCTACATTTCAAGCTAGCTATTCCATTTCACTGATGAAATTTTAAGCCTTGGGAATGGCCCGAAGAGGAACATTAGGATTGGTTGTTTGCATTTTTGCATAGAGAGTGTTACCTTTACTCTGACTTTAGTTCAGTAAGATCTCAAAGATAGGCATAATTCTGGAGTGGGTTTGTATACTGCTGTCTTCCTTTTAAACTTTCTTTAAAATAGAGTTCACCAACTCAAATTCTACATTGCTAGAGCTGATAACCTAAATGAGTAAATCAGACTTCAAGATGAAAAGGACTAATGAGATCTGTGGAACATCAATACTTTATACTTCATATGAAGTTATTCAGGTTTATTTTGAAATGATGGACTTCCCAGTAGTTCCCACGGTAAAGAATCTGTCTGTAATGCTGGAGACCTGCCTTCGATCCCTGAAAATTCCGGGGAGAAAGGAATGGCAACCCACTCCAGTATTCTTGTCTGGAGAATCCTATGAACAAGGGAGCCTGGTGGGCTACAGTCATGGGGTCCCAAAGAGTTGGGCATGACTGAATGACTACTACTATTACTAATTTGAAATGACATTGTACAGGTAAGTGTGCATGCACACACACATGCAGACACACACACTCAGGTTAACATTTTGCAGCCTTTTGAATGATCCCTTTTCTCTTAAGCGAAAGTTATATAGATTAGATAGATACAGAAATGTATAATTCCATTTTGGGGGTGAACGGGAAGTCATTAATTGCATGTATTCATATTTATACCTTTAAGAATAGTCTGGTGAATGCCTGGCAATCACTTTAAAGGAGTTACTACTTTGAATTGTTTCACTTAGGTGTTAATGATACACATATGCCTTAGTACTTTTTTTCGAGAAGACACATCATGACTTCCTTTCTTCTTTTATCAGCTGATTATAATTTATAGCCTGAGAACACAAGGGTTGCCTCTCTATGGGAGGACCACCCAAGCATGCAGCGTGGTGCTCCCTCCTGTGTGGACAGTCAGTAGGCCGGGCTCTGGCCCTCACTGGGGAAAGCCTGGGCAACTCCTTCACCACCTGGATTTTCAATGCCGGCAGATGGGACTGCATTGTTTCAAAGTTTCAATCTGGAGAATTCAGACATTAAGGGTTAATCTACATTTTAAAATAGCTGTCTTTGGAGGAAATTATGCTATAAATGAGAAACCTGTGTGGAGTTCTGGGTTCTCTCTTTATGTTAGCTTTGGCAGGGCCAGGAGTCTGTTTTGATGATAAAGCCAGCATTTGAAACCTGGATTTTATATCACAGGAAAACTAAGCAAATTTAAAACACTCCACATTTGCCTTTTGACACCCCATAACCAATAGATGAACTTTAATTTCTGGGAGGCCTCCCAGTGATTAATGCCTTTCCATTTATGACGTGAGAAGAATGAGCCGTATGTTACAGTTGGTCTTCTGTCCGTTTCTGAAGAGCACCCGTGCCAGGATTTTGATGTGCACTCGCATTCTGGCACCAGGTTTCACACTTCTCACCCAGCACAGAGCCAGCTCACAGATCCTGTTCGGTACAGCGACTCCAGACACACAGCCTGAATTTGAAGGCGGCCTCCTAAAATGTGGCAGGCACAGTCTCTCTCTTCCTATTTGGAGCCCGTCGCGTGGGGCTAGGACCTCTCTCAGCCTGCCTGCAGAGCAGCCTTGGGGAAAGTGGTGTTTGTTAGCTGCTCAGGGAATCAGTCTCTGTGAAGGTGTGGGCTTGGTGCTACATGCCTGCTTCATAAACCTTTTCTGTGGCCTATACTTATTCTTAAGAGGAAATTGGTATACATTCACATTTCCATTAGAAATCGCGTACTCTACTCTCTTGGAAGGGGAGCTATAGAGTAAATCCACTGGGGACTTCCTTCATTGCAACATCCTCCATAGGAGAGAAATGACACGCACTAAGCCATGGCAATAAGCTGTTAATTGTGAGCATTGTTCAGCCTCTAGGTCATGTCGACTCTTTGTGACCCCACGGGCTGTAGCTCACCAGGCTGCTCTATCCTTCACTATCTAGTTGAGTTTGCTTAAATTCATGCCCATTGAGTCGGTGATGTTATCTAATCACTTCATTCTCTGCCTCTCCCTTCTCCTTTTGCCTTCAATCTTTCCTAGCATCCAGGCTCTCCAAGTATTTTCGGTTCTCCTCCCTTTAAGAGACATGGTAGAATAGTATTTCCTTCTTCTTCTGCAGCCATGTATTTTGCTTTGCTCCATAAAATTTGAGCAGAAGAGACATGTGTTACTCTGCACTGTGGACGTTTAAAGCCAGCGTGTGATTCCCCACTTGCTTCTCTTGCTGCTGCAATGACTGAAGAAGCCCAGGTTGAGAGGAGGTCTTAATCAGCCCAATTACCTAGTCACTGGGATGAAGAGAGAGCCCCCAGCTCACTAGTGTTAGCCTTGTAGCATAAGCAGGAACATGCTGGTGTGTTAACTACTGATTTGGGGATTTCTTACTACTACAGAGTGACTCATACTGACCTAGAGGCCTTGTTAATGGAACAGTAGAACCACAGCCTTGAAGCTTGAACAGCGCAGTGCCATTTCCATTGCTTTCTCATCTCACTTTTTCTTTTAGGCATCAGTAAAACAAGTGAGTTTCCTTCATTTGGCAAAGAGACAAACAGAGTCTGTTTCCACAGGTCCACTGTCTTCTAACTTTTCTCCCTGCAACAGGCTAGAGATACCAAAGTCTAAATTCAGAAAGGAGACAGGAGAACCTACATTCTCCAACTAGCTTCACCAGTAATAATTTTACTATATTTTGATCTCATTTAGTTCTTACGTTTCTTCTCATATGGGTTTGGAAACAAACATGAGGAGAAGTGATGATGGCTATTGTCTCAAATTGCCAATACCTACAAAACCTTAGTTGTTTGTATAGAATATCACTTTGTCATATCTGTAGATGAAAGATGTAGACACAATATTTTTGTTGATGATTAAAAGTTCTGAAATGGTGGCAGCCTCATGGTTTATAGATATGGTAGGCAGGAGTCTATCATGGACCCTAAACGTCTAAGTCCCTGATGTATACGCCTTGGATCCCATTCCCTTTGGAGTTTAAATGCAAATGCCATTTATGTGTAAATGAAATACCCCTCCCATGGCTGTTAGGTTACATTTTATGGCAAAGGTTGGGAAGAATTTGCCAATGCCATTAAGATTCCTAATCGGTTGAGTTTTGAGTGAATAAAAAGGGGATTATTCTAGTTAAGCCTAACTTAATTAGGTGAGATTTTTAAAGAGAGTTTATAGTTTACAGATAAAAGGACTCAAGAGTCATTTTCCTCCAGCACTGAAGGAGCAAATAGCCATGTTGTGAACAGCCCATGGAGGAGGCCACATGTTAAGGACCTGACGTCAGCTGCTGGTTGCTCAGGGTAGTTCCTGCTGACATCTAACAAGAAAATAGGGACCTCAATCAGAGACAAATTCTGCCAACAACCTGAGGGAACTTGGAAGCCGATCTTTCCCTAATTGATTCTCCAGATGAGGACAAAGGCAGCCAGCATCTTGATTGGAGCCTTGTGAGACTATGAGTAAAGGGTTTAGGGGAAAATGTGCTAGACTCCTCATCTACAGAAACCGTCAGGTAATCCATTTATTGTTAGTTTAATCTAACAATAAACTTGAATTTACTGTTAGATTATTTTATTCATTTATTAACGAATGTGTGACAATTCATTCTGCAACATCAGAAAACTAGTACAGAGGGAACCTGACCTGACAGTTTTTTTCTTGAAATATCTGCAGTGTTGTTTTAACAGCAAATCTTCTAGGCTTGTCCTGCTATCGCCTTTTTAACTCCCACGTGGAATGATGAGATTGGAAGAGGCCCTCACTGTGGTTGAATGGGGCCCTTGATGGCTTCAGCAGGCCTCCAGTCAGACCCCTGCAAGCAGCCTTGAGAGAGCTTTCTGGTCTCCAGTCCTTCTGGATGCATAGTGTCTACCTTCACCACATTGAAAGTGCTCTTGTCTTTACACTGGCATCATCTAGTAAGAGTCATGGGAAGCTGGGGAAGCACCTCGATGATTGTGGGATACCAGAGAGTATGCAGCATGTCTCAAAAACCAAATGACAGGCCCCTTTTGATTCTGGAAGGAAACTATAATGATAAAGAAACATCCATTCGACTCATTGGAAAGTACTTGTTCTTTTAAGGTAGGTTTCAACATTAGAATGTGTACTTTCATAATATGCAGCACAACCAGATGGAAATGAGCCTCAGTGCAAAGAGGAGAAAGACTTTTGTTTGTTTTGCTCATTTTGGCAGTGTATTTTTGAAGTTGATAATCCGAGAGGAAAGAACCAGTTTCATAAAGCACTGTTTGAAGTAAGTAACTTCTTTATAAATGTCAGTGGTTTGGCTTGATACATTTTGTGTAAAGCTATTTTAATGAAAAGAGATAGAAGCAAACAGAAAGGCAATATATGATTAATAAGGATTTTTATGTCAATTATATAGAAGAATGGAAAGGCACCAAGAGATTTGGTTTTCAGGAAAAGCTACAGATATGCCAAAGCTGGGAGAGACAGTTTTGAGGAAAAAGAGAGAAAAGAAGGAAACCCAGATGTGGGGAATGGGTTACATCTTTTTAACTGGGAACAAAGAGCCACGTGACCACGTAGCCTTGAATGTTCGGTTAGATCTATAAAGAGCTCTCCTCCAGGTGAATTTATCAACAGGATCCCACTTTAAGGTAATAACATTAATGAGGAGAAAATTCAGAGTAAAGGAATTCAAAGGCCTTTAAAGCAGTGGCTTCCTCCGCAGAGTCTGTGAAGGCTTTTGCTCAGAACACTGATGACTTAGAGTGGACAAATAGGACTTACATGTAACATTGTTTGAATTTATGGCGTGAGGGTTTCCAGGAATGCTGAGTTGTCGCTTCCCCATGGATTGATTAGATAAATGTAAACTAAGAAATATTACATGATTGCTTATCCACATTGTTTCCCCAGTGCTACAGCTGGTCACTTCTCAGATGAAGCCCCAGGTAGTGCTAGGAAATGGCCATTATTGGCTTTCTTCATGCTGGATAGTCATCCTAAGATTTATAGGTAGCCTGTTTTTTGTATCGTTTATTCTGCCTTTATCATTGGCTTCCCTGGTGGCTCAGATGATAAAGAATCTACCTGCAATGCAGGAGAGAGATCTGGGTTTGATCCCTGGCTCAGGAAGATCCCTTGGGGAAGGAAATGGCAACCCACTCAAGTATGCTTGCCTGGAGAATTCCCTGGACAGAGAAACCTAGCAGGCTACAGTCCATGGGGTTGCAAACAGTCAGACACGACTAAGTGACTAACAGACAATCATATCACTGGCCAGGGAAGGGGCATCAGCCCGGCAGGGAAACTGACTTGATACGCCAAAAACAGTGGTCTTTAATGCATCTTAATCTGGGTGGTGACTGTTGGTTCCCACCAGCTTATATAAGTTTACTCATTGATTTTCTTTGGTTATTGGCCATCTTTTTAAAAAATTTTACTTATAAACTGTTATTAAGGATGGCATCTAGTGATAACTAAAAATTTCAAAGAGATGATTATCTGTAATGAAAAAAACCTTTTTTTGAAAAATCTCTCTCTCTCTATTTTATCTGTATTAATAGTAGAAAATCTCTGAAGATGATTTTTAGGGATATGGGAGAGGTGAGCTGAAAGCTAAGATCATTAGGACATTATGAAAAGATATAAGGCTGATGGTCTTGTTTTGATCACCTTTTGTTCCCCCATCCTATGAAGATTCATTCCCTGATTTATAGTATACATTATGCTGGCCATTTACTGTTTTAAAAAGTGTTGCTTTTGCTACTTAAATTTGCCAACCCAGTAAGTTTTAATTAGATGGATACAAATCCAATTATTTAACTAAAGTATGAAAGCAGGATCACGTCGTGAAGGATCCATGCACTTATTCCTTCAAGGTATAATTAAAGTTTAAAGACAGTGTTCATTAAACAAATCTCTGCTTGAGCAGTACAGCTGGACTTTTGAGCCTGAGATCTATGTATACTTCTTTTCTTGTCACATTGGCCATTTTTGTATCTTTTCCCCATTAAGAACAGGGGTCTGTAATGGAAAACTCTACCCCTGAAAGGCTGCCAACCATCTGCAGTAAATAAAAAATACTTTCTCACAAAGACATATAGTTCCCATTGGGGTTTATACCACTTTGTCCTCTATCTGAGCTCTAAACCAAATGAGAGGTACACGAAAGAGTCAGGCAACTGGAAATAAAATGACCAGTTTTAATACTAATAATACTGTTAGAAATCAAGATTTAGACAGATGACTAATATATGCCTCAGAATTTGGCATATCCATTCACCTAGTCAGAGACATCCTGGAAAACCACAGCTTTGCCCATGAGAACAATTTATTTACTGTTAAGCTTCCTACAAGTGGAGAATTGGCCCAACCATATGCTCTCCCAACACAGGTTGATCCCAAAGAGAGGAGGAGAGGGAAAGAGTTGAACTACTCACATATGCTTCTTTCTAACAAACTGACCAATTTTTACAGCTTCACTTCCACAACTGGCTATATAATTTGTTGGGCCCAGCACAAAATGAAAATGCAGGATCCCTTCTTTAAAATGTTTTAACAATTTCAAAATGACAATAGAGCATTGACGTAAACATGAATCTTTCTAAATGTGAAGCCCTGCGTAAATGTACAGATCACCCATCCTTGAAGCCAGTCTTGTTCACATCTTATCAGGAAGGACTGAGTGAGGAAATAGATGGAAAAAAAAAAAAGTATTATGAATTTGTATCTGTCTAACTGGACACAAAATTCAAGTATAAAGGAGGTTCCCTCAAGCACTGACATTTCCAAGCCTCCGTTCACTTATCCATTAGGCTTACCTGCCACACCTATGGTGCACTAGAATGTTTCTATCGGGCTAGGAGAATAGCAATGTCCTCAGGGAGTTCTTGCTGTTACAGACATGGGTGTGCTATTCTAGGACCAACCACTATTGTTTTATTGATCCTTTTGATATACAATGAAAAAATTACTTAAGGAAGCTTTGAAATGAGTCAGAATCATACAACATAAAATAAGGCTACTTTGTACTCAGGCCTAAAATTTTTCTTCTTTGTATGTATCCCAAATTTTATGAAGCCACATTCTTCAACAAAAGTATAACAAATTAGATGGTAAAATCAAACTTCCTCTTGAAAATATTTCAATAATAAAATCCTCATACTACAATAACCTGTATTATCTATAAACCCCTCCTGTTACTGGTTCCCAGGGAAAAATTAATGTTCAAATAGTTGAGTCCCAGATAAATTAAATTCTAAAACTAATGTAAAAATAATCAAAGTCTGAAATAAAAAACTATGATTCTTGTTAATTAAGACCAAAGAAATTAAAACCCATATGAATCTTTACCAATACCTTATTTTCTTTTTTAGTCTTGACTAGAGGGGTTCTCCAAGAAAAATAAAATGAACTTACCAGTTTTGTAATTCAGAGAAAAAAATTTATTTCACATTTTAGGAAAGAAAACATAGCTTGAGAGCAGCATTCCAGAGGTAATTTTAAATTTAGTTCAGTCACTCCGTTGTGTCCAACTCTTTGCGACCCCATAGAGTGCAGCATGCCAGGCTTCCCTGTCCATCACCAACTCCCAGAGCTTGCTTAAACTCATGTCCATCAAGTTGGTGATGCCATCCAACCATCTCATCCTCTGTTGTCCCCTCCTCCTCCCGTCTTTAATTTTCCTAATATTAGGGTCTTTCCAAAGAGTCAGTTCGTCACATAAGATGGCCAAAATATTGGAGTTTCAGCTTAAGTATCAGTCCTTCCAATGAATATTCCAGACTGATTTCCTTTAGGATTGACTGGTTTGGTCTCTCGCAGTCCAAGAGGCTCTCGAGTCTTCTCCAACACCATAGTTCAAAAGCATCAATCCTTCGGTGCTCAGCTTTCTTTATAGATCAACTCTCCCATCTATACATGACTACTGGAAAAACCGTGGCTTTGACTAGACGGACCTTTGTTGGCAAAGTAATGTCTCTGCTTTTTAATATGCTGTTTATATTGGCCATAGCTTTTCTTCCAAGGAACAAATGTCTTTTAATTTCATGGCTGCAGTCACCAACTGCAGTGATTTTGGAGCCCCCCAAAATAAATTCTGTCACTGTTTCCATTGTTTCTCCATCTATTTGCAATGAAGTGATGGGACTGGATGACATGATCTTAGTTTTCTGGATGTTGAGTTTTAAGCCAACTTTTTACTTTCCTCTTTCACTGTTATCAAGAGGCTCTTCAGTTCGTTTTTGCTTTCTGCCCGAAGGGTGGTATCATCTGTGTATCTGAGGTTATTGATATTTCTCCTGGAAATCCTGATTCCAGCTTCATGCAGTCCAGCATTTCACATGATATACTCTGTATATAAGTTAAATAACCAGGGTAACAATATGCAACCTTGACGTAGTCCTTTCCCTATGTGGAACCTGTCTGTTGTTCCATGTCTGGTTCTAACTGTTGCTTCTTGACCTGCATACAGATTTCTCAGGAGGCAGGTAAGGTGATCTGGTGTTCCCATCTCTTTAAGAATTTTCCACAGTTTGTTGTAATACACACAGTCAAATGTTTTGGCATAGTCAGTAAAGCAGCTGCTGCTGCTCCTAAGTTGCTTCAGTCATGTCTGACTCTGTGCAACCCCATAGAAGGCAGCCCACTAGGCTCCCCCATCCCTGGGATTCTGCAGGCAAGAACACTGGAGTGGGTTGCCATTTCCTTCTCAAAGCATGAAAGTGAAAAGTGAAAGTTAAGTCTCTCAGTCGTGTCGGACTCTTTGAGACCCTATGGACTGCAGCCTACCAGGCTCCTCTGTCTACCAGATTTTCCAGGCAAGAGTACTGGAGTGGGTTGCCATTGCCTTCTCCCCATAAAGCAGAAGCAGATGTTTTTCTGGAACTCTCTTGCCTTTTCAATGATCCAACAGATGTTGGCAATTTGATCTCTGGTTTCTCTGCCTTTTCTAAATCCATCTTGAACATCTAGAAGTTCACAGTTCATGTACTACTGAAGCCTTGCTTGGAGAATTTTGAGCATTACTTTCCTAGCATGTGAGATGAGTGCAATTGTACAGTAGTTTGAGCATTCTTTGGCATTGCCTTTCTTTGAGATTGGAATGAAAACTGACCTTTTCCAGTCCTGCTGAATTTTAATTAAAATATGCTATAAGTATTTCACAGAGAAAACTGAATAACATTGGACTTTGAAAAGCGTCAAAATCACATTTTCTTACGTGTCACGTGGGATTGCCATTTTGACCACGTGACAGAAGACTGTGAGTACTCCCTCACCCTGCCATCATCAGGGGGTAAACAGAAGGAAACCTGATTCAAGGAAGGAGAGTCTTCTCATTAGGAGCAAGTCAGAGGGGCCTGGGGAGGCCATGAGTCCCTCTGAAGCAGAGGGCGATCTCTTCTTAGTGAGCTAGTGGTGACACCGGGCTTCCGTGTCCCTCCCTCCCTGAGCAGTGTGGAACAGGGATGAGACACGGTGTCGCCTCTGTGACAGCGGAAGAGTGGCAGGACCAGATGCTCCTTTTGAGATATGACAGTCTTGTCCTTCAGCTCCAGTGCTGGCTGTGGGAGAAAACAGAGGTCTCACCAACGATGGTTGAATTTCAGTGATGGTCAAAGGTGGCAGAAACATGTGTCTCCAACATATCAGTTGGAAAATCTTCCTTCTTGAAGGTGGAGAAATCTGAATTCTACCGTTGGTAGTATGGCAGGAACAATTACAGTGGATTACGTAGACCAAAGTAAGAGCCGTTTGTTATTTTTAAAAAATTCTTGCTGAGAGATCTCTGGGAGTGAATATTATTCTTCTGATAGATAAAATGTGAACTAAAATTTTATTTTTAAACAGTTATTAAATAATATGTCTATTAGTTACAATTAGAATGCATTTGTGTGGTCTAATAATGAAAGCATTTTCCATCGGTTCATGCTTATTCACTTTAGAGTTTTCTTCATTCTGACAGCGTGTTGTCAGTTACATCTCAGGCATTTCTGTCCTTGCCCCTTATCTGCATTTTTGCTGTGGGGAAGAGAATGATGTTTGTTTCCTCTCACCTTCTATTGCATCCTCCTGCATTTTTCTTGTGGCAGGCCTGAATCCCAAAGAACATGGGTCATAAAGGGATAGTCACGGCTACAATGATTCCTTGTGTCTGAGGCTCTGTCCTAGAGGCAGGAGAAGTGTGTTCAGCTGGGAGAGTGAATCAATTCATGATGAATTCAGCAGCCTCTGCCCTTTGACCCTTTTCTGCATTATCAGGGGCAGTCTTCGAATGCCTAATGGTGATAGTGGTGAAGGGGTGAATGAGAATAACGCCTGTCCTCTGAGTCTTCAAAAGGACATAAAATGTAGCTGATAATGACCTTTATTATTCTCAAAAATAATTTTTGCTCTAAGATAGAAGAATATCAATATGAGGGAAATGCTACTACTCATGAACTGTTAAGGTCTTTCTGCTCTTGTATATTCAAATCACTTGATATCTGCTGCTTTATTGATAAGTCCTTACAGGTTTTATAGCACTAGAGATAATCATATACAGTTGACCTTTGAACACAATGGACTTGAACTGCATAGGTTCCCTTAAATACGACTTTTTGCATGGTTTGTAGCTAGTTGAATTCATGGTGTTGAACCGCAGATATGGAGGTTCTGACTATAAAGTTACATACAGATTTTCAACTGTGCAGAGGGGTGATATCCCAATCTCCATGTTTTCATATCAGCTGTACATTCTGAATCAAATCCATGTGGTTTGAAGCAGATTTAATGTGTGGTCATTCAACAAATACAGTCCTTGCAAATTTTCAGATATCAAGTTCCCCATAAAAGATTGTAGAATTCAAAACTTTCCTTCTTTGCACTCTCTTCTTCATGTTTTCTCATTTTATGTAGAAAGATATAACCAAAAAATGCTGGAAAATGGAAATGTCAGAACAGCTAGATAAGCTCAAAAAATTGGCTGTGTATTTATGTCATTGCAGTATCCAAACAAGCAAAATCATCACCAAACCACGTTTAAGTACAAAGTTCCTAATGCAAGAATTTGAAAATGTTCGCCTTTCATTGCTCCCCTTTCTTGGCATCTGCCTTTCATGTATAGATGGTCGTCAAGCCCAACAATTCCTCTGGCATCTCTTGTCTCTTTTTCATTTCCCTCCTACGATTCAAGGCTAAGGCCTTATAACCTTATATGTACCCTCATATTAGTCTCCTAACAATGCTTGCAACTTACAAGTGTCTTGGCCCAGGACTCCAGTTTAGACTGGTGACACGCAATCCTTTGCATTGTAGTGGACTCTGGGGTCCCTGATCCAGGCATTCCATCATATTTCCTTTCCCTGGCAGTCATCAATATGTAGTATGTCATACGATTTCTTCTCCTCCAAACCTTGCTGTTCAGTAGCTCCTTTTTGGAAGCCCCTGTATCATAAGCATATTGGACCTTTTGATGTTGGCTGTGTGGTCATGGATAGGCACAAAGATAGGAGGTATGAACATAAAAACAAGAAAATTATAAGAAATAAGAAAATTATAAAGAATTGATATGAATGCCATATCTGTTTCTGAATGCCATCTGAGATGTTAACTGCAAATATATATTTGACTCTATTCCTTGGCATTTATTTCAGAAACTCAGGTTCACCCATTCTACCTAGGTTTTCAGATTTCACCTTAGTAAAGCCTTGTTTAGAGTTGAAAGAAAGTGAAGTCGCTCAGTCGTGTCTGACTCTGCGACCCCGTGGACTGTAGCCTACCAGACTCCTCCATCCTTGGGATTTTCCAGGCGAGAATATTGGAGTGGGTTGCCATTAGCCCCATATTTAGGAGGAATCATGGGGCTTTACTGAGTCATTATGTCTCTTGGAACATGCAAGCAAAGTGAGACTCAAATCCCTTTGTAATTGTCCCAGATAAATCCACTCAGGATTTTCTCACCTCTTGCTTTATGTTTTAGTCTGATCTCCTACTCTTCCTCTAAATCAACGGATTTCAAGCCATGCTCCTTACAGCACTGTGGGATGTCTTATTCCATGTGGATGCAGCGGTGAAGGAGAAAGTAAAGTGGTTCCAAACCAGGCATAAATGTTATGCAGCTGTCTCACTGACCCTTAAACCAAAGTAACTGTGTTTTTGCTCCATTGAATTTTCTTCCATTTTTGTATATTTGATTTGAACAAAGAAATCTGGATCCTGCCATTCCCTCAATAATCATTCCAAACTTTCTTTAGACATCAAAATTTCTTGGGAAAAGGTGTGTATACTCTGAATGAAATTGTCCCTTTGAAGGTCAGAAATGCCATTTGCTTTTCCAGTTAGCTTTTGTTTTTATCTTTTACAACCACCTTTGACACCACTCGCCATTCTCTTCTCAGTCATGACTCCCTCTCACCATTTCCAGGATATAGGATGTAGCCTTATGTCTATGAGAATCTGTGCTCCAATTGTTTACATGCCCCTCCCACCACATACACCCCAAACTCCCGCCCCCTGCTCACCACCACCATATCATCAGTCTTAGGCCATATCTTCTAGAAACAGAGTCTGAGATGGGAATTATTAGTCAAGAGATTTATTGGAATTGCTCTCAGGAGTTAAGAATAGGGGCTGAGAGAAAATGCTAAGCAAAAACATGGCTTCAGTTGGAGACCAACTTCAGTTTGATCCCATGAAATGCTCTGTGGCACAAACTGAACCGTTCTGGTTTCTCTTTGAGGCAAATGACTCCACTTTTATACCTAAGCTTTTTGCCAACAACTACAGTCATAGGTATGTAGGTTTAGTTTTCAATTGTGTCTGGCTCTTGTGACCCAGACCATAGTCTTTGGACTATAGCCTACCAGGCTCTTCTGTCCATGGGATTCTCCAGACAAGAACACTAGGGTGGGTTGCCCTTTCCTTCTCCAAATCAGTCATAGGGAGATGGATACTCCAGTCAGTAAAGGGGATCTGCACAGGACTTCATCAGCCTCTGCTGTATCACCTTTAGCTGTGTTCTCTTTCCTCCTGATTTATCTCCCTTAAAGTGATATACTGAACATTCTATGAATACATGTGATATCTGCTATGTGTATGTCACTAACATCTCCTCCCAACTGTAAGTCTTCATTTCTTAATTCATTGCACATTAGATGTCCTACAAAGTTCACATTTTCAGAACCCAAATTAGTTATCATTATTTTATCTTCCCGAACTGAATTTGCTATATTTGTAAATGGTATTGCTGCTTTTTATGGTGGGGATCAAAATATTTTAAACTATCTGTTATGTTTTCTCCCTAGAACATCAAAGTCCATCATAGGAATTTGACAGACATTTGTCATAGGAACTTCTTTCTTCTTGTTTACTTCCCACTTTTAATTCCTTGCAAACTACCAGTAATTCCACTACCTTGACGTCAGCTTTTAGCATTTGTTCATTTCCTTCAAAGCTTTAAAGGCTTTTCTACACATTTGCACTTGGAAGAATTAATGAAGAAATGAGGGAATGAATAATGCTGAGCTTCTTTTCTCTATTCCTCTCACTTTTACCTCCCTTTCCTTAATCTTTGAACATACTTTTGCTGAGTTAACTTTTCCAGGTGAAGCTTCTTTAACCTCTTTCCTCAGATCACTTCTTTGTACTTTTCCAAATATGGGCTGCCCTGGTAGCTCAGCTAGTAAAGCCTCTGCGTTCAATGCAGGAGACCCTGGTTCAATTCTTGGGTTGGGAAGATCTCCTGGAAAAGTGATAGGTTACCCATTCCAGTTTTCTTGGGCTTCACTGGTGCTTAGCCAGTAAAGAATCTGCCTGCAATGCAGGAGACCCGGGTTTGATCCCTGGGTTGGAGAGAATCCCTGGAGGAGGGCATGGCAACCTACTCCAGTATTCTCGCCTGGAGAATCCTAATGGACAGAGGAGCCTGGCGGGCTACAGTCCATGAGGTTGCAAAGAGTCGATCATGACTAAGTGACTAAGCATGTACTAAGCATAGCATGTACAACTCTTTGCAACCCCATGGACTGAAGAATGCCAGGCTTCTCTACCCTCCACTGTCTCCTGGAGTTTCTCAATTTATGTCCATTGATTAGGTGATGCTATCCAAATATCTCATCCACTACTGCCCCCTTCTCCTTTTGCCTTCAGTCTTTCCCAGCATCAAGGTCTTTTCCAGTGAGTTGACTCCTTATATCAAGTGGCCAAAATATTGGAGCTTCAGCTTCAGCATCAGTCCTTCCAGTGATTATTCAGGGTTAATTTCCTTTAGAGTTGACTGATTTGATCTCCTTGTAGTCCAAGGGAGTCTCAACAGTATTCTCCAGCACCATAATTTAAAAAAAAATCAGTTCTTCAGCTCTCAGCCTTCTTTATGGTTCAACACTCACTTAAGTACACAACTATGGAAAAAAAAAAAAACATAGTTTGACTCTCTGTACCTTTGTCAGCAAAGAGATGGCTTTGCTTTTTAGTATGCTCTCTAGGTTTGCCATAGCTTTCCTTCCAAGAAGCAAGCCTTCTTTAATTTCATGGCTGCAGTTTGGAGCCCAGGAAAATAAAATCTGTTACTGTTCCCACTGTTTCCTCATCTGTTTGCCATGAAGTGATGGGATCGGTACCATGATCTTAGTTTTTTTGAATATTGAGTTTCAGACCAGTTTTTTTCACTTTCCTCTTTCACTTTTATCAAGAGGTTCTTTATTTCCTCTTCATTTTCTGCCATTGGAGTGGTATCTTCTGCTTCTGTCAGGTTGTTGATATTTCTCCCAGCAATCTTGATTCCAGCTTGTGATTCATCCAGCCCAGCATTTCACATGATGTACTCTGCATATTAATTAAATAAACAGGGTGACAATATACAGCCTTGACGTACTCCTTTGCCAGTTTTGAACTAGTCAGTTGTTCTATGTTCAGTTCTAACTGTTGCTTCTTGACCCACCTACAGGTTTCCTCTTAAAATGAAGACAACTATTCTTTAATGATTCTAACATTATGTATTTACTTAAAATCAAAGAGTATATTGCGGTTTGATGCTCAGAATATTCTGTCAGGTTTCTTTTCCCTAAAGCCCCTCCCACTGATCAGCTCTGCCCTATATAGGGAAATTTGATTAATTCAGTATAATACTAATACATCTCCCAGGTGAAATAGAGGATTATGATTTAGAAATGAATGTTTGGTTACTTCTAAAATTGACAAAGCACAACTTCTGAATGAAATAACAGTGGACAAGTGTAGGAATTACTCTCAAATGGCCAACAGGTAGATGACAAATGCTCAACATCACTAATCATTGGGAAACAAAACCAAAACCACACTGGCTGCTGCTGCTGCTAAGTCACTTCAGTCGTGTCTGACTCTGTGTGACCCCATAGACGGCAGCCCACCAGCCTCCCCTGTTCCTGGGATTCTCCAGGCAAGAATACTAGAGTGGGTTGCCATTGCCTTCTCTGAAAAACACAATGAGGTATCACCTAATACCTATTATAAGGCTAACCTAAAAAGACAAGAGATAACAGGTGTTAGCCAGGATGTATAGAAAAGGTAACCATTACGCACTGTTAGTAGAAATATAAATGGTTCAGTGACTGTGAAAACAATACGGAGGTTCTCAAAAAATTAAATTAAAACTAACTATGTTCCAGCAATCCCACTTCTGAGTATATATCCCAAAGGCAAAAATCAACAATGCAAAAACTGCAATTACTTTTGCACCAACCTACTAACATGGAGAATTTCACTTCCAAAAATTACAAACTAGTTGACCCAAGCCAGTCTTTTATCTGTCAGAAAAAAAAAAAATGAAGAATCTGGACAGAGTGTTTAAGACATCTTTTTGAAAGTATTAAAGAGCTCATAAAATAATGAGGAAAAGTCAGGTCAAGATTTTGGAGAACTCAGAATAGTGACTGAAAATTGTCTTTGGTTTGGGGATATTTTCCCAACCTGAGAGAGGCAGCTGCAAGCTAAGTGGTGATCTTTTGGTGATCTCCTGGATCTTGGAGGACAGAGGTCAAAGCTGGAATCCTGCTAAGGATGGAGACTCTGGCCTCAATTAAAATGAGATTCATAAAGAGCTAGGACCTCAAAGAAGTGTGAATGAGAAGTAAATCTGATAATAATAAGGGCTTTCTGCCAGAATTTTATCATTTAGGGTGAAGGAGACCCTCTAACAGTTCCAAGAAGCTATCACAGATAATCCCTGGAAGAAGTTATCATTATCTTAGATATCAAAGTCTTCTACCAAACAATTTATTACATACAACTTTTATCATACAACTAAAGATAGTAAAGCAAGTTCTAAACATCAGAAATAACATATAGTAGTACCAAACCCACAAAGACATGGGAATTTGGAATTATTGGACATGGATAACAAAACACATCTTACTGTGGTTTTTAAAAAAATGTAAGATGGAATAATTTGCGAGAAAACTAGAAACTAAAAAATGACATAGGAGATATTAGTACACATCTAAAATGGCCAAAATCCAAAGCAGTGGCAACACCAAATAGTGGCGAAAATACGGAGCAACAGGAGTGTCATTCTCTGCTGCTGGGAATGTAAAATGGTATACAGCCACTTTGGAAGACAGTTGGCCAATTTCTCACAAAACTAACCATACTCCTAATATACAATCTAGCAATCTCACTCCTTGGCATTTACACAAAGGAGTTGAAAACTCATGTCCTGCATGCAAATGTTTATGGCAGCTTTATTCACAACTGTCAAAACTTGGAAGCAACCAATGCCTTCAGTTACTGAATGGATGATATACTGTGGTATGTCCAGACATAGAAGAACTATACAAAAAATATCTTAATGACCCAGATAACAATGAAGGTGTGATCACTCATCTAGAGCCAGGCATCTTAGAGTGTGAAGTCAAATGGGCCTTAGGAAGCATCACTATGAACAAAGCTAGTGGAGGTGATGGAATTCCACCTGAGCTATTTCAAATTCTAAAAGATGATGCTGTTAAAGTCCTGTGCTTAATACGCCAGCAAATTTGAAAAACTCAGCAGTGGCCACAGGACTGGAAAAGGTCAATTTTCATTCCAATCTCAAAGAAAGGCAATGCCAAAAAATGTTGACTCCTGCACAATTGCACTCATTTCACATGCTCAAAAAGTAATGTTCAAAATTCTCCAAGTTAGGCTTCAACAACACATGAACCAAGAGCTTCCAGACATTCAAGGTGGATTTAGAAAAGGCAGAGGAACAAGAAATCAAATTTCCAACATCTGTTGGATCATAGAAAAAGCAAGAAAATTTCCAGAAAAGCAGCTACCTCTGCCTCATTCTCTACTCTAAAGCCTTTAACTATGTGGATCAGAACAGATTGTGGAAAATTCATCAAGAGATGGGAATACCAGACCACCTTACATGCCTCCTGAGAAAGCAACAGTTAGAACCGGACATGGAACAACTGACTGGTTCCAAATTGGAAAAGGAGTATGTCAAGGCTGTATATTGTCACCCTGCTTATGTAACTTATATGCAGAGTACATCATGCAAAAATGCTGGGCTGGATGAAGCACAAGCTGGAATCAAGACTACAGGGAGAAATATTAATAACCTCAGATATGCTGATGACACCACCCTTACGGCAGAAAGTGAAGAGGAACTAAAGGAACTATACACCCTTTCACCTCTTGATGAAAGTAAAACAGGAGAGTAAAATAGCTGGCTTAAAACTCAACATTCAAGAAACTAAGATCATGGCATCTGGTTCCACCATTTCAGGGCAAATAGATGGGGAAACAGTAGAAACAGTGACGGACTTTATTTTCTTGGGCTCCAAAATCACAGCAGATGGTGACTGCAGCCATGAAATTAAAAGATGCTTGCCCTTGGAAGAAAAGCTATGACCAACCTAGACAGCATATTAAAAAGCGGAGACATTGCTTTGCCGATAAAGTCAAAGCAATGGTTTTCCAGTGGTCATATATGGACGTGAGCATTGGACCATAAAGAAAGCTGAGTGCCAAAAATTGATGCTTTTGAACTGTGGTGTTGGAGAAGGCTCTTGAGAGTCCCTTGGACTGCAAGGGTATCAAACCAATCAATCCTAAAGGAAATCAGTCCTGAATATACATTGGAAGGACTAATGCTGAAGCTGAAGCTCCAATAATTTGGCCACCTGATACACAGAGCCAATTCATTAGAAAATATCCTGATGCTGGGAAAGATTGAAGGCAGGAAGAGAAGGGCATGACAAGGACAAAATGGTTGGATAGCATCACCAACTCAATGGATCTGAGTTTGAGCCAACTCTGGGCTATGGTGAAGGACAGGAAATGGAGTCCATGGGGGTGGGGGGCATTGCAAAGAGTCAGACATAACTGAGAGGCTGAACAACAACAAAAAGAAACAAGTTATTAAGCCATTAAATGACATTGACAGCCTTAATTATATAGTACTAAATGAAAGAAGCCAATCTAAAAAGGCTACATACTGTAGGATTCCAAGTATGCAACATTCTGGTTAACACAAAGCTATGGAGAGAATACAAAGACCAGTGGGTGCTGTGGACTGAAGGGTAGGGGACTGTTGAATAGGCAGAGCACAGAGGACTTTTAGAACAGAGAAGATGCTATGTATGATGCTATGGTGAGGGATATAAGTCATTATACATTTGTCCAAACTCATAGAATGTACTGCAACAAGAGTGAACCCTAATGTAATCTATGGACTTTTGATAACTATGTTTCAGTTTAGGTTAATGAGTTGTAACAAATATACCACACCAGTGGAGGATGTTGATAACGAAGAAGGCTATGCATGTGTAAGGGTAGAGGGTATATTGGAATCTCTGTACCTTCCCCTCAATTGTGCTGTGAACCTAAAACTTCTCTAAAAAATGAAATCTTAGAAAAAAAGATGACACAAAACAAATAAACATTATATAATAAAAACTATGATAAAATAATAATTTGGTTTATAGATTTAAGAGAAATTAAATACATAGGAAGAGGTGTTAGTTAACTGGACATAGATCAGAAGAAACTATTCAAAAAGTAGTATAGAATAATATGAAGATGGAAAATACAGATGAGGAGAAAACAACTTAGAAGATTCATAGAGACAATCTAATATCCATTTCATTTGTGTCTCAGAAAGGAGAAAAGGAAGTAGAAATAGTTGGTGAAAAAATAGTTGAAAATGCTATGGAACATATTCAAGCCACCTAGTCTCATATTTTAGAAACCCAGTGAACCACAAGTGGGAAAATTTGGTTTGCTTTCTCTTAGACACATAGTGACATCCCAGAAAACCAGAGACAAATTTAAAACAGTTACAGGACATTATCAGTAAAGAAAAATATGGTTACATTGAGAACTCACTTCTTGAGTCCAACAATAGAAACCAAAAGAGAAAGGAATGATGTTTACAATGTACTAGAAAAAATGACAATTTCAAAACTACAATTTTATACCAAATAGTATAAGCATCCCTCAAAAATGAATGCACAATGACATTTTTAAGAGAGCAAAACCACTACAAAAGAATTAGTCACTATCGAGTTGCACTAAGGAAAATTATAAATGGTATATTTTAGGCAGAAGGAAGATAGTCTCAAATAAGAGGCCAGAGTTGTGGGAAAATGCTAATTATAAGGATAAGACTAATGAATACTGGCGAGTTAAAAGGAGGCGAAGGACGTGACAGAGGATGAGATGTTGGATGGCATCACTGACCTAGTGGCATACATGCGTCTGAGCAATCTCTGGGAGATAGTGAAGGACAGGGAAGCCTGGTGTGCTTCAGTTGATGGGGTCGCAAAGAATCGGACATAACTTAGCAACTGAACAACCAAACAACAATAACGGGTGCCTGTGCTCAATCCCTGCGTTGGGAAGATCTCCTGGAGAAGGAAATGGCACCCCACTCCAGTATTCTTGCCTGGAAAATCCCACAGATGGAGGAGCCTATTAGGCTACAGTCCATGGGGTTGCAAAGAGTTGGACACGACTGAGCAACTTCACTTTCACTTCATGGGTTTAATACATTAAATATTAAAATACTTGACAGGAATAGCCTATAAATTGAGTCGGATAAATGGTTTTAAGATGTTCCAAAGTCCTGGAGAAGCGTTACTACTGCTGCTGCTAAGTCGCTTCAGTCATGTCCAACTCTGTGCGACCCCAGAGACGGCAGCCCACCAGGCTCCCCCGTCCCTGGAATTCTCCAGGCAAGAACACTGGAGTGGGTTGCCATTTCCTTCTCCAGTGCATGAAAGTGAAAAGTGAAAGTGAAGTCACTCAGTTGTATACGACTCTTAGCAACCCCATGGACTGCAGCCCACCAGGCTCCTCCATCCATGGGATTTTCCAGGCAAGAGTACTGGAGTGGGGTGCCGTTGCCTTCTCCAGGAGAAGAGTTAAGGTATTGAAAAATATGTGCTTTGGTAAAGTAAGACTGCTTGTATGAATTTAGGACATAAGCAATGCCACAGGTGCTTCTGTGCCTTGATCCACTGGCCCATTTCAGTGTGCCTGTTGGTCTAGAAGACTGTCCAGAATGCTTGCTGACAACTTAATATCACGAATGCCTGTATCTCTCTTCCTCTCCTCCTGAAGGAATTCTGCCGCTCTCTGAAGCTGATTCTACTGCAACAGATACAATATATTTTATGCAGAAAAGCCAGCTACTCCAGGGATACAATCTGGTGAAAAATGCCGCAGCTACTCAGTCTTTCTGTAGGATGATCCTGTGTTTGTTTCACAGGTTTTCAGAGAATTTACCAGAGGATCAACCTCCAGTTGTCCATACCAGTGTCTCACTCATTTATACACCCTTTATTGACTTTTCTCTCTTCTGCATCTCATATCCCCCACCTTCCCAGTTCTCCCCGGGATTTCTCCCAAGTAAACTTCTGGCACGTAAGTTCTTATCTGGGGCTCTGATTTTAGGGAAGCCCTATCTAAGACAGGTCACCCAACTTGGCTCTAGAAAGCATCCTTTTAGGACATCATTCTAGTGTTGGCCTACTTGTGTGTTAAGTTGTGTCCGAGTGGCTCCTCTGTCCATGGAATTCTCCAGGCAAGAATGCTGGAGTGGGTTGCCAATTCTTCTTCAGGGAATCTTCCTGACCCAGGAATCGAACCTTCATTTCTTAGGTCTTTTGCATTGACGGGTGGGTGTTTTTCTGTTTGTTTGTTTTTTTTTTGCTACTAGCACCATCTGGGAAACCTGCTATCAGATGACAGTATCAATGCTGATGAAAGCAAATGGTGAAGAATCTTTTGCACGATGTATTATCACAATTCACTGGACTGTGGTGAATCACTAGAGTGGAGGACTGGGATGATGTATAAGTTGGCAGAGGGAGGGTGCTGACTTTTGATATAACTCTAGCACCTGACAATAAAGGGACAATAACTATAATAAAAAAAATGTAGAGATAGCTGTTTTTTCTACTGACCCAGGGGTTTTGAAGAAGGATACTGTTAGACTTAGATCAGCTGTGATATCCAGAAGGCTTCACAGAGTATTTAAAGAAATCCTTATGTCCTGCATTCAGAGAACTGAATATACTATAAATCAGGCCCTCAAATTGTGATAAGGATGTTACAAGGTATGAAAGAAGCTAAATACACTTCTAGCAGGGATCTTATATTAAAGTCTGGATCTTCACAGGGAAGGGACACAACTTATAATCTGACAGGGAAGAAGTGAGGTATATACTTGAAAACCTTAAACCCCACAATGTCCCTGAATCCTCTAGGCCAGCAGAAGCTGTTCTTTCCTTTGCTAGAGGACAGCACTCTCACCTTGTACCTATCAGAGACAAGATGGATGTAATTACTATCTGAGCAACAAGGCTAAAACAACTTTGATCCACACATATCAGTAGAATTCCCAGACGCTAAACGTATAGGCAGCCAACAAAAGTGTTTCCTAATTCAAATCATCATGAGCAGTTGAGTGGAAGGCTAATGTTAGCTACCACAGTGGAAGCCTTTTAACCAGCCCATTAAAAGTGCAGCCTCTTCTTCCTATAAAAATAGACCATCTTGCCACTCCATTCCCCGTACCTGGTTCTGTGATCTACCTTCACACTTAGCACTTTCTGACATTCCTGTTTTGTCTACTTACGTGTTTCATTTTAATTATTTACTTTTCCCATCAGAATATAAATGTCACAAGGATATCTTTGGGGGTTTATTTTGTGCATTGATGTATCCTGAGCATTGGAACAACAGCTGCCACATAGCAAGGACTCAGCGATCTTTGATTGATGGATAAATGGGCTTTCTTTACTACCACAGAGATACTTTTTTTCAGAGTTGTACCGTAGGTGCAGTTCAATTGGTTAGTATCAAGGGGTGATTTATTAAAAAAAAACAAACCAAAAAAAAAAAAAAAGAACTTGTAGCACCATAAAGATATTTTCCATTCCTTTGTATGAAGTGAAAGTATTCTCAAGAGGCATACCTGGTAGATTGAGTGTACGAAGATAAATACTTTAGGTAATTGGTTTATACTTGTCCTGTGGACTGGCACTTGGATTTTGTTATTTTGAAGCATTTTTTAAATCTTTATTGTCATCCTCTGGGATATGACTCATTCTATTCCATTTTATTTGTCATTGCAGTATCCAAAAATCCTTTAAGGAAAAAAAATGGCATATATTTATAGTGAAGTGAAGTCACTCAGTCGTGTCCTACTCTTTGCAACCCCATGGACTGTAGCCTACTACACCCCTCTGTCTATGAGATTTTCCAGGCAAGAGTACTGGAGTGGGTTGCCATTTCCTTCTCCAGAGGATCTTCCTGACTCAGGGATTGAACCCAGGTCTCCCGCACTGTAGGCAGACGCTTTACCGTCTGAGCCACCAATTGTCATGGCATGTGTTTATAAATAGTATTAATTGTCTTTTGAAAAGAACAGTTCCATGGACCTAGAGTTTGGAAGGGGTTAATGCACTATCCAGCATGCTTAGCCTCCTCTGAGAGAGGGATATGTGTACTCCAAAGACCTGAGTAATGATGCCATTAACCTTTCCTAGCCTAGCTCTATAAGGCACTTCACCATTGGTTCAAGTGACTCTTTTTCTTTTCATTGCAACTAGGTGGAATTTTTATTAAGTGTCATTAATCAAAGGTGAAAAATTCTCTGAGCAGGAAAATTGTCAGTGAAACTGGCTGCTGTATGTGGAAAAAAATAAATAAAAGGGTTGGATAATTATATATTAACTCAAGCAGTAATAGGCTTTTCAAATCATCACAGGTTGCAGCTCCTCTTTGATTTTAGGGGTCTAATTTGGGGGAAGACCTATTAATCTTTTTTCCATTTCTTTGCCTTTCTTATTCAGTAATTGAACTGTTCAGGTGTTATTGATTAATGTAGCTTTCTTAAATGACAGGTTGGTATGGCAGCCAAAGTTATTCTCTGTGCTTTTCTTCTGAAATGACTCATGAGATATTCTGGAATGTGGGGAAAGAATAAAGATTTTAAGTTTTCTTCTAAAGATGGATAGACTTCAGCACCACTAAACTGGGGGCAAGGGGACCAGTTTTTCTTTGGATCACTGGTGTTGAGGCTAATTGGAATGAAATTTAATTTGCATCCAGAGAAAGAGTTACCTTTTCATAAATATATAATATTTGGGGGAATGAGGAGGGGGTGGGACTTAGAAATATCTAAGCTTTTCACTGAAGTAACTACGGGAAGAAATTCTATTCCAGATGTAGCAGATTGAAGTTTATGCTGCAACAAGTGGTGAGTGAGGCTTGTCATGTTTTTAATAGGCTCACATCACAGAGGAAAAACAGAACACAATCATGAGAGCCAGGGAAAAACAAGATCAGTGGAAAGTAGGTATTTAGAAATGTAGACCCTATGGAATTATATCATAGCCCAAAACTGCCAATATCATTTATTCTGTGGAACAAACATCTGTGCTTTGCAATATAATTGGGGGATACAAGTTCTGTTTAGTTCGCAACTCTGGCTGTTTCTTCCCCCACACTGTCTGTGTTAATTGCCCCTTGTGGATGGGCTGCATAATCTCTAATCCTCATAGTGTGCAAGTGAATTTGTGCTGTGCTTCTCTCAAACACACCTGCAAGAAATTTTAATAGCTTTAAAAGCTGAAGATTTTCCCCTAACTCCCTATTGCATAACAGTCCTGACTACCTGAGGTATCATCGCAAAAGATAATTTAATAATAGCAGCAATGATGTAGGCACCTGAAATTCCATCTGGTAGTATACACTTTAGCATGTATATATTAGAGAGAGAGAGGTTTCTATAAGCTTGGCTAATGTAAGTCCGACAGAATACATATAGGCTGCATACTCTTTTGCTTGGATGTGCAAAGGAAGATTTTGACAATAGTTATAGCAGTGACTCCATTACAAGGTGATGAATGCTTTGACAAATTATGTCTTGTTTCATACCACCCCATGAAGTTTTCTCTTAATGTTGAATTTAGGTTAGAATAAATTTGTATAAATATAGAATGGGAAAAATAATCTGCTTCACTAACTATAGTCTCGTTGGAGTTACAGATTTAAGAAAGCAAAAATAAATGATATTTTTTTCTAAACTGTGCAACAGAGTTTAAAGATTTTCCAAACTTTCAAAATTACTCATTTACTATACCTTAGAAAATGGATGGTCATTTTGTAGGGAAATGGATTATCCTAAACAGGACTAATTTTTTTTTTTTTTATAGAGGGATCAGTAACTCTGTTGCATGGATAAGTGAATGATTGAATGAATGGATAAATGCATGAACTAGTCAAATTTGGGAATTCATTAAGGCTAAAATTTTAATTTATTCATTTATCATTTTATTTAGTCGCTGAGTCATGTCCAACTCTTTGTGACCTCATGGCCAGTAGTCCACCAGGCTTTTCTGTCCATGGGATTCTCCAGGCAAGAATATTGGAGTGGGTTGCCATTTCCTTCCCCACTATTTATTTATATGTATTTATAATTTGATTTATTCTGGGCATAAATCAAATTTTCTAAGTGGGCAATATTTCTTGATTTTTGGACAACTATAGAACTGTACATCTTACTTGTCATTAACCAAGTATTTTGAAATTGGACATATGAAAGTTAGAAGAACAATGTATATACTGTGGCTCTGAACCATCTGCTTTCTCATTATCATGTTGCTCTTTCACTGCCACAGAATATGTAATAGAGGATACCTTGGAATTTCCTATTATTAGATATTCTCAACTTAACTGGATCTCCTTACAGCTCATAGGATCTCTGGTGTTTGTGAAGGAAAGAAAAAGGGAGGAGGAGCAGAGGTTGTCTTGACTAGTAGAGAACTATCTATAATTTTGTTCTTCATTTCCTGTTTTTAATGCTCTCATCTTGCTACTAACTGACTAGTTTTATTTCATGTTTGATATGTATTAAAGTATTTTAACTCTTACTACTGCAAAATATTGCTTAATACAGCATATTAAGCTTTACCAAAGGCAAAAAACAAAAGCTATTTTCAATTAAGAGAGTTTGAGACTTTGGATGCCATTGAAGCCTCACCTGAATGCTTGTCTGGTCTCTAGTGTTTCTTCAGAGCACATGTAACATTTTAAAAATTGGGACTGAAACTTTGATCCAGTTTAGCTCGGCATCAAAAAGAACATGCTGCCAGTCTGTTTCTTAAAAGAAATAATCCAAGAGAGGCAACAGAACTCAAAAGCTATCTTGAAATGTTACAAATTACCTTTGCAGTTAGTTTAAAACGCCAAATGAATACGATATTCATCCACAACCGGAACTGAGTTTTTTAAGTTCAAAAATATTTGATGGTGTTTCTTGATTTGCTGTTCTTTCCGCTTTTTTTATTTAAACTGAGGTTTTACCCATTTTATTGCAACACTAGCTTTTTATCAAATAGAGAATCAAGGAAATACAGTTCACAGCATATCTTTCTCACATGTATAAGTGTTAGTCACTAAATCATCTCTGACTGTTTGCAACCCTATGGACTGTAGCCTACCAGGCTCCTCTGTCCATGGGATTCTCCAGGCAAGAATACTGGAGTGGGTTGCCGTTCCCTTCTCCAGGGGATCTTCCTGACCCAGATATTGAACTTGGGTCCCTTGCATTGCAGGCAGACTCCTTGCAGTCTGAACCACCAGGGAAGCCCTCTCACATGTATAATCTCTCAGTAAGCAAAATAATCTCTAAAAATAGAGTAGGTTAGAATAGGTTCTATTTTGTTAATATAAAAATAACACAGCACATTCTTTAGAGAATAAAAATTCTGTGTCAGATAAGAATGCATTCACCTGTGACTAACGGAAAATACTGCAAACAGTTGCCTAAGCAATAATGACATTTATGTATTATAAACAAGAGGAGGTGTGTTAGTAGGAATGAAGAGGCTTATATATCATTTCCAGCCATGCCAAAAAACACTTGTGCTAGAAGAGTGAAAACGCTCATGTTTGTTGCTCCATTGCAAGGTAATCACTGAAACTTCAATTGCAGTTAGACTGGTGAAGGGATTTTGCTAGTAGCTTCTGTCACTTTTCTTTTTTCAGGAGAGCAAAGTTTTCCCAGGTCTATGGCAGTAGGCTTCTGATTAAATCTCATTGGCCAGAACTGTATCCCATAGCCACCTCTAGCTTCAAGGGAAGCTGGAATTTTAAGCATTTCACTTTTGTAAGACCTTGGAAAGCAAGTATTTGGCATTTTCAGCTTCTATGATAGAAGTCAGCAAGAAAATAAAGGGTAGAGAATTATGTCAACATTGTCTACCATGATTTCCAAGCTGTATCTTATATCCAGTAAATTTTAGCAATTTCACTGCAAAACAAATTATGGACGACAAAGGAACTGGAACTTTTTTTAGACATTTAGTGTAAAGGGTCTTTCTGAAATATGAAAACTGTTAGCTAAGAGATATTGTCATTTTACCCAAAATGTCACTCACCATTTTAAACAAAGGAACTTCAGTTGTATTAAGTCGGCTTTTAAAAAATTAGGATAAAAGTTAGGTTTTGGTTTTTGTTTTGTTTTTTTTTTTTTCTTTCCACAACCCTTTATTGTCAGTCATGTCAGCAGACTAGTGTGATCAGATAAGGACTTTTGTGTGTGTATAAGGGTTTAGTTAAATGAGCACTAGTATCACTACTCAAATGAGTATTCATAACCACTACTTGTTTTATTCTAGAACAGCAACAAAATGGCAGAGACGACAGCTGCCACGTCATATACATACACACACTCCTTCCTACACAAGCCATGCTTTGTACATCAGATGCAGCATAAATACCATGGCATGTGGCAGTTGCTATGGTGACAAGTTTTTTTTTCTTTTAAATGAAGAGCAGATGGAATAGGCATGTAAAACTTGCATAAGTTGTTAGTAATCTGTGAGTTACTGCAGACTAGTTGATGAAGGAAATTTTAAAATTCTAGCTTTTCTAATTTTTCCATATAACATGTTCGACTACCACTTTTCCCCTTTGCTTCAGTCCATTTTGTATCCAAATGGCAGTGAAAAATTGTTTTCCCTGTACCGTACATATATATTTCTGTCCTTGCTTTGCCAAATACATTTCTATTGTGGAGCTTTTAACTCTTTCACTGAATATACATGTGCTTCTAATGGCCCCATATTGAAGTCCATTTCATTTTGATACAGTTCGCATAAAATAGGTGATAAATTTGACAATGGTTCCATGTACGAAATGGTTACAGCTAGCGAGAAATAGGTTTATTATACAATACAAAGTGCTCTATAATGTATAAGTGCTGTTGGACATATAATTAGTACTTTGGATCAGTTTTGTTTGTCTAATCATCTAATCTAGGAAGAGCTTGTTCTTAAGTGTCCTAATCATCTATACTTCCTAGCTGCTATATGGAAATGGGCAAAGGAAAAAAAGAAATCTTCAAGGAGTGATTTGTGGTTATTCTATCATAAGCAGTGATTTTCCTGTATTAAGTAACTTTCTATATTTATCTGTAAAAGCAAATTGCAAAGGAAATTTCAACATAATTTAGCAACTACTTAATGTGCACCCAGCATAAGGAAACACAGGGAGGGCAGTAAGACCTTTAGGGCAAGGCACGGAAACTGCTTCTAGGGCCAAGAGAACCATGGAGGAAACAAGACAAACCTATGTCTCTGATATGAAACAGATCCAAAGTATCTTTAAGGAGAGAGCTGTCGAGAATCCAGGCAGCCAAGGACCACCGTTGGTAAAGGCTCTCTTTAATAGCTGCTGATCATTTGGCACTGTTGGTTTTATGTAAATCTTTCTTAGATCTTCCCACCAAATGTCTGTGATTCTGCACTTTGCTATTTCCTTAAAGTTTGGTGGCAACTTCTCTATCACCTAGACCATAGTCTAATTTCCATAGAAAAAGTTTGAGGAAGTTGGTCATATGAATAGAAAGTAAAATTACATTGGATTCACATTAATTATTCCTTGAATTGTTTCTTGAGACTTTCTTCAAGACGAGTCAGGTTTATTAATCCTTAAATTTTCTATTTTCTCTGAGGATAGAATGGAGTTGAGAGATTCATGCATGATCAGCCGTTCTTCCGTATTCTTAGTGTATAAAGACATCCCCTTGGATTGTACCCCTGGTTGCCCTTTTAGATGATATGATGAGTTGTGCTTCTGCTTCAGATGATAACGAGCTTCATAATGTGGTGGTGTGGTTTTTTCTAGCCAAACTCTGATGTGTGTGTAATAAGTGGTGCCCCCCCACCCTTATGGCCCAGGAGCTCTCAGACATGTCTCATGGCAGAAGCTGATCGGTAGAATTCCAGACAGGACTGATTCCTTCACAAAGTGTTTATTAGGGGCCCAGTTGTTGTTACACTGTAGACTGATGGTGGATTGCTAAAGCTGGGGACACACACCCTTGTTGATTAATTCTTCAATTTATCCATCTAACATCTATTTATTAAAATGTGCTATACACCCAGCTCCTAAGGAGCACTGGAAATGGAGGTGAACATGACAGAATTCTATTCTAAGGAGGACGTCAATAATAAACCTGGACATTCTATTTTATTTAAGTGATGACTGCAGCTTTTATCTGCTATAAGGTGATATGACGTATTTGCTATATTAGTTGTGTGATAGAGCACAAGCACGGAGGATAATTTAGGCAAGCCGGACAAAGACAGCTTCTCTAGAAAGAAACATTGGAGGTGAGAGCCTATAAACTCCTAAATTGAACTTCAGATTAAAATAGTAACAGTTTTCATTTTGTGTGTTCTGTAGTACCTTCTAAATTGTCAGTGTGAAAAATCCAAGATTTGAAAACATCTTTGTGTGTATGTGTGTGTTTATGTGTTATTAAGATACTGTTTTATCAAGCTTGGGACTGATTACGTACTCCATGCATTGAAATAAGCACAGTAATCATAGCATTTTTTAAAATGATGATTTAATTTTACATAACTACAGTAAGCCTAAAATAATTATATGATTACAAAGAAGAAAAAATGAGGGAAGTACTTCCTTAGGATTAATATTCTAAATCCAAAATGCATTTATTGTTTCTTAGTGTGCTTAATTCTGTGAAGTCCACTTGTTAAAGGTGTGTATATCCACAGTATGTTGGCACATGAGAAATAAAAATGTGCCTTCTAGAGTTCTAAGAGAATCACATAGAGGTACTGCCCATTTGGGATTAAAAATTAAAACAAGTCTCACTTATTGAGAACCAATACACAGCAATTAGTGTAATTATACTGCATTTCTTAATATATTAACCCTTCACTCCATGGGAGGCTAAGGAGAACTAAGTATACTTGGACTTCCAGAAAGTTACATGTATTTTTATATTTCCAATTCATTACAAAAATAATTATGAACTCTAATTTAGTTTAACTAGTGTTCTGCTTATAATTGCAAAATAGCTATTAAACAATTGTGGCAAAGCCTCGACTATGTAAGATATTAATGACTCTTCAACCTCTAGTAAGACACTTAATGTAGTAGGACGTGAGAGATTTATAATTGCAACAATCTTCTCTGTGAACTGTTTGCTGAGAAACAAACAACTTGCCTTTACCTTGGCACTAGTAATTGACAGTTAATTGACAACATTATTGACAGTGCATTTAACTAAGCTTCACCACTTGTTAGAAATAAGATTTAGTTCTATAATGTCATCATGGTACTTGTGATATTATTAACCATATCTCACTACCAAAATATGTGATTGAACACTCCATTCTTATCAATGCCGTAGAGAGTTAATAAGTGCGGTAGAGAAGGCTGCATTGTTTCTAGTTGTGATTATTCTCTCTTTGTACCTACAAATGATGTCAGATAAAGAGATGTGGAAATATGGAGTCCTCATAAAAAAATATTTAACCATTAAAACCAGAACATAGCATGGGGGCATCTTTCTGAGACAATTCTTATGCAATGAAAGATTCATCATCCCAAATAAAAGTGATCTAATGTGTTTATTTTTATATGCAAATATTGTAGCCTTTTCCCTTCATAGACACAACAGAAATTTTATGTTTTCTCTTTGGGCACGTAAGTGTGCTAGTCTTATAAACTAGCCATGATGCTTTAAGGCTTAAGAAGTTGGTGGGTAGGGTAATTGCAGTCCCTTCTAGCCCCATGTCTTCATCCTTCTTTCTCATTACTCCCTCCTCCCCTCCCCCACACCCCATATACTAGTCCCATTTAGGGTGAAAAGCTCTATATTTGAAGATGTGAGATTGAGACCTAATACTGTCACTCAGTCCCATGGCCTGTGAGAAGTTAGGTGTAACTCTCTGAACTTCTGTTCTTTTATCTGTAAAAAAAGCTAAATTAATAATACTTGCCCTGAGTACTTCACAGTCTCCTAAAATCAGTGAGAACTCTTTCATGAAGATGCTATACATATATTAGTTGTTGATGCCTCCAAAATAGTTTTTTGTTTGTGTTAGTGTAAATAATATCATCATTTCCCATTAGGATTATATTTTCACTTTGATTGAAGGTTTAAAACAGTTATTATGGGCAAGGTAGTACAGTAGAAAGGTCAGTGATTTGGAGTCTGATAGGTTGGTTTTGATTCTTGTCTATTTTTAACAAACTGTGTGACTTCAAGTAAGTTACTAAACCCCCTAAACTTCTGTTTTCTAATGTGCGAAATAGGATGTTAAAAAAACCTACATTGCAGAGATACGGGAAGACTAAGTAAAATGATCTGCGTAAGATAATCAGCATACTATAGGTATCAGTAAATGCTAGTGATTACTAATGACAACATTTAAGGACTTCGGTGTATTTTTTTCTGAAATTACACTTAGTAGGCTATAAATGTCTTTACCTCTTACTATACTGTTGATGAAAAAAAATTTTGTTTTCTTGTATAAAATACTAAACTTTTATAGTATATGCTTGTATTTCATGGTTTTTTTTTATACACTGTTGCCCTCATTTACTATATAAGCAATGAAAGCATATATATATATAAAAAAAATTATACTATGTAATGTCTGGCACTTGTGACCCCATGGACTATAACTCGCCAGGCTCCTCTGTCCCTGGGATTTTCCAGGGAAGAATGCTGGAATGGGTTGCCGTTTCCTTCTCCAGGAGGTCTTCTTGACCCAGGGATTGAACCCACATCTCCTGAATCTCCTGCAGTGGCAGGTGGAATCTTCACCACTGAACCACCTGGAAAGCCTGCTTGGCTACTGTACTAGTTTTCTATTGCTGCCAAAATCCTACAAAATTAGCAGCTTAGACAGGACAAGATAAGCAGCTTATCTCACAGTTCTGAAGGCCAGAGTCGGCACATGGTGTAGACGTGTTCTCTGTCCACCAGGCTGAAACTGAGGGATTGGTGAGAGCTGCAAATGCCTCTGACACAGCCTTTGGCCAAGCTCACTGGTTGTTGGCAGAATTTAGTTCCTCATGGCGATAGAACCAGGCCCCTCTTCTCTTGCTGGCTGTAAGCTGGGGGCAGTGGCAGCATCTGGAGGCTGCCTGCCATTCTCTGCGTGTGGCTGTCTTCTCAACCTGGCAGTCTACTGCTTCAGTGCCTACAGGAGAACGTCTCTTCAGTTCTCGCTCAGCTCACAGGCCAGAGTGAGGTAGCCGTGTGGACAATGGTGAATTGGGGGAGGCCACTACATGGAATTCTGTTTCACGTAGTAATTCAAGGACTCAGCCTCTTCTGTCTGTGTCTCCAGGGCAGGGCTCCCAGCATTCTGCTAACTCAACCAACAGCTGAGCAATGTGCCCGTCTAGTTCTGCATGGTCATACATGGGGCTGGTTTTACATTTAGGCAAAGTCAGTAGACCACTTTTTTCTTCTTCTAGCAAGTTATTCTTACCACTTTCTTGTCATGAAATCTGGAAAAGCTTTATTAAAAATGTCCATAATATCCTTGAGGAAAGGCCATACATTCATATTATTGTGCTGATTCACTAGTTTATCAGATTAGCTAGCTTACCTTAGGGGCCCTGAGTGAAAAGAAGAAAGAAAGAATGTATTCCCATGAATGGAAGGCAAAGATAGGTAGAAATATTTAGATAATGGGGTGTGTTTGCCAGGCAGTATAGACAATGTAGTTAGCAACCCTGGTGGTTATGAGAAACCAAGGTGATCTGCAAACAGCCCTAATAACTAGAAGTGGCAGAGCCTTTCCATTGCTCTTTGACTATGGTTTAGAAAAGACTTGTCCAAGAACAGAAAGATGAAATTTAATACTATCAAGTTACAATAAAGCGTCTGCCTGTAATGTGGGAGACCCGGGTTCAATCCCTGGGTCAGGAAGATCCCCTGGAGAAGGCAATGGCAACCCACTCCAGTACTCTTGCCTGGAAAACCCCATGGACGGAGGAGCCTGGTAGGCTACAGTCCATGGGGTCGCAAAGAGTCAGACATGACAGAGTGACTTCACTTCCTACTTTCTAATGATAATAATATTTAAAATATTTTTGCAGCATTTTCATATGTTTTAAAGCTTTTTTCCATCTAGCGATGTCCCCAGATAGGCAGAGGAGACCACATGGAAACACAATCAGTTTATCATTTATTCTGCAAACAGAGTCATCAGATAATAAAACACATCTGCCATGCCTTGAGCACATAGGCCTACTTTTAGTCTCTTATGCCTAACACTTAATATAATATATAACACAAATTCTTCTCTTCATGTTCTTATCCCTTATTGCATAAAGCTGTCCCAGTTTCCTTTGCCCAAGGTGGAGCTACAAATGCATCTGTGGATTTCTCATTACTTCATTCCTAATGCACTGACTTTTTTTCCCCCCCATAAAATATTTCTGTAGAAGGGAAGTTACATGCCATGGTGAAGTTCAAGTGTCATTAAAGCCATCTACTTTGCCAAACTCCAACTGTGTTCTCTGTGCATCTCACTCTTAAGGTGACAAAAAGCTATCATTTGAGGTTTCTTCCTTCATATTTAGTTTTTCCACCCAGTCCTAATGCTTAATATCCATCCCTATGACTAATTATTTAACTCTACTAACTGAATGTGATACACATGTAGTGGGCTCCTCGTATGAGATACACTATCAAATAAGCACTTAAAATTTCTTTGATTTAATCCTCTTAATAAGCCTTTGAAGTAGTTCCTATTATCCTGATTTTGAGACAAGGAAACTAAAAGCTAAAGAAAGCAAGTAATGCACCCAAAGCCACAGAGCTGTAAACAGTTGAAAAGATTTTATTATGTCCATGTTCTGGTTACAAATCCAGTGTTTTAAAAAAATATACAATACTTTTCTCTAACCAGTTCTATCTTGTCCAGGATAAATCTTGGCTCAACAATTTTGAATTTCCTGTTATAATCCCAATTTTAAGATAAAAATGGAAATTTTCCAATATGTCTTATTATGCAATTTTAAGATGAGAAGTTAAGGCTAAGCACAAAGTAACATTTAATTTTTAAAATATTAATATTAATCATTCCTTATATAAACCAGGACCAGATGAAACATAAATCTATGTTCATTTCATATTACAGTTCCATGTTAGTTTCATCTTCCTGGCAGACATTTAGTGAATTATTCTAATATAGTCAGTTCAACATAATTCAGGCAATGCTGTTTGGCCTAAAGTAGAGTGGCTTTTGTCAGTGAATATGTACTTTATTTTCTTTGTGCTAATGGAATAAATATTAATTACAGAACATTTGGAGTGTGGAGAATAAATTGATTTCTATATTATTTTGTTACAGAAGCTCCTGATTCTTGTTGATGTTCTCAGTAATATGTATTAGGCACTCAGGAAGACTCTTCTTTAATAGTGACATTCATTGGATGTAAGACAGTGACTACCCTTTATCATAGTGAACATGTCTTATATGAACACTATATAAAACCATTTTTATTTGACCTAGTAAACTTATTCCTCTAGAGAAAATAAGTTGGAATGATTATTGTATTCGTAATAATTAAGTGACAGTTGACTTCCATGACTAGCAAGGAGAGAAAAAATTTACGTTCCAGTCGTCTCTGACCCTTAAGTGGAAGCACACTGTCCTCCTCTCCTTCCCTCTCCTTAACTAGGTGGGGAGCAATTGATCATTCATTCAAAAAGCAGTTATCAAGTGAGTACTAACCGGTAGGCATTGTGATAGGCACAGCTTTTAGACTTCATTTCCTCGTTTAGAGATCGAAAGTTGAGGAGTGAACCTGATGCTATATCTGAAGCAGAACTTGGGATATTCTAGTAGAAAGAAATAGGTATGCACTATCCATATTCATTTATTCCTCCTCTGAGAAAGCCATTCTTTTTTTATGATGGAGCAGTATCGTCTACACAAGTTCTTTGTAGTTAGGTTGATGGTCATTACTGATCTGGGTAGCCATACTGACCCTCTTTGCCCTGTCCTGTGAGAATAATTTAGTTCTGAAAAGCACATTACACAGAAAATTTTCAAAAGAAACCTTTTATTTCAGTAGGAAAGTTTCATGCATTCCCGACTCCAAGGGGGTACTAACTTATGCTATGGTAACACTATATTCCAATGAGATGGACAAAATTATTTTAATAGGCAACATTAGCTATCATAAGACAACTTAATAAATCATATTACCTTCAATTATAGCTTTATAATGTAATTGCTTTTATGCTATCATTAAATTCTTTTATAGCTGTTACCACCATATGTTTAAATGACACTGGCAAATATAATATACATATGATAATATTTATGTATTTCAACCTTTAACTCATAAGCAACAGCAAAAACACCAAAACAAGAAGACTGAAAACTAAAAATAAATTGAAAACAATGAAAATGTCATCACTGAGTCTTCTACCTTTGAAGACTTAATGGATTCAACTAGGCAATTAGATTGTTCTCCATAGTTTTGGTATTTTTTTTTTAATTTTACATTTTTAAAACTTTTTATTTTGTATTGCTGGTCTTAAAAATACTATCATAAATACCTTGTAATTTAATCAAATTTTGTACATTACAAATCTGTCCATAAGACAGATTTCTAGATGTTTCTCTCATAGAACATTTGAACATTTTAAAGTTTTTAGATACATATTCCAATTTGCCTCACAGAAATATCTTCTTAGTTCATACTCTGTGGCAGAACATGACCCTGTCCATCATACCAGGTCTTCAACACAACTGAACATTATTTTTAAAAATATTTACCAATTTGCCAAGTAAAAGAGTGCGTAAAACTTTTATGTCTTATTTAACACAAGGTTAAACATTTGCTCACATGCACAGTAGTTGTGTGCAAGTGTATATGTATGTATGGGCGTGCATGTGTGTGTCTTAAGGAGGTAGAGTGCTTGTGTTGCTTGCCTGTTTTGTAGACTTTACCTTATTTTCATTGTTTGCTTTGGTTGTTTGCTTTTTGTGTTTCCCTTATCTTTTTGTCTATAATGTTTTCAGATCTCAAAAGTCTTTTGCTGACAAGTCAAATATCTTTAATAATGTGATTTTCAGGAGGGTTTCTCTGGCACTATGATGTGATACAAGAAAATTCTAGCTGAGTCATTCTAGAGCAATAGATATGATCTGAAAGGATGTCTGAGGCTCTTTCCTTGAGATCCCAGTTGCATGTATTATGAGCATGCCTTGCGGGGTATCCAAGAGCCAGGGGAACTTGAGCAGCAAACTGTCAGTTTTGTGCAGTCAGTGCAGAGTCAGTCTCGAAAAGCAACACTGTGTCAGCAACCACAGCGGCAGTGGTGAACTGATGTATGTATGGTTTCCTCTTTTTGGAATACACAGGATTGCATTGTATTCCAAAGGATGCATTGAAATGTATGGTAGTCCTAAATAGGAAGGTATTAGGTTTGCTTCTAATAGCATATTCGAGTACTTATGTGTTGAAGTAAAAAGGAAATGAAATAAAAATGATAATCAGTACATTGAATTTGCTGGGGCAGGTTGTATCTTTCTAAAATATGTAATAAGTTATGGACTTCAGTCATTTAAAACTATTTTATGCACCCCAATTAACATCATTTTTATTCCACTTTATGCTCTGTGATTGAGTTTCCAACTTGCCTTAGATAAATAGTCGCTCTATCCTACACTATTGTACACGTGTTCTATGTTAATACTTGTTCTTTTTCCTTTAATATATTTTTTCTGTTTTTATCTTCTTCACTTCTCCAGAAAGTAAAATTCTAACCCAAATTTTAATAAGTTCAAAACTTTAATGTTGATCTTCATGGTTGCCGCAGATGATCTTACAGCTGACTTTTCTTTTTCGCTTTCTGTTTTTAATATTTGCCTGCTGTTTACTTTTCTCTTAAATGGTACTCTTCTTTTTTACACTTTGTAGTGATTTGGGGTAAAAGGCATAATTTGATCTGTATTTTAAAAATTCTCACATTCAAGGAATAACTGAGTCTTCAGAAAATTTTCTCTTCAAAAGTAAGATTTTCTTCTCCCAGTTTTCCACTCCCCCTTCTAGACTTTGCTCCCATACTTTGTTAATATTTACTTGGATGTTCAACCTGTAGTTTTGTTTTCTAATTGTTAAATTGTTCACTTTTTCATACCACATTTTTTTCTTAAGTTTTTTTTATATTTACATTTTTACTTTTACATAATTTCTTCTATAGGAAATCTAAGTTTTTACTGTTTAGATCCTCAACTGATTGAATGAGGCCTACCCACATTATCAAGGGTAATTTCCTTACTTGAAGTCAATAGATTATAGATTTTAATTGCATCTACAAAATACCTTCACAGCAATGTCAAGATTAGTATTTAATTAAATTAAATTTAACTTAATTTAATTTAATTACTGGGTACTACAGCCTAACCACAGTGACTCATAGAACTAACCATCACATGTATATACTATCAATATGATTTTTCACTATTCATGTTGACCTTGAACTGAGGCAATATTTGTCAGATTTATAAAATGTTTGTAACTGCTTATGTTTTTTTGTTATGTATAGCCAATACTTAAGCATATGTTCTTTCCACTTAAGGGCAGACTATCTGCATAATTTATTTAGAATTTTACAAGGTTGGTATATCTAATCCCTTCCCCAGTTGCTATTCAGTTTTTTATTTATATCAGTATAAATTTATGGATATTTACTTCTTACTTTAGGTTTTAATCCACTGCCTCTTTACTTTGTCACTCTAAATGTTCATCTTAGGCCACTGGGAGCTCTTTCAGTTGGCTCTTATGTCCCTTTCACATACTTCAAAAATGTAGTAATGATTTAGCTTTCTTTTTCCAAAGTGCCTCACTTAAAGGAACGACAGTGTGCTTCAAATTCATCTGAAATATTTCCAAGTTGTCCTTTAATCAGCCATTTCTCTAAGGAACACTGGTTGCTTTTATTCAAAAGTGTTACTAAGAAGCAAGTTCCAAGTCTTCTAGGCCATTTCAACTAACCGAGTAGGGAGACATATGTGCATGTACAAACCTGTGTTCAGTCCAGCTCAGTCGCTTAGTCGTGTCCAACTCTTTGTACCCCATGGACTGCAGTATACCAGCTTCCCCGTCCATCACTATCTCCCAGAGTTTGCTCAAACTCATGTCCCATTGAGTTGGTGATGCCATCAAACCATCTCATCCTCTGTCATCCCCTTTTCCTCCTGCATTCAATCTTTCCCAGCATCAGGATCTTTTCCAGTGAGTTAGTTCTTCACATCAGGTGGCCAAAGTATTGGAGCTTCAGCTTTAGCATCAGTCTTCCCAATGAATATTCAGGACTGATTTCCTTTAGGATTGACTGGTTTGATTTCCTTGCAGTCCAAGGGAGTCCCAAGAGTCTTCTCCAACTCCAAAGTTCAAAAGCATCAATTCTTTGGCACTCAGCTTTCTTTATAGTCCAACTCTCACATCCATACATGATTACTGGAAAAACCATACCTTTGATTATACAGACCTAGAGTGGAATATATACATAACCACATTATCTTTTATTGTCAATATTATAGATTGCACTCATTTTCAAAATAATTTAGGTTAAGATTTTTTATGCCCACCCGCTTTAGTTAGTTAGTTAGTTCAGTCTCTTAATCGTGTCCAACTCTTTGCGACCCCATGAATTGCAGCACGCCAGGCCTCCCTGTCCATCACCAACTCTCGGAGATTACCCAAACTCATGTCCATCGAGTCAGTGATGCCATCCAGCCATCTCATCCTCTGTTGTCCCCTTCTACTCCTGCCCCCAACCCCTCCCAGCATCAGGGTCTTTTCCAATGAGTCAACTCTTCGCAAGAGGTGGCCAAAGTATTGGAGTTTCGGCTTCAGCATCAGTCCTTCCAAAGAACACCCAGGACTCATCTCCTTTAGAATGGACTGGTTGGATCTCCTTGCAGTCCAAGGGACTCTCAAGAGTCTTCTCCAACACCACAGTTCAAAAGCATCCATTCTTCGGTGTTCAGCTTTCTTCACAGTCCAACTCTCACATCCATACATGTTCAGTTCAGTTCAGTCGCTCAGTCATGTCCGACTCTTTGCAACCCCATGAATCGCAGCATGCCAGGCCTCTCTGTTCATCACCATCTCCTGGAGTTCACTCAGACTCACGTCCATCGAGTCAGTGATGCCATCCAGCCATCTCATCCTCTGTCATCCACTTCTCCTCCTGCCCCCAATCCCTCCCAGCATCAGTCTTTTCCAATGAGTCAACTCTTCGCATGAGGTGGCCAAAGTACTGGAGCTTCAGCTTTAACATCATTCCTTCCAAAGAAATCCCAGGGCTGATCTCCTTGCAGTCCAAGGGACTCTCAAGAGTCTTCTCCAACACCGCAGTTCAAAAGCATCAATTCTTTGGCACTCAGCCTTCTTCGCAGTCCAACTCTCACATCCATACATGACCACAGGAAAAACTATAGCCTTGACTAGATAGACCTTTGTTGACAAAGTAATGTCTCTGCTTTTTAATATGCTGTCTAGGTTGGCCATAACTCTCCTTCCAAGGAGTAAGTGTCTTAATTTCATGGCTGTAGTCACCATCTGCAGTGATTTTGGAGCCCCCCCCCAAAAAAGTCTGACACTGTTTCCACTGTTTCCCCATATATTTCCCATGAAGTGATGGGATCAGATGCCGTGATCTTCATTTTCTGAATGTTGAGCTTTAAACCAACTTTTTCACTCTCCTCTTTCACTTTCATCAAGAGGCTTTTTAGTTCCTCTTCACTTTCTGCTATAAGGGTGGTATCATCTGCATATCTGAGGTTATTATATTTCTCCCGGCAGTCTTGATTCCAGCTTGCACTTCTTCCAGCCCAGCATTTCTCATGATGTACTCTGCATAGAAGTTAAATAAGCAGGGTGACAATATACAGCCTTGACACACTCCTTTTCCTATTTGGAACCAGTCTATTGTTGCATGTCCAGTTGTAACTGTTGCTTCCTGACCTGCATATAGGTTTCCTAAGAGGCAGGTCAGGTGGCCTGGTATTCCCATCTCTGTCAGAATTTTAGTGAGATAATTTCATACATTTGTAGTGCAGTCTGTTCTCTTGTCAGTCTACATTTCTTTCTGGGATACCTCAATCTCCAAAATGATTTTATTTTCATCATTTGTTCTTTAACCTTGTATTGGTTTTAACAAATGCATAATGTCATATATCCATAACTACAGCATTATACCTGTAGAGGGAAATGGCAACTCACTTCAGTGTTCTTGACTGAAGAATCCCATGGACAGAGGAGCCTGGTGGGCTACAGTCCTTGGGGTCACAAAACTCGGACACGACTGAGTGACTGAGCACATAGCATTATACAGAATAGTTTAACTGACCTAAAAAATACCTTATACTTTACCTATTCAATCGTGTCTGCCTTACTCCCCTAGGAACCACTGATCTTTTTACTTTCACTATTCTTTTCCAGCTGCTCATGTAATTGGAATCAGGCAGTATGCAGCTGTATCAGACTGACATCTTTCAGTTAGCAATATATATTTCAGGTTTGCCATGTATTTTCATGTGAATTCTTTTAATTCTGGTAATATTCTATCATATGGCTGTATCACAGTTTATTATATAATTTTCAAGTAATCTGTTTCATAAAAAAGCAGCTTGTAGTAGGTACATGTTTGAGTGTTTGTTATTCTGAATATATTTTTCTGATTTTTTTAAAAAAATGCAAAATATTAATGGCTATAGGATTTGATGAACATAAACTTTTAGTCTCCCATGATCTATAATAATAGAAATTATTAATATTTACTAAGGGTATTTTATCAATTCTAAAATATACTTTTCATATTTTAATATTTCTGAAATTATGATGATACTTGTAGTAATTAATAAGCTCATAAAATCACTTTGGAGTGGTACTTGGGATGGCAATGACAGTTTAGTTACACGTGTAAAATTTGGTCACAATTCTTTATTTTTCATCATTTCAATAAAGTGCTTTCACTGATGTTTCTGCACATATTAAATGTAAATGCCATGTCAAATGTCTTCAAAAGAATTACACACAAATTCACAGTTAAAAGTTATTGAATATAAAGGAAGTCATAGATCAGAGAAGAAAGGCATCAATTTGATGTTAATGTAGAAATTTTAATTGTTAGAAGAATGATTATGATTCCATTTTTTTGCAAAGACTAAACAAAATGTTTTAAGTGATCAAAGAAAGGACTAAACTCTAAAGCAGAGGACTGAACACTATTAATTATTTATTTTAGATTTTTGTGCACAAATATTGTCTATCATACTCAAAGGAATGCAAATGAAAGCATGAGAAACTGCCAAAAACCTTGGTGTAGATGAAATTAATTTCAAAGCAAACGAGAAGCTGGTGTGATGGATTGTCACTTAGGATTATCATTAAGGCATTATGTCACAGTTTAATTGACAGTCTTTTACTCCCTTACCTAATAGTAGATAAAATAATGGTGTATTTTACAACCCTTGAAATCTTATATTTAATAACATATAGTATTTATGATGTACTGTGCTGTGTTGTTTATGTACTTGGTATCATTTAAGCTCTGCTGTCTCTGTGAGGCTGGTATTACTGTCCTAATTTATGGATAATGCTACTTAGAAAGAATATGTGCCTCTTCTGGAGTCATAAAACTAGTAATTGGTAGAGCCTGGACTTGAAAGCAGAGTTTGTGTTGCTATCCTCCACTGCCGTGCGTTAGCCCTTTCTCACAATCAGTGTTACTGAGAAGTTCGAAGTCAGCTGATGCCTTATTTGCCTTTTTAAATTCAGATATATTAACCAACTTTAATTATTACTTAATCCTACCTGCACCCTGTTCCACTCCTTTTTTCATATAGATTAGGTATCCATTAGAAATATTTGTGAGGTTAATGTTATCATGTACAGAATCTCCACACAATAATGTGTAATGAGGTTGGTATATGGATAAAATGCATTGCACGATTTACATAATTTTTGGCACGAAAGAATAGCAACACTATTACATCAGTATATTGTGACAAAGTTAAATTTTTGATGTAATAGATAAGAATTTGATTAAATAAGCTTTGATAGAAAAATAGGTAGTCATTTAATTGTGTTTACTAATATAGTTGCTAAACAAAGTGGGGTCAGAAGGAGGCTACAGATAACAAAGATAAACAGAATGACCTCAATTTTCTCAGAAACAGAGTTCACCCACAAATATGTTTCCAGTAAATGAGCCAAAAAATCAACACTATTAACAAACCATGGTGGTGCTGTGATTATAAGTGATTACCCTACACCTCAGAATGCAGATGACACCACCCTATGGCAGAATGCAAAGAACTAAAGAGCCTCTTGATGAAAGTGAAAGAGGAGAGTGGAAAAGTTGACTTAAAACTCAACATTCAGAAAAGTAAGATCATGGCATCCAGTCCCATCACTTCATGGCAAATAGATGGGGAAACAATGGAAAGAGTGAGAGACTTTATTTTTTTGGGCTCCAAAATCACTGCAGATGGTGACTGCAACCATGAAATTAGCTGTTTACTCCTTGCAAGAAAAGTTATGACCAACCTAGACAGCATATTAAAAAGCAGAGACATTGCTTTGCTGGCAAAGGTCCATTTAGTCAAAGCTATGGTTTTTCCAGTGGTCATGTATGGATATGAGAGTTGGACTAGAAAGAAAGCTGAGTGCTGAAGAATTGATGCTTTTGAACTGTGGTGTTGGAGAAGACTTTTGAAAGTCCCTTGAACTGCAAAGAGATCCAACCAGTCCATCCTAAAAGAAATCAATTCTGAATATTCATTGGAAGGA
The DNA here is from genome assembly GCF_001704415.2 of Capra hircus. Classification (NCBI taxonomy): domain Eukaryota; kingdom Metazoa; phylum Chordata; class Mammalia; order Artiodactyla; family Bovidae; genus Capra; species Capra hircus. The sequence goes on from NC_030814.1 coordinate 21,255,017, forward strand.
CTGATGCTGAAGCTGAAACTCCAATACTTTGGCCACCTGATGAGAACTGACTCATAAAGACCTTGATGCTGGGAAAGATTGAAGATGGGAAGAGAAGGGGATGGCAGAGGATGAAATGGTTGGATGGCATCACCAACTCAATGGACATGAGTTTGGGTAAACTCTGGGAGTTGGTGATGGACAGCCTGGCGTGCTGCAGTCCATGGGGCAGCAAAGAGTTGGACACGACTTAGCAACTGAACTGAACTGAACTGACTCTTTATAACTCCATGGAGTCTAGCCCACCAGGCTCCTCTGTCCATGGGATTCTCCAGGCAAGAATGCTGGAGTGGGTTGCCATGCCCTCTTCCAGGGCATCTTCCCACCACAGGGATAGAACTCACGTCTCTTACATCTCCAGCGTTGGCAGGCAGGTTCTTTACCACTAGCACCATCTGAGAAGTCCATTTATCTATTTGAGTTCAAAAAGATCTTTTCAGATCTCATACCTGTGAATAAATTTCATTGTCCTAAACTTTACATGCCATCTACTTGGGGACTGACTCCATGCCCTCTTCAGTTCTGAAGTTATAAGGGAGCTGGGCAGGTATAGTCAGGGGTTAGTGAGTGCTTTTCTGGCACAGATCTGTTGGACTGAACAGAGAATCTTCCACTTCATTGCCTGGCTCTTGTACATTCTTAATCAACTCAATATAAGATAGAATAAAATTTCTACAAAAATTTCTCTTGGGGCTTTCAATAAGTTCATATTTCTCAGGTGCCAAACTCCCTGTTCATTGTTCATCTTCTTTATGCCCAGTTATGTTGTCAGAGTCTAACCACTAAATGGAAGTGTATGAGGATACTTGGGAGGATATCTTAACTATCTCAGAAGAAACATCTTTTTTATTGAAGTATAGTTGATGTACAATATCATATATAACTTGTACAGCATAGTGACACACATTTTTAAAGAATATACTCCATTTTTAGTTATTATAAAATATTAGCTGTATTCCCTATGTCTTACAATATATCCTTGAAGCTTATTTTGTATATAAGTTTGTATCTCTTAATCTCCTACTCCTCTATTGCCCTTCTGATAACTTCTCGTTAGTTCTCTGTATCTGTGAATCTGCTTCTCCCCACTGATAACTTCTAATTTGTTCTCTATACCTTTGAGTCCGCTCTACTTTTATTATATTCACTAGTTTGTTGTATTTTGTGGGGGGGATTATACATATAAGGGATATCATATAGTACATGCATTTCTCTGACTGACTTATTTAACTTAGCATAATAATCCTCCAAGTCAATCCATGCTGTTGCAAATGGAATTGTTTTATTTTTTCATGGCTGTGCAGTATTCCACTGTGTGTGTGTGTGTAGTATGTGTATGTATGAGTGTGTGTGTGTGTATGCATATATCTATGTGTGAGTGTGTGTGTTTCCATATATCTCTACAAAAGAGTGGAATGAAGACATTTCATGAAAATTAGAAGACTTTATAGGTGTGTTGGGTATAACTATTGAATGTAATACCTGTGAAGTGTTAGTGAAAGAACATAATTAATTTTCATGTGGCTAAAATAAAAACAGCTAGGCACAAGTATTAGTTTCTGCAAAAATCCTTTGGTCAATAATGAGTTAATAGTAGTCATATATTTAGGTGCTCTTATGTTGGATGCAGAAGAATTTACAATTGTTACATCTTCTTGGATTGATACCTTGATCATTATATAGTGTCCTTCTTTGCCTCTTTTAGCAGTCTTTATTTTAAAGTCGCTTTGTCTGATGTAAGTATTGAGACTCTGGCTTTTTAAAATTTTCATTTGCATGAAATACCTTTTTCCATCCCCTCAATTTCAGGATAAGCATCTTTTATTAGATAAATTAATGCCTAATTCTTAGGCCATAATTATCTTGAACTTCAGAGTTAAGTAGAATCTGTGGAGTGATGGAGAGAAAGGTTTTCTAACCTTATTTCATTTGGGCAGTTTTCCTTACTTTTTGGCAGCTAAACACACACAGATCATTGTGCTTGTTTATAAACATTCTCCATCCATCCAATTTAAAAATCCCTTCAAAAACTGCTAAGGGATTGACCACAGAGCTTCATGTTGTGATTGATTTTATGTGTGTGTGTGTGTGTGTCAAGGTTTGAAATCCATCTTATAGGTATTTTTTAATGCCTTTGAGAATTTGGAGAAGCTGCATCATGAGTATCAAACCCTTTTAAACAGAAATTCTAAGGTCATGAATTTAAATGATGATGTTTTCATTTTTAAAACATTGCCACAATGAGGAAACCTGAGGGAGAATTTTGGAACTAGTGAACTTGTCATATTTCCTTCCTTTTTGCCAAATATGACATGGCTTTCAAGCTAAAATTATATCCCTTTTCCTTGAATTTTGGAAATTTGATATTTCTGTATTCATAAAATGGTAAGTCCCCTCCCCTTTTAACTCATCTGATGGGCCTTCCAGAATTTCCAGTGAGACCTTTCTTGCTACTTTTTAACACAAATACTGGTAATACTCAGTGAGCTCAGTAACAGTAAGTATCACGTACCTCAACAACTGTAGGTCTAGGTTCAGCTTGTTTCTCCTCACTTGGCCTCACCTCAATCTCATTCCTTTCCCCGTTGTCTTCCCTCATCACTCTCTTCCTGTCTGTGTACTGGCCTCTTGGATTATCCTTGTGTTTCCAAACATCCCATTTCAGAATCAAAGAGTATATTTCTATTTCTGTTTAAATAGACCTTTGTTAGCCGCAGCATCCTTAGTTTGAAAAGGGCTAGACATTTTGCAGTTGCAGGTTGGCTCAAAAATAAGTGAAATTAAAGCATTTCAAATATCCAGTAATCCCTTGTTCCCTTCACATACGTACATGAAAGCATTCTATTCGTAATGAGTTGAGAGAAAAGAGGCCTGGAATGAGTGCTGGCTTGGCCAATTCTCTATAGGGCTGAACTTAAACTTGAGTTGTGGAAGAAAATTCACTCAAAGAAATATGTCAGCATTATTGTGCTGCCTGTTTCCCACAATCATTCTGCCTATTTTCAGCTCTCATATCCTACTGGCCCTAACTGTCTTAAGGAATTCTGTCAATTACCTCTTGCCCAGCTGACAGTGTATACCAAGAGGACCATGTGCCACGTTCCATGATCCTGTGGGAGGTGGAATAAGCACAAGCATGAGAGGTCGTGTTCATGACAGCCTAGCAATTTCTTATTGTTTCTTAAGTCAATAGGCAAGTGGATCAATGAAGCATGATCAACATTTGCTTCTCTTAATATCTACCCTGTCATCCTTAGTAACCTGGGGAAAGAGTTAATCTATATAAGCATCAATACAGAATTTACTTACTAGATGACCATAAATCTTAGAAAATGTCAAAAATATGAAGCTCCTTGAGAATTATAGCTTTTCAGATTAAGGCTGTCTCCATTTTCAACAACTCAGCAGACAACGTAGTAAAAGAGAAAGATAATGTAGCAAAAGATGATAATGTATTTAATTCTTAAGATTTATTTTAAATTCTGCAAAGAACTTCAATTTTAAGTTTTGCCCTGTAGAGAATTGACTTAATACCTATTAAATATCTGCAGATATTTCACCAGTCCAGGGAAAGTGTACCACATTCCTCCAGGTGTATTTTTGGATCACCGAGATATTTTAACTTATGCTGTTCAACTTATAAAATTCTTAGATCCATTGAGAATAGCAACGGTAGAAAAATAAGTATTAAACAGATTTAAATAATGCTGATACACTTCTTTGACTACATTTTCTTCTGAATTTCCACAAATCAATGTGTTGATAATGAAAGAGTCAATTCCTAGGCAGGTTGATAGGAAGTCTGGGGATCCCCAAGGAGAGAGTTCTGGGGTTCTTGAGGAGGAGAGAGGGGTCTGGAATTCTCAAGGAGGAGGAAAGGACAAACTTCTTTTTCCCCTCTACATTCCTTAGGATTGTATAGTTCGTCTAGTCAAGGCTTTGGTTTTTCCTGTGGTCGTGTATGGATGTGAGAGTTGGACTGTGAAGAAGGCTGAACACCGAAGAATGGATGTTTTTGAACTGTGGTGTTGGAGAAGACTCTTGAGAGTCCCTTGGACTGCAAGGAGATCCAACCAGTCCATTCTGAAGGAGATCAAACCTGGGGTTTCTTTGGAAGGACTGATGCTAAAGCTGAAACTCCAATACTTTGGCCACCTCATGCGAAGAGTTGACTTATTGGAAAAGACTCTGATGCCTGGAGGGATTGGGGGCAGGAGGAGAAGGGGACAACAGAGGATGAGATGACTGGATGGCATCAGTGACTCGATGGATGTGAGTCTGAGTGAACTCCAGGAGTTGGTGATGGACAGAGAGGCCTGGCGTGCTGCGATTCATGGGGTCGCAAAGAGTTGGACATGACTGAGTGACTGAACTGAACTGAATGTATCCTGCTTGAGGACAGTTTCTGGAAAAAACCTCCTGGCTAATCCTGTTATATTAAAATGCAAATTATGGGAGTGGGTCTAGTAAGGACTTTACAACCTCCAGACAGTCTTTTGATTCACTGTAATAACTAATTAAAAGTATATAACTCCATTGCTAACACTAGTGAGGGGGCACTCTTTCTACCCCCTTCTGATGTCTATGTCAGAAGCTTTCTCTATATCTTTTATACTTTAATAAAACTTTATTAAATAAAAGCTCTGAGCAGTCAAGCCTCATCTTTGGCCCCAGATTGAATTCTTCTCCTCCAGAGGCCAATAATCCCGGCATCTTTCGTGGTTCCCCAACAACCTTTCAATATCAATCAGCATTGATTCAATTCGTATGTTGTTATATGAAACCACATAACAAAATGCCTTGCACAGTTGTATATTAAATGCAATTGTGGTCTAGAAATCATATTATATATCAAGACAAGAATACTAGAATGAGTTGTCATTTCCTTCTCCAGGGGATCTTCACAATGCAGGGATCAGACTAGGGTCTCCTGAATTGCAGGCTGATTCCTTACTGTCTGAACCACCAGGGAAGCCAATATATACACATAAACACTACAAAAGACTTACTCTTCTTGAAATAATAAGGATAGAAAAAATTAATTCACTGTTTTAATAGGTACTAGTGATCATATTTAAGTAATGCTTCTTGTAGTTTACCTCAATCCTAGATATATTTCTTCTTGATTGATTTTTAAGGAGGAAATGAAAATGACTGATCTCTTAGGTTGGTTTCTGTAGAAGCAGAGCCCAGGAAAAGGATTTAAGTTGTAACTGATTTTAGATGTGCCATGTGCCAAGCATGAGGTGTGGGAGAGCACCTCTCCGGTAAGACGGCTTTCACATGATGAGGTTGTTGCTCCAAAGAAGAAGGAACACTAATTGAAGCTGGGGGTAGGTGTGTTGTTCAAATGCTAAGTAATGTCTGACACTTTGCGACCCCATGGACTGCAACACACCAGGCTTCGCTGTCCTTCACTGTTTCCCGAAGTTTGCTCAAACTCATGTCCATTGAGTCGGTGATGCAATCCAACCATTTCATCCTCTGTTGCCCCCTTCTCCTCCTGCCCTCAATCTTTCCCATCATCAGAGTCTTTTCCAATGAGTCAACTCTTCATGTCAGATGGCCAAAGGATTGGAACTTCAGCTTCAGCATCAGTCCTTCCAATAAATATTCAGGGTTGATTTCCTTTGGGGTTAACCGATTTGATCTCCTTGCAGTCCAAGGGACTCTCAAGAGTCTTCTCTAGCACCACAGTTCTAAAGCATCAATTCTTCAGTGCTCAGCCTTCTTTATGGTCCAACTCTCACATCCATACATGACTACTAGAAAACCATAGCTTTAACTATATGGACCTTTGTTCACAAAACGATGTCTGTGCTTTTTAATATGCTGTCTAGGTTGGTCATAGCTTTTCTTCCAAGGAGCAGGCATCTTCTAATTTCATGACTGCAGGCACCATCTAAATGATTTTGGAACCCAAACAGGAAACTCTGCCACTCTTTCCATTTTTCCCCATCTATTTGCCATGAAGTGATGGGACCAGATGCCATGACCGTTTTTTGAATGTTGAGTTTTAAGCCAGCTTTTTCACTCTCCTCTTTCAGCTTCATCAAGAGGCTCTTTAGTTCCTCTTCACTTTAAGCAATTAGGGTGGTGTCATCTGCATATCTGAGGTTACTGATATTTCTCCTGGCAATCTTGGCTCCAGCTTGAGTTTTATCCAGCCTGGCATTTTGCATGATGTACTCTGCATATTATTAATTAATCAGCAAGTTGGCAATATACAGCCTTGACATACTCCTTTCCCAATTTTGAATCAGTCTGTTGTTCCATGCCTGGTTCTAACTGTTGCTTCTTGACCTGCATACAGGTTTCTCAGGAGGCAGTTAAGGTGGTATGCTATTCCCATCTCTTGATGAATTTTCCAAATCCATTCTGATCCACACAGTCAAAGGCTTTAGCGTAGTCAACAAAGCAGATGTTTTCTGGGGAATTCCTTGCTTTTTCTACGATCCAGCAGATGTTGGCAATTTGATCTGTTTCTTCTACCTTTTCTAACTCCAGCTTGTACTTACCACTGATTGAATTTTGGTAGAATACTAACATTGTCCACTAAAATTCTATACAATCTTCATTGAAGAAGTCAGGCACATTTTGTTATGAATAATACCTTCCTTTACTCAGTCATTCTTATTTTGCTTGATGTCCTAATTTTATTGTTATTTAATTATTCCTAAAAGTATTAGCCTTTCCTAAGCTTTGTTTTCACAGATTACTGGAGAGTAATACTGGAATTAGTGTATAGAGATGATGACCAGGAAGTTCCAACTATTTCATGAATGCTCTAGGCTTCCAGGGTTATTCTTCACTCTTTACTAAATTCTTTTATGGGTACCTCACAATCTGGCCAGATAGTTATTATATGGCTAATATATGTTAACATTTACTATTATGTCACCTGAAATTCATTTGCTATCAGCTCACTTGGAATTCATTAAAAGTTAACATTTTAGTGCAGGGTATTTATATTAATGTTTAAGATTGAATTAATTTGTTATTTTAGAAATTTTCAAAAGAACTTCTGATGAAAGATCTTATATGTTTATGGACTCTTCTATGATTTACTTAAGTTGCTTTAATTTTGAATATTATAAAAACCCTTATGCTGTTATTTCAATGAATTTTTAATGTGGATTCATGCATTTTGAGTACTATAGCGGAATAAATCACTATTTCTTGGTATAACTCCTTTGTAAATTTTATGTTGTGATACAGCTTCATGAAGCTGTGTAGCAATTCAACCATCATGGGTAGGATGAAAATGAAAGTGAACGTTAGTCAGTCTGTCGTGTCTGACTCTTTGCGACCCTAGGAACTGTAGCCCACCAGGCTCCTCTGTCCATGAAATTCTCCAGGCAAGAATACTGGAGTGGGTTGCCATAGTATAAAAATTTATATAAAGCATATAACAAACATGTTCTGAACCATTTCAATACACAAACATATTTAAAACTCATAACAACCCTGGTGAAGCATGCTTGCTTAACATTCCCAATTTGCACAGAAGAAAATGGACACAGAGTGATTAACTGACTTGCCAGAGGTTACATAGCAAGTAGAGCCACAATTCAAACACACAGTCTGACTTCAGAATTGAGTGCTTGACTACCTCTCCAATAAAAGTGTTCTCATTAGTAGTCTTTATCTTCCTTCCCAAGTGGCAGTCTGCACACACACCAGAAGTAGCTGGTACTGATCTTGTTCATGTGCACTGAAAATTGCCAGCAACAGTCTAACTAAACCAGGACCATTAGCCTTGAAACAGCTAGGATACTATGATGCTATCGCATGGTTGCTCCTGTTCTCTCCCTTTTCCCTCCTTCCTCTGTCATTCTCTCTCCTCCCTTTCTTTTTCCTCCTCTTTTTTCTTACAGGTATAATACACTACTTAGAAAGAAAGTTTTAACTAGTTCAGGGGCTGAAAAAAGGCCTAAAATTCTGCAAACAAGAAAGTGAGGCAAGAAATGTGATAATATACTTACGAAAAAAGTATGGCTATAACTATTTTATAATATCAATTTAACTATTATATACTTGAAGTATAAATACCATATATATATATGTATATATATATCTTTTCACTTTGCCTTCTAGAATCTGAGTGATGCTGAATGTTAACTGAGGAATTATAATGAAGTCCTTATTTTACTGATGGCCAGTCTAGAATTTTTCAATTTATTAATATTATTGTTTTTAGATGTTGAGACCATTATAGATTCTAAAGAAGTACTCATAGTTGATATGTCGGGAAAAATATGCTAACATTACTTTATTGACTGAATTTTATTTTGAAATCTTTAGACAATTCTCCTAGAATGAGGGGGAAAATAATGTGTCTGTAATTTTCAGCATCAAAAGTTGGTTGCGATTATTTCTCTACTTATATATTTTTTTCTATCCTGAGGTTTTTGCTTCTTTTATAAAGTGAAGGGATTTCGTTTTAGAAATTTAAAAACCTTTTGGTATTTAACTCTCTCTTTGGAAAGGGAAATTAGCAGCTGTAGAGTTTTATTCAGACTTGGTCTGATTGTATATCTAGAAATGAAGTCCTATCTTAACTGTTTAATTAAAGATTGGAAAAAAGTATTTAAGCAGGTGTTAATCAAGTCTTAAAAAAAAATATTGCATACCCCAACCTTTCCAGGTGCAGTTCAAGATTTTTCCACCTACAAAATAAAGCAGAAACTAGTTAGGGAGATGAAATCTATTTTCAGGCCAGGAAGTTTATTTCTTAAAGTTGAAGAATCATATCATTATCACCTCACAAATAGTATTGGTTCCTTTTAAATAAATAATACATCTTAAAAGTTTTTTATAATTGACATTGCATTATTTATAGTTGATATACATTAAATTACATTGTATCAAACATATAACATGGTATTTTGCCATATATACATTTATTCATGAAATAATTACTGTAATCAAAATAATAAAGATAGCATTTTTCATTGTAAGGTACATAAGCACAAAGAAAGTAATGAAACAAAGTTGTATAACTCTACATATATATAGATATAGATATAGATATATAGATAGATAGGTAGATAAAATACCTTGGTGGCTCAGTGGTAAAGAATCTGAATAGCAAATGCAGGAGATGTGGGTTTGATCCCTGGGTTGGGAAGAGCCTTTAGAGAAGGAAATGGCAGCCAACTCCAATATTCTTGCCTGAGAGATCCCATGGACAGAGGAGCCTGGCAGGCTACAGTCTGCAGGGTCAGTAAAGCATTGGACACAGCTTAGTGATGAAACAACATACATACACACACACACACATATATATATATACACACGCTGCTGCTGCTGCTAAGTCGCTTCAGTCGTGTCCAACTCTGTGCGACCCCATAGACGGCAGCCCACCAGGCTCCCCAGTCCCTGGGATTCTCCAGGCAAGAACACTGGAGTGGGTTGCCATTTCTGTCTCCAATATATACACGCACCCTTACATATATGCATATTATATGTATGTTACTATATTCCATTTGTAAATCTAATGTTTTGTTTAGAATTTTTGTGTGAATAACCATAGTATTGTATTTGGACTGTTGGATTTAGAAATAAGAAATTGAAAAATACAAGTTAATGACAAAATGTGGAAGGCTTACAAGCCCAAGGTTTTCAAGCACAAAGTCTGAGTAGCACTAAGATGTAGTGACCTAAGGATGATATCTATGATGTCAATAATTTAAATAAAAAATAATTTAAAAAATCCGGAAGAGTCCTCAGTGGCACCACATCATGTGAGAGAGGAACTCTACATAATTGCTCCAAGCAAGTTACTAAACAACAAAAAACATGAACCAAACTATTCCCTGGAATGGGGATTGGAATCTCAGACTATGGATTGGCAGCTCCCATTTCATGCTTATTCCAAGTTAAATGCTCTTGAAGGGAGTGGCTGGTCAGTTATCTCAACCTGCGAAACTAATTTTTCCCCGTCCTCCTTCCCTTCCCTCCCTTCCTTCTTCTCCTTGTTTTTGTTGCTTCTTTACTTCCTTGTTTCACTTGTCCTTCCTTTCTGATACCCTTTTCCTTTCTTTTTTTTTTTCTTTTTTTGCTAAGTAGTAATATTCCTGTAAGTTACAGTGTGACTGGACAATATTTGTACATGTATATTTAGTTGGAACACACATATCACACATATACATCTAGAAATCACACATATTTGATGTAAAAACCAGAACATTTACAGAATTACAAGTTCACCTTGCTTACCTCTACCTAGATGTTGAGTATTGCTGTCATTTTCTTTCTTTGAACACTTCTGTTTTCCTAACATTTCTTAAATGTTTGAAGGTTTCAAGTTTTCTGCATCAAATATGTAGTCATTCTTATAAACCTCTTACTGCTGCTGCTGCTATGTCGCTTCAGTCATGTCCGACTCTGTGTGACCCCATAGACGGCAGCCCAGCAGGCTCCGCTGTCCCTGGTATTCTCCGGGCAAGAACACTGGAGTGGGTTGCCATTTCCTTCTCCAATGCATGAAAGTGAAAAGTGAAAGTGAAGTCACTCAGTCGTGTCCGACTCTTAGCGACCCCCATGGACTGCAGCCCACCAGGCTCCTCCGTCCATGGGATTTTCCAGGCAAGAGTACTGGAGTGGGGTGCCATTGCCTTCTCCATAAACCTCTTGGGGTAAAATGAATAAATGCTATTTATTAGTTGAATAATTAAATTTAGTAATTAACTTATATGAGTAAAAATATAGTTAATTGAAAAAATGGAGCAATTCAAAGATGCAAGAGAAATACTGAATATATAATACAGTGTTGGTAAAATTTAAATTTTGAGATTGTTCTTGAGACATAAAAGAATTTAAAAAGAAAATTTTATTTGTTCACACTTTGGGACACACCCAGATGTATTTTAATATGAAAAATACAGAATCAGTAGTTTTCAAACATTTTTTATAAGCTCAAACAGAACTATATTATGCCAAGAACATTTTGCCTTAATTTTTAATATCATGTGTCATTCAACGAAAGCTAATCCATATGCTTGTGAGTCATTTAAATTAAATTATCAAAATATTGATTTGAAGAACCACTTGATATCTAAAGAGAGATTCTAGAATTTTAAAAAGAGATTATTTTAAGTTTTAAAAATTAGATTATTTTATCATACTAATGGTGAGAGCACAAGAATTTATGGAAGATTCAGAATTATTTTTAACATTGACCAGTACATTTTTTAGGTGTTATCAGAAAATATTTACCCCTACTGAAAAGGGGATAAATATGTTTCTCTGGGTGAGTAAAGTCTGAGCCTATAAATCCCATTCTGCTTTTAAGCAGTTGTATGCAAATGTATATAGTATTTTTGTGAAGAAGACTCCTTTCAGAATATTTACTGAATATTTTGTATTTTTGTACACATCACATGACAAAACTTACAGCTCTTTAATTAATTCCCCAATAAAATTTGAAAATAAATCTTAATATCTGAATTTAAGCTTTGTTTTGTTTTTAATGCTCCTGGTGATTTTAATCTTCCCAACTCTTTCTCTCTTTTAACCTACTGTAGCAATAAAGCTATACTAACAAGAATTCTTTTCCCTGCCCCCAGATAAATTGATACTGAATATTAGAGTTGTCCCATTTCTAACACTTATGTAAACATGGGTTCACAAGCACACTCACGTGTTTCATGAGTTTGGAAACATGCAAAGCACATGGGAAAACATTTGTCACACACTTTCAATCAAAAAATACCTATTCATATCTGGAAGAGCTGCAGCCTGTATGGCCTGATTCTCTTCCTATGGAACGAGGAGGTGGTAACCTCATCAAAACTCTGCTGGCAAATCTATGTGAGAATATGTTTATTTGGGAAATGCTAACCAACCATCTTAATTATGTTTTGTACCAACCCTTATTATGTCATAACACTAATAAATATGTCAATATATATTTAGTGTTTAATAAGATTAATAGAGTAAACTTTAGGATTATTTATTTATTTATTTATTTTAAGTTTACTGGTGAGTTTTTTTTTTATATGACATACAATTTTTTTTTTCTCCCCCACGGGTGTACATGCGTTCCCAAACTTGAACCCCCCTCCCACCTCCCTCCCTATAACATCTCTCTGGGTCATCCCCGTGCACCAGCCCCAAGCATGCTGTATCCTGCGTTGGACATAGACTGGCGATTCGATTCTTACATGATAGTATACATGTTACAATGCCATTCTCCCAAATCATCCCACCCTCTCCCTCTCCCTCTGAGTCCAAAAGTCCGTTATACACATCTGTGTCTTTTTTGCTGTCTTCCATACAGGGTCGTCATTGCCATCTTTCTAAATTCCATATATATGTGTTAGTATACTGTATTGGTGTTTTTCTTTCTGACTTACTTCACTCTGTATAATCGGCTCCAGTTTCATCCATCTCATCAGAACTGATTCAAATGAATTCTTTTTAACAGCTGAGTAATAAAATCAACACACAGAAATCCCTTGCATTCCTATACACTAATAGTGAGAAAGTAGAAAAAGAAATCAAGGAAACAATTCCATTCACCATTGCAACGAAAAGAATAAAATACTTAGGAATATATCTACCTAAAGAAATTAAAGACCTATACATAGAAAACTATAAAACACTGGTGAAAGGATTATTTAAACATTATTTAAATTACAATATATACAATGTGCTGAGTTTTAAATATTTTTTAAAGAGTTTTAAATTTTTTAGTTAACTTCACAGCAGTAAAGAAATGCTTAATTTTTTCCTCTCCTTTATTTCTAAGTACCAAAAATGTCACTTTCCCGTTACTGTCTTTCCTGAAGATTTTTTTCTGCAAGTCTTGCATTTTTCTAATCATTAAATGAATGCCAAAGTTTACATAGCATACTTATCATATATATCCCATGTATACATATTGTTTTTTTATAGCTACCTTAGATTCTCTTTGTGCAATTTGAGGGTCATAAAATATGGAGTTCAGAGGTCCTGTGTTCCTTTCCTACCTTTGTTTTGTAGTATTGGTATCACTTTTGTGCAAGTTGGGAAACTTCCTTGAATATAAGTTTCTTCATGAAAATAATAACATATAAGTGAAAGAGTTGCTTAGAAGATTAAATAAGATAACTGTATAGCGTAGTTCCAGGCCTAGAGGAAACATTCAGTAAATGATGGTAAATGGAAGAAAAGTTATGACCAACCTAGACAGCATATTAAAAAGCAGAGACGTTACTTTGCTGGCAAAGGTCCATCTAGTCAAAGCTATGGTTTTCCAGTAGTCATGTATAGATGTGAGAGTTGGACTATAAAGAAAGCTGAGAGCCGAAGAATTGATGGTTTTGAACTGTGAGTGGTGTTGGGGAAGACTCTTGAGAGTCCCTTGGACAGCAAGGAGATCCAACCAGTCAATCCTAAAGGAAAATCAGTCCTGAATATTCCTTGGAAGAACTAATGCTGAAGCTGAGACTCCAATACTTTGGCCACCGGATGCGAAGAACTGACTCATTTGAAAAGACCCTGATGCTGGGAAAGATTGAAGGCGGAAGGAGAAGGGGATAACAGAGGATGAGATGGCTGGATGGCATCACCGACTCAATGGACATGAGTTTGAGCAACTCTGGGAGTTGGTGATGGACAGGGAGGCCTGGCGTGCTGCAGTCTATGGGGTCGCAAAGAGTTGGACAGGGCTGAGTGACTGAACTGAACTGAACTGACTGAAATGGTGGTATTGATGTCTTAGTTTGCATGAGTTTATGTTATATTCTCTCTGTATCTTTAATTTAGAGGCTTTTAAAGCAGTGACTCTTGCTTTCCTAGAGGGTCTTATCACAGTCATCCTAGGGGCTATTGTAAATACCCCTTCTTCCTGTCCTTCTTCTCCTTATTTGGTTCTAGACTTATCCCTGAAAAGACAGTTTTCTCAAGGTCAGTTTGATATTAAAAAAATCTTATCATACACACACACACTGTGTATGTATGTGTGTGTGTTTCTTTTAACTATTTGAGCACATTTACAATAAGTTTTATTATGTGGAGTAGTTTTCCTAACCATTGGCGTTTCCAGAACAGTTTTATTTGACAGTTTTCATTTTGCTTTCCTCACAGTGATTTCAGTCATTTTAATTTGCCTCTCCTTGACTACTTCTATAACTGAAAGGAACTGAAATAAAAAGTAGAGGCTGATTATTGATAGCTAGGCCTACCATCAAAAAACACATGTCTGCAGAGGACAGTGATAGAGCACTCAAGAGAGGAACCACATAAGACACCATTCAAACTAGAAGTCATTTGAGAGGGAAAGGGGACACTAAAATATTTAACAGATACTATTTTATCTACCATAAGTGAAGAAATAGGAATGTTCTAGTCCAGTTTGTCTGGTCATCCTACCTAGGGGCTAAACTGGTAATGGATTTAGGGCTGATGAGTGAAGACGGAGATTGATGTACAGTGACAGAGGAGAATGAAATAATAAGATGTAATAAAGGAGCTAGATCAGAGAGAGGGAAAAATCTGAGAGTCATAAGAATATATTCCTAAGACTACATTCAAAATATGTTTATGCACAATAATATATTCAAATGCCTATTCAAAACTACATTTTCATGAACATGTAAATGTTCTTTTAATGAAAATGTTTTTCATGCAAATATTTTCCTGATAGATTTATTTTTATGGATATATATTTTTATTAGAGGAGAGAGGAATTGAACATTCCATATGATGCCATTATGAAGACAAATTGAAAAATGGTAAACTATATAGAAATCTTGAAGAGATGGTAAAACTATCCTTTCTAATATGGATTGTTGTAATTTATAAAGTTTAGCTGGTAAAAGTACTAAGCTTTCAGCAAAGTAACTTTTCATGAGTTTGCTTGTAGGGAATAGACTTTCAGGAGTTGACCTGATAAATTTTGTATCCTGAGAAAAGTATTGAATGTAATTAATATTAGGAATCAAAACTCAAAAGAATTAAAATTGGACTTGCTTTAATTTGGGGCCAATATACATAACTGTAAAGGGTTTATATTTCTATAGGAAATGCTGGGGTTGCTTTATCTCTGTTTTTATTGGCTGCTCCAATGAAAATCCTATTGGTCAGGGGATTAGCCAAAGTGTAGGTGGAGGAAAGAGTAGGAAGAGAATGTGGGGAAAAATTTTGGTAAGAAGAAGCTAAAATTGGATTGGAATTCTCTACAAAAGTAGAATAATCAGGCCCTTAACAGAGAGTTACAGTTGTCTTCTGTGTTTTGAATTTAAGCAGTTTAAATATTCTTGGGGACGGAAATATTTTCTTAGCATGAAACACAGGTGCAGGTACTGTGCAGCCAAGGAAAGCACTGGTAAACATTTGAACATCCTTCCAATGGCGTGGTCCAGAGCCAAACTCTCAACCTGCCTCAGTGGCTTAATTTTCTCATCACACTCAAATAGAGATAGCCTGTTCTCAGTGTAATGAAAGGACCATCTCAGAGTAACATGAGGAATCTTTGTGCAAAGGCAATGGGGGCTAAAATAATCTTCAAGGCAGTTAGCTATGTTTGTTCAGCAGCAAGACACTTTTAAATGGAAAGTGTTCTCTGGATGTTTGTACTGGACAGTGATGTTTTTACATTCCAGCCATCTCACTTAGTCTCATTGGACTGGATTCTCCCTTTTAAGTTAAGAGGTAGTTGGCAGAATGTCTCCCCTGGCATAGAAGAGAGAAGAAACTTTTTCTTTCTGTTTTCAGATTTTTCAAAGCTTTTGTATATATGCTAGGTTATGACAATAATAGCTAGAAACAACAAATTATTCTAGACTTTGGTAGATAAGAGAAGCCCACTTTTGTTAAGAGATCCAGATCTGGGTGTTTATCGCCTTGATAATGCATTTTGTCATTTTCCACCTTCTTACATTCTCTCCCTGGACAGAACTCCGTGTTCTCAGAACATGGGCAACCTTTCCTTCTTTCTCTGAGTCTGTAGTGACTATGACAGTCTCCATGTGTGCCCTTTTGTTTTTTTTTTTTTCAAAAAAAGAAACACTTATTTCCTATTCTGGCTCATTTTACTTTTCCTTTCTAATTCCTAATTATCTACCTTTCTCCATTATCATGCATATCTCCAAGGACTGTAGGGTAAATAGAATCATCACTAACATTCCTTCCTTTGTGAGAATACATTCTGGCATTTAGAATATCTGTAAAGGGAGTTAAATAACTGACTTAAAATTCTGGCACTTTTGTTGTTGATAAAAATTTTGAAGATTCTTTTTAAAATTACCTTGCCTTATTTTTCCCCTTGGGTTCTCTCTCATTTTGAACACTTTCTCCTTTCAGGATATAGTCCTATTTTTATCGAGACTGTAGCTTCTCCAATATTTGGATAGTTAAGTGGGAAGGAGAAGAAGGCAACAAGTACTGTGGAAATGAAGTGAAAGAGAGAGACTTACCTTCTAAATTCTTTCAGAAAGCACACACTTCTGATTCCGCAAAATAGACATGATAGTAGTAAAAACACTTGTATTTAAAAAGTGATGATTTGACAATGAAAATGACAAATTTCAATTAAATATGGCTGCTTTCTGGGTGGGACCGATTCACCTTTAACAGCATGGAGTTGCAATTCACAATTGTGATGGACTCAGCAGCATCCCATGTGTCTAACAGTGACCATTTATTAATCCAAATTGAAGTTTCAAAATCCTTATAAAACTTAAAGAATAGATACATTAAGTTGTTCTCAAGAGAAAAAACAGTTTCTTAAAACACCTTTTTATGAATGCATGCATGCATGCTGAGTTGCTTCAGACATGTCCAATTCTGTCTGACCCCATACACTGTAGCCCACCAGGCTCCTCTCTCTGTTAGATTCTCCAGGCAAGAATACTGGAGTGGGTCGCCATGCCCTCCTCCAGGGCATCTTCCCAACCCAGGGATCAAACCCACATCTCTTAGGTGTCCTGCGCTGGCACTCAGGTTCTTTACCACTAGCACCATCTGAGAAGCCCTTTTTCTAATGGCATGTTAGTAAAAGATAGAAATATTAATCCAGTTAGTTTTCCATGTAGTGGTATTATTTCAACAGAGCAAGTAGAGCAGTCAGCGTATGGAATAAAAGGCAAAAAGATAACACTGGTCTGGATTGGGCTGGATCTCTTCAACAAATTAAGGGTTGCAAGATGCAACTGAAAAAAACAACTAGCCTTCCTTGTCAGGACTTAAACTCCACCATGAACTGTAGTGGAGGTCCACAGGAAACCTTTTTCAGGGGAAACAAACAATTATTCTGGACATGTGGCATGGCAAAGGAATTGGAATTTGGCAGGCTCAACTGCATTAATTTCTTCTGGGTGTAAAATATGCTAATTTGCCACTGTCTGGAAGAAACCATGATGAGTCATTCTCAGAAATACATAGAGTCTACTTCTAACATTCCAGTGTTTATTGCTTTGATTACTTTTTCTCTTTATAAGTCTACTTTTTAATAACATAAAAGTAAGTATGAAAAATCCTTTTATTCCACATGAAACACATTTCTAACAGATAGTCTTGAGTAAACAGTTGATCATATTTAGTTCCCATTCTGAAATTGATTGTATTTTCTGTTGAATCATGAAATGTTTCATGAAGAGAGGCTGGAATATTTCTTCTGATAATAATTTTTCCCGATTTGTTATGAAATCAGGTCAATGTTGTATCCATAAAATGGCTCTCCCAATACCAAAAGATTTTACCTGCACTTTCCAAGCCTTCAGAATCATCTTGGGTGATCAGCTCTGTGTTGAAGCAGAAGAGGATTGTATGGAGAGCAAAACATATTAATTCAGTGGGTTAAAATAAGGGTTTTGTTTTATGATCTCAAAATATCTATAATTTGAAACATAACACCCCTACTACACAAATAACCCAACTTCGGCAGATGTCTCAAACCTTGTAACAAGAAGTTCTGCTCAGTCTTCACAATTACAGCATCCAAACTCCTCTTTCCCCAACACTTCATATAATTAACACTAATCCTAAATTAAGTAATTTGAAGATAAAACATAAAAGTCTACCTGGGTTTATAATCAGTCATTAAATAATTGACAGTAAGCCATTGAATAAGACAGTGCTTTTCACTCTTATGAAAGAGGTGAAAAAAATAATAACAGAATAGAACCTGTATTTGAAAGAAGTGTTTAGCTTTCTCTGTTTTGGAGAGAAAACACAGGTTCTTAAAATGCTGCCACCTTCCTACCTGTTTTCAACTAGCAATGAACTTGGAATTATAAAAATTTGCGCATATACTGTTTCTCTTAAAATAGCACTAAATGTATGTGAAGTCTCCAAATTAAAGCCCTCCCCACCTCCAATTACCTCCCTCCCAGCTACAGGACTTTGTAACCGTAAATGCCTTGAGATATTGGCTGAATCATCCCCATTCCAAAACTGTCCATCTGTCTTTGAGAGTAGTTGTGATCTGGAGGTTCAAGTTGACTTACTCACTGAGCTGCCTGCCAGCTTAGATGCACTTTGTAGGTGGAAAATTGTTGGTCTTTGTCCCTCCCAGCTTGCAAGTAAAATGAAGCTGCCAAGAGATAAACACATTCTAAGTTTATCATGCTATTCTTGGCCTCAAACTACAAGCCATAAGGCAACTATTGCTCAAGGTACCGTGTTTACAAGTGTTCAGTCCTCCGCTGTTTCAGAGACCCAACAAGATGGAATTTCTTCCTGCCAGCCTATATTTTGTTTTTTCTAAGCGTTCACATTTCTCAATTCCTTTTTTAAAAGTAAGGAAAGGGAGCAGCTTCTCTGACAGTATTTTGAAGGTTTGAAGTCTCATTAAAATTTTGATTGTGATGTCTTGGGGTTTTCTTCCCCAAAGGCACTATAAGTTCCTAAAAAGACTAGAAGCTTCTTTCTGTTATTATCATTGTCAGTATTACCATATTTGTCATCATCATTATTTTACTTATAAGTGAAAAGATATATACTAACCTATCTTTACATAGATCTGTTCAATTCTTGCTGCTTACTCTTTCCCTCACTTGTTTACTGGATTGACCTTTAAATTAACATATTTATTATCATAAAATACTGTACATGTTTATCTTTTAACTGATAATGATTTTCCATCTAGAGCTATATTAAAAATAATTAATATGTTTGGTAATGTTCTCAAAACCCAAACAAAGAATTTTTCTTTCTTTTGAAGGAAAGAGTACCGAGTTAACTTTCTTCACAAATGTCTTCCTGGCTGCATTGGATAACAGGATGTATTGAGTTCATACATCTTAAATATAAAAGAGGCGTATAGCTATATCACATCCTATATTGGCACAGTATATTGACATGTATTATGTATGATGTTACACTGTTTAAATTATTAGAAATCACATTAAAAGAAATTATAATGAGATAGGGCTTTTTACCAAATCTAGAGTATTTGGCAAAGACATGATAATCAAGTTCAATCCTTGATTTACAAATAAGACTTTGAGCTTTCAGAATTTTATAACTATATTCTATATCATGATTTCTATGCATTTCATTAAAAGTAACATCATTTTCAGAGTTCAGTATAGTACATGTATAATTTACCTATAGAAACAGGCTTTATTTCTTGGATATTAATCTACACCCTGGAAACAAGCTTTGGACATACCCTCACCCATGTTTGCTCTTTCAATGGTTTGATGTTGCTGCATAGTCAATTCACTTACTACGTGACAGATGAAAGGAGCATAATAAAATAAATTGAACTTTGCTTCTCATTTAAGTTCTAAGGTTAGAGAAGAAAGATTTGCAATAGTCTACTCTCAGATTCTGCAAGGAAAAGTGTATTGTTAATTTGAAGCATTGCTTAGGACATTGAAAGGAACAAAATGAGTATGTCCTCACTAAAACAAGCAGAGGGCTTTCAAGACAGTCATGCCTGAAGTGTTAGAATAGGCTACACAATACCGGGTGGGCTCTGAAGATGTACAGATCTGATAATTAAGGACAACAGATGAGTGTTCTAATTGAAAATTGTCTGCTTGCTACTTTGTTAGAATTTATCTGCACTACTCCACTGACAACAGCAACAGTTTATATTCTGATCCATGCCTGTAGCAATATTAGCTGCCTTTCCCCATACTTATAACTCGAGGTAGGCAACACATCTTGTATAGTCTGAGGACTGTCTGGGCAGAGGCATGTGATGTCTGTGCTTTATAGATCTCTTGCTCTTGAGTCATTATTCGCACAGTATTTTAAAATGTTCTTTCTAACACAGAAAAGCTAGATCCCAAAATTAGCTATAATACTTCAAAACTTGTATTATTAAAACATATAAAAGGCTTCAACTTTGAAAGTCTAAGAAATGACCTAGATTTTAAGCAGCTAAGGAAATGATTGGTCATTAGTGTCACGCAGTATGAGCACTATCATTTTGATTGAACTAATGTACACTTTCTACTTCTGGTGGAGGAGACTGTCAGACCTGTGATTTTGGCATTGTCAAAGTACCATGTGGGTAAATCCACCCATCTATACAAATAACTAATGAGTTACTAGTTATTGTGGAGAGACACTTCCTGAGTTCTATTTTACAATCTTTTGCACTGTGCAGATTTACTTAGGTTATTTACTTGTCTTTAAGCCTGATTCTTGGTTTCCTGGAATAGGGAATGGCTACCCACTCCAATATTCTTTGCCTGGGGAGTTCTATGAACTGAAGAGCTTGGTGGGCTACAGCCCATGGGGTTGCAAAGAGTTGGACATGACTGAGAGACTAACACTTTCTTTTTTTCTTCACTTTGGCTTAAGATAAATGTAAATAATCTCAGAATTAAAGTTATGAGGTATGTAGGTTCCAGCATTCATTGTCACTGGTAAGAAGTAAAAGCATTGAAATACTCACAAATAATGAAATAAAATTTCTTGAAACCTATAAGCTTTTTCTGAAAGATTAAGAGTTGTTTTAAAATGTAGATAGTTTTCCCATGTCTCAAATAATATTCTTGCTCTACCTGTTAAGCCAGGAGTTTCTTTTGGTTTTCAATTTACTCTTATATTGGAATCTTTGTTTTTGATACAATTTCTTTCCCTTTTGTTGGGTGAATGTTCTTGAGGGGTATGTGTGAGGCTGTGTGGTGTGATTCAGTAGTCTTGGAGGTAAAGCTGTGATAACAATAGCTCCTAGATCTCAAAATTTCAGTGGCTTAAATAAAATAAAACTTTATTTCTCACTCATATTACATTTTCAATAGAAGCTAAAGTCGTCAGGTTAATTGGAGATGCTTTATCACAATTTCTCTAAGACTCAGTTAATGAAGGCTTTTTTGCCCATACAAACTTGGATGACTCATTGCATCAGGAAAAGGAAACAAAGTGAATTACCCAGTGACTTTTACAGCTTCCTTGTGTGATGGGCACCACTTCCTTTCACATTTCTTTAGCCAAACCTCAAACATGGGAGAGAATTGTCCTTACCTTGTATCTTAAAGGGGGGAGTAATGTAAAAATCCTGAACAAACCTTATGTCTTGATGATGTTTACAGCTATTAACAGAAATCACTTTTTCTTAAGCCAAGAGAAGTGAAAAACATTTGATACAGAGCTTGACTTTCCTGCCTAGCATAAATTTAATACTTGAGTACCATCCTGAAATTTAGACCTTGCTTCTACCTATGTCCTAATTTACTATGAATGCTATGATTATGCCATGACAATTGCTTTTGGAAAACTTCAAAGTTTCCACAATCTCATATAGGAAATCACCATGGAAATGTCTGTTTTTGTCTGTAAACAGTAGTGAATAATCAACAGCTACTTAAACCTAGTTGGGGACAAGTTGTGTACATGCGTAACTGAAATAGGTAAAACAAGATCTAGCAGATAATAATATATTTTATAAAGTCACCCAAAGATATGCAGCAAACATAATCCTTGTTATTGAAGCATGTGGTTTCCCTGCTTTTAGATCACCTCAAAATGGACAGCATGTCCACTCATATGGAATATGTAACAGTACAGAGTTTCATTTTATAATCTTAACTATTGTAGCTGAGGCAGTAATATCAATAATTTAATTTAAAGGGACCAATACATTTTACACAGACATATAAAACTGTATTAAGTAAAACATCCCTTTAAGCACTTCCTGGACATTTCGATCCATCCTAATATTTTGATGTTTTATTTTGGTCTACCACTTCACTAGCAATAGTGACATGACAATTATACCAAATCTTGAATTTTACATTTTTTCCTAACTAATATAGATGCCAGATACCTAAGGAAGGATGTAGAAATATCTTCTGAAGGACAATGTAAATTTACTTGCGCTGTATTGTCACCATTTTTGTACACTATCTTCTAATAATTTCCCCCTGCAACTCTTGTCTCACTAACTTAAAGGATACTCTTGAGGAAGCAGAGCTAGGTCATTTAAAAAGTCTTAAATAAAATAAAGAACAAAGGTCTGGAGGCTCTAAGTAAGCAGAGAGGACAATGTAGAATCTCTGGAAAGAGAATCTAAGAAACCATGAGAGAGAGAATGGCAAGTGAGAGACAGATGGCAGACAGGTATGGCAAACAGAAGCAGGTCTCTAGAACTGCCTTGGTCCTTGATGGCTTCCTGGTTCCCCTTTCCTTTTCCTCAGTCTGAGTAGGTTTATTTTCCTCACAATCAAAGTATTTGTCTAGAATAGTGCACGTCTCAATTCTATATAGCAGAATTTAGTATCTTGCTTTAAGAAAAATGAATTGCAGTTATTCTGATTTTTTCAGTATAATGTTTAGTGGGCTCAGAGGTATTCGATTTCTGAGTTTCTAGCTAGTTGTCTAAATCCTCATGTAAAATATGAGGGTTAACTTTGATCTAAGTAAATGGTTTAGCTATTTTAGAAATTATGTAGAACTTAAGCTTTTTATATTAATGGTAAAAATATGAATGTTGCTGTTGACCATTTATCTCTGACATGTTGAGAGGTTAAAAGATCCCTGAAAGGTCCCCAGAGTAAAAATTATAATTGTGTGGTCACACAATTTGAAGTGTAATTTTCAAATTATAACCATAGCCTGCTCTTCCTATAGTATATACTGTGCCGCAGTGCGACAGCTAACCTGTAGTCTTACTTTATATTAACCAGTATCATATGCAATGTCTATACCTTTGTAGCTAAAGGGAAACTTAAAAGAGAGGAGAAAAAAAAAAAGCTTTACAGCACATGGATGCGATCTGTTGAGTGTTTCTATGTTTGGGGATTAAAGACAACATATAATTATACTTGAAAAGTCAGCCCCCTGTGATACCAATTAAGAAGGCTGGTGTTGCTATTACATTCCAGTTGCCATTAGCTGTTCTATGTCACCTGAAAAGATCATTCTCTCTTTTTTTTAGATCTAGATACTTCGATGCGATTTTTTTTTTTACTTAAGCCAAAGAAAATCATGTTTATCTTCAAAATAGTTCTTAAAGTGAGACAACACATAATTTTGACTGAATTTTGTGAATTGGACATCACAATAGGCATAATTAAATGTCCTATTAGCAAAGTGAGTCAGGTCAAGATGAGTAACATTAACAAGTTGGTAATTTATATTGTCAATTAACAAATGGTGCCAAGATTTAGGCTGAAGATGATGACAATCATTATACATTTATTTGCTAATATAGGACCTTAAATAGCTAAAATGACTTTGGTTTTTCCAACTTTGAAAAAAAATGGAGTACAAACTCTAGTTGATACGAAATATTTAGTATACATCTCCAGTAATCAAAATAGTGTAGTAATGGCTAAGGTATCAGCGGAACACAGTAGAGAATCCAGAATAGACTTGTGGGTAGTTAATTGACTTTTGATAAAGATGCCAAAGCAATCAAATGGGTAAATGATCATTTTTTCAACAAATGATGTTGGAAAAATTGAACAGCCATGATCAAAACACACACACACACATGCCTGCAAACACACACAACACCAAAAAAGAGAGGAGAAAAAGAACTGATGTTTACTTTTCTTCTTTTATTTAGATATAAAAATTTAATGGAAATATATTGTAAATCTAAATAAAATACTTAAAACTGTAAGTGCTAAAAGAAACAGGAGAAAAACATTGTTACTTAAGTAAATATTTTTAGATGGCAAAAGCACAATCCATAAAATAAAAGAGTTGCAAATTAGATATAATCACAATTAAAATCTTCAATTTTTCAAAAAAAAACTTACAAAAATGAAAAGATAAACCAAGGGCTTGGAAAAATACTTGCAAACTCATATTTCAGAAGGGGTTTGTGTTCGGAATATGTGATGAAACACATATGTAGTATATTCATAAATAGCATATTACTCAGTAATTAAAAGGAGCACAACAAAACAGATAAATCTCAAATAGTCATGCTAAATGAAAGAAGCCAGAACAAAAAAGTACTTACTCTATTGATGCCAGTTGTATAACATTCTAGAAAAGGAAAGCTAATTTATGATAACAGAAAACAGGTAAATTGGTTACTGAAAGTTTCCCTCAGGGAGAGGGAATGGAGCATAAATGGATTACAATGGGACATAAAAATTTGGGAGGAATAATGTATATTTTTATTACCTCTATTGCAGTGGTGAGTTCATGAGTGAATACATGTTAAAACTCATAAAATTCTACATCAATATGTGTACTTTATTGTACATCAGGCATATCTCAATAAAATCGAGTAATATATACTAAAGCAACGAAAACTACAAGCATTTTCCTTTCCATGTGATCAATAGTAGCAGCTTTTATATAGATCAAGTGTGACCATTTGCAAATGTGTTTCTTTTAAATTAAATGTACATGGGCTTTGACCGTCAGACCTTTTAACGCATCTCCTACTGAGACATAAAATTAAAGAATCATGCATTTGAAATCGTGCTTAAATGCCTTATTATTCATATAAATGAAATAATCAATTTGGCTTTGATAATCAATTTTTGCATTAAAGACAGCTGAAATGCACAAATCAGTGATGTGCATGGGTTAGCCCTCTATGGTCCATAGCGGTCTTAATAACATTATTATAAGAAAAAATGTCATTTTCCAATGTGATATCATAAGCTACCACAATTTATAGTCATTCCTGCTTATTTTCTATTCTAAAGAACAACTTTGAGGCTTCTGTTAAAGAAAGTGAAGTCTTTTGTTTCTCCCTGAGGTTGTCATACCAACAACAATTATTTAGCTTTAATTGGTCTGTAGGAGGTCAGGATCAGCAGCCTAAAAATGCACTTTAAGGATTTCAGATTTCAACTCAGTGGTTAAATTATAGCAATCTCTCTCTTTATGGTAATATTCTGAAAATGCCTATTTTAGACCTCTTGTTTGCCAGCCCCCTCTTTCTTCTCTATAGGAAGTTTCAGTCCATTAATAAGGAATAAACTGAGGGTGCTTGTGGCTTTAAAATGTAATTGTTTTGCCTCTTTTAAAATTATCCTGCTCTGCTTTTTTGGACCTGAATGTGAAACAATGCTTCTATAATTTCAAAGTATGCCATGTGGTTTGCAGTATATTTTACTGTGTCCCCAAAATATGAAAGCACTAAAAAAGTAGAAGCCAACCGAAGTCTGATTATTTTATAGCCACCTAAACTCACATATCCCTCTCTTCTTTCTCTCATAATACAGAAGTTTTATTTCATTTAATCTGTATCTGCCTCATTATGCTTACGTATGTCTGTCATAGCTAAGGGCCATAGCCATGTGTTTAGCAAGGATAAGAAATGAGAAACAAAGCAAAATGTGATTTGATAATACTCAGGTTATCCATACTTGTCATTTGTTGTTCTAGACTTGGGACTTCTTTGCAGTCTTTAATGCCGTTTGATTTTCAGAATTATAATACAATTTATCGAATCAAGCATTTAATAGAAAAGACTAAGTCAGCATTTTCACATTTTGATACATGTAGCAATGACATAGAGTCTTCCAAAAGCTATTCAATATTTTCCTTGCAAAAGAAATATAAACAGATTATTAATTTATGACTATGCTAATAGTTCTTAACTCTAGAAGACTTGAGTATTTGTTTATCTTTAAAGTATAACCATCCATCCACATCTATATGTATTATGGATATCCTTGTCCTCCAGCTTTGACTTCATCTACTTTCTGTCACTCAACTACAACAACATTGCAGGCAACTTTAAGCCCCTCATTATAATTGAAATAGTATCATCTATTTCTTCTAGAGTATGTAACTCCTATAGCAGCAGTCTACATATCCCCATTCTCTGAAATATAGCCCTTAACTGTCCCAAAATCTTGGTAGGAAACATTAAATGATAAGTCAAATAAAATGAGAAAGTTTCACCCAGCTTTTGAAACTCTTGAATCAACTATAACTCATTCTATAAAAGAATTTAATTTTATTCAGAAGTTCTGGGGAAGGTAGCTTTACAAAGGTATAACAAACAATTTTGAAGAATTCTTTCAGTAAAAATATTAATGGGATTTGGTCTGATACAGTTTATCATCACTAATAACTGTATAATGTGATTAATCCTAGGACATAACAGATGTTGCTTCTCAGCTATGCGATTTAAACAAGCCAACTAAAATTTTAAACCTAAGATTCCTCACCTATAAAAAGGAAATGATCATTTCTACTTCAACATGGAAATTCGAACAGTTACCCCTCATCCAAGGTAAGGAGCAGCGGCTGTGCTTTGCTGGAGCAGCTGTGAAGAGATACCCCACGCCCAAGGTAAGAAAAACCTAAGTAAGATTGTAGGTGTTGCAAGAGGGCATCAGAGGGCAGACACACTGAAACCATACTCACAGAAAACTAGTCAATCTAATCACACTGGACCACAGCCTTGTCTAACTCAATGAAACTAAGCCATGCCTGCGGGACAACCCAAGATGGGCAGGTCATGGTGGAGAGGTTTGACAGAATGTGGTCCACTGGAGAAGGGAATGGCAAACCACTTCAGTATTCTTGCCTTGAGAACCCCATGAACAGTATGAAAAGGCAAAATGATAGGATGCTGAAAGAGGTACTCCCCAAGTCAGTAGGTGCCCAATATGCTACTGGAGGTCAGTGGAGAAATAACTCCAGAAAGAATGAAGGGATGGAGCCAAAGCAAAAACAATACCCAACAGAAGACTCTTGAGAGTCCCTTAGACTGCAAGGAGAGCCAACCAGTCCATTCTGAAGGAGATCAGCCCTGGGAGTTCTTTGGAAGGAATGATGCTAAAGCTGAAACTCCAGAACTTTGGCCGCCTCATGCGAAGAGTTGACTCATTAGAAAAGACTTTGATGCTGGGAGGGATTGGGGGCAGGAGGAGAAGGGGATGACAGAGGATGAGATGGCTGGATGGCATCACTGACTCGATGGACGCGAGTCTGAGTGAACTCCAGGAGTTGGTGATGGACAGGGAGGCCTGGCGTGCTGCGATTCATGGGGTCGCAAAGAGTCGGACACGACTGTGCGACTGAACTGAACTGAACTGAATAGTATGTGCATTAGGTACTAAACACAATTGAGCATTCAGCAAATGGGTATTAGCAGTAGGATGAAGAGAGAATAAATCAAATAGACTGATTTTAAAAGAAAAGAATCAAATAATATAACTATGGGAATGATTGGACAAAAAATAATGACTAAAATGTAAGCTTAAGACTGGATCAGATTTGTTTAGAAGCAGACTATCTTTTGGAGCAGTTTTAGGATCACAACAAAATTTGGGGAAAGAACACAGATTTCCCTTATGACCCCTGCCTCCACATCCATACATGCAGAGTCTCCCCATAATCAACATTCCTACAATTGATGAATCTAAATTGACAGAGTACAGTCACCCAGAGACCACAGTTTACTTTAGGATTCACTCTTGGGGTTGTAAATTCTATGAATTTGGACAAATATATGATGACATATATCCACCACTTTAGTACAAAGTAGTTTCACTGCCTAAACAATCCAGGTAGGGCTGGCTGGAGTTATTTCCCTACCTTCAAGTTCAGTTAGTCTCTTGATAGAACCTCAGCAGGTTAGATTCTGCTTAAACAGTTTCTCCTTAGGGCAGACTTTGTTAGGAAGAACAATGTACTAGTGTGTTTCAGTCCTTTTTCCTCCTGCTGCTGGAAGCATGAGGGGTGTTTTGTTAGATATTCATAGAGAGATCCAGGTTGAACTTCTGGAGGTAAAACTCACAGAAGTGTGGAGCCACCCCCATTACTAGATTCCCCTGAACTTTTAAACTCTGAGTAGTCCACACTGAGTCTCAAATAATTTGTCAATTACAATTCAGGTTCCCCTTCCCTCTGCATACGCCCCACTGGTTCCTATAGGTATTTTGCTCACGAGTTTCTGCTCCAGTGGCTTGTGAGTCACTGTTTTTATGTGTCTCTCTAATATGTAGGGCAGTGGTCCCTGTGATCTGAATTTTATTGATCTAAGAAGAATTGTTGATTTTTCAGTTTGTTCAGTTTTTCATTTTTGTTAGAATGAACTGGTGACTTCCAAGGTTCTTACAAGCCATTGTGGAAACTGGAAGGCTGATATCAAATTTTGATATTACTTGTGTATTTTTATTGTTGATGCTTAAAATTCAAACATATGACCTTCAGATTTAATCTTCAAGACATTTTATCTTTGAAATTCACATACTAAACAAATCAATGTGTCCATGATTTGCTTAGCTTTCGTTAGATTAAGGAGTCTTGAAAGTGTTGATAAGATGATTAATTATATATTTACAGTATATAAATATATTATCTTATTTTCCTATGCAAAAAAATTTAAGATAAATAATTCAATGTGCTGCCAGATATTGTGTTATGTGGTACGCGCGTGTGTGTGAGATCCTTTACCTAGTCTCTATTTTGCTTTTATTTGTACCTGTCTTGAATTTGGTTCAATTACATGAAAATATTTAAGTTGATTAAATGCTGGATAATGTGAGAAAATGAAATCAGGGCCTTGGGTTAAAAAAAAAAAACAAAAAACAATGTAAGACTGATGTTACTGTAGCTCAAGAGCAGAACAAAATTTTTCCTGAGAAATCTCATAAACACCTAATATGGTCTGTGTTGCCATCACTA
The DNA here is from genome assembly GCF_001704415.2 of Capra hircus. NCBI lineage: Eukaryota > Metazoa > Chordata > Mammalia > Artiodactyla > Bovidae > Capra > Capra hircus. Next base: position 21,284,057 of record NC_030814.1, read on the forward strand.
AAATGTATGTTAAAGGAAAAATATTAATGTGAATTACATAACCTAAAAATCATTTCAGATATGAAATGTAGAAAGTATTCGTGGTTAAAGCTCACATACTGAAAAATGGAAGGAAGCCAAAACACTGGCACTAACACTCTGCTCTTGTTAAGAAAATGCCAAGGGATCTTTTCACAAGAGTAACTCGCAGATTGCAACACAGTTACCTTAGCTGGCTCCTGATGTGCAGTATCACACCACATTTAAATTTCCATCTGTGGTGTCTGGAACTATTGTTCTCACTGTGAACTTTTTATTCCCCTAAGTATATCTACAGGATTTGAAAGACCACAAGACAGTCTTCCTATAATGGGACAACCAAATATACTTAAAGAAGTTATACATGAAATTTGCAGTCTGTCTAGCAAGATTCAAGTCATGTCATGTTTTAAAATAAGAAAATCAATATTAAAATTACACATCCTGCTGCATAGTGCTTAGTCACTTAGTGCTCAGTGTGTCTGACTCTTTGGCCACACGAACTGTATCCCACCAGACTCCTCTACCCATGGAGTTTTCCAGGCAAGAATACTGGAGTGGGTTGCTATTTCCTCTTCCAGAGGATCTTCCCAACCCAGCCACTGAACCTGTGTCTCTTGAGTCCCCTGTGTTGGCAGGCAGATTCTTTACCACTAGTGCCTAGAAGATGCTAAATTTTGAAATATCTGTATTCATTCATTTATCTTGGAATGTCTTTAGTGCTCTGTGGTTACATTGTGCTTCTTTGAGTAGGAAAATTGAGGCTGTGTTCCTTGACCTTTCCCTGTGAAACTTAGTCATCAGAACACTTAGAGTGAGCCCCAGGTAATTGATGGTTATTAAGTAGCTGGATTGGTAAAGTAACTATTACTTAGCAGTTTAATTTTGATACAAATTGTCTCTACAGTGTTAACATGTGTACTAGTTGAATTATGATGCTGAAATTTCACATGCAGGCTCCTACATATAACATCTGGTTTGAAAGTATGACAAATTAAAAGGATATTAAACTGAAACTTACGAGCTAGTTACATGACTAATTTTTTTTTGCTTGAAGAAGAGGCAATGACTTATGATCTTTCAGCTTTCTGTTTTTACTTTTTCTAAAAGTATATAGTTGATTTACAGTGTTTCAGGTGTACAGCAAAGTGATTCATGTAGGTTATGCATATATATCCATATACGTGTGATTCAGTTATACATATGTATTTTCTCAGATTCTTTTCTCCTGTAGGTTATTATAAGATATTGAATATAGTTCCTTGTGCAATATAGTAGGCTCTAGTTTATTTATGTGCTAAGTCATTTTAATGATTTCCAACTCTTTGCAACCCCATGGACTGTAGCCCACCAGTTTCCTCTGTCCATGGGATTCTCCAGGCAAGAATGCTGGAGTGGGTAGCCATTCCCTTCTCCAGGGGATCTTCTCGACCCAAGAATTGAACCTAGAACTCTTGAGTTGCAGGTAGATTCTTAACCATTTGAGACACCAGAGAGTCCTTGTATATAGTAGTGTGTTTCTATTAATCCGAAATCTCTAATTTATCTCACCCCTCACTTTCCTCCTTGATAATCATGAATTTGTTTTCTGTCTGTGAATCTATTTCTGTTTTATAAATTATTTTTAAAGATTTTATATCATTATTTTTAGATTCTATATGGTTTTATCTAATATTTTTGTTTTCTGTCTGACTTCACTTAATATGATAATCTCTAGATCCATCCATGTTGCTGCAAATGACATTATTTCATTCTTGTTTATGGCTAAGTAATATCCCATTGTGTGTGTGTGTGTGTGTGTGCGTGTGTGTGTGTGCGTGTGTGTATGTGTGCGTGTGTGTGCGTGTGTGTATGTGTGCGTGTGTGTGCGTGTGTGTGCGCTTGTGTGTGTGTGCGTGTGTGTGTGTGCGCGTGTGTGTGCGTGCGTGTGTGTGCATGCGTGTGTGTGCGTGTGCGTGTGTGCGTGTGTGTGTGCGCGTGCGTGTGTGCGTGTGCGTGCGTGCGTGTGTGCGTGTGCGTGTGTGCGTGTGCGTGCGTGTGTGTGTGCGTGCGTGTGTGTGCGCGTGTGTGTGTGCACGCGCGTGTGTGTGTATGTGTGCGTGTGTGTGCGTGTGTGTGTGTGTGCGTGCGTGTGTGTGTGTGTGTGTGTGTGTGTGTGTGTGTAGGCTTCCAGGTGGTGCTAGTGGTATAGAACCTGCCTGCCAGTGCAGGAGACATAAGAGACTCGGGGTTGATTCTTGAGTTGGGAAGATCCTCTGAGGAGGGCATGGCAACTCACTCCAGTATTCTTGCCTACAGAATTCCATGGACAGAGGAGCCTGGCGGGCTCATGGGGTCACCAAGAGTTGGACACAACTGAAGTGACAGCATGCATGGACATCTTCTTTATCCATTCATCTGTCAATGGACATTTAGGTTGTCTCCATATTTTGACTATTGTAAATAGTGCTGCTCTGAACATTGGCATGCATTCATGTTTTTGAGTTGGAGTTTTTGTCTTTTCCGGATATATGCCCAGGAGTGGGAATGCTGGGCATATGGTCAATCTCTTTTTAGTTTTTTAAGGAAGCTCCATAGTGTTCTCCATAGCAGCTGTACCAATTTACATTCCCACCAACAGTGAAGGAGGGTTCCCTTTTCTCCACACCCTCTCCAGTATTCATTATCAACATTTTTGGTGATGATCATTCTGACCAGAGTGGAAAGATAGTTTATTGTGGTTTTGGTTTGCATTTCTCTAATAATTAGCAATGTTGAGGGTCTTTTCATGTGCCTGTTGGCCATCTGTATATCTTCTTTATATTAATGTCTATTCAGTTCTTTTGTCCATTTTTAATTGGGTTACTTGTTTTTTTCTTTCATATTGAGTTATATGAGTTATTTGTATATTTTGGAAATTAATCCCTTGTCACTCACATCTTTGGAAATATTTTCCCCCATTCTGTAGGTTGCCTTTTCATTTCATTATAGTTTCCTTTGCTATTTCAAAAGCTTTCAAGTTTAATTAGTTTCCCAAATTAGTTTAATTTCCTTTCATTTAGGTCCAGATCTGAAGAATCATTGGGGCAATTTATGTTAAAGAGGGCTCTGCATGGTTTTTTTTTTAAGGAGTTTTATAGTATCCATTCTTATAATCTTTAATCAATTTTCACTTTATTTTTGTAGAAAGTATCGGGATGTTCTAATTTTTCTTTTACACGTAGCTGTCCAGTTTTCCCAGTACCACTTAGTGAATAAAGTCTTGTCTCCATTGTATATTCTTGTCTCCTTTCTTTTAGATTAATTGACCATAAGTAAGTGGATTTATTTCTGGGCTTTATATCCTGATCCATAGATTCATGTGTCTTGTTTTTATGCAAATACCATCCTATTTCAATTACTGTAGCTTCATAATATAGTCTGAAGTCAAGTCATATGATTCTTCCATCTCCATTCTTCTTTGTCAAGATTATTTTGGCTATTCAGTGTCTTGCGTTTCCATACAAATTAAAAAAAAAATTGCTTCATGTTCTGTAAAAAATATCATTGGCAATTTGCTAGAGATTGCATTGATTCCATAGATTGCCTTGGGTAATATGGTCATTTTAACAATATTTATTCTTTCAATCCAAGAACATGATGTATTTTCCCATCTTTTTTTATTGTCTTCAATTTTTTTCATCAGCATCTTATAGTTTTTTGAGTATAGGTGTTTTACCTCCTTAGGTATATTGATTTCTAGGTATTTTATTCTTTTAGATGTTATGGTAAATGGCATTGTTTCCTTAATTTCTCTTTATAATATTTCAGGGTTAGTGTGCAGAAATGTAACAGGTTCCTGTGTATTAATTTTGTATTCTCCATCTTTACCAACTTCATTGATGAGTTGTAATAGTTCTCTGGAGACCTGTTTAGGATGTTCTTTACACAGTATTGTGACATCTGCAAATGGTGACCATTTTACTTCTTCCTTTTTAGTTTGGATTCCTTTTATTTCTTTTTCTACTCTGATTGCTGTGGCTAGGATTTCCCTGTGTTTAAAAGTGGTTAAGAATGGGCATCCTTGTCTTCTTCCAAATATTGGAATGCTTTCAGCTTTTCACTGTTGAATATGATGTTAGCTTATGAGTTTGTCATATATGGCCTTTATTATGTTGGGTTGTGTTCCCTGTAAGCCCACCTTTTGGAGAGGTTTTTTTTTTTAGTCATAAGTGGATGTTTTTATTTTTTTATATAAGGAAAAACATACTTGTATTCATTCAGTCTTCAAAAAACTTGGAAGAGAATGTGAAATTAAGTGTTTTAAGATCATTGACAGGAAAGCTTATATAGATATGCATATATATTTTTTTAATGAAGATGTATGCACATTTGCTGATGTCTTATTTCCCTGATGCATTAACCCAATAATCATTTTTTTGTTTTTTAATGTATATTTCTTCATGTATAGTTTCTGTCCCTTCTTAAATACTCAATATATTTGCAATGTACAATTTTCACCTCTTCTCCATGTTCTGCAAGTTAAGATATAAAACACACTTAAAACTGTTTCTAACATACTCATACATCAATATTTATTAAGTAATAATTACTATGGTTATTATAATATTTCTATTGAAATGACTTTATATTTAGTAATTGAATAGCAACATTATTTTGATCTAAGTATTTGTGGAGAGTTGCTGGTTTTAGGGGTTGCAAGATCTGCAAGGCCCTTGAAATGATAGGCTCAAGAAGCAAGAATAAAGCAAATTTGCTCTGCAGTCTTGATGCCAAACAACTAAATTTGTTTATCTTCAGCTCTTTGGGTCAGGACTGGGGGTAATGAACTGATGTTTCATGTCAGAGAAAGGAGTTAGTGGCTGACCATGAACTTTAAAATTCTTGGCTTTGCATTGTTTTTCCACTTAGTGACTTCCTTGGTAACTTTGAGCACATTATTCCATTTCTTTAGGGTTGTTTCTTTTAGATAATTAAATTAAGAATTATATATCGGAGCCTTTAGCAAAGTGTCTACCTCTTGATATGAAGGTAGCCTGAATAATATGACATAGCAATTGGACTTCAAGACAAATATTTCAAAAATTTTAAATAAAAATAGCATAGAAATGTCTCCTTTGCCAAAGTGAAACTTTTTTATTTTTGCTGATTTGTTATCTATCTCTTTCAAGAAACTAATGGCACAAGTGATTGACAAGGCACTATATACATTCCCAAAGCCAGTTTTTATGACATAATATAGTGCTACAAATAAAAATGTCTATAAAGATGCATAAGTTATTTCTGTAGGAATAGAAGGGATGAGTTACATGCCATTCCATTTTGATGAACTTGAATCCAGTTTCTAATCAACAAGATTGCCCTATACAATAAACTACTGATTGTGACTGCTGGCGTTAACAGTAATAGGACAAGAAGATGTGTGGTACAATTTGCTCCATTCAGCTATTCATTTTCCTACTGCTTTGCAGGAGTCTTTATATCCTTACGATCTTTCTCAAAGTTAGCCTGATCAATTGTGCTAAATGTGCCCAGTAGAGCCAATGAATACGAGGACAACTCTTGATTACAAAGCAGTGTCGGTTTGGCCTCAGTCCCCATTTTTTTGGTGAGAATTCTCAAAATATTAACTTAGTTTCAGTGGTTTTTGTACCCTTTTAAGATCATGTTCTTTCCTCAAATCCCACTTAGTTTTATGCACAATACTAAATATAAGAAAGAGATGTGTCTAAGCTGATATCCTCATGCCATATCATCTCTATTTAGTCTTTCTGAACTCTGTAAATTCATTTTTTCTCTGCCAGTACTAACTAGAGACCATATGATGTGCTGTATTCAGTTGGAATAAAACCTTTATAAGAACAGTAATAGGAGAGAAAGCATCAACAAAACCTCTACTTTTGTCAGTCTTCGTAGTCTCTAGCTCTGACATTTGGACTTGAAGTTTGGAGAGAATCTATAAAGTTGCACTGAGAATTATTTATCAACTCCAAAAGGCTTTCATTTGAGAAATCCAAGTTTCCATTTTCAAAGCAAGTTTATAACTCAACATAAATGTCAAGGTTTAAAGAATATTCAAACACAGCATGGATATTTATTTGAAAAAAATCACTTGATAAATTTCAGAATGCACTGTTTTGCTTATTTTTAAAGAACCTGTCAAACTACATTGTTGGATTAACTAAATAATATAGTTTTCCTGGGGTAGATTGCTATGTTCACCACAGTCGGAATGTTCCTTTCTTCCCACTTTCCTTTGGTATGTGTGGTTGCAGATATTTGTGTGGCTGCTATTTGTTCAAGTTACTCTTATGGATGTGCTGTTGAGAATACAGTGAGAAAGGATGCCTTTATAACAAATGCCCTCATACCTAATTTATTATCCATTATCCATTCTTGACAGCTTAACTATGTCTCAATGAAACTTCCCCCATGAGTTCACACATGCTGTCTTTCCTAGTGCAAACTAGAATTGTTGGCCAGTTGCTGCTACCTGTATCTCTAATCACTGATATTCGTTGTAGAGATAAAATTAAAAATTATTAACAATTTGACGTGGTTAAAAAGTTTTCTTCAAAAATTCTACTGAAATCATTAAGTATGTTTTCCTTGCTCATTGTTTCTATTCTTTGTTAGAGTAGGAGTAATAATTTAAAAATTGTTGGATTCTCAATATTTGTAAACTCTGTGCCAACAGCCTTACATGTTTAATTTAATCTGCTTCTCCAAATGACCCTATAAAATAGAAGAGGTGCTATGCTATGCCCACATTACTGGTAAGAGATCTAAGGTACAAAGAAGTTAAATATCACAGTGATATTTAAAGATAGTAGAGCTGGGGTTTCAATGTAGGCAACTTCATTTCATATCTTGTTCTACTAACTGCAATGCTACACAGCATTAGACCAACAGACGGAAGCATGGACTTTAGGTAGAATTATTTACTTGAAGGTTTTTCTTTTAGATGTTATACGTAAAATTCTGAATGGGGACTCAGAGTGTAAAGAGTCTGCCTACAATGTGGGAGACTCAGGTTCGATCCCCTGGAGAAGGAAATGGCAACCCACTCGAGTATTCTTACCTAGAGAATATCAAGGATGGGGCCTGGCAGGCTGCAGTCTACAGGGGTCAGACACAACTGAGTGGCTTCACTTTGTTGTTGTTGTTGTTGTTGTTGTTTTGTAGCCAGTGTTAACTTAAAATTTTCCAAAGTAGTTTTAATATTAGAGAGTCAAACTACAAAAAAAAAGTCATAAACTATTAAAGTACTTGTAAGTCATAGGCTATTACAACTTGAAAGAGTTTTTGTACTCATTTAGTCCTTTCCACACATTGTTAGAACTGGGAATCTGAGGGCCCATAAAGTTATTTTTCTCAGCTCACGTAGGCGGTTGGAATCAGAGCCAGGATGAAGATATAGGTTTTGCGGCATCTAGTGTGCTGATTGTGTTTATTTCCCAATTACAAAAGAACAATTTCTAGGACAAAGTCACTATCTTTTTCTTTGGGGGGAATATTTTTCTGAGCACATTACATTCCACTGATGTTCATTGTGCTCACACGTGGAAACTTGGGTAAAATGTGCACATGCTCACACGTACAGGTCTTTAAGTCACTTCCAAATATTTTCTGAGGCAATTAGGTCACAGTCGTGGGTATGTGAGGGAAAATCCGTGAGTAGCAAAAAATCTAAATAGCTTGGTGATAGCTAAAAGATGGTATTGGTGAGCAATGATTTTTTTTGTTAATTGGAGATACTAGGTCTTCTCTGATTCCACTAGAAAATACCAGTGAAAGAGTTTTAATAAGGTATTATGGGAATGGGAAATATATATGGGAAAATGTATGAATTTGACTTATTCCATGTCTTGTGGGCACAGTTTTTAACATTCTCAAATGCTCAACATCTTTATCTACCAGACTAGATCTATTTTCAACAGTTTAAGCCAGATAAGATTAAGAAAAAATGTTTCTTGAGATGTTCACAAGTGTAGAAAGGAGCTATGGATATTTTCAATAAAAGAAGTCAGTCTCTTTGAGTTCTATAAGAGAGAAGAGTAATGCCAAATATCTTCACAGGATTTTCCAATAACCTTCCATGCCAGAGAGTTGTACAATACTTTAAACTGTTCCATCTACTTCTTTTTTTTCATGGAATCGGGCTATATAACATCAAAAAGTGAAACTGAAAGACGCTCAGTCGTGTCTGACTGTTTGAGACACCAGAAACTATACAGTCCCTGGAATTCTCCAGGCCAGAGTACTGGAGTGGGTAGCCTATCCCTTCTGCAGTGGATCTTCCTGACCCAGGAACTGAACTGGGGTCTCCTGCATTGCAGGTGGATTCTTTACCAACTGAGCTATCAAAAAAGCTTCTAATCTAGACTTTAATAAGTTTATTTTACTCCTTATGAACTTGGATAATTCATATTTTATTATTTTGAGGGTTTCTGAGAAATAATTTTATGTTTCTGCTAGTTACATTTTCATTTTCTTCAGGTAACTGAATGCTACCCTGATCACGGCAAGTTACCTTCTTTCCCCAAAGAGCAGGCATTTCTCAGAGGATGTTTTCTCAGAGGATGTTCACCTCTTGGAATACTTTTCTTCTAGTTCATAGCTACAGCAATTATCATCCTTGTTGTGTCATTGAACATACACCATACACATCTGGTCCCATACCAAATTCTCACTAAGTACTTGTGAAATTGATGAGCTTTGCTGGACTCTTTTTCTGTCCAACTGTTCACTTCATTTTGACTGCAAATCAACAGTTACTGTGACGGCACCAGTAAGTTACATATCACCTAACATTCAGTTCATCCTGTGTGTATTGCCCTAAGGATTAATTAATAGGAAATGACCTTCACTGTAATGCTTACTTTAGTGTTCTTGACTATCATTATCATCAGAGGAGGCTCAGAAGCATAATTTAGAGATGTACACTAGAGGGTGGTGTTTTACCTGGACACTAGACTCATCAATGCCTCGGCTTTGAGGAAGAATGAAAAATGTCTCCAGGAAATGTTCCCCATGTTTAATGTTACATAATTCTCAGCACATATGCCCCATTAACAAAGTTGATAAACTCCAGGGAATGGAAGCAGAGACTGAGTCACTTGGCGGCCTTGCTATCCCATTTCTTCAACACATTCCTGTAGGTGTTTGGTTTTCCTGAGCTCCACATGCAGAGTGTCACTTGAAAACCAACACTGATCACTGGGTGAGAATAGATTTGACTCTAGCTACAGGGAATTGGAAAGCAAGTGAAGCAAATAGTAACTGTGGGTAAAGCTATTAAACACACCGCTTCAATGTTGAAATCCCCTGAATCGTTTATGCGTACCTCCCTGGCTGACCTGAGAACAGAAACCATCAGTAGCGGAAGGAAAAATTGTCTTTGGAGTGCTCATGTTCCTGTACGTAGCTCCCTCTGGATTTGACTAGGTTAGGAAAAAGAAAAAAACAAAAACGACTCCAATCTAGTGCAGCGCATCTTTCATAACATCTCACGTGAAATGATCAAAATGTTGCTGAAAGTCTCTCCACTCTCCAGTAAACATGTTAATGTTAGTGATAGGTTAATTCATTTTGCTTCTGCTTGCTTGCTTTTGCCTTTGTGTTTTTCTCAGTTGACTCTTTTAATACTGGTAAAATATTTGCTCAAATCATGTACTCTATTGTGTTTTTTCATGACAAATGTCCAAATTTTCATTGACTTTTAAATGGACATCTCAATACATGCATGAAGGGGCATGGGGGAGACCTCAAATGTATTGCTTTGACGTTCCCCTTCAAGAAACTTCTTCCTGCTCTGACCAATGAAAATTTCCTTTTAGCACATGTAAGTACTCATCTGGTGGTATAGATTTTCACACTTATATTCTTTATTATTCTTTACCACTATCTGATTCAGAAAGACTGCTAGAATCAAGGTCTCCTGGAATAAATTTTAAAAGCATAGTTTCATGTGATCTAATTAAAGTTGAATTGACTGGTTCCTATTAAAGCTAAACCTTGTCCTCTACTGCCAAACTCTCTATTGAAGCTAGGTGCACACTTTCCTTCAAATGTTCCTAAGCATTTGGCTCTGCTGTTTTCATGCTCCCCTTTCTTCAGTGATACGATAACACTGCAATAATACTTAAATGCTGACATGACAGAAAACCTTGCCAGTTTGGCTCTCAACCTTGGCAAGCTTTTTGTTATAGTTGCAACCGGCTTACTCCTTGAGCTGCACAAAACTTCCAGAGCTCCTCCACAGCATGTCTTATAAAGGGGACTAAAAGGAAAAGTAAGAGAGATGCTAATTTTAGACAGAGAATAGTAAATAGGACAATAAATAAAAACTCTGTTTTGGCACATCAGAACTTTATTTTTTTTCCCCCTTTGAAATGTGTGATTCCTTTTCCCAAATGTTGCACTAGATTTATTTTTAAAGGTGTCATCTATTTCCATCCCAGTGCTATGTCATCTATAATTTAAATTTATGAGATAAATCTTGAGGTTCACCAGCGGAGCAGCTGGAGAATTCTAGCCACTTTGCCATTGAAAATGCAGATTTGCTGAAGGTGTTTGTGTCTGACAAGCCCCATTGAGAGCACCTCTTTCCCTTTCCTGACAAGTATCCATCAACATGTAATATTTATTCTTCTGTTATAGTTTCACTACAAATAATTGGCGGCCCCTCAGCAAGAAGACAGTTTCCTGCTGAGACAGCACTACCAGTGTAGCTTCACCGAGCCGAGAACAAATGCTCAGAAAAGAAAGTTTTCCTAGAACTGATGGATAAAATGAATGAGGGATATTTGCTGAAAGGAGGGAAAACTAAATCTGCTCCTTTTGTTGCATCATAATTTTTAGTTCTGGAGTCTTCCTTCTATGACTGTCAGAATAGCAATAGAATGTTCATATATGCGTGTTATGGCTGATAAAAATATTCCTGTTAACTTGGCCACCACTCCCCTTTCTCTTGCTCTCTTTCCATGTATATATACATACATACACATACATACGTATCTGAGCCTTTAGCTTCGCAATTATCTTTTTGTCATGAAAATTTTACACCCAGCTGTAGTTATTGTGTTAGGTGGACCATGGCCTTCATATGCTTGTCATGATCGCCAGTTTTCTTGTAACCCCCAGACCTAGCTCCCCGTTGTTGGGAAAGAAGAGCTTCTTAAAGAATTATGTTTCTACGAAATATGTGTGATTTGCACTCAAAGAGAAAAACATGACAAGTAAATGAATAAACAAGTTGGTATACTCTTTAAAAAAAAATAAGAATGGAGTGACAATTCAGATTTACCTTAATTTCTACTGCAGGAGTTTTCAAATGTTGAGAGTCAAAATTTGTTCTTCATTATCAAAGTTAAATAGTGGTTATTTTCTCCCAATTTCCAGGAAAATAATCAAACTGTTCTCTAGTATATGCCCTAATTTTAGTGTTAACCTCGTGATTATTTTTCAGTGTTTACTATCTAGAATAGCTCATAGTCTAGTGAGTAAAATGAATTAATGTGTAAGGGAGATATATTACAGTACAAACACACCAATGCCAGCATAAATACCAGCTTTAATGAATAGACACCAGTAGTCTTGGCTGTTACTTTGCATTCTATGCATTTCATGTAAACTTAACATTAATAAGCAATTTAAAACCCCCAGAGCTACACCCCAACATTTATTCTGAGTTGCTCTGAATGAGATGGAACTGATTAATAGTTTGTAGACTTTCACAAAGTTAGCCCATAACTGCTGAGGTTTTTGCTGTCAGAGGAAGTTTACCAACTACCATCCAATGTGCTTTGCTTATATTTTTAATAATATTTCAACCTAAGGAAAATAACCTGATTAAGTGGAATAGACTTAGTGAAAACTCAGGAGACTAAGTATATAGTCCATCATTTGATTGGCAATTACTTAAAAAAAAATCCAGTTAATATGTTTGCAATAAATATTTCCTGATTATCTTTGTGGTCACATGGCCAATTAGTAGTCAAAGTAAGATTAGAGACCCAAGTTTTAAAAATATGTACTGAACCTTCAAAGGGTATACTGAGTGTTATAACAAGTGGTTAGGGGTGAGTTGAAAATACCTGGTGTAACATCTTCCCTCATGAAAGTTATAATCTACATAGAAGACATATAACCTGTAAATAATTTAGAGACTAGTTCACATATTGTTAAACTCATATGACTCAGAAAGAAAAAAAAAAAAAAGATTGGTTTAAGGATTGTATTAAGGAGGGATGATGGATTAGCACCTTTGCCATCATTGATAAATTCTTTCCCTGGGCTTGCCTTCAGAGAAGGCAATGGCACCCCACTCCAGTACTCTTGCCTGGAAAATCCAATGGACAGAGGAGCCTGGTGGGCTGCAGTCCATGGGGTCGCTAGGAGTCGGACATGACTGAGCCACTTCACTTTCACTTTTCACTTTCATGCATTGGAGAAGGAAATGGCAACCCACTCCAGTGTTCTTGCCTGGAGAATCCCAGGGACAGCAGAGCCTCATAGGCTACTGTCTATGGGGTCACACAGAGTCGGACATGACTGAAGCGACTTAGCAGTAGCAAGGCTTGCCTTCAACTCAGGAGCCCTGAATTTCCTGTTTATTAACATTCTAGCTAAGTTTCCTTGTTTAATTTGCTAACCTTTTCCTTTCTCTATCAGAGATGGCTACTACTACTTACCTCTAATTATTTTCTAAGGACTAAATGGTTGACCAACTACTTGGTAAATTGTAAGTTGTTATAACAATATAAGATATCTTTATGCTCATTTTTCTGTGCCAGGAAAAAAAGTCTAGTTGAAGATCAAGATATTAATGATAAAATAATTATACTAGGTGATATTTATTGTGGTTTTTTTTCGTGTGTGTGGCCCATCGTAGTTCTCAGTTTAATACGTTTATGCTCATTTAATTTATGTATCACAATTTACTCATAGATACACATAACCTAAAAAAGATAAAAATGCCAAGCTGTGTGATAGGTTAAAAAATAGTTACCTATACCATTCTTTAATGTCAAACTGAATTGTCATTCGTTAATGCAAAATTCTGCATGCCAGACTTAGAATTTAGAAGATAGAACTTTTGGATTCTGAGTAAAAGAGATCATTGAGAACTGTGAAGGTCAAGAACAACTTTGTAGGAGGCTCGGATATAATCTGAACTTTTAAAGATGGGAAGGATCTTGATATCTGAGAAGAAGGGAGAGAGTATTCTAATCCAAGGGAAAAGAAGAGCATAATCAGCAGGGAATGAAATATCTTTCATGGCACAAGAAATACATCTTGTGCCCCAGATGTGGTGTTTGCTAAAAATGACTTTGGCCAATTTGTGTATCCACAGTTAGGGTGTGCAGTTGCTAATTTGCCTCTAGTCAGCATCACTAGCTATCTTTATTAATGTATGTTTAACAATCCCACATCTTAATGCTTTCAAGACATTTGAATTTGAAGCCCCTTGCATAAAACAAGAGCAGGTTTAAAATGGACAAGAGGAAAATATTAACTCAAAGGGGATGAACTCCCAAGGTTTATAAGGGTTGTTCCTTCAGATGCAAAGTAGGCTGTAATAAATATTATAATAGACAACACAAGAGTGTTTTAAAATATGAAATCGTGAGGTCGTGAAGACTTCTGGACCCTATTGAGAGAACTCAAAATAGTTTTAGGGTCTTTAAGATTTTTGTACTTGGTGTGATTAGCCATATTTAGTAGGTGAGCAAAATGAATCATGAAGGTTGTAACTTGCCTAGGGTCATGCTGCTAATAAGCAGTAGTTTAAGGATTAAACTGTTGCTTGTTTATCTATCATGTGTCAGGTACTGAGAGACACTTCCCACATATTTTCTCCTTAAATCCTTACGATAAGTTTGTATGTGCGGCATTAATACTGCTACTTTTGCCAAGGTTTTTACTACACATTTCAAATTAAGACTGGGGCCTCTTGATATCATGATATATTTCAATAATCCCAAATTTTGGGGAGAGAGACTTTTGCTCTTTCACATCAGCAGCATCAGAACCTCAAATCTAAGAAATTCAGTGTCACGAGAACCTCACCAGCCCTTCATGTGGGTTATTAATACCTGGTCAAACCCTCTGGCACATTCAACCTGCTTGTGGTGGAAAAACCTCAGATACAGCAGTCACTAGGAGAAAATATCAGAGTTCTCTGACCCTGTATTTTGTTCAGTAATAATGTAAAGAATATCTTTGAAAAATATGGGTAGTTAAATTGCCTGCTTTAAAGAAGAAGAGTAGGCGGAGACTCTGTAATTCCACACCTGTTTCTAGCCAGCCATGGCCTCTAGAGCTTTGGAAAAATGACTCAACTTTTCTCAGGCCTATTTTGGGTCCCTGCTGCAGAAACCTTCTGAATGAAATATGTCTTGCAGTTGATATCCTGCTTCAAATCTACTTGGGGCCTCAAACAGCAGGGTGTCTAGAAATACTAGTCTCTGCTACGAGAGCAGAAATCTTAAAGAGCCATGCAAATTGGATCCACCCGGTCTTTAACTTGGGCCAATTCTTCCACAGTATGTGCAGACGCATTCTTAGTTGACTTGACTGCATAATAGAGATAATTATAAGTACTTACTTATCTCACAGGGGTCTACTGAAGATTAATTAGTTAATGTTGGCAGACCAAAGGTGCAATATATGTGCTAAGTATTATTATTATTACTGTGCCACTTATCTTGAAAGAATGTTGTTTCTGAAGTCATAGTGCCTATGTGCCATCTGCTCACAGCAGCCTTTACCATCTCTCTACTCAGAGACTGAATCCGGTATCTGAATAAATAGATGTGCTCAAAAAAAATCTATCACACCTCCATCTGTGCTTATGGAATATGAATTCAGACATAGGCAGAAATGCAAATCAATCACAAGTGGAGAGGCTTCTCCAGTGCCCAGAGTCACATTTTGAGATGTTGCTCTAATATTCTTGCTTTTCATTTTAGAATCCGCTAACTCACGATGCGAGGCTTCTGTGAAATTCTCTCTTCTGCATCTGAAATAGGATGTCATGTTAGAGGCCTGAACTGCCTTCTCTTTTGTTCACAGAAAGTTGAAAGAGAAAACTTCCCCAGAACACATTCACTGCCAATCTTTTGCAGAAATTAGCTCTATGCTTTTAATGCTTTATATATTAGGATAATTATTAGAAGCTAATGAGTTTTTAAAGGTCCTTATATGAAATCATGATTTTGAAACTTCCCTCCTGCTGGAATTATAACTATGTTACAGACAACATGGTATGATCTATGATCCATTTTTACTAATGACAAAAGAATGAAGATGCAGCTTTTTATGAATAAGAACTCCTTCCAGAACATGACAGGGCACTGCAACTGTGAAAGCCCTGAAAATCAGAAAGATTCAAACCTTAAACTAAAATTATCCAAATGTTTCACGGATGCCACTACTGTAATATAAATACCATTTTTTTTGCCTTTGAAAAAGTTATTGGTATCACAATTATCATAGATATTCAATATTCTTCCACAGTGGGTGGCTCAATGGAATTATTTCTTCCCTCATCATCCTGCTAGCTCTTCCCTGAGTCTGCTGCCGAAAGTAAATTTATCTTCTCTCTGAAATATGCCTCCCTTGATCCATAAATCCAGAATAATTCCAATAATGGTTTTGTATAGTTTTATTTTTTGTATCCAGTTTATTTACAAATTTCTCATCTAGTCCAAGGGCATGCTAAAACATCTTTTATGGTGATAGTGGAATTATTAGTCAAGTAGGAAATAAACTCCAGTTCATTGAAGTTCCTATGGCCTTTTATATGCATAACCTGATCTCATGGAGGATGCAAGCAACATTTGAATTCAATTCATCTAATCTAAATTATGCATCTACCTTATGAATTGGTTAGGTTTTAGGAATATAAAGAAGACTGAAATACCTTACCTAGTTTCTCCCCAAGAAGATAAATCTATATCTAACTGTATTAAAATGATAAGTACCAAAGTAGGCAATTTGAGCAAGTCTTGAGAGAGCTCAGAAGAGGGAATGATTCATTTGCCTGAGAGTCAGGAAGGAGAGTTCCAGAAGGCTTGGATGACGTTTGAAGGGTATCTGTGAAGATGGATGATGTTTGAAGGATATCTGTGAAGGATGGAAACAGCATGGGTAGAACAGAGGGTCAGAGAACTCTGACGTTTTCTCTTAGTGACTGCTGTATCTGAGGCTTTTCCACCACAAGCAGGTTGAATGCGCCAGTGGCTTTGACATGGATGGAAGGCATACTTGGTTGTCCTGACTCTCTACTTGCAAGAAGACTGCTACCCCTTTCAACTCTGCTGTGTCCTGTTTTGTTAAAAATGAGCCTTGGACACCCTTCACATTTTAAGTTTTCTTCTTAGACTCTTGGATTTTACTACCCTCTCAAACCTCAGATCCCTTGACCTAGTTTTCCATTGTTTGCCCCTATACGTGAAAATAGATGCCTTTCCCTATTTTGAACTGCCCCTTGAACATGACTTCAGCTCTGATTACAAAAGTACAGCAACCCCAGATACCACCCCGCCTGGTGTCCTTGCAGAGTTCACATTGAACACCATGAGGGGACTTGGGAATACTTTCAGGCAGAGGAAACTACAAAGGGTAAAAAGAAAACATAGACAGCAAAGATTAGGACTTGTGTAACAAAAAGCAAGCTGTCCGAGGGGGCCAAAGCGCTCTGTCCTCATGCATGAGGACATTTGACAGAATGAGGTAACCAGCCCCACAATAGCAGTGATGCTGTGAACGAGCCAGGTAATCCTACCCCAGCAATGCTTCAGCCCATCCCTCAGAAAATGCTAATCATAGACAGGGTATGCACACAAATAGACTTAACTCCCTGAACAGCCATGACATCGTTTCTTCTTAGAGAAGATGATCTAATCCATCATTCCTTGAACCTAGATTCTTCCCATTTAGGGGTCCAAGTCTCTCAGGGAATAGCTCTTAAGAACATCTAGAAAAGTTAAATATTTTATGAACTTCCTGATTTACTAATTTGTGATAGAGTAAATGCAAAGGTATTCAGTGGCTTGAGTCTTGGGTATTTTAGAGCTTGGTTGCCTTTGCCAACCCATCTTGTTAGTGATACAATAATGGGTAGCAGTTGGGGAGTCAAGGTTGCCCCTGGATTTGCTGATCTTTAATGGTACTCACGTTACTGAATAGACTAAGAGTCTGAAACCCTTGTCCCCTCAGGGATAATGTGATGGAATGGGGCTAGCTCAGAAGACTTGCAGCAAGACCACTTATGCAGTGCCTTCTCTGTAGACTAAAAAAGGGAGTCTGGACTCAGGGCTGTAAATTTGGCACTGTCCACGAGTTCTAAATTGACTTTAAAATGAATGAGGTAATGGAATACTCAGACAGAAGGCTCATCCATTATAGAAATACACCTCAAATTGGTCCTTCTTTTGGTAGAGGCTAAGGAGTACTTGGAGTTAAAACTTGGCAAGTTATTTGCTTACCAGGTCTTGCTGGGATTTGAATTAACTGTCACAGTGATAAAATTTTCCTAGAAGCTTAAATGAAAAAGCCAACATAAATGTTACAGAAAGCCTTCAAAATTTTCAGAATTAACTGTTTGATCTAGTTAGCATCTCTAGTTCTGTTGGTCCAGTCCATTTAAAACAGCTTTCTGTGAGGGGATAAAGAGTGAAATTGAAGAAAATCACACATATGGCATGGGCCTATCTATTTATGTAGTAGAAGAAGAGGCAGAAAACAGAGAGAGAAGGAAATGAGAAGAAAAGAGATGGTGCGAAGAAACAAGTAAAATGCTCCTTTAGCAGACCCTGAAAATTCTCAATCAGGCCATTAAAAAGAACAACAAATTAAAGAGTATTTAAAAAGCATTCAAAACGCAGCCAGCTGAATAGAACCCACATGCCTCTGTGAGCTTTACACATTGCTCAGGAGCTTCTTAGTGTACTGAGACTCTACTAAGTTGCATGTGGTTTTCATTCTCTTGTTTTTATAGCTTTTTGGTATTTACTTTGGATCTGTTGAGACCCCTAACCATTTTCTGGTCTGAAGATGCTGTTGTAGACAATACCACAAAGATAATCTCTTTTTATAACTATCCCATCACACTAAAATCTGGGCATCTTTACTCTTTATTTAGTATGTCATAATTTAATCCTCTCAGCTACATTATGAAGTTGTTACCCATATCTCTATTTTGTTGCTTAGCTGAGAATTTTCAAGATGGAATAACTTGCTCAAATAAGTGGTACAGCAGCTTCAAAATAAGATTGTCTTCAAAATAAGATTTAATTCCTCTACTGTTTTCTCTAAATTACATGCATGCTATTAAATTCTTGCAGGTTCATTTATCTGTAGGAATCGTTCTGCAGTTGCATGATTAGAATTTAAAAAGATTACATTGACCACTGAACATCTCTTTACCTTCCCTTGACTCTCAGAAATTTTTTGCCTTGAGGGGACAAATAGTAAGATGACAATTGTGACATGAAATGTCGTTATCAGACTTTTAAAACTTTTGTAAAATTTATCCATCACTGTCAAATCATGAAAATATGAAGTTTATAAAGAATCTAAGTAATGCTTACTTTAACTTCTGGGTTTAATTTTTTTAATATTTTAAATTTAAAAAGTAACACACACATATAAATATATATATATGCAAAAATTCCAAACAGTAAAAAAGTTATAATATGAAAAGAAACTCTTCCTTCCATCCTTGTTCTGCAGTCCCAATTTTCAGATTAGAGTCTTTTGTATTTCAAACAATTTTCAAATATATGCAGACATAAAATATTTATCTTTTTGAAAACATATTTTGGTGATATTTTCATTATCAGCTCTATAGCTTTCCTTGCTTTTCATAGCTGCAGAGTTATTTTATTTATGAGTAAACTGAAATTGATTTAACCCATTTATGACTACTTGGCATTTAGAGATTTTTACAGATTTTTGTTCTTTCTAAGTATGCTGCAATGAACATCATTGTTTTTATTTGTTTATAAATGTATATATAAATGCTGGATAAATGCTTTGAAGCTGCATTACTGAGTCACAGCTTAGATAAATTTATAATTAAATGTCTGACTAAATTTTCCTTCTATGTGTGCCTATTTCCTACATCAGTTAGAATGTGTACAATACATATGTTTATTATAATTAAAAAATTATCTTCTTTAAAAAGCTTTATAAAATATTTTTCTTTAATTCTTCATATTATGGGGCTTGGGACATAGAATCTATAAATTTTTATGTACTCAAATTTATTAATATTTTCTAATGTTGCTTTAGATGGTTATTCTTATTTAGAAAGAGTATTTCCATGTCAAAACTTTTTAATGTAATTTTTTAGTACTTTTAAAGTTTTATTTTTACATTTAAATCTTTGATACATCCGGAATTTACTGGGGTCAACTCTTAAGGCCATAACAATTTCTTTATGGTTAGCTAGCTGTCCCAACATGTTTATTCAGAAAGTTATTTGTTTTTCATTTGATTTGAAATGCCAACTTTATCATACAGTAAATTCTCATTTGTAGTTCTGTTTCTTTCTTGACTGTTTCTTCCATTTAATTGCTCAATCTTTCTAATTAGACACAAGCACCAAATACTTAGTTGTATTAAAATATATTTTACTATCTTATGAAGGTATTCTCCTTCACTGCATCAAATTTTTTCAGAAACTGGCTGCCAATTTTTTCATGTTTATTTTTACATAAGAAATTTAGAATCAGCTAGCTCAATTTCCAAAAATAAGGCTGTTGGTATTTTATTTGGATCTTGTGAAATCTGTAGATTAATTTAGTTTGAACTTACAATTTTACAGTATTAAATCTGTGCAGGAATAATTTTTGTCATTTTTCCTTTTGAAGCCTTTTAGAAATACATATCCTTTAGTAGAATTAAAACATCTTTTCCAAAAAGATTTTTCACGTTATGTAATTAGCTTCATACCTAGATATTTATTTTTATTTTAAAGATGAGATTCTTATTTTCCTTTTTTAAAAATAGCTGGATACGTTTGTTTCTAGGAAAACAATTCATTTTCATGTATTTATTTATTTGGATTTGGCTCCGTGAGTTAATATTTCTATTGCTTTTAATTTTAATTGTTTTACATTTTCTAGTTGTATAATCATCTGAAAAGAACGTTGCTTTATCCTTTCCAGTATTTACATCTTTTATATTTAAAATCAGTTTAAGTTTCTAAAAAGTTTTTAAGGTATATATCATCTGATACTCCTAGGGTAATAAGTATTTAAATATTAGTGATATTAGTAGTTATCCTATTTTATTGTTACTGAATTTAATGAGGATGCTTTTAATATTTCACTGTGCTTATGGATTTTGCTTTCAGACATATATATCAAACAGATTAACTTATACAAAATACCAGTTGTTTTATACAATTTTATTAAAAACCAAAATTCTGTTTATCAAAAGACTTTTTCCTGTGTACAAAGATAATCATTCGCTTTTATTTTCTTACTTTTAATAGTTTAATAAATATTGATAGATTTTATATAAGGATGTTTTATAACATATCCTTGTATATGTTTTATATAAGGATATTTACATTCCTTTAATAAACCTTATTAATCTTGTTCTATTCCTTTAATAGTCTGAGAATTTTTGTTTTGTTTTATATACAAAAGTAGTATCGGTTGTAATTTTTTCCACCTTTTTAAATCTGGAAAGATGTTTTTCTAGATTTAGAACATTAGTTTTATGTTGGCTTCATAAAAGATAAACTTGGAAGCTATGTTTTTATGCTTTCTAGAATATTTAAAATAACTTTATATTTTTTCTGTTTTTCAAGGGATGTTTAGAATTCATCACTGAAACTCTTTAGTAAAGGACTGGCTTGTTTACAGTTAGGGTTGAATGAAAATTTGTCTTAATTTTTCTCCTAAGAAAATTGGAAAATCTGCCTTTACCTAATTTGACTTTTGCTGTCTTTAGGAACAATTTTGTTTCTACTATTACCATAAAAAGCATCATCCTTTTCACACATTTAAGTTTATCTTTAGTGTGTGACAAGTATTTTCTCATAATTATTTTCATTTTCTCTTCATCTCTATTTATTAACAAATTCTAATTTTTCTTATTTTTTTATGGTATGTGCTTTCTCCTTATCTTATTTTTCCAAGATGAGTTTATACATACACACATACATATGCATGCAGGGACACACATACATATTCTTAAATTTATACATGTATATGGTCATATATAATGTATGTGTATAATACACAGTATGCTACTGCTAAGTCATTTCAGTCGTGTCCGACTCTGTGTGACCCCATAGACGGCAGCCCACCAGGCTCCACTGTCCCTGGGATTCTCCAGGCAAGAACACAGGGGTGGGTTGCCATTTCCTTCTCCAAAATACATAGTATAGATATATAATATATAGTTGCTAACACATTGAATTTTTATTTTTTATTACATGTGCTTGTCTGTGAATATTATCATTCAATATTACATATATATGCATAGTTATTATATTTGCATGTATGCCTAATATATATTCAGTAGAATCCCAGGGACAGGGGAGCCTGATGGGCTGCCATCTATGGGGTCACACAGAGTCGGACACGACTGAAGCAACTTAGCAGCAGCAGTAGCAGCATTTATATGAATACCTCAATTAATGAATTTGCTTTTTTATACTTTCTCTATTTTCTAATTTATTAATTTTGCATTTATCACTAGTAATTCCTTCCTTTTACCTTTTTTAGTTTCTTGTTTTGCTACTTTTAAAATTTCCTCAATAGAATATTTTATTAAATTATTTTATCCTTGGTATTTAAGAAAGGTAATTATTAAAACCTGTTAATTTCTTTTTGATTACAGTCTTAGTTTTCATAAGTTCTGATATATAATGACTTGAATGTTATTTTCTTGGTATTCTATATTTAACTCATGAATTGCTAAATATAGAACTTCTGAATCTTTAAAGATTTGGTATATTGCTTTTTCCTTTTTTTATCATAATTGTAGTGTATTATAAGCAGAGAATTTCTCTAATCTCTTTGTTTAAAAAATCACTTTAAGTTTTCTTTATAACCTAAGCCATATGCTGTTTTACTCATAAAAATATATTTTATTAGGAATATCTATACACATTCTTTTGGTCTCTTTGCCCAAATGAGCTTAAAAATGTGTTTAAAATGCTGTGCTGCTCTTATGTATCTTCTGTTTTCATTAAACCACCTATTTGTACTCCTTTGGGGTTCTTTTTCCTCCTCTTCAACTCTACTATTAATGTAACATATTTTGCCTTCTTTTTTCTTAGCATTTTTCCCAATATGCCTTTTCCTATTTGTTTTTTTTATTACTTTGAAAATGAAAGTTTTAGTCGCTCGGTTGTGTTCAGTTGTTTGCAACCCTATGGACTGTACCCGCCTGGCTCATCTGTCCGTGGAATTCTCCAGCCAAGAATACTGAAGTGGGTAGCCTTTTCTTTCTCCAAGGGATCTTCCCAACCCAGGGATCAAACCTGCGTCTCCTGCATTGTAAGCCAGATTCTTTATTGTCTGAGCCACCAGAGCCCTTACTACTTACGGACACTTTATAAAGTTTAATTTGCTATGGGACTGAGCTTTCTTGTTGATCCAATTAGATTATCTTTTATTCTCAATAAATTATTTTATTCTGTTTGGCTTCATTGATGTGAGAAATATGATTGATCTTAATATCATATCTAATGAATATTTCATATTTCCTTATTTCCAGTCTTTTGCTGAAGTCTGTATTTAATCATGCTTCTGTTTATGTATTTTTTTTCTTCTGACTTGGAATGTTTATTAACTTTCAAGTTTTTCTTGTATGTTTAACTATATATACTTCTTAATTTGGGCTTCCCTGGTAGCTCAGAGGTTAAAGCATCTGTCTGCAATACAGGAGACCTGGGTTAGATCCCTGGGTCAGGAAGATCCCCCTGGAAAAGGAAATGGCAACCCACTCTAGTATTCTTGTCTGGAGAATCCCACGGACAGAGGCGTCTGCCTGCAATACAGGAGAGCTGGGTTAGATCCCTGGATCGGGAAGATCCCCCTGCAGAAGGAAATGGCAACCCACTCCAGTATTCTTGTCTGGAGAATCCCATTCACAGAGGAGCCTGATGGGCTACAGTCCACGGGGTTGCAAAGAGTCGGACACGACTGAGTGACTTCACTTTCACTTCTTAATTTATTAACTTTAGAAAATTAATTGAATCCCTACATCAATATATTAAAAAAATTAACTCATTTATACTTTTGTTACTGTCGCTTCCCAGTGCATAATATATTAGTTTTGGTTGATATTATGATTATTATTAACTTTTATTAATAAAATATACTTCAGAAAATTAGAAAATATATATTGAGTTCTCCCTGAGGAAATAATTATGCACTCACTTCATCAAACTTCCTCTTCACTCATCCTCTTTCTGTTTTGTCCTTTATATCATTATATAAT
This sequence comes from Capra hircus, assembly GCF_001704415.2. Lineage (NCBI taxonomy): Eukaryota > Metazoa > Chordata > Mammalia > Artiodactyla > Bovidae > Capra > Capra hircus. The sequence goes on from NC_030814.1 coordinate 21,307,529, forward strand.
TGACAAGTAATCATAGTAATACCCATATTTCTTTATCATTATTTATTTTATGTGCATGGAATCAATGGTCACCATTTTTATATTCTTTTTCTTTAATTTTATTGGAGTTAATAGTTCATTTACAATCTCATGTTTAATTTCTTCTTTCCAACCAAATGACTCAGTTATACATTATATTATTTTTCATATTCTTTTCCATTATAGTTTATTACAGGATATTGAATATAGTTCCCTGGACCTCATTGTTTATCTGTCCTATATGTAATAGTTTGCATCTGCTAATCCCAAAGTTCCAAATCTTTCCTCTCCACCACCCCTTCCCTTTGGAAATCATCATTCCTATATTTTTAAAAGTTTCATTCCTGGTCTTTATTTTGACTAATCTTGGTCAGGTTCGATTTTGTGATTAAGTAGTTCTTGAATATGCTTGAATGGGGATTGTATAGCCTGGGCTCTGTGTAATTTCTCTCTGTTGCCTTAATTATTAAGAGACTATTTATTAATTATTTGTTGTTGAGAACCAAATAATTTAGACCACCTTTTCCTTTCCTCAGCAATTTATTCTTTTGTCTAATTTGTTATATATTTTATTTTTTTTGTCTGCCTAGAATTAGTTTTTTATGCTTTAAAGTCCAGCAACTCTTCCAGAATATGTTGTAATGTTGGTTGGTCCATATCACTTACTTTCCATATGATAGAATTCATAATTTTAATATACAAATTCAGATCTTTATTATTTCATTGTTTTAAGGGCCTTATTAAGAAACTGTGTTCTTTTCCTTAGAAATATAAACTCTATATATATGTGTATGCATGATATATTTTCATGTATAGAATTTATCCCCCTTTTACGACTGCACATTTGTTTTCCTTTTTTAATATTTTCTGTTTATTCAAGTTGATCCATGTCCCCAGTGTCTTTCCCATATTATCTCTACTATATTTTGTTTCTTTTAATGTGTCTTTATGTACAAAATTGATTTAACTCCAAATTCCACTTACACTTTAGCATTTTAATTTTTTTCTGGTGTCTTCCTTTTCTGGACTCCTTGATTGCATGTGTTTCTTCCTTGAACTCTCTGAAAACAAGTATTTTTTCTTTAAGCTATGATGGAGAAAGATTTTTTGAAGGCTCACTCTTCTCTTCCATCATACATGAAATTGTCTGATGCCCAATCCCATGCCTGTCTCCTGAATCTTATTACTGTTGATTGAGGCTGCACTATGGTTCAACTTGTGGTCATGAAGTATGAATAAAGAAGGTGGCTTAGTGAACGAGGGCATTTACCACTTCAATTTGAACATTTTTTCTCTGCTGAGATGTCTGCCATGACCCTGGTACATGCCAAGAGTATTTGTGCAGTAATGAGCCTTGCACATACAAGAATTGAAACAATCTCAGATGGAGGCAGCATGGTGCAGTGGTTATAGGCACAGGTTTTAGAACCAGATAGCCTTCTTGGCTTACAACTTAACTTCACTTACTAGCTACGTGCTGCTGAAGAAATAGCCTCTCTGAGCTGCTCGCCTGTACCTACATCACAGACTTACTGTGAATATCAGTGACGTTAACACGTTTAGAGCACTCAGTACATAATAAGCACCAAAATAGCTTTCACAGCAATACTTAGAATCTTATGTGGAACAGACTGGTTAAGAATTAGGAAAGGAGTATGACAAGCCATATATTGTCACCTTGTTTATTTAACTTATATGCAGAACATATACACATCATGTGAAATCCTGGGCTGGATAAATCACAAGCTGGAATCAAGGTTGCCAGAAGAAATATGAATAACCTCAGATATGCAGATGCTACCACTCTAATAGCAGAAAGTGAAGAGGAGCTAAAAAATGCCTCTTGATGAGGGTAAAAGAGGAAGGTGAAAAAGCTAGCTTAAAACTCAACATTCAAAAAACTAGGATCATAATATCCCAGTCCCGTTACTTCATGGCAAATAGAAGGGGAAAAGTGGAAACAGTGACAGATTTTCTTGGGCTCCAAAATCACTGCAGATGGGGACTGCAGTCATGAAATTAAAAGACACTTGTTCCTTGGAGAAAAGCTATGACAAACCTAGACAGCATATTAAAAAGCAGAGACATCACTTTGCTGATAAAGCTTTAGTCAAAGCTATGTTTTTTCCAGTAGCCATGTATCGATGCAAAAATTGGACCATAAAGCAGACTGAGCTTGAAGAATTGATGCCTTCAAATGCGGTGATGGAGAAGACTCTTGAGAGTCCCTTGGCCTGCAAAAGAGTCAAACCAGTCAAACCTAAAGGAAATCAACCCTTAATATTAACTGGAAGCACTGATGCTGAAGCTCCAATACTCGGTCACCTGATGTGAAGAGCCGACTCACTGGAAAAGACCCTTATGCTGGGAACCAGTGAAGGCACAAGGAGAAGAGGGTAGCAGAGAATAAGATGGACTCAGTGGGCATAAATCTGAGCAAACTCTGCAAGACAGTGAAGGACAGGGAAGCTTGGTGTGCTGCAGTTATGGGGGTGCAAAGAGTCAGACACGACTTAGCAACTGAACAGCAACAACTTTCACTAACACTTAAACACTTGTTGTAATACAGCATACTTAATGGTAAGGATTGCATGGTTTCAAACACCAGCTCTGCCACTTTTTAGCGGTGTGACATTGTAGAATTTGTTTAAACTTCCTGATTCCTCATATGCAAAAAGATTATATTAGTACTGATTTCATAGAGTGTAGGGGAGGTTTAATACAATATATGATATATGGTAGGGACTCAATAGTTTTATTGATAATCATAGCTCACAGGAAAACCTAACTTGGCATAGAATCAGAGTATGATTTAATTTTGATTCATTCGTGAGCATTAAATAATGCCTGAACATGGGTATTTCAAGGTGTTATGACATGTGAGCATTTACCACAGTATTTAGTACAATAATAACTTAGTAAGTGGTTGTAAAATGAATAAATATTAATAGAAAGAATGTTATCAATTTGATACCACTTTCTCCCCAACACTTTTGCCTCCTGTTTTTAATTGTGGAAAAGATACTGAGTTCAGTTTGGAAGGTTTCCTACTTCATCATCTTATTTATCCTTTCTTGTCTTCTTTGTTTTCAGTGACTTCTTTTCTTTCTATTCCTATTTTAATAGGACCAATTATCTACAGGAATATAGTAGAGATTGATGGGAATTTGAAGTCCTTTAAATTCCAATATAAATATTATTTTTATCTCCTAGGATCAAGCCTCTAATTCAGCTTGAATACTATTATGGATTGCCTTAATTACAGCCCATCTATGTGGGGTAGATAGTTCACAATATTTATTTAAAACATTATCCTGATACGGAGAACTTTCAGTTACATATTTTCCACTTAATTTATTTGACTCATCATTATTTGTTTGCAGTCGCTTGTGTATCCTAAGTTTAATAGGAAAGTGGCTTGCCTTCTCCAAACAGTAACCAAGCTTCATTTCCCAAGCTGTGATAGAATTGTCAGTCTTTGTGCCTGATTCTTATTTAACCAGCTTACTGCAGTTATTATCTTTATTATTGTTATCGTTACTGTTCACTGAGTGCTAAAAACCTATTCAACACTTTTAAATATTTAAGTCAAACATAAATCAAATATAGCTTCTGCCCTGGCAGCTCCTATCCTGAATTCTACAACTGATATCGCAGAAAAAGAAAGAAATAGATGAGAACACAATGAATTTAGTTCATCTAGGGTTAACACCATTTCATACTCAATTCTTTCACTGGTGTTATTTCTGAGGAGATCTCTTGAACTACATTAAGTTCTTTGAGGAATATGAAAAAGTAAAAGGCATATAAAAATTTGCAATTTAGTTTGGAAGACCAAAAATATGCATACAATATGACTAGGCAAAAATTACTAGGTACCCTGTGCTAATCAATAAATATTCATTGAGCCTCTACTGAATGCCAGGTATGAAGAGAGAGGCTTAGCATACAAAAAAGTTAAGACATAGTCTCTTTGATTTCAAAAAACTAAGAATTTGAATTGAATATGGAGAGAAAATATTACTTGATAATGCTAGTACTGCGACCACTACAAGCCGATGTTTATTGCAAAGTCATTGTATGTGCAGTTACTCTTTTACAGGCATTTCACATTCTGAGTTCCTCATTATCATTTTAAAGATGAGAAATTGAAGGCACAGAATATTGAGGTCACTTGCTCCAGATCATCTAATTAGTAAGACAATTGTGTATATAGGCCTAAATGAAGGTGAGATAAAGTGGGCTCAGAATTAGGAAAATCCCTTCGAAAGAGCTAAATTTTTAGTGCAGTCTCAATAAGATAAGGACTTTCGGGAGGAAGGAAGGGCAGTAACCAGTGTTCAGTGAAGAAGCGGAGGTGTGGAGAGGAGTGAAAAATGTTGGTAATAGAACAAAGGGAGGCAAGCTTTGGTTCTGCTCAAGACTTTAGGGAAATCATGAATAAAATGCTTCTGAAATGCCAGAAAAGTTGAGTAAGATAATCAAAGATAACAGCTTCTCCCCACAAAAGTTTTCCCTGCCTGTTTTGGAAAAACTTGGACTGAACGTCCAGGTAACATTTGAGAACTGACCTGACAGATGAAAAGCTCTGTTGTTTTCCTAATGCCTTATAGTGCCTCAGAGTCACTCTTCAGAGCCAGGGCATTCTTTTCAGACTATCACTCTCAATATTGCAGATAACGCTAGACAGAACACAGAACCAAGCCATTATCTCTATTAACACTTAGTGCCCATTAGCTCATTTGTGAGTTTATTGGCTCACTGAAGTTATTAGGTCTCAGTGACAGAATGCTAAGCAGATAAGTGATCTTAATGGAGGTGAGAGTGTATTATAGGATTGCTAAATCATAGCTAAGCAATGGACACTGCCAAGTGATGAAAAGTCAGGGAAATTGAAAGGTGAAGCAAAACTGAGTCCTAACTTTGTGAGTTTGCCTAGTGCTGGCCTGAGAAAGTCAGACAGGAAGTGTAGGGTAGAATGAGTAGGGTAGAAAGGGAAATGGGGTATTACTCCTCAGTTTTTTTATATAACACTCTTGGCAGTGGTGTGCAGGGACTTGCTCATAACAGTTTCTGAGAGCTGATTGTTAAATTGACAAAAATCCAGCAGCTGGTTCATAAATTGATGTCATATTCAACTTGACCATGGTGGGTATATTTACACCACAGAAAGTGGCAAGTGTTAAAAATCAAACTTTCGGTTAATACCTTCCCATCTTCCCCAACTCCCATCCCCTCCCCTACCCACAAGGCACATACTTCCTTTGTGGTAGATTGCAAGCTAAGACAGGAAAGGGAAGGCATGAGGGTTAATTAGCCCGCCATGGGCTCTGAGGGGACAAATGCCTTACACTGTGCTAATAGGAATTAGAACTTCTTAGAGAAAGTGAGGACAGAATGCCCTCCAACCCCATCATTTCTTGGACTCATATGAGCAAACACACTTGATGATATTTTTAGTTTCTTGCTTTTCTAAGACTGTAAGATACCATGATGTCTGTGATTCACAGGAGTGAAGAATGCGGGAAAGATTTAGAAAGTGAAAACGTTGAGGCTGTTATTGATTGAACAGTTTAGGGAACCACAGTGGCTGAGGCAATGTAGGCTGTATTTCCTTAAAATGGGGCTGCTTCTTCAGTTCAGTTCAGCTCGGTAGCTCAGTCGTATCCGACTCTTTCAGACCCCATGGACTGCAGCACGGCAGGCCTCCCTGGCCATCACCAACTCCCGGAGTTTTTACTCAAACTCAATGCTTCTTCATCCTCCACTTAAATTCCCATTCTTCGAGCTCTTCTTCTTCCATTGGGACTTCATACTGTTTTTGGAACTGTTTTAGACTGGAGAGTATCAAGGGAAAAGAAAGGGAAAAGGGAAGGTTTATAATAGGCGTCTAAGAAGAACAAAAGCAGACTATTGGGGGGAAAAAAAGGTGACAGGGAAAACAAAAAGTGCAGCAATACTTTCTAACATCCTATTAGTAAAGAGCCTTGAAACTCTCAAGTTGCGAGAATAAAGCCACTTAAGCAGATGGGGGAAGATAAAAGTTAGATGAAACTATAAAATATTCCAGTTACTAAACTGAAGAAACCATTAGTGGAGCTCCTCCTTTCATTTAAACAGCGTGAATAAGACTCATTCAATAATAAATTCTTATCCTGCAAGCTGTTTGTAGAGTCAAGGAACTTATCTCATGCAGGTGTTCCATGTGTGAAATGCCAAAACAGATAATAGAAGCCCCAAACATACCATATTGTGGTTAGAGGGAACTCTAAACCCAAAGACACAGTAAGAGGAATAAGGGGTTCTCAGAACAAAAGTATGTTTGTGCTTCAGTGCTGTTTCAAAGTGATTCCATTCGTTTTAATCAGTTATACTTTTTGTGCCATAAATTCCATATGTATACTAATTATACTAATAAAATTTGAGTTTAACATTGCAAAGAGAGAGCTTGTGAGTTCCGTGAGACGATAGAGCTTTTCCTAAAGGATACAAACTCAACTTCAGGTCATTACAAACGAAATTTACTGTAGAAATTATTTGCAGGATAGCTTAAGGGCTTGATTTGGCATGCTCATGAAATGCCAGCTGTTGAAGGCAGACTGCACGTGATCTGAGAAGAGGAGGAAAGAATATGAAGATGCGAAAGGGAAAAAAATGGGAGCAAAGAGAAACATCAGGCTATGTATTTGATTTACAAAAAAGACTATGACAAAAACAGATTGGATATTGCTTAGGAGAGATGGGAAAAAAGAAATAACAGTGATTAAAAGTATCAGCGCTGCCAGAGTGGGCTTGGAGGCTCAGGGATTTCTTGTGTATATTCATTAAGTTAACCTTGCTCATTGATATTTTTGCAGCCACTGTTAAATATACAGGGTAAATATATATTTACACATATGTTCATACATTTATACACAAATATATGCATAATTGACTATGTACATCCATGCACACACATGTAAGTATGTACATATACACACACATAAATATATATACATATAAAATGGGGTGTAAATAGGATAGAAAAGTAGTGTAAACACTGCATTCTAGAAACTTGTAGTTTAATTCAGGATACAGGATGTGATATACAGAATAATTGATCTATAGTGCAATACTTTGATGTCCCATTTGTTTTCAACTCACTTTAATTTGGCTCTTGCCCCACAAGTCATTGAAAGAGCTCTATAGGCAATTGTCGGAGAAGGCAATGGCACCCTACTCCAGTATTCTTGCCTGGAAAATCCCATGGATGGAGGTGCCTGGTGGGCTGCAGCCCGTGGGGTCACTAAGAGGTGGGCACGACTAAGCGACTTCACTTTCACTCTTCACTTTCATGCATTGGAGAAGGAAATGGCAACCCACTCCAGTGTTCTTGCCTGGAGAATCCCAGGGACAGGGGAGCCTGGTGGGCTGCTGTCTATGGGGTCACACAGAGTCGAACATGACTGAAGTGACTTAGCAGCAACAGCAGCAGCATAGGCAATTGTGGTCAATCAAATGTGACATACTTTGTAAAGTGTTTTTTTTTTTTTTTTAACTTTTAGCTTTATAACATTAAACTGATCTGTAACATTTGACCTCTGCCCACATTCTGAAACTTTCTTTTAATTCACCCTTCTCTATTGATTTCCTTCTCTGGATTATTACTCTGTCTCCATGCATGGCCTTTCTGTCCTTTGCTGTTCTGTTTAAAGGTGAAGCTCCGTGGAAGCCTTCTCTTATAATTTCGTCCTCTGGGTGTTTTCTCTTGTACCCATTTATCATCATATAGACATTGATAATTCTAAATCCAGCCTAAACCTCTATCGTGTGTTTATATATAACCACCACTCTAAGCGTCCACTAGGCTATCTTATACCACTTCAAGATCACCACATTCACACTGAACTTTTAGTTTTCTTAGAATCTTCAATAAACCTACCCTTCCTCCTATCTTCCCCCTCTTAGGTGGTGACATTCCCGTTATCTCAGAAACCATAAGCCTGAATCATACCTCACTTTCCCTACTCTCCCGTCAGCTCCCAAAACGAATCCCCGTGAAATAGCGTCAATAATAATTCTCAAATAATTTTTCAGTGGAGTCTTTTTCTTGCCCAGGGCTACCTATTTTCTAGAAAAGTATAACGATTTTTCTAGCAGTTTTCTAAGTGATCTTGCTCTTTTCAAAGTTTTCAACAAATAATTCCTAGATGAATGCATCCAAAATATGTCTGATTTTATTCCTCCTTATGAAAAATCTTTCAGTGTCTTCTAAACATGTGCAGATAAAGCCCTAAATTCCTGAGCATGGCATCAAAAGCATTTTATAACTTGCCTTCTGGCCACTTGTCCAGCCCCACTATCACTACCCTCCCTTTCACTTCATCGGTAATTCTGGATGCATTTGGGGCTTGGCTCAGGTGTCTTTTCCTTGGGGGCATTTTCTTTCACGTGCTTACCTAAAGTTCACATAGCACCTGGGAGTTGCCTCAACCACAGTGCTTCTGTCCATTGCATTTATTAATTAATTTTTTTCTTGTTTAACTTTCCTACTGCACTTGGGGAGATCTTGGAAGGCAAAAATCATTTCTCATTTGTCTTTGTGTCATCTGTATGGAGCAAAATATCTGGTATATAAGAAATGCCCAATACACAACAAGTGTGTTGTTAGTGACTGATTTTGAGGCTAAATAGTGCCACATCTATTAGGATTGTGTTTGGGTAAGAGAAATGAAATATTCTTTTCCCCCACCCAAACAAAACCTTAGTAGATTAAAGTGTTTCATTTCTCTTTCATGTTAAAGAAAGCCAAAGGTATTTATTAAGAGTTGGTGTGGCCACCCCACCATGATCAAATCTGGGATCTTCAGTCTTTCTCCTCAAAGATTATTAGTGCAGGATTTTCATATTCAAAGTAATTTCCTGATCCAGGATGACTATTAGATTTCCAGCCTTCATATCTCTGTTGTAGGCAAGAAGAAGGAGGAAGAAAGGCAAGCAAAACGGAGCAATGAACACCTGAGTCAAGCCCCTTCAAAAGAACTTCCTTGGAATCCTCTGTCCAGTCCTTATTCTCACTTCTCTTTGGTCACCACCATCAGCAAAGCAGGGGAGGAAACAATTCTTTAGCTGGCACATTTCTTCTTGGAGTAAAATTAGCATCTGTTAATGTAGAAGAAGGAAAAGTGGATTTTCAGTAGACAAATTTTAAAAGTTCATTGTACCAATGACCAATTTTGTGTAGGAGTTTTGAAAATAACCCTAATCACTGAGGTGTCCTTGCATAGAGGAGACTGGGAATATCTGTAAATGAGCTCTGAAAGATGAATAAGATTGGAGTAAGCTTGGACACGGATGTCAATCCAGAGCAGGAAAACACTATGAGTAAAATTTAGAATGAAAGATCAAGGCTGGTAGGTTTGGGATATTTGTTGTTTGCTATCGATCTTTACCAGATTCTGAACTCTTGGAGTAGAGACTATATCCTAATTATTGTAGTTTTCCTGTATATAACACAGCCCCTGACACCGAGTAGGTGCTCAGTCAATTATGTGCTAGAATTGATGTTGTAGATGTATTAGAGAAAATATTTGGAGAAATTTTTTGAACACACAAAATAAGTTGGGCTTAATTCTAACATCGCTTCATGGGAAATAGATGGGGAAACAGTGGCTGACTTTAGTTTTTTGGGCTCCAAAATCACTGCACATGGTGACTGCAGCCATGAAATTAAAAGACACTTACTCCTTGGAAAGAAAGCTATGACCAACCTAGATAGCATATTCAAAAGCAGAGATATTAGTTTGCCGACTAAGGTCTGTCTAGTCAAGGCTATGGTTTTTCCAGTGGTCATGTATGGATGTAAGAGTTGGACTGTGAAGAAAGCTGAGCTCCGAATTTGATGCGTTTGAACTGTGGTGTTGGAGAAGACTCTTGAGGGTCCCTTGGACTGCAAGGAGATCCAACCAGTCCATTCTGAAGGAGATCAGCCCTGGGATTTCTTTGGAAGGAATGATGCTAAAGCTGAAACTCCAGTACTTTGGCCACCTCATGCGAAGAGTTGACTTACTGGAAAAGACTCTGATGCTGTGAGGGATTGGGGGCAGGAGGAGAAGGGGACGATCGAGGATGAGATGGCTGGATGGCATCACTGATTCGATGGATGTGAGTCTGGGTGAACTCCGGGAGTTGGTGATAAACAGGGAGGCCTGGCGTGCTGCAATTCATGGGGTCGCAAAGAGTCGGACACGACTGAGCGACTGAGCTGAACTGAACTGAACTGAACTGAATTCTAACATAGGTGTAGGCATTTAAAAATTTTGAGAGGAATTAATATATTTCCACAGGACAATGAAAATATTTCCAAAGGCCCAGTTTTATGATCAACGTGCTGGAGAAGGCCATAGCTACTCTTTAAAAAATGCAGTTTGAAGAAGTAAGAAATTTAAGTAGAAGGGAAGCAGGAGATAAGCAGAAACAAGAAATGGTTAAAGATACTCTTTGATAGCAATTATTACCCTTGTTCCCTGATACCACCTTTTCCCTTTCCCTGCTTGATATTTTTCTGTATCAATTATCACCTCATATACAATATAATTTATTCAATTTTTAAAATAGTGTATCTTTGGGGGCAATAGGAAGTATAGTGAACTGGTTTGTTGGATTTACAATGTTGGCAGAACATTCAAGTCAGAGAGATAGACCTGAGATTGAGAAATATATTCTGAGCTGGAGATACAGATTTGAGGATTATTAGTATGGTGCTGTTTATTAAGCTGTGGAGTGTTAATAAGAGCAGATCTACAGAGAAGATAAGGTACAGTGAACAAAGAAGAAACCAAAAGAATAGGTAAGAAAGATAAAATTTCAGATGGTATTTACAACCATAGAAGAGTCTTCTTCAGAAAATAATGAAGACTTTTGCATCTTGAGGCACAAGTGAACATGTAAATCTTCTCTCCTCTTTTCTTCTTTAGCCAGGGAATGCTAAGACAGACTAGGTGAGGGGTGGGGTGGAATGAGACTTTTATTTCTGTGGTATGGATCCAAGTTGCCTTTTACATTGCGTATGTTTTTACTTTTAATAAAATGAATTAAATTAAAAAACAGATAGAAGGTGGTGCTGGTTAGAGCCATGGGTACTGCCGTAAGAAGTTCTTGAAGTACAAAGCTGGGGAGTTTCGAGCTGTTGCCAGAAGTAACCAGACTTCTGAGAATGATCTGGTCTGAATGAGAGATTGTGCTCTACGCAAATAGTTTCTCTTTACTTTCTCATTCCTGTTTGCTTCTGGAAATTTTTTCCCTAACTCTTCCTGTAAGTATAGTAGACCTTTGAACTTTACAAGTCCTCTTATATGTGGATTTTTTTTTCAGTTAAGACATATACATACTATAAATGTATTTTCTCTTCCTTATGATTTTCTCAATAATACTTTCTTTATGGTAAGAATATAATATATGATATATAAATAACATAAAAATATGTGTTAACTGTCTATGTTATTAATATGGCTTCTGATCAACAGTCAAAGTGAAAGTCACTTAGCTGTGTCCAACTCTTTGCGACTCCATGGACTGTGGCCTGCCAGGCTCCTCTGTCCATGGAATTCTCCAGGCCAGAATATTGAAGTGGGTAGCTGTTCCCTTCTCTAGGGTATCTTCCCAACCCAGGTCTCCCATATTGCAGCCATATTCTTTCCTATCTGAGCCACCAGGGAAGCCCAAGAATACTGGAGGGATGAACTGATAGCCTATCCCTTCTCCAGCAGATCTTCTTGACCCAGGAATCACACTGGGTCTCCTGCATTGCAGGCAGATTCTTTACCAGCTGAGCTACCAGGGAAGCCCTCTGATCAACAGTAGTCTATTAGAAAACTTTGTGGAGAGTCAAAAGTTCTATGAGGGTTATCAGTTGTGCAAGGCTGCAACTATAATCCCTTCACTGTTCAAGGATCAACCATATATCCTTGGTGAACCGGGTGGTAATGAAGATCGGTTTCCTGGGCTTTTCTCATGGTGGTGGAAGCATTTCATTAATTTCACTTTGGGTTGGTTTGTTCTGACATCTGATAGGCCACAATGTAACAAAATGACACAGTGTTTAGTTTTCAGCTGATAAAAACTCCATACAGTAGGTAAGTAGATATGTATTGAGTTGGCCAAAATGTTTGTTTGGGTTTTTCTGTATGATGCTATGGAAACCCCCAATGAACTTTTTGACGAACCTTGTATATAACTGTCTATTGATCATAATTTCACTGCTTAAAACTTTATAATTTCCAAGTTGATTGAATTCTTTCTAGAAAGTCTATTTCAGTCTTGTAAAAATTAAATGTCTTATGTGATTCTGGTCTGCATGAAGAAATTATAAAAGACAATGCTGTGGATAAGACAGATTCAGAGGAAATGAGATGGCCAGATGACCACCATCCTAGTGATGACTTAAGTGATGCTTCTGTGACAAAAATGTTTTATGTCATTTTTAAAGCTGATAAAAAGATCCCAGAGAAAATGGATCTTTTAGAAATGTCTGATTAAAAACTGCACTTCTGCACTTTCTAATTAGCTTTGGAGTTGAGGAGCAAGTACAACCCTAGTAAAGTGAAGTCGCTCAACTGTGTCCGACTCTTTGTGACTCTTTGTGACTGTAGCCCACCAGGCTTCTCCATCCGTCGGGTTTTCCAGGCAAGAATAGTGGAGTAGGTTGCCATTTCCTTCTCCAGGGGATCTTCCCCACCCAGAGATCGAACCCAGGTCTCCTGCATTGGAGGCAGACGCTTTACCCTCTGAGCCACCAGGGAACCCTAGGGAAAAAAAAAAAAAGGCCCAAAGCATTTGAATATACAGCAAATTCAAGTCAATAAATATTTAGTGAGAATTTAGTTTGTTGCCACCTTGGTGAGCAAGACTGACATGGTTTTAGGAGAAACTCACACAATAGCAGCTTAGATGCAAAGTCTTTAAGACTATATTGTTAAGAATTGCTGGTCTCTTCCAAAGTAGTTTGTCCTGGAAAGAGAAACAACATGCAACCTGTGGTACCTCCATAGTATAGTTTTGTTTTGTTCTCATAACTGTTTTGCTAGTCTTACTGAATATAGGCAAAACTCTTGGTATAGTAATATTATTCTTGGCGAATGATAACCCTTTTAGTCATGTTTCAAAGAGAGAAGGATTTTCTGCTGTCATTTGCTTCTCAATAAGAATAAAAATGCAAACTAAAAATTAAGCTAATAGTGGATGTCTCTGTAGCAATATTCCTATAAATTTTATTGGTTTTGCCCAGTCGATCAGGTACTCGGCATCTGTAAATTTTTCACACCTGGTCAAACTTGTGAATCTTTGGAATTAGAATTGAGTTATGTCAAAAATTACATTAAACACAATACCTCAGGTTGAGCTCAGAAAACTGAATTTTTCCATATGATTTGTAATAAAGGCATCAGCAGTCCTATAATTCTAATTCCTATTTGTAATGTTTCATAGAGTAGAAATATTCTGAAAGTTAGAAATTATAATAATTACTTCTGGACATCTCTCTGTATTTCCCTTCTAGACCTTGTACATTTTACAATTTCTATTTAATAAAGCATCATTCTATTATCTGGTAAAGTAGTCTGGCACAGAGATTCTAGAAGTGAGTTCCAAGCAGAGTTTTATTTGCTGTCTACCTTTGTTTACATCCTGACCCCAGTTTTATTTGCAGAATTTATTTATGAAGCTCTTTTTCCCCTTGCTTGTGAAGCAGCTCTTGGGTCTGTAAGGCGCAGAGTAGTGTTCTCATCATGCATATATTTAGCACCCTAATCTCTGCAACCAGTTTTAGCTGCTTGGTATACTTTGCTTGACATTTTCTTGTATGCTTTTTGACATCTGCTTGCAAACTCCTGCAGCCTTTTCAGTCCTGATATTCACTTGTTTCATCTGATGTTGTTATCATTCTCCTTAGATATGCAGATGTGTTGCTTCCCTTCCAGTCCTGTCCCTTCAGTCTTGCTAGAGAAGAGAGACTCACACCCATTGCCTGCTGATTGGTTTCTTTGCCTGTTTATTGTTATACTGTTTTTCTGCCTCATACCTCTAGCTTCATACTCTTCCTTTGAGAACTGAATGCCTTGAGTTGACTTTTTAATGCAATCCATTTTTTGGCATACACACATGCAAACTGCGCAATGGATTGTATTTCAAAGAAGGTAGTACTTAACATCATCCTTTTCAGTGACTCTAACCAAATTATTTGCAAAACTCTTTCACAAGAGCTTGAAAAGCCTCATGAAATGAACACTTGTCAGAAATGATTTTTATAAACTTGAGTCATTAGCAACCTAAGGTGCTGTCTCATCACATGGCATCGCTTTGTGTCAACAATCATCCCTTCTGATCATTACAGCTGAATTAATCGTTTATTTGCCTTTAGTATCATGTAGATCTGTGACATTATCTGAGTGTTTGGTAATGAAACTGAGTATAGCACAGTGCTTTCTTCAGATCTCTGAATATTTCAAAAGACAGAATCTTTTGTCTCTCTGGAAATGTGCCACACTTGTAATGCAATTTATATCTGTGGAAGAGATGCCTGCGGGAATACAGGCACAAAGCAGCCATGATTTCAGGTAAGCCAAAAACAGGTCTTGAGACCCTGACATCATCCTATGTAATAGCTGAGAGTCATGAAAGTTTACACCTAATGCTATATTTCTAATTTCTGAAACAAAGGCTCTCTTAAATCTATGTTCCAATTATCAGAAGACATTTGGGTAGTAGTTAATTGGTAAAAATCTGTCAGTGCTGAAGGTGAAGCAGTAAGGAGCTCAGCTTTCATCGATGCTGAACGTGTGATGTCTCACACATAATATTTAACTCAGTAGCTTAACCTTCCTTGTATATTTAATGCACGATAAGCTACTAACACAGCATTTTGAAGTATTTAGGTAACTCTATGTTTGAATTAAGTTTGAATGAGCAGCAAAATATTTTTCTAGTAACATTAATAGGAAAAGATAACTCTGTACATGATTTTGTCCCTGTTCACTACTAATAATAATCGACATACAACATTTGAATTTTATTTCGAATAGCAGACATTGGATTATATGGATGGGGTAAATTATTGGAAGATTCAAAAATATTGTAAACAATGCAGTATTAAAAATATGCTCTCCTATAACCATGATAAAATCTTTTTAAGGCAAGTTAAATATTCTCATATTTATCAGACTTCGGACATTTTTTTTTTTAAACTATCTTAGAGGGAGAAAAATACAATAGCATAGTTTTCTGGAAGAATTGATTTCCTCCCCAGCTCTTTAAACATTGAGCTAAGTACATGAGTTATTGAAGTGAAATAAGTTGCTTTCAACAGTTGTTAATATATCATTAATAATCATACATGCAATAAATAACAACACATAAGTTATTTCCTAAGAGATATATGACTGCAAATTGCAGTAACAAATCACAGCGTGTGTAAAGAATGCTCATTACTCTAGTGTGTACAGAAGCTGTTTTAACAACTGTATTCTTTATGGTGAAGCTCACCCTAATTAGCCTTGCAGATTCCTTAGGGAATGTGTTCAGAATGTTTGACATTGTGATGCTGGAGCGAAAGTGGGGGAGGAGGATATCATTTCTGCACCAAGAAAGCACCAGGCCACAAGCCTGGCTTTCTGTTCAGTCACTTGTTTTAATGTATGCATTGTGGTGAAAGTAAATAGCCTTTTCAAACAAGTGGATAATAAGGGTGTTTGGAATTAAATGACTAATTAAATCAATATTAAACATGAAAGCTAGACGGCAATGTGGACTAACATTTTTTCCCCGCTCTGCGGTGCTCCCTCCAATACAAAGGTGCATAAACCAACTAGATGTCTGAAGTGCTTGAACACCAAGATTTGTAGCCACAAATGTAAGAGGAAACCACTTCCTACTCTCCTTTGTAGTTGAAAGCTAAGTGGACTATATATATATTTATAAGAAAAGAGAAAAACAAGGTTGAAGCGTGCAAAAAAGCAGCATTTTTTTTCTCCTTTCTATGAAACATTATATGTGGATTCTGCTGCTCTGTTAGCTTATAGCTTGTTACTAAATCAGACCTTTCCTGCAGTGAAAAAAATTGCATCTTTTCGTTGTAATCCTTGACAGCTTAAAGTTTAATGGAGGCAGGTTTTTTTTTTTTTTTTTTTTTAAGGTATATAATGGGTTGACACCATGGAAGGCTGCTGGGAGCACGCACAAACTCAGAAATAGCATGAAATGCAATAAGAACAAGCTCTTGCTGATTTTTTTTTTTAAAATCATAATTTTCTATTCTTGTTAGTGAAAGCAAGTGAAGGAAACAGCTTTTTGTTTTCTGCAAGTAAGTGGTTTGTCTCATCCCGATCGGATGATTCTCTTCCACCCAGGAAAAATTTCAAAGTGGGGATTTGTTCAGGAGGTAAGAGTAAGGTTATAGAGACATTAATAGGGAGAAAACAGATTTCTGCCTAAAAGTTAGAGTAAGTAAAATATGAATTGCCAAACTGAGAACTCAGCAACAGGGACAGATTTTATATCTTTGGAAAGAATAGACTTGTTAGACAAGGGTAAACCATCACTGGCTGACAGTATTGGTCTCCTTGACATCCAGAGGTCAGGCCTGGTTACATTTCAATTTACAGATTCCAGAATATTATCTCTAGATAGCATGTGTTCAGGGATGTTCCTGAGGAGGCTGCAGAGATGACACCTGTGGTGGACTTTAAAACACTCTTGACAGTTGGCACCAAGATTCCTTGCAAAGAGATAATACTTTGGTTTATCTTGGCTTGGTTCCTCTTGGTTTAGGATAACTCTTTGATAAAGGCTCAGAATGTTAGGTTAGCCTCAGGTGATAGGTCAAACTTTAAGGGAATTTGTTGGCCTCCAGATAAGCAAAATAAAAAGACTGGTAACTATTTTACATAATAAATAGGAACATGAAGGACTGAGTCAAGGCGATGGAGGAAGGTGAGGAGAAAGGATAATTCAAAAATACAGCATGACACAATTTTTTCTTTTTTTACGAGTACAATTCTTCTTTTTCTTCTTTTACTGTGTTTAGTTTAATTTTAATTTATTTGAAAGACTACAATATAAAACCTGTTTCGCCACAGCATTCAGGACAATTGGACACAGACACATAAAACAATAAGAAAGGGAGAAATGAATAGCTTCCTTGAGTGAACCAGTATGAAACAAAGAAAAGAAACAATCCATAGACCTCATCGATTAAAACAGAGAGTACAAGTGAGAAACCAGAGAGAGTAGTAGTTCTAGAAAGGAAGACTTGAGAAGGTAGATAAATATCTGGAGGTGAGCTGGAAGAAATTTGTTTTCAACAGGCTTACGTTATGCTTCCTTTGGAGAAAAGTGTTTACTTTTACCTGCGAGTCTTATTTTAATAATTCCATTATACTTTCCAAGACCTTTCTCAGGACTACATTAAGTTCAGTACAAGTGTGACACCCTATCGAGTCGCAAAATCTATAATCATGGAAATGCTAATAATGTTGACTAATTTCTTACATTAGTTTCGAGAATAAAATGAAATGCTTATTCTCAGGTGAATGATTGCTCTCTAAACAACAGTTTGGTTTGTGCTCAAGCATTGACATAAGCATATTTAAAACACTGTTTATCTTAAGATTTTAAAAAATTAATTGAAAAAAGGAAATAGGGAAACCAAGGCTTATATAAGAGGTAATCTGAACATATTGTAACTTTCTAATGCTATACAGACAGTATTTTCAAACACTTTTAATTAATTTATTTAATCAAACTTAATTGAGAACTTACTGTGAACCAAAGAATATTCTAAATACATAGTGAGTACTCTGGTTCTAGATATTGATGATCTAAAACTTGATTTTTCAAATTTAAACAATGTTTCTGTTATCTCTTTTTAAAGTACATATGATAAAATCTGGATGTGTTAAAGTTTGAGTATAACTTTCCACATATTTTTAAAAATCAGGTAAATCAAGTAGATATAAAACAAATCCTAAACTATACTGTGATTAGAATTTAAGCTTTCCAGTGCTTACCTGTATCAATGAATGATGAAATTTTCATTAAGAAATATAGTTCAGTATCTTTTAAAATGATCATAATACCAAAAGAAATTTTGAGGGACTCCTAGGCCTTTAATATATGATATGAAAATATAAATTGGTAAAGCACAATAATGTTTGGAACATTACCCCTGAACATGAACTGAACACCTATAGTTTCTAAGGATTCTGCTAGCACCAGATATGATTGAATGTTGAAACAGATAGGTACCTCTATCTTAAATAATTTACAATCCAGTCGAAGAAATCACTCACTCAAGTGGATTACACTGTAAAGCAGAAAGGAAGAAGTACTTCAAGAGAACAAAGACAGGAGTATATCAGGGAAGGAAGATTCTTTCCTATTTCCACAAAGGCTTCCTGAAACAGTGCTGGACCTTGAGAAATGCTGTGTAGATACAGAGAGATGTGACGAATTGGGATTTAAAGGTGTGCAGAGCTCATGTAGAGTAAGGTGGCAGGTGAGAGTCATCTACAGGAAAAGCAGGCTCCTTCATGAGGGTGTTGAGCCCCGTTAATTTAGCAGTGGTATGTAAAAACCTGAGATGAGGTGGCTTATTTCTTTATTCATGAAGAATTTTTAGTGACAGAATGGCATAGATTTTTCCCACTTTTGGTGTAACCCATTTTGATGTGATTCTACGCAGAGTCAAGAAGCAACCAAATATTAATATTCAACCAAATGTTTACTACTTTTCAAAAGTATCTTTGTGGGGAGGGGTAGGGGCTGTCTTCCACTAGCAAGAAGAACAACTGATCAGAGAGCAAGCCCTTCCTTAAAAACATTTTATTACTGTTAAGAAATATGTAGTAAGAGATAACTAGGCATGCTCTTTCATGGATCACAGCCTTTTCATGTCCAAGGAGCTTGCTTAACTCAGTGAAGCTATGAGCCATGCGGTGCAAGGGCACTCAAGCGAGATGGATCATAGTGAAGAGTTCTGACAAAATGTGGTCCACTAAAGGAGGGAATATGTGGAGCAATGGGCAAGTTTGGCCTTAGAGTACAAAATGAAGCAGGGCAAAGGCTAACAGGGTTTTGCCAAGGGAACGCACTGGTCATAGCAAACACCCTCTTCCAACAACATGAGACAACTCTACACATGGACATCACCAGATGGTCAATACCTAAATTAAATTAATTATATTCTTTGCAGCCAAAGATGGAGAAGCTCCATACAGTCAGAAAAAAACAAGACTAGGAGGTGACTGTGGCTCAGATCACGAAATCCTTATTGCAAATTTCAGACTTAAAATGAAGAAAGTAGGGAAAACCACTAGACCATTCAGGTATGACCTAAATCAAATCCCTTATGATTATACAGCAGACGTGACAAATAGATTCAAGGGATTAGATCTGATAGACAGAACTATGGACAGAGGTTCATGGCATTGTACAGGAGGTGGTGATCAAAACCATCACCAACAAAAATGCAAAAAAGGCAAAATGGCTGTCTGAGAAGGCCTTACAAATAGCTGAGAAAAGAAGAGAAGCTAAAGGCAAACAAGAAAGGGAAAGATATATCCATCTGAATGCAGAGTTCCAAAGAATAGCAAAGAGAGACAAGAAAGCCTTCCTCAGTGATCAATGCAAAGAAATAGAGGAAAACAGTAGAATGGGAAAGACTAGAGATTTTTTCAAGAAAATTACAGCTATCAAGGGAATATTTCAGGCAAAGATGGGCACAATAAAGTACAAAAATTGTATGGCCCTAACAGAAGCAGAAGATATTAGAAGAGGTGGCAAGAACTGTACAAAAAAGGTCTTGATGACCCTGATAACCAGTAGTGTGATCACTCACCTAGAGCCAGACATCCTGGAGTGTGAAGTCAAGTGGGTCTTAGGGAAGCATCACTACAAACAAAGCTAGTGGATGTGATGGAATTCCAACTGAGCTATTTCAAATCCTACAAGATGATGCTATGAAAGTGCTGCACTCAGTATGTCAACAAATTTGGAAAACTCAACAGTGGCTACAGGACTGGAAAAGGTCAGTTTTCATTCCAATCCCAAAGAAGGGCAGTGCCAAAGAAGGTTCAAACTGTTTTAAAATTGCACTTATTCCACATGCTTGGAAGATTATACCAAAAATCCTTCAAGCTGGACTTCACCAATACTTGACCTGAGAACTTCCAGGTGTACAAGCTGGAAAGGCCAGTGGAACCAGAGTTCAAATTACTAACATTTTTGAAACATAGAGAGAGCAAGGGAATTCCAGGAAAGCATCTACTTTTGCTTTATTGACTATGCTAAAGCCTTTGACTGTGTATATCACAATAAACTGTGGAATATTCTTAAGGAGATGGGAGTACCAGATCACCATCTTACCTGTCTCCTGAGAAGTCTCCTGTATGCAAGTCAAGAAGCAATAGTTAGAATCAAACATGGAACAACAGAATGGCTCAAAAGTGGAAAAGAATTTCGATAAGGCTGTATATTGTCACCCTGCTTATTTAACTTCTATGCAGAGTACATCATGTTAAATGATGGGCTGAATATATCACAATCTGGAATCAAGATTGCCAGGAGAAATATCAACAACCTCAGATATACAGATGATACCACTTTAATGGCAGAGAATGAAGAGGAAATAAAGAGCCTCTTAATGAGGGTGAAAGAGGAGAGTGAAAAAGCTGGCTTAAAACAACATTTCAAAAACTAAGATCATGACATCTGTTTCTATCACTTCATGGCAAATAAAAGGGTAAAAAGTGGAAGAAGTGACAGATTTCTTTTGTTGGTCTCCAAAATCACTGTGGACAGTGACTACAGCCATGAAATTAACAGATGCTTTCTCCTTGGAAGGAAAGCTCTGATAAACCTAGATAGCATAATAAAAGCAAAGACATTACTTTTCTAACAAAGGTCTATGGAGACAAAGCTATGATTTTTCCATTAGTCATATATGGATGTGAATTTTGGACCATACAGAAGATTGAGTGCCAAAGAACTGATGCTTTCAAACTGTGGTGCTTAAGACTCTTGAGAATCCTTGGACTGCAAGGAGGTCAAACCAGTCAATCCAAAAGGAGTTCAACCCATGAATATTCATTGGAAGGACTGATGCTGAAGATGAAGTTCCAAATACTTTGGCCACCTGATGTGAAGAGCCAACTCATTGGAAAAGACCCTGATGCTGGGAACGATTGAAGACAAAAGGAGAAGGGGGCAGCAGAGGATAAGTCAGTTAGATAGCATCACTGACTTGATGGATATGAATTTGAGCAAATTCCAGGAGATAGTGAAAGACAGGGAAGCCTGGCATGCTGCAGTCGATGGGGCTGCAAAGAGTCAGACATGTCTTAGCAACTGAACAACAACAAAATCACGTAACTATTATAGAGAATGTCTAGGTGCCAATGATTGTGCTAAGCATATTGGGTTTATTATCATATTTAATCTTCTAAACCACCCCTGGAGGCAAAGATATTATTATTCTTATCTTATGGATTTCAAACTCTAAGCTTTGATAAGGAAGTTGAAAGAGACCAGTTTATACCTATAACATATACCTCAATTGATGCACTGGTATAAATCCATACGTGTGCATTGAATAGGGTCTATTTATTAAATAATTGTTCCAGAAAAAAGGATACAGTTCAAGATAGTGATAATACTACCAGTGATGTATTGAGCACTGGCTCTACCTGGTGAGCTAGGTAGGTTACAGATATGATCTGCTAAATTAGACTTGAGTACTGTTATCTGATCTGCATTATAACCATAAAGCAGTAATATAGGGCTGTTTTTCAGGGGGAATGAACAAATAGGACATGGACTATTATGATGTGCGAATTCTAAATAGCCTTCTTATTGGTACTATTTTAATCAAGTCTTCGGTATGTCCATTTTGAGGGCAAAAACATGAAAATAATCAGAATGGATATAGAGAAACCAGAAATAGTTTTAAGAAGAAGAACAAAGTGATTAAGATGGCAGAAAGGATTTCCTATGAGAAAAAGCTGGACTATAAGTCAGAATTAACATGTCTTAGTGCTGTTTTTATTACTTGTTGACTGTGTGACTTCGGGGCACATTAACTATCTTTTGGATCTCAGTTTCACATTTATAAAATAAGAGTACTGTTAGAAGTTTCATAGAGTAAATGTAAAAATTAATGAAAGAAGGGAATTACCTTAAGCATTACTGGGGTGGGAAGGGAGTGTTTTTTACTAAGGGAGTGATGTGTAGAAAGAGATAAGCGGAAAGGGAAGTCATGGAACATTAGGGAACTTAAAGTACATAATTTGTTATGTCAGCAGTGAGTGGCGAAAGCTGAGCAGTTGTGAGACGTGAAGATGAAGAGTTAGCCCTTACAAAATTAAGAGAAGCTATTTGTATTAGTGGTTAAGAGCATAGACTCAGCAACAGGACTATCTGGACTTGAATCCCCCTCTACTCTTTCTTTATTGAATGATGTTGGGTATATTATGTCTCTCAATTCGTTTTGATAGAGCAGCACCTCTGCGTAATGAGTTATATATTTCTATTTATTAGTTGACTGGATTCATTTTTGCATAATCATAAAGAGGATTGTTGTTGCCTTTTTCCTCTGAAAGCAATGGAGATTATCTACTAAAGGATTTTTAGCAGTAGAATGACATGATAAATTTGTCTTTAAAAAACATCTCTAGCAGTATGGAAGTCAATGAGAAAAATATATGCATAAAACTATTTTATTTCTCTGGGTTTGTGTGTGTCAGGATTACACTTTCTATTGAGTCATAGTGGAGAAAAATGAGAAAATGCAAAAGAAATAAAAGTTACTTTATATAGTCTTGTGGCAGAAACACCTCCCTCACTAATTTTTACCAATAAAAATAACTCACTTTGGAAGTTTCAAGGGATTTCCACATTCAGGGGGTAAAAGGGAAATCAGCTAATGCTGTAGTCTAAATTAAATGAAAATTCATTATACAAATTATCCATGAATTTGAAACAGGTGTTCCTTTCCTACTTCGGGAGGTAAGAAATGAGAAAACTGCCACAAATTTGTTATTTATTTAAAGTGTTCTTAAAGTGAAGAAAAAGTTCATTCAGAGTGCTATATTTCTAAGTTTCCTTCTGAGGAAGTCTTCTTCAACAAAGAGAATTTACAGAATGTCAGAAAGAAAAGAAATAACCAAGAAAGAGATGTGTCATTTATAATATTTTGGTCTGCCAATATGGTTGGCTAAGTAATCGGGAATTGCGATGCTAGTGACTCCAAAAGAAAATTGTGATTTATTAGTTGGTGCCACTCAAATGAAGGTGTCTCTACTCTCTTTGTGACTTTGGAAATGCCCGATTCCATCCCTAAAAGGAATACAGAGATTAAAAATCCAGGACAGCTGCAGGAAGCCTTCTCTGAGGGCTCTCATTCTACTGCCTAAAAAAGAGAGCACAGAAAAAAAAATATTTTACACGAATCTGTTGGCAAGACTCTGCCTTCATAAAACTCAGCTGTTTTTGCATTAACTGTAAGAACGCCCATGAGGTTTGAATAAAAGCAGACATTTCTCTTTTATACTGACCTCTCTTAGAAGACATTCAAGGGATCAATGTGTTCTTAAAAATCTCAAACTGACCACTTATAATAACACAGTTAGAGATATGATTCTCTAAAAACAGATCACTAGCTTATAGCTTTCCTTTTTTTTTTTTTTTTTCCAGCATTTTACTTCTGTGAGCATGAAGTTGCATGGTATTCCTGATGTTCTCATGATAGGGTGAAGAAAGGCTAATCTGAGTAAAAGCATTGCATGAAAGTGAAACATACCAAAAGTATAAGTCTGACTGAAATAAATAATCCTGGACCCAGTAAATCACATTTGCAAAATCAAATTCAAGTAGATGCTGCATAATTCGTACTTCCTACCCACACATCATGCTTGTTTAAATTTATATGCCTTCTAAGCCCATCCTATGTATTTTCCAGCAGAAGGCAACCATGTCTTAGCTGTCTGCCAGGGAAAGTAAAACTTAAAAGGAATTAATAGAGTATCGGTGATTTGGTGTAGTGTCATATTGAAGCATGACACTGTTTGGATAGCACTTTGCCTTTAAATCAGCAACTTACTCTAATAATTTCCATGAGTAGGAACAAACAATACTGAAAAATAAGAAAGAATGGGTGCTTTGTTTTGAATCTACCATGACCAATACCTTTGGATGGGCTCTATGATAGATCCATCATATCCAAAATTCCAATTGATCATCACATATCTGCTGAATGCACTGTCCATATATAGTGAATGTCACAGGACAAATGTCACAGGAGAGTGGCTGCAGAGTAGGCGAGTAGTTAAGACAAAGCATAAAGTTCAGAGTCCTTCATGTGCTTTGAGGACTGTCTACTTAACTACTTAACTGTCTAGCATGCTGCTTTACTATCTAGCATCATGGATCTCTTAACCATTCACATTCCAGCATTCTGAGACAGCATCTTTTGAGGATATTCCCATTTTTCTTCCCTGCATTTCTTTCTCTTTATTCTCGTTTTAGTTACCTGGCGTATTCATCCAGGGCATACTTCCATACTTCCAAACCCTAGGTTACATGACTCTACTGTAGATTATGACTATTTTGTCATTTCCTTATTATAATGTTTATTCCACAGTTAGAAATTTTCAAATTGCGTAACTATTTCCCTCATGAGGCTATAACCCTGTGAACAACAGGAACATTAACTTTCTTGTTCACATTGTGTCAAAGGCTTTGGTCCTATGCCTGGGACATAGTGAGTACCCTCACTATGTGTAATTAATAAAAATATTTATTAATTGAAAAAAGGCCTGTATTTAAAGTTTAGGTAAGTTGATCAAGTGCTTCACAAATAAGAGATCCCTAATTAAACATTGCCTCATTCACTATGTCTGTAAATCATTTGAGTTTTGGCCTTGTTCCTAATATAATTGTTCAAAAAGACCGAGAGTAAAGAGACTCCATTTCTAAGTGAGTATCTCACTTGGACTATTTCAAAGAACCCTGAAGCAGCCACTGAGTCCATGATATATATTAACTTTGTTTTAAGATACATTACAATATGATTTATCATTACAAGTTACAACTGTTTCTCTGGTCAAATTCTGTTTACTGTAAACTGTCATCACAAGCAAATAATGAGATGGTATTAAAATATAGGCCTTGTTTTTGAAGGCAATGGCAACCCACTCCAGTACTCTTGCCTGGAAAATCCCATGGACGGAGGAGCCTGGTAGGCTGCAGTCCATGGGATCGCTAAGAGTCAGACACGACTGAGCGACTTCACTTTCACACATTGGGGAAAGAAATGGCAACCCACTCCAGTGTTCTTGCCTGGAGAATCCCTGGGATAGGGGAGCCTGGTGGGCTGCCGTCTATGGGGTCACACAGAATTGGATGCGACTGAAGCGACTTAGCAACAGCAGCATCAGCAGCGAGTATTAGAGATATTTCTACCATGTACCTTTTATAGAGATCCCATTTAATGATGTTTCAAAATGTCCCTCAGAGAAACTAGTAAAGCAAGTTTGGTTTTCTAATGACATACAGTCAGTTAAATCTGTTGACTCACGTTATGAATCCTGTGTCATTCTGTAATCTCTCTGTATCTGGATGAAGTTGGGAAGCCATAACTTTAGACAAAAGCTTCCACTTTATTTTAATTTGAGGACTATGACCTTGTCTAGAAATACATAATTTTCAAAAGTACAAATATGGAAATGCTTTATTCTGATTTTCTGGAAGGAATAATGATTTTTTTTAAAGCATGTGTGTATGTGTGTTTTAAGTAGATGATAATGAATGTAAATCATTCTACAAAACAATGTGAGCTTATTTTCACATTTGTTTGGGATTAAACTGCATCCATAAACTGCTTCCACATGTATGCTAATTAACTCTGCAGCAGTACCAACTACTCTACTTTGAGGATTATAGACAAAAGCTTTATGAAATCCTACCTTTTTAGTTTAACATTTATCACCATATTTCTGGTCACCAGGGCTCAGTTTTAAATCTGTTTGAGGGTCTCTCTTGGCTCAGGGCATTGGTAACAGGATATAGAATCTTTCTCTTGTAGGTAAAAAGATTGAACGCAAACCAACCTGATCTAAACCCATAGTTATTATTATTTGATAGCTGTCAGTGAAAATAGAATGAATTAGTGGTTTTCTAGAAAATGAATCTTAACGCTTAAAAAAAAAAAAAAAAGCGAGTCATCTTTACACTGGGATTAATTGCTAGAAGCTTCAAGAGACCAGATATTAAGCAGGCATTTAATAACATCCATACCTCCTGGACTAGAAACTCTAGGTCACACATTAGCTATGCTACTAGCTATGCTATTAGCTATGTTATTTTGATGGTTTCAGGAAGTTATTATATGCCTAAGCCCTGTTTAGAAGAGCTTGTTTGTATCTGACACTTGTAATTCTAAGTTACAAGTAAGTAAAATGAAAGAAGAGCAAAATGTAAATGAACAATAGTGTTGTTGGTTTTTTTTTTAATGAATGTGTGTTTGTTGTGTGTGTGTGGGAGAGGAGAGGAAGAAAGACCATATTTTAAATATAGGCACTATTTGTCATTACTAATTGGCAGAGAAATTGACTCTAATTTTACTATAAGAGTCATCTTCATTGCTCATTGTGTTCTTTATTTCATTTTGTTTGGGAGTAAGTATGTAAACAAAAATCTTCAGAATTGTAGGAGTATCTGGTTCTGCTTTGATTGCAATACAGGTCAGATGGCTCAAGATGGCGGTTCTTTCATAGTTTACATCATTATGGTATAGTTTTTGCAGTGATTTAGGTAATAATTGTAAGCCAGTAATGCAAATGATACTAACTGATAGCTTTCAAGTTTCTCAGACTAAAGCAATACCACAGAATTTCCACCATTGTTTCATACTTTCATCCATACATTCATTCAGGAAGAAATTACTAAACATCAGCTCCATACTAGATATATTGCTAGGCCCTAATTCTACACAGACATGCATGTACCTTTATTTTACAGAGCTTTCAGCATAGTATATGTGTGCATGTGAGTGTGTGTATTTAATTTAAAATTGTGAAAAAGTTTTTGAAGGAAACTAAAAGGATCTATTAGAGGATTAAGAGAAATTTGCTTAATTTAGATTGAAGGCCAGAACAAGGCCTCTGAGCATTTGCACTATTGAACTTGAATGTCTCACTGTGTTAATGTTGTTTACTTGGCTTAACTGATATTTAAGCAGTAATAGAGAAGAATGTTTTAGCTCAAATATGCACATTTAGAATGGCTTTGGGGTTCCAAAACAATTGATTCAGATACTGTGGGAGTGGAAAAAAAGTGAGATACACAAGTTATTAGAGTGACCAGGGCTTTGTGTTACCCTCCCTTCCTCAAATATCCCTATACAAGCACTCTGATTAGCCTTCTCATATTTACTGGAAACGTGGAGATATTGTTAAATATATAATTCCAAATTTAACCTTACTTGGAACAGGGTATAATTTAAAAATAGAATTTAACCTCCGAATATATACTTCAAACTTGTTTTTTTTTAATTGATGTTAATGAGAATATCAGGTTAAAACTGGCCCAATTAATACTCTGTTACAATTCACAATTCCTTACATTATTATTTTTTTGGTCTACAGAAATATTATTACACATGAAAATATTACAATGTGTCAATTACACATTTTGATGACAAAAGTAAATTAGAATACCGAACATTTGTAGACTTAAATAACCTAGGAAAAAAACGAATCTTTCTTCTTTTATCTCAGCTACTTTTACATTTTAAACAAATTTCCTCTTCTGGTGTGAAAAGAATCTTCCAAAATTACTGTTCCATCTCTATGTTGTACATGATCATAAAGTGAGTAAGTATCACATTGTTGTGTTTAATAGCTATTTTGGATTGAATAAATGGAGGGCTATTGAGCCAAATTTCAGTCCTTGTGAATTTCTCCACTTTATAAAATAATATACACCTATAGAACTATTATGATGAAGGAAGAAACAGGGTCACAATAGTTATCTTCTACATGAGAAAGAAAAGATATCTTAGCTCATAAAGATCCACTGCAATAGGCTGGAAAGGATCTGAAGCTGCTGACAAAACCACAACACTGGGCCCAATTAACAATACCCATTTTTAATTAACAGTTGCTGACTCTTTGCCATTGAAATGTTCACGCTCTAGGTGCGAAATGGCAACCCCCATTTGTCATATCTGTCAAAATTAATTTTGAAATCCTATGTTCTTCCTTCTACAGGATAAAAGTGAATAACTAGAATATGCTTCCTACCTGCCAAAGTTCAGTTCCAGGAAAAGACTAGGTAAACAGCACCCAGAAAACAGGTTGGGTCAGCATTAGTAATATAATTCATAAAAATTATTTTCATAGCATTTATGATGCTAACTATACCAGTATTTATCCCATACTTTGAGATAGGGTATAAATGGCATTTTAAAGTTCTTATCTATAATTCTTTTTACTTTATCATTCAAAAAATATATTAAGCATATAAAACGTTAGATACTAACCTAGATACATCTTTCAATCCTGAGGCCACGAATATACATAAGACAAGCAGTTTAGAGATTATCCCAATCTAATAAAGATGAAAAAGTTGCCAAAATTTCTATATATGTGAATATTAGGAATAAAATTATAATCTCTTTACAAAGATGTAAAAGTGTACCACCATCAAGGATAACAGGGTTGGGAAGGAAGTTAAAATAAGACTAAAGAGCAAGCAAGCTTCCTAAACCTGGGTAAGACTTCTTTTTGCAAATGACCATAAAATGTTCATTTGGATTCTATAATAGAGTTAGAATTCACATCATTTGTAAGTATTTACTGAGCATTTACGTTATTTTTGGAAACAGCAATTGATATATCATGTTCTACTTATCTCATTTGATCCTTCCATTTATCTTATGAAGTCAATAGTATTATTTTTATTATATAAAGGAAAAAACAATCTCAAAGACATAATTGACCATCCTAAAGTTGCAGAGTTGGAAGTATTAGAATAACTAATTAACACATCATTTTATGAATTCATTTATTGAGGGATCACTATATCCCCTGAGATATTGGTGACTGAAAGTATAGGGATGTAGTAAAACAAATAAGGTCTGTCTAGTCAAGGCTCTGGTTTCTCCTGTGGTCATGTATGGATGTGAGAGCTGGACTGTGAAGAAAGCTGAGCGCCGAAGAATTGATGCATTTGAACTGTGGTGTTGGAGAAGACTCTTGAGAGTCCCTTGGACTGCAAGGAGATCCAACCAGTCCATTCTGAAGGAGATCAGCCCTGGGATTTCTTTGGAGGGAATGATGCTGAAGCTGAAACTCCAGTACTTTGGCCACCTCATGAGAAGAGTTGACTCACTGGACAAGACTCTGATGCTGGGAGGGATTGGGGGCAGGAGGAGAAGGGGACAACAGAGGATGAGATGGCTGGATGGCATCACGGACTCGATGGAAGTGAGTCTGAGTGAACTCCGGGAGTTGGTGATAGACAGGGAGGCCTGTCCTGCTGCGATTCATGGGGACACGACTGAGCTACTGAACTGCACTGAACTGAAAACAAATTCCCTGACCACAAAGCATGTGTTGCAGGCAGAGGTGGAAGGTATGTCTATAAGCAATTATAAAGAAGAGAAAATACCGTATACGCATCATATTATGTGCCAGGGGAGCATAGATAAGAGGGAATGCTAAATTCCTGCTATAGAGGTAGAGAAGTATTCAAGAGAAAATGACATTTTCTGATATATTTCATGACTTTTTTTTTCCCAATTGTCTGCTTTCTTTGTCCGTTCTGTGTAAAACACAGTTATCATTAGAAAAGAAAAAAAGATCTAAAAACATTGAATTGTTCCAGGGCTCAAGAAGCTTATATTCTAATTAAAGAACAAAATACCACCCTTGAAGCAACAGAAGAGCAATAGCTTTCCAAGGTTGTAATCATTGCCTAGATCTCCAGTTAAACAAAAGCAAGAATCAGCAGTAGAATATGGAGGGGTTGTCTCAGTCCTCTACCACTGCAGAATGTACTGTGGCTAAAAGGAGAACTAAGCTGAGTGTATCAGGGGTAAAAGTAAAATGGAGAAGGTAAAATGCAACTAAAGTTGCCTGGAAATTGCTGCTCTGTTTAAAGCCGTGTACTGTTTCATGTGTGCAGAAAGATGAACAAGATAAAATCCCTGTAAGATTCAGTTCAGTTCAGTTGCTCAGTCGTGTCCAACTCTTTGTGATCCCATGATCGCAGCACGCCAGGCCTCCCTGTTCATCATCAACTCCCAGAGTTCACTCAAACTCATGTTCATCAAGTAGGTGATGCCACCCAGCCATCTCATCCTCTGTCGTCCCCTTCTCCTTCTGCCTCCAACCCCTCCCAGCATTAGGGTCTTTTTCAATGAGTCAACTCTTCTCATGAGGTGGCCAAAGTACTGGAGTTTCAGCTTTAGCATCAGTCCTTCCAATGAACACCCAGGACTGATCTCATTTAACTGAGATTAAACCCATTGTTATCCAGACTTGACACAGAAGCCCAGATATACTACTCATTCAGAAATTTGAGTTAAATGAAGGAGACTTACATTCAGTCAGTTCAGTTCAGTCGCTCAGTTGTGTCTGACTCTTTGTGACCTCGTGGACTGCAATACACCAGGCTTCCCTGTCCATCACCAACTCCCAGAGCTTGCTCAAACTCTTGTCCATTGAATTGGTGATGCCATACAACCATCTCATCCTCTGTCGTCCCCTTCTCCTCCTGCCTTCAATCTTTCCCAGCATGAGGGTCTTTTCCAATGAGTCAGTTCTTCGCATCAGGTGGCCAAAGGTTTGGAGTTTCAGCTTTAGCATCAGTCTTCCCAATGAATATTCAGGACTGATTTCCTATAGGATTGACTGGTTTGATCTCCTTGCAGTCCAAGGGACTCTCAAGAGTCTTCTCCAACACCACAGTTAAAAAACATTAATTCTTTTGTGCTCAGCTTTCTTCATGGTCCAACTCTCACATCCATACATGACTACTGGGAAAACAATAGTTTTGAGTAGATGGATCTTTGTTGGTAAAGTAATGTCTCTGCTTTTTAATATGCTACCTAGCTTTTCTTCCAAGGAGCAAGTGTCTTTTAATTTCATGGCTGCAGGCACCATCTGCAGTGATTTTGGAGCCCAAGGCTGTATAAATCTTCTCCATCTTTGGCTGCAAAGAATATAAGCAATCTGATTTTGGTGTTGACCATCTGCTGATGTCCGTGTGTTGAGTCATCTCCTGTGTTGTTGGAAAAGGGTGGTTGTTATGACCAGCACGTTCTCTTGGGAAAACTCTGTTAGCCTTTGCCCTGCTTCATTTTGTATTCCAAGGCCAAACTTGCATGTTATTCCAGGTATCTCTCGACTTACTACTTTTGCATTCCAGTCCTCTGTGATGAAAATTACATCATTTTTGGTGTTCTAGAAGGTATTGTAAGTCATCATAGCTCCGCTCAACTTCAGCTTCTTCGGCATTAGTGTTTGGGGCATAGACTTGGGTTACTGTGATATTGAATGGTTTGCCTTGCAAACGAACAGAAATCATTCTTCTGTTGTTTTTGAGATTGCACCCAAGTGCCACATTTTGGACTCTTGTTGACTGTGAGGGCTACTGCATTTCTTCTAGGGGATCCTTGACCACAGTAGTAGATATAATGGTCATCTGAATTAAATTCATCCATACCAGTCTATCTTAGTTCACTGATTCCTAAAATGTGGATAGTCACTCTTACCATCTCCTGTCTGACCACTTCTAATTTACCTTGATTCATGAACCTAACATTCCAGGTTCCTATGCAATGTTGTTCTTTATAGCATCAGACTTTACTTCCATCACCAGGCACATCCACAACTAGGTGTTATTTTCTCTGTGGCTCAGCCTCTTCATTCTTTCTGGGGCTATTTCTCCACTCTTCTCCAGTAGCATATTGGACACCTACCTATCAATGATTAGCAATAAATCTTTTTTCTTCATTTTATGTGATGTTAAAATGTTAGTAAATATAGGTAGACAAAAAGAGAAAAATACTACATTTTCATTTTAAATGGAATACACACACACAAACACACATTTGTGGGATTATATTGCATAAGATTTAAATGTTTTCACTTTATAGGCCATTAGTATCATCTAGGATTTTATTTTTAGTGGCTACTTATTATCACTATGCTTCCCTGGTGGCTCAGCAGTAAAGAATCTATCTGCCAATGCAGGAGACCCAGTTTTGATCCTGGTTGGGAAGATCCCTTGGAGAAGGAAATGGCTACCCACTCCAGTATTCTTGCCTGGGAAATCTCATGGACAGAGGTGTCTGTCAGGCTACAGTCCATGGGATATCAATGGATTGGGCATAACTTAGCAACTAAACAACAATAGTAACAATTATTCACAATATCTTTGTACCACACATTTAATCAGTCGGTCATTTTGAGAACTTCCAGTTTTTCCCTATTGTAAACAGTACTTATTCTCATAGATAAATCTATCATAGTTTTATGAATGTTTCCTTTTCTCAGATTTCTGAAAATGCAGCTATTAGATAAATGAACAGTAAATATTTTAACACTTTTAATATGTGATCAGTTTTCATATTAGAAATATACTGATTTACACCCCCTTTGGTATTGAGAAGTCTTATTTTCTCAAAATTGAGTTTCAATAATGTTATTTCCAGCTATATGTATATGTGTGTGTGTATTCCATTCTTTTAGTTTACATTTATGTTATTGATGATGTGGAATGTTTTCCCGTATATTTACTCTTCCATTAATATTTGGTGTTCTTCCTTAGTCTGTGTACTTACTGGTGACTTTTTTGTGATTTGTGAGAAATATTTACATAGTAATTCTGTTGATTCATTGCCATCAGATATGCTGCAATTAGGAGAGGGCCTTTTACTCTGTATTTTTATATAGCTGGATCCAATAATCTTCTCTTTCATACTTTCTATTTAGGTGGTGTCATATATAAAATGTTTCCATTCACATTACATAATTAACATCTCTGTGTATTCTTGTGTCTTTATTTAGATCTTTAGTTCAGCTAGAATTTTGATGTGTGGTGTGAAATAAAAATCGAATTTTATTTTTTACTACTGGTTAACAATTTTCCCAATGCTACTGAATTCTTTCTCCACTGATTTGACATACAATATTTATTATATCCTCAATTATTAAATATATTTTTGTCTGTTTCTGATCTTTCTCATCTTTACCATTGATCTATTTCTGCTTTATTCTTTTATTTATTAAGTCTTTAAAGTAATTTTTACATATGCCATAATGTTACTTCTCAAGTATTTCACAGCTGGTCTCTCACATATATCGTCTAGAAAATCTTTGAACAATGTTGTCATATATGAAAAAAACAACTTTCTGATATTTTATGATTGTGTAAAATTCATAGATTCATCTAGGAAGAATTAACATCTTCACTATTTTGCCTTTTTACCTAGGTACATATTTTCACTTGCCATTCATCCATATTTCTGTATTTCTTGGGTAATTAACAACTTTTTGTCCCAGAAGAACTTGTATTAGAGAAATCCTAGTGTATAATTATACAGGACTGCTAAAATATCCTGGAATGAATTACACAAAGGCTAATTCAGTCTTGGAAATGTTTACATCTTTTTATTTGAAGAGGAAAAAATTGACTGTTGAGATATTGCCAAGTTAAACACTATCCAGAGACATAGCATTGATTGTAATTAAATGATTTTTACAACTTGTATTTTTTTATCGGTCTCCTTTTGTCTCTGAGTAGATGCAATTTGATGAAATATACGCTGTGAAATTTTCTTGTTAAACCATGAAATCAATTGGAAAAGCAAAAGTGCTGGAAATGAAAGTCATATCTTATATATAGAAAAATATTGCACAGTATCAAAATCATGAAGTTTGATGTCAGAATTAGATGTGCCCATGGGTGAACCACAAAACCCTAGTCACCATCAAGGCCAGCACTAAGTGTCAAAGAAGGTAACCAAATTAGGTGTTCATCATGTAGTTTAAAACAGGTCAAAAATGAGTGTTTATAATAGTTCACAAATGTTAGGAAAGGGCCCAGAAAACCTGAAATGAAGAATAGGCTGTGAACGTTAGTGCATGACGAAGTTTCTATATGCAGCCCATACTGCATTGAAAGTATTGATTTTGGAAAAGTTGTCCAATTTGGCCAGATTATACAGAGAAATCTCATGGAGGTTAAAAAATTATAATTTGGCAGTTTTTTTTTTTTTTATGTAGAAGTTCCAAGCAGCGATAATTATTTCATGTTTTTTTTGGTAGTGACATACGAAAATATGACTATAGAGTTTTGAGTTTTTTTCACTTTTAAAGTATGCATTTTTCTGAGCTATATCAAACTCACACCATATACTTTATGGCCAAAGTCATGCATAAGCAATGTAAAAAATGAATTAAAAATTATGCCCAAGACATACGAAGAAGTAGGGAAGTATGACCCACCCAAAGATAAAGCAGAGCAGGTAATAGAAACTGCCTTTGAGAAGGCTTAGATGTTGGACTTAGCAGACTATAAGACAATGTCATAACTAGGTTCAAAGAATGAAGAAAATTATGCTTAAAGAATTAAAGATGTGATGACAATTTGTTATGAAGTAGAGAATATCCATTAAAAGACAGAAATTATTTTTAAATGTTAAGGCTGTAATTAAAACATACAATAACTGGAATGAAAAAATAATGAGTAAAGGGATTCAGTAGTAGATTTTAGCTGACAACAGAAAGAATCAATGAACTTAAATATAGAACTGTACAGATTATGTAACATGAAAGACAGAGGGGAATAAAAGAATAAAGAACAATAAACAGTCTTGGAGAAATGTAGGACACTATTGGAACTATTGGGACTTGGAGAAATGTGGGACTGATGTTGAAGTGAAACTCCAATACTTTGGCCACCTGATGCAAAAAGCTGACTCATTTGAAAAGACCCTGATTCTTGGAAAGATCAAGCGCAGGAGGAGAAGGGGACAACAGAGGATAAGTTGGTTGGATGGCATCACTGACTCAATGGACGTGTGTTTAGGTGGACTCTGGGAGTTGATGATGGACAGGAAGGCCTGGCGTGCTGCGATTCATGGGGTCGCAAAGAGTCGGACACAATTGAGTGACTGAACTGAACTAAACAACATATTTAAAATAATTTTAGAATCTATAACCTGCTAACTCCAATAACTAATAGTACCTAACTCACAGGATTGTTGTGGGGATTAAATTAGGTAATCTATGTAAAGCTACTTCTATGTATTAATTTTTCTCTTCCTTTCATGCATTTTCATTTTTGTAGGGTTGCATCATTAAATGAACCAAAGAATTTGAAGCAAAAAATAATTTTCCTCAGAGAAAACACATCCCTTTCTCTGTCAAATAGGTCGGTAGGGTGTGGAGTTGATTATTCTGATCCAAATAGGAATTTAGATGGAGTGTGTTTGGGTTGCAGCTGGAGTTTCAGTTTACCTTTGATTTCGCTGTCTTCAATTATTTCTATCCTGAGTGATTACATGCACCCTCTAGGGGAAGTTTAGAATTGAAGCACTATAGAGTATGGAGATTTCTCTCTGATTTAAAGCCCAGCCCAAAGCATCCTATGCTGCCCTACTAGCAGCAAAATTCTTTTGGGGGTAGCACTGCCTGGTCAGAGGTTTCAGCTCTGAGTTTGGGGATACAATAGTTTTCAATTCATCATGCCAGCCCATGTAGCTATTAAAAACTGCCATATTTATTGCTATCCCAGCAAAGTTCTGCTCATAGCTGGCTCATTTCTTGCCCATTTTTCCCAGACATGGCTAATATTCACAGATAGAGAAGTAGCACTGGTATTTACTAAAAAAAAGCCTTTATTATTCTCTAGAAAAGAAACTAGTTATTTTAGACTTATTTTTCTATAAAACTCTGTGAAGTCTTAAATGAGCATGTACATTATACATATATGATTGTATATGCTTTATATTTTTAAAAATTTGTTCTACTTGCTATGATGAGAATTATGATCACTTGTACTTCCTAAATGGATGTGGAACACCCAGTTCCTTAACAGCGATTATTTCATGACTCAAAAAGTAATTGACATATTGTTGTTTTTATTTATTACTAAAAGTATGTATTTTGCAAGTTATGTTAGCCTCCACTGTAGTCAACAGAGTGTCTTTGCCACAACAACAGCTATTGTTTGTAGAGCTCTCACCATAAAGTGGGTAATGTTCTAAGTGCTTTACATATATTACCTAATTTAATCCCCACAACAATCCTGTGAGTTAGGTACTGTTATTAGCCCTATTATACACACAGGAAAACTGAGTCATGGAGAGTTTAGGTAACCTCAGGAGGCCAGGCAGTTCATAAATATTGGAGTCAGAATTCAAATTCAGTGTCTTCCTCAGAACCCAAGGTTTTCAGTTCAGTTCAGTTCAATTGCTCAGTCTTGTCCGACTCTGCGACCCCATGAATTGCAGCACGCCAGGCCTCCCTGTCCATCACCAACTCCTGGAGTTCACTCAGACTCGTGTCCATCGAGTCAGTGATGACATCCAGCCATCTCATCCTCAGTCGTCCCCTTTTCTCCTGCCCCCAATCCCTCCCAGCATCACAGTCTTTTCCAACGAGTCAACTCTTCGCATGAGGTGGCCAAAGAACTGGAGTTTCAGCTTCAGCATCATTCCTTCCAATGAACACACAGGGCTGATCTCCTTCAGAATGAACTGGTTGGATCTCCTTGCAGTCCAAGGGACTCTCAAGAGTCTTCTCCAACACCACAGTTCAAAAGCATCAATTCTTCGGCGCTCAGCCTTCTTCACAGTCCAGCTCTCACATCTATACATGACCACTGGAAAAAACATAGCCTTGACTAGATGGACCTTAGTCAGCAAAGTAATGTCTCTGATTTTGAATATGCTATCTAGGTTGGTCATAACTTTTCTTCCAAGGAGTAAGCGTCTTTAGTCATACTCTAAAAACATTTGTTTTTATATAATACAAATAATTCTGTTCATACTTCAGTCTCTTTCCATATATCTTTATTCTGCTAAGAATTACTTCTATTCCTTGTTTTCAAAACAAACATCTTTCTTTTAGAATCTCAACTTGGCTGCCACCTCCTCTAGAATCTTTAACCCCTAAATTAGAATTTATTCCTCCTCATCTAAGGCTGAAACTCCAGTACTTTGGCCACCTCATGTGAAGAGTTGACTCATTGGAAAAGACTCTGATGCTGGGAGGGATTGGGGGCAGGAGGAGAAGGGGACGACAGAGGATGAGATGGCTGGATGGCATCACCGACTCAATGGGCGTGAGTCTGAGTGAACTCTGGGAGATGGTGATGGACAGGGATGACTGGCGTGCTGCGATTCATGGGGTCGCAAAGAGTCGGACACAACTGAGCGATTGAACTAACTGAATTCTCTCTTTGCACTCTGTACATACACCTCCCTTAGAATTTAACTTATTGTATGTAATGTATTTATATGATGTGTCCCACCTATTAGTACATAAGATCCTTGAGAGCAGGAACTGGTTCTTATCCATAGTTCTTTACCATACCATAAATGCTTGACATGTAATGGTCACTGAATATATGTTTACAAAATTAATTTCAATCTCTATCTGTTCCTAAAATTGATTCTCCATAGGAATTTTAAAGTTTATAAGTCTCTGTGGTGTATTGCACTTACCTTTCTCCAAAAGTTGAAACATAATAGGCTTCAAAATAAATGTTGTCATACATTTTAGATGATCACCTTGGCTAAAGTTAAAATAGCAAGAAATGTGACTGTTTAAAACTATAAAATTATTCACTTTAATTTTGTCTGTTTCTAATAGTTAAAAGCAAAATTCAAGTCTCCTATTTCAAGTTAAACTACAATTCAGTCTTAACTAATAATACCTTTATATGCCTGACACTTCAGGTGGAATGATTAAATTATGCACCTGTGGAAAGATCTCAGAAAGCAATGACAGGTATTACAAACCTACTATGCTCCTGGGTACTTACAAAAGTATTGTATTTAAAATTTAAGACATTGATTTCAATTCACTGTTTCTCTTGTATATGACATTCCTCTTCTCTTTTTTTTAATTCCCATATGGGTGTACATTTTCATTTCCTTAGCTTTGCTTTTTATTGAATTTATACCATGGGATATTGTGCTGTTTTGTTTTGTTAGATCGTTACTTTAAGGAAGAAAGTAGACATATACTACTATATCATTTCTCTTGTTCAAATGGAAGACACCTTAAAGGTACATTTTCTTTAAAAAAAAATTTCAACAATGGACTGCATACAGAGAAATTAAGACAGAGCACAAAGTCTTTAAAGCCCCCCTTTCCATTCTTTGTATATAGAACATGATTTGCTGTGTTGAATGGGTTAAATATTGTTAGAGCTAAAGTACTCTAATAGAAATTTGGGATGAACAACCCCCCAAAACTCCTCATTTAGCTGTTGCAAAATTGTTTATGCCTGCCACCCTCTTGAATTCTTTGGAATGTACATAGCCCCCAACTATAAAAACTGTGGAGACTGCTGCTCCATAGAAGGAAGAAACAAGCGTTAATTTTGACCCTTTGAGGTCTATAATTCAATTCAATAAATGACTCTCATGCCATTCTTTCATATTACTTTCTATTATTTCTTTCTAATCTAGATTCTTTATTTTTTAGATGTCTATCAAGAAAGAACATGGCCAAAAAGCATGTGCATATTATCTTCCTAAAACTGCTAGCTGTGCTTTTTTTTTTATGGAACAAAAGAGATGTGGAACAATGATCTGAAAAACATTTCCTTGAATTGAAGGTGTCCAAGGGGCAGCAGGGACACCTGTTCTTGTGCTTTGCTAGGAGTTTGAATCTGAAAATCATCCCCCATCCCAAATCATGTTTAAAATCAGTGTGTTCTAATCAATACTTCTCTTTTGGTCAGGCTTTATAGATAGAATATGGGGCAAAGTAATTTTGTTTCCTCTTTTGCCACTGGTCATAATTACATGTACTCCACGGTAAGCTTTGGTTCT
This sequence comes from Capra hircus, assembly GCF_001704415.2. Lineage (NCBI taxonomy): Eukaryota > Metazoa > Chordata > Mammalia > Artiodactyla > Bovidae > Capra > Capra hircus. The sequence goes on from NC_030814.1 coordinate 21,346,647, forward strand.
CAATGACTGCATAATTTAAAACAACAGGGAGAAGGCAGAGTCCAATTTCTCCTCATATCTGAAAATTATACATAAAGGATAAATTAGAAAAAAATTATTTGAATATGACAGAGGGGTATGCTCATACCTCTATGTTTATATAATTGTGCATTTATTTATTCATTTAATTAAAGATCACTAATCATTTGTGAGACATAGATTTAAGGGACTAGATCTGATAGATAGAGTGCCTGATGAACTATGGACTGAGGTTCCTGACATTGTACAGGAGACGGGGATCAAGACCATCCCCATGGAAAAGAAATGCAAACAAGCAAAATGGCTGTTTGGGGAGGCCTTAAAAATAGCTGTGAAAAGAAGAGAAGCAAAAAGCAAAGGAGAAAAGGAAAGATACAAGCATTTGAAAGTAGAGTTCCAAAGAATAGCAAGAAGAGATAAGAAAGCCTTCCTCAGTGATCAATGCAAAGAAATAGAGAAAAACAACAGAATAGGAAACACTAGAGATATCTTCAACAAAATTAGAGACACCAAGGGAACATTTCATGCAAAAATGGGCTCAATAAAGGACAGAAATGGTATGGACCTAACAGAAGCAGAAGATATTAAGAAGAGGTGGCAAGAATACATGGAAGAACTGTGCAAAAAAGATCTTCATGACCAAGATAATCACGATGGTGTAATTACTCACCTAGAGCCAGACATTCTGGAATGTGAAGTCAAGTGGGCCTTAGAAATCATCACTATGAACAAAGCTAGTGGAGGTGATGGAATTCCAGTTGAGCTATTTCAAATCCTGAAAGATAATGCTGTGAAAGTGCTGCACTCAATATGCCAGCAAATTTGGAAAACTCAGCCGTGGCCACAGGACTGGAAAAGGCCAGTTTTCATTCCAATCCCAAAGAAAGGCAATGCCAAAGAATGCTCAAACTACCGCATAATTGCACTAATCTCACACACTAGTAAAGTAATGCTCAAAATTCTCTAAACCAGACTTTAGCAATACATGAACCGTGAACTTCCAGATGTTCAAGCTGATTTCACAAAAGGCAGAGGAACCAGAGATCAAATTGCCAACATCTGCTGGATCATGGAAAAAGCAAGAGAGTTCCAGAAAAACATATATTTATGCTTAATCGACTAAGCCAAAGCCTTTGCCTGTGTGGATCACAATAAACTGTGGAAAATTCTGAAAGAGATGGGAATACCAGACCACCTAACCTGCCTCTTGAGAAATCTGTATGCAGGCCAGGAAGCAACAGTTAGAACTGGACATGTAACAACAGACTGGTTCCAAATAGGAAAAGGAGTACATCAAGGCTATATATTGTAACCCTGCTTATTTAACTTCTATGCAGAGTACATCATGAGAAACGTTTGACTGGAAGAAACACAAGCTGGAATCAAGATTGCCGGGAGAAATATCAATAACCTCAGATATGCAGATGACACCACCCTTATGGCAGAAAGTGAAGAGGAACTAAAAAGCCTCTTGATGAAAGTGAAAGTGGAGAGTGAAAAAGTTGGCTTAAAGCTCAACATTCAGAAAACAAAGATCATGGCATCTGGTCCCATCACTTCATGGCAAATAGATGGAGAAACAGTGGAAACAGTGTCAGACTTTATTTTTTTGGGCTCCAAAATCACTGCAGATGGTGACTGCAGCCATGAAATTAAAAGACGCTTACTCCTTGGAAGAACAGTTATGACCAACCTAGATAGCATATTCAAAATCAGAGACATTACTTTGCCGACTAAGGTCCGTCTAGTCAAGACTATGGTTTTTCCAGTGGTCGTGTATGGATGTGAGAGTTGGACTGTGAAGAAAGCTGAGCACTGAAGCATTGATGCTTTTGAACTGTGATGTTGGAAAAGACTCTTGAGAGTCCCTTGGACTGCAAGGAGATCCAACCAGTCCATTCTGAAGGAGATCTGCCCTGGGTGCTCTTTGGAAGAAATGATGCTGAAGCTGAAACTCCAGTACTTTGGCCACCTCATGCGAAGAGTTGACTCTTTGGAAAAGACTGTGATGCTGGGAGGGATTGGGGGCGGGAGGAGAAGGGGACGACAGAGGATGAGATGGCTGGATGGCATCACTGACTCGATGGATGTGAATCTGGGTGAACTCCAGGAGTTGGTGATGGACAGGGAGGCCTGGCATGCTGCAATTCATGGGGTCGCAAAGAGTCGGACACGACTGAGCGACTGAACTGAACTGAATCATTTGTTGATTAAATTTGAGTTTAAAATATTATCTTATAAGCTGTGTGAACATAGGCAGACCTATTAACCTTCATGGAACTGAATTTTTTGTGAAAAAATGGGGATACTAATTTTCTCGGTGTATTTATGGTTCTTTCTTCATGCTGAAAGTAATCAGAGATGAAGCAGAGAGATTGAGAAAGTTAAGTGAAAGTTTGTTTAAGTAAGGATATGCTCTCTGGAGAGCAGGCAGACAGGTGATGAGCTGCTACCCTGGTTTTCTTTGGCAACCTGGTTATGAGGGCCGTGCAAATAAAAGGGTGGAATATTCATTGCGGAAGGAGGAGTTTCCGGGATGTCTTATTTCCTGATTTTCCATTCCAGCTCCATTTTCCAGAGGGGAGGAGGGATTTTTGTCCTTAATGAGCTTTGATGAACAGGGTCATTGTGTTGGCTTGTTTTATGATGCATACCTATGTGCAAGGCTAATCTTATTGTAATGAGAGCATAACTAATAAGCAACAGGTGACATTCAGATGCAGGAGAGTCTGACCTTGCCCCACTTTTCTTTGTCTGCTACCTGGACAATTATCACCCAAAATGTGTGATTTCCCGTCAGTCTGGAGGTTTCTGCTTTTGTTTGTCTGCCTATGGACCCCTGCTTTTTACAAGATGTGTGATTTCCTGCCACCTGACCCCTGCCCTCATTTCTCTGCTCATACCTAGCTACCTGCCTGCTGTAACAATAAACTTGTCTGATGCGGTTTATATAATATATAAACTAGCTGGCATAATTTCTGGCACATTATCAGAACCTCTTATGTGGTAGTTACAATAATAATTATTATTATTATAATAATATATTACCTGGCTACTCCTGTTACTTCCTAGTCCCTAGACTAAGCTCAGAGATTTAAAAAAAAAAAAACAACTCTTAAAAGATTCAAAGTCTACTGAGGAAAAGTTAAAAGAGCATCAAAACTCAAAATATAGTATGATAAGTGCTGTTCACCTTCAAGAAAGTGGGGCATAGTAAGAACCCGATGGTGATGGTTGGCAATAGAACTGCCAATGTCATTACCAACTTAATTGAAACTGTTTACAAATCAGGGGATTTTATCCTTGCTATTAATGATTTCTTAAATATTTTTGATTATTTTTTAATTTACTTCTTTTAAGAGTTGTGTGTCTCTTTGTAAAGCTAAGCATAGGGAGTTGTTCTGACTTTGGACTTGAGCATCAAAAACTTAGAGGATACCACTGACCTATCCTGTTGCCTTATCCTGGAATTAGAAGGAATCTCTTAGCATAAGTAATGTGTGTGTGGACCCGGGCATTCATGTGGAATATTTAGAGACTGAAGATTAATTACTTTTGTAGAAATGAATTTCAGAAATTTAGAGATCTTAAATATTTTCCTATCATTTGTATAACATTGAGGCGATTTTCCCAACTTCAGAGCTTTAACATATAGTAGTTTAAGATTAAAGAAGATGCTATAAGACACAGAGGAGCAATTTTCAGAAGACTCTAAACTCCTGAGGTATAGGAGTGATAAAATAAATATAAATTTAAATTTATTTAAAATAAATAAAATTTATTAACCCCAAAGTTGTTGGAGTCAGGATTAGCAACTGGAGTTTGAAAAAGGCTGTAGCACTTATGTTTACTTTCTCCATCACTTTGATGGGTCTGGCAAAGCTTAAAATGTGTGTGTTTCTCAGAATATCACTCTTTTATACTTTTTGAGAATTAGAAGTTAAGATAGTTTGAGACTTGGGCTGATTTAAAAAGAAAGGGAAGCTGGTATTGTTCTTTTTCATCATCAAACACAAGTTAGAGTAACTGGGAATGGACAGGAAATGAAGTCCTCACAGGTGGACATAAATAACGATAAGTCAAAACAAACAAAAAACAAAGAATTTAAGCATGGATAAGAAATGGGAATACTTAGGAATCAAAAACTGAGATAGAAGAAGGTAAAGTGGGAATATATGAAATAAAGAAAACAGACATCAATGTAATCTTTTTAAAGAAACACAGACTAAGCTGAAATAGTCTTAATATAGTGCTCTTCATTGTTTTTCTCTCTTAGTTTCTAGACAAGAAAAAGTCCACTGTGAGCTGCTTACTTTCTTCTGTGTTTTATGGCTGGGGAACTGGGAGATAGAAAGATGAAAAACCACCCAAGGTGAGATATCCATGAGCGGCTGAGCAGGGTCTCAGACCCAGATGTACCGGAGTCTGTTACACTGCCTGTCCTCTCTGAGTTTTAATTATGTCTTTTTCAAAATTTGGGTAAATGTAGCAAATAAAATGTACAGAATTAAATGCTTCCTTTCTCAAGTTTTTATACTGTAACCTCCTTTTTAATCTGACTTGCAGTAAATAAATATTCATCTCACTACTGGTTTTCTCTGAGGCTAGAGTTCACTTAAGGTTCAATTTTAGGAAGCTGGATTTTTAATAAGATTCCTTTAAATGGTTTCCATATTTAGCCAATCTTGCAGTTCTCAACAGTACATGGAAGAGCAAGCAGGGAGTTTAAGAAAAAAATTAGCTTCTTTAACTACTAGATGAAACCGAAATTTGGGCTCTCTGACTCCTACGAGGCGGAAGTCGTGTTTGACAATCTAAATTTATCAATAGCCTAACATACCACTCTTCAAAAAGGACTTCTTTATCTTTCTTATGATAGTAATGTTTCTTAAGTTATCAGGAATGGTCTTTTCCCTCTGTGTTTTCAGCTTGACAGATAGCTCTTTTCTGAAATGCATTAATTTCAATCCTGTGCCACTGCTGCATATTAATTTATACATATGATAAACAACATCAAATATGGAAGAATTCACTCATGACCCTGTTTTAAAAAGACAAATCTGGGTGTAGTTTTTAAAACTGTGCAAAACTTGGCCATTTTTATAGTACATGTGTGATGCCATCCCTTGTTTTTCTCTACCGATACTTCAACAAAATTAAGAATATTATTTTTCTTTGGATTATTACTTGAATTCTGCGAGGCAGTCAATACCGAGCCCTGTAACTGCTGATGGCGTAGAGAGGAAGATGGGCAGGGGAAGGAAGGTGGGCAAGAAGCAGAAGGACAGCAGGAAACATTTTATGATTTATGCAACTTTTATGAAAAATGTTCTCTTTACTTACAGCATAGTGTTACTATTATTATCACTTGGTGGGCCTGAGGCATGGGCCACACACATCATCTGGCTAAAAATAATTCTGCAGCCTGTCTGGGTGTCATTATGGTGTTTATTTCATAACAACTGCCTATGAATCTTTATTAAAATTCAAGTGGGTTGCGACTTGCAGCCAACAGTGGGGCCCCGTATATAACTAAGAGAGCATGGTCTGTCTCTGGGAAGGCTCTGGCAGGATCAGAGCAGGGTGCATCCAAAACTGGCACTCAGCAAAGATGCTCAGACCAGAGACTCTGAAAGAGACAGGAAAAGACCATTAACATGTGTTTCTCACAAATAAGATATGTGATATTGAGTTCACTCACAGAATAAAAAGGGGTAGACCTGCCAAGCTAACAACCTAGTTGAGAGCGAGTTGCCACCTCTCCCCTTGCTGACTGACCTGGGGAATGAGTGTTAAGGGTCAGGGACTTTTCTAAAGATTTCTACAAGCACGAAAGCAAAGATTTAGCCTTTTTGGTAGATAGATTACAAAATCATAGGATTTCAATGGTGGTATAATAATCTTTATAATTGCTTCTGTTCTTTCATGTATTGAGATACAACCAGGGTTTATGACAAAATCTTCATAAAAATACAGGTGATAATCAAGGGTGAGGTTCACAGATTTAACATCTAAACTGTATACTTATTATTTTTGCAAGTTTGGTTTTTTTTTTTTTCTGGATTAAAATACTCCTAGAAAACTACTATGAAAACATGGAGGGAAAAATACATAGTCTTAGTATTAAAATTGAATAATTGTTAAAAGGAATTTATTTGGTATTAAATGACTACTGTGCTTTGTGCTCAGTCACTTCAGCTGTTTCTGACTCTTGGCGACTCCATGGACTGTAGCAACCAGGTTCCTTTGTCAATGGGATTATCCAGGCAAAAATCCTGGAGTGGGTTGCCATCTTCTATATACTCCATTAATTACAAAATAATATATTTATTACAAGTGTGGGGGTATGTAGATACCAAATGGAAAAAAATATTTCTCATGATCATATTGGAGCATTTGTATAGATGTTTTGACACTGAACAGTTTCGAAGAATGGCGATAAACTGCTTGAAAGGACTTGAGTATAAGTGATTTTAGAATGATATTAGATATTCTTAAGGTAAAGTATTAGTGGAAATGTTATAAAATTTTGCTTTATTCTTTATTTCTTTCTAAAATTGCTTTATTTAGTAATTAAAAGCAGTATGGTGTGGTGTAAGGAACTACATAACTGATGGGTCTGTGTTCAAGTCTCAATAATACTGTTCCTTAACTTTGTGAGTTAACTGAACTCAGGTCCTAAGTCTCAGTTTAATTGTATGTAAAATGGACATAATAGGCTATACCTTAGAGAATCATGAAGAATAAGTAATACTAATGTGAAAGCACCTACTCCTGTTTGTTGGTTTTTAAATATGTTTTTAATATTTAATGTTGGTATGAACTTTGATGTAAAAGTTTAAAAAGAACAAAAAATGTTATTAACAGACACAATGTATCTACACTTCACATTTAAGAAATTTTAACATTGTACATTAAAAAAATAGCAGCTGGATCCCTTTTCACTTTTTCATTAATACAAGTCCTTTTGTATTTGTAAAAATACAAAACTGGTTTATATTATCCTGATGCATTTATAACAATTTTATTGAAGTTTGACTCATCACTGTATGATCTACAGTTCGAAGTATACAGTTTAGTGCTTTTTCGTCTCTTCACAAGATGTGTGTCCGTCATAACAGCCTAATTTTGAAACATGTTTGTCCTCTGAGAGAGAAATCTGTCTCCACTAGTGATCACTCTCCATTCCTCCCCAACATCACCAGATCTAGGCAAGAATCTATTTTCTACCTCCATAGATTTGCCTATTCTGGATATTTCATACAAATGAAATAATAGACACATGGTCTTTTGTGACTGGCTACATGCATCTAGTACACATTTTAAAATGTTCACTCATATTGTAGTGTGTATTAGGACTTTCCTCCTTTTTTTGACAATATTATTGTACTGAATGGACATACCACATTTTTTATCCTTTTATCATTTGATATGCATTTGGGTCTTTTCCACCTTTTGCCTATTATGAGAAATGATGTTATGAACATACATATGCATGGTTTTTAGAAACATATTTTTTATTTCTCTAGTGTATATTCCTGGGAATGGAACTGTGGCATTATACTATAATTCTACATTTATTATATAGAGAAATTTATGTTTCCCCAAAGTGGCTATACCATTTTTCATCCCCACCAGCAGTGTATGATGGGTCCAATATCTCGACATCCTGATGAGACATCTAGTCTAGTTCCTTCTCTGGTTAACTCATTGAAAATGTTGACTAGTATTCTATTGCATGAATAAACCATGGTTCAATCATTATATTTTCTTCTTCCTGTATACTGTGTTCCAGCTGATTTTGAACTAGACGCCTTGAATACATTGGCTGCTCTCTCATTCTTAACAACCATTAGAATGTTAACTATTAAATATTGTCAGATAAAAACTCCTTCTAAAATAGAGGAATTAATAAAGCCCAGACACTATTACTCAATACAAACAGTATCCCAGAAACATACCTTTAGTCATCATAATTGATACAGTAATGCCTTACTTCTGTGGACATAAAAAGTGTGTTTATTTTCATCCTGTAGGCTGAGGCAGAGTCATAGTAATTAAGCTTGATGGTCACATAGTATGTTTCTGAAGTTACAAATGTAGGAAGAAGAAAAATATTTGTAACTTAAAACTGCCTGAAGATAATTCATAAAAACAAGTCACAAGTAGACAGTGGGGCAGTTGTCCACCTCCCAAATTCCTCTGTAAAGTGAACCTTGGGGGAGAAAAGGTTGTTGAGGACATTGAGGAATGATGCTGAATACTACATGGTGTCAGAGATCTTGACATCTCTCTCTGCTAGACACTGATTTAAAAGGGGGCACATTCACCTCCATCAGACGTTCTGTGTCAGAAAGTCACCGCTCATACTTCAAAGGGCAGCTGCCATTCTATTCACAGAGAATGCTCTGATTCTGAGGAAGCTATACTTTGACCTGGAGAAGTAGAGGGATAGAAAGAGAGCTCTAAAAAGAGACTTTCAGGACTTATTAATTGTATTCTTTTCTTACCTTCTGAATTTCTTTCCACCTTTACAAAGCTTTGCCAGATTGGTTATCAGACCAGTAAATGTCTCTTTTCCATGGGTGAAATTTATTTGCTCATCTCAACACATAACCAGAACTCTAAACCTCTTACCCCTGCTTCAGGTTCTAGATTTTGTTTACTATACATGATTTATACTCTTGCTACACTTTGGGTTTTTACTTTTTAAATTTCATTTTTTAGTAGTCTTGACAGATCAGCCATTTTTAAAAGTTCAATTTTGTGTCTTTTCAGAAATATTCGATAGTTCTGTTTCTTACTACATCTTAGCCCCTGAAGCCAGATGTCTGGGAAGTGCTTCAAAATAATTTGGGCTTGGGGAGAAATGAGTGGATATTGATATAAGGTGCCTTATTAGCCTATCTTTCTAGCTTTCAACATAGATTTGGAATTTTCTGTAACAAAAAATTAAAAATGTATTGAGTTGATTTTATTAAACCCTGCTTTAACTGCAATATATATGTATATATTTTTTTGTATATATATTATATATTTACAACTTAGGATTAGTAGAATTAAGGTGTAAGAAAATGACAATTGAGCAAAAATGTGAAAAAGTGACTTTGAAGCAAAAATGCAGAAAAACATGCTATATTACTTTGTGAAGAGTAACTAGCATCATTAAGAGACCAAAAAAGGGCTTGGGCAGGCACGTTTTTCTCATAGAAGCCAAAACTACTTATTATAAAAGAAGATAGCATTCCTTTAAAGTAGGGCCACCCTTGCTTTACTTACTGATTTCATTTATACACAGAAAAATCAAGACTTTTTTTTTTTGCTTATTTAACTCTGCCATTTGTACATATCTTTGTTCTTTTACATGTATTCTTTTATTCTCATTTTTATTACCTGAAGCAGTTGAAATACTATAAACTACTCTTAATATCAAAAGAGAGTAGCTTCCCACTTCATGACTTCATATTTCTGATCACATTTATATCACTTCATACAGTCCTGTTCTTTACACCTAAGCTGACTATCAAATCAGGTGGCTTCATATTATTTTGGGAAATTCATACTCTGAACAAATAAGAACATTTCTAATACCTAAAACATCCATTTAAAAACTAATATTTGGAATTATTTACTTATTTCACAGCTACATTTCTAAAATGTAATGCCCATTCTTTACCTTATTGAATAGACTACAAGAGTAAGGCTTAATACTTTCCTAACTAGCTGTGCTCATAATTATGCCCGTCAGTGTTTGTATTCACTCTAAATTCGTTGACAGTTGCAGCACTCCTGAGGTTAGGTTTGCTTCTAAAGTAAATGGCTACAGGTAAACTGATGCTTCTGATGTCCAATTGTGAGTGTTTCCTTATTTTTTCACAAGAGATCCACTACTAACACTTCCTTCTTATTTCTAATCAGGTGTTCACTATCATTTGTAAGAAATCAAGGTTTCCAAGGAAACCAGGTGGACACATTTGCTAAGAGAATACTCTTAATTCTACATGAATTACCAAGTCATTTGACTATTGTTTGAGGGTTGGACATATTCCCATGCAATGCTCTTGAGCTTTATTGCAATTATTTTCTTCATTCTTCCAAAGACTTTCTTATACATTTCCTGCGGGGCTAGTATCTGAATCTGGATACAGCTGAGACTGCACAAATGGGTTGCCACCATCCTTTAAAAAATTGTGAGTGATTTTTTAGTTATGTCGATTAACAACTGAGAAGCTATTGAAATAAAGTAAAGGCAGAACTGGTGTAAGAACTAAACCTAAAACCAGGAGTTTTATTAAAACCATTCTTGACAGAAACCAAAGAGGATCTCATTCTTAAAAGCAAAAATTAAGAGTAAAGTGTTCACCCTGAAGTTCTTGATTTCTTATAACTTCCCTCATGTTGATAACAGTATGCACAGTGTTTATACACTAGCTAAATGATTCCTATTTTGTTCCAGAAATGTTTCGCTAAATGAATACTTTATGAATAGTAAAATAGTTTTAAAAATACACTGATTTACCTAGTAAAGGAAAAGGATAACTTTAAGTTCTGGACTAATTTATAAAATTAAAATTATTTTGATCACTAACAAATATTAAATTGCATTTTGAAGTTAAATATTTTTATATATTATTAAGGAAATAAAAATAAACAATTTTCTTTTTACTCATTGCTTTATATGTAAATATGAGTGACAAACAACTAAAAAGAAATTGCATAGAATTTGTGAAAGCTTTCAGGGGGAGATAGCCTATTGAGCTAATTATTTTTTCCTTTACAATGAGAAGATGATTTTGAATATTTGGTAACAAATCACCATCTCAATTAAAAATGATTCCTATTAGGGGCTTAAAAGCTGCTACTTCATTTTATTTGTGCCTTGGCCATTAGACTGTATAATGAAAGAAATTAAAGTGAAAGGAAATTAGTTTGAATGCTGTATAGTACAGAATTAAAGAACAAATGAAAAATGTTCCTCAAAAACAGTGTTACATTATTTAATTTACATATAATATTTGAATCTCTCAGTATTAGCTATATAATCAAAGAGCCAAGCAACCAAACTGTTGTTTGAGGTCATTTACCACCAATCAGATGGTGCTTCACACATGCAGTAAGAGGAAGGTTATATTCACGACACTCTGGGAATGAAAATTTCTGTGACTATTTTCAGTGTGGCTATTTTTCACCTGTGTAAGAATAAAGATATCTCTGTTTTCATTTATATGACTCAGTATTTGAAACAGATCGAGATATCCAGAATAGAGCAATCAGAGCTTTTCAAGAATCAGTCACTATTTCAGGGAAACATTCCTCTGCTTACATTTGCTGTTCTCCTTAATATTAAAACATCAAAACAGTGTAAAAACACCAGGAGCTACTTCCATGCATCTTAAAAACTGTTTCATGAAAGATGTTTAGGATTCTACGCTTTGGGACTTGGAAGTTTAAGCTGTCTTACTTGTTCATCTTGTTATCCAGGGCTGCACTGCATAGCAGTGTTATTTGTCCCCTGCAGAAAATTGTGGGGGGGTGACTTTCATTGTTATCCATCTAAAAGGTGTCCTCTAAGACAGTTTAATGCCAAACTGCAAAACTATGGCAGACTTAGAGTATTGTCATTAAACTGATCTGTCATCTATAAAATTACTGAACTCTACAAAAGTATTTTATTTCTGTGTTTTGAAAATAAAGCAATTCAAGTTTCGAGATCAAAGCAGAAAATACAACTTGAATGATATAAGATTTAGATTATATTATAGTTCTCAGTTCAGTTCAGTAGCTCAGTCGTGTCTGACTCTTTGAGACCCCGTGGACTGCAGCACGCCAGGCCTCCCTGTCTATCATCAACACCCGGAGTTTACTCAAACTCATGTCCAGCGAGTCAGTGATACACTCCAACCATCTCATCCTCTGTCGTCCCCTTCTCCTCCTGCCTTCATTCTTCCCCAGCATCAGGGTCTTTTCCAAAGAGTCAGCTCTTCACATCAGGTGGCCAAAGTAATGAAGTTTCAATTCAGCATCAGTCCTTCCTATGATTATTCAGGACGGATTTCCTTTAGGATTGACTTCTTTGATCTTTTTGCAGCCCAAGGGACTCTCAAGAGTCTTCTTCAACATCACAGTTCAAAAGCATCAGTTCTTCGGCACTCAGCTTTCTGTACAGTCCAACTCTCACATGCATACATGACGACTGGAAAAACCATAGCTTTGACTAAATGAACCTTTGTTGGCAAAGTAATGTCTTTGCTTTTTAATATGCTATTTAGGTTGGTCATAGCCTTGATTCCAAGGAGCAAGTGTCTTCTAATTTCATGGCTGCAGTCTCCATCTGCAGTGATTTTGGAGCCTAAAAAAATAAAGTCTCTCACTGTTTCTATTGTTTTCCCATCTACTTGCCATGAAGTGATGAAGTGATGAGCCCGGATGCCATGATCTTAGTTTTTTGAATGTTGAGTTTTAAGCCAGCTTTTTCACTCTCCTCTTTCACTTTCATCAAGAGACTTTTTAGTTATTCACTTTCTGCCATAAGGGAGGTGTCATCTGTGTTTCTGAGCTTATTGCTATTTCTCCTGGCAACCTTGATTCCAGCTTGTGCTTCATCCAGCCTGGCATTTCACATGATCTGCATATAAGTTAAATAAGGCAGGGTGGCAATATACATCCTTGACATACTCCTCTCTCAGTTTTGAACCAGTCAATTGTTCCATGTCTGGTTCGAACTGTTGCTTCTTTACCTGCATACAGCCTTCTCAGCAGGCAGGTCAGGTGTTCTGGTATTCCCATCTCTTTAAGAATTTTCTACAGTTTGTTGTGATCTACACAGTCAAAGGCTTTGGTGTAGTTAATAAAGCAGAAATAGATGTTTTTCTGGAGCTCTCTTGCTTTGTCTATGATTCAATGGATGTTAGCAACTTGATCTCTGGTTCCTCTGTCTTTTCTAAATCCAGCTTGAACATCTGGAATTTCACAGTTCATGTACTGTTGAATCCTGCTTGGAGGATTTTGAGCATTACTTTGCTAGTGTGTGAGATGAATGCAATTGTGTGGTAGTTTGAACGTTCCTTGGCATTGCCTTTCTTTGGGATTGGAATGAAAACTGACCTTTTCCAGTCCTGTGGCCACTGCTGAATTTTCCAAATTTTGCTGGCATATTTAGTGCAGTACTTTAACAGCACTTCAGAAATAAGACCTTTTAAGTATTTGATTCTTTACAGTTTACAATAAGCTTTGTAGAGTAACAGTAAAAAAACAGTGATAATAATAACATTCTCAGTTCTCAAATACGCTGAATGGAGGCTAAAGAATTCTTTAGCTTTCCTAGTGACTCAGATGGTAAAGAATCTCCCTGTAGTGTGAGAGACCTGGATTCAGTCCCTGGAGAAGGAACAGCTACTCACTCCAGTATTTTTGCCTGGAGAATCTCTTGGACAGAGGAGCCTAGTGGGCTATATATAGTCCATGGGGTGGCAAAGTACGCTCCTTTGAGGTCAGCAAGGATATTAGAATTTCATTGCTCTTTTCTCCAACAGTGAAAAGTGGAGCATTTTCTCCATCTCTCACATTCAAATGCAGTATTATTAGATTCTGAAAATTTCCATGAAGAAATGGTGTAAGCAATACCAAATCTCAAACTAGAGATATGTGTTATGTCTTGTGAAAATGTCTTATATCAAGTATTTTTTAATATATATGCTCTCTATGTGATCTGATCATCTTTATTCTCTTTCTGTTCCTTCTTAAAGCTTGTGGGTATGTGTATATACATATTTATATGTGTATTTACTGTATATACCTACATATAAACAAATGGATACTTTGTGCAGATGGTGAGTTCTCATGGTGTTTGAGGATATAGTTAAGTAGACTAAGTAGACTTCTTAAAAGAATGAGCATAATTCATTGACCCTCTCGTCAAGGGGAACTCTGGTGGTGTTAGTATTGAACATTTTCTTTCCAAATGAGGCATAGTATGTTGAATGACACCACAAGATCTACAAATACTTTTGAAACTTATTGTAAAAGACTAACATATATTTGTGTTCCAGGGGCTAAGCTAGGAACTGTATGCTAGTTTCTAAGGATTTCTGTAAGCCTTTTTCATCTTGCCCTTGGCTGACTCAATTCTGTAGCTGGGGAGGTGTGGGGCAGTTATTTGAACTAGAGTGCCTTTGGAGAGTCCCCACCATTAAAATAGTCTCCATTGGCTTAACTTGTGAATAAACTCATACATTCCAAAAGCAAGAGGCAAAAAAGAAAATATAAACATTTTTTCCCCTACACTTGCTTATAATGGGGTTTATTGTTAGTAAGAGAAATTTGTGAAAAAAATTTTCTTTTTGAAATGAAATAGGATAAATAGAACTTTATTGCACCTGGGAATGAATGTTCTTTGAATGCATTTCAGATGTGTTTTGCATATGCTTAGCCTAATATGCTAGCTTTCCTTTGGCAGAAAAGTACTCTGCTATGCCCCTTCTTGCCCATTTGACCTAGCAATTCATTAACTGATATCTCAATTTACTGGTCAATCACAATTTACTAAAAACTGCCTATAGACAAAGTTTGCAATACAGAGTGATGTTCTCCAAGGACAAGAATTCTCTTGCATCATCCTCAGTTTCCTACCATCTAGAGATGTAATGGGAAACAGAGAAAAAGTGTTTTCAAACTCTGTATCTATCCTTTAGTGCAACAAAGTTCGTGTGCTCAGGTGTGCTCAACTTTATAACCCCATGGACCGTAGCCCACTGGGCTCCTCTCTCTTTGGAATTTTTCAGGCAATAATACTAGAACAGGTTGCTATTTCCTACTCCAGGGGATAGTCCCAACCCAAGGATCAAACTTGCATCTTTTAGGTTTCTTGCGTTGGCAGCAAATTCTTTACCACCCTGCCATAGTGCAACAATGACAGAATGGTAATTTATTTTGGGTCACGTATGTGATTCATGTTCAAAATATTTGTTTGGTCCCAAACATATGGGCAGATATGTTTCACAAGATTAAAATATTTCACAGTGTCTCTGTTAGCCTTGCATTTTATTTGTCTGATCTATATCCTTTTTTGTGCAATAAGCTGATAAATATTCTAACCAGGTTTTTTTTTTTATTAATTCTTTTTGCTTTCCTTTTGTGGCTTTTGACTGACATCTATTCACTTCAAGGGTGATTTTCCTGTTGGCAAGAGGCAGAAGAGACACACCAAGCATCACCTTCAGGAACAAGCAATTTAAGTACTGTAATGAGATGGGTCTTTTCAGAGTCTATAATTGGTGACAAGGTATGGCAGTTTCATATCAGACAAAGATGTACAACACAGAGCTTATTAATGAGGATGAAGCGTCATACTCAAGAAAGCTTCCTGTGACTATAAGACAGGAGAATATAACAGATAGTGTAGGTTGTTACTAAGTCCAATATCTCCAATTTGCATCATAAAACCTTTATGTAAGCCAATTCAAGCTAACCCAGGATGGGATATTTTTCCCCTCTAGACTTCACTAGGGTAGCCGGCAATCCATCACTTTGGATCCCAGCCCTCACAGACAACAGCAATAATCATCTAAACTTGCAGATATGCTCAATTTAATTGGGTTAGTTTAGTAACCTTTCTTGTATTAGAGCCAACTTGCAAAGAGATGTAATATTTTCACAGTTATGAAGACATAGCAGCTGGCCATAGTGAGATTTGATTGTGGATCAAGAAATCAGATTTTCATCAAGTTAAGAACTCTTCATGGAAATATATATGGAATAAATAATAAAGTAAAATGATTAACAAGGAGACTTACAAAGATATTGGCAAAGCATAGGAAAACTGCCCTACTGGCAAAGCTGAAATCTGTTACTTAGCTTATTCAGATGATTTTTACTTATATTTCAGAGAAAATACATTAATTTTAAATAAAATCAAAAGATAAAAAAGTAGATATTGAATTAATACATTATTTTAATATTTAGAAGATCTGTGAAACTTCAAGAGTTCAAATTATTTTGTAAATGTTAACACACTAAGCTTTATACAATTTTCTAGGAAGGCAGCACTGTCTTCCTTTTAACACTCTTAAACACTTAAAAAGTTAACAACTTTGATATAGCCGAATAGAGTTTTAAGGAAAGTCATAAAGAGAATCCATGTTACAAGTTCTCGGTGCTTTGTTCTAACTGATAAATGATGCTTTTTCTTTTGAGAGCAATAGACAACAAGTACCTTTTCTTAATTGTAACCTGGGACCTATTTTAATGAGGCAAGTGACGAAAATGCTGAAGAATAAAACACTATAGTCTCTTCACCATCTGTAGCGTATTAACAAATTTCCTTGATGAACTGTTTATAATGTAATTACCAAGAAAAATAAGGTGGAAATAAAACAGAATGAAAGGTAAAGGACTGTCGAACTTAAAATGCCCCTTCCCTGGTCATCAAGCATTCATTTGCAGAGAAAGGGACCTTCGTTTCAACATGCACTGCCTAAGGTATGGGATGTGTCTTACTGTTTATTATTAGGGACCCTTTATTCTATTAAGCTGTAGGATTCTCCCTCAGATTGTCACAATATGATAATGTTTGTAGGGAGTTCATGAATTTTTCAAGTAATTGGAATATTTCTTGAGGTCTAAGTTTGGCCTTTATTGATTTTAAGTTGGAAATCATAGCTCAAGAAAACTTTTAGAAATATTTAAAATTATAATTATACACAGTGAAAACACTGAGGACCATATTAGAAACCAGCAGTGATTGCATGGATATTATTACTAATCCATTGCATATGACAAGTTAAGGGACGCTAGAAGCATTTCCTTTTGTGCATCAGGAGTAAAGAGAAAGAATTCCAAGGGTCAGAGATTGGCTTATCCTGTTTGGTTAGGGACAAGTCAGGGATAATTAATTAGAATTATAGATACTAGGGAGGTTGGAAAGACCTACTGTGTTTCACTCCTTCTAACCAAGGTTCATTCTTACCCTCAGGACTCTGTGTGTGTGTGTGTGTGTGTGTGTGTGTGTGTGTGTGTGTGTGTGTGTGTGTGTGTGTGTTTCTGTATCTGTCTTTTGGGTCTAACCAAGACACTGATGAAAAACCTGGAATAAGTTTGTTCCCTGTCTGACTCAGCATTTATAAAATGAGGAAATGAAAGGGAGAGAGAGGATTCATTTGATTCATTAAGACTATCCAGTATCTTAGGTGATACATTAAAAATAAGTGCTGTCAGATGTAATATGACATAGAAATTTCTAATTTAGTGAGTCTATTTATGTACTAAATTTATATTTCATATATCCATTGTGTTTGTTTCCCACTTTATAATTACCAGCAAAGTATGTTGAGTAGAGTGTGGGCTTTGATATCAGATAATTTTGAGGTCAAGCACTGGGAAGTCCTTCTTACTATTAAGAAGGGCAACCCACAGATAAACCTTGGCCTCACTGAGCTTTGATTTTTCTCATTTATGAGCAAAAGTAATACTGTCCATTTCATAGGACTGGTTTAGTGGCTAGAAATTATATATGAAAAGTATCTGTCTTAGGAACTAGCGTTTACTGGATGCCCAGTGGATATTGCTGCTGTTGTCATGTCTACTGTTGTTATATGAGCAAGAGGCTCTTTGGAGAAAGGATAGTTGTCTGGGGAAAGACTCGTGGGGGATCTTAAGATAGAGTCTCTTTCAGATATCTTGCTCTTGTAACAAACTGTGTGTGTGCCTTTTCTCCAGGTGAATCATTCACATCCAGCCTGGACAGCTGCTTATAACGTCGCCTCTCTTTCGCTTTCACTAAGTGTTCAGTAATAAAAATAAGATGACAGTTTGCCCCTTCCAAGTGTGGTGACTCAGCCCTCAGGGTTGTTTGTGAAGTCACTTACCTTTCCCTCATTTTGTGCCGTACGACATTGAAGGAAGGGTGTTAGGTGGCATAAACAATTTTTTTCCTCATATCGAAATTTTAAAAAAGTTATTTTTCTAAGTATCACACCTTTTCTGTGAAATAATGTTTTTTTAACAAAATAATTAAAAGGGAATTAGACAAGTATCTGTAAATTATTATTAATATCAAAATTCAAATATAGTTCTGTCTAATTAAATATGTTAAATATCTACAAATTCAGGACTGTTGTAGACGTAGGCTTTATAACAGGCATAATAATAGTTAAAGTTATTTCAGTAATGAAATGTAATAGAAATAGGAGGAATTTGTGTGTAAGAAGAAGATATTTTTTAAAGAGTTTAGTATTAAGGGAAACATAAAGCTAGGAAGCTAACCAAGAATGCCAAATGATTGTTTTCAGTTAAATGAAAATATAAAATATGTCCTTTAAAATGAATGAAGACATATTTTATCCTGTTTTTTTTTTTAAAGTGTCACTTTTCCAGGGCAATTGTTTGAATATTTTAGTTACTTTTAGAATGTAACAGCAGCATAATTTCTGAAGTTTGAAACTGGTGACCAGTCATCAGATGTTGAGCTGAAAATTTCATAGTTGTCAGCATTTTTTATTCCTTTCATCCCTGTAAGTGAACATTTTTGCAGAGAGTCCAGTATCACACTATCACTGGCTGAAAATAATTTGAAATTGGAGTTATTAGAACCTACCTATCTGTGAAGCTATCCAACTTGTTCAACTCTCAGTAGAAAAAGGAAACTATTAAATCTTTATCAAGTATTTACGTTTTAACGCTTGTCATTTTGTTCTTCTTTGAGGCAACTTTTTTTTTTTTTTTTCAGTATTCCTCTGTGCACAAAGACATGTTTTAGCTCCTGGGTCCTCCCATGTTGCATACCTTATTTCAGTAACTCTCAATCCTTTATTCCCCAAAGCAGGGGAGTGCCCCCCAGTATTTATGAGAAGATGAAAAAATTAAAAGAAAACAAACTTGTTCACTTTGCTTCACAGATTATTCCTTTTTTAAGTTAATGTCCTCTCCATTTGTAGTTTTTCTTGTGAGCAATGAGTAGCATAGGAAATATTGTGTTATGTGTCTAAAAAGGTTAGCATTCTCTTAAAAGATTTAAGCATTGCTGACCATGAAGGAGGTGGCAGGTAAACTTTCAGAGAAAGAGAGTAACTGACAGCTTTTTGGTGGCAATAGCAAGCAAATGTGTTGTCTTGATTTGTAAAGGGTTTTAATGTCATCAATAGTAATTCAGCAAAGAGAGAGTTGTAAAATGCAGCTCAAAATGTAGCAAATTGCATCATTGTTAGTGCTTTAGAATTTTAAAATATCTGCAGCAGATGGCAGAGTTGCTAGGAGCAATGTCTTGCTTTAGTGTCTAGGAAAAGTTTATGTCATCATAAACCCTAGCATGATTGTGGCTTCTTTGGCCTGCTTTAAAAAGTTGTTATTTATTTTCCTTCAAATTGTAATTTGCTTTTAAAAATATTTAAGAGTATCAAGAAATCAAAATTTCTTAGAGAAATGGTTCACTTTCCAAAGATATAAAAGAATGTTATATAGTATCCTCAGTAGAGAAATGTTTTGAAACAACTTAACAGAGGGTTGTGGGTTTTTTTCTGTTGTTGTTTGTTTTTGTTTTTTCCCCTCAACAGAAAAATTCTGTTCTATATTGTCCAGTCTAGTTTTAAGTTTCCTGAATAAGGAAGATATTTATACAAAAAACAAAACAAGTTCCAGTGATGTACAAACTCATCACATTTTAGTCCTGGAAGCATCTTTAAATTTTAGCTACTCTTACTCCACTATTTATAAATGATGAAACTGGAATCCCTCAGGATTTATCTGATAACATATACCTGGAACTAGGCCACCAGGTATCTCTTTATCTTCCTTGACTTAGATTTTTGGTTTGCAGTTTTTAATATACTAGATTGTAAAGAATTAATAATCTAATTGACATTCTGGCAAGAACAGAAACTTTCTAAATGGTAATTGATAATTGTACAGTAATTGTAGATTTCCCACCTTCAATCTTCAGGAAGCTTGAGGAAACTGAGTAGTAGGTTGCCTTATTTTTGAGAATCATGCAAAAATAAAAGTGAGGAATAGAATGAAATGACCTCCTATTTTTTAGAAGGAACAAATATGATAAAAATATTTAAAATTAGAAAATTTCTCACTGGTAAATATTATATAGAAAGGCTCTTTGGTTCTGTATTGTGGTGGCTACTAGAATCACCTTTGATGCCAGTCCACCTGGTTTGGACTCTCAACTCTGCCACTTAATGATTCGTGATTTAAGCCCGTTTCTTAGTCTCTCTGTGCCATGGTTTATCATTTGTAAAATGGAGTTGCTTATTCCTAGGTGTTATTATAGGGATTGAATGAGTTAATAATGTAAAACACTTTGCATGGTCTCAGGAAATCAGTAAGTGATAAACTTCAAGCTCTCTGATTTTTATATATTAAACTTCATGCATTATAGGGTGAACTTTGTGTCAGGAAGAGAGTGGTTGAGATGAACAGAAATGTGCAAGTAGATATCAAGAAAAGTAACTTGGGCCAAAGAATCAGAAGGCTCCCAAAGCAGGTTAGTAATAGAAAGGGGCTCCACAAATCAATTACTGCCTCATTTCTTACACGCACATATCCGCAGTGTGTACAGAATAAGCTACATTTCTTAACCTGTACTTTAGTCCCCTCCAACCTTTTGTACCCTAGTTCCATTCTCCTTATCTTGACTTATTTTTCCCCTTAAAATTAAGTATGCTAAGGAGACTACGATGGCTACTGAGAAAGACCTTCAGATAAGAATAAAATAAGAAGGTGCAGGAGAAGCAGCCAAGAAGAGATACCCCATGTCCAAGGTCAGGAGCAGCAGCAGTGAGGAGACACCCACCATCCAAATTAAAATAAACCCAAGTAAGATGGTAGGCGCTGAGAGAGGGCATCAGAGGGCAGACAGACTGAAACTGCAATCACAGACAACTAGCCAATCTGATCACACTAGGACCACAGCCTTGTCTAACTCAGTGAAACTAAGCCATGCCATGTGGGGCCACCCAAGATGGGTGGGTCATGGTAGAGAGGTCTGACAGAATGTGGTCCACTGGAGAAGGGAATGGCAAACCACTTCAGTATTCTTGCCTTGAGAACTCCATGAACATCTTGAAAATGCAAAAAGATAGGATGCTGAAAGATGAACTCCTCAGGTCGGTAGGTGCCCAATATGCACTGGAAATCAGTGGAGAAATAACTCCAGAAAGAATGAAGGGATGGAGTCAAAGCAAAAACAACACCCAGTTGTGGATGTGACTGGTGTTAGAAGCAAGGTCCGATGCTGTAAAGAGCAATATTGTATAGGAACCTGGAATGTTAGGTCCATGAATCAAGGCAAATTGGAGGTGGTCCAACGGGAGATGGCAAGAGTGAAAATCGACATTCTAGGAATCAGTGAACTAAAATGGACTGGAATGGGTGAATTTAACTGAGATGACCATTGTATCTACTACTGTGGGCAGGAATCCCTTAGAAGGAATGAAGCAGCCATCTAGTCAACAAAAGAGTTTGAAATTCAGTAGTTGGATGCAATCTCAAAAACAACAAAATGATCTCTGTTTGTTTCCAAGGCAAACCATTCAATATCATGGTAATCCAAGTCTATGCCCCATCATTAATGCTGAAGAAGCTGAAGTTGAATGGTTCTGTGAAGACCTACAAGACCTTTTAGAACTAATACCCCAAAAAGATGTCCTTTTCATTATAGGGGAAAAGAAAATTGAAGTCATTCAGTCGTGTCCGACTCTTTGTGACCTCATGGACTGTAACCCACAAGGATTCTCCATCCATGGGATTTTCCAGGCAAGAGTACTGGAGTGAGTTGCCACTCCCTTCTCCAGGGGATCTTCCTGACCCAGGGATCGAACCTGGGTCTCCTGCATTGCAGGCGGACGCTTTACTGTCTGAACCACCAGGGAAGCCCCATTATAGGGGACTGGAATGCAAAAGTAGGAAGTCAAGAAACACCTGGAGTAACAGGCAGATTTGCCCTGGAGTACAGAATGAAGCAGGGCAAAGGCTAATATTTGCCAAGAGAACACACTGGTCATAGCAAACACCTTCTTCCAACAACACAAGAGAAGACTCTACACATGGACATCACCAGACAGTCAACACCAAAATCAGATTGATTATATTCTTTGCAGCCAAAGATGGAGAAGCTCTATCCAGTTAGCAAAAACAAGACTGGGAGCTGACTGTGGCTCAGATCATGAACTTCTGAATTATTGCCAAATTCAGACTTAAATTGAAGAAAGTGGGGAAAACCACTAGACCGTTCATGTATGAACTAAATCAAATCCCTTATGATTATACAGTAGAAGTGAGAAATACATTTAAGGGCTGGAAAGGGAGGCATGGGCTGCATCCTTGGTGCTTAGGGTAAGGACAGGGCCTGAATGCCCTGAGGACAATCTGAGGGGGCTAATGTGAGATAGCAACCCAAACTGTGGGATCGCCAGAGAGAATAAAAAAAGAGAACTTTCCCAGGAAAAGCTCTAACGGGCAGCCTGGCCTGCTCACAGAACAAAGGATTGAGAAAATATCAAAGGAGAGGTAGCTGGGTGCATACAGGCCCCTCACCCCACCAGAGTCAGAGAGGCAGGTGAGAGACAGCCAGAGCCAGAAGGCAAGGGGCTGCTCCAATCTCGACCCCAGAGACCAGCATCCTCCACCAAACTGTGAGCAGGCTCTCAGTTGCTAACCACATCTTCCTAGGATCCTGGATGGTGGACATCTGCCAGGAGGTTCACAGCCAGAGATCAGTTCCCCAGAGGAGACACACAGCACACCGGACATGGTGCACTCATGGCACACCCGGAAGACTGAGTGGGACTGGGGAGGTAATTGAGACTCATGGCCCACCTGGGACAGCACGCTCGCCAAGCACCTGGTTGCCTAAGCTGCTTGGTCCTCAAAAGGACACAAAATGGATGCCTAACTGAGTCTGTGCCCTTGTGGAGTACCTGAGAACCTGAGTGGCTTAGGTTCTCAGTAGCACAAGAGAATGCAGTGGGAAGTGCCCAAAATGCAGGTGCCCTGCAGAGCACCCTGGAGCCTGAGCTGGGGCAAACCCACCATGATCCATATACTGCAACACCCCCAACCCATGCCAGCAATATTTATTTGTAGTGTTCCTCACTCCCCACAACACTGATTACTGGCTAGACTGCTCTCTCCCCTTTTGACTCCCCCTTGTCTCCTTGTGGTCACCTCTATATCCCTCCTCCCTCTTCTCTTCTCCATGTAACTCTGTGAACCTCTCTGGATGTCCCTCACTTTTGGAGAACTGTTTCATCATTAACTTAGATGTTTTATCATCTGTGCTGTATAGATGGAGAAGTCTTGAGGCTACTGTAAGAATAAGACTGAAAACCAGAGGCAGGAGGCTTAACTCCAGAACTTGAGCACATCAGAGAACTCCTGATTCCAGGGAACATTAATATACAAGAGCTCACCCAAAAGCCTCCGTACCTATACTGAAACCAAGATCAGACACAAAGAGCAAATGTTAAAAGCAGCAAGGAAAATGCAACAAATAACACACAAGGGGATCCCCATAAGGGTAACAGCTAATCTTTCAAACTCTTCAGGCCAGAAGGGAATGGCAGAACATACTTAAAGTGATGAAAGAGAAAAACCTACAACCCAGATTACTATACCCTGCAAGGATCTCATTCAAATATGAAGGAGAAATCAAAAGCTTTACAGACAAGCAAAAGCTGAGAGAATTCAGCACCACCAAACCAGCTCTTCAACAAATGCTAAAGGATCTTCTCTAGACAGGACGCATGAAAAAATGGTTTATAAACTCAAACCCAAAACAATAAGTAAATGGCAAAAGCATCATACTTATCAATAATTACTTTAAATGTAAATGGGTTGAATGCCCCAACCAAACGACAAAGACTGACTGAATGGACACAAAAACAAGACCCCTATATATGCTGTCTACAAGAGAACCACCTCAAACCAAGGGACACATACAGACTGAAAGTGAAGGTCTGGAAAAATGTATTTCATCAAACAGAGACCAAAGGAAAGCAGGAGTAGCAATACTCATATCAGATAAAATAGACTTTGAAATGAAGACCATGAAAAGAGACAAAGGACACTACATAGTGATCAAAGGATAAATCCAAGAAGAAGATATAATAATTATGAATAAATATGCAAACAACATAGGAGCATCTCAATACAAAAGGCAAATGCTAACAAGTATGAAAGGGGAAATAACAGTAATCCAATAATAGTGGGAGACTTTAATACTCTACTCACACCTATGGATAGATCAACCAAAGAGAAAATTAGCAAGGAACACAAACTTTAAATGATACACTGGACCAGTTAGACCTAATTGATATCTTTAGGACTTTTCACTCCAAAACAATGAATTTCACCTTTTTCTCAAGTGTACATGGAACATTCTCCAGGATATATCACATCCTGGGCCATAAATCTAACTTTGATAAATTCAGAAAAACTGAAATCATTTCAAGCATCTTTTCTGGTCACAGTGCAGTAAATTAGATGTCAACTATAGGAAAAAAAAAAAACTATTAAAAATACAAACATATGGAGGCTGAACAACAGACTTCTGAATAACTAACAAATCACAGAAGAAATCAAAATATGCATAGAAACAAATGAAATTATGACAACCCAAAACCTATGGGACTCAGTAAAAGCAGTGCTAAGGGGAAGGTTCATAGCAATATAAGCTTATCTCAAGAAACAAGACAAAAATCAAATAAATAGCCTAACTTTACACCTAAAACAACTAGAAAAAGAAGAAATGAAGAACCCCAGGGTTAGTAGAAGGAAAGAAATCATAAAAATTAGAGCAGAAATAAATGAAAAAGAAACAAAGGAGGCTATAGCAAAAATCAACAAAACTAAAAGCTGGTTCTTTGAGAAGATAAATAAAATAGACAAACCGTTAGCCAGAGTTATCAAGAAAAAAAGGGAGAAGAATCAAATCAACAAAATTAGAAATGAAAATGGAGAAATCACAACAGACAACACAGAAATACAAAGGATCATAATAGACTACTGTAAGCAACTATATGCCAATCAAATGGACAACTTGGAAGAAATGGACTAATTCTTAGAAAAGTATAACCTTCCAAAACCAGGAAGAAATAGAAAATCTTAACAGAACCATCAGCAGCACGGATATCAAAACTGTAATAAAAAATCTTCCAACAAACAAAAGCCCAGGACCAGAAGGCTTCACAGCGGGATTCTACCAAAAATTTAGAGAAGAGCTAACACCTATCCTACTCAAACTCCTCCAGAAAATTGCAGAGGAAGGTAAGCACCCAAACTCATTTTATAAGGTCACCATCACCCTAATGCCTAAACCAGACAAAGATGCCACACAAAAAGAAAGCAACAGGCCAATATCACTGATAAACATAGATGCAAAAATCCTCAACAAATTCTAGCAAGCAGAATCCAACAACATATTAAAAAGGTCATACATCATGACCAAGTGGGCTTTATCCAAGGGATGCAAAGATTCTTCAATATTGGCAAATCAATCAATGTGATACACCATATTAACAAACTGAAAGGTAAAAACTGTTTGACTCTCTCAATAGATGCAAATAAAGTCTTTGACAAAATTCAGCACCCATTTATGATTTAAAAAAAAAAAACTCTCCAGAAAGCAGGCATAGAAGGAACATATTTCAACATAATAAAAGCCATATATGATAAACCCACAGCAAACATTATCCTTAATGGCTAAAAATTGAAAGCATTTTCTCTTAAGTCAGGAAAAAGACAAAGGTGTTCACTTTCACTACTACTATTCAACATAGTTTTGAAAGTTTTAGCCACATCAATCAGAAAAGAAAAAGAAATAAAAGGAATCCAGATTGGAAAAGAATAAGTAAAACTCTCACAGTTTGCAGATGACATAATCCTTTACACAGAAAACCCTAAAGACACCACCAGAAAATTACTAAATGTAATCAATGAATATAGTCAAGTTGCAGGATATAAAATTAATATGCAGAAATCCTTTGCATTCCTATACACTAACAATGAGAAAATAGAAAGAATCCTATTCACCATTGTGATGAAAAGAATAAAATACTTAGGAATAAATGTACATAAAGAAACAAAATATCTTTATATAGAAAACTATAAAACACTGATGAAACAAATCAAAGACACAAATAGATGGAGAAATATACCATGTTCATGGGTCAGAAGGATCAAAATAGTGAAAATGAGTACACTGCTCAAAGCAATCTATAGATTCAATGCAATCCCTATCAAGCTACCAATGGTATTTTTCACAGAACTAGAACAAATAATTTCACAATTTGTATGATAATACAGGAAAACCTTGAACAGCCAAAGCAGTCTTGAGAAAGAAGAATGGAACTGGAGGAATCAATCTGCCTGACTTCAGGCTCCACTACAAAGCCACAGTCATCAAGACAGTATAGTACTGGCACAAAGACAGAAATATAGATCAATGGAACAAAATAGAAAGCCCAGAGATAAATCCATGCACCTATGGACCCCTTATCTTTGACAAAGGAGGCAAAAATATGCAACAGAGAGAAGACAATCTCTTTAGCAAGTGGTGCTGGGAAAACTGGTCAACCACCTGTAAAAGAATGAAACTAGAACACTTTCTAACATCATACACAAAAATAAACTCAAAATAGATTAAAGATCTAATGTAAGACCAGAAACTATAAAACTCCTAGAGGAAAACATAGGCAAAACACTCTCTGACATAAATCACAGGAGGATCCTCTATGACCCACCTCCCAGAGTATGGAGATAAAAGCAAAAATAAACAAATGGAACCTAATTAAACTTAAAAGCTTTTGCATAATGAAGGAAACTATAAGCAAGGTGAAAAGACAGCATTCAGAATGGGAGAAAATAGTAGCAAATGAAGCAACTGACAAAGAATGAATCTCAAAAATATACAAGCAGCTCAATACCAGAAAAATAAATGACCCAATCAAAAACTGGGCCAAACAACTAAACAGACATTTCTCCAAAGAAGAAAGACATGCAGATGGCTAACAAATACATGAAAAGATGCTCAACCTCACTCATTTTCAGAGAAATGCAAATCAAAACCACAATGAGGTACCATCTCACACCAGTCAGAATGGCTGCTATCAAAAAGTCTACAAACAATAAATGCTGGAGAGGGTTTGGAGAAAAGGGAACCCTCTTAACACTGTTGGTGGAAATGCAAACTAGTACAGCCAATACTTAAAAACCTGGAAATAGAACTGCCATATGACCCAGCAATCCCACTGCTGGACATACACACCAAGGAAACTAGAACTGAGACATGTGTACCCCAATGTTCATTGCAGCACTGTTTACCTAGGACATGGAAGCAATCTAGATGTCCATCGGCAGATGAAGGGATAAGAAAGCTGTGGTTACATACACACAATGCAATATTATTCAGCTATTAAAAAGAACACATTTGAGTCAGTTCTAATGAGGTAGATGAAACTGGAGCCTATTACACAGAGTGAAGTAAGTCATAAAGAAAAACATCGTTACACTATATTAACGTGTATATATCAAATTGAGAAAGATAGTAATAATGACCCTATATGCAAGACAGCAAAAGAGACACGAATATAAAGAACAGGCTTTTTAACTATGCAGGAGAAGGCAAGGGTGGGATGATTTGAGAGAATAGCATTGAATCATGTAAATTACTGTATGGGAAATAGATGACCAGTCCAAGTTCAATGCATGAAACAGGGCACTCAAAGCTGGTGCACTGGGACAACCTAGAAGGATGAGATGGGGAGGGAGGGGGCAGGGGATTTCAGGATGGGGACACATGTACACCCATGGCTGATTCATGTCAATGTATGGCAAAAACCACCACAATATTGTAAAGTAATTAGCCCCCAATTAAAATAAATAAACAAATTTAAAAATAAATAAAGTGGCTATAACAACAATATTAAAAAAAAAACACCTTGTGGGAAATGAGAGAGGAGCATTTTTATCCTTTCCCATAGCATCACAAAAAATCTAACATAGAGCCAACTTCAGTTGTTTCACACAATTCAGCCCAATTCCTGGTACCAAGAGAACAGATCAATATTTTTACTAACTAGTTGTTAAACCTCACCCCCATCCTCCACAATCTCTTCCTAAAGACAACATACCCTGCGTGGTTCTATTCATAAAAAGCTAAAGGATAAAGTAAACAAACAGTCAAAAACAAAGGCAGAACATGTTGCTAGGCATACTAGGGGAGTATTTCCACAATTCTTTTATTCTGAACCTCAGTATTTGTTGCCTTAGTCACCAAGCTCTAGAGATTCTTTTCTTTTGATATAACAGTTTGACATTCATTTACACTCTCTTCAGTTATATGTAAAGTTACTTGTCAGAATCTCACGTTCCTTAGTCCTTACCTGGTACTTGTTAGTTTGTGATCAAGGACAAAGGCATTGATGCCGCTGGTTGATGTTCCTGCCTTGTACCTGTCACCACTGACATTCACCTTTCTGATTGTTACCCTTGGAAAACAATATATCATTTCTGAGGGTCATCTCCTTTCATAGATTCAGACCTCGATGTATATTTAAAAAGCCAATTTTTTCCCCGCTATCTTTGTTCATCAGTTCAACATAGCTCTCGAACTGCAAGTTATAAAAGAAATCTTCTAAAACATGACTCATTTTCATAAGGGTTCAAAAATGGTGCATATCAAATGAAAATTCAGAAAAACTGGAGTCACCCAAATAAGAAACAGGTACAATATAGTTCCCCTGCAAACTTGAGTAAGTTTTGTCAGCCAGTGCCATGTGTGTAGTTTCCTGGGCCAGAGAGAAATACCAAGGACAGAGCTTTTTCCAGTGACCTAACATCCTTCATTGATTCCCAGAAGCTCTACTGTCATAGAGAGTGCCCAATTCATTCCCTTTCTATGTGTGAAAAGTTTTTTTTTCCATTATTTCTGTAGCTCAAATGTAGATGAGTACCTTGGATTGTCAACTTCTGCATTATTTATTGACACGCAGTACACACTGCTAGTGTATTTTCCTTTGGAATCGATAAACCATAAGCACATAATACATCTGAAATGTAGGAGGTTCTTGATAAAGAAGTTTTTTGTTTTTTGTTTTTATTTCCCCTGTGTTGGAAGATTGGTAAGACAGCAAAGTTCTTATAACTCAAAAATCTGTGTTAATGGAATGATCACTTGCAAAATTAGTCCCTACCCTCCATTCTTGGCACCGATTTTCTATTCATTATTTCTCTCTTGACTACTTTTAACTGATTTGCAGAAGACAGTACAAACCAAAGGCAGGACAAAGGTATTTTATATGAACTTGACTTGTAAAAAGTGCCAGATTGTATGAAATCACTGTACCTTGGAACAATACCACATTGCCTTACTCCTTTGAAACTGAGTTCTGATTTCTCTTTTTTTTTTTTTTCAGACACCCACACAAATTCTCCTCTCCAGAGGGTACCCCAACCAGACTATCCAAGTACCTAGCATCTCCTTTTTTAGCTATTGTTGAACCAGAATGAAATTTTGACTTGAGTTATATTTTAAGAGAAGAGAATGATTTCAGTCTTGGGCTGTGAGAGAAATACAGTTTTTCTCTTTCACGTGTTCTCATGTTCTCGTTGTATGGAATTCAATAAATAATCCTCAAATACCTTTGGAAACTAACTTGCAACTACAAGAGGGCCAGCCTTTGAATGATATGTAGGATATGGAAGTCAGATTGAAAGACCAAAAGAACACATGAGTTCTTGATAGCATCATTAAACACCTGACATGGACCTGGAGCACACTCAAGATCCAGTTATGTATGCTAATAAATTTCCTCGCAGTTGAGCTGGAAATATCATGTATTTCGAGCAAAAGCACCACAATTTCATACATTGAAATTTATAGGAAGAATTATTAGAATCATAATCAAAAACACTGACAAATCAGCACACAGAAGAATTAGGCCATTTACAAATTGAAGAAGACAAAATTTCTATAAATGAGGATATTTTATGCATTCCAAGAGAAATCTGTATGCAGGCTAGGAAGCAAC
Organism: Capra hircus; assembly: GCF_001704415.2. NCBI lineage: Eukaryota > Metazoa > Chordata > Mammalia > Artiodactyla > Bovidae > Capra > Capra hircus. The sequence goes on from NC_030814.1 coordinate 21,376,691, forward strand.
AGTTAGAACTGGACATGGAACAACAGACTGGTTCCAAAGAGGAAAAGGAGTATGTCACGGCTGTATATTGTCACCCTGTTTATTTAACTTCTATGCAGAGTACATTATGAGAAATGCTGGACTGGAAGAAACACAAGCTGGAATCAAGATTTCCAGAAGAAATGTCAATAACCTCAGATATGCAGATGACACCACCCTTATGGCAGAAAGTGAAGAGGAACTAAAAAGCCTCTTGATGAAAGTAAAAGAAGAGAGTGAAAAAGTTGGCTTAAAGCTGAACATTCAGAAAACAAAGATCATGGCATCCGGTCCCATCACTGCATGGGAAATAGATGGGGAAACAGTGGAAACAGTGTCAGACTTAATTTTTTTGGGCTCCAAAATCACTGCAGATCATGACTGCAGCCATGAAATTAAAAGACGCTTACTTCTTGGAAGAAAAGTTATGACCAACCTAGATAGCATATTCAAAAGCAGAGACATTACTTTGCCGACTTATGTCCATCTAGTCAAGACTATGGTTTTTCCTGTGGTTGGACTGGGAAGAAGGCTGAGCGCCGAAGAATTGATGCTTTTGAACTGTGGTGTTGGAGAAGACTCTTGAGAGTCCTTTGGACTGCAAGGAGATCCAACCAGTCCATTCTGAAGGAGATCAACCCAGGGATTACTTTGGAAGGAATGATGCTAAAGCTGAAGCTCCAGTACTTTGGCCACCTCATGCGAAGAGTTGACTCATTGGAGAAGACTGTGATGCTGGGAGGGATTGGGGGCGAGAGGAGAAGGGAACGACCGAGGATGAGATGGCTGGATGGCATCACTGACTCGATGGACGCAACTCTGAGTGAACTCCGGGAGTTGGTGATGGACAGGGAGGCCTGGTGAGCTGTGATTCATGGGGTCGCAAAGAGTCAGACACGACTGAGTGACTGAACTGAACTGAACTGAAAAGAGAATATTTGGGTATTAGAAAATGAGACATTGGAAAACCTGATGAATCACTAAAATATATTTTTCAAGTTTCACTCTTTTTGTATCAGGCTGTGTCAGAGAAATATGAAGGTGTTCTCCCTGCCTTAAATAGTTTCACTGGAAAAATCTACCTCCTTCCAAAACGAAACTCCTTGTTTATTCTAAATTTACTGTATATTATCCACAAATATTGATTTATTAATAATTGAGAGATAAAAATTTTTAAGCTATATGTTTTTGTCTTTTGGTATAAATTTCCAAAATATTGTTAATAGTTTGAAGTGATTTGATGTCTAGCTTTTTTTCCCTAAGAATTATTATCACATGCAAAATATTTTTTGCATGTAGTCAACCATGATCTACATTTCCAGTTTTAGATAGGAATGAAATTGCAAATGGAATTACTAAGTATTTCTCTTTCAAAATAAGTAAAGCACTATTATGCCATAGATTAATGCATGTGATGAGCCAACTCACATATTTTACAATATGACATGATTCTGATGTCGTAGCAGATATAACATGGCTAGCTTACAAAATGATTCAAATTATGGCCAAGAACTAGTGTTTGAAAAGTACTTCCTTCTTTAAGTCCAGGTTTTCATCCAAATATTTTTTTTTCCCCTTAACATTATAATCAGTCATAAAAGAACACCCAGGACTGATCTCCTTTAGGATAGACTGCTTGGCTCTCCTTGCAGTCCAAGGACTCTCAAGAGTCTTCTCCAACACCACAGTTCAAAAGCATCAATTCTTCTGTGCTCAGCTTTCTTTATAGTCCAACTCTCACATCCATACACGACTACTGGAAAAACCACAGCCTTGACTAGATGGACCTTTGTTGACAAAGTAACGTCTCTGCTTTTGAATATGCTGTCTACGTTGGTCATAACTTTCCTTCCAAGGAGTAAGTGTCTTTTAATTTCATGGCTGCAATCATCATCTGCAGTGATTTTGGAGCCCCAAAATGTAAAATCAGCCACTATTTCTACTGTTTCCCCATCTATTTGCCATAGGAGCAATATTTGTTAGACATTGGAGAGTCAGGAAATATGAGACATGATCCCTTCTCTCAAAAATATTTTTCTAATTGTATGGAAGAACCTGTGTCTATTAAAGCAGAATAGAACTATGGGCCAGAGCAGCATTGGCGATAACAAGCACTATGGTCCTTGGGAGGAGGGTGTGGTGCCTGTGTGTCTGAGCACTCCCTGGACACCAGAGATATTAGAATCTATATACATTTTTGAGCTTACTATTCACAGTGTGTCCTTGGACCATAGGACATCATCACTTTGAAGCTTCTTAGAAATGCCAGCTCCCAGTCCCTGCCCTGCATCTACTGAATCACAGTCTCCATTACAAAATTCCCAGGTGATTTATATGCACAGGGAATTTAAGAAGTATTGTATGTAGGGTATGACATAAGGAAAAATTTTAATTTTTTCCCAATTTTTTTTTCTGAATTGACTATCTCTAAGAATTTAATGCCAACCTTAATATATTCACAGATTTCTTAGTTGCTTTGCAAGCAATATTTGAAGGAATATTAATGTTTCATGTGCAGGACAGCTCTGTTTGCAAGGTGGGCACTCCACAACTGCTGTCTAGGTGTGGGAGGACTTCCATACATGGCTCTCATTTCCGGAGATCATCCATGGGTTTCTTTCCTGTTATCTCCAAACTGACTGCAGGAATGGGTGGGGAAGGAGAAGGAACACCTGACCGGAGTCCTGGCTTCTGTTCTCAGTTTGGGAACCAATGAGCAACATGATCTCAATCATACAATTATTCCAAAGAGTAATATTCTCTTATCAATAAAAGGATATTGAACGATCACTATATTTTCTTTCAACTCTGAAGTTTAATAATTGTATTTCAAAATATCATACATTAAGAAGGAATAAGCCAAACACTACTTAGCCCTCTGTGTAAGTCTTTTTAGAGAAAAGCATGATGAATAATCAGTATTGTGTGTGGAGTATGTACGAAAGCAGATTGTTGTTGGGTTAAAAACACGAAAATACCAAGATTCCTCAGTGCCATGATGTTATTTAAGGGAAATTTTGTTTACTTTAAAATGCAAGACAGTTTTGTTTTTCACCTTCAGTAGCCAACTTTGAAATATTGTACATTTCTCATATAATCTAAACATTGTTGGTATGACTTATAAAGAAGAATATTAATGAACTCAGTTCAGTTCAGTTCAGTCACACAGTCATGTCCGACTCTTTGCGACCCCATGTATCGCAGCACACCAGGCCTCCCTGTTCATCACCATCTCCCAGAGTTCACTCAGACTCATGTCCATCGAGTCAGTGATGCCATCCAGCCATCTCATCCTCGGTCGTCCCCTTCTCCTCTGGCCCCGAATTCCTCCCAACATCAGAGTCTTTTCCAATGAGTCAACTCTTTGCATGAGGTGGCCAAAGTACTGGAGTTTCAGCTTTAGCATCATTCCTTCCAAAGAAATCCCAGGGTTGATCTCCTTCAGAATGGACTGGTTGGCTCTCCTTGCAGTCCAAGGGACCCTCAAGAGTCTTCTCCAACACTACAGTTCAAAAGCATCAATTCTTCAGCACTCAGCCTTCTTCCCAGTCCAACTCTCACATCCATACGTGACCAAAGGAAAAACCATAGTCTTGACTAGACGGACCTTAGTTGGCAAAGTAATGTCTCTGATTTTGAATATACTATCTAGGTTGGTCATAACTTTTCTTCCAAGGAGTAAGCATCTTTTTTGCCCTATATACTTATTTTTGTATTGCCCTCTTTGACCGTATTTCCTCAGACTTTCTTTTATTATTTATAGATTTTTTTTAAAGGGGTAATAGTTTCTTATCAAATGCTTTGCTTTTGAAAATGTATGCAGTAAATGATTATTGAATGTATCTTAGGATCAAAGCAATGTAAATCTCCGTTGGATGGGATATTCTAAGAAATAAAACAAGTTTATGATATTAACACTTTTGAGTAACAGAATGGTGTAACGAAGGTTATAAACAAGGTGGGGATGAACTTGGGTCTCCTGTATTTGAGGCAGATTCTTTACCCTCTGAGCCACCAGGGAAGCCCTACCATACCCTCCTCAACATTTATTTGTATTCTTTTGATAACAGCCAAGTGTGAGGTGATATCTCATCCTGGTCTTGATTTGCAATTCTCTGGTAACTAGTGATGTAGAGCATCTTTTCACGTGCCTGTTGCCCATCTCTATGTCTTCTTTGAAAAAAATATCTATCCATATCTTTTACTCATTTCAAAAAAATTTTTTTTTGATGTTGAGTTGTATGAGCTGTTTACATATTTTGGACATTAATCCCTTATTAGTCATATCACTTGCAAATATTTTCTTCTGTTCTGGAAGTTGCCTTTTTTTGATGTTGATGGTTTCCTTTACTATGTAAAAGATTCCAGGTTTAATTAGGCCCCATTTGTTTATTTTTGCTTTTATTCCATTTGCTTTAAGGGACAGATCTTAAAAATATATATATTTCTATGATTTATGTCAAAAAGTGTTATACCTATGTTTTAAAATTTTTTATAAAATATCTTTGACCCAGAGTTTGTTGAATTCACAAATTCAGAACCTATAGATAAAGAGGGTCAACTGTATACATTCTCCTCACCTTCTCTCATGTTTTGCTAGCAGGATGCTGAGGGACTATAAGACTCTGGTGTTTGAGTTGGCAAATTGCAACCCATAGACCAAATCAGCCCTGCAGCCTGTTATGTACAGAGTTTTATTGGAATACAGCCACACCCATTCTTTACACATTGCTCCTAGCTGCTTTGTGCTACAGTTGTTATTCTTGTTCAGTCCCTCAGTCCTCTCCAATCTTTGCAACCCACGCACTGCAGCATGGCAGCCTTCCCTGTCCTTCACCATCTTCTGGAGCTTGCTGAAACTCACGGCCATTGAGTCGGTGATACCATCCAACCATCTCATCCTCTGTCATCCCCTTCTACTCCTGCCCTCGATCGTTCCAAGCATCAGGGTCATTTCTAAGGACTTGACTCTTCATATCAGGTGGTCAAAGTATTGGAGCTTTAGCTTTATCATCAATCCGTCCAATGAACATAAAGGGTTAATTTCCTTTAGGATTAACTGGTGTGATATCCGTGAAGTCCAAGGGACTCTGAAGAGTTTTCTCCAACACCACAGTTCAAAAGCATCAGTTCTTTGGCACTCATATTTCTTTATAGTCCTACTCTCATATCTATACACGACTACTGGAAAAACCATAGCTTTGACTAGATGGACCCTTGTTGGCAAAGTAATGTCTCTGCTTTTTAATATGATGTCTAGGTTGGTCATGGCTTTTCCCCTGAGAAACAAGCATCTTTTAATTTCATGGCTGCAGTCACCATCTGGAGTGATTTTGGAGCCCAAGGAAATGAAGTCTGTCATGATTTTGCATTGTTTCCCCATCTATTCACCATGAAGTGATGGGACCAGATGCCCTGATCCTCGTATTTTAAATGTTGAGTTTTAAACCAGCTTTTTCACTCTCCTCTTTCACCTTTATCAAGAGACTTTTTAGTTCCTCTTCACATTCTGCCATAAGGGTGGTGTCATCTGCATATCTGAGGTCATTGATATTTCTGCTGGAAATTTTGATTCCAGCTTGTGCTTCATCCAGCCCAGCATTTCTCATAGTCTACTCTGCGTATAAGTTATATAAGCAGAGTGACAATATACAGCCTTGAAGTACTGCTTTCCCAATTTGGAACCAGTCCTCGGTTCCATGTCTGGTTCTAACTGTTGTTTCTTTACCTGCATTCAGTTTTCTCAAGAGGCAGGTCAGGTGGTCTGGTATTCCCATCTCTTTAAGAGTTTTCCACAGTTTATTGTGATCCACACCATCAAAGGCTTTAGCATCATCAACGAAGCAGAAGTAGATGTTTTTCTGGAACTCTCTTGCTTTTTCAATGATCCAGAAGATGTTGGCAGTTTGATCTCTGGTTCTTCTGCCTTTTCTAAAACCAGCTTGAACATCTAGGAGTTCTAAGCTCACGTACTATTGAAACCTAGTTTGGAGAATTGTGAGCATTACACTGGTAGCATGTGAGATGAATGTAATTGTGTGGTAGTTTGAGCATCCTTTGGCATTGCCTTTCTTTGGGATTGGAATGAAAACTAACCTTTTCCAGTCCTGCAGCCACTGCTGAGTTTTCCAAATTTGCTGGCACATTGAGTGCAGCACTTTCACAGCATCATCTTTTATAATTTGAAATAGCTCAACAGGAAATCCATCACCTCCACTAGCTTTGTTCTTAGTGATGCTTCCTAAGGCCCACTTGACTTCACATTCCAGGATGTCTGGGTCTAGGTGAGTCATCACACAATCATGATTATCTGGGTCATGAATATCTTTCCGGTATAGTTCTTCTGTGTATTTGTGCCACCTCTTCTTAATATCTTCTGCTTTTGTTAGGTTCATACCATTTCTGTCTTTATTGTGCCCTTCTTTGCATGAAATCTTCCCTTGGTATCTTATTTTCTTGAAGAGATCTCTAGTCTTTCCCATTCTATTGTTCTCCTCTATTTTTTTGCATTGACCACTTAGAAAGTCTTTCTTATCTCTCTTTGCTATTCTTTGGAACTCTGCACTCTGATGAGTATATCTTTCCTTTTCTACTTTGCCTTTCACTTGGCCTCCTCAGAAAACCATTTTGCCTCTTTGCATTTCTTCTTGGGGATGGTTTTGATTACTGCCTTCTATACAATGTTATGAACCTCTGTCCTTAGTTCTTCAGGCATTCTGTCTATCAGATCTAATCCCTTGAATCTATTCATCATTTCCACTGTACAATCCTAAGAGATTTGACCTACGTCATACCTGAATGGCCTAGTGGTTTTCTCTACTTTCTTCAATTTAAGTCTGAATTTTGCATTAAGGTGTTCATGATCTGAGACACAGCTCCTGGTCTTATTTTTGCTGACTGTGTAGAGCTTCTCCATCTTTGGCTACAAAGTATATAATCAATCAGATTTTGGTGTTGACCATCTGGTGTGCTATAATAACAAAGCTTAACTGCAACAGAGACCTATGGCATGCAAAGCCTGAAATATTTACTATGTGGCCCTTAACAAAAAAGCTTATCAACTCCTTCCCTGCTGCTGCGGCTGTTGCTAAGTCACTTCAGTTGTGTCCGACTCTGTGCAACCCCATAGTCAGCAGCCCACCAGGCTCCCCCGTCCCTGGGATTCTCCAGGCAAGAACACTGGAGTGGGTTGCCATTTCCTTCTCCAATGCATAAAAGTGAAAAGTGAAGGTGAAGTTGTTCAGTCGTGTCCGACTCTTAGCGACCCCATGGACTGCAGCCATGGACGGAGGAGCCTGGTGGGCTGCCGACTATAGGGTCGCACAGAGTCGGACACAACTGAATCGACTTAGCAGCAGCAGGGAAGGAGTTGATAAACTTTTTTGTTAAGGGCCACATAGTAAATATTTCAGGCTTTGCATGCCATAATGCTGAGAAGGCCCAAACTTTCTGGACTTTTATATGAGCCCAAGGGAAAAAAAGAAACCCACTATATTTGAAATGTTAGATTTCAGAGTTTATTTGTAATATTAGTTTGTCATATCCTTGTTAATACATCCATTTTCAGATTATAAAAAAAATCAGAGAACTTGAATCATTTAGCCACAAATACTTTATATGCGAATTCAGCTCTGGGCAATTCTAAAATCTGTTCTAAGTTCAGAATGATCATCTTTGGTTGCTGAGTTCACAAGTGTTTATTTTCTTCTTTGTATTCTCATGTTTTTTCTAATAGCTTTATTAAAACACATTCATATACCAACAAATTTAAGTATGCAGTTCAATGATTTTTAGTGTATTCGCAGGGTTGTATACCATTACTGTTATCTAATTTTAGAACACCTTCAGCACTCCAAAAGAAATCACATTAGCAGCAATATCCTAATCCCTAACTCTTCTATCACCTGGAAACTACTAATCTCCAATCCTATTCATGATGGAAAAATAGTGAATTTACCTCTTCTGGATATTTTATGTAAATGGATTCATGTAAAAGAATGGTCTTTTGTGATTAGTTTCTTTAACTTAATATAACATTTTCAAAAGTCTTTCATGACACAGTGTCTATTAGTACTTCATTCCTTTTTATTGGTGATAGTAAGAGTCCATTATATGGATAGATCACATTTTTTAATCCATTAATCGGTTGAATGGTTTCTACTTTTTAGATTAAGGGTAATGTTCCTTTGAACATTTGTATATGAGTTTCTGTGTAAATATATATTTGTATTTCTCTTGGATATATAGCTAGAAGTGGAATTGCCTGATCACATGGTAACTCTATATTTAAGATTTTAAACAACTACCACACTGTTTTTCAAAGTTGTTACACCACTTTATAATCTCACCAGCAATGTATGAAGATTCCAAGTTCTTCACATCTTTACTAAAATGTCTTTTTCCTCTCTTTTTCTACTTTAACAATCCTTATGTGACTTCCCTGGAGCCTCAGTATTGTCCTCTGTGAAATGGGTACAACGCCACCTAACTCACAGGGTTGCAGGGGAATGTTTTGAAAAAGATATGTGTCCATGGGAGCCAGCAGGGATGGAAGAGTTCAGGATCCAGCTGGGGTTTGGTCTGGGGTGCAGGGGAGGGGACAGGGTGTGAAAGATGCTGGCCCCTGAAGGTCTGTGCTCAAGATTTATCCTGAGGGCACTGGGGAATCATGGACGGTTCAAGTGAGAGTGCTCCTGTTGACACGTGGGTGAAGATGGGGGGAAGGAGCCATGGGAGGAATGCTGAGCTGGAGGAGAAGTTACCATGTGCAAGAGGTTGAGTCAGCATGATGGTGGTGGGGGCCCAGGAGCCCCACATCCCGAGGACTATGAGGACTGAGCAGATAAACTTAGAAAGCAGTTTTTGTATTTCTCTAATAACTAACATTTATGTACTGTGTAGCTGAATGTCTTCTTTGGAAAACTATCTGTTCAAATTCATTGCTCATTTTAAATGAGGTATTTGTCTTTTATTGTTGAATTGTAAAATCCTTTATATATTATAGATACAAGTCCTTTATCAGATGTATTATTTTAAAATATTTTTACATATATATGTATGGCTGAATCCTTTCACTGTTCCCCTGAAACTATAAGAACATTGTTAATTGGCTATACCCCAATACAAAATGAAAAGTTCAAAACAAATATTTTCTCAGATTCTGTGGCTTTTTTTCTCCCTTTTTGGTGACATCATTTGAAACACAAATGTTTTTAATTTTGATGAGCTCAATGTATCTATTTTTCCTTTTGTCACATGCTTTTGGTGTCATATCCAGGATGCTATCATCTAATACAAGATCATGAAGATTTATACCTACACTTTTTTTTTCTGAAAGCTTTATAGTTTTAGCTCTTACTTTTAGACCTACTGTAAAGTATGACTTAATTTTTGTATATGGTGTGATGTAGTTGTTCACCTTTACTCTCTTGTATGTGAATGTTCAGTTGTCTCAGCACCATTTGTTGAAAAAATTTCATGCATTTTTCAACTTTTAATTAACATTTTTTAGTTTTATGATTGAAAACACTAAATGTCATAAAAAACACACAAAACATTTTGCAAGTTAAATTTAAATATATGTAGGAGGAGTCCCTGGTAGCTCAGCTGGTAAAGAATCCACCTGTAATGCATGAGATCCCTGTTCGATTCCTAGGTCAGGAAGATCCCCTGGAGAAGGGATAGGCTGCCTCCTCCGGTTTTCTCGGCTTCCCTGGTGGGTCAGATGGTAAAGAATCTGCCTGCAATGTGGGAGACCTGGGTTCGATCCCTGGGTTGGGAAGATTCTCTGGAAGAGGGCATGTATTCTTGCCTGGAGAATCCCCATGGACAGAGGAGGCTGGTGGGCTGCAGTCCATGGGGTCTCAAAGAGTCAGATATAACTGAACGACTGAGTGACTAAGCACACAAGAGGATAATGGGCTGTCACAGAAATTGAAGACAGGAAACTGATTCAAGGAAAACTGGAAAGGCTAAGGTATCATATACAAAATAGATCTCAGAGAAATTAGGAGAGAGACAAATCTTAGGGAGAGTATTTTCAAAGGCTGGATTTTCATTTAAAAATATATGTGCAAATAATGTAGAGATAAAAGCAATGAACATGGACTATGTTTTCAAGAAATTTGATGTTGAGAGAATCAAAGTTCAAAGGAAAAGCAAAGGTGAGAGGAAAATTCTTACAGTATATCTTACAGTGTATAGGAATATATATATATTTATTTTTAAATAGGTCATCTTGGTTAGGAAAAGATTGAAGATACAGGGAAAAGAGGGACTAATTAATTTTAAAAATGTGAGAGAAGGGCTTCTAAGAAGACATTTTTGAATAGAGTTATGATTTATATGCATTGAAGGAAGAAAGCAAAAGGAGAAAGATTGAGTGATATGTTGAGAAACTGAAGAGGGCAGAAGGGAAGGTACAGGAAGAGACAGGAAGGAAGAAGGTATGCAGCAGGAATGGGGAGGTCAAGAGTGAAAGGGGGTGAGTTCTTCAACAGATGAAGAAAATCTTTCCATAACATGGAATTCTGATGTGAGCATTGATTCTAAGCTTATAGACTTGACAAGTTGTTGTTTGCTGATCACTTGTAAACAGGAGATACAGAAATGGAATTAATTCCAGGTATGCATTTTGCTTAAATACTCTTGCTGCTGCTACTGTTGCTGCTGCTGTTGCTGCCGCTGCTGCTGCTGAGTTGCTTCAGTCGTGTCCGACTCTGTGCGACCCCATAGACGGCAGCTCAGGGTTAATCAAAATAAAAAGATAGGACTCCTCCGAAAATCAAGACATCTAGCAATCCTGAACCTGCATTGATGAATATCAGTGACTATCCCTGAGGGGCTTGGGTTAGTTGATCCCTTTTGAGAAAGAATCTAAAGGAATTAAGACAGTTTGCTTCAGTCTTTACCATTCCTGTATGAGTGGGATAGTAATAAATAATTAATAAATGAAGCATAGAATTATAAGCAGAGATGATTTTCTATGTATTGATGAGCTATTTAATTTCACAGTTGAAAAAGAGGAGGTTTTTGTTTGTTTGTTTGTTTTTTTAGTGAAATCTGTAATGAACAAGACTGAGCGAGGGAATAGCATTGCTAATAAACAACCAGATCTGATTTTCTTGTGTTTAAAAATTCAAGGACAACTTGTAAACCAAGAATGGAAGTTGAGGGGGTATCAAAATAAATACAAAGATGTTTTTAAATTAGAACAGTTCCACTTATTTTTACGTCTTCTCTATGATAACAAGCAAATGATAAATGCACAAAACCCAAGATCTACTAATTTCCAGAAGGTCGACTATTACAGATGACATTGCATTTTTACGTTTCTGAGAATCTGAGAAAATAGGTACATTTTCATATAATGTTGCTTTTGGGTATTTGTTCTGAAGTAAACCTATTAAAGATTATAGATCACATCTTTTTAAATAAAGCAGGTTATGAATGACCCTGATTTGTGTAAATTTACAACTATCATTATGAGGCTTTTAAACAATTCCAAAAAGCTGCTCATCTGTGAGCTTGAATAAATAGTTGCTGCTTCCTCATTATTTCAGAATGCTCACTTCTGAAGTAAGCACTTCTGTAAGTTCTTCTTTCCCATCCAGCTCGTATGACCACCTTCTAGCCACTAGAAAGAATGGATTTGGACTTTCCTGTTATTTACTATAATGGTTATGAAATTTAAAAAGCGTTTGATGCATTCACTCACTTAAATCTGCTCAGGCACAAAGGACATGACCCACATAGTTTCCTTCAGGAAAGTGCACCCACACGAGAAATGTGTCTTATTTCCCCTTCACCCATCCTGTAGAAATAGTCTGGTAAATAGAATGGAACACTCAGGGATAAGGGAGGCAATCAGAAAGTTGCCAATTTCTTTCCCTTTGCTTCAGCATCGCACTCTAGCTTTTCTGGTGTTTTGTGGTCTAAGTCTACTGTTTAACACTACTGTGAGATCACCTGCATGGAGCTGGGTTTTGTCTTTTGATCTTGATTATGTCCCTTTTTCATAACCTTCCATCTGATCTGTTTGGAGGACAGGGGTTGAGAAGAAACACATTGGATGCCAGCAAACCTCATTTTCTGAGTATCTCTATTGATGATTTAGACTCTTTATAACAATGGCACATGGGAACAGGTATTCTGTATGTTCATGTTGCATTTTAGTCACTTATCCCCATCAGGAATGGATAGACCTAAGCTTCCAACTAAGCTCTCCAAAAACACATAAATAGCAAGCTGTTCCTTCACATGAACTTTACAGAATAATATTTGTAACAGCAAAGGGAAGAAAAAAAACCACTCTAGTATTAAAAAGATGTTTTACAGTGTTTAGTTGCTTCCAAAGATAAAGGTTAAAAAAGAGAGATTTAAATACACACAAACATGTGCACAAGCGAGGATTTGTTTACTGCCTTCTTTCCCACCCACCGCTGTCCAAGGTGGGGAGGGAGGAGGAAGATCATAAAAACACAGATTTCAGTGCTGTCTGGCGCAACCGCTATTGCGGTAGAACTGTCATCATCTCTGTTAAAACTTTCTGTTGTTGTGATGTTTATTTTTATGTTCACCCCAGAGTATAATCGAATACTTGAACATATTCGTGTTGTTATTGAGGTTGTTTTGGGGGGTGAGTGATATAAAGCCACTTAATTGCTAAATATTAAAAATAGGGTTCAAGCTGTTTATCAATTTCAAATCAGATATCACTTAGATTCCAACCAGCTGACGCTAATGGTTATGATAAATAAAGAGGAATGGCTAAGGACTTCTGAGAGGTCAGGTAGGAAATTATAACAACATTTCACTTCACGGTATGTTGGGAGAAGGAAGCATGATGACGGCCTTGCAATAAACAGGAGGCTTCCTTCTAAAATACTTTACTTTGTCACAGTTGAGTTCTGATATTGTGGAAATAAAACTTCAATTCTCCAAATATCTTTCTCCCTCCCTTTTTCACTTTCTTTTTTTCTTTACTGCTTTCTTCCTTTTTCCCTTTTCTTACTAACTTAGATTAGTATCCACCTGTCTTAGGTTGATAGAATCACTAATACAGTATTAGTAAATTAATATAGAATCTTTACCAATATTTTCAAAATAACAATTCAGATGTTTTTGGAATTTTATAAGAAATCAAAGAGATTATGAAACATGCCTTCTCTCTCTCTTTTTTTTTAAGAGATCTGAAATCTGGAAGCATTTGCCATCTTCCAAAAAGTGAAATGAAAACTCTTATTTCTAATTTCTAGTGGAATCTCAGTCTACCTTAATATAGGAGTCACATTTGTATGACTATATTCTAAATATTTTAAAGTATTTTAACCACTGATTTTCGACTTGAAGAAATGAAATCACTATATTGTTAGATCAATAAAGGGCGTTTTATATGATTTAGATGATTAGAATTAGTTGCTGTTACAGCAGTCAACATTACTTACTTTCAGGCAGCTTAACCTCATGGAAAGGTACTGCTCTCTTGGTTCCCTTAGGCAACAAGAAGACAATCAAAGGCATAAATCTAAATTGACTTACACAAGAAATTGCAAGAAATTTACTGATCTCAAAATTTACTAAGGGAGAGACCAGCACATCTGCCCCAATAGGAAATGATTTCTGCATAGTAAGTGTTGATCTGCATAACCGTATGATCATCGCGAGTGCTGATTACCAAATCTGAATCATCATTACTTAGCAAACTTCTATAAATACACATGGCACCATGTAATATATTCAGCTGTGCTAAATTAATGACAAAGTCCTTACCCCAAGGAGCTTGGGGGCCTAAAAACAAAGATTGACACAAAAGACAAAAATGTAGAGCACATACTGAGTTGGGGAAAATTTTCAGTGCAATGAATTCAGGGAAGGATTTGTATGGTTTGTGGTAACAGAAGAATTGAGATTTCATACAAAGTTTGCCTTTTGGATTGCTCCTACTGCAAACTCAGTGCTGGCCCGTGAAAGAACTCCAACAGTTTAATCTCTTAACTTAGGAATATCAAACAATCTAACTGCCATTTTTTTAATCTTTACATGAGTATATTTAAATGCCATGAAATCAATACATCCAAAACTGAACTCATTATGTCTTCATCACTGTTCTCTCATTCCTTAAGTCAGCTCCTGCCTTGGTTAAAGACACTCGCCTCTTGCAATGATTACTCAAGAAATTTCAGAGAAATTTCTCCCCATTCTCCTCCCTCAGGTGCCACCAAATGCAATTGACTACCAAATTGGTGCTGTGTTCTCTGTTTGCTCTTTCTTAGTACTAATTCAGGTCTTCATATTTTCTTCAAGGTGATTCTTGTGATCTTCAGTCCTTCTTCTTCTTAAGCTATTCCCTAAGTCAGTCTTCGAGAGCAAATCTTAGCCACTTCTGGTCCAGCTCTTGAGGACTCTCACTGTAAAGGCAGCTTCCAGCAGGATTCCTGGCTCCTTACAACCCAGCCTACATCTCTGTCTCCATGCTTGCTTCCTACTAGCATGTGCTAACCACACCCTAAAACTATAGCCTCATTTAGCTTCTTTGCATTGATTTAGGATACTCTATCATTTTATACAGTTGCATATCTTTTTTTCTACCTTTTCAAACATTTCATACCTAGGGGGAAAAAAAAAACTTCTTATGAAATTTTCTCAACTAACATGGAAGTAATAAATATTAGTTTCTTATGTAAATGTACCTATATGACTTGGTAGAATTGTTGTCTAGTAGATATTGGTCATCTGCCTCCCCAGTAATAACGTTCCCCTTACACTGGCAAGAGTGCCCAGGTTTGTCCTTTCTCATTTGTTTGCCATGAAAATTCCTGACAGTTTTATCTGTTTTCCACCCTAAGGGGATCAAGTCTGTGGTGAGAGCTAAACTCAAATAAGGAGACAGGAGAGATTTATTTCAGTGATATATTTAGAGTCTTTATCAAGATGCTTGATAAAGCACAACCTGGAATCAAGATTGCAGGAGAAATATCAATAACCTGACATACGCAGATGACACCAGCCTTATGGTGGAAAGTGAAGAGGAACCAAAGAGTCTCTTGTTGAAAGTGAAAGAGCAGAGTGAAAAAGTTGGCTTAAAACTCAACATTCAAAAAACTAAGATCATGGCATCCAGTCCCATCAATCTATAGCAAATAGATGGAGAAACAATGGAAACCATAGGAGACTTTCTTTTCTTGGGCTCCAAAATCACTGCAGATGATGACTGCAGCCATGAAATTAAAAGACGCTTGCTGCTTGGAAGAAAAACTATGACCAACCTAGACAGCATAAAAAAAAGCAGAGACATTACTTTGCCAACAAAAGTCCATCTAGTCAAGGCTTTGGTTTTTCCAGTGGTCATGTATGGATGTGAGCATTGGACTCTAAAGAAAGCTGAGCATGGAAGAATTGATGCTTTTGAACTGTGGTGTTGGAGAAGACTCTTGAGAGTCCCTTGGACTGCAAGGAGATCCAACCAGTCCATCCTAAAGAAAATCAATCCTGAATATTCATTGGACACTTCACTGATGCTGAAGCTGAAATTCCAATACTTTGGCCGCCTTATGCAAAGAACTGACTCATTTGAAAAGACCCTGATGCTGGGAAGAATTGAAGGTGGGAGGAGAAGGGGACGACAGAGGAAGAGATGGTTGGATGGCATCACCGAATCCATGGACATGAGTTTGAGCAAGCTTCAGGAGTTGGTGAAGGACAGGAAAGGACATGGGGTTGCAAAGAGTCAGACATGACTAAGCGACTGAACTGAGCTGAACAGATCAAGCTCCTTCCAAAACTGGACCAGTCCATAGACTAGACTATTAAGTAAGTTAATTTCCTTTATGCTTAAGCTAATGTGTCAAATTTGTTATTTTTTGACACATGCACCTCTGAAATCCTATTCCTATTTGAATTTTCTAATAACTATTTACTTACAAATATTTTATCCAGTATGAATTTTAAATTTTATGAGAACATGAAATGGTTTATATCTCCTATGTTTCCTAGCATGCCTATACTGGCATATTGGGTTATCAGTAATTTAAGCAAAGGCCATACAGTTATCTGTCAAGAATGCTTCTAAAAGAAACACTTCAGGGATAGGAGATTGGACCACATTGCCTGAAATGCCCCTTCCATGCCTCAGCACTTTGTATGACTCTATTAATTTTAATACTTCCAAAAGTATTCCACGCTGCAAAGTTGACTGTGATGGTTAACATAAAAATAGAAAAAAGGAAAGTTATTTTAGTTTCCTAGCACAGTCATAGCAAAGTACCCCAAACCGGGTGGGTTAAAACTACAGAAATTTATTATCTCCCAATTCTGAAAGGTAAAAAATCCATAATCAAGGTGTCAGTAGGACCGTGCTCCCTCTGAAGCATCCAGAAAGAATCTGTTCCATGCCTTTCTCTTAGCTTCTGTTGTTTGGCTAGCAACCTTGGTATTCCTTGGCTTGAAGCTGCGTAATCCCGCACGTCTCCTCATATGATATTCCCCTTGTGTCTTCACGTGACTATCTTCTTACAAGGACACCAGGCATCTTATATTAGGAGACCACCCTACTCCAATATGACCTCATTTTAACTTAACTAGCTACATCTACATAGACCACATTTCCAAATAAGGGCATATTTTGAGGTACTGGGCGTTAGGACTTCAGCATGTTTTATTTGGGGGGATACGATCCACCATAAGAACTGCCAAAAGCTAGTACTTTCTAGGAGGAAGTTTTATAGAGCTCCTTTCTCCACAGGGTGGGGATAGGATAATTAAGATTCTGGGGGAGAAATCTAAATGATTTAAGGGAAGTGAAGAAAGAACTGACACCCAGTGACCGAAGACCGTTTTGTAAACAGATATATTTTCCTCTGTGATTGGCACTTATGTGTGAAAGAAAACATAATCCCAGCGGATACTATTTAGCTCTGTCAGGCAAAAGCGATTCATGTTAACAACATGACCTTACTGGTGAGGAGGAACTTTTATTCATTTTGGCTCATGAATAAATTAGCTCTTTAAAAAATTCATAGGAGAAAAACGCTGTGTGAAGTTGTTTTCACTTTTATGTGGGTTATCTGTTTATCAAGATGAGGGCATTATGTAATTTTAATGAATGAAATGTAACAATACATTCCTTGATTTCATAACAAGATTAAAATTGATTCTGAACATAATATAAATCTTCCCTGTTGAAAGGCAAACCCCAAGCCTGTTTTCATCATCATGGAGATGTTATCACAGAACAAATCTGCTTGGAATCAGGCATATCTTGGTTCAGGTCCCACCTCCACCAATAAAATTGTCATGTGACCTTGGGCAAGTTACTCAACTCCCTCAAACTAAAGCTTTCTAACCTGTAACCTCAGAAGATTGGTGTTGTGACTGAATTAAGGAAATGCATACTCTCTGGCGCATAGAACTTAATAAAAGGTGGTCATTGCCACTGTCATCATTATTAGGCTAGAAGGAGTTTTATTCAAAAAAGTGGCAGAAATGAGAAAAACCTAAAATATAATATTAGAGACATGATCAGTTTTGCAGACTTCTTTTTGCAATCACTTATATAATCATATGTGGGACTAGAGTTTGATTTTCTTCTGGACAAAAGGTTATCCATCTTTCTAGACTATGCAAAGGACGCCTTCAAGGGACTGTTTCTATATATCTCCGTTCATGCCACCCAGTGTTAAATGTAGATTTCTTTTTGAGGCTCAATTCAAAGTGGATAGGCACCTGATAATTCAGACAGAAACGCTATGCTTTTGCACCATAGGAGTGTGGATTGACTCTCTACAGAGATCCAAGCAACTGGGTAATGACTAGTCTGTCATGCAGCCAATATTCTTTTCTCATCTTCTTTCTATATCCCTGGCCACTTTTTCACTGAAGGCTTCTTATCATCTGTCTGCCATATATGGCGTCCCTTAAAAAATTCTGACCTCTTTTCTTCTTTTGCTCAACACTTTCTATAGATTATCTATCCTCTCTGATGGAGTCTTCTATCACTCACGTAGTGATAACAACCAGACCTCTGAATCAGCCACTCATCTCTTAGATTTTTCCACCTAGCTATGAAAATCAATAGAATGTGAGTTTCAGGGACTTACCTATATTGTTCACACTATATCCAGTGTTTACCACACTGCCGAGCAGAAGAAGGGTTCAATGAAGACTTTTTATTTTATTTTATTTTATTTTATTTTTGACTGTGCTGGGTTTTCGCTGCGGCATGGCTTTTCCCTAGTTGCAGGAAGTGGACCTCTCAGTGTGGTGGCTTCTGTTAATGCGGAGCACAAGCTCTAGGGCACGGGCTTCAGTCGTGGTGGCATGTCAACTCAGTAACTGTGGCTTCCAGACCCTAGAGCCCAGGCTTAATAGGTGTGATGCTTGGACTTAGTTGCTCCGCAGCATGTGGGATCCTCCCAGATCAGGGATCTAACTGTGTCTCCTATATTGACAGGTGGCTTCTTTACCACTGAGCCACTAGGGAAGCCCCTAGACTGTTTAAACAAACAAAATTCAAGAATATTCCACATGGATCACTGACTACTTTTCCTCCAACCTTGTTTCCTAGTCTTAGTTAATAGCAACGTGATTTACAAGGTGCATAGTCTGGAAATCTGGAAACATATTTAGCTCTTTCTTTCCTTCACTTTCAACATTCAGCCTGTCACTAATTCTGTCAGTTTTATCTCTTTCCATCTTGTCAAATAGATCCACTTTATGTTTTTGTTCAGGCTACCATAATCTTTATCAGCCCCTCTCTGATTTTCCCACCAGATCTATTTTTGCATGATACCCCCAGCATGACTTGGAGGACAATCCAAACTCCTCTTCAGTGTGTGCACATCCTCCTGAGAGCTTTCCCAGCTTCATCGTGTGACACCCCCTGCTTCCTACTCTTTTTTCTGGTCATGATGAACAGCTTCTCATACTGTGCTTCCTCTGACCTTCAGTGCACTAACATATTTAGCCCTGTCTCTGAGGGCTCCTCCTGTCAACTCCTTGTCTCACTTTTCCCTGGGCCTTGATTTGAGTTTAGATATCACCTCTTCCAGGAAGTTTATCCCAATTTCCCTCAGCCAGGATAAAGTAGATGTTGCCACCTTCTCCAGAGCAACAGTGTTCTGATGTCATTTAGCATTTAGCACCCAGGCGATGCTGCAAGCTGGGACTCTGTTTTGTTCATTGATACACTCCCAGCACCTAAGACAGTATTTGGCAAATAATCAACACTTAATAAATATTTGTTGAATGAGTGTTATGTAGACACAGTGCAAAGTAGCCTTTGGCCAAAGCAATGATTATAAGTATTAGCAAATCTGTGCTACTTTTTTTTTTTCTTCAGAACAGTTCACTTTGATTTATCTTGAACTGCTAAGCAAGCTGTAACTAAAAATGACTGTGCTTGACACTGACTATAAAAATACCACTGTGCAGACTGTGTTTTTAAAAACCAATATTGAAGCTCAAATCATTTATAGTGGTGTCCATATTAACTGCTCTCTACCTACGTTCACTAAGTGTTGAAAGATTTTTTTTACATCTTTCCTCCAGATTTCTCCTCCAGCTGCTACCATAATAGCTTTCCTTACTTGGTCTTCACTGTTACTAAATGCAAACGAATCAGAATGTGGCACAGAATCCACCTGATTCCAGGAGTAAGCAGTAGTCCTGTGAATCACCCATTGACTCATTTACCATAAGTGGCTGTTAGGCTGACCTGGCATTTGCAGGTACCCGTGGGGGTTACTTTGACCCATAGAGTGCTGCCCACACTTCTACACTCTAGAAAGTTTCAAATTTGCAGGAATTAGGTTAGCTAGTGCATTCTTCATCAGTGTCTCTTCTTCAAACACATACAGAATGGACTTTAGATTCCTGATACTTCTTTACATGTCAGGTTAGCTATTACATCCTCTGGGATCAAACTTATTCTCACAGATTGATTGTTATTCTCTTAGTCCTAGGTACTGCTAAAATATTACAGTAGATCAAACCCCAAGTGTGTATGTTAATGGTATTGCATTTGAAGAATTCTTGTATTTAAAGAGTTCTTAGTGACCTTCATGAATATTCAGTTATAATGCTTTACATTTTCTTTCACCAGCAAAATGCAAGGTGCACAACAGAGTTGTCATTTAAAGTAATCCTGGAAGAGCAACATGGCTAACAATATTGACTGGGCCAGAGATGCGAGAGCCTGGTGTTAACAGACGGAAGTGTGTTCTTCCCAAATTTCTATGTTGAAGCCCTGACCCCAAATTTGACTGTATTTAGAGACAGGGTCTTTAAAGAAGTGATAAAGGTTAAATGGCATCAGGTCCTTGATCAGATATGACCAGTGTCCTCATAAGAAGAGGAAGACACACTAGGGGTGCCCACACACAGAGAAAATGTCATGTGAAGACACAGCTAAATAGTAGCCATCTGCCAGCCAAGGAAAGAGACTTTAGAAGAAGCCAAACTAGCTATTACCTTGATCTTGGACTTGCAGCCTCCAGAACTGTAGGAAAATAACTTTCTGTTGTTGAAGCCTCTTTTTGCCTTTTCATACTGTTCCTGGGGTTCAGAGGGGATGACAGAGGATGAGATGGTTGGATGATATCGCTGACTCAATGGACATGAGTCTGAGCAGGCTCTGGGAGATGTTGAAGCGCAGGGAAGCCTGGCGTACTGCAGTCCATGGGGTCGCAAAGATCAGACACGACTGAGTGGCTGAACAACAAAAAGCCTGTTAGTCTGGAGCGGTAGGTTATGACAGCCCAAGGAAACCCAAGATCCAAAACCTAGCTGGGTCTTAGTCCTGGCTTTTATGTTTATAACTGCACACTGTGGGGAGACGTCTAGTTCCTGAATTTCTCTGCCTTATTTCTGAAAAGAGAGTAAGTGGAAATGCCACCTTTAGGGGGTCATTGTGAAATAAGTCACAAATTAAGGTGATGGTGCTTTGTGCCTTGCAAAAATGTTATAAAGTTATTTTTAGTTTTCTTTATCTTGTTGATAGTCAACAAAAAAGATATCTGTATTATTTTTTTCTATAAGTTAATTTTTTGAGTCTTTATTGAGTATTACCAAATTTTTCTTTTGTTTTGGAACAATGGTCAGAATAGGAAAAAGGTCCTGTGTATTAAAATCACACAAAATGAACCCTGCTGTACCAGCTACTATCAATGTTAAATAAGGAGTTACTTTTCAGAGTCTGACTTTCTTTCTCTGCAAAGTGGGACTGAAAACAGCTACCAGAGCACACAGGATTATAAGACTAAATAATAGTATGTAGCCCCAGACACATGATTGTATCTAATAAAATATGTGTTGAAAGCATGAGTGTCTCTTACCTAACAAATCCCCTTTTACTCAGCATGTAGGAAACTCTATCCAGACATTCTTGTATTGAATTCCTTTATTTCCTGGAGAAAACTAAAGACAGCACCACAATAGTTAAGAATTGGAACTCACCATGCTGCAGGCACCATAATAAATGCTTCAACTGGCTTAATTTTTTAATCTCCACGACTCCCCATTATTATATTCATTCTACACTTTAAGAAAACAAAAGCCTGAAGTAGAGATGCAAGATTGAGGGTGGCCAAGTATACCATGGGATTTACTTAACACTAAAAAATATTCATTGATTATTTGAAATTCACATTTAACCTGACATGCTGTATTTTATCTGGCATTCCAGCTCAGAAAAGGCTAAGTAACTTGCCTAAAGTTTCACAAAGCCATGAATCAAACCCTTGCATGTGCCTCTCACATCCCCAAATCTTATCCTTTATGGATTACTGATTAACTATGATATTAAGGAGAGACCATTCAGATAGGAGAAAAGAACTTAGGCTGGGAATTATCCTAGCTGATAATTGAAATATCTTCATAGTTTGGGCTGATTGTGAACAAGGTCAAGGCAAATGTTTCAGAAAGCTTTGGGCTCTGAGCTGAGAACTTAAGGCCCTAATTAGCTGGGCAATCTGCTTTGACATCAAGAGCAGAACAAAGTTTAAAAGCAAGGTTTCTTTTTGTAGAGTTGTTAAAAATATCTTTTTTTTTTCTCTTGCATTGGAAAACATTTCCTGAATTGGAAATAACGCTACAGCTGAAATAGCTGCAAGCAAGTTAGAAAATGGCTATTAAGCATGCTTCTTTGTAGAAGATGGCACTCCACGATTGCTTTGCCAGTGAGTTGTAGTGAATTGAAGCTGGAGCTCTGCTTCCTGTGTGTGGGCATGTCCTTAGGTATCTCATCTGGTTCTTTCAGCCCTTTCAGTGAAGCAGGAGACCTTGTACTGAACAATAACCTGGGGATCTGTTAATTACACGAGTTCTGAAGTCTATCTATTGTTTATACCTCCCTGTTCCCTTTCTAGGCTGCAAAGAATGTAGCCAAAAAGTAGACAGAAAATCTGGAAAAAGATATTTTGTAGGAGGAAAATATTGAATTTAATTAATTTATACAATTTATTTTTTCCATCACATCTATTTATTTATTTTAGAAGACTGGGGAAAGCTAGACAAATATAACCACCTGCCTGCTGAGCATATTCATATTTAAATAAATGAAAGAGAACAAGGGAAGACCTAAATAAAGCTTAACATAAAATATAATTTAAAACAATTAGTTGGGGTGTCTGAGCCAAAAGTTGAGTTGAAAACCATCAGTAATTGACTCTTTGGATAATGGAGGATCACAAGTTTAAAAAACACTTGAAGAAATGTGTAAGTTTTAACTTCAGAGGTAAAAGTATTGATATCAAGTAATTTAGTTTTAAATATGATTAAAGTTTGGGATAAGCCCAAACTTTATAGATTGTGTTTGAAGATTTTTTTCCCCTTAATTTTTTTAGATTTTAAAATGTGCTTTATTATAGAAACTAGAAATTATGGTGACTTCTCCAGGTTAGCCTACAAAAGCTTCCTTGCTTCTTAATATACTTGAACGGATGTCCTGACCCAAAAGGATAACAGTGTTTTCTTTGTCCAGAGCTCTGATTTCAGCAGGGCCCTCCATAACCTTCTCGCCTTCTTGAGGTCTGTTCTCTTGAAAAGCAGCTAGTCTCATTTAGCTGTTGCCCTTAGAATAAAATCCAACTTCTCTCATTGACTTAAGGCCTACACTCTGCCCCGTCTGTATTCTCCAGCCTCATCTCATCCCCATTTGCTTCTGACCAGTCCTATAGATCTTTTCAATGGTTCATCATTAGTGTCATAATGTTACCTGCCTCAGGGCATTTGTGCCTGGTTTCCTCTCTATTTTTGTTTCTTTGCTGATGACGTAGCTGTTCCCTCTTTCTGAGGCCTTCCCTCATTGTTCTGTATAGAGATGCACCCCCATTATTCTTTATACTACAAGTGGTTTGTTCCCCCGAGAACACTTATCCATACATCACTTACAACTTAGCTCTTAGAGCAATTTACTGACCCTCTGATTACATTAGAAACTTGTTTTGTCAAGCTCCGGATCTGAATTACCTCTGGACTCCCTGGACAGAACACCATGTGAGTCATTTAGCGGGTGCTAAATAGACATTTGTTTAAGGAATGAATAAATTTGTGTGTGCTCCCGGCTAAACTAACCAATAGCAGCTGAAACAGGCCTCTGAATTCCTCTGGACACCAGAGGATTGTCCCGAGAAACTTGCGCCAATATTTGGAGGAGGGGATTCCAGACATTGGAGAGTTTCAGGCTGGCTTCAACAGCGGGGACATCATTTTGGAACAGGTCTTCACATATTCTGGATAACAGAGAATGGATCAGGTATTTAATAAAGGAAAAAAAAACAGAAGTGACTGAGACAATTTTCTCTGTGGAAAATGAAATATGCTGCAGGGAATGTTTATATTGGGAGATAAGTTAGGAGTCTACAACAGAGTCCCGGCAAGGAATGGTGGCACTTTAACTAGGTGAAGGCAGTAGAGATGGAGAAAGGTTAACAGATTCCAGAGTTGTTTAAAAGTTCTCAAACTTCAGCGTGATTTATAGATTGCAGAACCCTAAAGTCAGTTTAAAGATGCTTACTCCTTGGAAAAAAAGTTATGAGCAACCTAGATAGCATATTGAAAAGCAGAGACATTACTTTGCCGACTAAGGTCCATCTAGTCAAGGCTATGGTTTTGCCTGTGGTCATGTATGGATGTGAGAGTTGGACTGGGAAGAAGGCTGAGCACCGAAGAATTGATGCTTTTGAACTGTGGTGTTGGAGAAGACTCTTGAGAGTCCCTTGGACTGCAAAGAGATCCAACCAGTCCATTCTGAAGGAGATCAGCCCTGGGATTTCTTTGGAAGGAATGATGCTAAAGCTGAAACTCCAGTACTTTGGCCACCTCATGCGAAGAGTTGACTCACTGGAAAAGACCCTGATGCTGGGAGGGATTGGGGGCAGGAGGAGAAGGGGACAACCGAGGATGAGATGGCTGGATGGCATCACTGACTCGATGGATGTGAGTCTGAGTGAACTCCGGGAGTTGGTGATGGACAGGGAGGCCTGGCGTACTGCAATTCATGGGGTCGCAAAGAGTTGGACACGACTGAGCGACTGAACAGAACAGAACAGAAAGTCGATTTCTGATTTAGGAGGTCTAGAGTGGAGCCTGAGAATTTACATTTTTAATGAGTTTCCAGGTGATATTTATGTTCCTGGCCAAGGGACTACACTTTAAGAACCACTATTTTAAATTCATAGGATTTGTAATAAATTTAATGTTGGAAATGAAGGAAGGATTAGTAAACAGAATGATTCCTAGATTTCTGGCTTAAACCATGTTCTTTTCTGCTTCTCCTACACACCTGTTCTCACACTCACTCACTCACTCCTTGTTCCCAATACAGTTGGCAAATACCCTCAGCAGCTCTTAATCCTTTTCCTGATTTCAAAGTAAGCTCAGTCTCAAAAAAAGGTGCTGCCTTTTTTCCTTTGAGTGTTTGAGGATGCTTATGGAGAGATCTTGGGCTTCCCTGGTGGCTCAGAGGTAAAGAACTTCCTACCAGTGCAATAGACACAAGTTCAATACCTGGTTCAGGAAGATCCCCTGGAGAAGGAAATGGCAACCCATTCCAATATCCTCACCTGGAAAATCCCATGGACAGAGGAGCCTAGAGGGCTACAGTCCAAGGGATCACAAAGAGTTGGATACAGCTTGAGCAACTAAACGACAACAACAATGGTAAGATCTTAGGTGGAAGCCCATTTTTTCTGACCTGTTCTCGTTTATCTTTGGTTATAGGGACAATTGAATCCAGGGTCTCAAATGCCATGAGCTTACCCCCTGTCTCTTTTTTGTCTCTGTCTCTCTCTAGAAATAGATCTCTGTTTCTGTCTATCCTTGTCTCTCTCCATATTCACAGGAAGGAGAGTAAGACTCCTAGAGCTTTGAGCTGACATTTCTACTGCATCTCAACCAAAAAGGCAAGAAGAAAGAGAACTTCCCTTCTTCACTAAAAATGAATACTAAGGAGGCTTGTGATTGGTTAGGCTTGAGTCATGGAAGTATTCCTGTACCAATCACTGTAACTGGAAACAGGGACGACCCCAGTTAACCTAGAGGGTGTCATGTTTCCAACCATGTGGGCAGAGAAAGGGTTGTCATGCAAGCCTTTCCAGAAATGCAGCTTTAAATGGGGTAGACATAGTTCCCCAAAGAAAGAAGATTACTATTACCAGAAGGGAGAAATCACTTCAGAAAAAATAAAGCAGGTGTCCATCTTCAGCCTGCAAGCTTTTATTTCTCATAACACCCTGTTTTAAGTAATAATATTCACTACAGTCTACATTTTTATATGTATTTTGGAGTTGATTTAATATGCAAATTCTATAGTAAGTTCTGGGAAGATAGGAATTACATCTTTGTTTTCATTTGTGTCCCCTGGGGCTGGCAGGGGACACAAATACTCAGCTCTTGATGTGTCTAATGAATGACTTAATAAAACCCTCACTAATAGTTTTCTTCTAGATGACTGCCCTTTCCTGCTATAGTCTTTCTCCTCTCCACCCAGAATTGTGGCATCATTTACTTACCCATATTTATTAAAGGTTATCATGTGAGGATTAACTAAGGATCTCTCAATTCAGTTCAGTCGCTCAGTCCTGTCTGAGTCTTTTTGACCCCATGGACTGTTGCATGCCAGGCTTCCCTGTCCACACCAACTCCTGGAGCTTGCTCAAACTCATGACCATCGAGTCAGTGATGCGATCCAACCATCTCATTCTCTGTCATCCCCTTTTCCTCCTGCCTTCAATCTGTCCCAATATCAGGGTCTTTTCCAATGAGTCAGTTCTTTGCATCCGCTAGCCAAAATATTGGAGATTTCATTTACAATATCAGGCCTTCCAATGAGTATTCAGGACTGATTTCCTTCGGGATTTACTGGTTTGATCTCTTTGAATTCCAAGGGACTCGAGAATCTTCTACAATACCACATTTCAAAAGCATCAGTTCTTTGGCATTCAGCTTTCTTTATAGTCCAACTCTCACATCCATACATGACCACTGGAAAAACCATAGCCTTGATTAGATGGACCTTTGTCAGCAATGTAAATGTCTCTGCTTTTTAATATGTTGTCTAGGTTGGTCATAGCTTTTCTTCCAAGGAGCAGGTAAACAAACATCTATTAATTTTAAGGTTGCAGTCATCATCTGATGTAGTTTTGGAGCCCGCAAAATAAAGTCTCTCACTGTTCCCTTTATTTCCCGATCAATTTTCCATGAAGTGATGGGACTGGATGCCATGATCTTCGTGTTTTGAATGTTGAATTTTAAGCCAGCTGTTTCATCCTCCTATTCCACTTTCATGAAGAGGCTCTTTAGTTTCTCTTAGCTTTCTGCCATAAGGGTGTTGTCATCTGCATATCTGAGGTTATTGATACTTCTTCCGGTAATCTTGATTCCAGCTTGTACTTCATCCAGTCTGGCATTTCGCATGATGTACTCTGAATATACGTTAAATAAGCAGGGTGGCAATATGCAGCCTTGACATACTCCTTTCCCAGTTTGGCAGTAGTTGGTTGTTCCATGTCTGATTCTAATTGTTGCTTTCTGACCTGCATACAGATTTCTCAGGAGGCAGGTAAGGTGGTCTGGTATTCCATTTCTTTCAGAATTTTCCATAATTGGTTGTAATCCACACAGTTAAAGCTTTAGTGTAGTCAACGAAGCAAAGTAGATATTTTCTGGAATTCTATTGCTTTTTCTCTGATCAAATGGTTATTGGCAATTTGATCTCTGATTTCCTCTGCCTTTTCTAAATCCAGCTTGAACATCTGGAAGTTCTCAGTTCATGTATTGTTGAAGCTTAGCTTGGAGGATTTTGAGCATTACTTTGCTAGAGTGTAAGATGAGTGAAATTTTCCAGTAGTTTGAATGTTCTTTGACATTGCCTTTCTATGGGAATGGAATGAAAACTGACCTTTTCCAGTCCTATGGCCACTGCTGAGTTTTCCAAATATACTGGCATATTGTGCGCAGCACTTTCACAGCATCATCTTTTAGGATTTGAAGTAGCTCAGCTGCAATTCCATCACCTCCACTAGGTTTGTTCGTAATGATGCTTCCTAAGGCACACTTGACTTCACACTCCAATGCCTGGCTCTATGTGAGTGATCATAACATCATGGTTATCTGGGTCATTAAGTTCTTTTTTGCATAGTTTCTGTGTATTCTTGCCACATCTTCTTAATATCTTCTGCTTCTATTAGGTCCTTACCGATTCTGTCCTTAATTACAACCGTCTTTGCATGAAATGTTCCCTTGGTATCTCTAATTTTCTTGAAGACATGTCTAGTCTTTCCAATCTATTGTTTTCCTCTATTTCTTTGCAATAGTCCCTGAGGAAGGCTTTCTTATCTCTTCTTGCTATTCTTTGGGACTCTGCGTTCAGATGGATATATCCTTTCCTTTTCTTTTTTCTTTTTTTACCATGCATTTATTTTTTTATTTTATTTTATTTCTTTTAGTTTTTTTAACATTTAGGTTTTTTTTTAAACTTTTTGTTTTTACTTTATTTTACTTTATAATACTGTATTGGTTTTGCCATACATTGACATGAATCCACCATGGGTGTACATGCGATCCCAAACATGAACCCCCCTCCCACCTCCCTCCCCACAACATCCCTCCGGGTCATCCCCTTGCACCAGCCCCAAGCATGCTGTATCCTGCATCGGACATAGACTGGTGATTACTATCATGTAAGAATCGTATCCTTTCCTTTTCTTCTTTGCCTTTCATGTCTCTTCTTTGCTCAGCTATTTGTAAGGCTTCCTCAGACAACCATTTTGCCTTTTTTGCATTTCTTCTTTTGGGGGATGGTTTTAATCACTGCCTCCTATACAATGTTATGAACTTCCATCCATAGTTCTTCAGGCACTGTGTCCATCAGCTCTAATCCATTGTTATCTATTTGTCACTTCCACTATATAATTGTAAGGGATTTGATTTAGGTCATACCAGAATTGTCTAGTGGTTTTCCATATTGTCTTCAATTTAAGTCTGAATTTTTCAATAAGGAATTCATGATCTGAGTCACAGTCAGCTCCCAGTCTTGTTTTTGCTGACTGTGTAGAGCTCCTCCATCATCTATTGCAAAGAATATAATCAATCTGATTTTGGTGATGGCCATCTGGTGACGTCCATGTGTAGGGTCATCTGTTGTGTTGTCAGAAGAGGGTGATTGCTGTGACAGTGCATTCTCTTGACAAAACTCTGTTAGGCTTTGCCCTGCTTCATTTTGTACTCGAAGGCCAAACTTGGCTGTTACTCCAGCTATCTCTTGACTTCCTACTTTTGTATTCTTGTCCCCTATGATGAAAAAGGGACATCATTTTTAGGTGTTAGTTCTAGAAGGTATTGTAGATCTTCATTGAACTGTTCAACTTCAGCTTCTTTGGCATTAGCGGTTAGGGTATAGACTTGGATTACTGTGATATTGAATGATTTGCCTTGGAAAGGAACAGTGATCATTCTGTCATTTTTGAGATTGCCCCCAAGTACTGCATTTTGGACTCTTGTTGACTATGAGGGCTACTCCATTTCTTCTAAGGGATTGTTGCCCATAGTAGTATATAATGGTCATCTGAACTAAATGCTCTGATTCTGACATTTTAGTTCACTGATTCTTAAAATATCGATATTCACTCTTGCCATCTGCTGTTTGACCACTTCCAATTTACCTTGATTCATGGACGGAACATTCCAGGTTACTATGCAATATTGTTCTTTATGGCATCGCACTTTACTTCCATCACCAGTCACATCCACAACTGGGTACTGTTTTCGCTTTGGTTCATTCTCTTCATTCTTTCTGGAGCTATTTCTCCATTCTTTTCCAGTAGCATATTGGGGAACCTACTGACCTCAAGAGTTTATCTTTTATAAAAAAAAAAGTTTATCTTTTTGTTTTTCCATACTGTTCATGGAGTTCTCAAGGCAAGAATACTGAAATGGTTTGCATTACATTCTCCAGTGGCCCATGTCTTGTCAGAACTCTCCAGTTTGACCCATATGTCTTGGGTGGCCCTACAAGGCTTATAGTTTCATTGAGTTAGACAAGCCTGTGACCCATGTGATCAGTTTGGTTAGTTTCCTGTGAAGGATCTCTAGGACTTCAGAATATTTAAGGTAGATGTCAACAGAGATTTTTTCTTTGCAAGGCCCAGTATTAAATATTTTAATTTTGCAGGCTATATATGCTTAGGTACAACTATTCAACAACTTTGTAGCATGAGAAAATCATAGACAAGGGGCTTAGCAGGACAGTCAATGGGGGTAGCAAAGAATTGGACCCAGCTGAATGACTAACACTTTCACTACTGCTTCTTTCAGACAACCATGAGTGAGTGATACAGGGTCACACAGCTGCCAAGAGGTGGTTCTGAGGTTCATCCTGCTATCCTCACACTGTCACCACACCCCCAATGCCACCACCTGAGCTTTGACCTCAGTGCAGCAAAGCACGGGGAGGAAACTTGCCCAACTCTTTGCAACCCCGTGGACTGTAGCCTGCCAGACCCCTCTGTCCATGTGATTCTCTAGGCAAGAATACTGGAGTGGGTTGCTATTTCCTTCTCCAGGGGATGTTCCTGACCCAGGGATCTAACACAGGTCTCTCTGAGCCACCAGGGAAGACCACTATTAAGAGACAGTTCTAAGTATAAAGACGGGTCAGCTTAAAAAGTATCAGCAGATACATGCTTGACTTTATCTTATAATCTAGACAGTACATTAGAATATGTAATGAATATACATCATTTCCAAAGGAATACCAAGACAGAAGTAGCAATAAAGTTATAAAAGACAGTCAGATGAAATAATTTAGATGAAGCTTATCTCTCTCGAAGAGATAGCGACTGGGCAAGTGGTCAGGAAGGAAATACGATGTGCTTTTAGCTTTTTATGAAAAATAATGTTCAGTTCCATGTTGCTGAACATAGTTCTGTTTTTGCCAAATACATCTCTACTTCAAATTATGGCTGGAATTCTTTATTAAAACTCCACTTCTGGTCTTTGTTTTTGAATTGGTTATTTTTGTTGTCATCTCTTGACTGCTATCCCGTGAAGCTACTACTTCTTTCCCACTGTCCCCTGACACCTTGGTTTCCCTAGCACTGTCCCCTGAAGCCTGGATTGCCTTCCCACTGTCCTTGGAGGTTGCAGTATCCTCCCCATGGTCCTTCTAGCTCTGGTTGCTCCATAGCCACAGAAAACTGCCAGCATCATGAATCATGCCACTTTTCCTGTACTTCTGTTACTGATGCAGTTGGAACATCAAAGCAAACACCCTGCTTTCCTTTGAGAAAGACCATTCCCTTCACTATTTTTTCAGACCACCATAGACAAATGTAAATTAATGAGTATGGCTGTGTTCCAGCAATATCTGTTTATTAAAACATGAGGAATATTGAATTTTACCTGAAGTATATTTTTGGCTGACCCCTGATCTTTAGCAAAGTTTTCTGCCAGTTATCTCCTGGAACAAGTTTGAGTTCACCAACATATACACAGCTTAGGCATCTAATGTCATATATCTCATAGGTGATCACATTATTTTGTTCCTTTCATAATCCTTAACAGATAGGTTTCTGATCCTTTCATTAAGTTTAGTAAAATGGGAAGTGAGGTGATGTGAGTAAGAATGTTATACCTGGAGTGAAAAAGAACTATGTCAATTTGAATGTTTTTGAGTGACCAGTAAATGGAGAAGGAAAAGTGTCTCTGCAGCCTTGAGTTATATTTTCACTATATAATCACATTAACATAAAATAAGAATTGATTATCATATCTTCTAGAGAGTGTGCATATTGAGATATAAAGTTCACCAATACTCATTTTATTAATATTTAGAAAATGAAGTTTTACATTTTTGCCATTCCAGCTCTGTTATAATTGCTTCTAAGTGTGTCTTTAGGTACTTTAAGGTGAAGTTTGAATTTGATTGAGGGAAGGGATAATAGGAGTAAGACTTAGAAAGAAGCAAAAAGAATGAATTAAACTTGTCTTTTAGGCATTATGTGCTAATATTCCATTGGAATACTTCAAATGCTAGTGTTGCTAGTCGTAATATAGTTTCTGAGAGAACTCATGCTATAAGATTGATGGTTAATTTTATTATAGAAATTTGAATCACATAATCATATAGGGAGTTTCCACCTCTGAATATTTCACACCCTAGGGATGTTCTTCCCAACCCAGTGGAGAAAAAAAGAGATGTCTGTGGTACATGATCCTGGCTGTGGAAAGGTTCTAATCATAGGTATGAGAATAGATTGATGTCTGAGTAAATACCTGGAATCGTCAATGTGTCTCCTCACTGACTTCAGTGGGAACTTACAAATAAGAATGACATACTGGCATTACGAATATTTCAGAGCAAAAGAAAATCCTCAAATTATTCATGTTGTTGTTTTTCCAATTCAATGGTTTTTTTAACTACTTGAGTCATTGCTTTGTCCAAATTTGAGGAAAAGAAAAGTAAATTGCTTAAAATTTAAATTTGCTTTGCATTAAGCATTTTAAAGTCTAGGTTTACAAAATTTTAGGAAGTAGAAGGGGCATTACAGGCCAATCCCCTGACCCTCACTTCAAAGATAGGAACCTCTTAAATCTTGACAAATAATGGCTGCCTTCTGTGCGAAAAATACCAGGCAAAGAACTCATCCTATAACTATGCCCATTGGGATTTTTCTCGCTATTAGAAATTTCCCTTTTGTTCTTATCCTAAATCTACTTGACTGTGGGTCCTCCTCTTGTTTTTAGCCACTCCCCACCTCAAACCATATGCAGCGTCTTGTGTCTCTTTTAAATGAGAGCTCATAAATTAATTGAAGAGAGATACGCATACTCTCTATATGCTTCCAGGTAAATTCTGCCTCCCTGTTCTTCATGTTAGGTGATTTACCCACCAAGCTCTCTGCACAAGAAGTGCTTCCCATTCATCAAAGTTATCCTTAAAGTGAAGGCCTCAAAGCTGCAATGAATACTTTTGACGGATTCTGATCCAAAAGAAACACAAGGAATGATTGTTTTCTGACCAGATATTCTTTTTATAAAGAATTATCTGGCTCACGAAAAATGCCATATTTTCAGAGAATGGAGATCTAGATGATATCATTGTTTCTAATTCAACTTTTAAATTAATTTTGTGTAAGTCAGTTGTATAGCATTAAATGAATTAACCCCTCCAGTTCATAGGACCTTGTTATCACTATAAACATGTATTATTCTTCTGCTTGCAAGGTACTTTTAATATGTGTGTGTGGTATTGTGTATGTATTCCCCCACTTTTTTTTTAACTCAATACTGAACTTGTTTTAGGGTATCTAGGTGGGTAGGTGGATATTTTGTTTGTGGCTACTAACTACTTCTAGAATTTTGGGCTGTGCATTCAACTGAATTATCCTGCCTGCTCCCCCAGTGATAGATATGTGACTGTCTCTAGGACCCAGGCATAAGTAACAGTGTGAAGAACTTCCTCAGTGCTGTGTAAGTACCTGAGAATTGCTGGACCAGAGGGTCTAAATATGCTAATTTAGAGTAAATAATGCCAGATTGCTCCTCAGAATGACTACAGGATTCTACATTCATCTTCCTGAGGATCTCTATAACCCCGCATTCTCACTAACATTTGGTATTTTCCAGGTTTCTAAGCATTGCCAGCTTAAAGAGAGAGCTTGCTGATACTGGTGTTGATTTTCTTTTCCTTTTTACTAAAGAATTTGAGCATCTTACTATGTTCGTTAGGTTTTTTTTTTTTTAATTTCCTCCTCTGTCAACAGCTTTTTCATTTCCTTTGTATTTATTTTTCCATTGGCATCACTTTTTTTTGATAGCTTAGAGAAAGTCTTAAAATATTTTGAATAATGACTGGTTTTAAACATTGCAAATATCTTCCCTCAGCATCTTTTATTTTTGTCTACTCATTAAGCTGTGGTTTTTCCAGTAATCATGCATGGATGTGAGAGTTGGACTATAAAGAAACCTGAGCACCAAAGAACTTATGCTTTTGAACTGTGATGTTGGAGAAGACTCTTGAGAGTCTCTTAGACAGCAAGGAGATCCAACTATTTCAGCCTAAAGGAAATCAGTCCTGAATATTCATTGGAAGGACTGATGTTGAAGCTGAAACTTCAATACTGTGGCCACCTGATGCGAAGAGCTGACTCATTTGAAAAGACCCTGATGCTGGGAAATATTGAAGGCAGGAGAATGGGACAACAGAGGATATGGCTGGATGGCATCACCAACTCAATGGACACGAGTTTGAGTAGGCTCTGGGAGTTGGTGATGGACAGGGAAGCCTGGCATGCTGCTGTCCATGGGGTTACAAAGAGTCAGATACAACTGAGAGACTGAATTATTTGCCTTATAATTTGTTTTTTAAATTTTGTTTAAAATTTCTTTATCTGTATCATTCACAACATCTCCCTACATTTTCCCCATTAACTTGATAGATTTTTAATTCAATAAGGTTCAACTTCGTGTGTGCTGTTATTCAATTTTATTTTGCTTCACTGAGTGAGCCACTTTCCCCCACACAATTTAAGAACAAGCCATCCTTTCTGTGTTGAGTTAAATCATTTATTTACTCCCCAGATAAGCATTTGTTTATTCCTGGGAAGTCTCTTTTGATCCATTGGTCCATTTGTCTGTTCTTGTGCAAATGCATGACTGTTATTACAATTACCTTGTAGTTTTCTCTTTGTATTTGTAAAGTCTCCCCTCATCTTATTCTTTTATATTTGTCAGACATATATAGTAGTCTTTATTTCCTTTGTAAAATTTAAGTATATTTGTCACAACATCTAGCTGAGAATAGGAATAGGATAGCATTAAATTTATCCATTAATTTGGAAGAATTGATATTTTTATAAAGTTTAATTTAGTACTATTCCAGAAAACAAAATTCCTCTCTATTTACCCATATCATGATTATATCCTTGTTTTAAATTTTCTTTGAAATAATAATTAAATGCTACTTTTAATCTAATTTCTAAATACTTGTATTCAAAGCTATGTTTTTTAATCAGGGTTCTTTTTTATTTTTTCTTATGGTTGTGTTTCACACATTTTGACATATACTCTTTTTATTATCATTTAATTGCAAATAGCATGGTACCTCTTGCCTGAATAAAGCTTTTTTCTGTAAGCAGATCACAGCCTTTCTGCACTTAGGAAAATGAGACAGCATTTCAGTACTATACTTGGGGGACATTTTAAAAAGTGAAATCGCCAATAAAAAGCACGAAACTACAACAGGGACAGTTGTTTACAGTGTGGAAGCTAGAACAAGAAGGCAGAACATTGCCTTTCAGGGCCTCACCCATCAGTAAACATACACTTTTCACCAGTTGACACATGACCACAAATGACTGTGAGCATGCTGCAAGTATTGATTTGGAGGATTACAAATAAATTTTAGCAAGTAGGGAAATTTGTAGACATGGAATCCATAAACAAATAGTAAGGGGCGACTGTTTATACAAATTGTCCATAGAAATACATTTCTCTCTCTCGCTCTCTGCCTTCCCACACCCCCTGAAATTATGATTCTCTTTCACATCTGTAATTTCCCCAAGTTATTTTGGGGGATGAGTGTTGAGGGTTGGGCAGCAGAAGCCAACAGACCATGTTAGATGAAGTGACTAGTACATCAATTAAGTCAGTAAAAAGCCGTCAAGGCAGGTGACCCTGTTTAGCTGTGGAGATCTCCAGGTTAAGGACACGACAGCAGTGACTTGAGGTAGGCAGGCACAAGACAGAGAAGTTAAGGTAGTCTTGGAACTGGCCAGGGGACCACTGACCAGAGATCATCAGACTAGCAATCAAATGAGAAGGTGGTCATGACAGGGAGGAAAGAGAAGGGGAGAAGCCAGATGCCTCAGCACAGTCTGTGAACAGAAATCAGAATCACATAGGAGGAATCCCAAGCTACTCTATGATCTCAAACATCAACTGGGATTGCTCTGGGAGTGTGCGTAGAGGGCTGCATTTGATCGGTGCTTACTTCCTGGCCTCGGAAATAATTGTGCCTGTGGCTTTCCTTACCACAGTACTTCTTCAGTGACTCACAGTGGTTGGTGGTAGTGGTATTTATGAATTGTTTTTACCTAGTGTCAATGACAATGCTTCTTCCTCTAACCCAGTCTAATTCAGTCTGAATTCTACCAAGGTCACATGGCCTGAATTAGTAAGTTCTCCTAAGAGGGCTTACCTGGAGGAGGCCATGGCAACCCCCTCCAGGATTCTTGCCTGGAGAATCCCCATGGACAGAGGAGCCTGGCTGACTACAGTCTATGGGGTCGCAAAGAGCGGGACACGACTGAGTGACTCAGCACAGAGCAAGAGGGCTAAGACCTATGCTAGAGAATCCTAGTACCTGACCTGGGATCAGATAATCTCTCCATAATGTCTCTGTGTTAAATTGCTTCAGTCATGTCTGACTCTTTGGGACCCCATGGACTGTAGCCTGCAGGCTGGGAAGATCCCTGGGTTGGGAAGATCTGCCAGAGAAGTGATAGGCTACCCACTCCAGTATCCTTGGGCTTCCCTGGTGGCTCAGTTGGTTTAGAATCCACCTACAATGTGGGAGACCTGGGTTCGAACCCTGGGTTGGGAAGATCCCCTAGAGAATGGAAAGGCTACCCAATTCATGGTGTTGCCAAGAGCTGGACAGGACTGAGCGACTTTCACTTTCATAATGTACCTCTTGTTTACCAAAATGCTTTTAGTTCACTATATTATCCATATACTTTCTCTTTCATTGAAAGCAAATACAAACACATCTGCTTGCAATGCCATTTTTTCGACCATTTTTTCCCTCAAGGTAGCTATTGGTAATTTTAATTATTTGGAGAACTAACATCGAGCATAAATCTGTATAAATTATTACAACAGCCACCCATGGATAATCCAATATTTTTCTTTAGTTAGCTATTTTTTCTCTTAGAAACACAGCCTTCATTGAGCGTAACTGAAATGTGTGTGGAATAAGAATTTCTGCCTGTTTTTAGCAGTCTGCTTTATTAGAGTTGTCTACCCAAAATATTTCCAACCAAAATACTACTGTTTTGAAGAAACTTTTGTTTTGACAATGAAAAAGATTTTGGAAAATTAATATAAGGATCTTCAAAACCATTGAAGTAATTGCTATTGGGTATCCGGGTTCAATTCCAGACAGTTTCAATTTTAGTTGTTTCTGCCACACTGAAAATCCATTTCCATCTTACCATGCTTTGTACAATTTAGTGAAACGTAAATGCTTTGAGGGTGGACTCTATCCATGGTTATCTTTTCAAAGTCATCTGTAACTGCCACATGGAAGGACACTGTGATCTGAATATTGCCTTTAAAACTAGGTAAATGTTGCAACCACAAATTTAGGTGGCAATGGAATGACTTGAGTTACCAAACAAGGATGAAAGACCCCGAAGACAGAGCAATTTTTCTCTGAAATATTTTGGATGGAATTGTTTGAATGAAGGACCTTTTTTGCCTGAGCAACAGATACACTATGTCTCGCATTCCTATTGGTTGTTTTCTCTAGTTATTTCTTGCTCCATTTCGAAGCCATTTTTAAGGACTATGTGAAAAGAGGTTAACTTTTACTTTTATGGTGGAAAAAATACTTTTCATCTCTGCAACAAATTGAGCTTTTGTATTTATTTTTCAGTGCAAGAAATCATGATAATTTGGATTCTGAATTCATGGAATTGGATTTAGAAAACAATTTAGTTTTGGAACTTCCAGCAGGAGAATCAACTGGGAGGACCCAATTTTATCCAATTTGTAGCTTGATTTCATCCAGCAAGATATAGTTAAGCATAAAGACCTAAAAGTGGTAGGTGTTGTATTGAAATAGCATCACACTTAGGATGCAATGAGGCGTAAAGTAATGCTGAATGCTCTACATTCCCTAACATGACATTATTCCAGCATGACACACAATCCAAAGCCTTTGCAATTACAGCTGTGACCTCAAATTAGATTTTAAAATATGTATATGTGTATATGCATTTACAATTTTTCCCTCATTTTATCCCCTAATAGTTTAGAAATGCAAATGCTGGTGGCTTCTGAAAATAACTCTGTTCAGCCAGAATACCATCCTTCCCCTCAACTGACTTTTCTTTGGACAAAGTCTGGTCTCTTCAGGGATGGGTAGGACGAAAACTCAGCTCTATTAGAGAAGGAAGTTATGGGCTAAGAAGCCCCTGCTTCTGTTACAGTGAAGTTTTCCTATTTACCTGAGAAGATTAAATTGCTCCCCCATTGAGTTGTAGGAGGTTTTATTTTTTTTTTTCCATTATAAATTAAAAGCAAGTCTAAAATAAGGTTTTTAAAGGCACAGTGACAGAACCAGCTGGGCTGATTAAAAAAAAAAAAAGTCCGCCTTCCTCTCCTGTGTCAAGATTAAGTCACAGGGGGCTCTTCATTGCCTCCAGGCTGCAATTCTGAGCGACAAGAGCTCAGAGTGGCATCTTAACATTTTCTCTGGGCTTGTGGAAGCAGTTCCTTCCCCTCAGAAAGTGCTGCACATCACTGGGGCCCCCAGGAGGGAGAGAATCTCCCCACCTCCATTTGCTGCATCCACACAGCACCAGGCCACAAAAGACTTGGATTGACATGCATATTGTCTAAATATGCCCGATGTGCGAGCGTTTCATCTGTGCCTTATGTCCCACAGCTTCCTGCCTCCCTTAGAAGATTATATAATCACTTATCTTTTCTATTTTTAAAGCAGATTAATTTGATTTAGTGGAAGGGAGACAAGGGAGAAAAGAAAGGGATAATGGGAGAAAGCCAATATTATTTCTTTCAAAGCAGTTTGGTTCAGAGTCATTTTAATAGGTCTGGAAAATTAGAATTGGAAAAAGAAAATCAATTGTGATGCTATATTCTAGTTTGGAAGGGAACATAAATCCACACTGGCACCGACTTCCTAGGGCTAGATAATTAGGACTGCTTTGTTCTCACGTGGGAGAGACAGGGGACTCATTGGTTTCTTACATCTATTATTATTATTAACAAACTTGTGAATACCAGAAATTCTCTTAGGAATACGAGATAAGGGTAGGACACGTCCATCATGGGAAATAAGGGTGCGCAGCATGTCTTTCTCCTGTCCTTACGGGAAAGGCTTCTGTCCTCATCGTGAGCATCTCACGGGCCTTTCCCATCCCTCTCCCACTTGTTGAACATCAGGTTAACTCCCTCAATCTCACTTTTTTCTCCCCCTCCCATCTCTTTTATCCATGAATTACCCTCAAAAATTACTCTGAAATTGTAAAATAAATGCAATCTATGTCTTGGAGTTTTATGCAATCTAAAGCTTTAGAAAAATTTTAATTTTAAGTAGACTCTTTTCTGCCCCTCCTTATCTATTTCGCTTTGACAGTTTCAGAACAAAAATGAAGTTCATGTGGCTGAGGATACAGATAACATATTCAT
Source organism: Capra hircus (assembly GCF_001704415.2). Classification (NCBI taxonomy): domain Eukaryota; kingdom Metazoa; phylum Chordata; class Mammalia; order Artiodactyla; family Bovidae; genus Capra; species Capra hircus. Next base: position 21,415,637 of record NC_030814.1, read on the forward strand.
GGAGGGTGAAGAAATGTTAACCAGTCATGGTGAGAGTTACATTCTAGGAGGAAAAGAAGAGGGAAATGAAGACTGAGGAAACTGTACATTATTACATTCTGTGAAGCTGGCTGAGGTGACTTTGAAACACTGTGAGAAAGAGTGTTGGGATAATAAGAATAGGTGAAGAAGTACTAGACTTGCCCTCTTGGAATGGATAAAAAGGAAAATGATAAGAATACCTGTATAACTTCTTAGAAGATATACCTGTCAGGAAGGCAAATACTTGGTTATGAGAATCAAAGAGGAGAAGAGAGATCGCACAAAATACTGTGGGAAGCTGAAGATAAATTCAGAAAGTGTCAAAGACAAATCACCCTGTACAGAGTGAAACAGAGAAGGAAGACTTTACTTAAGACTGTGGCAATAGGGAAGAGAGACTGGACTCAAGTGAAAGGTGGGAGTTTTTCAGTCCTGAAGTGAGTTGGTGAAAAAAGAACTGGGGGAAGCTAGGGGGGATTTGGTAAAAGTGATTAGACCATTTGTGTTTGCTAATTGTTGCTCATGAAAGTAGGCTCCTATCCTCTCACAGATAATATAACAATACTGTGTAAATGTAATAGCTAATTATTGTTTTCATTATTATTATTTCTATTAATTATTTAGGAGGAGAAAATTAAGGCTAGTAAGGTATATGGTCTAAATGATCAAAATGTATCATTTATAAATGATCTGTTAAGAGCAAAGTAGAAATTAAATGTCAATAAAAACTTTATTAAGATGATTTAAGGGCTTCCCTAGTGCCTCGGGGTAAAGAATTCACCTGCCAATGAGAGAGATCCGGCTTTGATCCCTGATCCAAGAAGATCCCAATGCCGGGGAGCAACTAAGCCTGTGCTCTAGAGCCCTGGAGCCGTAACTACTAAGTCTGTGTGCTGCAACTACGGAAGCCCGTGCACCCTAGAACCTGTGCTGTGCAACAAGAGAAACACCCGCTAGATGAGACGCCCACACACCACAACTAGAGAGGATCCCCTGCTCTCTGCATAGAGAGCAAAGCCCACACAGCAACGAAGACACAACACAGCCAGAGAGAAATGAACGTTTTTTTTAGAAAAGGTCATTTAAGCCATTAGGAGATATTTCGTATAAACGAACAATGTTCTGGGACCAGTGTTTGCTTTACATCTTCAAATTTTCAACTAGTGAATATCTATTGTGTGTGAACCTGAGTGTTAGTTGCTTAGTTATGCCCAACTCTTTGTGAGCCCATGGACTGTAGCCCACCAGGCCCCCCTGTCCATAGAATTCCCCAGGCAAGAAAAATGGGGTGGGCTGCCATTCCCTTCTCCAGGGGATCTTGCCGACCCAGGGACTGAACCTGAGTCTCCTGCACAGCAGGCAGATTCTTTACCATCTGAACCATCAAGGAAGCCCCTATTGTGTATGTGAAAGTGAAAATGTTAGTCATCAGGGGTGTCCAGCTCTTTTCGATCCCATGGACTGTAGCCCACTAGGGCTCCTCTGTCCATGAAACTCTCCAGGCAAGGGTACTGGAGAGTTTTGCCATTCTCTTCTCCAGGGGATTTCCCCACCCAGGGATCGAACTCGGGTATACTGCATTGTAGGCAGATTCTTTACCCTCTGAGCCACCACGAAAACCCCCTACTGTGTATATCCAGATACAAAAATATAAAAATCAAGGTTTAGTTTCTGTTTTCAAGGAGTTCAGAGGGGAAATAGAGGACAGTTACAATCCAACATTTCAAAGTCAATGATAGAAACATTCACATAGTATTTTATTCTATTCAGTTCAATTCAGTTCAGTTGCTCAGTCGTGTCTGACTCTTTGCGACCCCATGAATTGCAGCACACCAGGCCTCCCTGTCCATCACCAACTCCTGGAGTGCGCTCAAACTCATGTCCATTGAGTCGGTGATGCCATCCAGCCATCTCATCCTCTGTCGTCCCCTTTCCCTCCTGCCCCCAATCCTTCCCAGCATCAGGGTCTTTTCCAATCTCTTCACATGAGGTTCTATTAGCTGATGGGAAATAAATTTGCCTGGAATTTTTCTGGGTCATGGGCTCTAATTGGTAGTAGATTTATATAATGAGAAGATCATAGAACTCCTGAATAATCTGTAGGAGCTTGAAGGCTGGATTCAGTCTTGGATCCCATGCATCTAATCTGAAATGCTATTTCTTGTACCAACATTTGGTTAATGAGCTATCTTCATCCCTACAAAGAACATGGTCACATTTTACTAGGGGAACTATTAGGAGGACAGAAATAATAAGCCCTTTATTTCAGTGCAGTATTCCTCAATATTCCAATGAAATGCGGAAAATAAGAGATTTTTTATTACTACATTGGAAGCAGACCTACAGGCACCCGGAGCACAAACCCTCTGAACATAAAAATGGTGGAAAGTCTTAGGGAATGAGGGAGTAGGAAAGAGAGTCAGAAGTGGACACTCCCAGTCTCAGTGGTGACATTAATAAATATTCCCTCTGACCAAGCCAGTATTCCCTTTGATTAAGCCAATGGCGCTGAAAACATTTCCTGGAAAAGAGCCATGACTTTTTTATTCTGGTTTCATGGTAATAAGGATGAGAGAATCCACTGACTGTTCATTGTTTGCTGTATTTCTGAATGAATGCAAGGGCATTCATCCTTTCAGTTACAGATGGGATAGGCTCTTCTTCCCTCATGAGCTGCAGAAGGAAGAATGGTGTTCACTAAAGAAACACATGCCCATGGCTAGTCATCTGACACCACTCAATAATCAAAGGACATACAGACCTCCCTGCTTCCAGTGTTCGTGAGGCTCTGCAACTAGACACTGAAGAAAAAGGTCACAGATAATCCTAAAGAGGCAAAGAAGAGGCTCTATCAATCAGAGATTGTGCACAGGAGATCCTGTACCCCTGACTGCAGACTGCACCTAAGCAAGCTTGGAGCCACCCAACACTTAGCCCGAGCTATCTAATCAGCAATGGCCTTGCTAACTCACTTATTCCTACCAACACCACCATCAGTCCTGATTACCTCTGTCACAGTGACTGATGGGCAATCTATCACTAACACTAATATGGCCAAGGGGTCGGATTAGCTATACTTGATTATCTGCAAAAGGAAATCATCTTCCTTTTGTAGTCTTTCAAGCTAAATCTTCTTGCACCAAGGAACTTGGCTTTGAGTCTCTATTCTCTTATAAAAATAGTTTATATTTTTTCTCAGATCAGAGAACTCCTCAGATTATATGTCAAAATGCTTTCATTTACCTACTCTTTGTATTATTTTGGCTTCATGCAACTATCAAAAGCATCCAAAAGGAAAAAAAAAAAAGAAAAAAAATACAACTTGGAGAATGGAAAGGCAGAAAAACCTAATAGAAAGGATCTCTTTTCCTGAAATCTGCAAGTCTCTAAAGTCTGTGCTTTAGCTTAACTCTTGGCTAGCAAATACTCTCTCTACATCCAAACTAGCACTGCCAGATCATTAATTGTAAAATACTGAAGCAACCTTCAGCCATAAAGGAGGCTCTAAAGAATATCTTTGAAGAGAATGTAAGGGGGAGGGTTTGCCTTACTCTTGCCAAAATATTCAACTCTTGCATTTTCCTTACATCAGAAGCCAAACCTACAAGCTTTCTCTAAGGCACCAACATTTGATGCAGTGTGAAAGGATACTTGTGGATGGAAAATTCCAATTTCAAGGACCTAGGTAACATTACTTTAGTTTCATAAACCTGTAAGTCTGGATGCTTCACACAGCAGAAATGAAGTTATCTTCCCTGACTTGTCCTTCTTTCTTTAGTATATATTAGTGTACATGGGAAGGGTTATACATCTCTTTCTTTCTCTCTCTCTCTCTCTCTCTCTCTCTCTCTCTCTCTCTCTCTGCAGGGTTAATGAGGTCTCTGGAATGCAGAAGCCATAAGTGCCAGACATAGTCAAGGAAGGCTGGAGAGCACTTTATCCCAGTTTTCTCCAAGGTGTCACCTTGATTATCTTTTTGCTTTTCATTAAAACTTCTACTAAACCCCTGCAATCCCTCTCAATATTTAACCAGAATGGAGCTCAGATAAACAGGCAAACTAGGAGTGGGGTTCAAAGCAAACACTCTTTTCTGGGTCTGGGAAATGTTACTCCCTGGGGTGTTGGGGGGATATTCAAGCTGATTAATTATATAAACGTTGAAGAAACCAATGAGTTTTGCTCCCTTTGAATAGGTTCTAGTTATCAATAGTTTTCCTTTCCTTGAACAAAAGTGCTTGCTGCTTATTCTTATCAGTGTGTAGAATATTTTCCAAGAAGGTATTTCAGGTATCTTTAAATCAATATATAATAAACAACATGATAGTTTATATTCCACATTTGGATCAAATAAAGTATAATTATTTTCTTGGGTTTCCCAGGTGGCGCTAGTGGTAAAGAATACAGCTGCCAATGCAGGAGACACAGACATTCTGGTTCAGTCCGTCGGCCAGGAAGAATGGCACCCCACTCCAGTATTCTTGCCTGGAAAATTTCATACATAGAGGAACCTTGCCAGCTATAGTACCTAGGGTCACAAAGAGCCAGGCATGACTGAGTAACTGAGTACACAATTATTTTCATAGCTTTCTGGAAAGGTAGTATTGTGTTGATATACAAAGGCAAATTATTCCTGAACTATTTGTTTGAAAGGAAAAGTGACTTTCCACAGTGAGATGATCAGTTTGGATTAATTGCTAGGGTACCTTTAATACTGATTTGGCATCATTCACTGAGAGATGAATCTTCTAGTCCATATTTGTATATAGCTTATTGAAATAGTTTTAGCTTGTTCAATAATATAAGCTGTTATTTCTTTCTTCACCTTAAGTAGAATGGAGAAAAGCTTTAGGCTGCTCTGTTAACATGATAAGTAAGTAAATGAAAGTAGCTCGGCCGTGTCCCACTCTTTGCGACCCCATGGACTATAGAGTCTATGGAATTCTCTAGGCCAGAATACTGGAGTGGGTAGCCATTCCCTTCTCCAGAATATCTTCCCAACCCAGGGCCTGAACCCAGGTTCCCTGCATTGCAGGCAGATTCTTTACCAGCTGAGCCACAAGGGAAGCCCAAGAATACTGAAGGGGGTAGCCTATCCCTTCTACAGTAGATCTTCCTGACCCAGGAATCGAACTGGGGTCTCCTGAACTGCAAGTGGATTCTTTACCAACTGAGCTATCAAAGATGAAAATAAAACAAGAAACTTTCTAAATGATAAGAGGTTGTAAATAAGAATTTATCTCTGATAGACTAAATAGAAATTTCATGGGGCAGAGCCTACTGCACAAGCTGAAATTAAACATAGTAACCCCTGTAATATTAGCCCCATAAGTCTTCCTCTGGAGAAGTGAAGGGAGTTATCTACTTTCTAAAAGTTAGAAATTCCAATAGTTTATTTGTGTGCTTAAGTTGTAGATAACAACCTCTAATTACCATCTCACATAAAAGGTTGAGCCACCTCCTGCTGGATTATACTATGGGTCATAACAACCTCAGCAACTCTATCTTAAGTAATAAGATCTGATAGGAAGTGTCTACAAAATTAATTACATTGGGGAAAATAATATGTAAGAAATAGACACATTAAGCCTCCCTTAAAAATGAAAAGGTCTGAAAATCTAATAACTATTTTGGCAAGTGTCCACACACAAAAAAGAAATCAATAGTTATAGGGAGGGCTAATATTGATAAGATTGTGTTCATCATTGTTGTCTGTCAACACTTTAACTTGTGTAGGATGCTTAAGCAAGAGCAACTGCAGTGTGAAACAGGTCATGATATGTTGATGACACAAATAGGATGATTTGAACATTGTAAACCACCTAGCTGCTACTTTTCAAGTTAGTTGATGTAACAAATGTGAGATTTGCTGGTATTGATACTCCCTGAATTTCCATCTGCCTTGCAAAGTAGCAAAGCAGTTCTTTTTTCCCAGTAACTTCTCTTCTTCTCAGATGAATAATCTGAGAAAACAAGGTTTGGAACAAAGAACATACTTATTAACAAAAGGGAAAACGAGTGACTATTTCCATTAAACATTGTTTATCTCTGCTGTGTCTTCACAATGGTATTATAAGGGTGCTAGCAATTGTTGCTGTAACTCATGAGATGAGTATCTATATATAAGAATGAATTATCAGCATTTGTGAAAGACCAGTTTAAAATCTGTTGTTTATTTTGGATTAAATGATTTTTTGTGACAAAGATGCATGTTCAGAATCATTTCAGAGCATTGACATTTTTGGTTGAAGTTTGATGAGAGACCACACAAAATATCTTTATCGTCTAGCCATTACTCAGACAATTACCTAGCTAACTGGTTACAGTGAAATAAAATAACCAGTTCACTCTAAATCTAAAATACAGTTATTTTGAATTTGCCTCTGGACTGAAAGGATTTGATGTTAATTGGTGGCTGTATTAGTGTGCTAGGGCTGTCGTAACAAAATACCACGTAGAGGGTAGTTTAGACAACATAGTTATTCCCTCACAGTTCTGAAAGCCGGAAGTTCAGGATCCAGGTATCAGCAAGTTTGTGCTTATCTGAGGCCTCTCTTGGTGCTGGAGACGCTCTCCACGTGTCTGTCTATGGTCTTTTCCTCTGCGTGTCTACGTCCTAATCTCCTCTTCTCATAAAGACACCATTCAGACTGGGTTAGGTCCCATGCTATGCACCAAATTTTAACTTCATTACCTTTTAAAAGGCTCTGTCTCCAAATTCAGCCACATTCTGAGGTACTGGGCATTAAATCTTTAATACAAGCATCTTGGAGACTCACAATTCAGCCCTTTGCAGCGTTTTAGGCTTAATCCCTTGTGTTAGCATAACTCTTGACTTTTTTCCAGCTGTTGGTATTATAGACTTCATTTACAGTCTATCCATTAATATAAACATGTCAATAAATAATGAACACAAAACAAATAGTAGGAAGATGTAAGAGACATTTATGTAACTTCTGGGTAAATTAGACTTTGAAACATTTACCCAATCTCTTAGAACTACCTTAACCAACTATTTTATTACTTAGGTCCTTGTATAAATAGTTATTGTAAAATTAAGTTGTTTTAAATTTATTTTATTTTATTTTGAAATTCTATTCTACGCTTTGTAATAGTACTTGTGATTAAAGGGCCTCTGGAGGATCTGAAAAAAAGAAAAGAGTTAAAAATGACTATTTGATACAACAAATTACTGTTTGAATTCAATTGAACTTTTTCTTCCTTTTTGAGAACAAAAATATAATTTGAAAGTATCATCAGTGGAAGGACATATCTAGAAAATTTCAGAGCATATATGTACCAGTTCATGCTCTTATTGGAATTTCTAAAAAGTAACCAGTAACTGTCTTTGTGAAATTATAATATGTTTATTAATAAATTTTTACTCATATTTAACAGTTGCCAAAGGCTTCTTCAGCTTCCCAAGCTCTCATCCATAACTGAAGTACATCACACACACACACACAGAGGTTGCTCACTAGTGTCCGACTCTTTGCGACCTCGTGGATCACAGCCCACCAGGCTCCTCGGTCCGTGGGATCTAGGGTAAAATCTGGTATCTCCTTCATAACACATAGCTTGGCATGCCTACCCCATTTAGAAGGGAACATGAGAAAAATACAGACACACATTATGTCATCTGAAATTTCATCTAATCCAAAGCATTGCTTATTACTAGTGGTAAAGAGCCTGCCTGCCTGCCTATGCTGCTGCTGCTGCTAAGTCACTTCAGTCGTGTCCGACTCTTAGTGACCCCATGGACTGCAGCCTACCAGGCTCCTCCGTCCATGGATTTTCCAGGCAAGAGTACTGGAGTGGGGTGCCATTGCCTTCTCCGGCCTGCCAGTGCAGGCAGATGTAAAAGATGTGGGTTTGATCACTGGGTTGGGAAGATGTACTCCAGTATTCTTGCCTGGAGAATCCCATGGTCAGAGGAGGAGCCTGGTGGACTACAGTCTGTGAGTTACAAAGAGTGGGACACAGCGGAATGATGGAGCACAGAGCATAGGAGAAATGTAGTTCCCCCAAACCAGAAATAAAAGGGCAGTGCTTTATGCAGGATGAGAGAGAAAGAGTCCCTCTCGTACCTCTCACAGCTGCTATTCTGCATGTGTCCATTGGTAGAGGCAGGGAGTCTCGGGGTTTCAACAGGCAGAATCTTACCACCTGGGAGACAGACACACTTGAATAAGTATAGATATGTATAGATTTCTGGAGGTGTTCAGTGACTCTTGATGTGCGAGCCCTCCTGCTTTTCCCTTTAGACCAAGTTCAAAACAGAGCATAAGGGTCTAGAGGGAGACGGTTGAGTATTCAAAACTCATTTCTCAAAGCTGTAGATCAAGACTGTATGCTGGTGATTTTATGAAGATTAGTTACTATCAATTGCCACTCAAACTTTCCACTTCATAAGACTGAGAACAAGTATATTCATTTAAAATTTTACTTAGCTCAATCTTTCATGGTAATTAAACTGTTGATTTTGATGTGTAAAAATGACAAAAGTTTTAACCAACTATCTGATAGATTCTGTAAATGCTGATCATTTATTTGAATGACTTAAAATAATAGGTGTATAATAAATTGGGTTGAATGGAAATAAATGAACAATTCACAATAAAATATTACCTTTCCTTCAGCAGCAGTTTCCTATTCCTTAAGCCTGAGTTTTATAGGTACTTAAACCTGTTTTATTATTTGTTTCCTTTCAGTAACCTCTTACAGTTTTAAGATGAGGTGCTGCTATTTAACAGATCTAAAAGACAGTAGAAGACCACAGGTTTTGCAGTTGTAGTGACTGATTTGAAACTCACCTCCATCACTTAGTTTGAAGATACTTTGGTGCTTCAGATTTTCCAAGGGTGTATAATACAAACGATAACATTATTGGAAGATTAAAGGCATTAAAGTACGCAAAGAACTTAGAACAATGTCTGGCACATTAAAGATGTTAGCTTTGATGCACACCCCAATACCCTGACGCAGAACTCTTCTTGTATCCATAACTGTCATCCCTACTCTTGACTAGGTGATTTCTTGACTGCATCTGGGGGAACTTAGGATTTGAACTAAAGAGAGAGCAAGAAATACAATTTTCATTGAAAAAGGCAAATTAGTCTTACACACTGCTGAGATACACCTAATGATTAGTCCCCAGGCTGATCCATCATCAGTAGTTTGTAGCTAGTTTGTTCCTTACCCTAGAGTAAAGCTGAGGCACTTCTTTCTTTAACAAACTAGACATTAATTAAAGTAAGCAGGGGACTAGAGGGTATAATTGCTATTGTAAAGTATAATGAATGTTAGAAAAGCAGTGAGCTTACTAATAAAATAATACAGTTCTTCTTCCTAAAAGATAAAATAGAAGGACATCTCTGTATGAAGAAATGTATTTAAAGTCATAGTAGGAAAGAAAAGAGTTAATGAAATCATATACTTTCTTTCTAGCAATTTGATGATCAAAATAGAGAAAACTTTAGAGCAAATCTTGTCTTATTTTCAGAAATTTGACAGGGTACCTCTCAGATTCACTTAAGTTGATACCTTGCTTTCTCTCCAAATTGTATAGCACTTCCATTGTATTTTTTTTGGGGGGGTCTCACTTCCTGGGTGTCCCATTAGTACTGTCTGCCTCTTAATTTCCTTTTTTTTTTTTTCAATATCAGTTCATTTGCCTATGCTCAAAATTTAAATATTAGTCTTGATTTATTCCTTAATCCTCATATGCAGTAAGTCATTAGTCATCTTGTTTGACACCATATATAATAGCTCTAAATGAATTTCTTTCTGTACATTCTTCTATGTTGTGATATTATAGTTAGAAATTTGTTCTCTAGAATTAAGTAATCTGTGTGTAAAATCCAATTGTGGCATTTGATTTTAGGTCAGTTCCTCATTTGTAAAAGCAGAATGAAAATAATTGTATCTCCATGAGTGACTATAAGTATTACTGATGTACACATAAGGGGCTTGATACACTGCCTGCTTCAGAAGGCACCAATGCATGATGGCTGTCATTGTTACTATTGTTGTTTCCATTGTCACCGCTCTAGTCAATTCTCTACCACTTCTTTTCTGGATCACAGCAGTAAGCTCTCCACCTTCAGTCTCTCTCATCACGAATTATCCTATGCAATATCATCAGATTAATCTTTCGACTCCAAAATGCTTTCCAGATGACTCTCTGTCCCCCCAAAGCCAAACTGTGTGTCTTGATATAACCCTCTGCATTCTTCCTCCCCGCTGTACCATGTTCTTTCCCTGTCCTTAAATTCTTAACCTGACGTCTCAGTCGGTGTGAACACCATTTCCTGACTGTGCTAGATGTCTTCCTGCTTTTGCACACTGTTTTTTTCTGTGATTTCTATTTGGATGATTTTTAGCCATTGGAAAATGATGATATTTATTAATTCTTTAAGTGCTACATCAAACACATCTTTCGTTGAACTGACTTTGGATTCAAAATCAGAAGTGATCGTTTGTGACTTCTTTCATTTGATCTTTGGTAACATTCTGTACATCCCTTGGATTACTTATCTTTTCCATTATGCATCATATACTGTAGTTACGGTTGTACTGGTCATTTTTTCGTGATTCTAAAGTAAGTTTAAAATGGAGGTATCCTAAGTTCCTAAATATTTTTTGACCACCTAGATTGGTGATTCATAGAATGTAGGAGAGTACCAGTGATGGCATGAAAGATGGTTTTAGGTAGTACACAATTAAGGTATTCAATAACATTGAATCACATAGTAAGAAATATTAATATATTACTTAAAAAATCCTTATGGTTACATTGAGAAAAAAGTTCCTTATATGGTGGTATCCCTAAAACCTCTCTAGTTCAGTATTAAATTTTTAAATAGAATTGAATGTTTCATAATCTTCAGAAATCAGCCATGTCTAATGAGCAGTTCAACAGTTTTGTTTTCATTATATACATTTTTCTACTTAATAAACCATACTGACTAAATTACAGTGTATCTAATGTGGGGATTTGGCACAGTAACCAAAGGCAACCTAGCAATGTCTAAATGTTGCCATGTAACTTTATCAGAGTGCTCTGCTCTGGTGAACCCTGAGCAGGTATTTGGGGATTCTCCCATTCCATGTGCTTCGGAAGAGAGTTCTTGTAAAGGCAGGAATGGGGAGGCACTAATTCCTACCTTTCATTACCAGCAGAAATAATACAAGTCTTCACCACTATCTTTTTCATCAGTTGAAGTTTCCAGACTGATCTTCACACCACGCTTTACATGGAGATTGAGTCCTTTTAGCCGCTTCTACATAAAAAGCTATGTCACTGCAATGCATTGAGGGACAATCTTAAATAAATGCTAAAATTCTCAGGATTTTCTTTATGCTGCTTGTACAAACCCTGAGAATGACTGAAGGAATCTTATCTTCTGTTGAAAGGAGTTGACTGTAATGAGGTTGTTTGACACCAGAAAGAAGATTGTTACTTCTATGGACTGAATTGTGTTCCCCCAAAGTTCAGATGTTGAGCTCTCACTGTCAGTGTCATGGTGTTTGGTTCAGATGAGGTCATGAGGTTTGGGCTCTCATGATGGGATTAGCGGCCTAATAAGAAGAGTCAATAAAAGTCATTAAGAAAGGCAATGCTAAAGAATGCTCAAACTACCTCATCTCACACTCACTTTTGCACTCATCTCACACATTGCACTCATCTCACACACTAGCAAAGTAATGCTCAAAATTCTCCAAGCCAAGCTTCAGTGGTATGTGAACCATGAAATTCCAGATTTTCAAGCTGGATTTAGAAAAGGCAGAGGAACCAGAGATCAAATTGCCAACATCCGCTGGATCATCGAAAAAGCAAGAGAGTTTCAGAAAAAATCTACTTCTGCTTTATTGACTACAGCAAACCCTTTGACTGTGTGAATCACAACAAGCTGCGGAAAGTTCTGAAAGAAATGGGAATACCAGATCACCTGACCTGCCTCCTGAGAAATCCGTATTCAGGTCAAGAAGCAACAGTTAGAACTAGACGTGGAACAATAGACTGGTTCCAAATCGGGAAAAGAGTACGTCAAGCCTGTATATTGTCATGCTGCTTATTTAACTTCTATGCAGAGTACATCACGAGAAACACTGGGCTGGAAGAAGCACAAGCTGGAATCAAGATTGCCGGGACAAATATCAATAACCTCAGATCTGCAGATGACACCATGCTTATGGTAGAAAGCTAAGAGAAACTAAACAGCCTCTTGATGAAAGTGGAAGAGGAGAGTGAAAATATTGGCTTAAAACTCAACATTCAGAAAATTAAGTTCATGGCATCTGGTCCCATCATTTCATGGCAAATAGATAGGGAAACAATGGAAACAGTGACAGACTATATTTTGGGGGGCTCTATAATCACTGCAGATGGTGACTGTAGCCATGAAATTAAATGACACCTGCTCCTTGGAAGAAAAGCTATGACCAACCTGGACAGCATATTAAAAGCCAGAGACATTACTTTACTAAAAAAGATCCGTCTAGTCAAAGCTATGGTTTTTTCCAGTAGTCATGCATGGATGTGAGAGTTGGACTATAAAGAAAGCTGAGTACAGAAGAATTGGTGCTTTTGAACTGTGGTGTTGGAGAAGACTCTTGAGAGTCCCTTGGACTGTAAGGAGATCCAACCAGTTCATCTTAAATGAGATCAGTCCTGGGTGTTCATTGGAAAGATCGATTCTGAAGCTGAAACTCCAATACTTTGGCCACCTGATGTGAAGGACTGACTCATTTGAAAAGCCCCTGATGCTGGGAAAGATTGAAGATGGGAGGAGAAGGGGACAGAGGATGAGATGGTTGGATGGCATCACCGACTCAAAGGAAATAAGTTTGAGCATACTCTGGGGGTTGGTGATGGACAGGGAAGCCTGGCGTGCTGCAGTCCATGGCATCGCAGAGTCAGACAGGACTGAGTGACTGAACTGAACTCAAGAAGAGTCATCAGTGTTTGCTTTCGTTTACCATGTGAGGCACAGGGAGAAGATGGCCATCTGCAAACCAGGAACGGCATCCTTGCCAGAACCCAGTCATGCTGGCACCGCGATCTCAGAATTTCAACCTGAAGAACTTTAAGAAAATTAGTAAATTTCTGTCGTTAAAGTCACTCAGTCTATGATTTTTTACTTTGACAAACTGACCAGACTTATATAATTATGTAGCTTTCCATATTTTCATCAAAAGATGAATGGATCATGCCTTGCTCTAAGAGCAAGGGACAGTTCACAGCTCTTTTGGAAAACATGTTGCTATTATGATTCCTCCATCACCACTTCCAGCAGTTGTATGCACAGTTCGAACAGTGCTGGCTGTTCTTAAGCCTTCATAGAGGAAGTCAATTAATGCCCTGAGGACAGTAGCCAAAGAATATTTGCCTTTTCCCAAAAGAAGAGGACATAGCTTCTGAAAAACCTATGCAAGCATCTGAAAGAGCATACAGTACTTTAATTGGGAGACATTTCTACTAAATACTGACAATGCTACTGAAGACCTGAGCACAAAGGAACCAATGTGCCATCATCTTATATTTTAAGACTTAAGTTGATACATCTGAGTGGGTAAAATAGCCTATGGAAAGGTCATTTGAACTTAGGTTTTAGTGATTCTTTCTAAAAGTTATTCATTTGGAAAACTTCTTACATAATATGAGGAATTGGTTCTCTTTTTGTCTTCATCCATGCTGTCACTGGAAAGAGTCAGCCATTGTTCATCATGAGAATACCATGAGTCATCCCTGCCTCACAGCAGATCATGATTATCCAGTGACTAAGGATGTCAAAGGAAAGACTAGGTCCTTTGCTGACATGTTTCTTCCTGGCAGATCTAGCATCTTTCTTTGTGCCGTTAAGCTACCTATCACTCTATTACCTCTGACTCTTTGTTAATCTTATTCTACCACTACCTGTTTTATTTAGAAAATGTACAGTAATAAACAGGAACAACAGCAAAAAAGTGTTTTAACACTGGTGTTTGCCTAGGAATTAAAAGTATTTAGCCAAACAAGTATTTAGATATTTTTTCATTAATGTCAACTCTTCAAAAATTCTACCTTTAATAAATTATTTGAGTAAATGGAGAGCAAATATATTCAAAAGTTAATTTATATATGGGCTTCCCTGGTGGATCAGACGGTAAAGCATCTGCCTGCAATGCGGGAGACTCCGGTTTGATTCCTGGGTCGGAAAAATCACCTGGAGAAGGAAATGGCAATCCACTCCAGCACTCTTGCCTGGAAAATCCCATGGATGGAGGAGCCTGATAGGCTACAGTCCATGGGGTCACAAAGAGTCGGATATACTAACAAGAAATCAGTTTTTTTCACATTGGTTTTACCATTAAAAGAAACATCCTTAAAAATGTTTAACCAAGAATTACTATACCAACTATTAGCCAAAATATAATTTTAGATAATATGTACGGGAAATACAAAGCGAATCGACATTCTTGTGTTAGTTATAGACATAATAAAAGATTTGTATGTGTATAAGTACTGACTTGATATTTTTGATTAGAAACACTTATTTACATTCCAAATAGGAAGTAAAAAATAGAAGGAAGAATGACATCAGCAAAATGACTGAGTAAGACATCCCTGGTGTGATCTGCCTCAGTAACAGTGATTTTGCATCAATCCACAGACAAAAGTGCCTTCATGGGAGCTTTGGGATCTAGGCAGGAAATAGTGACATGGAATATATAGGAAATGCTTTAGAGTCCTACCTACAAAACCTATTAGAACTAATAAGTGAATTCAGTAAAGTTACAGAATATAAAACCAATATTCAAAAATTAGTCACATTTCTATGCACTAACAACAAAATATCTGAAAGAGCAATAAAGCAATCCCATTTATAACAACTTTAAAACAATAAAAATACTCAGGGATAATTTATTAAACAAGGTAGTGAAAGATCTGTATACTGAAAACTATGACATTGATGAAAGAGATAGAAGTCACAAATAAAGCAAAAATATCCCTGGATGAGGAAGAATTAACATCACTAAACATCCATACTATCCAAATCTATCTGAAGTTTCAATGGTCAAAGAATACAAACTTCCAGTTCAAAGATAAATAATTTATGTGAGCCAGCTCTTGAGTATATGGCTGTGGTTAACAATACTGTATTATACTCTTGGGTCTTCCCAGGTGGCTCAGTGGTAAAGAATCTGCCTGCCAATGCAGGAGACACAGACGTGATACCTGGGTCAGAAAGATCTCCTGAAGAATGAAATGGCAACCCAGTCCAGTATTCTTGCCTGGAGAATTCCATGGACAGAGGAACCTGGCAGGCTACAGTCCAAGGGGTCACAAAAGAGTGAAACATGACTTAGCTTTTAAGCAACAACAACAATTACATACTTGAAAGTTGCTGAGGAAGTAAATATTCAATGTTCACACTACAAAAAGTTAATTGTAATTATGTGAGGTGTTGGATATATTAACTAACCTTATTATGGTAGTCATTTCACAATATGTATGTCTCAGCTCACTATATACCTTAAACCTATACAATGTTATATGTCAATTATATCTCAATAAAGCTGGAGAAAGTAACAGGAATAAGTTTTTCAAGGCACAGATCAGATGTAGGATCTGGGGATCTATTCATGGTTGGGACACTTTGAGATCCCCTACTCTGCTTTGTTCTTTTTTTCCACTAAGAAGTTTGCTGGAGACTTTTCCCCTAGCATTTTGAGATCACATAGTGTGACACAAGGGACTAAAATTAGAAAGTCAGATGGAATTATGTTTATTTTTTTTCTTATGGGTATTAAGGAGAATTGGTTCACCCAAAAAAGCAGACCAAAACTAATAAACTCAGACTCTACATGTCAGTTAACAGAAAACAAGGTTGCTAAAAAAAAAATGACAAACATATTTCTAACTAAAAAAATTAAGTCTGGTAGGAGTAACTTGAGTGTCTAATGCATCACGTGACAGTGTTCACTGAAGCTAATCTTTAGAATCTCACAGAATTTTGGAAGCATTTCTCTGATGAGCATTAGCTGTGTTAGTTGAAGTGGAAACATTGTCTAATGGCAACCATCTCTTTTAACACCATAAACACAACCTAAAATGGCATGTTAGACCAATCCAGAAGCCAAGGAATGTAAAATCTAAGTTATTTCTATCTTTTGCCCACGAGCAACTTTTAAGAGCTGGCAGTTGGTGTTTCAAAGCCTTACTGGTTTTCTGTTGTAGTTGTTTTGTTTTCTTTTCTGTACTGGTTAATTTTGAACACTGAGGCTATAATTTTATTTTACTATTAATAAGAAAAGTGATCTGACTTAAGGTTAAAGGGAGTATCTTTTTTATTCTACTTTTACAGTGCTTAACATGTCACAACTAGCAACAAGAACATCACATGTACTTTTCAATGGGCAGAATTTTTCAACCAAAGCAGAAATGGCAGAAGCGTTTCACCACAGATAATTCCCTAAGAAGAGGCTAAATTATGAGGAATCTTCATCTAAAATCACACTAGTGTTCTCAAACTATAGGAAACTTGCTAATAGTTATATTCATTAATTTTATCTCCTTTGGTTCATTAATTTTATGTTGTTGACTGTGAAAATGACAGTGTGCTTCCAGCCTGAAGATAATAAGACTTCCTTTGCAAGTTTTGCATTATCACACTGGTCCAAATTAGATTAAACTACATTCATGGCACATGAGCAAAACTAAGTAAATAAAGTTTGTGTTTTATGAATGAACCGAACGGGTGACCAATTAAAAAGAAAAAGGCACTAAAATGTCTTCTGTGTGGAAATATGTTGCCCTGTTCGTAATGAGGCCGCAGTCAGGGGCAACAGGACTGATGTTTGATAACAATCCCATTCAGATCATGGGAGATTATCTGTAATAATATCCCGTTTTATGCACCAAGAAATAGGGTTAGGGCAAGTTAGAAAAATCATTAGTCAAGAGCATATTTTGCTAAAGTTGGAGATCTTTGGGCACACAATATCATTTTCTTCATGTCCTTTTCAAGTCTGTGTCTGTCTATGGAGGAAAAATGTGTATCTTCCCCATAAGACAATGACAGAAATAGGCTGTGGATGTGCGTCTATGTCCAGTCAGCAGCAATATGCATAATAATACGTGGCACAGCTTGTGTAATGAAGTTCCCAGCATGCAGTCTGGAAAGGTATCCTCCAGTGCGTAAGGGTGATTTATTTCCTCTGTCAAGAGGCAGGACAGCCAGGACTTGTCCTTCCCTACTGTACCTGCAAAAATACTCTGTCATCTTGGGAAGTGGTAATAGGTTCCACGAAAGCTGTGCATGGGCATTGTTTTGAACCCTTCATTTAGTTGGGCTTTGTCCCATGCCTTTTAATTCTGTGACTGAAACATTAATGGGGATTTCTTCAAAAACAATGCAATCTCTAGTGAAAAGGGCTGCCATGTCATACTATTGCCTTGCACGTGCCTTGCACGCAGTATTTAGGATGATGAATAAAAACAATTTTTCTGTGGTAGAAGTATATAGAAAATGAGAGGAAACAGCTTTGTATATAATGTAACAACTTTCTCTGTAGTCAGGGTATAAGAAAAATAAGATTTGTGTTTGCTCCTTAAAATTATTGAAGTCGGTACATTTACATAAACATGATTTCTAGTACTAAGATGTAGCTATTAACTATACAGTTCTTCTATTTAGATTAGATTTTAATCTCAAATTTTAATTTCCTTTTGACCTTTTAAAAGATAGAGCAGTTTGTCTAATGATACCTCTTTTTCCAAGTCAGAGCTCTATTTTTAAATAAATAAAACAAAGTAAATGAAATTTTTAAATGTAAACTAAATAATTCTTCTTTATCATCTCTAACTATACTAATCATTAAATAGTAAAACATGTTTTATTTTTCATAAGATCAGAAAATAAAAAAAAACTGAACAGCAAATATCCTAGTATTGGAGTAAGTTATTTGTTACTAAGATTTTTAATACAAATGCTTTTTGTAAATGCTTTATATTATGCATTTCCTCATCTAATTTTTATTTTAAAAACCATCATTAATCTCTTTTGGAAAATACGTCTTTCATTATGTATTGCTAGCATTTCAAAAACATGCATCTTGAAGTCTTAGAATTTCATTTGGGCAACTAACCAGTGGAAATGGATGTGATTTGTCTATAGATAAAATGCTTATCAGTGCTAAAAGGCTAACATAAGGGTAAACAATTTTTCAAAGACAGAAGAAAATACAAAATTTGTCTTAATGTTCGATTCAGATAATTCTGATGAAAAGTTTACTTGATACTTGAATTCTAATGTGTTTATCTTAGAGAAGCATGGTAGTTATTTGGCCAAATTCACTGAAGGAGCATAACTTTGCAGGTCAGATCTTAGATGGCACGTGCTTGGGTTTAGACAGTTGCATCAGCAACTCCACCACTTCCTATCTGCACAGCTGTAGACAAGTCACCTATGTCAGACTCTTTATCTGTAGCACCGGGGTAATAATTTTTCAGTTGTGATCATCCATGTTTTACCAAGTTAAATTAATTCTGTAGAAGTTTTGGCACAGCAACTGGTATTGAGTAAGTGTGTTTGGTATGCATACTGCATTCAATAAGCATTTCTATGTCACTTCAAATTCTGCCACACAGCATTTCTATACTTTCCACTTTGGCCACTAGAATGTTTTACTTTCTGTGGATTCAGATTCTAAGCCCTAACGTCTGCAGAACTACTGTGGGGATCACTTTAATCTTTCTCTAATGTTCTTTCATGCATTTTAATCTAGTAGTATTTTATTCTATCTTCAACAATGACTTATTACTTAACATGTAGGGCTTGAAAGCAAACTGTTTCAAAGATTAAATCAGCTCCTTTCATTTGGACAGCTTTAGCCATTGTCTTTGAATCACATATTGTTGTTTGGTTGCTAAATCGTGTCCTGCTCTTTGTGACCCTGTGGACAACGGCCTGTCAGGCTCTTCTGTCCATGGGATTATCACCAGCAAGAATACTGGAATAAGTTGCCATTTCCTTCCAGGGGATCTTCCTGACCTCGGTAGCAAACCCATGTGTCCTGCACTGGCAGGATTCTTCACCATTGAACAACCAGGGGAGCCCTGCATTATATAGAGATAATATTTTTTTACCGTAGTATTTTATGCCTATGCTTCTAAATAAGTTTAAATCTAAAGGGAGGATGAAGACCTGGGAAGGGCAGTGAGCTACATGTACTGAAATTTCTATTGGTGATAACAAGTGTTACTCTAAAATGAAAGAGCTGAAGCATAAAACCAAGAGAGGTTTATTTTACTCTTCAGAACCTACTTTGTCTTTCTCTATACCCTTATTTCTATTGAACTGTTACCTTGATTATGAGCTTTTCACACATTAGCTCATGTAATCCTTGCAGTAACCATGTGAGTATATGTTATTAATCTTACTTTAAAAGAAACCATATTTTGAGAGGCTGGGTAACTTTCTCAAGGTCGCAGAGTGACTAGGCAAGAACCAGAACTCAAACTGAGTCTTGCCTTACTCCATGCCAATGCTCTCTACTCAGCTGTAAAACACTTCCTTTTCTTTTCTTCCTTTTCCTCCTGTGACTCCTCCTCTTCTCTCTCTTCTTCCTTCCCTCTCTCTCACACATCTTCTCCTTTAGGTAATCCTGATGCAGAATGGAAAATAAATCCATGAAAGTGAAAGTGAAGTCGCTCAGTCGTCTCCAACTCTTTGCAACCCGGTGGAATGTAGCCTACCAGGCTCCTCCATCCATGGGATTTTCCAGGCAAGAATACTAGAGTGGGTTGTCATTTCCTCCTCCAGGGGAATAAATCCATACAATGTTAAATAATCTCTGTATTCCATTTTCTAAAAAAAAATGTGTCACTATTTTATTTTGACTATTAGACCCTTTTCTTTACATCAGTGACCTTCAGTAGAAATAAGCTTCTATGACTTGGTGACTTCTATTCAACTTGGGATCAAGTTATTCTCATATGGTGAACAGAGAAATTAAGATTTAGCATTAGTAGCAAAGGCATTTCTGAGGTTAGGATCTAGATCAGAATCAGATGCGTTGTCCAAAGTGTGATGCAAAATATCAGTCAAGTTATTATGTCAAAATCAGGGGCCTGGGAGAACAGAGTTAGGCTGCTACCTAGGTCAGGAAAATCAGGGTTTACAATCAAGAAGACAAAAGACAATACTGTGGATCAAGATCTCATTCAAAGGAATAGGAGGGGAGAGAGAACTCTTGGAAATTTTGTATAACTTCCCTGACCCTTAGTTTTTTCATCTAAAATATGGGTATAACTCCTTGAGTTAAGGAGATTGGACATGCTACATGAAATGGACCTAACAATTCCTGACATTGATGTAACACAATCAAAAGCCCTACAAGGGAAGAAAACCTGAGTGTTTTAAAAACTTGATTATGACCTTGACTCATAGTTTAAGATTTTCTATAAAACAATGTTCCTCATATATCAAAGTGTTCTGCTCAACACAGGATAACATGGCCATACATGTGTCAGTGCCCTCTATATGTGCATATTTACATAAATGAATTTAAAGTTTTTAAATGGGATATTTGTTGTTGTTTTTCAATTGCTAAGTCATGTCTGACTCTTTGCAATCTCATGGACTGCAGAATGCCAGGCTTCCTTATCCTTCACTGTCTCCTGGAGTTTGCTCAAACTCATGTCTATTGAGTCGGTGATGACATCCAAACAACTCATCCTCTGTCACTCCCTTCTCCTCCTGCCCTCAATTGTTCCCAGCAACAGAGTCTTTTCCAGTGAGTTGGCTCTTTCCATCAGGTGACAAATGTGTTGGAACTTCAGCTTCGGCAACAGTCCTTCCAATGAATATTCAGGATTGATTTCCTTTAGGATTGACTGGTTTGATATCCTTGCTGTCTAAGGGACTCTCAAGAGTCTTCTCTAGCACCACAGTTCAAAAGCATCAGTTCTTTGGCACTCAGCATTCTTTATGGTCCAACTCTCACATTTGTACATGACTACCAGGAAAACCATAGCTTTGATTAGATGGACCTTTGTCTGCAAAGTGATGTCTCTGCTTTTTATACACTGTCTAAGTTTGTCATAGCTTTTCTGCCAAGGAGCAAGTGTCTTTTAATTTCGTGGCTGCAGTCACCATCTGCAGTGATTTTGGAACCCAAAAAAATAAAGTCAGTCACTGTTTCCAATTTTCCCCCATCTATTTGTCATGAAGTGATGGGACCAGATGCTATAACCTTAGTTTTTTGAATGTTGAGATTTAAGCCAGCCTTTTCACTCTCCTCTTTCACGTTCATCAAGAAGCTCTTTAGTTCCTCTTCACTTTCTGTCCTTAGAATGGTATCATCTGTATATCTGAGGTTGTCGATATTTCTTCCAGCACTCTTGATTCCAGCTTGTGATTCATCCAGCCCAGACATTTGCATTATGTACTCTGCATAAAAGTTAAATAAGCAGGGTGAGAGTTTATGGCCTTGCCGTACTCTTTTTATAATTTTGAGCCAGTCCATTGTTCCGTGTCGAGTTCTAACTGTTGATTCTTGTCCTGCATACAGGTTTCTCAGGAGGCAGGTAAGGTGGTCTGGTATTCCCATCACTTAAAGAATTTTCCACAGTTTTTTCTCATCCACAGAGTCAAAGACTTTAGCATAGTCATGAAGCGGAAGTTGACGTTTTCCTGGAATCCTCTTGCTTTTTCTATGATCTGATGGATGTTGGCAACATGATCTCTGGTTCCTTCACCTTTTCTAAATTCAACTTCTACCTCTGGAAGCTCTTGGTTCACGTACTGCTGAAGCATAGCTTAAAGAATTTTGACATTACCTTGCTAGTGGGAACTTAGCATAACACAAATACGGGGTCACATCCATGTCTGACGTAGGGTGCAGCTTGCTTGGGGCTGGTGCATGGGGATGACCCAGAGAGATGTTGTGGGGAGGGAGGTGGGAGGGGGGTTCATGTTTGGGAACGCATGTAAGAATTAAAGATTTTAAAATTTAAAAAAAAAAAATAAAAAATTAAAATTAAAAAAAAATAAAAAATAAAAAATAAAAAAAATAGTGATAATGATACATGGTTTCATTTTAAGTTTTAAATTCATAAAACTATTATTTAAATATTTTCTGTCTCTGAAATTAAGTAGTCTGAGCAAATCCTTGAGTGTAACAACTAAGTGGTGAGTGGCGTCATGGCATAGTCACTTAATTTGTTAATTAACCAAACACCCGTAGGAACCTTGATGGTTAATCATATACAATCCCAAATTTTTATTCTTAGTTGTATACCATTATTTAGCTATAATTTGATATTGATAAAAGACAGAACACATAACAAAAGATGAGTAAGGAGAATTTCTAAAGATGATCTTTATTTACTTCCTTATGATCGGACTTCTCAGCTACCTTCATCTTAAACAGTATCAAGATGTGTCTAGTACTGCAGAAGCTAATGTCAAAAGAAAAAAAAAGTGATGAATATATCAAATTCATATTTTTATCTACTAAGATGATAACTCTAAGTATATATTATGTGTCATTTGTTGGATGTTCTTGCAAACAGCCTAAAATCACCATCATACAGAGGGAAAAATAACACAAAAATTGTTTTTCAAAAGTAGTTAATGAAAAATATAAAAAATTTAATTCAGCTAAGAATACTTGTCTGTTTTGAAAAAAGTTATCCTTCATCTACATGCTAATAGACAGTCTCTCAATTTGAATATGATGTTCTTTTATAAATTTGTTAAAAATCAAGACATGTTATTTTTGCATAATACAATTAAGTTCAAGTAAATTAATTGCTATGAAAGACTTGTTAAGTGGCAAAGGTTGAATTTTGTCTTTCTACGCTACAAAATCTATCAAAGTATGACAATCAATTTTGTAATATAATCTTTTCCAAAATGTTAATATAAATTTCTTTAATCTTTTTAAAATAACATTTTTGTCACATTCCATATACATATACAATTATAAAGGGATTTTTTTAAACAACAATCAAGCTCCTCAAAATTACGAGCTTCTGAGAAAGAAATTTGAGTTAAAGATGTAGAAAAACCCCATGTAGTTGAGGATAGAATTTGAGAGTACATTTGGATTCTGTGCAGAAATATTCTGTTGACTTCCACTCCAAAGGCAACAATGTGTTTCTAGTCTTCTGACTATACAGAATTATCAGTTAGACTATAAAAGACAAGTCACAATTGGTATTCTAAAATTTTCTATTAAATTTTTGAATAATGCACAATGAAGCCATATTTCATAACAGATGCCATCAGATTTGCTGATGATTCACTCAGGGGAATGCTTTAGGAAAATTAAAACCTCAATGGACTATGACTCTCTCTCTGTCTCTCTCTCTCTCTACCCTCCCACCCAACCATCCATCCACCTATCCATCCATCCATCTGCATATATACCTCTAGGTTCTAATAAACCATCCAAACTGGCCATTTGCAGCTACTCACCACATTTGAGATGCTTATATTTGTGGCAGGGCTTAGAGACAGGAAAGTAATAAGGATACAGCTGATTGCTACGGGATATTAATCCTAAACCACTGAAAAGACACTATTTTGTGATTTTCTGTGTTACTTTAATTATGATTTCTGAGTATTCAAATAATAAAGAGCAGTTTTAGAAAATTCCCAATCATTTCTCTTCCCATTATATTTCCTACCATATTCACTAACTCAGGCCCTTTGCCCTACTGTGCCATAGTTTTCCAGAAAATGCACATCCTTGGGGAATTCTGCCTTGTTAACCATAATCCCTGTTAAATCCAATATTCTTTCTTTATCCCTGCTGCCTCCATCATTTACTGGAAAAGACTGCATTTCCACTTATATCTTAAGGAAACCATAGTTTCTGCATATCAAAGTAGGTTTGCTTATTCTGTTACCAAGCCAGGGAATGGCATAAGTAAAACTTGAGACAGAAAGAGGATCTCAGAGGCAGTTATATAAAATGACAATATATTGTTCAATTGGTTGAATATGATAATAAAGCAAGGCATAAATTTAGCTACATTACTTCAAAATATGTTTTGACCTTCTGTTTGTCCCTTTTAAGTTTTTACTAGACAGTCAAATATTTTGGTGGAAGGCATCAATATATTTTCAATTTGGGACCCAAGTGGCTATCTTACATACATATATATATTTTAGCTCATGACTAACACAGTCTTTCCAGAAACCAAACAAAACTAAATCCCAACTGCATCAGGTTTATCTCATATTTCAAAAGATTCACAAAATTTAAGTGGGTGTTCAGCAGACAGAAAAACAAACAAAAATGTGAAAGAATCTCAATCTAAATAATGTTTGATTGAAATCATTGCTTGAACGGTTCTTATTTCTTAATGTCAGGACTCTTGTGCCAAAATGACAGAGCGGCCCTTTTGCTAATAGCATGGGTTTCAGTGGGAGAATTTCTATTTTCTTACAGCCTGAATTCAATGCAGTCTGATCACCAAAGCAAGGTAATACCAGCCCAGCACGCATGTGACTTAAATACACAAGACTTGCATTTCAAGA
This sequence comes from Capra hircus, assembly GCF_001704415.2. Lineage (NCBI taxonomy): Eukaryota > Metazoa > Chordata > Mammalia > Artiodactyla > Bovidae > Capra > Capra hircus. The sequence continues at coordinate 21,440,191 of NC_030814.1, forward strand.
ACATTTAATATCCTCTTAGATGCCCTTAGGTAAAAGAGAGTCCCCCAATCCAGTCTTTTGTGCTTCTGCAATGATAGAAGAATAGAAAATTAAGATGATTCCTCTGACTATGGATTTTCAATCCCAGAGAGCTAGGTGAGGCGTGCAGTCTATTGACCCTTTTTCTCTATTTTTGCTCCTTGTACAAGGAGAGCCCAAAAGCAAAATCTGTGGAAAATAGCTAAGCGTTCATCCACTAGCTTTTTACCACTCAGGTACCACTAATACAAATTCAAAAAATGCTAATAAAGTCTGAAATTTCCCAGTAGGGGAGTAATGGAACACTTTTAAAAAAGGCACTTTCAGTTAATGACTAAGGCATTTTTTGCTAACAGCAATTTTGGCTTCTTATCCCAGGTGGAGAAAAATGCATTAAACAGGAGATTAAAATGTCCTTTCAACTGCTTGGTAATGCCAGCTGCTGCTGCAGGCTAAGGCATCCATGAAGTGGCATTTAGTTGATGGTGGTTCTGTTCCAGGGATGGAGCGAGTATGAAAATCCCTCTGGATGGGGGTCTCTTTAAATATGCTGTATACGCACAAATAGCAAGTGTAGGAGCTGGGCTAGGATGGTAAACTGTACAATCTGTTCATTGCATTTTGGTTGCTAATTAAGAGGTGACATACAGTATGAATGCACAGAACCTGTTGAAATTCTGTCAGGCTCTGTCTTTGCTTTCACATGTTTGAATGCTATTTAATAAGGCGTCTTAATTGAAAGCAGAGAAATATATAAAAGTAGAAGACAAATATGTTGGATTAGGATTCTGCGACAACGCGCGTGTGTATTCATGATTTCTAACCCCTCGGTGGAGACAGCTACGCTACTTCATAAGCACGATATGCAAATGCCGTGATTTTCTTCTTGCTGTGGGGGATAGAACCAGAGTGGAAAGTTGGAAACAGAACGTGCAAACACAAATGTGAACTTAACAGTGACTCTGACATAAAGGAAAAATGGTTTCTGTTGCCAAGAAATACCGTTTTTTATGAGAAGAGGTTTAAGGAAAGAAGATGGAAAAAAAGGGAGGGCCCTGCTACTTAACAATGTATTGTGTGTGTGTATTTTTATAGTCAGAGGCATATTTTCTCTCAGTCTATCCTGAGTGTATGAAGCCAGATTAATACCAAACTGTATTTCCTGCAAATTGGCTTCATATCGTAAACATAATGAAGAAAGGTAAAATGAGAACCAGAGCCAAAGCTATGGGTCTCCTTGAAGCTAGTAATGCTAGAAGCAGGAGCCCAGGGGAAGGTCAGCACGAGGAACTGATAATTCAATCTCTTTGTTTTAGTTTTATTGTTTGTATATAGGGGTTAATTAACGAGTTAAAAGATGTGAAGCTTTCTGAATTTGCCTGGCTCACAGCACGTGCTCAGAGGTGTTCATTCCATCTTCCCCGTTGATTATTCTTCAATTCTGGAAGTATCAATAGACTAGGAAAATCTGATTGTAGTAAGTTTTCTCCTTAGAATCCTCATTGCCCATGCTTCCCTTGAGCTAAAATTATTTGAATTTTTTTACTTACGATAGCTAACAACTCTTCTACCTCTCTAAATGACAGGTAGAAGTTGGCCTTACTTAAGCAACTATATAGGGCTCCCACTTTAGCAATCTTCTAGCAATAGCTTAAAAAGATACCTTTTGAGTTTGAAGGTAAATTTTCATTTTCCCTTGTACTGTTCTTCTCTCTCCATTCTGCTCATAGAGTTGAGTATGGCTTCCTCATTTGATACTCAAATCTGTTGACACTCCTCTTTAAGTTTCAGCACTATCTAAGCCCTAAAGACATATGAACTACTGTGTGTGATCAGGAAGTTAATCTGGAGCATTTGTCTTCACTGGAGCTCCATAAACCCTCTGTTTTGTAGACTGTATTCACAGTCCACTGAAACTCCGGAGTTAACAATAGGACATTTCAGCCATTCATTATAATATAAATAGCCAAGGAGTAACTTGAGTATATAGCTTCAGCAAATGTGTTATTCACTTTTTAAAAAAGCATTGCAACTATAGCAATGAGAAGTAGTTGGGGGACTTCCCTGGTGGGCCAGCGGTTAAGAATTCACCTTCCAATGTGTGGGATGCAGGTTCAGTCCCTGGTGAGAGAGCTACGATCCCACAGGCCTCATGGCCCAAAACCCAAAACATAAAACAGAAGCAATATTGAAACAAATTCAATGAAGACTTTAAAAATGGTCCACATCAAAAAATAAATTCTTTTTTTTTTCTTATATGGAGAATTTTATTTTATTTTATTTTTAAATCTTTAATTCTTACATGCGTTCCCAAACATGAACCCCCCTCCCACCTCCCTCCCCATAACATCTCTCTGGGTCATCCCCATGCACCAGCTCCAAGCATGCTGTATCCTGCATCAGACATAGACTGGCGATTCAATTCTTACATGATAGTATACATGTTAGAATGTCATTATCCCAAATCATCCCACCCTCTCCCTCTCCCTCTGAGTCCAAAAGTCCATTATACACATCTGTGTCTCTTTCCCTGTCTTGCATACAGGGTTAAAAAGAAGATAACTAATTGGCGTCTCATTGAGCATACCAGAGGCAAGGAAAACTGAATAGTAATTGGTAGCTATTTAGGTGTCTAGAGAAAGGGAGGAAGGGATGGACAATGAGTCATGTTCACTTCTGAGATGAGATTCCATCTCTGAAGCAAGAATCCAGATACCTTTATATTAAGGTATAATGTTTTTTAAAATACCAAATCTTCAAATTGTCAGAAATTCGATTGCAATGATTCTCCATAGTTTATATCACTGCCTTTTGTCAATACTGGACATAGAATTACTAAGAAATACTATGGCCAGGGCACTTAGAGGTGGGACTAAAATAAGGATGAGCTGAGATGGTCTCCCAGGCAGCCTTGAAATGAACGCATTAGCTTTCTAACCCTAGAGCAGAGCAGTTGCGCAGAAAGTTCTATACTGAGAGGCTCTGAAATTCTTTCACATATTAGTAAGACTGTAAATATTATTAGAGATTTCAGGCTCCTAATCACTAAGAAAATAAAACCATACCAATAACCTCAATTACAAGTCACTTTACAGTGTTACTTACCGTAAGAATTTAGTTTTCCTTGGTAAATGCCAGTTAAAAACATAGCAATTACATGTTCTTACAGATTACTTGGTGACTCTATTTCTAAAGTTTTCATGACTTGCCCTCTGATTTTATAACCGAAATAATTTCTTTACCCTATAATTACTTGCTATGTAAATACCTGTCAATAAATGATTGACTCTGGCCATTTCCATTTAATTAAAAGGTCAACACCGACACATAAATACTTTTTTATTTAACGATAATATTTGTACCTGTAACCACAAAAGTAGCTTAGTATCCAAGATAAATTTATTTTTGCTGTGCACACTGAGATACACAATGTGAATTTGATGTTACAGGCATGTGGCATCAAATTCCCTATGTGGCAGTTATAAGTGTTATGTCATTTGTAGATAACAAAGTAATAAATACACATAGAAATGTTACATAGAAGTATTACTCATGTATAAATTTATTGAATTAGTATATAGATTAGGTAATAATAATGACTGGGACAGAATCATTCCAAAGATTTTTCTCTTCAGTTACAAAATGTAACTGAATAACTGAGTAACTATTCTCATAATTCTTCTCCTTGGAGTACAGGAGAGAAAATAGGAACTAGAGAGGGATAGGACTTATAATATCTAGCCCTATGTTCCTAGGCAAATCTGTGGGGATCAAAGGGTGAAATGGAGCAGAAAGGCAGAAGAGGTCAGATGGGTTATGTGACAGGAGTAAAGAGCAGGCTAATTGAATTTGCAAATGATATGGAATTGGGAGTTGTTAAGAACACAGGGGAAGATATACGCTGTGAGTGTTGCTAGATAACTTAAGTTTGAGTAAATTGATCTTCTGGAACTTTGAAAACATACCCTCTGCATACTCTGGCTCTACTTTTTCTTTGTCATAGGATTTATTAGTTGCTCTTCTGGAAATTCAGTTCAGTTCAGTAGCTCAGTCGTGTCTGACTCTTTGTGACCCCATGAATTGCAGCACGCCAGGCCTCCCTGTCTATCACCAACTCCTGGAGTTCACTCAGACTCATGTCCATCTAGTCGGTGATGCCATCCAGCCATCTCATCCTCGGTCGTCCCCTTCTCCTCCTGCCCCCAATCCCTCTGAGCTTCAGAGTCTTTTCCAATGAGTCAACTCTTCGCATCAGGTGGTCAAAGTACTGGAGTTTCAGCTTTAGCATCATTCCTTCCAAAGAAATCCCAGGGCTGATCTCCTTCAGAATGGACTGGTTGGATCTCCTTGCAGTCCAAGGGACTCTCAAGAGTCTTCTCCAACACCACAGTTCAAAAGCATCCATTCTAGAAATTAACCAATGAGTATTCCATTGTCCATTCAACGAATATGTACCCAAAGTGTTCCTGTCCTTTTTCACTCCAAGGAAGGACACAGAGATGAAAGTAAATACAATCACTATTTTTCTAGCTTTCCTGTCTTAAAACCATACTTGCCCCAGAATGTTTTAGTGAAGTGTAGGATACACGGCAATTTGAGTTTGAGAGGATGTTACCTGGCTTTGAAATTTCTTACAAAGATCACTTCAGAGTTTAATCTGAGGGAGAATACCACAGACACTTTTGCAAAACCATCCTTTATGTCAGCTATATTAAAAAGACAGAAAAGAGTGCAGGTTTTGGTGAGTTGGTAGCTGGGAAGCTCCCTCACTCCTGTTGCCATTTCTTTAGGATGGAGAAATACATTTGCACTTCAAAGGATTTGGTCTCCTTTGCCATATCTGAAATGTCTCCTTCTTACTTTAATTGAATGTGGCATCATTTTTGAGTGATGCAGGGTGCCTGGCTGTCAGTCCTTTAAGGAGGAGCCTCTGCCCTTCAATGGCTGGTGAATGAGAGATGGCAAGAGCATGCTCCTTCACTCTCACCCTCATTAACCTTCTCTTGGTTCACCTCTTTTCCATGCAGCTCTAGTAGCTCTCAAAAAAAAGAAAAAAAAAGAAATATTCTGGGAATGAATATAGACCTCATAATATGATATGAAGAAATGTAGGTCATGAAAATTTCAAGCCTGATAGAAATAGTTAATGCTCATTTATGCAATGACCTATGTTGTGTAATTTATTTATAACTTCTAAATGTTATAACATTCTTTTAAAACTTATCTCCTGTCAGTTTTCTTACAGTGCCCCAGGGAAAATTTTAAACTTGAAAGTTCCAACATTTCGGATTTATCAAAGTGAATTTCTCAGATTCTCTTTTCACTCGGTTTCATGGATTTTTTACATTGGAGAGTTAATATAGCTTAAAAAAAAATCTCTCTCTTAAAAAAAAAAATTACCTCTAGGCTGAGACCATATTTGGAGAGCTTCTGCTCTGAAGCAGTTTTGAGGTTATTTACATAAGAGAAGGAAACTGGAATTATAACTGAAGTTATTTAAATGACAAAATTCACTAAACTTGATGCTATGATAATGTCTGATGAATATACACATTTTCTAAAGAAAATCAGATAAAATCTTATTCGGTTAAAGCTCTATCTAGTTTATAGTGAAAAAGCCTTGTTTTAAAATGTTATTTTTAAAGCATTTTACAGACTGTGAACTCAACCATTTTTTAAAGGAAGATGTTTATTCTTAATAACAGTAACTTATAGAATTGGTTAAAAAGGGTAAACTATTTCATAGCCTCCTTGCCACTATTGAAGCATTCAGAGCCCAAAATAGAAAATATTACTGAAAGATCACGTCCCAGGACTTAGAAAAAAAATACTCTACATAGGGAATCACCTGTTTGTGGGTTTCACATATCCTTTTAACAAATCTATACATGGCTTAGAGCTATAAATTCTTTCAACAGCAGGCCTAACTAAGCACCTTGAAACCTAGAAATTTAGCCAGTGCTTTAAGTGTGATTAACACTCGGAGTGTAGCAAATCATGCTGCCATGCTTTCTTGTGCACCCATATATATGGGGGTCTAAATTACCACTCACTGATTACTATTTAATTAAAGAAGAAAGTACAGGTAAATTGTTCCTGTCACCATAAAGTCTATGGACACGTTCAGTGACTGTCACTCAGTTAAAATAGTCCCAGAGGGATTAGGTACCTGCAGGTTATACAGAGTATATACTGTCTTTCAAAAACAAAGCAAGCCTTTTTGGGGGGATGGTATTATATTTGTTGTGTGTCTCTTTCTGTGTATAGTTGTGTGACTTGGTTACTTTGAGACAAGAGTTTGTTGTGAAAATTACACTATGCATCAGTGTTAGCCCACCTACATTTCATGGTATTGCCTATTTTTCCTACTGTTCATATTCATATTTAAGACATTTAAACATGTAAAAATGTAACTTGAAGTATAGGCGAGGTTTCTAATGATGAAAACATGTTTTCTCCTAAAATGTTGGTTCGCAGCACTCTCTTCTCCTCTGCCCCCAAGCACCTCCTCCGCTCCTCTGCCTCACTGACAGGCTTTGTTCAGAGTTCATGTAAGTGTTCTAGCATGCTGCCCTTGGACTTGATCAACATGGCTCTGGACACTAGGATTTGGAAGTACGCACTGAGACCCTTTCTCCACTGTCTCTCTCCTAAGGTAGACAGAATCCATTGGGTTGGCTTAGGGGACAAACGCAGTTGGGATTCATAATCCTCCAGTTAGATGACATCTCAGGACCATGGGACCCTGTAATGTCCTGCACAAATATACTTGAGAAGTCTCCCTGGGTGTGTGCTAAGGATCTTCTAAGTCCCTTCTCCTCAGGGCACGAGTGTGCTTTTCCCAAAGGGAGAAGGAGATGGAGGTTTTGTCAAGTGAGCATGAAGATGATGACCCCTGGGGCAGAAAGAAAAGTGGTAGGTAATTGCCTAGAGGCCCACAGAACTCATGTCTGGCCCATAAAAGGAGTGGACCTGGTCTTCTCATTGATTCACAAAGTCTTTCCTAACTTCCATGATAAGGTCAAATACCTCTATTATTTTTATAAGCCTTGAGATCATTATGTGGTAATCCTTGGACACTCGGTATTTTACACTTCTTTATGTGATTATGTACTTAATGTCTGCCTTGCTACAAGTCTGTGGCTTCAATTAAGCCAGAAAATGGGTTTGATTATGGTCGCTATTGTTTCCTCCTTCCAAATACATTGGCAGGCTCGTAGTACATGGCTAACAATATTTGAAATGAATAAATGCAAACTTGCCAACTTTGTAACATTCTTCTGAAAACTAGAAGACCAGTGACCTTATTGCGTACATGAGGCTAGTATGTGTTTGGCAGATACTTAGGAAATGTGTGTTAGTTAAGGTTTGTCCATCCAAGTTGATAATTGGTTTGAGTGAACATTACCTGGTGTGCATATATGTACTATCAATTATTAGTCAACTATTTTGGTTTGACTGCCCTGCGTGGGTTGTGAGATCTTAGTTCCCCAACCCCAGCCCTCAGGAGTGAAAACCTGGAGTCCTAACCACTGGTTGTTTTGTTTAGTCATTAAGTCATACCCATTATGCCCAACTCTCTGTGACCCCATGAACAGTAGCCTGCTAGGCTCCTCTGTCCATGGGATTGCCCAGGCGAGAACACTGGAGTGGGTTGCCATGTCCTTCTCCAGGAGATTTTCCCTACCCAAGGATCAAACTCATGTCCTCTGCATTGACAGGTGAATTCTTAACTGCTGAGCTACTAGGGAAGCCCCAAAACCTAACCACTAGACCACCAGGGAATTCCCCTGAAAGACTATTTTACTCTGCCCTCCTGATATATCAATATATTTAACAGAGATGTCCAGGAAGATTAATTGGCTTTAAGCATAAATGGATCTAGGAGCTCAAATGACAACAATAAGTAATCTTTTTCCATTTCTAAACAGTGTGTTGACTTTGTTCTCTAGCAATCTTTTTCCCCAGCAATTACACTAAAAATTCCAGGCCTGACTCTCACAGGCCTAGCCTGGGTCACATGTGCAACCCTGAATTATACAGGTCAAGCCATGTTAGAAAAGGTATTAAAAATAAGGACGAAGTATGTTCCTTTAAAGAAAATTAATGTCTTTACCATAATAAAGATGTCGAGCAGGTAACACCACAGAGACTCACCTACTTTAACCATCCGTAGACTCTACAAAAAAGAGATTCTTGATTTAAAGTGACTTGATTTAATGACCAGCAGAAAGTTGCTGCTGTGTCATCAATTTATCACACATAGAAAGAAAAAGAGAAGTAGGCATTCTTGCCTTTTAAACCTGCTTCCTGCAGGAGTCTGCTCAAGGATCACCAGACTCTGCCCCCAGAGTAACCCGTCTTCTCTTCCTCTGGAGGAATTAGGAGGGAGAGAGGCTACTAGATCCAAGTTACAAACCAGCCACACTCTCAGGTCTTCTGTTGTTGACCAAAAGCTAGAATCAGGGAAAGGAATGAGCTTACTGGAGCAGAAAGAAAGAATCAGAAAGGAGAATGAGTGTTACAGTGGATTCTACAGATTATAAAGTCTGTGAGGCCAACAAACCAGGTATGCAGATGACTTCTAAAGATGAATCCGCAGAATCATCTGAATAAGTATTATCTCCCCAGGGGACTGCTCTGAAAAGTAAAACTAATTTTCAGTATATTTGTCAAAAGGAAAGTGGTTGAGAGTACAGGTTTTAGAGTCCAGTTCTCTGAGTTTAAATCAAGGCTGTAACATGTACCAGCCTTGGATCGTGGTCAACTTACTCATTTCTGTATCCTTCACAGTCTACATCTGCTAAATGGGAATATTAGCAGACTCCACTTAAACTGTTATGTGAAATAAATGAGTTTAAAGTAAACTGAAACAAATAAAGATTTAAACTACATACTGGCACATAGTACTTATTTAAAAGTCGGTGCAAATACTAGAATGCATTTGTAAACAATAGTTTACATATATTAAGAACTAAATTATCAAAATGGGTCTATTTTTAGGCATATCTCATTAAAAAAAATAAACCCTCTAAAAGTACTAATAAAAGCAAGGGAAAGAAAAAGAAATGGTACTGCCTAAACTCAGTATTATGGGATTTTGTAAGTTAAACATGGAATACGACCTGAAAAAGGAGCTAGATTGGTACCTTTAGGACACAGACTAGCTCTGTGTATATAAAGGTTTAATCAAGATTCGGTCCACACTTTGAAACTCTTGGACACTGTGAAATAGCAAAGTGATGAGGAATCAAAAGATGAAAATGTTGGTGCCAATAAGAATTGATTCATGGGCTTTAAAGGGGGTATGAATTGTGTAAAAATTAGTGTGCAGGAGGCAGCCACAGTACTGATGATGTCAGCTGCAGGAAATAAGGTAGATTTCTAACTGGGAACAGCAAAATGACCAAGGATATTCACTCATTCTAATATTTGTATGCATTAATTAATCAATAATTAAATGCATAGTTATTAAATATTTAATATGTATGTATCGATGTGAAAGTTGGACTGAGAAGAAAGCTGAGCGCCAAAGAATTGATGCTTTTGAACTGTGGTGTTGGAGAAGACTCTTGAGAGTTCCTTGGACTGCAAGGAGATCCAACCAGTCCATCCTAAAGGAGATCAGTCCTGGGTGTTCATTGGAAGGACTGATGTGAAGCTGAAACTCCAATACTTTGGCCACCCCATGCGAAGAGTTGACTCATTGGAAAAGACTCTGATGCTGGCAGGGATTGGGGGCAGAAGGAGAAGGGGACGACAGAGGATGAGATGGCTGGATGGCATCACCGACTCGATGGACATGAGTTTGGGTGAACTCCGGGAGTTGGTGATGGACAGGGAGGCCTGGCATGCTGCAATTCATGGGGTCGCAAAGAGTCAGACACAACTGAGCGACTGAACTGAACTGACTAAATATTTAAAATAATATACCAGTGCTGGAAATGTATATGTATATGTGCATCAAACAAGAATATTTGCCATAAATTAAGAAATACAGCCACAAAATATTACTTGAACAATTTCCTGAAATACTCACCTAGTGATCCTAGATTTTCTCCAAAAACATCCCTTCCAAATTGAGCAGAAACTTCTTCAAATTTCCTGTATTCTTCCCAATTATATGATCTAACTGAGATAATCATATAATTTTTGGATTAGAATTCGAGAGATTGGTCTTCCTAGGTGGCACAAGTGATCAAGAACCTGCCTGCCCATGCAGGAGACATAAGAAACACGGGTTCGATCTCAGAGTCGGGAAGATCCCCTGGAGGAGGGCATGGCAACTCATGCCAGTACTCTTGCCTGGAGAATGCCATAGACAGAGAAGCCTGGCAGGCTACAGGCCATGGGATCACAGAGTGGGACACAACTGAAGCGACTTAGCATGTATGCACTGAAGAATGTATAGACGTGCTCTATTACTGAATAATATTAAATATAAACAAAACTTCATGTCACAAGTCATTACAGTTTCACATTATAACTGTTCCTATGAAATCAGGGCTCTACTCGGAAGAATGACCTTTTATTATCCCTGTCATGCCAGTGCCATTGCAGGTCACCAGGCTCCATTAAAATTCACCTGTCCCCATGCATGTTCATGAAAAAGCCAATGAGTTTCCAGGAGATTTGTGCATTACTAGGGGGCTTACATCGGAGAAGGCAACGGCACCCCACTCCAGCACTCTTGCCTGGAAAATCCCATGGGTGGAGGAGCCTGGTGGGCTGCAGTCCATGGGGTTGCTAAGAGTCGGATATGACTGAGTGACTTCCCTTTCACTTTTCACTTTCATGCACTGGAGAAGGAAATGGCAACCCACTCCAGTGTTCTTGCCTGGAGAATCCCAGGGATGGGGGAGCTGGGTGGGCTGCCATCTATGGGGTCTCACAGAGTCAGACACGACTGCAGTGACTTAGCAGCAGCAGCAGCAGGGGACTTACATGGTCTGACATCAAGTTTCTGCTGTTGCAGTTCAGTTTGTGGATCATCTTACTATCTTCCAGTGGTGATATCATCCATGTTTTGTCATTACCATACCCACAAATACCACCTAGCATCTTTGTGAGCATTACTACGTTTGCTAAAGTTTTGAAGAGTTGTTAGAAGTGTCTTAAGGTTTTGTCTTTTACAAGAAAGAGAAAATCACCCCCCGGCAACTTTCTGAAATCTTAGGTTCAGAAAATAGCATCCTGTGATTCAGTTCAGTTCAGTCATTCAGTCCTGTCTGATTCTTTGAGACCGCATGAATTGCAGCATGCCAGGCTTCCCTGTCCATCACCAACTCGAAGAACTTGTTCAAATTCATGTCTGTGAAGGGGGTAATACCACCCAACTATTTCACCCTCTGTGGTCTCCTTATCCTCCTGCTTTCAATCTTTCCCAGCATCAGGATCTTTTCCAGTAGGTCAGTTCTTTGTATCAGGTGGCCAAAGTATTGGAATTTCAGCTTCAACATCAGTCCTTCCAACGTATATTCAGGACTGATTTCCTGTAGCATGAACTGGTTGGATCTCCTTGCAGTCCAAGGCATTCTCAAGAGTCTTCTCCAACACCACAGTTCAAAAGCATCAATTCTTCGGTCCTCAGCTTTCTTTACAGTCCAACTCTCACATCCCTACATGACTACTGGAAAAGCCATAGCTTTGACTAGACAGATTTTTGTTAGCAAAGTAATGTCTCTGCTTTTTAATACACTGTCGAGGTTGGGCATGGCTTTTATTCCAAGGAGCAAGAGTCTTTTATTTTCATGGCTGGGGTCACCATCGGCAGTGATTTTGGAGCCAAAAAAACACATAGACTGTCACTGTTTCCATTGTTTCCCCATCTATTTGCCATGAAGTGATGGGACTGGATGCCATGATCTTCATTTTTTGAATGTTGAGTTTTAAGCCAGATTTATCACTCTCCTCTTTCACTGTTACCAAGACATTCCTTAGTTCTTCATTTTCTGTCATAAGGGTAGTGTCATCTGCATATCTGAGGTTAGTGACATTTCTCCTGGCAGTATTGATTCTAGCTTGTGCTTCACCCAGCCCAGCATTTCACATGAAATGCATATAAGCTAAATAAGCAGGGTGACAACATACAGCTTTGACATAGTCCTTTCTCAATTTGGAACCAGTCCATTGTTTCTTGTCCAGTTCTAACTGTTGCTTCTTGACCTGCATACAGATTTCTCAAGAGGCAGATAAGGTGGCCTGGTATTCCCATCTCTTGAAGAATTTTCCACAATTTGTTGTGATCTACACAGTCAAAGGCTTTGGCATAATCAATAAAGCAGAAGTAGATGTTTTTCTAGAACTATCTTGCTTTTTCGATGATCCAATGTTTCTTGGCAATTTGATCTCCTGTTCCTCTGTCTTTTTAAAATCCAGCTTGAACATCTGGAAGTTCATGGTTCACATACTGTTGAAACCTAGCTTGGAGAATTTTGAGCATTACTTTGCTAGCCTGTGAGATGAGTGCTATTGTATGATTGTTTGAGCATTCTTTGGCATTGCCTTTCTTTGTGATTGGAATGAAAACTGACCTTTTCCAGTACTGTGGCCACTGCTGAGTTTCCAAATTTGCTGGTATGTTGAGTGCAGTACGTTAACAGCATCATCTTTTAGGATTTGAAATACTTCAAGTGGAATTCCATCACTTCCACTAGCTTTGTTTATCATGATGCTTCCTTAGGCACACTTGGCTTCGCGTTCCAGGATTTTTGGCTCTAGGTGAGTGATCACACCATAGTGGTTATCTGGGTCATGAAGATTTCTGGTATAGTTCTGTGTATTCTTGCCACCTCTTCTTAATATCTTCTGCTTCTGTCAGGTCCATACCATTTCTGTCCTTTATTGTTGCCAATTTTCATTAAATGTTCCCTTAGTGTTTCTAATTTTCTTGAAGAGATCTCTAGTGTTTCCCATTCTGTTATTTTCCTCTATTTCTTTGCATTGATCACTGAGGGTGGCCCTTTATCTCTCCATGCTATTCTTTGGAACTCTGCATTCAAATGAATATATCTTTCCTTGTCTCCTTTGGCTTTAGCTTCTCTTCTCTTCTCAGCTAGTAAAGTAATGCTCAAAATTCTCCAAGTCATGCTTCAGCAATATGTGAACCATGAACGTCCAGATGTTCAAGCTGGTTTTAGGAAAGGCAGAGGAACCAGAGATCAAACTGCCAACTTTTGCTGGATCATTGAAAAAGCAAGAGAGTTCCAGAAAAACATCTATTTCTGCTTTATTGACTATGCCAAAGCCTTTGACTGTGTGGATCACAATAAACTGTGGAAAATTCTGAAAGAGATGGGAATACTGGACCACCTGACCTGCCTCTTGAGAAACCTGTATGCAGGTCAGGAAGCAGCAGTTAGACCTGGACATGGAACAACAGACTGGTTCCAAATAGGAAAAGGAGTGCGTCAAGGTTGTATATTGTCACCCTGCTTATTTAACATATATGCAGAGTACATCATGAGAAACACTGGGCTAGATGAAGCACAAGCTGGAATCAAGATTGCTGGGAGAACTATCAATAACCTCAGATATGCAGATGACACCACCCTTATGGCAGAAAGTGAAGAGGAACTAAAAAGCCTCTTGATGAAAGTGAAAGAGGAGAGTGAAAAAGTTGGCTTAAAGTTCAACATTCAGAAAACGAAGATCATGGCATCTGGTCCCATCACTTCATGGCATACAGATGGGGAAACAGGGGCTGACTTTATTTTTGGGGGCTCCAAAATCACTGCAGATGGTGACTGCAGCCAAGTAATTAAAAGACACTTAGTCCTTCAAGGGAAAGTTATGACCAACCTAGACAGCATATTATAAAGCGGAGACATTACTTTCTCAACAAAGGTCCATCTAGTCAAGGCTATGGTTTTTCCAGTAGTCATGTATGGATGTGAGAGTTGGACTTAAAACAAGGCTGAGCACAGAAGAATTGATGCTTTTGAACTGTGGAGTTGGAGAAGACTCTTGAGAGTCCCTTGGACTGCAAGGAGATCCAACTAGTCCACCCTAAAGGAGATCAGTCCTGCATGTTCATTGGAAGGACTGATGTTGAAGTTGAAACTCCAATACTTTGGCCACCTGATGTGAAGAGCTGACTCATTTGCAAAGACCCTGATGTTGAGAAGATTGAAAGCAGGAGGAAAAGGGGAAGACAGAGGATGAGATGGTTAGATGGTATCACTGACTCAATCGTTGTGACTCTGAGTGAACTCCAGGAGTTGGTGATGGACAGGGAGGCCTGGCGTGCTGAGGTTCATGGGGTCGCAAAGAGTCGGACACGACTGAGCGACTGAACTGAACTGAACTTTTATCAGCTATTTGTAAGCCTTCTTCAGACAACCATTTTGCCTTTTTGTACTCCTTTTTCTTGGGGATTGTGTTGATTCCTGTTTCCTGTACAATGTCAGAAACCTCTATCCATAGTTCCTCAGGGACTCTGTCTATCAGATCTAATCCCTTTGAATCTATTTCTCACTTCCACTGTATAATTGTAAGGGATTTGATTTAGGTCACACCTGAATGGTCTAGTGGTTTTCCCTACTTTCTTCAATATAAGTCTGAGTATGGCAATAAAGAGTTCATGATCTGAGCCACAGTCAGCTCCAGATCTTGTTTTTGCTGACTGTACAGAGCTTCTCCACCTTTGGCTGCAAAGAATATAATCAGTCTGATTTCAGTATTGACCATCTCTTGATGTTCATGTGTAGAGTCTTCTCTTGTGATTGGAAGGTGGCTAAAATAACAAAATATGTGTCTCCAGCCTGAGTGGCAGAAGAAATCAAGGGAGAAGATTATCAGAAATGGTTGTTGAGTGGGTTTGCCAACTGATGTTCCCTAAATACAGATATGACTATCTCCTCACAGATCCCAGGATGTTGAGTTGCTATGTTTCCCAGTTTTACAGAGAAAGAAATTGAGACTCAGGTAGGTTAATTGAAGCTAAAAGCAAGAAGACAAGTTCATTCTCAAGCCATTCTTGCCTCTTTTAATTTCCGTAAATTGGTCACAAGTCACGTATGAGCCCTGACAGTGTTTAGAAGGAAACCAGCAGTGATCACACAGGCTTGTACTTCTCTCAGCTATTCTCTGAATATATTCACACCTTCTTGTTTATCTAGCATATCATTTCCTTCCTCTCTCCAAAATTTCATCTTTTGAATTACCAAGTTATTTACAAACTTTTTCTGACCATCCCAATTCTAGTAACTGTTTTCACCTGTAAAAGTCCATGGCTTTTAAGTTGTAATCATTTATTTGATATGTGTTATAAATTATCTTGAAACCTTGGTTATTGTTTCCATTATGAGCGAAGTCTTTGTCCTCGTAAACATCGTAACAATGGAGAGGACGGCTGCTCAGCATTGTCGCCATCCTGCTGCTGCTTCCTCCTGTCCCTGGTCCACATTCTAACAACTAGGTGTCATTTAAAGAACCTGCCTGCCAATGCAGGAGATGCAAGAGACTCAAGTTCGACCTGTGGATTGAGAAGATCCCCTGGAGGAGGAAATGGCAACCCACTCCAGTATTCTTGCCTGGGAAATCCTGTGGACAGAGAGCCTGGTGGGCTACAGGCCATGGGTTTGCAAAGAGTTGGACATGACTGAGCACACACACACAGACACACACACACACACACACAAATAACAGGAAAAGAGCCTTACTCATGGTGATGTGCAAACAGATTTTCACACCGGACCTATTTTTGCTAAACCACTCTCAGTGCTACAAATAAATATTATGAAACTAAAAGGCATTGGCATCTGATGTCTAATCTTCTGTAGGAATAACCACCTACTCTTGCAAAGACAGAGTTTTCTAAAGCAAGCTTAAAAGGTCAAAGCTCTTTGTCCTTTATGTAATACTTACTGAGCACTTGAAAGGTTCTTATACTGTACCAGATATTGAGGTGGAAACGTAAAAGACAAGTCTGTTCTTCAGGAACACGTCGTCTAGTGGGAGATGCAGGAAAGTAAACAGGCGATTATATGGCAGTGCGGTACGTGTCCCCAGTTCTCCTGGAGCCTGTTATTTGTCTCCTTTTCAGCATTATTTCATACGAATTTGAAACTACTCTTTTCCCATTCTCTATTTTGTTTTTCAATCTCATTTCCTAGAATGTATAAGAATACCTTTTATTTATGCTTATCTCTAATAGGCAACTTCTAAATAATGACTTTATCTTATCCTACTGTACATGTTTATTGTGTATTTTTAAAGCGTGTGTAAGCTGCTTCTCAAATAGCTTTCAGTGATCCCCACCTTGGGGTATTCATGGTCTGTGTCACCACTCCCCTCTTGTGCGGACTGGACCTAGTGTCTTGCTTACAGCAAATGGAATGTGGCAAAGGTGATGGAATGTTCCTTCTGAGACTGGGTTATACATGAATGCACGTCCACCTTCTCTCTGGCTTGTCTCTGTGGTTCCCCTGGCAAAGTAAACGGCCATGTTAAAAGCTACTTCATGGAGTGACATGTGTGTAAGACACTGAGGGCAACTTTCAGCCAACAGTCAGCAAGAAACCAGAGCACCCTGTCCCAGTAGAACACAAGCAGCTGAATCCTCCCAACAACCATGACCCAGAGAAGCTGTAAGATAAGAAATGTTGTTGTTTTGAGCCACTATCTTTGGGGATTATTTGTTAAACAGCAATGGATAATACAGCTTGGAACAGATTGGATTTATCATATTGATACATGGACTTAATGATTAATCTTCTGCCCTCATTTTTTCCAGAGATCTTCCTAACTTGTAACATGTCCTCCATTGTACCTTTGTTTCATTTTTCTTTTGTCTTTCTAAATTGCTACACTTCTTGGTGAGCAGTTCTAACTTATAGGAAGCTAGATTTTGACGTCCAGTGCAATAAAATTGAGTAGCTTACAAGACCATGAAAGTTTTCTTAACTAGAGGGTAGAGTTTCGGAGTCTTGGAAGATAATATATTGGCAAAGCTCCAATCTTGCTAGCTCCGAGTCTCGCTCACCTCGCCAACTGCACTAGCTTCCACCTTCATCTCCCTATTCTTGCTGCCCCTCAGGTCCCATCTCCCCACAGCAAGTCAGAAGGATCTTTATGAAATGCAAATCTTCCCCTCACAGTGCTCTACCAGCCCCACCCCCCCACCCCCCACCCCCCACACCCACACACTTAAAATACTTCGAGACCTTCTCATTGATTTCAGGTAAATGAGAAAAGACCTCTTCAGGGCCTACCAGGCCCTGCAAGTTTCAGACAGTGTACGCCTCCCCATGCTCTTGTTTCATATTCTTCTCACTCTGAGCTGTCAGGCCACTGCAGCCCCTCATCTCGGCTCCCTTTCTGCCACAACATATTTCCATACTCTCTTTCCTCTCCTAGGAATACGTGTAAATACTGCAGATAAGAAAGGCACGCTCATCTTTCAGATCACAGCTCATCGTGAAGATCTTACTTGTCCTCCCAAGTATTCTGTGATCTCCTTTATGCTCACATATCACCATAAAACCCTTCATAACCCAGATCCCACTTACAATATTCAGCTCTTTGGATGAGATTTTTCCAGATCATAAGCTCCCTCCTGGCGGGTACCACATAATTTCTGTCTCAAAAATATATAATGAGGCCTGGCAATAATAGATGTATGATAAATATCTATGAATAAATAAATGAAATAGCACTAAACTCTTATCCTTAGTAGCAATGTTGTTATTACATTCAACTTCAATAGAGTATTAATTTTATGTTTCATTTAATGTGAACATGGTACAGAGAAAGAGAACAAAAGGGAGATAGTTTTAGAAAGTCTTCATGTATGTGCATTAAGTATGTTTTCCTGAACCTATGTACTAGATATTAGTCCCCCTTTTACACTGTATGATGTTTTCCACATGCTAAAGTACGAATCTAGGTTTAATATACAATATGTTAAATATCTGATTTCTTTTGACCAAATTTGATGAAGAATTAGATGAATTCAGTCAAACAGTAAATTAGTCACTTGGTTGGTAATCGGTTTTTACTTTTTAAAAGTAGATTTAGTGCAGCATAAAATTGAAGAAGCACTGCCACCCCTTGAAACACAAAAGGCCCACTAAAAAAGCATCTGTTAATACCTGAGCTTGCTTGGTCATTGTTTTCTTCCTCTCTTGACCACATTTGTCCTTGACGATATTAGTTTTCATTAAAATCAGGCTGATAGTTTTCTTTAATCTTTGTTCCACTGATGAGTATCTCCTTAAAACTAATTTTTAAAATAATGCTCAAAGCTTTCAAAATATTGAGTTCTTCAAATTTAATCTTCCTCATTTTATTTCTTATTTATACTCCATAAATAAGTATATGTATTTCCAATTGAAACAGACCTTGAAACATAATGTGTCTTTATATAGCTGTGATCCACCCACTCAGAAGAAAACAATTCATGAACATGGAGTTTAAAATATATCATAAAATTCACGCTTCATACTGTGCCAATTTAACACAAACATGCCACATCCCTTGCATTAATAACTATAGATGATGACTGATAGAAGTTCATAAGATTGCAACTGAAAATCCATTTATAGATCAGAAAATAATCTGAGTAATGAAATTTAGATATACAGAAGAACCAGATCTTTTATATACAGATGACCAGACTCTCTAATGCCATATATGATTCATTACAATGAGGCATTAAGCAGTTATGCAGCTTTACTATTTCATATCCTAAAAGAGGATCAGAATATCCTTTTTAAATATAGTTTTTTTCCTTCAAAAGTTCATTAAAACAAAAAGTTGGGTGATATTTGTGGGATGAGAAAATGAATTTGTTTAATTGTGACTGCTTACAAAATGTCTCGTATTGGTCACTGGCAATCCGTTGGATTATTCAAGCAGAATTTAAAAAAAAAACAACCTTGATATTTTGAAAACAATGTTAAAATTATATGATTCTAAAACAAAATCACTTTGTAGATTATGAAATCTGGTAATGCTACTCACTCATCAACTCTGAAAGAAGAGTTTACCTGTAGAAAAATAATCAGCATTCTTAATAGGTGCTATTATATGATCTATTACATAACAACAAAAATACTACAAGAAACCAAATTAGTTTTCATTCTCAACTTATCTGAGTGATTTCCCAATCTGTCACTAAATCCTATTTTGAAGAGTCCATCAGTTTTTAAGCTTGTCCCAAAGTTGATGCAAGGAATACAACTGTTTTTTTAACCTTGCATATTCTATCAGGGAAGTACAATTTTTAGGGTGGAATATTATTAAAATACTAGTGCTGGACAGATAGACTAAAATAACATTCAAAAGTTATCCATAATCTGAGATAGCACTAAATTATCGCACAGACAACTGAAGTGCTGTGCCTTCTAGGTAGAAGACCATCAGGGTGAAAGGTTGCTCTCCTTCTGCTTGGCAAGTTATCTGTAAAAAAAAAAAAAAAAAAAAAAAAAAGCTCACCTCTGGTCTCTATATTCTATATTGCCCTGCAACAGCAGAGAATGTTTTGCAATTTTTTTCTTCTTATGCATTATCAGCAGGTCTCTTTGGAAAATAAAATGCCTGATTCTTAAAAATAAATAAATAAATGAAGGCTATCCATATAAAAGAAAAATCATTTGTGAAGCTTTTCTTCAGGAGATCATCTTTGTTCCAGTGCACACCATTCCAGCTAGAATTTGGAGAGGCCAGGTGACATAGTGGGAAAATATCTGAACTGCAGCTCAGGAAATAAGTCGCAAATTGGAAAAAATTCTGGAAGATTACATAATAGGTGACCATTTTCTGCTAGAGTGTATTTTTTATTGATTCATTTTAAATGGTACATTATTCAAGCAGAAATATTCACAAGAATTTAAGATCCTACACAAATTAACTAACATCCTTGTTTATTGATACAATTATTTGTTATATCTTTTTTGTTTGTTTGTTTTTTTCCTTGACAGGGCCCAAATTTTATTATAAGTAAGAAATAATTTATGCTTTTATACTTATTATAAGATAATAAGTAAATTGATTATTTGTTCACAAAAAGTTTTTCCTATTCCTCCTATACAAACTGCTTATCTAAATTTGACTACTTCCCTTCAGGAAACTGACTGGATTTACTCACAATGGATGTGAGTAAATGAGATGCTTGTGTAGCATCACATTTAGTGGTCAAAGACAGAAAATCAAAGAGACATGCTCCCATTGGCTCTCAAGTCAAGCCCTCCAGCCCATGCTTGTTCTTTTTTGCCAACTCAAGGCAAACCAGCCTGGAGAACTTGGGGTCTGGATATTGAAGAATACACGGGCAAAAGACAGAAGCAGTTTGCTTTCCTGAATCACACGTGCTGGAAAACTGCCCATGGATATAAACATTTTTGGAATTTTCCCGAGCAAGAGTTAACTTCATTAAGTCACTGGGATTTTAATGCAGGAGCTATATTTTAGTTTTCAGATCAATAATTTAGTTGAAATATGTAGCAGTAATTTTGTATTAGTTTCTGCTGCTGTATAACAAATTACCACAAACCTAGCACCTCCAAGCAGCACAAATTTATTACCTCTAGGTTCCTGTGGGTCAGAAGGCTAAGAACTATACTTAGGGTCTCACCAGCCTGAAATCAAACTATCAACAGGACTGCAAATTCTTCTTCTGAGGTTCTGAGTCCTCTTACAAGTCCATTTAGGTCATTGGCAGAATGCAGTCTTTTGCACTGTAGGACTGAGGTCCCTATTTTCTCGATGGCTATTGGCCTGGGGTCACACTTAACTCCTGGAGGTCTGGGTCATAGGCCCTCTCACAACATGGCACTTTCATTCTTCTTTGAAGCCAATAGAAGCATGTCTCTGATTTTCTCTGTCTTTGACCACTAAATCCTCTTTTAAGAGATTACTTATTTGCATCAGGCCCACCAAGATTATTTTCCTTTTGATTAGCTCAAAATCAGCTGATAAGAGGTCTTAATTATATCAGCAAAATTCCATCCCCTTTGCCTTATAATGTCACAGAATCATAGGAGTGATAGCCCAGCATAGTTACAAGTCCCCCACCCCACACACACTAATGGAGGTGGGCATGTGCAAGGGCAGAGTCATTGAAAGTGAAAGTGAAAGTATAGTCACTCAGTGGTGTCCGACTCTTTGTGACCCCATCAACTGTAGCCTACCAGGCTCCTCCATCCTTGGGGTTTTCCAGGCAAGAGTACTGCAGTGGGTTGCCATTTAGGACCCTTTTAAAATCCTACTTACAAGGTAGCTCATTTTGTTTTTATTTGCCTTTCTCTATGACTAATGATAGTGAACATCTTTTAATACACTTATTGGCCAACTTTATATCTTCTTTAGTGAAGTGTCTGTTGAAATATTTTATCCATTTTTATTGGTTTGTTCTTTTGTAATTGAGTTTTAAGAGCTTTTATACACTCTAGATGAAAGTCCTTTAGCAGATGTGTTTTGTAAACATATTCTCCCACCTGTGCTTTGTCTTTTCATTCTCTAAACATTATTTTTTGAAGAATGAAATTTTTTGTTTTCATAAGTCCATTTCATCATCTTCTTTTCTTTTATGATTCATGCTTTCAGTGTTATACTTAAGAAACATTTGCCTAACTCAAGTCCACAAAGATCTTCTCCTATGCTTTATGTAGAATTTTTGCAGGTTTAGGTTTTCCATTTAGGTCTATGATTAATTTTTGTTAATTTTGTTTAGGGTACAAGGTATGCTGCTGCTGCTGCCAAGTCACTTCCGTCGTGTCCGACTCTGTGTGACCCCATAGGCTGCAGCCCACCAGGCTCCCCTGTCCCTGGGATTCCCCAGGCAAGAACACTGGAGTGGGTTGCCATTTCCTTCTCCAATGCATGAAAGTGAAAAGTGAATTTGAGGTTAATTATTTTGGTCATGAATGTCCAATATTTCTAACACCACTTGGTGAAAAGACCATGCATTTCCCATAGCTTTTGCAACTTTGCCCCAAATCAATTCACCATACAAGTGTTTATCTATTTCTAGACGCTCTTCTTCACAGTTGATTTATGTTTCTATTCTTTCTTCAATATAATACTATTTTTATACTGTAGTTTAAAAGTAAAAGTAACTCTTAAAGTCAGATATTATGAGCTGTCCAACTTCATGCTTTTTTTTTATACTTAATGGTCTTTCAACATTAAGCATAATGCTATCTGTAAATTGTATTTTTTTAGATGCCCTTTAATAGACTGAAAAAGTTCCCTTCTATTCCTAACTTACTGAAAATGTTTATTATGAAGAGCTGTTGTATTTCTGTCAAACAATTTTTCTGCATTGATTGAGGTGATCATAAGGGTTTTTTTCTCATTTTTACTCTGTTAATTGCTTTATCATATGCAGCAACATTTTTATTTATTGCTGGATTAAACTGTTTACGTATTTTTGCATGTATGTTCCTGCTGCTGCTGCTGCTAAGTTGCTTCAGTATGTCTGGCTCTGTGCGACCCCAGAAACTATTAAACTATTAAACTTGTTTTCTTGCACCAGCACGATTTTATTTCGGTTTCAGCCTAATGCCAGTTTCATAAAATGTTTCATAAAAATGTTGGGAAATATTCACTTCTCATCTACTTTATAGAAAATTTTGCATTGAATTGGCATTATTTTCTCCTTAAATGTTTGGTAGAAATTGCCAGTGAAGCCATCTAGTGAACAAACCTATCTAGGGTTTTCTTTGTTGGCAGGTTTTGAACTACAAATTCAATTGCTTTGGTAAACTTAAGACTATTCAATTATCTGTTTTCTTAGGTGAGCTTATGTTTTCTGCATCTTTCAGGGAATTTATCCATTTCATTTGATACCAGTATTTATGGGCATAAACTTGTTCATGAAATTCCTTTATTATTATTTTAGTAGCTGTGGGTTCTTTAGTGATCTCATTTCTTCCACACCTGATAAAGTTCAGTATGTCATCTCTCTTTTTTCTTGCCAAATTTAACCAGAGATTTGTCCATTTATTATTTTTTTTAAAGAATCAACTTTTGGTTTTAATGATTTTAATGATCTCTATTGCTTCTTTGTTTTCAATGTCTTAGGTTTTCAATGTCTTGTTTTATGTCCTTAGGTTTATTATTTACTTCTTTCTGTTTCATTTTGTTTTCATTTACTTTTCTTTTTCTGGTTTATGTAAGTTAGTCACTCAGTTGTGTCCAACTCTTTGTAACCGATTGGACTGTACCTGCCAGGCTCCTCTGTCCTTGGGATTTCCCAGGCAAGAATACTAGAGTAGGTAGCCATTCCCTTCTCCAGGGGATCTTCTCTGCCCAGGGATAGAGTCTGGGTATCCTGCATCACAGGCAGATTCTTTACTGTCTAAACCACCAGGGAACCCCATCAGTTCAGTTCAGTCGCTCAGTCGTGTCCGACTTTTTGCAACCCCATGAATCGCAGCACGCCAGGCCTCCCTGTCCATCACCAACTCCTGGAGTTCACTCAGACTCATGTCCATCGAGTCCGTGATGCCATCCAGCCATCTCATCCTCTGTCGTCCCCTTCTCCTCCTGCCCCCAATCCCTCCCAGCATCAGAGTTTTTTCCAATGAGTCAACTCTTCACATGAGGTGGCCAAAGTACCAGAGTTTCAGCTTTAGCATCATTCCTTCCAAAGAAATCCCAGGGCTGATCTCCTTCAGAATGGACTGGTTGGATCTCTTTGCAGTCCAAGGGACTCTCAAGAGTCTTCTCCAACACCACAGTTCAAAAGCATCAATTCTTCGGTGCTCAGCCGTCTTCACAGTCCAGCTCTCACATCCATACATGACCACAGGAAAAACCATAGCCTTGACTAGACGGACCTTAGTCGGCAAAGTAATGTCTCTGCTTTTGAATATACTATCTAGGTTGCTCATAACTTTTCTTCCAAGGAGTAAGCGTCTTTTAATTTCATGACTGCAGTCACCATCTGCAGTGATTTTGGAGCCCCCCAAAATAAAGTCTGACACTGTTTCCACTGTTTCCCCATCTATTTCCCATGAAGTGATGAGACTGGATGCCATGATCTTCGTTTTCTGAATGTTGAGCTTTAGGCCAACTTTTTCACTCTCCACTTTCACTTTCATCAACAGGCTTTTTAATCCCTCTTCACTTTCTGCCATAAGGTTGGTGTCATCTGCATATCTGAGGTTATTGGTATTTCTCCTGGCAATCTTGTTTCCAGCTTGAGTTTCTTCCAGTCCAGCGTTTCTCATGATGTACTCTGCATATAAGTTAAATAAGCAGCGTGACAGTATTTAGCCTTGACATACTCCTTTTCCTATTTGGAACCAGTCTGTTGTTCCATGTCCAGGTCTAACTGTTGCTTCCTGACCTGCATACAGATTTCTCAAGAGGCAGGTCAGGTGGTCTGATATTCCCATCTCTTTCAGAATTTTCCACAGTTTATTGTGATCCACACAGTCAAAGGCTTTGGCATAGTCAATAAAGCAGAAATAGATGTTTTTCTGGAACTCTCTTGCTTTTTCCATGATCCAGTGGATGTTGGCACTTTGATCTCTGGTTCCTCTGCCTTTTCTAAAACCAGCTTGTTTATAATAGCCAGGACATGGAAACAACCTAGATGTCCATCAGCAGATGAATGGATAAGAAAGCTGTGGTACATATACACAATGGAGTATTACTCAGCCGTTAAAAAGAATTCATTTGAATCAGTTCTGATGAGATGGATGAAACTGGAGCCAATTATACAGAGTGAAGTAAGCCAGAAAGAAAAACACCAATACAGTATACTAACACATATATATGGAATTTAGGAAGATGGCAATGACGACCCTGTATGCAAGACAGGAAAAAAGACACAGATGTGTATAACGGACTTTTGGACTCAGAGGGAGAGGGAGAGGGTGGGATGATTTGGGAGAATGGGAATTCTAACATGTATACTGTCATGTAAGAATTGAATCGCCAGTCCATGTCTGACGTAGGGTGCAGCTTGCTTGGGGCAGGTGCATGGGGATGACCCAGAGAGATGTTGTGGGGAGGGAGGTGGGAGGGGGGTTCATGTTTGGGAACGCATGTAAGAATTAAAGATTTTAAAATTTAAAAAAAAATAAAAAAATTTAAAAAAAAAAAAAAGAATCAGTCAAAGGTCTAAAAAATAAATAAATAAATAAATAAAAACCCTCAATATCCGCAACAAGCAAAAAAAAAAAAAAAAAAAAGATAAACAGAGTCACAGTCATAGAGACCACACTATTGGTTACCATTTAGGTGACAGAGATGGTAGGGGCAACAGAGGGAAAGGGATTCAGAAGTTTAAACGACTAAATATAAAATAAGCTACAAGGGTACATTGTTTAACTTTATAACTGTAAATTGAGCATAACGTATAAAAATTTGGAGTTACTTTGTTATACATCTTAAAGTAATATAATATTACAAATCAAATATACCTCAATAAAAAATGTAAAAACAAAAAAATAAAAAAAATAAAAAAAATAAAACCAGCTTGAACATCAGGAATTTCACGGTTCACGTATTGGTGAAGCCTGGCTTGGAGAATTTTGAGCATTACTTTACTAGCGTGTGAGATGAGTGCATAGTAACATATAAACTTTGATTTCAGGTAATACCATTTATTTTCCTTGAAGTACTGAGTTAGCTACATTCTAAGAATTTTGATATGTGGTGCTTTTATTTCTATTTAGTTCAGAATATTTTCTAAACATCCTTGAAACTTCCTCTTTAGCCCGTGAGGAAAATAAATCTGTGTTGTTTAATTTCCAAATATGTATTTTCCATGCCTACTTTTCCTATTAACTTCTTGTAAAATCATAGTTGAAGTCAATACTTTGTAGCATACTTTCTTCAGAAAATGGCTCAGTTTGCATCATCAATGACTATGATCTTCTTTTCATATGTCCTGCCAAGGAAAGGTTGTACATTAAATCAAGCTGGACATTATTAACGTTAGAATCTATTCAGCACTTATTAATTCTAGATACTATTGTAAACACTTTCATTTGGGACATTTTTCATCTTTTTAACAAGCTTGGGAGAAAGTTAATATAATTTACATATCACAGATCAATTAAACCTAGGCACAGAGAAATTAAATTCTCCAAGTTCACATAGCCTGTAAGTGGTGGATTCAGAATAGGAACCTAGTTAAAAGCCTACATTTGAGACTCTAAACACTTTAGGATACCAAATTAGGGAGGGCTTATGTTTATAAATAAAAGGAAAAGAGATTTAATGAGTGTGAATTTTATATAGTATTAGGTTCATTACACATGAAGATATATTTAATCAATTTAAATTATATATTATTATAAAAGCAAATACCCTTATTGACCACTTATATCTGATAACTGTGTGAGTGTGTGCCTGTGTGTGTCCTCATGTGTACGCTCCGTCATGTCCAACTCTTTGTGACCACTAGGACTGTAGCCTGCCAGGCTCCTCTGATAAGTATATAGTTCTTAATTAAATAGCCATGTTGCTGAAATTATATTTGCAAGTAAATCTTTCATTGACCAAATAAAACTTAAAAGTTATGTACTATAGTACTCCCTAGAGAAGGCTTCCACATGTTTTTATCAATAAATGAAAGTGTCTCATTCAATTATAACTTGTCAACAAATATAATTAAAAATTTCTGAGATCCTAGCAGTGTCAAAATGTTCCTGGAGGTACATATTTTTATAACTCCAGCAGGTCTCCAAGCCTAATCTCATCTTGAAGCCAGAAAATATACTGAAGTCTTTGTGGTTGGTTTGATTTGCAGACTCTTTGGCCCACTGCAAATTTTGTAACCAGCAGCAAATCTCATGGCTCCTTTCTAGGGCCAAACCTCATTCTGGCATGCTACCACAGTTCAGTCATTTCTTTGAGAAATTGTGTTCTACTGTTCAATCAACTAATTTTAAAATGCATGCTGGTAATACAGCTAGGACTAAAGGGAGAACGTTCCATATTAACTTACACTGCATAACTGTACATTAGCTACTATTGTGTTAAGTCTCATGTGTCTCTCTTGAGGTGCATTTTTTATATTAGGATGTGTTCTTCTTAAAATCAAGAGCTAAAATGTGTCATATTTTTTCCTTTCTCCTTTTCAACCAATATGTATTTAAATACTTAAGACACACTTTGTTACAGAAGATTTTGCACATCCCGGGCATGATCAGAATGAAAATGTAAATTATTTTTCTGCTGATTTTCCAGGATCAGCTTTTTTTCTATTATCCTGATAAACCTAGAGCATTTACAAGTCTCTAGACATGAAATAAGTAAGCAAGCATAGTGTCAAGATGCCATATTCATGAAATACACATAAATTGATTTATTAGCAAATTTAGCTAATATCAACCATAAACACAAATATTAGGTCATGTGTGTTATAGCCCTATATTGCTTTTTGTTTTTTTATATACATCTTTGATTTGGGGCTTCTCTGGTGGCTCAGCTGGTAAAGAACCCACTTGCAATGTGGGAAACCCTAGTTCAATCCCTGGGTTGGGAAGATTCCCTGAAGAAAGGCATGGCAACCCACTCTAGTAATCCTGCCTGGAGAATCCCCATGGACAGAGGAGCCTAGTGGGCTACAGTCCATGGGATCACAAAGATTTTAATGAGTTCACACATCCTTTAGCATACCAATATGTCATCTATCATTACTGTGTAAGCATTTGCTATGTTGTTTGCACTGCGGTCATTTATAAAGAATACATAAAGCTTAGTGAATGTCCTATGATTTACCTTTCTTATTGTTAGACATTTCACTATCTATATTTGCATAGGAAGCTATTCCCCAAAAACAGTAGCTCAAAAGGCAGTTATTTCCTTTAATCCTGATTTTGTGAGTTAAAAATGGAAACAGGGACAACTTATTTCTGCTCTACAGTGTCTGGGGCCTTCATCAGTGTCGTTTGAAGGTGTCTAGTGAGCCACTCTGTGGTAATTTTGTTATAGTCCAATCCACACCTTACCTGATAATTGATAAATTCTTACCAGGTAGATTAGCAATAAAGAATCTGCCTGCAATTCAGGAGATACAGGAGACACAAGTTCGATCCCTGGGTCAGGAAGATCCCCTGGAGAAGGAAATGGCAACCCACTCTAGTATTATTGCCTGGAAAATCCCAAGGACAGAGGAGCCTGGCATGTTACAGCTCATGGAGCCACGAAGAGTCAGACACGACTGAGCACACATGCACCTTACCCGGCAGATCCTTATCCTACAGGGGTGAACCAGTGTTTACCTTCAATTCCTGAAATGCCACAGCTACCCCTGCCACTTCAGGGCTTAGCAAATGCCTCATCTATTAACGTGGTACCCGCACCATGTTGCTTTAGGCCAAACAACTTGTTTTTTATGATCAAGGAGGTATTACAGCAGGCACAAGCATATATTTTATTGGCCTTGATGATGCTGTGAAAGTGCTGCACTCAATATGCCAGCAATCTGGAAAACTCAGCAGTGGCCACAGGACTGGAAAAGGTCAGTTTTCATTCCAATCCCAAAGAAAAGCAATGCCAAAGAATGTTCAAACTACCACACAACTGCACACATTTCACAGGCTAGCAAAGTAATGCTCAAAATTCTCCAAGCCAGGCTTCAACAGTGTGTGAACCATGAAATTCCAGGTGTTCAAGTTGGATTTAGAAAAGACAGAGGAACCAGAGATCAAATTGCCAACATCTGCTGGATCATTGAAGAAACAAGAGAGTTCCAGAAAAATATCTACTTTTGCTTTATTGACTATGCCAAAGCCTTTGACTGTGTGGATCACAACAAACTGTGGAAAATTCTTCAAGAAATGGAAATACAAGGCCACCTTACCTGCTTCCTGAGAAATCTGTATGCAGGTCAAGAAGCAACAGCTAGAATGGGACATGAAACAGCAGAATGGTTCCAAATCAGGAAAGGAGTACGTCAAGGCTGTATATTGTCACCCTGTTTATTTAACTTATATGCAGAGTACATCATGAGAAACACTGGGCTGGAAGAAGCACAAGCTGGCATCAAGATTGCCGGGGGAAATATCAATAACCTTAGACATGCAGATGGCACCACACTTATGGCATACAGGAAAAAGAACTAAAGAGCCTCTTGATGAAAATGAAAGAGGAAAGTGAAAAAGTTGGCTTAAAACTCAACATTAAGAAAACTAAGGTCATGGCATCTGGTCCCATCACTTCATGGCAAATAGATGGGGAAACAGTGGAAACAGTGGCTGACTTTATTCTTCTGGGCTCCAAGATTGCTGTAGATGGTGACTGCAACCATGAAATTAAAAGACACTTACTCCTTGGAAGGAAAGTTATGACCATCCTAGATAGCATATTCAAAAGCAGAGACATTACTTCATCAACAAAGGTCTGTCTAGTCAAGGCTATGTTTTTTCCAGTGGTCATGTATGGTTGTGAGAGTTGGACTATAAAGAAAGCTCAGTGCCGAAGAATTGATGCTTTTGAACTGTGGTGTTGGAGAAGACTCTTGAGAGTTCCTTGGACTGCAAGGGGATCCATCCAGTCCATCCTAAAGGAGATCAGCCCTGGCTGTTCATTGGAAGGACTGATGCTGAAGTTGAAACTCCATTATTTTGGCCACCTGATGTGAAGAGCTGACTCATTGGAAAAGACCGTGATGCTAGGAAAGATTGAGGGCAGGAGGAGAAGGGGACGACAGAGGATGAGATGGTTGGAAGGCATCACCGACTCGACGGACCTGGATTTGGGTGAATTCTGGGAGTTGGTGATGGACAGGGAGTCCTGGCATGCTGCGGTTAGTGGGGTCTCAAAGAGTCAGACACCACTGAGCAATGGAACTGAAATGAACTGAACTAAAAGATCCTGGCATCTGGTCCCATCCCTTCAAGGCAAATAGATGAGGAAGGAATGGAAACAAGGTTTATTTTGGGGGGCTCCAAAGTCACTGCAGATGGTGACTGCAGCCATGAAATTAAAAGATGCTTGCTCCTTGGAAGAAAAGCTATGACCAACTTGGACAGCATATTAAAAACCAGAGATATTACTTGACAAACAAAGGTCCATCTAGTCAAACCTATGATTTCTCCAGTAATGTATGGATGTGAGAGTTGGACCATAAAGCAATCTGAGCACCGAAGAATTGACGCTTTTGGACTGTGGTGTTGGAGAAGACTCTTGAGGGTCCCTTAGACTGCAAGGAGATCCAACCAGTCCATCCTAAAGGAAATCAGTCCTGAATATTCATTGGAAGGACTGATGCTGAAACTGAAACTCTAATACTTTGGCCACCTGATATGAGGAACCGACTCATTGGAAAAGACACTGATGCTGGGAAAGATTGAAGGCAGGAAGAGAAGGGGGACAACAAAGGGTGAGATGGTTGGCATCACATACTCAATGGACATCAGTTTGAGTAAGCTCTGGGAGTTGCTGATGGACGTGGAAGCCTGGTGTGCTGCAGTCCATGGGGTCACAAAGAATCAGACATGCCTGAGTGATTGAACTGAACTAACATATATTCCTCACCCATAAAACAGCTGAAAAGAATATCAGAAAATTCTTATCTAAGTTATCAGCTCTGGAAACTGTCCTCTGTCCTCCATGATTTGATATATTTACTAAACTAATGGTCAGCATCAAGTACTGTGTACTTAATATTATAATATGTGGGGTTTGGGAAAAGGAGCTGATATATTACTAGACCCTTTCATCATCATACCTTGTGGCTCAGTTGTGAAATTGTTGAATCTCTTCTCCATGGTCTTGCAGTCTGCCAGATGTGAGATTTAATTTTTCGTATGTGTGTGGCAGGGTGTTCTTTTTGCCAGGGCAACGCTTCAAGTTCCACTAACTCAGAGCTCTGACCACTGTATCATACTATAATCCCATACCCACATGTCATGGGGTTAACTTCTCTGATTCTACCGTCATTGACATTCATTTTTTCCTCTAATTTTGTGGAAATATTCTGGTAAAATCTCTTCCATTAAGTGGGAAATTAGATACTACAAAAGACAAGAACTATATACGGCAAAGGAGAAAATGGAAAATAATGCTTTTTGTATTTTCTTCCATTTAACCTGTGACCATTAAGGCTTTTGACAGAAAACTGCATCTAGTCTTTGAGAAAAACTGATCTAGTTTAGAATCCCATTAGGAATATGCTAGAGTGCCTGTTTCACCATACCCTTGCCACCAGGGAGTGTGAAAAAAATGCTTGGTGGACAAAAATACGATTGCCTTAATTGAAAACATTTTCTTACTAACATGATTGGACATTTTTCATATGTTTAGTGGACATTTATAAAGCTCCTTTTATGAATGAATGTAATGTAATGTGCCCAATCTTTTTTATCAGGACATTCTAAGACATCTTCGACATGCTGCAAGAACTGGCGTTGAGAAGTACTTTGCTTACCATTCAAAGAATGAAACACACACACACACACACACACACACACACACGCTAACACACATACACATTTGCAGACAGTTAGGAGTTCTGAAATATTACATATCCTATCTACACTTCATCTCTCATAAACAGTAGTTAAGTGTTTTATAAGATTATTACTTAATGTTATAATTGACTGATGAAAAACAGAGGAACAGAAAATACATACTCTTTAAATAAAAGTAAAAATAAAATAAAATGAGGAGAATCTACACAAGATATTAGTTAAAGGCACATAACATAAAGTTAAAGGCACATAACATAAAATCAGAAGTTCTTGGTCTCTGAGCCACACCATAGAAGTTCATGAGACACCTTAGGAAGTTGAAATAGAATATTATGTGCAATTTTATATTTCCTGTTTGCGAGCCATTCCCAAGTGACCTGAGAGAGAAAGCTCCCAAGGGTTGGGAAAATTACAACCAGGTAACAGCTTGAGTTGTAACAGAGTCCCAGCAATAGGTCTTAAAAGCCTTGCCCTGGGAGGGCCAGCCTGATGGTGGGAGCAAAGATTGTGAATGCAGCCTGGGTCTACTGTACTGGGAACTCACCGCGAATCTAACCAACGCTCTTCTGGCACTGACTTCCTTGTAATGTGCCTCCCTGCCTCCAGGTTATCAGTCCTTGGAAACCTGAAGCCACAGGATGACATTTAACTCTGAACTCTCTTCTTTGTATTTAGCATAACAAGAGCTAATAAAGTATAGAAGCTAGGATAATAATTGCAAGAATGTTAAGTTAGCACTTGCGGTTTCCAACAGAAGCTAGTGAAGTTACCAAAGAACAAGAATTCACATTCGATCATAAGCTAATTGAAGAACCCTTCCTGACTTTGTAAAGCAACCAAAGGTAATAAAAGATGAGGGATTTAAACAGAAAGCAAAGTTGAGGAATTTAATAGTTAGTAAAATAAAATATCATAAAATTTTTTTCCCTTTCCTCCAACTCCAGGAGCGTGTAATTGGCACGAGTACTGCAGTGTTTCCCTTATTCTGCCGTATATTACATGGTGATCACTTTTTCACTAGGCTGTGCATTTGTGGGAATCAGGTCTAGGATGCACAAGACATTCACCTTCATAGCCACAGTTGCATTTTAAATATGTCCTGATCAGGGCTGAATAGATGAATACCACAATCGTTAATGACTATAACATTTAAAAATGTTAATCAACAGATTGCTTTTATTTTTTTTCCAACTTTACCTACCTCTATGTGTTTGTGTAAATTACTTCATAAATTTTAAGAAGCTGTAAATACTTTGGGAATCACCATTTTTACTTTTTCATTTGCAGGGTAACTTGTTAAACCATCAGAATATAAGAACCTAATATAAAATGGGCTTGACCTGTCTTCTATTGAAAAAGTGAGAATGTAATCAAACATATATTCTAATGTATACAGTCCAACATTATTTTTGTCTGAAATATTTCATTATAGAAATAATTTCAAAAGAAATCTGAATATACCATTTTCAAGTCACTTTTTATCTTAACACATATAAGAATTTAGCTGCAGTCTTTGTACTATTCTGGATGATAAAGGAAGAAGGCATTTGAAGTTTGAATTAGGCAGTAAAGTTTTCATGGCACTAATTATAAAGGAGATTGTTATTTGATTTTAATTCTGAAGCATGTGTTACCTGTTGCTCTTTTAATGTTTGAGTCTTGGAAATACTTTGAGGAGGGTGAATAGACCAAATTGTGAAGGAAAAAAGCACCAGTCCTAGCTATTTTACCAATGTGTATTAACACTGAAGTTTTTTCTTTATCTTTTTTTTAAAAAAATTATCACCCTGTCAAAATTAAATATGCAATTCACAGGAAATTTAAAGGCTAGTTAAAATATTCCAATATAGTTAAAATCTTTTTGAATTTCCAGATGCATTATTTCTTCAGTAAATGTTATAAAATGCAAAATTAATTAAAATCTTTGTATTATACACTATCTGCTCATTTTGGATCTGCCATTCCAATAGGAATTAATGTTTGATACTTGTTAACATTAGTTATTTTGTTAAGTAATGCTAACATAGTTAACATTAGCTACTTTGTTAACAAGATCTTTTCTTTATTTTAAATTCTCTAACACAGGATTTTTTCCTAATTCAAGCAGAATATCTGATTTTTTTGCCTGTGACTTACATCTTTTTGTTCTACTTGTGTCTGCGTTTGAAGTTAAATGTCTATACCACATTACCTATATCTAAATGGTCTGATGGAAGTGAAATAGGACTTTATAACTTCAAAGAACAGTATAAGAGAAGGGTAAAGAACAGGGTAACAGAAATTCAGAAGGAAACAGATTGTTCTCCCTGAGGGAAAAGTGAAAAAAAATTTGCAAAAGAACTGGTCTCTTTTTTTAATCTCTGGGATGAAAACGGTAACCATAGAAATAACAATAAAACTTAGGCTTCCTTGTCAAAGAATATATCTTGGTGAATGACAGTCCTCGATACTATTTTTAGATCTTCGCCCTTACAGCCTTTCCCAATATTTTAGAATCTCTAGAAAGAATACACCTGTGCCATTCATGGACCAGCAACTTGGCCTGAAAATTGAAACAGACTTAAGAAAATTGGGCAGAGGTATCACACAAAGCATACCCGTCAGTTTTCTATGAACGATGGGAGAGATGAAGAAAGGATTGTCTCAGATCTCTACCAGTTGTATTCTTTCAGTTAATAAGGCATAAAAACTCCTTGACTAATTTAAGAGGAAACTTAGTGGAAGAACAGAAAAATAGCTTATGGAATTTAAGAAGATAACTATGTATCCCATATTTGAAAGAAGGAACTGAACTACAGCAGCAGACGTTTGTAAGTTTTTTTTCTTTCTAAGAATGCTATTCTGATTGAGAATTTACTCCAGTGACTCTTGGTCTTGGGGATTTTATCTACCAAACATCCTCAGTCTTCTGTAACCAAGCGCAAGTTCAGGAAGGATGAATAACACCAATTAGAAGAACTGCCCCAGTCCGCCCCAGTCCACCCCAGCCCCTGCCTCCTACTTGGGAGACAGCTCCCATGAAAGGAGAAGGCATTTTTGCAGGGCTATCATTTGAAAAGACACCACCAGAATAACCACACAATGAGGGTCAACATTCAAAACTACCATGCTCAGATCATAAATTGCTAAACAGACTTCAGCATAACAAAACCAGTGACCCCTCCGCTAAAGAAATCCATTCAGTTATCCTCTCATTAATTTATTTACACATCAATTAAGCATTTATTATAAAAGAGAAGTTAGGCTATATAATTAGTGTGTAAAAATGACAGAGATACAACATAGGTTTTAAGAGTTTACCGAAAAGAACAAAACATGCATGTATGAAAAATAAACATAAATTCTTCAGTGATAAGGACAATTAAAGATGCTAAGCAGTGAATTTAATTTTGAGGAGAACAGAATGCATTTTATGTATTCATATTCTCCTAAATTCAGTGAGACCAGGACTCTCCCAGGATCCATATTTAAAGCAAGCATAGCAGATCCTGTCTCTTACATCTGTGTCTGTGTTCATATGCTATGGGTTTCCTGCCTCTCTCTGTTGCACTCATATCACTTTTATTTTTGAATGAAAGGCCTTGTTTTTTCGGTTGGATTTCAGTGTCCTCACAAAGACTCCTCTGATTTCCAGATTGTGTCCACCTGCATATTATTAGTGCCTGAAATTTCCCTATTGTTGAGTTGTACCTGCTGTCCTCAAGAAAAGAATAGAAAAGAACACTACAGTAATGACAGGGAATTTTTTTCAGTTTTGCTCAGGGATTTACATGGATAAGAAAAAGTAGAATGAAAAGGAAGTTTTTAATCTCCTTCTATGTCCAGAACAATGCCAGAACAATGCCTGCATGAGGTCCATACAGGGGTTAAGAGATATAAAAACTGAATGACTTTTCTCATAAATATGATGCTTTGATTTTTTAAAAGTTGTTGGACCTGTTTCCAGCTTCTGCAGTTAGAAACATGAACTTAATATAGCAGGTTTGCATTTACTGCAATCATTTAATTCTATTTAAAGAGGGCTGTTCCATATATTTGAAATCCATGCAATGAAGTAGTTTTCTATTCAAACAGATGTATATGTTCTTATTCAGTGCAAATTTTGTTTCTACAAGACAATGTCTCTGTATAATAAGAAGCATGCATTTTTACTTAAAAATTTGATGTTACATAAAATTTTCTGATGGCAAAATACACCCCAACTGGGAAATAACAGATGTGCATGCTAAGTCACTTCAGCCATGTCCAACTCTTTGTGACCCATTGGACTATAGCCTGGCTCCTCTGTCCAGGAATTAAATGGGCTTCTCCAGGCAAGAATACTGGGTGCCCTCCTCCAGTAGGTCTTCCCAACCCAGGGGTCGAACCTGTGTCCCTTATGTCTGCAGGTATATTCTTTACCACTATTGCCAAACAGCTAATTCTAGACAAACTACACGTAAATGATAAATAGACATAAAGGTTTTTATGAAAAGAGCTGAAGATTGGTATATTCAATTATACAGTCAGCCCTCTGTGTCAGTGGGTTCAGTTCAGTGTCTGTGGGTTCAACCGGTAATGGATTGAAAATATTTTAAAAAATTCTAGAAATTTCCAAGAAGCAAATCTTGAATTTGCATCATGCCAGCAACTATTTACATAGCATTTACATTATATTTACAACTACTTACATAGTATTAACATCATACTAGGTATTACAAGTAAACTAGAGATGATGTAAAGTGTACAGGAATGGGTATATTTGGTTATTTGTAAATAGTAGACCATTTTATTATAAGAGGATTTTGGTATTCACTAGGAATCCTAGAACAATCCCTCTTAGATCCTGAGGGAAAATTGTATTTATTATGAAACGATCACCCTGCTAAGTCTAATTAATCTCTATCACCACACATAATGGCAAACTTTTTTCTTGTGATTAGAACTTATTAGATCTATTAGCAACTTTTAAATATATACTATGGTACTATTAACTACAGTCACCATGTTCTATGTTATGTCCTCATGACATATATTTTATGTTCATATTTTGACCATCTTCACCCCTGCTTTCTTTGTCTTTAATTTCAATCATCATGAATTTTAAGTTTAATTTTAATCATTATCTTTAATTTTGGTAGAACATCCATGAATAAATATAATGGGTAATCATGTAAGGGAAGACAGTACAATATAAAGACGCAGAGCTTGGGTCCTGAAGTCAGACTGTAGATCATTGCTTAATTTCTGTGTCTTATTTTCCTCACCTATAAATAAGAATTATAGTAGCACCCACTTCCTATGGCCCTTGTGGACATTAAATGGAATAATATACATAAAGTGCTGAAGACAATACCTGTCATATTAAAAGCAATCACAAAAGTTAGCTATGACTATTATTTTCCACAGGCAATCAGAATAATTTTTAAAACGATTAATTTTTTCATTGACATAAGCCTTAGTTGTCACCATTTTAAACTCTTTAGTATACATTCATTTATTCATTTAGCAAATGTTTTTTTCTAGTACAGATTCCCAGGTGTCTCAGTGGGCAAAGACTCCACCTGTAATACAAGGACTCAGAAGATGCAGGTTCGATCCCTGGCTCTGGAAGATCCTCTGGAGAATGGCATGGCAACCCATTCCAGTATGGGGAATCACATGGACAAAGGAGCCTGCGGGGGCTACAGTCCATAGGTCACAAAGGGTGGGACAAAACTAGAATGAGTGAGCACACACATATTATGACAAGTACTTCATTAGATATTGGCAGCACAAAGACGTTTGCTCCATTCAAGGAGTTCAAGAGCTGAAATAGAGAAGCAGATTGTGGCAAAAAAAATTCATGCCAGTGTCATAACTGGAATGATAGAAGTAGGCATGGGTTGCCATTGGCATACATGGGAGATAATATGAATCAGATCTCCCCTGTATGTAAGTACCAGAAAGGCTTCAGAAAGTAGCTGACATAAGCTGAGTCTTTAAATCTGGTAGTGTGTTCACCAAAACGCTGTCTGGGAGAAATGTTGTAACCTAAGTGAAACAGCACAGGCAATAGGTATAAAAGTGATGAACTTTGAGAATTGTGAATAGTTTTCTAAAAATGAAACAGTGAGCCAAAAGACAGAGAGGTATAAAGCTTGATGTTTGAGCAGAGTTGGATCATGTGTGATCTTAACTGCTGTGATAAGAAATCTGAGCTTGGAGACTGTAGACACAGTCTCTACAAGGTCGTGTAGAGACGGTAGATACAAGACTTATTTAGAAAGAAATTCAGTGAAGCAGCCGATGATAGGTCAAAATGATGGGATCAGATAGTATTTGTCATCTTTTAACATGTATACAATTTACTTATTTATTATATTTATTTTTATTCTCTATCTCCTTGCACTAGAATGTATAAACTCAAGAAAGATAAAGATTCAGTCTTTATCCCCAGCAGTAAGAGTAGTGCCTGACATATGGTAGATACTCAATAAATATTTGCTGAATAAACTGAAATCTCAACAATCCAGGTAAAAGAAAATGACAGTCTGAATGAAAGTAGTACTAATGAAGCAAAACAAAACAAAACAAAAAAAAAACCAACAGATTTTAAGGAGCACAGGATCAGAATTTGTGACTGATTAATGATGAGGACATGAGAGTTTTGTTTTGTTTTGTTTTAAGCAAATACTCAGTGTCCAAACTGAATCAATTCCCAAAAAAGTTATGGAAGAGGAGAAAAGTCTGGTGTGAGGAGAAAGGTGGTCAAGGCAATAAGAACTTAGCTTTTGATTCATTGTTCTCGAGGGACATACAGGCAGGAATTTAGAGATGTCCAGGAAATACTTAGATATATGATTCTCAGTATTATTATGGTTTAACTAATTTGTGAATGTATTTAAATCCAATATCTGAATGTACATTCAGTGTCTCCAACAAGGTGGTAGTAATAGTATTGTTTATTTTTCCCCTATTTTCCTGCCCCTTTTCCCTCCTCTGACCCCTTCCTCTACTGACTCTACATCTTTAAAATGTATGTATACTTCTTATACATTATTATTAATCTATATTACTCTGAGTAATATGCTCTAATTATAATTTCAATAGTAGCTGTCCCAGGTGTAAAGTGGCCCAGTTGGTAAAGAATCTTCCAGCAATGCAGGAGACTCAAGAGATGTGGGTTCAATCCCTGGGTTGGGAAGATCCCCTGGAGAAGGGAATGGCAACCCACTCCAGTGTTCTTGCCTGGGAAATTCCATGGACAGATGAGCCCGATGGCCTACAGTCCATGGAGTCACAAAGAGTCGAACACAGCTTAGCAACTAAACCACCACCACCACTCCAGGTGTAAAGACTGAATTATATCTAGTAACAAATCAAATGATAAAATTAAAGGGTTTTAGATAATTTTGACGTCTCTTTTGAGCTTGTTCTGGCGTAAATTTGAGATTTTTTTTAAAAATATTTTTGCACATAAAAAAAGCACTTTGGTACACTTCCCCCCCCCAAAGAAAAATAGTGTTATCCATCCAGAGTGAGTATTTTTTATTTGATTCTGATATGTTTTAATAAATCACTTGCATGGGCCCTAGTTGAAGCAACTCCTTCTGGATCTAGGTGTTTTCTGCCATAATATCCTCTGTAAGAGAATAGTGCATATCTATATAAGAATTTTAAATGCATGATTCTTTTTGATAATCCTAGTTACCCTATGAAACTGGAATATGCGAGATTATCTCTGTGCTATAGATAAGGAATTTAGGCTCAGACTGGTGGCACCATATTCACACAGCAAACAATAGAAAAGCAGGTCTCAAAGTCAGGGTCAGCTGAATACTAGTCTACTATCTTTTCCCCTACAATTACCTCTTCATCCAGCTCTGACCCAGAGGCACTGCACAGGTGGTCACTAGGCATGAACTGCAAGAGAGATGATATATCTGGACAAAATAAGCATTGACTGCAGATGTTAGCAGCAATCATAAAACATAAAATGCAAGGACACTTAAAGCTGCATAAGATTAAACCTGTGCTTTGTGTGTGCTTGGTCGTGTCTGACTCTTTGTGACCCCATGGACTGTAGCCTGCCAGGCTCCTC
Source organism: Capra hircus (assembly GCF_001704415.2). Classification (NCBI taxonomy): domain Eukaryota; kingdom Metazoa; phylum Chordata; class Mammalia; order Artiodactyla; family Bovidae; genus Capra; species Capra hircus. The sequence goes on from NC_030814.1 coordinate 21,479,650, forward strand.
TGTCCATGGAAATTCTCCAGGCAAGGATACTAGAGTGGGTTGCTATTTCCTCCTCCAATGGATCTTCTTGACCCAGGGATCAAACTCAGGTCTCTTGCATTTCAGGTGGACTCTTTACCACCTGAGCCACCAGGGAAGCCCCAGATCCATGCTGCTATATTGCAAAATGCATCCCAGAATAACTTTCATATTCTATATGAGTTATTTCAAGATATTTCTAGCTTCTAAAGCCTCCACCCCATCATCAGCCAAAATTCAAAGATTCAGTGGAAGCCATAAGGCCTCCCCACCCCACTACCTGTTCATCTATAACCACATATGCTTCATTCCTTCCCCAAGATCTCACATAAAATGTTGCTTCCCTTCCATCCAGTGTTAATAACATGCCTTGTGGCCTGGATCCCATCGACTTACACCTACTCAGAGACCATATTCTTTTAATTATACTCTCTTAAGTCTATCCAATATTGAAGCGAATAAATGAGTAAACAAACAATCGTGGATAAAACTAAAACACGGCTCTGTAAATCTTTTATGCCTTATAAGCTGCTGAATTTCTCTCATGCTGTAATCATGTCTATAAAAAGGAGTCTGTCTGTCCTTCACTTCCTAACCTCTCTTATTTTCCAGGCCACTGACTACACTATTCTGTTTCAGTGTGGTTGACCAATAACCACCTAATTGCCAAGTCTGATAGACTTATTTTCAACACCTTTTTTCTGTCCTCATTTTACCTTATTTTAATGTCACTTTTGACAGTAACTTTACCCCCTTTAAAATTCATTTCTCTCAGTGCTTCCCTAAATGTTCTCTTGTCTTTTAATAAATCTTATTTAGGCTGCTTCTCTTTCACTGGTTATCCTTTATTTATTGGTGTTCTCCAGGGTCTCATCCTCAACTCTGTTCTTATGCTCTCTTATTCTCTTATGACTTCATTTTCATCTCTGTGTCGGTGACTTCCAAGTTCCTTTGTCAACCCATGTCACTCTGCTCAACATCATTGAACATGCCTATCTGACTTTCTAGTGAATACTTCCACTTCTGTGGGACACCGGCATTTTGAGTTCAATATGCTTCAAATGAATTTTATGATTTTTCCTAAGCATCCACCTTCTGTAAACTTCTCCTTGCCCTATATTTTTATCTTGCTGCATGGCACCACCATCCATCCAGTGTTCCAACCCATATGCTAAGAATCGTTCTTAGCTCTACCAGCACTTTTATCCCATCCCTAAACCTATAAGTCTCATAATTCTTTCCATCCTACTTCTTAAATATCTCTCAAATCACTGAAGTTTCTCCAGTTACAAAGCCACTGCCTTATTTAAGATCTGCATTACTTCCCAAGTGGATTATTTCAGGATTACTTCCAACCCATTCTCCATTCTACAGTTAACGATCTTTCTAAAACTTCTGTCTTTTATGCCAAGTTCCTATAAACAAACTTTTAGTGATTTTGTTCCCTTTGAATTACAGTTCATTTAAAAAAAAAAAAAACAAAACTGAATTCCCATGATCTTTGGAGATGTGCTTGCTGACATTCTCCAGCCATCGGTCTGTTGCTCGTTCATTTGGTCAAATTTGTGCATCCTTAAAATCTTTGCTGAGACATCACTTATTATAGGCAGTTTTCCCTCATTCCTCTGTTTTAGAGTAACAGGGGCATCTCCTCTGTGCTCCCACATTTCCATGTTTCCATTTAACAGTGTATTTATATTTTGTATCATCCTTTTATCTGCCTTTACTGTTAGCTACTTTTTCTTGGTGAACCCAGAACAAGCCATCCAATGAAAATTTGTGAGATGCCTGAATATAATGTGGATTTAGTGGGAGCATACTGCCTGATATGCACCACTCTAGACATTGATCATATAACTATGAAAAATACAGAGCCCCTGTCCTCAGAGAACTTACCTTCCAATAGAGACAACAAGAAAATAAACTCATATTCTAAATGGTTGAAAAAAAAAAATAAGTAGAGCCATTTAAAAACCTCTAATCAGCTGTTTTTTTGTAACAACCAGAAAGACAGCTATTCTTCAAATTGCAGATTTTATTTTCAGTATCAGAATTTCTGGATAAAGTGTAAAAATGATACTAAGCTAGAAGTTTTATCTATAAACCTCATATCAAACTTCAGAATGTCTCTGAATGTGTATGATTTAACGTAAGTATGATGATCATCTGATAAAACTCATAGAAAATACTGTAAACAATTCCAATTACATTGGCTTAAAACATTTAAAATCAAACTTTGCATATAAAATTTATTTCAGAAATCTCAAACCATAAAGTATGCAAAGAAAATGGGCTGTGAATGGATATGAGAGTCTAAAAAAGTGTCTAATTTCTAATTCCAGCTGCAAGGAAAAGAATGTCAACTATGTGAGACTGTGGCTGTGTCTGCATCCACAAAGTGATTTTAAAAATGATTGAATTCATTTAAATGGCCAGTTATTTTGACAAAACCAACAACCGAAAGTGGCCAAATCTTGTCAATACCTGGTTGTTTGCATTCAGGCTACTTGCCCCCTCAGTTTGGTTCTTATGTGTAGATAGTCTGTTTATCAAAAATCCAGGGTGGGCCACTAATGTCATTTTGTGAAAACACATGATACCAAATAAGAGTGTTTTCTGGCCATTTGCTCTTGGCCACCCACGTGTCTGAGAATGCAGTACACAGGGCTCCGTACCTTGAGGCTTCATATTTTTTCTCATCTTCTGAAGGTGTGGGAAGAAATAGTGTGATTGGAAAGTAGTCAGCCTGGTGGTTGTAGAGGCACAGTTCCCATAGCAGATTGTTATCAATCCAAGGGTCAACTAGCAGGGATTACCACCTAAGGACCTAGCCATTTGTACTTTACTGTAACTAACCTGACTAGGCTAATAGATAGAGATGTTTACTCAAAAGCAAAGACTTGCATAATTTTTTTTTTAAAGTGAAGCTTCTTTTGCTTTTGAATTGCGTTTGTTTCTGTAACAATTCCCCAGCATTAGTTTCTGTCAAATAAAAGACCAACTAGTATTTTTCTAAATACAAACACCAACAAATATGCTTACTGCAATTACGATATCTGCTTTTTCACTATTGTCAGGGGAGATTGAAAAGCCTCATTGCTTTTATTTCTTGTAATGCTGATTAAAAATAAGAAAAATGTACACATACAATTCAATGAGGACTGTGAGAAAAACAATGTATGTCTGAAAATGTAGTCTGATGGTCCCACTGATCTTTAGCCAGGATTATTACAATATTAATGTATAAAAGTACAAAATACATATACAGGCTACCATAGTACTATTTTAGTGTATTTTTAACAGTGCTTATTCCTTGCACCTAATCAGTACATCTTATTGCTCTATGGTGTCCAAAAGTAAAAATTTATCCTTGGAACCTAATGCATATTTGATCTTTTCCTACCAGGCAGGTCAAAAGTCTTTTTGGTGAAATAATTATGAAATAGACATGATGCTATTATTATTACAAATTTAAGTTGCCCTGACTAATCATTTTGTGTAGTTTAGAGATAGATATAGTAGAAATGGCAGAACTAGAAGAGGAGGTGGTAATTCATTTGCTCATACTTAGACATTTACATTGGGAAGAAATGACTGGAAAAACAATCATTTATTATTCTTCAGGATGCCCGAGTCAGCAAAATCACCTGCATATGGTTGAGAGAGGGGTCCCTCACAGTGCAGATTTTGTGTTTGATTTTATGGAGCACTGAAAAGCCAGTAGCTGTGGATGGCATTTATATTTAGTAAGAGTGCAATATACTCGTTTGAAGTTGGGAGATGAGTATTTATTGAAACAGCTGGCAAATCAGCAGGAAAATGCTGATTTTGAAAAAACTATTCTTCTTCTGTGGAATCAGACCTACTGTATTTAGCAACACTATTATAATTGAACACAAAACTGCATTAAAATACCATTAAGAAGGAGACAGAAATCCAGAAAAATAAGAGAATTCTCAGTTAAAAGCTGTCACAGCAGTCCTGAGTCAGCTCTTTTAAGCATAAATGCACAAATGCACAAATGATCGTTCAAGTATGACACCAGATGAACCCACTGGACTCTCTTTCCTCATCACTTGCAGCCACTGTCAAATGCAGCCAGTACATTTTTCCAGGCTGACTCACCTACAGGAGCTCATCCATCTCAAAACTCAGGAGCACTGATTCCATCCTCTTGTGAAATTAAAATGCCAGGAAATTGGATGAAATTTAGGACACAAATACAGCTTAGCCTTCCCCTGAAAATAATCTATGTCATAGTAAAGGACATTCTCTAACTCCTACTGATCCTTGAGCCACCACTTAAAAACACAGACCATGCTTTTGTATGGACATAAGGAAACCAAAGGATCACCAGGTCATTTTTTTTTTTCCAGAGGGGAATACTGGGAACTGCTTAATGTATGTAACTCACTAAAGGTCACAAAACTGGTTTGTGGCTAAAACCAGAACTTCTGACTTTCAATCCAGTGTCCTTTCGACCACACTCTTTGCCCTCTCTAGTTTGTCACTAATGGTGGTTGCTATGTTGAAAATAAAGATAGACTTCATCCCCACCCTGGCCCTTAAAGGCAACTAGGAGGATTGGAGTGGGTATAAACAGTGGGACATTTTGTGATGCACTTAACTGTTACTATTTTCTCCTCCTGCATTTAATAATGACAGCAGTCAAGTAGGGTTTGTCTACCTCCCCACACAGCCCAGGAAAGTCCTGTGGCATACCACTGAGCAGTTTCCAGAGCAACAGACCATTTCTCTGCCTTCTGCTGCCCTGGAAATGCCAGGGAAATACTGGCCATGCAGAAGGGCACGATGCAGATACCTGAGAACTCTCCCAGTGTAGTTCAGCTCTGGCCCAGGTCCATCTCAACGTCAGAAGTCCATCCAATCATTCCTCAAAAATGTACTAATGTTTGTTTTGTTGTTGTTTTAATGGTGTATAAAAAAAATAAAAGAGAAATTCTCTGTAAATCCAACTGAGTTTCACCTTTATTCATATAGTAGTCTAAGATAAATCTCATGTTCCCTTGTACAAATTATACCTGAATCTATCTTTCGATAACTGTGGAATCTCAACTGCTTAAGGGCGAGTTGGCTTCCCAGGATGCACCACTGGAAGTCCACGTGGCTTGACAATGTCCATCTCTTCTTAGATCTTAATCTTCTTAGATCTTAATCTCTTAATTTCTGTTAATTTAAGAGACTGTAAAGGTGGTTCCCGGAGAAGGCGATGGCATCCCACTCCAGTACTCTTGCCTGGAAAATCCCATGGATGGACGAACCTGGCAGCCTGCAGTCCATGGGGTCGCTGAGGGTCGGACATGACTGAGCGACTTCACTTTCACTTTTATGCATTGGAGAAGGCAATGGCAACCCACTCCAGTGTTCTTGCCTGAAAAATCCCAGGGACTGCGGAGCCTGGTGGGCTGCTGTATATGGGGTCACACAGAGTTGGACACGACTGAAGCCCATTTCCAGTGGGCTTCAAGAGGCCACTTTTTTGTGTCCAGCCTTATTCCTCAAGGCTTTGCTGGTAGCTCAGACGACAGACTCTGCCTTCAATGCAGGAGACCCAGGTTCAATCCATGGGTTGGGAAGATTCCCTGGAGAAGGAAATGACAATCCAGTCCAGTATTCTTGCCTGGAGAATTCCATGGACAGACTATGGGGTTGTAAAGAGTCAGTCATGACTGAGCAACTAACACTTTCACTTTAACGCTTACTCCTCAAAAGTGCAATCCTGCCACCTTCCACATCCTCAAGATTAGAGATGGGTTTATCTCAAACATGCATCACCTAGCTCTCATAAAATCCCACCATTTTTCACCTTTAGAGAAGCTAGAAATTATTCGTTAAGATTCCTATCATGGTTCTGGGAAGTTTAGCAGGAAAGAAACAGAAAATTTGAGAACTTACTCTTCAGTTGAGAGTTCAGTTAATGTTCTTGTGGTTGAAAATTTAAACCTAGCTTAAACTTGTGAATATTCAAGTTCATACCTTCTTGGCAAAGCATGACCTCCCTTTCTTCATGGAGAAAAATTGTAAAAACTTCAAAAGTTACTTTTTAAATCATTTTAATTGCAAATGAATTCAAAACATAAGGATGAAATATCTCTGAAGTTGCACATAGTTACTAATACTAGAAGAGAAAAGATTGAAGTAATTTCTTCTAGACTTCATCAAACCATAAATATCCAATGTTCTCTTGGAAAATTTGGAGGGTTGCGTGCATAAATTCTACATGGTTCCTTATTTTTTTAAATATGAAATAGAATTGAGGAGAACTTTGTCTAGGGTGTTTCTAGTGAAAACCTAAAATCTGCCTTATTCTGTTTCCAGAGAGGTGTTTTGATTTTCTCTCCTATTCTGGTATTTGCTAATATATTTTTATTCTTCTAACCACATGTATTATCAAGAAAATCATTAATAAATCCTTGTAAGAAACTTGGCTTTGGCCTTACCAAATTCTGAGGATGAATCTGTGTTTTTTACAATAATTGCCTACAACTTTTGTTGGTTCAAAGTTTAAACAATCCTGAGCCATAACTACATTACTTTGTAATAGTCCCGTATCAGTGATATTGAACATTTCCACATTTTGATTTAAGGCACTTTGATTTACATGACAGTCTCGGTATAATCTTTCAATCTGTCTTTTAGAAATTTTTGTCTGCCTGTATTTAATAGCATTTATTTTGGCATTTCATTTTGCTTCTAGCAGTTTCTTTATGGATTTTTTGATAGAACATTTTTAGTACACTCTTGGCATTGAATGTAATGTTACTTTTATTAATTTTGTGGAGAAACAACATTTATTGAGTGCTTACTCGACACACAATTATGCAAAAGCTTTACATCTGTTGAGTTGTTTTATGTGGGAACTTTTCACACAGAATTCTAAGCCCAATAATAAATTCTTTTCAAAGGCAAATGTTCCATATTTTTGGTTGCCCTTTCCCATTTTTCCCCTATGCTGCCACTTGGCCATGCTACACAAAATTTCCTGCAAATATTTTGATTGACTATCTATTGCAATTAAACACAGCATGGGAATCTAGGACAAGATGTGTCCATGAGCAGCAGCGCTATACTTCACCTGCTTATAAGTTCAGAAGCTGTTATAGGTAAGGACACTCAGGACATCTTTATTGATCCATATACCAGCCTGCTCTGCTCCACTTCTGTATGAAAGGATCATGAGACCGGTTCTTTGAACTATCTCCTAAGATCAGTGCCTGAAGGATATAAAGCTTGAAGGTTAAAGAAAGATCTGTATATACTACATGTACATTCATGCAGTGATTTACTTGCGTGAAATGATTTGCTAGACAACGTTGGGACAGGAGTGTGAGAAAGCCTGATTTCTATGCTTCTTTGGGCTAAAATGAATATGGAAAAGTAGGGTGGGCTTGGAAGTGTTGATGTTAAAACTTCACTGTACCTCACTGATACAGTTTCAGCCTACACTGGCCCCAAGGAAATCTGGATTGCCCCAAAGCCAGACAAAACCTATAAATAGGGCAATGAGGAAACAGATAAGCTGACAAATGCATACAGATATACATACATTTTGGGTAAAACAAACCAAAAAATGGTGTTGAGAAGAGGTGCTTTTTTCTTGTACCAGCATGTAATGATGCGCGTGCTTTCACCCAGAGCAGTTTCCTCACCGATCCGTGGGTGCAGAGGGAGGCAGCCCTAAATCCTACCCGTGTCAGTTCAGGTCCTTCAAGAAATGTTGGCTGACAAGCTGGAATGAGTCTTTAGGGGTTTCAAGGAGAGGGAGCGGAAGAGGGCAAGACCTGCCTCCTGGTGTAATGGCTTTGTGAAAGGAGAATGGGAAGAAAGGAGAGCAGGGTAGGAAACACTTCAGAGTCATGGGAGTTCTGAGATGTGTCCAGCCAAGCCAGTGAGGAGTGGCCCAACAAAGGCTGTTCACTGGCGCCCCACACTGGGCACGAATGGCCAGGCTCGAGTACCCATATTTGTTTTAGCCATGGATGGAAGGGAAGTATAGAGTTCCCACTAACACCACAGTGAATCCAGAGGTGCTACCACTGGAGACTGTCAGTGAGCTGCACCCACATCATATTCACCTGGGGAGAGCTTAGTGGCCTCCAGTCATGTCTATATACCCTCAATATCCATAAAGTGTGAGTCTTTGTGTTGCGATCTAATGTTCCCTAAAGTGTCTTAAATGAATCTTCCACTGGAATATTCGTTGCTTGGTGCACGTCAGCTCACATAATTAAACCAGATGCATCTCCTTTCTCTGTGCAAATATCTTTGTGGTTAGTCCTTCCAAGCTTATGCTGCTTCTCTAACTCTTACAATTTCTTTTATTTTTATTTTGAACCCTTCTCAAAGTCTCTTTTAAGAAAACAAGTACAATATGTCCCTTCGTAACATTCTCCCCACAATAAAGCTATTTCATAATTTTAATTCTGTGTACTATCTATCTTTTTGAGGGATCACATCTCTAAGTCCCATCTATTATTGCTTTTTCTCTTATGTTGGTGTGGCAATTAAGAGCTATGTAACTTTTATTTGGGAGGGGGGAGGATACTATGACCTCTGGAAAAACTAGAGTCAGGTTCAAACTCAATACCTTTGGAAAGGAATTTTCAACTCTTCTTGCTTCCCATATGTTACTAGTTAAGGTAAGTAATGCTAGTTGCTACAATAAAGACAAACTCCAAAATCTTTGTATCTTATTAGTAATAAAAGTTATCCAGCATAGTTTTGGAGAGGGTTCTTTTTCGTTTAGTAACTCAAGGACTCGGATTTCTTCCATTTTGTTATGTTCCTTTATCATCATATGACTTACAGGGTAGTTGCATCAGGGGAAGAGTAGGAAGCATGCTGGCTCTTGAACTGCCTGAATGAGAAGTGATATACGACTTCTGTTCACATTCTCAGCTGCCAGAACTTACTCCCTTGTCCCCAGCCCAGCTGAAAAGGATGCTGGGAAATATAAACAAGCATAATGACCTTTGTTGAAGACTGTTCTTGCACACCTTGCCAACTTTATTCTCACTCCAGGCTGGTGTGACTATCTCATAACCCCTGAAGCATCTCCATGAGTATATTCTCTCCTATACCAGGAAAGAAAGGACAAATCTTTATAAAAAAAGAAGAATGAGGTGTTGCTAAATATACTTTAAAATACTCATCCAAACATCACATGTCTCTTCATGCCAATATTCTTTATGTTTTCAAAGCTTATAGTATTTGTCTTTTTTCCAAAATATCTTTTCTGAAGAATGTTATTTGAAGAACTAGAATCAAGAGGAATGTAGACTAAGGGTAGCAGAAAATTAAATGATTATGTTTAAGACATACTCTTGCCTGGAAAATCCCATGGACGGAAGAGCCTGGTAGGCTGCAGTCCATGGGGTCGTGAAGAGTCGGACACGACTGAGCAACTTCACTTTCACTTTTCACTTTCATGCACTGAAGAAGGAAATGGCAACCCACTCCAGTGTTCTTGCCTGGAGATTCCCAGGGACAGGGTAGCCTGGTGGGCTGCCATCTATGGGGTCGCACAGAGTCGGACACGACTGACGTGACTTAGCAGCAGCAGCAGCAAAGACATGCAAACAAGTCAGTGGATTATTTAAAAGCAGATGATTACATTCTGTCTGTTATAAAAGTAGACCATAATGTGATTGTTTTAGTCTTGTCATTAGAACTAATTAGAACAAAAAATTGGTTCTTTCTTGGCAGATGAAAAATCCAATTTACTGAATGTCTTAGCTTTCTATTGCTGATTTAACAAACTATAGTAAAGTTAGTGGCTTAAAACAATTTATTCCTTCTCAGTTCTGAAGTACGTAGTCTGAAATGAATCTTACAGGAGTAAAAATCAAGGTGTTGATAAGGCTGATTTCTTTCGGAGGATCAAGGGAAAACAAAACCCATATATTGCCTTTTCCTCCTTCTAGAGACCTCCAGCATTCTTTGGCTTGTGGTCTCATCTCGCCAATCAGTTCTTCTGCCTTTTCCTCACTTCCTCTGTCTTTGATCCTCCTGCTTCCCCTGCAAAAGGACTCTTGTGATAATATTGGGCACATACAGCTAATCTAGGATAGTCTCCTTACTCTCAACATTAATTCGATCACGTTTGCAAAGTCTCTTTTACCATATAAGGTAACATATCCCTTGGTTCCAGAAATTAGGATATGGACATCTTGGAGAAGGATGGGGATTATTCAGCCTACCATACTAAGTCATCTGTAATCTTCCTTACATTACGTTCTTGTCAATAGCCTATGCTTAGCAATCAGCTGGCTGATGCAATAGATTCATTTTCATGAAACTAAATGACTGGTGCAGTAGCAAAATCTTCATCATTAGCTACTATGAATTGGTTAATGAGTGCCCACTTAATAGGTGGTATTGATAATGTGTGCAGAGTTGAGCAAATTTATGTAGAAGCCAAGGAACCTTTTTGGAAAAAAAAAAAAAAAGATCAAAAACTCTACCACTTCTTTGTTGGGACTCAGAGTTCAGTCTTCTCTGAGATTCTGCTAGCTAAACCACAAAGGTCCAGAGGTAAGATAGAGTCCCCAGTGGCACCATATTCTCAGTGACAACCTATCAGGAACAGTAAAACTCATCTTACCTGATAGAGAGGAACTGAATTTTTAATTTAAGTCCCAAACACCTCCAGTCATGATGGCAGATTGGGTGATCTAGACATGAGGAAATGTTCATAAAATCACATAAATCCAGTAACCTGATTCTTTCCTGAATATTGATCTGATCTTTCCTAACCTGGACCTGGTTTTTCCTTTTAAGTGTCATATACTCTGATATTTTCCATGACCTAATTTTTACCATTGTAGTGGTGTTGCTGTAGAACTGCTCTGAAATTTTTAACCAATGTAATGGAATTATAATGGCCTTATAATGGGCTCCCCATAATTTCTTTTTACTATTGTAATGCTGTCATAATGGCATTGTAAGGGGTTTTCCATAAACATACACTGAAATCATTTCGCCACCATCATGACAGTGAAATGAGTCCCCACAGAGTTTATTTGAAATTGTTTTGCTCTTCTAATGGCATTATAAATGCAGTCTTCATAGACTTACAGGGAAATTGTTTGACCATCATAATGTGGTCTTCATAGACTTACAATAAAATCGTTTATAAGTGTAATGTGGTTTCCATTAACTTGCACTAAAATCATTTTCCTACCATAATGGCATTATAATAGGGTATCCATGAATTTGGACTACCAAAGTTTGGTTCTTCTGATGGCATCATAGCAGCATTGCTATTAAGACAGTTAAAGTAATGTTGATGTTCTGTTGTGTCATAAGCAAAGACTATAAGCAATGCACATCAACTTTTCACACTTAAGTATCATGTGGTTTTTCCTTTAAAAATAGTGTCCTGACCGCAATATACTTTATAAACCAACAATAATCAACTTCTCAAATAACTAGATGATGGAACTCTAGATTCCTAAGTCATGAGATCTCATCTTATGCACCTTCTATATAAATCTGATTTTTAAATTAATTTAACTGTTTTTCTTTTTCTTTTTTGAAAAGTGATACATCATTTCCTCTTGGCCCTTTAAAATATCATTTTTTTATAAATTCTCTTTTATGAGATTGCAATGAAGTACAAACATTGCTTTCTAGTCCTTAGTTTGAGCATTCTGAAGTGTATGATATTTATTACTTTGGTCCCTTTTATTTACAAGAGGAAACACAAACAAAAATCACTGGGAATAAGCAGGTACAGTATCAATACAGATCAAAAGCATTTAATAAATATATTGGATTAAATATCTACTAGATGAACAGATCCAGTGTTAGTTATGTTATTCAGATACGCAAGCAGAGTGAAAGGTGTAATGTTGAGTTATATGTTCGCATAGCTTGCCGTTAGGAATGGCAACCCACTCCAGTGTTCTTGCCTGGAGAATCCCAGGGACAGGGGAGCCTGGTGGGCTGCCGTCTATGGGGTCACACAGAGTCAGTAACGACTGAAGCAACTCAGCAGCAGCAGCAATGCAGCTTCGCAAACAGCTTTCTGGGACACATCTAATACAGATGATAGGTCAGCCTGGAAAATTTTTAATTAGTCCTTTTCTGAATTAGCAGTAGCATAGTGAAGATATGTATGATTTCAGGAAGTGCAACATGTTATACTTGTATTGCTATGGGTTTGATTTCTGTTGTCATCAAAATCTTACTGTGTTCTCAGGTTCATTTCCTTGAGGTACACCCATGAGTTCTCATATCAGAAAGAAACCCTATGTAATTAGGTATGAAATAGATGGGGACCACTGCACATGATTTAGAAAAGAACTTCAATTATTTTTAGAAAAAGCAAGTGTTTTATGAAAGCCACTAGCCATACCTTTGTCTTGGAGTTAAAAGAAATTGCGTTGGAAGAGTTCCTTTTTTAGCTCTAGAATGTCTCTCTAAGGTCAGCTCTTCAATTATAAGCATAAAGCAAATATGTGTTATTGCCCTGGATAAAGGGTATAACAAGATGTTTCTATTGGTAAGAATTGTCTCCCCGATACACACTTAGTAGGTAATGATTGTCTGAAGAGGAGGTGAAAAAATATTATACAGAGGTCAAGGAACCTTTTCAGAACATGGAAATCAAGACCCAAACCACTTTCCTTTTGAGGTTCAGTCGTAACCCATCATCTTTGTTGATTAAAATGGTTATCCAGCAGAGGTTCCCAGGTAGAAGAGATTTTCTAGGAGCATATCAGTGGAGTTATACCTTGTGGGATGCCTGGAGTGGTAACTGAGTTCAGTGCTGAGACATTTGTGGTCATGGGTTGATGGACAAAAGCAGTGGGATATGTATCTTAAGCTTGTAGCCTCTTCCAATGCTGTGTCTGCTTTCTCTGGTGGCTCAGATGGTAAAGAATCTGCCTGCAATGCAGGAGATCCAGGTTCCATCCCTGGGTTGGGAAGATCCCCTGGAAAAGGAAATAGCTGCCCATTCCAGTATTCTTGCCTGGAGAATTCAATGGAAATAGGAGCCTGGCAGGCTGCACTCCATGGGGTCACAAAGATTCGGACACGACTGGGCAGCTAACAATTTTCAAACAATAGCTATACATTATTTAAAAGGAAAAAAATGATGATATTATTGCATCGGGGACTTTTCTTTGTGCCTTACATGAATTGTCTTGAAAAAACTTTATGATATTTGTCTTACCCATGGGAAAACTGGGACGATAAATTACTTGACTAAGTTCCCACAGCCTTTAAGTAGTTGAGCCAGAGAGATTACTTTAATCAGTTTGACTCTGATGTCTACCTTTTTGGCACTGTAACATTTTGGGATCTCAAGCTTCAGGACCCTCATCCCTAACACACTGACACAGTAGGATTTTGACTTTCAGGACTTGAGATCAAAGATGGTAGGAATGATGTAAGAACTGGAACTTACACTTAGAGTGATATAAGGAAACATTTTGGAAGTCGTTTAGATTCTTCCTACTATTTAGATTCTGAGACCTTAGAGAGTATGCTGGGATACTAGTGACATCAAGAGAAGCAGATGAATTTAGTATCCCAAGGTGTGGGTCCACATGTGTTTGCAGCAGACTGAGGAGCCTTCGTTCATTGAATTGATGGTTTTCTAATTCTTTCTCCTGAGTGTGAAGTAGATCTGATTCCCTTGGAATGAGAAAGTCTCCAGAGTTGTTGAAATATTCAGGGAGTTGGAAGAGTCCCAAGAGAGATCTTTGAGTTCCTGGTAATAGGCATGTGAAGGCTCTAGAGATTAATTTGAATACTAAAAATAAAAATGACCCTCTTTATATCACAAGCTCATGAAACAGGCCATTTTGCATATTCTGCAAAGACCTATGGATTAACATATACTAGCCAGATTTCATAAAATCAAAACACAACCAATGATTGTCTCAGAATTACATAATTTAAAAAGTCACAGGCTTTTACAGCCAAAGTTGGGTAATTGATTTATGAATATAACAGGAAAACAAATCGCAAGGGTCAGAGGATGGTAACAAAATAACATCAGGATAAAGTTAAGAAAATAACTGCATCCCAAATATGAGATAGCTATCACCTAATTGGCATTTAAAAGGGCAAAAACAAACCTTTATGATTCTTAGCATTTCACTGTTGCAAAAAGATTCATGTCAACATTCATCCCTCAACATTAACAAGCAGTCTTATACGTCAGTGGAAAGATATTCAGACTGGCTATCAAACAGCGTATATAATGCAACCTACCTCAGAGGTTTGTTGTGAGGATTAAACGAGATCATTCACCTATAGCATTTAACATAGCACTTGACACACGGTAAGCGTCCAGCGGATGGTGGCTCTTACTCAGCATTTATTGTTGTGTTCTTGTTATTTGCCAGTAAGCCATGTGCCTTTAGACAAGTCCTGTCTGAGTCTCAAGTGGGCTGTCTTCAAGATGGGGAAATCAAATTAGGCAACTTCTAAGCTCTTCTTAATATTCAAGTTTCAATATATGCTGGCAGAATTCTGCTACAGTTTTCTTTCTTTCTTTTCTCCTGCAAACTTCTTTAAGATAACTCACAGTTATGTAAGTACAGGAAGTAAAACTATTGTGAAAATCTGATGAAAAAATAACCAAATTATTTAGACCAGCTGTGAGAAAAGCACATGGAGTGACTTGCTGGACAGCAAAGATGACGATTCCAAGGGTAAGATTTACTGTGGACCCTTAAGAAGAAGAAAGAAAAAACTGGTGGCTAAATAACAAGAATTACTGCCAAACACTGGCTAATCATGGAACCGCTTACTCAGTAGCCTCACGAGATGCCAGAAAAGCAACGTTATCAGCAGAATCCACTTCAAATAAAAATATATTTGGGGTTAGCAACATGAGTTATATGGTGAATTGTGGAACATCAAAAGTCTTTTGAAATATTTTGATATGAAGAGGAAATACTTTTGTCAGTCAACAGGACTTACTGAGATTATTTGAGCAAAGAGTTCTCAAAGTGCTACAGAAGAGCAAAAGTCAAGCTTAGTAGGATGACATCTAGACAAATATTAAGTAAGCTGAGTTCAATGGAAACCAAAAACTAGAGCTAATTAATTCTGCGGCTTAAAGGGCAGAACATGAAATGCAATGGGGGCTTCCCAGGTGGCGCTAGTGGGAAAATACCTGCTTGCCAATGCAGGAGAAATAAGAGCCGCAGGTTGGGAAGATTCCCTGAAGGAGAGCGTGGAAACCAGTCCAGTATTCTTGCCTGGAGAATCCCATGGACAGAAGAGCCTGGCAGGCTACACTACAGTCCGTAGCGTTGCACAGAGTCGAACACGACTGAAGTGACTTAGCACACACGTGTGCATAGGCACAGATCTTGATCTTGACAACTGCCAAAGCTTTCTGGTTTGCAATTATTACTTTGATATAGCCTCATTATTCTGACAAGTAGAGCAAGCCTTTGACAAAAGTGTGATGAAAAAAAATATTGGTATTTGGGGTTTTGGACAAAATTGAAGTTTTAGACATTGTTCATGAACTGTTAAAAAGTAACTTAGACCTGCAGACATACTCTTCCCCTTGTAGAGATGCCTAAGAAGATTATGTGACATGGCAGGAGGAGATGGAAGTGGCAGTAATGAAGAGTCTCCCATCCTGGTCCTAAAAATCCCTAGAGTTACCTCTGTGTCCTACAATTTCCCCCTCCCTTTTATTTTTCAAGCCACCTCTTTATTCTCTCTCCATGCTTAAACTGTGACTTATAACAAAGATACACTAACAATACATCACCTGCTCATACTGTCTTTTCTCTGAGTTCTTTGCATCATTTGGTCCTTTCCTTAAATAGCTCTTCTTGCTCATCCCAACTATTAAAACTCGAGATTTATTTTTCTGAGCATAAGGAGTAATGATGAAAGAGCATGGAATATCACAAGGAATGATGTGATAGCCCTTCAATGGGTTATTACAACTCACAGTTTTTGTAGTATGAACATTTCTGCTTCTGCAACATAAATATTATTCATTTAACATGTCATTAAGTAGCCTGAATTGTTCAAACACTTTACTTTGCTTGAAAATTTACTATACCCTTCTGTTCAATGAGAATATACATTATTCATACTCAAAAGCTTTTTTTCAGAATCAATTTCCAAGAATTTTAATTAAGGTATAAATATATATAGTATGGAGGGGGGAAGTGTATAAGCCTGAAGTGTATAGCTCAATTGATAACCATGGTATATGTAAGTGTGTATAACTAGATAGTAGTTAAATGGACACACACATACACACACACACACACACACACACACACACACACACACACTGTAAAACAATTTTGATACCCTGGAAAGTTCTCTATGTACCTTCATAGTCAATACCAGCATCTACCCACCTCTCACGCCTCCTTCCACCAAGATGTAACCACTATTTTGTTTTCTGCCATAATTGGTTAGTTTTGTCTGTTCCTTAGCAACACACAAATGGAATCAAGTAATAGTTGTTTTTCTGTCTGGCTTCATTCAGTCATCATTATATCTGAGGTGAAAGAAAGTGAAAGTCGCTCAATCATGTCCAACCCTTTGAGACCAACTATTCAGTCCATGGAATTCTCCAGGCCAGAATACTGGAGTGGGTAGCCTATCCCTTCTCCAGGGACTCTTCCCCACCCAGGAATGAATCAGGGTCTCCTGCATTGCAGGAAAATTCTTACCAGCTGAGCTATCAAGGAAGCCCATATCTGTGGTAGCCACCCAAATTATTGTATGAAGCAGAAAATTAGCTTTTTCATGACTGTATAAATTCCCTTGTATCAATATAGCAAAATATATTGATTCCATGCATTTAATGGACAATTGGGCTGTTTCAGGTTTAGAGCCATTCTTAGCTGGACTAAGCATTCATGTTCACATCTTTGTATGAACGCATTATTATTTATCTTAGGTTTATGTCTTGGAAGAGAAATCTGGGTCATAGAGTGCTATGCATACAGGTCTAGTAGATATTGACAAATGGTCTTACAGAGCAGTAGAAGCAATTTAAACTCCCACCAGCATATAAGAATTCCAGTTGTTGCAAACCCTTCCCATCACTAGATATTGGGAGCGTTTTTAATTTTAACTCTTCTGGTATATGTGTCATGTTGTACAATCTTATATGCACTTGATGTGAATTTCCATGATTTATGATATTGAATTCAAAAATTCATAATTGAAAATTTGTGTTTCTATACACTGGGTTACCAGCTTCCATGGCAAACATGGTTCAGTTACTTACAAATTAAAACAAAAATATTAACACATTGAATTGAATGGGAGTTCAGAACTGGTTTTTAATTCTAGGTCTGCCAGAGACTGATAGAGTGATCTTGGACAATTCATTTTTCTTTTCAGGTTCTTGAGTTCCTGACCTATTAATTAATGGTTTACTTGTGTTGTTGTAAGGTTGTTTTTATTTCTAACATATATGATTTCATAAATATTTTATTCTCTGCCCCGATCTACATCTCTGGCCAGGGCAGGTGCCTAACTCTCTCCTCAGTGGAGAGGAACACACATGCAGAGAAAAAGTGTTGTTTCCTAAGTCATTTTTCATCAGTTGTCAGATTCCTTTGGATTCATTTAGATTTTTAATTATTTTCTTTAGCAGAAGCTGAAAGGATCTAATGGTCTGAGTTACTACTGATCCTTTGATGGATTTTTTTCCTGTAAGATTCCCACAGAAATTCCTTCTTGGTCCTCTGGGCAGAGGGACTTTGCTCCAGGGTGACCAGTTTTCTCTCATTAGTGCTGACACAGCTCTCCTGTGAGATCTAAACCTTAAAAAGGGTTGTGCTCTCAGTAGAGGGCTTCCTATCAGCTCCAGGCAAACTCCACACCTCAGGAGTGTTAGAGCACATCCTGTGGCCACAGAAACAGAAATAAATCTTTTTTGTTTCATGTAGTTAAGGCAGTAGTGATCCAAATTAATGAAAGGGTCATCACTTTTATCTGTATTTGAACTGGGGCTACAAAGATGAGTTCTCTTCTTCCTTTTGGTCTAAAACCAAATCAATGGTAACTGATGACCTAACCCATACATTTTGTTTTTCTGTTAAAATTTTTCTTCAGATCAGTTCAGTTCAGTTCAGTTCAGTCGCACAGTCATGTCCGACTCTGTGACCCCATGAACTGCAGCACACCAGGCCTCCCTGTCCATCACCAACTCCCGGAGTTCACTCAGACTCATGTCCAGCGAGTCAGCGATGCCATCCAGCCATCTCATCCTCTGTCATCCCCTTCTCCTCCTGCCCCCAATCCCTCCTGCATCAGAGTCTTTTCCAGTGAGTCAACTCTTCGCATCAGGTGGCCAAAGTACTAGAGTTTCAGCTTTAGCATCATTCCTTCCAAAGAACTCCCAGGGCTGATCTCCTTCAGAATGGACTGGTTGGATCTCCTTGCAGTCCAAGGGACTCTCAAAGTCTTCTCCAACACCACATTTCAAAAGTATCAATTCTTCAGCGCTCAGCTTTCTTCACAATCCAACTCTCACATCCATACATGACCACAGGAAAAACCATAGCCTTGACTAGACAGACCTTTGTTGGCAAAGTAATGTCTCTGCTTTTCAATATGCTATCTAGGTTGGTCATAACTTGCCTTCCAAGGAGTAAGCATCTTTTAATTTCATGGCTGCAGTCACCATCTGCAGTGATTTTGGAGCCCCCAAAAATAAAGTCTGACACTGTTTCCACTGTTTCCCCATCTATTTCCCATGAAGTGATGGGACCAGATGCCATGATCTTCGTTTTCTGAGTGTTGAGCTTTAAGCCATCTTTCCTCTTTCACTCTCTTTCACTTTCATCAAGAGGCTTTTTAGTTCCTCTTCACTTTCTGCCATAAGGGTGGTGTCATCTGCATATCTCAGGTTATTGATATTTCTCCCGGCAATCTTGATTCCAGCTTGTGCTTCTTCCAGCCCAGCGTTTCTCATGATGTACTCTGCATATAAGTTAAATAAACAGGGTGACAATATACAGCCTTGACATACACCTTTTCCTATTTGGAACCAGTCTGTTGTTCCATGTCCAGGTCTAACTGTTGCTTCCTGACCTGCATACAGATTTCTCAAGAGGCAGGTCAGGTGGTCTGGTATTCCCATCTCTTTCAGAATTTTCCACAGTTTATTGTAATCCACACAGTCAAAGGCTTTGGCATAGTCAATAAAGCAGAAATATATGTTTTCCTGGAACTCTCTTGCTTTTTCCATGATCCAGCAGATGTTGGCAATTTGATATCTGGTTCCTCTGCCTTTTCTAAAACCAGCTTGAAAGTTTTTCTTAATTCTCCAAAAATAAATGATTCCATTGGAGACTGTGCTTTGTAGGCTGCTAACTATAAAGTTAGAGTCTTGTAAAAGCCACGTTAACTCTTCAAAGCCATTTGATTTCTAGTTACTGTAGTGAAGTCATTGTTTACATGGAAATGAACCTAGAACATCATTGATTTATAAATACTGGGAGCATTATACCTACACCAGGCACTATGATATTCCTGAGAATAGAATCGTTTTAAAAAAGTCATCTTTCTCTGCCCTTGTGGGCTTACAGTCTTGTGTATGTCATGTGTAAGTTCTTAAGACTCTAAAGATGGCTAAATAGAGAAATCAAAGTCTAACAATGACTAGACATTCAAAAGGACCCTTCAAATGCAGACAGAAGAATCAGTTTCAAGCATCCATTTCTTCTGCAAATATTGTTTTGTTGTAGCCACAAGTTCCAGGAAACAAGCTCACTCAGAAGGACGATGTAGATAGTGGAGTACAGTTTATTACACCAGCGGCCCAAGGCAGAGTATCCTTTTAGCCAAGGATCCCAACCAGTTTTTGTGAAAACCTTATATACCCTAAGTGTACGTGCCCAAATCCACCTCCCTAAGTTCCCTGAAACTAGTCTGAACAAAGGAAAAGAAAGATACAATCAAAGTTAACCCATGATTCATATGCCTTAAGCCTAGGTAGTTAACAGTGGACAGTTATCAATAGGCTTGTGGTCATACCCCAATAAGCATAATAGAATGTATGATTCTATTCAATTACACAGATAATTAGAGTATTCTTTTAGGCAATGAAGAGTCTAGGTATGAGCCCTGTGGCTCTTCCATCAGCGGAGACTGGTTTCCAGTTGGTATGTTGTTTCCATAGATACTGGGCATATAGCTCAAAGTCCACAGTCCAGCCCAGGATGGAGTCCTGCTTTTAAGATGGAGCCTGTTCTGTCTGTTTCCTCCTTCAGTTTTACTTCATCTGATTCACCTGGTCTTGTTCTTAGCCCTAAGGAGTCAGCAGTGAACAAAACCTATGTACCTTTTGTCCTCTAGAGTTTCTGACCCATGGCTATCTGAGATTCTGCCTTGAAAATTCCATGCTTAATGACTAAGAGTCTGCATCACTACTAAATTATTAACAACACAGTTTTACTTTTCATATGAATGCTTATTTTCATATGGAAACTCCTCCCAGGAAACCCAGGACCTGGTTCTTCTTCCCTTCTGAAAGTGTAAATATGGTTTGTGTGTGTGTGCTTGGGATTATTTACTGTTGTCAAGAACATATGCAACTTGGAGGGAAATGGAATAACTCTCACATCTTAAATATGCCCTGTCAAGAGTGCATATTAATTACAACCTGCTCCATTATATCCCATGCAGACCAGTATGTGATGCAGTTAGTCCACTAGATTTAGAGTTGGAAACTTGAATTTAGATCTCAGCTCTGCCATTCAGTATTTAAGTGACCTTGGTCAACTTATTTCTTGTCTCTGAATTTGATTAACCTCATCTGTAAAAAAAATTCCAGAAAAACTTCTACTTCTGCTTCCTTAACTATGCTAAAGCTTTGAGTGTGTGGATCACAACAAACCATGGAAAATTCTGAAAGAGATAGAAATACTCTTTCAGAAAAGAATTCAGACTACCTTACCTACCTCCTGCGAAACCTGTATGCAGGTCAAGAAGCAACAGTTAGAACTGGACATGGAAAAAACTGGTTCCAAATTGGGAAAGGCTGTATATTGTCAGCCTGCTTATTTAACTTATATGAAGAGCACATCATGCAAAATATCTGGCTGGATGAAGCATAAGCTGGATACAAGAAGGCTGGGAGAAGTATCAATAACCTCAGATATGCAGATAACACCACCCTTATGGCAGAAAGTGAAGAAGAACTAAAAAGCCTCTTGATGAAAGTGAAAGAGGAGAGTGAAAAAGCTGGCTTAAAATTCAGAATTCAAGAAACTAAGATCATGGCATCTGGTCCCATCACTTCACGGCAAATAGATGGGGAAACAATGGAAACAGTGAGACTTTATTTTATTGGGCTCCAAAATCACTGCAGATGGTGACTGCAGCCATGAATTTAAGACACTTCCTCCTTGGAAGAAAGGTGTGACAAACCTAGACAGCATATTAAAAAGCAGAAACATTATTTACCAACAAAAGTCCATATAGTCAAAGCTATGGTTTTTCCAGTAGTCCTGTATGCATGTGAGAGTTGGACCATAAAGAAGGATGAGCACCGAGGAATTGATACTTTTGAACTGCGGTGTTGCTGAAGAGTCTTGAGAGTCCCTTGGACTGTAAGGAGATCCAACCAGTCCATCCTAAAGGAAATCAGTCCTGGATATTCAATGGAAGGACTGATGCTGAAGGTGAAGCTCTGATACTTTGACCTCCTGATGCAAAGAACTGACTCATTGGAAAAGACTCTGATGCTGGGAGGGATTGGGGGCAGGAGGAGAAGAGGACGACAGAGAATGAGATGGTTGGATGGCATCACTGACTCAGTGGACATGAGTTTGAGCAAGCTCCGTGGATGGTGAAGGACAGGGAAGCGTGCTACAGTCCATGGAGGCTCAAAGGGTCAGACATGACTGAGCAACTAAATGACAACAATAGTATCTGTAAAGTGGGGATAATAATTCCCATTGTCTGTTTAATCAAATTTTTCAAAAAGGAAATTGAACTGCATTGGAGATTCAGGACAGTTGTTTTAATTGTGTGGTATTAGCACCTTTCTGTGGAGAAGGAAATGGCAACCCACTCCAGTGTTCTTGCCTGGAGAATCCCAGGGACGGCAGAGCCTGGTAGGCTGCCATCTATGGGGTCACACAGAGTCAGACACGACTGAAGTAACTTAGCAGCAGCAGCAGCAGCACCTTTCTGTGTAATAAAAAGAGTTTGTACTACAGTTACCTCTCATGTTCATGGCTATTGACAACTGGGAGGAGTGAAGAGGAGTGCTGTCTGCTTACAACCATTTATGCAACATCACATTCCCTTCTTCTTTGCCAGTCATCATTTATTGAAAATACTATTTTCCAGGGATCATATCATGTTTTGAGTTTAAGTATAGGATCTGGTTGACTGGGCACATATGCTTTCAGAAGTATACCTTATTTCATGGAGTGACGACTTCCACAAAGTTCCCTCAACCATGCTTCACTCAGCCATGGGGTGCTTCCTTTCCTTATGGGTCAGTTATCCCATTGCGCTAATGAGGCATCCATAAACCAGATAATATCACTCAGGCACAAATGACAATTAGATGGCAGAGCTGGAATTCGAACCCATTAGACAGCTTTACTTCCAGGGGTCTGTTCTCGAATCATTGAACAAGGCTCGTGCTTCGTCTCAGCTCAGATTTCTTATTTACAGTTGATGTTTCATTGTCTGAAATTTCACAGCTTAGCTCTTTGACCCCTTAAAAACACGTTTAAGCAATTGTAGCACTCTTGCCTCAGTGCACTTTTATTTTTGCTTAATCAATTCATCAAGGCCTTCTATTGTTAGTAGGAGTAAGGCAGAAACCAACAACTCTCACGACAGCTCCAAACATTCAATTACTCATTGGAATGAGTAGTGTTTTACAGAAGCAAAATAGACACACCCAGGATTATCATGATTTAACAAGAGAGCTGCTCTAAATCTGAGCATACATGGAATATGCCTCTGCTACAAAAGAAATAATATGGAATCTGACTTTATAATTGTTTTTATCCCATAAGCAATGTTATTTTCTATATGCACCCAGTTTGTCTGTATCTGACTTTATAAATTAGGACTAAATTCGCCAGAAGTAGACAGCTCAGGTGTAGTAATTGACACCACCGAAGTCATCGGAAAACCTTCCTTTCTCTCTTTTTCCGTTTCATCATCCTCCAAGTGTGTGGCTTCCATCCTCACGGTCCAAAGTGGCTGCTACAGGACTGGTCCTCATGTCAATATTTCAGGCAGCAGGAAAAAGCCCAACGGGAAGGGCCGAAGGGTGTGTGCAACCTGCCTTGAAATAAATTCTTCTGCAAGTACCACACAATAACTTCTGCTTACATCCCTTTGACTATATCTTATTCTCCTGCTCTTTCTTAGTTGTACAGAGATAAAAGTTGCTACTTTATTAATAATCACTCCCACTGCTCTTTGCCATTCTCTCTCCCTCCCCACTTCTCGGAAAACCAAAGCTAGCTGTTATACATATATTCCTACATTTCTATAGCATTATACAAGCAATTGATATATGTGTTGTTTATAGTGATCAGAATTGGATCGTCCTATACAAATTATTCTGCAGCTTCATTTTAGATTCATCTCTGTGAATCAGCTTCATATAGATGTCCTCATTCTTTTTCAATAGCTGCTTCAGATCCTTTAGTATCAATATGCACAAATATTTCACTACACAACTTTTACTGATTAAGATGTCCAAAGGGCAGCAAAATCAGCTTGATGAAGTACTGAACACAGCTAAAAAATCAAGAGACTGAATAGCTGAGAGAAAGTTAGAAGCTTTAGGGTCAAGCACAGTAAGTGGGTTAACGTGGCTAGCTGAGGACACAGAGCATGCTCAGAGCGTGGCTGCAGCGTTTTCAGGACAGAGGGGGCACTTGTTAGCAGAGCTTCTGATGCCACAAAATCCCTAAAGATGCCATTTATGCCATCTGGCTTTGTTGTTCCTCTCAATCAGCATCTTTAGACATTTCTACTATTCATTTTTTCCCTTTTCAAAACGTCTCTCCAATCAAATCACCATCTAATTTCTAAATTCTGGGGGGAAAAAAAGAGTTTAAAAAAATTTAAAACTTTGCCCTTAAACTACTTTTTCAAGTTATTAGTCCACCTGTTGATAGCCTGCCTGTCCGTTTTGAGTTCAAGAATTCTTTTTATTTTTCTTGCACACATTTTTCCTTCTCGTTATTTGGCCCTCTTTCCCCTTTTCCTTGCTCTTTGATAATAGTCCTCACCTTCTTATGCTTTTCAGATAATTATTTATTGAAACACAAACCAGCATAGATGCTCTTATCTTGAATTTGCATACGTATTTTAAATTTAACGTGGAAAGGAGCTGTATTAGACTCTGAATCTCCAGGTTTGTTGTTGCTTCTTCTGAAAACTGAGGCTTGTGCCTTACACTGCTCTCTTTCTCAACATGACCTATTTGTGAAGCCTGAATGTAAGTCCTGTATATGGTGAATAAGTGGAGAAAGTAAGCAAAAAAGCAAAGGTAACTCTATGAAAGAGACTGAAAGAAAATTTCCTCAGAATACAAACATACATATTTCAGCATGCAGGGTGAACAAAAATGATCGAGAAACAAGCTGCTCAGTTTCTTTTGGCTAATCCCAGCTGGAAGGGTTTTCCCTACCTTTGTGTTTTGTGAACTGGAACTGGGTAAACAGGGAGGCTGTGAGGATGTTCATTGGGAAGCCGTCATGTATCAATATCACTGCATTCTTCATCTTTCTGTTTTTCTGGTTTCCTCACTTTACAATGGGAGGTGCCAGGAAATAGGGGTGCTGGCTGTGAGAGCACCTAACAGCCTAACTACATTCTTTCCGTGGTTTTGACACCTCTTTGTTCTAAGAAACATGACCTATGTTTACAAAACAATGAGACAACACGAGTAAGACTACAGATCTCAGAAAATCTCATATATGGAAGTGATTTGCATGTCAGGAAACTGAAGGGGTAAAGTTGTTTGTCCCAGTTCATGTTATTGTTGGCAAAGCCAGAAGCAAAATCTTGTCCATTGTGCAAGCTCCCTTCACTGTGCCCTTGGCTCCAGGCTGCTTCAAATGTTGAACATTATTTCCAAGAAAAAAATAAAGTTAATCACCTAGCATTTTATGGAATGCTGACCACACACCAGAAACCATTGTACAAGATGTTTTCATTCTTTCTTTTACTTCATGCATATTTATCTGGGGATGTTTATGCATGAGTCAAAGAGGGTTTTGACCTCATGCAGCTTATATCTGGGTGTGTGCACACACCTGCTGACAGAGGATAAGGGAAGTAGGGAGTGGAAGAAAAACAATAAAACAAGTAAGTTCAGTTCAGTTCAGTCGCTCAGTCCTGTCCGAATCTTTGCAATCCCATGAGGCGCAGCACGCCAGGCCTCCCTGTCCATCACCAACTCCCAGAGTTCACCCAAACTCATGGGCATCGAGTCGGTGATGCCATCCAGCCATCTCATCCTCTGTGGTCCCCTTTTCCTCCTGCCCCCAATCCCTCCCAACATCAGGGTCTTTTCCAGTTAGTCAACTTTTTGCATGAGGTGGCCAAAGTATTTGAGTTTCAGCCTCAGCATCAGTTCTTCCAATGAACACCCAGGACTGGTCTCCTTTAGGATGGACTGGTTGGATCTCCTTGCAGTCCAAGGGACTCTCAAGAGTCTTCTCCAGCACCACAGTTCAAAAGCATCAATTCTTTTGTGCTCAGCTTTCTTCACAGTCCAACTCTCACATCCATACATGACCGCTGGAAAAACCATAGCCTTGACTAGATGGGCCTTTGTTGGCAAAGTAATATCTCTGCTTTTGAATATGCTATCTAGGTTGGTCATAACTTTCCTTTCAAGGAGTAAGCATCTTTTAATTTCATGGCTGCAATCCCCATCAAATAAACTTATGCTTATATCTGATGGTGTTTTATGTTAAATGAACATCTGAGATAGGATAGGATAGGGAAAAGCCTACTTTGTATTATCTCGTTTAATTCTAACATCAAGTCTATGAGACAGGAACTAGTATTCTCTCTAATAGGTAGATAAAGAAACCAAGGCTCTGGGGAGTTTAGTAATTTCCTTAAGTCCATCCATCTTGTGTAGGAAGGCGCTAGATCTAAGCTCAAGTCTGCCTCACTCAAGAATTGTGCTCTAGTCATTATGCCCATTCGCCTCTAAATGAGAATGTCATGGGGGAAAAAATTTTCCTTGAGTTTATTCAAAGCAGAGATTGTTCAATGAGCAGATACAGCAAATAAGTGCTGATGATTAAGTAGCTGAACAATCGAGCTGAATGGCTTAATGAGGTTAAGGCTCCATGACATGAGAACTTGAGTTATTTCATCCTGAGAATGGTAGAAAAGAGGCCGAATAAAAATGCATTATTAGATTCATCTGGTTCCTATTTTCAAGGATCAAAGAATCAACTAATAGGTACACAATTCTTGAAGGCATGCTGTTCAAAGCAAGGTCAGCATCTAATAAAGACATCTATTATTTAATCATGGATTAGACCACTTGACTTTGCTTGTATCACTGAAACCAGCCATTATTGGCCGAGAACCAGCAGAGTACTCAGTACAGCATGAAATAAGAGAGGTTGGGGGATCTGTTAATTGCATCTTGTCTCTGCTATAGGAGGTACACTCCTCCAGAATCAGTCCCTTCCAATTATGCCAGGTTGCAGCTGGCATGGTGAACCCTGGGTTGTTTTCGCCCAATGAAAGAGTCTAATTTTATCACAGAATCATAGGACTGGCAAGACCTTGAGAGGTCAGCGGAGGCTTTCAGGCAAGACTGCACTGAGTGAACGTATCTAATCCTATTTTAAACCATCTCCAGAGGGGAGATTCCATGATTTCTCTTGAAAGCCAATGCCAGTGTTAAGCCACCTTTTGTATAGCCAGTCTAACATCCCTAGTGATTTATTTTAGACTTACAGGGTTTATAATGCTAGTTTATATTATCTCTATATTCCCTGTTAACTTGTTAAAAAGTATTGTTGTAAGTCAAAATAACTCTTATGTTTGGGTAAAGGGATTAATGATTTGTAATTGCTCTTTAATGGGGTATTATATCATTTATTAGCTAAAAAGCCCTAGATTGAACATTTATTCTGTGTTAGCTTTAAGAAGCCCAAATCAAATGACTTTGAAGGACTTCCAAGCCAGCTCCCACTTTGTCCCTTGCTCCCTTGCTCTGAGCACACTGGCCATTTTATATCCTCAAACGTGCCCAGCTCATTTCTTACTCAGGGCTTTTGCACTTGCCATTTGACAGTCTGCTCTAAATTCTTCCTGCGAAGGGCCCCTTCTCCGCAGAAAAGCCATCCCCAATCAGCCTATTTAAAGCCTCCTCAGAGCACGTATCATTCTCTAAAATTATCTTATTCACTCCCTAGTTGGCACGGTCGTTGTTTGTCTCCTCCCAAAAGAATGCGTGAGCTGTGCAGACAGTAGCCTCACCTGACTTTTTTGTTCTAATCATTGTAATCCCGGTGTCTAAAACAAGCACATGATAAGCACCTGATAAATTTTTGCTGAAGAAATGAATGAAAGGATATTCACATGTCAGGAGAGCAGTGGAAAACGTTTATTGAGTCTGTGTCCTCGGAGAACTCCGAGTGGTCTGTCCCAGGAGGGTGTCCAGTATGCTTATGGGATTTTCAGCATCAGACCATGTGGCTAAAGTCCCAGATCCAGCATTTACCAACTGTGCAACTTTGGACAAGTTACTTACATCCTCTTAGTTTTAGTTGTGTAATCTGTGAGATGCTGGCAGTAAAACTCAGCTCCCTTGTCAGTTGTTGGGATGAGTGGGTTATTTTAGCTATTACTTTTGGAAACAATGATTATTGAGCACCTACTATGTGCCAGGAACTGATCTAGGCGCTGAGAATACAAAAATGATCAGTTGATAAAAATCTCTCCCCTCCGAGCATACACTTTGGTGCATGTGTACATGTATAATAATTAAAGAACTGGATTTTGAATTTAACCTTCAAGAGGATTAGATCTGCTCAGTGTGCTAGAACAGGCTCTTCATTCAATGGTCAATGTATATTCACTATGGGCCTCTTATGTTTCCAAGAATAAATATCCAGTTAATAATGATGTATTGGGTACATACACAGAGAGGTCTATGTATAAGAGAGTATGGCCAGTTTACCTACAAAGAGATTGCTTGTGTTTGACACCTACAGTGCATAAAGAGATCTAAAGAGTGGTCCCCCAAAAAATTTGTTTAATATTGAGTGCATTGCAGAAAGATTATCAACCAAAAAACAGGTGAGTATTTCCTTGAACTTTTGATAAAGAAAGCCCTTTTTCTGGAAATAATGGTGTTTTTTAAGTTCTATCAGTGTACCATTTGCATTGTTGATGTCACACTTAGAATCTTGAATTATCTATTGACGTATCATTGCTTTAAGTGTTGTGTTAGTTTTTGTTGTACAACAAAGTAAATCAACTACACATATACACATACCCCTTCCTTCTTGAGCCTCCTCCTGCACCCCTCTTCCCACCCCTCTAGGTCAAGGAGCACCAAGCTGAGCTCCTTGTGCTATACAGCATCTTCCCACTATTGTTCAGTTGCTAAGTCATGTTCAACATTTTGCTTCCTGACCTGCATATAGGCCTCTCAAGAGGCAGGTCAGGTGGTCTGGTATCCCCATCTCTTTCAGAATTTTCCACAGTTAATTGTGATCCACACAGTCAAAGGCTTTGGTATAGTCAATAAAGCAGAAAGAGATGTTTTTTGGAATTCCTTTGCTTTTTCTTTGATCCAGCAGATGTTGGCAATTTGATCTCTGGTCTCTCTGCCTTTTCTAAATCCAGCTTGCACATCTGGAAGTTCTCGGTTCACATATTGTTGGAGCCTAACTTGAAGGATTTTTAACATAATCTTGCTAGCATGTGAAATGAGTGCAATTGTACAGTAATTTGAACATTATTTGGCATTGCCTTTCTTTGGGACTGACCTTTTCCAGTGCTATGGCCACTACTGAGTTTTGCAAATTTGCTGGCATATTGTATGCAGCATGTTAACAGCATCATCTATTAGGATTTTAAATAACTCAACTGGAATTCTGTCACCTCTACTAGCTTTGTTCGTAGTGATGCTTCCTAAGGGTCACTTAACTTTGCATTCCAGGATGTCTGGCTCTAGGTGAGTGATTATACCATCGTGATTATCTTGGTCCTGAAGACCTTTTTTGTACAGTCCTTCTGTGTATTCTTGCCACCTCTTCTTAATCTCTTCTGCTACTGTTAGGTCCTTGCCATTTCTGTCCTTTATTGTGCCTTAACTTTGCAAGAAATTTTCCCTTTTATCTCCAATTTTCTTGAAGATACCTCTAGTCTTTGCCATTCTATTGTTTTCTTCTATTGCTTTGTATTGTTCACTTAAGGCTTTCTTATCTCTCTTGCAATTCTCTGGAACTCTGCATTCCGTTGGTATATCTTTCCCTTTCTCCTTTGCGTTTTGCTTCTCTTCTTTTCTCAGCCATTCGTAAGTCCTTCTGAGACAAACCACTTTGCCTTCTCACATTTTTTTTCTCCCTTGGGGATGATTTTGGTCACTACCTCTTGTACAATGTTATGAACATCCCTCCACAGTAGTTCAGGCACTCTAACAGATCGAATGCCTTGAATCTGTTTGTCGCCTGCACTAGCTCTCTATTTTACAAATGGTAGTGTATATACGTCAGTGCTTCTCCCCTGATTTTTCCCACCCTCCCCTTCCTCCCCTTCCTCCCTCATAGCTACATGTCCATTCTCCAAGTCTGTGTCTCTATTACTGCTCTGCAAATAGGTTCATCTCTTCCATTTTTCTAGATTCTATATGTATGTGTTAATACATGACATTTTGTTTTTCTCTTTCTGACTTACTTCGCTCTGTACGATAGACTCTAGATCCATCCACATCACTACAGATGACCCAGTTTTGTTCCTTTTATGGCTGACTAGTGTTCCATTGTTGGAGAAGGCAATGGCACCCCACTCCAGTACTCTTGCCTGGAAAATCCCATGGACAGAGGAGCCTGGTAGCCTCTAGTCCATGGGGTCGCTAAGAGTCCGGCACGACTGAGCGACTTCACTTTCGCTTTTCACTTTCATGCATTGGAGAAGGAAATGGCAACCCACTCCAGTGTTCTTGCCTGGAGAATCCCAGGGACAGGGGAGCCTAGTGGGCTGCTGTCTGTGGGGTCGCACAGAGTCGGACACGACTGAAGCGACTCAGCAGCAGCAGCAGCAGTGTTCCATTGTATGTAAGTACCACATCTTTTCTATCCATTCATGTTGATGGACATTTAGGTTATCTCGATATCCTGGTAAATAGTGCTGCAATGAATATTGGAATTCATGTGTCCTTTTGAATTATAGTTTTCTCAGAGTATATGCCCAGTAGTGGGTTTTATGACCTTGATTTTTTTAAAGCTACTTCTTACCAATAATTTATTCTCATTTTAGGATGATTTTTTAAAGAGATAAGCAGCTGAGAGAAACCTTTATATATTAGTAGGTGTTCACAAATATGTATGCAAAAGTTTTTTAACATAGTGAATTTCTATTTCTAAAGTTTACCTTTGTATTTATCAATATGGTGGCTGCATTCTATGTCAACAAATATATAGACTCCCCATTTTTAATAACTCCACAACATCTGTGCATGAATACATCATATTTGTTCAATCCTCAGTTTAAAATTTCAGTTAATTCCAGCTGTTTTGTTATTGTAAACAATATTGGTAGAAACATATCTGACAGAGCAATTTTTGTAATCGTTTGATTTTCTTAGAATATATTTGAAAAGAATAACTGTACCTGAGAGGAAGGTACAGAACAATGGATTTGATTATATGAAAACTAATTCTTAACATATATATTAATAAATTAAATAAAATAGACAATGTGAAGCTTGGGAAATATTTGCAGGACATATTTGGTATAAGAGCATGATTGCTTCAGCCAGCCTGCCTGAGTTCAACTTCTTTACTTGCTAGTTCTGTGAGCTGGGGAAATTTACTCCTGATTTCCTCATCTGTAACAATAGGGATAATAATAGTACCTGTCTTTAAAGGAAATGTGAGGGGTAGATATGCTATGTCCTGAACTGTGCCTGATACTGAAGAATTGTTATATAAAAGTTGTTAATAAATGTGTCCTCATTGGGTAACTTCCTAATTATCTGAAGAGTTTAGAGATCAGTAAGATTAACCACTATAATATGATTAACACTTAAAACCTGAGCAATAAACTAAGCAATGTAACAGAGTAATCACACAAGAAATATATAGACAGTTGATTAATATATTAAAAGATGTTTACCATGTCTAAAAATCAAAAACACGAGAGTTAAATCCATACAATACATTTAGCCCATCTAATTAACAAATAGTAAACAACATAATTATTAACCAATACTTAGATCTCCTGAACTCATTTGGATAACAATATAAATTTGATTAATGCATTTGGAAAATAACTTAGAAAATAATTATGTTACTATTGTGTTAAAAGTTTGAAAAAGGTTTCATCGCTTTAGCTCTGTAACTCTGTTTCTGAGAGTTCACTTAAAGACGTAATTTAAAACATGCACAGAGATGTTCACGAAGGTGGCAAATCCAATATGGAGCCGAAACAGCAAAGTGGTTAATACGCAGCATAAAACCAGTTTTTAACTCTGCCTTCACCATAAACCAGTAGTTAGTTTGAGATAAATGTTTAATCTTTTTTAACTGAATTCTTTCGCCTGAAAAAGATAATGCCTAGTATAATGGATTTGTGCATAAAGATGCACAATGACCACCACAGAGCAAACTCTCACAAACTGATTGCAGTTATCACTATTAATAATAGCTCCAAAATTTAGATGACCTAAATAATTGTAGAAACATAAATTACCATATTTTTTCTAATATTTTAAAGACACATATAATTTATATATATATATAAATACATATATAATGTCATGAACATTCTAATGGATATAACATTTTGTTCTAACTGGGGTTCAAAAGTGAATCTGTTGTATAAAGTTAACTATGTAAAACTATATACATTAGAAGGTAAATAACATCAAATGGTAGTTATTTCCAATGGTAGAATTATAATTTTATTCTCTGTGTATGTATTTGTGTGTATATATGTATAATTTCTAAAGTTTCTGTGGTATATACATAGTACACTTACATCCACAAAACAGGTATTTATATTAATAAAACAAACTCTTAAGTAAAATGTTTTATAGTTACAGTAATATACAAATAAGTATATAGTATTTATAATTCCTTTGGCTAAGAATTGGTATTTCCTCTTATTCCCGCATCTTCCAATCATCAAATATTTATTATGTGTTCCCAGGCACTTAGCACTTGCTAGAGGCAAGTCTTAGTAAGTCCCTGTTCTCAGGGTATTGACACATAGAGATCATCTCACCGATACACTCACTAAGGAATCAGAAATTCACACATTTCCATGGTGACTTTGAATAAATTCAAAATGATAGTAAATATTTCAGAGTAGATTTTTACCTTTCAGTGTTGATTTTTTCATTTGTATACATAGATTTAATTTATTAAAAATTTATCATTTAAAAGTGATAACACACTAAGACCTAACATTTTCTCCAGAAAAATGAAAGACCCAAACTTTCGAGTTACTGTTTCAGTTGTGGAGTATAGAAGTGCACAGATTGGGCAGACTGAGAGGTTTTGCTGTGTGTCAGTATAGAGATAATTAGCAGTTAACATTTTCTATGAAACAAGAAAAATCACCATCTCTACCTGTGTTATCCAAAAAACGCCCATCTTTACTTTGCTTTGCTGCTGATGCCAGCTGGACTATGCTAAGCAAATTGATTAGCAGATTTGTTTCTGTTCTTATTGGTTATTGGTCAGGATCTTCCCAGAAAATCAGTTATACCATGAGATTTAACATGAAATTTTATCATCCTTGAGCTAATAAACAATTCATAATAAAAGGCAAATGAAGTGAAAGATCTGAATGATATTCTAAAATGAATTTGGGTTCACCGCCCCTGCCTTTATTTTGGTACGAATAGGATCACACTGCTCTCTTTCAGTGCTGTATTTCCTGTGTACCTGGCATAGTGTGTTTAGCTTCAGAAAACACTAACACGAAGGAAGAGAAGGTTGCATTATAATGAGGCTCTAAAGTTAAACTAGTAATTTAAGTAACAGTAACTTTCTGATTAAAATATTAATGACTACAAAAATATATAGAGGCTTCAGTGGCCTAACATCCCCTGTTACATTTAGAATTTGATAAAGATGATTCTGGAATCTTCCTTTAGTCAGTTCTCAGCACAGTTTACATAGGACACGTGAAGTCTTACCTTATATAGTGAAAAAAGTGAGTTACTCTTTGGAAATAAGGGGACAGTACATAGTTATTTGTCATAGTGGTAGGCAAATATTTATGAAAGCAGAATCTTAGCATTGAAAACTCTTTCAAATTAGTATTTCAGATACACAAGCAAGACATGCTCATTATATAAAATTGGAAACTATGAAAATTAGAAAGAAGAAAAACTATCACATTTTAAATACCTATGGACATATACTTGGACAATTTGGTAAATTCCCATTTTTCAGCAACCACCACCCCAAGATACACACAAGCACAAACAACTGTAGCTATTTTTCATATTAAATAGAGCTAAAGAAAATACCCATCTCTCTGCTTCATTTCTTTGTTTCTGAACTCTTTATATTATATTGAGAAGAATTTGAAAGATTTATCCTCTGGTTCTTTTCACACCTCTCCTAGGAGACATACAAGCTATGCATTCCATTTGATTAGCAGATGAAAATTTTATTTAACCCCCAAGATAGAGGTGATCATGATGTACACTGTTCTTTCAGTGGTTCTGCCCCATTCTAGATAAGGGTCATTTGTTATCTTTAAAATAAGGAAAGTAATAGCACCAACTTCCAAAGTTTTGTTATAATTAAATGAACTGATAACATGTGAAGGAATTTGAAAATGGCAAGTGTATGGTATATGAGTTTAACAAACAAGAGCTGCTATTACTGTTGATGTCATTGTCATGGCTATTGTTCAGATGGTCCCTGTGGCTTTATAGAAAGTAATAGGGCAAAAAGTAGGAAAAATGGGTCCACATCATTACTAGCCAAAGCAAAGACAGGAAAACAAAAAAGCTGTGTTTTTTTAATCTATATTTTTATCACACTACAGGGGAAAATCATTATATACACACATTGAGAAACCCTCTTTGTGAGTATGCATGGAAATATTAGGCTGTATGACTACAAAATATTTTAAAATATTATGTAAATGCAATATAACAAATTATCATAGTAAATATTGTGAAACCTCTCAAGATAATTATTTCTCATGAACATTGTGTAACCAAAGCTAATATTTGCTATTCAACAGAAGAGTAAAATAAATAACTTCATGGAATTTGTAGTATCTTAATTAATCTAATTTCATCTGTAAAATGTATGAGTCAACTTGGCGAGGAGCAAATGCAATTTTATTTATCAATTTAAAATTTAAAATTCCAGTTGACTATTTTTAAATTGTATAAAAGTAAAAAGAAACAAACAAAAAAAAAAGGATTATTGCTTTCAAAGGCATCCTTTCTGCTTTTCCTACTCAAAAATGGCTCTGATTAAAATTTTTAGCTTTGGCAAGCAGTTATCCAAAAATATGATCAAATGATAAATGGATGAGAAATTCATGACTAAAACCCAGCTCTATGCTCTGCTTTCTAAGTAATATTTTTCAACCAAATTTGAGTAATTATTTGTACAATGCAGACTGATGTGACCAATATTTGAGCAGTCTATTAAAAACAAAGTGGGGGAATTGCTCATATTATAGGGATCCAGAAAACAAAGAGAAATTCACAATTAAATTCCTTTAACTTTCTTCAATTATCACAGTGTCACAGGTTGAGTTTCTCAGTAAGCAGACTCTGAGACAGAGGTGTAGGATGCTAATTGAGAAGCTCTCGATTTTAAAACTTGGGAGGGGGAAGGAAAGATGCTGAGGGATAAGTTGAAGTGTATCTCAGGCCTCATGTTATCCTTGGTTGACCTTACAAGGGGCTCTGAAGCTAAAATGGCCTGTACCTGTTCCCCCATATTGAACACAAATGACCAACCCTCCATATGACATGAAATGTTGCTCTCCCTCATAAGGACATGGCCTTGAAGGGGGCAACACTGTCCAGCTTAGGAAATTTCTTAAAGGAGATAACATCTAAAGTTTATGCAAAGAAATACAGGAAAACAATAAAATGGGAAAGACTAGAGATCTCTTCAAGAAAATTAGAAATACTAAGGGAATATTTCAAGCAAAAATGGGCACAAAAAAGGACAGAAACAGTATGAACCTAACAGCAGCGGAAGATATTAAGAAGAGGTGGCAGGAATACACAGAAGAACTGTACAAAAAAGAGCTTCATGACCCAAATAACCATGATGCTGTGATCACTCACCTAGAGCCAGATATCCTGGAATGCGAAGTCAGGTGGGTCTTAGGAAGCATCACTACAACAAACCTAGCGGGGGTGATGAAATTCCAGCTGAGCTATTACAAATCTTAAAAGATGATGCTGTGAAAGTGCTGCACTCAGTATGCCAGCAAATTTGGAAAACTCAGTAGTGCCCACAGGACTGGAAAAGGTCAGTTTTCATTCCAGTCCCAAAGAAAGGCAATACCAAAGAATTTCACACTACCACACAATTGCACTCATTTCACAGGCTAGCAAAGTAATGCTCAAAATTCTCCAAGCTAGGCTTCAACAGTACGTAAACTGAGAAACTCCAGATGTTCAAGCTAGATTTAGAAAAGGCAGAGGAACCAGAAATCAAATTGCCAAATCTGTGGGATTGTAGAAAAAGCAAGAGAATTCCAGAAAAACATCTACTTCTACTTTATTGACTACACCAAAGTCTTTAACTGTACGGATCACAACAAACTGGAAAATTCTTAAAGAGATGGGAATACCAGACCATCTGACCTGCCTCCTAAGAAATCTGTATGCAGGTGAAGAAGCAACAGTTAGAACTGGACATGGAACAATGGATTATTTTCAAATTGGGAAAGGAGTAGGTCAAGGCTGTCTATTGTCAGCCTGCTTATTTAACTTACATGAAGAGTACATCATGCAGAATGTGGGCTGGATGAAGTACAAGCCGGAATCAAGATTGCCAGGAGAAATATTAATAACCTCAGATATGCAGATGACACCACCCTTATGGCAGAAAATGAAGAACTTAAAAGCCCCTTGATGAAAGTGAAAGAGCAGAGTGAAAAAGCTGGCTTAAAGCTCAACAGTCAAAAAACTAAGATTATGGCATCCGGTCCCATCACTTCATGGAAAATACACGGGGAAACAATGGAAACAATGAGAGACTTTCTATTCTTGGGCTCCAAAATCACTGCAGATGCTGACTGCAGCCATGAAATTAAAAGACACTTGCTCCTCAGGAGAAAAACTATGACCAACCTGGTGCAGTAGTGTCTGACTCTTTGTGACCCCTTGGACTGTGGCCTGACAGGCTCCTCTGTCCAAGACATTCTCCAGGCAAGAATACTGGAGTGGATTGCCATTCCCTTCTCCAGAGGATCTTTCTGACCCAGGGATCGAACCCAGGTCTCCTGCATTGCAGGGTCTCCTGCATTACAGGGAAGATCCATGAACAACCTAGACAGAATATTAAAAAGCAGAGACATTACTTCACTGACAAAGGTCCATATATTCAAAGCTATGGATTTTCCAGTAGTCATGTATGGATGTGAGAGTTGGACCATAAAAAAAGCTGAGGGCTGAAAAACTGATGCTTTTGAACTGTTGTATTGCAAAAGACTCGCAAGTCCCTTGGACAGCAAGGAGACCAAACTTGTCAATCCTAAAGGAAATCAGTCCTGAATATTCATGGGAAGGAATGAATGACAATCCTGAAGAAATGAACGATGCTGAAGCTGAAGTTCCAATACTTTGGCCACCTGATGTGAAGAATTGACTCTTTAGAAAAGACCCTGATGCTGGGAAAGACTGAAAGCAGGAGAAGGGGATGACAGAGGATGAGATGGTTGGATGACATCACTGACTCAATGGACATGAGTTTGAGCAACTCTGGGAGTCGGTGACGGACAGGGTATACTGATGTGCTGCAATCCGTGGGGTTGCAAAGAGTTGGACATGACTGAGTGGCTGAACTGACTATCTGACAATAGCATGTCCAGTGTCTGGACAACACATTCTTCCTTGAAGGATGAACTAGGCAAAACTCCATGATTTGGGCGAAATGTCCACTATATACTCTATCATGTTTATTTAGACAAAGCAGTGAATTTTCTAAGTAAACCTTCAAGAGAAGTTTTGTGAACCATTTTTTCTTACTCCTCTCTCCTACCTGATTCATCAAGTTAATACATAATTGTCCCTGAGAAATAAAACTTCTGCATCACCTCCTTTAGGAAGCCTTCATCATCCAAACAGATGTGTATATATTACTTCTACTAAATTTTGTTTTTGAATTGTTTTTTAATGTATCAATTTTCCTCAAAAGGAGAGCTCCATTAGAGCGGGCTTTTGTCTTGAGTACCTTTCTCTATTAACTGTCTACCATGTAATCTGTATTATAATAGTCACTCAGGTAAATATTTATTGAATGAATGTATGAATACTTCTTGTGTCTCTGGTTTCATCATCTTAATAACTCCTAATCCTTCCCACAGAGCAGAATTAATACAAGATGTTCTCCTTACCACAACTTGCAAGCTTTGTTTAAAAAAGAGAGAGAGAGACTGTCTTATCACCCGTGTATCTCCAGGGCTCCGGCTTAAAAGAGTTTAATAGTCATTGAGTGGATGAATATTGTATTAATAGCTCTGGAGAGGACAATAAGGCAGTCTGTATGCAAGGAACTGAGGCTCCCAGGTGTTTCAGTGGTAAGGAATCTGTCTGCCAGTGAAGGAGATGCAGGTTTGATCCCTGGGTCTGGAAGATCCCCTGGAGGAGGAAATGGCAACCCACGCCAGTATTCTTCCCTGGGGAATCCCATACATAGATGAGCCTGGTGGGCTACAGTCCATGGGTCGCAAAAAGAATCAGACACAACTTAGCAACTAAATCCCAAGAACAGTACAAGAAACTACATGATTTGGATATTTGTTGCACTTAGTGTTGGGAGTTTAGTAAACCTGAGGGAAAATACTGACATCAAAACTTTAATATTATTAGGTAATAATACATTTTATTACTGTACTGAACATTCATCATAAATTATACCATATAATAACTTTTGTTGATGTCTATTTAGAAATGTCTGATTCTTATTTCCACAGTCACAAAAAAGTACCTACAGTAATCTGGACAACAAACATTTTAATAGCCTGAATGAAAGTTGCTGTGTTTTAATTTTAATATATCACTTAACCCTGGTAAGCATATGGAACATGTATTATTTTTATCCTCATTTCTCTAGATAAGGAAACTTAAGGCTCCAGAGATTTAAAAGCTTACCCCATGCCCACATCTAATGACTTCAAACTAATGAGATTCTAACTGATTTATCAAATTTCAAAACAGTATACCTTAAAACCACCAACAACCAGCAGTGCTTTAGAAATCTACATGTATGTACAGAGTTTTTGCAATATGCATATAAATTTATCCTCAGGATTTGGGAGGAGTAAAACATGGCTTAAGAAAATAAAAGAACTGATCATAATATGTTGTAAGAGAGACATGTTGCATATTGCATTTTCCAAAGATGGCCACAGCTGTAGATTCTAATCTTGCATGCTCTTCTGTAGTGTGACTTGCTACTCCCCATCAAACATGGCGTCTTTTTCTCTTTTTCTGGAATCTGGACTAGCCTTAGTGACTCTTGAAACTGATACAATGCTATAGGAAGGACACTGCCTGACTTCTAAGGCTGGATCAGGGCAGTCTTGAGGTTCTTCCCTGACCTCTTGGACCACTCACTCTCCAACTGTCCCTCTCCAGTTGCTCTCTTTTATACTCCACACATCACTTAAGTATCTCACCCAGGGATCCCTCCAGCAACACTAGTCACCTCCAGCTATTTAAATTTCTTGATTAAGACCTCAGATATACTCAAGAATAGATAAAGCATATCCAATCTGTCCTGTCTTGACTCACAGATTTTTTGAGCCTAATAAATGACTGGATTTGTATGCTATTAATATTGAAGTGGGGGGGGGGGTGGTAAGATTTACACAGCAGCTATCAGACATATTAGAACTTGTTATTTTCTGTTCAGTTTTAGTGAGTTACCTGTCAAAGATCAAATCACAGTTCCAAAATTCCATAAAATACTATTCCCTAATGAATACTTTTTGTTGTTGTTTAGTTGTAGTCATGTCCAACTCTTTTGAGACCCCATGGACTGTAGCCCACTAGGATCCTCTGTCCTTGGGATTCCCCAGGCAAGAATACTGAAGTGGGTTGCCATTTCCTTCCCTAGGGGATCTTCATGACCCAGAGATTGAAACTGTGTCTGTTTCTTTGGCAGGTGGATTCTTTACCAATCAGCCACCAATGAATACTTACTATGACACAAATCTGGCTCTTGAGTTAAAAAATTCCAAATTTATTTAAATTAATAATGGAAAAGACTTAATGATTAGGTCACTCAAATTACTGTATCTGAATACTGAACACTTCCTTCATTTCCAACCCCAGTTCCTGAAAATGGGACTTTTAACAACTTTAGAATGAAAAATTTTATTATTCTTTCCTAGAAACTACTAACTGGCTAGTGATTATTAATATTTTATAGCTGTGGTAATACAGACACAAACTCTATAGATATGATTTAATTCAGATTTATGATAATGAAAATGGAAATACTTAACTGCTGTTGTGTAAATTTATAAATCCAAATAATTAACTCTGAACTCGGAGAGATTTTTAGTTAATTAACTATTACTAAAGAGTATGTGATATGTGTGTGTAATTTTATGTGTCATCCTAACTGGGCTTAGAGATGTCCAGAATAGCTGGTAAAACATTATTTATGAGTTTGTGAGGGACTCTCTGGAAGACATTAGTAGTTGAATCCATAGACAAAGCAAAGAAGACTATTTTTAATGCTAGTGGACATAATCCAATCCAATGAGGGTGTGAGTGGAACCAAGAGGTGGAAGAAAGCAGATTTGCTCTCTCTGCTTAAGCTGAGACATCCATCTTCTCCTGCCTGGGTTCCCAGACTTTCAGAGTTAGACCAGCATTCAAACTCCTGGCCCCTTGGTTCTCAGGCCTTCAGACTGAGCAAAATCCGTGAGCCAACTCCTATAACAAACAAGCAAATAAATATCCTTTTGAATCTGTTTCTCTGGAGAACCCTGACTGATACAAGGTTCTCATATCAGAGTTTTCATAATAAGTTTAATCATTTCTTCATCATTTTATTTTTATCATATAGATTGTCCCTAAATAATTTAAGTCACAAACAATGTGACCCCAGTAAACACAGGTTTGAGGTTACAGTTTCTAGCTTCTATTGTCATCCTTGACTAGAATAAAATATAAGTAGATTTTTTTGCACAAATTGCCAGTTATTTTTTTGCCCAGATTGATTTAGCAGAATGCAGGGATCAACTTCTGGGAAATGCCAAGAGCCTAAAACTTCTAGAAATAATATTTTTTACAACTGTCCATATATGATATTCCCTAAAATAGTTTGGTCATAATTATCTTCATCAGTGTTATCAACATTTGAAAACTGTGTTTTTTTTGTTGTTATATTTCATTAGCCCTTGGATCCCATCTGTTCGTCCATATTCCAAACATGTTATATGCTCAAATGTATGTGTGTGTGTATTATATATATATATATATACATATATATATATATGGGTATATGTATAAATATATGTGAATAATTTAAATAAGTAATTTATCTCTATATTTAGAATTTCATAAAACACATTGAAAAATATTAAAAAACAGAACTAGGAATAGTCAGCATAAATCTATTAAGATTCCTCATAAAGTGAATGGAATGTTTGTTTATATCAGTATATTCTTTAATATTTTATTGTCTAGTACAAAGCAAAAGAATAAATATATGCTTCTTCAAATGGTAAAACCAGTCATTAATTGCCATTCACCTTTGTTTGATATGGACTCTTGGTTCTGAATACATGCTAAAATGAAATTTTTGATGTGTCTATTTTCATGTTTCCCTTACTCCAAGCCGTCAGGTTAATAACAGCCTTTAGCTGATGGGAAATAAGTCAAACCCTGGATGTAGTTAACACTCAT
Source organism: Capra hircus (assembly GCF_001704415.2). Taxonomy (NCBI): domain Eukaryota; kingdom Metazoa; phylum Chordata; class Mammalia; order Artiodactyla; family Bovidae; genus Capra; species Capra hircus. The sequence continues at coordinate 21,520,982 of NC_030814.1, forward strand.
TTAAAAGCACAATTTGGCAATTGGTCTGTGCCATTAGGAAGAGAAAACGGGTAGGTGAAAACTCAGGACCTGGAAACAAATTTGTCTTCCTTAAATGCTCAGTTTCAAGTGTGTCTGCTTTGTAGCACAGTTTGTATCAAAAGGGATCAATTTTTCCCCCTTTTCCCTGTTCTACTTTCGCACTGGTATTGTCTGAATCCCAGAGTGAGCAGCAATACATCATCTTGCTTCAACATCTGCTGGAGCCCCCTCTCCTCCTAATCTGCCCAGATCCCCAAAGCCTTTTCCACCTGCTATAGAGCCAAATGCTCATTATAGCACACAGCAACGCCCTTCACTGTCCTTCCTCCAAGATCCTCAAGGTTAACATGGAACAATGACTGTTATTAAGTGGGGGCTTTAGGAATATAAAAGCAGACCAGGCAAGGAAAAAGGGGGAGGGGTGGTGGAAGCACTGGGTGGGAGCCAGGAGAGCTAGCTGGCAGGAAAGAGCTGCTAGAAAGCTGTGGCCAATTTTCCAGTCGAAACATGAGTCATTGAACAGAGATGCCCTAGAAATAAATAGCTTCCCTGTTCATTGCCCAGGATACGCAGAGACCACACCCTCCGGCGGTTTTCTGTTGGGGCACTTTGGTGGATGGCTTTGAGCACAGTGGAGAAAGGGAGATAAAAAATGGTCAGCTCTGTGGCGGCTGGCACGTCTAGAAGTTGTGTTTACTGCGCGGCGAACTGTACATTGTAAGCAATTGGAAGTTGTTCCGCCTCCTCTTTTTTCCTCAAACCACCAACCTGTTCCTTCGGCTTGCATCCTCAGACCAGCCGCCAATGGAAGGTTTGAAGCTCATTGGATGAAACTGCTTAGCAAACAGAGAAATTCAGAAATGTCTCTGATGCTTTATATTCACCTTATTTATCATGAGACCTGAAGAGAATTAAAAGAGGAATCTAATCGTTGGGGAGGGAGAGCAGGGGAAACAGGCAGCTTTCGTTTAAGTTTCCTGCCTTCAGCAGCTGTGTAACTCATTTCCAGGTGCCATGCTTGGTACAGTTTCCTTGTAGATTTTTTGGAGATATTTTAAGAAGTTCAGGGCTGTTTCCTGAGTGACATTCGTAGGGATGAGCTTGATAAACCATACAAATGCCGGCTGGCCTCTGACACGGTTGGCCAGCTCTGCCCTCGACATACTCTCCTGTTAATGGACCTTTGGGCAACGTCTGCAGGAGGATCAAGTCACTCTTGTTACTCTTCAGTTCCTGGAAAAAGTAGAAAACCACAGATTCCCCCAAAGGATACCTAGTAAAATTTTCTTGCCTCCACAACCTTGAGCCCCAAGGAAGCATGTCACTCTCCTATAGCCACACGGTGTGCCGATCTAAATAAGGCACCGGCCACCTACTTCCATGACTGCTCTAGCCAGGAGACTGGAGGCGTTGAATGAGCTCTCGTTAACAACAACAGAAAAACCAGCTAAGTGTAAAAACTGTCTGGGCTGATAGAGAAGGAGCTTCTAATCTGCTCTATGAAATGACAGTGCACCTAAGCAGTCAGACTTACCCTTAGAAGATGATTATACTGCCCTTTTCTTTTTTTAAAATCCAAGTTTGAAAGTTACAACTTATTTGGGATAGACAGCTTTTTGCAAACCAGTGAGAGTGGAGGGAGACACTTTGAGGGTTTAAAGTGTCTCATTTTTACTGGATCGAGATACTAGATCTTTGCTGTGGGTTTCTGTAGGCTAGAAAAGTAATGACAGTTTAAATAAGTGATGGACATTTCAGAAACATAGTTTTGCAGCAGCTTTATTGAGATATCAGTGACATTAAAAATTGTATGTATTTCTGGAGAAGGGAATGGCAATTCACTTCACTATTCTTGCCTGGAGAATTCCATGGACAGAGAAGCCTGGCAGGCTACAGTCCATGGGGTCGCAAAGAGTCGGAGACAACTGAACGACAAACACACACACACACACACACACACACACACACACACACACACAAGGTGTATAGTTTGATGTCTTAACGGGCTTCCCTGGTGGCTCAGATGGTAAAGCGTCTGCCTGCAATGCGGGAAACTCGGGTTCAATCCCTGGGTTGGGAAGATCTCCTGGAGAAGGAAATGACAACCCACTCCAGTACTCTTGACTGGAAAATTCCACGGACTGAGGAGCCTGGTAGGCTACAGTCCATGGGGTCACAAAGAGTCGGACACGACTGTGTGACTTCACTTGACTTGACTTGAGCACCAAAATCAAACTAATTAACATATCTGTCACCTCTTGAGTGGGTGTGATGAGAAGCTTAAGATCTATCTTCTTAGCAAATTTAAGGATACAATATAGTATTATAAACTATAATCACTGTGCTGCATAGTAGAACTCCAGAACTTTATCATCTTGCACAGCGTCATCCCATTTTCCCTTCCCCTGGGATCTTGACAGTCATCATCCTACTCTGCTTTTAAGTTTGTTTCAGATTATATAAGATAGTGAAATTATACAGTATTTGGCTTTCTATGGCTTGCTTATTTTTATTGGCATAATATCTTCCAGCTCAATCCATGTTGTAAATGACAGGATTGTCTTCATTTTGAAGACTGAATAGTATTCCATTGTATGCATGTATTTCACATTTTCTTGATCCATTCATCCACTGAAGGACATTTTGGCATTTGTGTTATTTCCTTATGTTCACTATCATGAATAATGCTTCAATGAACTAACTTTGAAAGTCTAAAATCTAAACCTCATCCTAGACATTATATATATATATATATATGTATGTATATATACACACATACACATATATATGTTTCTACCACTATTGCTTTACTACTTCCATTTCAGGATTGAGAGGCAGTAAGTAAATGTTAACTTGGGATATTTTAAGTAAGTATAATTTTATATGGAAGTAAAAAAAATTAGGGAAAAACAGTTTTTTATTTAGGGAAATTTTACAAAGCATTGGATATGATGGAAGCATGATCCTAGCTCTTTCACAGGCTTATGGAGTAATATTAAGCAAGTATTATTTGACCTCTCTGGCTCCTTATTCTCTTATGAAAAAAGGGTAGCATTACTATTTTACCTACCTCATAGAGTTATTGTGAGAACTGAATGAGTTAGTTTGGGAAGATGCTAGGAACATAGTAAAAGATCAATGAATTTCAATTGGTATTATTCTTAGTCTAGTCTATTCTAAGACATCTGCAAACTGTTTAAAATTCTTCAAAATGATTGTTTCTTTGCTCCTTTTTTCTTTCATCTTTTTCTTGCTTTTTTAAAAATACTAGTCAAACCTTATTGAGAGTAGGATTCTGCTTTATTTATAAAATTTCAAAATCTTAGACTTTTGAATATTATTCTATAAATACCCCACATTGCAACTTGGGGGCATGAAGTGGAAATCAATGATAGTGTCTTAATTAGCTTGGTCTCCCATAACAAAATACCATAGACTGAGTGGCTTAAACAAAGGAAATTTATTTTACCGTATTTCTAGAGGAGATTGAAAGCTCTCTGGTATCTCTTATTAGGGCACTAATCCCATCATGGGCTTCCCTGCTGGCTCAGTTGTAAAGAATCTGCCTGCAATGCATGAGATCCAGGTTGGATCCCTGGGTTGGGAAGATCCTCTAGAGGAGGGCGTGGCAACCCACTCCAGTACTTTTGCCTGGAGAATTCCATGGAGAGCGGAGCCTGGTGGGCTACAGTCCATGGGGTTGCACAGAGTCCAACAAGACTGAAGTGACTAAGCAGCAGCAATCCCATCATGAGGATGCTACCCTCATGACCTCATCTAAACCTCAGTCATCTCCCAAAGGTTCCATCTTTAAATACCATCACATTGGGAGCTAAGGTTTCAAATAAGTGTTGAAGAGGGACACAATTCAGTCCATAGCAGACTCTTGTCTTAAAATCTGACACCTGATTCTATCAGCTTGATAGCAAGATTTTCAGTGGAACCAATAAACTTTGATCATCAAGATTCCACATTCTAAGGCATTTTGACATTACAACTACAACTTTGAGTTTGGTTAGTTCTATACATTATTTTGACCAAATTCCTTTTTTTCATAAGAAGTCCCTCAGACTTCTTCTGTATTCAGTATTAAGTAGAGTTACCAATCTGATACAAATTCTGGACTTTCTCTCCACTGTTTGTTTTCTTAATCTTTCTTTAGCTAGCTTTATCCTACCTACTCATCTCCTCACTTTCCACCTAGGACCCAACTTATCCTACAGAGGCCTTAGTCAGTATAATATCTGAGTCTCCCTTTAGCAACTCTGAAAATATCATCTTTATTTAAACTCCTTACTATTACTTCTCTTTTCTGGTTGTTTTTTCTCAGAACTCTGCATTCAGATTTCTTGACCATTTCTCTCTGCCACTTTTAGGAAACAGCTTTCCTGACTCTTCCTTTCCAGTTTCTCCTCCAATGCTTCTCACCATGCCTTTTCTCCATTCTCCTGCTCCTCCTACAAACCTAAATCTAGGCATTCCCCTAAGGTCTCTTGCCTTTATCCCTATTCTCAGTGATTTTAGTGAAATCATCCATTTTTGAAAGTTGGAGTTTCCCCCATTATGAAGCCATCAGACCCTTTTTCCTTGGTCTAACTTGGCAACTTCAGACTGTAAGACTCAGAGCTATCAGGAGCCCCACGCTTGAGTGATGGTCAGGTGCAGGAATGGGGAGCACGAGAAAAGGCAAGAAGAAAGGAGATAACGAACTTTTTGTTGGTTACCGAACACTTCAATAAGAAAGACATTTCTCTTTAACAAACATCTTAGCTGACTCATGATCTGACCACTCATTACATGTAACACTTTTTTAACTACTCCTTCCAGAAGAGAAAAAGTGCAGGCTCCATCTACTTCCCTGGATCACACTCACACTGCTGCAGCTGACTCACTTTTCCAGCTGCCGCTTGGATATCTTCTAAATAGCACATGTGTAGGGTTGATGTTACCATATTTGTCTTATTTTTTACCATCCCCATATTTTATATTAGTAGTTTAACCTCTCTGCCAGAAATCCAAGCTCAAATCTTCTGGATGTCCCTACATTCTCCTGCATGCATACGTGCTTGGTCACTTCAGTCCTGTCTTTGTGACCCCATGGACTGTAGCCCACCAGGCTCCTCTATCCATGGGATTTCCCTAGGCAAGAATACTAGAGTGGGTTGCCATGCCAGGGGATCTTCCTAAGCCAGGAATCAAACCCATGTCTCCTGCCTCTAATTTATTGAAGGTGGATTCTTTACCCATTGAGCCACCAGGGAAAACCTGCATCCTCCTAGATTGACATATATTTAATGGTCAATGCATTTCCTGATTCTCTTGGATTTTTTCTTGTATCCCAACACCGCCATTTAATTTTTATTGTCCTTATTTTGTTAAGAGTTTTATTTTACTTTACCCAGCTTATGGTATTCTTTCCCTCAATGAAGCTGCTACTTCTGATCATTCCCTTTTGCCTGCTCAAGGGTTTGCCTTTCTGAACAGGAAGTCTCCTAGTCATTGCTGTTCAGTTCAGTCGCTCAGTCATGTCCAACTCTTTGCAACCCCATGAATTGCAGCACGCCAGGCCTCCCTGTCCATCACCAACTCCCGGAGTTCACTCAGACTCACGTCCATCGAGTCAGTGATGCCATCCAGCCATCTCATACTCTGTCATCTCCTTCTCCTCCTGCCCCCAATCCCTCCCAGCATCAGAGTCTTTTCCAATGAGTCAACTCTGCATCAGGTGGCCAAAGTACTGGAATTTCAGCTTTAGCATCATTCCTTCCAAAGAAATCCCAGGGCTGATCTCCTTCAGAATGGACTGGTTGGATCTCCTTGCAGTCCAAGGGACTCTCAAGAGTCTTCTCCAACACCACAGTTCAAAAGCATCAATTCTTTGGCACTCAGCTTTCTTCACAGTCCAACTCTCACATCCATACATGACCACTGGGAAAACCATAGCCTTGACTAGACGGACATTTGTTGGCAAAGTAATATCTCTGCTTTTCAATATACTATCTAGGTTGATCATAACTTTCCTTCCAAGGAGTAAGTGTCTTTTAATTTCATGGCTGCAGTCACCATCTGCAGTGATTTTGGAGCCCCCAGAAAATAAATTCTGACACTGTTTCCACTGTTTCCCCATCTATTTCCCATGAAGTGATGGGACCAGATGCCATAATCTTCATTTTCTGAATGTTGAGCTTTAAGCCAACTTTTTCACTCTCCTCTTTCACTTTCATCAAGAGGCTTTTTAGCTCCTCTTCACTTTCTGCCATAAGGGTGGTGTCATCTGCATATCTGAGGTTATTGATATTTCTCCCAGCAATCTTGATTCCAGCTTGTGCTTCTTCCAGCCCAGCATTTCTCATGACATACTCTGCATATAAGTTAAATAAGCAGGGTGACAATATACAGCCTTGATGTACTCCTTTTCCTATCTGGAACCAGTCTGTTGTTCCATGTCCAGTTCTAACTGTTGCTTCCTGACCTGCATACAGGTTTCTCAAGAAGCAGGTCAGGTGGTCTGGTATTCCCATCTCTTTCAGAATTTTCCACAGTTTATTGTGATCCACACAGTCAAAGGCTTTGGCATAGTCAATAGAGCAGAAATAGATATTTTTCTGGAACTCTCTTGCGTTTTCAGTGATCCAGAAGATGTTGGCAATTTCATCTCTGGTTCCTCTGCTTTTTCTAAAACCAGCTTGAACACCTGGAAGTTCACAGTTCACATATTGCTGAAGCCTAGCTTGGAGAATTTTGAGCATGACTTTACTAGCATGTGAGATGAGTGCAATTGTGCGGTAGTTTGAGCATTCTTTGGCATTGCCTTTCTTTGTGATTGGAATGAAAACTGACCTTTTCCAGTCCTGTGGCCTCTGCTGAGTTTTCCAAATTTGCTGGCATATTGAGTGCAGCACTTTCACAGCATTATCTTTCAAGATTTGAAACAGCTCAAGTGGAATTCCATCACCTCCACTAGCTTTGTTCTTAGTGAGGCTTTCTAAGGACCACTTGACTTCACATTCCAGGATGTCTGGCTCTAGGTGAGTGATCACACCATCATGATTATCTTGGTTGTGAAGATCTTTTTTGAACAGTTCTTCTGTGTTCTTTACTGTAAGCCACTCCTTTTCTTATATCTTAATCCTTTCAGTGGGTCCTGATTGCCTAGCTAACAAACCCTGAGGCTTTACCTGGGCTCTCAAGGCCTTCTACTGATTAGGTTGTACCTAATTTTTATAAAGTACCCTCCAAAATTTCCCTTCCATCACCCTACACTGTGAAACCATATTACCATTCTTGAATAAATTTGGTTAATCATGCCTTGGTGACACTGCTGCCTTCCTGTGGTCAAAAGACTTCTCCACATTTGCCATTTGTTAAAATGTTCTTTTCTTCAAAGGGCAACCCAAATGGCAACCTCAAATGAAACCTTCCCTCTTTGTACCTGCCAAAACTTTTAAGTTACATACACATACAGACACACACAGAAACATGCTCTTTTAAAATTTAAATTTTTTATCATATTTTATCTTCTGCTACAGTTATTTATGGGCTTCCCTGGTGGCTCAGACAGTAAAGAATCTACGGGAGACTGGAGTTCAGTCCCTGGGTCAGGAAGATTCCCTGGAGAAGGGAATGGAAACCCACCTCAGTATTCTTGCCTGGAGACTTTCATGGACAGAGGAGCCTGATGGGCTATAGTTCATGGGGTCACAAAGATCTTTGTTTCCAGAACCAGATCTTATTTTTACCTTTCTCTTTCTCCACCACCTGATAAAATGCTTGATTCCATAATATCTATTCAAATAATAGATTAAATCTCAATAAATATCTTTTGAATAAATGTAAAATAAAATAAATTACTGAGAAAAATTCTGGAGTTTAATTACTAGGTTTTATTTCTTAGGTGATAGACAATTTAAGATAATTATGATGGTTACAGGAAGCAGCCTTTGGTTCTCTGAACACATTTTATTGGTAGAATGACATGATATGGGCAGCTGCATCCTTCTGTTTCTAAAAATCTCCATGTTTGCATGTAAAATAGGTAACTGTGATTTTGTTTGCATGGCTATACATATCTGCATTAGGAGGAATGAAATTTTGAATAGCAAAATAACTTTTTCAAAAATAAGAGAAAATGGTTAAAATTTACTCATATTTATAATGCAATCAGAATCTACTTAATGAATGTCATAATATATCTGTAGCATATAATTTAATGAAGACAATAAAAATTAAAGAGTCTATATTGAATAGTTGATTTTTAGCAAGAGATAAGGTATTTCATAAAATCATATTAACAAAAACTTTCTGCTACTTCTGTCAATAATTTTTTAAGCTATATATAAGGGTTCCCTGGTGGCTCAGATGGTAAAGAATCCATCTGCAATGTAAGAGATCTGGGTTCAATCCCTGGGTGGGAAGATCCCCCCAGAGAAGGAAATGGCAACCACTCCAGTTTTCATGCCTGGAAAATCCCATGGACAGAGGAGCTTTGCGGGCTATAGTCCACAGGGTCACAAGAGTCAGACATGACCACTACCCATATATAAGGCAAAGTTTGTTTTGTATTGAAACACAGGAAATTATTATCAAAACTAATTCCTTAATAGAAATTACAAAGTCTTGATTTTCCCTGAATTTCACCAAAGTCCAAGAAATTTCTACTATTGTGAAGGAAGAATTATGTAGATAGTTTAAAATTGCATTAAAACCTTATACTAAAAGTTTGTTATTTCATGGTATTCAGGAGATACATTATCAGCAAAACACACATTATAAAAATCTATATTTAGTATTTTTTTTTTTTTTAAGAGAAGCTGGATGATGTGAGGGCAGCTGTGGGTGGCCATGCTTGGGAGATCTCGTGAAAGGATTCGGTCTACTGAAGGATGTTTCATTATAGGTGGCTGGATATTTCCATGTGTGTTTCCTTTCAGTTGATACCTTCCGGTAAAACTTCCTGTGTGACACCAGAGTGCTCACCTCCACCACCCACAGCAGTTTCTTGATTTGAATTAGGTTTCATAGAGTGGGGGGTCGTGGGAGTGTGATTGAACAGCCAGACTTATGAGAATATAGTGAAGCCCTGATCACTCATTTCAAAGATTCTCATCATGGCCAAAAAAAGTTTTCATAAAGAAAAAAATCAAAATCCATAGACCTTGAATATATGACTGTAGAGTCTTAAGTTGGAAAGGCCTTAAGTTATGCTAACTTTGTGATTCTGCAAATGAGGAAACAGAGCCTGAGAAGAGGTAAACAGCCTCCTCTGGGTAGAATCACAAGATGAACATAGGTTTCCTGACTTTTAGTCATTTGACCTCATAGCTTGACTTCCCTAAAGAAAACCATCACCTTAATATTAACCATTTGAATGTCATATTTCATATGTTAGTGAAAACTACTTTTTACCCTATATCCTTTTCAAAAGAGCTCAATAAAAGAGCAAGAAAATATATGTCAGATTCAAATGGGCCATAATTTGGTTACATTTGATTTCTCTCTTAGAACACCCTAAAGATTGTGTAAACATTATATATATATATGTATATATATATACAGGCAATAGATGTGATTTCTAAATGGTAAAATGATAAATTGTGGCATGAGATGCAATATATTTAAATTGCTATTGGAAGTTACTGGGATAAGCCTCATTCATACAAGTATAAAATGCCCTGTAAAAATTGACTTGTTTTTCCTTATATGTTATTTTCCCTAATGAGTTCATGCAGGGTGAAAAAGAGATAGTGGAAATTATCTTTGTCATACACTTGAAAAGGCAGAGAGGCAAATCAGAAAAAGGATAGATTTAAATTATTTTTAAATCTGTCTCCTATGTGGCTTTGTTTAAACATCCTCAGGCCAGCTGAGATCAATCATTAAATAAACCCCTATCTAACACATGAAGGCAAAGTGATTTTTAACTTCACTACTACCTTAATTTGTGCATAAATATCCTTGAGTCAAAGGAAATTTTAAAAGAGTATAGAATCTGTTATTGAAATATACCTACCTCATCAGTGATCAGTAGCCATTAAGAAATTGATGAGCTTCTAGGCCTGATGTGCTGCGATTCATGGGGTCGCCAAGAGTCGGACACGACTGAGCGACTGAACTGAACTAGGTTATGGCTATATCTGGTCATCGTAATGGTTACTATTAGGTGTCTACGTCTCTGCTTAGAAAAAGATATCATTGGTAGAGGCTAAGGGAAAGAATCCAGACTTTCAAATATAAGCACAAGAAATTTGTGAAAAGTTGTAATCAAATATCTTACTAGTCAAATGAGTTGGAATAGAGAATTCTGGAAGAGATACCCAATATGAACTGGAGTGGGCAAAAATTAGAAAGAGGCCAAGTGTCATTTTGGTAAGACATAAAAGCCTGAGGATGTAGTCAGTGGAAAAGAAGAAATAAAATCTTGTCAAAGAATGGTTACTGGAAGCTGCAGAACAGTATCAGAAAAGAATGTTTAAAAGCCTAGTATGTGTAGGCCTAGAAAACAGCAACAATGAGATTTTCTGGTCAAGCAGATAGGAATGGTTATTTTACAGCATGGTCCTTACAGAATATGAGGGAATTAGGTTTTGTTCTCAATATCATAATAGAAATGAGAAAAAAATACAAGATACAAGGACAGTTCTGATGTATTTACAATAAAAGTTCACAAGATCTCATTCAACTAATTCATAAAACTCAGTAATCCTCACATACAGTACTTTCAGCTGTTATCCCCTCATTCCTGCAGCTCCACACCCACACACATGCCTGTTGCCATTGACTTCTTTGCAGGTATCTGCAAGGGTGAAGTAAATAACCAGAGCTTTTTGACATCTTGAGGCAATCAAACCACTCTCTGAGACACGTGAAATGATACTTACACTGTGAAGCAGTATAAACCTTAAATATTAAACTCAATTTGGCCTCCAAATGGAGCAAATTGCATCTAATCATTTATATCTCAGTAATCTTGATGATAGAGATAGATAGATAGATACATACATACATAGATAAGATAGGTAGTAGGTACATACTTAGGTAAGCAGGAAGATAGGAAGAAAGAAAATATTCCCTTAAAACAACCAAATGATTTTTGCCTGGTCAATACTTACCCCTTCCTAAGTAAAGTCCTACATCTTGAGAAAGGCAAGATTTTCATCCTGCCTTCCTTTCAAAGCAGTGTATGGGTCCATCAAAATACTTTTCTAAAGAGAAAGAATTCTCCGCACAGAGTATAATTGTAAAATTCATTGTGTTTAGGGATTACATTTGTTAAATTCAGAAGGAGAAGGGCGCTTGGCACTTGTGCATTATTGGAAATTCCCCAAACACAGACAACAAAAGCTCAGTCAGTTTAATCAAATTATCAGCTTTTCCTCAGTCTGTGTTTAGTCTGTGTTTGTCTAATGTCCGGGTGCATATTTTCTACTTAAGAAAATCAATAAATCTGCTGCTTTAAAAAAAGGCACATTTCAAATGCAGTATACAGCGTATTGCACTATCTGATCCAGCAATCTGTCTGCCTCTGCCCTACAGAAGGAATGAACAAGAAATATGCCTGACGAGCTTATGAGATGGTTCAGAAACTCATGCATGAAGGCGAAAAAATGATACTATTGAGATGTGCACCCCGTCCACTTTTGATGTAGAAGGAGGGTATGAAAATACCTGAAACTTCTTTTTGCTGTTTTGAATGGTTTTAAGGATTGGGAGCAGACGTTGCTAAAATGGGTTTCTTAGGTAGAATATGTATCTTGTAATATTTTTTTCATCAACGTAATAAAGACTTCTCTCTTTATCTTGAAGTCTGACAGCATCTCTTCTTTTCTTATTTGTTTTTGTTCTTTAAATATTTGAGTTGCCAGTCTAATATATGATGCACAATTATTCCAACTGTGAGAAATGATCATTTTGCTCCAGGAACAGTGCCTCACATTCAAGTTGCTCTCAGGTTCTCTCTTGTTGTCTCCTTATTTGCAGCAACACTTCCTACATGCACCAGCACAAACAGATGTTTACATAAATCATCTAAAGTGTAATACTTTTGATAAATAAGTAGTTTATAGTGGTTTATAAAGATCATCTCACTAATAAATCAAAGCTCAGGTTTTTCTTTGACCCAAAATTCAAAAAAATCCAGAATTTTGGTAGTGAGAATAAATAGGAAATACATTTTAAAGGACGTAGAGAAGAAAGACATTTTGGAAACAAGATCAATTTTCTCATATTGATTGTGATATACAAATTTATCAGAAAATAGATACTACTTTTCTTAATAACAATCAATACATTATAAACTGCCACACCTAAGTTATTAGAAATTTTTAACCTAAAGATCTGTTCACCATTGATGCTTTGAAATGAGCTTGTCATGATACAAATCTTTAATTTCATAACTAGCACTGATGGCTTTAAATAAGTTTGTTTGGGCAATGACAGTAGACTGGATTTGGTTGCTAAAGAAATGTTATTTACTCTTCTCTCTCACTGTTTTGACAGTGAGAAGATAGACGGAAATGTAAAAGTCACATTCCAATAAGTTTCTCAGATATTAATAATTGCCCAAGTAATTCATGACATTGTCATTGATGTGTGTGTTTATGGTCATAGGGAAGAATAAATGAGTAAGTCCCAGAGAAGGAAGAAAGACCACAACCTGAATTAATTCTCAGTAAAGAGAAATTCTGACTAGCTAACTCCCTCCACCCCACAATTTGATAGCAAATATTTGCTTTGTTTAGTATAAAAATGCAAAAGTCACCATCATCAAATAACTTTCTTGCTTTTTTCTAACGATTCTGGGGGAATATTTTCATTTTTGGTACAAAACTCTCTGGTTCTGATTTGCTGTTTCCCCCCTCCCACTGTTGTTTATATGAAGAATTTCTAGTCAGGGTAAAAAAAGGTGTTGCTTGTGCAGAGAATTCGTTTAGTGGAGCAGGCTAATAGGCTGACCAGTCATTAACTAAAACACAGCTGGGAAGAGGCTATAATCCCCCAATTTCCTTCACAAATGCAGTAAATAAATATTCAAATGAAGCAGTGCACACATTTGCATATGTGTTAAACAAAAGCCCAGCTGAAGATTTGGTTTAAAAGCTCAGCTAATGTTTTCCCCTTTTCTACCTACAATTCCTCTACCTGAAGAGTTTATATTTTATAATTGTCCCCATATTTTTCCCAAAATAGAAGTCCTTCTACTCCAAGAATTATCTTAAAAATCCTCTCTCTTGCTGACCCCCATTAGCTCTCTTACTGAACTTCATTTTAACAGGAATAAAAGCTTCCTATTAAATCAAGTCTCTTTTCAGTGTTTTAAATCTGAGCATCTTTAATGTGTAACATGCCATTGGTACTTTTTGTGTTCTGCTATTTCATGAATAGAATTCTTTTTTTTTTTTTTTTGGATCCCAGAGCAGGTAATACTTAAGAAATAAAACTCTAAGGCTTGACCATGATACAAGTAATTTGTTAACTCCATGGATTTAGGAAGCAGATTCAAATCATCTTCCTAAATTCTTTAGTCTGTCCTCTGAGATTTCAAGCACGTGATGTAACATAGGATGCTGTTCAGTTAATTATTCCTCAGAATGAGCCTCAATATTGTTACAAATTCCCCATTCTGCTTCTTTCCCTCTCCTGCTCTTATTCCATGATTGCAATTTCTAGAGTTAGATTCTAGGGCACACCTGACCTTAGGCTCTTCTGGGTTGCTTTTCCTGAAGCAGTGCGAGTTCCTCCCAAGGTGAAGAAATATAATTAGAAGAAAAAGAGATCATTCAGTGAGGAGCCTAAGGTAGGACACAGGGGGTTACTTTCTAGGGGAAAAAAATAGATTGAAAAAAATATTTTAAAGTGATTCTAAAAAGAGAGGAAAAAACACAGAGTTCTGCAGTTACAGAAAGAAGCATATGAGAAATTAGCAAAGTAAATTGACTTGCACTTGTTTTCAATCCTGCTTGTGACTCTAGCGAGTTTGCCTCCCCTGCCCCCATCCCCCGACTCCACCCCACAGTGGAGAGAGAAAAATAAGTAGACAGGAGCCAAATGCCCAAGGAGTTTCTAGGTTAAAGTGAATGCGCGCTTTTTATTCTAGTTGCAAGAAGCGGACTATAATTATTACACATAATTGTATAAAGACATATACAATGATATATATAATATATAGCTTGTATGTGTACATATATATTTGCATACCATATATAAATATGTTTGCATTCGTTTAGAAAACATTGACTCTCAGCAAAGTGAGGTACATAGATTTGAAATCTGTGAAACTTGGGTTAGTTATAGAAAAACTAAATTAGAATTTGGGCCTCTAATATTCTATTTTAAAATAGGTAATAGGGGAATTATTTTTGCCAACCTGTATTTAAACGCATGCGATGAATCTCTATTAGTGCCTTGTTAGTTACTTGCAATACAACATCCTGACGTGTTTTAATTCTGCTATACTTAGGAGCAAGAGTAGCTTAAACAATACAGCTTTCGAGAGCTGAGATAATAAAAGATTTTTTTTTCTCTTCTCATTCAGTCACGTTTACAAAGCATACTCGTAGGGAGAAACTCACTATCATATAAATGGTAAAGCTTTGTATTTTTAACAAAACCCTGTCAGTATATTTCGTGTTACCCTTTTTTTACAAGTAAATTTTTTGTTCCTGAAGAAAATAAAAAGTGTTAATACTAGGAGGCTAGTTCAATATCAGACTCTCTAGCTGATATTATCAAAGTACAAAAGGCACTTTTAAGAATCAAGTTGTGTGAATTGTGCTGTGTATCTAGGAGCATTATTTGGTAGAGGCTTCAAAGCTTTCAAAGTGCATACAAAAACATGGCAAAATAACAATCGGTGTCTCTCTCGTTTTTTGGTGTTTTTTTTTTTTTGCTTATTTCTTCAACAGGTTGTTACTGTTTTGTTTTGTTTTTTTCTTAGTCAAGCCACACTGGACAAAACATCTTATTTGATCGCAAAAAAAGCTTGACAAGAAAAAGTGCCCAGAGGAATACCTGTTGAATTTAGATACAGCTTCTTCTTTTTGTCTATTTGCCTGCTATTCCAGTTGAACTTTTCAGAAGTGGTACCTCTCTCCTTTGTTTTGCCATCCTCAGAGCTTCTGAAAGCTTACCTAAAAGGTTCTACTAAAGTCTGATAGCACACATTTATCCACAGCTACTTTCATGTAGCTCATCCATAAATTAATTGAGAATGCTCCCTAAAAAGCAGCCATAATAATGTCATTTCTCATTCTTTATATATATATATATATATATGGACATGAATTTGAGCAAGCCCCGTGAGTCGGTCATTCCTCATTCTTATAGGAGGTAAACTATGTTTTCAAATAACTTTCAGGAGAATTATCTTTTGATTATCATATGTTACTTTCTGTTATTATTACTGCATTTGCTGATTTAAGCAGAAAAAGTTATACATAATTACATTTTTCCTATTTTTTCCTTCTCACTATCGTAAAGGCTCCAAGTCAGATGAAATCGTGCTGTTGTGTATTAAGTTAATGCTTCCTCATCAGCTTGCATGTCATGCAAGTGGTCATAAGCTATGAAGTAACAAAATCCAGCAGAGAGAGGGTGGGCACTTCAGGCATCGTGGCAGGGAGATTTTTATCAGCCTTTCTGTCTGTCTGAGTAAATGCAGTGTGTCCTGCAGTCCAGTCTGAGGTCATGGCTGCTCCAGAATTTGAGTGGTTGGGGATATTTTGGGATGCTTTCATTAGAAGGTACAGAGTACAGTTAAGAAACAGGCTTTGGGCGCCAGCATGTGATTATGGCAAGACGGGCTGACCGCTGGGAAATTGCTGAGCCAACAGGCCAGGGAGTCGGGTTGACCTCCTCTGGGGCCAAATCCACAGAGAGCCACCACCCAACACACCTTCTGAGGGGTAATCTGAAGCAGTCAGTGTTCCAAATACTCATCTGAGCAACAGATGTTTTTGTAAGACAAAAGTATTGTATATTTTCAAAGGTTCTGTTTATGAATCGTCTTGCCTTTCTATTTTTAAAGGTGCTTGTATCCAAAAAAACATCCCTTCTATTTACTTTAGAACTATCCAGCATCCTCGCTGCCTGTGTCATTGGTGGTGGTGGTTGGTGGGGGTGTGGGGTGGTTGTAGAAGGGCTCTAACCGCAATGCAAGAGTCACACTCTGAGCAGGCTGCAAGCTACCAAGAGCCTGTTCAGAGAACGAGCACATAAAACAGGTATTTTTTTAGACTTCTTACATTTAATGACATTTCATGTTTCTGGATAAAATCTTTCCAATTTCAATTTCTGGTTAACAAAACATTTCTTTTCTTCTTGTGCTTTGTGCTTCTTATAGCACCCAAACTTGATGCTTTTTTTTTTTCTTCTTCTTCTTCTTGATTTTCAAGCAGCCTGTTTACATAAAGCATGGAAAAGAGTTAAAATGAGAAAGAATTTAGAGAAGGTGTCATTTGATAACCATGACAACTCAGAAGGCAATAAGAAGAAATTTGGAATCTAATATTTCTTTTATGAGCAATAGAAAACCTGGCAATTTAAGCAGCCGTCCTCTGTTACCTGGCATAGTCAGAACATAGTTGAAATAGAATAAACCTGAAGAAAATGGGAAAATGTTAATCTGATAAGCTGGAAAGAAAAATATATAACAAAAATCCACTAATGTCACTTTTTATCATCTTATAACATCTCATAGTTTTTCTATCTGAAAACACAGTATTATCCCCTGGTGCCCCTGTGCCCATCCATTCACCACCCGTACTTCCTCTCCCATCCCTAACACACATGGCACACCCCTTCATGATATTTTGGTTGGATGATAGTATGTATGTTTTTGTGAAATAATAGAAAAAAATGAAGTAAAATGCTAAGCAAGATAAGCTAATAATGATAGTCTCTAAAACAAGTTAAGACACTGACTCAGGGTGTCAGAGAGATTCATTTAACCCAATTTGATTTTAGGGCTGACTTTTATAAAACTTTGAGCTTTCATACATTAAAATTCATCTTTAAAGTTGAGATACTATAAGAAACCAACCAGAAGAGATTAAGTTCAGATCAGCCGTGACTGCGATTATCATGTTTCTGCTGAAAATACAGCAAAGCAACAATAATGGAAATTAAAATTTCTATGTAAAGAGGAAATTTATAAAAAATCAGGCCCTACTTACCAATTTATAGTTTGTCTTCATTTGAGTATGTGAATGTGTGTGTGTGGTGTTTGTGTGTGTTTGTATATGTGCAAGCACTTTTCCTGGCCAAACATTTGCCTCTTCTCTAATTTATTTCCTCCCTTATTGTTTCTTTCCCTTTCCTCTTTTAAATATATCTTAAGGTCTTCTTCAGCAATTCCAGGCCATCTGTCCTCACCATACTAAATAAGCATTCATGGACACATGGCTGCCTCCTCCAGACTGGCAAAGGCTCTTTAGTACAGCTAAGAGAAATGACCCAACAGCAGTGGTAAAGAGGCCTAAAAATATTTAAAGAACAAAAAAAAAAAAAAAAAAAAAAGCAAGACCCACCAACTTTCTCTTTCCTTGACTCCCCTTTTTTCTTAAGTTTATTTTATGTTTTACCATTGGAATCTGCCCTAACAGAATGCATTTGCATAATTGCCTGCCAAATTAGATGTAAGCTTATTTTTAAAGTTAAAGAATTCTTATATCAGAGAAGAGAAATTAATAATAAAAAAAAAACCCTTTAACTTCCTTTTAAGCCATGGTTGCATATATTCCCTTGTAGTGTAATTGGCAAACATATAAGACAGAAAGGTGATTATGTATAAGAATCACCCCTGAAATTTCCACATCTATATTAGATATAGGGGGGTTGATACATATATATATATATAAATATATATATATTTTCTAGCAGTTTAATATGAATGCACCCAATGAACAGATATGCTTTCAAGTTACTTACATATGTTATAAGGTGTAAGAGGACAAAGAGTTTTTAAAAATAATACAATGGATTAAATTTTTACATAAAAGACTAACTCTCTTTCCTTTTCTGGCTGACCGGTCTTTGATATTTTGCATTTTCTACAGAAAATTGATTTGTTTTCTTCCCAACAAATGCTATCTTCTTACATAAGTTTGTTAGTTTATTAAAGCATTTTATCTAATGAAAAATATTTTAATTGGATGTAAATTATCACTTTATTTTTTCACAACAGATGCTGTGTGAATTACATGAACTTATATGAATTTCTGAGCTACTCATAAGTATTCAGAAAACTGCGAAAACCTGTTAACTGAATAGAAGATAAGACATTCCTATCCTCTTTATGGACTAAACCTTGCTTATGTATAAAGCTCATTAGGCATTTTTTTCCCCTGAAACTTAAGAAATCATGTGTAAGCCAGTGTTTTATCATTCTTATACCTGTACTGTATATACTCGCACCAATCCTAAGTATATCCCAAAATGATGGTTTTTAGAACCAAAGTTCCAAAATGGCTGAACACTATGTTAAAGAAAAGCTTTGCTCCACATTGCTGTAATCTATATAGATCATCATAAATCTTTTCTTAGAGTGCTTTTGGCTTAGTTCCAGTTATTACTAGTTAATTTGCTGGAAAAAAAAATTTTTTAATATACAGTAAAAAAAAATTAGCAAGTTGTATTTTTATAATTTCTAGAAAGGAAAAAAAAATTTAGATGGTCTTTAAATTATGATCACACAAACAAGATGTCCTTTTGATGCAACAAAACAGAAGTTAGAAAAATTATCATCTATTTGAAACACAAGCCAGGATTTTCAGTATTATAAACCCTTTTGGAAAAATCTTGGTGTACATGCTGTTAGAATTGGTATTATGAGAGCGTGTGTGTGTGTGTGTGTGTGTGTGTGTGTGTGTGGTGGGTAGAAGCAACGAGGTGGGAAAGAAGGAACTGAGTTTGATGATAAATTTCATTAACCAGTAGGTGTTCATCAGTGTGTGTCTTACAATGTTCAGTGTTTTTTATAGAATGTTTTCCCCCTTCAAAAAAAACCTAGTGGGTGTTCAGTGGGTTCTTTTGTTGTTCAATCTGTTGATTAGAATTTTGCAACAAATCTTAAATGAGGAACAAAGTATGATAGAAAGGTCTTACTTTAAAATTTAAAAAATATGAATGCCAAAATCGAAGTCAGAATTATAAACATGAGTGGAAAAATACCAAAGGATCCTATATGTTTGAAAAGAAAAAGCACAGTACCCTCTGAGAAATATAAAGCTAGAATTTGAGATGTGTTCAGGAACCGATTTGGGAAGAAAGTGGGAACAAGGAGCAGAATTCTGTACAGATAGTAGATAAAATGCCCATACACTTATGGTTTCATTTGGCTGACTGGAAAGTACAATACTGACAGGAAATTATAGCACAAATTACAGTACTGACTCAGAGTTTTCCAAATCCTGGATAAAAGGGTGGAAATCAAGGAACTACTTCATCTTTACTATACCAAACTTTTATTTTATTTTTTTTTCAATGGAAGAAAAGAGATTGGGAAGAAAGACCAGGGAATGCAAACATCTGGGTCAGTCTACCCCTCCCTAGATGTGACTTAAGCTGCATGCTATTAACACAAGGATAAGACATTTCTTGTACATTTGTGGGCTCCATTAGTGAATCTGTCTGCAGAAAATCTTTTCAGTTTATCATGTCACTCTCTTGATGAATATCAATGGATTAATAATTTGAACCATGTATCATCTGTATATTTTAAGTTTCATGTGAGAAAAATAATTAGCAAGCACTTATAGACAATCCAATTGAAAACAAGTCCAAAATTAGTGAAGCAGCAACAGCATTCTGTGGGAAGCCATGTAAAATAATGGTATAATATAGAGATTAAATCACAAGACCTAAATCATAACTTCTCACTTCACTTACCAGGTACATGCCCCTTATCAAATTACCCATTTCTCTGAGCCTCAGCCTTCTTCTCTGTAATCAGAGGATTATTGCCTCATCCTGGACTTATTATAAATACTAAATAGGATAATATACATAAAGTGTCCAAAAGAGATTTTGACCCATAGTAGGTGCTCCAAAATGTAAAGTCCCTCACCTCTACCTACCTCAGACTGGACTATCTAATGGTACATGATCAGTTTAATCACCAGAAAAATGATTGCATAAGAATTTTCTGGAACAGTCAGATATTTTTAGTATTGAAGTCAGCAGCCTTCTTAATAAAGACTAAGATCAGCGCAAAGTGGATTTTCATATTTTAAAGATGTACATGGTTAACTCTGGTAGGGGAGTTTTCTTTTTAAAAAATCCCCTCTTGAGAGCCATAACTAGCATGAGTTCTACTAATAAGGTCTCAAAATTACTATTTCATTAACAAATTCCTCTTAATTCATGTATATACAATTCTATCCTATGAATTCACAGAAAGAACAATATGAATTATAAGCCATTCATATAATACTTAGAATTTTGATATTGTGACAGCTGATTAAATTTTATAAATATATACATTTGGGTAAGAGGGTGTTATTATTATTTTGCAAAATGATCATGAGCTTCTCTCTCAATATATGGCAATGAAAAATGAATTCAAATTATCTTAAATTGAGATATTTGTGTTATGTATTATCATAAACTAATAATAAATCCTCAAAATAAAGCAATTTTAAAATTAATACATATATTTAATATATTTATTTTGGAGAAATATAGTTTATTTGTAGAGAATTATTTTAAACCTGTGAAATTAATGCATTTTGTTACCTTTAAAATGTCTTATAAAGACTCTCTACAAGTGGTATATATAACCTTGATAGAACTGACAACTAGCAAATCTTATGCAGAATCACTTTATTGAAAAAATAATATTCTGCAAATGAGAAAAAGAAACTTTTTGAAAAAATTGCACCATACCATAATGCTTCCTAAAGTTTTAAAATTTCTTTTCTGTGTCTTGAGAAAAAGAATTTACCTGTGGTCAGTAATATAAAGAATACTTTGTCTATAAAGGCAGATTTTTCTGGAAGTCATCATGGCTTTCTGCCAAGCAAGTGTATAAATGTGGAATATTACTGTAGTAATTCTGGAGAAAGAGTGTGAACAAGTATTGATATAATGGTGTTATCTGTCATAACATAGAAATTGAAATGTCCATTTTTAGCTGATTACAACATATCCTTTTTTACTTTAAACATATGAACATGTATGTGTGCACACATAGGCACACACATGCACACATACTCCCACACTCCGTTTTTGTTCACTTAACTGTGCTCACAGGAACACTACTGAAACTACTGTTCTGGGCTGATCTCAGAAGCAGAGAAACACAGTAGGGTTGCTTTAACGTTATCCGGTGGTAAAGAACCCGCCTGCCAATGCAGGAGGCAGAGAGACACAAGTTCAATCCCTGGGTTGGGAAGATGCTCTGAGGAGGGCATGGCAACCCACTCCAGTATTCTTGCCAGGAGAATCCCATAGACAGAGGAGCTTGGGAGGCTATAGTCCACTGGGTTGTAAAGAGTCGCACACAGCTGAAACGACAGCACACACACGTGTGTTCTACTTTACCTGCATTACAAAGGGCTCAAATATTTTTGGAACCTAGATAAGCCTAGTGGAATTGACACCACTTCACAAAGATTCCATAAGGCCAACATCTAACTTTGCTTTCCACAAACAGCAGAAACAGTTTAAATTACTGTGCAAACAGAAGCACAAATACTTTGCCAGAATCTGTTCTACAAAGTAGTAATAATTACCTTCTCTGGTTGTCAGACAGAATACCACATAAGTAAAGGAGAAAGTTGCTGTAAGAAAAAAGGATAGGGTGTGAAGTATACCAAGGAAAAGGCTAATTCAAAGGAAAACAAAAGGGATCTTCCTGATAGATCGTTGTTTTTCATGAAACGATGTCTTGATTTACAAGATAACAAGTTAAATTGCTTCTGGCTAGTTCAGGGAGTAAAACAGTTCAGCTGGATTGGTCTAACTGTGCATTTGAGTTTCTGTCTGGAGAACATATTTTGTCCACAAACTCATGATTTTGCACTTAATTCTAGCCAGAACAGAAAGAGTCCATCTCATTTGGTGAGGGAGTTTGAAGCATTATCTTCACTATGACCTCTGATTTTACAAAAAGATAAAAAATGGTGTTCTTTTTTTTAATGTTTATTTACATTTTTAAATTGAGCCTTAAATTTACATAATGTTTACATCAAATATATTTCAAAAACGAATGGTATCCTTTGAATTTCTACAAATCCCACTGGGAGGGTATCCAGGGCAGGTTAGTTTATACTGAGACAACAGCTCCAAAGCAGCAAGAGACTAGTGTAACAGAAGTGTGCTTCTTGCTAGTATCACATGCCCATCAGAGGACAACTGGGAACTCTATTCTACACCTTCTCACTTAGGCAGATGATGCCTCTACCATCTGCAAAGTTGCTATTTGCCCTGGCAGGAGAAGGGAACAATAGCAAATTGAACTTCTCTTATAAAATTTTCATCTCAAAATGACACCTGTCACTTCTCACATTTTATTGATCAAAGCAAGTCATAAGGATACAAATGTGTTTCGTGTCATGAGAACAGAGAAATGCAATTTCATCGTGTGACCAAGAGAAGAGATACTAGTGACCAATCACAGGAGTAAAACCAACCAGCGAGAAGGCTGAATGATTGATTTTTGTCTATTTTTATTGCTGTTTGTAATCCCTTTCATCATATTAATTATGGGAAATCTACATTGATTAATGTGGTCATAATTAATAATTAATTTATCCTTTATAGTTTTATTTCAGACAAAAAAAGTTTCCTTCTTGTAGAGATCTATTTTCCTGAAATGTTTTTCCACGAAAGAACTGCCACTGGACAATTTTACACTGGACTTGTAAAATCTTAACTATTGTAATAAATAATCTAGAGGTTCAGTACATTAGTTTCAATATACACAGTATAATAGTGCTATGGATATCACTGTTTCAGATTATTCTGTATGCTCTTTTCTGCCTTCCTGTGTGGAAAGTCAGGGCTCCCACTTTATGCAGAGATGTCCTTGGATTGACATCACCATTACAGCTCCAGCTGTTATTGCTGTGCTGTTGCCAAGGCAGCCAAAATATAGACCTGGGTTCAAAGTAGTAACTGGGTGTGTAAGAGGGTAGTCACTTCCACTCTCTTGAATACAGCTGCTCCGAATGTGAGAAATACCATTATCATCATGGGTCTTGTTACCTCAACCACAAGGTGCTATCTGAACAAATGCTCGGTTTTAACTGTCAGATTCTTGAATGTGTCGCATTTTTCTTTGGGTCTTTGGGTTATTGTAACAGCTGTTTGTAAACACTGTAAAGCCCATAGTAGGTACAGAATCGGTATGAATATTTTGACCCGAATGTCTGCCCTCTGAACTATCCTAAGGAATGCAGCATGTCTGCTGATACTTAAAGCAGTAGATTTAAATAGCAGCCAGGATCAACTTCCAGCTGAATAAGTCAATAAGCATTTTCAGTTTCTGGCTCCATCTGGGTCAGTTTTCTTTCACTGGCTAGTCTGAGAAAGACTAAAGGTGTTCAGACCTTAAATGTACAAGGAGTAGCAAATAGGTATTTCCGACAAAAATTTTGTCTGGGCAGTATTTTCACTGAGTCCAATATATCCCCTTCAATAGTTAAAAGTTACCAGTGCTTGTTGAATAGCAATCTATTTCTTTAGAATCAGGGACATGGGCAGCTTTAGAATTTGTCATGCTCTGATCTCTTTCATTCTGAAAATACTCCATGCTATTTTACGTAGTGGTAATGAGTTAGATATTTCTAGTGCTTGCCTGGGTAAGCAGTCATGAGGGCTGTTGTAATAAATAAATTGTTAAGAGCACATTGCTCTGATAATAGCAACTTTCATTGAAGGTTGTGAATGTGCCTTGCTGAAGAGTGATACAGAATCCTTAGAAAGGCTTTTATTAGCAGAAATGTAATACAACAATTTTAAATAGAGCAGTAAGCAAGAATGGAGAAAGCATCTCTGACATTGTGTTTCTAGTATCAGTTGTAAGTTTGGACAGCCAGGCTCTCAACCCAAGTGGTTGAGAAGCGAAGAAAATTCCCATACAGAAATGTACTTATAGCACATTGACTATTACAAGAAATCTTGACCTGAGGATTTCTGGGTTTTGAAGTCACCACATATCTGCAAACAAATTGCATCTGACAGTTACCTATGAAAGTATTTAACTGCTACATGGTTGAAAACAAATAAAAATAAAAATAGGATTAAAAATAATATTCTTAGAATAACCACCATCCTTTTGTCTACTCTTCACAGGATAATCAGTATGTTATTGCTATGACCTCCCACCAAAATTAAAGAGATTTTTCCATCAAGCTTGCTTATACAGGCAGTAGACTATCTATATAAGTATATATACTTTCATCACATATGTGCACATATATATATATATACACAAAGGGTTTTAGCAATAGAGATATTTTATGTATTTCTATAATAAGTACTTTCTTAAATAAAATAATCTTACTTTAAAAAAATTGGATCATAATTAAAGTTAGGATTAAAAACATAACCACAGGGTAAGGTTATTTAGATGCATGCTGGGTGACAAGTAGGACTGGATTTAAGTTCACTGTGTATAACAGAATTGACTGAATGTGGGATGTATAATGTCATTTTAAAAGTGAAGGCGAGTCCTTTTAATATTTTCTTTTTGTATGATGTTCCAACAAATTGAAGTTTGTTCTAGACTCAACACACACACGCACACAGAATCTCAAACTGAAACTGACAAAGTTGTGTTCTGCTGTTTTAGACTGTGATGCTGTTTGTGAGGTATCTCACTTTGTTCACATGCTGCCTTGAAATAAAGATGGCACTTTCATTAGGTAGGGCACACATTCTAAATTTCTTCGTGAAATCAAAATTGAAAATAGAGGCTAAGAATAGTGCCTGAGATCTCTTATGTCTGTTTCGTCACAAAAATTATTCTTTTTCTAGGCTGGCCCTATATAAATGCAGGAAAGGGTGTATTTCTGCTCTATTGCTCTCTGTATCTCTTTGTATTATTCCAGCATGTTTTTCTAGTTTCTACTCTCACTCCAAAGTCCCTAGGAGCCCACAGTTTAGGGCTCACAATCTATAGTGTTTATCTGTAGATTTCATTCACTTTCATCTATTGTTACAAGTTCTCTAGAGTTCTAAGCGTTGTAGACTAGCTGTATAGTGTAATGAGGATGTCAACATAGTACACATCCTCTATATCAGGCAAGTAAATATCCATCCTGTCAAGGGATTTTGTTCACAGAATTTTCTGTGGAGATAATATTACAAATGGTCGCCACATTTCTAAGTTCACAGAAAAGAGATTAAAAACAAATCTTGAACTTGAATATTATATTTAGTGCCCCTGCTACCCTCCCGGATGCTCCTTCTGCTGGGCAGAAATGTCAGTCTCCTGGAAAAGTTCATCTCAGCTTTGCTAATAGGAAATTATCTGAGAGTACCAGTTCCCACTAATTCATGAAAGTGTGAATGATCCTTAATCCCTTAAATTCCCAAACATTCAGTGGTTAGAATAATCATTACCCAAATAAATCATGAATTTGTAGAATCTTAACATAATAAACCAAAGTAAAACATGTTCAGATCATATGTTAAGGGCTTATTTCTCAACCAGCAGGTGGGCAGATCATACCAGGCTAGACTATTGCTTCTGGATCTTTTTGTCCATCATGCTCACGATTTGGGTACCATTTTTATTTTTAAACTTTTGCACCAGAGAATCTCTAAAAAGTCCCATTCATCTTCATTGTAGTTCCCATTTCAGCAGCTGCAAGGCACTGGTGTGTGGGAAATGTGTGGCAAGAAAGAGGGTATTGTGTACATTGATTTGGGGTAAATCTGAAAACCCTGGGTATTTGCATTCAACTAGGGACTTTCTGGGGATTGTGCCTTAACTGGAACTATGAGACATGCAGGCTCAGTGGAAGGCAGTTGAGAAAATATTAAAGTCCCTCAAATCATACCATTTGGGTGGCCTTTTCTACCCTTTATTTGTAACTCAGATACTCATTTTGCTAATTTCCAAATGAAACAGATAAAATTTATAAATCCTAAGAATTGCGTTCACAGCCACAGTCCTAGCACTCACTAACCCTGTGTTCTTAGGAAAATCACTTCATCTCCTTGGATCTCAGTTCCTCGCATGAGTCAAATGGCACTGTGGTTCTGGCTGCCCTGAAAAGGTGCTGGTAGAGACACAACAGACTATAGACAATGTTAGGAGCATTATGCAAATTTAATATATTTTAAGAAAACTATAAGAAGGAACAAAATGCAGCTTTAAATATTTTCTCTAACTCTATATAAGAACTAAATTTCTTATAGAAATCAAGATTAAGATTTACAGAAGTCAAAATGGTACTACTTTCTTAAATTGAAAAAAGATGCTGTTTCACACTTTATAAAGTGATTGTTGGGAAACCTTTATGCAGCTGCTTGCTTTCTGTCTTTTACAATGCCAGAGAATTCAATATACTTCTCAGGATCCCTCAACACTCAAGACAAAAGTTTTTCTCCCTTTTATGGTCTATGTCTTTCTTTTATACTTGGGGTATCAGTCTTATTCTAGGTAAGGATTCAAAGATATTTGAGCATATGTGATAAACTAAAATTAAACTAAACTAAAATTAAACTAAAACTGAACTAAAATTAAAAATAGAGTTTTAATTTTATATCACACAAAGCACTTATTAGAGTGCTTGGTTTTATTTTGGAACCCAAGAAGCAGCCTTTGGTAACTTCAAGATGTAGTTGAGGAAATATTTCAGAGGATTGGTTCCTGTGTTAAACATATTGAAATGGAGACAAAGAGGAAAGCTTTCTATGTTATTGTTACTGAGGCCCATTTATACCCACACTCCATGAAGCACTAAGAAATACAAACACAGTGCCATCTACCTAGACATTTCTACTTTACCCAAAGAGATGGCATGTGCAAAACCAAACCCTGTATGACTAGTTTCTATAGATTAATTGCACAGACGTGGGTTTATGACATGTATCATATTATATGCCTAATGGATAGCTCCATTTGATAAAAATCTGAGTTACATGATCAATATTCATGTTCCAAAATATCTCAAATGGATAATATCTCTAAAACATAAAACACTATATGATTCTGCCAATTAGAAGCAGATTTCAAATTTATCTTTGTAGTATATGTTCAATATATTATAAATATTGATTTATACATATAGAAATACAGATAAGCATATTCATGTATAATTAAGTCTCAAACCTCCTTAATATTATTCTATCACAAAATCAAATGTTTCCTGCATTTATCTTAATATTGCATTGCTAAATTATCCTTAACCTCTTTATGAAGAGCTCTGGTAACTCTGTAAAATATCCAGACATTTAATATACACTGACTTTTTAGACATTAAAGTGACCTGATTGCCAAAACCCGATACTTGGGAACGCAGCAGACCTGGGCCAGCTTTGAGTCATTGCATTGTCCACTGCTTCAGCAGAAAGCAGACTGGACAATGTGGGTTCCATCATGTCCCTTGCTAAATAATTTGGCCCAAGGAGCCACAGGGAATCCACTGACCTCCAAAATGAAAGTAATGAGGGTAAGAGAGAAAGTCAGAAATCTGCGTGTCACCTTGACTCCTGAATCTCTTCACCCCCACTTTTAATCAACATCACCAAGACTCTGTTACACTACACCTTTTATATTCGTGAGTTTCCTTTAGCACAGCACCCCTAAGTCACCATTACTTCTCCCCTGAGTCACGGAAGTAGTTTCCTAAATGGTTTCTTATCATCTGGCTCCCCTGAAATTAATTCTCTATGTCGTAGTAAATTATAATCATCCAACAATTCAAATAATAGCAAGTCTCTCCCCTACTGAAAAGCCTTTTATACTGATTCCCCAAGCCCTAAGGACAACTGGGCCTGTCATTTCATTTGTTCATATTTGACCTTGTCTTTCATGTATTAGTTTTGTTCAACTTTCACAAGATTCTTAGATGTGTGGTCACACTTATGAATGATGGGCTGTGCCAAATACTAAAGGCAGCTGGCATGTATGCTGTTTGCTCTTGTTTGCGAATGTTTCCCTGTGAGGCCTCTCAGCTGAGTGAGAAACCTGACTGAGGGTTCTGTGTGAGGTGGGAAGTCAGGGGACTGTTTTGGCAGCCAGTCTCTTTGAGGTTCTCCTGAGGAAGAAGGAGGTAACAGAACTGGAGGCTCCTGCAGGCCTGGTGTACGACGTTACCAAAAGGAAGTGCTCTCCTGCCTGTCATGGTGAACCTGTCTCTTCTGTGTCTGTGTGCAACTTAGAGTCTGGTTGAGGCCTGTCCGACTTCTCTCTTAGACCCCAGCATCTTTAGAAGGTAACTTTCCTCAGAACACATCCACATGTTCACCTGATTTTGAGAATAACTCTTGGCTTCGGCCACAGAGAATAAGCCTTTGCTGCCAAACTGTAGCTTGTTTACATCTGTGTTGGGGGAAGAACTCAACTTTCCTAGCTGTTTGGAAAGGAGATTCCTAAATGATGAACCTGGATTGCCCCTGGCCTCTCCCTATTTGGTGATTCACCTTGAAGGTCTCTGGTGACTTATTAAATTTCAACTTTCATTTCCCTACCAATCAAGTTTCATTCATTTTCTATCTTCCCAGATCCTTTATAAAATTCTGATTCACTAATGATACATTTTCTTGTTTTCCAGAGTATCATGTTATTCATTTTAACTATTCTATTCCATTTCTATTAATTCAAGAAGACTTTGAGAGCATATGAGTTTTCAATGACCACATTATTAAAGTCAAGTAAAATTATAGTAATTAATATGGATTAGCTAATTTACATAGATTTTTGAACTCTCCTAACACCTAGAATTTTATTCATAAAGGATTCAATGAAGATTTGATGACTATCATAGTCTCCCCATAAGAATTGATTATTTTAAGGGATCCATGACGGTTTTAACAAAAAGAAGAAACCATAAATAGCAAATGCATGGGGTCATTCTTCTTAAAACAACTATAAAATATTATTGATGGATACCAAACATTTACCTCACTAAAATCTAGCCTTAGAAATTAGTCTATAGGTTGTGTGTACATTTCACACAGAAATTCCATTAAATATGTCTGAGGAGCTAACCCATGGGACCAGGAAAAAAAAAAATGGTTCTGTGGTAAGAAATGACTTTTAACTAAAGGTGAAATAAAATTATCCCAAGGTTATTTTTTAATTTATTTATTTTAATTGAAAGATAATTGCTTTACAGTATTGTGTTGATTTTTATCAAACATTGACATGAACCAGCCACAGGTTTACCCACATCCCTTCCTACTTAAACATCCCTCACATCTCTCATCCCATTCCTCGAGGTTACCAAAACTCGGTCTGAGTTCCCTGAATCACACAGCAAATTCCCATTGGCTATCTATTTTACATATGGTAATGTATGTTTCCATGTTACTTCTCCATACCTCCCACCCTCTCTTCCCCCTCGCCCCCACCATGTCCATAAGTCTGTTCTCAATGCCTGTTTCTACTGCTGCTCTGCAAATAGGTTCATCAATACCATCTTTCTAGATTCCATATACATGTGTTAATACATGATGTTTGTTTTTCTCTTTCTGACTTCATTCTGTATAGAAAACTCTAGGCTTATCCACCTCATTAAGATTGACTTAAAGGTGTTCCTTTTATGGCTGAGTAATATTCCACTGTCTGTAAGTACCACAGCTTCTTAATCCCTTCATCTGTTGATAGACATCTAGGTTTCTTCCATGTCCTTCAGTTCAGTCACTCAGTCCTGTCTGACTCTGTGACCCCATGGACTGCAGCATACCAGGCCTCCCTTCCTGTCCATTACCAGCTCCCCAGAGTTTACTCAAACTCATGTCCATCTAGTCAGTGATGCCATCCAACCATCTCATCCTCTGTCGTCCCCTTCTCCTCCTGCCCTCAATCTTTCCCAGCATCAGGGTCTTTTCCAATGAGTCAGCTCTTTGCATCAGGTGGCCAAAGTATTGAAGTTTCAGCTTCAACATCGGTCCTTCCAATGAACACCCAGGACTGATCTCCTTCAGGATGGACTGGTTGGATCTCTTTGCAGTCCAAGGGACTCTCAAGAGTCTTCTCCAACTCCACAGTTCAAAAGCATCAATTTTGCGCTCAGCCTTCTTTATAGTCCAACTCTCACATCCATACATAACTACTGGAAAAACCATGTCCTAGTTATTGTAAATAGAGCTGCAATGAATATTGGGGTACATGTGTCTTTTCAATTTTGGTTTCATCAGAGTATGTGCCTAGTACTGGGATTTCTGAGTCATATGGTAGTTTTATTCCTATTTTTTAAAGGAATCTCCATACTGTTCTCCATAGTGGTTGTATCAACTTATATTCTCACCAACAGTGCAAGAGAGTTCCCTTTTCTCTACACACTCACCAGCATTTATTGTTTATAGATTTTTTTGATGATGGTCATTCTGACCAGTGTGAGGTGATATCTTCTTGTAGTTTTGATTTGCATTTCTCTAATAATGAATGATATTGAGCAGCTTTTCATGTATTTATTAGCCATCTGTATGTTTTCTTTGGAGAAATGTCTGTAAGTTTTTGCCCACTTTTTGATTGGGTTGCTTGTTTTTCTGGCATTGATTTATAATGAGCTGCTTGTATATATTTTTAAATTAATCCTTTGTCAGTTGTTTCATTTGCTATTATTTGTCCCATTCAGAGAGTTGTCCTTTCACTGTGTTTATAGTTTCCTTTGCTGTGAAAAAGTTTTAAGTTGGATTAGGTCCCACTTGTTTACTTTTGTTTTTATTTCCATTACTCTAAGAGGTGAGTCATAGAGGATCTTGTGATTTGTGTCATAGAGCGTTCTGCTTATGTTTTCCTCCAAGAGTTTTATAGTTTTTAGTCTTACATTTAGGTCTTTAATCCATTTTAAGTTTATCTTTGTGTATGGTGTTAGAAGGTGTTCTAATTTCATTATTTTATATGTAGCTGTCCAGTTTTCCCACCAGCACTTATTGAAGAGACTATCTTTGCTTCATTGTATATTCTTATCTCCTTTGTCAAAAATAAGGTGTACATAGGTGTGTGAGTTTATCTCTGGACTTCCTATCTTCTTCCATTGGTCTGCGTTTCTATTTTTGTGCCAGTACCATACTATCTTGATGAATATAACTTTGCGGTATAGTCTGAAGTCAGGAAGGCTGATTCCTCCAGTTCCATTCTTCTTTCTCAAGATTGCTTTGGCTAATTGGGGTCTTTTGTGTTTTCATATGAATTGTGAAAGTTTTTGGTCTAGTTCTGTGAAAAATGCCATCGTATACTGATGTTATTTTAAACTGACTGCTCAAAACAGTGATTCCTTAGGAATGGTCCTTAGTTCAATTTGCTGTCTGCTTCTTTATGCTTTTTTTAAAAAAACCTTCAGTACCCCCTCTATTTCCTTGATGGGTATATATTCATCTGTTTACCTCTGCTTCTCCCATTCTCTTCGTAATCATGTCCGCTTTGTCCAGGATCTATCTGTGACTGTCTTAGCCTTTATGGAGATCTGTGTGTATGGGACACCACCTTCTTTTATCCCTCCTTCCTGTGATTATCTTATATCTCATCACCATTTATTATGAGTGACAAATACAGACTTGGTTAGATGTTTCATTCATGAATCTTAACTTGGTAGACTAATATTCTAAAATTGTAAATGGCAAAAGTGTAATGATAATTTAAATTACTCAAGACTAAAACCTCCTGAAAGTGATTATTATTTTTATTACTGATCTAATTGTATAAAATACCTTACAAATTATATATATCATTCATTATAGAGGGTCTGTATATTTTATATTGAAAAGAAATAGTTCTTTCTCAAATCAGTATAAAAACTGGCATATAAATACAACTATTTAAACATTCTATCCAATCTATCTGTGCAAATATCTAGTTTAAATTGAGCATGCACCTGATAATGCCTTTTCATTAGAGTTGTAATTAAAACATACTTTGAAATTTCAGCCATGAATATATTAATACTCAACTTTCTCTCTATTAGTATTAATAATATTTCTCACATGTTTCTCTCTTCTGTTCCTAAAAACCAAACTTGCTTCCCAGTTTATTGGTATACTGTATTTTGAAAAATCATTTCAATAGTTAGTATTTCAGGTAAAAAGAGTATCGTTAACACACATACAAATATGTTTACACAGAAAGGTTTAAAATTCAACAATAGGTAAATTTGAAGCAGGCTAGGCAAAATAGATTGAAAAGGAAGGCTTTAGTTTTCAATCATTCTGAAGATTTTTCAAATGGAATTTAATTCAAAAACTAAAGAGTTAGTCACTCAGTCATGCCAACTCTTTGCAAAACCATGGACTATAGCCTGCCAGGCTCCTCTGTCTATAGAATTCTCCAGGCACGAATACTGGAGTGGGTTGCCATTCCTTTCTCCAGGGGATCTTCCCAACCCAGGGATCAAACCTGGGTCTCCTGCATTGTAGATTCTTTACCATCTGAGCTGCAAGGGAAGCCCTTAAAAACTGACATATTTTATTTATTTATTTTTATTCTTTAATTGAAGGATAATTGCTATACACTGTTGTGAAGGGCACATTTTATTAAAAACAACAACAACAACAGCAAAAACCTAGTTCTACTTCATTGGAGAAGGAAATGGCAACCCACTCCAGTGTTCTTGCCTGGAGAATCCCAGGGATGGAGGAGCCTGGTGGGCTGCCGACTATGGGGTCACGTAGAGTCGGACATGACTGAAGCGACTTAGCAGCAGCAGCAGCAGCTCTACCTCAAACCTTTTCATGTGAAGTTGGCTACTAACGCTGACTGGATTTCTTTATCTGATAATTTGATTTCAGAGAGTTCACACAACCTGACAATTTAGGATGCCTAAAAATAAGAAATATTAAAGACTAGTCAAAGATATCAGATGACTGAAAAATAGAAATTTTAATTGATATAGAATAAGCGACTCACTGGGACTACACTCTGTAAGAGTTTGGGTAGTCATGGCCACAAATCCAACAGCCAATATCTGTACATTTCTAGTCAGTAAAGCATTATATAGCTCTTGAGAGAGGTAAAGAGAAGCCAGCGATAATTAAGGATAATTCTAAGATTAGCACTTATAAGGAAAGACAGAATTCCATAATATTGTTACTCAAAGAAAGAGCAGAGGTAAATTCTGTGGTATTAAGAGTTTTTCATGTATTACAAGTTTACTTTAGAGTTCTCTACAAGAGAGATTCCACTTCTTAAAACTTTATAACTATACAATGAAAGATTAAGTTGTTTTAAAATTTCAAATATAAGCTAAATGGAAACAAACTTTTGCTTCCCACTTTAACGTCAATAACAATATAGAATCACACACACACACAAACACAAATCAGAAGAAAATAGTTTAGAAATAGATTAATTTCCATTATCTCTTTGGAAGACAATGAAAGCACAGCACAATATAAAACTTCTTTGCCCAGTGCTTTTCTTAAAGTCTCACACATCAAACAATTGTTTGTATTTTTTTTCTTTTTTTAAAAAATACTAGGTACTTTTAAATTTTTGAATGATTTTAGATTTAAAAATATTGCAAGGTAATATAGAGAGTTCCTTATGCTCCTCATACAATCTCCTCTCATGTTAACTTCTTACACTGCCATGTGGTACATTTGTGAAAACCAAGAAGTCAACCCTGCTACATTAATATCAACTAAACTCAAGAAGAGTTTATGACCTTCTTGAACTTAAGAAAAGCTATGAACGAACAACTCAAGAAAAGCTATGACCAACCTAGACAGCATATTAAAAAGCAGAGACATTACTTTGCTAACAAAGGTCCGTCTAGTCAAAGCTATGGTTTTTCCAGTGGTCATGTATGGATGTGAGAGTTGGACCATAAAGAAAGCTGAGGGCCAAAGAACTGATGCTTTTGAACTGTGTGTTGGAGAAGACTCTTGGGAATTCCTTGGACTTCAAGGAGATCAAAACATTCAGTCCTAAAGGAAATCAGTCCAGAATATTCATTGGAACGACTGATGCTAAAGCTAAAGCTCTGGTACTGTGGCCACCTGATGAGAAGAGTCAACTCCTTAGAAACAACCCTGATCCTTAGAACAATTAAGGGAAGGAGGAGAAGGGGATGATAGAGGATGAGATGGTTGTATGGCATCACTGATTCGATGGACGTGAGTTTGAGCAAGCTGTGGGAGTTGGTGATAGACAGGGATGCCTGGCATGCTGCAGTCCATGGGGTCGCAAAAAGTCAGACATGACTGAGCAACTGAACTGACTGATTGAAACTCAAGATTTCACATGAATTTCACTAGTTTTTGTTCTAATGTTCTTTTCCTCTTCCATGATTTCTTCCAGGATGCTACCTTGTATTTGGTCCTTGTGTCTCCTTCCTTACTTCTTTTTAAATATCAGTGGCATTTTTTTTTTTTTGCATCTTTGTTTTTAATGTTTTTGAGGAGTACTTCTCAGGTATTTTGTAGAATATTCCTCCACATGGGCTTGCCTGATATTTTTCTATGTTTAGTCTGGGGTTATGGTTTTAGAGAAAAATAACACATAGATGAATTTCCTTCCTCATCACAAAATGTCAGGCATTCATGTCACCATGTGACATGTTGATAGTGCTAACCTTGATCATTTGGTTAAGGCCATATTTGCTTGGTGTCTCCACTGTAAAGCTAATAGGTTTTCTGTTTCCATACTCCTTTCTTTGAACATGAGTCACAAAATCCAGTACACACTGAAGGTGGATGTCTGGTGATAAGAGGAGGAGATTGGGAAAATCTCTACCTCCTTGCAGGGGGTATCTACATATGTATTTGGAATTCTTTTGTAAATAACATTTGTCTCTTTTCCCCCATATATTTATTCTATTAGTTGTTTATATTAGTATGTATTCATATACACATTTTACACTGTGGATTAAAATCTAACATCATCCTACTGAGTTGAATAGAATTTACAGAGATCCATGTTCACTCAATTCTGTAAATGTGCCTTCATTTGGATCTAGAGTCTTTGCCAATGTAATTGAGTTAAACTGAGTCTTGCTGGATTCAGATAGACCCTAGATCCAAAAATCACCAGTCTACTTACAAGGAGAGGGAAATTTGGAAACAGAGATTAGCACACTCACAGGGGTAAACACCTTGGCAGAGGCAGAGACTAGGTTGATATGTCTTACAAACGGACATGCCAAGGATGGATGACAACCACCAGAAGCTAGGAAGTCACAAGGAAGCACGCTTCCCTAGAGCCTTCAGAAAGAGCACTGCTCGGCCAACACCTTTATCTCCAATCATTTCTGGAATCTTGAACTAGTAGAGACTAAATTTCTGTTGTTTTAAGCCTCTCAGTTTGTGTAGTTTGTTATGGTAGCCCTAGGAGGCCAGTGCAACCAAGCTATTTTGTCGTTCAAATTGTTCCAGGTTTGGTCATTGGGACATCTTTCAGGTTAATTCTTGTATCCCTCTGAAGTGCTCCATTATATGCTGGATAAATGTTCCCTTTTCTTTACTCTCTTTTACTAAGCTTCTCCAGCTTCATCACCCTAGTGTGTGTACACACATACATACATATACACACAAACATACACACTCTCTCTCTCTCTCTCACACACACACACACACACACACACACACACACATATATATACTTAATTTTTCCTCCAGGTATTTCCTTCTTTTATTTTTAGGTAGCTAGAGACTGAACTGTCCTCCTAGTCTCTCTCTTGCCCTCTTTACCTTTCACCCAGGGACTTCTTAATCGACTGAATAAGGAATCTTCCCATTCAGAAAGGAATGTGAGGGGAGCAGGAAAATGATGCTATACAAGTAGTGTGTCTTTGGTGTCTTTTTTCCATATTTGATGCATGTACAGGACATAGGTCCTATATTTAAGTCATTATCATTCTGATTACTAAGTATTTAATATTTACTGATAGCCTTCTCACTCTTCCCAAAAATACCATAAATAAAGATTAAATAGTGTAAAATTTGAAAGTTAGAAGATTTTTAAGTTATTATTTATTCTGAAAACAAACAGAAAAAAACATGTAGCAAAATTATGAGACACACATAAAATTAGCAAAGAGAAATCAGGCAAACTAAAATTTCTCTTTCTATAGGACTGTTATTTCATCAGAGAATTCCAATCAGTGATTTATTATGGAATTTTATTAGCACAATTATCTTGTAGCAAAATGGACAGATGAAATATTTACTTCTTTTTGTATTGCTATCCAATTAACAACACAATAGATAGATTTCATTCAGTCTGTAGAAAATTAGTAAATTAAGCACCAGGGGAATAATCTACAAACTAGATTACATAAATTGACTAAAAAACCCTCCACCCTGAGATTCTTAATGAAAAATGGAAAAGTAAGTAATTTTCCAAATTTCATCTTCCCAATACAGGAACTAAATATTATGATGGTTTTATTCATATTTCATGTACATGTCATCACTATTTTATGACTCCTAAGAAGATTAGCATAACATTTCTAAGAGACTAAAAAAGAGGGGGAAAATCTAATAGGAACCAAACTGCAAACTAAAATACAGGTTTAACTTTTCATGATTCAATGCATGTCCAGTATTCAGAAGTTATTCCTAATTTTTTTTCTGTTGTGTTTTTTTTTTTTCTCTCTCTCAAATGGGCTCACTTACAGAGCCTTATTCTAACCCACTCTGAGGCAGGTGTCTCATGTAAAACTATACTATCAGAAACTCAGAGACTACTGTTTCTCTTTAATACCTTATATACGAATGGCTAAACTTGACAGTAAAAGTCACTTATTCAATAGATGCCCATAAGACTTCATTAAATTCTTCAGCACCTTTAGAGTTTCTTGAAAATCTAACTTGGTGATTAGTCTAACTTACCCAATTCTTAAAGTAACATACTTATTCTGAGACTTTGTGTATAGTATAAAATCATTGCCTCAAATCTGTATTCATAATGTTATTAGTGATAAAGCAATATCTCTAAAGGATGTTTCTATAGATCATTGCATTGAAATGCACAAAGTATGACATTCATTTGACGTGGAATCACAGGGAGTCTTCCTATTATATTGTATGAATCCAACATGTTAGTAGTGTGTGTTATGGCCACCTAGTGCACCCACTGGTAACCTTGCATGCAGAGAAAAATGATGACAAATCATTTTTGAAGACACTTTAGCATCATAAAATGAAGAAACATGAACCAGAGAAGTTGCCAGAATGAGGCACAAGAAAATGTCTTATATATGGTATATAAATGTCTGAAAAGTTTAGGTTGTATTTCCAGAATCTAAGTAAGGGTATGCACACAAATAATTAGAAAAAATAACTATATATAACTTCAAAATTGTGATTCAGTCTCTGTAGCTGATGATCTAATGTCATGTATAACCTAAATCCTTAAGATACCAGAATTCACATTACCCCAAGATAAGGTGGAACATACATAATATCTTCCCAAAATAATGAATTCCAAATGAGAGGTAGGGGAGAAGCATAAAGTATAGCATATTTGAGGTCTGTGATATATTTTGCTATTGTTTTCAATTATCCCCCACTCTTAGGAATATATAATTCACTCCCACTCTTACTCTTCAGCTGAGCGTCGAAGAATTGATGCTTTTGAACACTGGTTAAGACTCTTGAGAGTCCTATGGACTGCAAGGAGATCCAACCAGTCCATGCTAAAGGAAATCAGTCCTGAATATTCATTGGAAGGACTGATGCTGAAGCTGAAACTCCAATACTTTGGCCACCTGATGCAAATAACTAACTCATTGGAAAAGACCCCGATGCTGGGAAAGATTGAAGGTGGGACGAGAAGGGGATGACAGAGGATGAGTTGGTGGGATGGCATCACTGACTCAATGGACATGAGTTTGAGTGAACTCTGGGAGCTGGCAATGGACAGGAAGGCCTGGTGTGCTGCAGTCCATGGGATTGCAGAGTCGGACACAACTGAGCAACTGAACTGAACTGACTGAACTCTTACCATGCCTTGCCATTGGCAGATACTAGCCTAGCCCTTGTCAGTCTTAGCCATATGACTTACTTTTGCCAATGGATGTGATACATACCCTCTGAAAGGAAGCTTTAACTGTGCTTCATGGTGTGGTTGGGCTTGCTTCTGTCCTCTGCCAGAAGAATGGCATATCCCAGATAGTGGCTGCTCCTTCAGCCTGGATGCTAGGATGAAAAGATATGTGGAGTAAAGCAGAGCTAACTTGTAAAGCAGAGCTAACTTGCAAACCCGAAAACAAGAAACTAAAGCTTTAATTTCTGTTGTAAGTTACTAAGATTTTGAAATTGCTTGTTAAAGCAATACTCGTCAACTAATACAAATGCACAAGATACTTCTACGCTCACTGTTGATATTTCAATCATTCAGGACCTTCCATCAAATTACTGTCCCTCTGAGTAAATATAAATTAATGAACATAGCTGTTTGTGGGCCTAATATGGTAACAGCTTCTGATTTGTAACCCCGGATTTACGTTTCAGACTCCTTTGCCGTGGGTTACCAAGACTATTGAACCATTTATGACTTTACACTGTCATTGGAGGGTCCTTCCTCAAATGTGGGGCTTTTATGCTCAACTTGGTTTCGGACTTTCAATTTGAATCTGTCTTTATTTATAGACTCTTCTGAAAGAGTAATACCACAACTGACATTTAAGTGTGTTAAACCTCTGCTCCTGCCAGGCGTAAAACCAGAATTCTACCTGGACCTGTGCTGTTTGCTTATTAAAAGTACAGGAGGGTCAGTCAACTGTAAAAGAGACCATCCACCTCATTCAAAATGTAATGCAGATTCCAAAGGCATTATACATCAAACTGAGGACCTCAGTATGCAACAGGCAGTTAGTAAAGGTTTCCAAGCAGAGAATGACACAATCACATTTGATT
The DNA here is from genome assembly GCF_001704415.2 of Capra hircus. NCBI lineage: Eukaryota > Metazoa > Chordata > Mammalia > Artiodactyla > Bovidae > Capra > Capra hircus. The sequence continues at coordinate 21,559,970 of NC_030814.1, forward strand.
TTTAAACATGTAACTCTAGAAGCAAAATGGTGTGAAAAAGTGGTGTAGAAAGATAATAGCGGCAGGAAAACAGGTAGTTGTCACAAATTCTGGACTTCAGGCTAGCAGGAGGTTCTAAAGGCAAACACAAATCTGGAAAATCTGCAATGTAATTGCAACAAATAAATTCAACATGGCAAGGTCATATATTTTGCTTCAGTTAAATATATTGTACATTTGCAATATAAAAAAGTGATTTGATTCAAGAGATACTATGTCGGTGAAACAGTATTACTAATCAACCATTTGGTAGTATGAGACAAACCCAGTGAGAAAAGAAAGAGAAATTAACTACAATCATTTAGAAAGAGAAAAATACAGAAGGGAGAGAAAGGATAACTGAAAAGTGACTAAAACTGCTGAGTAACACATGTGATGGGATGAATGCACTGCTCAAAGAGATAGTGTTTTAAAAATTGGAAATGGCGTGTTTCCTTCACTCATAAAGGAATTTACCAAATTGACTTACTCATCATAAATGTGTTAATTGCTCAGTCATGACTGATTCTTTGCAATCCCATGGATTATCACTCACCAGCCTCCTCTGTCCTTTGAATTCTCCAGGCAAGAATACTGGAGTGGATTGCCATTTCCTCTTCCAGGGGATCTTCCCAGCTCAGGGATTGAACCCAGGTCTCCTGCATTGAGGGGAGATTCTTTACCATCTGAGCTACCAGGGTTCATCCCTATGAATTTCAATGTGGCACTCTGACTAAAATGATTATTACCAACATTTTATGACTGTTATTAAACATTAATAAATCAATCTAGTAATTCAGCCAGCAGAATTAGTAGCATTTGGAAAAGAATTGTTTTTATTTCTCCTTAGAGGTTCACAGGCCTGGAAAAGAACCACTGGTAAAGTCTTTTAGATTAGAGTCAAACACTTTGGGTGCAAATTTTTGTGATATGAACACTAGTGAAGATCAAGATCTTATGGATGAGAAAATAGTGAGTCAAAATGTAGAGTCCTTTCGGGGTAATAATCACAGTCAGCAAAGTTTAACATTCTGATCCTCTGCTTAAGGAAGATAATGACTCATTAATTATACAGAGCAATTCTGAATACAGTTTTCACACATTTTTTTATTCTAACCCCTTTCCCCCTAAGTGAGGAATGAACACAAAACATGGAGTTAAAAAACAAAATGTGGAGTTAAAATTCCTTTCTCATAAAAATAAAGGGAGAAGAAAAGGGGAAAAAGGAAAGAAAACTTGTACTTATACAATTACATTTTAAACATGCTAGTCCCAGTATTAAATAATCTCATTCTGAAGGCGGCCTTTTGGTGACTTAATAGTTGAAATTTTCTTTCCTTTTTCTTCAAAATCAAAATGGAAATCTTGTTTAACTTGGTAGGAAACAAGAGAACTCTATTTTACACTAAATAAGGATGATATTCAGAATTATATTCGAGACACTGTTTCCAATTAGCTCTTTGTTGATAATTCTGAAGCATGCCCTGAAGGAAAGAGGTAAAATTTACCACAGAAAGAACTGCCTCAACTGTATGAAACGCCTGCCGTTCTTGGGGTTTCTCACAGCAGCAGCCTGGCTTGGGGCAGGACAGTCATTTTCTGGTACAGTTGGTCAGAAAAAGTCACTTTTACCAAACTCTGGTGGAAGTTACAGAAAGTAATATTGCACTGCTTAGATACTGCAGTCTTTATAGAGATAAAATAATTGCAATGTGTATTAAGAAATGAATAAAGAGGGAGGGGTCAGCTGTGGCTAATTCATGTTGGTATTTGGCAGAAACCAACATAATATTGTAAAGGAATTAGTCTTCAATTAAAAATAAATAAATTTAATTAAAAACAAAACAAAAAGAAATGAATAGATTTTTATAGATAAATACAATGGTCATCATAGAAGATAGACAAATAACCAAATCTTCCTTTTTTAATTTCTCCCTCGTACGTCCAAAAAGTTTTCCTTAAGAGAAAAACAGTTCTCAACTATTGTCTAAAAGAATGATAGAGAAAAATCAAATTCCCAAGCCTTGTAAGATTTTCTGTGCACTTTCACCTAATGGGTTAGGACCAAGGAATGGTGTTTTCTGTCAATCAGATCCTTAGGCAGCCTTTCTGGAGAGGCATGCTGCCAGAAGTCAGGGTGCAAACCAGGGAAAATGCACTGCACTCCTGCAGCTACAGCTTGGATTCACAAAATTGGCTCAGTACGACCAATCAACTGTGTTCAGTTAGAAAATATAACATTGAGAGTGGACGCCAATTCCAGCTCCTAATATAGCCAACAATGTCAGGGCCAGAAGATGAATAGATGCAAAAATTGGCTTGGGTGTTAAAGAGTGTAGATCTCATGTTACGTGTTCTTACCACAAAACAAACAAACAAACAAACAAAAACCACAACAAATCACATTGGCATGTGGAAACTTTTGGTGATGATGAATTTGTTTATTACCTTGACTGTGGTGATAGTATCATGGGTGTATACATAAGTCCAAATTCACTAAACTGTATATATGCAATTTTTGTAAATCAGTTATACTGCCATAAAACTAGCAAGTGGCTTTAATCCAATTCTGGACTGCAACTCACCATGCTCCTCTGTCCATGGAATTCTCTAGGCAAGAATATTGAAGTGGGTAGTCATTCCGTTCTTAAGGGGATCTTCCTGACCTGGGATGAAAACCATGTCACCTGCATTGCAGGCAGATTCTTTATCATCTGAACCACCAGGGAAGCCCATAAGAAAGAGAACAGGAATACAGTGCTTACCCCCAGTTGACGCACTCCTTGTTTGCAAATACAGAAGCCATACTCTGCTACTAAGTAGAGTTACCCTTTCCTGTGCAGACTTTGGGAAGAGGAATGAAAACCTCTCTCCATGATAGTGTGCTCCCTAATCCCAAATCCGTAGGATACATCATGCTAATAATTCTGTTATATAAAAGCCACACATAAGAACAAAAGTTTCAGAATAAAAGAAATAAAACAAAATCTTTCCTCTGTTCCCACACTCAGCCTTTCTTTGAGCTTTTGTTATCACTCAGTCATGTCTGACTCTTTGCAGCCCCATGGACTGTAGCCCACCAGGCTCCTCTGTCTGTGGGATTTTCCAGGCAAGAACATTGGAATGAGTTGCCGTTTCCTTCTCCAGGGGACCTTCCCGACCCAGGGATTGAACCCACATCTCCTGTATTGGCGGGCAGATTTTTTACTGCTCAGCCACCAGAGAAGCCCTTGGCATCAGTAGGGCTTAGCCAATTTCTAAACAGAGCCATAAGCAAAGCCCTGGCCTCAGTATCACAAATCTGCCTATACTGACACTTGGTCTCTAAGAATTAGCCAGCTAATCACAAGGAAAGATGAGGAACAATAATAATAACTTAATAAAGTTTGAAGAAACCAAGTAAAAGAAAAAAGTGAAGGAAAAATATCTATACCATCTCTGATATAGAACACCAACAAAAAGTGGATTCTGAAAACAGCTGCTATATTTTTGCAAAAAAAGAAGAAAGCAGAGTAGCTGGGCAACAAAAACTGAACTGATTAAACCATGTTAAAGACCAACTTAAGCCATCATTGAAAATAAGTAGTGAAAATTAATGGTTCAGACAATTGGCTCACAAACTAGGAAATAAAATTGAGAAACATACAGAATGTGGAGAAGATTATTAATTTTATGAAATCGAGAAAATGACAGATAATACTGAAAGATCATCACCATTTTTTAAATGTCTAATAAAATTATATCTGGGCAATGATAGACAGCAACAGTTAACATCACAAATTGAGATACCCAGAAATTGTGGATCTCATGAAGGAAGTATACAAAAGCAGCTAGGGAGAATTCTTGCAGAAAACTCAAACTAAAACATGACTGAGCCTCACACTCTAATTTCCAATATGCAGGGTACAGAGGGAACTTATAAAGATGCAGTAAAAAATAAAATCTGAGCGTGGGAAATCCTACAAAAGGAGTGGTGCAGGGTTTTCAACAAATAAACTGGAGAGAGAAAAGAAGAGACAAGATTAGGAAGACTTGAGAGACATAACAACCAAATCTAAATCTAAACTGAATCTAAAGTAGACATAAAGTCAGTGTTAGAATATATGAATGGTTAGCATCAGAATACTTAAAGCAAATCAGTAATACATAAATCATGCACATAGAGAACAGACTTGTGGGCGCAGTGGGGGAAGGAGAGAGTGGGACAAATTGAGAGACTAGCATTGAAACACATACTTTTTACCATGGGTGAAATAGATAGCCAGTGAGAATTTGCTGTATGATGCAGGGAGCTCAAATCAGGTGCTCTGTGACAACCTAGAGGGCGGGATAGGCTGGGATGTGCAAGGGAGGTTCAAGATGGAGGGGACATACGTATACCTATGGCTGATTCGTGTTGTTATACAGCAGAAACCAACACAATATTGTAAAGCAATTATCTTCCAATTAAAAATAAACAAATTTTTTAAAGTGTTATTCCTGTCATGTAATACCAAATTGGCATTCATGTATAATTTGGAGTGAAGGAATAGTGGAGTAGGGAAGAGGGAAAGTTTTGCTTTTTCTCTTCTATAGGTCTGAGTTCTATTTACCTAACTCTTTTGACCTATTTCTGTTTCCCAGATCACACAAAAGTTGAAGACACAGAGGCACAGATTTAATTGGCATGGAGGAGGGGGGTCAAGGAGGATGAGCTGGATGAATTTTTATAGCAATGAGCTAAGCACAAAATCGTTGCTTTTAAGTTGACAAACAAATGAGTTTCATGGAGTAGTGAGATACTAATTTAAATTATGAATTCCGTCCTTTTACAGACAGTACCAGATCAGCTAACTCACATCCAAATTCCATTCAGTACTGGGAGGAAAATATGGGGATATGAATCTAAAATTAATGTAGCTTTAGTATAATGTTTCAAGAATTACCTTTCACGTGATTATACATTTATTCTGGATTAGTTAATTACAGATGAAGAGGAAGACTTCTTTTCTAAGTGCATTTCTTATACTTAGGCAATTCCATGAGAGGCAGTGGAAACTGTCACAATATCAAAGGCCTGGAAATACCTGCTCATAAATAAAGTGTGGTCTTTGTGAATGGAAAGTCACTCAATTCAATTCTGCAACATAGAAATATAGGACCAAAGGGAAAGTGGGAATTCAGATGCTCTGAATATACTGTGCTGAAAAGAAAGAATTTTGTGAAAGACTTCACAGTGGGGATACCACCAAGTCAAAATTTATAAATAACAGAAGAATCTATTGATGGCTCAAGTGGAACTCTTTGCGAAAGGAGGAGCTATGCATAGGTGGGTCGTAGGACCTGCCATGTGCTAAACACATAATGCCAAGATTAACCTTCTGTTGGCAGAGTCCTCCCAACTGAGTTTCTTTAATTTCTTTGAATGTAAACTCATAAATGCAATGTAATTTAACTCATGATCTTCTTATTCCAGAACTGCTGGGCGGATGAATATGTCTAATTCTGAGGTTTAACATTTAGAAGCAGATTAGATTATAGATATAATCCTATTCTTCCAGGAAGATTGTCAAGATGATATTCTGATTGCTATCTCTACCTTTCTCCTTACATTATTTCTCAATTGGCTATATGGCAGGGAATGTACAGCTATCTCTTCAAATACTAACCTATGTGAAGACAAAGATTTCCTCATTTAAGTACACTTTTACATAAATGACTAGGCCAAAATACACTGTTCCTAACAGGACCATTAACAGCCTTGTTCAGAAATCATTCAACAAATGTATTCTTCAGAGGGAATGCTGTGCTAGAAAATAACTAGTAAAACCAATCAAAGAAATCAAAGATAAACAATACGGAGAATTAGAGGATGTTCAGTTTGTAATAAAGCCACATCCATTACACAAATATTTATTGATAATTTGCCATGCCAGGCAAACAGGAATCAGTGTTGAACAGACATATGGGTATTTCCTCCCATAGACTTAAAATTCTAGCTAAAACAGAAGTATATATATATATATAAAATCACAAAGAAAGGAAAATGCTGTATTCTTATATATCTCTGAATTGAGAAACAAACCATAATCAAACTAGCTGGAATAAACAGTAATATGTTAAAGGAACAGAGGGAGGAATTGCTCTTCATCTTACTGAGAATACATGATATTTCAGTTCTGAAACTTTCTGCAGAGCAATTCCAGTCTTCTTTTTCCTCCTTCTTTCTCCAGATTATCCCTATTTCAATATGTGTATGGTAGACAATGAGTGTTCCAGCCTTGGTTCTTAGCACCAGCACCCAACAGAGACTAACCATTAACTTGGAACCATAATTCCCATTTGACCCGCAAGAAAATCACCTTGAACCAATGTTAGGGGTCCACTACACAATCAATCAGCAGTGGGTGGGGGAGGGGAGGGAGGAGAATCCCATGATACTAACATGACAGTTAGCTCCCCTTAGCAGACTTTGCTGCTTGCCTTTGCATATAATTTTTTTCTGGAGCAACAATGATTTTGTAGGGGGGCACAATGTTCCTAGATAAATACAACATTCTTTAACCTCTCTTATGGATAAAAACACCATTTGACAAAGTTCTGGCACACTGAAATATAAGTAGAGTTTTCCAGTGAAGTTTGGAAAACAGCTTCTAAAGGGAAAGACTTAGAAGGCCTTGTAATATTCCTTTTGCTCAGAATTCAGATACAAGGTTGGTGGTATCTCGCCATCTCACAAGCAGGGAGTGCTAAGGCCCATGACAAAAGATTATGCCAAACTCAGCTGAGTGAAAAACGTGCAAGAGAACAAGTCCTTCATATCCTGGAAAAGCCACCATCAGGGTCCTGGAGTTCTCGTCTTCAGAATATGGTAATGTGACAAAAATAAACTTTTTGTTTACTTATACTGTGAACTGAGTCTTCGGCTACACGCAGCCAAGTAACTTCCCTGGTGCCCCTTTGTGATCAGTCTGTGATGCCTACCTATTTTAGGGAAGTAGATTTAAGCAATCCAAGAAAACTTGCTTTTAACACCTAGTAGGCGGAGCAACAGTAATCAAAATACAAAAAGAAAAAAGAATGTTAAATATATAGATAAAGTCAGTGAAAAATTAAAAGAGAGCAGGAGAGGCGTTGTGCAGAAGCACAGTATTTTTTAAATGGAAATGTAGTTGATTCACAATATTGTGTCAGCTTCAAGTGTATGGCGAAGTGATTCAGTTATACATATTCTTTTCAGATGATTTTCCATTATAGGTTATCGCAAGACATCGACTACAGCGTCCTGTGCTATACAGTAAATCTCTGTTGCTTGTCTATTTTACCAGTAGTAGTTTGCGCCTGTTAATCCCATATTCCTAATGTATTCCTCCTCTTCTCCCTTTCCCCTTTAGGAACCCTAAATTTGCTTTGTGTGTGTGTAAGTCTGTTGCTGTTTATATAGAGATTCGTTTGTATTACTTTGTAGATCCCACATATAAATGATACCATGTTTTTCTTTCTGTCTGATTTTCGATGACAATATCCATTCTGATCAATGTGAGGTGATACCTCATTGTGGTTTTGATTTGTATTTCTCTATTAATTAGCAATGTGGAGCATCTTTTCATCTGCCTCTTGGCCATCTGTATGTCTTCTATGAAGAAATGTCTGTCTTGGTTTTCCGCTCATTTTTTTTTTTGACTGAGTTGTTTTCTTTTATTTGATATTGAGTTGTATGAGCTGTTTTTATATTTTCCTTGTTAACTTACCTCGTCAGTTGCATATCATGCAAATATTTTCTCCTATTCCATAGGTTGCCTTGTGATTTTGTTGATGGTTTCCTTTGCTGTGTGAAGCTCTTAAGTTTTGATTAGGTGTCATTTGTTTATATTTGCTTTTATTTCCTTTGCCTTTGGAGAATGATCTAAGAAAATGTTGCCATGATTTATGTCCGAGAATGTTTTGCCACGTTCTCTTCTAAGAGTTTTATGTTATCATGTCTTATATTTAGGTCTTTGAACTATTTTGAGCTTATTTTTGTATGTTTTATGAGACAGTGTTCTAATTTAAAGAATTTACATGTAGCTGTCCAGCTAGTAAAGTATTCTTTATATGCAATGGAAGTTAAGATCAATATACGTAATTGTGGAATAAGGATATTCATGCAATGCCTTAGTCAAGATAATGTAAACATCAAAAGGAATCATAAGTTAAGTCTAACTAACTAATAAAAATATGCAATAATGACAAACAGCAATACTTATATAAAGATAAATGGAAATAAAATACAAATAATAAAAAAAATCACACTGAATTGGGGGAAAATGTAAGATGTGGATCCAAAGCATAAAGAATCCAGGAAGTTTAAAATAATGACACACATTTATTAATAAACCTTGTAGAAAATCATATGAATGTTAGTATTATTAGCAAACAATTAGAAAGTAATGCAAAAACACTGTATCAACTGAAAAAGTCTATTATTAATTATTTAGGTTTGAAAAATTATGAAGGCCAAACATTAACAAACACCCATGCACCAAACAATATATACCGCAAAGTATGAGGCAAATATTTTCAGAACTATAGTATTTGTCCTCCCAAAACAGGAAGTTTTATTCTTATAATCAGTCTGTGACAAATACACTATGCAAAAATCAGTGGAAGCACTAGAGGAGAATAATGTTAGATTTGAATGACTTTGGTGTGATATAGGTCTCAGTTTGAATCCTAGATCCAAGTTGAATGCTGTACATTTTGGAAGCCTCAAAATTTTCTATTTTGAAATCAAAGAATTATGAGGAATAGGAGAAAGGAAAGTGAGAGGAAGAGGAACAGGAAGAGAAGGAGTGGAAGAGGAGCTCCAGAGGAAGAAAAGGCGGAAAAATAAGAGAAGGCAGAATTTAATCCAGATTCTGTTATAGCAATTATATGCGTTACTTTATTATAGCTTCATATTTGCCTATCCCCATTTATCAGAAGAATGAGCATACTCTCAGAGATAAATAATTTTCCCAATATCATACAAAGGATTTTTGTTTGTTTGCTTTGTATTTAACATTACACTTTCTCTTATATTTGAAATTTATTCTTTAGGACTACGCATTGAAAAAAATCTATAGAATTTATTTTACACTTTGGGAAAAACAAGATTTTTAGCTGTGAGTGTGATAAGCTTTATGATTAACGAGTCAGAAGAGTTTGTTATCATTTGTTTAACAGATTGATATTAAACAATCAGCATGCATTTTAATAGTCATACACTTGACTCTGAATATTCTGAGAGAAACTATTTCTTTAATTATTAACTTTTGTCTTCCTATTTCAGAAGCATGAGGTACAGAGAGGGAAATAGCTTGAAATAATTAAAAAGTTGTTCAATTTACACACAAACTGTATGATTCAAGCTAAAGTATATTTGAGATAGAGATCTTTTCACTTTCACAAAAGTAAGCATAAGCGTTTGAAATCTTTTAAAGCATTATTCTCTTCAAACATTTTGAAACAAAAAATTTGCCTTTTGATAGGAACTATGTGTTTCATTATAAAGATGGAACATGGTGTTCTGGCTTACATATTCTCTGCAGAAGGAGGTCCTTTTTTGTACTGAATTTTTAGCATATAGTAAAGATCCAGATTGTAAAAAATTAATTTCAGGCATGACAGACTGGGAGTATATATTGAACAGATCTGGGAACAGAAATGATGCAAATGCTTTTCTTCCAGCTTCTGAAAATTATGTAATGGACCAGAATTTTAGATTGAGTGAAACATGGACTCTTAATCAGAGGAGGGTACCAAACTGACTTTTGAAAAGCAAAATTATAAGGCAGTTTCCCACAAACGGTATATCCATTGACAACTGACTCTGGAGTTATCACTATAGCTAAGCATCAGGATACTCACATATATTTTAATTATTAGTGAGACTAATAGAACTATATAGAAAACATTTCTCCCGAATGAGCAAGAGTAGTAAAGGAAATTGACTCATGAAAGGAAGACGAGTGATGCATTAAGAGTTAGAAGTAAAAATCAATAGAATTGTTTTAACTCCTCACTATGTTACTATTATGTTTTAAAGTTTTACATACTTTGTTGGTTTACAATGATGGTAACATTTACATTGCCTATACATTGATTTGTATATTATTTATTGTTTATACCTCAAAAAAAAGAATACTGATAAAGAGGCTGATAAAAATACTTGAAAGATTGGTGCCTTCCTATCATTAAACCATTTAAAATATGATAGTTGCCTAGAGTACAGCTAAATAATGCTAGATAGATGCCTGTTAGAAAATTTTTACCATAATTTTTTTAATGATGTAACTTATCAATAACTAATAAAATATTGAGAATTTGAATACATGAAGAAATGAGTTTATTTATATCTATATACATGTAACTAGAATTAGGAGGATAAAGCATAAGCACTATTAAATGAGCAGATAGATGGACCTTTAGAAAGGTTGTGTTAAACCAATCAGTTTGCAAGTTGCTTACAAATTCAATTCAATGCAACTAGACAAATGTTTATCAAAAGCATAGAGCATTCTAGATTTCCCTTCCAATAGTTTCCAGGAAGAGAAGACATAAAGCCCCCCCCCGCCCCCACTCCACCCGCACACACAAAAAGACACGACAAGTCACATTATTCCAAAAGTACAAACAAAATGCTGTGCAAATTACGAGAATCTAAAAAGTCTGAAGTGTTAGGAAAACTTCGTGGCATTTGAGATGGTATTGTTAAAAAGAGTAAGAATTCAACATGGAGAACTATGGAGTGGGGAGGGTATAATTTAAGGATGAAAACCAGTACAAGTCTACTTATAAAATAGACTATAATTCAACTCAATAAATTCATTAACTCACTTTTACTTAATAAGTAGAAGATAAATGATCTGTAAGAGAGAGGAAGTGATAATGCAGTTATCCACACAGGGAAACCCAAGTAGCCAGGGCTCAGGAATGAGCAGTTTGTGTGAACTGGATTTTCATTTCTTACCTCTATCTCTGTTCTATCATCTCTTTTTCTATATATCCATTCCTATTTTTCAAGTATTATATATGTATTAAGTAGCACCTACCTAACTTTGTCTATAACATTGTAGTTATAAATAGTTACAAATATGTGTGTGTATGCTTTACAGAAGCCTGCTGTTCTCAAAATACCACCCCCCAGATGTCATGTTCAAAGCATTTATAATCCTTCAAAGCTCACTCTGTGAAATACTTCCATAGAAATTTTCCAAAAGGACCCTGCGTACAACTCATGCCTTTAAGATAATGTATAAGTGAAGTTCCCATATCACAAAGATTTTCAATTTAAATATAAATTCTCACCTTTCTATCTGAAAGACATCTCCCCAAAGGATAAGCTTTATATTATGGACCAGTCAGATCAAAAGAAGAAAAATAAATGAGCAGAAATGTAAGATATTAGTGAAAAGAGAGAGAAATTAACAGAGAGCGTTAGGGTGTGTGTGTGTGTTTGTGTGTGTCTGTGCATATAACTGGCCAAGTTGCTTCTATAATCTGCTTATAACCAAAACATTTTTTGTATTTTTGAACACAAAATATATTTTTAAAATTTGAAATTATGGATAATGCTTTAAGATCCTGTTCTTTCATCTTCAATATAACTTTCTAAATAAATAATGTGTCTTTCTCACTAATTGTATTTTAATTTCTCTAGTATATTTTAAGACTGAGCGACTGAACAGAACTGAACTGAACTGAAGCTTAAATCTTTATTTCAATGTAAACACAAATTTAAAAAGCCCTCTTTTTGTTCTTACAATTTTCTACCATCTCAGATGGAATAGTAAGTTGGCATATATTAATACTATTTTGTGGTAATTGAAGTTCATATCTGTTCTTGAATGACTTTCTCCTTCTCCCCTTAGGATATACTATTCTCATAATATTTCATTTTCCTGCTACTATTCCTTTATCATCTCACCTACATCTGCTTCTGCAACTGCTTCCTCCAAAAAGGCACCCACAATAAAACAAAATGATAATAATAAATAACAGCTATAACTCTCTGTTTTTGCATGACAGATCCTGAGCTAAATGATTTGCACCTCTTATCTCTTATAATAGTTTCAGAAATCTGAGGGAGGCTCTATGTGGTTCAAATAACATTCAGATGTGTTAGATTCCAGTGAAGCACAAGTCCTTTGTGTGTGTTTTCTCTCATCCTTTTACTTGTGCATATGTGCAAATAGGTGTTTACAGATATATTCTAATACATGTATGGATATGTGTATGTTTGCAAATATCTAAGTATGTCTATAAATAAAACATATATACATACTTCTAGTGAATTTTGTTGAAGATTGAAACTAGCTTTTACATACATATACATTTATATATATATATATTTATATATGTATATATGTATCTGCCCAAAGATCGGATCATAGAGGGGGTAAGGGAAATGATAAGGTCTTATTTATAGTCTTTGCAGTCTTCATGGTGTCTTTGCCTTTCCTTCATTAACACAGTACCTGGAGCATAGTAGTTACTCAATAAATTATTATTAATTGAATAAATAAAACGTCACTAAATTTGTCAGGAGAACTGTACTGAATACAGTTACAAATGCCTTACAGTCTTATAATAGTTTCACTCACTAATTCTCTTACAGCTGTTTTCACTCAGAATAATATTTTCTATTCATTTCCCCCCCACTTCTATGTTTTTAAATTTGCTTTAAGGAAATTTACCTATTACTAAGAATACTATGTTCGGAAAATGTCAAATTTGATTTTGAGTAGCAAAATGTTTATAGATTAACAGTTTTGTCACAAATCACCTTTCATATTAGGAAAAGTAAGAAAGAAATATCTTTAGGGATCTTCTTTTTCAGTTGATACTAATTAGATTTCTTCAAACCAAGTTTAAAGCTCACTCTGTTCTGGCATGGTAGTGCCAAGTGATAATCCAATGTGACATACATTTCCTATAGCAATAACATTTTGGCAGATAAACTCCCCAATGAGAAACAACCATGTCTATGCTTAGACGAATTTTGTGATAGAACACAAATGTTAAAAAAAAAAAAAAAGTAACAGAATTAAAAAATACTCCACCGTATAATGAAGCCCCTGTCCATGTTTACAGAAAGTGCCGAAATCCATAGAGGGTAAAAGCAGAGAGCATGTAATAAACAATACATCATAGATTCCTCACTGTCCTTGGAAGGTTGATAGAATCACTGATTATTATTTACACTGAAATTCATTCCTAGAAATCGTGTATCCTTTCCCTTCATTATGCAATGCTGTCTTGGACCTGGGATTCTAGAAATGTGGAAATTATAACACTTTGACATACCATGTAAATGAGGTATCGCTGTAACATGCTATTTAAATAAAGTTTGGAACAAACATTCAGTAGGGAAGTTTGGAAAACTTATAACGAGATTACCTCCTAACTTTTTTTATAAGAGTATTCTTGTATTCCCCCCCAGCCATCTTTTAATTCCACCAAGAAGGTACAGTGTGCCAATTTAGCTCTGAAGCAGCAAAGCCACACATTGTATTCCTATGGCAATTAGTCAGGAGCTGAGCCTGTCGTTTGAGCCTCTCCTCCTTTTCTTTATGTAGATAATTTTTGACTTGGAGGATCTTTGCCTTCCTGATGGAAAGACCTGAATTGAATATTATCAGTCTCAATCAACGAGATATTTCTCATCATCAATTCTGAAATTGAGGCTCATATTGGCTAGGTAGTAGAAGCTTCCACAATTAGTCTATGCACTGTATTCATTTTCTATGCATTATTTTCATGATTAATTGCAAGACCTGGACAACTGGATGTCTGTGGGAAGCTTTAGGTGAGACCCAATTTAAAAGTTTCTCTCCAAATTATAAGCTAATTTTTTAAAAGATCATGGCTGTCACAGCACGAATGGCTGGCCACAGTAGGAATGCTACCTATGGACCTGGAAGAAAAATACTGAACAAAATGAAAATATGTCATCCTTGGATATTAAGTCAATATCTTTAGAACTACATTGTTCTTAGGGGAATTTATTTGCTAATGAGTTAGAGAAAAAACTATTTAGAAATTAATAAGATGTAGGTTATAAGTGTAATTAAAAATTCAGATTCCCTTATTTTATAATCTCTGCCAAACAGGCTAGATCTCACCCAAAATATGCACTTTCTACCAAAATATGTCATCTTTCTACCATTCAAGAGCTGCTAGCAAAAAAGCGTCCTAGAGACATTCTCTAGTATCTGTCTCAGTGTCCAGTTGGTGGCTCCTAGAACTCTACATTTCTTATGCTTTCTGAACATTTAGAATTCCAGTCACATCCTCCCATCCCTTCTTGCTCCTTTATCCATACTTCTTACTGTAAACAGGGGTTTCCCAGGCGGCGCTAGTGGTGAAAACCCTGCCTGACAGTGCAGGAGACTAAGAGATACAAGTTCAATCCCTGGGTCAGGAAAATCTCCTGGAGAAGGGCATGGCAACCCACTCCAGTATTTTTGCCTGGAGAATCCCATGGACAGAGGAGCCTGGCAGGCTTTGAACAGTCCATAGGGTTGCAAAGGTCACAAAGACATGACTAAAGTGAATTAGCACGCATGTACTATAAATGTATATTTAATGTGAAATTTCTTTCTGTAAAAAATATTACTTCAATCTAATGGAATAAAGTTCCATCAGGCTAAAGACCATAGACAGCAGAGTAACGAAGTATCCACAGAATAATCTGGCAAGGAAGCCCAGACAGTGGCCTTCCCTCAAAAAAAGCCATTTCATCTCCCCAGCAACTATTTCCATCCCCATGTATTCTCTAAATAGCCTTCTGAAGAATTTCCCAAGGAGATTTCTTCCCAGGGCACTTGAGAGAGGTTCCCTCCAGAGGGATGGGTTTGGGAGGGAATGGATGAACAAGACCATTAGGTCACGTTACTAAAGATAGCCCGCCATATACGTTTATCCTGACCAAAAAATTAATCAGTAAATAAATCATAATGAAACAGTGGACAACATTCTGAATAGCAGTAGCAAGTTTTCAAATTCAAGTCTGGCTACTCCACTGCCAATATATATTTATACCAGATTATAGAAAGTTACAGCTTATAAATAGCCTACCTTCTAATGTTTTCCTCCTAAAATTATTTCCCCAAATAGTACCTTATCTCTTTTAAAATTTGTGACCTTTCTTATTTACATGAATAGTTGAGTAAAAGACAAATAATTAACATTTTCATGGCTCTTAGGTGTCTTCAAAGTAGAAAGCCACTTGTCAGTTTTATTTGCCCAAGTATTTTAAACTGATGAGCCATTTTGGAGGAGAGCAATAGAATCTAAGTTTAGTCTCTGTCAGTTTCCAGCAGAGCTGGCTGAGAGAAAGCTGAAGGGTGCTGATTTAAAAAATCAGAGTGAATAGGTTAAGTGGTTGTACTTTCTTAACAGAGAGTTCACCAAAACACATTTTAATTCCTTGTATTATTATTTACTTAATAAGCGGAGGCTTAATTGTGCCTGTGTGTCTGTTTTATTGAAATGTATTAAAGGTTCATGTATATTTAAATGAAATATTTCCACATGGTAATGTCAGTTAAATCTAATTTCTAGCTGCTAATTCTTCAGCTTTCATTTTGCTTTTATTATAGCTCTGGTCAAAGTTAAAACATTAGATGTAGCTGCTTTTTATTGTTTTGTTTCGTGGGCATAAGTTCAAAATTTTGAATACTTTTATATTAGGTAATAGCTATTTTCAAATCTGGAAATCTATCCCTGTAGCTCTGTCTGTAGATTTCTGAACATTCATAAACATAGCTACTGTATAATGAACACGCTTCCCACTGAAAGATTTTAGAATTACAGCCTATTCTTTTAGTCTGACAAATAGTCATATTTTTATATATTTTCTGGGGATGAGTGAAAGTCATCTCTTTCCCCACAAATGCCCACAGCAAAGTACTGGTTCATTTTGTCTCTCTTCTGTGGTAGTTTGCATCTGAAATAAAACTTAATAGAAGGTGGCTCCTAGATTTTTACCCATTGATGATATGTTACAGGTTTAGTGGAAGTACTGATAAATTATGTAATCATTCCATCTCATTTTTTAACATAAAGATTTTCTTAATTTTTAAGTCACAAATCTGGAATATATTTCCTTTTATGATCTCTTGCCTGTGTACACTAAGAAGCCATATTATTATACCTGCCATCTGTTTGATTAAATTCATTTTTATTTTTCAGAAGAATGTCACACTCTTAAACAATGTTGAATGAATTCTAACATCTTTCCATTAAAATCAGGGAAGCTTACCACTGAAAAGCTCATGTTTCACTTGTTTACTTTTAATAGCTCAGAAAATTGTGGTCTCTTAGTGTGACTTGAAATTGGATGAATATTAAATCATTTCTGGAATTTTTCTTTTGATAAATTTTAATTAATGAAATCACTATCATTTCATCCTCCACTATTAAATAACATTATAAAAAGAGAAAAATAAGATATAAGACCTTTAGAGATCTTAAATTTTGCAAATTCCATGTTAAAATAATAAGATGATAACAGATTTTAATAGCTGCCATCAAGTCTACACTTATGGCAGTTCATTCTAAGATTAGAAATTATAAATCAGAAAATGTTAATAATTACTACTGTGATGCTTTGCCATTAAACCAAATATATGAATGAAAATCATATAATTTTCATATTAATTCTACACAATAAAAAATCAAATGAAGTAAATGAAGTAACTGACTTTGAAAGAAATGTAATCAGTGGAAAATCAATTTAGAAACAAATATGATTAAAATGACTAACCAGAAAAATGCATACAACAAATTTGACAAGTGAAGAGTTAAAACCCAATGACACAAAGAACTAATTGATTAATAATGGATAATACTGGCTGAAAATACTATCTGGAAAAGCAAATATATAATTTGAAGAACATAATCACTCATACTAATGGTGAGTGCACCATGAATTGTGTATGAACACATAAAAGTACAAAAACATAAACAAGAATATGCAGAGGTAAGTACTCCCTAGAAAGAGGATGGAGCAGAAAGGAAAATAGAAGATGTTTCAAACATAGTTCTAAAATTCTGTTTCAAAAATAAATAAATAAATAAATGAAGCTAGTATTGTAAAATTGCTAACACCTGTCAAATTTTGCCAGTGGGTTCCAGAGGGCTTATTATTTTCTGTATCTTTCTTATCTTCCCTTATGTTAAATATAACTTGTAATTTGACAATAGGCATCAAAGAATTTTTCAAAGAAAATATGATAATGACCAATAATAAATAAAATAACCATTAATGAGCCTTTCAACATTATAGATAATCAAGAGACTCAGTTAAAGGCATGATAAAAATAGGCAAAAGGTTATCAGAAATTTTAAAAGGTAGGATACTCAGTGTGAGCATGGGTAGGACCTTACAGTCACATTCATACAATACTGTGGGAGTGCAAATTGGTGTAACCTTTCTGAAAACCCATTTGGCAGTAAGGATAAAGAGAATGAAAATGTTCAGCTCATTTTGATCCAGTAATTCCATTTCTGGGAATCTAGCCCAAAGACAAAAGACAAATGTGAAAAAATACATAGGCACAAATATGTCAATCATTTTTTAATTTCTCTATTAGCGCATGTGTAGAGACCCCTATTATGTGTCCAACATTGTATTTGCCACTTAGTTTATAATAAGCATCAAGATAGGTCTCCATAGAGTTTTTCCATTGAAGAATTTTTCTAATGACAAGAAACTGAATACAATTTCTAGGCAACCTAACTATGCAACCACAGGAGATTATATATACATATAACATTGAATTATAATCATATATATGACATATATAATCAAATTTTTTCTAGAAAATCATATTTATTGAACAGTTACCATGTGTAAGGACCTATTTCAGTCATGACTACATGTATCATCTCATTTAATTCCCAGAACAATACCCTGAAAGCATGCATTAGTTTCCTATTCTTGCTGTAACAAATTATCAAAACTTTCATGATTTAAAACAACACATGTTCCTTCTTTTACAGTTCACTGGGTCTCACTGCGCTAAACTCAGCTGCTGGCAGGTCTATGTTCCTTCTGGAGGTTTTAGGGAATAATCTGTTTCTTCCTTTTTCTAGATGCTTTCTAGCCTTCCTTCCTCATATGGCACAATTTCTACATCTTGAAAGGCAGGAAGGTCAGGTTGAGTCTTTTCAAACTTCTCAGACTACCATATCCTCCTGTTCTTTCTCTCCTGCCTCTCCTACTGATGACATCTTCTGTGGTCACATTGGAATCCACCTGGATAATTCAGTATAAACTCCCCATCTCATAGCCAGCTGACTAGAAAACTTAATTCCATCTTTAATATTAATTCCCCTTTACCATAAAATCTATCATATTCATAGGTTTGAGGAACTAGGACATGGGCATCATTAAAAGGCCATATCCTACTTATCACATGTAGGTACTATTTTTATCCTCATTTTAGATAAAATAAACAGAAACAAGTATTCATTATTTTGTCCAAAGGTGGTACAGTTATTAGTTAGGAATCTAGTATTCAGATCTTCCCTGGTGGTTCAGATGGTAAAGAGTTCACTTGCACTGCAGAAGAACTGGGTTCAGTCCTGGGTCAGGAAGATCCCGTGGAGAAGGAAATGGCAAGCCACTCGAGTACTCTTGCCTGGAAAATTCCATGGATGGAGGAGCCTGGTGTCAGAGTCAGACACAACTGAGCAACTGCACTTCACTTCATACTTCATAAGCAAATTGCTGATGCTGTTGTTGTCATACAGTCGCTCAGTTGTGTCCAACTTTTTGCAACCCCATGCAGCACGCCAGTCTTTCACCCTGTCCTTCACCATCTCCTGGAACTTGCTCAAGCTCATGTCCATTGAGTTGGTGATGCCATCCAACCATCTCCTCCTCTGTCTTCCCTCTTTTCTCTTGCCTTCTGTGTTTCCCATCATTGGGGTCTTTTCCAATTAGTTGGTTCTTTGCACCAGGCGGCCAAAGTATTAAAGCTTCAGTTTCAGCATCAGCTCTTCCAGTGATTATTCAAGGTTGATTTCCTTTAGGGTTGACTGATTTGATCTCCTTGCTGTCCAAAGGACTCTCAAGAGTCTTCTCCAACACCACAGTTCAAAAGCATCAGTCCTTCGATGTTCAGACTTCTTTATGATCCAACTCTCACATCCATACATGACTACTGGAAAAACCATTGCTCTGACTATATGGACCTTTGCTGGCAAAGCCTCTGCTTTTTAATACACTGTCTAGGATTGTTATAGTTTTTCTTCCAAGGAATAAGTGTCTTTCAATTTCATGGCTGCAGACACCATCCCCACTGATTTTGGAGCCCAAGAAAATTAGGTCTGCCACTGTTTCCATTTTTTCCCCCATCTATTTGCCATGAAGTGATGGGACCAGATGCCATGATCTTAGTTTTCTGGTGTTTTAAGCTAGCTTTTTCACTCTCCTCTTTCACCTTCATCAAGAGGCTCTTTAGTTCCTCTTCTCTTTCTGCCATAAGGGTGGTATCACCTGTATATCTGAAGTTATTGATATTTCTCCTGGCAATCTTGATTCCAGCTTGTGATTCATCCAGCCTGGCATTTCACATGATGTACTCTGCATAGAAGTTAAATAAGCAGGGTGACAATATGCAGCCTTGATGTACTCCTTTCCCAATTTTGAGCCATGTTTGGTTCTAGTTGTTGCTTTTTGACCTGCATACAGGTTTCACAGGAGGAAGGTAAGGTGGTCTGGTATTCCTATCTCTTTCAAAATCTTGCACAGTTTGTTGTTACCCACAGAGTCAAATAGGAATTTTATTTATTTATTTTATTTTCTGAAATATTTCAGAAAAAAAAAAAACATGATGAGAATCTGTTTAATGTTAATAGCATTTACCTCTCAGTACTGAGTATGTTCCAGGAGGAAGGCATAGCACCCCACTCCAGTACTCTTGCCTGGAAAATCCCATGGACGGAGGAGCCTGGTAGGCTGCAGTCCATGGGGGAGCCTGGTAGGCTGCAGTCCATGGGGTCACTAGGAGTCGGGCACAACTGAGCGACTTCACTTTCACTTCTCACTTTCATGCATTGGAGAAGGAAATGGCAACCCACTCCAGTATTCTTGCCTGGAGAATCCCACGGATGGAGGAGCCTGGCAGGCTATAGTCCATAAGGTCACACGGGGTTGGACATGACTGAAGAGACAGCGCAAGCACACACTGAGTTATACGGGGCAACTTTATTCTGCTGCTTTACATGTTTTTACACATTTCTCATTTTCTTCAGTCAGCATAGTTCTGTTCTGTGGTCAGCTCCTTCTCTGTATGGTTCTGGGTTTGAGCTGACCAATGTGAAGCTGTGTGCATTCTGGAAGGTGGAAGCAAAATGGCCTAGTGCTCGTCACCAGTCAGAGGCAATGAGAGGCAGATCCAGGGCTGCAGGTGCTTTCCAGCTTTCCCCCTCTCCCCTCTCTTCGTCTAGCTCTGCTCGCTGACTGACATACCCACTGGCCACCAGCACCCCAGTCACCACATGCTCTTCTGTGAACTCACAGAGACAACAGTTATGAGGAGCCAATAACCTTCCACGGATTTCTACACTGCCTCCCTTCATGACCCAGATTCTCAAGGATGTGCACGTTTTCCAGATTTCCACACAGGAACCGACTCGTTAACCTGTGTCGGAGCTGGCTAGTTAGTGTGCTCTGGTCTTACGCCTCCCCTTTTCTGACTTTTATATTCTGGGTTTCCTCACAGTTGTTGACATTCGAATTCCTGTTACACACGTCTTTTCTCCTAACCCACGCGGTACTTCTATATCCCGATTGCCTGAGACAGTTGTTGGCACCAGAACTAGGCTTCTTTGTTATAAAAACTAAAATGAGTGGTAATCACTTTGACACCGGTGATGGACAAGAGCTGTAAGGACCTATGGAGTCTGTTAGTAAAGACAAGAAGGGCAATATAGAAACCTACATTAATGGAACCAATGGAAGCTAGAGGAAAGGGGCTGAAGTTATGTATTGGCACAAATATTAGCCTTGCCTGTGGAAATGTGGTAATAGAAAAAGTGCCTGAGGAACTCTTCGAACTGGCTGAGGAGAATGTTGAAAGTGCCAACTGGCTTCTTCTAACTACAAAAGGTAAATATGAGGAAAAAAAAGAGATAAATTTAAAAAGAAAGTATTTAGTATTTTAGCACAAATTTAGAGGGATTATAGAGGGTCAGGGACTGTTAACTATGTAGAATACGGTTCACAAAGTAAGAGAAAGACTCCAGATACTGACCCAATCCAGAGTCCTACCAGTAGACTATCAGCGTAGTTTAAAGATGGATTTGAGAATGCACCTTTAACTCTGTTGAGACTGACGGTTGATTTAATAGAATACCTCACAGACCCTCTTCACTAGACCAAAATATAGAAAAAGCTAATAAATCTGCCTCCTAGACCCTTTCACCATTTCTGCTGACTACTCTTAGCCCAAGGCAGTGTGACCTGTTTCAGAGAAATCTGTAGGAGGTATAAAGATCAATAACATTCCTGAAAGAGGGCTATTGTACTGGCGGACGGACTGACAAACTGAATTAGAAGGAAGGGAGTAAGTTCAAAATAAAAATGTCATAGGCCTTCCCAAACTTTCTATGGGTGAAGAGCAGCCAAAGAAATTTAAACACCTGCAGTTCTGGGTCATTTCCTGTGGAAAGGAAGGATGAGACCAAGAGTAGATCAAGTAGGCTGGAAAGTCGAGTTTAAAGCCATAAGAAATATTTCCCAGGGAGCATGACTAGGCTCTACATAAGGAACTGGCATCGCTGTCCTAGCTGGATTTCAGAACCGCCGTGGACTGGTGACTACTGCTCACCTCTCATTCCCCGCTTCTGAATGGGAATGTCCACTGAAGTATTCCTGATACCACATTTATCTTAAGACCATCTTGCTGTGAGGATCTGCAAGCTAACTACACAGAGAGGTGTGTGTGTGTGTATGTATACACACATCATCTTTGTAACTTCTTTATAACCCATAAATCTTAATCATCTGTTCCATGCATGTGACGTTCCCTATAAACTGCCTTGTGATAATGGGTATAAAATATTTCATATTATCCTACAAAGGTTAAGGTACTAGGAAATGTATTTCAAAAGAGAAAATGACCTATAAGGTATTGTTCCTGCCCTCAGAGAACTCAAAGTCTTACAAGCTACTCTGATGACTTGTATAAGTAAATATTATTACTGTTAAAGAAGGCTGACAGAACTTTGCTCCATATGGAAATCCAGTGTATTACAAGGAACTAAGGAAAGAGCCCCTTTGCCAGAGGATATAAAGAAGTTTATGTGTAGGAGATATAGCTGAGAAAAAACTGGGATTATAGAGACTCTTGGCCCAGAGTAGACTATAAAGTCCTCAAGAGCAGGAATAGAGATTCTCACAAATTCCTCAAGCACGTGTTAATCAAAGTGTTTGGAAAATTACAGAAGCTCAATGATTGTTGAACAAATTATGGGATGGATTCCAATGTGCATATGTGCTACACTGTGGAAAAGAATGACTGGCTCATGTTCTGTTCTAGGATAATAATTTGACAGTGTTGGGTTTACTACCAATTTCTGTGGGATGTGGAGAAGCTTGCATATAAAGCTTTGTGACAGTTTTACCTGAAGAAACTCTAAAAGCATAAATTATTACTAAGTGAAAAAATGAAATTCACTGATATGTCTCACATAGCAACAATTTTGCCATATACCTAGAATAACAAGGGCAAATAGCTTTGACATGAAAGTCCATGCAGTTTGTTCAAGATATTTTGATAGGTTCTGCATTTTCTCGTGATGTTATGAATTGTAATGTTTATAACCATCAGCATATGACCTGATTGAGGTAAATGAGAACAGGAGAGAGAGAGAGAAAGAAAATCTAATTGAAAATAGAGCTGTGAAAACAAAAGATTAGAATAAGGTCCTTTGTGTCACTGAGATAAATTGCTACACCCTTTTATGTTCTACATCATGGACTTCTAACACATTCACAACTTGTATGTGTCATATGGGCATGAGCTGTTTCTCATCCTCCCACTCATACTTCCTTCCTAATAGCAAGTTGTTCCAAAATATCTTGTCAGCAAGCCTTTGCTGCTGCTTGAAGACAAACTCGATTCTGAAACCTTTTGCTCTTTGCAAAAGAAAGAAAAATAATCTTGTTTTATTTCCAGTGTTAGACTATAAATCAGTATCATGGATAATTCCAGCACTTTATGACTGTTTAAATTAAATACATATAAAACATAATACCTATTCTTGAATAACACTTAAATTATAAAATAGATTATTGGCTTTCTTGATTTTTTAAAATCCCTTTTCCAAACAATCTATGTGTACAAAGGGCTTCCCTGGTAGCTCAGCTGGTAAAGAATCCATCTGCAATGCAGGAGACCCCAGTTAGATTCCTGGATTGGGATCCCTTCTCAGGGAGAAGGGATTGGCTACCCACTCCAGTATTCTTGGGCTTCCCTGGTGGCTCAGAGTGTAAAGAATCTGCCTGCAATGTGGGAGACCTGGGTTCCATCCCTTGACTGGGAACATCACCTGGAGGAGGGCAAGGCAACCAACTCCAATATTCTTGCCTGGAGAATCCCATGGACAGAGCAGTATTCTTGCCTGGAGAATCCCACGGACAGAGGAGCCTGGAGGACTACATTCCGTGGGAACACAGAGAGTTGGACACAGCTGAGCATCTAGGCATAGAACCGCACAGTTAAAACTATTAAGAAATATGATCTTTTGCAAAACATTTCAGGAAAATCTCATTAATGTAGTCAATACAACCACATTTGTTTAAACCATAGATGGGTTTCAAAAATTCACAAACCCCAGCTCCAACTTCCTTGAAAATTACAAAAGGCTTGTGATAAAACCAGCCCAGAAATTGAACACGGCTTAATCTGGTCATTGTTCAAGCCTCAGAGAAATCCATAACCCCACCCTCAAACTTCTGCAGTGGATGAAATGTCTCATCCAATTCAGCGCTCATGGCCTAAAATTCAGTGTTTGACCTTAGTGTCCAGTTCAGAAATGTGACCAAGGAGTAAATGGCAGAACCAATAAGCCATCACCATTTGATGACTGATGCCCACACTTCACAGGTGCAATACTGGAAGTTCCAATGCAAGGAGATCAGTCAGCTGGGAATAGAACATGCTTTTGTGGTGTTCATAAAATATCTCAGGCCCACAAACAACTGATATTGAGGGGACAGAGAAGCTATTTATTCATTCATATACACACATACATTCAAGGCTTTCCAGTATATTTACTTATTTACTTTTTTGTTGGTGTATCAAAAAAAAAGTCAATGGAAATGTTGTGACTGTAGGTGAAGGCCAGTTGAGCAATTGGTACTGAAATTGATAGGAAGGGATGGCAGTTAGTATACAAGGTATGATATTGGAAAGGATAAGAGTACCCTTTGTCTGCAGAGAGAAGGAAGGAGAACTGCATAAGTGAAAAAGAAATCTGACATGGACAGAATGAATATTGAAGGAGCCACAGAAGCTAATAGATCACAATAAAGAAGTGATTCTAAATGTAGAACAATACAGTATGGCTTTGGGGCATAAGCATGTTAGAAAACTGGGGAAATGCTGAATGGCAATGTGACAAGGAAGATTCACACAAAGTGCAATCAGAGGTTTTGTGAGCTATAGGCTCCTCTAAAGTGGGCTTAGGGATACATATATGTGGTAGACATAGTTAATGCTAGACTCACAACCTTCTATGGCAGTGCTTAGGAACTTGAAAGTCATGTTGAAAGAAATGGTCAGTGAAATGTCACTGAAGCCTAGAGATAGAGGAAAGCTGGTGTGGTAGAAGATAATGAGTAAAGTAGAAATGATTAAGGAGACCATTTTAAGATTATAGGCATTTTGTGATCAGAAAAAAAAAATAGGGTTTTACAGTTTTTGCATTATTAAGTAATAAGTTCAATGTTTTGGGTGGTGTTTATCCCATCACTGAGCCTCAGATTGTCCGATTGTGGTTGTTCAGTCACTCAGTCCTGTCCAACTCGTGAGACCCCATGGCCTGCAGCATGCTAGGTTTCCATGTCCTTCACTATCTCCCAGAATTTGCTCAAACACATGTCCATTGAGTTGATGATACCATCCAACCATTTTATCCTCTGTTGCCCCTTCTCATTCTGTGCTCAAACTTTCCTAGCATCACGGTCTTTTCCAGTGATTCAGTTCTTCACTTCAGGTGGCCAAAGTACTAGAGTTTCAGCTTTAGCATCAGTCCTTCTAATGAATATTCCGGACTGATTTCCTTTAGAATTGACTGGTTTGATTTCCTTGCTGTCCAAAGGACTCTCAAGAGTCTTCTCCAACACCACAGTTTGAACCCTCAGTTCTTCTGCACTCAGCCTTCTTTATGGTCTAGCTCTCACATCCATACATGACTACTGGAAAAACCATAGCTTTGACTATCCAGACCTTCGTCAGCAAAGTAATGTCTCTGCTGTTTAATAGGCAGTCTAGGCCTGTCATAGTTTTTCCTCCAAGGAGCAAATATCTTTTAATTTCAGGACTGTAATCACTGTCCACAGTGATTTTGGAGCCCAAGAAATAAAGTCTGTCACTGTTTCCATTGTTTCTCCATCTATTTATCGTGAAGTGATGGGACCAGGTGCTATGATCTTAGTTTTTTGAATTTTGAGTTTTAAGCCAGCTTTTTCACTCTCCTCTTTCACTTTCATCAAGAAGCTCTTTAGTTCCTCTTTGCTTTCTGCCATTGGGGTGGTGTCATCTGCTCATGTGAGGGTGTTAATATTTCTCCCAGTAATCTTGATTCCAGGTTGAGCTTCATCCAGCCCAGCATTTCTCATGATGTACTCTTCATATAAATTAAATAAGCTGGGTGGCAATATACAGCCTTGACGTACACCTTTCCCAATTTTGAATCAGTCCTTTGTTCCATGTTCAGTTCTGTTGCTTCTTGACCTGCATACAGGCCTCTCAGCAGGCAGGTAAGGTGGTCTGGTATTCCCATCTGTTTAAGAATTTTCCAGTTTGTTGTGATCCACACACAAAGGGTTTAGCATAGTCAGTGAAGCAGAAGTAGATGTTTTTCTGGAATTCCCTTGCTTTTTCTATGATCCAGCAGATGTTGGCAATTTGATCACTGGTTCCTCTGCCTTTTCTAAGTCCAGCTTGAACATCTGGAAGTTCTTGGTTCACCTACTATTGAAGCCAAGCTTGCAGGATTTTGAGCATTGCCTTGCTGGAATGTGAAATGAGTGCAATCGTGCAGTAGTTTGAGCATTCTCCCTGATGTTAACTCCCTTTTTGACCTCCAACAAATCCCTAAGACTCACACTAATCTGGACAGTCACCCAATCTTTGATCTCTACCCTAACATTCAGTCCAATTCTTACGCTCCTATTCCATTCTTGACACACACTGTATGTGTGTATGTGTGTGTGTGATGTCCACATTGCTTTTATAAGCAAATTTTAGCATGGAATAAGGAGCTCTTAGCGCATCCTATTGGAGATTGTCCTCACTGCTACAGGCGTTGAAGAATGCCTCCCTGAAGATCTGGGTGATGTGAGGGTAAGAACTTTGGCATAGTACACATACCTCACCTAAGAAGTGAGGTGCACTTATGTTGGGTTCAGCAATGATCTGGTTTAAGCTTCTTTCTGGTCCAGTTTCTATCTGTGGGCTATTACACTGCTGCTGCTCCTGTCGTTATCACTGCTTGAAGACCAGTGTCATAGAGCTGGGAAGTTGCAGAGTGAGGATTCAAACACAGGCCTTCTCTTTTCAACTCCCTTCACAAATCCACTGTCCCTGCATGCAGTGCTTATTCCAATAATACATATCAGAAACATAAGTTCTCACCTTCCAAGGGAAAGTATCAATCAATGCTACAGAATGTAGTGAAAGTGCACCCATGGAGAATAAGATGGATTCTGGGCATACACACACACACTTTGGTTCCTCTTAGTTGGCCTTCCTGACATATGAGTGATTCTGCTCTTAAATAACCACTACCTAAATCTAGGTCTCACCTCCAGGATAAAGTAGATGTTAGGAGCAGAGTGAATTCCAGGGTTAGAGGTTACAGGTGAATGTCAGGAATGATATGATGGAAATGAAGTAATCCATTATGCTGGATAACAAAAACATTGCGGGTTACCTACTACATATATTAATTTTTATAAAACCAATCCTATTCATACTATTTATTTTAGGAAAGGGAATGCATATAGACATTAAAACATTTACATATTCAAATAGTCAAGTAAATATGTCATGGATCTATGGTTATCTAAAAGTTAGTCATAGCATTATACCTGATTGGCTACTGGCTCTTAGAGGCATAGGGTGGCGAGTTAAACCATAAGGCAAATGGTGAACACAGTGGCTCTGAGAAATGCTTTGAAGTAATGGTATAAAAGTTTCAATGAGAAAAAAGGTATTCATTGCCTTCTCCCCTTTTGCTGAAAGTTGTTTAGTGACATGTCATGAAGAATATAATAAAATCAAAGGTGGAACCAAGTTCCCACAAAGACAAAATAATGGGAAAGTCTTTGATGGCATAGAAAAATGAATTCCTAAGGTCAGGGGAAGAGTAGAGAATAAAGGCGTGGTTGAAGTTGAAGTGTGTCTAAGGAATGAGGTGCGAGTTTGATGGGAATCAGCATATCAGAGGGTAAAGCAGAGGACATTTGACTTTCACCTTTGGTGATGACTAAGGAATTGACAGATATTAGAGTTGGGGAATAAGCTAGAAGCCCACAGTAAAACAGGAAACAGGATATGTAGGCTTTGCTGTTGGCAGAATGTGAAGATTTCTGAAACCACAGAGGCCTGACTGGGGCCTGGGATGTCGGTGTGATCTCATAAACTTGCTTCCTCTGCTTGCCTCTGTTGCTGATAACAGCTTTGTGTTGGAAAAGCGGTTGTTGCGGGCCTGTCCCTCAGCATTTATGCCTTTATTACACAAGCTCAGCTCTCAGTGAAAACAGAGAACCTTAGGTGCAAAGAAGCCTGGGCCTCCTTGTTCTGGGAATTATGTTGAAATGACTAAGCTATGTGAAGTTAAATAAGAAAGAAAGAAAGAGAGTAAAGTCGCTCAGTCATGTCCAACTCTTTGCGACCCTGTGCACTGTAGCCTACCAGGTTCTTCCGTCCATGGAATTTTCCAGGCAATAATACTGGAGCGGGTTGCCATTGCCTTCTCCAAATAAACTGGCAGTTATTTGGTGAAGTGAAGATTTGCAGACTATAGCACTATATCTAGTTGTAGAAATCAGGGCCTGAAATAGGACAGTATTGCGCAATTGCTGACTCAGGAGGGCCTCAACTATTTCCTCCCACTAAATAGAAAATGCAGCATCTAGTTTCCATCCTTAAAACGAAACATGCATTGTAGGAATGCCTTTCATACTGTTCTCTTGTTTTAGAACATCATACTATGGTATAATCTAAAGACTACTATGCAAGAGGGTAAGTGTTTCCATGTCCTTATGTTGCTATATAACCTGACGTTTCCAGGTCACAGTGACATCAGTAATGGGATGACCCATGTAACTCTTTGGGGGTCAACACGATCATATTTGCATGTTGTTGTTCAGTTGCTAAGTCACGTCTGATTCGTTTTGTGAGAACTCTTCACTCTGACCATCTGTCTTGGGTGGCCTTGCACAGCGTGGCTCATAGCTTCATTGAGTTATGCAAGCACCTGCCACAACAAGGCTCTGATCCATGAAGGGTTTTTTGCATATTAGAAAGATGATTTTGACACTGGGACCAAGAGTGGATTATTAAGGGTTTATAGGAAGAGCACAGTAGAATTAAATGAAGAAACCATTATCGAAATCTAGAACTCATGGTCTAATAGGAGACAGAGTATGTTTAGCAGGATTAAAGTTTGATGACTATTTGGATATGAGGGAAAGAATGAAGTAGAGAGAAGAGGTAACTAGGATGAAAGCAAGATCTCTGGTTTGGGTTGGAGGTGCCCTTTCTTATAGAACATAAGAAGGTGAATGTGTGTGAGGGGAAAGATGCCAAATTTACATTTAAGGCATGTTGATTTTGGATATTCCCTTTAAGTCATGTTGGAGATACCCAGCAAGCATAAAGATAAACAGATTTGAAGGTATATCTTCAGAGGGTACCTACTTGATGAGAGGATGACTTAGAAAAAAGACTTCTGAGACTCAGAAAACATATCTTCATATGTTTGAAACTTACTAACTTTACATAAAACTTCATTTGAAAAAAAATTATTGTATGCAAATGATTGGCATCTAATAGATTCATTTCCTCACAGTCATGTGTGTGTTTAAATATCCACTTAGCAGAAAACAAGGAGAAACATATCCTTATCTGTATGTGTGTGTCCTTGTGCACATGTGTGTATACAACCAAAAGTATTGTATATATATAAAATTCTAGTCAATAAATATGTATACGGAAATAAAAAATTTATTCTTCAGGGCTAAGGGGAACACTAGTTTTTGGAGGATGAGGAAGGAAATGTTTGTTGTGTGGGTATGATTATTTTGCTTATAGTTCTGCTTCTAGGGGGGGTGTAAAGTTAAGGTCACCCAAAGAAACCCTATTCAATAATAAAGATGCTAGAAAACACGCTTCCTCAGGGAAAGACCTTCTCAAAAGCAGATCATCCTTGAACAATTTGATTGTAAATTCCAGTTCATATGTATGTGTATGTGCACACAAATTACACACATTGCACACACGTGATTTTTCAAGTTGTGGGAGGATAAACAACTTTTAAGAGTAGGATGATTATAGTAAAACACTTAAAGATTTATAATAAAAACTAAAATAAATGAATTGTGGTTAAATAATAAACTAACAACTTGCATGTGTTTGTCCTTTAATGATTAATGAATTTCCAAAATTTGATTAATTGTGCATATGCTTAACATGTCAATTTTTGATAAATTGGATAGCTTATTGAAAATTACATTAAAAACTATTAATTCCTTGTTCTCTGTATTTTATCTATGGCTCTTATATATTCTTGAAATTTACACGAAATTCATGTTTACATAGGACAGTTCTATCATCCTTTACTTAAGCCCGGACCACTTATTGAAGTTTATGCCTGACGTTACCTAAAGAGTGTTCAGAATTTCTCCATAAACAAATAGACTGTTCTAAAGAAGTTGAATGCTGAAATACTTAAGAGTTTTAGGGGTCCAGTGTGACCCCAGGTGGCGCTAGTGGCAAAGAATCTGCTCGCTATTGCAGGAGATGTAAGAGACGCAGGTTTGATCCCAGGATCAGGAAGATCCCCTGGAGAAGGGCATGGCAACCCACTCCAGTACTCTTGCCTGGAGAATCACATGGACAGAGGAGCCTGGTGGGCTACAGTCCGTGGGGTCGCAAAGAGTCAGACACGACTGAAGTGACTTAGCACGCAGGCACAGGGATCCAATAAATGGCATCCGTATTTGTTTCTTCATTCTGAGTTTGTATAAAATCAAAAACTGACAGGTAGAGCTCAAAATACTAACTTTACTACTAGTAAAGTTGATCAGAGAGAATGACTTTTGATTTGTGACCAAATGAGTTAACTAAATGAACCAGATTTGATTGGATAAGAACAGATGCCCCAACAGGGATACAGCAATGCTCTCGCGAGCTTACCCACAGTATGAAGAGTGGAAAAGAATGCACGTACCAGGCAGATAGTTCGGCTGTGAGAAAGGCCACTAGGGCCTGAGTCAAGCACGTTTACCTTTTTTCCTCCCAAACTTTTCGCTCAGGTAAGTCATTCCACTTTCAAAGGAGAAGGGAGAAAAAACGGAAAGAGAGAAATTCAAAGTATCCTTATACTTTTCATTTCTGGGCAAGTAGAGCAGAAACTTGCTTTCCTCTTTGAAAACATGGGCAGAATAAAAAGGTATCCCTACTTCACAGGTAATAAGTAACAAAGACATGTCCATTTCAATGTAGACAAAACCCATTGTATTAAGAGAGATGATGGAAATCAGTGTAATGTTATGGAAAATGCAGTCAATTCTATACTGATAAAAATGTTCAATTTCAGTTTATTTTTCTTTTCATTACTCTAGCTGGTTTAAGGAAATGAGTGATTCTCATCTTGTCTAAGAGAACCAGAGTCTTTATGTGTCTATTTGTAGTTCTTATTTAAACCCTATAATCCTAATAAGTATTTTAATGGACATATTTATCAAATTTCATTCTTCACATATCCATAATATTTAATACACTTACAGAATGTCCTACTTTTAATCTGTCTCTACTTTGTTCTGTTTATTTTTTTAGGAGAGTCATTACAAGCTCAAATGCGGTTTTATTGAATTATAATTGACATATAACATTGTATTCATTTTAGGTGTGTGGCACAATGATTTGATATATGCATATATTAAGAAATGACTGCTACAATAAGTTTAATAACATCTATCAGTTACAGTTTTTTCTTTTCGTGATGAGGACAGGTAAGACTTACTCTTTTCTAATTTTCAAACATACAGTACAGTATTGTTAACTATAGTCACAATGCTGTATATTACATCATCAGAACTTATTTATAACCAGAAGTTTGTAACTTGTGACCTCCTTCACCCCTGCCTCTGGCAATCACCAACCTGATTTCTAAATTTGAGTTTGATTTTCTTTTCAGATTGCACATAAGTGATACCACACAGTATATAGCTTACTTTGAGTGATTTATTTCACTCAGCATAATGCCCGTGAGGCCAGTTCATTTTGCAAGTGACAGGATTTCCTTATTTTTATGATCAAATAATATTCCACTGTAAGACATACCTGTCAGCTACTTGATTGCTGAGCCAGTCTATTACGCCAACAGCATTTGCTCACTTTGTGTCTCTGTTGTCACATTTTGGTATTTCTCAAAATATTTCAAACCAGAAAAAATATTACAACTCACTGGAGGTTCAGATGGTGGTTAGGATTTTTTAGCTATAAACTTTTAAGTTAATGTACTTTTTAAGCAAAACGCTATTGTACACTTAGACTATAGTATAGTGGAAACATCACTTTCTAACTTTTTTCCATCTAGTGTTATTGTAATATAATTGACATACAGCACTGTATAAGTTTAAGGAATAAGCATAATGATTTTTTTAAATTTTTTATTGAAGTAGTTAATTTACAATGTATTAATTTCTGCTGCACCAAAAAGTGATTTGGTTATACATATATATGTATATTCTTTTTATATTACTTTCCATTATGGCTTATCACAGGATACTGTATATAGTTTCCTGTGCTATACAGTAGAATCTTGTTATTTATTCACTCTCTATATATCATTTGCATCTGCTAGCCCTAAATTCCCACTCCATTCCTCTTCCATTCCCTCCCCCTTGGCAGTTGAGTTCAGTTCAGTCACTCAGTCATGCCCGACTCTTTGCGCTCCCATGGACTGTAGCACGCCAGGCTTCCCTGTCCATCACCAACTCCCAGAGCTTGCTCAAACTCATGTCATTTTGTTGGTGATGCCATGCAACCATCTCATCCTCTGTCATCCCCTTCTCCTCCTGCCCTCAATCTTTCCCAGTATCAGAGTCTTTTCTAATGAATCAGTTCTTCGCATCAGGTGGCCAAAGTATTGGAGTTTCAGCTTCAGCATCAGTCCTTCCGATGAATATTCAGGACTGATCTCCTTTAGGATGGACTGGTTGGATCTCCTTGCAGTCCACAGGACTCTCAAGCATCTTCTCCAACACGACAGTTTAAAGCATCGATTCTTCGGCGCTCGGCTTGCACTATGGTCCCCCTTGGCAACCACATGTCTATTATCTATGTCTGTGGGCCTGTTTCTATTTCACAGATACCATCTTTTAGATTCTACTTGTAAGTGATATCATCTGATATTTGTCTTTCCCTGTCTGACTGACTTATGATGATAATCTCTAGGTTCATCCATTTGCTGCAGGAGGCATTATCTCTTTCCTTTTTATGGCCAAGTAGTATTCCATTGTATATATGCACGTCTTCTTTATCCAATCATCTGTAGATAGACATTTAGGTTGCTTCCAGTATCCTTACCTGGAAAAATCCTGTGGAAAGAGGAGCCTGGAGGGCTGTGGTCTGTGGGGTCGCAGAGGCAGACATGACTGGGCACATAGAGATGCATGCATGCATGTCCTAGCTATTGTGCACAGTGCTACTATGAACATAAAATTGCATGTATCTTTTTGAATTATAGTTTCGTCTGGATATATGCCTAGGAGTTAGATCACTGGATCATATGGCAACTCTATTTTTAGTTTCATTAGGAACCTCCATATTGTTTTCCATCTTGGTTGCTCACTTTATATTTCCACCAACAGTGTATGAAGATTCCCTTTTCTTCACACCTCTATAACGTTTATTATTTGTAGACTCAAATCTTAACAGTCATTCTGACCAGTGTGAGGTGTCATCTCCTTACATAATAGCTTTGATTGGCATTTCTCTAACAAATAGCAATATGAACATCTTTTCATGCGCCTCTTGGCCTTCTGTATGTCTTCTTTGGAGAAATGTCTACTTAGGTTTTCTGCCCATTTTTTGATTGAGGTTTTTTTCCTTTTTAATTGCTGAGTTGTCTGACCTATCTGTATATTTTGAAAATTAAAACCTTGTTGATCTCATCATTTGCAAATATTTTCTCTCATTCTGTAGATTGTCTTTTCATTTTGTTTGTGGTTTCTTTTGCTGTGTAAAAGCTTTTAAGTTTGATTAGGTTCCATTTGTTTATTTTTGTTTTTATTTTTTTGCCTTGTAAGACTGACCTAAGAAAATATTGGTACAATTTATGTCAGAGAATGTTTGCCTATGTTCTCTTCTAGGAATTTTATGGTGTCATGTCTTAAATTTAAGTTTTTAAATTAATTTTTTGCATGCTATGAGAGAGTGTTCTCACTTCATTGATTTACATGTGGCTGTCCAACTTTCCTGATACCACTTGCTGAAAAGACTTTTTTTTTCCATTTTATAGTCTTGCCTCCTTTGTCAGAGATTAATTGACGTTAGGTGTGTGAGTTAATTTATGGGTTCTCTATTCTGTTCCATTGATCCATGTAAACATAACTTTTATATGCACTGGGGAGGAAAAAATAATCCATGTGACTTTTAGTGATCTTTTCTTTACTGTGGTGGTCTGGAACATAATCTGCAATATCTTAGAGGTAGGACTATACATAGACCCAATATATTCTTTATCCATTAAACCGCTGAAGGACCCTTAGATTGTTAGCTTGTCTTGACTATTTGCAAATAATACTGTGATGAACATGTGGGTGAAGGTATCTTTCAAGTTCATGATTTTATTTTCCTTGTATTCCACTCAGAAGTGGAATTGCTGGATCATATAGTAGCTCTGTTTTCAATTTTTGGAGGAAACTTCATGCTATTTTCCATAGTGGCTGTACCAATTTATCTTTCTACCAACAATGCAGAAGAGTTGCTTTTTCTCCACATTTTTACCAATACTTCTTATGTCTTGTCTTGTTGATAATAGCCCATTTTAAAATCAGATTGTACATTTTCTTTTGAGTGGCAATAGTTCTTATATATTTTGAATAGTAATACCTTATCAAATATTTGATTTGTAAAGATTTTCTCCCGTTTGGTATATTACCTTTTCATTTTGTTGATGGTTTCCTTTGCTTTGCAGAAGCTTTATAGTATGATGTAGTCCTGTTGATTCATATTTGCATTTGTTGCCTTTGCTTTGGTGTCAAATTAAAAAAAAATCATTGTGAAGACTGATGTTAAGGAGTTACATTTTCTTCTAGGAGTTTTCTGGTTTCAGGTCTATGTTCAAATTTTTTAACCATTTTGAATTGATGTGTGTGTGTGGTGTAAGATAGTGGTCCAGTTTCATTCTTTTGCATCTGCTGGCCAGTTTTCCCAACACCATTTATTGAAGAGACTATTCTCTCCCCATTGTATATTCCTGATGGTTTTGTCAAATACATTCCTTGTAAGGTCTTTATCCAAATGAGCTGACACTCTGATTAATGGTCACTAGAATGACTTGTTTTTCTTTGTTTTCAGGAGTGAAAGACAGTGGTGTATTTGGGGGGTGGGGGGGCAGTGACTATTTGAGACAAAGAGACAAATCAAGAGTTTGGATAGGAGATAGTTACCTTTGAATTATTTGATTAAAAAATAATCTATATGCTTAAAGATACCTAAAAATAAGCAATATAATTATATTTACCTCAGTTTCTAAAGATTTATTCTAATTAGCAAGTTAAGGGTAGAAACTGCACTATACAGAATGTCTAACAGGTTGTTCTCCCTGTGAATGTTATTAGATTTAATATTATTATTATGTGAAACTTGAAACTCTACCCTAGAGAAAAGAAAACTGGCAGTAAAAATTTAGGTTTGTGATTTAATTATACAGTTAACATATACATTTATGATCCTAAAAGGTAATATTGTTATGGATCAGTTCACTGGCTATATTAACATTTCTATTTAAATTAAAATTTTTCACAGGATTGCTTTAACTTTTTATCACTACAATTAATATAGGAACTTGGAAAAAATGAGTGATGATCCCTCATGCCTTTGGAGTTCATGAAAACGGAGGTAACATTTAGTCAGTTTGTTCACCAAAGTATTCTTTAAGCTGAACACACAGTAAGAAGGCAATAAGTTTTGTTGAATGCATGAATAGATTTACCAACTGGAGGCAGCTGAGAATATAAAAAAAAGTCAGTCTCTGTCTTCCCAGAAGGCTTTATTAGTTTATAATGGGGATGAAATTCCTGACCTTTTCAAGAGAAAGGGAAACATACAGGTCTTCTTCATAATTATATTATGTCAAAAGATGCCAGATTTTTATTGAGCTTTTTTAAAAGCATTTTTTGTTAAATAGAATAAATGTAGCTTTAACATAAGAAATAGTGTCTTCAAAAGTCCCCTTGTATTCTTTATTCCTAAAGGATCTTTTAAATAAATTAAAGAGGGTAGTGATAACCCTTATTAAGCATTGAATAATGAACTGTTGACCTGCTCTTATGGTGAACAGAGAAATTTTCATTTGTACTTTAATTTGTCTAGATTAGCAATGAACAATATGAGAAAAAAAGAGCAAAGGCAATACTGATTTCTCCAGGCTCTGAGTTTAGGAACAGATAGAATGATTATTTGGTATAAATTGGGAGATTTCCTACCTTTTAAGATAGAAAAGATGTTGGAAGTATAAGTGTAATCACCCTGGGGTAATTTGTAATTTAAAGCAATTCAGAAAATGGGACAAGTTGTGTAGCAACATAGTAAGAAATAAGATTCAAATCTCAGTTTATTTGCTTCAGAGCCATGTAATTTTATTAAGTGACTCAATTTCTCTGTATTTAATTACATGATTTATAAAATAAGAATGAGAACAGTGCTATTTCATGAGGGCTATTGTAAGGATTAAATAAGATCACTTAAAAGAGGAATGGTGGATACCTGGCATATGGTAGGTTTCCAGTAAGTATCAGTACCCCTTTTTGTTCCCTCAGAAACATGTGGAAATTTTGAAGAAAATCAGCTCACCCTTTGGCTAGGAAAGCACTCAAAGGAACATAAAGATAGCAATCTTATCAAAGTTTTCTAATCTTAAGCCTCTATCAGAAAGATGCTAATCAATCCTATGAAAAGTTTTAAACAGAAATGTTAATAAAGTCAATGCAGTGATCCATAACAATACTGCCTTTTAGCATCTACTGAGTTGTGTTTGGAAAAAGTGAGAGATACAGAATTTCCCACAGACTTAATTTTCTCTTGCCAAGGCTTTCACTAAGGGTTTGACTGGTGTGGGTAAATAAGGAAAAAAATCACCACTGATGATCTCTGGGAAGAGACTCTTGGCACAAGGGTCAAGTCTTTGTTCTAAAAATCTCCCCAGCTGATTATTAAATACACCAAGGCTTGAGATGCACTCATCTCCAGAATAATTTTCCTGAGCCCATCATTTTTTGAAGAATAAAGAAACTACTCAGCGAGTACCATTGGAAAAGCTGTGTGTTCTTCCCACTTTCCCCCTGAGGGCCCAGAATTTGTATGATATAATTATAAACGGCATCTAGGTAGCTCAGATGGTAAAGAATCCAGCTACAGTGCATGAGATCAGGGTTAGATATCCGGGTTGGGAAGATCCCCTGCAGAAGGAATGACAACCCCCTCCAGTATTCTTGCCTGGAGAATCCCATGGACAGAGGAGCCTGGTGGTCTACAGTCCATGAGGTCATAGAGAATCTGAGCGATGAATGCTTTCACTTTCATAATTATAAATAACAAACAACTGGGGAGAAAGATGGTTTTCAGTGCTTGAGCCATTAAGAGACCCACCCTACCTTTTCACTTATCTTTTTAGGATGGTCCCCTTGGGTGACTATCAGTTAAAGTTCAGGGAGAACTGAACTGAATTCCCAAAGTGTATTCAAATCAAAAGTTATAGACACAAACTAGGCTGGGTTTAAATCAAAATGAAATAAAGTACAGAGCTGTTGAGGCTGATACAGGCTGAAGATTCTTGCCTTCTCTTCATTTCCAGCAAGAAGGTACCTTTCTTGTGTAACTGATGGACAGGCTTCATGACTTGGAGACATCATTCTATTTTTTAACTGTTGGTTTAGCTGTTACTATTTTACCAATTCCCAGATCCATTTTTGTGCCATTAATAATGCCACAGAGCAGCTGTGTTAAAGCTGAGGCTGTCTCCTGAATTTGCCAACCTTTGAGGTCACCAAGTATAAGTAGTTCAAAGGGATTCTGTTCCTTTCAAGGTCTGATGTTTCCCCCACCTGTTACGCTGTTAGGGCAATTCTCAACTTCATTTGCTAGTATAAACTTTTTCCATTCATTTCTGTGGTTGTTCTTTTTTCTACTTTTCCAATGAATATTGTCATTCTCATTTCTTTCTAATCCTTTATGACTAGAATTTCTTTTCAGGATCACATCACACTCTCTTAATTTTTATAAGAATCTTGGTTCCAACAAGGAGCTGCTCCTACCTTGTAAAGATCAGCTCTGGAGTCTTCCTCTTGAATCACATCAGCTCCTTCTCCAGCTGCTCTGGTATATTTCATACTCTTAGAAAAATTCTCCATTGTCATTTTTTTAAGATTTCCAAGTCTTGTCTCCTATGAGGGAAGAAGTAAAATAGAAAAAGCCAGAAACAATATGAACATATAAGAACAAACAAGAAAGTGACTTTGATGTTGCATCAAATATGGCGCCAGTGCCCTTATCTAGGGTTCATGTGTTTAATATCAATTATAACATTCTGATGTTCTAAATCAAAGATATGGCTAAGGTCACAGTTACTATGGAGACCTCAAAGAGAATTGCTAACCTTCAGTGAGTTCTTTATAGTATCAATGAAAGACACATGAAAAAGAAAGGCATTTAAAGAAGTTCAATATTTCATTCAGAGAATTTCTTTTTACTAAGGTTTAGTGAGGTCTAGGTTATATGTTTTTTTCATGGCTGTTGTGAATATATCCTTATTTTTAATATTAAATACTTTAAAATACTATCAAATACTTTTGTTTGTTGGTATACTTCTCCAAGCTGCCCAAAGTTTTATTTGGTTGTCAATTTGCATCAGTTTGCAAAAGTGACCAATCAATGTCATGGGCACATAAAAAGTGATTAATTCTGTTAATCTAACCAGATTTACAGCATTTTAAAGTCTCTCCCATTTAAACTGGGAGAAATGTTACTCACTACAAGTGGGGTTTCAAGCAAGAGTGCACTGCCATTGGCCATTGGCTGTTATAAACTATGAATGCATATCTTAGAAGAGAGACACAAGTTAGGGGACAGAAACCCCAAAATGATCAAATGAAAATAAAAAACTAGAGAATTAAATGGTGCAATGTGCTAGCAAAGTCCCAACACTCTTCCTTTGCCCACCTAGAAACTGAGCTTTCTGAGTCAATCACCTTACCTAAATGAGGGCTTCTTACTTTTATATATACAGTTTTTGTGGGGAAAGAGATGGTTCCTCATAACCATTAAACTTTCAGGAAAAATGTCCCTACAAAAATACACCTGAAATATTTTCTGTTTTCCCCACCTTCAACATAGACCTTAATGAATAGCACACAAACAGACACTGTGTTGTATATGTGTTCTATTGATGTGTAACCAACTACCCAAAACTTAGCACTTTAAACGCACGTTTTATCATCTCACAGTTCCTGTGGGACAGGAGTCTGGGCTCAGCTTAACTTGCTCCTCTGCTCTGGGTTTTGTATGACTTCTATCAAGATGTCAGCAGGGCTGGGTTCTCATCTGGAAGGTTGACAGGGGAGGAATCCATTACCGAACTCATTCAGGTTTGGGCAGAATGCATTTCCGTGAGGCTGTATGACTGAGGCCTGCAGGTGCGACAGGCTGCCTGTACTTTGTGCCGCCTGGGCCTCTCCTTAGGCAGTTCACTGCTTCTTTAAGACAAGCAGAAGAGTGAGAATGGAGCTTTTTAAAATTCTCTAGGCTCTGGTCTTCATACACTTATGGAGAGATTACTACTTGTCAGAAGGCCACATCAACAAGAGAGAACTTAGTTTTCCTGCAGCCATCCTAAGACCAAAAATTATCGATTCCTACACTGTGGTCATCTCTCTGCATCATTTTCCTACATAGTCTGGGACTCAAAGAAGGGCTTGCATCATTTCCTTCAGATATGTTTCAGTTGAAGACTGCATTTTTAATCCTTTACCTCCTGAGATGAGAGTTCCCCAAGACTTCAGACTTACAACATCTGTAAAGGTGGATACCAGCCCCCTTTCTCCTTTATTATGGAATCTCCACACCCACCCCTGGTTATTTCATCCATTCCAAGGCCTTAAAGACAACCTGCATGCCAAAGATTCCTAGGACTATCTAACCAAAGCCCAGAGTTCTCTTTCCATA
The DNA here is from genome assembly GCF_001704415.2 of Capra hircus. Lineage (NCBI taxonomy): Eukaryota > Metazoa > Chordata > Mammalia > Artiodactyla > Bovidae > Capra > Capra hircus. The sequence goes on from NC_030814.1 coordinate 21,599,905, forward strand.
TTCAATCCTGCATTACAATTGCAATTATATTGTAATTGATTACATTACAATCAATGTACATCGATTATATTACAATCAATCCCCAATATTTTACTAAGATGTAGTACAGCAATCTTTATCTGAACAGTTAAAAATTGATTCATCTCCATTCTCCCTACTCACTCACTCCCACCCATCCTTGCCAGATTCTCTTCTTCCTCTCATTAAATAGCAGCATCACCCACTCAGTGACTCAGGTCACCAGTGTGGGACTCCTATGCTCTTTTCTCTTCCTCACCATTTACAAATTGTCATATACTAACTATTCCATGGGCTTCCCTTGAAGCTCAGCTGGTAAAGAATCTGCCTGCAATGCAGGAGACCTGGGTTTGATCCCTGGATTGGGAAGGTCCCCTGGAGAAGGGAAAGGCTACCCACTCCAGTATTCTGCTTACCAATATTTAGAATTAACACCCCTGAGCCCATCACTCAAATTAAGAAATATGTTACTATTACTTTCTGATGGATTTAACTTTGTACTTGCCTGAAGAACATTCTACTTCCTCAACATTCCCCCAGAGCTAATTTCTATTCCAAACTTTATATTAATTATTGCCTTGTTCTTCTTTAGATGTATCCTCTAACAAAATAATAGTTATATTTGTTTGGTTTTGAACACTATGAAAACGATATTCTAACACACGCTTTCTTCAACAGCCTGCTTTTTCCACTGTTCTGTGAGATCTCTCCGAAGTGTTGCATGTAGGGATAGTTAAGTTGGAATCTGTATACATTTTATAAATATATAACAATTTATTTATATGTTTGCCTAACAATGGTCATTTGTGTCTTAATTTTTCTTTTACTATTATAATGCTATAACAGTAATCTATTATATAGATTACTGTATTTATTACAGGATATATATATGTATATATAGCAATGTATTCCTATATTATATAACAGGAATGTTATTAAAAGTCCATATCTAGAAGTAGAACTTCTGGATTGTAATACATGCAAATTTCCAAGTTTAATAGTTAATGCCAAATTATTTTGCAGTGTATAGGTAAAAATTTAAACTTCCTCATGAAGTGTTTTAAGGGTTCCTGTTGCTCTGTATCCTGATCAAGATTTGATTTTTAAGGATATTTATTTTTGTCAGTTTGGTAGGTGTAAAACAGCATTTCACTGTGGTTTAATTTTAATTTTTCCAAAATTTAATGTAGGTGGATATATTTCAGTTTATTTGGGGCTCTTCTGTGAAATTTGTTTGCTTTTTTGTCCATTTTTCTATGAGGTTTTTTGCCATTTCTTGGCAATGGCAACCCATTCCCGTACTCTTGCCTGGAAAAGCCCATGGACGGAGGAGCCTGGTGGGCTGCAGCCCATGAGGTCGCTAAGAGTCGGACACGACTGAGCGACTTCACTTTCACTTTTCACTTTCATGCACTAGAGAAGGAAATGGCAACCCACTCCAGTGTTCTTGCCTGGAGAATCTGAGGGACCAGGGAGCCTGATGGGCTGACGTCTCTGGGGTCGCACAGAGTCAGACACGACTGAAGCGACTTAGCAGCAGCAGTGAATTTTATACCAAACTTCTTTATACTGTATATATGTGATATTATTTTTCAGTTATTCTCTCAGTTGGTGGCTTTTAAAAAATTTATTTGTAAGCAACAGAAATTTTCCCCCTTTGGACAACAGAAGTTCTTGATTTTAATGTAAATTAAGTAATTATTAATTTCTATATTAAGTGATTTATTAATTTCTATATTAAGTCATTTTGTATCTGACTCAATTCACTCCCCAAAAGTCATGAAGGTATCCTATAATTTCTCATAAAAATTCAAAATGTTCAGCTTTTGAGTTTTAATCCACATAGGACTAGTTTTTGTATATGATGTGATGTGTGTGATGTAAGAGATAAATTATTTTTTTAATACAGTTGAAAATTCATTCAGTTACCATTGATTACACAATTCCCTGTTTTAGATCCTGTTTCTATACACTGGTGGTTCTATTTCTTGGCTCTCTTCTGTTGTATATTTTCTATCTTTTAGGCAAAAATCACACTCTTACATGCTATAGCTTTATCAAAAGTCTGGATCCAGTAGAGCAAGTTCACTTAGATTTGCTTAAAGAATGCTATGACCATATTTTTCTCTTTGCTATATATATATAATTTTAATTGCCATAATCTATGAAAAATCCTATTGAGATTTTGATCAGATTTGTGTTGAAGGTTTAAATATATTTGCAAAGAATTGACAACTTTACTGACCCTCCATATTCTTGAATATGGTATACTTTATAATAACTTGCTAAATTCTTATTAATTCTAATAATCAGTCTTTTGAGTGTTTCTTACAGATAATGTCATCTATTTCTTCCTTTCCAGTACATAAAACCTTTATTTACTTATTTTTGTTTGATGGAGAGCCCCAGAACCTCTATTATACAGGGAATGGAAGCAGTGATAAGTGCAGATAATAACCTGCTAATGTTTTGCCATTGTTTCTCCCACAATTCAACCCCTGGCTTTCTTACCACTCTATCTCCATTTTCTACCTTATTAATTTCTGATCTTAACTTTATTATATCCTTACTTCTACATCTTTTATGTACTTCACGTTTTTTTTCTTTTGGCCATGCTGCATGGCTTGTAGGAGTTTAGTTCCCCAACCAGGGATTGTACCTGCACCTTAACCAGTGGTTCGCCAGGGAATTCTAACTGTACCATTTTTTATGCTTTTTGCTAACTTAAGTTTCATAAGTAATTAATTTTCAACCTTTATTCTGAGATAGATATTAATGCTTTAATTTCCCTTTGAGAATTTTTTTTGCATGCCACAAGATTTAAAATATTCCTTATTAATGGTCATTTAAATATTTTCTATTACAAAATCTGCCTTGACCTATTAGTTATGTCATATGTGACTTCAGATTTTTTAAAACATTTTTTTGGTTTTTGTTAATTCCTAAGTATATTTAAATTTTACCTATTTAGATGTTAAATAATTGACTATGAAGCAATTTTGGTCAGTGTATATTCTTTGGAATTTTTCAAGACTTTCTTTAGGAAACAACTTCTTTACATGTGCTTTACACATATGTTTTATTTTTAAAACAAAAGCTAGTTTAATCACATTATTAGAATCTTTTATACTCTTACTCTTTTATCTTGATCTAATAATTTTTAAGGGGACTGTGATAAAATATCTCATTTTGATGTCAGACTTTCACTTCATATATTCTGAAGCTATATTAAAAAGTGTTTTATAAGATTTAAAGTTATTATATATTTCTGGTGAAACATTTATCATTATATTGTTATCTTCTTCATCTCTAGTAATAGAATTTTTGCTTAAAAACTACTTGTCTGACATAAATATTGTATGGCATTGTTTTCTAGAGCATCCTTGTCTTGAACTAGCGCTTCATGAATCCAGGCTCCATGCAGAGGTCATTGAGAAGTGAGTACAGAGCAAGGCTTTGTCCTTTGTCTTTTGTCCCCCATACAGTCCAGTCATGAAAACCTGGATCTAGGCTACTCACGATCAGCAGATACACCCAGGGCAGCAGTTATCCTCAGTGCTTATTAACTTCTTTGGATTCATGCTCATGCTTCATTTCTGGCCCCATAGCATTTGCATTTCATTTTATTACTTGAAAACTAGCTTATTAAAGAAAAAATACAGATAGAAATACACACAATTATTATTTAGGTATAGAAGAAGTATTTTAGTTCTCCTGTCTTCCATACCATCATTAAATATCTTTTAAAAACACCCAGTTCCCATCATTTCCACTGCCACTAACTTCAGTTAGGTCCTCACTGGTCTTTCTGCATTTGCCCTTCCAACCATTTCTACCACAGCCTGAGAATCTTTAATATGGCCCATGACTGGACTGATGTCTGATGACTGCTTCTGATGACTACTTCTTTGTCCATATTTTTGCCTCATATGAACCCTTCCCCAACTCTAAAACTCTTGACTCTGCTACAAAGGTTGCTACCTACCTTTATGGAGGAATTTTTAATGTATACTTTGCTATAAACATTATCTTAGCTGGTCCTTGCAAAAATTGTATTCATTCTTATTATCCCCTTCTTATAGTGAGAACTAGAGAAGGTAAGTGACTTAACAAACGTGACACAGCTATTAATTGGAAAACTTGAGTTTCATCCTATGTCTGCTTGACTTCAAAGAACCTATGTTATTTTCTGATCCTACTATAGTTCCTTTCTCATTCCTGAGTTTTTGTTCCTTGTCCAAGAATTCATCTCTTCCTTCTCTCTTGTCATGACTTTTTTATCTTCGAGGTCTTACTTGCTCAAGTGCCCCTTTAATGTGCCTTTTTACGCTGCCATAATTTCTCAGCTTCTTTACCCTTCTGCATTTCCCTTTAGATGCTAAGCTGTGTAACAGTAGAGATGAAATCTACTTTGTTCTCAGTGACATCTTTAGTATCATAATACATACTTTCTAAAAAATCTCTCATATACTGGTTCCAAAAATTCTGATGTAACTTAAGGGATTTTGTTTCACAGTAAATCAAAACATGGGGAATTTTTTTTTTTTTTTTTCATTTCAGAAGAACCGGTCAGTAGTTCCCAGGTCAAAGAGAGTACTGATTTGATTTACTGTTTTCAGTATAAATCTCCTTCTCATGGTCGAAATTGTATAAATATAAAAGTGGAAGTTATATTTTAAGAGCAAGCTCTTTAATGAACCCACAGAACGGTTGTTTAATTGCATGTTGAGCAAGATTTTCAAACTTTGTAATACTGTGAAAGAAATGTGAGTTCCATAAAATGAAAATTTAAGCATTGTACTCTACTTTTGAATCTCCATAAGATCTATGTATTTCTGTCTTCACTCTTAAGAATTTAGATAAATATGGTTGATGCATTCTTATCATTTCTATGAGAAAAAATATGTATTTTCATCAGGAAAAAAGTACCAATATTTGTTCATCCCTTTTAGGCATTAATACTTTATTTTTCATTTTATTTTGAATTATTTTGTCAGACTATTTACTTGTTTCCATGTGATACATGTAATAAGAGATGGAATTTACCTTCAGAATTTAAGAAATTAATTTTGAAAACCAGTTAAACTAGTATAACTAATGAAAAATTCATTTTCATTGTAGTAAATTTGAGGATATATAGTTTTTCTGACCCAGCTTACACTTCTAATTGTATACCCTACCAAAAGACATGGTTAGATATACTAGGATAGATATGCACAAATGCCATAGCATCCTTATTCATGATAACCAAAAACTATAACTAATCAAAATGTTCATCACCAATGGAATGGAAAAGTAAATTAGGATGTATTCACACAGTAAATGATTGACAGCAATTAAAATAAATGAATTACAGATATCTAGATTCACGGAGAAATCTTAATTAAAACCCTAATATTAACTGAAAGAAGTCACACCAAAGAAATATATACTATATGATTCCATTTATATAAAGTTCACACAGGCAAAACTGAATTACTTAGTGATATATTTTCAGGTGATAAAACTATAAAGAAAAGCAACAAAGTTATTACCATAAATGTCTGGACAGTGATTTCTTTGAGTGGCAGGGGCTGGGTTACAATTGGATAGGTTGTTCACATAGTTCTATTTTGTAATGTGTTGGTGGTTACATAAATATTTGCTTTGTTATAATTCATTAAATTGTGCACTTATGCTTTTATACTTTTTCTTATATTTGCATATTTCATAATTAAAGGAGGACTGGACAACAGTAAAATTTCATTTCTGTTTAAGTCCGGACTGTTACTGAAAGATGAACTTACCAGGCTCTATAGCACATTAGTCTATACTCACTGCTCAGGGAGGAAATTACTTCATTGAGGAAAAAGAAGACAAACTTTGTTATGGTTAAGGAAGAGTCAACTGTTGTCATTATCAAGATGTATAAAACACTCATTTTACATTTACAGGAATAAGCTAGGTTGAGCCAGTCAAAACTACTTTGAATAGTGGCTGATTTCACAAAGTAAGGCTCTAGAATAGAACTTCATTTTTATACAAAGTTAACATGGCTAGTCATTTTAATGCCTAATATTCTTTTTATTATTGTGTTCTAAGAAAATTTGTAATTTCATCAAGTAACTAGTAGAAACAGTTTTGACATCCTTATTTCATCAGCCATTCGGTGTATAGAAAAAGTTGTAAAAGAGTCACAAACACATGTGAATGAACTGGTGAGAATTTTGTAATGCTTCTTGCTTTTCTGAAGTATTTAAGGGCAAACCTAATAATTCATTAAAGAAATATTAATTGGCCAGCAACTGTGTTGTAATTCACAATGCTTGAGCTAGGAATATAAATATAAAGATGATATGCCTTTTCTTCTTAACTTGCTTAAAATATTTGTTTCTAATGGGTTAGGCTTTTGAAATTTTGTATTTTAGCAGTGGTTCATTCAACTGTTTCAATTAAGAGAGGTATATTGTCAGCTCCACTTAATTGTTTCCTCTGGCCATGCAAAGTATAACTTCCTTACTCAATTACAGATGTTCTGAAATTATGGAGTCCTTTAGTTTACCTTAATCAGGCTGAGCATAATGCTTTTAGAAAAGAAAAAACAAAAGTTCACATATCTGAGAAATATTTAGGAAGTCTGGCTAAAAGAATGAAGGAAGGAGATGGTCCATTCAGTTTTGGATATGCCGCCTTTCAGATGGCCATGGGACATCCAAGCAGAGGAGTCAGGAAGTTAATTCGGCACAGACCAACACAATTCTGTAAAGCAATTATCCCTCGATTACAAAAATAAATTTAAATTACATTTAAATAAAAAAATAGACAGATTATGAAAAATGAAAGTTCTTGAGGATTTATTCCTTGGAGTGGATTCTTTCACATGGAGATGGTAATTGAAGCAATAAGCACATAGACGGTAATTAAAGCTATAAATGATGCTCCTCTAAAGATTGTATACAGGACATGGCAAGAGACAACCCTGAAGACACTGCTGTTGAGGGAAATGGCTGTGAAATAGAAAGAAAGACAAAGAACATGACAGAGCGTGGTATCATTAAAGCAAGGAGACTGTGTTTAAAGCGGAGAAATTAGTCACCAGTACTAAGGCCTGTAAGTAAAATAAGGGATTAGAAACTCATTAGGGATTTAGAAACAAAGCATTTAACAAGAGTTTCAGGAAATTCTTGGGGGTGGTTTCCAGGTTGTAATGGGTTGGGGAATGCACAGAGAATGAGGCAAGGGGGAAACACTTTTTAAAGAAGTCTTCCTGTGAAAGGGGAAAATAGAACAATACCTCAAGAGTGACTTGAGGGCAAGGGTATTGAGCTGTTTTTAAAGATGGAGAGACTCAGGGATGTCAACCTTTGCTTGCAGTCTTTGGATGATGGGTTCTGTTTTCTTGTGCTGTGCTTAGTTGCTCAATTGTGTCCAACTCTGTGACCCCATGTCTGTTTCCTTTGTGAAGAGATAATAAACTGGAGGTAAAAAGATAGCTAACATAAAGGAGAATAGAGGCAATAACCATTTATTTTAATAACAGGAAAGAGATGTGGGGAACTAAGGAAGAATTTATCCAGTCTTGAGTGGGGAGTTGGTTTTTGTTTTTTCCAGTAAGGTATAATATAGAAGGAAAATTTGGCAAGGACTTTGAGGTAAAAGTGGCTTCCCTGGTGGCTCAGAGGGTAAGGAATCTGCCTATGACGTGGGAGGGAGACCCAGGTTTGATCCCTGAGTCAGGAAGATCCCCTGGAGAAGGGCGTGGCAATCCACTCCAGGTTTCTTGCCTGGAGAATTCCATGGACAGAGGAGCCTGGTGGGCTACAGTCTGTGGGGTCTCAAAAAGAGTCCGACACAACTGAGTAACTAACACTTGAGGTAAAAAGAGAGGTCAGAGCGATAGGCCAGGGAGTCTAAGTTAGTCAGGATTCAGATTGGGAATGATAGAGACACACAGTTTTGAGGGTTAAGGGATTAAAGGTCTTGATCAACATAGAGAATGAGGAGGCCTGAATGAGAACTCCAAGGCTAAGAATTTGTCAGAGAAAGGAATTTAAGATTTTAGAGATGGACCAGATAATAATAAGTTCCCAGTTTGTACGAGGCAACTGATAGCCAAGATGGAACATGAGCAGACCCGTCATATCGGCCTGTATTTCCCTCAGTCCCCCATATTGGTTTAATACACGTTTATCTCCAAATATCCGTTGCTCCCTTTTAACTTTACCTACAGTATACAATTATTTCTTTATCTTTCTGTTCAAAAATCTACCTTTAATTTTATGAGTCAACTGAAGACCAATGTCACTCAAGCGCTTCCTCATTACCCCAGCCCCCTGGGATTGCTGCTTCTTATATCCTCTTACGAATGCACAATATACAGTATGCGTCCCTCAGTGGTCCACGTGAGTTACCAGGGTGTGCTACAAACGTGCCGTGCCCTGCTATCCCTTTTGTTCCTCTCAGTACTTTTTGTTCATGCGTGTGCCTGCCTGGGAAGCCTTTCCTTCTCTGTCAAGCTCTATCAGCTCTCTGAGCTAGATACCCTCCCCTATGCCCTTATCACTCCCTATACATACATCTATTTCAGCACTGCTGCCTTGGGCCCACATGAAACATTTTACATTTTATTCCTTACAAGCCTGTACATTTCTTGAAACAGCTTTTGCATTTTATTTATTCCAGTGCCAAGAACTATGCCTGGTATAGACCAGATGTTCAGTGTATGTTTGAGGAGGTGAGCTTCAACAAAGCCTTGTTCAGTCACTTAGTGGCTATGTGATTGGCACATGTTATATTCATTTCCCCAGCCTCGGTTGTCTAGAGGAAGAATGAGGATCTCACAAAGTTGTTGAGGTGTCATTTGAGATAACTAATGGAGAGGAAGCCTCCAGTCTAGTATCTGCAGATAGAAAACTATAGTGAATACGTTCAACCTAATTTGAGTCTACTTTGTATCCTTCTTGTTTTTTTAAATTGACATTTAATATACATCCTGCTATTCAGATTTTATAAGAATATCTTAACCCATCAACTAGATTTTATTAGTTTCTTGAGGATAGGGATCATATAGTATATTGGCTTGTGTATTTCACATTACCTAGCATATATTATGAATATGAATAAGTAATCATGAACAATGAACATTAAGCATTACCAAGCAGATGAACTACTTTCACAGATTCTGATGGCCTAGCTCTGAGACAAATAAGGCAGGATAATTTAAAACATTCTTTAAAGAGGACAGAGCTACATATAAATGTATTTGTAATCAATGACACAGTTCCGCCTAATCAACCACTACCTGAATGGGGGGTAAAAATCATGAATTGAAATTTGTATAAAACATAAGCAGAATGCTTTCCCCCCTAAATCATTAGAAGCCAAACTGCATACAGTCTAGTCTCTATTATTTGTGGTGCAGGAAAATTCTAATCTGGGCTACTCACCATACAAGCAGACATTTCACCACATGAAATGAATGATATCAGATATATAGATGCTTATATAACACCTGAATCATTAAATCTCTTTTCTCTGTGTTTATAGAAATGTTCTGGATTATATAGGGATAGCATTTAGCTGCACATTATGTTTAAAATTAAAGCAGACAAAAGCCTTGATATAGATGACCTACATCAAATAGTGTTTTTCTCATATAAATGTGCACAATTTTCATTAAAAAGTGTATTCTTAACTATTTAGTGATTTCTTGGTGAAGATAGCAAAGCCTATTTCATAACTGTATGGTAGAAAGATTTATATATGTCTCATTATACAGAGGGAAGCTGAAGCAAAAAAAGAATTTCACAGAATAACTTAATAGTGAATATATAGAAACATACTTGTTGCTCAGTTCTAGCTATTCAGAAAGAAGACAGGTGTAACCCTCATCTATCAAGTCCATTCCTTTATTCTGGCAATTTAGTATGGTACCGATCAGGAAGTTTTGAATAATATGCATGTCACAACCTCAGAGTGGAGAGCTCATTTGACTTGTCTATTTGTTTGTACATATTTTGAATTTTTTAAAATGACACAATACAACTTGAAAAAGAAACATTTGATTGCAGGAGTTCATATGTACTCTTTAGATGTTTTCATAAACCTTCTTCATCTATATTTTCAGCAATTTTTCTTGGACGTCTAACAAATACCGAAATCAGTTTGCCTCTCCACTTACCCTTTCATAATGTTCGTGACACAATCCTGTGTAATTTGACACCTTGGAACTTTAAACAGACTCAGAATCTTTTGGACCTTCTAGCCATCATCAATTCACATAGTGTGCAGTAAATCCAGCTCAAAATAAACAACACAGATGGAATCGAAGCTTATAGTACAATGTCAGCAGTATCCACAGATTGACAGAGCTAGTTAGGCTGCCAGATGCACAGAATGTTGTTCTATCTACTTGTTCTTTATAACTGGACTTGATGGAGTACATCAGTGTCAAACTCCTTGCTGGTTTCCACACGCACACGCACAGAAACGCACCCGCATAAACACGCACATTCCTGCGCTCTATATCAACGGCGCCATCTGCTCTCAGCTTTACATGTGGTAGCTAACTAACTATCCTACTGTGCCTGGGTCTCACCGACTGCTTTCCCTGGAAACAAATGACAACAGTTTTTATCTTGTGCCCTCCTTGGCATTATAAAATAAGGCTCTTAACATTTCCATACGCATATATTTTACATGCATTTTTTAAATTCTGTTCTCCGTTTTATTTACTGATTCCCTAGAGAATGGCAATATCTCTTTTTATATCTCCCCCAAATTGAGATCTTCCTATGGAACTTCACATTCCAAGATTGTTTTTTCTAACTAAGATTTACATAAAAGCAATATATATATATATATGCGCCATGGGCCCTGGGATCACTTTGCTCTTTCCACACTTTTGAAGGGTGCTGTATCCTACTTGCCAAAGGGGGATGTAAAAATTTGGGGGGTTCAACAGATATTCACTGAGACATTCATTCCTTTTCAGTATCTTTCTATAAAATTCCACTGGCAAAAATGACCACGCTGGGAATGTTAAGATGAGGGAATTGTACAAACAGATATTTTCATACACAAGTATCTTGCCTGCAGCCGAAAGCTCATGTTAAAGAAATTCGTTCCCAAACAGAGAAATTTTTGCCTTGACCTCTTTGCCCTCTCTTATGAGATCTAGACATGTACTAATAAAAAAGGGATAATCACTTTTTTAAACTGATAAAATTCAATTGTAATGTCTTTTCAAAGCAATATATTCATATAACTAGGAGTATGAAATGTCATAAGAAGATATACAAAAGAAATGACAGAAAGATGACTGAGGTTTGGGCCATACCAAACATCTATTCCTGACCTATTTCCACGTCTGGCACCTGTCTTTATGACAGTCTCTCCAGAAGATCTACAGAAATTATACTTACCTTCTGGTAACTAGGTAACATAATCTCCTGGAGGCTAGCTAATTGCAGCCCACGATAACCTCACATACAGTAACTGTTAAATTTTTCATTTCTTTCAAATTATTATGGATCAGTGGAGAGGGTATTGATTTGATTCATTAACAGATTCCCAGTCTGTTCCAAGGTTAATGATTACATGTATCTCAATTACATCCTTAACAGGTTATACCGTATGATTTGTTTTAACTGCTTTGTACATTGTGTATCTTCCTCAGCTGAAAGGCTTCTTAGCACTTCATGATTTAACAAATCTTTCTCCTCCTCTCCCTAAAACAATGAACCTGCTTTGACAGAACATAGCAAAGCAGGGCAAAAATAAAATGAAAAGCTTTTTGCAGGATTCTCCAAGAACCATAGCATAACAGTTTATTTTAGTCAGGTAAATAGTCTGTGATTCATTCATGTTTACAATATTTATAAACAGAGAGCAGGGAGGGGGGGTCAATCTTTTTTATTTGGTATTTTATAGCACTTTTCTTAGGTAGGAAGCACTTTCTTAACTTTAATCTTTAGAATATACACATAGGGCAATTTTATATTAGAAAAGCAGAAGTGAAATAAATATTTTTAAAATCACCTGTAATTCTTCCAGCAAAATTCAGACACATTTTAATGGCTTTGAACAACAAAAACAAAATAATTCAGAATATAACATTCAGATGACACTCTTTAGGATGACAGTAAGGCAAACAGTTTACAGGTGCACTCACACTCTGGCCATGGAGCCAGGAGAACAGAGAGAGGCACTGGGCAGGGGGTTCCTAGGGCAAAGAACCCACATCTCTCAACTAGAGGACAACACGGGGATTTTGACAAGAAAGAAGACAACGGTTTATTCTAGTCCTTCTATTTCCTTTCTATCCGCTTTCTACTGCCTGCAACCGTATTTGCCCCTATATGTTTAAGCCAAGCAAACAAACCTCCTGTGTCCTGAACTAAAATCGTTGAATCATGGGATAGTCTATCTAATCTTGCCTTCTCTTTGGTGAGAAAGCTCTGCTTCCTGCACATAGTACTGTTGAGTCCAGAGCAGGAATTATATCTTAAAGAATCTTATCACTTTCACTATCCACTTGTATTCGGAACAATCAAAGCACCCGAATCCTCTCCTTTCTGGAACCCCCAAGATTCTGACAGAGTCTGGGGACTCAGAAGCCAAATGGGAATCATCAGGAGGAGAGACTTCAGTTATACAATCCATTAAATAAAACAATAGAGCCTGCAGCTGAGCTATTAAAAAGAGTAGAGCAATTTTTATTTCAATGGCTACATTTTATTTCCTCTTCTGAGTGACTGTTAACAAAGGGCCGCTGAAAGGACTGGATAAAAAGCAGGCGTCAGATGCAGGATCCATGAGTTAAACAACATTATTAGATACAATTTCATAAAATCTAGTTGCTTTTTTGCTACTAGAAATCATGTCCTTTTGTCAACTTGTGGTCACATCAGCACTTCTGCTGATATAATTTGCTCCAGCTGCAGAGCATAGCTGGCCTGCAAATCAAGAACCAGAATGAGGACAGGCAGGAATAACTCAATGGCTTGGATAATGTGCAAATCACTACACTTCTCGCTATTAGTCTACTTTTTTTTTTCAGAATATTTGGAAGAGGAAAGATTTATCTTTAGCAAAGCAGCCAATCAGCCACCCTCTTAAGAACTGGTTTGTCTGGTTATCTTCTGAAGCCTAACCCTCTTTGCAGTGATGCTCTGTAATCATGACATTATGTATTAAAAAAAAAAAAAAACACTTAACTTTCTTCACCCACCATAAACTGGCAGTCTGAACACCTAATGTCAAACAGCTGCTGGTTTTATTCACCTCCTCTACAAAAGTGTTCCTTAGATTTAAAAATATTCCTGAGTAGTTCTGTTAATCATTTTTACATTTCAAGTGCTTCTATCTGGCCTGGGATGTTCAGGTACAAAATAATACACATTCTAATGTCAACAAATTGCTGTAAATGCTTCGATTCCAGACACAAAAGATCCAGTCAAAAATGAAATAAAATGCTACTTATTGATTTTGGCATAAGTTAAAATGTTAGGGTCTTAACTAGTCATTCAGCATTGAACTTCAGACAGCTCCGTTGGCTTGATTAGAAAATCTATGGATTTACATTGAAATCAATTAGAATTGGATCCTAACTATTTCAAATTCAGCTATAATTGAATGCTCAACAATCACTCGTACGAAAGAAAAAGAGTTTCTAAATAAAAGCACAACCCAAGTACTCTTGCTATCTGAGGAAATCATTACATATGGTGAGCAAATAAGAGAGAATAAACAATAGTGTATACAGCTGGAACAGCTGAATCAGTGTCCGTAATAGCAAGAACAGCTTACCAAGCGTACAAAGGCAGCACTGGTCTGCTGTTCACCAGGGCAAGTGAGCTGAGATTCTCAGTTCACAGGATAGCAACCTTTGAGGGCCAGGTACAATCCTATGTGCAAACTCATCTCGTAACCAGTCACCTTTGAAAATTCATTATTGCAGCAAGTATCCACATCCAAAGCTTGGGTGGGAATATTTTCTCTCTTTCTTTGTTAACTGACCTGAGAAGTCTGATGGCTACTGAACACGCTTTTAGGCACCATTGTTGGAGAGAGGACTGAAAGCAGCAATGTGCCATGTGACTATGGTACTGAACCTGTTTTCCTTTTGGCAGAACTGCACAGTGACATGTACAACAGTTCCATGCTTTTTTCTCTTCTTCTTTTATAACATGTTGCAGAGGTGTATTCGTCAAAATCCAGGGCCCTGATTACTCCTTAAATTAGAATGGAAGCAAGAACACTTTCTGAAATGTATGTGGGTGATTTTTCTCTCCATTCTGAAAGTTTTAGCAGCTTTCCCCTGATAGGTGCAGGCCTAGCTCTAGCCTATAAAAACAGAATTTAATGCCTAGTTGGAATCAATGAGAGCTGATTCTTCACATTTTTCAGGTGTATAGCAGGTACATTTATTGTTGGCCCCTTCTGAGAAGGTGGAAAATTATGGTATATTTAAAATAGAATTATATTCTATTATGATGAAAAAGTGTGTTAGTCTCTTGGTTGTGCTGACTCTTTGTGATCCCCTGGACTATAGCCCACCGGGCTCCCCTGTCCATGGCATTCTCCAGGCTAGAATATTGGAGTGGGTTACCATTCCCTTCTCCAGGGGATCTTCCTGACCCAGGGATCGAACCTGAGTCTCCTGCATTGCAGGCAGATTCTTTACCATCTGAGACACCAGGCAACTATATTCTACTGTGATATTGACTAACAAGTCTGCATTATTCATTATGCCAGGCAATTTTCTTTCCTTGAATAAATGAGAAACAAAGTGAATGCACTGCAAGGCTTTTTATCCTCTGGGAAAATAAAAACACCAGATAACAAAAGAAAAACATTCGGAAAAATGAACTTTGATATATCTCATCACACTCTTTCAACCCTGCTCTCACCTGACATCCTTACAGGTGGGGCTTGTATAAAAGACAGGGCAAGGAGGGGAGCCTGAGATCTGAGGGGGCTCTTTAATGAGAAGCAGCTCTTGTATGGTTCTATGTTTGTTCTAGCCCAGAACAAGTCCTTCTTTTATCATCAGTAACCCATAAACTGGTTGTAGTAGTGAGTAAAATGTGTGGGGGCACTTTTTAAATGATAGTACACACGGACGTACTTAAGGCCACCAAATTGCGACCTTGTCAGATCACAGATGCTCATCTGGTATCCTGAACTGATGCCTAGACAGGGAACAGTAACAATTTTAAAAAGTGTTTCTGATGTTTTCTTTCATTTTTCAAAAGGGAAAGCTTAATTTACTCTCTCCACATTGAAGTTAGAAAGAAGCTATTCTTTCTTAAACTTCTGTTTCTATATCCTCTGAATTGCTGGTATTGTGTAAGTCACAAATCAGGCAGAATAATATATGTGGCTTTGAAAGTCTACCGGTTCAGTCTAATAATTTGCTTAACAATATGGTTTCAAAAATATTGTACTTGGAAGTTGCATCACCCCACAAATACACAGAGAATCTTTTTGAGCACTGAAATATACTGTTACTTGGGTCTGCTTCATGAGGTGTTAATCTAGCATGGGCAAGATAAGTTAAAGTATTTCCATCTTACCAGATTCAAAGTATCATAGTTCAAATAGTAATATCCAACACCTTACCTGCTTGTATGCTATTTTGCCAGTTGCTTTTGCTGGCAGTTGCCCCCCCTTTTAAAAGATAAAGATTTCTACAACAAAATCTCTGTATAAATTTTAGTTTTTCTGCATTTTCTTCCCAGTCCCTGTATGTTATATTCGATTTATGTCTATAAGCACCAGATGATGAGACAGGGAAAACCACACTGGAATGTTCTGAGGGTTAACAGAGAGTCAACCTTAATGTATCATCAGACTATTGAGGCAAATTTAATTGCAGAAGTAAATCTAAATGGACAAAAAAAAAAAAAAAAAAAAAAACAAAAGAAGAAGAGGTAGGAGAAAGAAAAGAAACAAACAGAGAGATTTAAAAAAAAAAAACAAAAAACCTTGGAACAATTTCTGCTATTTTATCTAATGTTTTGTCTGCTTTAAACAGATGAGTGAGTCACTGTCTTTTTGTTTTGTTTTATAAGAAATTCCGTTGACTTAAAACACTACTGCCAGCATAGCAATACCACAAGTACAGTTTTATGACAAAAACATTTAAAGCAAAAAAGAATTATTTCAGAAGTATTCATGTTATTGAGGATGCCTGAATTTTCACAAAATATTTCCTGGGACTCGGTGAGAGCCCAGGAGCCAGTTGTTTCTTTATGATTTCCAGTCAGCCCAAGGCAGCCTCACAGTGAAATGCAGGGGCATGTAGCCTTAGCTTAGGCAGCTGGTAAATGAAACCAGTGACAAGTTATTTTCAGATCTTTCTTATGTGGATCTTCCTTAGAACAATGTGTATTTATAAACTTATAGAAAATTTGCATGAAAAAAAAAATCATGATTACTTGCATTGTCGTGTCATTGACCATAAATCAAAAGATTCTAACATTTGTGCTTGTTTTTTGTGGTTGATAGTATTTGCTTTCAAGTTTGGATGCAAACCTCAAAAAATGGGGACTACCCAAATTAATATTCAACTTACTTAGGATATAGTATGTGCTCTCTGAGGCAAGTATTTATGGAAAACTCTTATTCCCCTGCTGGATGGTAAGGCTGACTAAATCACAGATTGTGTCCTGCTTAGCTATGCATGTCCTGGTGAACAGCAGAGTTCCTTGCACAGAGCAGAATGAGTGAACATTTGCAGAGTTAAAGTGGAATCCAATTGAATTATAATGGTAGCAAGACAGCAGTCATTTGACAATTCTCTGAAACAGACGTAGCTGATAAATGGACAATTTCTAGCATCTAAAAGATTAAGGAAAGATAACCTCCTATCTTTATGTTAGAAGACCCTTATTTTTTTCACCTTGGGATTTTCAAATACCTGTATCCCCAACTGATTGCAGTTTTTCTGGAAAAAAAAATTATCCTTCATTGGATGGCAACTTTGTTCTAAGCATTATGGTAGACATTGTATATGCATTATTTTAGTTCTTGCTACATTAATCCCTTGAAAGAGTCATGTTCAGCCGCATTTTTCCAACGGGGAGACTGGAATCCAGAGATATAATGAATGACCACTGACAGTGCATGATAACACTGAAAAAATGGCTCCTCCCCCCAAAAGATGCCATGGACTAATCCTCAAAATTCATTAATGTAAGTTTATTTGGCAAAAGAAGAAGAAAAATCTTTGTAGACATGCTGTCCTTAGGGTCGCGTGGAGTCGGACACAACTGACGCGACTTAGCAAGAATGCATGCACTGGAAAAGGAAATGGCAACCCACTCCAGTACTCTTTCCTGGAGAATCCCAGGGACAGAGGAGCCTAGTGGGCTGCCGTCTATGGGGTCACACAGAGTCGGACACGACTGACGCGACTTAGCAGCAGCAACAGACATGATGTGATTAAGAATCTTGAGATGGGTAAATTAGTCTGAGTTATCCAGATGGGCCCCAAATACAATGACATGTATCCTTATAAAAGGGAAGCAGAAGGAGATTGTACACACACAAGGGGTGGGGGAAAATGAGGAGGACAAGGGTGGTGTAAAGACTGAGCTAAGGATTGGAATGCTGCAATCACAAGCTAAGAAATTCCATGAGCTACCAGAAGACAGGAAGTAAGCGATGGATTCCCTTAGGGTCCCAGAGCAAGCAGAGTCCTACTGATATTTTGATTTTGGCCCAGTGATACTGATTTCAGACTATCAGCCTCTAAAACCTATGAGAAATTAAATTTCTGTTGCTTTAACTCACTAGGTTTATGGTACTCTGTTATACTGTGGTCTTGGGAAAGTAATACAGCACTTGGGTGTAACAACATTAGACTATGAAATGAGCATGCTTTTGAGCTGTGGTGCTGGAGAAGACTCTTGAGAGTCCCTTGGACTGCAGGGAGATCCAACCAGTCCATTCTGAAGGAAATCAACCCTGGGATTTCTTTGGAAGAAATGATGCTAAAGCTGAAGCTCCAGTACTTTGGCCACCTCATGCGAAGAGTTGACTCATTGGAAAAGACTCTGATACAGGGAGGGATTGGGGGCAGGAGGAGAAGGGGACAACTGAGGATGAGATGGCTGGATGGTATCATGGACTTGATGGACATGAGTCTGAGTGAACTCCGGGAGATGGTGATGGACAGGGAGGCCTGGCGTGCTGCGATTCATGGGGTCGCGAAGAGTTGGACACGACTGAGCGACTGAACTGAACTGAACTGCCTTACAAATTACCACAACTTTAGCATCTTAAACAATACCCATTTATTATCTTACAGTTCTGTAGGTCAGATGTCAGGGAGGCTTCGACTGCAGTTCTTTGCTTGGACTGAAATCAGTGGGTTGGCATGCTGGCATCTTACCATGAGACAATTTTGGGTACTTTTGGCCACATTTGGGGCACTATTCTGGAGCCAGGAACATTAAGGGCTGGCCACTCTAAAAATCCTTACCTAGCAGGAATGGATTTTGTCCAGATTGTTTTCTGCTGATAGAGAATATAGCATGGTCATTACCTGGTAGCCAGGTTCTCTAATGTCAACCAGATGCCTCTCCCGAGAGTGAGAACTCAAAGACTCGTCTAGTACCTCTGGAAAAAAAAAAAATCTTTGTCTTTGACTGGCCATTATTTGAAACTCATTGCTTAAAATTGTGCATATAGATTTCTTCTGGCTCCATCTTGCTATTTCCCAGTGTGTATACGTGTAGTGAATAATCAAGTACCTGTATAAACTACAATGGTGAGTACATATATTCGAGTCCAAATGAACTTGCAAAGAGGGCTTTAAACATTATCCTAGTTATTGCAAATCTACATTTGATTGGTGAATGTGAGTGCAAAATATGAAGTGATGATTGGCAGATGGATCCGCTGAGCACTCCTAACTGTATATTCGGGTGCAGGTGAATAATGCTGTAAGCAGAATCAGGATTCAACAAAAGAACAGGATATGAAATATTGCACCAAGGTGGTTCACTAGAAACTTTTTCAAGTAATTAGTTTATTTAGCTGTGGTGGGTCTTCTGTAACATGCTGTCCGTGGGCTTTCTCTAGTTGCTGAGAGCAGGGACTACTCTTATTGTGGTGGCTTCTCTTGTTCTAGGAGAATGAGTTTAAGTAGTTGTGGGAAACAGGTGTAGTTGCTCTGCAGCACATGGAATCTTCCCAAACCAGGGAGCAAACTGGTCTCCCTTGCATGGCAAGGTGGAGTCTTCACCACTGGACCACCAGGGAAGCCCCCACTAGAAACTATTGAGAACTTGCAGTTGCCCAAGAGTGGGCAGTGCTCATCAGCTATATTTGGTGAATGTATGCGATTTCAACCATGGTACCCTATTGTCTCTTGAATTAAAAACAAAGAAAAAATCCTTTTATATGGAAAAAGGGATTCCACGGACATAATTAAGGTTACTAATCAGTTGACCTGAAATTAGGGAGATCACCCTAGTGGAACTAAGCTAATCACAAGATCCGTTTTTTAAAAGTTCCAGATATCTAGAGCCTGGTTGACTGGGACCCATTGCAATATGGCAGCTCTTGAGCACAAGGATATCACTCTGAAGCTTCTAAGGCCATTATTTTTTTTTCTTTCTGGTTTATTTTATCAATATTTTATTTATATAGCTATAGCTGACTTACAGTATTAGCTTCAGGTAATAGCTTCAGATTACTTTCCATTATAGGTTATTACAAGACATTGAATATTGTTCCATGTGCTACACAGCAAATCCTTGTTGCCCATCTATTTTATATATAATGATGGGTATCTCTTAATCTCATAGTCCTAATTTATCCCTCTTCTCCTTTCCCTTTTGGTAACCATAAGTTTGTTATCTGTGCACGTGAGTCTGTTTATAGGTGGTTGTTTTTATATTGAGTTGTGTGAGATGTTTCTGTATTTTGGAAATGCAACCCTTGTTGGTTGCATTGTTTGCAAATATTTTCTCCCAGTCCATAGGCTGTCTTATCATCTATGGTTTCCTTGGCTGTACAAAAGCTTATGAGTTTGATTAAGTCTCATTTGTTTGCATTTGCTTTATATCTTTTGTCTTGGGAGACTGATCTAAAGAAAAAAATTGGTATGATTTGTCTGACAATGTTTTGCCTATGTTCTCTTCTAGGAGTTTTATGGTGTCATGTCTTATATTTAAGTCCTTAAGACATTTTGGGTTTATTTATGTGTAAGCTGTGAGTGAGTGTTCTAACTTTACTGATTTACAGGAGGCTCTCCAGCTTTCCCAGTACCACTTGCTGAAGATATTGTCTTTTCTCCATTGCTTCTTCTTTCCTTCTATGTTGTAGATTAATTGACCATAGCTGTGCAGGTTTACTTCTCAGCTCTCTATTCTATTCCACTGAGCTATACGTCAATACTATGCTGTTTTGATTATGGCAGGTTTGTAGTATTATCTAGAGTCTAGAATGTTTCTACCTCTGCCTTCATTCTTTTCTTCAGAATTGCTTTGGCAATTCTGGATCTTCTGCAGTTCCATATAAATTCTGAATATTTGTTCCAGTTCTGTGAAAAATGTCATCAGTAATTTGATGGATATCACAGTAAATCTGTAGATTGCTCTGGGTAGTACGAACATTTTAACAATATTAATTCTTCCAATCCAAAAGCAAGAGATATCTTTCCACTTATTTGTACCATCTTTCAATTTCCTTAATCACTGTTTTAGTTTTCAGCATATAGGTCTTTCACATCCTTGGTTAGGTTTATTCCTAAGTATTTTTTGACACTAATTTACATAGGATTTTTTCAAAATCTTCCCTGATATTTCATTGTTAATATACAACTGATTTTGATATGTTGATCTTACATCCTGCTACCTAGATGAATTCATTCATCAATTCTAATAGTTTTTGTGTGGATTCTTTTAAGATTTTCTATATAGAGTATCATGTCATCTACAAATAGTGACAGTTTTACCTCTTCCCTTCCAATCGGGATAATTTTATTTCTTTTCCTTATCTCATTGCTTGTTGAATAGAAGGGAAGGGGCATCTTTGTCTTATTACAGAATTTAGCAGAAAGACTTTCAACTTTTCAGCCTTGAGTATTAAACTGGCTGTGCATTTGTTGTTAATGATTTTCATTATTGAGATACTTTACTATACCCATTTTGGTGAGAGATTTTATAATGAATAGATGTAGAGTTTTATCAAATGCTTTTTCTGCATTCATGAAGAGGAGCATGTGGCTTCTGTCTTGTCTTTGATTGATGTGGTATATCACAATGATTAATTTGCTTATGTTGAACCATACCTGTGATCCAACTTGATCATTGTGCATGATCTTTCTTATTATTATTTGATTCTGTTTGTTAATACTTTATCAATGATTTTTGCTTCTATATTCACAGATGCTGGGCTGTAATTTACTTTTTAATAATGTCTTTGTCTGCTTTTGGTATTAATCAGGGTGATAGTAGTTTCATAGAATGACTTTGGGAACATCACCCCTTCAATCTATTGGAATAGTTTGAGAAAGATAGGTATGAATTCTTCTTT
Organism: Capra hircus; assembly: GCF_001704415.2. Lineage (NCBI taxonomy): Eukaryota > Metazoa > Chordata > Mammalia > Artiodactyla > Bovidae > Capra > Capra hircus. Next base: position 21,621,454 of record NC_030814.1, read on the forward strand.
GTATGTTTGGTATTCATAGAATTCCCCAGTGAACTTATGACCATGACAATTTCATTATCTGAGTAGCAATATTTTATCTAATTAATTGTTGTCTTGCCTGGAGTAGGTTATCATTGTATCAGTTCAGTTCAGTTCGGTCGCTCAGTCGTGTCTGACTCTTTGTGACCCCATGAATTGCAGCACGCCAGGCCTCCCTGTCCATCACCAACTCCCAGAATTGACTCAGACTCATGTCCATCAAGTCAGTGATGCCATCCAGCCATCTCATCCTCTGTCGTCCCCTTCTCCTCCTGCCCCCAATCCCTCCAAGCATCAGAGTCTTTTCCAATGAGTCAACTCTTCACATGAGGTGGCCAAAGTACTGGAGTTTCAGCTTCAGCATCATTCCCTCCAAAGAAATCCCAGGGCTGATCTCCTTCAGAATGGACTGGTTGGATCTCCTTGCAGTCCAAGGGACTATCAAGAGTCTTCTCCAACACCACAGTTCAAAAGCATCAATTCTTCTGTGCTCAGCTTTCTTCACAGTCCAACTCTCACATCCGTACATGACCACAGGAAAAACCATAGCCTTGACTAGACGGCCCTTTGTTGGCAAAGCAATGTCTCTGCTTTTCAATATGCTATCTAGGTTGGTCATAACTTTTCTTCCAAGGAGTAAGCGTCTTTTAATTTCATGGCTGCAATCACCATCTGCAGTGATTTTGGAGCCCCCCAAAATAAAGTCTGACACTGTTTCCACTGTTTCCCCATCTATTTCCCATGAAGTGATGGGACCAGATGCCATGATCTTCGTTTTCTGAATGTTGAGCTTTAAGCCAACTTTTTCACTCTCCACTTTCACTTTCTTCAAAAGGCTTTTTAGTTCCTCTTCACTTTCTGCCATAAGGGTGGTGTTATCTGTATATCTGAGGTTATTGATATTTCTCCTGGTAATCTTGATTCCAGCTTGTGTTTCTTCCAGTCCAGCGTTTCTCATGATGTACTCTGCATAGAAGTTAAATAAGCAGTGTGACAATATACAGCCTTGACATACTCCTTGTCCTATTTGGAACCAGTCTGTTGTTCCATGTCCAGTTCTAAATTTTGCTTTCTGACCTGCATACAGATTTCTCAAGAGGCAGGTCAGGTGGTCTGGTATTCCCATCTCTTTCAGAATTTTCCACAGTTTATTGTGATCCACACAGTCAAAGGCTTTGGCATAGTCAATAAAGCAGAAATAGATGATTTTCTAGAACTCTTTTGCTTTTTCCATGATCCAGTAGATGTTGGCACTTTGATCTCTGGTTCCTCTGCCTTTTCTAAAACCAGCTTGAACATCAGGGAGTTCACGGTTCACGTATTGCTGAAGCCTGGCTTGGAGAATTTTGAGCATGACTTTACTAGCATGTGAGATGAGTGCAATTGTGTGGTAGTTGGAGCACTCTTTGGCATTGCCTTTCTTTGGGGTTGGAATGAAAACTGACCTTTCCCAGTCCTGTGGCCACTGCTGAGTTTTCCCAATTTGCTGGCATATTGAGTGCAGCACTTTCACAGCATTTATCTTTCAGGTTTTGAAATAGCTCCACTGGAATTCCATCACCTCCACTAGCTTTGTTCATAGTGATGCTTTCTAAGGCCCACTTGACTTCACATTCCAGGATGTCTGGCTCTAGATGAGTGATCACACCATCATGATTATCTGGGTCATGAAGATCTTTTTTGTACAGTTCTTCTGTGTATTCTTGCCACCTCTTCTTAATATCTTCTGCTTCTGTTAGGTCCATACCATTTCTGTCCTTTATCGAGCCCATCTTTGCATGAGATGTTCCCTTGGTATCTCTAATTTTCTTGAAGAGATCTCTAGTCTTTCCCATTCTGTTCTTTTCCTCTATTTCTTTGCATTGATCGCTGAAGAAGGCTTTCTTATCTCTTCTTACTATTCTTTGGAACTCTGCATTCAGATGCTTATATCTTTCCTTTTCTCCTTTGCTTTTCACTTCTCTTCTTGTCACAGCTATTTGTAAGGCCTTCCCAGACAGCCATTTTGCTTTTTTGCATTTCTTTTCCATGGGGATGGTCTTGATCCCTGTCTCCTGTACAATGTCAGGAACCTCAGTCCATAGTTCATCAGGCACTCTATCTATCAGATCTAGGCCCTTAAATCTATTTCTCACTTCCACTGTATAATCATAAGGGATTTGATTTAGGTCATACCTGAATGGTCTAGCAGTTTTCTCTACTTTCTTCAATTTAAGTCTGAATTTGGTAATAAGGAGTTCATGATCTGAGCCACAGTCAGCTCCTGGTCTTGTTTTTGTTGACTGTATAGAGCTTCTCCATCTTTGGCTGCAATGAATATAATCAATCTGATTTCAGTGAATATAATCAATATGATATCTGAACATACCATGCCGTAATGTCAATTTATGAATGTTCCTGTGTAGAGTTCAGTGCTAGGTTGCTATGGTAAAATACTAATGGGAATTTCCCCTTGGGCCAGGGGGATTATATGACATAAAGGGGACTGGCATCATTTCATTTTCCAGAAGCCTTGTAGAGGTCCTGAAATGTGCTGCTCTACAGTTTGTTACTAACTTTTGATGTCACACCCTCCAGGAAAACATATGGACCTGCAAAAAAAAAAAGATAAAGGAAAAAAAGGCTTTTTTTGTAAACTAATGAAGTTAATCAAAACAAAATGCCAGAACCAAAGCTTGTTAATCATTAAGCAGTGTTGAATAACTTCAGCCTAAACCATCTAAGTACTTATCATTACAAAATTCATATTTTCTGTAATATGTCATCATTTGGATACTAGCCATCCTCCAGTAAAAAATCTCAGAGTTTAAAGCTTGGTTTTAATTAGTTATTAATTAGTTGACCTTAGAGAAATTAGGGAATGAAACTAATCTAATGACCCTTTTTTAAAATTCCAGATATCTAGAGCCTGTTTGAATAGAACCCATCATTATATGGTAATTCTTGAACACAAGGAAGGTAGTCTAAAGCTTCTAAGGCCATTCTTTGTAACCAACTCAGTACCATTACTTCACCTGATAGTGTCTACTAATGGAATGATCTCTAGACTAGGAATGAACAGTGTGATCTGTATCTTCCTATGCTCCTCATCTGCCCCTCAGCCAAGTTATTTATAATAATTTTCTTTTGGTTTCTTCATATTCAAATTATACTATCATATTAGCTATCTTTAAGGTATCTTGATTCTATATAAGTTTGGACTTTTATCTTCTAGGAAGCAGCTTACAATGGAGCATATGAGCCCAAATGAACTAAACAAGTCATATTTGTCAGACCTTAAACTTTAGTGGTATGATTTTATTTCCACACTTACATTATCCATTTAATCAGTTGATTACTTCAGTAGTTAGTCATTTATTTGCTTTTGTGTTGCATAGCTATAAGGGTTGGGCTTTTGAATTTTAGTAAGTCTAAAATCCTAGACTAGTTTTAGTTTTCTGAAACCAGAAAGCCAAATAAAGGTGATCTCTTTCAAGTAGCCACTATTTCTTGCAAAAATCAATGTCTCTGACATTAAAGAGCTAGGAATACCAGGAACAAAACTCAGCTTGATTAATAATATATGCTGTTGAACGCAGCTGCCACGGAGAAGACAAGTAGGCTTAGTCGGGATAGAAGGCAATGGGTTTCAGGCCCAGGTGAGTCATCATGCTGAAGGACACAGAACTCCAAATAGACCTAGGAATTCATGGAATGGAATCAACTCAACATGTTCCAGTTAGAATAATGAAGAGGAGGGATGTTAAATGAGGTAGAACTCAAGGTTTCAAAAGTAGACTAGTGAAAAGCACCAGGATACTAAGTGAATCTAGAATCGCAGAGACAATGGAACAATAAACATTAAAAATGCAAGATATTTTTAAATACTTTTTTTCCTTTAGTGCCCTGACTTTGGATTGATACAGCTTTCTTTATTTGCACTATAAACAAGATGTTAGAGGACAAGTGGTATGCCTTTCCTCCTGACAGGTGCATGAGTAGAGACAGGAAGACAGGTCCCTTTTGTTCTTAGCTCAATGCACACAAACATCATGATTTTCCTTCTGAGTCATAGTCAGCTTCCCCTCAGCTAGCTACCTAAACTGTACTGCTAATTAGGGCAACTACAATTTCTTTCTTTTTTTTAATCCCGCCATATTGACATATCCTTTATTCTCCCCTTGCTATTAAAATATAAATGAAGCATATATTGATTTTTAGTGGTATTATACAGGATAATATCCAAGACATGATTTATATTCCTTTTTGAATAGTGCCTTCTAATCATATATATCCAATATATCCATATTTTACAAAATTAGGATCATACTTTATATACTACTTTGCAGCCAGATTTCCTCTCAAGATATAGTTGAAAATCTCCATAAAAATGTCTATGGTACAATATATTTGTTTGCTGTTTGATATACACACTTAACATCTACCCCAGTGTTGGTCATTTATGTTATCATTTTCACTATTGTAAAAATAACATGAAATGAACGTTAATGTACTATCCTACTCTTGTGATAGTTTATTCACTGCAACTTTATAAGTTATAATAACATTTTGTAAAACATCAAACATTCTTACATAAATTTTCTTCTAGATTTACTTTTTACAACATACCCCTAAACATTTGAGAGATCATTTCAAGTACAGTTAGTGTCACAGATTAATCCAAGGGAGAATTCTCATTGCTATCTGAGGCAGGCTGTTTATCAATTAGAAAACACGTTTTTAAAAGTAGTTCTTATTACTGGAAAGCAATAATCATCAATGGCCCCTAATACCACAAGAGAGATTAGAAGGTTTAAGAGATCATTTTTCTCTTTTGTTTAATTTTCTTCACCTCCTACTACATTCCAGATGTTCCTTCCTTCAGTCAGTTTTTTCATACACGAGTTTTTTCATTTGTCCTGCATTTTTAACACTTTTCAACTTTTATTTCTCTTTTGCCCTTTTCTTGATATTGTTTTATCTTCTTTCATTTAACACACATCATTTCCACTTACGTACAAAAGTCAAATAACAAAGAATAAACTAGTGAGTGATATGGCAAAGAATTTGTAATCCAATATTCTGGTGAGAATTTGTTTATAGTTTACATGGGCATCACAAGCTCTTTTGAGTAAAAAGTCGGACAGCGAATGTTTTAGGCTTTCTGGGCCAGTTTCTGTTGCAACTAAACTCTACCATTGTATCACAAAAGCATAAATAGACAATATGTAAATGAATGGGCATGGCTGTGTCCCAAATAACTTTATGTAGAAAAACAAGTGGTCGGCCAGGTTTGACTAGTAAGATGTAGTTTGCCAATCTCTAATTTAAATGTGCATTTATATGAGAAATGTGATAAGAGAAATAGGAAGGTATATAGAAACCAAGACTTCCCTCCTTTCCAACAGCTTATGTTAATACTCTTCTAATGTAATTTTCCTTCTTTCTTAGTATTTTAAATATTTATTATTTACTCAGTGTAATTAGTGAAGAGTCCCACTGCTAGATTATACAATCTTGTTGAACTATCATGACGCCATATAATGAGCAATATACAGGGCATAGATTTTTTGTTGTTGTTACCATAGCCTTCTCTATGAATATATTTGAAGCTATATCATCATTATTCTTGGAAAATTAGAAACCTTTTCATATATGGCTAAGAAACATCGGGTATCTAAAAATGGATACTGTGAACAATTTACGGTATTCACCCTTCATTATAGAATACAATGCCTGAGAAAACATGGAGACAAATTAGTTAATATGCTCAGGTGTGGAGAGTTAACGCAAAGACAAGCTCACAAGGATAAAAAGTGTCATTCTTTGCTGTATATGAGTTTAGTGTTTTTCATATTTGTGTTATGAGGAAAATGTATTAAGGAAAGTGCTTCATAATATTAACATTAAGGTAGAAGATCAATAATAATATTGACACAGTGATTTTCAACTGAGGCAACTTTACCCCTCAGGGGACATCTGCCAATGTCTGGGCACCGTTTTCGTTTTCACTACTGAGTGAAGTACTACTGGTAACTAGTATACAGAGCCCAGAGATCCTGCTAAACATCCTATAAGACAAAGGACAAACCCCACAGCAAAGAATGGCAAGGCTGAGAAATCCAGCTCAGCCTTCTAGGCCATTCGGTTGATACTGTTTTAACAAATGTTTTGAGAAATGTAGATTCACATTCAGTTGTAAGAAATAACAGAGGTAAGATGATACTAATATGCCATGTACCCTCTACCTAGCTGCCTCTAAGGATGACACCTTGCAAAAACTATACTACAAAGTCACACCCAGGACAGTGACATTGAAACAGTCAAGATACAAAACATTCTTATCATAAGATAAGATCCCTCGGGTGCCCACGTATTTCCCCCCAAACCCAAGGCCACATATTGTTTTATTCCATTTATATAAAGCATGTAGAATATTTCCAGCTGTAGGGACAGAAAGTAAAGTAGTGGTTACCAGGGCTGGGAAAGGAAATGGGGATTGACTGCTAATGGGTATCAGAACCTTTCTATGGTGATAAAAGTGTTCTAAAATTAGATGTTAGTGATTGTTATATAACTTTACAAATACAATAAACATCACTAAACTGTACACTTTAAATGGGTGATTATTATGCTACTTGAATTATCTCTATAATGTTGTTATAAATGAAAAAAATAAATTAGCGTGTTTCTATTTCTGAGCTTTATATTCTTTCACTTAACATGCCCATCCCTTCCCAGTTACCATGCTGGTCTTTATTGCTGTAATGTTTCAAAGTTTTAAATTCAAGTAAGTGATTGCTGCATTCTGTAAAACTATATCTGTAAAATGCCTGCTACAGCTTTGATTCAGTTCAGTTCATTTCATTTCAATCGCTCAGTCGTGTCCGACTCTTTGCGACCCAATGAATTGCAGCACGCCAGGCCTCCCTGTCCATCACCAACTCCCGGAGTTCACTCAGACTCACGTCCATCGAGTCAGTGATGCCATCCAGCCATCTCATCTTCTGTCGTCCCCTTCTCCTCCTGCCCCCAATCCCTCCCAGCATCAGAGTCTTTTCCAATGAGTCAAGTCTTTGCATGAGGTGGCCAAAGTACTGGAGTTTCAGCTTCAGCTTCATTCCTTCCAAAGAAATCCCAGGGCTGATTTCCTTCATAATGGACAGCTTTGATTGGGGTTATGTTAAATATAGAAATTACTCTGGGGAAAAACTGACATCTTGACTCTTTAAGACTTCCAATCCATGAACATAGTTTTTCTCTCCCTTTTTTAGGTCTTCTCTGATCACCTTCATCAACATTTTACTGTTCTTGTCATTCAGTCATTCAGTCGTGTCCAACTCTTTGCGATTCCAAGGACTGCAGCATGCCAGGCTTCCCCGTCTTTAACTATATCTCCCCGAGTTTACTCAGACTTAAGTCCATTGAGTTGATGAGGCCATCCAACCATCTCATCCTCTGTCATCCCCTTTTCCTCTTGCCTCAGTCTTTCCCAGCATCAGGGTCTTTTCCAAGGAGTCAGCTCTTTGCATCAGGTGACCAAAGTATTGGCGCTTCACCTTCAGCACTCGTCCTTCCAATGAATATTCAGGGTTGATTTCCTTTAGGATTGACTGGTTTGATCTCCTTGCTGTCCATGGGACTCTCAAGAGTCTTCTCCAGCATCACAGTTAGAAAGCATCCATTCTTCAGTGCTCAGCTTTAATGTTTCAATATATAAATCCTGTACATATTTTATTAGATTTAAATGCCTAAGTATAAATTTTGGGAAGGCACTATTATAAATGTTACTTTTAAGAAACAATTCAGGTTTCCAAAAAGTAGTATATAGAAAAACAATTCATTTTTTGTCTTGAACTTATACTCTACAACCTTGAAACTCGTTATTTCTACAGGGTCCTTTGTAGGTTTCTTAAAATTATCTGTCAACAATCATGTCACTTAGGAATAAAGACAGTGTCATTTCTTCCCTATATCTCATTTTTAAAAATTTCTATTTCTGGCCTGACTTCTTTGAGTAGAATTTCTACTATATTGAGGAACAGAAGTAGGTGTTGTTCAGTTGCTAAGTCATGTCCCACTCATTGTGGCCCCATGGACTGCAGTGTGCCAGGTTCCACTGTCCTTCACTACCAGTTAGAATTTGTTCTAATTCATATCCATAGAGTTGATATTGCTACCTAACCATCTCATCCTCTGCCATCCACTTCTCCTTATTCCTTCAATCTTTTCCAACAATACTTCTTTTCCATTGAGTCAACTCTTTGCCTCAGGTGGCCAGAGTGTTGAAGTTTCAGCTTCAGCATCAGTCTTTCAAATGAATGTTCAGGGTTGATTTCCTTTAGGATTGACTAGTTTGATCTCCTTGCTGTCTAAGGGACTCTCAAGAGTCTTCTCCAGCACCAGGATTGAAAAGCATCAGTTCTTCACTGCTCAGCCTTTTTTATGGTCCAACTCTTACATAGGTACATAACTACTGGATAAACCATAGCTTTGACGGTATGGACCTTTGTTGGCAAAGTGATGTCTCTGCTTTTTAATATACTGTTTGTCATAGCCTTTCTTTTAAGGAGCAAGTGTCTTAATTTCATTGCTATCATCACTATTCACAGTGATTTTGAAGCCTCAGAAATAAAATCCATCATTGCTTCCACTTTTCCTCTTTGATTTGCCCATGAAATTATGGGACAAGCCATGATCTTAATTTTTTTTAATGTTTACTCTTAAGCCAGCTTTTTCACTCTCCTCTTTCACCCTCATCAAGAGGCCTTTTAGATCCTGTTCACTTTCTGGCATTAGAGTGGTTCTGTTGATGAGTCATGTTCAAATCTTTGCAACCCCATGGACTGTAGCAAGCTAGGCTTTCCTCTCCTTCACTATCTCCCAGAGTTTGCTCAAAGTCATGTGAATTGAGTCAGTGATACTATCAACCATCTCATCCTTTGCTGTCCTTTCTCTTCCTGCCCTCAACCTTTCCCAGCATCAGGGTCTCTTCCAGTGAATCAGATCTTCTCATCGGGTGGCCAAAGTATTAGAGCTTCAGCTTCAGCACTTCCAACGAATACTCAGGAGTGTATTTCCCTTAGGATTGACTGGTTTGATCTCCCTGCAGTCCAAGGGACTCTCAAGAGTCTTCTCCAACACCACAGTTCAAAAGCATCAGTTCTTTGACACTTAGCCTTCTTTACGGTCCAACTCTCACACTCTTACATGACTACTGGAAAAACCGTAGCTTTACCTATAAGGACCTTTGTCCAAAAAGTGATGTCTCCGCTTTTTAATACATTGTCTAGGTTTGTCATAGCTTTCCTTCCAAAAGGAGCAAGCGTGTTTTAATTTCATGGTTGCAGTCACCATCTGCAGTGATTTGGGAGTCCAAGAAAAGGAAATATGACACTGCTTTCACTTTTCCCCCTTCTATTTGCCATAAAGTGATGGGACCGGATGCCATAATCTTAGTTTTTGAATGTTGAGTTTTAAGTCAGCTTTTTCAATTTCCTCTTTCACCCTCATCAAGAGGCTCTTTAGTTCCTCTTTACTTTCTGCCATTAGAATGGTATCATCTGCATATCTGAGGTTGTTGACATTTCTCCTGGCTATCTTGATTCAAGCTTGTGCTTCATTCAGCCCAGCATTTTGCATGATGTACTCTGCACAGAAGTTAAATAAGCTGGGTAACAATATACAGCCTAGATGTACGCCTTTCCCAATTTTGAACCTGTACACTGTTCACTCCATGACCGGTTCTAACTGTTGCTTCTTGACCTGCATACAGGTTTCTAGGGAGACAGGTATGGTGGGCTGGTATTCCCATCTTTTTAGGAATTTCCTACAGTTCGTTTTGATCCACAGTCAAAGGCTTTGTTATTGGTGTTCAGTCACTAAGTCATGTTTTGCAACTCCATGGACTACATCATGCCAGACTTCCCTGTTCTTCATTATATCCCAGAGTTTGCTCAAATCATCTCCATAGGATCAGTGATGCTATCTAACCATCTCATCTTTTGCACAGTCAGTGAAGCAGTAGATGTTTTCCTGGAATTCTCTTGCTGTCTCTGTGATCCAGTGAATGTTGGCAATTTGATCTCTAGTTCTGCTTTTGCTAAACCCAGCTTGTATATCTGGAATTTTTCTGATCACGTAATGCTGAAGCCTAGCTTGAAGGATTTTGAGAATTACCTTCTAGCATGTGAAATGAGTGCAACTGTATGGTAGCCTAAACATTGTCTGGCATTGCCCTTCTTGGAATTGGAATGAAAACTGCCCCTCTCCAACCCTGTAGCCACTACTTACATTTTCCATACTTTAACAGCATCATCTTTTAGGATTTGAAATAGGCCACCTGGACTTTGACTACCTTTCCTAGCTTTGTTCTTAGTAATGCTTCCTAAGGCCCACTTGACTTCACACATGCACATCCTTATCTTGTTCCCTGATTTAGGGACAAAGCATTCACTCTCTTACCATTAACTATAATGTTAGGTGCAAGATCTGTCAGTCTCTCTCATTGCTGCTGCTGCTGCTAAGTCGCTTCAGTCGTGTCCGACTCTGTGCGACCCCATAGGTGGCAGCCCATCAGGCTCCCCCATCCCTGGGATTCTCCAGGCAAGAACACTGGAGCGGGTTGCCATTTCCTTCTCCAATGCATGAAAGTGAAAAGTGAAAGTGAAGTCACTCAGTCACGTCCAACTCTTAGCAACCCCATGGGCTGCAGCCTACCAGGCTCCTCTGTCAAAGGGATTTTCCTGGCAAGAGTACCGGAGTGGGGTGCCGTTGCCTTCTCTGTTCTCTCTCATTAGGTTGGCAAATTCCCTTGTATTCCTCGTTTGCTAAGAATTTGTTATTACAAATGGATGCTTAATTATTTCAAATGTGTTTTCTTCATCAACTGATATAATCATGTGGTCCTCTTCAAATTGTTAAATGGTGAACTACATTGATTTTTGAGTGTTGGATCAAGCTTGTATTCTCACAATAACCCCTCATTTGATCATGGTGTATTAAATTTGCTAATATTTGTTAAGGATTATCTGTGTCCTTATTCATGGAAAATATTTATATTTTTTCTCCTCTTACTTTCTATATATAGTTTTGTTATCAGAGTGCTAACTCTTATAAGCTGGGAAGTGTTTCTTCCCTTTTATTATTTTTTTATTTTGTGAAGTTGATGTCATTGTCATTCAGTTGCTAAGTCATGTCTGACTCTCTGTGATCCCACGGACTGCAGCATGCCAGGCTTCCCTGTCTTTCATTATCTCCTGGAGTTCATTCAAACTCATGTCCATTGAGTCGGTGATGCCATCCAACCATCTCATCCTCTATCACCACCTTCTCCTCTTTTTCCTAGCATCAAGGTCTTTTCCAGTGAGTTGGCTCTTCTCATGAGGTGTTCAAAGTATTGGAGCTTCAGTACTTCAGCTTCAGCACCAGTCCTTCCAATGACTATTCAGGGTTGATTTCCTTTAGGATGGACTGGTTGGATCTCCTAGCAGTCCAAAGGGACTCTCAAGAGTCTTCTCCAGCACCACAGTTCAAAAGCATCAATTCTTCAGTTCTCAGCCTTCTTTATGGTCCAGCTCTCACATCTATATATGGCTACTGGAAAAACTATAACATGTTTCTTTTTTAATGATTGCTGGAATTTGCTAGTATAACTATCTGGACCTGAAGAGCATTTCTTCAGAGGAGTTTAACCCTGAGTTCAATTTTTAAAATAGTTATATGATTAATTCAGGTATCTATTTCACCTTGGGTGAGTTTTGAGCCAACAAATTTTTTCAATCATAGGAAAAATTCTCTTCAAGTAATTGTTCCATTTAATCTAAATTAGCCATTTTACTGCATTTTGTAGGATTTGTTTTTTAAAAAATAGAATAATAGAATAAATGACAATAATAAAAGAGTACTTCTGGGTTTGCAGTTTATGTGATACTTTTATTTCCAGTTATATTTGTCATATTGATTTTTCTTTATCAGTCTCATTTAAGATGTGTCAATTTTACTGATCCTTTTAAAGAACAAATTATATTAATTTTCTCTATTTTTATGTTTTTAATTTTATTCATGTATTCTTTTATATTTCTTTTTAACTCTTCCTCTTCCTTTAGATAACTTTGTTCTTTTTTGCTAATTTCTTTATTTGGAAGCTTAAATTATTAATTTGAGACATTTCTTTTATTCTAATATAAATATTTAATGTTATAAATATGACTGTAAGTACTGTTTTATCTACATAGTACAAATTTCAATATGTAGTATTTTCATTTTTATATGAGTCATAATACTTTAAGACCTCATATCTTTGACTCATGTATTATTTAGAAGTGTTATTTAATGTGCAGGTGTTTGAGGATATTTCTTTTGTCTTTCTTCCATTTATTCCTAATCTAATTCCATTAATGTCAGAGAACATACTTTGTATGAATTAACTCCTCTTAACTGTTTTAAGGTTTATCTTGTGACATAATATATGGTTTATTTTGATGAAAGCTCCATCAGCACTGATAAGAACGTGTGTCCTTCTGTTGTCGGACAGAGTATTGTATGTCTTTGTTGTTGTTTAGTCACTAAGTTGAGTCTGACTCTTGTGAATGCATGGACTATAGCTCACCAGGCTCCTCTGTCCATGGGATTTCCCAGGAAAGAGGCAAGAATACTGGAGTGGGTTGCTACTGCCTTCTCCAGGGGTCTTTCCCATCCAGGGACTGAACTCACATGTCTTGCATTGACAGGCAGATTCTTTACCACTGAGCCACAGGAGTAGTTGTATAGTATCTATTACACCCAACTGATTGATTTGGTTCTTCTAAATCCTCACTATACTTTGTCTGATGTTTCTATCAATTACAGAGAGATAATTGTTTAAGGATCTAACTGTAAGGGTTCATTTATTTCTCTCTTCAGTTTTATCATTTTTTTGTCATGTAACTTAATGACCTACAGCTTGTGCTTATACATTTAAAATTATTACATTATTTTGGTGAACTGACCCTTTTTTCATTAAGTAGTGCTTCTTGAAAAGTGAAAGTCACTTATCATGGTTGACTCTTTGTGACCCCATAGACTGTAGCCCACCAGGCTTATTTGTCCATGGAATTCTCCAGCTAAGAATACTGGAGTGGGTTGCCATTTCCTTCTCTAGGGTATCTTCCCAACCCAGGAATCAAACCCAGGTCTCATGCTTTGCAGGCAGATTCTTTACCATCTGAGCCACCAGGGAAGCCAAATGCTCCTTGGTAATTTTATTTGGTATGAATTTTAATATATCTGATATTAAAATAGTTTTCTTTGACATTTGCATGATATATCTTTTCCATTCTTTCACTTTAAGTCTAACTATATCATTACATTTGAAATAAATTTCTTGTAGGAAACATAGTTTGTGTATTAGGGTGCTCCAGAGAAATAGGATGTATATATCTATGGAAAGAGATTTATTATAGGAATTAGCTCATGTGATTATGAAGGATGAAAAAAATCCCACAATATGCAAGTTGAAGACCCAAGAGAGGTGATGATATAGTTTGTCTGCATACAAAGCTTTGAGAATCATGAAAACCAACTACTAGAAACTGAAATGCCCCTACCACCCCAATGTGTATGTCAAAGCCTTAATCCCCAATTAGATAATATGTCAAGATGGGCCTCTGGGAGTGAATCAGGTTTAGATGAGTTTATGAGGATGAGATGGTGATGTTGACTGCAGCCATGAAATTAAAAGACGCTTACTCCTTGGAAGAAAAGTTATGACCAACCTAAATAGCATATTCAAAAGCAGAGACATTACTTTGCCGACTAAGGTCCATCTAGTCAAGGCTATGGTATTTCCAGTGGTCACGTATGGATGTGAGAGTTGGATTGTGAAGAAAGCTGAGTGCCAAAGAATTGAAGCTTTAGAACTGTGGTGTTGGAGAAGACTCTTGAGAATCCCTTGGACTGCAAGGAGATCCAACCAGTCCATTCTGAAGGAGATCAGCCCTGGGATTTCTTTGGAGGGAATGATGCTGAAGCTGAAACTCCAGTACTTTGGCCACCTCATGCGAAGACTTGACTCATTGGAAAAGACTGTGATGCTGGGAGGGATTGGGGGCAGGAGGAGAAGGGGATGACCGAGGATGAGATGGCTGGATGGCATCACTGACTTGATGGACCCGAGTCTGAGTGAACTCCGGGAGTTGGTGATGGACAGGGAGGCATGGCGTGCTGCGATTCATGGGGTCGCAAAGAGTTGGACACGACTGAGCGACTGAACTGAACTGAACTGATGAGGATGAAGCGCTTGTGATAGGATTCGTGTTCTTTCAAAAAGAAACACCAGAGCTTGCTTTCTCTCCCTCTACCAGGTGAGGACACAATAATAAGGCAGTCATTTGCAAGCCAGGGCTTCTCTGGCAGTTCAGTGGTAAAGAATTGAATGCAAGAGAGATGGTTCAGCTCCTGGGTCAGGAAGATCCCCTGGAGCAGGAGATGGCAACCCACTCCAGTATTCTTGCCTGGGAAAGCCCATGGACAGAGGAGCCTGGTGGGCTACAGTCAACGGAGTTGCAAAGAACTGGATGAGACTTGGTGACTAAACAACAATATCTGTAAACCAGGAAGAAAGCTCTCAGGAGGGAGTCACGTTGGTCAGCACCTTGATCTTGGAGTCGGTAGCCTCCAGAACTGTGAGAAATATACTCTTACTGTTTAAGCCACCCAGTCTACGGTATTTTGCTGTGGCAGCCCAAGCTGACTAATTCACTGATGGCATAATTCAAGGCTGAATCTGAATGCCTGAGAACCATGGAAGCCAGTGGTATAGTTCTAGTCCAAACAGCAGACTCAGAACTCAGCAAAAGTCAATATATCACTTCAGCTCTGAAGACAAGGGACAAACCAGTGTCCCAGCTCAAAGGGAGTCAGGTAGGAGTTCCTTCTCCTGGTGGAGGTCAGTCTTCTCCACATAGGTTCTATCCAGGCTTTTAGTGGAATGGAAGAGTCACACCATATTAGAAACAGAACTCTTGCTTTATTCAGTCTGATTCAGATATTAATCACACGCAGAGGCACCCTCCTATATACATCAGGGATAATACTTGATCAAATATTTGCACTTCATGGTCCAATTAAGTATTCGCATGGATTTAGGTCTACCTTTTTTGCCCCCTCTTTGTCTCTCTCTTTCCTCTTCCCTATTTCTCTGGACTATTTAACTTTCTCTCTCATTCCATTTTAATAAATTTATTATTTTTGGATCATAAATATTTTACGAGGTTTTGGTGATTGCTCTAGGAATATACTATACATACTTACCTTTTAACAGTCTAACTACAATTAATTTTTTAACCACTTTAAGTGTAGTGTGGAAAACTTAGCCACTTTAAATGTTCATTTACCCTCCCTTTCTTTATGCCTGGCTTATATGCTTTATTTACATACACTGAAAACTCCTTTAGAAAAAAGTAACTTTTTCTACAGTGAAAAATACTCAAATAACTGAAAAAAATATTCTATTTATCCAGATACTTAACAGTTCTCTTTCCTTTCCTTAATTCCAAATGCTTTATGTTTACTTTTGGTAAAAATTTTTTCCTTCTTCGTGAACAACTGTTTCACAATTATTATAGAGCTGATATCAGGCAATTCTTAGTTTTTATCATCTTAGAGTATATTAATTTTACCTTTTTTCATAAAGAATATTTCTGTTGACTAAAATCCCTAGATTGACTTCTCTTTTTAGCACTTTAAAACTTTTGTTGCACATTCTTCTGGCCACCATTGCTTTAGATGTGATATCCACAATAATTCAAATCATTGTTCTGTTATAGTTTACAGAACATAATTTGTCTCCCGCTGATTTCTAGAACTTTTTCTTTAGTTTTCAGTGGTTTGACTATACTGTCTCTGGACCAGAATTTCTCTATTTTATCCTGTTTGGGGTTTACTGAGTTTACTAAAGCCAAAGATTTCGATCTTTACATAAATATGAGAAGTTTCAGCTGTTATTTTCTCAATTTTTTTTCCTCATCACACTGTTTTTCTTCTCCTTCTGGGATGCCAATGACATGAACTGTAATATTTTGATATTGTTCAAGTCTCTGGGGTTGTGTCCATTTATTTTGCAATCTATCTTTATATTTGGAGTAGATAATGACTAATAATCTATCTTCATATTTAATGATCCTTTCCTTTGTCATCCCTATTCTGCTATTGAATCCACAGAGTGAGTTTTATTATTCTCAATATTTTAATTTTTTAAATTTCTGTTTGGTTCTTATTTGATTTTTCTATGGCTTTGCTGACAATTTCTATCTTTATATTCATTCCAAGAGTGTTTGCCCTTCTTGTATCATTTTCATGATAGCTGCTATAAAGGCCCTGTCAGATAATTGTGACTTCTATGCTACTTGGGTGTTGGTGTCTGCTGATATTCTTCTCCATGGCATATTGTTCTTCCTATGCTAAGAAAGTCTGCGTTGTGTTCTAAACATTTTAAATATCATGATAGCCTATGTCTTGGTTAAATCTTTCAGTTCAGTTCAGTTCAGTTGCTCAGTCATGTCTGACTCTTTGTGACCCCATGGACTGCAGCACACCAGGCTTCCCTGTCCTTTACCAACTCCCAAAGCTTGCTCAAACTCATCCCCATTGAGTCGGTGATGTCATCCAACCATCTCATCCTCTGTCATCCCCTTCTCCTCTTGCCTTCAGTCTTTCCCAGCATCAGAGTCTTTTCCAAGGAGTCAGTTCTTCACATCAGGTGGCCAAAGTATTGGAGTTTCACCTTTAGCATCAGTCCTTCCAATGAATATTCAGGATTGATTTCCTTTAGGATTGACTGGTTTGATCTCCTTGCAGTCCAAGGGACTCTCAAAAGTCTTCTCCAAAACCACAGTTCAAAAGCATCAATTCTTCGGTGCTCATCTTTCTTTGTAATCCTAATTCTCACATCCATACATGACTACTGCAAAAACCATAGCTTTGACTAGATGGACCTTTGTCAGCAAAGTAATGTCTTTGCTTTTTAATATGCTGAAGAATGTTGATATATTGTTTAGCAGACAATCAACTCAGCTGGATTCAGGCCACAAGTTCTTGACTGGCCTTTTGAGGGTTGTGGTTTTAGTGTCAGTTCCATTTTCAAAGCTTTTGAAATGCTATTTATATCTGTCCTGCGTTTGCTACACCCAGTAGCTAGTCTGAGACTGGTAGTAGTCTATATCTTATTTCAGTTCTTAGACATTTTGTTATAATGTTTGGGATCAGGTCCATATATACAAAACTCAGGAGTGAGCCCAAGAGCTTATGAACAACTTGATGGGTCATTTCTCCAAATTTCTCCCTCTCTATTGATAGCCCCAGTACTTTCTGTCCAAAATACTGGGGATTTAGTTATCTTTTCTGCTATACACTTTAAATTACTACATTCTCATCCAGGGGTAAGGAAAAGGAGAACAAAGAGAGGGAAAATAAACAGGCTTGCCCAGCCTCCATGGGACCACAGATTCTATGACAGGAAAGGAAAGTTATCCTCCTACAGAGGGAAAGGGCTGTAGGCTCCACACTGTGGTTACTGCTGCCAGTAGGATATACCTTTCCTCTCCCTCAAGCCTGAACTTAAAGAGTTTTTTTTAGATCCTTCTCTGTGCTTTGCCTACTTAAAATTTCATGATGAGCTGAGTCCAAATCTTGGATTATTGGAGGGGAATAAAAAGGTAAATTTACTGTTAGTTTGGTTGTACATCATATTCTGGTTTTTCTTTAACTGGTCTACTAACTCCTCATAGTCCTGAACACTTGCTCAATGTATTCTGCTCAAATTTTATAGCTACATTTAGTGACAGAGAGAGTATAAACTGTGTTTACCATGCCTTATCAAAAATAAAAAATAAACTTACTAATCATGTTAAAAATAATAAAATATAACAACCATAATTTGTGCAAAAAGTTGTACCATATTGGATTTCTATTTAAGCTGTGATAGTGTTCTCTTCATTTTAAGGTAAGATCTTTTAGTATAAGACATTTATAAGAATATAAATCATACCCGGTTCCAACTCAGTCATTTGAGGCAATTTACTAGGCACCGCAAGGTTTAAAACTTATTTTGTGTGGTAGTAGAGGCAAACCAGTCATGCATCAATGTGGAATCCAATGTACAGAAGATTCCCCATCATCAATATGACAATTGTTTTACTTGGGAAGATCCAAATATATTTGTTATCTAATTTTAGCTTAGTGTTCTTAACTCAGCAGGCATTCATGTTTATAGTATTTAAGAAAAATTATTATTTTGAAAGATTGATAAGCTATTTCTTCAAAACTCTGTGTTAGGTCTATTTCTTCATCAAATTGTTGCAAAGTATTCATATTTTACCTCTCTGATTTTTTATTCTATTTTGGTAATTATTCACTTTATCTTCCTTTTTATGAGAACTGGATAGCTGAGTCATATTTTGCCATATCACTAAAGATATTTTCCTGACTTTTCATATTACAAATTAGTTTATTCACTTTTGGGGGGAAAAAATTAGCAAATTCAACATATGAGCAGGATTTTTTAACTAAGCCTGCAAAATCAGACTGTACGTGAACAAAAGACTTAAGAAGACTTCTGATTGAAAGTGACAAAAATTTTCCTTCTTACCAGTATGTTTAAAGATTAGAACTAGAGGGGAGGATAGAGACAGTGAGGCAGGAGGACCTGGAACTCACCTACCCAGACAAACAAATCAAAAATACAATTACATGTGAGCAATTCTCACAGAAAACCAACTGGAAACCAGAGGGAGCTCTCTCATATAACCAAAGCTGCAAGAAAAATCTATATGCTACCAGGTGGGAGAGGACCAGTTGCTCTGGGAGGGATCTGTGAAGGACAGGACAGCCACACACTAGAATCTTGCTTGGGGATCCCCTCTTGCATGCTGAGAGGTCCCCTGGGACAGACAGAGGAGCCAGAGGGGCCTGGACTCTGCTTGCAAGGAGTGTGCACATCCTGGCTTGCTAGCAATCAGGGTGGAGTGAAATCGGTGCTGATGGCTGCCATATCCCTGTACTTCCCAGCCCAAAATGCTCACCAGGAACGGCTGCAGTGGTGCGGCACTAAATCTCAGAGGATGGACCCTGGGATAAAACTTGGTCTAGCTGTGCAGAAACGGCCCTAAAGGCCTGGGGTGTAGTCCTGACCACAACTCAGAGCTCGCTATCAGCATGCACCCAGCAGGGGTGGGTCAGGCCACAGTGGACTTTATCAGTGTGCATATAAGATGGCACCACGGTGATGCACATGTTAGGTGGACACAGCTGGGGAGGAGGACACAGTGGTTCATTTCCATGCAGGAACACTCCACCCACCCCAAACCACAGCTTGGAGCTGGAATGTGGTGAACAAGACCTGGGAGAGGCCTCCAACAGGTGACAACCCAGGCCCCAGGCTGCAGCACAACACCCTTGATTCTTGTAGCCACAACAACTCTATCCCCTAGCCCATTCCCCACCACAGCCTTGTACTAGGTCTGGGATGAACACAACAAAGAAAGGTACATGTCCTTGTGCTGTTATTGGACAGAACTGTGGAAGCTTGCATAGGCGACACATCGGTTGACCACACAGGCCTCATTTGTTTCAGCAGTTACCTCCTTTGGGACAGGGCACACACTCGAGGGCAATAGAGCCGTACTGAACCCAACCATCGGGGCTTCTACTCCAAACACTAGGGGAGTAGACCTTGCCCCTGCCAGGGCTGTACTGACCAAAGAGGAGACCTTGCCCAACATCCAGTGCAGTCCCTGGATACTGTAACACCAATCACAGCCCCTATCCAGGGGGATGATGGGCAGAACACTTTGAAGATAGACCTGATGTGCAATCATACTAAAAACAGCCCTCACATCAAAAAATACTGGCCTCACAGAGTCTACACAGGGATACTCCCACTTGAAAAACCTCTTCAAGAGCACAGTAGATGGATGGACCCAGAGATTATCATACTAAGTAAGTCAGAGAAAAACAAATATTAATACCATATGATATCACTTATATGTGAACTAAAATGTAATACAAGTGAAACAAACAAATCCATACAGAGAAAAAGCTTGTCATTGGCGAGGGAGATGGAGTGGGGGAGGGATGGATGAGGAGTTTCAGATCAGCAGATGCAAACTATTATATATAGAATGGCTAAACAACAAGGTCCTACTGTATATAGCACAGGGAACTACAGTCAATATCCTGTGACAAACCATAATGGGAATGAATATAAAAAATGCATATATATATATGTGTGTGTAACAATCATTTTGCTGTACAGCAGAAATTAACAACATTGTAAATCAAGTATACTTCAATAAGATAAAAAAATTTTTAAAGACCACAATAGATAAATGTTTCTCCTAAATTCAGAGAGACTGAGGAAATAAAATGAAAAAGCAAAGGAAATATTTGCAACTAAAGAACAAGAGAAATCCCCTGAAAGTAAAATAATGAAACAGACTTCACATGTCTATTAAACTCTGCATTCATAAAGAAGATCATAAAATTGACACATCTCTAGCCAGGCTCACCAAGAAGGAAAAAGAGAGGACCCAAATAAAAAAGAAATGAAAGGGAAATATAACAACTAATATCACAAGAAATACAAAAAAAATCATAAAAGAAAACTATGGACAGTTATATGCGAACAAACTGGAAATCTAGAAGAGACAAGTTTCTAGAAACATACAGCCTGTGAAAATTAAATCAAGAAGAAACAGATAATTTGAATTGACTGATCACTGGAAGTCAAATGGAATCAATTTGCAATTTAAAAAACAAAATGAAACAATAAGAACTTCTTAAAAACAAAAGCTCAGTACCAGACAGCTTCACTACAAAATTCTACCAAACCCACCAAGAAAAAATTACACCTATTCTTCCCAAACTATTCCAAAAGATTGAAGAGGAAGGAACTCTCCCAAATTCTTTCTATGGAAGCCACCATCACTCTGACACCAATACCAGAAGACACTACAAAAAAGTAAATTATGTGGCAATATCTTTGATGGATATAGATGTAAAAATTTGCAACAAAATATTAGCAAACCAAATCCAAAAATACGTAAGAAAGAAAGAAAGAAAGTGAAGTCGCTCAGTCATGTCCAACTCTTTGTGACCCCATGGACTGTAGCCCACCAGGCTCCTCTGTCCATGGGATTCTCCAGGCAAGAATACTGAAGTGGGTTGCCATTTCCTTCTCCAGGGGATCTTCCTGACCCAGGGATTGAACCCAGGTCTCCTGCATTGCAGGCAGACATTTTAACCTCTGAGCCACCAGGGAAGCACAATTTAAAAAAAAAAAAAACATAAAAGGCTCATATACCATGATTAAGTTAGATTCATTCCAGGGAGGCAAGGATGGTTTAATATATGCAAATCAATCAGTGTGATACACCACAATAACAAAAGGAAAGACAAAAAAACACACACACTCATCTCAATAGTCTCAAGAAAAGCATTTGATAAAATTCCACATCCTCTCATGATAAATAACTCTCACCAAAGTGGCTATAGAGGGAACATATTTCAGCATAATAAAAGCCAGTTTTGGCAAACCCACAGCCAATATACTATTCAAAAGTGAAAAGCTGAAAATCTTCCCCCTAAACTCAGGAGCAAGACTAGATGCCCACTCTTACCACTACTATTCAACATACTATTGGAGGTCCTAGCCACAGAAATCAGATAAGAAAAGGAATCCAAAGTGGAAGGGAAGAGGTAAGACTATCACTGTTGCAGATGACATGATATTCTCAACAGAAAACCCTAAAGGCTTCACACGAATCTATTAGAACTAAACGAATTCAGCAAGGTAGCAGGATACAAGATTAATAAAAAGAAAATGTGTTGCATTTTTATACTATCAGTGAAATATTGGAAAGAGAAAGTAAGAAAACAATTATATATATATTATATATATTATATATTAATATTAATATATATAATATCTTGGCGCTTCCCAGGTAGCACAGTGGTAAAGAATTCACCTGCCAATGCAGGAAATACAAGGTATATGGGTCAGGAAGATGCCCTGGAAGAGGAAATGGCAACCCACTCCAGTATTTTTGCCAGGAACATTTCATGGATGAAGGAAACTGGTGGGCTACAGTCCACAGGATCACAAAAGGGTCGGACATGACTGATCACTAAGCTCGTGCGTGCATGCTGAGTCGCTTCGGTCATGTCTGACTCTCTGTAACCCTATGGACTGTAGCCCACCAGGCTCCTCTATCTATGGGATTCTCCAGGCAAGAGTACTGGAGTGGATCGCCATGCCCTCCTCAGGGGATCTTCCCGACCCAGAGATCTAACCTCTGTCTCCTGCATCTCCTGCATTGCAGGTGGATTCTTCACCCACTGAGCCACCTGGGAAGCATGTAAACTCAGCCAAGAAGGTTAAAACTATAAAATACTGATAAAACAAATTGAAGGATGATACAAAGAAATGGAAAATATCCTCTGCTTTTGGACTGGAAGAATTGATATCGTTAAAATAGCCATACTACTCAAAGCAATTTACAGACTTAATGTGATCTCTATCAAAATACTCATGACATGTTTTACAGAACAAGAATAAATAATCACAAAATGTATATGGGACCAACAAAGACACAGAATTGCCAAGGCAATGCTGAGGAAAAAGATCAAAAGTGGAGTTATAAACTTTCCAGCCTCTGGACAGTACTACAAAGCCACAGTAATCAAAACAGCATGGTATTGGCATAAAAACCTAGATATGGATCAGTGGAACAGAAGGGCCAAAAGCAAATCCACACATCTATGGTCAATTAATCTACTACAAAAGAAACTAGAATACACAGTGAAGAAAAGACTCTCTTCAACAAGTGGAGCTAGAAAAGCTAAACAGCTACATATAAATCAGTGAAATTGGAACACCCCCTCACACCACATATAAAAATTAACTCAAAATGGCTTAAAGACTTAAATATAAGACATGACACCATCAAACTCTTAGAAGAGACCATAAGCAAAACATTCTCAGGCATAAATAATATCAATTTTTTTAGATCAGTCTCCCAAGGCAAAAGAAATAAAAGAAAATATAACAAATAGAACCAAATCAATCTTATAAGCTTTTGCACAGCCAAGGAAACTACAAACAAGAAGAAAAGGCAGCCTATGGACTGGGAGAAAATATTTGCAAACAATGCAAGCAATAAGGGGTTAATTACCAAAATATAGAAGCTCATAGAAGTCAATCTAAAAGATAAGCTCAAAACATGAAACTCAATCAAAAAATGATCGAACACCTAAATGGAAACCTCTTGAAAGAAGATATATATATATATATATATATGGCTAAAAGGCACTTGAAAAGATGCTTGGCATCATTAATTATTAGAGAAATGGAAATCAAAACCACAATGAATTATCTCCTCACACTGGTCAGAATGGCTATCATAAAAATGTGTTCAAATAATAAATGCTGTAAAGGGTGTGAAGAAACAGGGGCCCTGATACATTTCTGGTGAGGATGTAAAATGATGCAGCCACTATGGAAAAAATGGATATTCCTTTAAATACTAAAATTAGAGCTATCATATGACCCAGCAATCCTACTCCCGGCCATGGATCTGGAAGAAATGAAACTCTGAAATAATTCAAAAAAATACACACATCCCAATGTTCATAGCAGCACTACTTACAATAGCCAAGACATGGAAACAACCCAAGTGCCCATCAAAGACTATTGGTTTAAGAAAAGTGGTGTGTGTATTGTGTGTGTGTGTGTGTGTGTGTGTGTGTGTGTACATATACGTGGTTTGTCTGTACACACACACACATACTGGAATATTACTCAGCCATAAAAAGGAATAAAATAATGACATTTGCAGCAACATGGATGGAGCTAGAGAGTATCATACAAAGTGGAGTTAGAGAAAGACAGATACTGTGTGCTCTCACTTATATGCTTGCCTGCCCACTATCTCGCTCTTATCTTTGCCTAGAACACATAATGCTTTATATAAGGGCAGTTTCTTCATCCTGGATGCTAGGATGAGAAGACAGGACTAGCAGAGATGCAGCCAATGCTCACTAATTTCAGCTTACCATAAATAGCAGCAGCTATCATGTCAACCTGAATAAGAAATAAATCATTGTTACAAGCTATTGATATTAGCAAGGCATTTATTGCCACAGTATTACATTGAATATATTGAAAGCTGATATTTAAGGTGGAATTTAACACTGACACTTTATTGCCATTGCCAGGGAATCCTTCTTATAAGCAAAACCAATCTGTAATACACCCCAAATGCTTTCAAAACATGTTTAGAAACTACTTACACAAATATTCTCCTGATGGCACAAAGTACACTTTTGAGAGCAAAAAACTACAAAAAGTAAATATTAATAGAAGATGGAGATTCTACATATATTTTAATTTTTGCTCAAAGCCAACACTGTAAAAACTCAAACTTGCATGTATCAAAAACTTTAGAACATGAAAGAACCTATATAATATCATCCAGCCCCTTAGTTTCATAACCAGTGTATCCATGGCTCAAGGATGTTAAACAGTCTGTGGAAGAAGTAAGCTAAAAAGCTGCATTAGAGTCAGGTCTCCTAACTTACAGTGTAGTTTACTGTCTTCTACATAATAGTAACAATAATGATAATAGCTAACTCTTGTTCCACATTTACTATGGACAACATATGGACAACATTTTAAGTGTTTTATACAAATATTCATTCAATTCTATTTCATTCAGTTAATCCACTTAATCCTCACCAATGAAAAAACAATAATGAGGTAAATATTAATAGCTAATGTTAACAAATACTGATCTTAAGCTACATAACTTACCCATGATCACACAGCATTAAATGATCATTACAATTTCACAGCCTCATACTTTATCACTGGGCCAGTCTGCCTCACTCTTAGTGCTCCGTCAGATGGTAAGACATCTGAACTATAACCAGAACGCTCTTTACTTTCTGAGGGCCATCATGTCATTTTTTTTTCTTATAAAGATCACAATGTTGTTTTAAACTGAATTAAATTATTTTGAGAGATGCATCACTTGCCAAATTACTACCTACTCCAATCAAAACCATCTACTCAGAAGACAGTTTTTTATGGGGGGAAGGGTATTTTTTTTTTTTTTGGTTTGTTTTGTTGCTTTGACTTAAAATGTTCTCTTCAAGAATACTGGAAATTAAAGACAAGTAACTTACTAAAAATCTATAATGTAATTATAATACCTGTTAGGAAAGACAAATTTATTGAAAGAGAGCTGCCACCTTCAAGCCCAGATCATCAAAGAAATGTATACAATCGATCATCAATCAGTCATCAAAATGTATAAAATCAATCAATCATAAAAGAAATGTATAAAAGTGCCCAATAGATCAAAGTGTTTCTTTTCACATTTTCTTGGTTAAGTTAACCACAATTTATTTTTTTTATTTAACATCCAGAATGAAAAAAACAAAACACAACAGTGAGGATCAATATACAGTAACTTTTGATGTTAACTAGATATGAGTTGAGAATATTTTGTCACTGGAGAACACTCATGAAATTAGCCCAGGGCTTAAGTTTTCTTTTAATTTCAGAAGAAGCTTCCTAAGAGCAGAGGGAAAAACTTGTCTTCTTGACTGCTTCCTTTCTCCAATTCACTTTGCATGTTGATGCCGTGGTTTTGTGGAATAACAGAATTCCATAACAACTTAGAAGTTAATACTTACACTTAGGGGCTGATGGAATTGTTCTCCGTGTTACCTGAATTCCTGAAGTCCTTCCTTGTCCTCCCACCTTTGAGACCAAACTACTAAGGATAACTGATGGAACCGGCCATACTGAGCAGCAATGTAGGTGCCAGCAGGAAGGGTACCCTGTGCCTCCCATCTAGTCAAAGTGCTCTCAAGTAGAGTAAAACCTTGGGGTCATCAAAGTGAAGGTATTTCCCTAGACCAGCACTGAAGCCACTATTTTCTTTTGTCTGTAGGAACACTGAAGCACAGAGATCTTGGGGCAGTTTCTCCAGGACATCCAGAAAGTACGACTGTTAGAAAAATTGGAACCTAATGCACTTTCTTATCAAGAGAGCAAATCCTCTCACTAATCATTCTTTTCACTTTGGTTTAACTTGTTTTAGCATTTCCTTTGCTTCCTCACCCACCAAACATTCCAATTCCCCATAGGACCTACATGTACATATGGCAAATCTTCATGATTATTTGGTATTCAATGAAGTGAAGAATGAATAAAACGAGTTTTACTGAGTTTGCCAGAACTGCTTTTTCTTCATAAAAATCCTTTTATATAGGAGTTATTTCTATCTTTGAGATTTGTCACCTGATAATGAATAGAAGTTAGTTGAATGTATACTTATATTAGTACCAGAATTCACCCATTGAGCATTCTTTAATACAAAGAAGCATAGAATTAGAAATTATACTAAAGAAAGAAAATTCCATAAATGATAGAACTTATCCTGATGATTAATTTGGGGCCCTAGGTTTAGAAAACTGATTTTAATGTCTCTGCCTTAGAAATTGGTCTAGAAGAATATAGCTTCCTTTATTTCTTTATAAGCTAGCATCTTTCTCAATCTTATTATATATATAATATATATATGAAAGTGCATTTTATTTTTTATTCAATTGTTACTTTAGCAGTGTCTGCAATTAAGAGCCAGCTCACTAAATGAACTGTAATTATTGCAAATTGTGGTAAGCACCAGTAATTAAAATGTTGCAGTAATGCTAGCCAGCTTTGCGAGATGCCCTTTGAGAGTAGCATAAAATGATATTATGTCTTTAACTGGTGTTTGTATTACAGATGAGAAAACCTGGAAATGCAGGCCTTCAGAATCTTTTGGCTGAGTCTTTAGAGCATAATGTAAAGTGGGGATTAGCAGTTATCCAGTGAATTCAAACTGGGAAGATAGTCAATTTGGTTAATTTGACAGTGAAAGTGGCTTTTTCTTTAAAATGTGCAATCTTTAGGGCATAAACATACATGGCTTCCCCACGAGGGGAAAATGAACAATGAACTCTAATCTCTTCTTTGTGTTTGTGGGATGCTAATAGTGAGCCTTCTGGGTACAAAAGCAAGACGGAACTCCTTCAACACCCACCCATCTTTTGAGGATCCTCACCCAGCTGCTACCCCCAGTGAACTCCCCAGCTGTGCAGTCATTTGGCAGTGGGCACTGTTATGCATAACTTAAGCTATGTGTGTGTGACTCCAATACAACTGGTGAATACAGATTGTCCACATAAAAACCCTCTAACTTATTGCAAGTGGGAAACAATGGAATTAGTGGATTTTTGGTCAGCAGAGAGACTTAAACTTCAGTTTTAGCTGGCTAAAACCATCCATCAACATATTTGCTTGCTTTTTCCCAGTCTTGCTCAAGGTAATCCATAAAGTATCTGATTATGCAAACACTGTGACTTAGAAAAATATGTGGTGATATGGGTGTAAAGAACTATATAACTTTGTAAAAAACAGCGCTAAAAAATAGGTACCATGTTCCATAAGACTGAACTACAATGACTCTCCATAAGGTCCTCAGACTATAGAGGATCGGAGGAGGGCGAAGTGTTGTCGTTTATAAAGTGAAGGACTGGCATTTCTATAATCCTAAAAGTCATCTGGTCTCCAAAACATTCCAACCGTAAGATGCAATGAACAGGCCTTCTCTTCCTGGCTATAATACATTACTGGGTATTGGAATAATTCTCTCACCATAAACAGCTGTGAATTTAGGGGAAAAAAATAAAAAATCAACCGATCTCAGACTTTGTACAACAGACAATACAGAGGTTTTGATCCTTGAGGAAAGGTAAACACACAAATCCACCTCATCATTCTACTTGGAGGCATTTCAAACTGCAGCAGAGAGAGTTAGAGCCCAAACAGAGAGCACTGGCAGAGGGGAGACAGAGCAGATCCCAGGCTGCTGAGGTAGCCAGAATTTGGAAGAGAGCACATCAGAACACAGGGGCCAGGCAGCACTGACAAGGAGCCCCAGGCATCTGCATAAAGATCCCGTCCATATTTGGCCAAATAATAAGCTGCACACACAGAGTAAAACGCTTTGAGGTCTGGAAAACTATAGTTACTGAGGGGACTATGAGATGAATGGAGAACGCAGAGTGTACTCAGTCCTGGAATACCCTGGAGTTCCAACCAGCCAGAGTGGAACCCAGTCATTCGGTTAAAATCACAAAAGCCATGCCGGAAGCGTAGGACAGATCTAGCCCTCAGCTCAGAGCTACTCTAGAACCATCTAACAAAGCCTAAAGCTGAGTCTCAAGCTGAGCTACCAGAAAATTAACAGCCTGCTAGAACAAATCTCAACATGTTTTAACGACAGCAAAATCTAAACTTTGAGTAATATAGTATTCCCAGGTGGCTCAGTGGTAAAGAATCAGCCTGCCAAAGCAAAAGACGCAGTTTCAGTCGCTAAGACGGGAATGATCCCTGGAGGAGGAAATGGTAACCCACTCCAGTATTCCTGCAAGGAAAATTCCATGAACAGAGGAGCCTGGGGTCACAGAGTTGGACACGACTCAGCACATATGCACGCACGCAAGCAATGTCATATTCACAATGCCCCACATTCAATCAAAATTTATTGGATATACAAAGAAGACTTTTAAAATAAGACGAAAACCAGGAAAATTAGAGTGAACAGAAACAAACCCAGATGTGATACAGATGTTAGAATTAGCACACAGTGACTTTAAAACAGTTATTATAAATATATCTGTGAATTTAAATACAAAGGTAATGTGTGAAAAGATGGAAATCTATTCCTCAGTAGAGAAATATAAACTATGAAAAGAAAAACAAATGGAAATTTTAAAACTGAAAAATAATATAATAAACATCCCAAAGGCAGCTTGATTGGACACTTCATTAAGATCAGTTAATAAAAAGTAAATTGAAGCACATAGAGAAAATCACTGACTTGTGGTACAGTATCAAACAGACTTACATTCATATGTGGGACAGGAAATAGGAAATAGCAAAAGAAATCAACAGAGGGAAAAAATCTGAGCAGTAGTTACCTCTTTGTGGGAGGAACTGAATTGAGAAGAATATGCGGGAACTTTGAGAAGATGGACGCGTTCCTTATTTTCATGTGTGTGGGTCACAGTTGTATTTGGTAAATCTTATTTAACTATAATAGTTTATACTTTTCATTATTTGTAACTTATACTTCAATTTAAGAAGGGAAAATCCAGTGGACATTGGCCAATTCATATCATAATCTCATCTGAACACCAAAATAGTGACAATTACCTTATCATCCATATAATTTTACGTTTAGTTCTCAGTGTGAGTTGTGACAAATTGTTAGTTTCATCTTCTCTACTTTCTAACAGTCTCTTTCAGTGATCTTTTTCTCTACCTTACTGTTAAATATTCATGTTTCTAAATTTCAGTCCATATGAATGCATGCTAAGTCATTTCAGTCGTGTCTCTTTGTAACCCCATTGAGTGTAGCCCACTGGGCTCCTCTGTCCATGGGATTCTCCAGGCAAGAATACTGGAGTCTGGGTTGCCGTGCCCTCCTCCAGGGGAACTTTCTAGCCCAGGGATTAAACCCATGTCTCTTACATCGCCTACAATGGCAGGTGGGTTCTTTACCACTAGCAACACCTGGGAAACCTGTGGCCCTCTTTTATTCCAACTTTATACATTCTTTCAGAACCTAGGATAGGACTGGATGTATGGATGTATTGGATGTCATATATGGATATGAGAGTTGGACTATAAAGAAAGCTGAGCACAGAAGAATTGATGCTTTTGAGCTGTGGTGTTGGAGAAGACTCTTGAGAGTCCCTTGGACTACAAGGAGATCCACCTAGTCCATCCTGAATATCCATCCAGTCCTGAATATTCACTGGAAAGACTGATGTTGAAGCTGAAACTCCAATACTTTTGTCACCTGATGCGAAGAGCTGACTTATTTGAAAAGACCCTGATGCTGGGAAAGATTGAAGGCAGGAGGAGAAGGGGACGGCAGAGAATAAGGTGGTTGGATGGCATCACCAACTCAATGGACATGAGTTTGAGTAAACTCCGGGATTTGGTGATGGACAGAGAGGCCTGGCATGCTGCAGTCCATGGGGTTGCAAAGAGTCGGACACAATTGTATGACTGAACTGAACTGAACTAAGGATATGATTCTGATTAAGTACAATGCAAATATTCACTGCTTGATAGATGGATGGATGTATGGATAGAACTAAATAATGAGTATCCTCCTGTTTACATTCATTCAATTTATGTGTCAGGCACTTTCTCAGGTGCTCAAGATACAGTTGTGAACAAAGCAGAAAAGAAAATATGTTTTCCAGTGTTCTCATTTTGTTTACAGTAAAGCTTTTGTTCAACTACCAAGTTCAGGCTCACATCATTTCTCAAACAGGAGCATGCTGCTGCTGCTAAGTCACTTCAGTCGTGTTTGACTCTGTGCGACCCCAGAGACAGCAGCCCACCAGGCTCCTCCGTCCCTGGGATTCTCCAGGCAAGAACACTGGAGTGGGTTGCCATGTCCTTCTCCAATGCATGAAAGTGAAAAGCGAAAGTGAAGTCTCTCAGTCGTGTCCGACTCTTAGCGACCCCATGCACTGCAGCCTGCCAGGCTCCTCCATCCATGGGATTTTCCAGGCAAGGGTACTGGAGTGGGGTGCCATTGCCTTCTCCGAAACAGGAGCATACTGACCTCAAATTTGTACCTTCTAAGTCACTGCCAGAGGAAAATTATTAAGATCTATATCTGATTTGTTATTTTATATAAAATATTTTTGATATTTAATGTCCTTAGGTTTGTGCTTAGCACTCAGTCACGTCCGATTCTTTGTTACTCCATGGACTGTAGCCCACCAGGCTCCTCTGTCCATGGGGATTCTCCAGGCAAAAATACTGGAGTGGGGTTGCCATGCCCTCCTCCAGGGGATCTTCCCATACCCAGGATGGAACCCAGGTCTCCCACACTGCAGGTGAATTCTTTATTGTCTGAGCTACCAGTGAAGCCCAGGAATACTGGAGTGAGTAGCATCTCCCTTTCCTAGGGGATCTTCCCAACCAGGAATTGAACGCAGGTCTCCTGCATCACAGGCGGATTCTTAACCAGCTGAAATACCTGCACACTTGTTGGCATGGTTGAATGACCACATCTCTGACCTTAATAACCTATGCTCTAGTCATGTAAATGTTTTCTTTTCACTTCTCTTGCTGTGTCTTTGCATAAGGGATTCCTTCAGTCTCTAAGATCCTTCCTCTTTTCAATCTCCATCCGCAATATCTCCTTGTAGAATTCTCTTTATTCTTTCTTCTGTGCTCCTTAAGAAATCTCTTGACATTTTCTTATCCTGTTAGAGGTGAAGTTTTCTTCTCAGACTTGTGTATTAATTCGTGTCTGTAAGCTGAGTCTTGGTACAGATTATGCACCCACAGACAGTAGAATAATCAGAGGTGTAATACCAAACAAGGTGGTCTGAAAGATCCTATTCAGGAGGGAGACAAGGGAAGAGTAAGATGTACGAAAGCAGAATTGGAACTCGGTGTTCAGAAGTAAAGATTGCCAGGGATATGAGCCAGCTACAAAATTCAGAGCTACCTACCAAGCAACACACCAGATCTCATCCACACCCAGATCCTACAGGCATGTACCCTTTAGGGGCTAGGTGCAAAAAGGGCTGTAAACCACTAGCTGGATGACCCAAATTTATACAAAGAGAGTCAATGACCAAGAACACTGGAAATGGGGAAAACTTCTGCCCTCAAATTCAAAATATGTATGACAAATTTTGAATTCTATTTAATCCTCAGTAGACTAGACTAATAGTGTTGTCACTTAATTTGCTACATGACATAGGCTGCTGATAGGGGCTAGTTTGAGTGTAAACAAGGACACTTTCTCAAAAAGAAAAAAAGCTTGTTACATTGGTTGTTAAAAATCCCATTTGTCCTTTTAGGCAGTGGGGCCCTCAAGGCCACACTAAATTCTTTTCTGCATGGCCCATCAGAGGTACTGAAAATTCTATTTTAATAGTAAGTTAACAGTTTTCGGTGAGTAGTAGTCACACAAAGCATTCTTCAGTCCTTAAACATGCACTCTTTGTTTGAGATTGTAATGGGTTTTGTTGCCATGAGAACATTTTGCCAATTAAAACTCTGTGAAGAAAATAATCTAAAGATGTTACATCCAAATAGCAAATAGATTAGCTCAAAATCAATTAATAAGCTTATATTGCATAGACAAATGATATTTTTAAAATTTGTGTGTCTGATTGTTAAATATTTAATATATTTTTATTGAATCATTGATGTACAATATTATCCAGGTTATAGGTGTACAACATAGTGATTCACTATTTTTGAAGGTTATATTCCATTAATAGTTACTACAAAATATTGGCTATATTTGCTGTGCTGTAGAATATATCCTTGCAGTGTATCTTATACATGTTAGTTTGTACCTCTTAATCCCCCACTCCTCTCTTATCCCTCCCTACTCTCCTCTCATTACTGTCAACCACTAGGTTATTCTATACACCTGTGAGTGCTTCTTTTTTGCTATAGTCACTGGTTTATTTTTTAGATTCCACATATAAGTGCAATCCTACAGTATTTATCTTTCTCTCTCTGACATTTCACTTAGCATTTCTTATTTCCTCTTCCTCGGCTTATTGCTTCAATTTGGTGGAGTGTCTTCTGACACTTTCTTGAGAATGGTGCACAGGCAGAAAAGCGTAAGACACAGAGTAGAAAGACCCTCAACTCACCTCCTCTCCCAGGCACACCAAAATCACACAACTTTTGGGAGAACAACGAACGATGAAAAGAACAGACTCTATCAGAAGAGATCTTCCACAATTACAGACACAAAGAAGAAACTCCAGTGGAGTGGGAAGAAGTGGCGGATTCGTGATGCAGCCTCTAGTCCCATACCCTGGGGGGGCAACCCACAAACTGGAGAATAATTACATTGCACAGGTTCTCCCAAAGCACTGGGAACTCTGAGCCCCACGATGGGCTCCCCAGCACCAGAAAAATAAGCCCCCAGATCATTTGGCTTTGAAGGCCAGCAGGACTTCTTTTCAGGAGTCCCAGAAGCCTATGGGAAACAGAGACTCTACTCCTAAAGGAGACACACACAATCTCACACACTCTAGGACCCAGGGAAGGAGTAATTTGAAGGCAGCCTGGGTCACACCTAACTGCAGGTCCTGAGAGCCTGGCAGAGAGGCAGGAGGCAACTGCAGTTCACCCTGGGGACATAGACACTGACGGCAGCCATTTTTAGAAGCTCCCTCTACCGCATGGACATTAAAGCTGGCAGGCACCGTTGTAGGATCCTCCTTCTGGCTTATTAGCCCCGGGACCTAGCCCTGACTTGGTCCAGCAGCCTTTAGGCACCAGTGCTGAGACACCTTAGGCCAAGAAACTAACTGGGCAGCCCTACCCATTAGCAGGCTGCCTAAGACCCCTGGAGCCCACAGCTATCTCTAAACACTGTCTTGCCCACTCCATCCACAAGTGGGCAGGCAGCAGTTCCAGAATGCCCTGGGTCCTAGCTCTGCCCTCCAGGGAGCAGCCAACCAAGGCAAAAAAAACCACAACCCTGCACCATGTAGACTCAGCTTGCCCAGCAGCAGGTCAGACCCTGCCCTGCACCAGTAGGGCCTCAGCCCTGCTGATCAGCAGGCTAATACAAGCTCCAAGAATGCCCAATCCTATACTCAACTGTTATACACAACTCAGGAGCTCCCTGACCCAACCCAAGTACCACAATGATCCAACATCAGCTCGGGGACCATGGGTTCTATAATCAGGCTCCAGGACCCAGCTCTGCCCATCCTGACGCTAAATCCTGGATCTGGCCTCATCCACTGGGTAGGCAGTAGCCCCTGGAGTCTTCTAGACCCTGCCTCTGCCTACCAGTGAGCCAGCACTTGCCCTGGATTCTGCAGTCAGCTGCCTCATGACCTGGTCCCACCAACCATTGCCCAGAAGGCTCTGCACAAGGCAGGGCTTGACTTCTTAATTCTTTATTTTTCATCCCATGAAAATATTATTTATAATATAATATAAATTATTAATTAAATTATAATTAAAATTATTTATAATTAATATAATATTATTTATAATTATTATCCAAGTATATAAGCTTTTCTCTTAGAATGGACTTCCTAGATATTTCAAAGTCTTGTGCCCCTATTGCTCTGTGCAATACCGATTCAAGGAAATATTAACAGATGTACCATGTGAGGACATACATTTCAGAAGCACAGAAATTCTGATCTCTCTCTAAAAGATACACAGTGCATATCAAAATATTAAGACTCCAAGAAGTCCTATGTGGGGAGAAGGTGATTTTTAACACATAGATCTCCAAAAAGTTCATCATAAAATACTTTCTTTGTAACAAGTTAATAACCTTTGAGCAGGAGCTCCGGTGGAAAACAGTTTAAGAGATTTCTTCAAAAGAATAGTAATTGTTTTCTTTAGGAAGACATGGAACCAAATACAGTAAAATTATGATAGACCTTGGAGTCAGAGGTCATAGGTTCAAACCAGTTGTATCTGGGAAAGTTCTTTAACCTCTCTGAAGATTAGAGAGACTGTTTCACAGGCATAAGGTTTCTTTATTTTTTTTTACGTTGTAATCCCCTCTCATATTCTGAGGATGGACTGAGTACTAGACTATGGCTCAGCTGGGGTTGACCATCTCTTAACAAGTGGTGTGCCTCACGGGTAGCACCTGTGTTTCTGCGGAGCCAGGTGGGGTAGAGTGATACCAAGACTAGGCAGAAGATCAGTGGGGAAGTGGTTATTCCACCCACACATTCTCACATGCTGCAAAACGCAGCTGGTGATTATTCTCTCAAGAGAAGGCTACTACCATGCATACAAATGAAAGTAAGTTCTCGTGTCTTGTTTGGCACGTGCTCCTTACTTACTGACCCCCCCCAACACACACACCCCCCCCAAGGGAGCAAAGGAAGGACGATGTTTTCTCCTTTTCTGTGAAACAATCATAAAGTTCCCCAGAAGAGTTAAGGTCAATTATTTTCAAATCTAATACCTGGAGATTTCTTTAGGCTATAAGCACAGTATCCTCTAGAAGATTTTTTTCTGTATTATCCAATGCTAGTTGCAAATCAAAATGTTAAATGACTACGAAAACTTCTGAATTTCATAAACTCATGAACAGATATTTGTTCTC
Organism: Capra hircus; assembly: GCF_001704415.2. NCBI lineage: Eukaryota > Metazoa > Chordata > Mammalia > Artiodactyla > Bovidae > Capra > Capra hircus. The sequence goes on from NC_030814.1 coordinate 21,656,691, forward strand.
ACAAATCTTAAACAGATGAGGTTTTAACCAAACAGCCCTTTCTACCACTTTCCTCTTTGGCTCTGTTATAAGAAATGACCACTGTGGACAGACATTTTGGTGAAAGATGAGTCCTGATTAGAACGGAGCTTAGTCTGAGGATAACAGCACGCTGCACCCCTCATGCCCTTCCACTTCTTTCTCCATTCCATCCACTACCAGTGACCAAGTAGGAGGCTAAGCGCATACCAGGAGAGCCATTTCTTCTTTAGAAAAAATCCACATAGTCAATTTCCTCATAAATCCAACAGACCTTCATAAAGATTACAGCAAATTGAAGAAAATAGGTTAAAACCTGCAAAAGATTGAAAATTAAATGCTCAAAATAAAACCACATTTTCCGCTTGGCAATCTAGAGTTAATGACGTGGGGTCTGGGACGTACAAATTTCTAGGGAGTAGTTCTGTAGTCAAACCCCAGGTCAGACAGATTGTGGCTGGTAGGGTGCCTCCAGGTAGCATGGGTGGATGCCGGGGTTGAATAAGCACACAGAAAGTTCTAGAAATAAAAAGGCAACCTGGCGACATTACTCATCCGTTTCTTTTTCTTCTTTCTCATTCCTTTGCTCTTCCCCCCTTCTTTCCTTCCCTCCCTCCATCCCCGGCCTTTGCCCCCTCTGTATAAAGAGAATATGAAGCAGTTCCAGATGGTAAGCAAGTGGCCAGACTCAAACAAGTTGCTAAACTTGCTGGCGGGAGAGAACCTGCTTGGTGGTGACACACAAGTACAGAATCCCCACAGTCCTGCTTCCTGGTGGAGCTGGAGAGAACAAACCAACAATAGAGAAATGAGTACTGTAATTTATCTTGGAGGCCATTTAGGTTGTTTATCCCAAACTACATTTTGATTCCAGTTACAGTTTAATTATGAGTATTTGTTCTCTAACAGAGACTAAACAAAGGGTAACTATTTTCTTTTATCTTTTTCTTTGTTATGAAAATTTCAGTTTCATGTTTGCCTCTCCTCTCTCCTTAAATAGAGTCTCATGCTATGTAAACGCATTTCAGCTCAATTTCTTCCCATTCGGGATGAAGTCTCTAAAACAAACAATGAAAAAAGAGCAGAAGTTTTTAACATCTAAGAAACGTGTGACTTAATAAGGCCGATGTATTTCTTGTAGCTTTTATTGCATATATTTGACAGGTCTCTTCGGTTTTAAAGAAAATACCATCAAGTCTCTCTGGGTATCAAACTCACAACAGAAATGTTCAGAGTGAAGGAAACACACGGAGTCTAGATGCCCCTCTCCAGCAATAACTGGCAAGCTGTTGTTGTTTCTTATTATGAAATAGGAAGGGATAAAGATACAGAAGGAACGTGGCTGACACTCAGACTCTTTGTGTACTGCACATAGCTTTTTTCCCAGGCCAGCGATGATGGATTTGCCTGGTCTCAGAGTCCATCCTCTAGTTACAAAATAAGTTCAATGTCTGGTTTTGCAACTACTCCAATGTTACTTTCAATACACAATTTTTTTCAAATATGTTGCTAAGGAGAGTTTTCTTCCATCTAGAATATCCTGCACTGTTCCAGATTGGATTGAAGCTGAAGTCAAAACTCACATTGAGTAACTAATAATTGAAAATTTTTAAATATATAAACCATTGTAACAATGTTTTAAAAACTCTTATTATATAGGATGCATAATTTTAATATTTAATTCATTTTTTCTAAATATCATGAGTAATATATTTTAATTGTTTTAATTTATTACTTGCAGTATTGATCAGGGTTTTTTTGTTTGTTTGTTTTCAAACATTCTTTACTTGGAGGTCAAGTCTTTGTTTTTTGACCATTCTCCTAAATGACCTTATTTCCACTCCAGCATGTGTTTTTGATTCTCTTGCTTTTTATTTTGTCATGAAAGGTTTTCATATTACAGTTCAGATCAACTATGGCTGTCACATGGTTTCAACACACTATAAACCACAATTGATAAAAATTTAGTGAACACATAAGAAACCAGCACAGTTTTAGTTCATCAATTATAATCTGCATTTCACTCTAAATATAACAGTAAATGTAGAATCTATTGAGTTGGTTTTATTTTCAAAAATTTATCTATGAACAGAGAAGGGTACTTTTAAATACACACATGCCCTATGTCCAGTTCTTATTGAGCCAAATTCACATATTCCACTTGACTCCATGAGAAGGCAATGGCAACCCACTCCAGTGTTCTCGCCTGGAGAATCCTAGGGACGAGGGAGCCTGGTGGGCTGCCCTGTATGGGGTCGCAGAGTCGGACACGACTGAAGCGACTTAGCAGCAGCAGCAGCAGCCACGAGTTAATAGGTAAGGTTGAGGGATCTGGATTTGCAAAATTCCAGATTTAAGTCTCAATTTAGCTATTTACTAACTCTTAGATGTTCAAATCACTTAAAAGTCTGAAGCTCATTTTTCCAACCCTAAAATAGGGATATTTACCTCATAGGGGTACCATGAGGATTATAAAATATAAATTTATAAACATATATATATTAGAAATTAGAAATACTCAGAAAATATAGGGAATATGATAACTGTGGTTCTTATTAATTTGACAGGGCTTCCCTGGTGGCTCAGACAGTAAAGAATCTGCCTGCAATGTGGGAGACCCATATTCTATCCCTGGGTTGGGATGATCCCCTGGAGAAGGGACTGGCAATTCACTCCAGTATTCTTGCCTAGAGAATTCCATGGACAGAGTTACATACTGTAGTTGGCAGCACAATAAAAATTTTTATTGGATTTTTTAATTCAATAAATTTGAATATTTTAAATGGCATATTACTTCAATGGATTTCAACTTAGCAAAAGATGTTATTCTATCAACAAAGTTAATATATTACTTAGGCACTGACTTCTTGAAAACTATATTTAAAGGAAAGTTTTTCTGTTCCATAAAGACAGCTACAAGATTTTAATATAATCATTAAAAGAAGAAACATTCTCACAGTTTCTCAACTTGAAACACTTAAAGTGCCATAGGGAAAACTCTGAAAGGAAGTTACTTTACAGATATTTGTGGGCTCCTGGATCTACACTGGGGACCTCATTGATACTGACTACATATTTTTTAAAAAACTGATTCTTCTATAAGGCCATGTAACTTTTAATTTGAAATATGGTTATATTTTTCCTGAATAAATTTCAGGATAAATAAAAGACAGTCTACTTTGAGATTACAGGAAAGGTGAACAGTAAATCATCTTTCTCAAAGCTTATTTTAAACATATTAATCTGCATTTATTTGGTGTATGTGCCACTCATATGGTCATGAGCTCACACACATTTAGAATTCTGCAATTTAACGTACAGCAAGGTACCCACAAGGGCACCTTCACTGATACCAGCAGGCCTCCCACTCTAACAGTCAATAAGTGAGTTAATTTTGTTGTTCTTCAGTTGCTAAATCATGTCTGACTCTTTGTGACCCTGTGGACTATAGCCTGCCAGGCTCCTCTGTCCTCTGCTATCTCCTGGAATTTGCTCAAACTCATGTTCATTGAGTCAGTGATGCTATCTAACCATCTCATCCTCTGCTACCCTCTCCTCCTCCTGTTCTCAATCGTTCCCAGCATCTGGATCTTTTCTAATGAGTCACCTCTTTGCATCAGGTGGCCAGAGTCTTAGAACTTCAACTTTAGCATCAATCCTTCCAGTGAATATTCAGGGTTGATTTCCTTTAGATTGACTGGTTTGATCTCCTTGCTATCCAAAGGACTCTCAAGAGTCTTCTCCAACATCACAGTTTGAAGGCATCAGTTCTTTGGCATTCAGCCCTCTTTATGGACAAACTCTCACATCCATACAGGACTATTGGAAAAACCATGCGTTAATTATATAGACCTTTGCTAGCAAAGCAATATCTCTGCTTTTTAATACACTGTCTATGTTTGTTATAGCTTTCCTTCCAAGGAACAAGTATCCTTAAATTTCATGGTTGCAGTCACCATCCACAGTGATTCTGGAGCTCAAGAAAACAAAATGTCACTGCTTCCACTTTTTCCCCATCTATTTGTCATGAAGTGATGGGACCGCATGCCACGATCTTAGTTTTTTGAATTTTGAGTTTCAAGCCAGCTTTTCCACTCTCCTCTTTCACCCTCTTTGGTTCCTCTTTGCTTTCTGCCTTTAGAATGGTATCATCTGCATATCTGAGGTTGCTGATATTTCTCCCGGCAATCTTGATTCCAGCTTGTGAGTCATCCAGCCCAGCATTTCACATGATGTGCTCTGCATAGATGTTAAATAAGCAGGGTGACAGTATATAGCCTTGACTCACTCCTTTCCCAATTTGGAACCAGTCCATTTTTCCATGTCTGTATCTAACTGTTGCTTCTTGACTCACATACAGGTTTCTCAGGAGGCAGATAAGGTGGTCTGGTATTCCCATCTGTTTAAGAATTTTCCACAGTATGTTGTGATCCATACAGTCAAAGGCTTTAGCACAGTCAGTGAAGCAAAAGTAGATGTTTTTTTGGAACTCCCTTGCTTTCTCCATCAACCAAAAAATGTTGGCAATTTGATCTCTGGTTCCTCTATCTCTTTGAAACCCAGCTTGTACATCTGGAAGCTCTTGGTTCACATACTGCTAAAAATCTAGCTTGAAGGATTTTAAGCATTACCTTGATAGTCATGTGCATGAGTGCAATTATACAGTAGTTTGAATATTCTTTGGCACTGGCCTTCTTTGGGATTGGAATGAAAACTTTTTCCAATCCTGTGGCCACTGCTGAGTTTTCCAAATTTGCTGACATATTGAGTTAATACAGAAGTGAGTTAATACAGAAGGTCAAAATTCAGAGCAATCATTGGAAAGAGAATCTCAAAATGTAACTGTAATACAATTAACTCAGACTATATTTATTTGCTGGAAATAAGTTTTCTAAAAAGAGAGTTCATTATCTGGACTATCTGGTTCAAAAGTGAGTATCTGGTGACTCTAATCACAACAAACATCTACCAACTGGTAACCAGGAACTAGGCAAGGCACTGGAGAGCCAACAATGAGTAGAATACAGATTCCTGTCCCTAAGGATGTCACTGTTTCTTGAGACACATTATAACAAATATTTGGAACATGTTGTTACTACAGAGAGTGTACATGGCCCATGGAGACACAGTTGGAGGGTCTGTATCCCAGACTTTCCTAAACCAGTCCGTGGGAAAATTCTTACAGGATGAGGTACAGTCAGGAAGGACATATGGACAGTGAAGGGACAAGGCCATAGCTTGATAACAGAAGAATCAAGGTTGCTTCAGTTATGAGCTGCTGTTTAGTTTCTTTGAGAAACAGGGATCAATATCTAAGCAGCACTGACTTAGACGTGGTGGCTAATTACTATAGCCTACTTGGCTGGGTTTGGTTAAAATGAAAAGGAAAATCCCAGGTGGAAGCCAGCTTACCCTTTGTTTTCCAAATGGTCTGCTGCTGCTCTGCCACTGGTTTGTAAACAGATTTTTTTTGAAGCATCTCTGATTAGTATCTCTGGTTTATCCTTTTCTTCAAACTAAGAGTTACTGTGAAGAGTCCATATGTTTCTGCTGCTTCTTACTTTTTGTCTTGGTTCATTTATATAAAAACTCTCTATTTTATAAATGTAATGAATAAAAGACATTTCTTTTTTCATAAATAAGAAAGGACTGAAGGACTCTGTGTAGTTTAAAATCTATCTTAATGGGGAAGCATCTGAAACATACTTCTACCCTCCCAAAGAATGATAATGGTAGTAATTTGGCTATATGCAGAACTCATTTTATGCTGCCAAACCCTTGCAGCCTCCTCAAATTGTCAACAGGAAGTGGGAGTTACTTGATCACAAACCCTTTGGAATTCGAATTTTGAGAATACAGTGAATGGGATTTCCTAATGTCTCTTCTCAGAGTTTGGCAACTGGGATGGTGACCAGAGAATTCTTGATGCTGAGCCCTCAGGTCTGGATCATGTTTCCTGTTCATCATTGTCCTGTAGCCTGATATGGGTCATTTTCAAGTCCCGATACAAGGAACATCTGTTTGAAACTCTTTTTAGCATTGAAGGAAATTTTTTACTGACTGCGGGAGTGGACTTTATTGATAATGTTAATCTTTGTCATTCTTTGGATCATGCTAATTTTTAATATTTTCTTCATGTACTCAGAGAGTTGCTTTTGATTCAAAACAATAACTGAATTCAAAACAATAAAATAGTATTGACAATACATCTCAGCAAACAGTCTACTGTAACTGAACAACTAAGTAGGTACATAGGGCTTCCCAGGTGGCGCTAGTGGTAGAGAACCTGCCTGACAATGCAGGAGATGCAAGAGACGCAGGTTCGATCCCTGGGTCAGGAAGATCCCCTGGAGAAGGGAATGGCAACCCACTCCAGTATTCTTGCCTGGAGAATTCCATGGACAGAGGAGCCTGGTGGGCTACAGTCCATAGAATCGCAGAGTTAGACATGACCAAGTGACTGAACACATACAAGTAGGTACATAAAACCGTATCAGTTTGAATCCTCTGGAAGAAGATATGAAAATAGGATAAGAAGTGCAAGTTATTTATTGGGGGACATGACTGCAAAAGATAAAGGGGAGAGTAAGTAGGAAGGCAGAGAAGACTTCCACCCTGTAACGGAGGTATGGCACCTGTGAAAGAAGAGGGGGAAGAAAGAGGCTTGAATTAAAAGAGCCCCAGATGCCTGTGCAGCTCTTCCAAAGTCTTAGCTAGGTCAAAGGGTATCCCCAGGGCAAAAATCAGCTACGAGTAGGGGGCTGCCTTGGGCAAGCAAGACTGAAGTCTAGTTTCCCTACAGTGTTCTGTTAGTGAATGATGAAAGTTCAGCTAGAGCATGACCTCAGGAAGAATGCTGAGGCAGCTACACACTGTTAGGTAATTTCTCCCAGCAGCGTGTCTTTGAAGGGAGATCTTGAGCAGTGTACATCCTTGACTACCACGCTGGTCTTTCATAATATTTTGTTATCATGGAATTCTTACCAGGAAAAAAAAGATGGGGAGAGTTAAAAAACCATTACACTATAACTAATTACAGTAGTACAGTGGTACAGTGGTAATTTTTTTTTAATAATTTTGACAAAATGATTGCTTAAAGTTAACTAAAGGAAATGAATTTCAAACACCCACTAAAAGAAAGTCCTACTGAAAGAATGAATTAATATTGATATTTTTTATTTTTAATTTTTATTTTATATCAGAGTATAGTTGATTGACAGTGTTATATTAGTTTCATGTGTACAGCAAAGTGACTCAGTTATACATAGACAAGTATCTACTCTTTTTCAAAATCTTTTCCCATTTAGGTTATTACAGAATATTGAACAGAGTTCTCTGTGTGATACAGTACATCCTTGTGGGTTATCTAGTTTAAATACAGAGGTGTGTTTTTGACCTTAAAATATCTTAGAGTCATTTAATTTTTGTAACACTAATATGAAGTTTGCAAAGATATCTAAAGGGATATTTTGTTTGAAAAGAAAATTAGGATTTTTTTACTAAAAATCCTTTTACTAAATCCTTTTTTTACTAAAAATTTTAGTATTTCTTCATTGTACTAGAAAGGAGAATAATCTTGCCCTTTGAGGCAACATGGATAGACTTTGGCATGATGCTTAAGTGTAATACTCAGAGAAAGACCAATACTGTATGATCTCACTTATCTATGGAATATAAAAACAAACAAACTCAAAGATACAGAAAACATATTAATCATTGACAAGAAGCAGAGGTTGAGGAATGGGCAGAATGGGTGAAGATCGTTAAAAGGATAAACTTCCAAGTAAAAAATAAATAATTCACAGGAATGTACTGCAAAGCATGGTGACTGCAGTTAATTGTAATGTATATGTGAAAGTTATATGGAGAGTAGATTTTAAAAGTTCTTATCACAAGAAAAAAGACTGTAGCTGTGGGGTGATGGATGTTAACAAGACTTATTTTGCTGATCATTTTATAAAATCTAAAAATATCAATCATCATGTTGTACACCTGAAGCTAATATAATGTACTGTGTCAATTATATCTTAATAAATTATTGACCAGAGATGTATTAATATATCTTTTGTTACTCAAACATTATTGACCAGAGATGTTTCAATATTCACTTACATAGCAAATTGCCTGATGCAAAGAGCCGACTTTCTAGAAAAGACTGATTCTTGGAAAGACTGAAGGCTAAAGGAGGAAGGGGAGTCACAAGATGAGATGGTTAGATAGCATCACTGACTCAATGGATATGAATTCGAGCAAACTCTGGGAGATAGTGAAAGGCAGAGGAAACTGGCATTCTACAGTCCATGGGGTCGCAAAGAGTCAGACATGATTTAGCAACTGAACAACAGTCAGTGGCCACAGGCATTAGTTTCTGCAAAAAATCCCCCAAAGAAAGAATACAAGTATCATAGTCGTAAAAAATGTTTGAATAATATTTAATATCTTGTATCAGTAGTATGAGAATTATATAAAGGGAAATTAGACATGGAGTTTTATATAAGCTATCCTACTTGGAGTCTTCAACTGTATCAAGTGGTACCAGAACATCTTGACAGATGGGGAAAATAAAGAGAAACGCATGATCCATCATATACAGTATACAAAGTATGTCATAAAACATGTTTTAGAAGAAAAGTTAGAGATGGGAGAATATATCCAAGACTACTATTAAGAGCAATAAAATATTGAAAACCAGTTCTAAAAAATCATTCTTTGCCCATGTATACACCAATATTTTGACAATATTTACCCCCAAGGTATTAGAATTATATTTCTGTTTGCTTGGGTTATGTATTTGCAAGTCTTCTATAAGAAAACATGCATTATTCTTGTCATTTTGAGCAACTATATCTATAAATTTTTAGAGTTAACTGTAATTACTAGCAGACAGTCACACACGCACACACACACAATCATCAATGCTTGCAATACAACATCTGCAAGTCAATAAGATAAAGATGTTAACACACACCTTCTGTGCAACATCTAATTGCATTATATAGTCAAAATTAACAAGTGGAAATATATGTCTGTGTACCTAGTTTTGGTTTGATGAAGCTTCCATCTAAAACTGTAAAGATCCTCAAAAACTTTGCAATTATGATCCAGAACAAAAATATCTAGCTCCACTCAATTCCAATAAATGGATTTGGCTTTCCTGTGGGGTCATATTGTCTTTTCCATCAACTTTTCTTAAATCTCCATTACATTTGCTTTGCTTGTACTTATTTTTGACTTGAACCTTGGACCATTTATCCAATATATATAAAGAAATAAGGTGGAAAATCTAGTAAAAGGACACAGAGGATCTATCATTACAATAGAAATTGCAGCAATCTTTTTAACTGATAGTGGGTAGAAGATTACACATTTGTATAGGATATTGTTCCAGAGAAGATATTATTATAAAGGACAAAAAGTAAAATACTATGCTTTTATGACTGAATATAACTGTTAATCTGTCTGGGCCCATCACTTCATGGGAAATAGATGGGGAAACAGTGGAAACAGTGTCTGACTTTATTTTGGGGGGCTCCAAAATCACTGCAGATAGCGACTGCAGTGATGAAATTAACAGACACTTACTCCTTGGAAGGAAAGTTATGACCAACCTAGATAGCATATTCAAAACCAGAGACATTACTTTGCCAACAAAGGTCCGTCTAGTCAAGGCTATGGTTTTTCCAGTAGTCATGTATAGATGTGAGAGTTGGACTGTGAAGAAAGCTGAGCACTGAAGAATTGATGCTTTTGAACTGTGATGTTGGAGAAAGAAGACTCTTGAGAGTCCCTAGGACTGCAAGGATACCCAACCAGTCCATTCTAAAGGAGATCAGTCCTGGGTGTTGAAACTCTAGTACTTTGGCTACCTCATGCGAAGAGTTGACTCATTGGAAAAGACTCTGATGCTGGGAGGGATTGGGGGCAGGAAGAAAAGGGGATGACAGAGGATGAGATAGCTGGATGGTATCACCGACTCGATGGATGTGAGTTTGAGTGAACTCCAGGAGTTGGTGATAGACAGGGAGGCATGGCGTGCTGCAGTTCATGGTGTCGCAAAGAGTTGGACACGACTGAGTGACTGAGCTGAACTGAACTGATAACTGTTAATAGAGAAAGAAGAGTGATCTATGAAACAAAACATGGTTGAGAGTTGGGGTATATATTTAACGTCTCTTTTAGATACTCTTGAAAGTGAAAGTGAAAGGGCAAGTCGCTCAGTCATGTCCGACTCTTTGAGACTGTATAGTCCGTGGAATTCTCCAGGCCAGAATACTGGAGTGGGTAGCCTTTCCCTTCTCCAGGGGATCTTCCCAACCCAGGATCAAACCCAGGTCTCCCGCATTGCAGGCAGGTTCTCTTAGCTTAATATTTCAAGGAACAAGTTAGAGTTAGTTAAAGAATATATAAGGGTCAAGTCTGGTGACTGTAACACTGATCACACTTTGGAGGCAACTAAAATTTGTAGATGCTTTGGAATTTGAGAATCAATTTGAGTGGCTGGTGTGGAGTAAGGGACTTGTGTCTGTGTTGAGATCATCAAGGAATTGAAGTACATAGGTCAACAGAGTCTCAACATAGGTGAAAGTGATTTATTCCGGAAAATAAGGCTTAACAGAATTTATGTTACCCATAAGAAAAGGAATATACCTACTAGAAAATGCATCCATAGACCACTAGCTTGTACCCTTGCCAGTTACCACTGATTTAGGAACAGATGGCATCATGGGTAGAGTCTTCTCTTTAGCACAGAGAGTCTTCTATTTAAGAGGTAATATTTTCCCCAAATTTGAGGAGACATGAACTCTTTGAGAGCCAAAAGTAAAAGAAAGTGTAGAAATGTAATAGTATTTATAAGGTCCATTTACCTCGTCTCTTCCTATAACACAGATATTTGTAAATAATGCAAATACACCCAAGGCAGTACCTAAAAGAGCAATTGAATTGAAATATTCTGTATGGATAACCACCTCAAAGTAGATCATTAAAGTGATATTCCCTTAAAGTGGGCCGCTGCTGCTAAGTCGCTTCAGTCGTGTCCGACTCTGTGCGACCCCGTAGATGGCAGCCCACTAGGCTCCGCCATCCCTGGGATTCTCCAGGCAAGAACACTGGAGTGGGTTACCATTTCCTTCTCCAGTGCATGAAAGTGACTAGCCTAAACCAAAACAGTCATATAGAAATATGTGTTTTATAAAAATAAAAAATGTAAATTTCCCATGAAATGTGAAATATCTTGAATTCTCTATTCCAATACAACCTTTCACACTGAAAATAACTGCTGTAATCATATCAGTTTTGAAGCTAAATTAAGAACAAATATCAGGAATAGTAAGTGCTTCAGTGTGTCCACTGAAATTTTCATTTCATAGAAAGACAAAAATGTTACATTTGGGATTAGAAAATCTTGGTATGTGAATTTTTAGGTCAGTCAATGGGCCAGACATTTAATTCCTCTCCATGCTACCTGAGGCCATTACTCCTTCATCCACAGGAGAAATTCTGAACTTTAGAGGCTCATATCATAGAGTTATATCCCCTTTTTCTTCCTCCAACTTTTCTCTCTGATTTTACCAACTTCTCAGACTTTTCATGTATTTAATATTGCACCCTCTCTACTTCTGCACTTGTCTTTCTCACCACTCCTGTCATAATCTGAATAAATTCTGGGTTCATTTAGACATGGGCACCAACGTACCAGTTTTTCTTTTTTGTTAACCTCCTCAAGTTGAAATCCCTTCATCACCTAGCAGTTCAGCCATCCATTACCAAAGCCACACCTTTGACATAATCATCTTCCGAACTGATGTACTTCAGAAATACTCAGTTTTTATCTGTCACTTTCTCAGGACGGTCTCTGGGACTCAGAAATAAAGAAAGCTTATGAAGAAATCAGATTCATATATGTCTTAACAATCTTAAAAGCTATGAGAAAGAATAAATTACTTACAAAGAAATGACAATTAAACTGACAGCATCAATAGACACCAGAAACAAATGGAATAGTGTTTTCAAAGTGCTAGGGGAAAATGATTGTCAAATTAAACTTCCATGATCAGAATTAATGAGTGAAGGTGAAATAATGATACTTTTAGACACACAGAGTTATTCTGCTCGTAACTTTCACTAAATGAACTACCATATTACACTAGATTTAAGATGTCATCAATTTTATGATGTACCAGTAAAAGAAAAATGCTGTTAATTAAACTATGATATGCCCTCAATAGTAAAGTGCATCCTAATTACAGAGATGTTAAAAAGATTTAAAAAAAAAACACATGTATCAGAGAATAAATTAAATAAAGATGAATAGAGGAAATACTTCATCAAGATGCAATGAACGCTGAAAGTAGAAATATGATTTAAGAAATAATACTGAGCAAAGAAACGGGCAAGCATATTTGTAAATGCAAGTAAACCCTGACAATGGCTAATAATAATAATAGTAACTCTGTGACTTAAAAACAAGACTGAACTAAAATGCCAGACAACAATAACATGGAAGAGAGGGAAAAGACCATGTTAATGATTATCTACAATCCCTATATAATTTGGGGAAAGGTTAGCAATACTCTCGGGCATTGTTAAATATGTTAAACATTTTAATGGTTACCTTTAAGAAAACAGAAAAAAGGCTTAAAACAGAAAAAATGCTTAACATTCAAATAGGTGAAGTAAAAATGTAGAGATTTTCATTCATATAACAGGATGCAACACTGCATTTAGAATAAATACTTTAGACTTATATCTGTAAATGTACATAAATTTAAGAAAAATAATAAATCTGGTAGGATAAATCTAAAATTATTTAAATTATATGTATATATAACCTGTATGTGCATGTCTGTGTGTTATACATGTGGTATGTGTGTGTTAAACATAGGAAAACATTGACTGGAAAGATATTCACCAAATCGATGATTGTGATGGCCTTTGAAGAGGGAGGGAGAAGAAAAACACTGGGGTTGGGAACAGAGAGGACTGAACTTTGTCTGTAATGTCCTATTTCTATTATTTTAGAGAATTTTAATGAGAACTTCATAGAATAGTGGTATTAAGTTTCAGTTACTGAGACCAGAATTTGCTACCTTTTTTTCTATAATCTTCATATTTTGAACTTCTAAACATAACAGCAATTTTTTAAAAATCATCATCTTCCTCTTCCTGTGTATTTACCCAGGCTAGGAAAATAGATAACAGCTCTTTGTCCATCCAATCAATCTCAATGCCTCCTATTCTAGCCCTTTGGTATCTCTTGATGTCATTTGATTTTTTTCTCTGCCTTCAGCCTTGCTTCTCTTCCCATCCACAAGCTATTTTCCAAACTGCAGCAGGAATGACCTTTTAAACGGAAAAATACCTGGCATGGAACTCCCCTACTTAAACTTTTTCAACACGCTTCAGACTCCTTAGCAAAACATGTAAGGCCTTACGTAATCCATCTTTGAACACTTCTTGAAGATCGTGTCTCTTCCCTCCGTACTCCAGACTCCGGCCAACCTCAGTGAGAGTTGACTCTTAGGAAAGTGAAGCTTCCTAAGCCTACTGTCCAGCCCCACTCTTACCCTCTTGTCATCTGCCTCCTGGACCAGCACCCCAACCGATCATGAAAGACTAGATTAGGTTCAGATGTCACCTCCCAGAAAAGCATCCTTGTCCCACTCAAGGCTGTCTTCACTGCATTTTGTATGAGCCCCCACTTCTTGTAACTGCCCATCAAAATAAAACCATTATTTTCTAACTTCTCTGACTCTGAACTTCTTGAGGGAAGCAACTCCATAATCACTGTAACTAGCAACACAGCTACTACTTACTGATGGCTGAATGTTACTAAGGCCCTGGCACTCCGCTGGATGACTTGCCCGTATGTCCAACAACTGTCAGAAGAAAATTTGCTTTCCATGTCAGCAGATTAATGCTCAGAGGGTAGGTGTGCAGTCTGAATGTACTCCACTCTCTTTGAGCACCACGGCTACTAAGGATGGAGCTCAGCTTCAACTTCAGATGTTTCAGCTCAAGAGAGTTCATCATTAACCACCATCTCCTACCACTGGTTCCCAAATCCACCTCATATACAGCAGGGGCTCATTGAACATATTTTAAAAGAAGGAGATAGAGGGTAAAGGAAAGAGAGAAAGGCCAAGGGGGAGAAGGAAGCATGCTAGGAGCAGGGAGGGTGGAAGGAAAGAAAACTGAGTTATGATGTAATCGCAGTACACTAGTACGAAACTATCGTCACCTTATTACTGCAATTATGAGAGACTGGGAGTGCATTTCCTTAATCAAGTAAGTGGAACAAGATTATGATAAGTGTCAATGTATAAGTGTGTAAAGAGTTGGGAACTGTATCATTCTTACATTTTTTTGGAAAGAATATACCGAGAGCCAACTAAGATATCCGCCATCTCTAATGAATTAGTTTGATGAATGTAGTTTCTTCTGGTATGAAGGAATCTGGCTAGATAGTCTGTAGTTTCACCTGCCAGGAATACTAAGGTTTCCTAAAAGGTTTCAGTCTTATAAAAATGAAAGGAAAAAAAAAAGAAGGGACTAGAGTAGGTTGATGATTTATATAAGATTATGAAGATCCAAATATAAATCCCTAGTGGTTTACCATTTTGGAAATAACAATTGCATTGAAATATAAGTCAATGAATTTGCCTGGAACATTATATATATATAACTTACTGGGATGTTGTGATTATTCTTATATGTGGGTTCTGACTATTTGCTGAGTCAAGAGAGAAAACATATCTTTTTAAAGTATTTTTAAGATTAGATAATCAGTGAAAAACTCAAAGTACACATTGGCTTTTTTGTTCAATGGACTATTTGATGTTGGTAACTGACTTTTAAAGAATAATATGAGGTTCTCTCCTTGAAAGCAATCTAACAGTGGGCTGTTGGGAATGAAGAAGAAGATAGCTCTCATCTTAACCCTCTCCTTTCAAATCTTCAGCATAGCAAGGATTTCTCATTCCTTGATCTGGGTTTTAAATGTCGTTGGCATGGTATCTAGACAAAAGAATAAGTAAGGAAAACTCTAGGAGGCAATTAGAAATAATAAATCCTGAGATTTTTGTTACCTCTATTACATATTTGGGGGCCATAGTATTTCTGAATGGTGATAAAAACTCAAACTTGGATGTTTTCCATTTATATCCTACTGACCATTTATGGACTTCCATAGGAGAGAAGGAGCTGATAAAATGAACATGCTGTCTAAATATATATTGATATAATAATTGCAAACGCCAACACACAAGCAAATTTCCATTTTTTACCCTATATAGGTGTAATTACTTGACAAATAATTCAGTTCATTATTTTCAGATGCAAAAAGAAGAAGTATCAGTTAGTAAACAGAGTAAGAATTTTGTTTTAATGGCAGGCAGTCTGATAAAATTCTGCTTCATAAGGATAACACCTGAATTGTGGTTATGTTGTACATCGGTAAATGAAACAAGTATCCTATTTGGGGTCCACCCTCTGGTTTCACTCAGGCCAACACTACTTAGTGTTCAAGCAATTTATAGCAATATAGGAACAAGAAAAAAACTGTGGATCACATTATTAAAATTTTAATCTTTTAAAAGTACTTTTCAATCTCTTCTTTTAACAAAAAGAGAAAAGAGTTAAGGTTCAGAACCTTTGGCAAACAATAGTAGCTGGTTAGAATTAAATAATATTATTTGGCTTTGATAGTATTTACTTTTATCTTTCTCCTGTTTATTTCAGAGATTCTAGTTTCTCATTTAGAGTAGTTACATATATTTTCTTATAAATAAGTGCACTTAAGTAAAAAAGGCAACTCAATTTAAAGAAAGATATTGGGGATCATCGTGCAAGCTCTATTTTGGATAAGGCAGAAGTCACAAGAATGATAAAAGGATGCCTGAAATCTGGCACAATAATGTTGTGGTAAGCAGTGACACGGCACTGATTGACAGACTAAATTCCTTCTATATCAGGAAACGGAAGTGAGAATTATCCTCCAAATGATACCCTGAACATTTGAGTCTCATTATCCTGCATAGTTTAGTGCAGGGGTGCGTGAGTGTGAGAGTGTGAGTGTGTGTGTGTGTGTGTGTGTGTGTGTGTGCTGCTAATGTTGGGCAATTTCCTCGGTTTGATGGCTGCTTTGCCTTCCATTCACTGAGAAGTAGAAAGTTTGTGCTATTACACTACCAGGAAGATGAGCATAAACACCTTCAGAGTACATGTGCGAAACCCATGGACTCAGATGGAAACCCATGGATTCAGATTAAGTGCCTAAAGGGGAAATTTGCAATAGTGGTAAGAATCCCTTCTTTCCCATTTGAAAAAAAGAGACTCTGGTACACAGTTTGTTCTTTCATTGTTTGCTAGTTCCATTTAAAGGGTCCACATGTTTTTTGGAATCTGAAACTCAGAGTAAGGTCAAACGGCATGCTGTAATTAGGGTCCTCATCTTTAGGAATAGAAAAGGATGTGTGTAAGTCTTGAAACCCATTATGAACGATGAGGGAACCACAAGACCATTAAGCTGGTTGTTACTGTAACCTTTGGACTGAACAATTCATAACAGCCCCAGTTCAGAACCGTAGCAAAATTCAGAATTATTCAAGCTCTCTACATAACAGGAACTTAGCTTTCTCCAATGATAAACAGACACACATGAAGGAAAATTCCACTGACCTTCTCTTCACCTCTGCCTCGGAGGCCTAATTGCCTTAAGAAATAGTGTCAAAACAGAATGCATACCTTCAGTCTCTGCAGTTTGGAGGAACAGGGAGGTGAATATTTTGCTTTTAAGTAAAATGGAATTGAATAAAAGTTAAGCTGTTGCATAATGATGAGCTAAATATTGTAAAGGCTTAAAAGGATGAATTAATAACATCTTTTTATATGTAGAAAAATGAAACAATAAAAGTCTTCAGACAACAAATATAGCTTCTTGGTTTATTATGTCTCTGGTCAAGATCATCACTTTAGTAGTAGTGAGATATACTGGGGTGTGTGTGTGTGTGTGTGTGTGTGTGTGTGTGTGTGTGTGTGTGTAGAGAAAGAGAGAGAGAAAGATAATTTTAGCTTGTAGGAACGTTGGAAAACAAACTCTTATTTTACTCTAAGAACTCCAGCAACATCTAATAAAAAGTTAAATAGCAGGTACCATCTAACCCAGTGATCTCACTTTTAATAATTTACATCTAATCAAACGCTGAACAATATATGTACAGGGTGTTCATTAGAGCATTGTCATAACAATGGCAACAACAACAACAAAAATCTGGAAACAATTAGATATCTATCAATGACAGAGTGGATAAACAACCTATGGTATAGCCATTTCTCAAATCCTATACAACTGTAAATATCAGCAAACAAAATAAATAACAGGTAAATATATATGTAAGCACAAAGAAAATTTTCCATGGTATTCTATATCAATAATTATGAATGTGTTTTAAAATAAGCAAACAAAATATATTTATGCATACATATTCATACATATATATCTATGTCTTTGTTTCTATGCACTGCTTATATTTTATAAATATTAAATCATCTGAAATGTTATCCACCAAACAATTAGCATCAGTGAGGGGCTACTCCCATGACTTCATGGAAAGTGCTGTCTATGGGACAGTGACAGCAGGGCAAAGGAATATGAGAGAATAGTGTGTAGTTCTTAGGAAATACTTGTGTGAACTCCTAGACAGAACTAGGTAAGACTCTTGACAGAGGTTGGAAATCCTATATCAGCAAAGGAGGGGCAAACATCCATGATTTGTGAGTTACTTAAATGTGCCTGTTAGGAAATCAACCCTGAATATACACTGGAAGGACTGATGCTCAAACTTAACTTCCAATACTTAGGCCACTTGATGCAAAGAGCCAACTCATTGGAAAAGATCCTGTTGCTGGGAAAGATTGAGGGAGGAGAAGAGGGTGACAAAGGATGAGAATGGTTGGATGGCATCACCGACTCAGTGGACCTGAGATTGAGCAAACTCCAGAGACAATGAAGGGCAGGGAAGGCCTGGTATGCTGCAGTCCATAGGGTGCAGAGTCAGATATGATTTAGCGACTAAACAACAATTGTATAAATCCTAGGAACTGTTGAGTTACAATTCTGTTTTTGTTTTCTTTTTTCAATTTTTCCTCTAGTTGTTTGATAACAAATAAGGAAAAAACTAGATGAAAATGTCTGTGCAAGAGTTAAGTTTGAGGAGGCACATTCACCCAGTGGACACTCTAATGATAATACTAATGCTAATAACAGGCATTTGCAGAGGGCTTTAAGATTTAAAAAATGTGTTCACACAACAGTGTTTTGTTCATAGGCAGTCCTGAAATTAAATAATGCATCTACTTTGCTATGGTTACACCATGTTAGATACATTCATTACAAATGGAAAATATATAGAAAGAAAAGAAAAATTCATTCAATAACTTTGATTTTGTCATCAGTTGAAATGAACTAGTCAACATACTTCATTGTGGGTTAAGGTTAAGTTCAGGAAGAAACATTATAGGCATACATTAAGATTTAAAACAAGAAAACCAGATAAATGTGACACTGTGACTTTGTCACGAATGTGATTCTGATAATTAAAAAGCATGGTCACACCAAAGTCCTCTGATGAAAACCACAACAGATTTTTTTTCTTTCAAATAGCTATAAACCTGAATTATACTCTTTTAAAGAATAAAAGTATCATTCCAAATGTAAATCAAGATTTTTTTTTCTCGTAGTTTTAATTCTACATTATAGAGAACGTGGCCTCCATTCTGAGAAAGTGGTAAATGAAGACCCAGCAAAGTCTTTGAATTAATTTTCATGTTTGAATCAGATATTTGAAGACATGAGACCTAATAAAGGAGGAAGTAGAAGGAAAGAGGAAGAGGAAAATAGGTGGGAGGTTGTTTTCAAGAATATCAAAGAACCATTTCAGTGTCTATTGTAAATGTTTATTTAAAATTGAAAGTGGTATAGAGAGGTACAGAGAGGAAGTTTATAAAGAATTCAGGGGAAAGAAATGCTTCAACCCATGAGTTTCCTTAGTCTACCAAATAGAAGTTATTTTCTTCTTTCTTTGCATACAATGTTATTTTAGAAATTCCATATCCTTTTTTTTAAAACAAGAGTTAAAAGCAACATAATTTAGAAACTACTGACTTCTTAAATTTCTTTTAATCCATAGAAATTCTCTTTAGGTGAAAAGACTCTCTATATCTAGTGTCCATTCAATACCTGTTTCTTAAGGAAAGGAGCAGTAATAACAACAAAATAAAACTGATTGTCAATTTTATTAGAATGCTCCAGCAAAATGAGCCTCATCCCTATATAGGTTAACATCAAATGAGCTGACAATTCAAGTAAATGCTAGAAACAAAACTAAGTAGTTATTCTGCCAATGAACCAGAATTGAAGAAATAATTAGTAGAAATTTCACTCAAACCAATTGATTCTATAGTTTTATTTAAATGACCTGGTAATAAACTTGGTTCACCCTAAAAAGAACACATTTTACCCTAGGCAAAATTAGAAAGTAAAAAGGTTAAAAAGAAATCTTCAGAGGCAAAAACAGTTCAAACTGGCCAAATCTTGAAAGGAATTTCTGGAGGGTGTTTAAATTATTTTGCAGATTAGTAGTAAAACAGTATAGTAAATATTATTACAAATACCTCTTCAGTGTTTAGAAATATTTTTTAAAATAATTTCCTTGTAAAGGAAGTTTGATCAAGATCTCTTAATTTTTGTGATTAAATAATGTCTTACCAATGTGGCTTTTTTTCCCAAATATAAACACAGACACTTGCATTGGTATTTAATGGATTCATTGACAGCTTGCTACATAATCCAAAACTCAGCTACAATGCCTTCTAAGTATTTGTACCAAGGGAATTATTTTTGTTTCAATTCTCATTCAGCATCTTTAATATGTGTGTGTGTGTGTGTGTGTGTGTGTGTGTTAGGTCACTCAGTCATATCTGACTCTTCGAGACTCCGTGGACTGTAGCCTGCCAAGCTCCTCAGACCATGGAATTCTCCAGGCAAGAATATTGGAGTGGGCTGCCATTTCCTTCTCCTGGGGATCTTCCCAACCCAGGAGTCAAAGTCAGGTCTCCAGGACTGCAGGCAGATTCTTTACTACCTGAGCCACCTGGGAAACCCCAACATCTTCAATATCTGCTATGTAAATACAGAGTGATCTAAAACCTTTTTTCTTCCTTTGCTTTTTGTTTTGTTTTGTTTTAGTTTCATATACGTAAGGATTCAAATAGGTAAATTTGGTGTCTGGTTTGTAAAGTGAATATACACATTAACAACAAAAGATCAGAAAGAGAAATTAAGTGAAATTCCATTTGTCACTGCATCAAAAAGAATAAGATACCTAGGAATAAACCTACTAATGGGGCTTCCTGGGTGCATCAGCGGTAAAGAATCGCCTGTGATGCAGAAGACACAGGAGATGCCGCAGGTTTGATCCCTGGGTCAGGAAGATTCCATGGAGAAGGGAATAGTAACCCACTCCAGTATTCTTGCCTGAAGAATCCCATGACAGAGGAGCCTGGCAGGCTACAGTTCATAGGGCTGCACAGAATTTGACACCACTGAAGCAACTGCGCACACACAAACCTACTTAAGGAGGCAAAAGACCTATACCCAGAAAACTATAAGATCCTGGTCAAATAAATCAAGGATTATCAGAAACAGATGGAGAGACATATCATGTTCTTGGATTAGAAGAACCAATACTGTCAAAATGACTATACTACCAAAAGTAATCTACAGATTCAACATAATCCCTGCCAATTTACCAAGAGCTCTTTTTCATAGAATTAGAACAAAAATTTTAGTTTGTATGGAAACAAAAAAGACCTTGAATAGCCAAAGTAATCTTGAGAAAGAAAAATTAAGCTGTGGGAATCAGGCTCCCTGACTTCAGATTATACTACAAAGCTACAGTAATAAAAAAATAGTATGGTACTAGCACAAAGCAGAAATATAGATCAATGAACAGTATAGAAAGTCCAAAGATAAACTCACGCTTCTACTGTCACCTAATGTATGACAAAGGAGACCAGATATACAATATAAAATAGACAGTCTCTACAATAAGTGGTGCTGGGAAAACTGAACAGCTACATGTAAAAAAAAAAATGAAATTAGAACATTCCCTAACAGCCTACATAAAACTAAACTTGAAATGGATTAATGGCCTAAATGTAAGATAGGATACTATAAAACTCTTAGAGAAAAAGATAGGCAGAACTCTCTGACATAAATGACAACAAGATATTTTTTTAATCCACCTCCTAGAATAATGAAAATAAAAAGAAACAAATGGGACCTAATTATACTTAAAAGCTTTTGCACAACAAAGGAAACTGTAAAGAAAGTGAAAATATAAGGTTCAGAATGGGAGCAAATATTTGCCAACGCCACGACCAGCAAGGGGTTAATCTCCAAAATATACAATCAGCTTATGCAGCTCAATATCAATAAAACAAAGAACCCAATCAAAAAATGGGTGGAAGATCCAAATAGACATTTCTCCAAAGAAGACATAAGGATGGACAAAAGGCACATGGGTTGTTGAGAAAAGGGAGCCCTTTTACACCATTGGTGGGAATGTAAATTTGCACAGCCACTAAGAGGAACAGTATGGAGGTTCCCTTACAAACAGAAAATAAAGCTGCCATATACTCCAGCAGTCACACTCCTGGGAATATAACTGGAGAAAATCATAATTTGAAAAGACACATGTACCCTGATGTTCACTGCAGCACTATGTACAATAGCCAAGACATGGAAGAAATGTCCACTGATGGAGGAATGGGTAAAGATGTACATACATACAATGGAATATTATTCAGCCATAAAAAAGAACAAAATAATGCCTTTGCAGAGACATGAATGGACCTAGAGATTGTGATCCTGAGTTAAGTAAGTCAGATGATAAAGACAAATATCATATGACATCACTTACATGTGGAATCTAAAAAAATAAAAAATTGGTACAAATGAATCTATTTACAAAACAGAAAAAGAGTCACAGATGTAGAAAAGAAACCTATGATTACCAAGAGGGAACAGTGTGAGGAGGGACAAATTGGGAGACTGGAATTGACATATACACACCACTATATATAAAAATAGTTAATAAGAACCTGCTGAATAACACAGAGAACTCTACTCAGTCCTCTGAAATGGTTTTTTGGAACAAAATCTAAAAAAGAGTGGATATATATATTTATATATATGTATATGACTCACTTTGCTGTATAACAGAAACTAACACAACATTGTAAATCAACTATACTCCAATAAAAATTAATTTAAAAAATAAAGTGAATAACATCTTATCTGGGGGTCCTGGAAATTGAAACTGTCTCATATATCTCTTTGATACCACTAGCTGATGGAGATAGTGTTTAATAGATTTGTCTAAATAGGAAAAATGCCTGCAAGGCTTAAAAATATCACCACATTTTTCTCTCTTTACTATGTCAACTAATTATTTCGAGCAAGTCCTCAAAGAGCCCCTCTTACCTTTTATAAATATTCTAGGCGCAAGGAAATCATATGCAAGGAAGGGATATAAGACATAGCCTATGCTCTTAAGAGACACAGACTAGACTAATGAAAGTGAAAGTCGCTCAGTCCAGTCTGACACTTTGCGACCCCATACAGTCCATGGAATTCTCCAAGCCAGAATACTGGAGTGGGTAGCCTTTCCCTGCTCCAAGGGATCTTCCCAACCCAGGGATTGAACCCAGGTCTCCCACATTGCACGTGGATTCTTTACCAGTTGAGCTATCAGGGAAGCCCCTAGACTGATACAGAGCATATAATGTACTATGAAGTGATGACATGGAATATAGCTCAAATAAGTGGTATGACAGGGACAAGAACACAAAATGATTGGTGCCCTAAGGAGGACCATTTAATGCTGATGCGAGATGCAGAAAATTATCCTGGGAGAGGTATTTTTTTTACAAAAATGAAATCTAAACTGAATCTTGAAGATGAAGTTGAAGAAAGCCAAGTGGACATATTAAAGATGCTTTTCAAGGGTTAGAGGTGTAGAACTGTAGGATACATTCAGAGAATGACTAATCATTTTATTCTCTTGGTGGGGATATATTATATTTAGAAGCTGCTGCTGGTAAGAATAAATAGATAACAAAGGTCAGAATAAGAAGCCATCTCTGCTGAGCTATGAACATTTTATTTTACCCTGAAGGTTATGGAGAGCCTTTAAATGGGGGTGACATGTCTAATGTGCATTTAGGGTACAACACTATGACAGGAGTATAGAATATGGCACATAAGTATGTGATGAGCAGAAGAAAACTTAGCCGGGGATTTCTTGGCAGTAATTTAGATGTGGAGTAGACTACTGACGTTGAGAGAAGAACAGGAAATAGATATGAGATACTTAAGTAGGCTATGCACCAAGACTTAATAATGAATTAGAGATTGAGAGAAAGCTAGACGAAGAGGGGGTGTGTGTTACAAGAAGGTTTCTTGCTTAGGAGACTGGATTCCAGGGCTATTGCTTTGCATTACATAAAATCACTGCTTTTTTTCCCTTGAAAGTTATCCCTTCATCCATCTGTTCCTTTGATATCACACTCCCCTTACCCT
The DNA here is from genome assembly GCF_001704415.2 of Capra hircus. NCBI lineage: Eukaryota > Metazoa > Chordata > Mammalia > Artiodactyla > Bovidae > Capra > Capra hircus. The sequence goes on from NC_030814.1 coordinate 21,680,350, forward strand.
CCTAAGTGAAGAGCTGGACAGATGAAGTGCCATGAGCTCCTCTACTTGATGCCAGCTAACTACACATTTTCCACTAATACTTCACTGGTTATTACCCTGAGGAACTTTTCATTTACCTGTCACTGTTAAATGCACCAAAGAGGTTCTCATGATAGAAAAGACAACCAGTGACAAACTGCATTATACGGACCCATACCAGTGGAAAGATAAGACATAATAATTGATAGAACATTGAGATATTAAAATATGCTGTACAGATTCTTCTGGAAATTCTACCAAAGGAGATATCCAGATAACAGATTGAACTTTTCTTCACCCAGAAAACTATAAATTTAGGACACATGTTGAGTATGAATAAGACACATATCTCTGATATATTTGATGAACATTGACTATTTCATACATATTTCAGTTCTCTGAGAATGTGTACCAATAATGAAAAGAATATTATTCCTGATGCAAATATGAAAGGACAATATTTTCTCAATAGAATTTCACCTTATTTTTTTTATTAAATTATGTTACCTAACAGTATCTTAGAGGATAAACTGTATTGTACAATCATTTTATATTAACTTAGCTCAGTTGGTTAGGATCTGGGTATTGTAGTGGAGGTTACTAATTTCTTGTATTACTTATCCTGCTGGTCTTTCCTTTGGTTACAGACCCTCCCTGAATGGTTACCCAGTTATGTTCATCACCCAGCATCCCGTCCAGTTATTTGTATCTTATAACTAAGTTGTTTCTAGTGCAATATGAGGAGACACATGTACAACGTTCAGGTCTTGTCCTTAATTTATCTTAGTCACCTCTTTTTCTCTTCCCATTGGTTGGCAAAAGGCAAGAGAAGGAAATTTTCTTGGACCCAGAGACAGAAGCCACATGACAAAGAAAGTGGTGTGAACCCATCAGTGTGAATTCTGGACTATCACACTGAGGCTTCCCACACTGAGCATTTTCTCCTGCAGCGTTATATAAGAGAAAGAAATTTACAGCTACCAAGGGTATTTTTTTATCTCTGTTATAGAAGCTTAATCTATATCTAGATACAACTAGTGATAATGACAACAGTTTTCAGCCCCAGTGTAACACAGTCAGTGGTCTTCACACAGGAGCAACTATCTCCAACACACGCCATGGAAGAAACATGCTTTGCAAAGGAACTGGGCTGGGTTGGAGACAGAGAGGTGAGGATCATGCAGATAGATCATAGAAAAATAATTATCAGGGCTGGAAAATAATGAACAACATGAACTGTTCTTGTTCCCACCCTGCATTCCCAAACTTTCCCAAACTAAGTCCAAGCTCAACATTTAGGAAACCTGAGCATGTGGGAGATGGACCACCAGAACAGCATTCTACCTGGAAACTGAGACTGGTTTAGGACTCTTAACTACAGTAATAATAACCCATAGGGTTATGACTGCTGAACCACTGTGTGCATCTGTATTTAAAACAAACAAACAAAAAAAAAAAACACCAAATTGACCTGACTTCCTTGCACGGAGTAAAACTTACAAACAAGGACACAGCTGGTCAGGGATGTGGTCATTTGGACTTTCCATTACAAAAAAGAAAAAGAAAAAAATCCTCGCTCATTTTCACTTCTTGCCTCCCACAAACTACATTTGGATTTTACACCTTAGACTATGACATCTTACTTCTAAAAACTAAAATGTAAAGGTTTGGGCGGTATTATTCATCAGCTTGTTTAAAAATGCATTTGAATTCATATTTATAGCATCATGCAAATATAAATATCATGAGGCAAGAATAAACACTGTGCCTTAAAGTGTTTCATTCCAAGAGTCTGTGGAAACCTTTAGAAGCGGGCAGTAAAAAAATCACACTGCCTCGTTTTATTTATGATCTACCCTTGAGGAGTGGGCAGACCAGAAAATTTGTACATTTCTTCAGAAGTCAGCTTCATCTGGAAATAGGACAAGGTGTGAAACTGAGAGCAAAGTCTCAAAGTAATGAGGTTGACAGCGGAATATGAATTAATGTAACGTAGATTATATTTTTCCTGTGGTTCACAGAGACATCAGAGCTACCAAAAAACTCATCAGAGAATATCCTCCAAAAATACAGTTGATCTTGAATTCATGATATTTCAAAATTAATTACCATGATTTCAATATGGTATGTGGGTTACAAACACCCATATTAGTCTTTTAATAACAAATTATAGACCCAGTAGAGGTTAACTGAGATCCTAATAATTTAGACCCTGATGTATTCAACATTTCTGCAAAACTTAAATGGAAATGTGTGCCTTAAGAACATAACATTGACCTTAACAAAGAGACTGTAGTTGAATATAATTGAACAGAGCATGCAAAGTAAATTATACGACTTAAAAAGCAGAATGAGTTAATACATCTAAGTAATTTATCACTGGTTTTACTGGGATCAAAAAAAGTCTGAGAAAGAATATGACTATTTTCAGAGTGGAAGAAAGAAGTACTTGTTAACTCTTTAGAGACTTGCCTATTGGAGACATCTATCAATTTCAAATAAATATACTTATCAGCATAAAGAAAATATTCTTGTACCACTTAATAAGATTTATTTGAAAGGAATTTTAGTTTTTCCATCTTTTTTTTCATTATTCCATACTGGAATGACTTTAAAAATTGTTGAGTGATTTACTTAAAATCCAGAATTTTACTAAACTTAGAATTTTAAAATTTACTTTCCCATCCCCCCTTTTTTTCTGCAATACAAATGAGATGGTAGAATACGAAGGGAAATACAGATCAACATTTTGAGAAAATATCTTTTGAAACTGTTGTCAGAACAAACATCCTTATTAAAGGGACACAAATGAAATTACAGGGGAAGGGTTATAGGACAAAACAAAGAAAGTAGTGGTAGATGAAGTTACACTGTTCCAAATGACTACTTAGTTCTGGGAAAGTGGTTTGGTTTGGTGCAAATGGAGTTTGCTTCTGCTAATGCTGCTGCTAAGTCACTTCAGTCGTGTCTGACTCTGTGTGACCCCATAGATGGCAGCCCACCAGGCTCCCCCGTCCCTGGGATTCTTCAGGCAAGAACACTGGAGTGGGCTGCCATTTCCTTCTCCAATGCATGAAAGTGAAAAGTGAAAGTGAAGTCGCTCAGTCGTGTCCAACTCTTAGTGATCCCATGGACTGCAGCCCACCAGGCTCCTCCATTCATGGGATTTTCCAGGCAAGAGTACTGGAGTGGGTTGCCTTTCCCTTCTAAAATGGAGTTTAATGGATGATAAATAAACCTATTTAGCTAGAAGAACAAATAGCAAAATAAATTAATAATTCAGAGACTAAGTGATAAAAACTCTTTCTTCCTTGATAGTATATTTTTTCCCAAAGAATCTAAGAATATTTATAATGATCATATTTACTTGGAAACCCTTCATCTGGATGGTAGGAACTCAGCCTGAATCAAGTATATGTCATTTATGTCTCATAATTTTAGCCAAGTTAATATTTTCATATATTTCATATATCTCATTCTTTGTTGGCATAAAACAAAAAACAGAAAAGGAATAAATAAAATACAATGTATATTTATATAAGCTAATATAGGAAAATTTGCTGCTATTTGGATTTTTTAAGAAACCTGCAGATACATCAGTATCAAATTCAAGAATAACACAGTCTTGAAACTTACTAAAGGACACATAATTCATTTGGTCTTATAAGCTAGAGATGAAAACAGCTAGGAAAGGCCCCCATGTTCTCTTGGTAAAATAAATGTTTTAACATGGCTCCAGAATTTTCCCTACGTGATAAATTAGCACAATGTATAATATGGATAAAAACTGAGACCTAAGTATTTTAATTTAACTATAAATAACTAAGGGCTGCAGACATGCTTACTGTCACACTATATATTTAAACCACATACTACAGTTCCTATATGACCAACTAACAACGGACTTGTCAACTCATATATTCTGTTAAGTTGGCCAAAAGTGAATTCTTCTTCCTTACAGAAACAACTTCTACTCTTGTCCTCATTTTATTACTATTATCACCTCTCTCCTATTTTTCTGGATTAGAATTACCCAAGTCATATTTGATTCCAAATTCTTTTTCATTTACCCAGCAATACACAAGAGTTTATCCTTTTTTTTTTTTTTTTTTTTTGCACACTCTGAAAAATCTGTTTCCTCCTTTCCATTCCAACTTTCATTGCTTTAGTTTCAGTTCGGTTCAATTTAGTCACTCAGTTGTGTCCAGCTCTTTGTGACCCCATGAACCGCAGCACACCAGTCCTCCCTGTCCATCACCAACTCCCAGAGTCCACCCAAACTCATGTCCATTGAGTCAGTGATGCCATCCAACCATCTCATCCTCTGTCATCCCCTTCTCCTCTTGCCGTCAATCTTTCCCAGCATCAGGGTCTTTTGAAATGAGTCAGCTCTTCGCATCAGGTGACCAAAGTATTGGAGTTTCAGCTTCAGCATCAGTCCTTCCAACGAACACCCAGGACTGATCTCCTTTAGGATGGACTGATTGGATCTCCTTGCAGTCCAAGGGACTCTCAAGAGTCTTCTCCAATACCACAGTTCAAAAGCATCAATTCTTCAGCACTCAGCTTTCTTTATAGTCCAACTTTCACATCCATAATATCTTAAAATTTCACCCTTGAACTCTCACCTATTTTCCAAACTTCTGTCTTTGCCTGTAACACCTTTATCTTTAAAGATATTTCTGTACCTTATTGCCAAATTAATTTTCCTTGAATATCATTTTCATCACAGCAGTTGCATGTTTGATAACTTGGGAGACCTTCAACCCCTGAACCTCATTTGTCCTAACTGTGTGACACTGGATGTGTAGTATTCCTCTCTGGTCTCTGTTTCAAGAGTGAAACAGAGCTTTCTGATCCTCCCACTGTCTATAGAAGAAGTTCTTAAACTTGGTTGTACAGAAAAGTCACCTGTTATATTGTTATTTTCCATTTGTTATACATTCTTCATCCTCTCTACCATGTTCTGGCCCCAGGAGGATAACCCCACACAGTGCACCACCTAGATTCCCTTGCCCACTGGGTTTAGCCCTGGGAGGCCCTGATAGAAGACAGGTAGACAGAGGAGAGAGATCAGAGTATTTTTTCCTAAGTCTTTTTCTTTTGGGGAATCACTTCTCTAGCAATAGCTTTGTCCTTACAGTTCCGGCTTAGAAGCTAAATGGATTCCAGGTGTTACTCATTTCTGGCCACCTTCTCCTTTTGTCATATTAATCTTGCTCACACTTTTATAAGTTATCCCTTCAATAAAGCCTTTTCCTTTGAATCATTTTTTTTTGAACCCTAATCAATGTAGGTGAAGAGATTTTCTTTTTTTTTAATACAATGCTCAGACTTTACTCCAGGCCAGTAAAATCAGAAGCCTTGTGTGTGGGTCTAGGTAGAAGTCTTTATAAAAGCTCTTCCTTATAGGTTATAAAGAAAGTGAAAGTCATTCAGTCATGTCTGACTCTGCATCTGTGGAATTCTCCAGGCCAGAATACTGGAATGGGTAGCCTCTCCTTTCTCCAGGGGATCTTCCCAACCAAAGGATCGATCTCAGGTCTACCGCATTGCAGATGGATTATTTACCAGCTGAGCCACCAGGAAAAGTTCAAGGCTATGGATAATTTTATACCAACTCATCTTTTCAGCCAAGCAAATATTACAGGAAAATAAAACTCTCCCACAATAAAATGTGGCTAGGTGATAATATTGCCAATAGGCTAATTTAAAGAAACATCAGCAAAAATCATAAATAAATACAACACACATTGGACCAGCTGCTTACATGTTGAAAAGAACTGTTTCCCAAATGGAGCAATAACCAGAGTCAGGAGGAATAACTGCAACAAAAACTAGAAAGAGGTGACTAGAGTTAATGAAATATATTAAGTAGGGGAGATCTTTCAAGGTATCATATTCTTATGTATCTCAAACGCTTGAAATGCAAAGTCTCAAAACATTATTTTCACAATATTTTAGTCAACTGTGTATCTCTTTTCATTTGCTCAGTTATTAATAAGTCTCACATATGACCTGTATATTCTTTCACTTGCCTTGATTACCATTGGTTCACATGCTAACAAGCAGAGAAATGGACCAATGAGTTTGTAGTCAGGGTGAAAATTAAAGATACCACTTTTCTTCAATTACACAGGAACTGGTGATGTTTGGGGTGAACACGTGGTAGTTAGTGCCTTTGGTTATTTACAGATCTAGGATTCTGGGATGCTTTTAAGTCATGATTGTCTGACAGATAACTTCTTCCCTTGTGTCAGTCATAAAGGCCTGTTTCAACTCCTCTGATCTCAGCTGGGTGGCCACTGTTAACTGCTGTTGGGAAGCGGTTTCAAATCAGCAGGTCAACCCAGTCTTTTGAAGATAGAGCCATTTATTCAATAGTTAGAGTTCCAACCACAAGCAACCAGAGCAGCATAAATTTGATGTCTGGAGCTGGTCATTAAAACAGGGTTTTACTGGATGTGGTCTTTAGTTGAGTCAGTAGCATCACAGATAAAATGAAATGATAAATGTGCATTCGTGGCAGTTGTGTAATTTATTTACCCCAGATCTATATACGGAATAGCTGCTTGAGGATCCAATGTTTTATTGCAATTTGTTCTGGCACCACTGTCTCTGTGTTTGGTTTAGGGTGGAGCAGAGAATATGATGGTGATGACAGCTATGAGTAATTTACCTGGAGTCCAGCAACTAATATCACCATCGGTTTTTATTGTTCACAGACATAACAGATCTTGGATGAAGAATGCAGTGACTTTAATTTCAGTGCCTAAAAGAAGAGGCAAATGAATGCCAGTTTTAGTTATAGTATTTTGCCAGAAGAACTAAATTATTTCACTAGTGAGATATTTTGGGGGGAGGTCAGTTCTTCCATAAAGAAGAATAAGGCGGTAATGTTTGATTACCTGAAATTTTTAACCTTTAGCCAGTTTGACCAAGTGTAAAAATGTAAAACACTTCTCAGGAAAAGAATTATTTTTTTTCTGTTTCTGTTAAAAATATTTTTTGAAGTATAGTTGATTTATAAATTTGTGTTAATTTCTGCTATACAGCAAAGTGACTCAGTTATATATATATACATATATATGAAAAAATGTTTCATTTATAGAGAATTTTCCTCCAACATGAAACTTGTAGCTTCATATTTATCAGGATGTATTAAGTTGCCATTAGTAGCCAATGGTGAATCAGGTGGTGACTTTGAGCTGTCTAAAATACTCTATAAAGCCTTTCATCCCTCTGGCTGTAGTCAGATGTGAAAAAGCTGTTCTCTCTTCAGTTCCAAGGCCCAAACTATTTAGTATTTAAGCAAGGTTGTGTCCTGTAGAAGATATTTCTTCATGCTAGACTTACTGTTCATTACACAGGAAGATTATAAAACCATGTAAATGAGCAGTGAAAGGGGAAAAAAAGCCTTTCTCAGTCAGTCAGAATGTGTGTTTATACTATAATCAAGACACTTGAGCCGCTTTAGAATGATACAAAATCTCAGCAGGTATTGTGGGTCTTGGAAAGGATTGCATGACTATGTCATTAGAAAACCATATATATTTTTTTTTTCAGTCTTTGAATTCTTTAACAACAACCAAAAAAAAAAAAAAGACTTTGGCAGAGAGAAGAATAGTATGTCTTCTAAACACTAAAAAATTCTCTCAGAGGCCTTTCCAAGATGTTTTGGATGGCTCTCTGCCTCTCACTCTCTGGCAGCCCGCTCCTCCATCAGTGTTTGCAGAAGGTCAATAAAGCCCGTGCAGGCGGGCACCGTGGAGTGCGTGTGGGAGAAAGTCTGCTGTTGTTGCGGTAAATGCAGTGTCCGCAGATTCATTAGGAATGCATTTGTTCCTGGAAGTGCTAGCTATTCCGGTAACTGGCTGCCGCCAATGTTTTTAACCATATTCTCCACTTTTATGCAGACGTTACAGGGCACAAAACCAGTCTTCTGTTCTCCCTGCCTGCATCAATTTGTAGTTTGTTACTTGATCGGCGCGTTTTACCTTTCGTCTGGTGTAAAGGGCAGTCTGGGACACTGGAGTTATGTCTGGGGCCTTCTTATTAGACTTTATGATGAAAAGGGGCTCCCGAGGGCAAGGAAAACTCTGAATCTACTTATTTGGCTCTGCAGAAAATAACGGGCGTAAAGAAGAGCTGAAACATTGTAGTCGGTATAAAAATGGGAGGAAAATAACTTCTACCTTCCAGATTTTCTCATACATAACAATAAGAAAAGGTTATATTTTGTGACTTCACTAACATGTTAATAATTTTTTTTTAATGAAAAATTCTTTGGAGAACAGACTTGTGATTGTCAAGGGGGGAGAGGGAGTGGGGAAGGGAATGGATAGGGAGTTTGCGATTTGCAAATACAAACTATATTATATATTTGTGTATCTGAATCACTTTGCTGTACACCAGAAATGGACACAACATTATAAATCAATTATACTTCCATGAAATAAAATGTTGATAAAAGAATTCTTTCTTTCTCTCTGTGAGAAAATGAAAAAAACAAAGCACCTCCATTCTTTCTAAGCAACGCTTTTGCAAGCTAGCCCTTCTGAATGCCATTCTCACATTGCATGGAATCTATAAGGAGAAATCAGAAAAGGCAAAATGTGGCATAAACACCAAGACCAACACTGCCACTCTTAACCTGATCTGCCCACCAAGATGAAAGGAGAAAACACGAAATAAAAATGTTTTCTGCTTCTCACCAGACAGCTCTGGTCTGGTTTTCTTGAAGTAATGTCCCTGTAAGGGGGTGACAACATTGAACTTCCTGTGATAACAGTATCTGACACAACATGGCCGCAGCTGACTTGTAACCAGCGTGTTAGAACGTGAGAGAAGTGTGAGGCCCTTCCATCACGAATGAAACACATCTGTCCAGGAAATACACTTCGCTGTGCCAAAATGCTTTTAGCATATCTGGCCCCTGAGTGCCCTCTCAAGCTACAATTCCCTGTCAGCAAGTACCTTGTAATTCCTTTCCTTTTATGTTGATGAAAGTCTTGATCTATTATGCCAATAATGCATACTTTCCACAGTCTCCCAGAAACTGTTACTCAGCCCTGGGCATGGGAGATCACGCTCTGCTACTCAAACAACCAGCCTCAGAGAACAGCATCAGCCCTTGCAGAAAAGCAGTAGCAAGACGGTCAGACTTTCTAGCACAGCTCAAGTTCCACTTCAGGAAAGAAAAGGCCAACGGTGAGATGAGATGCTGGAGAAGATAAGGCCTCATGTTTAGAGGGAGCCAAGAAGAGTAAGTCAAGAAAGGATTTAATTTGCTTCATTCTCCAACCCAGTGGGTTCTGACTGTATCCAGGGAGTTCAGGTTAGGGTGAGTCAGAGCTGGAAATCCCCCCTGGGGTTTCACGTCCATTAGCGGTAGCAACGGCCTCAAAATGAAGCCTGGATAACCCCTACCCCCATTCTTGAGAAAAATCATAGGAGCCCAGGTTGTCTCTCTGTTCTAACTTACTCAGGCATTCAGAAGTCATCGCGCTCACAATTCCTTCGGAAGAGCAAACTGAATTCTTCAGTTCAGGAGTTTGGGGCTTACTTAGCACAATCAGAAAAGACTCATGAGCAAGGGCCCAGGTGAGAGGAGTTCTAAGCTGCACTGATGTTTTACCCAGACCTAGCAACCCACTCCAGTGTTCTTGCCTGGAGAATCCCAGGGACAGGGGAGCCTGGTGGCTGCCGTCTATGGGGTCTCACAGAGTTGGACACGACTGAAGCGGCTTAGCAGCAGCAGCAGCAGCAGCGTCAGAGAGGTGAGGAAACCGATTCAGAGAGGTCGAGTGACTTGCTGCAGGCTAGAGGACTAGTAGGTGGCAGAGCAGTGACTCAAGCCAGGCAGCCTGGCTCCGAGTCCAGGCCCCTAATCACTGCACTCTCACATTCCAGGATCATTAAACACGAACAGAAACAGTGCTGGGTAAATGACCACTCAGGTCACAGTATACACCGGTGATAAAAGCAAGAAGACAATCCATCCACTTCTGAACCCCTGACCACTTGTGGTTAGGCCTCTGAAAGAGGCAAAAGAGAGCTGAGAAACATCCGTCAGCTCTTCCCCAGCCCAGGCTACCCTGGACAAAAGCCAGCCCTTTGAATGTGGCTTTTTTTAGGTTAATTATTTAATCTTTTGTTCCTGAAGTGTTCAATGAAAACAAAACAAAGTCTCACACTCCAAATTCCCTCACTTAGTATCTCAGATCCTACATTTTATATCCAAAACTCAAAAGGAAGATAGCATTTTTGAAAGCAGCACTACAGTCTCATCAGCGTTTTTCTTTTCTGATAAGATGACACAGGGATAAAATATAAACCTGCTTTATTATAGAAGTCTTCAACAGTTGCAAAAGTTTCAAGAATAGTCCTCAGTGGATGTTTCTCAATGAATAAAACAGGATTTGCAACAGACCTTTTAGCCTCCATACCCCAGGTATGGTGAGAGGAGGATAATAAATCCCATGGCAGAGGTATAATTTAGACTTCCAGCTCCATATTCATATGATCCTTTAATATTTATTGACAAGCACTATTTGTTGGAGGCCCATGTCAGCCAAACATTTAGAATCATTTCCCTCAGTAGAAACTTTGGTCTGTAAAAATAACTTGGCAAATAAATTGTAAGTGATGTTCTTAAGTGATCGGCATACCATCTAAGGCAATGTTGAAGTTGGGTATGCTATTTTAAAGAAGGAGCACACAAAAGTTTCCAATACAATTTATTATGTGACAAAGTCGTAGGTGGAAAAAAAAATCCTTAATATTCTTCTCCAGGTAGATATAACTGATAGAAAAGCACTCCATTTAAAACATGTCATTGCAAGAGTGACTTAATTATCCTTTTCGGCTTCTGAATCATGTGTTCAAGCTTTGTAACCTTTCCATTTAAAAAAAAAAAAAAAAAAACAGAAAACAAAAAACCTGCCACTTACACAGTAGTTTAGGGGCTGTTTTCAATAGGAAAAGAAAAGGAAGCCAACTAAAGAATTAAGTTAGCCATAAAGTAAGATGTGGCCCATTTTCTCTTTGATGTGACTCTAATAATTTTATCTATTTAATTCAAATATGTTTAAATATATATGTAATGAAACATCCAGTTACATAAGCTGTAGTCATACAGATGGACTCCCAACCAGGGTACCACTTCAGGCACTGCGGGCTGAATAAGACAGAGTCCCAGACCTTTAGTCCCAGAAATTTACAGCTTCAAGGGAAGAATAAGACAAGTATAAGAATGCCTCCTATAAAAGGAGCTGTTGATAATTAACAGTTGATACTGACAACAATACAACAATCAAAAATGTCAACAATATATTTGAAGAATTCAAAAGAACTTAACTACTTCAAGACATCAGAATGTTTCAGGGAGAGAATGCATCTGAGAGGGGCTTTGACTGATGGATGGGTAGCTCAAAATAGGCTTGGAAAGAGGTCTTAGAAAGTAGAAAAATGGGCCAAGGCTTGTACATGAGAAATAAGCAATCCAAAAGTCAAAAATTGATGTCAAACATGGTATCAATAGGAGAAACAGTTCAGTTCATTTCAGTCGCTCAGTCATGTCCGACTCTTTGCGACCCCATGAATCTCAGCATGCCAGGCCTCTCTGTCCATCACCAACTTCCAGACTCACGTCCATCGAGTCAGTGATGCCATCCAGCCATCTCATCCTCTGTCAATCCTTTCTCCTCCTGCCCTCAATCCCTCCCAGCATCACAGTCTTTTCCAATGAGTCAACTCTTCGCATGAGGTGGCCAAAGTACTGAGTTTCAGCTTTAGCATCATTCCTTCCAAAGAAAACCCAGGGTTGATCTCCTTCAGAATAGACTGGTTGGATTTCCTTGCAGTCCAAGGGACTCTCAAGAGTCTTCTCCAACACCACAGTTCAAAAGCATCAATTCTTTGGCTCTCAGCTTTCTTCACAGTCCAACTCTCACATCCATACATGACCACAGGAAAAACCATAGCCTTGACTAGGCGGACATTTGTTGGCAAAGTAATGTCTCTGCTTTTGAATATGCTATCTAGGTTGGTCATAACTTTTCTTCCAAGGAGTAAGTGTCTTTTAATTTCATGGCTGTAATCACCATCTGCAGTGATTTTGGAGCCCCCAAAAATAAAGTCTGACTCTGTTTCCACTGTTTCCCCATATTTCCCATGAAGTGATGGGACCGGATACCATGATCTTCGTTTCTGAATGTTGAGCTTTAAGCCAACTTTTTCACTCTCCACTTTCACTTTCATCAAGAGGCTTTTGAGTTCCTCTTCACTTTCTGCCATAAGGGTGGTGTCATCTGCATATCAGAGAGAGACAAATTGAACAGAGGTATAGTGCCTTTGAAGCACTATACGATGAGAAAAGTGGATTTAAACATCAAAATGAAGAGTTAGACTGGATTTCACCTCTTATCTTAAAAAAAATCTCTTGAGGAGGGTCATTGGAGTTACACTTTTTGCAAGTATGTCCGGCAGTGATTTGCAAGATGGATAAACTAGAAGAAAGACTAGACAGACAGACAACAAAGCCTAATCTGAAGCACACACACGTGTTAAACTAGGGTAACATGATGAGCCCTCAGGGTCTAGAAAGGCAACAGGAGGAATGTGACGAGAGAGGATCTGTGGAACTGTTGAGGAGGAACTTCTAGAACCTGTCATCTGATTAGATTTTCAATCTGAGTTAAGGACTATGAATTCTTAAAAGGTTTTTAAGCCTTGAAGAGTAGAAGGAATATCCCAGGGAGAAATAGTGATGCAAAAAGAGATGATCCTAATATTAAGCATCCATTTATTAGAGGCTGCAGGCAGTTTAGCCTGTGTAAGGCTGTTAAAAGACCTCTCAAACCCTACTCCCACCTCAGCTTAGTCACCAAAGTAGACTCACAACTTGAAATCCCCAGAGCAGATGCATTTTCCATGATCAGGACTATTACTAAAAATATCCTCCAGGTCTTTTGTTCCAGATGAAAGTGCTACTTGGGTAACTTTGAGCTTTCAAGTTGAAGGTGCTACTATTGTTTCTTACATGTGTTCCACTTTGAGAGTGTTACTTCCTGTGGTGTGAGTGTTCCCGTGATAAAAAGAGCACCTTATGCAGTCCCTCACCGAGACTAGGGGGAAAAGTCTTACAGACAAAACTGACAAGGCCCGTGGCTTTCCAAGCTAAGGTCAGCGAGAGTGGGCGTTTTCTTGTGCTGCTCTCCCTTTTTCTAAAACTCTCAATAGAGCAGACCCCTACGGTCACTTAACAGCTGTCACTTCTGAGTGATTGACAGCTGGGCCATTCAGTCTGGGCTCTGATTCCAGTTGAGTGCAATGCCAGTAGTAGTGATCTGGGATCCCACAGACTTGGACTCTAATTATATTTTAGATTCTGGTCACAAACTCATTGAACCCAGGATGGGTTAATTTCTACTTTAGAAACCTAGGCTTCATCAATCCTGTTACATAGAAGGTTGTCTAGTTGTGTGAACTTAAATTTTTGGCAACGACCAAAACGGACATTCAGAAGTAAAGCTACATCCGAGTCTCTCATCCCTCTTGTCATCATCGTTACGTTTCCAAACTCATCACACTGGTAATAGGTTTGATGATTCAGATGATTGGTTCACAAATATTCTTGGGTACCTGTTGTGTTCCAAGCCAGATCTGAGGCTCGCCAGAAATACAAAGAAAAGTTTTATCTTCAAGTTGTTTATTGCCTAGGCAGAGAAACAAACAACAACAACAAAGACACTTTTTTGAGAATTCTTTTGTCCAAAACTTTGAGAAGCTATCTTATCCACCAAGTGTTCAATGAAGTCTTAAGACATATAGGTTACCTTATAATATAAACTCATGGATGAACTTTCTAAATATTATTTACCTGAGTATTTTTGATAGCCTTTAGCCAGACTTCTAAGGTTTCATGTATTTGCTGTCAGAAATCCTCATAAAACTGAAAGGCTGCTTCCTGGACAGTTGTTTCTGGAGTTCTCATGTTCCTATTTATATACAGGGGACTAAGTGGTAACCAGAGAAGGCAATGGCACCCTACTCCAGTACTCTTGCCTGGAAAATCCCATGGATGGGGAGGAGCCTGGTAGGCTGCAGTCCATGGGGTCGCTAAGAGTCGGACACGACTTCACTTTCACTTTCACTTTTCACTTTCATGGATTGGAGAAGGAAATGGCAACCCATTCCAATGTTCTTGCCTGGAGAATCCCAGGGACAGGGGAGCCTGGTGGGCTGCCGTCTAGGGGTTGCACAGAGTCGGATGCAACTGAAGCGACTTAGCAGCAGCAGGTGGTAACAGAAGTAAAGTTGATCAGATATCATGTGCCTAAAGAAGATATTCTGCTTTGGGGCATGGACTGAATTAATAGGGTGGTCACAGTCTCTTATTATTTGATTATAAGACTAGTAGAGAATGCCTTCTTTAGGAGAAAATTTTAAAAATTCCTGTTCACAATTGAAACTGTTAAGACAAGGATGCAAAATGACTCAGGCAAAGGAATGGTCCCTATGTCCTCTGTGAGATCAAAAATAAAAAGAACCTAGACCTCTGGACAGAGGAGCCTGGTAAGCTGCAGTCCATGGGGTCACTAAGAGTCGGACATGACTGAGCGACTTCACTTTCGCTTTTCGCTTTCATGCATTGGAGAAGGACATGGCAGCCCACTCCAGTGTTCTTGCCTGGAGAATCCCAGGGATGGGGGAGCCTGGTGGGCTGCCGTCTACGGGGTCGCACAGAGTCGAACACGACTGAAGCGACTTAGCAGCAGCAGCAGACCTCTGTCTTAACAAACAATCTGCCTTCTAGACCTTGTTCCTCTGGGATTTTTGTCCACATCTAGGAACTCTGAAGTTATTGCACTCATTTTATCATTAATTATTTACCTATAATTATTAACATCTAATTAATGGGTTTAGCTTAGGTAATTATAAAGTACTAATTTTTTCCTGACTGTTTTACAAGGAATTAGAGCTGAGGCTATTACATATTCTGTGAGTACAATCAGGAAGTTACTTTATTGTTCTCCAACCACTGCCTTTTAATATACCACGACAGACCTACTTTCTGAGCTCTTTGATAACATCTTGGGCATAACCTAGATTTCCATTACTTTCAATTATAGGAACACCCCCATTATGGTGATAGATAGATAGATAGATTGATTTGGGACTTTTAAAAGTCTGCCTCTACTAAATAAAGACATCAATGTCATATGCAATTCATGGTTCTTTTCTTCAGTCCCTTAAGCACTGGATTTCCAGCAAAGATAATGAAGGTCAGGGCTCTGAACTTTCAGGGGCCTCATATAAAACTGTAAATATGTATTCAAACTCAGTAAAGATGGTTTCCTGAATTATATAAGACCCTACAAAACCTAGATTCCCCTATCCTGGCAGTATATGCCTCAAGGACACGTAGGAAGAAGTGGGGGGGCCAGCCTATTCTTTCACTGTCCTCTTCCCCCTCACTTGATGCTATCCCTCATCCCTCCGGTGTTAGCGCAGAAGAAGAGGTTTGCAAGAAAGAAGCACTTCATACCACTGGTTTCCTCCTGGCTGCAGATTACCTCTCTGGGATAAGCATATAACAGGGGTTCTTGGGGCAGACTTACCTGACTTAGGCAATGCTCTCTCTGCATGACCTCAGAAGACTTCTATAAACCACCTCTCCTCTAGTTTCTGAGTGCTGAAGTCCCTACTACAGCTTCTTTTGCACAAATGTTAAGCCAGCCTCCTGGCTGGGGTACTTTTAGATAGCTCAGGTCTGATCACCTGTTGTGACATCCATGTGGCTCACAAAAATCCTTCACAGTCTTGCCTAACGGCAATGGTATAGGATGTGAGACTGCCGCCCTCCCTTTCCCTCTTATCTCTCCAATTGCCTCTTTATCTGTTCAGGCAGTATCGCAGATCAGAGAGTCAACTGCATACACAAATATCCAACCGATAAATGAAATGTCAGTCTCTGTAAAAAGCAACATCCCCATCCCCAACCTCTAGGAGTGATTTCTTTGGGGCCTCTTTCACTTGGCTGAGTGAGGAGACGGTATGCAGTTTTTCCCTGGCTGCAGTCGTCTGCTTTCTCACAAACTCTACTATTTCAACCACTTTCCTTGAATTTTTAGTCTTATCATTATAAAGCCTGGTTGGAGTCATGGAGGTGAATATGAAGGACAAATCTGACTATTTTAGAGGGAGTCTTGAGCTTCCCAGGTGGCTCAATTGTAAAGAGTTGGCCTGCCAAGTAGGAGACACAGGTTCCATCCCTGGGTCGGGAAGATCCCCTGGAGAAGGAAATGGAAACCCACTCCAGTATTCTTGCCTGGAAAATTCCATGGGCAGAGGAGCCTGGCAGGCTACAGTCCACGGGGTTGCAAAGAGTCAGACAAGACCGAGCGACTAAAAAGCAGCAGCAGCAGCAGAGGGAGCACTGACTACTTGTTTTATTCTTTAGACTACAGTGTTATTTATCATTTATCAGCCTTGAAGCTTTAACTAAAATGAGATAACAGGAACAGTCCCACTCAAGAACTCATTATAGAAGTTTATCTTATATACAAATTTTATTTAAAAGTGTGTTGTTTAGTCATTAAGTCATGTCTGACTCTTTGTGATAGCATGGGCTATAGTATGCCAGGCTTCCCTGTCCTTCATTATCTTCCAAAGTTTGCTCAAACTCATGTCCGTTGAGTCAGTGATGCCATCCAACCATCTCATCCTCTGTCACCCTCTTCTTCTATTACCTTCAATCCTTCCCAGCATCAGGGTCTTTTCCAATGAGTTGGTTCTTCACATAAAGCAGCCAAAGTATTGGAGCTTCAGCTTCAGCATCAGTCCTTCCAATGAATATTCAGGGTTCATTTCCTTTAGGGTTGACTGGTTTGATCTCCTTCTTGTCCAAGGGACTCTCAAGAGTCTTCTCCAATTTGAGTCTTCACCACAATTTGAAAGCATTAATTCTTCGGTGCTCAGCCTTCTTTCTGGTCCAACTCACATACATATAGGACTACTCCAAAAACCATAGCTTTGACTATACATACAGACCTGTTGTTGGCAAAGTGATGTCTCTGCTTTTGAATACACTGTCTAGGTTTATCATAGCTTTCCTTCAAAGGAGCAAGTATCTTAATTTCATGACTGCTATCACAGTCATCAGTGATTTTGGAGCCCAAGAAAATAAAATCTGTCACTGCTTCTACATTTTCCCCTTCTATTTGCCATGAAGTGATGGAAATGGATGCCATGATCTAATTTTTTTAATGCTGAGTTTTAAGCCAGCTTTTTCACTCTTGTTTTTCACTCTCATCAAGAAGCTCTTTAGTTCCTCTTCCCTTTCTGCCACTAGAGTGTTAGTATCTACATATTTGAGGTTGTTGATATTTCTCCTGGCAATCCTGATTCCAGTGTGTGATTCATCCAGCCCAGCATTTTGTATAATGTACTCTGCATATACATTAAATAAGCAGGATGACAATAAACAGCTTTGTTGTACTCCTTTCCCAATTTTTAACAGATCAGTTGTTCCGTTTCTGGTTCTGCTGCCTCCTGACCTGCATACAGGTTTTGTAGGAGGCAAGTAAGGTGGTCTGGTATTCTCATCTCTTTAAGAATTTTCCACAGTTTGTTGTGATCCACACAGTCAAAGGTTTTAGGGTAGTCAATGAAGCAGAAGTAGATGTTTTTCTGGAATTCTCTTTCTTTCTCCATGACCTAATGAATATTGGCAATTTGATCTCTGGTTCCTCTACCTTTTCTAAATCAGCTTAAACATCTGTAAATTCTCAGTTCGTGTACTGCTGAAGCCCAGCTTGAAGGATTTTGAGCATAACCTTGCTAGCATAAAAAATGAGTGCAATAGTCCAACAGTCTGAACATTCTTTGGCACTGGATTTCTTTGGGATTGTAATGAAAACACATTTTCCAATCCTGTGGCCACTGCTGAGCTTTTCAAAATTGCTGACATATTGAGTGTAGCACTCTAACAGCATCATCTTTTAGGATTCTGAATAGCTCAGCTGAAGTTCCATCACCTTCACTAGCTCTGTCTGTAGTAATGCTTTCTAAGGGCCACCTGACTTTATACTCCATGATGTCTAGCTCTAGATGAGTGACCACATCATCTTGGTTATCCAGGTCATTAAGACCTTTTTTGAATAGTTCTTCTGTGTATTCTTGCCATGTCCTCTTGGTCTCTTCTGCCTCTGTTATTGTGTCCATCCTTGCATGAAATATTCCCTTGATATCTCCAATTTTCTTGAAGAGATCTCTAGTTTTCCCATGCCTGTTTTCCTCTACTTCTTTGCACTGCTCATTGAAGAAGGACTTCTTTTCTCTCCTTGCTATTCTTTGAAACTCTGCATTCAGTTGGGTATATCTTTCCCTTTCTCCCTTGCTTTTCACTTCTCTTCTTTCCTCAGCTATTTATAAGACCTTATCAGACAACCACTTTGCTTTCCTGCATTTCTTTTTCTTTGGGATGGTTTTGGTCACTGCCTCCTGTACAATGTTGCAAGCCTCATTCCATAGTTCTTCAGGCACTATGTCTATCAGGTCTAATCCCTTGAGTCTATTCTCACCAGCACTGTACAATCATAAGGGATTTCAGTTAGGTCATACCTGTATGGCCCAGTGGTTTTCCCTACTTTCTTCAATTTAAGCCTAAATTTTGCAATAAGGAGCTGATGATCTGAGCCACAGTCAGTTCCAGGTTTTGTTTTTGCTGACAGTATAGAGCTTCTCCATCTTTGGCTGCAAAGAATATAATCAATCTGATTTCGGTATTGACCATTTGGTGATGTCCATATGTTTTTTTTTTTTTAAGGTTTATATTTAAAAGTGTATAAACCTTAAAAAAAAAAAAAACATATGGCAGAATGGGGCTCAGCTGGCAGCATGCATGAGGACACACTCAGCCACAGACTGATTAACCTTCCATTGACACCAGTGCCTTCACCGAACCCAACACTCTAAGTAACATACACTTTCTGTCCACATGGCTCATCCCATCTCCTGCCATCTCTTTCTGGTCTCATCTCCTGCCACCAGATTACAAAAGTCTAGAATATGGGACTCTGTGAAACATTCTGCTTTGCTGCCTGAAATGATGTTAACGATGCCAGTTACTAAAATGAGAAATACAGAAAAAGGAGTAAGTTGTGGGTGAAAGTGGAGAAGTGTTATTTGTGGGATTTATAATGATCATGACCAACACATTCTCATATAGAAAGACATACAAAGTAGAACGGTTCATCTGGTCATTGATAAAAATAGTTTATGGAACATTTCTGGGTACCAGGTTCTTTGCTAGATATTACTCTCATATGATTCCTCAAGAGCAATCTAAAACATTATCTGTGGTTAACACACACACACATACACACACACAACTTTCAACATACAACAAATATCATATTTCATGTATCTTTGGTTGCAGGCACAAAGAGCAGAGTGGGACAAGTCAGTAGGCACAGTGCATCACATTTGGAGACTCCACAAAGCACAGCATTAAGAAATGTGAATGATACCGTGAATCCAAATATACCAAGACAACTCATTCTTACGATAATTGAGATGACAGATTCATCTGAAGTTCATCTATCACCAAATAATTTTCCAAGAAATTTTGTTGACAATCTATTCAGTAAATTAGACATCCGCATTTGAAGTACAGTACTTTGGCTCATTAAATATTTGCTCATCCAAAGAAAGAATGAGTCAATGAATGAATGATATTTTCCCCCAACTTATTCAATATCCAACACAAACTTGAGGTTTTATTGGTAAAAGAGGCAGAGAGGGACCTTACTGTAAGTTAAATACACTTCCTATTTCCTGGCATGGTACCACTATTCAAAGATTACACATCTATTTCATCTAATTCTCAGCTTCTCTGAGGTTTGTGACTCTATGTGGCAACCAAGCCTATCTCCTCTCAATATGGACTAGTAACATTCCTGTAAAGACGTTCCAGAGCAAAGAAAACTCTTGCAACTAACTCTTAAGGAATGAGTCCCTCTCAAACATGATGGAATCTACCTAAAACTATCTGTATTTTCTATTTTACTATTATATGGTTTGTTTCATCTCAGATAAATCAACGTTCAGTTCAGTTCAGTTCATTTGCTCAGTCATGTCCAACTCTTTGCAACCCCAGGGACTGCAGCACACCAGGCCTCCCTGTCCATCACCAACTCCCAGAGTTCACTGAAACTCATGTCCATTGAGTTGGTGATGCCATCCAACCATTTCATCTTCTGTCATCCCCTTCTCCTCCCATGTTCAGTCTTTCCTAGCATTAGGGTCTTTTCCAAAGAGTCAGTTCTTCACATCAGGTGGCCAAAGTATTGGAGTTTCAGCTTCAGCATCAGTCCTTCCAATGAATATTCAGGACTGATTTATCTTAGTTGAAAAAATCCAAAGGTTAGAATAGCTGTAACTTGCTCTGGAAGTTAGCTCTAGGCTTGAACTTAGTTTCTAAGTTTCATTTAGGAATTAAGGGTCTATTTGCTTAAACAGTATAATAAAATTAAGCAATATTTGTACTAATTGTCTTGGAGAATGTAATGATGCAGGACAAAGGCAAAATTTTCATCTGATTGAAATTTTTCATACTGTGACATGTTCTAGATATGTTTGTAGCTTGTCATTATTTTTCTAGCATATTAGAGAATTGCAGTTCTTTTAAATGGGTATCTTGAAAACATATCTCTAGTACTACATATGTAATGATGCCATGATGCTTTACATTTTAAAATGAGTTTTATAATTATATTATCATCAATATATAATACAATGAGGAAAACAATAAGACAATGAGTAGATTTCCCCTGAGGACCATGCAACCTGTTCTTCAGGAAGAATTAGAGGTAAAACTCTTTAACTTCTTATAGACTTTCTTTCCTCCTCATGAATTGATGAATTGGTCTAAAATGAGTCAAATTAGTACCACAGAGCTGCTATGACAGTGACTTTCCAGAGGCACCATTCAAGCCCTGCTGCCTGAATTGACCATATGAAGCTCTAGCTTCTTTTTTTCCTTTCATGAAGACTTGTTAAATTCTACCACTTCCCAGAGCTGCAAAATTGGGTCCCACTGCTCCAAACCCTGTACATATTCTCATGTGCCTACTCAGTCGTGTCCAATTCTTTGCAACCCCATGGGCTGTAGCCCACCAGGCTCCTCTGTCCTTGGGATTTTCTAAGCAAGAGTACTGGAGTGGGTTGCCAGTTGCTTCTCTAGCATCTTCCCAATCCAGGAACTGAACAGGAACTCAGCTGGATTCTCTACCAGCTGAGCCACCGGGGAAGCCCTTTGTGTATATGGCAATGTCTTTAATTTCAGAAACAGCTTGCTTAGTGCTGATTTCCTGTAAAATTCTACTAGTAGCCAGAAATTAAAAATGACCACTTTTTTTTTTTTTGCCCTTTCACTTCACTAGGCCTGCACTCAAGCCAGCGCTCACTTAATTCAAATATAAAAATAAAACCCACGGAATATTCAAGGTGAAAGTCAGGTATTTTAGAATTTTTTTTTTCTTTTTTTACTTCAAACTGCTGAATGTATTAATTCTCCATTTCACTTAGTACTTGTTAAGCATGCGGGGGCGGGGGGGGGGGATGGCTAGTATCTCAAGAGGGTTTTATACTGATAAGGGTAAGAAGAATATATTGACAAGAAAAGATGTGATGGGATTCAGTGAATTCAGTGATACCACCAGAGACTTAAGATACTTTTTAAAAAGCAAAAGCTACAGGCTAATATATATATATATATATATTGTAAATACAGAAGAGTGATGTAAATTGTGTCATCAATAACACATCTTAGATTGGCTTTAAAGGTTTTCCGTATCTGAAGGCGTTTTCTAGGGAACGATGCATCCAGTTACATTCTGAAATTCACCAGCCACGTTAAGCTCACTTTCTAATGGCATGAACAGGATCTCCCTCCTCAGGACAAGTACGATTTTGAAACCAAGAAACTTTAGTTTGCCCTTCAAGAAGCGTGATTTATAGGAGCTGGTGTGAGGGGAAAGAAAAGGAACCCTACATTACCCAAAAAGGAGAGGAAAACCTTGCCCGAGGCAGCATTGTGACATTGCCAATGTGAGAGGGTTGTGAAATCCTGAGTGTATGTTTTTGTGGTGATGCCTGAAAGGACTGGTTACGGTACTGATGTCTCGCTATCATGCATCTCCATTTCCGGATCTACTTCCTTATAATTGCTAATGAAAACACAGCCGGCAGTAGAGCAGGCTAAGGGCAGGGTATAGGTCTCTGCTTCAGTTCTTCTGTTGTTTTCAATGATAGATGGCTTCCTCTGAAAGCTCTGGAACAGTTCTCTTCCACTTTTTAAAAAATATATTTATTTATTTATTTTAATTGGATGCCAGTTACTTTACAATAAAAGAAATCCCGTCTTTTCCTAATTAAAGAAAAATACTCTACTGGTTAAGGTTATTTAACCCTTTCTCCAAGCTATCAAATCCTAGGCATCCATGAAAATCAGTCTCTGACTACTAACATTAATTTTGCAAATGATCAAGACTAATTCACAGTTAACTCAGGAAAATCAGGACAAGCCTAATAGTAACCAAGCTCCAAATAGGACTTTAAAACAAAAATAGAACATTTGACTCAGAATACAGTAGTAGTTCTTCATCTTACAGATGTTCCCAACCATCAGAGTCAGTGTGGGCTATGACACTGATAAGTGTGGGCTACACGGGTAAAAATTTGGAGAGAATGAAATGCTTTTTTTTTTCCCCCAGACTTTCTTCCTTTCATCTCACATTACTTCATGTTTTAAGAATGTATGGAAAATTTTGTCTACTCATTCCTTATTTGCCTTAATAAATAGCAAGCTTTCAGTGAGCTTTATTTTAGTAACAGAGTGGCCTCCCTCATCTAATAGCATTTAAGTTTACAAAACACCTTGGGAAACAAGTATCTGGCTTCAGTCACTTGCTAATTGTCACCTCATGAAACAAAACTCACCAATGATATTTGTCATGACACACCATGCATAGGGCCAACGAGACAGAAAAGACAGCATCTCCGACCACGGAAGGGACACAACCGAAACGCTGCCATGATATTTATATCCCACCTACTCAGAGGACTAATTGAGAAACTCCATATGGACTCCAGTTTGCCACTAGCCCACAGAATTGAAATCTCTTAACTGGCTTAAATTAAGAATTTGGGGATAAGTATAAAACTTTGAAGATATTTATTTGCATATTTCCAGGCAGTTTATTTTCATATAGTTCTTCTCATCCTACCTAATCCTCTTTTAGTTGACACATTAGGCAAAGGAAATGCATTCTTAGAAAGCTTATAGATGAGATGACCAGGTATAATTAGGAAAAAAAAAATTGTTTTTAATGCTATCAAATAGCTATAAAGGGCATTAATGATAGAAAGGGTGTCTTGTATCCAGTTAAAAACAAGAAAAAGAAACTAGCTTACAGGGAGGTGGATTGGTTGATTTGAATTATCTTAGAGGACTGAAACCCCTTCCTCTTACTTCTCAACACTGCCCAAATGGCAGGTGGTACAAGTCCAGTTCCCCAGTAAGTTCCTGTAAACAAAACTACTTATTTATAGACAAGCTTCTCAGTACTGTTTTCAGGAGGTCAGTCAGACTGCAACTCAGAACCACCTATCAACTACAAAAAAATACACATGTATAAAACCACTTCTGTCTTCAGAAATGTGCTTTACAACTGGGACCCTTGTACAGGTAATCAGACACTCTGTATTTGGAAGACCCTCAGATTCCTGATTGAGAAATGACATAGAGAGACAGAAGCAAGCCCATGACCCTCTAACTTTGGAACAAAAAGAAAACTGGGCTGACATCATGGAAATTTGCCAGCAGACCTAAGCAAAATTTGATGTGTCTACTTCTCCTTTCTATTCTGTTTTTCTTTCTGCTAGGCACTGATGGGAATCAGCCTTGATGAAGGAATCACTGAGCCTCAGTGTATATGTATATATTATAAAGGAGAGAACTGAGATTATTGAAATATTGAAGGCTTTCAAAAATTTTTGCATTATTTACTTATATGAGTCAAACTAAAAGTAATTCCAATGACAATACCTTTTAGATATAAGTATTTCAGAATATTTTCATTTATTCTCATAATTCTCCTTCTGATACATACAGATATACACATATATGCTGCTGCTGCTGCTGCTGCTAAGTCGCTTCAGTTGTGTCCAACTCTTTGGAACCCCATGGACTGCAGCCTACCAGGCTCCTCCATCCATGGGATTTTCCAGGCAAGAGTACTGGAGTGGGTTGCCATTGCCTTCTCCAATACATATATATAGATATAGATATAGATATAGATATAGATTAATTCAGCATAAATTTCAGAAGGTAAATTCTTCAACTGTTTTAATACAGACGTGTTACATAAAGAAAAAATTAGCAAGAAGGATAGCTACTTAGAAAGATAAACAATATGGCAGTTTTTAATTTAATGGCTATATGAAATCACTTCATACATTCACCAGTTTCTCTATCAGCTGTCAAAGTCCAGGCATCTTGTTTGTTGTAAAGTGCATACAATTGCAAAGATACATAAATATAATCATACTCTTCAGGAACTAAATTTCACCAAAGAAATAAAAAGCAAGCCCCATTAAAGCCCAGATATATTTGCTCATTGTTGGCACACAATAGGTACTTACTACATACAGTTACTGAGAGTGTATAAAACATAAAATCAGATAATTTCAATATAATGCAGGAGATAAATTCCAAACATGATTAAATGTTATGGGACTTCAGAAGAAGCAGGAATCACTTTTCACTGAACGATCAGTAAAAAGTTCACAGCGTTGTGTAAATTGGTAAGAATTAAAATTAGGGAAGAATTCAAATGGGGAATCATTTGGCAGGCAGAAATAAGAGAGGATGTCTCAGGCAGAGAAAACAAAAAGAACAAGACTATCTGGGCATGGGGCAGAATGCAACAGGCACGTGAGCAGCATACAGGAGACCAATTCAGGGTGACTAGGTGGGGAAGTAATGGAAGAGAATGGATTGGAGGCATATGACAAAGGCCTTGGTTGCTATATTGAGGACCTCAGAACTTACTCTGGACCAGCAGACTCTGGGTCCACTGGAGTGACAAATTTTTTTTTTTTTTGAGCATTCTCCACAGTACAAATAATTATGCATTGCAATTTTATGAATT
Organism: Capra hircus; assembly: GCF_001704415.2. Lineage (NCBI taxonomy): Eukaryota > Metazoa > Chordata > Mammalia > Artiodactyla > Bovidae > Capra > Capra hircus. Next base: position 21,705,588 of record NC_030814.1, read on the forward strand.
AAACACATTGTAGTATCTACTTATCTATGCATGTATATGTGCATATATATATATGTATTTATATACATATTACAAGTATAAAATTTAAAGTATTCTATAGCTACTGAACTTTTTAACAACATATTATAAATAGAATTAAATGACTTTAGGTATATATTTGCTGAACATACATCAGTGTCTCCTGCTAAAGTGTAATACTAATGAGAGCTGACAATTTGTCATTCTCATCCTCTCTATATTGCAAAGGCTTAGTGCAGTATTTGGGACAGAGTAGATGCTCATTAATTATTAGTTTGATGGAGGAATAAACTGAGCAGGTGATCAAATTTATTTTGAGATGAGAAAATATTAATCAAGAATTACCAAACATCCTTCACATTTCCCACTAGAGACTAACCACCTATCTGCCATTTTCTTATAAAGATAAACCTTCAGTTTTAAATTTTTCAATGATACACCCCATATTTAAAGAAAAAGCAGAAAAACAAGGAAGCTTCCCTAGTGGCTCAGTGGTAAAGAATCTGCCTACCAATGCAGGAGATGTGAGTTCAATCCCTGGGTTAGAAAGATCCCCTGGGGAAGGAAACGGCAACCCACTCCAGTATTCTTGCCTGGGAAATCCCATGGACATAGAAGTCTGGCAGGCCATAGTCTGTGGGTCACAAAAAGAATTGGATATGACTTAGTGACTAAACAACAACAAAGACACAAGTCTGCTCCATCTTGAAGTATAACACTAAAACTTTTAAAATTTTATGTAGAGTACATCATGCAAAATACTGGGCAGGATGAAGCACAAGCTGGAACCAAGATTGCCGGGAGAAATACCAATAACCTTAGATATGCACATGATACCACCCTTATGGCAAAAAGCGAAGAAAAACTAAAGAGCCTCTTGATGAAGGTAAAAGAGGAGAGTGGAAAGCCTGGCTTAAAACTCAACATTCAAAAAACCAAGATCATGGAATCCGGTCCCATCACTTCATGGCAAATAGGTGGGGAAACAATGGAAACAGTAACAGACTTTATTTTCTTGGACTCCAAAATCACTGCAAATGGTGACTGCAGCCATAATTAACAACACTTGCTCCTTGGAAGAAAAGCTATGACACAACTAGACAGTGTCTTAAAAGGCAGAGACATTACTTTGGCAACAAAGGTCTATCTAGTCAAAGCTATGGTTTTTCCAGTAGTCACGCATGGACGTGAGAGTTGAACCATAAAGAAGACTGAATGCTAAGAATTGATGCTTTTGAACTGTGGTGCTGGAGAATACTCTTGAGAATCCCTTGAACTGCAAGGAGATCAGATCTTAAAGGAAATCAACCCCAGATATTCATTAGAAGAACTGATGGAAAAGCCGAAGCTCTAATACTTGGGCCACCTGATGCAAAGAGCCGACTCATTAGAAAAGACCCTGATCCTGGGAAAGACAAAGGCAGAAGGAGAAGGGGATGACAGAAGGCAGAAGGAGAAGGTTGGATGGCATCACTGACTCAATGGACAAGAATTTGAGCAAGTTCCAGGAGATAGTGAAGGACAGGAAAGCCTGGCTTGCTGCTGTCCATGGGGTTGCAAAGAGTGGGATACGACTGAGTGACCGAACAAAAACAAATACTTCTAAAACTGAAGAAACAGTTTCAAACTAAAGAAACAGCTAACCTACTATAGGTATTCCCATACCCCCTCAAAGAAGCTAAATTAACAAAGGAATATAGTATTCAATTTATAATTTCTTCACAAAAAAAAACAAGTTGCTCAAAATGGGTCCCTGGAACCCAGGTGTTCCAGTGGGATCTGTACTGGTTTTTATAGTATGAAATTCAAAAAGGGAAGTCAAAGTTGGAGGACTACACCCTGTTATTTCAACCAAACATCTCCAATTTTCTTGGTTAATACAAGTACTTTTTCGTTTAATACAAGTACTTTTTATAAGGTTGTTTGAAAAAAAGGGGCTTTGGCATTCAAAATAATACATTTAAAAACATTGACTTAAATATGTTTAAATTCTTTAGAAATCCAATAGATCCAATTAATAACTGCAAAATCTTGAGTCTTAGGAGTTTTGTTTATAATTATATATATTTTATATACATGATTACATCTAATAGGCTTGTTTTTATTATAGCACACCTACTCTTTCATCTATGGTATTGTGGCTTAATGCAGAGTAAAATAAATCAATAAAACTCTCATTGAAGAGTAGTTTTACCCTTAGAAGTTTTCTGTTTGCCCTCCCGGGTCTATCTTCTCCCTTCTATCTTCTACCTATCACCTGGACTTCCTTGTTAGTTGGCTTCTGATTGGGGGTCAACCAATGGACGGCAGTGGAGGGAGATAAGATTGTGGGAAGATAAAGAGGTCGTGATTTCTTTTTCAGTCCCTATCTTCTTTATCACTGCATCTATGGAAGTAGCTGCATCCTCCCCATGGCTCCCAGGGGCAGACCCTTCTCCACAGTTCCAGCTGTCACTGGGCTCTAGAAACACTGTTCCCTTGCCTTCTTCTACCAAGAGTAGCAAGTTTCGACTGTTGCTAGTTCCACTGTCTGTGTCAGCCTTTGGTTGATCTCTAACCTCTCTCATACCTCTTTAACTAATTCCTTGTCACTGTATTTGAACCATCTGCAAGCTATAATTCCTATGAGGACCCTGACTGATCCAAAAGTTAAACCTTTCAAAATAGCAAGATCTAAAACACAGAAAGTAAAAATGCTATTCAGTCAGTTCAGTTTAGTCACTCAGTCATGTCCAACTCTTTGACCCTATGGACTGCAGCACACAAGCCTCCCTGTCCATCACCAACTCCCAGAACTTACTCAAACTCATGTCCACTGAGTCAGTGATGCCATCCAACCATCTCATCCTCTGTCATCCCCTTCTCCTCCAGCCTTCAATCTTTCCCAGCATCAGGGTCTTTTCCAGTTCTTCACATCCGGTGGCCAAAGTATTGGAGTTTCAGCTTCAACATCAGTCCTTCCAATGAATATTCAGGATTGATTTCCTTTAGGATGGACTGGTTGGATCTCCTTGCTGTCCAAGGGACTCTCAAGAGTCTTCTCCAACACCACAGTTCAAAAGCATCAATTCTTCGGCGCTCAGCTTTCTTTATAGTCCAGCTCTCACATCCATACATGACTACTGGGAAAACCGTAGCTTTGACTAGACGGACCTTTGTTGGCAAAGTAATGTCTCTGCTTCTTAATATGCTGTCTAGGTTGGTCATAACTTTTATTCCAAGGAGCAAGTGTCTTTTAATTTCATGGCTGAAGTCACCATCTGCAGTGATTTGGAGCCCCCCAAAAAATTAAAGTCTGTCACTGTTTGCCCATCTATTTGCCATGAAGTGATGGGACCAGATGCCATGATCTTAGTTTTCTGAATATTGACTTTTAAGCCAACTTTTTCACTCTCCTCTTTCACTTTCATTAAGGGGCTCTTTAGTTCTCCTTTGTTTTCTGCCACTTATGGTGTCATCTGCATATCTGAGGTTATTGATATTTCTCCTGGCAATCTTGATTTCAGCTTGTGCTTCATCCAGTCCAACATTTCTCATAAAATGGCTTAATACTGACTCTTCTTTGTTTACCATGTTTCCAATATAACATGTCATACAATTTCTTTTTGCCAGAAACAACGGCTGTCCTATGAGCAAATAAGGAAATGGCAACCCACTCCAGTATTCTTGCCCAGAGAATCCCATGGACTTATTAGCCTAATAGACTACAGTCCATGGGGTGCAACGAGTCAGACGTGACTGAAGTGACTTAGCATGCACACACACTTCTTTGCTTACCATGTTTCCACGATACCATGTCATAAAATTTCTTTTTGTTGAAAACAATGGTTACTCTATGAGTGAACATGAACTACAGGAAAAAGTGCACTTAATGTCATGTTAATGAATGTCCAGAAAATTTATTACTTCGTTGAAAATGAAGGTTCAGAACTCCTCAATTTCTGCCTGCATGCAAGCCAATAATCGACAAGGCCACATAACTCACTTCACAAAGCCAGGGAAGATTCAGGAAATGTCCTGAAAAAATTCAAAGAGTAACATTTATGCATGTGCAAATATGTATATTTTCTATACAAACGCAGAATACTTTATTGTCAGAGACCTAAGAGATGAGTCAACAGCTAGTAGCAAACTATTTTCATCCAGGTAAAACTGTCAGTTCCTGTCTGTGTTTCAGTGAAAAGTATAGTTGGGAAGCACCTTGATAACCATAACCAGCATTTAACTCTAAAAAGTGTTTTCTCTAGAAACCCTGAGAAAAAAAGAGATGACATGAATGCGAAGAAACTTCAACAAGACTAAATAAATAAAGAACATTACTGTGTATTTTGAACATGTTCTTGAAAAGAGATCATAGAAAAGTTTCCATAGAGCTTTTTTGAAAACATTGGTTATTTTTATATAGCTGTAAAAAAAAAAAAAATTTAACATGCCTCTTTACAAAGGAATAAAGAGAAAATTCTTGTGAGGAGTTTTTAAGAAAATCCTGTTTTGAAAGAAATGTTCAAACAATCACCCTATTACTTTAGGCATCTTAAAGGAATATCTATCAAAAGAAAATAAATAGTAAAAACAAAGGTGATACTCAAATCTGTTCTGGAAGTTAAATAATTATAGCACACCCATCTCTTCAAATCTGAGGTCTTATCCAGATCTACCGTTAGTGAATGTAGAGGACATCTTCTGAGGCCAAAGAGTGGAAGAAAATCAGATTATTGGGTTCTGTCTGCCTTGAATTTACAGAACCTATAGCACAGAATACAAAACAAAACAAAAGGAACCCGCCAGACAGTTTAGGGCAAGTTTTGTCTCTGTCGAGTAGAATCACAGTACTGAAATAACAGAACGACTGTGGTTTCTTCAGTGATGCACGTGAAAGATGGCTGTGATTACAAGAAATTTATGAGAAATAGCAGTGTTCTGCCCACAGTCTACCCACACCAAAGAGACAGAGCTGGGGTCAGAGGTGAACTTGCCTCTCTCCAGTCTGTATGGCAGAAACACCAAGACCACTGTGACTCTGTGACTGTACTCAAGATGTGAGACTGCTTAACCACAGGCATCACCAAATTCAGACAAGCAGCAGTGGGTGCTCAAATGACATTATAAGTCACACATGCAATCTTTGGCACTGAGAATATTGATTAATAGGAGGAGAGCTCCCACACAGAAAAGAAAATATTTCTTCAACCAGAAGTATATACAGAAGCAAATCTCATGAGATATTAAAACCATGGTGCTAGTTTTCAATTTGATACAGCTATGTTCTTCTAAGCCTACAGTGGTATTTTTTTCTTTTCACATATATGATAAATTCGTTAATGGCACCCTTTCATGTTTCTTCCTAATTATGACATGACCCCTGCCTAGGTACTTTTAATCTGGCTTCCATTATTAGCAATCAATGGGGAAAAGATCTTCAGAAAACTCTCTAAATTTTCTTAGCAATTTTCAACATGATTTACTGCCACTTCCATCTTACAATTATTATTTCCTCCATGGGGACTGCTGACATGGGATAGCCTTGGTTTTCCATCTCCTAACCATGCTTTCTCTGACAAATCTCCCTTCCTCATTGACCCAATGGCAACATGCCTACAGAACAGGTGTTTTAATCAGGGAGTCAACTGTATGTTTTGGGCTTTGACACTTGAGAGGAAGCTCATCATCAACCAATTCCTTAAAATATCATTCAGGTGGTTCTTAGGTTTTCTAAGTTTAGGCAAAATAAAATGCTATTTGTCATCTTTTTACTTAAGACGAGTTTTGGCAAAGCGTGTCGGCGTGTGTGCATGCGTACACACGCATGTGCACACATAAAACAGTCACCAGCAGACTCGTAGCCACGCTAATCAGTTTTCCAAGTCAGAATACATCTGTGATGCACAAGTCACTGTAAAAATCTTTATTAAGCACCAACATGAGAATCTGTTAAATATGATAGAAATAATGTTTATTCGCTAAGAGTTTTCTGCTTCTTGCCTAAGAAACAGTTAAGGAACAATGCAAAGTTAGTAAAAGATCATGATTACTGAAGAGAGTTAATTTAGAGCAGCAAACAAATTACCGTGAATAAGAAACCTTCTTTCTCAGCCCATAAGTTTTTCTTGTAAGATTTGATGGTATAGTTTTCATGGGAGACTTAGTTGTTGGTTCAAATGTTTACCCCCTACCCCCATAGAGGGAACACAAAACATTGTCCTAAATTACTTTATCTACCAAGTTATATCTATCATCAATCACGAACTTCTTTACATGCTGTGAAAGTTATGTATGTTGATTCTTCTTTGTTCTTCACCTGGTAAGCTCTTGAGGGGGCTCTCCTATTTTTCTGGGCCTCTTTTGAGTTCTAATTCCTGAATGATTCCACTGAGTATATGCTATTCTATGAAATGCTATCATTAAGAAGGACCAACTTATCATGAAGACATGAGACTCTGAAAGGTCTAAGATTTGCTCAGCTTAGACAGAGAGAGAGAGGAGACTTAAACACTGCCTCCTGAGTGAAACCAGATGTATAGCATCTCTTAGCCATCATGCAGTATTAAGCTAAATACAGGTTTATGCTAACTCAGATATTTTATTCTTATATAGATAAATGATGACCACAATCAATGTTTCCTTTATCAAAGACAGCACTGAATTGGGAAAAAACTTACATCTATTTTTCCTAATGGATTGGGAAAATACAACTTTAACAATAGAACTCATTAATACAGCTTGAGGAAAACTTTCTGGAAAGGAGGTTGCAAACTTCTGTGTTAGAGAGTCATAAAGCTGTAAAACATAAGGGATGGAATATGGCTTATGCATTATTTATTCTAACCCTTTAATTTTTCAGATGTGATAAATGAGGCTTAGATAATTTGGGTGAATTTCCATGTTATATAACTAGATAGAACCAGAACTCAAGAACATGGGTATTTTGATTCCCCATTGAACACAATTTTCCTTATTCAGCAGTCTTTTCCACTGTCTACTTAAACATGAGTTTTTTTCTAAAGGCATCCAAAAAGTATGAAAGGATTTTTTAGGCTTTATGATAAAAATGTTGAAGTTCTGGATTGTCACTAAAAGACAGTTGATTTACTCATCCATTTTTTGGCCCTCAGCCAGCTATCTCAATTTTACCGAAAGAAAATAAAAACTGTTGCTCAGTAATGATCTTTAAAATTCAATGGTTTGGAAAACATTATAATTTCACTAAAAATTACTTAAACAAACTCTTTTAATAGCCTTCAAAATCAACATCTGAATAAATAATTCATTGAGCTATTATATGACCTACAAGCTAACAGGTAAATATTTGGTATGCAAAAGGCAATAATTTAAGTTGGAATTATAAATGTATTTTAGAAAATCTGATTTTTTGAAATTTTGGTATCCATTAATTTTCACCATTTTTGTGTATTTCAAATACCCCAGAGTTTAATGGTAGTATTCACAAACTTATTTACTTGCAGTTCTGCCTTTCCTTGAGGCATTTCTAAGTGCCCAAAACTATTAATAAGGATGAATAAATAGACACAAATGAGCTTCTTTTCAGTCATTTACAATTTAGTCTACTATGTGCTAATCCTGTGTCCTCCGTTAATCAGCCCCAAAACACAAGTCTTCCATTGTGCTCAGCAGAGATGAGGCATATGTGGTGGAATTCAGTCAAAATATTAATTTAGACATTTGGGAACCATCACCTCCTTGAAAAAACTATCAGGTAAAATACATTCATTTTCAGCCAAGCTAAATTCCCATGTCCATGAATTGCACAATCCTGTTAAAGTCAGTAAGTGTCAAAGTCTTGAGCTATGGACTAGACAACATTGCCCAATAACCACAATTAGGGTTTCCAGCATCTGCTGTTCCTCTTTTACAAATCTGAATTCTTCTTCCTATGCTATCTCTTATATACATTATTCATGCTGATGTTGAAATATTGACAATTTATGAGGAGAGTTCAGGAGCTTTGTGTAGCACTGGAAATCACTGCCCAAATAACAGAAGGAAAATTTACCCCAGGAAATTATCTCATAAACGTTCTTATAACCGCACTTTATTATGGTGTGTTTTTTAAAAAACATATATAGAATGGTATTTTGTTAAGTCTTTGGTTTATCCCAAACTCTAAAACTAGACTTTAAACCCTCAGTTTCAAGTTCCTTCACTGACTTGCCCTGATTTTACTTCTCTTTTTTCCTCCATTCCATATTTGTCCTTTAATCAGTAAGTCTACCTATATGGCAATCATCTCTTACTCTTGGCCTTCATCTTCCTTACACTTGAAATATTTTACCAGTATTCAGAATCACCTTCTCCCCCTAATTCATACAACTCTCAACATACAACAATTTAATACAATTGATATTTAAATGCAATGATTATTTCCATTAATTCACTCTATAGTCTTCAGGAAATGTAATTCATTTTCCCCTTTGCTCTTTATAGCACCAAGACAAAACAAAAGAGATGAAAGCTCACACAATATGTAAATCAGCTATAAAAATAGATATTAGACTTTGGGCCTTTCGCCTGAAAGAAATAAAAGAAGACCTAGTAAGAATCAAAAAGTGGAACTGAAACAAAAATGTTAATATATTTCTCTTTATTAAAAACCTTTGTTTGGTTTTTATGGAAATGTGAGTTTTTATGAAACTCTAAGTATTATTGTTTTGTACAAAACTATGTCTTTCCCGATTCAGAAATCAATCAAATCAAATCTTTGGATTACCAAGAAGAAAATTAGATGTGAGGAAAAATAATCTTGCAGGGCAAATTGAAATTTGGAGCAAAACACACTTTTGAAAGCTAAGAAAAGATGATATAATTATTGTTTGTAGTTTGCATTCAATTAAAATTTACAAATATGCAAAACTCTTTATAGAGGAGATAGGAAGTTCAAGTACAGAGTATCATTTTTTGGTTGAGTACTCTGTGTACGACTTCCATTACTCTTAATAAATAACCACTGTGGGTAACCCAAGATCTGTGACTGAACCAAAAGATTATCCATAATGCATTTTCTTGAGGTTTGTAATAAATGAACTTTTGGCTTGGGGAAGAAGTTGACTTGTTGATTCACTGATTTATTACTAAAGCTAACTCCCAGAGAATCTCTAAAAATATTTTTAACATTAAGTTAAGCAAAGTTTAGAAGGCATTCTAATGTTTTCATCCACTCCTTCTTTGTAGACCACATTTGTTTTCTGTGTAATCCTCTCCCCCTCCTAACAACAGCTGTAGCATTGTTTAGCATCCATTAGTCTAATGCTATTCTTAACTAAAATTACTAAATTGCCTGGAAGAGAAGCACTAGAGGGGGCCAAAGAGTAACTTGGTGTGGGGCGTTCCATTGGCCTGCCCAACATCTTATCCATTCAGTACTTACTAAAATAGATATACTTAAAGGATCAGTCAGATGATCAACTAACGCAAAAGCTCACTAATGATCTACTACACATAAGGCATTATAGTAGGCAATTTTTCAAGAATACAAAGAAATATGTTACTGACAGTATTTAATACTGCTACTTTGACTACCCTCAAGCAATAGTCAAGGGTTCATGACTTGCAGCAATTTGTAATTCTGCTGAGGCATGAAACTGAATTACATGTGGCAAGAGGCGGGTCTCTAGCAGGAATCCTTTAGCTGGAGTGTGCTTAGATGACTGGCTCATATATCTTCTCACAGTGGCTTAGATATTCTCTACTTGTGGTCAAGTTACGATGTACTATTTCTCATGACACGATTAAAAAAAAAAAAACAACTATTTTCTTTGTGAATACTTTTCCTTAAAATAAAATCAGCTAGTTCTGGTGATGAAAGTAAAGTGGAAGGAAAACTACCCAACAAAGTGATAGTTCTAAACCAGAAAATAGGAGCTTTACGGAGACAATTACATGCCAAACTGATGCTAATGAATTTGGGACTATGGTATCCCTCATGAATATTAAGGGCCTGCCACATAAAATAAAGTTTTTATCTTCAAGGATCATTTAGAAAAATATAAAATTCTTTGTCAAGTTACCTTTTTACAACCTGGATTGTCTTCATATTATTCCAGACATGAATGCCATTTTAATTACACCTTAAAATCAGGACATCCATGTTATTTATATCTTTCTAAAAATTGTGCACACAATCACTACAGGATCTACTTTCCTACCATACAAGATTTAAAATGCTGACTAAAAAATGAAAGCTGGTTTTTTGTTGTTTTTTGGGGGTGGGGGGGTAGGTTCTTTCTCCTTAGTTGTGGTTGCTCAATCGCATTTGACTCTTTGCAGGTTCCTCTGTCCGTGGAATTTTCCAGGCAAGAATACCGGAGTGGGTTGCCATTTCCTACTCCAAGGGATCTTCTCGGCCCGGGGATTGAACCCCGTGTCTTCTGCGTCTCCTGCACTGGCAGATAGATTCCTTACCACTGAGCCACCTGTGAAGGCCTTCTTAGTTGTAGGTACTAGCTAATACAGCTTGGGTTAAAATAAGGCTAAGAATCAGAAATATCTACTCCAATTAATTGTGGCAACAGATCAAATAGACCTGGACTAAAACGACTCCATAGAAAAGTGGGATTTGACATATCAATATTTTCTCCTGTTGCCTGAAACAGTTTTTTTTTTTTCTAGGTAGAATAAGGCTGGAAACATTTTTTGAAGCCCAGAACATGGTGCCCATATACGTGATGTCACCCAATGGGAAGTATATGGCATGTCTTGGCCACCTGTCCCTTCCCAAGATGAAGGCCCATCGTTTCTGCTTATGGCAGCTGTTGTTTTCCATCCTCATTTCTTCCTGCTGCTGGTTGTATATCCAGCTATCTAGGGTCTCCTAACCTCCCACTGCTTCTGTTTGTGGTACTTGCCCTTACTATTTTCACTTTATGTAGGCTGTTTCTGTCCTTTCCCAAACTTGTAAAATAGTGCTCCAAATAAGGATTGAAAATCCAATGCTTGGCTTCTTGAATATAATGTTCCTCCTTTCCCTGGACAAGTACTCAGAGAATGGGGGTGGGAAATGGGGATAAAGGAAGTAGGAAAGAAACAAGTCATTTATCTTAAAGTTTGCAAAGTACTTTTTGAAAATGAGAATTCTTTGTATTTTTAAAATCCTCTCCACCCATTAGCCTCAACACTACATTGCTGCTATACTTACACCTCGCTCGTTATGTATTTACTTTTTATATAACTAAGCAGCACCCTGTCATAAATGAAATATTCATGCAAAAAAAAAACCTGCTCAAAATGCATTTATAAAAAGAACATATAAAAACTACCATCTGCTCCCACTCCTAGCAAGCCCTTAGATACCCAAGTGTAAGCCCTCTGATTCCACAAAGAGGTACGGCAATGTGTCCGTGATGTATTCCTGAAAGTCAAAGCTTCAGACTTTGTATTAAGATGGATCTATGAGCTCCGGCCATTGAAATGCTTAGATCAACATTGATGGGCTTAGATATTGCACATAATGAATGCACATGCTAGCATATTGTAATGGGTAGTCATACCGGTCATGTCGTGCTGAAATGAGCTGAAACTCTTCTGGGAAGTTGTGAAAGCATTTTGTAGTCTATTGATACCATAGTACTTTAGAGTATGCCTTCCTTTAAAGAAAATTGTCCTGGCATTTCAGGGCTTCAGGCTAAAGCATGGATGCTTGGATGCTTGACTGGTTTTAGTTCAGCTAAGAAAGCTAGGAACACTTGTGATCTACTTAGGGTATTCGACCGCTCGTACCTGAAGTATCACCATTGCTACCCATAAGATCATATGACTTTTTTTTAGTAGTTTCATTTCTTCCAAATGGTAATTTGAACCTTTTTAAGTACTGTGAATACTTTAAAGAAATTATTCCCTTGCTGCACCCTTCCCTTCCACCACATCCCACTTTCCTCAGTGGTCAATGCTATTCACTCTGAACTCTGTGTATGGAATTTTCATGTTTGTTTGTTTGTTTGTTTGTTTTTTCCTGAGTTGACTGGAATTAAGTCTGCCTGCAAGTAATCACAAGGAAAAATAACAGAAGAATTTTTTGTCCATAAGAACGATACCCAGAGGCAACCAGTCTATAAGTTAGCAGTTCCAGAATCCTCAGGAAACTAGCCTCCTTTTTCATGCTCCTCCATCACTCTCAGTCTTTTGACTTATGGCTGAAGATGGCTTCAGTTCCAGTCATTCCACTGCATTCCAGACAGCAAGAAGAAAAAAGTTTTGCTCCTTCCTTATTAATAAGACTTCCTGGAAGTACCATACAGTTTGAATATACTTTTTCAACTATGACTTAGTCACACTGCCAAATCATGCTGCAAATTACTCTAGGAAACATAGTCTTTTTAGCTTGACACATTGCCACCCATAATGTATTCAGAGTTCTTACACGAAAGAGGAGGGGGAGAATAGATGTTGGGATGGGTAACTCACCACCTCTGCTTCTCTTCCTATGATCATTGCATAACTCCTATTACATATCATTTGTTCAGGTTTAGATTCCTAATTGTCTTAATAATCCAGATGTTCAGCATTCAATAATCAAATTATAGATAAAGTGAAGATAAAAATAAAGCTCTGGGGTATATCAGTAAAGACCCTGGCTCATTATTACACTTCATTTTTGTGTGAAGGCAGTTCTGAGACTGCCTTCAAATGACTGACAATACTTAATTACTTACAGGACCATAGAATTAGCCCTATAAGTTTATGGCCAAGAATTTTGATGCTTTCCCCATCAACAGGAAGTCCATATATTCTATGGACCAAACCAGAATATTTTTGAGTGTGAAAGGGGAGGTCATAATAATTACACTGGAACATCAAGGGTAAATTAGGATGGTTTGGAGCAAAGTGGGGTGTACTTTCAGCCAGATCACCCTCTATACTGGATCCCTTCACATGCCAGATCTCATATAAGTATCAGTTTACTAATAATTAACCAGTCATTTCTCACTGGAAATATGTTAGGATATGAATAAAACATGGCAGAATTGGACTATTAGACACACCATGTGTCTGAATTATACAGAGAAGTGGTGAAGAAACTAAAGGTCCAAATAAGCTATCAGTTCAGTTCAGTTCAGTCGCTCAGTCGTGTCTGACTCTTTGCGACCCCATGAATCGCAGCACGCCAGGCCTCCCTGTCCATCACCATCTCCCGGAGTTCACTCAAACTCATGTCCTTCGAGTCGGTGATGCCATCCAACCATCTCATCCTCTGTCATCCCCTTCTCCTCCTGCCCTCAATCTCTCCCAGCATCAGAGTCTTTGCCAATGAGTCAACTCTTCGCACGAGGTGGCCAAAGTATTGGAGTTTCAGTTTTAGCATCAGTCCTTCCAAAGAACACCCAGGACTAATCTCCTTTAGAATGGACTGGTTGGATCTCCTTGCAGTCCAAGGGACTCAAGAGTCTTCTCCAACACCACAGTTCAAAAGCATCAGTTCTTCGGTGCTCAGCTTTCTTCACAGTCCAACTCTCACATCCATACATGACCACTGGAAAAACCATAGCCTTGACTAGACGGACCTTTGCTGGCAAAGTAATGTCTCTGCTTTTGAATATGCTATCTAGGTTGGTCATAACTTTTCTTCCAAGGAGTAAACGTCTTTTAATTTCATGGCTGCAATCACCAGCTGCAGTGATTTTGGAGCCCCCAAAAATAAAGTCTGACACTGTTTCCACTGTTTCCCCATCTATTTGCCATGAAGTGATAGGACCAGATGCCATGATTTTCATTTTCTGGATGTTGAGCTTTAAGCCAACTTTTTCACTTTCCTCTTTCACTTTCATCAAGAGGCTTTTTAGTTCCTCTTCACATTCTGCCATAAGCGTGGTGTCATCTGCATATCTGAGGTTATTGATATTTCTCCTGGCAATCTTGATTCCAGTTTGTGCTTCTTCCAGCCCAGCATTTCTCATGATGTACTCTGCATATAAGTTAAATAAGCAGGGTGACAGTATACAGCCTTGACGTACTCCTTTTCCTATTTGGAACCAGTCTGTTGTTCCATGTCCAGTTCTAAAGTAACATTAATGAATTATTTCCAGCTAGTTATCCTACTGCAAAGCCAAAATTGCTCCAGGAGATATGCATGAGAGATAGACATCTACTCCTAATGCTCGGAATCTAGTTAAAAGGGACTCTTCTCAAGAACCTCTCTGAGTTTGTAGTATTTTTATCCATCATTCTGAATAGTTTGTCACTTTAATCAGTAACCTGTGACAGTTGACAGCTGCCAGTTGGGAGGACTGGCTCTGGCTAAAGGCCAACCATAGAGAAGACGGCGAGTGTGAGAGCTCAGTCTTACTGACTATTCCCACGTTTGTCATGGGCCACTAACATGGTATTATTTTTGAAAATCACCTCTATGACAGAACCTAACACCAACTTCTACCTTTTTCCTCATTCCCATATGTTTCTGTACATTTTTTTTTCCTATCTGAAAAATACTACTATCTATTTAATTGCGCCTAACTGGTCTGGAAGCTTCCAAAGAATGCTTCTCCTACTCAACTAAGGAGAAACAAAGGCACTAGTAGAATTGGGAGTTAGAAATAATTATTAGAAACATTACTAAACGTTCACATTATACTTTCTTGGTTGTTTCTGGAGTTTTCTTTCCCTGATTTTACAATAAACCATGTATTATGCTAGTTCCAAAAGCATGGATTTTTAAGTCAGGCTTCCTAAGTTAAAATCCCCACTCTGTCATTCCCTATGTAACTCTCAGCCTGTCAACTCTCAGCCCAATGAGTTTACTATTAGGAAGTACCTCATTGTTCCTGGAATATTTATTGAGTTAATATGTTTACAGTGCTTAGAGCAGTGCCTGGCATACAGTTAAGAGCTTTTTAAGGGTTTACTATTTACGACCCAAAGAGGGACACAGGATGTAAAACTTGTCTCTGTGTATAGATCCAATCAAACACACTGAGTCCAAAATCAACTTATCTTCTACAAAACCATGTGCCTTTTCATGGCATCCCAATCTTTGTTAAGTCTACCACTTTCTTCTACACACTCAGCCTCTAAATCTTAAACTTCACTTTTTCTTCCCTCTGTCTTCTCCCTCACTTCTGATAGCATTCCAGGCTTTTCCCAACATCAATTGCCTCCTTTCTCTGCTCACTGCCATTGGCCTAACTTACACTCTCTCAGCTGCTTGCCCAAATAATTCCAAACTTCCCTAACTTGTCTTTGTAGCTTCAGGTTACTCCCTCCAACTCCATTTTTATACAGTTTACGAACATTTGTGTTAAAATCCTACTATAGATCCTTAGACTTCCCTGGTGGCTCAGACGGTAAAGCATCTGCATACAATGCGGGAGACCTGGGTTCAATCCCTGGGTCAGGAAGATCTCCTGGAGAAGGAAATGGCAACCCACTCCAGTACTCTTGCCTGGAAAAACCCATGGACGGAGGAGCCTGGTGGGCTACAGTCCAAGGGGTTGCAAAGAGTCAGACATGACTGAGCAACTTCACTTTCACTTTTTCACTTTTCATGGATCCTCCTTGCCCAAAACAACCTCTAAGTTCCCTATCTGACATTTAACAATTTTGTGATAAGTTTCCAACCTATCTTTCCATCTCATCTTTCTCCATCCTCATATCCCAGATAAACTAGAGAACTAACTGTGCATTTAGGCATCTTAATATCTTTCCCACACTCTTCCAACTACATAGACTGTTCCTGTACTCTTTATTTTCTGGATATCAAAATCTACCAATTTTAAGGGCCCAGGGGAGAGATGCAAATTTCTACATAAAATTACGTTTGCGTTAGAAGTGCTCTTTCCCTCCTTGGATGTTCTGTGACTTGTACATTTGTAAGAATTCATCACACTGCCCTTTAGATTAGAGTTTCTTATTAAGGCCTCCTCGAGGTCTTAATCTACATTCCATCTTTGCTCTTTCCAGTCAAGTCCTTCCTCCTACACACTGGGAATTCCTGGGCCACTGTGTATGACTATGAAACTTTTGCATGGTTACATATTCATGAACACTAACTTTGAGGAGCAGACCTATGAAAAATAAGGATTCTCCTCCCTCTGTCTGATCAGGCCATATGACACAGTCTGTGTCACCAAAAAGGGGGAGCCTTTTCCTAACCCATCTACCCAGTCTGCCACAAAAGGACTGCCTCCTTCCATTCCCTCTGATAAGCCATGCACCTCTGGAAGGAACATATTTTCCTAAATCATGCTCAGTTATAGTTTTGAATAGCAGTGACTCTGGATACTCATAATAAGTTCTTAAAGAAACTGATCAAGATTGTCACAGACTTATGACAGAAGATACAAATAAGGCTATGGCAGAATACTCACACCTCAAAGATCATGGCTTTTCCATAACAGACACCCTCCTTCACCAAGTAGAAAACATGGCATAGTGATGATTAACAAGACAGTTATATGATCATGCACATGAGCAACTGTATGTCATGGCTATAAAATGAATGAATGAATTAGGACAGTACAGACCATAGGAGCAACAAGACTCCAGTTTCCATAACTGCTCAAATATAAATGAAGGTTATCTCTTGCTCACACAATATTCCAAAGAGAATGTCCCTGGTGGCAAGCAGCTCTATTCCACCAGGGTGATTCAGAGATGCATTTGCAAGGTGGATAAGAGAGAGCATTTTGTACAGTGGCACAGCGGCAGGAGAAACCACAGCAGCTTTTAGACAAATGCAGATAGTTTTGTCTGGCCAGGGCATTGGAAGCATGAGCAAGTGAGGCAGAAGCTAAGGCTAGCAAGATAGGCAGGGCCCAGCATGGGAATCTATTTAGAAGTCCTTTTTGTGGGGGCTCCAATCACTGCAGATGGTGACTGCAGCCATGAAATTAAAAAATGCTTACTCCATGGAAGGAAAGTTATGAACAACCTAGACAGCATATTGAAAAGCAGAGACATTACTTTACCAACAAAGATCCGTCTAGTCAAAGCTATGGTTTTTCCAGTGGTCATGTATGGATGTGAGAGTTGGACTATAAAGAAAGCTGAGCACCGAAGAATTGATACTTTTGAACTGTGGTGTTGGAGAAGACTCTTGAGAATCCCTTGGACTGCAAGGAGATCCAACCAGTGCATTCTGAAAGAGATCAACCCTGGGTGTTCATTGGAAGGACTGATGCTAAAGCTGAAACTTCAACACTTTGGCCGGCTGATGCAAAGAGCTGACTCATTTGAAAAGACCCTGATGCTGGGAAAGATTGAAGGTGGGAGGAGAAGGGGACGACAGAGGATGAGATGGTTGGATGGCATCACTGACTCAATGGGCATGAGTTTGGGTAAACTCCAGGAGTTGGTGATGGACAGGGAGGCCTGCTCTGCTGCAGTCCATGGGGTTGCAGAGTCAGACATGACTGAGTGACTGAACTGAACTGAACTGAACTGATACACAATCGAACTTTGTCTTTCAAGTGATGGGCAGTCACCAAAGTTTGTTCCTTGGTTTACTGTCGTCATTATTGTTTTTTTATTTTAAATCAGGATCGTTAACGCCATTTGTCAGGAATGTCAGGAAATTAGCACTTTCAGTAGCATGTGAGCTGATTTGGATTGCTGTGAACAGAAAGGCAGGATCACCAACAAGGCCAATAGGACACCCCAGAAAAAACGATGAGAGCTGAGGGTCAGGCAGTGGCAGTGGAGCTGCAGGGCAAGGGAGAGCAAAAGAGCAGTTTAGGAAGCAGGTCAGAGGAGGCTTGGTGATTATCCAAATCCAGGGGATTCGAAAGAGAAAGTTCAGGATGCTCCAGCTTTCTGGCTGAATTGAAGGCTGCGTCTGTGTCTATAAAAATCAAAAGTAACCCATTTCTACTATAACAGTGATTTCATTTGTGCTAGCCAGTAAGATTTTTTTTTTTTTTTGCTCTGGTCACTAATGAAAATAAGTGCCCTTTCTACTATTAATCCTCTGGAGACCATGAGGCTAAGATTCTTCAAGATGGAATCTCAGAATCCATCATATTGTCAAAATTAAGTCTCCAGGATCCCTCCTGGTTATGAAGGAACCTTAACTGTCAAGGACTGTAAGTTTTCAACAATGGTAGACTGACCTAAACATCACCCAAAACAAAAACAAAAACACTTCCTGGAGCCTACCAATGGAATTCACTTTGCCTAATCTGAAGCTGCTATTCAGTATTCATTGTCTTATTTTGTTTTACAAAGAACTGGAATTTGTCAGTTTGCAGTCCTCAATAAAAATCAGCATGTATTAGAAGATTCCTTGCTCTGTATAGCATTATGAAGATAGCAGCACTCACAGAGGCTTGTGCTTGCTGCTTTATTTTCCCAGCAATGTGGAAAAGGCATGCTGGCCGCTTGAATTCATTTCCCAGGATTAAAGAAAACTGGAAATGGCTTGACTCTTCACTGAGTCTTCACTGCCATATGAGGCTGGCTGAAGATGGCACTCTACGCTGAATTGGCACAGCTCTGCAGCATTGGAATGGTATTTCTTGACAGGGTTGGATGGCATATGTAGTTTTGTGTATTGTTCTGGTGCTTCTTAAATCAAGCTGCCCAATTTAAGCCAAACAAATGTTCTATTCTCCACTGCCCCTCAAATCACGCAGATCCTTTGCTTGGTCATATATCATACCCTCTGACTGTGCTCTGCAAATTTCCCATAACGCTGACAAAAAATTTTCATTATAATAGACATTAATAAAAGAATACTTTCAAGTATGCTTTAAATGAGTCAATAATATGTTATTCCTATAGTTGTTAACTGTTTATAAATTTTTAGGGAGTAAATGAGTGGAAGTCTATAAACATGTATAAAATAAGTGGCTATAATTGAAAACAAAAATGGTTTTAAATCAGTTTCTAGATTATAACTTGAAGGCAATTTACCTGCATTAAATTATAGCCACCATTTAACCAAAGAAGGTCTGCCGTCACTGTGATCTTTGTACAGAAGAAGAGACAAGTGGAAAGAACATTGAGTGCCGGGCATTTCCTCCAACAGTAGGCAAGGTCTCAAACTACTGCAGGTATGTCCTTTGTAGGAGTCAGATTTGACAAATTTTAGGACGATTATATCCATAATCATATCCACGATTTGTCTTATGACTTTATTCTTCTATTTGAACTCATCAAGGTGCCGCATGACTCTCACTACTGATCTAGATCATTTCTCAGCTTTGCTGCCAATCACTCAAGTGCAAGTCCACTCTGGTCCTGCTTTATTTCTCCTGTTTTCCTAGACTGCAGCCCCCCAGATCTATCAGGCAAATGTTTGCCATAACTAAGCTCATGACTCATAGTTCCCAGCACGTGGTGCCATAAGGGAAATAGCTGCATCTTGACAGTGACATACTTTGTGTAAGTCACTGGCATCTTGCAAATCATATCAGTTGGGTGGCATCTAAGGATACCTGAAGTCATGCAGGAAGACAAATGTGCACATATGTTCAATCATACAGTCGTGTTTGACTCTGCCTGTGACCCCATGGACTGTACCCACCAGGCTCCTCTGTCCATGGAATTGTCCAGCCAAGAATACTGGAGTGGGTTGCCATTTCCTACTCCAGGGAATCTTCCCGATCCAGGATTAAACCCATGTCCCTTGCATCTCCTGCACTGACAGGCAGATTCTTTACCACTAGCACCACCCAGAAGCCCTTAGGAAGGCAAGGAATGATCTGAAATTACCTGGGCCTATGATACATTTTAACTGATATTCTAGATATCTGTAAAGTTTCAAAGTGGGCAACAGTAAAGTTCTGATCAAGGAGTTAAAACTTGACAAAATGGCTGAACTGGTGTTATGTTCTGTTTCCCCTCCAAACTGATACGTTGAAACATCCTAACCCCCAGTGGAATGGAAGGACATTGGAAGGTGGGGCCTTTGGGAAGTGATTAGGTCATGGGATGTAGCCCCGTGAATGGGATTAGTGCCCTTGGAAAAGAAACCCCAGAGAGCTCTCTCACCCTTCTGCCATGAGAGGACACAGTGAGAAGATGGCCATCTATGAATCAGGAAGAAAACCCTCATGAGACACTGAATCTGCCGAACCTGCCAGTGCTTTAAGCATGTTTGGACTGTGCAGCCTCCAGAACTGTGAGGAATGAACGTTCATTGCTTAAGCCGCTCAGTATACGCTGGTTTTGTTATAGCAGTCCAAACGGACTAAGACGGTATTAAAACAGGGTACTCCTATGGAATACTCTAGCTGGGTTTGCATATTCCACTTTCCTTTCCTCAAAAATCTGTGAGGTTACTATTATAAAACCTACACCCCAGACTCCCAGGCCTTTTCCTACTTTGTATACTTCATATTTCCTGCTGAGAGCTCATCCCAGCTACATCATCCCACCACTGCATATAGAGTACCTCTCCTATGGCAACTGATCAGCAGATGTCTACCCTGTATGGGGACAAAATATGCCTGTGGGTTTACACTGACAAAGCTCTCTCTTCTCTTATCATAATGCTTGCTGTTTTTGGCCTTCAGTGGTTTGCTTCAGGTAATTCTTGATGTCACTTTCCTTTTCCAGATTTCTCTTTGAACCCTGACCTATGGACTGTTTGGAAAACATCAGCTTCCTTTTATCCTGATCTAATAAGATCACTCTCCCTAGCCTCTTAGATCACCAAGAGAAGTAGGTGGGGGAAGAAAACATTCTGTTTGTTTATCATTTATCAAGCCCTAGGTCTGGTCCCTTTGGAAACAGATGAAAATTCTTCAGTCACTGGGATCAGTCTGTTTTGCCTCAGATAAACCTTCCTGGATCTGAGAAATATGCCTTTTATTCATTTTTTTTTTTGAACATTTAGTTTTCTTTACTGTGGTCAGTGTTGTTTAGCTTCATGTTTTTTCTCCTTATTCCTCTCTTTGCTTTTATTTCTCGTCTGTAGCTCTGCTGCTAGCCCCTGCCAAGTCTCTTTATCATCTGTCTCTACAGCCAGCTTAACTTTCTGAGCCAATGGTGTCAAAGCAGAATGCATATGGGTACTGTCAATCTCACATGCTGCAAGTTGGAATTAATCTCTTATGCCTACGAGATATTTAATCCATGAGCAGAGTAAAACGTAGGTGGCCCTACGGTCTCTAAATTAAAATGCTCTCTCCTAAATCTCTATTTCCCCTCCTGCTATTTTTAACTCAATGGAAAGCCACAAGGTCTGCCTACAGGCAAGACATGTCCTTGATTTTTCCCAAGCCTCTTGCCTAGTTTTCTTCTAAGCTTTGCTATTGGTGGTGGTGGTGGTGTTCAGTCGCTAAGTCATATCTGACCCTTTGAAACCTCATGAACACCCGGCTCCTCTGTCCTTCACTATCTCCTGGAGTTGGCTCAAATTTGTGCCCATTGAATGCGTGATGCTATATAACCATCTCATCCTTTATCACCCCATTCTCCTGCCTTCAATCTTTCCCAGTATCAGGATCTTTTCTAATGACTAAGCTCTTCACATCCCTGGTGACTCAGATCGTTAAGCGTCTGTCTACAATGAGGGAGACCCAGGTTCGATCCCTGGGTCGGGAAGATCCCCTGGAGAAGGAAATGGCAATACACTCCAGTACTATTGCCTGGAAAATCCCATGGACAGAGGAGCCTGGTGGCTATAGTCCATGGGGTCACAAAGAGTCAGACACAAAGCTCTTCACATCAGCTGGCCAAAGTATTGGAGCTTCAGGTTCAGCATCAGTATTTACACTGAACATTCAGGGCTGATTTCCTTTAGGATTGACTGAGTTAGTCTCTCTGAAGTTCAAGGGATTTTTAAGGGTCTTCTCCAGCACCGCAGTTAGAAAGTATCATTTCTTTGGTGCTCAACATTCTTTATGGTTCAACTCTCACATCCATACATGATTACAGGAAAAACCATAGCTTTGACTATATGGACTTTTGTTGGCAAAGTGATGTCTCCGCTTTTTAATGTGCTGTCTAGGTTTTTTTTTTTTTTTCTCCAAGGAACAAATGTCTTTTAATTTCATGACTGCAGTTACTGTCAGCAGTGAATTTGGAACCCAAGAAAGTAAAATCTGTCATCACTTCCAATTTTTCCCCTTCTATTTGCCATGTCATGGGATGCCAGGATCTTAGTTTTTTGACTGTTGACCTTTAAGCCAGCTTTTTCGCTCTCCTCTTTCACCCTCATTAGGATACTCTTTAGGTCTTCTTCACTTTCGGCCATTAAAATGGTATCATCTGCATATCTAAGGTTGTTGATATTTCTCCCAGCAATCTTGATTCCAGTGTGTGATTTATCCAGCCTCTCATTCACATGATGTACTCTGCACAGAACTTAAATAAGCAAGGTGACAATATACAGCCTTAACATTCCCATTTCCCAATTTTGAACCAATCCATTGTTCCATGTCCAGGACTAACTGTTGCTTTCTTACCTGCATATAGGTTTCTCAGGAGACAGGTAAAGTGGTCTGGCATTCTCATCTCTTTAAGAATTTTCCCGTTTTTTGTGATCCACACAGTGAAAGGCTTTAGCGTGGTCAATGAAGCAGATGTTTTTCTGGAACTCCCTCGCTGTCTCCATGATCCAACGAATGTTGGCAATTAGATCTCTGGTTCACCTACCTTTTTTAAATTCAGCTGTACATCTGGAAGTTCTCAGTTCACATAACGCTGAAGTCTAGCTTGAAGGATTTCAAGCATAACCTTACTAGCATGTGAAGTGAGTGCAACTGTACAGTAGTTTGAACATTCTTTGACACTGGCCTTTGGAACTAAAATGAAAACCTACCTTTTCCAATTCTGTGGCCACTGCCGAGTTTTCCAAATTTGTTCACAAACTGAGGGCAGCACTTTAACAGCATCATCTTTTAGGATTCTGAGTAGCTCAGCTGGAATTCTGCCACCTTCACTAGCTTTGTTCATAGTAATGCTTCCTAAGGCCCACTTGCCTTCACACTCCAGGATGTCTGGCTCTAGGTGAGTGACCACATCATCATGGTTATCTGGGTCATGAAGACCTTTTTTGTATAGTTCTGTGTTTTCTTGCCAACTCTTTTGCTTCTGTTAGGTCCTTACTATTTCTGTCCTTAATTGTGCCCATCCTTACCTGAAATATTCCCTTGATATCTCCAATTTTCTTGAAGAGATCTCTAGTCTTTTACATACTATTGTTTTCCTCTATTTCTTTGCCTTGCTCAATGAAGAAGGCCTTCTCATCTCTCCTTGGTATTCTCTGGAACTCTCCATTTAGTTTGGTATATCTTTCCCTTTCTCCCTTGCCTTTTGCTTCTCTTCTTTCCTCAGCTATTTGTAAGGCTTCCTCAGACAACCACTTTGCCTTCTTTCAATTTTTTTTTTTTTACCCCCTTTTGGGATGGTTTTGGTCACTGCCTTCTATACAGTGTTAGAAACCTCTGTTCATAGTTCTTCAGGCACTCTGTCTATCAGATCTAATCCCTTGAATCTATTCATCACCTCCACTATATAACCGTAAGGGACTTGATCTAGGTCTTACCTGAATTGCCTAGTGGTTTTCCCTACTTTCTTCCATTTAAGCCTAGATTTTTCCATAAGGAGCTCATGATCTGAGCCACAGACAGCTCCAGGTCTTGTTTTCACTGACTGTATATAGCTTTTCCATCTTGGGCTACAAAGAACATAATCAATCTGATTTCAGTATTGACCATCTGGTGATGTTCATGTGTGGAAGCGTCTCTTGGGTGGTTGGAAAAAAGTGTTTGCTATGACCAGCATGTTCTCTTGAGAAAACTCTGTTAGCCTTTGCCCTGCTTCATTTTGTACTCCATCGTCAAACTTGCCTGTTATTTCGGTATCTCCTGACTTCCTACTTTTGGATTCCAATCCCCTATGATGAAAAGGGCATCTTCATTTGGTGTTAGTTCTAGAAGATTTGGGCCCATCCTAAATCTCAGCCTCACTTGTTCCAGGTCTAACGGCCTGTCCAACACTCTCTAATCCCTTGCTTCCTAGCCCTTCAGTCACTGTCTGCTGTGCTAAGTCACTTCAGTTGTGTCTGATTCTATAGGACTACAGCCTGTCAGGTTCCTCTGTCCATGGGGTTTTCCAGGCAAGAATAGTGGAAAGGGTTGTCATCTCCTTCCCCCAAGGATCTTCCCAACCCAGGGATCAAATCCCCGTCTCTTACATCTCCTGCATCCGCATTGGCAGGCAGGTTCTTTACCACTAGCGCCACCTGGGAAACTGTGGTCCTGCCCTACACAGAGAGGCTATCTTCAAATCCAAAAGCATCTGGAGAATGTCAGAAAACTCTCTACCATTCCATGTGCACACCACCAGTCGCGTATTTTCTGGGACCCAACGTGAATTTGGGCAATATTCTCTCAGTACTCTGCCTTCACATTAGCCAGGCACTGGAGCTGACCTGGCCAGTGCCCTTTGCCCCAGGAAATGAGCTTCACTATGGTTCCAGCTCACTCTCCCCACAGAAAGCCCTGTATGGATGATTCAGCCAAAGCTCATATCACATCCTGTATCCAGTCTAGATCCTGTGCATTCTCTTTGCTGAATTCATTTTTCTCTGGATACTGCTGGCAACCTGTTCATTTCGTCATAATTCAACCTTCACCTTGTCTATATGAGAGAGATAACATTTTAACCCCACTTTCTCTGGAAGAGCATTAGACTTGGAGAGATTAAGTCACTTGCCTAAGGTCAATGAGATAA
Organism: Capra hircus; assembly: GCF_001704415.2. Lineage (NCBI taxonomy): Eukaryota > Metazoa > Chordata > Mammalia > Artiodactyla > Bovidae > Capra > Capra hircus. The sequence continues at coordinate 21,730,230 of NC_030814.1, forward strand.
TAAGTAATAGAGTCAAGGTCTGAACACCAAGGTCTTGCTCTTATCCATGGCTGCACTCAGTACCTTATGCCCTGAAAGAAGTGCTCATTATCCTGTACAGCCTTATAAGTCCCATTTAGGTATCAGTTTCCCAGGAGATAATTATTTCACTCATTCACCAAAGATTGTCTGAGTACTCAGTAAGTGCTAGTGACTGTACCAAGCCCTGGGAACATATCAGTTAACCAAAGAGGTAGCAGCTATACAGAACCAGCTGTGCTCAGGTATAGATAATGCAGTTATGGTTTAAGGTAAATGAGTCCCCCCAAGATGGTGTTCAATGCCCTGAGGAAGGGTAGGCTCATCTACAGCAGGCTCCAAGCACAGAGAGGCATACTCCATCCTCTGTGGTTGAGGCATCCCCCTCCATTTCTACATTTAGTGATGAATGGGGCATTTGGCATTTCAGTCTACTGAGAATCTGGAATGTCAGAGCCAGAAAGAGTGGTTGAGGTTATCTGGCGTAACCATCTTACTTTAGAAATGAAATAAAGAAATGACATCTGAGAAATTAACTTTTTCAAGACGGCACTAATGTGTAGTGAAAGAAGCGCTTACTTCTCAAATACAGTTGTCCCGATTCCCCATCCAGTGCTTTTGTTGATACATCACATGGTCTCCTGGGGAAAGAACGGGGTACATACGTGTTGAAGCCAAGTTTCCATAGCCAGAAGCAAAAATCTCATGACCGTGGATCAATTTCTCAGAACAGAGCTCCTTCATTTAAGTCACTGCCCATGAGGCATTTCCTCTAGAGTTTTTCAAAGTGGTATGTAACAATCAGGCAATGGGAACTAAGATTTATACGACTAGCATATGCAAATGCTGATTATACCCAATGGTGTGTGGTCTTAGCACTGTCTCCCATTAGAAATGGGGGAAAAACCCCAGAAAACTTAAGAGAACTGCATCTCTCCTATCGAACCTACTTATTAATCAACATAACCACATTTTTCTTTCTATTCCAGACTCTCTTATCCACACCCATCTAGGCAGCATTTTTAGTTGTTCTTTTGGGGGGTTTTGTTTGTTTACCACTGAGGATATTAGGTTAGTATGACTCAGTTCAATGTAGTCACCACATTCTTGTCTTATCAGTTTACCGAGTTTGCAGTTTATGCTGGTGCTTAAGAGTATAATCATCTTGCCTCCCCCACCCCGCCCCTGGCAGTGTCAAGTCAGTCGCTTTGTTTTTTCCTTCTGACACACTTGTTCTGTGCTATATTTAACTCCTGTACATTAGCATGAATATCCAGCCGCACAAGTGAAGTTGCCGCTGTGAATTACTTCCACCAGGTACAGTGGGGGTTTATTCTGCTAATTCCTTTTGGAGATAGTGAAACAGATGCAAATACAACAAGAAAAGGGCTGAACCTTCTCGCCGCAGCATACTGAATATAAATCTCTGTAAGGTTTTTATGTGCAGGATTTTATTCTTTTGCTTTTTTTTTTTACCTACTTTTTTGCCTTTGGTTTTGGCTGGCGCACAAAGCAACTGACAAAAAGGGAGGCTGACAAAATAAATGTTCCTCTGAAAAGAACATCCTCTTAGCATAAAAAGAAACACAGAAGATCCACAACATAAATTACTGGTAAAGATTCCCAACCGTCTAGAACAATACCTAGTACATAGTGGGTCCTCAAACCCTGTTTGTGAACAAAACCATATGTAATTTCTTCCCTTCTCGCTCATCTTCCTTTGGTTGGACAGGGATTCCATGTGAGTTGAGAAGGGAAAGACTGCCAACCAGAAAGGGGGTGCGGTCATTACAGGCTACTTATGTATTTGTCCAGTTCCCCTTCTTTGACTTCACTCTTCCCTTTTGATTTTTGACCTGTGAAACCTCCTTCTCTTCCTGCACCTTTTCCTCCTCCTCCTTATCAGTCTCTCTTTTCCTTTGCCTTTTTTCGTCTGTTTAAGCAGTCTGGCCACAATAGGGTTTTGGTTTCTTTTGTTTTTTAATACAATAAATCACTGCCTCATTAATAAAAATCACTGCCTCACTGAATTTAAAAAATCAATTTTTATTTTTTTTATTCAAGTAAAAATGTTACTTATTTGTCTTGTTTTAATTTTATTTTGTGAGAGAAGGAGGCACAAAAGCAATATTTATTTGATTCTTAGGTGATTTTTTTAATGAATATGCTAAATATGTAAGACAGTTCAGTTCAGTCGCTCAGTCGTGTCCAACTCTTTACGACCCCATGGACTGCAGCATGCCAGGCCTCCCTGCCCATCACCAACTCCCAGAGCTTACTCAAACTCATGTCCATTGAGTCAGTGATGCCATCCAACCATCTCACCCTCTGTCATCCACTTCTCCCATGTTCAATCTTTCCCAGCATCAGGGTCTTTTCCAATGAGTCAGCTTCTCACATCAGTTGGCCAAAGTATTGCAGTTTCAGCTTCAACATCAGTCCTTCCAATGAACACCCAGCACTAATCTCCTTCAGGATGGACTGGTAGGATCTCCTTGCAGTCCAAGGGACTCCCAAGAGTCTTCTCCAACATCACAGTTCAAAAGCATCAATTCTTTGGCACTCAGCTTTCTTTAAGGTACAACTCTCACATCCATACATGACTACTGGAAAAACCATAGCTTTGACTAGACAGATCTTTGTTGGTAAAGTAATGTCTCTGCTTTTTAATATGCTGTCTAGGTTGGTCATAGCTTTTCTTCCAAGGAGCAGGCATCTTTTAATTTCATAGCTGCAATCACCATCTGCAGTGTTGGAGCCCCCCAAAATAAAGTCTGTCACTGTTTCCATTATTTCCCCATCTATTTGCCATGAGGTGATGGGACCAGATGCCATGATCTTGGTTTTCTGAATGTTGAGCTTTAAGTCAACTTTTTCACTCTCCTCTTTCACTGTCATCAAGAGGCTCTTTAGCTCTTCTTCAGTTTCTGCCATAAGGGTGATGTCATCTGCATGTCTGAGGTTATGTTTTTTTTTTTCCCGGCAACCTTGATTCCAGCTTGTGCTTCATCCAGCCTGGCATTTCGCATGATGTACACTGCATATAAGTTAAATAAGCAGGGTGACAATATACAGCCTTGATGTACTCCTTTCCCAATTCATAAGACGGATCACAATTTTTCTTCAAGTAAGGATCTGGGAATGTTTGTGGAAAAGGAGGAAAGGGAGGAAGAACCATTGGGAGGGTAGAAACACTCACAGGTAACAGAAAAAGATGAGAAAGAGGGGTGAGTATAATGGGAGAAAAGCGGGTTTAACTGAAAAATTCACGGAACACTAGTGGTTCAAAAAGAAGGAAAGTCTATGTGTACCCTCCAAGGTTATTCTGGAGGGACAGGGACAAAATGTGAACAGTGCCTGTCCTCCCTGAATCACATCCACCAGGAACACTGGGGCTGCTCTCGTCTTAAAGATCTGTGAATCTCTCATCTAGAAAACCATCCTTCCAGTCTCTTGGCCCTTAAGCTGCTTCAGAGAAGAATCAAAATGGAGCTGGAGGAGGCTTCTAGAATGATGTCCAAAGGCAGAGAACTCTATGCAGAACCACTTCTGCCTGGTGCAAATGAGAATGCACTCAACTTGAGTTGAAAAGAGAAGTCCAGCCAGGTTGATAGTGAACATGTACAGTGACACACAGCCCATGCCCTTTCTAACTGGTCAATGCTGATGCTTTGATTATTAATAGTTTGAGTATCACTAGCTACCTTGGAATAGTAACTGAAAAGGAAAATGAAGGTATTTTAGATTATCCGTACCTTTTAAACACAGCAGTTTAAGCAAGCTGGGGTCATTCATTCATTTATTTATTCATCCAACAAATGTTTTCTTAGTTCTTACTGTTGCCAGGCCATGTGCTAGCTAGCAATGGGAAATGAGGTTTAAGACGAAATTGCTGGTCCAATCTAGGGGTCCTTGTAGATCATTCTTAGAAAATTATATATATATATATATATTTGTTTAATAGGGAGCCCTGAGAAGGAAATGGCAATCCACTCCAGTATTCTTGCCTGGAGAACTGCATGGACAGAGAAGTCTAGGAGGTTACAGTCTGTGGGGTCACAAAGAGTCGGACACAACTGAGCTACTAACACACACACAACACACAATAGGGAGCCAATGAATTTTAAACAGAAGAGTAGAGGTCCGGTTAGTACTGAAAAAATTACTCGGATAGCCAGATAAAGTTAAGACTAGCTAAAATGCTGCTGCAAGAGTATAGGTAAGAACAAGGTTCACTTTAACCAAATCTGCAACAAAGAGACTTGTCCAAAGATAATTAAGACTGGAAACAACAGGACATGGGGTTGAGTTCAGTACTGAGAGAGAAGTCATGGGGGCAAGATGATTCCTGGGCTTCTGATTCCCGGACTTCTCAATGGGATGCATGAAACGTAGGGGCTTGCTTCAGAAGGAGTGATCTTATCAAGGGGGAGAAAAGGGCATGAGCAGAGGACAAGAAGAGGAGTGTGCTGGGCTGAAAAGTGTGAGAAACAGAGGAGCCAAGAGGAAAGCTCAAGAAGACAGGCAGCAGAAGGGGCTGGGGAGATGTGGTCGAAGGGTTAGGAAGAAGATCTGCACAGTGCCGGGCACTGGAGATAATACCTGGTACCACAAGCTTGGTATGAGCATTAAAAGCATGTTCAGTCTCTAATACTATGCCAGAATATCCCTTCACTGTCCCTATTCCCCTTAGTTTTACCCTCCTCCAGGTCATCAACTTCGGAGCTCATTTTCCAAAAAAGAAACTTGATTAGGCGGAGCACCCTTTTTATCATCCCTCACGTCTGCCTTTACCTACAGACGAGGGGCACAGGCGGTCTTTCACGGTCTGATCCCTGCTTACACTTCTAACCCCAGGGCTCATCACCTTGGCATCTCACTTCAGCTCTACCATATTCAGAGCATCATGCTCTTTCATACCTTCAAGTCTCTAAACAAACTGCTTCCACTTCCTAGATTGTTCTCACTGAGTTGATGACTGCATCATCAACTCTGCAAAACTTCAGTTCAAGAATCTAGTTCTCATGTAGCCCGACCTCTACTCAGCCCTAGCTGCTATCATCCACACATCAAAGTCCTTCCTGCTTGCCGCCACGTTTTGTAGATTCTGCCAGTGATACTTTAGCATCATTTAAACCATTTGTTAATGTATTTGAGTTTCTCCCATCCAGCAGACTGATCAACCCATAAAAGCAAAATGATTTCTCATTCTATGTGCAGCAGTTTTATATAGTAGCTGCTCAATAAATGTCTACATAATGAATCCATGGTTTTAGTGTAAAGCCATGGGCTTCACAGACTAAGTACGCCCTGCATTAAACATGTTTAATCTGCATAAACAAATAATAATATAGGACAATTCTTTCATGGGAGTCTCATGGTCAGCTACCTACCCTGATGTTAGATTAAATTTGAGGTTCAGCAGATTACTACATACTGGCAAGATTCAGGCCCTAAAATCATACTACCCTGAGGGCTTTTGTCCTAGTCCTAGTTTCTAATATGGAATTGTTTGAGACAGAGAAGGCATAATGTGGTATGTGCTCAGTTGCTCAGTAGCATCAGACTCTTTGTGAGCCAATGGACTGGAGCCAACCAGGCACCTCTATTCATGGTATTTTCCAGACAAGAATACTGGAGCAGGTTGCCATTTCCTACTCCATGATAATGTGGTATGCCTGGGTTCAAATCCCTTTCACTGGTTATTACCAACTGTATGATCATGGGCTATTTAATTAACCTCTCCATTGTTCAGCTTCTTCACTTATAATAGATGAGGAAACAGTAGAAACAGTGGCTGACGTTATTTTGAGGGGCTCCAAAATCACTGCAGATGGTGACTGCAGCCATGAAATTAAAAGACGCTTACTCCTTGGAAGGAAAGTTATGACCAAACTAGACAGCATATTAAAAAGCAGAGACATTACTTTGTCAACAAAGGTCTGTCTAGTCAAAGATATGGTTTATCCAGTAGTCATGTATGGATGTGACAGTTGGACTATAAAGAAAGCTGAGCACCGAATAATTGATGCTTTTGAACTGTGGTGTTGGAGAAGACCCTTGAGAGTCCCTTGGACTGCAAGGAGATCCAACCAGTCCATCCTAAAGTTCAGTCCTGGGTGTTCATTGGAAGGACTGATGTTGAAACTAAAACTTCAATACTTTGGCCAGCTGATGCGAAGAGCTGACTCATTTGAAAAGACCCTGATGCTGGGAAAGATTGAGGGCAGGAGGAGAAGGGGATGACAGAGGATGAGATGGTTGGATGGCATCACCGACTCAATGGACATGAGTCTGGGTAAGCTCCAGGAGTTGGTGATGGACAGGGAAGCCTGGCGTGCTGCGCTTCATGGGGTCACAAAGAGTCAGACATGACTGAGCAACTGAACTGATTGAACTGATACCTCCCAGAGATGTTATGAGAATTAAGTGAGTTAATAAAATGAATGAATTAGAACAATGTCTGGCCCATAAAAACAAGTCTTAGTTTCTAAGACTTGTGAATTCTTTTAACGATATTAGTAATTGAAGTTATAAGTATCCATGTACAACTTTGTGTGTATACACAATTAGCAGGATAAGCACCATATGCCAATAGAATTTCATGAAAGCCCCAAGGGAGAACCTGATTCTATAATGCTGCTGCTGCTGCTGCTAAGTTGCGTCAGTTGTGTCTGACTCTGTGTGACCCCATAGACGGCAACCCACCAGGCTCCCCTGTCACTGGGATTCTCCAGGCAAGAAAGAATACTGGAGTGGGTTGCCATTTCCTTCTCCAGTGCATGAAAGTGAAAAGTGAAAGTGAAGTCTCTCAGTCGTGTCTAACTCCTCAAGACTCCATGGACTGCAGCCCACCAGGCTCCTCCATCCATGGGATTTCCCAGGCAAGAGTACTGGAGTGGGTTGCCATTGCCTTCTCCAATTACATAATGAAGTCAATACATATTTCTGCCCATCTTTCTGTCTGAGTTCCCTCTTCACCATGAGGTGAACAAGCTCAGAAGGTAAGAATGAAGGCAGAGCAGAGCACGCAGGGATGAGACTATTTTTAAACAAGAATTTTGAGATGACTAGATACTAGTGATGCCAATCAACAAACATCCTTTATGTATACCCACTATAGTTGAAGCACTGTTCCAGGCACAATGAGGTTAACCTCTTTTATTTAGGGCTCTTTAAAAACCTCTAAAATCATGCAGACTCTCATAATTTTTGGCCTTACAGGATCCTTATACTATGACAAGGAAGAATCTAGTTTTTCTGTTTTTTTTTTTCCCCCCTGCCTTGTGCCTTTTTTTTTTTTTTTCTAAAATAGCACTCTTATCAACGTGTATAGGTACTATGGTGATAGCTGCTATATAAATACAGGAAGAGAGAACAAGAGAGGAGGGGGAGGTAATTAGCTCAATTGTATAAGACTTTAAGAAGTAGGAGAAAGGTTCTCATAATTTCATTCCTATCACCAAAGTGGCAGAAGAGAGAATTACTGTCAGCTTCAGGGCACAGTGCTGACTCCAAGACAGAGTCCACTGGATTCTTCCACCTGACCATGCAGAGCAATTCTCTCCTCCTGCTCTTCCCCTCTATGTAAATAACTTCTTTATAAATGGGAAAATGGAGAGCAAGCCTTTCAAACAGTTGTCATAAATTAGAATAAATTGCATTAATTCAAAATGTAAAACTAGGAGAGCCAGGAGAACATGCAACATATTTTCCCCAAATAACACTGTGAACAAGCGCAAGTGTATACTCTGGGCATATGTATATCTTTCCTCTGACTGACAGCCTGAAGGGTAGTCCATGTGATTTTTGTGTTGCTGAGGTGGAAACAATCTTTATTTGGATTGAATAGCAGAGTAAACAGGAATGAATAAGAGACACAAAAGTTTACAGTACAGATGGTTTTTCAATTCTTTTTAAAAACTGTATGCCTTATCAATTAAAGGTGCTTGTCTTTTGTTCTGGTTAACCGTCCAAGAGCCTTTTCATAATTGTACACCAGGAAAAGTTAGAAGTGGTTGGTGACTTAGATCCTGGGTTAATGCCACACAGGTGACATGTAGCAGTAAAAGCTTCTCTACCTTTTATCGATGAACGTTAAGATTAATCTTGCAGTACAGTTAAGAAAGTCATTAAGGAAACTAAAAACCTTAGTGAAAACCAGCCAAAATAAAAAGGAGATTATCATACTAAGTAAGCCAAAGACAAAAATTGTAAAATATTGCTCGTATGTGGGATATAGAAAATGAAAGCATATAAATTAACTCATACACAAAACAGAAGTAGACCCACAGACATAGAAAACAATGGGGAAGGGTAGGGGGGAGGACAAATTAGGAGTTTGAGATTAACATATACATGCTACTATATATAAAATAGATAACTGCTAAGAACCTACGGCATAGCACAAGAAGCTATACTCAATATGAGAAAAGAATCTGAAAAAAATAGATATATATGTGTATATACATATAACTGAATCCCTTTGCTGTACACATGAAACTAACGCAATGCTGTAAACCAACTATACTTCTATTAAAAAATTCAATCAAACAAGGAAGATACACATACATATGTATTGTGTGTGTGTGTGTGTGTACACACACATATACACATGTTTTGGGGGGAATGGGTAAAAGAGTTTGATGATTTGAGGAAAATATTAAACGGTGTGCCAAAAGTGGTCTCTAGAGACACTGAAGAATCTGATTAAACTATAATTACGCCTACCTGTAAGCAGCATACACCTGTGCACCGAAAAACCTTCCTTCTAGAACCGGAAGAGCATTTTCCTTCCCACACAGTCATCTGGCTCCATCATCTGAATGAACTGCCTTGGGTACCACAAGGGAGGGATAATGGAACTATCCACCTTCTGTCAACAAGGCCCCCTTACTCACTCTGGAAGGCAAACGGCTATTCTGCTTGAATTAGCCAGAGCTTTATGAGAATAATGACAAAATGTAAAATAAAACAGCACCACCTAAACATTTACTCAGCGTTTTGGTTTCATATGACTATGGCACTGAGCCATGGTTTTTCCTTTTAAATGGTGTCAACCAGTGCCTTTATCCGCAACATTTTTTGACCACAGACTCTAGGGCAGTTCAAAGGCCTAATTCAGGGGTCCCTTGAGGGAGGAAGGAGCAGACTCTGGGGTCTGACTTCCAGGCCAGTCCTGGATTCTGCAGGCTCTTCTGCCTGCCTTGAAAAGACTGGTTATGGCTCTCTGGGGTGCCCTAACCTGGAATAGTTCCCACAGAACGATCAATGGCATATCATCATTTCTTTCCTTTTCCCAAAGAACCGGATGCCCAGCAAATAATGCACATGTAGTCAAGAGCTGAGAGCCTAATGCACATAGGAAACGTGCTGCCCTCCAAATCAGCACATCAGGCCACCAGATCCCAGGCTCGGGCAGGAGTTAGTCATCGTTTTCTTACACGAGTCACACACTTCTCCCAGGACCAATGCATCTTCCTCCTCTCTACATAAAGAATTAGCTGAACAAAGTAAAAATAAGAGGACTCTGGGGCTGCAGATGGCTGACCAGCTGTTTCTGGGTGACTCCCCATGAATCAGTGCCTCATCTGAGCTTTAGTGCTTCCATGTTTGGGGGGCAAAATATTCTGCATTTTGGAAAAGTAGTTCATGGAAAATAATACGGCAAACTAACATTTATAGAAAACCACAGTAATCTTGGAACAAATGTCCTAAATTATGTACTCAAAAGCAGATCCAATTTTACCCAAGGTTCTCCGTCTGCATGGCTTGTAGGACCCCTTTTTGTTGTTGTTTGTAACTGCGGCTCCTCCCAAACCCCAACCCAAGTGCCTCTTTTTAAATGATATACCGCTTTATACAGTCTACCACGTAGAGGACAAAATTCAGCCTGGAGAAGAGGCAAGGGGGTGGGGGTGAAAGGATTTAAAGGATTTCACTTTCTATCCCCTTTGGAGATTCATCTTTTTTTTTTTCATTTAGTTTGAGGGTGAGATTATTACTGCTTTTAAAAGCCTCCTGGTTCCTTTTTGTACAATATTTATTTCTCAGAGCTTAAGTGCAATGTTGGGGGTATTGACAAAATAGAAATAAAATGGAACTTTACATTCCAACCTCTCCCACGCTCCTGCAAAGCGGAAGTTTCTGACAAATCAGGAGTTTCACGGAAGCCTTTTCCTGGTTGTCCTCTTCAATTTTCAGATGACTGTTTGATGTGCATATCTCTAAGAGGGTTTATTTTAATACACAGGGGAGGAGAGATAGTTCCAAATGCTTATTATCAGGAAAACAGCATTTTATGTGATAGGAGAGTACGGAAACCTTCTGTGATCATTTTTATTCAATGAAACCCATTCCTTTGGGTGGGAGAGTCAAATGCTAGTACCCACACATGCTGCATACATACCAGCACGAGAGCGGGAGGAATGCAGATTTCTGTATCTGAGAGCAGCTGCTAAGTGAAATGGAACGTCCAACAGATGGCTGCATTGTCATTGTTGGGGGAGGAGGCGCAGGGAGCTATTTTGGTTTTTCTGTTGAGTGTGTGTGTGTTTAATAGGATGTGTTCTCCCTACCTGGATCTCTCGTGTTATCAAGAGCTTTTACTCACTCTAAATCTTAGAGCTAGAATAGATCTTAAGAGATCATCCGATCATCTTACATGTAATGGGAGAAGGAACGAGAAGATAAGGACACAGAGCTTGTTTACAGCAAGGCCAGAACTCTCTCATTAGGCCATACCACACAGGAGTCATGCATTTCATTTACTTGAATATTGGTATTTAGCACCAATACCAAAGCTCAAGAAAAATAAACACTACAGCAGTTGCAGTTTCAGTTTAAAAGGTATGCGTGTATCATTTTCTTTTGAAGTGTTTGCGTGGAGTTGTCTTGTAATTCTCACATTAGAAGAACAAAGACCCTTTATAAGCAAAGTTACATCACGTCTGTATTAAATATTTGGGACAAAATGACCAAATGTGAATAACATTCTCTAGAATCTTAAGATTCTATAGCAGTTTCGTATTCCAGAATACACAGAGTTAAACTTCTGAGTCAGAGCTATCAAAGGCCATGGTTAAGAAGCAAACTGATAAGCGTCGGGGTCCCATTACGGCCAGTCTGAAAAAGGTCTCCATCCCCCTTCTGATGGGAGCCTTGGGTCAGTTGTACAGTCACATGGCTCACCCATTGGTTCGTGTTTTTTTCCAGAAATAGAATCAATAGAGAACAGACAAACCCACAGTTGCCAGTTCGTACAGTCTTGTGGTTTCTGTCAGGGGCTACAGACTCGAGCAGGTCTACCCGATAATGAAGGCAAACTATTTCAGTTCCTGTGGGTCCAGAGCGCCTCAGCAGAGTTCTGGTTTCAAACAAATGAATAACAAATTAAAAGGTACAGTAAAATAAGGGGGGGGGGGTGGAAATATCTTAACTAAAATCAATGGAGGAGAAACGGAGTTAAAAAGCCTGCCTTCTCAGCAACAGTCTGTGATGTGTTTTGTTAATCTCCTAAAATTTATGTTAAAAGCCTTTTAACAGAAAGTCAATATATTTGGGTGGTTGAGCAAGTATATCATCCTGTACCGGCAGCTGCATTAAATGACGCAGAGGCTCCACTGTCTGTAGGAAATGAACAGGGATCCATCCTACGGATGTCCCACCTTCAGGAGGCCATACTCTTTTTTCCAAAACAGTCCGTGGAGCCCAGCCAAGGACTGTGCCCACCTTTCTACCAAAGCTCCCCACTGATGTCAAGCGTCCTGGAAACGAAGCAGGATCAGAATACCAGAAGCATAACCTAATAGAGCCAAAATGGAGAGCAAATGGAAAATAAAGTTTCTCGATAAAAATGTGACCTGCTGTTACAAATTTGTTGAGGGAGAGAAAACAGCAAAACAAAAAGTACTGTGAGCAGACTTCTTGGTGCTGAAATTCTGGAAGATGGCTGACTAGCAAAACACCTAGATACTTAGGAAACTTCCAGACAAAGGTTGAAAAGTAAGCAGGACAGCAAGCAAAATCAAACTGCGGATGAGCCTGAAATGCGGCTACTAAAATGTGTCTAGAGGTGCAAATGACACTAAAACATAAGGCGAAAACTAGAAACAGGTTATCAGCAGCTTTTTACACCCATGATTTCTGCCTACTTATATCCACTGTATCTTCTTCCCACCTGGAACAATTTGTTGTGCTCATGGGTAAGCCATGCTGGGAAAACACAGGTATGAACTATGAACGTGGCGGTACAAATGAGCCGGAATGCTGGGCCCAAAGGAAAAGTTTCAGCTAAGAGGCCCTGTCATACCCACTGCTCCTGGAGATGCTCTCATAATTTCCCCTGAATCCATAGTGTGTATGTGTGTTGTCTGTGATTGTGTGTGTGCGTGTGTGTGTGTGTGTGCGTGTGTGTGTGCATGTGTGTGTGTGCGTGTGCGTGTGTGTGGCCAAAGCCACCAGGGGCTTCTTTGATCTATTATGGCTATGACATTTTCAAATACTCCACTTACTTTTCCGGGATAAGCAGCAAAGTATTTTTATGAGAAGATTTTTGGTAGAATTCTAACCAAAAGTAATTATTATTATTTTTTTTTGGCTGCGCTGGGTCTTTTGCTGTGCGCGGGCTTTCTCTAGTTGCAGCGAGCAGAGGCTACTCTCTAGCTGTGGTGTGTGGGCGTTTTGCTGAGGTAGCTTTTCTTGTTGTGGAGCATGGGTTCTAGAACCTGGGTATCAGTAGTTGCAGCTCACAGGTTCAGTTACTCTGAGGCATGTGGGATCTTCCCAGATCAGGGATCCAACTGGTGTCCCCTACATTGGCAGGCCAATTCGTAACCACCGAACCACCAGGGAAGTCCCCAGCAGCAAAGTCTTAAAATAAAACTTCTGTATTTTTTATGCTGTATACATTTTTTTTTTCATAAGAAGAGATTGTTATATCTACTTAATACTTTGACTGGCATCTTATTTTCGATGTGGACAAAGAAGGTCCCAAATGCTGAGGATGAGCTGTCAAGACAAATTTCCATTTCAATCTCTAAATACTTGTTCTATCTGGAAATCATCAAGATGTTCTCTTTGATGAACACTCTGCATTTTTTTTTTTTAAACAGGAATGGGCTTCTGGTTTGGAAATTTGATAAGGTAATGTTGTAGAACAGAGCTACATTTTCACTTTATTTTCTGTGTCCAGCCACTAATGGCATTAAGGAAAAAATCAACTTTTTTTTTTTCCTTTTTTTTTTTTTGGTTTATCATTCTAATGGTTCTTAGGCTTTCACTCTAGCACCCAGAAAAATAAATAGCATTTCTTCAGGTAGCTTTCTAACTTCTACCTCTTCAACTTCTTTATCTAGCCAATTTTTTTTTTGAGTTTTATTTCTCCTTCTGCCTGATCCCCTGAACTTGCTATTTCAGACTTTCTTCACTGCAAGGAAAGTTTCCTCACTTGGTACTTCAACTTCAGCTTCTCTGCTCCTCCTTCCATGGCTGAGAGATGAGCTCAATCCATCCCTTGCCAGGCTTCTAAATGCCCAGCCCAGTGGAATGTCAGGCTACCTACCACTGCTCGCCACCCCAGGAGAAGATAATAGAGTTCCATCTCTGCTTGGAAAGTCCTTAGCAAAAGAGATCACAAGGAACTGTTCTAAGTGATAGACACAGTATAAATGCATGGGATCAGAGACATAAGAATTACAGAATGTTTAGCCCAGAAGACACCTAGAGACCATTCATTTTCCAGTGGAGGAAACTGGTCCTCAAACCTGATTGATAATCTGAAGTTCTGGAGAGAAGAGAATAACATAATATATACAAAGTGTTTTATAAACTATATAGAACTATACTGGATGCATGCAAAAAAAATCAGTGGTTGTCTTCTACGTAGTATGTCTGAGTTATTCCAGAGATGCTGCCATTACTCAAAATGTTTTAAATCTCTTCTTTAAAATTGTCATTTGTGGCAGTTAAGATTGTCATTGTACAGTCACATCTTGTTCTTATCATTAAAGGTATTTTCCAGGGCTCAGACATTCATCTCAGATTTGATCTTAAATGTCTCTGAAGGCAGAAACCATGTCTGTCTTGCTCCTTGCACCTGGTATACTGCCTGCCACTTAGTAAGCACCTAATAATTACTTGTTCAATAATTAAAAAAAAAAAAAGATCAAATCCACCCTCAGAGAATAATGATTTGCTGTGATTGATAGGCAAAAGCTCTGAAGACATTTTTCAAAAGAGAATTTTCCAAATAAAATTATTTTTGAGCTATAACAGTGTTGTTGGAACAAGTTCAAGGTTTTTTTAATTAGAAGGGCACAAAATTCATTGTATTTACACATCTGTGTTCTGGCTGACCTGCTGACATTGTTGAATTTATTTATATCTCACCTTCCCCCTCAAAAAATGAGGTGGATTGAAACAACAACAACAAAAAGAAACCCATAATAGCAATAATGTTAATAAAAAGCACATTACTATAATCATGTTTCAGATATGCACAGCAAAAACACACACACACACACACACACACACACACACACACAGCCCACAGGGTGGGTTCCTTATGTGTGGTTAGCTGAGGAGTGACAGTAAGTAACAAGAAATAGAGAACAAATAAGACTCACCCAGTCTCAAGCACATGTCTGCATGCCATCTGGCCCTTGTTCCCGTTGAGTAAAAGAGTTACTTAGAGCTAGTAAGAATGTAGTCATAAGGAAACATTCTGGGGTAACTGGAGTGACAAAATTCCCAGATTGACAATAAGCGCCCAGGAAGAAAAGCGATCGCAGGTGTCACAACACCCAGTCACCACTGTCGTTAGCACCAACAGGTAACGTCAGTTTTTAGGATTCTGTGTGACACATACGAGGGAGGACAGTCCCTCTCCAGTGGACTGATACTTTAACTTGTCTGAAGAGGAAAGAATGAACAGAACCCAGAGAGAAAGGCTCAGTGACCACAGGACAGCCTGTCCACCTTTTCCCACGTGTGAGTTACTCTTCAGAGAGCCAAACAGGAGCAAGTTCACAGTTGCTATAAACACACAAGTTAGGCACACACTCCAGCATCCAATCCAAACCACAAAAGCGTGAACTTTTCCCTGTTTCAACTAACTGCAGGCTAAATCAACCTGGCCAGGTGAAGGTGAGATTATCTTTCATGAATTCTGGGCTCAGGGCTTGAATTAGGAATTACTCAGTGAACACGTTTACTTGTTCTTTAACTGCTCTCTGAAACATCAAATTAAGAACATTCAAGTTGCTCCAGTGAGCAGCATAGCAAAATGGGTACCTCCTAAAAATGAAACCAGAGAATGCTCAGAAGAAGAAGTAGAGAATGCTGAATTCACACCAGGCCCCTGGTTTGCTCATTTCGGAGCCACTCTGGTTTTGAGGAGGAGGGCCAGGGCCATGGGTGTCACTCATGATGTGTGGCATTCACATGAACAAAAGTCACTTCTTCTTCCAGAAAAAAAAAAAGAGCTCTTCCAATGCCATAATTAAAAGCAAGAAGGCTTACTTGAATTCTGAAATGGTGAAAATTCGAAGTGTGCCTTTTAGCTAAGGAGGTAATATCAAAGGCAGCGTCCTGATTTTTTGTGAAATCTTTCATAGAGAATTTATGAGCCAGCATCACTCCCTGAAATCCCATCCCAAGCCCTAACTCCAAGATTAGGTTCCAGTACAATCTCCACAGTACATACAAAGTAGATTTCTAAACTACAAATCTGATTCAAAACTATAAAACTACACAGGTTTAAATTCTTTCATATCACCCATATTGCTTACAGATTAAAGTCCAATTTCTAAGCTGAACTTATGAAAATTTTTTAAGGAACTAGATCTTTCCCATCTTCCCAACTTCATCTTCCAAACTCCTCCATGTCCATCCTAAGCGCCAGCCCTAATGAACAATTAAAGTCTCAGAATCCAGGATTCCAGCATTTTCATTTATACTTCCGTTTCCTCTGAAAAAAACAGAGCACTTTCTTCTGCCTTATTCCCTGGAAACACACTAGTCACTCTTCATGACACAGATTCGCATCATCTCTTTGAAGTCTTTTGCCATCTTTCTCACTTTCACCCTGGCCATGCACACTCAAGTGCTGCTACAAGCAGTTCTAAAACTACAGCATGTTTTGAACCATTCTGACTTTGAGGGTGTTTGAATCCCAGTGGTATGATGATAACCCTGGGATTCATTCCCAAAGAGATCAAGCACATGAGCATGTTCCCAACCCACCTGTTGGACTATGGCTATTCTCACTCTCGGAGAAGGCAATGGCACCCCACTCCAGTACTCTTGCCTGGAAAATCCCATGGATGGAGGAGCCTGCTGGGCTGCAGTCCATGGGGTCGCAAAGAGTCAGACATGACTGAGAGACTTCCCTTTCACTTCTCACTTTCATGCATTGGAGAAGGAAATGGCAATCCACTCTGGTGTTCTTGCCTGGAGAATCCCAGGGACAGGGGAGCCTGGTGGGCTGCCGTCTATGGGATCGCACAGGGTCAGACACGACTGAAGCGACTTAGCAGCAGCAGCAGCATTCTCTCTCTACTCTGCAGGGTAATGAAATGCTTGAGCAAGGTTTGGTTTTAATAACTGTATTAGTCTGCTTGGGCTGCCATAAGGAAATATCATAGACTGGATGGCTTAAACAACTGAGAATTATTTTCTCACAGTTCTGGAGACTGAGAAGTCCAAGAACAAGGTGCTAGTCAATTCAGTTTCTGGTGAGAGCTCTCTTCCTGGCTTAAAGGCTGTTGCCTTCCTGCTTTGTCCTCACGTGGCCTTTCCTTAGTACATGCACATGGCAGAGAGAAAGCAAGAGAGTTCTGTGGGATCTCTTCTAGGACTTAAGGGCGCTAATCCTGTCAGATCAGGGTTCTTCCTTTATGAACTCATCAAACTTAATTACTTCCTTAGAGGCCCCATCTCCAAATACAGCTACACTGGGTGGGGGGTGGTTAAAGCTTCAACAGATGAATGCTGGGGAGAGGTGGCACAAACATCTAGTCCATGGCACCCACCTTGCATTTCCAATATCCAACATAAGTCCTTGGGATGTCTGTAAACATCTATGATATGATTAAACACCAAACCACATAAAGGGAGGAGGAGGAAAACCGGATAACTCATTAATCAAAAGTACTCATTTAGTGTATACCATGTGCAAAGCCCTGTCATAAAACATATCAGTGTTATTAAGAAACTCACACTCAAACAATCTAATTGGGAGTTGAAACACAAACATGTTGCAAGTCAGTGGATCTAATAATAAGCAATCATAGGGTAGGGCAAAGAGCACTGGATTTGGAGTCAGAAAGCACAGCTTTGCTGTTTCACCATCCATGTGATCTGAAAGCAAGCTGCTCATCTCTTAAGACTCAGCACCCAGGTGACATATTCCTAGCTGAGGAAGCAAGTGAGAGTAAGTAAATGTGCTTTGGGAATGCTAATACCACCTACACAAAGAAAAGCAGTGTGGCCAACTCCTCCAAGCCTCCTTTAACAAGATCCGTGACACCTTCCATCCTCCCAAGCTTCTCTGCAGGACTCAGCCTTCTGGGAAGACAGGGCCTGCTGCACTAGCCACACTTGGGCATGGCTGCTTCTCACCAGTCTCAAAATTCAGTGTTTCACACCAGTGCTCCACCAGGAAAAGAAGAGCTCTTGCTTGTTTCCTGCATTTGCTCTCTTGCATGGGAGAGAACCAGCATACTTCAACTCTGAATCATAAAGAAGTTGTGGTAAAAGCGGAATGAGAAATTCTTCACAAGCAAACGCCACATGGGTTACTTCAAGGCTCCATGCTCTGTTGCAGAAACGCTCAAGCACTCAAAACGTGAAAGCAAAGGTTAAAATGGCTAAGAGCGATTTAAATGTGGAGGCCCCCAAACACTGAAAGTTCTTACTAGAGATCCAAGAGCTTGGGCTATCAGCGGAGAGAGAATTTTCTGTCAAAGATGAAACACTCACTCTGGGGTCAGCACCAGGAGAGGAGACTGATCTTGACCAAATGCTAATTGTTGCTTCACCTTTTAATCGGCCGCTATCAGATCACACCCCCAAATCTTAAATAAGTGTGTGATAATTGCCGAGTTTGTGGCAGCGAGTGGAGTCCAGGTGGAGCCGCAAAGGAAAAAACAGGAAAAATGCCTCCTCACCAGAAATAAGAAACGAGCATGGGAGACAGATTCAGACACCTCAGGCTCCCAAACCCCTGTTGAGAAGTGTGTGTGTGTGTCTGTGTGTGTGCACATGCACACGTTATTTATTTATTTTTAAACCGCCTCACTTCCCACTGACACTGGTGATGCTCTTCATTTCATGTCGAAAAAAAGAATTAAGAGGTGGAAAGACAAGAATTTTGAGAGAAATTGCTCTGATTCCTTCAAAGCCAGGCTCCAGCACTGACTTTGTATGTATTATTGACTGTGTATCAAGATGCAAGAAAACACCACCGCTAAAGAAACAGATAATAAAAACTTCAATTGAAAATGTAACTGACATATCATGATCTGACAAGTACAGCTTTTAATAGCATTACTTATTTTCTTTCTGCTCCTTAAAGATGTAAAGGTGCCATGCATATAAACTATACTCATTTGAGTCGCTGGCGAAGTACTAAAGCAAAAACATGAGGGGGCAATCCCGGCTGCAGGAAGTGCAGGTCACCCGTCCAGTCACTGGGCAGTCAGGATAGATACACTTTACAAATCTCTTAAATATCTGCCTCCAAGCTCTTCACACGGGAGTTCACACAGGCAGAGACATTTTTTTTTCTTCTTAATCACGTACCTTTTAAGATTCATAATTTGGGATGAGCAAAAGGCTCGGCAGGAGGTGGGGATGAATTAAAAACCATAAAATTGATGCTATCACTCTGATTGACATACCAGTAGTGCAGCATACATTTCCTGTTTGTCAGGAATGAAAGGTGTTCACATTCTGTAATAATACCTAATAATGTTTTGGAAAGACAAACTGCTGTCTGACTACATTTTAGCAAGATGGATTTTTTTTTTTCCTTTCTGTCAGCTCTGAAATCAGAAGCTAGAGTATATATTACAAGCCTCTATAAAGGATGACCTAGATATTTAATAGCTGCAGCTATTCCAGTCCACTACCTGGACCTCCCCAGGTCTCTGATGCTATATTCTAGCATGCCCAAAATCACCATCACACCTTAAGACTAATTCAATAGAGTATCCAGGGACCTGGCTGTCCAGGACTGCCATACAAAACTTACGGAAACTAGTATTCTTTGCTAGCTGTAGCTGTCTCATCACAGAACTGGCCAACCCTCTACTTAGAGGTTTGTCTAATCTGACAATTAACATTTTGTGCAGGGTAGTAAAGAGAAGCCTGTACATAAGGGATCCAAAGACCTGAATTTCTCTATCTGCCATGTTACTGACCAGGGCCCCATGAGCAGGTCATTTAACCTGTCCACATCTCAATCTCATCACATTTAAAACAGATATGTGGCCACTTGCCTTGACTACCTTACCCGAGGAGGTTATTGAAAACATTGAAGCAAAATGATAGTTCTGGAATTGGCACGTGTCCTCCATCTTGTAGATCCCAAATGTGATTTTACATTAGTTAAACAAAGGATTTGGGAAATGCTGAAAGTCATCTGTTTCTGTTTTGGTAATTTAGCAAAAACATGAGCAAGAATCAATGAGGTAGTAGATCATATATGACAAAACATCAGAAAAAATCAAATCCTGTTATACCATTCAATAATTATTCTTAGGGTGAACTGTGAGTCAGAGACCAGTCCTAAACTTTCTGCTCTGTTTTTGACATTTATGTTCCTACTGAGACTTGACTGTAGGCCCCGACTACCTAGGGTTTCAAAATGTTAAAATTATTATTTTGATGACAGGAGAATATAGGATAAAAATGAAAACTGAAAATTTCAGGAGGAAGACAAAATTGGAATGTTTGTGCTAAATATTTTAATGACACATTTTTGCTTTTTAAATCTCTGATATTCTGTTCTTTCTAGAGGCGATTTCAAGAAAATAAAAATGTAAAATCCATGCTATAATTATTGTCTAATAATACCAAGCTTCAAGTGTCGGGTACTAGAGTCTGAACAATCCTTTGTTTCCAGGATTGTAAACACAGATTTGGATGCTTGGGGAAGGCCAACAGAAAACTGACCCAAATGAAAAAAGGGGGACGTTTTGTAGACCCTTCTCTTGGTAATAGTACTGTGGCAAAGGAATCACAAGTGCTTTTGAATACAATTTTATTGCTGTTGTTTTTGCTAAATCAAATAAAGGCTTTAAGCAAAAACAGGTTTCAAGCCTTCTGCTTATAATTGCACTTCATGTGACTTGACAATGCTGATTTCTGTGTAATTTTTAAAATCCATGTTTGGTAAAAAAGAAAAAGCTTGACTACTCGTTCTTCAAAGTTGCTCCTAATAAAATCAGCTCGTTAGTGCACATGCTTGCAGACACAGTGCAAATTAAATTGTAGCAAAGCTCAGTGAGGGCACTCCACCAACACCCACTTGGTCCTTACTAAAACTGCAGGGGTTACGATGCAACTCTTTCAGGATTGGAGTGCATTCATATCATGACCTGAATTTTATATTCACTAAAAATGAAGTTACAAACAGAATGCATGGATTGTGTCCTCATAACTTGCAAATGGCAATACATAGACCACTGTCTGTTTCTTGAGTTGGACTGTCAAGAACTGGAAGGAAAGGATTAGCAAATGGAATCTTGACTGCTATCAGCTGACATCTACCTATAGTCCAAAAGAAAAATGTTAATATAATCTGGAAGAAATAGGAGGTTCACCTTTTGGTTCTGGTCAATGATAACTTGAAGGTTAGGTGAAACAATATCCTTCCCTCCACTAGCTAAATTCCCCAAGTGTGGCTATAAAAAAATCATGTTAAGTATTCAGGCCAGAGATATTCGTCAGAAGGATATGATTGACATGGCCATGTACCTTGTGGTGAGTCTCACAGGAAAATATAGGTACAAATATGCATAAGTCATATTTATGCACTTTCTATAAAATTAGACTGGCATTAATTAAATGGCAGAAAAGGCAATGAGAGCATTGTTTGGAGGGTAGTGTGTTCCAAGTTCTGATTATAACTTGCTTTCCAAAGAAGGAGCCACCCACAGCTTAGAAGACAGATGAGGGGATCATCATCACAGATTTGCTGTGAACGACTCTGCTCAGCTCTGTCCCTGCCAGACTCGAGGCCACACAAACCCTTCCAAGATGGCTACAGAAGATTTGCACAGGGCACCTGATCCTTGCCCCAGCTCTGGAGCAGGGACAGAGGGAGATTTTGTCCCTGCGTAAGTTGAGAACCACCCTCAGTGACAACATTGTCATCCTTGTCATCAACACAGCTAACATTTACTGAGGGCAAAGAATGCTGCGTGTTACCTCCTCTTGTCTTCCCCATAACCCCATAATACAGTGAATACTATCATCACCCAAATTTCCTGGAAGGAGAAACTGAGGGGAAAACTTTCCCAATGTTACTGAGATGGTGAGTTCCAGAGTTAAGACTTGAATTCAGACAATCTCACCTCCTAGAATCTTCACTTTCTTTAACCTTTACAGCAGCTTAATCAGCTGTGAACAACCCATGGACCAGACGTTTTCAAATGTCACTCTACTTACAAATCTCTTCCTACTTGCTCATTAGTTTTATATGTATTTGTTTAGCCGCTGCAGAGTGCCAGGAACTATTTCTCGTGGTGGGAATTCAGCAGCGAACGAGACAAATTCTCTACTCGTCTGGGGCTTACATTCTATATTCCACATACATAGACTCATTTATTCCTTAAAATAACTGCATAAGCCTGAGGCCATTAGTGTCACCCATTTGTTAGATAAGGGAGCCAGAGCTCAGAGGAGTGAAGTAACTTACCTAAAGGCCACAAAACTAAATGGGAAAACTGGGGTTTACCACTTGGCCTTCAGACTATTAATCCTATGTTCTTTTATGCTCTTGTTAACCTAACAGCTACAGTTTCAAGATGGCTTTCAGTACCTCGGCAGAGATTGCGTACAGCCAGAATAGGAAATAGGATCAAGACGACCCTGTTTCCCCTTAATCTCTGCCTCTCATTTCAAGCTTCTTGGTCCTTATTTCTTCCGGTCCCCACTGTTATCCACGGTCTCCCACTTCTGTTTCCCTTGCTCTTTCCAACTGTGTCCTGCCCCCTTCTCCACAGCCTCAAGTATCTGTATCTATCCCTATACTTCCGTCCTTCACTCCTCCCATACCCTAACCTCTGGGTTACTCTGAGCTCCCACTCTTCACTTTAGAGAGCAGGCCTGAGGTGCCATGGAAAATGATCAAAAAGGCAGGCCCTTCCATCACCACAGCAGCAAAGACCCATCCCCAGTAAGTCATGAATTTTATGTCCTCAGAATTCCCTGAGAGTTTTCCCATGGAAACATTTTCCCATGTGGTAGTCATACTCTACAGTATTTACTGCAGGTACATATGGGCTAAATATGTTCCTAGGGGCTGGCTAGCAAAATTTAACAGTGGGTAATATGCTTAGAATTCCAATCAACCAAACTACAAGTGACCCCTGGCAAAGACTGTCTTAGTAACACATTCCGTCTCCGCTATTACTCATAATAAAGAATGGAAAGGAGTGAAAAATAAATTCAAAAAATATATTCTTTCTTTAGCATTAGACAGATAGGGCCAAGGAGTAGTAAACACTATGTGGAAAAAGAAATAATCTAAACCATGGGTGGCAGTAGTAGAGGTCAAAGAGACTTAAGACAAATGTTTCTGATTGGAGGGATTTTCAGGTCTACAGAGAAACCATGAATACAAATGATACTTCAAGAATCTCTTCAATCTGGCCCTAATTTTTTCATTAGTTGTAAACCTCATGAGAATAAAGAATGCATCTGATTTTTCTCAACATTATATCA
This sequence comes from Capra hircus, assembly GCF_001704415.2. Taxonomy (NCBI): domain Eukaryota; kingdom Metazoa; phylum Chordata; class Mammalia; order Artiodactyla; family Bovidae; genus Capra; species Capra hircus. The sequence continues at coordinate 21,753,198 of NC_030814.1, forward strand.
GCTTCACAGGGCTGAAACATGTTGCTGTTGTTGTTTTCTGTTTAGTTGCTAAGTCATATCCAACTCTTTTGCAAACCCACAGACCGTAGCCCTCCAGGCTCCTCTGTCCATGAGACTCTCCCAGCAAAACTGGAGTGGGTTGCCATGCCCTGCTCCAGGAGATCTTCCCAACCCAGGGATCGAACCCACGTCTCCTGCACCAGCAGGCGGATTCTTTACCACTGAGCCACCTAGTAGGCACTTAATAAATGATTACTGAACTCTGGAATGTCACCCGAGACTTATCTCCAACACTCCTACCCTCCAACCTACACCCAGATCTGTTTCCCACCAGTAGAGCCCTCTGCTGACCAGAATTCCCAGTGAGAGCTTCTTGTTCACCTCAGATCCACGAACTAACTCTCTTGCACAGAAGTTGTGATTCCTTGAGAGTCACCCACTAGCTGGCAGGAAGTAGAAATTGACTTCCCTAACTTGTTGCTTCCTTGTTATCATTTTGTACTGGGAATCCAAAAACTATGTAGCCAGGCCTGGAGGAAACCATCGTGTTTTTCGCAAGAACACACTGCAACTCCCTTTTAGTTTTGAAGAATCCTCTAAGAGGATGGGATCCTGTAATAGTCATCTCAGTCTCTGGCTTTGCACAAGGTTTGTTGAACTTACTTGAAGAAAAGTATCATTTCCTTGCACACTAAAACATAGATAATCCCAAATCCAAATAGACTTGGATAGATCAGAAAACTAACTAAATAACACCAATTCCTTTTATTTTGTCTGAGATGATCTTTCATCCTATTCAAGAGGAGAATTGTATAAATTTACCATGCTACTTCTAAAGGCTTTTCTGCTAGATTAATAGAAAACTTTTAGAATCTGGACTTGAAGACTCATTTTGGAATATGGTTTTCTGCAAAGGACTGGGTAATGTTTGACTACAATGGTGATTCAACTGTTCACTCATAACCTCCATCTTCCAGCTATTTACTGTGTGCAAAATATATTAAGCAAGTACTGCTTATAAACTGATCCCTCAATTTAGGTCTTACCTTGGCTCTGCCCAGGACCACCACAATAAGCTGCCCACCTAAAGGAGCAAATGGGAACTGAAATCCAGCCTTGGCCCTGTCTGTAAACCACGTACCCTGGCATGGTGTGGGCTGTGTCCAACCAGAGGAAGTGGTACCTTTTTCTTGATTCTCGTTAACTACCTTCATGACCCTGCCATTCCTTCATATAGACCTCCAAAGCTGCACATGGCCTATGTGTGATTTCTTTGCCTTTTCCAGAGTTGTCGTCATTCAGTTGAACATACTGTCAGTTGCAAGAAGATACCAAAGTAGAGGGAAAAGGGGACACCACGTGATTTGCAAAGGAATAGTCTCCTCTGCCCGAGGGGATACAAAACCCATCTACCACCAGCAGATATTTTGTCTAAATTCTCTTTTTATAGCACAGTGTGGCTGTGTTGAACACAAGACAGGTGAGAACTGAATGTGAATTACAGAGGAGAATTTTTGTCCTGATACATGAGTCAAACATGAAAAGAAATTGAAACCCTTTTGCATATTTTATTGGCAACAGTTTTACCAAATAGGTGATTTACTTGGCAAGGTGGCACCTTTTTGAAATTAACTCAAAATCTGGTAGAAGTTCAGATTCTTTCTACCCTCCTTAGGCAACAAATAGTAATTATTTTTATTGCTACAAGCTATGCACGTTGGTTTTTGAGAACATGCCATTAATCATGATTAAATTGTGTAGGCTGAAAAAAATCTCTAATACCTGCAAGAAAAACAAAATCCAGCACAGCTGTAAAAATGTTTACCAACCTATAAAATGTGTGTGAATATTCTATAAAACCAGCAATTGGAAAATGATAAAATTTATATTTGTAATCTTATGAGAATCTTCATAGGTTTACCTAAAAGGGAGGAGTATTTCCTGTACTACTTCAAATAGATATTGCCTTTGATACTGGGGGCTTAACTGGTGGTTCAGTGGTAAAAAATCTATCTTAAATGTAGGAGACCCAGGCTCAATCCCTGCGCTGGGAAGATCCCCTGGAGAAGGGAATGGCAACCCACTCTAGTATTCTTGCCTGGAGAATCCCCATGGACAGAGGAGCCTGGTGGCACACAGGCACAAGTGCACATGTTCAAGCCCTAATCTCCAATGTGACTATCCTAGGAATACAGGCTTTTAGAAGGTGGTTGTTAAACAAGGTCCTAAGAGTGGCGCCTTCATCCAATAGAACTGGTGCCTTTACAAGAAGAAGAGACAGCAGAGTTCTTTCTCAGCCATATAAGAATTCATTGAAAATGCAGTAGTCTGCAAGCCAGGATAAGAATTCTCATCAGAACCCAAACAAACTGGCTAGCTGATCTTGGACTTCCAGTCTCCAGAACTGTGAGAAAACAAATTTCCATTGTTTAAGCTACCTCATCTATGGTATTTTGTTATGGAAGCCCAAGCTGACTCATACAACCCCTTAAGCAACCTAATTAAAAACAACAATTATTAAATTTTTTGGCAAACAAGGGAACAGAAAAAAGGAATGTTCTATAAGTCTTTTAATTTTGCGATTTTTATAAGAAAGTTATAAATGAAAGCATCCTTCAAAATTGAATTCTCCTTATTGATTTTTAATAAGCATTCTAAGAACATTTGGTGTTCTTGTTATGTAAACATAGCTTCAAAAGAAATACCCGTGGGGCTTCCCTGAAGTCCAGTGGTTAAGCCTTTGCCTCCCAATGCAGGGAGTGCAGGTTCAATCCTTGGTCAAGGAGTTAAGATCCCACATGTCTTGTGGCCGAAAAAACAGAACATAAAACAGAGCCAATACTGTAACGAATTCCATAAAGAATTTTAAAATGGTCCACATAAAAAAAAAACCATTTAAAGAAAAGGAATATCCTTTCTTTTGCCAGTGGGATTGTTACTCCAAAATTGCTATTATTCAGAAATCCAAGCGCCACCATTGTTCAAGTCCCAACACAAAGGCAACTGATTCTTTTACACTTTTCACATTCCCTGCTCTGCACTGTATCACAGTACTTCATTTATAAAATGTTTTTGTCATTTATCATGCTCCACCTCAAAATTTCCATGACTTGTGCTCATGCCCGTCTCTGCAACTAGGACATACCAGTCCTGAAAGCAGGGTCCAGGAAATCCTCTTGGATTTCCCCCCATGTTTACTAATGGGCTTCCCTGGTGGCTCAGGGGATAAAGATTCTGCCTACAATGCAGGAGACCTGGGATCCATCCTGGAGTTGGGTAGATCCCTTGGAGAATATTTACTATGATGTTTTGCCTCCAGTGAGTATATATTTGGCAGATGAAGCTGAAACTCCAATACTTTGGCCACCTGATACAAAGAGCTGACTCATTTGAAAAGACCCTGATGCTGGGAAAGATTGAGGGCAAGAGAAGGGGATGACAGAGGATGAGATGGTTGGATGGCATCACCAACTCAATGGACATGGGTTTGGGTGGACTCTGGGAGTTGGTGGTGGACAAGGAGGCCTGGCATGCTGCAGTTCATGGGGCCACAAAGAGTTGGACATGACTGAGCGACTGAACTGATGAAAGAACAAATAAATTACAGAATGAAAGGATGAATGAAAAGAAATGGATTAACAACTTATTCATGAATAGCTGAATAAATGAAGTAACTTATCATTTTACCCCAGCTATTTTCCATGACATTTAGAAGAATTATCTTTCCACTATGATGCCACCCCTTGATGCCACATTTACTAAAGGAAAGAATTAATAAAATGGAAAATGAGGTAACCCTTAGTTGCAGTGCCTCCTATTTGTTATACATAGTGCCCTTTTTAACCTCTTTAATTCTTACTACCTTGCGAGTTAAGTTACACTACCCTCATTTTTCTAACAACTGAGGCTCTGTGAGATTAAGTAATGCATCCACATCCACACAGCTACTAAAAAAAAAAAAAAAAGGCTAAAATTTAAGAGCAACATGAAATCCAGGCTCAATCTCATATAGTATAGTCTTCCTTTTTCAATGGCCTTCCCTTGACATTCTGCTTCAGCTTTAAGAGAGATAGGTAAAGGTATTTTCTAAGGCCACCTAGGGCCATCTTGCCACACCCAATCTGGAGAACAGGGTGGCATGTTCACAGCATTACAGTGTTTTTCATTCCCCTGCCACTATGGTGCTGCTGCTGCTGCTGCTAAGTCACTTCAGTCGTGTCCGACTCTGTGCGACCCCATACGTGGCAGCCCACCAGGCTCCTCCGTCCCTGGGATTCTCCAGGCAAGAACACTGGAGTGGGTTGCCATTTCCTTCTCCAATGCATGAGAGTGAAAAATGAAAGTGAAGTCACTCAGTCGTGTCCGACTCTTAGCGACCCACCCCGTGGACTGCAGCCCACCAGGCTCCTCTGCCCATAGGATTTTCCAGGCAAGAGTACTGGAGTGGGGTGCCATTGCCTTCTCCGCTGCCACTATGACACAACATCAATCTCAGGGCTTCCTCTATAGAGATTACCTTTAACCTCCTGACCTGCAACACCCACGGTACCAAATCTTTGATAACCAGTAAAGTTGTGGTATCTCAGCAGGCTCCAATGGTGCAAAGTAAAGAAATAGATTCCTGCCAGTCTGATCACCTACCTATTGTTACTCCCCAAAATATAAAATTTGGGGGGAGAACATAACAAGATTTAGGCAAATTTGAGTCACATTCCAGTCTTGGCTCTTATTAGCTGTGTGTATCTAAATAATCTGCCTCAGTTCCCACACTGAACAGTGTTCATGACTGCAAACATATCTAAACATATGGCAAAGGCTGGGAAGACAGGCCCACCAAGGGTTAATCTGCATTAGGGATGGGAATGCCCCTTGGTCAATGTGGCAGAAGTTGCCTAAAAGCTCACCAGTCATGATTCTCCCTCCTTCAGTTCAGTCACTCAGTCGTGTCTGACTCTTTGCGACCCCATGGACTGCAGCACGCCAGGCCTCCCTGCCCATCACCTACTCCCAGAGTTTACTCAAACTCATGTCCATTGAGTCAGTGATGCCATCCAACCATCTCATCCTCCGTTGTCCCCGTCTCCTCCTGTCTTCACTCTTTCCCAGCATTCGGGTCTTTTCTAATGAGTCAGCTCTTCCTCCTGGGCACTCGTAAAAAATGCATTTCCTTCATCCTTTGCATTCAGACTGGTGCTACGTCATGGAAGCCATGCTCACCACTCTCACTCGCACGCATGGAACTGCAGCGTATGATCTTCCTCACCCTTTGTTGGTCAGCTGGCTAAAAACAGACAATGCATCAGGGAAGTCTGAAGAGGCCCTAGAAGGTGATGGATGGAGGAAATGGGATTCCACGGTCAGGGAATGGGAAGCTGCCTGCCACACAGACTGTGATATGAGCCAGAAGAAAAACCTGGACTGGGTGAAGTCCCCAAGATTCTAAAGGTTATTATTTACAGGACCTGGCACTAATTACTCTTATGATTACAGTTCCTTGGAAGTCAGAGAACCCAAGTCAAGGGCAAAAGTAATGGATCATTAAAAAAGAAGAGGGATGACAGCGTGACTCTGACCGATGGGCATTGATCAGAGTATTTTCTGGACCACTTCCCACCCTCCCCCCTCGTTCCTCCCCCCACACCAGTGGCTACTGAAGCCGTGACTATCAGAGGGAGCCAAGCAGGAAGGCCTTTCTCATTAGAGTCTCCACAGGACATTGACAATACAAAGAAATGCTGCTCTGCGGTCTACATACAGAAGGGAAGGTGGGGTGTATTTCCCCACTTGGACAAGAAAACGGCTGGAAAGCAGAACAGAGGAGCAGGCACCGGTCAGAAGTGGAGAATGCCACACTAGTTACTAGGATACAAGCAGCTCAGACAGAAGGAAGGGGAGAGCAGGGCAAGCTGAAACCTCAAGGGAGGTTCAGCACCCCCAGACACCCCTAGACTCACCTAAGGCAAAATTGAGCTTAAAGAGTTGAGGTTTGCGTACCCAGGTTCTTCCCTTCCCTTATTTCCCTTTCCTGTTCAGCTTCCCTCATTAAAAGCATCCCAACTTTCCACCGAATGCCTCTGAGTAGCACCACAATTTTACACTTCCCTGTGAAGGAGAATATTGGAATTACACACGGAGTGAGGGACACGCTGAGAGTTGCTGTCCATTCTCCACTGAACTGCAGGATAATCCTGTTAACCTTCCTATCAGGAGGTCATTACACAATTTCGAAAGCTGTTTTTTCTTCCATCAGAACTGCATACAAAATCTGATCTAGGATTTTTAACATAAGCTGTTCTGCTATACAGGCTTGAATACAGCCCGTCACGTGTTTTAGACGGTCTTTTCTTGTTCTTCCCTTGGCTATAAGTGCCTGTGTAACCTTTCTCTCAGTTTCGGCATTATCCTTTTTTTTTTTTTTTCTTTCTCCTTGATTTCAACATCTAACACATTTTCTTCCAGTAGCATAGCCCCCTTCCCTAGCTCCTTTTTAATGCCTCGTTAATCTCTTGTGCCAATCCATGTTTCATTCATTTCAATGCAACACCTTTCTATGTATCAGTCTTTTTAAATGTGTTGTACTTGGTATTTTATTCTTATTTCTGCTTAGCTATTTTCATGAAACTACCCATTTCCGTTAAATCTAATTTATTTCTGCATTTCACTCAGAATCTCTTTTTATCTCCAAAGACATTTTACCATCCAGTTTTCTTCCTTCCTTCCTTTTCCTTTTTTTTAAAAAAATTAAAGTATGCTAACAGCCACGTGATGTCAGAACTTGTGCCTGCATATGTTTTCAAGAACAAACAAGTTTTCCTTTTTTATCTTCTTGATCATGTAGTCCTTTCATTCAGCTTGAAAATTTGATTTCCTTTTGGATCCCTAGAACCACTAATTTTCTACCTCCAGAACCAAGAGAACTGACATTTTTAGCCACATTTGAGAAACTGGGTAAAGTTGAAATGTGCTTCTCGTGGCTCCAATAACACAAAATGGATTCTTGGTCTCTGGGGAAGACTGCATAATAAGACCCTATCATTGAATTAGCGATTCAAACCTCAACAAAGTCAGTTCTCAGGAGCATCAGGTTAGGGCCTTGATGTTTTTAAGAAATGTCTTTGCAAAATAGAGGCTTGATTATCATTGGATGAAGGATACTGATTTAATCCCAGGGGTGACTGAACCCAGTATCTGGGGTTCTTCCAAACATTCAAAGCCATTTCCAAATGTTTTTGATGCAGCACAACCCAAAAAGGATTTTGGCAAGTGTGTTTTCCCTTCATTTTAAAACCCATGCGTATTTCAAGGGAAATGCAATCCATATGTCTTTGATTCATTTACACTTAAATCATCTAAATGCCATTGTGTAAGAGCTATTTGATGTACAAGAAGCCTGCGAGCCTGTTTTATAAGCCTTTTTAAGCCTTATTTCTTTGAATCAGAAAGTCATGTTTTGCCGGCCCTAAACAGAACTTGAACTGGGAAAGGCTCAAGTTCACTTCTAAACTGAAAACCCGCAAAGTTTTGCGTGGCTTCTGTACTTAGCAATATGTTTCCCCTTGCCTAAAGCTCACAAACACCCAGCATTTCTCTTCTCTGTCTCACATGTAGTGAGAACAGGGTAAATCAATTTTTGAATCACATTTTACTTGTAAAATTCACATTTTGAACCTCAGTTATCTCCCAGGCACTGCCAGAAGTTAAAATAGCAACACTTGAAAATTAGGCTTTTGCTCTAAAAGGGCAAAACAGTCTATAAAGTACATAAATTACTGCTTCTGTACATTTATTTGTTTGACAGGTTTAAGATATAAGTGTGGCTTACATATGGATTTTCAGGATGCCAGATTGGATGCTCCACGAGCTACAGTCACAAATGTAACCTCTTTTTTTAACTTATGTTTGGGAGAATAGAATTGGAACAATCTCGCTGTTCTGCACAAATCTAATTGCTGTGTCAAAACAGCAATGGAATATGATGAACATTTGCATTTTTCTCATTTACTGGCCTTTTCTATGGCTTTAATCATACTTGTGCTAGTGGTCAAAAAGAAAGGATGGTGGACTGTTTGCTCCCTTGCTCCCTGACACTTTAAACATTTTTAATGAATTACAAATGAATACTTTGGGGGCTAAATTATGAACCTCTGATCAAGGGTTTGGAGATACCCAAGTGATAAACACTGATTGTTATGGACATGGAAGCATGTCGTGAGACTAGATAAATCTTTCTCAAGCAAAAGAACTAATTATCTTCAAATGTGTGATTTCTTTGTTTTTATTTAGACATATCTTGGAGGTTGCATTTTAGTGAGAAGAAAGAAATAATGATTCTGTGAGTGTCTGAACAGAAGCAATATTTTAAATTTGCATTCAAAGCTTGGGGGGGTGGAGATGAAGCTAAAAAGAAAGAAATCCAGGTGAACCTAATTATTCCTTACGTGCTCTCTCTAGTTCACAAATATGATAGACTATCATGTTTGCGTAATCAAAAGGATTATGAAATTTAAGTTTAGAAAAAAGGATCTGGACACTACATCTAGCAAACAGTTAATTATGCTGAGATAATTAGATAGCATAAAGTGTTGCATTTAGTTCTTTTTCATAGTTAGTTTACATTAACTACCACGTCTTCATGATTCTCTGAAGGCAGAAATTATTAGTATTCTTAGGAAGAATGGTGCATGACTGCAAAGAATTAAACTTTCAAAAAGGGTGACAAAAGGCTTTACGTTGACCTAGCCACATATTTTCTTTAAAAAATAGATACCTTTTTCTATTAAAATTTGATATAACAGTGTTTTGAAATCTAAATTAAATTCAAGAAATACATTACTTTAGGAAATTTCAGCAATTGTAACACGACTGCCTATCAATTTAAAATACAAAGCAAAGAACTTGAGTTTATAGGATTTTCCTACTATTTCACCAAACTGAAGCAGAAGGTCATTCTTAGGATTGTGCAATAGGTTAATAGCTCTGATATTGATTAAAACAACCATAGTGTTATACTATAGAATTCCATGCCAGGAGTCATAAGATTTAACTTGAGTTCAGTTGGACACTTAAAAACTAAAAGAAACAAAGTTCAGTAGTACTTCCTGGCCCTGACCCGCTGTTCTCCATACTCACCCATTCCTGCCCTAGTTCTTCCTATTTTAAATGGACTGGGAAATGTCTTGAAAATGCTCCCTGGACACACTATTCACCTACCACAAACACTCACACAGTTACATGAACACAATAGACACACATATACATATACACATGCAAACACACACTTCAATCTGTATTCCTAAGTGTGATTTTATAGACTTCATTTCTAAGTGAAATTTTGAGTTCCAAATATACTCAACCGTACATGTTGAAAGTATGGGGGGAAATCCTTTCAAAAAGAACTGTAAGAATTTAAGAAACATTCTGTAGAAAGGATCAAATTGGTTCTTATTTTATCTAAATCCACTTACTCACCCCTCACTTAAGCAGCCAAACAGTCTGCTATATAATGAGTAAGCTTCAATGATATGAAGTGGGGCAGATATTCCTGGGCAGTGTTTTGAGATTCAGAGAATAATCGTTATAAAATCTTAAAGTCAAACTTTAATGATCATCCTTCTTTTAAATGTTTGGTTATGAAAAAATCCGAAACTTTAACTTACTAATATTTATTCCAAAAGACTTTGATGTTAAAAATGGGTATTCAATACTACGGTAGACAGAAGAATACCCCCTCAAAGATGTCCACATACTAGTCCCTGGGACCTATGAACGTGCTAATATACATGAGAAGAGGGATTTTGCAGATGTTATTAATCATCTTGAGAAGGAGAAAGTATTCAGATTATGTAGGTTGAGCCCAATATAAACAGAAGGATTTTTATAGGAGGGAGCAAGAGGGTCAAAGCCATCCAAGAATGAAAACAGGGGTTGGAATGATGTATTTTGAAGAGACCATGAAGCAAAGATGCAGATGGTTTCAGGAAGCTGGAAAAAGCAAAGAAGTCAATTTGCCCCTAGAGCTTCCAGAAGAAACACAGTTCTGCCAACACCTTCATGTTAGCCTTAAGACCCATATTCAATTTCTGACCTCCAGAACTGTAAGAGAATAACTCAGTTTTTAAGCCACTAAGTTTGTGGTAATTTGTTATAGCAGCAGTAGGAAACTAATAGAATTATCAAAGTCTATTTTGAATTCATTTTTATAATCACTGACTTAGCACTCAAAATTCACTTAGTAATTAAAAACTTTCCTATGTACTTTCATCCGTCCTTCCAATGAGCTGAAACTCCCAATACTTTGGCCACTTCATGCAAAGAGTTGACTCATTGGAAAAGACCCTGATGCTGGGAGGGATTGGGGACAGGAGGAGAAGGGGACGACAGAGGATGAGATGGCTGGATGGCATCACCTACTCGGTGGACATGAGTTTGGGTAAACTCCGGGAGTTGGTGATGGACAGGGAGGCCTGGCGTGCTGCGATTCATGGGGTCATAAGGAGTAGGACATGACTGAGCGACTGAACTGATGTGCCTTCATTTAAATAAATAAAATAAACACGCTTCATTTCTCAAAAGGCTACCTCACTGGATTCCCAAAACAATAGTTTTCCCTGATGCACATAAAAATCTACACAAATTGATTATTCATAAAATATGATATATTGTAATATATATGTTCTCATGAATGATTTTAGGAGCATGTTAACTAGATTGAAGAATGCAGAGTTCATTATAGTCTTTCCGCTACAATTATCTTTTTATTTCTCTAAAGAGTAGAAGCCACCCCTATTTATCACTTAGTGTTACATTTTCCTTGATTAATTTAGTACTCATATTTTATAACACCTAATACCAGAAAGGGGCTTCTCTGGTGGCTCAGACAGTAACAAATCTACCTGCAATGCAGGAGACCTGGGTTCAATCCCTGGATTGGGAAGATCTCCTGGAGAATGGCATGGCAACCCACTCCAGTATTCTTGCCTGGAGAATTCCATGGACTGAGAAGCCTGGTGGGCTACAGTGCATGGGGTCACACAGAGTTGGACATGACTGAATGACTAACACTTTCACTTTCAGTACCAGACAGAAAGAAGTCCCTGTAGATTTCTATCCATCTCTTGCCTCTAAAGGTCTAACATCAGAATAACTGGGCTTAGGGTTAGTCAATTACATTCATTTCACCTATCCCTTTAATTGTCTACAGTCACTCTGTCCTCTGCTGCAGGAAATTCAAGGATATGCAGTTTGATCAAGAAAGAGGCAGGGCCATGAGAGAGAGTAACACACAATCTTTAATGGATCATGCTTGAGCAGAGCTGTATGGGCTGGCGGGGGCGGGGGGGGGGGGGCGGTGTCCTATCAAGAGACCTTCCAGAGTCAGTGACACAATTCTCCCATCTAGAGGAGAACAGGACAAGGGACCTCCCAGTGGAGAAGGAGGAACCACAGAGGGGGCTTGCCTATCAAGGTGATTTCACTCAGCAGCAGAGTGAGGAGTCTCCAGGTCAGAGGGCTCCAAAAGGCAGCAGTAGTGCGGGGTCCTTTGCAGCTGCAGGGCTTGTCTTATCTATGCTTAGCAGACTTCAGGTGTAGATTCACAGGCTCTTAAGTGAGCAGGTTCTAAATGGCTAAACATATGCTTATTATGTTTATTTGGGCTACATTTTAAGGAACTGGATATGTAAGAACGTGAGTTTGGTGCCAGCAGGCTTTGGGCTAGTGGTTCTAACCTGCTATAAAGAACTAAACAATGCGACAGCCACGGGCACCATCTTTGGCTGTTTGTATGACATCTGCTCTGTTCCTCCTTCCATTTTCTGAGTTACTTTCTTTTCTGAACTTTATCTCAGGACATAAACACTACACTTTCAACCTCTTTACAGAACACATCATGTTCCCTCCACCTCCTTACTCCAGTTCAAATCTGGCTTTTCTCCAAATGCTCTGCGTTTCTTGCAGCACCCTCATTCTCTCACACCTCAGTATCATGAGCTGTCCCCGTCTCCCTCCTCATCCATCCCCTTCCTCCTTTTGACTCTTCTGTACACGAAAGTTCAGCTTTCTCCTAAGAGACCTTTTAGGCTTATCCTCTGGCCCCAAAACACAAATCCTCCTACACTAAAGATCAGTTTACCTGTTCACAAAAAACATACCCTCCTTGTACATGTCATCTGTTGGCCTCCAGACTATAGCATCATTACTCACTGTTGTCTCATCACAGCACCCTTACTCACCCAGCTCACCCAGGCTGTCTCCTGGATTACAGCTGCTTTCAGCCTAAGTGGTTGCTATCATCCTGAACAACTTCAATGCCCATATAGAACTCTCCAACACCCTTTCCCAATTATCAGCAATCCCTTCAGTGCCAGAGGGCTTGATCTTTTTCTCTTCTTCTCCCTTAGTTCCTTTTCAAGTCTCTTCCTGAATCTTCTCAGAAACTGAAACTTCTCTGTGCTTTAGAATCAAAAAGTCTGCTTCCTGCTCTCTGATCTCCCTTGCCTTTCTGACTCATTTCCAGAACCCCTTTCTTTACACCCACCCTTCCACACTGTAGAATCCTGAGAACCCCTCATGATTCTATGTTATTCCTTAGCGGACTTATTTCTTCCCCGTCAGAGATTCACAAACACCCTCAACTCCTTTGCAACTACATCTTTTCATCATATCTTTTAACCCTCGATCATTCCTACAAATTGTCCATTCTTATACTCTGAGGAGTTTGATTAAAAAATAATAATACAACTCCAGAGTGGGGCTACTAAATCTCTATACCCTTCAACTTCAGCTTACCTCTCTCCGCTGCTCATAAGAGGTTTTACTTGCCCTCTCTTAGCTCCCACTCCCATTTTTTCCTCAGTAGTAATTCAAAACATGTGTCACTCCACTCAAAACCCCTAACCAACTCCTGATTTTATTCTTGACAGTAAATGCCACTCCTTTCTTTAGACAGAAAACTGGGGTTCCCAGTTTAACCAACTCAGCTTTGAAACTTGCCTTCCCTCTTATCCTATCTCCATTTGTGGTCTTCAGCCATTCATTCATCCCCGTCATTTAGAAAACTAAATGACATTCTCAATTTCTTCTTCTCCCTTGCCTACTTCAAGCAGGCTATCAATATATATTTTCTCTTTTCCTACTAAATGTCTTCTTTTTTTAACCTAAATGTTTATTTTCTTCTTAATTTCTTTCACATTACTTTCAAAGTAACCCTATTTGACTTTCAAATCTAATTATCCCTTTCTTAAGCTTTAGAAATCTCTTCTAATATTTCTCCTGATTTCAGTATAGTTTGCCTCAAGTTCATCCTCCATACTTAAGCAAAAGTGATATTTCTAAAAAATAAGCCTGACCCTTTCACTTCACTTCCTGAAATACCTCAGAGGTTACCCATAGTATAGCGCCCAGAACTGAGTTGCAGCACATCAGCAAACTGTTTTTTCACATAATGTTTGTTTACAACTTAATCTTGAGTAATACTAATGTACTCATAGATGTCTATGCTCAACAGATCACATCTGGATGAGCATGAGTTCCTTCATCCTTGTTCTTCGTTGTAAGCTCCCATTCATTCTTCAGACTTTTTTCAATCATCTTCTCTGCAAAGCTGTCTCTGGTCTCTGAGTTTTTTCTTCAAAAATAATGAATCATGCTCTCCACCGTACTAGTAAAGTGCTAAAACTTAATTTGAGAAATCAAGAAAAGCTTTCCAAAGGATAAAATATCAAAGCAAGTATTTAAAACATGGGTGGACATTAGCCAGGAAACATATAGTTGAGGAAATAGTGATTTCCAGGTCAGATACTGAAGGGATATGTGTGTGTGTTGGGTTGGGCGTGTCATTTTTCCTTCTAATAACTCTACGGTCCCACCAAGACAGGGATCTGTGCCCCGACATTATATTTTCTTGTAGTACCAGATATAGAACAAGTGCCCAATAAGTTTTTGGTATAGGAATGAGGCAGGAAGTAAGAAGGGAGGCAGGGTGGCAGGACAGAGGACGGGATATTAGTACTTTAGCTTTCCTCTTGTCAGTTTTCTTTTATATATAGACACCATTAAACTATTTCGCTCACAAAAGATCTCTAGGCTATCTATCTCACTGCTACCAAAGGGCAATGGTCAAACACACCATTTATCAAAAAAGAAGAGTGAAAAGAGTTATAATAGCACTGCCAGCAATTTCAGAGTGAGAAGAGTGAGAATAAGGCAGATTCATAATTAATTTACTCTATATTTATACCATAGTAGCTAGGAGCTGCTAACTATATGTATATATACATAAGATATATAAATATACATGTATTATATATATCTCCAACTTACAGATAATATAAGGAACAAAATATCTCCCCTATAAATTGATAATAAAAGAAGCCAGCCCCCACTCCCAAAAAATGCATCTCCAAGTGATCAGAATACACTTCTATAGGATTTATGTGTTAATTGAAAAAAAAAACCATGTGTTCATGGGGAATAATATATGTACTCTGACCTCTAGGATCTAACTGTGTAACAACAGGGAACAATGATTATTTCAAAATAAAGAGCTATGGGAATTTGAGCAGAGGGAGAATATATCAGTCTGGAAAGATTAGGAAACATTTCACTGAAGAGATGATAGCTGCACTGGGGATTAAGGATAAGCAGCATCTGAACATGGAAAGAAGAGAACAAAACATTTTAAATTTCATGAGCAAGGATCCACAGCGGGGGAATGATGGAGAAGGCCTTTGAGGACTGTGATGATCATTACTGCTGCTCACCAATATCTGGTTTTCCTCTCCTTGTGTGGCGAAGTGGGTCTGCTTTTCTCAGCTTCTCCTACGGTTAGAGCCAAATGAACAATTCTGGCTGGTGGGTTTTGAACTGAGGTGACACTGGTCACAGTGGTACCATAACATTTAACTGGTAAGGTGACATCCTCCCCTATAACTCTTTCCACTCTTTCCTGTGATGTGCAAACCAGCAACATTGAAGATGATGGCTATTCCCTTAGGCTGGTCTCTGAATGACTGCAATGAACAGAGAAAATCCTCACTGACTGGGAATGACTACACAAGATGTGTGAGAAATGAATCTTTGTTATCTTAAGACACTGAGTTTTTTGGAGTAGTTTATTCCCATACTTTAACTTGGACCATTCAGGCAGGTATAAGAACAATGAGATGTTCCATTTGATAGGCATAGGTGGCATATTAAACGAAGAAGTGATA
Organism: Capra hircus; assembly: GCF_001704415.2. NCBI lineage: Eukaryota > Metazoa > Chordata > Mammalia > Artiodactyla > Bovidae > Capra > Capra hircus. The sequence goes on from NC_030814.1 coordinate 21,768,407, forward strand.
AATAAATAGAGGGTAAACAAGTCAATTTTCAGAGAAGCATGAATTCCAACCTGAAGATTTTGGACTTAATTTCATAGGCAATATAGAGCTGTTAAAAGCTTTCAAACGGGGAAATATTATGAAGAGAATTGCACTTTAGGAAAATTAATCAAGCAGGATAGAGGATGCCTGGGAAGTGGAAAGACACTTAGAAGCAGGGAAACAAGACATGCTATTGTGAAAAGCCTAGAAGTCATGGGGTTTAAACTAGGGCAGTGGCAGTGGGAACCAATTTGGCAGAATGAATGGAATAGCAATTTGCAGGTCCTGGCAACTGATGAAGCCCAAGGGACTTATAAGTCATTCCAAGATTTTGAGCCTGGATGACTGTTAAGATGGTGCCACTGCCACTTAAATAGTAAGCAGAGAAAAAGGAACAAATTTGAGAGGAAAAAGTCCAAATTTAGGTCAAGCATGATACCCAGCTGGCAATGGCCAGTAGAAAATTGGAAACAAACTGAATATAGATTTGAGAGCCATTTGGGAAGTGAAGCCGCGATATAAACGAGATTGTTCAGGGAGAGAGACAGAGGAAAACTAAGGATAGAACTTTGTGGAACACTACATTTAGACAACAAAAAGGAGAAGAAACAGAGATATCAAAAGAGGTATATTTTCACAAAGCCAAGAGGTGAGGGAATTTCAAGGAAAATGGGGCAGGCAATTAATAGCATCAAAAGTAAGGATGCTTAAAATGAAGATGCTTTTTATTCTATTAGATATGGTGACTTTTAAGGGAACAGTTTCGGGCGATAACTACAGTTAGCAGGTGATAACCAGAGGAGGTAGCCAATATTCAAAAGACTGAAGTAAACAGTGGAAAACAAATTGAGATGTGGTTTCTTCAAACAGCAGAAAAGTATTTAGCAGTTAAAATTAATGAACTAAATTATTACATAAGAAAACATATCTCATTAAAATATTGAGTAAAAAAGCAAACTGCAAAATTACGCATACTGTATAATGATTAAACTTACCATAACAAAAGCAGTTAATGTTTATGAGTGTATATATATGTTATTTGTATAACATAAACACATGAAATTATGGATAGCAATTACACCTGGAGAAGGAGGGGGAAGGGGTGCGAAAGATGTAGTGGTATCGGTGTATCGTTTCTTAAAAAAAAAAATCAGAAGTAAGCCAAAAACAGAGACGAAGAAAGAAAACATTCTCTCTTCTTTAAATACATTAAATGTCAAAAGGAAAGAAAAAATATATATTGCAGCTTGAAAGAAAAGAAAACATAATGGAAATGTATATATTTATTTTTTCGAGATTCCAGGAGATGAGAGAATATTTGTATGATGGAATGATGTATTTCTGTCAGTAAAGACAGACACTGAAAAATATGAAGAAGCAAGATATCAGAATCCAGAAAAGGAATGAATGAAAGATGTTATGTGTAAAGGGTTAGGCTTAGAGAGAAGTGAAATGCTTTCTAGTACGACCACATTTACCCTTGTTTCTTCTATCATACATATTTTATACTCCAGCCAATACGGGCTTCTCATTGCACCTCAAAGCCTACTTTTCTCATCTCTTTGCCTTCTCATGCCCATCTTTCAATATTCTTATCTAAGGTCAACTAGGGCAATTATTCCATTAATCCTAATTATCTTGTCATATTCTGCACTATTATAACACTCTTTTATTTTTTTCTTCTGGCCCCTGTCATACTTGATTATTCTTGTTTATTTTTTCTAACTCTGTCCATGTCTTATCTCCCTAAATTTGTCAGCATTCTTATGTACAAGCATCAAAAAGCACTTTACCCAACTTGAGTGGAAAATGAATTTATTGAAGAATATCAGATGACTCATAGGATCAACAGGAAATCTGAGAACCCATCTCAAAAAGGGGCCAAGGACTAGGGAAGCCAGCCAAATGCAATCATGTCCAAGGTTGAAAGATGAAAGCGATCTGGGTCCAAGTCAGCAAGTGGCACCACTGACTCTGGATCCTCAACCCCCGCTGCATCTTCTTGAATAGCTTTGCAACTCTTCAATGTTTCCATCACTTTCTCGATATTCTAGTCTCAGGACAAGAGCGCTGACTACATGCTTGAGTTCCAGAAACTTCAAAAGGGAAAAGAGCTTCTTCATCTCTACTAATTGGAGGCAAAATGCAGATTCCTGTCAGGATTCATATAGTGAGGGTTTTTTCCCCAATATAAAATATTGATCGATTAATTAATTGGCTGTTTAGAATTTAGGCAGGAAGAAATACAAGAATATACCAAAGCCTCATATTTGATTGGGTCATTTTCATTTTTGGATTTCCTATTATACTGTAAGTGCTCAATATAAATTTACAGAATAAATGAAACAACCATGGTGACAGGCATATAGATAGTTTACAGCAAATTTCAAAGAAAAAAACTTTTTTTACACTGATAAACTGTTTATGATATGGTGTCACGAAGAGGTTTCTGACTTTGGAATTACATAAATGTATTCTGTGACCTTAAAGAAATGATGACCTCCTTAGCTTCAGTTTCTTCAATGAAGAAGGGAAGATAATAATTCCCACTTTGAAGAGTTTTTGTAAGGACCAGAAATAGCCTAAGTTACTTACTTAATATAGTGTCTGGCACACAGACAGCACTCAATAAAACTGTAGCTACTACTTTCACTTTACCCTTTAGAGATGAAGAAGACAAAGCAAATTATATTATCTTTCCTGTATGCTAGACCACGAGCCAGAGGAAAAAGGAGCCAGACTTTCCAGATTCAAATCATAGCTATGCCATATATCAATAAACTAGCTGAGTGATCTTCAACAACTTACTTAACTCTGCTGTACCTCCATTCATTCACCTGTAAAACAGAGATGATGAAGCTGATGATAACTATGTTAGGATAATGTTGACAATGAAAATGGTGGTCATTATAATTATGTTAACAAAATCCCCCTCAGGGTTACTGTGAACATTTACTGGATAAGCAAACTACTTTTTTAACAGTGTTGGCACTTATTAATAAATTTATATGTGTTTTAGACTGTATGTTAGCTATTGTTATTAGTATCAGGATTTATTTTAATTGTAGAGTTTTTCCTCCTTTCTCATGACAGGTCACAAATTTGCCACTTCACTGCCCTTCCATGAGTGAAGTATGACTCTGTGATCATGCAATAGCTCAAATTAATTATACTTAACCAGATAAGGAAGTACTCCAAAGCTTGTCCACAAAAGCTTGTCCACATTAGCACAGTGATCAAACCACAAAGAATATTTATATTACCTTGTCCGTTCAACAATGAGCTGAACTATTAAGGACTTACTATATTTGCCACAGACTGTTCAAGATCTTTGGGACATCGCAACGAACAAAAGCAGCAAAGTCTTTGTTCTCATGGAGCTTCTACTTCTCATGCTCTGTAAAATCAACAAATGATATGCTAAATTCTGACAAACATTTCAGACTGTTCTCCTAAAAAACATATGTCTTAGATATAAAATAAATAAAATAAAAATCCCCATAGTTTTGGAAGTGACTAATTTCCTTAAGCTACATTACCTTTAATATCTTTTCAATTGAAGATACAATGATCGCACTAAGCACAAAAAAAATCTTCATGACTCAGATAACCCCAATGGTGTGGTCACTTACCTAAAGCCAGACATCCTGCAATGCAAAGTCTAGTGGGCCTTAGGAAGCATCACTATGAACAAAACTAGTGGAAGTGATGGAATTCCAGTTGAGTTATTTCAAATCCTAAAAGATAATGCTGTTAAAGTGCTGCACTCAGTATGCCAGCAAGTTTGGAAAACTCAGCAGTGACCACAGGACTGGAAAAAGTCAGTTTTCATTCCAATCCCAAAAAAAGACAATGCCAAAGAATGCTCAAACTACCACACAATTGCACTCATCTCACATGCTAGCAAAGTAATGTTCAAAATGCTTCAAGTCAGGCTTCAACAGTATGTGAACCATGAACTTCCAGATGTTCAAGATGGATTTAGAAAAGGCAGAGGAACATGAGATCAAATTGCCAACATCCGTTGGATCATAGATAAAGCAAAAGAGTTCCAGAAAAACATCTACTTCTGCTTTACTGATTATGCCAAAGCCTTTGACTGTGTGGATCACAACAAACTGTAGAAAAGTCTTAAAGAGATGGGAATACCAGACCACCTGACCTGCCTCTTGAGAAATCTGTATGCAGGTCAAGAAGCAACAATTAAGACCAGACATGGAACAACAGACTGGTCCCAAATTGGGAAAGGAGTACATCAAGGCTGTATATTGTCACTCTGCTTATTTAACTTATTTGCAGAGTACATCATGCAAAATGCCAGGCTGGATGAAGCACAAGCTGGAATCAAGGTTGCCAGGAGAAATACCAATAACCTCAGATATTCAGATGACACCACCCATATGGTAGAAACTGAAGAGGAAATAAAAAGCCTCTTGATGAGAGTGAAAGAGGGGAGAGAAAAAGCTGGAGAGAGAAAAAACTGGCTTAAAACTCAACATTCAAAAAACGAAGATCATGGCATCTGGTCCCATTCAGTTCAGCTCAGTCACTCAGTCGTGTCTGACCCTGCAACCCCATAAATCACAGCACACCAGGCCTCCCTGTCCATCACCAACTCCCGGAGTTCACCCAAACTCATGTGCATACAGTCGGTGATGCCATGCAGCCGTCTCGTCCTCTGTTGTCCCCTTCTCCTCCTGCCCCCAATCTTTCCCAGCATCAGGGTCTTTTCCAATGAGTCAACTCTTCACATGAGGTGGCCAAAGTATTGGAGTTTCAGCTTCAGCATCAGTCCTTCCAATGAACACCCAGGACTGGTCTCTTTTAGGATGGACTGGTTGGATCTCCTTGCAGTCCAAGGGACTCGACTTCATGGCAAATAGATGGGGAAACAATGGAAACAGTGACACACTATATTTTCTTGGGCTCCAAAATCACTGCAGATGGTGACTGCAGCCAAGAAATTAAAAGACGCTACTCCGTGGAAGAAAAAAATGACAAACCTAGATAGTATATTAAAAAGCAGAGACATTTCTTTGCCAACAAAGGTCCATCTAGTCAAAGCTATGGTTTTCCAGCAGTCATGTATGGATGTGAGAGTTGTACCTTAAAGAAAGCTGAGTGCCTAAGAATTGTTGCTTTTGAACTGTGGTGTTGGAGAAGACTCCTGAGAGTCCCTTGGACTGCAAGGAGATCCAACCAGTCCATCCTAAAGGAAATCAGTCCTGAATATTCATTGGAAGGACTGATGCTGAAGCTGAAACTCCAGTACTTTGGCCACCTGATATGAAGAACTGACTCATTTTCTGGTGCTGGGAAAGATTAAAGGTGGGAGGAGAAGGGAACGACAGAGGATGAGATGGTTGGATGGCATCAATGGACATGAGTCTGAGCAAACTCTGGGAGTTGGTCATGGCCATGGAAGCCTGGAGTGCTGCAGTAATCGGTCTCTAAGAGTTGGACACAACTGAGCGACTGAACTGAACTGAAGCACCTAACAGGGAGTAGTGATATGGCCCCTCAGTGTTTATCAACTAAGATGATTTTAGTATTTTCTCGTTGTTGTTACATGGCACTCTGTTAACTGTTTTACATATATTTGTCTAATTCTCATAATAAGCCTTCAAGCTAAGTTCTCTATTGAGCCCCATTTTAAGTATGAGTGAGCAGAGGCAAATGTCATCTTGGGAATAAGTGGCAGAGCCTGATGATGAAGAGAGGTTCCCACCTTACAACTTGAACACCCTTGACAGGACTTAAAGAATGGCCACAAAGCTCCATGGGCTTCCTCATCCATGATATTCCCTACTCCCATCCACGAATTTCATGGTTATCCTGGAATTAAGTTATTAATATGACTTCCGGTGCTCTATGACTTTTGGTGAGATAAAGCATTCCCTTGGCCAATACATAATCCTCAACAGAATTTATTAGAGGCCCACAGACTGGTGCTTTATTAAGTTCATATTCTTGATATACACCAGAGCTGTTAGCCTCCTATCCCAAAGCCCAAGCTACCATGGCATATATACAGCCCCTCTAGGGTAATCATTCTAAAAGACATATGCCCTAAAGTGATATTGGCCTTCCCTAAAAGACCATCTGGACCAATTTGACCATGGCTTACATTCCTATCTATAAATACCTCAGTTCTCAGCAAAAACTCAAATTCTCCTGGGTCATTTATCAACAGCCAAACTCTATTTTCTATTTATCTTTGAATCTAACCCAATCCTCATCCCACCCATCTCCATACTCCTTTAATATGCCCTCTGAAAGTCATGGCCTGCCATCAGCCATGAACACCTCTGTGTACATTCTGAACACAACTTTCTAAACATTCCATTTATCACCTCTCTTTAACCAAAAACCGGCTTTCCCCTAAGGGTTCTACTTCCCCTGATTCTCTTGCAAGTGGTGGATGTCTCATTCCCACATGCCACAAAACAGCGAGTCTGAAAGTGAAGATATTTCTTTGGCTACATACAGAAAACTTCTACTCTTTCCCTCAAAACCCTAACTGTTTCAGCTCGGGCCATCAAACATCTATCATCATCATCTTAAAGTTGCCTACCAAAGTTTTGTCTATTCCTCCTATTTCATAGTTATTACACTTCGTGATCAGAATAGATTTAAGAAAAAATGGAAGAGATTAATTGAAAACAATGAATATGGACAACAGTTTGAAGGAATTCAGCTCAAAGAGACGGTAGGGAAATGAGGAGGTACCTAGAAAGGGCTATGAAGTTAAGAGATTGCCCTTGTTGTTAACACTGTTTTATTTTTATTTTCATGATGGGAAAAATACTGGCATACGTATAGCTGGTAAGAGTTTTTCTCTTGCAAAGGGAGGCAGAAGATGGAGGAGAAACTTGCTAGAGCCATATCCTTGAGTAGATGAAAGAGAAGGAATACAATGATGTGCTAGACACAAGTGATAGAACTGTCATTAGCAGCTGGCTCACTGTCCTCCACTACTCTCAGCACCAATCTTTTATTTTAACAACCATACAGATGACCCATTTGAAATCCCGGCCCTCCTGTCCTTTAGGCAATTATCTTTTTTTCTATCTCAGCCACCATTCCTCATAGTCCCATCCTACAAATTGTATATTATAATTACTTCTTTGCCTACAAAGCTCTTCTTCCCTTTATTGTACTCTCTTAACAAAACTCCAAACCTGGTTAAATCCATTACACAAAGGGATTTTTTTTTAAAATTACAAACATAAAGCCACAGTGAATGGTTTCACATAAATATATGACCACAAATATCAAGTAGACCCTCTGAAGCTGGGCATTCTGATCATATATTTCCCTAGTTAATTCATTTCCCATTCTCTCAGACTATTTCATGCCTTTTCTCTTAACTTTCAATACCTCTTCCATCCACTCACTCTTAGCTGATGATTCTCTAACATTAATGAGCTTTAATATTAATGAACTTTAATTTTAAGAAACTACCAACTTTCCTGCAAATATTTCAATATACATTTGACCTATCTCCTGATAAAATGAATGAAATGTCTCTGCTTCTGGCTAAGTCTAACTTCTCCACACTGTGCCTAGGTCTTATTCACATTTACCTGCATTCCCTCCTACACTATTTATCTCTCTCTGCTGAATCATTTGCACTTACATAGTCATGTTGTAATCTCTCTATATATATATAAACACACACACGTATATAATAGTGCTTATATATTATATATAAATATATGTATATTATATGAAATACTTATTAAATAAATTTAAGTATTCATTAAAGCCCAACTGATACCTCTTTTGTTAAGTTCATCAACAAGCTCTGTGCTGCCAAGTCAATAATCAATGAATGATCTTTATCTTTCATCACTTCTTTATAGAACTCAATGTAGATGATCACATTTCACTTCTTGGAACACTTTTTTTTTTTCCATTTTATTTTCTTGATTTTACTGAACTACTGACAGTCTATTCTCTTTCTGGTTTGTACGCTATATGTTAGCATATCTCAAGACTTCAACCACCTCTTTTAGTCTATTTATAATATCTCCTTAATTTTCTCATCTAACCTCATGACTCTCAAATTTATATCTCAGGGTTCAACATATTTCTTGAAATCCATATTTTTTCATCAATTTTCTACTCAATATGGGCCTACTTGGTGTCTTAGTGGTAAAGAATCCACCTACCAATGAAGGAGATGTGGGTTCGTTCCTGGGTCAGGAAGATCCCCTGCAGAAGGAAATGGCAACCCACTCCAGTATTTTTGCCTGGGAAATCCCATGGACAAAGGAGCCTGGCTGGCTACAGCCAATTGGGTCACAAAGAGTTGGACAACTTAGCAACTAAACAACAAACAGTTACTCAATACTGCCACTGGAAATCTTTTAGTTTTAAGTGCAACATGACTAAACCCAGAACTCCTATTTCATTTCCCTAATTTGTTCTTACCATCATTCTCACTTCAGTAAATGACACTATCCACCATTACTCCTCTCACCAGTCACATCCACAACTGGGTATTGTTTTTGCTTTGGCTCCATCCCTTCATTCTTTCTGGAGTTATTTCTCCACTGATCTCCAGTAGCATATTGGGCACCTAATGACCTGGGGAGTTCCTCTTTCAGTGTCCTATCATTTTACCTTTTCATACTGTTCATGAGGTTCTCAAGGCAAGAATACTGAAGTGGCTTACCATTCAGAAGAAATGGAGTAGCCATCATGGTCAACAAAAGAGTCCGAAATGCAGTACTTGGATGCAATCTCAAAAATGACAGAATGATCCCTGTTTGTCTCCAAGGCAAACCATTCAATATCACAGTTTTCCAAGTCTGTGCCCCAACCAGTAATGCTGAAGAAACTGAAGTTGAATGGTTTTATGAAGACCTACAAGACCTTTTAGAACTAACACCCAAAAAAGAAGTCCTTTTCATTATAGGAGACTGGAATGTAAAAGTAGGAAGTCAAGAAATACTGGAGTAACAGGCAAATTTGGCCTTGGAATGCAGAATGAAACAGGGCAAAGACTAATAGAGTTTTGCCAAGAAAATGCACTGGTCATAGCAAACACCCTCTTCCAACAACACACGAGAAGACTCTACACATGGACATCACCAGATGGTCAACACCGACATCAGATTGATTATATTCTTTGCAGCCAAAGATGGAGACGCACTATACAGTCAACAAAAACAAGACCAGGAGCTGACTGTGGCTCAGATCATGAACTCCTTATTATCAAATTCAGACTGAAATTGAAAAAAGTAGGGAAAACTGCTAGACCATTCAGGTATGACCTAAATCAAATCCCTTATGATTATACAGTGGAAGTGAGAATAAATAAGCAGGGTGACAATATACAGCCTTGACATACTCCTTTTCCTATTTGGAACCAGTCTGTTGTTCCAGATTTAAGGGCCTAGATCTGATAGATAGAGTGCCTGATGAACTGTGGAATGAGGTTCGTGACGTTGTACAGGAGACAGGGATCAAGACCATCCCCATGAAAAAGAAATGCAAAAAAGCAAAATGGCTGTCTGGGGAGGCCTTACAAATAGCTGTGAAGAGAAGAGAGGCGAAAAGCAAAGGAGAAAAGGACAGATATAAACATCTGAATGCAGAGTTCCAAAGAATAGCAAGAAGAGATAAGAAAGCCTTCTTCAGTGATCAATGCAAAGAAATAGAGGAAAACAACAGAATGGGAAAGACTAGAGATCTCTTTAAGGAAATTAGAGATACCAAGGGAACATTTCATGCAAAGATGGGCTCAATAAAGGACAGAAATGGTATGGACCTAACAGAAGCAGAAGATATTAAGAAGAGGTGAAAAGAATACATGGAAGAACTGTACAAAAAAGATCTTCACGACCCAGATAATCATGATGATGTGATCACTAATCTAAAGCCAGACATCTTGGAATGCGAAATCAAGTGGGCCTTAGAAGGCATCACTACGAAGAAAGCTAGTGGAGGTGATGGAATTCCAGTTGAGTTATTTCAAATCCTGAAAGATGATGCTGTGAAAGTGCTGCACTCAATATGCCAGCAAATTTGGAAAACTCAGCAGTGGCCACAGGACTGGAAAAGGTCAGTTTTCATTCCAATCCCAAAGAAAGACAATGCAAAAGAATGCTCAAACTACCGCACAATTGCACTCATCTCACATGCTAGTAAAGTCATGCTCAAAATTCTCCAAGCCAGGCTTCAGCAATATGTGAAGCGTGAACTTCCTGATGTTCAAGCTGGTTTTAGAAAAGGCAGAGGAACCAGAGATCAAACTGCCAGCATCCGTTGGATCATGGAAAAAGCAAGAGAGTTCCAGAAAAACATCTATTTCTGCTATGCCAAAGCCTTTGCCTGTGTGGATCACAATAAATTGTGGAAAATTCTGAAAGAGATGGGAATACCAGACCACCTGACCTGCCTCTTGAGAAATCTGTATGCAGGTCAGGAAGCAACAGCTAGAACTGGACATGGAACAACAGACTGGTTCCAAATAGGAAAAGGAGTATGTCAAGGCTGTATATTGTCACCCTGCTTATTTAACTTCTATGCAGAGTACATCATGAGAAACGCTGGACAGGAAGAAACACAAGCTGGAATCAAGATTGCTGGGAGAAATATCAATAACCTCAGATATGCAGATGACACCACCCTTATGGCAGAAAGTGAAGAGGAACTCAAAAGCCTCTTGATGAAAGTGAAAGAGGAGAGCGAAAAAGTTGGCTTAAAGCTCAACATCCAGAAAATGAAGATCATGGCATCCGGTCCCATCACTTCATGGGAAATAGATGGGGAAATAGTGGAAACAGTGTCAGACTTTATTTTGGGGGGCTCCAAAATCACTGCAGATGGTGATTGCAGCCATGAAATTAAAAGATGCTTATCCTTGGAAGAAAAGTGATGACCAACCTAGATAGCATATTGAAAAGCAGAGACATTACTTTGCCAACTAAGGTCCACCTAGTCAAGGCTATGGTTTTTCCAGTAGTCATGTATGGATGTGAGAGTTGGACTGTGAAGAAGGCTGAGTGCCGAAGAATTGATGCTTTTGAACTGTGGTGTTGGAGAAGACTCCTGAGAGTCCCTTGGACTGCAAGGAGATCAAACCAGTCCATTCTGAAGGAGATCAGCCCTGGGAGTTCTTTGGAAGGAATGATGCTAAAGCTGAAACTCCAGTACTTTGGCCACCTCATGCGAAGAGTTGACTCATTGGAAAAGACTCTGATGCTGGGAAGGATTGGGGGCAGGAGGAGAAGGGGACGACCGAGGATGAGATGGCTGGATGGCATCACGGACCCGATGGACGTGAGTCTGAGTGAACTCCTGGAGTTGGTGATGGACAGGGAGGCCTGGCGTGCTGTGATTCATGGGGTTGCAAAGAGTCGGACACGACTCAGCGACTGAACTGAACTGAACCATTACTCCAGTTGCATGAAACAAAAACCTGTATGTCATCCTTGAAAACTGCTTGTCTGGCTCCTCTTGTCCAGTTCTTCCTTCAAAGCATAACATAAACCTAATCACACCTTGCCACTTCCATGGCTACCACTGGATTCCAAGTCATCTTCATCTCCCTTTTAAACTACTGCAATAGCCTCATAACTTAACTTATAGAATCTACTCTTTCCCCTATACAGTAGCCAGAGGAAACTTATAAAACCTCCATCATATTACATTTTACTACTAACAATCTAAACTATTCTCAGAGAAATCCAACAGACTCAGAACCAAATTAAAACTCCCAATTCTCACCTTCATCATTCAGTTCTTGCTATTTTTCCAGTCTCTTTTCCTGTTATGTTCCTTCATGTACATGACAATTTATCTACAGTGTCTTTCTTACAATTCCTTGAATATATCAGTGCTTACTTCTCCCATAGTACTTAATGCTTGCTGTTCTCTTTATCTGGAACAAGTCTTTGATCTTCTAATAAGTTGTTCCATCATTTTATTCATGTCTGTATTCAAAGATAATGAACTTAGAAAGGCTTTTCCTGACCAACTAGTCTTTGATATCTCCCCTTTCATTTGCAATTCCTTTAAACTACTTGATTTTTCCTTACTTAACAATTACTAGAAACTACATTAAATAATTCGTTAATTTGGTTTTTTCTCCCTTGTCTCTGTCACTAGTATATTACACCTATTAAGGCAAAATAGCAGTGCCTAAAACAACTTCTAGCACTTGTAGGCACTCAATAATGATTATGTTAAATTAGTGAGTAGATGAATGAATTAAATTTTTTAAAATGCCTTTTACCTGGACATTTCAGATTTAAGATTTTATTCCCCCATTACAGTTAAGCTATATCTTCATTTTTTTCATTTTATTTGGCAAATCTGGACATAATTTTAAAGTGTTTTGTGTATAACTTGAATGATTTCTGATTAAAAACTTAAAGATCATGAATAAATGGAAGATCAAATGTAGCTATTATGAAAGTTGAAACATCTAAGTAAATGTTTTCATCTGTTGGATCATAGAAAAAAAACAAAAGAATTCCAGAAAAACAGCTACCTCTGCTTTATTGACTATGCAAAAGCTTTTGACTGTGTGGATCCCAACAACCTGTGGAAAATTCTTCAAGAGATGGGAATACCAGACCACCTGGCCTGCCTCCTGAGAAATCTGTATGCAGGTCAAGAAGCAATAGTTAGAACCAGACATGAAACAATAGACTGGTTTCAAATTGGAAAAGGAGTAGGTTAAGGCTGTATATTGTCACCCTGCCTATTTAACTTATATGCAGAGTACATCATGCAAAATGTCAGGCTGGATAAAACACAAGCTGGTATCAAAATTGCCAGGAGAAACAACAATAACCTCAGATACACAGATGACACCACTCTTATGGCAGAAAGCAAAAAGGAACTAGAGAGCTTCTTGATGAAAGTGAAAGAGGAGAGTGAAAAAGCTGGCTTAAAACTCAACATTTCAAAAAACAAAGATCATGGCATCTGGTCCTATCACTTCATGGTAAATGGATGGGGAAACAATGGAAACAGTGACAGATTTTATTTTCTTGGGCTCAAAAACTACAGTGGACAGTGACTGCAGCTATGAAAAGATGCTTGCTCCTTGGAAGAAAAGCAATGACAAACCTAGACAGCATATTAAAAAGCAGAGACATTACTTTGCCAACTAAGGTCCCGTCTAGTCAAAACTATGGTTTTTCCAGTGGTCATGTATGGATGTGAGAGTTGGACTATAAAGAAAGCTGAACACAGAAGATTTGATGCTTTTGAACTGTGGTGTTGGAGAAGACTCCTGAGAGTCCCTTGGACTGCAAGGAGATCCAACCAGTTCATCCTAAAGGAAATCAGTCCTGAACATTCATTGAAAGGACTGATGCTGAAGCTGAAACTCCAATACTTTGGCCACCTGATATGAAGAACAGACTCATTGGAAAAAACTCTGATGCTGGGAAAGATTGAAGGCAGGAGGAGAAGGGGACAACAGAGGATGAGATGGTTGGATGGCATTATCGACTCAATGGACATGAGTTTAAGCAAGCTCCACAAGTTGCTGGACAAGGAAGCCTGGCATGCTGTAGTCCATGGGGTCGTAAAGAGTTGGACATGACTGAGCAACTGAACTAACTGAAGTAAATATTTTCATTTTAACACAGTCCTTGCAAAGCAAAAAATTAGCCTGACTATTCATTTTTATAGAATAACATTTAGAATTGCTGCTAAGGGTTAAATATAATTGAATTCAGCAAGAGAGAACAAACTTCAATCGTCTGATGTCACACAGTCAACAAGCTTTTAAGAATATCTATTATACGCTAAGAATCTGTTCTGGGCATTTGTGTTTTGTGTGGAATATAGAAACAATGACATAAAGTTCCTTACAAGAAAAGTTGATAATTCAGTAGCTTCTACAAAACACTGTACAGGAACGATTCTTAGAAAAATGTCCAAGCTACATGCAAATAAGAACACACTTGAACTAGTAAAGTAAGCTAGACTAGGAGAGGGATAAAATCAACAAATTCTTTTATAAAGGGGCCAATTTAATCATAAAGGTGGATACTTTTTCAAGTTGTCAAATGAATACTGCAGAGAAGTAAGTGAATGAAGCATGGACAATGTCATTTTTCCAGAAGAATGGTAAAGTTGTATGGAAACAATCTGATCATCTAACTTAAGAAGAATTCAGAAACTGTGCTGATTACATGGGTAATAGGAATCTTGGCAAGGCCTTGATAGAGGAAAACTGAGTTCAGATTTAAACCCATTTGCACTCAACTTTCAAGATCAACAAGATCACAAAGTCAGATGCAATAAATCACGTCTGAATATCTGTGGAGATTCTCTTTGATTATAAGGATTCCCACTGGGTAGAGATTTAGTTTCCACAACAGTAAACGAAATAACTTAGACCCTCCCATTGATGACAATAAGGACAGCTACATTAAAAAAAAAAATCTTTAATTTGAAAATAAAATTATGCTTGAAGGCCTAGAAATCTAACCCAAGAGTAGAAAATTCCAGCGCCAAGATCCTAGAGAGGGCAGAAGCAGGAAATGCACCAAGCATTCAAGGCTGGTTCATTCCTGAAATATATATAGCTGCTGCTCCTGGACAGAGCCCCTGAAAGATGGAGGGACATTCTTCCTCTCCCACATACACTAAGATGTATTAAGTACACTAATCCTAAACTCAGTGATCTACATAAATATAGACACCTATGTAACAACTACTCAGGTTAAGATACAATATTTCCTCACCCCATAAATTTTCTTCCTCAAGTAACTGCTGCGGTATCCTCTATCATAATCACTTTGTTTTGGTTGTTCTTGAACTTCATACAAATGAAATATTTAAAGGTAATCATGTCAAAATGAGGTCATTAGGATGGTCACTAACCTAATCTGAGTCTTGTCCTCATCCAAGTGTTTCTTCACTTTGTTATGGCAGCCCCAGGAAACTAGCACAACATATAACAAAGATTTAAAGGCACTGGGAAGTATCCAAAGCAGGGGAAAACTTAGGGATCGTATCTGTAAAAGAAGAGAGGCCCATTAAACAAGTTCCATAGTTATTTGAGTCTTTGCCTGAAAGCACTTTTTAGTTTGATGCCACAGTACAGGTAACAGAGATCAAGCAGAAAACAGGATTTTTAGTAAATTAACAAAACACACAAGAGCTGGAATTTAGGGCTGAAAGAGTGACTACAAATTGAGGGAAAATCTGGAGAAGAAGGAACTGAACAGAAGGGAGCCCTCTGCAAATGTACACAAATAGCCATCAAGCACTAGCTGACTTGTAAGACAGCACACGCGCTCCAGAATAAAGCAACAACTCGGAAACTAAAGAATTGAGCAAAGATTTCAATAGTTGCTTGATGCTTACGAGATAAGTCTTGAAATACAAGTCTCACCAATTTAAAGGGGCTTGTAAACAACTGAGATTTTCACTAAAACAGCACAAGAGCCGCTCCGTAATACTAGCATACTAAATTAAGTCTGTCCTTACAAAGTCTAAAGTTAATTTATGGATCAGTAATCGACTGCTACTTTAGCTGCCCCTCTCCCCTCCCCTCAAATCCCCACATTTATTTATAGGAAAATAACTTCTAGAATCCCTAAAACTGGTCATTCACAATGTCTAGACTCCAATCAAAATTTGTGAAACATGCTAAAAACATAGCTAACTGATTGGAAATCACTGAAACAAAGAGAATATTAGACCTACAGATGCTTCACAAACTTAAATCAGTGAAAAAGTCTTAAACACACCTTTCATTAATTTGTTAAAGGAAATACAGAGAAAGAGCTACCATGGAAGAAAATATGAAAATTTTCAATAGTGATCTGAGATCTATTTTTTAAAAACTCAATGGCCTTTCTAGAAATGAAAAATATACTTAAATGAATAACTCATTTAATGGATATCACCACAGGTTGAACACAGCAGAAGATGGAAACTGAGAACTGAAAACCAGGTCAATAGAAAATCTAAACTGAAACACACAGATTAAAAAAAAAAAGAACAACAACAAAAAAGAACAATGGGGCATATGCGCCATGATCAAATGTTCTATCATGCATATAATCAAAATCACAAGAGTAAAAAGAATATAAAGCACAAGAAATATGTGAAGATATAATAGCCAAGAATTTCTCAAAGCTGATTAATTTAGGAAGACTGAGGAACCTCAAACAGGGGTTATTAGACAAAAGAGTTCTCTGCCAGTCTTGCTGTTTCAGTCATTTAAAAGCAATATGTTAAGTGCACTAAGCACTGAGGATAGGTCACTGAATGGACAGTGTCTCTCATGCTCAAAGAGCTTGCAATCTAACAAATAAGACAAACACTAAATACTCCCATATCTGGTCACTGATTAACTGTGTGAAGTGAAGAAGAACAAGGAAACATAACTTCAATTTGAAATGAAAGACTGAAGACTATGATAGCAGTCTGGAAGGAGTTATACAAATAGAGAGAAAAAGATGGATATGTACTAAGATGCAAGTGAAAACAATTTGTTCAGATGAATGGAAATTGACAGGTAAACAAAGGTTAAAGAGTCCTGGTAGAGCTATACAACCATCTCTTTCGTCTTTCTACCACTAAAATATTTTATTTCATAGCAGACATTTTTCTTAAAAATTTTGGGCAACTGACTCTCAAATCCATAATCTTTTTGCCTAAATCAACCACTTTCAGCCTTGAAGGAATGTAAAATGCTTTAACACATCCTTGAATGATGAATGTAACAGAATCAAGATCAATATTTTTTATAATTTTTAAGTGCAAATAAAATATTACTAAAACAACCTAATTTTGTTGGATAATAACTATAAATATTGTATCTACCCCACTAACGACAAACCAACTACTTGTCTACTGAGCTACACAGACTCACATTCTTTGATCTAGGAGAGAAAAGCAGGAAAAGGAGGGGAGAATGAGCCACCTTTCATGCCAAGAATGAATTATATTTCTCTCCCCCTAACTAACAAAAGCACTAAGTTTCAGTTATTTTTTTCAGTTACCATCTCCCAGAAATATTTCTACCACCTTTTCAAATAAACTTTTCCCATCTCTTCCAGCAATAGAAAATCTGCATTGAAATCTCAGAAAACATAAGAATAGCTTAAAAAAACAAAATCACTAATAATTCCACAACCAAAGGCAATTGCTATCAGCCTTTGTGTATTTTCTACTACCCTTTAATTACACTAATTCATTAGACAGTGATTGGCCTACTTCTTTTTTTTTCTTTACATGAATTTTACATTTAAAAGAACATTTTTCAATACTATAAATCTCACTTTAAGGAATTACATTGTATTATATAGACACACCATAATTTATTTATCAAATTCCTAGATTTCTCCCAAATTTTTCACTACTGCATTATTTGGAACTGGAGTTCAGTAAAATTATCCACTTGGGATCCATAAATTTAATAGTTTGTGTTATCCTTTCTACTACCCTTGAAAATAAAATGAATTGTTTCTGCCTTGAGGTTTGTGATTAAACAATCTATTTTTTAAAAGTTTATTTTCATTCCAAAAGCCTTTATAATTTCTTCCTTTTAATAATACAAAAGTTAACATATAGATACCATATTGCAGTATTTTTTTCATATTAACAATATATACCTGCTGGAATATTTCCATTTCAACATATCAATACATAAAAAGTTCCTTCTGTTTTTCTCCACAAATGCAGATTACTGCATTGTATGCTACAATAAGGAGCCTAATCAAATTTCATGTTCATGTGCAGAAATATATTTATAGGAAAGATTTCCATAAGTATGGTTGCTCAGTGAAAGCAAAACTACATTTGTAACTTGTATCCATATCTTCTTTTATTTGTGTTAAAACACACACATACATACCTGGTAATATATACAAAAAAATATTAATGCAAGTGATGATTAAGTCATCTGGAGGGAGGGCTTTGGGCCAAGTATCAGGAAAAAGCATAGGATTAAAATTGTGCATATTTTATAATTTGTATTTTTATTGTATTCCTTGTATGTCAGTTATTCAAAAAGCACATTTTAAATGCCTACCTGGCAATATCACCCAATACCCTCAACGCTTCATTCTAGCAGGATAGAGGTTTAAGAACTGTTACAACACTTGAACTGGTACACTGTGTACTAATTCACAAGGTTTTGTGACAAGGAGACATGTAAAAAGGCATCACCAATTCACAGAGAATGTGGAAATGGCTGGATTGAATTAGAGAAGGGTCTTGAACACAATTCTAAGGTTTAGCCCACAATCAGTCAATTCCATATTATTCACAAGTTCCCAACTGATTCTACAAAGAAATCACCACTGAGAGCATTTTTCTGATAGTACTAGTCCCAGTGAAAGTGTTCAACAATATAATGTGAGAACTGGTCTCAAGCATGGGATATAGCCATTCTAAAACAGCTCTTCATTTTACAGTTTAGGACACTCTAGCCAAAGCATCAGGTGTTTGCCACAGTGAAATCAGAGATCTCTCTAGGAAAAATGTCCTCTACACAGTGATCCCTATTAATATTAGATTTTTTGGCCTAAAACAAAAGGCTTGAGGGAGTGGGGGGATAATTTTGTATGCCCTAGGATGAAGCTTTTATCTCCATCTCTCTATTACCCTTTGCCTCGCTCAGACATAGAAAGAATTAGAGGAACCATATGAGAAAACCATCATTTAACTCTGCAGTATCACAATGATTTCTAAATCTGTTTCTTTTTTCTTTCCTTTGTTTTTCCTATTTTGAACCATTTGGCCATATAGTAGATCCAGCAGGGGTAGGAGAAAGCTCACATTGGCTCAGAAAAGTACCTGGGGGCAAGGGGTAACAATTCTTGTTATGCTGATATATGTAAAAAATTAAATTTAAAAATTGCTATTATCTTTGAAAAGTAAATTTGCCCAAATTTATATGTAAATGTATAGGTATATATAAACAGATGAGTAACTGCTATCAAAGACAAGGGCCCCTGATAGCTCAGAAAGGCGCCCAGGATTCTGTAAAGGAAGAATTCTCATCAAAACAGCACTCACAGGAGGAGCCTAAAAGGTGAAGTAAGTGTCCTGCTGCTAAAATAGCTTTTACAAATATGGAGCCCTTACACTGAAAAAAAAAGGAGTTCGTGCTACTTTAGGAAAAGTAGATGGCACCTCAATAAAGTTTACTTCATGAAGCTGAGCAATTCTTTGTCAAGAAATGTTCTTTTCCTTTCAGTTCAGTTCAGTCGCTCAGTCGTGTCCAATTCTTTGCGACCCCATGAACCGCAGCACACCAGGCCTCCCTGTCCATCACCAACTCCTGGAGTCCACCCAAACCCATGTCCATTGAGTCGGTGATGCCATCCAGCCATCTCATCCTCTGTCGTACAGTGTGTTGTAATTATCACCAGTTTTGCAACAGAATTGGTCAAATGTAGCACCACCCTCATGTTTTCTCAAATACTCTTCTGCCGCTCCGTCTGCTCAGCCATGTCCGACTCTTTCGTGACCCCATGGACTGTAGCCAGACAGGTTCCTCTGTCCTTGGCATTTTCTAGGCAAGACTATTGGAGTGGGTAACTATTCCCTTCTCCAGGGGATCTTCCAGACCCAAATCTGAATCCACATCTGCATTTCTTGCACTGGCAGGCAGATTCTTTACCATTGAGCCACCACAGATTTCCATACCTACATATATGAGGTAGGCATTTTTTTTTAAATAAATTTTACCAATATAAAGACTACATAGCACAAAACTTACCAATGATAATAAAATGAATGTGATATAATGAATTCATATATCAGAATGTCATTTACTCTATCAGTAACGTGTGAACAATTTTTTTTTGCCAAATTGGATAACAGTTTTCTATACTACAAGAATATTTCTTCTATTTTGGTGCTATTTAAAGTATAACAAACACATACAAGGCCTTTACATTTAATATGCATTGGTAACATTTTGCCCATCACTTTCGTGAGCTTGTACAAACAACAAAATAGGAATCCAATCCCCTATTATTAGCATTTGGTGATTTCTGTGATGTAAATACACCCACCACAGCCGATTTCAAGTCACCAATGTGACACTGATGAACAGGGTGTAGGGAAAAATGTCCAGTAACACATCACTGCATAGCAATTCCATTGTGTGATACAGTAGATATAAATATCTCCAGCACATAGATACAAGTAAACTGCAGTAAATTAGGAAATGATGATTTTATATTTATTAACTTAAACAGTTATTATAATGTAAGCCTGAATATTTTAATTTCTAATAATGGCCTATTGAAAAACTAGTTTGCAGAATTACTGAAAATTTAACAACTGATTCTCATGAGCTAGTAAAAGCTGACTCTAACCCATCTTTGGGCATTCCAATAGGCTATTCCCAACAAAGGTTTATTTTCTAAAATGTTTATCCTGACGTGATACCTCGGACCTCCTAACTTCTATTACCTATGAAAATAATATTATTAATAATGATGGAAAGAGGCCATAAATAAAGCTATGCTTTTATAATAATAATTCTAAACAACAATGCAACTACCGTGGTGCCATTTTAGCAAACAAAACATTTGAACTTGGAAGTCCATTTATTTGTAAAAGAAAAAAAAGGGAAGGCAGAAGTTTCTGGTTATTTCAAAGGTGAGCATATTCCGAGCATATTCCAAAGCTTCTCAAGTTGCTGTCCCTGCACCTTTATTAAATCTAATTTACACTGGAGGAGTGGATATGGGATAAGAAAAAGGGAAGCTCCATGTCAGAGGATATAGGCAAATCATCTTCTCAATTTGGAAAAGTATAGTTAATGTTTGTTCAATTGTCAACATCTCCTCTAAGACTATCCACATCTACAGGGTCATCTTTTGCTGTTATACTCCCTTAAAACAAAAATACTCTCATATTAATCTGTTATATACATACTGACAAAGGATTTTTCATATTTATGCTTATCAACCACCTAGAGTAAACAGAACTATTTTCTGTCCGTGGGTAAGAATTTTAGAATTCTTTCCTAATAGATTTTTTTAACACTAATGCCCAGCCAAATCAGAAGACAAATCATGTGAAACAGCCTTTAATGCTTATCTAAGTTGAGTCCTTAATCATAAAGCTCAGCATGAGCTTTGAGTTTACAATGAAGGGAGAAGGAAGATTTTAGTTTTTGCAGCATATATATTTCTAGTACTCCTTTCTGATTTTATGGGCAATTCTGTCTTCATGCTTCCTTAATCTTGAAGCTCTTTCAAAGGCAACATACTGTGCCAAATGTACAGTGATTATGTAATGTGGACAAAAAATCCAGTGGGAAACGTGTAGAGCAGATCAAAATCATTCCACTTAAGACCTTTTACAGTCATTTGATCTAATGATGTTCACTAGGGTTTGATGTACTAAAAGGCAGCCACTGTGTGAACATAAGGTTTGCATCGGCATATGACTTTTCAGTGAAACTGGGATCAGTGTGGCATTTTGAAGACTGTTTTACATACAAAATAATAATATCCTTAGAAAACAAATCCCATGGCAAACTTTCTGAATCACTGATTTGTATGTTACTTGCTAGGAAAAATCTCTTTCTCTGGTCAAACAGACATCAAAGAGTAGTATGTTATACAGATGGAAAGCAAAATAGAGAAATCCACTGATTACCCACATTGGAAGTATGGCTCATGTGAATTTTTGAGGAAGAGTAAAATTTTATATAGTTCACCAATTCAATTTACACGTACAGACACAGATCAAATTATTACATGTGCCTTCCTATTTAAGCTAGAAAATACTCTTATTGTTTTTTAATTTTCTATTCTTACTTTTTCCAAAGCTCACCAATATTGTATATTTCAGAGTTTTAAATACATGCCTGACTTCTACTTTCAGTTCAGACATACGAAGAGTTTGGAAGTCATTACTCACGTCCTTACAATAATAAAAACCTGAATAAACTGAAAAGCAGTGATTTCATGGACCACAGAGAACTGAGGAGGCAGGGCAAACTGCCACCCAGAAATCTGGAGAGACGGGCAAATCCAGAGCCAAGATCTGCTTGCCTGGAGTAGAAGCCGCCGAAGCCATAACTGGTAGGACCGCTTATATGGTAATTTTGACAAATTGTTGGAGGCTGAGTAGACTAGTGTGAAAATGAGAAACTTGGGGAGGAGCCACAGTGTTGGGGAGACCCCACACACTTTACCTCAAGGAACCCCACCAGATTCTCACAGTGAAGTTCTTAGAAAGATCCCTCAGGGCTTTGGCAAGAACAGGGAAGACTAATCTTGGTGAGACACAAACTCTTCTTCCTAAGAAAGGCTTAAAAATGTAGGGAGAAACACTTTGCCTGAGGCTCATCCCAGCTGAGAGAAGGAACTTCATCAAACTCCAACTCTCTCCAGCCTTCCTACTCCACCTAAGGAAGGGAAAAACAAACAAGCTAGGAATCAGAGATTCAAAGAAATAGAATAGGAATTCTGAAGCCAGAGAAGGAGACAGGAGACAAGGGGGACAAAGTTATACCCCTGGAGAAACACAGCCCTAAAATACAGATCAGCTAAAAGAATTCTTCTCTTCTTCCATGTCTTCTCATATTGTGGACTAAAACAAAAAAAAATGCACAATTAAAAGTTATGTTTTACTTGGTGGACATTTGAGGACTTTGAGCCCAGGGGACAGCATCTCAGATAACACAGGGAAATTCTTTCAAAGAGGCAAGGAAGGAAGCCAGGATATATAGGAGATCTGCAACAGAAGACCAGGTATTCAGAATATCAAATGATTACTGTTGATAAAAGAAAACAGATATCTCAAGGAATTGAATGCTTTCCTACTTAGGGAAGATGCAAGAGTCTAGGCTCACTGAAATCATTCCTCGGATATGCACCTCAGCTATCTGAGGCCAACATCATATGCTTTCTAATCCTGAGTCCCCTGGGGTGCACTGTAGGAGGTGGCTGGAGCAGTTGACTGCTAGACTGTGGGCATCCTGCATGTATCTGGAGTTCCCTCGGGGCTCACTATTGGGGCATCTGTAATGTGGTGGCTTGATGGCTGCAACATCCTTTGTTTACTGATATGGCAGGCAATATTTAATTCACATCAGTAGGGCGTGAGCATAGCAACAGAGGATTATAGTTGAGCTACAAAATGCTGACTCTCTCTGAGGAGTATTTAGGGAAGCCAAAAGCAGGAGGAGAAGGGGACGACAGAGGATGAGATGGTTGGATGGTATCACCGGCTCAATGGACATGAATTTGGGTAAACTCCAGGAGTTGATGATGGACAGGGAGGCCTGGCGTGCTGCGATTCATGGGGTCGCAAAGAGTCGGACACGACTGAACGACTGAACTGAACTGAACTGAAAGTCAATAGGGTAGATACAAAAAGAAACATCTTGTACTTATAGCTATAGCAAATATAAACACAGACCATCTTATAGCCAGATTAGCATAAATCACCACACTACAGACCTGTTAACCTCAGTACCTATTACCCAAAATGTCATGTCTAATTTTCAACAACAACAACCAAAAAAAAAAAGTTATGCTACAAGACAAGACAACGGAGTTGAAAGAGCCAAAGCAAGCATCAGTACTAGACTCAGATATGACATGTCAGAATTATTAGTGAATTTTAAATAAGCCGAATAAATATGTTAGGGCTTTGGTTTCAAAAGCAGACAACATACAAGAAAAAATGAGCACCATAGCAAAGAAAGGGAAATCCTAAGAAATAAAAATAAAAAAGAAGGGTCTCCCTAGTGGTATAGTAGTAAAGAATCCGCCTGTCAGTGTAGGAGATATGGATTTGATCCCTGATCCAGGAGGATCCCACATGCCTCGGAGCGACTAAGCCTGTGTGCCACAATTATTGAGCCTGTGCTCAAGAGCCTGGAAAATGCAGCTATCGAGCCCACATCCCCTAGAGCCCTCTTTTCTGCAACAAGAAGCCTATGCACTGCAACTGGAGAGCAGGCCCCACACACTGAAACTAGAGAAAAGGCCAAGCAGCAGTGAAGACCCAGAACAGCCAAAATAAATATACAAATAAATTGATAAATAAAATTAAAAAAAATTTTTTTACAGTATCAGATACAAAAAGTATAAAAGAAATGAAGAATGCCTTTGGTGGGTTTATCTGCAGATTGAACATGGCAAAGGAAAGAATCAATAAGCTTGAAGATAGGTCAGTACAAACTTCCCAAATTGAAATGAATAATTAAAACTAAAACAAACAAAAAAGAACAGACTACTCAGGAATTGTGGGACTTTCAAAAAGTGTAATATATGTACGATTTGAATATAAAAAGAAGAAGAGAAAATGAAGCTAAATAAACATGTGAAGTAATAATAGCCAAAAAAAAAAACAAAACAAAACCATCTACTTCTTCTTCATTGACTACTCTAAAGCCTTTTGATTGTGTAAATCACAAAAAAACTGGAAAATTCTTAAAGAGATGGGAACACCAGATCACCTTACCCACCTCCTAAGAAACCTGTATGCAGGTCAAGAACCAACAGTTAGAAATGAACATGGAACCTCAGACAGGTTCAAAATTGGGAAAGGAGTATGTCTAAGCTATATACTGTCACCCTACTTATTTAACTTGTATGCAGAGTACATCATGAAAAATTCCAGGCTGCATGAATCACAAGCTGGAATAAAGATTGTGGGAAAAACATCAATAAACTCAGATAGGCAGATGACACCACCCTTATGGCAGAAAGTGAAGAAGAACTAAATAGCCTCTTGATGAAAGTGAAAGAGGAGAGTGAAAAAGTTGGCTTAAAGCTCAACATTCAGAAAACTAAGATCATGGCATCCAGTCCCATTACTTCATGGCAAATAGATGGGGAAACAGTGGCTGACTTTATTTTTCTGGACTCCAAAATCCCTGCAGATGGTGATTGCAGCCATGAAATTAAACGATGCTTACTCCTTGGAAGGAAGGTTATGACCAACCTAGACAGCATATTGAAAAGCAGAGACATTACTTTGTCAACAAAGGTCCGTCTAGTTAATGTTATGGTTTTTCCAGTGGTCATGTATGGGATGTGAGAGTTGAATGATAAAGAAAGCTGAAAGTGAAGTCGCTCAGTCATGTCTGACTCTTTGCAACCCCATGGACAGTAGCCTACCAGGCTCCTCCGTCCATGGGATTTTCCAGGCAAGAGTACTGGAGTGGGTTGCCATTTCCTTCTCCAGGGGATCTTCCCAACCCAGGGATCAAACCCAGGTCTCCCACATTGTAGGCAGACGCTTTACCATCTGAGCCACCAGGGAAGTTATAAAGAAAGCTGAGAGCTAAAAAATTGATGCTTTTGAACTGTGGTGTTGGAGAAGATTCTTGAGAGTCACTTGGACTGCAAGGAGATCCAACCAGTCCATCCTAAAGGAGATCAGTCCTGGGTGTTTGCTGGAAGGACTGATGCTGAAGCTGAAACTCCAGTACTTTGGCTACCTGATGTGAAGAGCTGACTCATTTGAAAAGACTCTGATGCTGGGAAAGATTGAAGGCAGGAGAAGAAGGGGACGACAGAGGATGAGATGGTTGGATGGCATCACTGACTCAATGGACATGGCTTTGGGTGGACTCTGGGAGTTGGTGATGAACAGGGAGGCCTGGTGTGCTGTGATTCATGGGGTCACAGAGTCACACATGACTGAGTGACTGAACTGAACTGAGACAGGAAAACAATGGAAACAGTGATAATGTTATTTTCTTGGGCTCCAAAATTACTGCAGATGGTGACTACAGCCATGAAATTGAAAGACACTTACTCCTTGGAAGAAAAGAAAAAACAAAATTAGACAGAATATTAAAAAGCAGAGACATTACTTTGATGACAAGGTTCATCTGGTCAAAGCTATGGTTTTTCCAGTAGTCATGTACAGATTTAAGAGCTGGGCAATAAAAAAAATTCTGAGTGCCAAAGAAGTGATGCTTTTGAGATGTGGTACTGGAGAAGACTCCTGAGAGTCCCTTGGACGGCAAGGAAATCAAAACAGTCAATCCTAAAGGAAATCAACTCTGAATATTCACTGGAAGGCCTGATGCTAGAGCTCCAATACTTTGGCCACCTGATGTGAAG
This sequence comes from Capra hircus, assembly GCF_001704415.2. Classification (NCBI taxonomy): domain Eukaryota; kingdom Metazoa; phylum Chordata; class Mammalia; order Artiodactyla; family Bovidae; genus Capra; species Capra hircus. The sequence continues at coordinate 21,794,476 of NC_030814.1, forward strand.
AGCCAACTCACTGGAAAAGACCCTGATGCTATGAAAGATTGAAGGCAGGAGGAGAAGAGGATGACAAAAGATGAGACGGTTGGATGGCATCACCAATGCAGTGGACTTGAGTTTGAGCCTACTCCAGGAGATGCTGCAGGTCCATGGGGTCATCAAGAGTCGGACACAACTGAGTGACTGGAACAACAAATAATGGCCAAGAATTCTCCAAAATTAAATGACAGACACCAAACCACAGACAGGAATCTTTAGTGAACACCAAGCAGGATAAGCACAAAAAAATTCACAACTGGCCATTTTATTTAGACTACAGAAACCAAAGACAAAGAAAAAAATGTAAAAGAGGAAAAATAAAGCTAACCAACAGGGAAAAGGGGGCTTCCCTGGTGGCTTAGTGGTGGAAGAATCCACCTGCCAATGCAGGAGATGCAGGTTCTATCCGTGGGTCTCATTTCCTGGAGAAGGAAATGGCAACCTACTCCAATATTCTTGCCTGGAAAATCCCATGGACAGAAAAGCCTCATGGGCTACAGTCCATAGAGTCACAAAAGAGTGAAACAGGACTTAGCAACTGAATAACAACAACAGGAAAAAGATAAAACTATGTTGGACTTCTCATCAGAGACCATAAAAGCAAGAAAAGAGTACATCAGAACTCTCTGTACTACCTTTGTATTCTTTTCTGTTAATCTAAAATTGTTCTAGAAAGTGATCTAGTTTCATTCTTTTACAAGTGGTTGACCAGTTTTCCCAGCACCACTTGTTAAAGAGATTGTCTTTACTCCATTGTATATTCTTGCCTCCTTTGTCAAAGATAAGGTGTCCATATATGTGTGGATTTATCTCTGGGCTTTCTATTTTGTTCCATTGATCTATATGTCTGTCTTTGTGCCAGTACCATACTGTCTTGATGACTGTGGCTTTGTAGTAGAGCCTGAAGTCAGGCAAGTTGATTCCTCCAGTTCCATTCTTCTTTCTCAAGATTGCTTTGGCTATTTGAGGTTTTTTGTAATTCCATACAAATCTTGAAATTATTTGTTCTAGTTCTGTGAAAAATGTGGCTGGTAGCTTGATAGGGATTGCATTGAATTTGTAAATTGCTTTGGGTAGTATACTCATTTTCACTATACTGATTCTTCCGATCCATGAACACTGTATATTTCTCCATCTATTAGTGTCCTCTTTGATTTCTTTCATCAGTGTTTTATAGTTTTCTATATATAGGTCTTTAGTTTCTTTAGGACTAAATACTTAGGACTAAATATTCCTAAGTATTTTATTCTTTTCGTTGCTATGGTGAATGGAATTGTTTCCTTAATTTCTTTTTCTACTTTCTCATTATTTGTGTATAGGAATGCAAGGGATTTCTGTGTGTTGATTTTACATCCTGCAACTTTACTATATTCATTGATTAGCTCTAGTAATTTTCTGGTGGAGTCTTTAGGGTTTTCCATGTAGAGGATCATGTCATCTGCAAACAGTGAGAGTTTTACTTCTTCTTTTCCAATTTGGATTCCTTTTATTTCTTTTTCTGCTCTGATTGCTATGGCCAAAACTTCCAGAACTATGTTGAATAGTAGCGGTGAAAGTGGACACCCTTGCCTTGTTCCTGACTTTAGGGGAAATGCTTTCAATTTTTCACCATTGAGGATAATGTTTGCTGTGGGTTTGTCATATATAGCTTTTATTATGTTGAGGTATGTTCCTTCTATTCCTGCTTTCTGGAGAGTTTTTATCATAAATGGATGTTGCATACACACCGAGGAAACCAGAATTGAAAGAGACACATGTACCCCAATGTTCATCGCAGCACTGTTTATAATAGCCAGGACATGGAAACAACCTAGATGTCCATCAGCAGATGAATGGATAAGAAAGCTGTGGTACATATACACAATGGAGTATTACTCAGCCGTTAAAAAGAATTCATTTGAATCAGTTCTGATGAGATGGATGAAACTGGAGCTGATAATACAGAGTGAAGTAAGCCAGAAAGAAAAACACCAATACAGTTAGTATACTAACACATATATATGGAATTTAAGAAGATGGCAATGACGACCCTGTATGCAAGACAGGAAAAAAGACACAGCTGTGTATAACGGACTTTTGGACTCAGAGGGAGAGGGAGAGGGTGGGATGATTTGGGAGAATGGCATTCTAACATGTATACTATCATGTAAGAATTAAATCACCAGTCTATGTCTGACGCAGGATACAGCATGCTTGGGGCTGGTGCATGGGGATGACCCAGAGAGATGTTATGGGGAGGGAGGTGGGAGGGGGGTTCATGTTTGGGAACGCATGTAAGAATTAAAGATTTTAAAATTTAAAAAATAAAAAACTCAAAAAAATAAAAATAAAAATAAAAAATAAAATTGTTCTAAAACAAAGGGTTATTTTTTTTTTTTTGTAAAACCATAGGCTTGTGACACTGACTGTGCTCAGAGGACATTTCCCTCTTGTCAAGATGGGTTTATAATCCTCAGTGTGGTCAGATATTTTGGTGTTCTTTGTAATCAAGGAAGGACAATCCTGAAACTACAAAGGGATGAAATGAAGAACCCCAGGGTCAGTAGAAGGAAAGAAATCTTAAAAATTAGGGCAGAAATGAATGCAAAAGAAACAAAAGAGACCATAGCAAAAATCAACAAAGCCAAAAGCTGGTTCTTTGAAAGGATAAATAAAATTGACAAACCATTGGCCAGACTCATCAAGAAACAAAGGGAGAAAAATCAAATCAATAAAACTAGAAATGAAAATGGAGAGATCACAACAGACAACACAGAAATACAAAGGATCATAAGAGACTACTATCAGCAATTATATGCCGATAAAATGGACATTTTGGAAGAAATGGACAAATTCTTAGAAAAGTACAACTTTCCAAAACTGAACCAGGAAGAAATAGAAAATCTTAACAGACTCATCACAAGCACGGAAATTGAAATTGTAATCAGAAATCTTCCAGCAAACAAAAGCCCAGGTCCAGACGGCTTCACAGCTGAATTCTACCAAAAATTTAGAGAAGAGCTAGCACCTACGCAAACTCTTCCAGAAAACTGCAGAGGAAGGTAAACTTCCAAACTCATTCTATGAGGCCACCATCACCCTAATACCAAAACCTGACAATGATGCCACACAAAAAAGAAAACTACAGGCCAATATCACTGATGGACATAGATGCAAAAATCCTTAACAAAATTCTAGCAATCAGAACCCAACAACACATTAAAAACATCATACATCATGACCAGTGGGCTTTATCCCAGGGATGCAAGGATTCTTCAATATCTGCAAATCATTCAATGTAATTCACCACATTAACAAATTGAAAAATAAAAGCCATATGATTATCTCAATAGATGCAGAGAAAGCCTTTGACAGAATTAAACATCCATTTATGATAAAAAAAATTCTACAGAAAGCAGGAATAGAAGGAACATACCTCAACATAATAAAAACTATATGTGACAAACCCACTGCAAACATTATTCTCAATGGTGAAAAATTGAAAGCATTTCCCCTAAAGTCAGGAACAAGGCAAGGGTGCTCACTTTCACCACTACTATTCAACATAGTTTTGGAAGTTTTGGCCATAGCAATCAGAGCAGAAAAAGAAATAAAAGGAATCCAAATTGGAAAAGAAGAAGTAAAACTCTCACTGTTTGCAGATGACATGATCCTCTACATAGAAAGCCCTAAAGATTCCACCAGAAAATTACTAGAGCTAATCAATGAATATAGTAAAGTTGCAGGATGTAAAATCAACACACAGAAATCCCTTGCATTCCTATACACTAATAATGAGAAAATAGAGAAATTAAGGAAACAATTCCATTTACCCTTGCAACGAAAACAATAAAATACTTAGGAATATATGTACCTAAATAAACAAAAGACTTATATATAGAAAAGTATAAAACACTGGTGAATGAAATCAAAGAGGACACTAATAGATAGAGAAATATACAGTGTTCATGGATTGGAAGAATCAATATAGTGTAAATGAGTATACTACCCAAAGCAATCTATAGATTCAATGCAATCCCTTCAAGCTCCCAACGGTATTTTTCACAGAGCTAGAACAAACAATTGCAGTTTGTATGGAAATACAAAACACCTCGAATAGCCAAAGCAACCTTGAGAAAGAAGAATGGAACTGGAGGAATCAACCTGCCTGACTTCAGGCTCTACTATAAAGCCACAGTCATCAAGACAGTATGGTAGTGGCACAAAGACAGAAATATAGATCAATGCAACAAAATAGAAAGCCCAGAGATAAATCCATGCACCTACGGACACCTTATCTTTGACAAAGGAGGCAAGAATATACAAAGGAGAAAAGACAACCTCTTTAACAAGTGGTGCTGGGAAAACAGGTCAACCACTTGTAAAAGAATGAAACTAGAACACTTTCTAACACCATACACAAAAATAAACTCAAAATGGATTAAAGATCTAAATGTAAGACCAGAAACTATAAAATTCCTAGAGGAGAACATAGGCAAAACACTCTCCGACATAAATCACAGCAGGATCTTCTATGACCCACCTCCCAGAATATTGGAAATAAAAGCAAAAATAAACAAATGGGATCTAATTAAAATTAAAAGCTTCTGCACAACAAAGGAAACTATAAGCAAGGTGAAAAGACAGCCTTCAGAATGGGAGAAAATAATAGCAAATGAAGCAACTAACAAAGAATTAATCTCAAAAATATACAAGCAACCCATGCAGCTCAATTCCAGAAAAATAAATAACCCAATCAAAAAATGGGTCAAAGAACTAAACAGACATTTCTCCAAAGAAGACATACAGATGGCTAACAAACACATGAAAAATGCTCAACATCACTCATTATCAGAGAAATGCAAATCAAGACCACAATGAGGTACCATTTCACACCAGTCAGAATGGCTGCAATCCAAAAATCTGCAAGCAATAAATGCTAGACAGGATGTGGAGAAAAGGGAACCCTCTTACACTGTTGGTGGGAATGTAAACTAGTACAGCCACTATGGAGAACAGGGTGGAGATTCCTTAAAAAACTGGAAATAGAACTGCCATACAACCCAGCAATCCCACTTCTGGGCATACACACTGAGGAAACCAGAATTGAAAGAGACATGCATACCCCAATGTTCATCACAGCAGTGTTAATAATAGCCAGGACATGGAAGCAACCTAGATGTCCATCAGCAGATGAATGGATAAGAAAGCTGTGGTACATATACACAATGGAGTATTACTCAGCCATTCAAAAGAATACATTTGAATCAGTTCTAATGAAGTGGATGAAACTGGAGCCTTTCTGGCTCCAGTGAGGTAAGCCAGAAAGAAAAACACCAATACAGTATACTAACACATATATATGGAATTTAGAAAGATGGTAACGATAACCCTGTATGCAAGACAGCAAAAGAGACACAGATGTCTAGAATAGTCTTTTGGACTCTGTGGGAGAGGGCAAGGGTGGGATGATTTGGGAGAATGGTGTTGAAACATGTATAATATAATATGTGAAATGAATCGCCAGACCAGGTTCGATGCATGAGACAGGATGCTCGGGGCTTATGCACTGGCATGACCCAGAGGAATGGTATGAGGAGGGAGGTGGGAGGGGGTTCAGGATGGGGAACACATGTACACCCATGGCAGATTCATGCTGATGTATGGCAGAACCAATACAATATTGTAAAGTAATTAGCCTCTAATTAAAATAAATGAATTTATATTTTTTAAAAAAAGAAAGTACTGAAAAATCCTAACTATGCTCCATCCACTGGGAGGAGCCTCTTTGCATACCTATTTCCACACTATTTCAAGAGGCAGTATGACATAGAAGTTAAACATATGTAAACGTGAATCAAATTGTCAGGTTTCAAATACTGGTTTCACCAATTTCCAGCCATGTCAACTTGCCCAAGCTATTTAACTTCTCTGTGTCCCAATTTCCTCATGTGTAAAATGGGAATAATTGTAGTATCTACATTACAGAGCTATGATGAAGATATTTACATACATAAAGCACACAGACTGGTATTCAATATATGCCTTATTTATCTAAGTTGAGGATTGAAGGTTTTATTTTTTTAGCTTTCTTCTTAGTCTAACATATCGGATGTGTTAAATGTATACAAGCATATATTGTTTTATTTCATTTTGCTTTATTTTGCTTCACAGATACTGCATTTGTTACAAATTTAGAAGTTTTCTGATAACCCTGTATGGAGCAAGTCTATAAGCACCATTTTTCCAACAGCATTTGCTCACTTCCTATCTCTATGTCATATTTTGGTAACTCTTACAGTATTTCAAACTTCTCCATTATATTATATTAACATAATAATATGATGTATATATTAACATAATGCTATAATTTTATAATAACATAAAAATATAAGATGGTGAACTGAATTGATAAATGTATGTGTTCTGACTGCTCCACTGACCAGTCATTACCGCTCTTCCTCGCCTCAGGCTTCCTTATTCTCTGAGATACAACATTATTCAGATTAGGTCAATTAATAATCCACAATGGACCCTAACTCTTCAACTGAAAGAGCTGCATGTCTCTCACTTTAAATCAAGAGTTAGAAATGATTAAGCTTAGGGAGGAATGCATGTCAAAAGCTGAGGAAGTCTGAATACTAGCCCTCTTGAACCAGTCAACCAAGTTGTAAATGCAAAGGAAAAGTCTTTGAAGGAAACTAAAAGTGCTACTCCAGTGAACACACAAATGATAATGGTAAGTGAAGCAGCCTTATTAGTAATATGGAAACAGTTTTAGTGGACTGGGTAGAAGACTAAATCAGGTACAAGCGTCCCTTAAGCTAAAGCCTAATCCAGGGCAAGGTTCTAACTTCCTTCAATTCTATAAAGGCTCAGAGAGATGAGAAATCTGCAGAAGAAAGGTTTGAAGCTAGGAGAGATCCGTTAATGAGACTGAAGGAAAGAAGCCATCTCCATAGCACAGAAGTGTAAGATGAAACAGCAAGTGCTAATAGAGAAGTTGCAGCAACTTATCCAGAAGATCTAGCTAAGATGCATTAAGCTACAGACTTTCAATGTAGACAAAACAGCCTCTTATTGGAAGAAGGTGCCATCTAGGACTCTTATAGCTATAGAGGAGAAGTCAAGGCAGGGCTTCAAAACTTCAAAGGACAGGCTGACTCTCTTTTTAGAGGTGAATGCAGCTCATGACTTAAAATTGAAGCTGATGCCCATTTATCATTCCAAGATACTAGGACCATTTAGAATTATGCTACATCTACCCTGCCTCTGCTCTATAAATGGAAAAATAGAGCCTGAATGACAGAACATCTGTTGACAACATGTTTTACTGAGTATTTTAAGCCTACTATAGAGAACTTCTGCTCAGAAAAAAATTTTCTTTTAAAACATAACTGCTCACTGACAATGCACATGGTCATCCAAGGGCTCTGAAGGAGACATAAAGCAAAATTATGTTGTTTCAGGCCAGCTAGCACATCTATTCTGTAGCCCAAGGCTTATGGAATAATTTAAATTTGAAGTCTTCTTATTTAATAAATACATTTCATAAGACTATAACTGACATAGAGAGTGAGTCCTCTGATAGGAAGTGAAGGCTTCGCCATTTTAGACATCATTAAGAATATTCAAGACTCATAAGAAGAGGTCAAAATATCAATATTGTCAGGAATTTTGAAGCAGTTGATTCCCTCCTTGTGGATGACTTTGAAGAGTTCAAAACTTTAGTGGAAGAAGTCATTATAGATGTGGCAGAAATAGTAAGAGAATTCGAATTAGAAGTAGAGTCTGATGATGTGACTGAATTGCAGCAATCTCTTTTTAGAGGTGATCAAACTATAACACATGAGAAGTTGTTTCTATGGATAAGCAAAGAGTGGTTTCGTGAGATACAATCTACTCCTGTGAAGATGTTGTGAAGATTGCTGAAATGACAACAAAGGATTTAAAACCATTACATAAACTTAGTTGATAAAACAGTGGCATGATTTTAGAGGATGGATTTCAAATTTTGAAATAAGTTCTACTGTGGGGAAAATGCTATCAAATAGCACTGCAGGCCACAGAGAAATCTTTCATAAAAGGACGAGTCAGTTAATGTGGCAAACTTCATTGTTGTCTTATTTTAAGAGATTGTCACAGACACCCCAACCGTGAGCAATCACTACCTTAATCAGTCAGCAGCCATCAACACTAAGGCAAGATCCTCAACCAGCAATGAGATTATCACTTGACGAAGGCTTGGATGATGGTTACTATTTTTCAGCAATAAATTATTTTTAATTAAAGTATGTACATTGCATTTTTTTGACATAACACTACTGAACACTTAATACTATAGTGAACACTGCACAGTATAGTGTAAACATAACTTTCATATACATTGAGCAACCACAAAATTTGTGTGACTCACATTATTATGATATTCACTTTACTGCTGTGGTCTAAAGTGACTTCCCTGGTGGCTCAGATGGAAAAGCATCTGCGTACAATGCGGGAGACCTGGGTTCAATCCCTGGGTCAGGAAGATCCCCTGGAGAAGGAAATGGCAAACCACTTGGTACTTTTGCCTGGAAAATCCTATAGATGGAGGAGCCTGGTGGGCTACAGCCCATGGGGTCGCAAAGAGCCATACAAGACTGAGCACCTTCACTTTCTTACTCAGTTCAGTTCAGTTGCTTAGTCGTATCCGACTCTTTGCGACGCCATGAATCGCAGCACACCAGGCCTCCCTGTCCATCACCAACTCCTAGAGTTCACTCAGACTCACGTCCATCGAGTCACTGATGCCATCCAGCCATCTCATCCTTTGTCGTCCCCTTCTCCTCCTGCCCCCAATCCCTCCCAGCATCAGAGTCTTTTCCAATGAGTCAACTCTTAGCATCAGGTGGCCAAGGCACTAGAGTTTCAGCTTTAGCATCATTCCTTCCAAAGGAAACCCAGGGCTGATCTCCTTCAGAATGGACTGGTTGGATCTTCTTGCAGTCCAAGGGACTCTCAGGAGTCTTCTCCAACACCACAGTTCAAAAGCATCAATTCTTCAGTGCTCAGTTTTCTTTTTAGTCCAACTCTCACATCCATACATGACCACTGGAAAAACCATAACTTTGACTAGACGGACCTTTGTTGGCAAAGTAATGTCTCTGCTTTTCAACATGCTATCTAGGTTGGTCATAACTTTTCTTCCAAGGAGTGAGCGTCTTTTAATGTCATGGCTGCAGTCACCATCTGCAGTGATTTTAGAGCCCAAAAATATAAAGTCTGACACTGTTTCCCTGTTTCCCCATCTATTTTCCATGAAGTGATGGGACCAGATGCCATGATCTTCGTTTTCTGAATGTTGAGCTTTAATATCATATCTAAATCAAGCTTATTACTCTGAATAATTCCATATTTTGCATTAAAGCTTCAGTATATTTACATTTAAGATGGCATTGGACATATGTTCAGCAAGGTATAAGATCAATATACAAAGTCAACTGCACAACAGTAATGAACAATTTAACAATGAAGTAGAGAAAATAATTCCTTTTATAATAGCATAAAAAGAGCAAGATACTTAAGAATAAATTCAATCAAAGAAGTGCCAGGCTTGTATACCAAAAGCTACAAAACATTGTTCAAAGAAATAAAAGGCCTAATAAATGGAAAGATACTATGTGTTCATACAGCAGAAGATTAATATTATCAAATACTGGGGGCAATGCTACCTAAATTGATCCACAGATTCAACAAAGAGTCCATCAAAATACCAACAATCTTTTTTATAGAAATAGACTAGCTGAACCTAAAATTCATATAGAATTGCAGAGAACACAAACAGTTCAAACAATTTCTTTTTAAAGTTGGAGGAGTCATGGTTTTATTTCAAAACCTAATATAATGCTAAAATAATCATGGCAATGTGGTGTTAGTACAAGGACAGACATTGAATAGAATAGAAGTAACAGTCCAAAATAAACCCATACATCTAAGGTCATTTGATTGTTGCCAAAGATTCCAAGACCATTCAATGGAGAAACAGTACTTCCAAAAAGTCCTGCTAGAACATTTGGCTATATAATGAAAAATAAGGAAAAATGAAGCCGCTCAGTCGTGTCTGACTCTTTGCGACCCCATGGACTATAGCCTATCAGGCTCCTCCGTCCATGGGATATTCCAGGCAAGAATACTGGAGTGGGTTGCCATTTCCTTCTCCAGGGGATCTTCCTGACCCAGGAATCGAACCCAGGTCTCCCGCATTACAGGCAGACGCTTTACTGTCTGAGCCACCAGGGAAGCTCTCACCATTACTTCACACCACATACAAAAATTAAATCAAAACAAATCAAAGATCTAAATGTAAGAGTTAAAACAATAAAACTCTTAGAAGAAAATCTAATTGTTAATCATTATGACTTCATATTAGGTAATAATTTCTTAAATATGACACCAAAAGAAAAAAAAATTAAATGATTCTTCATCAAAATGAAAAATTTAGTATGTCAAAGGATACTATCAAGAAATTAAAAACAACCCACAGGAGAAAAATATCTGCAATCAATACTAAGAAGATAATCCTTAGAGTTTAACAATAAAAGGATAAATAACTAAAGAATGGTCAAAGGATTTGAACAGACATATCTCCCAAGAAGTTATACAAATGGCTGAGTACATGAAAAGATGATACCAGCTATGAGGCAAACACAAATCAAACTATGAGATACTACTTCACACTAAGATGGATATAATTAAAAACTGAAAAATGGTAAGTGATGGCAAAGATGTGGAGAAATCGTCATCCTCACACATTGCTAGTGGAATGTTAAATGGTTCAGTCACTACAGAAAACAGTTTGCAATTTCTCAAAACATTATGCATAGAGCTATTGTATGATCCAGCAATTCCACTCCTAGGTATATACCAAGGAGAATTAAAAATATACACTCATACAAAAACTTGTACATGCATATTTATATCAGCATTATTCGTAATAGCCAACATGTGGAAACAACCCAAATATTCATCAGCCAATAAAAAGATAAACAATATCTGATCCAATGGAAAATCAATAGGCCACAAAAAGGAATGAAGTACTGATACATGCTACAATATAGATGAACCCTGAAAACATTATCCTTAATGAAAAAAAAAAGACAAAAAAGTCATATATCATATGATTCCATTTATATCCAGAATAGATATAGAAAGTAGATTAGCATTTGCCAGGAAGTAGGAGTAGAGAGAAAGGAAGGGATACAAAGGACCCAAAAAAAAACATATTTTTGTTTTATTTTTCTAAGGTGATGAGAAATTCTGGAATTAGATGATAACAGTTGCACAACCTTGTGAATATACTAAAAACCACTGACTTGTACACTAATGATTTGTATATTTAAAATGGTAAATTTTATGGTCTGTGAATTATATATTTCTCAGTCTCTCCTGTACTAGTCAAGGCAGAAAGTAGATGGCATATTTAGATGGCTTAATGAAAGTGAATTTCATAAAGGCACTATTTATACATATAATAGCAAAGTTAAGGTGGGGAAAGCAGAGGAGTTTTGAAGTATATTGGAATTAGCAACAGTGGAATAGCATTATCACTCCTAGGACTGAAGGGGCAACAAGTGAAAATTGTCCAGAACTTGGGAAGAGTTACAGCTGAAGGAGAGGGCCACAAAACAGACCCTGGGCCTTTAGAAGAGACTCATTTCTCTGCCAGACAGTCTTGGAAGAGAAGGAGGCTGGGTAATAAATATCCAATCTACTTTTTCCTCCCTTCCACTGATTAGTACCAGTACCTCCACAGTCAGCAAAACTCAGTAGAAGTCAATAGGTAAGGAGCCCCATCTAACTCAACAGAAGTCAGCGCTCTGGAGCACAGAGCTGAAGGGAGAAAAATTTCAATGCACCAAGAGAGGGCAAAGAGAAGATACAGCAGGATCATTCTGATTACTATCTGGAGAACCAGTTCCAGGGAGAGGGGAACGAGAGTAGCATCGTGAGAACAGGAAGGTATGTCAGAATTCCAGGATAATGGTGGTGATGATTTGTACTGCCATGACAGACACAGACATGAAAGATTAAAAACAAGGCTCCGATATCTACTTTGACCTTTAAAGCAGTACCTAGGAACAAAATATGTGGTAATTCACAGACCAGAAATGTCAAACAACCTAATTTTCCAGTGTTGAGACGAGAACCTAAGTCCAACCAAGTTGACTGAGAAAGCCAAAGCAAAACTACCTTGTGGGAAGATGAGGCCCCACAGAACTGCTATATTAATTGTTTCCCCAACCCTAGTTCTCTTTTAACTGGGACTGCAGTCTTGAGGCCGAGCCTGTGCTGGCTGAGCAGAGCAAGTGATTATCTGAGGACTTTTCTCTCATAGATTTTTGGAATGGAAAGGAGCCTTTCAATAATTTAGTCCATTCTCAATTTATAAAGGAGGATGCTGAGGCCCAATGGTTTGGCTTGTCTTACCCATCAAAGCTGCTCAGTGAGCAAATGGCACAGCTGGTCCTAGAATCTAGGTAGTCCCATTGCTAACCTGAAAGGTGTTCAGTCATATTTCCTTAACTGGGAAGTGTCCATCTCAACTATCTTGTCTTTCAGCAACCTTCTAATTATCTAACCTACCTAATCATTAAAGGTGATCCCAACCACGACAGTCTTCTTTTGGTCTTTAATCCTGCTATATTGGAAGAGGAAAAGAAAGCACATGGTTTAAAGTGAGGTCAACAGTGAAAGGATTTCCAAAATATTAGCAGTACAACTCAGTGGTTAAAAATGATGTTTTTGGTATCATTTTCAGGAGCAATGTATTTGTTTGGCATTCAATTATGATTCAGCATGTCAGATTGCATTACTCATGTAGTTTTACCTTCGGATATCACAGTTACAGCTCAATATAGTAAGTAGAGACTTCTAGAGGGAAAAGGCAGCTTTTGATTTAACTCTGCTTTCACATATGGAGCACAAATTGCAGTGTCAATGCAACAGAAAAAGAGTTACAAAAAGACTGAAACCTCTGGAGAAATGTGAGGCTTGTGGTCAAAACTGAAAGCGCCACCTGAAAGATGCATCCTGAGAGAATGCTGTATTTGTCCCTTGCATTTTGACTTTGCTTATCTCACTTGGTCGCCAGGAAAATCTTGAGACTCCAAAGTCAAGATGAGAGTTATCTCCTATCTCCATTCCACTTTTATAGCATTTAGACCCAATTTGATTGTAAAGTTTATGGGTGATTTCATTTTAAAGTACCTAAGAATATACATCAGTGATCAAGATAGGGATACTTTTCAGGTGCTTAGGATCCTAAAAAATATTTGTTGCAAGCCCCTATCTAGACAAACAATTTGAACCACCTCAAATCAGCTGTGTCGTATCTGGGACTATTCTGGCAATCCCATATTACCAGGCATTGAAAAAGAAATTGCTTCAATACTTTCACCAGTGGGAGGCCCCTGACAGGCCTCTCTCTTGGAACCAGCTTAGCTGGGGGTCCCAGGATGACCCCAAAAGGGTAAGACTCACAGCTGCTCCAGGATCTGGTTGACAGAAGTACAGAGGGGCTGGTACATGTTTGGAGAGTGTGCAAAGGGGGCAAACAGGGACAGGGCCCATGCCCATTTCAGTCTGGGCTTTAGTCTGTGCTATTGCCGAAGAGCAAAAGGAGACAAGAGTAAATTCCAAGGAAGTCACTTCAAACGCAGATTCTTCTAAGGATACAGTTAGGCCAGGCTCTTGCATGTCAGTCTAAAGGAAGTTCTGAGGACAGATCTAAGTCCTTGTGTCAAAGACCTTATCATGTCCATGGACCTTTCCATCTAGTGGGAAAAGCAGACATTCCCCAACTCTGTACAAGTGAAATTGTTATTTTTCAAGGTGACATTGATGTGCCATGGTTATCCTTAGCCCAGGCTTAAAGGGCATGAATGTTTTCACTAAGGAAAAGATGCTTAGATGAGATGCAAGGGTAGGCATGGGCTAGGTGACAAGTGAGTTTTTTTTCAGAGAGCATGCATGAGGGTTCCTAGGGGCACCAGGATGTTTACCAGGAACTGAAAGTCCAGAACCAATGGAAAGAACAGAGTAAGGGAAGATGACCACTATTGAGTAAGACTCACAAGAAGGCAATTCTTCCTGCTTGCTAATCAGTTTCTGTGGCCTTGTTACTCCAAGTGTGAAAAATGGAACCATGGCATTAACATCTTCTGAGTTTGCTAGAGATGGACAGCCTCAGGTCTCACTGCAAACTTACTGGATCAGAATTTCACTTGAACATTTCCCCCAGTGATCCATATAGATACCAAAGTTTAAGAAGCACTGGTCTATGATATTCAGTTCCTTCAATGCACTGAAACATAATTAGGAAGTAACTACACAAACCGTCCTGGCTACACTTGGCCCACACAATGAAGGAGATCACCATAGTTTTAAGATAACAATGTAAAATCTGTTTGGAAGATGTGATCCCCATGAGCAATGCATGAATCCACATTTATAACATTTATATATACCATGTTAGAATGAAATTATAATTTCCAATTTCCCAGAGAGAGATGCTTTTTGTTAGCCTAGATTGGGGGTAATAGTACTGGAGATGGAAGTTGACATTCCTCCTTCTAAAGCAGTGCCCAGAAACTTGAAATTCTGCACAGCACTCCTGTGTACCTCCCATTCAGAATTATACATGCATTTAAAACAGAGAGCATCTCTCTTAAGTTTAACATGTCATTTCAGCATTATTTTAAAGGCCAACTCCTCCAGGAACCAATATCTTTTTTTTTAACTAAGCCTTTGTTAACTAAGTGAATTTACATAGCTATACTTTTTAAAACAGAAAAAAACAGTATCCATGTATATAACAATGCTGCAAAGGTATGATTTCTACTAATCCCAGGAAGAAAGCCTATATAAAATGCAGCACCAGAAAATAAGAGTTGCAATTCTTAAAAATGAAAATAGTTAAAAAACAAACAATAGATGGTACATTAAAAATCAAGACTTTTTGCTTTTCTTCAGGAGACAAAAATGCCAGCTTCAAAAAGTAATTCAACAAAATCTGTATACCTATTTTTCTACCAAAAATATCTAATAAACATCAGAATCCACGTATTCTTAATTTTTATTTTTAAAATGGTAAAAATTTGTATGCAAATTGCCAATAGGCACATGAAAAGATGTTCAACATCACTAATCATCAGGAAAATACAAATCAAAACCACAATGCAATATTACTTCACATCTGTCAGAATGGCTATTATCAAAAGACAAGAAATAACAAACGTTGGTGAATTGGTGAGGATATGGAGAAAAGGGAATCCTCATGTATTACTGATGGGAAAGTAAACTGGTACAACCACTATGGAAAACAGTATGGAGGTTCCTCAAAAAATTAAAAATTAATCTGCCATACAGTCTAGCGACTCTATTCTTGGATATTTATCCCAAGAAAGCAAAAACACTAATTTCAAAAGATACATGCACCCCAATGTTCAGAGTAGCATTATTTACTACAGTCAAGATATGGAGGCAACCTAAGTTTCCATCAACAGATGAGTGGATAAGGAAGATGTGGTATACATTTTCAATAGAATATTACTCATCCATAAAAAAGAATGAAAGTGGGATTAAACATGGATGGATTTGGAGGACAGAATGCTTAGATAAATAAGTCAGAAAGAGAAAGATAAATCCAGTATGCTTTTACTCATATGTGAAATCTAAAAAATAAACAATTATACTAAAATAGAAAGACTCATGATACAGAGAACAAAATAGTGGTTACCAGAGGCTAGAGAGGTGGCAGGAAGGGCAAAATAGGTAAAAGGGTTTCAGAGATATAAACTTCTAAGTATAAAATAAGTTATAAGGATATAATGGACAGCACAGGGAACAGAGTCAATATTAACTGTAAAGTTAGTATTACTGTCATATCAAATTACTATGTAGTACACCTGAAACAAGTATAATATTGTAACTCAACTACAGTTCATTTAAAAAAAAAATCTGTATGGAATCAAGAATTAAGAAATCTCTAAACCCAAGTAAAATTTCTCTTGACAATGAAATTAGTAACATATTTCTTTAAGATAATTTTCTTTAGATAATTGTGTTTTCTTAGTCTCACACTTAGTGTGTAAAACATACATGCATACAACACACACACAGAGTAAATAAGCCTAGTTGATGGATAGTAATGAAAGAAAGAAGAGTCCTAAGAGTCTAGTGATTTCAATGAGCTAGAACAAGGCGTTTGAGATAATTTAGGGTCATATTTATGTGATAATCAACAATCTTAAACTTCTATGCTTATTATTAAACATATATATTCTTTTAAAAATATTTTCTAAGAAAGTTTAATAATTTCCCTAATTTAAATTGATTCTTCCTTGAAAAAGTCTATGCAATAATACATAGAATGCACTTACAATAAGCAATGCCTGGCATAATAAATGCCCAATAAATGTTTCTCAACATTAATTTAGCTGAGAATGGCCAGATATAAACAAAATTCCATCTTCTATCCAGTCTTTAAATATCTTCAAATCATCTCATCCCCTTCAAGAATTTTCTGATTCCCTGGCTCAAAATTCAGTCTATAAGTATACACATATAATGAGCCCTAATAATGTTCTTGTCACAGTGCTTCTTTTGGGATAAATTTTCAGGTTTTCTATCTTTTCCTCTCCTCTGGTTCCCACCAAGTGATCAACTGTTAATTGAAGCCGAAAAGTAATTGTTACTATAGCTTTAAAAGATGATAAAAGTGGCAATGTAGGTCTCCTCACGTGGCATAGAAATTTTTAAATACGGATCAAGGTAGTCACCTTGACAAAATTTCACATAGGTCTACACCTCTGGAAAAAATGCCATTAAATTGTGCTTCTCATTCTGCTATAACTGGTCCTGGGGCTACCAATGTGATACAGATTGTATGTTACAAAATGCAGATCAGATTGGAGTGCTTCTTCTTAAATGCCTAATGGGAAACAGAAAAGCCCTGTAATGCTACACTAACTTATAAGGGCTGTGGCTCCACTTACAGAAACCAGAACAGCTTCCAGCTGGCACGGAGCCCACAGCTCAGACTCAGTCTCACATAGAGGAAACCCTAAGAGAGGAAAAAGGGAACTCTGATTTGACAGAGGAGTTCAAATAGCTTTCCTTTAATCTACTGAACTACACGAAGTATAGTATATGCCTAAAGATTCTTCGAGGAAAAGATTCTATGTAAATGTTATCATTAAATAATAGTGATGACAGTCATAAAGAACCGAGTGACCCTAAAGCATAATATTGAAAGACAGTGGAATAATAATGATGCCAACTGAGGAGAAAATTGATGTAAGTAAATGGCCTGATAGTCAGACAAGAAACGAATGCAGGATTATGATAAGTTTTCACTGCCATGGTTCTGAGAAACGTCTAATACAACCCAGTCATGTATAGTTGAGCAGTGTTTGTATTACTGTTCCTTAGCTTTCCTTCCATGGTCCTCAAAAAGGTAAAAATTTTAAGATTATGTAAAACACACAGCTAAGAAGTATGCGTTCAACTGCAGCCTCTACTAAATTGGAAATTGATACCTGGAGCTGGGTGTTAAGAAATATTCTAAGGTCATCTCAGTGGGGAAGGGAGGACCAGGACCCCCTGAGTGTCTGTTGCATGAAGTAAGGAGTAAGGCAGAATGAGACAATAGGAGAATGTTTCATAGTGGCCAGCACTGCCCTTGAGACTTGCTGAAACCATCCAGTGGCTGTATGGGTATCAGTAGTTTGTTATTTTATAAAATGTAAGTTTCATGTCAAAATTAACAGCTTATTTGAAAATTTTAATTTTTTCCTAATACTGTGCATTTCTTCCTTAACCCACCATCATTAATTTTCTGCCTTCATTATTATTTCACTGATGAAATGATTCCACTTCTCTCCTGGCTTCTACCTGTCCTTCCTTCTAGCTGTCCTGCTACAGTCGATCCTTATCCTAGGTGTCCCTTCTGTCATGCTGATCTTATTAAAACATTTATTTCTGGCTTTGGACTCAAAAACAGTGTTACATTTATGAGATAAAAGTCAAACATCTTAGCCTGGACCACTAGGTTCTTGATTTGGCTAGCTGCTATCATGACCATTTCCAATGGATAATCTGAATAGGAATTTATTTCTGACTCATGTAAATTCCAGTCGAAACTAGGGAAGGGCCTCAGCTCTGTGCAATCATTCAGGAACAAGAAATAAAGAGGTTCTGTGATCTTCAATGTGGGTATAAAATCAAATCACCAAATGAGAAAGAGAGAAAATAGAGATGGTCAGGCCTCCAATTCACATTCTACTAGCCAGGATCAGTCACGTGACCAAAATATCTGCAAAGGAGTTTGGAAAATGTGCCCAGTAGCAGAAAGAAATGGATTTACTGAACAGCGAGGCACTCTCTGTCTCAGATCTACACAGTCTGCTAAAAACTTCCAAACAACTTTAAACTCTTCATCAAATACAGCCTTGTTGTTCAGTTGCTTCAGTCATGTCTGACTCTTTCCCAACCCCACGTCTGCAGCCCATCAGGCTTCTCTGTCCATGGGATTTCCCAGGCAAGAATACTCAAGTGCATTGCCATTTCCTTCTCCTTACCTATTTATTCACTCGGGGCTATGCCCATCCTATTTATAATGTTTTTCAGCAACTAAGGCTGCCCTTGATCCACCTTATTTGGTCTCCACGTTCTCTGCACATCTAAACTCTATATACCTTTCAGAACAAGGTTTACATTTCACATTGCCCATGAGGCTTCCATGGCTTCATGGTCATCCCTGCTTCTTTAAAACAGAGAGCACTATTTTTCATATTATTTACTGAAAGATTCTGCTTCCAATATTAGTAGGCATCGTGAAGAGACTGTGTGTGCATATCCAAGTCATGGAATGAACTACAGGGCTACCTGTACCAAGAGTTAGCTGTATCAAAGGAAGACTGGCTTGTTTCAAAGTACAAACCAACTACACACACTCCTGTGCATTTTGTGATAGTCCACACCACCCCGTGTACTCCACGACTTTTGGACAGACAAGACACGGAATCTGCCCATTCCATGGCCTAACAGGTCCACTGTCTCTGGAACCCACTTCTCATTGACAGCAGTGAATCTCAGCTCTCACATGAATGCAGAATGACTTCCTCCTTCTTTTTCCATAACTATGGGATACTAAGCTATTTTAAATAGGTTGGATGATGTAAAAGGCAAATTTCTGCCATGTGGCAAAGCAGAGAAAGCCAGCCTGCAGAAAGAAAGAAGAAAGCATCTGTTCAGGAAGAAGTCACACAACAAAGAGAAAGCTAAGAAAAGCCTGACATAGTTCTAATTTCTGGTCCATCTTCTCCTGAAACTTAACTGCATTTCTACCCATTGGTTCTGAGAAGCACCCCTATATCCACATAGCTGTTTTCCTTCTTTCCTTTCGCCATGTCAGCAGTGTAGCACAGTGGTCAAGGACGTGGGACCTTGAGTCAGACAGACCCAGATCTGAATCTCAGCTCTGTCACTTACTACTCTTGTGACTGACACAAGCTATTTACCTCTCTGGATATCTGCTTTCTGTTTTAAGATTTCATAAGTTTATTAAAAAAAAAAAAAGATACCCTTTGTGAAATGTCTAAAATAGTGGCTTACAGTAAATGGTCTATAAACAGTCATTGTTATCTTTTAAATACTCTACTTCATCTAATATTAACTGCTATTGGCTAGAAAAGACATCTTAATTATGGCGATGTTAAGTGAAATGTGGAAAGATGTCTCAGGATTGATGAAATATGGTGATACTGTTATTACTAAGCCTCTGAAAAGTATCCAAAAGTCCTTAGCATGCATTTTTCATAGGTTGTTTCAACTAAAACCCAAGGGTCACCAGGCCAGGTAGACCCAGAGCTCTTGCAACTGTTCTC
The DNA here is from genome assembly GCF_001704415.2 of Capra hircus. NCBI lineage: Eukaryota > Metazoa > Chordata > Mammalia > Artiodactyla > Bovidae > Capra > Capra hircus. The sequence goes on from NC_030814.1 coordinate 21,814,416, forward strand.
CTCTCTTATTAGAGACATAAGACACTGTAACTATTATTAACATCCAGGTAAGTTTCTTATCAGAAGAATTCCAAATGCTAAGTGTAAATTGAGTTTTTGTCTTTGGAAAAGTAACACTTCTCCACTTAGCTCGAAGCTTCTCAGGTTGGAGTGACAAGCAATAATTATTTGAGAATGAAAACTTTTTTATTCTGTTTTTCAATTTAGTGTGATAATTAATATGTGAAAGAGAAAAAAAGGACATCTCCATTTTCATATGTTAGTTAGAATTAGCAATATTGACAAGATCAAGTAACTGTTTTGATCATTAAATAATTACAGATGCTATAGAATTTTGCAATAGAATAAAACACATGCAAATGCCAAAATTCTGTGTTAGTAAGTCACTGCCTTCAACATATGGAAATTTAATTTAATACAAATGCCTGAGAAGTATCTAATCCTAGAAACAATACTAGTATCTAATGTATAAACAGTTCAGTTCAGTCGCTCAGTTGTGTCCAACTCTTTGAGACCCCATGGACTGCAGTATGCCAGGCCTCCCTGTCCATCACCAACTCCTGGAGCTTACTCAAACTCATGTCCATCGAGTCAGTGATGTCATCCAATCAGCTGATCTTCTGTCGTCCCCTTCTCCTCCTGCCTTCAATCTTTCCCAGCATCAGGGTCTTTTCTAGTGAGTCAGTTTTTTACATTCGGTGGCCAAAGTATTGGAGCTTCAGTTTCAGCATCAGTCCTTCCAATGAATATTCAGGACTGATCTCCTTTAGGACAGACTGATTGGATCTCCTTGCAGTCCAAGGGACTCTCAAGCGTCTTCTCCAACACTACAGTTCAAAAGCATCAATTCTTCTGTGTTCAGCTTTCTTTACAGTCCAACTCTCACATCCATACATGACCACTGGAAAAAACATAGCTTTGACTAGACAGACCTTTGTTGGCAAAATAATGTCTCTGCTTTCTGATATGCTGTCCAGGTTAGTCACAGCTTCTCTTCCAAGGAGCAAGCATCTTTTAACTTCATGGCTGCAGTGATTTTTTTAGCCAAAGAAAATAAAGTCTCTGTTTCCATTGTTTCCCCATCTATTTGCCATGATGTGATGGGACCAGATGCCATGATCTTAGTTTTCTGAATGTTGAGTTTTAAGCCAACATTTTCACTCCTCTTTTACTTTCATCAAGAGGCTTTTTAGTTCTTCTTCACTTTCTGCCATAAGCGTGGTATCATCTGCATATCTGAGGTTATTGATATTTCTCCCAGCAATCTTGATTCCAGCTTGTGCTTCATCCAGCCCAGCATTTCTCATGATATACTCTGCATATAAGTTAAATAGGCAGGGTGACAATATATAGCCTTGACGTACTCCTTTTCCTATTTGGAACCAGTCTGTTGTTCCATGTCCAGTTCTAACTGTTGCTTCCTGACCTGCATATAGGTTTTTCAAGAGGCAGGTCAGGTGGTCTGGTATTCCCATCTTTTTCAGAATGTTCCACAGTTTATTGTGATCCACACACTCAAAGGCTTTGGCATAGTCAATAAAGCAGAAATAGATGTTTTTCTGGAACTCTCTTGCTTTTTCCATGATCCAGCGGATGTTGGCAATTTGATCTCTGGTTTCTCTTCCTTTTCTAAATCCAGCTTGAACATCTGGAACTTCTCGATTCACATACTTTTGAAGCCTGAGTTGGAGAATTTGGGGCATTACTTTGCTAGCATGTGAGATGAGTGCAATTGTGCGGTAGTTTGAGCATTCTTTGGCATTGCCTTTCTTTGGGATTGGAATGAAAACTGACCTTTTCCAGTTCTGTGGCCACTACTGAGTTTTCCAAATTTGCTAGCATATTCAGTGCAGCACTTTCACAGCATCATCTTTCAGGATTTGAAATAGCTCAACTGGAATTCCATCACCTCTACTAGCTTTGTTCATAGTGATGCTTCCTAAGGTTCACTTGACTTCACATTCCAGGATGTCTGGCTCTAGGTGAGAGATCACACCATTGTGGTTATCTGGGTCATGAACATCTTTCTTGTATAGTTCTTCTGTGTATTCTTGCCACCCCTTCTTAGTATCTTCTGCTTCTGTTAGGTCCATACCATTTCTGTCCTTTATTGTGCCCATCTTTGCATGAAATTTTCCCTTGGTATCTTTAATTTTCTTGAAGATATCTTTAGTCTTTCCCATTCTATTGTTTTTCTCTACTTCTTTGCATTGATCACCGAGGAAGGCCTTCTTATCTCTCCTTGTTATTCTTTGGAACTCTGCATTCAAATGGGTGTATCTTTCCTTTTCGCCTTTGCCTTTAACTTCTCTTCTTTTCTCAGCTATTTTCCAGGCTTCCTCAGACAACCAACAGTAGTAGGCAGAAAAAAGAATGAAAATACACATAATGTTTAATCGTGTGTTACATTAATAAAATTTTATTTGCTTTAAAGAATGTTTGTATTGTCTGTTTGCAGGAATGTCAGTAGCTAGATCAAAGACAGAAATAATGATTCATAATTCTGTAGAAAACTTGAAGTCATAAGTACTTACACCTTCTCTAAGAGTATCATAGAACTTACCCCATGAAATTTGTCTCTACCTCTCCAGCCCAGCTGGAAGGACAAATCAGAACAGTGGATGTGTTGAAGATTTCTTTTTTTAAAAAAGTGTAATTCATATCTAATGTCATGGTATTACATTAGTTACATTAATTGGCAAGGGCAAACCTCAGAGGCCTTGCATAATACAACAGTATTAACTATTTTAACAAACATTGTTGGCTACCTATTCTGGGCCACAAGCAGAGTGCTATGGATTCTAAAGCGAATTAAAGGATCTCAGAAAGATATAAAACTCAAACTTCATTTCATTATAGATATAAAGACCTATGCCAAAGAGAAAGAAAAAATAATAATAATGAGTGATATAGGGTTCCAGGTATCCCAATTCGAAACCTACTTTTAGTCTCCAAATATCTTTCAGGACACAACTCCCCTTCTGACAGCAACTGTGTAGGTGGTGAGGAAGGAAATCCAACTTACATGTGAAAAGTGTTCTTTATCACAATGACACCATCTGTCTCTCTGTTTCCTCACTCTGGCAAGTCCAAATCTTCTAGAGAGCGCCTAAGACACGAAGTTTACTATCCCAAGACATACCTAAGGCTCAAATGCATGTATGAAATAATGGCAATGATCTCGTGTCTAAAAATAATTGTCATAGGGAAAAGAGGCAACCTGAGAACAAAATAAGACATACGACTGTGAACCAAGTGGAAAGATGAGCAAAAGTTGGAGTTTTCCATATGGGAAAACAAAAGTAGATTGGAATTTCTGAAAATCACAGCACCAAGCAAGTGATAGGTGCTCAATATATTTCAATAAATACATTAAACTATAGAGATAATGTCTTCCTATATAACAGGAGTCAGCAAACTATGATCCAAAGGCCAAGTACAGGTCCCTGCCTCTCACGAACTTTATAAAATTTTACTGGAACACAGTCATGGTCATTTGTTTATACAGTCTGTAGCTGCATCTGAGCTAAAGTGGCAGAGTTGACTTGTCAGTATAGAGAACAAATGATCAACAAAACCTGAAATAGTTGTTATATGGCCTTGTATTGAAAAAAGTTTATTTACTCTAGACATAAGAATCAGAAACTCTCCCATCCTCCTTGCCAAACCTACCAGAGTATTCTCTCCCATCCAAACGCATTTTTCTTCATTATTCCAAGGCTGGAGTTGCCTTTAAATACTCTCTACTTTCTTCTTGTAGGGCCTGGCTTGCTGCAATTTATCACCTGTTAGGTCCATAAGGAGTCTACAGAGAGCCCATTACTTACTCTTTCTTGCATAAATACATTCCTACTGTCTAAAGGGTAAGTTTGTACTGGAGCAATTTCTTTGAAGAATCATGTGGAAACAATAGATACAGTGGTAAAATATGCACAGTAAAATGAGATTATCCAGCATTCCCAGGTCTTTGATGAAGCGGAGAGAAACAGAAAGAAATGAGTATACATATAAGCTAAAGATTTAAAACAAATGAAAGAAAATCATGAATCATTAAGATGAAGCTGATTCTATGCCTGAGATCCACTGATCTATTTACTTCAGTAAATGTATAAGTAAATCCATTTGATATTTAAATCTCCCTTTATGTAATAGTTTTACAGATATCAAACAAATGGCAGGAAATTTTACATGTGTTTGCTAAAGAGAACTTTTATAAAAGTTTTAAGAAAGTATGACTAAGTAGAAATAATTTTATTTATTAGAGGCTGTACATTTAAACTAGTAATTATTTTTCAACTACTAATTATTTTTCAACTACTAATTATAAGACCCTTTATAATTAGTAAAAAATATTATACTTATTTTGCCAATATAACAGAAATTAAGTAAATTAGGAAGGGGGTATATGCTTCACAAACTTTTACTGAATATAAACCATATTCTCGCTCAGTCATGTCTGACTTTTTGCGATCTCATGGACTGTAGCCCTCCAGGCTTCTCTGTCCATGGGATTCTCCAGGCAAGAATACTGGAATGGGTTGCCATGCCCTCCTCCAGGGGATCTTCCCAAGCCAGGAATTGAACCCAGATCTCCCACATTGCAGGTGTATTCTTTACCAGCTGAGCCACCAGGGAAGCTCATGAGAGTCTAACAGCTGCTAAAAATGAAAGACTCTAGGTTTACTTTTAGGAAGTTTAGAATCTACTAGGGACATTAGAGGAAATAACTGCCCCCACCCAAACTGAGTTTTATAATAACAAAGACCAAAGTCTGACCACCTGCTTTTTTCCTAAGAATACATTCACATTGCCCTCTCAGTGATTCAACCCTAAGCAACATGTTCCACTAGGCACGTTATTTCAGTAATTGACAATTATGGCCAGGCACTGTGCTTTTGTTCAGTCACTAAATTGTGTCCAACTCTTGTGACTCCATGGACTATAGCACGCCAGGCTTCTTTGTCCTCCACTATCCCCCAAAGTCTGCTCAAACTCATGTCCATTGAGTCGGTGATGCTATCCAATCATCTCATTCTCTGTCGCCTGCTTAGCCTCCTACCCTCAATCTTTCCCAGCACTGGGGTCTTTTCCAATGAGTCAGCTCTTCGCATCAGGTGGCCAAAGTATAGGAGCTTCAGCTTCAGCATCAGTCCCTCCAATGAATATTCAGGGTTAATTCCTTTAAGATTGACTGGTTTGATCTCCTTGCAGTCCAAGGGACTCTCAAGAGTCTTTTCCACCACCATAATTTGAAAGCATCAGTTCTGCAGCACTCAGCCTTCTTTATGGTCCAACTCTCATATGCATACATGACTACTGGAAAAACCGTAGCTTTGACTATTTGGACCTTTGTCAGCAAAGTGATGTCTCCACTTTTTAATACGCTGTCTAGGTTTGTCATAGCTTTCCTTCCATGGAACATGTATCTTTTTTTTTTTTTTCATGGCTGCAGTTACCTCTGCAGTGATTTGGAGCCCTAGAACATAAAATCTGTCACTGCTTCCACTTTTTCCCCCTTCTACTTGCCATGAAGTAATGGGACCAGATGCCACGATCTTAGTGTTTTTAATGCTGAGTTTCAAGCCAGCTTTTTCACTCTACTCTTTCACCCTCACCAAGAGGCTCTTTAGTTCCTCCTTGCTTTCTCGAATTAGAGTGGTATCATCTGCATATCTGAGGTTGCTGATTACAATTAAATGAGTTAATGCAAATGAAACACTGGCCAGGCACTGAGTTAGTGCTTTATTTGCATTAACTCATTTAATCCAAAACAGAACCCAGTAAGGAAGTTCTGATTATCATACTTTATCACAATATCCATGGTTAGATATGCCGTTACATTATGTACCACCAAGAAAGGAAAAAAAAAAAAGTTACCAATTAAATCATGACATTCCACCAGCTCTAAGAGTCAACCTGACTTCGAGTAGTTATCTGTACTGCTTAGACACAATTAATGATGGATATACATGTCATTTTTCAGGTGAGAAAATCAGAATGCAAACAGGTAAATTTTTTTGTGTTAAGTCACTTAAGTAAAAAGTGGCAAAACAGTCTGACTTGAGAGTCCGTGACCCTAAATACTGAGCTTCACTGCATATAACAGAAAACTGGGAGTAACATAATGGATTTACTAAGAAACACAAAGGTGTTGGCTGCAGGCACAAACGGTAGGAAGCAAAGTCATAGGAAATATAGAAGCTGCCTCAAAGAAATCTTTTTCTTCCTGTATTCTGTGATTCATTCTATACAAGCCCCTGTTATTTCAACGGTATTTGGGCTATTCATACCTCCCTTTTATTGCATTATAATCATGAGTTGAGAGAGATCAACCAAAAGAAAGAGAGCAAGTCCAATCCATAAGTATGTGTTAATTCAGAACACATTGGGGAAATAGTAACAAGTACCATATACGCAGGACTTCTACATAGCGGCCATGGATATATGGATATATACAAGACTAGAATCTAATATTTTAAGTGGTGAGGCACGTATTTATATATTTATATTCTGTAATAAGGTATAAATTTATAAATCACATATTTTAATGCATTTAGGATTCTCTTTGCAAAAGGCCTTTGGGAACAGAATATTAATATAGGGAGTATCTGACTTAGCTTACTACCTGCAAAGAAGAATAAACTGCAAAGCTGTGAACTGCCTAAGGGCCAAGACTGTATGTTATCCTAGCACTTAGCAAAGTAACTTCCACAAGTCAATAAGGTGTTTTCTTTTCCCTGAAGCAAATTCATGACTTTTAACACTTTCATCATAAAAGCAAACTCTTTGTTCATTTGGCAAGTCGTTGTGTTTTGGTAAAAGATTGCTATCTATATCACACACAGTGTGTTGGCTGAGTGTGCCTTCTTGACATGAAAGGCAGGATTTCAGGATTTCCAGTGTAAGTGTGAAACTGAAGTACATTTTCAATTGTTCATGACTCCAATGGGCCAGAAAAAGAAAGAACCTGTACATATTCCAGACAGCCTTAGCAATCAAAGCATACTTAGATCCACAGTTTGTAAACTTCCTGAGACAGAAGAACAAGAAATAGGACTTTGCAATTTATGGATCTTTTCTATTGACCCTCCTTTGGTCATTAATAACCATGTCTCTTGCAGTGAAGTTTGAAGTTATTTTATGAGATCTACTTTGGATGAGACCAAGGCCACCCTAGATCATATGTTTTGGCTTATCCAGTCCTAAAGAATTTGAACCCAAAATGAAACCTCATTGCCTTACATCATGTTCAAACTGAATTTTCCTTTCTAACGCCAGAATGTATTTCATTCTAATTGCAGTTATTTTGTCCTATCTCATCCCCTATAATCAAAGTATCATTTTAAAATGTTAAGAAACTATAGATGTCAAGAGTAATTGGAAATGAAACAAAATGTAACAATTTGTTCTTTCATGAGTTAGTCTCCATATCAAAATATAAACGAAAAAGGGATTTTATATCTGGCATCGTCTAACATAATGCTAAGCAAAGAACTGGACTGAGAGAAGAAAAGTGGCAAAGGGCAGAAGGGAAAAATTAAAAGTCTGTGTAGAACAATGATTGTTTACTTTAAATGCAAGGGATATTCTTTTGAAGTGAATATTGTGCTAAGTGTTAAGCCAAAACCAAAATTATATGAATGGAAAGAAAGTAAAGGCTTTGAGTCCCCGATGGATTTTTTAAATTCCTGTGGAAAGTTTGATGGGCTGTCTTTCTTCTTATAAATAAACTATTGTGGTTTCGAGACATGTGTTGCGTCTTGGTTTATTTAATTCTGAATAGCAGAAAGAAAGAGTCACTTGGTGGGTAATACACAATATATTAGCATTCAAAGTAAATACAACAGATCATGTTTAAATTTAAAAGGGTCTGCCTCAGAATAAAAGCCAAAAGCCAATATTAAAAAGGGCATTGTGGTTGTGAAGAAAATCCAGTCTCCATAAAAATAATTTAAGCTAAATTATGGCAAGAGAAATGTTGCTCACTGGGCAGAAGAACTCAGCCTAGCCTAGTCAGTTTGATTTAAAAATCATTCAACATTTGCTCTATTATTTGAGAAGGTAGAATTATTTGGTTGTTTGAATTTCATCTAATTTATAAATTTCAAAATTTTCCTCACAGTTTCACTGTCTCATATCAATGCAACATGTAATACAATTGCCTAAGGAACAGGCATAATATAAGAATTGTTTTCAATTTAGAAAAACATTTTTATTTTTAAACTTACAGAGTCTTTATTTTAATTCTAAATGAACCTCTGGAGAAGGGAAAGGCTACCCACTCCAGTATTCTGGCCTGGAGAATCCCACAGGCTCTATAGTCCATGGGATCGCAAAGAGTAGGATGCGACCGAGCGATTTTCACTTTATGCCAATGGCCCTTGGAAATATAGATATTTCAGAAAAGTTTTCAGTAATCTTAGTTTGATATCACCAATATATTTTAAATCAGATAGGAAATGTTCAAAATTACAAAAAAAAAAAAAAAAAGAGAGAGAGAAATCTGTGGAAAGAAACAAGAGGGGATTTCAAATCCTAGGGGGAAAAATAACATTTAACTAATTGATCCCAAGAAAATTACATTCCAAATTTATACCAATTTTGAAAACCTCAGAGAATCAATCTTTATGCAATGCAGAATCTAGAAATCTCCACTGAATTATAATAAAGTGCTTCTCTTCTTTATCTATTTTTCCTTTATTGGGGTCATAGCCCTCTATTCACTATTTATAATATTTTGTGGGGGGTTGTACACAGAGACTGACAGGAATAAACAGGAGAGAAAAATTTCTAGGCCACCATCCAATCATTTTAAGTTTCTTTGGATTAAAAGATATAACATTTATATTTATAACTAATTTATAGCAACTATCTTGCATAATCATATCAGCAATTTTTTCTGCTTTCTCCATTTTACAAGGTACATAAACTGAAGGCAATTTGCCCCATATAAGAAATCATTCATTTTATCTTCGTATGAGTTTGAAATTACAGTCTTTCAATATCTGCTAGTGTTGGAAATTCAACATATCCATGCCCACAATATGTTAACTTACATTTTCATTCCATTTTTACCTGTTCACTCCAGTAGGAATTTCCCAAAAGTGTGCTCAGAAGACCACCTCCATCAGAATTAATGGGGCACATTTGGAAAATGCAGATTTGGGGGTTCAAGCCCAATCTTGCCATGTCAGAACCCCAGCAGATGGGATCTGGAAATCAACCTGTTTTACAAGTTTCCTGGATGATTCTTGTAGGTATTCCATTTTGAGAATCACTTACATAACATATAGTCAGGGGTAATTGAAAATGAGAGGATGAAGGGAAACAAAAGCTAATTTTATGAATATGTATAACAAACCAAGAAAGGCCTATATAAAAGTAATTCAGAGTAGTAGAGCAAAAATTTGGGCTAATGGATGCAAAACTTGAGTTCTGATAAGAGACAGACAGTTAAATAGATAGACACCTACGTATACAAATAGAAAGACAGACATTCCTGGTCCATCAGTGCCAGCAGACACCTAAGGGAAAAGCAGATGCGTTACTTATATAAACGAATGCATTCCCTCTTCCAGTGACTCGCTTATATAGTATGCACATTATCTTCATTTTCATTATCCAATTGCCAGTATTTTGCAGACATTGTGGGATCTTGTTATAAAAACTGTTAATTTTATTAAGGCAAACTTTCCTGTGTTATATGTAATGATTTGAGTACTGAATTCTAAGCTTTAGTGTATAATATACAGGTTTATTGGGCTGCCCCATGAACAGGTTTTTTAAAATACTGTATGAAATAAAATCACTCCCTAAATATCCCTGATCTGAAAACTCAATAGCTGAACATCTCTCAAATTATAATGAGCTCAACTAACTAATGAAGCTCAACTCACCACATTACTAGGTTTAAGAAGGAATGTTAATAATAAAATTAGACCTTTGCTTTTGCACACAGTTAGCAAACAACTTTATAATTTCACTCAAAATACCATTATAGTTCAAGCTATATTTGACAATAATTTTTCACCAAGCAATATTTAAATTGATATGCCACCTAACATATGTTCAAAAAACATTTTTGGATGAACTAATTAGTTAAATGATTGGCTAGGAAACCCATACAGCATTTCATGCAAATTTAACCTTTACCATTTAAGGGAGGTAAAAAGTTATTAGAAATTGTACTAATTTAACTCTGAAAAGGAAATACTCTAATCATCGCTTTTAATAGTATGCATTAATATAATTTAACAGTCTCCAGAGATTTCATGGCAACTATTTATTTTTTTTTACGTCACTCCTTATCTCTGTCTCAAGATTACCAATACTCTAATTCTAAAACAAGATATAGTTTGGCTGCAGAGGCAACAAGATCCTGAAGATGCAGGCTCCAGTGGCACACTGCTTGTGCTGGAATCTCACATCCCCACTTCACTGTGGGTTCTAGAGAAAACTAGCCTATCTTGGCCCTGTTGCCTTTTAGTAAAATGGGAATAATGGTGATAATAGCAACTGTCTTTTAAGATTGAATGAGATAATTCACCCCTACTGAATCACACATCTCCAGCAACTGTTGGTTATTATTGAAATTTTTAACCAATTTTTATTTCCATCATGCCTTACTTTTCTCCTTGCTTACTTTAAAAATAATTTGATGTGAAATTTAAAACATATTTGTAATAATATACTGCTTTAAACTGTTATACCAGGAAGCAACAGTTAGAACTGGACATGGAACAATAGACTGGTTGCAAATAGGAAAAGGAGTACGTCAAGCCTGTATATTGTCACCCTGCTTATTTAACTTATATGCAGAGTATATCATGAGAAATGCTGGGCTGGAGGAAGCACAAGCTGGAATAAAGATTGCTGGGAGAAATATCAATAACCTCAGATATGCAGATGACACCACCCTTATGGCAGAAAGCAAAGAGGAACTAAAAAACCTCTTGAAAGTGAAAGAGGAGAGTGAAAAAGTTGGCTTAAAGCTCAACATTCAGAAAACGAAGATCATGGCATCTGGTCCCATCACTTCATGGGAAATAGATGGGGAAACAGTGGAAACACTGTCAGACTTTATTTTGAGGGGGGCTCCAAAATCACTGCAGATGGTGATTGCAGCCATGAAATTAAGACGCTTACTCCTTGGAAGAAAAGTTATGACCAACCTAGATAGCATATTCAAAAGCAGAGACATTACTTTGCCAACAAAGGTCCGTCTAGTCAAGGCTATGGTTTTTCCAGTAGTCATGTATGGATGTGAGAGTTGGACTATAAAGAAAGCTGAGCACTGAAGAATTGATGCTTTTGAACTGTGGTGTTGGAGAAGACTCGAGAGTCCCTTGGACTGCAAGGAGATCCAACCAGTCCATTCTGAAGGAGATCAGCCCTGGGATTTCTTTGGAAGGAATGATGCTAAAGCTGAAACTCCAATATCTTGGCCACCTCATGCAAAGAGTTGACTCATTGGCAAAGACTCTGATGCTGGGAGAGATTGGGGGCAGGAGAAGGGGACGAAAGAGGATGAGATGGCTGGATGGCATCACTGACTCACTGGACATGAGTCTGAGTGAACTCCAGGAGTTGGTGATGGACAAGGGAGGCCTGGCGTGCTGCGATTCATTGGGTTGCAAAGAGTCGGACACGACTGCATGACTGAACTGAACTGAACTGAAACTGTTATACACGTGTATATATGTACACATATGTATATATGTACATGTGTATATATGTATGTTTGTGTGTGTGCATGTATATACATGAACATATATGTATATACATGCATATATACATGCACATATACGTGTATTGCAATGTAAGACTGCATTTGAATAAAAAGTTCTGTTAAATAACATTTTAAGCCAACATAATATTAGTTGCCCTGTTAGTCAAATTAAAATTTCAAACTGTGCCTAGTTATTTATATATATTATCAAGTATGTATTATAATAGTTCTTTAAATTATACATTCTTATTTTTATTCTCATTTTACAGATGAGGAATGTGAACCTCATACAAGAGAATCTGCCCACAGCCACAAAGGCAGAAAACACCCAAGCCATGATTAAAAACATTTTGATTCCAACATATATGGTTTTTGTATTATGTTATAATGCTTTCCATCACTGTGGGACTTTTAGCAGGTAAGATATTTAAATAACCTGTACTTAGGAAACTTCTTTCCAATGCAGGAAAGGAGTGAACCAGAGCAGTAAAGAGTGTTAAAGAAAACCAGTGGAGAAGATAAGGGGCTAAGCTGGTAAATGGCTGGGATCTGCATATTCTGGCCAAACTAACCCTCTACGCTAGGTTGCATTCTAAGATGATTTCGCCCTGGTGTCCATTTCCTTAAATGACTGCTGTCCACAGCTTCTTAAATCCATGCAGTAGCCATCCTGGAGAAGAATGCCTGAAATGAAACAGCTGCAAGGGTTCAGATGCCCTGTCAATCTCACGTGTCATTTTCCATCAAAGCCTTCTTAGCCTGACAAGCAGTTCTGTGGTATTCTTAGTTAGGGCCTACTTAGTCAGCTCAAACACTGTGACCTTTCTTTTTATGGCAACCTATTCAAAGGACTTCATTTGCCCAGTATCTCTCATTCACACTGCTGTTCTACAACCCCTTATTTCACACATCTCCTTAGGAGAGATGTTCTTTGAATTGTGTTCGACAAATTAGCATCATTTTCTTCTCTCATTTTTAAAAATGACTGATAAAAACCTATCTCACCAACAGTAGGTCCTCATGACAAGCTATTTTCAAGGCCCATCCAGAGAGAAGTTTGAATTACTATGGTTGATGCCCTGAGTAAGTTAGAATTATGTTGTGTTGCTTAGGAATACATAGTTGGCTCTAGCCTAGGGATCTCAGAAACTCCCTGTACTTGGTTAAGTGTCTTTCTACCATTTCTGATTTAGTTTTTGTTTTTTTTTTTTTTACTGCCTACCACAGGAAGCTAAAATTGCAGCAATTTCCAGGGTCAGATGGGGAGAGAAGTCCTGGATGAAATTTAGACAGAACCACACACTTCCCTTCCCCAAACCCCCCAAGATGTGGCCCCTGGAAAAGGCCTTTCATAAAAAGAACCTATCAGTTAAACGTCTCCTTTGTGGGCAGATCTGGCTCCGGCTAAGTCTAAGGTGTATAAAGAGAGTGGAAGTTTTTACAGCAATTGCCCAAAATTGTGTTTTAATTTCCATACACACATTTGGAATCTTGCGTTATTTTTAGTTTTTGCCATCACTGTTCAAACAAAGCAGCAGGTTAAACTCTTTCCTCTCCAATCACATGAAAACCTCCCATAACAAAAGTCCAGAGCTATTTTTTTAGACCAAGCAAATACCAGACAAGCAGACCTTAGAGCTCCTCTTGTCTTTTGTCTCAGCTTCAGTCTAAACTACGACAAGTCTTTCTGGAGAAATAAAAAATTATAATTCTTAAAATGAGTCTTTAAGAGATCTAATAAGCAACCATTCTGCCTACAGTTGTTCTAAAGTGCATGAAGAATAATCTATAAAATACAAGACACAAGGTACCATGTCCTTCTGAACTGTTTCATTTTTAGGACAGTTCCTGGAGATGTGTATTCTGACAGCTTGTTTTGCAATAATAACCATAAAGACTACTTCAGTCCTTTAATTGCATCACCAGTAAATATGTATTAAATGTGTACTATGTACTGAGCCTTAGAGTGAGTTAGGAAAACAGTGTCTTTGTCCAGACCTGGCCTTCAATGAGTCACAGTCCAGAAGGGAGATCAAACTATAAACAAATCATTACAACACAATGTGGGAAGTGTTGATATGTATATGTGTGTGAAGTGCTATAAGAACACTGAAGAATGAGCAATTTGCCATGCAGGAAATTAAAAAAAAAAAAAAAAAGCAATTAAGAAACACTTTACCAAAGAGGTGGTATTTTAAGCTGAGTTGTTTGAACAAAATCAGTCAGAGTATCTCAGAAGATAAACAGGCAAGGGCCTAAAGAGAATAAAACACATATTACATTCGGACAATCAAAGCAGTTTATGTTAGACTTCAAGATGAAATTTTTAAAGTAGAAGAGAGACAAGGTTTCCTGACAACTTCTGAGGAATTTGATCATTAACCTGGAAGCAATGGGGAACCTTTGAAAACCTGTATTAAGTATATTCAAATAAGAGACACATATTAGCAAGTCAGTGCAGCAACACAGATAGGAAAACAGAAGGACCCAAAGTAAGCCAGTAGGAACCGAGACAAGGGGACAAAACCAGGAACAATCGAGGAAAAAATAAGCAGAAGCCTTCGATGCCTGAATTGTTGAAGAGGCTGAGAGAGAAAAAAATGGAATCAGAGATAATTTCAATAACTTCAGAAGAGGCGTTTAGCTGCAAGTGATAAGACACCCAGTTCAAAACAGTCCAATAAACAACAATCTCATACCAGTAAACTGTGCAGAGGTTGGAAGAGTCACAGTTTCATCGGGACAGACCTGATTATCTATGACTCCCTTGCACGGTTCACCTCCACCTGGCAGGCTTTTTGCTAGGTTGGCCCTCCACGTGGCGGGGAGAGGACTGCCAATCCTGCCTGAGCCTCACACTTTCTGGTTAACACACAGGAGGGAGAGTCAGTATCTCTTCCAACCTGAGCTTTGTTATCCTTAGACCGGCTTTAGGTCTCTGCCCACCCTGGATCAGTATTCGTGGCAGTAAGAAAGTCGTTTGCTAATTACTTAGACGAAGGTTTCCAGAAGCAATCACTATGTAAGAAAGACAGAATTATCCTAAATTTAGACTTACCTGGTCCCAGCTATGGAGCTGGAAATCATATCAGTTCCATTGAAAACTCATGTCTGCTACATAATTGAATTTAGAGAAGAATATATGCAATGACCATTAATATGCAAAGCAGAATCATTGTTTACACCCATTACTACGTTAGCAAGTGGGCAAGACTGACTTCTATAAGCAATGTCCAGGCTGAAGAAGTAACTGCTTTATTTCCTGCCTGTTTTTGCAGAATCACACTATTCAGTAATTTGTAGGTTACTACCTGAAATCTGCAGACAACAGGCACTTGGATGTATAATTATATCTTTCTTCAAAATATGTTGGAACATCAACCACAGAATTCTATAAATTTGGATAAAGTCTCTATTTCTTCCTAAGTACTATCCCTGACTAGTTAGGAATAAATCAACTAACAATCTCCGTTTTAAAGAATGCTCTAATACACGTTCCTAATGCAGGGAATAGGAAGGTAACTTTTCTACCATTTTCTATTTTCTGTTGTTTTTACTTTTTTTTTTTTTTTGGTAAATTTAATCAAGTTGTAGGTTTCTATTGGAAATATACTTATCCAGATTAACCTCACTATTGGTTATTATAAGGAAACTATGAATTGGTTTGAAATTAAATGCATTGCCTTAGAAATTGAAAACATGTTAACTTTTCAAAATATTAATTTTTTCAACCAAAGAAAGTAGCAAAAAGTCTTGCTTAACTGAATTTTAATATTTCCTTTGCTATCTGATGAAGATTACACATTTTGTATTGTGTAAAGGATGGAACATAGTTTAAAATGTGATTTATTTTACTTTGGAATTTAATAGCACCTGCTTTGTTTTCACTGAAATCCATTAAAGTATCTTCTCTTAGTTAAGCCATACACTTTTTTAAAGAGAGCTGAATATCATGAGCTTAGCTGGATGCCATTATGAAAAGAAAGAATATTTCACCATATATTGTGTATTGCATTATATTGAATGTGAATTGATTACAAAACCATCAAATTGATACCAATGTTTAGTGTCATAAATATAGCTGCAGATTGGTGTTTAATAGTCATCTTGACATAGTGTCTACATTGTTAAACTTATCTGCAGAGCATTTTCAGTTGTACAAAACTACAGGGATTTCAGTCTCTGGTGCATTTTCAGAATGCCCCAAATGATACCACTGTCTAAACATCAACCTGTCAAGATGACATGACAGCTGGGACAACTGCAGAAAAAGTATCTGCTCCAAGGACTTCTGCAGCGTTCTCGACCACACCTTTCTTCTCAATGCATCCTTTCCGTGGTTTCCACGGCTCTATTCTTGTGTACTTTTATGATTTTCCTCCCAGTTCCCTGTATGCTTTCATTCTCTTTAATTGCCTCTTTTTCCTCACTGCAGAACTTAAATATTGCTGTTCCCCAAGCCCTTGTATAACAGTTTTTGCTCTTCATTAATACCTATCTACCAGTTGCTACATTCTAAGATATGTTCCAGGCAAGATACCTGATACAAGGGAAAAAGTGCAAAGTAAGTGCACATCAGACCAGACTGTGCTCTAGATGAGCTTGTAATGTGGTTCAGTCAAATAGATAATCAGGTTCATCCAAGTTCCTTCCTGTATCAGGACATTTACATTTATCTTCTCACCTGAGTGGTATAAAGTGCTGTAACTGAAGACTGCATTTATTACATTGTTATGACATCTTTGAAACACATACAATAAAATCTAGTCCTGAATTTCCCTATTACTTGACAGATTCAGTTATGTCTGACCCATTCCTACTGTGTGGGGATTTTTTTTAAGAAAATTATGCTGAACCAAGCAAAACAGCATTGTACCATATACCTTAAGTAATCTGATTAAAAGTCTAAATGCCTAACCAGTTTTACTGATGCAGAATTTGTACTGGGAAAATAATGGAGACAATATAAACAACTCTGAAATGGAGCATTTTAAAAAATCCTTTTTTCCTCCTCAACTCAGACAAAAAGCCACACCAGAAGTTAAAGCAAAACATCCTGATTAGATTAGCACCAGCTTCACTGGTGGCCAGCAACTGACTCCCTAACAGGGTGGGGCAAGAAAAGAAAGTTACTTGTTCTCTTCTAGGGCTGACTGCCTGCAACAGCCTTTATTTGGGCAGTAGCCTGAAGCAACCCATCCTTTATTGGAACAATGACTGAGGCAGGTTTATTGTTTTCCTTTGTGGAACCCCAAAGGACATAATGTTTATTGTTCATTTCCTCTACATAGTGACTGTCTATCCAACCTAAGTAATGTAGGGTCCAAACTTGGGTTTGGCAACCTCTAGCCTCCAGGCTAAATCCCATAGGGATAGTACTAGTGAATGCCAGGCCTGGCTTCAAGTTTAAAAATTCTCTTGGCCAAATCTCATAACATACATGGTTTAACCAGATGTCGGGAGTTAGTCCCAGAGACCCAATCCTTCTCCAGACTGGGGGGAAAAAAAAAATACAACCGCAACTCTCCTACTCTTCCTGATGTCCTTGAAGGTCCTGCCCTCAACATGTTGGCATTCTATCAAAAATTCTGTACTGGGCATCCTTATAAGTTATATGTTGCCCAAGGAAAATGGCTTTGTCTTACTCGTATCAAGTGATCTAGAAGTATACGTGGACTTGACTTTTGTTCCCAGTGGACACTACGGCACCACCCAGTGTGCCACTAGAATGTGCCTTCTCTATTTCTTGAGTCTTGTCATACGATACGTTGAATAAAATGCAATGACCAACTTCATGAGAGCACTTACTGCTATTTTTACATGATGAATAAATTAATGAAAATGTTGTTAACTACACACAATTCACATAAGTCATATAAACCTCTCAATGACCCTTTGAGCCATAAAGTATCAATGGGAAGGGAATACCGGTAGGATCATCTAAACTTCACTCTCTCAAATTTCTGAGCTTTTCTCTTAACCTTCTACCCCATGCTAACTCTCAGCTTTTAGCCAACACTGAAGTTGGCCTATTCAGGCAATGGAGAATGAGAAAGTCAGATCATGAACATGATCTATCTTTGTGCCAACGCTGCAGAATCACCCCAGTGGCCAAGCCGAGGAATGTGAGTCCCTAGTACCATCCCATGTGTCTGGCTCCAGGCCCCAAAATACCATTGGCAACAAGCATCCAGTTGGCAACTGTATCTTTCAGACTTGCTCATAAACACACACCTATATATACACCCACATATCACATTTCCTTGCCCAATGAGGTAAGGATGCCTTTTTTGTCTTGAGTTTCTAGTAATAACCCTAAACTATGGTGGGCTAAAATGTCATCCGGCTTATGCTCATATCCACAAGTGCTTTCTTAAGAGGTTTCCTGACACCATGGCTTCCAATGTCGGTATTTTTAAATCCGCTTGCACATTAAAACTCCCATACCTCTGGTATCAAAAGCAAGCGATCAGATGAAACAGAAACATACTCTGCCCATGAACAAGGAGACTGTTAGCTTGCTTCAGTGTCAAAATGTCATCTGTGCTGGTATATATTTTTTTTTAATTCTCTGAAAAAAATATGTTTCTCTTCATCTGTTAAAAATTTAAAGTGAATTGAAAACTCTTTGGGAATGCAACCCCTGTGTGATTGACAGTGACAAGCACACATACCTTGAAAGCTCCACTGTAATGTTTATACTTAATAAAAACAAATACTGTGGCATCTGAGAGTAGCCTAGTCAGCCATGCAGCTTTCTACCTGGCATCTTGTAAATTAATCTGGGTGTTTATGCTGTAGATCATTCATGATGAACATATTGCTATAGCAACATGCATTTCTTCCATTTTTTTTCCTGCTAATTACACTAACATCACCATCAGCTACTAAATCTTTGAATTACTAATGAATGTATGTGAAAAGCAATGTCTTGATAACACTCTTTCAGTATGTCCTTCTCTACAAAGTAAGGAAAGAAAAGATGCATATATTTTCAAATTTTTGTTAAAATTTGTCAATATAAGGTTAATCTATACTCAAATCTGAACATGTTAAAGAATTTGGGAAGTGTCTATTTAGAGCAACATGTATTTCAAAGAGGAAGAACATGGTATCCTACATAGATTTCTTTCCTCCCATGTCCATTACCATACTATCTTTGTTTGTACCTGTATTACATTAACATTTGACCACAAGGAAGTTTTATTTAAACCTATGAACAACTCAGGCTCCTATATTTCAAAGTAGCTCAACCAACGTGTATCACAAACATCAAATCTATTTAAATTAAGCTTTTAGTTGAGCACCTAATAAAAGATTGCAGAGAATTTAGTTGCTATGCAGCATGTAGGTAGACACTTCTATAAAATTCATATTCATCAACACTAAGGATAAAGAAGGACCAGTTGAGGTAATGCCCTGACCCACTAAATCATTTCTTTTAAAAACTATTGATGTATAATTGACTTCCAGTACTATATTAGCTTCAGGTTACAACATAGTAATTCAGTGTTGTCTGTTTGCTCTGCACAGCTTTCAGGAGCCTAGTTCCATGACCAGGGATTGAACCTGAGCTGTTACAGTGAAAGCATGGAGTGCTAACACCATGATTCTCCTAACATCGTGATGTTTTTATACATTACAAAACGATTATTAGGAAAAGTCTAGTTACCATACAAAGTTATTGCAATATCATTGACTATGTTTCTTATGCTGTATATTTATTTTATAACTAGAAGTTTATATATCTTAATCCCTTTCCCTTACTTTACCCATTCCCCCAACCCACAGCTTGAAAAGGCTCTATTAAGTATTCAGCTCAGTTGCGTATTGAGTAATTTGGAAAGTTCTTTATGTGGTCACACAAACAGATATTTCCTAGTCATCTACTGATTAAATTACTAGTGCTTATTCCAAATATGTCTAAATGTAGTCAAGTTGTTTAGGCCAAAAGCCTGTCTCATCATTAGTAAAGTTGAAAATTTCTGAGATGATTCAACAAGTGTGAAAATAGAGGTTTCACCGATTCAACACATATTTGAATGTCAGAAACAAATGAGGAACAAAGGTGGGAGAAAGACAGCTGGATTCCCCTAGCTAAATAAACTACTTCAATAAAACTTAATGATATCTGCTGACTGTTTCAGCCAGATGGACCCCACACAACTTCCTCTTTCAGGTTTTCCCATCTATTCGAAGTTAACTAGTAGTGAAAGGCCATCAAAAAGGTAAGAAAGGAATTGATCCACTGGGGCTTTAATATGCTACCCAATATCCTAAGTCCAAAGTTGTTTGTCCAAAGCTTAAGAATTTTGACGTATTATTGAACAGATTTCACTGTGAGAATCATGAATATATGAAACTACTTCCGAGTCTTTCAATGTTCATGTGTAGGAATAAGGATAAAATGTTTCTCAGGCAGCAATAAAAAAAATATAAGAAATTAACCATAAAAGGAATGAATCATGAAGACCAAAGCAATTACCATTTATTTGCTGAGGTCAGTATCATTATTTCTCTTGCTATTTATTCCAGCGTCACTAATTTAAATGTCGAAAAATCTGAAATGATGAGTTCATCCAACATGTGTCTCCTTCAGCAAAACTGTGTTCTCGCTGTGCTCACTGGATTCTGTAATACCTACATTTTTTCTACCAAGAGTAGGGAGAAGAATCTAGAAAAGATTTCCATCTAGTCATCGAACCATTCAATGAGTGTTATTTTGGGAAATGTGGGTTCAGGAGAAACCATTGAAGCTAACACGAAGGGATCAGTGAGTCTCAGCTGTTTTCTTCTACAAGAGAATGGAGGATTCACAATCAGTTCATTGGTGATGGGGTTACTGTGCCTTCACCATGGGCCCACACCGGCCTTCAGGATTTCTTCTGTCAGGACACAAAGAAGTGGTGTGAATGTGAGTGGATTTGATGGAAGTTATTTGAGGGTAAATAACACAGGATGGCAGGCCACTATTTTTATTACTTGACACTAAATTCATGATGTATATATATGGAGGTAATTTCTTAAAGGGAAGGCTAGAAGCACTGCTCATTGACCCAACTATCAGTCTTCACGGGAAAAAAAAAAATCCAACTCCACCACTGGAATGCAATTTAGAAGACATAACTATAAAGCTGACTCTCAAAAATGTGGTGAAAAAAAAGATGTGTTCGTACAAATACACGGAAGTGTGTAGGAGAATATGCGACAAAAACAGATACCGTTTAGGTGAAATTAAGAAATCAACAGGTAGGTTTTCAATGTGTTCCTTATACACCTATTATTTAGCCTCTGAGAACAAGGATGAGTTCCTCTTTTAACAAAGGAGTCTTCTACTTCATGAGAAAGGACATTAAAAGTAGAAATGAACTATTTCCTCTTTTACTTCTCATGTATCAGGAATTTTCCACTTCGTAAGTGAGACACATGCCTGAAACTTTTTATCAAAGGAAAAGTACTTACAAAGCTTACAGAAAAAGACTTTTAAAAAAACTGTAAAAAGGAAACTGCTTCCTAGCTGAGACCACAAATGGCAAGTTGCAGCTGAGCGTGATTTTTAATACTTAGTTGAAAGTCCTTGATAATAGCAGTTGTATTATACAAGAGTTAACAAATCCTTAATTAGATCAGAGTTTGCAACAAAGTCCAACTGCATTATCCCAGTAGTTCAGCTCCTTATGTATATATTATGTCTATCTGATTCAATTAGACCTCCAACATAATCAATATAGAAAAGACTAAAACAATTGGCTTCCTTTTCACACTCTCAAAGTTTATCAGAGAGTAGCTTAGAAATAAATTTTATTCTCCATAATTTGGCTTGTATGGGCTGCCAGTACCCAAGAGGTTTCCAACATGGTTCATATAATAGTTATCACTGTGTAATTTAAGTTCATTCATACTCATTCTGCTGTTTCAGGAGGCGGGAACCTAATCCTAAATGCTCTTTTAAGAATACTAAATGAGAAAACACATTTTCAACTTTGTGAGGCAATAAGAATTATTACAAAAATTAGAAAATTATCAAAATCTGCTGTTTTGTTTTTTTTTTTAAGAAAAGCAGAAACTAGCCTTGCCAGTTATCTTCTTTACTGAATCTAACTATGGTCTGACTGAACCAGGATTTTTTGTTGTTGTTGCTCTGTGTTTTGGCCAAAAAGCCACATGTCTCAGATTTGCTTTTACCATATAAGCAAATACAATTGTTCAAATATTTAAATATGAATAAAACCTCATTAAGTTTCCGTACAGAAAACCACTGTCCCTTTCTAATAAAAAAGGCAAAAACCCAAGGATGCCTTATTTGGAGACTGCCTGAAAAGTGCCTTCCAAAACGTGATTTGAATTCACATCAGAGGAAGCTCCTAACACGCCAACTTTTGTCAGCTAACATCTTCTTTGCACCAACCACATATTAGTGAAAGAAGCAGTGCAATCTTATGCCAGAATACTATGCTGTACAAGGAGCAGCAGCTGAGGAATCAGAAGACTCCAACTAAACTAACAAGTGCCTTGCTGAGCTCAGGCAAAGCCCTTCACCCACCAGAGAAGTTAAAGTGTTTCCCCACTGGTCAGATGCAGACAGCTTTCCTTACTAATCACAAGGAATTACCAGAGGGCTCAAACAAGATAAAAATATTAGCATATTTCCTCTTCCTCTTCCCTATTCAGAATTATTTACTAAAATTCATAATGGGTTACTGTAATTTAACCTAATTATATATGCCTATTTCTCACTATATTATTCATTCTTTCAGTGCATAAGTATTGTGCCTTTTTTCTATATAACCCAATTACTGTAGATCACAATATATGTTTGTGATACGAAATATTGCTTTTAAAAATAAAGCAGCATATGAATGCAAAGTTGTTTTGTATGATATTGCATCAGTTTTGACAAAGGGAGCAAGTCTTAGAATGAAAATCCCTCTATTAGGTAGTCATGCTCTGAACTGACGGAATCCACCTTTCTCTCTGAATTCAGTACTATGACCAAGGCCATAATCTACTAGGCCCTGGCTTCCTTATGAACAAGTTCCTAGTTTTGTCAGTTTATATTTCCTATCACTCACATTAGATGAAATGCATTCCATGATGGAAGTATGTGTTAAAAGGAATGCAAGTAAACCAAATAAAAATGATTATCAAACTACAGACTTTCTAAATAAGGTCCCCCCGTGCACCCACAAGATCACTACATATGAAGGACAGTCTGCACAAATATGAACTCTTCCTTTTCAAACAAACAAGAAAAAAACCCACATTTACAACAAACATTAAAAAAACAGTCTTTTTTTCTTTATGTATGAAAAGAAATCTACTTCAAAGGCAGTATAGCTCCCTATATTCTAACACTGCGTATACATTAATAATGATTTCTTTTGCTTCTTTTAAAGAATAATAAAAATTATTTTCTTAGCTGTGTAAAAATTCCAAAAGCTATGGACCTCACATCTACTCACATATACATATATACTTATATTAAAATTTCTGGATCACTCAAATAGTACATAAAAAATATCATAGCAGAAGACCAAGACAAAGTAAACAGTCAATGGATGTGGATAAAATTATCCCTTTCAGTAGTAAAGAAAATTCCCCCAGCCAAACTGAGTGTTCTTTACATGAAATTTAATAAAATAATTTTCATACCACCAATACCTGACACATAGTCAGCAGTCAACAAATATAAAACAAATATTTTAAAAAATCAATACAGTGACTGAGATATATGTTTAATGAAAATACAAGGCTTTGTTTCCAGTTTCACTGCTTAATCTTTAATATAAAGTTCTAATTTAGCATTCAGGGTTGTTCATTTCCCTTCTTATCTGTTTTGTGTGATCTAATATTTGTCCTATTTCATCACCATTTTGCAGGTGTGAAATTAAAGAAAGAGAATTCAGATGACTTGAATAGAATCAAATAGTAAATCCATGACAGAACTGCCAGGGCACTCGAGTTCAGTGTCAATCTTCATTACCACTTCAGACCACAGTGTTGTTCCATTCACTCCCCTAGTAACTCTCACACCGCTGAAAATATATTTATATTAAATGTATATATATATTAAATATATACTTATATATATGTATATGTGAGACTTTAGAAGTGGCACACTAATTTTGATGGGAGGAAACACACATTTCAATATACTGCATAGAATTATTATTGATTCTCTGGTAAAGGGTCATTTGTACTTTTTAAAGGGCCATTTTTAAAAGAAACTTTTAGATTTAATATTGAAAACTGGAATGTGGATGATAATATATTATTTTATAAAAGCTATTTGTTTGGGACTTCTGAGAAAACTCCACACATGACTAATTTAGAGTCACTGGCATTCCTTGCTGCTTTACACAAAGGCTAACAGAGTGAAGAGTTACTGGAAAGCAAATCAGGTGAGGTGGGTTCCCAGGTGGAACAGTAGGTAAGGAATTCACCTGTCCATCGAGGGTACGTAATAGACATGGGTCCGATCCCTTGGCCGGGAAGATCCTCTGGAACAGGAAGTGACCACTGACTCTAGTATTCTTGCCTGGAAAATTCCATGAACAGTGGAGCCTGGTGGGTCCATGGGGTCTCAATTACATAAATATCCAAAAATCCAAGTAGAAGTGTTCTAAACTTTCTGCTACCAAGGATATCAATATTTAAATATTCTCCATCAAGGGATCTATATTTTGAGAGAGCTACTTTATGGCACAAATTACACTAAATAAGTTAATTATAAGTTGTCTTACAGTACTAAGTTGACAAAAACAAAGACTCTAATTATTCTCCATAGCTTTAGCAAGGGTAAATAGAGATTTCCTCTGAGGTGTACTGACACAGGGAAAAGGCTCATCCTGAGATCTCTAAGGTTTCATACCATGAACTGTCACACTGGGGAGCCCAGTTTTGCCTCTACCCCACAGCGTCCAGAGCTCCCTTCTGTTCTAATACTAATGACATCAAGAGCCATTGCTGAACTCACCTATTATTTACTTTTCAGTACTTAGTCCATCAGGAATTCCTGAGAAATCTACCTCCCTGGTACATCTCCAGTTTTTCTATTTCCCAGTTTTCTCTGCCACCTTTTTCTGTTCAAAGCACTATCACCATTTTCATGGGCCATGTAACAGCTGCCAACCAGGGCTCCCTGCCTCCATCTTCCTCTCCCTAAAACTCATTTTTATCACAGAGAATGTGGAGCTTTCTCTTTAATGTGTCAATCATATCTTGCTGCTCATGTGTTTAAAGTTCTTTTAGTGATTTCTCATGACATTTATTTTTGTGGCTGTCTTTGTGGCAAGTTATTTTCTTTTTATTGAAGTATAGCTGATTTGCAATGTTGTGTTAATTGCTGCACAGCAAAGTGATTCAGTCATATATATATACATATATACACACACACATACACATTTCCCTTCAGATTCTTTTCCATTATGATTTATCACAGGATACTGAATATAGTTTCCTGAGAGATACACAACCTTGTTCATCCATTCTATATATCATAGTTTGGATGTAATGTCAGAGAACTATAGGAACTTGGTCTCCGTGGGTCATACTGTCTGTAAGCCGAACCTGGACACTTTTCTGGAGCAAATGAAGATTCCTTGCGACAGGAAGGAAAAGACCATAGCCACACACTCATTACATTTAAAATAAAACTCAGGCTCCTACAATGACCTACGAGATGTGATAATGATCTGACCTCTTCCTTCTGCTTCAACTTAACTTTCAAACCACCCCTTCCCTGGATACTGATCATCAGCCTAACTATATTTTCTTACTTTCCTCAAAGAGGTCAAGTGCATTTCTCATACTTGCTGTTGCCTTCACTGAGGGCTCCCTTCTCTGATCATCCCATGACTGGCTCTTTCTTCACTATGCTCATCTTCCTTCAAATGACACCTATTCATAGAGGCCTCCCCTGATGCCTCAATCTGTCAGAATCCTTTCATGTATCTTCTACTCCATTACTTGATTTTATTGTTTATCAGCATTTCACTTATTTCTTTCCTTGTCAATATCCCCCACTTAAAATGTAAGCTCTATGACAACAGGGATTGGCACATAGGCATTCATAAACACTCACTGAACAGAGGAATTGATGCCTAAGCTAACTCTTTTAACTGAGCCTATTTGGAAATATATCTGATCTCTCCTACTAGAAGTGTTTATTCATGATGGATGTTCACTTTTGTTCTCTTTTTCCTGCACACAGTAGATAATTCATCAATTCTTTAAGTAAATGAATTTTAAAAATGCATAAATTACTTCAGTTCCATCAGAGACTTCTATTCTAGACATGACACACTCTGGGTTATTACAGGGCATAGAATTCATTAAGTGGGGGATTCAGAAGAAAGATAAGAATCAATTCTTGCCTCCTTGGCTGGAAAAAGGCATGGACACAGTAAACTATAATGTTACAAAATAGGCAGAAATAAATACTACACAAGTGGAGGATGAGAGTTAATATTAGAGGTGGACTGATTAGTAAAGATAGACTACGGCATGTTCAAGGATACAATGAAAAAGAAAACTGAAGGTTGAAAAGATTTGAGCAACATCTTAATTTTGCATCAAGTGAGAAACTCCTAAAGAAGAGGAATAAATGATGAATTAGTCCTCTGTTGAGATCCTCTTAGAGGAGGCCTCTCCTTCCTTCAATGTATTGGTTAGGAGATCCCACAGAATCACTTACTTCCCAGCAGAGAATCTATTACATTGAACTGTAATTGCCAGTTTACAAGTTCGATTTTTTTCATTGTCTGAAAGTTCTAAAAAGGCAGAATATAGGTATCTTACTCACTATGTTATCCCCAAGTTCCGGCAAAGTATAAATCATGCAAAGGGTTCAACAATGGTTTTTGAAAGAAAAAAAAATAAAGAAGATAAGGAAGAAGAGAACACAGAGGGAAGGAAAAAGGAAGGAAAAAGAGGAGGAAAAGCAAGCCAGCCTCCCTTCTAATCTGTACCACCCCTGCCCACCCAGCAGTGGGGTGAGCAGCGTCTACTGTACTGCCCACCATTTGAAAATCTGGATATGGTTCACCAAGTGAATGCAGTTGGCAGAATAAACTATTAGCAACACATCAAATACATCATATTCATAGTAACAAAAATAAAGCCAGTGCCAACAGTTATATTTATAGGTTATATCTTTTGCAGGCTTTAACTGAAGAAAGATTTTAAACATTTATCCACATTTCAAAACCACGTATTAGTCATTGATTCAATGTATTCTTATACATGTGTTCAATATTTAGGCACTTTACTATTTTTATCTTAATTAAGACTTGTCTTTTTAACTTGCAGCAAGCCAAATCACATGTATTGTCACAGTCAGAATTCTAAACTCTGAACTCCACTTGTTTGTCTGGGTAGGTCCTTAATATAAAAGCCATTCAATAGAGAGGGCATCTGAAAATACAAATGCACATGGTGACTTATTTGAAATTATTCCTATATTTAATACTTGAAACTGAAGAAGGAAATGGTCTGAGAGAAGTTTTGATTCTATCCAGTGTGTGCTACAATCTGATTTTGCAGTAAGACAAGGTCACTCAGAGAAACTAAGGGAGTCTACACAGGAAACTGCCTGCCTTACCCTTTTCCTAACAAGGGGATTGTGCTTTTTCCACCATTTATTTTGGAAGAACAGGTACTGCCCGGGTAAAATGGCTCCTTAGATAACTCAAGAATGGGCAATTGCAGTTTTAAACTCAGGTCTATGAAAGACTTCCATTCAGGAAATCAATGACTTCTTCAATATCATATCCATGTTCAGTTATAACATGGACCTGGTTAAGTGAAAACAATCAATGAATAGTTGATACAAATATATAAAACCAATCTACTCATTCTGATATTAACATATTTACTTTTAAGTGATTTCCACTTTCAATTTGGTATAATGAGAACCACACTGATTGTTGGCCTGCCAATTTAATGTGCTTGTAGCACAAAATTTATCACAAACCTCTAAAGACTTTAAAACAAGAGTAGAGTATTCCTTGCCCTCACAATCAAAATATCACTTCCAAAGAAGACCCAGGATACATTCAGACACACTGAAGTGAGCCTAGGCCATTCAATTTTTAGATCTTGAAAGGTCTTAGTCAGTCTTCTAAGACTTGTACTATACTTTCTGCTTCTTGATAAAATAAGCTAAATCTTAAGTTGTTGATGACTGTTTCTTTGCTTATTGTGTTGGGAAGGAAAGGCAACAGTATGGGCAATAGTGAGCACAGACTTTTGACCCAGAGCTCCCAGTTTTGCGTCTTCGATCTATCACTTACTACACATGCAATCTCAGAAACTCATTTCCTTCCTCTGAGAGTGTCGGAACCCTCAGTTTATTTCTCAGCACACAGGTAAGAATGCACAGGCTGGTATAACTCAACTGACTGCAGTGAAAATATCTAAGGAGTTATGTGTAGAATGCTACATGAATGCTTGTCATTACATTTCCATAATCTTTAAGAATCCTTATTTATTATGGAAAACACTTTAAACATTCCAAAAGCAAAAAAAAGGTAATCGACAAGCTTTTTGACCAGGTGTTAGGTTATCTGCATGGATATGGATGCTACCAGATCTAAACAAAGTCAATGCACAGACTCCTCGCACTGAGTATTTTCCTTGACATTGATAAATTCCTTGTCACCAGAGTATACAGAAGATGAATGCATTTCGGCAAAACAAGAGGAGTATAAAAGCACCACCTTTTGCATAGTGGCTGGCAGGCCCTCAATACAATGACTGAATGAGCCTTCTCTATGGATAAGTTGAAGGTCTTTTTGGACAAGGATCTCGTTGGAAGAAATCTATCAGTCAATTTCTTCCAAGTTATTTTTTTAATCCAACTTCTTTGACTGTATCTAATAAATAAGAAAGTGAAAGTAACCCAGTCATGTTCGACTCTTTGCAACCGCATGGACTATACAGTCCATGGAAGAATTCTCCAGGCCAGAATACTGGAATGGGTAGCCTCTCCCTTCTCCAGGGGATCTTCCCAACCAGGGATCAAACCCAGGTCTCCCGCATTGCAGGCGAATTCTTTACCAGCTGAGCCACAAAGTCAAAGTGAAGTCACTCAGTCGTGTCCAACTCTTGGCGACCCCGTGGACTGTAGCCCACCAAGCTCCTCTGTCCATGGGGTTCTCCAGGCAAGAGTACTGGAGTGGGTTGCCATTTCCTTCTCCAGGGGATCTTCCCGACCTAGGGATCGAACCCAGGTCTCCTGCATTGCAGGCAGACGCTTTAACCTCTGAGCCACCAGGGAAGCCCTGAGCCACAAGGGAAGTCCAATAAATAAGAAAGGTTTTATATTAATAAGAATGGTTTTACATTAATATCCTACAGTCTCACACCAAGCCAGACTTTGCAATACAATCAGCAAATATGGGGCAAATTTTCCTTCTCTAATTAAGCTTTTGACTTGTGTTAACAACTTCTCTAACCAGTTCAAAGACATAGTAGTATTTCATGAATCTTTAGTCTCCTTTATAACAGCACGAAAAAAAAAATGATGTTTGTGAGATAAATCTTTAAGCATAGCTCCTTCAAGCAGATTTTGGAATTCTCCTAAAATAAAAACATGGAGAGTCATGGAAGATGGTTGGGATAGCTAGCAGACCAGAGTTGGCACTAGCGAATGCCAACTAATACAATTTTTATGGAGCAAATATATTCTTTTGCTGTTTTTGAAAATGAATTACAGAAACTGAAATATAATTCCCTTTTTAGGCAATTTTTGTAACTCTAATGGATTTAGAAAAGACAAGAGGACTAAAAGAGCTCTCTGACATCTGGGACTTTCTGACCTTATTATCAGTTCCAGGGTTTGCCACTCTGCTCTTACTGATCATGTGCTTCTTATTTGGTCTGGTGTCTAAGAAATGCCCTTTTCCTACTTAAAAATGAAGTCAGCTACCCTGCCTTCATGGTGCCTCTCCCACCATTAGTCTCTGCTTTACAGAGCTCTGTCTTACTATCTTACTATGGTTCCAGCAGTTGTATACATTTCTCACTCAGATATGGTTTAAAATGAATAGAGGTTTAGCAGACTGTGGCAATGGGAAAACAGCCTGAAAATTATAGGGGCCAGAGTTGAACAATACTGTACGTTATTTTCATAAAAATACAAATTGCTGAAAACAATTTATAAAATGCAAATATATCTTACAGAAGTTCTAACACTGTAATCTTAAATTTTGGCAGTTATGTACATTTCATTATTACTTTAACATTCAATTATATTAATGGTGAGGGATTCCCATACTCATTAGATTCCATATGTAGTTTGAAAGACCTGCATATAAGAAAAACATGGATAAATCTTCCCAGCTGTTGGCAAGAAGTTCACAATATTATAATGTGTTGGTGATGGTAGTGGTGGTGTCCACAATGGTGGTAGTGGTGAGGTAATTTTTGGTTTTGCTTTTTTCATTTAATATGAATTTGTACCATAATTGGATGGAAAACTGAATTCCAAACATATGTCTTCTTTATAGACTAAAAAAATTTTTAGCTATCTTTATAAATATATAATTATGTAAACAAACCATTGTTATCTTTAATCTGAAAATTGAATTCAAATATAGTAAATACCAAAATATAACTATACCCATAAGAAATATTAAAAATCTTTATGTCTTTGCAAAGCAAGCCATAGACACAAAGTGATCATAAATTTATGACATATTTTATATTTCATGTATTTTCCACATCAACATCAACAAAATTATAAAGAAAAGAAAGCTTCAGACATATTATTTGTCTTCAAAAAATATGTTTTAGTAAACGGATACAATGTGATATGACTGAATGACTCCCTGGAAAGAACTGAAACTCAAAGAAATTAAGTGACACTAGAGATGGCACAGTAATAAATTTCTAAAGGATTTTTCATAAATTTTTATTGGGTATAATTCCTTTACAATATTGTGTTAGTTTCTACTCTACTGTACAGCAAAGTGGAACAGCTTATATGTATACATATATCCCCTCTCTTTTGGATTTCCTTCCCAATTTGGTCACTGCAGAGCACTGAATAGAGTTCCCTGTGCTAAACACTTCAGTTCAGTTCAGTTGCTCAGTCGTGTCCGACTCTTTGCGACCCCATGAATTGCAGCACGCCAGGCCTCCCTGTCCGTCACCAACTCCCGGAGTTCACCCAAACTCATGTCCATTGAGTCGATGCCATCCAACCATCTCATCCTCTGTCGTCCTCTTCTCTTCCTGCTCTCAGTCTCTCCCACCATCAGGGTCTTCCAGTGAGTCAATTCTTCGCATCAGGTGGCCAAAGTACTGGAGCTTCAGCTTCAACATCAGTCCTTCCAATGAACACCTGGGACTGATCTCCTTTAGGATGGACTGGTTGGATCTCCTTGCAGTCCAAGGGACTCTCAGGAGTCTTCTCCAACACCACAGTTCAAAAGCATCAATTCTTCACCACTCAGCTTCCGTTATAGTCCAACTCTCACATAACATGACCACTGGAAAAAACATAACCTTGACTAGATGGACCTTTATGGACAAAGTAATGTCTCTGCTTTTTAATACGCTGTCTAGATTGTTCATAACTTTCCTTTCAAGGAGCAAGTGTCTTTTAATTTCATTGCTGCAATCACCATCTGCAGTGATTTTAGAGCCCCAAAAAATAAAGTCAGCCACTGTTTCCGCTGTTTCTCCATCTATTTGCCATGAAGTGATGGGACCAGATGCCATGATCTTAGTTTTCTGAATGTTGAGCTTTAAGCCAACTTTTTCACTCTCCTCTTTCATTTTCATCAAGAGGCTCTTTAGTTCTTCTTCACTTTCTGCCATAAGGGTGGTGTCATCTGCATATCTGAGGTTATTGATATTTCTCCCGGCAATCTGGATTCCAGCTTGTGCTTCATCCAGCCCAGCATTTCTCATGATGTAATCTGCATGTAAGTTAAATAAGCAGGGTGACAATACACAGGCTTGATGTACTCCTTTTCCTATTTGGAACCAATCTGTTGTTCCATGTCCAGTTCTAACTGTTGCTTCCTGACCTGCATACAGATTTCTCAAGAGGCAGGTCAAGTGGCCTGGTATTCCCATCTCCTTCAGAATTTTCCACAGTTCATTGTGATCCACACAGTCAAAGGCTTTGGCATAGTCAATAAACAGCACATTCTCATTAGTTATCTGTTTTATACATAGTAGGAAATATATGTCAATCCCAATCTGCCAATTCATCCCCTCTCCATCCCCTACTAGTATCTATGCATCCATTCTCTACATTGGTCTCTATTTCTGCTTTGCAAATAAGTGCATCTGTATCATTTTTCTAGATTCCACAAATATATTCATATTCAGTCACTCACTCATGTCTGACCCTTTGTAACCCCATGGACTGTAGCCTGCCAGGCTCTTCTCTCCATAGAATTTTCCAGGCAAGAATACTGGTGTGGGGTGCCATTTCCTACTCCAGAAGATCTTCCTGATCCAGGGATTGAACCTGCATCTCCTGCATTGACAGGAGGATTCTTTACCACTGCACAGCCTGGGAAGCTCCAGATCCCACATATAAGTGATATTATATTTGTTTTCCTCTTTCTGACTTATTTCACTCTATGCAATGGTCTCCACGTCCATCCACATCTCTGAAAATTACACAATTTCATTCCTTTTTATAGATTAGTAATATTCCATTATATATAGGCATATGATGCTACAATTTTGTTCCTTTTAATGGCCCAGTAATATTTCATTGTTTACAGGCACATTGATAAATTTTAAGATCCTGGCCTTAAACACAGGTATTTTCACCCTAGTATTGGTGTGCTTTTGACTTCCCATTACTCTGTTTCCAACAATTGACAATGATTTTCATCTGCTGTTCTGCTGTAGGTCTAAGACATCCTGGGCAAACTAAGTTCAATGCAATTTTCAACTTTATAAACTATATGGCCAGTAATTCATAGCATTTTCTCTTTAATCTCTGGAAAAATCTGGACTATGGGAGATATACTGGGGAAGAGATGCATAGAGAGCAAGGTATTCAAATCAAAATCAGGAGAGAAGAAAACAGAGAGCACGTCCTGATTTAAGAGCAGAATCAAAGAAGAAATACTGTGCCCATCTTCAGTTCATACTGGGGATCCTAATAAAGGCATATGATAAAATTAGTAATCTTGGTTTTTTCAGCTTAAAGAGCAAAAAAGTTTTGGACCTTTCCTGAACTTAGAGTTTTCAACCAGAAAGACTTGATCACTTAGGGAATGGGTAGACAGTAACTTGTTTCAAATTGCATTCAGGTATTATTAAATAACATAAACTTAAGTTTCAAATGATTTAAAGTACAACAATCAGTTTAAGCTTATCTCTATAATAAAATCACCTGTTTATGTGCATCTCAATATTGCTTCTCAAAACTTAAAGATAGGGTGGAATAACCATTGAAACTCAGTGAATTGCTTAGAGTCCAAAGCTTATCTGGGTGCGTCTATGGAAAAATTGAAGGATTAAAAATACTCTTCTACTAGAACCTATTATACAGAGTGAAGTCAGTCAGAAAACGAAAGATAAATATCATATTCTAATGCATATATATGGAATCTAGAAAAATGGTACTGAAGAATTTATTTGCAGGGCAACAATGGAGAAACAGACATAGAGAATAGACTTAGGGACTTGGGGAGAGGGGAGGAGAGGGCGAGATGTATGGAAAGAGAAACATGGAACTTACATTACCATATGTAAAATATGTAGCCAATGGGAACTTGCTGTATGGTTCAAGAAACTCAAACAGGGGCTCTGTATCAACCTAGAGTGGTGGGATTGGGAGGGAGCTGAAGGGAGGTTCAAAAGAGAGGAGATATATGCATACCTATGGCTGATTTCATGTTGAGGTTTGAAATAAAACAACAAAATTCTGTAAAGCAATTATCCTTCAGTTCAGTTGCTCAGTCGTGTCCAACTCTTTGTGACCCCATGAATCACAGCACGCCAGGCCTCCCTGTCTATCACCAACTCCCGGAGTCTACCCAAACCCATGTCCATTGATTTGGTGATGCCATCCAACCATCTCATCCTCTGTTGTCCCCTTCTCCTCCTGCCCTCAATCTTTCCCAGCATCAGGGTCTTTTCCAGTGAGTCAGCTCTTCGCATCAGGTGGCCAGAGTATTGGAGTTTCTGCTTTAACATCAGTCTTTCCAATGAACACCCAGGACTGATCTGCTTTAGGATGGACTTGTTGGATCTCCTTGCAGTCCAGGGGAATCTCAAGAGTCTTCTCCAACACCACAGTTCAAAAGCATCAATTCTTCAGTGCTCAGCTCTCTTTACGGAGAAAGCAAAGGCAACCCACTCCAGTACTCTTGCCTGGAACCTCCCATGGACGGAGGAGCCTGGTAGGCTACAGTCCATGGGGTCACTAAAAGTCGGACACAACTGAGTGACTTCACTTTCACTTTTCACTTTCATGCACTGGAGAAGGAAATGGCAACCCACTCCAGTGTTCTTGCCTGGAGAATCCCAGGGACGGGGGAGCCCGGTGGGCTGCCATCTATGGGGTTGCACAGAGTCAGATACAACTGACGTGACTTAGCAGCAGCAGCAGCAGTTGCTCTGCCAATGGACCAAAGGGGATTATTCTTGAATAATCATCTTGCCAGCTACTGTCTGAAATTTAAGAGTAAACATGAGTAACTGGGAAATATTACACTGCATATAGATTGCAAGTATATTAATCCTATCTTTGTCAATGTTCCTTAGGTATGTTCAGAGAGTGATGGCATTTTTTCCAGTCAAATTAAAAAAAAAAAGTTTTTCTTAGACAGGAATTCCATCATTTCTGAACTTTTACAACTGTGTGCTCTACCTATCATTTTCATATGCTTCCTTAACCAGCAAATGATGTGGTAAAATTGTGGGTAGTGGCATCATGAAGAACAGAACCATTTTAATTTCTCCCATCTGGCATATTAGCATTAATAAAAGATGTTTAAAAAGAGAAGCACTGAAAGGCTTTCACCTCTTGATTTAACAAGATAATAAGGAAAGCTTGCAATCTGCCACTAAATATAACTGATAAGAATAAGAGTGAGTATAATGTGATGATCACCAAGATTAACCTTTGAGACAATTTTTAAAACCCTGCTGATTACAATACAATTATGTTAAGACTAGCACTGAAACTGTTGTTGTTACTTTTTGGTACAAATAGGAAATTTTCCATAACATAGTAATATAGTCTACATAGATTAACAGAATCAAAATTGAGAATATAGTCAATAAGCTGCCTTATCTGTTCAAGTGACCATAACGGACCTCCTATTCAATGGAGTTATTTGCCATAGTATTACTATGGGATTGTAGTAATACTGGTTACTTACTGGTTTAGATTAAGTAATTAAACGTTACTGGTTTAGATTAAGTACAGCATAATACTGATTAATCCATTTCTCCATTTATCTGTTTCACCTAGTTTTATTGTTTTTATACAAACATTCCTCTTGCTAACAACTCATTACCATTTTCTCATTCACCCTGGGTTTTCAATAGGACAGAAGCAATGATTTTATTTACCCTACCAGTTTCTCAATTAAACGGTGATTTGAGGATCATAATCTTAACTGGAAAATTATCTGAGTTATTTGTCCAAGTTTTTCATAGCTTTATTGACTGATGTTTTGACGACAACTAGGGTTCAGAATAACACCATAGCTAACAACGACACAAAGTAAAAAAATCAACAGTTTACAAGGGAGTTTAACACAAATGTAATCTCAATCCATTTTCTTCAGGTTACCCTTGACTGTACATCAGATGGTTTATTTCAGATAGTTACAGGTTTAAAAAAAAAAAAAAAAACAAGGAAAACTTCCCTGGTGGTCCAGTGATAAGGAATCCACCTGCCAATGCAGGGGACATTGGTTGGATCCCTGGTCCGGGAAGATGCCATATGCTGCAGAGCAAGTAAGCCTGAGTGCCACAACTACTGAGCCCACATGCCACAGCTACTGAGCCCATGCACTGCAGTTTTTACTGAAATCTGCACATCAAGAACCCAGGCACCACAACAAACAGTAACCCCTGCTCACTGCAGCTAGAGAAAGTGCACACAGCAATGAAGACCCAGCATGGCCACAAAGAGATAAACTTTTAAAAAAAGGGAAAAAACAGGCTGGGAGTAAACTTCTGCTTACAAATATGCTTTTTTTCTACAGAGAGTTTCATGTAGGGCCAGCGAGGTCATCTGTTGATCCTGTTCTCAAGAAACATCTAGAAATCAAGGACAGGCTTGGTTACATAAGGCATACTCACATTACCTTAAATGAAGGCAGAGTTGTTTGTTTCACTTATTCAAGGCAAAATTAGGTCACGTGCTGCTCAGAGCTTAGAACTGGGAGTAATAGAGAATGTTCCTAAGATAAACTTAAGGGAAATTTTTAAGTACCTATAGGACAAAAAAATGTATTTATATAAATGAACTGATAAGCACACAGGGAGTGTATGAGGACTTGCTTGTTAGTGTTGCACATACGGCATTCAATCCTCAAGGCCACCTTTGTGTTACAAAAATACAAATAAACCTGTAGCAATCACAATGGATATATACATGCCATGTAATCATCTTTATATCTTGTTTAATCTCTCAATTGAAAGCAAGTGTGTATATTTAAAAGTCCAATGTAAAAAGCAGTGCAGACTGAGGGACAATAATGAGAATTCTGTGCACAAAAAAAAAAAAAAAGGGCTGAATGTGGTCCATAGGAGGAATGATAAACCCATGGTAACCATGGAAGAATTTTATTTTTAGACAGTCTCAGTCAAAATCATTTGGCTAGAATTTTTTTTTAGATTGAAGACTCCAACTATAAAAAAAAAATTCTGCTGTATAGTCAGGGCTAGAAGAACATATAGTATACATAGATTGTTGATAATTAAGAAGAGATTAAGTCTTCTTTCATCCTGCAAATGTAGAAAACAAGGAATACAGAACTTGTATAGTACCTAAGAAGAACCGTAACTTCTCATTTACTGTGTTTAATATTATTTTAAGTAATCCCCAAATTAAGCATATTTGTTTCTTTAAAAAAAAATCTAAAAAACATTTAAAGTGGAATTTCACAGGTATACAGAATAGATCACATATACTAACAAGTAATAAGTACTATATTTTAGATAAAAAGATTCACCCATATCATAAGATCCTTTTATTTCTCTCAACTTTTTATTAATAAAGACTGCTAAATATGCTAAAAAGTACACTATTACTATTTTTGTTTAAAATAATTGTGTTTAAGACATGAAATTAATGTTGAATAAGGATCATTGGCTAATTTTCCTAAAGCTAAAGGATATGTACACTCATTGCTTTCTGTATTTCAAAGACTTTTAAAAAGATACCAATTGAAAAGATTTTTTTTTTCAATTTCCCTTAAGCTGCTATATTTTACAAAGTAAAGAACACTCAATTCAATGTTTTCCAACAAAAAGAAGTTTAAAAATCTCCAATGGGAAATCATTCTCTATGAATCTGTCTTCATGGCAAGTTTTTCTGGAAAATTTGGAACTCCCTTGATGGTGAATTTTCCAAGAATTATACATAAATTTAAGACAGTTTCTCTAATGTGGATGAATTGTAAAGTAAACTCTTTGTTTAAGAAAGCCACTGGATATGTATGTTTATCATATTGCTTGTGTGGCTTTGGTTTTGTTAAGAAGCTAGTGTGATGAATTCAAGGTTTCCACTTCTATTTCTCTAGCCAAAGGATATGGATGAATCACTAACAATCCATTACCACTACTGGAAAAGTAATACAAAGCACATTCCAGGTTAACTCCACATTGGTGGCATCAACTTTGCATATGGAAACTGATTTTAAAAAAAAACACACAACTCCCTTTAATTAACTAAACAGAAAGCCAATACAAGTCATTTTGAAATAAAAAGCAATATATAGCACTGAAAAGTTAATTTGTGTCAGTTCTTGGTTTTTAAATATCACTGTTTAAAAAAAAAATCAGGTAACTAGAGAAATGGAAATATGACTGATTCCAGAGCTAGGGCAAGGAAACTACAACATAACACTGGAGCATCTTTTAGTACTAGCACAAGAAATAAAGCACTAGAGCATGTGCCCAAAGGACACAGAAGTCAACCTGAAAGAGCCCCAAAAGCCAAAGCTGGAAAACTTCGCTGAGATAAAAGTAATGGATACTGGGTTACAACCCAAAGGAAAAAATAAGTATCCATACACCTGTCCATACTGATATACATAAATGTATAATTTATCATTTATTTATAGGAAGGAGAGACAAATCCTTAAAGGCTTCTAACTGTATCTTCAGATTCTCCCACCACCCCTACCCCCAGGGCTGGGCGCTTCCCAGATGGCAAGAGTGGTAAAGAATTTGCCTGCCAATGCGGAAGCCGTTAGAGATGTGGGTTCGATCCCTGGTTGGGAAGGTCCCCTGGAGGAGGGCATGGCAGCCCACTCAGTATTCCTGCTTGGAGAATCCCATGGACAGAGGAGCCTGGTGGGCTATAGTCCATGGGCTCCAAGGGAGTCAGACACAACTAAAGGGACTGAACAGACACTCCTGGAGTTGGGAGCGAGTGCCCCTCCTCTTGAGTATGGACTGTAAATATTGATCACTTCTAATAAACAGAATATGGAATAAGAAAAATAGGAGCTTACAATGGAGAAACCCTGAAAAAACTACTTTAATAAGCAATGAAGATTAACATCAGTAGATGCCATGTGGGTATTACGTGTCCTCTTGATGTAGCAGATGAGAACGGTACTTCACCTCTGTAATATTCTTAAGAAAACTTACAATCCCAGTATAATCATGATGAAAACATCAGACAAACCCAGATCCGGGGATATTCACTAGAATGCCTGGATAGTACTCCTGAAGACATTCAAGGTCATGAACAACAAGGAAAGATTGAGAAACTGTCACAGATCAGAGGAGACTGAGGAAATATGGTCAGCAGATGCAACGAGTTACTCTGTATTAGATCCTGGAACATTAATGAAAAACTGGTGATATTTGAGTAGGATGGAGTTTAGTTAAAAGGTTTCTTCATTTCAAGAAAGGTAGTACGGTGATATAAAATGCTAACAATGGGGAAAACTAGATAATGGGTATACAGAAACTCTTTGCACTGTCTCTCTAACTTTTCTGTAAACCTATTTTCTATAAAATATCCCCCCAATAAAAGGTTCATTAGAAAGTAACTGTTGCAGCAGGGGCAAGGGAGACATGGGAAATTTCTGTACCTCACCTTCAATTTTGCTGTGAACCTTAAGCTGTTCTAAAAACCTGAGTTTTAATGGAAATAAAAAGTGTATTGTTCACTTGCAGGAAAAAGTAACTGTCATAAATAGAGAGCCCAGAAATAAACACTTGTATATGGTCAAATGATTTTCAAAAAGAGTGTCAAGACCATTAAATGGGGAAAGGACATCATTTCAACAAATGATGTTAGGAAAACCGATATCCAGCTGCAAAAGAGTGAATTTGGACCCTGACCTTACACGAAAGTGAAAGTCTTTCAGTCATGTCCAGCTCTTTGCAACCCCATGGACTATACAGTCCATGGAATTCTCCAGGCCAGAATACTGGTATGGGTAGCCTTTCCCTTCTCCAGGGGATCTTCCCAACCCAGGAATCAAACTCAAGTCTCCCACATTGCAGATGGATTCTTTACCAGCTGAGCCACAAGGGAAACCCAAGAATACTGGAGTGGGTAGCCCATCCCTTCTCCAGAGGATCTTCCCGACCCAGGGCTTGATCCAGGGTCTTCTGCACTGCAGGTGGATTCTTTACCAACTGAGCTATCAGGGAAGCCCATGACCTTATGTAATATAAAAGAATTAATTCAAAATGAATAAAAGACCTAAACAAGAAAGATAATGCTTTTGAACTGTGGTGCTAGAGAAGACTCTTGAGAGTCCCCTGGACATCAAGGAGATCAAACCAGTCAGTCCTAAGGGAAATCAGTCCTGAATACCCACTGGAAGGACTGATGCTGAAGTTGAAGTTCCAATACTTTGGCCATTTGATGCAAATAGCCAACTCACTGGAAAAGATCCTGATGCTGGGAAAGACTGAAAGCAGAAGGAGAAGTGGACGACAGGATGAGATGATTGGATGACATTGCCAATTCAATGTACTTGAACTTGGGCAAACTCCAGGAGATAATAAGGGACAGAGAGGCCTTGTATGCTTCAGTCCATGGTGTCTCAAAGAGTCGGGCATGACTTAGCAACAACAACAAAAGTATAAAACTCCTAAAAGAAAATATAGGAGAAAAGTCCAATGACAATGAATTCGGCAATGATTTTTGGATATTACACCCAAATCATAGGCAACAAAAGAAAAATAGACAAGTTTGACTTAATTAAAATTAAAAATGCTTTTGCATCAAAAAAAAATATCAGCAGAATGAAAAGGCAATATGGAATGCAAGAAAGTATTTGTGAATCATATATTTGATAAGGGATTGATATCCAGAATATACAAAGAACTTCTACAACTCAATGACAACAAAAAATAACCCAATTTAAAAATGGGAAAGGACTTGAATAGACATTTCTCCAAAGAAGATACACAAATGGCCAATAAGCATATGAAAAGGTGCTCAACATCACTAATCATTAGGAAAATGTCAATCAAAACTATAATGACATACTACTTCACATAAAATTGATGGCAATTATCAAAAACAAAAACAAATAGAAATTAACAAATATTGTTGAGAATATGGTCAAATATGTTATATAAAATGGAATATTATACAGCCTTAAAATTCTGACACTTGCTACAACACGGAGGAACCTTGAAGAAATTATGCTAAGTGAAATAAGCCAGTCACAATAGGACAAATACTGTATGATTCCACTTATATGAGATACCTAAAGCAGCTAAAGCAACAGTTAGAACTGGACATGGAACAACAGACTGGTTCCAAATAGGAAAAGGAGTATGTCAAGGCTGTATATTGTCACCCTGCTTATTTAACTTATATGCAGAGTACATCATGAGAAACGCTGGGATGGATGAAGCACAAGCTGGAATCAAGATTGCCAGGAGAAATATCAATAACCTCAGATATGCAGATGACACCACTCTTATGGCAGAAAGTGAAGAGGAACTAAAAAGCCTCTTGATGAAAGTGAAAGTGGACAGTGAAAAAGTTGGCTTAAAGCTCAACATTCAGAAAACAAAGATCATGGCATCTGGGCCCATCACCTCAAGGTAAATAGATGGGGAAACAGTGGAAACACTGTCAGACTTTATTTTTGGGGGCTCCAAAATCACTGCAGGTGGTGACTGCAGTCATGAAATTAAAAGATGCTTACTCCTTGGAAGAAAAGTTATGACCAACCTAGATACCATATTCAAAAGTAGAGATATTACTTTGCCAACAAAGGTCCGTCTAGTCAAGGCTATGGTTTTTCCTGTGGTCATGTATGGATGTGAGAGTTGGACTATCAAGAAAGCTGAGCATTGAAGAATTGATGCTTTTGAACTGTGGTGTTGGAGAAGACTCTTGAGAGTCCCTTGGACTGCAAGGAGATCCAACCAGTCCATCCTAAAGGAGATGAGTCCTGGGTGTTTTTTGGAAGAAATGATGCTAAAGCTGAAACTCCAGTACTTTGGCCACCTCATGCAAAGAGTTGACTCATTGGAAAAGATCCTGATGCTGGGAGGGATTGGGGGCAGGAGGAGAAGGGGATGACAGAGGATGAGATGGCTGGATGTCATCACCGACTCGCTGGACGTGAGTCTGAGTGAACTCCTGGAGTTGGTGATGGACAGGGAGGCCTGCCGTGCTGTGATTCATGGGGTCACAAAGAGTCAGACATGACCGAGTAACTGAACTGAACTGAAAGCAGCTAAATATATAGAGATAGATGAGAGAGAATATTTGTGGATCATATATCTGATAGTAGAACAGTGGCTACCAAGGGCTAGATAGAGAGTAAAATATGAAGTTAGTGTTTAATTGGTAGAGAATTTCACTGGAGATGTTGAGAAATTCTGGAGCTGGATGGTGGTGATAGTTGCACACAATATGTTTGTACTTGATGCCACAGAACTGTATAGTCCAAAAGACTGTTTAAATGGTGAATTTGGTATACATACTTTACTACAAAAATTAAAAGGTAATTTTAATAGTATGTGCAATTTTTTAAACTATCTTAATTGATGTATACATGTTGTTGTGAATATTTCCAGAAACATGAATCAAGTTGCTGAACATAACAAATCAAGATTGGAAACTACTTTATAAAGACATTTATGACTAAAAAGTGAAGTAGTGCCCAAACCAGGTAAAAACAAATCATTTAAATGTGTAAGAGACTTAATAATAGACAACTTAATCTTGTTAGATGACCCAATTAGGAGAAATCTCTAGAGATCAGTAGTGGCTAACACATTAAAAACTACTTTTAAAAAACAACAGGATATCACATATTAGTTTTCTTGATATTAGTCAAACATAAAAATGAGAAAAACAATAATAA
The DNA here is from genome assembly GCF_001704415.2 of Capra hircus. Classification (NCBI taxonomy): domain Eukaryota; kingdom Metazoa; phylum Chordata; class Mammalia; order Artiodactyla; family Bovidae; genus Capra; species Capra hircus. The sequence goes on from NC_030814.1 coordinate 21,856,662, forward strand.
AGTATACCTTTATATAAGTAAAAATACACTGTGTCAAACATTTCACCTTTGTTGAGATAAGTGCCTAAAGAACAATATAATAATAAGTGGAAGTAATGAACAGACCTGAAGGAGATGTTTGAAAAACATCACAGTAATTTTTTCACTTTTTCTTTCTTCCTGAAGATATTTTCTTGTTCTCTTGATATGATTTTCCTCCCTCACCATAACTCCTGTCTTCCCAATCCTCATTGTTTCTCTAGTTAGACAGTCAATAAAAGGCAGAAAGATTCTGTCTGTCAAATTTGTCAGGGTATGTCTTTAGAATATGCAATTGAAAGAAAAGCCATTCATTCATTCAGTCCTTATTTAATACATACTATTAAGGACCTAGTTATGAAAAAGTCTGTTCCAGATACTGCGCTCTAGACAAATATTTTATTTCTGGTCCTATTTTACCCTATAGAATAAGTCTGGGTTCAGGATGGGGAATACATGTACACCCATGGCAGATTCATGTCAATGTATGACATAAAAACACTACAATATTGTAAAGTAATTAGCCTCCAATTAAAATAAATAAATTATTATTAAAAATTTAAAAAACAATAAGTCTCCCCTTTACTATTATTAGTCTTGCTTTTTTCTCCCCCTCTTCCAACCATAAGGCCCATTCTTTCAAAAAAAAAAAAAAAGCTTTCCAAAATTCCTTCTGATTTACCATTTCTTCCTAATGAATCTGCATCCTGCATGCCTAGCACATAGTATAATAGTTGCTAAATAAGCATGGTGAATGCATCTATTGAATGATTGAAAAGAGGTGATCTTAGTGATACACTCTCACCATCAAAATGTAGAATGCTAATTGGTCTATCCTGGATTATAAAAATTTTAAACATAGCCAAGTAACTACCCTCAAATCATTTGTGTTAAATTTCAAAGTTCAGTTGAAAACAAAGTCCAATTTATCCATATTAAAAAAAAAATCTGCCCCATGTGTTCTTTAAACTCATCTTAATGAGTAAAAAATAACTTGCAACATATTTTTAACACCAACAGGCAATCACAGTGCTTGAAATACACTGCATTTGTATTTGATCACTGTTATCGATTAATTCAAAAATCATTCAACAACCTTGTTTACATTTCACATATGTCTAGTAAAGGGAAAATAAGAAGTATACATCTGGTTAATTCTCTGAGTTATAAATTTACAATTAAAATTTGACCAAGCTTCATATACTTAAGAGCTTAATTGACCGTGTAATTCTGAAATATGCTACAAGGATTTTATTATAGGAAACGCATGGTTATAGGTACATAGCTTAATGATGACAAATCCTGCACATCAAATTCTACTTTTATTTACATTTTTTTTTAAAAAAGTCTTACCCTTGAATCAGAGACATAATCTCTTATATAACATACCATATGTCTTTCCCTTTGCAGCACATGTTTAAAAGCAGCCTTGATTATAGAGTCAATGCATTGTTTCGTTTCTCTGCTGCCACTTCCCTCATACTGTTAAGTGATAGTGTACTTGCTCAGTCGTGTTTGACCTTGCGACCCTATGAACTACAGCCCGCCAGGCTTCTCTGTTCATGGGATTCTTCAGGCAAGGATACTGGAGTGGGTAGCCATTCTCTCCAGGGGATCTTCCTGACCCAGGGATCGAACCCAGGTCTCTCCCCACTGCAGGCAGATTCTTTACCATATGAGCCACCAGGGAAGCCCCATCCTGTTGAGCCCTATAGCAAATTTAGCCCTGCAAACTTGGGCAGGATACAGATCACATTAGTGGAGGCAAGGCTCTGAAGGATCCAGAAAATCTAAGGGGGCTACCACAGGACATTAACTAAAACTCTTTCAAGGAAACAACATAGAAGATCTTACTTTTTGTTCACAAACAAATATTTATTAGACAGCAAATGCTTTTCTAGTTTAGTGAGGACAAGAGACGTCATTAAATATCAAGTCAGAGGACGTAAGGAATAAAACAGTTCCTTACTTATGACCTTCTGTTTCTTATTTTGTCCAGTGAGCTAAGAGGATATGGTCATATCATTATAGAATTCTAAGAAAGATCTAAGGCCGGGTGTCCTGCTTCTAACTGTAAAGTTCATCGTGGTCGGAAGAAGTGAACGTTTGAAAAACGATCATTCAAGTGAGCTTAGCCTTTCATTTAATTTTTTTAAAGATTGTTTTTATGCGAACCGTTTTTAAAGTCTTCACTGCATTTCTTACTCTATTGCTTCTGTTTTTTATGTTCTGATTTTTTGGCCACTAGGCCTGTGGGATCGTAGCTCCCTGACCAGGGATGGAACCCTCACCCCCTGCCCTGGAAGGCAAAGTCTTAACCTCTGAAAGTCCTATTTTGATTATTTCAAAAGCACTGAAAATACTAAATCATGTTCTTTTTCTTGATATCCCTCATTCCTTGTCTCCTCATCTTCCAATTTTCAGTTCATTGTTATTACATAAATAAAATTATTTATATTGTTGTAGAAGAGTTTATTTAGCCTGGCTTCTTATTTAGTGTCTTTTTATATCCAAAGCCTTTAATTCCTGCCATGCTTGAGCTCTGGTTCTTCTCCCTTCCTTGCCTTTATAGCCAATTCTATAGACTAGATAAACTTTTAATCTAAAACTGTTCAGTAATATCATGAGTTCTCTATAAACCCATCCTCATCAACAATACGTCCGTGAAAAATTAAGAAATTAAAATGTAAAACAAATACACAACATTATTTTCATTGTTTCATCTCAGAATTTAGGTAAAGAATCTGCCTGCAATGCAGGACACTAGGGTTCAATACCTGGGTCAGAAGATCCCCTGAAAAAAAGAATGGCAACCCACTCCAGTATTCTCGCCTGAAGAATTCTGTGGACAGAAGAGCCTGGAGATACAGTTTATGGGGTCACAAAGAGTTGGACATGACTGAGTGACTAACAATTTCATAAGATATTTAATTAGACAACAAGAATCATTTTTGAATGACGCTTTTCTAAAAACATTGGCTAACATCTGCTACTTGCATATGACTATTCTAGACACTTTTGTAGAAACCGAAACACCTGAATTCTGTCCTCAAGTATCTCTGAACTGCAAAGCAGTCATTAACAGAAGAAATAAATTCCTCCAGATTCCAGGAAATTGAATGGACAATCGAAAGTTAATATTTATAAAGTACATTTAGTTATTTTCATGGTTTTAATACATTAAATTTTTAAACTCATATTTACTTCATTGCTTCCTCACCAGAGCCTTCACATTTCTTAACATTTTGTGGTTCTCATGGCCCCCCTAAAAATCCCCAACACCCTTCTACAAAGATCTTAAAAATACACACACACACACATACACACACACACACACACACACACACACACACACACACACACACACACACACACACACACACACCCCAAGCAGACTGGTGACATTATACATTTACATTTTTGAAACTGAGGGATTTTCAGCATCCTAATTCTATTATACAATCATTTTACGTGCTGCCAATCACATCTGTTTCTAACCCCCCAAACAGCTCTTCAAAACCATTTTTAATCTCACCCATATCAATGGTGCCTCACTCCACTCTTCAATTGCCTGCCTCCAGCTAAGTCCAGAAATTAGAGGCCCTTAAGGCTAAACTCCCTCTGTGTAGTACCTCCTCTTCACAGCCCCCTCCTACCTGAAAAACACACATCTGTAAGTTTCTCTACTCAGGTTCTCTCTCTCTCCCTCTCGCGCTCTTTCCCTCCCTCATTCCCTCCCTTTCTTCCTTAAAATCCCAGATTTGCTCCTCATAAAATATTGCACTGCCCCCTAGCATTGTTGTATATGTGTTTACTTTCACCTAAAAACTTACACTTATGTTCACTTAGGGTTGTTCCTCTAAACACACACACACATCCTTTACCCTCTGCCCACCACGGACCCCTTTTTCATCTCAATTAATAAATTCAGTAACTCAAAGACTTCAAAGGGGAAACGGCAGCCATCCGAAATGAAGTTCAGAGTTTCCTCAACCTGTTCCCCCCAAAACATACACACACATAAACCTACCTATTTTGGTACCTGTATTTTACCAAACTTTTTCTGGTCTCAGAGGGGAAGATGTGGTTCCTTCTCTCCTACAGTAGCAATTATATTTTCTTCTACCTTACACAGCATCATCATCTTTTCTGTACGCTCAAGCTCTCCCTGTCTAGTAGCTCCTTTCCTCCCATTTCAAATACCCTCAGATATCTCATCCTTCACCCCCAGCCCCCTGAAAACAAACCAACCGACAAAATAAAACAAAAAAACAAAGATCTTCATCTTGATCCTAAATCTTTTTCACACTACTATTGCATTTCCCTTCTTGTTTTCATGATAAAATTACCACAACGGATTTTTTCCCATCTTTCTTTCCTCAGTGCGTCATCCTTAGACTTCTGCCCCACAACCAAAACCTCCTGACATCACAAAGGTTAGCAATAGCCTCCTAACTGCCGAATCCTCATCAATTCTCTTCTTCCTCACAAATTCGCCATCCCTTAATATTCATTCACGGAAATGGCAACCCACTCCAATATTCTTGCCTGGAGAATCCCATGGACAGAGCAGCCTGATAGGCTACAGTCCATGGGGTAACAAAGAGTCGGACACGACTGAGTGACTTCACTTCACTTCACCTTCTTCCAACTCTTGCGCCTTTAAGATTGACTATCTCCCTTCTTATTTTTGCTACTTCTCCTTTGCTTGCCTCCTAAACGCTGGAATTTCTCAAAACCTGATCCACTTCTCACTCCCTGAACTGTGTGAGGGGCAAGATACTCTGAAGGAGATGTTTTACAGAAGTCCTGTGACGCAGTTTCCTCAACTCTGTGGTTTTGATGTCATTAAAACTTTTACTAATTCCTCAAAAATAGCTATTAAGTGTTAGGTAGCTTTTTCCAACTTACTAATTCTAATCCTCTTGTATACCAAGTGGAAACCAAATGGTTTCGTCCAAGTATCCCATGAGTAAAAATGGAAACATCAAACTAATCAAGTCAAAATGTAATCTAATCTTACTAAATGTCACCTCTGTATGATGAAGATTTATAATCTAGTCCCCAGACTTCCTCTGTCTTTGACCTTTAGATGTATATTTTTAAAAGTTTGCTAGACCTGTCTACACAGATGTCTTACTGGTTCCTTTAAATCAACGAATCCAGAAGTGAATTTCAATTTTTCTTCTCTTCCTGAGTGGATCACTCTCTTATAATCCTCTCTTGGCCAAGATAAGCCATTCACCCCAGTGAGAAGCTCAAGAGCCATCTGTGATTCCTCTCTTTTTCCCACATTCAAAAGCTTATTAAATCCCATCAGTTATTTTTTCCTTTAAAATCCGGCAGATATGCTCACCTTTCTCTCTCAATGCATGGTGAGAATTCAGAGCCCTCATCATCTTTGGGTGCAACAGTCTTCTAAGATGTCTCTTAATATGATTTAACCATTCTTGAAGCCATGTTCCATGCCACAAACATCTTTCCAAGAGCAAATCTGCCTAAAAATGTTTTCCTTCTTGGCTTAACACTGTGATCCGTTTGCTACAGTCCGTAAGAATATGCTCTGCTTATCTCTGCAAGGTCATCATTTGCTACTCCCCATGCGCATCCTGAAATCTAACCATACCAAACTAAGCACAATTCTTTTAACAAATACATTCATAGTAACTCCCTGGTTTTACATATGCCCTATTTCTCCCTGCCTGTATGTACCTAATGAATACCCAATTAGTTCAGTATTCCCACTGTCCCTTAAATACACTTCCAGGAGTACAAATACTACAGCAATTGTCTCTTTTTTTCTGCTAAAGTTATTTAAGGCATAGTATCTTCTTTGCCTTTGTGTATCAAATGTATACCAGAGTGTGGACATTTTATACTTAGGAAATTTTATTAAGGAAATAAAGGCAATCACTATGTACATTTGGATAGTATAAAATTCTGATTATATTCCTTTGGGACAACAGCAAGTCCATGGAGGAGAGAGGTGAATACATGTGTGTAGTAAATTTGAATCAAGAACAAACTGCGATAGTACTGTATTTTTGGCATGCAAGAAACAAGTTCTTTCAATTAGATTTTCATTTTATTACTCTATTTACTTAGGATTAACCTCATCTTACTCTCTACTATTTCATCTGCAAAGGTAATCACTGGAAATTCAACTTCTTTTTCAAGATTCTCTCTTAAAAGTCCATTGACTGCTTCCAAGCAATACAATCATTAGAAGAAAAAATGTAGGCAAAGGAACAATCTGATTGTTTAGAAATAATCATGACAAAAGAGTTTTCAATGTGGTTAACTTACCCAACACAAATAGTTCACTAATTCTAGATTTATAAAAGTTACAAAGAATAAATTTTGCTTTACCAAGCTTTTGCTAGCATTTAATTTTCCAATGCTGCAAAATAGACTTGATCAAGTGTTTTTCCTCCATAAGGTTCTACTTTAAGACCTCCATATGCTCATTTTTAATAATCTGCTTTCAAAACCAGGAACCATTCCAAATATGAGTTATGGAAATATTGTGCTTCTTATTAAAAACAACATGAAAAGAAATATCTGAAGCCCAGGTATCAATCTGTAAAACACATAGTGGCAGATCCATGTGAAAGGTTTGTATGAAGAATTACTGCTTAAAATCACTTTTACTGAGGCAGTTTAACTCGTTTCACTAGAAGTGAAAATTGCTATGACAAATATGTCACTATGGAGGTCAAATGGTAATTTGCACATGCTAAACAGCTCAGCAGGAAATTACATGTGATCCTCGCAATCACTAGCATTCCCACCAGAAATCATTTTAGAAGACACGGAGGTCACATGGATTGTGTTAGGGATAAAATTCTTTCAAACACATGTTCCACCCTCCCCCTCTGGAAGAAGAATTGAAAGGTATAGAGAGAGGTATAGTCAAGGTGTTTAAAGTTGGAGAAATGTTGTGATTTAGGGTAGTTATAGAAAAGGAAAAGAAAAGTGTCATCAGAGACCAATAAAAATAACTGCTTAATGAACTCAATATTTTGATACCATTTTATCTCTTATTATTAGCAAAATGCAGTTATGCTTACAAGCCCTATGAAAAATCTCTCAAGGCAAAAGGTCCAAAAAAGAAATAGCACTTTCTTTTTTGATCAAGACTGTATTTGTTACTATCTCATCTTAAAAAGTCTTTACTTCTCATGCCTTACTCCAGTCTTGCATAAAACTTCCTACATCTAAACATATTCCCATTTACTGACTTAGTCTTAAATGAGTACAAATTTTGTTCTAGGAACTATACCCCAGTGGTGACCAAGATAAACAGTCCCTCTTCCCAAGGAGCAGCTGGTTTAACAGAGTATAAACGGGATGATGAATAAAAAGAGGGAAACTATAAGTTGCTATGGGAGCACAGAGCACAGTTTTCAAGCCCAGTTTAAGTGATTAGGAAGACTTCCTAGAAAAAGACCTAAAGAGTGTGAGGGTGGGGTGGAATTGGGGAGCAAAAATACTCCAGGCCAAGAATAAACGTATAGAACAGCCTAGAAGTGATATGAAGCCTGGTTTAGTCATCACAGAAATCTTAATAGAGGAATAGGGATTGACGATGTGAGTTGAGAGTCACTGAAAGATAGATGCTATAGAGACTACAGCATAAATTAGCATACCAAGTGAGAAAAGTAAAGGACTACATAATTTGAACCATAAGAAAACCAAACTTAATGGGTAGTTAAAAGATGTTGCAAGAGATAAAGAGAGCTAATAGAAAAGCAAGAAAAATGAGGTTTCTAAAGCCAAGAAAAGAGAACATTTCAAAGAAGTCCATGCTCTATAGTATCCAATGTTTCTTAAAAATCAAGTCAAGTATGGATTCTGAACTGTTCCTTGGACTTAATAGTAAATACATAGATCCGTAAACTTGGCAAGAACAATTTCATCAGAGTACCAGAAACAGAAGCCAAGTTATTTAGATTGAAGTGTAAGTAGAGGTGAGAAATAAAGACAGTTGAGCTTACAACTTAGTAAATAACTTTAACCATGAAGCAGAGAAGAGATACATGTGAAGGCAGAGGGGCTCTGAGAGAGAAAGTTTGCATACAGTTTATTGTTTTTTGTTTTGTTTCTTAATGAGAAATATTTGCACGGTGAAAACTGATTGATAGGGAGAGAATGAAGTGAAAAGAGAGATAAGGCTGTTTCAGACCATGGGTAGCAACGTTAATCACAGACAAAAGGAAGTACTTTTGCAGTTGAAAGATGGCACATTGCTCATAGTTTCTTTATGATGGCTCACATTTTCTCTCTGAAGTTAGAGACAAGATTATCTCTAGAGGAGGGAGGAAAAGGAAGGATAAGAGGTTCAAAGAACATACAGATGTGTTGAAGGACCACCCTGGAATATACTGGAGGGAGCCAACGAAGGAAACAGAAGTATGGCTGGACCCTGTCCAGGGACATCGACTTTGGACATTTAGTGTATACAGTGGCATCTATCTTCAAGTGTGCTTGATTTTCCCACGCTGTGGAACTGCACTGACCCAGGATTGGCCCAGTTAGATTTATCCAGCACTGGGACTTCTGAAAAGTTATGATAGGAGGACAAACAGGCAAGACAGTTAAGGATACTGACAGCATATCTAAGTAGGGTTGGGAAAGACACGATGGCAAAGCAGACTTGCTTAGAGGGCCAGGAAGACGAAACAAGGGGTCAGAAGTTCCCACATTTCCCAGACACCATGTGGGAGAAAAAAATAAATGTAAGAACGGAACCCGTGAAACTCAAACACTGGGGAGCATGATGGTTGAATTCTATCCCCTGGAAGAAGGCTGGGGTTATAACAAGATCTGGCGTTCAGCAATAGGACAGCTCAAGTGGCTTACAGACAAACAACATACTGGCACTGAGGACTAGACCTGGCAGTCCAGGTGGTCAGACAGGAAGGTCATCCAAATGGACGCTGAAGTCCCCTAGAAGGACAGCAACCCAGCGCTAACGTCTTTGCTGAAAGAAGAGATATGAAAGATTATTTTCAGTAGTTTCATAGTTATGCAAATAAAGATCACTCCAACTGAAATTCCAACTAAAATAATGAAATATGATTTCTACAAGTGCCTGTTTTCTCCTTGATGATGATAACGATGAAGAATGCTATTTATGAGGAGCTCAGTCAGTTCAGTTGCTCAGTCGTGTCTGACTCTTTGCGACCCCATGAATCGCAGCACGCCAGGCTTCCCTGTCCATCACCAGCTCCCGGAGTCCACTCAGACTCACGTCCATCAAGTCACTGATGCCATCCAGCCATCTCATCCTCCGTCGTCCCCTTCTCCTCTTGCCCCCAATCCCTCCCAGCATCAGGATCTTTTCCAATGAGTCAACTCGTTGCATGAGGTGGCCAAAGTACTGGAGCTTCAGCTTTAGCATCATTCCTTCCAAAGAAATCCCAGGGCTGATCTCCTTCAGAATGGACTGGTTGGATCTCCTTGCAGTCCAAGGGCCTCTCAAGAGTCTTCTCCAACACCACAGTTCAAAAGCATGAGGGGCTCAAGCCTTATCCAGATCATGTCATTCACAATCCCCACAGGTTCTTCACTGAGGATGGCTCTCTATACACTTGTCTCAATAAGCAATTTGTCAAGGAATGATCAATAACAAAGAAGTGAATCTTACACCTACTAAAACTTACCCTCCCTTTAAATAACCCCTTGTTCATAGAAATATTTAAATAACATGGTTAAACTATCCTTTAACCATTTAAACAGAGAATGAGGCATATGATTAAGCCTCTTCTTTATGTCCTAGGGCTATCTCTTATATAAGCTCAGATACTTGTGAAGCATTGTTTACCAAACATTGCTGAAAACTGTTTGTATTATTTGTTAAATAGGATTCCTGGGTCCTATCCCAGACACACTGAATTCTCCAAGAGAACTGGAAACAGTGAGTGTTTAAACAAGCCTCCCTGGTGATTCTTATTACCAGGGATGTTTGAGAAACAATAAATAGCCTTAAGGTGTATAGCCTTTGATCCCACATTAAACAGATCTAGTTTACAATGTCTTTTGAGTTCTTTAAGAGCTTTTCTGTCATTTTCCTTGTTGTCAACTGTCACTTCATTTTGCTACTGACATTCCTATCTCAAGCAGGTTTTTCCTTCTAATCACAATGTATAAATTACTGCAATACAGGGAGTTAGCCAACTTCGTTTTAATTATAAGTGAAGTAAGAATATGTAGGTGCTGGCTGATGATCAGAAACCACACCCAGAAATAAAACTATACAAATTTTTAATTTAAAGAATTTGTAATATTCAAATTTTACTCACTTGCAGATTTTTTGGCAATTATCCAGATAAATGTCAGATAATTTATTCTAATAGAAGCAGAAGTTTGGAGTTGGACAATATACCCAGGTTTGGTTTGTTTTTTCAATTTTACCAAATGGTCTAATTCCTATCCAAATATTTGCATCACTGTCTAAATTCCTATTTTTTTTTTAATAATAGCAGGACTAAATTGTATTTGATGTTTGGTTTCATGCATTTGACAGAGGAAAAAGAGGTTAAACAGTACACATACACACACAAATTTCCCAAAGAGGAAACCATTAAACGTGGTTTCCTAATCTAATTGCTGAATTTCACAATTAAGCCAATTCAGTTTCATTTGGGTATCAGTCTTCAATCAAGATCCTTCATCTAGGTGATCTGGCGAAGCCAGGAGAAGAAACCACCACAGAGCACTAGGAGATGAACCTATCTCAGAGCCCATTAAAACTGAGATTTCTGGTTCTTTGGAGATGCAGACAAACATTCCGCAATTGGTGTAAAACTACCATTAGTTTGTAATGTCAGAGCTGATTTTGCTTTCAGTCTTGGTATTGCCAGGTCTAAAACCTTGGGACTCCATGTTTTGAGCAGGTTTTATGTTCTCTTCAAGATTTGTTTAAAGATACCTTGTCAGACCTTCTGCTTGAAAAAGAGAGGCTGAAGAGTCTTCTTGAACTGTAATTAAAGTCTCTAAGCATTCCTAGTTGGCTTTCTTGAAATGCTGAGCCTCACCCTCCAAGTTGTTTGTGTTAGCGTAACAGGGCCACTGCAACCTGTCCCCCTCTTCCTTGCTGTGCTATTGAAACACAGTAAGAAGACCCTTTGAGCCAACCATCTGCTCTTCAATTAAACTAGCAAGCATTTTCTTTTCAATAATTTATTGTGGGCGTCTTTTTGTTTCCAAGTAACTGTTGGTAAAAATTCATGAATTAATTGGGAAAATGAACTAAACAAAGACCATTTCACTTGCAAGATGGAAAACTTAGCAAAGCAAGGTATGACAAGACCACACGGTGTTCTTTGCCATGATCGTTGGCCCCATATATTCCTAAACCCTGTAATTCAGCCACTTTCCAAGGAGAGTCTAAAAACAATTACAATGGTTGTGGCTATAAGTAAGCATGATGCAAGCTTTACTAATAAATTGGACTGCTTTATAATTACCCGTGAAATAACAATGCTTGACCCTGATTTATTTTGTGGGCTGCCTTTTTCTCTCTAAACATGTTGAAGTTGATTTTTTTGTTCTTAAAACCAGATGTTTTAACATTTCAAAGAAGATGGATGGAATGCAAACTCAAGACCAAAACTGTTTTAGGTTTGCATTTGTTATTATTGTTATTATAGAAAGGGCCAGGACTCTACACAAACTGGAAACAAGCCAAAACTCTAATTTAGATGACAGTGGCCATCTTGAAATTTTCTAAACATACCAACAGCTTCGTTTCCATTTTCTGCAAGCACAGAAACAATGTGAAAACTAAATCAGACAATAAAAGAATTTTTTATCTCTAAAGGTCAGCATGATTTAATGACAGTCCATTGGACCTCATTTATAACTGTTCAGTGGGGAGGGTCCTATTGCTTAGAATATGAAATTAAAGATGTTTTAGTTTACTCAGCAAAAAAAATGGATCAGCCTATGTTTATTTTTGCAAGTACCTTGAGGGACAATTTTGTCCCTGTGTTTGTGACTGGTCCCTTTGACAAAACAAGGAATTTACAATAACCTGCAAATTGGGACTTGGGAAGTTTCCAAGAGCCTTCTCCAAAGTGAGAAACGCAAAGAGCTTCTGTTCTGCTCCCTTGATTCCCTTAAGTGTATCCAGCTGGTGTCAGAAAAGCAAGGATTCTGTCCACTCTAGGGCCAGAGCAGTGGTTCCAAATAGATAAGGACAGGGAGGGGGAGGTAAGAGATAAGATAGAAATGCTAGGACCATGCTGATAAGTGCAGTGACAATAATGAGGAAGGCTGACAGAGTGCCATGTGGAAATGCAAGTGCATTCTAAGCCACAAGAGAAGGAGCCCTTTCCAAAATAATGATTACTTAGGTAATCTCTCTTAACTAGATTAGATCACTGCATTAGTGCTTCATTTCACTTTATTTATTTTAAATAGATGGCCTTTGCTAACCAACCAAGGTAAGTACTTAGGAGAAGTGGACTGACAGAACGTTTCTGATAGCATTCGTACAATATCAGGTTGTAATCACTGGTTTCTAGCTGGCTGAGAGTCCCTTGAAGCACTGAGGATTTAGTACAACATAGCTATTGGAGAAACAAACGGAAGGCTTTTTAAAAAATGAGGCAGGGTTCCTGTTACCACAGAATCATTGTTTGCCAAATCACCTTGAGAAAACATGATCCTCAGAGGGGAGGATCTGACCCTTTGCAATCCCATGGACTGCAGCATACCGGGCTTCCCTGTCCACTGAGTTGACGACACCATCCAACCATCTCATTCCTCTGTCACTCCCTTCTTCTCCTGCCCTCAATCTTTTCCAGCATCAGGGTCTTTTCCAATGAGTCAACCCTTTGCATCGGGCAGCCAAAATTTTGCAGTTTCAGCTTCAGCATCAGTCCTTCCAAAGTATATTCAGAACTGATTTCCTTTAGGATGGACTGGTTGAATCTCCTTGCAGGTACTCTCAAGAGTCTTCACCAACACCACAGTTCAAAAATATCAATTCTTCAGCGCTCAGCCTTCTTTATGACCCAACTCTCACATCCATACATGATTACTGGAAAAACCATAGTTTTGACTAAATGGGCCTTTGTTGGAAAAGTGATATCTCTGCTTTTTAATATGCTATTTAGGTTTGTCATAGCTTTTCTTCCAAGGAGCAAGCATTTTTCAATTTTGTGGCTGCAGTCACCATCCACAGTGATTTTGGAGCCCAAGAAAATAAAGTATGTCACTGTTTCCATTTTTCCCCATCTAGTTTCCATGAAGTGATGGGACTGGATACTGTAATCTTAGTTTTTTGTATGTTGAGTTTTAAGTCAGCTTTTTCACTCTCCTCTTTCACCATCAACAAGAGGCTCTTTAGTTCATCTTCGCTTTCTGCCACAGAGTAGTAACATCTACACATCTGAGGTTGTTAATATTTCTCCAGGCAATCTTAATTCCACCTTGTGATTTATCAAGCCCAGCATTTCACATGCTGTACTCTGCATAGAAGTTAAATAAGCCATACTCCTTTCCCAATTTTGGACCAGTCCATTGTTTCATGTCCAGTTCTGCTATTTCCTGACCTGCATAAAGGTTTCTCAAGAGACAGGTAAGGTGATCTGGTATTCTCATCTCTTTAAGAATTTTCCATAGTTTGTTGTGATCCACACAATCAAATGCTTTAGCATAATCGATGAAGTAGATTTTTTTTTAATTTCTTTGCTTTTTCTATGATCCAATGGATGCTGGCAATTTGATCTCTGGTTCCTCTGCCTTTTTTAAATCCACCCTATACCTCTGGAAGTACTTGGTTCACATATTGTTGAAGCCTAGCTTCAAGAATTTTAAGCATTACCTGGCTAGCATGTGAAATGAGCACAACTATATGGTAGTTTGAACATTCTTTGGCATTGACTTTCTTTGGAACTAGAATGAAAACTGACATTTTCTAGTCCTATTACCACTGCTGAGTTTTCCAAATTTGTGGACGTATTGAGTACAGCATTTTAACAGCATCGTCTTTTAGGATTTTAAACAGATCAGTTGCAATTCCATCACCTTCACAAGCTTTGTTCATAGTAATGCTTCCTAAGGTCCACTTCACTTCACACTCCAGGATGTCTGGATCTAGGTGAATAATCATATCATCGCAGTAATCTGGGTCATTAAGACTTTTTTGTGTGTGTGTATAGTTCTTCTGGGTCTATTTGTCACTTCTTCTTAATCTCTCCTCAGTTAGGTCCTTCCCATTTCTGTCCTAAATTGTGCCCAACTTTGCATGAAATGTTCCCTTGGTATCCCCAATTTTCTTAAAGAAATCTCTAGTCTTTCACATTCTACAGTTTTCCTGTATTTCTTCACACTGTTCATTTAAGACAGCTTTCTTATCTCTCCTTCCTATTCTCTGGAACTCTGCATTCAGTTGGGTATCCTTTACCTTTCACTCTTCTTTTCTTATGTATATGTAAGGCCTCCTCAGACAACCACTTTGCCTTCCTGCATTTCTTTTCTTGAGTATGGTTTTGATCATAGCTTCCTGTACAATGTTATGAACCTCCATCCATAGTTCTTCACGCACTCTGTCTACCAGAGCTAATCCCTTGTATCTATTTCTCACTTCCACTATATAATCATAAGGGATTTGATTTAGGTCATACCTGAATGGTCTAGTGGGTTTTCCCTACTTCCTACAATTTAAGCCTGAATTTTGCAATAAGGAGCTCATGATTTGAGCCACAGTCTGCTCCAGGTCTTATTTTTGCTGACTGAATACAGCCTTTCCATCTTCAGCTGCAGAGAATATAATCAATCTGATTTTGATATTGACCATTTGGTGATGTCCATGTGTAGAGTCATCTCTTATGTTGTTGGAACAGAGTGTTTGCTAAGACCAGTGTGTTCTCTCGGCAAAAATCTGTTAGCTTTTGCCCTGCTTCATTTTGTACTCCAAGGTCAAACTTGCCTGTTACTCCAGGTAGCTCTTGACTTCCTACTTTTGCACTCCAGTCCCCTATGATGAAAAGGACATCTTTTCTTGGTGTTAATCTAGCAGGTCTTATAGGTCTTCATAGAACCATTTGACTTCAGCTTCTTTGGTATTAGTGGTTGGAGCATAGCCTTGGACTACTGTGATACTGAATGGTTTGCCCTGGAAGGGAACCGAGATCATTCTGTCATTTTTGAGATGCATTTCAGACTCTTGTCGACGACTAAGGGCTGCTCCACTTTTTCTAAGGGATTCTTGTCCATGGTAGTAGATAT
This sequence comes from Capra hircus, assembly GCF_001704415.2. Taxonomy (NCBI): domain Eukaryota; kingdom Metazoa; phylum Chordata; class Mammalia; order Artiodactyla; family Bovidae; genus Capra; species Capra hircus. Next base: position 21,871,920 of record NC_030814.1, read on the forward strand.
AATGGTCATCTGAATCAAATTCACCCATTTCAACCACTTTAGTTCACTGATTCCTAAAATGCTGAGTCACTCTTGCCGTCCCCTGTTTGACCAGGTCCAATTTACATTGATTAATGGACCTAACATTCCAGGTTCCTATGCAATATTCTTCTTTACAGCATAGGACTTATCTATTTATTTATTTATTTATTTTTACCACCAGACACATCTACAACTGAGAGTTATTCCCGCTTTGCCCCACCCTCGTCATTCTGCTCTTCTCCAGTAACATATTGAACACCTACTAACCTGGGTGCCGGGTGGGGGTAGGGCTCATCTTCTGGTGTCATATCTTTTTGCCTTTTCATACTATTCACAGGCTTCTTGAGATAAGAATACTCAAGTGGTATGCCATTCCCTTCACCAGTGGGCCACATTTGGTCAGAACTCTCTGCCATGACCCATCCATATTGGTTGGCCCAGTACATTTATGCTTATTTTAAACAAAAGGAAATACTGAAGCAGAATAAAAAATATTTGATGGTTGTATGAAACTTTGTTAGATAAGACACATTTCTAGGCATCATAAAGCAGCAATATATTGCTCTTGTATATCCTGGGTAGATAAATACAAAGGCTAGTACATATCCAACAATACCTTGATGAGCTCTGAGTTGCAAGGAAGGAGAAAGTTGATCAGAAAGGAAGACTTGTTTTTGTTAAGTTTCCTGGGGTCTGGAAGAAGAAGTGATAGACCAGGAGTCCTTTCAATCATTCAGCATATATTGGGAGACTTCCATGTGCAGGTATGCTGCTGGTATATTACATTGGTGAACAAAGTTCCTAGCCTTGTATATTGGCAAAGAAATATGGTGACCACGTATTACAGTTGTGATAAGTGCTGCAAAAGAAGTGCATGGGGATGAGAGGAGAGTAATGTGGGGGCTAAGAAAGGCACTCCCCTTCATGGATCACTGCCTTGTCGTGGAGAGGAGGCTTTTGTAACTCAATGAAGCTATGAGCCACGCCATTCAGGGCCACCCAAGACAGATGAGTCATACTGGAGAGTTCTGGTACTTCATGGCAAATACAAAGGGTAAAGGCAGAAGCAGTGACAGATTTCCTCTTCTTGGGTTCCAAAATCACTGCAGATGGTGACTGCAGCCTTGAAATTAGAAGATGACTGCTTCTTGGCAGGAAAGCTATGACAAACCTAGACACTGTGTTAAAAAGCAAAGACATCACTTTGCCAAACAGAGTCCATATAGTCAAGGCTATGATCTTTTCAGTAGTTACGTATGGTTGTGAGAGCTGGACCATAAAGAATGCAGAGTACCAAAGAATTGATGCTTTCAAACTGTGGTGCCGGAGAAGATTCTTGAGAGTCCCTTGGACTGCAAGGAGATCCAACCAGTCAGTCATAAAGGAAATAAACCCTGAATATTCACTGGAAGGACTGATGCTGAAGCTGAAGCTCCAATACTTTGGCTACCTGATGGGAAGAGCTGACTCATTGGAAAAGACACTGATGCTGGGAAAGATTGAAGGCAGTAAGAGAAGAGCACAACAGAGGATGAGATGGTTGGATGGCATCACTGATGCAATGGACATGAATTTGGGCAAACTCTTGGAAATGGTGAGGGTCAAGGATGCCTGGTGTGCTGCAGTCCACAGGGTCCCAAAGAGTTGGACATGACTGGGTGATTGAACAACAACTAAGAAGGTAGGAACAGGCTAAGAGAGGAAGGAGGAAGCACAGGAGGCCTTCCAAGTGGAGGATATGGCCTGTGCACTAGTCCTACGTTGAAAAGCAGCTCTGGCAAGAAGACCAACTGCAAGGAAGCCTACATGGGTGGAGAGTGAGAAACAGGCAGGTACCCCAGCAAGTGAGTGTGGAGAGCTGGAAAAGCAGCAGCCTTGAAAGCTCTGTTAAGGATGAAATCCCAAAGAGCAATGGGAAGCCACTGATACATCTGAACTAATCAGAATACCCCAGGAAATAGGATTTAGTGTCGCTGACCTATCACACTTCAAAAACACCCTTTTATTTTTTTTCAGGATTCATGGCATTAATACATATTATCAGATACTCTGCTCTTAATAATTAATACTTGGTCTCAACTTAAAAAAAAAAATTCAAGAGACCTTGTAGACCTGAAGCAGAGTTCATTTTGCCTTCTGCTCAGCACATTAAGAAAGGGTCAGAATAGGATTATTTTAAACACTAAATGCAGTGAATTCTTCAATAACTTTTCATAATAATAACCAGAGAAACCAAAAGGGGCACTTTGTGGGGGTCCCTGCCTGATTATTTTACAATTTCTCCTAAGCCATTTCTAAGTTGTGGGGAGCAGCTAATGCTTTCCTCTCGTATGCTGATGGTAAAAGCAAATATTTACAAGACAGGCTGTCCAGGAAAGAAATAGAATCCACATATAATCTGTTTTTATTGCACTGTCTGCTGCTCAGTTTTATAAACAGCTGCTGGCCAAATGTAATTCGAACCCAAACCCAAAATTTTGTGCCTTTTTGTTGAAGGGAACAGAATATTTTGCTTAAATATGTCAAAGAAACTGTTGAGAGTCATTAGGGTTTTGGGTTGGGTAGTTTGTTTTTTTGGCAATTTGGAATCTCATTTTGAAACAGCCTACAGAACCATGTAGCAAAATAAGAATTATATTGTTATAAAAGCCCAGTACAAGCCTAAATCAGAGACATTAGAGTATGCGCTTCCAATCATGAGTAGGTGGCACAAACATGAATCCTACTGAGAAATAATGAGATGTGTGTACATATGAACCTCCTGTGTATCATTTTGAAAACATATCCCCAAGAGAAAATGACATAAAACAACTTGCAGTTAAACTTTATTTGATGCCAGATGAGAAACAAATGTTTCAGAAACTCTAATTTTTAATATAGTAATTTTTCCTTTGCATGTGCAGACCAGCAGCTTCTTATAATGCACCAGTTTCTTAGCCAACATTTATTTCTAAAGTAACTCAATAGAGGCTGAGCTTTTAATTGCATTTTTTTATTTGTATATTTACTTTGTAAGATTTTTTTCTTGAAAAATGAATTATTTCAGCTTGACGTTAGAGGTCATGGGACATATACACTATTATGAAAGTAAATGCTTTATAGTCATTTCATAACCAAAAAAAAGCAAATTTCTTAATCTATAATACGTAATAGCTCATAAATCTATTCCAACACTAAAGTCAGGTTCCTTTGGATTTCTGAGTACTATAGCAGCTATTCCCAAGTGTTTCCAATACTAGGACTCATGGCAAAAATATTCAAGCATCTCTACCCACAAGATAAAAGACCTTAATAGTACATTGTTCATTAATTAGAAAAAAGCACAATGTAATATATAAGAAAATGTAATAAGAAACACAATAATCCAGTAATAGTTTTAATAGAATGTATGCTTTTGGAATATGTGAGGCAAGTTGTTAAAAAATCACTCTGGCTGCTATGGCAGGGCAAGGATGGAAGCAGGCAAACTGGTAGGAGGCCACTGACATAGAAAAGTGAGGAAGGAAAGTGGCATAGATGCACTGGGTATACAGGATTTCCAACAATTTGCTGAGGAACTGGACGTAGGGTACGAGGTAACGGAGCTCCAGGTGACTCTCAAGGTCAGAGAGCTGGCACCTAGAGAGAAGACTTTAACTATGTTTCACCTTATTTTTCATTAAATGTTTCTTTAAAATTGCAAGTTAAAATTCAAAAGAAATATAAGAAGAATTTTGCTCCCAAAACTATTTAATCTAAGGATATACAAGAATTCTTGAGCTTGTATCACATTACTACTACATCTTTACATCTTCTGGAAATGCCTTTGCCAAACTAAACACTTACTAAATCACCTAAGACTCTCTGTATGTCCTTTTATTTGGCCTCAAATTGACCAGACCATTATTTAGAACAAGAAGATGGTAAAAAAATATATTTTGTAACCACAAATACATATGTACATATTTGAAAAATAGCAGTACAAACACATTCAAAATATACTAGCTATTTGTCCTAAAGGTAATGCTTGTTTCATATGTGAGTCCCAGTAACCTCCATAATCTCTATCATAACTTTTCTGAGAAGCCCCAATACTTGATAAAAGCAATCAGGCATATAAAACGCTGGAGTGGGTAGCCATTCCCTTCTCCAGGTTACCTTGCTGACCCAGGGACTGAACCCAGGTCTCCTGTATTGAAGGCAGATTTTTACCCTCTGAGCTACCAGGGATGCCCATATGCCTAATTACATATATATATGTGTATATATATATACACACACATACACAGAGAATATTTATATATTATATATATGGTCTATAAGATCATTATAGGTATGTATATGTGTTATAAACAATCTATAGGATAAAAATAATCAACAAAGTGATATATAACCTCCATTAAAATAACCCTAAAAGTCTTAAATTGTGAATTTTTTAAACTGTGACATTTTTCATGGAATATCTCATAGTAAAAGAGATGAGAAGCTGGAAGCAGCTTCTGCAATATATCACTTGACAGGAAGTTACGTTATCAGAATGAAGTCTTATAGGTAACAATCTCATAACCATACATGGTATATGTCTTAGTTACCACACAGATATGAAAGGTCCATTAAGGTTCCTTATCAGTTGCATATTGGTGTCATTGAGAGAGTTTGATAGCATGAACCTGAACTGCAAAAGTCTCCACACAATGCCCTGTTATCCGTCATCTAACCTTTGAGTTTAAACAGTCACAATAAGTATCTCCTGTCCCTACCAGAGGATACCGTCCTCCTAAACCATTTAGCTAAAGCTGTTAATTTCATTACCTGCTAATATCTTTTTAACCAGAACACCAAAAAAAATTAGACTCTCAGGGTTAAACAATACAGTGCAATCAAAAATTAAACACACTGTTCATAGCTTGTTTCAATATACAGCGATTATGTGATGCAATGAGCAGAATCTCTATAGAAATCTCAAATTTTCAAATTGATCATACGTATCATTAAGCCCCTTTACAGGGATTCTCCCAAATGGCTGAATTTTCATGTGTTTAGATTCCACCACTCAGATACTTTTAGACCATACTGAATAAAATACTGTTTCCAACTCACTGCCTACTAGGGCTGAAAACGAACCATCTGGATGCTCACTAGCTGGCCAGAGGCAAGGGTCAGCTTCTGAGAAGCTGTACTTCACAGTGAATCACAGAAGGGGAAAGAACCAAAGCCATATGGGAAAGGTAAAGCTAAAAAAAAAAAAAAGGCTAGAAAAAATGTTCAAGAGGTTTCTTAAAAATGACATCAGAGACCAGAAGTAAGGCATTAAGAGGTCAATTTGATGAGAAAGTGACTCCTGGATTTGGGAGCCACGGGATGAGATGAGGAACATGGAGTGCCTAGACTTTTATTTATATTGGTAGCTGTTCTTGAGAACAAGCAGGACTTGTGCCTAGGTGGGTTTCCTAGGCTTAAACAGCCAGGAAAGAAGGACTATAACCTACAGGTTAATCTTGCCTCTAAACCAATGGTTGTTCTTAGCTAGAGCTCAAATTACAAATTCCACTTACACATTCTCATCTTGGAAGACCCATTGAGTCAATCTGTATCTCACTATTAAATTCATTATTGGTTTATGTAAATACTAACTTTTTTTTCAGGCTGTACCACTCTAGCAGGAATCTAGAATTTTAGAGGGCCAGGCTCCTCTGTCCGTGGGATTCTCTAGTCAGGAATACTGGAGTGGGTTGCCATTTCCTCCTCCAGGGGATCTTCCCAACCCAGGGATCGAATCTGCAACTCCTGCATTGGCAGGCAGGTTCTTTACCATGTGAGCCACAAGGGAAGCCCCTCTAGGTAAATATGAACCTCTTTTTTTTTCAGGCTGTACCACTCTAGTAGGAATCTGAGGGCAGAGCTATTGTTGCTATAAAGAAATTAAATTCTTACACTGAGGTATCTTGGCTTTACCCACACTGGCTCTCTTAATGTGAAATATTTATTCCTTCTCCTAAGTGAGAAGCAATAAAATCAGTATGACATCATTATCGTCACCATCGACATTACCATCTCACTGCTCCCTCTCCTGATGTCCCCATACCACCTAAATATTAAGTGAATCTCTCCTAAGGGAGTTGTCTTGATTCAAGAAAGAGGAGCAAAGACTCTGCACAATTTCGTCTTGTCTTCTAAGGCTGTACTTAGTATGAAATGCCCAAGAATGATCCCCTTCCACGGTCGCTGCTTCTCTCTGATGGCTTTCAGGGGCAATCCTTGAACAGGCAGCACCAAACAGGTGGGGGCCTCTAGGAAACAGTAGCAACGTCTAGTGTCAATTCCCAAAGGATTTCATTCCTATTTTATAGAATTCTTGAATCCTTCTTTAATTGACTGGACAATGGACAGTTTTATACTGCTCTCTGTAACAACTACTAGCAAAGATTCCCAGACTTCCCTCAGGGTTCATACATGCATACACACATTACCCCAATGCCAAACGTATACATAGCCAGCAGTATTTCTATCTCTGTATTTTATCTCATACATGAATTTTTTAAATATCTGAGAATAGTGAATAAATGTTTAAAGAACTGTAATTGTCACACAATTCTCTGCTTTTTAAGAACTGCAAACCAGGACACCCAGAAGTTATAACTTCAATCTACTTTAATCTACACATTGATGGAAAATTTCCTATTTTCCAAATAGGAAAAGGAGTACATCAAGGTTGTATACTATCACCCTGCTTATTTAACATACACGCAGAGTACATCATGAGGAACACTGGGCTGGAGGAAGCACAAGCTGGAATCAAGATTGTCAGGAGAAATATCAATAACCTCAGACATGCAGATGACACCACTCTTATGGCAGAAAGTGAAGAATTAAGAGCCTCTTGATGAAAGTGAAAGAGGAGAGTGAAAAAGTTGGCTTAAAGCTCAACATTCAGAAAACTAAGATCATGGCATCTGGCCCCATCACTTCATGGGAAATAGATGGGGAAACAGTGGAAACAGTGAGAGACTTTTTCTTGGCTCCAAAATCACTGCAGATGGTGACTACAGCCATGAAATTAAAAGATGCTTACTCCTTGGAAGGAAAGTTATGACCAAACTAGACAGCATGTTGAAAAGCAGAGACATTACTTTGTCAACAAAGGTCCATCTAGTCAAGGCTATGGTTTTTCCATTAGTCATGTATGGATATGAGAGTTGGACTGTGAAGAAAGCTGAGCGCTGAAGAATTGATGCTTTTGAACTGTGGTATTGGAGAAGACTCTTGAGAGTCCCTTGGACTGCAAGGAGATACAACCAGTCCATCCTAAAGGAGATCAGTCCTGGGTGTTCATTGGAAGGACTGATTCTGAAGCTGAAACTCCAATACTTTGGCCACCTGATGTGAAGAGCTGACTCACTGGAAAAGACCCTGATGCTGGGAAAGATTGAAGGCAGGAGGAGAAGGGGACGACAGAGGATAAGATGGTTGGATGGCAACACCAACTCAATGGACATGGGTTTGGGTGGATTCCGGGAGTTAGTGATGGACAGGGAGGCCTGGCGTGCGGCAATTCATAGGGTCACAAAGAGTTGGACACGACTGGGCAACTGAACTGAACTGAACAGATTGATGCAGTATTTAGCACCTAACTCTCAGGCTGATGTTATATATTATCAATTTGATGGTCACTGATCTACATTTGCATTTTACAATTGAAAAAATACTCTAGGTTTTATTAAATATTTGTCATATATTAAAAATTTATACCTCATGATCCCATTTGCCTTGAAATGTAATTGAAAGGAAGAATTTCTTTAAATGAGTCACATGGTTTTTAACTGTATCTAAATAAGGCAGGTAAACAAGTAAAGTATCAGGATATTTCAAAATTAAGATGATGCATCTTAGTTTTTCTTACCTTGGGCAGACAAGTAATTAGAGACTCTTGGAACAGTTCATCTAAAATTACTCAAATATTTTGAAATATGCAATTCTGCCTCTTTTTCTTTTGCTACACAGTATTTATATAAAATAAGATTTTCATATTAAAGGGAAATTTTAAGTGAATATGCTACAAAAGATTTTTTTAACATACTAATAAATAAAATACAAGCTCTTACATTTTACTTGAGCATGAAATGGTTGGGTTTCTTAGTATTAATGAAATAATTATCTAATTTTTGTGATGTTACAAAGTTAAAGCACACAAATGAATTAGTTTTGGTCATTTTTGCAGCTTTTAAATCAGATATGAGACCATTTCTGAAGTCTTCTTTTATCGAGATAGATAGGGGTTTCCATGGCAGCTCTGTTGGTAAAGAATCCACCTGCATAGCAGGAGACCCTGATTTGATTCCTGGGTCGGGAAGATCCACTGGAGAAGGGATGGGCTATCCACCTCAGTATTCATGGGTTTCCCTCGTGGCTCAGCTGGTAAAGAATCAGCGTGCAATGCGGAAGACCTGGGTTCGATCCCTGGGTTGGAAAGATCCCTAGAGAAGGGAAAGACTACCCACTGCAGTATTCTGCCCTGGAGAATTCCATGGACTGTATAGTCCATGGGGTCACAAAGAGTCAGACACAACTGAGTGACTTTCACTTTCAACTTTTGGGAAAGCAAGCACTCTTTTCCTGTTCTCCAAGTCAGAGTTCAGTCCTGTCTCTCCAATGACTATGACTATGGGTAAAAGTTTCACATTCTATGCTGATGTTCTTCCAGAATGTGTCTGAGTGGTGCCTGTTCTGCTTTCAGATATAGTCTGAAATCTAGAATTTAAGAGACTTGAGAAAAGTCTATTTACATTTCTCTTCATTTCTGCAAATAAAATCCCAGAGACATACTCACAGAGTTATAGTGTTCCCCCAAAACATCTAGGCAAATTAAACCCTAATGAAGATCACTAAGATTCATTCTATAAGTGCTTCCTGGAATAGTGATTCTTTGGACATATTTTCTTTTAGTGTTTAAAATAGCTCCTGTGCAAAAAAGAATAGTAAGTTTTATTCTTGCTTTCTCTCATACTGTCCTCTTTAATTTAGTGACTTTAGGGGATGTAGTGGGGAAATGTGTGAGAGTGTGTGTGTTTATTCTCTTTTCTATAAAGTTGACATTATATTTATAACTTTCATTAAAACATCCTGCTTTTCTGTAAAAATCTATGATCAGTAGACTAAGTGCTATGCTGCCGATATCATTCATCGTGGCTGTCTCATCCTTCATTTCCTCTCCCCTTTCCAAACCTACATGATTACAGATTCCTTCCTTCCTTCCCTAAGCGGATCATGATTAGAGATTTAGATCCAGAATATACACAAAAGAATGTTCCATCAACAGGCTTCAAGTGCACGTTTTTCCTTTATCTAAAATGTCATTCTCTTCAGTCTCTGTAGGGGACAAGGTGTTACCTAGAAAGGATTTTGGCTCAAATCATCCAAAGCCTTCATTTATCAAACCACTGTCCACACTTTGCAAAATGAATAGCAAATGGCCCTCTATTCCCTTTGAACTGATAACTTGGATTAAAAGTCACTGACATCCCTGCTAAAAGGCAAGGAAAATTCCCACACTCCACCACCAAACCCTCACTTGGGAGATTTTTTTCTAATGTTCACAGGAAGCCATAAATTGTAGAATACATTCTGCCCTATTGACTCATAATTTGACATGGAACATTATAAGGTTTACACAGCTCTATTCTCCCCCAAAGCATCTTAAGGACACATAAGGCATCTAAAACCCTCAAGGAAAATGTATCTTCCCCTGACACAAAAGGCACAGTGCCACTGAATACTCATAGTCATATTTCCCAGAGAGTGAGAGAAAATAACAGAGTGAGACAGCAAGACACAGAATTGATTTGGAGACTGCAGAAAGTTGATAAACTACAGTGTAATTCCAATAACTTGCCTGCATTCTTTTTTATTTTGACAACTGTCTTTCAAACATATTTAAGAGTAAATTTTCCAAAGAATACATACTGCTCTAGAATATCTTTGAGACACAATCCGGGCTGGAGGAAACAGAGGGCATATACATATCTGAAGAGAGTTTTCTGTTTGTACACGCAAAAATTTAGTCACCATACCCATCCAATTTCTTTGCTAAAATCCTTGGGACCTTCTTTTAGCTCTACTCTCAACTCTACCCTAGAAGCAATAGTTAATTTTTTTTATGTCTATCGCCATAATTTCACTCTTTTCATTTCTTTCCAACGCTTCTCCATCTGGCCTGGCAAAGACTCTCATCATCTTTCATAACCTCCTAACAGAATTCCCTGTTCCAGCCTCCACCCATATTCTATACTGCTACTGGAGGGATTTTCTTGAAACACAACTCTAACCATGTCACTCAAAGCTAAAATTCTCTGATGGTATCCAATTGCCTCTAGGGCCAACTGAATCTCCTCAGAAACGAGACCCTTAGCAATCCAGCCTTGACATCTTTTCAGATGACACTGAGTGAGACTCCTCACCCTTCTCTTATCCTCTCCCTGAGGCTGACCCTTCTCTTATCCTTCTAGAGACGTACAACACACTCTTCTATTTTATCTATTGTCTGAAATGCACCCGCCTCACTCAAACTGCTTTATTTGATCAATTATTTCTTTATTCACATAGCTAATATATTTATTGAATCACGTATAACTATTCATTCCCCCTCAAGAGTAAGAGTTCTTCCAAGTTATATTTTGTCTAAATCATCTCTGGATTATATTGCTTATGAATCTCTGGTACAGAGTAAATATTAAATTAAAAATTTTGGAATAAATAGAAAAATAAATCTATGCTTGAGAATTATGTTTTTGCACATAAGAAAACTAATCTCACTCTCTTCACCTTTCTCACCAACTTTCCGAGAACATGGCCCCTGGAAGACTGTTCCACCACCATCAAGCTTTTGCTCCCACCGTGGCTAGCTGAATACCATCCTTAAGGTCCTGAAACATTTTCTGGTTTCCTTTATTTTGCTCTGAGATTTCTTTCTCTATAAGGATGTAAGCTACAGGTTAATCAAGTATTTGTTATATCCCATTGGTTATGTAAAATTTCCACCAAAACAAAGAAGAAATAGAATCTCCCCCGCCCCCCATTGGTATTGATCTATAAGCTAAAGAATGGTCATTTGTTGATAAGCACCTATCTACACAGAACCTCTATTACAGAATCACCCAAGTGTAAGGAAAATGTCAAGATGCTTTTAGAAGGAGCTATTTGGCAAGCTTTTAACTACAATAAGTCAATGAAACAAAACAGTAACTATTAGAAAACATCTATGTAGTAATTTGGTCATGAGATAATTTTGTTTTGATGACTTTTACAGTTGGAACGGCAGCCAAAGTGGCCTTGACTTTGACAGTTTTTCTTACTTCATGTAACAGGAGTCGTACCAATTAATCAGTAGCCTAATAGTTTGAGATTTCTGGCACTGCTCTTTTCATGTTACAATCAGCCTGTCTAAAGAGACCATTTCTACTCACAGGCAGTAATACAGACAAAGATAATATCATGTAATTCATTCCACTTGAGATATTAAGTCCATGCTACATTTTTAAACAGCAACATCACATTGAATTTGGTTGTCTTAAAGCAAGACCATCACCCTCTTCTGTCAGATGATTGTGTTTTCAACTGAGAAAGGCCTTGCTTGAATGATAAACAGGAATCCCAGTCACTGGGATCACTCCCTTTCCCTCATTTACCTACATAAGAGAGGCGTCAGACACTCTATAATCCAGGTGTGCTTCAAAGTCCTCTGCAAATTCATTTCCTTTCTTATAAGATAATATCCACTCAATCTGCTTAGAGTCGGAGGTTGAATTTTTTCATTTCTCTTTTTGGTCCTTTCAAAGTATGCATATGTAGTATTTACTATGTATTACAGTTTCACCATCACCAAACCACTTTTCAATTTTTAGAAAATGTCCCCCTTTCAAGGACAGGGCTGAAATGCCCATACATGTGAACACTTGAAGGGCTGATTGGAAAACTACAGAACATTTTCACTTGCAGTCTTCATTTTCTCAGAAGGCTGAAGGACTTTGTCCCCAGCAAATTCTGAAATGTAGTCATTCAAGTTAATTAATGGCCACAACTGGCTAGCTTCCAGGGTCTATGTACCATCCTGTGCCCCGCCCCCCCACCCAAGCTGACTGTGGTAAAGGCAACCACAAGATGCCATCCACCCCCAGGCCCCACACCCTTCTACCACTCTGCAGTTAAAACTATGATCAGCAACTAAAATTACCATGAGGCTTTTCTTTTTCTTTTGAGTCATAAAAAAACTGGGTAAATGTACAAATGCATAAGAGAGAAGGAAACTGTTCCTTTTTCTTTTCCTGGTTGTTGTACAGCTATGTGTGTTTGTAATTCTGCTTTCTTTACTATTATGAAATTGAAAATAAGATCTTTTGGCTGATATGCCATTTCTCTTCTAAATGCTGTGCTAGATTTCATAGTCTTCTGAGTGCTATACTAAATTTTCTACATGACTGTCATAAGTACAGGAAGGTTTTTTTTGGTTCCTTATGATCCAGAAGAATTTCTTACCAGCTTTCGCTTTCTGCACCTAGAAAGATTTGGAACTTATTCTGAGGATAGAGCCTGAAAATCTTCTGTACACTGTAGTTGTCATGTCAATGTGCTTTTTCCTTCACATAATATAGACTAAGTTCAACTGAACTCTGAATTAAGTTAAATGTCATGAATAAATTCTTTTATAAAACAAAACTTACAAATGAATCTGTAACTGGAGATCATTCGAAACAAAAGATGAAGTTAAAAACCAGTGAAAGTTGTTTCAGTAAACCTTTCTATGATCTATTCATTAAGCAACATAAATATTTCAAAGAGATCTATAAATTAGACATGTAACTGAAACAAACCACTGTAAAGCATAATTCTGTTTTATAAAAGCTGAAAAATGGTATTACAATATTTTGCTGTAAATAATACTTTTTCTAGGAGAGGTAGATCATTTTTTCATTCATATAAATAATATGAATAACACAATTAAAATATTGAGAAATTAGCTAAGACAAATGTATCTTGCAAGAGCTGTGTCCCTGCAACAGTAACAGACAACTGTGGCTAAATCAAATTAATTTTCTCCCTTTTCATTTTATCTCGTTTTGTTTTTTGATAGTTCTTGCTATACAAAGGACAATTATCCAGAAAAGAAAAAAAATAATGAATAATTTTGTTACAAAGCCTTATTCTTCATATCCACTCTATAGACAACCAATTAGAAAAACCCAATGTATTTAGTCCAAGCACTTTAGAAAAGTTTGGGTCTAAGAACATTTGCCTCTTTTATACCAAATCTAAGACATGACTGAGCGACATCACTTCACCTTACACTTTCAGGCATTGGAGAAGGAAATGGCAACCCACTCCAGTGTTCTTGCCTGGAGAATCCCAGGGCCAGGGGAGCCTGGTGGGCTGCCGTCTATGGGGTTGCACAGAGTCGGACATGACTGAAGCGACTTAGCAGCAGCAGCAGCATACCAAATCTAAACGTATCATTTCACATGCCATGATTTTTAACCCTGAGATTATACTCTTTCCTTTCGCCCAGAATGAATTAGAGGTAGCTATGTACATACTGATCAATTTAAAATTGTTAGTTCAATGTCTTTCCAGAGCCAAGTGTCATGCCGAAAGTTTTATTAGAAGATAAAGAAGACAAATCATGAATCCTTTTGAAAGCTTCCAGACATTCTTGTGCAACAAAGTCACATAACTCGGGTCCCAACAATTCAAGAAAATTAAAGCATTTTGTGATTCTTCTTTTACAGCTATCTGAGAAGAATCAGTGAAAGAATAACATACAGACTTTTTTTTTAATAAAGTTGAATAACTCATTTGGGAGAACAAATTATTCTCAATGTTCAAGTCAAAAGAGTGATAACAGAGAGCTGAAACAAAGAGTGACGACTTGATGATTCACTGTAGAGGACACACGTGTACTTCGTAGGTTTTCTCTTCCAAGGTTTTCTCTTCCAAGGTTTTCTCTTCCAAGGTTCTCACATGTCCTCCCAGGGGCTCCAATCTTCTGTTCCCATTACAAACATGGGCCCTGTAACAGTTGAGTTCCTAAAGCCAAGACTCATTCAAGGCTAACTTGACAGGAAATAAAACTCAAAAGATCTTGCTATCTTAAAACATGTCTTAAATCTGACAATAAACCCATCTTCTTGGTTCCTCTTCCTTACAAGTCATCAAGAAGAGGGGTTGTCTCTTCCCATCACTAGGGTTGCTGACCACTTTTAATGTATTAGTTTTGAGAGGAGTACATGTTCATGCTCTATCACGTTTCCTATTTTAGCTTGATTTGTATGGCACACACACACACACACACACAAAATCCATCAACAATTTCTTCTACTGCCCCAAGAATATCATCAAAAGTCTGAGATAATTTAAATTCAGAAATAACCCCCACATCTCAATTTCTGTCTTTCCAAATCAAACATTTTCTTAAAACAACTAAATATTAATTAAACTAAGTCATGTGTGATTGATTTTATTTCTTCACTTTCACCTGGTGGGTAAAATGGCACCAAGGTGGTGAACCAGAGACTGGGGGCTAAATAATTCACAAATTGGACCCCATTCTCTAAACAATTAATAGTTTATTATATTTCACTGCAAATCTCTTTTACATATTTCTATCAGTTGGTTGTAAGAATTTGGAAAGTGTAAAAATACAAGCAGAATAGCTACTATTAATATTTTAGAAAAATCACTCATTAACGTCTCAAAGGTTGTTAACTTTTAAATAACAATTGCTTTACAGAACTTATCAATAATTTTTATATCAAGTTAATGAAGTTTATAATTTTCTGTGAATATTTTTATAGTTTTTTGCCAAAATTATTTATAACATATTAAGTAAAAGGTTTATTAGGACACAATATATGTTTACAGAATATCTGGTCAGGAAAGTATTAACATATTTTTTTAAACAATGTGGCCTCATCTGAGGCTCAATTACATAGGACACATGACAACTAATTTTTTTCTATTGCTATCCCATTACACAGATTTCAGATTCAAAATATGTTTCACTTAGGCATCAAATTATGTCAGTGTCAGTGGAGAGTATAACCCATATCCCCAGGAAATAGTGTTTAATAATCACTATCTTAGTAAAATTCATTAGCACCCTGTCTACCTGATTAATTCTTTGCAAAAAAAATCTTCTTGAGCCCAATATTTCATCTTTTTTTAATACAGTTAAGCTTCAGAGGTATTTTCTTATCACAAAAGAACTCTTTACTCCTAATAATGTTCATTGTATTACAGAAAAAGTAAGGGAATTCCAGAAAAACATCTACTTTTGCCATTGACTACACTAAAGCCTTTGACTATGTGGATCACAACAAAGTGTGGAAAATTCTTAGCGATGAGAATATCAGATCACCTTACCTGCAACCTGAGAAACCTATATATGCAGATCAAGAAACAGAATTTAGAACGATATGGAACAACGAACTGGTTCAAAATTGGGAGAGGAGTACGTCAAGGCTGTATATTGTCACCCTGCTTGTTAACCTTCCATGAAGAGCGCATCATGCGAAATGCCAGGCTAGCTGAAGCACAAGTTGGAATCAAGACTTCTAAGAGAAATACCAATAACCTCTGACATGCCAACGACACAACCTTAATGGCAGAAGGCGAAGAACTAAAGAGTCTCTTGATGAAGGTGAAAGACGAGAATGAAAGGGTTGGCTTAAACTCAACATTCAAAAAACTAAGATCATTTTTTTCTTTATTTTCTTTTTTTTTGGGGGGGGGCTCCAAATTCACTGCAGATGGTGACTGTAGCCATAAAATTAAAAGATGCTTGCTCCTTGGAAGAAAAGCTATGGCAAACCTATATATTTATTAAAAAGCTGAGATATCATGTTGCTGACAAAGGTCCAGATAGTCAAAGCTATGGTTTTTCTAGTAGTCATGCATGGATGTGAGAGCTGGACCATAAAGAAGGCTGAATGTCAAAAAACTGATGCTTTTGAACTATGGTGCTAGAGAAGATTCTTGAGAATCCCTTGGACAGCAAGGAGATCCAATCAGTCAATCCTACAGGAAATCAACCCTGAATATGCACGGGAAGGACTGATGCTGAAGGTGATGCTCCAATACTTCGGCCATCTGATGCGAAGAGTTGACTCATTGGAAAAGATCCTGATGCTGAGAAAGATTGAGAGCAGGAAGAGATAGCTGGATGGCATCACTGATTCAATGGACATGAGACTGAACAAATTCTGGGAGATAGTGAAGGACAGGGAAGCCTAGGGTCGCAAAGAGTTGGACAGGAGACTGAGCGACTGAACTTACTGAACTGAATATCTGTTAACAACTGTTTGCAGGAGGGACCAATTTAACCTCCTTGAAAACTGTACAAGAGTTTATACCATCTAGCCTTCTAGGTTGAAATAAAACCTAATTGTGTGGGACTTCCCTGGTGTTCGGTGGCTAAGACTCTGTAGTCCCAGTGTAGAGGGCTTGGGTTCGATCCCTGATTAGGGAGCTGGATCCCACATGCTGCTACTAAAGATTCTACATGCCGCAACTAAGACCTGGCACAGCTAATAAATAAATATTTTTTAAAAAACCCTTAATTGTGATATGATTCTGAGAAAGTTACAAAGGTGTTCTAATTGGACAAATTTGAATACTGCTGTATCAAAAAGATCTTCCAATATGAATTTATGATATAAACTATAAGTATGCATTATTCAAACTTAACTATTTTTCACTATATTAATAAGTTTTATAAATATGAAATTTGGAAATATCCATTATCACAATATTGGAATTTTATTTTTTAATTGTATTTTAAAATATAGGGAATAAGCAAAGAAATAAAGAAGCAAAACTTGTCTTCATGAGACATTGGGGACAATAGCATATATCTCTAAGAAGACTCAGGGAGAATTAATTTCTTTCCAATTACTGTTTCATAATATTATATGAAGTATTGTTTTTGCTATTACAGAAATCCAAGATTTTTATTGAAAAAATACTGATAACACTGAAAGTGACCATAAAGCACATATAGACCTTTCTGGAATAAGAAAATATGCATAAATTAATACAGTCAGAATCTTACGAATATAAGCTCTAGTCAAGTAATAACCTCACAAAAATAGTTCACATTGGAAAGGCTCTAAAACCTCTCATTTCATCTACTTCATCTCCAAGAAATACAACATGACTATTCTGAGCTACCATATGGCCTTAAGAGCTGCATATATATTTATTAAGCACTTCTTTCTTCTGAGCATTAGTAGGAGCTAAAGCTGTCTAAAGATATATTACTTAGATATTCCAAATCTAAGATAAGAATCACTTCCTATGCACATGCATTTTTCAAGACTATAAACAATGAAAATATATGAATGCTTTAGCAGTCTCCAAACATTAAACATTACTGTTCATCCCTGTTGCTTTTCTTTTCAGAAATACAAAATCCCTGCAATCAAAACGCAAAATCTGCTCTATTTTGGTGGTTCTTGCTATAGTGTTAAATTTATCAACATCAACTTTTTAACATGTAAATTGTGTTGTGCTTTTTTGTCAGAAAATAACTATATACTTTAGATAATAAGAGTGCCCATTTAAAGAATTGTGTGGAAGTAGACAAAATAAAAAACATTTTAAAATTTATTGGTATAAAGTATTCCATACCGAAAGCAACAAATGAACAGAAGCCTGTTTCTCCGACTGTGTGAACACGCAAGTGCCATTAACGCTGAAGCAAACTGTATATCCAGCCCTAAGAATTCAATGGGTCTGCCTTCTCAATAAATACTTTCCTTTTAATGTCATTCATACCCCAAAATTACCATGCTACCTTGGTACAAGGACTCATTTGTTTGCAATCCAGTCTGATATGAAATTGTTCCAATGCAGCCTATGTTTTAATATTTGGTAGCATTTCCCAGGTGGTGCAGCGGTAAAGAATCTGCCTGCGAATGCAGGAGAGACAGGAGGTGCAGGTTTGATCCCTGGGTCGGGAATATACCTTGGAGTAGGAAACAGCAACCACTCCAGTATTCTGGCTTGGAAAATTCCATGGACAGAGGAGCCTGCCGGGCCACAGTGTGGGGTCGCAGAGAGTCAGACACGACTGAGCACACACACATTTTTAATAAGGTGCTTGTGGCTATGTGAAAGGAAATTAGCAAAATATTGAATTCTTAGGAATGCAGACTGAGGAGTCCTAGGAGACGATACTTTTAAATTTTATGGACCAGAATAAATAAATATGTATAAGATAGAAAACAATAGCAGATAAAATTCCAGTCACTAAATACTTCATTTCAAAAACTTGTGATTTATCATACCTACTTCTTGTAATGCTTCTTCAGAAACACAGGAGAAGAAACTATATTTCTGTTCAGAGGCTGAATTTTATAAAAGACCAATGTGAATGAATACCTATCTACTTCACATTATAGACTGCATATGTAATTACTTAATGCATAAATAATTTAAGTTTGAATTGGACTTGAGCTTTTCATTTCCTAGAACTTTGAGATATACAGCCAAGAGAAGTTTGACCCTTGAGTGAATCCATTTCTCTAAAACATCTATGTACCAGAACCTGGTTCAGATCGAGAAAGCCCCAGAGGCATGAGTTTATGTCCTACTTCTCATTCAGTTCAGTTCAGTTCAGTCGCTCCGTCGTGTCCGACTCTTTGCGACCCCATGAATCGCAGCACACCAGGCCTCCCTGTCCATCACCAACTCCCGGAGTTCACTCAGACTCAGGTCCATCGAGTCAGTGATGCCATCCAGCCATCTCATTCTCTGTCGTCCCCTTCTCCTCCTGCCCCCAGTCCCTCACAGCATCAGTCTTTTCCAATGAGTCAACTCTTCGCATGAGGTGGCCAAAGTACTGGAGTTTCAGCTTTAGCATCATTTCTTCCAAAGAACACCCAGGGCTGATCTCCTTCAGAATGGACTGGTTGGATCTCTTTGCAGTCCAAGGGACTCTCAAGAATCTTCTCCAACACCACAGTTCAAAAGCATCAATTCTTCGGCGCTCAGCCTTCGTCACAGTCCAACTCTCACATCCATACATGACTACTGGAAAAACCATAGCCTTGACTAGACGGACCTTTGTTGGCAAAGTAATATCTCTGCTTTTGAATATGCTATCTAGGTTGGTCATAACTTTTCTTCCAAGGAGTAACCGTCTTTTAATTTCATGGCTGCAATCACCATCTGCAGTGATTTTGGAGCCCCCCAAAAATAAAGTCTGACACTGCTTCCACTGTTTCCCCATCATTAAAGGTTCTCAATTAGAGAACTCGCTACGAGGTATAGACTCTTTAAATTTTCTGAGTTAAGGGTAATTTTCAGCCAGGCATTTAAGGCTGAATGCGAAGTATATTTTCAGAAAAGCAGACATTAGGACAAAATAGTCAGAAATATCTTCATTTACTTCCTGCTCCAACTCCTACAAGGACTTAGGTATTAGTGATAACTCCCTTGCTGAACTGCATTCTCTAAGACTATGGTAGTCACAGTACTGCTTTTAGGTAGATACTAACTTAAAGTCACAGTACTGCTTTTAGTCACAGATACTCATTTAGTTAGAAAAACAATGTCTCTCCAGCTTTTTAAAGATATAACTGCAACTTAAGGGTTGTTTGAGGTACAGGAGTAAATGGGTTAAGTGCTGCCTAGTGAGAAATGATAAAGAAAAGGACATGTATTGGCTGCTTCCTCTAACTTCTATTTCTCTTTTTGATAGGAGAAATCAGAAAGGAGAGCTTTGGAAAAAAATTTAGTTGGGTTGTCGGCGATAATGGGTTTGCCTGATGTTCTTAGTAGCATCTTGACTTTGGGGAGGTGTTCCATCTGGTTCAGAGGTGGACATTTGTGGCTTGGATAATTCACCAAAACATGCCTGCTTTAAGAGGAGAAATGCGACTTTTCAACATTTTCTTTACAAGGCAAAGCACTTCTAGGCTTTAACCAGTTTTTTGTGTGTGTTGGTCAGATTTCTTATTTGGGCACTTTCAAAAATCACTGTAAGCAGGCCATAGTCAGTGAAGGCAGGGAGGGCCTGTGAGGATCATTTCTCTAAAACCTGGCAGCAAAATAGAGTTGATAAAAGCACAGACTCTGTATCAGACCGCTTCATTTAGAATCTCAGTTCCACCAGTAACCCTGGAAAAGTACATAATCTTCAGTTTCTTTATAAACAGGTCAGTATACATAAAGAATTGAAAATGGAGTCTGACATATATCTCTGTTCATGGAATTCTCTAAGCAAGAACACTGGAGTGGGTTGCCTGGATCTTCCTGACCCAGGGATCCATCCCCCCTCTCTCATATTGAAGGCAGACTCCATACGAGCCACTAGGGAAGCCCCATATAAATGACTTAGTATTATCACTATCATCATCATATCATTTTCTCAGAAGCTAAACCTAATATATATGAATATCAGATTATTACCTAATCTAGTTGGTCAATAGTAACATAACATTTTCAAAATTACCTTATTTTAAGTATTTCTTTCTATTTCAAATACTTGTGTGCATTGAAATGAAACAAATATATCTAAAAGGATAGGCAACGTGAATATATCAGTATATCCATACTTTTCTGAAGCTTTGGATCATAGTTGTCAGAGTCGTTTTACTTATTTTGATGCTGGTTTTTACCTAGTGATTAGTTAACCTTTCTGTGAAGGTAGTTTTATTAGCTCTTAAAAATCAGAGAGACTGGGAATAAAAAGAAACAGTTTCTGTTTGTCTTTAGGGATGACTTAAATAAACAAGTATGCTTGACAGAAATATCTAATCTTTTATTGTGAACAAACGTATCAGTAAAATTCACAACTTGGTTTAGGATAGCTTAGAGAGTTCCTTGAAAGCTAGCTTTGGCATTTGTTGAAACTGTCAGTATTCAAGTAGCCTTTAGGAGTTTGTTTTAAAGATGTCATTCTAGGAAGACACTTACTCTAAAAACCTATGATGAAGACCAGCTGCAGGAAAGATGTGACCTCACATATATCCTGGTGAAGGATATTGAGTAAGAAACTGTCCCTACTTATGCACCAAAGTTATCTAAAGGTCACCAGGAGAAATCATTAAAATATTGTTTTGTGTGGGGTCATCTTTAATTTTCTTGTGCTGTCTTTTACAAGATACGTACATTATAGGTCTACTATAGCCTTCTTGGAGAAGAAAATGGCGACCCATTCCAGTATTCTCACCTGGAGAATCCTGTGGATAGAGGAGCCTGGAGGGCTGCTATCCATAGGGTCGCACAGAGTCGGACACGACTGAAGTGACTTAGCAGCAGCAGCAGACCCTTCTACTTTTCTATCTATACATTCTATTAACTTTTGAGAGTTTGATATTGAAACTCCAACTAAAGGTCTTAATTTATCAACTTAAAAATAATTGTAATAAATGGTGTATATATAACTTAGTTCTGTAGTTTCCAAGTTTCCTGTAAGTGTGTTATCATACTCTCATAATTTTAAAAATAAAAAAGAGAGAAAATATGCAAATTAATTACAATTGTTTCCAGCTCTGACTCAAAGAAACTTCAAAATTGAAACAGAATATGGTGTGGGAAAGGGAAGAGTGAAAAAAAATTCTTTGCTTGAAAACATTTTCCAGACTGTTCAGCTTCAGAAGGGCAACGGTGGCTGTGATCGGAGGTATGCAGTATACATTTATATCTTTAGAAGAACTCTAATTCTCCTTCCCTTTTTCTTTTTTCCTTCCACAAAGGGGAAAAAAAAGCAACAGGAAGTTTTATCTTCCACTATGATCTAGATGACTTACAGGTTTTTTTACTATCTAAAAGGGTAGAGAAGGAGTTGGCAGGTTTTAGTGTAGATTTTCTAGTGTTTTTTAAAAATTAGCACTATTTTTATATCTCATACCACTTAAACTAAAAGATACCAGCAATCAAAAACCACTAAGTCCTTTCAACTTTTATATGTGCACATATACCACTGTTGCACATCTTATACACACTCATGATATTGCTTAAACAGAGCCGTATATGAACACAGTTCTTCAAAATCTACACATGAAAGACCATCTGGCCAAGAACACTGGCAGGATTCAACTGTTACTGCCCACAGGTTGCTTCATCCTAATTTTTTATAGTATACGGACATTTAACATAAACTTTAATATTCAAGTCCTCTGTGATCGAGTGTTCAAATTTTGCTCAAAGGAATTTTAGCCAGGTGAATCTTAGTCACGTGCTCTGCGATTAACGTCAGTGGTAACCTCAGCCCAATTCAGGATGTTTGGGCCACCTCACCAGGTGAAGGACCATAATCAGCTGAGGAGCTTGGTGAAGGCAACGGGAACATAGAATGGGTAGTTAGAAATATCAGTGACAACCACACAGTCAGCTATAGAAATGAGTACTGTAATTGTCATGAGTATTTCTTCCTTAATCGTTACGTGTCTGTGTACATACATACATAATGTAACATAAGAAGTATTGACTGTATATCATGGCATTCAAGTTATAGGATGTCATGGAGAAGAGCAAACATCATTTAAGGACTTTGGATCCTCTTCCCGGGGAAACAGCACATTTTAGGTTGTATGCAGGATAGTTGCCTTGTGTTTTGTGGATGTAGAACTTAGTTATCATCTTTAGTTGGAGATAAGCATGGTTTAAGGAGGTGTGTAGGGATGCCAACTCAACAATGGGTATACCTGAGATGGTTAATTGTATGTGTTAACTTGGCTAGGCTATGGGATACCCAGATGTTTGGTCAAACTTTATTCTGCGTATTTCTGCGAGGGTATTTTGGATGGGAGTAACATTTAAGTTGGTGGACTTTGAGTAAACCAGAAAGTGAAAGAAAGTGAAAATGAAGTCGCTCAGGCATGTCAGACTCTTTGTGACCCCATGGACTGTAGCCTACCAGGCTCCTCCGTCCATGGGATTTTCCAGGCAAGGATATTGCAGTGGGTTGCCATTTCCTTCTCCAGGAGATCTCCTCAACCCAGGGATTGAACCTGGGTCTCCCGCATTGTAGGCAGATGCTTTACCGTCTGAGCCACCAGGGAAGCCTCTAAGTAAACCAGACCATCCTCCAAAATGTGGGTGGACCTTTATCAATCAGTTGAAGGCTTGGACAGAACAATAAGCCTAGACTCCTGCCAGCAAAAGAGAATTTCCCAGTAGACTGCCAGCAGACTTCACCTGCCATGTTGGTCCTTTCTGGTTCTACATCAAATGGCCTTAAGACTCAAACTGAAACATTAGCTCTCTCTTGGGTCTCCAGCCTGCTGAACCACTGTGCAGAAGCTGGACTTGCCAGTCTCCACATTCATATAAGCCAATTTCTTGCAATACATCTTTTGTTTTATATGCATACATATTCTATTGGTTCTCTTCCTCTGGAGAATTTAGACTAATATAATGGGTAAATTAACTTTTTTTTTTTTCCATGACCAAATGAATACCTCTTTCTTGGTCCTTCTCCTAATTCTTGTTTTATTAAATTTCTTGTTTCTTTCTCTCTCTGCTATCCAGCCATCCTCCTAGTTCTGAAATTCATGATATTCACCAAACAATTCTTCCCTTATAAAAAGTTCTTCCTTGATGACTTCATCTTACATCATCTTGAACTAGTACCTCAAATAATTCTCAAATATATACTTCCAGCCTGACCTCTCTCTGAAATAATGGATCCTCCTTTCCAACATCTTAATACTGATCTCCATCTGATTATTCACCACATACCTCAATATATTTAAAACTGAACTATTTTTTCTTCTAAAAGAAGAAGCATTTTCCACATAGCATTTTCCTTATTCTGTTAATAACACAAGAAAATTGAAGATGACCCCACACAAAAGAATATTTTACTGATCTCTCCTGGTGACCTTTAGAGAACTTTAAAGCATGAGTAGGGACAGTTCTTACTCAATATCCCTCACCAGGATCTCTCATCTTTCCGCCAGCTGGTCTTAATAACATAAACTTCCTCCTGGGTTACCCCAAATCAAAGTCTCATTCATTCTTCACTTTCTCTCTGTTCCTACACAGTTGGGTTGGTGAATCCTGGCACATTTTCATCTGCAGCATCTCTGTGATCTTTTCCCTCCCCCTCCATCATTCCTCTTTCTCTGCCATTCACACTTTGGTCCAAGCCCCAGAAAAGTTTCCCTGGCTAAAGAACTCTTAAGAACCCTCTAACTGGTTTATCTTATTCTAGGCTCTTCCTCTTCATCCATTTTCCTTATGATTCAGGAATTATCTTCCAGAAAAGGTCATACAGAGATCTTAAGAGGAAAAGGAATGAATAACCAATCGTTCACAGAAAACTCTTCCTACCAAATAAATATACCCGATTTCTTTCTCCATTTGGAGGTCCTGGCCATAATTAAGTCAATCCAGATTTTGAGGGAGCTATGTTACGGATGCAGCCCTAAAGCAGTAAGCCACATGCAAAGAATTTAAGGATACAAGACAGAGTCAAGACAAATGCCAGATTTAGGATAATTCCAAGGGTTCAACAACTTGAGAAAGAAAGATGTGAAACCATGGAGGCTTCAGGGGCTACATACAGCTAATGAGAAGGCAAGAGACAGGACTATTACAACACAGTCTCTCTCTTTACTGGGAAATTGGGAAAGGAATACATCAAGGCTAGATATTGTTACCCTGCTTATTTAATGTCTATGCAGCGTACATCATGCAAAATGCCAAGAGCGATGAATCACAAGCTGAAATCAAGACCCTGAGGAGAAATATCAACAACCTCAGATATGCAGATGATACCACTCTAATGGCAGAAAGCGAAGAGGAACTAAACAGCCTCTTGATGAAAGTGAAAGAGGAGAATGAAAGGGTCAGCTTTAAACTCAACAATCAAAAAACTAAGATCGTGGCATCCAGTCCCATCACTTCATGGCAAGTAGAAGAGGAAAACGTGGAAACAGTGACAGATTTTCTTTTCTAGGGCTCCAAAATCACAGTAGACAGTGATTACAGCCACAAAATTAAAAGTCGCTTACTCCTTGGAAGAAAAGCTATGACAAACCTGGACATTTATTAAAAAACAGAGATATCACTTTGCTGACAAATGTCTGTATAGTCAAAGCTATGTTTTTTTTCAGTAGTCACATAGGGATGTGAAAGTTGGACCTTAAAGAAGGTTGAGCACTGAAGAACTGATGCTTTTGAATTATGGTGTTGGAGAAGACGCTCAAGAGTCCCTTGGAGATCAAACCAGCCAATTCTAAAAGAAATCAACCCTGAATATTCATTGGAAGGACCGATGCTGAAGCTCCAATACTTTGGCCACCTGATGTGAAGAGAACTCACTGGAAAAGACCCTGATGCTGGGAAAGATTGAGGGCAGGACGAGAAGGGGTCTACAGAGGATTAGATAGGTGGATGGCATCACTGACTCAATGGACATGAGTTTGAGCAAACTCCAGAAGATAGTGAAGGACAGGGAAGCCTGGCATTCTGTAGTCCAAGGAGTCTCAAAGAGTCAGACACATCTTAGTGACTGGACAACAGTAACTCTCTTCAGCCTTTTGGAAATATATGGAATTGCCCTGAGATGCTGCTCTTTAACACTGGGAGGGAAATGCCCATGAGAATGATTTGGTGTATATCTTTGATACGACTCCCAACTATAGGATTCTTGAAAGCAAAGATGATCATTTCCATAACTATATCTTACACTGGGTTGTTAAAAAAAAATGAACACATTTATGTTGGTGAGAAAAAGTCCTTTAGCCTAACATTCAGGTTTTCCATGAACTAATTCCAGTTCACAGCTTCAAACTTATTTTTCATCATAGATTCTTGGCTCCAGGAAACTTAACTAGTGTTTCAAGTACAAAGCTCAGATTTCCAGCCATTATTCTAGAACTGTTCTCTCAGTGATGAAAAAAAAATTTTTTTTTCCAATTCTCTATATGTCTAAGGCATACTCAGCCCTCACGGACTATATTCAGTATCATTGCCTCCAAGAAATCCCACACTTTAGTAGGAGGAAACCACCCTTCCTTCTGTCCTCTGCAAGTTCAAGGTAAAAGAGAACCCTTCCTGAACTCATTGATAATTCTCCCCTTATATTCATGGTTTCTGTTATACGTCATGCCTTCCTACTTTTCTGCCAGTTCCTTGACAACAATCTCTATCTGAGTCATCTTAGTATGCCTCCCTACAACACCAGTTGCCCTGTACACAATGAATGTAATACAGGTTTCTTAAAATAAAAAATTTCATGACTCACAAGATTTCTACCCCCGTTCCTTTGTTTCCCAGCTATAAAAACGAGCAAATGAGCCATGTTCAGCGTTGGCTCTCCCTACGAGGAAGCGGCTGGCTGTTGGGGCAGCAACCCCTGCTCTAATAAACTTTATTCTCCTTCCAAAAATATACAAGCAAAATAATAAATTTCAGGTAAACTTGAGTTTTTTACATCTATGGTTTATGTAAAATTTTGGGTAACCTGGTACCTCCGTAGTAAATGCAACTTTAACAAAGTAATTATTCCTTTCCCTTTTCAATTGCATATATTCTTGTCATAGCTTTCTAAGAACTCAGTCATATATGGCAATAAATCCGTCATCCAGTATCTGGGAAATCCAAATAAAGCCAGCCACCCATTTGGATGATGATGATCATAACGACTACACACATATAGCACTTATGATGTGCCCAACACTACTCTCTACACACATTAATTCATTTAATTCTCACAACGCATCTGTGACGTCAATACAAAGAAGAAACTGAGTTAAAAAGAGCTGAAGCTAGTAAGCGGTAGGGTCAGAATTCACTTCCATTTGGCCAGGACCCAGAATCCATGCTCTTAATACCATTCAGCAGAATACATATTTCCCCTTACCACTCAAAAAAAGGCCCCAAGTAGAAGGGATGCTCCCTGGCTTGCAAGGCCCATCATCTTCTGGCTCACCCCAGAGGGTGACCCTTGAGCCCCCCTTCAGGGGTGAATGGAAAGCACTCTAGAGCAAAGAGCATGTGAGGGATCAAGGACTCTGCTGGGTATTTTTTAAATGGCATTTGTGCAATGAAAATTCTAGTAATACATCTCCAATGTCATTATATAAGGCTTGGGGCTCAGGGAGATATAGAAAATGACGTGTTTTAAGGGTGTTGCTTTGTAGTAGCCTCAGAACCAAATTTTCTAAAAAATAAAGTAGAATATATGAGAAGACTGGAATCACGAATATCCTTACTGCACACACCCTGCTGTGAGTGACTCTTTGAACAGAATTGCTGCTTAGACTTCAAACCACCACTGTGACCTCAAGAGGTTAGCAGAAAAGAGAAATTCTTTGGTTCAGAAACCATAACATGGGTATATAATGCCATTTAAAGGCACAAGATTTAGAACTCAATGTGGCTTTTTGGGAAAAGTAAGTGAATCCTCTTCTGAAAAAGTAGAAAACTCAATGAAGGATAATGCTTTTAATTCCAGATCAATATTCAGGCCTAATAGTAAAATCTTATTTCGCTCATAAAAATAGATGCTGTGTTCTTAAACATCATTAAATAAATTATGTTCTTCAACTGACATGGTCGTACTTGACATTTTTTGAATTTGTGACAGTCTCTTCAGTGAAATGGCAGGTATCTGCTGGCGCTCTGGAGTAAGAAATAGTAAAATATATCCTCCATGAAATGTGTTGGGCCCATGGAGGAAATGACAGAGCAACTGGAAGAACCCAAAGGGACTCAAGAGGTCAGCCAGGCAGCCCAGTCCAGAATAGTGGATTTAAACCACATATCTGTAGATTTGATTGATCAGGGACAGAGACTTCTTAAAAGATTATCATAGAGCAGAGGTCAGACGTATCTACGTTAAGTTTATCATTGGGCTGGGGGAAAAAACTGACTCACATTTCCATTAAAAGGGAATTCTGAACTCACATCTCAAAGGATCATACTTTTATGATGATCTTCCTGCCCTCCTCCCCTGAACTCAGTAATTTTTGTCTTTGAGTATCTAACCAAAAGGGAATTTTCTCTTCTTTTTCTGAAAACCAGGAGACACAAACAATAAGAGAAATAGCTATTAATGTTATAAAGATAGCAAGATGAAAAGGGGGTGGGGAAAATTGAAGAAAAGTACAATGTAGTTTGCATCATTTTTTACAAAATGTATCATATTACATCATTCCCTTCTCCTCTCTGGGAAATTAACAGAAATAATGCCTTTGCTAGTTTTCTCCAGTGTGTCGTTCTGACCATGTTCATTTATATGAGGACAACATTTTGTTACAAGAGCATCTGATATATAATGATTGAATCTTCAATATTCATGATAAACATTTGGTCAATACAGCAAATGTTAGATTTCCTTTAATGGATTGAGTAATATAAAAGTACTGGAGAAATACAAAGAAAAATAAAAGTAAATTCTAGTCACTTTTGAAAAAAAACTATTACTATAAGACTTACATGATGTTCACAGCCTCAAGTGAGTGATTTTATCATTCCAAGCTGTTTAAAATAATCAGCCTCATAAAACTTTAATGACCACCACTTTCTCACTCTGTATTTATAGCGAAGCCTCCTCATTCATTTACAAAGAGACAGACTAAATTCTCAAATACTTGCATTATTCAAGTCTTACATGGCATGAGCTTTCTCTGTTCCAAGTTTCAAATGTGTCCAAGTCAGTTTTAACCTCATGATACAAACTATACGACTATTCTATACAAATTTCAGACTCAGGCTATTGAGAGCATTTAAATATTGTTGTTTTTTAACATCTAATTAGCTTACTATACTGAGTCTACTGCAATATAGCTTTACTATTATTCCTTGGACTAAGAGATTATGATTTATTGGAACGATGCCAAGAGCATATAGCTAATAAATCATCTATAATAAGCAAAGTGGAAAAGCATATTCCTTCTGCACAGGTGGATGGTGGTATTTGTGCCAAATAATATAGCATGTGTCTCCCTACTTGGTATTTTAAACATGCATTTTGTTGTCAGGCTCCCTGCCAACAGGCTGCATGGGTCGAAATGGAGCCTAGCTGATAATTCGAAAGGTGAGTTAATTAGGGGTTGCAGCTTGGAGTGTTATCAAGCTGCTGCTTAGACATCTATCTGCCTTCCATACAGGTGTGAAATATTGACAGCAAATTTTAGAAATGTAATGACATTTTACCTTTCACTTACTTGATTAAATTTTGATATGACTCATACTTTAAGGGGAATAGAAACTCTATCTTTGTTCAAGCAGCTATTTACGACAAGACAGCACTTGGGGTGTTCAAAAGAAAGTAATATTAAATCTATTAACAAAATATTCTCCAGGCCTCATACACTCTGCCAATATAGCACAAAGGCTGATTATGAAGTATATCAGGGACTGGGGAGCCTGGTGGGCTGCCGTCTCTGGGGTTGAACAGAGTCGGACACGACTGAAGCGACTTAGCAGCAGCAGCAGCAGCAGTCAAAATTAACCATTTATGCCTCAGTACTTTTTATTCACAGATTCTAACACTGAAGGGAGGTCACAATGAAGCTTTTCCTAGTTTATATTATATTCACATATGATCACATATCCTAGATGAATAATAGACCACAGCAGAGAAAGAACTTCAACTGTGAAGCTATTTTTGCCTCAGGAAAGGCAAAGATATAAAGAGGCTCAAATCATGATGTATACCTGGTAATTTATCTGGCCACATAAAGGGAGAAAATTCTATAGCATATATTTTACCATCCCAATTCTAGGAGTTGAGTTTTTTAAAAGAGTGTATTGTGATTAGTGAGTTTTAAATACTGAGTATCTAAATATCCTTTAAGAACTGTCCTAATTTTTTCCTAAAATACTAGGAGATTATACATAATCAGAAGATAAAGCAATAATTGGAAAAATGGTTTCTATTGGGTTGGCCAAAGAGTTCATTCAGATTTTTCTGTAAGATGATATGGAAAAACAAACAAACTTTTTGGCCCACCTAATATATATATATTTTTCCTTTTCCTCATCTCTTCCAGGCAGAATCAGACATCAGATTCAATCTCATGTCCCAGTGTTGTTCCTACATTTCATGATCTCTTCCAATGAAAGGCAATTTTGCTAACACACTAAGTCTTAGATTTGTAGACTTTCAGGAAATACTTTAGATGTGTCCCTTAAATATGTTCACAAATTTTATTCACTTTTACTAAGAATGATAAAGCTTACAATGATGATAATTAAAAATGATACCAACAGAATTAAGGATAGACTTGCTTTAAAAATTAAACCTAAAAAAAACACCTAATTTGAGTCTTTTTATGTATTTCGGGAAAATGTGTGTCTTAATTTGGCTCCACTGAAAGCAAAGCCTCAGACAAGGATGTGAGAGCATGCAGCTTAATTGGAAGGTCAGCCCAGTAAGCAGAAGTGAGGGAGTCGGGAGAGGCAGGGAAGTAAAAAATGCAAATATAAGAGCTTATTGTTGAGCTTGCGTCTGTCATGACTCAATTTTTCTGGGACCTCCGGGAGGCATGCAGAATGTGTTCCAACACAGTCTACCTGAAGAAGAGGAACTGACAGCTCTTATTTTCCCATTGTTTGAGGGTTGTCCTCAAGGGCAACGTATACCCCACCCTTAAAGACTCCATACTTCTCAGTAATGCTCACTTCAGGCCACAGCTCAGAGAAAACCCAAAGGATAAAAGTCAAAAGATGCATATTATGTGCTTGAAGCCGAGGCACCATTCTGAGAGAAGTCACAAGGAACCGCGCAATACAAATGCAACAGCAATCACAGGAGCTGAGGGAGTTGACAAGGGAGACTAAAAATGTCCACTCCAATAAAATTGTTTTTCAAAAAAACCCACTTTTTTTCACAAGCTTGCCTGTTGTTGAAATTTTGAATTCAGTCTTCAATCAGAAAGTGATTAAGCAATGATATCCTTGACTGTATTTATGTGGGACAGGAAGGGATTAGCTAAGACTTCTTGCCTCTGAGCATAGACTGGTGGTCTTAATTATTAGAAAAAAAAAAAAAAATTGGTCTTCTTTGACAAAGTAGGGTGAAGATAATAATAGTAAAATGGTCAAAATGTATACAGCAGAGAGATATTATAAAAATGTCCAAGAGAGCTTTTAAATTACAGCAAATGAGATTTCACTGGCAAATAATTACTCCCTTCTTTCTCCATACCTATTGTAGAATGGTATATCTGTAGCCTTTAATGAATCATACTCTCAGATGTTCAGTGTTCCTGTGTAATGACCATGTGACTTCGGCCAATGAGACATCATTAACTTCTTTCTCATGAAAAGCAGCTACCATGCATACACCATGACATAAAGACACTCAGGCTAAACAACTAAATGAAAATCCCTGGAGGAAAAGCCATCTTAGATTTTTCTGGCACTATCTGAACTCTTCCTTTAAAACAGACATTCAGACATTTAAAAGTAATTCAGTTATACCATGTGCAGTAAAAGATAATAAAATGTTAAATAATATTTATTATTATTAAACATTATTTATATTTTAACATTAATATTAATTTTAACCATAAAATCATGAGAATAAAGCATAGTTGTTTAAGCTGTTAAAATCAGTTAGTTTGTTCTGTATCAATATATATCTGATACAGAAACTGATGCCAGACATGGAATTCTATATAACAAACACCGAAAATATATATCACTGATCTTAGGGATAGAAGTGAGCAGAGGCAAAGAGACTGTTCTGTTCAGTTCAGTCGCTCAGTCGTGTCCAACTCTTTGTGACTCCATGAACCGCAGCATGCCAGGCCTCCCTGTCCATCACCAACTCCCGGAGTCTATCCAAACTCATGTTCATTGAGTCGGTGATGCCATCTAACCACCTCATCCTCTGTCGTCCCCTTCTCCTCCTGCCTTCAATCTCTCCCAACATCAGGGTCTTTTCAAATGAGTCAGCTCTTCACATCAGGTGGCCAAAATACTGGAGTTTCAGCTTCAACATCAGTCCTTCCAATGAACACACCCAGGACTGATTTCCTTTAGGATGGACTGGTTGCATCTCCTTGCAGTCCAAGGGACTCTCAAGAGTCTTCTCCAACACCACATTCAAAAGCATCAATTCTTTGGCACTCAGCTTTCTTTATAGAACTAAAGATCGAACTGGTCAATTTCCAAGCAGAATTTAGAAAGGATATTTCCAACCCAAACTTGATGGGTAGGAAAATGAAACTCCTTCTTAGTTTCAGTCTCCCCAAATAGCAAAAAGTTCTCATGTAAGAAATGATCTCGTGGCAAAAATAAAATCCACAGTACTACCAAAAAACATGATTTTGGGGTCAAGATCAAATAAAAGGTGAAGACGTAATCCCCTTCATTAAGACTGTAAAAGATTTAAGGAAATGCTTTACAGGCCCTCTCTGCTAGATAAAAATGACTTCTAATAATTCTCAGGGAATTGTTCTATAGCAGGCAGTCTCAAGTAGAGGGGAACTGGTCTTGAAGAGATTTATGAATGTGGCTTTTTCTAAATGGAGTAAATTTGGAGTTTGATATACAGATAACCCATAACTTTTTTTAAAGAAGTTGAATCAAGTTGGGGCAAAAACAGTTCCAAATTAAAAGATGTCCTTGGGCCCTTACCTCTGCAGGGAGGAAATAGGCTGGGAAATTTCCTTAGCTGCAAACATACATAATTTCTTATGGGAAAAGATGGATGAATCATAGCAGAAAGCCAGGAGCTGAATGGGTAAAGCTAAGACTCTAGAGTGTGCAGACATGAGCCATGGGTTGGACAACCAGTCCCAAGAAGTGTAACTGGATCCTGGCTAAGGAAAAATCCCTGAGCTCAGAACAAGGGGCATTGAAAACATGTGCCCAGATTACAGAATTGCTATGGACAATAACTATTCTGTGCTTTCAATTTCTCCCCCTTTTAATTAGAATCCTCTATTGAGTTTATCCTGCCATAGTTTCACCACTGAACACTGGGTGTGCGTGGAACAGACAACTTTCTTAGTTTATAATCCTCTGCTTCCCACAAAGCCGTGCCTGAGGAATAATATCCAAGTAATTACATATTAAGAAGAGATGGCAAGAATACACAGAAGAACTGTACAAAACAGATCTTCATGACCTGGATAATCATGATGGTGTGATCACTCATCTAGAGCCAGACATCCTGGAATGTGAAGTCAAGTGGCCCTTAGAAAGCATCACTACAAACAAAGCTAGTGGAGGTGATAGAATTCCAGTCGAGCTATTTCAAATCCTGAAAGATGATGCTGTGAAAGTGCTGCACTCAATATGCCAGCAAATTTGGAAAACTCAGCAGTGACCACAGGACTGGAAAAGGTCAGTTTTCATTCCAATCCCAAAGAAATGCAATGCAAAAGAATGCTCAAACTACCACACAATTGCACTCATCTCACATGCTAGTAAAGTCATGCTCAAAATTCTCCAAGCCAGGCTTCAGCAGTACGTGAACCATGAACTTCCTGATGTTCAAGCTGGTTTTAGAAAAGGCAGAGAAACCAGAGATCAAACTGCCAGCATCCGTTGGATCATCGAAAAAGCAAGAGAGTTCCAGAAAAACATCTATTTCTGCTTTATTGACTATGCCAAAGCCTTTGAGTGTGTGGATCACAATAAACTGCGGAAAATTCTGAAAGAGATGGGAATACCAGACCACCTGACCTGCCTCTTGAGAAATCTGTATGCAGGCCAGGAAGCAACAGTTAGAACTGGACATGGAACAACAGACTGGTTCCAAATAGGAAAAGGAGTACATCAAGGCTGTATATTGTCACCCTGCTTATTTAACTTCTATGCAGAGTACATCATGAGAAACGCTGGACTGGAAGAAACACAAGCTGGAATCAAGATTGCCGGGAGAAATACCAATAACCTCAGATATGCAGATGACACCACCCTTATGGCAGAAAGTGAAGAGGAACTCAAAAGCCTCTTGATGAAAGTAAAAGAGAAGAGTGAAAAAAGTTGGCTTAAAACTCAACATTCAGAAAACAAAGATCATGGCATCCGGTCCCATCACTCCATGGGAAATAGATGGAGAAACAGTGGAAACAGTGTCAGACTTTATTTTGGGGGGCTCCAAAATCACTGCAGATGGTGACTGCAGCCATGAAATTAAAAGACGGTTACTCCTTGGAAGAAAAGTGATGACCAACCTAGATAGCATATTCAAAAGCAGAGACATTACTTTGCTGACTAAAGTCCGTCTAGTCAAGGCTATGGTTTTTCCAGTAGTCATGTATGGATGTGAGAGTTGGACTGTGAAGAAGGCTGAGCGCCGAAGAATTGATGCTTTTGAACTGTGGTGTTGGAGAAGACTCTTGAGAGTCCCTTGCACTGCAAGGAGATCCAACCAGTTCATTCTGAAGGAGATCAACCCTGGGAGTTCTTTGGAAGGAATGATGCTAAAGCTGAAACTCCAGTACTTTGGCCACCTCATGCGAAGAGTTGACTCTTTGGAAAAGACTCTGATGCTGGGAGGGACTGGGGGCAAGAGGAGAAGGGGACAACAGAGGATGAGATGGGCTGGATGGCATCACTGACTTGATGGACGTGAGTCTGAGTGAACTCTAGGAGTTGGTGATGGACAGGGAGGCCTGGTGTGCTGCGATTCATGGGGTTGCAGAGAGTCGGACACAACTGAGCGACTGAACTGAACTGAATTATATATGAGGAAGCATAGCGAGATACCTCACTGTACCTGTACCTGATTTGAATGATGAGATTCAGCAGTTCAAGCCTGAGTTTGATGCCAAATGGGATTAGGAATTTGGAATCGTAGAAGTTATTGAATTTTACAAGTGGAATGAGTACAAATCGTTAGGGGCCAGCAAGCGATCTGCGGTACACCATCACATTAGGTGGCTCCCTATAAATCCCAACTGCATTCCTTCTGTTTCTTCATGTGCCTGTACAATCCTCTATCATACTGACATCTTGGCCATGTGACCTACTTTGACCAATGGGATATTACAAGTGTGATGCAAGCAGAAATTTGACGGGCACTTAGGTTTTGCTGCTTGTGACCTCAGAACAGTTCCTTTAGGAAGTCAGCTGCTTTACTATCAAGAAGTTCATGTTAAGCTGCTGAACTGAGAACCATGTGATGAGAAGTTCTGTTCAGATGAGAGAGCATCTTAAATGATTTACACCTAGAGTGCTCCCAGCTGAATGTAGCCATTTATTAATACATGATTGCTGCAATACCAC
The DNA here is from genome assembly GCF_001704415.2 of Capra hircus. Classification (NCBI taxonomy): domain Eukaryota; kingdom Metazoa; phylum Chordata; class Mammalia; order Artiodactyla; family Bovidae; genus Capra; species Capra hircus. The sequence goes on from NC_030814.1 coordinate 21,907,113, forward strand.
ATGGAGCAGCAAAACCACCCAACTGAGCCCAGTCAACACAGGATTGTAAGTGATCAGTCACCATGATTTGTTATACACCACAGGATAATATGCGAACACCATGCTTCCCCACTGCATCAGTCTTCAGCCTGGCCTGCTTTCTTGCATCTTTGTATTTCTCTGCCTACCAAGGTCTTGGTGGATCAACTTAATGTGCACAGAAATGACAGTGCTAGTTCTAGCATAGCCTTTAAGGGGCATCCTATATTTCTATTCACCCCTTTAACAATCTCTGACTTCTACCACAAGAAGAACATTTTATAGGTGGCTACTGCCTTTCCAGCTTGGGTTCCAGACCAGGGCTAGGTCTAGACTAAGACAAGTAATTTGTCTAGGGATCAAATTTTAAGGTGCAAGAAGGTGACTGTCTGCAAGTCAGGAAGAGAAGAGAATTGGTTTCTTACCAGAAACCAAATTGTCCAGCATCTGACTTGGAACTTCCTGCCTCAAGATCTAGAACGGCAAGGAAAAAAACTTTTTTTTTTATAAGTCAGTCTATGTTGTTTTACTATGGCAACCCTAGCCAACAAATACATATATACCTAGCGTGGCATTTAACACGTTTAAAGTTTGTTAAGTAAGAACTTGCCATCTCTCCTCCCAGCATAAAGTGTATCCTATCTTGAAGTAATGTAAGTTTCCAAAATCTTTCATTCAAAAAAAAAAAAAAAAACACCTGCTCACTAGTCATATAATGAAAATTATATCACTTAAACAGGACTCATTTAAATTTGCATTTGGGTTTTTAACTGTTGTGTTTCTTTGAGTCAAACTTCCTAGGATACAACCTCTATGCTGCTGTTCTTTTATTTAGTCACTAAGGCATGTCCCATTCTTTTGTGACCCCATGGACTGTTTCCCACGAGGTTTCTCTGTCCATGGGATTTCCCGGGCAAGAATACTGGAGCAGGTTGCCATTTCTTTCTCCAGGAGATCTTCTCTACCCAGCGGTTGAACCCACGTCTCCTACATTGGCAGGGGGATTTTTTTACCACTGAGCCACATGGGAAGCTATCTTTATACTATCTTTCTGTAAACCAGACCATCTAACCCTTTACTCCAGCATGTTGTTCTTTGTGATTTACCTAGTAGATTAAAATATGGCTGTTTAAGCCTTCATGATTTTCCTAAGAATTTAATTATTATTAAGAAAAGGAATATGATTGTTCAAGTGGCAGAGCTGATGTTGGATAGGGGGAAATGGTTTGCTTAGAAATTTAGCCACCATAGTTAGAGTCTTGTCACTTCAATCTCAGGTAAATAAATGAAATTCTATTTTCCATGATTTTCTCAACTGTCAAAATGAAATGCTGAACTACTGATTCCTGAAACCACTTTTTTTTCCCCTAAGGTTTTATGATGTTATAACTCTTACGTACTAGGACATAAAGTTGTCTGATTACTTGATTTATAAGACATACTGTCATGTTATTTGTAATGCTTTGGCCTAATCCTAGAGTATAGCACATGATTTTTTTAACTGTAAATATACGATGTTCATTTAAAATATATCTACAAATTAAGTGCAATTTTTCTTAGAATTTTGAACATGAGAAAAATGTACATCAGTGCTACATAATAAAGTACCATTTATTTTTTGCACTGTTTAAGCAAGCTACAGATATTCAATTGCCATTGAAATATTTTTGTAAACCATGCAACCTTTTACACAAAAGATAATTATGAAATAGCTAACATTCATTTGACCACAACCAATAAATAATTTATGAACTGGGTGTTTGAAATTATGCAAATATTCTAAATACTTTTTGTTGCCTGTACATCTGAGTAAGTATGATTCAGAAGAAAGTGTGCAATGGATTAATAGATTCAACATTGAAGAGATTTGCATTTCTACAGAGTTCTTTTCTTTGCTGGCTTCTACTATCTTTAGTATCATGGCTCAGAAAACAAGCTTGACAATACTGTCTCTAAATGTATTTGAATATCCTGGCATCCCTATTCATCAGCCTCTTTGATGCTTTAAATGTCTTTTGCTTTCTTTCCAGAACTCTTTATGAAGGCAGAGAGATATGCTTTTAGTAGCGTATCCAACTATCTTATAATACACACTAAATGGGGGAGAAAATGGATGTCTTTAAATATTTGATATATCTGTGATAGCCCATAACAGAGTTTAGTAAGAGTAAGTTGCAGAATGGGCTCATTACTAAAAGCATATTGCATACCAGGTGCCACACACAACATCCCAGCAATGACCAGGAACTGCCGACTTCATAAACTCCCTTTGTCATATGGAAAGCTTATTGACACCTGTAAACTGGTGGACAAACCCAATTAGCAGTTATATATATATTGCCTTCAGTATGGATGAACATTTCATGAAGGAGATGTATTTGATTTGGACTATAATCAAGTATAAAAAGATTTTATCACATATGATAGTATATCATCCAAAAATATTTCTTAGAAACTACTAAGAAACCTGGAGGTCATTTATTTTCATTTCTTTCCATACCCCGGGTGGAGAGTGGGCGGCATTCTGTCAATAAATATATTTAGATGTCTTCAGTTTTATGACTCTAGCCGATATTAACATACTAAGAAAAGACAATATTTTTATTGCTAGTATATGTACTATTGTTTCATCCAGCTTTCTTTACCCAAATGCCTCTTGGTCTCTGACCAAATTTCATCACACAAGGTAACACATGTATTGACAGATTAGTATCTTCCATTGTTTTGTAAACTCAATGAGTCTGTAAAGAATAAGAGGGGGGAACTACACAGAGTTAAGGATGGGTATACACACTTGAGTATTGTTTATTCGGAAAAGCCTTTTTCCTGTAGTAATACACGATTGCTTAAGAGCCAACATTATGCACATACCCAAAAAAGAAAATTCACATCATGGAAGCGTATATCTTCACTAATAGTACACTTACTTTCCCTGAAAGAAATAATTTTAGTTAAACCTACTACTCAGCCTTTCACAATCACAAATGTTTTAAAGCAATCATTCAGTTTAAATATTAATCCAAACACAGGATTTTCTGCAGTATCTCATTACTTAGTGCCCTGCTTACATCCTTATACATCTTCCTCTCAATCCAATCAACATTTACCTCCTTTATTTAAGTGTTTATTCTTTGTTTTTCTCCTCTGAACACCCAAAGCCACAAACTGACAACTTGAACAAAGAACTCACTCTCCTTGGCACTGCTGTATGAATAAAACTTCCTTATTTTAGTTTTATTTAAATGTGCTATGTCTTCTTCTACGGTGGCACAGCACAGAATCACCCAGCCCACCTACCCACCTCCCAAAAAGGGAAGGTGGCAATGTTTCCTTAAGTTATCCATAAACAGTGAAGAGAACACATCAAAAGCTAATGCACCCTGGGGGACTGCTTACTCTGTTCTACATAGAACTCAGCTGAGTTAACTTTAAAACATTCCTTTTCATTTAAGTACTCCCTTAAAACAGCATCAAGGATACAGCACTATATAAGCTGCTTACAATTTCTACTGCACATTTTATCAGGAAAGCTATCTATCCCAGATTTCTTCTCTTCAGAAAAATTTTAATGATCTGAGGTCACACCTCTTAAAAAGAATGAGGTCTAGTTTTACATAAGAAGGTCCAACTTGTAGGGTTTTATTTTCTTTTTATGCTCAGACCTCACAAACCGAGGACCACAATCTTCAAATAGCATTCCTTGTTAAAACTGAACTCAGAAAAGGAGGTTATTCTACCTCAGAATTTTAAATAAAGCTTCTACAACAAAGTTCAGTGTTCCAAAGCTTTAAATAAATCTGAATTAAAGCAGCACTCCAACACTGAAGTGTTCAAATCAGGTTGCTAATCCCATACTCTTGAAACATGGCCTAGTGTTTTGGGGAGAGTCCGTGTAGACCAGAGATAGCTTCTCAAAGAGCCAGGGACCTCAGAATATTTGCATCACAATCACCTACAGTGTTTACTGAAAACAACAGATTCCTGGGCCCTTCCATCTCCAGCTAAATCAGAATCCTTGCCTTGTTGTTGCTGTTGTATAGTGGCTAAATTGTGTCTGATTCTTTTGTGATCCCACGGACTGCACCCGCCCCCACCCCCGACCCTCAGGCTTCTCTGTCATGGGATTCTCCAGGCAAGAATGCTGGAGCGGGTTTCCATTCCCTCCTTCAGGGGATTCTCCCCACCCAGGGACTGAACCCACGCCTCCTGCATTGCTGGCAGATTCTTTACCGCTGAGCAGATTCTCGAATGCTTGTCTTGCTGGGCCCGAAACCCGCATCTCTGACATCTTCCCCAGGTAATGCGTGCACACAGTACAATTTGAGAATCACTGCTAGGGACCCATCACCGAGGCCAAGGAAGTCCAGGTGGCATCTTAAACCTGTTACATTCTTCCATTTTAAGAGACTTGGTGCTTTCAGGCTGAACCTCATCGCCACCATTTCGAGGCCTGGATTATGCTGGGAAGATTAAGGTCCCTTTGGATATTCAGAACTTTTGTCTCCCTGCTGTCAGCACCCAAGGAAGCTGGCAAATGCTGGTCCCTCGCAGTAACATTTAGTGCCGGTCAACACACCGTATGGGCTAACATCTGAGCCCAGAAATAGGAAAAGCGAGTATAAATAGATTTGAATTGGGGTTGGACGAGGATTTGGCAGGCAAAAAATGACTGTGTGTTGATGGGGTGGGAACGGACAGCTGCCAATTCAGGGATCCGTGGTCGCGGAGCTTCCTGACCCCCGTCCAGCCCAGAAGTTCCCGTGAGCTCTCTGGCCTGCGCGCCTCTGTCTATAATTAGGGGGGGTGCCGCTTTCCCTGGCTTCTTCCATATGCATGTTCGTTGTGTTTGGCATTCAGCAGCAGTGTTTGAAGAGTGTCTGGCCCCCACCAGCGTTGAGTTGAGTCAGTCAGTGGAAAAAATGACAATGGTATCTGGCATAGAATTCAGGTGTTAAAATACCTTTATTAAAATAGAGGAAATAGCACCTATTAGGAAGTGACCCCGAGCCACCAAATTTTATTAGCCTGGGAGAAGGTGTTCCCCCCACCCCCAACCCCCGGTAAAAGCATACTAGAAATTCTCTTATGTCTTCCATGGTATTTAACTACAGAAATGGATGCATTCAGTAATTTCAGATTTGCAAGTCACTTTTGTGTAGGTATCAGGAAATAATGAGCTGAGGCTTGGCACATTTCAATAAAACTTATTGTCCACGTTTAGCTAAAAAAGAAAATTTGTGATGGGGTAGGAGAGACAGTCAACCCTCTTGGCAATTTCCCACTGCAGTGAAGGAGGTAAAAGTCAAAAATAAAGCCTGTGGGATAATCTGAACCTGGCATCCAAGCTTAAAAAGAAATGCCATGTCTCTTTCTCATCCTGAGGTGGGAGAGGAGGCTTGACAGAAGTGAGTGAAACCTCACTCCATAATATTCGTCTGAACCAGCCCTGACTGTCAGCAGTGAGCATGCTGAGCAGAGGGTGAAGTGGGCCATGTCCGCCCTCCACAACTCTACAAAACCGCTTTAAAGTCAGCACGAGGTGCTGGCTTCCCCCCCTCTCTCAATGAAAAGCATACTTCTTGATTTAAAAATGTATGTTTCTACTTTATTCCAAAACAAGAGAGCATTATTTTCAGGATGATCATAGAAACCAAGTTAAATGTGTTTCTCATTTCAAGAGATAAAAAAGCATCACAACTCGGCGAAGAAACCTTTCAGTGCTGGAGGTTGGTTTAATGTAGCACTACTATGCACGTAATTTATTTTGAAACACAGTGATGCATGAAAATCTTCAGCATTTTTGACAGAATGAGATTACACATCCATCCCCCTCTATGCTTTAAAGGAACAAAACCTTGACTTAGCCTGCCAATGTTATGGATAATATCTGTGTGTGTGTCTGCAGTGTAATACCCCTCCTGTTAGATTCACTTCCAGAGATAGTAATTCCTGGGATAATTTCATTCACAGAGGGTTCCTGCAGGAGCAAGGTGGATGGCCAGGAAAAGATATCGAAAATAATTTGTAGCCCTGTTAGACAACTTCTCATGTCAGTTTGCTTCTCCCTTGTCAGTTAGGAGACTCCGGATAGTTTTGGATGGAGAGCAACTGCAGGGGACCCAGGCATCTCCTTTCCCAGAGGGTGAACTATTTTATAAGAGGTCAGGCTCAATGGGTATGTCTACCTTCACATAAAAAGGCTCTTTCTAAACTGGAGGAGAAAGTGACTTACTGTCTGTCCTGGAAACTAAGTTACTAGATGACATTTTCCTAACCTTTGCCTTCTCTTCTCAAGCATGAAGCAGAAATTATAGGTGAGTGATGTGCTATGCAAAACAGAGGAGATGCAAAGAAAAACTAAAAAATAAATTTGAAGCTTTGTCTTCCACAACAGGATGGAGCAACGCCTGCATTTTATTTTGGCTACTAGTTTGCTCCAGAACAATACTTAAAATGACTATCAGTTGGAGATTGTTGGCCTTGCGAATACTTTCCCCAGTAAATTCATCTACAAACACAAATATCTGACCATATTCTTTTGGATGTTTTCTCCTCTAGATAGCTTTTAATCAGTTTATATAAGTAAAAGCTTATTTATCCATCATTCTACAAACCAGAAGTCTCCATCAGCAGCTCTTTTTTGCTTTCACTAGTTTCGTTGACCTATACTCAAGAGACCTCTCTTGGATCATTAAGGTTTTACTTTGTTTAATTTAGGTTTAATATTAAAACACATGTCAAGGCAGGAAAACGTCTTGAAAATTATTTATCCATAATAATATTCAGAATAAATATTTATTAGTCAGGATACTTGATTAAACAGCATAATGCATAGCACAACCATTCCAGATAATACATTTTTCTGTAATAAAGCTCTAAAAAAACAGACAGCAATATTAGAATGTGCAAGAATTCTAATATCAAGAATAGCTACATTCTAAAATTATATGTACAGCTATTAATATGTAGAAACCTTACAACAGTGGACAGAGGCAAGGGGGAGGAGAAAGAAGCGGAAGTGGGATTAAGGGATCCAAACTACTAGGTATAAAGTAAGATACAAGAATGTGATATACAGGACATGGAATATAGCTTAATATTTAATAGTAACTTTAAACTGATTTATAAACTGTAAAAATGTCAAATCACGATTTTGAACACTTAAAATTAATATAACTTTATAAATTAATTATACTTCATTTAAAATATGTAAAACATTAGAAATACAGAATTTAATTCATTTAAATTAGTGTCCACTAAAGACTAGAGATCTCTTCAAGAAAATTAGAGATACCAAGGGAACATTTCATGCAAAGATGGGCTCGATAAAAGACAGAAATGGTATGGACCTAACAGAAGCAGAAGATATTAAGAAGAGATGGCAAGAATACACAGAAGAACTGTACAAAAAAGATCTTCACGACCCAGATAATCACGATGGTGTGATCACTCACCTAGAACCAGACATCCTGGAATGTGAAGTCAAGTGGCCCTTAGAAAGCATCATTACGAACAAAGCTAGTGGAGGTGATGGAATTCCAGTTGAGCTATTACAAATCCTGAAAGATGATGCTGTGAAAGTGCTGCACTCAATATGCCAGCAAATTTGGAAAACTCAGCAGTGACCACAGGACTGGAAAAGGTCAGTTTTCATTCCAATCCCAAAGAAACGCAATGCAAAAGAATGCTCAAACTACCACACAATTGCACTCATCTCACATGCTAGTAAAGTCATGCTCAAAATTCTCCAAGCCAGGCTTCAGCAGTACGTGAACCATGAACTTCCTGATGTTCAAGCTGGTTTTAGAAAAAGCAGAGAAACCAGAGATCAAAGTGCCAACATCCGCTGGATCATGGAAAAAGCAAGAGAGTTCCAGAAAAACATCTATTTCTGCTTTATTGACTATGTCAAAGCCTTTGACTATGTGGATCACAATAAACTGTGGAAAATTCTGAAAGAGATGGAAATACCAAACCACCTGACCTGTCTCTTGAGAAACCTATATGCAGGTCAGGAAGCAACAGTTAGAACTGGACATGGAACAACAGACTGGTTCCAAATAGGAAAAGGAGTACGTCAAGGCTGTACATTGTCACCTTGCTTATTTAACTTATATGCAGAGTACATCATGAGAAACGCTGGGCTGGAGGAAGCACAAGCTGGAATCAAGATTGCCGGGAGAAATATCAATAACCTCAGATATGCAGATGACACCACCATTATGGCAGAAAGTGAAGAGGAACTAAAACGCCTCTTGATGAGAGTGAAAGAGGGGAGTGAAAAAGTTGGCTTAAAGCTCAACATTCAGAAAACGAAGATCATTACATCTGGTCCCATCACTTCATGGGAAATAGATGGGGAAACAGTGGAAACAGTGTCAGACTTTAATTTTTTGGGCTCCAAAATCACTGCAGATGGTGACTGCAGGCATGAAATTAAAAGACGCTTACTCCTTGGAAGAAAAGTTATGACCAACCTAGATAGCATATTGAAAAGCCGAGACATTGCCAACAAAGGTCTGTCTAGTCAAGGCTATGGTTTCTCCAGTGGTCATGTATGGATGTGAGAGTTGGACTGTGAAGAAAGCTGAGCACCAAAAAATTGATGCTTTTGAACTGTGGTGTTGGAGAAGACTCTTGAGAGTCCCTTGGACTGCAAGGAGATCCAACAAGTCCATCCTAAAGGAAATCAGTCCTGGCTGTTCATTGGAAGGACTAATGCTAAACTCCAATACTTTGGCCACCTCATGGGAAGAGTTGACTCATTGGAAAAGACTCTGATGCTGGGAGGGATTGAGGGCAGGAGAAGAAGGGGACAACAGAGGATGAGATGGCTGGATGGCATCACTGACTTGATGGACATGAGTTTGAGTGAACTCCGAGAGATGGTGATGGACAGGGAGGCCTGGCGTGCTGCGATTCATGGGTCGCAGAGTCGGACACGACTCAGCGACTGAACTGAACTGAACTGAACTGATGTACCTTATATCAAGTATTAAAATGTATCCAAGCAACACAAGGTAGTCACTGTTTCTTTCCTCAAGACATTTACAACAGAGATCAGATTTTCACAGGGACTAGAGAAAAACATCGAAGACAGCAATGGCACCCCACTCCAGTGTTCTTGCCTGGAGAATCCCAGGGACCGGGGGAGCCTGGTGGGCTGCCATCTATGGGGTCGCAAAGAGTCAGACATGACTGAAGCGACTTAGCCCCAGCAGCAGCAGCAGCAGCAGAGAAAAACACACTACAGAAAGTACACTTAAAGAGACGATAGAGAAAAACACTCTAGAGAATGTACACTTAGAAACAAAATCACTGCACCTAAGCAATATAAACAGTAAGAGATCAGCAGACAGAGACTTTTATCTAGGAAGAAGGGGAACAAAGCTGAATCTTACTATTTCAAAACTAGCAGCATTATTGTTTTCAAATCAACAATACTTACAAATTGCTATAACTCGACAAAAAATATCTAAATGGATGGATGCCACCCCAATATGTTTTAAAACTTTGCGCAACTCAGTTCAACTTCAGCACAAAATTATAAGAGTTAACTGCATTATGCAGAAATGGCCCTTAATGTTTCATATCCTGAAAAATCATGGATGTGAAAACCTTAGTCTTCTTCCCCAAGAGAATAGCCAACCTATTCCTCAGGCTGAGTAGCCCAGGCACGGAAAATTGTTCAGGCTGTTGGATTGGAGCATTTCTGGGACTGATGCTGCGCTACCACTACTACTACCCAGGCATAATTGGCATTGCTAGTTCTTTAGTTATTGTTGTAGCTGCTAGGAGCCTTTTAATAGTTTATTTAGAGAAAGAAAAGAGGACAATTGACCCTGGGTGGTTCTCAAATGGTGCTATTACTGGTTTGTTTTCATAGATTGGCAGTACCCCCAAAACAAGCAATGTTCAAGAAATAAAATTACAGTTGTATTAACAGCTTCAAATTAGGGGTATTTTTTCAAATCATTGTGTGGGGCTTTAGTGGCGCAAGAATGAGTGGTTTTAATTCGGCCTTCTTCCTCAGAAGGCTTGAGGAAAACTCTTCAGCCCAACAACAGAAGGAAAGGAAACCAGGACAAGAGCCGCATTATCACTTTATGAAATTACTGGTCAGCATCTGAGGACACATTTTCTTGATTTATTCAAAGAATTAAAATGCTGGGATCTGCGCCTTTGTAGTAGGACATATATGAAGTTGACAGATCCCAGTTGAGGGAAAAATCTTCAGAAGCTGAACTGCCCCAGGTTCCTGCATAATAAAATGATCCTCTGAAAAGTTGACTAGCATATTTTGGCTGGGAGCACCAGAAAATACCACAAACACAATATTTGTATAGCTTATAAAACACTCGAGCTGAATATTAAAAGCATCTGTTTTCAAGGAATATAATTATAAAGTACTTGAAGTGAATCAAGAGGCAGGATTCACAAAACATTAAACATGTCATAAACAAGCCATTTGACTCATCCAAATACTATGGGTAATAGATGGACTACTGACTTACAAAGGAATACTTTCATTGAAGATTCTGACATCAGAAATCATTACAGGAAGGGTCAAATGCTCCCTGATGTCATTCTGGGATGGGTAATTCTGGGCCACTTACTTAAGCAGCCTGATAATCTTTTTTTTTTTTTTTTAAGAATAACACATGGTCAAGGATAGCCTAAATATTTTACCTTTTGAGAAACATGTAATCTGGCCAATTTATGCAGCCAAGACCACTCTTCAAAGTATGTGTTGATGGTGAACACTATAATGATTTATATACTCATGAACTGTGGCCACACTTGATCTGTAAAAGGGCATTAGCTGTCATTCAGGAGTGTAAAACTCAAATGTGACAAAAGACAAAGTATTTCTTTTGTTTTTTCATTTGAGCATACCCAAAACAAGAAACTTTACTGTGGACATTCCAGAGTCAAATGTTAATTCATAGTGGTACTGCTGTTTTGTGAAAAGAGAGCAGACAGAATCCACTTTCTAAGATTAAATTGAAACTTCCTTCCCCAAATGTTAAGCTAAAATTATGGGCAAAATTCTTTTCTCACATTTGCATCATGGGACTTAAGCCTGTTATTCTTTCCTCCTACGAGACAGGCTCCTAGGAGTCCTACATACTTATCGGGAGCAAAATACTGGATTTGACATCTGCAATATACATCTTTGTTGAATTTTGTCCCAAATCAAAATAAAAGCCTGTCGTATATTGTCCTCCAGAAGTCTTAGGAAAGAGTTTGTTATTGTACGGTCTCAAAAACTCATATGAATTTTCAGAAAGATAGCCTCTGAACACATTAATCCTGTAGGACTATGCCAATGAAGAACAACCTCACACACACACGTGCATAAAATTTGTACCATTTACAGGAAAAGAGAGCAGGAGGAGGAAGATGAAGAGGAGAGGATGATGAAGAATAAAATACCATGATGAAAAAGCAAAAAACAACAAAAAAGTGATCACTAGGTGTAAAAACTAGATGTTTCCGAAAGCAATGGGATTCTGAGTGCGTATCCTGATGCACTCGACAGAAAGTTCATGGGGAGCAGCTGCTAAAATCGTAAGACTCTGAAACAAATCCTGAAGTTTTATGTTCTCTTTTATAAAATCCTCACTTTCCTTTTTTGCTCATTTAATGTTCTTTATTTGACTGCTGATTGGGGTATTCGACCCTGACAGTTCTCTTCACAGACCAAATGCTAAGCCTGAGAACTTTTAGCAAGCCACACACAAGACCAGCCTGGGGACCCAATGACATCTTTGAACTCTATCTGTTTCCTCAAGCTTGATTAGAGATTTTATCCTGACTGCCAAAGGGAATGGGAACCTTTAATGAGAAATGGTGTTTCGTGCAGCAGCCATTGATACAGAGAGGAGAGGGACTCTACAAATTAGAGGCTAGCTGGGCTGAAAAATCACTGTAAAGAACTGAACCATTATAAATCACCATATAATTAGGCATGTGATATATGGAATGAGCATAAAACATATGGAGAACAATCTTTGTAGATATTGTTAAGATGAGTCTTAAATGCCACCATAAATGTTTTGCTATCTCAAATTCGTAGCACTAGTCTGAATCAATGAAAATCGTACCATATGAAAAGGGAAAATATATATTACCACATCTCGTTATTTGATGTTCTTTTCACCGAAAGAACACTTTTTCCATTTTGATGTGTAAGGTTTCTGGGGGGGTTGGGGGGAGGTATTTCCACTGGTGTCATTTTACCTGTACCATTTTCTTGATTTTATTTATATAGAAAATAACTGAGAAATCAATTTTTTAAAGAAAAAAGTGCAAATGCTTTCTGTAAAACATTACGCTCTGCACTTCAGTAGGTATACCATTAAACATGAACTCATCTTATTTCAACTGAGAAACAGCAAGCTTAAAATTAAAAATCTGAACTAGCGAGCCAAAAGATTCAACTAATGTGGTGAATATTATTTTATAAATTAATAAATTATCAATGGGATTAGTTGTGAAGATGTGATTACGTATTTCAGTACAGGTGACCCATTAAATTATTCTATAGGTCTCCATTAAGTTAATATAAATTTTTCTGATGTCTCTTGGATATAATTACATGCATTTTCTGTATAGACTGTGACAGTTAAGTCACATTCACAACTGCCTAGGAGATCATCAGATCACTCAGAGGAGAGAAGCATACCCAGCTTCTAAAGCTTTGTTTCAATGGTTGCTAATACGCAAGATGAACTTAAAAGACTGCTTTATTTTAAACTTTGTCAAAATTTCAGTGCTACCCATTCAGGAAAATAATGTTCAAAGTTTCAGACAAGCTCAGGCATAGATTTTATATGGTCTGCAATGTGACGAACTCAGCAGGAACTGTTGGGAGATACCATGACTCTTGCTTATTACTCTAGCAAATTGATTACCCCCACCACTTCATGGAAGGCAGACTTGTACTGTGATCTCTATAGGGGCCCTAGTTTCTCTTTTTTGTCTTTTCCCTTAACTTGATAGCATGTTGGACCACCATAATTAATTTTAACTTTTAATGGCCATTCAGCATGGGAGTCCCACACAGACATAACGGAACACTTCTCAACAGTCCACATGCCAATGATCCCAATTCATTTTGACTGTTACGGGCACCAAGGTCAGGATTCTTTGGGATGTTTGCTTATCACCTAACATATGAGTGTCCCTTCCATCTTTGTGTCATATGCAGATTTCACCAGCATTACTTCAGCATTTTTTGTTTTGAAAGGGCATAGTAAAAAAGTAAAAAAACAGCTAAATAGTCTGTGTGCACGTATGCATGTTTATACTCTCAAGTGTACACACATTCATCTTGGGAACCACTATTTCTTTAGAGTATTTTTTGGGCCAGTGTCGGGGTCAAGGGGAATTTTTAATTTTCCTTCTTTTGCTTTTACAAATATTTAAACCCTTATTGCTACAAGAGTATAGCTGATAATCTTAAAAGTCAGAATGAGTTTTCCCTTCAGAGTCGCTATTTTGGAATCATTCTGGTGTTTTGTTTTTTTTTTTTAAGATTATCAGTTATGCTCTCTAGCAGTGAGTGAGTGAATGAGTGAAAGCTGCTCAGTCGTGTCCAACTCTTTGTGACCCCATGGACTATAGAATCCATGGAATTCTCCAGGCCAGAATATGGAGTGGGTAGCGTTTCCCTTCTCTAGCGGATCATCCCAACCCAGGGATTGAACCTAGGTCTCCCACGTTGCACGCGGATTCTTTACCAGTGGAGACACAAGGGAAGCTCTCTCTAGCAGTAACAAAGGTTAAATATTTTAAATATCAATAAAGGTACCAAAGGAACCCAACGGAGGAAAGGCTAGTCTTTTTAACAAATTATGCTAGCACTTGATATCCATATGGGAAAAAAATGAATCTCAACACCTACCTCTCATCATACAGAAAATTATTTTTGAAATGAGACATAGATTTAAATGAGAAAGTTGAAATTATAAAGCTTTTAAAGGAAAACATAGGAGAGTACCTTTATGACCTGAGTGGTAGAAAATATTTCCTGGAGAGGACACAAAATGAAACCAAAGGAAGAGAATTTTAGAAATCAGACTATCAAAATTAAAAAACATCTGCTTATCCAAAGACATCATTAAGAAAATGAATAAGCAACCACAACTGGGAAAAAATATGTATCTAACAAATAATCTACATCTAGAATATACAAAGAGCTCTCTGTGACAGCTTAATAATTAAAAGATAAACAACTCAAGTTTACCACATAAGCAAAAGATTTGAACACTTTACAAAACACACACACACACACACACACACACACATATATATATATATATAAACGACTAATATACACATGAAAAAGTTTATCAGGAAAATGCAAAGTAAAATCATAGCTACACATACTCTGAGAATGGCTAAAATTAATAAATGACCATAACAAGTGTTGGTTTGGAGGTGTAGAAACACTGCCCATGGGTACTTAAAATTGTATTACCACATTTGTTTCTTACACAATTAAACACCCACCCTTTGGCCCAGCAACTCAAGGCATTTACTTACGAGGAATGAAAACATATGTGAATAAAAATACTTACAGAGAAGTGTAGCCTAAACTAGAAACAACCCAAATGTGTAAGACAAAAATGGGTAACAGCATTGTGGTATGTTTATACAATGGAATATTGCTGTGCAATAAAAACAAACCAATTACTGATAAGGTACAACAACATGAATGAATCCTGTAGACATCACATTGACGGGAAAATGCCAGACAAAAGGTCACAGATTGAACGGCTCCATTTACATCCCAAAATGTCATGAGGAGGTGACTCCCGCTTGCTGGAGATAATCAAAAATAATCAAGGTGATCACTTGTTAGGGACACCACAAGCTAAATTAGGGTCCAGGCGACCCTAAAGAATCTTTCCAACATTCATCTTTTCCATTTATGTTTGTTTGAAAGTACTTCACTTTCCTAAACTTCAAAAGTCAGTCTTAAACTTTAAACTTTAGCAGCGGACTGAATATAATTGCTCTGGCAGTATTTATATTATTGCTATCTTGACAATAAATCCAAAATACTGTTTGGAAAAATCGGCAGGATGCTATTCTATGAGAAAAGGCAGGTAAGGACTCAAGCCCATTGCTTAATAAACATGGTGGCTTATATCCGGTAACAGTAATGTTGACACATTAGTTAGCGGTCAAATCAAATCTTAGTATGGACTGAGAAGTAGGAGCATAATGCTGCCTAGAACCTGTCAGAGAGAAAAAATTTATCTGGCTTAACAAGCAGCTGCAGTTTCAAATCTTATTCTGCATGCAATCTGTTGCAACATGTTGTTTTGCTTGAATGATAGGAAGAAAATTTCGCCTCATGCAGGTATGTCTGTTTCTAACTATAAACATGGAATTAGAAAAGGGAGTATCTTATTAATATTTTTAGATTGTTGGGAATATTCCTTGATACTATACCAAACCCAACAAGTGGTAATTTCTTAAAGATGTTGCAATGTGGAATTTAAAGCAATATCAATGGATTTTTTTTGGTACCATTTCATTAAAATCAATTGGTCTACATTGCAATTTGAATGGATCTTTTAACTATGAATGATTTTGTAACATCATATACTGGTCACATGAAAAATCTAGGTTCACTGAATTATAAAGATCTTCCAAATAATGGCGTATTTTATTACATAAGAGCAAAAAACTCATATCACGGCTAAGCAGACAACACCATCTTCTGAATGACAGAGGATTAGAAGAGCTATCTGGCAGCAAAGGTTCTGTTATTCTAAACAATCTTCCAGGGTGACCTTGCCTCTGAAGATGAAAGTATTTGAAAAAGATAACGAAGAACCTGCAACATATAAAGAACTAACTAACATTTAATACCACTGCTGATAACATGAGGGGAGCTTCCAAGTTCATAGTGGCAACTTCAAATTTTCAAAAATTCTAATTTTCGCTTGAAATGTCAAATTTGTATCATTGGCAACAAATGCTATCCTTGAATCAACAGTTATTTATTTATGAGAAAATACTTGCCAAATACCTAACTCTAAATAACTGTATTGTGTACATCAGGTATTCTTTCAAGTAACAGTGGTCTTCCATTAACATGCAAACTCAAACAATAGCACAACTACACTTTCTCGAGATAATGATACTTAGGGATGTAGCAGAAGCGCTTTATGTGTACCTCCCATTTTGTCACACAAAATATTAAAAACATATATACTGAAAGGTGGAGGCCACTGCCTTTCTGCTAAGATTTCAACAATTTTTTCCATCACTGTATCAGTGCAAATGTTAACATTATAAAAAAGTCAGTAACAGTTTACTATTATTGTAGAAATTTGACTTTGCAATCTAGCTGAAAGAGTCAATGGGATTCAGGGACCCACAGACTACACATTAAAACTACAGAAAAAGCAGGAGAGAAGGAGAGAGAGAGATTGATTGACTTAATTAAATAAATATCATTCAGCATACTGAAGTGTGGGCTTCCCCGGTGGCTCAGTGGTAAAGAATCTGCCTAGCAATGCAGAAGCCAGAGGATACATGGATTCTGTCCCTGGATTAGGAAGATCCCCTGGAGGAGGAAATGGCAACCCACTCCAGTATTCTTTGGAGAATCCCGTGCACAGAGAAGCCTGGCAGGCTACAGTCCATGGGGTTGCAAATAGACACGACTGAAGCAACTTAGCACACATGCAGCATATTGAAGGAATTATTATTAAGAAAAGCTATTAGTATATAACCAGTGTCTTAGGAAGGAGATAAAATCCCCACCCATTCTCACCCTGGTTTACAGAAAATCAAGACTATAATTTCCCATTATCTAAATCAGAAATAAAAGATTTACATAATATGTATACATATATATGTATAGACACGTGTGTATAGGTATATATACACATACATAATAAACATCTTGACTCCTATCATCGTGGTTTTGAATAGTCAAGAGTGTAATTTGGTCTTGAACTGAGAACTTTAGCTGGTTTTTCTCCCTTGTGAGATGGTGATGTAGCTTTAGCCACTAAAACTAGTCAAGTTTTGGTTTCTTACTGTTCAGAGGTCAGATTTCCATCCACCCCAATCTCTGACCTTATCACTAAGCATCCCACTACTGTATTATTCAAGAAAGACAGGACCATGATATTTAACTCTTCCATCTCTTAAGTGCATCATTTTGTGGGACAGATGCTAAGGAGGAGGGAAATTTGCCAAGAAAGGCTTTAAAAAGACACAGTAATTAGCTAAAGACATCACTCCTCCCCCAGGACTAAAGAAAGACAACATTCCTGATTTTTTTTTAAATGCCCTTTTAAAATATAAAATAGCTCTCTGCACTTTTTAGCTCTCATCTGCCTGCCAACATAATAACATTTCTTCCCACACATGTCCGCATTAGGTCAAATATGGATTTTGGAGCGGGATGAATAAAATACAGCATTTGTGAAAGAGCAAAATATCAGTCACATCCAACTAGCCAGATATTATCAAATATCAAGCAGCCAACAATTCGATTCTTTAATGTTCAGACTGTCAGTTAATAGGACCTCAGTGAATTGAAATCAGACTCCTCATACTTTTCCTTTATATTTAAGTAAATTTATATGAAAAAGATTACTACCTTCATTTTCCTAACAGGTCACACTGACTTGCTTGTTTTCTTCCTTCTTTCCTTCCTTCCACAAATATTTTTTTTGGTATCTACCAGATGCCCGATACTGAGTATTGTAGCATCTCACAGCACAATATTATGCCTCAATGTATCTAACGTTTTTAATCTATAGAAGTGATTAAAGAATCTTTAGGAACCAATGCAATAGAAACTGCACCTATAATACATAATTATCGAAGACAGTCATAGCTTATTTCCTGTAATTAGGAGCTCTCCCCCAGCCTCAGCCATCTTTTCTCCCATTTGTGTCCCAATTTCTGTGCTGGTGATTATATGCTGTATTTTCAGTATCTCCTGTACTGTATGCAATTTTTCGTATTGTGTGATTCCCTAACTTTCACTCAGTTCCACTCATTTAACAACACTGTTCCCTTTGTAAATAGTTTACTTTTTCTTGCTTGGCTGTTTTTATTGCTATCGCTTAAATTCTGACTTATCTACTGCCATACTTATAAACTATACATAAACCTACGATGAGTTTATCATGATGTTTATTTAGGTTTTGAGGGGTTTTTTAAATTGTTTAACTTATAGTTTTTTTTAAATTTTGATTGTGCTGGGTCTTTATTGCTGCATGCGGGCTTTCTCTAGCTGCAGTGAGCAGGGCCTTCTCCTGGCTGCAATGTACAGGCTTCTCAATGCGTGGCTTCTCTTGTTGCAGAGCCACAGGCTTCAGTACTTGCAGCTCACGAGTGCTGGCTCAGTCATCATGGCACACAGGCTTAGCTGCTCCACAGCATGTGGAATATTTCCAGACCAGGGACTGAACCCATATCCCCCACCACATTGGCAGGTGGATTCTTATCCACCTGTACCACCAGGGAAGTTCCAGTTTTTTTGAGGTTTTATCAACATTTAATTAACATGTAGGACTTCTCTTGTGGCTCAGCTGGTAAAGAATCTGCCTGCAATGCAGGAGACCTGGGTTCGATCCCTGGGTTGGGAAGATCCCCTGGAGAAGGGAAAGGCTATCCATTCCAGTATTCTGGCCTGGAGAAGTCCATGGACTGTATGGTCCATGGGGTTGCAAAGAGTCAAACACGACTGAGCGACTTTCACTAATTAACATGCAACATTATATCAGTTTCAGGTGTTCACTATTTTGAAATCTGTGTATATTGCAAAATGATCATCACAATAAGTCTAGAGAACATCCACCGTCATACGTGGTTACAAAATCTTTTCTTCTTACAATGAGAGCTTTTAAGATCTCTCTTAGCAACTTCCAAATATGCTATTACTACCTATTGTTGACTACAGTTACTGTGTACATATACAGTATATGCTCTACATATACATCCCCAAGGCTTACTTATTTCATAACTGAATATTTTTATCTTTTGACTGCTTTCACCCATTTCACCATCTCCTTTCCATTCACTCCTCACTTCTGACAATCACCAATTTGCTCTCTACCTCTATAAGCTCTGTTTTCTGTCTTGTTTTAATTCCACATAGAAATGAAATCATACAGGATTTGTTTTTCTCTGTCTGGCTTATTTCACATAGCATAATGCCTCATGTGACCACGTCGTCACAAATGGCATGATTTCATTCTTTTAGGCATGGAGTATTATGGCTGAAGAAAATTCACGATGTCTAAGGAAAATCTTGGCTATGACGTTTGAATTCTAACTCTAGCTTTGGGAACCTAGGTAGATCACCTAACCTCAGCCTCTGTTTTCTCAACAGCAAACTGGGGCTAGTGATAACTTCTTCAGAGATTGCCTTGAAATTAAATAAGATAGCGTACACAGTGCTCTTAGCATACTGCTGGGTACAGAATTCACGGAGTGGCAAATACCAGTCCAGTGAAATTAATATGGTAAATGAGCTACATTCTTCCTAAGTTCACTTATTATCTTGATTGCTATGGCTTAGTACACCTCCCGCTTTCCTTCAGGACACTGCCTTATACAAGGGATTACAACTTTGGTGGAACGCGGATACTCATCTGGAATTTAAACAACAATATAAAAGAATATATGACTAAATTGCAGTAAATGTGATCCAGACTGAAAGTATCATGAGATTTCAGAGAAGGGAGGAGTCACTCTAGTCTGAGCATTAAGAAGTTTTCACTGAAGATGAAAATAGAATAGGCTAAACTTAGCAGGAAAGATATTAATCAGACAATGGCCAAGACAACAAGAGCCTTCATAGTAAATAAGAGAACCAAATACAAAGGCAGAGAGACTATGGTCTTTCCCAGAATATTCTATGGCCTGATTTGATTTTTTCTTCTACTGAAAGATCAGGTTGGAGAAGTGCATTGAGGCTCCATGGTGGTGAACTTGGGGTGCCTGGTTGAAGAACTTAAATACTGTATTATAGAACAACAGTCACATTAATTTATTGATTTACTCAATTAATACATATTAAGTGTTTACTATGTTTGGCTCTAGGGATACAACAGTGGGGGAAAAAAAATCCCTGAATAAAAACATTATGAAATGTATTCTATTCCATTCTCACACCCAAATGCCCAGTGGTAGAATAGACAAAACAAGTGAGAAAGCTGGCAGGATAAGTCACTAGGGACCACAGCACTGGCTGATCATCAGTTTTGTGTGCCAACCTGATTGAGCCACTGGGTAGCCAAGTATTTGGCCAAGCATCATTCTGGGTATGTCTGAGAGGCTGCTTCTTGGTGAGATTAA
Organism: Capra hircus; assembly: GCF_001704415.2. NCBI lineage: Eukaryota > Metazoa > Chordata > Mammalia > Artiodactyla > Bovidae > Capra > Capra hircus. The sequence goes on from NC_030814.1 coordinate 21,927,477, forward strand.
CATTTGAATCCACAGACTGAGTAGGTAGTTCTTCCTAACGTGGGTGATGAAGACCTAAATAGAACAAAAAGTCTGAGTAAGAAGGAACTAGGCTGGCCTTAGAACTGGGACATGGATGTTTTCCTGCCTTCAGATTCAAACTGAAACACTGATTCTTCCTGGGTCTCAAATCTGTTGGTTTTCAGAATGGACCTACACCATCAGCTCTCCCGGGTCTCCAACTTGTTAAATGCAGACCTTGGGATTTGTCAGTCTTCATAATTGCATGGGCCAACTCCTTACAATAAATATCTGCATATATACATAACTAATAGGATATACATAATATGTGTGTGTTAGTCGCTCAGTCGTGTCCAACTCTTTGTGACCCATGGACTGTAGCCTGCCAGGCTCCTCTGCCATGGGATTCTCTAGGCAAGCATACTGGAGTAGGTTGCCATTTCCAGATCCAGCATTCTTGCCTAGAGAATCCCACGGACAGAATCTAGAAAAATGTATTTTTTAGTAAAATGTATCATGGTAAAATGTATTATAATTATACTCTACATGTATTTTATGTATTATAGTAAAATGGAATTCAGAATAATTATATTGATGAACCTATTTGCCAGGCAGGAACAGAGACACAGATGTAGAGAATGGACTGTACACAGCAAGAGGAGGAGAGGGTGGGACGAATTGAGAGATTAGCATTGAAATGTGTATATTACCATGTGTAAAAAGACAGCTAGCAGGAAATTGCTATATAACGCAGGGAGCTCAGCCTAGAGGGATGAGATGTGAGGGGAGGCTTAAGAGGGAGGGGATATATGTATACCTGTGGCTGATTCATGTCCAGCAGAAACTAATGCAACACTGCAAAGCAATTATCCTCCAATTAAAACAATTTTTTTAAAAAGAGAAGTTTTCAGAGCAGAATTAATCTTCTGTCAGTACACGGTGAGAATTAGAAAAGAGGCAAACTAAGGACTCAAAGACCAGTTGAGACAGGCTCTTGATTCGATCAAAGTTCAAATGAAAGTGCAGAACAGAGGCATGATAGTGAGACCAAACAGGTGCACTTGAAGAAGTGGCAGCAACAGAGAAGGCTGAGGAACGGAGCCTGCCATTCCAACACAGATTGACAGTTAAGGCTGCTGGCAGTGTTGTAAGTGTTAAAGTAACACTAATTAATAGAATGGATATATTTCAGAATTTCAGTGGCCCAAGAAATAAGTCCATTGCTCGCTCACCCTAACACAGTCCTGTGTAGCTGTGGGGTAGTTGTCCTCATCACAAAGATTCAGAGTCCTAGACTTCTATCTATTCCAACGACACCACATCACAGGGCCTTGGAATCTTCAGAAGATGGATAAACAGCCTGGAGAATCAAGCAGGGAGTTTTGGATGGGCCTAGTCTGAGAGCAGAGGACATCACACCTGCCTGCATCTTACTGAATAAGAACAAGGCCATACCTAACCATAAGAAAGACAGGAATTTGATAAATAACTAACCCAGTTGTCACATGAAAGGAATGGGACTTTATTCTCTTTGAGCCTATCTTTACAACTATATAATGAAATGTCTGGAATTTCTACTCTCTGCAATTCCTGCCAATCTTTTTAAATTTTTCGTTACTTGAGTGGTTTATTAACCAGTAGCAGAAAAAAATACAGAAGCCAGAACATTTCTACCTTAATTTACTATACTACACATACAAAATAAGGTCATGTCCTTAAGACCGCACCTTATAACATTATTTTAAATGGTGAAAGCAAGGTTCAAATTACATATTTCATGACATTAGCAATTACCATAATACTGATCACACACGATGGAATGATATCACACGATATTTCCTTCTTATGTTCATGGATAACCATAGATATTTCTGTAGTAATGGCAGTGAGTACATACAAAAGGATAATGTGCTTCTTTAGACTTTTATTTAATTAACACTGAATGGAATTATGCTTAGAATAAATAAAAGACGAGCAGCTTTCTTTTCATTCTCTTTTCCTCTCTTGTTCCTAACAAAAATAATTTATAATTTCAACTTTTCCTGCTGCTACTCCAAAATCCCAGTTTTAAAACCCAGTTAAAAGATGCCAACATATTCCAAAGTGAGAGAATGCTTTGGATTCTGTACTCCTCCTGTCTTCTACATCTTTAAGAGATTTTTAAGTCTTTTCTTCCCCAAGCTGCCAGTTACACTGAATTGTTCTGAAATGTGAATGATTTTTTTTGTGTAAATATGAGCTTCCATCGACTAGAGCAACAATAAGCACTTCACACTTGTCATTTACTAAAACCTGCCTTTTGAGCCCTGTCAGTCATGTGCCTCTACATGTGTGTTTCTTGGTTGGAGCAGCAATGTTTTATGGCAGCTTCTGTTCAGGAATTCATGTCGCTACTTGGCATTTGTGTAGTTCAGCTGTTAGAAAGTCAGGGTAAAAGGATAGAAAATACACAGGAGTGAAGGTTTCAGGAGCAAAGAGGGGAATAAGAAAGGGCTTTAGGTTATGAACCAACAATGCCAGTCGAGTGGCATCAGTGAACCGCAGGCACACCCCTTGGGTTTAGGAAAGACAGTGCGACAGAACAGATGTAGCTCACACTCATCCTGCTGATGCGGGCGGCCAAGTGCTGCTAGAGAGGGCAAGTGTTGCAAGAAGCATTAGCAGTTACGCTCACCTCTCAAGATTTTTTATCCTTGCAACACTAAGCTTGATTCCAATGTGTGCCTCTGAGCTTAGATGAGCTTAAAGCAAAGACAAAAGGGGCTATGGAAGAGACAGGCATATGGATAGAAAGCTAAATACTTTCCTTGTTAACCAGGATTTACAGAACTGTGCATTATTCGTAACATGGGTTCAAATATGCCCAGAAGTTCAGATATTTATCCAACATTTATCTGCATAAAATCATATCCTTTGGGGTTGACGCATTTTAATGGGAAAATAACAGGAATAGGCTTTCCTCTGGAGTTCTCAAACATTCTCTGAACTTCTTCTTGGTGTCAGATCACTAGGAACCTTGTGTGTTGTGCTTAGTCACTCAGTTGTATCGGATTCTTTACAATCCAATGGACTGTAGCCCACCAGGCCCCTCTGTTCATGGGGATTCTCCAGGCAAGAACACTATAGTGGGTTGCTATGCCCTCCTCCAGGGGATCTTCCCAAACACAGATCGAACCCAGGTCCCCTGCACTGCAGACAGATTCTCTACCGTCTGAGCCACCAGGGAAGCCCCTAGGAACCCTGAGTTTAGAGACTTAAGTTTCAGGGAGCAACCTCTTTTAAAGTAGGTAAACAAAAAGTAATGCAAATTCAATTTCACCCCTTTCCCACATAACTCCAGGAAAGATAATTCAGGTTTTCACCCTGGTTTAACTGACATCTTCTATTTGTGCATGCTAAGGAGAGAATGTAGATTCGAGAGGTTCTTTGGAAGATGTAGATTATAAAAGACAGAGGTAAAGATACAGAGATAAAATTTAAAATGTACAGAAGTTAAACATATTTTCTCCAAAAACCATTGCTTCCACACAACTGCTCCTTCACATCTTTAACTAAACTTGAGTCTTGCAAGTGATGCATTTTTAGATCTGTTGCAAAGTTTATACCATAAAATATCCATGTCTTATTCATATTTTAATATTAACATATTAATATTTTCATATTATCTTAGTAGAAAACCTCTTTTAAAAAATCAATAGGAAATGACAGTGAATAACCAAAACATATTAGATTTTAAGACATGAATACAATATAATACTTACAACAGATTCTCACTCATCTTCAACTCTCTGGAGCACTTACATGTATTCTAGTTTCATTTGCGCTTATTCATTTTTAGCTGAAAAAAAAAACCACCTCAATCTAATAACTGAAGTAGTATTATCCATTATGGTCATGTGTATTGATAGTGCCCAACAAGAAGAATGTTTTGTATGTGTATACAATGAACAATGTTCTTACACTTAATGTCTTTTCACATATAATGGAAAAAAAAAACTGTCAGCCAGGGGTATATACAGCAATTTTTACACACCTATCGTTTCCTTCTTTTTAGCCATTTGTCCAACCAAAGAGTAAATTAAATTGCCTTGCTTTTCTCTTCCACACTTAAAAACTGGATTTCAACAATTCCTTGAGCCTTAGAATTTTCTTTTAATACAGCAAAGTGGTTAACAAAGTCATACCATCAATCTGTTTCAAAAACTCAGCAACAGAAGTATTCCTAAGGTAACAAAGTAAAAAATGACTGAAAGCAGCTAATTATCAACTAACACCCAAGTACTTCAAAAACAGTGAGGAGTTGGTCATGAAACCAGGACAGCATCTCAAGTATTGAGTAACTCTATGCATGTCACAAAACTGGGGAATTGCTGACTTTTTTCTCCAAGGGACTGACAGTATATTTCTAATCCACTATTAGAAACTGTATAGTAAAAGGTTTAGTAAATGAATGCTGTAAAAGGTTTTACAAACTAACATCTATCTAGTCACACCTTTACTTCTGAAATCTGTGTTAAGTACTGAGGCAGCACATATATACCGCAATGGGTATAATACAGAGAAGATTAGTGCGGCCTCTGTACCCTGAGGACATTTAAAATTATGAAGTGATCTGTTTCTTCCAGTGATTACCAGGGACCAGGGGATGTAAGGGGACGGTGGCGGTAATGACCACAAAGAGCCTTGTGAGTGGTAATAAAAATGTTTTAGATCATGACTGCAGTTGTGGTAAAATGACAGTATACATTTGTCAAAACTCAAATTGCAGTCTCAAAACCGGTAAATTTCAATGCATGTTAAAGCTTTCAAATATTTAAAAAAAAAACAACCTTTGTAAGAATTTTGATTCTGCCATCCTTTGCCCTAATTGGGGTGATAAAATTTCACAAGAAGCACAAGGACTTTACCCCTCTATTTGTCTCTATTTGAGGAATCTGGGCATGACAGAACCAGTAGGTCTTATAACAATGCATCAAACTCTTGCAATGAGATCAAAATTCACCATATTTACTGCAATAAATGTTTCAATGGAATGTGTAATAGTTGCACATCACTGACCTAGGGCAAATACGGAAGAAACATGGAAAGTAAAATGATTAATCAATGATGTGCTGCTGCTCGGGAAAACAAAATACTTTTGAAGATAATGTCTTTCTCCAAGATAAAAATTATTAAATGTTTGATCCCAAAAATTTATTTCTCCAGCCATTCATTAGATTAATCCTTTAAAAATACATATGTGTGTGCATACATTTGCACACGTTATCCAAAGAAAACTGGTATGTGTTGGTCTGTCTCCAGGACATGCAGTCAGGAGGAGAGTAGAAGTTTGTTTGGTAAAAGAGTTGCTTATTGTCTTTTCTCCCTCAAGGCTTTCTTTTTGGGGGGCGGGCAGGAGGACGGCATATCAATCTGATGAGGTGGGAAAAATAAAGCTTGAACAGCAAACAAAACTGAAGCTAAAAACAATAGAGAAGATTGATTAACCCCATGTTATCAAGCAAGTGTCAATAGCAAGAAGCTACTGGGCATCTGCGCTGTTTTCCTCTAAACTTTGAGCCTTCCATCCGTCAAACCTCCAGATAACCATCCATCATGGATTCAAACTGGCGAACAACTGTGTGGTCTTTTGATAAGGGACGGTGTCACAATCTGCCTCCTTCTCTTCCCACATCTAATGGAGTAAGGCCAGGCCGCAACAGCTGCAAAGAGCCCAGAGACATTCTTTAGCACAGAAAGTCTCAGAAAATATGTACAAGAGGAATCTTAGCCACCATCAAATAAAATCTAAACTCAATGATTATTTAACTTAGACGTTTTAAGTCAATTGTATGTCTTCTTTCTAACACTAGTGTCGATAAACCAATTTTTATTACAATTAAATGGCAAAACTGGCATTTAATGGCAAAATGCTAATACATTTTAAAATGTGATGATGTTAACAATCTCCTGAGAGCTACAAGGCAGCATCTATGTAAGTAATATTTAAAATCTGTGGCTAAACTCTACTGAAATTTATCCAGTGTCTACAAGGAAGTAATTCAAACATTTAGATGAACATGTCATTCAAAAAATGAATAGGAAGCCCCGCCTCTCAGCAAAAGTATTGGCCTAACTAAAAAAGAATGCTCAGCAGCATAAAGAAAATGACCATGTCGTAATATTAGGAGAAAGTAAGCAAAATTTTAAAATATGATGAGTTGTGACTATCACTATGTTAATAAATACTCAGAGGAAAAAAGTGGTTGAAAGTTTACAATGTGCCTCAATTGGTATGTTAGAGTAGTGGGATTATGGACAATAACTTTTTCTGCTCTTATAAATTTTTTCCAAAAATTGTTTTATTATTTCTTGACATATTTTTTCTCTACACACATGAAAGCTTAGCAAGTCTACATTAAATGATTTCCTAACAATCTATGTCAGCAAATATTAGCTTTAAGAGAGTTCTGTATCATCACCAGTAGGGAAGATGTATGTCTTATCAGTGCAGCTTGCAACTATCCTATTGTGGACAGCAGGTAGCAGCCTCTCGAAAGGAAGCAGTTCAAAGGTAGTGAGAAGAACTGTAATTCCAGGTAAGAGTTCTGTGACCTTGTCTTAGTATTCAAGACCTTCCAGTGGAATGGAATAAAGTGGAGACTGGGAGAGACGCTCTGAAATGTATGTAATCAGTTCAGAACCTCGTAGAACACCCTGATGTTCTATGAGGAGATATCTGCCCCACCCTGACCACATTTCTCCACTTGGGCTATATTAGTCTGCGACTTCTTTTGCCTTCAGATCTACTTTGGGGGTTCATTTTTTACTTATTTTACATGTATAAAAAAGATTTAAGGGGAAACACTGAGTTTCCTCAGGCCCACAGCCCTCTTCTGAGACTCCAACTGTTGTGATGTCTAAAGTACTTTTTCTTATCCTGAAAGCATTTCAGCATTTTGGGCTTCAACCAAAATACACACACCTAGCAGAGAATTGTAATGATTTGGCATCATTTTCAGTTAACATTAATTTGGGAGTGGGCAGGGATATGGGCAAAATAAAACCTGTGAGAATAGGACCACCAAAAGGGAGGAGACGTTTACAGAAAAAGAAGGGAGGAATCGCACAAATGAAATTTTGCTTCATTCACCATTTGATCCTTCGTCAAACCTGTTGATGCTGGTTGGGTAAGAATGTGAACGTAAGAATCTGACCAATCCGGACTCAAACTCCATCTCTATTGCTTAGTAGTCATGAGGTCATAAGCAAGTTACCTAACCTGTTTCAGAAGTGCACTTCCTTTACTGTCTATTAGGGAAAGTAATACATACTTCACAGAAATATCTTAAAGCATAAATTAGGTAATTATGTATTTAACCATAATGGAATAAAAACCTCATAAATGTAGTTATTAAGTTTTCATTTTTTTTCCACTTTAGTTTCTTCTGCAAATTAGGGATACAATGTGCCCCTTAAATCCATATTTGCAATGAGCTTTGAAACTTCATTAAAAATATTTGATTACAAATAAACAAACGAGACCTAATCAAACTTGAAAGTTTTTACACAGCAAGTGAAAGTCACTCAGTTGGGTCAAACTCTTTGTGACCCCATGGACGATGCAGTCCATAGAGTTCTCCAGGCCAGAACACTGGAATGGGTAGCCATTCCCTTCTCCAGGGGATATTTCCAACCCAGGGATTGAACTCATGTCTCCCGCATTGCAGGTGGATTCTTTATCAGCTGAGCCACCAGGGAAGCCCTTACACAGCAAAGCAAACCATAAACAAAATGAAAAGACAACCTGCAGAATGAAAGAAAATATTTACAAATGATGCGACTGACAGGGGTTTCTTTCGTAAACATACTAACAGTTCATACAACTCAATCTAAAAGCAACCCAATCAAAAATTGGGCAGAAGACCTAAATAGACATTTCTCCAAACACATATAGATGACCAACAGGCATATGAAAAGATGCTCTACTTGCTAATCATTAGAGAAATGCAAATTAAAACCACAATAAGGTATCTACCATATGATCCAGCAATCCCACCCCTGGGCAAGGGTGGAATAGATGAAAACTCTAATTTGAAAAAAATACACATATCCTAATGTTCATAGCAGCACCGTTTGCAATAGCCAATACATGAAAACAACCCAAGTGTCCATCAGTGGACAACTGGTTTAATATTATGTAGTATGTACACTGGAGAAGGCAATGGCACCCCACTCCAGTACTCTTGCCTGGAAAATCCCATGGACGGAGGAGCCTGGTAGGCTGCAGTCCATGGGGTCGCGAAGAGTGGGACACAATTGAGCGACTTCCCTTTTACTTTTCACTTTCATGCATTGGAGAAGGACATGGCAACCCACTCCAGTGTTCTTGCCTGGAGAATCCCAGGAACGGGGGAGCCTGGTGGGCTGCCATCTATGGGGTCGCACAGAGTCGGACACAACTGAAGTGACTTAGCAGCAGCAGCAGTATGTACACACACACACATGCACAATGGAGTATTACTCAGCCATAAAAAAGAATGAAAAATGCCATTTGCAGCAACATGGATGGACACAGAGAATATCATATTGCCTGAAGTAAGACAGATATCATATGATATTACTTATATATGTGGAATCTAAAAATTGATACAAGTGAACCTATATACAAAACAGAAAAAAACTCACAGACAGAAAACATGATTACCAAAGGGAAAAGAGAGGAGAAAGGAATAAATTAGGAGTTTGGCATTAACAGATACAAACTACTATACATAAAATAGCCAAGAAACAAGGATCTACTGTATAGCACAGGGAACTATATTCAATGTCTTATAATAATAGAAAATTATCAAACATATAACTGAATCACTTTGCTGTATATCTGAAACTAACACAGCATTATAAGTTAACTCTACTTCAATTAAAATATCTGATTACCATCCCCTAAGTCCAAATTTGCAATGAGTTTTGAAACCTTATTAAAGATGGTTAACAACATCACTGGCCTCACGATGCTCAAGACTTGGTCCCCAAAGGCCATGATGGTTCCTGAGGATGCTATTTTCTGTCTTGAGAAGCTCTAGTTCTGTTTCCTAGCTGTCTGTGAGAGGGGCATGGACACTCCATTTATATGCTTCTTGGATGAGTAATTCCAACTGCCTCTTCCATACTCACCGGTTACAGAATGTGATGCACTCCCCAGACGTGCACTGAGAGCGGAGCCACATGCAAACACCAGTAGAGAAATGACTCCCAACACACATCCTCAGAAGTGGCCTCTAAAATTCAGAGGGCTGAGCGAACAGCCACAAGAAGCCCAGTTATGAGTGTGCAGTGTCAGCTGACTGTCCTGAATCTAAAGGTTTGCTCAACCCGAAAAACTGCCAGAGATGTTGATTCTTCATTAGCAACACATATCTCTTGAAAACTGAATAGCAAAGAGGTTCTAACTGCATGTCTTTAGTTTGTCACATACAAACTGTTTGGAAGTCCCAAGTTCCAAAACATTATGAAAAAAATCTTCCAAGAATGTATAGCAAGAGATAATTAGAGTATGAGCAAATTGCAGTTTTTTTATTAGGTTTTTTTTCTTTCCGCTCTATAGGTTAGAATAAATACAGCTTTAAACAACAATCTATGGCATGTTAATTGATTTGTCCCTGATGTTCTCATGAAGTTAGCAGGAGTTTTGCCCACAGAAGAACCATCAGAAAGAGCTCTTTGCTAGGACCAAAAAACACTAACTATTTTCTATTTGATAGGAAAATTAAGTTCATATTGTATGTAATAATAATCCATGATGCTCTCATTATTTAGCATGCAAATATTACTCCTTCAAGTATTTTCAAATTAAAACAAATGCAACTCAGCTTTTAAACATGGGCAATTGTGAAACTTGGGTCTATTAGACTAGTAAGTAGAATAAAATTCCTAACATTAAAAATGAGGGAAATATTGTAATTTTGTTTATTATACATCTCAATAGCCGAAGAGGCAAAAAAAAAATTATTTTTACTGAAGCATTTCCATCTACGAGGAGCTACTTCACACACACACAACCCCTAATACATAAATGTGTGCAGCCGTTTCTTCCAGGAGGGCTAAGCATATGATAGCCATGATAAAGCATTGCTATACCCAGAAATACCGCTCTGACATAGTGATATGTGACTATTCAGTGAGGAGAGTGTTCAGGATAACCCAATTTGAGAAGGCTGTGTTACAAGATCAGATTCTATTTTTAGGCTGGATTTTTCTAGACAGATGTTGAAAACCCATCAGGAGAATTTTAAAAGTATTATTACTGGTAAGTTATTGCACCCTTAATGTGGTCCGTACTGTGGCAACAGAAGCTTCAGGAAAACATCTTTTCTTTCTGTCTCTTTTTCTCTTTAAACTTTATTTATAGCCTTGCAAAAGACTAGCATTCACATAACCCGCCTTTGCAGGCGTGCCAGAAGATTAATGATATCGCAGTGTTCTTGAGAACAAAAATGTGTCTACCACTGTGTTGAATAATCTCTCCTTTCACACATTAAAAGTGAGATGAGGCCTACTTTAGAAAGCAAGGACAATGTGTCACAAAGAGTTAGTTGGCTTAAAGACATACCCGTATTGCTATCCTGAATCACAAATTGTTTTCATGCATGTTATCTTGAGAATAAGAAAGCTTTTATCACCACTTTTTAAAAATTTACATAAAGCCTCAAAATCTGACTTATTCCAACATTTTTTTTACAATCTGTTGCTTCTAAGAATTGAGAATTGAGAGAAAGTTGTACACTGTGACCTCTTTTACCTCTACTCTCCTTAAATTTGGCTAGGACTGAAAGCTATTTCAAGATTTAAATATTATAGATGCAGTCATTTATGTTAAAGCTACCTTTGCCTAATTTATAGTAATAATAATAAGCTAAATTTTATTGGAAACTTTCCTTATGCCATGCCATTTTAAGTGTTCAACATGAATTATCTCATTTAATCCTCGTGACAATCCTAAGATAGTTGCTGCTATTACCCTTTGATGGAGGAGAGGATTTAATGTCTAGGGAGATGGATGACTCACCCTGAGTTACCCCTCCAGTAAGCAACAGAACTACATCTCAAATCCAGGTCTTCAAAGTCACACTCTTAACCACCACGACATATTGTCTCTTGGGCTATATTTAATACAAACCTTTATTCAGCTAGGTAATATTTATAGATTATGTATAACTTCCAGGAATTTCATCACCATATTTATGTACATGCCATATCCCAGTCACTGCCACTGACTTTTGGAACTATAAAAGTGAGTAAAACACAGTTCTTGCTCTCAAAATGTACTATGGCAATGAAGCAAACTGAAGATTTTACCGGGCTCTAGTTACTCAGTTTTCTAGACTCACATGACATCCTATAAAACACTAAAACTCACATCTCACACCGAACAGAATTCACACAACTACATGTGAGCTGAGGTATGCTTGCTTGTGATTATTTTATAGGCATTTTACTATTCATTAATACTGATGTATTTTTCCATAACTTATAGCCAGTACGTATTTCTCAGAGTTTTGGATATTTTTGCCCAAGTTCTATGCCAGTAATGCCTAAAAGTACTTTGGCCTTGATGGGGAACACAGAAAGGCAATCTAGGAAAGTAACACAACGTGGTAATAATAGAGAGATGTGCAAAGGTTATTGCTTCACAGAACAAAAGAAATTTGAGGAAAATCTTGAGATATAAACATGATCTCACCAAGTAAAAAAAACAACCATTTACAAAGCTATTGAGCTATGTGATGTTCAAAAAATGTCAAGTAATATTGTGTGACTTAAGAAGCATATTTTGGCAGCATGACAAGAACATAGGGATAGAAACTAAATACAATTCAATGTCTTTTCACTGTACATGTTTTCCCTTATCTGAAGGAAATTTTGATATGTATTATACTTTTTCTTTACTATACTGAACAGCTTGGTTTTTTCTAAAGCATAATTCAAATAGTAATTAATATTCTTTTTCAGACATCTTTATTGCCAATTTTCCTATAGGAACTAACTATACAGTTTAATTCAGAATATTAAAACAAGTATTTATCAATTATTTAGGATTATACTATATATATTCACATATAAACATAATATTTATAGTTTATATGACATATATAGTACAAATATCATTATATAATGTATACTTGAGGCTTCCCAGGTAGCTCAAATCATAAGAATCTGTCTGCAATGCAGGAGACCTGGGTTCAACCCCTGGGTTCAATCCCTGGGTTGGGAAGATCCCCTGGAGAAAGAAATGGCTACCCACTCCAGTATTCTTGCCCTGAGAATCCCATGGACAGAAGAGCCTGGTGGGCTATGGCCCATGGGATCACAGAGTCGGACACAACTGAGTAAGTAACTCTTTCACTTTTTTTCAATGTACACATAGTATGTAAAACATAAATACAATATAGACAAAAATATAGCTTCAGAGTGTATTTCTGTGTACGTGTATATATATTATAAATTAAATATTAGGTTTCTGCAAAAGTAACTGCAGTTTTTGCACTGTTGAACTTTGTCATTTGATATTAGAATACATTCCTAAATAAATGTGGTTATGTTGTACATCATTTTAATGCACATTTCTCAGTTTATGGTTTCTTTGCTAATGACATTACTTGCTGTATATTTTATATGTATTTTACACTAGGGAAATGATATTAGATAAAAAGCAAATTTGAGCAATTTTCCTATTCAAGTTCAAAAGCAGCAGAGACAATTCACAACATCAACAATGCATTTGGCCCAGGTACTGCTGACAAACATGCACTGCAGTGGTGGTTCAAGAAGTTTTGCAAAGAGGACAGGAGCCTGGAAGGTGAGGAATGTAGCGGCTGGCCATCGGAAGTTGGCTACTACCAACTGAGAGGACCATCAAACATGATCCTCTTATAAATACATGAAGTGAAGTGAAGTCGCTCAGTTGTGTCCGACTCTTTGCGACCCCATAGACTGTAGCCCACCAGGTTCCTCCTTCCATGGGATTCTCCAGGCAAGAATACTGGAGTGGGTTGCCATTTCCTTCTCCAGGGGATCTTCCCAACCCAGGGATCGAACCGTGGTCTCCCACATTGCAGGCAGACGCTTTAACTTCTGAGCCACCAGCGAAGTCCTATAAATACATGAGAAGTTGCCAAATAACCCAACATCAATCATCCTATAGTTATTCAGCATTTGAAGCAAATTGGAAAGATGAAAAAACTCAGTGAGTGCCCCATGAGCTGACTACAAATCAAAAAATATCATTATTTTGAAGTGTTGCGTTCTTATTCTATGCAACAACAGTGAACCATTTCTCTATCAGATAGTGATGTGCAATGAAAAATGGATTTTATATGGATGATCAGGTCAGTGGTTGGACCAAGAAGAAGATCCAAAGCACTTCCCAAAGCCAAATTTGCACCAAAATAAGGTCATGGTCACTGTTTGGTGTTCTGCTGCTGGTCTGATCCACTAGTTTTCTGAATCCCAGTGAAACCATTACACGTGAGAAGTATGCAAAGCAAATTGATGATATATACCAAAAACTGCAAGGCCTCAGGTCAGCATTGGTCAACATAAAGGGTCCAAATCTTCTATATGACAACATCCAACCACACGTCACACAACCAACACTTCACAAGTTGAACAAATTGACCTACAAAGTTTTGCCTCATCTGCCATATTCACCTGACCTCTTGCCAACTGACTACCATTTTTTCGAGCAGTTTGACAACTTTATGCAGAGAAAATGCTTCCATAACCAGCAGGATGTAGAAATGCTTTCCAAGGATTCCTCGAATCCTGAATCACGATTTTTTACACTATAGGAATAAACAAACTTACTTTTCTTTGGCAAAAATGTGCTGATTATAATGGTTTCTATTTTGATTAATAAAGATGTGTTTGAACCTAGTTGTAGACAGAGAGGGGAAAAAAATGGAAACAGTGATAGACTATTTTTGGGGGCTCCAAAATCTCTGCAGATGGTGACTGCAGCCAAGAAATTAAAAGACACTTGGCCCTTTGAAGAATGCTGTGACAAACCTAGACAGCATATTAAAAAGAAGAGATACCATTTTGCCGACAAAAGGTCCATATAGACAAAGCCATGGTTTTTCCAGCAGTCATGTACAGATGTGAAAGCTGGACCATAAAGAAGGCTGAACACTGAAGAACTGACACTCGTGAACCGTAATGCTGGAGAAGACTCTTGAAAGTTCTTTGCACTGCAAGGAGATCAAACCAGTCAATCCTAAATATCATTGGAAGGACTGATGCTGAAGCTCCAATACTTTGGCCACCTGATGCAAAGAGCCAACTCACTGGAAAAGACCCTGATGCTGGGAAAGATTAAGGGCATAGGAAGGTGGGGTGGGGGGACAGAGGATGAGATGACTGGATGGCATCAACAACTCAATGGACATGAGTTTGAGCAAACTCCAGGAGATAGTGAAGGACAGGAAGCCTGGTGTGTTGCAGTTCATCAGGTCACAAAGAGCCGGACATGACTGAGCGACTGAACAACAACGATCTAAAATTCATTGTCTGAAACTGCAATTATGCTTAAACCTATTATATACAAACACACATATATTTATTAAACAAATAAATTAGGGATTATGTATATATATATACACATACACACAAATATATAATACTTTATGTCCCTAACTTTAAAATGAATGTCCACCAGAAAAAAATGACCAAATTCTGTATTTCCCACTTAGAAATTTAGACCAAAAACTGACCCAAAAAATGCTTTTAAGATTAACTAGAAAGCTTTGAAGGTAAAACAATTTGTAAAAGTAGGGAGGAAATCTACCCTGTAACTGTTTTGTTTTTTTTTTTTTTAAGTAGTTCTTTCCAAACTATTCAACACATTAAAAATAACGGTCTCCAATAGGTAGAACTAATGGAAAAACATGAATAAACTTTTTGGCCAACCCAACATTATGGAATTGGGAGTTTATCATATAAATTAGTTTCCTTTGTAAAGAAAGAAGTAGAATAAAAGGATGAACATGTATTTTAAAATACAGGCTGAAAAAATTTTAGGCCATAAAGTACCAAAAAATTAATGTGAAAAAAGCATCGAGAACTGGAAAAAAACCTCTCCTTTTCAAATTATAATGATGTGACACCTTTAAAACTATGCTTATTAAAATAAATAAACTGAATAAAATACAGCATGCATAACTGTGGACAGACAAGACTTGGTTGCTTCCCAATGCCTAGGTATTTGTGTGGAGAATAACACCAGGATTAAGTTATGTTGTTCTAACATTAAATGGTACATTACCCCAAAGCAACATAACTCAATGCTTTAAAATCTTATTCCTGGTAGAGTAGTACCCTCAGTTTAGTTGTACTGATGTTTTAATAAAATTCTGTATTCTCTTGTATTTAAAAAAGAAAAGCAAATCATGAGCTTTGACCCATTTCTCAGTTATTCTTGCTTGAAAGTCATAGCCTAATATATATGCACTTACACATTTTTATCCTATGCATTTGAAATGACTAACATTAAGCTAGATGCCAAGAATATGACCTTGAAAAACATAGACATGAACTTTCCTCTGCCGGAAGGTAAGTGTAATAAGGACAAACACGCAAATGGACAATTGCAAAGCAACATAATACATGCTATGAAGGAAAAACTAAAGGGGTCATGAGAAATGTCAAGAGAAATGACTTGGAGGAATCAATGCCTAGGAAGGCTTCCTGGAGGAAGTGAAGTCTAAGCTAAAACCTACAGTATTACTGTCAACTGAAGGAGAAAAGGATGAAGAAATCAGAGAAGTTTTTTAGGCAGAGGAAATAGTGTCTGCAAAATGCCAGAGGTAGGAAAGCAGGGCTTTTGTGCGGGTGGGACATTGGAGAGTTAAGCAAAGATCATTTCACATAGGACTTTACACGTTGCATTAAGACGACTGAATATTTTTAAGCTAGGGAAGAACATAAGTATACCTGCTTTGTGAAATGGTCTTTCATCTTCTCTATAGAGAACTGAAGACTAGAGGTGGGGAGACCCACTATGAAACTGTTGTAATAGGTCAGGCAAGAAGTGAATGAGAGTAGGTACAGTCAAGATAAAATGAGATTAGTGAAAATGAAAGTTGCTCAGTCGTGTCCGACTCTTTACAACCCCATGGACTATACTGTCCATGGAATTCTCCAGGCCAGAATACTGAAGTGGGTAGGCTTTCCCTTCTCCAGGGGATCTTCCCAACCCAGGGACTGAACCCAGGTCTCCTGCGTTGCAGGCAGATTATTTACCAGCTGAGCCACAAGGGAAGCCCAAAACAAGAATTAAAAAAATATTTTAAGATGAATAATACATAGGATTCATACTGTGTGTGGGTGAGTCTGGAGGAGGAATGGTAGAAACAAATATAAACCTCAGTTTGATGAGAAACTAGGAAGATAGTGGTACCATTTAATGGCAGTGGGGTAGCCAACAAGCCTAATTCTGAATGTGTTGAGCTATGAGAATATTCAGGGCATCAAATAGGGAATGCCTAGGAGACCAGCAGATATAGAGATCTGGTGCTCAGTACTGAGGTCTAGGCTATAAACAGAAATCTGGAAAGCCATCAATTTATAGAGTTTACAATAGTAATTCAAATTCTGAAACTAAACAAGATTGGCCAAGGGGAATGGGTGAAGCAAGAGCAAAGTGTCAAAGGCTGAGCTCTGATAAAGTCTAAGACTTAATGAATACGAGGAACTGCTGCTGCTGCTGCTGCTAAGTCACTTCAGTTGTTTCTGACTCTGTGCGACCCCACAGACGGAAGCCCACCAGGCTCCCCTGTCCCTGGGATTCTCCAGGCAAGAACACTGGAGTGGGTTGCCATTGCCTTCTCCAGTGCATGAAAGTGAAAAGTGAAAGGGAAGTCGCTCAGTCGTGTCCGACTCTTCATGACCCCATGGACTGTAGCCTTCCAGGCTCCTCCATCCATGGGATTTTCCAGGCAAGAGTACTGGAGTGGGATGCTATTGCCTTCTCCAATACGAGGAACAGACGCAGTCAAAAAGAACTATGGAAGAGATGAAGAAAACTTGATGAAAGTAAGAGTAGGGAGAATTTCTGAACAAGAAACTCAACAGTGTTCACTACAGCTGAGAAGTCAAGCAATACAAAGATTAAGAGGTGTCCAACTTCCCTGTAGCTCAAATGGTAAAGAACCTGCCTGCCATGCAGAAGACCCTGAGTTGGGAAGTTCCTCTGGAGAAGGGAATGGCAATCCACTCCAGTATTCTTGCTTGGAGAATTCCATGGACAGAGAAGCCTGGCAGGCTACAGTCCATGGGGTCGCAAAGAGTTGAACACGATTGAGTGACTAACAGACACTCTCAGACAGGCCACCAAGTGACACAGAAGATGGACTACCTCTATTAGTGTACACAAAAATATATATATGTGTATATACATATATATGTAGGTATGTGTATCTTCATATAATCACACACACACATTCAATCTTCATTAACAACATTATAGGGTTCAGTTCAGTCACTCAGTCGTGTCTCACTCTTTGAGACCCCATGAATTGCAGCATGCCAGGCCTCCCTGTCCATCACCAACTCCCAGAGTTCACTCAAATTAAAGTCCCTCGAGTCAGTGATGCCATCCAGCCATCTCATCCTCTGTTGTCCCCTTCTCCTCCTGCCCTCAATCTTTTCCAGCATCAGGGTCTTTTCCAATGAGTCAACAATAAGGTGGCCAAAGTACTGGAGTTTCAGCTGTAGCATCAGTCCTTCCAAAGAACACCCAGGACTGATCTCCTTTAGAATGGACTGGTTGGATCTCCTTACAGTCCAAGGGACTCTCAAGAGTCTTCTCCAATACCACAGTTCAAAAGCATCAATTCTTCACCACTCAGCTTTCTTCACAGTGCAACTCTCACATCCATACATGACTATTGGAAAAACCATACCCTTGACTATACGGACCTTTCTTGGCAAAGTAATGTTTCTGCTTTTGAATATGCTATCTAGGTTGGTTATAACCTTCCTTCCAAGGAGTAAGTGTCTTTTAATTTCATGACTGCAATCACCCTCTGCCATGATTTTGGAGCCCCAAAAAATAAAATCTGACACTGTTTCCACTGTTTCCCCATCTATTTCCCATGAAGTGATGGGACCAGATGTAATGATCTTCGTTTTCTGAATGTTGAGCTTTAAGCCAACTTTTTCACTCTCCTCTTTCACTTTCATCAAGAGGCTTTTTAGTTCCTCTTCACTTTCTGCCATAAGGGTGGTATCATCTGCATATCTGAGGTTATGGATATTTCTCCCAGCAATCTTGATTCCAGCTTGTGCTTCCTCCAGCCCAGTGTTTCTCATGATGCATTATGCATAGAAGTTAAATAAGCAGGGTGACCATATACAGCCTTGACGTACTCCTTTTCCTATTTGGAACCAGTCTGTTGTTCCATGTCCAGTTCTAACTGTTGCTTCCTGACCTGCATATAGGTATCTCAAGAGGCAGGTCAGGTGGTCTGGTATTCCCATCTCTTTCAGAATTTTCCACAGTTTATTGTGATCCACACAGGCAAAGGCTTTGGCATAGTCAATAAAGCAGAAATAGATGTTTTTCTGGAACTCTCTTGCTTTTTCCATGATCTAGCAGATGTTGGCAATTTGATCTCTGGTCCCTCTGCCTTTTCTAAACCCAGCTTGAACATCTGGAAATTCACGGTTCATGTATTGCTGAAGCCTGGCTTGGAGAATTTTGAGCATTATTTTACTAGTGTGTGAGATGAGTGCAATTGTGCAGTAGTTTGAGCGTTCTTTGGCATCGCCTTTCTTTGGGATTGGAATGAAAACTGACCTTTTCCAGTCCTGTGGCCACTGCTGAGTTTTCGAAATTTGCTGTCACATAGAGTGCAGCACTTTCACAGCATCATCTTTCAGGATTTGAAATAGCTCCACTGGAATTCCATCACCTCCATTAGCTTTGTTTGTAGTGCTGCTTTCTAAGGCCCACTTGACTTCACATTCCAGGATGCCTGGCTCTAGGTGAGTGATCACATCATTATGATTCTCTGGGTCATGAAGATCTTTTTTGTACAGTTCTTCTGTGTATTCTCGCCACCTCTTAATACCTTCTGCTTCTGTTAGGTCCATACCATTTCTGTCCTTTATTGAGCCCATCTTTGCATGAAATGTTCCCTTGGTATCTCTAATTTTCTTGAAGAGATCTCTAGTCTTTCCCATTCTGTTCTTTTCCTCTATTTCTTTGCACTGATCACTGAGGAAGGCATTCTTATCTCTCCTTGCTATTCTTTGGAACTCTGCATTCAGATGTTTATATCTTTCCTTTTCTCCTTGGCTTTTCGCTTCTCTTCTTTTCACAGCGATTTGTAAGGCCTTCCCAGACAGCCATTTTGCTTTTTTGCATTTCTTTTCCATGGGGATGGTCTTGATCCCTGTCTCCTGTACGTCACGAACCTCAGTCCATAGTTCATCAGGCATTCTATCTATCAGATCTAGTTCCTTAAATCTATTTCTCACTTCCACTGTATAATCATAAGGGATTTGATTTAGGTCATACCTAAATGGTCTAGTCGTTTTCCCTACTTTCTTCAATTTAAGTCTGAATTTGGCAATAAGGAGTTCATGTTCTGAGCCACAGTCAGCTCCTGGTCTTGTTTTTGCCAACTGTATAGAGCTTCTCCATCTTTGGCTGCAAAGAATATAATCAGTCTGATTTCGGTGTTGACCATCTGGTGATGCCCATGTGTAGAGTCTTCTCTTGTGTTGTTGGAAGAGGGTGTTTGCTATGACCAGTGTATTCTCTTGGCAAAACGCTATTAGCCTTTGCCCTGCTTCATTCCATATTCCAAGGCCAATTGCTCCAGGTGTTTCTTGACTTCCTACTTTTGCATTCCAGTCCCCTATAATGAAAATGACATCTTTTTGGGGTGTTAGTTCTAAAAGGTCTTGTAGGTCTTCATAGAACAGTTCAACTTCAGCTTCTTCAGTGTTACTGGTTGGGGCAAAGACTTGGATGTGATATTGAATGGTTTGCCTTAGAAATGAACAGAGATTATACTCTTTTCAAGATAAGAAAATGGAGACACAAAGAAGCAGCAATTTGTCTAAGGTCCCACAGCCAGTAAGTGGTAGAAGCAGAAACTCAAAGAGGTTGAGGACTTGAGTGGGAGGGGTACAAGTGAAGATTAGCAGGGCACATAACTCTTTCCAGCAATATCACAGTGATTTTCTCATATAGCTTTACCTGGAAAGACTGCCTATCTGGGAAATACTACCCACACCACAGACTAATCTCCAAGGATAGCAAGTGGAGAAATCCTTTTAAAAATCCAGTGCATTTGAATGGCAGTGGTAAAAACATGGAATTTTTTTTTTCCCAATGTACCATGAAAAACAACGCTTCTTAAACCAAAAATTTAAGTATAACCCTGCCTGAAGCTACTTCGAGAATCATTCTAACAAAATTCTCCAAAAGCATCCAAAGTAACTAGAATCTTGAACACTGAGCTTTAAATTCTTAGGATGTCTTTTTATTTGTTTTTAATTGGAGGATAATTGCTTAACAATGTTGTGTTGGCTTCTGCCACACAATAACACTAATCAGCCATAGGTATACATATGTTCCCTCCCTCTTGTCCTTATGAAGTATCGATTGTGTGTATGCCTAATCTGTTAGAACACTCTGTTCATCCAGAAATATCTTTACAAAGCCAGGATATGTTAGACTGACTGGCCAATCTGCTTCACCAGGAGAAATGAGTTAATGATAAACTGTGCAACGAGGAGGGGTTTTTTTTTTTTAATATGGGTGTAAGATCATTGATTTGTGAAAGAGAAAAGAAATTCCTCAATAATTTTCTTTTCATTTCCAAAAACTTTGAGAATATTGTGTAAGCACACTCATCATCTACTAGTACCTTATTATAAACCATTGTTGGATGAGAAATCACACTAAAGTACTTGCTATTTACATGATTTACTACCCTCATATATGCAAATTCTACCATGGTATGAGTGAGAGTATGTTTATAATTACATAACCTATTTTTAAACAGATTTAGAAACACAAAGTCATCTCTGTAGTAAAGAAAATACGAAAAAGATACTTAGGTAAAATAGTTAAAATTATGATAGATCAGCAATTTTTGGAAAATTTAGGAAACTATTCAATTACACTTATAACTCCAATTTTCAATCTGGCAGTCTGTTTTCTGTTTCTTCACTTAAATTTTTTTTTCATTTCTCAAAAAGAATACCAATAACGTCTGCAGTTGCCTCAAGATATTTCTTTGGCCACAACTGCCTATTTTCCGTAATTAAATTTCCCAATGATGGTCCCATGAACTTTACTGTGAGGATGGCTAGCCAAAGACACTGTCTTCTCCCCTCCCCAGATGAAGAATGTAATGGATGCTGAACACAACTAAACATGAAATTGGGAAAGACAATGACTTGTTTTTAACCACAAAAAGGCATAATAATACTTGGTAGAGCCAAAATTTTGGAATAAAATAAGTTCTCTTCCAATATTCTGAAATGTTACATTGACCATGTCAAAATGAGGTTGCTTTGTCCCTAGGACAACCCTGATGTTCCTAAGAGTCACCTCCCCCACACCCCCCGCCCCAAACCTCACCAGTCTACTAAACCTGGTCTGTCACTCCCCTAAGAGAGAGGTTATGATGCCCTCCTCCACTGACAAAAGACACATTAGGGGCTGGAGCCCTGCGCTTGGCTGCAGATCTTATTTTAGCATTGGACACCTGATTTTCAAAGGTTACCTTTCCCAAATTAAAGGAAGAATGAGGCAGATAATGTGAGGGCTCCCCTGTGCTGACTGCAGTTTGCTTACATAAGATCCTTTAAGTTTCTCAATAAGAAACCATACTTCCAGGTGATAAATGGGTCAAATTCACAGAATATTGAAAGTGTGGGAGGGAGGTTGGGCAAGAGAGAGGCTTTCTTTTTTTTTTCTATTTCCAGAATGTGGTATAACTGGGATACTCACAAGATTCTGGTCTAAAGAAAGAAATAAAGCCAGGAAGTATTAGAAAAGTGTGAATATAACAACTGGGAAACACCTCTGTGATTTCTTTCCTTTTATTTTTCTACTATTAATACTAAGTATCTTTTGGTACTTTTTTTTTTCTTTCATTGCTTTTAACTGCCTTCTATTTGTCTTCACCTATCTCCTCTTAAACGTAAAATACTCATAAATTGCCACTGCGGTTATGTGATTCAGTGATATCTGTTCATAAATACTGATTCAGACAATTACCATTAGAATCAAGCATAATGTTCCAGTAGACAGGCATCTACCTTATATGAACTCTCACTCCTACCACTCACCTAGGACACAGAAAATCTACTGGTACTGCTCTTCATTTATTCCAAGTGCTTATTACTGGGACTAGAGAAGGATTACCTCCTACACCATTTTCATTCCACAGTCAAGAATCCTCACTGAACACACGTTTCCACTCTACTCCCATTCTCTTTCTCTTCTGGCTGATGAAAGACTGAAGTTCTGAGTCTCAGGCCAAGCTACAGAGGAATGTAAAAGAACAGAATGGGGAAAAAAGAAGGAAAAACCTGCGTATAAGCTAGTTTTTGATGAATGAGGAATTGCTAGCTCACTTTTCTGCCTTCTAGGCTCATGTTAGTTCTGCCTCTTCTCATGTTAGTGAAGGAGCTATCTTCTTTTTGCTTTCTCAGTAAAAACCATCAATCTTATCAGAACCTTTCTTCAAAGTCCCAAATTAGCTTCAGTTTTTGCAATAAAAATTGGCATAGAAGACTTTTTTTTTCCAGAATGATTTATGCAACTAGAAACCTGATACCCTGAAGCCTACATTTTTCACTCATTAAAGACAATTAATAATCCACTTTGACTCACCAAAACTAAATCTTCCATCAACAATTTCATCTTCCATTTTTTAAACAGAAGCTCTTAAATATACCTGATGAGCACACTGATTATGACTCCAGGGTCAGCTGATGTGGACTCTATCTTAAAGGGAGTTCTTTGCAGGCTCATTACCTGTCCCCCAGCCCCCACTACAGGCTGCTTAGCCAATTTATATCAAGCTGCTGTTTTTCAACCAATTACATCATATTGTTGACTACAGTACCAAGACCAATGCCAGAGAGAGGCAGATTTTTGGTGGGTTGGCTCTGCATCCTGACACAGATATGACTTGTCTTTGTTATTGTATCAGCAGCATCTTAAAACCTAGAGGAATCCATACAGACAGGCGGATCCATCCCCCTGTCTTCACACTGTTAAATAATTATTTTTCACATTCGCATTTGAGGCAGCTGAGGCTCAAAGAGGTTAAGAGACTTGCCGAATACGTTTGTTAAAAGGCAACACGTAGCCCGCCCCTGCATGCACGCTTGCACATGGTACTGTATACGCTTCATTACGCCCAGGAAAGACAAAGGAAAAAGGCCTGCTTCATACTGTCGGTAAGTTTGTCATCTTGAAAAAATTAATCTTCTACACATGAAACCCAAAATATTATATTCCAGTGAGCAAATATACGAGCTACCTGACCTGGATTAAATTGTACCAATTTCTTGAAACCCTCAAAGTCTATTTTCATAAAATGAAGAAAATAGTAACTGTTTTCATAGAGCTTTTTGAGGACTAAATGAGTCAACATACAGAAAGCTCCTCCTAATCAGTGCCTAGCATATATAAACAGCAGCTACTCTTATTCATCAAATCTTGGTGAGTTACTTCAATTTCCCTTACAGCTTGAATGAGACATATTTAGGAAACACAAGATAAAGCACCACTTTCAACTGCATGTAGTGAACAAATACTAACTTGAGGAAGAGTAGAGATCAGGTATGCAAGCGGCTTCATTAAGTGTTACATAATATGGCATAAACAATGGACTCAGACAAATGAGAAAGAAGGTTGTCGAGAAACATCCAGCTTCTGAGGCTGTGCATTAGAAATGAAAACTTGACCCTCTTATAATCTCCTTTGCAGTTACCAGATTTAGCCTGAAGTGACTCCATTAGATAGCAAAGCCGTTTCTCTCCTATTAACTAGAAGCAGGCGATCCAAAATGCCTGACTTGTTTGAAGAACACGTAGGATGGGACAGAGCTCAGAAGCCTGGATGCATGGTGTGGAGGAGAGGCCGAAAACAGTTGCACCATGCATGTCCAATTGTATACATTTTAAGACGCAGCTTATGGTTAGGAAAGATGATAAGAACAACAAAACCCTCCATATGCCAACCATTGTTTCCACGGAAGGCTCCAGAAGCTCAGGGGAGACCTCTTCGTCTGCTCCTGCACTGGCCAGGGCGGGAGAGGCACAACCTGGGGACCCAGAGTTGTTTCTCTTACCTTCTAATGTGGTCTGTCTCACTGTGTGTGGTGTAGGGACTGCTTCGGCTGAACCCCGGTGTTCGAAGATCCTCTCCATGATGTCTTGTTCATGAAGAGCTAGCTCTTTACCGCAAGAGAAGGCAGACTCCCGAACCACCTAGTCGCCATCTTGTGCTGCCGCTCTCCCAGCCGCAGGCGATAAACCCAGCGCCTTCCTTTCTTTCAAATGCTATCTTCATGGGCAATTGAAGACACCAGGCCACCAGATTATTTTTATTTCTAACCACTCTCTCCATCCAACTGTGGCTGTCCAGTGCTTATGCATATTGCCCCAACTGCTTTCCTTAAAGCTCTACAAAATAAGCCCCATTCCAAAGACTAGGTTTTTTTAATTTCTTGGTAAATGAAATTCCTTTTATTGGTGGAATTTGGCCTTTTGTACTTTCTGCTCATGCCGGGACTGAATTCTGACACCACCAGTTACCCAGAAGTTAGAAGACTGCATCTTTACAAGGGGACCAGTCACATTATAGCTCAGCCTTCTTTTAAGAAGGTGGGTTCAGATGGGATTTAACTTTGCTGGAACTCATTCACCCCCTCAGCTAGTTAAGCCTCCTGAGCAGAGAGTGGTGAAGTGGCTAGGAGGTGCTCACTGCCACCATTCAGGGTTCCGTCAACCTCTTTTTATTTCAGCTCCTCTGCATACAGAACAATTCAGACCCTTGCTAAAGCCAGAGATATTGCTTTCCAATAAAGTAATAATGTTCCATTAGCTGTTTAGCTGTTACACGTTTTACCACAGACAGCTCTTCTTTACGCGGCCTGCCCGTATGTGGCCCTGTGATAAACTTTATCAGTGGTCAGCGGGACAGGGTGCAGGCTGGGCAGGAGCACAGTGGCTTTTTATCTAGCTTAGTTCCCTCTTCCATGCCCCCCACCCAAAGCGGCATTTTCTGGGCGTAATTTATGTTGTGGCATTTCTGTCAGTAGATGTGGGGTCAGCAATTTGTGTTCCTAATGGAAGTTTGCATGGAAATGAGATACTTAGCCACAGAATCAAATTAAAGATGGGATAAAATAAAAATTGTACAGCAAAGGTGTTTGTGCCTGCTTATATCTTTAAAAAGTTGTTTTTTTTTTTTTTTAATGAGGGTTGTCTTTTGCTGGGGAAGTTTGTTTTCCATGTCTAAAGTACTAGTATAAGTAATATGAATAGAGTTAAAGCTAAAATTGTGTCAGCGCTTGTATTAAAAGCTGCTACATTCCAGAGACCTTATAGCACTGGGATAGTATTTTAAATTAAAATGAAATGTAAAGTTTTAGAACCCAGAATGTTTAATCAAAACCTGTGGTATTTGTACCTTGGGAAAAAATGTGTACATACGATGTATATTTTTTTTAAGTTAAAAAAACAGCTCAGTGCAAATTTTATTGGAGAAATGATTTCCCTGAATAAACAGTCTTTGTCCCCCATATAGTTTGCCATAATAAGATTTTCAATAATCCCATTGCAGGATACTGAGAGTATTTAGAAATAGCTGCATGTTGCATTAGAAATGAAATAGAAGCATTGTTTAGACTTCTTAGCAAAAGGCCCCTGAGATAGCCCAAGCTCTAGAGTTATTTAGACTCTCAACTTCTCCATCTTAGAAAGAGCTTTTACAGAAATGGGATCCTTATTCCCTCTGAGAGCAGACAGTGGAGGCACGGTTAGTGTCCTTCCGTGCATCTACAACCTGCCTGCTCCTGGCTCATTCTTTTCCTCATAGAGCACAAATTCGCGAGAAACCGAGCGGCTCATGGGCATCGTGAATCCCCTAGACCAAGTTTTGGTACGTTATCACAGGGAGCTTCCTGCCATTGAATTAACAACAGGTTTTTGTCACTTAAATTTCCATGTGTTTCTAAAGTAATTTTTAAAAGGTCTTAATGGCCTTTTCTGCCTTAACTAAAATTTCCTAGTCTATCCATTCATCATCTGGACTGTATCTTTGAATATTTGCTAATATTTTAAGCTGAACGTGAAATGATGGTTGTGTTTTGCACAAAAATGTTCAGAAAGATTTACTTCTGGGAGGTGGGAGGGGGGTTCATGTTTGGGAACGCATGTAAGAATTAAAGATTTAAAAAAAAAAAAAAAAAAGATTTACTTCCGTGAAGGATGTCTGTATTTCTGAAACAGTTTTCCTCAAGTCACACTGGTGAGAAAGACTTGCACTCCATTAGTTGAATATTTTCACCCTTTTCAGATGATTTAAGGGCCTGTCCTTAGTAATTTTTATTAAAGACGAATGTTTTGAAACTCAGTCCCAGTATCCAAGGTGTATCTCCCAGCGCCCTGCTAGGATTCTGAATGGACAGCAGAGCAGCATACACAGTTTACACATACCAAAACGCCAATATATGTATTCAGCTTTGTAAATATGCCTTTAAAAATACCTCGCCATATTTAGCCACTCCTAAATATGTATTTACACAAGTCTACACACTGTAAGTGTTTACCTGGGAGACAGGAAAGGTCTCTTTGGTAAATAATATGGGTTTTATAGCCTTTCATGAAGGAATTTTTTGTTTGCTATGTAAAAAAAAAAAAAGTCATCTCCTCTCGGTTATAATTTAATAAATTTTTTCTTTCCCTGTAAATTTACGGCATAGCACTTGAGGTAAAGCCTTGCAATGTTAAAAAAAAAAAAAAAAAGACAACACTTTGGTATTAGCTTTGGGTACAGAGTGGCTTTGATTCATTTTGCTAAAGACTATAGAGAGTGAAAAACATGGATATGATTTCTGAAAAACAGACAAATAAAAATAACCTGTCAGGTATATTTTAGAGCTAAGGCTATCGAGTAACTACTTTTTTTTTTTCAGATTTAAAAACAAAAACAGAACCTCTAGGAAGATGTAAGTGATTTAAACTATTTTGCCCTGAATTTTCTAGATCACTGCTTACATTTACACTTTATCTTACATGAATAGATGTTGGTTAAATATTTTCAGCTTATAAACAAAACTGTGTTAAATCTAAGGTATGAACAAATTCTTCCAGAAAAGCAACACTGCCCACTACACCAGTCCAAGGACAGAAAATTTTCAGTGCTTACTCTAACTTGCAAATACATTGCCTTGAGCAATTGAGTTGATCTGACTTAGGGTTCTGAATTTGTAAAATTAGGCTGTGACCTACCATAGACCTAATGAATGATGGATCTGTACTCAGATATTAAGTACAGAATACTAATAGCAAAAATGTATCTTTTTTAAAAAGACAGTTTTCTTTTCTTTTTTTAAGTTGAAATAACAAAGTGAAATAGAACATGATGCTTAAGAATTAAAGACATGTCCCATTACTTGGTAGGTGCTCACAATTTATTCACCATCTTCCTCCCCACCTTTACTCTCCCCTGATTAAGGCTTTTGAAATCACTTAACATTAAGCAAGTGACATCCGCTTTTGAGAGCCACATCAGGGTCCCAGAAATGGATATGGCTTAACTTGGAGTCCATTTTTAAAAGAGAGGATCTCTCTGAAGGGATCACTCTCCTCATCAGCTCACTTCCTTCTAGGAAATAAATGTGCAGGATTTCTGGCTGCTTGTCTCTGGAACCACTGAAGATTTTCCTGTCATCGTGGACTTAGAGACCTAGAAGAGAAGAACAACAGGAGAGAAGCCCCTTACATCAGTTCTAAAGATGCTTAATAAATTACAGCTTTGCATTTAAAGGAGACTCCTCTTTCTTTGTTCTACATGTTTCAAAAATGTTCTCTTTCAGGATTTTCTGGGTATGAGTGCCTGTACACAGAATGTATGAGTGTGATTTATGTTCAGGTGGTGGGAAATGTGGGCATTTTTGGCAAGTCCAGATATGAAAAATTTCAGACACTTTTCAGGAGCGAAACATATCAGTTTTTTAATGGGCCTAATTATTTTACCCCCAACATAAAATGCTGGTTGAAATTTGTCAGTGCAAAACAGGTGCTTACATACTTTCCTATCTCATCTCTAAATGCAGCTTGGAAGAGATCAAGTTTATATATATAACATACATGTTTAAAAAATAGGTGTGAAACTGTTTATGTCTCAGATTCAGATGTTTTAAGATACTTTACTTTTAAGTCTTTTTCTTCCATTTATTCTCAAAATGTTGAAGAATGCATCCTATTATAAAAGAATAAAACAATCCTTTAAAAAATAAAATTATGATTTGTTTTACCCTTGAATGTGCTAGAAATTTAAATACAATGATGTGCTTGATGAACATGGAACAAGGGGTTTTGCAACTAGGTCACCAATTCAAATTTGATCCAGAGAGTACTGAATACCCTACAGCTGTCTATTATGAATTTCTAAAATGAGTGCAACAAATAAATATCTGATTATATTTCCATACAGATTTTATACATACTCTACTAATTGAAATGGAGCATAATGTGCTATTTGTGTATTCAGCTTACACTTTGAAAATTATTCTGTATCATCTAACATTTTCACAAAAGGAATAGTAAATCCACTGTCATGC
Organism: Capra hircus; assembly: GCF_001704415.2. Lineage (NCBI taxonomy): Eukaryota > Metazoa > Chordata > Mammalia > Artiodactyla > Bovidae > Capra > Capra hircus. The sequence continues at coordinate 21,956,342 of NC_030814.1, forward strand.
TAATGATATCCACGCATATGTCCCAAAGGATGCAATATATTCCCTACCTTCTGAATATGGACTGAGAAGATACAATTCTTTCGGCTCCAATGTAGATTTCTCACACACCCATGGACATGGCAGACGAGAAGGATCACTCCTGTGTACAGCAAATTCACCCTGGCTATGATGAATGATGTTCCAGGGTACTGTAAGAACTAACAGATGAGCAAAATCACTAACCCTTGTGTTGGTATCTGGGTCTATAGGAGTAGCACTGCCTTCTGTCTCTTAATATTTCACACACATTTGGCAGGGGGAGTACAATTTCTATTCATTTACTTCTGACCAGTCACTCCACACCTTATTCCCACTGAGACTCAGGCACACACGTGGAGTGCCATAGTAGGGAAAAACACCTGCTCTGCTAAGAACTGCCCCTCCATCTCCCTGCCTGTCTTCCTGGAAACAAAGATGAACACTTTGACTCTCTTCCCTGAGGGTTCTTTCCTGAAACTATGACAAGATTTCAGAATTCTTGAGTTTGGCTGGAAACTGAGACCTGCATTTGTTGAGGTGAAGGGAGCGTGTGAAGGGGGCTCAGCTAGAATTAAAATCACAAGGCTTCATGTGGCTGCCAAATGTAATCTTAGAAGTACAGTCTCTATAATCCTAGGCGGCAGTCCCACTGTAGTCTGGACTGTTGAATTAGTCCTGGATGTGTTGTGCTTAGATCTTAATGCTACCTTGTAAGACTGCACAGCATTCAGGGAAGAGACTATAGCTTCATAAGGGAAATACAACCATATCCTATAGAGCTCAGCTAAAAGCACTGGGACTGCTTAGGAAAAAAAAAGTAAAAGAAATTTGAAATCCCCTTTAAATATCTCTGCTAAGCAGAAGCTGTGTTAGGCTTATTCTGTATGGAAGTGTCATGAGATGGAGTCTGGCTGAATATTAAAAACTTACTCTAAGTTGCGCTGTCCTAAGAAGGAAGACTCACTGTCTCAACAGAACTTACACTTCCAGGCACAGGCTAGATGACCCCTTAGGAATTGGGGCAGCTGACCTCAAAGCCTCTTTCTAGTGCTGAAGCTATATGGATCTGTAAAGCCAAATCACCTGTGGAAGGTCCAAAGGTGCTCATGGAGCAGTCTCAGGATACTTGAGAGTCAGGCTGTATGGTCAGGCCATTCAAGATGGCTGTTCTCTTGTTCTCTGTACATGCCCCTGGTCAACCAGACCTTGCTTCACCTACAGCCTGCCCCAGCAAGTACTTGTTCTAATCCTTAGGCCAGAACGGCTTCACCTGCTAGTTTCTTAAAGGGAAACATCTACCCTCATGATGGTCATTAATCTGAGGAGCTATGAGAAATGTGCCCCAGCTGCTGGTTTTCCTGGTAACTGGTGAGCCAACCTGATGATGTCAATTCCTCCTACAAATGGTAGCCTCCTCATTCCTTGAGTAGTGAAGATTGCTATCATGTCCTGCCTGCTGCCTGCTGCCTGCCATACACGGAGGGGGTGTTGCTTTAAGACCCATCTGTTTCAGATGTGTAAGACCCCTATCCAATAAACCACTGACTTCTCTGTCACTGTTTCTGGGCTCTTCCTTTGGTCTCGAGGCTGGGCAAGTACAGGGCGTGCAGGCCTGTGGGTTACAGCCCAACACATGCCAACATAGCCTCGTTTTGGTCTAAACCCAGGACTTCTTTCAAGGAGGAGGAATTCCCAGCAGTGAATGTGATGTAGAAAGAACATGGGTTCTACAATCAGAGACACCCGATTGAGAATCCTGGCTCTTCCATTATACTAGTTGTGTACCTTTGAGGAAAGCAACGAATCTAAGAATCTCAGCCGTAAAACTGGGGATTATTATTCCCAAGTCCCAGGGTAGTTGTGAGCATAGAAAATCATCTGTACACTGCCTGGTATATGCAGTAGGTATTTACTGATGCAGGCGCATAATTCTGTGGTATATACAGTGTCCTAAAAAGCCCACTTCTAGACATCATGGGCAAGGATGGTCGTAATTGCTGTTAAGTTCTGAAGGCACTGAGCTATGGTGATATGTGTCAATTGCCTACTTCATAAAAGTCACCTCTTCCCATCAGGAATACACACATGTATGCTAATATGGACAAAGAAAAAGATCCTACTGTGGAAATTGTGCTATAAACACATAAAATGTGGTAAATGAAATAATAATCACAGTGATGAACTTTATCAAAATTTACATGAAATGAATAATGCAAAGGCAGAGGAAATTATTCTCTATGAGCAGCAGAAATCCTTCTACACAGCTCCCCCTTAATTTCAAGATTCTTCTAGTGAAGCAGAGTATGTCTGATTATTAGCACTCTATCTTTTAAAAACCAAATCACCTAAGGCTGGAAGCACTGGTCACAGTGACAGTAAGAACTATCTGATTTCTTTGCTAAGGAGATACTGTTCATATCTGGCACGTGATTCTTAAATCCCCAAACTAAAAGTTTCGATTTTCCTACCAGGAGGGATTATTTTCAAATATGTGATTATTTTCACATATAAATAGTTGGTGAGTTTGATCCAGTTTAACTGCTGAGTTTATTAACTAGCTATTCGGTAAAATGTAACCCTCAGCTATAATTATTGTGTATAATTATCTCTGTGTTTATTCTCCTTGCAGGTATTAAGCCTGTATTTAACATGGCTAGTCCTCTAAAACTCGAGTCGAAGATCTTTGATCTGGTCAGTCTTTACCACATGTATGGGTGTATTTCTGAAAGGAATTTGGACTTTTACCATCCCCTGAAAGACACTAACAGTAAAACTGGGTTCTTCTCAGTTTTGACAGGAACATGCAATTCACATGGAATTAATAGCACTAGTTACAATTCCTACTAGACGATTCTCTATGCCCAAGAAAGGATGACTAGATTTTATGGAACATTCACTCCTAGGCTGACTAGATTTGATGGCACATTCACTGCTAACTTAAACCAGTAACCTCTCATGCACAGGCAAGTTAAACATTCATTTTACTGTTTCCGTTTCTTCAGGCAATCTGGTTACAATACATGCCTTAATGCAGCATCTATAGATGCCTGACTTGAACTTGTAAGCTCTAAAGGGCAGTGGGGAGCTGGCATTCCAGGAGTACAACTCTCTTGCTCTAGCACAGGCGTTATTTCACATAGGAGAGGGGGCAAATTATTCGATGTCAAAGGCTCTGGGGAAGCCCCTGGCTTCCTGCCCTGCCTTCATGTGGCAGTAATTTCCCTACACAAGAAGGAGAGGGCCTTTCCTTGACACACGGTACCTGCCTTGCCTCCCACACACAAACCCACAAGAAAGTCTGAACCAGCAAGTATTAAGAAAAAAAGTCCTGACCTGACCACACAGCAATTCTGGAGCATGAGCAGTAGCCACTGCCTTGCTCCTGGCAAAAGCTTCATTGCATCCAACTAGAAGTGGGTATAATAAAATTCCTTTGTCAAGAGTCCCGGTGGAGTGTTGGCAATTGAGCGCATATTCTCCCCTTGCTAGGAACGACTATGGAACAGCATGAAATCTATGCTTTGGCAGCAAGGGAACTTGGTGCTAACATTTTTCTAAACTGAAACAAGACGGATGAGTTGGCCTGATACTTACAAGTTATATGATATGTTAAATCACCTCTAAAAATAAAAACAAAAGATTTGAAGAAAGTTGTGAATCTTATGAGAGGAGAAGAACAGTCAGACAAGCTTTCTGCTTGTAAAAAAGTAATTTTAAAGCATGTTGAGAAGCATGAGTAGAGGGATCTAAAATACAGAATTGTGAACCTCTGAAAGATGTTCTAGTGTGTTTAGAATTCAAGGACAGAGGGGTCTGGAAAAACCCCCACAATAATCCAGAGAGTATTTGTTTGCAATCAGTCAAAAATTTCTCTTACCCAGTAATCTGTTATAGAATTCAATAAAGGCCCAGGCATGGATCATAGACACTAAACAAACACAAACATAAAAAGAAACTGCCCCCGCAAAAATCTATTCACAGATATAAGGTATTAAACCCTTTGGAAAGCAAAAGATAAGCACTATAAACTAGAGAAAATTGACTATAGGCATGAAAAAGAAATATTCTAGAAAAACACTCAATTTTTTTTTTTTTTTTTCAAATTTCTCAGTGTGATACCTGGTCTTCGTTTTTGTCCCTCTCCACCTTGTTAGATTTCTTCAATGGTCAGAAACACTGTCTCAGTTTTCTGCAAAGTCAGGATCATTGCTGTGTCTCTTTTTCCTAATTACTGACCCAAAGAAGACAGCCCTAGAATAACACAGTCACAATGCTTCTTCCTTAAAGGATGTTTGGAGATTTCTCTCAGCAGAATATTGTGCTTTCTCAAAGATCCCCAGTCAGTGCAGTGGACAGCCTTGCTCCTGGTCGCCCACTAACCTCATGGAGCGGATCCAGGGGAAAGAAAGAACAGGGCAAAGCTTCCATTCTCTGAGTTCCCAAGACTTTGTGATAAAGCCACTTCATTATTTGTCGTCTAATTCCATCTCAAGCTGTATTTGATTTGAAAAACACAATGCTTATTAGATCAAAAGCCTGGAGCTGATTCATAAAATACGGGACAAAGACACACAGAGAATGCATGAGCATAGTGCAGAGTGACAAAAATAGAGCACAGGACATGTGCATCTTTTCCCTAATATGCCCAAGATTTTAAAAATAAAATGCAGAACCTGTCAATGAGGCTGAAATTGAACCACTCAAACCAGGCTCAGTGTTTACAAATGAGGAAGAGCCAAACCAGTAATAATATTGTGGCACTGATTCTTCATGGTTCTCAGTCACACCCACCTCATCACTTAATATATTTTTTTCTCCTAATGTGTGTTCAATCCTTTTGGACGGCTTGGCTCAGAGCTTAGCTAATGGAGCCAAACCATATCCCTTTGGTTGGTCTTAAGCTTGGCTGGACTTTCAATGACTTCCACATATTAAGAGCCACTCTCACAAAAAGGCTTAATATAATAATGAAGCCACCTACCTAACAAGTAGGAAGAATCAGCGTTTCCCCATCAGTCCTGTAAGCCAGGCACTAGGCTTACAGCCTTACCACAGTGTGTCACTTAATTCTCACAAGACACTGAGGTAGGCAGCATTAGCCCCATTTTACAGATAAGGGAACTGAGGCCGGGAGGTTAGGATTTTCCCAAGGTCACAAGGCTCGCAAGCGGTGGGACCCTGGTTCGGTCAATTACATTCAAATTGCTGCAGGTCCACAGGCTGTTGGTCTGCTACACTTTGAGGCAAATTTCCTGACAAATTAGGATTGCCACTTCCAGAAAATTTAGAAAGCTTCACATGGCTGGTATCCTGTGAAGAACAGCCAGCATTTCCTGGGGAGACTGAATGGGAAATAAACGCTCTCCTTCAGTTGGTGCAGAGGTCTAATGTTCACAAACAATTACAAAGCCCCTGCCCTCAGCCACCAGCACCTCAGTGGGGGGCAAGAAAAAAATTAAGACGGTGGCACACCCAGGATGCAGGTTATTTTCTGTGATTGGCGATTTTTTTTTTTAATTTTTTTAACATAGTCAATGGAGGCTGAGGTCTCCTATATGCAAATACTGGGGGGAGGGGTTACACACTGTGTGAATTACCTCAGGCCAAACCCAAAATAGCCCAGATACTCCCATCACTGAACTTCAAAGCCAGCCCCTTCTCCCCAGTGGTCACCGGGATGGGGGTGGGCAGCCTGGGTGGTCCCTCTACCCAAACACTCCCCCAGCCAGGGAACAACACATGCTTCGCAAAAGACCCAGTTGATAAATACACCCTGCCTTCCCCTAACTGCCCACCCCCGCAACCTGGGAAAAGTCTAGTATATCCAAATCCACCGTGCTCACCCAAGGCAGCACTTTTCCACAGTAGTGCAGGGTCCTCCACTGCGGGAGGCCACGTGGCACCTCATTGGTGGAAAAGCATGATGAGAAGCCAAGAGACCCAAGTTCTGACTCCAGCTATCATTCTCAAGCGCCCAAATCCCAGCGTTCTATGCCAACATCACTTTCCCTGGTGGCTCAGTCGGTAAAGAGACCACCCACAATGCAGGAGACACGGGTTCGATCCCTGGGTGGGAAAGATCCCCTGCCGAAGGACATGGCAACCCACTCCAGTATTCTTGCCTGGAGAACTCCATGGGCAGAGGAGCCTGGCCAGTTACAGTCCATTGGGTCAAAAAGTCTCTCCAGTGTTACTGCCTGGAGAACTCCATGGACAAAGGAGCCTGGCCCACTATAGTCCATTTGGGTCAAAATGAGTCTGTCATGATTTAGTGACTAAACCACCACCACATGCCCACCACATGATCCTCCTCTGGGTATTGGGCATTGGAGCTTATTAGTTTGTTTCCTAAAGATGGGAAAAATATAAAATATTTCTCCCAGATTTCCTCCACCCCTGACTCTATTAGAGAGCACTGAGTTTCAGCAAACAAGCTTCGGTCCTCCAGAGAACTTAACTGGAAATCAGCTGTCACATGTTCCAGAAAGCAGACAGGCGGTCTCAGGGAGAACCCAGACTCACCTCAGGCATAACTTTTCAGTGGAATCACGAACTGAGCAGCAACATGGTCCCTGCTGTGCGCTGGAGAATCCTCTTTCTCCAGCCTTTTCTTGAGCTTTAATCTGAGGGATTCCAGAAAAGCCTGGGAGAAACAGAGAACCACCATCCTATGCAGCTCTGGGGGGAGTTTCTTCTCTTTTATGAAACTCACAAAGGAATCAGTCTTATAGGATCTGAAAGAACACCAAGGTTTTTTATTTTATTTTTTTAATGGCCTCTGGATGTTCTAAGACCACAGGCTACAGAGTGGGGAGGAAGAACTGGCTTTTCTTTGAAACCAGAAAATCCATTTGGCATTGCTGTCCAATAGACACAAGGAAAAGATCCCGTGGTCGCAAGTTGTTTTATCTAATTTTTTCCCTCCTGGTTTTCTTTGTTGTGAGTTCCAAGCTGCTTCACACCCTCCCATCCTTTACAACTATTGAATCTCTTCTACAGATCTGTAAAAATAAACAGGCCATTTCCAGATTACCAGCCAGCAACACCACATCCTGTGTTCGAGCTGATGATAAATAAGAGTGAGGCAGGTAGTCCCCCAGACACATCTGGGAAGCATCCTCTCCTCTGAACAGAAGCACACAGCATTCAATTCCAGCCAAAGCTTGTTTGGCCTTGTGGTCTGCTGAGTTGAAATAGTAATGCTATTTTTTTCTGAATCTAAAGATTATATTTTTCCTCTGACACTTTCCCTTTTTAAAATTACATACACACACACACACACACACACACACACACACACATATATATATATATATATATATATATATAAATCCCCTGGGGGAAACTCTATCGGCTTTCGCCATGAATCCCAGGTGTATTCTAATTAGCTTTAACTTATTAAAAAAAATAATAAACTTCAAGTTGAAGACAGCTAAAGCTACCAGCAGCCACAGTTTGGGCTAATTAACTCTTCTGGTAACATCCAGTGACTAGAAACTGTGGTCTCAAATATTCTGTGATGCTGTAGCTATTCAGGATCCTATCTGCTCTTTTAACTTCTTTTAAATTAATCAGCTTTATAATGATTAACAACCTGAAGTTATTTTTAGCTCTAGTTCTTATTTATTTTTCCATGTATGTATTCTTCACTTCTCCCAGCTAAATCCTCCAATCTCTGCTTAAAACACACAGGATTTTCATGAAAGCAGCATCACTGTCTCCTCCCCACACAAGTGCAAACATACACGGAGGGGGTAAGCGTAGGGAATAATCTTCCTGAATGTAGCATCCTCAGAAGCAAGGGCAGACAGCAACAGGGAAAGAAAGGGAAAAATATTGCCAGAATTCACATTTTGCTCCCCAGTATCTTAAGTTGCCCTCTCCCATCTCTGTCAACCCTCAAGGGAATGTGGCTGCCACTCAGCACCGTCTCCCAGTAACTGTGTAAGGAAAACCACACCTGTGCTTACAGGGCAGCCCCCAGAGGGACCAGCTATAGATGCCTTAGCCATGCCCCGCTGTCTGTCCTCCTGGGCAAGGCTGAGATGGCAAGTGGGCTTGGAAAGGCTGCAATAAAAATGCACTCAATCCCGTTGACCTCTCTCCTGTGAGGGAAGCTTTCCTTTCGGCATGACTTATGTTTGATCCAGCATACAATTTACATTACCTGAGAAGGCTATTCAGAAAACTTAGACAAGAAACAAAAATCTCTGATCTTCTAATGAGAAAAGAGGATACTGGCCCAGAAATCAAGAGCTAGCCTGTAATCCCTTCTTGGCTGTTTGCCGGTTTTTGTGACCGGGAAGCATCGTTTCTTCTCATGAACATGAAGCCAGAGGATTTCTAAGGCCTTCCATCTGCAAAGATTCTATGAAGGGATGTGTGCTCCCCTTTGCCCTTTTGAAGACCAACTGCTAACTTCTGTACAGATATAAGGTGGAGAAATCAGACTCAGGGACCCCAAATTTACATGTCATAGGATCTAAGAGGGAATTTTTAAAGATACATGTTTACCACTCTTTTCTAACATCATGAGATTTTGCAGGCCATTGCTAGTTCTGCATGAAACAAAGATCCACATGAAACAAAATATTTCCCTGATACATTGATCACCAGTCAGAAGGTTAATTTGCGATTTCTTGGTAAGACAAGAAAGCAACTCTAAAAGCTGGACTAAAATGAATAAATATGACCACAACAATAGAAACAGCAAATGAACATTTTAGTCCTTATTTTGTGCCAGACACTAAGCTAGGGATTTCTGCATGTGTTATCTCAGCTGAGCATTATCAACACGCTCTGTCCTCTCATTCAGTTCTCCAATTATCCCCCCAGGCCGACCTGCCATATGCCCACCTCCTGCACGGAGATGTCGAATAAGGCAAGACCTTTATACACAATCACACCAGACCAGTCCAAATCCACCCTGAGAACTTCCACAGCCCTAATCTCAATGCATTACTTCCCAGTGGGAGGAAAAGAGCTCCATATTTGTCAAAAAGAAAAGTCTCCATATTCGTCTCCCTTTTCCAGGCGCACTTCCTTGAAGTCTCCAGGAGTATTTTATCTACACAAGGAGGAACACTCTAGTGTCTGGATCAATATCTGTAAAAGCTTTTAAGCTATAATAACCATGATCTTCAGCACTCAATATATTCTGACAAGACCCCCCTCTATGTCAAGTGAAGTGGGTAAATTCTTAGGTAGGGATTTTTAGACCCACTCATTGCCTACTGGTTCTTCCAGTAGAAAAGTCCATAATCATTAAGCTAAATGCAAAGGGACAGGAATTCCCAATTATATAGTTTTAATTCCCTATAAGTCCGACCAGCACAAACTTCATCACTACGTTGTAGTGTTGCTAACTAATGAGTTGAATTTGGGCAGCCCATTAATCTTAATTTTGTAAACATTGATTTTTTTTTTCTTCTCTGGGTTTTGAATGGAGCTAAAATTAGCATTTTGCTGTTGTTTTGTGGGTTTTTTGTGTTTTTTTTTTAGTATAACCTCCATTTCAACTTCCTGCTACTGTATATTTTATTACAACAAACAGCTCTATCCTTGACCAGGGCCTAAAAAGAAGACAGAAGAGTTCTGGGAATAATAGTCCCACCTCTCGTTTCACACACTTCCCCTGTCCCTTCTGGGACATGGAGCCGCCATTGACTTCTAAGGAAATTCACCTGAGGCTCAATTAAAACTACAGAGCACAGAGAAGAGGAGGCCTGTCCTCACCTTTTCCTTCCCAGTAAGAGCTGTGTCCAGGACCAATCCTGTATAGGAGGACTTTTGAGGGCTTATGGTAAGAGACAAAACTGGGAGGTTCAACCTAGTTCTCATTCGACAACAGAGGTTCATCTTAAGTTCCTCTTCTAAGTGCAAATACCAAAAAACAAAAACTTAAAGGCTCTCTCCCACAAAGAGAGGACTCACAGCTTCCAATTCCCTCCCCCCCACCCCCCAACCCAGTTCTCTCTGGCTTCTTGGTCATTGCCATTTAGCAAACGAGTTTAGGTAACAGTAGTTGTACTAGTATAAGAGGTATGGGGTATAAACTATAACGTTAAGCTGTCTGAGAAGGTCACTTCATTTCACCCATTCTCTCACTGTGGGTTTTCTTTAGCATGCGTGTGTGCATGTTAAATCGTGTCTGACTCTTTGTGACCCTGTGGATTGTAGCCCACCAGGCTCTTCTGTCCATGGGATGCTGGGATTCTCCAGGCAGGAATACTGGAGTGGGTTGCTATGCCCTCCTCCAGGGGATCTTCCCAACTCAGGGATCAAACCGCATCTCTCATATCTCCTGCGTTGGCAGGCAGGTTCTTTACCACTAGCACCTCCTAGGAAGCCCCTTCTCTTTAGAATGTTCTTACTTAAAACAGGCTATCTACTCTTTCTCCTTTTTTTGCCTGTGACAGTACATTCTAGAAGGCTTTCAGCCCTTTCCTCTTATTATTTTCCCCAGATCTACCACCCTGTGGCCTCCAATACTTCCTTTCTCTATTGGACCCCTTCAGTCTGTCACCATCATCATATTTCTGCTGATGAAATACCAGTCCAATCACTAAGCATCATCTGCTCACTTATGACAAACTCAGCAATCAGATTTCTTCTGAAGCATTCTGACATTTATTATTTTCCTTTGATAGTTCATGTTACTCACTGAAAGTCTGGAAGCAGTCACCAAATCAATCTTGGGGGGATAAAAAGGATTTCCATGCAGAAGGCCGTACTTGTGATGAAGCATAAAGGCCCCAAAGTCTGCAGCAGACAGCCAGGTAGAAATCTCAGTTCCACAGTCTACCAGCTGGGTGTCCTTGGGCACGCTGCATAAGCTCTCTGTGCCTCCTTTTTCCCCACCTTCGATCTGAAGGTAGGATAGTCTCTGCTTCACAGGGTGGTTGTAGAGATTCAACAAGAACCTGTGTGTAAACCCTTACTTAGCACAGCACCAGATGGAAAATAAATTCTTAATAAATGCTAACTACAAAACAAAAATGTTAACTCCACTGTTTTAACTGAAGGTTACATCAGTTCCCAGTTGCCATTTGAGAATTATTACCGCACTGTACCGTCTTATTTGCAGTAACATTTTATTCTATGGTATGAGGAACAGTGGGAAGGTATGCATATATGTATGGGGTGGAGGGCTTCCTAGGGGGCGCTAGTGGTCACGAACCCGCCTGCCAATGCAGAAGACAAGACGTAAGAGATGCAGAATCGATCCCTGGGTCGGAAAGATTCCCTGGAGAAGGGCATGACAACCCACTCCAGTATTTTTGACTGGAGAATCCCATGGACAGAGGAACCTGGCAGGCTATGGTCTATACAGTGGCAAAGAGTCGGACATGACTCACATGCATGCATGGGGGTGTGTGTGTGTGTGTGTGTGTATGTGTGTGTGTTCACATATATATAAACACATATACATAAAGTTTTTTTTTACTGACCTGCCTCACGCAGTAAATGCCAGTATTTCATGACATGCTGTCAATCAGCACTGTGAAGGTGGGAAGGGGTAGGAAACAGAGCTCCTGCCCTCTGAAATCCAGCTGGAAGAGAGGACACACTCTCTACAGGAAAACAGCACCCACACAAGGGCCATCTCACACACCTATGAAAGTGAAAATGAAGTCACTCAGTCGTGTCCGACTCTTTGCGACCCGATGGACTGTAGCCTACCAGGCTCCTCCCTGCATGGGATTCTCCAGGCAAGAGTACTGGAGTGGGGTGCCATTTCCTTCCCCAGGGGATCTTCCCAACCCAGGGATCGAACCCGGGTCTCTCGCATTGTACACAGACACTTTACCATCTGAGCCACCATAGTAGTCATTGATTAAGCAAGTGGCACAGACCGTGCTTTGAGAGTTAATACAACGCTTGCCTGACAAAGTCTATGGAGGAGGCAGGGAGTGAGAAGAATTAAAGCTGAGCCCTGAAACACGGGCCTATCTGGACCAAATGAAAGAAGGGAGGTGAACATAACCAGCAGGGAAGTTTCAGAAAGAATGGTCCCAGAGTCTGGACAGACTGTTGCATGTTCAGCAGACAGTTTGGTTCTGAATTCTGCCAGAGCAGAGCAGCAATATTTTCTACCCACAGGTAATGGAAGTCAGACTGGGATCAGCTTCTGTTGGGTTCACTGGATGTGGATTTTCACTTTGAATTTGCTGTTGTGGTCCAGAGGAAGAAGTTTCATCTGAAGAACTATCTCCCAGAGACTGATGGTGGTTCATGAGGACTGTGTGGAGGCCACTGCGGCCACTGGCTCTCAGGGAAACCAAGAATGACTGATCATTAACGTCTGCCACAAGGAAGGAGCAAGAGGTGCCCGACATGCTTTATGTCTGCCATCCAGGCAATGTAAACAATCAAGATCAAGGAGGGCGATTTTAGCCGAAGAGGGACACAATAAAAGAGATGTTTTAAAGAGATTAATTTGGCAACAGATCATAGGATGGGCTGCTGAGAGAAGAGAGGAGGCAAGAAAACCACTTTGGAAGCTTCTGCCAGAATGAGGAGAGCAATGATGCAAACATAAAAGGATTATAGTTCAGAGACTGTACGAACAAATCGATAAACTTAGCATGGCTTCTAAAGAGCCTTTAAACTGAGTGAGGGCGATTGTTAACAGGCCTTACCTTTTAGAGCAGTTTTAGGTTCACAATGCTATGGCCCAGAAGGTGCCAAGATTGCCACCTCACCCTTGCATAAGCCTCCCCATTATCAACCTTCCCCAACACAGTGACACATTTGTACAGCTGATGAACCTACGATGACCCAGCAGAGTCCCCCGAAGTCCATGGTGACATTAGGGTTCACTCTTGGAGCTACACACTCCGTGTGTTTGCACACATGTTTAATGACAGGTATCTACCATTATAGCATCATCGAGTAGTTTTACTGCCCTAGATTCCGTGCTCCGCCTGTCCCCGCCCCACTAGCCCCTGGCAACCATTGATCTTTTCACTGTCTCCACAGCTTCACCTTTTCCAGAATGTCATCTAGTTTGAGTCATACAATACATAGCTTTTCAGGTTGGCATCTTTCCCTTAATCATATGCGCTTAATTCTTCTACATTAGAAGGAGCCCGATAGTTCACTTTTTTCTAGTGCTGAATAACATCCATTGTCTGGATGTACAAAACTTTATTTATCCATTTACCTACTGAAGGACCCCTTGGTTGCTTCCAAGTGTTGGCACTTATGAATAAAGTTGGTATAAACATCCACGTGCAGTTTTGTGTGCAGACATAGTTTTTAACTCTTTGGTGTGAACTCTGAAGGAGCCCAACTGCAAATAGATGGGGAAACAGTGGAAACAGTGGCTGACTTTATTTTTGGGGGCTCCAAAATCACTGCAGATGGTGATTGCAGCCATGAAATTGAAAGATGTTTACCCCTTGGAAGGAAAGTTATGACCAACCTAGACAGTATATTAAAAAGCAGAGACATTACTTTGTCAACAAAGGTCTGTCTAGTCAAAGCTATGGTTTTTCCAGTAGTCATGGATGGATGTGAGAATTGGACTATAAAGAAGGCTGAGCACCGAAGAATTGATGCTTTTAAACTGTGGTGTTGGAGAAGACTCTTGAGAGTCCTTTGGACTACAAGGAGATCCAACCAGTCCATCCTAAAGCAGATCAGTCCTGAGTGTTTATTGGAAGGACTAATGTTGAAGCTGAAACTCCAATACTTTGGCCACCTGATGCAAAGAGCTGACTCATTTGAAAAGACCCTGATGCTGGGAAAGACTGAGGGCAGGAGGAGAAGGGGACAACAGAGGATGAGATGGTTGGATGGCATCACTGACTCAATGGACATGAGTTTGGGTAAACTCCAGGAGTTGGTGATGGACAGGGAGGCTTGGCGTGCTGCGATTCATGGGGTCGCAAAGCATCAGACACGACTGAGCGACTGAACTGAACTGGTGGATTATGTGGGAACAGTATGTTTAGTTATACAAGAAACTGACAACTTATATTCCAGAGTGACTACCATTTTGCATCCCAACCAGCAATGACTGCCAGTTCCCATTGCTCCACATCCTCTCCAGCATTGTCGTCAGTAATCTGTCTCGTGGCCATTCTAATAGGCATGGAGTGGTATTTCATTGTTGTTTTAACTTGCATGTCCCTGAGGACATATGATGTGGAGCAGAGTTAGAGCATTTTGACTCTTGAGAAGGGTTATCATTTTGGCTAGTTTTTACAATAGCAAAGACTTGTTTATTTCATTCATCCACTACCAACCATTGTCACCTAGCAGACAGCAAGGTAAGAGGGTGTTTGAAATACAGTACAGGTGAGTTCTGACACATAGCAAATAAAGACAAATTTGGATGAGGTGTATTTTTAACATCAGCGAGTATTCTGGTACATATGGTAAAAGCTTTTCCCTGGTAAAGCAGAGGCCACCAAGAGGGAGCCAGTGACCTTGAGCAGAGGTGTTGGAAGATACTAAACATCATTTTGCCTTCTTTACAATTTTGGCCAGCCCTCTGGCCCTGCCTCAGTCACCCACTTTAGCCTCTCCATCTTGTGTGCATTTGTGCAAGGTGTGCCCAGGCAGTCACGCCAGAAGTAAACCTAGATCCCATTTTTAGGACAAGTCGCTAAAAGCTTCCTGGAGAATGGGGCAGAGGGAAAGAAGGAAGACAGTCATCATCAACCCCAAAAAATGCATTTGTTTGTTAATTTATTGAGGACCTCTATGTATGAAGCCCTGAATTAAGAACGATCTCAAAAGTATAGGGATGATATATAACCTCCCAAAACATAAACTCTTCCTAGAAGAAAAAAACACGTTAGACTTCCCTGGTGGTCTAGTGGTTAAGATTCCGCCTGCCAATGCAGGGGACACAGCCTCCTGATCCCTGGCTCCACATGCTGTGGAGAAACTAAGCTCATGTGCTGCAATTACTGAAGCCCAAGTGCCCTAGTGCCCTTGAGCTGCAACAAGAGATGCCACCGCAATGAGCAGGCCACACAGGCAACTAGACAGGAGTGCCTGCTTCTTACAACTAGAGAAAGCCCACTCGCAGCAATGAAGACCCGGTACAGCCGAAAATGCTTTTGAACTGCGGTGTTGGAGAAGACTCTTGAGAGTCCCTTGGACTGCAATGAGAGCCAACCAGTCCATCCTAAAGCAGGTCAGTCCTGGGTGTTCACTGGAAGGACTGATGTTGAAGCTGAAACTCCAATACTTTGGCCACCTGATGCGAAGAGCTGACTCATTTGAAAAGACCCTGATGCTGGGAAAGATTGAGGGCAGGACGAGAAGGGGACGACAGAGGATGAGATAGTTGGATGGCATCACCGACTCAATGGACATGGGTTTGGGTGGACTCTGGGAGTTGGTGATGGACTGGGAAGCCTGGCGTGCTGCTGTTCATGGGGTCGCAAAGAGTCGGACAAGACTGAGTGACTGAACTGAACTGAACAGCCAAAAATAAATAGATTTAAAAATTTTTATAACTGAAGGATAATTGCTTTACAGAATTTTGTTGTTTTCTGTCAAACATCAGCAAGAATTAGTCCTTTAAAACACGTTATTATAAAAATTAAGGAATACACAAGAGATTGCATAGACCATACATTGCAAATATTCCTGCCTTCTACAAAGCCAGTAATAGTTTTTAAAAGTATGACCTGGGGGACAGGAATAGTGCTAAATCACAGAGATTTCCCCAAGCTGGGCAAATGCTAGGCAAGAGGGCATAACAAATGAAGAAGAGCCGTTTGGAGGATGGGCACAGACTGGGGCCCCCCTCCTTCCTGCACAAACGTGTTGATTCTGTGACTCCAACCAGGCTGAGGGAAAGATGGTTGGAACATTTCCTGAGACAATGGCCCAATTGAAAGGTCACTTCCTGCCACTTTCCATCTCCCTGAGGGGAAATCCCACGCTGGCCCCAGTGCACAGGGATGGCTATGCTGAAAGCCAGGCTTTGAACAAACGCCTGCCTGCCAGAGTCACTGGCCTCTACTTCAGGATTTAAAGATGAATTAAGGATAAATATTCATGCCTAAATATCCACTCGAATATAATGCAATTGGTATCATTTTCAACTCACAATCGCTATAAAGTAGCTGTGAGCGTTTTCTTATACTTCCTTGACTCTATGATTTTTCATATCATCTAAGAAACAGAGATTCTTCACTCCCAAATGAGCAACATTTTGAACTCAACCCTGACCCTAACATGATAGAAATCTGTGCCGTTGAAAAGAAACATAAAGTGTTTTGTTGTTTTGTTCTGTCTCTTCCCCTGAAAGCCATCCAAGGGCAGAATCCTGTTGCCTGTGTTCACAATGAATATGACATAGAAAGAACATGATATTTTAGACAGAGCTTTCAGAAAAATCCATATAAGGACAAAAAGAAACATTTGATGCTGAATTCTTTCCTAATTTAAGACATTTTGAGTCCAGTTTTTATTTCTTTTTTTTTTTTTTTTTTTTAAAGGAATAAGACAAATTCCAGGGCAAATGCCCCTGGGATTTCTTGTGTGAGCTGAACATAGTGATGAGCAGACACTGTCTAAGTCATTGCAGGAACCCTAGATAACCTAAATGTTCCCGCTGCGTGGCCAGCCAGCGCCAGCCTGCACAAGAGGTCTCTCCCTTCCCCAGCCACATCCACACTCCCTGAATTCTGACACATTTCAATACCCCACCATTTTAAACATGCTGGCGTGTTGTTTTGAAATTGCTCTCACATTATTTCAATGCAGCATTTAATAACTGAATGTGATGCTTATCAAAGCAAATGATCTGTATCAGAATCACCTGGCATTTTATTAACATGCAGATTCCTGAGCCCCTGCCTGGAACTGCTGACTGTGGAACACCTATGCAAGAGGCCTGGGTATCTGCATTGTTAGAGACACTCCTGTGGTTCAGATTCACAGTGTAAAGAATCCTGGACTTGAACTATAGTCTTAGTTCCACTGTTCACCATTCCTTATAGACTTTCAGCCAATCACTTAATCTCTGGACACAGTTTGTCAGCTATAACATAGGATTATTGTGAAATACATACACACACATACATATATATATGCTAAAGTATTCATAAATATAGAAAAATATTCACATGCGTACTTGTGAATTTCCTGCTGCTGCTGCTGCTAAGTCGCTTCAGTCGTGTCCAACTCTCTGTGACCCCAGAGAAGGCAGCCCACCAGGCTCCCCCATCCCTGGGATTCCCCAGGCAAGAACACTGGATTGGGTTGCCATTTCCTTCTCCAATGCATGAAAGTGAAAGTGAAAGTGAAGTCGCTCAGTCGTGTCCAACTCTTCGCAACCCCATGGACTGCAGCCCACCAGGCTCCTCCATCTGTGGGATTTGCCAGGCAAGAGTACTGGAGTGGGTTGCCATTGCCTTCTCCATGAATTCTCTAGTTAGGAGATAAAATCTTTGAGACCCAGGAATTTCTTTATTGGTAAGCATTGGTAATGATATTTCCTTATCGGTAATGTCATTTTTACAGCAGGATTTCAGAATATAGTTGTTTAATGTACCATACAGCATAAAACTTGGAAGCATATGTACCCTGATACTTACAGAAAGTTAATTAGCCACCAGGAAACCATATCAATGTGGAATTTACCTTGGACCAGGGTCGTCCCTAGGATGTGCAGGTTAATCAACTATCAGAATTTCTTAATCTGAATGAAGTTGTTGTTTGTTGTCTAATAAACTCTATTAAGATGGACACATAAGGCCTCCTGGCCTATTTATTTAATTTTCCAGGATAAAAATAATTCAGGGAGCCTGATAAGTCAGGTTGACTACCCCAAATGGATCAGAGTAAGAGTAAGGGTCTTTTTTTTTTTTTAAGTTAAAAAAAAAAGAACTTCATTGGGGACATTATTTTAATGCTTTCTGAAGTCAATACATTTAGTACTATGTTACATCCCTATTTTCAAAATGAATAAACTTAATTCACAGGGAAGTTAAGTGGCTTTCTCCAATGGGCTGATTTGTCTGTTTCCACAAGAGGAAAAGAACCCATCAAAGGGTTAGGCTGAGCACGTGGGTCTGGCAGGGTATCCTGTACCCAGAGACCCATGAGTCTGCGGCTGACAGTCACTGAGAGACTGACTCACCTCTGCTCTGTTCTATGGTTGACCAACTTCTTTTTGTTTTCATTTAAAAATGTATTTCTTTAAATAAGTTAGTGGACAGACTGGTTCAAACTTGGGAAAGGAGTACATCAAGGCCGTATATTGTCACACCTATATGCAGAGTACATCATGTCAAATGCCAGGCTGGATGAATCCCAAACTAGAATCAAAACTGCTGGAAGAAATAACAATGACTTCAGATATGCAGACGATACTACTCTAATGGCAGAACTCAAGAGCCTCTTGATGAAGGTGAAAGAGGAGAATGAAAAGGCTGGCTTAAAACTCAACATTCAAAACACTAAGATCATGGCATCACTTTATGGCAAATAGATGGGGGAAAAGTGGAAACAGTGACAGATTTTATTTTCCTGGACTCCAAAATCACTGGGACAGTGACCGCAGCCATGAAATTAAAAGACACTTGCTGCTTGCAAGGAAAGCTATGACAAACCTAAACAGCATATTTAAAAAGCAGAGATATCACTTTGCCAGCAAAGGTCTGTAAAGTAAAAACTATGGTTTTTCCAGTAGTCATGTATTGATGTGAGAGCTGGACCATAAAGAAGGCTAAATGACAAAGAATTGATGCTTTCAAACTGTGGTGCTGGGGAAGATTCTTAAAAGTCCCTTGGACAGCAAGGAAATCAAACCAGTAAA
The DNA here is from genome assembly GCF_001704415.2 of Capra hircus. Taxonomy (NCBI): domain Eukaryota; kingdom Metazoa; phylum Chordata; class Mammalia; order Artiodactyla; family Bovidae; genus Capra; species Capra hircus. Next base: position 21,975,150 of record NC_030814.1, read on the forward strand.
TCGTAAAGGAAATCAACCCTGAATATTCACTAGAAGGACTGATGCTAAAGATGAAGAACCAGTACTCTGGCCACCTGTTGCAAAGAACTGACTCATTGGAAAAGAGTTTGATTCTAGGAAAGACTGAGGTAAGGAAGAGAAGAGGACAACAGAGGATGAGATGTTTGGGTGCTCTCACCGACTCAATGGACATGAGTTTGAGCAAACTGCAGGAGGTAATGGACAGTGAAGCCTGTTGTGCTGCAGTTCATGGGGTCGCAGAGGAGGACACAAGTAGGACATGACCTAGCAACTGAACAACAACAACAAATACAGAAAAGTCTTCATTCAGGTATAGGTCAGTTTTACAGCCTTGGAGTCATTTTCACTTTGTAAAGTCAGTGTTTCCACAAGCTCATGTTATGGGATAAAAAGAAGAGGACTTTTTTACATGAATAATTATGTATTTATGATATGGTTATTGGAAAAAGTGAATAACCAATGTACCAAATCTTAATTTCAAAAATAGTATTACAGAGATGAGGTTAGTAGTAGTAGTGATAGTTGCTCAGTCGCGTCCAACTCTTTGTGACCCATGGACTGTGGCCTCCCAGGCTTCTCTGTCCATGGAATTCCCCTGGCAAGAATACTAGAGTGGGTAGCCATTTCCCGCTCCAGGGGATCCTCCCAGGCCAGGGATTGAACCTGGGCCTCCCACAGTGCAGGCAGATTCTTTGCCATCTGAGCCCTAAGACTTCATTAAAGATAGAGTTAAATACTTTTAAATGGTGAATTGATAGAAGGCTAATTTAACTGAAAACATTAAATAATATTTTAGGTATTGTGCAGATTATTACGAACTTGTGGAAGAACAGTGTGGGGAAGACTGCTGTAAATTGACTTTGCATACCTCTCTGTTTCATTTTGAGCTGCTTTTGCAATTTAACTTGAAGAAAAAATATTGATTTCTCTATTTTCAAGTTCTTTAAAGGCCGTTACAAAGGAGACCTTCTTGAGCCAACAACATACCTATACTTCATTTGAAATCATACTGTTGATTATGTGAATCCAAATCACACTAAATACAAAGAGAGTAATGCTTCGTATACTGATTATTAACATGAACTATACACTGGGCTAGTCATTATATGTATAGTGTTAGTAGCTATCAGAATACCTGTGGGGTAGGTATCATTATTCCCTGCCCCCCACAACATGCTAAATGTAGGAACCAAAAATGGAATTCAAATCTGTCATTCCATTAAGTCTTTGTTCTTTCCTGGATACACATTGCCTCTCTGTACTACATTTTCTAAATGATATGGCCCAATATTTTTAAATGTCTTACATAGAAAAGTTTCCACAAGAGTACTGAAGTTTTAGAAAAACTATAGGCTATATCTGTACGTGTCTTTAAGTGAACTGAATTGATTCTATTTGTAAAGGAGTTACCTTCAAAGGGTCTGCCAACTCATTCTATCTCCTTTTTGATGAAGCCAACAGTCCCTTTCTTTCCCATGGAGATCAAAACCTGGCAACCATATTTGCACATGAGACCCTACCTGGTCATGGCCAGCTAGGAGTCAACACCTTTCCTAAGTCAAAGTAGCTCTGATTGACATTCTTTCCTGTAAATCTGGACTGAGGACTACTTTGCTAAACAGTGTTAGTTGCTCAGTCATGTTTGACTCTGCAATCCCACGGACTGTTACCCACCAGGCTCCTCTGTCCAAGGAATTCTCCAGGGAAGAATACTGGAGTGGGTTGCCATGCCCTCCTCCAGGGGATCTTCCTGACCCAGGGATTGGACCCAGGTCTCCTGCATTGCAGGCAGATTCTGTACCATCTGAGCCACCAGGGCTCTGATTGATTTTATTTCCTGAAAATCTGGACTGAGGACTACTTTGCTAAACAGAGGACACGTAAATTGAGGAGCTGTGGATAGTAGAGGGAGCAGAGAAGCAGAGAGGGAAGCCTGAGTACCTAGAACTCAAGAATAAGACCTTGAGATGAGAGAGAAAGAGAAAGAGGCTATGTTACACAACAGGAAATTTAACACTTGGCCTCTAGCCAGAAATTTTTGAATGAAGAAAACTATTTCAAGGCGTGTGAGTCCCTCATGAGCTCTTCTGCCCTGGTGCTCTGTGAAGTATCCTTACAATAAATTCTTATGTTTTAATGAAGTCAATCTGACATGGAACTCTGTTATTATAACCAAAAAGGTATTAAGTAATACACTTGCAATGTTGGAAGGAAATTTCTCCTTAAAGACTCTCCTTTGACTGTCTGTGTACTGTTTGTTTCTTTCTGATCATTTACTGGTGGTGACCATATTAGAGATGATTTCAGTTAGTTCTAGAAGCCAGGCCATTTAACTAAATTGTAATGTAACTCAAGAAGCAGTCAAATGACTCAAGTTCTCTAATGGGTTTCATTAAATTGTCTAAATATTTTTGCATCATAAAGATATTCAAATGAGGAACTATCACATTCTCCTCAAAAGAGCAGAATCACAAAAATAATGGCTTTATTCACCCAACAAACACCTATTCATCTCATTTAAGTGCTCCTCTACTCATCCTCGCTTAACCATTCTTAATGGAAACTCCAGAACAATTTTTGGCCCAGACAAAAGTAGAGCCACATTTAGCAACCAAAGCGTGTATTTTTAAAAACTGCCCCTTACTTAGCATGTGTTCATATGATGGTGCATACCAGAGGAACAAAATAAAATCATCACAAGAAATGACTGTAAAACACAAGCACTCTGGATAATTCAAAAGAAGCCGTTTAGCTGGCTTGAACAATTTGGTTTTGATTTCATACATCACCAAAGTGAGACATTAAAGAATACTCTATACAGGGTACTTTTTTTGTTATTCATCTATGTTTTCCCTTGAGTTTAAGAAAGAAAAAAAAATAGTGGAAAATCATAGCATTTTTTTCATTGAATTGATTTTTTTTAATGAGTTTGGCAATTAAAATCAGATTTTTTTTAAGCAAAAAAAAAAATACATCTGAGTAAGAAACTTCTACTAAAAGTTTTAGCAGAATGTGGATTAAATTATTGGTTTTTAAACCACCCTTTAAAAGTGGCACTGACTCTGGAATGGAAAAATCAGTAGATCCAAAGTGGAACAAGATTTCAACACCAGTAAAACTGAAGGCTAAATTAAAAGTTCATGTACATTATTTACAAATTAATAATCCTTGGGAGGCTCTGACTATAACATCTTCCTAGCTGAAACTAATCTTTTCCTAAGTGTTTGCTTTTACCAATTGTTTCTAGTTCATTAGAGAAATTCTTCAGGCTTTAGCTATTGAAATCTGGAGTTTGATCCTTCAAGTAGATTTTGGGTAGCAACTCCACATGAGCCTGACTATCCAGTCTCTTGACCTTATTTCTTTTGGCCTAAAAGTTTTCCTTTCAATACTTCTGCCCTGGAGAATAAAAGCAGAAGTGGGACGTACCATTGCTTTGTGAGCTGCCATAAAAGTTGGCATGTGTTAAAAGATCGGAGTGCTAGGAGACCACTGAAGCTATAAATACATGTGTGTGTGTGTGTGTGTGTGTGTGTGTGTGTTTTAATCTGGTGAGTAGTACATTAATAGTATTGTATGTCGGGTTGCATATGAGTTTACATCTACAAAGTGAACACCTTGCTGAAAAATGAGCCTGTAGAGGTTAACTTTGAAAGGAAGAATTAATGCAGAAGGCTTCAACTCAATATTCCTGTTTGAAACCTAAAAACTCAATGTGCATTACTTATTGAATTTATCAGACCATTCAGAGTAATCATTAAGCCACTGTTAATATACAAGTACATAGCAGAGTAATGGACCAGGCTGACCCTACATGGGAGAATAAGCAACTTCCTGTGAAGAGTCTATTAGAGACAACATCTCCTTAAACTCCCACAGTGGTGCTTTAACCCCTGGTTAATGCCAGCAGAAATCTGTAGCTGTTAAAAAGGAAACCCTTTTAAGGTTCCATGCAAACTCTCTCTGCTGCTTATTCCTTTACCTGGGAAGAAATATTTTTTTCCTTTAGCCTCAGTTTCAACAACATTCCTTATCTGAAGCTTTTCCCCTATCAGCTCCTTCCTTTCACCCAATCCCCACTGCAGCTGAATTAACAAATCAATCTCGAGTTCCTCTGTGTTACCATAGCATTGTGTTAATACCTGTAACACAGCACTTGCCATGTTGTATTAAAATTAGCTCTGTGTGTGTGGAACTATCATCACGATCCTGGAGATTTTTGAAAGTGGAGACAATGGGTTATTCATTCAGCGTTTTCTTCATAATGTGCCTGAATCTTTTGCGACCCCATGGACTGTAGCCCACCAGGCTCCTCCGTCCATGGGCTTTCCCAGGCAAGAATACTGAAGTGGCTTGCCATTTCCTACTCCAGAGGACCTTCCCAACCCAGGGATTGAACTCACGTCTACTGAATTGGCAAGTGGATTTATCACTGCTGAAGCACCTGGGAAGCCCTTGTGAATAATAGGAACCCAAAAGATGTTCATCAGAACAAGTGAATGAAATCCTCTTGATAAAAGTTTACTCATGCTTTCACTCATTCACACCTCTATTCAACAAGTAGTGTTACTTAGGATATATTTTGTGTCTTACTGCAAAATATTTTCTCAGATCCATTTCTGAAATGTAAAGGGTAGAGGCCTGGAGGCCACTGGAAATTTTTCAAACACATGACATCATGTCTTGCAGGGATCCCCAATATCTAGTATCTAAGGCCTGATGATCTAAAGTGGAGTGGATGTAATAATAATAGAAATAAAGTACACAATAAATATAATGTGCTTGCATCATTCAGTAATATCCCTCCAGCCCCAGTCCATGGAAAATCTGTCCTCCACAGAACTGGTCCCTGATGCCAAAAAGGTTGGGGACCACGGTCCCCAAGTGGTACAGAGAAAAAGAGATAAGAATACAACTCCTCCTGATTAAAATTTTTGTTTAAGGCTATCTCTGATACTAAACATATAGCATGTGTTTGATGAAGGCTTTTTGAATGATTGATTAATTGACTATAATTGAAGTTCAACTGTTTTCTGCGCAAGCAAGGGATAATTTCTGCTAAAATTTTCATCTTCTACAAAACTTTTTTAGGTTTTATCTTAGCAGCTAACCTACACAAGACTGATACCATTCCTCACTTTAAATTTTCTGGTATATATATCTTCATACTCTAAATACATATCCATCATGATTATATTTACCCAGTGTTTGCTGAGACTTTTGCTCTCCCTCTTCTCTTAAAGATTTCTTTCTTTCTTTTCCTTTCGGCTGTGATGGGGCTTCACTGCTGCACTCGGGCTTCCTCCAGCTGTGGTGCTCTGCGGCGCCTCTTCATTGCAGTGCGTGGACTTCTCATCCCAGCGGCTTCTCTTGTTGCAGAGCATGGGCTCCAGGCAGGCGGGCTTCAGTAGTTGCAGCTCACCAGCTCAGGAGTTGTGGTGCATGGGCTTAGCTGCTCTACTGCACACGGAATCTTCCCAGACCAGGGATCCAACTGGCATCTCCTGCACTACAAGCTGGATTCTTAACCACTGGGCCAGCAGGAACGCCCTTACACCCTTTATAATATGCTGATGTGCAGGGAGGGGATATACGTATACCTATGGTTGATTCATGTTGAGGTTTGACAGAAAACAGCAAAATTCTGTAAAGCAATTATCCTTCAATAATAAATTAATTAAAAAAAAAACAAATCACTATGCTGTATACCAGAAACTAGTGTCATATTGTAAGTAACTATACATCAATAATAATAATGTGAAGAAAGCTGAGCGCTGAAGAACTGATGCTTTTGAACTGTGGTGTTGGAGAAGACTCTTGAGAGTCCCTTGGACTGCAAGGAGATCCAACCAGTCCATTCTAAAGGAGATCAGTCCTGGGTGTTCTTTGGAAGGACTGATGCTAAAGCTGAAACTCCAGTACTTTGGCCACCTCATGTGAAGAGTTGACTCATTGGAAAAGACTCTGATGCTGGGAGGGATTGGGGGCAGGAGGAGAAGGGGACGACAGAGGATACAATGGCTGGATGGCATCACAGACTCGATGGACATGAGTCTGAGTGAACTCTGGGAGATGGTGATGGACAGGGAGGCCTGGCGTGCTGCAATTCATGGAGTTGCAAAGAGTCAGACACGACTGAGCTACTGAACTGACTGACTTACTGATACACCAATAAAAAGATAATAAATATTTTTAAGTAATTTTTTACATGCTGACTTTTCATAATTAGAGAAAAATATCTTCTCTTTGAACTGAAAACTAATATTTTTTATGCTTTTATAAACTGGGATTTTAAAAATCCCAGCGCTGGACCGTAAAGGCGGCAGAGTGCTGAAGAATTGATGCCTTCGAACTATGGTGCTAGAGAAGACTCCTGAGAGTCCCTTGAACAGCAAGGAGATCAAACCAGTCAATCTTAAATGAAATCAACCCTGAATACTCGTTGGATGGACTGATGCTGAAATTGAAACTCTGGTATTTGGGTCATCTGATGTGAACAGCTGACTCACTGGAAAATTCCCTGATGCTGGGAAAGACTAAGGGCAGAAGGAGGAAAGAGCATCAGAGGATGAGATGGTTGGGTGACATCACCAATGCAAAGGACATGAACTTCGGCAAACTTCAGGAGATAGTGATGGACAGAGAGGCTTTGCGTGCTGCAGTCCATGGGGTCACAAGGAGTCAGACATGACTGGGTGACTGAACAACAAACAAGAACAACAAACTGGGATTGATTGATTGGTTCTTTACTAAGACAAGTGATCATGTATGTTAACAATGGTCCCATCTGGGGGCTCCTTCTGCAGTCTTAAGACTTCCCTGGTGGCTCAGATGGTAAAGCGTCTGCCTGCAGTACAGGAAACCCAGGTTCCATCCCTTGGTTGGGAAAATCTCCTGGAGAAGGAAATGGCAACCCACTCCAGTATTCCTGCCTGGAGAATCCCAGGGACGGAGGAGCCTGATAGGCTACAGTCCATGGGGTCGCAAAGAGTCGGACATGACTGAGCCACTTCACTTCACTTCACTTCACTTCTGCAGTCTTATCAAATGCCAGAATTACATTTTGTGCCATGTTAGTATCAAGTATGGATGACCAAACTCATAATTTCTTAAGCATTCACAGTTGGAAGAAACATAAAGAATGATCTATCTCAAGTTCAATACAAGAATCCCTTTCACTCCACTCTTCACAGCTAAAATCTATGGCTATAACGAGGGGCAAAACTGTCTTCCTCAGATATGCAGATGACGCCACCCTTATGGCAGAAAGTGAAGAGGAACTCAAAAGCCTCTTGATGAAAGTGAAAGAGGAGAGTGAAAAAGTTGGCTTAAAGCTCAACATTCAGAAAACGAAGATCATGGCATCTGGTCCCATCACTTCATGGGAAATAGATGGGGAAACAGTAGAAACAGTGTCAGATTTTATTTTTGGGGGCTCCAAAATCACTGCAGATGGTGACTGCAGCCATGAAATTAAAAGATGCTTACTCCTTGGAAGAAAAGTTATGACCAACCTAGATATTACATTCAAGAGCAGAGACATTACTTTGCCGACTAAGGTCCGCCTAGTCAAGGCTATGGTTTTTCCTATGGTCATGTATGGATGAGAAAGTTGGACTGTGAAGAAGGCTGAGCACCGAAGAATTGATGCGTTTGAACTGTGGTGTTGGAGAAGACTGTTGATAGTCCCTTGGACTGAAAGGAGATCCAACCAGTCCATTCTGAAGGAGATCAGCCCTGGGATTTCTTTGGAAGGAATGATGCTAAAGCTGAAGCTCCAGTACTTTGGCCACCTCATGAGAAGAGTTGACTCACTGGAAAAGACTCTGATGCTGGGAGAGATTGGGGGCAGGAGGAGAAGGGGACGACCCAAGATGAGATGGCTGGATGGCATCACGGACTCGATGGACGTGAGTCTGAGTGAACTCCGGGAGATGGTGATGGACAGGGAGGCCTGGCGTGCTGCGATTCATGGGGTCGCAAAGAGTTGGACACGACTGAGCGACTGAACTGAACTGAACTAAACTGAACAGTCTATTCCATTTCTGAAGAACTCTGATTCTTAGAATGCATTCCCCTTTACTGAGCCAAAATCAGATTCCTTGAACTTCAAACATTGATCCTGGCTCTAGCCTCTAGTATTTCAAAGATCTAATCTAATCCCTCTTCGAATATTGAAAGGCAGCCATGCTTCCCTCTAGGTATTTTCCAGTACAGACTATAAACCTGGTTAAATCTGTATCATCTAGTACACATGTGTCTATTAACCACAAGGACATCATGAGAGATCACTTCAAAGTCCTTGCTCATGTACTAATGCCAGTATTTCTTCCACTACCAATTAAATAAGCAAAGTGAACCGGTCACGATTGTGCTTAAGAAACTCATGTTGGCTCTTAATGATCATTGCTTCCTTTGGCGTGCACATAAGCAATCTGCTTGGTAATTTATTTGGAAATGGGCTCATCTTTATTTCCAGAATCGCTGTTTTGTCACAATTCAACTGGTAGGCATAGAGTGGGATCTAAGTATTTGCAATGGAGGAAGGGGATAGATTTAATAGAGGGAATTGGTTACATAGAAGCAGAAAGGCTCACTCGACTGGGGATTGGTGAGGTAACCCAGAGATTAGAAATAGCAGGAAATTACTGGGACTTCTAGGTTAGAAGGGAAAAGGGAAAAAGCCTGTGAGACCAGGGTCAAGTCTTAGGATCACTCAGTGGAAGATGCAACTGGGACAGGAACGAAGAACAGGAGCTGCACATACAGAGAAGACATGACTTGAGACATTCCAGAGATACCACCCGAGGCACAGAGAAACAGGGACGATCACCTGGCTTCCCCTTTCCTCCAGCACTTTACTCTCCAACTGGGGTTTCCCACTGGCTGACTCCACTGGAAGGTCAGCTGACATGGAAGTCTGGGAAATGCAGCCAGCATGGCAGCCAGAGCAGAGCAGGGGAGAGGCCTTTCCACAATTCTCCAGGAGGTCTTCAAAAATTACACTTGGAGAGTATTTCAGTACTTCTGATGACCACCTTATTGTGGTTTGTTTTGGAGGTTGCTCCTCATACAACTGTCCTGGCCAAATCTGAATATGGCATCACCTGTGTTGCTATTACTGTTGCTGTTGTTATCGTTTACTTCCACACTGGTATTTACCAGTGTGCCAACAAAGGTCCATCTAGTCAAGGCTACGGTTTTTCCAGCAGTCACGTATGGATGTGAGAGTTGGACTATAAAGAAAGCTGAGCGCCAAAGAATTGATGCTTTTGAAGTGCGGTGTTGGAGAAGACTCTTGAGAGTCCCTTGGACTGCAAGGAGATCCAACCAGTCCATTCTGAAGGAGATCAGTCCTGGGTGTTCATTGGAAGGACTGATGTGGAAGCTGAAATTCCAATACTTTGGCCACCTGATGCGAAGAGTTGACTCATTTCAAAAGACCCTGATGCTGAGAAAGATTGAAGGCAGGAGGAGAAGGGGATGACAGAGGATGAGATGGTTGGATGTCATCACGGACCAATGGACATGAGTTTGGGTAAACTCCAGAAGTTGGTGATGGACAGGGAGGCCTGGCGTGCTGCAGTCCATGGGGTTGCAAAGAATCGGACACGACTGGGCAACTGAACTGAGCACATGGGAGACATAAAAGTTAAGACAAATTGTCTGAAGTTGGAAAAGTCAATTCCATGCATGCGTGCTAAGTCGCTTCAGTCGTGTCCGACTCTTTGTGACCCTGCAGAGTATAGCCCGCCAGGCTCCTCTGTCCATGGAAATCTCCAGGCAAGAATACTGGAGTGGGTTGCCGAGCCCTTCACCAGGGGATCTTCCCAACCCAGGGTTCGAACTGGCAACTCTTCTGTCTCCTGCATTGGCAGGCAGGCTCTTTACCACTAGCACCACCTGGAAAGCCCTCCTCCCTTGTTCGATGTTCAATTTCTGCTTAATCATGTTTACATTGTGTTTTTTTTAATTTATAGTTGATGTTAATAAATTAACTGGAATTATCAGATCTAGTTTTTCCTTCTTAGAGGGTTTACTTGACAATATCTGCACTTAATTCCTTTTCTAACAATACACACCCAACTTTCATTGTTGTGAGGAATATAAAATGTATCATAAAACATTCAACTGACATCTCAATGGCGTACATCAAAAGGCCTTTGATATTATATTTTAAAAGTAATTCCCTGTATTCTTTTGAGATTTTTAGAATATTTATATAGTATCCCTGGCACAAACATTTTAGCATTTTAACAGCCAGGGCTTTATAAAATCGTAAGTCAGCTAACTGAGTTTATGAATTTAATCTTTCCACAACAAAATGTCTGGCTTTAACGGTAATTGGGGGAATTGAACAGCAATTGCATCGTGGTGTTGTTTCAGGATGCATATCCAGCTTTTCCTGACTATCCAAAGGGAACATTTTAATCAAGGACACTACACCGATCTTCAGACGCTGTTTCTTATAGTAGACACTGGCCATGGAAAACTACCAGAAACTTGAGATGTGGTTCTTCTGAATTGGCATAAGCCCATTCTTCTGACTAAGCATAAAATACGCCAAATTTCAAAGACTTAGTATGAAGAAAAAAATTGCAAAATACCTTATTTTATATTGATCCCATGATAAAATGAGAGAGTCTAGATAGACTACATTCAGTAAAATGCTATTAAAATTAATGTCACCTGTTTCTTTTTATTTTTTAAAACATGGCTCTTAGGAAATTTAAAAATATATATGTGGCTGACATTTGTGGCTTTGGTTGTATTACTTTTGGGTGGTGCTGGTTTAGAGTCAATGAAGAAGTGACTGTCTGCTGAGACAGGACATAGCAACCAAAGGAGAAGTCATTTCTCCTTTTAATTAGTTTTGTAATAGCAACAGATTCCATGTCAGACATTCAAAAGAGACAAGGCTATTCTCTTCAGTCAAGCAAAACTCCCACTGTGGTTCCTAAGAGTTCTGCCTGAGTGAAACAAATGAGATTAGGCCCATGATGTTTACTTCAGAAGAAAACATTTTCTTTTCTGAAACTTTCTTAGTACATTGTTGGCTACCAGGCTATGGAAGTGCAGAACCAAGACATGATGAAAGAACAATAAAGGAGCAATTTGAAAGTGTTGTTTTGAAACATGTAACGAGTGCTGTCAGCCGCTGGTTCTTTCCATTTTGTACATTTACATTTCCTGACTGCAGTTTAAGAACATTTCACTGCATGTTACTATCAATCATCCTTAACCTAGCAGTGCACTGTACATTAGTAACAGTTAATTGGCATATTTAAAGTAAATAGCTACTTAGTTTTGTTGTGAAGGCTTTGCATACAAATCTCTAGCCACATGCTCTGTTTGTTTCAATAACAAATACCCGTGTCTGCACCACTGCCACTCCTGTCAGTAGATGAATAGAGATGCAACCGCACTGAAATACTCGGCCCGGGAAACGACAGCCCGAGCGACATGCAGTGCGTGAGCAGGCCCTCCTTGCTCCTCAAGGATGCCCGCACAGACGGAAGAACACACACGCAGGAAAAGGAGAGCCACCAGCAAGTTTAAGAAGGATGGTCAAGAAGAAACAGAGAAAAAAAAAAATAGGAGTTACAACTTTGCCTATGCATTTTCTATGGGTTAAGCTGAAAGTCAAAGTGTTAGTTGCCCAGTTGTGTCCGACTCTTTGCAACCCCATCGAATGTAGCCCACCAGGCTCCTCTATCCATGGGATTCTCCAGGCAAGAATACTGGAGTGGGTTGCCAAGACCTTCTCCAGGGGATCTGCCCAACCCAGGGATCAAACCTGGGTCTCCTGCATTACAGGCAGATTCTCTACCATCTGAGCCACCAGGGAAGCCCTAATAAGCCGAAAGGGAGATTGTTTAGCTGACATTGTCTTGGCCTCTGCCATTTGTTCAATGTCAGGTTCACATTCGGCAAGTTTCCCAAAGCTCAGGGAGAGATATCATTGCAATCCTCATCCCTCCTGGAGCTCAGCAGCAAGTGGATTTGAGCCTCTTCCTTGGGCACCAGAGCTAAAATGGGAATGGGTTCAGTTCAGCTCAGCTCAGTCGCTCAGTCATGTCCGAATCTTTGCGACCCCATGAATTGCAGCACGCCAGGCCTCCCTGTCCATCACCAACTCCTGGAGTTCACTCAAACTCATGTCCATCGAGTTGGTGATGCCATCCAGCCATCTCATCCTCTGTCATCCCCTTTTCCTCCTGCTCCCAATCCCTCCCAGCCTCAGAGTCTTTTCCAATGAGTCAACTCTTCGCATGAGATGGCCAAAGTACTAGAGTTTCAGCTTTAGCATCAAAAAATAAGATTAATAATAAGATGACATGAACTGCTTTCCAAGTGAGACATCAATAGAGTTATAATAAACACCTTAAGAACAAACAACCCACATTACATTTTGGGTGAACTCCTATATCTCCAATACCTAGGAGGATGAATGCTTACCTGAGTCCCAACAATTTTTTACTACCCACACCAAGAAGTCAAAAGAGACCATATGGTAGTTATGCATTTGTGTGTTTGTGTGTGTGTGTGTGTGTGTGTGCATGCACGTGTGCACATGAACATACCCATATCGTGAATTATATGAAGTACCACTGATTCCTCTAGTCACAATTCTGAAATAGATTTTCCATAGAAGAAAGAATATGGTTTTTCCACGTGGATCATTATTAGATTCTATAAGAACCCTAAATGACAAACCACTCCCATACTCTTGCCTGGAAAATCCCATGGGCAGGGGAGCCTGGTAGGCTGCTGTCTATGGGGTCGCCAAGAGTCGGACACGACTGAGTGACTTCACTTTGACTTTTCACTTTCATGCATTGGAGAAGGAAATGGCAACCCACTCCAGTGTTCTTGCCTGGAGAATCCCAGGGACGGGGGAGCCTGGTGGGCTGCTGTCTATGGGGTCACACAGAGTCGGACACGACTGAAGCGACTTAGCAGCAGCAACAGCAAGAACCCTAAAAACTTAGAGGGTCTTAAAAAAATTAACAATATCATTAATAATAGTAGTAAAATTAGAAACCAGAAATCACAGTAATACTATTGTTACCACAAATAACATTATTTCAACTCTATTCAAAGGTTCAAGAAGAAAAACGAACAGTTGTTATAGAAATAACCTGGAGATAATTTCTATTATTATTTCTTTGACAAAATTCAAATCTGAGATACCAAAAAATATTTCGCTTAGAACATCATTGAGACACATCATTACTAAGCAGGTTTTGCCACTTTTATTATGCACTACCAGCAATGGCATTTTTTCAGTGTCTGGAACACGCCAACACATCCTGCAAAGCTAACAGTAACCCGAGCATGTGTCCTTCATCCACTTCCAAGCATTATGTCTACCTTATAAGGAAAAAGGAGGAATGCTGCAAATAATGTCATTTCAAACATCAGAAACTTCGCTGGTGGCTCAGATGGTAAAGTGTCTGTCTACAATGCGAGAGACCTGGGTTTGATCCCTGGGTTGGGAAGATTCCCTGGAGAAGGAAAGGGCAACCCACTCCAGTACTCTTGCCTTGAAAATCTAATGGAGGGAGGAGCTTGGTGCAGGCTACTGTTCACGGGGTCGCAAAGAGTCGGGCATGACTGAGTGACTTCACTTTCTTTCTTTCTTCTTTCTTTCAAACATCAGAAAATGTGAAGAAGGGAACCTCTCTTTCTCAATAAAACTATCAGGAAGAATTTCCCATCTGTTTCTAAGTTTCTAGTATTGAACTCTTCAGTTGAGGTCCACAGTCTTTCTTGGTTCACTGTCAATTTCTAAATAGATGTTTGCCATCACTAACTTAATACCAAAAAACCAGAATTCCTGGTGTTGCCAAGGTTCTATTTCCAATGAAGCTTTTCTATATCTATTAGGAGAAACACCCACCAGGCTGATATGGGGGAAGTACGTATGCTTGGATGTCACAGTTAAGTCAAATCACTGTGGAAGTTTCTAAACAATGACTCTCAATTTCTGTGTCTATCATAGACCTTTTACCAGTATGCTTACCCATTTTAGTCTTCTGACAACACTCTGAGTAGCATCAATGAACTACTGTCTATTAAATCACCATGATTTTCTAGGCTTGCCATTTATATACTTCTAGTCCAAGCACCAAAAGTAAATACAAACCTAAATAAATTGTTCAAATGAGTTATATCTAGGAAAGACCAGAAAAGCTATTTTCTTTCCCATTAAATAATCTCTGATCACAAAATGCTTTATAATTATACAGGTGTTAGAAGGGGGCAACCGAGGATGAAATTGTTGGATGGCATCACTAATTCAATGGACATGAGTTTACACAAACTCAGGGAGATGGTGAAGGACAGGGGAGCCTGGCAATGCTGCAGTCCATGGGGTCTTGAAGAGTCGGATACAACTTGGCAACTGAACAACAACAAAGATACTAAAAGACCAAAGATAAAATATTCAAAGATCTTTTGGCAAAGAGGTAACAGTACCATGATCAAAGTATTAGAGGGCAGGATAATACCTGAAAATATTGTGGCCACAAAAGTCACATGGAAAAGCAGAGAAATAACAAACAAACAAAAAAACCCATCCAAGCTTCTTTTAAACATTTTTAAGAATGTTCTGCAAAGGGGACACACAAACTGTACCCAAGATCTCATCACCAAGATGGCCAAATCCATAACCGCAGGCAATATAGTAATAAATATTAAAGTTCTCCTGTGAACTTTCCTTTTATAGCTAGTAAGCTTTTTAAAAGTCATCCAACTGTTTACTCTGTTTCATATAAACAAAATATCCAGATGAATCCCTGAAATTTCAATCGTATTGACTGATATCATCACACTGCAGAGATATAAAGAGACATCTAAGTGCGATGCTCACCCTCCAGCTGTGCCTGGGTACACCATTTGTTTTATGGACTAAAATTCAGAGCTAGTGGTACCCTCACTCCTGGGCTCAAAGAGTCATAATAATCCCCTTCCTTCTGGGTTCCATTGCTTGAGCCAGATTACTTTTCATACTGTTACTTCATATACTTCGCAACGCGATCACATCGCATTTTTCTTCAAAACTCTGGCAGATTGTTTGGGCTAGAGATAGATGGAGACAAGAGGCACCATCTGGTGCAAGATCTTTATTCCTTGTTAACACTACAGGAGTTCTGGTATTTTACATGGTTCATGTAGTAGCAAAGTTTTTTTTAATATAAAGATTGAGAAGGTGTAAGATGATCAAAGGGCCTTGGCACTGTGTGATCACATCACTGCTTTCCTTGGTGTGGAGTTTGTTGTTGTTGTTGTTGTTATTATTGGTGGTTTTTAATTTTTTTTTCAATTCAGATAACCAGTGGCATATGGTTTCACGATTCACAAAGATGGTCCTTGACTATAGATTTGACGATCTCAACATAACTTCCGGGCTTGCCAGAGCTATGTTACAGCAGAGAGAGCAAATAGCTCATGATATTTCTCCTCTGATGAGTAAGCTCCAAAATCGCAGGTTTAAATTTGATCTGGTTTTGAAAGAAAAGGAGCTTTGTCCTCCCATGCCAGCATCTATGCTTTTTCGTCATCAGAGATGATTGTCTATTTCTGTATCATTGACCCATGGCTTCAGGGACCAAAAGCTCAAACAATGCCCAGGTGAATCCTGTTGACTCAGACTGAATACACACTTGCTCTTGGCCATAGCTTTCTATTCTTTGGAATTCCAAGCACTTCCTGAAATTTAGCTTATGTTCTAAAAATCTGGTGGCTGTTTAATAGAAAAAATGTTCACTATCCATATACAATTAAAGTCAGTGGTTTCTAACAGAATTAGCTAATCATTGGGAGCCAGGAGATTTGCCTGATGATGCTAAACTAACTCACAGGTACCTTGTGAGGATAAGTGAAAAAACGAAGTGGAACGGTGTGTTGAAAACAAACCAAAACACCTTTAAAAAAGAAGGTGTGGTTTATACAAGTTAATTTGGACTGTAATCTAAGAATGAAGTTAAAGGAAGCCTTCACCTGTTGATCCCTGATTTCAGAAGGCTACTTGGAGTTACTGCTCTTGGTATGTATTGCCAAAAATCCGAAGCATCTTTCCAATGAACAGATTAATTCCATCTTAATCTCTGTGAGCTGCTCTGCTATCACCCTGTACATAGATGGTCCTCATTCCCCTCTCTCCTCTTAGCTATTTCTGATCCCAAATTAAACCCTCACTTCTGTCTCATGCTTCCTCCGGATACTTTCTTACCTTAAGGCTCACCTTTTTACACAGTGTTCAGGCCCATGAATTAAGGTATTTTTTCTACTGAGTCCTTTGATCACTTGGCCCTGCCTTCCACCCCTCCCTCACGGAAAGCCTCCTTTATTGATATCATGAAACGGTGCAGGTATCAGTGGATATGACTTGAAACAAAGAAGGAAAAGAAGAAATGGCAGAATATGTCTAAGAGAAAGAAGGTGCTACATTGAAGGCAGTAGATGTCACTATGACAGCAGATGGCGCAGATAAACTCGGTACTGATACGGTCAGCTTGTTGCATTTGCCACATGGTTGCAACTGCAAACTCCTTACGTACAAAACTGAGAAGTATAGCAAGCTTTGCAGGTGGTTATTCACTGATGTTCTGAGATCAAGAGTGATGCCACAATCAATTCTTTCTATATTTGTCCAAGAGGCAGAGTACCTCACAATGTGTAGATCATTCGTCTTAAAAGCTAATGATCTGTGAGGAGTCTTATTTTTGTGTTAACAGTAAACAGTCTCCTTCAAAGTTCAAAGGAGACATATCTATATATTCTTCACACCCCTCAGATTCAGTTTTGTAATAGGACACAGGTTTTTCTTAGGCAGATACCCCCAAAGAAAGAGTGAGTGGATTATCACTCTGTCTTGATAATTAGGTAAAAGCAATGTCCCTGCGGCAGTCTATTCCTTATCCACTCAGTGTGGTAGGTGCAACAGAAGGTGGAGTCCGAGCAGTGACCAGCATCACTGTGCTTTAAATTGCAATAAATTTTGAAATCCAGACTTGGGAGAGAAATCTGAAACTGGGGACAAATTTAGGTTTCCAGTTGCTGTGAATAAGTAGATCATCCCCAAATCACCAAAGGCTCAAAGTGAAGTGAAGTCACTCAGTCAATCCCACGGACTATAGCCTACCAGGCTCCTCCATCCATGAGATTTTCCAGGCAAGAGTACTGGAGTGGGTTGCCATTTCCTTCTCCAGGGGATCTTCCCGACCCAGGGATCGAACCTGGGTCTCCTTCATTGTAGGCAGATGCTTTTACCATCTGAGACACCAGGGAATTAATGGTTGGAAAGTGAATATAAAATAAAGACCACACTTATCAAATTGACATTTAGAGCTCTCTGCAATCTAATAGCAACCTACTGCTCCAAAAAAAAAAAAAAAAATTTTTTTTTTTAAACTTTCCAAATACTGTTCACTGAACCTGGGGACGGGAAGAAGGTATGTGAAAGTCTGGGACGCCAATCCTAGGCGTGCACGTTGACAATATACAGGGCGGAGGTGCTGAGGGCCAAAAGCCCCGTCACCAGCACTCGAGCCAGCAGTGCCGTCCAGCTGCCCAGGGAACAAGAGGTGGACGAAGGTCTCCACAACAAAGGTCTCCTTTGTAGACTTTCACGCTAGCTTTTACGCTAAGGAACATCAGGAGGAGGACTGCTGGCCGGTAAGTGTGCTACGGGTCGCAACGTGTTATCATCCACACCTGGGCAGAGGTGACGATGTAATGGACCAGACTGATGCTGGAGTCGATGCTCATCTGGATGTATTTCCAGTCAAACTCAATGCCCCCGAGCTCCAACCGAGAGGAGTATACCGCGGGACATAATGAGCTCGTTGGCGGCCCAGCCCAGGGCAGCAGCCATGATCTTGTATTCCCCCTTGCCTGCATTCCGGGACATGACAAGGTTTAGGCCTATCAGGGTCTGCCATGTCCACACTGGCCATCATTAACTCCCCAATGAAGTCACAGAAGCTGCCTTCCCGGGTGGGAAAGAAAGTGGCCAAGAACAGCACCTTGCACAGCTGCACAAACAGGTAGGTGACCCCGGCCTGGACACCACAGGCCACTGCACTTGTAGGTGGTGAAGTAGGGTAAGTAGGCCGGCCAGGGCGAAGCAGTTCCGGAAGTGGAAGAGTGTCATGACGCCGGCCGCCCGGCCCGCCGTAGCGCGCCTCTCCGCCTCAGTGGCCTGGCGCCGCAGCCCGGGCCTGGCGCCGCCGGGCGCTGCCTGCCTCCGCCATGGCCCTTGCGGCCTTCTGCGAGCCGGGTTGCCGTGCCAACATTTTAAACTGCTGTTTTCATTCTGTTTCCTGTAGAAAAGTCTATTTACTGTTACTTCAAAACATTATTGGAGGAGGCAATGGCACCCCACTCCAGTACTCTTGCCTGGAAAATCCCATGGACAGAGGAGCCTGCTGGGCTGCCGACCATGGGGTCGCTAGGAGTTGGACGCGAATTCACTTTCACTTTTCGCTTTCATGCATGGAGAAGGAAATGGCAACCCACTCCAGTGTTCTTGCCTGGAGAATCCCAGGGATGGCGGAGCCTGGTGGGCTGCCGTCTATGGGGTCGCACAGAGTCGGACACGACTGAAGCGGCTTAACAGCAGCAGCAGCAGCTAAACATTATATGGACTCCAGGGGCTACAATTCTGCTTACATGTATTCCTTTTTGAGACCCCCACCTCTTTACTTCTCATTTTATCTGAACCGTGTCTTTCCTTTATATCCATCCTAAAAGGCTCACCCGAGGTTCTCTTCCCATTTGCTCCGGATGGTGAAGATCCCTTCTCTCTTCTGATCAGTCAGAGAACTGATCTCCCACATGTCTCATTAGGCTACCTTTGCTTGCTACTTAACATTGTGTCCTATGTCCCATCCTCTCCACCAAATTCTACTGTGCGGGGGTGCTGTGAACAAGTCCCAGAGTGTAAGTTCCTTGTAGGCAATCACACATTTCTATGTGCAGCCTTCATAGAGCTTTAAAAAGGCACTCATGATATTTGTCAATGGATCATTTGATTGAATTTCTTTGCATTTTAAATATGAGTATAATCAATGTTAACTGTTTGACTCCAAATTTCTCCAATTGTGGAGACTTTTGCCAAGTTGAGACTGGATTTACAAAAGCATATTGCTAGGCATTAATGTAAGCCTGAGATAACACCCTTACATCAAAGATAGGGGAAAAAAAATACAGATTAAAAACCAAAGAGATAATATAGAGATAAAATTTTAAATTTCCTTTAAACTTCTGCAGTAATGTGCTCTGGCTTTTAAGATATCTTTTCAATATAACCAATAGTCTGACCATCAGCACATTACTACAAGAGATCTTTAAAAAAAAATAAAAATAAAAACAGAGCTCTGTAGAACTGATCCCAACAGGTACTAACAGAAAAAATAAAACATACAAACTTGTGTTTAAAATACTGAGACAAACCTAGTCTTGTACACTCTCAGTTAAGCTCTGAAAGATGCTCTCTTCTGAATAAGCTAGGACAATGGAGCATTCTAAAAAGAATTTGGAAAATGAAATTAGGGTAGGTAACAGTGTCTAGAAAAACAAATGTAGTGACAAAGACTAATTTCACACCAGCTGCAATGGGATTGTATCTATATAGGACTACTGCACAGACTTTATGCCAAAGTAACCATTCCATTCAGCCAAACAATTGGAAATTCAAACAATGAAGTGGACTGACTTCACTCAGTTAATTGGCCAGTCAACTGAACTAACTGAATGTACAGGCATTAAAAAACTTTGCTCCTTAACTAAAGTGACCTTTAAAGTTCAAATAGTATACAGCTGTAAAAAGCGTTTTCTAAGCTTAAAGTAGCATATAAAATGTGGTGCCATGAACCATCAGCTGTCCACCAGAGACATGCTCCTCTCCATAGTGTAGAGATATTACTGAAAAGTGACTGTATGCCAGAAATTCCATTTCCCAACCCCCTTGCATTTAGGTGAGGCCATCTGACTAGTTCTCATAAACACACACACACACACACACACACACACACACACACACACACACACCAGTCTAAGTGGTCCTGCTCACTGGGGGATGATTTCCTCAAACCCATTTGTGCCTTCACGGTGATCCTTTCCCCCCTATCTGCCCAGACTCTTCTCCTATGCCTGCTTTTACCATTGCTACCTTTTGGTCTTTGTGGTTGGAAGAAATTTTTCCATAAGCTAAGAGTATTAGTGGGGCTTCTGCTCAGCCTCTACAACAAAAAAATTACCATAGATTGGGAGGGTTAAACCAAGGGTTCCCAAACTCCAGGTGGTAGACCAGTACCTCCTGTCAGATCAGTGGCAGTATTAGATTAGAAACAAAGTACACAATATATGTAATGCACTTGAATCATCCTGAAACCAACCCCCTGACCCCTGGGCCATGGAAAAATTGTCTTCCATGAAATTGGTCCCTGGTGCCAAAAAGGCTGGGGACTGCTGAAAACAACAGACATTTATTTATCACAGTTTTGGAGGTCAGGAAGTCCAGGATTAAGGTGCTCACAGATTTAGCTCTCGGCAAAGAGCTAAATCCTGAATCTTGCAGTATCCCCATATGGTGGAGAAAGGAAGCTCTAATGTGTCTTGCTTCTGCTAAAGGGCTTCTCTGGTGGCTCAGATGGTAAAGAATCTGCCTGCAATGCAGGAGACCCAAGTTCCATTCCTGGCTTGGGAAGATCCTCTGGAGAAGGAAATGGCAACCCACTCCAGTATTCTTTCCTGGAGAATTCCATGGACAGAGAGGCCTGGCAGGCTATAGTACATGGGGTCACAAAGCATGAGACAAGACTTACTAACACTTTAACTTTTCAAGGGCACTAATCCTATCACAGGGGTTCCACCCTCATGACTGAATCTCAACCAAATCACCTCCCAAAACCTCTAATAATACCTCCAACCACCATCGTGTTGCAGGTTAGGACTTCAACATATGAATTTGGGGGGAGGGAGCACAAATATCCAGTCCATAACAGAAAATTTCTATACCTAAATCTGATGTTTATTCATTTGTATTTACCTATTCAAAGCTTGAACAGAGGCTTAGAAAAGAGCCCAATTAATTGAGGAAAACTAGAACCACTGTCTGTGCAATATAATTCAATATTAAATTGTAATAAAAATAATGGTGGTGATGGTGATAACATAAAATGAAAAGTTTTTTTGTTTTTTAAAAAAGAGATTCTTTATAGCAATTTGTTAAAATAAATATCATGTTCTAAAGGCTAGGTTCTTTCAAAAGGAAAAACAATTTCTTTCAATTAAAATTGAACTAGCCAGAGCTTAAGAAATTCTTCTATAATTATGTTTAAGCCTGTTGCAATTTATTCCCCCCAAGATATACACTGGTAAGGCCTCTGGGGCATTGCTATAGCCTAGTGTTAAAGTTAACTGATTCACACAACAGTCAATCCAAGTTAGCCCCCTGCAGAGCCCTTACTCAGTGCAAAGAACTACCCTGTCTTCCTAACCATCTAATTTAGAATGAACTTAGATGATTCCTTATCTGCACTGCAATCTTGTGGAGCCAGCAACATCACCCAGAAGCTGGACCAGGAAAAGTAGAAAGTCTGGTCCCGTGACATGAAAAGGCATGAGACAAACCCTAGGAGTCCATAAGGCCTTAGAAATAAAGCATACTTTACCTAATCATCCTACCATTTCTTTCACTGATAACTAATTAGCATTTAGAAAATTAAATGAGAAGTAGCTTAAGCAAACATCTCATTTTTTTTAATATTTAAGAACTAGTTTTCCTTGGTTTAAACTGATTTTCCCATTTACCCCCCCAACTATTGTTGTTATTTGGGATTTCCAAATATAATAACGCTACTGACCATTCTTAATTGCACCCTGATGGGTGTTAAGCACAGGAATGTGTGCAAACAGACTCGACTTTTCTAGTCTTTGACTGTTCCTTGCCTCTGGCCTCTGTCAGAGAGGCTTGCTAACTGCATCTCAGGGGAGCAATCACACAGCTTGACTCAGCCTGTGGCTCTGACTATTGGGACTTCCTGAAGTCACAACCACTTTGGCATCCAGAACTGGGGCACGGCGTGTCTACTCTTCACAAAATCCAGAGATTGCAAGGGAAGTGTGAAACGTGAGAGCTGATTAGGGATGCACCTTAAATGGTATCAAGGGAGCCAGTTAGCAATGCAAAATATGAGATAATATAAACATAACATTCACTGCCAGTTGATCACTTATGTGAGCACCACAAAAAGCAAAATACAACGGAAAAAAATTGGAGATGAGCAACAAATACAAGATTTCCTCCAAGATAATTTTGCACGGAAGTCCAATTTCAGGGGGAAAAGTGCATAATAAAATGATGTGGAGTGATATGCCAGAAAAATATGATATGTCTATTTGTCTTTCTAGACCTTGCTTGGTATTAATCATTTCTAGTGGATATATCCAAGTCTTCTGTATACATACACCCTTCCTTTCTTGCATGTTATTGACATGAGGATTTAAAGTTGGAAGATGCAATTATTTTGGCTGTATTTAACTTCCTTCTGTGACTACAATAGAATGATTCCATTTTCATTAGTAAGAAGCCAAAGTAATTTTAATTCCGGGATTTCTCTTTTAATTATTAGTTTTTAAGGAACACAGCATCATGGTTAGCAGAGGGTCCCTTTCTTCCTCAATATTCTGGTGTAGCTACTCTCCTGTCAGCCTAGGCTTTCAGAGAGAGGAGAAAAAATCTTCATAAAAGCCTTGGCCTAATTAACAAGAATGAACTAGATTTTATGATGAACAATTTATAGGCAGTTAATAGAGCTCATACACAGTAGCCAGGAGCTAGATAATTTATCATAAAAAGAATCTCAGTTACACTCCTAATCCTCATTCTCTTGAAACTGCAACCAACTGCATTCACAATTGCCACTTTTATAAGCTTTGATTTCCTGACAAATGATGCTGCATTTTATAGAGTTATAATGAAACTTATAAATGCAGTAAATTCTTGTATCTCTGCCCATATGCTTCAAATTCTTTGCCAAACAATTTACTCTTCTACATTGTTATCTCCAGATAAAAATAATTTTTTCAAAGATCTCCCAAGGATTCTTCATCCTAGCACAAATTAGAATTAAAAAATAGCAAACTGTTTATTAACCATTCTAAGTATTTGTTGAAAAGAAACTGATTTATGCCTAAAAGAACAATTCAGCTCTTGTAATGAATTTTGAAAGATACTTTTCAAAAGTATATGAGGTAAAATAGCTAATATTCAAACATAATTTTTTTAAGGACAAAATTTAAAGTAGTTGAGACCCAGGATATCATATTGTCTCTTCCCACTTGGTATCTTACTGCTATTTTTGTTTTAAAGTCATAATAAAATACAGCACATTGAGTGGGAAGAACTGGGTAACTGTAGATATACTGTCATCAGATCAGTCACATTTTGTTTATCCATTGATCTACATAGAGGTTCCTGAAGTCCTCAAATTAAATAACACTTCCTCCAGGAAGGCTTCCCTGATACTCCTTTCCCTTTTTTATACCATCTACCATCCTATTCTTCCTCTTACCGCGAAAACTAATGCTACTGGATTGTAACAAATATTACTGCCTGTTTAGTGTTCCATCTCCTCATTGACCATGAACTCCAGCACAGTAAGGACCACCACTTTCTCACTCTGTAGTCTAACACAATGCCTGGGACATACTGCATTTGTGACTGAATGATGTTCTTGGTTTCCAGAGCCTGTTATTGTAAGTGAGAATAAATCATTCTGGTTGTACGATCAGGAATAAATTTGGTCACTGCAATGTGCAATGAATAAGTCTGTGTTTTAAAAAGTTGAGTCAAAAGTCATGATATTTTCTACTCCTTTCTTATGACCAGCCTTAGAAGTCCTTTTTAAACATTATGCTCTGTTTAGATGTTCTGCCTTTTAAAAGGGGCATGTTACAATTTTTAAAAAGGGTGATATCAAAAATAATAAAAATAAGAAAATGACTAGAATAGAAATCCAAGGGAGAAGGTCAGAAAAATACGATTGTCTGACCTGAAACAGATGTGCTAAATAAATATTACATTAATCAAGGTCTCTGGGGACACAGGGAAAGTGCCGCCTGTTTCTTGAAGGTACAGAGTCAGGGGCCATTGCAAGGTTGTTTAGGGCCCCAGAAGTAACAGCTTTCTAACCTAACAGGCTATGAGATGTGAGATTATGTGTCTATGGGTCCACTCAACAGACCATTTTTCAAATGATTAGGGATTTAGTTCTGCCTGCGCAGACAACCAATTTTTGTACAGTTGATCAAATTACAGGCATGTGGTCAAATTTAGTTTATCATCAACTGTTCCAAAATATGCTGAAGCTGAAGCTCCAATAACTTTGGCCACCTGATGCAACGAGCCAATTCACTGGAAAAGACCCTGATGCTGGGAAACATTGAGGGCAGGAGGAGAAGGGGGCGATGAAAGAGGAAGAGATGGTTGAATGGTATCATCAACTCAATGGACATGAGTTTGAACAAACTCTGGGAGACAGTGAATGACTGGGAAGCCTGGCTTGCTGCAGCCCATGGGATGACAGAGTCGGACACAACTGAGCAACTGAACAAACAAACAAAAAAAAAAAACACCTCTCTTTCAACCAGGGTTTCTCATCTCCTATTAAGAATTTTTGAAGGTAGATTCTATTATTTTTTTAGAGCAAGATATTTTTCCAGTTAAAAAACAAGAAGTGATCCTCTTCCCTCTCAGATTCACTCTATCACTACAGAGAAGCTGAGGCTCAAACAGCTGTTGCAGAAAGCAAGTCCATGGCTGCCAAATCACCCACAGAAAGATAGCATCCTCAGCACACTCAGAATGGCTAGTAGGAGCATGCAGTTGAAAATCTGTTTGTTCCCTGACACCTTTTCTAATTTAGTCCCTGTCATCGATGGGCAGAGACCCCAGTGCAGACCATGCCCCTGGCAATGTCTACTGAGGTTGCTAGCCCAGCAGGGCCAGGCCAACCCATGATACCTGGGAGAGATGGAACCAACAACTCTTCTGCCCTGAGTCAAAGTAAAGCCTAAAATGCTATCTTTTATGATTCCTAATGTCAACTAAAAATAACAGAAGTGCTTAGTTCAGACCTAAGATTCACCTTGGAGACTTTTCCTAATCTTATATATCCTCCAAAGTGTCTTTTTTCCAAATGGAATCGGTCACTGACATGTGGATGTGCTCCTAATAGCAAAATAAAAATATTCCCTGCCTGAAGCATTATAATAAAGCTGTCTTTTTCCATTACATTGTCTCAGAACATTTAATCAATTGACATGACATCTGGGGCAGGTCAAAAGGAGCCACCTCTATTAATTTACAATTGCAAGAGTTGACATATTGATGGCCTTCTCATTACTTTAACTTATTTTTATCAGTTTTAGTTTTTTGAATGTTGTTAAACTGGGAAGTCTCTTGGGGGTCAAGGATAAAAACCTACACTCTTTTAAACCTGTGTTCCCATTAAAAAAAAAAATCCAAGCCCAAGGAAAATTTTGATATGGACACACTTGTCTGCACAAAAGCTGGCCTCCCATTTAGGAAGGTTTCCAATTTTAAGAGCTTAATAAGATCTTCCGCCTACCAAATTCTCATCGAAGTTTTACATAAAATGAAAATTTGAAAGTGTATTTAATTCTTCTAAGACAGATTCAGGTACATAGCAGAAGCCCCAAATTTATAGCCACCTTCTTCCTCCAGCTCAGGAAAAGACCTATTATAAGTTATTTCCAAATGCATGAGAACATCAATCAATAATTTTCTTCCACCTGCAGTATTGTCTCTTCTCTTGTTATAAAATAAAAGCCTTGTCTCCTTGTTAAAGAAAGTGTGTGTGTGTGTGTGTGTGTGTGTGTGTGTGTGTGTGAGTGTATGTATGTTTGTAAGATAAGTGGGAGAGGAAGAAATGGAATGAAAGAAATAGAAACACCTTCTAGGATGCTGAATGGCACAGAGTCAGCAGTTGTCTCACTCTCCTACAAATAAAAGCAAATTTGCCCTTTTGTCCTCCCCTCTCCCTCTTCCACGTCTCCCCAACCCCATCCCCTCACCAGCCTGACTCTTGGGCAGGAGCCAACTTCCCTGCCTTTATCTTCCTGAATTTACAAGAGGATTCTGATGACCCTATCTCAATTCTGGCAGCAGAGAGCTAAGTACTTTACTGACAAGACAAGGCTGGTCCCAGGCAGACAATGGGAAGTAGATAACTGTTAAAAATGCTTAATTCCAAACATGGGAATGAATTAGCTAAATGGCTTTGGTAATGATTTTCCTCAGTAACAAATACCAGGAGGAAAAGCATTCCTTAGCACAGTGGTGTATACATGACAACTGGTTGGTTTCATTTACTTAATATGCTTTGCATAAATTGTGACAAATAGTCTACATTTTTTTGATATTGTCTCCATCTTCTTATGAATTTCAGGTCTTAAACAATGGCTGTGTTTTCAATATTTGAGAACATACCAGACAGGCACCCTCCACCCTATTACCAAAAATATTACAAAAACTAGCTAACTTGGGGAATCTGCATCCCATATTTGTTCCCCCACCAAGCTTCTAAAATGTCTGTGCATATATGCAAGTTTTCTTGCTGAACATAAGTATACTCACAAAGCCACAGTGACTCCCTTATTTGTGCAGCCAGGAAGTTTGTTAGAATAAGGGCTACATTTCATGCACAGTTCAGGGCACCTTTGAATGGCATATCCTCTCTACAGAATGTGGGCCACTCATTTAGACATCCTAGTATTTTGACATAAGCCCTGTCAGAGAGAAGATTCCATGCTACCAGATACACTTCTTTTGAAAATGTCATCCAGGGTAGAAATTGATTTTCTGCCTCAAATACAGCTGCTGCTCTGAGAAACCACCTATCCTATTAAAAGTGTCCTTGTTCCACCTCCACCAAGACACAGGGCACATGATGAAACTGACATATTTGCAAGAATATAAAATTCTCACTGATCATTCATTCATTCATTCATTCAACAAC
Organism: Capra hircus; assembly: GCF_001704415.2. NCBI lineage: Eukaryota > Metazoa > Chordata > Mammalia > Artiodactyla > Bovidae > Capra > Capra hircus. The sequence continues at coordinate 22,002,224 of NC_030814.1, forward strand.
TGTTTACAAATCACTGCTTTAGATGTTGGAGATGAGGCAGTGAACAATATGGTGAAGGCCCCAGCTCCTGTGGAACTACTTTCTATGATTTCAAACAGCATATTGTTATGAAAAAATAATATGAAACAGGGTAATCTGCTAGAGAAAGATGATTTTCGACTGAATGGTCAAAGAAAACCTCTCCCAAGACTGTGATATTTGAGCAAATCATACACAATTACACATATTAAATACCCTGGTAGAATGGATGCAGGATTTAGAGACAGAAGACTCAAGTTCTAATTTCTTAAAAGTCTTCAGGCAAGTTCCTGAAAGCTTTCTACCTTTTAGCATAGAACTGGTATCCCACAGGGGACATTTCTCATTCTTCCTAAAAGGGTTGAGCCTGGTTCAACCTGATGAGCTTTTTCCATTATGATAGTTATGATTGAACCCCACTACATCCTCCTTTTTAAATATGAACACTCAAAATCAATGGTTCTCAACCCTGAACGAACAATAACTTAGAATCCTAACTCTGCTGGCATTGTTTTAAATGCAGAAGTAAATAATGTAAGATAAATTACTAGAAAGGATTCAGAGGCACAATCCACAAGCAGCTAAAGCGAAGGGGGCAGGGTGGGGTCTTCCAAGATGGATGAGTCTAATGTCTCTGGATGCTCCACTGTCTTGAGAATACCACCTGATAAAAGAAAAAAAAAATTGAAGCAATTCAACATTTCATAGCAGATTTATCCCAGGTGATTTAGAGTTCGATATCTGTATCAGGGGCAGAAAACAAATCCGTGATAACATAATCAAGCGACACTGGAGTTGGAGGTGATGTATATGTTTGTGGTGTTACCACATTCGTTACCACATTTTTTCAAGTTATGCAACAGAAATCACTCTCTCTTGAGGTTAAATACTGCCTTACTCTCTTCAAAAGATTTTAAATTTCACACCTCCACCCACACATTAAATTAGTCCTCCAAACCAGATGGAGGTTAGCGTTACAGGTTAGCATGACTGTCTGGCGAAAGTCTTTCCTTACCTTGCCCATAACTATCACTTTTACCTTCAGGCTTATTAGTGCTTTGCTTGATTTCTGACATTAAAGTGCATTTAAATGGTCTGAGTCTTACACAATTTTCCATACCTTAGCCATGTGAGGTGGCTCAAAAACAGTTCTAGGAAGAATCAAGAGAGAATTCAGAGATGAATGGGAGGCATTTCAATAAATAAATACATTCAAAAGTCAGCATCTTTTCTCATGGTGCTTTCTAGCACCCCCACCAAGTATGTATTTCTTCTTTCTATTCATGTTTTACCCAGTTTCCAGGGCTGAACTCTACCCTCATCTCCTTTCTCCCTCTACCAGCCTTAATTTTTGATGTGTATGTACTTCTCATCCTTCTCACTGTTTCTGTATTTGATTAACTAAAGTGTAAGTCCCTACAAGATTAAAAAAACATTATCTTACACTGTTGCCTTTTAATTGATTCCAAGTAATCAGACTAGAATCAGCCAACACATGGAACCACTTTGGAAGAAGCCTTCTTGCCTAGGGGCTATAGAATTAGAGCCTGACCTGAATCATGTGTTCAAAAAGAAGTGGTAGAATAGACCCACTAAACATGTTCCTGGGTAGAAACTAGTAGTTTTATAGACAAGAGGAAAGACTTCAGAATCTGAAGGCAGAGCTAGATTTGGAAGTCAGTTCAATCACTCCTCTGGAAAATGGGCTCACTGGATTCCAATAGGAATAAATGTAATATGTGTAAAGCAGCCTTACGGTGACCTGGTGACTAGTATACAGTAAGTGCTTGGTAAATAACAGCTGTTATTAGGACGGCCCAGGATTATTTGAAAAAAAAAAGGCTTTTAATATATTTTTGCCTGCAAATCCAGGATGAGATGAGATATAAAACATTATAAGCAAAATAAAAATTTGGGAGAAAGATTAACTGGGTTACACTAAGCACTTGGCTCCAAGTGAAATTTGGATCAGTGTTGGAAGAAGACTACTCTTTGACTTCTCTCTTATTATCCCAGAAATGTATCTTTTTGCCCTTCCTTTTTCTCTCTTTCCTTTAACATAAAGTGTTAAAGTTTCCATGTCCCAGAAATTACAACAATATGGTACAAAGGAAAGAGTCCAGTATTTGAAACCAGCGTATGTGAGTTCTGGTCTCACTGGAAGGAAGTGAATTTTAAAATTCTGTACCTTGTTTTAAAGGGCTTCCCTGGTAACTTGTTTTGATCCAATGTGAATTGGACATACCCACTCCACAATGCTCTTGAGAACATCAAGATGGTTTCTAAACTTTATCAATACCTTGGAGTTGATTAGCCAAACAATTCAGTAATCAAATTAAAAAAAATCACTAGACAGTGAATTAGTACTTACTGTTTACCACAAGCAAAGACCCATGAAAGACATAAAAGAAATGGGAGCCAGAGAATCTAACTAAGAAGAACCAGTCACCAATGAGAACACAACTGAGTTAAACAGGGCACAAAGCTGAACACAGTGCCAACTGTGAACACAGAATATTCTGTATAGAACGATGATGCACACAGCTTGATCATTAACCCCCCTTCCAGGGCTTATCACTCAAAGGCCACCTCAACAGAACTCTAATCTACTTCTGAAAGCCTCATTTCTCAAGTCTTGCTTGGGAATTGCTTCAGCCAAGCTGTAACACAAGCTGTCCCCAAACATGTGCTCAGCTTTCCCTCTGTCTGCTCATGCTCTTTCTTTGTACATCTAATTACTCAGCTACCCAGAATCTTCCCCCTCTTTGCGTGTCTCCCACTCACGACCGTACATCCTACTGGTCACTTTTTCCAGGAAGCTTTCCTAAGTCTTCAAACTAACTACATATTCATTTTCCGCTTTTGAACCCCCCCCCCGCCCCCCACCATTCCATTTTCTTGGTGACTGTTTGTGGCAGGCTGCACAGTCTACTTACACATTATCTTTTTCTTCTCGGATTATAAGAAGGAAATCTAACCTCCTTCACCTTGTATCGCTCCCACCAACTTGTTCATGCTGCTGCTGCTGCTAAGCATCAGTCGTGTCTGACTCTGTGCGACCCCATAGATGGCAGCCCACCAGGCTCCTCTGTCCCTGGGATTCTCCAGGCAAGAATACTGGAGTGGGTTGCCATTTCCTTCTCCAATGCATGCATGCATGCATGCTAAGTCGCTTCAGTCGTGTCCGACTCTGTGCGACCCCATAGATGGCAGCCCACTGTCCCTGGGATTCACTAGGCAAGAATACTGGAGTGGGTTGCCATATCCTTCTCCAACCTATTCATAGTAGGTATTAACTAACATTTTAAAAATGAAATTTACTAATGGGAATGAATTGGGATGCTTATAAACCATGAAATCTTAATCTTGATATAAACAACACAACTTCATGCTACCTCGTTCATTTGCCCCTTAGACAGGTATTGGCACCTATGATATGTAAGCCAAGGGGATGCACGCAAGGAAAGAGCTGATTGCAGAAGCAGATGAAAGGGCTTTGATAGAAGTACAGGATGGGTCACCTGGGGGTGGGGAAGAGATACAAACTCATTCCTGAAAGCTCTCCTATGGACTTTCAACAACTAAAGAAAAGAGTTCTCTCAATAGATGATCTACAAACCAGACGGCTTACTTTAGCATCAACCCTCTCTCTCCAAAGAGGGAAGGAACAGAATGATTCAAGTTCAGCTGGACAAGAGACATAGTGCCAAGGCAGAAAGACCTCTTCCCTCTCTGCATATTGAACTTGTAGTCCTTATCATAAGAAGAAAATATTGGGAAAACTGACAAATATTTCTATCTATCTAGTCAGTCCTAAAGAAAACCAACCCTGAATATTCATTGGAAGGACTGATGCTGATGCTGAAGCTCCAATACTTTGGCCAGCTGACACAAAGAGCTGACTCATTAGAAAAGACTCTGATGCTGGGAAAGATTGAAGGCAGGAGGAGAAGGGGATGACAGAGGATGAGATGGTTGGATAGCATCACCAACTCTATGGACATGAGTTTCAGCAAACTCCAGGAGATGGTGATGGACAGGGAAGCCTGGTGTGCTGCAGGCCATGGGGTCACAAAGAGTCAGACATGACTTAGTGACTGAACAACAACAACCAATAAAAATTCATGTTACATGCAAGCCATTATTACCACTACTATATGTCTTTTCTCACTTTTTAAAAAACTGATTCAGAATAACTGAATCTTAGAAATAATACTGTTAAAACAAGGCAAACATCTTACTTGTGTCATCAATAAACTTGAGGCTGAAGCCTAATGTTTTTTGTGTATTCCTTCTCAATTTTTCCTTTTGGATTACAGATTATGAAAGAGGGATTTTATGCAGCAGTTGGTGACAAAATATATTTCTTATTAATGTGTAATATTTGCTACATTAATAATTTTAAGGCTTTAATTATTGATGAAAACTTAATTGTGCCCCATGTCCCTTTTTCTTGCAGCTCAATAAAAACTATATATTTCTTTAATTAGGCTTCATTTGAAGACTAGAAGACAATGCAGGAGTGATTTCTTGCTAATTCACCTATCTACAGCCAGGAAAGAGATGGAATTAGCATCTTCAGTGCAGTTTAGTGAGAAAAAAATATCTAACTGTTCTGAAAGTGTGACTTTCCTTTGCATAGTTAACCTCACCCAGAGGCCAGGGATATAGAGCCAACTGAAAGCAAACACTGCAAAAAAGAATATATTCCCTCCCTCCTGGCTCTGGAGAGAGAGTTCTTCGATTTTAGTAGAGATGGAAAGGAACAATTGGGGTCACCTACATGGTTTTCATACTGCGTTCCCTCTTTATGGTCTCTGCTTTACTCAAAATATAATGTTCGTCTTCCCTGCCTGATTCAACATTTTGTTGTGGTATTCTACTTACAATCACCAGGAATGTTATAACCACTTTATTCTGTGTCCAAATGTTTCAAAACAACTACCAGAAAGCCTGGATGGAGGGAAAGTCACATTTGCTAAGCATCTGGTCTGGATTATATGAGGTGCTTTCAATCAATTATTGCTTTAATCTCCAGGGGTCACAATCACAAATGCCAACAAGTTCAACAATGAAGAAAGCAGATAGGGCTTGAGAAACAAGGAGCCCTCAAGCTCCATTTTTCCTTTTCTACTTTTGATAGAGAAGTGATTTCAGGGAAAAAAAAAATTTAAGAATAATGTTTGCAACACTCTGTGAGAATAACAACAGACCCATGAATTACACATCTCAGTGTCAGGTGTGACATCAGGATAAATAGGGCTGGCCAATTTCTCACATCCCATTCCCGTGAGATTTTCAACTCTAGACCACCATCGCCTGGTTGAGAATTCTTCTCAATTTTTAAATGAAGCTTAAAAGCTTCATTCTTAACTCTATCTGTTTTCTACTGCTACATGAAAGATTACCACAGACTCAGTGCATGCGTGCGTACTAAGTCACTTCATTTGTGTCTGACCTTGCGACCCCATGGACTATAACACACCAGGCTCCTCTGTCCGTGGGATCCTCCAGGCAAGAACACTGGAGTGGGTTGCCATGCCATCCTCCAGAGGATCTTCCCCACCCAGGGATCAAACCCACGTCTCTTACATCTCCTGCATTGGCAGGTGGGTTTTATACCACTAGGGCCAATCTAAACCAATACAAATTCATTACCTCACTGTTCTCCTGCTCAGGAGGTTAACCTGGAGTTAGCTGGGTCCTGTGCTCAGGTGTCACCTGGCTAAACTTGAGGCATTAGCAGGAGCTATAATCACATCTGTGATTCTAGAATCCTCTTCCAAATTCACTGACTGATGGCACAATTTCTTTCTTATAGCCGCATGGCCAATAACCCTATTTTCTTGCCAGCTGTTTGTTAGGGACTACGCTCAGCTTCTAGAGGTTACCCTTACATCCTGGCCCAGTAGCCTTCTCCACAGACCCTGTCACTGCATAGGAAGCGTAGTTCTTCAAGCCTAGCAGGAGAATCCAATGCTTCATACCTCTGTGTCCTCTTTTAAAAGCTCACCTGAGTAGCTCAGGTTCACCCAGGAATATCTCCCTCTTGATGAGGTCAAAGTGAAATGATTAGTGATCTTAACTACACCTGCAAAATCCCTTCTGCCATATAATGTAACATGCTCATGAAAGTAACATACATCGTATTCCCAAGATTCATTCCTACTCAAGTTGGAGGGGGTGATATACAAAAGGGAGGGGTCTTGATGGCCACCTTGGAATTCTGCCCACCCTGACCTATTTCTCAAGCTTCCCACAGAAATACAGCACTCTTCAAAAAATGAGCAGCTGTATAGCCATGAACACTTTAACTTCCTTTCATTTATGGCTTTGACCTCTTGGCATTATCTTACCATTACTTGATTGGTCCAATGCCCATCGACATTCAGTGTCTGTCGTTGTTTTAAAAATTCAGTGTTGGAGCCTTTTACTGCCATTTGATAAGTATAATAAATAGTTGTCACAAATGAAATTTGCACAAAAGCTGACTGTGATGTCAATAACGGGTATAGTTTTTGTAACTGCAATGTAGGTTGATTCTTGAAATCCTAAATTTATCATTAGTACGCTCTATTCACAGAGACTTACTCTCTTGATATACATAAAAAATTCAAACTTCAAAGCATTTTAGAAAATGACAGGCATCTGAAAGTCCCATTTTTATTCTAATGAAAATATCTTTTACCAAGAAGTTAAGATTTCTCACAAAATGTAAAGAGACTTAAAAATAAGGGTACTAAAAAGTGTTATTATTTGCAAGACAACTCCTAACCATGCTGATTTAGAAATATCTTCAAGGATTTACTTAGGCGATTGTAAGAAACTCAGTTCTTACAATGAAAGGAAAATGCTTTGAGAAGTTTTCTGGGGTTTCCTTTCAGCTTGTTTGCTTCTTTGCCTATGAGAATATTTACTACCGGTTTTAAAGGCAAACTATAAGAAATATTTATGTTCCAAAAATAAATCCATCTATAGGAATTCAGATTTAATTTTAAAAACAGGTAAACAATCCTATAAACAAAATCAATGGTCTCCCCAGGTACTTTTTGAAAATAAATAAAAACAAACCTGCTCTGGTTGTCTCATTTGTTGTTTGAACACTAAAGAGCAAGGCACTGGGATTTTTAAGAGCAGCTGTATTATTTTAGACTTTACAAATCATATACAATAACTCATGATTTAGAAAAGAACTGTTGAGCTATCTAGCTAGTCTTTTTCAAGAGTAGCAGTTGAAACAAACAATCAGCTCACTTCATGCATGGAAGAGAATTCTTCAAACTCTTTCCCTTAAACAAACCTTCAATCAGATAAATGACAACTTTGTTTAAAAGAGAATTATTTGGTACTTCTCCAGTTCTTATTGATGAATCTCTCATTCTCAATTTTAAAATTTGTTGTGTCAACTAAATGTCTAAAGATGAACTAATATACTTTTCATAGTACATATATTAACTAGATCAATTCAACCAAATGCCAGTATTTCACTCCATCAACACAGCATGTTGGTAACTGTTTACAGACAAATGTTTCTGTATATATTGTTTCCAGCTTGAGAAGATTAATAAGGTTCTACAAATGTAAGCCTAACTTAGAAGTATCATGTGATAAGCAACATTTCTAGGCACTTTTTGATTGTACCAAGGGTGATTTTTGAAAGATGTGTGATAAGTTTCTTGTGGTCATTTGGTAAAAATAATAATCTCAGAAGACTCGAGAAAGAGGTGGGATTATTAATAGCAAAAACTTCATTTTGAAAGCACACTCTTACTGATTTTTATTATATTTGAAAATAAAACCAAAGCCAACGTTAGCTCATCTACTTCTTCATTCCTTTTGAATAAATAGAGAAATTTCTACATGGTATAATTTGAGAAGCACTGAGCACCTTCAACTGGCCTTGCCTTAATCCTGGTGACTAAGACTTCAAGTCGTAACTTTAAGGCACTGGCAACCACCATTTAAAGGCAGCAGTTATCTAGTAGGGGGAATAAGTAAAGTCATTACCACTTAAGATTCGTTCTGAAAGATAAATTGTGGCCTTCTAACGAGCCCCTAGCAAAACAGGAGCCCTAGCAGTTGGATTTAAAGAGGACAGGAAAAGGAAAAAGTCATCTACTAAAAAAAGTCATCTACACCCGAGCCATAATAACTATCCAGTGAATAACTGCTGAGCTGAATCTCAAGGAACAGGTGGAGGGCCAGGAGAAGGAACATAAACAGAATCTGCAGAAAGAGGTAAGGAGAGCATCATACCCATGTCTGGACATTTGATGTAAAGTAGGAGTGAGGAAATAGGAGATGTATAAATACTACCCAGAGATAAGCCTCTCGTTCCGTTTAAGTACAAAATTCAAACTTTTTGTGGAGCTGATAATTCATCTTAGAAACCCATGAAGGTTGAACTGACATCTAGAATTCTTTACAGAAATTTTTCATACATCTAGGTGGCCTGTAATTTTCTTATCACTTAAATAAAACAGAATTTAAAAACTTACCTTTTGTATTGCGAATCCATGGGATAATTCAGCTATGATGAAGAAAAAAAAAAAAGAGTTATGGGTTAGCAACTTGAACAATCACCACCAAATATAAGATTAAGCCAATTTTGTAGTTTTCAGATTGGTCAGAGCTTGAATTAGGTTGTAATCACAGAATATATTTTCAGTTTCACTATTGGGTCATTTTATCCAAGATAACATAGATTCCAAAGTTCAAATTTATCCTTAGAATCATCAACATTTATTTTTCTTCAACAGGGTATCAATAATTTCTGTCAGTGAATTGGCAAAGTCAGGGGCTTTCTTATTTTTCGCCTCTCAATAATTTTGCAACCCAGCTCTGTTTCTAAGAATTCTGCTTTTACTTCATGCTGGAGAAAAGAAATTTGTTTGCATAAGGCAACAAGATTTAGGGATTGGTAACATGGGAAATAGATGGGGAAACAGTGCAAACAGTGTCAGACTTTATTTCTTTGGGCTCCAAAATCACTGCAGATGGTGACTGCAGCCGTGAAATTAAAAGATGCTTACTCCTTGGAAGGAAAGTTATGACCAACCTAGATAGCATATTCAAAAGCAGAGACATTACTTTGCCAACAAAGGTCCGTCTAGTCAAGGCTATGGTTTTTCCAGTAGTATGGATGTGAGAGTTGGACTGTGAAGAAAGCTGAGCTTTCTTCTTTCGAAGAATTGATGCTTTTGAACTGTGGTGTTGGAGAAGACTCTTGAGATTCCCTTGGACTGCAAGGAGATCCAACCAGTCCATCCTAAAGGAGATCAGTCCTGGGTGTTCATTGGAAGGACTGATGCTGAAGCTGAAACTCCAATACTTTGGCCACCTCATGCAAAGAGTTGACTCATTGGAAAAGACCCTGATGCTGGGAGGGATTGAGGGCAGGAGGAGAAGGGGACGACCGAGGATGAGATGGCTAGATGGCATCACTGACTCGATGGAGATGAGTTTGAGTGAACTCTGAGAGTTGGTGATGGACAGAGAGGCCTGGTGTGCTGCAATTCATGGGGTCGCAAAGAGTTGGACATGACTGAGCGACTGAACTGAACTGAACTGAACTGAACATAGGAAACTGAGATATTGGTTTCAATATTTCCACCAGTAGTTTTCCAAGGGTAGGATCATGCAACTATAATCAGAAGAACTTATCACAGAAGCTTAGGATACAAATGTTAAGATACTGCATATAATGCAGTGTTGCCTGTTGGTATCCAGGATCTCCAGAATCCAAAGGGAAGACCCCCCAAAAATCCTTCCCAGAAAAGTCACGAACTTCTGGATATTTCAAAATGCTTACTCCTTAGTTGAATAACTGATCATATCTCCTTGATTAAAGATACCCATCTTTGACAACTATGGTTTCCAAAATCAGGAAGCAACCTGTAATTAAGATACACATTTAATTCATCCATCCATTACTTGCTCAGTTATGTCTGATTCTTTGCGACCCTATGGACTATAGCCCACCAGACTCCTCTGTACATGGGATTTTCCAGGCAAGAATACAGGAGTGGGTTGCCATTTCTTCCTCCAGGGGATCTTCCTGACCCAGGAGTGGAACCCTTGTCTCCTGCAAGTCTCCTACATTGCAGGCAAATTCTTTACTGATTGAGCCATTAGGGAAGCTCCTTTTAATATGGTGATTTTTTTTTTTTTTGGAAACCTTTTTTAATCAGCGTGAATCTTAAATTATTAGTGATTATTTAGACTCAAGAAAATAGGCATTCTAACAAACAGACATGAGACCAAGAAAAAGAAAAGCAAACCTTATGAGAGGATCAATATTTGCCCTGATATGTAAATCCTTAGAAAATGAAGAAAAATAGAAAAGGAAAAGTTCTGTACTGTGGTAGAGATCTTTGTTATTAGACACTAGAACTATGTTTAAAAGCATGTGGAATGCGCCTCCAGACTAAATTTAGTATCCTTGTGGGGGAGAGAATTTACTTGTTATTTATAAGAGCACTGAGTGTGTGTGTGTGTATGAGTGTGTGTGTGTGTGTGTGTGTGGTTTCAAAGTAACTCAAAGCACACTGCTGCACATCAGTCGTGTCCAACTCTGTGCAAACCCATAGACAGCGGCCCACCAGGCTCCCATCCCTGGGATTCTCCAGGCAGGAGTACTGGAGTGGGTTGCCGTTTCCTTCTCCAATGCATGAAAGTGAAAAGTCAAAGTGAAGTCGCTCAGTAGTGTCCGACTCTTAGCGACCCCATGGAATGTAGCCCACCAGGCTCCTCCATCCATGGGATTTCCCAGTCAAGAGTACTGGAGTGGGTTGCCATTGCCTTCTCTGCAAAGCACACTAGAGACCTTAATATCATATCTACAATATAACAATTACTGTTTTCATGAACGATAAAATGGTTACATGTGGTCAAGAGTGATGATAGCAGAAGAATTTTTTTTCATTGATAGCTGTAGTTTGACCTGTTTTAACATATTAAGGGGAGATTTCAAATCTGAAATTTTTTTCTTAATTCATAAGTCAATTCAGCAATGCTAACTGAGGCTGTAATTGAGCATTTTGGCAATGCAAAGAGACTTAGAGATTATCTAGAACATCTGGCTTATTTTTCAGGCAAGAAAAATGAGGTCCAAAGAAGAGAGTCATTTGCTTCATCTGGTGTTGGCTAATTACTTAATGACAAAACCACAGGTTGAACCCAGTACTTCTTTTTTCCAGTGTAATGCTTTTTGTCCATGGAGAAGAGACTAGTTCCATCCACACATATGACAGAAATTCTGTGGTTCTGGGTACCTTTGCTAGAACCTACAAATTGAGCCCAGGTCTCAGAGGAGTTTTGAGAAAGCACAGCTCAATACTACCACAATATTTCAAGTGGTTCTCTGCATGCTTCTGGTCACTGCGCAGAGATTAATGTCTGTCTACACGATTTTTGTAGCGGACCTGGGAACGCTGTCCTTCAAACACAGCATTTTCAGTGGTCAAGGAAGTCTTTAATAAGTCACAATCATATATCATTGTGAGAATTGTAAGAGCCTTCTGCCATACGTTGCGTTTCATTCCCTCGGTTTACAGAAGAGGACGATAACGTCTGGGAAAGGAACACGGCTCATGGGTGTAGGGTCAGGACATGAACACAATTTTTAACTCCTTGGTCACTGCTTTTTCATGACACCACACAGTTTCACCATGAATTATGCCCAAGAAATGAAAAGGCGCAAAGGTGAAATAACCAAAGACACCTTTCTAAGAGAGATGTCTCAAACGACGCGGTGAAATGGGTGATCCTTGTCCTCAGGCCTGGCAAATTCTCTAGCCCCGTCCCTCTCAGTGGTCAGGGTCCTCTCTCACAGGCTCTCCCCTGCTCTCACTATCAAAATACACTTTTTAGGAAAGTTTTCACAAGCTGTCTTATTTATTCTTAGCCACATATGCGGTAAGCACTGGTATTAACCTTGCCGTTTAAAGATGGCGGAAGTCGAAGGTGTCTGAGGAGTGAGTCACTTCTCCGTGGCTCCACAGTTTGTAAGTGGCAAGCAAAGATTCAAGCCCAGAACTGTCAGGATTTTCTTAAACATTTGCTAATTCAGCACGATATCTAGAACACAGTATGTGCATAAGAAATGTGAGCTACAGTAAAATAAAGGGAGAAGGAAGGAAGAGAGGGAAGAAGGGAGAGCCAAGAGGAGGTAGGGAAGGAAGACGGATGTGGGAGGTGGGAGGAGGGGAGGCAGGGAGGAGAGAAGGAGGAAGGAAGGAAGACGAATTCTATTAAGACCAAGTTGTGATGAATAACATTTGAACTTGCTATCTTTCCGTTTGCATGTGAACAGGGAAAAAAAAATCTTAAACTGAAGAAATAAATTAAAATTTCAGACATCTTCCAGCAGGGTGAGAAATTTGGCAGAAGATAAAGGTGCCCTAAAATTCCATGTTGGCCTTTTCAGAGCTTAGCAGTTACAAACTCATGATAAAACAGTTCTATGATTATTTCAGAGAGGACTTCTCAGGATGCAGCAAAATTATCAACCCTGTTTCTGCCCAAAGACCACAGACAGAAAGTCCCATGAAGCCCAACGGTGGTTCCTTCCCTCAGTTTCCAAAGGGAGAGCTCAGAGAGCCTCAAATGCCAGAGGTGGATGCTGAGAAAAGTGAGTTCAAAATGTCCTGGTTTGTGGCAACACAGTGGAAAGCAGGGAGGGCAAACCTAGAGCCAGAATCCAGGTTTTAAAGAAAATGTTAGTCCTTCAGTCGTGTCCAACTCTTTGGGACCTCATGGACTGTAGCCCACCAGGCTCCTCTGTCCATAGAATTCTCCAGGCAAGAATACTGGAGTGGGTTGCCATTTCCTTCTCCAGGGGATCTTCCCAACCCAGGCATCAAACCCAGGTCTCTTGCATTGCAAACAGATTCTTTACTGTCTGAGCCAGCAGGGAAGCCCAGGGAAGGTTTTATCAAACTCATCTGCAATATCTTTGGGTTAATTCCTTAGATTTTGCTAAGGCTTTTAGGTTCAAAGAAGTGTTTCCAGGTAGGCCTAGCTATGGAGTCAAGCCCTGCTTCTGGAGATTTCAAGATCCCCTCTGTTCGTGGTTCTGTCTGTATGAGGAGGCCGGGGAGGGGAAGGAGAGGTAGAACCAAAACGCAGAAGCTAACAGAGGAGGCTATTGATGCTTGTGAACTGTGGTGTTGAAGAAAACTCTTGAGAGTCCCTTGGACTGCAAGGAGATCCAACCAGTCCATGCTAAAGGAGATCAGTCCTGAACATTCATTGGCAGGACTGATGTTGAAGCTGAAACTCCAATACTTTGGCCACCTGATGCGAAGGGCTGACTCATTTGAAAAGACCCTGATGCTAGGAAAGATTGAAGGCAGGAGGAGAAGGGGACGACAGAGGATGAGATGGTTGGATGACATCACCAACTCAGTGGACATGAGTTTGAGTAAATTCCAGGAGTTGGTGATGGACAGGGAGGCCTGGCATGCTACAGTCCATGGGATCACAAAGAGTCAGACACGACTGAGTGACTGAACTGAACGGAACTGAACAGGGAAGGGAAAAGGAGGAAGACTGGGACCTCCTTCAAGTCAACTTGAGTGAGCCACTCAAGGATCCCAAAGTCTGAAGGTCCTCTGCATCACTCTAATGTCATTTTCTTCATCTTCTTTCCTTAGATTACCTATGGCCTACCACCTGAGAATCAAAAAGCTGGGTCAAAGGCTCAGCACAATATAACTGCTGGTCAAATGGTCTGGGACAAATCAGTATATTTATACCTCAAATTCATACTTATATTGATGACAATTAATAGCTGTGTGATCCACCTCACTTGATTTGTGTTTAAAAAAAAAAAAGCCTTTTATATTTAAAACATTCTGCAGCTGTGACTATTATCATTGCTTTATAATATGAATGTTCCTTTGTAGCTGTTTGGCCTTGTTCTTTTCCCCCTAAATTGGGATACTTGGAGGCCACTCTTTACAAGTAGGTGGAATGGCTTATCACAATGATGACATATCCTAAGGCCTCCTTATATTTAACATGAGTTGCAAAGACCATTGCTATAGAAATAGAATCAGATTTCTACCTACTTCAGGTAGATCTCACCAAAGGTAGCACGTACCTAGATGTAAATTCATAAACCTCAGGAAAGGACATAAGACATATATGTTTTAATAAAATATTCTCTAGGAAAAAAGTTTCAAAGCAAAGAATATATAAGCAGTTTCTACCTTATATTAATAACTATACAGTATGTAAAATAGAGGACGGATTAAGGAAAATAGGACTTCTAGATAACAAATGAATATATTTCACATATTAATCTCATAGGTTCATTCATATATATCTTATACCATCTTTACATGCATATATTGACTCTAAAGGTAATAAATGTAACACAGATTGCAAGGTATAAGCCAGAGTTCATTTTTAAATTGTTGTCCCATTTTTTAGAAAATAGAATACGAAGAGACAAAATTTCTTTAATATTTCAGAAAGCATACCATGGCTCTAATGGGTAAATTGAGAAGTTAAAATTTGGAGATCTTACTGTACATATTTTAATTTTAAACTTTTTCTATAAAACTCAAATGAGTGTATGCCTGCCAGTGAAGTTTAAAAAGAGAGAGAAAAGTTTAAGCAGTAAATGCTGTAAATGAAGTGAAGTGAAAGTGTTAGTCACTCAATTGTGTCCGACTCTTTTCGGACACAAAAAGACTGTGGAGCCTGCCAGGCTCCTCTGTCCATGGAATTCTCCAGATAAGAATACTGGAATGGATTGCCATTCCCTTCTCCAGGGGATCTTCCCAACCCAGGGATCAAACATGGGTCTCCTACATTGCAGGCAGATTCTTTACCATCTGAGCCATCAAATGCTGTAAACATTTAAATAAATATAACATATATGTACATACACAACTTGCTGGTAGGTATATTCCATTTCTGCCTGATAATTTTCTCTCTCCTCTCTGTGTCTTCCACCTCAACACAATACACTTTCTCCAGGAAAACAAATGACACCACTTTCTCACTAGGTTCTCTTCAGGGAATAAAACTAATGGACAATTGCGTAAGGCAGCATGGGTGAGAAGTTATACCTTGTTGATAGCAGCCTGGAGCCTCACAGGACCAAGGGTTACCTAACACAGTGAGGCTAGAGGAATGGGAAGAGTAAAGTTGAGGCAACAGGACTGATTTGAAAAGGCAGACAAAATGATAATGGAATCCACGTGCGGAAGATGAAACATAAGGTTGGAGGCTGGAAGAATGAGGACTGGAAGGCTTGGTGAAAAAGGGTTCAAGACAACACAAAAGAGTCACAGCCCTGCCTCTGCACAGGTCCTGATGTGGAGGGAGGACCTGATGACTTAGGAGACTAGGTAGTTACTGACATGTATTTCTCAACTCACATACTATGGAGTCTATGATGACACTCTCTACTGTGCAGACATGCCAATGGCTCAGACATCTGTGGTCAACGTCAATCATTTTCTTGCTACTGCTAATTTGTTCCCAAACTGAATTTTTAGAAAATTTTGCAATGTATTTGTTGGGCGAAACAATGGGGATTTCTAGAATCCTAAAATGAGAATGCATATAACCCTCATTTTAAGAAAATATATATTTCAAAGAAAATCTTTAAAGGGTTATAATAAGTCTCCCTCTTAAAATCTCTAGTAATTATTAATAATTTTAACAATGGCTTTCATATCTTTCTCAATTGGGTATTTTGTTTAGCTCAAAAAAAGAAAAAACTATGATATTTCTTTTCTAATAATGTCAGGAAGTTTCTATTATTGGCCAAAATGAAAATATTTCATGGTAGCCTAATTTCCTTCTTCATTATATAGCATAAAGATCAGGTGACATAAGAGTAATTATTTTCCTGATGACTTCAATCTTCCTATTTCATAAAGGAAAGGAAGTGAAGGAACACTACCTCTCAATATTCCCAAACCAGTTTCCTTTTAGATTTTGCATATTCAGGCAACTAACTGTTGGCTGTTTTGCTGGTTTGAATAACCCAACAAGGTACAAGAGAATCTAACTTCTATGTTAGAACCTACATCTGCTTATGCTAGAATGAAAACCCATCTGAGAATCAATGAAGCACATGGAGAGGGTCTAATTAAACCCCTATGCCATTTCCTTTAAAACTGTCAAATTGAAATTGTAATCGTGTATTCATTCACCCCCAATGGTGTAGTGGTAATTTTAGAAGTGGGAATATTTAAGCAATAAGAGCCAACAGGGTGTGTTTTGCTAGGATATCAACAAGCCTGGATAGTTCCTAGGTAAGCAGCCAATAAGCTGAAAACAAAACCTTTCCTACATGGTGAGTGAATCAGGAGACCCACTCCAAGTTTACAACCACATTAATGACAAAAACTTAATTCTGTATCAGGAATGAGAACTTAAAAAATATGTATGTATTAAATAATAGTATAAAATCACACAAAACGACTGAAATGATACAAAGCATTGGCATATTAAAATCAAAATGATAATATGTTCAACAAATTAAAAATCAAACTTCCGAGATTTCTGGCTTTTGAATTCCAAATACTTGTTCTCTTTCTTCTTTGTCCTTTTTCTTCTTTGTCTGATTTTGTGGCTGCGTTAACCCCCCAACAAAAATCTAATTGAATAAGTATGAGAGGGATATATGCTCTGCAATTTGTTGTTGGGGTATCTTTTGACCTCATTTTAGGGAACAGCAATACTTTAAGGTTGAGCCTCTTAAGAGCATGGCTATGCTCTTCACATATACTAAAATACATGGTGGCTCAGATGGTAAAAAAGAATCTGTCTGCAGTACAGGAGACCTGGGTTTAATCCTTAGGTTGGGAAGAGCCCCTGGAGAAGGGAATGGCTACCCACTCTGGTATTCTTGTCTGGAGAATTCCATGGACAGAGGAGCCTGGCAGGCAAGAGTCCACGGGGTTGCAAAGAGCTGGATACAACTGAGAGACTAATACTTAACACTTTGGGCTTCCCAGGTGGTGCTGGTGGTAAAGAACCTGCCTCCCAGTGCAGAGGATGCAGGGGATATAAGGGACACAGCTTTGATCCCTGGGTCAGGAAGATCCCCTGGAGTAGGAAAAGGCAACCTGCCCCAGTATTTTTGCCTGGAAAATTCCACAGACAGAGGAGCTTGGCAGGCTACATACAGTCCATGGGGTCACCAAGAGTCAGACATAACTGAGCATACACATACTCCTACATCATATATATATATATATAGCTAAGACCCAAGTTATCCAGGATGGTTTTTGTACTATGTTTAAGTTTGTTTAATGTGAATCACTGGTGCCTTTATACATGACTAATGCAGCCATGTGAAATTGATAGATTTTGTTATCTCAAAAAAAAGATGGCATATTCTGAGGAATTTTTATAGCTGTTGAGTCTTTTTGATGACAGTTTTATTATATTTGGAATACTCAGAATGCTATGTCTGTATCTTTCATATTTTTATTATTACTTTTTAATAAACATATTTAAACATTAAAAAATAAATAAATAAATAAATAACAAGTAGGGAAGAAAGGCAACCACATTACACAGGTAATTCACTGGCTTCATATAGATTCAGCCTGAGTTAAGAGACCACCAGGCTATCTCCAGACCTCATCAGAAGTATCTACACATTCTTGCTTCTAGGCTATGGTGTGGTTTACTCAATATAGAGCAATGATCAAAAAAAAAAAAAAGTTCTGCAGGTTAAAATGTTAAACTGCTTTCCTTGATATACTTGCTGACCAGAGAATTTGGTAGCTGGTGGTGGTATAGTCACTAAATTGTGTCCAACTCTTGTGACCCCATGGACTGCAGCCCTCCAGGCTCCTCTATCCAAGAGATTTCCCAGGCAAGAATCCTGGACTGGGTTGCCATTTCCTTCTCCAGGGAGAGGGCAGTAAAACAGGCTAGTGTGATGGTGTTCAAACAATCTGCGTATTAAAAAGTCCTCCTTTCACTCACTTTCTCTCATTTTATACCCGCCTCTCCTCCTCCAAGCCCAACCCCAAACACGAACACATCTGCAGGGATGGGTATCTGGCTGCTCTGCAGATGACACCAGGCAGCAAAGATCATCAAGGAGGAGCAGGAATGGATAAAAAGGAAAATAGAGAATTTGGCTCACTTTGTCCTCCTCACTCTTTATGCCAGCCCTTGCACCACACAAAAAGCCTCTTCGAAAGCCTTCCTCAGTCAAGCTGGGCCATCCTCCAATGTCACTGTATACAAGTATAGGGACTTCAGAGGAAAATTAAAGGGGGGTTTCCATTGTTTGTCTAGGATATCCTTAAGGGAAGAATTAAAGTAAGCAGTATTGGCGGTTAAAAAAATTTACATAAAGTAAAATACATTTCTGTACAAAGAACTATGGAAAACTGAGTAGAACTAGAGGTCACATGAAAGACAGAAACAACTGGATAATGCCTAGGCACGCTTCCCACCTTTCTTGCCACTTAGATTAAGCCTGTTTAACTTCCGGTGTCTGGGCATGGGGGAGGGTTTGGAACACTTGGGAGAAAGGACATCTACTGTTTTGACCAAATAAATTCACCTTTTCTGATCTGATTCTCCTAGAATATGAAAATCACTCGCAACCACCAGTATGAAGCATCACAACATCAACTCACACAAGACGTTCTCTACCCTACATAGGCAACTATACAGAGAGTAAGAATTTATAGACAAGTTAAAGGAGGATAGAATTCACAAATAATGAACAGGAATTAAAAACCATCAGAATGCCAAGGGAGTCCATAAATTACATCTCTCTGCAATAAGTCAGATCCCCAACATCAATCAGTGACAGGGAGAACATACACAAGGTTAGCACAAAATTCCAACACTGAACTGACTCTTACAAAAAGAATCATAAACTTTTCAAGCACTAGCCAACTTTTGAATTCTAAGGGATTGCTCTTTGGGCTCTTATGTTACCTGAGCTACTTTTGTCCACACTTATAAAGAAGACATTGCCTTCAAAGAGCATATATTCCCACTCTCCAGCATTAGTGATAAATTTCTAAAACCTCTGCAGGGAGAAAAAGAGTCTTAAATAACTTGTTTCCAATCCTCATCTGACAGCAAGTTTGAGGACTCAAGTTAACTGAATATTGTATAATAGACTGGACAATATTTCAGAGACATCAAACACATGATCCTAAATTATAAGAATATTTTATATGATTTATTTCCACAAAAAAGTGATCAGTTTCGCTGAAATAAAAGCTCTATCCCTCAACTTGTATTTTCCTTTTTTTTGGCAAAGAACAATGTAAATGGGTTTCAAAAAATACCTTTCACTTATCACAGGATATGCTTTTTCATTTTTGCTAGGTTTTCATTTTTACATATAATATATAATATCATAAATGTCTACAGTGAAAGGAATGTATCTCCATTTAAATAAATGTGCTGATTACTAGCATTTTATATTAAAAGGGAATAATTTTATAGCATCAGATGATTCATTCTTTTGTATATATCCAAAACAAAAATGAACCATTAATCAGTACTATTAGCACCTTAAAACATAAGTCAATCTGCTACAATGTAAGCAGGTTAATAATGAAAATAATTAGTTATCAAGCTGGTATTTGGCCAGGAAAGAGACATGTAGAAGACATGCGGGTCTAGGCATTTTAGACTAGATAACACCTGACTTGCCTTGAGAGAGAAAAAGAGCAGAACTTGTTAAAATCTCTGCTGTTTTAATTAGAGATGTTACATCATGAAATACTTACTAGTTAATTTTTTTTCCTGCTGCTAGAAAAACACCTGCTTCTCACCCATTACTTGATCTTTCCAGTGCCCAAAGAGTGCAGAGCAAACGTTCATTACCAAAAGGCTTTCTGAGCAGTATGTCTCAACTAAACTTGATACACAGAACAAAGGCTTGATAGAGGAATAATGATCCCAATAACCCTAGCAATAATTTTGCTTTGGAAGCCAAATGTTTCTAAGTTTTCTTATTTCATGTGGATTTTGTCACACCTGTGTAGCTTTGCCAGAAGGCATGCTGGGAGTTCAATGGATGGCTACCACGAGAAGTTACATAAAGTGAAATTGTGTTGAGCCAAGCCTGGGAATACTCATTAAGCTGTAGATCCAGCTCTCAAGGTGTTCAAACCAGTCAATCCTAAGGGAAATCAACCCTGAATACTTATTGGAGGGAGTGATGCTGAAGCTGAAGCTCCAATACGTTGGCCACCCGATGCAAAGAGCCGATTCATTGGAAAAGACCCTAATACTGGGCAAGATTGAAGGCAGAGGGAGAAGAGGATGACAGAAGAAGAGATGGTTGGATGGCATCACCAGTTCAATGGACATGAACTCGGGCAAACTCTGGGAGGTGGAGAGGGACAGGGAGGCTGGGCATGCTGCAGTCCATGGGGTCACAAATAGCTGGACACAACCTGGTGACTAAACAACTACAACCAGCCCTCAAGGAATCAAAATGTTATACTTAGGAGAGCATCACAGTCTCAGATGTATTCCTGCCTCGTGTTTATACACAGGAAGCCATGCATGGGAGGCATGCAATAGCTTATGCTCAACAGGACGGACTGGAAGAGGAATGGTAAGAGTTATACGAGAGGTGAGCTTATAGCCGAGTGGCCTGGGGTGTGTGGCAGGACCCCCTCACAGCAAACTGAACTGAGTGACACCTGAGAAAGTAAGCACAGTCATGGAAACAGGACAACTAGGTCAGGAGATGTGGCTGCAGCTTGGTAGGTAGCATGTGAGACTGACCCAAGACAGTAAGACCTGTGCCAAGCTCCCCTGCAGGCAGAGAGCCAGTTCGTATTTCTCTTTTAGTTCTCTCTGCTCAGATCCGATGGAAATGAGCCTACAAGGTAAAGGGTTTTGATATCTAAATTTAAATGAGGCTAGAGAAGTTGTATATCTACTTCCGCATGGTCATTCAGAATTTTTTTCCAACAAATGCTAAATTCTACATACACATAGGACTGACACATATATACCCATGCTAACACACTTCTGTAAATATACGATGAATGATTTTCTTAGACTGGACCTTTCAAAGGTCCAGATTTATTGCTGACTGCCAAGCCTTCTTGATTTATGATAAAAACTAATAAATTTTACTTAAGAGTAGAATAAGATTAGAAAAGCCACATTAAGTTTACCATCTTTCACATCTGAGCATATTGTTTAAGATGTTCTAAAAATGATGTACTTAACTGAGAGATGTGCTTCCAGCTTATACGCCAGAACAGATTATGAAAATCAGTGGGAAAACAGGGGCTGTGGAATAACCTGTGGAAATACATACACTTGCAATTCTGGGTTTCCTAATTTTAAGCTCTTGGTATCTTGATTTATCAAAAGCAAACTTTGAGCTTCTCCAGTTGAAATAGTTCTGAAATTCTGACATAGAAGGATTTACGTATACTCCACATTGTTCCATTTACTTAGAAAACCGATCGAAAAACAATGATGCTGGATTTCAAATGTCTGGAGGAAATACTGCATGCATGACATCTGTTTTCCCTGGGGATTTGACACACATTTGCTTTAATGTACTGATGTGTTCTTCAATACCTTAGAAGCTATATGCTAAAAACAAGTGTGTGCTTCAGTTTTCAAGGAAAAGAAAAAAAAAAATCATAAATCCCAAAGCCCTTGTCTCTGAAGAAGAATAATTTAAGTGCTAAGTTTTCACAAAATAAAAAATACAAATGATCATGTTTCTATATGGCCCAGCTTTTTAAAGATTATGTGCAAATCTTCTATAGACTTCCATGTAAGTCTTCTTCGCTACTGAAAAATTATCCGGAATCAGAAAGAATGGGCCTTTGAAAATCAACAGCTAAAAGAAATAAGATCTTCATTTCAATTTGAGATGTTTGAAGTATTAATCTTCTGGAAAATTACTTGGCCTCCAGAAGCAGTCAGTTGCTAAACATTTTTGGTGGATACCCTGGAGTTTTGCCACAAACTGACACATGAAGTTTCAGGCGGAACACAGAAATCCACCACTGTACACTACACCAGCTTGCTTGAGACATCTACATCTATCTATGAAGAAGTCCCCGTAATTAAAAACATATAAAATATCCAAATTACTTCCATGATTCTCACTCAGTATATGTTCAACCAACTTGCAAATTAAGGAATACCCCTGCTCAGCTCACCTGAATTTCAGAAGCTTTTGTAAAGATCCTTCATAGTAAAGGAACACAGTTCGGTATGAGAGCATGAAGAATAAAGAACATTGCAAGTTGAAGTTCACACATCACATGGGTAGATGAGATAAAATCTTTTTTTCTTCCACTTTATTTGTCCTTTGCCTAAAACAACCACATCAAATGATCAGATGTTACTCTGCAGCATGGAAACTTGATGGGGCTCTGAAATCAACAGTCTCAAATCATTTCCTAAGTCCAGACAATGATAATAAACATCTCTCGAAGGGTCTAAACCAGACCCATTAGTGAACATAAGCTGCTTCACATCAGCTAAAAGGAAAACTGTCTCTTCCTGAAATTAAAGGGCAATTGATATCAACATTTGCTTTCTCCTGGCACCATCTTTAGAATCTTGGATTCAGACCTCTGACTCATGTATCCTGGTGCACTTAAATAAAACCAAAAAGACTTTAAAACCCCCCACTCAGTGAGCTGAAGTGTATAAGTGAGTGGATACAATAAATTGCATCCATACACTTAATTCAATTCACAACTTAAGTTGGAGAATTAGACTTAAGTTTACATTTATTGTGTCTTTTCCTATTAAAAAAGCAGACACCAAGAGAGTCAGGGTGAGTTAGATACAGAGGTTAGAAGGCTCATACTAAAAAGACTAATAAAAAGTGACTTAAATGTCACCATCTCTCTGCCAAAGTGTGTGAGTGATATTTTCAGTTTGACATGAAAACGCTATCCTTGTTTGTTGGTGTTGAATTCTAAGCATAAGTTCTACAGTTTTCAGAAAGAGAGGATATGTATGTACTAAAAAGCTGAAATCCTGACATCTTGGAAACCAAAATCTTCTGTTTATCCAAAGGTTAGGGACAGGGTACTCAACCACATACAAAGGCAGAGTATCTACAGAAGCTTTCCAATAGGAATCTTTAGGGTAGAACAGTAACTCAATGCCCACCTTAGCTAGGCATTCAGCAGGCATAGCTGGCTAAGTCTAGCTGACTAAGGCAAGTTACTATTAGCAAAGATCTCCGCTGAAGACGCGATTTGGTAGTTTTTATGGCCTATCTCTCTTCTGGCTTGAATATTTTCAAAGTTTAGGAAACTATAAAATATTAGAGTGAGAGCTCTTTATTGATTTAATGAATAAAACAATATATTGATTAATTGATCGGTAGAGACTGAAAGTATAGATGGGTGGACAGATGAATATCAAAGACCGTAATTTATCATTCGTTCTCCAGTTTGTGGGTTGCCCACCTGTGGCTCTATGGTAGGGCTACAGACTCTACGGTAGGGCTAATGGCAACCTCCTCCAAGAGGACTTATGCCATACACTGCACCTCCCAGGACTGAGGCTGCCAGGGCCCCTGTCCCCAAGGCAGGCCACTGCTGACCCATGCCTCCATATAGTTTGTACATAAATAAGAGACCAAAATGCTTTTCTCCTTATTACAGTATATGGTCTGAAATTGTACCCAGTATATGGAAGACAGCTGAAGGAACAACTTGAGAAATTTTTCTTTAAGAGGCTATAATGACTCAACAACTCATTTTCCATGTATCATAGACATTATCATGGAAGGCAAATTGAAGAGATATTCCAAGACAGAAAAGATGTCATGACCCTAAGTATTAATTCTTCAGTCGAGAGTTTGCCCTCATGAACCTCTGTTTACATTTTTCACAAAACTAGATTTCGAATGTCTTGGCTGGATATATGCAGTGCATCAGAAAAACCAACTAGTTCATGATAAACTAGATTCTCCATACACCAGGATCATCTCCAGTTGTAAATTAAGTATCAGTGGAAGTCAAATCAGCAGAGTATAATTTATTAAGCTACTGCTGTGTTAATGCAACTTCCGAAGGTCGCTCATTTACTATCCAGGATTTGATTAGCCCCTAGAAGAACCTGGTTCATTTTATTCAAATAAGACAATTTCAAATCATAAATTTCACAAACTGACCCTCAGAGGAAAAAAAAATGTCTGTGAATTTAAATATATTAGAAATCCGTAAAATTCTAATGCATTCATTTGCCATCCATATTGACACCTCGCTAGTTGTACCAGGGGTTATAAAACACATAATCCTGCTGTTTTTCAAAGATAAGTAAGGGAATATCATGGGGAGGCATATTTTGCTCAGGGATCCTTACTCCATTATGATACTATCCAATATGTTATGGCAATTGTAATACTTTGTAGACCGGTGGAAAATATATCTAAAAATAACTGTGCCATTTCTGAGCAAAAGCAGAAGTAATTGATGTTTCCTAGAAAAATGATCCCACCTGGCTTTGTAGAAGAGCAGCATGAGCGTTTCAATGACAGGTAGATCCAGAACAGAGCTTTGTCCTCAATATCATTCCAATTCTCTGAAACTCCAAAGCAAGGTTCATAGAGATTCTTTAGAATGCTCCACTTGAAAGCCAGATTACACTATTTAAGTGGCCTATGGAGTTCTGTATTAAAGGCTTCCTGCTGCTCAGGCATTTTTTCCCATTATAATATATTGCTGTAGATTTAACACTGTAAATGTTCTATCATTTAACTAATATGGCTCAAAAGGTTGTCATCAGGGACGCTTCTAAATTATTATCACTGCAAATAAACCTTGCTACCGAAGGAACTGCTTATTTAGCAAAGACATTTCATGGCATATTTGCATAAAAATACTACTGCTGTCTTTCGAGTTCATCTGTAACATTGCTGCTGAGCAGAAGAGCATTAGATGTGTTACAAATACAAGCAACTTTGGCAGCAAGCTAATTTGTAAATGCATATTTGCAAACTTTAAGTGCACTGCTGTGCCCTAACTTATACCCAGCATAACCCATAGATGTTTGTATAATCAGAAAAGAGGGGAAAAAATGCTTATTACTCAGTATTCCCATTTAACTTACTGGAAATTAGTAATCAATCATTGGATGTTAGTCCCCCACTATATGTGACCTGCAAAGCAGGTGAATGAAGCAACTCAAAGCAAGGCAAGGCAGTTTCCAGAGGAGAATGAAATACTGGACGCCTGGTTAGATTATTTGAAGAGATTTTTTTTTTTTACCACTCGTCTGAAACCAACCAACAGTGAACGTGAAAGCAGACGTGAGAATAAAGCTATTTACCAAGTATTTTCAAGGCCTCTTGATCTCAGTTGAGTGTCTGTGCTTGTTGGATACTGCAGAACATGCTAATAGCTTAGATTTCAGAATCAGAGAAGGCTAGGTTCAATATTTGTGTTAACGTACGTGCTATGTGATCTTAGACAAGCTGTTTGACCTAAGATTCAACTCCCTCATATCGTTTTAAATGTGCATAATACTCTGATCTTTGTGGTTAAAAGAAGGTAACAGCCTTTTGAGTTAGATGAGGCAGACACCTTTACTTAGGTTGTTTAGACAGGGAAAGTAAGGCTCAATGAATCGAAGAGATTTGTGCAGTGTTACATACCTAGAGACCAGTACAGTTGGATACAAATTCCCAGATTCTGGCTCTTGACTTACAGATATTTATGTTCCATAAGGTTTCTCAATTTGCCTAATTTTTCACTGGGTAGTCCAACCTCACAAATGTACATGTTTTCATTTTTCATTATTTTTCATTTTCATTTTTTTAAATTTTTTTTATTTCACTTTATTTTACTTTACAATACTGTATTGGTTTTGCCATAAATCAGCATGAATCCACCATGGGTGTACATGAGTTCCTAATCCTGAACCCCCTTCCCTCCTCCCTCCCCATACCATCTTTCTGGGTCATCCCAGTACACCAGCCCCAAGCATCCTGTATCCTGCATCGAACCTAGACTGGCGATTTCTTTCTTACATGATATTATACATGTTTCAATGCCATTCTCCCAAATCATCCCACCTTCTCCCTCTCCAAAAGTCTGTTCTATACATCTGTGTCTCTTTTGCTGTCTCGCATACAGGGTTATCATTTTCATTTTTAATCCAAACAAATCTTTATTAGATTCAGGCATATTAAACAGTGGGAAAAAAAAATCAGACAGTAGTCATGTCAAAAACCTCATACCTGCTATTTTGAAAGTAGGTCCCTAGTTCTAACTGTTCCTACTTTTTACAGATTCTTCATTTCACTTCTGAACTAAAAAAAAAAAAAAAAAAACATAAATCTTCTGCTTCTCTCTGAGATCCAGTCATGTCCTGTGATACTAGGGAATACAGGATGAAGAAGGCCATCTGTAAGTATGTCATCATGGACTAAATGTTAACTGGGCAATGCCGTGGTTGCCACATGTTTGCTATAATTTTTCCCTAATTAACATGGTTATCTCAAAAACAGGTTAAAACAATAGTCATAACAAAAATACATGCCTACAAATTAATTTACACATACAATGAAAAAGAGTTTTAAGTTCAAATTTATCCCTGTCTTTTGTACAATATACCATATTATATAATTTATGTATTTATTTCCTGTATTTGCTGCAGAACTTGTAATGACTATTGTCTTCCCACATCCCGAACACCTGGAAAGAGTGCTTCAGATATAGACATGTATTAAATATTTGTTAGATTAAATAAATGAATGAATGCGTGACTGAATGAAGGCATCTCTCAGGATAATACATCCCCCTACCTTTCTGTATGCTTGTACTCTGACTTCCCTGGGTCAGGAAGATTCCCTGGAGAAGGAAATGGCAACCCACTCCAGTATTCTTGCCTGGAGAATGCTTCATGGACAAAGGAGCCTGGAGGGCTACAAGCCATGACTCACAGAGAGTCAGACACGACTGAAGCGACTGAGCGCACTCTGACTTCCACCCACACCCTAAATGGGGGTATAAATTCCATCTAATGCCAATCCAACTATTTTTGTACTGTATCATCTTTTCTCATCTATTTAAGGTTAGGTTGTCATCTGTTTAAGGTACAATTTCCCCTACACCATCAATTTACATTAAATTCTTCCCATCCACATACAATTGTCCATTGATATCTATCAACTTGAAAACAAATACCTTGAACCCATAGCTCCCTCCAGCTCTGTCCTCATTCCTCTGCTCCCTTTACATGAATCTTCTTGAAAAAGTAGTCTCCACTTCCTGAATTCACTTTCCATTATTTGTCATACACCTCTAAAACTATAATTGTTTTTATTCTTATCAATGATCTCATGTTGTCAAAGTCAGTGGTCAGTATGGTTTCTTTATCTGATTTTATGTGACTCTTGGGATACCACTTATCTGTTTTCCTCCTCCTTTCTCACTGGTTATCTACTTATCTTTTGAAACTTGAATCACTGGAATGTTCTAGGGCATTCATCAAGGCTCTTTGCTTTCATTCTCTATTAGCACTCACCATCTAGGTAATCTCACCCAATACCATTGGCTTTAGATATCATCTATGTGAAATTATTCAGATTTTAATCACTAGCACTAATCTCCCCCTTGACTCCAGAGTCATATATACAGATCTTATTTAACATGTTCACCCTGATAGCTGAAAGGCCTCTCGGATTTAACTTGCCCAAATGCAAACTCTTGATTCCACTTCTACCCTCAAAACCTACAGCTTTTCCCCATCTTCTTAATTTCAATAACTGGCATGTCCGTGATTTCAACCATTTAATTTACTGTCGTATAAAATTTACTGTCATAATAGATTCTCCTTCTTTCATACCCCACATTCAACCCATCAATAAGTCCCAAAAGCTCTACCTTCAACACATATACCTAACGAACTACTTCTTAATATTTCTAACTCCCTAGTTGAAATCACTGTCATCTGTCACCTCTCTTACTTCTATTCTAAAGCTTCCTAAATGTGTCTCTGTGTTTCTAACCAGGCCACTCTAGCACCCTATTCTCCATACAGTATCCAATAATATTTATAAAGTATAAACTGAATCATGTCAAAACTTTGTTAACAGCCATCCATTGGCTTCCCATATCACTCAGAATGAGACCAAAGTCTTACCATAGCATTTGTGAGTTGTTGTGTGTTAGTTACTCAGTTGTGTCCTCCTCTTTGCAACCCCATGGACTGTATCCCACCAGACTCCTCTGTGCATGGAATTCTCCAGGCAAGAATACTGGAGTGGGTTGCCATTCCCTTCTCCATTGTCATTCCCTTACTGACCCAGGAAACGAACCTGGGTCTCCTGCATTGCAGATGGATTCTTCACCATCTGAGCAACAGCATACATGAGTTTAAATCATCTCCTTCTACCCATCCTGCAAATTTTCTGATTTCATCACCTATCCTTCTTTTACGAATTCTGACCAAGTAAAACTAGACTTCTATCTACTCCTCAACTATTCCAAGCACCCTTCCCTCACTGCAATTATATTTTCCTCTCCCTAGAAGAGGCTTCCTCGAAATGTTTCTGTGGCTGATCCATCACTTCTTCAAGATCTGTGCTCAAATGCGGCTCTAGCTGTGAAGGCTTCACTGGCCATTCTACTAATACACAAAATAATGTCCAATCCCCTCTCTGTATCCCTAATCCTTTCTTCCTAGGATTCATCATTAACTCCTGAACATTATTTGCTTGTTTTTTTCTACTTTAGAACGTAAGCTCCAAGAGAGCAGAAACATTACCTTAAGTGTGGACTGCTATATCCCAGTCTTGGGACAGTTCCTGGTATGTGGTTAACAATCAGCAGATAGCTACTGAATGGCCTCTCTTAATTATGAAAATACAATGTAAGAAGAAACTGATGTCCAAGGGAAAGTTAAAATATTATGATCTTGGTGGTGCAGTGAGTAACAATCCACTTACCCAATACAGGGGACATGGGTTCGATCCCTGATCCCAGAAGACCCACATGCTGAGGAACAACAATCCCCTGCACCACTACTCAGCCCGAGCTCCACAGCCCACGAGACCACTGCGGAGCCCACGTGCAGCCACTGCTGAAGCTCGCACACTCTCCAGCCTGTGCTCCTGAACCGGAGAAGCCGCTGCAGTGAGAAGCCCACAGCTACAGCAGAGTAGCCCCATCTGCTGCAACTAGAGAAAGTCCTCGCAAAGCAATGAAGAGCCAGCACAGCCAAACATCAGTTACTTTAAAAAAATACTATGATCTTGGTCTAACTTAAGGAGTCTACTTCACACTGCTATTCTTTGACATTCAGAGCCCTGGGGATGGGTTCAACCAATCTGAAAAGGGAGACCCTGGGCCTTCAGGGAAGAAAGTTACAAAGACTCTATCACCTATTACCCAAATTTGAGGTTAGAAAGACTGTTAAAATAGACTAAGCTGATTTTGTCCATAGTCTCCTGGTCCAAAAGAACATGAAGTCACCAAGCAGGAACTCATTAAGAGGGCAAGGGGAGTCTGAGCTAGAGATTCTGACATTAGAGTCTATGTATTGAGGTAACAAGGCTGACTCTAGAGTCAGACACTCTAAATTGTTTTATGCTTGATGGGTCAGTGACTGAGAAATTATTATAAAATGGCATTCTAACATTAAGGTCCCAGTACAGTACACCAGTGATCAATGCCGGGGCTAGCAAAGAGAGGCATATGGATCATCTTCTATGGGTTTGTACAAAGCCAGACTTCAGCAAAGGAAAATGTGGATTGCAGTTCACTCTCTGCTCTGTATTCAGAAAAATAAAACCCTCCTTCAGGACTGAATAAATATCAGAGTTCTTAGACAGCTTGAGAGACTGCAGGTAGGATGGGGAGTGATGGAGATGTTGATCCAATACAAGTGAGTTCCTGCTACTAATGGCAAATCAAGCCTTCAAAGAAATTTTTTAATGAAAAGATGTATGACTATATTTGCATATAGGGTTGGTGAAACAGATCAATTACACGAACATGTCTCAAAATATATTCCATGGACTATAAATGGAAGCTACCTAAAAAGAATTTCCATGGCCAAATAAAGTAGGAAAACACATAAATTTTAAAAACTTCCTTGACTGGAGGAAAGAGGAAACAGGATAGAGTACAACATTTCCCAAACGTATAGGGTTAGCAAAACCTTTACAAGGGAGATTTCATTAGACTACAATTCTGGAAGTACAGTGGAGGAATGCTGTCAGTTTTAAATTGTATAGAATGAAACATATTCCACAAGAAAGTTTTATTAATGACTTGAGTGAACACTAGTGGGGCCAGTTAGATATGGCACCAGAGTTTGCATAAAATAATATATTCAATGAAAAACAGTTTAATTCTATAGACATGGAAAAAATATTTTTAAACACCTAAAGATGGGAAATTTGTAAGGGAATGAGCTACTGAGTGTGGCAGGCATAAATTATTCAACTCATAAAGTCCCTCACTTCATTTTCATGGGAACTCTATAAGATGTATACTGTTATCTCTACTTGTTATATGAAGAAACCAAAACTTGGGCTGTTCAAGTGACACCCTAAAAAATTAATGGCAGGAGGACTCTGACCAGGTCATTCCATTGCCAAAACTCCCACGACTGACAGACTGATTGATGCCTTCCTTTTTCCCAACCATCCTTCCTTCCCTTCTTTCTCATCATGATACCTCACTAAAACTCAAAATCAACATATCACCACCAAGGTTATGGGAGAGGTACTCTGTCTTACAAATCCAAACTATTTTGCAGCTTACATGAAAAACAGGTCCCATTTCATTTTACAGTAATCCATTCTTTTATAAGGACCACCCTGTACTTCCTATATTCTCCCCAGGCTCTTTTTATTTCATGGGAGCAAAAAACGTTTTTTCTCTTAGACAAAAGTTTCATTTAAACGGAAAATTAACTATTATTTAAGGTGCAGTTTAAATTGCCATTTCAAACCATACCCTAGTTCTCTACATCCAAGCCACTCTATATAGAATGCAGACTATTTTTAACACAGTCACTTTTTTCCAGACCATGTTTCAATCAGTTGTGTGGCAAGCAGGAAAGCAAAAGCGTCATGCAAATGTGCTCAGTTACCACCTGATACTGGTATTTTGCATTCTTGTTTTAATCCTGCTTTAAAACCACACCAAGAGTTATTCACATTTGGAAGGTATGATGGATCAAAAACTTATATAAATTCAAACAAACTGCTGGAAAGAAAGGAAGTTAATCTGCTTTTATGCCTTTACATTCTCCCCACTGCCTTTAAAATTGATTATGATTTTGCTATTTCATGACCAAATTCTGCCTTAAATACAGGCTCTTTGCCCCAAGTTGAGCTCTGAAATACTACTGCTGTGATAAATCCTGACTGTAAGAGTTTGTCTTAATAATACTTACTTTCTAGCAACTTGAGTAACTTAAGCGTTATGAGGATAAATGATGGTATTGCCAAATTTGTGGATTTGTTCCCTAGTAACGTTAACTTTCACTTTCTCTTACAGCATCAGTTCAGATTAAGATTGAGATTTAAAATCCATATATATAAATCCATCAACATAAATAAATACACAAATATTCATAAGTAATGAAGAAAATGCAGATGCAAACAATAATGCATACCACTTTTATGTGAGGGGATAGAGTTACTAACTGCTACCACTGTGGGAATCATTCTGCTGTATATAAGTGTATCAAGTCAACATGGTACACACCTTAAAATTATACAATGCTACATGTGGATTATACTTCAATAAAGCTGGTGAAAAAACGAGACAGCCTGCTGCAGTTCTTGGTGAGGGCCCTTTTCGGGTTTATAGACTGTCACCAGCTTGCTGAGTAATCACACGACCTTGTCTCTGTTCTCCAGCAGAAAGCAAGAGCTCCTGGGTCTCTCCCTCTTCTTACAAGGGGACTAATCCCATCATGAAGGCCCTACCCTCATGTTTAATCTAAACCTAATTACCTCCAAAGGTCCTACCTTCTCATATCATCACTTTGGGGGTTAGAGCTTCAACACACAATTTTGGGATGGGAGGGAACACATTCAGGCCATAATACTGACCAAGGACAACTTTTGAATATTTGTCAGTGGAGACACAAACATGCATAACCCACAAGCACAATTCCTGCAGTGCTAAGGTGAAGGTGAGGTGAAGTCGCTCAATCGTGTCCAACTCTTTGCAACCCCGCGGACTGTAACCTACTAGGCTTCTCCATCCATGGGATTCTCCAGGCGAGAATACTGGAGTGGATTGCCATTTCCTTCTTCAGGGGATCTTCCCGACCCAGGGATCGAACCCGGGTCTCCCGCATTACTGCTGATGCTAATAAAACAGATTTAATTATATGGAGCAATTGTAAAAAAAAAAATAATACCAAGTGAAAACAGAAAGTAAAAATTATAAATACAGTATTGATGCAACTAACATTAAACATTTTTAAACACATAAATTATTCATAATACATATATGTATATAAAATAAAAATGAACTAAAAAGACATATAGATAGAGATTCATGATAGAGATTTCCCATGGGAACCAGTACAAGACTGATACTGGTGGTTAATAGTAATTAAACATGAAAATTTTTTTAATTGTTCATTATGAAAAATGGGTATTCTATTATTCTTTGTATTTTTTGAAATATTTACATTTTAAAATATTTTTAAAACAATTACATTACTAGAATCTAGCTACTCTGTGCTTTGTAACAAATTACTAACTACACCAGGGTTCAGGAGGCTAAAGGAGGTCATGTTATCTTTATCATGGTTACAAATAAATGGGACTTACATTTGCAGATAACCAGAACTGTTTCACAGGATTGGTAATTATATATTGAATGTTCCAATGAAATATTTACCCAGTTTGGATGTTGGAAAGACATTTTCAAATATAAAAAACCTGTGAAAATTTATACTATAATATGCTAAGACCACTCTGGTTGGCATTAGTAATGTGTTACATGATTGCATTGATTGCAATATGGATAAAAGAAGTGTAATCACACCCAATACTGAGCAACCTAAGGAAAGATTATAGTGAGATTGGAAGGTGGAAAATGTTGTTTTATTCAAAGACAATGTTGGCATGCATTCTAAAGGAAACCACCAATGGATTTAGCCACTTGAGTTTCAAAACAAGTTTGAGATTAAGGATAGTTTACAGGAAAGTGTACAGAATAAAGGAGAAAGAAGAGAAGCATGGATTTATGTGACTTAATAATACATCTTTCTAAAAACTCCGCCTAAGCTAGTGGTAAATATTTTGAGCCTATGCTTCTCTAAGCAGCACACTCAAGAGTATCTACTGTCAAAATTTTAGAATTAGGTAATGGTGGCCACTGGCATTTTATTGAGACATGGTATATGGTAATTCATTACTTATTTGAAGCTTGTATGATTTCCCTGGTGGCTCAGATGGTAAAGAATCTGCCTGTAATGCAGGAGACCCAGGTTCAATCCATGAGTCTGGAAGATCCCCTGGAGAAGGGAATGGCAACCCACTCCAGTATTCTTGCCTGGGAAATCCCATGGACAGAGAAGCCTGGCAGACTACAGTCCATGGGGTCGCAGAGTTGGACATGACTGAGTGACTAACACATATGTGCTAAGAATATGTCCTTGCCAAGACTGAGTGCATTAGCTCAGGCCCCATCATTTGCTACCTGCTTATATACCAATTTGCCTCCCTCCTCTAGGTCCTACCCTCTTTCTAGCTTATTGTTCACTCCAACATGGTATCTCTGATAAAAGATATTCTGGTCACATCAGTCCCTACCATGAGCTTGCCCTATGGACTTGGGAGTCATTTCCTCTAAGAGTAGCTGAGTAAGAAAAGCAAGACATGGAAAAATATGCAAAGTATTCTTTCATAAAGCAAACAATGGCCAAAAAAAGCTGTGTGTATGGGTATTGTATATATATATATATATATATATATATATATATATTCAC
The DNA here is from genome assembly GCF_001704415.2 of Capra hircus. NCBI lineage: Eukaryota > Metazoa > Chordata > Mammalia > Artiodactyla > Bovidae > Capra > Capra hircus. The sequence continues at coordinate 22,036,175 of NC_030814.1, forward strand.
ACATATTTGAATATGGTTATATAATCAAGGAGAAAAGAAAGAAAGGATACAAAATAAGTGTGAACATGAGCTGGGAAGGAAAGAGGTGATTTGGGAAGGGGGAGAAGATAGAGCGGAGACAGAACAATGGGAGGGAGGACTCAATATAAAAGGAAAAGGAGAAACCAGTATGTGTATGCTCACTTCCGAACATACTGAAATACAGTATGTGTGTAATATTTTTAAATAAACACTTGAAAAGCAAAACAATAATTACAACTTCTCTCACATGCTAGTAAAGTAATGCTCAAAATTGTCCAAGTCAGGCTTCAGCAGTACGTGAACCGTGAACTTCCAGATGTTCAAGCTGGTTTTAGAAAAGGCAGAGAAACCAGAGATCAAATTGCCAACATCCGCTGGATCATCGAAAAAGCAAGAGAGTTCCAGAAAAACATCTATTTCTGCTTTATTGACTGTGCCAAAGCCTTTGACTGTGTGGACCACAATAAACTGTGGAAAATTTTTAGAGAGATGGGAATACCAGACCACCTGGCCTGCCTCTTGAGAAACCTATATGCAGGTCAGGTAGTAACAGTTAAAACTGGACATGGAACAACAGACTGGTTCCAAATAGGAAAAGGAGAGTCATCCTGTTTATTTAACTTATATGCAGAGTATATCATGAGAAACGCTGGGCTGGAAGAAGCACAAGCTGGATTCAAAATTGCCGGGAGAAACATCAATAACCTCAGATATGCAAATGACACCACTCTCATGGCAAAAAGTGAAGAAGAACTAAAAAGCCTCTTGATGAAAGTGAAAGAGGAGAGTGAAAAAGTTGGCTTAAAGCTCAACATTCAGAAAATGAAGATCATGGCATCCTGTCCCATCACTTCATGGCAAACAGATGGGGAAAAAGTGGAAATAGTAGCTGACTTAATTTTTTGGGCTCCAAAATCACTGCAGATGGTGATTTCAGCTATGAAATTAAAAGACTCCTTGGAAGGAAAATTATGACCAACCTAGACAGCATATTAAAAAGCAGAGACCTTACTTTGTCAACAAAGGTCTGTCTAGTCAAGGCTATGGTTTTTCCAGTAGTCATGTATGGATGTGAAAGTTGGACTGTGAAGAAAGCTGAGTGCCAAAGAATTGATGCTTTTGAACTGTGGTGTTGGAGAAAACTCTTGAGAGTCCCTTGGACTGCAAGGAGATCAAACAAGTCCATCCTAAAGGAAATCAGTACTGAATAGTCATTGGAAGGACTGATGCTGAAGCTGAAACTCCAATACTTTGGCCATCTGATGCAAAGAGCTGATTCATTTAAAAAGACCCTGATGCTGGGAAAGATTGAAGGCAGGAGGAGAAGGGGATGACAGAGGATGAGATGGTTGGATGGCATCACCGACTCAATGCACATGAGTTTGGGTAAACTCTAGGAGTTGGTGATGGACAGGGAGGCCTGGCGTCCTGCAGTCCATAGGGTCGCAAAGAGTCGGACATGACTGAGCAACTGAACTGAACTGAATATCTCTGGGGAGATGCCAAAACTCTGGAGAAGACTCTTGAAAGTCCCTTGGACTGCAAGGAGATCCAACCAGTCCACTCTAAAGGAGATCAGCCTGGGTGTTCTTTGGAAGGAATGATGCTAAAGCTGAAACTCCAGTACTTTGGCCACCTCATGAGAAGAGTTGACTCATTGGAAAAGACTCTGATGCTGGGAGGGATTGGGGGCAGGAGGAGAAGGGGACGACAGAGGATGAGATTGCTGGATGGCATCACCGACTTGATGGATCTAAGTTTGAGTGAACTCTGGGAATTGGTGATGGACACGGAGGCCTGGCGTGCTGTTGTACTCCAGGGGTCGCAGAGTTGGACATGACTGAGTGACTGAACTGAACTGAACTGAAAACTCTTGGTATAAAACAGAGCCTTTCCAATCACTAAGTTTGTATCTCACAATCGCACCAGCCTATGTACCAGCTGCTTCATTGTCCCCACACCACAGCATCCGAACGCTCCCTTTCTACTTTTACACAACCAGTGTGCATCTGGAATGCCCTTTCCTCCTTTCTCCCCAGCGAATCCCTATCTCCCTTCAAGATCCAGTTTAAATGTCCCTTGTGAAGCCTTTCTTTTTTTTTTTAATTGATTTATAATTTTGTGTTAGTTTTTGCAATAGAGAAAAGTGAATCGGTTATATATATACATATGTCCTCTCTTTTTTTGGATTCTTTCCCCATATAGACCATTAAAGAGTACTGAGAAGAGTTCCCTGTGGTATACAGTCGGTCCTTATTAGTTATCTATTTTATATATAGTAGTGTATATATGTTCATCTCAATCTCCCAATTTATCCCTTCCTTCCCTTATCCCCTGGTAACCATAAATTTGTTTTCTACATCTGTTACTCTATTTCCGTTTTGTAGATAAGTCTTTATACCCTTTGATTAAATTCTGCATATAAGCGATGTCATACAATATTTGTCTGACTTACTTCACTGGGTATGACAATCTCTAGGTCCATTCATGTTGTTGCAAATGTGAAGACTCTCTTAAATTCAAATACTCTGTCTTCTGGGCCCCCTTACATCTCTACAGATCCCTCTACTGTGATGTTAAATTATATTGTGATTACTTTGGGACATATTTTAACAGATGATTCTCTCACTAGATGATTAGTTCCATAAGGACAAGTACCATATGCAACATTTTTGTACATCAAGCACCTAGGATAATCCCAGCATTTAGGAGATGGTAAGCATTTTTTTGTTGAATGAATTGACTGATTGGTTTCTATGTGATTCTACATTTCTTAAATGATGTGCAATATTGTTTGCCTATTGTGTGCCAAGTTTAAGCATTTAAATCTCCATAAACAAATTAGCTTTATTCTGGTTAACAGCCATGTTTTACACGTATCTCCCACTTGCCTGTGTAACAGGTATTAGGGAGGGATCCTTTCTAAGTTTTGGAGGAGACGCACCCTAAATTAAGAACAAAACAATAGGTAGCATGTTCCCCCATCTTCTAAAATGAGGCGCTCTCTCTCCTATACAAGACTTGAAAGGAAGTGGACTGCAACCGCTTGGTAACTCAACTACCTTCAAGGTCTCAATGAGGTGAAATTGAGGGTGACTGAAAGAAAGGAAAGAACTTCTCTGGAGAAAGTTGCTGGGGGCTGTCACAATATTCCATCTCCCTCACCCATGGGAGAGGCTTTCAGAGCCCCTCTCAGACAGGTTGCTGTTTATTCCTTAAAGCTGGGAGGACAGAGAAGACAAGTGCTTGGTACACTTTAGAAAAAGGTCAGGCAAAAGACAGTAGTACCAGGACAGTCTCCTCTGCAGCAGAGCGAAGGGACCAGCTGTACTTGGAGCCAGCAGCATTCCTGACGACAGGGTAGAGTTCTGCGTTTCTTCCGACCCAAGGTGGGGGTATAGATGGAAGCTGGCAAATTGGCTCTTTTGGAAGGAGTTTTCTAGGAATGCAGGAGACCCGGGTTCGATCCCTGGTTTGGGAAGATCCCTGGAGAAGGAGATGACAACCCACTGCAGCACTCTTGCCTGGAAAATCCCATGGACAGAGGAGCCTGGCAGGCTATAGTCCATGGGGTCACAAAGAGTCGGACACGACTGAACGACTTCACTTTCTTTTCTTTCTTTCTAGGGATGAGGTAACCTTAGTATTGAGAAGCTGTGAAAGTATTAGTTGCTCAGTCGCCTCCAACTCTGCAACCCGTGGGCTGTAGCCCACCAGGCTCCTCTGTCCATGGGATTCTCCAGGCAAGAACACTGCAGTGGGTTGCCATCTCCTACTCCAGGGATCTTCCCGGCCCAGGGATCCAACCTAAGTCTCCTGCATTGCAGGCGGATTCTTGACTGAATGAGCCACCAGGGAAGCCAGCACAGAGAAGCTACAGGGTCCAAATTGATGCCAAAGTTGAGGAGCAGTTAAAGCATTTGAGCAGAAGAGAGGTGATTGGACGGCTCTGGTGAGAGAGCCTCTGAGGAGCTCACTAGAGTGTCCACAGGTCAGCCATATACACACCACAAGGCAACACTGATGTTGTTGCCCCACACATGCCCCACGTTGCTCCCTCCCGCCCCAACAAGCAAGGGCGAAACTCCAGAGCTGGTGGTTAGGGAAGTGGCAGGATGGCAGCAGGACCACAAAGGGGATGAGAGGAGCTTAGAACTTTACATGAACCTGGGAGTTCATTACTGAAATGCGCTTGTTATTGTGACTATATATGACTAGAGTACTTCCTTTACCATACAAAAATGAATGAAAAAACTACGGAACTCACCTGAGATTTCAACCCCAGGTGGGGAAAGAGCTAATCCATAGGCAAGTCTGAATTTAACATGTTCTATTTGCTCAAACAAATTGCTGATGCATGTTACTTTACACAACAGGAATGGAATGAAAAATATGAATTAATTTGTATACATTTATTGCCACTAGCTAGGGGGGAAAAAAACCTCAAATGCATGCTTGGCTCAGAGAGAAATACTGGATCATTGTTATTTTGAAGGCCAACATTAGAGTAAATTGCCTAATTCATATCATATATATATATATATATATTCATGATTGAAACTCGCAATTAAATCACTGCAGCAATTCTAACACCTCCCCCCAAAAAATGTTATCTTCATAAGGAATTTTAAATGTTCATACAATATAAGATACTCTCATAGTCCAATAGAGTAATTAAGAGAACACTACTTTTAGAAACTTTTTCTGTTATATTAATTTACTGCATGTCAGGTATGGTAGTAGGCACTGGGGAAATAAAGATGAAGCTAACACGTCCTTGTTACCAAGAACTTCACAGCCAAGAAGGAAGATAAACACATAGACAAAAAGTGCCAGCCACTGGGCTAGTGAAAGCTTTCGTCAGATCACATCTAGACTATTAAAGTGTCACCTAACTGTGCTTCCTGCCTCTAGACTCAAGGCTCTCATGCCCATTTACATTAATTTCTAAAATAAATCAAATGTGCCTACAGCATACACTTGTATTGAATGTCTACTAGCTTCCAGTAAACTTCAATGTTCAGTTCAAGTGCCTGAAGCTGGGATGGTGTTTACGATCTGCCCCCTAACTACTTCTCCAGTCTCCCTTCTAAACACTCCCCTTTTGTAAACCTTATACTCCTGTGCCTCAAACTACACATATTGTTTCACACCTCTGCACCTTGGCCCAGGCTATTCCTTCTCCCAGAAATTCCTTCCCTATCTGGTGTGCTCAATCATGTTTGACTCTTTGCAACCTCATGGACTGTAGCCTGCCAGGATCCTGGGTCCGTGGGATTTCCCAGGCAAGAACACTGGAGTGGATTTCCATTTCCATCCTATAAGGCAGCAGTCCCCAACTTTTTTGGCACCAGGGACCACTGTGGTAGAAGACAGTTTTTCCACAGACCGGGGTAGCGTGGATGGTTTGGGAATGATTCGGGCACACTACATTTACTGTGGACTTCCCAGGTAGCACCAGTGGTAAAGAACCCACCTGCCAATGCAGGAGACATAAGAGGCATGGGTTCAATCCCCAGATTGGAAATATCCCCTGGAGGAGGGCATGGCCACCCACTCCAGTATACTTGCCTGGAGAATCCCCTGGACAGAGGAGCCTGGCAGGTTCCAGTCCATAGGGTCGCAAAGAGTCAGACACGACTGACGTGACTTAGCCTGCACATTTATTGTGTACTTTTATTTCTATTATTGCTACATCAGCTTCTCCTCCGATCATCAGGCACTGGATCCCGGAAGCTGGGGACCCCTGCTATAAGGACTCGGGAATTAGAAGAAACAATTAGCTCCCACTACTGAGAAATTAAACAAGAAATCCCTGTAGCCAGGAACAATGTTCTTCTGAACTCTGCTCAAGCTCTACATGCCATTTGTTTTTTCATATGGCTGCCATGTTCCTCTAGCTTTCCCTAAGGCACACTCATGTTTAGAGAACCTGCAATAAAAAGATTAGATAAACAATAACAGTGGCTGCTTTTCACTTATTGGAAATTCACACAATTTATATAAATGTATAAATGTCAGGAAGAATTATTAACCAGACACACTCCCCCCACACACACACAATTCCTTGGTATCTTTCTTTTCTTCCTTGATCACATTTTTTAAAAACAAAAAGACTTGAACATTTCCTCCTAATTTTATTATTCCTGAATATTAAATAATAATACATTGTTCCTGAGTAATAATAGCTGCATGGGAAATATATATTTATCTTTAATTTATATATTTGGCCATCCCACATGCATATAGAATCTTAGCTCCCAGACCAAAGACTGAACCCATGCCCCCTAAAGTGGAAGCATAGTCTTAACCACTGGAGTGCCAAGAGAGTCCCATGAATGGGAAATAGTTACATTAATTTTTCCATAGGACCATGATTCACATCTTCATTTTAACATCCATAATTGTGATTAACGGTTCCTCATCTCTACCACTATCACTATCAGGAGCAGTAGAACATTTTTAGGGTCTTCTTATCCCAGAGACCAATTTAAGTTGGTTTATAGATATGCACCTTGGTTTTTACAGTTCACATATACAAACAAGAAATCTAGTCCATTTGGACACAGATCATGACCTTGGCTCTACATATCCCAAGAGGCAAATTACTAAGTAACCTATTCCAACCTAACTGAGAACCTGAAGCCTAACAACAGTCTCTGACCACTGATTTGTTCAACAAATACTTAGTGAGCTGCTACTGAGGGTCAAGCACTAAAACTACACTTTATAAATACTAATATACAAAGAACACACATTACCTTCAGGGAGTTCCACAGTGAATCCACAGACAGTGACAGATACCTGAGGAAAGTGTATGCTGGAAGATTCTGAAGGAACTGAGGATACGTCTAGGAAGCCTCCTGGAAGAGGTTGTGTTTAAGTTTTGAAGGATGAATAAGAATTAGACCAAATAACGCAGAAGAGAATTCTAAGCAGCAAGAACCACAGATATTAATGCATGAACGCATGAGCCTGATGGTGCATTAAGAAGCTTCATGCTTTCAATGTAACTGGAGCCTGGTGTGCGGAAGGATGGAGAATAGAGATGAAGCTGAACGAGCAGGCAGGCCTTGATGGTCAACAGCCTCTTGGGCCATGTTTGGATTTTCCCTGAAACTGATGAGGAGTCATTTCAGAAATTTTACCAGGTGAGTGGCTAGATCAAATCGGTATTTTTAAAAAATCATTCTGGTTGAAGTATGAAGGAGAAAGAAGAACCAGTGGCAGTTGTTGCAGTAACCCAGGTGAGATAGGGAATCCTGAGAATGAGCTGTTGGAGATGGAAGACACTGAAGTCAGTTTGGGGTGAGCTGAAATAGCTGCTAGAAGATTGACTAGAATAGACACTTTGATTTCTATAATTGTATGTGCCCTTCTAACTAACCCTAGTTTCAGTCTAAACTGCATGCTTTCTGTGCATGTAGTACACTAATCAGTTTACTGTACGCCTGCTAACTCCAGACTGCTGTGTAGTTTAATAATAATATACCTGGATGAGAGCGTTTGTACTATACCTGAATTACCCACACTGCAAAAGTCTGTTTTTAGAATTTCAGCCACTTTTGATTTAGCCTTAAATCAGGAGAGAAAAACTCTATCCTCGATGTCTTGCTTCCTGGAAAAAAACATCATGGAAATCTTGCTCCATGGCTATTTCTTAGTTAAAGCTTCATGGCATAACCAGGTAAAGTAGGAAAGATGCCCAGAAGTGAAGAACTCTAGCTTTTGGTGTTTTGGTTTGGTCTGCCAATGAACAGAAAATTAACAAGCAACTACACTGCTTTGAAAATGTTATCATAAAGTCTTCTGCCATGATTTCGTAAAGGAAAACTGTTTTTGATAAATGCATTTTTGGATTATTCATCCTCCAGTAATTCCATCACATATGTCAAAGAGTTACTATATATGTATCTAGAAACAAGGATAAAAGATCTAAGCAAGAAATATTCAAATATAATTTCGTTTAAAAACAACAAAAAACAAAGGAATTAACTTTTTAAATATGAAAGAATTACTGTCTCTGATCCCATCTTAAAGGCAAATGACAAAAAATATTAATGAATGTGAGTGCCAAATATCCTAAATAATGGGCTCTAATAACTAAACAAGCATGTTGGGATTTTTATTTAATGATCCAACTGTCACTATGCAATGTTTTCTTATTTGAATAGATGCACGAAGTTCAGCAATTCAGATACTTCACAAATTCCAATTTCCAAATTAATTTTGAAAACTTTGAAATGTTTTAGATATGATTAACTCCAAACTTGTGATTCCGTACTCCTCCCCTAAAAAGGGAATACTTCAGAAATCTTGATTTAATAGGCAAACTTAAAATGATAAGATTTTTAAAGTCTGAGATTCTACTCAGACTAGTAAGACTCAAACTAAAAAAGCTATACTCCCACATTGCAGGCAGATTCTTTACCAGCTGAGCCACCAGGGAAGCCAACACTAACCACTAGTTCATTAAAAAATGTTATTTTAATTTCTAAACATGCATTATGCAAAAATAAAGAATATTTATTCTGATTTCAACTGGTATACTAGAAAAACACTGAGTGAAGTATTGCTTTCTGTTCGTGAAACTCCAAAATGTAAATGAATTTTATTATCTTCGTAAAATCACCTTATAGAAAAGGCCAATATGAAGTAACACAAGAAATCAGCACATTTTCTACCCCTTGATAGTAGTGACTAGAAATAGAATTCTTGAAAAAAAACTTAAGTAACATAAAACTGGCTTCTTAGTTAGCAACTCTGGAGTTTCCCAGTCTGTTATGTGGTTGGACTATTGCTGGTTTGTCTGGGTAGGGTTGACCACCCATCTAGCACTCAATCCACATGCTCAGTCTTGTGGGCGTCTTTCTGTTCTCCTGTTTTTAAAGCCATGTTTGAGTTTTCACTGACCTCCTGTTATGATGACCTTTGAAGCAAAAACATTATTACTCCCCCCGTGCTCTTATGTGTGATGTTGTAAATGTGAATTAAATATTGGGCAGACGGGTTTTAAAAAAAAGGCTAGAAATCCATGTAGGAGGCCAAACCAGTAGGGGAAAAATGCAAAAATCTAAATTGCAAACTTCTGAGAACTTCCCAGGACCATCACATCATTTCCACATTTTGAAAAGAATGTAGTAAGACGTTTTACAAAGCAGAGACAGATACAAATAATAGCGGAAAGACAGAGAAATGTAATTCATTTGTTGAAGACCTAAAAAAGATAGTATATTTTATACACAGTTCCAACAATGCCTGGATGTATTCAAAATGGTACTAAATAGGTTCTTAGGGCAACTAGCGTTTAGTCCCTATGTACAAACGACACACACAGAGCTCAGAAACAGTCTCTTCCCATGGAGGCTTTGGGAAAAGAACCAACGGGGACTTCTGCTCTACCACCACTATATGTCCTCCAATCCAAGGAGTACTGATCTTAACTATTTTTTTGAACAGTGTTTCATAACTTTAAGAAAATTTTTTAAAGTACTAATCATCTCTGGTACTCCGAAAGATAAATTTACAAGTAACAAAAAGATTGGCGAGTAGATCCCCTTTCTCCTGGACATCCCTGGTGGCTCAGATGGTAAAGAATCCACCTGCAACTTAGGAGACAGGAGTCTTATCCCTGGGTGAGGAAGATCCCCTGGAGGAGGGCATGGCAACCCACTCCAGTATTCTAGACTGGAGAATCCCCAGAGGAGCCTGGTGGGCCACAGTCCACAGGATTGCAAGGAGTTGGGCAGGCATGCACACACCCCTTTCTCCTAACTGTTCAGCCAGGTTCTGCTTATCTACCTCATAGTAGCTCAAGTTAATTCAGCCAACAAATATGAAAAAAATTGCCACAATACAGTACAGTTAGGCAGTGAACCTGACTTTCCTCTTAAACATCCTATTCTTTCATTCACTTAGACTTTTGTTTTATTTTGAAACTCTGAGCCAGATTTCTATTTTTCTTAACTTAGAGATTTGCATAACTGATATGACTAGTTATACTAGTTATACAATGGATATACTGGTTATGCTAGATATGCCAGTTATACATGATTACAGATAATCATGTATTCTACATCCCTCACTAACTGGTCCCAGTTTAGTTGAGGGTTGCAAAGTGTTCAGCTAAAAACTGTATTTCCCAGCCTCTCTTGCAGGTGGGTGGTCCATGACAAAATTCTGCCAATAAAATGTAAGCAGATGCTACGGGCAGGTGGGGGTTGGGGAGGGGGGCGGTTGCTGAAGAGAACTTGCTGTATCACAACTGAGAAGCAGAAAGCTAAAAGAATCTTGAGGCCTGGGTGACAATATGGCAGTAACACACCAGCCCTAGAACTTTGCACTTTCCTCTCAATTGGGTGTTGTTAATCACAGTCCTACCTTTGGTACAAAAATCACAGTCCTACATCTTGGTACAAAAACATATGGTAAAAATTCTTCAAATTCTCCCACAGCTTAAAAGTAGAAGAATAACAATACCTCAAATGTGTAAAGTTATTTTAATAGAAATGTATCACTCATTGACAGGGACAGTTTAAATCTTCTACTCCCACTTTGAAAAGAATCTCAACTTCTGAACGTGACAGTAAGACTATAGCATTTGCTTGATATGTGGAAAATGCTTTCCTGTGAAAGCAAATCTCTGTGTAGTAACTGATTTTAATCAGATTCCTTGAAGAGAAAGTCCCATGCCAGTCCAATATTTCAATTTTAAATTGTGTCTAAAAAGAAACATAATTTTATTGTTTTCCTAATGATAATATCTATTTATTAATAGCAAACACTTTAAGGGTTTGTTCCCTTATCTTAATTAAATATATAAATCACAGAATTTCTTCAGAGCCCTGAAGAAATATTTTTATGTTCAACTTTGTTTTCAGCTTTATTGAGAAATAAGTGATAGATTTTACTGTATAAGCTTAAGGTATAGAGCATGATGGTTTGATTTACATATTTTATGAACTGACTACAATAGGCTTAGTTAATATCCATTGCCTCATATAGATACAATAAAAAGAAAAGAAAAAGAATGTTTTCTCCTTGTGAGGAACTCTTAAAGTCTACTCTCTTACAACCTTCCTATATGATCTAGAGTGGTGTTAACTCTAGTCATGTTATATCCATTACATCCAAGCACTTATTTTTTATATATAACTTTATTTATCTATTTATGTATGGCTGTACTGGGTCTTTTATACCCATTTCAGCCAAGCACTTATTTCTTTATATAATTTAATTTATCTATTTATGTAGGGCTGTGCGGGCTTTTCTCTAGATGCCGTGCATGGATTTCTCACGGCAGTGACTTTTCTGGTTGTGGAGCACGGGCCCTAGGGCAAGCAGGCGTCAGTAGTTGTGGCCATGGGCTCAGCAGTTGCAGTTTCTGGACTGGAGCGCATCAGCTCAGGAGTTGCGGTGCTTGACCTCGGTTGCTCTGGGTCATGTGGGATCTTCCCATATCAGGGACTGAGCCTGTGTCTCTGGCACTGGTAGGCAGATTCTTTACCACTAAGCTAACAGGGAAGACTCCAAGCACTTATTTATCTTATAACTGGAAGTTTGGACCTTTGGACCACCTTCCCCTAATCCCCCTCCCATCCACCCCCTGCCTCTGATAGCCACAAACCTGTTTCCTTTTATTGCGAGTTTTGTGGGTGGGGGCGAGATTGTTTTGTTCTGCTTTAGATGCCAAATATATGTGAAATTATATTTGTCTTTCTCTGACTTATTTCACTTAGTATAATGTCTTCAAGGTCCATCCATGATGTTGCAAATAATAGGATTTCCTTTTTATGACTGAATAATATTCCTGCCTTGTGTGTGTATGTGTGTACTATAATTTGAAATCTTGATGATACTCTCTAGCCCATGCTCTCATTTTTCAAAGGAAAAGGGAAAAAAAAAGCCAAGGGATGCTAACTGGTACTTCTTAACTTTTCAATATTCACTGAATTCTTTCTCAAATGGAAGAATTTTATGTAGTGAAAGAAGAACATACTTCTACCACTTGCTTAGAGTTCCCCTTCCTTCTTTTCCTTTTCCTTTGATCTCCTCCCCCACCTTAAGGAGGAGGCCCTTCCATCCCCCACTTATCAATTCTGCCCTACTCTAACCCAGACGACTGCAGCTCAGCCTTTAAGACTCAGTGTGGTCTCAAGCAGAAAGCTGTCCCTGACTCTGCCCACTCCCCATACGGCCAGGCCCTGGCCAGGCGAGGAGCGTACCCTTTGCTGGCTCCACACTGCATATACCACCATCCCCACACCCACCTGGGATCATGGTGATCTACATATGCCTTCTCTTTCCCAAAAGGAAATGAACTCCCCAAGGGCCAGGGCCAAATCTGTATGTTCCAGCATGAAGCTCAGGATCTGGAAGAATGTTCTTTCCAATAATACTTCCTTTTCAGAAAATATATGCCAGTGAACCCCGGGAAATGAGGATACATGCTGAACCAGTGGTATCTCATTCAGCTCTTTAATGTAGTTTGAAACCTTTCTCCTTTTGTCTTCCATCCTACAGCCAAACAGATGACCATAAGCTCACAAAAAGTGGTTCCCAAAGGGGACAAGGAGGTTTGATAATACTGGAAATGGTGTGAACAACCCATTTTAACATATGGGAGTTACCCTATGCACAATTCAAAGTATACAGGTTGTCCTCGGGGAGAGGTATAAGAATTTAATTATCAGGAGCAAGTAGGGCAAATAAACAGAACACACTCAATAAAATTGTTTGTGCAAGGCTCTGGTTGCTCAGGCTTGGTTTCCTAGCACATTGTGAAAGATATGGCTTTTTAAATTAATAGGTTAATCTAGGCTTACGAAAGGAAGATACAACAATGGGAAAAGCTCTGATGCAAAATGCGGCAAGAAATCAACTCTTGGAAGAAGCGTATTTCCTAGAACAGAGATAAGGAAAACTAGAATGTTCCAAATTATATTCTGTAAGCAACATATTAAATTTGTTCTTTACCACATCAACTATAATTTAGTTGAAGAGATTTCTAAATGAGAGTTCTCTGGTAATTCCCCCCACCTCTTTTTAAACGAGTACTCTTTTTCCATTCATCATATTTTAAATGATTCTATAAATCGGTTTTTTTAATGTTAAAAAATAGTTTTCTCTTTAAAACAGAGTATGAAATGGGGGTCCTATATAAAATATCCTACAGTGTGAAATATTAGGAAATAACTTAACCAAATAATTGATGCAGGCATTTTAATTGCTACCTTGTTATCTGTGACCTAGTTTGCATATGGAGCCTGACTGATTTACTGGAGAATCTTAGGTTCAGAGTGCGTGTAAGAATATTCTAATCTCTTTCAGTTCAATTGGATTGACAGTATTTCTGTAAAAACAAATCAGGCCAATCAAATTTATATTTAGTAGTTTTTCTAAACAGCAAGTTTCTATTAAATTGTATTTAATAAAAAGGAAAAAGTAATTTTTCCATGATTATTATTCCCTATGGAGTACATATAGGAAGGCAGACAAGTCAGAAAATTATCTTACCATATTCTCTTGGAACACTATTACAAACAATCACACAAAATTAACCTGAAGTCCACTTTTTTCTTTATAAACTGAAAACTAAATAAAGAAAACTTACTATAAAACTTTGTTTCTTAAAAACTAACTAAAGAAAACTTAATTTCTTTATAAACTAAGCCTGACGACTTCTGGAGTCTGTGTCAGGCCTCACACTGACACAGTCGTTTGCTACTCCCTATAGCTTCCCCGGTGGCTCAGACAGTAAAGAATCTGCCTGCAGTGCGGAAGACTCAGGTTCGATCTCTGGGTTGGGAGGATTTCCCTGGAGAAGGGAACGGCAACCCACTCCAGTATTCTGGCTTGGAGAATTTCCACGGCCAGAGGAGCCTGGCAGGCTACAGTCCATGGGGTCGCAAAGGACACGACGGAGCAACTAACACTTTCACACAGCCAGTCTTGAGCCTGCAAGTGCTTCTTAAAAGCACTCAGCTTTGTGAGTCATCCCATCCAACCAAGGCACAGAATGGCATTCATTTGTGATTACTATGTTCCTCACGCAAGCACTCCATTCCCAGAATGTGTAAAGGTCTAGATGAAAACTGCAGAATTGTGAAACAATTGCTAGGTATGCAGAAAGGCTTTTTTATGAAAAGCAGTGAGAATAAAAACCAAATGATGACAAAGTAAAGAGAAAGAGATAGGACAGGGTATTGTGAGACATGTGCATGCATGGGGACGCTCCCATAGGCACCTGTGGCATCACTGCTTGTAAGATTCAGTCTTACATGAACAGTCTCTCTGATCAGCCCCCATACTGGACAGTGTGGTATTCCCTAGCGGTGACAGTATTCCTTAGTGGTGACAGTTTCTCACTCCAGAGAAGGTGAACACTCAGCCTGAGGTGTGGATCCCATCTCTAATATCTTGCTTCTCTGTGTCCAAGCATCTGTGTAGACACCAAGCACACATCTACCTAGAAGGTGATAACGATAAAGTGAGAAATTAAAGCCAGATCACCTGAAACTTGTAACCAAAGGCCGTCATAAAGACCAAGCTGGATAAAACCGTGACGCTATTGATTAGGTTCTTCTGAGCCACTAGTGGTGAACTGAAGGGTTGCTAAAAAGATTAGGGTCATCTTTGTGGCTAAACTTGCCTCGAGCCTCATTGTGTTCTCTCATTTTGGTCTTTTCTTTGGCTATATGATATCTTTTCTAATGGGTTCAAGTCATTTTTACTGACTTAATGGTATTTCCCTTGTGAACCATTTGACTCTTCAATTAAAGACCAGACAGGGGAAGGATGAGAGGAAGGCAGGGAGAGAGGAGGACAAACAGGAAGACAGTAAGTGTGTGATCCGGGCGGTGGAGCTCAGGCAGGCCCAGGTGAGGAGCCCAATCTTTTCCAGTTTTTTTTTGGGGGGGGGCGGGGCACATTGCCTAATTCGTCATTTGCTTAACTGCTCTGAGCCTCAAACTCATCTAAAATGGAAGAACATTAGTACCTACCCTCAATGGAGAAAATACCATAAGAGATCAATTACTTTTTGTTTATCTCTTTCTTCCAGATATTCCCATCAACATCTAAATCCCACGTGTGTGAGGGTGTATAAATATCACAGAGTGCACACAGAGACATCTCATCTTATAGACATCTCATCTACAGGTAAACATACACATATATATTTACATATACACATGTGTACAACCTCTCTCTCCACCTCACCCCTCTACATACACACAAAGCAGATTTCTGGGATCAAAGCCTCATTCAGAAGGTGCCCATTCATCAATTTTGAAAGAACTTCTAGATATGCCATTAGGAAATTAATCCATCCTTCATTACAAGTGCTGTTTTGCATTTGTAATGCAAGACCTACTGAAGATACTGGAAGTAAGTCTAGGAAATAAGCCATTTTACTGTGCAGAGTTTGGGTAGCCTCTGTGTTAACCGGAGCCTAAGAGAAACGGGCTCCCTCTGGGTCCCTCACCTGCCTGCTACAACCATCATTGCAGGCATGCAGCGCTCACCACTGACCTATTGCAGACAGGTAATCAAGAACAGAGAGAGCAGCCTTTGGAGGACAAGCAGTTCCTTGTTCTCAATTTTTTAAAGTTCATAATTCAGTCTTACTGTCATTTCTTTCCTCATGCTGGTGCTTTTATGAAAGGTAAAGCTGAACAGAAAGAAAACCAGAGTCATTAACTGTTTGAAAGTTTAATGTGCTACCAAACCAGAATTAGATGTGATAATGAAATTTCCACCGCTGAAAGCAGACTTTGCTAACTGATGTATGTAGTGAGAAGGTGGTCACATAACCAATGAAAATAAAAACCAGGCTCATTTTTTTATATTTCTCATTCATTTATTTAAACTGGCCAAACACCAAATTAGATTTGAGGTAAAAATTGGATGTAGTAAAGTTCCTCTTGTTTCTTTTAGAAAATACATAGTCTACATTCGTAGTATAGATGTTGATCAAGTAACTTAATATCTAGAGACATTCTAGAACAATGGCTCAAGACTTATGGCTTAATATTGCTAGACTTTACTCAGCCATCTCATGGATCAGAAGGGCCATTCAAGTCACCAGAGTCCACGGCTGTGGGATGGCTCACCCTATGCATGCCATTCCTTTGTCTGGCTCCCAAGGTGTGTCTCCAAAGGATTCCTATTCACCTTTTCTAACTACAGTTAACCCATGAACAACATGGTTTTGAATTGCATGGGTCCACTTACACGTGGATTCCTCTCAATAAACCCTACGGTACTAAGCAACCCCAGCTGTTTGAATCCTCAGATGCAGAACTCTGTGTGTGTGTGTGTGTGTGTGTGTGTGTGTGTGTGTGTGTGTGTTAGTCACTTAGTTGTGTCCAACTCTCTGTGGCCCCACGGACTGTAGCCTGCCACACTCCTCTGCCCACGGGATTCCCCAGGCAAGAATACTGGAGTGGATTGCCATTCCTTTCTCCAGAGGACCTTCCCCATGCAGGGATCAAACCCCGGTCTCCTGCACTGCAGGCAGATTCCTTACCATCAGAACCACCAGGGAAGCCCAGAACTGTGTCTACTAAGGGCTAACTATAAAGTCATGGGCAGATTTTCCACTGTGTGGAGAGCTGGTATGCCTAACCTCCACATTGTTCAGGGTGAATTGTACTGTGTTCTTTGCTCAGAATTGTCCAAATGGACCATTAGCTGTTGCCCAGATACAACACTTTTTTTCCTCCCCCATTTTTGTCTCTGCACATCCTCTGCCTGCTCCTGAAGCTCTCCACCACGGCTTCCACTTGTTTCCCTCCTCCAGGCACCCTGGCCTGTGCCCTTCTTCCCAGTACTTCCACTCAGGCACCTCTGACAGATCACCATCTGTTGAAATGACACCCATTCAAAGTTCATTTAAAATGCCCTTTTTTCAAGAAATTATTCCTTCCTACCCATGCCAAGGGGCTTCCCAGGTGGCTCAGTAGTAAACAACCTGCCTGACAATAAGAGACACAGGTCCAATCCCTGGGTCAGAAAGATCCCCTGGAGAACGAAATGGCAACCCACTCCAGTCTTCATGTCTGGAAAATTCCATGGACAGGGGACTGTGGCTGGCTACAATCCACGGGGTCACAAAGAGTCAGACATGACTGAGCCTGCACACACACAAACACACCCATGCCAAACTGACCTTATCTCTTTCTTCTCTCCAACCAGAGTCATTTTGCTTTAACTCTTGTACATCACTTTCCCCAGTTTTTGGCACACAGAAGATACTCATTTACTGTATGATAAGTGAATTAAAGAATTATAGGTTATATTGCACTTTCATCTACTCCCTAACCTTCTCCTCCTCCTTAAGCATCAAGCTTCTTAATGGCAAAGATGGAGTTGGTGGGAATAGGGTGCTTATTAATCTTCATAACCTTTAAATTTTCTAATAGGTTCATTGCACATAATGAAGGCTTGATAAATATTTCTTGAATTGCATGATTAAACCAGGTCGGCCAGGCTGGGCTTGGTTAGAAGCGCTTCAGGATCGCCCCTTGATTTAGCAGGAGCAGTGCAGTGATGCACGAGGTAATTTTCTTTGCTGAATCATAACTGAGTTTATATCACCCTAAGCTGTGGAAGGTACCATTTTTCAAATTAAATATAAAAACAATAACCTTTCTGTTTGTGACGGTGTAAGTTCTCCTGGCTCCTTTCAGGCATAGGGGCATTTCTGTAAGGTGTTGACCTAAATTTCTTGTGACCTAATTTCCTTGTTGCAAAAGGAATTCGGTGCAGCCAGCCCCCACTGCGGAAAGGTTTTGTTCTATATCACTGTCACATTTCAATGACAAATGGAATGAACTTTGTTAGTCCTTTTGAGATTTCAGAATAGCTCAGGATATTCCCCTCTAATATCTAAGAGGATTTCAGTGATTTGTCCTGCTGGCTACAGAGCATAAAGGGCCTCCCTTTGTCCCACGCATTCCCCACAGCAGTCTGGCTTCCTCCATGGAAGTACCAGACACCACTTGCACACATTTTTACTGCACAGCAGCTGAAGAGATGCTTGTGATGAAATAGAAAAAAATGGAAGTGGTGAAAATGCCCCATTGGGCTCTCGAATTAAAAAAAAAACATCTTTCTCAACAATAACCAAGTGTACTTTGGTTCTAGTCCTAAGTATTTTGAAGCAAAACCAAACTACCCTCTACTCCTCTGATAGGAAAACAAGTTTCCCCCTCAAGATGCAAATGAACCAAAAAACCTATTTTTCCTATCTTTGTAAGCATGGGTGTATGTTTGTGAGCCTATGAGTTTGTGAAAGAGTAAACTAGTGAAAGAACAGGATTTATCTCAAATAATTCAGTAAGCTGTACACATCATAAAACAATAGACAAGAACGTAATAAAAATTCTTTTCCATTTTTAAAGAAAAGACAAGACAGTCTTCTATGAAGAATAGCCTCCTAGAAGACGAATATACTAGATGACTCCTTAGGGCTTCTTTCTGCTCCTGTTATTAACACATGACCATTATCAAATCAGGTGTTGACATACAGTTTCAATATGGGGTAGACTGATTTTAAGATTCAGAATTTTAATATGCATTTCAGTAATATAGTGAATGTGCTTTAAAATGCTTAAGATGACTGGGATTCTCTCATGCTGAGCATAAATTATAACTCAGAAATGTTACTCCATTATTTCCATTTGGAAGCATGTCCCCTAGAAGACCTCAAGGAACCACACCCTGCCAGTTGGTGATGTGGTCGGCAAAGTCTAGAGCAGGTCAAAGAGAGCAGCTGGCCCAGCAATTTAGCCTCAGCCTAAATGGTAACATGAAAGAGAGTAACGGAGAAAAATATCAACAAAGGAAAACCAAAGAGTCTGTTTCAAAAAGAAAAGATGCAAGAAGAGCAATAGATAATAAAGAAGCATGGGAGGAAAAAAAAGTTATTTCTAACAAACGATGAGAAGGAAAGTAAGTTTGAAGCACAGAGGGAATTTTAATTAATTTATTTTAATTGAAGGCTAATTACTTTACAATAGTGTAGTGGTTTTTGCCATACATCGACATGAATCAGCCATGGGTGTACATGTGTCCCTCATCCTGAACCTCCCCTCACACTTCCCTCCCCATCCCATCCCTCAGGGTCATCCCAGTGCACTGGCCCTGAGCGCCCGAATAGAGGGAATTTAAATGAATCAAAAAAAAAAAAATTACAGAACATAGTGGAGTACCTCCTCAAAGGGTCAAAAAATCATGAGGGAAAGACACACCTAGACAATAGCTTATACGAACAGAAAGCCCATCAGATGAGAGCCTCAGCCATCTAGCAGTCTCTGGGCAGACACGGCTCTTTGTGTCAGGGAGGCTGGGAAGACTAAGGCAGGCAAGCCCGTTGCTTCACCAAGACTCTGTCGCCAGGGGCAGAAAAAAAAAAAATGAATGTTGTTTGGATGTGCACTTCTTATATTACAGCCTGGTGCCTAGTACTAAACCAAGAGTAAGTCCTGACTATTCATTGGAGGGACTGATGCTGAAGCTGAAACTCCAATACTCTGGCCACCTGATGCAAAGAACTGATATATTTGAAAAGACCCTGATGCTGGGAAAGAGTGAGGGCAGGAGGAGAAGGGGATAGCAGAGGATGAGATGGCTGGATGGCATCAGTCCCTCAATCGACATGAGTTTCAGTAAGCTCCGGGAGCTGGTGATAGACAGGGAAGCCTGGCATGCTGAAGTCCACGGGGTGGCAAAGAGCTAGACGTGACTGAGTGACTGAACTGAACTGAAGAAGATGAGAGAAGATGCATATGGATACTGAGACTATTAGACGGGTTGGCTCTTGAGCAGAGAAGGCTAATATAGTAATCAGATCGGATTACTGAATAGATTAGATTCAGTAACAGGATAGATTCTCCTCTGAGAGCACGCATCTGAATCTCTAGAAAGATCATCTATTATAGGGGGAAAAAAAGGGACAATCTTCTGTGAAATCAAAAGAAATTATTCCAGGAAGTTGGTTTTGGCAAAAGAATTTCTTGGCATGTTTCTGTGAATTGTAAAGGATTTCCTAGTATGAAGTAAAATTTGAAAAGTTTCTGCCCAGTAAGCAATGACTCAGCAGATGCCATTATAAAATGGCAGAGGACAAGTTCTATGTAAATTACAGACCTTGGCTGGATCTCTTGATATCTTCTTGTTCTAACTGAGCATTTACCATGACCCCTCCAGCTTGATTCATGTAGAAGACAGTAAAGCTTTTATTAATCAAGTAAATTGGGAACTTGAAAATACATGTCAACTCAAATGTAAGCTCTGTGGTGAACCTGAAAGTAAGTTCTCATAGGGACTAGCTTTCCAAGATTGTCTATTCCAGGATCCAATCAAGGACCACAGGACCTTAGGCTGCCGGAATTTAAACACCAAGCATGGTATCCTGGCACCATTACCCTCTGCTTCTGATGAAATATACCTGCTACTCCAAGATCTACCCTCTATCAAACATGTGGAAAGGAGAACAACATCCAACATCCTTTTTTTTTTTTTAACCTTACCAAGAACAAAGATGAAAATTGGAAGCAAAAGCTGGGTCAAATTTAGCTCTCCATAAAATTGGCTGGGCCTGCCTCCACTCAGGGAAAAGCCTTGCTGAATCTCCACTTCCAGAAGCCACACTAGATTGAACAATCAGACTGTTTGAAAAACCCATCATCCCACAAGGATTTGTGAAGTGTTGAGCGTCTGGCACATGAATGTTCTGAATAAAAGGATTTTGCCAGGAGTTTTGAGATCAGAGATCCATGATTAATTCTGACTGCCTGGATCAATAAAGATTGTTTTCCTTTGAAACAGAGCACCTATAAAATTATGTAATTTGAGGTATAGGAAAATCATTGCTGAACGAGCAAAGAGTACTTTGCTACCCACAGAATCCATTTGGTAATAATTTCAGCATGAAACATAAGACCATTATTTTGATAGGACAAATGTATTTGAAAGTCATGAAAGATTATATCAGTTACAAATTATATTTGCATAAAATCCTTTTTCAGGGCAAACTCACTCAGGTGTAGTACTATTCACACCAGAAATGCAATTCAGTGTGAGCTGTTTCCTACAGGAAAAGTACATGTGAGAATTTAGATTATTTTGTCTAGCACAGCTGCTGCTTGTACTGCAAAAGCAGAGATGCAGCTGATGACAAGGTAGAATGGAACTTGGCACCTCCACTGGCATCCGGCCAAGAATACAGAATGTTTTAGCCAGTCTGTGGCATGTGATCCATTTCTTAATTGTTGATAACATATAATTAGGACAATCTAAGCCTAGTTTAATGAATGCAATAAGTTAAACTGCAGCGCCTGACTATACTTGGAGAGACTTTGTTAGTCTTGGAGCATGGAACTGCAGAGTAACATTTTATAAACAGGACAAAATGGATTCTTCCCTTTACAAACTATCAGCCTAGAATTATGGCCGACACCCTAACCCACAGTATAAATTCTGTGCACTGTATAAACGTCAACTGATATTCATGGCCAATGTGCCCAAAATAAATTTTCCCCTTGAAGATTTTAAAGGTAAGATTTATGTGAAGAAATTGGGCACATATTTAAAAATGACAGACTACAAGTTCTGCTAATCAGTTATCAACCTGATTTATTTTGACAGACTTCTTTCTAAAATGATCAGAGCTCAGTCTAGTGTACAACACGGTTTTTAAAATGCAATGATTTTCTCAAAAATAATGAATTGATTATTAACTTTTTATTCAAATAGATTCATTGCATTCATCTTTTCTCACTCCATATTACTTACCTGTAGGTTTTGCCAAAATGTTTGATTATAAAGCATACAAAAGACATTTATCTATGCCACAAATAAGTTCAGCTGAATCTTTCATATCTCTGGTAAAAGAATCATTTTTCCAAAGGTGTATAAATCCTACCTAGATATCAAATAATACAAGAAATAAAAACTTTTGGAAAAAATACATTTTAGCTTTTGAGTGAAAAAAAAATAAGAAAAGGAAGCTCTGTTTATTCACAGCATGCATGCTGCTCTGATTTTTTTTTTTTTTTTTTTTTTGCTGCTCTGATTGTTTTTTTTTTTCCATCTTTAAATTTGTTCTAATGTTATCAGAATTGATTTTTAGTCTCAGTCATCCCAGAGGAACTGTCTTGAGTGAAGCTCTTATCGGGGAACTGTAATGAAGAATCAGCTTGCAAAGCTGTTACTATGGTGCTCACATATCTGAAGAAATTTTTAGTGGAAATAAAATTCCAAAGCACTAAATTTAGAGGTATTTCGTTTCCTAGTAAGAGGTATAAAAATAGTACTACTAGATACAATTTAAATTCCAAGGGGGAGATATTTATTTCTGTACGATGCTCAACCATGTACATTCTAGAAAGCCAATCTCTTTCCACAGGCCTTGAGACAATTAAAAATCATGTTAAAAATCTTAGGCCACCAAAAGAATAATGCATTTTTAAAAAGAGAAATCTTCATTTTCACATTTTCATGCTAGTGTTGCTTTTCAGATAAAACTTTACACAGTGAAGGTATAAATATTTGAAAATATATTTTTCTTCGTATATTTAAGAAAAAGCTTTTGACAATGATACATAACTAGTCTTGAAACTAAATTGTATATTACCTCACGGAGGACAAGGAGAGCTAAAGAATGTCATCAATGCCCCAGCTTGGTTGTCAGAATGTTCAGGTTTAAGACATACATTCCATTAAAAGCAGTAATTACTAAAGTGAGCACAGTCAACAAATCTCCTTTTCCAAAATTAAAAAATATTTCTGGAAATTATGACAAATTACAGTCCTGAAATTAAAGTGATTATAAGCATCATATATAACCATGCATCTTCCTCTGCCCTGTATTAAAATATGTATCACTTCCTCAAGCCAAATTGTATTCCAGGGATGCTGCCTAAGTTCCCCATGCAGAGGAAGACAACTTTTGAAATCACCTTTAAATTTTCATTTTTATGAATAAGTCACCAAAAACGGCAGGGAAAAAAAAACCTATAGGAATATGACATGGGTAAGAATATTACATTACATCTCTATTTCTAAGTTCGTAAGTCAAAAAGAGAAACTGGCATTTCTCAGGAAACAAGATGAAAGCAATTAGAGTTCTACATTTTCATGTAAGTGATAGATATACATCTAACTATTGAAGAGGAGGAAATAAAGAGCACTGCCATAATTCTTCATCCATTATGTGTAATTTTATATATGTATATTTGAATGAAAAACTTTAAAACATTGAAATTTGACAAGCACAAAAAAGAAAAAGACTCTGGACCTAGGCCGTTTCATAGATACAGGAGAGAAGAGAAGGGTTCACATTATAATTACTTTTGGTTTTATTTATTCTTACAAACTGTCCTTAAATGAAATTATTCAGAAAAACAATCCACAGCACTATCATCTAAATTAAACTGTAAGCCTCACATTAACACAAATAAATGTATTCACAATTTCAGAGATTATTTTAGGAAATGTAGTCATTATACGTGTTTCTTTTTATGATGAATTTGGGAGAAATTTTCGCTTATAATTAGAATAGAATACCAAAGCTAAAAAATACAAAGCAGTGCAACAGTGGGTAATTTCCACTATTCTCCTACAAATATCTAATTCAATACTTCTAATTATCATTTTGCACCACGAAGGAAATATTCCTTTGAATACAGCAAACATAGAGCCTTTGTTAAAGAATTCACACGATTTCCGAGGTACACTTTTCAGGTTATCATAATTTAATTTTCACCTCTATTTGACAAGGCCTGCTACAAATACTAAAATCTAATGAGAAATAAGTATAGAAGTGAGTTTATTTTGCCATCATGTAAAACAGAACTCTAAATTGCAGCATTCATAAAATAAAATTTACTGACACTTTTTTTCCTGACAAAACACTTAGAAAACAATTCCTAAAAATGCCAGTTTAAAAACAGCTTAGGAACGTTACATTGTAAAAGTCACCTTTTTTGTTAATTCCTTATTTATTGATAAAAGAAGTGTTTGCCTGTTTTTTGTCACAATAGCTATTTTTTATAGGCTGTCTTCTAAATATAATCTACCAGTTTTATCCATTTTTATCTCACAATGAAATCGGCTCTCCACCTTTCCTACTTGCTAGACAAAATGGATCAGAGAGTGATACTCGTTAATTTTACCAGAAACTAGACAGTGCGACATGGAGAAGGAAATGGCAACCCACTCCAGGATTTTTGCCTGCAGAATCTCATGGACAGAGGAGCCTGACAGGCTACCGTCCATAGGGTCGCACAAGAGTTGCATGGAAGTGACTTAGCACATATGCAGGCAGCACAAACTGCACGTGCAGCTACCCAGATTTTAGGACTTTTGACTGTGTCTATGTAACTGTACCATGGATAGTATTTTGCAAATATTAAATCAATATATTTCATGGGATCCCCTAAATCATGTTTCTTTGCAGTCTCTCACCTCCTAGGCAAAGTGAAAACTTACTGCCCTATAACAGGAGAGCACAAGAATTTAATTTGAGAGCAAGGCTTTGTGGAAAGTAAACAGATGTGCTAAAATCTTTTAGTTCCTATTTAACATTCCAAGGTCTAAGCCTGGAGGCTTCAATCACAGAACTTTTGTTTTGAAGAGAGTATACCTTCCACCTGTGAACTCTCTAGGCTATGCGGCAGGCTACTTTATGGTAGAAGGGCTTAGGACAAAGAGAAAAGGGGGCAAAAGCCCACTTCCTATATTTCTGAGAATGGTGGAGTGTGGAAGGCAATCTGAGAGTGTTGCCCAATTGCGCATTCTGGCTTCACTCTTCTGAGTGGTAAAGTGTGGAAAGCCCAAGCGAAAGGCAATCTCAAATTCCATATCTGACTCTAGAATGAACCTGCCCCCCTCATCCCAGGCCCACCCCACATCAAACCCCAAGGAGCTCATCTATTGGCCATTTCCTTCTCCAGGGGATCTTCCAGACCCAGGAATCGATCCCACGTCTCTAGCATCCCCTGCATTGGCAGGCAGGCTCTTTACCACTAGAGCCACCTGAGAAGTCCTCAGACAAGGGACATTACCCTGAAATCCAGAGGGACAGGAGACTCCACCCGCAAAGACGCTCTCCCCTACCGCTCCACCACTGAGAGTGATGGAAGGGTGGGAAATCTGGGGGACTGAGCATGTTTCCCTAAAACCGCACCATTACCTAGGGGATGGTTTTAATTATTGGACTGGCCTGAATTTTACACTTCATAGGACTTTAAATTTCTATGAGAGCCAGAGTAGTTATAGACAAAATAATGGAGCAACATTTCCTAAGCACATCCAAGTTGCTATGTGAGTGAAGTCAATGTTACATAACCAACACAAAGAAGTAAGTTTCTGTAGTAAAAATAATTCCCTCTCCAGACACACATTCTTGTACACACATACAAGATCTCAACACGGTCTTTGGTGAGAAGCCTGGGGTGATCTTTTTTTGACCTGAATTGTCCCCACCAAATGACTATGTTAATCAAACCGACCAAATAACCATTTGGGTTTCCGCTTGGTTTTTCTGTGTATGTATTAGTCAGAACTACCAGTTTAAAAACAAAGAAAAAGAACTTGCTCTTTCTTAGTTTATTCATCTGTAAGAAGGGAATACTAATACCTGGCATGGTTATTTTGGGAATGAAATATGATAATGCATGTGCTGTGAAGGGCTTTCTGTAAACTGGCTAGCACCGTGTCAGGCCCAGGTCTCTCCTTCCCCTCCTCCCTCCCCATCTTCATACCATTTCTGAGTTCAGCCAGGTTTAAACCTTCAGCATCACTGCTGTTCCACTTTCCATTACCATGATTTCCAAACTCTAGTCACTAAGTTGGCACGGATTCTTTGTTCTTCACCTGAAATAGTTCTTTCTCAATGCCGTGACCTTCAGTTGGGATCTCATTTCTTCTTTTTGGCACCTGTACCTTCTAAGCAACAACCTGTCTCTTGTTTGATTCTCTCTCATTTGCAAACTGTTGCTTACCTCTCATTTGAGTTCTCAGCTGCTCACTCCTCTCTCCAAGACCCTCTCTATTTTTCTTTCATCCCTGCTTTTCTCCTTCCCTCCAGATCTTTCACTTTCTTTTTTTTTTTTTCTTTTAACCTCCATAAAAAACAAACTTAAAATGTTGAAGGGCTTCCCTGGTGGCTCAGTGGTAAAGAATTCACCTGCCAAAGCAGGAGATATGGGTTCTGTCCTTGGGTTGGGAAGATCCCCTGGAGACGGAAATAGCAATCCACTCCAGTATTCGTGACTGGGAAATGCAACGGACAGAGGAGCCTGGCAGGCTACAGTCCAAGGAGCTGCAAAAGAGTTGGACATGATTTAGCGACTAAACAACGACAACAAAACGTTGAAATATAGAACATGAATCAATGAAAATTAAATCAAATAAAGATGAAACAAAAGGAGTAAAGAGAAATATTCAGTTCAGTTCAGTTCAGTCGCTCAGTTGTGTCCGACTCTTTGTGACCCCATGAATCGCAGCATGTCAGGCCACCCTGTCCATTACCAACTCCCAGAATTCACTCAGACTCATGTCCATCGAGTCCGTGATGCCATCCAGCCATCTCATCCTC
Source organism: Capra hircus (assembly GCF_001704415.2). Lineage (NCBI taxonomy): Eukaryota > Metazoa > Chordata > Mammalia > Artiodactyla > Bovidae > Capra > Capra hircus. The sequence goes on from NC_030814.1 coordinate 22,062,801, forward strand.
TGTCGTCCCCTTCTCCTCCTGCCCCCAATCCCTCCCAGCATCAGGGTCTTTTCCAATGAGTTAACGCTTCACATGAGGTGGCCAAAGTACTGGAGTTTCAGCTTTAGCATCATTCCTTCCAAAGAACACCCGGGGCTGATCTCCTTTAGAATGGACTGGTTGGATCTCCTTGCAGTCCAAGGGACTCTCAAGAGTCTTCTCCAACACCAGAGTTCAAAAGCATCAATTCTTCAGTGCTCAGCTTTCTTCACAGTCCAACTCTCACATCCATACATGACCACAGGAAAAACCATAGCCTTGACTAGACGGACCTTTGTTGGCAAAGTAATGTCTCTGCTTTTCAAAATGCTATCTAGGTTGGTCATAACTTTTCTTCCAAAGAGTAAGCGTCTTTTAATTTCATGGCTGCAATCACCATCTGCAGTGATTTTGGAGCCCAAAAAGATAAAGTCTGACACTGTTTCCTCTGTTTCCCCATCTATTTCCCATGAAGTGATGGGGCCAGATGCCATGATGTTCGTTTTCTGAATGTTGAGTTTTAAGCCAACTTTTTCACTCTTCACTTTCACTTTCATTAAGAGGCTTTTTAGTTCCTCTTCACTTTCTGCCATAAGGGTGGTATCATCTGCATATCTGAGGTTATTGATATTTCTCCTGGCAATCTTGATTCCAGCTTGTGTTTCTTCCAGCCCAGCGTTTCTCATGATGTACTCTGCATAGAAGTTAAATAAGCAGGGTGACAATATACAGCCTTGATGTACTCCTTTTCCTATTTCAGTCTGTTGTTCCATGTCCAGTTCTCACTGTTGCTTCCTGACCTGCATACAGATTTCTCAAGAGGCAGGTCAGGTTGTCTGGTATGTCCATCTCTTTCAGAATTTTCCACAGTTTATTATGATCCACAGAGTCAAAAGCTTTGGCATAGAGAAATATTACAAGAATCTAATAGACCATTTTTCAGCTATGGTCTCCATTTAACACTGAACTTTTTGGCAGTTCATGAGGAAAGACAGATATTGTTTTGATGGCCATGAACTCAAAATTTTAAAACAATTTACATTATAGTTAATATTCATGTTTCACATGACTCAAGTGGTAAAGAATCCACCTGCTAATGCAGGAGTCATATGAGATGCAGCTTCAATCCCTAGGTCAGGAAGATCCCCTGGCAGAGAAAATGGCAACCCACTCCTGTATCCTTGCCAGGAGAGTCATACACAACTGAGTGTCCAAGGTGGAGGATGGAATAAGATTTTCTAAAGAAGTGCCGAAAAATTCTAATTTTTTAAAAAAGTGAGGTATTATGAATACATGTTATATTACAACATTATCTATAAATCAATATCTAGCATATAATTTTCAACATAATACATAAATAACAGAAACTCAATCAATTGGAATCTAGTTGACTTAAATCCTCAGGTGACTGAATTCTCTTTTCTTCACTCAAATGAGGAAAAAAATTAATAAAGTGGGAAAAGTTACTAAATAAGAGGTGGTAGGGCTTCCCTGGTGGCTCAGAGGTTAAAGCGTCTGCCTGCAATGCAGGAGACCTGGGTTCGATCCCTGGGTCGGGAAGATCCCCTGGAGAAGGAAATGGCAACCCACTCCAATATTCTTTCCTGGAGAATCCCATGGACAGAGGAGCCTGGTAGGCTACAATCCACCGGGTCGCAAAGAGTTGGACACAACTAAGCGACTTCACTCACTTACTTACTTAAGGAGAAAAAAAATAATAAATTTTCAGATATGCTCTGAAAGATGCAACTCATTTTTCTATATTATTTTATATTAACTTTGTCTGTAGAGATAATCAATACTCATATTTATATACAGACACACCATATTCCTAGCATCTGGCACACTGCTTTGCTCCTTTCAAACTGTCCATAAACTTTCATTTCTGAATGAATGATATGCTTCAAAACCTTTCAGTACAGAATGGGAAATGACTCTTACAATGAAGACCCAGCTCCTTATGTAAAATAGGAAAAAATAGTAACAAGTACACCCACAATAATAACTGGCATGTGGAGAACACAGGAGTGATCAGTGACCTTTTACGAGCTTCTCATTTGATACTCACAAGAAAACTGGATTTCTCAGAGGTGAAACAAACTGACCGGGATTCCACATCCAGTAAACAGCAATGTCAGAGCTTGAACACAGCTTTGCTAAACTCTTTTCACAGCCCCAATCAGCTTCAATTGATTGATTAATTGAGAGTGATTAATTGCAAGCAGCTGGAGCCTGTGTCACTGAGAGTATATTCTTCATGCAGCCTCATCCAGGCCCATTCTGATGTGTTATACTCACATTTCCTTTTATCTACTTTAACCAAATAGATGGGAGAGGGGATAACTGAAGAGGGAGGAGAGTGACATGCTGCCTGTGTAAGATGTGTGTTTCAGAACTGGGCAGATACAACTTCAGGACAATTTGCGGAGGGCTCTTCTGGGAAAGGCGGTCCCTGAGATGCTCCTATGTCTCTGCGGGACACAAACAGGAAAACAGGTAACCCCGGTGTCAGCTGGTCATCCTGTGACCATGAGGGAAGCTCTGAGAAGCCAAGTAAGAGAGAAAAATACCGTTTTCTTGAGGAAATGAAGCCACCTACATTACACCACCTTTCACTAAAGAGGCCTGTTCACTCGTGTCGAGCCAGCCTGAGTAGAGTTTTTCCCTCTTGTGACCAAAAATAGAGGCTTTCTGGGTGGCTCAGTGGTAAAGAATCCACCTGCCAAGCAGGAGACACGGGTTCAATCCCGGGATCGGGAAGATCCCCTGGAGGAAGACAGCAACCCACTCTAGTATTCTTGCTTTAAAAAATGCCATAGACAGAGGAGCCTGGTGGGCTACAGTCCATAGGGTCACAGAAGAGTTGGACACGACTCAGCAGCTAAACAACAACCAAAAATATCCGGAAAAAGGAGAGAAGTAGGAGTGAAGGAGGGCAGTTCACGGTTTCTCACGCATGTCAGCCTTCTATGTAAAAGTCATCAGCTCACGCACTAAAGTTTGAAAGTGTTTGAGACCCTCGTGGATTGCACAGCAGGACTCACAAGCCGTGGATACTGAGGTCTGAACAGGGCACGAGGGAGACAGCAGACGCCTTTCCGAGGGCTGAAGGAGGGCACAGGACAGCCCCCTCATCCTACACAACTCAGTATGTCAGTGGATAGCCCATCTGGTTTACAGGCGCCACAAACAACAAAAAACAAAAAAGCGGAGGAAAAGTTAGCCCAGAAGGGAATGTCTAAGTGGAACGTCCTCTCATCGGACCTCCTCTCCTCAAGAGGAAAGGGGAGGCTTTCCACCCACACTGGGCATTCTGTTGCTATTTTCTGGGCTCTGCCCTATCCCAGGCCCCTCTCCCTACTGAAAGGCCATGGAGAAAATAAACCTCACCAAAGCATACGACAGAATGACCCACAGCGCAGGGCTGGAAGAGAGCCAGTTCCTCAGCACTGATGTGGTCCCACTTAGCTCCCCTGGGGTGGATGCGTGTAGCGGCTCGGTGACAGCGAGCGATCACAGCAGCGGGCACACGGGGAGCTGAAGTGGACTCCCTGCAGGAAGGGTGGGCAGCAGAAATGCTCCAGGATGCCCTGAAGTGCAATTTTGGGCGATGTCGCATTGTTTGGGAATTTGGGAAACCACAGGAGTAAACAGGCCAAGCTGGCCTGCAACAGGCCAAAATAAGACTTTTTTTTTTTTTCTTCCCTGACCCAACAGAGAAACCAGATCAAAGATAGGGAGCAGTTGGCATGCAGCTCCCGGCTCTCTAATATTGTTTCATTCTGTTACCAACTGTTCCTTGCGTACGTACTACGCGTCACATACTCTGACAAAGGAGTGTAACGGTATAATTCCTTTCTTTGACGCATACAAACCTGGGGCCGCCAAACTCAGACATGCAAAACAACAGCATTTTATTTCTTTTTCCATAATAATTTCTATTTTATTTCAAGCCCACACTAACACAGTGATAGAAATAAGATCTCCTCTAACCTGTCTCCCCTGGGTTGCCTCTAACTCCAGGAGGCTTAAAAAGTACCAGGGAGTCTAGAATGCAAAGTGGGGTTGAGAAATCCCATCCTCACTGTATCATCCCTCCACACTGGACACTGTGAGAAAGCCACAGGTACTTGAGCTGACGGGGAAGAGTTGGGGACATCCTCCTTATTCTACAAGCAAGACTTCACCAGCTCCCACCAGCATCTAACTTCCCTTTCTCCTATCTCAACTCTTCTCTTCCTGGAATCCATGAAATCTCTACCTTCCCTTGGCTGAGGAGAGCACAACAGAAGCTAACCCCTTATTCTTTCAAGTCTATTTTCTAAATTGGGACCTTAATTTTAAGTTACAAAGACAAAGAGATTGACTCCTTTATGATCACTTGTTTTCCTTTTTGTCTCTTTCCTGAAGCAGCCTAGCTTCCAGAACGCAGAGGAAGAGGAGGGGATATAGGAAATACGAGGAGACAGGGGCACTGGATAATACCTTAAAAAATGATCCCACTGCAATTCAGCTACATTTTTCTTTGAGAAGATGTTTATCATATATTTTCATATATGTTCATATATTTTCATATGTTTTTCATATATTTTCACAATATATGAAGAGGAGAATATATAAGCCAGGACTTGAAATCAGATTGGAGTTCACCAAAAGAAGAGAGTAAAAAAGGATCAAAGGTGTGAGCAAGATTTTATTTGTATTTTCAGATCACTAAATAGTAGGGAATTTAAGAACAATTTACAGAGCCTCATAGAAAATGAAGGTTCAATATCATTAATAGTATGAAATGTCCACCATGAATAAAACAACCTGATCATATGCCACTATATTTTATGTAGTTAAATGGTGATTTGAAATTTACATCCTTTCCTCACTTTAAAAGTTACAAAACTGAAAAGTTTGATTTAAGAAAAACATAACTTTGGTAAAAGGCCCCAAAGCAGAGGTCAGATATATAATCAAGAAATTTATTTTCCCTTCCTTCTGTGGCAAGTACCTATTCTAATTATTATATTTTATCCTAATGGAAGAGGCTTCCATTACAATAATTGAGTAATGAAACTCTATACTATGCATGAAAAGAGATCCCTAATGACACTGATACTTCTGAACCAGGAATTTTTAGATCCATGTTACATAATTGTTTGTCTGATCAACTCTATTGTTGAAGAAACATGGGGACACCATAGGCAAGAGCAATTTTTTTTTTAAACCTCCCATCAGTGGGAAGTTTCCTACCAGCCATCTGTATCACAAAATTTTATCCACACATCTAACCTCCCTTCACTTCAGCGAGAGTTGTGTGGGTGTCTGCGCGCTGGAGAAATGAATCCCCAAAACACACATCACTCTTCCCAATTTACATTTGCAGTATCCTGAATTTAAGCACGGTCAATGAATCTGACAGGGAGCGCTACTGAAGTCTCAACTCTAAATAAATAGTTTAAAATAAAAAGTTGTATAAATATCAGTCTGTGCCAATGATGCGGTTTGGGAGGGAGTGCTATAAACACAAAGTAAATTAAATGGGATCTACTTTTGAGGGGTAAAAGGCTACTTAGACTGGTTATTATAGAGAAGATTTTGTTGTGTGGTGCGACAGCACGTACCCATGTGCCCGACCTGCAACTGGTTGAAGAAACAAGTCCCACCCGTACCTAGGAGCGGTGCCACAGCCAGACCACAATTCCTGTGAGGGATGAACTTAATTTGCTGAAAATGAAGGCCAGGCTCTGTTGCAGCTCATTAGCTGGTTACAGACACACTGCGAGAGAAGAAAGTGGAATTTAGTCGATGTTCCAACTTCTACATGTGCTGTGAATAAAACAGACTATTGTTTTTTTGATAAAGAAGTATTGTTTTGAATGTGCAGAGTGGCTAAGTCAAGCCAGCAGAATTTTTTGGCCAAATATAGTCTCTTGCTCACTCCTAAAAATCCTAGCTTTCAAATTAGGAGCTGAAGTCATTGAAAAAAAAAAAAAAAAGTTTACATTCCTGCAGCCTGCTGCAGCAAAGCCAAACAAATGTTTGGCTTAAAGCTCACTTACATCTCTTTCATGAGCCTTTTCTTCAACATGGAAGTCTGAAACATACCATTTCTTGTACCGAGTCATTTAATGCCAAGTGTTTTGTGTGTGAGTGTGTGTGTGTGGACACGCATACTCAGCAACAGTACTATAGGGTCAGTGTAGTGGTTTTAAAGCATGTGGGTCATATTTGAATTTAAAGAAACCATGGTTTTACAGCTTCTGGCATAATTTAGGTCACAGTCACAAACTGTGATTTTTTTTAAGCATCATTAACCACTGAATGGACAAGGAATGTGTTATTTTCAAGGAGTTTCTTTGGTGCCAGTTCAGGCAATAAAAACCCAAGGACAGGGGTCAAACTGGGAGGGTAAGCTAGTATGTAGTTGCCCTCCTCATGCACTTTTTTGCCATAAAAACTCAACATGCTTTTTGGCCTTCAGTCTCTAAGGCCAGGCTGGGTAACACAGAGTAACAGCACCAGTTTGTTAGAGTCAGGCATCTCGATGGCCAGTTTCCACATAGTTGGTCAGATTGGTGATTGGCTTCTCTGAAGAGCTGATTAAGACGACAAAATTGTGGAACTGAATCAGTGGTGGTCTACTGTTGTTTCAGGATCAGGTAGCCTCTCCTTACAACATGCTTCATGGATCAAATTTTTGCTATAATACAACTGAGTTTGGGACGTCCCTGCTGGTCCAGTGGCCAGGAATCCACCTTCCAATGCAGGGGACACAGGTTCAATCCCTGGTTGGGGAACTAAGATCCCACATGCTGCAGAGCAACTAGACCCACGCGTGCCAACTACTGAGCCCACGTGCCTCAATAGACCCATGCGTGCCAACTACTGAGCCCACGTGCCTCAACTAGAGAGTCCATAGTGAGCGACTGAAAGTCGCTCAGTCGTTTCTGACTCTTTGCGACCCCATGGACTGTCCATGGAATTCTCCAGGCCAGAATACTGGAGTGGGTAGCCTTTCCCTTCTCCAGGGGATCTTCCCAACCCAGGGAGTCCATACTCCACAGGAAAAGATCCTGTGTACTACAAGTAAGACCAGACACAGCCAAATAAATAGATAAATAGAATATTAGGGAAAAAAAATATGAGTTTTGTGACAATGAGGACCTTCACTGAAAATAAATTTCTAATCCCAAAGCAGAAAATGAACTGGTTTAAATCAAGGTGCTTTATAACTTCCCAACCCAGGGATCAAACCCGTGTCTCCCTCATTGTGGGCAGATTCTTTACCATCTGAGCCACCAGGGAAACCCATTTATAGCTAATTGGCACCTGACAATCCAGGTCCAGACCTGAGGAAAGGAAACGGAGGAAGCCATGTGCGCCTCATTTTCAGCGCTCCCCTCCTAGCCGCCTACAGCTCTGCATGTTAGTGGCATTATTTTATTTTCAGGAGTAATTTGATGGTGAAGGTAGTTTTCCCGGATGCAAATGATTGGTGCATCGGGGGAGGGGAGCAGAGAATAAGCAAGTCTTCCTGGTCAAACAATAGCATAATGAGAGGCTAGGGGCCTCCGCAGACTAGTTCTAGTTCCCTTCTGAACCTTTAACACTGGAAAAAAAAAAAGCACTTTCCTTAACAGGGCGGTTGTTACATGGAAAGCATAAAATAAAGCATTTACTAAAAAACATGATTTACATATTGAATTATTTTTTCAAAATGATATCAAAAACCCCAAAATGGGTTCTTATTGTCACGTCCGCAGGATCTCCAAACTCAGTGTTCAGATGCCAATTTTTAGCGGCAGTCGTGTCAGTCTAATTTTACCTGCCTAGATTTACCTGCATGATTTACATCATCAAGGTAATAGTGACTGTATCAGCATCAAAGAGTAGAAGACTGTACATTTTATTGAACTGTTTTCTAGATATTCCAGATGCCTATTCTCGTGCTTTTCAAGACTGTTATATTACAACCTGCTATAGTACAACCTATTAAATTATGCTGTACACCTGAAACTAATATAATATTGTAAATCAACTGTATTTCAATTTAAAAAAAAAAGAAGACATTACAATCTACCAAAGAATTTTTTTATTTGTATCCAAATTTCTGAGAATTAAGTCTTAGAGGGCTGGCTCAAGAGGAAAAAAGGTCACCTTTTGAGAGAGGTGATGGCAACGGACTTCAATTCTAAATACAGAACCATGTCATTAACGAGACGGTCCCAGATATGGCTTCCCGGGTGCAGCTGGTAGTAAAGAACCCACTTGTCAATGCAGGAGACACAGAGAAACAGGTTTGATCTCTGGGTCAGGAAGATCCCCTAGAGGAGTGGATCTTGGAACCCAGTCTAGTATTCTTGCCTGGGGAAATCCCATGGACAGAGGAGCCTGGCAGGCTACAGTCCACAGGGTCGCAAAGAGTCAGACACAACTAAGTGAATGACCACTCACTCCCAGACATTAATTTTCTGAATAAATATTTCTTGAGAATATAAACTAAAACACTTAAGTTGTAACCATTTTTATTAAATAGTTTCTAAAATGTTTTCTAAACACTCTTGCCTCCATAAAAAAAATCTTTTCAGTTCAGTTCAGTTACTCAGTGTACAACTCTTTGCAACCCCATGGACTGGAGCACGCCAGGCCTCCCCGTCCATCACCAACTCCCAGAGTTTACTCAAACTCATGTCCATTGAGTTGGTGATGCCATCCAACCATCTCATCCTCTGTAGTCCCCTTCTCCTCCTGCATTCAATGTTTCCCAGCATCAAGGTCTTTTCCAACAAGTTGGTTCGTCGCATCAGGTAGCAAAAGTATTGAAGTTTCAGCTTCAGCATCAGCCCAGTGAATATTCAGGACTGATTTCCTTTAGGGTGGACTGGTTGGATCTCCTTGTTGCCCAAGGGACTCTCAAGAGTCTTCTCCAACACCACAGTTCAAAAGCATCAATTCTTCGGTGCTCAGCGTTCTTTATGGTCCAAGTTTCACATCCATATATGACTACTGGAAAAACTATAGCTTTGACTAGATGGACCTTTGTTGGCAAAGTAATGTCTCTGCTTCTTAATATGCTGTCTAGGTTGGTCATAACTTTTCTTCCAAGGAGCAAGTGTCTTTTAATTTCATGGCTGCTGTCACCATTTGCAGTGATTTTGGAGCCCAAGAAAATAAAATCTGTCACTGTTTTCATTGTTTCCTCATCTATTTGCCATGAAGTGATGGGACCAGATGCCATGATCTTCGTTTTCTGAATGTTGAGTTTTAAGCCAACTTTTTCACTCTCCTCTTTCACTTTCAAGAGGCTCTTTAGTTCTTCTTCGCTTTCTGCCATAAGTTTTTCTCTTATGGCAGAAAAAAATCTTTTAGAATACACAATTTAAATTTTTTTGTCTTATGTCATCATTGTGAAGCTCCATATTGTACTATACAATTTTTGTCCCTAAACATTATTATACAGTGTTTGTCCCTAAAGTTGGTTGCTTTCTCCGTAAATTCCAGGTTCTCCTTTAAGACATCACTGCTGTTGCTCCTCTCACAGACGATGTATCTAATATCATTTTACCTTCTCCCTTCCAATCTGCTCTGAGATAGAAAAAGATATCTAAATTTGTTAATTTACATGAAATAATCATTGATATGACTCCAGATAAAAATCTACTATAGAAATTCCCTAGAAGTTTTGCAACTACATTTTCTGCCAAAGAGCTTAAGTTGCCAAAAGCTCAGTAGTCAGGTCAGGACTTACTGCAGCAAGTCCTGACCACCTCGACACTATTTTGTAAAGTCAAGAAATACATATACACCTGAAATTTGAGTTGACGACCAAATAAATTTCTCTTTAATAAGCATTTAAGTTTTGAGGCTAATTTATGTCTTAGACTTCTCTAATGCCACCTCATATTTGAACACTAGCTTACAGCTTACAAATAACTTCCACATATTATAGGATTCCATTTTCCCTTCATACCACGAGTATGTTTGGCTTTTTGGGGGAACAAGGAATAGAAACATATTCAAGCTCTCTTAAACTAGTATGAGGCATTACAGAATCTTTAAAATAAGCCAAATGGACACAGGATCTTACTCAGAGATGGGAAAATAGGTCAGAGTACTGTGAATCCACACAGTCTGATTATCACCTTCTCACCTCAACACCGGGAACACATTTCTCCCTTTGCTGCACTTCACCATTATTCTCACTATTTTGTTACTTTAGTGAATTCTTAGTAACACTCAAGATTACTTAATAAACTATTTAAAAAATATTTTTAGTGTTTATTTTAAAACTTAATAAAAACATTGTACAAAATACTATTTTAAAGCAATAAAAATATTTTAAATATTTTCATTATTATATGAAAGATTACATGCTGCATACTTTAAATAACCAAGAATAAGATGGTACTTGACACTCATACACACGCACATACATACAAAATGATTCGCTAGTAAAAGGAAAAAATATTGAGCCTTTGTGTGTGAAACCTTTCTGGTAAACCACAAATAACTTTGCAACTTCTGCCTGAGTTTCTCTACATGGCTGGTGTTCAACTAAAGACACAGATCTGAGACATTATAGCTATTATTTGGTCCAGAGAAAGAGAAATTATTTAGTAATGCAACTCCGACTCCTGAAACATCAGAGTTTCTACCCTGCTTGTCGTCTTGAGTGCAAACTGAGCGCTCTATTCCACGAGGTGCTTTCACTTAGGAAAGACCACTTTTTTTAGAAAAGAAACCTCCAAATCTTAACCAGAATATAGAAAGTTGTCAGGGATGTAAAAGTCAGCCAAGAAGCATCAACACCACAGTCTCCTTGGGGGGATAAGGGAATCTGTACAGCATCGTTTCACCAGCTTCCCTGACTAAGTCCGCCTTTATAAAGCATCAGCCTTGGTATCTTGAAAAAAGAAGCAACTCAAAAGGAAGTGTGGTGGAAATTTCCAAAATACAGGGAGTCTGTTTGGATGAAACCAGTGAAGACAGGCTTCTATATTTAATGATGGGGCCTGGGTTGCCTCTCTTCTGTGATCACTGGCTCTGTGTGCTACACTTTGGTGAGTTTATGATGGTGTAATCCTCCCATGAATGAAGCCCTCCCTCCTTCCAGTGCGGTTTATTCTTAGCTTGTGCACACAAAGAGCAAAGAAAGTCGTCAACAACACATCCAGTTTATACACTGAACGCTGGTAAGAGCCTTGCTGACTCAAGGGAACCAAGAAGCTCTTGTGTCCTGAACATCCTTCCTTCACTCATTCACACACACACAAATATTTACCCTGCACCTACTATGTGCCAGGCACAACAACACAAGAGGTTAACTGGGGAAAAGTGAAGATCAGGGACACGGCAGTGCTAGTAACGGAGGAGAGAGGGAAAAACAGTTTGTGTTAGTAAAGGCGGAGATTCTTTTCCTGACATCCTGTAAAAATGCGTGGCTCTAAAGTGTCAGTCATATTAATTAAGCTTGTTTCTAATTTGAACCATAAGATTCAAGGGAAAGGACCCCATGTTGATGGGCCTTTCTTATTCTCACCAAAATTCCCATAATAGTTGAAAAATAAATCTATGGTAGTTCTCCAAACTGATTCAAACCTAAAGAATATCCAACACCATATGTTTCAAGAGCAGAGAATGACAGAGCTAATGATTTGTTGCTTATTATACAACAAATAAATAAATTTCATATGGGAAGATTCTCTATAGAGAAGGGAATGGCTACCCACTCTAGTTTTCTTGCCTGGAGAATCCCACGGACAGAAGAGCCTGGTGGGCTACAGTCCATGGGGTTGCATAACTGAGCAACTAACACTTTTGCTTTTTCACACGTGTCCATTTTACAACTGGAAAATAAACAGATTAAAATGAATACTCTCGTAGTACCTAAAGTCTAATACTTCGGAAATAATCATAATCATAATCATTGAGGGACAGAACTGGCAGAGAATAGAAGACAAGCACTTTTTAGCGGGAATTTGGAGGAGTTGTAGATCACTTTTCATGTTAAAAAATGAAGGGGAAAAAATTAGTAGTTCTAGCCAATGGCAGGCTGCTCTAATGATAATTCTGTGAATTGGGACAACAGAAATTCCACTTGTTCAGAAAATATTTTCAAGTCATGATTTCTAGAAGTTACCCCACTTATCTCTATGTCAGAATATTTTTCTCCAGTCTGTTAGAACCAGGTTTTGCCTCTGTGCTGCCTTCAAGGATTCCAAAGGTTCACTCACAATGTCAGACTACAATAAAATTCAGCGTAATGTGAACCACTCTGTGATATTTCCTTTCCTTACTGCCTTTCAGTTACACTATTCTAAATGCAATAAAGGAGAATTTGTTCTGAATGGGACAGAGAGAGAAATGAGTGCCATTCCCTGAGCTGAAAACTCATAGACTGTAATATGCTAACAGGTTAGAGGAGAATTTCTTATATTGATGGCTGGTTATGCGTGTTGCAACATCTGAGTAACCTGAAAATCATACGGGATTGCCTCTTAACACATTGTGGTGGTTTTTATTTGGTATGCATTCCACAATGGGCAATAAAAAAGCAGTATCCCCACCAGCTGCAAATGTATTGATGCGTTTTTCTGGAGAGTAAACCCAAGCAAGCACTGCGGACACAGAAGAGGCAAAACTCGTGGCCACGTGCTCTGCTGAGTGGCCCCTGTGAAAATGGGGTGCTCCTTTTTACATAGAGACTTAACTCTTAGCAACAGGTCAGAGCTGGGAAACAAGCGCTGCCCAAGATATTCTGGGGGCCGTAAACCCAGGAATGCTCTGAGAGCTGCCAGTGGGGCCCCAGAGGATCCTGCGCCATCTGCACACCACCTTGGCACAGGACAGGCCTGTCTCTTTGCATTCATTAGCTGGAGGTGAGTTTCTCGACGGGAAGGCAAGAACACATGAAGAAGTCTTCTCTGCCTTCTGTGGACACGCAAGCAAAGCAGGAACTTGAGGACAGCAGCCCTGATCTCTGCAGGTGATGTCAGGAGCACGCCAGACATGAGAGGCAGATTTAAAATACTTCAGCATATATAATGGTTATTTTACATACACGGTCATCTGTTTATTTGAAGATGAAAAGAAGAACTGCCAGACAATTCTGACCTAAAAATACCACTCACCCCAGTCATTATTGTAAGTGTTTCCTTCACCTTCCAAGGAAAAGAAAAAACTTTAAAAAAAAAAACACTCAAAAGTAACATTTCAAAGGTAATTATACTCATATTTTGAAGTAACTTATCTTAAGAATATGAATGATTCCTGTCCACTCACATCTTGGGTCGTTTCGTGCAGAATTCCCACTAATGATCCCTTTGCCCAGTACTTAAAATAAACCCATCTATTCCTTCTCCCAGAAGGAAAATAGCAGAAATCTCAATGGTCACAGTGAAATTATCCCCTATGACTGAGTGAGTCAGCTAAGTCACAGTAAGCGAAAGCTCACTTCTTTGAAAACTTGCTCCCTGTCTTCCTTGCAGGGAATCTGCACCCCTGGTGTACGACTGCAAAACAAACTGCTTGTGCACTCTCCGCAGTCTGAGCAAGTGCTGTTCAAACTTACTGTCTATGAAAGAAATTACACTTTCTTACTGATTTTCACCGTAAAGTTGAAGCGGCAGACCCACAGAAAGGAGTTTGTACTGAAACATTGTTAATTTCAGTTAAGAGCTCCAACATTTGCCTCAATGGACAATATTTGTGACTTTTTTTTTAATACATAACCATTAATTCTGCAAAACAGCAGATTCTGTTCACTTATTATAACAAAAGTAAATATCCACAATTTCTTATATCACTGACAGTTTTCCTTGAATGTTATAAAGTCATGCTGACTACATCAATTATATAGTTATCCAGTAAATGCTCATTTGTTAGAAAATCTTTATGAAGATTTTATTGATTAGAATCCACTAGCCTTACCAGTAATTTTACACATAAAGTATTCATTTACTAACACCTTTTTCTCTTCCATTCTACTACAATTATTAAAGGTTTAATAGATGCAAGTTTCATGATATATCTCAAATCTGATGGGTTGATTTCTTAATCATATCCTTTTCATTTAAATCAATAAAAAAGTATGACAAAATACCTATTATTTATGACATACTTTTAATTCATGCAATGAAATAAATAACTTTTACAAAGTAAACCCAATTTTCCTGCAAATATTTCAAAAATTAAAAAATTTTTCACCTTAAATATTGAATTTCCACTTTTCTAAAAGTTCAGGAAGCTGTCCAGCCAACAGAGAAATTCTGATTAAAATTTGAAATCTCCAGTCTTCCTAGTTCTGGGCAGTGTATTTACTAACACAAGGGTGTGTTGTGTTTTAAGAAGCACAACAGGAAACCATCAGTGAGTGCATTATAAATCCCTCTTAAAGGTATAAGTGCAAGAAAGGCAAGAAAAGTCTATGTACAATGCCATATGATAAGCCAAATATAGTTAAGAAATGACAGGTTCATGCCGAAATTTTACTGAATGGTTATCTTGGTGGGATCAGCTGCCTCCATCAAGACTGCACCCAAACTGACAACCTCAGAGAGATAAGAAATCAACTTGGCTCCACTACCCAATGAGAACCAGAACCAAACATCCTGAGAAATTCCCTAAGGAAAAATTACCAAGAAAGATCACAGGAAGTTAGGACTGAAGGGAACTTTAGAGGTCACTGGTGAGGAAAATAGCTATTTTCATGGACTAACAAAAGAGTTAAAGAAACCATAACATCTCTATAATTTAAAAAATTAATGAATATATAAGTTCAAATAAAGGACTCAGAAAATATAGCTCCTATTAAAAAAAAATTAGAGATAACTCCAACATGATTCAGTAGATTAATTATATAACTAGGGTTTAGTGATTTTTAGAACGTAGATAATGAATGAATAATAGAAAAATTCAGAGCTTCCAGCTCCTACTTTTAGAACCCTTCTCTCCACCTTTTGTTCTCTTCCAGGGAGCCACCTCTGTATTTTATTTCCTTAGGCCTATATTCACCAAACTGATCAATGATTTCAATTAAACTGTAGCTGTTTAGTACGTTAATCTTGCAACAGGTATTTCAACTGAAGACTACAAGGTCTCAAGACCTCAAGAAATGACTAGAAGAATTTTCACTATTGACGAATAATGATAATTATTGACGAACAATCTTTAGTTCACAAAGGGCTTCAAATTTGTCCTCAGGGATAGCCATCTAGTCACATACACGTGACAGTCCTTAGGGTGAAAGTTACAGGATTATGGTGATGATATTTGCAACCAAGATAAATGAGAAAGTTTTGTTAGAATTATCCATTTATTAGTCATTCACTTTGTAGAACTGCTAACTAATAATAAATACCACTCAGGGAAAGGCACCGTTTCTTCTCCAAAACATTTTCATGATGCAATTTGCTGGGAATGGGAAAAGAGATCGGTGGGAAGTATGTCTTCCCTCAAGAACATACGCATCTTACTAATTAAGCCATGTGTTGTAATTTTATCTAAGCAAGCAGGAATGCACATAAAAGCGCCTAAATTGTACCATAAGAACTTGATCTAAAACACAAGCGTGAAATAAAATAAGAACAGTAAATTATCACTAAGTGGAAGGTGGTTAACACTAGTAGTTCAAAATTCATAGTCAGCAAAGCAGTGCTACACAAACGAGAGCCCCAGGCATGTGCTTCACTCGGGTGGCGTGGTAGGACAGAAACGCACATCCATGCTGAAGAATTCTGTCTGTGGAGGTTTGTAACAGCCAGCAAGACAAGCAAAGAAACTCACAACAGGGAAGCTGTTAGAGGAGAAGCATCTTTGGATGGGGAAGATGGTCTCCATGTAGTTCATGGTCTAACGGACAATGCGGTCAAGGGTTCAGTCGTGTCTGACTCTTTGTGACCCTGTGGACTGTAGCCCCCCAGGCTCCTCTGTCCATGGGATTCTCCAGGCAAGAATACTGGAGTGGGCTGTGAAAACTGCATTGTTTCTGAAACAATCTTTACTGCTCCCCTGACCTCCTAAACCCATTGCTGCTCTCACTGGAGAGGTTTCCAGTGAGTCAGCTACAAAATCAAGAGTTGCTTCAAAGTTATCTTGAACTTCATAGTTACCTTGAACTTCCAGAGTCAATTTTTCCAGAATTAGTCAGCAGTGGAAGGCCATGCCCTGAGACCAGGCAGACCGCTAGTCTGACAGGTACTGAAGGCTTCTAAGGAGTGGGCACATGGAGAAGTCAGGTGAAGACCAGGCACGTAGTAGGAGCTCCATGAAGAACTAGCAGGAGCCACAGGGATTCAGAAGCAGAAGTTTTTATACAGGGGGAGATAAAAAGGAGGAATCTGGGGAGCCGGGGATTGGTAGTGAAGTACCCAGGTGTTTAGCTCACATATTCATCCTGTGTTTAAACGTGTGCTCATCTCTAAAGGCCCTCACAATGAGGTTTAGGAAAATTCAATGGTGTGTATCTAACCAAACAAAAATAGGGCAAAAGACCTTAGAACAGAAAAAGAGAAACAGATAGGAGAGAGTAGAAAAGACTGGCCCTCGACAGAGGTGAGGCAAGATTATCCAGAACTATACTGAAATGTCCTACAGATAACTGTCTTTTCATCTTCCATTTTTTTTAACATTGCTTTCTCTGACATTCGAGAATCAGATTATCAGCTGGCATTTCTCGTTTCTTTCATCTACCTGAATCTTCAGGTTCAATCATCCCAAATTTGAGTAATTTGCCCCTTCGAATCTCCTAAAGGCATGTGAACAAACAAAAGCTTGTTAGAACTGGAACATAAGAATGAGTAGCCCTCATAAGAATGAGGAGCTCTTCTACCATAATTGACATTGGGAACTTATTTCCTTTGCATTTCTATGCCCTTTTGATTATTTCTTAATTCCTAGCTATGGTCTGAATGGTTAAAACTGACCAGTTGCTATGTGAAGTATTAGTATTTCAGGTTTTAGAGTTAATTTTCTCTACCAGCTTTTGTTCTGAGCTGCAGTGAATACCTTCAAATAAAAACGGTAGCATGTGGTTCTGTTACATCTTTATGAGTTGTAATGTATCTAAATTAGTGTTTCTGTATGAAGTGTTATACTAAAAGCAATGATGCTCGCTCCACAAAATGAAGTGCACATAAAATAAACTTATTATTTAAGGTAAATGAATCCTTAAGGGCTCTTGAACATCAGTGATATGTATGGAGAGCATTTCATTTGTAGATAGATTTCTCAACACATCTGGTACCTGAGAGATTCTGATGATAGGTGAACTCACACTAATGGTTGGAGGCTGGGACACAAATACTACACAAAGCTACATCACCATCAACAAATAGTTAAATGGCATCTACCATAGGCCTGGTACTATGCAAGATCAAAGGAATACAAAAATGGACATGATATAATCCTTACGTTCAAAAGACTCAACAGTCTAGCCTGAGGGATAAAGATACCTTCAAATCCTGTACAGTATGATGCACTATGAATAAATGCTAAAATAAACACAAAACAGAAGGATCTCATGCCTTTCTTGGGTGGTCAAGGAAAGTTTCATCAAGAAGATGTCATTTGAACCCTATCTTGAAAGTAAATACATGTTCCAAAGGTGGAGAAACTGAAATGGTTTCCTGGTGGAAGACACTCCAGATATGGTCAGAACATGGTAATATTCAGCCATTCTTAGCTTGCTATAGCTATGAAGAGGCTACACAGAAGAGTCTGGAAAGTTGATGGTGCATGGAGTCTTTCTGTGCCACACAGAAGAATCTAGATTTATCCTAGGGAGTGACAGTAGGTCATGGTAGCTTTTAATCACAATTGATAATCCATCAGAAAAACAAAACATACCATTTTAAACTTTGTGATATATTTAGTAACCCTCTGTCCTTCCCACCATTACAAGTCTTTGCATACTATCCTTCTCAAAAATATAGCCAGAGCAGAGTAGCCCTGGAGAGAAAGCTTCTCCAGTTCTCCAGTGACCATTTATTCTTACATTACTTTCATCCCCAAACCCTGGCTGATATTCTGTAGCAAACCCAAATGACACAGAATAAAACCCACCAGTAAAATATTTCCGAACACTCAAAATGTTCAGTAAAAGGAATTTCATCTTGCACACCCCAGAAAAACATAATAAAACTTTCATATAAGTATTTATAGCATGATTGATAACATTACTTTTGTCTCATGAAATTCTCAGTATCATGAGAAAGTTCAGAAGCAAATGAGAAGCAGTCACATCATCCTTCATCCACCAGTAAAAGCTGGTCACCTTGCAAAGAGGAGTTTTATGGCCTTCAGGAGTGATAGGGTAAGGAGAAATACAATTGTTTGAGATACCTACATGATATATTTTTGATATCTCACAAAAGTCCCTAAGGAACAACTTATCTTCACTTCTCTCCTGACAACAATTGTGTCAGGAGATGAACTCAAATTGTGCACTAAAGAATGTGACCGTACGTGTTTACTCAGAGAAAAGAATTTCTTTTTACACTGTATACACTAGTAACGGCTTTATTTTCCTCACCCTTTGCTTTTGTCTATCAATAACATACCTACAACTGGATTGAATCAGAGTCTTGGGAAGATATTGGTAGTGAGAAGATCTGAGTTACGGACAGATTATGCACTTCTAGACTTACACACAAAATCAAAACTAAGGAAGAGGCTAAGACCAGAATGTCATAAATCTCATAAATGACATATCATTATTCAAGTACAAAAAGTCATCATCAATAAAACGGTGATGAAATTTTAGAAAAAAAAAAAAAGCATGAAAATCTGTAGGAAAAAAGAGCCATGTTTTTCCTGCCTGCATGCCCTTATCTATTCATACACATCTTGCTTCTCTTTATTTACTCAACTTTTTAATAAACCACTCATGCTTTTTTTGGTCCGATGGATCTAAACACTGACTAGAGTTGGTCAGATTTTAATCAGAGGATCTAAACACTCTATGGGAAATTTCTCCTGTCTCACCCCTTGACTACATGAAAATAAAGATGCTAACTGTGGCAAATTTTCCACAAGAATATCTGTTTCCTAAAATGTTTAATTGACAACAGAAATAAGACAGGTGTTAAAGGTTATCACAATTATATTGACTTTCATTTTATTCCATTAGCAACTTTTTGTTAACTTTTCAAATTATGCATTGTTACCTTGACCCATTTTTTAGATGCCTCATTGGATCTGAAAGGTAGTAATTTGGGACTTAAAATTTGAACTTTAGATTGTTATATTTTTAGTACAACCCAAAGGTGTTCATGGGAAAACGTGAATCTAGATTAGAAAATACAGAGGTGTTTTATGAAAGCCACTATCCTTTCTAGTTCAAGTCACTTTTCATCCTAAATTTTTCCTAAAATTAATTTTTCACTCATATCTTTAGCTAATTACTCATTCAGTTAATTGGATTAATTTTAATAGTGGGTTTTAAAATTGTGTCCCTTTGCTAACTGTAAGAATGAAAATATTTTAAAATGATGTATGCTAATTTAACATCGCACTATTAATGTATACCTTTAAAAAATTTTAAAGCACAAAGATTTTACACACTGTAAATGGTATTGCAGTTTCTACATGAAATTGTTGAGATTCAGGAATCATGAACCATGCCTAAGTTCTTGGAAACTATGTGTCTGCTATGGTGGCTGTTGGCTCCTGCGAATGGAAAAAAGTGCCACAGAGAATTTCAACCAACATGAAGCAACTGTTCCAAAGAATGTGGTTTAAGATTTTCAAAGACCAGTCAGACAGTTAAAGCATGCAGCTGTACTAGAAGGTGACCAAGAATAAGAATAGATGAATCAAATAGCAAATGCATTACAAGACAGGTTTGAACTGCCAGGACTGAGTTAAGTTTTGTATTTTTACCTGAAGAGCATTCACATTTTAAAAGAAACCGAATTAAAATTGTATCAACAGGCATACCGTAAATTTCAAAACTGAGCCATGGTCAACAAAATGGTAAATAAATCATGTCCAAAGTCAAAAGTTATCTTGACAATGGGAAATACCTAAATCCTGTATGTTCTTTTGAGGACTGCACATATGACAATTTTAAGTCATGCTAAAATACAACTACAAAATTCTCCCAGAATAAATTAGCTTCCAAAAATCAAACATTTTCAGAGAGCCTATAAAAAAAAAAGATAAGTGTGAAATGTAGGCCTTCTGTGGAATCACCAAAATCTCTCAGCTCTTTATTCTTCTTTCTAAAAAGTTTCCTGCTGAAATATAATTTAGAGAACACACAGAAAATAAATGTAAGATGGGCCAAGAAAGTGTGAGGGCTGAGACTACAATGACAATTTAGAGAATGTACATGTTATTAAACGTCAACTCGTCTCTTCTTGGTGAACACAACTCATTATATCCAAAGGAAATCAGGCTTGACCCACACCATTGTGAATTACTTATATAAATTAAATATGCCACTTCTATAGAAAACTTAGGTCAGCAGCAGATGTTGGTAAATTCCTACAGAAATGCATGCCCAGAGAATGTTTTTTTTTTTTTTTTAAATGGCAGAAATCTGCTAGCTATTCCTGCCTTATCTGCAACAGCTGAGCAATCTTGCAGTGCCACGCGGAGACGGAAAACTTGGCTCAGATATAGCGTGGACAAGCTTGCCTTAATCACATTGCTCTTTTACACGTGCACAAGGACATCAACATTGACAGTACAGAGTAAAGCAGCCATTTGCTGAAAACAACTGTCAACGTTGTCAAGTTTTTGGAACCTCTTATAATGTGATTTGTATGACAAATCTTGTGGCATTTTGTTTGTCAGCAACAGTAGTGAATTTCCATGTATCTGGGAAGGCAGGAGAAATGCTCAGAAGTGGATTCGGTTTCTTTACACAGACTGCGTTAAGGGAAAACAGTTATTAATTTTAAAATGACAGATTTCAAATAGATTGAGAAGTTTTAAAGTGGAATTTCATTTAAAATAATCACAGAAGTCTCTTTTTCCCCCCTTCCGCTCAAACCTTGAAAAACGGCAAGAGTCGTTCAATTTTCCCTTATTGCACTTCAGGTCTTGAAAACGGTTCCTGTAAAAATATTAATATTTTAGAGACGGGAATCTGTAGCAGTAATTACTGGGGTGTGTTCTAAGTGACAACAGTGGGTTCAGTCCTTTCCTCCTGAATGAGGTGTGCACTGCCATGCAGCTCATGAAATCGGATATAACAAGTTATAACTAACCTAGTGCACACCAGTGTTATTCAACAATGTGCCTATTAAGAGATGATTACGGAGATCTTATGGTTCATTAGTTTTTCAACATTTCCTTTATTCCTACCCTAGCTGCGTTTTTCATATAGCTCTTCCTTAATGTGCTTCCCACGTTTGTCCTCGGCCAAGGTCCTCCCCCATGTGGGTGGACTCCGCTTGGATAGGCCATATGACAGACGGCATACCCCCTTCCTGCACCTGCCATCAAATGCCCTTGGGTGGGTGAGACCAAGGTCCCCACCCAGCCAGGAAAATCTTCTGGCTCTGCACCTCTACACTGCTTCGGTTTGTTTAGAAGAGATCTGATCAAATCTAATGAGAGAATCCTTTGTATGCTTCTTCCGCTAACTGGTTAAAGAATTCCAGAAAAGACGGTCTCTCCCCGTTATGATTCATTTCTCCTCTCCTCAAAATGTGCTTGATATATTGCCTAGAATCACTTTTGTAAATATTAGGTACTCAGTGACTTTTTGAATTGAATTGATAAATAAAACTGAGACACAGTTGGAGAATGAATGCTTCACACTCTATAATACCCAGTTCTCCCTCCTTTTCTTTCGTCCCTTTATTTTTCTGGAAAGTCCTAGATGAGGTGCCGAGAGAAGCAAGAGGAATATAATGCAAGTCACAGAAGTAATTTAAAATTTTCCAGTAGCCATATTAAAAAATTACTAGAAACAAATGAATGAATTTCCATAATATTTTTATTTAACCCAATATATCCATTTTTTGTTGTTGTTGTTTAGTCACTAAGTCGGGTCCCACTCTTTGCAACCCCAAAGACTGTAACCCACCAGTCTCCTCTGTCCATGGGATTCTCCAGGCAAGAATACCTCAGTGGGTTGCCATTCCCTTCTCCAGGGGGTCTTCCAGACCCAGGGATCAAACTCTCACCTCCTGCACTAGCAGGCAGGTTCTTTAATGCTAAGTCACCTGAGAAGTCCCATATGTCCATAAGGTTGTGTAGAATATTCCTGTTTCTCTGTAGTAGCTTTTAGAAATCTGGTGTGTATTTTATACGAGCAGCACATCTCAAACAGGACTTGGCACCTTTCAAGGGCTCGACAGCCCCAGTGGCTAGTAGCTACCAAACTGCACAGCCGAGTTCTAGAGAGCTCAGTTCTACTAGTACTGCTTTGTCCACTTCCTTATGTGACTTCAGGTAACTCTCTTTTCTATTGAGTCTCATTTTCTCTATTTCTTAAAAGGGCTTTAATAATATCTCTCCTATTTTATCTGTAGGTAGCTTGTGATTAACATGGAAAAATACATTTAAAGGTATTTTGAAAGCTCGGAAGTTCTCTGGAGTTTTTAATTGTTCGTTATCTCCTCTTTCATTCCCTAGAAATCGCTCACTCTTCCCTTTTTTCTTTTCTTTTTACTGGCTGCTAGTTAAAAATCACATATGGTAAGTAAGGCTTAATGAGTTTTATTGTTTAAAAAACTACTGTCTTAAAGTATTAAGTCTTTCCTCTCCCAATAGCAGCTTACCTTCATGAAATCCCAATCTTAACAATAATATCAACAGCTTGCCTTTTTTGTGGGCACTGTTTCTAAAAGACACATTCCCTGGTTCTGGTTTCCTTCTTCCATCTTCTAGCTGGGCTTTGATACTTCTAGACTAGAGCTTAGCTGAGTGTCAAAGATAATGCAGAGGTAAAAAGATAAGACTGCCATACCAAATTTTATTTTAAACCTCCAGCTTATTCACTATTTTTCAAAACAGTTAAAATTGAAAATTATATATGAGGTTGAGATTTCAATCACTCCATTTTTAGTACAACCTAAAGGTGTTCACAGGAAAACGTGGATCTAGAGTAGAAAATGAGTTTCATGAAAGCAACCACCCTTTCTAGTTCAAGTCTCTTTCATCCTAAAGTTCTCCTAAATGAAATATATAGCTAATATTTTTAGCTAATTACTTGTTCACGGGTAGGAAATGCCTAGGTAGGGAACCTCACTTCATGTTCCCACTGTTTCACGTATTTAAGTTCTGAGAACATCCTTTGCCATACCACGATCCTTCCTGGCTTTTGCTGTGGCTTTTCCCCTCCAGACTACCTCACATTCATTTTTGTTCTCGCCATCTCTCCCTCCCTCCTTCCCTCTCTCCTCTGTCTCTCTCTTCCCCTTGCCCTCTCAACCAACTCGGGAGGTGTGTTTTCAGACTAAAGCCACACTGTAACCACACCCTTTTCCTCCTCCCACCCTCTCCCTAGAGCAGCTTGTATTTATTATCTGGCAGGCTGGAAGCTGGCTATGGCCAAAGAACTTTGAACTTGTTTGTTGGCTTACCAACAACCACTACCCTGTATACTATAAATATAATATTTAAAATACAAATGTAACATATAAAATATATTAAGTTAAAAAACATCTTAGAACCATCTAGGAGTACCACGAGCTGTCCAACTCGTCTGTCCCAATAAAACAGCAATCTATCTGAACAGTGATCTAAACGCTGTGGGTTTTTCTGAATGCTTTTGAATATGATCTTAATCACCATTTCCAGTGATGTGTCTACATACCAGCTGCAGCCCTGCTGAATACGGCATCAATACCAATTGATTTTCTAACACATACTTGCAATGTCTATTGTATCTCATTGCACACTGTACACTACTGGTAGTTAGCCAAAGCTAAGAGGAAAAAAAGGTTTTGTGTACAGAACACATGGGCCCCCGAGAGTTTCATAATTCGCAGAACAGAAGAATCAGGTACTCAATGTCAGGCTAAATGGTTTCTTACAGTTAATGTGTTTGGTGGCCACAGGCTCAAATAATTCTCTTGTACAGAGCCAGGGTTACTCAGCTGTATAATAACCTCTGAAGTCTCTCCTTCGAAAAGGACTCAGGATTCATGGCTTTAATTTTGCCACTGATAATATGAAAAGTATACTCCATATAGTACTGAGCAAGCATTCACTCTCAGCTTCCACGATAATGAAATTCTAATTGTTTCTAAAGTTTAGGAAGGATAAAATGGTTAATCTCCGTGATGACAAAAGGAAGCCAGGAAAATAAAGTGACACACTTGAATGAACTGTGAGGAAATAAAGTGCACAACATGCGATAATGCCATGACTCCGTGTTACTGCGCATTTCTGGGCTGAAAAGATATGGCTTGATGGGTAATTTGTCATGCTGTGCAATAGAGAACAACAGTAAAGAGACTTCAGACAGAAGAAAATTACACAAATAGTAGGGTGGAAAGGTATAATTGAAGATGGCAAAAGATTGAAAGAAAGACATTTAAAATTACTGTACTGACCTACTAAATGCACTTGGGCGTGGAATCTTGGCCTCACAAGAAGAGGCATTAAATGACTGCGGGCTGTGACACTGCTGCGGAGTAATGCCAATCTCCCAAGCTCTCGGAGGAGGAAAACACAACACACAGCTGAGTTTCCACAGCCTCAACCTGCTTTCTTTCCAAGAGGAGCCTGGGCTTCTGCAAACTTAGGGAAAGTTTCCTAAATAAGTTTTGCTTTTTTAAAAAATTATGAGTAGATTTCATTTAGTATTTGGGGAGCTTAACTCCTTCACTTTCTGAAGTCAGTAAAGCTCCACTCTGTGAAGCTGCAAAACCACCGTAATATTTTTATTAATGAATTCATGCAAAAGGATTTTGCTTCTCACATGTGGTTAAGTTTTTTTCACATTGAAGAGTCCAAGAGAGCAGCCTGACACTGTGCAAAGCACATCTGTAAGTCTGAGGGCAGGGGACACCAGTACTAGCCCAGGCTCCTCTGCAGGCTCATTCGCCATGCAAGGACCTGGGCAAGTGGCTTAACTTCAATAAGCCCAGTCTTCTTCTCAGTAGAAGGAGAAACACGGGCCAGATTTATCCAAAAATTTCTACCAAAGATTTGCATGCGTGCATACAAAGTCACTCTGCTGCTGCTGCTAAGTCGCTTCAGTCGTATCCGATTCTGTGCGACCCCACAGACGGCAGCCCACCAGGCTCCCTTGTTCCTGGGATTCTCCAGGCAAGACCACTGGAGTGGGTTGCCATTTCCTTCTCGAATGCATGAAAGTGAAAAGTCAAAGAGAAGTCGCTCAGTCGTGTCCGACTCTTGGCGACCCCATGGACTGCAGCCTACCAGGCTCCTCCATCCATGGGATTTTCCAGGCAAGAGTACTGGAGTGGTGTGCCACTGCCTCCTCCACAAAGTCACTCTAGTCGTGTACAACTCTTTGTGACCCTATGTACTGTAGCCTGCCAGGCTCCTCTGCCCATGGAATTCTCCAGGCAAGAATACCAGAGTGGGCTGCCATGCCTTCCTCCAGGGGATCTTTCCAACCCAGGGATCAAACCTGCCGCTCCTGCTTTGCAGGATGATTCTTTACCACTGAGTCACGGGGGAAGCCCACCAGTCCTGTTGGTCTACCCCAAACAGCAGAACCTCTAAAAAACTTCTCAACAAAGGTTATTTTCTTTTCCTTCCCAGGGTCTCAAAGCAGAGGATGTCCCAACCAACCATACTTTGTGATAGAGAAGGTTATTCATCTCCTTTGCTTCCCTCAATTAGAGAATATGTGTTCACCTGTCACAATTACATGGGAAACTTATAAATCATTTGCAGTGTCCATTAATTACACAGTTCTTTCTATTTCTTACATATAACTGTAGAACCGTAATGTACTTTAAAAAGCTAATTTTTCCTAACAATGAAGAACTTATTATAGGAATGTGATATTTATATAAAGGAAAATGTTATCTCTGATGATAACACTAAATAAGGCATTAAGCGGGAGCATTTTTGCAATTCTTATTGTTATTAATTTCCCCCAAAGTAATTTCTTCCAGAAAGCAGAAATTTGGGGTTATAATTCCATGAACTGCTCAAAAATGTCTTCTAATGGGAACTTTCTGAAATGTATTACAGGTTGGGTGAAAATGTGTAAAAATTATTTATAATTAATGGAACAGTGGTTTCCATGTTTAAAACAGTTTTTATAACTTAGAAAAAGCTAAATACACTTTTTAAAGAGGTCTTAATCAATAAAACAATCCTGTCTAGTTGGTATCATAAGGAATTCATTAAATTAAGAGACTTCAAACTTGCAGGGTACATTTAAAAGTATTTAGAAAGACTACACAAAACAGATTTGTGACATACTCTGGGAAAACATCTAAAATTTTCCGTAGAGATCTTCAGAGACTCACTAGCCCACTGCAAAAAGTCCTTAACATCACCAATAGAACTGGGGTTAGATTTCAATATGAGATATCAATATTATTATATATTATTATTATATTCTTTTTCTCCAAGTTAAACATTTCAGATTTTCCACAGTTGGTGCTTTAGATTTATAAATTATAATACTGATGACAATGAGCAGCAACTACTATATACCATTCTATCCAAAAGCATCTTTTCATTAATTTATTTCAATATATGAAGCTTACTTTAAAACTTCAAATGGAAAATGCAGTATAGTAGAATCCAACAAAATCTTTCCCCAACTCCATGGTCCACTACTAGTATATTACACATTAAAAAACAGACAGAAAGGTAATTTCTGGTTAATATCAATAAAATCATGTATTAATCATTTAATTAGAAGCTTCTAAAATCATAAAACTAAAACATCAGAAAGTCACCTGAGCTGGAATTTTATCATATGGGTTTACCTTTTCAGAATGTGATGAGGAAAGACAGCATTCCAATAGACAAAGACTCATCCAACACATGAGTCTCATTGACTTTTATGGTCTCATCCTATTTTGGAACTATACAGTGTATAGATATGCATAAGTATGCTTGAGAAAAATCCTATCCAGACTAGTTCATCACATCAGAGTCAAAAAACTCCTCAGAATCCACAAGACTTCACCGCCCACATTTCATGACTATTTATAAGAAGCCTAATCAGGACCATAAATGTTATTACCATTCTTATCAATGTAGAAATTAAGAGGTCCAAATTCTGTCATTTAATAAAAGAATATGTGTGTGCATGCTAAGTTGCTTCAGTCGCATCTGATTTTTTGTGATCCTATGGACTGTAGCCCTCCAGGCTCCTCTGTCCATAGGATTCTCCAGGCAAGAATAAGGAGTAGATTACTTCCCGACACAGGGATCGAACCTGTGTCTCTTACCATCTCCTGCGTTGGCAGGCGGGTTCTTTACCACTAGCACCAACTGGGAAGCCCTTAATAAAAGAATAACAGACCACTGATTCATTTGTACGTTTAACAAGCACTTACTAGCTCCCTACGATGCCAGGCAACATGCTAGGCACCAGGAATAGACGTGCAGTTAGACAGGCATGGACTCTGCCCTCACAGAGTCTAGTAGAGAAGAATAGGCAGTGAACAAATAACCGTGAAGTGTGGTGAGTGGTTAAGATGGGCTTAGTACAGGGAGGGAGGGGACCACACAAGGCTCGGTTAAACCTCTCCAGCAAGATAAGGTGAAGCTGAGACGTGAGGAATGAATAAGGGAGTTGCTTTTGTACAATGTACTCTTCACTTCTATGTCTTGGCACCCATGTCCCTCATTTCCTGCATACCCTCTCCACCGCCTTGTTCCTTCTCATCCTCCTGGATTTAGTTTGGGCAGCATCTCTTCAAGGAATCCTTTCCTGAATCCCTCATCTCCATCAATCTAGAATGAAAATCCTCCCACACTCCCCACCCACCAATGCTCCCACCAAACCCATATACAGCCATAACCACCGGTCCTATAATTGCCTACAAAGGCTTGGCCTCTTGGAGCTAATAAAATCCAAGACAAGGTTTCTTTGAAGCTCTTGGAAAAGCCTTTCTAACTCTTCTAGAAAGACTCAGAAGTAGCCCCTCTTGCTTGATAGCTGTCTTGCTACTAGCCCCTGATGAAGCTGATTCACCAAGAAGGTAAGGAAAAAGGATGAAAGGAAAACTAATTCAAAACTACTAGATTAGAATGGTCCTGAATTCCACCCTACCTCTGGACTTTCAGTGGTGGGGCCAATAAATTTTCTTATGCCTAAAGCCATTTGAAATTGGGTTTTCTGTTACCTATAGTCTAAAGCATAGTAACTGACAGGAACATTACAGATGAGATCCATCTTTTTTCCTTAGCCTCCAACATACTATCTAGCCCATAGCAGTTATTCAATAAATGCTTCTTAAATACCTGATGTTGAAGCTGAAACTCCAATACTTTGGCCACCTGGTGCAAAGAACTGACTCATTTGAAAAGACCCTGATGCTGGGAAAAACTGAAGGCGGGAGGCAAAGGGGACGACGGAGATGAGATGGTTGGATGGCATCACCAACTCAATGGACATGAGTTTGAGTAAACTCCGGGAGTAGGTGATGGACAGGGAGGCCTGGCGTGCTGCAGTCCATGGGGTCGCAAAGAGTCAGACACCACTGAGCAACTGAACTGAAATACCTAAACTAAGTAATTCAAAGAAAACATGTGGCAGCAATGACATCATAAATTTTATACCTAAGAAAACTGAAAATAAATCCAGTTTTAAACTAGGATTTTTAAAAGTGCTTTAAAACTGTAATTAGAAAGTATGACATTTTCAGACCTTTCCTATAGGGTAGACAAAGCAAATCTTGTCCTCTTCTGTTCTAATCCTCCTCCCATCTAACCTTTTATCTTGCCCCTACTAAGCTCACAAGGCACTTCCTCTTATACCCTTGCTACTCAGTGTCCTCATATTTTTTAGCCACCCCACTTTCAAAATCCTATTCTCCAGAAAGAGCTGGTAAGCTAGCTCACTCTGAGTTCTATGGGTATGGCTTATACGAAGTGTTAACATTTCAAGGGATATTTGTAAAACCCTCAAATTTTCATCTCTGTGAACTCCAGGTTTTAGCAAACATGTAAAGGAGGCATTTGAGGTGTCTGATAACCAACTCTGTGGTCATGAAACAGCAGGAAGAGATGCCTGATTTCCTGGCAGACGAGGGCAACTCCAAACATTGTCATCAATGACCAGCCCTACAGCTCAAGAGTAGGAGCCTACTCTTATTCCATTTTCTTAAGAAAAAATAATCCAATAACCAGTGAACCACATCTACCAAGTGATATTCATGCTTCTGACTGAAGAAGTTCTGACTGCAGACTTTATCCCTGGGATAGGTCATTTGGAACCAAATACCACCACAAGCGTAAGAAGCATCTACATTAGAAATTCCCCTACCTTTAAATCCTATGAGGTAATAATAGACAATGCTTGAGTGAACTCCGGGAGTTGGTGATGGACAGGGAGGCCTGGCATGCTGCGATTCATGGGGTTGCAAAGAGTTGGACATGACTGAGCGACTGAACTGAACTGAACTGACTGACTGACTCCAATACTAAGCAAACTCAGGATTCTTGTTTATAGACTCCAAACTCCAAGGAAAAGTAAACTCCTTTTAAAAAGAAGATGTCCCTAAAGTTTCGATCTAGAACAACTGCAAATTACTTTGGCTACCTTTTATTTTGCAAATCAGATATTCCAGGGCCACCTTTATTGCCAAACATAAAAGCAGCCCACTGCACTGCATACCTCAACAGAATTGCCTGTATATCCTTAATGTCTTTTGAAGTGATTTTATGCAGTCAACACCCTATACATTAGGAAAGGAATGGATGTGTGCTTTATGGGTATCTTATCATAGCAACAAACCTTCAAAATCAGAACCATTCCTTAATTTTGCTTACTTTTTTATGCAGCTGCATTGATACTACATTGCTAGACAAAAGACAAGAATGAACGTTAAGATGAGTTTAAAAAAAAACAAACCAGCAACAGGACAGCCATCCAAGGCACAAGTGCTGAGCTTGTGGGGGAAAAAAAAAAAAAACAGCCCCCGTTTTATTAAATAATAGTGTTCATGCAAGAATGTCTGAAGTACTCTGCAAGGCTAATTAGGACAGATCAATGCACACTTACCTCTTCAGAAGGCTGAAAGGTGTGTAGTGACTATGTGTCATTAAAAATTTACTTGACCATGGGCATCAGATGTCCATGAGAGAATGACCCTGACGAGCACTCTGTTTCCATTTTGCTCATATCATCCTTAATGCATCAAAAACGCCATAGACACCATCACTATCACACTGCCTCATAGCAGCTGATGTGCTATATATGTTTGAGAGGGTGGTATCAATTAACTGTATTATCTATAAAGGCATACTTGCAATTACTACCACTTCACAATTTATTATTAACACATTTGGCAGGGTTTTTTTTTTCAAAGTAACATTTATTTAAAGGTTAATCAAAATTCTTAGAACAGCATTTATTATAATATGATTTTTGATAATTGACTAAATCAGTGGCTCTTAAGAAAAACACCCTTGTCTCGGTCCTGCTCAGTATACACCACAGTGCCTATTTGGGGAAAAGAAAGACATATTAGAAAGGTTCATTTCAGACCTCGTCATGAAAGATCATATATTAATGTAATCAGGTGGTACATTTACATGCTCATTAGTAATCCATCATTAGTCCAAATGCTCACTATTAGGAATAAATGTACAACGAGTTATTCAGAATACCCAGAAATAGTATTTCTTATTTAAACATTCAGAATCAGCTGACTGAAATAAGTGCACACCTTGAATTTGAACTTTCAAGGCACATCACTAAAGTCAATCAGTTATGTCAGGATACTCTTCTATAATAATCTTAATTATAAAATTCTTGCCCCTCCCTTAAGGCATGGAGCAGTAGGGGAGAGTTCCAGTATCTAAATCTTTCTAATTCACTGTAACTGCAAAAATTCCCGATGAAGTGTGTGTTTAAATTTTATGCTTTAATACATAGCATGCAACTAAAAACCACATTAGTTATGCTTTATGCTATTTAATCATGTCAAAATCTGTAAATCTGTTCTAGAATGCTAAGGTGCAATTAATCAATCAAAGAAATAAATAAAATATAATAAATGCCAAATAATGTAACGTCTTAAAAAACAAACCACTATATACACATTTATTCTAAAAATACTTATTAGCCAATACCACTGAAGGAAAAACAGAGTGAAAATTAGATTTACTGAATCTTTTTCCCATTAGTAGCTAGCTTGCTCTACATTTTAAAATGGTTTAAAAAGGTCTTTGGAGTGTTCTGGTTTGCCGACTAAAATGGGAGCAACCTGAGGGTCAGAATGTTTTGGTTTTTATCCCCTGTGCCTAACATAATTTCTTAATTATAACAGGTGTTCAGTGTCTAACAGATGAAAGAATGAATGACTCAAATATGCACAGACTAGATTTTTTCATCATAATGCTTAGCACCTACAATGAGAGTTCTACTCGAATTAAAAATAAATTTTAAGAAGAGCCCTACTTTTCCTTCTGGCAAAAACTATATATTATACTTCATTGGCATTCAACTAAAGTTAGTGTCTCCATTAATTCTTTCCTTTTTCATAGAGTCAGTTATGAACCAGCAAGGAAGGCTGGTGATGTGTGTTTGTATTTTTCCTCCAAATGAAAACAATGATTTTCTTTTCAGGGAATGTAATTTAACAGTTCGAGGATACAGTTTTGGACCAACACTAGGAAGGCCAATGATGAGTCCTGGGTCCAGTCAGCAAGAATTCATCAAGCATCAAGTACATTCCCCACACTATGCTACAAATACACAGAGGAGGCAAAAGCATGTCCCTGCTTTCCAGACCATAAGCTAGAGGAGAAGACACATGTGCACTCATTCAACAAGAATTACTGAGCACACTTTACTCCACGCCGCAAATGGAAGGAGAGGAGGACAGTCAACAAGTCTCAGTTCTCCACTAGGGGCTAACAAAGAAATTAACCAGAAACTGTATGCCAAGCAAAAGGCCATGAATATCATTGAAAAAATACCGACTAATCCCTGCTGGAACGCTAGAAGAGAAAGCTCTTGAAATCATGGAAGTCTTAAGGAAACAGGTGGCATACAAATCGATCAAGAGAATCTCCCAGATAACATAAATTAGCACATTCACTAGTGATGAGGGATTGAAAGTAAGGGTCCGTAAGTATTCAAAGCATGTTATTCACTTTCTTGAATAATGACTGACTTTATTTGTTCTTCTTATCAATTTGTTTTGGCCACATAAAAGAATAACTTCCAGATTAATGATCACTCAGTACAAGGAACACTGAAGAATTTGCCTCACAAGGTTCCTGATGAAACTTGGCAAATCCCAAGACTGAAATTATCACAAGGATATTACAACAAAGACTGGCCCCTTCTACCACTACCCCAGCAACCCACAAGTGGCTAGTGAGTACTTGACTATGACCAGCCCAAACCGAGTTAATGCTATAAGTGTAAAGTATATACTGGACTTGAAAGACTTACTTACAAAAGAAAATATACTGAAAACTTTATAGTTATTATCTGTTGAGATAACAATATTTTT
Organism: Capra hircus; assembly: GCF_001704415.2. Taxonomy (NCBI): domain Eukaryota; kingdom Metazoa; phylum Chordata; class Mammalia; order Artiodactyla; family Bovidae; genus Capra; species Capra hircus. The sequence goes on from NC_030814.1 coordinate 22,095,401, forward strand.
TAATATATTGAGCAGCATATGTATATCATTCTTTTCACATGTATCTCTGCACTTTATACTGTGGATACTAGAAAGTTACTGAACAGTGCTCATCTAAAGGCATTCTGAAGAAGAATGATTTTTTGAAGTATATCATGCTAGAAAAGAAGGATTAAAATTCAGCAGCATGCACCAGCATTTTAATATGATAATCAGATACAAAAACTTTATATAATGAAAATGCATTCTTCCCCAAAATGTATCAATTTTACACCTCCCTTTTTATCTGACTGGCAGAAAGCTTAAGTCTAAAAAGTCAAGTTACTCAACTCCAGGCTATTTTGCAGCAGGGACTAGATTTTCTGGTTCAGTTTAATCCTACCACTTATATCTTACTTGCCTTAGTTCCGTTCTTTATGGTAATCATCTTATTGTTAAGTTATGAAAAAGCTTTTGGAACTAGGAAGAGTTAAATAGCCAAGAAAGTGAGTGAGGGACGTCTCTGGTGGTCCAGTAAGTTAGAGTCTTCCTTGCAATGCAGGGGACGAGGGTTCAATCCTTGGTCGGGGAACTAAGATCTCAAACTAAACCTGCACCACAACTAGAGTCTGTGCACTGCAGAGGAAGATCCCATGTGCCACAACTAAGACCCGATGCAGCCAAATAAAATAAATAAATAAACATGGGGGGAAAAAAGGAAAGAAAGCGAGTGAGCCTCTGACTACGGTATTATCAGTGAGAGGCCACTCTCCAGAGACACATGACGCCGGTGGTCCTTCTCCCAGTTACAGGTGTGAGGCAGAATGGATGTTTGGCAATACTAGGCCAGTTCTTACATTTGGGATCATAAATGCAGCACTGGCCTCATCCAAAGCTGCCCCCCAAGGGTCAGTGAGATAGACAGGCATAATATTCAAAGGGTACAGCAAGTGCTGAAGTCATCTGCAGCTGTGGGTGCTCGCGTGCTGCGTGCTAAGTCACTTTGGTCGTATCTGACCCTTTGAGACCCCTATGGACTGTAGTCCAGTAACTGGGTATCAAATCAGGCAGAGGAAGGAGCCACTACCTGGATACCTAGGAATCAGGCGAGGAGTGGTCATTTCAGATCTGATCATATTCTGTAAGACACTACAGTGGGAAGTGAAGAGACAGCATCCAAATATCCAAGAAGAACTAGCAGAGACCTAGACCTGGAAAGAAAGAAAAGGGGATAATTTCTGTAACCAGGAAGCCAGGCGGGCCCTTTGGGGCTAGGCTCAGAGTCAGGGCCTCCAGGATCCACCGGACTACAAAGATTTGAGCTGGAAATGAGCAGTGAGACTAGCAGCTGTTGTTGGGCACCAGATGTACCCACTGAGGGAGAAATAGTCAAAGGCTCTAAATATGCTTCCTATTGTCGTTGGGTTTGGTCCAGGCACTGACGGGCTTGGGTACAGGTGGGAGCCAGTACATTCAGCTCAATTTTGTTCAGGCACGCGCAGGGCAAGGAAGGCAGATGGTAGCGGTGCCTCTCTTTATAAAGTGGAGGAATTACACTGGTGCTTATGCAACTCTTATTCCAAAATTAATGTTTCAAGGATATTTAAGCTGCCTAGAAAAAAACATTTCAGAGCTTCCCAAATCTATGAAAAAGCCACTGCTTCCTGTTAATCCCTATTCCTCTCCAAGAAAAATGCTTATAATATTATTTAATAGTATTATAGAACCAGACTAACATGGTAGAATCTTAAGGTTGCAGGAAAAGCAGGTAACGTGGAATGTTATGCAACCTTGAGTCCTTATAAGTACATTTTAAAGAAATAAATAAGAATTAGTAATAATTTTCTAAGATATACAGAGATAGGATAGGATACAGAAAAGATCATGGTTATATAAAAATCAGGACCATCCAGTTGGCACAGATTACCAGAAAACAGGAAAGAAATATTCAGCTGTACTATTGACATAGTCTTGTCTGTTTTCTTAAATGGTTTTAAAGGATTTAGCACACAAATAACAGGTTTTTATTTCAGAAAATCAAAATTAATTAAATGCCAAAAAGTAGTACACAATTGGCTACCACAAAAAAAATTTTTTTTTAAATCTCAGGATCTGATCAATAATAAATGACCTGTTAACTCAAAAATGTATTATTTCTATCTTAGGAAAATTGGAAAAAAAGATGGATCAAAACCCCACTGCTTCATCAATTCTTTTTTAAAAAAAAAGAAGAATGAGTTCAAAATACAGAACTAAGTGTGAATTTCACAAAGCAGATGTAGGCAATTTCATATTGGCTGCTATGTTCATAGACAAAGCTGCCTATCTATACACCTTGAGACCCTATTTCAGGGAAACTCAGATTGGATTAAAAAGTCTACGGATGTTTGCTACCCAGTGAATATTCCTGTAAGATACACAGGCACAGACTCAGACACCTTCTTTAGTCCAAGAGCAATTCCAGGGAGGTCTTTCTCACACTGAGAGAGAAGGGGTGAGTTTCTGGTACAGTAACAGCAACAAATAATACCGTAGTATTTCTAGCTCATACATTGCAAGCCCACCTCGTCATGGATCTGTGAAATACAGGCACATCCTGGCAAAAATTCTAAGACAACTGAGTTGTCACAATGTGACAAGAGTATAAACTGACACTGAGTGGCTTTTCTAGTGCTTCCTATTAAATAGGAGTAAACCCAAAATATACCCCCCAGCGTATCAGAAATAACATATACATTCTACTTAGTTTCAAGGAGTAAAAACTTTTATAACTTTTGAAAACGGAAAATATGTGACAATCTGTCACTGATTTAAAATACATTACAGTAACAAGTAACAACTTATGTACAAAACCCACTGCAGCTCTGTGTTCATCATCAAACACAAAAGCTATTTCTAAACAGGTCAGACTCAAGCTTTAGCTGATGGGGGTTGATGGCAGAACAGGGTCTCAGACGAGCCAAAGCTGTGCGTAATTCAAAACTCACTGATATTTAAATCTGGAATAGGTTTTTGAACTTCCATTTGAACATGTCGTGCGAACATGAGATTCCTGTTACTTTATACACGCTCAATCTTATAAAATGTTTGCCTTGTATGGTGAAGATATTTTGCTGAGGTCTTAAAGAGTACGGCACATCACTCTGCGTGGTGAGGGTGGAGGAAGGTTACTCACAAGCCGTCTGCAAGTCCCTTAGCACTTACACACGTCCCTCAGATAGAAATGACTTCCCTGATGGCACAATGGTAAAGAATCCACCTACCAGTGCAGGAGACACACGAGATGTGGGCTCAATCCGAGTCAGGAAGATCCCCTGGAGTGGAAAGCGGCAACCCACTCCAGTATTCTTGCCTGGAAAACTCCATGAAGAGAGGAGCCTGGCAGTACACAGTCCACGGGGCAGCAAAGAGTCAGACACGGCTGTGACTGAGCACGCACACAGTCAGAAGTAGGGCCTGACTGGGAAGTTGCAGGAGACGAGGGAGCAGTAGAAACATTGTCTCTGGACTTGAGAATAAGGTATTCCTCCAAACACAAACCCCACAGCACTTCCCATTAACTGAGTATTATTACGATAGCACTTCCCATTAACTGAGTATCATTACGATGTATTGTAACTGGATATTTCATTCCTTGTATCTTCCACGAAGTTGTAAGATTTTTAAGGAAAGTGAAAGTGAAAGTTGCTCAGTCATGTCCAACTCTTTGCAACCCCATGGACTATACGGTCCATGGAATTCTCCAGGCCAGAATACTGGAGTGGGTAGCCTTTCCAACCCACGGATCGAACCCAGGCCTCTGCATTGCAGGCAGATTCTTTACCAGCTGAGCCTCAAGGGAAGCCCAAGAATACTGCAGTGGGTAGCCTATCCCTTCTCCAGCGGATCTTCCCGACCCAGGAATCGAATAGGGGCCTCCTGCATTGCAGACAGATTCTTTACCAACTGAGCTATGAGGGAAGCCCTTTTAAGAAAAATCATATGATTTTGCAATAACTAAAAATTCACATAGATGGCTGGATGGCATCACCAACTCAATGGACATGAGTTTGAGTAAACTCCAGGAGTTGGTGATGGACAGGGAGGCCTGGCGTGCTGCGATACATGGGGTTGCAAAGAGTCGGACACGACTGAGCGACTGAACTGACTGAAAAATTCACAACAAGGTGCAAAGAACTGTCCCTTCCCCAGCCCCTGTCCCCAGGGGTTAAAATCTTGCATAACTACAACAGCTGCGACCCTATGAACTGTAGCCCACCAGGCTCCTCTGTCCATGGAATTTTCTGGGCAAGAATACTGAAGTGGGTTGCCATTCCTTTATCCAGGGGATCTTCCCTACTCAATGATCAAACCCGGGTCTCCCACACTGCAGGCAGATTTTTTACCATCTGACCCACACTAGGGAAGCCCAACTACAATAGCAGAACCAGGTAATTAACATGGCTACAATCCACAAAGCATATTCAGATTTCACCAGTTATACAGAAACTTATTTGTGTATATGTGTGCATGCGTGTGTAGCTGTATGTAACTTTACCACACGTGTAGCTTTGAGTAACCACTACCATAATCAAGACACTACATTGCAATTACCACAGATTCCCAGCACTGCCCTTTCACTTCCACACCTACTCCCTCCTCTGCCCTCTCACCCCTGGCAACCACTAATCTGTCCTCCATCTCTACAATTATGTTTTTATGAACTGATATATTAATGCAAACAAGCAATAATTATCTGTTAAGATAAACTCTCCATTCAACACAAGTTCCTTGAGGTTCATCCAAGTTGTTGCCCTTAACAGTACAGCATCACTCATTATTGCTAAGTAGTATTCCACACTATGGATAGATCACTGTCCATGTAACCATTCATCTATTTGGATATTTAGGTATTTCCAGTTTGGGGCTATTAACTAATAGAGCTGTTATGAATATCCAGGTACAAGCTTTAGTGTGAAAATAAATGGCAAGATTTTTAAGGGGATAGGTTGAATTGTATTCCTCACTGGATCTCCCACACTTTATATAATACATAGTAGGCACTCAAAATATTTGCTGAAGGAATGAATAAAAGAACTACAAAATTGCTTCTAAATGGCAGGAAATAAAACAAGGCTCATCTTATGGAAAAAAGCATAATTAATTGGGAGGGAAAATGTCAGCAAGAGATCCTGGAGGTTGCACTGGCAGTTTAAAGACTTCAGCAGTGTTCCAAAGTACACACACAGGCGCACTTCAATTCCAACATTTTTCACTTTGCTTTAAATATTGAGCTTCATGTTAAGATGGTGTTTGAATTAATAGTGAAAGTCGCTCAGTCGTGTCTGACTCTTTGCGACCCCATGGACTACACAGTTCACAGAATTCTCTAGGACAGAATACTGGAGTGGGTAGCCTTTCCCTTCTCCAGGGGATCTTCCCAACCTAGGGATCAAAACCAGGTCTCCTGCATTGCAGGCAGATTCTTTACCAGTTCAGCCACAAGAGAAGCCCTTGAATTAATAAGCTATGGTTAAACTTTTTTAGACAAACAATTTAAAGAAACAATTGCAGAGACTTCCTATCCAGCCAAGATGGACTAAGAAGGGCTGGATGGACCCTCCTTCCTAAAACAACAACGACCATCAAACTGATAACATATATGAAACAATGATTTTTAAGACACTGGACATCAGAGAATGAAGAACAGTGATCTCTGAAAGATGGGAAGCCAAGGAGGTGAATCTCATAATTTCCCTGTTTAGTGTCTTGAGGGTTTCTTAGAAGTGGCAGAGAAATGGTAATTCAAGGGATACAAACCCCCAAATTGAGGAAACAGCTGAAGGCACTGAAGAACAAGGTGGCTACAGTTCCCAGGCCAGAGCACGCGGCAAAGAGCTGCTGCACAGAGAACGCTCCTAAAACCTGCAGAGTCCCACTCGCGAGTTCAGCAGAGTGCTGATCTGAGCAAATGTGTGAGGAAGCTACCCAAGGCTGGTTATTCCTTAGCTCTGAGGAATAAATGGATCTGAGCGATGATCAATACCTGCTAACATCTCATACAGAGAGAGAACCAATAGCTTTTGCTCAGCCTCCTCCAAATGAACCTGGTCAAGGTCCTAGTTTTAATTACCAACTAAGAGGAAAGACATGGGACAGAGGATCTTATAAACAACTCCAAAGGAATGCATCAGCAAATACTAACTATGGAAGGCTCTACAAGCACTATTCAGTTTTCTCAACAAATAAGGAAAAATAAATAGAGGTGGGAGACCTATACCTTAAAAGAGAAGAGAAATATCAACCAATTGCAATACATGGATCTTATATGTATTCTGCTTCAAACAGTAAAAAGTAATTATAAAAATTCTTGAGACCACTGAGAAAATCTGAATATTGATTGTACCTACTTGATAACAATAAGAAATATTGACTTTTTCTGTGTGGTTTAGTTTTTAGATGTGGTTCATTTTCTCTGTTTAAAAAAAAAAGTTCTAATCTTTTCAAGCTAGCTACTGAAAAATTAAAGGATGAGATGATGTCATGTCTGGCATTGGCTTCAAAATAATTTGGGATGGGATGAGAGGTGGTAATAGGGATATGAGGAAACAAAGATGCCTATGAGACAATAGTTCTTGAAGGTAGGTGTAACTGTACACAAGTTTATACCCTTCTCTCTACTTTTAAATACATTTGGAACCTTCATATAACAAATGAAGTAAATAAACTTGAAAACATACCAAAAAAGTACACAATTGAGGTGGTAACTAAGGGCTCAGAGGTCACAGTGCAAATGAAAACAATTTCTCAGACACAGAGATATCAGAGATGACATTTTATAAGGACACTGAAGACTTATGTCGGACCTCCTCATGGAGGACCACGTCATCTCTATACAGACAGAACACTGGCTTTTAAGCAAGGATGGACCTTCTCTCTGAAGACCTAACAGCATACAACTGGTTGACTACCTAATCTAAGACACCAAAAGACATCAAAGGAGACCAGAAAACTGGGTCTATACATGTGGTTGTTACTTCTTCCCGTTCTTTTAATAACGGGAGGTGTTATGAGAAGTCTGCTAAAGCATGTGACTGCCATCCTCCCCACAGCATCCCTGCAACACAGCTCATTCCATTCAGTTTGGCCATTTCCGTGTTTATTGTTTGCTTAACAACTCCACTTGCTGCTCACGCTTTGCAGTTTCTGGGTTCTGAGGTGAGAGGAAAGGAATCTTTGGAGATGTCCAAGATTCTTTTCTCAAGTCAAACAATTTGTTAGAGGAGAGTATGTATTATCTAGAAACTTTTTCTTTCATTCCTTTTTTTTTTTTGACAGTAGGAAGAATACTTTGAGTAGCTTGTCCAAGGTTTTCTGCCAAAAGAAATCTCCTCTCTTTTACCTTATCTGAATCCCACCCTCCAAAAGGATACGTTCAGCTCCAATAAATGGAACTCCTAAGAGGATGAGTGCTATATCTTCTGTTTTAAAACAATTCCTCACAGTCAATAGCCTACAAATAACCAATATGCTACATATATGCAAGAAATGAGTTGGTTTACTGATTTTTTTAAAAAATCAATGTAATTTTAAATTCTTAGTATTTTAGGTAATCATTCTGTCTATAATACCACTGTACAAGTACTATTTTTAAAATATCATCATGCATCCGGATGTTCATTTTCACTAAATGTCTGAAAAGGCCCTGCAAGTGGATTTAAAACCTGATGTGTGCTTTGGAAGCAAAATCAGCTTTGTGGGATCAAGACCAGTGAGGATTGTGTAGGTTGGCTACACTTTGGGAAGTACATGCAAGGATGTATTGCAGAAATTGTAAGTGAATTCTTCAAAGCAAAGGGAGAAAGGGAAAGATATACCCGACTGAATGCAGAGCTCCCAACAAAAGCAAGGAGAGACAAGAAGGCCTTCTTAAGTAAACAATGCTGAGAAATTGAGGAAAACAACACAATGGGAAAGACTAGAGATCTCTTTAAGAAAATTAGAGAAAGCACGGGAATATTTCATGCAAAGATGGGCACAATAAAGGACAGAAACAACAGGGATCACAGAAGCAGAAGAGATTAAGAAGAGAATGGCAAGAATGCACGGAAGAACTACTCAAGAAAGGTCTTAGTGATCCGGATAATCACGATGGTGTGGTCACTCACCTAGAGCCAGACATCCTGGGGTGTGAAGTCAAGTGGGCCTTAGGAAGCATTACTACCAGCAAAGATAGTACAGGTGATGGAATTCCAGCTGTGCTATTTCAAATCCTAAAAGGTGATGCTGTTAAAGTGCCGCATTCGATATGACAGCAAATTTGGAAACTCAGCAGTGACCACAGGACTGGAAAAGGTCACTTTTCATTCCAATCCCAAAGAAGGGCAATGCCAAAGAATGTTCAAACTACCATACAATTGTGCATATAATTTCACATGCTAGCAAGGTAATGTTCAAAATCCTTCATGCTACTAGCTTCAGTAATACATGATCCAAGAACTTTCAGATGTACAAGCTGGATTTAGAAAAGGCAGAGGATCCAGAGATCAAATTGCTTGGATCACTGAAAAAGCAAGAGCGTTCCAGGAAAACATCTACTTCTGCTCTATTGACTATGCCAAAGCCTTTGGCTGTGCGGATCACAAAAACTGGAAAATTCTTAAAGAGGTGGGAATACCAGACCATCTTACCTGCCTCCTGAGAAACCTGCATGCAGGTCAAAAAGCAACAGTCAGAACCAGACATGGAACCACAGACTGTTTCACAATTGGAAAAGGAGTACATTAAGGCTATATATGGTCACCCTGCTTATTTAACTTATATGCAAAGTACATCATGCAAAATGCCAGGCTGGTAGACTCACAAGGTGAAATCAAGATTGCCAGGAGAAATATCAGTAACCTCAGATATACAGATAACACTCTAATGGCAGAAATAGAAGAAGAACTAAAGAGCCTCTTGATGATGGTGAAAGAGAGAGTGAAAAAGCTGATTTAAAACTCAACATTCAAAACACTAAGATCAGGGCATCCGGTTCCATCATTTCATGGCAAATAGATAGGGAAAAAATGGAAACAGTGACAGAGTTTATTTTCTTAGGCTCCAAAATTACTGCAGAAGGTGACTGCAGCCATGAAATTAAAAGATGCTTGCTCCTTGAAAGGAAAGTTATGACAAGTCTAGATAGTGTACTAAAAAGCAAAAACATCACTTTGCCAACAAAGGTCCATATAGTCAAAGTTGTGGTTTTTCTAGGGGTCATGTATTGATATAAAGAAGAACCATAAGGAAGGCTGAGCACTGAAGAATTGATGCTTTTGAACTGTGGTGCTGAAGAAGACTCTTGAGAGTTCCTTGGACAGTAAAGAGACCAAACCAGTCAATCCTAAAGGAAATCAACCATGAATATTAATCTGAAGGACTGAGGCTGAAGCTGAAATTCTGATACTTTGGCCACCAGATGCGAAGTGTTGACCCACTGGAAAAGACCCTGATGCTGGGAAAGACTGAAGACAGGAGGAGAAGGGGACAGAGGATGAGATGGTGGATGGCATCACCGACTCTATGGACATGAGTTTGAGCCAACTCTGGGAGATAGTGAAGGACAGGGAAGCCTGGTGTGCTGCAGTCCATGGGGTCACAAAGAATCGGACAGGACTGAGCAACTAAATAACATTTAGAACTTTCATTAAAGTGTTTTCCTTATTTTAAAAGCTGCTACTCTGGGCTTAGAAAACAATGTTATAATGTCTTCCCATCAATATTATTAAAAATGTTTATCTCTGGAAAAGTTATAAAAATTTTACTACAATGATAATTCAAATATTAAAGCAAATATAAAAATGACATTATATGATAGAATACCAAAGGATTAAAAAGGTTTAAAAATTCTTTGCAAGAGGGTATTTTAATTTCTGATTAAGCAAAATATAGTACAGTAGCCACTAGTCACATATGGCCTATCTAAATTTAAAGTAATTAAAATTACATAAAACCTAAAATTCAGCTTCTCCATTGCACAAGCCATGTTTCAAGTGCTCAACAGACACATACGGCTGCTGGTTACCATGCTGGACAGTGCAAATAGAGAACACGACGATCATCACAGAAAGTTTCTACTGAATAATGAGGGTCTTTGTTAGAGAGACCGCTACTGATGGACTGATGTGCACAGACCAATTTATTTCTGTTAAGTCATTTTTCCTTTGGAATAGGAGGTTGAATTAAACCTCTCAAATTAAAATGATTTTCCTGGAAAATCCACATTATAATGTAACTAAGTTAAAGTTGTGCCACAAGCACTGTGGTGTAGATTTTCTTTTTCCTCTTGTGACACAGAGAATGGAATTTTTAAAAATTCCATTTCCTCTAGATAAGGAATTGTAACATTAGCTAGTTTTCCCTTTCAATTTGCATTTTTCTTTCTTTATAACGATATGCTCTAACCCTGCCTTGCTTCAAGGTTTACCCAGTGATAGCCTGGCCTGTGTCTTGTGGCAAGGTGTTCCTAGTTGATGGATAGCGCAGTACTTCAGGCCTCCAACTCCACACTAGTGAAGTTCATAAGTAGCATTAAACAAAAACCTCACAGCCTAGCCAGGTTTTCCGACCAGGTGAAGGGTATGTCTAATTTAGTGGAGAAAAATGTTAGTGAGATCATCTCTGTTACTCATGCTTAGCAGTGAACCATGTGTCACAGCAAAGACAGAAATATAACAGTAACAAAAGTAAATACAAATAATATGAAAAGCTCCCAGATCACAGGGCTAAACCAGCTGCTTTTAAACACAACTCCTGAAAACCTTGAGAGAAGTAATACATCTGTGTTTAAAAGACTGGTTAAACCATGTAGTTGATCCACATGGTAAGAAAGGAGGTCTGTAATTACATGAGCATACTTTTAAGTATTTTCATCAAAAAGTAAAGTGTAATGAATAATCACTTAGTATTAAAAATAGTCTGATTTTAAAAGTAGAAAGGTAATATATGAAAAACATAATAAAGTCCAGGTAAAGAAATAGATAGGACTTGATAGAATAATCCAATTATTTTAGAAATGAACCTTTAGAACAGCACGTTGTTGTGAAACTAAATTTCCATAGAAGATTCCATAGTTCCTAAAAAATTACTTAGCACCTTAAAATTAGCCACAGAATATGCCTTAGCCTGGGGGCAAAAAGGAAGAATAAAAATGCTACGCCAACCTCTCAAACTATTCTGCAAATAGATTTTTGTATTTTGGAAATTACACTTGCTTTCAAGATTCTTTGGGTCATTTAAATACTCAACATCTCTTTGCTCCTTTGCACACTTTCCAAGCAAGTCTAAAACCAAATAAACTGCTACAAATGTTTACCAACAAAATACCAATTTTCCAAGTCATTTTTCTTAATTTTTAAAACTTAAGTCTTATTACAATTAGGTAACTACTCCTGGCAGAAGGCCTCTGAAATATTGTCTCTCAGACACCAATGGGTTTTGAAAAGTTGGAAACTCTCAATTCATTAGGACTTTGAGTAGCTGTTTTGTACCTAAGAATGAGAATTGATGGCGAGGTTGTGACTAAACACATAATTTTACGAAATATGATCAAAACATAATGGTTTTGTTATGATACACATAACAATCAAGGACCTGTTTCTTTTTAGCAAGCTCCTAAAAAGTGCCTCCCATATAATTATTAAATAAAAACACTCACTTATTCAGTACTCAGCTAAGCTTTTAAACTCTGAATAAGAGAAGTACACAGTGAGAGAGGTACTTACATGGTTTCCTTGGATACTGGATGATGCCATTCAGGTCTATGTTTTTATCTGAAAGTGGTGCCCTGTGGAGAAATGAGGCTTGGTGAGTGGCTGTTTATACATAGTAAGTAAATAAGAACTTTGTTTATTTTACAAAGCACTTTTGATTTTGACCTAGATTTATTTTTCTCGTCACACCCAACCCTTGTAAACGGCATAATACAGGAGGACAGGTACTTTGCACAATTCTTTTTAACACCACTGAAGGAATCATAATTATTAAAGCAGAAACTCTGAACGCCATGGCTAAGCACATTACTCCTTGGGCTGCTTTATATATCTTGACTACTATATTGATGTCAGATGTATCAATGAACACGGCCTGACTCTTTCTTTTCCTTCAAAAAGAATTGTTCTTGAAGCATCAATAAAGAAGTGAATCTAAAAAATTCACATAAAGGATAAACGTCCTTACCGTAATCAAAGAGTAAGAGAACTCTAGCTTTAGCCCGCTCCTAAACACTTCAGGGTTTCCTTAGCTGCCATTTTAAATATTGTAGTGGGATCCTCGAGTCCCAATCGTTTAAGCATTATGAGTATACAATTTTGACATTCAGTCTCTCAGAACAACATGTTTTCTAATTTTGGGAGCATGATTAATCCCTCCTATGTGATGAGTTTTAACCATCTAATAGTTCTTTGGATCGAAAAGAACAAATGAGCTACAGCAAAGAATGGCAACTAACTTGAACGCTTCACGCAATTTAATAACCCGAAATGAAGTAAGTGTGTGCTAGGTTTCCATTAAAAAGTTTCCAGCCACAATTAATTGAACAAAAACTCGTTTTGTTCCAAGATTATTCTTGGAAATGTAATTTTGAAGTATATGTGAAATAAGGAAACTTACTTTTTACCATATGAAAGCAATCTCATTTTTTCAGGAATGATTTTTGGATAGACTTCCGATTTGACATTTTCCATTTGAACGAGCAGCGAAGGGGCTTGGAAGGGGGGGAGGGGAGGGCAGCACTTCTGTGTTCTTTTGCCAGCTCTGACAAAGGTCTGGTTGTCAGTGATACCTTTATAGCTAAATTTACTCCAGAGTGACAGGAGCAGGTGCACCTCGGCCTGCCAGACACTTGTGCACAGGGATCACGCATCTTACGGCTTGACGATCAAGGGGGGAAAGCCTGGGTCTTCATAGAAAAGGAGAGGAGACAAACGCAGCCCAAACTGGGGGGTTTCTCTTCAAAGCCAGCTGGTCTGGCTTTATTCTACAGGAATTTTTTTACCTGTCAGAGTTTGGACAACAAAGCCCTCAGCAGGTGCTGACGGGTACAACTTCCTGGAGAAGCAGAAAGGCGCTGGTGAGTTTCAATTGCCAAAATGTATTTTTTTAATCTCTAAAAGTTCATTTTGTTATCTTGGAAGAGGCACTGCTGAGGTACCTACGTTCAGAAAGCTGATGAGACCATTGGAATCAGAGCCAACTAACTCAACAGTGGGTTTTCCTGGCGTAGAAAGTAGGGCTGTTACCATTTGACAGTTTTATAGAGGAAAGAACAAAGTTTTTTTTCTTTAAAGAAAATACTTTATATTTTTAATGTTCTTCTCACTCATTACTCTCTTCAGTATCTGAAAGATGAAGAATTAATTATATATATGATACTAGACTTTTCAAATAAATACATAAATATCATTTCGATGCCTTTTAATCTAACTCTGTCATAATCTATTCATTCTAAATAAAATGTTATTTTTCAATAAATCTCCAAACTAAAATGTGAAATGGTACATGCTCTTTTCAAAAGTTTCATGGGCTAGAATATTTTATGCATGCATGTGACAGGAATATGATTAGAGAGAATATGAAATTAATTTTATTTTTAATGAATTTTTAAAACATGTATTGCACAGAATATTTAACAAATAGAAGTGGCAACATTTTCTCATTACTAAGAGTTTCTTTAGAAGAAAGTCTTCAGAATAAACAATACACTACTAAAGCATGTTTTTACGTCACTAATTTCCAAAATTAGCACTTTTATATACTTGGTATTTTTACTTTGTGAATTCAAAAGTTTAGGCAAAAATATTTTTTTCAGAATAGGATCTTAATTAATGCAAAATATGGAAAAATGAGACCACATGTTAGGACATATTTTTAAAAAGTGATTCTATTTCAAGGACTCATTCTTTTAACTATGCTTCACAGCATTTCTCTACAAATTGTTGTATTATAGCAAATTGAAAACATTTATTTAAGCAAGTCAGGAGCTTAAAGCTACGGACTATACATAGTAAACATATGAAACCACTTTAATAACCAAATTCCATATTTGTAAGCAACATGGACTAATGAACGTTAAAGATGTACAGCATACATTTATCAAGAATGCTATAAATTATTATGCATAAAATCAATTTTCTGGGCTGTGGGGGTAGAACTGGTGGTGCTTAAGAGAAATGCTCCTACCAGTATAAATTAATACTGTAAGACAACTGTTTTACTCTGATGATCCCATAAATAATTTTCAATCTATATGCTTAACACATTGTCACGTAGTGGGAAAATAACAAGGTCTGATATTTTTTAATGACCACTATATGTAAAACAATTTTCAGATCAATGATGACACAGGTATGTTACAAATTTATATGTGTCATTCTCTTTCAAATTAATTTAATTGCTGTTTACTTATAAAATATGTGTGGTTTAAAAAATTACCAGAAATTATTCACCCTACCAAAAAAAATAATGTTTTTAAAGCATAATCTTATCTATACTTTAATGAAACAATATTTTGAAATCTCAAAACTCAGATCTGATTTTCATTATAAATTATCACATGTAGAATGTGGTTCAGAAAAGTAAAGTGCATCTTATTTTTTAAAAAATTCATGTATTTCTTGTGATTTCAAACTGCTCTTTTTATGTAATATTTTATCAACTTCATCATATTGATTTTGGCACCTGAGTAACCATGGTCACTGAAAATTTTAGATAACTTCATTAGCCTCTTAAAGAATGAATATGCACTCCATGCATTTGATAACTTTTGTTTTAATCTGGTCTGTTAAATCCTACATTCGAAAGAAAGGGCTCAATTTGAAAGATGACTACTGCAAAACTGAACATATATTTTTAAGTCAACTTCAGAACTGTATTTATTAAACTTTTATATGCAGTACAATTGGCTATAATTATAATATTTGTCATTAACACTAAGTATAAGCAACCCAAAAACTTCTTCCAAATTATTTTTTATTTATGACTTCAGTGAATTATTTAAGTGTGACTGAACCTATGAGAAACATTGTTAGGTATAGCCCAAATATTTCTATATAACTAAAATTTATCAGTTTAACCCTGTCCTAAATTATTGGCGTAGTCTAAAATTCTATGATGAATTCTTTTACTTATGAGAAAAAGTTTTAACTCCTAGTTCAATATGCAACTACATGTTTGTCCTTTCTGATAAACCTTCAACTTTCATGTCAGAAAAATACCTATGCCTCCCCACAATGTATGGGGATGGTTTCTTTTAATCAGTCTTAGTCAGAAACTCGGCTTAAAGTTGCAATGACTCATATATGCCCTAAAACTTTAATTTTAAAATACATGCACTTTAAGCATTATTTGCAATGTATCTTTGTATCTTAAGGACAGTTTTTAGTGGAGAAAAAATAATTATTTTCCCCTTTCAGAAAGACATTTGAAAAACATTTTGTTTACCTTATATGGTCATAGGGAAAATCTTGGTTCTCCAAGCAAATAACTTCAATAAGTCATATTCCGAATATCAATCTATTTAATTACAGGACAAAGAAGTTTCCAGCTAAAATGGTTTACTTGTAAGTATTTAAAGAAACAAAAATACTTTGGCAGCTTCATATGTATCTCCTCATTGACCAGCCACCTGACTGACAGCTGTCAACTGTCTGTGTGCCAAATGTAACCCAGTAAAGATAAAAATTACATATTACTCATCCCTCTTGATATTACCTGGTGCCAGTAGGTTTTCCAATAGGAATAACTAGACTGTAGATATATAGAAGTGAAAGAGGAATCATTTTAATTGCTTACCATGGCTCCTTTATCACTAACTTGTTCCCCCTTCTTGTTCTTATTTATTCCACTTCTCTCAATGGCCAAGTAGCACATCCACAGAGTTCATTTCCTTAAGGAAACTTCAGATGTATGTAACAAGTATGTGTCCATGAATAAACTGAGCAGCTAGGTAATAATGGCCACGCATTTCTTTCAATCGATCTTCTTTTCAGCTCATGAAATCTTTGAAAGAGTCTTTGAAGCTTTCAACTACTCATTTTAAAGAAAATGAAACAGAAGCACAAAAATGAAATTTATCCAAGGTCACCAACCTGAGGATGTAGATGTAGATTTGGGTCTGTCTCAAAACTTCATATCCAGTGATTTTTGTTTTCTTCTGTTAGACTTAAACACGTGGACTCTCAAACTATAAGTTAAAAAAGTATACATGAAAAATTAATGTGACTTATATTCCTTTGGAGAACCATTTTCAGTTACCAAATTTAATACCTTACTAGAGAGATACAGTTTTATCAGAGCATATTAAAATGTAGTTTAATGAAATAGCATAAACACATTAAAATATCTATGGTATAAATTCTCTTTTATATTCTCTTTATTATTTAAATTGATTTCTAAACTGTAAATGTTTATGGTGCTTATGAAACAGAAGTAAAATATAATCAATGGCAGCATAAATGTTGAGAAGACGAATGTAGAAATGAAAAGTTCAGGTTGACAATTTCTTATGTATTAGGGGGTAATTAAAAATACCAAATATACCAAAGTATAAGCATATGTATAATAGAATACTCAAGAGAAGAATATATTAAACGATTCATATAACTGACTAGATGGTGTGTGTTTATGTGTGTTAATTACTAAACTTCTCTGAACCCTAGAGGCCTCATCAGCAACTGTTTTCTAACAGCTAAGAAATTCTATAACTCAATAATCCTGTATTAACATGAGTGTTTTATATTTATTCATATAATTATATTAATAAAAAGTCATATTGCTATGAGTTTTTATTATGCTGCACAATACACTGATTCAGGGACATGAGGATATAGTCAAATGCTTTCTGATCCTTCAGAATAGAAATTGTTTAGAATATATCTACCATGTTCTAAATGTCAAAAAAATTATGTTAACCCTGGCTTTGGAGAAATATTTGCCTTTGAGAAGTGTCTGCTTTAAAATCCAAACATGGAAATGAATACTTTTTAAAAGGAGTTGGGGATGGGGGGAACTTAAAACATTGATATCAGATATGGGAGGAAATTGTGGACAGGGTATTCCTGCAAGGAATTAGTCTAAAATAATCTCCAACAGCTCTACGATACCATTTAGCAACTAAATTATATATCTAAATTTACAAATGAATTTGCTTATTCTATTACATTTAGTCCAAATCAACATTAGTCATTAATCAGCAAACCATTTAACAATAGGCAGTAACAGTATGCAAATCAATTGCAAGCAAAATAATCAGTAAATAATATCCATTCCTAAGAATTGGGAAAGACAGGGGTGTCAAAGCAAAATATGCAAAATCACAAGACTTTCAAATGAATTCAATCATTCCCCTGCATCTCAAAGGGCTGTTAGTGAGGGTGAAATTGTCCCTCGTCTGCCTTTGAAGGATCATAAATGTTTTCTCCTTAGAGCTGAAGACTGTTGTCCACGAGAGCAGAAGCAGGCAGCTGAGCTGTCTCTGTTTCACTGCTTAGTAATTTTGCAATTGGAATGGATGAGACTCTTCCCTGGGCTATGTGTAAATCACAGGAAAAGAAGTTTTAGTTTTTAAACAGAAGGGGTTTCCTCTGTTGCACGTCCCAAAAGGATTCTAGGCCATACTGGTGGGTTCCTGTAGGCAACGGCTTGCCCTGCCCTCTCCCTATTGCTGTAAGTAGCCCACAATGTCAGCATTCCAAATAATTAAAACACCAGTATTAACCTATGAAATCAGCAGACAAAACAAAATCATTTTGTAATACACTACTGTTCAGTTGGCTATATTTTTCCCACTTGGGTACTCTGGTAACAAAACAAGCAAAGTCTTACAGGGATGATATTATCGCACATAGCTTTGAATTTTTCAGTGTGTTCATAGGCCTGAGTTGACACAAAGGACTTAATGTTCATTTAACATTTACAGTTTATTAAATTGGGACACTTTTTTTCCTATTCTTTTTTTTTTAATTGAAGTATAGTTGACTTACAATGTTCTGTTAGTAACAAGTGTATAGCAAAGTGATTCACTTATACATACATATATACACATATATGTATATTCTTTGAAAAAGAATAAAAAGATTCTTTTCCATTATAGGTTATAACAAGATACTGAATATAGTTCCCTGTGCTATACAATAGGAAGACTTTGTTTTAATGGAAAAAAAAAAATGTAAGCCAGCACATGGATATGTCCGTTTGTGTCAGAAAAACACTGGTACAAGAAACAGGCGTGGTAGAGGCCCCCCCTAATCTGAAGTGTTAAAAATATCTGTGTCCAAGAGAGGCTAATGGCAGCAGCTGGGTATGGAGAGAGGTTAAAAGCCTGGGAATGTGGATCCCTGTGTGGCCTCAGAAGCCCATGTTGTAAAGGTTTCTCCTGATGGCTCAGCAGACAGAGGTAATTAGGAGGAAGTAAGGGACATTTGTATTGATTGAAAGCTTCTTTCGGGAAAATTCACATTTCTTATATGATCAAGAACAACACTGGCCCTGGGCATAGGGAAGCTGGGCTTATAGCAGCTGGTGGTCACTGAAGCAGGCATGTGTTTGCCGGCCAGTTGTCACTAAAGGTAGAGGTTCCTGGAGCCAGAACTCATTTTCCTGGTTTTGCTGAGATTCTGGGATCCCAGGAACATATTCCACCCAAGAAAAATAAGCACTTCCCCTTCAATAAGTGAAGATGAAGTGTACAGAAACTTAGGAGAATTAGGTCCACATATGGCTCAACCAGTTTTCTAACTACCATGGGTAGAATACATGTGGCATGTTTTTTTCGTTTGTTTATAATATGAACCAAGACAGGTGATGGAAAAAATCTATACCATTTTGAATTCTCATTCTTACTATTTTGAAAGGCATTCACTGACTTAGAAAGTTTCATCAAACTTAAGAGAAGTTGGGAGGCCAGGAATGAATAATGGAGGAAAGGAAAGGTTACAGGATTAGGACTTGGCAGATTTTATGCTCACCCCTACATTCAAGCAGTCCCTGCAGAAGGAAATGGCAACCCACTCCAATATTCTTGCCTGGAAGATTTCATGGACAGAGGAGCCTGGCGGGCTACAGCCCATGGGGTCACAAAGAGGCAGATGCAACTGAGCACACACGCACATTCAAGCAGCAGCTTGCAAACAAATTGTACATAAGAGACACTGGAGGAATCGGTTAAAATGCTGATTCCTGTGACTGAGGCCCAGCGGGCCTGAGGTGGGGCCCAGATATCTGGGCATTCTGCTAAGCTGTTCTCTGCACTAAACTGTTCAGTCCTTACCACAGCCTTCTCTTCTTAAAGACAGTCAATTCTTCTGCTCTATGGTAACAAGAAAACTAGAACTTAGGGATCTGAAGACCTGAACGATCAAAGTGAACATACGGAAACAGGTACAGATGTTACACGTCCATTGTTATTTACTATCTGATATAACGCGCTTAAAAAGTTTAATTATTTTTATGTGCATTGGCAAATGATGAAATTTACCCAATACTAGTGAAGAAGCCAAAAGTCGTTCTCAAGTTCTACTTAAGTTTCAGGCATTTGATAGTATAGCTTGAAATATGAAAAATGGCTTGAACTGACTCTTCAGGAAAGTCATAAACAACAGCACAGACGGTGGTTATTATAAATATTCAGGCACAGACATTCAAGTTTTGGACTACTCCAAAACTATAGTTAATCATCGCTGACCTAGGAAGTTTAAGAGGTTACAGCCTAGCTATAATGTAAGGAAACCACAAGCTTTATTCTCCTGTGTGTGAGTCATTTTTGTTGCCATAGGCTACACAAACTAGAACCTCACAGCTACATAAGAGTGAGGTGAGGACGTGTGGATGGATGAACACAAATCCTTCACAAATACTAGATAAACAAGATAAGCATGTGATTTATTTGCTGTGAGTTAATCATCATTGTAATCAAAGAGCAATTATAGTGATTAATAAAATAATCATAGAAATTCTTCTATGACCATATTGCCTATAGTATACATCACAGGTTGTTTAGGAAATAAGCAGCTTTGTTAGCAGTATTTCATTTTGGAGTGATTCAGATAAATAGAAAATATTATTAATGAAATCCTATGGTTCTGAAACAAAAAATGCAGGTTTCCAAAGCAATGAAAAAAATCTGATTAATAGCCAGCCATGGTAGGGCACTTTAGTGAGTTTGCAACTGAAAATAAAAAACAAACAGCTGAAAATAAAAAGATGGAGCAGAAAAGATGAAGGAAAGACAAAAGGAAAGAGAGAAAGGGAACGAAATTTTTTAAATGGGAGTATATCTATCGATTGGCTATTTAGTCATTTTTAAAGGAGACAAAAGGAACACAAAAATTGTAGAATGCTTCTTAGTGCCCCACTTTAAGTAGTGTTAAAATCTTTTACTTGGAATATTTTGTTTCTGAATAAAGTGATCTGATCTGATATGGATGCTCCATGTTTACAGGTTTAGTGCTATACAAGGTTGAGAAATATTTAATTTACATGCCCACCTCTGCACATAGGAAGAGGCTTTATCAGGGATTTCGTAGAGGAGAGAAAGGGCAGAATGCATTTTCCCCTCCATCCTTGTACTTCTCCCCAACCCTACCAAATTCTTCCCTCCATCTAGGAAGCAGCACTATTCTTAACATGGGGTTCTTATATCTCCTTCAAGATGCTCCTGGAAGAATACTCACTAATTACACCTCTGGGAACTGTTGGAGTGGGAACAAAAGGGAGCGCGCACAGGGTGAGACCGAGGACGACAGAGTAGGCTGTGCCCACGGCACAACCGCGTGCAAAGAGGGGACGGAAGAGGTGACCGGAACAGCAGGAACCAGAGAGCGCTGCTTTTTTATTTTAAATTGTAAGCAGACAAATTCCCAAGCATCAGGATATTCTGCTGACAGACAACGTGTTTTTCAATTCCAACCTTTTCAAAAACAGTAAAATTTCTTCCTCAAGTGAGAGCCAGGCTGCCCGCTGACCTGTACCCAGGACACGTCTCTGTCAGCAAACAAATGGGAGATGTACTCAGATGTACTCAGAGTCTCTTCCCCAAAGCATCTCCAGACCAACACGGCAGCGCATCTGTGGAATCGCAGTCATCACGGATAGTCCTTTGGATTTTGAACCCTTTGCAGAAAACTCTGGAAGAGAAGTTCATTGAAAGGAGTAGCAACACATTGTTACTGCGTCACCGAGGGCGTGGGGTTGGAGTGCCTGGCTCCTCTGGTAGAACAGAGGCCAGGAGAATCCCGGAGGCTTCTAAGGAAAGGAAAGGACCTCGTGGGTCACATCAGGGAGAGGTTGTGAGGAGATAGGGGCACTCAATAAAGAGCTATTATTGATTTTAAGCAGTGCTGCTGGGTGAGCGGAGCATGTCAGGGGCAAAGGAGGACAGGCTGAAGGTGAGTAGAGGGAAGCAGGGAGACAGAGACAAGTCTCAGACGCCTCACCAATTGCCTACACCGCGCAGAGAGTATTGATCTGAAAGGACTGAAAAATTCAGCTTGAACAGGAAGCATATCTATAATAAATATAGTAGTATTATGCTATACTTAATAGCATAATATTCTATATATTTATGCTAAGTTTCCTTAAATTGCAGAGAAAGATCATGTCATCAATAAGCAATTTAGAAGATGTCTGATTATTCTGATGTAGCCTTCGTGATGGTGGTGGTGGTGGTTTAGTTGCTAAGTCGTGTCCGACTCTTGCGACCTCACGGACTGTAGCCGCCAGGCTCCTCTGCCCATGGGATTCTCCAGGCAAGAATACTGGAGTGGATTGCCATTTCCTTCTCCAGGGGATCTTCCTGACCTAGGAATCAAACCCAGGTCTCCAGCATTGCAGGCAGATTCTTTACCAACTAAGCTATGAGGGAAGCCTGATGTAGCTTTACTCTGGGCAAATGGAAATATAACTATCTCCTTAAGTCTGCTAAAGTCAAGTATGAATACAAAATAAAAGTCTCCGAGAAGAATATTACATGGAATACTGATAAGGATAATATAAATTGGTCATCCCAAAACATGAGACTTCTTGCTATAATGTATATTGGTTTGATCAACATATGGTCACAAATATGTTTTATGCATGTGTGCTGAGTCACTTCAGTTGTGTCGAACTCTTTCTAACCCCATGCACCGCAGCCTGCCAGTCTCCTCTGTCCATGGGATTCTCCAGACAAGAATAGTGGAGGGGGTTGCCATTCCCTCCTCCATGGGATCTTTCCCACCCAGCAACTGAACCCCACATTTCTTATGTCTCCTGCATTGGAAGCAGGTTCTTTATCACTAGCGCCACCTGGGAAGCCCAAATAGGCTCTATATTTATTTCTAATATGAAATAAAACTGCTTTGAAACATGGAAGCTGATAGAAAAGAAGTGGTCTTCTAAAATTTTAAGATAACGGACACTGAGATGTTTTTCAGGAATATGGATAGCCCTTGAAAGTGAACAGTATAATGACAGCTAACATTTATTGAGCATTTTCTATATGCCAAGCACTAAGTGGCTACGGAAATACAATTTCATGTACTCTTGTCAGCAAAATTCCCTCTTCTCATCCAGGAAGTTCCCATCACTTTCCCCATTTTACAACAAGGACATTTAGAAAATTAAGGTCAGATGGTTAGTCAGTGTCTGAGGCTGGATTCTAACCCAGGGTCTCTGATTTACCCTTTCCTGTCTGTTGTACATTCTCCGAAAAGGTATTTCCCATAATGTTCATACAATGATGCACAACTTTTCATTAGTGAAGCTGACTTTTTAAAAACTGATCAGACCTTTCATGAGCGTTACTCACCAAAATGTCTCCTTAAAGGCTATACCACATTTATATAAGGGACACCCTTGAAATTTCCCTTTTGTATCTGCGATTAGCATCAATTTAGGACACCAATATTATATATCAAATAACCTGCTGCTTTATAATCACATCATAGTTTCTATCAAGCACCTTGTTCATTACATTTGGTTTGGATTTAGTTTCAGCAACAAATTCATCCTTAATGATAATGATTTGCTAACAATCAGACTAAGACTGCAGAGCAAATTCCTAAGGATATTTCTGTTGAGCCTTCATCACTGAAATAAGCAAATAACCTCCTAAGGCATCTATCTTGAAGAGGATGACACAGGGTTAGATACATATTTGTAAAATATTTTCTGGTTGGGAAAAAGTGTCAATTATATCATGCCCTGCTCTCATCATCCCTATAAGTGAGCAAAGGTTTATAAGTATAATGAAGCAGTAAGCACTGTAGCTAAGGACATCTGTTGGAAACAAATCAACATAGTTCCACGTCCTTTGTCTGGCACTTGTCTGTGACTTGAGGCAGGTAACGTTACCTCTCTAAGCTTTAGTTTTAAACATGTATAAAATGGGAGAATAGTAGTACCTTCTAACAGACTGTTATTTAGATAAAAAGAAAAAGTTTATAAAGGAGTTAATTCAGTATCGATCCATCACTGATAAGTAGTGAATGGTCATTATGCACTGTGAACTTACTTATTTCAACCCACATTCTAAGTGAAAGTCTCTCAGTCGTGTCCAACTCTTCGAGATCCTATGGAGTACACAGTCCATGGAATTCTCCAGGCCAGAATACTGGAGTGGGTAGCCTTTCCCTTCTCCAGGGGATCTTCCCAACCCAGAGATGCAACCAGGGTCTCCTGCATTGTGGGTGGATTCTTTACCAACTGAGCTATCAGGGAAGCCCCACCCACATTCTAAAAAGATAGTAATATTTTTGTACATATACTACAAATACATTTGTATTACAAATCCGAATATTATTGATATAGAAATATTTAGCTACAAATTCATTTTTAAATTTTTCAATAAGATATTAGACCTCTTTCGTTTTGATCTTTGACTCAACAAACTAGTTGTTATTTAGTAACTAAGTCATGTCCAACTCTTTCTGCAACTCTGTAGCCTGTCAGGCTCCTATGTGCATGGGATTTCCCAGGCAAGAATACTGGAGTGGGTTGCCATTTCCTCCTCCAGGGGATCTTCCAGACCCAGGGATTGAACGCATGTTTCTTGCACTGGCCGGCAGATTCTTTACCATTGAGCCACCAAGGAATTAGTGAGCCTCAATGAACTAGTATCCACTGGTAAAAACAAACTGGTTTTAATCACTAACTTATATTTCAAAGTTTTATTGCATTTTACTTTCAGTTCTCATCATATGCCAAAATAGAGAGACCGCATCCCAAATAACGCAAATTAATTCTCTCTGTAGTAAACTGAAATATAGATATAATTATGTATCTTTTTGTTTTTAAATCTAGTGAGTATTGCAAACATATACATTTATGCATGATCTTGCCTTCTTGAAAAAAATTACAATTTTATATTGTTTGGTTTGGTTTGAAAATTTAACATAAATGAAATATTTTAGAAATAATTTTTTAAGTTTTCAGCTAAGTAAAAAACCATCATTTGGAAAATTATCTAGAGAAAGAAAACAAGGTAATATGATAGCTTTATTCTCTCCTTTCAAGAATCTTTCCTCTTAACTTGGTGTTCTTGATGAGGACAGCTAACATGAATACCAGATATAAACTGTTTATTAATGATCTTTAGTCTGTTTTTTTCCTGTAGTCCATGTTTATACCTATCATGACATCAATAGGAATCATACACATCCCAAGTGGGACTTTATTAAACAAACAAAAATGCAAAATGCTATGGTTTCTGTTTTTCAAGAAGTGGCAAACAGTCTCCTAGATATAGCTGTAAAGTTGATCATGAGCCCAACAGGGAACTACTTCGAGTAGTTCTACTTGAACAGAAGGCACCATTAGACATTCCACAGGCTCCTCCTTTCCGGCAGGCCTCCACCCAGCCCTGCTGCCATAGATGGCCATCAGACATTTGGAATGACCTCAGGAGATAATCTGAGCAGGCTCTGCCCTGAAGAATTCAAGCTAGTGGGAGACCAAAGATATCAATGTTTTCTTGGCTGACAATAGCATAAAAAGGTCAACCAGGGTGAACAGAGGATGGACTTGGAGTTTCCAGTGCCTTTTCAACAACCAAGCAGCTAACAAGCATAAGGAAGCATCTCTCAGGATGCCTGTGAAAGGGAAATAAAGCCACCTATAGCATCAGGAACTTTTAGGATTAAAGAGATCTCTATCTCTTGAAGGCAAAATTCACAAACAGAGCTCATCCAGAACTAATCCCCAGCCTTCTGACAAGCGACTTCTCCAACTTTTTCTAGCGGGACTACCTGGTATGCGTGAAAATGAAACTCAATGGTGGAGAAGTAGAAATTCTTTGCTGGAGAATAAGAATGGCTAACTTTTACTGTAGTTGACCACTTTCCCAGCTCTATGCTTCACACTGAACTTCTTGCTGAATGCTCATAACAAAGTTTTGAGGGCAGCACTTTCTCTTTTATATTTTATCCATGAGGAAACTGAGGCAAAGGGTAGTTAATAAGTTGTGCATTAACTATATAGTTCCCATAGGATAGAGCCAACTATCTTTTGGTCACATATATTTTCCCTAGCCAGGCTAGCCTTTTCACTAGTCAGCCATGGAGAGGTTGAAGTTTCTAGCACACTGCAAGCACTTAAAGAATTTACAAGATTTTCTCTTAGGCTATCAGATTTCAGGAGACTAGGAAGAACGCTTTCTACCATGAACCACATGCAAATCGTAAATTAATAAAAGAAGTAAGACAACAATTCAAATACACATAAGCTCAGGAGAAATTCAAGCTTTAAAAAACATTTTGTTATTTTTTAAAAATTAGCTATCACTCACGAGCACTCAACTGAAATCTTAGGGGTCCTTCAGTTTAGTTGCTCAGTCATGTCTGACTCTTTGAGACCCCAGGAACCACAGCACGCCAGGCCTCCCTGTCTATCACCAACTCCTGGAGTTTACCCAAACTCAGGTCCATTGAGTCGGTGATGCCATCTAACCCTCTCATCCTCTGTCGTCCCCTTCTCCTCCTGCCTTCAATCTTTACCAACATCAGGGTCTTTTCAAATGAGTCAGCTTAACTTAAAAGTTACCATAGATGACCAAAATTAATACCAACATTTCACCCTGAAATAACAGTAAGAAACACAGGGGATAATCATGGCAAAACCAACCAACCAAAGTATTGAAGTTAGAAAGTTTGTGCTTTGCCTCTAAATCTGTATGATGCTTTGTCTTCCATCTCTCAAATACTATAATTTGTAATTAAGTTTTATTCATGTTACATACAGTTCAATTCAAATGCCATGCTATTGATACGAGTCTAAGACATAATCAATGTATTTGATAATACCCTCATCGAATTTGAGAATGATTATTCTTTGCTAACAATTCTCACTTTATGTCATACCTTCTTCCCTGACCTTAAGAGTGCTTTTAGCTATTACTTTAAGAAGATAATTCCATTTCCTCAGAATTTTTAAGTACAATTAAGCACAATGTTATACCAATTAGTCTCTTTTAAAAAGCATCATATGTAATCCATGACACTGCCAATAATACATTTTTAGTTTGAGAGATAGTGTTATTCCCTACTTATTCTCACACACTTAATCTTTTATTAAATGGAATTTCTTCTTGGAACAATACTTAGAAATATTTTTCTCTTGTAAAAGGGTATTCGTGTCTAAAATCTTCAATCAGGTCACCTTTCTGTAGAGTTAATTTGCCTCACCAACTCCAGGCAATGGGCCTGGTCTGGCAGAAAGTGTACTATACCTTGTCAGGTGACCTTATCTTCTTTCCAATTGATGTCATGATTTGGGGGGACACATCTAACTTCCCTTCTCTGTAAAAAACTACTGTGTTAAGTGTTTCCTAAGACCTCTTTCAGCAGGAAGATACTGAAACTCTGACTTTACAACTTTTCACACTAGTCAAGAAACACAAATGCCAAGAGTGTCCTAAAATCTGACTTGTGTCATAAAGCAGCTTCCTTCTTTTACCAATATTCACTTAAAACTCTACAGCAGCACATTCCAACAGAACTTTAGGTACTGATGGAAACGGTCAACCTCTGGCAGTCAAGTAGGGTAGCCACTAGTGAGCACCCAAAATGTGACTAGTGTATCTGAAGAGCTGATTTTAAATTGTATATAAGTTTAATTAACTGAAAGAACCCCATGCGCCAGGGGCTGCCATACTGGTAGCCGCTTATAGCTTCAAGGGCGTGACAAGATAAACATTCTACACTTTTGATTGATACAGCCAGGCACTCCACCATGACTTTGGAGCACGTTATCTTCCCAGAGCTCCACGGACAGATCAAAACACAGCACAGGCATTTCCATTTCGTGATGATAATTAGCCAAGCGATCCCCGCACGGTTCTCACGCGCAAACCAGTAAAGAGAGAAGAAAGGGGGAAGAACATTTGAGGGGTTTTGTGTGTGCGTTTTCTCCCTCGTATCCCATTTCTCCTTGTAGCTAGCTGGTGGCCTTTCTCTAGCCAAGATGCGAACGCATCCACTGAGGCAGCTTCTCTGCTAAAGCCAATGGTTGGTTGTTCATCCTTTAAAACGGTCCTTTGGACCCCCGAGAACGTGAGCTTTAAAAAAAAAAATCCAGCTCGGGGACCCCGTCCTTTCCCTGCCTACAAGCCAGGTGAGAAAGCAGGCGGGGCTGGCGCGGGAACCGGGCGGCGGCCCGACCGGCGCGCACCACGCGGTCGCTCTCCCGGGCTCGCCCAGGGTTGGAGCGCTCCGGCCGCCGGCGCCGCCGACCGCGTGCCAGCGCTTTGTGCACGTGCGTGGGTTGGGTCGCCCAGTGCCGGGCTCGGAGCACGCCCCGAAAAGTCTGCGGGGCTGTCCCTCGCCCACCCAGGGTAAATATCCTTCAGGTCCCCATCCCAGACCAGCAGGGCAATTCTGCTGACGCCGCCACGCTTCCCCCCGCGATTGCAAAACCCACCCCACCAGCATCTGCGTCCTCCTCCATTCCCGGAGCCCGAAACGCGGCCTCCTCGCCCAGCCACCGGCCCTCTGCCTGCCCCCCTCCCCAACTCCTCCGCCCCACCAGCCCCGACGGGCCCGCTGTTAGACGCCACCCGATGCACGCCCCGCCGAGCTCCCCCTTCGCGCGCCCAGGCCCAGCAGGCCCCCAGAAGGGCCCGAGCCCGCCTCCTCCTCGCCCGGGGCGCTCGCACGTGGCGCACTCACCCCCTGCGAGCTGCCTCCGAGCTCTAGAAACGCTCCCGGGGAGGGAGCCCCCCCTCCCCGCCCCCTCGGCTCCGTCCGCGCGGGGAGGGGGGGTGGATCGTGGGTAGGGGGGAAGTGGAGACTGCCACAGCAAGGAGTGTGTAGGTAGTGAGCGCGGGGTTGGAGGGGAAGACCGGCAATAATTGGCTGGCTTTGCGGCTGCGGCGCCTCTGCTGAACGCCTATCCAGCGAGGATTCACTTTCCACACAAATCAACCTGAGGGACTGCTGCTGCCTGCAATCAATAACTCAGCGGAGGGAGCTGCTGAAACCAGAGGCGTCCCCGGTCTGGGTCTTTAAAAGGGGCTCTTGGGTACCGGATATCAGTCCCCTTCATGCCATTCCCCAGACAAAGAAGTGGGCACCAAAAACGCAGGGCGGTATTTTTCACCCCCATCCCTACCCCCGGTAAAGATCTTTTTAAAATTAAAGGGCACACGGGTATCTAGAAGATTTAAAAAAAAAAAGTTAAAAGAGGAAGTGTGAAAATCCATTCTTTGAATTGAAGGTTTCTGTGATATTTCAAGAAATGGAATAGAATCAATGTTCCGAAGAACATTTAACAATTTTGTAAGTAAAAGGTAAAGTCTATTAAATTTAGCCATGCATATGGATACTTTTTTAATGAACTACATATTCGCAAGCAAATTTGTGATCAAGCCTTATTTGGGCATACTGAGCCAGGAAAAGGAAGAAATGTATCATAATTGTAGTGGCATTTTTAAAAGCCTTAACATATCTTTCAGACATTATTTCATGGAGATTGCATTTCTGTAAGGTGAAAAGGCCCTGGGAGATGTGTATTATGATTCCTACTTAATAGACTGTAAAAACCAAGCAGAGCTGAAGAAAGGGAATTCGCCAGGTCACCGGGTACTGACTACCAAGTTGAGACTAACACACTATGGACTTGAGTCTAAAAGACTAAACTGAGCTAACACCTCTGAAATAAAAGTGGTCAAAATTCTTTATTTCTCCTTGACTGTGAAGCAACTTAAAAATAAAAATCAATCTTAAGGATGTCAACCCAAATCTAGAGGCTTTATAAATCTTAATGACTCTAGACTACAAATATCTTCTTGCTAATACAAATGGGAAAATGGTCATTGACCTTCATTGTCCCACAGTTGGGAAGACCAGACCCATTCTGAAGCCAAGGGAAAGGTCATTTGTGTGCTCAAAGTCATTGAAAGCTGGCTTCGCAGACCAGAATACATGAGCCCTTGTCTGAGCTCAGTACAGGTAAACACTGGAAGGATTGAGTACTATTGGTAATAGAATTCACTGTGTACTAAATTCACATCATTAATCCCAAAGTATTAAAATTGGCCTTTAAGGATATAAAATAAGCCCTTTTAGCAACTTTAGTTGCAACTTCAGTATCCCAACCTGACAAATTTTGTTAGCTTGGAATATGATGGATTTGACTTTTTTCCTTGTAATTCTTCATTAAATATTAAAATAAAGATAAATATTGGATCTTTAAATATGAGATAAAGGATATGATTAAACCTTGGCTTGGAATAACAAATCCTTTTTATATTGCAGATTTTCTCAATCACAAGCAGTCCATATGGTGTATATACCATGCAATGAACTAAAGCCGTACCTAAAGAATTTTTGAAATTTATCTATTTGGAACTATTTATGTTAAAGGTTATAAGTACTGTCACAATTAATGGTCATTTTAATTATTTTATATTCAATACACATTCATTTAGTTTAAAATTAGAATTAACATTAATGTTTCTTCAGATTAGAAGTTTCAAATTAATTAATTTGAATGTATTTCAATATCAACATTTTCAACATTTTTTAAAAATTATTTACCTTGTACTTTTGCATTTTTAAGGTGCCAAAGAAGAGCTGCAAACTGTGAAGTAACTTCTATGAAGAGATGAAGTGAAGAATGGAAGGCAAATGACTGTATGTGTATGTGGTAAGTGCTTAACATTTGTTATTATCATCCATCACAAAGTTAATTCATAAAGGTGAAACCACCAAACTCTTGGTCATTAGGTACTTATATTGTAAACATGTATAAAAGTGATGCGTGTTATATAACCATTATGTGATCTATTATATAGCAATACCATAGCATTTTGTTTAAAGCTCTCATGTCACCTTTCAGGGCATACCTTTACAAGTCTGTTTTACAATGAATCCATTTCAGGGGAAGTTATGTATGTCATATCTACTGTAACTATAAAAAAGATATAACATTTTTTATGTGCTTAGAATTTCTATCCTACTACTTTTTATATCTGAACTTCTATGTTAATCATGTTTGTGTTGAAAGTATTCTGGCTGAAGAACAGATACTACACAGTTGAATAATATTGAGGGGTAGATTAATCTATAGACTTTCTTCATTTTAGGGTGGGTTGCTGTGGCAACCACCCAGCTTACTTTAGGATAATTTTTTAAAGCTCACTTCAAGAGCTACACCCAGCGTAGGCCAAGCTTAAAAGCAGGCAGACCCCAGAGTACAGGTAGACTGCTGATTTAATGTAGGAAATTAATAAGGAGAGTGGAGTAAGATGATATGCAACCCTGACCGGAAATTAGAAATGAGCTTTCCCTAGAATTAAATCCTGAGGGTCATGCTTTCTGTACCTTCTGTGGCACTTTATTTAAATATATTGCTAAGCAGTTATTCTTTGGGGAAAAAAAAAATATATATTTACATTTTTAATACAGCACTTAATAATACTTATTTTAAAAGAAATATTTGGTCACCAGGGAGAGGGAGTGAGCTGGTTTAAATAGTACCTCAATCCCAAACATCTTTTTCTCTTATAGGAAGTCTCATCACCTTTTATATAATAGGATAGGCCACTAGCTTTCAGTTCGCTTAAAGAATATAAGAATTTTCTACTTTCCAATCACAGAATTGGAATAGATTGGAGAAGTCATTTAATGTGTAAGCAAACTGAAGCCCAGAAAGGACACACTCATTAGTTAGGCGCAAACCTTGAACCAGAGAATCCAGGCCTGTTAACACGTAGAACAGACTCTTCCCTGCACCAGAAAATATTTTGATCCTAGCTAAGTACCATTTGGTGGCGAGAATGAGGATGATTTTGGTAAAAAAATTCAGAAGCATTTGAAGATGAACACAAAGCACGCCTTGGATTAACCACTCTGTGGATTACCAGTAAATAATTTTAAATCTCAGATGGCTTTCTTCCATTGTGTATTTCTGCACAACCTCTTCTGTTCCACTTCAACTGTAAAGGCTCATGGGAAGGAAACTCATGCTAATATTAACTTGGGTCACACATAATTAAGAAGCTAAATCTGCTGAGGGGAATATTCTATATTTTAAAAGGCCAATTGTGGTCTTATTTTCCAGATCTTATTTTCAAATAAGATCAATCCAGATCTTATTTTCAAATTATCCGCAATGTGGGGTTATACCTACTTTTGAATGCTTATATTATTGTTGATAGTTTGGGGTTTGTTACAATGTTATTAAATAATTCTTTAAAACATTAAAAGGTAAAAATAGTTTCTTTTTTAAGGAAAATAAACTAAAACTAAAGTGTACTGTGGTAAAAGTCATCTATTGCCTATGTCTATTTGCTCCTATAAAATAAGCTGGTACACTTCATTACATTAATTTCAGACATCATGCAATACACAAATGTTCCTACAAATAATTTGTTTTGTCAGGACATTTGTGAATCTGGAAAAATTAATTTCCTTTTACCACTATATATAGACATACCTTAATACTCAAAAATGTCAATGCACCTTTATATTTTTGGATTTTTTTAGAAGTTGTACCTTATATTAAAACCTGATATAGATTATCTCTGCCATATTATCAAAATAAATTCATGGTAGTAACAAACTCACCAGATGAAAAACAAACAGGCCAACAAATATATTGTAGGTATTAATCTGCAAGAAATAATAGTATTTCAGGTGGGTTTCGCTTTGTGACAGTTTGCCATGCTCTCCTGTAATAATAGCAAAAGATTCATCTTATCTGGGTTGATAGTCATAATGGTGATGAGCTAGTTGTACTTGCCTGTAAAATCAACCTTTCTCTTTCAAGTGAAGCCCTGGGGCAGACACCTAAATGTTGAACCCACTGTTGTGAGAAAAGCTACTCAGATCAAATAGCCCTACAATGAAGCAGGAGGCTTTCTGATTCACACTGCCCTCACGTATTAAAATAGACTAGAGGCTCAGTGCAGAACTTAAGGGGAAATGCATCTAGTCATTGGGTTAAACACACAGTGCTGAAAGGAATTTTTTTTTAAGTGAAGAAATATCTTTAATTAGCTAGATATTTCAGTATACTGTTATTGTGTACTCTTGTACATCCACATTTTAATTTCCCCAATGTATTTTCCATTTATTCACGATATTAAAATTTTTTAATTTGGTTTAAACATTTTATATAGTCCATAGTTCTACTGGCATGTAATCTGATCTTTTCATGGTTTGTGGACTAGTTGGCATATTTTATCTTTGGCTTAATTGGGCGTGGTGTAATTAGCTAGGGAGAGGAGGTGCTCAATTCTAGTAACCTTTCCTAAATCTTGAATATTAACCCATTTTTTTTTGATAAGGAAAAGTGTTTGCTGTGCTTAAACCTTAGCACAAGTATCTTCCTTATCAGTCTCTATTGCTGCTTCCTGTGCAGCTGAAACTCTTCAGGATAAGTGAAGTCATCAGCTATCCGATAGGGAAGCCTAATGCATTTGGGAAGTTGGTTAGTTTACATGTTAATGCCTTGGAGAAAATCCCGTCTAAGGTGTGGAAGAGAGATTGTGGGAGGTGGGGGGCGGGGGGAACCTCCGGGGAGGCTGCCGCCTCGGTAAATATTTCCAACCTGATTAGAAAGTTCATGGCCCCGAGATGAAGTCAAGATTTCAAATGCCGGTCATGCGTTTATCATTTTGTACATTACTACCAGTTGAGAAGCGTTTCGGCCCCCTTTCTAGCCACTCCAACCTCTCGGGGCCGAAACCCCGCGTATTCAGGGCGTGGAGGAAAACCGCGCGCTGGAATCGAGTGGTGCAGGCATCCTGGACCGGAGCTTTTTACGCGTGAGTCACGGAGGAGCGCTCAGACCAGTGGAAGAATGAAGTGGTTAACGCGTCTCCAAACGGGGAGGGGGGCGGGGGAAGTCACAAGAGCAACTATTAGGGTCGCGCTCCTATTGGTCAGAGGAAAGATCCCGACTTTAGAAGGACTTTCCCGCTGGCTGGCTCGCCGCGTCCCCCGGGGAAGCGAGCGGCGCGCCGCAGCCGGAGACTCGGCTCTCTGAGCGTCCTCGGCGGCGTCGGGAAAGAGCGAGAGCCGGGAGCCACCGCTCGCGGTGTCGTCTTCAGCTGGAGCAATAAAGGATTGTCATTAGGTTTGCGTATGGCATGTGCCATTACCCCACCGTAAAACTAAAATTAGCAAAATGTCAGGAATGGAAAGATTGATTCACCCAAGATGCAATTATCATTTAAAAGTGCTTGATTGAGGTACTGATGTTCAGTGATTTATTCTGCATACCATATACATAATTAAAGTAGTGTAGTGGAGTAATTTATCAATCTAGTTGAGACTGGAGGGGTGAGGAGGGAACTGCTGGATGTTTGTTTTATTAAAAAAAAAAATTGCTCCGAGGTCTGGTCCCGCCCCCCTTTTGCAAGAGTGAAACTGATGATTTCTCCAGCTCGCGAGGCGAGAGAGAGGGAGTCAACGGTTTGGGATTGTGAGGGAGGAAGAGGGGAAAAAAAGGCAGCGCGCGCAAAGGCAAGGGCAAAATAAAATAAAGGAAGAGAAGGCAAGAGGCGCTTCATGTGATGGGCCTCTTAGAACCCCAAGCCGTGCGCTCCTTTTTCTCCGCCACCCCCGCCTCCCCTCCCAATATCCTTCCACTCCCCCCGCCCCTCGCCTTTTTTGACGCGATGTTTCAAAGGCTGTGAGCGGACTCTCCTTTTCCCATTCGTCTTCTGTCACTTCCTTCCTGGACGCAGTTTTCTGGACGAGTCTGGTTACTTTTAATCCGGCGGGCCGCCGAGAGCCACTTTCTCCTCCTCCTCCTCCCCTTCCTCCTCCCTCCTCCTCCTCCTCCTCCCCTCACTCCTCCGAGCGGCCTCGGCGCGCGCGCGCGCGGCCCTGCGCGTGCCTCCCCCGCGCTCGCGCTCCTTTCGCGCGCTCACGCGCGCGCGCGCGCGCACACACACACATCGTTTCTCCAGCTCTGCTCGCTCTGCTCGCAGTCAGACACTTGAGCACACGCGTACACCCAGACATCTTCGGGCTGCTATTGGATTGACTTTGAAGGTTCTGTGTGGGTCGCCGTGACTGCATGTTTGAATCAGGTGGAGAAGCACTTCAAGGCTGGACGAAGTAAAGATTACTGTTGTCGTGTTTTTTTTTTTTTTCTCTCTCTCTTTCTCTCTCTCTTAAGAAAAAGGAAAATATCCCAAGGACTAATCTGATCGGTTCTTCCTTCATGTAAGTACTTCTGACATTTCTCCAGGAAATAGAAATAGCCGGGGTATTGTCTCTGAAATCTGCATCAGTATATTCCACGGCACTGGGTCTACCGCTGTGCCGTTTTGAAGGTTGAAGTTGAGGCTTGTTGTGCATTTTTTTTCCTTAGGTTCCATGATTTTCTTGTGTGTGGCTAAAAGTAACTTTTTGGATAGTCCTATCTGTTTGCTATCAGTTGCTGAAATCACTCCTGACTTGTGCTTGTCACATTGGTGTGTTTAAAGTTTCATGAAGTTAGTGCACGTCATTAGTATGTTTGCTATGGTGGAGCATGTGGAGCCTGGTGGACTTAAGTATTTCACAGAATGTTCTGTGACCTTGAAGTACATGCCTTAACATTTAGCCGGCAGTTCACCATGAAAAGATGCTCCTGTGAGTCCCACCAGAGATTCTGATTTGCTTTGGGTTATGCTTCTGAGCCACTAAATCTTGGGATTAGTTTGAGCTAAAGCATGGCTGTCTGTCAGAGTATACCTTTGTGCATCTCCTTCCATTACCAAAGTGCTGTCTTGATGGGGGCTAATGTGGACAAAATGTGATACAGTGGCCATGGTAGTCTACACATTTCACAGTTCTTGTTGAGACTTCAGTATATATCACTGCTCTTTAGGTCAAGTCAGATACATAGCTGTGTAAAAACAAATAAGGTTAAGTCACTGAATTTGCCATCTGTTTGGACTTTGGCTGAAAGTTACCAAACTCAGTGATAAAGTTTGGCACAAAGGAAGTATATACAGCTGTGGCACATTGTTTGTTGTATTATTAAATATTATGCAAGTATTTAAATTTAATAGTAGTGTTATGTCCTTCCCAGAATATGGCTAGTTATTCTTAAAGGAAATTGTATGTCTGAAACATGTCTGACTATTCTAGGTCCAGTAGTTACCATTTTGGGGAAAAGCCCTTTTTCTTCACATTTTAGGAATGTGTGTCTTTTGTATAAAATTCCTTTATATGTAAATGCTGACAGTATAATAAGTAGAATCAGGCTTTCTGCCAGTTCTCTAACCAGTCCTCAGTGGAGAATTGCTTTGACACAAAGTGCATTTTACTATTGTGAATCTGATCCTAACTCTAATAGTAACTGTCTTGTGAAATGGTTAGTGACTGCATGTATTTTCTAAGTGCTCTGAAAGGAACTCTAGCTACCTCATTATACCAGTCAGAAAGAGTGACCAGCCTTTTTTTCACTGACACCTTGCAATAGAATTGTGGTTGCAAAGATGTTTATATAGAATATAATAACTCTGATCCCTAGGGACTTGGTAAGACATGGAAATGTGACCACCTGTGAACCCCATTTAACCTCTTTATTGCATACTAATTTTAGCTTTAAAGAGATTTACAATCTCTAATTTGAAACTAAAACATTTAATTTATAAAATAATATCAGTCTTGGCCAGTCTTTGAGAACATTCAGTATGTGCCAGTATGGCACAGGCAGTTTTGGTTGAATATCGTGCAGTTAATAAACCATATTATTGTCTTCCAGTGTGTGCAAGAAATTATTTATCAAGATAAAGAGGTAGTTCTAAAGCAAGTAGATTCAGAACTTGACAGATAAAATGAGATGTACCTATCTAATGTCTTATCTCAAGAGGGAAAACAAATCTCTAAAATCAAGTATCTCATTCTATTTGTGGGGAAGTATATTTGGCTATGTATTAGACTTCTAACTCAATCCTAAAAGTTTTCATCAAAACATACTTTAAAGTCAGTGTTTGTTTAAAATATGGTCCCCTGGCCAAGTTAAGGAGACAATAGTTGGTAGTTATTTTTCCTTCGGATTTTACTGAACTTTATAAAAATCTACTGTTTTTTACTAATGTAATTCACGCAGCTTTGAAGTATTTGTGGCATATTTTCCAGACTTCTTACTAAAGACAGTATTTTACCTCATTCATTAATTACATTCTGATTGCTGTAGAATATAGTGAAAGACAATATTAAAGATGTAACTTTTATTAAATTTTAATTTGTTTCTTAGTTTTTAATAACAAATGAGCACTTTATAATAATAAGTCAATTTTTGAGCTTTCCGGAGCTGTTCATACTTTAAAAGTATGCAATCATATATATGAACTCTTCAGAACAAAAACATATTAAAATTAAACACATGAAATTTAAATAACAAGAACTTTACTGTACCTTGCCTCCTTTCTTCTTTGTAAACATATTCAGTTTTCAAAATCTAGGGGAAATGGTCCATTCCAAGAGGCAGAAGGACTATCTAATGATTCAAAATTGAATCCTGGAAAAGCATCATGTTTTATATTTTTCAGATGTCTATGAGTTTCTTCCTTGGCCCTCACTTTACCAGATCAATAAACTGCATAACACTACAACTATATCTTTTCAATGAATGATTTATTGTGTTTAAACTTCTTTTATAAAACAACTGAGTTAAATAACTCCTTGGCATTTGTTAACATTATATTTCAAAACTTTCTTCTGTTTATTGTAGTATATTTTGTGGTTTTATTTCCCAACTCCACATGCGGTATATTTTGAGTGTATGAAATCTCAGAAAGTGACAAAAATGGGGAAATATCTGTGCAGCGACACTTGTACTTCATAACAACAACAAAAAAAGAGTTATTAAATAGAGAACCCTGGCTTCAGAGACATGATTCAGAATAACATGGAAGAATTTCATATGCAATTAAGGATCACAGAGAGGACTTTAAAAAGACTATTAATAAAGTTCTACTTTTTTTTTTTCCCAAAGCACATCCTCTGAGAAAACACCACGCAAATTAATATCTAAAACTTATAAAAATGCACATATTCATTTTATGAATACAGTGATTGCCTGGGCACAATGAAAAGATTTAATCACTGGTGCTGTCTGTGTGCTGCATGTGGAAGGGTAGGTGATTAAGATCCCGTCCTCAGCACTGTACCTTAATCTCATGGGCGCGTGGACTGCCCTGCACTCAGTAAAGCCTGACTGTTCACCGAGATCTGTCATCTTTAGGAAATCAAACCAGATTACAGAGGCGATTCACAAAACCAGGAGCGACAACAGAGTCTGTGCACCTTACAAAAGGCGGATTACGCAGTTCACATGTTATTTTGATAGGTCAAAGATAAAAGCTGATTGTTGAGGAATGGCAAGACACTCCAATTTCAAATGATTGCTAGATAAGTATACCACGACCCTGTTGCTTTATCATTATGAAGAGCCATTCAAACAGTAGAAAACTCAGTTTTCAAACGTCAGGCTTTCAATAGTGAAATAAGGAAAAACATGTACTTTATATATACATCCTCATTGCTTTCATTTTAAGTTCCATCACTTCTTTTGGAACAGACTGCAAATTCTGGATGCTTATGTGAAGCAATTATTACTATAAGGTTTAATTTCAGTAGACATTTTCTGAGGCATTGTAGAGAGCACAAAACAGAATTTGCCAGAAATAAAACATACACTCATGGTATTGAATAACCGAGCAGAAAATGCATGGTAGTCAATAGCCATTATGTTATTCTGTTACCAGATATATTCCTCACAAAAATGTGAAATTACATAGTTAATGAATTTATATATTTGAAATAGATCTTCATAGATGTTTCTTGGTCAAAGTATATATTTCATGAATATTTTATAAAGGTCATTCTTTACAACAAAATGCGATGTTTCCAGAGTTTATTTCAGAGAAAAAGTTTTGGTTTACATAATAACATTTTGAAAACCCCTACTTTTTATGCATCCAACTCTACAGTAATTTCTTGCTTCTTTAAAAATTGAAGTCCTTTTTTACCCAACTGATGCCTCCTAGTGTTTCACACAATAAAACACTAATGAGTCACCCATAAATGTAAACATTGCATTTTCATTGCCTACATCTTCTGTGATAACATAAAATTAATATTTATGTGTTTAATTTTCTGTGCATTGTTATAATAAGATAGGAAATTCCAGTGAATGAGATGTTTCATCTGAATGGATTTGTGGTACACACTTGCAGGTTTTCTTTGACCATAACAATATCTTACTAAGTTTTAATAAGTTTATTACCCTCAGCTCCAGTTCATATACTCACTGTTTATATTCACTCTTATTCCAAGTGATAAAACATAGGCATAGTAGCAGAGCTTCCATTTTGTAGGCCTGAAAATTATATAGCTGAGTTCATCAGCAAATGCCTGATGAACAAACTACAAAAGGACTAACCATTTAAATACTGAATATCTTTGAAAAGATATAAAATTTTGCTCACTCGGTGTCTTTACACTTGCAAATTTCTGTGTAAAAGTGGAATTAGAAAAGAGGGTTTCGGAAAGTATAAAGTAAAGATAAAGGTATAGATACCAACAAATATGAAGTCTATCACATTATTAGAAAATAAGAATAGAAATAACTTACTCTTGGAACATTGGCTTCTACATAGGAGAAGGAAAACTTGTTAGAGGACAATTTTCATGACCAAAAAAATTGTCAAATGCACAAGCTAGAGGATACCAACTTTGGTATGAGTTTTCTGTCATGAGGAGAGTGAGCGTAGCCTTTCAATATTCATGCACTTAACGTGATTTCAGACAACTTTCTGATTCCACTTATGAAGGATGGATATTTCAGTTTCTGGATATTTTTTCCTTAAAGAATTTATGAAAGGGAGGAACCATTCTTCTAATGGGTCTTAGGTTCAAAGGCTGCACTCAGAAACCTGTAACATTTATGGACCTCCTCCTGAGTTGTCATACGCACACAGGTGCACAGAAACACTCCCAGGTTTCTTCCATTAACACTTGCAAGTGTTCTGAGTGTCCAAACATAGACACTAGGCAGAGGCTGAACAGAGTTCATTTCTGTTACCTCTGTATGCATCATTTAGTTGTCCCCAAAGACACGCATTTTAACAATATTTGACTCTCATTTAAGATTTTCTGGTTTGGTCAGTAATACAGTGCTGTTCCAATTCTTTGCATATTGGACACATTTCAAAGAATGTTAGGGGGTGTGTTCCTTTCGTTCAAGGAAGCAAACATGTAGAAAGGGGTGGACCTTTCCCACAAGAGCCACATTTCTTCCCTTGGAGAATTGAAGCAAGTATGTAAGTGAATAACAGCATGAGAAAGAAAATAATTTCTAATCATTTGCTATAGTTAGCGAGCAAAGGAAACTGTCAGGTTTTTCTTAAAAGCAATTCTTGTTGATAACCTCTCTCACACTGAAAAAAAGTCTATGCTGAAAAATAGTCTATGAAAATTTTGTTCTCTTGATATTAACTTCTATAAAGCCCACTGGAATTAATCTTGCTTAAAACAAGATCTCAGTAGTAACTATTTTACAGATATGTTGAGGCATAAAGAAAGAAAGAGCTAAAAGCACCCTTTCACGACCTCTCTTAAGAATAAGTGGATAGCATCAATAGTTTTTGTCTGTGCAAGAAAAATGATTATGGAAAATTCTGTAACAAAGAATATCATTAGAGAAAAGATTAGCCAATATAGTATTATCTAACATTTCTTTGGAATTATTTTAACATTAACTACGAAAAGGAAAGTCATATTCCTACTAAATATGGAAATTATATGATACCTGTTATATAAATATTTGGGTATGAGGTGGTAATATGAGTAGCATTCATTTGTCCTCACCATAAAGCATTCTTGTACATTGTCATTATATTGCTTTAGTTAAATCTCTGTATTTATTTTTTAAATATAGCCAGTTGGAAACAGAGTTTAAAGTATACATGAAGATTGTCTTCTGAGGACATTATAAAGGAAATCGGTGATCTTACAAGCGATAGAAACAGTAAACCTATTACAGGCAGATTTCTGCAGGAATCATTACTCTTTAATAATGCAGATGTTATAGAGACTTTATTAATTCTTAATGCTGTAAGTTTGAAATGAATGGAACAATGTTGTTCATCCTGCAAGTGGTTGCGATTCATGTGGAATGACAATACAAATCTTCTAGTAATGATTTAAATACCTTGAACTTGTTTCTAGAGACTGGAGATACTGATCTCTGAAGCAGTCCCTGGTGAGAACCTGCTTTTTCCAAAAGACTAGCCTGAGTGTGGTCTGGTTTTCCTCTTGTATCTTGTTGTCATAGATAAGATGCACATGAAGAATTCATATAAATTGTTCTTAGATACCATGGATCTCTAGCATATTGGATATAAAAAGCGATAGATAATGGTCTTGATAGAATGTGAAGTGTATTTTTAAAAACAGCTAACAACTATCCCTCTCACTTTTTCACACGTCTGTGAT
The DNA here is from genome assembly GCF_001704415.2 of Capra hircus. NCBI lineage: Eukaryota > Metazoa > Chordata > Mammalia > Artiodactyla > Bovidae > Capra > Capra hircus. The sequence goes on from NC_030814.1 coordinate 22,136,293, forward strand.
TTTTTCAGCAAGTTAGAATGATAGCACGAGAATGCATCTTTCCTGGAACCCTGAAAATAGGCAGTTTTGGCTTTAGATATGCTTATTTATTTGCAAAATTAGGAAATAGATTCATGAGCGTGAATTAGTGGGGACAGATAAGGAAATTAGTCTCCTACTTAATAGAGTAAACATGACTTTTTTTAACCTTCTAATTAATTATTGACCATGCGTGAGGTATACAACCAAGGCTTATTATGGAAGCTGGTATTATTGCTTAATGTAACATGAGGGATTGGGGTTTCTTTAATTTTTGAAGATGTGATTATTTAGCAGAAATATTCACTGGAGCATTTTATTTTTAGAAATCATGGTCACACAAGGAAACCTTCATAGGACCAACTACCTAATTGCAGTCAAAAATCTCTTTAATGAATGAACACACGCACACACAGAAGGACACACATTTTAAGAATATAATGGCCCTATATTTTTCAGCTTTCTGGCCACATTCTTTATATCTGAACAGAACGTATGTGTCTAAGCAGATGTTTTAAGTTATATCTTTCATGTAGGTGAGTCTGTAAATGTACCATTTAACTTAAATGGCTTTGTGGGAAGGTAGTTTGAGGAGTTTTAAAAGGGAGGGGAAAAAAAAAACCCCTCCAGTTACTATAGTTTCAGCTCTTTTCTTTTTAAAAACAGTAATTACACTCAGGATAAAGAAAGAAAAATAAACTCTTTTAATTCTTTGTAGCATCCACAGTTTCTGAGGTAGAGTTCTGGTGTATTTTTATTTCTGAATATGCAGGGCAGGTACTGGCAGCAGAGCTACAAAATGAAAACTTCCTGGCTGCAGACCAGACATAGCGCACAGTGCCACATCTTAAACTTCCCCTCTTCTGTCTCTGAGTGATTTCAGCCCCAAGTAATGTCCTTTTTTCCCCTTGCGTAGGCTAAGGACCAGAGGGCCTTCTTCCTGGGCACTCGCTCTGGGAAAGGAAAAGCATAACGTTTCCCTTCTTCAACTTGAAAACTCTGCCTCTTAAATCACTGAGACATGAACTGCAGAGTGAATTCAGCATGTTTCTTTTTGCTTCCCCTAGAGCACTTCAGAATGCCTAAAACAATAGGTGTAAGATAGAAAATGAGCCCTCTTCCTCACCCTCCCCTCCTCCAGCACACATAGGCCCAATCAGATGTCTGTATTTTTTCTTTTTGTTTTGCTGAGAAAAATATAATGATATCTTTTCAATGAAGCTTGTGCATTATATTCCAGATATGTTAGGTCATTTTGTGATGCAAATTAACATTGAGTGGTTTTTGTGCTTATCTCGGGGAAATAGCAATGTTCTACCACAATATGTGGCACTTCAGTTGCTTTTATTGATAAACACACACTTTTAATGATTACGAGGTCAAAATACAAAGAGAGAAAATACGGGCTTTAGTTTTCAGATTTGGTTTATGTTTTTTATTTGAAAGGTGTGTTGTGGGTAGTGTATTTATTACCATGAAAAATACATCAGTTTCTAAATATCTGCATTAATATTCTTTGCATTTGAAATTGTAGTGTGAAAGCTCATACTTCTCCTTGTAAAATATAGTAAAAAAAAAAATTGTTAAAACCATTCTTTAATTACCAGTTACATTTTCAACCACTAGCAACATGATTTTTAAAAATCCTATTAAAAAATAATTTCTAGCTGCCATGGCTTCTTTTAATCTGTGGTAGAATTCTGATTTGTGTGAAGTGGAGTCAAATTATTGCCAGCACACCTTTCTAAAACTGGCCTTCTGTTGTAGAAGTACAAAGTGAAAGCCTTAAGTAGAAAGTATTACTGTGTAATAAATATTTGTTCCAACTTTATTTTTAAGCTAGATTATTGATTTCACAGTATACAAATAGCATATACATGTTAGTTTATTCATTAACCCACTAAACCAGTTATTAATTGCCTGTATAAAATTTACTACATCAGACCAATAGTTAAACATAATTTTATTTCTCCTTAAACTAAAACACATAAGAAAGATAATTTTAATTATGCTTGAATATTAAGAAACTGTTTTCTGTAGATGCAAGTATTTGCTAATAGAGTGTTAAGAAATTAACACAACATGGACTTTTAAAGGAAACTTGTGAGAGTATGATCACAATGGCTTTCCTTGGTGTTATGAGTAAGAGCCCTACACCTGGCACACTTTCAAACCCTATTAACAAGAGGAAAAAATGTTATACTTTTTTTACATATGTTAATATACATAGGAGTCAGTAATTTTTTATATTTATTTTGTATAAAATTAGACATTCTTATTTAAAATTTCAGATTCAACCTTTAAAATTATGCTTTCATTTAGGATATGGTACAAGATTTCTTTATCTTCTTGGAATTCTCCCTAACCATAGTATAATTTAAATCATCACCGCTCAATAAATATTGTTAGACACACTGTAAAGTTTCAGTTGTTCAATATGTGCCCTGGATAAATTTTTAATAGAAAATAGATTGTCTTACTATTTAAATATTACAAAACTATGCCTGATAAGGCATTAATCTCTTGGAGGTTCTTAAAGTAGGTAATTCACTGGGCAAGAAATAAAAATTTTTTAAACAGTTAATGAGTAAATTAGCATGTACTGTTTTAAAGCTGCCTTATTTCTGTTCACATTTGGGAAGACTTAAGTGTCAGAGGGTCTTAAAGTAAAGGTTTGGTGGTTGAGAAAGTTGGTCTTTTCACCCTTGTTTTATAACAGTTAAATATATTTGTAGAAGGTGGAAGTCCAGACCTACTTTCATCAGGGTTACTTTTCTTAACTAAATGAAGACGAACAAACTTGGCTTTTTTTTTTTTTTTTTTTTGAGAGGTGTATCCATTTATTCATTTCTATTTTTTATTAGAAGATCACTTTTAACCTAGCATCTGTCTAGGTTGTAGGTTAAGGAAATAATTTTGGCTACATGTTTCTTTTCTGTCACCGTTGAGTGTTTCTCCCCCTTAGAAAACACAAAAAGAAAATTTCACGATGACATTAATAGATTTGTAAAGGGCTGGGTAGGATACTCAGAACCATTGCTTGTTTCCATATGGTCTTTTGGTTGAAATGAATGGCCAGTGTCCCTTCTAGGACTGTTTGATCCTTCTTGAGTTAGCCTGAGCGCCAGGTGATAATTTTTGACTTCGCTCATGTTTTAGCTTAAAAATCAAAGAATTCTTGACGTTGTTCTTTTTTCAGTTTTTGTTGTTTTTTGTTTCTCTCTTGAGTTCTCTTCTTGCTTCAGAATATTGGTATTGTGGGAAAGCAAGTGCGCTTTTATTTTGTTTTCACTACACACGTGAGATCACAGAATTGTTTCAGGTGTTAACTTATCTTCTGACACTTGAGAGATTGATGTGGCTCATCGCAGCCCAATGCCATGTCACGAAAGAGCTCCAGACACCGACCTGAAAGCAGCAAAGACTACAGAATGGTGTCTTTGTAAGGAAGCACTGACAGCTTTAGAGTCAGCAAATGGTGCATCCCCGGCAAAACTGCATAGTGTTAGGAAGTCTGAGGAGATGGTTTAGTTATTGGACTAGTTGAACCAAATTTAGGCCTTGATTATGTTCATTGAAGTGCTGGGTCAGAACTCCAAAGGATGTGTGTGTGTGTGTGTGTATGTAGAGGAAAAGATGGGTTGAAAAAAATGCAAAGAGAATGAGAAACAGAAAGTATGAGAGGATAAGGATGAATGCAAGAGAAAATCAGATTGATTTTCAGACGTAGAGTTTGAAGACCACATTGTTATACTTAATATAGTTTCTTTAATTTTACATATGTATGCTATTAGACAAACAGACCCATAAGCAATAGACAGTAATGGTTAAAAGCGAAGATCAAACTGGGTTCAAAATCCAGCCTTCCATTTACTGGATACTGGCTGTAGGTAGGTTATTTAACCATCAGAAAGCATTGTCTTCAGCATCTGTAAAATGGGAATAATAATACCACCCATCTCTTAAAGTTGTAATGATTAAACAGGATAATACATATAAAAATGAATGTAAGTGATCAGTAATTAGTAAGTTATTATGTTTTAGTCGCTAAGTTGTATCCAACTCTTTCTACAACCTGATGGACTAAAGCCTGCCAGATTCCTCTGTCCATGGATTTCCCAGGCAAGAATACTGGAGTGGGTTGCCATTTCCTTCTCCAGAGGATATTCCCGACCAAGGGGTCAAACCTACATCTCCTGCATTGCCAGGCGGATTCTTTACCGCTGAGCCATCAGGGAAGCCTGAATTATTATCGCAGCACTACACTATATTTTAATCATTTTATCTTCCTGCCAATGATGAGCATTTAGAAATGCTTGGTGGGAATCATTATTTTGAACTTTTTGTCAATAATACTTTCATACCATTAAAATTGGGTCACTTTCAGGTCAACTCTCTAATTCTGATGTTACATGAGGTGACTGCTAATGATCACTCAGTACAATATACTTCAAGAAAATCAAAATCTTTCACAGATCAGGTGTTATTAATAAATATCACATTATTTTTAGAACCAGAAATGTAACCAAAGAAACCAAATAATTTCATCTATGAGTTTTATAAGCTGTTTATTGGAAGTTCTGAATTCCAGATAGATTAATGCTTAGTTTTAATAAAAATTCATTTTAGAGGAAGTATTTGAGATACATAGAGTTGTTACATTATTTTAATAGTGAAAACAGCATCACCGAGAATTCTGAAGGGCTTTTTTCTCTTAGCATTAGTATGAACCACTTTCGAAGGATTTATTAGTATTCTTTATTTTTCTTATTACATAATTTTGACTGTCTATAGAGATAAATTAATTTGTGAAGACTGAGTGTGATTTTACTCATCTTTCTATTCCTTCACAATCACTTGCATATAATTAGGTATTCTATCGAGATTTGTTGAATAAATTAGTAAATTTTGCTCACTTATAAAGATAAAACATTTTATTGAAAGAGTTAAAAAATAAATAAAAAGCACCTCTATTGTCCTTTTTCCCCTTTTATGTATTTCTTTTTAGAGGCATTATTGATTGTAGTCATAGTTTATCAACTTTGAGATGATGGAAAAATGAACTTAATTTAAGCATTTTTCTTTATGTAAGAAGAAATACAAAGTAATACAGAAAATACAGAAGTTTACCTGAGGATTATACCTTTTGATAACACAAACAAACAAACTGAGGTAAGATGTGGATGAAAATGGGAATAAATCTGGTCTCAGAGTCTGCCTACCCCTTTTTTGTTCTGCTTTTATATTCACTTAATTTCTCAAAAAAAAAAATATTTTGGGTGACAGGTAGTGTTGATGAGGCTTGCCCTGTTTAGGCAGCCTGTGGAGTTGCAACTACTTAAAATTATTCTCATGCTCTTGAATAGCACCCCTCCAGTGTGCACCTTACATTTCAGCTTTCTTTTCTGGCCCTGTTTTAAGGCCTGGATAAAGAGTGCTCATTGCAAGGAATCCTTGCAGTGTGGACTTCCCTATGGTAGAACAGCATGGACAGCTCCCAACTCTGCAATCAAGGATGCCTCTAAAAGCTTTAATTTAAAAATAATAATAATAGTAATAATAAGTCTGCGTGAAGATGATGGCGCCCTCTAAGGCACATGGGCTTAGAGAATTACTCCCATCTGCACCCCCTCCCCCTGCTCAGTAGCCCTTTCCAGGGTTATGATTACTGGAAAATGGCTGTTAATCACCAGATTTTTTTTTTGACTGCAGCTGCTTCAGTCAGACTACTGATCTATTAAACAACTTCGTCTCTAGTTTAAAATTTGCATTGTATACTGTATAGAATAAATTTTCATTGTAATCAGAGCATCCAAGAGAACTTACTGATATGATTTATAGAAGCACATTTGTTTTTATGTATGGACCTCTCTAGTGCTATTGAGCCAACTGTTTAAACAATATTGTGGTTGATCAGCATAAAATCAAATATTGTAGCACTATTGAGTGCAAGCAGCATATACAATAGTCACGTTTACAGAATATTTGAATTGTGGTATATTTAGCACTTGGCAGTATAATAGCCATATAATTCAGAACTTAACCCAGATTATTTAAAATTTGATTTGAACCTGAAAGGGTTTTAGAAGTTTAGCATTCTCTTACCAGACTGTGGTAGAGTGGTTTGGCCTGTTTTTCTACCCAGATGCTTATTAGATTTGCCATAATTTGAAGAAATAATCCAAAACTTGAGTCAATATTTATTGCAAGGTCAAGGAACTCTGCTCCATGTTATGTAGCAGCCTGGATGGGAGGAGAGTTTGGGGGAGAATAGGTAGCACTTTGCTGTCCACCTAAATCTATCACAACATTGTTAATTGGCTGTACTCTGATGCAAACTGAAAAGTTTAGTAAAGAAAAATTTAGTACAAGGAGAGGACAAAACAGCTCTAACTTACAAAGGACCCTTTTAAAACACATTCTTACATGTTAAATTGACAGGCTACAAGAGGAGGTTGGATGAAGTTCATCATGTTGGAAAGAATGTTTCAATTAAAGTTGAGCACTTTCTCTTCCAGGTCTTTTTTTTTCTCCATTTTTTATTTGCTGTGCCAAGGTATCCATGTGCGTTTTTCCACTGTCATCTGGCTCATTCCCAGCAGATGCACACAATCTGTTCTGCTGTCACTAACAGGGTTCGGTTTATGAAAAGAATGTGTCAGAACATGCCACTATAGTCACTTTTACAGGTTTTTTTTTAAGAGTAACTGAGAATATATGCATTGCCCTAGTTTTATTGTACTCAGCCTTTAAGAGATTTATAAGAAACTTTTATAATATTCAGAGACCAAAAGCTTTCTTCCAAACATATTTTTGGCCAAATATTTACTTTCTATTAAAAATAAAATTTTAAAAGTTCACAAACATCTATGATGATGAACAAAATGTATTGTAGTTAAATTTTAGAGTAGGTTTTCATAGGAATGTTTAAAATAGACCAAAGGTTTTTATGAAAAATCAAATTTCTAATTATAGAATTTATCTTATAATCATTAAATTACATAGACTAACAACAAGCATACTCTCCTACTCAAATCAAGGCTTTATTTTTAAAAATATCGTGACATACTGTTTAGTATCATTATTTGACTTGATAGATAATGTTGATTTCCTTAAGTCTTTGATACTATTAAGTTAAATAAAAAACAGTTAAACTATCAAATACATCTTTATTCTGTATAACGACCTTTGATAATCTGTACTCTCAAAGTATTGTAACATTTTTTTCCTTCATGGATATCCATGTTTTAAAAGTGTAATAGGTAAATATTTCTGAAGTTAATTTTTATTTGTTAAAGTGTCTCTGTCCCTATCAAATATTCTAAACAAATATTCAGAGTTTTGCTGTCTTCTCCATATAAAACAATTTCTCTGGTTTTATGTACAAGTAAAGAAAAATTGAGCAATGGAAACGTGTATTTATTCCTGAAAAAGAATGAACTCAATAAGTTAGCAGAATTTGAGGTTTATGAGTAGTCAGTACATATTGCATATATATGCACATGTGGATAGATAATGGATACACATTTACTTTTGTGTACAGATCATGGTACTTAAGTTATCTCCCAGAACTGAAGAGTTTCAAATGTACTTGTGCTAATTTTTGATTTTTAGAATAATTTTTTTTTAAATTTTTTATTTTTTAGAATAATTCTTGATATGAAGATCAACTCAAAGTTTGGTAAATTAAAAATTTTTTTAATCAACGTTATAATTCGTATGAACTAAAATGAAGATCATTAATGAATAATCACTTATACAAATTAAGCATTAATTATATATTATATTTGTGGGCTTTCCTCATAGCTCAGTGGTAAAGAATCTGCCTGCAGTGCAGGAGACCCGGGTTCAATCCCTGGGTTGGGAAAATCCCCTGGAGAAGGGTAGGGCAACCCATCCCATTATTCTTGCCTGGAGAATTCCATGGACAGAGGAGCCTGGCAGGCTACAGTCCATGGAGTCACACAGAGTCGGACACAACTGAAGCGACTAACCAGCAGCAGCAGCGTGTTTATTTATATAGGAAAACTAGTTATTAGGTTTCTGCATAAAGAAAATTCATGAAATATATTTTAAGATATAATTTATGTTAGAACTTTTTTCTGATTACACAACTGATAACACTGCCACGTATAGAGACCTTCTTCAAACAGCTTCACAGATTTTAGCAAGAAAATCATTTTCTTGGCATGCACTGGCTCTCTTGTCACATGATGTAGACTAATTGCTAAATTATCTTTCTAGAGTTATATCAAATGATTGTTATAGTAAGTTTTCTTAATAGCTAAAGAAAGGAAAGTCCTTGGTGGTTAAATTTGAAATACAGTAGTGCATACATGTCTATGAATTGATTTTGTTACATTTTTGATAATGGGAGCAGGGCACATGTATTTAAGATGTGTGACAGAGGTCAGTTCTGGAGCTTACTTTAGCCAAAGTTTTCGTTTATTCATGACAGTGTGTGTCGGATAACTTTAGTTTTTAATTAGCCTGTAGTACTTGAATTGTTTAGTTTTGGTAATCCTCAATGTTTGCTCTTGGCTTAAGAAGCCTATTCTATACCAGGAATCACAGCCAGTGAACTGAAAAGAATATTTGGTCAAACCCCATAAGATGTAAGAGTCTCTTACTCGTCACCTCAAAGCCCTCGGCAGTGGGGCTAAGAGAGAACAGAGAATATACGTCATTTTGTATTACAAGATGGTAGACTTGACCTCACCAACTGACTACTGCTGATACTGGGGGAGGAGTCCCAGGATTGGGAGAACAACCAGAATCTTTTCTTTTGCTACAGTTTGAATGCACAGATCATTTAGAGACAAAACTTCATAGGCAAACTTAATCATGCTTATCATGAATGACTAATCTTTAAAATCCTCTGCTTACCATTCAGAGTGTAAATACAAACTTAAATTTCATTGGGGAAAAAAAAAGCTCTCTCCTCTTAGCGATATTCACAGAACTTAAAGAATATTTGCAAGGATGGTTTGCATTGTGAAATACTTAGTATATAGAATACCAGGTCTTCTAAAAAGATAGGCTCTCTTAGGGACTTCCCTGGACTTCCCTTAGGGACTTCTAAAAAGATAGGCTCCTTAGGGACTTCTCCAGCAATTAAGCCTTCTTCACCTTGTCGTGCAGGGGGAGTGGGCCGGGGAGCAGAGATTCCACATGCCTCCTGGCCAAAAATAAAGAGTTTAGAAATGGTCCACATTAAAAAAAAAACAAAAAACAAAAAAACATAAGCTCTTTTATCTAATAATTCCTTACACAGAAACAATTAAAAATTTCCCCCAATTTTATTTTTAACAATTATGGGAAGAATCATTTTGAAGCTTGAAACTCTCCTGGTTCTCTAGAATATAAACTATGGGACCAGTTTATCTCAAAAATACTTTTGGATTTTGCCAATTGCCTCAATTTCCGACATGAGTACCACCCTGCCTTGTGGTTGGAGGTAATTCTTTCTTTGCATTTGCTTAGTCATAGGTCTTTTTGGAGCAAAGAAAGATTATTTTTGTAAAGCTGTCCCCAAAATATGTATTATTCATAGACAAGAAACCCATCAAAGAGTCTCACTGCACGGGTAATGATAGGTTGGACTGCAGTGACCAGAAGGGCTCTCCACCAGCTTTCTTTGGGGAATTTAAAGACAGTTGTAGCTTTTTTCCATCTGCATCAACATATGTTGACCAGTTGGTTTTCAGTTCTTGCTGGCTTGGTGGCTGGAAGTAAGACCGATCTTCTATAAATATAATTGATACTTTCAACTATGAGTTAGGAATTCCACTTTTAAATACTTTTATTCAGCATCACTACTCAAGATGTCTCTAATAATTCCCAGTAACTTTTATGACATTTGTCAAAAGCATGTATTATTCATTTGAAAGTATTATTAATTACAGCTATTCCCACAGCTAACTTTCTTGAAGAGCTTACTGTATATTGGGGCACTGGTTTAAGAGCTTAAGCATTAACAAGCACTAACTCATTTTTTCCTCAAAACCAAACGATACAGGCACTGTTATTATCCCCATTTTATAGATGAAAAAACTGAGGTAGAAATAATGTAAACACAGGGATCTACTTTGTTAATGGCAGAGCTAGGGCTTCAAACCGACAGTCTCGAGTCCACTCTCTTACCCACTAAGTCAAAGTCTCGCATACATTCTCTTAGCAATGAGATAAGAAAATGGAAATGACTCAATTATAGAAACTTAATTTTGTGTGGCATCATGGGGAAAAGTGTTCAGTAACCCCAGAATGACATGTTATACCCATGTTTGTGTGATATGTTGGTGTGGTGATATTTCTCTTTTTAAAGATGAATTAATTCTTGGTCTATGATACAGTTCTATATTGTTACCCTGGAAAGGAAAATATATATATTAACTATTCAATAGAGTTTCTTTTCACAAGCAGCAGCTTATTATTATCTGTGAAAATGGATTTTTCCAGTTAGAGTATTACCTTTAACTGAAATGTGAACAACTGGTTTTATGTCATCTCCATCTAGTGATGTACAGTTTGCCTCTCACTTTTTAAACTGCTTTAATTTTTAACCTTTTTTTAACCCTTAGTGGGTAAGGAATTGTAGGAATTTACAAAATTTTAATATAAGAGTGAAAGCTGTGTAACAGTTTATACATGGATATTAAATGTGTTTCCGTAATTTAACTCGTACAGGTGCATATTGTAGAGAATTTTTAATTCAGGCACACCTTGTAATATTCTCTTTGTAGTTAAAAAAGAGAGACAACAAAACATTAAAACCGAAAAGATTTGAAATACTGACAAGTTAGAACAATTTGCATTATATTTGAGAACTAGAAAATGTTACATCATTTATTCACCAAATGCATGGCTTTGTTTTTAATTGAATAGTTCTATATTCAGTAAAAGGCCTTTTGAAAAAGGAAAAGGATAACTTTTAGAATTTTACTATGAAAAATATAAAATTTCTTTCTTCTAATAAACAACTTTTCTTGTTTTTTCATAAAAGCATTACCACACTTTTGAAGTGAGGAGAGAGACAGGTCAGAGGTCAGACAGGATTCAGATACTTCTGAATTACCAAATGTATACACTCTGAACTTCAAAATTAGTAACTGCCGTATCTTTACGTCATGGATTCCTTGACAAATTTCCACAGTGAATTTTAGTAACAGCATTTGGTTCGCTTTATTTTGCTGTTAAAGAGAATCAAATGTGTATTTGGATTACCACGCAAACTCCAAAATAGTCTTTGTTCTCTGTATTAAACAATGCTTTTATTAGAAATATGACTTGAAGATTTGGGAATTAGGTATGTGATTTGGAATTAATTGGCCACAGTGATAAATGGCCTCCATGTCACTTTGAGGTGCCCACTGGCAGGGGCAGTTTTGTGTGCTTTACACAATAGTAAGCGTACTGGTAACGCTGTATGCATTCTTATCTTTCAGACAAAACAACTAGTCAGTATCCTTCCTAATGTGATTTTGACCATAGTTGTTTGAATTCCCTTCTTGGAGCTTTCCAATTGTAGAGCACACTCTAAGACTCCATAAAACACCAGTCCATACACAAGAACAGCTATTCTAAATGGAGAGGAAGTAAGAATTCGCTAAGCAGACCTGGATTTCTCAAAGACTGGGGAGGAATCGTAGCTATTGGCTAATTCTATAAATGATAAATGATTACCAGTAATGTTTCTGGAAGAGGATTATGATGTAGTTAATATTGCCTTTTGAAAGCCTTTTTTTAAAAGCTGTGATCATTGAAGGACTAAAATCAACTAACTCTTTCATACAGACGCCATACAAATTTGTGAGCTGTAATTGATCTTGGGCATATGTTAAGTGACAAGGTCAGAGGTATGAAACTTTGGTTGTCCTGCATACAGTTAGTTTAGAGCAGCAGTTCTCAATCGTGACTGTATGAGGGCTTTAAAAAACTGCTCATGCCCATCCACTTCCAGATTTGGATGAAATCAGCCTGCTCTTTTGGCATTGCTATTTCTCAAAGCTGCCTGGGTGATTTTAATGTGAAGTCTGGGTGAGAACCACTGTTTAGAAGAAACATGTGAATTTTGAACTTAGTCATACAACTCCATGCGTTCTGAAATTTAAATGAACAAGCTTATAATTTGAAAACTGTCTTTGGTTCTGCCCGTAAAATGTCTACTGCTATTCCCTAACACTTCCTCTTGGACATCAACTCAGAATTTATTAATCAGTCAGCTCATTCACTAAGTGTTTAAAAGGAAATGGCTTGCAAGGTGTTAAGGATGAAAAAATGAAAGATGGAGTCTTCTCTGTCCCCGAGGAATTCAGTCTGGCAAGGGAGATGAACTTGCAGGTGCAATTGTGAATGTAATATGATCACCAGTGTCCTGCGGGTATGTTGAAGGTGAAATGGTTAATGTTCAACTTTTGCGGGAGATGACTGGTCAGGTCAGTCTTCAGTAGAAGAAAGGACACCTAAAGTGAGTGGTAAATGATGAGTCAAATCCTGGCAGTATTCTGGAAAAGGCAGTTCATCACCAAAAATGTCACAGACTTTTAGCAGTTTTCTTTTTTTTTTTTAACGGCCTGCCATGTTCTCAACCTTGCCGCCCTTCGGGAGAGGTTGCCCAGGCCTTGCCCAAGACTTAAGTCTCTTCTGAAATTGGTAACATCTAATGAAGCTTCCCTGGTGGCTCAGAGGGTAAAGCATCTGTCTGCAATGCGGAAGACCCGGGTTCGATCCCTGGGTCGGGAAGATACCCTGGAGAAGGAAATGGTAACCCACTCCGGTACTCTTGCCTGGAAATTCCCATGGAAGGAGGAGCCTGGCAGGCTACAGTCCGAGGGGTCGCAAAGAGTTGGGCATGACTAAGCGACTTCACTTTCACTTTCTTTCAGTGAAGCTGCGAGAATGGTGCTGGAAGTGGGAAGAGTCTACCTAATCCCTAAGCCCCTTTCCATTCTCTGGTATGACAGAAAACCTCCCTGTTACAGACCTCGAGGTGACTTGGGGGTTCGCTCTTCCTCTCTTCCCACTCAGGCCCTGTTTCCTAGACACAGCTGAAAGGAAGGACAGCCTGATCCAAGTCCTCCTCTGCAATTCACTGTTTGGACAGGGATGTAGAACAGGGTATGAATGAGGGAGAAGAATACCAACAGTGAGATGCTATCAGGAATACTTCATATTGGAGACGCAATTTTTATCTCCTACAAAAAATAATTTTAGAAAAAAACTTCACATGGTCTTCCTCTCTTTTTTTCCCTTGTTCTAAAAAAAAACTTTTTTAAATAGATAAATACAAGGACTTTAGGGATGTCATAACCTTATTTAAAAACATGATGTACTTTGGTGGTGGTGGTGGTGGTGGTGGTTTAGTCACTAAGTCATGTTCAACTCTTGCGACTCCCACAGACTGTAGCCCGCCAGGCTCCGCGGTCCATGGGATTCTCCAGGCAAGAACACTGGAGTGGGTTGCCCTTTCCTTCTCCAGGGGATCTTCCTGACCCAGAGATAGAACCCAAGTCTCCTGCATTGCAGGCAGATTCTTTACCGACTGAACCACCAGGGAAACCTATTGTATACTTTAAAATTACTCTATTAAGGGTCCTCTGAAAGAAGAGAATACACTTGTAAGACATTGCAAGCCATGACTTTATAAGATATATAGAATCCAAGAAACTGGACTTGTTCTTTCTATATTGCCAAACAAACATACAACACACATACTCAGCTTCGGAAGACAGAAAAGGCAAGACATGCAGAGGAAATAAACGTATTGGTTCCACAAGTTCCATAGGAAAATGTTGCGTTTTTTCATAGAAAGCTTTATTGTAAAATGAGCCACATCCAGTTTTATATAAGGGAGTTAGATGGTGGTCTTAATTATATAATGGAATAAACTTCCAAGTCTGTAAACAAACTTCATTTCAGCTCCTAGACCATGTTATTTCCACAAACCAGATCCTTTGTAAGTCCAGCTTCATATTGTGAGGAAAGAGGGGAAACTGAAATGCAGTATTTCATTAATCATATCCCAGTGACTAGAGTAGAGAATTAAATTAGTTATGAAAGACCAGGTACTTTGATCTAATGGATTGATTTTTCTGGAAGTCATAAAATGAACTGAATTTGGTCTTAGATGGATAATGCGTTAATACCACACATACAGTTAGAAAATTATCACTTTGAGTAAATTAAATACACAGCATTGAATTCAATTAGCATATTATTAGAGATTTACAAGTCAGTAAATATCATAAGGTGAGTTTATTTTTTTAGTGCAACTGGAAACTCTCCAAAAAATCAGTATGATCCAAATGAAAACAAGCGACTTTTAAGTCCTCGAAGCTCTTGATGCTGGTTTTCCAGAAGAGCGACATACTTATCAGTGCTGTTTTATCTCAGGAAGCCAGAGCTTTCTATGATTGCAACTTACAAATCTGTTGAGAGTCAGCGAGGTTATCCAGATGAGCTTTTTTTCTCACATCATTCAATAACTGAGAAGTGTTTTCATGGCAGTCAGCTCATAAATAGGCTAGTAAATTTTAGGAACATATATACCCAAACTAAATAATGCTACAACATACCTGTAATGAGATGCTATATTTCTAAGAGATTTTAATGGAATAGACTTCAGATCTGACTTTACATTCGAATTCTTGGAGAGCTTTTAAAAAATAACAGTGCTGTGGAATCAGCTCCAACAGTTCTAGTTTCATTGGTCTGGGATGGGTCTAGAGATCAGTCATTTTTGAAAGTATCTCAAGAAATTCAGATGTTCAGACAGGGTTAAGAACTACTGTCAACATTCAAAATCTTTAGAACTTTGAATCATTTGTAAACACTACGGTGAGCTAAGTAATAGGAATATTAGCATTACCTTCCTTCTAGCTATAAAATTGAGAAGAAAATAAATTGATTTTTGAAGTTATACAAAGGGAAATTATCTCTTCCGTAGAATCTTCCTTTTACCAGTTTGTAGGACCAGCTGCATCATTCCAGTTTGTAAATTATTGGCATTTCTAAAGATGAAGTAACAGGGGAAGTGATGAACTTTATAAATAGACTGCGTGAAATATTTGGCACGAGGGGTCAAGATGTAGGCGAAGCTGGAAAAAGACTTTAGTTCGCGTGTTAGCCAGAGGCCAACAGTTGTTAAATTCCCTAAATTTCCTTAAGAAAAGGAAGAGTAAGAATCCCTTTAAGAACATAATTTTTTTTTTTTCTCTCCAATGTGTAGTCAGTAAAACCCAGAGGGGAGAAAAATGTACCTTTCGAGCCAAAATTAGGTCATGCCAACCACAGCAAATTGGAAGCTCTCCTTAAAATGTAGTCTTGCAGGATTGCTGTGGATCTTCTTAATGTCACGCACGTGGTGGGGCTGATGCTTCCAGATCATGGCTGCAGGGCTCTGCTGGGCAGGGCAGCCCTGCAGACAGAGTCTGACCGAACCCAGTGGCTGCTTTTGGCACACAGACATGACCTAAGATTGTGTCTGAAAGGTAGGCTCTGGAATACGGCATTTGTTAAGGTGAAAAAATTTACAGTTTCAAAAAAACCCAACAAAGCAACAAAACCCAGTTCATTTTGTTTTATGATTCTAGAAGGGGAAAATGTTAAAGGCAACGGGGAATGGACAAACCCAACATTGTGGCCTGCAGGCACAGCTTCCTGATAATTAGGAATAGCGTGCCAAAGAACTACCTTGCCATTAAAAAAAAAAGAAAGAAACCTACAAGGTAATAGTTTCATTCATGTATTCACCTGTTCACAGAAGTGGCAGGATTGTTCTTTTTCCAGCCTTGAGGGACGTGGAAGAAAATTAGAAGGCACTTCATTCATTTCATTGGCACTTATCATTATTAGAATGTTGAATCTGCTGTAAAATGCAATATATTTCCATTATGTAAAAGAAACTGCTGCTTTTTTCCTACCTGCAGAACATAGCACTTCATGGGTGTTTCTATTCATTATTTGAATGTTGAACTGGCCATAAAAATATAGCTTATTTCCATTACATAAAGGAAATTTATACTCTTTCCTACTCAGAGCAAGTATTTAATAAAGTGATAAGGCCTATAAGATTTAAAATTTTTTATTGTGGAATGCACTAGAGAACTTTATTGAGTTGTATAAGGAACATGTGAATGTCTGTTATAGTATCCCATGTGTCTGTTATGTTCTCAAAGAAAAAAACTAAGGTCTGCCTTTTGTTGAACACTAATGAATTCATCCCACCGCACCCCCCCCCCCCGCAAAAAAAAACTCAGGAGTTTTGGACTTGTTCCTAAATGAACAAGTATATTAGCAGCTGCACTCTTTGCTGCCATTAGCTTTACATGTAAGTCATACCTACGAAAAAAGTTTTTCTCTTCCAGAATAACTTCTCAATGTGTACAATTAGTTGTATCAGTCTAGTTCCCAAATTATTGACATCTCCTAGGATGAGCTAGCAGTGAATATTTAATATTCTATTATGAACTGGTTAATTGATGGCACAGTGGTAAAGAATCCACCGGCCAATGCAGGAGACACAAGAGATGGGGGTTCAGGAAGATCTGGGCTCTCTGGGCTGGGAAGATCCTCTTGGAGGAGGGCATGGCCACCAACTCCGGTATTCTTGCCTGGAAAATTCCATGGACAGAGGAGCCTGGCAGTCCATGGAGCAGCAAAGAGACAGACACAACTGAGCATGCACGTGGGTGTGCGCGCACGCACACACACAGAGTTACAAACTGGGATATTATCCAGGAGATTGAAAAAGGAAATATTCTTCTAATCTAGAATTCTTGCATTCTTGAATTAATGTAGGAACTTTCATGTGTGAAACTACATTCCCTTTGATTTTTCTGGCCTGCTGGTTCTACTGTCTGATAACGCAGGGAATAAAAGGCCCAATGGGTATTGTATGAGGATGCTAGAAATATTTCACAGAGGAGAAAACTCTTGAATTTGATCTTAAAGGAAGATCTTGAAAGTATCTTGTCACTGTATGCTTGCCTTTTGAGTGTAGACTCTAGTGTGCTACTATGCACCCAATGATACAGTCAAATCCCCCACTTATGAATACTTTGGTCCCCCCATATTTTTTATAATTGGAAACAGATAAAATTTATTTTTCCTAGAAACAGTCTTTACATGGTTAACTTCTCACATGAGCCCACAGAAACCCATTGTATACTTACAGAAAATTTTTTAAATGCCGTACAGGTGTTGTAATACAAATAGCTGAATTGGACTGTGCAAACTTTTCCTTCACCAGTAATGCTTAGCCAAAGCAGTCTCTGATGTTGTTCAGTCACTCAGTCATGTCTGACTCCTTGTGACTCCATGGACTGCAGCTCACCAAGCTTCCCTGTCTTCCACTATCTCACGGAGTTTGCTCAAATACGTGTGCGTTGAGTCGGTGAGGCTGTCTAACAATCTCATCCTCTGCCACTCTCTTCTTTTGCCTTCAGTCTTTCCCTGATGAGGCAGATGGAATTTTTGTGAAAATAATGAAAATAATTTCTACGTTTCACAATGCAGTCTAGTACATACAGACCTCAGAATCGTATACAATGTTCCTTTAAAGTGCAGAATTCCTACCACCACCTTCCTTGGGAGACCTTTACAAGTATTCTTAGTATATAATAGCTTTTTAGAATAGTTTTTTCTGTTCAGATATGTAATAAGCATCACTCTCAAATGTTTATTAGTTGTCTTTAGCTAACAATGTGGAATATACAAGTAAGAGAATTTCCCAAGAGGTAGCTGAACAAGAAGAAGACTGAAGGCAAGTAGCAAGCATATGCACCTGGACAAGTGTGTCAAGAAGGATTTGACTAGCCTAATATTAGGACACTGGCATTTAGGCTCCAGTGTGTGAAAAGCGAACATTGCTCAGTTGTGTCTGACTCTTTGCGACCCAATGGACTGTAGCCCACCAGGCTTGCCTGTCCATGGGATTCTCCAGGCAAGAATACTGGAGTAGGTTTCCATTCCCTTCTTCAGGGGATCTTCTCAACACAGGGATCAAACCCAGGTCTGTTGCGTTGCAGGCAGATTCTTTACCCTCTGAGCTACCAGCGACTCTTGTACCTTATCAGCTGTACTCTGCTGCCTTCCATAATCCCTGATAAATTTACTGGATTGCTTCCTCCAGGAATGTCCAAGGCCAGATTTGAGTTTAATTGCCCATGTACCCAAAATCTAGACCCTGCCAAGCATCTGGTTAATAGATACTTATTAAATGAGCAAATGAATTCTTCCACTCACTTCCTTCCGAATAATAATGTTTGTGGAGTCTTGTTCATTTGGGCTCCCCTGATATGACTGAGAAGGTTCCACAAACATATTGTAGATGGGTAGTCTTCGTGAATTGACTTAAATTGAGGAAAAATTTGGTGGGACTTGAATTTAGACTCTCTTCTAAGTCCTGGTCATGAGGTGATTTGCACCGGCAGCAAAGTGGAGATTATGCATTTGGTTTATTTGAATTAGACATTTTGCAGAATGGATTTCATGATCAGAAAATGCCTAAATTTGTTAACTCAATAGAGAGTACCTTGCTGCATAATTTTATGAGTCTCAAAACAGTTCTCCATATATTTAACTCAAAAGTTTTTGTTAGTGGTGTTTATTAACTTCATGGCTTTTAAAATCCTTTCAGATTTTTCTCTGAACCATCTAGAGTTGGACCATAATTTGTGCATAATTCAAATTGCAGGAATATGAAGGAAGAGAAAAAAATTCATGCAACACGAAGTACATTATTTTATTCACTGCCTTTTAAATTACTCTGCTTATCAATTCAACTAGATATTTTATTCTTCTGAATTGGGAAAAAAAACTGAAAAAGAAAAGTATCCACAATTATTGAAAAGTATCATCCTATTACTTTATGTAGTACTCTCCTGAAAACTTCAATGATTCTTTTCTAAAAAGTAAAGTAGTTTGGGGAGATAAAAATATTTTCAGATTATTTAAGAAAATAAGCTTGAATGTGAGAGATATTTTTAAATGTTTCTTGACATATTCTCTATAGCATTTATCAAGACTCTTTCAGTCTCAGAGAGTTTCAAAAGTTAGTAATGGTGATTAAAAAATATATAATACTGAGAAAGAATTCCAAAGCTCTTTTATAAATTTGTGTCAGTTCTTCAGGTTTGTTGCCTCCCTGGTGGCTCAGACTGTAAAGAATCTGCCTGCAATGCAGGAGATGTGAGTTCAGACCCTGGGTCAGGAAGATCCCCTGAGGAGGGAATAGCTACCCACTCCAATGTTCTTGCCTGGAGAAATGCATGGACAGAGGAGCCTGATGGGCTGCAGTCCATGGGGTTGCAAAGAGTCGGACAGGACTGCGTGACTAACAACAGACTTTCTGGCTTGTTAGCAAGGATAGCACTGGGGCTGACACCCTTCCAACTTGCCTCCCAGTCTGCTGCTTATCTTCCTTCCTGGAGCCACTTGGAGAGTAAACCACGCTACAGTGGGTCACTCCACTCACATAGCTGGTTCTGTTTGGAGTTTACATTTTATCCAATTGATTCATGTAAGTTGGAATTTTTTTGTTTTGTGGTATACATCTGCCTAGGTTGATTTCTTATTCCATAAATATATGAAGAGCCAAGTACTTTGGAAAGGGTTTTGTATTTTTTGTAAACGCATTAAGTCAACACTTAATAAAAGCTGATTCAAACATTTTACTTATTTCACTGCTAGTTACTTAGCATCACTGTATGAAGGGAATAAGAAAAACAAAATGATTATCAAATCACGAAGTTTTACTCTTCTTCAGCAATCTCATGATACATTTGTTTCAGTGATATTTTTATCCAGAAGTGATATTTTGCATGGTTTTCATCTATTCAGATAATTTCTAATTGTCTGTATTCATTTAAGTATAGAAACTAACCATTGTTTTAAGTTTATTGAATGTCTAAGCATTGTGTGGCTACAGAACATTTCTTCTCAGTTGTCCTAATGGAAGGTATTTGGCCAACAGGTGTACACAGCTGTTTGTTAAGTGACTTTTGTTCAAGAGTGTACAAGTCCAGTCTAGATAGACCTCATTATCCATTAGGTACCCACCCTAGCTAGAGCCACATTTTAACACTGCGTTCTTAAGAGCTGCGTATGTATCATTTTCATGATCACTTGGAAAATAGAATAATTATGATAAAACCCCTTATTAAAATCATCTTCTTATTGTATAGTCACTTATTTCAAATGATGGTTAATACAGCCAGAAAGCCATGTTTACATAAGTTGAACATTGTCTTAAATATTCTTTTATAGAAATTGACTTCAGAGTATGATTCTGACTCTTCTGATTCTTCTCTCATTGTGTTTGTTTCATGTACTATCTTCATCCCAACTTGCATCTCTACCACTGGTACTTTAAGATATATATTTTTCCTGATATTTGTTAGTAGAACTAGCTTTAAAATTAATGTTTTAGTTGTATAAAATTGGTACAAGATGTATAGTAAAAGGATGTAATTTTTTAAAATATGAAGTTTAATTCTATTGGTAATGAATATTGAATATACACTTCAATATATAGTTCTAAAATTCTTTAATCATACTATAATATCTAAGTAGATACTAATAACCTTTTATTAGCAACTATACTGCTAAGGAATATAAAGGACTCTGCATGAATTATTTCTTTTAGTCATTTAAATTTCCTTTTGTCATTTTGGAGATGTTGCAACCTAAAATATAATACAGTGTGATAGTTTTCATTCTAGATATATAAAGCCCCTACAGATTGAGTCTGATTGTATTGGTTGCATTATAAATCTTCAAGTAATAGTTGGCTTGCCAGGTGACTCAGTGATGAAGAATCCTCCTGCCTGAGCAGTGATGCTGGAGATGTGATTTCGATCCCTGGGTCGGGAAGATCCCCCAGAGCAGGAAATGACAACCCATCTGTGTTCTTGCCTGAAAAATTCCATGGATGAAGGAGCCTAGCAGATCCCAGTCTTTAGTGTCGCCGAGAGTCGTACAAGACTGAACACACACAGACACGTGTGCAAATAATAATTACCCCAGTGCATTTTAGTACAGTTAGAATCCTTTAATCTTTTTGAGATGCTGAGAATAGATTTCATAGTTTCAGATACCTAGGATAAATAATTATAGTCTATTCACACAACTATATAAATGAATGTTATTTTAATTTAAAAATAGAAGTATATATCACAAAATATTGACTTTTTACACCTTAAGTTAGCTAGCTGGTCAGACAGAATGTGAAATTTACATTGATAGTTTATAGATGTTAGCATGTAGAAGCTTAATGTTAGTAGAAAAAATCTGTCAAATTTTAGCAGGTAGGTGTTCATTGAGTAAATTCATTAAATCTATATCCAGTACTTGTAAGACAGGTTGATTGATACCAAAATGTGTGGATATTTACAGGAAGATAAAGCAAAGACTTAGCATTATTCTATTAATTAAGCAGAGCAAGGTTTAAATTGAAAAGATACATTCTTCATTTAAAAATTCATTATGTATAAGTTCTTAATGATATATGTTATACAGAAACACACACATATGTACATATCTATGTAGGAATGTTGTCAAAGGAATTGCCAAAGTCAAAGTCAATACTTGAGACTAGAGGTTTCTCCCGGCTCCATTTTAAAATGAAGGGCGTTCTGAACGTCATGACAGTGCTGGAGAGCAATGGCCTGCAGGCATCTACTCCACCTCTAAATTCTTCCGTTCTCTTGTCTTCTTTGGCAGTTACCATCCATGTGCTCTTAAAGCAATCAAAGTAAGACACCAGATTTTATTAAAGTATTGAATTCTTTGTAGCGTGACATAAAGGGTGGATGCTGGAGTCATATTGGGTATGGGGCTCCAACCCCAGACCCGCCGCTCACCTTGTGCAAGAGAAGTCTGCTTTGTCCAAGTTTCCTCAAGTGTGAAGTTGATGCGATAATGCATTACTGTAAGATTGTTTTGAGGATTACATGAATTAATACATGTAAGTAGAACAATTCAGGACACAAGGGTCAATGATCATTATCCTTTTTAAATTTTTTATATTCAAGAAATTTTTCATTGGAAGATTTTTAGGTTTTGCTTTTTGAGGAAGCTGGTCTAGGACATAGATTTTATAGTTACCTACATCATCCTACAAATTAAAGTCATTAAAGGCAGATTTACTGCTTGATTTACCTTTACAAAGTTGTTTTTTAATTCTTGTAGTGAAATGTTAATAGTTTCAATTCATATTATTAAATTTGAAATAGACCTGGGGAATACCAGGTTTACCAATTCCTGGAAGTTTATGAGTTTTGAAATATTGATTAACAACCGATAATTTCCCGAAGGAATTTTCAGATTCATTTCCCTGAAACATCAGAGAAAACTGAGCTTTAATAGGGTCAGCCATTAATCTCTTTGAAATGAAGTTGAATGTTTAGACACAAATCGAATGGATAAATATATTGAAACCTTTATTGTAGATATTAAATTAAACCTTGGATGACATTTTGTATTAGCCACATATCACATGTTTTCAGTTTATTTTATTATGTCTGTGTGACTTTTTTTTTTTTTAAAGAAACTGGTTTCTCAATACTTGTAAACAAGAAAGATTTACCACAGCATTCAATAGAATAACCAAAATTACGTGGGGCTGGCGTTGAGATATGTGATTTCTTAAGATTTAGACAGTTGAAGCTTGTGAATTTATGAATGTCATTTATTTTCAAATTAACTAGAAACAAGTAAATTAAAAATACTTTAAAGTGCTTAGCACCACCATATTCTTTTCAGAAATACTGAAGAATTTTTGTTTCCGTCTGAGAAACCAAAATAGTGCCACACGGGCCCAGTGTAACTTTAAATAATCAGTCCATGGACAGAGGGAATCTTTTAACCAACTCTTTCACAGAGAACAGTGTCATTAGTAAACAGAATTTTATCCTCAAGTGTGTCAATTTTTGACCAAAATCTAAACTGTATTCTTTTTCATCAGTGCACCCCATTCATCACTGGGGATAAATTCATGACTTTTTTTTTTTAAATGCTTACCAAAGTTGAAAACAGCTAGTTAACATTGTGCAGTGCCAAGTTCTACTACTTAAAGTTTTTGAAATGTGTCTCAGTTTATTACCTTAGTGTGTCTAAAATAATTACAAAAGAATTAAATATTACATATAAAATACTTACCATATTGTTACCTGTTACCAGTTGCTCGAAAGAATTAAATATTACATATAAAACACTTACCGTATTGTTACCTGTTACCAGTTGCTCAGTCGTGTCCGACTCTTTGTGACCCCATGGACTGTAGCCCACCAGGCTCCTCCCTCCATGGGATTTTCCAGGCAAAAGTACTGGAGTGAGTTGCCATTTCCTTCTCCAGGGGATCTTCCCAACCCAGGGATCAAACCCGAGTCTCCCGCATTCCAGGCAGATGCTTTGACCTCTGAGCCACCAGGGAAGCCTGCTATTATTTCTGTGTAGAAAGACATCAGTGTGTGAAAATGTGAATTTTTATCTTAAAGGAGATGATTTTTATCCATATAAGGTTTACCAGTACTCTACAAAGTTAGAGATGTTGTATAACTAGGGAGTTGAACGCATTCAGACAAACTGCTGGAAGTAGGTTTGTGATTTTCTACTAAACAGTTTTCAGCCTCTATAGCTTTGGACTTTCAGATACAGATTATTACTAGGTTATTAAATCATGCAGATTCTCTCTACTGCCTCCTCTGCAATGTGCCTTTGGGGAATTTTTTTTAATAGGAAATTATTCTGCATCATCTTTGTAAAAGTTATTGTGTCGGATTATAAATTTCAGCTAAAATATTGTGTATGAATTTTAGTTACACTACCCTGTGCCCAATTACTAGTTATAATTGTAAGTTTGCAGAATGGAATTTATTTGTACTCTATATATTGCCAGTTTTTACTCAGGTACTTTATAAAAGCTATAGATTTAAATCCAATTTTTATAACTTAAATAATAGTTGTTTGTATTCAGCTTCAATTTTGAGAAGCTTCTTTGTAACACATTTGTGACCCAAGTCATTACCAAAAATTGTGCAAATATAAATGAGATAAACAAATTGGAAATAGTAATGTTATATGAAAGCTTATAGATTGGTGTCTTATTTAGTCTTATAACTAATTATGTATCTTATCAGACTATTAAAATTCTTTCCAGAGGTCCTGAAATTATTCTCTCTTTTTTTAAAGTCATTGTTTTATAGATGAGTTACTAAACGAAAAAAAGAAAAGTGGTAATAGAGGAAGTTGGCATGGAGAATTCTTGCTGTACTCAGCTCTTTTTATCTTTTTCTAAATATAGTTTTAAAATATTGTTCAGGTCAGCTGATGTAAGCAGGGGAGTGCTTCTTCATGACTTCTTTCTTTCCCAATCATTTCAATAATGTTTTGATGAATTAAAGTATGTAAGTGAAACAAAGAAATCAGTGCCAAGTTCTCATATTAAATTGAGAATTGAAATTGCTAATTCCCCAGATATTTTTAATATATTGCTAATCTCAAGACCAGGACTAAATTGGTATTCCAGGACTGAAGTGGTAAATTTTTAATAGAGATGTCTCTTACAAGCAGGTCTTATTATAACATACTAGAATATCATTTATTCTTTGAGGGTGTGATTTATTCTATTTAAATGTAAGCCCTGTAAAGGAGATGTGTTCATCTATTTTTACTCTAAGTACATAAATATGTCTGCTGCTGCACTCTAGTCAGTAGATGTATTCAGAAGCCACTATGCCTACACTCTCACATTTCTTCTGTAAATGATGAATAATATTGATAAATGAAAATTACAAATCTGCAATAGAGCTTAACTATTGAACACTAAATCATTCTGTTACTAACTCTGTGTTCCAGTGACATTTTTTAGATTTAAAAAAATGTCATTCCTACACTTGAAAAATATTGTATGCTTTTGCTGCGATGTAAGCAAATGTGCATTTGAAAGAAAATTCACCTTGCAACCACAAATAATTCCCTCTAAGACTCAGAGTGCCATTTTCAAAAATGGTTCAATTTTCGCAATAGAATATTTAAAACCTCTTTCCTGCCAGACTTTACACTTCACATGTTTGGTACAATTAAAAAAGGAGAGTTGGAGGAATGGAACTCTTCCATCTATATTTTGGAAAAACATATTCACTCACCTCAATTTGTCAGTGTGCATTAAGAGGGAGGTCATTATGCAGGAGGAAAAGAAGAAGAAGGCAGCTCTAACTCATGTGACTGACATGTACTGAACATGGCCATTAATACAACTTGGCAGTGACCTTGGCAGAATTACAGGTAATCTCCTTGCAGGGATAAACTATTAGAATGATATTTCTACCATGTTAAGCACAAAGAGAAGACCCTTTGGAATTTTACGCTTTAGTTTTCTTTTATCCTAACAAATACATTTTTTAAGTGATCTCTTAATGATTTTCTTTATCCCTTTGCTCTCTGAAATGACAGTTTATCTAAAACATTGTTGCTGTCATTTTTCCATCGTTATAGGGAACTATTATATATTGGTAGCACTTTTTTTTAAAATTTTTATTTATACTTTATTTTGCTTTACAATACTGTATTTGTTTTGCCGTACATTGACATGAATCCTCCATGGGTGTACATGAGTTTTTATTATAAGTGTAAATCTATAGTCAAATTTTATTATACCACTCATAACCAAAGTTCTAAAAAGCAGAAAACCCATAGAGAAGATACAGGTTGAAAACTCACTGTTGACAAATTTCTGTGTATTTTATAAAAAGACTCAGCACCATTGTTATTATCGTTACCTTGCAACCACAAATATTGGAAATATTTGAATTGTGTAGTATAAAGCATGTATTTTTATCATAACTTTTTAGATTTTGCAAAAGAAATTCCGAGTACATCACTACTTATTTCTTCTTACTTCAGGGTAGGTGGTCACATAAGAAGGGAACTGTGGTACATAAAAGATTCAGGTAAATTAATGGAAAATGTCACAGCAAATACTAAAGTTGTAATCTTATTAAAACATCCTGCTGCCACTGTAATCTCATATTTAGTAATTATCTGTACTAAAATGCCTATAACATATAAGAAGCTTCACAAAATGGAGTTTGGGCTTGGTAAAAAGCCTCGAAGCAGGTTATAGTATCTTACATTTACTCCTACGTCACATTTCAGTACAGGAAATGAGGAGTGACTGTAAAGGAAGAGCATTTTTTTCCACAAATGTGGATCCATTTTTTCCACAAATGTGGATTCCTTCCTGCATTGTGTCTGGGGTCTTCTGGCCGTTTGAACCAGCTGTTGACAACAGCATTGAAAGGGGCCATTGACAGTGGAGGATCTGACAGTTTCTGTTTGGTTTTTCATTATTCATAATTTTGATTCTAGTTTAACTTTTGAAAGGAAATTAGTTAATTTCTGGAATTAAAGCAAATGCATTGGTCATTTTATTTTTGAGTTTCACATACATGTACAGCATTAGAAAGCTGTTTTCAATCAATGAGGCATTTATAGTGCAAAAGGTAAATTATTTTCAAACAGAGAACCGTTAAGAATCATTTGATAAGAAGGACTTGGAAATTTATTAGGGAAGGCATGTTCAATAGATTACAGTATCCTGCATTTCTCATCAGTGCACCTGTAAATTTAACCTTTAGCACCTATTTCCAATTTCCTGTCAAGTTGATCTATATAATCAGAATTCCTTATTATGCTTATGTTACCCAGGAATCCACCAAATGGAAAATTAGAGGTATCTTATCTCTGGCTATAATTTATAAGTAAACAGTTGCTGGCATTATAACATTATTTAAAATCTTAACCATGGGGGAAAAGAGTTGTTCCTGAAATACTGCAATAGAAGTACATTAAGTTCAAAGAAAAAAGAAGCATCATTTCAAGCAGTAAAAAAGTTAAAGTTACTTAGTATTTTTGGTGTATTATATTTAAGGTACAAGTATGTTAATCTAGTTTCAAAGGATGACGTGGCAAAGTCAAAGAGAAAATGAAACACCCTTCTCTATTCTGGGGGAATCAAATTTTGAGGTTTGTTTTTAGATAAAAGCTCAGATCATGAATATACTGGATTTTATTTATTTTACTGTCAACTGATTTTGGCCCTTCATATATAAAATTTTAAAACTAGATGATTAAGATATTTCATTAGAGTTTTGTAAGGCCGCCTAACACATGAGGTATATGGTAGAGGAATACAAGCTTGGAATCTCGAGTTAGGCTCTCTTACCTTAACCCAGTTTTGCTACTTACTTATGGGGTAAAGTTGGGCAGGTTTTATATTTTTCCAGTGCCTTGATTTTTTTTCTGAATCAGAAATGTAATATGAAGCATAATCATGATAGTATACACTTATCCAGTATAAGGTTCAGTTGAAATAATAGAAATAATATTCCTGGAACATGTTCATTCAATGAACTATCACCATTATTAGCATGATTAAAAATTGTTTCACAGGAATAAACTGTCAAACCCTAATTAAAATTCTGTTGCTAAAGCTTCAAATTTTACTGTTTAGATCTTTATTTTCCTTCCATGTTTCCAATCTGAAATAGAATCTCCTAACATGATAATGTTCTGGATTAAAGAAAACCATAGATACTAGTTTCAATAGATCATAAAATCTTTCATTAAAAATGAAAGAGACGTGTGTATCATCCAGACAGTGCCTCTCACTTTCTTGTAGAGAAACTTTGTATTAGGAAAAATGGGATGAAATACAAAAATTGAATTTCAGAAATATTAAAAACTTAATTTAAATGTGATTGTGTAGCATACATTGTCTACTTAGTAATTGGTCTGTCTGACTTTTGCACAGTCTCAATAGAATTTTAGAGACAGATTTGGGGTTTTTTAAAACTTAATTCCCACAATTTATTGTTTTACCATTGATTTTTTAAAATAAAACTTAAATAGCACATACACACACAAAATATTTGAAAATATTTTAAGTGATGGAACGTGTCTGTGTTTGGGTAATTTAAGCATAGAATACAGTTAAAGTTTTCAGTTCAGTTCAGTCGCTCAGTCATGTCCGACTCTTTGTGACCCCATGGACTACAGAACGCCAGGCCTCCCTGTCCATCACCAACTCTGGGAGTTTACTCAAACTCATGTCCATTGAGTTGGCATGTTAAAGTTTTAGGGAAAGGCAAATGGCTAATGGAAAAACAGACCTAAATAGAAATGCTTTTTATGACGTGATTTAAAAAAAAGAAACAAAACACAGAAGAAATCTAAAGAGACATTTTGCAAAGGCCTTGCATTTAAAAAAAAGTGAATTAGGGAACGTGTTACAAGAGACAAGGCAACACCACGCCGGGTATTAGGATCTTTCAGAGTAACTCAGTCTGTTTATCTGCCAGCTGTCTATCAATCAGTGATGTGCCCGTCTCTGTATCGTACTGCACACTCTCCTCCTTCTAGAACAGAATTGGAGGAGAGGCAGAAGTTTCTGTGGGTAGATGGCTGTGATGAGCATCAGGTACCCTCTCCAGTTCAGAGTGGGGAGGCTACCCTATGGAGTGTTTGCATTAACACTTTGTTTAACTTAAGAAAAAAATATATAGGATGGTGTCCATCCTAATTTCAAGGCTTCTAGCAAAGAAGAGTTTCTTTCCTTCAAAAGCCTTTGAAAACCGAATATAGATTAACATCTTTTAAAAACTGTTATTATTTAGGCTCATAAATATGTGGAAAATTTACCTATGAAGCTGGCGAATTGGCATACATCTAGCCACACAGAAGAGATGTGTGCTCCCTTATCTGACTGTTTTCCTGAGAATCTTTTCAACATACTTAATGAAAAATAAAATTTTGACAAAGAATCTTCATAGGATCTCCCACTTCTTTATTTACTGTTATTTTGATTGTTGATACTGTATCCATAGAAGAAAAGTTATGACCCACCCAGACAGCATATTAAAAAGCAGAGACATTACTTTGCCAACAAAGGTCCATCTAGTTAAAGCTTTGGTTTTTCCAGTAGTCATGTATGGATGTGAGAGTTGGACCATAATGAAAGCTGAGCACTGAAGAATTGATGCTTTTAAACTGTGGTGTTGGAGAAGACTCTTGAGAGTCCCTTGGGCAACAAGGACATCTAACCAGTCCATTCTGAAGGAAATCAATCCTGAATATTCTTTGGAAGGACTAATGCTGAAGCTCCAATACTTTGGCCGCCTGAAGCGAAGAAGCGACTCACTGGGAAAGACCCTGATGCTGGGATGATTGAAGGCGGGAGGAGAAGGGTATGACAGAGGATGAGATGTTTGGATGGCATCACCAACTCGATGGGCGCGAGTTAGAGTAAGCTCCGGGAGTTGGTGACGGACAAGGAAGCCTGGTGTACTGCTCGCTAAGAGTTGGATACGACTGAGCGACTGAACTGAACTGAACTGTATCCATGAACTCTCAGGGAAGAATTTTTCTTACTGTGTATCTTTTATTTTTTCCATACAATTGATGCCTGTAGTTGTACTTCATTTCTAATCTACTGTCTTTCATTATACAGTAGGGAGTCACTTATCATCCTAGTATGATTTGTTGTTGAGTCGCTTAGTCATGCTCGACTCTGCAAGCCCATGGACTGCAGCACGCCAGTGAGGATCTTCCCTGTCCTTTACCATCTCTTGGAGTTGGCTCAAACTCGGTTATGCCATCCAACCATCTCATATTCTGTCGTCCCCTTCTCCTGCCTTCAGTCTTTTCAGCATCAGGGTCTTTTCCAATGAGTCGGCCCTTCGTATCCAATGGCCAAAGTATTGGAGCTTCAGCATCAGTTGTTCCAATGAAATCAGGGTTGATTTCCTTTAGAATTGACTGGTTTGATCTTTCAGTCCAAGAGACTCTCCTAGTATAATAGAAATATCTAAATATTCCAGTCAAACCTTAACCAGACGTATAATCAGGAAATATGAAAATTAGTTGGCTTTCTTAATGTTTTAGAATTTATTTCTCTTTCAGTAAAGCAAAGACAATATTATTCATTAACTTGGCTGATTGACCAAAGATTCATACTAATTTAAAGTCTAGTCATAAGCAGGAATTAAAGAGCTAAAGAAATTAACAATAAAGATGAATTTAATGAAACAGATCTTCAGAGGACATGGAACTGTTTAAAAGGTATTTTTAGAAAATTTAGTATATAGGATAGAGGATTGCCAAGTAGTCAAAGACTATTTCATCTTGTATCACAAACATTTAAAAAGGGAGAAGAATGTCTGGTCGGCTAAAGAAAAACCTTATGAGGAATGGGAATAAAGAAGTATTATGAGAAAAAAAATTTTTTATAATATGAAAGTGAAAGTTCTAAGAAATAGTGAAAGCTTAAACTTTAGTAAGGGGAGTCAAAATTAAGATATGATATTTACAAATTTATTTACTATAACCAAAAACAACAACAAAGGATAAAAAGGCCATATTTCATGTGGAGGGGGAAGTAAATATAGATAATATCAGGAATATTTTAAGTTCCATGAAGGCATGAATTTTTCTCCGTTTTACCCCTTGATAGATCTCTTAGAATAGTGCTTGGAACATAGTAGTTACTGCAAAAAAAAAAAAAAAAAAAGTTGAATGAAGGAATGAAGTAAATGTTTCTTTGCTTTATTTTTTCCTTTATTAAGCAGTAAAATGACTTCATGCTTTTAGCCACATATGTGAAATGTAACATGTACTTAGGACCTAAGCAATCAAGTGATATAAAGTAACAAAGCAAATTTCATGGAACTACTGGGCAAGTCTCACTAAAGCCTAAAATAATCTTAGTAGCAGGAATTCTTGTAACATAATGCCATTGCAGGGCCACAAGCTACTATTCTTAAGGATTTTTAAATAAAGACTAGAAGATAACCATTACAGTGATGACATTAAAAAAAACGGATGAACCAGAGAACCATCTTTACTCTCTTTGCAGACTTAAAAATATACAAGGAAAAACATTGCAATGATTTGTTACACATTTGTTATATATCCTGTAACACCCTGGGTGTCAGTATTAAAACTGGTCATGTCAGTATAGTTTAACTGTCTGAGTGTGAAGAAGGATAGGTATAATCTCAACACTCCAAGGCTTTTGATTTTGTTCTGTATGACATCCTTGTCCTTAAATTGAGAAAATATTCTCAAAACCACACAGATTTGAATGGTAGCTAAAGGAATAGTGAAATAAATAAATTGTTCCTTTAATTTATAGAGTCTTGTGTAAAGAGACTTTTTGAGGTCTGATTCTTGAAAGATGAGATCAGAACTCAGCATGACCTTGGTAAAACTGGAGAAGTGGTCAGAAATCATGAATACCAGGAGAAAGAAAATAAATTCTTTAAATGTAAAATGTGGAAGAGTTGGCTGGAAGCAAATTTGGCAAGGGAAAAAATGCAAAATTGGAATAAATGAGAAGGTAAACATTTACTTTAAAACTCATGCAGTGTGTGGATAATTAAAAATATGTATCTGATAGGAGTATACAAGAGCCTTTTTTTAGTACTCTGTGTATTTTTGGACTCCAGAACTAAGGTATGACTTGAAATGAAGAGCCACAAGGCTGGGTGAAAAAGAACAGCAGAAATAGGTGTAATTCAGTCCGCAGGCTTAAAGCCCATGACACAGAGATGTGACCATCCAGTGCCGTTCTCTGTACAGAGGCAGAACAGGCCTGGACATAAAGTATTCCGTGAGGGATTAGCTATAAGTAAGAATTTCCTGAGAGTGAGAGTTGTGAGGTATCAAAATAGGTTACTGAGGAAGGTTATGTTGCTCCTTTTTCCGGAAGGCCTTAAAAATAGGAGAGGTGGAATCTTTATGAAATAATTTGGGTATAGTATTATCTGAAGGAGGGAAAAGTGATATGACCTTGCATGGCCTCTGCCGCTATTAATAGCCGGCATTTCTGCTCTTACCTTGGCTGAATGGAAATGTAGATATGTGTTTATACCCCCCCCAAAAAAGACATTTTTTGCTCTTTTGTTACGTAGCAAAATTTATCTGTCTCATAAAGAGGCATTTTAAGGCAAGTGAAATGTCCAAGCCCATCCTGAAATTCTCCATATTAAATTTAGAGAAGCAGTTAATTAAATACTCATCTTAACTATATTTTGTCAAAGGAACTGGGGAGAGACTGTGCCATTTTTCTTTGTTTTCCAGCTCATTAAGCTATAACAGATGGACACTTATCTATAACTTTGAATGTTGGAATCCTGAGGAATGTGCCCAGATATTGACTTGGTCTGTTCATTACTTTCTTGATGACCAGTGTGCTCCCCCACCACTTCTCAAATCTCTTAGTATTGGATCCACCCACAGGCATGAGTGACACCAACGTAAAACTTGTTCCAGAGGTGTCTTCACTGTGAAAGGCAGTATTTGCCAACAGGTCCTTTCTTGCTAAGTTAGAAATCTCAGAGGTTTCCTGTTTACCACAAGCTCTCTCAAAGCGCCTGGGATACATGGGTAGCCATTTTGAGCTTTCACTTTACAGTCACCTGCCCAGCATCTTAAATTGAATTCAGACTTGGATATAACGCTTGAGGAGTTTTGGAGTGGCTCTGACCCACGGTGCTCATCAGCTGGCACAGTAAACGTGTGTAAGTACATAAATGAAGACCTACGTGCCTTTATCTATACCGCAGATTTCTCCCTATGAAAGTAGGAGAAAAGGCTGATACCTGCCCAAAATATCAAACTTACCACATCGGCGTGTGCTGTCATGCACTGTAGCTCTGATAGAACAAGCTATGTGATACTTCGAGGGGAAAAACAATGTGAACTTGTGTAACACACTGGTGTGTGAGTTTTCTTCCAGCTCTCTTAAATAGATTGCCAATACTGTCAACTGTTTTTGTGCAGTTAATTTGTGTATTAGGTGTGTGTCTTATAAACTTGATAGCCATAAAATTACTTCTAAAAAGAATATATTCCAAGAGTTTGCATTGCAGTTATATCCAGAGGTCTCCAACACAAAGAATTCTAAATCAGTAGGTAAATGTATAAAATCCTACAGTGGAGACTCTTCTGCCTATAGAGGGATATTGTAGTAGACCATAATTGGAGGAGACGAAGGAGAAGAAGGAAGAGAAAGAGGAGGAATAGAAAGAGGGTGGGGAAAAGATAATGACAGGGTTTTGCCAGGCTTAGTTAGATCCAGGTTAGAAACCTACTCGAGATACTTTGAAGGACTGCAAGATGAGTACCCCAAGCCTGGCGATAAGATGTCTGTAATACTTCTCCGCAATTCTCATCTTACCATAAACGAGGTTGATCCCCTGACCCATCTTCAGGAAGACACCTGTTTTGATGGTTTTTACCAGGAGTCAAGATGAATATATGCTGATTCACACACACTCACCTGCTTTCTCTTATGAGCCACCACATTCATTTGTGGAAAGGAAGGGGGAGAAAACCGTTGGTGCTGATCACCCAGTAAATACTGACATTTTAATGGAAAGTATCTAGCTCAAGTTTCGCTCTGTTCCCCTGGGAGCACAGTGAAGTAAAGTCTCTTTTTGCCATCAAGGGTAAGAAAATGTTAGATAACGTTAAAGAACACTGAGTTTAAAAGTATTTCTTAGATTCCACTAAATCCCTCTAAACATCTTGTTTTCTGTGTATAGTTTTAAATTTAAGGTACTCTTTTTGAATATTACCTTGCATCGTAGAGGAGTAGCAGAGGGTGTGGTTCAGTTACTAAGTCTAGGACTAGGTTTGCAGGCATTCAAATTATAGCTCTAACACCAGCTCTGTGACCCTGGGCAAGTAATTTAACTTGTCTCTCCTCCAGTCATCTTCTTTTTTTTTTTTTTCTTTCCTGTCAAAGGGACATGGTAATAGTTCCTGCCTCATAGGCTGCTGTGAGGGTTAGAGTCAATAGATGTAATGTTTTTAGTGCCATGATATTTTATAACTTACATTTAGTAAATTTCTAAATATAGTTAGCAGTCCAAAGTACATAATGTAACCTTGATCTTAACTGCTTATTTTGCTTAAGACTGAGGTGAACCAACTTTTCAAGGCAAAAAAAAAAAAAATTTGAAAAAGCAATTATATTTACCAGGCAACTAAACATTTTTGTCAGCTTAATTGTTTCTCTAAAGCATTCTGACTTCATTTTGTCTTACAACTTTATTGAATTTATACCATTTAACTGCACAGGGGGCTTTAGAAACTGAACCCAGCTCCCTTTATATATATAAGGAAAACGAGACTCAACAGAGTTGACCAACCCAAAGACCTGCAACTCGTGGGTAACAGAACCCACATTAGAGTCCAATTCCAAATAGAGCTTTCTTCACAATGCACTTTGGAGAAGGCGATGGCATCCCACTTCAGTACTCTTGCCTGGAAAATCCCATGGATGGAAAAGCCTGGTAGGCTATAGTCCATGGGGTCGCAAAGAGTCGGACACGACTGAGCGACCTCACTTTCACTTTTCACTTTCATGCATTGGAGAAGGAAATGGCAACCCACTCCAGTGTTCTTGCCTGGGGAATCCCAGGGATGGGGGAGCCTGGTGGGCTGCCGTCTATGGGGTCGCACAGAGTTGGACACGACTGAAGCGACTTAGCAGCAGCAGCAGCACAATGCACTTTACTGCCTTTCAGTGCTTTGGCCTTTGGACACAAGTTACACTAATTACCAAATATTTTATTAATATTTTTACTTTAGAAAAGTTTTCTGTACCTGATGTTACGTTTCTGTTCCTTTGTCGAGCTAAAAGAATAGTTTGTTCCTATCAGCTGTTATTCAGCAGTACTGTTAGGTTTTTCTTTGAGCCAGTCACCGAGCGAAGTGTTGTTTTAGAGCATTTGTGTTCAGCAGTCACAGGAAAGAAGCCTGTTCCTTTCTTTAAAGCTAGTTATTTCCCAAGGGATATTCCTGATAAATTTGGGAATACTCCAGATTCTGATGTCACACACAGTAAAGAATATGAAAAGTCCTGTAGCAGAGAAATCTATTTTCCTGATTTTTTTCATCTTCTAACTTACTGTGGCGGGGCGGGGGGGGGGGTGCGCTGTAGGGTGGGGAATCACTTGTTGGCATCCTCAGAAACCAGTGATCTTTGGAATCCACTTTGGGATTACTAAGGAGAGTCATGAGCTTGCTTCCACCCTTGGGTGCTTTTCGTAACAGACCCTAAGGTTTAGAGAATCGGGATGAAAAGCTGCCTGTGTCAGTAACTTCTCATGTGTCATAGCATGGTCTGTTACAGGGGAAGTATTGTAATACTTTCCATGTAGTATTATCTGCCAAGGATGACATGGGCTTTCCTTGAGAAGAGCCTGGGACGGAATGTGTAGACGTGCTGAGATAAGGAGCCACCCGCCAGGCCTTGGGCCTGGGACCCGACTCCGCTCTCCCTGGCTGGCGGCCCCCCGCCCTGTGCAGCTTGCTTGCCTGTCCTGCCTGCATCTTAGGGAGGAAACATTCTGTTCGTCTGAAAACACCTCTATTCCTAGCTCTTTGACAGTTTCACTTTCCATATCCCCTCAGTTCTAAGCATGTAGAAAGAGAGATAAAGAGAGGCGATGAAATGAAAAATCAAGTGGGGCACACAGAGGGAAGAAATTCGTATTTATGTGCCTGCTTTGTGTGCAGTTATGACTCGAGTTTTGAAGGGAGAGAAGCATCCTCCACAGATCACTGGACAAGATGGGGAGGGACATGAGTGTGCAACGTGAAGTATTGGTTGGCACCGGGCATAAAAGAAGACGCTGTGCTAGTTTTTATTTAAAAAAAAAAACTGTCTATACTGTGATTCATTTAGGAAAGAAAAAAAGCAGCTTGACTTAAAAAAAAAACTTCCAGATTTTCAGGGTATTTGATCAGTATGAAAACAGATGAGTGTTCATTTAGGCTTCTTGGTAAATTATACAACTTTAGCATAAATTATGTTCACCAAACAGGACATAAGAGCAAAATGATGGAATAAAGGATCAAATTTATACCACTCCCCCCCCAAAAAAATGACAGAGGAGAGAGAATTTAAAATGTATGTCCACTTTTCCTTAAATAAAGTTTCCTTGAATAGGAAATTTTGACCCTTCCCCTTACTTAAAATTCTATACTCTTTTGATGGACATTTATATTTTACAACTTTTAAAATCAAAGTGTCTATTGTCCTTCACTCTAATTTCCTATTTATTAAAATTTGCAATCCTTAAATTTTGTATTTTTCCTCTTAAAAATGCTTTAAAAAGTTTTAGATGGTTCAGTTTGTCTATTCCTTCTAAGTAGGAAATTAATCTCTTTGGCTTGAGGCTACCTAGCTTACTCTCATTGGATGCTTGTGTCCAAAGATGTGTGAATATTTCCCATACAGTGAGACACTGGCATTATCTCAGATCTTAATCAAAACTGTGCTGATTGCTTAGGAGTTGGGCCCTATGAGAGAGGAAATAAGTCAACCTAAAATAGTGATTCAGTTACATTAGTAATGTTGTAAAATTGTTTATTTCTAAAAGAGTTTTAAAAATACAGTTTAAAAAATATAATTCTTATTTTATATTTGCAGAAATTTTGTGTTGTATTTGTCAGACTGCCCATGGTATTATCTATGTTTAGCAATGCAAAGTGAACTTATATCCCCAAGACTTATTGATATTTCAACCAATGGGCATTAATTACTTAAATGAAACAGCCACATCTCAAGGGAAGATACACTGTTAGATTCAACTAATATAAACTTAGAAATGTTTTGCATTATACTGTATTCTCCCTGTTTCAAAGTATTTATAATTTCCATAAAGTTAAATCATGTTAAAGTGAAGAAAACAAGTTTACACAGAGTAGTCAAGAAACTGAATTGCATCTAACTGAATTTTTGCAAATGAATGTGAATCTATTATTTTCCCTGAGCCTCATAACCTCCTCATAGAATATATGCGTTATTATTCCCATTCTCTAGCTGAGGCAGCTGAGGTTTATGAAACTGTGAACTGGCCAAATTTGTACCACCAGTGATGGGTGGGGTGCCGGAATGTTCACCCCCCCAAATACTGCCTTGCTCCATCCGTTGTTTACAGCTCGCCTTGGATGTCATCTTTTCAAATAACCCTTCCCTGACAGCACTAACCACCTGGGCCCCTTTCCTATGTCGTCACCCCTTGCCTAGCCTGCTCGGCTGTGGTGGTTTCTCTGTATCATTTTTCTGTCTGCAATCATTATACAAGTCCCCTGTCTCCCTTAAAGTCTCAGTTTCGTGATGACCGGAACCTTTGTTTGGTTCACCCTGGCGTCTCTGGCACCAAGTATAATGCTTGACGTATTTATATCTCCGTGACTGTTGATCAGACTTTTTTCATTGATATGTGTAATATTAAACAGCATGATTTTGGCTCACGGCCTCCGATGACATTAGCTTAGCCGGGATTTGATTGGCCGTGTGGTCCAAGCTAGAGTTTAGTTTAAATTCTATGGTGCGCACACACCACATATAATTTCATATAGTTCATCTGCTCCAAAGCTGGTTCAGATCGCCTGCCTCGTGTCCCGGAAAAGGATCTGCACTGCCTTCGTGCACCTTAATCTCATTTCTGACATTTAACTGTCACCCTTCCTGACCACCAGCCCTGACAAAAGTTCCGAAGTATTAAAACTTGTGTGTTACACAGCCCTGGTGTGTTTTGTAGTCAGCAGGGCAGTCATGTAGAGTCCTCTTGTCCTGGAGTTTTACACAGATAAAGGGAGGATATAGTTTTGAGAGGAATGCTCCAACTACAAAGTGCATCCTGAAGGCCATTTAGCTCACAATGAAGGTCTGTGTTTAAAATAGCACTATAACAAAGTAACTACAGAGTTTTGGCAAGAGCTTCAACTATTTATAGAACTAAGTAAGGCATAGTAAATAGGGCTGCACTACCCAGTTCTCCCTTGCCATAACCCCAAACTTAGGAGAAGCACTGTAATTATATTTTTCAACTTAAAAAAAAAAAAATCATAGTAGCCATTATCAGTTTAACCATACGGAAGCTCAGGCTGGGATTTCTTTTTTAAATGCATACTTTTGATTTTCAACAGCTGCACTGGGGCTTTAATCATATATTATCTTTATGAAGCCTTTTTCTAACATATGTTAATTGGCTGTTTTCTGTGACAAATTATGAGCTCTTACTTTGATGAGGTTCAATTGCAATCATGTTGGAGTCGAGTATGTAGAGTTTCCACCCCTGCTAGCTCCTCAAACCACTACAAACATCCGCACGTCACTGCAGTGCTGAGTAATGGCAGGATTTGGGCTGGCTGATTTTGCTACAGATTTTTTTTTCCACAGGATATTTTCAGCTTCTTTGTACTAAATCTGTTGCAGGGTTTGCCCTTTTTAGCAGAAGCATGCTCTAAAATTAACATCAAATCTTATTGGAGATTACTATAATACAGTGAGAAATATTTCATAATACAGCACCCAGCGTCTGTTTTGCTTTACTAACATTTTAATACATTTGTTAGACATTTTGTAGAAGAGTCAGTCAGTTGTGAGGCTGGTAAGTGTTTTCTAATTCGTCAGCGTTTTGTAATGTATATTTTGAATTTTGCTCTTTTGAGGAAAAGAACAGTGACTTATTGAGTAGCTGACCAAGTGTATATTTAACTATCATAAAGAAAATGCACATGCTTTTTTGTTTCTTTCTAGGTGTTGCCAAACATCAGTATGCTAAAGATTCCATTGTATTTTCCTTTTTCTTTGTAGTCACATCTGTTGGTCAGTGATAAAAAGAATTACATGTTCCATCAAGGTTAATGTCCTATGAGATGCATAACATCCATTCCAGTCGTCTGTCCTAATGTCAGTTTTTATATATGATTAGGATGAGCAGATATGTTCTAATCCATCTACTCTGAGAACTGTGACAGCCTGCATCAGAAACCAGCAGATGATCACTGATAGCTATTGTTAGACTAGATATAAAAATATAGTGCATTTGTTTATATTCAGAGGAAAGTAGTCAGGTCAATATTAAGGCCTTCAGAAACTGTGTCAAACACCAGTCATACTGGGATTAATTTCTCTATGTTTCTGCCTTGCCACCTAAGGTAAAGGGTCTGTAAACTGAGGTTCTCCAAAGCCAAAGCTTGGGGTCAAATTTCCACATAGGTATTAGAGTTTAGAATAAGATGAGCCAGATGTGAATAGGAGCTACTCCTCAAGAGGCTGTTTTTAATCAGCCGTTTCCCAGGAGTAACACACAGTCAATGAGCTCTAAATCCTGAGGCTACCTGCACACGTAGGAAGGCCTGGGAACATCATTACAGAACTTGGATTTGAGCATATGTGGAAAAATTAGAGCAGAAATTAAGGGTAAGAAAGGTTAACTTCAGAAGTCTTACTTTGGTACTGCTGTTTTAGAGGGTCTTAAAGAGATCATTTCAAATTTTTTTTTAAAGGAATATTAAACTTAACTAAACGCAGGTACTACTCTATTAAAACAGCCTTGTAAATAAGCCAAATGAAAAATTACTATTGATTTATGTTCACCAGAACCATTTAAACATGCGCATTACCTTGAGAAGGTACACATGCATCAATTTCATCCTGAGTAAATAAATATAGTTTTGTTTTTTTTTTCATTAATAGCACTACGGCTAGAGAGAAAGTCTTCAGGAGTCACACGTGATGTTGGAGTCACGCATGATGTTTCAGTGTGACTCTGGAGTCAAGAGGTGCCCTGTCTTGAGCTAGTGGACACAGGAAATTTATTGTAGTTCCACTTGATAAGACACATATAGTTAATTGGCTTTAAGAAAATAAACCAAGGTAAAGAATGATGTGTAAATGAAACAGGGAACTTGACACTTGACTGTATGGAAGCCCCTGAGCCATGTGGCTTAATTGGGGCCAGTTGGGATCATTTAATGATTGCTGTCAGAAGATCAGATTTAATTCTCCTTATAAGAAGACCACAGTGGGACAGAGTTAAACAAATTGTCATCAGAGGTTTCAGATGAACAAAGCCTTAATTAGGTTGATTAGGATGCTGTAAAGGAGATGAAAAGAAATAGAAAAATTGATGAATCATGGGCTTCCATGTTCAGCCATATATAATAGTAATATCAAATATCTGTATTTTGACTTGAGATATGATTATGGTATTTTGAATATTATGTAAATTATCATAGAAGGTTTCTGTGTAAACACTTTACATTTCTAAAGTTTAGCTAGAGACAAAAGTAGATGACATTCAGTGAATGTAAATAGCAGATGATTTATCAAGCATATTCTTCTTAATGTAGAACAAAAACATTGGCAGGAAGACAGTAGTATTTCTCATTCCAAGGTCATTTTTAAATAATTGGTCATTTTTAAATAATTTAAACATTTTAATAAATTGGTAAAGTAAATAACAACAGAGGCAAATCATTTTCAAGAATGTAAGTTTCAATCCATGTAATGTAACATTTGAATACAGATTATTATTTTATTACTTGGC
The DNA here is from genome assembly GCF_001704415.2 of Capra hircus. Lineage (NCBI taxonomy): Eukaryota > Metazoa > Chordata > Mammalia > Artiodactyla > Bovidae > Capra > Capra hircus. The sequence continues at coordinate 22,176,723 of NC_030814.1, forward strand.
CTTTACTTAGAATGTCCTTTTAACCATTTATATCACAATCCTAATAGTATTATGATCATTTACTAGTGATAATACTTAGGACTATGCAGGTGTCTTAAAATGCACTCTTGTTGTTTACACACATATTATGAAAAACTAAAATGTGTTTTTTCTATTTGTTACAATTTTGTGGGAAAATATTCCCTCTGCACAAACACACACATGCATGCAAATGGATTAGTAAGGGTGAAAATCTGTCTAATACACATAGGCTTTTGAGGAAAAAAAATTGTTGAATATTTACATTTTAATAATGAAATATGATGTATTAAAGATTAAGAAAATTGAATGTTTTCAAAAGGAATTCAGATTTTTATCATAACAAGATGAAAATTTATAATAGCGCATCCCCCATTTCAAGCCTAGTGTGCTTTGAAGGCTGACACTTTTGTTTTGCTGATATTGGTGTCATACAGTGCTTAACGTGCTGTGTTCAATAACAGCAACAGGACATCCAGATGCATGTGCTTTTGGAGCGGTTACAGCTGGGGAACAGAACACACTCTGTGATGCTTGGTAGCTCTTGCTTTGTGATGAGGACAGGGCTGGATCTGCGTTGGTGGTGAGCCCTGCCCCATCACTAAATGGCCTTTAGAAGAAAGCAAGGTGGACATGCTGTTGTGAAAAATCAGAAAATCAAAGACTTGATGGAACCCTGACTTAATTACTCAGTATGATGCGGAAAGACTAAAAACTGTGGTGTGGTTGGATAGCACAAGGCTTTTGACATCTTTAGACCATTCGGAGTTTATTTTAGCATGGGATTGGAGAATACTGTTTAAGCTCCACTGTGAAAAATATGTCCAAGGCAAAATATAGCAGGGATGATCATGACGGGGAAGCTGTGCTGCCCTTGTGTTTATTAAATTGTTTATAATGAAATACAGTTGTTTAAAGATTTCTGTCTCTTAAATTCTAGTTTTGTGTAAATAAAATGATTTATATCAGTGATAATGGCAGGTTAGGCCCACTTACTAAATTAATTGCAGGGGTTTTCAAAATGAGTTCTTTTTTAGCCTTATTATATTTCTGACATACATTTCATCTCCTTTTGTCCTTGGGGAAAGATATTAAAGTAGGACTAGAAACATTAATGTAGAGTTTTCAGCAGCCGTGGTCATTGGGAAAATTGATATATTTCCCTAGTTATTTCCACTTTTGCAGCCTGAAGCTCTTCCATGACTGATACTTATGAGAAACTTCTTAATTTTTATAACACTGTAAATTTTTCTTCATATAATGATTATTGCTAATGGGTAAATGAGGTATTACCTTCAGAAGTTGCCCATCATCATCTCTGCAAAGTGAGGTCTTCATGGTATAAGTAAAGACTACATGGTTCACTTGATAACCTTATTGTGCATAACTCTCAATTTGCCTCAAAACTGAAGCAGTCTTAGAAGTAGTAAGCCACGTTCTCAGTCCTACTTTGGACCTAGCCCTCACCTACCGTACTACATTTAATGATTACACTATCCTAAAGATGAAGAAGTCTTTCCCAACAGTTTTGTAAGGCAGGGGGAACAAACAGTGGTTCCAAGTGATTTAATTATTAGTCTGTAATCAGCCTCCACTTCTCACAATCTCTTATCCCATATATGAGATGCCATATAAATACAATGAAAGATTAAGTGTGATTATCAGTCTTCTTCATGTATAAATGAAAAATGTTCTTAGTAGTCATTAAAAATAGTGATAAAGACCTGAGAGATAAAAATCTTAATGAATTAATTCATTAATCAACCAATAGTTATTAGCTCCCACTGTACGCTTGGCACTGGGGTAGAAACTGAGGATGCAAAAGTCAGGCAAGCCAGACTTGGCCCACAGATGTGGAAGTCAGCAGACAGAATTTCTATTATGACATGCACCAAAGGAAGGCACGGCACTCTGAGTCCTCATAGGAGCATTTGATGTGATCAGGAGTGTGGAGTGCTTTCTGGGAGGTTAAACGGGCACTGAGTCAGAAAGGAAGGGAAGAAGTTACGGAGGCACAGAGGAGAGGGAGGAACATTCCAGGCAGAAGGAATTGCATATGCAAAGGCCCGGTGGTAGGAAGGAGCATGGCGGGTGTGAGGAACTGAAAGACAGTTGACATTATTTATTATCTGTATGTGTGACATTATGTTACTGTTTTGAAAATGACTCAAAATTAATCATATTAACTTGGAATAAATCAAAAAAGTAACTTTAGTTTGGCATGATGGTACTTAGCCGGTGGAGAAGAATGGGTAAATTTATTATCCTTAAGAGGATGCCTTTGTTATGTGTCTTCAGAATGAGCTCAGCTTTCATTCATACCTAGGGTAATATAGCATTCTATATAATACATGGTAAGCTTAGAAATGGAATAACTTTGAAGACCAAGGGAATATTCCTTAACTCATAAGATATCACACAGTTGACTAACAATAAGATTAATAATTATTATAATATCTTTGGGAGCTCCTCGATCTGGAAGATCCCCTGGAGGAGGAAATGGCTACCCACTCCAGTATTCTTGCCTGGAGAATTCCATGGGCAGAGGAGCCTGCCAGGCTACAGTCCGTGGAGTTGCAGAGAGTTGAATGCAACTGAGTGACTAACATTTTTGAAGTTCAGAATACTTCTTAAGAGAAAAAAGTGAAAGTTCTACTTGTTCCTTTTAACCAGAATATAATTAAAGGCCTCATATGTCTTTCAAATACACCATAAAGCAGAAAGTTAAATGTATCTAGATGCAGCATAATGAGCAAAGTTTTCCACTTAAAATAATAATGCATCATTTAATTGTTTGAATTATTAATACGAGGCTTGAAGCAACTGGGCTTATGTTCATTTTTGTCCTTTGCTAAGTAACCAGCTTGTATTTATTTAACCGTATAATTTCTTGTATGATGTAGCATGCTCGGTTTTCAGCCTTGAGTTATTACAAAACGTTTTATGAAGATGCTAATGTCAGTTAAAATGTGCGTCAGTGAAAAAGTTATTTGCTAATGTGAGTAAAAGAAAAACAGAATTCTTCATTGCAAACTGACATCACATTTTTAAATGTTTTATCATTATTCATAGGCTGTTTTTATTTAAGTGATTGCACTGTGCTTATTGTAGCAAAATACATGTTTTGCAAAGATAAGTTTAGCAGCAGAGAATTAATTTCTTCCCACATCTTTTAATGTGGCATGGCAGTCTCACTCTAAGATCAAAACATAAAACTGAAGGTTATGTTTAATTTCTAAATCAAAGTGTTGTGGGAAGATGATTGAAATCTGAAGATGACTCAGATCCACTTGATATGTGGTTTTCTTCCTACAGAAATCTTATGGTAGACTGCCATTTCCATGTTAGAACGAGCCTAATAGTGATGAGATTAAAATAAATAGTTTCACTATATACTGAAAGTTTGTTAGTTACTTTGATTCTTAATCTGAATTCTTGTTAAGAAAATTGAAAATAACTTAGGTATCTCTTGAAAAAATTGAAAAACTTAATTTGAAAATTTCAGTAACTTAGGTATCTTTTTCCTCTCCCCACCACCATCCAGTATATCTTTTTTTTTTTTCTAAATGGAGGCAAAGAAGTAATCTGTGTATTTTCCAACACTGATTTTTTTCCACAATTTTCATGATTCTGTTTTTTACCAAAAAAATAAATAAATAATGTATCCATTTGGCTCTTCGCCTGTATATAATTCTTCATGTGCCTCGAGGGAGTGAATTAAGGTTATATGGCTGCATGAGCTGTGTTAAGATGATTTTGGTGAGGCGTGGCAAATGGTTATTGCTCTGTATCTCCTACTTCACCAAAATGAACTTATTTGTCTTCTTATTTTTTTCTTCCAGCAGTCAGACAGAATACTAACCTAGAGCTGAAATGGATTTTTTTCTTCCTCAGGTGTCTTAAAAATAGGAGTCAGAAATGTCCCGTGTCTGGAGTTCTCTGCTTGGCCCTTATCTGAACCTCTCAAAGGCCTCCCTGTGTGGGGCGTGCAGCCCAGCACCCTCAGACAGTTCTGCTCAGAGAAGGAAGTGAAGAGTTTTGGTTCCCATTTTACACTTCTGGAACAGTTTAGGGAAGGAAGCACCTTTACACCTTTTATTGTTCGTGGTTGCTGACATCATATCCTTCCCTGACCAGCCTGTGCGTGTTTCCTGCCATTCTGTCAAGATTCTTCTGTGTTACTGGGAGGGATTTGTGGGAGGGAGGGAGAGAGGAAGAGAGCAAGAAAGAGGGGGGAAGGGGGGAGGAGGTGTGTGTCACTCAAGGGAACTGGTTTGTAAATGCGAGAGCCCCGGGTGGGAGAAGGAGCTTTAGCATCTGTCCACAAGAAATCCTTCTCTCCTTGGGTCTCAAACCACTTTGCCTTCATCTGTCTGCTTATGCCAAACTCAAAGTGAACAGAAGCCTGCCATAATGAAGTTCCCCTTTTTTTTAGTAAGCAGCCTGATTTTATTTTTCTTATATTTAGGTTGGCAAAAAGAAAAAAAAAATGCAGAAGACTGTAGTATAGAGTGTAACTATGGTAGACTGTTTTTTTTTTTTAAATTACTGATTGTTTCTCTGTAGCTCTGTCATTTTCCAAGAATTCTTCTTTTATGTGGAAAGAAGTAGCGGCAAGGCTGCTGGAATTATTTTAAGCTTATGGTTGATTGTACATAATGAAAGTTCTCAGTGTAACTCGAATACTACTACATGTAGTTTAGCGGTTATATCCTTTTCTTCATATACATACAAAGCAATTTTTCAGATTAATGAGATTATGTAATCTCTTTTTCAGCCTCTCTAGGCCTTCTAGAAACTAATTCTTGAAACCAACTTTGCAGAATAATTTTTGTGTAAAAATCAGGTTGAAAAAATAGTTATGCTAGGAAAACAGCTACTGAGCTGTTATTGACCTTCCTAACTCTTTGAATTTTTACTGACAACTTTGAAACATGGTGACCCATAATCAAATAGTCTTTAAGCCGAATAGTCCAAAGCACATTTTACTTCATGAAAACAATCTCATCATCACCACATCTGCTCCTGCATATGTACTTAATCATATCAAATTTTGCATTTCAGAAATGTTCAAAAAGCAGCACCCTTCAAGACATATTCATCTTTATGGGAAGTAAGATATTTGAATGCTATTAAAATTTAACCTTACATTCTCTCTACCTTGTATATTTCACAAAGGAAAGTATATTTAATGTCATTTTTAATCAGCTATTTTATATATTTATACATATTGATACAAACCATTTCTTTCTGGCAGAATATGTCCCATTATGTTTAAGAATTAAAAAAAAAAAAATTCCTTGCTCTGCTCTTTTTAAGAAATGTCCCTTGTTTCAAAGTTGTGAAATATGGGGTGGTGAGATGGAAGAACTCTCCTAAGTTTGATTCATCAGGAGCTCTGTCCTTCGAGGAGACTCTTCTCCAGGGATGTTTCCCTACTCGTTTGGTTATTTGTATTTTGAAATCAGGATCTGCAGAGGTTCTCATCTTCCCCGCCTCGTTCCACTCTCTAATCTGTTCACCCTGACCTTCCACCTTAAAGTGAATAAGCGCTTAGGCAGGCATAGTCCTGTAAGCCGATAGTGCCACCGGCCTCAGCTCAATGAAAGAAAGGAAATTGTCCCATATGCATTTGCTGTGGATTCATGGGTTGGCTTTTCTGTGACCGAGGAAGCCTGCTTGTCTCTTTGGGGTCTTGCACATGCATGGGAAATACCATTCTAACGTGCTGCTTGCTTCTAAGGTAAGACGGTAGGAAACACAGGAAAATTGTCCAGTTGAGTGATATTTTAGACTGACTCTAAAAATAGATAGATGGACAGTGTTTGGCAATAGTGAATATGCAGTTGTTCTTTGTGGATTTTTCGTATTTTAATGTAATTTTTAATGTATCTTGTAGCTAATTTTTTCCTGTCTGTCCAAATGTGTGTTATTTATATAACTCTAAAACTTTGAACTACTTCCAACATTCAAAATTACTGCTGGAGTAATCATTTTGATGAGCTCTGTGTGGTCGTGAAATTACTCAACATATATATATATATATATATATATATATATATATATATTCTCAGAGGCAGAACTGAGCTGTAGTTTCATAGAAGGCATTGGGAAAAAGAGAATGGATAGTCTTAGTATTTAAGCAGCACTTAATCCACCAGAACTAATTATATCATAATAGCTTCTGCAATTAGATAATCACAGAAAACTTTAAAAAAATTTATTCAAGGTGATAAAGAATTTAGAAATTAAATTAAAGAAATCAAAAGACAGCTAATGTGATCAGACCAAGTGTGCAACAGTTCCAATTCCTGTTCCAATAACTTTGAATTGGAGCCAAATAATCTATTAAATAGCCAGGACATGGGCTTAATGTTACATAATACATGTGGGAATTTATCAGGTCGGTTGTCAGACACCGACTAAAATAAACAGGGAAACTCTGAGCAACATGTTAAGTATTTGCATTCTTTGAGGGAAGAAGGGATAAAATGATTAAAGCTGTTGCTTGCAAATTAAGAAGCCATTTGTGGAATGCCTTTTTTTTTAACTTCCACATTTCACAGCAATTCACTTTCACTCAAATATTTTCGGATATAATTTAAACAAAGAAGAATACTTGCAATACCCTGGATTCTCTGGATTTATCTTATATTATCAATGATCACTTCTCTCATTTTATTTCATGGCCTAAGATATCCAGTATATAATTTTGTATCTTACTACCCAAAAAGATATCATATGTCTTCTTAAAATATTTAAAAATAGGGGACTGACAGCTTATAGTCATAAATGGAATAATACTCTAATTTTTGCACCATTTCTTTCTTTTCTGTGAATGATTATCTTTTTTGATTCTTGTATTCAAAATATAGCTTAAGGACTTTCAAAAGGAAAAGAACTCACAGCTGATAGCTGCTTGTTATGTAAGATTAAATATCCCACATTATTTTTACAGTGTTCCCATTACAGTGACTTTTTAAAAGTAAGATTAAAAGATTTAGATTTAAATTAGTTGACATTTACATATATCAAATAGCGCTTTCATAATAGTCCATCCTATTTGCATAACGAGGGACGTTATCACCTCTGCTGTCAAAACATGAGATTGTTTTCCCTTCAGAAATGAATTAGCTGCCCTACTTAGCATACACAGGTACATAAAGGTTCATTAACTCTCTGATTTAGGTAATTTTTCATAACAGAAGGGTAAAAATAGTCACCTAATTTCATTAAAAAAATACTAAGAAACTCTTTGCAAAAGATATATTTCAAGTGTTGGGCTTTAAAGAATAGTTTTCATCATTTAAATGACGTTAAATTACTTATAAGAGTCTTTTAATTATAAAAACAAACCATTTCTACTTGATATGCTCCTGCGTGTGGTATATCATGTACTTTTAATAAATACTTATTTTCTGTTCATTTGATTTGTTTAGTTCCACAGAATTAAAAAAAAAATAGAACGTGACAGTTCTTGTGAAAGTGGCTTGCTATTAAAGTAGTGCTTGATCTCTGTCTTTTGTTCAGCAGGAACGAATGCAGGAATTTGGGAACTGAGCAGCGCAAGTGCTGAAGAAGGAGATTTGTTTGGAGGAAACAGGAAAGAGAAAGAAAAGGAAGGAAAAAATACATAATTTCAGGGACGAGAGAGAGAAGAAAGACGGGGACTATGGGGAGAAAAAAGATTCAGATTACGAGGATTATGGATGAACGTAACAGACAGGTGAGTGGGGTAAACTTTTTTGGTATTATTATTTACATGGACCGTTTATTACATTTTTTCCTCCCAGATACATTAAGGGTATTGAAAGCATTTTGAGCTTATCCATTAAGAAAAGATTTAGTGAGTTAAATGTGGTCTGCTTAAGTGCTAATATTCTCTTATATGTACAGGGTAAAAATCATCCTGTGGGTAAAAAATATACTTTACACAGTCATGATTATTCACCTTCTACTTCAACATTAATTTTAAATGGGAGCTGCATTTGTGTAACATAAATAGCTTAATAATTGAGTTAATAAGCATAATATTGCTCTACTGCACGCATCACCAAATAAAGATATTCTTAGATTCGTGGGAATGAGGCCTTTTGTGGTCCTCCACCTAAAGGTTTATAATATGGGCTAAATATCCTGTATAAAAATAGTTTTCATTCTGTTCACAGTGAAAGAGACTTTGAAATACATTCAAAATATTTAACATTGTGCTAAAAACAACAAAGATGCCCCCACAAAATATTAGCACCTTCAAACATACAGGCAAGAACCATCAGTTAATCCATACCATTTCCTTTAAACCCTTGAGTTTTATAAACCTAGAGGCACCTGATGTTATAATTTGCTTTTAGAACTCCAGTGATACCTTTATGATACAATTAATCTATGGTAAAGACTTTATGCTCTATTCAGCAAAGACTTGTATATTATGAATATTTGTGATTTGACTCTCTTTTTCTTCGCACTTGGGGAGAGCACATTTAGTTAGGTGAAGTAAGACTAGCTGCATGACCAAGATGGAGCTGCATTTAAACAGCTTTTACTAAAGTGACCCTTATTTTCCATTGGTTTCCCATGTATCTCCTAATCACTTCCCCATGATTTATCATCCCTTGAAGCTCCAACCATCTTTCCTTTGTTAAAAAGAGTATTTAAGCTCCAATGTCTAACTGCTTCTTTGAGTTTCATTTCTTTTCTGTGAGCCCCTGTGATTAGTGTCAATGTATTCGTCATTCGCTCAGTCATGTCTGACTCTTTGTGACCCCGTGGACTACAGCCCGCCAGGCTCCTCTGTCCATGGAATTCAGACAAGAACACTGGAGTGGATAGCCATTCCATTCTCCAGGGGATCTTCCTGACCCAGGGATAGAACCTGGGTCTCCTGCATTACAGGCAGATTCTTTACTGTTTGTGCCACCAGGGAAGCCCCCTTTGAATACAGAAATATTAATAAATTTGTTATTTTTCTTCAAAAAAAGAATAGTTGGGTGGTTTGTTAATGTTAAATTAACATTAGGATGGATGCAACCAATAACAGATACCAGTTCTAAGAGACAGTGCTGCCAGATTCCAACCACTGCAGTGGATAATGGAACCTACAGAACAGACGCTCCTTGACCCTGGGGGAGAAGAGTGTCTTGCCTGTTGCCCATTGAAAGCTAAGAGGACAGCCTTCGGGAAGCCCCGCCAGACTGTAATTTCCCCCAGATAAAAATGTTCTTTCTTCCCTGCTGTGCCTTTCTGTCTTCTTGGACCTTCAAGTGAGACTAGAACTTATTTGTGCTTTAAAACTTTTTATTGCTTCTTGTGTAAATTATAATAAATGCAAGTTGTTATTTATACCGTCAAAGCCAGTATGCCATTAAGTGATAAAGAAACTTTTGAGATTTTCAGGTTTATACTCCTTTAAATTACTGTGTTTAAGGTACATATGACTTGAACTATTTTTGGTGAAAATTGAGCTAAAGGACAAATAATGCTAAGATTTATGATGGATTCCTTCAGTATTTTCCTAAACATTGTTTATTGCTGTGGGTCAAGCCAAAAAGCAATAATTCTGTCAATATTAAAAAAAAAACCCACAGTATTTTTAATTGATTTATAGCTTGAAATTGAAATTAAGACTGAAGTATTGAACATCATATACCACTAACTATTTAGACCTTACTGTTTGGGCTAGCACCTATTTGGGGGACAGTCAAAAATATATATGAATTAGCACCTACACTTTATTAATAATACCAGGTAGTATGGGGGTTCATGAAATTTATAGGATCTTCTTTCTGCTTACAAAGACAAAAGAAAGTTTTTGCAGGTTGAAGTCATGAGTTTTCATTATGCTTTATAAAGAAATACGAAGCTCATATAAGCATGCAAGAATGTTAAAACACTAACTGTTGAGCTACAAGTGACCGTTTCTTCATAATTTAAATATAGCTGCATCTACAATTGCTATCACTGTCACCAATATTAGAAGTCATGATAACTTTTAAGAGAATAGAATGTGTTTAAATTCAGTTTAATTAGTCTTATCTTTTTTAATCCTGAAGACTAATTCCTTGCTTTTATTCTATAGAATGTAGGATCTGGGTGGTCTTTACTTAGGACCTTCCTGATGGCTCAGAAGGTCAGGCATCCATCTGCAATGCAAGGAGACACGGGTTTGATCCCTGGGTCAGGAAGATCCCCTGGAGAAGGAAATGGCAACCCACTCCAGTCTTCTTGCCTGGAAAATTCCATGGACAAGGAGCCTGGTAGACTGCAATCCATAGGGTGGCAAAGAGCCAGACATCCAGACATGACTAAGCACACGAGCACATACATACACCGTCTTTTCGTCAGTCTTTAGGTTCAGTTGGCCTTGTGATTCAGTACTCTTAAATAGAATTAGTAATATTGAAAACTTCCATGTTTCAGTATATTTCAGTGATTATTGTAAATGGCTATTGACAATCTTAAACAGCCATCTTACTTAAAAATACTCATCTGCGTGCCTCTCGTCTACTGCGAGAGTGATCGTAAGAGCCGTTTGGGAGAGAGCCTAGAAGATGTAGGTCACTTCTAATAATCAGCACCAGCAAATCTGCGACAGCGTGTCGTCCAAAGTGAGGAGACACCCCTAACCTAGGCTCCCTTTAAAGTGCATGTTCAGATGTTGAAAAGAAAAGCATTCACTGCTTTGCCCTTTTGGAAGCTTCCCCCCACTGTAGACTCCTTAATAGAACCTCATACAATAGCTCACTGTCATCTTTTCTCAAAGGCAGTAAAAGCCTGCCCTGCCGTCACAGGTGTTTATTTGGCTATACAGAACAGGGTGTGTTTTTACAGAATAAGAAATATTGGCTTAAAGTGTGAAATGAAATATTACAGAGCTGATGTGATAAGTTGTATATCATTAAGAAATAAAACTGTGGGAAAACAGAGCGGCCGACTGTTTAAATTGAATTTTGCCCTTACTTTATTTTTCATTATGGCAGTAGGCAACAGCTAAAATTCAGGAACTCTGATTATATACATAAAATAGTTTCGGGGAGGGAAAAAGTAACAGCTTGTTTTTTTTTTAATTTTCCAGAGTCTCCAAGTTTATGAAAAGCACTAATTTCTCAATCTCTAACCTAAACAAGGTGATTTCTTAAGCTACTATATAAAACTAAAATCATGAATTGTCAATTTGTCTCCCAGAAGTTTTCAAATAATTTGAAAGTAGCTACACGTACCAAGAACTACATATTCCATTTAATCCTCATTAATTCCATTTACAGCTGAATAATTCATTTATTTATTAAGTCAGCAAATATCATTTGTTTGCAACCTGCCTAACATGAAGTGCTCAGTGATAAGCCAATTGAATCTTATTCAGCTTATTGTCTGCTGTGGAAGTCAGCAGCCTGGTTCTGTAAAGGGCCAGATAGCAAATATTTTTGACCTTGTGAACCACACAATCTCTGTCTTGGATGCTCAGTTCTACCCTTGGAGTGAAAGTGGCAAAGGACAACACGTACACGAATTTTAATGTGTCTATGTTTGAATAAAACTTTACTGGCAAAAACGGGAGGCAGACAGGATTGGCCTGTGGGCCTAGTCAGATGAACCAGACGTGAGATATGTAAATTTATAACAAAAATTTGGTTCACATGTGTTATGAATGAAACTACCCAAATGCTATGAAAGAATAACAGGAGGTGCTTTATTTAGATTGGGGGTGGGAGAAAGGCTTCCCTAAGGAAACGCTGAAAGATGGGAGCAAAGAGATGTTTCAGAGTTCGGCAGGAGACAGCATTCCAGAGGAACAGTGTTTGCAAAGCTCCTTGAGAAAGGGAAGAGCTGGCTGAAGAGTCGAAGGAATGCCCCAAGGAACTTACTTGAGCCTCCTGTGTGTAACTTTAGAGAGATGAGAGAAAAGGTTTAAATGCTAGGCAGGGCCCAGATCATGCAGAGCTTTGAAGTCAGAGAGTTAACACTGGGAGGTGGCCAGGATTTGAGCCCAAATCTTTCAGATTCAAAAACAAAGTGAGCTGTTTTTCAGTTACATCATGCTGCGTTCTGTATAAGATAATGGCTTAGAGCATAGGTTTATGTCATCACTTTCTCCCACTACATACATCATCCTGCGTCCAGCATATCATGGTGAAGAGCATAGTTTTTTGTTTTTTGTTTTTTTTTTTTTTTTTTTTTTTTAAATTTTAAAATCTTTAATTCTTACATGCGTTCCCAAACATGAACCCCCCTCCCACCAGAGCATAGTTTTTTAGAGACACATAAACCTTGCTCAGGCCTGAGTTCTGCCTGCTACTAGCTGTGTGACCCTCCAGCAAGTAACTTGACCCCTCTGAACCTTGCTTCCCTCATCAGCAGAGGGGAAGATTGAAAAATAGTACCTGCTTCATTGGGTCGTTGAAATAATTAAACTGGGGGATAAATGTAAAGTACCTAGCGTGTGATGAGTGCCCGAGAAATTTACCTATTAGTTATCCCTGTTAAGACTCGAGGTCTTTGAACCATTAGTTATTATAGATAATGTGATTTCTGTCAAAACAACTCCTGTGCTGTGTAGCACCCTAGAGAATGGTACCTGAACCTTCAAGTGGATTGTTACCCACTTGAAAGGGTATCAGGGAGATGGAAGGAAAAGTGGAACACAGTAGAGCATGTATGCATGCTTACAACTCTTTGTGACCCCATGGCCCACCAAGCTCCTCTGTTCATGGGATTTTCCAGGCATGAATACTAGAGTGGGGTGGTCCTTTCCGACCTAGGGATCAAACCTGAGTCTCTTGCTTCTCCTGCACAGACAGGCAGATTCTTTTACCACTGTGCCAGCAGGGGAGCCTGAAACAGAGTAGAGTTGGGGCACCAAGGAGCCTTTGGAAGCTAACAAGGGGCAAGAGAATCATTTCTAAGCAAGAGCCAGGATGGCAGAGGATGGCTAGTGAGCAGGAAGAAAAGTCACACAGAACATTTGTAGGGCAGGGTTCGTGCCAAGGATGGGGAGAAGTAATTTCCCAATTTCTTACGCTTGTGGGACTTACTTTCAAATGTATGTTCCTGACCAAATTATTCTGAACTACTTGTCACCATTTTTATCACGTCTAGCTTGCAGCTTATTCTCACACTACAATTTCAAGTCTCTCCACCTGCATTTTTTGTTCTTACCTGTGAGTTACCTTCATCAATTAGGCAATAATCTTAGCCTCCTTCATATGGTACCAGTTGTTACTGTGCTTCTGAAACAGCCAGATTTTTAAATGAGTTTTGTCCTCATGTGACTCTTTCTGCAAACAGAATATACTTAGAAATCTGTTATATCTGTTACATCAAGAAAAAGGATATATGAAAATCAGGCATGCTTAACCTAAACCTGTTTACTTAATGTGTTTGTATTTAAAAATTTCAGCTTTTCCACTTTGAGAGGATAGGAGAGACACACACCCAAATTTATTTGTATGACTTGTTCTAAAGAAGATATTTACATATTTGAATAACTACCAGAGAGAAATATTTGCCAAAGAACCCAGTTACGACCTAATATAGTAAGTTAAGGCATAAAGATTATTAAATGTCTTAAATTCTTTTCTTCCATCAGACCTGGCACAATAAGTTTTTGCCAGCAAACAAAATTTCAGGTAATTATCAGTGCAATATCTGGAGCACAAATTAAAGACAATTAGCAACATTCTCCTGCTAATAGAATTCCAGGAGAATCCCCTTATGACTAAAGGGGATTAGTCATAGCTGTTACATTTTGTAACTTTTTCCCTTTTCTTATGTCCCTATCTTCATTTCCGTACATGACTTATGATTATTTTAAGTGGGCTCAGAAAAAAAAAAAAAGAAAACTAAAGAAATATGTTCAGTGTAGATGCAGTCTCTGACAATTTCTACATACTGAGGTTTTTAAACTAAATCTGATATTTTCTAAACTAAACTGAAAAAAATAAAAGAGGTGCATTGATTTTCTCAAATGACTCTTTTTTAAAAAACGAAGTTTTTCTCCTTAATTTTCTTAGTTTGTCTCTATTTTAGGTCCTTAGAATTTTAACCAAAATTTTCAATGGAATTTTTACTGTAATGTTCTTTCAAGGTAATATCCAGAATATCAGGGAATAAAAAGGCTAATTACGGAACTAAACTTGAGAGTTGTAGCCTACTAACCTAATATAAAATTTATTGAAGTTGAGAAAGATTCAATCGTTAAATGTGAGGAACTGGATAACATAGAAATACAAATAAATTGCTTCAAGAAAATTTTTTTTGATAAATTCTAAGCCAAGAGTTAGAAGAGAGTCATCTAAGCACACTTTTCTTCTATCGTCTTCACAAACAGAACTTCCAGACTTGTCAGTTGCTTGTATGCAAGTCAAGCAAATACAAATTATTTGAGAGCAAACTATGCTTTAAATACAAAAGAAGCATTATCCATGTTAGACGGTGAATATCTGGAACCTTTTTTTCAAATTAAGTGGTTAAAAAGTTCAATCAGTGCCAAAGTATTGTGTTTTTTTAAATCTCTAAATCCAGAATAAACCTGGAAATAACTCATGATGGTGATGATGATACCACTTTTCCCTCAATACCATTTAACAAGTCACTGGTAAATTCATATTAAATTTTTTCATTAAACTGATTTTATAAAATGAGTCAATACATAAAAATAGGATATATCATGGCAATGCATTAGGACCCAGCAGTGCACCTCAGAATTCGATTGCAAGGTATTTTGACGCAGCCTGTGCATGCCTACTCAGGGGTTCCCCATGCATATAAATTAAATCACTCTTTTGTTATTCATAAAATCACCAAGAGGAAGAGTTGAAATTTTATCAGAGAGTTGAAATTAACTGGTGAGAGACTGAAAAAGAAAGCCAGAAGGGAAAAGTGACAAACTTCTTCTGCAAGATTCCAAATCAAAGCAAGTGTAACCAAAGAGCTCAGATGTATGTTTAACAGCTGTGACATCAAGCCATTCCTTTCTGTTCTGTTCCTGTCAGTTTGAAAACAATTCACAAATGATCGCCCAGCTCTGTGGACGAATCACAGAGATAGTACACAGCACATTTTCTGTACATTCCATGTGGTGTGGGACATTTTACACTTTTATCGCTAGATCTATTTCTTTTTTGCCAAAAAGATATTATCTGAACTGCCATGTAACCACTCATTAGTTTTTACTTTAGTGAGAAGTCCAAGAGAGCCCAAAATGTTCATAAGGAAAAGGGTAACTGTCTACTCTTGAATTCTATCTCTGGATTTAAGAACTAAGCTCTGAACTTGAGGGCTTCAAGACTTTTGCTGTTTCAGTTCTAATTTGTGTATCTCATACAATTTCCATTTAAAACTATAAAAAAATTTCAGTGCTTGTATTTATCGTGTCTCACTCACCCTGGGTAGCAAGTTGGCACTGAATGGCACCTTCCACCTCTGAGTGCATGCACACATCATTCTGTGTGCTGCTGATGCCCCTGTGCTCTGCAAATGCACAAACTTTCTATAACATTGTATTACTGAGAAACCAGCACTAAAAATATTAACATTATAAATAGACCATATATACGTCATAAACGAAGAAGTTTCTTCCAAACTGTAGATTAAAGAACATGTTGCTAATTGTTTCAGAAGCCTTGTATTTTGCAGTCTAGACTTCAAGATTGTAATTTATTCATTTAAAATGAGCTCCTTCGAAAATTATTATAGTAAAAGTATTTTTAAACCTTACATCCCAGATAGTCTTACTGAAGACAGGTGGAACCCCCGCCCCCACCAAGAATAATGACTTTGTTTGAAAGGAGGGAAAAAAATAACAACATAGTTACAGTAAATGAAATTCCATAATATGGAATATGTATTTGTGTTTCTTTTGAAATATGTTGGACCACTAATAGGAATAAGAGAACCACTCTAAATGTTTAGATATTTGACTTTTAATTTTAAGTTGGAACAGCTTAGCTTAAGACATCACTAACATTTAAATAACATTTCAACAAATGTAACTGTTTGGAAACTACAACGGAGACAGCCTCCTGCCTTCTGTCTTCCAAGGATTGATTTGGAAGGCCCTGAGGGAGAAAATATTGGAGTTGGGAGGTAAAACTGAAGCCATTGTGGAAAGGAAGAAGTCATGCTCTTCCTGTTATGACAGGAAACATAGACAAATGTGCTTCCTGAGCATTCGCTCAGCGGGGAATGAAGCAGTCTTTGACCTTTACCTTAGGTACATTCTGGCTTTGTTAAACTAGTAAACATGTTTTTGACCCCAAAATATTAATCTGGTTTATTTGATTCTTTTCAGACTCAAATGATATGTTTCATGTATACAAGATAAAGAGAAATAAGCATTTGTTTCATGACTGCATCCGCAGATTGAATTTAGAATGTAAATCAGCCTCTTAAGAAACGAAGCAGACCTCAAGAGCATGTATTAAAAAATGTAAAACATATTGCATTATATCTAGTCTCTTTTTAAAACCCAAAACATTCTGAAGCTTGAAAGTGGACCACAATGCAATCTTTTAAATCCTAAGTGTAATCATTATAGCTTATCGTCTTCCTTGTCCTCATGTATATAAACATATCAGAAATCAGCCATGACAAGTTTTAAAACTCAGACTCTGCTTTTGCTAATAGATACTCAAGTTTAACCCATGCTTTTATTACACTTCCTCAAAATAGCGTGCAAGGCACAAGATTTAAAGGCCCGTTCTGAGGGTTGGGGTGTTGACTTAGGGTGAGGGGGTCTGTAGAGTTCTAAATTCCATATGCTGAGCCCCCCTATTTTAATCCTTTTATGGCGTTCAGAATTTTAGGAAGGATTGCCTGCAACCCTTTGGAAATCCTACTGCATTGCAGCAAAACGGGGCTCAATTTGCTGGAGGCTAACGAGGACAATAGTCCCCTTTGCAGCAGAACACACTGCTGTCTCATCCTCGCAAGTTATGCTGGAGGGTTACAAGCACATGGTAGCACTCTGCTTAAAAGAGTCCCTCTCTGCTCTTTAAAGAGCCTTTCATTTATGGTGGCAGGCCCCGTCATTGTATAAAGGAGCGCTTGTCTAGAACACAAGTCTGCAGTGGCCCTACTTCCTCCCACCGAAAGTAATCATCAGGCCTAAAGCTCGCAAGCCTTTCTAATGACAGACTGAATTAAACAAAATAAAATTGAAGAGGAAGACTTTAGAACAGTCACACCATTACTTACTGTCAGGAACAAGCCGGGGGAAGAAAAAGAGCATTTAAGAGGGCATTTCCCTTTTTTTTTTTTTCAATTAAAGATTGTCGTGGCAGACTCTTGACTCCATCGCTAACCCTTTAAACACAGAGAGAGACCTAGATGCTCTCTGGATTAGAGAGCGCATTGTATCCGCCAACTGCCCATCTCATTCCTCATTAGTCACTCCATTTCCTTAACTGGGAGGAAGCGGAGAGATTCTCTAGGCTGTGGGTGAGGAGGGGTGGATCTAAAATATTTTCGTAAGATGACAGTTGTATTCATTGTGACTCTCTTTGGGAAAAACAAAACAAAACCTGATAAAACCTCAAAACTTTGAAAATAAAAGTAGCTGGGTTTATTAGTCCCAAACTATGAAACTACTATTACTTTATGAGTTGAAATGAGTAAAAAGTCCTCCACTCATTGAGCGGTTCAATTAAGATCAGTATGAAAAATTCTGATTGGTGGGAAGAAACACTGGAGATCCATAGATAAAGTCACGCTTGCTCCCCTTGGTAATACATCTGAAGTCATTTAGAGTTAGGTCTCCATTATTCTCATAAATGTGAATAGCTGCTTTTTCCGAAGGTCTTTTTCCTTTCATTTATTCTTGCCTATAAGGTGCAAGGACTCTCACCGTTAAAATGTGGCAGGAAAGTTCTCCTGAGGTGAGTTTATGAATGGAGCCAGGATTGGGAGGGTGAACAGAGGCCTGCGTGTGGCGTGGAGACTCATTATTAAATGCCCTTTCTGTTACCCAGTCGTCTAATTTCCCTGCCCTGTAGGAAATGACACAGGACTTGTCCTCTGTTTTAGAACTTGTTATTTACATTGACTGTGAGTAAATCAGAGACCCACCTCTTTTATTCCGGCCGTAAACAGGCTTGTATTTGCTACCAACCAAAATGCTTCTCATTTTGTGAAATTTAAATAAACATCCATAAATATAGAACGAGTGTGTGCCCGCTAGTGCATACGTGTGGTTCTCACTGGCTTTGGCGGTCCTGTCTAGAGGTCTGAGGACAGAGGTGGCTGTGGAGTCCACACAAAAGGAGCTTTGGTTTATTGTCAGAACCTAGAAACCAACTTCTCAGTGTTAGTATTTTAGTTTAATTTTTTTTTTTTACTTTAGTCTAGAAAGCTATCCTTATACTAATTAATAAGTTGTGCCACTACTCTGCTGCTTCTACTCCTCAGAATTGCTGACAGTTCTTGCTGTACTTGTACAATGCTTGATGAGTGGCTGTCGAGGCCCATGCTGTGCTGACTTTCAGCCCCTAAAATGCGCTGTTATCTCAAAGAGGGTAGAAATGCCAACTAATGGGAAGAAAGATGGATGTTGTGTGAAGAGGTCTCTATTTCTGGCTCATCAAGGACTAGTTTTGTGACCCTGGAATAAGGCAATCCATGCCTTTCTTTGCAGTATCATCTGAGAAATGGGGATGATAAACTGTGCCAAATGATAACTTCAAAGAGATGCTGTCAGATGTAGCAAGATAGCTTATAAAGTCTTTGAACTTCTTAGAAAAAATTGACCAAAGTCAACACTCTTATCTAAAAACAGTTATAAAAAAATATATGCTCCAGTTTCACCAAAAAGCCCCCACATAAACTGGACCCAATCCAGTTTTTCTCCTATCCATTTTTACCAAATGTATGTTTAAAAACATACTTACAGTAAACTGTAAGCCAGTGTGACAAAAAGAAGGAAAAATAACTCTGTGAAATTTTCTCCCTCAGTGGCAAACTTCCTATTAGCATAGTTTGGGCTTGCATAGAGATTCATTTTGAATTACAAAAAAGAGTAATTATTCCATCCATCTATCCATTCATTCATTCAACAAATATTGAGCAAAGCAATGTTCTGGGACTTCAGCTTACAAGAGCAGACAGGAGATGTTCCAGCCTCCAAGTGAAGCTTGAGGTTTAGTTGAGAGAGAAACTCCAGCATAATGATGGTGAAACAAGCTAGCAGATCTTAGGAGAGCAGTCTTTTACAATTTATAACAAGAAGTGACTGAGCCTCACACTTCAGAAAAAAAAATATTATCTACCTTGTATCATGTCAGCACATCACTGACACTTGTGTGTTCTTTAGTTTAACTCTCATCATAACTCTGTATGATACCTGTTCAGTTCAGTTCACTCGCTCAGTCGTGTCCGACTCTTTGCGACCCCATGAATCGCAGCATGCCAGGCCTTCCGGTTCATCACCATCTCCCGGAGTTCACTCAGACTCACGTCCATCGAGTCAGTGATGCCATCCAGCCATCTCATCCTCTGTCGTCCCCTTTTTCTCCTCCCCCCAATCCCTCCCAGCATCAGAGTCTTTTCCAATGAGTCAGCTCTTCACATGAGGTGGCCAAAGTACTGGAGTTTCAGCTTTAGCATCATTCCTTCCAAAGAAATCCCAGGGCTGATCTCTATCAGAATGGACTGGTTGGATCTCCTTGCAGTGCAAGGGACTCTCAAGAGTCTTCTCCAACACCACAGTTCAAATGCATCAATTCTTCAGCGCTCAGCTTTCTTCACAGTCCAACTCTCACATCGATACATGACCATTGGAAAAGCCATAGCCTTGACTAGACAGACCTTTGTTGGCAAAGTAATGTCTCTGCTTTTCAATATGCTATCTAGGTTGGTCATAACTTTTCTTCCAAGAAGTAAGCGTCTTTTAATTTCATGGCTGCAGTTGCCATCTGCAGTGATTTTGGAGCCCAAAAAATTAAAGTCTGACAGTGTTTCCACTGTTTCCCCGTCTGTTTCCCATGAAGTGATGGGACCAGATGCCATGATGTTCGTTTTCTGAATGTTGAGCTTTAAGCCAACTTTTTCGCTCTCCTCTTTCACTCTCATCAAGAGGCATTTTAGTTCCTCTTCACTTTCTGCCATAAGGGTGATGTCATCTGCATATCTGAGGTTATTGATATTTCTCCCAGCACTCTTGTTTCCAGCTTGTGCTTCTTCCAGCCCAGCGTTTCTCATGATGTACTCTGCATAAAAGTTAAATAAGTAGGGTGACAATATACAGCCTTGACGTACTCCTGTTATTACCTTCATTTTACAGATGAGGATACCGGGAGACTGATAAGTTAAACAATTTATCCAAGGTCAAGGACACACGGATCATACATGGCAGAGCTTAGACTTGATTTTCAGTTCCCATGTTTTTGCTTCCACACCACAGAGCCTCAGTAACAATGTGTAGATACTGCTTCTTTCAAAATATTTTAACAATGTGAATTTGTTATTTTATCCATCTGGACAGTTGTTTTTCTGTGCTATATATAATTTAATACTGTCCACTCCAGTTCTTTAGAGTCTTTTTTGTATCTCTTCTAACTGCAAAAAGAAAGTGATCTAGTTTTATTTCTTGGAATATGAAAATTAGAAGTGATTACGGTAATGTATCGGAGGAGGCAATGGCACCCCACTCCAGTACTCTTGCCTGGAAAATCCCATGGATGGAGGAGCCTGGTAGGCTGCAGCCATGGGGTCACTAAGAGTTGGACACGACTTCACTTTCACTTTTCACTTTCATGCATTGGAGAAGGAAATGGCAACCTACTCCAGTGTTCTTGCCTGGAGAATCCCAGGGACGGAGGAGCCTGGTGGGCTGCCGTCTATGGGGTCGCACAGAGTTGGGCACTACTGAAGCGACTTAGCAGCAGCAGCAGCAGCAGCATGGTAATGTATTGATGAGATTGAGTGACCAAAATATAAAGCATTCTACAGAATGAAATTTCAGAAATAGATTCTTGTTGGAAATCATATTTCATTCACTCTAAACTTCCCCTTCACCCAAAGGTTTGTACTACCTAGGCATAGAATCTGAACATCTAAAATCTGGAATAAATATTTTAAAGATCTCTAGTCCAGCTTCTTGTTTAATTCAGGAACGCCTTCTACACCTTTCTTGATACGCAGCCCTACTTGAACATATTCAGGAAAGAACTGCTTCTTAACTTTGTGAGGCTAGGTCCTCTGTTGGACAGTTCTCATCGCTAGGTTTCCCTTTATGTTGAATCTCGAGGATTTTCAGCAGTGCTTGCTAACTCTGCTCTATAGAATAAGACAGAATAACTCATCTGCCTGTTCACATGGCCATGAAGTCTGCAGATCTTGGAAAGTGTTTGGCATTTTTGGCTTCAACATTCCAGATTCCCTCAATGATTTCTCCTGCAAAATTATTCTCAGACTTGTTTGCCATCCTATAGATGCTCTGATTTTGTTGGTATCGTTAATGTCATATTAAAATTCTCAGAGCTGAATATAAAGATTAGTTAGTGCTGACTAACAAAGAGATCATTAGGATAATTAATTCCCACTGTGAAACACTATAACTTTAAAACCTTTTCCGATAATCAGCTATCACGTTAGTTTTCCTCCAACCTGAGATTATATAATTCTGTTTTTTTTTTAATACAAATGAAGTCTTTAACCTTATCTCTGTTATCTTATTTGGGACCCAGCTTTCCAGTGTGTAGAGGGAGCTATATATGGATAGAGACTCTACCATCTACTGGGTTATCACCCGGGCTTGCCTTGTATGCAGATTTGATAAACACGCCGGCTACATCTTCCTCTACACCAATGATAAAAATGGTGCCTCAGGCAGGAAAGTTACTGAACTCCATAGGCCATTGCAAGAGACTGTCTTTAAACTTAACACTGGTTAATTAATTCATATTTAAATGCTACCATCTAATCTCAAATCAATAGTATTGTGATGAGGATTTCATCAAATACTTTCCCAAATGCATGTTCTTTAAAAATCTGAACTCATTAGAAAGTTCAATAAATTTTTGCTCAATTGAATGCAATCATTTGAACTCTTAGATCCTCCCCCTTTACTTTTGTTTCCTGTGATTATAAAATTTAGTTTTTACCTTCACATTTGTCTGTCTTTCATGGTGAGTCATGAGGGCAAGGAATAAAGTCCACTTTTTTCTGAACTTTTTGAATTGTTTTTTCCTTACTTCAGGAAAAAATAATATGTTAAAAACACAGGTTTTTAAAAGTATCTACTTTTAGTGGAAAATTTTATTGAGACATTCAGAGTTTAAAACACCATTCCAAAATCCATTCGTTCACTGAGTATCTATTGGTCAGTCTTTGTGAGGCCAGACATGGGGTCTTCAGGGAGAGGCAAACTCAGACAACCAGTCAACTCTGCAATATTAGAATAAGTCTCATCATAAAGGTTTGTCAAAACTTCCATAATTAATGAATGTGCCTTTTCTCAATTTAAAATTCTAATTTCAAGCCCTGATTCATACCTAATAAGTTCTAGAGTGATTGTCAGTATGAGATGTGTGATCCCTGCCCTTACGCTAGGATTTAAAACCCGAGGCTAACATACAACTTAATACTGAAATGTCTTAATAAAACATCATCATTATTACATTTGGGGCTTTGTTTCAAGAGGTAAAGAAAAAGAAACAAAATGCTCAATGTTTACAGAGTCGTCTTGCTTTCCATATGTATGTTACATGTGAAGTCTCTTTGATTTTGAAAACTGAATGTAAATTCAGTGCCCACTTAAACAGTATTGGTTTTATTCTCTTCTTGGTGCACCTTGATTGATGTCACGCTGGAAAAGAGCATCTCTTTGCCTAACTACTGTAAAAACAGTTTTCCATGTCACCTAAGGTTCGAATATGTTATTGAAGTAGAAATGGACTTGTCCCCATTACAAACTATTCTCAAGTTATGAAAAATGTAATCATTACAATACATTATTATATTTAAGTGTAAAAGCTCTGAATTGCAATCTTCGTCATTGAGTGGCATATTTTAAATGAAGAGTAATATCCCAGTTCTCTTAAGAAAGCTTAATGCTGAGAAACAATTTTATCTAACTGTGAACAATGAGAAAAAGCATTATAAAATACATTTTGAGTATGCTATGAAGAATATGAACATAATACAGAATTAAATTTAGCACAATTAAGAGTAGATTTTGAAGATATTTTCTTAAATGCTTTAATGCAGTTATCATCATTTCAGTCTGCAATTTTAATGAAAAGAAGCTATATGCACTGACTTTTTTGACAGGTATTATTAAATAAATATGCATTATCCAGCAGCCTATTTGGTTACACAAATGTTGAGGAGTACCTAAAAGTAAACACAAATAGTGGCTTTAATGATATTTCTGTGCCGAAATGTACTTTGATGGTGAGTGTTGTAACGTGCTAAATTCTGAGGTTTGAGTACGACAGAAACCATACTGTATTGAGACATTCCACCTACAGTTTGTGGTCATGAAAGTCTGATTAAAAGTGGTTTTAGATATATGAAAGTATTTTGGGTCAGTGCCTTCTGCACTGAATGCCTCTGTAACCTATTTCACTAAACAAATACCAGTGTGCAAGTATGTCTGCATAACTAAACTGCATCTAAGAGAATTATTAAAAGATATTTTGTATAAATCTATATAATTAATAGTAATGATTTTTATCCATTCCAAAAGATAGTCTTTATTTAGCTCATCCCTAATCATGACTCATCTGAATGAACCAGAATAAAAAAAGCTTCTAAAGTAGTATGATAATCAGATATGAAAACACTAGCTGTATTTTATTTGAAGTACTTTTTTAGTAAGGCAATCAATAAACACAAAATAGAAGGTGAGACATTGGCAGATATTACAAAGAAAAATTATCCAAGTTGAAGCATAAATAACATATATTAGTAGATTTTGACTAGCTGATGTCAGCTGCTAAATACCTAAATGCTGTATTTTCCAAAGAATGATCAGTGGAGATTCCATAGTTCCGTTTTAGCTTTCTATTTGGAAGACTGCAGTAAGATCTTCAGATAATCTTCATCAGTAGACTCTGAGCCACTAAGACAGGTATATTTTGTAAGTTCATTTCCTATAAGTCAACCAAGAAAGGGATAAAAACAGATTTATTGAGCTTCTACTTTAAATGCAAAGCTTAACTGAACTGAATATTGTACATATGTTATTTTATATAATCCTCTCAGCAACCCCAAGAGTAGGTGCTATCACCATTTTATAAATGAAAAGTCAAACTCGGAGAAAAATCAGATTTGAAGAAGTTAATTTCTCATGACTAATAAATAGAAGATCTGCTTTAAAATCTAGGATCCCCTGAAGCCATACCCCATGTTCTCTTTCTGTCATGCTGCCTTCCATGCAGACGTGATATCAGAATATAATCATTTTTAAAGTATAGGTTTATCTTTTTAAAGTTCCATTTATGAGTTGCTGAATGAAAATTTGGTAGGGAAAGCTATCACAGTATTTTTTTTCAGACTTTTTTCAAGATTTTTTTTTGATGTGGGCTGTTTTTAAAATCTTTACTGAATGTATTACAGTATTGCTTCTGTCTTATGTTTGGGTTTTTTGGCCCCGTGACATGTGGGATCTTACCTCCCTGACCGGGGATCAAACCCACACCCCCTGCATTGAATGGCAAATGGGCATTAAACACTGGGCAGCCAGGGAGGTCTCCACAGTTTTATATAACATATATCACTTTGATATTTCTAAAAAACAGCAAAATAGTTTTTCCTATTTCCTTTTTAGACAATAGATCTTTACCCTGTGCCCATATGTCTGCTGTTCTAGGCACTGGGGATACAGTAGTGGGCAAAATAGAAATGGTACATGCTCTTGTAGAATGTGCAGCATAGTGGAAGACAGACATTAAGCCAGTGATCACCCAGAAAGTCATACAAGTTATAAAATGTCAGAACTATAACAAAAAATAAAAGGTGATAGGTAAAACAAGTATTAACAAAAGGGGGAGGGGGCAGTGAGGAGACCAGGAAGTCAGATTTTCTGTCTGCTAGTCCACACTTCCTGTCAACACATTTATTTAGGAGTGTGGGATGAGGGGTGTTCGCACTCCACTCGGTGGTCTCTAGTTTGGGTGACTGAGTTTACGATGAGATCGGGGACCCAGGAAGGAGAGCAGATTCGAGGTTGAAGATGAAATTTGGGCTTCGGGAGTATGACATTCCTAAGACTTGTAGATAGGCGCAGGAGTGGAGGACATCCATTGGGTTTCTGGAGACAGATAAGGAGTAGGACTCTAGATTTTGGAATTACAAGCAAGTACGTAAAGATGAGGCTGTGAAATTGCTGCACTCAATATGCCAGCAAATGTGGAAAATTCAGCAGTGGCCACAGGACTGGAAAAGGTCAGTTTTCATTCCAATCCCAAAGAAAGGCAATGCCAAAGAATGCTCAAACTACTGCACAATTGCACTCATCTCACACGCTAGTAAAGTCATGCTCAAAATTCTCCAAGCCAGGCTTTAGCAATACGTGAACTGTGAACTTCCAGATGTTCAAGCTGGATTTAGAAAACACGGAGGAACCAGAGATCAAATTGCCAACATCCGCTGGATCATCAAAAAAGCAAGAGAGTTCCAGAAAAACATCTATTTCTGCTTTATTGACTATGCCAAAGCCTTTGACTGTGTGGATCACAATAAACTGTGGAACATTCTGAAAGAGATGGGAATACCAGACCACCTGACCTGCCTCTTGAGAAACCTATATGCAGGTCAGGAAGCAACAGTTAGAACCGCACATGGAACAACAGACTGGTTCCAAATAGGAAAAGGAGTACATCAAGGCTGTATATTGTTACCCTGCTTATTTAACTTCTATGCAGAGTACATCATGAGAAACCCTGGACTGGGAGAAACACAAGCTGGAATCAAGATTGCCGGGAGAAATATCAATAACCTCAGATATGCAGATGACATCACCCTTATAGCAGAAAGTGAAGAGGAACTAAAACGCCTCTTGATGAGAGTGAAAGAGGAGAGTGAAAAAGTTGACTTAAAGCTCAACATTCAGAAAATGAAGATCATGGCATCCAGTCCCATCACTTCATGGGAAATAGATGGGGAAACAGTGGAAACACTGTCAGACTTTATTTTTTTCGGCTCCAAAATCACTGCAGGTGGTGATTGCAAGCATGAAATTAAAAGACGCTTACTCCTTGGAAGGAAAGTTTTGACCAACCTAGATAGCATATTGAAAAGCAGACACATGACTTTGCCAACAAAGGTCTGTCTAGTCAAGGCTGTGGTTTTTCCTGTGGTCGTGTATGGGTGTGAGAGTTGGACTGTGAAGAAGGCTGAGCACCGAAGAATTGATGCTTTTGAACTGTGGTGTTGGAGAAGATTCTTGAGAGTCCCTTGGACTGCAAGGAGATCCAACCAGTCCATTCTGAAGGAGATCAGCCCTGGGATTTCTTTGGAAGGAATGATGCTAAAGCTGAAACTCCAATACTTTGGCCACCTCATGTGAAGAGTTGACTCATTGGAAAAGACTCTGATGCTGGGAGGGATTGGGGGCAGGAGGAGAAGGGGACGACAGAGGATGAGATGGCTGGATGGTATCACTGACTCGATGGACTTGAGTCTGAGTGAACTCCGGGAGATGTTGATGGACAGGGAGGCCTGCCGTGCTGCGATTTCATTGGGTTGCAAAGAGTCGGACACGGCTGAGTGACTGAACTGAACTGAACTGAACTGAGGTAGTAGATAAAACTGAACTGACCTCTGCAAGATAAGTTGGATTTGAAGATGAAGGGGGAAATTTTGAGCCTCACCTTTGATAATAATAATTCAGTCAGTCAGTCAGGATATCCCCGGCTAGATACTTTAGAAGCCTTGTTCTGAAGAATGACAGCAAGTGCTCCTCAAAATAAATAAGCAAAGAAATAAACATTCTGTCAACAGTAAGTTTGGAAAGCAGGTTGAAGTTTTTAAAAGTTGCTCAGCCCTTAATATACCACTGTGCCTCATTTCCTACACTTATTGAACTGTGGTCTTAAGGAGAATTTTATAGAAATACTGTTCTACAAAAACCTGCCGGGAAACACTGGACCACAAAGTATACAGGCTTATACTTAAGAAAGTTCATGGTTTTGGGGGGGCCAAGTGGAGTTTACTCAAGAGAAGACTGAAATTGGGAGCAGGGACATGCACGTTTATAGTTGGTAGCATTGGCAGGTGGAAGTGTTTGAAGCCAGAGGAGCTCCTGTAGCCGACTCATCAGGAAGAAAAGGCAGTGACAAGAGTGAGGTTTTGAAGATTAGGATGAAATGAGGAGGGAATGGTTTCAGACAGGAAGATTGCCTAGGACAGGAAGCTGATAAAGACGGGAATGATAAAGATGCCTGGGAAATAGACGAGGAAGCGGGAACCTGAGAAACATTTTGAGGAAAGAAATTACGGGATTTGGTAATAGATTGGAGTAAAAGAAGAGAAAGGCAAAGATAACAATAGAATTTCTGGCTTGGGAGAGCAAGTAGGGGACACAGAAGAGTGAAACCAAGACGTAACAGTATTATGGCTAAAGCTCTTCCCAACTCCCTGCTGGATTTCTAGAAAACAGAATATTACTCTGTCTGAAAAAGTACAGTAGGATCCCTTCAAGTGTTTTCAGTTAAACGGCATGAGACTAAACAATTTTGAGAAGTTTTGAACACAGATCTAAAATACTATGTCCATAATGTCATGTCCAGTCTTCGAGTAGCCAAAATACAAGCTCCAGATTTATAATTAAGAAGTATGCTAACACTGCTGAAATTGACTTTTTTTTTAAATCTTGAACTGTTCAACAAAACAGGTCCCAGGTCACCATCATTATAACACCCTACACAAAATCTGGCATTTACAGTTTCTGCATTCAGCAGCAAGCTAGAAATCGCAATTCTAAGCAGAAATTGGTTTTAGATCTCTTTGCTTTCTTTCCAAGTGCGTTAGTGCCAAGGGCTCTGATCACGACACACTTGGTGTTACAGAGGGGAAAAAGTACTGTTTTGTTTTTCAAGGAGTGCTTTTTCTTTAAAAAAAAAAAAAATCCCGCCTGCTTGCTTTCTTTCAGGTGACGTTTACGAAGAGGAAATTTGGGTTGATGAAGAAGGCATACGAGCTGAGCGTGCTGTGTGACTGTGAGATCGCGCTAATCATTTTCAACAGCACCAACAAGCTGTTCCAGTACGCCAGCACGGACATGGACAAGGTGCTGCTCAAGTACACGGAGTACAACGAGCCGCACGAGAGCCGGACGAACTCGGACATCGTGGAGGTGAGCGTGCACGCGCGCCCGGTGAACCCCAAACTCAGGCGGCGCCGCTTGCGTGCAGACCTTCCCCCCTCTCCTCCCTGTCTCCACACAAGCACGACTTCCTTTTCCTAAAATGTCTATATGCCCGCAGGTGTACCCAGAGTGATTGCCCCAATTCTTACTCCACCCTCTCTCTCTGTCTCAAACTGCAAAGTGAGACTGGTATGATTGTAGGGACTCCGTGGATCTGCTCCTTGCTAGGAATCAGGCATCTTGTCAAATTATTAATCTCGT
The DNA here is from genome assembly GCF_001704415.2 of Capra hircus. Classification (NCBI taxonomy): domain Eukaryota; kingdom Metazoa; phylum Chordata; class Mammalia; order Artiodactyla; family Bovidae; genus Capra; species Capra hircus. Next base: position 22,205,302 of record NC_030814.1, read on the forward strand.
CCTTCTTGAGTCGTCCTTGTCCACCCCAGTGTCAGGCCACCAGAAATGGGAAGTGTGGCTACGAGGACAGCTCACCCACATCTTAGGTGACTTCTCATGATTGCTTTGAAGTATATCCTAAAGTATATACTTCTCATGGTTTCTTTTAAGTATATGCTTTGGCAGCATAGTCAAAGAAAAAAATTAAAGTGAGCTCACTGTAACTTTTCATTTGTTTTTCGCTTTATGTCTCTTCTTTCTAATTCATTCTTCCTAATGTATTCTTGCTGAAAGAGTAAAGACAGTTATTCTCCCAGAAGTGTTTTTTCCCCCAAATCATATAATTTAATATAGCGCTATTGATACACGTGGAATCAGAAATCTGATGAAAATGAATTTCTAAATGTCACTTGGTGTTTTATCAAAGTTAGATTTAAAACATGGTTCCATTGTGCCAAAAATAAATAAGCACCATGTTCAAACTCAAAAATATTTCTTATCTTTTACCATAAGTAACATTGCCATACAATTTTAAATGTTTCCCACATGTATGCTATTTAAATGTTATTGCCTTATAGTACCCTTCGTAAGCAATGAATAATAAACCAAAAGGGAATAGGTATAATGAAGTATATATCCCCATTATTCAGACATAAGATGTCCCCATCTATTTTATCCTCCTGTCTTTCTTCTCATGGATTCCTTGATTATGACTGCTTTTCCAGAATTAAGAGAAAATAAATGTTTCAGAAGTGTGTATTCAGAATCAGTCTACCAGAATACAAGTTATTCTTGCCATTGCTTTAAGTGGTTCCATATTATGAAAAAATGTAGTTCTAATCCTGATCAAATTAACCTGCCTCTTACATCCATCTTCTCTTTACCTGTTACAATTGTCTAAGATTAATTCTCATTTCTTTACTTTTACTTGAAAGTTTTTAAATTTTTTTAAAATTTTTTGCCTAATAAGACCAAGCAAAGAATTTCAGAGAAACAAAAGTAGATGATAAGGAGAGAGTGAGAGTGGTATGATAGTAGGGCCTCTGTGAATCTGCTCCTTGCTAGGAATCAGGCATCTTGTCAAATTATTAATCTCATCCTTCTTGAGTCATCCTTGTCTAATATGTGTATTTTAAAATACTTTCAGATTTGCATTACTACACATTTAGTGTTTCACTGACCGATGATTTTAATTGCGGGCTTGCCTTGATCTTGAAATTTAAGATCACTTATAAAATTACCTAGTATGTATTTCAGATAGCATTTTATTCATGCACAGATATAAGTGTGAAAATACATAAATATTAACAGTTGTCAAACCTCATAAGTGTTTTCACATGTGAAAGTGCTTTCACATGCATGCTTGTATACATTGACACACAGTTAACGTGAGTTCTGAAGACGGAACTCTATACTCAAAACTCCTCTTCATTACCAAAATCATTACAATAAACATTGCAGAGCAACAGCAAAAAATTGAATTGGAATTTGTCATCAAACTTGAACTGCTCCTGTCCTTCATATGTGGGAAATGCAGTTGAACTGTATTAATCTAGGTGAAAATTTGACTTTTTAGATTTGTTTTCTTAGGAGTTTAAAAATCTATAAATTCCCATGGTGGATTCATATCAATGTATGGCAAAACCAATACAGTATTGTAAAGTAAAATAAAATAAAAATTTTTAAAAAATCTATAAAATTATCTTCTGTGGGCTTTGCTCAGGAATATACTCTGGTTTAAAGGAGAGTTAAAACTTCACATACTTTAGAGATTTTCATATTCTGGGACAGATGGGTGCCTCAAACCAGACTTCTTCATGGTCATGAGAAGAACACTGAGTTGAAAGTCAAAGGGCTTGCACTTGAGGCCTTGCCTTGCACAGTCTTACTGGATGACAAACTGGCTGCTTCTCAGGTCTGAAGTTTTCTCATCTCAAAAAGGAGGACAGTGAATTTGAAAGTTTTGTACACTGTAATTCTTTAAAAAAGCAAAAACAGAGTAGAGTAGCAATTCCATCATTATGTTGCCCTTAACATCAATAGATTAAAGCTCTGAATCTCTCAAAAAGACATTCTGAGGCTCCTAGATCGAAACTAGAAATGCTTTGATTCTCTGAAAATCACATGTAAGTCTATCATGATTCGGGACTGGCCTGCTCTACTACCTGAATCACAACAGTCTTCACCATTTGGCTTTCCCACACTGTAGTAATAACTGAGATGATGGAGAAAGCAGTCAAGTGGGATCCCTAAACTTGACAAAGTGTGTACCAGAAAAATACAGAGAGTATTTTTCAAAGTGCATTTCACTGAAGTCAGTGTGGCTGAGATCCTTGGTGAAGAAGGGATCTTGATGGGAAGCTGCATTTGTAGTAAGTTTCCCAAAGTAATTCTTACACACACGAAGTTTGAAGACCTCTGCATGTTGCAGGCTAAGAACCTGTGATGCATCAGGGACTTGAGAAATCTATTCTTAGAATAGATCTAACACAAAGTTGAAAGTTAGGATAGTTTACTACTCCTGGGTAAAATTTTAAATCCTATTTATTTTAATTTAATGGAATACACTTAACTGAGAAAGTTTAATGAGGAGCATAATATGTTTCATGAAGGGTCATTAGTTTTATATTTCCCATTTGGACCATTACCCCTCTCCCTTAACCCTCTGAAAACAGTTTACTCACAAGAAAAAAAAAGATTGGCGAAGAGAGAGGAATAACACGATTCCCAGTATTCAGCCTGAAATACAAATTTCTGGGCCATACCAGAGTAGTGTTACAGGGTCATAGGAAATTGTGCAGCGCGTGGGTGTTGAAAGAGATTCCTTCTTTTAGCAAAAAAGCTCTTTGTAATTATCATGTCTTTGCTTGATAATTAGCACTACTGTTACAATGGCACAAAGACTTAATAGACTGGGATCAGGGTTTTTTTATTATTATATTATAATGCAGCTTGAATATCTGTTTAGATACAATATGTAAATATGCCAGATTTTGTAAATGTGTTAAGTTTTTAATCTACTGGGTAGGGGAAAAAAAACAATTATTGTATTAAAAACACTTCCTTTGAAGAAAGTCCATCTTATTTAACTCTGACAAGTATACTAGGTATTTACCCAAAATGGTAGCTTGTGAGGCTGTGGAAATTCAGTGGAGGCTCTGATGGTATTCAGAAACTGCTTCCTGCATCCCCTTGCGCCTGTCTAGCGCACTCTTGGTTCTCTTGGCTGCCTGCCGACTCCCACAGTTGATGCTGGGGAAGGAGACGTGGGGCTGAGCGCTTCAGGATGAACTGAAGATCTCAGGTCCCAGGGGACATGCTGTAAGCCTGTAGAGCCATTTCTTCACTCAGCAAGGATTTAGCAGGCACCGGCTTACGGTCAGCACCGCTCAAGGACTTCTGAACCAGGAGACAGGCATTCGTGTTAAGGATATGAAACAGACAAAAATTAGCTTGGGAACAGTCAGAGGGCAAAGGAGCAATAATCTCATTAAAGTAATACAAACTGCTGAAAGGAAGACTTCAGCTAAACAGTTCAACAAAACTTCAAACAGGTCGTTGATCACCGGATCATTCTAGGTGATCCTTGAAGAGACAGAAGTCCCAGACAGGCTACCTCATATCCAGCGCATGTTTTCTAACCACAAAACCCACTTGGGAGCATCACTTAGCACCTGGCCAGGAGGGAACCTCTCACCTCTCAGTGACTCAGTAATTCTGTTTGAGCTGCTCATCTAGTCTGGGCTAGTGACTAAGTGACTATGTGTGGCCATGGGATAAAACATAAGAACCCGTGCCGCTCCTTGGGAAATCAGAAAGATGGATGTAACCCCTGCAGAAAGGACCTCTGATTCACAGCTCTCTCGGGAGAAGATTACTGGCTTTTCTTTTTGAGGTGCAAGGATGAGAAGAAGAGAGTCTGTGTGTGGGTGAGAGAGGGAGCATTTGAGTGAGGTGGGCAAAAAGAAAGGGGAGAATGAGAGATGATATTTACATGAAAGTTTATTTTCTGTTACCTGATTCCTGTTTTTGGATTTAAAGACAGTTCTAGCAAAATATCTCCTTGCACAGTAATAATTAAGGCCTGAATTGGGTCTGCAAAGGCCTTAAAATAGCTAATACACTTTAGTATTCCACAGTGCTCCTGGAGGTTATCAATAAGTTAACTACCTTTACATAGTTGATAAAAATTTAGAACAATTTTTGTTGAAAAGCAAATTCAGCCAATAGTGGAATTGGACTTTACAAACTCTGTATTACAAAAGTCAGGAGTAGATATAACATATCAAAATATGTCTCTTTTTACATGAGCTTTCCTTATATAACCCAATTAAATAGGTTTCAATTTTATTCTTATAAAAATATAGATACATGAAAAATATATATGCTTCATAGGTATATGTGACACATACTTTTTCTAAAAGAAAAAGAACATTCACTTATATGTTTGATCATTTGTTGAATTTTCATTCTTTCATGCATTCACTGAACAAAGATTGGCTGAATTCCTGCCATGTGCTATGTGCCGTGGAATGCATGGAGATATGAACGTAACCAAGGCCCCTCAAGGTCTCTTGGTCAAGATTGCTCACAAGGTCATGTGTGATCTAGCCTCTGTAATTCTCTTCTTCTCTAGCCTCACCTTTTGTTATTTTCCTCAGCCACCCCCTCACCCAGTTCCCATCCTATACTCAAGCCATCTAAAGATGCTTACATCCTTCAGCTTCTCCAAGCCCTGTTTGTTTTGTCTTCAACATTCCTTACTCAGCCTTTGCTTGGCTTTTATTTATCCTTCCTTCAGGTCAGGCCCCAGTTTATACTTTTGGAAATATCCTGGAGATGCTCTGTAACTTATGCTTATTGTTTTTCCTATATTATAATATAGGACTCTAACATGTTCTGTTTTCTCTATCAAAGCACTGTTGAAGCTATTGTCCAATTGCTTGTTCCACGCTAGATTTTTTAACTTCTGGAAGGCAGGGCACATTTTGTCTTCCATCACATCTCCAGGGCTTAATGTGAGGTTGAGAGAGTGTTAGGCCATCAGCATATATCTGTAGAAAAAATAAACAGGGAAAGACAGTTATAACAGGATATAGCCATGGGATTGCCGTATAGCATAATGTTACTCGTTTAAAGTATAAAAATGTTTTTATAGTTCCAATGAAACAGTTCACTAAAATTTTAAAATTTCATCAAAGCACTGTCAAAAACTACAGTGATCTAGATCCGTACCATCTAATACAGTAGCCACTGGCCACGTGTGGCTAGTGACTGGCAAATGGGGCAAGGGAAGATGTAGAATACAGTGATATCGAGAAAGTTCTGTGGGACAGCACTGCTCTAGACTGAAATCTGAAAAAGGAGGCATTTAACTAATTGTGTTTTCAAATCGACACCAGGATTAATTGTTCAATGTGAAATTAGAGCAGTGCATTTCAGAGGTGAAGAACTGTGTAGCCTTGAGATTTTAGAATCCAAAGCATAAATGTTCACTTTGAGAGACACCAGTCTGGAATTACACACTCATCGTAAAACTGAAAGCACATTTTGCCCCCACACCAGTAACCGCAGAGTCAATCAGTAAGCTTACCGTCTGGTTCGAAAGTTCTTTTGAGTTGTCCAGGCTGACAGGGAGCTCTAGCCACGTGAACGAGGTAATGCATGCTGTTTTTTTAAGTGTGAAGCTTGTGAACGGAAGGATGGTAGGTCTTCCTTGTTACTATTTTTAAACTTACTTGAAGCAGCATAGGCTAGTATTTAACTTTATAATTAGTAATTAATTTCTTCAGAAAAGCAGGTTTTTTCCAGAAACTTAGAGAAGTAATATTTTTGAGCTACATTAAAAATTCTTCTTAGATTACTGTGAATTATAATTAAAATAGTTCTTACTGCGAGTAGCTCAGTAATTCTGCCTTGTCCTCTGTTAAACTAAATATATAATTGCTTTTAGATAGATAGTATTGAAAATTGAAGGATTAGTATATTCCATAAAGATTTAAACCTTCAGTGTTGAGTATTCTAAGGAAAACAAGAAAAAAGTTATTTTGTTAAAAACAGTAAAAGAAGAGGTTTTGCATATTTTTCCTAAGTTGTAATGTTTGTTTTTGTTTATATATCTTTAAAAGACTTTTGTTTGTCTCTGTAAATCAAATTTATATTTGTTCCCCAAAGTCTAAAAGAAACAGGTCTAAAATGTATTCATATTTCTCATCAATCCACAATGAATTTCTGTATATCAAATTTGAAAATCCATTCCTTTTTAAAAATGATGCACTTGCTTAATTTGCATATATTTTATAAACATGAAAAGCTGCTTCACATGTCATTTATTAAGAAAATCACTGTTGAACAAATAAAGTGCATGTTAGATTACTCAAGTTATATGCACAAGGCAATAACACATTACCTCTCATCTCTTGTTACACAGCTCTAATGGCTTAGTACTAACAGAGTCAACAGAAAATTATTTAATAATAGTAGGAGCAGAAAAGACAATAGGTTTCAAAATACAGCCTTTTGTCAGTAGTGAAACTGCTTTATAATTATTAACCATCACCATTTTATCATTATTATTTTACATGAATCACCTTGAATTGGAACAAACCAAAGTCTTCATGGTTTTTTTCCCTCAATATCTGAAAGTGAAAGGGGGAAACATTTTTAGCCTGAATCATCATTATCAATATTTAATGACATTTACAGAGTTCATGACACCTACAACTTGGTGTTGCACTGCACATTTGAACCAACTGTTGCATTCTAGCCATTGACAGTCCTTAGGTAAACGTAACATTATTTGGTTTTAAAACATATCAAATAAGATATCAAAGAGTAGAATATCCTTATTTCCTTAGGGTTGGTACTAAGTATATGGCTATGAAATACTCAAAAGTGAAGCTTTAGGAACAATTTCAGAGTCCTGCCTAGAATCAGAATAAAAGATGATGAGTCTTTAATCAAAGGATGTTTATTTTTTCAACTGCCTCACTGCATTTTTAAGAACTATTATTATAAACCTACTTCCTTTCTCTGAAGGACATGATGATGTTTTATTTATAACTTCAACTGCCAGCTCAATGTATGGCATATTGTAGACATTTAATAAATATTATATATATATGTACATATATATCAGGCTTTCCAGGTGGCTCAGTGGTAAAGAATCTGCCTGTCAGTACAGGAGATGTAGGAGACATGGGTTCAATCCCTAGGTCAGGAAGATCCCCTGGAGAAGGAAATGGCACATCACTCCAGTATTTTTGTCTGGAAAATTCCATTGACAGAGGAGCCTGGTGGGCTACAGTCCACAGGGTCGCAAAGAGTTGGCCGCAACTGAGCGACTGAGCGTGTGTGCATGGATATATATATATGTATGCATATATTCAGATACATCTATACCTGTGTATATATACTTATGTATATATATAAAATATATATATATAAACAACTTACTGATGATCATTATGGTATAAATATTAAAAGTTACCAGATTTTCTTCATTGAAGTCAGATATGTTCTAATAATAATAAAAGGTGAAACTCTTTCAAGAGAACCAGAGATGGATAAAGGCTGTTGCTTCCCTCATCACTCAGTTGGTAAAGAATCCGTCTGCAATGCAGGAGACCCCAGTTCAATTCCTGGGTTGGGAAGATCCACTGGAGAAGGGATAGGCTACCCACTCCGGTATTCTTGGGCTTCCCTTGTGCCTCAGCTGGTAAAGAATCTGCCTGCAATGTGGGAGACCTGCGTTCGATCCCTGGGTTAGGACGATCCCCTGGAGAAGGGAACGGCTACCCACTGCAGTATTCTGGTCTGGAGAATTCCATGGACTGTGTAGTCTCTGGGGTCACAAAGAGTCAGACACGACTGAGCAACTTTCACTTTCATCACTTTATATAAGGGGGAAAAAAAAGGCATGTGGACAATGTAGAGATATTTCTTGTAGCCCTGGTGGAAAGTAAAAGACTTTCAGACCAATATATGTAGATTCCTGGGAAAAAGAGAAGCGATGGTGGTACTTCAGCCAGGATCTAACGAGAGATCAGAGGGTCTCAGACAAAATGCCTCCGGCCCAGTCTGAATCACTGGGGGCATCTTGCTTAAAGGCTGATTCTGATTCAGTGAGCACAGGGCAGGGCCCAAGAGTCTGTATTTCCAACAAGCTCCCAGATGATAACTGATGCTGCTAGTCTGTGAACCAAACTGAGTACCAAGGCACCAGAGCCTTTCCAAATATCTATTTTCTCTAGTGTGGAGTTTGAAAGTACATTTGTGAACATTTTTCATACCATAAAAAAAATTTGTTTTTAACTGATATATGGTTAAATTAACTCTTGGAAGCAAGCACGTTACACTTTTGGAAGTACAATATAAAAGGCCTGTTATTACACAGTGAAGTGAGCAGCATCTCCTGGCCCCTCCCTATGCGTGCCCATCAGTTGCTAGTGGCTCCCAAGAGCAAGTGTCAAGGAAGATTCTGAGTTCAAGACCAGACTCGGCAGGCAAGTATGATGTCAGTGGTTAGCAGTGGGTACAGAGAGTGGTGGCAGCTATACATTCCTCATTACCCTCATGATCAAAATAATTCATAGGACATTCTGGAAAAAGACTCCAGACTCCATCATTAAAAGCACTATAATTAGGCAAATGCTGCATATGGATGCAACAGATTGGGTGGGTAGATTATCTTATTGGGAATATATCTCATTTTACTAATAGCTGTTTGGCATGTTATCCAGTCACGTCTCAACGGCATTTAGTGTGTTCTGTGTTATCCCGAAGTTTAGCCACCTAATGGAAGTTTTCAATAAGGAAAAAAAAAAAATCCCTGTCAATTATTTCTAAAGGTCATAGAGTTAATGACTAGCTGGGAGGTTAATTAGATTCTGAAAGCCTCTTCATATCAATTAAATCTCTTATCTTTATGTTTTAGTAAATAAACTCAGTAACTATTTAGAGCTACTGTTTTAGGATAAGAAACGCTGTAAACAGTAAATTCTAAAGTGGGTATTTGGTTTTTTCCCTCACATCTGATAAAATATTTTTACAAAAACCCTTATATACAAATGAATAATAGTAACTCTTATTCAAGAATTTCTGAATTTAAAACTTTATTTTTTGATATACCACACAAATGCCTCTTTCAGTTCAGTTCAGTCGCTCATTCGTGTCCAACTCTTTGCGACCCAATGAATCGCAGCACGCCAGGCCTCCCTGTCCATCACCATCTCCCGGAGTTCACTCAGACTCACGTCCATCGAGTCAGTGATGCCATCCAGCCATCTCATCCTCCATTGTCCCCTTCTCCTCCTGCCCCCAATCCCTCCCAGTATCAGAGTCTTTTCCAATGAGTCAGCTCTTCACATGAGGTGGCCAAAGTACTGGAGTTTCAGCTTCAGCATCAGTCCTTGCAAAGAATACCCAGGACTGATCTCCTTCAGAATGGACTGGTTGGATCTCCTTGCAGTGCAAGGGACTCTCAAGAGTCTTCTCCAACACCACAATTCAAAAGCATCAATTCTTCGGCGCTCAGCCTTCTTCACAGTCCAACTCTCACATCCATACATGACCACTGGAAAAACCATAGCCTTGATTAGACGGACCTTTGTTGGCAAAGTAATGTCTCTGCTTTTGAATGTGCTATCTAGGTTGGTCATAACTTTCCTTCCAAGGAGTAAGCGTCTTTTAATACCTGTACACATTTGTAAATAAGTAACATATTTAGCACCTGTGGCCTGACACAGTCAGTCATTTCTGTCATGTGAATTCTCTTTGGATAATACAGTCAGGTTTCAGATGAAATGAAATGACTACAGGTGGCTATTAACATTTTAATTAATTGAAATTAATAAACTCAAAAGTTTAGTTCTTCAGTCCTACTGACCACATTTCAAGTGCCTCATAGTGACATGTGACAGTGGCTTCCGTTGGTCAGGATGGGTCCAGAAATGTTCGTCACCCCAGAAACCTTCTACTCAGCAGCCCTGGTGTAAGAATGAAACTGGCAAACCCAGCACTCTTGTTGATGAGGTAACTAGCGTGGTGGTTGATGGATACAGCATAATAAAGGACCTGTGAGCTAGAGAGGTTGCACCGGCCATTCCATCTTTCATTCCCACGGCAGGCATTGGTTGCTTCCCTACTGGGTGTTAGGGTCTGTGCCAGGGCAGGGAGAATCAATCAGGAAAGCTGCATCATACTCCCAGGAATGGCATATTTGTTAAAGTAAGTGGGATTCTGTGGATCAAGATGAGAGGATGGAGGGAACACTGAAGTTGAAATTACCCTGAGGAAGAAAAAAAAACGGAGGAAGGGACAGGAAAGGACAGAAACAAACCAGGTCAACCCTAAGCTCTAAGCTTTTCCACCAAAAAGGGAATGCGCATGCGTACCAGGCTCAGGTTTCCTAATTAGGTATGCGGGGAATTTTATCTTCTCCCCAGGCTTCCCGACTAGGTTCTCCTGAAAGGTGGTAGTTCTGAATTAATTTCACATGGGGAAAAAGAAAGCTGCAGGGTGATTTTCCTAAAGAATGTTGTTGGAAGCATTATCGTGAGAGTTCTCCTTTAAATTTTACTTGTAGGAAGGAACTTTTAAAGCCCCACAGATTTGGAGAGAGATTAGTTCTGGTTATGGCAACACCACACATTATTAGTTCTATAACCTGGGCTGACTTGTTCAACGTTCTAAGTTGGTCCACCCTGACCCATCCTGGCTCACAGGGCTGATGGGATGATCATGGCTGTAAAAGATGTCAGAGCCCACTGTCAACTGTTAAGTTAGGTGGTGGTTTAGAAGCTAAACGATTCTTTGTGACCCTGCGGAGTATAGCCCACCAGGCTCCTCTGTCCATGGGATTCTCCAGGCAAGAAAACTGGAGTGGGTTACCATTTCCTTCTCCAGAGGATCTTCCTGACCCAGGGTTCGAACCCAGGTCTCCTGCATTGCAGGCAGGTTCTTTACCCACTTAGCTACGAGGAAAGCCCTTAAGTTAGGTAAGATGTTTTTATTTTCAACATCAAGGGAAAAGTTCAGAAAATTTAAGCTGTTTTACCAAAGGACAGAGAAGCAGCAATTTTTTATATTGAGAATAATTATATAGCATTTTCTATTAAAAGTTGTGTATGCTTAGTCACTCAGTTTTGACCCCTTAAACATGTAGCCCACCAGACTCCTCTGTCCATGGATTTCCCAGGCAAGGATACTGGAGTGGATTGCCATTTCCTTATCCAGGGGATTTTCCCGACCCAGGGATCAAAATTGCGTCTCCTGCATCGCAGGCAGATTCTTGACCCACTGAGCCATCGGAGAATGCCTTAATAAATATTACATTCTTACATAAATAATGATAGCACTTGTATAAATTAAAATGAAAGTGAAGTCGCTCAGTCGTGTCCGACTCTTTGCGATCCCATGGACTGTAGTCCACCAGGCTTCTCTGCCCATGGGATTTTCCAGGCAAGAGTACTGGAGTGGGTTGCCACTAATAAAGGCTACTGAATTGATGTATTTTCCACAAGCATTGGTGGAGTGTTCGCTACGTGCGAGGCATTGTGCTAAGTGCATAGGAAACGTGACTGTGATCATGAGGAGTCCACAGTCCTCCAGGTCGGTATGCCGTTGTGGACACAGCATGCGCAGTATTTGTTCCCTCATTCAGCAGATACACATGAACATGGAGATCAGGCGCTAAAGTTCGTGCTAGTTACTGGTGATGCGCCGGTGACTATCCTGTCCACCAGTCTGAACCTTGAAAAGACTTAGGGCACAGCAGGCTAACTGAAGGAAAAGAAAGTAATTTCAGTTGTGAGCCCATGAAAACATCCATCTCATGGTGGGTTAGAGGGGAAAACACAACTTTGAAAGATAAGGAGAGTAAGTTGATAGGCTGAGCCAGTCTGCAAGTCATTTTTCCCCCATGTAAAGTAAAAGCAAGACTAATAAAGGTCATGATTTAGAGATATACAAATGTGTACACACACACACATCTATGTGTATATGAAGCAGGCTTTAATTTTGTTTCCCATTGGCACCAGAATTTTGTTTTTAGTATGTCGTTTCTCTGTAAACATGTGGTTATGATTTTTAGGGAAATTCTATAGAATACAAATGTTTGAAAAATGCAGTGAATATAATTACCTTTAAGTTTGACACAAGGGTCTCTGGTGTTGAGAATGGAAACTTTCAGGTTGTATTGGACATCCTCATCTTAACTGTACAGATGAGGATCTCTCTACCCACTCCCTAATTTCTAAAACACCCTCCATCTGGCTGAGAGGCTGGAAAATTGTTACATGCCTGTGTAACATTCGTATAACCTAATAGTTCTCCAACCTTTCCCGCAGTTCAATCATTGGAGAATGTTCTTTGTTTTTGTAGTCCGCTGTTTCACATAGTAACAGCTTGTTGTATTTTGGTCTGTTTGCCAGAGGGAAGGTTTATTTTTAAAACCCTGAACTCTGAATTTTTCTTTATTTTTCCAAGATTGAAAGCAGCTGAAATGCCTGGAGTTACAGGTTGAAGGCTGCTTTACAATATGTGAAGAGAAGCTTCTTTCCCTCCTCCCTTTGTGTGTGTGTGTGTGTGTGTGTGTGTGTTTTTAAATTTTTTCCGAACAAATGTCTTCTAACTGGTAGTTGTCTAAAAATAGAAAACTGCCTAACTAAAAATAGCCTGGCTCTAGTTCGTGCCAAGGAAAATGGAGAGGAATAGGCGTGGAATAGAAGGCTGAGTAATCCAGTTCTATTCATTCAGAGAAACCTTTGAGAATGCAGCGATGATAAAGTACCCTCCAAAAACCGCAGGCCTGAGTCTCCCTTCAGACTTCTAGGTGCCAATAAACATTTTAGCCCCAGGACACATTTTTTTTCTCATAGGTTGTAAACATTTTCTAAAAGACAAGGCTTTGTTTCACAGAAATCTGACCAACTGCCATAACTAACTTTCCTAAGGTCTTAAAAATCCATAATTATAACATGTATTTCAAAAACGCATCTTAAATGAAAGTATTGTAAAATAATGTATATCGTGTAATAATCAGGAGGAAACTGTTGTAATAAAAACCGCTTACTGCTTGCAATTAAACTCGAAACTTTAAAGAGTTTCGCAGAAAGAAAATTATTCCTGTGACTCATTGTAGCTAAAGAGAGCGGCTGACTTATTTTAGTTTAGCTCCCTTGGACGTAGAATTCTCCTGTTACGTATGTAACCGCTTGATATACCAGTATTTAGTCTCTTTTCTTACAACTATACTTTGCATCCAAGTGTATTTTCACTTTTAATTTTATAAAGGGAGTAGAAACTACTTTGAGAAGGAACATTTTGAAGGTAGGATGGCTTTTAGTTTAGAGAAACGGAATTCTGAGTAAGCCTTAAAAAAAAAAATACATCCACCAGTTTTGCAATTGTAACGCTTTTTCTCTCTCTCTTTTTGTTTTGCTTAAGTAATCTGAATAACCAGGTCAAACATAGCAACAGGGTGTGGAAATGTCAGCACAGTTCATGGGGTTATACGGGTCTGAGCATTGTTATGCCCAGTTCCTGTAGTGCTGCTGGTGATAAGACTCTTGAGACAAAGGACGATAATTGATGGAAAGAGACTTAAATCATTGCTAGAAGAATCAAGGTCCTTGTATCTATGTACATCAACTCCTCTGGTCTCCTTCCGTCTTGTAAAGCATTTTGTCGTCTTGCCTGGTGGCCCCCTACTGCTCTTTGTAATGGATGCAGACCACAAGTGATTCCTTCATGCCTCATACAGGGTGTAATTGTGTCTGTGTGGTGTATTAGTAATTACCAAGCTGAATTCCCATATTGTATCTTTAGTGCAGGCATGGAAAAATAGGACATACAACCCTGCATAGCCATTTTCAACCTAGATAGTGAGCCACTTAGAGCTGCATTCCAGGGACAAAGCCTTTTATATGCACACTTTTTGAACAAAATTTTCATTGTTGAGTCATTTGTGCTATGCAGGATACATTCCGTTTTAGAAATAATTAACCTCTAATAATATATGTACTTCTGACTTTTCAGCAAAACCTTTGTAATATGGAAAATATTGCTATTTTAATTGCTAAAAAATCATTTTAATATTGCTCAATAATAGTGATATGAGCTATAATAGCCATGCTAGCGTATCGTATGAGAACAGTGCATGAATTACTACATATAATGGATTGTATGACATTCATAAATATTAAATAATATAATTGTTTTATTAGCATTTTTACTGTAAATAATGTCGTTTTCATATATAAGTTATCCATCTTGGCTGAAGCATTGTTAAACTTCAGAAAAAGCTAACAATGAAATTTTGTTACAGTAAGCAGATGTGAATTAATAATTAATCTCTTTGCTATAAAATTTCCATCCATCCTTTATGTATTACGTAGCCAATATTGATTTGACTGCCTTCTACTGGTTAGAGATTTGAAATGTCTACAGCATTATTTATAATAGAAGGCCAAATAACACAAGCAGAATGGTTTAAACACGAGGTGTGTTTATTCTGTGCATCAAATGCTTATAATGACAGCTGAAAGCTATTAAATGTAGCAAAGAAGTTAATATGGCCATTTTATTAGTGATAAGCAATGACATTAGATTTATGTAGTTATCAAATATGTGCAAGGTTTTAATTCCATTTTACCTCCAACTTTACAAGTGGGCTTCCAGTATGTGTATTTTAGAGGTTTACTTCCACTTTTATCTGTAGATATTTTTATTCTAGCAGTAATTATTGAATTTCTAGACTATATAGACCTTTATAGTGATGCCAGGAGAGATACAAGTTGGGAAGCTTCCATCTGTGACCTCACAAAACTTACAGTCTAGCTAAGGCAGAAAATACATATGTGAATCAACAGGGCAAAATGGCCTAACGGGCATGATGAGATATTGGCGGAGGCAGCGCAACAGTGTTTGGGAGCCCCAGTTCCCAAAGTGGAGCTGAACTACCCATTTGTGTCCCTCCCTACTGCTTACCAGTTGTATGTCCCTGGACAAATCACTTCAGTGTTCTTCCTCTTTATTTTTCCCCTTTCTAAATGGGGTTTAATAATAGTACCTAGTATATAGCTATTATGACAGTTAAATGATTGAATATTTTTTAAATGCATAGAGCAGGGTCTGACACATAGTAAGGTTTATGATGATGACACCTTGTAATCAAGTAACAACTATAGAAAGAATATTTTAAAAGCTAGAAATGGTAGTCATGATTGGGGATGTCTTTTTAGCTCAAACAATTGAAATGCAGAGAGATGGTTGTGACTTGATGAAGCGGATGGAGACGAACCTTTCAAAAGGTTATGCAAAGATTCACAAGAAGAAAGGAGCAAGGGCCTGAAAAATACTAGTTTTAGAATTAGTTTTAAGAATTGAAAGTTCACAGAGAGAAGGAGCAGTAGGAAAAATGGCAAGGGCAATGAGGAAGAGGAGGAAGCAGATAAGAGCTCTAAATGTTTGGTGCAGAATCAGGTAGAATACGGAAGGTATAAGAAGGATGCTGTATGGTCTCAAGCAGAAGAATAACAAAATGACAACCAGATAGAAGTAATGTAATTGTAAAATGTAGATGTGCCAAAACATTTTAATTTTTACAAGCAACATGTATATGTGTACCTCCTCTAAAGCCTAAAACCTTTCATTAGACTTATATATTTTAAGCCATTTATGCCATCCTGTGAACAGTTATGATTAGAACATAAAAAGTTGTTTTTGAAATATGCATGTAATTTCAGTTTGCACTGATAATATGCACATGCATTTATTTCTCTGACTAAAGACGAAATGTCAGATGTAATATCTTAAAGAAACAAATTATAAAGACCTCAGCAAGCATATTTAAACTATATAAGCTTCTCTACATTAAATTGAAGAAATCAAAATCTGTAAATTTTGATGTTCTTAATAAAGTATGTGGACTTGCCCAATGACTCAGATGGTAAAGAATCTCCCTACAGTACAGGAGATCCAGGTTCAATCCCTGGGTCAGGAAGATCCCCTGGAGAAGGGAATGGCCACCCACTCCAGTACTCTTGCCTGGAGAATTCCGTGGACAGAGGAGCCTGGCGGGCTACAGTCCAGGGAGTCACAAACAGCTGGACACCACAGGACGACTAACAGACACGCATAATGCAGTGTGTGCACTTTGAATGACCACGTGAACAGGCCAGGATTCTGGATACAATGTGCAAAAACTTTATCCTTAGACTTGCACGCCTGTAATCTAAAAGCTCAGCCATTTTTTTTGGATATTAATTGAAGTATCATTGACTTACAGTGTCATGCTAATTTATGATGTATGGTATATGAGACATATAGACATTACTTATATATGTATATAATATATATAGATTATTTTCCATTATGGTTTGTTAGGCCGCAGATGGTGTGGGGAAAGGGGCAGAAGCAAGTTCTAGAGAGTCAGACAAATCTGGTTTTTCCACTTTCATTAACTCCATGCTCTTGGGCAAGTGTCTTAATCTCTGCTGATACTTAGCTTCATAAGCGGTAAAATTGGGATGGTAAGTCTCGCTTTTGGTCTTTTTGTGCACATTAGCTTATACAAAGTACATATATAGCCATTAGCACATGTTGGGCACATGACGCCTCTAAACATGTTATTTCCTTTCCTTCTGCTCCTTCCTCCTGTATGTGTAAACATAGACAATGTTTTCTAACTTTTCTCTCTCTCTCTCTCTTGCTCACACACATACACACACACACACACACATTCACACCTTGGACATTGAAATCTTCAGTATATCTTGTGATTACATTCAAACAAAATGTCATATTTATAAATTGGTACATATAATACATGTATAAGTATTTTCTTGGGTCATGAAGTCATGAAATTCTTCAGAGATAAAATATTTACTATACAGATTTTAAACTAAGGAAAAGGTAGAGAGAGGTTAAAAACTAGGAATCACAAATAACTCTATTAACGAAGGTCAAAACAGAAATTTAAAAACTAGGTTGAACCCTGTCCCGTGGAGGAGCTGACCCCAGGTTTGTTGGTGAGCTCTGGCAAATAGAGTTAGGATAGAATTTGTCCCCTGGTGTTCCTTTTGCGGGCTTCCGTGGTGGCTGTCTTGGTGAAGAATCCACCTGCAGTGCAGGAGAGCCCGGTTTGATCCTGGGTTGGGAAGATCCCCTGGAGAAGGGAATGCTTACCCACTCCAGTATTTTGCCTGGAGAATTCCATGGACAAAGAAGATTGGCAGGCTGTGTAGTCCACGGGGGTCAAACTACCATGTATCCAGGGAAGAACACAGTGAAAAGAGAGAGGGTGCGGGAGGGAGGGAGAGTGGGAGAGAGCTTGATTAAGATTTTAAGGTAAGGAAAGTAATTAGCACATCTAAGACAAGAAATTCCATACACTGCTGGTTTCTTTTCTGACGCAAAAACAAATAATTGATTTCATTAAAATACTAGCCAGCCAACAGTGTTTAATGTGATAGTACTGTTAACAATAAAATATATCTTTCTTACATCGCTTCTAGCTTTGTATCTTTGCCCTGACTCCCTCAGTATTTTGATGGCAGTAATGATACATGCTCTTGGAAGTGAGCCAAGCACGCTAACACATTACACATTTGGCTTAGTTCCAAGTGAACAGGTGTTTTAAATATTCCAGTCACATACCCACAATGTATATCGCTACTGGGGAAAGGATATTTGCTTCTGAACCACTGATGTTCCTTTGACACTCCTCTGAACCACACCTACTTTGCGCTCTGAAGACCTAGCAAAGATGAATTGTGATTTAAGGATAGACAACCATCAGAGCCCTAATATTTCCTATAGGAGGTGCAACAAATTTTATAGTTCTGGACTCTACACCTGACATCTAGTTACTGAGATCAAAGCACTTGCTGATCAATATTAGAAAAAAAGGAGAAATATTTCATTGCTTTCCATGATTGAGTTCCTACAAATATGGGAGATTTTATATTAGAGAAAAAATTAGTAAATTATATGACAGCAAACTATTTGCTATATTATGATTAGGGAAAGAAATTGGTTTTCCACTAGACACCATCATTCAGTTTGCAAATGTCCTAAAATAAAACAACCAAAAAAAATTGTGGAACCTAAATTCTGAAAGTGAAGTATTTCCTTCTGGGGGCAAAAAGATGAAAACAACTATGCAGAAATACATCTACCCAGAAGTAATTCTGAAGTTCCTTTCGAAATCCTTAGCTTCGTGGTATAGTATGCATGTGCACGTGCGTGCACGCGCGCGCACACACACACACACACACACACACACACACGGATACGTACACATGTACACGCAGTTCACGTGAAACTGACCATTTTTCCAGCAGGTAAACTTGGTTATATAACTTGCATCTTCTTGTGTCCTGTTTCCTGTGTCTGATCAACAGAATTTTCACTGATTTCTATCTGTCCCTCTGGCTGCAACAATCAAGTAGTATAAAAGGTTGAAGTGGGAGGGGGTTCTCCCTTCTCCCAGCCACTCGCTTTGACTTCACACCCCATCTCGGTATAGACTGGAGTCCTCTGACCAGTAGTCAGTTGTGCATATGACCTCATGGAAACAGACGTGGACTCTGTTTTGCTTGCTCTTTTAATGATACTGTTTCCCCTCATCTTTTACAGTGGACTTTAAAAAGAAGTGGGAGTCTATTCAGAATGATGGTGATGGCTGTTCGAGGCATTTTTAAATGATTAGGTGGTTTCTGTGTGGTTAATATTATTTATTCAACAGAAAATTGACTTTAAGCCCATGTAAAAAGCCAAGTATCATAATTGTAAACTTCTTTTAAATGTTATACAGCTTTGTTTAATTTCACTTTTCAAAAAGTCCAGTTTCCCATCCGAGAGACGTGTGTGGGTTGGCCGGGCTGGGGAACCCTCCAGAGAAAACAGGGCAGCTAAGCCACTGCGGAAGCAGTGTCGGTGACTGTGGGTGGCATTTCTCTGCTGAGTCAGGTCCGTGCCAGCCTTTCCCCAGGCTTTTACTAACACTGTGGATTTTCTGACAAGATGCAAAGCCCAAGTCTTGTGGTTCTTGAAACTCTCCTGTAGTTTTCCCCTTTTCCTTGGGACTTTGGGAAATTTTCACTTAAGAAGATCTCACTTCTTGCTCTGTCTTCCTAACTGCTGGGGAAAAAAAGGGAAGTTTTACCGTCATTCCTTTTACTTTTCCTCCCATCCGGCCTGTAAAGCGACAGTGTTATCAGTATCGTTTTGAAAACAAAGGCAAGGAAAGAGCTTATGTACCCATTTTAAAAGAAGTTGTTTTCATAATGCATGAAAGGTATCTCCTTGATCCTATAGCTTTGCCCAGAGAAAAACAATAGTTGTCTCCATAAAGAGCATACATTTCTTTTCCCTACCCTCCTCTCCCGAAACACAGCAAAAATGTCATCTTGTAGTTACCAGACTTGGCATCACTTATCTACTCAAGCAAATTAAAGTGAAGAGCTGAGTGGTTAGATTGTGAATCTAAGTAATATAATATAGGCACCAAAAATTATAAAGCAACCTTTTTTCCTTAAGAACAGAGACATAAATTTCTTGCAAAATATTGTTTTAATAATTGCAGCAAACCTACACTTTATTTACCCAGGTAAATACAGTCAAAATGTTATTGCAAAGGACTTCCTTCCTCATCTTAAAAGTGTAGAGGTCAAAAAAATTAAACCACCTTTCTTTCCTTAGGTTTTCAATAATCTCCCCTTAATTTTAACTGTGTAGCTGCATCCAAAATAAAATATTGATATTATTGAGAGCTTCCCCTCTCTTCAGTGGATAGTACAGCAGAACAACAGGGAAAGCATTTTAGTTATTATTCATCAGAAAATGAATTCTATTGCAAATATATCCCTTTATGGAAAAATGAGATTTGTCACGCACTTAATTTCACCTGAGAGTAAGTGTTCAAGAAAAACATAGGCAGACATCCCCGGTGGTCCAGTAGTTAAGAATCTGCCCGCCATTGCAGGGGACACAGGTTCAATCGCTGGCCCGTGAAGACTCCACGTGCTGCTGGGCAACTGAGCTTGTGGGCCAAAGGTCCTGAGCCCACGTGCTTCAACTCTTGAAGCCTGTGTCTAGAGCCTGTGTTTCACAACAAGAGAAGCCACTGCAATGAGTAACCCAAGTACCACAGTTAGAGAGAAGCCCCCCACTCATGGCAACTAGAGAAAACCCGCATGCACCAAAGAAGACAGCCCAGCCAGAAAGAAAAAGAATAAAAAAAGAAAACATAGGCATAATTTAGGTAGCCTTTATCAAGGGGATAGGTTTGCAGAAGCAGCGTCCTGAGATAGCTGCTGCTGAGTTGCTCAGTCGTGTCCGACTCTATGCGACTCCATAGACGGCAGCCCACCAGGCTCCCCCGTCCCTGGAATTCTCCAGGCAAGAACACTGGAGTGGGTTGCCATTTCCCTCTCCAGTGCATGAAAGTGAAAAGTGAAAGTGAAGTCGCTCAGTTGTATCCGACTCTTAGCGACCCCATGGACTGCAGCCTACCAGGCTCCTCCATCCGTGGGATTTTCCAGGCAAGAGTACTGGAGTGGGGTGCCACTAAGAAAGCTAATTCTGGAGCTTATGCCTGACTGAGCTGGTTAACTTGGTTCTGCCACTAACTCGCTTGGTGGACTTCGGCAAGTTCTTGGACCACCTGGCCCTTCTCTTTTCTTCATCTGTAGAATGACAGTTGTGGAAGAGTGGCTGTGAGGATTAAAAAACAGATCCATGCCAAGCTACAGGCTCAGTCCCTGGCACACAGTATATGCTCAATAAATGGTAGGTTTTATTGGTGAGGAACAGATTCAACTAAGGGGAAGGTTAATATTTTGATAGTGTGGGAAGACTGGTTTAATTTCCTCTTCATGCCATAGAAGGGGAAATGTTGTTTTTATAATTACCTAATGAATAATATGGAAGAAACTATTGCACAAATGAAAAATCGGAGTTCACCACTCAACCAACAGAATCACTGAGAAATCATCAGTTACAGAAGTTGAAACACCAAACATAAAAATCAGGTTATAGTACATTTCCAGTGATAATGGCTGAAATTATTAAAACCATCCTGGCTGCAAAAGCAGGCAGCTCCCCCCACGGGGGCCTGGAGCCCAAGGCCACACAGACTGGCCAGAGAAGGCCGTCTGGGGCCAGAGGACAGAGCCGTCTGCAAAGCTGGCAGCTGCCAGGTGGCTTCTCCAAATTAGACAACAGGTGCCGAGCCGCTGCCAGGGTTGGGTATCAGGATGAGTCTAAGTGCTGATGGCCCATGATGGAGCTTTATGTTAGATCACGAAGTGCTGAGCCCACACACCGGGAGAGGCCAGCTGACATACCAAGGGATCACTTGATGTGCTCACTTGGTTATTTTTTCCCTCTCTCTTTCACAACACCTTCAGCTTGTGTCTTCCACTTATTTTCATGCCCTTCCCTCCCTCTTCTCCCAGGATGTATCAGTATTTTCTGACACCTATTCATACTCGCTCATTCTTGTCATTACTTCCATTAAATACTTAACTCTCCCTGCCTTGCTGGTTTTCATTTCTCAATACTGTCTCTCCAGCTTTTGTAGCATCGTGTGAAATCCACGGTGACTGAATACAAAACCTAAGACTGTTACTTACCTGTGTCATATATGACATCATGGGAAATGTGATTTTTATGAACTACAGGTCAGTCCAAGCTTATGGGGACACAGGTTCATATGTAGATAATATTCATAGCATAATAAAAGTGAGCTGAAATGAGTTTGATTTTCATTAATTTAATTTGGCCACATAAATTTACAGCAAGTTTAATTTGCACATAAAATGATAAGGTGGCATCCTATGTAGGCTTTTATCAGCCCTTGATAATAATGCTAGACTTTCTAAAACATTTCTCATGAATTATATTTTATTTGTAAATCTTCAGTCCAGGAGAAAAGATCCCAGTTTGCCACAATGAATTGTGTATTAGTTATTTTCAGAATCCATTTGTAGATGCCCTATGGCCTATTTATTTCTAATCATTACCTTCAATTCATAATAGTCTACACTAATGAGAAGGACCCTTCATGTCAAAACCGTTGAATAGCAGGAACTGCAGTATGAGTCCAGGAGATAGCAAGCCCCAGTAACAAATGAGCCAGGAAACTAGAGGGCACGTCCCTGCAGAAAGTTGGACAAAGGGTCCAGTCTCTGAAATGCTACTGGCATTTTTGATGTCTGTTCTGTAGATACTCTGATTATTTTGCTGGCACCACCTGGAAATAATTATATTGTTAGGAAAGCAAAATTCCTAGGTGCCAGGTACTCTGCTTGGTCCTAGGGATTCCCAGAAAACAGACACAGTCCTGCCCTCCCAGAATCCAGTCTTGTGTGGACGCTGAGGTGGGCTTGCAGTGGCCTGGCAGAAAGAACCATGATGGGGCTACCAGGTGGGCGAGTTAAAGAGACTAGAATGGTGTCAGAGGGTTTGCCAGCAGCTCAGCGGTAAAGAATCTGCCTGCAGTGTAGGAGACACAGGAGACATGAGTTCGATCCCTGGGTCTGAAAGATCCCTTGGAGGAGCGAATGGCAGCCCACTCCAGTATTCTTGCCTGGAGAACCCAATGGACAGAGGAGCATGGTGGGCTACAGTCCAGAGGGTCGCAAAGAGTCAGACTGAGCACACCGGAGGGTACTCGTGTAGCAACTGCCTGAGGATTTTGAAGTGCTTTTATTTTTAAGCACTTTTCATCTACCTGAAGCTCCTTAATTACTGAGAATAACAATTTTACCAAACTTTCTTCCATCAGACACCTACCCAGGGTAATTGAATGTAAAATCCACCACTTATCACCAATCCACGTATTCGGTTTGTGGTAATGACATAACAGCTGTAGAAGATGAATAGATTAGACGCTTCCCTTCCCCACAAGTACTTTTTAATGTGGTGAGAGAGATAAGAGGTATAAACCAAAATAAACTCGTGCGGAAAACAAAGGAAGGGGCTTGGAAAGTGTGCTGCTGTGCACTGGGAGGTTTGGTCTGCGGGATTTGCTTCATGCCTGCTGTGCGTGCGGGTGGAGATTTGTCCCCTGACCATTTGACAGCATCCTGTAAACCTAACATTCAGTGAAACCAAGTCTGCTTGGAAACATATAAGGAGCCTTTAAACTTCCTGCGTCTTGACTGCCAGCCACCAGTGCCGGTCATTCACTTGGGAATACACCCTGCTTTCCCGGCCGCACACTGGGACTAACAAGTCCCATGGCGTTCTCCCACCACTGGTTTAAGCAGCCCAGTCCCTGGCCAGTGACCATCCCATCCATTATATTTTGGGCACTCTCTGTTAAGCAGAAAATATATCAACCGAGAAAAAGATTAATACTGCGTTAACCAAGATCCAGCGGATTCTACGTTGAAAAAGGCAAGTCATAAGAGTAAGGCTAGAGACCAAGGTTGCTAGCCTTGGACAGACCTCACACACATTACTATTGTTGAAAGGAGAGCGAGAAGGGTCAGTTTTAAAGGAAATGGACGTGGAAAACTTGGATCCTCACTAGCTTTTGCTTAATCTTTCTGAAAGTGAAAGTGTTAGTCACTCAGTCATGTCCAACTCTTTGCAACCCCATAGACTGTAACCCGGCAGACTCCTCTGTCCATGGAATTCTCCAGGCAAGAATACTGGAGTGGGTAGCCATTCTCTTCTCCAGAATGAGACCCAGAGATGAACCAGGTCTTCTGCATTGCAGGCAGATTCTTTACCATCTGAGCCACCAAGGAAGCCCAGTCTTTCTGAACCTTCTTATTGTAAGTGACCAGGCTCTCCTTTGAGGTATTCTCATATGTGACCCCCATCCAGAAGAGCTAATGAATTTGTTGAAACTTTGTGCTGTCTACCACACGAGTTGGTCGGTAGAAAAGAAAAGCTTTCAAGAGGCACTTCCTGTCTATAAGAATCTTACAGTGTAGAAAATGAAATAAAACAAAAATAAAGACAAGAACATTATAAAATAAATATTAGTTACAGAGTTCTGAGGAAGCATAAAAGAGAGACATATTAATTCCATTAACCCTGTAGTTCATGATTCTTCCCTTTTATAATTTAAATTCATGTATGGCGTTAGAGAGAGTGGTTGGTAGGGATGAAAGCAGCTCACGCCCTGAACACAGACCTCACAGCTGCTGCTTGTGTGTTTTTAGATCCCATTGTGATTCCATCTTAAATAAGAACCTCTGGCGCTGCAGCCTTGGATTCTGTTATTCTTTTAACGACAATATTTACTGGGTGTTATCCATGTGCTGGGCACATTCAAGTTGCTGTGGATACAGAGGTTAAAAAAAAAAGTTTCTGCTCTCATGGAGGTTTGTTCTAACACATTGAGACTCTCCCCTCGCCTGGCAGTCACAGTTGCTGGGCCTCATGTGTTACAGTCCCTGTAATGCTCTTCCTCATTTTGTCAAGTCAGACCAGTACATGTCTTGAGCCATGAGTGCTAACACAGTAATTAATACTAGTCTCTCGGATGGCATACCACCGATCCAGGCAAAACTCTCAGAGTTAGCACTTAGATTCTTCTTCCCAGCGTATGCTAGCTGGGAAGGTGGAGTGTAAGAGACCCTTTCCTAGCATGGCTGTCCAAACTCTATAGAATAACCAAAATCAAAACTTTTCAATTGAGAGGTTTCAGTAGAGAATGGCTTATTGTCACTCACTGGAGATATTGGGAAGAGAGAAATTAATTAGGAAAGTAAGTTTGAATGTCAGGTATCATAGGAAGAAGGTAAGGATATCATCAATAAATAAAATCTATATTCACAATCCAGAATTGGTCCTTGAAAATCTCTCTCCCCAGAATTTAATAAATTGAGGAATAGAAGAAAAAAAACAAACAAACAGTATTTTCAGTGATATCCCAGACTGAAAAGTCTGTTATTGGTGAGTGTTGGGCCAGCCTGTGACCGAAGACATGGCAACTGTTAATACAACAGTGAGATTGAATGGCAAAGAGAGGGTTTCCCCATCTGACCAAGGGCCAGCCCAAGAGAGAGTGGGGCAGGGCCAAGCCCACTGGAGCACTTTCCTCTCTGCAGCCTGACAGAGGCTCAGGGCGCAAGGGTGATGCAAGGGAAAGAAGCAACATCACCCTTCATCTGGGAGTGCCTGACTGTCTCAAAAGTGAGGTTTGGCTGCCTCGGGTACCATTCTTAGGTGTGATCAAAATCGTCAGAACTTGAGTCGATCAGATGTCAACCTCAAGTCGCTTTATCTTGTGTTATTTTGTGTTGCCTTTTATGTGTTCCAGAACTTTCTGCTTTTCTGATAAGCTAGTGCTAAACTGTAGATCCCAACTGCCGACGATTCTTCAGCTTACTTCAGATGCAATGCCTTGTTTCTGAGGGGAAGCAGAGAAGGGAGTGCACAAAAGCACCTCTCGCAGTACTTTTGGTTCCCACTGCATTTGCCTCCCGTTGGTGGTGACTTAAAGCACCAACAGCCGGAAGACGCAAGAGCGTCTTTTGTGAAAAGGATCAGCCCGTGATGCTTCCGACTCAGCAGTTCTAACCACAAAAGAGCCTAAGCCCTTCGGGTCCCATTTACAATATTTTATGTTACTTCCACTGTTCCCTCTGCTTCCCACGGGATGTGCTGTGCTACAGTCGTGAAGTAATTACAGAGATTGCTTTAACTGACCAGAACTCGTGCACCTTGAATTTTGACTTACTTGATCTTATTAAATAAATAACACCGTCACCTTAGGAGACCACCCAACTCATGTCAATTAGTCTGTCACCATTAGAAAGGATGACCGTCAAGTTTGTTTGCTTATTCATTCATCCGATGAACAGTTGCTGAGAACATACACTGACCCCACATATATTAATCAGACCCTCTGTCAGGCATCAGAAATACTCAGCCCTAACAGACTCACTATCAAGTAGTGAGGCCAATGTAGCAAAAGAGATTACAATCTGAAACACCACGTATTATAAGAAAATACAAAAAATTAAGGGTCCTAGGGGCTTTCTTGAAGTTTAGTCACTCAGTCCTGTCCGACTCTTCATGACCCCATGGACTGCAGAACACCAGCCTTCCCTGTCCTTCACTATCTCCTGGAGTTGGCTCAAATTCATGTCCATTGAGTCAGTGATGCCATCCAAGCATCTCATCCTCTGTCGTCCCCTTCTCCTGCCCTCAGTCTTTCCCAGCATCAAGTCTTTTCCAATGAGTGAGCTCTTTGCATTAGGTGGCCAAAGTATTGGAGCTTCAGCATCAGTCCTTCCAATGAATATTCAGGGTTGATTTCCTTTAGGATTGACCTGTTTGATCCCCTTGCTGCCCAAGGGACTAGAGGTACGGAGATGGGAATCTCTAAGTGCCCGGGAGAATTAGGAAGAAGCCTCACAGAGCATGGGATGCCTTAGGCAGCAGATGTCCTGAGATGACTGTGGTTTGTGTAGCAGAGGGGAGGAGTGAGCAAGGCTATTCCAGACAAGAACGAATGACGCATATCGAAACAGTGTTATTAAGAGGCCTGCCCAGCTTGGGAAATGGTGAGAAGTTCTCCCTTGGCAAAACCCAGAGGGCTGGGGGAGAAGAGAGGAGATAGTGCCGGAGAGGCAGGCGGAGGGTTTGCAGTGAAAACTCGTAGGTCAGGCTGGTGGGAACTGCTGTGGTGTATGAGAACAAGTAGACTTGCCTGGTAATAAGACCTTGCCAAAAGAAGGAAAATGATTGACCAGAAAGTGGGTCAGGCAACAAACAGTCTCAGGATGGCGGACCAAGTAGAAAAGAAAAAAAAAAAAAAAACAATAGTTGAGTCAAGAGATGGTGGAATCTAGGGTGATTTCAGGGTCTCCAGCTTGAACATGGAGAAGGCAATGGCACCCCACTGCAGTACTCTTGCCTGGAAAATTCCATGGGCGGAGGAGCCTGGTGGGCTGCAGTCCATGGGGCCGCAAAGAGTCAGACACGACTGAGCGACTTCCCTTTCACTTTTCACTTTCATGCACTGGAGAAGGAAATGGCAACCCACTCCAGTGTTCTTGCCTGGAGAATCCCAGGGATGGGGGACCCTGGTGGGCTTCCGTCTATGGGGTCGCACGGAGTCGGACACGACTGAAGCGACTTAGCAGCAGCAACAGCAGCTTGAACGTTATAGGAGCTGCCATGGTTTATAAGAACAGGTAGACGTGCCTTGTAATTAGACCCTGCCAAAAGAAGGAAAAATGATTGACCAGAAAGTGGGTCAGGGAACAGACAGACTCAGGATAGGAGACCAAATAGAAAAAAACAACGATAGCTGAGGCAAGAGATGGTGGAATCTAGGGTGATCTGGGTCTCCAGCTTAAACAACTAAGTGTGGTGTTTGCTAGGAAAGGAAAGTTGGGAGGGGGATGGATGAAAGGAGATGTTGGAAGCAAAAATGTAAGTGGAAAAATACATGATGTAGCGGAGAGCATGGGAACTCTACAGAAATGAGGAAGTATGATGACTAAGTACAATCCTGAGCTGACTGATAAATAAGGCAGTGAAGACTACTCCCATTTCAAATGACTAATCACGCCTTGGCCCAACTTGAATAAAAAGGCATTTACTAGATAAGAGCCTACAGAGAAACAAAAGTAATGATTTGACCTTACTGTCGTTACTCAAGATAATATATACATCTTCTTTTGTTAAAATAAGTCATTAATGGTTTATAAATGATGCTTCAACATGTTATTTTTAAAGAATCAATGCCCCCAGTATCTGCTTTTATGCCCCTGTAACCTATTTGCAAGTAAAATGCCATAGTCCAAAAAGGTTAGTAGATGAGTCGCATTCATATTTCATACTTTCGAAAATCCTGCTTCCTGATCTTTGTGCCTGTGCTCCTCTCTGCTCTTTCTCAACCTTTGTTTAATTTATAATTCTGCCATATCTTTTCCTTCCTTATTTAAGAAATCGCTAGCATCCTCCATTTTTCAAACTCACCTACAGTTTGATCCTTTGTATTTCAGCTTTTTCATTTTATATTCCAGCCTTTATTTTCTAAACCTGCTTTATAAGAGATTATTAGGATTAACTGCACACTTTAGCATGCATTTTAGTCACTGTATATTAAAATGTTCCCAGTTTCATATTTCACTTCAGATCGCTCCTGGATTCAGATGTCAGGAGACATTTCCTGCCAAACTTCCTCATCTCCATCGTGTTCTAGGCCAGCCTCCTGACCCATGCCTAGCCAGGTTCCAAAGGAGGTGTGGTGGAAGAGACGTTCATTAGAAACTTGAAACCACTGATCAATCCTGAGGAAGCCTGAATCATTTGGCCCTAGAATCACCCTGATTTTCCATGAATCCTCCAGGCTAAGATCGGCCCAGAGTAAGACTGATGTCAAAGCCAGCGAGAACATGGAACAGCGTCCAGGAATGGGGAAGAGATGAACTTGGCCCAAGAATTTTGAAACATGCTCACTTCAGATTTATAGTATCTGACTCACATTCCCAGAAGTTCGCTGTTCTTTAAGCTTTCTGCTTTTCCTTTTCTGACCTTATACATGCTGCCTAAAATACAACTCCCTTGTTTCTTCTTGTGCGCTGAATTCTGTGCCCCTTTTTCCCTCCTATTCATTTCATCACTGAGATTACGTACTTATGGCTTTTTGCCCTTAAAGATTTCACAAATGCTTCGTTTTTCTGACGTTCCATATGTAGACCAATACACCACACTATAAGTGTTTAATGATATAAATCTCCTCGTGACTTATAACCAGTTTCATTCCTCGTACAAATTATGCCTGTACTGCATTGCTTTCTAAGTTAAAAGCAGACCATTTCAGAAAATAGTCACTTCATAACAGTTACTTGGAAAGACTGAAATAATAACTGAGTTTTAACAGTGTGAAATAATAATATAAAATGTGAAGAAAGAAACTGCAGCTGCAAAAATCCTGCACTGAGCATATCAACACTGTTTCCTGTTCTGTCCATCCATCCATCCAGTCTGTCAATGCTGCAAACATTTATTAAGCTTCTACACGGCAGACCTTGTGCTAAGTCCTAGTGTTACAAGATGACTAGTAAATGATCCCTGACCTCCAGGAGTTCACTCTAGGGAAGAAAAACATGTAAATAAAACATACAAACAGATTGTCTTAGTCTCATATTCAGAAAAAGCATCCTTGCGTCCAGAGGACCATAGACAACACCTGACATAATGGCACTTGGTAATATGTGTCAGGAGGTCCAGATCCCCCTACCGTCTTTACCTTCAACCAGCACAGTAGCCTCTGTCCAGCCATGAAACCTCTGCACACATTAACAGTGAAGTGGAAATATGTGTTCTGTTCATTCTGCGAGCATTTATTGAGCACCTCCAGTGTATCAGACTCTGTTCTATACTGCAGCTTCCAAAGTAAATAAAGAAAGGTGCTATAATGACCGAGCAATTTAGCAATAGAGACAAACACATAAATAATAACTTGTGATAAAAGCACATAGGAAAAAATATATATACAATAAATGAGTGCATGAATTAGAGAGAAATTAATTCAGCCCCAGTGATCAGAGAAGTCTACAGAGAGGAAAAGATTGTGTCAGCTCTGCCTTGGAGGAGGACTGTCTGCATCCAGGAAGCAAATACTCCTTGGGGACATTCCAGTTGGTGAGCCCAGCTGAGCCAAGACAAGAAATGTGAAAGGCCAGTGTTTATACAGCATTATCCTCCCTTCTAGAAGGCATGAGAAAGAGCCAGGGAGCCCTTGGTAGTCTCGGTCAGCATTAGAGTATCAGTACGAGGAACTATCACCCTCGAAATATTTATATGAAATCATTTGTGGCCCCTAGGAGAAGTGGGTGGATGTTTCTTTATGTTCTGTACATTAAAAATCTTCATATCTTCAATTTTTACTTCCGCTATTTAAAGGTAGAAAAGTATTCAGTGAAAAAAATTTCCAGTCCGATGTTAAGATTATCTTTTGAGGGAAGGAATAAAAGCAAAAACAATGAAATACCCCATCTCTCCCCAGCCTTTCCCCAGTAGGCGTTAATATCTGGTTAGAATCAGCATTAATAACCTAGAGAAATGTCCTGTTATTAAGGTTTATATTTTTGATTTTTCATGAAAATTTTTACCACAAATGGATAATTTGGGGTAAAATTTAATTTTTTCCTACTCTATACTAGCTATGATTTGCTTGTCTAATTAAAGTCTACCTACCGATTGTACTGAATTCACAGTATTTTAATGTGCCTTTTCATTTCTATATTAAGAACAAAGAAGAACTATGGAACAAGGAGCGAGAGTAGAGACAATGCTTACAGTTTTGATTATTAAAACCTGTGGAGGAATTTCTCGGCACTTGATTTTCCCCCAGCCTAAGTGATTTGTGCTGCTGCTGCTGCTGCTAAGTCGCTTCAGTCGTGTCCAACTCTGTGCGACCCCATAGACGGCAGCCCACTAGGCTCCCCCGTTCCTGGGATTCCCCAGGCAAGAACACTGGAGTGGGTTGCCATTTCCTTCTCCAATACATGAAAGTGAAAAGCGAAAGTGAAGTCGCTCAGTCGTGTCCGACTCTTAGCCACCCCATGGACTACAGCCTACCAGGCTCCTCCGTCCATGGGATTTTCCAGGCAAGAGTACTGCAGTGGGGTGCCATTGCCTTCTCCAAGTGATTTGTACTAGAAATCACCAAAAAACAGAGTATTATAGGTTGAGTCAGAGCTTTTTGGTTTGAATTTGTATTGCCTACTTCTCTTAAAAAAAAAAAAAAAAAAAGTGCACAAAATAGTATCTGGCATATGGAAGGTTCTCAGGAATTAATCACTGAATGTTTTTTAAATGACGTGAGTCACAGAGCACAGTCCTTAGGGCAGCATCCACTCCACGGATGCTGAAGGGCCTGGAAGTAGCAGGGTCATAAGCATCAGCACCAGGGTGGAAGGGTTATTCGTGAACCACACTCAGGAACTTCATTGGTGGGCAGTCTCCGTTTCAACGGCACCTCCTATGCCTGTGTGGACTCACTGCTTTCTAAAGATTTTTCAGCTTGTGAAGAGCAGACGCTTGTCTTCATAAAACTGTGACAGACAAGCACAAAAATGATTTACTATCAGAGAAACGGAAGCTATTTTTCCGAAGTTGATGTGTTTTTTTTCCTTGACTATTGTGTGAACAAGACATTCACTGAACTAATGGTAACCGTTCCTCTGTGTGTTCTTGACACATCAACCCTTTGAAGGGTAAAGTTAGCTGTGCAAGCAAGGATGATTGTTTGAATTTCAGCAACAATTAATAATTTGGGAGGTTTGGGGTTTTTAACAAGGAGATGTGAAATTTCTGCTCTGAAATGGGGAGGCACAGAAAAAGAAAGATGATGGAAATACGCATTCTTGAGGACTAAGACTGCAGACATGGAAAGAAATTGAATGATGGGAAGCTTTTAATCTGTGATGGTGGGTCTCTGACAGAAGCTGAATTTTACTTAAATAGCATCACCATAAAATATACTGTTTGCATATAATCAAAAAAAGGCCAATAGTTTAGTTATTTCTTTTCTACTAACAAGAAATAATTAAGAAAGGGGAGCCAGTTTTAACCACTGTGTACAAAGGAATATTTCTAGTTAATAATATAATGCCTAAGATAAGACATGAGAGCTCCATGTGGCATTCTTTTTCATTTATATTCCTTTCAGTAATGACATAGAATCTGGTCCCTACATCTCTTTCATTAGAATTGTTGAAGCACCTGTCAGCTATCCCTGTCAGCTTTATGTATTTCAAGTTTTCCCAGCGAACAAGTGTAAGGATGCAGGGTCCATATGTCCACCTATCTGGGAGGGGAGCGTCCACGTGGTTTTGCATTACCTATTTGCCCATTGTTTGGAGTGTATCGCCTTCTGTCAATCTGATTACTTCTCTTAAGAAAAGGCTTTTCTCAGCTCACTGCATGACAGTCGCTGCCTGGTGAAAACATCCCAGAAGCCTGTGCAGTCACTTGATCTACCCCACAGTGTCACCCTCACATGGAAGGCTGACTCCAGATTTACAGAGTTCTCTGAGGGAAGTTTCTTCAGATGTGTAGCCAGAGATGCTGGTGGTTTCAGTAGATATCTTGCCTTCTCTTGACATACGGAATAAATCTTTTCAAAACATAGCCAAGAGACACTAACAGTATATACTAATACATACAGGACTTCTAGCCCCTGTGAAAGAATAATGATATAAGCACCTGCCTTACCTGACCAGTCGCATTTATAAAAGATCAGAGATGCTTTCAAAGGCCAGCAACAGAAATTTTGATCTTCCTAGAAAAAGACGATAAGGAATAATGCTTATTTATCCGTTTAGTAATCCCTTTAGTTAATAGCAACTGTTTATTACTATGATAATAACAGATTTGGCTGAATCTAATAGCAGTTCTTTTGTGATCGTTAAGCAGCTGTCGATTTTTGATATAATAAGGATAGGACTACTCTTAAGGTTTCGCATTCAAACTATGGTAAAGTTCGTGCCATTCCTTCCATTTTCAGAGCTTTATAATTCCACTGTAATCATTTGTTCTTGGCAGAAATGTGTTTTACAAGCTCTCAGCCGAGAATAATATTTTTGAACAATTTTTTCAACGTTCTGGTTATGTGGTTATGGGAATTTGGAACTCAATATTAATATGCTCTTGGGTTTTGTGTTTGTATATCTCAAAATGCACTTTTTTTTAAATAACACAATTTAACTTGAAGTAAGACTATAAGTGCTTTTAAATGGTAGAGACAAACCTGAAAATGAATAGATATTTGTATATGTATAACTAAATCACTTTACTGTACACCTGAAACTAACATGCCATTACAAATAAAATATAAAATTTTAAAAATAAAAAGTAAATGGTAGAGATATTTTGTTACTTTAATAGTGGTGATATTCATTGTAGGACGAGATAGTCAGATACAAGAAACATTTACAGGGAGCAAAGGAGCCGCTGTTTGTGTCTTACTCCCATCACTTCCATTTCCTATGTGACTTCATGCCACTTGTTTCTTTAATTCTTCAGGCATAAAGGAGCTATTGATCTAATTCATTTTTTAATCTATAAACTGAGAAGTGTTTTGTTGAACAACAAGCATTCCCACTTGGTCTAAAATTTGACATCTAAGAAGTATCAATATTTTAGCCATATTTTTATACTTTAATATTTCCCACAGCCTAATTTTTAAAAATTCTACCTAGTATTTTCAGTGTCCAGTCCACTGCTGTAGCTCTGTGTGAGTGGGAGAGATCTATTCTACATCTCTCACTTTACACTTCACAAGTGTGGGAAAGCCTCAGCGAGGCATGGTGGCCCCTTGGTGCCCTGGCAGGAGGCGTTGGGGGGTCATAATGCCGGGCTCTGCTGGCCTGAGACCTGGCATCAGGTTTCCTTAAAATCTTCACGGAAGATTTGTGAGAGATAATGAGTTAATGTTTGTGGAGATCTTTCAATAAAGTGTAATTGATGTTTGAATTTTCATAAACCAAATAGAATATCTACCCCGGAAAGCTTTGTAAGAATATTTAGCACACATGTACGTGCCAGATGGATTGTAATGACAGTTGATAGGCCTCTCCTAACCCTTGCGTTCTGTTGTCAAAAATCTGCACATCAAAACAACTATAGTTCTCACAAGAAGATTTGTTGGGTAAAAGATTTGGGTGCACATGGAAAATTCTACCATCTAGATAAGACTACAGATTAATGTTATAAAAGATGAGATTTTAGGGGTTTATATAAGAATATTCCTAACATGCCTTAGAGATATATCAGTAGATAATTTTTTTTAAAAATCAGATAATATGTACTTGATCTTACATATTTTTTCTGCATAAGAGGATTTTTATGAAAAATCCATGGAGTGTGATGCAAGACACTCAGAAATTATTCTTAAAAGCTCAAGGGCATGTAAAGATCAAAGTGGAACCACATCATAAAACAAATAGTCATCACAGGGAAGAATGTTTTTGCAATTGAGATAATGCCAATGAAAGAGTTTAAAATATAGGAAGTTAAGTTAGCAAATAAGGTTATTATTCTAATATATTGTGACATCCTCGATGGTATTATTGTAGGAACCCTCTGGAAGTACTTATTCTGGGTAAAAAATGATAGCTATAGATCCATGATAGGGGGACAGGTGGCCCCACCAATTATAAATTCCTCAAGATTGTAAATGTACATTTTATCATCGTGTGTCAAAATATTCGTTTTAATATTCAGACATTTTACCACATAATAAGCTGTAACCATATGTTTATTTGTTATATTATATCACTGTAACATTAATAAATATTTACAGAGCCGCAGTGTATCATAGATGTATTCAAAATGGTAGCTCTCAGTTTGATTTTAAGTGAATATCTTTAGTGCCTCAAACTAATTTTTAAAGCACTACATTTGTATTACACATCAATAAGAGCCAAGGAGTTTAAGTTTTTAAGACTTATACCCCCTTTTTAACTCATGTTGTTTTATTTATTTTCCCCAATTGCATGAATTAAAAATGGAGTGTTATCTCAGTTTTGAATTCCTTAGCTTGATGTCGCAGCTCTTGCTTTATTTGTATGTGAATTTGATCTTTAATAAAGATGAGCTCTGCTGAACTTTCCATGAATGAGAGGCACTTAGGTACACAGCTCTTTAGAAACGATTTGGTAGTACTGGAAAAATTCAGAAAAGTTGCTAGTCTGTTAATAGTGTACATGGCAAGCTGTGTGATTGATTAATCAGAAGTTTTATAATCTCTAAAAACGTAACTCTCTCTGTAAATTCGGATTGTGTCCAATTAAGTTGACAACCATCAATTTTTTAAAAAGAAAAGTGAAAACTCAGGACTCCTGCCTCATACTTTTCCTGTTATAGCGTTATATGAGTATTTATCCTTCTGTGACAGCTGAAACTAGAGCAGACGTACATTCAGGAGGTTGGAGACGAGGCACTGAGTTTTCACTTTCATGTGTCAGGAGGCAGTCGCAGGGTGGTCCTCCTGAGCTGCAGCAGGAGGAGCTTGTGCTAGTTTGGTAGTTCTTGGCTTGGTTGCCTCTCCGCAGTGTTCTTTGACTTCCTTACTTAGCTCATGATAATGAAACCCTAGGGCTTCCCCGGTGGCTCAGATGGTAAAAAATCTGCCTACAATGCAGGAGACCTGAGTTTGATCCCTGGGTCAGGAAGATCCTCTGCCACCCACTCCAGTATTCTTGCCTGGAAAATCCCACGGAGAGCGAAGCCTGGCGGGCTACGGTCCATGGGGTCACAAAGAGTTGGACACGACTGAGCGACTAACACACACTTCTTCCTTCCTAATGAAGCTCTCTGCTCAGCTGTGTCGACTTTTCTTTCAGCCTCTGTTCAGGCAGACAACTTCTCAGTATTATCCATTTTAGTACAAATTTTCACATACAGAACTCTAACCAGAGTAAATGAAGGGATTCTCCTTTTGATCACAGTGTCTAAACATTCTTAATGGGTTCTTCGGGAGAATGTTAGCTGAATTCTCTTACCGCCTTTCGCTGTCAAGTGCGTATCCAAAGGTGGAGTGCAGGACGCTTTTAGTGCCAATCATTATGTTCAACTCCAACCGGGGATCTCTTTCCACCATTTCTGCTTTTGTCAAGATCACATTTTCAGAAATCATTGTGTAATGCCCTAACTTCTAATTTTTCTGTGGGAAAATAGTGTTGCAATTTGCCCCCTTGTGTTCTTCTGTGATTGTCTCTCACTAGATATTGGAAGCACGTATGCATTCCAAATCATGGAACTTTGACCCTCATCCCATCTTTTGTTCGTTGAATTTGGTTTCAGAAGGAATATTTCCCTTTTACTTTTTTTCCTTGAGTAGTAATGAGTGCGCTGTTGAAATGACTCACTTTTCTCTCTACAGTTTCTTTACCCTCATGTAATATAGCCCATGTAATAACCTAAAATACTGGCAAGCTTGAACGTCTATGACACCCCTGAATGTCTTTTACAGCCTTTGTCTAGGTTTGAACTTTCCAAATTATGTATTTCAGACGTTGAGAAAGAAGGGCCTTAATGGCTGTGACAGCCCAGATCCTGATGCAGACGATTCAGTAGGTCACAGCCCTGAGTCTGAGGACAAGTACAGGAAAATTAACGAAGATATTGATCTAATGATCAGCAGGCAAAGATTGTGTGTAAGTACTCAAAACACCCTTCATTTTTTTTACTCTTGATATTTCTCTGAACCTGGCAGGCCTTGAACAAGAAAGAGAACAAAGGCTGTGAAAGCCCCGACCCCGACTCCTCTTATGCACTCACCCCACGCACTGAAGAAAAATACAAAAAAATTAATGAAGAATTTGATAATATGATCAAGAGCCATAAAATTCCTGTAAGTACCAAAGGTAGATGGCTGGTCTGCTGATAACTGCTGCAGTAACATCCCTTAACCCTTTCAGTGAGGGCTTTCTCTCAGCAACGCTGCAAAGGCAAACCCAGAAAATAGCCATCTCATTCCAAGGGCCGTTCACTTGGAAAGCAAACCCTCAGGGTTGCTGAAGTTATATCATCGAAACGATGTGCCATTCAGAAGTTCATTCGGAGGTAGCAAGTTCACTGGAGGAAGAGAAAGATCTTCGTGACCCACCCAGAATTTACACAATCTCTTAAACACACAGTCCACACAAATCACCAGGCCTTCGCGAATATGAGAGTCTCCTTCTGAACGAGGATTGACTATAAAATAGATATATTTTAACTGAGATGAGATACACGGGTGAGACGGCCATTCTCTCGCGTAAACTGCCGCTCATCAGCTCATCACCCAAGTAAACGCTTGTTCCTGAGTGAAGCTTCCACCCTCTCCCTAAACATGAAACTCAGCAGCAGCACTGAAGGGTTAAAGCTAATGCTCGCTGCAGGGAAGCAGAGTGCATGACAGCCTAATGGTAAGATTTCAACATGTTTGTGTGCTGGGGTGATGTTACAGCTTTATCAGAATATTCGCTTTGCCTACATCAACATTTTCCATGCTTTAACATTTGGCTAAATTTTGTCTTAACCAAGTCAAAAAATTCCTAACAATCAATCATATGCCTTGCCAGATATTTAAGAGAAATAACTCTGCATGTATTATTTTGTTTGCCCACATATTATCGAGGGGGAGAGTACATACCTTTTATTCTGTCATCAATCACATGATGTTCATTTTGTGACATAAAGTGTTACAACTTGAGGTTCACATACTTTCTGAATAATGAATGTTCGTGTCTGAACCTTCACTGTATACAGGCTCCTCAGTAGGTAGTTAATTCCTTTCTCAAAAAAGTACACTTTCTCTAAGTTAGGGAAACATCTGAAACCTGAGGATTGAGAGAGACTGTAGTGAAAACACGCCTCAGCAATTACAAGTGCAGATATCTGAGGACAAAAGCTCCAGGCCAAACCCACAATGACACTCACAAGATAAATGAATGCTTTACACATAGTAGGTGCATGATCAGACCGTGTTGGATTATACTGAACCCTTAAAACTTCTTTATAAAATGTATGCTTGTTAAACTTCATGTCCTCATAAAGAGATATCTGCTGCTTTTGTTAAATGAAATAATGTCCACAGGAAATCTTTTGTTGAATCAGAATTATTAATTCTCTCTATCATGAAGGAAGGCTAACTGCTGTAAACTCTTAAAGGTTTCATAAGACCGAGTACCACATACAGCATTTCCACAGTGGGTGTTTGGTCAAATGAAACGTTTCCTATCAGAGGCAGCAATGCATACTTGCTGCAGCCAGAATTCTTAAGTGAAATCTCCTAGGATTTTATTGCCCAGCAGAAGGAAAGAAGGAGCTCCTTTGGGCCAAGTTTTAGTTCCTATGGCCTGAGTTTCTCTCACTATATAATACCCTAGTTGAGAGCTGCTGGGCGCATTTGTGAATGTTAAGATTTTAAGGTGAAGCACGTTAGGTGTCTCAGGAGGAATGCCCAGCACCGTGAGGAAAGGGGCATGTGTGTAGAACTGGCAGTCACTCTCCGTGTGTGTGTGGAGCTTTAACCCCCAGAGATCTGGGAGGATGCCCATGTTTGCACATTGGATCATTTCCACTGTGCTCTAGGGGGAAAGAGGTGTAATGCATACCTGGGTTCCCTCACCATATTTCATCCTGTCGTGCAAAGAGTTCAAAATCAGGATACATGATTTCTTAAGAGGTGCAGTGGCGTGCGGCAGGGGATGGAAAACCACATTAGAGCTCCCAGGCAGAGCTGTGAGAAGGAGCCATACAGCTCCGGGCTGTGCCTCCAAGGCCCCGCTTCTTTAGTAAGTGCTTCAGTCTCCACGATGAAAAGCCCAGTTTTCGCACATCGCGTTTAGTTGCTGGAAGTAAATTTTGTTGAAAGTTTCCACAGCTGCTAAAACATTTACAGCAGGGCAAGGACACTCTGCCCTTTGTATGGAGAGAGTGTCTCTGCCTCTCTAAAAACATTACAAGGGTGTTTTTCTATTCCAGAGACCCAGGTTGAAGAGTTTTCCCTTCTCAAATCGAGAATTTAATATCTCAGTCACCTGTTGGTACCATCTCGTTTTTGCCCATATTCCTCAATGACATGAAATCATTCATGGCTGATTTGGAATCCTGTCGACCAGCATTTCCTCGTGTGGGGTTTGCCACGGTTCATGCTGGGCTTCACAGCGAGAAAAAAAAACAGCTCCATTTGAGGAACCAGGAATTAGGAAATGGGCTGAAGGGAGGAGAGGGCAAGAGCAAGACTGGTTGAGAGGGACCAGGAAGGGAGGAAGTGGAAATGGGAGAGTGTGGATGTGTTTTCTTCAAATAATGAACTGTGAAGAGTGAGAAAGAAGACTGTAACTAGGATCGAGGAGGGGGTAGAAAAAGTACTTGAGGTGATTTATATGCCGAGGAGGAACACTTAAAGAAGAAA
This sequence comes from Capra hircus, assembly GCF_001704415.2. NCBI lineage: Eukaryota > Metazoa > Chordata > Mammalia > Artiodactyla > Bovidae > Capra > Capra hircus. The sequence continues at coordinate 22,244,177 of NC_030814.1, forward strand.
AAGATTGGACGTGTAGATAAAATGAGGATAAAATGGTGAAGCTTCTCAAGGAGGGGGGATGGGCTGGGAGCCAGAAGGATTCACAGATGTAGTCAGAGTAGCAGCCGGGAGAGGGAAGTTGAGAGGTTGGCCACCTGATGACCTCTGTTTTTATACTGAATTCAGCTTCCGTAGCTTCGAGGTGGGGAAGCAGGTGCTTGAGAGAGGACCATGGGAATGCCCATGGGTATAGACATTGTAAGGAGCTGCAGGCAGAGGGGGTGGCGAGCACTGGCCACAGTCGTGGGGCAGCCTGGAAGGGGTATGGATACCAGCAAGCGAGGTCACTGGGCTTCCCTGGTGGTTCAGTGGGTAAAGAATCTGCCTTCAATGCAGGAGACTGGGGTTCGATCCCTGGGTCAGGAAGATCCCCTGGAGGAGGGCATGGCAACCCACGCCAGTATTCTTGCCTGGAGAATCCCATGGACAGAGGATCCTGGCGGTCTGCAGTCCATGGGGTATAGTCCAGGGGTTCACCAAGAGTCAGAGACGACTGAAGCAACAGCATACACACCCACCAAGTGTAGTTACTAGTCATCAGCATTGTGTGATTCCTTTCTCTGCTAGTTCTCAGCAGGCTGGTCCTGATTGTTCATAAGTGAGAGTGTCAGCTGTGGCCCCAAAAAAGAATTCTGTTCAGTCATTCCCATTAAATGAAAAAGGGCCTATTAACTAAAAATATTTTATTAAAAATATTTTATTGGACTTTTCCTTGCGGTAAGTTTGGGAAATCATGGGTTTTGGATAAGAGTTCAGATACCTTTCTGACCGCAGTGACTCACTTTAGTAACCATGATCCATTTGTTCAGGGATATAAACTAAAAACGTTTTAGCTCTCATGCCTGTATCCCTAAAGCCAGGGCCCGCAGCGTGGGTGTGTGACCTGTACAGTTGCACGGGGCCCTGCTCCCCTGGTCCACGCCTGCTTAAGTGCTGCGCTGTCCCCATCTTGAAATTCTTAGCAATTTTTTAAAGGGCCCCACATTTTCATTTTGCCCAGAGCCCTGCAAATTATACAGCCAGTCCTACTTAATATCATCTTATTTAATCACCCAGAATTCTCTCTTCTTTCCTTTCTTGGGGGATTCTAAAATTTGGAGCCTGCCCCTGAAATCTTTGCAAGTTTGGAGTCTTTAATGACTTCTTGACTCTCATTGTTTGACAAAAATTTTTAAAATTTAGATGCTTTTTGTTTGTTTAGGCTGTGCCGGCTCATCCTAGCGGCACACAGGATATTTAGTTATGGCGGGTGGGCTCTGCTTCACTGATCAGGGATCAGACCTGGGCCCCCTGCACTGGGAGTGTGGAGTCCTAGCCACCAGACCCCCAGCGAAGTACCGAGATGCTTTCAATTTTCTTAATTTTGAAAAGTTGAAAAGGAAAAGAAAAAATGCCAATTTCTTGTAAACATGGGTACATTGTTATAACCATTTCCTAAAGCATCTAGAGTTGATGGGTCTCTTTTCTGGATGCAGCTGCTTCAGGTCCCACATAGGGTCAACAGAGATTAAATGACTGGCGTGCTTAAGTTGCAGTTTATTACACTACCTGGAACTAAGATTTCTGATATAAAGGCTGATGTTCTTTCTGGTTCTCTGAGACAGCTTCTCATGGTGTTCAAATTTAAGCTTATAATGTGATTTCAAAATTATTTAGCCAGTTCCGGGATGCAGATAAGGAAACAAAGCAAAAGCTGAACTGCAATGGATGTTACCATGTTTTATGAATTGTGAATTTTTGAAGTATGCTTGACTTCCTGAAAGATGACACTAGTGATAAAGAACCCACCTGCCAATGCAGGAATCATAAGAGATGCGGGTTCGATCCCTAGGTTTGGAATGATGCCCTGGAGGAAGGCATGGCAACCTACTCCAGTATTCTTGCCTGGAGAATCCCATGGACAGAGGAGCTTGGCGGGCTACAGTCCATGGAGTCACAAAGAGTTGGACACAACTGAATCAACTTAGCATTCATGCATGCTAATAATATCAGAATTATATCTGACTTCTGTCTAGCCAATCACAAGAGAGTTTTATAATAACTCTTATCAAATTGTTTATAGCCCAGAATCCTGGAAACTGAATGATCTGGGGATGATGGTCAGAGGCAGAAAGGAGTAGAGAGACTTTTACCAAATCGGTTAGTAGAGTGGTTCAGAATTCATTAATTGATGATTAACCATCCACTCTATTTTGGATATGCAAATAATCATGGGGTGGGGGAAGGTATTGGCTTTGTTCTCTACTGAGACACAGTCAATATTCTGCAGAATATTCAGGGGAGAAGTAGTCTTATAGTGGGGTCCGTAGGTATCCAGTTAAACATTTATAAGTAGTAATAGTGAATACCGAGTAAAACATTTTTAAGCAAAAGAGAGCTTTAAAATATGAAATCTGAGTAAATTTGAACAAGAGGACTCTTTAAGGTGTATTTTTTCCCAAGCCCTCATCCCACCCTGGCATCAGTAGGCATAAGCACACACCCTAAGATGGTGTTTAGCCTTGTCCCATAAGAACCCGTTTAGTCTGTTATGTTCCTGGTTCATAAATAATAAGCTTCTCACATGCAGCCCATACTCACTTCACAGTATGATTTCTGACCAAAATATTTTATTTCTATCCAAAAATGTATACTGTGTTGCACAGTCATTTAGTAGCAAAACCAACAGGCTCAGTCACTTGTTACATGACCTTGGATCACTTACTTAATCTCACCAATTTGAAAAAGAAGGTTTATATCTGTAGCGAAGGGATGTTGGAAGCTTCAATCATGTTGTGTATATAATTTATGGTATAGTGCCTGCTCAATAAATAATACACAGTAAGTTGTTGTAACCTTACTTTTACATTCATATAGTATCTTCCTAAAAATTCTTTGAATGAAAATATTCAATTAATACAACAAAAAGTGGACTAGGCTATGTATTACCTTGTAGCAAAAGAGCTTTAGCATCTGATGAAAGGGGACATTAAGTGGCCATTGTCTTAACTGATCTTATAAAAGAAGAGAAAGCATCAGGAGATGGGTGGGAACAGGATTAAGTAGGGTGGTCAGGGTGGGCTTCCTTGAGAAGACTAGCTTTTTTTAAATTTTATTTTATTCAAGGGTAGTTAATTTACAATGTTGTGCTAACTTCTGCTGCACAGGAGAGTGACTCAGTTATATATCTATTCTTTTTCATATTCTTTTCCATTATGGTTTATCACAGGATGTTGAATGTAGTTGCCCATGCTATAGAGTGAACCTTGTTGTTTATCCATCATATATATGATTTTTTTGCATCAGCTAATCCCAGACTCCCAATTCTTCCCTCCCCTTTCCTCTCTCCCCCTTGGCAACCACAAGTCTGTTCTTGATGGAAAAGACCAGATTTGAGCAGAAATTTGAAGAAAGTGATGGAGTTAACCAGAGAAATAAGACAAGAATGAGGGAGGTGAGAAGAGGATGGCAGGAAATCAGTAATGGAGCCGGGAGAAAACTGAAATTAGGACCCTGTGGAATATTGGGAGATGTTGGGCTTTGCTCCAACTAGGATGAGAGTTCACACAAGGTTTGGAACAGAGAAGGGCCATCACTTGATTTATGCTTCTAAAGGATCTGTCTGATTGCAGGGTTGAAAATAAAAGGGAGGGCAAGGATAGAAGCAGGTAGCTATGAGCAGGTGACTGCAGTGATCAAGGCAAGAGATGGTGGTGCTAGAATCAGCCACTGGAAGGTGAGAGGTGGTTGGAGGTTATATGTGGAAGTTAAGCCAATAGTGTTTCCAGGTAGACTGAAAGTGGGGTATGGGAGAAAGAGAAGATTCAGGGGTGACTCCAGAACTTTATTCTGTGCAAAGGAAAGCATTGAGCTGCCATCAGCTGAAGATGGGAAGAGCTAGACTGGGGCTAGTTTTGAGATGCTTATCAGACACTTAAATAGAAATATTGAGAGGGTAGCTGAATATGCAAGTTTGGAATCAGGAGAGAAACCCAAGCTAGAACTAGAAAAAGGACCATGGTACTCTTTCATCCGAGTTTCCCAGGTGATGCTAGCAATAGGGTTCTATCCCTGGGTCAGAAAGACCCCCTGGAGGAGGGCATGGTAACCCACTCCAGTATTCTTGCCTGGAAAATCCCATGGACAGAAGAGCCTGGGAGACTATGGTCCATCAGGTCACGGAGACTTATACATGACTGAGCACGTACTCTTACATTCGCAGAGCAGGGAGGAGAGGATGAACCAGAAACCAAAGCTGAGAAGGAGCAGCTATCGAAATAGGAGGGAAAGTCCCGGGTTGTGGAAGCGGAGGAAGTTTATCAAGAAGCAGTGATCAACTGCGTCCCTGTTGAGAACTAAGAAGTTACCGTTGGATTTAGCAATCTGAAGGTTATTCATGACAATGACAAGAGCATTTTTAGTGAAGTGGTGAGAAGAACTTTTTTTAATGGAGTGAGTTGAGAGAAAGCAGTGTGCCAGATTTCCAAGCTAGGTCACAAGAGCAGAACTGTCACTGGTGACATGATTTTCCAAAGTTCCCTACCAAACAAAGTGGAACATTCCCTTGCCATACACAGTAATTGCATTTCTGGGAATTTCAGTGCATAAAAAAAAAAAAAATCTGTGTTTCAGTGTATTAAAAATACCTTGTGTTTGCAGAACAAAGTTAGTTCTGACTCAGATGATTATTATAAAGGTTTTTCATACCCATGAATGTCCAGTGGAGCATTTGAAGGTGGGATGGGATAAGAGACAATTCTTTGTTGTGTACAACTGCCCCACATATAATAGGATATACAGCATACCATATCGGGGTTTCCCTGGTAACTCAGTCGGTAAAGAATCTGCCTGCAGGGCAGGAGGCCTGGGTTCCATTGCAGGGTCAGGAAGATCCCCTGGAGAAGGAAATGGCAACCCACTCCAGTATTCTTGCCTGGAAAATCCCATGGACAGAGAAGCCTGGCGGGCTACAGTCCATGGGGTCGCAAGAGTGGGACACAACTGAGCAACTAAACCATCACCACAGTATATCTACCAACCAGGAAGATACCAGCTCAATCATTGACACCCACAAGTTTCCAGAATGCCCCCCAAGGAGATAGTCCAGCTGCAGAGTGTACCACAATTCTAGATCAAGAGTTACTACTGTGGATCTAGTGGGAAACAGATGGCAAACTCAGAAGGGTAATGGAAGAGGGTTTAGTAAAGGGTCTATTTACAGACGAGTAGAGATCAGGCATGCTGCAGTCCATGGGGTCGCAAGGAGTCAGACACGACTTGAGCGACTGAACCGAACTGAGCGATCAGGTAAATTCAAGAAACAGTGAAGTACGTTAGGGCTTCCAACCTGGAAGCTATTACCATACGTAGGTCTGAACGAGCAAGAGGAGGGAGAATTTATCAGAGCACAGTAAGATCTATGTCACTGGAAAGAGGACCAAAAAGGGGGTGTGCTGTTCACTAGGGGAAGGCAGCCTCTGCCATCCCCTGGCCCAAGAGGGGAAACATATCCAGACTTCTCTTCTCTGACTCTCTGTACTTCTGCTGGTGCCTTCATTGGCCCAGGTGAAGCCAGAGGGCCAGGGGAATGTGCTGGGTGCAGTCTGGGACATCAGCCTCCTGGGCCCAGGGCAGTGGAGAGGGGGTCGGCGGTAAATGGAGAAGTCCTGGAAGGTTACTTTGTTTTCTCAAGTATGCTAGAGTAATTCTTATATGGCCTTTTAATAAGGGAATGCAGTATTTTATTAACTCTATAGACATTTATTTTACAGCATACACTAATATTTTTTTGTTGTTTAAAGGCTTTGGGAGTCGGGGAACATAATCATTCTTTGATGTCTTATCAAACGTTCATATTCAATCATATCATGGTGTTTATCCAAAATTATTTTTGTTACCCTGTTCATTACAGATAAAGCTTAATAAAATCTGTGTTAATATGACACTTTTAAACTTTTATTTCCCCAAAATCAGTGAAGGATCAAAGACATGTAAATGAAAAGAGTTAATGACACATTCGTTTTTTTCTGTATTGCCATGTCCAGATCAGGGAAGAAAAGAAAAATAGGAAAAGTAAAGAATAAGAGAGCAGAAGCAGAGAAAGAGGACAGTGTTGTAATTATCACCAGGATAAACAGAGAACTGCTGCAGAGCACATGTGATGCAGGCCAGCCGATCAATGAGAAATAAAAAGAAAAAAAAATGTGATGTTAGGATTACAGAAAAAAAATAGTAAAAAGAGAAAACTTTGAGCCACGGGCACATATGCATTTAAATTTGTACAGTGGGTTATGAGAGACTCCCTGAGGGAATCTTCTATGTAAACCCTAATAATACATACTAGATCCACACATATACACATACACATATATATCCATTTTATATTAAGAATGCTTCATACTCTGACACCATGAGTCCTCTGGAAATATATTCAAACAGGATTTTCATTTATAATGTTAAAAATGAAGAAAAACAGGAGGAGGAGAGTATATTTCAACTATGATTATCTAGCAAATGCAAGCAGAAAAATAAGCATGTGTGGGTTATATTGCCAACGTAATACCAAAAAATCAATAATTGGGGCCTGAATTACTCTAATTAGACATCCACACAGGTCGCTAAATGTTTGCAACTTTCTCGTTGGAGATATAGGTCTTGCCATTTGTCAATGTCAGTATATCCCAAAAGGTGAAGTATGATGTATATTCTGAACTATCATTTTAAAATATGAATTATTGAGTGATACATGCTCTGTTGAACCCTGTGTCTTAAAATGTCGATTATCTTTAGAGTTACTTTCAAAAGACAGACTTTTAAATATAATAATTAAAATATATATGCTATTCACATGCCCGGAGATGATTTTATATCATTAAACTTCTGCATAAATATGCTTCAATAAGCAATTAAACCAAAGGCTCAGTGTGCATTTTAATCCCTTTTCTCTGTAAAGTCATCACAGTCATGTACCTTTGATCTTGCAGTCATTTCTGGCACCAGATTCAGATATCAGAAATGAACAATTACCACTTAATAGAATGGAATTCAAAGACAATGGAGTCTAATGAAATGGGGCTTTGTTTTAAACAAAAGTGAAACGTTTTCTAATAGTTGCAGAGAAACAGTTCTAAGCACATTAAAGAAATCAGTTTATGATCTGAACACCTTGAGAGCTCTTCTTAATGATCTTCTAGACACCAAGCAGTTTGGAATTTGAAACTTTTCTTGGAAAAGTAAGGCTCTCCGTACTGGGCTGTGTTTCTCTTCGTTTCTCTTACCCATGCTTGTTTTTCTTGCTCCTACAGGCTGTTCCACCTCCCAACTTTGAGATGCCAGTCTCCATCCCAGTGTCCAGCCACAACAGTTTGGTATACAGCAACCCCGTCAGCTCACTGGGAAACCCCAACCTTTTGCCACTGGCCCACCCTTCTCTGCAGAGGAATAGTATGTCTCCTGGTGTAACACATCGACCTCCAAGTGCAGGTAACACAGGTACGTTCTCGTAATAACGCGACAGTGGCAAATCATTGGAAGGAGCTACCCTTGGCAAAGAAGGCTGTTTTACCTACAAGACATTGAGCGTTCCAGCTTTCCATTTGTTATGTCCCTTCATCGCTTAATACCCATCCCCATCTAGGTCTTCCGCATGATAAAAACCCAGCCCTGTTAGCCTGTCTTTCAAAATCTTACATAATCTGCAGTTTATATATTTAGCCTATCACCCATCTCCTCAGGTGGCTGTATTTTAACCGCATACTTTCTCAAAGAGAACGCCAAAAATCCTATCTCCATGCTTTTGTTTCTCCTCTCCTCTTGCCTAAAATGCCATTTTCCCTCTTACTTCTAGCCAGATACCTTTTCCATGAGATTTTTTCCCCTGTGTCCCTTGATTGCGTTTATCTCCTTTAGTTATTTATTATTTTGGCCAATTTTTTACTTATCAATCCAGTAGCTTATAGCACAGAGGACTTAAGGCAGAGAAGAAATGTGATGATATAGCATAATTTATAAGAACTGAATTAAACAAAACTAAATCAGAAATGAAGATAAGAGCATATCACAAGGACATACACAACTGCCATAAATTTGTGTCTATACTTCCAGGAGATTCTTATGGTTATACAATTCACAGTGTCTCAGAGAAAAGAAATCTTTGCTCAGGAAAAGTTTAGCCATTCTTAGAATTCAGATCAAGCGATACACAGTATGATTTACTGTATTGAGTATGTGTCCATTTCCCCGCTGGACTTACAGGACCTTGAAGGAAAGAATGTCCTCTTGCTTGTCAGGTTCATGGTAGGAACTCAGTAAATATGAGTTGAATATAACTGAATAAATCCTTCATATTTCTAAAATAAGCACCAAAATTGAATTTCTACATTGTGTATAGCCAATCATTATACATTTATATTTTATTTCTTAAAAAGCACTTAATAGGGAATTTTAATATGTCTCAGACATACTTTTTATTAAAAGTAATTTATCCACAGAAGAATTTTTCCTTCAGAATACTTATATCTGCCTTAGAATTAAATGTATATTACTTTTTAGTACAGAAACTTCATGTAGAGGATGCAATCAGCCATGTTAAAAAAATCTTGATAAATCTTAAATCTGAGAGATATGTATAAAGGACTTATGCTGTTATCCCTACTTCTGAATATGTTGAAATTTATCATAAGCATTTTCAATAACTATATGTATTCCTTTTAGATCATACTCAAATGCTGTTGAATTTCCTATTTGATGAACTCATGCTCATTTATTTTAAAAACATCTCATGGTTTATTTCCAAAATATTTGGTTGGAAATAATAAACGCTTTCCTAAAATGTAATGAACATTTTCTTCTAATTCCAAACCCAGTACCAAATAATAATAATAGCAATTAGAAAATAATCTCACTGATATTCTGTTCTTTTAGCTGAATTTTGTTTCTTAAAAAGTAAAACTAATTATTATATTCAGTGTCTTTTTGAAACATCCCAACTCCCATAAATGCAGATTGCCGAATTTTAACCTGCTTTCTTAAGCTAGCAGCGAATAAACATATGTCTCTAAATTTGTGGCCAATAAAGCCTGTTTTATTGTATTAGTAAGATTCAGGTAGTAAAGGAAGTCATTCATTGTTAGAAGATTCATGAAACGACCAAAGTGCTAGGCAATTAGCATTGCACAGAATTAATTGTATAAAATATATTTACCAAAAATTAAACATCAGATATATGGTTATTTGAGTATATAATAAACTTTACTCTTCACTTTCTAGAAAATGCAATCTTAGGAAAACTAATGTAAAAATACAGTAAACATTTAGAGACCATTCAAAGACTAGATTTTTTTTTAAAGGTAATCTTTCTTAGGAAAAAAGATGCTGCAAAATGTCAGTGATGGAATGTATTTTTAGTGTTTGAGCACAGCATGTCTCAGTAAAACAAATGTCAGCCATCTGACCTAGGTAACACTTGAGAAATTTAGGACTCTTGGGAGAACCCTGAGAGTACTGCAGTTAGAGGTGCAGCGCGCTGCCCCGTGGGCCGTTGGCTGTGCTGCTTGTGATGGTCCTCTCTCGCCCACAGGTGGTCTGATGGGTGGAGACCTCGCGTCCGGTGCAGGCACCAGTGCAGGTGAGTGGAGGCCCAGTGCCGGAGTGCGCGCCGTTGTTGAGCAGCCCTGTACTTTGTGATCTACAGAAGCGCGTCTTTTCCACAGTTGAAAGATCAGGGAGACGCATGGGAAAATGGCCCCAAGAATTTCTAAAGCATTTTGATGAAGCAGGAGTGATTGGATAGTAACAGCGATGACTGTTTATTAAGTAGACCTTTCCATAATAAAGCTTCAGCTAGTCAACATAAGCAGAATTGGGGGTTCTGATCAAATCAGTTTAATCCTAGGTACCATCTCTGGTGGCCGCCAGAGTACCTTTAGCAAACCTGACAAGTCACGTCCTTTGTAAATTATTTCACGTTAAATGCGAATCACTTTCTACACAAAGTACTGAACGCTTGTATACTTCTAAAGGAGAATATGTAAAGAAAAGGAAGGAGTGAGATTATAACCATTCAACAATACTGTTAATAAAATAAAGCCACATTTGGGATTAAAATGAGTTCTTAGAGAATATAAACACAGTGTACCTCTCTGAAAAGCACATTAAATACAGTTCAGCTGTTTAAGAACCTCTTGCATTGTGGCCAATTGGTCGCATAGTCACATTTCTCCAGGGTCCTGTGTTAATTCATATTATAGTGATTACTGAGATGTCGATGTCATTTCCAATGCAGAGGTAAGACAGCACAATACTTTCAAATGCTAACTGCAGTTCACTATTGGCATAACAAGTAACCATGGTAATTCCTGCAGTAAAACATACTGTACATTTAAAATAGCAGGAGGCAGGCATGATAACACAAGGTTATGTTTGAAATATCAAAAAAATTCAAGTTTATTGAACTATCTGTGGACAGCCAAATTAAAATATTTTGCCAGGTTTGACTGTAATAGGCTATTAATTATAAGAAAGAAGATTAAAAATTGGCATATAGAAACATGTTTATAAATATGTCCATTTGGGAGTCATGTTTCTTGTTTCTGGTATTGGCTCTTCATTAATTCAGTAAGTAATGAATAAAAAGTGTAAGAACTAGTGGGTTAACAGACAGAATCAATGGTCCTGACTTCCTGTTTTATCTAGCTTTTCAGGATTAGGTAGAGTCAGATTAATGATTAGACTGAATATACTATTTTGCTGGATATTGAAACAAAGGGCTCTTTTTTTCCCCCTCAAAAAAAAATACATCAGGATTTGTAGCCTGAAAATTATAGACCAAAGGATTCAAATCTCTGCCAGACACTATGGCTAGAGGGGGTGGTGGGGCTGAAAACTGGATTGTCTCAAAGTCCAATAAAAAGGTAAATAAGAGTAGTGTAGATATTATGATATTTTATTCAGCATCTTGATGCATCAGTTTGCTTGCTTGTATGAGAACAGCCAATAACAGTGATGAAAGTTAATAGAAAAAACATGTGGAGTTGGGGAACGGGTACTCATCTTTGATGACGTGGCCTCTTGTTACTGCCTAATAGCTAAAATGCTTTAGAATTCTATATTGAAAATAAGCGTTGTTCAATTATACTGTCATTGTCAATTCCCTGACAGTCCACTAAGTTAAATGGCCCTCTGGGGAGAAGGAAGACACTCAATCTTGTAAACATAAAAGTTAGCCACATATAGGCTATCACGTCATTGAACTAAAAAAAAATCTTGTAGGCTTAGCAAATTCATTCCCCAACTTCAGGACTGCCGCCATAACTCAGGAATCTTCTACGTCAAAAATGGAAGGAAGTTAAAAAAACAACACTCGGTCCACTTTGATGATGATAAATACTGTATATTGATGATTGTATCTTTTAGTGAGCATATAACAGTCAGTTTCTGTATAGTTATGAAAGAGTTACTTCCCCACTTTTTAAAAATAGAGGAAGAAGCCCTTTCTAACTCTGGTTCCACAGAACACCTGTTGCAGATGCCACTGAGTGTTAAGCTTAGCTGCTATGTCCTGCCCACAGACTCAGCCGTCTGCCCCTTCTTGCTCACACCAGCCTGTATCAAATGTCAGAGTGAATATATTGGTGGTGATGTCAGAGAATCACATAACACCGAAGGAAACAAGGCCAGTCAGAATGTCTCTGCATTTTCAGAAAAGAAAACTAAAGCAAAACGGCCAAAAGATACCTTCCAAATTTTGAATATTGTCATTGAAATTCAAGGTCTCAGATAAAGTTAGAAACTCTGAGGTCAAGTGGCAGGACTCTCCAGTTAAGTTAAATTATTTTTCAGTCTGTGCGTGCTCAGTTGCTTCAGTCGTGTCCAACTCTGCGACCTTATGGGCTGTGGCCGGTCAGGCTCCTCTGTCCGTGGGGATTCTCCAGGCAAGAATACTGGAGTGGGTTGCTGTGTCTTCTTCCAGGGATTGAACCCGCATCTTGTTTGTCTCCTGCATTGGCAGATGGGTTCTTTACCACTAGCCTCCACCTGGGAAACCCTTTTCAGTCCAATTTTCTTCAGTATCTACTCATCTCAACTTGCAAAAAGAGTATAGTCTCACGAGGAAAGGAAGTAAATTCAATATTTATTGTGTTTCTTTAAAACCAAGGGACCAAAGAAGTAAGCATCCTTCCCTCTCAGCTCAATCATAAAGTATAGCATCTTTTGCATCCACTCACTCCCTGCACTATACCTGTCCCTCATCCCACCATCCAGTGAGTCATCAGGTCTTAACAACTTACCAAATGTCTCCAAGGTATTTCCTAAATCTACCCCCTTTCTCTCCATTCCTATCTCACTGCCCTGGTTCAGATTCATAGCAACACTCCAGAACTATTTACAAAGATCCCTAATTCATTTCCCGACCTCACATTGCATCCCACTACAGACTCCCCATTGCTGCTGCTGCTAAGTCACTTCAGTCGTGTCCAACTCTGTGCGACGCCAGAGACGGTAGCCCACCAGCCTTCCCCCTCCCTGGGATTCTCCAGGCAAGAACACTGGAGTGGGTTGCCATTTCCTTCTCTAACGCGTGAAAGTGAAGTCGCTCAGTCGTGTCCGACTCCTTGCAACCCCATGGACTGCAGCCCACCAGGCTCCTCCATCCATGGGATTTGCCGGGCAAGAGTACTGGAGTGGCTTGCCATTGCCTTCTCCGAGACTCCCCATTAGTCTTTATCAAAGCCTTAAACTCATTGTAGGTCATCATTCAGATGCTTAAACTCCAGCAGTGATTTCCCAGCTCTTTCAGAATTAACCATGAGCCTGTTATCTCTATGGGCTTTCCTGGTGGCTCTGCGGTAAAGAATCTGCCTGCAATGCAGGAGACATAAAAGGTGGGGGGTTCGATCCCTGGGTCGGGAAGATCCTCTGAAGGAGGGTATGGCAACCCACTCCAGTATTCTTGCCTGGAGAATCCCATGGACAGTGGGGCCTGGTAGCTACAGTCCATAGGGTCACAGAGTCAGGCACTACTGAAGCAACAGCATGCTCGCACGCTCTTATCTCTGGCCCATCCCTACCCTCTGGTCCTCAACCTTCTTACTTTCTGCCACTGCCATCAAGAACCCCGCACTCAAGCTCTAATGATAGCAAACATCTAAATTGCTCTTACTATGTGATTTACACACCAAAAAAACTTTTATTTACATAGCAGCCCTTTCATGTAGATATCCATATTATGCCCTTTCTATAGTCAGGGGACCTAAGGCACAGAGAGATTAAGTAATGGCCCAGGATAGAACCCCGGGCAGTCTGTCTCCAGAGTGCGTGTTCTTAACTGCATTATGCTTCCACTTTCTAAACAGCGTCACAGCTTCTTGCCTTTGTGTGTGCTTTCTTAGCATTCTCCTACTTCATGCTCCTGAGCACTGCCTGTCATCCTGCAGAATTCAGTCCAACCATTCAGGAAATCCTTTCCTGACTCTTCCAGAAGGAATTAGGCACCTCTCTTGCCTACATTGTTTATCTCCTTGCATTGTAATTGCATTATCTGGTCATGCATCTGTCTCCTGGACACTTCCCTCCGGGGGCAAACTGTCTTCTTCAGTTAGTATTCCCAGCTCAAGATACAAGAGCGAGGACATGGCAGATATTCAGTAAATCCGTGTTAGCCGAATAAAGGAAAATTTGATCTTCTAGACATAAATTTTTTATACTGTTTATGTGGAAAAAAGAAAAAATACTTCAAAGAAATAATGTAATTTTAAATATAAAAAGATATACCCTTGATCTGTAATTCACAGAAATAATCTTCTGATACTGTAGATAATGAATAATGAATTCATTATTTGATTAAATGGCTGAGCACTATTAACCAGTAAAGTTTTAAACAAACTTTAACTTACCTAATGGAAAACCTGAAGGGCTGATATATATCAGAAAATAAAACATAGGCGAGTACCTCTGACCATCACAGGTTTCTTCTTGAAATAATGAACATGTTATTGCTTAAGTTGAAGTCCTTTCATACGTGAAGGTGAGAGGTGATAAAGAAGAAACAGGATGGGGTTGTACTCTTGATGTAAGAGAAATATGCACCAAGTCATTATGATACGTTAGTAATAGTGACATTTGTAGGTTTCAGTTGACAGTTATTCATCCACTATTTAATCCTTTACTTTTAAGAGCCAAAATTGAAAGTCATTGCTTTTAAAATTACATTTTGTCATATCTCTGTACATTAAAGCTTTTAACATGCTACTCTTAGTGCTTACAGATGAGTGTAAGATCAAGTTCAGTTGAGTTTCTGTATTCATTAGGTTTAATCGTTAGCACAGCAGTGCCTTGTGTTGGATTATTCATTTTCTTATTGATGCCCTTTGTTTTCATGACCTAATTGCTTTTTTATTGAGTTGAAAGTACCAGTATGCTCAAGGATGTACTGTTTCCTGATTGAGATTTTTTTAAAAAAAGGGGGGGTGGTCGAGGAGCAGAAAGAAAATCCTTTAGGCATCTCTTTGAAAAGTCAGGAGAATTGTACAGTCTACATAGCTATTTGACAATAAGGCAAAGGATATTTATGTATATTGGTTAATAATTTTAATTGGCATTTATTGTAAATTAGAGATAATTTTATATAAAAAGAAACTAACAGCTGTTTCCTTATTTTGATTGTTAATTGTTTACTATTTTATGCATTTGGTTGTCAAGCATTGTCACTTCTGGAATGCTTAATTTGTATCAGCTAAATACATGGAGACTTGGTAGTGGCAGTGTGCTGCTGTGGAAAAACCACTGAGCAGTGGCTGAGGAAGGAGACCTGGCTTCCAGACTCTGAAAAGACTCCACTCGGCAATACTTTGGGCTTCTGAATGTAGTACTCACATTAGGGATAAGACACAAAAGTCTTTAGGGTCCATATACATGTAATGTCTTATGATCATATAATCATAAAAATTCACCAACATGACATTTTTGTAATTCATTTAGCATTGGAAAAGAAAAATTTAGCATATCATAAAATAGAACTAAATGAGAAGAGGAAAAGTTCATAACAATGTTTAATTATTCTATACCAATACCATTGCTTTACAACTATCTGTTTTTGAAAATACTTATCGAAATTTTCTTGGCTGACTTTCTTATCTACCAAGTAGACTACTCTGCAGTTCTTACTCAATGATTTAAAATATCGATGAGAAGTGGTTAAAAATTCAGTTTAAGAGAACTGGCTTTGACAAGTTTACCTTTTTTTTTTTGCCTAACAAAACACGACTTCAGAATCAATATTCAAGAAAAGGAGATTACCGTTTAGTTACTCTCAAACAAAACTTTTTTGTTAGTATAAAAATGTAATTTTATATTACTTTTTAAAAATTTGTTAAGCAGCCTGTGAATAAAAGCTAAGTTGGATTCTTTTGCAGTATTATGTTAGTGTCAGTTGTTCTGAATAAAAATTCTGAGCGCATTTTCAGTTTTACCTTGGGAGTTTACCCAAAACATAAATAAACATCCAACAGCATTGCTTTATTACTGTCTATGCAATTCAGCGACAGTGATATTTTTAACCCAAACCAAGGTTATCTAGATTTATTAAAAGAAAAAAAAATACTGTCCTCTAGTTGGATAACCTACAGCACATGATAATCAGCCACTGCCAAGAAAACCAGTGTCCACTTCCCAAATACAAGATCCGGCAGATTGTAGATAAAGTGGTACCTTGACACCATTCTGTAGAGACCATGTTGAAATGAGAGAGGCAGATGGAAGAGAAGACAAGTGGATGTTATAGGCTAAGTCAGGACACCATCTACTTTCAGCCCCTTTGAAAGTAGGGGTTTGAATTAATTCTTAAGGAGTTTGATTTCCAGAAGGAAAAACAGAATTTCAAATTGTAACTTCCCCGGAGAGTGTTTCAGCAGATTTTAGAGCCTTTTGTATGTCAATGATTGACCTCGCAAATTGGATCCTGTTTATCCCCTTTCTATTATATTCAGTAAAGCAATGTGAAAATTGGTCTCTTCACTCATATCCCACTGACTTAACCTAAGAGTGTGATTCATAATAAAATTTTGGTCTTTTTAATATTGATTCACGCAGTTAACATTTCCTCCCTAAATTATTAGTTTTAGTCAACATTTACCTTTTTTCTCTCAGCATTTTTTTTTTTCCTCGCACAGTGTTGGTTTCTCTCTTTCCCGCTTTTGGCATCACCATAACATTTTATTTGGAGATAATACAGAAGCTCTTTTCAAAATCATTAGTGATATGAAACTGCATCAATAGACAGCAGATCCTGACGGAGGGATGTGGTTAAAAAAACCCCTCTTGGAAATCAATGTTTTACCTACTGGGGACTTTTTGGGGCTTCAAGGCTTTCAGCCAAGAGTATAATGTGCTGTTTTTAGACAAACCTTTGCCAGTCTTAAATTTTAGTTAGGCTTATATAGTATGTTTCACTTGAATTTCAGTTTTAAGTGTACAGTCATGAAAGTCTCATATTTGAAAGATCAAATATATTCCTTTAGTTTATGTGAAAGGAAAGTCAGGGGCTTCCCTTGTGGCTCAGAGGTAAAGAATCTGCCTGAGATGCAGGGGACCCAGGTTCAATCCCTGGATCGGGAGGATCCCCTGAAGAAGGGAATGGCTACCCACTCCAGTATTCTTTCCTGGAGAATCCCATGGACAGAGGAGCCTGGCGGGCTATCGTCCACAGAGTTGCAAAGAGTTGTACCTGACTGAAGCAACTGAGCAACACACAAAGGAAACTGTATTGCACCAAAACCTTGTATAAATAGGTTCAATTTGTCGTCTACAGATGTGTCCATTAAGGATTCACTCAGCTCGTTCATTATTGCTCCATTTCAGCTATAGTAACTGAACATAATATCTACTTGGTAACTGTCTTATTAAACACTATGCCTTCCTTTCACAATTTTTTGGCCTTAGACTCCACTTACAATCTCTAGTTATGACACAGAACTGAGTTGTTGTATTTGTACTGTAAGAGGGGGAAAAAAATCCCTGCTATATTAGGTTATGATGATCTAATAATATTATATTATCAGTCACATCCTACTCTTTGTGATCCCATGGACTGTAGCCCACCAGGCTTCTCTGTCTGTGGGATTTTCCAGGCAAGAATACTGGAGTGGGTTGCCATTTCCTCCTCCAGGGGCATCTTCCTGACCCAGGGATCAATCGAACCCAAGTCTCCTGGGTCTCATGAATTGGCAGGCGAATTCTTTAACACTGAGCCACCTGGGCAGCCCATGGTAATAATAGTAAATCTAAATCTGTGGTCAATTTCCCTATTCAAACATGATAACATTAATTTACATAACAATCATGTAAAGGAAACCTTTGGTATTAAGCAGCTCGGAGAAAACTGTAAAATCCTGGAGCAAAAGTTTTGCTCATGCAGTAATTTGGGAAAAATACTTTAGAGGCAGATATTCAGAATAATAAAATAACCAAGAAAAATACGTGATGTTCAAGTTACTTTAGGGAAGATGTTGTCCTTGGAAAGTCGGTGAATCCCCACGTTGCAGGATTGTGGTGAAAATTAAATGAGATCATTGATACACGGCAGCATTGAGCACACTTTCTGGCCTAGAGTAAGTGCTTGTTAAAAGATGTTGGCTCTTGTTAGTATTACAGTTATCTATATTCTCGACTTCCTAAGCAAAAAAAATAAAGCTCGGTTTAATCTAGTCCCAGTAATATTTATAAAATGTGCAGGGTGTGAGTAGTGCTCTACTAGGCTTCACCAAGACAGATGCCTGCCACGGCCCCTACCCTAGACGGTGGGAGTAGAGAGGAGATATTAATAAATCCCAGACAGAAAGGGAGCGCAGTGCAGTGCAACACGTTTCGTTCGAACATTATCATCTTCTGATGTGTTTGCAGCAGTTGTGTAAATGTTAAAACCACAAGTAATTATTCTTTCTCTTCTGTCACGTTCTCTCTAATTTGAACTGTCTCAATATTTTTGTTTAGAAAAATGACTGAAAGAATGAGCAATTGTGTCAATAATGAAGACACCCCCTCATTTTTTAGCAAAGAGACAGCCCCCAAATCGCAAGAAGTGAACAATTAAGTGAGTCATAAATCTATCATTCATTGTTAAGTGGAACTTTTTTTTTTAAGATAGCAAGGTTCCATCTCATTTTTATGGTGCAATGAAAAACTATCCCTTCAGTAAGACAGTCCTCAGAACAGAACGATATTTTGTGTGTCTTTGTGCCCTGGAAACATCAGATTGTCAACTTTTTTCTTATTTGCAAATGGAGCCTTTATTCTGAGAGAAGGGAAGATTCATGGATGCATTCTAAATCTGAAACATCTGGCTTTCGTAATAATGTAGTGGAAGCAGCTTGTGCTTTGGATTCAAATCAAAGCTCTCCCACTTACTGACAAGCCTTAGAAACTCCCGGAACCTCAGTTTCCTCATCTGTCAAAAATCGGGACGAGAATGCCTGACCCACATGACTCTCAGGAAAGAAATGAGAGTGGTCTGCCAACACAAAGCTGCTTTATGACACAGACTCCAGTCTTTGGAAGAATAACTTAGTACCCAGTAAAATTTCTTTACTTCTGCCTCACAATCCAGAGGCTACTGTATGTGCTGAATGTTTAAAGTTCTAGTTGGCAGATGGACTGTTAATTTCTCAAAAGATTCTAAGCAGAACCAAGAAACATCAAGGATGAGTAGGGTCAATAGGAAATTCATGAAGGTCTGGTTCATCATCAGAGTGACCTAGTCAAGCCAAAGAGACTAGTCTCTTTTTAGAATGTCTGCTGCCCTCCAACTGGTACAACCAAGAATAGTCTTGGCTTGGGTGTATTCTTGGGGTATTTTTCTAAGAATACACCACAAAAGACACTGAGGTTTCACAGGAGTTTCTTCTCAGTCTGACATTACGCATTATTATATTGTTTCCCTAAGAAACCCCCAGATAGAGTGGAGACTTGATTTTTACTTTTAAGAATCTGTAATCAGGAGTCTTTAGCTGGATAAGAATCAGAAATCTGATTTGCCCCCATTCTGCAGTAGGCATATTGAAATTTTCATTATTCCCAGATTTCTGACCTCTAAATGTTTTGTGGTTGCCTTTTCCCTTAGAGCCATCCCATGAAAAAGATCTCCTTTCCCCTAAAAAAAAAAAAAAAAACCTGATTGTGATTTACAACAGCTGGATAACTTATAGTTGCTGTTGCTTTTAACAGCATTTCAAGCATTCAGGGCAAAGTGAATGTAAGACTGAAGACTAGAAGGGCACAATTTTTTCCACTAAAAACTATTTTAGGTGTGTTGCTTACAGTAGAGCAGTGGGTTATATGAGCCAATTTACTGTTTACAATTAAAATAGATGAAAAGACGTAGGTTTATTTGTGACACAAAACAATGTCTTGACATTGGAAACTAACTTAAAACTTTTTAAAGGTCAAATGTAAAATTACTTGACAGTAGTGAACATTATTGGGCTTCCCTAATAGCCCAGTTGGTAAAGAATCCGCCTGCAATGCAGGAGACCCCAGTTTGATTCCTGGGTCAGGAAGATCTGCTGGAGAAGGGATAGGCTACCCACTCCAGTATTCTTGGGCTTCCCTTGTGACTCAGTTGGTAAAGAATCCACCTGCAATGCAGGAGACCTGGATTCGATCCTTGGGTTGAGAAGATCCCCTGAAGAAGGGAAAGGCTACCCACTGCAGTATTCTGGCCTGGAGAATTCCATGGACTGTATAGTCCATGGGGTCACAAAGAGTCGGACACGACTGAGCAACCTTCACTTCACTTCAGTGAACATTATTATATATATAACATCTTTAGTTTAACAAGATTGTATGCCGTAAATGTTTCAGAATTGTCCTGTTGAAAGAAAAAAAAAAAAGAAAGAAACCTAAGTGGGAAAAACATTTGGCTGAAGTAAAAACAGAAAATCAGTACATCAGAGGTTTAGCTCTATGCTCAACTTAATGTTTTCCTGTGGCAGTTTGCTCCAAATTCCCAAAAATAAAATGCCATTAACAAAGTACTAAACAAAGTAATTTCTATAACCTATATATTAGAAATTCTTTTTCAGATACCTAATAGTGGATACTATAAGATACTGGGCATTTTCCTATCATGTTGAGTGGTTTTGATGATGAAGCTGGTCTCTTAAATAGATGGTCAGTAGGTAAACGTCTTTACCCTCTATTACAGGGGAGAAGATTATTGACTAAAATATTTCAGAATCTACCTTTAAAAGCATAGTTAATCATCCGCTCAAAATAGCACACTGAAAGTTAAACAGCTTCTCTGGCACTTAGTGTAGCTAAACCCAATATTTCCTATTTGTAAATATTTATTTATCCAGAAGGAGACTAGAAATATGGTTTGGAACGTTGCCCCTTATGTAAGTCCAGTGTCTTTTGAACCAGAATTGCTATTTTTGACACCCAAGTTGACTGTGTTCCACATCACCTCTGACTTAGGAGGCCCCTTTTTAAAAAATACTTGTTTTATTTGGACTCTGCCGGGTCTTCGTTGTGGCCCGCGGGATCTTTGTTTCGGCAGGCAAACTCTTGGTTCCAGCATGTGGGATCGAGTTCTCCAACCAGGGATCGGACCTGGGCCCCCTGCGTTGGGAGCATGGCGTGTTAACCTCTGGACCAGCAGGGAAGACCCTTCGGGGTCCCTTTGAGTCTCATGTCCCTGGTCTCCCACTTTGTTTCCTCTCTTCCTTTGTGTTCCTGGAATTTTAGGGTGAGATTGGATAGAGAAGGGTTTTCAGAGTCTCAGAGTACGCCCCCGTTCCAAGGAGCAGGTCTGGGTTGTGCTTCAGAGCGTGGGCTCTGGACACGCTGCTGGGTTCAAACCATGGCTTAACCAGTTTATAGCTGTTTGCCGTTGGGCAAGTTACGGGATCTTTCTTTTCTTCAGCTTTCTATTTATGTAACCCAAGGATACTCTTAGCACCTCACAGGGTTGTTGTTGTGAGGATGAAAGGTGCTTTATATCCGTGTGTAATAGCCAACACTCTGCGTAGGCGCGTGTACTGTTCTGGGTATGTATTGTGGATACCTACATGATGCTTACGTGCATGATGTTGTTAGTGCGCTTGGTCATTCATACCATCTAAAATGCTTGCCGTTGTTAATATTGCGTGGTCGTGTTGGTGATGGCTGCCTCGGGAGAGTATGTGGGAGTCTCTGATTCAGATGACTTTTATGCCTCTCTCACACTAATGAAATCATTGCTTAGCGTGTGAAAAACCAAGGCACGGTATAGTTGAAGAAACTCTAATGGAGACCTCATGACGAGGAACTGCATTTATCTGCTTAATCCGCCTTTGTCCTCATCGCCCATCTGCCTTGTAAATCTTGCAAGGCTGCCGCTTCCCTCAGACCTCATTCCTCATGTGCTCCCTGGCAGATGCGTCCTAACTAAGCTCCCTCACAACAGTCTCACCCTTTAATGCCTCCTTTCTGCTGCCACTCTTGCTTTTTTCTCGACACACAGCTAACGATGCCACTTCCTACTCATAAACAACTTTGGCTGTTCTTTATCTATGGTATAAAGTTTAGTAAAAGTTTAGTATCAAGTCTCCGGTATTAAAGTTAGCATGACCCAAGAGACTTGTGTTAGCCAAGCCTACTTGCCCAGCTTCCGAAAACTGCATCCCCTGAAATGACCTATATTTCGCCTTCACAGGAATCCTCATCCTTCTCAAACACAGTCATGACTCTGAGATCTATCATGAATTCCCTCTCTCCAGGAAGCCTGTCTCTGAACCATCTAGTAAAATCCAGTGCACTCTTAATTGCCACCCTTCTACCATTCTTTTTCCTAGGAAAGCATGCAACCCATCTTTTGGTAGAAAGTTCTGTGTGAGTAAATTGTTACTGAAATTCTTCTTGACATAGAGGCAACCCGTGGCAGTAGACACTTGTCAGTGTGGAAGAAAAGATGCAGGGTCTCCGAGTTTTCTTCTTCGTTAGGGGGAAGTTCTACTTTATTTGATTCTGCTGCTTACATTTAACTAAGGTAATGTGCTAGGAAATGATTAACAGGTGCAGCAGATTAAAAAAGCTTCAATTAGCTCTCTATTAACAGATTTAGTAGGTGGGCACTTGCATGATTTTCTGATTTTTATATTATGTGGTTGATAAGCAGTTTCTCTCAGCGGTGTACTTGGACATCACCTTGATGTTTGAAATTACCGAGTTACACGTTACATTTTCAGTTCTTATCCCATGTTCCCTCATAATTTGACTTGTAGTGCCGTTTCTGAACAATTTTAATTTTTCCAGCATAATCTGTCTATGTGTTTTGTGAGGATTTGAAACACAAATAGATGAGTGTTCTGTGTAGTATTAGCCTCTAATTGCACAGAGTTTGGGAGGAGAGTGAGTTCAAGGTGGACTGAGGTTGTCTGAAAGGTATCATGAGAGCCCTGGGCCTTAGCTGATCCTTAAAAATGAATTTTGAGTTAAACAGGAAGTCAAACACTACCAGTTACTGACCTGCTAGAGCAAAGACTCAGATGTATTCAGAGGATGGTGAGCTTGGCCGTGGCCATTGGAAGTTAGGTTAGATATACAGGGCAGGTCAAACTGTGTCCCCCTCTGAGAGCCAAGCCAGGGCACTGAGCCACTAGAGTTAAGTGTGATCTGAAAAAGGAGCCTGAGAGAAGCGGCACTGGAGAAAGATTTTGTTATATAGAACATCTTGGGAGTGTTTATTAGCTTTATTATCACACATATGCACGGAAGTTTGCACACAGCTTCAAGGAGCAATCTTCCTGCAGCCCATCATTGTAAGGCCCGCTGAAAAACCCTTCAACTAGAGACCAGGAACCCCAAACAGCAGGTTATGGAAAGACCTAGTCAGATGGCAGTGAAAGCTTAATGTAGAATGGTGGCAGTGAAAATGGAAAGAGGCCTTTTTGAAGAAAAATTGACAAGATTTGGTAACAAATTGGATATGGAGTTGAAAGAGGCGGGGGGAATAGTCAAAGATGATGACTTGAGTGACTACAGAAAAGATAGTGCCGATGAAAAAGATTAACCTTGGTCCATGAGAACTAGTTTCTGTTTTGTGCTGATTAGTTTTATATGCTTGTATTTATAATTTAAAGTCTAGGAGGAAAAAAATGAAGTGAAAAGACTCATAATGTCTAAACATCCAAATAGAAGAAAGTTTCCAAACTTCGGGCTCAAAGAGAGTTCCACATTCAGTTGAGCTCTGTGAAACAAGGCAAAGTGTCCTCCTCACAACATCATAAGCCAGAAATATGTTCTTTGGATTTACAACTTCTTAAAATAGGAGTCAATTAAAAGAAAAAAAAAAGTAGAGCAAGTGTTTTCAAGTTAACTGGAGAGAGAAAAATTTTTTTCTGCTAACACCACATTTGAAGTTCTATATATTTATACTAGTTTTAATATGAGTGTTTAGATTTGTAACCCAGCGAGGTGGATTCTGTTATCCTTGATACAGATTGTATTGTGAATGCTCAAATTGTTTTATGTGAAACAATATTTTTCATCAAATGAAACTATAAAACAGGCGAACTCTAAAGTTGGTCTGCTCTTCATTTCTTATAATCTGTAATCAGGAAATCCATTCACTCGTGCTTTATAATTTTTGTGCTTTTAAGTGGTCAGGGGAATGTGACATCTACATGCAGCCCCATCCAAATTGATCATCGTCCCAGGCAGAGGGTAATTTTCAAACGTAGCATGAAGAGAGGTGGAAATCTATATCTCAGAAGTTTATTGAAGGGTAGCATTTCCCACCTCCCGACCCTGACTTTGAAAGAGACGGTTCTGTTGGGTGAATTTATCTTAAGGTAAGACAGCAGCCTCAACAGAAGGCCACAGCGCCCGGAGTGAGGAGGAGGCCACAGTTTCCGAGCCGGTTTAAATGCAGGCTCTTCTTAGCAGTAAACCACACGAATGTATTCATCATTGATTTTCAAATGATAGGTTTCTATATCACTGGTTTAGGATCCACAGCCTCACATTCCTGAATCTATATTATGCCAAAAGAATAACAACTTGGTGGCTGGAAACAGAAATGGTTATTATATGGCTCCAAAATGCTAGCTGGCACAATATGCTAAAAACAGCAGAAATTCACCGGTAAAAGGCAGAATTTATTTGTTCTCAAAAATAACTTTTATGCTCTAAAAATATGAATTTAAGAAGTGTCATCGTGGTTCAAAATATTTTACCTTCAGTATGTAAACACCTTAAAATATGTGACTAATCTTCTAAAATGGCATAATTTCCGAACAAGAGGAAATATTCCAAGAGGAAAAATAGAATGCTTTTCAAATCTTTTTTTTTTTAAGTTTTAAGTCATTTATTAGGTGAAAACCTAAAATATATGTTTGCTTTTTATCTCCACCCCCCACCCCCCACCTACTGCTGCCCCAAATCATTGTTTAAAATGTGGGCAAAAGGCTTTGTTGGAATTTCTCAGAATTCACTCTAGAAAAAAAATTTTTTTCTTAATAAAAAAAAAAGCTTTTCTCAGAGGCTTCGTGCAGCATTTCCATTTTCGCACACTGGCCCAGTGCTCGTCATATCACAGGACAACACATTTCATAAAGCGGTTTTACTTCCTTTTAGCAAAATAACTCCTCCATGCAAACCAGTATCGGCATCTACCAAGCCCGGGTTTTACTTTCTTCTGATCTGTTCAAGCTTCATTGCACTGCTTAACTGACTTTTTTTTCCCCCCTTTCTTTTGAAATTACCCAGCTAATTTTCCATTTGATTGTTTATTTAAACCAGATCTCACACAGGCTTAATAGGTAAGTGACATAGGCATTCAGCGTATCTGTCAGTCTGAGCTTCGGCTGACAGGAAAGAAGAGTGCAAACTTTGTCTCGGTTTTCTCACTCCGTTTTTATCCCATGGAATCTATTAATTAAAACCAAAGCCCTAGCGTAGTCACAATAATGATTCAGTAAGACACATTAAATATAAAAGTCCTCTGAGCATTCTGTTTTATCAAATGTCTTTCTATGTGAACATACCCTTTGTATTTCTCCTAGCCAAAAAAGGTAAATGTGTTTGTTTCTTGTAATAACTTTTGCCACAGAAAACTGTCCAAATTAATTGCGCAAATTTCTTCTTGGCTTTTGGCATTGTTAGTTGGCTTTAGAGAATATAGCTAATTTTCTTGAAGTTTTATTACAGAAGAGCAGCTTATATAAAAATTCAACCAACATTTCGTAAGCAGCTACTTTATACTTGATACGTTTTGCCAGGAGGGGGTTGTTTGTTTTATTTTGTGGGGTTTTTCCTCTAGTAAGGTGGAGAATGTTATACATAATCCAATTGACAGATTTAATCTTGTAGTTATTTGTTATATATTCAGCCTGTTTATTCATGCATAAAATAAGGCAAGTAAAATGAAAGGGATATGAAGAACCAGTATGTTCTAAACATTATTAAAGTTGTGTGTGCATGCTCAGTCATGTCCGACTCTTTGCAACCCCATGTACTGTAGCCTGCCAGGCTCCTCTGTCCATGGGATTTCACAAGCAAGAATACTGGAGTGGGGTGCCATGGCCTCCTCCAGGGGATCTTCCTGACCCAGGGATCGAAACCTTTCCTGCATCTCCTGTATTGGTGGGCAGATTCTTTACCACTGAGCTACTTGGAAAGCCAAAACAGTGTACCTCAAATAGATTCTAATTCAAAAGATGTGCCCAGAAATATCTCCTGAAATATACTAAGGCTTTGCCTTCCTAATTCCTCCCCGTAGCTCGGGTCATCACAGAAATTTCCAGACTGGATCACACTATCAGGCCTTCCTAAAATATCCCAATGCTAGTAGACCTCTCTGTCCCCTTAAGGGCCTGTGTTCCCTCTGCTCTGCAGCCTTCAGGGGTCTGCATTTCCACCATTTAAAACCCAGACATGTAGCCTGGAATTCACAGGCTAACCTCCAGTGAGCTCCACAGCCCAGCCCTCCGTATTCCTTCAGAATCTCTGCTGCTTCTCTCATGGGTTCCCTTCTCACCAGGATCCTCACAGAGCCTCTGGCCGTCCTCTGTAAATCGCCACCGTGGCCCTCTCCTAGTGCCCGGTCACAAGGCCAGAGATCTTTTTGTCTCCTCTGTTTTTGCAGGACCCACATCAGTTCTTGCCTCTCCGGTGAATCTTGTTCGGATAATCTCTTCCCTGCTGGGAACCCAGTAGCCCTTCATCTGGATTCCTCCGTGGCACCTCACCCCAGGCTGCCCCGTCTTGGTGTGTGCGTCTGGTACACGTCCATATCAGATTGCCACAGAGGACTGCAAGGGCCTTGGAGGACCGGGGCCTTGTCTCTGCTGCCCCACAGCGTAGCAGTTATCATTCGTCCTGGGGTCACAGGGGCTGGGGTTTTGCCATAATGATAATGACGACAGCAACAACGGGGTTTGACTGTCTCCTTTAGGGAGCTCCAGAAAACAGCTGTCTGGGTTTCCAGCAAGGGCTGTTGAATTGGCCTGGGTGGTTTCTCCGATCCTGCAGTCAGAGGCGGTGGAGGAAACAGGGGCTTCCGGTTCAGCTCAGGTTGCATCGGCGGCCTCTGCACCTCTGCCGGTCACGGGCCAGTGTATTTTGAGTTCTGAGAAATGGGCACCTTCAGATGGCCGTTTGTCTGCTAGTGGGAGGGGGAGAACTAAGCATCAGAGACCCAAGAAAACCCTTTCAGGACAGTTCCCACTCGCTGGCTACTCCTGTGCCCTGGGCATCGGCCCTTTAGTGGAGGCCTCACCCCCTCCTTTCAGCTCCTGAGAAGGAGTCCTGCTTTCTGAAGTTCTCCGTGAGCAAGAGAGCAGGGCTTCAGGTTCGTCCACTGAGCCTCTCGAGCCATCGGGAGAAATCGCTCAGAGAAAAGGGGAACTGAAGAGCGAAGCGTGTGAGAGGCTGCTGCGCCTCCCACATGTCCTAGAATCTATAGCCTCGCTGGTGTGTCCTTTCCTCGCTTAAGGACACACAGACACACAAAATAAAACCCAAATCGTTGAACCGAAAGAGTGAGTCATGCCAGCCAGGCCTCCGCTGAGCTAGTCAATTAAAGTTCAAGACCAATTCAGTGCTTTTCTTAGGCCCTGAAAGACTGTCTGACTTTTGTCCCAACTTTTTTCTAAGAGAAAAAAATAGACAAATAAAAGTATATGCTGGCTTCCGGACAAGTTGATGTCTCTTAGGTTTCTTCTCATTAGGAGTTTTTAATCTTCCTTCAGCGGCATATTAAAGAACTGATTGGGTTGCTCCTGAGGAGGTTGTCAGTCATCCTGTGAACTTTCCATGTAGGTTACTGTTTCATCCTGTCAATGCTTTCTTCATCGTATCATGTAGTGTGTGCTCTAGAAACATTTTGTGAGTCCGGATATTTTTTTCCTGAGTGCTCTCATTGTTTTCTTTTAACAGGGAACGGGTATGGCAATCCCCGAAACTCACCAGGTCTGCTGGTCTCACCTGGTAACTTGAACAAGAATATGCAAGCGAAATCTCCTCCCCCCATGAATTTAGGGATGAATAACCGTAAACCAGACCTCCGAGTTCTTATTCCACCAGGCAGCAAGAATACGATGCCATCAGTGGTAATGTGAAATTCCATGTTAAATAAATGTTGATAATGTTTTGTATACGCTTTGCTGTTTTTGTGTTTGTCTGACTTGATGGGTTACTTGCCCGTTCCCAGAAAATCAACATGTCAGGTGCTGTTGCTGCAGCCCTGCTTGGATTTAGCTATTATTTCTGGTAACTGGTTTGCTTTTCCCTTTTCCATGGGGAAAAAAAAAAAAAAAAAGAGAACCAACATCTAATAAACTCCATTATCAGGCTGCTGTTCTGGGGCAAAGAAAACATTCCCTTTTAAGGCCCCCAATTTATAATTAGAAAAAAAAATCATTACCTAGTACTCTGCTTATGGGATGTATGATTTGACCATTGGTAGAACCAAACTCACAGAGTGAGGTATTTCATAAGATTTTTACAGGATTGAACTAAATAAGTATGCTCTTAAGGTGCTGACAGTGAAAAATCTTTTTCATAATTTCTAAATGAACTCTCTCCCGTTAATTGGCATTTCTTCTCTTAGGTATATTGCAGTGATAATGTTTAATACATCACATGCCTGTGCAGTGCCTCAGTTCTCCTTTCCAGATATGTGTTTAATGCCAGTAATTACCTCTCAAAAACAAATTGCCTTAAAATTCTAGGCAATTGAGAACAAAGGTTATATTTACCATCAAAAAAAAAGTTGTGGCACTTATAAGAATAAATATGAAATATAAATAATATCCCTGGAAGCTATCATTTTTCCTTCTCCTGGGTCTGAAGGACTAAGGTGAAGATAATCCTGTGGGCCCAAATTCAACAACAAAGAGACTTACATCCGTGTTCTCCAAATTAGCTTTGCTTAAGAGCGAGAGAACATTTAAAACCAAGATTCAGTAGACAAATTTAGATCATTCTGCAAACACGTTTTTTTTTTTTTCTTTCTCTGCTCTGTGGCAAGCTTCAGGGTAAAACGGTCCTGCAAGCTGATTAGTTTATTATGGCACAGTGCAGATTAATTTTGAATATCAACCCCCCAAAATTCACAAAATATGCAACATTCCCTTTGGAAAAGGCTGGGTCTAATAAATAAAACCTCCCACAGGCCATCACCAAGCAGTTTGGGCCACGCATGGCAGGCTGTCTCTATCAGCAGATTGATTCCAAGTGCCTTAAAACTGATGCTTTCCCAGGGATTCCATGAGCTGTGGGTCAGGTCTCTGTCAGTGCTAGCCAGGTGCAGTTGCCCCTTCCTCCAGCAAGTGCACTTTCAAAGTACCATCTTTTTTTTTTTTTTTTTCTCAAAATGTGGTGGTGAAATAATAAAGGTTGAAACCCTGACCTGTGCTGAAAATTGGATAGATTGTCTTCACGTTGGAGACAAACAGCTCATTAAAGAAAACAAAGAATATCTTTGTAAGGAGTTGTCTTTAGAGTCTGAGTTTTAAAGCTGTTTAAACTGTCATGCCTGTCAGAAGATGCTTTTCCTTTTGTTGAAAAGATTTTGCCCAAGTACAAATATTTACAGACACTAATTAATAAAACTCCTTCCCCATGCTCTCAGTCTGAGGATGTCGACCTGCTCTTGGTAAGTGGTGAGGGCGCATCCCTTCAGTGCTACGTGCAAGGAAAAACCCAAAGCAACTGTTAGGTAGAGAGGTGGCAGCAGTAACATGGAGAGATTTGGAGAGTCAGTGTGTGTCAACATTGATTATTTAGAAATAATTTCAAGTATCACTTACAGGTGAAATACCAGGTTATCTATTTTTCTGTTTTACCCTCTGTAAGTGAAGGGCCATGTTTTCAGTGTATTTTTGGATTTAATTTACAGTACAATTGTAACAAACAAATTTCCTCAGTTATTTAAAGCCACAAAAATACTTATCTTTCTAAGAATTAAATTCTCACGATATTTAAGTGTATATGAATATTTAATCTCCTTGCTCTAAGGAATTAAATATACACGTTAGCTGTTTTGCCATCTAGTTTGAGGGAAGTTTTAGAAGAATCTGAAAAAAAAAGTGGTCAGAGCACCACCTGCTGGTCAAAACATGGCATGAACCCTCTACCCATCTGCTCTGCTATATATACAACTGAACATAAAAACCACCGTGGTTGATTTTAATTTTTTTTTCAATTTGCATTTGAATAAAAACTGAAACAATGGAAGTACAGTATACATATTTCATCAGTTTTCAACATAGTCTGTTTTTACCCATAATAAAGCTATGCTACTTGTTACTAGTTCAGTTGCCTAGGAGATACTGATGTAATGGGTTACTATGGCAACAGCTGGTCTCTTGAAGGATTGTAAATGATAGGGTTGGCAGAGTTCATAGAGACACATGTTAAATGATTAATTTCATGAGATTTGTACCAACTTATCACTTTATGTGCAAAACTAATACTGAAATCTAGTGTTTTTAAGTTTTAAAAAAATCTATTCCATAATATCTTTTTATTTACTTTAAAAGAATCAAAGGATAAATAACTCCCAGTCTGCTCAGTCATTGGCTACCCCAGTGGTTTCCGTAGCAACTCCTACTTTACCAGGACAAGGGATGGGAGGCTATCCATCAGCCATTTCAACAACATATGGTACCGGTGAGTAGTTTTGCCATGTTCAAATAATACATTAAATACTTTCTATTAAAAAGCAAAGTGAAAATGATATTACCTATTAGTCTGTTAGGAAGCTTTATTTAATACCTGTGGTGCTCAGATCATTATACCATTACCTATTCATTACTAAGACAAAGTGAATATCCACATGACTCTTTCTTAGTGACCAAAAGTTTTGTTAACCCAACCTGAATTCAATGTAGAAGAACAATTTCAAGGAAAATGAGCTGTTTTTTTTTTTTTTTTTTAATGTAATACTGAAGCTGAAGCTCCAATACTTCAGCCAGAGCTAACTCATTGGAAAAGACCCTGATGCTGGGAAAGATGGGAGGGCTGGAGGAGAAAGCGGGGACAGAGGATGAGATGATTGGATGGCATCACCAATTCAATGGACATGAGTTTGAGCAAACTCTAGTAGACAGTGAAGGACAGGGAAGCCTGGCATGTTGCAATCCATGGGATCACAGAGTCGGACACAACTTAGTGACTGAACAATAGAAAGCTCACTTTCTCAGGATTGTTTAAAAAATGTTTCTAGATCATCAAATACTAGATACCTGCCTGTGATGCCAGATCGTAGTTCTAATAAACTGAAATTGCTTTCTGTACTATGTTGAAGTTTTCATGGAATACTTAATTTTTGGTGCATAGTATATATCTCTTTTGAATTAAAATTGTCCCTAATGTTTTATCTCCCTCCCTGCCCAAATTTTTTTAAAGTGTATCATTCAATAATAGAATATTTTAAAGACTGAAAATGATCATCCTGTTCTCCATTTGGTAACTTCCAAATTAATTCTTTTGCCTTCTTCTCTTGTCTTTGCTCTAGAGTACTCTCTGAGTAGTGCAGACCTGTCATCTCTCTCTGGCTTTAACACTGCCAGCGCTCTTCATCTTGGGTCAGTAACTGGCTGGCAACAACAGCACCTACACAACATGCCACCGTCCGCCCTCAGCCAGCTGGGGTAAGCAATATTACTTCTTTCATAACACACTTTCATAAATGCGTTTTTGAAGTGACAAATGGCAACCTCTAAGTTTGTGCTCTAATGTCCCTTTAGAGGATGTGAGTTTCTGTTCGATCAAAATCTGAAAATAATTATCAGGTTAATATCTTTCACATGGCTTAAATATCACTTTCTTTCTTCTTTATGAGGAGGGGGAGCTCTGTGATAATAGGACATTTTATTTTCCTATTTGAGAGTCTTTTTTGCTTCACATAAACCACATAGTTCTTAATGTGATTAGCATAGTTAGCCTATTACTCAGAGGGTCATCTATTCCACTGATATACAGACTTCATATATTCATAATATACTCATAATGTAGTTGTGTATTCGTAGATATTGTATGAATATACATATATGTATATGTACACACACACACTAATTATTTAAATTGGGGTATAAAAATAGTTTCAGTTGTTTTCTGAAGTCAGACGGTGTCTGTTTTCTGCCCCCTTGTGGTACTTTTGAGATATGTCTATATTATAGAAGTAACTCCTGTCATTTATCAATGGAAAGGTTCAAATCTTAAAAAGCCCTAAATTCACAAATAATACTGCTTATAAAACCATTAGTTTTATCTTTAAGTTTAAAATATGAACCAAAGACTTGACTTTCAGTTTAAGAACTCCAAAACTACAGTTAATTTTCAAAAGAAAATACAAGGAGGATATAAAATATTTAAAGATAACCCATTTCTATATGTTAGAAAAATGCTATTTGTTTACTCCACTTTTACCCTTCTGCTGAGTCATTTGGTTAAAATAGTTAGCTAGTTCTATGTTCATATTCTAAGGAGACAATGAGAATAAAATCCTGATTAGAATAAAAATTACTGATTGATATCAGAGCTTCTCTTACCCCTCTCCAGCCCCACTAGCTTTCACATGCTTATGTGCATTTTCCTCACTAATCACTATTGTTGAAACTCTAACCTAAAAATAAAATAAATTCTCTTCACACTGTTGCTCTGCTTCCTTGAAAGATTAACTTTGAAGATATATCACATATTGATCAAGAACACAATATCTCTTTTTAGGATAACATTTAAATTTTGCTAGAAATGTTTAACTATCCAAATAGACATGTATTGCAATAACTTTGTCAGGTAATTGCCACTAAGTCCATCGCACCAACAGGCATTCTTAAAATCATGCACACGGCACTGTGTTTCTATGATTCAGCAGTAAATCCACCGTTTATTGCTTTTTGTCAAAAGTAAAGGTCCCCATTCCTGTTTTTCACAAAATTCATCCATTATAGGACTAGCTCTCCTTAGAGGTTATGTGTCAAAAGTCATATTATTTTCTCTGATATGGCTTTCTTTTGTTTTCAGTAACACCTGACAATTTGCATTTTTACATAGAAAATACATGGATTTATGTATTTTAACTACCCTACCATTTTTTAATTCGCTTCTGGGAAGAGAATTTTATTTTATTTTATTCTACATGGGAAGAATCTAATTCTCTGCTGCCCTTAATAGCAGCTTCAGTAAATGAGAAAGAAGGGACAGCCCTGGACTAGTGAGGAACTGAATTACAGCAGTCAAGGATGGGGCATTTTGTTTAGTTCCGGTTGCTTTCAACACCAATTCTCATGGTGCACGAGTTGACTCTGAATTTAGTCTATGTGTTTTTATTGCACTTAATCACTTCCCTTATCCCTCAAATAGATACCCCTTCCAGGCCTTCTAATTTTGGCCTGCCTGCCTTTCTTCTCTCCTCCCTTCCTTCCTTCCTTCCTTCCTTTCTCAGACCCTCCACCAGCACACTCATACACACACGCAGAGTAGTTTTCAAACGGAGATTCCTTCAGATGGATCAGCCTGTGCTCACGCAATTAAATCTTACACTCAAAAAGAAAACAATCCCAAGTTACAATATTTATGTAAAATAAATTATATGAGCTACCTTTATTCCTTACAATGTCAGTCACTTTTTGAAAAATTGATATTTTCCCAAGCCAAACTAGTCTCAAATACTTGTGTGGTGAATTCACATTCTTTCCAGTAGATACAGTGTTCAAAGCAGAGTAAAATATCTTTCAGCCCACCAAAGCAGATATTCCCCACAGCCCAAGAGGGTCACCACGATTCTTTCTCAGACTTAAACTGTGAAAGAGATC
This sequence comes from Capra hircus, assembly GCF_001704415.2. Classification (NCBI taxonomy): domain Eukaryota; kingdom Metazoa; phylum Chordata; class Mammalia; order Artiodactyla; family Bovidae; genus Capra; species Capra hircus. The sequence continues at coordinate 22,277,488 of NC_030814.1, forward strand.
TTCGTATTTTGCTCATGGAAATACCTTTAAATCCTCAAAACTATACTGTTAGCACTCTCTAGTATCTGATTTTATCTAAGCAGGTTGGAAAAATAGCATAAACTGACCAGATACAGGGGATAGAGCAGACTAGAAGGAACTTGCCATCAAGGGTTAGCAAAAGTCATCCTCATACTAATATTTGAGAAAATGACCCTCAAATGTTTTGGTGTTTTTCCAAAAAGACAACCTATCTTCTAGAAGCATGTCCATCATCATGCTTTATCATTGTGGGTATTCAGTACACACTGAGAGATGACTTTAAGACGATTTTAAAAGGGTTAGGTTAAATACAGTTGGATAGTCTAATTTCCAGGCGGGGGCAGTAAGAAATTTGAACAAAGCTCTCCAGTCATGTTTCATTTCTGAACACCATGGGGAAGGTAGGTGTTTTCCCAGCTGGAAGGAAGGCTTCTCCAGTAGCTGGAATCCTACAGCAGGGCTGGATGTGGGAACTTGCTTATCTGGCTTCTGTCTCCCACGCACCTCCTCATCACCCACACATAGGAAGTATCTCACAGTTATCTGTATCTGTATCAAAACTGCGTTCTCAAGAACAAGTAGACCAACATGCTTATCTCTGAGTCTAGTATAGCTAAGTGATGTTCAATTCAGTTCAGTTACTCAGTCATGTCCGACTCTTTGTGACCCCATGGACTGTAGCACATCAGGCTTCCCTGTCTATCACCAACTCTTGGAGGCTACCCAGACTCATTTCCATAGAGTCAGTGATGCCATCCAACCATCTAATCCTCTGTCATCTCCTTCTCTTCCCGCCTTCAATCTTTCCCAGCATCAGGGTTTTTCCCAGTGAGTCATGGCCAAAGTATTGGACTTTCAGCTTCAGCATCAATCCTTCCAATGAATATTCAGGACTGATTTCCTTTAGGATGGACTGGTTGGATCTCCTTGTAGACCAAGGGACTCTCAAGAGTCTTCTCCAACCCCATAGTCTAAAAATATCAATGCTTTGGTGTTCAGCTTCTTTATAGTCCAACTCTCACATCCATACATGACTACTGGAAAAGCCATAGCTTTGACTAGACAGACTTTTGTTGGCAAAGTAATGTCTCTGCTTTTTAATATGCTGTCTAGCTTGGTCATAGCTTTTCTTACAAGGAATAAGCGTCTTTTAATTTCATGGCTGCAGTCACCATCTGCATTGATTTTGGAGCCCAAAAAAATAAAGTCTCTCACTGTTTCCATTATTTCCCCATCTATTTGCCATGAAGTGATGGGACCACGTGCCATGATCTTAGTTTTCTGAATGTTGAGTTTTAAGCCAACTTTTTCACTCTCCTCTTTTACCTTTATTAAGAGGCTCTTTAGTTCTTCTTTACTTTCTGCTATAAGGGTGGTGTCATCTGCATATCTGAGGTTATTGATATTTCTCCCAGCAGTCTTGATTCCAGCTTGTGCTTCATCCAGCCTGGCATTTCACATGATGTACTCTGCATAGAAGTTAGATAAGCAGGGTGACAATATACAGCCTTGATGTACTCATTAAGTGATGTTAATGTTCCTCTTTCTTTTCAAGAACATACTTCTTTGATAATGGAGACTAGGCAATTAAACATCATTCTGTTCTGAATCCCATTGCACAGTATAATGAAGCTGAACCTAAGATATCATTTATAATTCATTACTGTGAATTCAGTGTCCCCAGAACTGCTCAAAATGCTTCATTAATGCTTTCAGTGTCAAATGAAATGCCACCAACTAAGTTTATCTTATCTTGGGGACTAGCCTATTTGTTTGAAGAAAAGGATAAACAATAAGTATTGTATCTTTTTTGAGGAAGAGATATAGCAAAATCTCTACAAGCCAGCTGACTTTGGGAGAAGAGTGAATAAGTAGAAAAAGCAGCTTCCAAAAGCTGTGTTAAAGAAATATCATTTCAATTATGTTTTGCTCAGTCTATTGAGATTAACTGCTTATACTGGTTCAACTTACCAAATATTGTTTTCTAATTTTTCATGTCACCCTGCCTGTGAAGATACAATCTAAATGTCAGAGGGCAGACAAAAGTATTTATTGATATGCCACTTTATTTTCAGACACTTAATTGACATTCATCATTAAACAGTTGTGTGACTCATAGTAGAAGCATTTAATTAAATTTTAGTGAAATAGTCTTTCTCATCCAGAGCCAGGAAAATTCTTTCTTCCAGAAATCAAAAGATGATTTCCTCTCACATCAAAATGAATCATTAAGTAACTCTGAACCAAGATAAAATAGTTCACCACTATGGATCCTTTTGAAATACAGGCTCTCTCCCCTCATTTCAATATCTTCTTTATTTAAAGATTATTTAATTAAAACCCTTAGAGAATTAGTATACTAACAGACAGTGTAAAATAAAAGCAAGAAATAAATAAAAGTATAAACAGGTGATTGAAAATGACACTCCATGTGGTATCTTGATACAAATGCTGAGACTGCTTTGATTCTGTAAGATTATAAAAGCAAAGGAAAGCAAGCCTTATTAAGGAAACAAACAATTCTCCTTTATGTTAATCTCAACATTAGCTCATCTGTTAATAAAAGTAGGAAAGTAATTCTTTGCCAGTAGGTGGTGCTTTTGTATAAAACATCACTCAAAGATAAGCTCATTTCTAATTTTGTATCTCTTTATAACTTGAACCTGAATTGCATCTCCGAAAAACCAAGCCCCAAGTTATTCCTCTTTTTCCTCTGAAATATATACCCATTTTCTCACTGCTTACAATGACAGTTTTAGTACTGAATACCATCTGATTCTCTTCATTGGAAAGTGACATAGTTATGTGCATGCATAGGTGGGTTTGCTCTCCTTTGTTTTAAATAGGTGTGTCTGTATGGATTATTCTTTACCTCAACTCTCCTCTGAAAAAGAGATGTCTGCTCCCTGTTGACAATATGGGCTACTAACACTGACTCTAGCCGTGAATGTCAGTCCACTTAGAACATAAGAACAATACAAGCATCTTAAAATTGATGTCAGCAATATTACTATGGTTTATACTGATCAAAGTCATTGTGATTGCTAGTCTATGCCTAAAGCCTTAATGCTTTTCCCTTCACAACCTCAAGTATCAAATTCTCCCATATTTTGGAAGAAGGGCAAGTTATGCTGTCCTGAAATTAAGGGGGATTAAGGGTTATAAACACCATAAAACCACAGTAAATCCTTCTTTACAACATGCATCAACTAATGACAATAATAAATTAGAGGAGTGGTCTCCTTAGTATCTTTAGCAGGGAGAGACTAGCAATAGTTTTATTCAGGTAGTTGTGTGTAGTATTTTCATCCCATGTAACTGAGAAAACATGAAGAAAGTCAGATTCTCTTAACAGTTTTAGTGGGGTAGGAAGTCTGAGTGTTTTTAAGCCAGTACTGAAAATTTCCTTCCCCATTTTTCCCCCTCCCAAGCTTTTCATCAGAAATGCTTATGGGTAGCATTTTATGGATTCTATTTATTTGAAATTTGAATTCTCTTCACTTTTTCTGAAGACTAGGCAACTTAATGTGTGTATTAAAATGAGGGAAACATTTATATCCCTAGTAAGCAATTTACAGTAATTTTCAAACACAGGTATTACCAAATCAAAGAAGTCTTAATTCAGAACCTAAACCCTGTATCGTTAACTCTTGGATGATATTTTGGAACTAGTCTGGGGAGAAATTCTAGAGACATAGAAAATGCTTTTTCCGGGGTGTCTTGTTAAGAGCTTCCTGAAGCTGTAACCTGTACATTTAGGGAGACTAGAGGTATCATTCAGAGGCCTGGACCAGTTAAACGCGGTCATTATTACCAGGCAAATCAACAAAAGCATCCCAATCGCTCGAAGAAGGCGATGCCCCCAAGTGCTTTCAAGCACCTGGCTCTCCTCCCCTGGGCATGCTCTGATGTCGCTGCAAATCTTTAAGCTGATGTTTTATGTAATTGTGAGTTCCTGGGGGCTCCAGGCCTCCTCAATCTGTAACTGGGTTTCCTTTCCTCCTACAGAGCTTGCACTAGCACTCATTTATCTCAGAGTTCAAATCTCTCCCTGCCTTCTACTCAAAGCCTCAACATCAAGTCAGAACCTGTTTCTCCTCCTAGAGACCGTACCACCACCCCTTCGAGATACCCACAACACACGCGCCACGAGGCGGGGAGATCTCCTGTTGACAGCTTGAGCAGCTGTAGCAGTTCCTACGACGGCAGCGACCGAGAGGATCACCGGAACGAATTCCACTCCCCCATTGGACTCACCAGACCTTCGCCGGACGAAAGGGAAAGTCCCTCAGTCAAGCGCATGCGACTCTCTGAAGGATGGGCAACATGATCAGATTATTACTTAATAGTTTTTTTTTTTTTCTTGCAGTGTGTGTGTGTGCTATACCTTAATGGGGAAGGGGGGTCGATATGCATTATATGTGCTGTGTGTGGAAAAAAAAAAAAGTCAGGTACTCTGTTTTGTAAAAGTACTTTTAAATTGCCTCAGTGATACAGTATAAAGATAAACAGAAATGCTGAGATAAGCTTAGCACTTGAGTTGTACAACAGAACACTTGTACAAAATAGATTTTAAGGCTAACTTCTTTTCACTGTTGTGCTCCTTTGCAAAATGTATGTTACAATAGATAGTGTCATGTTGCAGGTTCAACGTTATTTACATGTAAATAGACAAAAGGAAACATTTGCCAAAAGCGGCAGATCTTTACTGAAAGAGAGAGCAGCTGTTATGCAACATATAGAAAAGTGTATAGATGTTTTTGGACAGACCCGGCAAAGGGTGGCCACGGTTAAACGTTAGGAACACACCAGGTCACCTAATACCCACCCCGAGAACGCTCACAAACCTGCAGGCACATCCTTGACGTATGGCACTCATGAAACAAGGATCGATGACCATTAAAAGAGGACCATACCTATTTTTAAAAAATGTGGAGTTTGAGGGCTAACGTATTTAATTAAATAAATAAATAAATCTGGGTCTGCATCTCTTATTAAATAAAAATATAAAAATATGTACATTACATTTTGCTTATTTTCATATAAAAGGTAAGACAGAGTTTGCAAAGCATTTGTGGCTTTTTGTAGTTTACTTAAGCCAAAATGTGTTTTTTTCCCCCTTGATAGCTTCGCTAATATTTTAAAACAGTCCTGTAAAAAAACCAAAAAGGACTTTTTGTATAGAAAGCACTACCCTACCCAAGCCATGAGGAACTCCATGCTTTGCTAACCAAGATAACTGTTTTCTCTTTGTAGAAGTTTTGTTTTTGAAATGTGTATTTCTAATTATATAAAATATTAAGAATCTTTTAAAAAATCTGTGAAATTAACATGCTTGTGTATAGCTTTCTAATATATATAATATTATGGTAATAGCAGAAGTTTTGTTATCTTAATAGCGGGAGGGGGGTATATTTGTGCAGTTGCACATTTGAGTAACTATTTTCTTTCTGTTTTCTTTGACTCTGCATACATTTTATAAGTTCAAGGTCAGCTGTCAAAAGGATAACCTGTGGGATTAGAACATATCACATTGCAACACCCTAAATTGTTTTTAATCCATTAGCAATCTATTGGGTCAACTGACTTCCATTGTATATACTAATTAGTTTCTTTCATGCTATTTTTTGTTTTTGTTTTTGCATTTTTATCAAATGCAGGGCCCCTTTCTGATCTCACCATTTCACCAAGCATCTTGGAATTCAGTAAGTGAATAAATACCCTAAACTTGCCCATATCCTAAATTTTCTGGTTGGTTTTCAGCCTAGAATTTGATAATGCTTTTAAGAAATATGCCCAGAGTAGAGAGCTGTGTCGGGGCACATGTCCTGCCAATATAGCCCTAGAAACAAGTGATATGGAGTTTGCTTGATGCATGAGTTATAAATTCCCACAGAAGAAAAATGTGAAAGACTGGGTGCTAGATAAGAAGGAAGCAGGAAAAGGGATAGTTGCTTCGTCATCCGTTTTTAATTATTTTAACTGACCCTCCACAATCTTGTCAGCAATATAGGACTGTTGAACAATCCCGATGTGTCAGGACCCCCAAATGTCACTTCTGCATAAAGCATGTATGTCATCTATTTTTTCTTCAATAAAGAGATTTAATAGCCATTTCAAGAAATCCCATTAAAGAACCTCTCTATGTCCCTTTTTTTTTTAATAATGATGACTCTTGTCTAATATTCGTCTATAAGGGATTAATTTTCAGACCCTTTAAAAAGTGAGTGCCATAAAAAAAAAAGTTGATATATATTGTTTAAAAGAGATTTCAGTCTAGGAACGATTTTTCCTTCTCTTGGAATGTGAAGATCTGTCGATTCATCTCCAATTGTACACACTGACGTGCACAGCAAAGAAGATGAGACAGTAAGACTGACACTCTATACCAGGTGTAGGGCATTTCTGATCCATTGTTTTCTTTTTCTTGCGTAGTTGCTATGTGTTTCTCCTTGTAAAAGGCTGCCACTGGGTGGCAAAAGCCAAGAGACCTTACTAACGAGGCTATATTTTTCTTAACTTGATCTGAAATCCACAATTAGACCACAATGCACCTTTGGTTGTATCCATATAGGATGCTAGCCTGCCTTGTACTAACGTTTTTATATACTAAATCAAACAAGAAAAACTCTATCAACCATTTCATCTATCCCACTCCTCAAGGTATCCATGAAACACAAAAGAAAAACATTTATGCAGAGGAAAAACAGAAAGTCATCCCTAAAAACACACACATTCACACGCAGGGGGAAAAACTAAGGAAAATCATTCTCCTCACCATAGACTTGATCCCATTCTTAACAATCCATCCTTACAACTTGATGTGTATAAAATATGCAAACGTCACAAATGTTATTTGTCATTTCAGAACACTTTATCAATAACTTACCACTGGGTGGGAAAGGGTCACTATGTGAAAATATGAAAAAATAGCCATATTAATTTTTTTTACCTGCAATTTGCCTCAGCAACAAAGAAAAAGTGATTTTCTAAATGCTGAAGATAAAGTAAGCTAAAGTACCAGCAGAAGCCTTGGCTATTCATAGCAGGTCTGACAATAGTTTTATAAGAACATGGAAAGAACAGAATCACTTGAGAATGGATGCCAGTCATCTCTTGTTCCCACCACTGAATTCATAGAAAGTGGTGGCAAGACAGCAAAGGGATAATCTGAGAATATTTTAAAGGTGATTTAATGAGAAGAAGCACAATTTTGATTGTGATGAGTCACTTTCTGTAAACATCGCTATCTTTGCCCTTATCTGTAATTTACCATTTGCTGTATTTGCAAAGCTAGTATGGTTTTGGGTTTTTATCATGGTAAATCCTTTGTATTCAGGAGTTTAGGGCAGAGCCCTGAGGGAGTATTATTTTACATAACCCATCCTAGAGCAACATTTTAGGCAACATTCTTCATTGCAAGTAAAAGAACCATAAGTGGCATTTTACACAGCTTTCAAGTATTGTTATATCTAGTCCTATTTTAGAAGATTTTTTGGTAATACTAAGCTTAAATACTGATAACACTGATGCAATATCTGCGAGCTGCACAACCTGTATGCATTGGTGCATGGAGGGCTGTTCATTTCAACCTTTTTTAAAATTGTGTTTTTTAGTAAAATGGCTTATTTTTTCCCAAAGGTGGAATTTAGCATTTTATAATGATGAATATAAAAATACCTGTCATCCTCAGATCATTTTAAAGTTAACTAAAGATTTTTTAAAATTCCAATACACTTTTTAAAAGAATGTCTGCCCTCTCACACTTTTATGTATTTATTTTTCCTACATACCCATCTTTTAATTTAGAGATAGCATTTTTTTCACCCCCTTTATCCTTGTGTTTGTTTTTCCAGAGAGTAAATGCTTTGTATTTCTTTCTTTCAAAAAAAAAAAAAAAAAAGGTGTTTTGTTTTTTTTTAAAGAAGCAGCCACTTGAACCCTCAATAAAGGCTGTTGCCTAAGCATGGCATACTTCATCTGTTCCCGTTCGTGCCATCTGCTGTGATGTCGTCACATATATGGCGTTAATTTCCTGCCACTCCAGATCTTTTGAAGATTGATGGAATACTGGTGTCTGTTAGAATGCTTCAGACTACAAGATGTAATTAAAGGCTTTCCTTAATATGTTTTAACCAAAGATGTGGAGCAATCCAGGCCACATATCTTCTACATTAAATTTGTCCATTTTGGTTATTTCCACAATCGAGTATTGCATTTTGCCTTCCCTGTTCATACCTCAAATTGATCCATACCTCAGTTTAATTCAGAGAGGTCAGCTAAGAGACGGATCCCATTGTGGTTTGAATGCAGAACCAGTGTTCTCTTTGAACGAAGCCGCCCTGGGTCACTGTAGGCATAGGACTTGGATTGCTTCAGATGGTTTGCTGTATCATTTTTCTTCTTTTTCTTTTTCTGGGGACTTGTTTCCATTAAATGACAGTGATTAAAATAGCTTGTAAATGAGGGCATACAAGCATTTGCAACAAATATTCAAATAGAGGCTCACAGCGGCATAAGCTGGACTTTGTCGCCACTAGATGACAAGATGTTATAACTAAGTTAAACTACATCTGTGTATCTCAAGGGACTTAATTCAGCTGTCTGTAGTGAATAAAAGTGGGGAATTTTCAAAAGTTTCTCCTGCTGGAAATAAGGTATAATTTGTATTTTGCAGACAATTCAGTAAAGTTACTGGCTTTCTTAGTGATGCAGTGTCTGTGGTGCATTTTTTTTAATGTTTGGCTGTTGAAATGTATTCCACTTTCTCTTGTTTTCTTAAAGCAGCTTTTCCCACAAGCACAAGTGAGCTTTCTAGTCTTCAACTCAAAATACTCAAAAGCCAGGGCATTTGTATTTTGCAGGGAAGGAGAATGTGAATTGGATCTCTGCTCTTGGGGTTATGTAGGTATACACCTAGTGTGGGAAGTTCGGGTTTCTCATCAAGTGATTCAACTCGTTATCAAATCAGTCCCATGATGATCTTTGATAAATTACTTCAATACATACACAGACTTTTCCAAAAGTCATTGTGCAAGGCAACCCCATGTTTAAAGCACTTCCAGACTTATTTTTCTTCATCAGAAAAGTGTTTTTAACCCAAAGCGGTTGAAACATAGGCGTCTATCTCAGTATTTGAGAGAATTAGTGGATCCATCCATTTTTAGAAACCATAAAGTATCTCCATTGGTGAAACTTAATTATAATTTCTATAGGAAATGTCCTTAGATCAACATAGAGATTAATTTAGGAACTGAAAAGGAAGTCAGGGAGGCACTGGCCAGCCAACTCAAGAACTGTTCTCTTCATCCATTGTCAACAAACATTTATTAAGCAACTATTAATATGTAATCTGGGGCTTCCCAGGGGGCTCACCTGCTTGTAGCTCAGGAGATACAAGAGACCATAGGTTCAATTCCTGAGTTGGGACGATCCGCTAGAGAAGGGCATGGCAACCCACCCTGGTATTCTTGCCTGGGAAATTAAGTGGACAGAGGAACCTGGCAGGCTACAGTCCATTGGATTGCATAAAGTCAGGCACAACTGAACAACTCAGCACAGCACAGCACACGCGTAACTCATGTGGCAGATTCCAGGATGAATGAAGATTAGCTCTTGCTCTTAATAAACTTAGAACCTAATAGGAGATTAAAAGACAAAAAATGGGTAGGGTGGGAGGAAGGCCCGGATGGAGAAGGACAGGGTGGCTTTGTGGGCCCAAGACCTCTGCAGTCCCACGTGGCCCTCCACTTTGCTTCTGTGGCCACCATCTGGATAATCTTTCAGTTTTGTAAGTGAAGTCATTTAGGACAATAGAGCGTGGGTGTGAGCAGAGGCGATTCGCAGAGACAAACGTGGAAAGTTTGACTTGTAGTAGCTTGAGAGGCACTTTGTCCTTGCTCTTTAAGAAAGGACACTTTCACTTTGCAGTGAGCCCTGGGAATTACTGGATGAGAGCGACCTACAAGGAGGAAATAGCAGGGACCACGGCACAGGGATGGGAGAGCAGGAGATAAGTTTGCAGGAATGGTGGCCCACCCTGTTTATAGTATCTGTAGGTGTTGGAGGAGGTTGTGGAGAGGTCACAACAACTAGTTGATCAGAGAGGTGGACTCGGGCAGCTCCTCACCCCCTCCCCTGTCCCTGGAAGGTACATTCTGCCCACAGTGGGGGCCGTTTTCAAGAATCCAGCCTTGAGAGAGCAAGGTGGTGTTGAGATCATCTGGACAGTACATTGATGAACCCAGTTAAGGCCTCTATCTAACCTTTTAAGGGAATTCCCTGGTGATCTAGTGGTTAGGACTCAGTGCTTTCACTGCCACGGTTCCAGCGTCATTCCCTGGTCAGGGAACTAAGATCACACAAGCCGCATGGCCAAAAAAAAAAAAAACCCTTTGAAGGTTCTGGTGGGCGGGTGCAGAGATTCACTTGTATTGCAGCCACCCAAGACAAGCCTGCTATGTAAGTTTCTTTACTTAGTAAACTTGCCACCCACCCGTCTGAAGTGACTTGCCTCTTTCTTTGCTCTCTCCTTCCCCTCTGTGTACAGAGGCAGGCAGGCTCCCACAACACTGCAAGAGTTGGTTGGGTGTCCAATTATACAATTGCAATTTTAAGAAGTCTAGGATTTTAGAAATGAAAGATTACAAGAGATGGAATTGTTAAAGTAGAGCAAATGATCAGGTTTATGGTAGGAGTGATGATGGAAAAGGAATTTATAGTTTCATGCTTAAATGCTGAGGAGCCCAGTAATGTTCAAATTGGATAAGGAGAAGTCATTGCTTTGCCAGGAAGGTAATTAATTCAAGTTTCCAGCCTGTGGAGTTTGAGTGATATCCAAGAAGAATATGAGAATTTTGTAGATATGGACTTGATCTCAGTTAATCTGAAAGTAAAGTTTCGGATGCTACTAACAGGGAGGTGATGGTGAAGGCTATGCCTTTGAATGAGTGTCAAGGGGAAGGGCAAGGGAGAGGGGAGAAGTAGGCTTGGAAGGGAATGTTGCAGAGGAGAGACCTACAGAGAAGGGACAAGGTCAAGAAATGTAGTTAGAAGGAAAACCCAAGAGTGCTCTCAAGGCAAGAAGAGGTTTCAAGAAAAGAAAAATCAGCGTTCGACAGTGTCCAGTGCTTTATTGCGGTCCCAGAGGAAGAAAATCAAGGAAAGGTGATATCTGAGAATAACTCAATAAAGTGGTTTGGGAGAGAGGAGAGACCGCAAGAGCTGGCCTAGCAGATGTGAGATTTTTGTTACCGAGTCCAAGCTTGCTCTGCTCGCCAAACAACAAGCCAGTGAATCCGACAGACAAGGGGTTGAGGCAAGGAAGAGACTGTAATAGGCGAGCTGGCTGACCCAGAAGAGGGCAGGCTAGCGCCTTGAAAAAACCATCTTCTGAGGGTCTGGATGCCAGGTTCTTTTATAGATCAGAGATGAGGGAGGTGAGGAAGCAAAGTAAAAAGGCCTTTAATTTTGCAAGCATCTAGAATGGAAATCTCAGGCAGGGGCTATGTTAATTTCTCCCTTCCTGCCATCTACAGGTGGACAGGCTTCTGACAAAGGCAATTTAGTGCAACAGGCGGCAGAGGGGCAGGATTTTCTGAGGCGAGCCATCCTGTATGATTGTAATAACAAAAGCAACGAAAAGCAAGTCAAAGAAGCATGGAGTCAGAATTGGCTTCTCCTCTGCAACAATTTCTGGCAGCAAGCATAAACTAATCTACGATATTTGTGGTTAAGAGAGCAGACATGAAGGGCTAGCAGGGTAAGGATCAAGGGAAAGGCCAGGTGGAAACTGTCTGTGTCTGTAGACTGGAAGAGACCTAAGGGGGCAGAACACAAACATGAACCTCCCTAGCCAAAGCCTGGAGGATCACGCTTTGTGTCCCACGGGTCCAATTTGGATGTGGTCGTTTTATTTCAATGATGTTTGGGAGTCTGGATTGAATAGAGTTATTGAATTTGATACATGAGATCGACCTAAAACAGAGCATCTCAGTTTTCACTTTGTGAATTGAGGAAGTCCTTTTTCCATTTTGTTTACATATTTTTGCGGTCTCTTTTCTACATGTTATCCTTACGGACAGACTCCGAAGCAAGATCCAGGGATGGGAGAGGAAAGTCAAGCTCACTTCCCCACTGTGTGTCTCCCTTGAATTCCCACTGTGTCTATTTGATATCTCCATCATCAAAAATAAGGCTATTCTTTTAACCTCGCCTCTTCTAGGTACAGTCTCTTTCCTGGGGGACCTCTGCCTGAGAGTTATGTCATGGTCCAGGCGCAGGTTGGAAAAGAATTTGCAGACATGAGACAGAATGAGAGGGAAGTAAAGTTGATTAGAGTGAGAGACACTGTTAGAACAGCAGACCAGCTCAAGGGAGAACCAACACTGAACAGGGGTCCTTAGTCCACTTTCATACCCAGGGTACAAGGAGCGGGATCAGGTCTTGCGGGTCATTTGCTGATTGGATGAGGCATGCATACTGGATGCGGGGAGAGTAGGGCAAATACCTTCTCCCTATGGGGTAGGAGGGCAGACAGGTTATACTGTTCCATTAGTAGTTACAGCATGGGGGAGGGAAGGACCATAAGGGTCTGGTTTTTCCATCCCTGTATTCCAAGACCCTCCTTGGTTTTATCTGCTCTTTCATCCTTGGGTCACCACAACTGATAGTCAGGAAAACAAGTAGGAAAATGTTCGTATTTTCTGGCCATAAAGTGGTTTCTGGTTTTAGCAACAGCCTTACTAGATCCTTAGCTCCATCACACCCCCGGTCTTGATCAGCTTACACTTGGGGAAGAACCTCAGCTCTAAAGCAACCATCTCTAGCAGCCAATCTCTGCTCTGGGCCAAATAGAAATCTTAGTCCCCTTTGAATCTAGTAACTGGAACAAAGGTCAGGCTGAAAGGAAGGAACATCTGTCCTAAGGAGTCTTGCCCTCGAGCACCAGTGCAGTTTATTTCCTCTTGTGCGAGGTCAATTCCCTTGTGCCCCCACCCCTCGCCCCACCCCAAAGAAAGCACAGATGCCTGCTGGTTGCAACAGTCAGGCAACCAGAGGAAATAAACCGCACTGCTGCGTGAGGACAAGACTCGTTATTGTGGATGTTGAGTACCTTCTCTGCAGTGAAATTGGCTTTCATTTTCTTGTTTTACCTGCTCAGTGACATTGGATGCTGTTTTCCCAGAGGTCATCTAGTCTCCCCAGTTGAGAATCAGACTAGCTTTGCTCCTTACAAGCTAAAGTAGCATTTGTCAAGTTACTAATTCCAAGTGTCAGTTTTCTCAGTTAAGACTTAAGTCCCAGTGTTGCTCCAAGGCCCAATTAAGACCGTCCTAGGTGACACTGAGGGTCGGACACGACTGAGCGACTTCACTTTCACTTTTCACTTTCATGCATTGAAGAAGGAAATGGCAACCCACTCCAGTGTTCTTGCCTGGAGAATCCCAGGGACGGGGGAGCCTGGTGGGCTGCCGTCTGTGGGGTCGCACAGAGTTGGACACTACTGAAGTGACTTAGCAGCAGGTGACACCACCCTTAAGGCAGAAAGTGAAGAGGAACTAAAAAGCCTCTTGAGGAAAGTGAAAGAGGAGAGTAAAAGAGTTGGCTTAAAGCTCAACATTCAGAAAACTAAGATCATGGCATCTGGTCCCATCACTTCATTGGAAATAGATGGGGAAGCAGTAGAAACACTGTCAGACTTTATTTTGGGGGCCTCCAAAATCACTGCAGATGGTGACTGCAGCCATGAAATTAAAAGACACTTACTCCTTGGAAGAAAAGTTATGAGCAACCTAGATAGTATATTCAAAAGCAGAGACATTACTTTGCCAACAAAGGTCCATCTAGTCAAGGCTATGGTTTTTCCAGTGGTCATGTATGGATGTGAGAGTTGGACTGTGAAGAAAGCTGAGTGCCAAAGAATTGATGCTTTTGAACTGTGGTGTTGGAAAAGACTCTTGAGAGTCCCTTGGACTGCAAGGAGATCCAACTAGTCCATTCTAAAGGGGATCAGTCCTGGGTGTTCTTTGGAAGGAATGATGCTAAAGCTGAAACTCCAGTACTTTGGCCACCTCATTCAAAGAGTTAACTCACTGGAAAAGTCTCTGATGCTGGGAGCATCAGGTTGGGGGCAGGAGGAAAAGGGGATGACAGAGGATGAGATGGCTGGATGGCATCACCGACTCGATGGATGTGAGTTTGAGTGAACTCGGAGTTGGTGATGGACAGGGAGGCCTGGCGTGCTGCAATTCATAAGGTCACAAAGAGTCGTACACGACTGAGCAGCTGAACTGAACTAAACTGAACTGAGGGGCTAAGCACTGAACAGGTCAAGATCCTTACTCACCCTAAAAGTTATTCAAAATACAAACATTCTGTAAAATAATAGTAAAAAGAAGTCCACAAAGTTCTGATTTCTCCCATGATGATGACAATGTGCTCTTCTATTTCTTGGGAATCTCACATTCTTTCCCCAAAAACAATTTGATATACCCCTTTGCTGAGGACGAAAGCACCTATGGAGACAGCAACACTTTGCAGGTATTCATCCCCAAACTTCCCACTAGTGGTGCCAAATATATCAAAACACAGAGACTACTCTGTAGGTAATTGTTACAGGAAGAAAATTACCTCCTTTAAGCATTTATTTCATGAATGCTCCATGTGGTATACTTGTTTCTCTCTACAAGAGCCCTGTGTGGCAGTGCAAACCTCTTTGAATGCAAAAGATTATGTGTCTGATATTTATTTATTTTTAAATTTTTGTTTATTTTCTTTCCGGCTGTGCTGGTTCTCAGTTGCTGCACGTGGGCTTTCTCTAGTTAGTGAGCAGGGACTGCCCTCCACTTAAGGTGCACAGGCTTCTCACTGCAGCGTCTTCTCCTGTTGCAGGCGTGCAGGCTTGGTAGGTAGAGTGTACGGGTTCCGTTGCCCCATGGCATGTGGGATTTTCCCGGACCAGGGATCAAACTGGTGTCCCTTGCATTACAAAGGCGAACTCTTAACCACTGGACCACCAAGGAAGCCCAATATGTGTAGTATTCATGATTAAACTATTGGGAAGGTGCCATCCACAAAGGAGTGGTTAAATGAATTGTGATACATCAACACAATGAATACAGCAGCATCAAGACAGCTACTCTCTTGCTCTCTGTACATCCTCTGCTCAACCAGTCCTTGCTTCACCTGCCTCTGCTCACCTGACATCAGTGAGTCAAGAGGGAAGGTCATTCTCTGATAGTGTAGAGCCTGGTCAGTAAATGCCTCCATACATGCTCCTGTCCCAGCTGGTGATTGCTTTCATCTTTATTCAAACATCTCCACCTTGAGAGCCTATCAAAGGGGTAGTAAGAAGCGTGCTCCTTGGCTGGTTTCTTGGGTAACCAATGAGTTACCACCTGATGTCAATTTCCCCCATAGCAGATAACTCCACCCTTCCGCTGGGGAGCAAAGACAGCTCCACCCAGTGCCACACAGATGGGGTGTTGCTCCAGAACCTTGCTTTGGACATGTGAGCTCCCTCATCCATTAAACCACTGATGGCTCTGTCACTGACTCCAGGCTCTTTCTTAGATGTTGAGGCTGGGCAAGTACAGAGCTCGCAGGCCTACATGGTACAGCCCAACAGCAGGAGCTCACCGGAAACATAAAGCAAAACTTCCATGTGCTGATATGGAAAATTTCCAGAACATGTTGTTAGCACAGTATATGGTATGCTGATTCCAGGGAAAAATTGGACAGGTAAAGATAATCAATGTTCTTATATCTGCACAAAGAAACACGGGAAGGATACCGTACAAGAAAACCGACAAAGTAGTTTCAAAGTCCTTCAGACGGAGGAGTGACAAGGGTGGGAATCAGACTTAACGACATAGACTTTTTAATATTGTTTCGACGTGTGAACTATATGAATGCGCTACTGGTATTCAAAAATAAAAAGGTTTTAGTTTAGAAAGAAATAAAAAGCTTTCCCAACAAAAGTAAATGCCACACAAAGTGGATTTATTGAAAGCACTAGTCACTGAAGAGGCCCTTGGAAAATTCCAGTGTGTTTTTCAGTTTCAGTTTTCAAAACGTTAGGACAGGTGCACTTGCCTTTAGGATTGTCTGGGTGCAGAAACTTTCAGCTGTCATCTTCAGCTGAATGTCCAAGAGGAAAGATTAGAATTCTGTTTATCTGTTGACTATTCTAGCCAACCAAAAAGCCATACTAAAGCCACAAGCTCCCCATAATTAAATCACAAATATTATTTCCTAAGAATATCTGGGTTTTCTTTGCCTTTTTTCCAGCCACTTACCTGCATTTTTAAAACTGACTTCAGAATTCATCCCATAAGATTTCATTTCCTCTGCCCAATCGAGAATTATGTTGTTCAGTTGCTAAGTTGTATCTGACTCTCTGTGACCTCAGGGACTGAAACACACCAGGCTTTCCTGTCCTTCACTATCTCCCAGAGTTTGCTTAAATTCACATCCATTGAGTTGGTGATGCCGTCTAACCATCTCACCCTCTACCACCCTCTTCTTTTGCTTTTGATCTTTCCCAGCTTCCCTTGTGGCTCAGACGGTAAAAAGTCTGCCTGCAGTGCAGGAGACCTGGGTTCGATCCCTGGGTTTGGAAGATCCCCTGGAGAAGGAAATGGCAACCCACTCCAGTACTCTTGCCTGGAAAATCCCATGGACGGAGGAGCCTAGCAGGTACAGTCCGTGGGTGTGCAAAGAGTTGGACACAACTGAGTGACTTCACTTTCACTGTCACTTTCCCAGCATCAGGGTCTTTTCCAGTGAGTCGTCTCTTCACATCAGGTGGTCAAATTATTGGAGCTTCAGCTTCAGCATCAGTCCTTCCAAGAACAGTCAGGGTTGATTACCTTCAGGATTGATCTGTCTAGCCTGTTGAGCCATCTGAACTTAAGACTGCAAAATCAAGGGATCGCGACTGGATTTCTGTTGAACCTGGCTCGTGGTCATTCCATGCTGCTCTCACACAGAAAACATGTCACCTTGCTAACTTCTCCCTTTGTAACCATAAACTGAAATGACAGGGAGCGTATACTTTCTAGTATTTCCCAGTTCACCAGCTAAGTTACCAAGTACGAATTAGAAGGCTGAAAATAATCTAACATTTCCACCCCACTTTCCTGTCCTCCGAATTAACTATCTTGGTTTATGTTCTTTGCATGCAAAAGTTTTACCTTTAAAATGTTAAATTATCTGGCCAAATCAAAACACATATTCTCTACCACGGAGTCCTACTAAGATAAAAGGAAAATATTTTTCTTCACATCTCCTCCTAAACTCTCTGTTAGTGATGGTATTTCTCCTCTGAGTTCATTTATTAAGAAAAAAAATTTTAAACCAGTTTATTTTTCCTGAACAATGCATTCTTTCCAGAATCCTCTTTAAACATACTGACAACATTATGAGAACATGTATACTAGTGCTAGAGAGCTCGCCTACTTTGCTAAAGACTAGTTTTCTTCCTGCCTTTAATAATGCATTTTGTAAAATCTGAGAATAGAAGAGAAACTTACTGTGAAATATAGAATCAAGAAATATGAGACAGGATGCACTGAACTTCTGAATTTAGAAAATTATATACAACTAGTTATTAGATAAACCAGAATGTAACCGATATCGTGCTGATTGTGATCATAATTATTTAAGCATCACTCATTAAAATGTTTGCAAGGATTAAATTGGATGAAAGAAGCTGAGCACAAAAGAGATTACACTGTATGATTCTATGTATATGCAGACCAAGCACGGACAGAACCTTTCTGTGGTAATAGAAATCAGAGCAGGGTTTGACTGTGTGGGTCGGGGGCACAAAGCAACTTTCTGGGTGATTGGTATACTCGGTCAAAATTCACCTAACTGCACATTTAAGATCTGTGCTTTTCACTCCAGTTTTATCTCAATTTAAAAAATGCTATGTGAAAAGAAATCTGATATTTGGAATATTTTACACGAAATAGTAGTGGAAGCTGTCATTCCACGGTGCTTCCTATTGAGGTGTAGTAAGAGAAAATCATACTTCAGGGACTTTCCTGTTGGTTCACGGTTAAGACTTCGCCTTCCAATGCAGAAGGTGTGGGTTCAATCCCTGGCTGGGAAGCTAAGATGCCATAAGCCTCATGGCCAAAGAACCAGAACATAAAAAGCAGAAGCAACATTGTAAAAAATTCAGTAAAGACTTTTAAATATATGTATAATTTTACAAATAATCATACTTCATCCAGCTTCAATTCAAATTAAGATAAGCTGCTCAAAATTATTCTTTCTGTTAAATATTTGGAACCTACTTTTCCCACAATATTCATTGACAAATACTAACAATATTCATAGATAAAGGGAGGCAAACTTCAGCTTAATCATGATCACACACGCTAAAGTAGAACAGGTAAATTAATATGATTATGTTAGACTGATGTAATATAACAGTGCACATCAAATAAATTGACTGCTTCATGGATGAAAGCATTATGTATTCCAGAATAGTAAATGACTTGACTATTTTGGTACTGAGGGTTCCTATACAATATTCTTAGCAACTTATGCTTAATATAATGTTGAACCTCAGAAAATAAAAGAAAATAAGAAAGTTAGAATATTTACCTTTTGTATCTAAACTGTCCAAAAAAAGACTTCATTTGTTATTCCCCAGGGGAAGCTATTTGAAGCTGCACCATGTGTTGAACCGAAAGTGATTGTCAATCCAACCAGTAATATTAAGCCATTTTTCTATAAAACTGACCATCCCTCTACCTATCCCTTGAGGGTTAAATAAGGGACAATGGAAATGAAAATAAAAGTCCTGGGTGCATTTTGACGTGCACTTAGTGAAATTAAGTGCAAAGCCTATCTGCTTAATTATTCTGGAGCTACCAGTAGGAGGACATTGCATTCTTCTCGACACTTAGTAAGAAAAAAAAGATCCAAAACCATTGAAACATAAAATATTTTTCATGAAGTCTTAAGAACTTTGTTTTTATGTATTTAACCAAATACATGTATGTAACTGATAACGTTTGGTACTTACACACATGCCTTGACATAGACACACATACACACACACACGGAAATAATGTGTCTATAGTTCATGAACATGAATCAGATTGATACAATGAAACAGCAGAAAAGGGGTCTTGATTTTGTCTTTGTGCATATCTGTCTTAGAACATCAGCTCAGTGAGACCAAAGACTCCCCATCTTGGCTTTTGCTTATCTTCTTTTGTCTATCACTACCACAAGGCTGACCACAGCCAAGCAGCTAGTCGGTGTGGGAGGGCAGGCAGAAACAGCATAAGAAATCCTCATTCAAACTAACACACCATTGTAAAGCAATTGTATTTCAATTAAAAAATCTTTTAAAATCATCATTCTACAAAGAAGGTATTGGGGCCTGAATTATAAGGTCACTTTCTAACTCCTCTATTTTTCCTGGATAACTCAGAAGAGTGGTTCTTATATTACCTCCCAATGTTTCTTCACACTAAAGAAAAGGATGTAAAGATACTTACGTGTGAAAAAGGTGAGCAGGTAAGGAAGTATTCGGCACAAATACAAAACCACCAACATTCGTTTCATTATAAACTATCATCCAGATTTTAAAGCGTGTCCAGTCTTGGTCTTGTGCTATTTTTATTACATAAAACTTTAAATCTTTAGGAATCAGATATAACTTATTATGGATTAAGAAACATCTTAAATCATTCTGGTTTCATTTACAGTGTTGTGGACTTGGCTAAAGCAGTAACATGAGAGGGTCAAAAGATTACAAACATTGAGGCAAATGAATCTGAACACCCTCTTGATCAGTAACGAGCTTTGTGGAAAATTGTTTAACTGCTCTGGGTTGGTGTTCCCTCATCTGTTAATAGAAATAATAAGGTCTACATGTAGAGATATAATAAGGATTTGAAACATTTTGAAAATTTAGGCTCCTGCTGTCACTATTACTGAGTATGATACCTTTCTTTCCCCTGACAGTGACTGTAGGCTGACCTAACTGATAACACGCGCTAAGAGGCAATCTAGCCTAAAGGCTACATCAGCTTTATTCACTGTGGCATCATAAGTAGCTAGAATGGTACCTGGCATAGAATTAGCTCTCAACAATTATTTATTGAATTAAAAAATGTATAGTATGAGTAGTATAAAGTATTACATAACTCTTGAGTTCTTTCAGCTGGTTAAAAATAGCTTAGTAAGTTGACACATTCAGATCTGGTTTATCCATTTTTATCTCTAATACAATTCCTAGTGAGGATAAACCACAGTTTTTCATTTCTTCTATCAATGGACAATTAGTTTGTATGTAATAACATGAAAAAAATCTTAACTTTTTTTTTTAGAAAAAACAAAAAATTTTATATACAAATATGTAGTAAAATAAATTTTTGTTGTACAGGAGAAACACATACTAACTTCTGGATAGCAGTTACCTCTGGAAAGAAGGAATAGAAAAGGGATTAGGAGATAGAAGGATAGCTGATTTCTAACATTTTATGATTATCTTTATAAACAGACAGATTAAGCAAATAAGGTCTTCCAAAGATAAGGTCTTCCTAACGTGGATAATGGTTATAATGATTTCTGTTATTTTGTCTGCCTTTTTTAACATCTGAAGTGTTTTATACTGAAAACAATTTTTAATATATCATTTAAAAAATATAGTATCTTCCAACTTCAACAAGGTCCTTGTGCACTAACACAACATTTTCATTTATGCTCAAAACATAAGACTTCTAATACAACTGTGTTTATTTTTATATGTGTGAAGTGAAGTGAAGTAGCTCAGTCGTGTCCGACTCTTTGCTACCCCATGGACTGTAGCCTACCAGCTCTTCCCTCCATGGGATTCTCCAGGCAAGAGTAGTGGAGTGGGTTGTGATTTCCTTCTCCAGGGGATCTTCCCCACCCATGGATCCAACCTGGGTCTCTCGCATTCCAGGCAGACCCTTTAACTTCTGAGCCCCAGGGAAGTACCTTTATATGTGTGAAAATAACATAAAATTAAGTTGAATTTTAAAGGAGAAAGATCACATTTTCCCATTTAATTTGTAGTCTTGTAATTATCTTAGTATCATTTTTTATATCCATTATTTGAGTAGCTAATATTATCTCATTCCTAGTTAATTTATGCCGAATTTCCAAATAAACTTAATCAAGTACAGATAGTTGAGGAATATGTAGTTTTGCAAGAAACGAATAAATAATCCATGGAAACATGTTTTTCCTTTCTAGCCCTTTACACATAACCTACATCATGTAAGTATCAGGAGTTACATTCTACTTACAAATCCAGTCTCCTGTATGCTGCATCTTATTATACACGGTCCTCTCAGGAAACTTTCTGGGAGAATTCTAGCTAATTTAATAATATTTTTCTAAAAAAAAATAGTATGTCTGCCATACTAACAAGAATTCATATTGATTAACAGAAAGAAGCCAGAGTTAAGTTGTCTAAAAAAATGTGGTCAAAGCAAGTTAGAATATTCAATAATCTTAAGTTGAAAGACCAGATAGTATCTAGATAATTTATAATTTTGTTCACTATGATTACACATCAGCATGAAGTTTAAATAGGAATTGGAGAAAGAAGCAATTACAGGTCATCACGTGTTCATTTGCATTTTTTTCCTACAGATCAGTATGCTCTAACGGTGAATTTTATGGATTTTGCAACAGTGGACTGCTGAATTTCTCATTCTTCCATTACCAAATACATATATTTATGAAATAGAACCAACATAATAAAAAGTTTGGCCTGACTTTTACAAAGTTCTCGGGTAACCAAGTATAAATTCATGCAGACTTTGACCATGAATTTTTTTCTTTATTGAGGAAGATGATGACTTGAATAGGAGGGACCAAAAGACATGGCTGAGAGATGGCTAGGAAGCTCTCTTTGTTATCCCTTCACTAAACAATTTGATTTTATATCCTGGGTGCAGAACACCAATAGTAGAGGTGGTTTAGAAAACAAAATACTTTTTCTAAAGTATAGCCCTTGTTGTCAAGGCAGTTTGAAACTAGAACGTCACAAAGAGTTAGAAATATCATCTGTTGCTGTGGCCAAGAGCCAAGTCAACTAGTCTCGCTGGACAGGAATCCAACCAGACATCTTGGCTGGTTTACTGCCATCCTCCGCCAAATGAACCAAGTTTTTCGGATGATGGGAGTAGTTGAAACACGTGGGTCATATCATAAGCGATATCATCAAAGCAGATCTCTGGATAAAGATAAAATATATACTGCAAAGTAAGAACGGAAACATAACTGCCAAAGGCAAGACTTTTTAGTATCCAAAATACTGCAAGTTATTTTCTTTTACTTCAATTAAATAACATTTTTTTCCCCAAAGGCATCAGGTTAAGGAAATGTCACCTGCTATATATTAATGATTGTGTTGCTATTGTTTCTGTTTAGATGTCTAGATTTTGTCTTTATGGCTCTGTTTTATCTGGTTATTTCCAGTTTTGGTGTTTTTTTTTTTCCCAATTCCCCGTGCTGGAATTGAATTTTAAATTGTGATAGAAATGATTTAAGGTTCTGTGAAACACTGCATATTTGGGATGACGAGTTTTTCTGTTGTGTTTACACAGAAAAATTAATTTGCCATGCGGAGGCAGAGAAGTTATTTTAACCCAGCTTAGAATGTGAATCCCCATAGGCATACCTAGTGTATGCTCCTCTCACTCAGAGCTTGGGTGAACAGCAGGAGCTCTTTTTTTCCTGCAGAAATGTCAGAAGGAGGAGGGGCAGGCTGGCATTGTAACACTACTCTGCTTCGGTGTAATATTGAGCCGCTCGGCTTCGTGTTTCTGGAAGCTTCATAACAATGTAGAAAGTTACCCCGTGTTTTCCTCTGCCTGTATCTCTGTCTGTATGTGCACACATGCTTGTGTGTGGTGACACAGACAACTGTTTGGATAAGTCTTGAAGAGGAAACCTTCACTTTTCCGTCTTGGTATCACTAATCTTGCAGCTGCTTCTCGCCCTTAAGAAAATTTGTGTTTTATGTAAAGACACCGTCAAGATCATGTAGAAGCACTGCAGTTACATCTCAGACCAAAATGACAAGATTCAACAATGAGCCAGAATACAGGCTTAATGCATTAAGAAGGTGGCAGGCAAGAGCCTGGAAATCTCAAAGCTGAGAGCATAGTTTTTTAACCCAGGAAACCAACTAGAGACGCCCATAAGCAATGCGTCATCACATCATTGGTTCCAACAAGGAGTACTGAAAAGCACAGCTCTCTTAAGGCCACAGAATGTCTTTAGGGCTTCTGGTGGCTCAGACAGCAAAGTGACTGTCTGCAGTGCAGGAGACCCAGGTTCAGTCTGGGAGGCGGGAAGATCCCCTGGAGAAAGAAATGGCAACTTCACTCCAGTATTCCTGGAGAATTCCATGGACAGAGGGGCCTAGTGGGCTGCAGTCCATGGGGTCACAAAGAGTTGGATACAATTGAGCGGCTAACACTTTTTTTTTTTCACTTTCAAAGACGCATTAAACCCTTCATTAAATCTCCATCTCCTCTGAGTCTTTAATAGGCAATGCTTCATGAGTGCCTTAGTCAGAGCACTTGTCCTGAACACTTGTGAAGGGCCAGGCACGAAGCACATAGCAGTGATGCTGCCATGATGCTGGGGCCACCCAGCCCTTTCTCTTGGAGACCCCCACCGAGGCTGGCTCTCTACAGGGAATGCCTCTACTTCAGGCCTTCTCACCCAGCTTCTGGGGATTAAAAGAATCCATCTTACTTCTGCACCCATTTCACCAAGACTCTACCCTTTCTTATTCCAAGAAACAAATTCATGCCACCGTAATAATAAGAACTGACACTTAGCAAGTGCTTACTAAATGCAAGACACTAAGTGCTTTGCATTCAATTCAGGGAATCCTCACAACAACCTTGTGCAATAGGCATAGTCACTAAAACTGTTTTTACTGGTGAGGAAAAACTGAGGCACCAAGGGGTTAAGTAACTTGCCACAAAGTCACCCAGTCGATATGTTAGGAAGCCAGAACTTCAGTGAGATGATCTGAGTCTATGAGCCTTAACCCATGCATTCTGGGAACTAAAGGCACTGACCCTTTCTAGAGCATCTGCCCCTCCCCTGACCAGTGTAATGAGGTTCATTCTGGTAAGACTTATATATTAAAGGTAAGACTTATATATAAATATTAGATCAGGGTAGAGCTTCACAAGCCGGTGGAATTATAAGCAAATCTCTATCATTCCCTCGTGAACCTCATAGGCACACATGCTGTTATAAACTAAGTAATTCCAAGAACTGTTTCTGAAGCTCATTTAAAAATTGAATCTAGGAAACATAAAATAAATGTTACAAAGAAAGATAGTTTTTTTTCAAGTACCTAAGTCCCAGAAATCATATAGCCATAATGAAAAAAAAAAGAAACAGGAAACTCTCCAAGATACTCTACAGTATTTGAAGGGGAAATCCGTATGGCAAATGTACTTACTCAAGGCAACTGTTTAGGCAAAGCCTGTGTCAGCTTCGGTCTTTGTGACAAGGCATGGACAACTAGTAAAAGTAGTTAAAGTGTCAAATATGGTGCCCAATGAAAATCAAAAAGGGGAAAATGTGAGAGTCAATGTTTGGACAATTGATGTAGAAAAAATGTGGGTACAATATGGCAGAAGGTGAAGGAAGGTGGCTTCCCCTACAAATGCAATATGCTCAATGAAAGAATGTTTTATCTGGGCATGTCAACAGTCAGTCTAATCTGAAAACCCAACCATCAAGTGCCAGATGAGGGTGCAAAAATGCCAAGAAACATATCAAGAGGTAAAGAGAGCCAATTAAAAAAAAAAACCTTCCATCTTGTGGCAGTTTTATGAAAAGGATTTACATAGAAATCAAGGGCTAATAATGAGAGCATACAAATTACCGTGGAAAATGATGATTAGTGATAATAATTGTTCGAGAAAACATGTGTGTCACCTGCCTCTAAATGATAATTTACGCTTGACTAATGAATAATTCAAGTCCCTAGGCTTAGGACAGACTGCTGTTGATACTAACTAGTTTCCTAGTGGGACCAAGGAGAGAGGGCAGCAACTGAACAGATCCCCAGAATTGCCTGTCCCTCACAAGCAACTCCTCCATGGCCACTGCTGACTGAGGTCTGAACATGGCTCTCTCCCCACACCAACCCTCCTCCCATCCCAGTTTATCCATCTTGTTCACCTTCAAAGCCTAAATAGAACATGACCTCCAAATGTCTGGACACATAAAAGGTTTAGTGTGTATAACATGGGAGACTTTGAAAGATCACCTACGAAGGAATATAATCTGTTGGCAAACTAGAGGGAGAGATGTCTGAAATTTGACCACAGTGCTCAAAAAGATGTTTCACTCTGCTTTTCTGACAATTCATGTTCTGAAAAATAAAATGCATCAGGAGAGCTGTTAGAGATACTATTATAAGGCTGAAAAAGGCATTAGTGGAACAGAAAAGTGACTATCACCAATCTTCCCAAAAGAGAGGGGTCATGATATCACCCTCAAAGGGAAAGAGCTAAAGAGCTATTATTATTAAAGACAGGGCAACAGGCTGCTGTAGACTGTTTGTATCCACCCAGAATTTATAGTTGAAATCTAATCCTTTGGAGGAGATGCCTTCAGGAGCTAATTAGGTCATGAGGGCAGAACTCTCATGAATGGGATTAGCTGAAAAGACCACAGTCTATGAACCAGGAAGTGAGCCTTCCCCGAATGTTGAATCTGCTTGATCTTGGACTTTTCAGCCTCCAGAATAGTGAAAAATAAATTTCTGTTGTCTATAAGCCACCCAGTCTGTGGTATTTTGTTATAACAGCCCGAAGGGAGCTAGACAAGGTTCAAAGTTATGATTTTAAACACTCTTGAGTGATAAAGTTTCCACACCTCTTATTGTCCTTCACAGAGGGTTTTTATATGACATTTTGAATTAAATGATCACAAGTCAATGTAGTAAAGTCAGCTATTAATTCTGCCTAATATATCTTTGGCATGGATAATTTATGGAAATAGTTCAATAGCATTTTCCTTTGCTCATTTGTCTATTTTGTGGTGGGGGTTGTTTATTTTAGGAGAAGCAACTTTCTAAACAATATTTTCTGTATTTCCAGAAGAAAGAGCGAAAATAGAGGAGGAGGAGGAGGATCAAGATGTGGATGGTGAGAACGAGAGGAAAAGAGGATCCAAAGGAGAGAGAGAAGGAGATGAAAGGAAAGAAGGAGGGAGCATACTCAAAGTCTCTTCCAAAAGCATTGGTTTTAAAAACATCCATGAAGACTTACCTGTTAGATCTTACAGCAAAAAATCCTTTTGCTGTTCAATGTTAAGTTCTCAAAGTTTACAAACAAGCAGAGTAAGCAATATTTCAAGGACATTGGCTTTAAAAATAACTACGTTTTCCTTTCTGGTTTGAAAAGCCCATAATTAGACAGCTTTCCCTTTCCTTTCTAATTGGATTCAGTATAAACATACCTAGAAGACAGTCAATGGACGTCTTTTACACTTCAGTATGAAACTTTTGCATGAAACTTTTTCAGATCCTTTTTCTGTAAATGATTGAAGGGCAAGGGGAGCCCGATATAAACAATGTCTAAAGAAGAGGGGACTGAAATCAAGTGGAGAAAGGACTAGAGGCACTGTAATTCATTTTCCCTGCAGTTAAAGAATGGTGGCTATCCAGTTACTGCTCTAACCTGCCAGAGAAGGAACTATGTCAACTGTCTTTGAAATGGGTAGCACCAACCTTAGAATAGCCATTCTATGGATGTTTGCTGAATTTATGAATAAATGAATGCAAGTAGATGACAGTTAATATATTCTTGATAGTTTGTATAATCTACCTGCAACACGAAATTGACTTCTAGAGACATGGCCTATATAGCAAGTATGCTTTCCAACTAGCTACATCTCTGCCTTAATTTCTAAACCAGGTTCTGTCTCCACCTACACCATCTTAGTTTCTGGTGAGGAAATTTGTTGTGTTATTCCAAAAGCAAATGAGCAACAGGCCCATTTTTTGTGGATATCATAGTGAAGAATGGCCAATGATAGAGACATCCAAAAACCATACTTAAAAATGCAGAAAAACATATTTAATAATTTATTCACTATTTACTGAGTTGCCTGTCATGTGATGAGTAAAAAAGGCAAATTCTCTGATCTCTTACAGTATATAGTCTAGCCTAGGGAAGTAGACAAAGAAAACAGTGCAAATAAACAGAGAAACAACACTTTTTCAGAAGGTCATCAGTTCAGTTCAGTCGCTCAGTTGTGTCCAACTCTTTGCCACCCCAGGAATCGTAGCACGCCAGGCCTCCCTGTCCATCACCATCTCCCGGAGTTCACTCAGACTCATGTCCATCGAGTCAGTGATGCCATCCAGCCATCTCATTCTCTGTCGTCCCCTTCTCCTCCTGCCCTCAATCCCTCCCAGCATCAGAGTCTTTTCCAATGAGTCAACTCTTCGCATGAGGTGGCCAAAGTACTGGAGTTTCAGCTTTAGCATCATTCCTTCCGAAGAACACTCAGGACTGATCTCCTTTAGAATGGACTGGTTGGATCTCCTTGCCAGTCCAAGGGACTCTCAAGAGTCTTCTCCAACACCACAGTTCAAAAGCATCAATTCTTAGGTGCTCAGCTTTCTTCACAGTCCAACTCTCACATCCATGGAAAAAGGTTATAGATTCTTTTAAAAATATGAACGTGACAGAAAAAGACTGATGGGTAGGTTCTACCTGGGAATGCTCCCTGAGAATCAGTAAGAATGATGTAGCCATCTTGATTTCTCGAGGCAGTATTCCAAGCTTCAGTTCAGTTCAGTCCAGTTGCTCAGTCGTGTCTGACTCTTTGCGACCCCATGAATCGCAGCACGCCAGGCCTCCTTGTCCATCAGCAATTATGAAGACTAAGAGCAAGGGGGACAGAAAGGTGACTGCACTGTTAACTTAGGAGAGAGCAGTCTTCTTTCTCACACAAGCCCAATAATTTAAATTGTCATTGAATGCTCTCTTAAAATTAATGCTGGAGAATTAGAAGCTGGTCTTGAAAACGATATAAATTCAAATCCTGTCTTCGCCATTTTGGGGCACAACAGTCTTATGTTCCAGAGATGTCTGTTCCAGTTCTTTCTCTAGGAGGCTTTCTCTGTAATTATACTGATGAGTTTAAGCATGAAGACAGCCCAGCCTTAGGAAAGAGGGCCTATGTGGTTTGACTGGGCACCCATCACTCCAAGTTAGATGGCAACAGGAAAAGTATTCCCTCCAAGTACACTGATTAGAATTGAACTCTGAAATGGGAAACTTGAAGGGACTTCGGCCTAGGATGTGAACGTCAACTCATTTACCATTATCAACACATTAACATGGATTCATTTTATCATGTGATCTAATTGTTGTCTTGGAAGGCAAAGTGTGGGACCCTAAAGGACTAGAAGAAAGGAAAACTAAGTTTGGCTAATGAAGAAGAAAAGTAAGAAAAGTTCAATACATGAAGATAAAGTTTCTTTACACTCAAAATTTCAGCCATTCTAAATAGCGGTTCTAGAGTATTTTTGCAAGAAAGTGTAATTGTTTCTTTGCTACAATAGAATATGTAAGTAAAGTGAAGTGGAAGTCAGTCATGTTCAACTCTTTGTGACCCCATGGACTGACCGCATACAGTCCATGGAATTCTCCAGGCCAGAATACTGGAGTGGGTAGTCATTCCCTTCTCCAGGGCATCTTCCCAACCCAGGGATCAAATCCAGGTCTCCCACATTGCAGGCAGATTCTTTACCAGCTGAGCTACAAGGGAAACCCAAGAAGACTGGAGTGGATAGCCTAGCCCTTCTCCAGTGGATCTTCTCAACCCAGGAATCAAACCAGGGTCTCCTGCATTGCAGGTGGATTCTTTACCAACGGAGCTATCAGGGAATCCCAGAATATGTAAGACTACGGAGCAAATGAATGTTTTCCCCTAGAGCTATGGTAAATTACAATGTCCTTGTCTATGTGCTGTGATTCTGTCCACTGCTGATTGTGTCTCATAAGACTTTGTGATTTCCTTAAGAGTGGTTGCACATCACTATTTACAATAGCCAGAACATGGAAGCACCTAAATGACCATCAGCAGAGGGACGGATAAAGAAGATGTGGTGCATATATACAATGGAACATTACTGTGTCATAGAAGGAATGAAACTGTGTTATTTGTAGAGACATGAATACACCTAGAAACGGTCATACAGAGTGAAACCAGAAAGAGAAAAACAAATATTGTATATTAACGCATATGTGGACTCAAGAAAAATAGTAAGTACTGTGCTTAGTCACTCAGTCATGTCCAACTCTTTGTGATCCCGTGGACTGTAACCCACCAGGCTCCTCTGTCCATAAGGATTCTCCAGGCAAGGATACTGAAATGGGTTGCTATGCCCTCTTCCAGGGGATCTTCCCAACCCACGGATCAAACTCAAGTCTCCTGCACTGCAGGCTGATTCTTTACCATCTGTGCCACTAGGGAAGCCTAGATGATCTTATTTGCAAAGCAGAAATAGAGACATAAATGTAGAGAACAAACGTATGGACACCAAAGGAAAAGTGGGAGGTGGGGTGGGATGAATCGGGAGATTGGGATTGGCACACATACACTGCTAAAAATAAAATAGGTAACTCATGAGAACCTACTTATAGCACAGGGAACTCTTCTCAGTGCTCTGTGCTGACCTAAATGGGAAGGAAATCCAAAAAAGAGGGGCCATATGGATACATCTGGCTGATTTACTTCGCCGTACAGCAGAGACTGTACACTGTTCAGTAGTGTAAAGCAACTATACTCCAATTAAAAACATAAAAGTGGTTGCAGCACCAAATACATCACAATGGAAGCATTAACATGTTAATTTTTAAATATTATAGTATCATCTATTTTAACATTAACCTAATAGTAAGTCTATTGTAACTGTGAAGCATATATCTTAAAACAAAAATGCCATTGTAGACTGTGTTTGAGATTACACATATCATTCTGAGTATCTGCAGCAGTTAGAAATAATATTCAAATTGGAAATCAGAAGATATTTCTGTTATATTTTTTCAAAAATACCACTGGAAGTAAAAATTAGGCTTATTTTCTGTGTATCAGAAATAGATTCTAAATGCAAAACGATAATTGGTAGTGGAAGGGGAAAAAGAGAAGGAGAAGAAAAGAAGTATGAGAAAAAGAGGAGTAGAAAAGGAAGGGAAGAAAAAGAATCCAAATATATTGTGAGAAGTGACTTTATTTAAATAAGTACGTAATCTCCCTAGAGGAATCCTTTACATGCATATTTTGACACCTTTATTTAAAAATTTTAAAATGCACCTGATTATCATATGTCATGACGTACAGGATGAACATAATTTTATCTCATTTGTCTTAAATGAGATACATAAAATACAAAGATACACTAATTTTTAAAAAATCATTGAATACAGAGATTCTCCATATCAAAACTCATAAAATAGAAAATATGTTTAAAAGCATGACATTTCATTAAACTATTCCTTAATTTTCTGTCTGTGTTGGTATTATTACCAACAACTTTTGAGGGATTTACTCCTTTATAATCTTTATTTCTGGTACTTGATTTCCCTCTTTTTGTCATTCCATTCCGTCTTTCACTATTCTAACTTCACATTTTAAAAATAAGCCACCGGGGAGAGTAGCAAAATGTTTATTTTCTGCATTCCTGGCAGAGGTTTGTGGGACTGACTAAGAAGGGATAGTCCCAGAATTAACATCACACAGGGTCTGAATCTGCCCCTGGGAAGAGCACTGAATGGTGTGGGACCACAAGCCTGTTTTAAGCTTTCTAAACTGGAGGTCAGTTCCACTGAGCTACCCACAGCTTCTTCTTTTTCTAAACCACAGCCCTCCCTTGTAGTGGGTGCCAAGAGCCATCCAACCGTTGGAGGGTCCTGGAGAATGTTGGAGGAATATGGCCTCATCTGAAAACCCTGCTGGCCTCTGCTAAGAGCTTCCACTCATGTGTCTCGTACATGTGTGCACACTCAAACTCTGCCACTCACGAGCTCCTGCGCCTTCCTCAGTCAATGACTCTGCACTGCCTCTTTCAAATCGGAAGGAAGGAGGAAGAGAAGAAGAAGAAAAAAAGCTATCTGACATGGTGGTTGTGAGACTTCATGAGAGGAAAATAGCTAAAGCATTTAGCTCAATTAATTCTTATTGCTTTAAAATTATTAAATAAATGGTAACTATTTTAGCTCAGAAGCTACTTTCCAGATATATATTTTTTTAATCCACAGAAATAAAAATTAAGTTGAAAAAAAAATCCATCAACAGAAGTGTAAGGGTAGGTAAATCCTGACATGCATGGTTTTTTAGTTCTTTTAAATTCACCCTAAAAAAAAAAATCATGATATGATGTGGGGCAGCGAGTGGACAAGTGCTAGTGGAGGACAAGTGGAGGGAATCACTTTTGTAAGAGTAAGTAGCTTGAAATTTCACCTAAAGCAGATGGGGAAACTGAGGCCAGGAGGAGTCGATCTCTCGCCCTCGCTCACAGAGGCGCTCTTCAGGGCCTCCCTAACCGCCCGGCCTTTCTCCGCACACAGGGGCGCTTGTCCCGGGAGAGCCCGGAGTCCCCCAGCGCCCCACCCGAGCTCCAGAATCAGGTCGACCTGGAGGCTCATTCCAAAGCTCGGTCTTCCCCGGGCAGTCCTGAAGTGTTGCTGAACCGCACTGCGGAGTTTCACTCAGGGGGCTCTGGTGGAGCATCTCCAGGGATGGGCTGACCAGAGCGGGGAGAGGAAACGAAACAGGACGAGGCTGGAGGTCAGTGAGGTGGCAGCCTCACGGTTGGGAGTTAAAGGGGTACAGGAAGTTTCCGAAGGTGCCATCCCTCCAGCCTCAAGTTCGAGACAGGCACTCAGGAGCCTCCCTCATTCAAAAGTTCCAAGAAACTGAGGTTTGAGTTCCAAGATTTTCCCAACCTGCCGGAGGCTCTACAAAATAGACTCGTGTGGTCGTCGTCGCTGAGGGTAGAGACGTTGAGGGTGAAACCGGTAATGAAAAAGACGCTTCCAAACCTCGCGTCCCACGCCTCAGTCTCCCATCCCTTCCTCGTCCCTACCCTCCACCCAGACGCTGCTGCTGCAGCAAAGTCGCTTCAGTCCTGTCCAACTCTGTGCGACCCCATAGACGGCAGCCCACCAGGCTCCCCCGTCCCTGGAATTCTCCAGGCAAGAACATTGGAGTGGGTTGCCATTTCCTTCTCTAATGCATGAAAGTGAAAAGTCAAAGTGAAGTTGCTCAGTCTTGTCCCTTAGCGACCCCATGGACTTCAGCCCATCAGGCTCCTCCGTCCATGGGATTTTCCAGGCAGGAGTACTGGAGACGCTAACATTTCGCAATTTCAGAGAAAGAAAAATAGGAAACGGATCAGAGGGAAGGAAAAAAAAAAAGACCGCTAGTCTTTTCGGATTCTTTTTGATCTACAGAATAGCTTAAATAGTCCAAACGTATTTTTTTAAACAACTCCACACGTAAAATCTAGGACTCTAGCCAAGAAAAAAGCGTTCATAGCCGGGCTCCGGGAGAAAGCTCCCAACACCATCCGAGCGCAGAGCGCCAGCGGGGCTGCGGTCTCCGGGCCCCTGTTCCCGGTGCCCACCTGCTACTTGGCCTCGGGGCTCTCCAGGCCTCGGATGTTCCGAGACTGCGACACCCTCTCCACCTTTATCTCAGACTCCAGATTTGCACTGCCCTCCTCCCCTCCATCCCCTAAAAATTTCCTACGTGAACTGATGGGTCGCTCCGATTCCCAGCCCGGCGGCAGCAGGGCGCGCGGTTGCTGGGGAGGGGCGGGTGGTCCTGCGTTGAAACCCCTCCATCCCCACCAGCGACCCTGGGAGGACCAGCAGTGACTTGGTGGCCACTCGCTGGCCAAGTTCTCAGAGGTTCTAAGGGCCGATGATCCAAGTCCATTCTTTACTAAATCTTAGGGCGGGGAAAGACCCACCACCGGAATCGTTCTGAGAGGAGGGCGACCCTTTTGACAGTAGCTACCAAGCCGCTAGGATATTGCAAACCGGGATGTCAGCCCCGCCGCCCCTACCCGGGTGGCGAAGGGGTCAGGGCGACGCCAAGCCCCCGAAGCTCGCTGTTTGGCCTCTCCAAGAGAAGCCTGAGTGAGGCTGTTTCTCATCCGCGCCCACTTAGAAGTTGGCTGAGGAAGGCTCCTGTGAGCGTTCCCGGCAAAGGTGAATCTGGCATTTTGGGACCTGAGGCGGGGTCCCTAGGGGCCTGGTGGGCGCAGATGGCACCCTTGGGTACGGTGAGGAGAGCGCTCCCTTGGCTTCTAATGGCAGGGGCGAAAGGGCTGCTACGCGGCCAAAGGTAAGTCCCCAAATTGACAAGGGCCCAAGTCGGGCTGGACTCCGTTTTGGAGTGCTAGGCATAGCTCCCCAACTTCGGCCTCAGGTGTGCGATTGCCGAGCCAGCCCGCAGCAGCGCCTGCTCTGTGCGCCCCACGTGGTGCTGAGAGTGACTCGCGCCGCTTCCGGGGGGCACACAGGTTAAGCGCCTGGGGGCAGGAACGCGAGTCGGTCCTTGCTTGGGGCTCTCCGAGTTTTTATTCTTCTTTGATTCCCCAGCTGCTGGGTTTTTCTTGCCCCGGAGTTACAGGGAACTCCTGCGGCGAGGTGGCAGGGAGGTCGAGGCAAACGCCCACGGCCAGAAGTGCCTTTGCTGTGAGGGTCACGTCTGGGCGTTTAAAAGTTGGAGCCTGGTTGTGTTTCCTGGTTACTTGACTGAAGAGATCATTTCTTAAACTACGACAATTCGCTTTTCTCTATTAAAATCTATTATTTTATTGCTGCATTTTTGTTTTAAGATAGGTTTTATGTTGGCGACTTAAAATGCTTATTTCACTTAACAGTTCTCAGCCTTCCTCTCGGGTCTGCAATGAAATCTTCGGCCCTCACGGGTTCCCTTTCACTACGCATTTCTTCCCCTGTTGGGGCTCAGCACCCCTCCCCCGCCGCATCCCCCAGCGCTGCGATTTGGCAGCCTTGCACAGAAGGGAGCTACTGCTGCACCCTGGGTCTGACATCCGACTCTGGACGGTCCCACTCACTGGGACAAATTCGCGGGGGACCCTCAACACCTCTGGCCGAGAAAGGAGGGGGTGGTAACTCCCGCCCCTGGAGGAGCTGAGCTAGCCCCTTCCCCGTGGCCCGAGGCCCCTCAGAGAGCCGGCCCCAGCCCTGCGGGGAGAGGCCTTGCTTTTCCTGCCTCGGGACCCGGCGACTTCCAGGACCTTTCCGAAGGCGCAAAGGGGAGAAGGGGAAAGTTCGGAGAAATCATTCTACCCTCCTCCACCCGCCCAGTCCTCAGGGCTGCTCTTCCTTCGCCCATAGTCCAAGAGTGACAGTCCCTCTGGCCCCGCCGTCCCCTCCCTAGGACTGCTGTCCCCGGACAGGGAGCCCAGACGCGCTCGCTGTGGTCCGTGCGGGTGCCCCCCCGACCACTGCGCTGCAGGCGCAAAGCCTCAATCCCGGGCGGTGTGAAACCGGCCCCAAGCGGATTGTGGTCAGGGTTTGGGAAGAGGCAATGCCTCGGGTGCCCCATCTCTGTCTCCCAGTCCTTAACGACAGATTGGGGTACCCGATGGAAAGCCTGGCACAGAGGGAGGGAGGACCTCGCGAACTGCCGGAGGCTACCCGCGGGGGACGGGGTCATCTCCAAGTCCCTTCTCCGAGCAGCTCGAAATTCTGGCTTCGGCCCTTGAGCGAAGAGTGGCTCGGGGAGGGGTGTCGGGAGCGTGGGGTGGGGGGAGGGCAACGAGACTAAAAATATCCTCAAATGCCTTCAGGGCAGGACCCGGCAGGAAGGGCCAGGGCAGCATGGTGGTCCGTGAGGTGAACTCAGCCACTGCCAGACGGTGGGACCCCTGAGCTCTGTATTTTCTTGGGACCTCTCCAGCTTCTCTGTCCTGCTGCGGTGTGCGCGGAAAGGGGAAAGAGAAAATGCAGAATTCT
This sequence comes from Capra hircus, assembly GCF_001704415.2. Taxonomy (NCBI): domain Eukaryota; kingdom Metazoa; phylum Chordata; class Mammalia; order Artiodactyla; family Bovidae; genus Capra; species Capra hircus. The sequence continues at coordinate 22,312,563 of NC_030814.1, forward strand.
ACTTATTCAGAAAAAGGGACATTGGGTCTGAATAACTATGGCCTATGGTTTGCTTTTGACGCACGCAATGCTCGATCTTTTCCAAAACAACTTCTGCATTAGTTTAGTGACTGATAAAATAAATGAAGGGGGTGGGAGGGTAAGAGGTCATTTTATCCTCCTGGTCCTTTTCTTTATTTTTATTATGTGAAAAGGCTCTGGTGTGTTAACTGTTTTTCGTTTTTTTGTGTGTGGTGCTGTCTTATTTGCCTGAAGGGTGTGAACTCAGAGGCATATGGGCTGTTCAACACATCATTTATTCTCTTGCTTTTCTCTTGTTGAAACAACTAAGCGTCTTCTTTATTTTTATTCTTAAACGCAGGAATAGGTCATAGGAGGACTGATGAACTTTGTTTACAGAAGCACATTCGGCTCCTTTGCCTGCCTGGCTGAAGACCCCCGGAGCTTTGAAACCCTTGTTTTCCTCTAGGTTTAGGAACCAAAGTTCTTGAAGCCCATTTCTCAAACCTCTTCTGTAGGCTCTCCCTCCCCCGCCGAAAAGGATGGCAAATAAATCTGTGTGTGTGTGTGTGTGCGCGCGCGCGCGCGCGCGCGCCTTAAACCGCATTGGGTTTCGATTTCAGATACATCAGAAGAGCTAAGACCCTCGCTCGCTCGACATCACTAGCGGAGGGCCTTTTCTCCCTTAATTTGGGGACTAATGTCCCTCCTGGTCTCTGGGTTCCGCGGAGGGACCCGGCATCCGCGCGGGCAGAAGTTTTCTCTGCCACCCAGCCTCACAAGCGGACTCGCCCGAGCTGCATATCCCGCCGTGTCCACTAGAGGTCACTGGCCCCTCGCGGCTCGCCGCGCGACCGGCCGCCTCCTGCTCCTGGAGCTCAAATTAGCCGCGCGTTAATTAACACCCGAGTCCATCAAGGCGCGTTCCTCCGTACAGTACTCCGGCAGGGCTTATATAGGCAATCCAAACCCAGCCCTAGCAAACCTCCCCTAACCCAACACTTCCAGCATGTCCAAAATGGGAGACAGGCGCCTGAGTAACCCGGGGCAAGGTATAGTGCCGTCACGCTTTAACTTTTGTTCGGTGGGGCTTTGCTAAAATTTGCTGTGAGGATAACGTTCTCCGCGAGCGCAGGTTCGGCGGGGCCGGCTCTGCGCGCCAGCTTTTGGAGGCTGGGCCGCGCGCCTTCTGGCGCCTCCAGCACACAGAGCCTCCGGGCGGATTTCTCCAACTCGGTAACTACCGGAGAGAGGGGCCCAGGTCTACACCGTCTTAGGTGCACACGAATGTAAAGGAATATTTTTTTAGGGTGTAGAGTACCTTCACAAATGTCCAGATGTCTTGGAAATTGGTAGAAGAAAGAAACAGAAACGGGAGTGGCGATGGGGGCGGGGAGGGCGTTGAGAAAGACCCAAGGAAATCGATCTTGGTAGTTTTAACTCGAGAGGAAGGGGCAGCCGGCCGACGTCCAGGGAAAGTCCCTGCTTCTTGCTGAGTGAGCGTGGTTTTGTTTTTGTTTTTGTTTTTGTTGTTGTTCAAAAAAGACCCACACGGAGCTTGGGGTCTAGCTTTCCCCCCAACCCAACCAATTCCCCCAAAGCATTTTTTCACTATGGGCTGGGGAGACTGAGTCACGTCTCCAGGGCCTCAACTAAATCCCTAAAAACTGCATGAAAGGAAGCCCAGATTTATTCCAATAGTACTGTCCAAGTTCTTGATATTTGTAAACCGCCACGCAAATTCCTTTGACACGGTGTCCTGGCGGGTGGAAGGGTCCGCCAGGGGAGCTTGTCATTCTTTTGTAGAAAACTCTCGGAAACATTAACACGGGTTCTGCGGAGGAGTTTTCACGTTCTGTGGTCTTTCGCCTTAGCCGGGAAGCAGCAGGTCTGAGGAGGAGGACTGTGGATATCCAGGCAGTTTGGGGACTGATCTTTTCTCACGGAGGCATTGGTGCAGACCCCAAAGACCTGGACATGCCAGTCTCTGGGAGAGCAGGATTCAATGCTTTCACCACCGTTTGCCCAAACTGCTCATTTGTAGACAAGAGATACCTGACGCGTCCTCACTGCGGGATAGGGTTTCTCTAGGGTTGGTTTAAGGATGGCCGATTAATGAAACCCCTGTCCGCCCTAAGGGAAAAGTGCATCCTTTCAGGCCCCGCCGTGAGGACCCCCAAGATGGGCAACAATAGTACCCAGGAGGGGGGCGCGGGCCGCCAGTGAGGGCCCCGCAGCAGGTGAGTAGCTCGCCTCTAATGAGGCCAGAGGAGGCGCCCCAGGGAGCCCACCCCAGCCTGGAGCAGTAAGGAGCGTAGGATGTCCCCTGAGGACACTGGATCCTCAAAACCGCAGCTTTGATTTTTTTCCCCCGCGTCCGGGATGTACTGGGGAGCCACCCTTGGAGCTTCCCTTCCAGGACCCAGCCCCTACCTATCCCCCAGACCGAGGCGCCGCCCCTCCAGCCCGAAATTCGTTCGTTTCCCCCTGGCCTCCTGTCCGGGCGCGGCAGAGCCCACGTTCCAGGCCCGAGACGCCGCCGGTGCCGGGTCCAGCGCCAGCATCCGCACAGGTGTCCCGCTGAGCTGGCGTTATGTAATGGATCGGGCAGCGGGGATTCCAACCGAACGCGATTAACAACGGTGGGGTTTCCTCTTTTCCCTTTTCCCTTTTTTCTGTTTACGTCTGGTATCAGGTGTCCTTGATCCGCGGCAGCAGGTGTTTTTTGCAGGAAAAGACCGAAAGGAATTGCCTTCCGGGTCCAGGCGCTGCGGGAGAGGGGCCCGGGGCAGGCCAGGGTGGGGGTGGGGGACGCTGGGACGAGGCTCCAGCACCCCCTTCTCCAGCCGCTCACCTGACATCGCCCGCCGCAGCCTCGAGGGGGCCTGTAGTCCAGGCGCAAGGGGCGTGGAGCTGGTTGCTCCCGCTGTCTCTCTGGCCAAAGTCCCTCTGGGACAAACTGTGGGGTTCTACCCCAAAACTCTTCGAGTTTTATTAGCCTGCCAATCCTGCGAGCGTGGCTGAGTGTGCATTAGGATGCAAAAAGCAGAGGAGTCTAGGTAAAATACCTTCGCAGGCGACACGGAGCTCCGCCCTTCGTCTGGGTAGCTTTGCCTGAGATCGACTGCGGGCACAGGTCTCTAAAAGTCATCCGAAAAGAGCCAGTTCGCGTCGCGACCTTTCCTAAGATGCAAGAGCATGGGACGCTTTCTTAGACTTAAAAACAAAAACAAAACATATTATCAATTTTGGTAAGCTGTGGAGGGAATTTAATACAGTCAGCCTCCATTTTATTAGACAGAAGTGAAAGAAAATTTACGAATGGTAAATTTGAGCTCCCTCCCCAACTCTTCAGTTTACTTGTGGATAGCAAATAGTTGCCTTCATGGAATTCAATCCTAAGGGCTGGTTTGAACCCTTAGAGACCTAAGGAAGGGTTTGAGACACAAAAAGCCAAATGCTGAATTTGGGGGAGTGGGCTTAGTTTTGGATGATAAAATAGGGAGTAATGTTTAAGTGACCAACTATAAGGCTAAATTTGAATCTGTGCGTTTAGTCCCGACAGGACTAATTCATATCATTAAAGGTGATGTGTGTGTGTGTGTGTGTGTGTGTGTGTGTGTGTTACTCTCTCAGTCGTGTCTGACCCTTTGCAACCCCATAGACTGTAGCCAGGCTCCTCCGTCCATGGAATTCTCCAGGCAAGAGTACTGGAATGGTTAGCCACTCCCTTATCCAGGAGATCTTCCTGACTCAGGGATCAAACCTGGGTCTCCCGCATTGCAGACATATTCTTTTCCCATCTGAGCCACCAGGGAAACCCTGGTGATATGAAGGTGATAAAGCAAAGCCTTGGAAAATTATGACAGTAACTTGAAGACAGTGGCCAGAGGCTGGGTGTCCAAGTGGTTATCTACAGATTTGGGCATGTATCCCAGCTCTTTTAATTCCTGGCTGTTGAGTTCAGCCAGGAACTCACATTCATAAAGACTTTAGTTGCAACTACAGAAATGAAAACAGGTCTTTTTCTGGAGTAGCTCCCATTTATTAGCTAAAGCTGCCAGGTAAACCGGACAGCCCCTTGACACTGATATTTACATGAGCCCCAAAGTGCCCCTGTGTCTCTGTGTTGTAAATTGGAGCACAACCCCAGCAATGACTATAAATGAGATTTTAGATAATCTTTGTAAAAGATAAGCAGAGAGAAGAGTAATACCTATAGGGGGATTTTTAAAAACAGTTTAAACTAGCCCCATTAGATACATTATGTTCAAAACCATTTAGTAGTGAATTCTTACTTTCCTTGATGCTGTGAAAGCCATTGATTATTATCACAGGAGCTCTCAGCAAAAAGAATCAGGAAGCAGTACCCCCCACCCCCCCTTTTTTAATGCACAAGAGTTTCTTCATGAATCCCATTTGCTGGATCTCATCTGCCAGCTGAAGATCCTGTCGTGATCTGGGTAGGGACCAGCCCTGACATGCAGCCGTCTGCTTCTGGGCGGAACTTGGAGATAAAACTATGTTCTCAAGCCAAGAGGACAAAATGATTTTGCCTAGAATCAGGTTGTATTTTCAAGTTACCTTCCCTGTCTAATCATGCGGTGCTTAAAAGACTGATAAACTCAGTGAAGTCACCTCACCACCAAACCAGTTTCAGATTTGGGGTTTTTCTTGAGTCCTCAAAAATAATCCCAAATCTTCAAAAGGGGCAGGCCAGACATTGCTGGGGCTACTGGGTGTCTAATTCAAACCTTCATGGGCATTTTACTAGCAAGAAAGGAAATCTCTGAGGTGGTACATGGTGAAAAGGAAAAGGAGTGTAATTTATGAAGTTCTCTGTTTGAGATATAAAAGGGTTTTGCAAACTGATAAACCTTATTTAAACCCTGTTTCTTTTTTCCTCTTTTACTTAGATAAGCAATTACTTTCTTTCACATGAATTGTTCTGCACCTCAAAGCTGTACACCTTGTCGCGGCCCACCCCTTTTCCAGAGAACTCAATCTTGAGGTCTCATTAGAAGCAAACTCTGGCTAATAATTTCAGAGAAAGAGGCAAAATGGTATTTAATAACCAGAGCAGTTTAATTATTAAGCAATTGTTTAAAAAAAAAAAAAGAGTTCTAGCTCCACCATGCCACTAGTACTATAGCCTGGACCGTTCCCCTTCTACAAATACCCATTTCTAAACGGGTAGCGGTCCACGGAGATTGCACTGGTTCTCGGAAACCCAGCCCCAAACTGCGCGGGTGCGCAAGGGCCGAGATACCGTTGTGCGCTGAGTGCGCGCTCCTGGCCAGCAACCCGCGGGTGCAGGCTGGGAACGAGGCTCCATGTTACCTACTTCCCCTCCTATCGGCGCTCTCTGAAAGAATTTTTTAAACTGCATTTCGGATTGGTAAAATATGCTCCTTGTTTAATAGGCTGCACACCGGCTCGTTTTGATGATGGGAAAGATTTTTGTTTGCCTACAACTAACAATTTTTAAAGAACAGCTTCGTTTGTTTCATTTTCCAACACAAGTATGGTGGGCACAGCGTTTTATAATCCTTATTCTGGAAGAAGATGTGGCAGGTCAATGGTCTCTAAAACATGCCAAATGTTCCAATAAGTTAATGTTCAGCAATTTTTTTTAAAGGCCACAGGGTGAGTCTATATAACTCTACAGCAATAATCATCCCCTAACCAAATATACAATGCATTGTTCACCAAACCATCCCAGTGGTTTTGCTGAACTGGGAAAAGGAGGATGGTTACCGTGACATCATTTCTATTATTTAAATTAAACAGCGAGGGGAGACTATAATTGTTAATAAAAGCCATCTCCACGCCCCTCATGGTTTCCCCTCCCCCTCTAGCATTTTATGACGTGTCGTCCACGATAAATGTAAGCAGAATTATGTCGATCCGAGTAGCCTACTCTATAACTCTAATGTTGCATCTACAGGTCAGCAAGGAAATGCAGAGGAAAACTGCCATATTAAGGGATAGTTGTTGGAGAAAATATACGTATTTATGAGTTTAGGGTGCTGGTGGTGTTTTTCTCTTTATAAATGTGTGTGTGTGTGTGTGTGTGTACAAAGTTCTGCAAACGCTTGTGCGCACCCTCTGTAGTATACCCATGTTTGCACATTGAAAGCGGCCGGGTAATCGTTCCGTGGGGCTGGCTTAATGCAGTTAACAGAGAACTAACGTGTCATCTATGTCGAAAAGCATGCTCCTATTTTTTAAATCCCATCACGTAATGAACTGGTTTTGTACCAGTCTGAAGCTTCCACCTTTATCCATCATGGATGCTCTTGTAAAAAAAAAAAAAAAAAAAAAAAAAAAAAAAAAAAAAAAACAAGCAAAACCACAAAACATTTCAACCACTTGGTTCCTGACCATTGCTAAAACGACCCCCTTCTTTCTCTGCAACTATTCTTTATTTTTTTAAAGCCTATTTTCGTATTTAATAGTACTGATTATAAACAATCCTTGTTGTATAGAAACTCAGTTGAAATGATCCAGTGAGCTCCTGCCTTGGTCCTTGACGCAGCCTGTCATCTCAAGTACTGGATGTGACCGGACTAGGTCGCCGGGCTCTGAGCTGCAGGAGACCGAAGCTACTTTTTCGTGCCCGGATGTCACCTTCTTTCTAGCCTGGAGCTTGCGCGCTGCGCACACACACGCGCGCGCGCGCACACACACACACACAGACATACACCTCCTTCATAACTAGCTGAGGGGGTACCCCAAATGTGAGCAGAGCCGCGGGGATGACTGAGGCTGAGCGAGCCTGGGCGGTGCGGCAGCCGCCGGGGTGAGCGCGCCCGGCCCAGGGGCTCTGGTTAAGGTGGGCGCCGGAGGCTAAGGACGCACGGGGGTCTCCGCGAGCTTTTAGTTCTGGTCTGAGACGCGGGCGAGGGTGGCCAGGAACCCAGGAAGGAAATCTAAGTTGCGTGGAGCGTTGGAGCCCTTAGACAGCCACCCTGGTCCGGGCGGAGGACCGCTGGAGCGTGGAGCGGCCTCCGGCGCTCGCTCGGGCGGGGTGGAAGCCCGAGAAGGGGGTCCCGCGGCGCTTTTGTACTGCCCCGCCTAAAGCCGGCCGCGATCTGACGTACCGGCTCCCCCGGGACGCTGGGGGCGTCGCACTGCAGCTGGGTGGGGAGCAATTTATTCCTCGCCGTCCCATCCCAGCCCATCTTCGGTTACTCCACCCTACCCGTCCCCTCCCTCCTCCCCCTCTACCTACGCCTTCACTACCTCCGATTCCCCACCCCCTCTCCATCCTCCATCCATCCCCCTTCGACTTCAGTCTCCCCCTCTCTCCCCTCCCTCCCGCCTCCCTTCCCTCTCCCCTCCCTCTCCTCTCTGAATAAGCAAGCTTTTGCCTCTAAAAGTCACAAGTAATCCTTGTGTGTGACAGAGGAGAGAGAGGAGAGAGGGAGAGGCGAGCTTTCGGAGAGGAGCAGCAGGCAGGAGGAGGATCTGGCATAGCGGCTGGGAGAGGAAACTTGACGCTTCGGGGCCAGCATTTGCCAGGGCCTTACTCGAGGTGAGTACTCGGGGGACGGCGGAGTTCGATTCCTGGCGGGGTCCAGCCTCCGCCCATCGCCCAGGCCCGGGAGACGGTCTCCGTGACCTGGGGCTACTCGAAGGGGGATACAAATGGGGGTGCGGGCGAGCAGGCGAGCGGGGTGAGGTGCGGCGGGCAGGGATCCGAGCAGAGGGCCGGGGTCAAAAGGGTGCTGTGTGCCTGGGAAGGCTGGACTCCCGGCTCCAGCCCCGAGGCCCCCTGTGCGTCCGGCCAGGGTTCCAAGCGAGGGTGGCGGGGGATGTGGGGAGAGGTTGGGGGGGGGTGTTCCCGCTACCCGAGTCCCCTCCCTATCTGAGCGTCCCCGCGGCTCCCCTCTCTCCCACACCCGCGTGCAAAGCAGCCCCCACTCAGTCATGAAGTGAACATTTGCGCCTCGCTCAAACCTGGAAAGGGAAAGTTTGGCGAGGCGGAGGCTGCGCAGCTCTGTGGTTGCCTGGAACCCAAGCTGGGACCCCAAGACTTAGACAGGAAATCGAGAGATTTCCTTTTTTCTTTAAAAAAAAATTACCTTTAAAGAAAAATTGTATGCATTCAAAAAGATTATTGGATTACTATGTCTGATCAGCTGCTGATGACCTACCAATAAGCGTTTTAAATACACACGCACATTTGCGCGCGCGCGCGCACACACACACACACACACACACACACACACCACACCAGGGGCTATGTGCTGTAGGAAAGGCCGTCGTAAGTAACCAAGAATTCAGAGGAAGTCGCAGGGGCTTTAAAATGTATAAAGGCTGTGTTCGTGTCCTCCACGGGTACAGGGAACAGAGGGAGGGGCGGAGGGAGCGCACGTTGGCTCGGCGTTTTCTCTGTGCCTGTGTGTTTCGTGTGTGGTCAGCTGGCTCTGGTTTCTAAGCGCTGAACGCTGCCAGGGGCGGGGGCCGGCATCCACCATCCACCTCGGCACCCTAGTGGCGAAACAGGACTCATTTGTTTGGTGCAGAGCGGTGACGACCTAGAAGAGACTGAAGTGTGGTTAGGTCGGCCCCCTGCCATCCATTACACCTGCGGCAGATGGCTCAAGTGGTAGAATGGTTTGTTTTCGGGGATGGAGAACAGAGGAGGGGGAGGCTAGAGCCTCGCCCCACTCTAAGGAAGCACCATAAAGAACCAAAGACACGAAAGAAGCCATATTGTACCATCGAAAGAAATACTGTTCCGCAGTCTATCAGTGAACCTGGACATGTTAGTGACCTGGGTGCCTGACTCCAATTGATGATATGGTAGAATTTTAGGATCAGTATTTTTTTCCAATGAATTTTTTTATGACGTCCCTACTCCTCCCTCCTACACACACACACACACACACACACACACACACACACACTCCTGTCTCCAACCAGATGCACACAGGTGTCCTTGGAGATCTACTCCCTGAAGCCAAACGTCATTGAGCCCTTGCAGGTTTCACCGAACCTGAAAGGGAGGCCACTCTGAGAGCTGGGAGCCTCTCCCCTCTCCCCAAGTGATTTATGCCACCAGCCTGCCTGCTACCACACACAAGTCCCCCACCCCAGATAACCATGTAGCAGGATTTCAAATATTTCCATCTCATTTTACATGTAATGATGTGCCTTTCTGATCAATAATCCCATCCTGGCATCCCTTCCTTCCTTCTTGCTTCTCAACAAGCAGGAAAGGAAGTACACACACACACACACACACACACACACTCTCTCCAAAGTGAGCCCAGAGGGAGGGCATGTGTGACAAAGGAACACAGACACAGTCTAAAGACAATTTGGCCTGTCTTCATCCCTTAATTTACTTGCTAATTTAAGGAGAGATATATTAAGGAAGACCTGAACAGAATGAGAAGCCTTGTCTCCACCTTTACTTCACACACACACACTGTAACAATCCACTGTAATATTCATGGATATCCATGGCTTATATATTTTTATATATACTCATCATATATGTAATACTATGGTAATGCCACATGTAATATCATAATATGCATACATCCATATTTCTTGTGAATAAGAAACAATTTCACTGGCCTAATTTTCTATTCAAAATAAACAGTCCTTTAAATAGGGTTTAACAAGCGTATGCTTCAGAGGTGATTAGGTGTATAGCGAATTCTACTATTTTGACACTTAAATTCTATTTTTCTATTTTCTTAAATCAACACTATTTAGAGCTAATGAAACCAAAGAATATCAGACAACAATAAGAAGCCATTCTAGATCCCATTTTCAAGTTATAAATAAAGCTACATTCTAGAAACAATGTTTCTTAGGAAAATTTTTCACCTTCTCCATTTTTCAAGGTGCTTTCAGTATCCAAAGATACCTCTGAAATGGGTTTGATTCACAGTTTCTTGTTGTGTGCCTAGTGTAATTTAATTTTTCTGTAATCATCTTCTGTTCTACGAAGATTTCCATTGTACCAGGAAAAAGTTGACTTTGATATGCAGTGGGTTAGAGGATTCATTGACAGAGATGCCATTAGAATATAGCTCTGTTTTGTTCATTATTAGTAATATGGGCTTGTTTGTACATCATACATACTGCTAAGGGCCTGCTGTGGGATGTGAATTCATACCTTATCAGAACACGTTCAGATACACTTGAAGAAAAATTTTTAAAAAAGAAAAATATTTGCAAAACTAAGTTGAAGAACAGCTCCCATGAACATTTTAGAGATTTTTTTTTTTTTAAGCAGAAATCTTGATCTAAAACTCTTGACCTTTAGGGGCCCTAAGGGATTCCAATTGTATTTAAACAAAAGAGAATGATCAAAACTTTTATAACTAGAGAATGCAGACAAAAATTTAGCCCTAAGACCCTCCTTCCCTTTTTCTCAAAACACTTCACACCCTATTTTCAACCAGCATCTAAAGGTAAGGAAAAGAACTTCCGAGATGAACTCAAACTTTAAATGAAAAGTTAAAAAAAAAAATTCTGGAATTTTAAATGACTAGTATGTTAAATGGAAAAAATCTCAAGGATTCAAATCAGTTCAAAAAGCCCAATCTTTCTAGGAGAAAGAATATATTTTATTGTTTAAGGAAGTTAACACCTGAATCACACTCACGTTTCTCAGGCCCAGGTGAGTCTTAGAGCTCAAAGGGGAAACGGAGGTATCTGGGGAACAACAAGAGCCTGAGATAGCCCCCTCCTCCACACACTGTGGGACCACATACATCTTTACAGAGGAAATAGCTATTACCTTGAGCAGAAAAAGACTAAGGAGAAAAAGGCAATCTGCAATACCCGATCTGGTTTCTTTTCACCCCCGTCCTTGGCTAGGTTTTCCTCGGGCCTCGCCTTCCCTTGGCACCCTCTCCCACCTTTCCCTACCGAAGCTAACATTCGCTTGGAAGCATTCCCATTCCCATTTAGCAGGATGTATCTAACATCTGCCCGGAGGTCTTGAAAATATCCCCGCCACCCCCCAATTTGCCTTTACTTCCGGTGTAATTAAGATGATCATTCGTAAAGAAAAGCTACCAAATCTCCATCGCCGGCGGCTGTGAGGATGCGCCGGAGAGGGGCCCCGAAGCTGGCGAGCAGGCAGGCGGGCTCGGCCCGGGCCGCCTGCCTGAAGCTCGCCGCTGCGTGTGTTCGTTTCCTTGACGCGTACGTTTCCCTTCTTAAGGGAGGCTAATGAACGCTCTCTGGTTCCTAATTGCAAAGATAAGCATCTTGAGTCAGCACTGAAACGGGGGCGGTGGAGAAGAGGCCCCAGGTCATGAACCCCAGGAGAGGTCAGGGCTCCCAGCCTCGCCTGGATGTCTCCTAAAACCGGGAGACGGTGGCCGAATGTGTCTGCGGGTTCCCCCGGGTTCCCTAGAAGAAAGACCCTCCGCCTGAAGGGCTCATTTGCCCTCGCGAGGGTGCAGGCGCATCCTACGCTCCCCACCCCTTAGGGTTCTCTAGAAGCGGAGGCTTTGCCTTCCCCGGGGGACAGGCGAGGCCTCGAGGGCGGGGCCGAGCCTGGAGCGCGGATGCCTTCGGCCTCCGGAGTCCAAGCCATCAGGTACCCGCCGCCCAGGGCCGCCCCGACGGCCCCGACGCGGTGCCCGTGCGGCCAGTAGGTGTCGCTGTCCCCCTGCTGGCCGGAGCCCGGAGCCCCGCGCTGGACCCCCGAGCCACTCCGCCTTCCGAGCCGGGCGGGTTCACAGGCCCACCAGAGCTCCCGGGAGAGGGCCGCTGCGTCCCGCTCCCGGGGACCTTCCGCTCGCTCACCTGGCCATGACCGCAGAGACACCGGCCGGCCTCAGGGAGCGCCTTCGGGGGAGAGAAAGAAGAGAGGGCTCCGAAGGAGGCGAAACGCGAGGCCCCGACGGAAGCGGCTCGAAGCCACCAGCTCTCCCTCCTTTCTCTTCTTTCCACGTGCAATGGGACCGCGCTGGTGAAAATCCCAGGCCGGGCTTTCAGCTGGGGCTCCCCACTGACTTTAAAAATAAACAAGAGGCTTGAAATCCCAGCTTCGTGGGAGCTAGCCACAGAAAGAGTGGATTGGTTTCCATTTATCGCCTTAAAAAGAAAAAAGAAAGAAACCTGGGCCTGGCCACATGCGTGAGCTCCCTACCTATACCCATCTTTAACGCATGTCTGTACGCAGAAATGCGGGGTAATCGCGACCGCCCTCCCTCCCCGGCCCCAGGAAGGAGTCAGTATTTGGAGGTGCTCGTCTTCTCCGAAAGCACTGCTTGCCAAGTATTATTCCCCTTCGGAAACCTAGCAGTTAGCAGGTCTTTGGAATCTGTATTGAAATTCTAAGTGTTGAGAATTCTGCGCCCTTCCTCGGCATTCTGCGGCTCCTTGCCTTCGGCCTCCGTGTGCCGCGTGAGAGTTTATCAGAAGCGTCTGTGTGTGTATGTGTGTTAAAAGAAGGTGTGTGTGTGTGGGGGGGGGGGGGTTTGGCTTCCGAATACCGAGAGCGACATTTACAATGGGTACATCCTCTAGGTGACTGGAGATTTTATTATGATTACGATTATTTTGTACTGGGAAATCACTGCTCTGATTTGAAGATAGGGAGGGGGGAAACCGTATTGAAAACGCTATGTTCGGAATGTCAAGTTATTGAAATAATTAGTATGCAAAATAGAACTGGCTATATATTTAAACCAGTGTTTAAAATCATATCCTCAGTTAAGATGTGGGGATATATTGCGGTAAAAAAATTTAAAAGACCCACACTTTATCTACATTTTAAAATTTATTTTGGTAAACGCAATCGATTCGTGTAGAAGAAAAAACGTAACAATGAAATGCCAAAGAGAAAGAAAGAAAAATTCTCAAAGTCCATAACATTTCGGAAAACATCTTGTTCCTGCCTCTGGGCCTCGTTCTCGCCACCTCAGAAGACAAGGCTGGGCAAGTGTCTGAGTCTTCAAAGCAAGCCTTAAAATTTTAAGGTGAGGTGGCCAACATCATCTTTAAATGGCATGCCTTGTGCTGTGTTTCACCAAATTGGCTCCTTTCGTTAAATCCTATATCTGTTATACAATTCTAAATAATTATTTCTGATTGAGATGGTAAATTAATCATTCGGTGACGTGGGAGGGGGAGACACGTGTCTAATTGGAGGTTGCGAAGTTCAGTGAGGTGGTATTTTTAGCTCGGAAAGTCCAAATTCGGATATTTGGGCCTCTCTCCCCCTCCCATCGTTTTCCCACTCCCTCCCCATTTTACTCCCTCTTTCACTCAACCCTTTGAGCTCTCCCCCCCTTTTCTCAGCTCCTGTCTCTCGCCCCTTCCCCCTAACGCCTCTCTTCTTTCCTCTCCCTTCTCCACTTCCCCTCCACACCCCCCCCCCATTTTTCCGCGTGTATCTCTGTCTCCCCCCTCCCTTATTTATTGTCTGATCCTATCAGCCAAGTTAACAGGAAAGTAGCAAGTGGGAGGCTCAAGACCCTCCCTCCCTCGCGCCCGGGGCACTTTGCGGAGGTGTCAGCCGCTGACAGGTTACCGGCCGGAGTGTTGGCCCTCGGTGCTGGGCACGCTGCCCGCGGCAGAGTAGGGGTCTGTGCAGGTTGCGGGGCTTATTCAAATACCGCCCGCTGCTGCTGTGATTCGCAGGACTCGGCCTCCATATGGTAATACGGGGCGGGCGGGGGGGGGAGCGGGGAGGAGAGGAGGCGCAGAGGGGAGGGGAGGATGGGGGGTGAGGGCGGGGTGGGAGGGGGCTCCGGCACCGCGCGCTCTGCTGCCGGGCTGGGACAGAGCACCCGGACCCGCGGTGGCAGCGGCAGCGGCGCGACCCACCCTCCACCACGACATCCACCGAACCAGCGAGCCACCGAGCCGCCGGCCCCTGGGGTAAGCCACAGCGCGCTCACGGCAGTGACGGTGACGGTTCAGAGGCTTCAGGTTCCTACCATGCGCCAATAAGGGAGATTAGAAGCAGAAAAGGAGATTACGGAGAGATCAGAGATAAGAGGTGTACCTCTCTGTGTCCCTTGTCACACAGCGCGCGCGCGCGCGCGCGTGCACACACACGCGCGCGCGTCTGTACACAGATGCATGCACAGACATCCCTACATGCACACATTCCTTGCTACCACCATCTAAATATATGCACCGCCACTGTATGCCCTGCGACGTGGCTGATACGTTTGTCCTGATCCCTGCATAAAGGCGGGCAGGTATGTGCCAGAGTCCAGGTAGGAACAAACCGCCGCGCACGATTGAATTGCAGCCAAACTCGAAGAGACACTTAACCTGCGGAATTGTTTCACTCAGCCTGGTGCCCCCCACCCCTCCCCCAAGAAACTGGCAATTCTGCAACCAGTTGTGGAATACCTGCAATTATTCATAAAATGTGTTGAAAATGTACTTTAGGAAACCGTAATCTTGCTAAAAATGGCAAAGCAAGGAGAAACCTAAAGGATTAGTGCATCTCCGTTTTTAAATGTTTTACGTGTAGCCATCTGACCACTTTTTATTGGGTGACATATCATATGAGCACTTTGGTATAGGCTTGGAAAAACTACAGCCAGAGGTAAGGCTGGAAATACCTTAAGAATTAAGGGTGCTAAAATGGACGCTGGATAGTCTAACATGAAAGATGGCATAGAACTGTAGGTTTAAAATGGGTGGAAACACATATGAATATTTATACATGAAAGCCATTGGAGAGGGTAAGTCTTACCCCGAGTATCTGTGCAGGTAAGTCATTCATAAGAAAACTAATTACCTGTGCATGTACTCGGACTTGTTTAATTGAATAAGCTGCATGTGTGCCTTTTGCTATTCTTTGTGGCTATGCAATTATGGATTCAGTCTTCTTAAAATGATAGCTTTGGGGAAATTTTTTAAGTGGACTTTATACAGATATTATTTTTCAGAAGCCATTGTGCTGAATAGACATATTGCCAGAATGAAAAATCCAACCCTATAAATAAGATTTCCACTGCTTGAAATCTAACTCAAGGCCTGTATATTTTAGGAAAAATCAACTGGCTTAATATAGTAAACTGTTTTATTTGTTTTCATTCCAAAGTCAGGAACTAAGGATGCTTTTTGATCAAGGTAATATGCCTTGTTTCCAGTCATATTAAGATAAAAATGAAACAGTAAATTCTGAATGAAGCAGAAAAGGTACAACATACAACATGGTTGAAAATGTCTTCCTTGCAGAAGGCTGTCGGTAGCTGTTTCTACACATTTTAAGAGTTTTTTTTTTTTTGGCAATAAATGCTAGAAAGCAATAGGGCGGTGAATGCTATACCTCTCAGTTAATCAGCACAAGAATTCTTTAGACATCTTTGGAGTCACTTTCTTTTATAGATACATTGTGTCAAATGCATTGGCCCAAACTGTTTTGCTAATATGAAGTTAATTAGACAATCCAACTTTGAGCCTTGAGCGATGGGCAGTACAGCCGATCAAGGGGATATGTCAGGGGGGAAAAAAAGGTGTCTTTTCTTTTATGGCCAAACCAGGAGGTTATGCAGCTGGCATTACATACATGACAGGTGTGCATATACGGAGCCTTAAATAAACAGAAGCAGGAAGGCAACTGTACATATCATCTAGCAAGAGAAAGCCGCAGACACTTGCCAAAAAATACAGACAGAAAGGGACAAGAGAGACAGAGAGACAGAAGATAACCAAAAAAGAAAAAAAAAAAGTGGGGGAAAGAATCAATAAAACGATAAACCTGAACTTTTCACGAATTAAAAAAAATGCAAATATATCTT
Organism: Capra hircus; assembly: GCF_001704415.2. Classification (NCBI taxonomy): domain Eukaryota; kingdom Metazoa; phylum Chordata; class Mammalia; order Artiodactyla; family Bovidae; genus Capra; species Capra hircus. The sequence goes on from NC_030814.1 coordinate 22,328,312, forward strand.
TACATATGCATCAGTATTAAAAATAATACACGCTGGAACCAACAGGAGCGGGAGGAGGAGGAGAGGTGGAGGAGAGGAGGAGGAGGAGGAGGAGGAGGAGGAAAGAATGGAGGCGCCGCGGAGCCCTGATTATGCATGGGCTGGAGCTGCCTCCTCTAACCTGTTCTTCTCCGAGCCGGGCAGCCGGCGGTCCTCAGCCGCCCACAGAACAGGAGCCGAAACAACCGTTCCCGAAGGCTACAGCGTTTATTTTTCTCTTTTGGGGGTTTTGGCGGTTGTTTCAGGGGCTCGCCAACTGGCCCCTTTAATTAAAAGCTTCAATAAAAGGCGATCGCGCCAGGAATGCACGGGCTCCTCTTCGCCCAGGATTTGCATATTTTTTTAATGCCCTAATTTCCTTGATGTATGTAAATGTAGCCGGACGTAGAGGGAGACAGGGAGCTGACGTCAATGGACGTGACCTCGCAGCTAAACCTTGAACGTGAAGCCGGGATGGGGGAAAACACGGAGCGGCGGCCGGCGGAGCCCGCTAGCACGGGGCGGCGGCCACGGCGGTGGCAGATCCAAGACCCGAGGGGGCCCGGGGAGCCCGCGTGTCGACCCCGGGGGAGGACGAACGGCCGCCTTCTTTCTCCACAGCTCGGCTTCCAGCCTCGCCAGCCTTCAGGCCGCACCGCAGGCTCTGGTCCTACACCTCCAGCCCCACCAAACACACGTTCTCTTGCTTCCCCCAGAAAAACAGCACACCCCCAAAACAACAAACCCAAACCAACAGATAACAGACCAAATCAAATTCCCCAAGGCTTTTAAACCAATGTTCGGGTAGCTTATCACAAAGAAGATTCTGACAATGGAACATGAATTTTTTTTTTTTTTTTTTGGCTTCTTTCCACAAGAAGAGGAGGGGGAGACCTCAGACAAGAGCAAATCACTCCTAAAACACGATAAACTACACGTGTTTCCAGTAGGGAGAGGTAAATCGCCCAGCCGACTGGTGGGGGCTTCTCGTTTCGGTACCTGTTTACCTGTGCACTCATTAAGCGTGTTGGCTTCATTAACAGCCTTGCCTGGAGCGTGCGTTTTATAATGTGATGGGAGTGTCGTGTGTGTGTGTGTGTGTGTTTTGGGGAGGTGCTTGGGCTGGTGAGCACCGAGGCAGGCGCTGTGAGCCAGAAAAGCGAGAGACCAGCGTCTCTCCACGGCCACCTCCGGGACTTATCTTCGGAGCCATCTAGGCCAGCGCTCCGGGGCTGGAGTTCGAGTGACGCCCATCTTAAGGGGGCGGGGTGTTGGTGTTGTGGATCAGAGAAGGCTGTCTCGGTACGGCCAGGCCCTTACATTGTCTGGGGAGGGGGAGCTTGAGGTGCGAGCGAGTCGGTGGCCGCAGGCCGGGGCGTAGTCTTGCGGGATTTAGCCTGGTGGACTTTTCACTTGGAGCTCGGCGGCCTCCGCGAGGAGGGAGCGGCTAGCGGCAACGCGGCAGGGAGGCCTTCAGACTCCAGACTACGGCCTCGCGCGCCCGCGGGTGCGTGCCCGCGCTCCCAGCGGGGGGCCGCCGGCACCTCCCGGCGCACATCCGCCCCCGCCTCCGCCCGCCGCCCTCTCCTAGGCCGCTAAGAAATGGTCCTCGGCCTCTGCGGGGGCTGGGGCGGTACGGAGCCGGGGACGGAGGGCCTGGGTTCCGGGCTGGCGAGGCCGGAGCGGCACCGGAGGCCGCGGAACCGGCTTCCTAGTCCGGCCCTGGGCCGCCGAGGCTGCCGTTTCTTCGTTCCACCTCTCGCAGCCCTAGCTTTGTTTTCTTGACATGCTCGTGGCCACCGGGCCCCACGCCGGCTCTGGGAGCGTGTGCGTGTGCGCGGGGGCGGGCACGCGCGGCGGGCGGGGGCCCTCCCGCCAAGGACACGCATGGCTGTCTGTCCTCCGGCTGCACTTGGCGGGAAAGCTGGGGGCCGCCGGCTGGGCTACGCGCCCGCGGTTCTCATTACCTCCTCCCCGCTCCCCCTTGGGCCACATTTACATACGGGCCACTCGTCTGAATTTTTACAGCCCCCCTCCCGCCCCCTTGTCGCACGCGCGCAGGCTCGGAACAGGCGCCCGCGCGCGCAGATCCCCGCGCTCAGGCTGCGGGCGGCCGGGGCGCGCGAACAGGCCCAGGGGTGCAAGCAGCCCTCGGTGAGACGGCTCCTTGCACCTCCCTCTCGCTCCTACACCCCTGACAGCATCCCGGCTCGCGTCTCAGGAAGCCCACCTTCCCTTCCAGGCTCCCACCCTTCTCTCCCTGCATACTCCCACCCACACCCTCCCACATCTCTCAGCCTCTTTCCCTGGAACACACACACACACACACACACACACACACACACACACACTTTCTTCCCCCTCAAATAGCTAACCCCTATGGCGCTTCCCTGGTACCTTTTGAATAGCTTTGAAGTTTAAAGAATAAAAATCCTTATAATGTATTGCTGTCTGTAGCCAAACACATTTAAGGTCCACAACAAAAAAAGGGGGAGGAGGAAAGAAGGGGGACTTGAACCAAAAGACCTTTCTTTAAAAAAAAAAGTCTGCAAGTCAAAAGGTCATTCTCCAAGTTTGTAAATAAAATTGAAAAGGAGTCCTTAGAAGAAGAGGAAAGAAGGAAGGAAGATAGAAAAGATCCACAAGTTACGTAAATGGTGCATTGGAAAAACAAAACAGGGTTATCCATTTTAGAAGCATCTAAAGAAATCAAGAGGGGAAAAAAAACTGGAGGAAAAAAAAAGAGAAGGAAATAAAAGGTAGGAAAGGCAAAAGAAGTTTCCAAAGAAATGTGTGCTTTGCTTCCTACAATAGGAAAATGTAGCCATTGCCTCCTTCAGACGAGACATTTCTAATTTGTTCCGTCTGTCAGGAGGGGACTATGAGAGGTTTGGGTGCAAATTCATTATCTCTGGCAACGCAGAACGTAGTGTGGGGACTGAAAAAGACCGTGGCAATGGATGAACAATAGGGCTTCAGTTCATCAGTAACAAAAGCAGTGGGGAAATTGGTTGAGTTTCAGAGCACGTCCTCCTCGGCAGAGGGGGCTGGACTAGACCTTGGACAGCCCCCCCAAAAACTTGCCGAGCCTCGCACACACCACTTCACTCTCCACTCCGAGGCTCAGGGAGCAAGTGCCTGGTGTGGGGGGGAAAAGTTGGCTTTTTTTTCCTTCTTCGTCTTTTGCGCCTTTCTCTCTCTCCCCCCCACGAGGGAAGATCCGTTTAAACTATTTTAGACGCAATCAAGCAAGAATCACCGTGTGGAATTGAGCGGCAGTTTTAAATGTGCTAAGGAGAGGGATGGTCTGAAAAAAAAAAATTTTTTTTTCTTTTTTTTGGAGACGCGGAAAGGAGCCTGTTTGCGTACTGCGGCTGCCCTGTGACTCTGGATCTTGTCTCCTGGCCGGCGCCTCGATTCCTACCCAGCTGGATTGGGGGGCAACACTGCCTGGCGCAGCCAAGAGAGAGAGTGAGTATCGCGGCGGCCCGCAGGCGGCAACTCGGCCGGCGGCGCGGGGCCAGCGTGCCTGCCGCGGCCCGGCGCCCGCGCTCCTTGCCTCGCCCGCGAGCCGGGGCCCGCAGAGCCCCGCTGCGGGCCGCTCCGAGGGCCAGTCCGGGGCTTTGCTTTAGCTAATTGATTGTGTGTCTCGGATGCGATACCTGTTGATCTCGTGAGTTGTCTGAGCCGGGACTGTTAATTATCCAGTGGCTTGACCACCCCCGCGCCCCCCTCCCAGCCCAATGAAGAAGAATGCCAGGAAATTTTTCGCCGTGGAAAGGGGAATGTTGTATGTAATTTTGTGTTGTCGATAGTTGGGACTTTTCCCTCTTACGCCTAGAGCCAAGTGCAATTTTTTTTTTTTTTTTTCCGTTCCTGGGTTCAGGATTCGCGTTTTGACTAATTCTTTTAACCACCTCAAAGTTGCAATTACCTGGCAATGAAGTGAGGGTCTGATTGGATTCTGGCGGAAACTTAGGCACAGTGGCTAACTAGAACCGGTGGATTTCCACTTCCCATTTCCCTCGGGCCTTTTGGATTTAGGGAAGCGAGAGGCCGCTTTGCAGGGTTATCCCAAGTTCAGAGTCATCAAAATGCAACCATCGCGGTTACTTTGGAACGTTTCAGCTTCTGACTTTTCTGGTGTCTGAGCGAAAGCCGGGTCTCTGCGGTTTGCTCCGAGCCCAGACCTCGCTGAGGAAGGCGAGACCTTCCTTCCTGGGCTTGGAATTGTCTGCGGGAACCCGGGGCGGTGGGAACCCAGGCACTATATTTGCATTAGCTTCTGAGACGTTTTCTCTTGCAAATGTACCCGCGGTATTTGAATGGGGAACTTGTCTTGAGGGGTCAGGGCAGCAGTGGAATTGATCAGAAGTTAGTCCGGAGGCCCTGTCAAGTCACGGCCACGGCCGGGGTCACTTTGGACGCTGTGGCTGCCTTGGGCCTAGAACCGTGGCGTCGGATCCCCTTTCCTCCTATCGGTGGTGCCTACCTCTGCCAGCCACACTCCTTCCCCACCTTGGCACCAGTAATTAGGGCGCTGTCTAGAGAGATGAGCTCCCGTAGTCAGCATAATTGAACCAGCGCTGTACTTTCATTTTGCAAAACCAGTAGCCCCACCCCACCTCTCCAAAATAACAATAAGCATTTTAGAAAAATCATAAAAGAAAAGCACCTATATTGGGGAGTGTAAGACTTCTTGAATATTGAGTTGGGGGGGTGGGGGAAGGGAATTAAAAAATCCACCACTTTACAGCAATCAGGTTTTACATTATTCATTGATTTATTGGAGGAAATAGCCAATCAGGAGCCATAGATATGAATGCACATCTCACCGTGCTGTGGCCTTACAGTAAACTATTTGCATCTTTCTAATGGATTAGATATTTATCCAGGGATTCCCATTGTTTGAAAGGCCTGGAAATTCAATGCCTTAAACATTTAAAAAATATGACTTTGTTCCAATCTTTAAATTCTTACATGGAAGAACTCTCCCTCCTCCTTTGTATGGCAGGTTACAGTGTTCAAATCCCAAATGTTTCTTAAGAGTCCCTCTTTCTTCTAAGCTAAAAATAAAAGAAAGAAAAAAATTAATTTCCCAAACCCCTCCAGATTCTGCATATTTTGCATTGCCATTATCATGCATGTCTCCATTTAAATGCAAATTAGCATATTTAACCCTGTGGGTGCTGAAGCACAGGATATATTATACTGGGGTTTTCTGGAATCTCTAGGCATTTTAAGGAATTGTGGTAATTGCAATACTTTAAATGAAACTGTATCTAGGCATGATTTTATATATATATGTGTATGTATATATAAAACTGTGATCATTTGTTTTCTTGACTGTTTTTCAGATGAGACTACAAAGAAGCATAAAATGAATAGACAATCCAACCAACCAAAGGTAATTTAAAATTTTACATTTGATAAAATTAAAGTGATGTACAAAATAGAAATAGGATATTATTTACTGGGTGGCAGACCTGTAGTGTATTGCATATCTCCCAATTCTTGTGATAGAAACAATTCCAGAAATATATGTTTCCATATGTGCAGTTTTCTCCTGATAGGTATTCCTGTCTATATTATATATTAAGGATAATGCAAATATAACCTTAACTGCTAATAAAAAAGAAACTCAGTGTACAGAAGAAATAATAGGACACTTTTATTAGAAAGTAAGCCAGTCAAGTACCTGGCCTGAACTGTACAGATCACTATAAATTAAATGGCTTGTATGTGGAAAATGGTAGTCTTGACTATATTAGTGGACTGTGGTTTACATTCATGAGAATCATACAAACTCAATATTAAAAAAGGATTTCAGTGATAGGCCAATTTCTTTATATACTCTGCAGAGGCCTGAATAGGATTCAGAGAGGTGTTCTACGTATTAGTGGCAAACCTGATGTATTTGCATTTATGGAATAACATAATTCTGATCTAAATATGTGGAAAATCATAACTTTCCACTTTTAACTTAAGCAGAGATTGTTTATTCCCAAGAAAACCAGGATGTTTCAATTCATGTTTCAGCCATCTGGAGACCTATAAAAAGATTAGAAAATAAGCATGACAATCACGTCCCAATCTACTGGTCATTAATGGGAATTTATTAGAGAATGAGTAGGCAAGCCATATGAATTCAGTATATCCTTCAATATGTAGATTTCAAAAAGGTATTCTGTAACTCAGCTAAACAGCTTTTTGAAAAGCATGTAGGTGTTAACAGTTGCACATAACAATGTGTGGCAGAAATTGCTGGGAATCTTTAGAATAGCACAATTGTTTCAACTTCTCTCACATCCTAGATAGTAATACAGTTTTTGAAATGAATATGATAAACCCTGGCAATATTCAGAATAACCAGGTGCTCAGTGTTAAGTCTTGCTATGTATTTTTTATTTCTTCATACCTTGAAAGATGATGGAGAGGTAAAATATTTAATTAGCTAGTGAACAGCCTGTCCATAATCATTATGTTGGATAAATTCACTTTGGGGCGCCCTCAAATGATCTACAATATATGTGACAGGCAAGGGGCCAGTCTTGGAGTTAGTTGATATGACTATGTGGCATTGCCACAGAAGATGCTGTTTTAAGACAGTATATTCTATAGCTTCTAATTGTAGAAGCATCTCAGATGTTCAGTGTCTTGGCTTTAATGCTAGTTACTTGGGTTGTAAAAATGCATTTAATTGTTAAATGTGGCAGCATAGTTATATTCATTTGCAAATCCACACAAATGTGGTGATATACACACAGACATACATGCATTTCATCTCTCTACTTTCACCATCCCCCACCCAGACATATAGAAAGCAAAGAGATAGTCTAAAAATAACTGACATTTGGTGGGGTTTTGACTTAAGGAATTGAAGTAATCTGATCATATGCTTCCTTTATGTAGTCCATGCCAAATCACTAATGATTCTGCTTCTAGGTCTTGGAAATCAAGGCCAAAATACTCTCCATCTTCCAAGGAAGTAAAGCTCATTGGGGTTTTACATAATGTCAAAAATGTCATGTGCCTCAGTGATGTATTCAGTTTTTATCCAGTTTATGTTGTGCCTCATAGTTTAAGAAGGAATAGTAACTGTATGGGTATGTGTTTCTCTGATTTAGTTTGCAGGCATGTCTTATATATAATCCAGTGCAGCCATTTCTGATTGTACTTCCTGTTCCAAAATTTGATAAAGAAAATAGATGAGCAATTTCCATAGCTTAGTCTTTTCTAAATAATCAGGACAAGAATGCTTACCAAAAAAAGGAACTTACTAAAAAATCTAGGGGAAAGTTGCCATCTGTGTTACTAACTTACGTATTTAATTGGTGTAATATTGTTGTCTGAACTCTAAATTGGGGGCTTTTCTTAGCAATTCTGGTTTTCTTGTCAGTCTTTTCTATAGGCTTTGCATATGTGCACTCTGTGTGTAATTTGATAGCCATATTCACATTCATGTCTTAAATGAATAAATTACTGAATTAATGAGAGTGTATATTAATTATGAAAGTGTTTTAGTGATGGGAAAATAGTAAACCTATAAAAATGAGAGTATTGTGATAAACTAGTGATGTGTGAAATGAATATGAAGATTTATGACGTTTACATGTAGCATATATTTAAAGAATAGTAACACCACCAAGCATAACTCATAACAGTCCATAAAGTTCACCCATGGTGAATGTGTATCTTATGTGGACAAATGTCTGGTGAGGGACATCTGACTATTAGAATTGTACATATCATAAATGCATTAGACATAGACCTCCCATTATGGAGAAGACAGAAGAAGAGGTCTTTAAGTGGCCATATTCACACTTGGAAAAGGCCTAAGGAAAAGAATGAGGCTAATTAATTAATTAAACAAAATTCCTCTGTAGATAGAAGGGTGGGGGTGGGGAAGGGGAAGGAGGTAGAGTTATGCTCTTAAGGTCCAGGTGTCTTATCTGTCTTTTTAATGAGGTTCCAATCCTTTTAAAAATAATTTCATAAGGAAGACTAGTATATTTTGCCCTTCTGTCTGAAAATTAATGTTTGAAACCACAGACAAAGCCTCAGCATTTTTATTACAGCAGAGTTGTGTACAACATTAGAAACTATTGCTACAGTCTTTACCTGTGCTACGTTCTAAAGCACACCCTGTATACAGAGCTATTAAAAAAAAAATCCAGGATGAAGTCGGCTTGCTTAGAGCATTCACTTTGAACTTACAGAACAAAATATGATGCCCTATCGCCACAATACATAGATACAAAACATGTCTGAGCTGTGAAGCCATTAAAAACACAGCACCAGAGCAAATTGTCAATGTAATCACATATGGACTCACTGCCTAATACAGATCTGATTCCCAGCCCCAGAAAGCAAGGCCCTGCTTTAAGCAATCGCAAAGTGCCTTCCATCTGCCTGCCCATGCAATCTGCCAGAAGAGAAACGCAGGTAAAGACGTTCCCCAGATCTGAAATGCTTTTATCTGTCCTTAGAGAGAGATTTCTTCCAGTCTTTGGATATTAGAGCGATCTACACTAGCACCGAGGAGGTAAAAGGCCGCGGGTTGCTTTTCCAGAAGCAGGCGGCAGTGCTAGCGGAAGAGCTGTTGATTGAGAAAACAGGGCTGTGGCAATGCCGCCGCCGCCGCAGCCGCCGCTTTTGCTGCCGCTACCTCTGCTCGGGCAGCAGACGTGGGGCAGTTGGATGATCACTGATGCATATCAATAACCGTGTACTTGAGATTTCTCATGACATCATCATTACCTTGGTCTCCCGCGGTCTCGAACCTTTGACCTTGCCGGGCTGGTCCACATTTTGGCAGTGAAAGCCCCTCCAATGATGGCCCTTTTCTCCTTCTTTCAGACCCGGGGCAGCAGCACGCCAGCAAGACGGCATCTTCTCCTCCCCAGCCTAGAAGCCCTGTGAAATCGAGGATCTTCCCCCTAAAACACACACGCACAAGATATGTGCATCAAGCTGCCACCGCTTGGTAAAAAAGCTCATGGTGCCTACCCCAAAGGATCCGGAGCAGATCCTTGAATCAGCTGTCACTTCTTCTATAGAATGGGATTTTTTTTTTTTCTTCCTCCTTAACCTGCGCTGGAAATTGCCGTTGGCTTTATACGTCTCTATAGAGGGAGGCTAAAGAGTCTTGCGTGAGAATGAAGCAATTTACAATGCAAATAGAGGCCTGTGAAGGGACTGATGCTGCTGCTCACTCGTAACCGCTTTCTGCACCGTAATAGCTGGTTTTATTTTCTGATATTGATAGATGAATTGTTGGCTAACGCTGCCGGAGATTACCTGCTGAAAGGAGAAAAAAAAAGTTTGGAATAAACTTTGAAAGCCACAGCTCTCGTTTGGATGTTTTAGCTGCACACACAGACAGAAACCAGGTCATATTTACATACAAGAAGGCATCTTTTGCGCGGCAAAGTGTCCTGGAGGACTACTCTTCGGTGCTGCCGGAAAGATCCGGACCTGGAGTATGGGCCGAAGAAGACAGAGGCTGTGAGGGAAGCGAGTTGTTATCTTTGGTTATCTAGCTGTATGAGTGTATTGGTCTTCATAAAGCTAGATAACCGAAAGTAAAAACTCCTTCAAGGTCGCCGGGGAGCGTGTGAGAATGAACGACAACCAAGAGACAGTAAAAACCGGAAAGGTCAGGAATACTTATTGAATCTAACTTTGTTTTTGTGTTCGTTTTTGCCTTATGATGAAAGGTGGGATGAGAGGAAATTAAGGGACACACGTATGCCAAAACATAAAGGTGGAGATATTTTGCTAGAGGTTGTTGGAGCTGCAGAGGAGACTTGTATAATGCTAATGAGTAAAGGGGCACATGTAGTGCGTCCTACATTAAGGCAAAAGTTTACATGTGGAGGGTTTTTTTTCTTTTTCTTGGAAAGCTGTTGTAGAGATGTCTGGTACCTAGTCGGCAAATGATTCCCTATATATGTAGACTTAGGCTGTTACCTTCTGAGACACCTCCCCTGAAAAATTTAAAGATTATGCTTGGAAACTGCATATATTGGGGTTGTATGTCAAATTATATGAAATTAGAGCTGGAAGGTTAATAATTTGTATCTACTGAGGATACTGAGTACAGAGAGCTAGGAGGAAAAAAAAAAAAAAAAGCAAAGGCTGATTTTTATTCTTCTATTCAAAATACAAGGACAGATGCTTCTCTGTTCCAAGAGGGTTTCCTTGAGGAAGCTACTGAAGCAGAAAGACATGATGGAGACGAGATCGCCTCCCCTCTTGTCAAAGTGTTAAAAAAATGTTCTGTCTTACTCTGTGCCTAGCATTGGAAATGAAAGTGACATTTACGCCACAACCCACGTGTGCGCCTCCTCTCTTTTTGTTTAAGGATGATCAGGTCTATCCAGGAAACAGCTCTGGCATCCCAAACTGAAATAATTAGGACGTATATAGACCTGACAAAAATGGGAAGGGGGTGGGGAATCTGAAGGTCTGTCTTGCCTAATTGATTCCACTAAACGGAATGCGGGAGATGTGAACGGCAGGACGCTACGATTCCCACGCTCGGGGGCAAGTGGTAAAGCGGGGCCCGGCAGCCTATGACAGACAGCCCTGTTGGGGGGTGGGGGTATGAAAAAAACATCAAGTGCACACACCATACTCATCTCCATCGCTTAAGAAAGTAGAGGCATTTCCCACCCACAGCCATCTGCAGCCTCCCAAATGCCAGCGCCAACTGGTCTGTAGCTGCTGCGTACTGTCTGTTTCTGTTAATTTTATCATCGCTGTTTAATCGGGCCATTATTAAGTCTGGCTGTTTTCTTCTGTTGAGATTTTTTAAATGTAAGGAAAGCTAGTAGAAAACAGTTCCCCCCCCAAAGTGCCATTACTTCTTGCCCCTCATGTCAAATTCTCAGTCCCTCGTTTTGGCCTGGTGGACCACCTTTTCTGGCTTTTGTTGGATGGGTTATATTTAAAAATATGTATCTCTGTATAACAGATGTTATGATCACTTCATCAGGCTGTTTACCTCTGAACATTATTTATTTAGGAACTTGGCCTAATTATGCTAGTAGGCATGCACTGGAAGTGAAACTATAAAATCCTCAACCTGAAGAGTGTTAGTTAAAACACAATAAAAGTTTGTTCTGATATAGAACCAGTTAAATGTGTTCTAAACAGCCATTTTCATTTAATCTAAAAAAGTGACTTTGCTCAGGAGAAACTTTGGCATTTTAGAGGTTCCCCCCTGTAATCTTTTAGAGAAATCCTTACATTTTTCCACGTGTCACCAAGCAAACATTTCTATAGGTATTTAAATATAAATACAAACCTTGCATTACAAAATGTCTGGAATGACCTGTTACCTTCCATGTGGCCTAGATTACTAGCAATCCCAAACATACAGTTTTTCTTCAAAAGCATTACATTTTCCTTTGTAGTTTCAAATCCTTATAAGACTGCAGACTGGTGAAGCCTGTAAAAGCACTATTAGTTTCAGTTAGAAACTCTGAGAGACTTTATTAATGTAAATTCTCAATTTGGCTGCTGAACACGTGCCAAAGTTTTACTACTGTAGTGACCGTTGAGAAGACCCTTGTTTATTTACATTTGAAGCACTGTTTGTGCAAACAACCTTTCATTGTTAAGTGCCTGTATTCCTTTCATTTACTTCATGTCCAGGGGTGCTATTTACCTAGAACCATTGTCTACTACAATTAACATTTACATTACAAAGTGTGTGGTTTTCTTTCTCAAGGAGGTTCAATTAAGGCAATAAGATGTTTGCTGGGGAAACCTATTGTTTACTGAAAGCACTCAATGGAGTCAAATTACTGAAGCTTTTGCCTACATCTTGGTCTTTTATGTAAATGTGTTAAATATAACATCTAAGGAAAATAAACAATATTATAATTATGTGTTTACCATTGTCATATCAAACTTGCTTTGTATCATACTAATGTTACATGACTTATCGATCAATAAAAATACATTTCAATGTTATTATTTTCATTTTATTTTTTGCTGTTCCACTGCTCTTGCTGCAACATGTCCCAATTTTTCTTTTTTCTATTACACATCAAACTTCTGACATTTTGTTTTATTTGTGTGTGTTGAAGAGAGGTACTGTATCTGAGCATGGTTCTGAAGGGTGTCCGAGGTGATCTCTACAATGACCTTATAATAAGGTGATATTTCTTTGAAATCTGAAATATTCCAAAGGCATGTACATTTAAGTCAAAAGAAGTGTAAATATCAGTTAAGTAGTTCTTTGAAAGCTAGTTTTAACATTGGCAGAAACCGGATCAAGTTTATTTAGCATACCACTGCATTGTAAAACAGTTGGAGTGAAGTTGCAGGTTGCGTGAGCATGCATGTTAACTAGTGGGAACCAAGCGCAGTCTTTGTGAAAGGGGAGCAGCAGATTGCTGTGCAAGGCCAATGTTAAAAAGGCAGCTGAATTTAACACCATCTGGAAGAAAAGATCCCTTCACGACTTTCTCACACCGTCAGACAAAACTAGTGTCTCTTGTTCCGAGCCCTTGTCTATGCAACCATACAATACTGAGTCATTATACTTTTGCTGAGAGAAAATTTGAGAACACAATATGGGTAACCAGTGAATGACCAAGTTTCATTGTGCCCGCTTAAGTCGATTGAAATCTACGTCTAGAGCTATGAATGGTAGTATTGTTTTCCTCACCAGGGCTGTACTAAATGTCAGCACAGTGTAAAGAAAAACTTGAAGTCTGCAAATAACTTACCAGATCTCAATTATAATATTTTCCCACACTAGAACTAATATCATTGCGAGGGGCTACATTGCAGAAAATACAAAAAGAAACGAAAAGAAATAGAGAGTTCATTTAGAAGTTATTTTATCCAGACAAACATTTTAATTTTCTGGTGGGAACCTCAATTTAGGCTGTAGGCTGGATTCAGAAGTGGAATTCATTACTGGGAAGTTCAAGTTGCAAAAATGCTTCTGGTGCAATTAAAATAGAATGAAACAACCAACTAGTCCCACCTGAAACTCTGGTTTCTTAAATATAAAGACACTCTCCTTGGGTTTTATTGCTTTAGTTCTGCTGAGAATTATTGGTATGGATCTAGCTTAAATTGTGCTTTAAATTTTGGCAGACATTGCTCTTTCAAGTTTGCCACTATGATTGACATTGCAAAAGAACATCATAGATGTACATTTCCAAAAATATATGACATTCTGGCACCTCCCTAGTTAGAATCTGGTGCCCTCAGGAATACACCCTTTTTATACTACTTCCCCTCCCCATTTTCTAACTTTTCTTTTTCAAGATGTGTGTGAATCAGTTATTATACTTAGGTTTAAGGTTCACACAATCTATTTGACTGTAAACAGTCAGAAAAAGGAAACAAAACAATTCAAAAGGAGTTGGTTGTGTATGTTTTATTAGGATGTCTATTTTAAATATAATTGACTTTGCAATTTTGTTATTGTGTCACCAAGTGTCGCATAGTTCTTAACATGTAAGTGCAAAACAATGAGTAATTGCTGTTTTGCTGAATAATACATCTGAGTTGCCGACGTCAAAGGTATTATTTTGTGTATTTCTAAACAGGAACGTTAACTGCAGGTTTTGACATCTAGAATCTTTTCATGAAATACTTAGAAATAGGCTGGTAAAATGACACCTGTAAAAGTAAATATAAAGATATAACCAACTTATTTTCCTTGTCCTACTTTATACAAGAAAATTAACAATGAAAAGTCACTCAATAATAGAATTATAGAGGATATAACATAAAACTAGTCATACAGAAAAATCCAAAACAACAACAAGAATGGAAATTAGAGATTAAAAAAAAGATATATGGGAAGACTTCTGCAATATCCTTGCAGGATATGAACAAATATACTTACCAGTATCAGCCCCCTAGTGCAGTTACCATTAATGTGCATAGTAATGAGATAAATGCATTATTTACAGTCAAAATGAATTATTTTCCCTAAGTGGCCTTTCTTTAAATCTTCTTAAACACTAAATTTCCTCTACTTGTGCTCTGTGTTTATTTTTTAAATTAAAATAATTTTCTTATTTGGAAAATATGAAATGCTAATTTGATTTCCTGTAGCCTTTGATGAAAATTAAGAAACCACTTAAATAGTATGAGATAAGGATAAGTACATTTCAAGTTCATAAACGTTCTTCCTATTCATAGACTACATATAAACAGTTCAAGACAGTTTAGAATTCAATGAAATTTGTCTTTTTTAAGACGGAGAGAGATGAAGCCAACCGTTTTATTTTCCAATGTGGCTAGAAAATGTATTAGAGTGTATAACTATGTATCTGTTTTTTTCTATGGATCTGTATCTCTGGAAATGCCATTCTGATAAGAATATTGATAACCTTTCCCCACTCTGTCTTGCTAAGACTTGGCTTTTCCCTAATTAGTTACAGTAAAACACATCATAATATGATGGTGCACTTGGAAGGGTGCTGGGGGTGCAGGTGGTGAATTGGGTAACAGGAGGCAAGGTGTCCTTTAGAAGTTGCTGAGTAAAAAGACATCCATAATACTGGGTCAATTGTTTTTAACACTGGTACTTTGAGACAGTTAAACAGGTCCTACAGCGATGGGGCATGTAAGGTTGTTCTTCACTGTCTCCAGATTTTAATGGATGGCCTTGTTATCCTGTTTTTGTGCTCACTGGTTTCTTAGCACAAGTTAACCTAGTACAGAAGTCAGCAGAAACCTCTGTTCTCATCTGCTTTGAGAATCCATTTCATCCCTCCTGGGAATTGTTCAATTTTATTGTGGAATTAATTCTAAAGATGGTGAATGAAAACGAAAAGTATATAGCTATGATTGCTAAGGAATATCTGCTCACCCTCAATCAGGGCCGCGACTTAGTGCACTTCCTTAGAAAGGTGATGACCGTCTTTGAGGTAGGAGCCTGTGACTTTCTGCTTTGCAGCCAACTGCCAGACCACAGGAGGGTAGGACTTTAAAAAGTGAAGATAATCGACTTTATTCAAGGAAATAATGTAGTGCTGAGGCATATCTGTTCAAAGACAAGCACATCACTGTGCTTAGTTGGTTGAACTGGGTTTTAAGCCGAGCTCTAGCCCTATGTATTCTTGAGATCTAAAAATAGCCAGGCTTAGCCGTCGCCTCGCTAGGTGCTTGGCGTGGGCGGTGCACGCCAGGGGAGACAGCAGACTCCGTGACTGGCTGCGAAAGTGATTGGGCTAGGCAGTGGCAGCGACGAAGGCAGCCGGCCGGCCGCCGGGCAGCACGACGCCTCCCGGTGACCGCCAGCAGCCAGAGTCCTGCAGCTGCGGCTGCTCGCGGCCAGGGCCTGAAAGCGGGCGTCTGATTGGTGTTTCCCGGGAGACCGGCTGCCCGCGCTGCCTGAGCTGGTGCGCCGGCGCGCGCGCTCCCGGGGCTGGCGCGCGCTCAGGACTGCCGCGCAGCGGGGCGGCCGGGGGCGCGCTGTGGCCGGGGGCGCTGGCTTAGGAGGCCTCCAAAGTTGGCACGAGCTCAATGGCAGAGCCCGCCCTCCAAAGTTTGGAGACCGCCAGACGCCGGTCCCCACTGCCAGGGTGGGGGGCCAGCGTTCCAATGCCTGGCTCGTAGAGTTGCGTCCGCGAGGGCCCGTGTGTGTGTTTTGATTTGTCTGTCCTTCGGCCTTTTACCCACGACCTCGGCCCTGTCTTTGCGCCAGCTGGGAACTGCGGTTGCTTGGGAATCCGGGGAGTTGGACTTGCGGATGGGGGTGTCGTCGGGGTTTAGTCACGCCTGAAGGTCTGTTGTAGGCAGGCCTCCGCCTTCCCAGGCATCTTTCTGCAGCCTAGCAGGCAACTTGTGATTGTCTTTTGCTGACCCTCAGTTTCTCTAGTTCTGCCCAGGCATCTTTCCTGGGTATGATCAATATTAATGATGAAGATATTGTGTTTCCCATCCCCCACCCCCGCAATTTTTAGCCTAGTGAAAAGCTGCTAACCGAAAGATACCTACACCCGCACCCCAAGGGGGAAGATCTTGGGGGAAGAAGTTTTGTGTATCCAGAGAGGGGGTTGGTGAGCGCAAACTACTCTGGACCCTTCAGGAGATCAACTTGCAGCTCTACCCCCATGGCCCATTACGAACTCAGAGAGCATCTTCCCCTATCACATTTGCTGGAAATATTAATCTCTTTGTTGGGTGGATACAGTAGAACTTGTTCAGTGATTACTTTAAAAAGAGATCTGGGTCTTAAGCACTTACTAAAGCCAGTTAATAACATCATGCATGGACATTTAAACTTGTTGTAAGTTGCAGAGAGGATTAGTAGGAAGTCACGCTGTGCGCAGCTAATGATACCATCTTAACTCTAACGGGACTAAATCCACCTCGTCTGGCGCAGGTCTGGCTCTTCGGCCCTGGGGTGGGGCTGGGAAAGAGGAGGGGTCTTCCTGCCCTCCTTTCTGGTGACGGTCACTCGTGCTGGGACCCTGAGGACCGTCCTGGCCCTGTTGCTGGGTGAGCACGAGCACCCGGATGAGGGCCCAGGCTTCACAGGATGTTTGGACTCGCCACACCCACGGGCTGTGCTTAAGTGACACTGAAGGGCACTTGCCTATATATTGAAATAGATTTGATTCCACTAACCAATGGGTGCCCCAAGGTCTGTTGCAAGCTCAGGTGAGGGTGAGGGAGTCCAAAGGTGTTCCTTTCTGTTGCCAGTGGGTGTGCATTACAAAGGCCGTTTACTTTCAGTTCTGCTTTTTCAAAAGTAGTCAGGCTCAGTATTTCACAGGTAAATTTCGAAGCATATTATTAACAGCTTTCTGTCATAGGCTTGAACAACTGGTTTCAAACGGATTACTGTTGTAAAGGCAGTTTGCGACCACTTTATGACAGGGCCAATTAGAAATAATCTTGGGAAAACGCTTCCAAAATGCTGCCTTATTAAAACACTCACAGAGCAATATTCATTTGGTTGTGTCACTAAGTAGCTGTCTGACGGATTTCTTATGTTCTCAGAGTTTCTTTTAATAGTAACTGGCCCTGGGAAAACAAGCTATGGGAGAATTTCAACTGCAACCTGGCTCTTGGAGGTTTTTTTTGTTTCTTGTTTAGTTTTAAATTCAAACTTGACAAAGTTAAAATGTTTATGCCTCATATTGTAATTGCTAGTGGAAATTTGGAAATAACTATAAATGCTAATCACTTTAATAATTGGTGAAAACCTGTAAAATAAGCTTCTTAGGAAAAGGGATGTGTGTAAATAATAAACATTTTTTCTCAATTAGTCCATGAAAAAATGACTTCCAGAATATTGTTCAGGATGTCTCTAAATCTTTGCCTTTCAGAGAAAAAAAAAATCTATGTGCATATATAACCCCCCCTTCATACACACACACGCACACACACAGATATAGATATGAGTAAGATTTACTAGAATGGAACAGTTTCTAGCAAGTATGATTAAGAAATATTTTCATTGAATAAATATCTCAAATATAATTAATTTATGTATTTATCAAACCTGCTGTAATAAACTTCCTATAATTTCTTTGGAGGTAATGCTTTCCTGAAGACAATAATAGATTTAATATCATTGAAATTCAGAATCCATGGACTTACTTCCTGTCAGAGCTACATCTCTTGTATAATAATAATAGAAGTGTACTTAGTTCTTATTTTTAATTCAGTGAGAATTACGAAGGTATCTGAAACTGTTGTATGAATTTAATAGTCTTTGAGAAGAACTCAAATCATGGAATTTAGGCTTTATTTTTAGAAAGCACAGTTTGGAGACTTCCTTGATGGTCCTGTGGTTAAGACTTCTTCCTTCCAGTGCAGGGGGTGTTAGTTAGATCCCTGGTTTCTGCAGCCAGAAAAAAAAAAAAAAAGAAAGAAAGCACATAGTAGCTGCTCAATATATATTATCCTAATGTACTGAATTATCCTTGAAGTATATAATCTATATACAAAGTTAAATTAGCATTGACTGACAGGAGTCTGAAGTTGGGGATGTTGTACAATCTGTGAAATAGCTTGAAAACTGTTTAGTAACTTTTAATACGAAGTTATTGCCATGACTCATTCATGACAAGTGGGTTTGAAAAGAAAGGAAGAAACATAATTTGATAGGTCTTGATCTTTAGAGTTTGCAGTATATGTCTCTTAAGTGCTTCTGGTAATGAAAATGCCTAGACAGCAAGGAAGAAGGAATTAATTGATAAATTTGTATTTGCATTGTCTTATAGAGTAGCTCATGACAATTTGTGGATACTTAGATTAATATAAAAAAATAAAAAGTTTAGCTGTCCGCAAATCAGGTTAGAAATTGCTGAGTAGCTTAGATTTTCACACTGAAGACTCATGCTCAATTATAGTCTAAAATCTGAGTTTGCAGATAGACATGGGCCTCCAATGATTCAAACGGCGCAGTACAAATACTGCATATATTTCTGCTAAATTTGTCTCAGATGGACTGGCTGCTAAGGAAGAACTCAAAGCATGACTGAGTTAGCAGAAAGTTACTTTTCCAATAGGTAATCCCTCCGTTTGCATGCTGCGCTCACTGACAAAGGAGAGAACTTGAATTTCTGTCATTTTTCTGGAGTTCAGCCTTAAGGTCTATATTGTCAATTCAAAATTTATGATATGGACACTGTTTTTTGTTGACCAATAATTATGATTAATGCAAAATTATTTTCTTAGCCAATAGAAACAGAAATCTGGCACTATGTAAGTTAAATTTAGCTAGCTCCATTTTATTAGAGATTAATTCAATTTTGAGTTTTCCAATTGCATTTCATACCTTAAAGAGCCCTTTGATGTAAAGTGCAGTTTGCAAAGAGAAAAATATTTATGCTTTTATCATTTTAAGTGATCAAATGCTGCAGTGGTAGATATTAGAATATCATGTGCATCAATACATTATTAACTTAATCTAATGCTCAGAGTCATTACCACATTCATGGGTGTCTTTCTGATATCTCTCCAGTCCACTGGATTTTGAAGTGTGATTATGTAAATTTTCTACTGATAAATAAATGACTATAATTGTACTTGAAATACCACTCAAATTCTTAAGACCATGGCATCTAAATAATATATTATGCATTCCTTAATTATTTATCAAGACTAATTCAAAATAACTGTAGGGTAAAGCATACATTTATTTTTAAATAGCTATCCCCTTCCCCATTTTTTTGTGCACCAGGTTAAAAAATACTCCAGATGGTGAAAATATGGAGAGATGAGAAAATGTTGATGAGTAGAGTATGCAGCAAGTTTATCCTTCAAGGAAATATCTGTGGTTTGCCCAATAATACTATCGACCTGATGCGATTTTTGTGGCATGTGATCTTAATATCGGTTCAGGAGGGGTGTATTGTTGACAGAAGAAATCATGTTTCTGCATTAAATATTAGTGTAGAAAATTCCTCATCCTTCTTGGACAAGGAGAAAGGGAAAAGTTAGCAAACAAAAACATTTCACCCATCGGTATTTTTAAAAGTTCCTTTATAAACATAGTAGGGAAATTGTAATCTTGAGGCATAAAATTTGACTAAGGGTTACACAATCAAATGATACTAGATTTAATGTATGGCTTTCTTTCATTTAATTATAGCTATAGAAAATCACAATAACCGAGTGGTGCCTTTTCATTGTTTAGTATTGCAAGGCTGTATTCAGAACTCTTGTTGCACTGTGCCTTTAAAAGAAGCACGCACGTGTGTTTTACCTACATAAATTCTAATTGCAAAATCCACTCTAATCACCACGTAGAAATCATCTGAAGCCTCGTAAGTTCATGAGCTACACACTTTTCTTTTTTATTCTGCAGACCACACCTTATCTGGTTGCTAATGAAATACAGGAGATTGATTGCAGAAAATCTTCAAGGGAATATTTGCTGTACCACATATAGTAAGCTCCATTTGGTGCATTAGCATTTAGCCATTTTATGCAAATTTAGAGAAAATGACTCATGTATACGATTTAATATGCATCAGCGATAACTCATACCACCCTTATAAGAAAAAAGAAATTAAAAATTCATTAGAAAACTAGACTGGTGTCACTACATGGTTAAAACATTATTAAAGCATATTTCAATGTTTTGCTTACACTAGTGTTCTCATCATGGTGCCACCATTTCATGACAAAGGCCGTAGAGGAGAAAACATTCAACTTAAAATGTCTGCTGGCACACATCGCTGGATTTGTGTGTCACTAAACAATGAGCGAGCATAGCCTTGAATACCAACTATTTAATTAGCACTTTTGGAAGCCATGCATAGAAAATAGCTCATTTACATGCATCTGCTTAGCGATTAGTCCCATAAAAAGCTACCATTTTTTTTGTTGTTGTTTAATATAGCGAGCATTTTACCATTCGGCCATGAAAAAAAATCAAAACATATGTTATTATTTTCAAATCCTGAAATTCAGAGATTTAATTAAAATAGCAAAAGTCTTCATATTTCTTTTCAAGGTATATTTAAATTATTTAATTTAACCTTAAGTGTACCATAAAAGGCTGGATACAAGTAATAATTAAGAACTTCAAAGGGCAATGGAAACCCTCTAACAGTCCTTGGTTTAATTAAAGGCTATTATTAGAAAGCTCTCCAATTTACAGTTACTTTTAATGACAAATGATGACTAGTAAAAGCAGTATTTGAAAGTTATGAGTATCTTATTTTAAATACAATTGATAGACTCTAGAAAGTATTGCTATAATTTCATTTTGAAAATAAATGACGTATTTCTTGAAAAATCAAATTGATAACATTAAAAACCTGTTAGTTTAAGATGCTTTCCTTTTCATTAATTCTCTAGTCTACACATACCTGTCATGATCACAGATTAATTGTATGCTTTTAAAAAGCATTTCTGCCAATTTAAATGTCTTTAAGAGGGTGTATTTTTTAATACAGTGGCGTATTTATGAAATCATGTATACAAATATGTATAGATGCATTAACAGTGAAAGTGGGTTTTACTCATGCATCTTGAAGTATAACATTCTTTTTTGGAATATGAATAGATATTTAATATAATGGTAATAAATTATCTTTTAGAAGTTTATATATTCTACCACATTTTGTGAGAGACAATTGACCAAAAAAACCCAGGTAATTCTAAATGTATTTTAGAAGAGGTGTAAACCATATTGAAAATAGATCATATGTAAAATTTGTTGTTTATTATGTTATTATACTCATTGGACTATTTGCTTTATGTGTATTTATATAGAGAATTTAGTTACAATTTGCATAGTTAAAATTCAGAGCAGATGATTATATACTGTATGTGTATATATATTGTCAACTGAAACTGATGAATATTTTAAAAGTTCATTTGGAATATTTTACTGATTCTGTTAATTATATTTAGTAATTGGCTTATAAAGCATGTACAATAAAAATGCCTGTTAAGCATATAAAATTTTACTTTTATGAGTAATCTATTTTTTTGAAAATGGGACACTATTTCTTTTGTTCACTGTGGGCCAGCAAATACCATGGGGTGTTTGGTCTTAGACTATGCACATTAAATATGTAGATATGAATCTATATCTGTATAGCTTATCTACCTATCTATTTATCTAGTTAAGTAATGCAGTATATGTAAGTCCACTGTGTAAGAGAATGCTCCTGATGTGCATTTTGTGTATGTTCTCTAACTTGCAAAATGTTTATTATAGTTTCTTATTTTGTCCTCCTTGTAACCAGTATTATTATTTATCTTGCCCACCCCTTTTCACCCTTGCGTAGAAACTCAGAATATAAGGTTTGTAGAGTAGGGATCTTACCTGTCTGACTGCTGAATATCCTGCACCTAGAACAGTGTTGGACACCTAGTAGATAGATGCTCAATGATTATTTGTTGATAAAATGACAAGTGAATTTAAATAAGAGGTAGATCTGTGTGAGATAGCTATTGCCTTGTGGATCTAAGGGCTTCCCTGGTGGCTCAGATGGTAAAGAATCTGCCTGCAATGGTAAGGAATCTTCCCTGGGTCAGAAAGATCCCCTGGAGAAGGGAATGGTTATCCACTCCAGTATTCTTGCCTGGAGAATTTCATGGACAGAAGGGCCTGGCGGGCTACAGTCCATAGGGTTGCAAAGAGTCAGACATGACTGAGTGACTGTTACACTACGGATCTAAAAGATTGATTCAAATACATAGACTGGTTCCCCCAACACTGAAATTCTTTTGAAGCTGCCAAGCTGTGTTAAGGGATCACCCTTCTTAAAGTAAGACCATTCTTTTATTTGGGAATGAATGATGATGGCAAGCAACTTCTAGGCTAGATTGTAAAGTCCATTTGTAGGAGAATTTATATATATATATATATTATATATATATGAGACACTATCCTTGATATCAAGAATAGTCAGCAGTTCATGGAATAGGGTCAAGTTAACTGTACACATAGGAAGTGAATGCTGGAACACAGAATTAATAACAACTAGTCCTAACAAAAGTATGCTGCAGGTAATTTAAATATTTTTATTTAACAAATTAAAAAATATATTTCACAGAATCATTGCTTGCAAATGGTTCGAAATGTTTTTAATTTTAACTAACGGTGGAAGAAATAAATGTCAGTCAGAGTCTTCCTGGGGTCCAACATTCTTGACTAAGTTAGGACCATTTTTGAAAGTGCCATTAGTTTCCTTAGAAAACTAGGAAATTGTGAATAAAGATAGGTTTATGTTACTAAACTGTGCTCCTGTGACTTAAAAATTAACTTAAGTATCTAACATGCAATTCAAAAATTACATGGAGGATTTAAACTATTGATTATATTTTTGAGCAGACATTGGAATTTATGGTTTGATGTGTACACTGAAAATTTGTCTTTTTACATGTTTACACAACATGGATTTAAAATAACAAATGTAAGATGGGAAACTGAAATCAGTGAGATATTTATTGACCTCTTATCATGTTTCTTCCAATGAGGCTCTAAAGTTCCTGGAAAATAACCAACTATAGATTGTCAAGTGCATAACCAACAAGCAAATATATAATGCCAGGTATAATAGGAAAGTGAGACATCAAAGAAGTGCAACCCTTTCTGTTTATTTACCATTGAGAAAGAATGTTCTTGATTTGGGAGTTGGAATAAGCACTGATTAACCCTATTAATTCTTTGAGATTGTTAAGATACTATTTTCATCTATAAACAGAGATTTTGGAAGCTACAGTGGACTCTGTGTTGGTGCAAAAAGGAGATGTAATAGGCTTCTCAAGTCATCTGCCTTGAATATCGTGACTGACTCTGATAAAATCAGATCTGTCAACAGATGTTTTCATAAAGCAAAGCAGAGAATACTGATTATATATTTTATCTGGACTACATTGTCATGCTTTTTGCTTTTAACTAGGAAAGAAATTTCTACTATGTAAGTGACCATACTGTTTACTGCATTAAAGATAGAGCTGTTGTTGTTTTAGTCACTAAGTCATGTCTGACTCTTTTTGTGACCCCATGGACTGTAGCCCACCAGGCTCCTCTGTCCACGGGATTTTCTGGGCAAGAATACTGGAGTGGGTTACCATTTCCTTCTCCAGGGGATCTTCCTGACCCAGGGATCAAACCTGTGTCTCCTGCATTGCAGGCAGATTCTTTACCACTGAGCCATCAGTGAAACCCCAAGGACAGAGCTGAATATGAGGAAATTAGTTAAGAATTTCTAGACCAATAGAAAAATCTATTAACCAGAAAGTATTGGTTGAGTACCTTGTAAGAGTATACAGGGCTAGGGGCTATTTATATTTTGGGGACTATAGGCTTGGGAGATGTAGAAATGGAAAACTTTGGAAGAGCACTTATAAAAAGTAAAAGAGATGGTGCTAAAATAAAAATATAAGAAATGATGCTGTGTTAACTTTAAGAAACACAAGATTTGGTTGAGAAGACTGGATTAATAAACATTAAAACAGTGAATAGTTTAAGATAACATTGAATTGTGGAACCCTAGTAAACTATTATAGAAATATATAGTGAAGATAAATAAGTATGAATAACCAAGCAAGGATTAGTAGAGAGAGTAATATTTGCAACTTTGAATTGGAGCATGGAAAGAGTTGTAGAATTAAGACAGATAGAGGGCAGAGCTTTCTGGGCAAGAAAAACAAAATGATTGATGATGACCTGGATGCATGAATGAACAGAGCATGTTTTTGAGAGTGAGAAGGGAGAAGAGCTTCATATTAGGTAATAGTGATTAATATTTGTGGATAGGTGGCATAAGGCCAGATTATTTATGTTCTTGAAACTTGGTCATTAGAGATAGACATGATGATGAAAATTATGGACAGTTACTCTGACTTTCTTCTTTGTAATAGTCAACAAATATTTATTGAGCACCTGCTATGTGCCAAGCACAGGTAGAACAGTGGTGAACCTAATCTGATTATTGCCAAACCTCATGAAATTGTATTCTAGCAGGGAATCTAGACTTTAAATAACTAATTATACAATTGACTCTTCACTTATGGCTTTGGTTAGCTCTACAAAGGGAAAGTACAGGGCATCATGAGTGAGTGGAACTAGTCTGAGATAGAAGGCAGACTAGTGCCTTAAGAAGTAGTGTTTGGGTTGAACCAAAGAAGAGTGAGATGATCGAGCAAATGGGAGGCAGTGGAGGGGCGGAGTTTTATAGTCAGAGGACACAATACACGTCAGGACACATCGGCAGGATGAAGCCTGCCATGATTGAGGAACTTCAAGATCAGTGTGACCAGAATTCAGAAATACACAGGAAATAGGATAAGATGGTCTAAAATGCAGTTTGCGAGGGAGGCAGATCAGATGGTGCAGACTCTCCAAGATTTTGGTCTTTGACCTACATATGGTAAAAAGCCACTGAATGATTTGAAGCAATTGGGTGGCATGTTTATGTTCTAAAAAAATGATTCCAATAGCCATATGAATTGAAGGAAGGCAAGAGTACCAGAAACCACTTTGAAGCTGAGGCAGTAGTTGAATTAAGAGATGAAGATGGTTTTGGACTAAGGTGGTTGTAGTAAAAATGGAGATGGGTGTTCATGAGGCAAAACTGATCACATAAACACAATGCGGAAAGCAGTATTTAAAGACTGGCTCACTGTCATCAATATTCAAGTGGGTCAATGTGGGTTTTGTATGGATATGGAGAAACCACTCGCAGACTGTGACAATAATCTGAGGAGGTCATGGAACTTGAAATTGGGAATGGAAGTTGGAAGACGTGTTTGAGACATTAAAATTCTCTCTCTCTATATATAGATTTTTTTGACCCCAAAGTTTTAAGTCTTAGTGAATTGAGTTGGTCTTAGTGGCTAGAGGAAGAAAGTAGTATGGGGATGAAAAATGACTGAGTCATTTCATAAGTGTTGTTTGTAGTGCTAAATAGCTGTAAAGAGAGACATAAATGTGATTCTATTTGGGAGGACATCAGTACAAATTTGAGATTGAATTAAAGTGATAAGATGTGTAGAGTTTGTCAAGGAAAGAGGATAGAGAATGAAGAATAGCAAACTAAGGCACTGATTCTGAAGTTGGTGGAAGGAATAAATAGGTGTCACCCATGACTTGGCATACATCTGGGAACATAGTACCTCTCAGTAAATCCCTTTTTAAGGCCTCTTAAATTTTAGCTATTTAGTTTATGTTCAACTATTGAAATAAGCAGAGTCCTCTCCCAAATGTCTGTAGTTTGCCACGTTTAAGAATGTTACATTGTTGTCATAAGTAGACTTACAATCATTTTGAAATGCATAGAAATATTGAATCACTATGTGTATAAGAGGAACGAACATAGTGTTGTAGGATAATTGTACTTCAAAACAAACAAGCAAGTAAACTCATAAAAAAAGATCAATTTGTGGTTACCAGAGGTGGGGTAATTGGATGAAGGCAGTTGAAAGGTACAAACTCCCAGTTATAACATATATAAGTCAATAAGTGATATGATGTACAACATGATGAATATAATTAATGCTTCTGTATGTTATGTATAAAAGTTGTTAGAGTAAATCCTGAGTTATCATCACAAGGAAAAAATTTTTATTTCTTTAATTCTATATCTATATGAGATTATGGATGTTCACTAAACATTGTGATAATTATTTCTTAATGTATGTAAGTCACTAGGCTGCACACCTTTAAGTTATCTAGTGCTCTATGTCAATTATATCTCAATAAAAACTGGTAAAAAGAGAATACGTTACATTGAGATAAGAAATAAAGGGAGGAGAGACTAGCTGGAGAGTGTTCATATAATTCTAGAAATAGAGAGTTTAAATAATGCCTTCTAAATATTTAATTAGAACTGATGAGCAAGTTATCCAATATATGCTTAAGTTCATAGAAATTTTTTAAATAAAAATATGAGCTTATTCTTTCAGTAAATATTTCTGTTTAAAAACTATTTATTTGTTTTTGGCTGTATTGGGCTTTGTAGCTGTGTGGACTTTCTCTGCTTGGGAGGGCCGCTTTCTAGTGGTATTCTGGCTTCCCATTGTGGTGGCTTTGCTTGTTGCAGAACACAGGCTCTAAGGCACACGGGCTTCAGTAGCTGTGGGGCGTGGGCTCAGTAGCTGCGGCTCCAAGGCCCCAGCGCACGGGCTCAATAGTTGTGGTACACGGGCTTAGTTGCTCCACTGCATCGTGGGATCTTCCCAAATCAGGAGTGGAACCCGTGTCTCCTGCTGTGGCAGGCGGATTCTTCACCCCGAGCCAGCAGGGAAGCCCCAGTAAATATTTCTTGAGAGCTTACATGCTTGACACTGTTCTTGGTTCTATTGATTTTAGTTTTGGTTATGGAATCTACATTTTAAAGGAGCGAGATAATCAATAAACAGGTAAATAAAAGAAAATATCAGAGAGCTATTGGATATTTATAAATCATGCCAGGAAATGGAGCTCACTTTAGATTGGGTGTTCAGGCAAGGACTTACTTGAGGAAGCAATGTCTAAAATGACACCTTAAAACATAAAAGCATAGTCATTACACTATTTAAGTCTATAAAGAAGGATATATACTTCACTATCGGTTTACATAAGATTAATGAATCTATCTGTGTTCAGTAGCAGTAAAAACCTTGATTTGATTTGTTTTGATTCTTCATTCAGGTCCATAAAAGACAGAAAAGAAGGGCAGAGAGCAAAACACTGAACATGGATGTGGCTCTTTGTGTGCTTTACTTCCATAATTCTGCATTCAACTTCAAAGAAAAAGCTACAGGCATAGTTTTTTCTCTGTTTCTTATTTTGCCTATGAACTTCAGAGTTCATTTTTAAAAGCATTTAAAAAAATCAACCTGTTATTAATATATTCACGGAGACTTTTAAGCTGCATCGTGATAAAATGTTCTGTAAAGCAATACTACCAATAACATCAGGCAAATGTATCACAAGTGTTGACTGGGTAATGGGGTTTTTCAAAAGTAGTCATTGGGGGACTTCTCTGGTGGTCCAATGGTTAAGACTTTGCCTTCCAATGAAGAGGGTGTGGGTTCCATTCCTGGTTGAGAAGCTAGGACCCACATGCCTTATGTCCAAAAAAAACCAAAACAAAAAACAGAAGCAATATTGTAGCAAAGTTAATACTAAAAAAAAAATAGTGATTGAAACTGGAGCTAAGAAATATTTGTATAGTTAACAGAAAAGAGAGGACTTGAGCCAATTCATTGCTAATCAGTTCCGTATCAGTAACTATATAATTTATATGGCAACCCACTCCAGTGTTCTTGCCTGGAGAATCCCAGAGGCTGCAGAGCCTGGTGGGCTGCCGTCTATGGGATCGCACAGAGTTAGACACGACTGAAACAACTTAGCAGTAGCAGCAGCATAGAGATTAAGGACATTTTCCCCATGTCTAATGATATTTATATTTCAATACATTACAAAATTTTTAACTTGTTGAAGTTATCAAGTAACATTTTTCTTTTCAAGACATTTCTTAATTGCCTACATCACAATTTTGAGAAATATTGGCATTTTCTAGTCACATGTGCTTAATGTAGTTTTGGGAATCCATGTTCAGACTTGATCTATTGTTTAACAGTTTTAATTAATCGATTTTCAAAAATAGGCACATGTGCACAGACTTTTAAAAAATTAAAAGTTGCATACGGCTATATGGTTAAAAGTAGGCCCCAGTTATTTGAGTTTTACTCTTTAGAAGTAACTAGCAGTTTCTTGAGGTTTGGAAACTGTTTTAAAATTTAAATTTAAATTCCTTTGTGTGAAAGTTCCTCAAATTATAATTATATTGGACTTGGGAACATTTTTCTGCTTTTTCACAACTTTCTCTAAACTACAATGTCAAGATTGGATTTAAAGATAAATCATTAAATATTTCAGAACTGTTGAGGTTATCTTTGATGAATGCTGGGCTCCAGTGAAATCATATTGTTTATTCTTTTTGAAATTCACATTTCAGAGCCTTAAAGGAAAGTTATGGACAGTGTCCCTCAGAAAGGTATTTGTGTATGCCTCCAGGGATTTTGTGAACTTTGTTGTGACTACAGGGAGTTCACAATTAGGTTTAGTTTGTAAACTATTTTCCTTACAGTCCCAAATACATGACAAACTTTCAAAATGCCAAGATAATTAGTGGTTCTCCACTCATGTCAAATTAACTAATCTTTAAGCTTTGACCTGAGCCCTCATCAGTATCCTTCTCTTCAATTTCTGAACTCTTGTGAATCAGTTAAAAAATTTCAGAACAGAGCGTCCTCATGGAATAAAAAGAAGATGCTTCTCAGTTCCTAATCTCTGTCCTAACAGTGGCCTAATGTCCAGTCCCCCTTTTCCTTAGTAGGCAAATTAGTAATTCATGTGTCTGTTGTGCAAAATCCCCTTAATTCTTGCTGTTTATCCTTCTGTCAGGGTTGAAGTTTAATCAGACATTCTGTGAAGCTGTTACATTCTTCTCTCTAGTTTCAAAGCTAACCTTTCAGTTCAGATTGTCCACCTTGGAGCAGCAGTGACTGACAAAGGAGAAGTTGCAGCAGCATTGCCTGGTAGTATGAAGAAGGAGCATTATGCAGTTAGGTAAGTGAATAAATAATGACTTAAATTTTCTCAATAGCATATTATAAAGAAAACTTTGGACATCGAGTATATTGTTAACTAGTGCCTAAATTGGGGAACAAACCAAGGATGTGAGCAAACATTACTTTCTCATCAGTCACAATTACGCTGACTGTTCTAGAACAGACAAGGAAAAGTGAGGTGAGAGGAAAAGAAACCTTATTAGACACTATGCTCGGTGCTTTACATTTATGTTTTCATTTAATCCTCCTGAAAACTTTATGTAAGCCTCAGCCTCATGTTTCAGAGCCAAAACGAGGCTCAAAGAGATTACTTAAAGAAAGAAGAGTCAAAAGGAGGAATGTATAGATATCACAGAATCAGGTCAGGATATTCTTATATTTAAACAGACAAAAACTCAATAGAGAATATTATGATTTATTTCTCTATCTCAATAGTTAAGAAAAGCCTCAAGTTAATAAAATCTCAACACTTTGAATTTATAAATGGTCAAAATATCAGGTCATTTAACAGAAAATAAAAACCAGAGACCATTTGATGGGGAAAAATATAATAACTGTAAAGTGAATTGAATATTTCATTTTGAGTTCAGTTGCTATGGTATCATGGAAATATAATTTATAAATGCATACTTGCTTCACATTTTACATATTTAGAAATTATATCTACATTCATAAGTATATCAGTATTTGAATTTCTTAACCAAAAAATATTCATTTTTATGTTTGAAAAATTTCCAGCTTTATTGAGATACAATTGTCAAATAAAAATTATATATATTTCAGGTGTACAATGTGATAGATTTTAAAAATTTGTTTATTTTTTAATTAAAGAATAATTGCTTTACAGAATTTTGTTGTTTTCTATCAAACCTCAACATGAATCAGCCATCAGTTCAGTTCAGTTGAGTCGCTCAGTTGTGTCCGACTCTTTGCGACCCCATGAATTGCAGCATGCCAGGCCTCTCTGTCCATCACCAACTCCTGGAGTTCACTCAGACTCATGTCCATCGAGTCAGTGATGCCATCCAGCCATCTCATCCTCGGTCGTCCCCTTCTCCTGCCCCCAATCCCTCCCAGCATCAGAGTCTTTTCCAAAGAGTCAACTCTTCTCATGAGGTGGCCAAAATACTGGAGTTTCAGCTTCAGCATCATTCCCTCCAAAGAAATCCCAGGGCTGATCTCCTTCAGAATGGACTAGTTGGATCTCTTTGCAGTCCAAGGGACTCTCAAGAGTTTTCTCCAGCACCACAGTTCAAAAGCATCAATTCTTCAGTGCTCAGCTTTCTTCACAGTCCAACTCTCACATCCATACATGACTACGGGAAAAACCATAGCCTTGACTAGACGGACCTTTGTTTGCAAAGTAATGTCTCTGCTTTTCAATATGCTATCTAGGTTGGTCATAACTTTTCTTCCAAGGAGTAAGCGTCTTTTAATTTCACAGCTGCAATCACCATCTGCAGTGATTTTGGAGCCAAAAAAAATAAAGTCTGACAGTGTTTCCACTGTTTCCCCATCTATTTCCCATGAAGTGATGGGACCGGATGCCATGATCTTCATTTTCTGAATGTTGAGCTGTAAGCCAACTTTTTCACTCTCCACTTTGGTATACTATGTATCTCCTCCTTCCTGAATTTCCCTCCCAACCCACCCCTCTAGATTGATACAGAGCCCCTGTTTGAGTTTCCTGAGCCATACAGCAAATTCCTGTTGGCTATCTATTTTACATATGGTAATGTAAGTTTCCATGTTACTCTCTCCATTCACCTCTCTCCTCTCCTCTCCCCATGTCCATAAGTGTGCTCTCTATGTCTGTTTCTCCATCGCTGCCCTGCAAATAAATTCTTCAGTACCACTTTTCTAGAGTCCATATATATGCATTAGTATACGATATTTATCTTTCTCTTTCTGACTTACTTCACTCTGTATAATAGGCTCTAGGTTCATCCACCTCATTAGAACTGACTCAAATGCATTCCTTTTAATGGCTGAGTAATATTCCATTGTGTATATGTACCACAACTTCTTTATCCATTCATCTGTTGATGGATATCTAGGTTGCTTCCATGTTCTCGCTATGGTAAATAGTGCTGCAATGAACAATGGGATGCATGTGTCTTTTTCAATTTTGGTTTCCTCAGGGTATATGCCTAGGAGTGGGATTGCTGTTCTTGCCTGGAGAATCCCATGGACGGAGGAGCCTGGAGGGCTACAGTCCATGGAGTTGCAAAGAGTAGGACACGACTGAGCGACTTCACTTTCACTTTCACTTTAGTGGGATTCCTAGCTTTTTAAGGAATCTCCATACCATCTTCCATAGTGGCTATATCAATTTACATTCCCACCAGCAGTGCAAGATTGTTCCCTTTTCCCCACACCCTCTCTAGCATTTGTTGTTTGTAGACTTTTTGATAGTGACCTCACTTTCACTTTTCACTCTCATGCATTGGAGAGGGAAATGGCAACCCACTCTGGTGTTCTTGCCTGGAGAATCCCAGGGACACAGGAGACTGGTGCGCTGCTGTCTCTGGGGTCGCACAGAGTCGGACACGACTGAAGCGACTTAGCAGCAGCAGCAGCAGCAGCAGACTTTTTGATGATGGCCATTCTGACCTGTGTGAGGTGATATCTCATTGTAGTTTTGATTTGGAAGGAATGATGCTAAAGCTGAAGCTCCAGTACTTTGGCCACCTCATGCGAAGAGCTGACTCATTGGAAAAGACTCTGAGGCTGGGAGGGATTGGGGGCAGGAGGAGAAGGGGACGACCGAGGATGAGATGGCTGGATGGCATCATAGACCTGATGGATGTGAGTCTGAGTGAACTCCGGGAGATGGTGATGGACAGGGAGGCCTGGCGTGCTGCGATTCATGGGGTCGCAAAGAGGCGGACACGACTGAACTGAACTGAACTGAACAATGCACTTCATTAATAATAATAACAATAATAATATTTTACCTATTTAGAAATTACATCTGCATTCATAATATGTTAGTATTTGAAATTCTTAACAAAATATTACTCACTTTTATGTTTGAAAATTTTCCAGCTTTATTTAGATACAATTATCAAATTAAAATTATATCTATTTCAGGTGTACAATGTGATAGTTTTATATATATATATACACACACACAGACTGAAAAAATTATCACAATCAAGTTAATTAACATACCTATAACCTCACATAGTTACTGCTCTTTTGTGTGTGTGGTGAGACCACAAAGACATATTTCTCTGGTTTTTTTTTTTTTTTTTAATTATTTCTTTAGGTGCATTGGGTCTTGGTTGTCGTATGCAGGCTCTTACTTGTGGCGTGGTAATTTTTCTTTAGTTGTGGTGCAAAAGCTCCAGAGCAAGCCGGCTCAGTAGTTTGCGGCAGGCTTAGGCACCAGGTTAGTTGTTCCTCAGCATGTGGGGATGTTAGTTTTCTGACCAGGGATGGAACCGGCGCCCCTGCATTGGAAGCCAGATTCTTAACCATGGGACCACTGGGGAAGTCCCTTAAGCATAGTCTCTTAAATTTACCGTGTAGTTTTTGTTGTTTTTGCTGTAAAAATTATTGCTTCCGTTTGGTTCAAGGGTTCAGAGAGGGCTCCAGGGTTGTTGGAAAACAAAACAAAACAAAACTGCATAGAGGCTGGAGAGAGAAGCTTCAGGCAGAAACCCTGACACCAGAGGGTCTTTCAAAGGTCGCTGGGCTCCAGAGGCTCCTAGTCGTTGCTTGAGGGTGAGCCTTTCAAAGCGATACTCGCCCAGGCCTGCCTGGGGACCAGCCAGCCTGTGGAGGTTGGTCAGGTGGTCGCCATCTTGATGCGCTTCCCCTGCTCAGGTAGGACCGGCTTTCCAGGAAGTCTCCGCGGTGGGGGCCTGGCGGGCGGAAGTCAGGCCGTGAAGATCCAAAACGGCCTGGTTCAGGGTCTTCTCCATGAGAACGGCCGCTTCCAGAGCGTCCTGGGTTTTTCCGCACTCGAGACGGCTTCTGCTTGTCCTGGAAGAGGGCCGGTTTTGCATTTTCACAAGGCTCTGGGCGCCCCTGGCACTTTCCCTCAGCCGATTGGCGGGAAAAGTGCCCCCACATCCTCCAGAGCCACGCCGTGACTGTCGAAATAGAAGCCCAGAGACAGGTAAGTGTAGAGGCCCTCGCAGCCGCAAGCTGACCAGGTGGTGGACGGCAGCCTCCATCTGGGTAGAATAATTTTGAGGAATATGGGAGCTCACAGTTGATCAACGGTAAGGAGCTAAGCTCAAAAGCTAGTGTTAGCTGGTCCCGGAGGCCCAGGATAGCTGAGAAAAAAGGGAGGAAAAAGGGGGTTTTTTGGCTGCAATGAAAGCCATGTGAGACCTTACCTCCCTGGCCAGAAATGGAACCCATGTCCAGTTGCGGTATAAGGGTGGATTCTTAACCACTGAACCATCAGGGAAGATCCATAAGACAGCATAAGTAACTAACTGTTGTTCACATGCTGTACATTAGATTCCCAGAGCTTATTCATCTTATAACTAAAAATTTGTATCC
The DNA here is from genome assembly GCF_001704415.2 of Capra hircus. NCBI lineage: Eukaryota > Metazoa > Chordata > Mammalia > Artiodactyla > Bovidae > Capra > Capra hircus. The sequence goes on from NC_030814.1 coordinate 22,361,873, forward strand.
TTTGACCAACAGCCCCTGATTCCCCTCACTCCCAGCCCCTGTCATCTACTCATTCTACTCTCTGGTTTCATGAGTATGACTTTTTTTAGATTCCACATATACAAGTGAAATCATACAGTATTTGTCTTTCTGTAGCTGCCTTATTTCACTTAGCATAAGGCTTCAAGTTTCATCCATGTTATAATTGGCAGGATTTTCTGTTTATGCTGAATAATATTCCTTTGTATATATATATAAATATTATACACAAAGGAATATTATATATGTGTATATCTGCCTATCTATCTATAGCACTCTTTTTTATTATCCCTTCATCCACTGGTAGATACTTAATTTGTTTCCATGTCATGGCTATTGTGAATACTACTGCATTAAACATGTTAAGTGCATATATCTTTTTGAGTTAGTGTTACTATTTACTTTGGATATATAACTAGAAGTAGAATTGCTGGATCATATGGTAGTTCTATTTTTGATTTTTTGACGAACCTCTATACTATTTTCCATAGTGGCTGGATCAATTTACATTTCCACTAACGTTGCATGAGTGTTTGTTTTCTTCTCCATGTCCTGGCCATAACTTATTTCTTGTTTTTTTTTTTTTTTTTTTGGTAACAGGGATCCTAACAAATGTCAGGTGATATCTCTTTGTGGTTTTGATTTGCATTTCTCTGATGATTAATAATATGGAGCAGTTTTAAAGGTATAGTTGTTTCTTGGTATTCTTGGGGAATTGTCCAGGATGCCCATGGATACCAAAATCCAAGGATGCTCAAGTCCTTTATATGAAAATGGTGTGGTACAGCCAGACCTCTGTATGTGTAGGTTCCTCATCCTCAATTTAACCAACTTCAGATAGAGTTAGAAGTTAAATGTAAACCTTGTGGATACAGAGGGCTGACTGTACCTGTTCGTCATTTGTATGTCTTTGGAAATAAGTCTGTTTGAGTTCTTTGCCATTTTTTAATTAGGCTATTAGTTGTTTTTTTTGTGTGTGTGAGTTCTTTATATAGTTTGAATATTAACCCCCTTAACAGACATATGGTTTGCAACTTTTTTTCTCCCATTCTGTAGGTTGCCTTTCATTTTGTTGATTCTGTACAGAAGCTTCTTAGTTTCATATAGTCTCATTTGTTTATTTTTGCTCTTTTGCCTGTGTATAGTGTGAAATATTGTCTTTAATTTCATGGAAAGAAATTTCATGTTCATTGGAACTATGTTTACTATAGATGATGATATGGCTGTACAAACATATTAACCCTAACTTTAAGTAGTGACAATTTGTACTGCCTTGTGTCTGAATATGTCAAAAGTGTCTTTGATGATCAAAAGAAAGTTGATATTAACATAACCCACATTTGGTACTCAAGAATAATCAAATATATAACAACATTTTTTCCTTTAAATCTTTGAATTTAAACACACTCTTGAATTTGTGGTTCTGCACGGAGAAGGCAGTGGCAACCCACTCCAGTACTCTTGCCTGGAAAACCCCATGGGCGGAGGAGCCTGGTGGGCTGCCGTCTATGGGGTCGCACACAACTGAAGCGACTTAGCAGCAGCAGCACACTCTCCTAACTGCATGGAAAGCAAGTTGACACTGGGCAAAACTGTAACATAAGGGATGTTCATAACTCCTAATTTAGTAACGGATTGTTCGGCTCCTTTTGCCTTCATAGTTGTTTCCTATTCCTACACCCTTATTCCTCCTTGAAGACAGCCAGTTCTTTGTCTTTTCTGATTTTACCCTGGTAATTTTTGCTGTAGGGATGGGATTGGAAGAAACTAACTCCTGAGGTGAAAATTGCTTATATGGTTTAATGCCTTATTTCTTAAAACACAGTGTAGGTCAATGGAGTGAAAATTGTTTTATTTAACAAGCACTCACTCACCATTCTGTGTGAGTGTTTTATAAATGTTAATCATTTAATTTTCACAATAACCTATTAGGTAGATTTTTCACTGTGGAATTTCTCAAATAATCAGTAGAGGAAAGGTTGGGAAGCAGTTGATCCCTTTATGTTTGAAATCATTTCGTGAAATGAAATTCTGTTTCAGTGGCCAGCCGCATTTTTACTCCCATGATGATAATCATGAACCAAGACAAATCAAGCACAGGATCTTGTGGTCAGTCTGGTTTTCTGTGTGGCAGTGACGATAAGACTCAATTAGACCCTTACAACAGGAGTTTTACTGACTCATGTTACAAGAAATGTTCACATCTAATTTTAAAAAGTTTTACAGAGGTTTGCTAATTCTTGAATTTTTACTATATGTATAATTGAAGTGTAAGTTAATTTTTTATGTTATACACCTTTTATATGTAGTATTTTAGTAGGTTAAAAAGTTTATTTTTGACTTTTGGAGTATCTAGTATGATTTCAGTTTTAAAATTTAAGTTTAAATTTTTAAATTCAATTTTAAGTTTATAAAAACATGCATATTCTTAGAGAAGGCTTTCTTCATAAGAGTGAAAATGAATTGTATATTTATTCTCAGTAATAGTGCTATATGTGTGTGCTGTGCTGTGCTGTGCTTAGTTGCTCAGTTGTGTCCGACTCTTTGTGACTCCATGGACTGTAGCCTTCCAGGCTCCTCCGTCCATGGGATTCTCCAGGCAAGAATACTGGAGTGGGTTTCATGCCCTCTTCCAAGGGATTTTCCAGACCCAGGGATTGAACCCCTGTCTCTTATGTCTCCTGCACTGCCAGATGGGTTCTTTTTTTAAAAATTAATTAATTAATTTTAATAGGAGGATAATTATTTTACAATATTGTGATGGTTTTGCCATACATCGACATGAATCAACCACGGGTGCACATGTGTCCCCCCCCCATCCTGAACTCCACTCCCACCTCCCTCCCAACCCCATCCCTCTGAGTTGTCCCAGAGCACCGGCTTTGAGTGCCCTGCTTTATGGATCAAACTTGCACTAGTCATCTCTTTTACATATGGTAATATACATGTTTCAGTGCTAGTCTCTCAAATCATCCAACCCTTCACCTTCTCCCACATAGTCCAAAAGTCTGTTCTTTACATCTGTATTTCTTTTGCTACCTTGCATATAGGATCGTCATTCCTGTCTTTCTGAATTCCATATATATGCATTAATATACTGTATTGGTGTTTCTCTTTCTGACTTACTTCAGTCTGTATAATAGGCTCCAGTTTCATCCACCTTATTAGAACTGACTCAAATGTGTTTTTTATAGCTGAATAATATCCCATTGTGTATATGTACCACAATTTCCTTATCCATTCATCTGCCGATGGACACCTGGGTTGCTTCCATGTCCTAGCTTTTGTAAAGAGTGCTGCAATGAATGTTGGGGTACATGTGTCTCTTTCAATTTGCCAGATCGGTTCTTTACCACTAGCACTGGCTGGGAAGCCCAATAGTGCTACACAGAGGTATTAATATATTTTAAGAGTATCATAAATTCTTTTTTAAATTTTTAGTTATTTAACCCTGTTTAATGGGTGACAATATTTAAATGTGAAATCAGTTCAGTTCAGTTGCTCAGTCGTGTCTGACTCTTTGCAACCCCATGGACTGCAGCACGCCAGGCCTCCCTGTCTATCGCCAACTCCTGGAGTTTACTCAAATTTATGTCCATTGAGTCGGTGATGCTATCCAACCATTTCATCCTCTGTCGTCCCGTTCCCCTCCCGCCTTCAATCTTTTCCAGCATCATGTCATTTTAACTGTTGAATAATACTTCTCTATCCAAAGACTTCAAAACCCCCTTCTAAGTATATGAAAGAATGAAAGGATTAAAATTCACACAATAACTATTTTAACTGGATTATTACCTAACTTTTTAGAGTATGTGGAAGAATCACTAAGAAAAATTATGTAAACAGTGAATGCAACAGAAAAGAAAAAGTGCTAAGAAGAGTAGACTGATTTTAATTAAGAAATATGAAGTTATAACTTTAATTGCAAATCTCATATGAAAAATTGATACGAAATTTGTCTACTCTGAAGCTTATTATTATATGGTACTTCTATAGTATTTGCCATTTGACTTCTCAACTGATAATTTCTCAAAAAAAATCTTTGAAGAAATAGTACAACTTTGTGGTTAAGGTCAATACAGACAGGTGATAACAGTAATTCTTAAACTGTATTGTAGTTATGGTGGATTAAGTCAGACAAAAAAAATGTGCAGCTCAGTTTAACATTATTCATTTAAATTACTGAGTCATATTCTATGAAACATTTTGTTGATACTATGACATTTATAACAGCTGATTGGACCTACCCAATATATAGGATGGAGGACAAATTCTACACATTGATAAGAATTCAGCTTTCCTTATGAACATCGTTTAAATTCAGAAAAGCATTCATCTGTATTGCAGCTTCACTTTGTGCTTAAGAGATGTACTTCTAGAACTAGTTTTTGCAATACTGATGCTTTGCAAACTTACTATTTAATAAAAATTGAATTCTGGATAATTCCCTTTTGTCTTCCCATCTACCACAAGGAATTAAGGAGGAGGAAAATAAAAATAAAAGCTTGTTGTAATGAAATACTTAGGGAAAAGATTATAGAGCCTCTTATTTTTTTTCCCAATAGCTATAAATTTAGGGCATTCAAAAGAATTTATGCAAAATCAAAGCTGAAATGAAAACTTTCTCTTTTTCCTAAGGAATTTAGTTCAGTGACTATAATATGCTCATACTACATCTAAAGTCAGAAATGAGTTGATCTGTAGCTTCACTACATACAGATTCCTTGAGAAGCATCATATGATTGTTGATCTGAAATGTGCATTAGATGTATTATCTAAATGTTGTCAACCACTGTAGTAAATTTATGACAAAGTAAGAAAGATACTTTTTCAGTGATTCACATGAGAGTTTATCATATTTCAAAATGTTTGCAATTTATTATTAGTCATTGTTTCCTGCACAGTTATTGGTACCAATCACATTTTACAGATTAGGAAATAATTTGGACATATACTAAATAAAGTCTAAATAAGGTAAAATCATTATCAAGATGTTTTACAAAGATGGGATTTGGGGACGTGTTTACAAAGATGGGGTTTGGGGGCATGTCCTTAGACTTGAATGAAATGCTAAGTTCTGTGCCAATAGAACATGAAATATTCAAAACCGATGGCATGTGGTGGCATCATAGTTAATAAATCACTGCCTATAATTGGTTGTGATGAAGTACCTTCTGAAAAAAGTACCTTTGGAGTCTAAGTGGTTACCATACTTGACCGTTGTGGCTGAATTAATAACTGAAGGAACCTTAGTGTGGGATGGACTCTACCGAATGAACTGGAACATTTACAGAAAGAAAATTCAGAAACACCAACTTTTAACTCTTAGTTTAAAGCATGGTCAGAGAACCTGTGAACTTCTATAGTAGCCTTAAATTAATCTCTTATTTCTTATACCCAAAGTACCAGTATTACTGGAAATTAAACACAAAATTTAATAGTAAAGATTACAAAGTGTTTTTTTTTTAAGTAGATTTTTTCCTATTCTTTTTCAAATTTGTTTCCCATTTAGGTTAGTAAAGATATCAGAGTTATAAGTTGAATTCACAGGCTCACCACATACTGAAAGTCAGGACATCCATTGGAAGATGTGGGACTCTGAAACTTGGAATGGAGGCATTGCCAATGAAAACAGCTTGCCTACGGAAGGAAGACTAAGGAAGACTAATCTTCCCTGGCTTGCAAATCCTATACTAACTCTACCCAAGGCACTACTATGAAAGAGCATGCCCATTCTCCTCAAGACTCACCCCAACTATTCTGTGTAGATGCATTACTAGATCATAACTCAGTATGCTCCAAAGTACAAAGTCTCATCCAAGAAGAAATGTTTTATAACCAAGGAGATTGTAAAATTCTGCTGATTTATATTGACAGAAATCCAGGGAATATAAGAGGGAATGAAATCTAAGGGTGTTGGAGCATGGATGGTGGAGTAGAACATTGGGTTTTGTCACTTTTATGGATGTGGGTGCTCTTAACTAAAGATTCTGAGTTTAATGCCCTTAATGCCTGTATGAGCCCCTGGTGGCTCAGACAGTAAAAAAGTCTGCCTGCAGTGCAGGAGACCTGGGTTCAATCCCTGTGTTGGGAAGATCCTCTGGAGAAGGAAATGGCAACCCACTCCAGTATTCTTCCCTGGAGAATCCCATGGACATGGAATCACAAAGAGTCAGACATGACTGAGTGACTTCACTTTCACTTTTAATGCCTGTATAGCTGGTAGACTCTAACAGTTTATTTGCTTCGTTGACTGAAATTTAGATTCAATGGTGAGGAAGGGATGCCATAATTTCTTTGGAATAGTAGAAGTCAAAAGCTTATGGATATAGGAATGTTGGAGTAGGTTTATCATACATGTCATACATAGCCAGCCATTCCTAACCACATCCCCTGAGCCATCCCAGAGGACACTTTACAAAGGCTTGGGGAAGTAAATTAGGGAGGGAAGCACCTGAATCTTTGAATAGCTCTGTGGTGAATTCTTCTGTAGTCCAAATAGCAACACTTAATTTCCAAAAACACATCGGGTATATTTACTATAATGAGTAGCAGAGACATGGTGGTCCAAATTAGAATGTTTGGGCCTGCAGGAATGTTTAACGAAAGGCAGTCCTCTCAGTGGGGAGGATTTCAAGCTGTCTGTTTGCCTGATTTGAGATATGGGTGGAAGTACATTGTATTAGTTTGCTAAAGCTGTCATACAAAGTACCGCACACTGAGTGAGTTACACAACAGAAATTTATTTCCTTACAGTTCCAGAGGCTAGAGTTCAAGATCAAGGAGTCAGAGGGGTGGTTTCTTCTGAGGTTTATCCTTAAATTGTAAAAAGTCCTCTTTCCCCTATGCCTTCACAATTTTTTCCCTTTGCATGTCTGTGTTCTAATATCTTTTATGAACACTAGCTATTGCTGCTTCCCACGAACGGATAATGTTTCTACCTGGGGACCCACATGGTTCCATTGAATTCGGATGTCAGCTGGATATTTTGGGCTTCTCATTCCACTAGACCAAGAGGCTAGAGTGATTAATCCCAAATTACCAATTACCCTTTGGAGGTGTGGGTGTGTATGTTGTGTCTGTGTGTGTGTGCATACAGGTAGAAAAAGCAAGAAAGAAAATGTGCAGAATTGATACTGTCTTAATTTTTATAGCTGGTCATGAAACCATGGTTGATATTTTAAAAACTCCTCCTTCTATTACCGATTTCCTGTTTCCTTTGCCTTCCCTAATCCAGGACTTCAGTTGGTTAGTCCTTTGCCTGACAAGGTCACCCACCCAAACTTTAATATGTGATGGATCTGAATCCTGCTCTTTTTTCGTTAGTTGTAGTTTTTCATTGATTTTTACTGTTGGACATGGAAGTTACTAAGAAGTGCCCAGAGAATTCCAGATAGTGGTCTCCTTGCCCTGTTGGGTAGGTCAAAGGAGTCACAATCAAGACAATGAACACATCTAACACCCCAGTTGGTTCCCTTTTATTGCTTTGTAATTTCTCTCCCCTAACCCCAGCCCTCCGTTTCTCCCCGACCCTCACATACCCAGGTATTCTCTAAATTTTATACACATTTGATCACACAGTGCATATTCTTTTTTTTTTTTTGTCCTGGCCTTTTCTTCACTCAGTGTAATCATCTTTCAAATCATCCATGTTATCGATTGCATCAGTAGTTCAGCTCTCTTTATTCCTAAGTAGTATTATAGTATTATTTTCTGTTGTTTTAATCGCTAAGTCATGTCTGACACTTTTTCAACCCCATGGACTGTAGCCCACCAGGTTTCTCTGTCCATGGGATTTCTCAGGCAAGAATACTGGAGTGGGTTGCCATTCCTTTCTCCAGGGGATCTTCCTGACTCAGGGATCGAACCGATGTCTTCTGCATTGGTTGGTGGATTCTTTGCTACTGAATTACCTACCAGGGGCTTCCCTGATGGCTCAGCGTTAAATAATCCACCTGCACTGTAGGAGAAGTAGGAGATTAGGGTTCGATCCCTAGGAAGATCCACTGGAGTAGGAAATGACAACCCACTCCAGTATTTTTGCCTGGAAAAAATCCCTTGGTCAGAGAAGGCTGCCAGGTTCCAGTCTATGAGGTCACAAAGAGTTGGACACGATTGAGCGACTATTATAGTTTATGGATGTATCACCGTTTGTTTGACAAATATTTATTGACAGATATTTGAATCATTTCCAGTTTTTGACAATTCAAATAAAGCCTCTGTGAACCTTTGTGTCAACTCTCTGTATGGATATTACTTTGATTTCCCTTGAGCAAATACCTAAGACTGGACTAACTGAATTATATGATAGTTGTTGGTTAACTTTTTAAGAAACTACCAAACCTTAGAAAAGTTATTATTTAAAACCAGCACAAGGGTTCTAGGCCCATATCCTCAGGAATTCTTCACATGGCCAGTCTTTTTAATATTAGACATTGAAATAGTGTAGTAGTATCACTGTGTTCATTTGCATTTCCATGATGATTAGTGAAACCATTATTACAATCAAGATATATTCATCACCTTAGAGAATTTCCTTGGTATTTATTTACCATTCATGTATTTTGTTTGGTAAAGGTGATTATTCAAATCTTTAACCTATTTTTCAAAGTGGATTTTTAGAAATTATTAGTGAGTTTTGGTTTTCTGACTTATTTTGGATACAAGTTCTTTATAAGATATTAATTTGCAAATATTTTCTCCTAGTTTGAGGTATTTATTTTCATTCTTTTAACAATGTCTTTTGACAAGTAAAGTCTTTAATTTTGTTGAGGTCTAGCTTATCAGTTTTTTCTTTTATGGATTATGTTTTTGTAGTTACAAAATCTTTGACTAACCCAGTGTCACAAATATTTTCTCCTAGAATTTGGGTAATTTTGGTTTTATATTTAGGTCTATGATCCACTTTATTTTTAATATTTGTGTGCGATATGAGGCATGAAAGTTTATTTTTTTCTATGGCTATTCAGTAGTTCCAGGACCATTTGCTGATAGTTAACAATTCATATTAAATTTTCTCTTTTGGAATAACTAGTATGGTTTCTATTTCCTGACTGCACTCTGACTGATACAACCTGGCTGTCTTGTGAATTGTGATCTGGATTTCTAAATTTTTTAACTAATATTGTTTTCTAGATTGTCACAGCATAATGCATAAAGAGTGTCAAAATGGAGTCCTCATGATAAACATGTAGTTAGTAATATTCATTTTGTTGTAAATAAGTTTAAGAAGTTCTGATTACCCAATACAAGGTGATGAAATATTTTAAGAGGAAATGAATGGTTTCCCAGTCAATGCTCCTACATTTTAAACTTTGGATTCTGAGCACATCTAAGGTTTTGGATTGGAATGGTTATTGTTAAGTGTTAATGCAATACCTAAGTTAAAGTATTAAAAATAAATGACTATCAATTTGTTTTTCCTACATGTTTCTTGGATATAATGGATGAATGGAGGGATAATTTACGTTGGATGAAATCAACCTGCCAATCAACCAGTTAATTAACCAACCAACAAGTAAACAAATTGATGCCTAGATCCAAAATCAAAACAATGGAGTTAGTGAAGTAATAGATGTCAAAAAGGAAGTGTTTTGAACCTTTTTTGGTGACTTAATCACTCATTCTTTTCAACTATTTTTAGGTCATAATACAGATAGAATAGTGATAAAAATGAAGGCCCAACAACTTGGAATCCCTCAAGGGTCTGAAGTTCCTTGTCATTAGAAACTTGATCCTTGAATCAGATTTTTTTTTTTGGATCTTGGTAGGAAGCAGAACGTGGAGATCATAAAGCATATATTTTGTGCTTTTGAACCAACTGCTGCCTGTGCTTTCTCTTTCATAACAATCCCAGGTTTAGGGCATGTTGTGAATTAATGAGTATATAGGTATGACCTATATACTCAAATAGACCAAGCTTATTATTTAATGAAAAAGACTATTCCTTTTAAGTTACTGATTTGAATATATACATACCCTAAAAGTAATTCTTAAATTTCAAACGTTTATAAAATAGCCAGTTGTGCTGTTTCTTTTGCAGCTTGACCAAGCATTCATTTTCTTTTGTACAGTGAAGAGGAAAAAAAAAAAAAGTTTGTAATTTTAAGAGACTTTCTAATGAGGCTGCAAAGAGCCAGGATACATTTGAAATACTGAGAAAGAATTTAAAGCCAGTTTTTAGACCAAAGAATAAAGGAGAGATTGGTTGATAAACTACTCAGAAATAGAAACCATGTTAAAGGTGATGTTTTGGCTGTTAGGCTTTCTTCAGGCCTTAATATATAAAAATAACATTTTTATATTTCTTACTCTGCCCAAGGAAGGCCTCAAAGACAGAATGCTGCCTTTAACCTTATTCTACATTCCATGGAGTATTTTAAAGACTATCAGAATATTGCTGGGGCAAAAATGATTGGGGCTTTGAAAGATCAGAAGAAATCTATCATTATTTTTTTTTAAATAAGCAGACACAGAGAACTTCATCCAAAAAGTTATTCTGAATTCAGTGTTCTAGCCAGAGACTTTTGTAGTAAATAAATAAGACTGACCTAGAGTTCACTGTATTTCTGGATCTGAGTGTTACTTTCTTTTAGGTTGGTTTACTTGAAACTTCACCTATTTTTCTACAATAGATTACTTATATTTTAGTTTTACGCCAAATAGTGGATTAAAAAGTGATTTCAATTGATAACCAAATTGCTCAATACATTTTGCTTATGTTTGCTTTCGTAACAGCTTGAAAATATTATTAAGTTATATGAAGATATTTTCTAGAGATTATTAAAATCATACTATTTTATTTTTTTCTCATTTAATTTTGTATATAGAATTTTTTAAATAAATGAATTAACAGTCTAGGAGAAGTAAAAATCACAGAAATCAAGGCATTAATTCAAAAAACTATTGGCAAGTTGGTCTTTATATATTTTTTGAAAGGAAAAATTTTAATATGCATTATATATTAGATATTACTATGTCAACACTGAGTTTCTTTATTTTTGATATTGAAGTATAGTTGAATGACAATATTATAATATATTCATGTATATAACATAGTGATTTGATATTTTCATACATTATGCTTCATACAAAGTTATTGGTTTGGCCAGAAAGTTCATTCTTGTTTTTCCACAACAACTAATAGGAAAAACCCAGAAAGAACTTTTGGGTAACCCACTGTTACAATGTTATTGACTGTATTTCCTGTGCTGTATATTACATCCCTGTGACTTACTTATTTTGCAACTGGTAGTTTATGCCTCTTAATTCCCTTCATCTGTTTTGCCCATCCCCTAATCCCTCTCCCCTCTGGCAACTACCAGTTCTGTCTGTAAGTCTGTTTCGGTTTTGTTGTATTTGTTCATTTGTTTTGCTTTTTAGATTCCATATGTACAGTACTTGAATTTCTCTGTTTGACTTATTTCACTTTGCGTAATACCCTCTAGGCCCATTCATGTTGTTAATCTTTTTGTTTGTCTACTGAGCAAATATATATGCTCTGAAAAAATGTTCATCTTGACAGGTGTGGCCAGGTGCATGCATGGATTGTGACATTCACTGAGGAGTGCAAGACTGTGTTCTAAATATCTAGGTAGCTGCCAAACTCACCAACTATTTGGGTCACTTGTGAATAAAATATGGAAGAAATATCTGCATAGAATATGGAAAGAGAGTTGCAGAAAGGAGGGCACTATTGATTATTGAAAGTTAACTCTGAACCAAATGCTTTTGCATATCTTATCTTGTTTAATTCTCATAGTAACCTCATTAGAGATAAAGCAAATTCCCGTTACTATATAGCTAGAGAATGTCATATCCAGCACTGATGTGTTTGCTCTCCAAGCTTGCTTCTCTATGACACCAAGTTACCTCTTAAATATATACCAGGTAATATTCATTCATTAATTTGGTAGGAAGCAACAGCTAAATAGTATTCCATCTAATACTATGAAATATATTAAATACTCATGAAAAGTTACATCTTTAGTATTAACTTTTATGTATTCTATAAAAACATGTAGATTTCATATGCTGCTTTTAATTCAAAGTTTATTTTTAGCTTCATTTTAATAATTTTCAGTGTTGATATTTTATAATATTGTTTCTGGGATTAAATGGATTAATGTAACCGAAATGACTAAGTAAAATAAAACAGGCATACCTCTTTTTGTTGCACTTCACTTTATTGTGCTTCACAAATACTGAGTTTTTGACAAATTGAAAGTCTGTGGCAACCCTTTGTCGAGGAAGTCCGTAAGTCCCACTTTCCAATAGCATTTGTTCACTTCATGTCTCTGAGTCACATTTTGGTAATTCTTGTCATAGTTCAAATTTTCATTATTATATAGTTACAGTGATCTATGACCAGTGATCTTAGATGTTACTGTTATAAGTGTTTTGGGGCACCGTGCGGCAACCATGTAAGATGTTGAACCCAATCCGTATACGTTGTATGTGTTCTGACTGCTCCATCGAAGGGCCATTCCCCTGTCTCTCTCCCTCTCCTCAGGCCTCTCTATTTCCTCAGGTAAGATACCAATTAATAACCTTATGATGGTCTCTTAAGTGTTCAAATGAAAGGTTTAGAAGTCTCTCACTTTACATCAAAAGCTAGAAATGATTATATGCTTAGTGAGGAAGGCCCATCAAAAGCAGAGATAGGTCCAAAGCTAGGCCTCTTGCATCACTTACCTAAGTTTTAAAGGCAAAGAAAAAGTTCTTGAAAGAAATTAAAAGTGCTAGTCCAGTGAACATTTGAACGATAAGAAAGTAAACATCCTTATTGCTGATATAAAGAAAGTTTTAGTGGTCTGGATAGAAAATGAAACCATCCACAACATTCCAAAAGCCATCCAGAGCAAGGCGCTAACTCTGTTCAATTCTCTGAAAGCTGGGAGAGGTGTAGAAGCTACAGAAGAAAAGTCTGAAGTTAGCAGAAGCTGCTGGTTCATGGAGCTGAAGGAACGAACCCATCTTTACAACATAAAAGTACAAGATGAAGCAGCAATTACTGGTGGAGAAGCTGCTGCAAATTATCCAGAGGATCTAGCTAAGATAATGAATGACCCTGACTACACTGAACAACAAACTTTCAGTGTAGATGGAACAACCTTATATTGGAAGAAAATGCAGTCTAGAACTTCCATAGCTAGCGAGGAGACATCAGTGTCTGGCTTCAGAGCTTTCAAAGATTGAATGACTCTCTTGTTAGGGGCTAATGCAGCCGATAACTTTAAGTTGAAGCTAATATTATTTATCATTACAAAAATCTACTTTCTGCTTGTGTTCTCTGAATGGAACAACAAAGCCTGGATAACAGCACATCAGTAGACAACATGGTTTATTGAATATTTTAAGTCCACTGTTGAGACCTACTGCTCAGACAGAAAGATTTCTTTCAAAATATTATTGCCTATTGACAATGCATCTACTCACCCAAGAGCTATGATGGAGAGGCACAAAATTAATGCTGTTTTCATACCTATTAACACAACTTGCATTTTATAACTCATGGACCAAGGAGTAATTTCAACTTTCAAGTCTTTTTATTTAAGAAATACATTTTATAAGACTATAGGTATCAGAGAGATGATTCCTCTGATTGGTAGGGGCAAAGTAAATCAAATGTCATTGAGAACATTCATTGGAGAAGGGAATGGCAACCCACTCCAGTGTTCCTGCTTTGAGAATCCCATGGACAGAGGAGCCTGGTGGGCTCCAGTCCATGGGGTGGCAAAGAGTCAGAACCAACTTAGCAACTAAACCACCACCATCTTCAAGGTATTAGTCATTATTACATTCACCTATTCATTGTAAAATCCTCTAGTAGATAACAAAGTTCATCTTCAGTGACTTATAGGGATTCTACAGTGATTAACAAGATTTGGATTAAACAAATCAGTGGTGGGAAAAATTGAATAAAACGGAATTGCTTTTTTTGCTTTCTGAAGGACTGAGTGTCTGTTATACAAGAAAATATCATGATGGTGATAATGACCTTTAATTAAGACTTTTAGAGATGTCATTTGTAAGGAGTCTAATGCTCAGAATGTCACTACTGAACTGGAAGCTCATAGAGAATGTAAAAACAAAGCAAATAGGTCTAGGAATATTCCTGCATAAATTATTTTTATTTAACAAGGATTGTAAACCTTCAGTGCATCTCTCAGACATCCTAGCTCTGCTCACAGAAGGTGCTGGCACTTAGTTTGATGTGCTGTCCCTCTGGTTCTGAATGCCTATTGTTAAAACTGGGAAATAAGATGGAAAAATGTATCTGGGTGGAAATGTCACTCTGTTGATTTGTGAGCTATAAATGTTCACCTTTTAAAAATAATTTAAATGTATAAACGATTAATATTTAAGTTGATATAGCAGCAAAAAAAAAAAAAAAGAACCATGTGAGCCATCCTATACTTTGGTTGTTGCTTTAATATAGGATTTGCACAGGTGAAAAAAAAAACCATTCATGATTCATGCCAAGAGGTCAAAATTTCAACATTAACCGGGGTTTGGAAGAGGTTGAATCCGACCTTTATGGATGGCTTTGAGGGGTTCAAGGCTTCAGTGGAGGAAGAACTGCAGAGGTGGTGGAAATAGCAAGAGAACTAGAATTAGAAATGGAGCTTGAAAATGTGACTGAGTTGCTGCAATCTTGTGATAAAACTAACAGGTTGAGGGGGTTGCTTCTTATGGATGAACAAAGAAACTAGAGGAAATCTATTCCTGTTGATGATGCTGTGAATATTATTGAAATACAGTGAAGGAACTTAGAATATTGCATAAACTTACTTGATAAAGCAGTGAGAGGATTTGAGGAAATTGACTCCAATTTTAAAAGAAATTCTACTGTGAGCAAAATGCTATCAAAAATATTTAATGCTACGGAGAAATCATTTGTGAAAGGGAGAATAAAAAAGGCGAACTTCATCATTGTTTTACTTTAAGAAATTGCTACAGCCATCCCAACACGCTGCAACCACAACTCTGATCATTTAGCAGCCATCAACATTGAGGCAAGATTCTCTGCCCACAAAAAGGTTGTGTATAACTTGCTGAAGGCTTGGATGATGGTTAGCATGTTTTAGCAATAAAGTATTTTTTTCTTAAGGTATGTACATTGTATTTTTAGGCATAATGCTATTAAATATTTGATAAACTACAGTATGGTGTAAACATAACTTTTATAGGTACTGGGAAACAAAATAATGTGACTTGCTTTATTGTGTTATTTGCTTTATCACATTGTTCTTACTCAATAAAGAAATCATCCAGAAACTGGATATCCTATAAAACTTGTATATTTTATATTTTGATGGTAACTCTGAGCTCTTTTTCAAATTTTATTTTTAATTGGAGGATAATTGCTTTACAGTGTTGTGTTGGTTTCTGCCATACAGCAGTGTGAATCATTCATAAGTATTCAAGTATACTCTTGAATCAGTCAAGAGTATGTTTCCTCTTTCTTGAACCTCCCTCCCACCCGGTTATAGGCTCTTATTAGTTAACTTTTATACTATTTAGTATTTAGTAAGATTCTTTTTGAAAGCACCAAGTCATATTTTATATTTCATTCACTAATAATAATAAACTAAATCATAGTGGATGAACTCAAAGTCAAGTAAGATTTTCAAATGAATTGTAATTATTTTTAAGATGGGAAATCTTGTGCTATTTTTCACTATCATAGTTTCTAAAGAGTGGTACAAAGTTGATGTCGGGGTATGTGTCTTTGCAGTTCACTCTTTGTATCATCTGTAAGTGATCTACTGATCAAACCTATCAGGGGATAGCAAACAGTTTCTTACTGTTTGTGTTAAAAGCATTTGCTGAGATTCCCTGTTTTAGCCCAGCTGCAGGACAGTCTACTGAGAATTTGTGGCCTATAACAAATATTTTTTTAAAAAAATCTCTCTGAGAATGTTCTTACAGTGGGTATCTGGAGGGTAGATTAGTCTACTTTAACTGTGTCTTCATGATGAGACCAAGGTAGAGAGGCTTTTTCAATTGTGTTCAAGTATATGAACTAATTACTAGATGTATTTTCAACTTTGAGTCAGAGTCAAATGACCAACACAAAGGACTGACATTCAGAAATCAGTATTTGTTTGGTTTGACATAATGCAAACAATACTTGGAGTAGTTGTCCTCAAACTCTTTAGAGCTATAGCATTCTACCTTTGTGGTCATTGACCATGGATAAATGTGCTATATTAAAAAAAAATTGACTTAAACTAAAATTTTGTTTGTAAAGGGTAAGAAATTATCATAATAACACCTTATTTTGAAATATTTTAAAGAATTCAAAAACAAGGGATCAAAATAAGTGGTTTAGAGCTATACTGACAGCAAAAATTATAATGAATTGTTTCTTAGTGATAAGTTCTGAGAATGGCCATCTGTTTCTGTTTGTGCCTCAGTAGATCATAAAATCATAAATTATTACTAAAAGATAATTTCAAAACTAACTTTGTAAGCACATTTAAATTTTTTCGTAACTAACACTAGAGCAAGTGTAGTAGTAAATGCAGAAAATAAAACTGTATTTGTTAGAATGCTCAAATTTTTTTTATTCAGGAGAAAATTTTTTCTTAAATTGATAACTATTTTACAATACTTATTTACTGAATTTGTACAAGATAGTATTGCTTCTATGAAATTAGTTTTCTGACAAATGATTGTCTTCAATCAACCCTTTGACTCTTGATGGTTTTATAACTTGGTAAAAGAAAAGAAATGACATGTTGCATGTACTAAACAACCCTCTCAGATATATTTCCAAAGTAGTTTTTTCCCCTAGGAAGGACTTCAGGTCATGATTATTAACCAGATACTGAAGAATTAACTAATAAATGTGGACTGTGAGGGTCAAATTAGATTATTACCTGAATTGACTCATGATTTAGTTCGAATTGAGTTAACTGTTTTTTCAACCTATACTTTAGTTTGTTTTTTTTTTTTCCTGCAGAGGTAGTCTTAGCTTTTTACAGTCCCATCTTGATATTTTTATTGTGTTCTTTTTTAGTAGTGCATTCCCATTTATCTTTATGTCATTAAGCAAAATAAGATTCACAATTAAAATGAAAGCCAAACATGGCTTGGCTAAAAAAGGACTTATTTTCCAAAAACAAAGCAGAAACAAACAAGCAAAACCCCTTATGGTTTGATAACTAACTACAATAGTGAGACATTGTGACAAATATCTGTTCCTCAAGATATGCTCCCAGTCCCTCAACCCAGTCTTCAGTGACCGCATGAACCTGTGGAGGCCAAGTAGAAGTGAGACTAGGATAACTTATTTGAAGAGCAAATTAAAAAGGTCCTAACAGTGGAGCAGTGCTCAGAGGAATTGGCAGAGGCTTTTGCATGAAGAAGCAGCAAGGAAGAAAATAGGAAATGCATAAAAACTCTGCACAGCAGTTTTTAGAGCTTTGATAAAATATAAAATGTCTTTAACCCCTTTGCTGTTCTTGCAAACGCCTGCAATTCAAGAATTTTATTATTCTGGGGCTAACGTATTTTAAACCTCAGTAACTGAATGTTTCCTTTGGGATACCTTCAGGCAAACTATATATTGATTTTCTCAGAATGCACTGTATTTTTCATTAGTACCAAGGTTTGGTGGATATCTAGTCATTTGTTCACCAAATTCCTCTGAAAATTAAAATGGACTACTACATTTTGGCTGTGGGAGTCTTCAGAGCACGAATGTTAATTTTTTCTATTAGACACTATCAGGACACACTCTTTTGACATTCATCTTGTGTCAGGACATATGACACCAAATCCTGTCTTTGACTCGATATGTCATTTTCCTCTAAATACCATCCCTTATATGCCATTTGAGTTTGATGACATAGTTGACGTTGCTGAGATCAAAATGTTTTTCTGATTTATATTTTTAAGTTCTAAAGTTACATGGTTTCCTACATAATGCAGATAAAATAAGATCATATCAAATTATACTTTCATTTGAATTATCCAGTTAGTTTAGTTATTTTAAAAGGCAGATCACACTGGCTTTGCTCAATATCCCTTGTTTCATTTGTTGGTAGAAACCTAGTCTGTGCCATAGGTGTTGAGATATTCCCAGTTGGAAGTAGAATTACTCAAGTAATTTTGGTGTACCTTTCAGTCTCATCCTTTATGACCCCCTTCTCATTTCCCACTTGATCTTTTCTTCAAACCTACACTGCCCACCAAGCGAGATATTTATACCAGAGGTCGTGTATTAAAGAAAGCTTCCTTCTTATTTTGTCTTATACTTCTTGATGCCTGGCACAGTTTTGACTCTGCAAGCCACCCCTAAAGATATGTAGTTGGTACCTTTTTTGTTATGTATTTAAATCATCCAGTTTGGCAGTGAGTGAGGAAATTGAGTCCCCTGAATCCACGTATCACCATGGATTCACGGTTCTTATTTAACTCTCATAACAATTTTCTAAAGTAGGTGTATATTAGCATACTAGTTTTACAAATCGGGAAACTGAAGAAATTGTATGTATGGCTGGGTTGTTAATTCAGTGATTCTAGAGGAACTGAGATGTATCCTTTGGCAATGTAAAGCATCTACTATAACAGAATAATTTGAAGAACCAAGGAAGGGCTCAATACAGGCATGTACTTGCTGCCTCTAAACTACTCTATGCATCCTCAGTGTTGAGTTTTTGAATTTAAAATTTTTAAATCTCAAATTCCTTCTATGAGTAGAGCACTATTCTTGGCGTGGTTCCAGGGTGAACCATACAGCAAAGGTCCCTGTATGAATTTACATCCATTTAGGAAGAAGGTGAGAGAGTCCATATGAAATAAAACAAATAAAGAACAGAGTAATTTCATGTAAGGGAAAAAGACTTTAAAGATGGTAAGACAGGGTAATGTCAAAAGAGAAATTGGAAAGTGCAGGCTTGGGAGTAATGAGAACTACTTTAAATTGATTGGCAATTCTCTGAGGAAGTGAACTTTGTGCTCAGGTCTGAATGATATGAAGAAGCTAGCCATGTGGAGATCTGGGGATAGAGAGAAGTGAAATGGCTCTAGTGTGATAATGAGCTTGGTGTATTCAAGGGACAAGAAGAAGGTGAGTGTGGACAGAGAATAGTACACAAGATGGCAGCAGCATTAGTATATGAACAGGCCCTTCCTCCTGGATTAACCAAATTTGCAATTTGGCCTCAATGATGTAATTTCAGGATTCAGAATTTAGCACTTTTAGATCAAGATCAGTGTTTGCTTACAATGATATAAGATTGTAATTCAAACGTCCTTTTAAAAGAATTCATGTGATGGGAATTCCCTGGCAGTCCAGTGGTTCGGCTGGTGTTCCTCCATTGCAGGGGCCCAGGTTCAATCCTGGTCGGGGAACTAAGATCCTGGTGTGGCCAAATCAAACAAACAAAACCTCAAAACAAACAAAGGAAAAAGCAGACTCAAAAATAAAAGTTCACGTGAGAAGGCATGTAAAATTCAACTTAAAGTAGCAGGGGGGAAAATTCATTTAATGAACTATTGAGTACTTTGGGCTTCCTTGGTGGCTCAGCTGGTAAAGAATCCACTTGCAGTACTAGAGACCTGGGTTCGATCTCTGGGTTGGGAAGATCCCTTGGAGAAGGGAAAGGCTACCCACTTCAGTATTCTTGCCTGGAGAATTCCCATGGATAGAGGAGCCTGCCATGCTGCAGTTCATGGGGTTGCAGAGTCGGATACAACTGAGCAACTTTCACTACCATGAGTACTTCTATGTAGCATACTCTGAGTTCAGTGAAGGTAGGTGTAGGATTAAGGCCTAATCTTGCCATTAAGGAGGTCTCTGAGAGGTAAAATGCAGGCTAAAACCATTACTTATCAGGGAGATAACTCATAGGGACTTATCATACATCTCCCTGAAACACCCTCTTCCAACAACACAAGAGAAGACTCTAACATGGACATCACCAGATGGTCAGTACTGAAATCAAATTGATTATATTATTTGCAGCCAAAGATGGAGAAGCTCTATACAGTCAGCCAAAACAAGACTGGGAGCTGACTGTGGCTCAGATCATGAACTCCTTAGTGCCAATTCAGACTTAAATTGAAGAAGACCACTAGACCATTCAGATATGACCTAAATCAAATCCCTTACAATTATACAGTGGAAGTGACAAATAGATTAGACAAAGGGATTAGATCTGATAGAGTACCTGAAGAACTATGTACAGTTTCATGACATTGTACAAAAGGCAGTGATCAAGACCATCCCCAAGAAAAAGAAATGCAAAAAGGCAAAATGGTTGTCTGAGGAGGTCTTAAAAATAGCTGAGAAAAGAAGAGAAGCTAAAGGCAAAGGAGAAAAGGAAAGATATACCTATTTGAATGCAGAGTTCCAAAGAATAGCAAGGATAGATAAGAAAGCTTTCCTTAGTGATCAATGCAAAGAAATAGAGGAAAATAATAGAATGGTAAAGACTAAAGATCTCATCAAGAAAATTAGAGATACCAAGGGAGCATTTCATGCAAAGATGGAGACAATAAAGGACAGAAATGGTATGGACCTAACAGAAGCAGAAGATATTAAGAAGAGGTGGCAAGAATACACAGAAGAACTATACAAAAAAGATCTTCATGACCCAGATATTCACAATGATGTGATCACTCACCTAGAGCCAGACATCCTGGAATGTGAATTCAAGTGGGCCTTAGAAAGCGTCACTACAAACAAAGCTAGTGGAGGTGATGGAATTCCAGTTGAGCTATTTCAAATCCTGAAAGATGATGCTGTGATAGTGGTGCAGTCAATATGTCAGCAAATTTGGAAAACTCAGCAGTGGCCACAGGACTGGAAAAGGTCAGTTTTCATTCCAATCCCAAAGAAGGGCAATGCCAAAGAATGCTCAAACTACCACACAATCGCTGTCATCTCACATGCTAGCAAAGTAATGCTGAAAATTCTCCAAGTTAGGCTTCAACAGTTTGTGAACCCTGAACTTTCAGATGTTCAAGCTGGATTTAGAAACAGCAGAGGAACCAAAGATCAAATTGCCAACATACATTGGATCATCGAAAAAATGAGAGTTCCTGAAAAGCGTCTATTCCTGCTTTTTTGACTATGCCAAAGCCTTTGTGGATCACAACAAACTGTGGAAAATTCTTCAAGAGATGAGAATACCAGACCACCTGAACTGCCTCCTGAGAAATCTGTATGCAGGTCAAGAAGCAACAGTTAGAACTGGACATGGAACAGCAGACTGGTTTCAGATCGGGAAGGGAGTAAGTCAAGGCTATATATTGTCACCCTGCTCATTTAACTTATATGCAGAGTACATCATGCAAAATGCTGGGCTAGATGAAGCACAAGCTGGAATCAAGACTGCTGGGAGAAATATCAATAACCTCAGATATGCAGATGACACCACCCTTATGGCAGAAAGTGAAGAAAAACCAAAGAGCCTCTTGATGAAAGAGGAGAGTGAAAAAGTTGGCTTAAAACTCAACATTCAGAAAACAGAGATCATGGCATCCAGTCCCATCACTTCATGGGAAATAGATGGGGAAACAATGGAAACAGTGAGAAATTTATTTTCTTGGGCTCCGGGATCACTGCAGATGGTGACTGCAGCCATGAAATTAAAAGACACTTGCTCCTTGGAAGAAAAGTTTTGACCAACCGAGACAGTATGTTAAAAAGCAGACACATTAATTTGCCAACAAAGGTCTGTCTAGTCAAAGCTATGGCTTTTCCAGTAGTCATGTATGGATGTGAGAGTTGGACTATAAAGAAAGCTGAGCACCAAAAAAATTGATGGTTTTGAACTGTGGTGTTGGAGAAGACTCTTGGACTGTGGAGAGATCCAACCAGTCCATCAAAAGGAAATCAGTCCTGAATATTCATTGAAGGACTGATGTTGAAGCTGAAACTCCAATACTTTGTCCACCTGATGTAAAGAACTGACTCATTGGAAAAGACCCTGAAAGACTGAATGAGAGAGGAAAAGATGGTTGGATTGTGTCACCTACTCAATGGACATGAGTTTGAGTAAGCTCTGGGAGTTGGTGATGGACAGGGAAGCCTGGCATGCTGTGGTTCATGGGGTCATAAAGAGTCAGACACGACTGAGCAACTGAACTGACTGATTGACCCCGATAAGTAATGGTTTCAGCCTGAATTTTACCTCTCAGGGACCTCGTTAATGGCAGGATTAGGTCTTCATACATACATGTTTTCTTACATCCAGCCAACTTCAAAAGTTATCCTCATATATGAAAGTGCACTTATGTACCTTCTCAATGACAACTGGACTTCTTGTCTGGTATCTATTTGTATGGTTGAACAACCAAATCAACTTTAAATCAATCCTAACGTTAACTCATTGTTAAATAACTTTAAGTCAAGCTTAACATTATTAATGATTCTTTGTTAGTATTATTAACAACACCTGAAAGATTCAATGTATGTGGTCTATGTCAACAATTACTATATGCTGTAATCATAACTAATAATTCAGTATTTTAAGTCCATGTTTTCAAACTATTTCCATATAGTGTATCAGTTGCAATATATATATTATATTTTATAAATCTGACTGCAATTATTTTTTCTGATTTTTCATCTGAATTTCTAAAACTAGCTAGTTTTAGGACAAATGTGGGTTGACAAATTACCAGTGCCCCTTGTTTTTCCTCCTCATATGTTATTTGAAAACAAAACAAAAGTGATAATTTCTCATTGTAAATAAAAAATAAATGTTCCAGAATTTCATAGAATAAAATGTCAAAATGCTGATGCCCCTGCCCACTCCAGTGCCATGTTGGAGAGACTGTCACCATTAATAGTGTGGTGTATATTTTGCAGTTCTTTTCCTGCACCCACTTGTCTTCTCTCCACACACAAGGTTTGCTTAATTTTCCATTTATATGAATAAATTATACTATAGATGTCCTGTGACTTGCTTAGCAACTTATCACTAATATATTTTAAAGTTCATACACATAGATTTACATCATTCTTTTATGATATCATGGAATTCCATAGAATCAATACATCATAAACTATTATTGGTTGCTTTTTAAGACTGTAGTACCAGATATTCAGCATCCAGACAAGAGGACAGACTGAAATAATACAAATAATAAACACTTGTGTCCATAGCATGTTGCTCCATCATATATTTAATAAGGTCTCTATTGATGGGAATATATGTTCTCACTAGATCTTTGGTGTTCAAATAAATTAATAACTTCTTTGTACACTTATGATTATGGACATGTACAAGCTAGTTATGAAAGATCAGTGCCTTGAAGTGGAATAGTTAGAATATGCCTACAAAATGGTTGTGCTTACACTCCCGTCAGCAACAGATACACATAAGATCCCTTATTTGAAATAGTAACTTACATAATGAAGGATGAAAAACAATAGGATTTTAACATGGAAGAACAAATTTTTAGGAAAATCAAATTAAACTTCTAAAATTATTTTATCAAACTCAGAACTAGTAAATTGTTGTGCTTTTATGAACTTCATTGTGTGTCAGTGCCTCAGGCTAGTATTTGCTTGTTCATATATTCAGATAGTTTTATAAAGATAAAAGTATTTCTGCAAATACTTGATTGATTTCTGCAAATAAACTTGATTCCAAAGGTTTGCTGCATATTCCTTATATTGCATACTCCATTGCACTTACTGTTGTATTTCCACTGTCTGAAGTTCCTTTATATGGTATTACCATTCATTATAAGAGGTATTGGAGGCTTTCCTCATGGCTTAGAGGTAAAGAATCCTCCTGCAGTGCAGGAGACGCAGGTTCGATCCCTAGGTTGGGAAGATTTCCTGGAGGAGGAAATGGCAACTCCAGTATTCTTGCCTGGAAAATTCCATGGACAGAGAAACCTGGTGGGATCCAGTCCATGGCGTTGCAGAGTTGGACATGACTGAGTGGCTGAGCACACATGCATAAGAGATATCAATCAGGATCTTTTCTTGAATTATTGTAATTGGGATAATTCCAGTATTGCCTTTTAAACTCCAGAAACCAAGTGAAAAAAATCTTTTCCTTGGTCACAGTTCCTTTTTCTAGACATTCCAGCTTCAATTTAATTTACCTGGTCACTTAGCAGTGTTGAATTTAATCAAAGTTATAAATCTATACTTCAAACTCAGCAAATTAGAATCAAATTTCACCTACCTTTAGAATAAATTTTGCTTACTAAGGAATGTTCTGAATAAGTTTGTATCACTTTTGTGTCAACTTAAGAAAATAGATAAAGCAAAAACAACTATTTAAAACTTTGGTTTAAGAACCCTAGGACCTTTGAAAATTAAGTGAACCTGTTTGTAGAGAACTTAAGACTCTTGAATTATATTCAAGAAAAATAGAAAGGATACTGCTGCTGCTACTGCTAAGTCGCTTCAGTTGTGTCCGACTCTGTGCGACCCCCATAGACAGCAGTCCACCAGGCTCCCCCATCCCTGGGATTCTCCAGGCAAGACAACTGGAGTGGGTTGCCATTTCTTTATCCAAGAAAGGATAAGAACTTACTAAATTAATTATGACCTCAGATCAATACATATTTGTTGAGCTCTGCTGTATGCCTGATACTATGTTAGGTACTATTGAATTCAACAATGAATGAGACATGTCCCTCACAATTCAAGGAGCTTATACTTCAGTCAAAAGATAGACTTGGATCTCTATTCTAGGTGAATAATATTTATAGATTCTGCATACTTTTCTAATGAAGATAAAAAGTTAGAGAGTTGATTGACTCAATGCTTAATTATGCTAGACGAAAATAAACTGCTTATGGCTCCTGTCTCATACTTTCTTTTCAGGGAAGCCTTCTCTTGAGCAGGACACTTTACTTTCAGGTTAGCCAGAGGGCCAGACTAAAACAAGTTACTCACTAAGTAACCCCTTCATGGATTTCGGTCTTTCTGACTATGAGGAGAGTGTGTTCAATGCTGAGAAAAAACATGGGAAAGCAGATTATGCATATTCTGGTGAATTATCAGAAGTATGATTGAATTAATCACTTTAGAATTTGGGTTTATGGTTTATAATCTTTCTTGGCTAGAACAGATGTATTCATCTTTACCTACTTACAAAAATAATGTTGGTTTTGAAATAAAAACAGAACCAAAAATAGGTCTCTAAAATTGGTGCTCTTTAGATATGCTGAGGTCCTTTAGCCACTCCAGTTGAAGTAGATTCAATGATTTCAGTGTCAGAGAATTAGCTTTCATGAATTAAATGTATTCTAAATCATTTTAAATGTCCCAAGTATTACTCATGGTACTATCATTACTTGCTAAAAGCATATAAAAAGTATTAGGTAGAACAAAGTCCCAAAGTAACTAGGACTTTTTCTGGAAACAGTTTGCCTTTCTGTGTATGTTCCATGAGTACTATGCTTAATAAAAATGCACACCCAGACTTATCTCCCTAATCATACTTCTTTTAACCTGACCCTATGCTCTAAAATTAAACTGTTAAACCATTAGGATTAAACCATTTAAGAAATAAATACTTGTTTAGTCATAATGAAAGAATAGATGAATTCAAGTCAAGTTTGTGGTTTAATTTCAATGTACAACTAGAACTAAATATTTTAGGGTATCAGATCTAGTAAAAGTTTCTTTTTCTTTATCAAAGTGGTTTAATTCTGTTGTGAATTTGAAGCAAAATGTCCTCAGTTATCTCTGTGAGCTTAAATTAACCTCAAATTAAACTTTATTATTATTTTAAATGATTTTTCTATGTTCACAAAATTGCAAAAAGTATTTGGCTTTTTATCTCTTTCAGGATGGAATTACATCTTGATCATTTGAGATAGTTGTACATCTAATATAAACAAGCAATTGTTTTTGCCCCTTGACATTATCACAGCTCCCTTGGGCAGCAGTTCTTCAGTGTTTTATATCACATCGCCTGGGAGCTTGTTAAGAATTCAGATTCCCAAGCCTCTTTCCCTATGACTCTGATTCAGTGGGTTCAAGGCGGAGTTCAGGAATCTTTATTTTTCTGAGCCACCCATCTCCATTCTGATGTGAGAAGGTGGTTCAAGCCTTGCACTTTCAGAATACTGCTAGAGGCCAACATCTAAAATAAGTTGAGTGAAATATTTGTAGTAAAACATCAATATTTTCTTTCTTTCCTACTGTCTTTCAATCCTTTTCTCCGAGCTATTCTAAACTTTGAGTAGAAATTCCCCTATCACCTTTTTTCCCTTATGAACACACTTCTGCAATAAATCTGATCTCTTCCTAACAGCCTGTATTTTTCCTATGGAAAATATTACGTTATTCATTTTGTGTTCCTCTAGTGAAGTCTGTGCAGACACGAGTGGTCATCCTTCTGACTATAACAGGGGATTTGCAGATTGTATTTTGCTTCCAAATATCTTCTCTTTTAATTTTTTACCTTTGTAAGAAACTGATGAGAAATCAGTAACTCTGTTAATAATGCTGCTTTATAAAGAGCTAGTTTTAAAAATGACTGTGATTTTTAAGTGGGGTTATATTGTTCCTCGTATAAGGGCTGTCTGGTTTGGTGGACAAACCAACTGTCTCTTCCCTTCTGAATATCTTTCCAGGGGGATGTAGTTGTCTGTTTCCGATTCAATGGACGTGAGTTTGAGCAAGTTCCAGGAGTTGGTGATGGACAGGGAAGCCTGACGTGCTGCAGTCCGTGGGGTTGCAAACAGCTGGACACGACTGAGCACCTCAACTGAACTGATTTAGTCAAAGGATGCTTTTGAAAATTAAGCAATCCCTGTTCATTGGATAAATCTAGTTCAGTGTCCACTGCATGAGAAGCACTGTCTTAGGCCCTAGGGACATCACTGTGAGCAGAATCGAATAGGACCTTTTTCTCATATTTTAGACCTTTCAGTGATGGCACCCCACTCCACTCTTGCCTGGAAAATCCCATGGACAGGGGAGCCTAGTAGGCTGCAGTCCATGGGGTCGCGAAGAGTCGGACACGACTGAGTGACTTCCCTTTCACTTTTCACTTTCATGCATTGGAGAAGGAAATGGCAACCCACTCCAGTGTTCTTGCCTGGAGAATCCCAGGGACAGGGGAGCCTGGTGGGCTGCCGTCTCTGGTGTCACACAGAGTCGGACACGACTGAAGTGACTTAGCAGCAGCAGCAGTCTAAAATATGGCCTGAAATAAGTAGTAGCTTTATGAGGTTACTTGGGTTGCCAAAGTGAACTTGAAAGGAATGTTAGTGAAACATGGTTGTTGAAGGTTTTTAGAACTAAAAAGAGCCCTTAAAGATGATGATTTTACTCTTATTTTAAAGATGACAAAACTGAAATTAAGGGAAGTTGAAGGACTTTTCCTAAAGTCATATACTATGGAGTGGTACAGACTGTGAATTCAACTTTGAATAAAATGTTGGAATTTTAGGGGTAGATCTTAGAGGTCATCTGTTGGACTCCCCATTTTAAAACTGAGTTGACTCACTGAGGTTCAGAGCTGTCACATGGCAGCTCTGTGACAGTCAGGATGTATACATGTGTACAGTATAGCTGAGTGTTCTTTGTGCCAAGCACAACTTAGACCTTCGTGTTGACTCTGAGTTCAGGACTTTTCATAGCACACCATATTACTTGGCTCATGGACCAAGTGTTTGGTTGAAATTACTAATTACTTTTTGAAAAAATATATGTTCAATTTTAGAATAGATAAAGATGTAAGGAAAATGTATGACAATAATACCAAGGCTTCCCACATACCTCACACAATTCCTTCTGCTATTAAAATGTTCCATTATTATAGTACACTTGCCAAAACTAATGAACAAACATTGATATATTATTAACTAAAGCCCATATTTTGTTTCAATTTCCTCAGTTTTTAACCTCAGGTCCTTTTTCTGTTTTGGGACTCCCTCTAGGAAACCTCATTACATTTAGTCATCATGTTTCCTTAGGGTCCCTTTGTCTGACACTTTTTCAGACTTTTCTTGTTTCTAAGGACCTTGATAGCTTTGAGACTTACAGGCATTTTGTAGAATATCCTTCAAATGGGATTTTCAGTGGTTATGGATACTGGGAAGGAAGACCACAGAGGTAAAGACCATGCTTATCATCACATCACATCAAGACTACATATTACCAATATGGTTTATCACTGTTGACATTGACATTAACCTTGATAATCTGGCTGGAGCAGTGTTTGTCAGATTTCTTCACTATAGTGTTAATTTTTTCCTCCCCTTTCCATACCATGTGTACCACACACTTAAGGACTGGGGAGTTATGTTTCACCTCCTTGAGGGTGGAATTCTACTTAAATTATTTGGAATTTTTCTGTGTGAGATATTTATCACCTATAATTTACATATTTATTTAATAATTTATGTCTGTATGAAGTTATAATTCAGAGTACTTCATTTTGTTGCTTAAATTGTTCCAACTTTGGCCTTTGGGGGCTCTTACATTTGGCTCCTATATCCCTTTGACATTCCACCATCATTACGTGTAGAGAGTGTGTGTATGTGTGACATTTCTTAACATTTGGCACTGCAAGATGCCCTAAGCTCATCTTATTTATTTCCTGCCAGAGTTCTAGAATCAGCTGTTTCTCCAGGGACCTCAGTTCCTTTTATGGGAAAATGTTATTAGAAAGTAAGTTCTAGGTGCTAGGTATGCTTCTTCCAACTGAGATGTGTTTGATTCTAGGCCCTCTAAATTGAAAAAAACAAAGAAATATATGTGTGTGTTATCTCGTGTATATGTACATGTCCATAAATATTTCCATATGTATCGATTTGTATATGTATTAAGTTAAACAGAAATTGATATTGCTTTCTTTAATCTGTTAGCACATACACTCTAGCCTCCTCTCAATCTCCTGCATCAATAATGAGAAACCTTACTTCTACCATTTGCCATCCATTTGTTTAATTTCCAATATACATATATAGTGTTTTCAACAATTTTATCAACTAGAGTGCAGTGCTTATGAACAGCTTCTTTTGCCTTCAGTCCTACAGACTCCACTCATTTCTGGTTACTTAGGTCAACATCTTTTTCTCCTGTCCTCTTCAATGACATTGTTTCATATGTTTGCAATCCAGTTAGATTATCTTCTCACAGTTGCATTCCTTCCTAATGATTTTCTTAATTTGCAGAAATTCAGGTTCACACTTTGTGCTCTAAAGTTCTTTGGGTTTTGACAAGTACATAGTATCATGTATTCACCATTAAAATATTGTGAGAATAGTATTGGCACCCTAAATATATCATCTGTTCTTTACTTATTCGGTTCTCCTCCTTAGTGCCAAAACCCTGGCAACTGCTGATCTGTTTATCATCTCTGTAGTTTTGATTTTTTAAAAATAATGTCATATAAATGGAATTGTATAATATAGCTTTCTTGGACTGGCTTTTTTCAGTTAGCAATGTGCATTCAAAGTTCACCCATGTCTTTGCATGGTATTGATCATTATTTAATGAAGACAATAGAATATACTTATTTCACTATTTGTGATTTTGATTTTGTTGAAATTAGTGTATCATAACTGTGGTAATAGCAGCAAGGAAAACAGTGCTGGTAAAGATTGTGATTTGCTCTGTGGAGGTAGGTAAAGAAATACTTCATGGACAAGGAGGGGAAACTTGGGTTAGATTTTTTAATTTAATAGTTTTCCTTGTAAAGACAATGTTAAACACAACATGCACACCCATACACAGTCTAACCACCTTAACACAAAAGCTGTGTTTATTTGGATGTCTGTATTTGGAGTGTGTGGTGTGCGTTCAGTCGCTCAGTCATGTCCAACTCTTTGAGATCCTAGGGGTTGTAGCCTGCCAGATTCCTCTGTCCATGGAATTTCCCAGGCAAGAATACTTGAGTGGGTTGCCATTTCCTCCTCCAGAGGCTCTTTCCAACCCAGGGATCAAACACACATCTCCTACACTGCAGGCGAATTCTTCTAACCTGGGAAGCCCCATATATTCAGAATATAGATGCATAAATTTTTGCAAGCGTTATTAGTAAACTAAGACTTAAATGATAAAAAAATTTATTGTTATATCATGTAGAAAGAAGCCCAGAGTTAAAATTCCGAGTTGCTTCATTTACTTACACAACAATATAGTCGAGAATCCTTGTGTTCTTTCAGCTATCTCATCTTCAGCATCTCGGTCCCAGTTTCAGCCTTATCCCCTCAATGTTGCAAAATGATTGCTATAGTTACAGGTATTGATCCAATAACTGTAACTTCTACTTCTGAAGTAGAAGTTCAGAAGTCAAGGAAAGCAGAGAAAAGTTCTCCTATGTGTCATCAGAAGTAGAGAAAAGTTCTCCTACCTGTCAGTTTTTGTCAATAAGGGGAATATTTTTAGGAACTCCCCCCAATGTATTTTTTCTTACATTACATCTCATTATCTAGATTTGAGTCTTTCTCTGGCAAAAGGGAATGGTGTTACCGTGACTGGCTTAGATTCTTATAAATTATCCCTAGTGACGGGTTAAGGGTTTATTTTAATTAGTGTCAGAGTTTTTCTTGACAAGGAAGAAATGGGAATAGCAGTTGGATTTACAATGGAAAATGTCTGCTATAAATATTTTCTGTAGTTCTTAAGTTCTTTATTTTGGTATAACTTTCAGTCATCTAGAGAATATCTTCAGGGACGTTTTTAGAGAAATGCAGATATTTTCATATAAGAGTATCTTCATGTTTCACACATGAAAAGCAATGAAACTGAGTATAAAATTCATGGGTCATGGATGTTTTGCTTCAAAATTATATTGACATTCCTTCACTGGCTTCTGGAAACTAATGAAGAAAAAACACTATATACAGCCAATCAAAACTTAGAGACTAAATTTATTGTTTCTTTTAAAGTAATTTTCTCTGTCTGAAGGCTTATAAGAGTTTTTCTTTATGCATGTTTAAAATTTTTTCTTCTAAGATCACAATAGATCTTGCATATTAGTCAGTTCTTTAAAATATCATGAACCCTTGTTTATCTTCGTATTCAGGTTTTAAAGACTTGTTTAAGAAATATTTTTTCCTGAATTGTAGTTTTGGTTCTTATTTCTGTTTCAAATATTGTATTTCTTCCCTCAGAATTTGTTACTCTTATGTTGGATCTTTATTTTTCATTCCCAGTTTTCATCTTCTTATTTTTCATATGTCTAGTTAGCCCAATACTTCTTATTCTTAGGTTGAACTTCATTTTCCATACTGTTTCTATATTTTTACTTGTCATTATTTTTCTTTATATCCTTTTCTTTTGCAAACAGGGAGATTCAAAACAATGTGTGTATATGTGTGTGTGTATGTGTTTTTTACCTTTTAAAGATGTGACTTTTAGACCATTTTAATGGTGTACAAGGCTTGCTTGCTTTACATATTTCTGATTTTTTTTTCAAAATTGCATCTTCAGTGGTGAGCACTGAGTTGGACACATTATAGGCACCGTGTAAATCTTAGTTGTAAGATGAATGAAGCTGCTAATAATTAAAATTATTTAACCACTTACATAATTTCATCTATTGAGAAACTCAGTCCTAAACTGGGGAGAGCAGTAGTGAGTGGAAATAGTGGAAAATGTATTGGGTTAGGGTTAGATCTTAGAGAACAGCAGGGGGAAATGTGCCTTTGAATGCAGCGGATGCTTCAGTTCAGTTCAGTCACTCAGTCATATCCAACTCTCTGTGACCCCATGGACTGCAGCACGCCAGGCCTCTTTGTCCATCACCAACTCCCGGAGTTTACTCAAACTCATGTCCATCAAGTCAGTGATGCCATCCCACCATCTCATCCTCTGTTGTCCCTTCTCTTCCTGCCTTCAATCTTTCCCAGCATCAGGGTCTTTTCCAGTGATTTAGGTCTTTTCCAGTGGCCACATCAGGTGGCCAAAGTATTGGAGCTTCAGCTTTAGCATCAGTGCATCCAGTGAATATTCAGGGTTGATTTCCTTTAGGATTGACTGGTCTGATCTCCTTGCAGTCCAAGGGACTTTCGAGTCTTCTCCAATACCACAGTTCAAAAGCATCAGTTCTTTGGCACTCAGCTTTTTTTATGGTCCAACTCTCACATCTGTACATGACTACTGGAAAAACCATAGCTTTGACTAGACGGACCTTTGTCAGCAAAGTAATGTCTCTGGTTTTTAAGTGGATGCTTCAGAACTATAAAAATATCTGTGTATCCAGGCCTTTCTAACTCTCTTCTCTCATCTCCCTACTTTAGCTTCTCTCTCTGCCTTTCTTCCTTTTCCCACTTTTCCCCCATTCATCTAATCTTTTGGGGTTTTGTTGTTGTTTGGTCTCTTTTGTTTTAAGAATCTCTTGAACCATTGACTAAGTATAAAATATGAGACGAAACAAAATGAAGCTGTATAAATAGGGTCATGGAATTTTAGGTAATTTATCTTAACCTTTCCCCCAAATTAAAAGCTTGGTCATTAATTTCTTTTTCCCTTGTGCTCACTATATAATAAATATTGTAATTGGCCAGAGCAGATTTTGAAGGCATTTAGTGACATTGGCACTCTTTCTCATCTACATGTAATCTATAGTTGATTAGAAGACTTTTTGACCCCAAATGCTTCAAAACCTTCTCAGTTTATTGATAACATCAATACATGATATCATTGTTGTTGCATTAGGTATGTTTTAGGTTGGTTTAAAAATAGTTTAAGTGGCCTGGAGTTGGAAGCTAGAAAATGTTTTGAGAAGGGAGCCAGAGGGTATGGAATGAGCATGAGAAATACCTGTCACCAAGCCTAATACATTCTCGCATTCAGTAAATCAGCCACTTCTCAGGAATCCTTCACAGTGTGACTTTATTTGAAAAATTTGGAATTCATAAAGTGGGAGACAGAGACTTTCAAATGTAAATATGAAACTGTTCTACAAAGAAGTTTTGCGTTATCCATCTTCTTGGCCTTCTGCAGAACTCAGAACTTCCCCTTTCTTGTCTTACATGTGAATTCTCTTAAACTTTGCCAGGAAACCGACTCAATGTTGATGTTGTATTACAAATATAGGAAACTAATTTTTATTTTAACAGGAACCTCCCCGTGAAACAACGAACAATACCAAATTACTATTGATGAGAGAGGTATTTTGGATTGCCTTAAATTTTACCCATGGTATTTAAAGGTGTTGGTGTTTAGACTATTCCATGTCTGCTGTCCGTAAGGTGCCTTTGTCCGCTTACACCAGGTTCACTGGTGGAACTTGACTCTAGAGGTTATAATGAACTCTCTTTCAGCAAATTGACTCTGAGATTTAACTGCCTGGATTTGAATCTGGAGTAGACCATTTACTTGCCAAGGAACATTGGGAAGATTACTTCACTGCTCTGAACATGTTACCTCTTCTATAGAAATGACATAATGATAGCATCTATCTCAAGACAGTATTGTGAAGATTCAATGAGTTAATACATGTCAGATACTCAGAACAGTTCCTTGCCATTGGTGAGTGTTTAATAAGTATTAACTGTTCTTATATGATAGGTGTCAATGAAGTATGTCTGGGTTTTTTATGTGGATAGCCTCATCTATTTGTTCCTACCATTAGTCAGTTCAGTTCAGTTGCTCAGTCATGTCCGACTCTTTGTGACCCCATGGACTGCAGCATGCCAGGCTTCCCTGTCCATCACCAAATTCCAGAGCTTATTCAAACTCATGTCCATCAGGTCGGTGATGCCTTCCAACCATCTCACCCTCTGTCATCCCCTTCTCCTCCTGCCTTCAATCTTTCCCAGCATCAGAGTCTTTTCCAGCGAGTGAGTTCTTTGCATCAGGTGGCCCAAGTATTGGAGTTTCCACTTCAGCATCAGTCCTTCCAATGAATATTCAGGACTGATTTCCTTTAGGATGGACTGGTTGGATCTCCTTGCAGTCCAAGGGGCTCTCAAAAGTCTTCACCAACACCACAGTTCAAAAGCATCAGTTCTTTGGCTCTCAGCTTTCTTTATAGTCCAACTCTCACATCCATATATGACCACTGGAAAAACCATAGCCTTAACTATATGGACCTTTGTGGACAAAGTAATGTCTCTGTTTTTCAATATGATGGCCAGGTTGGTCATAACTTTCCTTCCAAGGAGCAAGCATCTTTTAATTTCATGGCTGCAGTCACCATCTGCAGTAATTTTGGAGCCCCCCAAAATAAAGTCTGTCACTATTTCCATTGTTTCTCCATCTATTTGCCATGAAGTGATGGGACCAGAAGCCATGATCTTAGTTTTCTGAATGTTGAGTTTTAAGCCAACTGTTGCAGTCAATTTAGGAGAAGTTTTAAACCTCACCCAAATTACATATTATTCACACTGATTTACTTTCAACTGACTAGCTTACATTATCTATCTATGACCATTCATTGTGGCCAGATTCTGGGTTTTGTGGGTTGATCAGGCCTGGGTACAGCTTTCATCTTTGCAGTGGGAGAGAGGATAAAGGAATGGGTATAGTGGAGAAGGGTGTTTCCCCAAGTTAAAATCAGGGCTCTGTTGTTAGTAAAAGGATGTTCTGTACTGGCAAAACCAACAGAATCTGCTGTAGGCAGGGGTGGTCAGGGACACTTGTGCTGTTATTTCTTTCTTCCTTGTCCTTGGATGACATCCTCAATGCTACTCTTTCCAGATGAACAGACTTAGCCTCAGAATCCTTTTCAACATGATATCCAAACAGATTCAACCAGTGGATTTAAGTTGGTATTTAGATGAAACCAATTTGCCATGCCTGGCTTAAGCAAAGAAATAAACATAGTCATTAGTATTAATGCTTGATTTATTGGGCTATAACACCTGTTGCCTTTCATTGGTTCTCTAAAATAAGACCCTGAAATGAAGATTTGCCTGTAGGAAGTGGAAGTTTGTCGGGAATAATCTTGATAAGAACACTTCTAATGGAGTGCAAGCATGGGATTGTAGAAGGAGTCCCACTGGAAGCTCCAGAGCTGGGGTTGCTCTTTAGAATTGGCCCAGACTGAGGTAAGAGGCTAGATTTAATTGATCCATGTTGTCCAGCCTTTGGGTATAAGCTGTCATTATGGAAGGGGTATAACCTGGGGAGAGGTAGCTACCTTTGTTCCAAGGCAATCCCTTGGAGGGGTCACAGAGGGACGCACCATGAGTGAAAGCAATCAACAGTCCGGGCAACTGAATTTCCAAGCACTGATGACCAGTAGAGCTGAACGGGACTAGTCACACTGATTTAAGAATACTTATAATTCAGAAAACTAAGATCATGGCATCTGGTCCCATCACTTCATGGGAAATAGATGGGTAAACAGTAAAAACAATGTCAGGCTTTATTTTGGGGGGCTCCAAAATCACTACAGATGGTGATTGCAGCCATGAAACTAAAAGATGCTTACTCCTTGGAAGGAAAGTTATGACCAACCTAGATAACATATTCAAAAGCAGAGATATTACTTTACGAACAAAGGTCTGCCTAGTCAAGGTTATGGTTTTTCCAGTGGTCATGTATGGATGTGAGAGTTGGACTGTGAAGAAAGCTGAGCGCCGAAGAATTGATGCTTTTGAACTGTGGTATTGGAGAAGACTCTTGAGAGTCCCTTGGACTGCAAGGGGATCCAACGAGTCCATTCTAAAGGAGATCAGTCCTGGGTGTTCTTTGGAAGGACAAAGAACAGTAAAAGCTAAAGCTAAATCTAAAGCTCCAGTACTTTGGCCACCTCATGCGAAGAGTTGACTTACTGGAAAAGACCCTGATGCTGGGAGGGATTGGGGACAGGAGGAGAAGGGGACGACAGAGGATGAGATGGCTGGATGGCATCACTGACTCGATGGATGTGAATCTGAGTGAACTCTGGGAGTTGGTGATGGACAGGGAGGCCTGGCGTGCTGCAATTCATGGGGTCGTAAAGAGTTGGACACGACTGAGCTACTGAACTGAACTGAACTGATAATTCAGTTTTTTGCCTTAATACCTACTGATGCTTTGTTTTATTTCCTTTTCACTTAATTTCCCATGTTGTGTATACACAATTTGCATAGAGATGACTTGGTCAGCAAATCCTCTGAAGTGTGTTCTCACAAATGGTAACACTAGATACTATGTAGGCATTTGTATTTCTTCAAGAAATTAAGTTATTGAGCTCTTATTGTCCGAGGATTGTAAAGACTGAAGAGATAGTGCGTATAAGTATTTCATCATAATGTTGGAGATAATTGAATCACTGGATTGGAAAAGGGGGAGAATCAGAAATTTTTAACAAGGAAGCGGTGGAAATTTGTGCAAACAAGGAAAAGAACAGTAAGAGGTTAGAAAAAGAGAATCAAGGTATGTGGGATTGTTCATGTTTAATTGCAAAGGGAGTTACGTAACACACAGATCAGAGCTGCGGTAGATGCAACACAAATTCTTGAGCAGTAGCACCAGTGTTTATGAATATTAGAAATCTTAAAAGCCAGTTATAACCTTAGCTATCAGAGAGTAATAGCTGCAAATCAGATGAAAACATTTATAAGAATCTTCCCAAAACATCCCCAACAAATCTCAGAACAGCAGAGTAAAGACTAGCAAAATTGCCATCAGTTCATTACTGTCAACAATACCATTTTGTATCGACAAGGAAGAATGGCTATAAATTAAATAATTTGTAAATTATAATTAAACCAAAACTTTAAAAATAGAAGCATCATGGTAAACATGTTAGAAGTAACATAGTAAACATGACAAGTTAGATAAACTCTGGTGAACTGCACAAAACTTGAGTAGTTAGAT
Source organism: Capra hircus (assembly GCF_001704415.2). Lineage (NCBI taxonomy): Eukaryota > Metazoa > Chordata > Mammalia > Artiodactyla > Bovidae > Capra > Capra hircus. The sequence continues at coordinate 22,398,597 of NC_030814.1, forward strand.
TTATATCTTTTAGAATATTAGAGCTGGATATGGTTCCAGAAGAAAATCAGTACAACCCTGTTTGTTTTTTACCTGAAGAGAAGGAAAAGACAAGTCCAGAGACTTAAAAAAAATTATTTAGAGACTTTTAAGATCACTCAGCTAGTGGTAATGTCTAGCTTTGAAAGCTGATCAAAATATATCCCTCATAAGTTCAGTGCTTGTCACTGTAAGCTATAAAAAAAAGCAAATGTTTAGGTCACCTTTTCTGTCTATAAAGAGTCTGAAACCAAGCTTGACTTTTGTCAGGACAAACACGTCTGTTCATCTCAAGGTTGCAACTCATGCCTCAAACATTGGGGAGAAAGGCAAATTTGTGGTGAGACAGTTGTGAAATTACTTGTAGCCTCTTAATGTAAAGTGTTCTTTATGAACAGTTCTCTCTGAACTGTAAACAGGAATAGAATTGAGTTACCCCAAAGTGTTAGGGCTTGATGGACATACTTGGAATTTGAATGTTTAAATATTTTTTCCTTTCCTTATGGATTTTTGAAGCACAGAACCCATTCTAAACCAGTCTCCCAAATTAGAATATCAAATTGGTACTTGGCTTTTGATTGAGAAGCAGTGACCTGGAGATATCTCAATATTTGTTCATGGTTAGTGAATATTTAAAATAAAAATGTGGGAGGAAGAAATCGTTTGAAGATATACCTGTGGACAGAAAAGGGATTTATATTTTGTGAAAGGAAAAGTCTGAAATTTATGCAAAGATATTACATATGAGAAAATTTTAAATGCTTTGAAAATCTGGGGATTTTTGTTCACTTATTCGTTCGTTCATTTACAAATATTTATTTAGGCCAGGCATTTTTTTAGATGCCAAGACACAGCAGTGAATGAAACAGACATAAATATCTCCTCTCAGTAAGCTTATATTTTAGTTGTAGTGAGAGACATGATAAAGAAGTTAAAAATAATATGTCAGATGGTAGCAAGTGCAGTGGAGTGAAGGGGTCAGGGCTTTGGGGTGGGACTGCTATTTTAAATAGTGCATGAGGGAAGTCCTCACTGAGATGACATTTAAGGAAAATCAAAGGAGATGAGGAGGCCAGCTGTGTGGCTCTGTGGTGAAAGAGCTTATCTGGAAAAAGAGTGTTCCACACAAAGGAAACAGCAAGTGCAAAGGCCTTGAGATGGAAGCATTCTTAAAGTGTGTGAGGAGATCACTGCAACATGAGTAGAAAGAATGAGGGGAGAATAGTAGGAGATAACATCAGAGGAGAAATGGAAAGTCACCTCATGTAGGGTCTTGCAAGTTATTTGAGGACTTTGGCTTTCACTTTGGTAGAGATGAGATTGGAGGGTTTTTAGTAGGGGAGTGATGTGGTCTGGCATCTACTTAGAGACGGATGATATAGGTCCTATGTTGAGAATATCCTATATTCTCTGCTGGGGCAGAGATGGGAGACCAGCTAGGAGGCTATTACAATAAGGTGAGAGGCAGTGGTGGCTTGAGCAAATTGGTAGCAGACATCTGGATATATCCTGTAAGTAGGACTGGCTCGTTTTAGATTAGTTTAGATGAATGAGAAAATAGAGGATCCCAGACTGACTCGAAGGTTTTTCCCTTGAACAGTTGTAAGGCTGGAATTGCCTTTTGCTAAGAAGGGAAAATGAGGAGGTAGAAGACCAGGAGTTTGGTTTTGAGGCATGGCTGACTACTGCTTTTTACTCATGTTCACTTGAGATTTGCTGTGTATATGGCTATGTAAAAGATCAGCACTCTTAGGTATTTGAAATAAATTAATTTCATGTAAGTTTTGGCCAAAACACCAATCAGGAACTTTTATTTTAATATAGAAAATGTAATAAAAGACTTGGCAAGTATTTTTTATACTATTTAGTATTTTACATTTAAATTGAGAGATTTGTATTTTATGCAAATCCTGGTCATCTTTTTTTACCCAGAATGCCAAGAAAAAATTTTAAAGGTACATTCATTAATGGTAAGCTAGGCATAATCAGTTAAATGTTAATGGGTTTAATGATACTCACTTTTATTGTATGATTTTGAAGCAAATCCCAGACAGCATATCTTTTCATTCATAAATACTTCTGTAAAAATGTTTATATCTAAGGAATATGTTTTATCCACTTACTTATCTAGCTATAGCTTCTAGTTCCAATTCCAGTATGCATATGATACCACATTCAAGGCCTTGTCTGTCTACCAGTAAGGGTAAGAGATGCTTGTGAAAAGTGTTAGTTGCTCAGTCATGCCCACTCTGTGCAACCCAATGGACTGTAGCCCTTGAGACTCCTGTGTCCATGAGAATCTCCAGGTAAGAATACTGGAGTGGGTAGCCATTCCCGTCTCCAGGGGATCTTCCCAACCCAGGGATCAAACCTGGGTCTCCTGCATTGCAGGCGGACTCTTTACCCTCTGAGCCACCAGGGAAGCACAAAAAGAACTCTTAGGAATTGCTTTAAACAAAGTGACACTAATAAAGGTAAATAAAAATTCTTCAGTGAGATTACACTACACATATTAAAACATTTCCTTTTCTTCATTCAGTCTTGGGTGAAGCGTTTGAGTTTTCTAGGAATGTTTTTGTAAACATATGTACCTTTTTGAGAAGGTATGGTTATTACATATCTGCTTGAAATACAGCTCAGCCTACATTTGCAAATGAACTAGACTGAGAACTTTACTGGAAAATTAAAACTATTTTCATATTCTGCTTAAGAAACCAAGAGACTTTAAATGATCCAAAGAGAAGTTTCTAGATCAGTGGTATTTTCAAACTATGTGAATGGAAATGAAATTTTAGCCATTATAAGATTTTGAAACATTAACAAAATTACCCAGGAAATATTTTGTATAATAGATTGATTAATATATATTTATCTCTCAACTGCCACTAAATTCAGTTGCACGGATAATCACCACATTCATAAAGCTTATGGTTAACATTTATTTTAGTTAAGAATATTCCAAAAGATATCAAAAAGAAGGCATAGATTTCAGCTATTCTCAGATACTTCAAACTGATCTTTGCAGTATATCAAGGGTTTATTTTGGAAAGGACATCATAGGTGTCCAGGTCTGGAAGTGCCCATAAGGGTTGATCTAGTTCATCATGTCATCATAAAGATTATTAAAATTTCCAGGTACAGAACCAGTTATAACAGGTTGATTTGCCAACTTGTGAACTCTGGAGAACTCATCTAAAGGCAGAATCTCCTTTTCAAAGAAGATATTAAAAATAAGGTTCTCCCTCATTTCACTTTTGCAGAGTCCCCAATAGTGGTGATGTACTTTAAACCCTTAAAAGAATTTAGAACTTAAACTTCAAATAATCTTCTCTTTGTCAAGGTCTTTTGGTTTTCTTCAAATAATGGTCCTTTGTTTAAAGAAAATCAGACTTAAACTTGTATATTAAGTGATTAAAGTAAAAGCTCATTATTATGTTTTCCCTGTTACTTCACCTCTGATCTTTCAACTATGACCTCTGCTTTTGATCCATTTCCAAAGTATTAAAATATAACCACTATAAAGAACTTGCCTTTTAATAGCACAATCACCAACATGGCCCTTGGCTATTTCTGATTATTCAGGCCTTGTTATTCAGTTTTGAGACTACCTATATTTTTTTTTGATTCACTTCATATCAGTAGTTACCCAACTTTCTCTTTCAAGGGGCTCTTTCAGCATTCACCTTATTCCTTTGAACATTAGAGTCATTAAAACATTGTAAAATTCTGCTTTTTGCCACCATGCTTATAAAAGGAAATAAGTAAAAAATGAAAAAATATATTAAGATGAAGATAAGTGATTATTTCCAGAATATTCTTGAATATTGTTGCTATGTCAATAGTAATTAATATATACACAATTAAATTACTAACATGGATTAAAAATATCAACTATGTCAAAATCTCTGAGTAAATATATTTTAGAGTCATGTTTCACTGATCATTCTTGGTAACCAAATCATTATTCTGAAAACTTATCTATAAAGGTAAAGAGGAAAAGAAATATTCTATTTTTTAACTCTTAAAAATTTAAAAATACCATCCATTACTTTCCACCAAATATTTAGAAATTATCGTTTCCTCCATCTTTGGCCTCCAGATTTTTGTGTCTGCCACATTTGCAGTATCACATGTGCTGGAATTGCAAGGTTTTGCATGATCAATTTTGCAACATTTAGGGACTAACTGTGTAATGTATTTCAATGTTAGATGTCAACAAAAAATTAGCAGTGCTATTTTTAAATCAAAAATGAAATTATTTTCTTTCAAGGCTATGCATTCATGGGTTAAAAGGAGAGGGTCAAATGTGGGAGAATGAAGATTTCACTGTTATTTTCTGCCAGCACTTGTTAGACTCTCTACAGACCTTCTTCAGGAAGAAGCTTCCTAGAAGCTGAGTGCCAGCTCAGGATAAAGCTCAAGAACTCATAGCTTTTTATGAAGCCATGCACTTTAGCTTGAGTTTATGGTGGCTCAGTGGTAAAGAATCTGCCTGCCAATGCAAGAGACAAGGGTTCGATCTCTGAATCAGAAAGATCCCCTGGAGAAGGAAATGGCAACCTGCTCCAGTATTCTTGCCTGGAGAATGTAATGGACAGAGGACTCTGGCAGGCTACAGTCCATAGGATCACAAAGAGTTGGATATGACTGAGCAACTCGGTATATGCTTAACAACTCTGAAACGTTAAATGAGTAGCTTTGGGCTCCATAATTCCACGACTCCAGGTAATTGTTCTATACCTTTTTTATTTTTGTAGATGTGTGACATTGACATTTTTTTTCCCGAAGATCAAACCACATGTTTGGATGAATCCTGACCCAGAACACATCTTTGTCCTAAAATACTCAGCTACCTGTCGTTGCCATGTATTGTTCTCCTTGTGGTTTTGGCTCTCATCTCGGTGGAAATTCTATGACAAACTTCTTCTAGGGCACATCTCTTCTTCTAGAGGGAAAAGACAAGCTCCTGTCTTAACCTTTCTCCTTAGCTTGGCTGTAATCGCATTCACTCCTATTCACCAAACATATTCACTTAAAATCGTCACTTCTGAAAAACTTCCAGATGCAGTTGAAATATTCCTGTCTTCATAAGGTCTTCCTCAATCTCCTCAGATAGAGTTAACATCTCCATTCTCTTGTTTAGTCATAGAACTTGATATCCAACTTTGCTGTAACATTTACTGTGTCTTCTAGTCACGGTGTGGGTCTCACTAGACGTGAATTTTTCAGAGGCCATGACTTATTTATCGTTTCCTCTAGCACAGTTCCTGACCCTTAGTGATTATTTAGCAATCATTTGACGAAAGACTAAAAGAATTGATGAACAGATAAATAAGTGAATGGTCATTTGCATTTTTGTTGTCTGTCAAATAATTTCTTCCTGGGCTTATCGCAATTTTTTGGTTTCATGACTGCTATGCTTTTACATTTATTAAGTGGAAATGTGGTCTTCAACTAAATAAGTGACCCTAATTATCAATTTCCCATTAAATCCAACTTGAATAATACATGCATTAGTAAAGTACTAGGGGAACTTCATTTTATGTTTGTCTATACTGGAAAAATTCTGACTGAATTCCTACAAAAAAGCAAAAATTAGGATTGGTCAGGAGAATGAAAAATCATTTGATTTGTTTATTAGAGCTTGTTGTCACCATAGCATTTGACTTCCGATTCACTTGCCACAATGTTTCTTTCCTCTTAGTTGATGTTGGTACTCAGAGAGAAAGCAGCAATCCTGTAAGATAAATTTCAAAATGTTTTCTACCAAGTTGCTAGAAGGGAAATCTTGAGCCAAAGGATGGTATTTATATCTTGGTAACCTCATCTCAACTCTGTCCCTCCTTCCATACTGCTCTGCTCATGCTTTATCTAGCCCTCCATTTCTCCTGTTTCCCGTATAAAAGAGTTTTGGCTTAATGATAGTGCAGGCTAGGAAATCTCTGCAATTATGTGAGTCACAGTTTCCTCATCTTTAAGGAGGTGATAATAGATCTAGATCTACATGCTTATGAAGATCAAATATGAAATGCACATGAAAATTCTGTGAATTCTAAGAAATTATGTAGATCTAAGGACTGATGTTTTTAATTTATTAGAGGCATCACCTGTGGCACCATAATTTAGTACATAATTGTGTCTCTGTGTCTTTTAAATTGACAACTAAGTAACACAGTAATCCAGTCTTGTTAAAATCAGGATGTGCTTGGGATGTACCCTTTGGGCATTTTAACAGTAGCCATCTGGAGAGGATGTCTCTGTAGTTTAACCCTGAAGAGCCATGCACACAGGTGGGGCTTGGGGACAGGTGGATGAGACTGACAGAGGAGCAGACAAGGACAGGCAGTGAGGGCTCGGGAACATCAGGCAAGAAGCCAGAGAACATGTCTTCACACTGAGATGGCTCTATGATCAAAGGACCAAGAGAGTAATTGGATAGTTTTTCTTAAAAAAAAAAAATCACTGTATGCAGATTACAAAGGAGATTTAGGTTGTAAACTAAGCCATGGAAAAGTGTAGACCATCAGAGTAGGGAACCTCCCAAATTAATAGAAAGGTGAGTTTTACCTCCATCTAGCTTTGTTAATAGTATTCCAAACCAGTGCATTTGAAGAAAGGTGCTGCTGTAGGTTACCTTTCAAGACTGTTTATGGAAAGCTGGGGTTGAAAGCTAATATATTAAGCAGTATGTCTGCTAGAGTATATAGTGTGCTGTTTTCACTTTTAGGGGAGAAACTATATGATTAAAGAAATATATTAAAGAGAGCCATGCTGAACATGTGTGTGCACATGTGTGCACACACACATGCTATGTAGTTGTCAATGAATATGAAGATGAATGAAATTTTATGTTAATGAAGCCTGTCTTTTATGATCATTCAGATGATTTTAATTACTTATGTATTGTAAAGTTCACAATAATTCTTATGTTAATTTTAAAACAAAAATTTTGCAAATAGCTAACTAGGGGAGATTGTGGAATATCATGGAAAAGACATTAATGAAACTTCAGTACACTGGACAGTTCCAGAGAAATGAAAAAAAGTGAGACAAAATAAAGGATAAGTCCAAACAGAGAATCAGGGAACTCTGATTTTCAGTCTTTGCTATTTTGTCAAAAAACTATTTAACTACAAAAATGTCCCCTTAGCTAGCTAGGCCATGAATGCTTTAAGTGGTAAGCAGTATATTTTCTAGTATATTTATTTTAACTTTGCCCTCCTCAAAAATGGGCCCTATATAAAGAGTTTGGAAAAATGAAAAGGAAGTGGAAAAGTAGGAGAAATCCCTCAAACAAATTTCTTCCTAAGTGAGATCTGGGAAAATTTGCTTATTCCAGTGCTGTCATTCTTTAATTTTATTGCATTGTAGCTCATTGCCTTGTGAAATTATTTTGGTCAAAACACTCTCTCAGATGATGAATGGTGAGCTATTATTCATCGGTTTATTATTCATTTTTTATCCAGATCATTTTGCTTGATATGTAGTAGGTGCTCCAGAAATGGATTTTAAACGAATGAATAAATACTAACATTTTACGTTTTGAAGCAATTTCATATATATTGTGTCCGTTTTTCTTACCTCATTCTATATGTGTGATTACCACCCCACTTTTGAAATGGTAACTTTGGTTACTGACAGTAGGGGCTCTTTGTTTCAGCGTGCAGGCTTTCTTGTTGGAGTGGCGTCTCTTGTGCAGAGCGGGGGCTCTAGGCGCGTGGTCTCAGTAGTTGTGGCACAAGGGCTTAGTTGTCCTGCAGCATATGGAATCTTCCTGGACCAAGGATCAAACCCATGTCCCCTGCATTGGCAGGCAGATTTTTAAGCACTGGACCACCGGGGAAGTCCCAAGCTGCTGTTTTTAAGTGGCGCTGGCCCAAACAAGCGAGGGCTCTGCAGTGGGCCTAGGCTGTTGCACCATGTGGGTCAGCAGATCTAATGGTGCTTGGAAGGGCAGGGGCAGATAGCGATGCGGTTTGGAGGCCTCTGTAGCTGAACTGCATCGCAGGCTTTTAGAATTTTTTGGAGTAAAGCCCTGTCATTTTCCATAGATAGCTACTCTGTTTTTGAGAACTAGCTCCTGGCCTACTACTGGGCCTTAGTAGACACTGAACACTTGATCGTGGACCATCAGGCTGCCATGTGACCTGAGCTGTCCATGGTGAACTGAATGCTATCTGACCTATCATGCCATAAAGCTGGGTGTGCACACAATACTCCATCATCGAATCACATCATCATCTGTGTTTGGGCCCTGGGCAGTTCTGAAGGCACAAGGAAGTTATGTGAAGTGGCCCTGATGTACATGGTCCCCTCTCCTTCTGCACTGCCATCCCTCCCCAGCCTGGCTTCATGGGAAATTCCCTACTGAAGAGGAAGTTGAAGGAGGAAGAAGAGCCTCAGGGCTGTTTCATAGATGATTCTACATAATAAGTAGACACTACTTGAAAGTAGACAGCTGTAGCACCATAACCCTTTCTGGGACATCCCTAAAAGACAGCAGTGAAGGGAAATCCTCCCAGGAGGCAGAACTTCAGGCAGTGTGCCTGGTTGTTCATTCTGGTTAGAGGGAGAAATGGCCAGACATGTGATCATGTACTGATGGATGGGCTGTAGCCAAAGGTTTGGCTGGATCATCAAGGACCAAGGAGGAACAGGATTGGAAAACTGGGGATGAAGAACTCTGGAGAAGAGGTATGTGGATAGACCCCTCTGAATAGGCCAAAAATGTGAAGTTATTTGTGTCCCATATGAATACCCACTGACGGGTGACCTCAGTAGAGGAGGACTTTAATCATCTAAAGTGGAGAGAATGACTCACTTTATGGATACCCATCAGCTTTGTGGTCCAGTCACCCTGCCCCTCTGCCATCTCCCAGTGGGGGTGGCCATGGAGGCAGAGATGAAAGTTACACAGAGGCTTTGCAATGGACTTTCACTGACCAAGGCCAACCTAGCTACAGTCACCACTGAGAGTGCCAACATGTCAGGAGCAAAGACTAACAGTGATTCCCCAGGTAATCAGTCAACCACTTGGTGGCAGGGTGATTGCCTTGGGCCACTTCCATTGTGAGAGAAGCAGCATTTTGTTCTTACTGGAATAGACACTTACTCTGGATACAGATTTGCCTTCCTTGCTACCTGTGCACTCACAGAACAGGAGCCCCATCTGTCCTGTTCGCCTCAGGGCCAAGAGCAGTGCTTGGAGTAGGTGGTCATAACTACCTCTCAGAGTGTTCGCCACATACCCAGAACTGCTCTCAACACTTTACAGACATTAACCTATTTGATTTCCCATCAATTCCAGAGGTAGCCACAGTTAAAACCTCCATGTGCAGGTGAGGAAACTGAGGTGCTTAGGTAATTAAGGCTCTTGCCTAAGCTGGTAAGTGGACATGCTTTAGAGCAGTGCTTCTCCAATGTCAGCAGCCCTGTGAATCAGTGGGGTGCTTGTTAAAACAGAGGTTTCTGGGCACCCCACCCCAGAATTTCTGATTCAGCACATCTGGGATGAGGTCTAAGAATTTTCCCAAAGGATGTTGATACTGCTGGTCAGGAACCACCCTTTGAGAACCTTTCTAGTAGAACTTTTGTTATCATTCTTCAGTCACCAAGTCATGTCCGACTCTTTGAGACTCAATGGACTGCAGCGTGCCAGGCCTTGCTATCCCTCACCATCTCCCTTTCATGGGCCACTGCTTTCTCATGGTGAAGGAGCTTGTATAACTCTATGAAGCTATGAGCCATGCCATGTCAGGCCACCCAAGACAGACAGGTCGTAGTGGAGAGTTCTGACAAAACGTGATCCACTGGAGGAGGGAATGGCAAGCTACCCCAGTATGCTTGCTGTGAGAACCTCATGAACTGTATAAAAAGGCAGTAGAACTTACAGAGCATCTTCTCACATTATCTGTTTTAATATTCACATTCCTATAGATCTTTTTTGTACAGTTCTTCTGTGTATTCTTGCCACCTCTTCTTAATACCTTCTGCTTCTGTTAGGTCCATACCCTTTCTGTCCTTTATTGTGCCCATCTTTGCATGAAATGTTCCCTTGGTATCTCTAATTTTCTTGAAGAGATCTCTAGTTTTTCCCATTCTGTTGTTTTCCTCTGTTTCTTTGCATTGATTACTGAGAAAGGCTTTCTTATCTCTCCTTGCTATTCTTTGGAACTCTGCATTCAGATGCTTATATCTTTCCTTTTCTCCTTTGCTTTTCAGTTCTCTTCTTTTCACAGCTATTTGTAAGGCCTCCCCAGACAGCCATTTTGCTTTTTTGCATTTCTTTTCCATAGGGATGGTCTTGATCCCCATCTCCTGTACAATGTCACGAACCTCCGTCCATAGTTCTTCAGGCACTGTATCAGATACAATACCTTGAATCTATTTGTCACTTCCACTGTATAATCATATGGGATTGATTTAGGTCATACTTGAATGGTCTAGTGGTTTTCCCTACTTTCTTCAATTTAAGTCTGAATTTGGCAATAAGGAGTTCATGATCTGAGCCACAGTCAGCTCCCAGTCTTGTTTTTGCTGACTGTATAGAGCTTTTCCACCTTTGGCTGCAAAGAATATAATCAATCTGATTTTGGTGTTGACCATCTGGTGATGTCCATGTGTAGAGTCTTCTCTTGTGTTGTTGAAAGAGGATGTTTGCTATGACCAGTGCGTTCTCTTGGCAAAACTTATTAGCCTTTGCCCTGCTTCATTCCATATTCCAAGGCCAAATTTGCCTGTTACTCTTGGTATTTCTTGACTTCCTACATTTGCATTCCAGTCCCCTATAATGAAAAGGACATCTTTTTTTGGTGTTAGTTCTAAAAAGTCTTGTAGGTCTTCATAGAACCGTTCAACTTCAGCTTCTTCAGCGTTACTGGTTGGGGCATAGACTTGCATTACTGTCTATGGAGTCAAACAGAGATCGATTCCATCGATCTTGGAAACAAACAGAGATCATTCTGTCATTTTGGAGACTGCATCCAGGTACTGCATTTTGGACTCTCTTGTTGACCATGATGGCTACTACATTTCTTGTAAGGGATTCCTGCCCACAGTCATAGATATAATGGTCATCTGAGTTAAATTCACCCATTCCAGTCCATTTTAGTTCGCTGATTCCTAGAATGTCAACGTTCACTCTTACCATCTCCTGTTTGACCACTTCCAATTTGCCTTGATTCATGGACCTAACATTCCATGTTCCTATGCAATATTGCTCTTTATAGCATTAGACCTTGCTTCTATCACCAGTCACATCCACAAGTGGGTATTGTTTTTACTTTGGCTCCATCCGTTTATTCTTTCTGGAGTTATTTCTCCACTGATCTCCAGTAGCATATTGGGCACCTACCAACCTGGGGAGTTCCTCTTTTGGTATCCTATCATTTTGCCTTTTCATACTGTTCATGGGGTTCTCAAGGCAAGAATACTGAAGTGGTTTTCCATTCCCTTCTCCAGCGGACCACATTCTGTCAGACCTCTCCACTATGACCTGCCCCTCCTGGGTGTCCCCACACGGCATGGCTTAGTTTCATTGATTTAGACAAGGCTGTGGTCTGTGTGATCAGATAGACTAGTTTTCTGTGATTATGGTTTCAGTGTGTCTGCCCTCTGATGCCCTCTGGCAACACCTACCATCTTACTTGGGTTTCTCTTACCTTGGACGTGGGGTATCTCTTCATGGCTGCTCCAGCAAAGCGCAGCCACTGCTACTTACCTTGGATGAGGGGTATCTCCTCACTGCCCCCCCTCCTGACTTTGAATGTGGAGTAGCTCCTCTCGGCCCTCCTGCGCCTGTGCAGCCACCACTCCTTGGACATGGGGTTACTCCTCTCGGCCGCTGCCCCTAAGGCCACTATTTGGTATTGAAGTTTTAAAAATACTGTTCTTGTGGTAAATTGTGACAACTTCACAAATTTGGCAGATAAACAAAGGAACCCCATAGAAACACAAGGAACTTACATCTTTTACTGTTTCAGCCTAATTATTCTGAGTAACTAAGATGGTTTGTTGACTTGATGGAAATTTATGTTCATTCTAATTTAAACCCATCATAAATATAATCCAACCACTTTCTCTTTTAATACAATCAGATTATAGTACTGCAAGTGAGATTTATCTGGCACAAAATATTATTAAAAAAAACTTTCTTACAGCGTGAAAGGAGAAATTTAATAGTGTTTATTGAAAACTGTGATATTTCAATATTTATCTTTTAACCATTTACAAATAGCACACTTGTACGTAAAATCACACATGTGGCAATTTTCACTAAGATTTCTGAAGAAATACCTGAAATCTTTTTCTTAGATGGGAACGCTACTACACACCAGAGACTTGAAGCTATAAAATTTTGTTTTCCTCAGGTTCTTTCAGTCATTAACATTCTGGTGCCATATTCTTATGACAAAGACTAATAAGAAGGGAAAATGGCACACCCTGGATCTATTTTAGTGATAAAGATAGGAGTGGGAAACGGTGAAAATCTACCTTGTTCTCATTACTACAGTGCTAAAACTGTCATCAATTATAATCACTCATCACATCCCCAACTTGAGACTTTGTTGGTAACCCCTTCAACACAAACTCAATCTCCTTTTATCCAGTGTAGGTATGTGAAATATGTGGAAATATATTGATAGAGCTCACATTGATGACATTCTCTTCACTTGTAAAAGCCTGTGCTGAGAAAGCGATATCAACTTACAATAGAGAGGTTTCTCTAACACAGTCCTTTTTGTTTTATGACCCCTCACCTCATAGACAAAACAGAAAATGTTCTAGGCATTTACTTTGACCTATATTTCATAGTCATAGTTAGCTCTATGGAAATTTTTCCTTGTCCTTGCCCAGTATGCACAAATGTCAGGCTACTTCTACCCTGCCCTTTGCTGATGGCCTCAGGTTCATGTTTGTTCAGTTTGGGTTGGCTCATTTCTTCCTTTTTTAATGTCCCTCCTTTTCTCCTTCCCACTCTCTTCCTCCTCCTCTCCTCTTTGTTTTTTTCAGCAAAATAATTACTGGGTCTATCATGTTCTAGATTTGGAATATAAGACACTTAAAGTCATGCTAGGAAAGGTAATATGAACATACAAAGAAGTCCTATGGTTCAGGGTGATACACAGTATGACAAAGAAGCAAGCTGTTGTACACAGGAGGTGTAAAATGCATTTACTGGGAATAAAGGTCCTTATGGAACTGGTTTGTAAGTATGGTTTCGTAAAAAAGCATTTATCTGTTGCTGCATAATAACCACCCAAAGTGTGGTGTCCTAGAACAATAGCTTATTATTTGTCTTGGTTGTACCTTGTGGGCTGGGCTCAGCTGTCTTTTGCTTTAGCTGCTATATGCTGGTGTTGTAATGTTCAAGGGGGTTTCTTCACTCATAGGTTTGGCTGAACAGGTGGGAGCTGACTTGGCACAGGAGAGACGATTTCTAGAGTCTGAGGCCCAGCCTGCAAATACTTAACAAGGCTTTGCTTGTCTCCTACTTGCTAATGTCTCATTGGCCAAAACAAGTCAGTGTGGAGGCAGTGAATACTGAGCGGCTTGGTGTACTGGGGGCCACCCGATCCAAGCAAAGTATGTGGAAGACCTGATGACATCTGGGTCATGAGAAAATAAGTCACATGTGGAGAATTGGAGCTTGAGTGATTAGAGAAATTGTGGGATCATTCATTACAAGAGGAGTGACATGGAAGAACTAGTTATAAATATGCTAAGTTTGAGACAATGAAAATGTCCACTAGGCAGATAGAGAAAATGTGTTGGAATAAGGATGTAAGTTAAGGGCTGAGGTCTTAAACTCTGGAGTCGTATGCAGAAAAGAGATAGTTAAAGTTATGTGACTGGGTGAGTTCTGAGATCAATGAACTTTGAACTATGCTTATAGTTAGAAATTGGGAGGAGTTAGAGGAGCCAGATTGGGCTTCCCAGGTGGCACTAGTGGTAAAGAAGCTTCCTGCCAGTGCCGGAAACATAAGAGACGCGAATTTGACCTCCAGGTCGGGAAGATCCCCTGGAGGAGGGCATGGCAACCCGCTCCAGTATTCTTGCCAGGAGAATCCCATGGACAGAGGAGCCTGGCAAGATAGAGTCCATGGGGTCACAAAGAGTCAGTCACACTACTGAAGCCACTTAGCATGCATGCACAGAGAGGAGCAAGCTTAGGAGACAAAGATACTGCATATTCCATATTCCTCTTGTATTTTGTGACACTATTTGAATTTTTATATTGCTAGTTGAATTTTATTCTTATTTGTACACAGCTACGATTAGACTTTAATTGAGAAATAGTTCAGTTATATTTCAGCAATGTTTACTGTGTAACACCTCTAGTGCTTTAAGTTATTGATTTAGGAATATATATTTATTAATAATAGTTAATATCTTTAAGACTTCCTCATGGTTCTCAAGTAGGTGGAATCATTGCATTAAAACTAAAGTTAATAATAGAGCTTGAAAGAGTTAAGCTTCATGAATTAATTTTATTTTATTAATTTATTTTTTAAACTAAGATCATGGCATCTGGTCCCATCACTTCATGGGAAATAGATGGGGAAACAGTGGAAAAAGTGGTCAGACTTTATTTTGGGGGGCTTCAAAATCACTGCAGATGGTGATTGCAGCCATGAAATTAAAAGATGATTACTCCTTGGAAGAAAAGTTATGACCAACCCAGATAGCATATTCAAAAGCAGAGACATTGCTTTGCCAAAAAAGGTCCATCTAGTCAAGGCTATGGTTTTTCCAGTAGTCATGTATGGATGCGAGAATTGGACTGTGAAGAAAGCTGAGCGCTGAAGAATTGATGGTTTTGAACTGATGCTGATGAAGACTCTTGAGAGTCCCTTGGACTGCAAGGAGATCCAACCAGTCCATTCTAAAGATCAGCCCTGGGATTTCTTTGGAAGGACTGATGCTGAAGCTGAAACTCCAGTACTTTGGCTACCTCATGTGAAGAGCTGACTCATTGGAAAAGACTTTGATGCTGGGAGGGATTGGGGGCAGGAGGAGAAGGGGACAACAGAGGATGAGATGGCTGGATGGCATCACCGACTCGATGGACGTGAGTTTGAGTGAACCCCGGGAGTTGGTGATGGACAGGGAGGCCCGGCATGCTGCGATTCATGGGGTTGCAAAGAGTCGGACACGACTGAGCAACTGAATTGAACTGAATTGATTTTTTAAATTAAATTTTATTAACCTTTCTGCGGTTCTTCTGGAAACTAACAGAGTTGTATAAGAGCTTGGTTTCTATGATGAATTAATTTTCCTCTTATGAGATAGACTTGATATTGACTGTATCAGTGCAAGTGCAGATTTAAAATATGGTGCAGAAGTATTTTCTTGGTGTCCACTGACAAAGTTAACTTTTAGAGGCAATGGATAGCTTTCTATGGACTTTTTGCACACATAAATGAGAACTGTTGGTTGAGGAACCATGTTCAGAAATTCCCTGAGGAAGTATCAGCAAGTTTTTGTATCTAAGTACTGTCTGGTTTTGCTGAGTTACCCTGATAGGCCTTATGTAGTATGTACAATTAATATGACAATTAGACCCCAAAATGCGTAGGCAGTTGACCCTCTCACACTGCAGCCAGAGGGGATGGATACACCACAGAGATATGTGGAGAGGATTCTTTTTACTCAGTCTTGTTCTTTTAGAGAAAAATGTGGAGGCCAAGAATTTAGTCAAAACTTGAATATTTGTGGCTGAATTGTTTCATGTTATCACTGATTTCCCCTTTCTCTTATGCTTTTAAGTCATTCTGGATTTATTGTTTGGATGACAACTATACATACTTGCTTATCTGTAAGAATATAATGAAGATATAAAATGTGGTTGTAATTTTATATGCGCTGTATAACAATTTTATTAAGTATGTTACTTGTTTCCCTCAACTTTTTAAAGTTTTCATAGCAGTGTGATGTGTTATACAAGCCACATCTTTTCTAGTGTGCCTCATTGTGACCTAATACAAATAAGTGACTTGTATTAAGCTCCTACTTTGCCCAAGGTCACAGAGTTATTAAGTGGTAGAGTCAGGATTCAGATTCAAGCCATCTAACCACAGAGTTTATGTGTTTAACTGCTATTCCTACTGCTTCTTTAGTTTTATTTTTTAAAAAGGTATGTCTTTTCACATAGTAATTTTGATGATGAAAAATTAAACAATCAAAATTAGTTTTGCCAGTATAAAGACTCAGATACATTTCATGCCTCCTTTCCCAGTTTCTTTTAAAAGCTAAGATGGTTTGAACTGGGATAATAGAGCTATTCTTTGTGTTTGATAATAATTTGTGGTTAATAGAGTCCTTTATAGAGACCCTTAGAGTCCTTTTGCTTGTTAAGAGTCTACTTGTTTAATCAGCTCATACTTGGCGCCTGGATATGTGGATCCTCACTCACCGAAAGCATCGAAGAATATTTGAATTTAGCCTAAATATTGTTGAAATAGAATCTGCTCCTGATCTCTTTTGAAAACAACAACACTAAAACTAGAATCTTCTGTGCATCACCTTTTTACAAGTATAGACATATTCAGTTTAGTTCAGTTGCTCAGTTATGTCTGACTCTTTGCAAACCCATGAACCGCAGCACAGCAGGCTTCCCTGTCCATCAACAACTCCCAGAGTTTACTCAAACTCATGTCCATTGAGTCAGTGATGCCATCCAGCCATCTCATCCTCTGTTGTCCCCTTCTCCTCCTGCCCTCAATCTTTCCCAGCATCAGAGTCTTTTCAAATGAGTCAGCTCTTCTCATCACGTGGCCAAAGTATTGAAGTTTCAGCTTCAACATCAGTCTTTCCAATGAATACCCAGGACTGATCTCCTTAAGGATAGACTGGTTGGATCTCCGTGCAGTCCAAGGGACTCACAAGAGTCTTCTCCAGCACCACAGTTCAAAAGCATCAATTCTTCAGTGCTCAGCTTTCTTTATAGTCTGACTTTCACATCCATACATGACTACTGGAAAAACCATATAGGTATCCCTTAATCTATGCATAACATCCTGTATTAGAGGGCTGCTATCCAGAGAAGGCAATTGCACCCCACTCTAGTACCCTTGCCTGGAAAATTCCATGGACAGAGGTGCTTGGTAGGCTGCAGTGCATGGGGTCGCTAAGAATCGGACATGACTGAGCGACTTTGCTTTCACTTTTCACTTTCATGCATGGAGCAGGAAATGGCAACCCACTCCAGTGTTCTTGCCTGGAGAATCCCAGGGATGGGGGAGCCTGGTGGGCTGCTGTCTATGGGGTCACACAGAGTTGGACACGACTGAAGTGACTTAGCAGCAGCATAAGGATCAAAAGAAGCTTTCCTTGTACAACTGTTTAGTGCCCCCAAACTGAGCCAGTTTATGTGATAGCAGGCAATTCTTTTTAAACAACTTCTGAAGTTTTGTGTTAGAGAAAAGATAGCTTATTGACTTATCTTCTATAAAAAATTACTGAAACAATTATTGGGAATAATCCCAGAAACTAGACGAAGAGGTCCTTTCTGCAAAGCTATGGTGACACTACTGACAAGGCGAAAATGCCCATGGCATCTGTCCAGGAAATGCTGTGTTGACACTGTCCCCCAGCCAAAGTGCCAGTGTCTGAAGCCCAGAGGATTCCAGACAGAGAATGGATGTGCCTGGAATCTCATCTCTGTAAAGAACATGGTGAACATTTGCAAAAGAATTTTAGTCAGTGGGGCTCAGAAGGAACGTCCAAATTTCTGATTTCTGTCATGGCCTCCAGTGACAAACAGAAATTTTGATAAGGAGGTGCTGGTTTAGTCACTAAATCGTGTCCGACTCTTGCAACCTCGTCGACTGTAGCCTTCCAGACTCTTCCTTCCATGGGATTCTCCAGGCAAGAATACTAGAGCGGGTTGTTGTTTCCTTCTCCAGGGTATCTTCCTGACCCAGGAATCATACCCGGATCTCCTACATTGCAGGCAGATTCTTTACTGATTGAGCAATGAGGGAAGCCCTTTTGATAAGGAGAGTTCTGCTTAATATTAGAATATAAAGGAAGTGAATTACTTAAATAACATGAAGTTCATACTATGCTCAGCTTTGGATCATCTTCCCATTTATTATATTACTTAGACTTGGAAATCTTACTGTTTTCAAAATTAATTCTTACGGTGTTACTTTAGTAATTAGCAGAATATAAAGTTGTTGTTGTTGTTCAGTCACTAAGTTGTGTCTGACTCTTTACGACCCCATGGACTGCAGCATGCCAGGCTCCTCTGTCCTTCACTATCTCCCAGATGTAAATATTCACTTTAAAATCACTGTAACATTCTTTAAATTCATAGGATCCGAAAATATAGTGGAATGTGATGCCTCATTTAGAGTATTTGTTTGGGGTTCCAAATTTCCCCAGTTTAAATAAATTGGAAATTCGAATGCACTTTTAATACAAAAATAACTTTTGCTGAAGCTGAAGCTCCAAAACTTTGGCCACCTGATATGAAGAGCCTGCTCATTGGAAAAGACTCGGATGCTGGGAAAGATTGAAGGCAGGAGAAGGGGATGACAGAGGATGAGATGGCTGGATGGCATCACTGACTCAGTGGAGAGGAATTTGAGCAAACTCTAGGAGGTAGTGAAAGACAGGGAAGCCTGGCATGCTGCAGTCCATGGTGTGGCAAAGAGCTGGATATGACTGAGCTACTAAGCAACAACAACATCAAAGGACAGCAAAATTAGAGTCAGGAATCACTAACAAAGGGCAGTCTCACAGGTGCACTGGAAACATAATTCAAATTAATAAAAACACCGGCCCATAAAAAAGTAACTTTTATTGATTAATTCTTTGGTGTTAGCATTTTAAATGGTTTTATTTTAAAAGTATTCAGAATTAAATATAACTGATAGCATATACATAGTGACTAGGTATGCATTCTAATAATTTGCGGGATACAAAAGTAATTATATATATTATACTAGTAGATTTATGGTCCCATTTTAAGAGGGGCTATAATATATACAGTTCTAATTTATCATAACTGAAAATTCTTTGGGATTTTTAGTGTATATGAACTAATGAATAACAAAATATCCTTTAGTCATAGTCTTTCATTCCGTGAACATAGAGTTTAGGCAACTTTCTTGTAGGAATACGAATCATCTAGTAGAAGGATTTTTTTTGCTAGCTACTTGTATCCCCATAGTGATAGGAGGTATTAAACTGAAGCTGGAAGAAAATTCCTTACTTTCATATGATCTTCAAATAATTTTAAACCAACTAAATTCTTTTCAAGCTTGAATTTTCTATGTTCCAATAACCTTAGGCTCTTTTTTGAATCTTGTTATCACAGGATATGTGATTTTGGAAATGTTTTTATTTAAGTCATAAAATAAAATGTTCCCCTGCTATAGCATGGATATTGCATGCCTTTGGATTTAACATGAGCCAGTCTTCTCTCAGCTAACAACATTGTGAGAACAGAGTTCCCACGGAATCACAAAAACTGAGAGCTATATTTCTGTATGAAGTCTGTTACTGTTTCTACAATGGAGGCTTGTTCTTTTCACAGTGGATTCCAAGCGAGTAGGACCCATTAGGACCCATCAACTCAAGTTTAGTGATTAGTGACAAACTTGAAGATTAGTGATAGACTTAACTGGTGGCCTGTGTCTGCACTTCAAAAACAAACTCAAGAAGGTTATTTGGAGAATTGATCAATAAAAGTGTTTTTTTCTGAGTTAGTAACTCAATATTCCATTTATGTGATTTTGTATTTTAGTTCAGTGTAATGTTATCTTATTTTTTTAATAGAAGTTTATAGCAATAGTCCATCAGTGTAATTAATCTGTTTTACTGAGATGACCCCAAAGGGTCAGAGAAGGAGTGTATTTAAACATTGTTAATCATCCACTCATCTGTTCTCTCATTAATTCACCCAGCAAACTTTCTGATGCCCATATAATATGGGTTAGGCCCTGTGTTTATCCCTAAAACACATTTATAAGTGGAAAAAGTACAAAAAACTAAACAGGCATGATTCCTGTTTTCGTAAAGTTTAGACAAGTGCTTCCATTTACATTAATCAAATCACTGTACTAATGAAAATATAATTACAGTTATTTCTTATAGGGCTTCTCAGGTGGCTCTAGTCATAAATAATCCACCTGCCAATGCAGGAGACATAAGAGATGCCAGTTTGATCCCTGGGTTGGGAAGATCCTCTGGAGAAGGGCAGGGATGGCAACCTGCTCCATATTCTTGCCTGGAGAATCCCATGGACAGCAGAGCCTGTCCCATGGGGTTGCAAAGAGTCGGACATGATTGATTTAGGATGCACTGTAGCATGTTCTTTTATTCAAAGCAACTCCATACTCAGCATAGCAAAGCAATCAAGCTTTGTCTGGGGGCGAAAGAAAGACTCTGCTGAACTTTGAGTAGGGTGGAATATGAGATAGTTTTCTATTGAGAGGAGATGTCGATGTAATTAAGTTAAAGATCTTGAGATGGGGGACATCCTGGATTATCCCAGTAGGCTCTAAATCCAATGGCAAGTTTTTATAAGAGACAAAAGAGGAGAAAAACCACAAAGGAGAAGGCTAGGTGAAGATGGAGGCAGAAATTGGAGTGGTAAACTACGAGCCAAGGAATGCTGATACAACAGAAAGTGAAAGTTGCTCAGTTGTATTGGACTCTCTGCAACCCCACAGACTGTAGCCCACCAGCTCCTCTGTTCATGGAGTTTTCCAGGCAAGAATACTGGAGTGGGTAGCCATCCCCTTCTCCAGGGGATCTTCAACCCAGGGATCAAGCCCAGGTCTTCTGCATTGCAGGCAGATTCTTTATCATCTGAGCCACCAGGGAAGCCACATGAAAGAGGTGTGTTTGGAGAGTGAGTTCGTAAGTCCAACAAAGTTAGCCTAGGTACCTAACTAACACAATTAGCTATATAGTACTGTAATGTTCAGTTCAGTTCAGTTTCTCAGTCGTGTCTGATTCTTTGCGACCCCATGAACCACAGCACGCCAGGCCTCCCTGTCCATCACCAACACACGGAGTTTACCTAAACTCATGTCCATTGAGTTGGTGATGCCATCCAACCGTCTCATTCTCTGTCGTCCCCTTCTCCTACTGCCCTCAATCTTTCCCAGCATCAGGGTCTTTTCAAATGAGTCAGCTCTTCTCATCACGTGGCCAAAAGTGTTGGAGTTTCAGCTTCAACATCAGTCCTTCCAATGAACACCCAGGGCTTATCTCCTTGCAGTCCAAGGGATTCTTCAAGAGTCTTCTCCAACACCACAGTTCATAAGCATCAATTCTTCGGCACTCAGCTTTCTTTATAGTCCAACTCTCACATCCATACACGACTACTGGAAAAACCATAGTCTTGACTAGATGGACCTTTGTTGACAAAGTAATAGCTCTGCTTTTCAGTATGCTGTCTAGATTGGTCATAACTTTCCTTCCAAGGAGTAAGTGTCTTTTAATTTCATGGCTGCAATCACCATCTACAGTGATTTTGGAGCCCCCCAAAATAAGATCAGCCACTGTTTCTACTGTTTTCCCATCTATTTGCCATGAAGTGATGGGACCAGATGTCATGATCTTAGTTTTCTGAATGTTGAGCTGTAAGCCAACTTTTTCACTCTCTTCTTTTACTTTCATCAAGAGACTCTTTAGTTCTTCTTCACTTCCTGCCTTAAGGGTGATGCATTTATAATACTTTTCTCACAAATAATACATAAAAACAAACATAAAAATTTAAAAAACACATTTTCAATCTTTTAGTGCATTACCTTGAAAAGTACAGTAGTACAGTATAACAGCTGACATATAGGGGCTGGCAGCAAGTGAACAGGCAAGAGGAGTTACTGACTGGAGGAGAAGGGAGATGGTAGAGTTGAAGAATTGTCAGCAATAGGAGATGGAGAGCAAGCTGCAGTTTTACTCATGCCTGATGTTGATGGCACAGGTCCTGGTTCCTTGCTGGATTAAATTCTATCAACTCTCTTGAAAAAAATGATTCAGTGATATCTGGATGATGGTGGTGGTGGTTTAGTTACCAAGTCGTGTCTGACTCTTGCACCCCCATGGATCAATGGGATTCTCCAGGCGAGAATACTGGAGTGGGTTACCATTTCCTTCCCCAGTGATATCTGGGTAGTAGCTCTTTTTTTTCTCATCGCAGATGGCGCAGTAGCACTGATTGCATTCTGAGTGGCTGCGTATACCATCCTATGCTTGGGTTCTTCACCTCAAAAACGAACAGTGTTTCAAATAGAGAAAATCCCCTTGCCATTTCCTGCATCATGAATCTCTTTAGTTCTTCAGTTACTTTTTCTTCTTGTCTCTCTTTGTCCTTTCCCTGGGACTCCAATTCTTGGCACTTCTTTGCACTACCAGCTACATCACTGCTGCTTTTACACTTGCTTTTGGACAGCCTGGACTTGAAATAAAGATACTGTTCTGCTGTACTCTCTATAGTCCTGTACAGTGAAGTACACAAAGCACAGCCACTTAGAGAGGATGTGCACGTGTGACAGTGTGCACCAGACACACGAACTTAAGGAGACTGGACGTGTGAATACATGTTTGCATCTTGGACATTTCCCACCTTGAGGGTTATGTGGGAAACTTACTGTAGTCGATATTCTTCAGGATCTTGGAAGGGAAAAGGAACAGATCCTCTTGAATCTCTGGAAGAAGTACAGCCCTATAGATGTCTTGATTTCAGACTCTGGCCTCTGGAACTGTAAGAAATGAATTTCTGTTGTTTTAAGGCACCAAATTTGAGGTAATTGGTTGTAGCAGCTCTAGGAAACTAATCTGGGTGTAGTGACCTAGTCTGATTTTTACTTTTTCGTGGATGATTCAGCTGCAGGATGTGGAGACCTAATCCAAATCAAGTCAGAGGATACTAGGGTGAACCAAGGAGTAGGTTTTCATTTTATCTGAGGCAAGAGCTGATGGTAACTTGCTGGCCCAGGGGGATGAGAGTGGAAGTAGGTAGCGAAATAGTGAAGAACTGTTTAGGAGGTAAAGTTGAGAGGACTTGGTGGTGGACTGTTTATCAAGGTGAGGGAGATAGACAGATGTCAGTTGAAAGATTCATCTTTTGTTTTTGGCAGGAAAGTTGGTGTTTTATTCATCCAAGGACTTTTTATTGACCATCCATTATGTATCAGGCACTGTCCTCAATTCCCGTGACAGTGTATAAGACTGACAGAATTGTACCCTTTAAGAGATTATAGTTAGTAAGGAAAGGAGGATGAATTATAATTCATAAATACCCATGCATATAATTCAAGACTATGTAAACAGAAGTAATAGTAAGAATGTTGGCCTACTTTACCTTGGACCCAGAGAAGTCATTATATTGTACTTAGACTAGACAGAGCTGAGCAGGAAGATGTCATGGGACAAAGGAGGTATCCTTTCAGTAAAATGGCTTTTCAAAAAAGGTAATCCCGGACACAGTCTTATTATGTTGAGATGAAACAGAAACACTTACAGGTTAGATGTCAGGGTAATCTGTTGTATCTAAACAAAATACAAAGTTGCTTTTTCCTCTGTTTAAATGGAGGATCGAACAAAATGATTCCCTAAGGACCCATTTAACTAAAAAAATTTTATTTATTCCATCTAATAAAGTTCAGTGTCAAGATCTATATTTAGAAAGAATTTTTAAGTGTAATTTAAGGATAAGTGTAATTTAGAAATAAATAGTTTATAAATATATTTGTGTGTATAAATATATGAATAATTTAAAGAAACTGTGAACTCTCATGTTTTTCATAGATCGCTTATAGATCATACTCAACTTTTTGCCTCAGGCACATAATCATTCCATGAATTGGGGATGTATCTTTGGTCTTCACTATAGATACTGTGTATTATTCATACCCAATTTCTTGCCTAGAGAATCCTGTGGACAGAGGAGCCTGGTGGGCAGCTGTCCATAGGGTCACACAGAGGCAGACACAACTGAAGCGACTTAGCAAGCACGCATGCATTGGAGAAGGAAATGGTAACCCACTCCAATATTCTTGCCTGGAGAATCCCAGGGACAGAGGAGCCAGGTGGGCTACCGTCTATGGGGTTGCACAGAGTTGGACATGACTGAAGCAACTTAGCACCAGCAGCAGCAATATTTATGTTAGCATTCTGAAGAAACAGAGGAGTTGGGAACAGTTTGAGCTTTGGAAGATCATCAGTCCAGTTTCAGGTATTACATCATATGAGTTTCAGTCTTATTCCATCAATTGCTGGTTGATAGCTTTTCGTCAGCTCTCTAGTTTGAGCTAAATTTAAAAATTGTGCTTGGTATATTCTTACTTGTCTATTTTTGCTTTTGTTGTCTGTGCTTCTGCTGTTATACCTATGAAATCACTTCCACATTCAGTATCCTGAAGCTCTCCCTATGTTTTTTCTTGGAGTTTGAGTGTGAGGTTCTTAAGTGTTTATTTTTTTATTTTTATGTTTTTGGCCACACTGCACAGCATGTGGCATCTTAATTCTCTGATCAGAGATTGAACCCATGCCCCGTGCATTGGAAGGCAAAGTCTTAACCACTGGAGCACTGGAGACATCCCCAGGTCCTTCAGTCTTTAATCCATTTTGTATGTACTGTAAGAAAAGCATCTACTTTTATTCTTTGCATGTGAATATCCAGTCTTCCCAATACCCCAATACCATTTGTTGAAGACATTATACTTTTCCCATTGTGTGTTCTTGGCACCCTTGTTGAAGGCCAGTTGATGGTATATGTGTGGCTTTATTTCTGAGCTGTTTTTATTTTTCTGTTTTATTGGTCTCTGTCAATATGCCAGTACCAAGCTATTTAAAGCTCAACATTCAGAAAACTAAGATGGGCATCCGGTCCCAATGCTTCATGGCAAATAGATGGAGAAACAGTGGAAACAGTGGCTGACTTTATTTTTGGGGGCTCCAAAATCAATGCAGATGGTGACTGCAGCCATGAAATTAAAAGACACTTACTCCTTGGAAGAAAAGTTATGACCAACCTATACAGTGTATTAGAAAGCAGAGACATTACTTTGCCAACAAAGGTCTGTCTAGTCAAGGCTATGGTTTTTCCAGTAGTCATGTGTGGATGTGAGAGTTGGGCTATAAAGAAAGCTGAGTGCCGAAGAATTGATGCTTGTGAACTGTGGTGTTGGAGAAGACTCTTGAGAGTCCCTTGAACTGCAAGGGGATCCAACCAGTCCATTCTAAAGGAAATCAGTCCTGAATAATCATCGGAATGACTGATGTTGAAGCTGACACGCCAATACTTTGGCCACGTGATGAGAAGAGCTGACTCATTTGAAAAGACTCTGATGCTGGGAAAGATTGAGGGCAGGAGGAGAAGGGAACGCAGAGGATGAGATGGTTGGATGGCATTACTGACTTAATGGAAATGAGTTTGAGTAAGCTCTGGGAGTTGGTGATGGACAGGAAGGCCTGGCATGGTGCCGTCCATGGGGTCACAAAGAGTTGGACACAACTGAGCGACTGAACTGAACTGAAGCTGTTTTGATTACTGTAGCTTTATAATATATTTTAAAACCAGAAAGTATGATGCCTTCAGCTTTGTTTATTCTCAGAGTTGATTTAGCTATTTATGGTCTTTTGTGGTTCCAGTGAAAGCAAAAGTAGACAAGTGGGATTACATCAAACTAAAAAGTTTCTGCGCAGCAAAGAAAACACTGAAACAGGAAGCTATAAAGAGACAGTATTTATAAACCATGCATCTGATAAAGGATTAATACCCAAAATATATAAGAAGCTCCTACAATTCAACAAAAACAAACTAGCAACTTGATTAAAATTGGACTATAAACTTGAATAGACATTTCTTCAAAGAAGACATACACGTGGCCAACTGGTGTATGAAAAAGATGCTCAGAGTCACTAATCATCAGGGAAATGTAAGTCAAAACCATAATGAGCTATCGCTTCACACCTATCAGGATGACTATTATGAAAAAAAAAAAGAAACCAAGGGCAACCAAGGTCAATGATGTGGAGAAACTGAAGCCTTTGCACACCTTTGCACAAAATAATGCAAATACTATGAAAAATATTATAGAGGCTCCTCAAAAAGTTAAAAATAGAAATACCATATGATACAGCAATCCTACTTCAGAATATTTATTCAAAAGAATTAAAATTAGGATCTTGAAAAGTTATTAGCACTCCCATTTTCACTGAAGCACTATTCATATTAGCCAAGGTGTGGAAGCAACCTCAATGTTCGCTGTCAGATGAAGGGACTGAAAAAAATGTGGTATGTACATATAATGTAGCATTATTTAGCTCTCCAAAAGAAAGAGATCCTGCCATTTGCAACAACTTGGATTAACCTTAGTTTACAGAACAAATCCTGATGATTCCACTTATAGTAGATATCTAAGAGTCAAACTGATATAACAAAAAAGTGGAATGGTGGTTGTCAGGGACTGATCTGCTATACACCATTGTACCCATAGTCAACAATATTGCATTACAAATTTGTTAATAGGGTAGATCTCATGTTAAGTGTTGTTACCACAGTAAAATGAAAATTTAAAAACTATGCTAATTTGGCCTTGTTTTGTAGGAGTTTTCTAAACAGGGGAAAGAGCTGATTGTTAAGTACCCACTTAGCGAGGTTTAGCAGCTTCAGCTTCTGAGGGAGTCAGCAGGATGTAGAAGGCATAGCCTCCAAGGATGGAGGCTGAGGCCCTGAAGATGAATTCTGCTCCAACACTCACACTATATCCTCTGTTTTTATTTTCTTAAACCTGTAAAATACCTATTTTGTAAGCTGATTTTGAAAGTTAAAACATCTGTTTATGAAGGGTTTAGCACAGTTCTTGGATTGTTGCAGGAGTTGAATAAATGGTGTTGATTGTGGTTATTGATTGCGAAAGTATTAGGAAATGTCGTCTTAAATCTCTGTGAAATCTTGTTGCTGGTTAGCCACTTTAATTAAATGCTCTGGATTCAAGTTTGAGTAGCTCAGTTCATTTGAGGAGACTGGCTGAAGGATGTGAGGCAGAAACCCAAGAGAATGAAGAAAGATAAAGATCTCCAGGATTTTCATATAGCTTACTTCTGCTTTATTCAAATAGGTTTAGGGGTGTTTAAAAATCACATTGTGTTTAAAATGGCATATTTCCAAAACATCTGTATGTCATGCAATCTGTTTATTTTATAATGCTTATTTTAAATCTAGTTTCATGTAATTTTGTATATAAAGAAAAGAAAAAATATTCTCCCAATTTATTGACTTCCTTGATGTTCTTTGGCTACTTTTGAAAGCTGCATTTGATGCTTTCCTTTCATCAGTGTGTTACTTAATATAGTATTATTTACTTAGCAAATGTCTAAATACTACCTTAATGCAAAGGAAGAAATACCTTACCATTTCTCCTCAAAATGACCATATATTTAGAATGACCAAATATATATATATATATATTTCAGGAAAGATCCATTTATTTTAAACTCAGTTTGAAACTCACCTAGGTTCATATTTTC
Organism: Capra hircus; assembly: GCF_001704415.2. NCBI lineage: Eukaryota > Metazoa > Chordata > Mammalia > Artiodactyla > Bovidae > Capra > Capra hircus. The sequence goes on from NC_030814.1 coordinate 22,426,110, forward strand.
TCACATTTTATCTGAGAAATGCACAATGTTTATTTGTAAAATGGAAATGAATTTTAATACTGCACTTCGTACTGCTGTGGGGTTTAAAGTTGGCTTCATATCATTAAATGCATGGATGAATTAGTGTATTTATTTGCATGTATGATATATCTGTATTTCAAAGCAAACATTTCAAAGGAGCACCAAAATATGTATGTAAAGTTTGTATTTGCCTCCTAGTAATGTTCATAGAGAGGCTATGCATTACACAGATCTGGGTTTATAAGAAAAAATTGGACTGTTTGGAAGTCCATTACCCAATTTTCATGGGCATACATGTAGGCAGATTTATGTATGCAAAGTTTGCAAGTGTTTATGACATAACTTTAAAATCAGACAATAAATAGCTAAGATCAAATTCTACCCATAGGTGACTTAATACTGGTCAAAACAGTGACTTTGCTCTTCTGTACGCATAACAGAGCCAAGACACAAGGGGCCAAGTATAGTTTGTGAAATAGTCACTCATGTACATTTCATTTTATAATGTGGACAGTTTACAGTAGATAACCTGAGACCAAGGACATTTGAAAACAGTGCCAGGGGGCTGGTATGCCATTTTTAGTCATCCATAAATGTAAATTTCTTTAGTTAATCACAACACAGTCTCATATTTTTCACATATTTTCCCCCAGACTTTAGTTCTTAGTTTTTATTTTATGATAAATAGATTTTAATCATTATTTAAACACATGAGGGCCTGGTTTCACTCTGATACTTATGTGTTCGATTCCCATGGAAGTTAATGGAGGTTAGGAATACCTACAGAGGAAAGAATACACCCACAGCCTCTAAAACAAATTTAGAACAATTTAAAATGCCCTGGAGTAACAAAGAGCTAGTTTAAGGGGTCAATAAGAGGGTAAATATATGTTTTAAAGATTATTTTTGTGAAAACTCTAGTGGCTTTGAGGCTCAAGGGAGGAATAGATGGGTGTGAACAGAAAAAAAGGATAAACTAACAATTTTGCCTAGGGTAAAAGTGTAAATTACAGTTTACCTTGACAGAAAGCATGTGCATGGAAACATTTTTTTATGAGAGCTATTTATATTTCCAAGAGCAGTGTACCTGTTGTTTATCTCTCAGAATGTCCTTGTGAGGTGTGCGTTTCCTACCCATCAGCCTTATGTGACAGTGACATGGAGATGCATTAATCATTCAGCTTCTAGGCTCTAATATTTTAAGTGATCAACTAAGCTACTGTTAGTATACCCTGGTGCAAATGGAAAAATGGAGAGTTAACGGGGTTTAGAACTTTGCTCACACACCTGAGTGGCAGCACCGGGATTGAATTTTATAAGGAATCACTCTGTTGCATTACGTAAGAGACATGGAACACATTCGTTGCCATGTACCATGCCCGCCTCCCCATCCTTCCACCTCACTCCCTTCTCTTCTGTAGTCAGCTGTGTTATTAGTCATCAAGGGGCCAGGAAAACACATGTTTAGATCCTCAATCTTAAATGCTATTTAAATGTTGGCAATCCTACTGTCTCCTTGAAAACCATCAGAAAACATTTGTTAGGTTAATGGAATCAAATAGTAACATTTACTCCCATCCTTCCTAAGGCAGCATGATAAGAATAAGCTACCACCAACACCAGTTGTAGTGTAATGTTCTCAGTCACTAAACTGCGTCCTACTGTTTTGAGACCCCCACGGACTGTAGCCCGCCAGGCTCCTCTGTCCATAGGATTCTCCAGGCAAGCATACTGGAATGGGTTGCATTTCCTTCTCCAGGGGAATCTTCCTAACCAAGGGGCTGAGCCCATGTCTCCTGCCTGTGTCTCCTGCATTGCAGGCAGATTCTTTACCACTTGAGCCACCTGGGAAGCCCAAACCTTTTAGTATAATATAGACTACCTACTTTGCTTTGGCATTATAAAACCATTATAAAACCCATTGCACTAAAGTCAGAAGACTTGGGTTCTAATCCAGTGCTTCTCGACTCTTGATGCCCTTTGGAAACATCTAGTGAGCTTCCAAACCCACAGACACCCTTCCTTTCCCCATTCCCAAGAGCCTCATTCAGTTGGCTTGAGGTGAGGTTCAGGCATCAGTATTTTGCAGACTCCTTAGGTGAGTTTACTGTTGTACTTCCCATTTTATAACGTTTGCTTTTTGTGAATCCCCTTCAAGGATGCAAACAGCATTAGGTTTCTATTTTCATATCTCTAAAATTGGGGCAACACATACCTAGCCTGTTTGTCTCATACAGTCAAGAAGATTAAGCGGAGAGATGATTTTAATACTTGTGAAAACTAGGACATGCTGTACATACATGAGACACGATGACGACCATGCTAGCTTTCTTATAATTTAAAAATTAAATTTGGAGAAGCCTTGGGAAGACTTTTTGCTCCCATTTCCAGTTTCTGTGATTTTGTACATGGGTTCCTTGATAAAACTTCAGTCTGTTTTTACTTGAGTATTATTCTGTGTACTTATGTATAATGTTTGCTAATTGATTTATGTCAACTCAGAGGTAAGAATTGATAGTGAGGAATGTTGATTTTTTTGTGCGTGTGTTTGTGTATGCATGTACAAGTTTGTTGACATAGATATCTGGGAAAAACTCTCTTGATAGATTTTAAAGAGTAGATAGTGATAAACATATAAAAAGGCAATTGGCCAAAGCGTGTCATGGTTTTGTCATTCATCCAAAAAATACTCTTTTGAGCGATAAATATGTGCCAGTGCTTCTGCCAAGCCAAAGAAATAGATGACATTGTCAATGCCCTCAAGGAATTCACAGGCAATTGACAATGACAGACAAGTAAACCAACACTTATAAACAGAGTCTGGAATGCTGCAACTGAAGATTTTTGAGCATCCTGAAGAAGCCTGTAAAGAAAGTGAAAGGCATGAGAATGTGGTCATGAAGTCGTAAGAGAAGATATAAAGTGTGAGCTTAGTCTTGAGGGACATGTAGAAATAAGTTAGGTGAATGCAGGTGATGGGTCTTCCAGGCAGAGGGAAAATTGCTAGAAGAGAAGTGAGGGAGCGGGGCCCATTCAGGAAAGTGTGTGAGGTTCACGTGAGAGTATGTTGTGAAAATTAGTATTGGATAAGGCATGAGAGAAGTAGCCAGGGGCCAAACATAAGTGGATTTAGAATTTATTCTGGAGGCAACGGGGATACACTTTATTTTACACAAGGAAGGACGGATTAGATTGCTTTTTTGTAAACTCACTCAAATAACCATGGGAAAGTGGGGGAGATGGACTCAAGAAGGTAAGAGACCAAAACATTTACCATTGATGTAGTCCAGGCAGGAAATGATAAAAGACCGAACTGTCCTTACAGTGACAGTAAGAGGAAGGAGATTAGTAGGTTGAGCCATTTAGCAGAGTGGAATCAATACAATTCAGTGACCAATTTATAATAATAACATTAAGCATTTAGAAATAAAACCAATACATGAATAACAGGATGGGACTGTATTAGGCTGAATAATGATCCCCCAGAGATATTCAGGACCCAATCCTTGGAGCCTGTGAATATGTTACTTTGCATGGTAAAAGGGACTTTGCAGATATAATTATTTCGAAATTATCCTGCTTTACCTGAGTGGGCCTGATGTAATCACCGGTTTTTAAAGAGAGCAGCAGGAAGCTCAAGAGTCAGTAGTGGGAGATGTGAGAAGGAAAGCAAGAGGTGGGAACAAGGCAGGGAAGGGATTGCAAGCAAAGGAGAACGCGTGGCCTCTGGAGGCCAGAAAGGTAAGAGGACTCCTCTAAACCCTCCAGAAGAAATGTCACTGTCAGCGCCTTGAATTTAGACATCTGACCTCAATAACTGCAAGGGAATACATTTTTTAAACCTCTAAGTTTCTGATAATTTGTTAACAGCAGAAACGGGGCCAGGATTTTCTGTCTCCCTGTGGCTCAGTCATTGGATGTAGGGCATGATCTTGGGTGAAGCGGCTTCCTTTAGCCAATGCAATTCCCTTAGAGCTTTCTGCTGGCAGCTCTCCCAGCATCTCTGTGGTCCTTGTCAGCATCCACCACATCTGTTTTGTTTTTTAGGTTAGATTATTAAGTTTCACTTGTTCAATTTTTTCTTTCCTTTTTATGCTGTTGTGTTTCCCTCAAATATTTGGTATGTTTAGGCTTTCATTTATATGTATGAATGAAAGTCTAGGCAAGTGAATATACTAATTCTCTAACCGTATCGACAGCAAGGTTCTTTCCGGAAATGAGGGTACTAACACAGAGTTCTATATATGTGATTGCGGCGAGTAGACTGGCAGGACTTATTTTAAAATGTTCAGGCAGGAAACCATCTGGTAGTCCCAAATGCCAGAATGAGGACAGCCTTATCATGGGATGTAATCTTTGGTAGGTGGCCCAGACAACTTAAATTTTTCTTTGTAAATTAATTATCTGATTTTAAGCCTGGGGGATAATTGCTAATCCTATATGGCCTAGAGATCTGTGGGTGTGTGGTGGGAGAGTGGTTCCTGAACAAAGAGTAGACCACAGTCCAATATTGCTCGAAGTTGTATTACATAAAAAAATCACCTGAAACTCATGTCAAAAATCCAGAATCCTGAGTCGTAATGAGCCAGAGTTCCCAGAAAAGAATCTTGAGATTCTCTTTGTTTAATAAGAACTCCGAGTAATCTTATGATCAGCCACGGTTAGGAACACCACCTATAGACAGTCCTTCAGTCTGTCACTTTCCCCATTTGCCTACACATCCCACTCTCTGCTGTCTGCTCTGTTAGAGTCTTTCTGTGACTCCACAGCTAGAAACAGTGCCTTAGTTTCTGTTAGAGCTTTGTTTGAGATGGTGGATCCTTTTTCCTAATTGCCTCCTGATATGATAGCTCCCACCTGTGTTTCATACTGCAGCACATGGTCAAACTCTCTAGTCTTCCTGTTCTAAATTTATTCCCCTTTTTAGCTTCTTTCCTGTTTCTTCAATGGGTTTTTAGGAAAGAGGGAAGGTGCATGCACACTCAAAGGGCTCTCTTAAATCAAACCTCAATAATCTCTCTTTGGAAAAAATTCCTGAGCTAGGCTATGGCTGATGTGCAGTGTGACAGATTGGATACGGGGTAAGGGAGAGAGTGCTGTCTTGGACAGTCCTCACCTCGCTGCTTTTAGCAGTTGGGCAAATTTTTATGTGTTTCACTGAAAAGAAGAATTGGGGGGCAGGGATAAAAACCATTTTGCTGGGGAAAGATAATGAATTTAATTTTTTTTACATGCTTAGCTTGTATGAAGACCTAGAGGGGAGGTCTGACCTGGAAGCATGTATCTGTGAGTCATTCAATCATTCATCAGTTTGTAGATATTAAACATCTTCTTAGCATGTGCCAGGATATGGAGCTGGATATATGGTAGAAGAGATAGAAACAGGTAAATGAGCTTAGTACTATAAAAAATGTGATAAGTTCAATGATGGGAGATATCTGGAGTGCCTGAGATCTCACAGGAGAGGCACCAAACTCAGACCCAAGTGATCAGGGAAAGTCCTGACATCTAGGCTGAGACATGGTGAGCTGGATGAGTTTGGCAAAGTGGCCTCAGCATAGAAGTGATTTGAGAAAGACTGAAGAGCCAGTCAGAGAAGGCAATGGCACCCCACTCCAATACTCTTTTGCTTGGAAAACCCCATGGACGGAGGAGCCTGGTGGGCTGCAGTCCATGGGGTCACTAAGGGTCGCACACGACTGAGCGACTTCACTTTCACTTTTCACTTTCATGCATTGGAGAAGGAAATGGCAACCCACTCCAGTGTTCTTGCCTGGAGAATCCCAGGGACGGGGAAGCCTAGTGGGCTGCCATCTATGGGGTCGCACAGAGTCAGACACAACTGAAGTGACTTAGCAGCAGCAGCAGCAGCAGCAGAAGAGCCAGTAGGGAAGCTGAGAGCCAAGAGAAAACAGCAGTGAGAGTTCCTGTATGATTAGCTCTGGGCTTCCCTGGTGGCTCAGATGGTAAAAAATCTGCCTACAATGCTGGAGACCCAGATTTGATCCTGGGATCAGGAAGATCCCCTGGAAAAGGGAATGGTAACCCACTCCAGTACTCTTGCCTGAAGAATTCCATGGACAGAGGAGCCTGGCAGGCTACAGCCCATGGGGTTGCAAAAAGTTGGACACAACTGAGCAACTTTTACTCACTCACTACCAGGAAGGAAGGCAAGAGAAGAGACTGGAAAGGCCAAGAGAGAAGATAATGTGGATCTTCTACACTGGGAAGCCAATAGAGAGTTTCATCCTAAAAGTAGATCTGAAACCTTAGAAATGGATGAGATCACCTAGCGGTTCTCTAGCTTTGGTCTGCATCAGAATCAACCAAGGAACTTGTCAAAAGGCACCTACTATGTGTAGTACTGCATTACACCCTTTACATATGTATCTTCTTTACCTATATTATCTCTGAAACCTCACAATCTCAGAAAGTAAGGAGAATTTATATTCCCAACGTCACTTGTGGCTATAAAGTCCCAGCCATAACTGCCACAGTGTTGCTTCTAGATAAAAATGTATAAAAACAGACCCTCTAATTTCACAGAGAACATATAATGAGGTCTTTAAAAGTTCTGAGATTTGCATTGCCACTATAGAAAACATTTACTCTCACCCATACCCAGAGATTTTAGTTCAGGAGAGTGAAAGTGGGCCAAGGAATATGGATTTTAACAAGCCTAAAACTGTCCTGTTGTTGCACATGGATTGCTGACCCTACTTGGAGTAATGGAGAATAGAGAAGAGCTCTAAATTTGGTTTCTTAGAAATCTGTATGCAGGCCAGGAAGCAACAGTTAGAACTGGACATGGAACAACAGACTGGTTCCAAATAGGAAAAGGAGTACGTCAAAGCTGTATATTGTCACCCTACTCATTTAACTTCTATGCAGAGTACATCATGAGAAACGCTAGGCTGGAAGAAGCACAAGCTGGAATCAAGATTGCCGGGAGAAATATCAATAACCTCAGATATGCAGATGACACCACCTTTATGGCAGAAAGTGAAGAGGTACTAAAAAGCCTCTTGATGAAAGTAAAAGAGGAGAGTGAAAAAGTTGGCTTAAAGCTCAACATTCAGAAAACTTAAGATCATGGCATCCGATCCCATCACTTCATGGGAAATAGATGGGGAAACAGTGGAAACAGTGTCAGACTTTTTTTTTTTTTGGCTCCAAAATCACTGTAGATGGTGATTGCAGCCATGAAATTAAAAGACACTTACTCCTTGGAAGAAAAGTTATGACCAACCTAGATAGCATATTGAAAAGCAGAGGCATTACTTTGCCAACAAAGGTCCGTCTAGTCAAGGCTATGGTTTTTCCAGTAGTCTTATATGGATGTGAGAGTTGGACTGTGAAGAAGGCTGAGCACCGAAGAACTGATGCTTTTGAACTGTGGTGTTGGAGAAGACTCTTGAGAGTCCCTTGGACTGCAAGGGGATCCAACCAGTCCATTCTGAAGGAGATCAACCCTGGGATTTCTTTGGAAGGACTGATGCTAAAGCTGAAACTCCTGTACTTTGGCCACCTCATGCGAAGAGTTGACTCATTGGAAAAGACTTTGATGCTGGGAGGGATTGGGGGCAGGAGGAGAAGGGGATGACAGAGGATGAGATGGCTGGATGGCATCACGGACTCGATGGATGTGAGTCTGAGTGAACTCCGGGAGTTGGTAATGAACAGGAAGGCTTGGCGTGCTGCGATTCATAGGGTCACAAAGAGTCGGACATGACTGAGCGACTGAACTGAACTGAACTGGTGGTGATGGTGAAGTTGCTCAGTTGTGTCCGACTCTTTGCGACCCTGTGGACTGTAGCCTACCAGGCTTCTCCATCCATGGGATTCTCCAGGCAATAATACTGGAGTGGGTTGCCATTTCCTTCTCCAGGGGATCTTCCTGACCCAGGGATTGAACCCAGGTCTCCCTCATTGGAGGCAGACACTTTAACCTCTGAGCCACCAGGGAAGCCTGAACTGAGGGCAGAAAAGTTCATGAAAATGACTGAGAAGAAATGTCTGGAGAGGTAGGCAGTAAGCTTCAGTTCAGTTCAGTTGCTCAGTTGTGTCCAACTCTTTGTGACCCCATGGACTGCAGTATGCCAGGCCTCCCTGTCCATCACCAACTCCTGGAGTCTACTCAAACTCATATGCATTGAATCAGTGATGCCATCCAACCATCTCATCCTCTGTAGTCCCCTTCTCCTCCTACCTTCAATCTTTCCCAGCATCAGGGTCTTTTCAAATGAGTCAGCTCTTCGCATGAGGTGGCCAAAGTATTGGAGCTTCAGCTTCAACATCAGTCCTTCCTGTGAACACCCAGGACTGATTTCCTTTAGGATGGACTGTTTGGATCTCCTTGCAGTCCAAGGGACTCTCAAGAGTCTTCTCCAACTCTCAGCTTTTGTAGTACAACTCTCACATCCAAACATGACTGCTGGAAAAACCATAGCCTTGATTAGATGGACATTTGTTGGCAAAGTAATATCTCTGCTTTTTAATATGCTGTCTAGGTTGGTCATAACTTTTCTTCCAAGGAGCAAGCGTCTTTTAATTTCATGGCTGCAGTCACCATTTGCAGTAATTTTGGAGCCCCCCCCCCAAAAAAAAAAAAAAACTTCTGCCACTGTTTCTGCTGTTTCCCCATCTATTTCTCATGAAGTGATGGACTGGATGCCATGATCTTAGTTTTCTGAATGTTGAGCTGTAAGCCAGCTTTTTCACTCTCCTCTTTAGGTGAGCTGTCATCCAGAGGCTCTTTAGGTGAGCTTCAAATGGAAAGGAGAGCAGTTGGAGAAAGGTCAGTGATATGATAGGCAATAGGCAAGACAAGTTAGTGAAGGGCTTGAAAAAGTGTTCATTGGATCTGATTGTCAATTTGCTAATAAGTCTGACACCTTTTTCTCCAAAGCCATGATTCCCACTGCAGAAGAGCTCCTGTTCCTGCTTGTCCGCACTGCAAGAAACTAAGCCTAACTTCTGTTTTTCTCATAGTCCTCCCTGTCTCATAGAAGCAGTTAACAAATAGTCTCTGGAAAGTCATTTCTCTATAGCTTACCTGTGTAGGCGCTGAATTTCAACCACAACCTAGCTGTGAAGGGCAGAGTCACTGAAATTTCTTATGAATTTGTAAATATACTCCAGGATTTGACCCTTTAAATATGCAAAGATTATTTGTTTCACTAAGTGCTGCTCAAGCAGCAGTCTCTTTACATTGAAGATTCTACCACCCACAATAATTGGACTTAAAGAGAAGAATTGAAGTAGGGTTTAAGAAAAACTCTGTGCCTATTTTTCCATGTAGGCAAACAAAATTCTCACAGTTGAAGTTTAAGCTGGAGGTGGGTAATTTATTGTTTTGGAGTATTTAATGCTTTCAAAATCAAAATAAACAGATTCTGCTTTGAAGTTATGCTGCCTATTCAGATAGCAATGTAAGTGATATCTTTTCTTTTCAACATGTTGAAGTATACATGTCTGATTCCTGCTGGGTTTTACTGTGATTGAGTCTCAGCACTAAGTTGAGTAAAAAAACAGAAGTGTTAAGGCTTCACTTAACTTACTGTCAATTATAGATGTCTATAATGTAACCTCCAATAGTTCTGATTTCTTCCTAGTAATGTAAAACACTTCTTCTGAACTGAATTCTAAACCTAGTTAATACTTCTTCAGCATTCTTCCATTCTTATATTCATGTACTTACCTTAAAGGGCCAAATTCTGAGCCCTGGAATTCACATAGAAGTTTTATGATAATAAAAATAAGTAATAATTATTGAGTAAAATGAGATGAGTTACACCCATCTCACATGCTAACAAAGTAATGCTCAAAATTCTCCAAGTCAGGCTTCAACAGTATGTAAACCACGAATTTCCAGATGTTCAAGCTGGATTTTGAAAAGGCAGAGGAACTAAATATCAAATTGGCAACATCTGTTGGATCATTGAAAAAGCAAGAGAGTTCCATAAAAACATCTGCTTTATTGACTATGCCAAAGCCTTTGTGTGGATCACAACAAACTGTGGAAAATTCTTGAAGAGATGAGAATACCAGACCACCTTACTTGCCTCCTGAGAATTCTGTGTGCAGGTCAAGAAGCAGCAGTTAGAACTGGACATGGAACAACAGACTGATTCCAAATCGGGAAAGGAGTACATCAAGGTTGTATATTGTCACCCTGCTTTTTTTAACTTATATGAATAATACATTATACAAAATGCCAGGCTGGACAAAGCCCAAGCTGGAGTCAAGATTGCCAGGCAAAATATCAGTAACCTCAGATGTGCAGATGACAATACCCTTATGACAGAAAGCAAAGAAGAACTAAAGAGCCTCTTGATGAAAATGAAAGAGGAGAATGAAAAAGTAGACTTAAAACTCAACATTCAGAAAACTAAGATCATGGCATCTGGTCCCATCACTTCATGGCAAATAGGTGGAGAAACAATGGAAACAGTGAGAGACTATTCTTTTGGGCTCCAAAATCACTGCAGATGGTGACTGCAGCCATGAAATTAAAAGATGCTTGCTTCTTGGAAGAAAAGCTATGACCAACCTAGACAGCATATTAAAAAGCAGAGACATTTCTTTGCCAACAAAGGTCCATCTAGTCAAAGCTATGGTTTTTCTAGTAGGCATGTATGGATGTGAGACTTGGACTATAAAGAAGGCTGAGTGCCAAAGAATTGATGTTTTTGAACTGTGGTGCTGGAGAAGACTCTTGTGAGTCCCTTGGACTGCAAGGGGATCCAACCACTCCATCCTAAAGGAAATCAGTCCTGAATAATCATTGGAATGACTGATGCTGCAGCTGAAACTCCAATACTTTGGCCACGTGATGTGAAGAGCTGACTCATTTGAAAAGACCCTGGTGCTGGGAAAGATTGAAGGCAGGAGGAGAAGGGGATGACAGAGGATGAGATAGTTGGATGGCATCACCAACTTACATGAGTTTGAGCAAGTTCTGGGAGATGGTGAAGGACAGGGAAGCCTGGCGTGCTACATTCCATGGGGTCACAAAGAGTTGGACGCAACTGAACAATTGAATGACAGCAACATAGAGTACCACTTATGTGGTATGTTATAGTGTTCTTTATGTATCGTGGAAGCCTCACAGATTTGGAAAGTGAATGGTATTTTCCCAAGACCATTTAGCTGGTAAGAGCTGAAACTGAGAGTTGAATCCAAAGAGTCTGGTTACAGAGTCTGAGTCCTTATTCCTGTACTGTATTGCCTCCAGATATAAGGATTGTATAAAATAGACTCCTAAATTTCACCAGAGCTCTGAGAGACCTTTGAGAACTCTGAGATTCACAATGCCACCAAAGGAAACCACTTTTCCTATGAACAGTGGATAGTTTCCTAAATTATTCAAGACCTTGCTGACTCTCCTGTAGACTAGCCTCATCACACACTGTGTGTGTTCATTTATTCCTACCATTGCTGTATATTACACATTATAGAACACTGAGTTCATTATCTGTAATCTATTTAATTTTCAACAAATATTGAACATCTGATAAATAAGACAAGGTCCTTATCTTTATGGAGTCTTTAGCAGTATAGGAGAAAAGGCCAGGAATGATAAATCTATAAATATCAAGAGTTTAGTAGGTTATTTTGTGGTTTTCATATACATGTGAACATTGTTGAGGTTGTAGAGGTCACTCAAACAATGAAGGTATCTTTCAGGATGTGAGGAGAGATGAATTTGAGAAGTTGCTAAAGACTAAGGGACTTCTCTTTTTAAATGGCTGAGAGCAACCATCTTAATCAGATGGAAGCACCATGGGAAAATTTTTGCTTGTTGCAAAGAAAGGAAGAGGTCATGTCAAGCAAGTGTTAGGCTGTGAATCTGGAGATATTAAGAACATCTGGACCACTAAGTTTTTTTTGGCTTGTGTATTCCTGTCAGATAAGAGTTAGACAATCAGCAGATGTTTCTATATAACCTGAGGTAGAATTTCAGCTTCCAGAAGAAAAGGAAGAAAGAGTACTAGCAGTTGTTTCCCGAACTGCTTCCATATTCCTGACTGTGCTCATCTTTCAGCACCATTCAAGCCTTCTGAGATGGCCTGTCACTCATCTGGAGCATCTGGGGGCTCACAACCTTTTATATCAAACTCTGCAGATAAAGAAGGATGAGAACTTAGACACTGTGATTACTGCCATTAGAAACCAAGTGAAAAGTAATTTTCTGTTCCTTTGCCTTTATTAATCCTGGCATATAGCTTATTTCCTTGTATCTTTACTCTGTATTGTAGACTTTGGGTAGGTGTTTTAACATTTTTTTAAAGAGAATTATCATGAGAAACAAAACTATTTTTCATAATTCACCAGAAAATCTGAATGAAAGGCCCATTAATTGTTTTTTATGGTAATGTCTACTGAAAATACAAATAGAATAACTGTTGTGTTAGCAATTACCATCAGCCAACCTAGTAGAAATCATACGATAAGTGCTACCATAATATTCCTTTTTTAAAAATTTGAGGTATAATTATCTCTAGATTATTTTCAAGACAATCCATTTGAGTTATTTAACATTTATACTTTGCTCAAATTTATAAATAGAATTATTTTTTAAAAGAAGAAAATTAAATTAAGGAAATAAGAAATAAACATTTTGAACTTCAGAAATAGTGTTTTTCTCAGGAATGTATATAAAAATTCCAGTCGCCTATATTTACGTTCAAAATATTCACCTATGCTCTCATTCACTCAAGCTGTGGAAAAACTGTCTGTATAATACAACTTAGAAATAATCTGAGGGAAACAATGCTCTCTTCTTTACTAGAATAAATTTTTCTGTTATGTTCATATCTTAATAGTTTAAAAGCACTATAACTGTAAATAATTCTTAAGTTTAATTCTCTCTCTAGTACTTACTAGGTCTATGTTCTTGGGCGGATCTCTTAATTTCGTAAAGCTCTTACCTTTTTTATTTATAAGATGAGGGTAAGAAGGAAAAGTATTTCACAAGCTCATTGGGAATGTCGGATGAGATACTGTATATGATGTGGATGAGGTATATAAACTAGCAAACCCTACAGATTATATACATACACCTGCTCATAAAACATCTTTTAGATCAGTTAATGGGGTTGGTAGGAAAAGTCCAGTGCATTGATAATTATAGAAGAAATATTTTATGTTTTAAGATAAATCACTTTAGGAATTTCTATACCTCAATGATATAAGGAAGGAAAACACATTGAAATGAGTGTCCCTGTACAGCAATCAGAACAGAGCATGGCCCATCCAGGAGTCAGAATGAGAGGAATAACACTTCTTCAATGGGTATTAGGATGCTAGGTCCAATCTTTTAATTCTTATCTTAAACAACCCTTTAATGCTTCATACAGTGTTGATTTTATATTGATAGCTACATTTAAATTAATAGAAAGTAGTTGTCAACCTTATCCTCCTCCCCCAGCCCAAGTTCTTTATTTATTCCATTGCTGGTGCATCACTACGAAGTTAGAGATCTTGTTTTGTTTAACCTGCCAGCGCATATGGAGTCGCAGTCTCACATGTCTAGGCAGGGCCACTGGGTGAGGCTGGAAGCAAATTCAACAGAACACATCATCACTACCCTTTAGGAGCTTCAGATCCTGTTGAAGGAATGCATATCCACGTTCGAAACAAGGGGCAACACGTTTATGGATCAACATGCCAGGTAGAGCAAATTGACAGAGAAACTGTGCTGGCTTGAAGGAGTGATGATGGGCCCAAATACTTTTAATCCAGATTGTTTTCTGCTTGGGTATGATCTGCAACCGTCAGTCATGATGTGTCTGAATGGTTGTCAAAAGCATGATTTGAAACTTTCACATCTCACAATTCATCTCTCTTCCTTTCTTTTTCCTGTTACCCTTGCCCTATAAATTGGACAAATTGTACATTTGTGGGATGATTTATAGTTCAGCTTATATATTTTCATACTTACTGCAAGAGACTACATTTATTCTTTTCTACAAAATAAGGAGGAAAATCCACAGTGTCAAATTCAACCAAAGAGATAGTTTGTTATGTTGAGACTAATTATTATAGTAGTTGCATTAGGCAGCAACTGTTCTTTTGTTATGCAACATGAAAAAGTTCCATTTGAGTCTGTTAAATAACTAAATAATGTGATTGACTCTAACCATACTTTTAAAGTTATAGTTTGTCTATCCACGGAGCTCCTCAGTGACAGGGCTTAATTAGCACTAATAAGCAACACCTGGTGGAGCATGCCACATCAGTCAGGATAGGCTAGCGCCCCCATTTTTGTTCTCTGGTCTCTTTATTTTAAAAATTATTGACAAAAATTGTTTGTCAAAGTGTGCTTTCTATCCGCTGATTTTTCATATCAGAAATTAAAAATAAAATTTAAAAATACTTATAATTAAAAATATTAATAAATCCATCACATATTAATATAAAAAAACACATTTTTGTGGAAAATTGTTAAATTTTCCAAGCAAGAAAAATTGAGGAGCAGAACACCATCATTATATCATTTTTTCAGAGCTCTTTAACTACTGAATTAGTTTATCAGCTTCAAAGTTCAGCTGGTTGCAATATCACACACCATGTAAACTTTGGAAAACTCTCCTTTGCACTTGTGAGGGGATAAGAGTGAAAGGAAAAATAAGATCTTCATATTATTATGAAAATTATTCTAACTTAGTGGATTCCTTGAAAAAGCTTCAGGAATCCCAGTGTTCTTCAAACTGAGACCCACTGGGCTAAGTTATACTATGATAATACACAAGTTTAATCTTAGTGATTTAACTGTAATCTTTTTTTCTTCTCTCTCATTTTAATATCCACTGTATATCAGTTGGACTTCCTGTTCCACATCATTGTAGCCCTCACTGTGGGATTCACTTTGGTGGAGCAGAAACTCCTTAGAACTTTGCTGGTAACCATGGCAAAGGAGAAGGCATAGCAAAATATGAGCTGATTCTTATATCTTCCTCTCTGTAAATAACACCTACTACTTCTACCGCCATGCCATTAGCCAAAGCAATTCAGGCTAGCAATATCCTAGCCTGACTTCATGGAGGCAGAGAATTTAGCTCTCCTATAAGGCTAGATACAAGCTATTAGTGAATAGTAATACTGTCTGCCACATTCACTAATATTTTTAAAGCATATTTAACTCTGTTGTGTCAAGTGGTTAGATGCTCATAGACTTTGATCTTGGTCAGATTTTAGTAAGGTAATCTTTATTTTTGCCTCCAATCTTTTCTAGGTTTCTAGACTTTAACAAATGCCTGACATGTATTTAGTGTTTAATAAATATTCATCATCTAGTGGACAAGTACCTGATAAAATATCATTCAGATATACTGTGTGTAACAACATTTATATACCTAAAATTTTAATAGGAATGATATATCCAAATACTGGCCAGGTTAATTTTGAATCTGGGAAGGGTCTCATTGATAATCTAGCTCAACCCTGTCATTTAACTGATGATTCCACTGAAGTGTGAAGAAATTAAATAACATCATTTTAATCCTAGAAATGGAAATAAAGTTAACTGTATTTGGCATATTTTTTTACAATGGTGTTGACTTTAAGATAAATCCCAATAAATGCTCAAAATGTAGTATCTTACACATTTCTGCATCAGAGTCACATGATGTACAAAGTCTAAAATTTCTAGTACTCACAAGAAAAATTAAGATAGTTTAAAGCAACTATAGGGACTTTCCTGGACTCCAGTGCTTAAAACTCTTTGTTTCCACTGCAAGGGTCATGGGTTCAGTTCCTGGTTAGGGAACCAAGATCCCACATGCTGTATGTGGCGTGGCCAAAAAATTTTAAAAAATAAAGCAGCTATAGCTTAGAAACTTTATCTACTTTGCTTCCCTGAGATGCCACTGTAAAAAAAAGTCTTTGCCAAATTTCTAGTTTTCATGGAAGTTTGACCTTATACTGAATGTTATCATGTTGACTACTTCTACTGCAAAAACCATTTTCTAAAACCAGTTGCTGCTACTGCTGCTGCTAAGTCACTTCAGTTGCCCGACTCTGTGTGACCCCTATAGACGGCAGCCCACTAGGCTCCCCTGTCCCTGGGATTCTCCAGGCAAGAACACTGGAGTGAGTTGCCATTTCCTTCTCCCTAAAACCAGTTATGCTCATAGAAATATCTTGCAGATGGTAACAAGGTTATATAAATTGCCAAGATGTAGGCAATTGATCCCACCTCTAGGAAGTCTAATTAACCATTTATGTTTTATTCTCATTAACTCTGAACCAAAAGTGCCAAACTTAAGTAAAAGAGATTGAATATAGAGAAACACACAGCACTGTATTTTCCCACAGTATAGTAAAAATTAATCGATGACAACAATAAAAGCTGCATTCTTAAGATACTTTCTTCTTAAGAAAATATGTTATTCCAATAAAGCTTTACAATAGCCCAATTAGTAGGTAGGTAAAGGACAGATACTCCCTTTTCAAAGATGAAAAAAGTAAGGCACAATAAGGTTAGGGGAGAAGCCAGAGGTCACAGAGTGAGTCATTAACAAAGCCAAGAAGACATGATGATGTTTTTTTTTTTTTCTTCCAGTATGGTGCCCTGTGCATGTAGCTACCATAACTATGATTATACATTTTGATAAATAACAGAAATACAAAAAGTATCTTGGTCAAAATATCTGGAATGAAATCTAAATTTTACATATGGTAATTATCTTTGCAGGAAATAAGAAATTGCTTCCATTTTCAAAAACATGCTCCCTAGCATTTTTTGCCATTTTCTTTGTATTCAAAAATATCTATTGTCTAACTTCAAATAAATGCAAATATAACTGTGGTACAAAGTAGCATTTGTGCTGCTAGTACCATTAAAAACCCTCATGTGTGAATGGGTTTTAATTAGGCTGTATTAGATTAATCCCATGTCTCCATTGGTTGTAACAAATGAAAAGATAGTATGCACTGTCATGGGGATAGACATTTAAAGCTCAATGTAACTTTCATATTTTTCCATGCGATCGGTCAGCTAGGACTTCCTTTTAATTTGATGAAAATTTGGTTTGTAAATCAGAAAACCTTTTAATTGCAAGAAATGCAAAGCAGGAATCTTTTTTTTTTAAGGATTGACATTACCTTTGTCGTTTGATACATTAAAACAAGACCCATAAGGGACAACTCTAAACAATGAACTTCATATAAAATAGATAAAAGCTTGTTCCTTGGGCCTACATGGAAATTCAGACAGAAGCCTGGAAAGAACAACTTAATACTTCTAATATGATAATATTGCCTAGGTAGCAGTATTTGTTATAAAAGGCCTTAAATGTCATTTCCTAATGACATTTTTAGGTAATTTTAACCACTTTTAAAATAATTGCATATCGATTATAGTTATTGTATAAGAAAAGACTTGCTTCCAATTTAAACAATGTTGGGAAGTTAAATGTAAATTTAACTTAATTTTTAAGTTAAAAAAAAAAACCTAATTTTTATATCAGAAAAATACTCCAGCCGATGTGTAAGTTTTGCTTTGTCACTGTACTGTATTCTGTTCAGTAGAACAAAGACCAATGCATAATGAGCCAATGTAAATGAAGTCAAATCAGCAAAAGCATAGTGGGGGAGGGGGAGGTGTAAAATATGACAGTCGGTATAATGACCAGGGAGTAGAGAATTTAAATGTTTAATGCCTACACATTCGGATTCATTTTTCTGTCATCGCTTTGAATGGGTACACTGAGGTGCTTGAAAGTCCAGAATGAAAACATCACCCCCTAAACCAAAAGAATTATTAATATTATTTAAGAGCACAGATATGGTCTGCATTCATAATCATCCTCTTTCTGCCACTTCCCCCACCCACTTCAGGAAAAAAAAGAAACGTGGTTATAATTAAAGATGGTCAGAAAATGCTGTAGGTGTTTATTGGGGGCTTTCTCTCTTACCCTCTTGCACTACATGCCAGCTTCCCATTTCCCAGCCATGATGGAAACTCAGAACACAATAGGGACATAGCAACAATATGAATTGCAAATACATGTATATCTTTCTGCACAACCTATCTGATTAACTCTTAATAAAATGAGTATCCTCTAAAAAATATCCTGAGCTGTAAATTGCTTTACGACTGATGACGGGCTTTGGAAAAATACTACACATGCCTTACAATCAACTAGACAGAGTTGTGTTAAACAGAATTGCTTAGCTCTTGTCTGTAAATTACTCCCCTCCCTCTCCAATAAAGGAATGAATCTTGCTTAATAATCTGTGCTGCTTAGCATGTGTTAAAACTGTATGTCTGAAAATCTCCGTATTTTACATATCCCACACTTTAGGACTGTAAGAAGCCTTCATCTTAATGTTCTCAGACTTAACATTTTCTTACACAGAGTGTGAATTTTTGAAAATACTGGCATAAAGATCATTTAACGCAGTGTCCTGCCATCATCCCATTTTCTCTCATGTGCAGTTCTAAACTATGGCTGTCTTGAAAGATACTCATAAATTCATTTCGGTGTCTAGGCAGTTTAACATACAGCAATTAAACTGGAGCTATAAACAGCAAAGCATATACATGGACTTTTCTTATTTCAAAATTACATTAAACTAGAGAATATTAATCCCTAAAAATGAGTGCATTGATAATACGAAGGTGAAATTCTATTGGGGGGGAGATAGGTGGAAAATGAATTGAAAAATTGTTGTAAAGTAAGTTAAATTTCTAGTTTAAGCATTAGTTAAAATCATTTAAGGTAATTTGTGTCTTTACAGTTTAAAGAAAGGGAGAAAAGATTTCTTTGGAGCTGGTGATGTGTAATAAAAGGCTTCGGTTAAATTAGCTCTGCATATGGGAGGGGTGTGTATGTGGAAGGTTGGGGAAACACAGGAACCTGAATACTTGCTTTGTAAATATTTAAGCTTTTTGCAGGTTAAACTATGGAAGAAATAAAATGCTAGCCTTTTACCTTTGAACCCTTTGGTGAAATATCTTAATGTGGCCAAATGTGAACACAGTGAACTTAATCAGTAAATTTGACTTAGATTTATGAAGTGTTTCATTCTAAATGCATTTACATATACACAAGCACATATATGTACATAAATTTATTTTATTACATCCATTTTACACAAACTGAACCTTAAGCAGTTGAAGTAGTAAAAAAAAAAAGCCAATCAAAATACTCTTCATATATCCTTAAGTCCATAAACCTCTTTAAATTGTCTCTTTTAAAAAACAACTAAATTATGGAAATGCAGACTGCATTACAGAATATTTGCCAGTTATATCTTGATTCTTATTTGAAATTCCCACAAGAATATAGGCATGACAGTAATATAAACCATAGAAACAGGCAAAAAAAGTAGAACACAGGGACTTGTAAATAAATCCATGAATATCAAGAAGCACAGATGCTGAGATTATGCATTTTTACCAGTACAGTTCTGTGCTTGTAAACTATAAGGCCAGACATTTGTAAGATGCAGTGTAGCAGGCCTTGCAGAGGGAGAGAGAAGGAGAGACACTGAGAAAGGTGGGGAGGAGGGAAGAAGGGAGGGAAAGTGAGTGAGAGGGAGAGGGGGAAAGAGAGGGAGAGAGAGAGAGAAGGGAGGGGGGCCGATAGCCAGACACAATAACGCATAATAATGTTAACATTCCTGCATGTCTAATGGCTTAAATATGCTGTGTGCCTCACTCTAGCCCCACACAGCAGCTGATGTCAAAGAACCACTTAATATTTTATCAATAGTCCTTCTTTGAACCAAAAAAATTTTCTTCCCTGTAAAAAGAATTCAGGGGCTTCCAAGCATGAAAAAAAAATTAAATCTCTTGAATGGCAAATTTTAAAACACAACATATTTGTACATACCTCATGTTCAGCAAGATTCACACCATTCTCCAATGCATCTTACATTATTTACATCTTAGCAATGTCAACATGTCTTATTTACCAAGGAAACATAAAGTCCTATTTTTAGCATCTCTGTTTTTCACATTAGGAATGTGTAGCTTTACTTTTTAATGTAAAAGAATCCCATTGATTGAATTATTTTAATATCAGTTGGACTTTTAGCTGGTGGTTGTTGTCTTCTGGTGGAAAATATTGTGTTCCTGTTTGACGGATACTATGCCTGTAACAAAGAATGACTGAATTGTCTTAACAAAGAAGATGAGGGCTGTATGTGTTGGTTACAATAGAATAACCACCTTCCAGATCTCTTAAATCCACAATATATGTAGTGTGGGTCCTGAGTGGCTTTTGTTTTCAATGTCTTTTGTAAGCTTTTAGGGTTTTTTCTGCATCAAATGTCAAGTTAATTTACAGGGCGCTATTACTGATATGTTTCCTTGGCTTGTGGTTTTCTGTGAAAGGCAGGCAGCTGAGACCAAGTCTTAGGCTGGGGGGGGGGGGCAGGGGGGAGGGGCAGCCAGCAAGCCCATAACACATACACTGTGCCAGGGTCTGTAAATTGGCTGCCTGTATGACAGCAGGCCCAGGGAAACCTCTAGTCTTCATTTGCATGCTGAAGAATATCCAGGATTAAACCGGACTGATTTTCATACAGGATTTAGACCTGACATTTATTATTCGGTTCACAGACCTCTTGAAGGAAAGTTTGTTTTCCACTCATAGATGAAAAATCTTCTAGGATAAATAAAGACTGGCTTAGCAGTAACAGTAAATAAATATCTTTCCTATATTTTGTATGAATTTATCATATATGATTACCAGACAGATGTTTGCCACCAAATTACTGTATTTTTCTCTTTAGCAGTACTGAACGAAAATATCTATCAAGGCTCCTCTCAGTATTTATAAAACATATCCATTTAATTCTGGAACTTGATTTTTCATAAGTACAATCAAGAGACAGATAGTTGCTTTTTGAAACAAATTAAAACAGTATTGGAGTCGTAAAATACTCTGAAATGCTTAATTTTATATTTGTTTCATGTGTTTTTATGAGGACGGAGAGGACTTTGGTTATACTGCAAGCATCAGTTGCACACTTTTATATAAAACCTGAAAATTACAAGTGAATACCATACCTGAGCCCTATCTACCAAATTTATAACAGATAGTTCATTTTTGCTGTCAAATAGATCCATAAAATACTCCAGTGTCTTTTAACATTTAGGTATTAACTGTTTGTCCAGACAAACACTTGTAACCCAAGACTTAGACAATATTTTAACTAAACCAAAGTCTAATTTCTAATGTTCAAACAAAACATATTTTGACACAATGCCAGTATGAAGAAACATGGTAGAGGTGCTTTACTCTTTTTGGAGTTCACTTTCTATGTGGGCCAGAGTAAAGACTGCAAATTGTGATTAAGCAGGCCCAGAAGAAATTTAAAATTCCTAGTGTATTAATAAACACAACAGACTTTTCAAATGCATTGAAAGCATACTTTATATATTTAATAAATGTATAGTAAAATAATATAAATATCAGCAATTAAATATATTATTGTTTCTGTCAGTGCATATGGAGGAAACACTAAAATCTGCTATATATTTGAATTTTTAATGTATCAGTGGAACTTTTGAAAATGTGTTCTTGTATTTAATTTCTTTATGAATATTAACTTATTCATAACAAATCTTAAACATGGACTATATAGGATGTAGTCTTTGGAAATTTTTGTTTGCTTTAATGTTGCATTTTATTATACATGTACAGATGAATCACATTTACTTTTTCAAATCAATTTATGATTTTACTCAGTAAGGAGCATATATTATTTAAGTTTTAGACAGAATATATCAATGAACTTCTTATAGATCAATATCTTATATACAAATTAGATTATTAAGCAAGCACTTAATAAAAGAACAAATGAGTCCATCTAGTTTTGCCTTAATTCAATTATCATACGTAACATGCACATGAATAATCAGACTCTTTACCAAAAATTAGGTAAAACCAAAGAGGAATTATTGCTGGAAAGATTTCGATCATCTTTAGTGTGGAAATAGATCTCCTTTATATGTATGTAAATTACAAATGTTAACATAAATATTATTGCAAAATGTGTCTACACATGCAAAGTGAAGAGAATCAGGCACTTATTTGAACAATCCAGGCTAAACCCCTCACTTTCACTTGCAGTAGATAATTGAGGCAAAAGTGTTTTTCCCTTGAATTATCTGGATGATTGCATCAATTCTTCACTTTGCTTTATACGAGTATATAGACATAGCAATTGTGTGTCTTTAGAAATTGCCACTTTAAAAACATGCAAATACAGAACACATTCACTTACAGCCTGCTACCTTATAGACTTAATACACCAATGGACTTGTTTGTTAATGAAATACAGAATCTTGGAAAAGGGGAGGAGTTAAATATATTTTCCTAAGTAATTATTTCTAAAGCAACGTATAGTGATATTTAGATGTAACATACAATTATATATGCATCATGCAGACTAGATTTCTCCAATCTTCTCTGGCATACTAATGCCCCAGTCTCCTTCATTACTATTTCTATTAACAGTCTACTTCCACAGTAGGCCCTGATAATTGTATGGACAGTATTCTTGATGGTGTGTTACAAATATAGTCCTGAGGAACATATAATTGTGAAAGTTTGACCCTCCTCCTGAAATCCTGAAAGTATATGCTTGAGAAAAAAGGAATTCTGAATCCAGTTGGTTAGAATGGGGAGGATCATTTTCAATCAAACCAATTTTTAATGACTTTATTGTTAATACACCAAAAATATGGCTGATATAATGACTTGAAGTCATCCAGTTATTTCATCCTTTCTAGTGACTGCATAAGAAATAGATATTAATTGCTCTGCCATTTGAAATTCTTGGTACAATTCACATTTACTCACTTTAAACTCAAGATGTCTCTCAATCAAATTGTGGGCTCTTTATATCCTCAATGTAATTAGTATTATACAGTATTCATGACAAACATAAGGAACAAGGAAGAGGATTCCTACTTGGTAATCATTGTAAATATGAAATTGTCAAGCTAGTCCTAATTAGTCACTGAGATAAAGATAATATGCAAGTCTCTTAAGAGATGCAACAAGACTTAGAACAAAATTCAGATATGCCACAATTAGATTATTGTTTCAAATGCCTGTGCTTAATAAAGTTGGTGGACCTGTTGGCCAAATAATTCTGTCAGGCAAGCCGTCATAGTTTAAAAGTAATTAAGCACTTCGGCCTCATCTTAAAATGGCACGTGCGAATGTCCATGCTTTTGTTGGTTTGGAAATGTGTAAGATGCTTGATAAAAGTATCCTCTAAGAAAATTCAGTGTATTGTACTTTTTAAACTTCGACAGGTAGAGAATCACTTTCAAACTTGCCTTTAAAAAACATTCTAGTAAAGCATTTGATTGTGTAACATTTTTATTATTCAAGTTCTTACCATTTCACACTAGTCCCTAGAGAGGGGCCAAGAAAATATTAAAAATACTATAGAAATATAAAGGATAAGATATTTGTCACTCTCGTTTAAATTGATGTATGCTGCTGTCCTATAAACGTCACATCGGATAACCCTGAAAAATTACCATGAATCTCCATAATTACGCATATTCATGATGCTGTTTTGCATAGCGCTAACAGCAGACTGCGTGTGGGGTGGGGACGAGAAGAGGGGTAGGGGTGATATGACAGATTAAAATTATTACCAGTATCATGGAAATAGACATAGCAACAGTTCCATTTTGTTAGGTCTTGGAAAACAAAAGCATATCACAAAATTGCATAGTAATTAAATAACTTGAAATTTTTCTCCTACATATTTCACCATAAAAAGTTAACCACGATAAACAGACTAGAAACATCACTGTGACTTGAAATGTGCTTATATTTATCACAGATTCCTAGGTACAGGACTATGGCAACTGACAGGGGACGGTGCTTTTTAACTTTTTTTGAGGTGGGGGAGGGGAGATGGTGAAGTGATGGAGAATTTTCAGGCCTGCGAAGTAGCTCACTGGTGTTTTTTTTTACCATGGTTGCAAAGCTCTTGATGAGCTGAGTGCAAATCACGTAGGTGCATTTCTTCTGATAAATAGGAGGGAATCATATTTGGTAAACTGTTAAAAGGCTCTAAGAGATAGAAAAGTTGTCTGGTGTCTATCTCAATAGCGTTTTTGTGCTGAGGCAGAGAGCAGAGTTAATCAGGGACTCTAGAAGTAATTATCGACAGAGTTTGGGTAATACAAATGCTTGGGTAAACAGCGATTGTTCTTTCCACAAGATTGCGAGTAGAAACAACAATACTGGTATTGTCCTCCACTTCTCATTAAGAGGACTCGGGGAGGGAGTGCTGCACTGCGAGGCGGATGGGAAACTGACAGGCAAACTGTGCTCCGAACGACTCTCTTCTGATCCCACTACCACAAATTCTGGCTTTTGGCATGAGGAGTGCCAGCTGCATCGGGAGAAGCCAAGCCTGTCATACCATCTTCACATCAAATCTTCAGGATACAAGAGCTAAAGCATAGTTAGCGCTTAATGAAGAAACAAATACAAAAGGGAAGATTAGGCCTTGTTAACACTTGCATTCATTTGTTCTTATAGAAACTGCATTGGATGGGTTGTTTTGTAGAACTCATTCTTTTTTTCTCTTAAGCAGAAAAGTTACATTGAGGATGCATTTTTTTTTAAATATTGTAAATACATAGGAAAAAAAATCTTTCAGTTCCCCTGTAACTATCAGCCAGCAAATTGCTTTGTCAAAAATGCCACTTGAAACAGTGATGTCCATGACAACTGTCAAAATTGGTAAATAAATACTTTTCATTTTTTAATATTAATCATATTATACTTCTTGCCTCATGAAGCATTTCCTCACATGCTTAAGTGGTACCATTGCCTTCTTTTGAAAAACTGGGATGTGAAACTTTATCTATTGTTATTGGATAACAAACAATCTCCTCTTTGGAGTGAAACATTTATGTTTCATGGCACCACGTTACTTTTATCTTCAAATTAATTGCATTTGAGAAAAAAGAATCATATTTTTGAAGTTCACTATAAACTAGCCAGAAAGTTTGACAGCAGAATGCTACAATTATTTTTTATTGTTGTAAGCAATCAGTCAACTGTACAAAGGTGTATTGTGTACAGCTGCAATGTAAAACCTATTTTTGTTTATGCTATCTGTCAACCACTTAATATGGCTTAGGTGCATTCTAAATGATATTATTCCAAAGGAAACAGGAATGCTTTAAAGAAACAATACTTTCTGTTCTACACTTTGTATGGAGGGCCTACCCAAGAAAGGTTCATAATGCATCTGTGGTTCTTAAAAATTAGATGCATGTTGAAAGAAAATGGGCAAGATTTTGAAGACAGGAATATGTAATACCTATACTGGTACTAGAGATACTTGATTTTTGCAGATTCTCTGATATTTTAAATGCAAACACAATGAGGAGAACCTTCTTGTGCTTTGCCTTGCTTCTGATGGAAAACATAGGAAGATGGACAGCTAGGTATTCTTTCAGAAAGTAGCTTTCTGTACACATATGAAAAGATAGTACTCAAACAGTGTAGCCTAATTACTAAAAAATTATTTTTTTATGAGAAAGACATTTAAAATATGTCCTATGTTTTCAGTGTGGTAGGAATGGATCCCCTTTATTCTGTTAGTGTCAGGAAATATCACAAATATGGTGTTTTGTGCTAAGTTCCTCCCAACTTTTACTTGGGAGGTTATTATATTAACCTCCCAAGTGGTTATTATATTATGTTTGACATGGGTTTTGTCCATGGTATATAAAATAGCCAAACAAAAATGGGCCTTGAAATACTCAAAAATATCTCATATTTCCTAGTGCTCATACTTTTCAATACTCTGAACTATGGATATCACCTTTTTAAGGTGGCTGCATCTCAAAATGTGAGGTCATGTTGTAGGGATCTGACCTCATTACAAACACTTCTCAGAGAATTTGTTGCAATGAATTCATTGATTAATCATTTAAATGGCACTTGGTATTTATAAGTGGCAATTCTCATATGCTTTCAGACCAAGAGCAGTTAAATACTGAATATTGCTATTTTTATTTGTTTATTTTATTAGCAGTCTCCTCAGTGGTTTATAATTAAATATGACAGGTAGATTTGCATGATGTCTCCAAATGTGCTTAGCTGCACAATAGTAGTAATATAACTTTGTGATAACAAGTAAAATGAGACTACATTTTTCTCAATGATCAATAGAACTCCTTTTTAGGATTTTATTAATAATTATTTCAGCATTAATGTGACTACACTTTATATTCATTTCTAAAATTGTCCAACCAATATTATGAATCAGTTGTGTATCAACAGGACATGCAACTAGAGAATGTACAAGAGAATCTTTACTGCTGGAATTCATTGCATCTTAAGTATAACATTATAAATATGTGTGTGTTTATTTGGATTTCTTTGAGACAGCAGCATAATAGAATAGAGTAAAATAGTTCATGTTACCTAAAGCAAAATTTGACAAAAATATTTCTGCTTCAGTTCAGTTCAGTTCAGTCGCTCAGTTGTGTCCGACTCTTTGCGACCCCATGAATCGCAGCATGCGAGGCCTCCCTGTCCATCACCAATACCCGGAGTTCACTCAAACTCACGTCCATCAAGTCGGTGATGTCATCCAGCCATCTCATCCTCTGTCGTCCCCTTTTCCTCCTGCCCCCAATCCCTCCCAGCATCAGAGTCTTTTCCAGTGAGTCAACTCTCCACATGAGATAGCCAAAGTACTGGAGTTTCAGCTTTAGCAAAAACATCACACATGTATATTACATATATTTAAATATTTTACTGACAAAATGAGTGCAAAGAAGTTTTCTGTGTGAAAATGTTTGAAGCTGAACTGAAGCTGTAGAGTTTGGGTGAGAGTAGATAAAGCTATGAGTATTAATATTACGTATATTTGATTGATAGTGATCTGGCTCTATTTTAGATCATAAAACACAGAAGTTTATATTTTTATAAATATTACTGTTAATTTGCACAGGTTTATAACTTATTTGAACAAAAATAAAAGAAGAAATTATGCTTTTATTTAGATCAGGAAATATATACCATGAATTTAATTAAACTTTCCTTTAAAATGAGTTTTACGTTATTTTCCATACTGTATGAAGAATCAACTTTTCTCCTTAATGTGTTGAAAAAATTTGTTTGGTAAGAATAGAATGATTCAAATGTAGCTAAAGAAATTAAATATATAGAAATACTGAATATTTGGGCAGTGGGCAAACTTCTTTGAGTTCTCTCTTTTGAAAGATGTCATCCCTGATCAGAGCTCTAATGAGAAAGAACTTCTGTGGTTGTTCTCACCTAGCCCTGTACCACTCCAGTGTGGTACCATGTAGAGGCAGATGGGGATGTGTAGGAATAAAATCATGGCTGGGCCTAGTAGCAGCTGATTTTTGCTACAGCATCATAACCTCAAACTTGCTAAATTTAGAGGCACAGTCTCAGTAAAAATTCCTCCTGGGTGTCACCCCTGTTTCAGAGAAGAAATGCACAGTTTTCTTGGAGGAGAATTGACTAAAGGGATAGGGATGGGGGAGTTAGAATGTAGTCAGAGTTCTTTTAACCTGAGCTCATGCTTATATGTACTGAATAAGTGTGTCTTTGTTCACTCTCTTTTCTATAGGCTTCTCTATCTAGGAGCTTAAGAAAATCCATTCATCCAAATTCTAGTTTGCTTAATATCTCCACTCAGTAGAGATGCTGCTTGGCTTGAGTGAATCAGGTGGTCTTTTTGGCATATAGGAATTTATCTGTAAGAGAGCTGGCTTTGGAGTGAGAGGATCTGGATTAGAATTGTAGCTTTTCCTTATTTGGAGCATTGTCTTAGCTTTAGAAATTTCTTCCTTACACAGTGACTTTAAAGATTACATAAAATACCATCTGACAGAATAACTGGTTGTATATCTGGAACATAAGAGATGCTGTAGAATACTGGTTGGTTGAACTAAAATTTGAATGTATAGATATAGTCCAGGAAAATTCAGAGCTGAGTGGATTTTTTTAAGAATGAATTTTTTAATCTTGAGTGATACATGGAGTGGAGGTGGGGTGTAGGCACAGAGCCCCTTCATCTTCTGGGAAAAGAGGTGAGGCCCTGCGTGGGGCTGCTGCTTGAGTTTCAGGTCAGAGTTACATGTTTAACCAAACCAGGTGAAACTTTTCAGGTTTTTTCTCATAGCTGAAAGAGTTGAAAAACTACATGTTTAAAAGCAAACAAAAAGAATGAAAGTTGGCACAGAAATCCAATTTTTTTTTCTAAACCCAAAACCTAACATATTAAGCATTTGCTGAATGAATATACAAATAAATGAAAGTAAAATTTAAATATGTAACCCAGGAATTTGAAAGTAATTCCAAGTTCACTTTCAACCCACTCTTTTATTTATTTATTTATTTTGAGAATAAAAAGTTCAAGGGACTTTAAGAGAGTGAAGGGCATTCTAAAATGACCCATCTTTATGTTCATGTATGTTGAAGAAAAACCTACTTGATATACACATTTATGGAATGTAGCATTAAGTACAAGGATAATCCCATATTGATACATGTTTGTTGTACAATTTTAAAGACACATTCTAGCATAGTTAAATATTTATTCACAGAATAGTCTATCATTTCTTCATACCAACATCTATTTAGAATATTTTCCTAAATAATATAATCAAATATTTACCAAACATGCCCTTTAATTGTCTTATGAAGAAAAATATATTTTCAGACATCCACATAAATTTGGGTCTAGTCAAGATTGCCAGTGTATGTAGGCCAATAGAAATGAGCACCTCAGCTGTAGGCATTGTGTTGACCTGTTAACCTGAATTTCATTTCTGACAACTTTTGTATTTAAACTTAAATTCCATAACCTATATATTCACAGGGGATTAATTCTCATTTGAGAACTATCACCCTACTTTAAAATACATATAACAGCAAAAATCGGTGTTCATTTCAACCATCAGGATATTTTTTCAAGATTTGGAGCTTGTCTTCTTGAGAGTTCTGTACAGCAGAGGAGGCAACTTAAAATGATGTCAATAAGAGTTTGCAGAGATGTCACTTCATAATGGATCGTGGCATCTGTGAAGTTCCTTTATTCTCTGGCATTCATAAAAATTATACCACATCTATATACATGGTAAGTGCCAATATAAATATAAAAACTTTCTAAATGATTTTTTCCTAATGCATATAATTCATATAAATCTCAATGATTCAGAATAAAACTGGGTGATACTAATACTTTCTTTCTGGTATGAAACATATTTGGAAAAATCATAAAAATAGAGTCATCTCAAACTCTCGTAAGTAAGTGAAGCAGATTAATTTTTTACAGCTGCCAATGTACCAGTGCACTTATAAGTAATAATAGTAATGTAAAAAGGTGTACATTGAATTCTCAACTTTGCAATTGCACCCATAAAGAGTAGAAAGGGACTTATCCTTTTTTATAAGAAATACATACATAAAACTTAATGCAGAAAAAATTCCTATTTTACTCTTTGTTTTCATTGTATATTGAATTTAAGGTTCCAAAGAACCTCTTTATACACTAAATTTAATTTTGCCCAATTTTTTTATCTTAGGGAAATTGATGATGGTTTTCAGTCTTTATTTGACTGTCTGTCTTAAAAGTATTCCTTTTTTTTTTTTTTTTGGTGGCTTGATAACATAACGAATGTTTTAACCAAAATGATAAAATCAAGATGATGTTATTACTTTTTTTCTATAGTATTGTATGATCTGATAAAGTACACTTACTGCTAAATAAATAAACAAAAAATGAACTTCTTGTTCAAGTGTTTTCTGGATAGTAAACATTTTTCAGAGTAGCATGCTTATTTTTAAGATATGTTCTGGCTATTTTTAAAACATACATATGATTTCCTCTTTTTAGGAACTTATTGAAAAATTTTTGCCAACATTGAACTATTTTCAAGTAAAAGGCACAGGTTTATTCTTCACGGGTTTCCTTTTCCCACTGTTTGTGGTAAAGGACTTAAAAGGACATATTTAATCAGGCAGCTAACTATTTACAGTATATAAGAGCTTGAAATAAGCACAGAGAAACAAGAGGTCAGTGGTGTCCCCATTTTATTTCCTTCAAAGACTATTGTGTCACACAAGTTTTTACTGATGATTAGGACTCAAAGATGTGCTAATTAAATGAAATATGTGTGCCATACC
The DNA here is from genome assembly GCF_001704415.2 of Capra hircus. Taxonomy (NCBI): domain Eukaryota; kingdom Metazoa; phylum Chordata; class Mammalia; order Artiodactyla; family Bovidae; genus Capra; species Capra hircus. The sequence continues at coordinate 22,456,307 of NC_030814.1, forward strand.
TTACTCATATCAACGCCCCAAAACTTTCTAGTAACAAATCTGTGTTTACAAATCTTCATAATTATAAAGTTAATCATTTTCTTTATATTGTTCATTCTTAGCAAACGTTCCATTCGCTTTAGAATGCACTGTCATCAGTTTATCGTGCTTTCATATGAATACCGTGTTTTAATACCAAAAAAATATTAGCTATCCTTCCTACAATATAAGAATGCCAGTTTTCAGAATTACTGCTCTGTGCTGCATACACATGCTTATGTGTTTCTCACCAGTCAAAATCTTCTTTTTTTCTCTCTCTGCCTTTTCCCCTCTGTTTCCTGAAGTCTCTCCCCTTCTCCAGCCAGTCCCCTGCTTCCCTGCCCTCAGTTCCCCACTGCAGAATACAGTGAATGTATTAGGAACATCCAGTTGTATTTGGGCTTCTAACCTTGCTCCACTCCAGCCTTAGCAAAGGGATTCAGTTTCTTGAATTCATTAATGGTATTTTGCCACAAAAGCCTTTGTAGTTCTCTCCTGAACATTGAGCCTAGCTTAATAACATTCCATTTATGTTAAAGACACATTTAATCTGTAAATGTGACCTTTAGAAGAATTCTCTTGTTTTTCATTAAAGAAACACTGCATTACAAATATTAATTATTCCTTGATGCCATATTTTAATTAACTAATCATGTGCTATTTGCAGCAATAACGAATGCAGTAATGTACGTGCAATAATGCTATGTAGTGCAAGATCGATATCAAAGAATTCATTGCTACAGAAAAGACATGTTTTGAGTCTCTTCTCTGGATGAGTCTGCTTATATGAAACATTTAGTCTAGAATGATGCTTTGTTTTGCTTTGTGTTTTGTGTTTTTAAATGCCAATGCAAGTCTGATTAAGATGCTGAACATATCGTTAGCCCCATCACTAATAAGTGAACGTTCACTGATGCATATTAGCAGGGTCTAGCAATGTGGTGAAATTGTCACTTAAGTGCTTGGAATCTGAACACAGAAAATGACAGGCAATGCCGAAGGTCCGGCTCCAGTGCATGTCTTCACTGTAGCTGGAGTCACTGGAATGGTGAAACCAGTTTAGGTTCAAGGTCGCTGCTGACATTCAGCTGTCATGGCTTCATTGTCTGCAGGCCTTCTCTCCATTGACACATTCAAGAGTACTTTATAGCAACCACAAAGAGCTAGTCAATTGATACCATTACACTTCATGCACACACAAACCACAAGCCTGTTCAGGACTGTTGATACAGTCTAACATTTATTCATTAAGGGATCTATTGAAAATGCAACTTGCCCAGCCCCACTCTTAACAACATAGACTTACTTGTTTAGTCCAAACATTTAGCTACGTCTTTTTCAAGTTTTGCACAGCATTCTCTAATTGAGGTAACATTATCTGCATTTTAATGCTACACCATTTATGTCCAATGAAAGATTACCTGAAGAACCCTGCCATTACCACACTAGTTTAAATACGGGCAGTCGTATAGAAAAAATATACACAAAAGATGTAAGCAGGGGGAAAAGGGAGATATTTATTTGTTCTAGGAGTGCCACGGAAATCCAATTGCTCAGAAATGAAATAAGAGTCTGAAGTGAAAGGAGGGAAAACCTAAGCTTGGGTCAGGGAAGAGGCAGTGATTAGCTCCATTGTTAGAAGCTCTTTGAGCTTCGTTGGTTGTAAAGAAAAACCCACTAATGAATCTATTGAAGCTTGCCAGAACTTTGTGTGGAAGACAACTTAAGTTATGGTGCTTATCTAAAAAATGGTAGTAAAGCATGTGGGTATATAAAACAGCACATATGTCTCTTGATTAACAGCTTGCCCATAAAAACAAAAAAATTGTTTAAAGATGGTATGTTGCACAAATAGCCTACTTTACATGTGTATGTTTAATTCCGTATTCACAGGTCTTGAAAATTATCACGTCAATGTTGAGAAGATGTAAGAAAACATATCCTATTGAATAGTTAAAAGACAGGGAAATAGGCAGAAATCTAATGTAGCTAATTTCTTCTTGGTTTACTATCAAGATTTGTAAAGGAAGATCGGTTTAAAAGTCAAGTTCAAAAGCTGATTCATGCTTTGCATATTTTTAAAAATGCAAAAACCATGTCATTAAGGAATGTGTTCAACTGATAGAAAAAAAATAGACTTTGGAAAAAAGGACTAGTATGTCCATTTACTGTATTTAGTAAACATGTTTATCACGTTTCCATCATATGTGGCATTTCCAACATAGAATTGAGTCCTTTTTGCAGTTCACTATAATATTTAATTATGTATGCCTATTTGACTCTACAGTATACTTGCAGTGCTTAAAATAGAGCTGTCATTAATAGAGGAATTCAATTAGGTAGCAGTATAGTAGAAATAAAATCATTGTGGCCAATCATTTGGTCAAGATCTTCGCTAGTACCTGGAAAACTTACATAGTAAGAAGAAACAGAACATATTCTTCTGACAGTTTAGCCTTAAGTTTGGAGTTCAAACACTGAATGAGAAGAGGTCTGCTTCTTCCTCCCCTTCCACATTGTCAAACTCATATATGGTTTCATGACTATATCATAGGAATGAAGTTTTGTTACTTGAGAGGTGTTATTCTTTGCCACAGAGGAGTTGTTTTATAAATGAGTGTTAGATCAATGAATTCACTCTTTTTTTTTTCATGAGCACTAAAGCATTATTCCTCCAAGGGATTCTATTTTGGGGCAACAGGAGTAAACATTAAGCAAGTTGTTCTTATAATGCCCAATGCCCCTTTACTTTGGCATCTCAGATTGCTAACTAAGGCTCTGGGAGACTTTTTGTGGAGATTACCTTGTGGATTTCATGCCATTGTCTCTTTAAACATATGTCTACATGAGGGAAGATACCATCACCATGGTATTAGCACCTTTTTTCAGGTCTTTATTAATTTGCTTCAGTGTTCAAACTAGTATAAGCAAAAGCTAAATATAACCAAATAAAAACTAATTAGATGGGTATAGTTTTTCTCAAGTTCAAACCATCAGAAATCCATTATAAGATTTGTTACCATGAATGTCTCTATTTCTCTAAGATTTTATATCAGAATTTTGACTTATTTGACAAACAGAAGAATCTGAGGATGATAATTGCAAGAGCCATATAAAAAAATTAAGATAAAGAGAATCAGTATTTATAGAATACTATATTCCAAATGTTATATTGGGCACTTTGTTGGTTAGTCTCCATAACAACCATGAATATTTTGGGATTATTATTTCATTTTATGAATGGGAAGAAAGATGCTCCAGGATTTTTTAGAAACTTACCTGAGGCTATCAGGTAAGTATCACAAAGCAAACTAGTGATAAACTGCAATTTAAACTCAAGATTATATTCTCCTGAAGCTTATGCTATCTTGAATACCTATTTTAGCCAAAGGACTTTGGTAAAATTTGGCTAATGTTGCTGATGCCGTTTTTGGTGAATACTGCTTTCTCTCTATATATATTGCCTCACTTCAAATTCACTCTCTATAAGAACTTTTCATTTGGCCTTTCTTTCTCTTCCCTTCTTTCCTTCAACCTGCAAGAACACTGAAGATTGACCATCTTCCATATCAGACATCTTTCACAGCAACTTAACAGAAGCAGCTTCACTGACAAGTGAAGATGGTCTACCCCTGTACAACTGTTTCTGCTGGGTCACGTCTTCTCAAATAAAGGATGTAAATATCTCTGTCAGTCTGAAACTGGGTCTGTAATATTACGTAAAATAATTATGGCATACTATAATCCTTCAAGCTTCTCTCCAAGACTATCTTTTATTTCTGTTTATTATTTTACCAATATGTTCTCAGAAATTTCTTCTGAGATGAGGAAATGAACTTTTATAGTAAGTAACTCTGTATTTCCAAATTTCAGATGAGATGTGTGTTAAGCTTTTTAGCCTATACTGTGGTATATGTCTGTACATTGTGTCCTTGGTGTGTGTGTGTGTATGTGAACTTCCAGGCATACTCTTCCCATCAAACCATCTTCCGCTCTCACTGCTTTTGCATGGGGGATTTAAAAATACACTTATGACATATTTCTTCAAGAAAAAAAAAGATTTAAGTTATCGCTTTAATATCTTGGTCAGTTTTTGGAGTATTCACTCATTTGAATGGCAAAAAATTGTCCCATTTGAAAATTAGAAAGGGTGTAGTGATTTTGACATAAACACATTTACTTTCTCTTATAATGCAATTTTTCTTTGTCTGTCTAGCCTCATTTCCAAAATCCATTCTAAATGAGTACCTCAAAAGAAACGCCTTACTAAGAGTGACACCAAATAATATTCTAACACTGGCAGAAGGAGAGGGCTGACCAGCACAAACGGTCGAGTTTCCTCCACAGACTTTGCTGATGTGAAATATATTTGTATTTTTAATGATGTAACTTGGTCAAAAACACTTTGAAATTATATTAAATGATATGTTAGAAAGACAGAATTATTTTCCAGAAACTCTCTCCATGTGGAATTTTAATTTTTACTCTTCTCTGCTAGTACACAGTTAAAGTAAACATTACGTGGAACCGTTTCCATTTGTATTTCACCTTTTTGGCAAAAAGAAATTTTTTTAGGTGTTACAATAGCTTAGAGAAAAATACTGAACTCTTTTAAGATAGTGAAATATGCTTTGAGTTAATTTCTAATCTAGAAGGAGGCTTATTTGATGGTGGTACCCTATAATTAGTGAGATCAGTAATCAAGACAACTGTGATTTCTTTTACTGGGATTGCTCAGAGCCTGAAGCCATCTGGCCTAGATGACTCTGATGGTAAAATTCAAACTACACCTAAATTTGCTCTGTTACATGGTTTTCATCAGAGGGACAAGAGAAGAGGTTATATTCTCTGCAGGAGGACAATTGTGCAATGTCAAAAAAATCAAGTGATATTTGTTTTCTGGCAGCAGAATATATCATATGTCTAAGGACAGTAAGGACTTGGGTGGACATCAGTGAATACTAAGCACTAATTGATCTGATACATCCATATGCACACACACAAATACACATGGTGGCTGATAATAGCCGAGAATTACATCTTGCTTCTATTAAAAGATCTGTCACTTTTAGGTCAGAGTGGGATTTTGGAGGGTAATCTCCCACAATAGAAAACTATACTGACAATACCAGTGTTTTAGGGTTGTTTGTTGTTTGGCTTGTTGATGATGCTTAGCCAAGGAGACACTTCCTTTCAGATTCTGTCTTGCAAACCCCAGGGCTCTGTTCTGGGCAGTTCAGCCTAATGGAATTAAGCCTGACACGTTTCAACTCTATTTTTCTATAAAATAAACATAAAAACAATGGTTTAGATTTCTGATAAAACTTTTGAAGCATGTGGGACTCCAACTTTCCCTGTTCTTTACACATCTGTAAATAAAGTGCATAAAAGGGGAGCGCAACAGGATAAATCAACATAAATTTGAAATCCACTGCAGCACGTTAAATGGCGCAGCCTCAGTCAAAGAGAGGCTGACCCCGCGGCTTCGTGCGGTTTGAAGCTAATTGTTTTCGTCAGGATGGGAACGTCTGGAAGTCCATGGCTGAATCCCACCAGTAAGGCTCCAGTAACTGAGCCGGCCCACAGAGAATGGACCCACTTTGTAGCGACACAGCGGGCTCAGACACCACCTATTCTGCACTCCAAACTGTCATGCATAACAACTTTATTGTGCTAAATTGAACTTGAAAGCAACCAAAGGCTATGAGAAGGAGAGGCTATGAGAAAAGCGTGCTGTCAGCGCTGGCAAAGGCTGACCTGGAAAGTAGGCTCAGAGACAGGGGAATAAAAGACCAGGCCCCATGAACACAGCATATTGTTTCATTTTAAAGTATGATTCCCATACCAGAGAAAGTAGTAAATGTGATGTAAATTTATTTAAATAGATTCGACCGCTTAAAAGTTTGCCAGCCGCTCTTATCCAACTTTCCCAGCTCTCTGATTCGTTACTTACAGTGGGAATATAATGACATATAGTCATCATTGTAACAGCTTCTTTGCAGGGGCACAATGATGATTAATAGCCAGCAGCAAATTTTCACATGGGCTCTGAAGCACTATGGCATTAAGCAGCCAAACAGTCCCAAATCCCCCTTTTCTGTTCCACTGAAAAGTCCCCTCCTTGTACCTTGCAGATAGGAACAAAGCCTATCTTAATTCCAATCAGCTTTTCCTCATTCAAAGGGACCTTCTCTTTTTCATAATTGATTCATGTGCATTTTTTAGTGTTTCACTGAGCTGAAGCCACTTTTCTCCTTTTCTCTGTTCTGCCCCCACACCTGCACCCCTCTTTTTTGGAGGGGGTGAAGAGTGGGAAACATTGTAACAATAACAACAACAACAATTTTAAAAAGGTGTGTTTTTTCTTCCCCAAATATTTGCTAAATAAATTTCCCAATTAGTAATCATTTGTGCTTTACATGTAAAGGGTTTAAGACAAAAATTAACTCTGGGATTCCTCCATCCTTGGAAATGGTTTTAGTTATAAAAAGTATGAGCCCACAGGAATAATTCCGGTAGGAACCCCCCAAGGATGCCCTGTTCAGCTGGGAGAGTCTGAGCGGTGGGTATTCCCATGAGAGACTCACAGCTGGATTGAAGACAGAGCCTCTTGCTCTGGACAGATTCCTTTTTCTTCTCTGTGCTGGTAGCCATCCAGAAAGGAACAAGGAGCCAGAATGGAAGGCAGCAAATGAAACCCTCCTAACCCACTCTATCCTTAAGTATCATTTTACCCCATAGCAATCGCACATTATAATTATTAGCAGAAGCTCCTGTGCTATTTGCAGAAGTGCTCTCTCCCATCTACACTTTCCACCTCCTGTGATAACGACAAAAATGACATCAACCAGTGCTGTCTTGGAAGGGATTTCCACATGCAAACTCATTTGTGTTTCTATGACAATATAATGGCCATAAAGTGCAGAGTTTTAGTAACTCTACTTTGCATATTTGTTTATGTTTCTTACAATCCTGCCCTCATTTTTATATATGATCATATGCCCCCATTTGCTTAGGAAGCACCCATGTACGTCTGTTTTCTGACATAATTATTAAAAGTGCTTTCTTTCAGTCTCAATTTGATCTGAGAAATTTGCAAAACCCATACATTTTTGCTATTAAAACTGCCCCCCCCCAAAGAACTACCTCAGATGACTTCTGCAAACCAAAAGGGAGGGGGTTGTTTGTCTGTCTCTTAACTTAGATGGCTGTGGATCACTTTCCCCTACTGCATTTTGGGGGAAAGATTCTGACTTGAAATCCCGCAGCTGATGTAGCAGCACTGACTTTTGTCTCTCCCACTTTTAAGAGGTCAGTTGACCTTTACAGCTTCTTTGATATGTAGCAGAAAGGAGGTCATCTGCTGAAATGAAAGACACGTTGCCAGCCAGATTTTAAGTGTGACACTCTCCTTTGGCTGGGTCACGGTTCTCACTGTGAACCAGGGCAACACACTTCACTGGTCAGATAAAAATACTATGCCGTGTTTTTGATAATGACCTTTCTCTTGCTTTGGTGCCTTCAAATGGTTAAATGAAGAACATGTCAACTTGATAGGAATTCTGTTCATCATTTTCACACTAGTGCTTACATCTTCTCATAAAAAGCAACATATAAAAGTGACATCGCATATCTACCTTGTACATTTTTCATACAAAATTTCATACAGGTGAGCATATTCTAGTCTTTGGATTGTAGAACCAAAGCGTCTCAGGGTGTGTAACAAATCCACATGGCAACGTCCTTAAAGGCCAGATTTTACATCTGGATCTGAGTTAACTGAGAGATGTGTCATATCATCTGCAGGCAGAGAAATTCCTGCTGATTGGGCCACCAAAGAGGTTTAGATATGGTGTTTATTCCCGCAAGTATATGGAATAAATGGATGCCTGCTATGCTAGTTCGAGAATAACTTTAGCAAAATTATAAAATTTCCCACTTCCTATCAAACCGTATTCAAATACTAGAAGAACATGAATGTCAGAATTATGATTCCATTCTCCAGTTCAGTTCAGTTCAGTCACTCAGTTGTGTCTGACTCTCTGACCCCATGGACTGCAGCACGCCAGGCCTCCCTGTCCATCACCAACTCCCAGAGTTTACTCCAACTCCTGTCCATTGAGTCCATGGTACCATCCAGCCATCTCATCCTCTGTCGTCCCCTTCTCCTCCTGCCTTCAATCTTTCCCAGCATCAGGGTCTTTTCAAATGACTCCATTCTAAGTTCTTGTATAAGAGCACAGTTCCTTGGTGAAACCATCATTCCTAGTCATACTGGGGAACTGTCCAATCTTTCTTGGTACTTGCTATCCCCCCCCTTAGATAATTCTTTCAAAAATGAAATGAACAAAGTAATGAATGGTGTTTTGTGATGTATTCTTATGCCCTTATTTTCTTGTGATGTTACTACTGTGTGGAAGTATAATTAAGACTGATATGAATCATCAGCTTTGTTAGATTATGGTGATGGATCTGGCTATGAAACTCCCACATTTGTGAAGAATTCTGCTTTTTGCTGGCTAAGACAGGATTTTTAAATGCAGTGAACCTGGGGACTATCAGATAAGTTACTTCTTCAGTCCTGAGGTTCTTGGATGAATTTCTAGAGACAAACAGAAGTGTGGACCAAGGATACAGTGCTCATCTTATCCACTGGCACCATTTGAGGAACTGAAGAAGGTCAGGGTATCTCTTTAAGGCTTTGATTTGAGATTATAATGCTGCCCCTTGCTTCGCTCTAGTATATTCTCCCCTACTCCACAACTGTCATCTTCTGAATGCAATAAAGCACTTTTCTTGCAGGAGGTAAAGATTTCTGTGCAAATCTTGTCAACTGAGTACCACTGTCAGTACACAGGAAGAGTGAACTCCTTTCCTATGCAGGCCTAATTTTTCCTAAGATATTTATGTACATACACTATCCTAACTCGAATCCCAAGACAACTAAACAAGTATGTCATACCCAGGATGATTCTATTTTATTTCATGCTGTGTACATTTAGATGTTAAGATCTTTTAATTGATATCTATCCTGTTCCTTGATATACTCAAGGTTTTCTGGTCTTTCATTTCCCAAATTTTTCTTATGTCTTTTTACTTGCTAACAAAACTGTTTTCTTTTGCAGGTGTCATGCAAAAATAGGCTCAGGGAAGGTGAACATATCCCCAGGAGATGAATCATAGTTTAAATCTTTCATCATAATTCTGTTCTCCTTTGCCAGAGATTGGACTGGAGATGGGCATGTGACACATGACACTAAGACATATCATAGTCAAATTGCTTAAAACCAGTGATAAAATAATCTTAAAAGCAGCCAGATTACAAAAGCGTATTGAACAGAGGAAAAAAGATTAGGATGACGGTAGACTCTTCTTTGGAAACAATGCACGTGAGAAGACAGTATTCTTTACTCTTTGAAAGACCAAAAAAAACCCAAAAAAAAACCTGTCAACCTAAAATTCCATACCCAGAAAAAATAACTTTCAAAGATAAAGATGTTTCAGACAAACAAAATGACCCTCACACCAGCACTACAAGATATGCTAAAGAAATTTCTTAAGGAAGAAAGAGAGTGAGACCACATTCCAATAAGACACTGGAAATAGCTATATCATATATTTTTTTTCTTATTTAAGCTCTTTTAAAGATAATTGACCTGACAGTTGACTTGTGTGTGTTTTATAAGGAACTCTCGAAAACTCAACAGTAAAAAAGAAAAATCCAATTCAAAATGTGCAAAAGATATAAATAGACATTTCATTGAAGAAGGTACACAGATGGCAAATGGGCACATGAAAAGATGTCTAACATCATTCGGGAAATGCAAATTAAAACTGCAGTGAGCACATCTATCAGAATGACTAAAATTAAAAATTAGTGATAGCATAAAATGCTGGTGAGAATACAGAGAAACTGGATTATTTGTACACTGCTGATGGGAATGTAAAATTGTACAACCACTCTGGAGTGCCATACTATTCAATGGCAGTCTTAAAAAAGCTAAGCATACACTTACCATGCAACCCAGCAATCATACTCGTGGGCATTTATCCCAGAGAAATGAAAATGCACATGCATGCCAAAACTTGTACACAATTGTTCACAGCAGCTTTGTTTGTAATAGCCCCAAGCTGGAAACAACCCAAATATCTATAACATCTGAAGGGCTAAACAAATAGTGGAATATTCATACAAAGGAAAAAGTATTCACACGTACAACATTGTGGGGGAACTATTAAGATGGACAACAACATGAACAAATCTCAAATATGCTGAGGAAAAGAAGCTAGACAAAGAGCACATCATGTAGAATTCAATTTATATGAAATCCAGAAAATGCAAACTAGTCATTAGTGCCAGAAAGCAGGCAGAAAATAATTGCTTGTTATTCGGGGAAGAAGAAAAGGGAGGATTATTACCAAAGGGTGTGAGAAAACTTTTAGGAGTGATGGGTAAGTTCATTACCTTTGTTCTGGTGATTGTGTCATGGGTTTATACATTTGTCGAAACATCAGATAGTTCATATCAGCTTATTGCAGGTCAGTTATTTTTTTAAGTTAAATCAGTGAGCCATTAGAGGTGGAGTCTATTTCCCTTTCCTTTGAGACTGCCTTAACTAAATGAACATTGCTGCCTTGAGTTTGTGTGGTCTCTGAGATTAGGTAAGGAAAATTCATGCAGCTTCTCCCAGTTTATTTTAAGGCACTCGCCAGCCATACTCACTGAGCCAGCATGTAAGAGGCATGGCTACTCTGCTGAGAAGACCTTGTATTGAGACCACTTGGAGAGGTCCTAAGACTATAAGCAGGCAGAGAGCTGCTCAGCCAGCCTCCATCTGACAGGCTGTCTAAATGCCAGCCATCATATGATATCAGTCATATCCCCAACTGGAACCATCTAGCTGAACTCAGAGAGACGAAATAGGTGTTGTTGCTCCCCATCATTAAGTTTGGGGATGATTTGTTACACAGCAATAAATGACTAGACTTCTACCTAGTCCAGGCTCCCTTGGTGCCTCAGAAGGTCAAGAATCTGCCTGCCATGCAGGAGACACTGGTTCAGTCCCTGGGTTGGGAAGATCCTCTGGAGAAGGGCATGGCAACCTACTCCAGAATTCTTGCCTGGAAAATTCCACGGGTAGCAGAGCCTGGTGGGCTACAGTCCGTGGGATCGCAAAGAGTCGGACACTACTAGGCGACCAGCACACGCACTACCTAGCCCAGGGTTTCTGTGGTCATAGTATACCTTCCTTTCTTTTCAGGAAAAACTGTTTTGTGTTAACAGATGACTAACTGTGATCTGTGTTCTTTATGACTTTCCATATAAAGAAATGTGTAAATTAGAAAAAATTATTGTCTTCATACATGTCCTAACTTTTAGTTTAGAGAAACTAGAGAAAGCCTATCTATGGATTAAGAGAATCACTAGTTTCAGTCAGAACTCTTCAGATTTAGCTAAAATTCATAAAATGATCAGTTAATAAACTACTAAATATTGGATTTTTGTGGAGCATACAAAATATATCTGGCCTGCCACGTGGTCTGAGAGTTTATCACCTGGGTGATGAAACAAGGCCTTTTTTCATAGGATGTGGTAGAATGTCTTTATGGAAGAGAAAGATTTCGAGCTATAAATGATAAATTATGAATATCAAAATTGTTTGAATGATTTTGAATGACTTCATTTGTCTCAAAGGAAAATTTGTTGTACATGATTATGCTATTAATATTGAACATCAGAAAACACAACCTGAGGACTCTTATTTGCTAATCAGGCAATTTTCCTCCCACAATTTATCCACTTCCTTCAACTCAGGATTATTCCTGGGTGTATATTTTTCAAACACATTGCTTTAATTTGAAATAATCTTAGCAATGGGACAGTTGTAATCCAGCTAATGTGAGGATGAAGAGAGGTGCTGCTTAATGTGTTCATGTGGCAAGGTAATAGATTTGATATATATAGTACCTAATAGTATTAACCTGTGTTAGGTCTAGAAAACAATTTCCAGTGTTTTTGCATTCAGAATTGATATAGCAGATATGTATCTCACTTTGTACTCAGGTAATGCGGATAGCCATTTCAGGAAGCAAGGACCAGGAATGGAAGCGAGGGCTCCAAAACTTATGGCTGGGTGGCCATATGAGGTAAGTAAATTCTCTGCTTCGAAACTTGTTACGTGCTATGTAATACATTTAAATTTAAAAGTTGGTCTAATAAGCTAAGTGTTCCAGTGGTGTGTTGGGCACTGTCTACACTGGTTCACATGGGTCATCATTTCTTTCCAATTCTGCATACACTGGCATCACACTGGAAGCTTGAAACCAGCCAGAGTGGAAGTATTTACACCACAGAAATGGGAACTGCCATAAGTCGGGCCTCTCCCTACCTCTGTTCCTCCCACTCAGAACAAACTGTTAAACATTTATTAATTAATACAGCCCTATTTGAGTGAACTCCGGGAGATGGTGATGGACAGGGAGGCCTGGCATGCTGCGATTCATGGGGTCGCAAAGAGTCGGACACGACTGAGCAACTGATCTGATCTGATCTGATCTGATTTAAACTTCAAGTTTTTAGATACAAATCAATTTCAGTAAGTTTGTCTGAGCTTGGACTGGTTTGAAAGGTGATGGACTCTATCGTAGAATGAGACCAGTCCCAAAAGAGAGAGGGTAAGAATGAGTATCTGGGAAGGAAAAGAAGCAGGTAATTAATTTTCAAGATAGTATTTATCACACATGGAAAAAATATATATATACACATATATGCACATTATTTTTCTCTTTGCTAACTTCTGCTAATCCTTGTGAGACATAAAGGTGATTTGCTAACTTCTCCAGGAGAGGAAAGAGGAAAATGGGGAATTGATGGTCAGTGAGGCAGTAAAAGTTCTCACCACCACCAACTCTGAAAACACAAGAGAAGGAAGCTGAAACCTTCTGAAGAGGAAGCATGGTGCAGATAAGAGAGAGATTTGACCATCAAGATCCTGAAAGACTGTCTTGTGAGATTCGAACACCAGGAAAAGTTCCAGGGAATTTGGTGTGAAGTTAGAACAAGTAAGTGATTAACACTGAAGCTAAGAGCTGAAGGATACAGAAGAACATTCATTGTAACAAGGGGCCAACACATTTTTTTAAGTATTCCCATTTTGTTTAATATTCTTTTAAAACATAGTGTGCACATTAATAGTAATATTTACGTATATCACTGTTGTAGGGAAAAAGCTATTTTTAATAGAGAAAACTGTAGAAAAAAGTATACTCTGAATTCTCACCTCACTCTGTGGTAGACCATGATGGGAGAAGTAATCACCGCCAGCTGGTGAGGGTTCTAATCCTTCTTTCTAGAAAATAAGTGCCTCACAACTAATCCCAGACCCACATGTGCAGAAAGACTTGAAACTGGTCTGCTTATAAAATTGTGTAACAGTCTCAGAAAAAAATACTTTGCAGAAGAATTAGATTGAAAAGAAATGAAGAATTTGGGAGTACTGTTGCTGTATCTCTTCCTCTAGGACCGTGGTGAATTTTAGAAGCAGATTTGAAGCATGCACCTGCAGTCATCACCATGTTTGCATTTCTAAAGGTAAAATACAATGATACCAGGTGTATTGCTTTCCAAATCTGTTGAATTGACTCCAGCTAACTACTGTCTCTGTTCCAGGGTCCTAGTTAAATAAACATACCTGTTGCACTATTGAGATCCATTCAGCTCTAGACCCTTTAAATAAAGAACCATATCAGAAGATTACAAATCTTGACTCTGAAAGTATATACAGTGCAGCAATGTATGTACAGGAGTGCATATGCAGTTTGCAAACCTTTAGAAACAGTTTTCCAGTTGACCGGCCCAGCAGACAGCATCTGTCCTCAGTATCTCCTGCATATTTCCAAGCGGAGCTTCTCTGGGCTGTTGCCTCCTGATACGTGTTACTTCCCTACACCTTTGCACTATTTCCTCCTCTCATAGGCATTTATAACTTGCAGGTTTGTATCATTTATGGATTTCATTCATGTGCCATTTACCTTTTTTCCAAATAATTAAGCCCAAAATTACATTAGAGCTTGCTCAAGCTGCTTGCCACTTGGATAAATTATACATCATGGCTTCTCCAGTCAATCACCGTCTAGCTTTTGCAACATTCTGCAAGTCGCTTAGCTCTATTAGTTGTCTTCCTTGGCAGCCCTCGGGAGAATAGGCTTACCCAGGGAATTACAATAAGAAAAGCGTGCAGCAGTTGAGTTTGGTGTTCTATTAACATTTCAACTTGAACGTTCTTCCAGTGTCTCTAGTGAAAAAGAATATTATTATCCTCTTTTCCTATAAGAGAGTAGTGGTCAACACTACTATTTTAGAAGTCAGAAAAATGGAAAATATTTTCACTAGTGTTTGGCTAAGGCTGACTATATAGAAAGAAATATGGAAATCATATTTTCTTACATATTGCACCTTTATGGAGTGTTCAGTCTTAAAATTTAGGTAAATAACAGTTATATTAGTTATGTATAAGTTTATCTTTTTTCCTTATTTGGGATTTGTGTAAACTGAGATAAATATGGAGTATTTGTTCACTGTTATATCTTCGTTACTTGACATAGTAGGCACTTCTTAAATATTTGTTGAGTGAATGTTAATAAAATTATTGACCCACAAATTTAACAAGTTTATCATCCTGTGGTGATAAAAATTATAATACAAGTTTCATGATTATAGAAACCCTGCCTACATTGTCTCTTGATGTCTCCTACTTGACATAGTGCCTTGGTATTAATAATATAGTGTATCCTCAATAAATGAGGATATTGTACAAGTACAATATTCCGGTAAAAATCACCCAGGTAAAACATGCTTGTCAGTATTAGTGGGAGTTCCCTAGCAATTTATGTGGTTACTTATCTGAATCATTGTCGTCGTTTCTCTAAATATACCCATGCGCTCAACATTTAAGAAAGGTAATTATAATACTTGGCTCACCTTCAAGTCCAGAGTATCTGATTTTGAAACCATAATTTCATAAGTGCAAAGTCTCTTAATTAATCTTTTTTAATTAGTTATTTTCTTATTATAAAGTAATATACATTATAAAGATAAATTTTCTTATAATAGAGAACTTACAAATCAGTGATAAATAAAAAGAAAAGAAAAATCACTCACATTTTCCACACTCAAAATAGCTACTGGTAAAATTTTTGTATCTATCCTTCCAATTATATGTGTGATATACATGTTTATAGATATTATTACTATGTTACATATGATTTTGACACTTGCTCATTCCCCAGTTGTTTTAACATAAACATTTCCCTGGGTTTAAAATATTATTTATGGAATTATTATTTTTATTTTTAAGTGTTAATCATTCAATCATTTCCATCTCTTTGTAACCCATGGACTGTGGCCCACTAGGCTTCTCTGTCCATGGAATTCTCCAGGCAAGAGTACTGGGTTGCCATTTTATTTTTAATTGCAGGATAATTGCTTTACAATGTTGTGTAAGTTTCTGCTATACAACAATGTGAATCAGCCATAGGTATATATATGTTCCCTTCCCCTTGAACCTCCCTCCCAGCCCCCACCCCATCCTACCCCTTTGGGTTATCACGGAGTACCAGGTTGAGCTCCCTGTGTTACACAGCAACTTCCCACTAGATCATCTGCTTTACATACTGTAATGTATATGTTTCAATGCTACTCTCTCAGTTTATCCCACCCTCTCTTTGCCAGGCTGTGTCCACAAGTCTGTTCTCTCTGCATCTTATTCCTGTCCTGCCCTGCGAATAGGTTCATCTGTACCATTTTTCTAGATTCTTTATGGAAATATTTTAATGATTTGAAATTATCTTTCTCCAGGTCATTGCATGCCTGATTTTATTTTACAAGTCTCTCCTTTTTCATCTCCTGAGTGAGGCCTACTGGATTACTGTAGCAAGTAATTGCCACTCTCAAGCCCCAGCTTTTCTCTATCCTGTGACCCTCTTTGAAGCATAGAATGTATCTTTATTCATTATTGCATTCCCAGTGCCTAACCAGTGTCTGACCCTTGCTTAAATTATTTTTGAAAAAGTGAGTAAGTGAGGGAATGAAAGGACGAAGAAAAGTCCATTGATACATTTACCATAGTGACTTAATGCCCTATCTGTAAACATGCAGGTTATTTACATCTCTTTCTTTATTGTAAACATCACTTTCATATATTTCTTTGAATAAATTTTTGTGCACGTTTGTGACTATTTTCTTAATTTATGTTCTTAGAAGTAAAATTGCTGGGTCTAAGGATAAGTAAAATGTTAATATTTTAAATAAATATTAGCAGAAAGTTCGTGATGGTGTACACACTCATTAATAGTTTTTCAAACTGCCATTTTTAATTGTAGTTGAGTTATAACATTGTGTTAGTTTCAGATGTATCACACAGTGACCCATGTATTCTTTTTCATATTCTTCTATGATTTATCACAGGATGTTGAGTATGCTTCCCTGTGGTGTACTGTAGGATCTTGTTGTTTATCCATTTTATACATAATAGTTTGCATCTGCTAATCCCAAACTCCCAATCTTTCCCTCCCACCACAGCAACCACAAAGCTGTGCTCTATGTCTGTGGATCTGTTTCTGTTTCATAGATAAGTTCATTTATGTCATATTTTAGATTCCACATATAAGTGATATCACATGGTATTTGTCTTTATTTGACTGACTTCACTTAGTCTGATAATCTCTAGATTCATCCATGTTGCTGCAGATGGCATTACTTCATTTTTTGTATGGTTGAGTAATAGTCCATTGTGTATGTACATCACATTTTCTTTATTCCTTCAACTGTTGATGAACGTTTAGATTGAACATTCCATGTCTTGGCCATTGAATATAGTGTTACTTTGAACACTGGGATGCATGTAGCTTTTTGAATTAGACTCCTAATTTTTTTTGTATATATGCCCAGGAGCAGACTGGATCATATGGTACCTCTGTTTTTAGTTTTTTAACTACCTCCATACTATTTTCCATAACGATTGCACCAATTTATATTCCTGCCAACAGTGCAGTTGGGTTTCCTTTTCTCTGCACCCTTTCTAGCATTTATTACTTGTAGACTTACTAAAAAATACATTATTTTAATACAGTTGATTTACAGATTTTTCAACGTTTTGGTGATGGCCATTCTGACTGGTGTTAGGTGATATCTTATTGTAGTTTCGATGTGCATTTCTCTAATAATTAGTGATGTTGAGCATCTTTTCATGTTCATACTGGTCATCTGTATATCTCCTTTGGAGAAATGTCTATTTAGGTAGGTCTTCTGCCCATTTTTTAAAGGGATTTTATTTATTTGTTTATTTTTGGCTGTTCTGGGTCTTTGTTGCTGTGCAGCTTTTCTCTAGTTGTGACGAGTGGGGCTACACTCTAGTTGTGGTACGTGGGATTCTCATTGCAGTGGCTTCTCTTGTTGCAGAGCAGGCTCTAGGGTGCGTTCAGTTCAGTTCAGTTGCTCAGTCGTGTCTGACTCTTTGTGACCCCATGGACTGCAGCACACCAGGCTTCCCTGTCCATCACCAACTCCTGGAGCTTGCTCAAACTCATTTCCATTGAGTCAGTGATGCCATCCAACCATCTCATCCCCTGTCATCCCCTTCTCCTCCTGCCTTCACTCTTTCCCAACATTGGGGGCTTTTCTAATGAGTCAGCCCTTGGCATCAAGTGGCCAAAATACTGGAGTTTCACCTTCCAGTGAATATTCAAGATTGATTTCCTTTAGCACTGACTGATTTGAACTCCTTGTAGGTTGCATGGGCTTCAGTAATTGCAGTTCCTGGGCTCTAGAGCACACCATCAATAGTTGTGGCACACAGGCTTAGTTGCTGCATGACATGTGGGATCTTCCCGGACAAGGCATGGAATCCATGTCTCCTGCATTGGCAAGCAAATTCTTTACCACTAAGCCATCAGGGCAGCCCCATGCCCATTTTTTTACTGGGCTCTCTGTTTTTTTATATATTGAGCTCTATAAGTTGTTTGTATATTTTAAAAGTTAATTCCTTGTCAGTTACATCATTTACAAATATTTTCTCCCACTCCATGGGTTGTCTTTTCATTTTGTTTATGGTTTCTTTTGCTGTGCAAGAGCTTTTAAGTTTAATTAGGTTCCATTTGTTTATTTTGGGTTTTGTTTCCATTATTCTAGGAGGTGGATCAAAAAAGATCTTGTTGGGATTTATGTCATAAGAGTGTTCTGCCTGTTTTCCTCTAGGAGTTTTATAGTATCTGATCTTACACTTGTGTCTTTAATCTATTTTGAATTTATTTTTGTGTATGTTGTTAGAGAATGTTCTGCTTTCATTCTTATACATACAGCTGTTCGGTTTTTCCGGCACCACTTATCGAGGAGACTATCTTTTCTCCATTGTATATTCTTGCCTCCTTTGTTATAGATCAATTGACCATAGTGCACTGGTTTATTTCTGAGCTTTCTATTCTGTTCTGTTGATCTGTGTCTTTGTTCCTGTACCATACTGTTTTGATTTCTAGCAAACTGAATCCAACAATATATTAAAAGGATTATATAACATAATCAAATGGAATTTATCCTAGGCATGCAACAATTTTTTTTCCATCTCTGGAAATCAATAACTGGTTATACACCACATTAGCAAGTTGAAGAATAAAATGATCATCTCAATAGATGCAGAAAAAGCTTTTGATAAATTCAGCATCAATTTATGACAAAAACTCTCCAGAAAGTGGACATGGGGGAACATACCTCAAATAATAAAG
The DNA here is from genome assembly GCF_001704415.2 of Capra hircus. NCBI lineage: Eukaryota > Metazoa > Chordata > Mammalia > Artiodactyla > Bovidae > Capra > Capra hircus. The sequence continues at coordinate 22,475,102 of NC_030814.1, forward strand.
ACTGTATATCACAAACCCTGAACTAACATAATACTCAATGATGAAAAGCTCAGAGCATTCCCTCTGAGATCAGGAAAAAGACAAAGGTGTCCATTTTGCCACCTTTATTCAGCATAGTTTTGGAAATCCTAGCCACTGCAATCAGAGAAGAAAATGAAAAAGAAGAAATCCAAATTGGAAAAGAAGTAAAACTGTCACTGTTTGCAGATAACATGACAGTATACACAGAAAATCTTAAAGATGCCACTGGAAAACTACTAGAGCTCATCAGTGAATTCAGTGAAGTTTCAGGATACAAAATTAATATGCAGAAATCTTTTATATTTCTGTGTGTTAACAATGAAATATCAGAAAGAGAAATTAAGGAAATAATTCCATTTACCATTCTATAAAAAATATAGGAATAAACCTACCTAAGGAGGCAAAAGATATATGTAACCTGAAAACTATAAGACACTGACTAAAAAAATTGAAGATCATACAAACAGATGGAGAGATATACTGTTATTTGATTGGAAGAGTCAGTATTGTTAAAATAACCATATTATACAAGACAATGTACAGATTCAGTGCCATCTCTATAAAATTATCAATGGCATTTTCTTTTGAATTAGAACAAAAATTTTTTAAATTTGTTTGGAAACATGAAAGAACCCAAATAGCCAAAACCTTCTTGAGAAAAAGAATGGAGCTGAAAGTTAATCATGCTCCCTGACTTTATACTATACTAAAAATCTACAGTAATCAAGACAGTATGGCACTGGCTTAAATGACCGTTTCACTCAACTCAGAAATAAATTTTTGTCATTTTGAAACAGAATTATTAGTTGAGAAATTTCATCTCATTTTAAATAAAATTTCTTCAATTTTTAGACATATATTTTATTATATAAGATACAATTACTTTCATATGCTTTTTGGTCATTGTCATTTCCTTTTTTGCTTTGGTGGATTGTCAGTTCATGTACTTGCCAAGTTAATAGTTAATAGTTTCAATTGATTTATAAGTTCATTATATACTAAGAATTTATTTAATTTCTTGTTCATTTCTTGTTCTTGAACTGTGGAACTATTTTCTACAGTTCGTGGTTCTCTATCACTTTTGTTTACTGTCTTATAATTTTTATATGATGTGAACTTTAAAACACATACAAAAAAATAGAGATAACACACATATATAAAAATCATTTTTTATTGCCCAGCTTCAACAACTATCAGCTCATGCCTAATCCCTCTCCTCAATTCTTCTACCTTATCTATTCCCAACTTCTGAGTATGTTGAAGAAATCCCATGCATTGTATCATTTAATCAGTAAATATTTCAATGTATATCTTTAAAAGACAAAGATTTTTCCCTTTTAACATAACCTCCAAACTAATAATTTATAGTGTAAAACAGAGAATTTTTTATTTTTATGTAATTTTAATCTTCTTTATGATTTCTGCTTTTCTAAGAAAAATTTTCCTTATGTTATGAATTTCTAAAAATTCACTTATTTTGCTATAAGGTTTTAATCCATAGCCTTTGTAGAAAGTTTTGAACATACAGATAAAGAGTCAAATCTCATAACTCATATGTATCACTTTCAATCTTGTATGTGTAGGATATATCCTGAAACAGTTTAAAATTTATTTTAAAAAACTGTATTATTTTTAAACAATAATTTATTTCAAATGTTATTCCATGTTGACAAATATTAACTGTGACATTATTTTCTAAAGGTGCATAATATTCTGTTGAAAAACTATAACATCATTTTACTCAATGCTTTAATGCTAGGTATTTAGATAGAGTGATATCTTTTGACAATGTATAATAAATCATATATTAATCAAATATTAAATCCCTGTGGTATGTCAGGGAGCTTCCCAGATGGCTCAGTGATAAAAGAATCCACCAGTCAATGCAAGAGACACAGGAAATGAGAGTTCAGTCCCTGAGTCAGGAAGGTCCCTTAGAGGAGGAAATGGCAACCCACTCCAATACTCTTGCCTGGGAAATCCCATGGACAGAGGTGCTGGTGGGCTACAGTCCATGGGGTTACAAAGAGTTGGACATGACTGAATGACTGAGCTCAAGCACATGCATGGTATGCCAGACACTATATTTGACACTGAAGAAACAATGGTGAGAAAACACACACACACACACACACACACACACACACAGTATGCAGGTTTATGTCTGGTATATGGCTTAATATAGTCATGAACATTTTTGTTTAGATATTTTTGTACTTTTTAAATTGTTTCTTTTAGATACACTTTTTAATTTATTTTTTTTTGAAGGATAATTGCCTTACAGAATTTTGTTGTTTTCTGTCAAACCTCAACCTGAATCAGCCATAGGTATACATGTATCCCCTCCCTTTTGAACTTCTCTCCCATCTCCCTCCCCATCCCACTGCTGTGGGTTGATACAGAGCCCCTGTTTGAGTTTCTTAGCCATACAGCAAATTCCCATTGGCTATCTATTTTACATATGATAATATAAGTTTCCATGTTACTCTTTCCATACATCTCATGCTCTCCTCCCCTCTCCCCATTTCCACAAGTCTATTCTCTATATCTGTTTCTCCATTGCTGCCCTGTAAGTAAATTCTTCAGTACCGTTTTTCTAGATTCTTTTTATATGCATTAGAATACAATATTTATCTTTCTCTTTCTGACTTACTTCACTCAGTATGATAGGTTCTAGGTTCAACCACCTCAGTAGAACTGACTCAAAGGTGTTCCTTTTTATGGCTGAGTAATATTCCATTGTGTATATGTACCACAATTTCTTTATCCATTCATCTGTCAATGGACATCTAGATTACTTCCATGTTCTAAATATTGTAAATAGTGCTGCAATGAACAATGCATTTTAAAAAATGAAAAATGCTTTGAAAAATTGATTTTTATTGATACTGTTAAATTCTCTTACACAATTATAATGACATTTTACATTTCCTCTTGCACTATCTCAGTGTCAATACCAAATATCATTGCTCTTTTCAATCTTTGGTAATCTGATAAATGAAAAATAATTTATCACTTAGTTTAGTATTTCACTTATTATTAGTGAGAGTAACTACTTACTCATATGTATATGTTGAATCTTTGTATTTTTCTTTTGTGGGTTACCTGTTCATGTTCTTTGCATATTTTTTTCTCATTGAGATGTCTGATTTCTCATCTTTTACAGTTTTTTTAAATTTAAATACTTAATGCATTGCAACAAAATGGTTGAATAGAGATCATATGTGTAAAACTACTAAAAAAAACTTGACTAAGTAAAATGATTGTAGGTCTTTATATTTAAAGTTTATCTGCAATAATATCCACCCAATTTGAATACTTTCCTAATTTGCTCAGTAGTGTCGGCATAAATAGTCTCACACTGGAGGACTCAATTTAAGGCACCAATCTGGGAATAGGTCAAATGCTTATTTAGAGGTAAATATAAAAAAATTATAGTATGTTGAAAGACAGAAGAAATGAACCTTCAGTGCTTATGGAGTTGCTAATGACTTATAGAGTCTTCTGGTTCAAAAATGGTAGTATTGGCAGTGATAAAAAGTCATTGCTATCTGCCAGTTACAAGATTGTACAAAGTGATGTTGAGAATGTGGAATAATTCTTAATGTCAGTTTAACAAAAGTCATCAGTGCAGTTAGCACCCTAGTGGGCAATCTCAGGAGAAAAGCTAAGGACTGAGTGATTGTGGAGTACAAAATACATTTTAACCTATGAGACAAATTGGTATGGAAACATAGACTTCCTTAGATTAGACTCTCTAGTTGGTAAATGGGGAACTGATTTCAATTTTTAGGGCCATTAATCTCTTACCTTTTATGGGTAGTAAATTATCTTTAAATTAAAACAAACAAAGAGTATACCTGTCAGACCATGTGTCAGAATAAACACAAGGCGCCAACAAGTTGTAATTAGGACCTCTAACCTGGTCTACTTAAATGGCTTTGACAAGTAGAGGACCATAAAACCAATTTTCATTTTCAAGGAGGAAAATAGCTTTTAATCAGGAATTTGAGAAAAAAATGACCTACTTTCAAATTTCTTCTACAAACAGTGTATCACATTGAATTTCTTTAACCACATTTTTATGCACTAACTGAATGATATCTCTTATGCTTATGTGACTTTTGGTGTTGCTTTGGTTTTTATTTTTGGTTTAATGTCTCATATTCGAGAGTAGTAGTTAGAAAATGAAAGTCCTCTCACTCTTTGATTTTCAGCACATGTGGGATCTGTCACACCACATTTAAAATCATATGTTATCAATTTGTATGAGCATTGTCTTGAAAATGTTCTGCTTGTCCCCTTCCCAGCATGCCCTGGTGGAAGCCCCTGCCCAGCCTGCTCTAGTGGAAGCACTTACCCAGCTTGCTTTTGTGGAAAAGGGCCTTCCTTTAACTGTTAACCAAGGGGAAGCCACCAACCATAAAATTGCTAACCAGGAGGAGTGGCACACATTTTAGCTATTGTAGAAAACCTACTAGATTTTATTCTTGTGGTGATTCTGACCATTTGCATTGGATAGGGGGAGGGCATTTTCATTTTTCCAGTGCTGTCGTTTTTAAAAAGTAAGAAAATAAAGGTTATGGTAGGGCATCCGTTAAGACCATTTATGCAGCACGTGGTAAGATAGAAAACCTGTCTTAAACCTGAGTCACATAACACAAAATTCCTGAAGCACTCTGGCTGCAGATACAGTTGGATATAGGGATCAAATGATTTCACTAAGATTTTGTTTCTCTTTCTGAGACTTTTATCCTCTTTCAGCTGTTTTCACAGGCAGCCTCTATTGTATTTCCTTTCAAGCTCTCTGCCTTTTCTCTGACAAGACTGGCTTAGTTCAGGTGCCCATTACTGAATCAACATGGTCATCAGGGAATTAGTGGAATGAACCTGGTCCTTGGGCTTCAGTCACAGAGTCAGAGGGGTGAAGTCTCTTCCAGTCCACAAGGAACTGAAGTAGGGGATAGGAGAATATCCAAATAAATGGATGTAGGAGGAAAGGAGAATCGATGTGTGGAGGCCAACACGACACTGTCTAGGGGTGTAGATTTTCCCCTATTGTGCTCTTGTTCTTTTGTACTTTGGATGCTCCCCAAACAAACAGACATAGCTATAAGAATGAATTTAGACAGGTTTTCTTCTCCCAAATCTAGAAAGGATTTGGAGTTATAGTGGCAATGCTAAGGGGGTGAATCTAAGAGATATCAACATCCAGAAAGTATCTCACATGTATTGATGATGTTATGTAGATCACCTTAATATCCACCAACTCTTTGTAAAATTTTTCTTGCCCAATAACTTTGGTAGAGTATTTCACTTTCATGAAAGAGTATGGAAACAATCTGATTGATTTGTTTGAATATTACTATTTTGTAGAACCACCTTCAATCATTTAGCTATCCTAGGAAAGCTATATATTTGTTGTCCATGTATCAATATTTAAGGAGGATAAAATTTATAAATGAGTGTGGTTCTTTCATTCCCTGAAGAATACCCAGTTGTAAGTATAGGACTCCTTTGGAAACCATTATACACTTTATGAAGGGCTTCCCAGGTGGTGCAGTGGTAAAGAATCTGCCTGCCAATGCAGGAGACACAGGAGAGAAGGGTTCGAGAAGATCCCCTGTAGTAGGAAATGACAACCCACTCTAGTTTTCTTGCCTGGAAAATTCCATGGACATAAGAGCCTGGCAGGCTACCGTCCATGGGGTTGCAAAGAGTCAGACATGACTGAATACAAGCAGGATACACTTTATGGGAGAAATACCAAAATGATTAACTGTATCCTCTCTAAAATATCAATAGGAGACCATCAAGATTTCTTAGTTACTTACAAAATGAGGAATGAGTTTGCAGAAATAAGTGACTTCTTGTCACTTATGTAGGCATTTTACCCTACATAAAATGCTTTCAGTAGCTTCTGATTTCCAGTTAATCCTTTTTAAACACTTAATCCTTCTGATTACGTCAAGAAGAAAGTCACAGTCTCGAGTTAATGTATCTGTAACACCTAACACTCACTAATGGCCCTTTTAACAGAGAATAAGCATTCAGTAAACAACTGAATCTCTGATGAACCTGGGGCTGGGTTTGATAAGCCTCATTAAGAGAACAGGAGTTATCTGAACTGATGCTAAAGAACACTGTAGATGTTTGCAGTAGTAGATGGGGAGTTCACAAATCCATGGTGTTTGCCACGTTAGTTTACTGAAAAAGTAGTGCATATATGGAACTTTACATCATGAAAACCTAAAATAGGTTTGAACCTATAATAGACTTCAAGAAAGGTGAATCTAAATTCACAAATGTCAGGAAAATATCACTAAACTTTTGAGTTTCATACGATAGAAGGCTACTATCACATGACAGGCCCCTTTATACTCCTAGAAGAGACAGAATATTGGATGGACCATGGCTCAGAACCAGTAGACTAATTCTTGTGCTTTTAAGTAAAGTCCTTTATTTCTTTGAAAAGACCTCTTTTAAATTGCAGATGATGCTGGGCTGGGGAAAGGTGTCCCTAAAGAGACAGCAGCGTAAGTGCCCATGTTAGTACTATCTTACTGTGTGCACAGGCTAAATCTAATGCAGATTGAACTAATCTAAAGTTCAACATCTGTTTCATTCAAAGTGGAACATTTGAAATTCAATGCAAAGAAGGACTTTCAAACCGGGCTTTTATTCTGCACAACTAATTGCAATAGTCAGTTTCCAGTTTTTGAGTCTATAAAGCCCTTTAGCTAGCCCCAATTAAAGTCTCATAAAGTAGCATTACAATTTGGTGAATGTTTTATAGGTTTCATTATATTTTTACAAAGAACTGTTGTATATAATTTTATAAATTTTTGAATTTAGTGTTATTGAATATCAGTAATATATTGAATACTATGGTTAAGAGCCTGTACTTTGGAGCTGGACAGAGTTTTGATAGAATTTCTCATCTGCTACTGAGTGACTTTGGACAAGTTATTTACTCTCTAAGTTCCAGATTCTTTTTGCTATAAAATAGGGATATGGATAATATCTGTTACATAGGTAGCAAAAGTAAACTAATGCTTGTTGGCTGTATTAAGCAAAATAATTTAAGTAATCTCTTACACAATACTTGGCAAAGAATTAAGGGTCAAACATAGTAAATGTGATGAATAATCATCATAGTAGCAGCTTTATTCAGTGCTGACGTTTGATTTGATAGCTTTGTTTATAGAACACAATCTTTCAGGTTAAATGCATGTTTAAAAAGTACCTCTTAATGTTTTCAAATGTGCAAATGTTTGCACAATGAAAATGAGAGTAAAAAAAGTAAAAGTAAGGAGTTTTCTTTTTTTTCTGAAATTTTTGATTTTCCAACACTCATAACACTGGCTATATGAAGTATATCCAGCTTAGTCTTTATTTACTCGAATTTTCTCATCATCTTCTTTGGCTACCTCTGCCCTGGGTTGTGTTCCCCTGCCCACTCCCCTGAGAGGATGGAATGTTTAGAACTGGAGGGCAGGAGCTCAGGGCTCCTCTCTAGGATGTCCTTACCAACTCTGCCCCCTTTTATAAGGAGGAAACTAAAGCCCAGAGTGGATCGGTATTTACACAAGTTTAGCTGAGTCAGAATTTAAACTTTGCTTCTCACACTCATTCCTTTGCACTATACTGATTTTCAAAACTGATTAAGACTCAACAATTTTTTAAACCACTGTGGCCCATTTAAGAAAAAAGCTGTAAATGATGAAGGAATAGAAACATATTTTGTTTTTCTAGAATCAGTTGATTTTTTGTAAGCCACGTTCCTAAGATCATATTTGGAATATATTACACACAGAGCAAAGATATCACTGCCAACAAAGGTCTGTATAGACAAAGCTGTGCTTTTGACAGTAGTCATGTACTGATTTGATAGTTGGATCATAAAGAAGCCTGGATACCAAAGAATTGATGCTTTTGAACTGTGGTGTTGGAGAAGACTCTTGAAAGTCCCTTGGACTGCAAGGAGATCAAACCAGTCAATCCTTACTTCATTGGAAGGACTGAAGCTGAGGTTCCAATACTTTGTCCACCTGTTAAGAAAAGCTGACTCATTGGAAAAAACCTTGGTGCTGGAAAAGATTGAGGACGCAGAGGATGAGATGGTTTGATAACATCACTGAGTCAATGGACATGAATCTGAGCAAACTCCAGGAGATAGTGAAGGACAGGGAAGTGTGGTGTGCTGTAGTCCCTGGGGCTGCAGAGTTAGACACGACTCAGTGACTGAACAACAACAAATAGACACAATGATTATATATGTATATAAATATTTATTTAATATTTTCTTGATTATTATCAGTATAGTAGTAATTAACAGCAACTAATAACCAAATATGAATATTATTAACTCAATATTTCTATTAATCATTATATATTTTACTGTTAATTAGAATATATGATTTTATTTTCTAGCTAAAGGATTATTGTGATGTTACCAAAGAGTGTACCATTTTTATGAAATTTCCCAGCAATATTGAGAAAAAAATTTTCTTTTTAGGATGGTATACTAAACCTTGAAAAAAAGAAAAACAGTTCACGCTACAAAGTGTGTGGGGAGAAGTCCTGCTCTGTAATTCTGTGTACGATGCTAGGATTAGGCAAGCAGCTGATGGATGGCTTGATCAGCCAGGGGCTAACCTGAAAACTGCCGACTTCCTGGATGTGAGCCAAAGATTGCCCTTGGGGTTGAGATAAGCCAGTTAATCTCCTGACTGAAACAGCTAGTCTAGACGTTGAATTGCTCTGGCACAGTTCTTGTCAGGGATCTTGTGGACTGCCTACATGCTAATTTCACCCACTGTGTAGTCCTGGGCTTGCAAGGGTATTTGGGGCAACAGTATGGCATAGTTGCTATGAGTTGACAGATTCAGCTGCCAAGAGAAGGTTATACAAGGCGGAGTGTTGGTTTGCCTGAATTTTTCTTAGATCAGTTCCCAGTCACCAGTGGAGAGGAAACAGCCTGCATAATAGGTCTAGCTTGTTTTTATTCATGCGTAAGGATGTAATAAGGAATCCATAAGCTGGTATTAGCTGTTTCTGATCCTCTGAGAGGTTCTTCTGGCTGTGAGGATCCTTAAAAGTTGTTGAGAGAGTCATTTGGGACTGGCGTATGCTGATGAGTGAACTGCAAGGCATATACAAAATGAAAAGAAGACTTTCTAGAGAGCCAGCAAGAAATAAAGGCAGTCTTTGGATATGGAGCATAAATTTGACAAAAAATGCTACCATTATCTGATCTTTTAATATAAGAAATGCTAAAATAGGTTAAGCAGCAAAATATGTGTTAGACAAGCTTCAAAGTTTTCAGAGCAACCATCTTCAGCCTAGAAAGAATTGAAGATTTCAACCTACATTTTGGACTTGCTCTATTTTAATATTTGTATTGAATCCCTACTTCATTTGTTTTGGGCTAAAAAGATGAACAAAATTAGTTATTTCCTTTAATGACTTTACATTCCAGTTAAGGTGAAAGTGACAAAGAAAGTGAAGTGTTAGTCAGTTGTGTCCAACTCTTCGCAACCCTATGAACTGTAGCCTGCCAGAATCCTCTGTCAGTGGGGTTCTCCAGTTAAGAATACTGGAGTGGGTAGCCATTCCCTTCTCCAGGGGATCTTCCTGACCCAGGGATCGAACCCAAGTCTTGTATTGTGGGCAGATTCTTTGCCGTTAAAGGTGGTCACACCAAATAAGAAAAGAATATCACCAAGAAAAAATGAACATCCATCATTACACAATGGCTTGGAGATTGAGATTGTACCTGAAATGACTGAAGATTTGGACCCATTTAGAAATCTGTCTTCCTTCATTTTTTTCCACCTTACTCTACACATTCATATTCTCATATGCATCTGCAACTATAGCTATTTTTTGTGTTCTACAGATACCAAACGTTTTCTGTGTACCCTGTTCTCACCTATGCTCTACTAGCCAGATGCATAGTGAATATATTTTTTTTAGTGTCCAATAGGAGCTTTCACCAGAATCCATTCTTCTGTTATCTTTGGCTGTGATCCACTTGAGTTGGCTGCACCATATATCACCCTGTCATCAATCTAAACTTTTGGAGTCATCAAATTCCTTCATTTCTCTCAACTCCACATATAACTCACCTCTAAGTTTAACTGCTTCTACTCCATCTTGCCTGAAGAACTATGGACGGAAGTTCATAACATTGTACAGGAGGCCATGATCAAAACCATCCCCAAGAAAAAGAAAGGCAAAAAAGGCAAAATGATTGTCTCAGGAGGCCTTACAAATACTCGAGAAAAGAAGGGAAGCTAAAGGCAAAGGAGAAAAGGAAAGATATATCCATCTAAATGCAGAGTTCCAACAAATATCAAGGAGAGATGAGATAGCCGTCCTAAGTGATAAATGCAAAGAAATAGAGGAAAACAATAGAATGGGAAAGGCTAGATATCTCTTCAAGAAAATCAGAGATACCAACAGAACATTTCATGCAAAGATGGGCACAATAAAGGACAGAAAGAGTATAGACCTAACAGAAGCAAAAGATGTTAAGAAGAAGTGGCAAGAATCCACAGAACTATACAAAAAAGATCTTCATGACCCAGATAACCACGATAGTATGATCACTCACCTAGAGCCAGACATCTTGGAGTGCGAAGTTAAGTGGGCCTTAGAAAGCATCACTACAAACAAAGTTAGTGGAGGTGATGGAATTCCAGTAGAGCTATTTCAGATCCTGAAAGATGATGCTGTGAAAGTGCTGCGCTCAGTATGCTCGCAAATTTGGAAAACTCAGCAGTGGCCATAAGACTGGAAAAGGTCAGTTTTCATTCTAATCCCAAAGAAAGGCAATGCCAAAGAATGCTCAAACTGCCACATGATTGCACTCATCTCACACACTAGCAAAGTAATGTTGAAAATTTTCCAAGCTAGGCTTCAACAGTACATGAACTGAGAACTTATAGATGTTCAAGCTGGATTTAGAAAAGGCAAAGGAACCAGAGATCAAATTGCTGGCACCCATTGGATCGTAGAAAAAGCAAGAGAGTTCCAGAAAAGCATCTACTTCTGCTTCATTGACTATGCTAAAGCCTTTGACTGTGTGGATCACAACAAACTTGGAAAATTCTTCAAGAGATGAGAATACCAGACCACCTGACCTGCCTCCTGGGAAATCTGTATGCAGGTCAAGAAGCAACAGTTAGAACTGGAGTGGAACAACGAACTGTTTCCAAATTGGGAAAGGAATACCTTAAGGCTGTATATTGTCACCCTGCTTATTTAACTTATATGCAGAATACATCATGTAAAATGCCAGGCTGGATGAAGCACAAGCTGGAATCAAGATTGCTGGAAGAAATATCAATAACCTCAGATATGCAATGATACCACCCTTATTTTAGAAAGTGAAGAGGAACTAAAAAGCCTCTTGATGGAAGTGAAAGAGGAGAGTGAAAAAGCTGGCTTAAACCCAACATTCAAAAACTGAAAATCATGGCATCTGGTTCCATCACTTCATGGCAAATAGATGGGGAAACAGTGGAAACTGTGATAGACTTTATTTTCTTGCTTCCCTGGTGGCTCAGAAGGTAAAGCATCTGCCTGCAATGCAGGAGACCTGGGTTCAATCCCTGGGTCAGGAAGATCCCCTGGAGAAGGAAATGGCAACCCACTCCAGTACGATTGCCTGGAAAATTCCATAGACGGATGAGCCTGGTAGGCTACATAGTCCATGGGGTCGCAAAGAGGCAGACACGACTGAGCGACTTCACTTTCACTGATTTTCTCGGGCTCCAAAATCACTGCAGATGGTGACTTCTGCCATGAAATTAGAACATACTTGCTCCTTGGAAGAAAAGCTATGACCAACCTAGACACCATATTACAAAGCAGAGACTTCGCCGACAAAGGTCCATCTAGTCAAAGCTGTGGTTTTTTTAGTGGTCATGTATGGATGAAAGAGTTGGACCATAAAGAAAGCTGAGTGCCAAAGAATTGATGCTTTTGAACTGTGGTGTTGGAGAAGACTCTTGAGAGTCCCTTGGACTGCAAGGAGAGCCAACAGTCAATTCTAAGGAAATCAGTCCTGAATATTCATTGGAAGGACTGATGCTGAAGCTCCAATAATTTGTCCACCTAATGTGACGAATTGACTCATTTGAAAAGACCCTGATGCTGGGAAAGATTGAAGGCAGGAGGAGAAGGGGACAACAGAGGATGAGAGGGTTGGATGGCATCACCTACTTGATGGGTATGAGTTTGAGCAATCTCCGGGAGTTGGCAATGGACAGGAAAGCCTGGTGTGCTGCAGTCCATGGGGTTGCAAAGGGTCAGACATGACTGAGCGACTGAACTGAACTGACCCCTGTCTTGACACCTCTTCTCTTACAGGTTGGGTTCTTTGGGATGTAGATTCTGCTTTGAATCAGCATCTGCGGAAGAAAAGGGAAGGAAGCAGGATTGGGTAGAAGGGGAAGCTGAGCTGTGAGGCAGGCCCTATAACTCAGCCACAAGGATCTTGAGAACTATAATGGCTTCTGAGTTGTTCCACGTTGTATAGAAATGGCAAAGGCTTCATCCTTAAAGAGGTTCTGGGCTGTACATTTCTATTTCTTTTACACCTGCCTTTTTGTTTCCTTATCAGTCACCTTATTTTAGGTTTTCAGAACTTTTTGTTTGAACTTTTCTGGAAATTTTCTAACTATTCCCATTTCTTTCTTCTATATATCCTTTGATTAAATATAAAACAAATTCACGTCACTCTACTGCTTACAATCCTCCCATAACTCCTCGTCACTTGTAGGATAAAGTCTTGATTTCATAGCATTACTTACAAGGAACTTTATGATTTCAGACCTGTCTGCCTTTTCAGACTAATTGCTTGCAACCACTCCTGGACCAACCCTGAATGCTAGCAATGTGGAACTCCCTGCAGTTCCCAAAATGTACTGCCATCTTCTTTAGGTCTCTGTCCTTCTATTCATCTACCTAGAAAGTCCTTTTCTCACCCTATTTGTCTACTAAACTCATCTTAACCATCCTTCAAGAGTCCATTCAAATTTGTTTTCTTAAAATGCTTCTCCCTCCCCAATTTCTAGACAAAATCAAGTACTTTCATTTCTGTAGGCTCTTGTCATGAGCTGAGTTATTCGTTTTTTATTTGTTTCAACCTTTATGATGCAAAAGCCCAAGAGCCCAATAACATGTGTTTGTGGATGTATCTTATATAAATTTATCTTATATTCCTTGTACTTAGCACAATTTCTGGCTCAAGCTGTATCTTTCAGAGTAAGAGAAAAAGAAAAGGGAGGAAGGAAAGAAGCCCTATCTATACTAATTATAAAGTGTATTCTAATTGACATCTGTAATTACTTCATTAAGGTGTTCAGGAGCTGTGTATTGAATTACTTTGCAAATGTAGAAACAAAGATATTGTGAAATTTATTCTTGATATACTTTGATTTCTTTTTTTTTTTTGCCTTTCTGTATTGTCTTTTTTTCTGATTTTTTATTTTTAGTTGAAGGATAATTGCTTTACAGTATTGCATTGCTTTCTACCAAACATCAACATGGGTAAACCTATGGCTGATTCATGTTGATGTTTGGTATACTTTGGTTTCTGTAGAATTTTTGCATCTCTGTGGAAAAAGTCACATGTTCATAGTTAGAAACCACAACTGTTTGATCACTGGTAAAGTGGACCTGCCTGGTAGGGCTCAGAACTGAGAACCCAAACAAGCCCTGCTGGTGAGCTCCTGGGGAGAAGTACTGGCAGTAGCTATTCAGAGACCTTTGGAACAATTAGGCACTCAGTGTGAGACTGACCCACAAATAAGCAAGATATGCATATATCAGCAGGTGACTAGAATAGGATATTGAGGGGGGAGCAGACAAAGGCTATTTTATGACTGCTGGTGGCAAAGAAGGAGTGATGCAGGCAGATATAATGAAGGCTTCTTCCAGGAGATCCAGCCATAAATAATGGACACTCAGTCACACCAACTGGTATTTTGAGGCAGTTGACAGCCCTTGGAAGGCCTGGACGTCAAAAGTGCTGGCTTTTTAGGTATCAGGACTGAAGCAGAGAGTAAAGCAGAAAATTAGCATGGAGACCCAAGATATTAGGATAGGGCTATGTGGCAGAGGCTTGGCCACTGTGGACAAAGTAAGAACTCATTATGGAAAGTAGACACAGCCTCACTGCAGTGCGGGCAGGAAAACTGACTCCATGTGAAGGGACTAAATGTGGCCTCTGTTGTCTCCTCAGGTCCAGGTATGGGAGCTGTTTGGCAAAAGCTGGAATCTATAGCTTGTGAAAATGACCCTCAATACTCGAGCAAGAATGGATAACAAATCAAAACACATTTTAGTCAGGATCCTGGGAGCCTATAGTGTCAAAAGTTTCTTCCACTAGTAAAGATGAATTATCAAGAAATACCAGAAGGTCTAGTTAAGTTTATTTTGTGACTGCACTGAAAACAAATTCCTCAAATAGCCCCATCCTTACTGTGCTTTGACCTGTATATTCTGTACATTTCAGAAGAGTGAAGAAAGAAACACTGGCGGGGAGAATGTGTTTTAAAAATACACGTTGAACCTATTCCCCAATGCCAAGCTTAAGGTGAGAAAAGCACCGCAAGAGCATAGGAGAAGGGCCCAGACTGACTTCTAAAGAAGGCAGGAAAGCATCCTTTGTCCAAAAGGAAAGGAAACATAGTGATGTGGCGACGCTGTTTTATGTTCAAACTAGGGCATCACTAGCCAACTGCATTTCTAATGGTCAGGACAGGCAGGGAGCAGGGTGATGAAGGGCAAGTCCCCTCCATGTGTGCTCTACCTCTGAGGACCAAGTAACCAGAGAGAGGTAGTGTTGTCAGGAAGAATGGATGCAAGAGATCACGTCTGGGGTGGGCTGGGGGAAGGGAATAATAGGAACAGAGAATGACCCCCTGGGCCTTGGTGTAGTAGACTGTTTCTATTTGTCTTCTCATATAGAAAGTATTCCCTTTGTAAAAATTGAAGTATAGTTGATTTACAATGTTGTGTTAGTTTCTGGTGTGCAGTGAAGTGATTGAGTTATACATACCTATATATTTTTTTCTTTTCCATATTATTTTCCATTACAGTTTGTTGCAGAATATTGAATAGAGTTTCCTTGTTGTTTACCCATTCTATATATACTAGTTTGCATCTGCTAATCCCAAACTCCCAATCTTTCCCTCCCCCCACAAGTCTCTTCTCTATGTCTGTAAGTCTGTTTCTGTTTCATAGATAGGTTCATATGTATCATATTTTAGATACCACATGTATGTGATATCATATGGTATTTATCTTTCTCTGTCTGACTTATTTCACTTAGTATGATAGTCTCTAGGTCTACCCATGTAGCTGCCAATGGCATTATTCATTCTTCTTTATGGCTGAGTACAACAAAGGTCCGTCTAGTCAAGGCTATGGTTTTTCCAGTGGTCATGTATGGATGTGAGAGTTGGACTGTGAAGAAAGCTGAGCACCGAAGACTTGATGCTTTTGAACTGTGGTGTTGGAGAAGATTCTTGAGAGTTCCTTGGACTGCAAGGAGATCCAACCAGTCCATTCTAAAGGAGATCAGCCCTGGGTGTTCTTTGGAAGGAATGATGCTAAAGCTGAAACTCCAGTACTCTGGCCACCTCATGCGAAGAGTTGACTCATTGGAAAAGACTCGGATGCTGGGAGGGATTGGGGGCAGAAAGAGAAGGGGACAACAGAGGATGAGATGGCTGGATGGCATCACCGACTCGATGGACATGAGTCTGAGTGAACTCCGGGAGTTGGTGATGGACAAGGAGGCCGGGCATGCTGCGATTCATGGGATTGCAAAGAGTCGGACATGACTGAGCAACTGAACTGAACTGAATAGTCCATTATATATATGTATGTGTGTGTGTGTATGCCACATCTTGTTATACCAATTTTCTGTTGATGAGAACCTAGGTTGTTTCCATGTCTTGGCTATTTATTTAAATAGCTGCTATTTATTTAATACTGCTGTTGTAAACATAGGGATGCATGTATCTTTTTGAGTTACAGATTCATCTGCATATAAGGGGCTTCCCTGGTGGCTCAGATGATAAAGAATCTGCCTGCAATGCAAAAGACCTGGGTTCAATCCATGAATCAGGAAGATCCTCGGGAAAGGAAGTGGTAATCCACGCCAGTATTCTTGCCTGGGAAATCTCATGGATGGAGGAGCCTGGTAGGTTGCAGTCCATGCGGTCGCAAAAAGTTAGACACAACTGAATGACTAAAAACACACACTGGATATATGAGTGGGATTGCTGGATGATATATAACTCTATTTTTAGTTTTTAAGCAACCTCCCTACTGTTTTCCATAGTGGCTGTACCAATTTACATTCCTATCAGTGGTGTAGTAGGGTTCCTTTTTCACCATACCCTCTCTATCATTTGTTTTTTTTTAGACTTCTTCATCAGAGAAGACAATGGCACCCCACTCCAGTACTCTTGCCTAGAAAATCCCATGGGTGGAGCCTGGTAGGCTGCAGACCATGGGGTTGCTAAGAGTTGGACATGACTGAACGACTTCATTTTCACTTTCATGCATTGGAGAAGGAAATGGCAACCCACTCCAGTGTTCTTGCCTGGAGAATCCCAGGAACGGGAGCCTGGTGGGCTGCCATCTATGGGGTCGCCAAGAGTCAGACACGACTGAAGCGACTTAGCAGCAGCAGCAGCAGACTTCTTCATAATGGCCATTCTGACTATTGTGAGGTGGTGCTTCATTGTAGTTTTGATTTGTACCTAGGATATAAATTATTACTACAGTTTATGAGATGGTTTTGAGGTGTGTTGATTCTGCTGAACTAGCTTGCCCAGAACTCCCTCTTTAGTTTGCTTCTAATTCAGGAGGGTTTCAAGGGTGTTGCTTTCACAAGACCTGTAGAGTGGAAAAGAAATAGCAGCCATTTTGTAGTGAGTGTGCGCGCGCACACACACACACACACACACACACACACACACACCCCTTCCCCCAGATATTTGGGCAAGTACTAGTTTAGTTGCCTCAGAGAAGAAGTTTTTTAGATGTAATTAAAATTCCAAATCAGTTGATTTTGAGTTAATCAAAAGGGATAATAGCCTGGGTGGACCTGACCTAATCAGGCACAAGTCCTCTAAAGAGAAAATAGGCCATTGTATTCCAGGTAGCAGACAGGAAGGAAAACTGTAATCTACATTTGCCTCCTTGGAATGAAAGACCAAGTGTGCCTACAATTGCCCTCCCTTTCCTCTGATCTTTATTCAGTTTCTGACTCCCTGAAACAGGTGCCCATATTCTGCTCTGTGGTGAGGGGCCTTCAGTTCTGCAGCATACCCTTCTCACCAACATCAGAGGCAGAAATAGACATGTTTTAGTCTCTTCTTTTTTGGGGGGGCTCAGCCTTTTATGATCTTCACTCCTGCTTGGCTGTGTACTTTGGGCTCCAGTAGGTGATGTGGTTGCTGCCTGGCAGAGATTACTGAGCCAGGATTCCCCTGTACTAAACATACAGACATACACACAAGTGCATGTATGTAGAAATGGCAGCCCACTCCCGTTTTCTTGCCTGGAAAGTTCCACAGACAGAGGGGCCTGGTGGGTTTTACATTCCATGGGGTCACAGAGAGTTGGACATGACTAAGCATGAGCACATATATGTATAATTATTTATGTAAGAATGTATATACAAGTAAATTCAGAAGTATGAAGTACATATACATTCTGGTTGAATTTGACTGATACAGTACCTTATTTTACCTTATTTTTGTATATCATTTTATAGTTTACTATCTCTGCATATTTTATTGTATTAATATTACAGCATACATGAAAAAAGTGGTGCCCAGAAACACTAAATGACCCAATCCATGCCACACAGCCAGCAGGTGGCCTAATCAAGATGTGAATTAAAGCACATGCTCCCTTACCTGACTACCCACCTTGTAACAGCAACGTGTTTGCAGGAAAAAAAAGCGTGTAAAAGTGCAAGAAAGCTTTTTTGGAGGGATGGATGAAAAAACATACTGTAATTCAGGTTAAAATAACTTCTCTCCTTAGTAATAGATTCCAACAATTATATAGAATTTAATATTTGAGTATTGAGGTTTGTGATTAATTCCCAGTACTTATGAAGAAATGAGAGGGAAAAAACTGCCACTGATTATTTAGCAAACTGTTTGCTATTTACAATTATTACGCTTCTTGAGGTGAAAGTGGAGTGGGCATGGAGTTCTGAGTGAGGAGAGCGCTTCTAGAAGGGACAGATACAGAAAGTCAGCAAACAGAACAGTAGGCCTTCTATGTTCTCTCGCATTTTGCTTGCATATCACAGTTCTGATGGAAATTAATCAACAGTAGGCCTCAGGTCCCAACCTGGCCACTCTTTAAGAATATTTAATCTCTAGATTAATAGAGATTATGTATAGACAAATACATTTCCCCCCATGGAACAATAATAGAAATAGAATACAGGAATAAAGGGGCAATCTTGGAAACAATGTTTATTTTTAAATTGAAGGGGGGACTTCCCTGGCAGTCCAGTAATTAAGACTCTGTACTTCCGCTGCAGTTCCTGGCTGGTGAACTAAGATCCCACATGCCACATTTGGTGCAGCCAAAAATAGATAGACAGACAGATAGATAGATTAGATAGATAGATAAATTGAAGGGGGAAAAGATGAACAAAGATATGCTTGGTATCAAGTATCACTATTTAACTCTTAGTTGTTTTTCTTCCCACCTTCTTGGAAACTCAGAAAGCGATAGCCCATGCAGAGTGGAAATATATTGCAATACACTCCCTCCTGCCATGGTGAGTGGTGTGAGGAGGCCCATGTGGGGGCAGCATCTGACTTAAGCAGGGCCAAGGAAGGCCCTCCCCCGGGACATCCTATGCCTGCTCCTAAGGGCCATTTCTTCCGGCGCAGTGAAGCCCTGGACGTGGGTTGATAGTGGTTTGCACTGAGAGTGGGGGAAAGTCTGCAGCAGGAGCACATAAAGCTGCCCTGGAGAGAGGCGAAGGAAAAGAGCCAGTGAGGAGGGGAGCCTCGTAGTTCCAGTGGGTGGTCCCTGCTGTCCCTGAAGGCTTGTCCCACCTGGGGAGAGCTAGTATTTTGGAATATTACAAACTTCGTTTCAAAGAGCAACTTAAGAGCCCTGGGGAACAGGTCTGTCTCTCTGTCTCTCCTCTTGTGCATTCCAGGATATGAAGTTTGGGGTCAGAATTCTATCCGCTCAGGGGTCAGGTCAGGACTTAAATCTATGTTGCCTGAAGAGACTTGGGTGAAATGGGACAGCCCTGGTGATCAGCCCTTATGCACAAAGGGTGAGACCACAGAACTGAAAGCAAGCACGTGTACCTGGTGAAAAGGTCAGCACGTCTTGTTTTGGAACAGAAGGGCAAAATTTGCGGGGGGGACCACTTATGGAAGAAGGAAATATTTATGAAAATTTTCAGTGCCCTCTGTTATTTTGTAGTTGTGCGACTTGGGTTGAATTTGAATCAGTAAACTCTCAGAGGGCATCTGTAAGCATTTAGACAAGGATAGTTAATTTGCAGCAGATACTAGCTTTTGTGCAAAGGCAGAAAGATGTACTGTAACATATGATGCAGATCACTTTAGAGTAATTGAACCATGGCTTTTGCATGCTTTCCGTCCTAAGCTTATCTCTATCTGAAGCCTGTAGAAAGTCTTTTCCCATTTACATAACAGGGCAAGAGATTATTACAACTAAAATTAGATCCACGAATTGCAATGCATAGTGCTTTGTAGCATAATCAAATTATGATAAAATAGCCTTTATTTCTTTATGGCTATATAATATAGTTAGGTTCTTCAGTTATTTGTTTAGAAGTTAAGGAGTGACAGTACCATCTTATTATATTAAAGCATTGCTGATTTTTAGCCAAATTGACAACTTGCTTGATTGTTTTTTAGAGATGCTTGTTTGAAGAATGGCAAGGATCCTGATAAGGTCTAATTTGTTTTTCTTTCCATGCCCCTTTCCCTGCCTTTTTAAAAAATGTGGGCCACTGTGCCTGAGTCCTTCCTGCTCACCCTTATCACTTAACCTGATAATACCATCCTGAGAGAGTGGTTCCTGTTCATTTGATATGACCAGATAAAGGCAAAAGCCTTGTGCTTTCCTAGCACTGGAGAATCTTTCGCTGTTTTCTCTTAGATTCTGAACAACGAAAACCACAAAAACCTTGGCCTTAGTTAAATTCTTTATTGTAAAGATATAAGAGGGGGAGGAAAACATCCAAACTGTTGAGGAAAGAAACGAGGAAGTGGGGAAGATAGGAACATGGAAATTAAGACTAATAGAACAAAACTAACAGAACAAGAAAAGAGGAAATACACCGTAAGAATATGGCTATGAAGGAAAAGGATGAGAGACTGGGGAAATACCACTCGATGGAAGTTTATAGCATGGCGTAGGAGCAGATTTCCATGCCTAAAAGTATGGCTCTGAGAGCTTGTCCATAGTTTCCACCCCATCCTTTATTACCATTAATGCTAAAGATAGCGGGAGCTGCAGAGGTGGCATTTTCTTCTAATTTAATTTTCAGTTACTGAACTCAGTTACCGACTCTTCAGAGCCTGAGGGAGGACGAGCCTTTGTTAAAGCCAAGGCCGTTAACTTTCACTTTTCTCTTCAACCTCATTAGATTTCCCAAGCTTTCTTTCTAGTCCTAAAGCACTGCTGCACTGTGGCTAAACTATGTAAAATAATGTGGGTTTTTTTTGTGTGTGTGAAAAGCAGCACCTGCAAAAAGGTCACACAAATTTCGACTTCAGTTGTGTCCAGTGATGTCACCAAATGAAATCCTAGTGCAGAAAACGCGAGTAATATGGTATTAAATTGGTCACAGGCTTCGTGGAAGTCACAGCCTGCGACTTGGTCCACGGCCTCCTGTGGTGCAGTGATGAACCAGAAAGGTTTCTTGTCTGGTGGGCCCTTCATACATGTGCCCGGTGGGGAGCACAGCCACACACACGTTAGCTTCACTAAGGTGGAATTTGAAAGGGGGCTGCTAACCTGTGTCAGTCCACTGTGGGCATCAGAATTCTGATTTAATGCGGATAACCCATTTCTCCTATATGGGGAGATTCTTTACAAAAATGGCATTTTTTTATTTCTTGAGAATGACTAAACTCTGGAATAAGAACTATGGTCACTCCGACCAATAATGCAAATGATCTATAAACGTTATATAAGGACCCTGTGATGTGTCTCTGCTTCTGGGTCTTCCAGGTCTGTGTTGTCTGTTGGACCCTGGTTTAGTGACCTCATCATAAATGGGCAGGCAAACCAGGAAGGTGCTACTGCCTCAGGACGCAGCTGCTCATAGTCGCTGTGCCTCTGGTCTTTTTGTTTTTTTTTTAGTTAATTGCTTTTTTAATTGAAAGATAATTGCCTTACAGAATTTTGTTTTCTGTCAAACCTCAACATGAATCAGTCATGGGTATACATATATTCCCTCGCTTTTGAACCTCCCTCCCATCTCCACCCCTCCCATCCCACTGCCTCCGGTCTTTGTGACAACTGTCTTCTTTCCTTTGGTGCTATATTCTGTCCTTGATGTGAGATGGAAACATTTAAAAGCCATTTACATGGGACAGGTTCCTCCTTTCAAGGGTGTACCTCTAATTGGATTCACCATTTGCTCAGTGGGTCAGCAGGCACTTGGGGTATGTGCACATCACTTCTTATTCTCTGTCACGTAGACCCACTTTATGTGAGCTACCAGGTGCAAAAGAAACATTCTAAAGGATATATAATAATACAGGAGTTACTAAAGAAAAACTTGGCTTGAATGATAGCGAAAACATTTTATATTTTATTATTCTTAATTAAGATTATGAGATAAAATCATATATTTGATAGTAGAAAAATATACCAGATTTCGCTTGGGTTTGTTCTGGAAGAGAATTTTACAAACTTAAAAAAAAGTACTTAGTATGAAATAGAATTTACACCATTATGCATTTATTGCAAAGTTACACTATTCTTGTTAAGAAACCATGTGTTCTGATTGCTTCTATTCTATCCCATCTATTTATTTCATTAAAAAATGCTAGTTACAAGCCACTCATTTATTTCATTGCTCACCAGTGGGTAGTGACACCCAGTTTATAAATGACTTTTTTATAATTTTGAGAAACATTAGCACAAAAGATAAGAAAAATTCAGCCTAATGGAAATTAAGTAGTAGACTTAGATGTCTAAATTCTAAACACACAGTATGCATTTTGTCCTTAAGTATTGAATTTAGTTGCTGATTATTATTTTCCAAGATATTGATGATAACATGTTACACTGACTTCAATATGATGTTTCAAACCAGTTTGTGAGTATACACAATATTAAGACTCTTTATGATTATTATCTTATTCCACGTTCAGAATAACACTAGGAGATAAATGATGTATCAGATGAGGAAACTGAGGCTGAGAGTTAGGCAATTGCTGCAGGCCATGGTAGACCTAGTAAGCAGTAGAGCAGAGTTCTCCCCACGTGCTGTGATTTTCCCTCCAGTCCACAGTCCTTAGCTGGGACTCTGTGCAGGGTGTGTGTGTGTGTGTGTGTGTGTGTGTGTGTGTGTGTGTGTGTGAAGTGGGAGGAGCCTATCAGAATCACCAGGAAGTACTTTCTAACCACACCTTCTCCCTCCCTTTCCACCCAAACCTCATACCACACTTGGCTGCTGCTTAGACTAAAGGGGAAGGAAAGGAGGTTGATCCAGCTTTCCTTCTCTAAACAGACCTCGCCTTGACACCTCCCCAGCTTGACATTTTTATACCATAATAGTTTGTTATATAAGTTCTCACTAAAGACTCTGTACATATCATAGGCAGATTGAAAAGTATACCAATTAGTCAGGGAAATATAAACAATAAAAAGCACAATGTCTCACCTTTTCTAAAGACAAAAAAGTTTTGGAGGTGTTATTGGTATTTGAAAGTAGTTACTTCTAATGAAGAAGCCATTCATTAGGAAAGCAAGTCGCTACACTGACAGCATGTGCACATGCTTGTGCTCAGTCACGTCCAGTTCTTTGTGACTCTTTGGATTATAGCCTGCCAGGTTCCTCTGTCCTTGGGATTTTCCAGACAAGAATACTGGAGTGGGTTGCCAGCATCTCCTATGTCTCCTGCATTGAAGGCGGATTCTTCGCCTGCTGAGCCACTGGGAAAATCCCTATATGGAGAGTATAATGGCCAAGAAAAGATATCCCCTTCTCTTTCCCTAGTGACCCAGTTGTTGGACTGGAGCTGTTGTTTATTGTAAGCAGGCTTAAGTCAACAAAATTGGGCCAGGGATAGGGTATGTGGAGTAGACAGATGAATAAATGCACACAAAAATTCTACTCATTTGTAGAACATGTATGGACACAGCTGAGCTGTGACACATATTCAATAAATATTTTGTTTGACAAAACTAGTTTATAAGCTAATAAAAAACAAAGGCTAGAAGAGAGCAGCATAAAAATTGAAATACAGCTAAATATAAAGTAGATTAAATAGGCACCGGTTTTGGAGTTTAAAAGTTATTTTGTTTAAAAAAGTTTAAGTTAACAATAGACATTGAAAACTGGAGTTAGTAAAGAAGGCGGGGTGAAGAAGTAGGAGAAGAGAAAAATGTCAAAGAATATTATTGGATAGTTTTTGGAATCATTTTTCAAATACAAAATATTTTGTGGTTGAACTTTCTGAATAGCAGTCACTTAAAGACTATCATATTGGTAGTCAATTGCTAATAAATGGATTTTTTAGTAGAAGAGGTTAATGCATCAGTATTCTATAAGAGTAGAATGCATGATTAGGAGAATATATTTTACATTTTGATGACAATAAATTATGTGGGCTGAATTAAACTTTTGGAGGTTCTTGACTGAACTATTATTTAAAAGTCTTCTCTGGAATAGCTTTATTTGGTTACGATCTCTCAGAAATAAAGAATAGTTTTGAAAATATCATCACTAATCTATCAAGTAGAGTCACTAATCAACCTATCTAATTAGCTGTTTATTTCCATTATTTAAAGGAGAACTGGTATATTTCTCTGCCTCAACCTCCTTCACTTAGTCGAGCAGCTGTCCTCCTATTCTGTATGCTAGGGACAGCGGTAGGTTGGTGTGGTGAACATCACTGTTCCTCTCCAACATTTCCAGCTCTCCTCACCTTCTGGCACCTGGGAAGACTGGCCTTCCCCACCTCCTTGCATATAGGTGCAGCCACGTGGCTTTCTTTGGCTAAGATGCAGCAGAGAAGAGTACCACTTAGAGGTGGCATCAAGGAGCCTGTTCAGGACTTCTCATATTTCCTCTTCCTCTCTCATGTTTTCCTAGAAGGGCACATGCCTCATATGATAAATGCTTTGGCCGGTCATCCATGGAGAACAGGCTTCCAGGAGCTGAAGTCTTAGAGAGAAAAAGAAATAACATTTGTTGTATTATTCACTGAGGCTTGGGGATTGTTTGTTATCACAGCATAACCAAGACCTACCTGAGTTGGGAAATAAAAAATGCTGGTAAAGAATCTTAAAACATAGTGTATATATAACTCTAAAAATTATTTTAAATTTATAATAAGTAGATATATATAAAATAACCTGTATCTTAGTTGTTATTAGCCAAGGGCTTTTCTTTGATCATGAATTTGCTGACTGGAGTTCCATGTTGTCTTCTGTGAGGTACCACATAGGAAGCTTTATGTATGATTTTCCTTGGAGCAAGAATGTAAAGTTACGGGAGATACAATCTGATAACAGTTTCTTTTGGCTCTTTACATTGGCCTCTTGCAAATGTTTTACAGTTGTCTCCCTTAATATACCTACTCTGACAGCACTTTATAGAGACGTACCTTCATTAAGTCTTCCCAAAACTCTCTCCTTAGTTTACATACAAATACCTCTCATTCCTTTTTGCACTCATATTTTATCATCTTATGTGATATTTAACTAAATTGTGATTATAATAACAAGTGCAAATGGCAGGAAAATTTAGGAATAGACATAACAGATTCTTAACAAGCATATAATTAATCTAGTTAGACTGGAAGAATGGAGAATACTGGTCTTCTCTGATGGCTCAGATGGTAAAGAATCTGCCCACAGTGCAGGAGACCCAGATTTGATCCTGGTGTCAGGAAGATCCCTTGGAGAAGGGATTGGCTACCCACTCCAACATTCTTGCCTGGAGAAAACCATGGACAGAGGAGTAATTTATCTGGTTAGACCAGATGACTGGAGAATACTAGAGAATAGCCTACAGATCATGAGTCTTGACACAGCGAGTTATCAGTCCAGTCTTTCAGACAGGCAACTAGAGAGTCAGGGTAGTGGACACAATTCTCTTGCATCTTCTCGGGTTGCCTGGATGACCTTCCTCCTTCTTTCTGTTGGTGACACCCACTCACACCGAGTCATCTTCCCTGGCTTTTGGAGTGGTTACTAGGGCCCCTGATAGTGCATGTTGGAAGTTCTGGGAAGATGTCTTCTTGTGAATCCTGACAGGAAACGAGAGCTGGGAGGGATGGGCAGGTGAATCTTGTCTCCTTTCTTCCCTCCATGGATGGGACAAAGTGAGCTGCTCTTGCAGCCTCTTAGGAGAAAGTCCTTCGTGCTGAGTAAACGGGCCTGTCCAGCAAACTGTGCATCTTTGGAGCTCAGAATGAAGTGGTGAGCATTGTGATGATGACTTGCATTGCTCCACATTTTCGTATTGCTTCACTTCTCACTTTCTTTTCCTCTTCAGCACTCTGGGCTTCTATGTCCCTAGTGCTATTGCTTTAATCCCTCCACCGACTAGCAAAAACACACAAGGTCAGTCAGTTAATCTGGTGAGCCAGTTACACAGAGGTTTATTTTAAAAAGCTTCTAGGGAACAGTGCTAGCATCAGGCAAGGAAGGACTAGGAGCCCAGAGGTGTGGAGGAATACCTATGGTGATTTACAGTTTGTAGGGCTTATTTTTCATACTGTTCATACTGTTCATGGGGTTCTCAAGGCAAGAATACTGACGTGGTTTGCCATTCCCTTCTCTAGTGGACCACATTGTGTCAGACCTCTCCACCATGCCCACCCATCTTGGGTGGCCCCGCAGGGCATGACTTAGTTTCATTGAGTTAAACAAGGCTGTGGTCCAGATGTTCAAGCTGGTTTCAGAAAAGACAGAGGAACCAGAAATCAAACTGCCAACATCTGCTGAATCATCGAAAAAACAAGAGAGTTCCAGAAAAACATCTATCTCTGCTGTATTGACTATGCCAAAGCCTTTGCCTGTGTGGATCACAATAAACTGTGGAAAATTCTGAAAGAGATTGGAATACCAGACCACTTGACCTGTCCCTTGAGAAACCTATATGTAGGTGAGGAAGCAAAAATTAGAACTGGACATGGAACAACAGACTGGTTCCAAATAGGAAAAGGAGTACGTCAAGGCTGTGTATTGTCACCCTGCTTATTTAACTTCTATGCAGAGTACATCATGAGAAACGCTGGACTGGAAGAAGCACAAGCTGGAATCAAGATTGCCGGGAGAAATATCAATAACTTCAGATATGCAGATGACACCACCCTTATGTCAGAAAGTGAAGAGGAACTAAAAAGCCTCTTGATGAAAGTGAAAGAGCAGAGTGAAAAAGTTGGCTTAAAGCTCAACATTCAGAAAAGGAAGATCCTGGCATCCGGTCCCATCACTTCATGGGAAATAGATGGGAAAACAGTGGAAACAGTGTCAGACTTTATTTTTTGGGGCTCCAAAATCACTGCAGATGGTGACTGCAGCCATGAAATTAAAAGACACGTACTCCTGGAAGAAAAGTTATGACCAACCTAGATAGCATATTGAAAAGCAGAGACATTACTTTGCCAACAAAGGTCCATCTAGTCAAGGCTATGGTTTTTCCAGTGGCCATGTATGGATATGAGAGTTGGACTGTGAAGAAAGCTGAGCACCAAAGAATTGATGCTTTTGAACTGTGGTGTTGGAGAAGACTCTTGAGAGTCCCTTGGACAGCAAGGAGATCTGACCAGTCCATTCTAAAGGAGATCAGCCCTGGGATTTCTTTGGAGGGAATGATGCTGAAGCTGAAACTCCAGTACTTTGGCCACCTCATGCGAAGAGTTGACTCATTGGAAAAGACTCTGATGCTGGAAGGGATTGGGGGCAGGAGGAGAAGGGGACGACCAAGGATGAGATGGCTGGATGGCATCACTGACTCAATGCATGTGAGTCTGAGTGAACTCTGGGAGTTGGTGATGGACAGGGAGGCCTGGCTGTGATGCATGGGGTCCCAAAGAGTCGGCCACAACTGAGCGACTGAACTGAACTGAGGACTTATCTAGGGAATGCAACATATATTGAGACAACTAAAATTAACGTAAGTCCTGAAGGACAGAGATGAAAAAGAGACCACTATAGAAAACAAGTTTTCCAGTCTGATATGAAAGCATAGCAAAGAGGAGGCATAATTATGGTGTTACTAAAAACAAGAACTAACATTTAGTGGTTGTTACTATGTTCCAGCAACTATGTTAACCACTTACTTATTTAATTGTTATAAAAATCCTCTGAGCTAGGTACTGTTAATTTTACCTCTTTTCAGATGAAGAACCTGAGGCTTAGGAAACTTCAGAGGTTTTCAAATGGTCACTCACTAGGAAATGGTGGAGTGAAGATTCCAGCCCATATAGTCTGACTCCTAACCACAGAGTAAGAGAGGACAGGAAAATATTTAAATGAAGCACAAGGCACATGACAGCGATGGGGTACAGCCCAGAGAACTGAATGATATTTCAGGCCCCAAACAGAAGGACCACTTCATCAAGTAAAATGCCTGCATGCTGATGCTGGTCAGAGCCCCTCTGAACAATCACTCAGAACTCAACCAGCCTTCAGGTTAGGCGAAACAGAGCTGGTGTAAGCCTTTTAGCAAGAGCCTGCTTCTACATTTTATAATAATTTCTGCAGATAGCTAGATCTTCCTGACTTTATTATTTCACTTATTCAATCACTCAGCAAATATTTAATAAATATCCACTCTGGGCCATGCAGAATTATAGGTGCTATGGATACACAGAGGTAATTAAGGCACAGTCCAAATATTAAGGAACTCCCAAGCTGGTAGAGAGGATTGCTAAGTACTTGAAAGATCAGAATAGAATAACAGTAAACATGGGGTGTGGGGAATTCAGAGGAGTGTATCAAACCCATTGCCTGTAGCTAGAGGACTGGGGAGATTCCCAGAGACAATGAAGCAGAGCAGAGTCCCCAAAATTGGACATAATTTTCCCAGGAAACAAGGGAAGTAAAGGACATTTAAGGCAGAAAGAACAGCACACAGGAAGAAATGGAATCCTGAATGAGTATGGTGCATTCCAGAAACAGCTGATAACATGGCAGATTTCCAATGCAAGAAGAGGGGACCATACTCACCATCAAGACCAGGTTGATACTTTTGCAAGTGAGAGGGAGTATTTTTCAAAAGTACTCTGGGATAACAGGAGCAAACAAGCACTGTCCCAGATAAACTAGGATATTTGGTCACCCCAAGTAAGCAGAGCACAGATTTGAGAAGGTTTAGGAATCACATGGAGAAGGCAATGGCACGCCACTCCAGTACTCTTGCCTGGAAACTCCCATGGATGGAGGAGCCTTGAAGGCTGCGGTCCATGGGATCGCTGAGGGTCGGACATGACTAAGCGACTTGA
Organism: Capra hircus; assembly: GCF_001704415.2. Classification (NCBI taxonomy): domain Eukaryota; kingdom Metazoa; phylum Chordata; class Mammalia; order Artiodactyla; family Bovidae; genus Capra; species Capra hircus. Next base: position 22,503,865 of record NC_030814.1, read on the forward strand.
CTTTCACTTTTCACTTTCATGCATTGGAGAAGGAAATGGCAACCCACTCCAGTGTTCTTGCCTGGAGAATCCCAGGGACGGGGGAGCCTGGTGGGCTGCCGTCTATGGGGTCGCACAGAATTGGACACGACTGAAGTGACAGCAGCAGTAGCAGCAGCAGGAATCACACAGACTTGGATCTGAATCAAAGCTTGGATAGTCAGAGGCAGAGTAATTGTGTTTAGTCAGTTACTAGCTGATGATGCCTTAATTCCTCATCTGTAAAATGGAAATTAATAATTCCTTCCTTGTAGGTTTGGGTGAATGAGGCAACTCATATAATGCAACTAGTACAATACCAGTCTATAGTGAGTGAGCAATAAGTGTGTTTCCCCGTGTCTACCCTACTCCCACCATGGGTCAAAAAAAGGGAGATGAGGCTGGAGGATTAGACAAGTCTGAGATTCAGTTCAGTTCGTCATTCAGTCTTGTCCGACTCTTTGCAGTCCTATGGACTGCGGCATGCCAGGCTTCCCTGTCCATCACCAACTCCTGGAGCTTGCTCAAACTCATGTCCATCGAGTCAGTGATGCCATCCAGCCATCTCATCCTCTGTCGTCCCCTTCTCCTTCTGCTTTCAATATTTCCCAGTATCAGGGTCTCTTCCAGTGAGTCAGTTCTTCCCATCAGGTAGCCAATGTATTGGGGTTTCAGCTTCAACATCAGTCCTTCCAACGAATATTCAGGATTGATTTCCTTTAGGATTGACTGTTTAGATTTTTTGTACCATGCTAAGGAGTTTAGATTTCAACCTGAAAAAAAAAATTAAGCTGAGAAGCTGTCCAGTCATGCTTGTGCTTTGGAAATAGAGTCTGGCGTTTGCATATAAAATGTGTATCAGCAGTGACTTATCCAGGAGCTCCTGGTGACCTCTGGCACCAGAAAGCCTGGAGATTTTCATCTTTCTGAATGGGACTCATCCTCTTCTGATATTCAAAAATGAGGGTAGGGAAGTTATCAGTCTTTTGGAGTGGCAACAAGCCACAGAAGGTGATTTAGAATGGGAAATTTTGACAAATTTTGAAAACCTAGGAATCAGATTTTCAGTGAGTGGTCCCAGATTAGCAGCATCTGGGAACTTGAATTTGCTAGAATTATAAATTATCAACCCTAAGTAGACTACTGAATGAGAAACTCTGGGGTGAGAGCCCAACGATCTATGTTTTAACTGGTATGAGAAAAGATTCTGATAAATGTCAAAATTTGATAATCACTGCACTAATTCAGAAGATTCTGCAGAGCTCAGAATCTAGGGGCAGATCAAGGTCAGTGAATCAGAGAATAGGAATGAGTATGTGACCAAACTAAGGGAGAAACAGAAGTAGTCATTAAAGTCAAAGTATAAAGGGAGGGACTTAGAGTGCCAGAGTGGTGAGCAGGGAGGCCCAAGTGAGAAAACAAGCAGTTAAGATGGTCTCTGGGAAACACCAGGGAGAGTCATTGTAGCCCGTGTTAGTTTTCTGGGGCTGCCATAACAAAGCACCTAACTGGATGGCTTAAAGGACAGAAATTTGTTCTCATGTTTTGGAGGTTAGACATCATAAATCAAGATATCTGCGAGGCCAGGCTCCCTCTGAGGTTCTAGGCAGAATCCTTCCTTTCCCAGCTGCCGGTGGATATCTATCCTTGGCCTGCCTTGACTTGTAGATGCTATGCCCCAGTCTTTGCCTCTATCATCACATGGCTGCCTTCCTATGTGTACTCCCTCTGTGTCTGTTCTTCTAAGGATATAAAGCATATTGTATTACAGCCCACCTTGATGATCTCGTGTTAACTAATTACATCAACAACATCCTTATTTCCAAATAAGGTCACATGCTGAAGTACTAGGGATTCAGACATCAAGATGATTGCGTTCCTAGATACTGTGGATTAGGACTTCAACATATTTGGGGGAAAGAGTGAGAGACAGAAATTAACCGCTAACATATCACACTGGGCTCTTCTATAGCTGACGGTGCATAGTTTGGCTTTTCTTAGAAATAACTCCTGAAACAGAGATTTGTTTCTAAATAGTTTATTTAGTAGGTGATCCCGAAAGCACTCAAGGGAAGTGGAAGGGTGGCACAAAGCGGGAAATATATTCAGTGAAGGGTGTGGGCAACCAGAAAGTCCACTAGAGAACGCTGGGGAACGCACAGAACTCACTCACGTCTGAGAGGGGGCTCAAGTGTTTGCTCTGCCTTGGAGGAGGGCTACTCAGTAGAGCCATTAGTCCTTGGGCATTCCCAGTCTGTTAACAGCCATAGAGGAAAGGCCTCGCTGTTCAGGAAAGCCCTCGCTGTTCAGGAAAGCCCTCAGGTGGAGAGATGCTGGCAGCGGTAAGTCAGGTCAATGTGCACAGAAATGATTGAGACTGAGGGTAGAGTACCACAAGCATCCCTGGGAGGGCTGGGCTTTAAGGGGGAAGAGGAAATAAAGAAATGCACACCCTCCATACAGATCAGTAAACGAATCATGTCAAGAGGTCTATACAATATGAAATAGCCAATTTGATTGCTTAAATTTCTCACTCGGTTGAATTGATTTATTTTAGTCTAAATCTGCCCTGCCTGTGAATAGTTAAAAAAAAAAATTCTTACGTTACCTGATTTTAATTGTTGTAAAATAACTAATAAGGATATTTGGAGTTTTCAAAGGACTTCATTTTTCTAAGTTTGTGAGAATTTGAAAAATAAAAAGACATTCTGACAGCTCCCTGATACCACAGAAGGATACACCCAGAGAGAATCTAAATAACCTGCCCATGGTCACTTAATATAAAGCAGAAAGAACTGGAAAGAGCATTTCCTGTCTTGGCCTCCTCCCAGTCTCTAGCTGTCCAGCTGTGTCTCACTTACTGGAAGATTAACGTAAACCAAATTGCTATATTGTTATATGCTGCTCTTTCTTAAAACGCACGTGGATTTCTTAGCTTTAAGATTTATTTTTAAGGTAGATACCCTGCCTTTTCACATGGGTAGAACTTAATGCCACCTATATCTTATTTTTTTTTAAAAAAGGAAACAGGCTCAGAGAGTTTTCTTGCTTACAGTCATACAGCAAGTTTTTTTTTAATATAATCAGAATTACAATCCAAGCTTGTTTTCCTCTTATTTGTATTCTTTTTACACAAACACAACTATTTTCTGGTTATTTAAGAGATATGTATATAATGTGATCTCACCATAGAGATTGCTACTATAAAATACATTTTACTGGAGAAAGGGCCTTCCCGGGTGGTCCAGTGTAAGACTCTGTGCTCCCAATGCAGGGGGCCTGTGTTCAATCCCTGGTCAGGGAACTAAATCCCACATGCCACAACTAAGACCTGGTGCAGTCAAATAAATAAATTAAAATTTTAAACAATACTCTCAAAGTGAAAATCACTTTATAAAAACTTCATATATATATATATATTTTTTTTTTTTTACTGGAGACAGAGGCACTCTAACATGATTTGACCTGCTCATATTTAAACTGTGTGCCGAGAAAGTTGGCAAAGCTCAGAAAGAATGATTTTTCCCCTTTACATACTGTGTTTTGTAATATGAAGATTTTGCATACAGAATGATCTTCCTTTATGTATGTAATATACTAATGTAAAATCCAGTGTGGTTAAACCACTATAATTTTGGATGATAACCAAATTGAAGTTACATGCAAAGAAGTTTCACCAACTAAGAATTGTTTTTAACACTAGACTAGGTGGGTAGTGCTGGAAGAGTCAAGGGAGAGAAGGGAATCTAGTTTTACTTTCTCAACACAGCATTTAATGGGTAATCATGCTTTATAGGCTCATAATTTATAATTGTCTCACAAAAAATCATGAAAATGAGATTTATGACAAAATTTTAACAAACTTATGAAATAGATGTGAATTTCGTATTTTCTGTTGACAAAAACTGGATCTAGGAGGAGGATTTTGTATGAATTATTTTTTGGATTCTTATTGAGATGGTTTCAAATCCTGTCTCCTACTTAGTTATAGCATGGACATTTTATTACTCAAACTGTTTCGTCATCTGTATTTTCAAACTTTTATTTCCCCATCTACTAATGAATGCCTTACACACATTGTGTCAAGTCTTCTAAATAAAACTATTTTAAAGGATTATAGTTAAGATAAATGACAGTCTGATATGTTAAGTGTATGTATGTATGTATGTGTGTTTGTGCACATCCACCTGCACTCAGTCCTGTCTGACTCTGTGCAGCCCAGCGAACTGTAGCCCACCAGGCTTCTCTGTCCATGGGATTCCCCAGGCAAGAGTACTGGAGTGGGGTGCCATTGCCCTCTCTGCACTCAGCCCTACTCTCTGTTAAATATGTGATTTAATCAGTAAAATTCCAATACATGACTTTTTAGGGTCTTGCAGCTTTTTGAAATCATGATAGCGTAAAATGTTTTCCTGTAATTAAAATGAACAAATTAGAAATATTGATGAATTCCTGTGGCTGAAGCCCCACAGGTAATCTCTGAATTGCAGGATCTGCCCTGATGAAGCTTATGTACCGAGTAAGGTAGAAAGCAGACAAGACTGATGATGTCACTGAAACATTCGTGGAGGAATTGGTACCCGAATGAGATACTGGAGGCAAAGACGATGGGAAAGCAGAGAGTGGTAGCCTGTGTTAAAAAGGAGCGCTGGGATGACCAGGCATTTTCAGACACTCAGGCATTGGTCATGAGAAGAAATAGGAAATCAGTTGCTTGTGGGAGTCATTATTTCCCAGCCTTAGGAGGGAGTGAACAGACATGGAGAGTTTTTAGCAAGAGTTGCCAACTAAAAAGTAAAGTTCTGGGGGATTAGCTTGTCAGTGAAGTCAAGCTAAATAGAGTAGAGAGAAACAGAAAAACTTCTTGGAAGAGTATCAACAGTTTGGGTATCACTTGAGTCTAATGACAGTCATGGATAAAAGGTTAGAAAGTGAGTTATTACAAAAAATTAAAAACTGATTGTACTTGTCAGCTGATCCAACTGGAAAGGGAAAGAGTTTGGGATTTCTTTTGGGGGATAGAGGGAGGGACTTGTGGATGATATGGTCCACTCAGGTGTAGAAACATTGTGTTTAATCTGATGGGACATCTGATTAGAATCTTGTAGCAGAGGAGAGCTAGAGTCTTGAAAGTGGACTAGTTCTGTGAAGAAGAAAATGTGGTCATGTATAACTAACCCTGGTCCCAGAGCCAGAGCTCAGGGAAGTAGACCCGTATGCCATGAATTTTCTTGCTATTGTGAAAGAAAGAAAGTGAAAGTGTCAGTTGCTCAGTCATGTCAGAATCTTTGTGACCCTATGGACTGTGACCCACCAGGCACCTCTGTTCATGGAGTTCTCCAGGCAAGAGTCCTGGAGTGGATTCCCATGCCCTTCTCCAGGGGAACTTCCCAACCCAGGGATCGAACCTGGGTCTCCTGCATCGGAAGCAGATTCTTTACTGTCTGAGCCACCAGGGAAGCCCTACTGTAGTCCTGTTGTATCAGAGGATTTTCTCTAAGAAGTACTTTGTTCAGATTACAGGTAAACTTTCTAGTTCTGAAAGTCGTTTCAACCTTCACACTGTCAACCAACATACTTATATTCTGTTGAACACCAAGAAAAGCTGTAGGTTTTCACATTTATTGTAATGGAATATTCTTTGCAAAGCTTTAGCTATGGCCACTTAAATGTCAACATTGTTAGCAATACTGTCTCTAAATTAGGTACCTACAGGAAAGCTCTTTTAGTGGAGAGGTCTTGCATGTTATAGTTTTCCTATATTTGAATATATTAGTAATAAGAGGTAGATTCCAAAGTTCAGGTTCTTCTAGGCCGCTGTTCTAATCATCTGGGTTTAAAGTCAGTTTTGTACTTAAAAACTTTATGATTGATTAGGAAAATCACCCCAAAAGTGAATACATCCAAAGAGAACTTTAGGGTTTTAGGCATTTAAAATATCTTTCATTCACCTTGGAATTGATTTTAATAAAAACACAGTTTGAGATAATTCTAAAACTGAAACATTCAATTTTTCAGTTTGTCAGTTTAGCAAGGGATCGGGATTTCTCCTTCCCTGCTAAAGACTGAGCTCTGGGTTTGTGACTTTTTTCTGATATAATCCTGTTATGTCTCTTTGCCCACTTTAGAAAGTCATGTGTGAAGATTTCAGGGCCATGGTTTGTATGATGGAAAGTGATTGAGAATATGGTCTCCTGTCTCCCTTCTGCTTTACACAAGTCACATCTCATGCTCCCAAAGTCATCTCCGTTAGTCTTCCTGGCTTACTCTTAGTACCTCCTCCAGGTAGATTCTTGGGTCACTTCCTATCAGTTGGGGTATTCCCTTTACAGATGTCCAAAAACCAATCAGACAGTAGGTACAGATCTTCTAACTATTGAATTTCTTAAAAATAAAAGTAAAAAAATTCTACCTTTCGTTGTCATCAAACTAGAAAGGGCCAAGAAAAATTTGTGTTCTCAAAATCACATAATCCTTTAAAATTATGATTTTAAAAAAATATTATATACCTCCTTCAATAGCAGGTAGTTTACATTTATAGATCCTAGTATTATTGTTATTTGAATACTAGTATCATAATACACATGTTTGCATCTAAAACTTAATACAAATTTTAATTGTTCAGGCATTAGTCAGGATTTCTCACCAGTGCTCACACGAGTTAAGTAAAAGTAATCAGTGGTTGCTGATTTTCTTCCTTTTATATACTTGGACACACTTTATTTTATTTTTAAACATTTTTATTAGAATATTGTTGCTCTACAATGTTTTGTTAGTTTCTGCTGCACAGCAAAGTGAATCAGTCATTCCTATACATATACATATACCCACTGTTTTTTAGATTTCTTTCCTCATTTAGGTCAGCACAGATCATTGAGTAGGGTTCCCTGTGTTATGCAGTAGGTTCTCATCAGTTATCTATTTTATACATAGTAGTGTATACATTTGGATACAATTTACACAATTGAAATAAAATCTCTAGTTGTTTAAAGTATGGGTATAACAAAAAAAAAACCTATTATCTCTATATCTGCATATCTGTTTCTATGTATCTATATATACATATCGGAGAAGGCGATGGCACTCCACTCCAGTACTCTTGCCTGGAAAATCCCATGGACGGAAGAGCCTAGTAGGCTGCAGTCCATGGGGTCGTGAGGTCAGACATGACTGAGCGACTTCACTTTCACTTTTCACTTTCTTGCATTGGAGAAGGAAATGGCAACCCACTCCAGTGTTCTAGCCTGGAGAATCCCAGGGACAGCGGAGCCTGGTGGGCTGCCATCTATGGGGTCGCACAGAGTCAGCCACGACTGAAGCGACTTAGCAGCAGCAGCAGCATATATACATATATATCATATCTATATATACATATATATCAATCTGTATCCATATCTATATATTGTATGTGTGTGACTGTACATGTCCACACATATGACATTTTTTCATGTCTTAAAATTAGGTCTATTTTTAACCAAGTTATACATGCACACAAATTGCATCTATCAGCACTGAATTTATTCTTCCAGCCTTCCCAGTGTTCAGGCAACAACATATTTTGAAGATTGAATACTTATGGTTTTCTTAATATGAAAGCTGAAAATTCAACTGGAGTTCAAAGCTGGAGTTACATCTAGAGTCTTCACTGATGCCTCTTTTTTAGTTATGGTAAAATGTAAATTGTGAAATAACGACTGAATATTTTATTCTGTCATATTTCACATGGCCTCCAGACTGTGTGCCACGTTGGTGAAAGAATGTTGATAACTAAATGCCAAGAACTAGCCAATAGCTTGGCCACTTGCTAATGTAAAGCATCTGCTCAGTTGCAAATCTCTCCTTCCCAGAGGTAAAGGGGGAGCAGCAGGCTGGCCAGGAGTAAGTCCTGCAGGAGACAAGTGACCCAGGCCACAGGAAGACTCTTCCTACTAAGGGGCCTCACTTTCCCAGTAGATATGCTTTGCTGCTACTGCTAAGTTGCTTCAGTCGTGTCCGACTCTGTGCGACCCCATAGATGGCAGCCCACCAGGCTCCTCTGTCCTTGGGATTCTCCAGGCAAGAACACTGGAGTGAGTTGCCATTTCCTTCTCCAATGCATGAAAGTGAAAAGTGAAGGCAAAGTCGCTCAGTCGTGTCTGACTCTTTGCGACCCCATGGACTGCAGCCTACCAGGCTCCTCTTATCCATGGGATTTCCAGGCAAGAGTACTGGAGTGGGGTGCCATTGCCTGCTCCGAGATATGCTTTGGAGCTCATCCAAAAATCAGTCCAGTTGAGCAATATTGACCCAAACAATTATTTTTAGCAATAATATTTATAAGAAGTTTTCAATCTGAAAATGACATCTAAAGTAGATACTTGGCGTTCTTCTCCTCCTCAAGCATCCTCACTACTAGCTTCAACAAGGAAGAAACTGGAACTGCTCAGTGTATCACTAATATTAGGGCAGCCAGCCTCCAAAAGAAGTTGATAAACTCAGTCTCAAATTAAATCGATAGGACGGTTATCCTAAAGTACTTTTTTCGCTCTCGATTTCACCTGTCTGAGATCACTCTTCATGATTGAAGTCCTTTCCTTTCACTTTCACTGGAGAAGCTCTGCAGGAATTTTGACTAGCCCTAAAAGGTTTGCAGCTTTTCAGTGCAAGGCTACAGGATGTCTCCTCCTCCACCACCTCTAGTAATCATTGTTGTTTTGAAGCCATCGTAAATCGAGCACAGCATCCCTTATTCAGGAAAGCTCTCCTGGCTTGTGTCACTTCACCCCCATTGTTCTCTCTGGCAGGTAAGACTAATCCTACAGCTTTTTAACTTCAAACCTAAAGGAGGAAAGCGGCATCGCCAAGACACACGTGAATATCATTCATGTAACTCAAAGCAGTGTGTTGCCACAGAAGTAATACAGTCATGAACGCTACCCCCAGTTCCTGGGCTTCCCTTCTATTTAGAATGACTTCTATTTTTGCACGCTAACCCTTGGTTGCAAAATGCAGCCTGGGACTGGCTCTCTGACAACATCGTGGAAAAGCTGTAATTATTGTTTAGTTAGGTGCCTGCTCCATTAAACTTTCCTGAGTCACTTTTGTTCTCTTCTTCTTCTTCTTCTTTTTTTTTTTTTTTTTTTTGCCACAAGGCTCCTGTCCCTTTAGATTCCTTTTCTCTGTGCAAAGGGTGAAGTCTCTCTAGGCTGTTCCCACAGTGTCCTCAGTCCAATAGGTTACAAAGGTACTGACACACTAAATAGAAGTGGTACCCTTGGGAAAATCCATCTCTTCTGAGTTTGTTCCTGTCCCAGTGAATGAGGACCTCTTTGAGGCTACAAATATGTTTAGCAACATCTCCATACAAATGATTACAGGTTGTTTCAGTCAGACTCCAAGGAGAAAGCGCTCCTATCTTGGACATGCGTGAGGTGATGAATACACTCTTTTGGAACAAGGAAGCTTTATTTAAAGGATGCTTTTATTCTGCTGAATACCCTAATGAGCTGTCCAGGGTGGCGCATCAATGTGGGAGCAGGCAGAGATGGCCTGTTACCCTCTTTTCATTAGTCCTGCTCTCCTTTGTAGCTCTGCTTGTTGTTGACTCACAGGACTCCTCATTCCTGTGACTGCACAGAAGAAAAAACATGACTTTCATTCTGTGGCCCAAACCACCAAAACCATCAGCTTTTATATATGGCAAACAGGTTATAGGAAACCTGATCTCTTGCCTCCCTGCCTATGACAGAGTCTCTCCTGGTAGGGGTTTTGCTCCTTCAAAGATGGATGCAGAAAATACCAATCTGAGAGCTTGAGGGATATGCTTGTTTGTTAGGTTCGCCATATTTAACGATCTTCAAACCACTGGTGAATGAATTCAGATACAGTCAGGTTGGATATAGAAAGTGAATAATTAAGATCCTTATCCAGATAACCTGGGCCCAGTGCATATTTCAAGAGTCACTTTTCAAAGCTTGCATTATTCAGATAATGCCTCAATTCTTCATTGTCTGTAATATTTGTAGATTTGCCCTTAATGGCAATGTTTTCTTATCCTGATAGTCTTGGACTTAAATTCACAGTGCAATTTACTTGAGACAAAATTTTTAATTACACATCTATAAATTCGTCATATTTTAGTAACATAGAACCTGTGGAGATTTTATTTCTCCACTTTCAGAGAAAGGTGAAATAAGTTTCTTGCTTAAAATATATAGATATTTAAGGCCAGATGTAAGATTCTCCACATGATTTATATTGACCGTTGCCTTGAGTCTCCGTTTTCCTATGTATGTGTAATAACCTAAACAATACACCGGCATGATACTCAGAAACTCTGCTATATCTACAGAGATCCAAGAAATAGACATTTACACCACATGAGTCTAGATGATTTATTTTTGTAGAGTGTCCTTTGTACCAAAATATGAAACACCTCATGGTTGATTTGATTACAAGGAGAAGAAGTAAGCGTGTCGCACTGTTTCATTCAGCTGGTAGCCACAGACAGATGTAGGCAGTTCAACATGGAGAGCATCCTCAGCTTTTGAATATAATTTTACTCAGGGAACTCAGAGGCTCAGTGACTTTTTATGGCACTTAGCCATGCCGTCAGTTTTTTGCTCGTCCTGTATAATAGGGCTCGTCTATATAATACTTTTTCTTTTAAATGACAGACTGAAAACTCTTGGCAGAGAATACAGATGAATTGGAGAAGTTGTGTACAGGCAAACTCGAAACCTCAAAACGCCATTCTCATACTTCTTAAAAAAGAAAGCTGTTAATTCTTAGTCCCAAATTAGTTAGCCAGTGTGAATTACAGGGTGTTTTATAACATACACTTCCAACCTGTACCTTTTGTTGTTGCTGTTGTTTTCTTTAATACATTTTATTGTTTAAAAATTTATTTATTTTCAATTGGAGGATAATTGCTCTGTGATAACCTCGAGGGGTGAGATTGGGGAGGGAGGTGTAGAAGAGAGGCTCAAGAGGGAGGGGACTTATGTATACCTGTGGCTGGTTCACGTGGATATATGGCAGAAACCAACACAACCTGAACCTTTGAGGCAAAACACAAAAGCCTCGTTTCCTCCTGACCATCAGTAGCCCCTTGGCGTTTTGGTATTCCATTTACTTGTTTTTTGTATTGAAGCCTCCATTAGAATGAAACCCTGGTGACTGAGGGTAGGCTGCCACTCCCTGAGCCCAGGTCAGTTTGCCTGGAGTTGGTATACAGGAGTGTTTTATGAAAGACCTGGTATCACATACAGCTGACACATTCTGTGCTAGTCCCTAGTAACTATGTGTCCACTGTAATTCAAACCTCTGTCCTTAAAAAGGCAGCTCCCAAAGTAAATGAAAATGGTGTTTGAGGGTGAAGTGACAGGAGCTACTGAAATAGGCAATGAAAGAAACCCCAAGTTCCTGTTGTATATTCCTGTGTTTGTGACCATTGTGCCAATTACATTAAAACCAAGAATTAACAGGGAGAAAACAGAAAATTCAGAGCTCTGAGTGAGGCCTGGTTGTATTTACAGTGATGAAGAAAGATGAGATCGGAGAAGAAAAGAAACAATGGGTAAAAGCTTCTCTAGTTAGTCTTTATAATTAGTTAAGAAACATTTAATAACGCAATCCGAGCAATGCAGCATGTGTGGCATATATCACATTTTAAATTAATTCTTGAAATAGTTACTGGTGTCCTACTTTATTTCAATTTTGATAAATTAGCTTACAGTCACTTTTTGATGGGTGTCCCATAAAGTAAGAATCAGTCTCTCATCTGCCATTAACTACTTTTCTTGTAGCAAACTAATGTTATTAATAACATATATAAAGGGGAAGATTTAAAATAGATATTAAAAGTTGATCCTATTAATTTATAGGTTTAATGATGGCATTAGAGGGGAAGGAAGGGGGAACAAGTTTTATTAGCTTCTGTGTATGGCCCTATAGAAGAAAAACCCCTTGATTGTCCATGTTTGATATAAAATCGGTCACTTGCCTGCATTATTCTTCATTGATATGATATAACAGTCATCTCTGGTATTTTGGAATTTGGAAAAAAGGCCTGAAATTATAGGACTGCCTTTAAAAGGCTAGTTTTTGTACTAGAATTGTGTAAAAACGTAGTCTGCTGATTACACTATTAGGGAGCTGCAGCCTCACTGGCCTGATGTCATAGTTACCTCTGGAATCCTTAATGTCTCAAGGCAGACTTTGACGTGATCAAGGGTTGTGCTTCCGGAAATTCTCCAATGTGATTTTGACTGGATCCATGTATGTGTGCACATGTATTTAAGTTTGAGCAATTAGGAAGAAAAGACTTTTGTGCGACCCAGTTTTAAAATCTGTGATCTTTAAGCCTAGCAGTGAATCCAGCTACTTTTTTGTGTGCTTGTTTTTTAATTTTATGTGCTTTCCCCACCTAAAGATACAACCAAATCAAGCATAAGTAACAATAGAAGACCCAGTATAGACTGAATAGTGATCATATATAAAGTTCAGACAAATGATCTAAGGCACAATAAAGTGAATTTAAGAAGTAGCTGGAAGAATCATCAGCTTTATTTCTTAAGTTTTCTGATTTTTGTCCCTAAAGGAAATGTATTACAATTCAAGAGGGTATAAGCTCATTTTCATTAAATTGGTGGAAAAGAAATCAGAAATGTTTCTTTTGATTTACAGCTCTGTCATCAACGCATGCCTGTTCATGAGTACATTCTTTTTAAAAGATTTCTTTAAGGACAATTATTTATCTCTCACCACCACTACCCCCCTCAAACACACACTCAGATCCCCATCTCTGCATTAATTGTTCATTCTAACAATACGTATGTGTTTTAATCATATATATTTAACCTACTCAGCCTTTTTTAAAAGGACATATTTATGCATCAGAAAACCAAATAATTCTACTTTGTTCTGAAAGAACAACTTACATTTCATTCAAGTGTCTCTTTTTAGGTGATATTCTTAGCAGGGATTTTATTTACTAAATGACATTTCTGCTAACCTGGGAAGGAAGATATCCATTCTTCAAATACTGTCATTACCCAGCTTTAAAAAGACTTGATTGTACCATATTAGGAAAACAGTGTCAGATTTTCCATCAAACTTTCTCAGACTGTAATAACTGAGCATAAAAATGAACTTCCAGTGATGAAATGACTACAAAGCAAATTAATGCAATCAAGTCTTCAGTAACAACTCTGTCCATATCTGTTAAATATTTTCAAACTATTCTAAAAAAACACACCCAGAAGGCAAACTAACAGTGAATAGAAACAAAATGGTCAGCAGCGTGTGTCGCACGTTATTTGAATGGAAAGTAATTTATCGCGTCTGAAATAAAAGCTGTTTATTCTTGTGTTTCACTGTCTGTAACAATCTTTACCATTTATCTGTGAAAAAGTGAGAAACTGTACCGTTATTAGCATATGAATACTTGACACATCAAATTGGCTGTACAATAACAGAAGGACATTTGCTATTGGTGTATGCACACAGACAAAGCAGCCATTTTGAAAAAAAATGAAATGGGGTGGGTGGTTTAACCCTTTGCTTATCTTTTAGGTTTCCCACTCCTGATTTTGACCGGAACAGTTTAGCAGTTAGCATCAGAATATTTTTATAACAAAAAAAGTAATCAGGGGCCATTATGCTTATGATAATTATATTGATACATTCACTCTACTAGAAAAATAGAAGCAGAATGACAATAAAGGAGTTTGTGTGTGTGTGTGTGCGTGCATGTGCATGCATGCACAGGATGGGGGAAGGGAGTGGAGTCTGGCAGTGAGTAGACGGTACAGAAATGAAACAATGCCCACGTACAGTTTTATTTCATGGCAACAACATAGTGGGCCTTGGGTCAGATGTGTGAAACTATTTCTCAAAGAAGCTGCATACATAATTGAGGCCCTCGAAGGGTTCCCAGTTGAAGTTGCCAGGCTACATTCATTTCAAAAGCAGAGCCATTTGTTATCAAATTTAAATTAACTCTCTGCACACTGAACTTGAATTTTAGAGCCCTGCTTACTTACAGTTCTTGAAATAGTAGAGAAAGGAGAAAACCTGCATCTGGAGAATGGAAATAAGATAGTCCCCACAAGGAACTGCAGTGATTCCTGTGTAGGCCTGCAGTGTAGCAGTAATTTACAGATTAAACTGAGAAAGATCTATTTGGAGTGACTAGAAACAAACCTGAATCTTCCCCTGTAATTTTTGTAGATCCAGACTTATTGCAAAATCATTTCATTTGTACATCTATATTTCAACTACATTTTATCTTCATCAAGCATTCTAGCTCCACCCCCTCCTCCAGTTAATTACTCTTTGCTATGAAATTTAGAGTAAGACAGTTTATAAACTTGTACAATAGTTGTACTATATGAATCTGTCAGTCAGTATCAGTATTTTTGCTGTCTTGGAATACGGATTTCCCCCCCTAATCTGCATTGCTTTATCCACTATTTTAAACCAAGTTTATGAAACTCACTAGATCATTTTTTGGTAACTGCCAGTTGTTGATCCATCCATTCATTCAAAATGGAATATGTAAAATGTCTTGTGTTAGGACCTTTCTACAACTACACAGAGGAGAAACTTTGCTCCAAAAGAATGGTGTGCATGTTTTTTCATAGGATGCATGCAGACATAACTGCACACTGTTCTCTGTGTCTGGCAGAAGTATTTAAAATTGAAGCTGTCTTGATTATCAGAAGTTTTTCATCACACATAAGTTGGAAAAGTTAATTGAAGGACAGACTTTTATTCTTAAGTTTGATTCACAGAGCTAAATAGTCCATTCTGAGTAATCTATGTATTTTTCTTCTCTTTTGAAAAACAAATCTAAAGGTTTTAATCACCATTCTTTTATCCTTATAAGATATTGATTTGCTATAATCAGGTGAACTTGTTTTCATTATTGTAATGAAATTTTAACCTTTTAGTCTGAAACACATGTAAACTTTACTTTTAAGGAACTAAAAAGCAAACAAAATCAAAGCAAAGCAAAGCAACCCACCCCACAAATATGAAATATTATTAATGGCTGTGATATTAAGTATCATGTTCCAAATATCTGCTGAAAGACCCCCAAAAACATGAAGAACATTTATTGTTCTCTATAAATAACTAGTACTTGTGAAGTACGATTATAGCCATAGAAAAACAGGAACTAATAATTCTAATGGCAGTTTCTGTTAATGATATAAGAATAATTGATATGCAGTGTGAAAGTAGAGAAGAAAAAGAGATATGCACCTTTAAATTCCTCTAAAATTGCTGAATGAATACATAGGAGCAGCCATCAGTCTAACTTTCTTTTCTTTTGCTAGGATATGTTATATTAAAACCACAAACCATTTGCTTATTTAAAACCCTCTGCAGCTAACAATACTATAAGGTTAGAATGTCTCCCAAGTGCTCTTTGAGCATCTTGTTTACTTACTGGTGGAAGGGATGTCCCATATTGTGAACCCATGACAACAAGGCAACATGGTGGAGAGTGCTAGATCTTCCTTCCTCCCTCCCTCCCTTCCTTTTCTTTTCTTTTTTTTTCCAGCAACTGCAATATGAGATTAAAAGTAAGACACTAAATCTTATTAAATAGCAAAAGCTTTTTAGAAGATAATACATAAACTTGATGGGAATTTGTGTGCTTGAGGTGACACAGTTCTGCTATTCCACAACTTTACCCCAGTTTAATCCATTGCCTGTGAAGAGTCAAAATGGTAGTAAAACTAGAATGGGTAAAGCACTGTCAATTCTCTTAAATTTTTTTCATCATGGAGGTAATGTGGTTTGGCTATGGAAGACTGAATAATTAGCAATATTAGTTTTACATCTAGTATTTACATTAGAATTTTATCTTTTGGAGTCCTTCAAATTGTTTTTCATATGTAAAATTATTTTTAAAAACTGTTAACTGCTCTAGGGAATTATCAACATACTTGCTTATTAATATCTAGACACTATTCACTACCAACAGTCTGTCCCATTGATATGTTGTATTTTTGTCAAACTATCTTAATTAATGTGCAAAATAGAAACTTTCAAAAAAAGTATACATTTGCCTTTGTCAGTCTTGTTTTTGCTGGCTAAAAGGATATTTTTATTATTCTGTGGAATTATTTTAAAATTTAGAGTTATTTCAGTGAATCTAAGTACCATGTTTGCAACCTTTTTATCCTCCCCTTTGATGGTTAGAATTACTCATTTGGTCCAGCAAGGTTATTTTGCATTTGAGGTTTTCTCTCTTGGAATTTGTCAAAATATGACAAACTTATAACTTTTTATAAGTCCAAAGTTAAAATTTAAAGTCAAGTGGTTATTAATGTTTGTTCTATTTGATAATTTGATCACATATCATAGAAAAAATCAGAGATGACTAGATATCAAAATATCTCAAGTGTTAGGGTTCATCTGTATGACACCTTTTGCTATTTTGACATTCTATAATTTTGGAAATTACCTAGTAGCATTAAAACCCTACAATATGACCAGAAATTTTCTTATTAACATTCACTGAAAAAGGAAGAGATTAAGTTTAAAAGGTAAATGAATGAAGAAAATAAAAAGTAATTCTCATTTCCTTTCCCTTTCTCTTCTTCCTCTCTCTCACCCTTTTCCCATCTTTGACTTCTTTCTCAATCTGTTTCCTGCTTGTTTTCCTTCTCTGAGTCTCTCAGGCTAAGCCAATCAGCTCCCATGCATCATGCTCTGGATAAACTGTGGGACACATATGGCAGGGGACTGGTTTGGTAAACATATGTCTTCTCGGGCATTGGACGTCTTGCCAGGAATGAGATATTCCATTTTGGGGAATGAGGGTGGGAAATGCTTAACCACCTACAGATGTTTTGCAGCAAAAGCTAAAGAATTGCAGTCAAAGAGCTGCAAAATGTGTAATTTGGAATTTTTCCAGGCTGCTTTTTTTAATAAGAAAAAAGTTAACAGCTTTCCTATTCATCTCTTTTGAGAAAATTTACAGTCGTTTCCCAGTTCTGCCCCATTCTGAAGTAAGGACAAAAGACTGAAACCGAAGCTGTCCATCTGCTCCATAGCAGTAATGTTATAATGGGTGCTGTCCATTTTTATGCTATTGCTCATGTGTGCCCAGGGGACTGGAACTATTTAATTCACTGATTTCACAGCTCTGTTGTGTGTCACAAAAGGTTAAAAAAAATCCAACACACTTTTTAGCACCCTGTTTACAAGGACTCCCTGTAAATCTAACTGAAGTAATAGATTCCCACCCTGCCCCCCACGCTAGCCCCCTATTTTACCTCCTGATTTGGTGCATTCGGATAACAGGTAATAGATGGAACTCACACCACTCACTTGGCCTTTACCAAAAATGGAAATCTCAAATCTGCTGTGAATGTTGCTTTCCAAAGCTCATAAATTCCAGGAGTAGATTTGAAAAGAAAATATGTTTGTCTTTAAGAACTCAGGTTTAAACAACTCTGTTTCCCTAGAAGTCCAAGAATGAATGCTCTAGGTTAGCAGAGAGTTTATGAAAACCTGCCGAGCAAGACTGATGACATAAATGCCTCTTAGCTGGGCAAGAGGACAAGCAGTCCCACACACAGCTGGTGTTAGCCGGTGTTTTGCCAAGACTGTAATGAATCCGCTGTTCTTGGGGGCATCTCCCTCGGGAGACATTGGTGGCCAGGCAATACCCACTTGGGTCCCTTCTGTGGTCTTCTCAGAGCAGTGATGTGTCGTGTTGAAGCTGGCGCTATGCTTACCACCAAAAAGAGAAGGTGGACCTGAAGTCAAGGATGTTTCTCTCTCTTCCCACCAAAGAAGAGTTTCCATGAGAATGCCTCCTAGCATCATATCCTTCCAGCAGCCCGCATGCCATAGTATGTTTCTCTTCTACTTTGGGTAGTTAAAATATTAGCCATAGATGATGTGCTGTGCTGTGCTTAGTCACTCAGTCGTGTCCGACTCTTTGTGACTCCACTGACTGTAACCCACCAGGCTCTTCTCTCCATGAGGATTCTCCGGAGAATCCTCTGGACTCTCCAGAATACTGAAGTGAGTAGCCTTTCCCTCCTCCAGGAGATCTTCCCAACCCAGGAATCGAACCCAGGTCTCCTGCACTGCAGGTGGATTCTTTATCATCTGAGCCACCAGGGAAGCCCAGATAATGTGCTGTCTTGGTGCAGTTATCACTTTTATTTTTATAACATTAACACAACTCATATCCAACTATGGTGGCTGTGAAGGTACCTCTATATTCCCTTGAAAACTAGTTTCTGAGTGAACAAGTGTAAAGGGCAGTGGGGTTCTCCTCATATGCCACTTTAAGAAATATAACTATTAAAAAGCTGTATTTCTTCATTTCTTTTTTCAGTCACAATAGCAAATATCTATGTTGGGTTCATAAGTTCCATGAAAACATTGGATGCTGCAGGCACCTGAAAATTTTAAATCAGAAATGCTCTCTAACCTTAGAAAAATCCCATAAAGTAGTTTGTTAACACTTCTCACACTCATTGTGTTCATTCATTCATTTATACATTCATCCAAACATTTCTTGAGAATCTACTGTATACTTGTGTGTTGTGTGTTAGTCACTCAGTCATGCCTGACTCTTTGCAACCCCATGGACTATAGCCCACCAAGCTCCTCTGTCCATGGGATTCTCCAGGCAAGGGATTCTCCAGGCAAGAGTGCTGGAGTGGATTGCCATTCTCTTCTCTAGAGGATCTTCCTGACCCAGGAATCGAACCCTGGTGTCCGGCACTGCAGGAGGATTCTATATGCCAGAGCCACTAGGGAAGCCCATACTGTTTGCTTAGCCTACTATATTTTTCTGCTTTGAGCCATCTTAAGTATCTTCATGTCCCAGGAAGGCCTGTTTCACTCTATTAGATCTGAGATATCCTTTGTTTCATTCAAACTTTTATTCTGTAATTTTTGTAACCTTTGTTTCCTCCAAACCTCTTTTCCCCAAAGAAAGCAATGCCAAAATACATGGTATCCCAGTACTGAAAGATGAAGTTTGGCAAGCATCAGTATAATATGGAGAAAAGAGTGGCAGTTAGGACTATTCTTTTTACTTTTTTTTCTTTTTTAAACTTCTTATTTTGTGTTGGGTTACAGCTGATAACAATGTGATGGTTTCAGGTGAACACTGAAGAGTCTCAGCTTGAGTTCATTTCTGGTGGTAATTCTAGCAAACTTGCTTCCAGGATAACATTAGTAGGAAAGCAAGTGTGTTATACTTCCTGAACATGGATTCTGCAGAGGATCAAAGTTCTGCGTCCCCAAGTTAGAAGCCTAGAATCCTAGAATAACTGAGCACATTGAGGGAGAGTAGTAGAGTTGAGTAAACTGATCTTTACCTATAAATTCATCAGTTGTTTTAACCATGTAGGCAAGGGTAGAATTTATTTCTTGAAAAAATTGTTACGATGTTTCTACTAAGACATAGTGTTTCAAAAACATACCAAACCCCTCTTTAAAATGCAGAAGTATATGAAATTTTTAGAACTTAAGGTTTGGGCAATGAATGAGAAAAAAAAAAAAAAGGTCTAGCCAATATGTTTAGATACAGGCCAGGCTAATAGTATATTCCAGTCTTTTAGTTTTAAATTTGAAAGTTTGTTTTTACTCTATAAGAGGTAATGTTACAATGAAATATGGCTTTGTGAATAGCTACTTTTCTGGACCACACAAGTTTTTTGGCACTCAGGATAAATGATAGTTTGAGCTTTCAATTCAACTTACAATACTATGCTGAAAGGAGATTAAAATATGTATTTAATAGAACAAGACAGTAACAATGATGTTCTACAGATCTGTGTCATTTATGAAAAAGAGGGATCCAACTAGAGAAGTTTATGAATCTCCAAAATAATCAATAAATGAAGATCTCATCTCAGAACTATGGATATAATCTTTCTGATATTTTACTGAAAGTGAAACACATTCACCAATTCTCTAAAGGCAAAATTTCTCTTCACCCCAAATAAATCTTCCTTATAGGCCATTTAAATAGAATTAAGCTGGTTTGTAATGTTTCCAGAATAAACTCATTAACGTTAGTCTATTAGGAAATGATATTAAAGCATTTAATTGCCTGTGCATATTAAATATGCTTAAAATCTATGAAAATAAATATCTTGAAATTGAATAGATATTCTGCAAAAACAGGAAAGTGAATGTGGACTTAACACAAATCCATCAGGCGGTGTGGACATACAATACTACAGTATGTAATGTGCACCTCTAGGAAGCATATGGAAATTCTAGGATCGAGAATCTAGACAAAACAAAGGCAAAAATCTGGTTTTAGTAGCATGTGTGGAATTGCCAATAGATTATAAATGGAAATTTCGTTTTTTTAGACAATATCGTTGGATGAAATATTGTATCCATGATAATGATGAGAAATTTACTGCAATAGGCATGGTGTTTTGTTGGCTGAGGCATTCACCCCCAAGAGAAAATGTGTATTTGAACGTGTGTCTTTACACTTTCAGAATAACATGTTTCAAACTTGCCTGACTGACAGCTGCCAATTATCAAAAGTTTCTGTGAAATGAAGAACCAGTTAACAATTTAACACTAATTAGGAGCATAAACAAAACTAATGATTAAGTAAACTTAATGAAGTTCCAAAGTCCTGGAACCTAGCCTTGACTTTTGTTTTCTCAAAAGCTTCTGTAAGGATTCTTTTTATGTATTAGATTTTATGGCTAGACAATACTAAGAAGGAAAAGTTGAAACTATTTTGGAAGTCAGGTAAGCATTTTTATATAGACCTTGCCTTTATTCTCATACAATATCTATGCAAGACTGTCTAATACATTTGCTGGAATGGAACAAAATTGCTGGAATGAAATGGGTCCAATTCAGAAAAATGAATCCAGGTTTAACTTTGTAAGGTAATTTTTTTTCAAAACAGGGTTCCTCAGGACAGTTTGAGTGGGAACACGAGTAATTAGTTGAATTCTAATTTTCTGTGTGTTCTGTATTAGGGGGAAAGAATTGAAAGAAAGAAACCATGAAATGTATATATATATATATATATATATATATGTACTTGGGGAAACTTTGGATTACATATACAAATAGGTAATTTTTTTCCCGAAAAACATTAAACCACAGAGACATAAAACTTTAAAGATGTGGCTTTTAAAACAGCCATTGTACTTTCTCTCCTCAGTTATTTTAAAAAGCGAGACAAACTTCATGAAGTAAGATGAGCTAGTTTCTGTCATTCTAACATCTAGTCTAATTCAGAAGGCAGATGTTTCTGTTAAGTAAGAGGTGCTGGGTCTAGTGTTCTTTGATTTACAAACTGCTGGATTGGTTTTGTCCTTCTTTAACCCCATTTTTCCTGTATTTCATTTCCCTGAGGAAAGCACCTGTGTTTGCTTGATGCTGCTTAAATAGAACCACTGCCAAGATTCTGTCATGTGATGGGCATGACGATTTTACTCCCTGTCTGTGATTCAGCCACAGGCCTGCCTGAGATGGCATGTCCTTTACAGAAATTGTGCCTTGTCCATTTCTGATTTCGCAGTAACTCATATGGCCCACGGAACACAGTGGATGCTCAGTAAATGTTTTCTGAATAAATCAAGTCGTTTAACAAAGCTTATAGGAGACTTCACTTAAACCTGGGCAAGAGGTTTCAAGGGCTAATGCTGTCCATTAGACATTTCTGTGATGGTGGAAAGACTGTATATCTGCCGTGTGACTAATACGGATATCACTGGCCACAGGTGGCTACTGAACGTTTGAAATGTAACTAGTGCAACTCAAGAACTGAATGGTTAATTTCACTAAACTTTTATTAATTCAAAATGTAAATAGCCACAAGTGACTAGTGGCTAGATAGCTTTAAAGAGGCCTGCTCCACATGTCCGTCAGCCACGCCCCTCCCCCTGCCGGAGGACATGTCCTCCAGGCCCGTGCTCTCCCTTAGAGAACCTGCTTTGGATGCCCAGAGCGCCGGAGTTTCCCTCCCAAACAGTCTGTGCTCCCTTCCAGGCCTGTGTGGCCTCTTCCCAGCAGGGCAACCCCTGTTGCTGGTGGACACAGCCTGTACCAAAGGAGTTTCTGGAGGGTGGCGGTTTGCTGCAAGGGGTGCAGGGTGGAAGAGTGTGGCCAAGGGTTTAGACAAGCAGCTGGACTGTCCAACCGCATGTACGTGGCTCCTTGCAGTGCAGGAGGCTGGGACTGGAAGCTAGGGGTAGAGTGGGAAACTCCCCTAAGCTACCATGTTCCAGCATCTATATTTAGCAGTTTAGTGATTTTATTACAAAATACATGCAAGAAATAAACTCTTAGTACATCATATGCATGCGTGCATGCTAAGTTGCTTCAGTCATGTCTGACTCTTTGTGACCCTATGAACTGTAGCCCACAAAGCTCCTCTGTCCAGGGGATTCTCCAGGCAAGAATACTGGAGTGGGTTGCGGTGCCTTTCTCCAGGGAATCTTTCCAATACAGGGATGGAACCCACATCTCTTAAGTCTTCCTGCATTGGCAGGTGGGTTCTTTACCACTGGGGCTTCTGGGAAGCCCACATCATATGCAGTATGATCCAATGAGTTCATTTGTTCAGGGCCCCAAATATTTACCACCTTACTGTGTTCCAGGCACTTATTCTAAGCACAAGAGATATAGCAGCGAACAAAACAGAGTCTTTGGCTTTCATGGGCCTTATATTCTCTTATCTTGAGCAAGATAAAAAGCAAATAAGCTAAATAAATGCAGATGCACATGTGTGTAAGAAAAAATAAGGCATCCTGCAAGGACAGAGAGTGACAGAAGTGTTCTTTTAAATAGGTTGTGTGGGGAACACCTTTCTGAAGAAATCACTTTTGAAGAAAGACCTAAAAGAAAGCAAGAAGCAATGGAATATCTGGGGAAGGGGTTTCTCAAGCTAGGGAACAGCAGATGCAAAGGCCCTGAGATGGGGACATCCCTGCCCTGTTCCAGAGAGAGCAAGGTCAGTCTCCTTGGAGTGCAGTGAAGCTGAAAGGAGGTAGCTCGAGTTCAGATCATGCCGGACTATATAAGCTAAACTAGGAACTCAAGATTTACTCGGAGTTTCACGGGAAGGAATTCCATCAAAGCTGTGATATTTGCATTTTAGAAAGAATCACTCTGGCTGCTTTTGGGAGAATAGGTGGCGGGGTGCAAGGGCGGAGGCAGGAAGACAGTTCCAGTGGCTCTTGCAATAATTCAGGTAGCAAAGGCAGGGACTTTGATTATGCTCTCCATGTTATCTCAGTGGGAAGACACAAATTTAAAATGACACAATGAGCTTCTTTCAATCCTGGCAGTTTCGCTGTGCAGCTGCATGGGTGACCTCATTTGGAAATAATGTCCACAGTCTAAATTTGAGATCTTCGTGATTGTGAGTCCAGGATTGAAAGGACCTTCTACTTACCCCCCTGAAGACACTGGAACTGGCCACGTTAACCTCATAGAAGTGATTGTACCTCTATTGACACACCCTGACTTGTAGACGCCCATGGAGCCTGGACTACAGTCCATGGGGTTGCAAAGAGTCAGACACGATTGAGCAACTGAGCATGCATGGAGCCTGGACTCACTGCATCACAACAGGCCATGGTTCTGCTCGCAGCACTGCTGTATCCATGCAAAGGCCCTATGGATTTTTCTTGGTGTGACATGAATCTCTTCATTTAGACATGAGTACAAAACCACTCTTAAGAACTTTTCAAGCCTTCCTGTCCCATTGCTTCTTCCTCTGCTAAGGCTTTTGGGTCAAGTAGAAGGAGTGGTCACACTGTGGAGGAGGGGTGAATTAAACTACCCATATTTTCCCATTACAAAGTCAGTCTCCTCCAAATAGCCACCTTGAAGTAGCTTCTATAGAGAGAAGCAGAAAGACTTTCCCCCTGTCTTTTCAAAATCGCCTATAAAAGACAAGTAAAAACCTTAAAAAAAATAAAATAAATGGGAAAGAGCAGTTTTGTACATACATTTCTATGCCTTTTCTAAAGGTTTTGTTATATTAATTTTTTGTATTTTTTTGAGTCGCTCACTGTGATGTGAAATTTTTTTTTTCCATCTCACTTTCCTACAAGGACATAATATTATTGCAGGCTTTCTACTAAAAGATAAAATTACTGCCACAAGTAGCGCGAAGTCACGGAGAGATCATATTCCAGATTGAATAGTTTCTGAACAAAGAGGATGCTTTTTAAAGATTCTACTAAATGTGACTTCAAGGGCCAGTGTAGGCAGTCTAGACGGTAAAATTACTTAGTCCGTCTGCAAATGGGAGGGGCCATGGCTCTTTGAGAAGACCTCTAGCTATACATAGGGCGGTGGGCTGACAGTATGAAAGAGCTTAATGAGGGTCAACCTTCAGAAACACTAGTTCACTTTCCTGTCCTATCACCTTGATTCTCCGTGACTTTCACATGTGAAATATTATGTGGAAACATTTTTAAATGTTGTATTTATCTTGTGGTTTCAGTGTTTCAAAGTCCTCTCACATTTATTGCAGAAAAACATATATGAAAGCATCTTGTAAATTGCAAAGCACTATGCAAATGGAAGTTGTTAGAATTGTTACTGCCTCATTTTTTTTTTCATAAAATCTTAGGAAAGGCAGGTGTTAATACAATCCTCATCATATAAAAAAAAGAAATTGGGACAAGATCAGAAGATGTTAACTCTGTGTCCTTTTAGTGAATGATTTGGGGATTACAGAGAGCCAGTTAAACATTCTTTGTATCAACTTTCTTCTAACTATAAAACAGGTTTGATGGTAAATCTGTTTATGAATAGAAGAAGGATGCTGTGAAGCCACAAGGGAAGTGACATAATCCAATTTGCATTTGCAAAGACACAGAGAATACATTACAGAAGAAAAAAGCTGGAGGCAGAAGAACCAGTTAGTAGGCAGTTGCAGTAGGTCAAGAGAGAGAAAATGCTGAGGCTCGGTGAGGTTGGCATACATTGGGATGCAGAGAAGTGGAGGCATTGAAAAGACATTTTGAAGTTTGCGTTCGCAGTTTTTGTGATGGATAAGGGGAGGGGAGTTAAAGGAGGGGTATCTGGACATAACTGGTGGTGCCCTGTCCTAAGATATAAAACAGAGGAGGAGGTAAAGTTTAGGGAAAGAAGATAATAAGTTATAGTTTGGACATGTTGGGTTTGGGGACAATGTGATAGAAGTTCAGTAAGTTGGCTCTAAGAGTCTGGCATAGAAGATAACAGATCTTAGCTGAAAATCTAAGTTTGGAAATCAGCACATTGATGGTAAGTGAAGATTACACTACCAAATTGTGTGGAGCAGAAGAAGGTGTCTTGTGAACCAGCTTAAATAATGCACAAAACCTTTTTGTGTGTACCTATGTTCATTTTTCTGGAGAGTGAGTGCATAGTTTTGTTTTTTCAGATTCTCAAAGGTGTCAGTGCCTCCAAGAGAAAAAAACAAGAAAACCAACATTGAGAACTCCCAGTATAAAGTGACAAGAGAGGAAAGCCTTGGACCACATGCTGAAAAACACACATTAAAAAAAATGTTTATTAATTTGTTCGTTTTTTGGCTGTGCTGGGTCTTCATTGCTGTGTGTGGGCTCTTTCTAGTTGCGATGAGCAGGGAATACTCTATAGTTGCGGTGCAAGGGCTTCTCATTGAGGTGGCTTCTCTTATTGCAGAGCCCGGGCTCTGGGAAGTGTGGGATCAGTAGCTGTGGCACACGGGCTTAGTTGCCCTGCAGCATGTGGGATCTTCCTGGACCAGGGATCGAACCCATGTCCCCTGCACTGGCAGGTGGATTCTTAACTGCTGGACTACCAGGGAACCCCCTGAAACATACATATTTTAAAGAAATAGTTTTATAAGGATATTGTGAAAGAGTGACCAAATGGGTGCAAAATAGTCTAGAATCATGTAAGTCAAGGGGTGACAACGTTTCAGGAATACTGGCATTGCCAGTGAGGTCAAATATTCCCAAAAGCTCAAATAAAAGAAGGATGGAACGGGTCCATTGGGTTCATATCTTCAGGGTTACTATGACCTTGTCAAGAGTGATTTAAAATGAACTGGTAGGGGCAGAATTCCTCATGTCAAGGGGCTAATGAGAGGTGAAATGGGGGACTCTCAAACTTTAAGAAAAGCCTAGGCCTTAGCTAATTCCAAGGTTAACAACTAGGATTGGATTCATATTTTTCAAAATTGGTAAGTCGGCTTTCAACCTTTCTTGTACTCACATTCTCCTTTCATTTTTCTTGGAAATCCTGCTTATTTCCCCTTATTATTTAGTGGCATTCTGTTTCCTCTCGAAAGAAAAGTCAGAAAAAAATCTGCATGCAAAACGTTGTCCTTAAGCCTACATATAAAGTAAAAGCAGTAGAATTTTTGTTGGGTTCTAATAACAAACTTACAGATGTATGTTTTCATAGTGACAAGATAGCACTCAAATAATAGTTGAACTGAATTCAGTTATATTGAGGGGATCACCCAGCTTAATATTGCAGAGAAACTCTGTAACTTCTGAGTTTAAATCCTTCCCAAACTACTTATTGTAATTATCAATCAAATGGTTTGAGGAGAGCATCCTGGTAAACGAAAAACTGAGTCGTTCATTTTTTGAAAGATTGCTTTGGCATCATAGACAAAACAGTGTTAAAGATAACTTTTTAAAGATAAAACTATTTGGTGAAAAGGATGAGGATTATGCTGAAGATGTAGTTTGTTTCCCTTGATAATACAAAGCTTTAAGAAGACACTTTTTCTATGAAGTCTGTTATGATGGAATTGAAATTTATTCCCTCTCTCCACCTATCACCACCTCAGTTCATTAAATATTTTGTCCTTATTTTTTTATATGTCTACTTTTCTTCACTATATCTGAAGCCTCTTGGGAGCAGGTACTGTATCATATCATCTTTATATTCCCAATCACTAGCCCATGGGATGTAATAAATGCATTGAATGAATGAATGAATGATTTTTTAGTATTTACCCAAATGTATCTGTTAGTCACATTTTGAGTTTCCACTAGTGTAATAAGAATTGGAATTTTCTGTTGTCGTTAGAGATGACTATTTTTCCCACAATGCATTTGGATTATTATTAATAAGACAATGGGAAAGAAAATGTCACAATTCATTTGAGATGCAAAGAGCAAATAAACAGCAGTTAAATAACAGACATTAAATGTTGCACATATGTCAAGTAATAACAAGGAAAATTTTCCTGGAACTTGAAACACTGATGAGGGAGATTGTTATAGCATTAGAATTTTTTTAGGCTAAAAGGAGTCTGATACAGATTAATCGTTATGTGTATTAAAAGAAGAGAACAATGAATTGATACCATTAGTTCTACTGACAGAAGACTCCATGGCTTCAGAGCTTGTTATCTGACATTTTACAAGAGTGATTGGAGTGCAAATGGCTGGGAGGGGTTGCGCCAGCCACACTGTTGTAGCTTCCTACCTCCTCGGGGACCACAAGTGCATCCCTTCGGGCAGGACTTACCACTACACCAAAACAAAACATAGTTCAACAAAGAACAAGACACATACCCACCACTGGGTGAGTTCATTGAATTGAACATTTATTTATTTGTCCAACTCTATCTTTAGTCATAATGAAAGGGGCAGTGGAATTTTCAAAGTGATTCTGATTTAATTATAGCAATGATGCATGGAAATACAAAACCTCTTTTTTACATTCTAAAAGCCTTTATTTAATATGGCAAGATGTAATTGGTTAACATTTAAAAAAACAAAATTTGTATAACATGCACCCCAAAATTCTTGTGAAATTTTTAGAATATGGAATGATGGTTTTAGTGTTTAATTATGCTAAATACTTAATTGTAGGGTCACCAAGTTATATATCTCTGCAATACTTGAGACATTACTAAAAAGTGTCAAGAAATGACAGTGGTTTTTCATTTATTATGTTACCATACATCTATTATGTTATCATGCATCTATGCCTGGTCTTGATATCACTCCTCTAGTGATAATAAACCAAGAAGCAATTTTAAAGATATACAATGTGGGATTTTTTCTATAGAAAACCATGCAAATATTTATCTGCTTATTGGAATTCTGAGCGTACTTTTCTATCTATTACATCTGTCAAGAAATCTTACAAGAATAAGTTTGCGTGTGGAATTTCTGACCCTTGTTCTTGGATGATATACTGTGATGTCAATAATATTTGCAGCTACTGTGTGAATAGCTTTTCCTACTGAGATGCTTAAGTCAGAATCTGAGAGTGAGGGGAAGGTTCTCTTTCCCCGATCACCTGAGCACATCAAGATGAAGTTGCTGTGATGAATTTTCCATTGTTAAAATGAAAATACTTGCCAAAGAGTTACCTCAAGAGGATGGCTTTCTGCAGACCCTTCTACTTTCAGAGCAAAATGATTAGTTCCCTCCCCTATCCTCCCACCCACAAGAGAGATCATTTCAGTGCTATTTTTAAAAATGAAGCTTTGAATGTATTGTTTTATTTTATCTCCCTTATCCTTCCCTATTTATATATCTAGCCCTGACCTCACCTGACCTCCAACTCAAAGGCCAACCATCTGCCTGATAGCTACACTGGAAATTTCACGGGCATTTCAAACTTAACGAGTCCCAAACTTGAGATGGAATGTATATACTGCTGTATCTGAAATGGATAACCAATAAGGACCTACTGTATAGCACATGGAACTGTACTCAATGTTATGTGGCAGCCTGGATGGGAAGGGAGTTTGGAGGAGAATGGATACACATATACGTATGACTGAGTCCCTTCATTGTTCATCTGAAACTATCACAACTTTGTTAATTGGCTATACCCCAATACAAAATTTTTAGAGGTTTAAAAAAAATGAACAACAACAAAGAAGTCCCCTTGGACTTGGTGCTTGGCCACCACTTCCTTCAGCTTCCTTTGTCATAGCCGTCTCCCTTTTAGCAAACTGTGCCACTGTCCACTCAGGAGCCCAGGCAGAAAACCTAGGAATCACTTCTCACTTAATAATTCCTTTATGTGCAGGCAACCCTTCAGAATTATTATTAGTGTCATCTTCAAAACACATCCTGAACGTGTCCGTTTGTAGGCATCTCCACAGCTACCACCTCAGCATAAACCACCATTATCTCTCACTTGAGTGATGGTAAATGGATCTTTCTGTTTCCCCCTTTGCTGCTGCCTAGGCTCTTCTGCACTCAGTAAATGGCCTTTTATAAGTTTTAATTTGAGTGGAAAGTGAAGTCGCTCAGTCATGTCTGACTCTTTGCGACCCCATGGACTGTAGCATACCAGTCTCCTCCGTCCATGGGATTTTCCAGGCAAGGGTACTGGAGTGGGTTGCCATTTCCTACTCCAGAAGATCTTCCTGACTCAGGGATCGAACCCGGGTCTCCCATACTGCAAGCAGACGCTTTACCGTCTGAGTCACCAGGAAGGTGGATATTTAAATAAAACCTTCGAATGGTTTCCCACTGCTGTCTCCTTCCATAGCCTTCAGTGCCCTGTGTAATGTGGCCCTCACCTGTCTTTTCTTGTTCAGTCGCTTAGTTGTGTCCGACTCTTTGCGACCCTGTGAACTGTAGCCCTCCAGGCTCCTCTGTCTAAGGGATTCTCCAAGCCAAAAACTGGAGTGGGTTGTCATTGGGGCCTACCAGACTTCAATTCATTCCTCTCTGCCTCTCACTTACTGAGTTCCAATCAGAAGGACTGCCTGTGAACACACCAAGCTCACCGTTCCTTAAGGCAGTTGGATTCCTTCTAATGCCCCAAAGCTCCACATTACAGGGGTGGTACAGGTATTTGGTCCTTTGGGGATCAGTTCAAATGTCACCACTTCAGATGTCTTCCATGACCATGTAATGTAAATCTTAACCTGAAAACGTACCCATTACCCTGTTGTTTCTCTTAGCTTTATCACAATGTGATATTTTCTTTTTTATTTTGTTGTCCAGCTTTCCTAAGTGAACACTATCCTCTATGAAAATAAGCATTTGGTCTGTTGTGTTTAACTACAGTATCTACATCAGCTGCAATAGCTTTGCCCCATAGTAAACACTTCTTAATATTTGCCGAATTTATGAATAAATGGATGCAGCTCTAAAAGTTTTAAATAAGTGTATTTAGAAATGTAGCAATTAATAACACTATATTAAAAGTAACATGAGGCTTAGCCATGTGGAATAATTAATATTTCTACTGCAAAGGGCCCAATAAATCTAGGTGATAGTATTTCAGTGGTCAAAATACATTGTGCTAGCTCTGGGAAATGGATCCTGGAAGTATGCACAAAATAATACCCGAAATCAAAACTTTTGAGGTTGTTGGTTGAACTGAACTCTTTATTTATTTATTTTTTTACATTAAAAAAATGTTTGGCTGCACGTGGGCTTTCTCGGGTTGTGATGTGTGGGCTTCTCATTGCAGTGGCTTCTCTTGATGCAAAGCACAGGTTTTAGAATGCACAGGCCTCAGTAGCTATGGAGCATGGGCTTAGTTGCCCTGCAGCATGTGGGATCTTAGTTCCCAGACCAGAGATCAAACCTGTGTCCCTTGCATTGGAAGGTGGATTCATAACCACTGGACCACTGGGGAAGTCCCTGAGCTTACCTCTTTAAAAAAAAAAAAAAATGAGGATAGAATAAAAGAAACTGACAAGGAAGCAAATACATAGAGTTGATGGAGAAAGAGCCATTCAAAGTCCTAACAATGAATGATAACCAGGGAAGTAGAAATTCAGCAGGTTGAAAGAGCAACCTTTAAGAGAATCTTTATCAAGGCTGACCTGAATTGGGTTTCGATTACGATAAAGGTTTACAAGGAAGATCAAGAATTATTCTTATGTAACAATGTCTTGTAAATACAGTAAGCATTAGGAAGAGTTTTCTTTTAAAGGATCTCTCACTTTTGATCATGATTGATAACTCTCATAGCAGCAGAGAAGATAATACTCTTAGAGAATATGAAAAACAAAGCCTCCAAAAGCAAAATACACAGTGTATAAAATTTGTGAAAGGAAAGGTGAGATCCTGACAAGATCCAAAAAGGGATATAAAACAGTAGATGGTGACCTGGACTCCCTAGAATTGATATCAAATTTAAAGACATACACAAACAGCCCTAATTAACCCTGGAAATACAACCACTGTTAACCTTGGGTACTTCTCATCACCCAGCAGTCAGAATTCAATGTGTGAATTTGGAATAGAAACTCATTTCACTCCCACACAACATAATTATGAGGTAAATTTTCTGGAAAAACAATGCATGTAATAGATTCCAAACTCAAGTGGAAGTGATTTTAAATTATTTGCTATTTTGGGGTTATTCAAAACAACCAAACGTTGATTTCATAGCCATATCATCACATATTTGAAATGAATGGAAGAATAAATGAATTTATATACAGTGAAACATTAGGTTGGGTGGTAATTGGCTGCAAATAGAAAGATGAGGCAGTACTGTACATAAGCTCTCATTGTTAGTATAACTGTGCTTTAAAATTTATGAATGTTATATACAGCATATATATATATATATATACAAAATCAAATTAATTTCAGGCTAGAATGCACCTGATAGATTATCTGTCCAGTCCTTCATCATTGTGGGCTTAAATATTCAGTTTTATCATTAGACATGTATTTAAACGTGATCAAAATGACTGTGTAAAGTGTGATAAGGAAACTTAACCTGGAGAGGTTCTGGGTTTTGCTCAAGGTCACACTGTTGTTTTAGGGTTGAGTTGGCATGGCTCTTGACTCCTAGGGGAATGGTCTCCTAAGAAAAATACATCAGCATATCCATCATTAGATTATCCAGACCAATTTAGTTAGAACTATTCGAATATATTATTTGCCTATCAAGTGATTATTTTTATTACATATGAATTACCTTTTCAGTGTCTTCTAAAAGCACCTGTTAGGGGAAGAAAGCAAGAAGATGGGGCCATTTTCCCCAACACTCTATTTATAATAATTCAATAAAATCCTAAGGGAATAAAATAATAATATAATATAATAATATAATATAATAATTCAATATAATAATATAATATAATATAATAATATAATATAATAATATAATATAATAATTCAATAAAATTGAAGGGAATATTTTTAAAATTTATTTTATTGAAATATAGTTGATATACAATGTTGTGTTAATATCTACTGTACACAAAGTGAATCAGTTATACATATATATACATCTTTTTCATATTCCTTTCCATTATCACAGGATACTGAATATAGTTCCCTGTGCTATACTGTGGGACTGTGTTGTTTATCTGCTCTACGTATAATAGTTGGCATCTGCTAACCCTAAACTCCCAATCCGTCCCTCCCTGATCACTCCCCCTTGGCAACCGCAAGTCTGTTCTCTATGTCAGTGAATCTATTTCTGTTTCACAGATAAATTTATTAGTGTCATAGTTTAGATTCCATATATAAATGATATGTGGTATTTTTCTTTCTCTTTGTGGCTGACTTCACTTAACGCGATAATCTCTAGGTCCATACATGTTGCTGCAAATGGCGTTTCATTCTTTTTTATTGGTAAATAGCATTCCGTGATATATGTACCACATCTTATTTATCCATTGATGGACATTAAAATTGTTTCCATGTCTTGGCTATTGTAAATAATGCAGCAAAGAATACTGGGGTACATGGATCTTTTTGAATTATAGTTTTCTCTGAATATATGCCCAGGAGTGGGATTGTAGGATCAAATGGCAATTTTAGTTTTTTTTGAGGACCTCCATACTATTTTCCATAGTGGCTGCACCAATTTACATTCTCACCAACAGTGCAGAACGGTTTGCCTTTCTCCATACCCTCTCCAGTATTTCTTATTTGTAGATTTTTTAAATGGTGGCCAGTCTAACTGGTATGAGGTGGTACCTCATTATAGTTTTGACTTACATTTCTCTAATAATTAGCCATACTAAGCATCTTTTCATGTGGTTTTTGGCCATCTATGTGTCTTCTTTGAAGAAATGTCTGTTTAGACCTTCTGCCTATTTCTTAAGTTGTTTTTTTTGTTATTGAGTTGTATGAGCTGTTTGTATTTTTTGGAAATTAAGCCTTTGTTGATTACATCATTTGCAAATATTCTTTCCCAGTTGGTAGATTGTCTTTCCATTTTGTTCATGGTTTCCTTTGCTGTGCAAAATCTTCTAAGTTTGATTAGGTCCCATTTGTTTATTTTTACTTTCATTTCTATTGCTTTAGGAGACTGACCTAAGGAAACATTGGTATGATTTATGTCAGAAAACGTTTTGCCCGTGTTATCTTCTAAGAATTTTATGGTGTAATGCCTGATATTTAAGTCTTTAAGGCATTTTGAGCTTATTTTTGTGTATGGTCAGAGGGAGTGTTCTAACATCATTGTTTTACATGTTGCTGTCCAACTTTCTCAACACCATGCCGAAGAGACTGTTTTTTCTCCATTTTATATCCTTGCCTCTTTTGTTAAAGATTAATTGACTGTAGATGTGGGTTTATTTCTGGACTGTTTGTTCTGTTCCATTGATACATATGTCTGTTTTTGTGCCAACATCACACTGTTTTGATTGCTGTAGCTTTGTAGTATTGTCTGAAGTCTTGGACGGTTATGCCTCCTGCTTTTTCTTTTACCTCAGGGTTGCTTTGGCAATTCTAGATCCTTTATGACTCTATATAAATTTTAGGATTATTTGTTCTGCTTCTGTGAAAAATGTCATGGGTGACTTGATAGGGGTTGCATTTGGATAGTATGGCTATTTTAATAATGTTAGTTCTTGAATATTAAGTTCCAGACCTCTCTTTGTTCTCTGGCCCACCTAACTATGGAAGAACTTGTATACATAACAAAATTATACTGTAAGTGCAGGATCCTTAAGTTAAAAAAATGTGTTTTAAACATGCTATAAGAATTTGTCACTTTTTCATAGTTTTTTTGAACCAAAAGTGTATGTCTTTATTTATTGTAGGAACACAGGGGTAACTGTTGACACCTGATTTCCTTTTGGCAGATGACCAGATAGAATCAGTATTAACAATGTGCATAAAATGCCAAATGCAGGGGGAATGACAAATATGCCAAATGATTTAATATCAATATCGAGTAAAGGTAAAGATTAACAGAAATGATCTTTTCGTCTTAGTTTGCAAAATAATTTGAAAGTGCTTTTTGCCTTTGAAAAATACTTTACAAAGCATGACTTTAAAATGAAGATAGTGGTTTTTGTATGTGTTTTGTAAAAACACTATTGTATACCTGATAGTCACTTAGTGGTTTTGATTGGTATATGTTTAACAGTGAAAAAGAATATTTAAGTCCAATGTTTGGGGAAAAAACTAAATAATGATAATCAGAAAAGATATTTCTTACACCAGGTTGAGCAATCTTAATCAAACCTGAGAGGGTTTCAGAGATAGGCTCATAGCCTATCCTCTTTTCTCACTTTTCCCCAAGGGAGCTTGGTGGCAGAAGAGGGTGGATGAGCATGAACCAAGTATCATGTCGACTGACAAAGTATTGGCTGTTGCCCCTGTACTCACTTAGCCCTCTTCCCTTTAATGAGGTGATCTAATAACTGTCTCTCAATTTCAAAAATACTGAACAGCCAATGCAGATAACTTTTAAAATGCAGAAAAACAGAAAGGAAAGATGAAATTTTAAAAAGTCAGCATCAATCTTCCTACTCAGATTATAATTCCTGCCAAGATCTTGGTATGTCATTACCACTAAGCCATGCTATATATTCTGATTGTACTTTTCTTATCGATTGTGCCATAACCAGTTTCCGACAACAATAAATACTCTTCCACAACATCCTCTAACACAGCTGCATGCTATTCCATTATATGGATATACTCTAACTTACCCAGTCTCCAATAATTTGAGATCTGGAATTTTTATTTGGGGGCACTGTTAATAATGTCAGCATATTAATTTTTATTCTTTGGTCTTCTTTTTTCAAATAAGGATACCAAGTAAAGAAAGAATTATTAAGGGAGGTGTATCTATTCTGTTTTCATGAATAAATGCACTCATTGGAATGAAGGGTTACATGAGTTATGAAAAGTGTCTTTTGTCATTTGACATAGCTTGAGATAATATTGAATTAATCATTAAATTAGTTCTAGTTTACTAAAAGAGACTGGACTGGATTTTTTCCATTCTGAGTTATGGTTTTATCATGTAATCATAATATTAGAAAAATCAGTAAATTATTTTTGGTGAAGTTTTTATTCTCAATAGTAAATGTAAAGTTTATACAAGAATCTTCTTTAGCAGCCTGTTAAACACAGATGCTGGTGTTGGGCTTTGAATTAAAGTGAAGTTGGCAAAAAATTATGGATCCCTATTATCTCCTAATGACAAAGGGAATCAATAGGAACCATATTGTGGTGCCATTCTTTATTAAACCATATATTTTAAAATGATATTGCAATTTTTAGTAAAAGGGAAAGGGTTGGAAAATTTTAACAGGGAAAGGAATAGAAACTGTTCAACCACAACACCTGTTAACAGTGGCTAAGAAGTGATGCAATAGAGGTCAAAGTGGATTTAAGGAGTAAGGATAAAACCCAAATAAACACGTTTTCTGAAATATGATTTTAACCATAAGGTGGCAGAATATGTTAGTTAGCAAGATTCTTTCTGAAAATTTATTGTATATTAAACTACAATATTCTTTTTCCCCCCAAACAAGACTGACTTCGCACTTTATGAACTATATAAACTCATGTATACTCACACACACAAAGATTTTCTGCAAATGTAAAAAGATTTTTTACTACCTTGATGAGTTCCAATATAGTAAATTATCTTTATAAACTAGCACATTATGAGTAGGGAAGTTCCCATATTAAGAGTAATGAAACAGTTAATTATTTCAATTAGATGCTATTGCTCTTCCAGACACATGTATTTCATAGCCAGTAACGCAAAATCGAAGAACACATCTACACCAAGAACATATTTTGTTGCTATCTTCTAGGAAAAGAGATATTATTTCTTTTCCTGGAGTGAACTTCTTAACTCACAGCTGTAGTAACTTCCATAAGCTAATACAAATTCCATATGTACAATGGATCAGAACATAAGCTTTTTGAAAAAACCTATATAAACCAGCTGTTTGCAAGGTTCCTTTTTTGTTTTATTGGTTAGCAGCAAATGGATTTTTACATAGACCTAGACGTTCAGAGAGAACTCCGTAGCAACATCCTACACATGGTGTGGTATGATACTGGGAGAAGACTACCTATTGTTTGCAAGACTAGATTCTTTAAAGCAAATATGCAATACAATAATCTGATAATAAATACCCAAACAGAACTGTATGTTATCCCATCTTTGAACACTTTCTGCATTATGCATATCATACAAGTACTGTGTGCATTTTGAGATTATCCTGACCGGTAGATAATGATGTCAGCAGCACCACAGTATTAAAAATATGAAAAAATATTCCCATTGCATTTACTGTCTTTTTGGAGATGCAATGCTAATATCAACTTGCAAATGGACCGGAATATATCTCCATAAGCAGCCACTGTTGCTTAAGACACTAAAATATCAGCATATATGTGTGTATGTATGGGTATATATGTTATATAGAGTTACATGCCATTTATATCCTAAGTTAAACTCATACTTAACTACTTTTGCAAAGGATTTTTGAATTATAATGACAATTTCTTAGATTATACGCATGGTGATTTTTTCCTGAGTCTCTTCTCAATCTTTATATCCTCTAATCATACGAGCAGAATTGCATGTGATGCACAATAAAATATTAGCCATAAAATCTGAAACAATTCTTACATCTTGATAATACTGTAGTTTAACACAAAGGCAATACATTCTGCTTCTTCCATTTCCTGAAAACCACAAAACTCTATTAGCCCTCTCCGTACACCTACAGGAAACAAGGTTGGTAATTTTAAAGAAGTATTCCAAAGTTCTAATAACATAATTGGAGGGATTCTGTATGAAAAACAGAGAGGAACTTAATTTCTACAAAGTAAGTCTCTTGAATAATCATTAACCAAAACTTACATAGATTTAAATATGAACTAATGAGTAAATAACCATAGTAGCCTTGTACTTTATTGACCTGGAGTCAGATAACCTGAGTATGAGTTCTAGGTGGAGAAGAGGGGGGAAAAGGGAGTTTATGGATGTTGATTGTCTGTGCTCTGCTCTATCCTAGGTGTTTGTATGTCTCATCTCACATCTCTATAAGGTAGACATTATGTATTCCTCTTAACAGCTGTGCAAACAGGCTCAGTGATGTGATGCAACTTGCTTCTCAGTTATAGTGCTGGGACGGGCACCGAAATTGCAGGGAAGATCCATCCTTGATCCTTTACAGTATACTTACAATTGAACTTTCTGAATATTTAGTTTCCTCAAGTATGAAAGGACAGGAATGCTGCATTACCTATCTCCTAAGATATTTTAAGGATCAAATGAAATAGGTAACAATATTCTAAATTGTGGAACTCTACAGAAATAAGAATGAGCAGAATAAACATCAAGGTTTTATTAGCGATAAAGTCAGAATCCATATTCCACGGCATTTCCTTCTCCCTTCCTCTTTCCATTTCTCCTTCTGACATCTCTCCTCTGATTCACCTCTTCCCTCCATGGTGAAAAAGTCTTTTTGGCAACTTAAAGTTGTTGGTGTTGTTCAGTCACTCAGTCGTGTCTGGCTCTTTGAGATCCCATGGACTGCAGCACAACAGGCTTCCCTGTCCTGCAGCTTAAAGTTGCCCAGTAGGAATACTGATTTGGGGCCCTAGAATGTACCCTTTTTCTCTCCTCTTATTTAGTCTTCACCTCACTGTAATAGGCTTTTGCCTCTTCCACGCCACAGAAACCACCAGTGTCTTCACAAGCACATTTGGTGCCTTTGTCCCAATTAGGAAAAAAGGCATCTGCTCCTCTGGGGGATGATTCATGAGCAGAATGAAGGCTGACATCCTGGTTCAGTCAACAACTTGTACAACTATCTTTAGCCAATGAAGATTACTTTGGCAAGGTCATCAATGACCTCTTACTGGCAAAATCCAATGGACTTCTTTCAAACTTCATCTTACTTAAGTTCTTTGTGACATTTAACACTGTGAATTCCCTCCTGGAACCAACCTCCCTTCCAAGAGAATCTGATCCCTGTGTTTCCTGATTTTCTTCCTAAAGTTCTAGCAGTTTCTTAGTCTCCTTTTTTTCTTTTTAAATTAATTTTTATTGGAGTATAGTTGCTTTGTATTGTTGTGTTAGCTTCTAACTGTACAGAGAAATGAATCATCATACATATATATGTATCCCCTTCCTCTTGGACTTCCTCCCCATTCAAGTCACCAAGCATTAGGTAGGTTTCCCTGTGCTATACAGTAGGTTCTCATTAATTACCTATATTGTATATATATTAGTGTATATATGTCAAACTTGATTTCCTAATTCCTCCTTCCCTGCTTGATATCCATATATTTGTTCTCTAATTTTGGGAATATCACTCAGCCATAGAAAAGAATGAAATTGAGTCAAAGAGACATAAATGAACCTTGAGACTGTTATACAGAGTGAAGTTAAGTCAGAAAGAGAAAAATAGCATATATTAGCACATGTATGTGAAACCTAGAAAATGGTAAAGATGATCTTAATGTTCTGCATGGGCTCTTTTTTTCTCTAGCTGCTTCTAGGTTCTGTCTTGAACCTCTTGTTTCTTATGCCACACCAAGCAAGTAATGAGCTACCAAAAGACTGCAGTATATGGGTTTGGGCTAAGTTCTGCAGCAAGCTATAATCTTTGAATGTGAGGAATCATCTAACCCAGCCCTTGACGGAAGAATCAGTGTGCTCTGAAACAAGACATTAGGGTGGCCCCCATTTACACGGGTTCACCCCACCTTCCATGTATTACTCTGCCCAGTACGTTCCTAGAGGATGTCCTATGGCCATAGTCTGGGGAGAACTAGTGGTGACGAAGGGGCATCCCATTCGTCTCCATAACTAGCACTTGTCACAAGGCCTGGTACACAGTTTCGTTGACCTGAATGAATGATTCTAGCCATACCACTGGGAGGTGCTGAGTGACCTAGGAAAGGCCACTTCAAACCCTCTGGACTTCAGATTCCTCATGTGTGAGAAAATAGTAATGACAAGGCTTTCCTGGGGTCTGTGATTTTGAGAATGAACAAATATTTTTGAACTTTGAAGTGCTATGCAAATGGGAAGATTAGAAGATTAGAGAATTGCCTCTGTGTTGCTTGTTAGCAAATGTGCCTAGAGTATAATCATTTAATGACTAAAAGAAATGCTTCAATTTTCTCATCGGCAATTTTTTGTTCAATAAAGTGGTTAGCCTAAACGATAGGAATTCATATTGTTTTCTATGGAATTCGATGAAGTTACCTTCATTTTGAATCAGTGATAACCTTTTAACAATTCTGTTTCCTGAATTCGTCCTGAGGTTGAAAATGTGCCCACCTTTGCTCTGTCATTTACCCAGGTGGCATATGAACTTGCTGTGGCCGCTGCTCTCATCTCCCTGCTGCTGACTGTAATGATTGTCATCTGGCTTTTGTTCCCACAAATCCTCAAAAGTATTCTCATCAAGGTGACCCACACTTTCTTTCTGCTAAATCCAGTGGACACCTTGAGGCAGCCCCTCCCTTGACCAGCTTAGCAACCTCTGAAACAGTGGACCGACCCTCTTCACTGAACTTTTGCTTAGCTTGGTGCCTGTGACATTGTACTCTCCTGATTTTCCTTCACATCCAAACAGTCTTCCCCATTTCCTTTTCTCCATTAATTTTCTCTTGTGCTTCTGTCCTGGGTCTGTTTGTTAGTTTTTTTCTTTTCACTCTACATTCACTACCCATGCAGTTTCATGCATTTTTAGACTTTCACTCATGATCTATATTCAATTCAGTTCAGTTCAGTCGCTCAGTCGTGTCTGACTCTTTGCGACCCCATGAATCACAGCACGCCAGGCCTCCTTGTCCATCACCAACTTTCGGACTTCACTCAAACTCATGTGCATTGAGTCGGTGATGCCATCCAGCCATCTCATCCTCTGTCATCCCCTTCTCCTCCTGCTGCCAATCCCTCCCAGTATCAGGGGGGATACTCCAATGAGTCAACTCTTCACATGAAGTGGCCAAAGTATTGGAGTTTCAGCCTCAGCATCAGTCCTTCCAATGAACACCCAGGACTGGTCTCCTTTAGGATGAACTGGTTGGATCTCCTTGCAGTCCAAGGGACTCCCAAGAATCTTCTCCAGCACCACAGTTCAAAAGCATCAATTCTTCAGCGCTCAGCTTTCTTCACAGTCCAACTCTCACATTCATACATGACCACTGGAAAAACCATAGCCTTGACCAGACGGACCTTAGTTGGCAAAGTAATGTCTCTGCTTTTGAATATGCTATCTAGGTTGGTCATAACTTTTCTTCCAACAAGTAAGCGTCTTTTATTTTCATAGCTGCAATCACCATCTGCAGTGATTTTGGAGCCCCCCAAAATAAAGTCTAATACTGTTTCCTCTGTTTCCCCATCTATTTCCCATGAAGTGATGGGACCAGATGCCATGATCTTCCTTTTCTGAATGTTGAGCTTTAAGCCAGCTTTTTCACTCTCCTCTTCCACTTTCATTAAGAGGCTTTTTAGTTCCTCTTCACTTTGTGCCAAAAGGGTGGTGTCATCTGCATATCTGAGATTATTGATATTTCTCCTGGCAATCTTGATTCCAGCTTGTGCTTCTTCCAGCCCAGCATTTCTCATGATGTACTCTGCATATAAGTTAAATAAGCAGGGTGACAATAAACAGCCTTGACATACTCCTTTTCCTATTTGGAACCAGTCTATTGTTCCATGTCTAGTTCTAACTGTTGCTTCCTGACCTGCATACAGATTTCTCAAGAGGCAGGTCAGGTGGTCTGGTATTCCCATCTCTTTCAGAATTTTCCACAGTTTGTTGTGATCCACACAGTCAAAGGCTTTGGCATAGTCAATCAAGCAGAAATAGATGTTTTTCTGGAACTCTCTTGCTTTTTCGATGATCCGGTGGCTTAGACGTTAAAGCGCCTGCCTCCAATGAGAGAGACCTGGGTTCGATCCCTGGGTCGAGAAGATCCCCTGGAGAAGGAAATGGTAACCCATTCCAGTACTCTTGCCTGGAAAATCCCATGGACGGAGAAGCCTGGTAGGCTACAGTCCATGGGGTCGCAAAGAGTCGGACACGACT
The DNA here is from genome assembly GCF_001704415.2 of Capra hircus. Lineage (NCBI taxonomy): Eukaryota > Metazoa > Chordata > Mammalia > Artiodactyla > Bovidae > Capra > Capra hircus. The sequence goes on from NC_030814.1 coordinate 22,545,101, forward strand.
GAGCGACTTCACTTCACTTCAGTGGATGTTGGCAGTTTGATCTTTGGTTCCTCTGCCTTTTCTAAATCCAGATTGAACATCTGGAGATTCACGGTTCACGTATTGCTGAAGCCTGTCTTGGAGAATTTTGAGCATTACTTTAGTAGCATGTGAGATGAGTGCAATTGTGTGGTAGTGTGAGCAGTCTTCGGCATTGCCTTTCTTTGGGATTGGAATGAAAACTGACCTTTTCCAGTCCTGTGGCCACTGCTGAGTTTTCCAAATTTGCTGGCATATTGAGTGCAGCACTTTCACAACATCATCTTTCAGGATTTGAAATAGCTCAACTGGAATTCCATCACCTCCACTAACTTTGTTCGTAATGATGCTTTCTAAGGCCCACTTGACTTCACATTCCAGAATGTCTGGCTCTGGGTGAGTGATCACACCATCGTGATTATCTGGGTCGTGAAGCTCTTTTTGTACAGTTCTTCTGTGTATTCTTGCCACCTCATCTTGGCTATTCTCAAATCTCTTCTTTAGACCAGTCCAGTCTTCAGTTTCACCACCAAATAACTATCTTCTTGACCAAACGAGTTGTCCACAGGCAATTTAAAGTCAACATGTTCAAAATCAAACTGGATTTTTGATGTAATGAATGGGCTTGTGCCAAAGTTCATGTTCCTTGCAGGGAGAAGTTACCAGCCTAAGTGTCTTCCCAGCAGAAGGGACAAAATTCAGAGTGTCTGCACATGCTATTCCTTCCACCCTGAATCTTTCTTCCATGCCCCATGCCCTGGCACCCTGCCATCTGTGTTCTGTTCACTCCTGCTAATCCTCAAATTTCTAATTTCAGTGGACCCTAGTCTTGAAAACATCCCTGACCCTCACAATCTGAGTACGACATTTCCTATGTGTTTTATCAGAAATCAGACATTGATATTTTTCTACCATAGAGGTTTGTGACATTTTATTGTAATTATAAGCATACACGTCTCCCTCATTAGATTTTAAGCTGGGACCACATGGATTTCCCTGGTGGTTCAGTGCTATGGAATCCGCCTGCAATACAGGAGACACTAGTTTGATCCCTGCGTCTGGAAGATGGCCTGGAAAAAGGAAGTGGCAACCACTCCAGTGTTCTTGCCTGGAGAATCCCAAGGACAGAGGAAACTGTTGGGCTATAGTCCACAGAGTCACAAAAGACTCAGACATGACTGGGTGACTAAACAACAACAAAAGGGTGGGATCATATCTGTTGTGTTTGTCTTTACAGCCACCACTCCTAACACAATGCCTGATGTGGGTAGTTCTCAGGAGAAGGGCATGGGCTAAACACTCACACCAAAAGGCATCTTCTACACACCCTGGATCCTACCCAAGCCATCATTATATTGCCTAAAGCACTGTTTTGCACTTATTTTTTATGTATCTTTCTAAATTCCAGAAAAATAAATGACCCAATCAAAAAATGGGCCAAAGAACTAAATAGACATTTCTCCAAAGAAGACATACGGATGGCTAACAAACACATGAAAAGATGCTCAACATCACTCATTATTAGAGAAATGCAAATCAAAACCACAATGAGGTACCACTTCACACCAGTCAGAATGGCTGCGATCCAAAAATCTGCAAGCAATAAATGCTGGAGAGGGTGTGGAGAAAAGGGAACCCTCCTACACTGTTGGTGGGAATGCAAACTAGTACAGCCACTATGGAGAACAGTGTGGAGATTCCTTAAAACATTGCAAATAGAACTACCTTATGACCCAGCAATCCCACTTCTGGGCATACACACCGAGGAAACCAGAATTGAAAGAGACACATGTACCCCAATGTTCATCGCAGCACTGTTTATAATAGCCAGGACATGGAAACAACCTAGACGTCCATCAGCAGATGAATGGATAAGAAAGCTGTGGTGCATATACACAATGGAGTATTACTCAGCCGTTAAAAAGAATTCATTTGAATCAGTTCTGATGAGATGGGTGAAACTGGAGCCAATTATACAGAGTGAAGTAAGCCAGAAAGAAAAACACCAATACAGTATACTAACACATATATATGGAATTTAGGAAGATGGCAATGACGACCCTGTATGCAAGACAGGAAAAAAGACACAGATGTGTATACCAGACTTTTGGACTCAGAGGGAGAGGGAGAGGGTGGGATGATTTGCGAGAATGGGAATTCTAACATGTATACTGTCATGTAAGAATTGAATCGCCAGTCCATGTCTGACGTAGGGTGCAGCTTGCTTGGGGCTGGTGCATGGGGATGACCCAGAGAGATGTTGTGGGGAGGGAGGTGGGAGGGGGGTTCATGTTTGGGAACGCATGTAAGAATTAAAGATTTTAAAATTTAAAAAAAATAAAAAATTTTAAAAAAACAAAATTAAAAAAAATAAAATAAAAAAAGAATAAAAAACAAAACAAAACAAAAAAAAAGACTGTATGTAGTTTGAGGGCAGAAAGACTATTCAGTTCAGTTGAGTCGCTCAGTCGTGTTCGACTCTTTATGACCCCATGGACTGCAGCGGGCCAGGCTTCCCTGTCCATACCAACTCCTGGCGCTTGCTCAAACTCATGTCCATCGAGTCGGTGATGCCATCCAACCATCTCATCCTCTGTTGTCCTCTTCTCCTCCTGACTTAAATCTTTCCCAGCATCGGGGTCTTTTCCAATGAGTCAGTTCTTCGCATCAGGTGGCCAAAGTATAGGAGTTTCAGCTTCAGCATCAGTCCTTCCAATGAATATTCAGAGAGACTATGACTGATTCATATTTTAAGTCCCAGGGCCTAGGACAGCACCTAAGACAAATGAGTGCTCAGTATATGTTCATTTAGTACATGAATAAATTGATAGAAGGGGGAAGAACTAGAGTAATCATCTACCCTATTATTTCCTTATGTGTGTTCTAAGGATCACTAATCCTATAGGATGTTTTATATTACAGGTTGGCAGTATTTTTTCTGGAAAGAAAAAATAGTAAATATTTCAAATAGTAAATATTCCAGGCATTGTAGGCCCTCTGTTGTTGATATTTTTTCAACTCCCTAAGTTTGTAGAGGAAACCAGACCCAAGGAAGAAAAATAATTTTCCCAAGGTCACAAAACTGTTTATTTCAGAAGGAGCACAGAATCTCCCAAATTCTACACCCTCATTGCAGTGTCTTTCCATATAAAAGCTTTCACCTTCATTATAGATGTCTCGCCTCCCTCTCAATGGCCAACATCAACACCTCCTTCTATGTGCACATGTCCAGGCCCTATCTGTGTCCAGCAGACTGCCATCTGGGTTTTATTCCCAATTCCACTCCTGCACTTCTGTCTAGCTAGAGGATGTCAAAGTAACTACTTGACTGTTGAAATGATTGTTTATTTCTTGTTGTTGTTAAGTCACTAAAACATGTCCTACTCTTTGCGACCCCATGGACTATAGCACACCAGGCCTCCCTGTCCCTCACCATCTCCCGGAGTTCACCCAAATTCATGTCCCTTGAATTGGTGATGCCATCCAACCATTTATTTGCTCACTCATTAATTTTTTCTTTTAACAAAGGTATTTAGCTGGCACTATCAAACCAAATTGCCACCTCCTTTTGGGAAATGTTCATTAAATCTCCACATGTTACTATGTCTTTTGTTTTGAAAGAAACCTTAGAAATCTCTGATAGCAATATTGTCATCTTGCTGTAGACAAGCGTCTGTTACTGTTTTAAATCCTGACAACCTGGGCCAAGGTGACCGTGTTCAGTTCCTAGTGGGGAAATGTATCTGTTTCCTGGCAAGGATGTAAGAATGCACAATGGAGAAGGATTTCTAATTTCTCAGAGTGAGAACAACTTACTCTCCTAGCTGCTCGTGACTTTCTCGAGCGTTGTCTGTGCTTTGATTCTGTTCCCAGCTATTGGCAATGGATTAAAGGAAGGCAGTAACACATTAGGATTAAGTGACTTTTTACTGAGTTAAAACATTACACCTACAAATTTCACTTTATACATGTTGTCAATATTTTTTTGAAAGGACAGAAGGAAATATGTGTCTCCTTCTATTTTGCTAGCTTCCTAAACTTTGCTGCTTGCATTGCCAATCTAAGTGTATCCTACCCTTGGTTCCTTCTCCATGTAGCAAACTTAGAACCCCAAAGCCTGCTTTGCACACTCTCCAGTGATGGTTGAGGGCTGCTTCAGGGTAAGTTCTGTGGGGACCAGGTGGTCCCGCAGTGAAGGGAGAAGGAAGGGTTGCCCTCTTCAACCTCTCCAACAAATCGCTGTGTTTTCCACACCCAAGCCAGAACCCACTGTCAGAGTGCATTAATTTCTTTCCTTGTCTACACAGAGGTATTGCCTCAGTTCCAAAAGGTTTTCTTTTTTTGAAATGGAGATGAATTATGCAAGTTACTGCTGACCTCTGAAGCTTTGCTTTTCCCACTGCTGCTAAAATTTTTAGAAATAAGGTAGATGTAGTATTATTTCCATCTGTTTTTAATTTTAGTGGAGGTAAATTGTGTGTTCATCTATCTTCCATCTATCTCTCTATTCATCTGTCTTCTCATGATTAACAAGCGCTAAGACTCAGAGTCAAACTCCTTAAGTTTAAATTCTTATCCCAGTAACTTCTGGGATTTTAAGTTGGTTGTTCAACTTCTGTATTTCTCAGTTATCTCACCCTTAAAATGGGAATAAAGTTAATGCTTTATATCTAGAGTTGTTATAGGATTAAATAAGATAACACACACAAAATTTGGACCAGTGTGTAATTTGTAGTAGCACTCAGTAAGTGTTATTTATTTATTTTTATTATTGTTATTATTTTGATTATAGGTACTTTGTTATTATTCAAGAAGTAAATTCTATATCTATTGTGAAAAAAAGGAGACAAACTCTAGCAGAGGCAAAGGAAACAGTAGTAAGAAGAAAAAAGTAGGTCTATCTAAGTCACCAGGAAGCAAAACGAAAGGAAAAAGCTGTGTGGATCACAATAAACTGTGGAAAATTCTTCAAGAGATGGGAATACCAGACCACCTGACCTGCTTCTTGAGAAACCTGTATGCAGGTCAAGAAGCAACAGTTAGAACTGGACATGGAACAATAGACTGGTTCCAAATAGGAAAAGGAGTACGTCAAGGCTGTATATTGTCACCCTGCTTATTTAATTTCTATGCAGAGTACATCATGAGAAACGCTGGGCTGGAAGAAGCACAAGCTGGAATCCTGCTGAGTGGCGAAGAATTGATGCTTTTGAACTGTGGTGTTGGAGAAGACTCTTGAGAGTCTCTTGGACTGCAAGGAGATCCAACCAGTCCATTCTGAAGGAGACCAGTCCTGGGTGTTCTTTGGAATGACTGATGCTAAAGCTGAAATTCCAATATTTTGGCCACCTCATGCGAAGAGTTGACTCATTGGAAAAGACTCTGATGCTGGGAGGGATTGGGGGCAGGAGGAGAAGGGGACGACAGAGAATGAGATGTTTGGATGGCATCACCGACTCGATGGACATGAGTCTGAGTGAACTCCGGGAGTTGGTGATGGACAGGGATGCCTGGCGTGCTGCAATTCATGGGGTTGCAAAGAGTCGGACATGACTGAGCGACTGAACTGAACTGATAGACCACTTTTTCCCCTTCAATCAAACTACAAGAGTCTGTAGCATATCCTTCAACCAAGGCCTATCTTTAGGTTTTCCCACACAAGGAGATTAGATTCTGTAGCTGGAGAATACTCAATTGAAGAATTTTGCAGTTAAGAAGGCTTCTGAGGACTAATTTAATTGAGTCACTCTTATGCTTAACATTGTTTCTATGGGGAAATGAATTCTACACTATAAACAAAGCAAACTAGAAAAAAACTTTTGAAGTGAGACCAATCAGTAAACTAGGACAGCCAATAAACTACATTTCTGGTTGAGAAACAGAAAGAAATGTTGGTGCCGTTTAGATGGTTATGGTCTTGTCACTGTCATGCTAATGTTTTGGGATTTTTTTTTTTTTTTGCTTTTTTTATAAGAAGGAATCAACATATATTTTAAATGTCAATTCAATTTCAAATAAGAGTAGAAGTAATGTCTTTACGAAAAATTACTGTTATATTTGTCTTTCTAACAAAAATACTCTGTTATATTTGTCTTTCTAATGGAGTAATAAAAACTTTAAACTTTTATTTGGGTGAAATTTTAAAGTATATAATGAATTTGGCATTATAATGAAAATCAAGAAATATTTCCAATTTTAAAGACAAGGAAAGGAGCAATATCAAAATGATGATTTTAGATCTGCAACCTGAGGAAATAATTATTCCAAAAGTGTACAGTTGCAGCTGACTGTGAATGCTGTACAATGTAATTGTTCCTCTTATTTTTTTCAAATTTTACTTTTAGGAAAGTTATAGTTTAACATTTCTTAATTAATATATCTTGATATTTATATGATAGAAAAATAATATACTTAAGGAAAGATTTAGTTGAGATCTCAAAAGTTCAGTCTTTTCAAGTATTTTCAATTTTATGCAGATAATAATATAATACTATTAAATACTGGGTAGACTGTTTAAGCTGACAGTAGCTCATGAGGTATCTCAATCAATCAATTTTTTAATGTATTTTTGAAATTTGTTTATTCAGTATGTTCCATTGGTTAGATGCAAATAGGATGGTATAGACTGTGTTTCTAGAACAGGAACACTATCTCTACAAACAACAAGGCCATTATAGCAGAATCACCATTGGAGGTACAATCCCTAAGTTACACCTTGCCAAGGGCTCTTCCACTGAGGTCCTCAGCCCCCAACATGGCCTTCAATGGCCCTGTCTCCTGGTGTTTACACCCTCATGTTAATTCCTCACATAATGAGTAGAGTTAACTTGTATAGCAAATGGGATACAGGCAAACCTCAGAGATATTGCAGGTTTGGTTCCAGGCCACAGCAATAAAGCAAATATATCAATAAAGTGAGTCACACAGATTTTTTGGTTTGTCAGAACCACTTCTGAATGCCTGCTAAGTTTGAGGAAATCTGTATGTGGCAAGAGATAATTAACATCCTCCATCTTCAAAACACCTGAGGGAACTCCCTGGTAGTTCAGTGGTTAGGTCTCCATGCTCTCGCTGCCAAGGGTCCAGGTTTGATCCCTGGTTGGGGAATTAGGATCCTGCATGTCACGCAGTATGGCTAAAAAAAAAAACAAAAAACAAAAAACAAAAAACAAACACCCAAACTGTGGTCTGTCTTTGGCCATAGTTTCTTCTAGCTACTATTCATACAATTAACAACATCTTCCAGGTTGCAGTGAAGTTTGCTCTTCATCATGTGAAACATCTTTCACCAATCCCTGTATATTGACTTTTAGCCTCTATTATCTCCGTTTCCTTGAAGGTTTACATTTTAACATCTAGCCTGATAGGGAGTTTTGGTGAAACCTCCTGAATAACTATTTGCAACATTTGATTTGTTATAATTAGTCAAAATTCTTCACCAGAAATAAATCAAAGGCAGAGCTGAAAACAACACAGGGAAGTGCCATTAAAGAAAACACAGAATGGCATAAGACTATTCACTGGCTGAAGTCTTAAAACAGCACTCATTATATGTATTGGCTGACTGTAGGTGAGAAAACACTATATTTTTCTATATTTATATTTGTATCAGTCAGAATAGATTAGATTTTGCTGTGATATAAAAAAATCTCAGAGATTTTATAAAACAAAGATTATTTCTTGCTCTATATTTCCATGGGTTGACTTGGAATTTTGCTCTGTATCATCCTCACTTCAATCGAACAAAAAATTAGTGGGAACATTTCTGGTCACCATGGAAGAAGGAAAAGGCTATAACAATTTGTATTCACTTTTACTCAAATTCCATTGACCAAGTAGTCACATGGTCATGCCTAATTTCAAAGAAGAGGAAGTACAATCCTATTGTATCTACAAGGAGAATATTTTGTTGACAGCACATTTGCCACAGTATGTATAAATTAACATCAAATATTTCTGAGGTCACTATACTATAAAGGCAGTGCTACATGAGACAGACTTATATTGTGACTTTTTTCAGGCAGAGGGAAGAAGGATTGAAATGGAGATAAAATGCAGTAGAGAGAGTACAAAAGAAACAAAAAAAGGAACAAAGACAATTAACTGAATGTATTTATTATTTTTTGTGTTAAAGACCAAATGCCTTAGGGCACAGGGAAAGGGAAAGGGTGATAGTGACTAGATGTTTATAGAAGCTCTGAATGAATGAATGAAGCCCTAGAATCCTGAATATTTTATTAACGGTCTCAGGTGGCTCCATAACCCTATAGTTGACCCAGTGCCTCTAATGGTCTCTTTCACTGATGGGCCATCCTCTCTGGAACACTCAGTACTAGCAGTGACTTCAGTCAGTCTGGAATCCTCAAACCCATGGAAAATTGTGTTTATTCAAGTTTGGACCATACTAACATTGGTGAGCTTGGCCATTTCTCAACTCTGAAGACCATCCCCTATGAGTGGTGGCATTTTCTTCCATTGCAAAATTCATGAGAGCCGTAACACTAGCCACATGGAATATCTACTCTTCACAGTTACGAAAGGAATAGATTTTCTTTGTGTAGTCATTATATTGAAATAGATGGTAATTCTTGTGTCCTATCATTTCTCACTTTGTTTCCAATTCTTTGACTTGTTCTGCTTTCTGAAACACTTTCTTAATTTTATCTTTTTATTTTTCTTTTGAATTTTTAATTGACTGTAAATATATTTTTCATATTCAGAAGTTATTTCTTTTATTGTTCCTTTTCCACAACATTCTATTCTTGCTTTACGGACCCAATTTTTTCTCATATATCTGAGGATACTGACTATAATAAGTTTGAATTTTTTCTCTTTTCTTTGGGTCACTATCTTTCCCTCTGTCTTTCGAGTTTGTTTCTGACTTTCACTTGGAAGACTTTACTTATCTGTCTGGTGATCCTTAATTGCCCAATTATATTTTAAAAATAGAACATTATAAAGCTGTGTGAAAGCTCTGCATGTACAGGAAGAGCTTACTAATGACTAGACTTCACTGTGGAGGTAAACCAGCATTTTCTGAGGTGAACTCAAATTTCAGTTTGTATAGGTCTTTTCTTGGGGACCATTCAGTTTCTCTAGAGAGCTCTCTTGAAGTCTCCTACCTTGGAAAGCATGTACCTGGCTACAAGTGATTTAAGAGCAGAGCTAGAGAAGGGGATAGAGTGTTATAATTTAGTATTAAACTTTGATTTATTTCAGTCCTGTGTGTTAGCCTCAAACTCTGCTATGCCGGGATCCTTAGAACAAGACCCACTATAGTTTATTTTCTTTGGAGACTAACCCCTTCTCTCCTGCTGGAGAGAGAGTGAAGGGTAGTGTGTGTGTGTGTGTGTGTGTGTGTGTGTGTGTGTGTTGAGTGTGAAGGGAGGGAGGAGATCTGGGTGTTCTGTCTATATTCAAGCTTTCCACCCCTCCTTTAGTATTTAGCCCTGCACTCCACCCTCCCTTCTGCATTCAGGCTCTCAGGACTTTTTGGCACACTCCTGGCTCTGTTCCTCTGATCTTCATGTACTTGTCTACCTACTTCTCTTCTAAATAGATATTGAAATCCCATGTTCACTATTTTTTTCTTTCTCATTTTCTTTTCTTAGAGGCAAATACCTTTGTTATTTTTTGCTATCATGTTGGTAGAGGTTGTGGAAGAAGAGATAAGTGCGTGTAATTAATTCACCATTTTTAACCAAGAGCCCCTTAGGTTTTCTCTACAAACATCGAGACAATTAGAACTTTTCACAAGAGCCCTTGATTCTTAAATTCTTTTCCCCCACCATTTTGCAAAGTAGGAAAACAAATTTACTCTTTGACCTAGTAACATGGACGAAAAATCTAAATAAATAATTGTCCATGGTAAAGGGCTTTCCTCTTCAACTGTTTAATAGAACACCCTATGTACACCTACCACAATATTATTTTATGATTACATAGTTTAAGATTTTTGAAAGAAGCATAAAACATTATCAAATAGGTTAAAATGCTATTAGCCTCTGAATAAATGTTATACTGTTTTGAACTTTTTCTTAATGGACCACCAAAAGATAAAAATAGAAGAGAATTCTGTAAGTCATTTAATTTTTCCCCCCAATCTTTTCCAATCTCTCCGGAACCGTTTAAAACAATTAGTATTTCAAGATCTCAAATTTCAGTATATTTTATATATATAATTTTCCTTTAATAACTGCTCTAAGTTATTCTCTTTGCTTGTTATCTTGCTTTATATCCAAGTTTAACCACTGCATGTATGTAAATATTGATTGCTCTATTGCTTGTTTTGTTATAGAAAGGTATTTCAGTAGAATGTTTAGGAGTATTCCTGATGTGTATATAAATTGAGGCTATTTTCTGATCACAACTGCCAGACTGACATCCTTTCAAAGTCAGTAACTCATCTATAAATACAAATGTCCTAATAGACACAGTCTCACAGTCTTGTGATTCGTTATTAGTATCATTGCAAAATATTTATAGAACATATTCTAGATCATAAGCAAGTTTTCATCTTAGGGAAATTATAGTTTGAAGTATGATAAGACAAATGAACATTGAACAAAATAAAGAATTGCTAGGATCAGAAATGAGTTATTCTCCAAAAAAACAACTAAAAGGCACCAAGTGAGGATGTGAAAAGGGGTTGACCAAACTGGCTGGCACTCCTCTTACAAATGAGACCATCACTTGAGAAAACACCAAGGATGAAGATCTGAATATCTCCCATTTCAGTAGTTGATCATTTCTCCCACCCTTTGTGTGACCCAGAAAAGCAAATTAGAGCAAAGAGGAAATTAAAAGGTGTGAGTTCTAATAGTGAGCCAAATTTACCTGAGCAAAGCACCTAGGCAAATTATCACTCATTTTTTAAAATATCATTGACTTTATCATTCTCAGCACACCAGTAACAGTGATAGTGTTGCATGAGTTAGGTAAAAGAAAACCTTAGCTGAAACAAAATGAAAACATTTGGAGATTAAAAAAACAAGGGGGGGGGCTTTTCATTTCAAATAAACCGAAGGTACTACAAAAGGACCAGATAGTGTTACCAGCATCCAATTACATCACCTGTTATTCTAGAGTCTGGATTGAGCAATTCCAGAAAGTCCAGGGGTTCTTAGTTCAAGTTGCTTTAAATTTAACAACAAATAAGAGCTTCAAATATCAAGATGCTAACTAAAGAAAGTGTGTAATGTTGTGAATGACTGATTATAGGATTGGGGAAAGGAAAAGTTTGTTCTGTTTAGTAACTATTTCCACTCTTTGGATTTAATTTTTGCTGGTATTTTGTAATATTTTACCTGAAGTTTTGCTTCCAAAGTTGTGATAAAGACCAAGACCATAGAATCATATGAGAATATAAAAGGAAAGAAACCAAAGGATGACCAAAAGTGAAAATACAGTCAGCCAGTGTGAAAGGCAGTGTCTCATCTCTAAACTGATAATGCCATGAGTTTAGGATGTTAGGGGCAAGATGAATAAATTCTGAGACTCCATGTCAGAATATATTGGCAGGTTACACTGAAGTACAGAATGGGAATTCGGAGGTGGAGTACTCAGTCTTTTCTCATCACAGAATTAGGCAACTACCTGAGCACAGACCACTCGCCTGCCACACTCACAGAGACACACCCAAAGGAACACTTGGAAAGAGAGCAAGGCTGCCTTCATCCCATAAAGATGATGGCAGACTTCCCAAGAATGGCACTTAGGGATAGAGAAAACCAAGGATGAAGAACGCCTTAAAAAGAAAACCCACAAAGAGATATCTGACCCTCACCTCGGCTATGGATGCTAAGAGAGAAGAGAAACAAAGATCTCATTATTCAGCAACATTAAAACAAACACGTGTACAACATTGATAAGCATTTTGCTTAAAGGGAGAAAAGAACAGGAAGGGCTGAAAGTCTCTACACAGGCCAATCTGTTTGATGAAAACATATTTCCTTTTTTTTTCTGGCCTCCTCTATAAGACAGTGTACAAAGTGCTCATTTATATTTCCTTTGTTTTCATCCCAAAGCTAGAAGATCAAAGAGTTAATAAAACCTCCTTGCTATAGAAGGTCATTACAAAACTAAATGCAGCAATTCAAAGTGGAAAATAGAATGAATGCCAAGGAGATGTTTAACGAAGTAACATTCTAGATGTATTCTTTGAAGAACATTTGCAGACTCGTTTGATTGCTTTAGAGCGCGCAGGGTACAATGCATCCTGTGCGGAGCTGGCATTGGCTGGCGGTTGTGTGCTACGGAGCCCCGGCCAGGCCTCTTGAAATCACAAGTGTATTTGATAGAGAATTACCTAATATGGCAGAAACGTTCATGAGTATTTTATGTAGCAAAATGGTATTAAAAACTTCTTTTTTTCCTTAAGCCTAATTAAATGTCCAAATACAAGACATGAAACTAATCATTTGAAAAATATTTTTGAAACACTGTTTTTCCGAGAACTAAATTGGATGCCAAGATAAAAGATTAGCTTGATGTTTTCGATTCATTACTGAGATCCTCCTCCTTTTTCTTTATTTCTCCTTTTTTGTCCTTCTTCAGTGCTGACATCCTTAGAATGGGAGCAAATACAGAATATAGAGAGGTAGGCAGGAAAACTGTCAGTATGGCCATACTGATTTATTCAAAAGAGGCAGGCTGGTATACTGGCTTTGCATTTCAATGTGGCATGTCAGAATTTGCCATTCACTGTAGCCCTTGAATCTCAGCATTAGGGCTCATTAGGTTTCTTCCTTAAAAAGAAGAGCAAAAAGTCTAGAACGTTAAAAATGACCATGCTGCTTGTGGAGTCATGGCTACATGGAGGCTAATGATTGAGGCTGGAATCTCTGACTGATGCATAATCAAAAAATTATCTTTTCACTATCTAAAAACTTGGTACATACAGGTTGTTTTCAGTTTGAGGAGGAGGGACATCTTTCCCAGGATAATTTGGGGGTGGTGGAATAGAAAACTGGCCAAGCTAGATGTTCAGATAATGCTTCGACACAGAGGAGGAGTATAATCAGATGACAACATAGGAACATAAAGAGATGAGATTAAGTTTAAGCGATGAAAGTTTTCAATTATTTGGGGCAAATAATTGACCTATTTCATCACAAAACGAAACTGTTTGGAAGTTTTTTCTTTTTGCATCAGTGATGCATGTCACCTTCCTGCAAGGCAACCAGTTTGCAGATCTGGCCAGAGGGAAAATTACTGGACAACAAAATGAAAAGGAGGCGTAAGTCAGCCCAGATCTCTGAACCCTAGGAAAGGCAACTTCCCTCCCGCTCATGAAAGAGGACGATTGTGCTCAGTACCACTTATCTGGTGCCAACAATCTGGTAAGCTCTCTATTCAGCCCTGCACCAAGGCTACAGCAAGGTGACCTGGAGTTTGGGGCTGAGGTCAGGGAAAGGTCACTGCCTGAAAAATGAAACTAGTCAAATGGAAAGAATCCCAGGAATGGGTGAGGTTAGTCACCCACAAAAGTATCCCAATCCAAGAAATGGCATAAGAAGCTATTTCTTATGACTCCGAGGTTCCGACTCTTTTAAAATAATCTTACTGCCCCTAGCAAACTGGTGCTAGGATGCTCTGAAGCATGGTCATAGGAATCTGCATTTTGTCACTAAAATTCCTACAGACTTCTTCCATTCCTTCATCTCTTCAGGTTTTCCAGTTCCCTCCTCCTTTCCCTTATTTCCACCACCACCTGCAACTCCAAAACTAAAGATCAGACACCATCATCCTGTTGTTTGAAACTCTCTCTGAAAGCTGGTCCTTTCCCTACCCCAGCATCTTCCTGGTGCCTCCCTGCAAAGGCAGAATGTTAATACACAGATTTGTACGTGATAATGTTAGGTGGTCCTAGTATGCCATGACTGCCCATTTTAAATAAGCCTTTTAAAGTTAAAGGAACCTTAGTGCTTGGAATATTTGTTTGCCCTTTCATAGCTTTTCTTATCTCACATGATGCTTATGAGTCCTGATATAAGGTACCTGTTAGGCTCAGGATTACTTATTTTCAGCCTTCCAAAAAAAAAAAAAAAAGACATTTCTTCTTCTGGATGGCAAGATGAAAACATTTCATTATATCACTTTATATTTGTGAAAAGAGTAGATGTACTTTGAAAAGGCCTTTTAGTTTAAATAGATAGCTGGAATTGTTATATACAACTGATATGTTTACATTCATCTGATTTCTTTTTCTAAGAAACCCTAAAATCATAAAGTAAGAAAGTATTCAATTACTTCTCTTCAGTGTGTAAAATGATGAAGAGGGAGAGTTCAAGTTCTTTTTGTTTTATATTTGTTGTCAAGAATTCATATAATAAAGTCAAATTTGTACAAAATAATTTCATGAAATTATTTTTAAGAGAATCAGTTTCCATAGATCAATCTCAGTAGGTCATACAATTCTTTTAACATGAGATCCTTACTTTTATTAGTGCATTATAAATTATTTATCTTGGAAGAATACATTAAAAACAGAATTAGAATGTCTTTAGTTTATATAGCTCACAACATTGTTAAAATAGTATAATACATGTTATACAGAGGGAAATGTAAATGTGGCCTAAAAGAACATTTTGAATCAATTTCACATTAAACATTGAATAGAAAACTTGACTTAAAGCAAGTTACTATATCACTCCACTACAAGCAAATGTTTCGTTTGTAAATAAGGATGAACTGACAGTGTTTGAAAGTATAGTTCATCAAAATCACAACAAGAAACCAAATATTATGAACATGTAAAATTCCATGTTTATTTAATATCCATTACATAGTCGGTTCATTGAAACCAGACTTTGTAAAGACAAATAACATTTCTGATGAACATAAACAATATCATATAGTTGAAATTCATCCTGTATTTTCACATGAATAAAGATGTCATGATGCAGGAGTTCTAACAATAAAGACCTTGCCATGAATTGGCATGGCATCTCTCAGCGCTTCAAGGCAGCGCCAGCCCCACCAGCTTGAGAGGAGAGCTTAGCCGCTGTGTATCAGGGGGCCCAGTGATCAGCACGTCTGCACTCAGTGGTCGTGAAACCTTCTCCCAATATTTGAGTTGGTGTCCAGTGTGGTCTGTGTCATGAGGATACATCCAGAGCTCAAGAAGAGTATTCCTAGGACAAAAAATAACAAAACAAAGCCAGAAACAAAAGACAATATACAGATAACATAAAAAAGCTCACTTTAATCAAGGAAGTATGAGTATTATACAATATCAATTAGTATATTTTTATAGTTGCTCATATTCCTCAAAGTTTACTTTGTGCCAGATGTGATATTAAGCACTTTTTTCCCTTTACCGTCATATACAATACTTTAAGCACTATAAGAATACTTTAAAATAAGCACTGTAATTACCTGTTTTATAATTAGGCAGGTTAAGTTTGACAGAGGTTAGGAAACTTGAATGTGATTCACAGTAAGTAGTAGAACTAGAATGCCCTTTGTAGCAACAAATACAGTCCTGGGAAGGCCAGTTAGCTTCCTGGGCCCAATGCTGTGGATGAGCTGATAGCTTCCTCAAAGCCATTTACAATCCTGTTCTGCCTTGCTTTTCTTTACGATAGAGGCTGGAAAAGTAAAAGTCTTAATGTTCTAAAAAGACCTCTTTCTGTCTCTATGATGATATTTTTCTTTTTCTTCCAATTTTTACAATTCAAACCACAGCACAGATTTCCTTGCTCCCTAGAGTAACCATGTAATAGATTTTGACCAAGGAGAAGGTGAAATTGGTAGCTGGTGCTTCCCAGAATTTTTTTTAAGAGACAGATTCAGTTGTACAGCAGATCTCTAGTTATGAGGGTAGATCTCCTGTTAAGTGTTTTAACAGGAAGGAAGGAATAAAAGGAGGGAAGGAGGAAGGGAAAAAGATAAAGAGACAGATTCCTTCCTGATCTCACCTCTCCATTCTTCTTTACTATCCTGGATTATCCATCCTCAGATCTGTTGGTACATAAGGAAAAAGTCCTATCTGCTAAGTCATGTTAATTTGGTCCTTGTGTTGACTACACTGATTATCTAAAACTATTTTTAAAGATTTGTGAATTATTGAGGGGGTGGGAGCAATAATCACTAGTATTTGTTAAATAAAAGGATAAGTAATAGTCATATATCTTAATTGTGGTATATTCTATACCATATTTCTAAAATTAACTTAATGTTGGGTGACTTTCCTTTCATAAATGCTAGATACTAGCACATCTGAAATAGCTATCAGTTCTTCTTGATGTAAGTATGAGGATTAAAAAAATAAGTTAAACCCTTTGGGTTATATACACAGAAAGATGACTATAGTCCTGATCATAGGGCCCCCAAATCCAGAAATGAACTTATTACTGGGCCCAGTACAAAAGGAAAGGAGAAGAATCCAAGAGGGAAAATAAGAATTTTTTTGCAGAAGGGTAGATACTCAGGTTAAATTGTTTTTCTGTTAAATTGAACAAGACCCACTTTCTAACCTACTCCCTGTGTTAGTGATTGAAATCCCATCTCCCTGGGTGCATGATCTTAGGTAAGTGGTTTCACTTCTCTAAGTTGCCAATTGTTTTCAACCATTAAGTCCACATTTTGCAACACATCTCATAGGTTTAGGGTTAACTAAAATAATGAATGTGAATCGCCTAGTACTGTACCTGACAATAAAGAACAGTTAACAGACTTTAATCCTCCACGCCACAGCCCTAACCCAGTTCCCATCACTCATCCCCTTGACAGAAGTTTAACTTCAATCTCTGAAAACATTTTTCTTTTTCTTACTTCACAGCCCAATCACCATACAGAGACCATATTTGATTGGACACAGATTTTACTGAGAGAAATACCTCCTACTAAGATGTAAGCTTGCTGAAGGCAGAACCATGTCTGATCAGTGTTTACATTCCTCAGAATCTTGAGTCTCTAAAGAGTTTCCAGTTAGGAAACTCTTATCTGAACAGAAAAGAATGTTTGAGCCCACTGTATTAACATTGGATGATTTATCAATCCAAATGATATCTTTTTAAGCTACAATCTTGTCAATACTTACTATTTATGAAGCACACTGCCTGAGGACCTTAAAGCAGTTGTGAACAATAGCAACCCTGTAGTATGGATGATAATATGAAGGCATAGAAAGCAAAAAAGAAAAAATATCCTATAATAGCAGTTTACTGGGAGCTATTCACTATGCTAGGCACTGTCATACATTATCACTAGTCCTCTGCAAAATGGGAGTCATAAGCCCTGCATCACAGAAAGAAAAACCAAGGGTCAGAGACTTACTGATAGGTGAATTCAGTTCAGTTCAGTTCAGTCGCTCAGTTGTGTCCGACTCTTTGCGACCCTATGAATAGCAGCACACCAGGCCTCCCTGTCCATCACCAACTCCTAGAGTTCACTCAGATTCATGTCCATTGAGTCAGTGATGCCATCCAGCCATCTCATCCTCTGTCATCCCCTTTTCCTCCTGCCCCCAATCCCTCCCAGCATCAGAGTCTTTTCCAATGAGTCAACTCTTTGCATGAGGTGGCCAAAGTACTGGAATTTCAGCTTTAGCATCATTCCTTCCAAAGAAATCCCAGGGTTGAACTCCTTCAGAATGGGCTGGTTGGATCTCCTTGCAGTCCAGGGGACTCTCAAGAGTCTTCTCTCGGTGAATTCAAACTGGCTTAATCCGTTTGTTTTTAGACCTTTCATCTCCTGATGCCTGAGCCCTGTACGCTTCATGCACTGCATCCCGGAAGATGTGCTGATTATGAATTTCTGGGACAAAAAAAGTCAAAGCAGTCATTTGTCTAATATAGTTTGGGACCTTAATTATTTAGATCAAGATGATTTAGTTCTAGTAAAAGAAATAATAATATCTAATATTACTGTTTGAACCTACAGAGGTCTTGTTTAATCTTCACAACATTTCTGTGAGGTACATATCATTACCTTCTCTTGTAAACAGATGTTCAAATTCAGGTAGAGAAATGGGCTTTCCCAAGCATCAGACCTTAGACCCATACCACAACCCCATCACCTAGTCCAGAGTTCTTTCTGCCATGCTGCCATACTTTGCTCTCCATGCTACTTTGCCTGAACTTCAGTGAAAATAGGTCAAAGGAAGGGATGAGAATGTGGAGTTACTGCCATCTTTGGTCCTTCTTCCTTCTATTATCTAAAATGCTTTCTGCTGAACAAGGATTTTTTTTAAAAAAAAAATAACTGGGTGTCTTCTAAGAAGGCATTCTGGTAAAGTATGGATTCAATAAAGCAAGTCTTCCCACTGAGCATGGTTGAGTCAGTATTAGAGTGATTTTCTAAAGGTCCTTAGTTCAAGCTTGGTTTTCGGTGTGTTCTTTTTCTCTTCCTTGACATCTATTTTCAAACCAATAGTGAGTAATCACTTTATGAACTAGAATAGCTCTGGTGAATTTAACAGGTGCTGTCTAGGTCACCAGTTCAGATTCCAAGATAAATGGTTCTGTCTTCTTCTAACCTATGACTTCAAGCAGTAAGACCAGACCAATATCTTTAAACTAGTATATTGTACCAGAAGACCATTCTTTCCTATTTTGATTTAGAGGTGCTGGTGAGGAATCAACTAGGATTGTTACCTCTGAGAACTGGCAGGGCAGTAAGCATCATTCAGTCCACTGACATATTTAATAGCATGTCTTTTATGCTGTTAGAAACAGGAGAGCTAGATATAAGCAACCTGATGAAGTGGGATAGTGTATATTCCTTAAAAATATTCATCTGTAGTTTGGGAAAGGAGAAATTTGGTTGAACGACAGAAAGAGCAGCAAGGAGGAGTTGACAAAGAAGATAATGATGATCCAAATTTTAACTAATCAGAAAGAATGATAAACTGAGTCAATAGCTAAACCTGGGAAGGAGAGAGAATCAAATGCCAACGTGTCGACTCTGAAGACTAAGGAACCCTGGACAATAAAGCACAAGGTCAGTTAATTCAGCACTCAATTTTTCTTAGTTAGCTTTTTGATGATCTCTAAGTATTTAAAAACTTTGTCTTCAAGTATTACTAAGAAAGTGTTAGTCACTCAGTCATGTCCAACTCTCTGAGACCTCTGGACTATAGCCCACCAGGCTCCCCCATCTATGGAGTTCTCCTGGCAAGAATACTGGAATGGGTAGCCTTTCCCTTCTCACAGGCTTCCCTGGTAGCTCAGCTGGTAAAGAATCTGCCTGCAATGCAGGAGACTTGGGTTTGGATCCCTGGGTTGGGAAGATCCCCTGGACTAGGGAGTGGCTACTCAGTCCAATATTCTGGCCTGGAGAATTCCATAGACTGTATAGTCCAGGGGATCGCAAAGAGTGAACTGAACAGACACAACTGAACGACTTTCACTTTCACTTTTTCCTTCTTCAGGGGAGAAGTCTAGGAAGCTAGACTCACGCATTGCAGGCGTATTCTTTACCATCTGAGCCACCAGGGCATGGCAACCCACTCGTTTCCTGCCTAGAGAATCCCATGGACAGAGGAGCCTGGCAGTCTGCAGTCCATGGGGTTGCAGAGTCTGGCACTACTAAAGCATCTTAGCATGCATGTATGCATTACTAAGGAAAGGTACATGAATCAGGAAGACTGAGTAATACTCACAGATAATATCCTGGTTCTTAGAGTGGACCAAAGACGTAAAGGCCTCCCACTTACAAAGGCTTCTGTTTGTTTGTGCCATACCTTACATATTTTTTATTTCTTCTAGAACTCTTGTTTATGATTGTGAAATGCCATACTAGCAGGACTAAACACTTTTATTTCATTATTCTCTCTAACAAATATTTACTCTTTAATCTTTGCAACAAGCCTCTGAGATAGGATCCATTATTAACCCTATTTTACAGGTGAGGAAGCTGGCTTAGAGAGATCTGAAACTCTCCAAGTTTATGGAGATAATTCATTAGTGAAGCAAGGATTCAAACTCAGGCAGTTTTCTCTAAGCCCTTGCTCTTAACCCCTACACTCACTATATTTAAAGCAATTAAAATATGTTATAGTTTTCTAAAGACAAAACTTCAGCTACAAACAGAGCTATAGATGTGTTTCCAAATATTTAGTGGTTCTATAACTTTCCTGAAAAATAAAATAGTTTTCTATTCAGAAGTGACAATTTAATTCCTAATCTGTTTAGGTATGCAAATTATATTTTTTAAAATAAAAATGATAATATTATTTTTATCTGTATACATATAACAATTATTTAAGAAATATGAAAATTTCATGAAGAACCTAAAAATTATAATATTTTAACTGGCTTTGTTCAAAAGCTAAGCCAGAGCTAACAGGGTACTGCTTTGAGGTATGTCTAGTTAATAAATAACAAAAGACTCCTATATTTCTACCATCATTTCTGGGCACTGTAAACATTGTTTGTATTAATGAAAATGCTAGTTCAGTTGGTGGCATTTTAAACAAGGAAGCAGAGGCTCTACTTTGAAGCTGAACATAAACATAATTGGAAAAGGTGATGATGAACTAAACCATATTTACACAAGCATTTGAAATAATGGCTCATGAGTCCTGTAGGATATTTTTCCCCTTTAAAGACAATCACACACAGTACTCTATTGGTTCATTTCTTGGCATCTTATTCATGCTATAAATCTCCCTGCTGGATAGGAAATCTAGTCATATCACCATCATTTTTCAAATTAAGCTCATTTCCCTTGCTGAGTGCTTAGATGAAGTAAAATCTAAGGATTTCTCAATTTGTTTCATTATTTTTTTTTGAAATCAGAATTTCAACCAGTGGCAAGTAGAATGAAAGACTTGTAAACTTTATACTGTGGTAGGGGAGGATGTGATGGGAGTATGTGTGCTTGTTTGTGTGGTTCATTCATGTTCCCAACCAGAGACTATTGCAATGATGACAAAAATTTGGGACTAGGGACTGGTAAATATGCATTCTCTGAGAAAAATGCAAATTTAAAATGAGGTGGACTTTACCTCAATTGCATATTTATTTAGCAAAGTCATAGAAAACCCAGCCTCATTTCAGGTTTCTTAAAAAGTAAACCAAAAAATGATTGAGCATCTCTGATAAAAGTGTGCAGATACGGCTAAAATGCTGAATATTACAGAAAGAAAAGAAACTTCTTACACTTAAAAAAAAATCAAAACTTATTTTAACCAAAATCATTTCTAGGCAATCTAGTGAGTAAATTGTGAACATCTAAGCCTGAAGCTTTTTTGAAGTTTTCCTGAAAGTTGCACACTTGGAGTTTCTAGCTCTGGCCTTACTAGAAGCATGAACTTCCCATCTGTATATCCAAGACATACAGTCTCCAAGAAGACACTAGCATAAGGTACACTAGCATAGTGGTTCTCAAAATGTGATCTAAGAACTCCTGGCACTCCATGGAAATACTGTATGTAGCCTATAATGTAGGTTAGTCAGTGGCAATGGCCATCCTCTTTGTTTTGGCATAAGCTAATAATTACTTAAAATTAGATGTCAGCTCCTATTGCTTCATCAAAGACAGTACCAATTCTGATTAATTATGTTGAAGGGTATGACTGAAGTAGAAGTAGGCAATGGATTTTTGGATTTATCCAAGTGGCCTGAAAATTGAAGCATTTTTCTAGTCATGTTCAGTAGATTTTCCAGACTGCTGAAGATTTCCAGACTACTGTAGATTTCCAGACTACTGTTTTCTATGAGAAAAAGTTTATCCATTCTAAAGGAGGTAGGTTTCAAATGACAATATGGAGTGTAATTTCCACTGCAATGGTTTCTCTTAATCTTGATTGGTGAAAACCATTCCCCTTGCGGTAGTGCTGTAGTGCCCAAAGGGACCACAGTTCCTAAAGTCTTCAGACTGCCTTTCAGCACATTAACATATTCTTCCCAATCTTACAATGGTCGCACCTTAAGGGAAGGAGTTATGGCCTTCTTTTCTTTCCTTTTATCT
Source organism: Capra hircus (assembly GCF_001704415.2). NCBI lineage: Eukaryota > Metazoa > Chordata > Mammalia > Artiodactyla > Bovidae > Capra > Capra hircus. Next base: position 22,567,037 of record NC_030814.1, read on the forward strand.
TTTGTTGTGTGCCTAGCACCTAAGAGTCTGCTCCACAGAATCATCTTAAATGAATGCACGCTGCCACTGCTGCTGCTAAGTCGCTTTAGTCGTGTCCGACTCTGTGCGACCCCATAGACGGCAGCCCACCAGGCTCCCTCATCCCTGGGATTCTCCACGCAAGAACGCTGGAGTGGGTTGCCATTTCCTTCTCCAATGCATGAAAGTGAAAAGTGAAAGTGAAGTTGTGTCCGACTGTCAGCGACCCCATGGACTGTAGCCTTCCAGGCTCCTCCGTCCATGGGATTTTCCAGGCAAGAGTACTGGAGTGGGTTGCCCTTGCCTTCTCTGAAATGAATGCGTGAAGATACTTAAAGTAGATGATTTGATGTAGAGTAATCTTCGATTACCTAAATGAAAAATTATTATCATAAGGAAAGTAAAAGCCATAATCCATTAGAAATGTCCAACCACCTCACGCCATGCCAAAATGTTTTCTGATATAAAGGGCATTTTTGTGACAACCTCCCCCCGCCCCCCGCATAATCATTGGCATAAGAACACTGGCCTCCACGTTCACATCATTTTCTCCCTGCCTCAGATATCAGATGCTTCATGACTCTAAAAACCTTCTCTCGACCCCAAGCTTTAGACCCACCAAGCTTAGGTGTCATTACCAATTCTATGCCATTTTTTAAGATCATCTAGACCAGAGTACTCAAGCATCTCACAACATGCTCTTTTGTGAGCACTCGTGTTTTGGAGAAAGTGACCAGTCTGTCATTTCCAGGATCCCAATGTTATCTTACTTCTCTGCTGGCACCTTTCTGACCCACCAGATGCTGTGGAGGAGGGATACTGTGGAAAGACTACTTAAGTCTGATGGTTGAAGCAGTTAAACAATGTGTCAAGTTAAAATGATACCATATCTTAACAAACTAGACCATATAGGACTGAAGGAGATCACATTGAATATGGTCCCAGAAAACTGAGGTTGCTGTCTTAGAGGGGCAAGAAGGACATTCCAGGGACTTCCCTGGTGGTCCAGTGGTTAAGAATTCACCCTGCAATGCAGAGGACACTGGTTCAATCCCTGGTTCAGGAAGATTTCACATGTTATGGAACAGCTAAGCCCCTACACCACAACTACTGAGCCAGCTCTCTAGATCCCAGGAGCCGCAAGTACTGAAGCCCACACACCCAGAGTCCATGCTCCACAAAAGAGAAGCCACAGCAATGAGAAGCCTGAGCACCACAGTGAAGAGCAGCCCCTGCTTGTCAAAACCAGAGAGAGCCGGTGTGCATCAATGGAGAACCATCACAGCCAGAATAAAGAGATACATTTTCTCAGTAAAAGAACATTCCTCAAAGAGGAAACAATTATGCAGATGTCAGAAATATGCAAGTTGGAAATTTTAAGTTGAGGAGGTAAATAGTTCAGAAATTCAAATTTGAAGTCAAAGTTTATCAAAACTTTTTCTCTCCTTCAGTCCTTTAAGAAGGGTAATAGAGAACAAGAAAATTCTGTAATTGGTTAAAGGGCAAAGGTGTGTGTGCTCTTGACAGGTGGCAGGGGGCGGGCAGTGGTGGAAAAAAATCCAGCTGACTTCAATTCAACTAAGTGACCCTTACTTGCTGAGTAGAAGACCCGAGCAGTCGGCCAGTTAAGGAGGACTGCCATGAAAGATGGGTGACCGCTGAGTCAGAAACCCTGGCAACAAAAGTGATTTTTTTTTTTTTAATCAGGTTGGTGGTTACAGAGGGTTAGACAATGTTGAAGTTGGCCTGGTTGACTCACGCAGACAATTTCTCTGTAGTATAAAAGGTTGTTTGATAGCATTTTCTCCACAGCAGAACTTTTTTCAAAATTGGAGTCAATCCTCTCAAACCCTGTCACTGCTTTATCAACTAAATTTATGTAATATTCTAAGTCATTTCAATAATCTTCACAACATCTTCATCAGAAGTAGATTTTATCTACTTTCTTTGCTCATCCATAAGTAGTAACCCCTCACCTGGTAAAGTTTTATCATGAGACTGCAGCAACGCAGTCTCATCTTTAGACTCCTTTCTAATTCTCTTGCTATTTCTACCACATCTGTATCTTTTCCTCCACTGAAGTCTTGAACCCCTCAAAGTCATCCATGAGGGTTGAAATCAACTTCTTCCAAACTCTTGTTAATGTTGATATTTTGACCTCTTCCCATGAATCACAAATCTTGTTAATGGCATCTAGAGTAGTGAGTTCTTTCCAGAAAAATTTCAATTTACTTTGCCCAGATCTATTAGAGGAATCACCACGTATGGCAGCAACAGTCTTACAAAATGAATTTCCTTAATAAGATTTGAAAGTTTAAATTATTCCTTGATCCATGAGCTCTAGATAGGTGTTGTGTTGACAGTCATGAAAATAGCATTAATCTTGTACATCCTCCTCAGAGCTCTTAGGTGTCCAGGTGCATTGTCAATGTGCAGTAATATTTTGAAAGGAATCTTGTTTTCTGAGCAGTAGGTCTCAACAATGGGCTTAAAATATTCAGTAAACTATGTTGTCAAAAGATTTGCTGTTATTCCAGGCTTTGCTGTGCCATTTAGAGAGCAGAGGCAAAGTAGATTTGGCCTAATTCTTAAGGACCCTAGGATTTTCAGAATGGTCACTGAGCACTGGCTTCAAGTCACCAGCTGCATTACCCCTAATTAGAAAGTCAGCCTGTCCTTTGAAAGCTTTGAATCCAGGCCTTGACTTCTCTCAAGCTATGGAAGTCCTAGATGGCATCTTCTTGCAGAAGGCTGTGTTTCATCTGCCTTGAAAATGTGTTGTTTAGTGAAGTCACCTTCGTCAAATTTCTTAGCTCGATCTTCTCAATGACCTGCTACAGCTTCTATACCAGCACCTGCTGCTTCAGTTTGCAGGTGGGTGTTAAGGGGGTGCTAAGATTTCCTTCAGCCTCGGGAACTAACCTCTGCAAGTTGCGCACTTTTCTTCTGTCCTTACTCTCTCAGCCCTCACAGGGTTGAAGAGAGTTAGGGCCTTGTTCTGGATTATGCTTCAGCTTAAGGGAATATTGTGACTGTTTTCTTGTTTGTTTATTTTTAATTCATTTTTAATTGGAGGATAATTGCTTTACAATGTTGTGTGGGTTTCTCCTGTACAACACCATGAATCTGCCATAAGTATACATATTTTGTGACTAGTTTAATCTTCTATCCAGACCATTAAAACTTTCTCCCTATCAGCAATAAGACTGTTTCACTTTGTTATCATTCATGTGTTCACTGGAGTAGCACTTTTAATTTCCTTCAAGAACTTTCCCTTTGCATTTAAAACTTAGTTAACTGTTTGGCACAAGAGGCCTAGCTTTTAGCCTATCTCAGCTTTCAACATGCCTTCCTCACTAAGCTTAATTATTTCTAGCTTTTGATTTAAAGTGAGAAGCATGTGACTCTTTCTTTCAATTGAACACTTAGAGGCCATTGTAGGGTTATTAACTGGCCTAATTTCAATTTGTTGTGTCTCAGGAAATAGAGAGCTCTGAGGAGAGGGAGAGAAAGGGAAGGGCGGGTCAGTGGAGCATAACACACATGACATTTATCAATTAGATTTGCTGACTCATTTGGGCATGGTCTGTGACACCTTGAAACAAATATAACAGTAACATCAAAGATCACTGATTTACAGATCACCATAACATATATAATAATACTGAAAAAGTTTGAATTATTGTGAGAATTACGGAAATGTGACAGAGATACAAAGTGAGAAAATGCTGTTGGAAAAATGGTGCTGATCCACTTGTTCCATGCGAGGTTGCCACAAACCATCAATTTGTAAAACTCGCAACAACAACAAAAACCCTACACAGTGTCTATGAAGTGCAGTAAAGCAAAGTGCACTGAAATGAGATAAGCCTGTAGGTACTTTACTCTCCTTGAGACTCAGTTGCCTCATCTGTAAATGGGACCACTGAGACCTCCTTCACAAATGATGAGGATGGGCACTGAGACAGCAGTTCTTTCTGAACCTGGAAAGGGTGCACACTAAGAAAGATGATGCTAGTGGGAGTTGTACTGTAGAAGAAACACCTGAATGGAGAGCTGAATATTGGAGTCTGTTCCAATTATGATAAAACTATGGAATGACCTGGTATTGATAAATAAGTAAATAGGTCTTTGTGTCCGAATTCTCACTGATGAACCGGGGGAGATTTCAGGACATATAAAGCAGTTGAGCCTCCTAAGCAAGACCAAAGATACAAAAGTCATTTGTGGGTCACAGACACTAAAGTGGCTCATATTGACACATCACTAAAGAGGCACTGTGGAATCTTCCCAGTAGTGTTCACAAATAGTGTTGCTTCTAGTCTACCCTCCTCTTTCTTTTCAAGAGAGAAAAGTTGATAAAGATTGGGCACCTGAGATGGAATCCTGCATGGTGTGAGGTGCTCCTGGATAAAGGGGCAATCTCAGGAATGAGTCAAGGAGCTGCAAAGATGAGTTTCAGGCTATTATGAGAATGGTTCACAGATTATCCCCAATCTTACATGGTTGTCATTTCTTCTCTGAAACAATTCTACTCAGGAGTTCTTAGAAGAAAATCTAAGAGGGTAGAGCAGAATCCTTTCCTGATGAGTGGTGCTCAGTGGCCTTCCTTTCCTGGAGTCTGTGGTGTGCATGGAATAAGCCTCCTTGGAACTCCCCAGAGACAGAAACTTCTCTCATGGCTGTTCACCTCAGCCTTCAGAATCGGGAATGAAATGTCAGAGGGCCTGAAAATGGGAATCCTCCATATGGGAGAGTATTAGTTACTTGGAAAAAGAGTAGTGAATTTCCTCTGTCTCTAGTTTACAACCTGGATGCTATTTACGCATTAAGAGAATCAGCCTATTTCTCACTTCGACCCTTGAACTTAATACTTTATTACTAGCCCTTAGTTACTCCTTTAGACAACTCAGTGACATGGTGCCGATTAGTCCCATTGTTGTAATAAGAGACACTGAGACAGAGCAAAGTGAAGGGATTAGTTTCCACCTGGCTGGAATTTGTAAGCGTATTAAATACTTACTCTGTTTCACCTCTTTCCATATTCAGTACAGATCATAACTGGACAACAACAATAGATCATCACACCCAGCTGACTGATGAGTCTGCTTGACCATCTGCTCACCTCTTCTCTTCCTCCCCTCCCCTGATGAGAGAGACAGGCTTCAGTTAACAGAAATTAAGTGGACAAGACAATAAGGGGAAACCTTTTTGTTGTTCTTGTTCAGTCACTCAGTCGTGTCAGACTCTGCAACCCCGTGGACTGCAGCACACCAGGCTTCTCTGTCCTTCATTGTCTCCTGGAGTTTGCTCAGACTCAGTGATACCATCCAACCATCTCATCCGGTATAGCCCCCTTCCTCTCCTGCCCTCAATCTTTCCCAGCATCAGGGCCTTTTCCAGCGAGGGGAAAAGCATCAGGATCTTTTCTTTCTTTGTATCAGGTGACCAAAGTATTAAGAGCTTCAGCATCAGTCCTTCCAATGAATAGAATATTCAGGGTTGATTCCTTTAGGACTGACTGGTTTGATCTCCTTGCAGTTCAAGGGACTCTCAAGAGTCTTTTCTCCAGCACTACAATTCAAAAGCATCAGTTCTTCGGCACCCAGCTTTCTTTATGGTCCAACTCTCACATCTGTACATGACTACTGGAAAAACCTTTGATTTATTTATTTATTTTTAAAGCCAATAGTTCAGTGACCACTGTCGTTCTGAAATTTTGTTCCCTGTCCTTCAGAATATCTACTCAGCTGAGAGATAAATACCTTTGGAGGCCTTGACTGTTAGAAAGTTGCACTTACATTCCTCTCAGATCTTGCAGAAATACTTTTTTATAGAGAATCACTGGATTTCACAAAAATGTCTAGATCTCTTTTTTCAGACTACGAGTTCATTATATCTGTAAGATCTGCAGGACACATACTTTCTTCTTAATTTAAATTTCCCCTTTTTCTAGTAGCATTTAAATTTTGTATTTCAATGAAGCTTGTGCATGTTTTTAAAAATTACTAGCTAGAAAATTAGTCTTGCTATGTTTTCAAGTATTCAAGGCTTGTAAATCTAAAACAAAATAAAACACATTGTATTTTCAAAACAGAAAAAACAACTTACTTATTTTGAATTTAATGTATACATTTTTATATACTGGAGAATTTTCCTCCGCTTTTCTTTTTAAAAAGAAAAAATTCATGTCTCACAAATCTAGCTTAATTTTCCTAATATTTATAGTTCTTCTTCAGTAACCATATCTAGTCATGGAAATTAAGAAATATGTTTTTTTTTTTCAAGCTTACACTTAATGTATATTGTTCACAAAGTGATGGGGAAACGGCCACCTTGTAGAAAATGATTCAAACTAGTCATTTTTTAGAAGTGATTGAATTAAAGAGGTGATATCACTTGGTGTGAAGAGCTGACTCATTGAAAAAGACCCTGATCTGGGGAAAGACTGAAGGCAAAGGGAAAAGGGAGTGGCAGAGGATGAGATGGTTAGATAGCATCACCAACTCAATAGATGTGAATGTGAACAAACTCTTGGAGATAACAGAGGACAGAGGAGCCTGGCATACTGCAATCCATCGGGTCGCAGAGTCGGACAAGACTTTGCAACTGAACAGCAGCAACAATCACTTGTTGAGTAGCCTGAGGACTGCACTCCTGACTTTGGGATTTTCTGCCCCCTCAAAGCTTTGGATCTCCCACCTGTCCTGTGAGTGAGTTGGTCTCTAGCCCCAACAGAAGCATCATGATTTTTGCCATATAAGTGACTCCAGCTTTTATTTAATATTTGGGCTACTGTGTAAATATCACTGCAGTAATTTTAACTTAGATTTTATCTTTAGCTTATTTTATCTTAAACGTAGATAAATGTGTTTTGAAAGGAAGCTTTGTTTTTATGCCACGAATAGATGATGACCTGGAAAATTTAATTTAATGAAAACTATACAATATTTTTGGATAAGGACATGGCAACCGACTCCAGTGTTCTTGCCTGGAGAATCCCAGGGACAGAGGAGCCTGGTAGGAGGCCGTCTATGGGGTCGCACAGAGTCGGACACGACTGAAGCAACTTAGCAGCAGCAGCATACAATATTTTTAAGTTCTAGCTCCACATAGCTGTCTGCTGGAGACTGAGCCTGAGCCTTGCCTTCTATTTCTAAAAAAGGAAGGAAAAACTGTTAGATAGTTCTTTGTCAGCACCAGTCTTAGACTTTCTTCTTGATAGAAATAATTAGAAAGTCTTAAAAAACCTGAGATGTAGTGCATTTTCTCATTGTATCATCCAATATTGATATGCCTTCTAAAATTATCTTGTACATACTAATGCTATACATCCCTCCACCTGGGAAACACTGGGTTGTATGTTGTCCATGCCTTCTGCCAGCTTTAACAATTTATTATACTGTAAATCCATAATTTTAATTTACAGACATGCAACAGACACAGGGGTACATTCCTCTTCCAGTGCTTTGAAAAGCTGAGATGCAAACATTTTGTAAGAAGAGCTGACTTTTCTCTACTCCATGACTCTGAGCAACTTGTTCAGACACGAAAAGGTAATGAGGAAGTGTGAATAAGAAGTGGTCAACTTGATTTAGTTGTTGCAAAAGATCTTTATCTAATAATCAAATTGGAAAATGTCATTAAATTGGTCAAACTATTTTTGGTAACACTGAAAGGCAAATGCTGTGATCAGTTTAACAAAATAGCTGTATTTCGGTAGAGAACTGATGCAGTTTGATAATACTGCAAAACTTACTGAAGCATCTTTAATCTGTTCTAACTGCGCAGTGACCATTTACATAATGAAAGTGAATGTCTTTAAAATGGAAATGAATAGCTATTTCCATGTATAATTTTTTGTGTTTGTTTTTGGATATATGCTTATACGTGTGTGCTTATTTGTGTCCAACTCTTTGTGACCCCTTGTACTGTAGCCTGCCAGGCTCCTCTCTCCATGGAATTTTCCAGGCAAGAATACTGGAGTGGGTTGCCATTTCCTTCTCCAGGGGAGCTTCCCAACCCAGGGATTGATCCTACCTATAGCTCCTACTTTGGCAGGCAGATTCTTTACCACTGAGCCACCTGTAAGCTTGTACAGACAGACTAACTACCTCAGTTCAAAAACTTTACACTCTCGTTTGTAGAGTGCTGCTAGGGTTACACAAGCATGTTATCCAACATGAGCAATTAAAGCTGACTCACATAGAAAGTGGCAACGGAAATGAGTGGGAAGGTTCATTGTAGTTTTTTACTTCTACTGTTAACATAAAACACCATACTGACAATTGAGATATCAGTATTTTTCAATAGCCCATTTTACTTGGCAGGCACCCCAAAGAGTTCCATCCATCTGCCTGGGACTCGGAGGTGATACTTTTCATAAGATTAAAGTTGGTGCTAGTCACTGCAGATACTTCTGAGTGAGTGAGAGGTAAATCGCTCTCACCAATAACAGCCTCAAAAAGTCCCCATGGCACCTGTCACTGTGAGATTACATTTTCAGTTAGTGCAAGCTTCTGCTGCCCCCTTATTCCTTCACCTGCTTCGTTTCTACTTCACTATGCTTAGAAAACAGCGAACACATGCGAGGCCCACAAGTGCCAAGGCAAATTACCCACAGTATCTGCAAAACCAAACCCTGGGGTGGGATCTTAAAATTCAGTGGTTCGGTGTTTTGGAGCGCAAAGGCCTGGGAACCGCATCTGGGTTCCATGACTAAGTGTGTGATGTTGAGCACTCAGTTGTCTTCACTGATTTTCAGTCTGCCTTTCTCTAAAGGAAAGGGTAAGAAGGGGTCTTGACAGCTATTTTTTAGTTTAACATCTGATGATTCTGTATTGACATCTAGCATTAAAAATATTGTTTAATAATCTAAGACTTTAAAGGAGAACCCAGTCTGGCAGAAAGTCTTAACGAGAGTAGGCAGCACAAACTCTCATCAAGTCATTCACTGTATTAAGGAATTAATCATAGACCTACAATTAGACAGATATTATGTCTCTGATTTGCTGGTTAACTCATTGACTCTGCTATATATTGACCTTCAGAAAGCTAAAGAATGATAGATATCGACCTAGCCATTAAGTAATTGATCTGCAAACATACCTGCATTAATATTTTATTGATTGCATTTCATTTTAATTGTAGTGTGGTTAAAATTCCGATGAGATAACTATCTTCCTTTAATGTGAAAAACCCCAGAGAACAGTAGCTCTGAAACATTTATCATAAAAATAAACAAAGACTATTACCCAACAATTATGTTTAAAGATGTCTGTGAGTGACTAGACTAATATAGGCCTTCATGTAAAACCAGTGATTTGCATGGCACTTTGCTGGGAGAGCATGTTTCCACAGATAAGCAGCATATTCCTCAGAGGGGTAGCTGGGAAAATACACCTAAACTGTGATTTACTTTTCCACAACAGCTCCATCCTACAACCCATTACTCAAAGCCAAAGACTATGTTTTCCAAAAAGTTTGTCAAAACCAACGGAATGTATTTATTTTCTATTTGAACCAAAATGTGATAATTTGTAACCACACAATTTTAAACTCTAATATTCTTTTTATCCAAGAGCAGAAGTCTGGTTTTTAGAAAAGTAGTTGGGAATAGTAGTTTCAATCAGCTAACATCTGTTGAAATTTGTCTTCTCTTTGAAAAAAAAAAAAGCGATATAAACTTCAGTAGAGGTTTGGCTCAGCTTTTTATTAAAGTGGCTCTAGAGAAAATGATCTTCAGTTGGCGTTTCCTTCTTCTGGTCCTTCAGCACACTATTGAAGGCCTGTTTGTGTCAGGCACATAGTCATATTCTCATGTGCATTCCTTATCACAGTGTTTTCCCAAAGGAATCAAATATAAAGCATCTAGTGACTCAAGCTTAGGACCATATTTCAGAGGCCAAATATCAACCCACTCCTGCAACTAGAAAAGAAAAGAAAGTCGGAGCTAATAACCATGAAAACATATTCTGTTAGAGATCCCAAGATCTCCTTCAGCTCTGCCATCACTTTCCTGAATTCTCTGCGTTCCACACCTGATTTTCTTTAGAAGGAAGAGGCAGCCTTGCAAAAAGAAGAATGCTGCCTCCATGGCCAGACAGATTTGCTTTTGAAGCCTCACTTCTCCATTAACCAGATGTGGAACCTGGCAAGTTGTTAAAACCTCTTTAAGCCTAAGTTCCTTCTCTAAGTTGGAAATAATAATATCCTACTCAAGGTTGCTGCAGGGATAAGATGAGATAATGTGAGTAAAGCTCTTAGTACTGCATTTGCAAATGATAAGCACTCAGGAGAGTGTAGCTTCAATTTAATCTTGTCATTAGCAGAGCATAGAGCTGACAGATGAACTAAGATTTATTAAGTTCCTAGCACTCCTTGGGCAAAAAGAGGTTCTGGAAATTACCCTCTCCCTACCCCCGACCTCACCCCACTTTCTTTTTTATGAATTTGAGAGCTAATTCTCTAGCTTGTCTACCGTCTTTCCCTTCATCTCCTCTTTCTAATTCTTCATAGTTCATTTTAGAAATATCATTGTACATCAGCATAACCACCAGCAGACGAAAACAGCAAAAGAAAAGCAAAAATTCAAATTATTAGCTAAAAGCTATTTAGTAGTAGTTATTTCTGGGTGGTGGAATTCATGATAATTTTTATCTTCTTGACTTATTTTTTATGTTTTCCAAACTTCTACATTGACATAAGAAAATTAAAAATTGTGTGTGTGTTTTGCTGAGGGAAGTTACTTGTAAAGCTCAGTAAAGATATGTTTGTAGGGGATTGTCTGAAATAACTGGAGCATGCATGAGTATTATTTTATTTTAGCCAAAAGCCCAGGACTTAGGGTTAAAGACATTGATTTCAATGCTAGTACAATGATTTACTTAACAATTCTAAGCCTCATTTCTCTCGTCCATAAAATGGGGTAGTAATATCATTCTCCAATAATTCTTTGAAGATTAAGCAACATTACATGTGAAAAATATATGATATATGGCAGAGAGATAGAGCTCAAATGTATTAGTTGACTTGTAACTTGAAGAGTATCTCAATGCTTTTCTAAAAATTTGCCAGAAAATTTAGACAAAACTCCTACAGTCATTAAAATTATCTCATGCATTTGGATGTTCCATCCATACCTGAAGTGTGACATGGTAAAACTAAATATTTTTCCACATAGTTCCTTCCCACAATATCTCCTTTTCTAGTATTTATTAGCATTATGGCTGAAAAGATCCACTTTACAGTTTCCCAAGCTAATGACATCAGTTCATTCCAACTTCTGATTTTGAATATTCAATCTGTGCCTTGTTCCACCTGAGGTTTCCTCTGACATACTGGTTTGATTTCGTTCTTCCCTCCTTGAGGTTTTCTCAGCCTCAGCACTAATTGACATTTGGGGCTGGATTATTTCTGTTGTGGGGGTCTGTTCGGTGCATTGCAGGATATTTAGCAGCATCCTTGACCTCTTTATTATGGACCATCCTGGATCATATATTTTGTGACCACCAAAAATATCCCTAGACATTGCCAAGGCAAATTCACTCCCAGTTGAGAACCACTGTTCTTGGCTCACATCCCATGATGATAGTATTCTCAACTTATACCATAGGTCCACTTCATACTACTGTGAAGTGAAGTCGCTCAGTTGTGTTCGACTCTTTGCGACCCCATGAACTGTAGCCTATAAGGCTCCTTCTCCCATGGGATTTTCCAGGCAAGCGTGCTGGAGTGGATTGCCATTAGTAATAGCAACTCTTAAAAGCATTTACCCCCAATTTAGTGTTTGAATCTGTTATAATGACTCTCCATATAATTTCCAGAGAGTGTGCAAGAGCATGCAGAATATGTTGCATTCACATCTCAGATATTTCTCTGAATAGGAGAGCACTTTGTGTTTGTCTGGCATTCCCTGGTCGCTCAGATGGTAAAGCATCTGTCTACAATGTGGGAGACCTGGGTTCGATCCCTGGGTCGGGAAGATTCCCTGGAGAAGGAAATGGCAACCCACTCCAGTACTCTTGCCCAGAAAATCCCATGGTCGGAGGAGCCTAGTATCCATGGGGTCGCAAAGAGTCGGACAAGACTGAGCAACTTCACTTCACTTCACTTTGTGTTTGTCTGGTTTGAAGGTGTTATGCATTATTAAGTGAAAAGGTCTCCCGCATCACTAAACCTCACTCTGGAAAGTAACCAGTTTTTTTAAAATGGCCTCATTTGCTTATTTTATTTTGTTAATTGCATTCAATATATATTTTTACATATTATTGTATTTATTTACATTAAGACAACTATTAATTGCAGTTTAGAATGAAAATGCATTATGTACCTGGTACTGTCTGCGCTGCACATTAACACATTCACTAATGTGTTCATTAAGTGTTAAGTAAGCAAGTATTACGTGTTTTTTATAATGCATTAATCCTTAGTAGGTTTTTATGTAGATATTTAAGAATGTTTTAATGATATTTAGAGGAAGTGGTTGGGTTTTTTAGACATACTAAGGATGCATTATTATTATTCTCATTTAACATAATTAAATATTTGCTTTTGCTGCAAACACATTTGCCTTCCCACATGTTTTCAGAAGTAGCTTACGTTCAGTAATTAGGAGTGCCTGTAGTTATATTCCTGAAGCATTTAGTACGTTGGAAGCATTTTGTGCCAAGTATTTTGTATACATTGTCTCTTTAAAATTAGCTTCCTCAGCATAGATACCTAGAAGATAGAATAGAGAATAGATGTGAAAGAGGAGTAAAAGACTTCATTTAAATTTTTTTAGAAAATATGTAAGTAATTCTGGTTCTTAATCCTGACTGAGATAAAAATCCAGCTGTCCTCATTGTAAGGATAAGACATTCCTGTCCCTCACCTTCCATTTACTCCTTGTTCTCCAGATTCTAGTTTATTTTCCATCATTTAATTACAATTCTACCAGCCATATTCGTCAACAGCCTCTGTGCTTAAACCCAATAGGTTTCAGTCCTCATCCTAGTGATTTCTTGACTTTTTTCTTTTTAACTCCTTTGGTCATTTAGTCTTTTAAAAATACTCTATTCTCAGATATGTATTCTCAAGCTAGATTTCTTGCCTTAATCTGTAGACCTTAAATTTATCTGCACTCTGGACCTCACAACTTAGATGTCTTACAAACATGCTTATAGTTCGGTTATTAGGAACTGAATTCATCACATCTCACTACCCCAAATCTGCTTTTTCTCTTGTGTTCCCCATTTTGATAAAAATGTTCATGATTACCTCCATTTCTCGAGCCAGAATTAAGGCATGATCCGTGGCTTTTCACTCTGCCCTAGCTCTATTATTCAATCAGTCATCAAATCCTGTTCATTCTATCTCTCTGGTAGTTCTTAAATTCACCAGGTTTCCTGCTACCATCTTAGTTCTGAATCTCATAATATTTTGACTGTTTTATGCAGCAGTTTCCAAAATGGCCTTCCAGGTGGACAAGAACATCTTAAAATAAACTGATTATTTTCCAGAATTAACCAGGTACATATGCTTACCCAGATAAAAGAAGACACTTGACATAGCTGTCAGACCATGCACAACATGGGCTGGTCCAGCAAAACTGCAGGAAAAAGGCAGTGCGAGTACCAGTAAAGAACGAGAAGGCATTAGGTTCAGGCGGGTGGTGGAGGGCAGCTAAAGATAATTACCAGGAGTCATACAGGAAATGCCGAATATTGAGGTAAGAACAAGAAAAGGATCAGCAACTACTGAGGCAAACCGTGGTGACAGGCAGAAACCAGGGAGTGGCAGAAGCAGGATTTATAGGGGTCAGCAGAATATCTTTCTTGTTACACAGCCCGTTTTCAATCGGCCAGGTACGTACTTGCTGACTCTCGTACAATGGCATCTTAAAAGATGTTTGTAGTATCTTTCCTGAGATATATGGTCTTAAGAAGTGGGTATAAAACATTTCGACTGTGTATCAAAGTAGGAGTTTAGTGAATTGAGCTATATATGGTCAGTAGAAGAGAATAACTGAGTTACTCATTTGGGGGTAAAGGTGACATTTATGTTTAATTATATGTCTTTTGTATCTCTACCTCGCCTTCATTCTATCATCTCTTAAGGCAAAGAATTTTGCCTTTAATCCATGTCTATCTGTTTCTGCTTGTAATAGCTGCTTGGGCTTCCTACGTAGCTCAGCAGGTAAAGAATGCACCTGTAATGCAGAAGACCCTGGGTCGATTCCCGGGTCGGGAAGATCCCCTGGAGAAGGCATAGGCTACCCACTCCAGTATTCTTGGGTTTCCCTTGTGGCTCAGCTGGTAAAGATTCTGCCTGCAATGTGGGAGACCTGGGTTCTATTCCTGGGTTGGGAAGATCCTCTGGAGAAGGGAACAGCTAGGCTACCCATGCCAGTATTCTGGCCTGGAGAATTCCATGTACTATACAGTCCATGGGGTCACAAAGAGTCGGACAAAAGTGAGTGCCTTTCACTTTCCGGGCGCATTAGGTTTCTCCACAGTGTAATTTTGCTTATTTTGAAAGAGGACTCTATACCATTTTTTTTTGCCACTTACCATTATGTTACACAAAGTGTTGACATAATATGTTGATCTTTGGATAGAACAGTAAACAAGCTGTAAAAATAATTACTTGTAGATAAATAATGTATATAGCCAAGAATATCATTTTGGGTAAAATAGATACCACAGAATTTGGAATTTTCTAAAATAGTCCAATAACTTTCTTTGGATATAGATTACTTTCTTGCAAATAATTCTCATGCTCTGGCTTAAAAAAATTAACTTTTCTTAATTTTGTATTTTGCAAAAATTTTAGTGAAAGTAGATAAAATTGTCTATTGTCTATCCAAATGTTACAGATCTATATATTAATAGATAAAAATTTGAGATCACTTTCCTTGGTAGTTGATCAATAAAAGCAATGAACAAAGCATAGTTTGGAAATTGTATTGATCTTTCCAATTTAATGAAATTTAATCTAATGCAGGTGAAATAAACATGGGAGATTTGCAAGGTCTGTTTAGCTCTTCATTTTAAAGTGTTAAATATTTTTATTTCTGTTTTCTAACTGTAGCCTCTGACTGATTTTGTAGGTTCTATTGTCCTCAGGGGTAGCTTTGAATGTTACCTTTCTAAAGATGAAGAGTTATGGAATGGATTATATAAAATGCTGTATAGTAAAAAGTAATTAATAATGATAATAAGAGCTGTTAATTAACAAACCCATTCTAGTTGTAATTACTTATAATAGTGAATTAGAAAATGACTTTATGTTAATGGATCAATAAGAAAAAAAGGATTTTTAAGTTTGCAGGAAAGTTGGGTATGTGGAAAGTTAATAGAGGATAGAGCTTGATAAAGGTATCATCTAAATGGCTTGTCCACAGACATTTTTCACATATCTTTTGAGACAACAAGTTTCTTTTTTTCTGATGAGACTCCCCATGTCCAGGTAGCTCAGTACTGACAAACTCTCACAACATTTCCTCTAGATTACATGGCAAAACATCTCAAGGAGCAGCTTGCTGACCCTACCTGATGATCTGATTTCCTGTGAATTTTAAAAAGAGGATCTACACGAGCAAAGTGGTTGTGTCAGAACCTAAAAAAAAAAAAAAAAAATGAAGGGTCTGAGTTAACCAGGATGTCTCTGACTGATACTATTCTACCATATCAGTTTATATTGTTCTATTGTCTCCAGAAAAACTGTCTTACATTTTTATCATACTTTATGTATATTATAACATTGGGCCCTGAAAAAAATCCAATGGGATGGATAGGACAGATTTTGGCCAAGATATACAGATAAAAACCTAGACACCTGGAAGTATTATAAATATAATGCCAAGTTATATCTCCCTTCAGTAAGGAATGTGGAAGGGATGAGATGTTGACTGGACATTTCAACCACAGGAAGTTACAGCTGAACACCTAGAGATGATTCTACAAAGAGAAGAAATCAGCTTTTTCAATGATCATCATCTCAATATCAAAATATCCTTTGTGATCTTCCAGCAAGAGTCCCCAGTTCCAGGAACTCAGGTATGAGTTTGCTCTCTATGTATTGGCTTCTAAACAGCTTGAAGGAGAAGGTGGTATATTCATCTCATTAGATTCCATGGAACATGAGAAATCAGGTGGAGGGAGGCTGTGGTCTTACAAACCTTTCCACATCCTTTATTATTGCACTGGTCCTGGTTAAAACTAACATTTTGTACAGAAAAAAGTGAAAGTGTTAGTTGCTTAGTCATGTCTGACTCTTTGTGACCCCATGGACTGGAGCCCACCAGGCTCCTCTGTCCATGGGGTTTCCTAGGCAAGAACACTCCATTCCCTTCTCTAGTGGATCTTCTTGAGCCAGGGATCAAACCCATGTCTCCTGCATTGCAGGTGGATTCTTTACTGTCTGAGTCACCAGGGAAACCCCTAAGAGGTAACAAAAGAAAATAATCTCACAGACACTGTAGAAGGAGAGATTGTTAACATATCTAAAGAAGTCTTTTAACCCTAAACACAGTCAAGAAATAGTGAGGGGACTTGCCTAAAGCAGCTGCATTTTCAGGGTTAACACAGTGTCTTGGTCACTGACTGTCAAGAGAAATAGCAGAATAAAATCACTGGCTAAATAATGAAGTGAGAGAAGAGAAGGAAGGTGGGAGGAAAGAATACATGAAAAAGTAAATGGAGACATGGACAGAGTACAAAGCTGAACTTTACTTTTTTTCCCATTTTGAAAGAGTACTCAGAAAAAGATCACAAAAATAGCTATTATATATAAGTTTAAAACTCAGGAGTTAGTTACAAACCAATATAAGTTATAAAGTTATGCCCAAGATCAACAACACATTTTTCTGAGAATCTTATTGCAGAAATCTAACTATGTTGCATGAGGATTGACCCTGGCAAAAAGATGGATGTTGTTAAAAACTAAAATGTATATAAGACTATAAATAGAAATGTCTTGATTAACACATTTTTAATATTGCATCTCTAAAATCAAACTAATAAATCATAATATTACAAGATGGAAAACGTTTGCATTTCAAGTCACAATAAAACACGTGTATTTCTGCATTCAGTAATGCATTCTACTTGCTGAATAGATTTCAATTTCATTGACATCTGTTTGATAAACCTAAAGTCTTAAGCATGTTCTTTTAGTAAAATGTCAATTTGCACATATATTCAGTTTGCTTCCAGTCTTTTTTCCCATATGTTTAGTGACTTTTAGCTCAGTCCCTGAGGTTCTTAAACATTATGTAGGGCTATTTTTCCTTCATCGCTGAGATGGGCACTGATCTAACTCAAGTTATGCAGCTAAAATTTTAGTCGGAAGTATATAAGCACTATATTCACTATCATAAAAACAGAACAGTAAAAATGACAGTCTCGGTCCTTTACTCTCTGCAACACGAGGCACCTTGGCAGGTGAGTCAGTAACCCTCCATTCCAGAATAGAGTTACAATGTGGTGATTTTACACCTAATGGTGGACTTAAATAAATTTTTTGTATTAAAGCACACTGAGGTCAATCAGCTCACATAGAGAGATCTATATGAGACAAACACCTTCAGGTAGTTTAGTTGTTTTGCTAACAATGTCTCCCCATTCACCTCCTTCCTCCATTTTTATCACACATGATAAAAGAAAGGGAAGAGAAAGATCTTTGGAGATGTTATGATAAAACCTACAATTGTAAAGTGGAAATGCTTGCTGGATGGATCCTATTTTCCTTAGAAAGAAGGGTCTTTCAGTTTACCTCCACCTTGAGTAGCGTCTAGAAGTTTTCTGACATTGGTTTAGCCACCTGCCTTAAGTCAGATGGTTTGTAACACTGGTAGAGACAAAATCTAAAACTCGTGCTCACCTCTTTCAGGACTGTAATGATCTTTAACAGGAAAAAAATGGAAAATTATTTTTAATTAAACCAGGGATTATAAACATTAGCAAGGAGATGAAAAGGACATTCTTAGTCCCCAAAATCTTTACGGCCATCTACAAATGGTCCCAGTTACCTAGAGAATTCTGAAACCTGCTGTCTGAATTATTTTTGTTAATGGCTAGCATCCACTCTGATTGGTTCCTATATCCATTCTAATTGGCCCATTTTTGTTGTTGTTAACAGCTTTAGTGAGGTAAAATTGATATATAACACATATTTAACTGTATTTTTTTTAAGTTTTCTCATTTAACTGTATATTTTTTTAAGTTTTCTCATATGTATTCACCTGTGAAAACCATTACCACAATCAAGGCAACAAACATATCCATCATCCCCAAAAGTTTCCTCATGCTTCTGGAATTCCTGCCTACTGATCCTTCCCCTAGGTGATCATTGATCTGTTTTCTGTCACTATACATTAGCTTGAATTTCCTAGACTAATATATAAATGATTTGTACTCTTTTTATTTTTTTGGTCTTGCTTCTTTCACTCAGCATTATTTTGTTGAGATTTTCCATATTGTAAGATGTACCAGTGGTTCACTTTTTGTATTGCTGAATAGTATTCCATTTGAATATGCTACAGTTTTTATATCCATTCATCTGTTGATGTACAATTGTCTTAATTTGTAGAGTTATTAAGAGCTGTGTGGGTTTGGGCTTTAGATAGGTGTGCAGTTATGATTACGTTTTGTCAACTTTTCTAAGCCTAGTTAGCAGTTCATCACAGGGTTACTTTTGAAAGAAGTATTTGTTTCACAAATGACAAAACATCAACATCTCAGGATTGGTAAGCTATTACACTTCTTTTGTTTCATTCAGGCTGGGTCTATACATTTTAAAAAATTGGTTATCTCCATCAGTCAACAAGGTGTTTGATTGACCTGAGTAATCAAATTAGTGAAAATAGCTGATCTGAGAGCTTTGAGAATAAATATAACTTTCTGCTGAGTTTCATGATTATTTCCCTCCTTGTTCTTTTGTTTCAATTTATTGGAGGTAATTATGTAAAACTTAAAGCATTGTTAACATTTTTAATAAAAGTTAGTTACAGCCTTATATCTATAACAAAGCCAAGAGTAAGAAGTATATCTCATTGAGGGAAAAAAACTTCCATTTTTATTTTATAAATTTAAGAAGTATTTAGAAAAACTAAGAATGGAATTTTAGGAAATTTGAAAAATCCATTGAAGTTATTTTTCAATTGGTTGAAGGGTGTAGGACAAAGATGGGGTAAGTATACTAATTTCATTGACTGGCACTACAGGAATATACTAATGTTTCACAGGTATACCATTATTAATGCCCAATCCTGCAGTCCTTTTCATGCAGAACTCCCACTGGGAGTACCACATGAGAAAGAAGTGTAGGATGAAACCCGATTATTATAATTCACAAGACTAATTATGACTTTGAGTTTTCCTGGATAAGCTAATTCCTCCTGCACCCTGGGATCAGTAAGCACGAAAGTAGTCTCACAAGGATTTTGCTGCATTTAACATTACATATATTTATAAATAAATCCAGAGACATTAAACAGTACTTCAGCTCTCTGCTCTTTGTGCTTTGCTTTTAAAGTTATAAAAATTTTAAGTAAGAGAGTGCCACAGGTGTAATTTTACTAAAAGACAAAAATAAAATAAGGCACACACCAATCACGTATTTTCTTGGCATTGACTCATTTGCTTTAAATAGACTGTTTATTTTTATTGGCATCACTGGTGAATAAGACTAAAGAGGGACATGGGAAAGCAAGGATTAAAGACAACTTGAAAGAAAGGAACACCCAGACAAATAAGAGTTGGAAGGAAAAGAGAGAAAGAGGAGGACTGCTGTAAGATAAAAGAAGACTGGCAGGAGGGGCTCTGCTTAATTTTCTTTCTTTTTATTTTTTTGTGGAGAGCTTTGTGAGTGACAGAAAATGATTAGATAGTCTTGAATGATTTGAAATCTGTGTTTGATTTTTTGGTGTGACAAATCTCACAAACACTGATTCCAGAGTTTTTTCTGATGCCACTATAAACAAATCCTTCCAACTGCCTTTTTTATTCAGGCACCTATTGTACATCTATCTGAGAGGGAGTTTCTTTGTGTACTGAGTAATTTCCATGTTGTGAGGTTTCTTGTCTTCAGTTACCTCCAGTTTTATGCCTCAGTCAGAAAACTCACATAGCATTCAAAAAGGAAAACTCAAAGCAATATAGACTTTTTGTGCCTTTTACAAAGAATTAGAGCTGTGTGCCCCTACCAATATAGCAATATATTATATAAGGTCAATACTCCTTTTCACATGCCTCTAATACAGATGCATTTTATGAGGTAGAACAGCAAACCCTGAATCACTCTAGTAGAGATACACAAAACAAGTAATTATCGCTAGTTGCAGAAAAATAATTATGCAGTTGTGTGATGAAAACCAGTTCTTAACTGGGAGGAGAAATTCTACCCAAAAAAAAGCCCATGGAAAGGCTAAATGTTGTGCTCTGGAAAAATAAGCCATTCTATAAAACTTCCTAATGCAGCTGTATCCTCCAGTAGAGGTACCATACTTTTTTTTAAGAGCACAGTTGCACACTATGCTCGTATACAAGGCACTTTTAATTACTGCTGTTTTCTGTTGACTTTTCTGTCAAAATGACTATTTTCTCTATTATCAATTCATCTAATATTTTAGCAAGAATATCCTTTATTGTCACTTAATGCTTTCCAGGTAGTCCTTGATTATGATTCAACAGACACCTACGATCACTAGCAGTTCTTATTTGGAGCCCACTATTCTGTTATAAATGTTACGGCATATTCTCTGTGTCTAAGATATAAAAAAAACAACATTTAGTTAAGGCAAAAAAAGGTAACAGGGCTTTGTGTGTGATGCAGCATACTTTTCTCTTTTTTAGATTATATAGGACACCAATGTAAAGTGTACGTTTCTACAGAAGGTATTTATCTCAAATATCTACAGTGAGTTCGCTCTGCTCTGACATAGACCTAGCCCCCATTGAAGCCAAGAGGATTTTGTTTCCTTACTGTTAAGCATGGCTGTTCTGGGCCCTTTAACTAAATCCACCACCATGAATGAACTTAGAGCAGAAACAGCAAGTACAGCTACATTTAGGCTTATATCAGCATTTCTGTTTAATACATTTTAAAACTATGTTTAAGTAATGTGGAGGTTATGACATGAAGTGACAAAACCCAAGCATGTGAGCTGGATGAAACTATCTTTAGCCAGGATTCCTGGGCCAATGTAATGAAGTATATGGGCTAAAGAAAGAGGCTCAGCTTTGCCTCTGAATTTTCAGGAGTATCAAGGCTCTCTAAAAGTCTTAATATTAAATATATCTTATCTATGCACCTTAATGGCATCTGTGACAAGCAAACAAGCCTGTGAAGCTTGAGGAGGTTTCCATCCTAATCCTTTTCAGTTGCCTCTTGCTGCTGCTTCTCCTGTGCCCAGCCCCACAGTTGCAAACTGGGCTCTATCCCACTGCAAATGAAAAGAACAAACAAACAACACTTCCTTGGGGGCAATTTCTACGGTTGGGTTCAAGTGAAATGTAACTTTTCTGAGCAAAGCTCTGAAATTGGTTTGGTAATTTGGGGTTAGAAAAGATTTGGTCAAGAGAGAAGCCTTCAAACTCCATTTTATAATAAGATCACCAGTACAAACAAGTGATAGATATCATCTACATCTAGCATCTGTTTATAAAATATAGAAACCTTGCCATTGTAATATCTTTGGGCACTTATTAATTGTAAATCTGTCTTTACCTCCTCATGTCCTAATCCATTCTAGAGCTTGATAGTAAATACCCTTATGTCAATGTGATATACTTTACTACTGCTAACAGTGAATTCTTGTATACCATATTTTAAATGTTTTGGTAGACTAACAGTTTCCCTCAACAGTGTTAATAATGCAGCAAAACCATAAATTCTCAAATTGTGTATATTGGGTTTTTAATAGACATTACACATTATTAAACATTTTCCTATTTTACAAATTATTTCATTTTAAACTTGGAAAAATAAATATTTGTTGCTAATTTCATATACTTATTTCAGCTTAGAGTATACTAGTGATTATTCTGGCTATTTAATATTAATAATTGTTCTTTTTAAAAGGTTGATTTCTCATGCGGGGATTGGGTTTTTAATGTAATGTTAAGATTAATATGATGAAGTACTTTGAATTCTTAAATATTCATTTTAATCACTTCTAACAATATCTAAGTTGAATGCTTTTAAAAGTTCTTCTAAAACCATTGTCGGTTTTATTTTGTAAAATCTGCTTCAAAAATTAGTCTACCACTGTGAATGAATTGCTTTTAATAGAGAGATGGGAAGAGGGGGGAGGGGAGTTTCAGGAGGAGAAAAATGTCAAGTGAATCAATATGATTAATTAAATTAAATGTGGATTCATAAAACTCATATTCACAGATTTACACACTCTATTCACAGTGACATTTAAAATGTTTTGAAAATCCCTAAATAAAGTCCCATGTACGTGAACATACTTTCCTTCTTTAAGAAATTTTTTAAAAACCTAACAACAAAACAGAATCATAAGCTTTACTGCCAACTACTATACATTTCCAATATTGTTTTTTATGGAAAACCAGGAACAATTTTAATATGTAAAAGTTTTAAAGGAAATTAGATCTATTTTTGCTACTTTCAGAGATGTTTATGCTTAAGCCAACAGATAATCTTGACTACTAATGTAACATAGTTTTCCTTGTTTTAAATGTATACCAAGGTCATTTTCATGTTAAGCCATTAAGCTTACAACTTTATGCTGTTCTTCTACTGGATAACTAAATTGCTGTACTTAGCAGGTCAAATATTTATTTTTAAAAAGTTAATTTTCACTTTTGTTTTTTAAGAAAAAGTTGTGACATATGACATAAAAGAAACTGATTCTTAGATTTCTGAAATATATTGTTTTTTAAATTCAGGTAGTACAAAAATATAATGCCTGAAACCTACACGTAGAACTAACATCTATCTATGAATGATAAAAATGACAACAGGGTCTTTAACATGGCACAACACCTAAGAGATTTGGAGAGAATTTTCAGGTTCAGACAGTACTTAATGGCATGAATTGTTTGTAAGTTAACTTAAGAAAATCAGTAGTCTTTAGATATTAATTCTGAGTTGTTTATGATTACTTCCTCTCCAAAGTCTATTAATGTTAGTTTCTCCCCCAACCCTGTGTGTTTCAAATTAGTATAAAGCCTTCCATTTCTGCTTTCGTGAGGAGTATATTATATTGCTTTCACAAAAATCCAGTGTAGCTTAAGCTATTTTAACAAACGACAGTCTTTTTCCCTGTAAAAAATGGTTCCAAGATAAAGATTTTACATCACAGAGAAAATGGAAGAAAATTGAGAGAATACTTTATTTCCTTTAGTAGCCTGCTATTGATGATGAAAAACAAGGTAACAAATGTAATTGGTAAAACAAACCCCAAAGGAAGTTTCAAGTGTCTCTAATAGGGGAATATTCTTAGTTGTAAATAGCTCAATTTTATCTCTAGAACCTAAAATATGTATCCCTGTCCCCCCCTACCCAATCTTGCATCCAATTTCAATACTTCAGCCTTATCAAAGTAAACAAGCTATTGTTAGAATAGAAAATCCAGCTAGGTTGGAGGGCTGCTGCCACTTCCCCCTCATCCTAGCACAATTCGGTGCCAATAGCTTTTGGAAAAGGGAAGAAAGAAAGGTCCGCTACTGTGCTGTGTGGAAGTAAAGGGGCAGAGGGGCATCACTTCAATCTCTTGGCTCTGGTCCTTTCTCACTCTCGCATCTCCAGAGAAAAGAGATGCTCTTCATTCACAAAACAAAACAAGAAAATCTCTATAATTATTTTTGGCTCAGCTCCATTGAAATTCATTCTCCTGGAAGCATGTCTGTTTTAGATTAAAACAATGCTTGGAATATTCATTCTCTGCTCTCTCTTTCTTTCTCACTCACCACTCCTGTGTGCCACCCACCCCCAAACACCACTCCCTGAACCGCCCCCCCCACCACCATTTTTCTCTTGCTTTCTTATTTCTCAGTCTTGATTTCTCTTGCTCTCCATCCCTGTCTGGTTGAATTTTTTCTCAGTTGTGCCAAAGTTATATCTCAGAGGTTTTTAACATTACTGCCTACAAGTGCCCACTCAAGATCGTCATGTTTAACGTCAGTTGTTCAAGCCTCATACCTTCTTCCAAACAGGAAATTTCTCCAACCCTATATCCAGAGCTTATCTTATGGTTGTTGATTTGTGATCTGAAAAAAAGAGATGTTCTAGCCAGTAAAATTGGGAACAAAATTTACTTTCTCTTTCCTCCAGCCTTCTTTTCAATACCCAATCTTCAAAAGATGGACAAAGTCTTCATTGTCCATAGGAGGTGGTAGTTACTGAATTCCAGTGGTAAAGCATAGGAAATTATTATTTTAAAAATCCATTAGTTAGTTACTGACAAAATTTAGTGCCCAAAACCATATAACTATTAAAAATATTTTTTCTGTCACTGACTTTAACTTTGATTTTATTTTCCTTAAGGGCAAAAAAAAGTTTACCATTTTCCTGTTTGTTAAGGCAAAATTTTTTTTTCAGCACATGGAAAGTAGAATTCCTGCTCCAAATAGTTTGTATGTACATATTAATAAAATTTATTAATGTTCTGTGAAACATGGGATTCTCTTTCCTGAAACAGTGGATTCATTTGGGCTTCTACTGCAAGGCAAGAATTTTATTTATGGTGTCTTACATTTTGTGGAATTCCAATTTCTTAAACCTTTTCATTCTTGGTGACAAAAATTATTGATAAACCTTTCATAGAAAGAAGTAGCTCTGATACCTACTTTCATTAGCATTAATGTGTCTTTCTATTTCTTACTCTCTAATTTGAATAATTAATTTGTGTTCATTTTAAATTCTTGGTTGTTAGCAAAGGCATCCAACCCTAGTACCCATCACCCAGGGAGTGTGCATCCTATTTAGGGGTGCATTTCTGCTCCTTTGAACAATGAATATTTTGTGTGGATACTGTAGTCACATATAACTAAGTCCTAGCCTTCCTACACTGTCTTGACAAACAAAACAAAATCCTGACCGTAGCCCAGAAGAGAAATATCTCTGGGATTTCCTCTCTCTCCAGTAACAGTACTGCAATCTTATAAGCATTTATTTAAAAGAGTTTGAGAATCTATTTCTAAGGCCTCACAAGAACCCTGATTACTGAATTCTATTTGGTATACCAAATAAAAAGAAGGAAAAGAAGGAAAAAAAAAAGGAAAACCACACACACTGCCATTAATTATACTGTAAACATTTAATAAATATTCTTTCTTTCTATCCTTTACCCTTTTCAAAAGGAAAGGTGGTAATTTACATCTGTTTTGCCTCTTTCCACTCATTGTTTTATTTCTTTTCTTTCTGGCTTTCTTTTACTTCTGTAGAAAAGAGGTGGACATGTTTGAGAAGATAGAAATGTTTACTTAGTACATTTTTTTTTTCATATAAAAAAACAGCCTAGGCACTTTCTACTTTGTCTTATGACCTTTGTTAAACCTCTAATTCTGGAAGCTGCATTTTAATTACAAAATATTGTAAAGGGAATACAGTAGGAATACACAACCCTTGATTCTCAGCCAAATGAGAGAATTTAACAGCAATGTATGGTTGCTGGAATGGTTATGTTTGGGATCCATATGCATGTTCAACTCACACATTCAGGCAGTGCAATAAAGCAGGGAAAAAACAGCTGATACACAAAAGGGACCGTCTAGACAGTACCCCATCAGTCTGGCTAAATTTGGTGCTGGCATTCCCAATGGGATTGTAATATAATTGTTCTGGTGTCTGCGTTCATTCCCCCTGTCAAACACCATTCCAAATATACATCCTTCTCCCCCCAGCCCTATTTCTTCCATAAATATGAAGCCCAAACTGTGCCATGCTAGAGAGGGTGTTGTTAGATGGCCCAACATTAAGAAAATGTTATAATTAAGCAAAATCATGTTATTTAATTCCTTTAAAAAAATTCTCCTATTACTTTTTAACTCCAAATAGAATTAATTTCAGGCCAATTTAAATAATTTAAATTAGAACATGAAAAAAATTTTAATGCAAATACAAATAATCTTGAAATACTGAGCACTTTAGATGAAAGCAAATAGGCCTTTTTACCCCTTTATATTTATTAACCTCTGTTAGAAAATTTAACAGAAATCAGAGATGTGAAAGTGTAATGATGGACATGGATCATAAATTCTAATGAATAAAAAGCTAATGAAAAAAATGTTAAGCAAAAGCACTGAAAAAATGCAATATGTATATTTTTTCTTTCTTGGTTTTAAAAGCCATAATATTTTTTCTCTCTAAACATCTTTTGAAAGTTAAATTTCTGTTAATTTATATAGGAATTATTTTTGAATTATATTTGATTTTTAAAAAAGAGAAACCAGAAATATTTATCCACTGATTTGCAGTAACTATCAATTAATATTTTTAGAGATATTCTGGTTTAAGACATCAGGAAAATGAAAATCGCTATTTACAAAATAAAATAAAAAAGCCCAACATAAAAATGAAAATGCACAGATCATTGACAAAGATGCTTATAATTTAAAAACTTTGACAGCACTGAAATTAAAGCTGTGAGAATCCCTTTTTATGGTAAGGAAAATGCAGATTTTAAGATTGTTGTATAATAGCCAGATATACTTATTTTATTTTCTAAAGTGTCACTTCTGGGTATTGTTTAGATGTTAAAATTGACTAAGAAATGTTTTTTAAAAGCCTTTTATTCTTTCAACTCCGCGAAAAATTATCTTGGGAAAGAGGTTGGGCTGTTTGTTTTGTTATGTTTTTTTAATTGTGGGCTTATATTTGTACTTCTGTTTTGAATGTTAGTAATCCTTTCCTGATCCTGTAAACAGAAATTTGTCTCCCATCTTAGTGATTCTGAGATGCCAGATTACAATCCCAAGTGAGTGAAGAAAGTCTCCCCACCCCCACCAGGGACCACTCTAACTAGAGCAAATTCAAAGCAAATACTTCAGGCACTAGATCCTGGCTTTATCCAACTTCAGGAGCTGAGGCAAGCCCACCAACCAAAGCAGGGCACACAAGAAATGGCTGTTCCAGGAAGAAGCAAGACACAGGGCCTCAGCTCGCACAAAGACGGAGCACAATTGCACAGAAAATCACCACCAAAGGGATTGGGAAATACCCAGATACATTTTGCAGAGATGTCTTCAAATTCTCATGTGGGAAATGAAAGATTAAAGATTATAAATATCTTTAAATTTTTATGTGGAAAAATGAGATGAAGAGATTGTATCCTTACATTTTTAATTTTAAAAAAATAGTGATTTCATATTTTTTTTCCTTCTCTTGTATGAAATTCTTCTGACTTTGCACGTGGGTACAAGAAACACAGTCATTAAAAATAAGACAACATAGTGATGATATGTGAGCAGTGTCTGCCTGAAGCTGGGTGGTTTGCTTGTGACTGTTTTTCATTCACTTTATTTATTTATTTTTTACAATATGTACTGGTAGAAAGTGAAAGAAAGGCACACCATAGGCTCTTTGAGATGAAACAGTGTAGCCAAATCTGAGTTTCAGACTTGGTTTTCAAACTATGGAAGAATATCCTCTGAGACCTCTTAGGTCTTAACTGGATTAAAATGAATATATTTGTGCTCTGGCTCTTTTCAGCTAACTAATGTGCATGTGAATTGATAGTGTGCGAGGGAGCGGGTGAGAGCAAGTGTGTGTGACACAGGGAGAGGCTGCGGGCTCCGGGCGGAGGGTGACTGTGAAGGAGCGTGCAGGATGGTGTGGGCTGCCTCCAAAGAGGGAGAGAAATGAAAATTAGCAGGCCCTGGGCTCCGGTGCGTTTTATCTTGATGGGAGCCAGAAGAGAAGCTTGGTTGGGAGATGAGGAGGAAGGAGAGGGGTGGGGGTAAAGAGAGGGTGGAGAAGGGGGTGTGGCGTGTGTGTGTGTGTGTGTGTGTGTGTGTGTGAGCTGAGGTTTCAGTTATGGCTGAGCTTTGGGGTTTTGTTTTGTCGGTTCCTGGCATAAACAGACTGGAATTTCAGGTTCAGGTTGGAGTGTGTGCAGAGGGGTGCTTGTTGAAGTTTCTTTTTCTGGCCCTTCGCTATGGTTGCTGCTCAGAACATTACTGCTGCTACAGAGGGGGTTTGGGGGGAGCAGCCAGGGATGCTGGTCTGTCTGCAGCTGCCCCTCTCACACTTGAATAAAAGAACTTTTTTTTTCCAGGGGTAGGGGAGCTGTGAATACCTTTCCCAATAAGAGATGAGGCATATTGAAAACTATATTAAATTACCCTGATTAACAATTTAGCCACGAACAGGGGAGCTTTGGGAGATCTCTATAGGCAGGACTGGGGGCTATTCATGCCAGCAGCTAAGAGGTCGAAAGGTTTCTGAAGTTCACAGGCTCAGAGCCTTTGTTATGCTAACAGACAATCTCAAATCAGCTGCCTAGTGGAGTGTGAAATATAAATGATTCCTTGAGAACTTCCAATAAGTTGTCACTCTTGCTCTCCAAATACCAGGACAGGCTGCTAATTTCTAGCAGGCCCTTTTGCAACATGGCTAGCCCTAAATGAATGCCTTTGTAGTTCAAATAATCTTTTCAAGGGAGCTGTCCTATCTTCATAGCCCAATGCATCTTGGTTTTGACTATTAAATGAAAATCAGGGCTCAGCAGTGCTTGACTTTTCCAATCGCCCGACGTTTGGGAAGGGTGGTGGCAGCTCTCATGCACAACAAGTTAGCACCCACTGCAGGAGGCTGGGGCATTAATAACAGCCGAGACCCCAGGAGCTACCCCAACTCTCACCCCCAACTCCCTACCGGGAACAATGCTCCGGGAGAGATTTACGTGGTTTCCCTCAGGCTGGACTACCTTCTTCTTTCAACCACACCAACATTTCTCTGATTTATGAACCCTCTGTCCAAGAGGACGGCCAGCTGACCTGCCAACATCTGACTGGTCACTTTGAAGCATCAACTTTGGAGAGGGAGGTATTCATTCTTCAGGGCAGGGGAGGCCAAGGGGAAGACGGCAAGGTGTGTGTCCAGGCCATACCCCTAGTATCAGATGCGTGTGGATATTATTTTCATCATTTGCCCGTAAGAAGGATGTAAACATAGCTTATGATCTTGAGTGTGACCTTTGAGCATGTCCAGATGAATAAAAAAAAAAAAGGCCCTGGCACTCTGAGTCTGAATTACAAAGCTTTTTAAGTAAGGAAAACCACTCCCCAGACAAGTTGGGGGGAGTGAGACTGAGAATGTATGTGAGAGAGTATGCCCAAATCAAACATTCTAGTAAGAAAGGACAACGCTAATTTATACAAATAAAGGAAACACGAAAGAAAGAGGACAGAGACCAAAGGCAATGAGAAATCCATCTGCATCAGTCTTCACAGAGGAAGGGATAAAACCTTTACAGTAATACCTTGAGTCCTAAAAATTTGGGTATTTCTAATTCCCATGTCCTCGACTTCTTTACTGAAATGCAAAAAACTCCATTATATCACAGAAGTGTCTGCTTTTTTCCAAACAGAGCAGGTTTGATTTTTGGCAAGGAATGGAAAAAAAAATCAAATGGACTGCATTTCTTAATATATTCTTAGGGTAAGTTTATAAGCATGTAAATACATAGAAGCAGTATGTTTTAATACACCCTTAG
This sequence comes from Capra hircus, assembly GCF_001704415.2. Lineage (NCBI taxonomy): Eukaryota > Metazoa > Chordata > Mammalia > Artiodactyla > Bovidae > Capra > Capra hircus. The sequence continues at coordinate 22,596,723 of NC_030814.1, forward strand.
GTAACTTTATAAAGCTTGATGGTATAGCTGTACAGAAAATCAAGGACATTGATCACCCTTCATCATCTTCTTCCTCTCACTACAATGATTTACAAGTGTTACTAACCACAATGATTTTAAAATATTACTTCAAAAATGATTGGGGAGTTCATTCTGATTGGAATAGAAACTGATTTAAGTAAATACTTTTTTTGCCTTAGGTATAGTCAGATTTACAACTATATATTAAAACATTAATTAAATAGAAATAAATGATGGTGTAATGTGTTCCAGTTTTGAAATCATCTAGCTTATGTGTTTAAATCTTGTTTGTTTTTTAAAAGCCAGAATACAGCATACAATGGTAAAAGACTCTGGGATTCGACTTAGAGAATTTAGCCATCAGAATAGGAGAGCGCTTAGGATTCAGATTTTTGTTTCAGACCCTCATGTGTTTTGCCCAGTAAACCAATCTGCAAATACTATTGACTAGAAAAATGAGTTCAGATTACTGACACTAAACAAGTGAAAGTTTGTGGTTTCTTCGGCCAAATGCCAGAATTAGACAATAATTCGTTATTGATCTACTCACACCCTTTTCAGAGGGACTTAGGATCCTGGTCACCCTTATTTCAGAGACAGCAGAATGACTGGCTTCAGGGGCACATCTCATTACACAAAACTGAAGGCAACCCAGAGCTGAAAGTTCAACAGAGACAACATAACTTGCTTAAATTTAACTTTTCACCCACCCCCTTTTCATTTTTAAAGTTAATTAATATTAAACTGTCAGCATCTAAGTTATTGACACATGCTGGACATTCAAAGGGGAAACACCTTCCCTGTGCTTCCAAATACTTATTTTTACCACTTCCAAGGGTCCTCTCTCTTTCTGTCTTTAACACATCAAAACAGGGAAGAAAGCGCTTTTGTGTTATAACTACAGAGAAAACATTTGAGAATGTGTCAATGCTGTGAATACCAGCACCAGTTTGGGGGTTGGTTTGTTTTTCCCCCTGCCGGGGTATTTCTTTTCCCTTTGCTTTTGAGTCTTTAAACTCTGGCCACTTTGAGAAAAAGCAATGGTTGAAATGAAAAGTTAGGACAAATTGCGTTAAACCTGTGTGTTGCCAGAATATGAGCGTGATGAAAGCAGTATTGGGACGTGGCAGAGCTGAGCAGCTCTCCACACACAGAAAATTAAAATAAAATAACAAATAGAAGCTGGTCTTTTAATTCTTCCTGAAATACTTCAGATCTAAGAGAAAGGGAATTCCTGTTTAAAAAAGCAAGTTTCTAGGGTTGCCACTGCTGCATAGTGGGGGTATCTGAATGTGTGTGTTTGTGTGTGCACATGTGAGTGTGTGTTTGGGGAGAAAAGGAAGAATGGGGAGGAGGAAGGGCAGATAACTTTACTGACATATTAATTCTTTAGATAGCAGTAAATGAATGGTCCAAATAGACATTTGTTTCCCTTAACAGGTTTTGTACAGGTCTCTTAGAAGCTGTGGCATATGCCTCATTTATGTGTATATTTATTTAGAAGGATAGAGAATAATAGGTGTAGTTTGTCTATAGTCGCAGTTATTATTTAAAGTCCAAAGAGGTTACAACTTTTTTCTACTCCAAACACAGATACAAAGGTCTCTTGTACATGCCTCCTGCATTATGTTGAAGGCCAATTAAAAATGAAGATAATATTCTAACTATCGAGCTTTGGGAAGAGGAAGAAGGAGGCTAAAAGGCAAAAGGACTCCAAGATGGCTGCCTCTTCCTTCTTTCCCTCCTCTCTGCCTGTTTTCCACACAGAAATTAATATAATATTTTGTTTAGAAATCACACTGTGGGTCACTTGTAAATGAGGCAGTCTCTGAAGCACCAGCATCTGCCTAGAATATTCTCATGATGCCGTCAAGGTATGGAGAGAGCTTAAAATGCAAACATTCAAATGTATTTAGATTTGTATATAGAGACTGGACTCACACACATACACACTTGAACGTGTGAACAACACACACAGCTGCAAAAGGAATAAAAGGCCGAAATCCTTCTTAATTCTTAGGACAGAAGGGCAAAGGAGGGCGCCAGGCCACCACCCTCCTCCCCAAAGGATCAAAAATGCACTGTTCATGGTCTGGATTCGATTTTTTAAAAAAGATATATCTTAGTGATGACTCTCTCATTAGGCGGAATTCTGAAGTCTGTGGAGACAAGATTTCCATAAATTATCTCTCTAACTCATCTCATGCTGGTGCAAAATGCAAAGCTAAAATTGTTTTCCTTTTAATTTTTTTACATTAAAAAAAAAAGTGTACCATGCTAACCAGCTTTCTGACTAACATGTTAAAGGCTTAAGAGCACTAGTAATTACTGCTATTAATTATAATAAATACATATTCTCAATCATCAAATCCCACCCGTAAAGCTAAACTAAAATAATGTTGGGAATAAATAAAGGTATATTTGGAGCTTTATAACAGATTTATAGCAGGTTTTCTGTGTAGACTGGAGTGCACTAAGCAGAGAACAAAGCAAATGGTTTAGTTCCTATAGGAAATATATTAAAAAGAAAAAAAAAGAAAAAAACCCACAACCCTTTATCTAAAAGCCATCAGGGACAAGCACTCAATACAAGTTAACAAGCAGGAACTGATAAGATAACATTTATATGAGGTCAGAAGTCAAATGCCAGTCAAAGGCTTTTAACCTCTTGGGTCATAAACAGGAATAGTTAAAAGTGAGAGGTAGTTATTTATCGGATTTTAAGGGTACCTGACCATTGCCAGAGAATCACCGATGATGAAACTAATTAGGATTTATAGAAAAAGAACTTTGTAGCTGTTCAAAGAAAATTAACCTAGAAACCCATAATTCTTCAATTGGTAGGGAGAAAAACAAACAAACAAAAAAATCCTTCTTTTTGAGGGGAAAATAAATCTAGGAATTTAAATAGATTTGGTAACAAAATCTCTCAGAAACAATAATTTATAGCTAATGTACGTATTGATTAATATATGGTGAATAATATAACTTATAAATTCTGTAGTAACCATCCAACAACAAAAATAAGCATTACATAATTTATTTCCAATTTTTGATCTTTTTCTTTTACTCCCCTCGCAGAGCTCCTAAACTAGACAGAATATAACTCTGATACCACAGTCCTTCTTGCTCTCAGAATGCCATCATTTATAAATTGAAAAAAATATATATATATTCTAATAGCAATCATTTTAAAGCATCAAAATATCAAAACTACCTAAATTTTTATCTTAATCTACCCAGAGAAACAGATGTCTCTTCTTTATTTGCGGTCAGAATATTTTCCTTTGTTTTGGTTTTTGTCCTTTTTTGTCTTTTCTTAGGCTTATATTCCAAACTCCCAAACAGTTCCTGGTCCCAGAGTCCAGGCTGGCTTCTATTTTCAAAGCATACCACCTCCCTTTTTTTCTCTTTTGCAATAAAAGAAAGCAGATCTAGATATTTCTTTCTAGAGAGAAATAGAGGGATTGTTGTTAGGCCCTGCTAAGGCCCACTGTTTCTTTAAACAGAGTCCACAATACACTAGGCGAACATTGTGGATTTAAAATGCTTTTAAATATTTATCAGAAGTATTTTATCATCATATTCAAATGACACCTGGAGTGCACTCACCTTTATTGACAATCTCTGTTCTGAAAGTCCATTTGCTTCCTTAAAGCCCCCCAAGCAGAACAAGGACTACCCGTTTTCATTCAGTTAATGTTTAGTAAAAAACCAAGCAACCTTAATCAGCATGCTGATTGCATCGTCAACTAACAAATAATTTACTACTCTGAGCATTGCATTCCATTAAAAGCTCATTAAATTTTCCGTTCTCCAATGGGAGGTTTAGCTTTTGAACTGCATGCTTTTGCTTTGAATGATCATTTATTCAATTTTTGCAAAATGTTGTGTGTGTGTTTTTTTTCCTAAAGTATAGGTGAGCATTTCAATACCTATAGACTGCAGACACATGGAAACACAGCCCAGGGCTTGAGAAGGTTCCATTTGATTTATAAACTCTGTTTCATAAAAATTCAACATAATCTCTTGCACTTTTAGGAAATCCTGAAATCACTGGGTGTATCTGTGGTGTTGTGTGATGCAAAGATAGTCTCAAATATTAATACAGAATATAAAATAGTAAATAGCTCTTTAAAGCTTAAATTTCCCTTTTCTACGTATTAGTTATTGCTGTTTTTATTATTTTTAGCCTTATAAGTAGCTGATTTCTACTGATTCAAAAAGGATCATGACACCACAAAGCCCTTAGTATTTGATGCCAAACTTAATACCTCGGGTATGTGTATGTGGGGGTGGGGGTGCGGGGCCGAGGAATCCACATTTTCAAGGGTTTACCCTTTTTTTACAAACTCAGAATCCCCTGCATTATTTTCATGCCCAGACTCCTCTAGGAAAGAGTATGTTTATTATTTTTAATTTAGGGAAATGTAGGAAAATCGCCAGCCCCCCAATTAATATGCATCTTTGGATTGCTAATTGTGCTCATTGCAAATTTGGGTCATTTTGCATGAGTGACTCTAATGTAGGGCTGAGATTGCCACGCAGCACAGTGGATTCCTGATTCCCCGCGCTAATCCTGAGCTCGGTGATTGTGTCAGGTGCAGCTCTGTATGCTCTAGCAGCTGGCTCATCCTCATCAATGCAAATAAGGCAACTCCTACAATCAGAGCCGTGCGAGTGTGAGGCCTGATTGCTGAGGGCAGGCTAAAGCACTACACAGACTCTCACTTTCAAATCACGCTAAGTGACGAGACAACCGCAGTGTCCCTCTAGTTCAAAATCAACCTTTGGAAAACAAAACAGGAAGAAGAGGACGGCTACAAAGAAGAGGCAAACCCCAGTGTTTGGGAAATGGACTTGTTTAGATGGGCTTTATTTAGGTGCAGAGATAATGTAAAGTGTATTTCAACAAATAATTCTTTAACTCCTATTCTGGGCAAGATACTTTAAGGACCGCAGGGGGTGCAAAGTTGAGGGAGACACAGGCCCTGCCTTTGTGCAACCCTACCATTTGATGGCAGAAGACTGAAAAAAATTAAGACAATAGCAATTATTATTAAGGTGCAGTCACCAAACTCTTAGATGAAAAGACCACAGAATGGATTTTTCCAGGAACTGCTTAGAGGTGGCACTATGGCATAGATGTGAAGAGCAAGATGTTGGAAGCTGAAGGTTCAGATCCCAGCTTTGTCACCTACATGCTCACCTTTCTACCACCTTCATGGCATCCTCTGCAAAATTCCGGTGACACATGCACCTCGTAGGGATCCTAGAGGGAGGAACTGAGGTGACACACAGAAGCACGTTTGCCATAGCGCTTGGCACATAGTAAGTGCTCAGTAATGTCGGCTGTGGTTATTGCTATTTCTTCCTTAACCTACAAAGGAGGCGGGAGGAGGAAATCCAGAATTAGCAATGTGCCACAGTTTGAAGGCATTTATTTGATCTGGTTCTAAATTCCCATTTTACATGGAGCACTTACCCTGTGGAAGTGAAAATACTGTAAATGCGAAAAAGCCCTGTACCTCTCAGTGGTGTCTGGACAGCCCCGGCCACTGGGAACATGAAGGAGAGAACAAGAAATCCCTGCGCGGTGCCTTTTCTTCTTTTCCAAACACGTGTGCAGACTTCCCCTGCATTTCAGCCCCACCCTCTTTATTTTACTGCCTAATCTATAAAGGAGGATTAACAGCAACATGCTGCTTTGGCATAGAGCAGATTCTGGGTGAGGACCTGTAGGTAGGGTTTAATGAATACAATTTTCTAGGACTGTGAGTGCATATTTTTAGCGACACGCTGGGCTCCAGCGCTGGCTCTTGAGACACATGAACAGATCCTTTGATCAGACTTGGGTGTTACTCCAAGAAGAACCTCTTTCAGAAAGTGCTTGGGGGGGAAGATGTCTTCTGTTGCCCCTACTCTTCATCGGCAGTCGGTAGGTTTGGATCTCAGATAACTGGTCCCCATCAGTGGCATGATGACACTGAGATGCACTGTTGTGAGAAGCGTGGGGACCTCGGGGCTGGGACCAATCCGGTTGCTTGCTAAAGGAAACGGTGTTGAAGTGTGCCTCACCATCCTTCCCCCTAGGAGAGTAGGCCAGAGGTAGTTAACCTTCCCGGGGGAGGCTCAGCCTAGACAACATCATAGACACCATATACCCCCTGGAGTTACCACACAATAAAACCGCTTCCTTTGCCAAACACAAAGAATGGTCTGGAGTTGGATATTAGCAAACAGCAAACCATATAAAAGAAGAGAGGGACGGGGGGAGGGACAAGGGAGAAAAGGAGAATAGGAAGGAAAGAAGGAAAATGACACGAAGAGAAAGCATAAAATAAGATCTCTTTGCTGCTTTCGTTTGCCAGGGAGAGGGCAGCTGTCCAGTGTTGTCTTGATTTCAGCCAGTGCCATGATGAGGATGGGGGAGGCTGCAGAAGAAGGGATTTTGAAGTGATGCCAAGCAAGGCAGGGATGAGGCTCCGGGTCTTGTGGCAATAGCTGTGACTTGAAGACCTTGGCCTGGGGACAGCATGATCAAGATGGTGAAGTGATTTGATCTCTTACATTCCCTGCTCAGGACCCTCTCCTTCTCTTTCTAATAGGATTAACAGATATTTTCCTAAGCAGAAATCAAAATGTGTCAAATCATCTGAGACAGTCAATTTGTTCACAATGCCAACATTCTTGCAGTAGGCATGCAGCACTATTCAGAAACAGTTTCATTTCAAGAGATACGATGCTGGGGAGAGGTAAACATTTATCTTCATAATCTTACACTCCTTTCAGACTGCTTAATTTTTCCCAGTGATTTTCCCCTCCTCTTTCACTCCACCCCCAGGCTCAGCTTCAAAACACGTTGTACCAGGAAAAAAAAAAAAAAAAAAAAGACATGACTTCCCAGAGGATTCGGGTCTCAGTGATCCTGATGATGTAACGTGTGCTCTCCATTATTCCTGGGAGCTCCCTGAGTGTGTTCCTGCATCCTGCCTCACGGCTTCCCTCGTTTGCCTCACTTACACATCCTCCTCCAGCACCTGCAGAGGTTGCCTCCACCCCTTCCTCCCTTCTCATCCCAAGTTATCAGGACTCCTGCACACCTCACCCCACCCCCACTCTTTCTTCTTTTGTTGTTATTATTGCTATTATCCTTCCCTCCACCAGCACGGCCCTCTGCGGCTTCTCCTTAGGGAGGCATTAGGTTGCCTTCCTTTGTGCTACCTTAAAACTGCTGGTCCTCCTCCAGCTCCCTTTGAACACCGGACCAGGGTCACCTTTGGAACAATGAATGAGTGTACTTAGAGTGGGGTTCCAGCTTCACATTGCTTGCATTCCTGAGACTCTCTTGTATCTTCATTCCCCCCTCCTCCTTCCTTCTCATTGAGACCCCATAAGATAGCAGCAATTAGAAGCACTGAGATGAACAGAAACAACAGCTACTGGTATGTTTTATTCTTGAGATCTGAATAGTAGACATTTAGCAAGTGGAGTAAAATCTCATCCCCTCCCCTCCCTTTTTTTTTTTACCATTTGTATATTCAGTGTACATGTGTAGTTTATTTTTAAGTGGATTGCTGACAGTATTTTCTGTAATAACATGTTTTCCATTGATGTATTTCACATGTCTATTTAACGATCATGCTCTATGTGATCATGGTGTCAAAATATAATGAATGGGTCCACTCTACCTAGAAAGCCCTCTCCACCATCTTCCCTTCCCGCCTGTTAAAATCCTACCCATCCAGTAGGATCCAGCTCACAGTGAAATCTCTGGGCAGTTGCCCCAGATCCTCCCAGGAGAATTCTTCTCCCTCCCTTGCGACTCCCATCGGGAGTATTGATGCCTCTGCTCTGACTGCTGCTTTGAAATTCAGCTATTGTTGATATATGCCTACAAAACTGGATTATGAGGCGGAGGACAAAGAGCTCACGTCCTCCTTTCTGGACCCTCTGCCACTCCTAGGAGGGTACCTGGCACAGCAGAGGGGCTCTATCACCTGAGGGTGACATGTGGGTGACTGCCTGACTTTTGAGCCTGGGAAAAGTCCACCCATTTGTGGTCCCTCTGGATCCGAGGTACACTGGACCACTCCTAGCCCACTTCTCCCGCCCCATTTCCACTTACACTCGACAGTGATCTTGAGGCTTTCCTACATTAGAATTTTTAATATTTTTTCATCTAAATGCTCATCTTTAGTAAATATATAACTAGATGGATTGTGAAGTGAGAGAATTAAAAAGTGCTATCTTATATCTGAACGAATAAATCATTTATATTAGCTCTTCTGTTTCTAGGCTGGTCTGGTGTTGGCAACAAATACCAGGGCATCAGTACTCTCTGACATGGTGGATTCATTAATTTATTATTTTTTTAGTGCTCTGACAAGTTGTTTACTGTAAGCCAAATGTCAATTAGCATTGGCCTGAAAAGGAGTTGCTGTGCTACATGTGTTTGTATTTAGCTTTCAAGTCATCCTGATTATTTTGGCTTTTATTTGCACAACATATTTATCTTCAAAGACTCACCACCACCACCACACACACACACACACATGAATCCTACTTAAAATTTTAACATTTTCTTAAAACCAAACCTTGTTGGCAACCCTATCATTTTAGTATTGAATTTTTTTCTCCTGATAAGGCAAATGACACTTTAGCCTTAGTTAACGTAAAGCAGGAAGGTGTTAATCTCATTTTCAACATGTCAGCTCTCCCAGGTAGGGTATTAATACGCAAGATCCCCTGCTGGCAGACTCAACAGAATGTTTCTGGCTGTGAAGTGAAGTCCAAACCTGGTAATTTTTGCTTTCTATTATTGTATGTGCTCAGGTCTATTTCATCCATTGAAAAAGATATATCAGTAGCTAAATGCATATAAAGAAGCAAAGAGATGTTTGCAAACTATTGACTGAACTCTGTACTCAGACACTCTGATAGGTTTGTTTTAAAATAGTCACACACTACAGATGCTGGGAAAGACTGAGGGCAGGAGGAGAAGGGTGCAACCGAGGATGAGATGGTTGGATGGCATCACTGACTCAGTTCAGTTCAGTTCAGTCGCTCAGTCATGTCTGACTCTTTGTGACCCCATGAATCGCAGCACACCAGGCCTCCCTGTCCATCACCAACTCCTGGAGTTCACTCAGACTCACATCCATCGAGTCAGTGATGCCATCCATTTGAGCACACTCTGGGAGATAGTGAAGGATAGGGAAGTCTGGTGTGCTGCAGTCCGTGGGGTCGCAAAGAGTCAGAGACGACTTAGCGACGAAACAACAGACATTTAGGTATGTTTGACGACAAACAGCAACTAGGTAAGGCATACTTAAAAGACTCATGTCTTACTTAAGTAAGGCATACCTGAAAGCTCTATGATTTTACATCAGAAGACTCCAGCCCAATGTCACCCTTCGCTTAGTTTCCTCTGCACTCTTTAAAACAATAATTGTGAAGAATTAAACAAGGAAAAGTATGGACTATGTTGTAGGAGTTATTATATAATTCCATGTCCCACAGGAAAAATGTATATTCTTGAAGTAATATGGGAATCGAACTTTTGGTCAGGGTGTAGATATGAAAGAAAAGTTTTTCATGGTACTGAGTTGGTACAGTGTTAAGAAAATTTGTTTCCCACAGAAATTATTAGGAGTTTGAGGGGTTTGTCCTACTGACTCTATTCTTACAAACGCTAAAGGGAGTTTTCTTATTTGTAAATATGATGAATAGATCTTAAAGAAAATGTCACATAGTTCCAATTAGAATGGGCATTTTAAGCTCACATGAGAATGAGATTTTATGTGGTTTCTTAAAAAAGTTGTAGATAAATAGATTATAGATATTGATGAATTGTTAGTTCACTTGAACTGAAAATATGAAAGAAGAAGACAGACTAAAACCAGTTGATGCCATAGGCAAAAAAAAAAAAAATCATTTTATGGGGGTGGGCGAGGAAGGGTTGTGGTTGTGGGTCAAAAGGCAGGGCAGGAAGCACACAACCAAGGCTTCCAGCAAGTTGAAGAGAGGCAGGCGAGGAGAAAGTGACGATGACACCAAAGAGGTTGACTGCGGCACACGTCCTCCCGCTCGGTAGCCACAGGTTCCTGCTTTGTGGCTGGGATGAGTGTTATTCTGCCCACTTTCCAGTGCTAGAAACACAAGTGCCAGAAACAGACTCCTCTGAGTCATGCCGAGTTATGAGCAAGCCCCAGCCCCTGATCCTGTGATTCTTCTTCCTCCTCCTCCTTTTTTTTTTTTTAGTTTGAGTTGGGGGCTTAAAAGCTGTGGAAGGAATGGAAGAAAGATGAACCAAGAAGATGGGAAATAAAGACAAGAGCATCACGGAGCAATTTGGAGCTGTCAAGTGTATCCAGAAAAATAAGGTGGAGAAAAAGTGAAGCGATGGTTGCTTTTTTTTTTTTTTTCTTTTACTCCTGTCCAAGCTAATAACATGCACAGTGACTCTTTTTATGCATCTCCTGTCTGTACATATTTTCCCACACAGCATTCTATAGTTATATAATTCATTTCCTTGCCCACTGGGTCAATACTTTATCACTTTACCAGTTTCTTTTTGTAATAGCTTTTTATACTCCTTGCCAGTGAAGGTGTACCCCCTGAAGAAGAGGATGACAAAAGGAAGGAGAAGGTGGGCAAGAGAGGCCTGGTAAGCAGGATCGCTGTTACAGCTACATCTCGATTGTTCCATTTCCCCAGTGGGCGTGATTATGCATTTCCCCTTAAGCATGAGCCCATGCTATTTTCTTGTGTTTAGCTTTTACCTGTAACATGGATGAACTCACTTAAAAGTAAAACAGGATTATACTCTAGCATTGTTCATTGCAACCACGTAGCTCATATTTTATATATTGCACCTTACATCTCCTTCTGCAAATGTAACACAGTTATAACCTGTATAATTTGTATCATTGTTGACATTTTGATTTTGTTTGAAAACAGTTCAGTACAACGTTCACTGGAGATCTTAAACCTCACAGATTAGCAGTCTTAGAGTAAGATGAGGAAATAGCAGGAGAAAATAAATCATCAAAGCAATTAAATGACTTGCAAGGGATCACACAACTGTCCGAGTCTAAATTAGAAACCTGGACTTTTACTCTAGGCTTTGCATCGCACACATTCCTTCCCAGATTCAGTTCGGTCAGTGCTAAGTGCCACAGAGGATTGCATTGGAGTTCCATGCTCATGGGCGTATTCTTTTAGTAGGGCATGTTCCAAATAGTTCTGGGCTTCCCTGGTGGCTCAGTGGTAAAGAATTCACCTGCCAATGCAGGAGCCGCAGGTTTGACCCCTAGGTCAGGAAGCTCCCCTTGAGAAGGGAATGGCAACCCACTCCACTGTTCTTTCGTCGGAAATCCCAGGAACAGAGGAGCCTGGCGGGCTACAGTCCATGGGATCACAGAAGAGTCAGACATGATTGAGCGACTAAACAACAACAACAATGAACAATTCCAGAAAGAAAATTTTAAAACATCTTTTGAGGGGAGAGAAATTCTAAGTCAAAAAACCCCTAGTCCCAAACCATCTGTTAGGCTCAAGCAATCTTTATAAGTAATGAAGAAAAGACAAAACTGGAAAACGCTGGCCTTATTTTTCTGCCTGTCAAAATAAGTAAGGACAGAGACAGTCGGAGAAAAACATGGGCACTGAAATGGTTTCCTTATTCAAAGCCGCTGTCTCCTAATATCTTCCCAGTCAGCAAATACTGAGTGCTCATTTCCTGTTAGGCACTGTGGTAGAGTCCCGTGAGGGAACAAAACAGACATAATCCCCACCCTAATGAATAAGCTAATTTGGATAATTGTTCTGCTTTCAAAATATAAGCAATTGACTTATCAGCCATTACTATTTCAGTGTGAATTACTTCAAATGAAGAATTAGTTTTCTTGATTCTGAGTTCTAGGAGGATGTTAATTAACACTGTGTCAGGTTTATTGTTTATGGAAAGGATTCAGGGCAGTGAACAGAGGGGGAATGATGAAAAGTGGGAGACAGTTTTAGACCGCCGAGAAATTTGGGAGGGTATACCCAAATGTGATTCCATGGTAGAGAGTTTGTGTTTCCGGGCCCCATATTTTCCACCAGCCTTCCGGGTGGTGGAAAACTCAGCATGGCACACTGGGCAGGTATGGAAAGGAATCTGAGTGAAGCATCCTTGCCAGCCAGTTCCCTTTTGAGCTGTTGACAGAGTTTTGACATCCAAAACTTCTTCCTCTTCTACCAGACATAGCAGGCTGGGTGTGAGACAGTAGTGAGCACAGAGAATTTGATCCAGCTCTGCCACTATCTAGGTTCCTCATCCCCTCGATATTTATTGAGTAGGTGGCAGACATGGTTTGAGAGTCAGGGGATATAAGAATGAAGACAGAAGACAAGCTTGTGGTATTAGGCTGAATACTGGCCCCCAAAGATGTTCACGCCCTCCTTTCCCGGAACCTGTGATAGGTTACCTGACCTGGCAAAAGGGATTTTGCAGGTTGATTAAAATTAGGGACCTGTAGATGGGCGACTCAGCCAGATTATCCAGGTGGGCCTAATCTAATAAGTCCTTAAAAAACTTGAGAAACTTTCAGGCTGTGAGTCAGATGAGACGGAGGAAGGAAGACTGGTTCAAAATGTTTGAGGGACTCAGCTGCTATTGCTGGCTCTAAAGATGAAGGAAGAGGCCATGAGTCAGAGAATACAGATGATTTCTAAAAGCTGGAAAAGGCAAGAAAATGCCCCAGAGCCTCCAGAAAGGACTATAGCTCTGCTGACACCTTGATATTAACCCATGAAACCTGTCAGATTTCTGATCTCCAGAATGGTAAGATAACACATTTAGCTTTGTTTTAAGCCAGTAAGTCTATGGCAATTTGTCACAGCAGCAATAAGAAACAAATATAACCCCTATCTTTTTTGTGTTTGTATTGTAGTAATACAACAAAATAAATACAATATAATACAATAAAAATATGCACGCAACAGATCGTTTTGCCTAAGAACTCAGTCATGGCCAACTCTTTGTGACCCCATGGACTGTAGCCCATGAGGCTCCTCTGTCCATGGGATTCTCCAGGCAAGAACACTGGAGACAGTTGCCATTGCCTTCTCCAAACAGGTCATTTAAATCTTCTAATGATGCTGTGATGGAAATAAAGTAATATGATAGAGACGGTAATGGTCACGGCTGAAAATTTTTCAGTGCTTCATTCAGTGTTTTGAGAGTGTGCCTCTGTGTACGTGTTGCTGTTAGGGGAAGAGTAACTCCCCACATAGGCATTTTTAAAAAATGTCTCCTTGCGTGTAAACTGGAGCGCAGGCATATCACTTAGGTTCTGCTAATTAGATACACCTGTGATGGATTGAAAAAGACCCTGATGCTGGGAAAGACTGAGGGCAGGAGGAGAAGGGGGCGACAGAGGATGAGATGCTTAGGTAGCATCACTGACTCAATGGACATGAATTTGAGAAAACTCCAGTAGATAGTGAAGGACAAGGAAGCCTGGCGCACTGCAGCCCATGGGGTCACAAAGAGTCAGACAGGACTCAGTGACTGCACAGCAACAATAATGCTGTAATTTGAATCAGGTGCTGTGATGCAAAAAAGGACTGGGCAATTTCTCCTCATCTCACCTCTCCATCTTTCCCTCCCCACTTCTCTGCTGCTGCTGCTGCTAAGTCGCTTCAGCCGTGTCCGACTGTGCGACCCCATAGACGGCAGCCCACCAGGCTCCCCCATGCCTGGGATTCTCCAGGCAAGAACGCTGGAGTGGGTTGCCATTGCCTTCTCCAATGCATGAAAGTGAAGTCACTCAGTCGTGCCCGACTCTTAGCGACCCCATGGACTGCAGCCTACCAGACTCCTCCGTCCATGGGATTCTCCAGGCAAGAGTACTGGAGTGGGGTGCCATCGCCTTCTCCACCCCACTTCCCTACCCTCCTATAATAGCAGCTGAGGGGACAAGGTAATACATGGCACAAGAGAGCCAACACGTCCTTAGCAGCTAGTTATTCCTTTATCAAATCAGTTTGGCAACAGAGTTTTGGATGCTCGTAGAGGGGAAGAAGAATTTTTCCTTTACCTGTCTAGATTCTTTTGGCTGGTCTATTAATTGAATCGACATAAGATTGACAGGAGAAAAACAGATTTGATTACATACGTATGGGAACCCTGCAAAGACAATGAGATGCTCCCTGACAGTCAGGCAATTGAGGCTTATATGCCATTCTGAGTCAAGAAGGAGATCTAGGGCTTCAAAGGAAAGGAAGACAATTCACAGGAAGATGCAAGAGCAAGTGTTTGGTACATAAATGTTTGCCACGCCACGAAGAGACAATGGGACTCAGAGAGGACTTTGAACAAATAAGCTCTGTGGGTTTCCCCAGGTTACCAATCCTTGCTCCTAAGTTTTTGTAGTTAGCTCTGGGGATAGTTCTATTCCTGGACCAGGCCCTCTGTCTGAATTCTTTCAGGCAGTTATCAGGGAGGTTAAAAAAATTCTTCCTGCATCATCTGAACTCAAAGAAATCCATATTCCAAAGTGGCCCATTTTGGGGAGGCTTGTTCTAATCCTCTTCAGTAGTTTGGAAACTTAACTCAAGCCTAGCTCTCCAGCCCTTTCAACAATTCAGTAAGCCACAAAATATCCTTTTATTAAACTCCTTTTCTGCTTAACCAATCACAGTCACCATTGATTGCTTGCAACTGTAGGCCCTGATGGAAAAAGAGAGTAATTAGAAGAGACCAACATGAGACATAGGGTCAGGGAAGCCTCTCTGCAAAGGTGATATTTGAACTGGGGCAGGAAAGATGTGAGGGAGCAAGTAATATGAACAATTGGGGAAAAACTGGAGCTGAAGAAGGAAGTGCAAAGGCCACTGTGAGGAGCCAGGGTCCTTGGAGAACAAGGCAAACAAGGCCCCTGCTTTGGTGGAATTTACCTCTGGTGGGAGTATTTAGATAGTAAAAGTAGGCAAATAATAAGTAACAATTTCAGGTAGTGAGGTTATAAATAAAATAAAAAAGAGTTTCAGGCTGCAGGCAGAGGACAATTTTGGATGGGGGAGCAGGAAAGAATTCTCTGAAGAGGTGACATTACTCACAGATATAGGCAATTTATAACTTAGAGAAAAACCCCTTGAATACACTATTGGTTCCTCAAAATACAAACAAATATTGCAGGACTGTCTCTGCCAAGGTTAGAGATGTTGGGAGAATACTGCCAAAACAGATGCTACCTGGAGAGATGTTCTTAAATGCCAGCTGATTTCATCTTTTTGCTGATGTTCTTAGAACTCACCAAATACACAGGACCACATTTTTATGGAGAAAATTCCTTACATTATGAACAGTTTTCTCCAACTACAGTTTGGCTTAACTTTTGTTTTGGATAGCTGCTACAAGAACAAGTACTAAGCACAAAACACAAAAGACAAAGGCAGTGTTGGTTCTTAGTCGTTTGGTCAGCAGCTCTTCTGGTTTGGTGGACTAGGCTGTCAACAATGGAATAAAGGCAACACTAACAGAAAGAAGCCTCAGCTTCAAGTAATGGTGTTCCAAATAATGTGTCTGCAGGTGGAAGATGCTGGTTTCATGTGAGCATGAAAAATTAATTATCAATGAAAAGGCATTTACCTCTTTCAGAGTCCACATATTTATTGACAAATAAATGTTCTTTATCTCTCCAGAAGAAAGAACTCTTCTCTAAAATTGTTTAGTCAATTTAATGACATAAGTCAAAGCTTTGAGGGGAAAAAGAACAAAGGTACTTTCTCAGATAGATCTCAGAAAAGATAAGGCAAGTGGATCTTTGGTATGTTTATTTTCCAGTAGAGTAATTGCCTGGAATATCTTTTCCCCACAAAACTATACATTTTTTCCAGCAAAATGAAAACAAACTTTATGGTAAATATGGCAAAATGAATAAAGAAATCTATTTTCACTTTTTTCCCAAAGCCTAGAAATGACAGTAAGAGATATTTTTAGGAAGCACAAAGCAACAGGGACAGAGAGATGGAAGAGCAGAACAAATAAACAAGCAAACAGCCTAGAGGCTGGAAAGCAAGTGAATGAGTGGTCGAGAGAGCTTAACAGCCCTGAGAATACAGATCCTGAGCCAGCAAAGAGGAAACCTGTGGACTCGCTCAGTTTTACAGCAAAAAATGTGGCAGTGCTAGATGTTTCTGGAAATGAGCCTGAAGAGGGATGGAGAGGTAGGTAAAGTAGAAAGATCTGCTGAACGTTTGAAAAGCTGCCAGATCTCTCAACCACGGCACCAGTTCCCAGCATCTAGGCAACCATCACCCCCACCCCAACCCCACAATCCTGTCAAGAGGGCCGGAGATCTTATCTCTGGCGAAGGCAAGACACGGGCTCTTGGCTGGGTGAGGGTTAAAGGTGAGGCTAGGATACAAAAGCAGGGAAAGTAAATAGAAATAGGCATGCTAAATGCAGAAAACCTTAACCTTTTTACCTACCTACCTTCCAGAATATTATTCTGGACTTCTATTATTATTATTCTGGCGGACTTTTGTTACCCTCAGGCAGGAGATTAGAAGATCTTTACCTGCGCAGTCTGACCAGCCCAAAAGAAAAAGGTTAAATATACCAATATTCTATCGTGATGGTTTAGTTGCTAAGTCCGGAGAAGGCAATGGCACCCCACTCCAGTACTCTTGCCTGGAGAATCCCATGGGCGGAGGAGCCTGGTAGGCTACAGTCCATGGTGTCGCTGGGAGTCGGACACGACTGAGCGACTTCACTTTCACTTTTCACTCTCACGCATTGGAAAAGGAAATGGCAACCCACTCCAGTGTTCTTGCCTGGAGAATCCCAGGGACGGGGGAGCCTGGTGGGCTGCCATCTATGGGGTCGTACAGAGTCAGACACGACTGAAGTGACTTAGCAGCTTAGCAGCAGTTACTAAGTCGGGTCTAACTCTTGCGATCCCATGGACTGTAGCCCTCCAGGCTCCTCTGTCCATAGGTTCTCCAGGCAAGAATACTGGAGTGGATGCCATGCCCTTCTCCAGGGGATCTTCCCGACTGGGGAATCGAACCTGGGTCTCCTTCATTGCAGGCAGATGATTTACCAACTGAGATATGAGGGAAGCCATTCTATGCCCCTCAACTAAACAATCAAACCAGGTCACCCAAAAGTAAAACTGTTGGATAAGACACTTCCTTATGTCCAGCTCAACACCACTACACATACACAGATACATACAAATACACACAGATTGTCTTTATCATTGGAGAGAAATATTTAATTTGAAATACACCAAAATAAAACAACAGATAATAACATCTTGGAGGAAACGTATGCTCTGCATGAAGAAGAAAACCCCAAAACAAAAACAAATCACATTATTAATACACATATATACAGGGGAATATTGCTCAGCCATAAAAAGGAATTCATTTGAGTCAGTTCCAATGAGGTGGATGAACCTAGGGCCTATTATACAGAGTGAAGTAAGTCAGAAAGAGAAAGATAAATATCGTATACTAAGGCATATATATGGAATCTAGAAAAATGGTATTGAATAATTTATTTGTAGGGTAGCAATGGAGAAACAGACATAGAAAATTTATGGACATGGGGAGATGGGAGGAGAGGGTGAGATGTATGTTGAGAGTAACATGGAAACTTACAGTACCATATGTAAAATAGATAGCCAACGGGAATTTGCTGTATGGCTCAGGAAACTCAAAACAGGGGCTCTGTATCAACCCAGAGGGGTGGGGTGGGGAGGGAGATGGGAGAGAGGTTCAAAGGAGAGGGGATATATGTATACCTATGGCTGAGTCATGTTGAGGTTTGGTAGAAAACAACAAAACTCTGTAATGCAATTATCCTTCAATTTAAAAATAAATAAAAAACCAAACATAAATCACATCATTAATATCTTCAGGGTAAAAAAAAGATATAGCAACCATGAAACAAAAAATAGGATACTATAAAAATTAGAACCTTAATAGACTATGTATAATTCCAAGCTACTGGGATTACATAGTGATAGTGATAGTCACTCAGCCGTGTCTGACTCTTGTGACCCCATGGACTGCAGCCTGCCAGATTCCTCTGTCCATGGGATTCTCCAGGCAAGAACACTGGAGTGGGTTGCCATTCCCTTCTCCAGAGCATCTTCCGGACTCAGGGACTGAACCCAAGTCTCCTGCATTGCAGGCACATTCTTTGCTGTCTCTGTGTGTGTGTGTTAGTTGCTTAGTCGTGTCCGACTCTTTGCAACCCCATAGACTGAAGCCCACCAGGCCCCTCTGTCCATGGGATTCTCTAGGCAAGAACACTGGAGTGGGTTGCCGTTTCCTTCTCCAAAAGGAACTATAGAGAGACAGAAAATGAAGTCACTCAGTCGTGTCCGACTATTTGTGACCCCATGGACTGTAGCCTACCAGGCTCCTGCATCCATGGAATATTCCAGGCAAGAGTACGGGAGTGGGTTGCCATTTCCTTTCCCCTTTGCTGTCTGAGCTACCAGCAAAGCCCTATATATATAAGCAGAAATGAAAAAGAGATTATAAGAAAGGAGAGATTAAAATTTCTGAAGAAATTTCCCAGAGAGTATAACAGGAAAACAGATGAAAAAGAAAAAAAAGAAGTTGACTAGCTCAGGAGAACAGAAAAAACAAATTGGGCTGGGGAAGAGAGATGTATTTTCTGTTGCTACGTAACAAATTACCGCAGGTGCAGCACCATAAGACAATGTATGCTTATTATCCTGCAGTTTCCTTGGCCAGGAGTCCAGTACCCACAGCAGGCGTCCTCTGCTCAGGATTTCACAAGGCACCAGTGAAGGCATCATCGGGGCTGGGGTCTCTTCACAGGCTCACTGTTCTCTTCTAAGGCTCGTGTGTTTCTTGGTAGAATTTATTTGTTTATAGCTCTAGAACTCATGGAAGCTTGCTTTTTCAAAGCCAGCAAGAAAGAGCAACTTTTACCTCTGAGTCCTTACTTAACCTACCAGGTCAGGCCCACCCAAGATAATCTCTCTTTTGGATTAATTTAAGGTCATTTGATTAGGGATCTATATTACATTTGCAAAATCCCTTCATCTTTGTCCTTTAACATTATATAATCATGAGGGTGCTATTTTATTCTCTTTGTCATATTTTGTTGGTTAGAATCCATTAAAAGTCTCATCTACACTTAAGGAGAAGAGATTCTGTGAGAGTGTGTATACCATGGAGAGGGATTCATGGGGGCTAGATTAGAAGTCTGCCTATCACAAGAGAGGAGAGAATCACTAAAGGTATAATACAAGAAAGTTATTCAGGCTTGAAACACATGATTTTTCAGACTAAAAGAAATCACTGCATGCCAGCATAAAGATGAAGATAGACCTGCACCAGACTTTGAGAAAACAGTGAACCACAGGAAGATCTGATAAGCTGCTATTGGAGGCCTTTTCCCAAACAGAGGATCAGAGATGAAAACAGCATTGAAAGTCTAAATAGAACTATGTAAACCTAAAAGGTAATGGAGGAATGCCTTAAAATATATTAAACAAAATGATTTCTACACTTGAATTCTATATGTAGAAAAACTATTCAATTTAGATTCAGTATACTTTAAACATTTAAGATCTCAATTTTTTCTGATGCACCTTTTCTCAAAGAAAAGCCTGAAAATTTGCCCCATCAGAAAAGGGAGAAGGTAAAGAAGGAGAAGATAGGAAAATTAACAGAGGAAAAAGGCAAAAGGAAGCCCAGGATCATGCTGAAGGAAGATCCCAAAAAACTGTAATGCAGGATTGAGAAAGCAACACACTCAGGATGGGGAAAGTTGGAAGGCTTCAAGAAACATTTCTTCTACAAAAGGAAATTCAGAATGGGGAATGAAATTAATAGAATACTTCAGTTCAGTTTGGTTTATTCGCTCAGTCCTGTCCGACTCTCTGCGACCCCATGGACTTACTGTATCTTAACGCACTTGAGAGAGGAATTTAGACCACTGACGGCTTTGAATTAGTGGTAGATAATCTGGAAAAAAACTAAGAAAATAGCAACATAAGATGATTATTAAAAATTGTAGAGGAAAGGGAAAGAAATTCTGATTTGCTGCATTATGTAGCATGAACGAGCAAACTCTGGGAGACGATGAGGGACAGGGAAGCCCAGCATGCTGCAGTCCATGGTGTCAGAAAGAGTCAGACACAACTTGGTAACTGAACAACAATCGCTATGAATATTGTTTACACAGTGATAATAATGTCAGTACCAAAGTGGGGTATAAATATAAATGGAGAATGAGAGAACAGGAAGGTCGTGCAGTGTTACAGGGGCATGAAGAGGAAAGTGAGCGGGATCTTCAACTTCCATTGCAATAGGTCTGTAGATATTACCTGAAACTGTGAAAACAAGAAGAGGCTCTGCAGTGTGCTATTTGGATTCATGGAGGTAAATATCCAAAGACCAGCTCCAAATGGTGGAAGTGCTTTTGGAAAAGAGAAACTAGAACAGTGCGGGAGGGGGCAGGAGACTACCATTTCTCCAAAACAAGGCTTATAGATCTATTTCATATTTTAAACTGTGTATATATGACTGTGATGAAATATGCAAAATAAACACAAGCAGAAATTATTAGATAAAGCAATTATCTATATAACTGCTTTACTTTTCATTCTAAATATACTATTTAACTCCTTATGTAAGTTCACTCTATAGCAATGTTCATTTTGTTGTTGTGTTTTAACATCAAGTTTACCAAACTTAAACATTAAATGAATTTTTTCTTTCCAAGCTTTCTCTTTAAGAAGTTAGGCATTTAATCCAAAGTTGTTGCAACTACCTGAAATATTTTTGGAACTGTTTTTAGAATTTTAAAGCCTGTGGCAAACTTCTTTAAATAACTTCAAAGGTGTCGATTCATGGATTTAATGTTTTGAAAGAACCAGAAATCATTTGAAATCACATTAGATTTGAGTGGTCAAGCTAGCTAAAGCTACTTTGGGTAAATTCAAGGTATGAAAATAACCTAACACAACTGACTATTTTTTTGGATGGCTTATAAAGTAACTGTAAAGTGAACTTAAAATGGGGAAGGATTCCAAAAGTGTATTGTCTTTGATGTGTAATATTTATAATATGTATATGAGGTGACATTTTTAGTAAGGTACTTTCATAAAGAAGTTAAGGATATTCTTCATGAAGCACACAAACAAAAATCTCTATTAGAAACCTGCAGATGTCATTTTAGGGGGAAAAGGTCAAATGAGATAATACTGCTTAAATGTGCTTGGTGTTCTCCTCTCTTCTAAATCCAAGTAGGACTGACCCACCCGCTGAAGCTAGCAGATATAACTATCATTTATTTTCTTCTCTCCAGAAAAGAGATATGACTAGAAGTAAACCTGTGCCTTTGAATGGACTTCTGCCTGCTTCCAGGTTAAGTTTTCTAAGACAAGTCCAACAATTGCTATCTCATGAGCTCTGGTGTTGCTGCACTGATGAATCCAAGACCTCTCTCCCTTTCTTCAGTGATGAGTGACATGGCTAACGTGGTATCAAAATCTTCCACTCTTTCTCAGAAATGCCTAGCTGAACCTCACCAACAGAGGGCCTCTGATACCCCATAGGTGATTTTGATCACGTTCTCCATTGTGGGGACCTCGTGGGCATCCAGCTGTTTCTGCTGGTAAACTTTTCTAAGCTTAGGAGAATATTACCCAGGTGTATGAGACTGCCAGCTGGCCACTATGCTTTCCTCTTGGGCAAAAAAAAAAAAAAAAAAGGACTCCATTTCCCATCCCATCACGTAGATAGGTTAGCTAATGAAGCATGAGTAGAAGAAATATGTACCTCCCCAGGTCAGGCTCTTTCTGCCGTCTGGACACAGCTAATGAGGAGGTACTAGGGGATGGTGGAACCAGAAAGGAAGCTAGGGTTCTAGATGGCTGCACATAGTGGGGCTGCCCCTGCCAACCTAGCAGCTTCCCTGGACCATAAAATAAAGAAGACATACTTTCTTTAGGAAAATTTGAGTATATTCTTAAAAAAAAAAAAGAGAGTCTCTTTTTACTATAGTCTAGTCTGCACTCACTAATAAACTGGCTTTTTGCTTAGAATTAGGGACCTAATTTCTGACCCTTGAGAGCTTATAGATGAAAGAACTCCTCTTAAGCCAGAACTTCCTACTTGAAATATGAAAAATAGAAATGTGCCCTTGTTTTAGTTTTAGATAATACAGTTCTAATTGGAAAAGTATTTAAAAATGAAAGATATATTACTTAGAAGTCATTTTTTAAATGAACAAACAGAAAACAAATGATTCAATACATTGCTACCCAAGAAATAAAAGTAGGCTATAATCTCAAGAAGACATGATAGAAATATAATTAATATAAAAGAACTGTGTAAATTGATGTGTTCAAGATTATCAGAAGAAAGAGTGCATTTACACAGGGGGTTGGTTGAAGTAGGCTTTGAAGGCAGCAGAAAAAGGTAAAGAAGCCCGTGTGATTTGCCCTGACCAGTGTAATGTCTTTTTTCAAAATGAAAGTGAGATCCTGAGGTCAGAGATTAGCAGGCAACAAGGACGCAAAGAGTCTAATGATAATTATAATTAAATGGCTCTGACTTAGGAAGAAATAGGAATCTCTGGGTAGAGTGACAGCAAAGGAGTAGGGGAGGGAGCGGATGGCCGTCAGTGGAGCAGAGGGGGATGTGAAAGTCTGGCTTGAGGTCACTGGCGCTGCTCACTCCTCAGGCTCCCTGCGCCTTCAGAATGTATCCTACATGAAGCATGAAGCCAAAAAACAGTAGGTCTTATTAGTGTTGTTTTCTTTTTTTCTTCCAGAATTCCTTCTTTTTTCAATCAACTTTTTCTTTTTAATTTTAGAATAATTTTAGCTTTACAAAAGAGCTGTGAAGATCATAAAGAGAGTTCCCATATACTACACACCCGATTTTCTCTGTTAAACTCCAACACTTCGGCCACCTGATGCGAAGAGCTGACTCATTTGAAAAGACTTTGATGCTGGGAAAGATTGAGGGCTGGAGGAAGAGAAGTGGATGACAGAGGGTGAGATGGTTGGATGGAATCACTGACTCAATGAACATGAGTTTGGGTAAACTGCGGGAGTTGATGATGGACAGGGAGGCCTGGAGTGCTGTAGTCCATGGGGTCTCAAAGAGTCAGACACAACTGAGCAACTGAACTGAACTGAACAACTTACATTAGTATGGTACCTTCCATACAATTAGTGAACAAATACTGATACAATATATTAAAGCAGAGTTCATGCTTTGTTAAAGATTTCCTTAGTGTTTATCTTGTGTCCTTTTTATGTTCCAGCATCCCATCCATGGTAGCACATTACATTTACTTGTTGTGTCTCCTTAAGTTCTTGTTGGCTGGGATAGTTTTTCAGACTTTCCTTGGTTTTGGCGATGTTGATAATTTTGTGGAGTACTCGTCAAATATTTTGTAGAATGTCCCTTAATTAGGCATTAGTCTGATTTTTGTTTTTATAAATAGACTGGGTTTATGGGTTTGGGGAGGAAGATCACAGAGGTAAAATGTTGTTGTCATCATGTATTAAGGGTACATATTCTCAGTATGACTTATATCTGTTAATCCTAACCTTGATCATCTGAGGTGATGTTCTTCAAGTTTCTCTAAAGTTTACTCTTTTCCCCCCTTTCCGTTTACTGTATACTTTGTAAGGAAGTCACCACACCTTGTTGTTGTTATTCGGTCACTCAGTCGTGTCTGACTCTTTGCGACCCCATGGCCTGCAGCACACCAGACCTCTCTGTCCTTCGCCAACTCCCGGAGCTTGCTCAAACTCATGTCCATTGAGTCGGTGCTGCCATCCAACCATCTCATCCTCTGTCGCCTCCTTCTCCTGCCTTCAATCTTTCCCAGCATCAAGGTCTTTTCTAATGTATCAGCTCTTTGCATCAAAGGTGGCCAAAGTACTGGAGCTCCAGCTTCATCATCAGTCCTTCCAATGAATATTCAGGATTGATTTCCTTTAGGATTGACTGGTTTGATCTCCTTGCAGTCCAACATGGCTCACATTTAAAGAGTGCTGTGCTATGTTCCGCCTCCTTAAAGGACTAGAAAGATGAAAGTGAAGGTGAAGTCGCTCAGTCGTGTCCGACTCTTTGCGACCCCGTGGACTGTAACCTACTAGGCTTCTCCATCCATGGGATTCTCCAGGCAAGAATACTGGAGTGGATTGCCATTTCCTTCTCCAGGGGATCTTCCCGACCCAGGGATTGAACCCGGGTCTCCTGCATTGGAGGCAGATGCTTTAACCTCTGAGCCACCAGGGAAGTCAGAAAGATGAGTATCTGTGTAAATAACTTGGAATTGTTCTGCACAGATTTAGCTACTTTTTTCTCCCTATATATTATATTTATATAAATATAATTAGTATGGACTCATGGCTGTTTATTTTATGCTGTTGGTTATAATCCAATACTATTATATTTATTTAGTTGCTGAAATTTTTCCAGTTTGGCCATTGGGAATTCTTTCAGTTAGCTCCTGTCTCTCCTTGACATATGCTCATTATGTCTTTTTTATTTTGCTTTTGTTTTCAGCACTTCCTTTGCTTCTGAGCACTGTAAGATCCTCCAGACTCATCTTGTGTATTTCCTGTCTGCCCTGTCTGGGAATTGGAGGGTTTTCCAAGGAGCGTCGGTTCCTTTTATTGGAATGGTATTAGAAAACATGATCTGGGCACTGGGTATGCTCATTTCCACTGGAGTGTCCTTGCTCTAGGTTCTCTTAAATAACAGAGCAAGGATTTACATGTGTGTATACTACCCCCTGTATATGTACATATCTATAAATATCTCTCTATATAACCATCTGTATCTATTTTAAGCTAAATGTGCATTCATATTGAAGCTGCCAATTCTAATGTATTACAATATGAATTAGAATCCATACAATATGAATGCATCACAATATGAATTACAATATGAATTCTCCCCTTGCTGATCTAAAACATCTCATTACAACAGTGAGGAAACTGGCTCCTGCCATCCGTTATCCTTTAACTTAACTGTTCAATACTATTATACATGCACACTGGTTTCAAAATTGTTATCCCATATTCCTAGTGGCAACTTGATCAATTAGAATACAGTACTTATGGACAACTGTTTTTGCCTTTAGGGTTATAAATTCTACTAATTTCCAAAGTTTCTTAGGTCAGCAACTTATTCCTTGACTACTGAACTTTTTCATACATTTGTAGTACAATTAAATTGTTGTCTCATGATCTTCATTCTATTCTGGTATCCCCTGACCTCCTAAATGATATTTTTAAGTTAGGTCTTATTTTTAAGTTTAACTCTTTGTGCTATATAGTTCTATGAATTTTGACAAATCCATGGTGTTATTTAGCTACAATCCATGGAGTTGCAAACAGTCAGGCATGACTTAGTGACTTAACAACAACAATGTAGCCACCATTATGTATCATACAGAAGAGTTTCATCACCTTAAAATTCCCCCGGGGTTCTCTTAATCAACCCCAACCCCCAAACTTATGGCAGCCACTTATCTCTTCACTGTCTCTATAGAGTTTTGCTTTTTCCAGAATGTTATATAAATGGGATCATACATTCTATAGCTTTTTCAGAATGACTGCTTTCACTCAGTGATATGTCTTTGCATGACTTGACAGCTCATTTTTCTGTATTGCAAAGTAATATTCCATTGTATGGATGTACAGCAGTTTGTTTATCCATTTACTTATTAAAGGACATCTTGGTTACTTCCAATTTTTTGTAATTATGAGTAAACACTCATATACAGGTTTTTGTGTGGGCATGAGTTTTCAGATCAATTGAGTAAATATTTAGGGAAATGGTTTGCTGGATCATATGGCAAAACTCAATTTAACTTTGTAATAAACGACGAAACTGTTTTCCAAAATGGCAGTGCCATTTTTCATTGAGAGTTCCTATTATTCCATATCCTCACCAGCAATAGATATTGTCTCTCTCTCTCTCTCTCTCTCTCTCTCTTTTTTTTTTTTTTGATATTAGCCATTCAAATAGATGTGTTCAGTTCATTTCAGTTCAGTTGCTCAGTTGTGTCTGACTCACTGGGACCCCATGAATCGCAGCATACCAGGCCTCCCTGTCCATCACCAAATCCCGGAATTCACTCAAACCCTATCGAGTTGGTGATGCCATCCAGCCATCTCATCCTCTGTTGTCCTCTCTTCCTCCTGCCCTCAATCCCTCCCAGCATCAGAGTCTTTTCCAATAAGTCAACTCTTCGCATGAGGTGGCCAAAGTACTGGAGCTTCAGCTTTAGCCTCATTCCTTCCAAAGAAATCCCAGGGCTGATCTCCTTCAGAGTGGACTGGTTGGATCTCCTTGCAGTCCAAGGGACTCTCAAGAGTCTTCTACAACACCACAGTTCAAAAGCATCAATTCTTTGGCACTCAGCCTTCTTCACAGTCCAACTCTCACATCCATAATGACCATTGGAAAAACCATAGCCTTGACTAGACGGACCTTTGTTGGCAAAGTAATGTCTCTGCTTTTCAATATACTATCTAGGTTGGTCATAACTTTTCTTCCAAGGAGTAAGCGTCTTTTAATTTCATGGCTGCAATCACCATCTGCAGTGATTTTGGAGCCCCAAAAAATAAAGTCTGACACTGTTTCCACTGTTTCCCCATCTATTTCCCATGAAGTGATGGGACCAGATACCATGATCTTCGTTTTCTGAATGTTGAGCTTTAAGCCAACTTTTTCACTCTCCACTTTCCCTTTCATCAAGAGGCTTTTTAGTTCCTCTTCACTTTCTGCCATAAGGGTGGTGTCATCTGCATATCTGAGGTGATTGATATTTCTCCCGGCATTCTTGATTCCAGCTTGTGTTTCTTCCAGTCCAGTGTTTCTCATGATGTACTCTGCACAGAAGTTAAATAAGTGGTGTGACAATATACAGCCTTGACATACTCCTTTTCCTATTTGGAACCAGTCTGTTGTTCCATGTCCAGTTCTAACTGTTGCTTCCTGACCTGCATACAGATTCCTCAAGAGGCAGGTTAGGTGGTCTGATATTCCCATCTCTTTCAGAATTTTCCACAGTTTATTGTGATCCACACAGTCAAAGGCTTTGACATAGTCAATAAAGCAGAAATAGATGTTTTTCTGGAACTCTCTTGCTTTTTCCATGATCCAACGGATGTTAGCAATTTGATCTCTGGTTCCTCTGCCTTTTCTAAAACCAGCTTGAACATCAGGGAGTTCACGGTTCACGTATTGCTGAAGCCTGGCTTGGAGAATTTTGAGCATTACTTTACTAGCATGTGAGATCAGTGCAATTGTGCAGTAGTTTGAGCATTCTTTGGCATTGCCTTTCTTAGGGATTGGAATGAAAACTGACTTTTTCCAGTCCACTCAGCCCCTGCTGAGTTTACCAAATTTGCTGGCATATTGAGGGCAGCACTTTCACAGCATCATCTTTCAGGATTTGAAACAGCTCAACTGGAATTCCATCACCTCCACTAGCTTTGTTCGTAGTGATGCTTTCTAAGGCCCACTTGACTTCACATTCCAGAATGTCTGGCTCTAGATGAGTGATCACACCAGCATGATTATCCGGGTCATGAAGATCTTTTTTCTACAGTTCTTCCATGTATTCTTGCCACCTCTTCTTAATATCTTCTGCTTCTGTTAGGTCCATACCATTTCTGTCCTTTATCGAGCCCATCTTTGCATGAAATGTTCCCTTGGTATCTCGAATTTTCTTGAAGAGATCTCTAGTTTTTCCCATTCTGTTGTTTTCCTCTATTTCTTTGCACTGATCGCTGAAGAAGGCTTTCTTATCTCTTCTTGCTGTTCTTTGAAACTCTGCATTCAGATGCTTATATCTTTCCTTTTCTCCTTTGCTTTTTGCCTCTCTTCTTTTCACAGCTATTTGTAAGGCCTCCCCAGACAGCCATTTTGGTTTTTTGCATTACTTTTCCATGGGGATCGTCTTGATCCCTGTCTCTTGTACAATGTCACGAACCTCATTCCATAGTTCATCAGGCATTCTATCTATCAGATCTAGTTCCTTAAATCTATTTCTCACTTCCACTGTATAATCATAAGGGATTTGATTTAGTTCATACCTGAATGGTCTAGCGGTTTTCCCTACTTTCTTCAATTTAAGTCTGAATTTGGCAATAAGGAGTTCACTATCTGAGCCACAGTCAGCTCCTGGTCTTGTTTTTGTTGACTGTATAGAGCTTCTCCATCTTTGGCTGCAAAGAATATAATCAATCTGATTTTGGTGTTGACCTCCTGGTGATGTCCATGTGTAGAGTCTTCTGTTGTGTTGTTGGAAGAGGGTGTTTGCTAAGACCAGTGCATTTTCTTGGCAAAACTCTATTAGTCTTTGCCCTGCTTCATTCCACATTCCAAGGCCAAATTTGCCTGTTACTCTAGGTGTTTCTTGACTTCCTCCTTTTGCACTCTGGTCCCTTATAATGAAAAGGACGTGTTTTTTGGGTGTTAGTTCTAAAAGTTCTTGTAGGTCTTCATAAAACCGTTCACCTTCAGTTTCTTCAGTGTTACTGGTTGGGACATAGACTTGGATAACTGTGATATTGAATGGTTTGCCTTGGAGACGAACAGAGATCATTTTGTCATTTTTGAGATTGCATCCAAGTACTGTATTTTGGACTCCCTTGTTGACCATGATGGCTACTCCATTTCTTCTGAAGAATTCCTGCCTGCAGTAGTAGATGTAATGGTCATCTGAGTTAAATTCACCCATTCCAGTCCATGTTAGTTCGCTGATTCCTAGAATGTTGACATTTACCCTTGCCATCTCTTGTTTGACCAGTTCCAATTTGCCTTGATCCATGAACCTGACATTCCAGGTTCCTATGCAATATTGCTCTTTACAGCATCATATTTAAGCCATCTGGACACATCATGAAGTGAAGTGACGTGAAGTCTCTCAGTCGTGTCCGACTCTTTGCAACCCCATGGACTGTAGCCTACCAGGCTCCTCCGTCCATGAGATTCTCCAGCAAGAGTACTGGAGTGGGTTACCATTTCCTTCTCCAGGTTAAATTAAAACTCTTTAAAGATGGGCACCAGAATTTGCATTTTAAGAAGTACACTACAACATACAGGGTAGACAATCCATCCATCTTTTCATATTCTGGTTCACTACTCATCTATACAAAAAAAATTAAATGACAGGGTTTTTTTTTTTTAACAGTAAAGAATTAACCTAAATTGAGAAGACCAGATTCAACAATACAGCATTTTATAACCAGAAAGCAACTATTTCTCAGATATTTTTTCTTTAAAAACTCAAGTCTTCATGTGCTTTGTGTCCTTCTAAGCTATGGCTAATATTCAATGTAAGTTAAGATGGCACAATTCCATTCCAAAGAGAAAACTTCATCACATCAAAACATTATTTGCATATTCATAAGATTCTACCTCCAGGCAGAGACACGAGCTCTTTTTCTTGCAAACTATTACATCAATAGGAATATACAAATAAGCATCAAGAAAAATGCGAATAAGGATATTAAATGAAAAAATGTTCACTCACCAGTGCACAGTTTAATATCAGGTGGAGAGTATGCTTGCTTGATTACAAAGTAAATTTTAAAGGGTAATAATTATGCTCATTGTTCATATAAATATTTAATTGCCATTATAACTAATAATTTCTAATACTGATGAGTGTACTTCTGAGCAATTGTTTGAATTTACTAGCAAATATACTAACAAGACTTTTTGGGAAAATATATTTAAATTTTACCTGAGGGGCTATTTTTTTAATCAAAATAACACACCAAGGCTGGTTGAAAGCACTTTGCTTTTTCAAAGGTCTCTCCAAACTCAATTGTAACCCAGAAATGAGTATTTTCCCATGAAAATATAAACTGCTTGAACCACCTTTGCCAGAAACTAGATTATACTATTCATTTTACCAGTAACCAATGGTTACTCTCATGAGATATTTCCTTAATTTTTTGCTGTGAGGATAATTTTATAATCACTACTAAGCAGATATAAATTTTTTCATCCTTTTAAGAAATTTAAATTCCTCCTCTTAATCTTATTTTCAGTATATTTGGATGTATCTAAACTTTGTCAGTCAATCCATATCAGATAATTTCCATCTTCCTTCTAAATTAAAGGGATCTTATTCCTTCTATTTAATACTAATCCTGGAAACCAAAAGAAAAATACATGTAAACAACCAAAACTTTTAATGGCTTTGATTTGTTAATGCAAAATTTCAAATATTTATAATTGACCCCTCTGAAGTACCAACTGTTACAGTGTGGCTTAAGCAAAGCATTTTGAACATCTGTAGGACACAAATCCTATTAGCAATGGGAGACTCTTTCTAAATCACTTTTTGTGTATAATATTTATAATTAATAATTGGTTAGGAATAAAGGAGGTCTTCCATAGTTAAGCAAAAAGTTGACTTTCTTAAACATAATCATGCTATTCCAACAATTCTAACAAGTCAGTTGGAACTGAGATTATCACAGTTTTCATAAACAAAGGCTCCCTGAAGTTGCAAGTGGTTAAGAAGCCAAAGGCAGCCTGCTGCAATTGGCAAAAATGGTGACTTGTGAGGCCCAGGTCCCTATTTATTGGTGTCTAGACTTAGAGCTTCTTTAGCCTTTCACTTTAACCTCAGGGCCTCCCCAAAGGAAGCAGTTTAGGGATTAGCAAAGTCCTTTGATTGTACTGTCATCAGAATTAAGGATCAGTAGATGGGGACGCCAAGCCTCAACCCTGGAATCCATTAGGGAATGGCCAAGAGCATTTCTGCACAGATTTTGAAGGCAGTTGCCATCAGGTTGTTAACTCACTCCCTAGCCTCAGAGCTATATTCTTGACACCATATTCTTTACACTGGTTCCTTGCAAAGCAGTGGAGGGGCTTTAAAATTCCACTTCTGACCCATAAGACCTTCAGTGATCCTGTTTCTGCACCCTGTGCAAATTCCTTTTCCCATTCATACACTGCAGGTACGAGTCCATTACTTACAGTTATTGTTATTTATTTAATCTATTACCTACACATATTGAGAGGGACTGTAACTTTTCTTCAGTACACATCTAGAACAGTTCTCTCAATTTTAAGTTCTCATATTCATGCTAAGACTTTGATATGTGTAGGCCACAAGTGAGAAAATAGACTACATTTAACTTAATTAAATTCATATTGTCATTCTCAAATACCAATTTTAAAGGATTTGAATGTACCTGAACTGTAAATATTTTTTAAATAAAATAACCAACTCAAATGATATATGAAGAAGAAAATATCCAAAACTCTCATACGTATTTCAGAAGGAACAGAGTCCTCTAATGAGAGTTATTGTTGAAACCGTGTTCTTGTTTAGTAGTTAAACCAAGTCATAACACATTGTAGGTCTTTCTTGTACATCCCACATTTCTCAGCCAGAATCCACTTTTTGCCTAATAACTTTATTATTAATTCAGGAAAGAAAAATGGCTTCACCATTGATAAGTAAATTAAAAGTTAGCTTTAGAAAACAGTAGCCACTTCATAAATAAAATGGAGAGAGTAATTTTCATACTTGTGTGTCAAACGATGTCTCAAGATTGCCATTTGCTTGCCTAAAATGCAAAAAATTACTTTGTGAATAGTCACATATGAGACTTTATTATCAATACAGTTCTAAAACTTGAGTTCTTTAACCCCTAAATTTGGAAAATACCAACTTGTTTAACCTAAGCACCACAAAAAAAAGGGGTTTTGGGATTTTGATGCCAGAAAAAGAATGATTAGTTGAAGAGTAAAGATGACTTCTGAAACAAATTCAACGCATGCATTTGTGTGTATGTGTACTTACATGAATGTACATCTGTAGTTATCAGTTACATTGAAAGAAAATACTACTGACATTGATTACTGTCCTTACATGCAGGTAAATCTGAAAATGTATTTTATAATCAACAATATATTTCAGAGTATCAACAAGTGAAGTTTGGTTTGTGGCTTCAGCTTTTCTGTAGATCCTGGTGCTCTCTGTGTCTTTGCCTCTTACACCCTGTCTACACCTAAAGACAGAGCATTCTGACCAGCAGCAACAGCATCCATGTACCATCTCCAGGTGGCCAGCCTGGCAGAGGCGCAGGCATGTTCTTCATTGTGGTTAACCTGCTGTATAGATAAACTGAGATGATTGAAGAGTTGAATTCGTGTTCTTGCTTAGTAGTTAAACCAAGTCATAACACATTGTAGGTCTTTTTGAGACAAACTGTTCTCAAAATGTTTTCTGACTATATATATGAAGACATGAAGAAACTTTATAATTTTTTAACTTAAAGGACTAAGATAACTAGATAAGTTAGTTTTACCAAAAAATAAAAGAATTTCAGAGAATTATAGACTGGATGTTTTGTGTCCCACCAAAAACTCATATGTTAAAACCCTAACTCCCAAAATGACTGTATTTGTAAATACAGCCTTTATGAAAATAATTAAGATTAAATGGGGTCAGAAGGGCACAGCCTAACATGATGGGACTGGTTTCCTTATGAGAGGAGAAGATGCCAGAGAGTTCTCACTTTCCTCCCTGTGAGGACAGGTCAAGAAGGTGGCTATCTGTAAGCCAGAAGGAGCAACCTCACCAGAAGCCAAACATGCTAGCCCTGTGTTCTTGAACTTTCCAGCCTCCTAAACTATGAGAAGATAAATTTCTCTTGTTTAAGCCACCCACTCTGTGGTATTTTGCTGTGGCAGCCTGAGGAGACTAATACAGTCACGGAAAATATATTTCTAGGCACCTGGAGAGACGGTAGAGCAGGGAAGAAAGCAGAAGATTTGATTTGGCTTGACTATAAGTTTATTACATATAACAGGTAATGGCTGCCTTATGTGCCCCGTACAAACTTAAGCAAATAGGCAGACCAAAGAAAAATCTTCAACTGTCAGTGAAGAAGGCAGAGTTATACCAGAAAATGGGACATTTAACAAGTTCTCTGGAAACAAGTCTCCTACTTAGATCCCTTTATTGATACACTGTACTTATTTTCTGAAATTGCCTAATTCCAGAAGGAAACCAAAAATTATTACTACATTCTACACAAATTTACCCTGTAGTCTTTTAATATTTTATCATTTAATTATTTTTGATAATATAATAAGCATCTGTGAAGCCCTACTCAAAATAAAATGTGGCATTTATATTTATTTTTAGTTGGAATACTTTTTGATTAAGTAGAAGAATATCAATATCCTGGGGTATAAATAGCTCTAGCTGAGAGCAAACAAAGGCTTTCGGGTGCTATGTAGTACAGAGCCAATACGGTTATCATAAATTTCACTTCTAACAAAAGACATCAGGGTTAACAAAATTGTTTAATTTGCTCAGGCAGGATGAACCTTGTGCCTCTGCAAATTATTTCATGAGTTTTATGTTGAATAATGCTCTAGAGAGATACTTTTTTCTCCATTTATACCCTAGTAGGAGTTAGCTTCTAGTTTATTTCAAGTACATAATATATGTGAAAAAGTGCTTGCAAATTAGAGGAATTATTGTAACACAAGTCTGCCTTAAGACATACAGGCACTCAAGTTAAACAGGAATTACGTTCTTTAGCTAACAGATTTATGGAATGTAATGAAATTTTGCTACTGGGTAGTAAGAATAGACTGCATAGTCTATTTCAATGGAGAATCGAAAAAGTAAGTAGGAGACAGTGTTGAGAAAGAACAATGAAATTGGAGTCAGAAGTCCTGTATGACCTTGAGCATTTGACTTCTCTAAATCTTAGTTTTTTCAATCTGTTACATAGTCATTCTAGGCCATATTACTATTAGAATCAAAGTATATAATAGATATTAATGTATATTATGTCTTCAAAGAACTATCTTAATTTACAATGATGTTATATAAGAGGTAGGCGGCTATGTTACCAAGGCACGTGATGTAGGGTAAAAGGAATATTCTGTGATGTATACAGCAAGATGTGTTAATGAAGAAAGTCCTTGCTAAGAGTTTCTATAAACCCAGGTAAGTGTTCTGGAAACTGTTTTAGGGAAAGTGGATATATCAGAGCTCCTCAGTCACAGTACACATGAGACTCACCCAATTTTGGTGAAATTTCCAACACCAGGCTCCTATCCACCATGCATATTTTATTTAACAAAGTTCACAAGTGATTTTGAGAAACATTTTCATTTATGAATCGCTGGTCTTGAGCAGAGGTCAGAAAGCTTTTTCTTTAAGAATGAGATACTAAACATTTTAGTTTTTGTAGGCACATAAAATGTGTTCTTTGGTTTTGGTTTTTGACAATGCTTTAAGATCTTTTTAAATGCCCCAGCCATATAATAATAAGCTAGGGCAGGGGACAGTTCAGTTCAGTTCAGTCACTCAGTCATGCCCAACTCTTTGCAACCGCATGGCCTGCAGCACACCAGGCCTCCCTGTCCATCACCAACTCCTGGAGCTTGCTCAAACAAGTCCATCAAGTCACTGATGCCATCCAACTATCTCATCCTCTGTCGTCCCCTTCTTCTCCTGCCTTCAAACTTTCCCAGCATCGGGATCTTTTTCAATAAGTCAGTTCTTTGCAGCAGGTGGCCAAAGTATTGAAGCATTAGCTTCAGTATCAGTCCTTCCAATGAATATTCAGGACTGATTTCCTTTAAGATTGACTGGTTTGATCTCCTTGCAGTCCAAGGGACCCTCAAAAGTCTTCTCCAACACCACAGTTCAAAAGCATCAATTCTTGGGCCCTCAGCTTTCTTTATGGTCCAACTCTCACATCCATATATGACTACTGGAAAAACCATAGCTTTGACTAGAGGATCTTTGTTGGCAAAGTAATGTCTCTCCTTTTTAATATGCTGTCTAGGTTGTTTCAGGCCAGCCCCACCCATCAACAGAAAATTGGATTAAAGATTTACTGAACATGGCCCCACACATCAGAGCAAGACCCAGATTCCCCCACAGCCAGTCCTTCTCATTAGGAAGCTTCCAGAAACTTCTTTTCCTTATCCATCAGAGGCCAGACAGAATGAAAACCACAATCACAGAAAACCACCCAAACTGATCACATGGATCACAGCCTTGTCTAACTCAATGAAACTATGAGCCATGCCATGTAGGGCCACCCAAGACAGAAGGGTCATGGTGGACAGTTCTGATAAAATGTCTGCTGGAGAAGGGAATGGCAAACCACTTCAGTATTCTTGCCTTGAGAACCCCATGAACAGGGGAAGGGGGCAGAATGAGGTTTTGGAGAATGAAGGAACTCACATCATAGGTTGTAAATTAGTACATGATACATATACAGTATATTGTTACTCTATGGATGCTTTTTTTTTTTTCATTACCATGAAATATTTGAGTATAGAGTCTTGTCTTACCTGGCGTTGTATCCCCAGAGCCCAGCACATTTCCTCACACATCACAGTCACTAAGGAATTGCTAGATGAGTGAATGAAAGAAAGGAGGTCTATGAAAAAATACTAATATTAGAGATGATAGCATTTGCAGAATCTATCCAATGAAAAGAGAGGTTATAGTTTCCAAGTTAATTTCATCAAGAAAAATAGTAAAAACGAATAATGAACAAAACCAAAAAAAGACCTCCAAATCCCAAAGAAACTCTACTGGCTTAATATTTGATGAATTGACTATGTTAAACAGATATGGCATCAATCTATGTTATTTGCTGTTTGGAAGAAACATGGTCTTAATTTTGTGGTTTTATGGGGAAGATGGAGGTTTCATTTCTTGGGTA
The DNA here is from genome assembly GCF_001704415.2 of Capra hircus. Taxonomy (NCBI): domain Eukaryota; kingdom Metazoa; phylum Chordata; class Mammalia; order Artiodactyla; family Bovidae; genus Capra; species Capra hircus. The sequence goes on from NC_030814.1 coordinate 22,632,506, forward strand.
CAGTAGTTACAGAGCTTTCTCTAGAGTCCAAATCTTGGAATAGGAATGTGAATGTACCTTTTGGTCTCTAAAGGAGAAATTTGTTTGGGAGACATTTGATTTCTACCATGATGTACTTCTGGCTCTGGATCAGTATTGGATAAACTAACCTGTTGTTTAGTCACTAAGTCCTGTCCAACTCTTTTTCAACCCTATGGACTTGTAGCCCATCAGGCTCCTCTGTCCCTGGGTTTTCCCAGGCAAGAATGCTGGAGTGGGTTGCCAACCTAGTTAGGTCTTTAAATGTGATGAGTCATATGAATACATTGTTTGATTCAAAGTTATTTTTATTGAGAATAGAAACATGGTGAAGTGTGACACATCATAGTGGGTTCACAGTCATCGAGTTGGCTTAAAACAGGCCTTTAAAAAATTGATTTTCCAGCCATACTGACATATAATTGACAAAATAATATATATTTATGATGTACAACTTGATGTTTTGATATTCTTATACATTATGAAATGATTACTACAGTCAAGCTAATTAACATGCTCATCATCTTACATAGTTATTTTATTGTTGTTGTAAGAACATATAAGATGTACTCAGTAAATTTCAATATATAGCATGCAATATAGTATTATTCAAGCATACAATATAGTATTAACTGTGCTGTACATTTGATCTCAGAATTTACTCTTTCTGCATCATTAGAACCTTGTACCCTTTAACCAACATCTCCGCATATTCCCCAGACTTCTGCCTCTGGAAACCACCTTTCTACTTTTTTGCTTCTATGAGTTTGACATTTTAAATTCCATATATATAAGTAAGAACACAGTATTTGTCATTCTGTGTTTGGCTTATTTCAGCTGGCATAATGTCACTTAATTTCATTGATGCTATCAAGAATGGCATGATTTATCTTTTTATAAGGCTGAATAATATTTCATTGTATGTATATACCACATTTTTTATCCATTCATCTGTAGATGGACATTTAGATTGTTTCAGAATCATAGCTATTGTGAACAATGCTACAATGAACATTGGAGAACACATATGTCTTCTAGATACTGGTTTCGTTTCCTTTGGATATATACCCAGAAGTAGGATTGCTGGATCATATGATAGTTCTATTTTTAATTCTCAGAGGAATCTTTTATATTGTTTTCTACAATGTCTGTACTAAGTTACATTCCCACCAACAATGTACAAGGGTTCTCGTTTCTTCACATTGTTGTCAAGATTTGTTCTTTTGTCATTTTGATAGTAGTCATTCTAATGGATGTAAGGTGATATCTCATTGGGGTTTTGATTTTCGTTTCCCTGATGGTTAGTGATACTAGGCAATTTTTCATATACCTGTTGGCCATTTGTATGTTTCTTTTGGGCTTCCCTGGTGACTCAGATGGGAAAGAATCCGCCTACAATGCAGAAGACCCAAGTTCAATCCCTGGCTCAGAAAGATTCCCTGGAGAATGAATGGCTACCCACTCCAGCATTCGTGTTTCTTTTGAAAGATATCTATTCAGGTCTTTTGCCAATTTTTAAATCAGATTAACTGGTTTTGTTTTTATAATACTGAGTTTTATCCATAAATTTTGGATTTTAATCCCATTTTCGGTATATGATTTGCAAATATATTCTTCCATTCTATAGGCCTTTTCACTCTGCTGGTTATATCCTTTGCTGTGCAGAGGCTTTTTATCATTTGTATTTCTTTGCTCTTCTTTTCTATGCTTTTGGGATCATAAAAAAAAAGAAATCATTGTCCAGAAAATAGGTCTGTTTTATATAGTTCTGCCTCTTGGCCTTCTGATATAAAAATCTGATATCTTATCTCAGATCAAACTGAGTGTCCGCCCTCAATCTGATTGTGATGACTGCTTTCTCAACTGAGGTGTGCGTGTCTTCCTTAGTCAGAGGAGCCTGGCAGGCTACAGTCCATTGGGTCGCAGAGTCAGACAGGACTGAAGTGACTTAGCATGCATGCAAGCGCGTCTTCCATAGAAAAACTCTTCAGTAGTTTCATAGCTCATATTGCCTAGATTTGTTTTTATATGTTTACTCATCTCAGAGGCCAACATCTTTATAGGCATTTGGCTACCATTCCTTAAATTCAAGGAAATATTTCTTTCTGAATTGCTGCAGGAGCCTGAGACCAACTTCACCAATGCCTCAGCTTCTCTGAATGTACCACGTTGTCCTCCCTTGTGACTGTTGTCTCCCGTCTCTAATGTTCCATTGATTTTCTTAATAGATCAGTTTAGATATTGATAATGTTGAACTTGACCTGAGCCCTGTGCTCCTGGAAAAAACGATGATTAGTAAATTTCCTCCAGTCCTTCCCTGTTTTATGTTCCAGGAAAAAGCTTACTTCAAAGAACCAAACTTTCTCTTCTTAGATAAGACTCACTAACACCCTCCTTTGCTTACCTGTGGTGAAGCCAGACATAGACCCTCCGATTTCCCATTCTTTGTCTCATAAATGATTTGTTGAACTGTTTGTCCCCACTGACCAGTCTGAATGGAATCCTTGAGTTGACCAAATTTAGGCAAGTTTCTCTTGCTCTTCCAGGCACCTGAACTTTGCGACACCCCTGGTGTTAAAGGGCTTTGAATTAGAGCTGCTGCTGCTGCTAAGTCGCTTCAGTCGTGTCCGACTCTGTGCGACCCCATAGATTGCAGCCCACCAGGCTCCCTCGTCCCTGGGATTCTCCAGGCAAGAACACTAGAGTGGGTTGCCATTTCCTTCTCCAATGCAGGAAAGTGAAAAGTGAAAGTGAAGTCACTCAGTCATGTCCTACTCTTAGCGACCCCATGGGGTGCAGCCCACCAGGCTCCTCTGTCCATGGGACTCTCCAGGCAAGAAAACTGGAGTGGAGTGCCATTGCCTTCTCCGTTGAATCAGTGCAGTCCCTACTTAGCAGCCTCTCCAGGTGATCATCTGACTGCAAGGAAAGAGCTTCCTTGATCAGCTGTCCCATCCCCTCACCTGCTTATCTCATGCCCTTGGACCAGTTTCCTTCTAGCCTTTTCTCTTCCCTATAAAAAGAAAATTCCTTTCTTGTATGACCTTTCAGATGTTTGCAAATCTTACAATCTGACCATTCTATTGCAACAGTTACCTTCCCCGATTGCAACAGATCTTTTGATAAAATCTTTATTCTGACAAGCTTTCTTATCCCCAAGACTGGGTTAGATTAATCCTCAGGAGAATTCCAAGGCATCATGTGACTTATCCTAATCAGAGCCTTAGTCACACCGGGGAACAAGGCTGTGTTCTTGCCTTGATTCCTTCCTAGAATGTGAGCTTCTTGAGGTCAGTCTCTGTGTCCAATTTACTTTGTAGTCCTGACCCCTCATAGAGTTCTAGGACATTTTAGAGGTCCAAGTAAGCCTTAACTATTAATTAATTTAGTTAAAAACCAGCTTTTTTCCCTGTGAAGATGGACAACTGCTTTGAGAATCTTTTCTAACCAGTCACTTCCATGGATGAATGAAGTGGGTAAGGGCAAGGGGGATCACAATGAAGATAATTCTTCTACTTTAGCATAAGAATAACTTTAATGCCCAGGAGGGGTGATTTAGATTAGACAAAGGTTTGCCACCCTCCACTGTCCCTTATAAAACTATCTGGGAAAGCAATTTTGATTATTGTTTTAGAGGCCATCAGTTCTAGAAAAATATCCCAAAGAAAATGGGTTTTTTTATTCTTTCTGGCTCAAAATAGAGACTTATATACTTCTGGAGACGGAAGGAATACTAGCTTCAATTTATCAAACACATAAAATGCTAACTGTGCCATTTGATTGAACCTTTATGACACACATCACCAAGATATGATTTATGTTACACCAGAAATGCTGCCTCCTCACTCCCCACTCCAGTCAAGAGATCCAGCCTAGCCTCAAGGACTCCAGCTTAAATCCTCAAGGAAGGTAATAAAGGAAACTGGTTCCTATGTTCAGAAATTGTCCCTGCCTTGAATCAAAATGTCTTTAGAATGCCAAAAATTTTTTTTGGTTTGCTTTTTTTTAAAAAAAAGGATCTTCCATTTCTGTAATTCAGATTCCTTGCCTAAGTTTCTGATCCATTATTAATCTCAGTAGGATCTGTGACTTTCTGATATTCAAACCATTTGCCTGGGAACTTGTCTTCATTACCTCTGTGCTTTGTGGCAGCTTAGTCTATCTCAGTTCTCACTGTCTGGCCCTGATACTATCCATCAGTTTCTAATCCTAATCTTGAACCTGATGTTGCTGTTGTTCCAGCTCATACTGACATACCACAGGCTGCTCTTCTTCTTGTGTAAATGCTCCTCCCTACTTGCTATGCTGTTGGTTGACTACTTGTCTTACACTTTTGCAGGCTGCTGCTCACAGTTCTAGGAATGTACCACATAGTTCAGAAACAAAACATATGGAACACATCTATGTATTTTAATTAAATTCAATCAAAGTAATAAATGTTCGTAGTGTAAAAAGTAATTGGAAAGTACAGTATAGAGGGGAGATTGCAGTGGAGAAACATGACAAACTCTACTCAGCCTGATGATTAAGTCCAACATCAACAATGATGAGTCGTGTTGAGAGTATGTACCCAGGACACGATACAGTGAAAAGGGCGCTTTACCTCTGAGGTCTTCTTCTCCAAAGCCCATAACCCTAAAATAATCTTGAGGAAAATATCAGACAAATTCCAATTGAGAGACATCCTACAAAATACCTGACCAGTATTCCTCACAACTATCAAGGTTATTTTTTTTTTTAATGTCCAAGCAATTGTTCCACTCGTGAGAGCCCGTGGAGACATGGCAACTAAATACTATATAATGTGGTGACCTGGAAGGAATCCTGAAACACAGAAAGAGACACGAGATAAAAGCTAAAATCTGAATAGAGCATGGACTTTGCCTAATAATAATGTACCAGTATTTATTCATTAATTGTAAGCAATGTACTACAATACTAAAATCTAATGTTAAATAGTAGGGGATATTGGGTGTGGACTATATGGACATGGTATGATCTCAAGTTTTCTGTAAATTCTGTTCTTCAAAAACTGTTCCTCAAACAAGTCTATTTTTTAAAGGTAAATAACATAGATAAGTTATATGAGTAAAAAGAAAAAATAGCAGCTCTTCCCATCATATCCCAGTGGCAACAGTTTTGAATTCATTGACTTGTTTCTCGCGGCTGTACTACATTTCTAAATAGTAGGTCTTTGTGAGAATTTTTTTTCATGTATCCAAAAGCTGTGACATATAGTAATTCACATTACTACAATTATGTAATCTTGTTCACTGTTAACTAAATTGTGTTCTTATTACTTTTTTACTTGAGGCATGGTTTGCTTTTTCTGAAATTAATAATTGTTTCTTTTAATTTTCTTGATTATCCATGTATATATTGGTAATTTCCCCCCAACACTCCAAAAGTTACATGAGTTAAGCCTCATGATATTATTTTCTAGAATAACAGACATCAGAAAGCCAGCCAGTTTTGTTTTATTGTGGCACCTCCCTCCTGTAGACCTCTGTTCCCTTGCTCTACTCTAGATCCATGCCTCAGCTACCAGTCCAAGACTTCTCTTTGTCTTCTTTCCAGTGAATTCTGTGGTTTTTGGATCAAATATCATCTTTCTTGGCTTATTTTCTCATTTAAATAGAGTATGTTATGTTCTCTAGTGTCTTTTTTTCTGCTTCCCATTTTTAAACATAAGATTAAGATTACATTTTTATCGACAATATGTATGTGCTTAGTCTGAGACGAAAAATAGTCCTATAGGGGTACATTAGGAAAAAACATAATTTCCTTGCTTGAGATCCCTAGAAAACTGAGTTCAAGGGGAAAACTTATGTCCATATCTATCTATCTGCAATCCCAGAAACCTAGTAGTGATAGGAAACTAAAAGTAAGGTGGGAAAGAAGGGGAACAACAAAGAGTTCATTACCTAGCTGGTCTCAGGTTTGTGGTAAGAGCAGCAGATCGCTTGGTCTTGTAGGATGTCTTCAGAGAGGTCATTTGCTGTTGCCCAGTTGCTCAATCATGACCAATTCTTTGCGACCCCAGGGACCACAGCACGCCAGGCTCCCCTGTGCTTCACTATCTCCTGGAGTTTGCTAAAACTCATGTCCATTGAGTCAGTGATGACATCAAACCATCTCATCCACTGTTGCCTCCTTCTCCTCCTGCCCTCAGTCTTTCCCAGCATCAGGGTCTTTTCGAACGAGTTGGCTCTTCATATCAGGTAGCCAAAGTATTGGAGCTTCAATTCAGAATCAGTCCTTCCAATGAATATTCAGGGTTGATTTCCTTTAAGATTGACTGGTTTGATCTCTTTGTTGTCCAAGAGACTCTCAAGAGTCTTCTCCAGCACCACAGTTCAAAAGCATCAATTCTTGGACGCTCAGCCTTCTTTATTGTCCAACTTTCACATCCATACGTGACTACTGGAAAAACCATAGCTTTGACTGTATGGACCTTTGTCAGCAAAGTGATGTCACCTCAATGGAGATAAGTTTGAGCAAACTCTGGGAGATAGTGAAGGACAGGGAAGCCTAGTGTGCTGCAGTCCATGGCTTGCAAAGAGTCAGACACGACTTAGCAAGTGAACAACAACAATCTCATACCTGTGTCTCTGCTTCTCTACTGCCTCTCACTTCTTTAAACTGATTGTTTTCATAGTTATTCCTTTTTCTGTAAATGGTATTATTGAAATGCCAGCTTCTGATTTCCTAGCGTGGGGCATTTTCTCTTTAGTCCCCCTGAAGAAGATGAAGACTTGGTTTTCTTTCTACCCTTCTGCTTCCATCACATGAAAACACCCTTCAAACATTTAAACCCCACCCATCCTGCCAATGCAATGTAATTTTGGCTAAAGCAATAATCATATTTAGTTTATCATTTAAACAATATTAGGGAGTGGAACTCCCAGAATGGCAGAGTAAGTGCGTATGAGAACCCACTCCATAAAAGCAATGAAAATAAAGGCAGTTCAGTTCAGTTCAGTTGCTCAGTTGTGTCCGACTCTTTGCGACCCCATGAATTGCAGCACGCCAGGCCTTCCTGTCCATCACCAACTCCTGGAGTTTACCCAGACTCACGTCCATCGAGTCCGTGATGCCATCCAGCCATCTCATCGTCTGTCATCCCCTTCTCCTCCTGCCCCCAATCTCTCCCAGCATCAGAGTCTTTTCCAATGAGTCAACTCTTTGCATGAGGTGGCCAAAGTACTGGAGTTTCAGCTTTAGCATCATTCCTTCCAAAGAAATCCCAGGGCTGATCTCCTTCAGAATGGACTGGTTGGATCTCCTTGCAGTCCAAGGGACTCTCAAGAGTCTTCTCCAGCACCACAGTTCAAAAGCATTAATTCTTTGGCGCTCAGCCTTCTTCACAGTCCAACTCTCACATCCATACATGACTGCTGGAAAAACCATAGCCTTGACTAGATGGACTTAGTCGGCACAGTAATATCTCTGCTTTTGAATATACTATCTAGGTTGGTCATAACTTTTCTTCCAAGGAGTAACCGTCTTTTAATTTCATGACTGCAATCACCATCTGCAGTGATTTTGGAGCCCAAAAATATAAAGTCTGACACTGTTTCCACTGTTTCCCCATCTGTTTCCCATGAAGTGATGGGATGCCATGATCTTTGTTTTCTGAATGTTGAGCTTTAGGCCAACTTTTTCACTGTCCTCTTTCACTTTCATCAAGAGGCTTTTGAGTTCCTCTTCACTTTCTGCCATAAGGGTGGTATCATCTGCATATCTGAGGTGATTGATATTTCTCCCTGCAATCTTGATCCCAACTTGTGTTTCTTCCAGTCCAGCGTTTCTCATGATGTACTCTGCATAGAAGTTAAATGAGCAGGGTGACAATATACAGCCTTGACGGACTCCTTTTCCTATTTGGAACCAGTCTGTTGTTCCATGTCCAGTTTTAACTGTTGCTTCCTGACCTGCATACAGGTTTCTCAAGAGGCAGGTCAGGTGGTCTGGTATTCCCATCTCTTTCAGAATGTTCCACAGTTGATTGTGAACCACACAGTCAAAGGCTTTGGCATAGTCAATAAAGCAGAAATAGATGTTTTTCTGGAACTCTCTTGCTTTTTCCATGATCCAGCAGATGTTGGCAATTTGATCTCTGGTTCCTCTGCCTTTTCTAAAACCAGCTTGAACATCAGGAAGTTCATGGTTCACGTATTGCTGAAGCCTGGCTTGGAGAATTTCGAGCATGACTTTACTAGCATGTGAGATGAGTGCAATTGTGCGGTAGTTTGAGCACTCTTTGGCATTGCCTTTCTTTGGGATTGGAATGAAAACTGACTTTTTCCAGTCCATTGGCCACTGCTGAGTTTTCCAAATTTGCTGGCATATTGAGAGCACCACTTTCACAGCATCATCTTTCAGGATTTGAAATAGCTCAACTGGAATTCCATCACCTCCACTAGCTTTGTTCATAGTGATGCTTTCTAAGGCCCACTTGACTTCACATTCCAGGATGTCTGGCTCTAGATGAGAGATTACACCATCATGATTATCTGGGTCATGAAGATCTTTTTTGTACAGTTCTTCTGTGTTTTCTTGCCACCTCTTCTTCATATCTTCTGCTTCTGTTAGGTCCATAACATTTCTGTCCTTTATTGAGCCCATCATTGCATGAAATGTTCCCTTGCTGTCTTTAATTTTCTTGAAAAGATCTCTAGTCTTTCCCATTCTGTTGTTTTCCTCTATTTCTTTGCACTGATTGCTGGGGAAGGCTTTCTTATCTCTTCTTGCTATTCTTTGGAACTCTGTATTCAGAACTGTCAAATCAACTTTTTCAGATCTGTGTAAATTAACTTGAAAGAATCTAAGGAGTGTTTATTCAGAAAAACTGCTAAAACTTGGTAAGAACATAAGCTTCCTAGCATTTTAACTTGCACTATTTCCATCTTCCCCTTCCAAGTTCCACAGTGCAAACCAGTATCGTAGCTGCCACTTCATGAAGGGGGCTGACCAGGTTTAGAACTCCTTAAAATATTTCTTCCCTAGACAATTGCTACTATTTGATATGTATGGAAATTTCCAGAAAATTCTTATTCAGAGGGTTAGTCATTATTTGACTAGACTCATAGCTTGTTCAGTGGAAAAGGCCTCATCCTTAGGGTGTTTATCAAAAATAATCAGAGATAACAAGATAATGACCAAAAGGCTCCAAAAGAATATCTGAGAAATGGGATGTTTATAGGAGGATTTGAAAAGATTCAACATGTTACTGGAAATCTAGAAGAACATGCATTTATACACACTATTTACATGTTCAGAAAAAAACTGAGAACACCCTTATCTGTCACAGGGTTTTGTACAATCAGGAATTTAAAGCTAATTCAGAGCGGCAAACTGCCATAACCCCAATATACACACACAGCAACCTTAGGCAAAAAGTAGATGACTTATTGGTTCAAGGCATGTAAGGGAATCTATGTTCAATCACTGGCTGACTACAAAAATAATCAAGGAGAGATATTAGTAGCTAAACACCATAAGATATACACACTTGACAGAATCTGTTCAGAAAAATTCAGTAAACAAACAAAAAATAGCAACAAAGTAACAGCAACAATAATAAGCCATGGAGGGGGTGGGTCCCTAAGTTTCAGAACTGTCCCGTTATACCTTCTAAAATTCCCCTTTTCTATTAAAATTATGAGACATATAAAACAAAAATGAAACAAAACAATAAAACCACAAAAATATTGCCCTACCACAGAGGAAAAAAACAGCTAATAGAAATTGTCCTTGAGGAAGCCTAAGTGTTGGTGCTGCTAGTTGAAGACTTTAAATCAGCTAGTATAGATATTTTTAAAAAGTTAAAGGATACTATATGAAAAGAATTAAAAGGAAGTATAACAATAACATCTCACTGAACAGAGAATATCAATAAAGAGACAGAAATTATAAGAAAATCTAAATAGAAAGTTTGGAGTTGAGAAACAAAATATCTGGCATGAAAAATGCATCAGAGGGACTCAACAACAGATTGAATTTTCAGAAGAATCATTGAACTTGCTGGTAAGTCAACTGAGGAAAAGATTTTTTAAAAAAAGGAAGAAAAATTAATAGAGCCTAAGAGACTTGTGGGACACCATCAAGCGTCCGATGTAGATAATGAGAGTTCCAGAAAGAGATAAGGGAGATCAAGAGGCACAGGGGTCATTTGAAGAAATAATGACCAGAGACATTCTCAGTTTGATGAAAAACATTAATCTGTAGATCCAAGAAGCTCAACAAACCCAAACAGGGAAAACTCAAATTGATGTGCACTTAGATACATCATAGTCAAATTGTCAAAACACAGCAACAAAAGGAGAATCTTGAAATCAGCAAGGAAAAAAAAAATGACTCATCATTTCAAGGGATCCTCAGTAAAACATTTGATTTCTTATCAGAAGCTAGGGAGGCCAAATGCAGAGGGATGACATATTCAAAGGGCTGAAAGAAAAAGACTGCCATTCAAGAATTTAACATCTAGCAAAACTATCCTTAAAAAATAAAAAGAGAAACAGAGACTTTCCCAGATAAGCAGAAACTGAGAGATCTGTGATAAGAAAGCCTAAATTACAAGAAATATTAAAAGGAGTTGTTCAGGCTGAAATTAAAGAACACTAGACAGAAACTCAAATCCACATAAAGAACACTCTTAAAGGAAACTATATAAAAAAATATAAAGGACAATATAAATGTAGTTTTGCCTATAACCCCTTTTGTCTCCTGACTTAAAAAATAACAATGTAGAGCTATAATTATAAAACTGTATTGGTGGGTTTATAACGTAGAAAATGTGATTCATATGACAATAATAGAACAAAGGAGGGACAAGGAACAAGAGCTATATTGGAGCAAAGTATTTTTGTTGTATTGAAATTAAAGTGGTATTAATCCAAACTAGATTGTTTAAATTAAGGTACTAATGGTAATATTGAGAGCAACCATTGATATAATAACTAAAAAAAAAAAAGAATTAAAATGGTACATTAAAAATACCTATTTAACATACAAATAAAAGGAAGTAGTAGAGGAATAAAGAAACAAAAATACTTAGAAAACAAATATCAAAGTGGTATGCATAAATTCTACCTCATCAGGAGTTACATTAAAATGTAGATGGATAAAATAATCAAAAGGTAAGGACTGGCAGAATGAGTTTTTAAAATAATTTAAAGACCCACACATAATCTAACTTGTGGCTTCCCTGGTAGCCCAGCAGTAAAGAATCCACCTGCAATGCAGTAGATGCAGGAGACACGGGTTTAATCCCTGGGTTGGGAAGATCCCTGGAGCAGGGCATGGCAATCCACTCCAGTATTCTTGCCTGGAGAATCCATGAACAGAGAAGCTTGGAGGGCTACAGTCCATAAGGTCACACACAGTCGGACATGACTGGAGCAACTTTGCATACACGCAATCTAACTTGTGTAAAGAGATATGCAAAGACACAAATGGGCTGCAAGTTAAAAGGATTGAAAACAGAAATTTCAGGGAAACAGTAACTAAAATAGAGCTGGAGTGGCTATGCTAAAAACAGTCTCAGCTGGGCCAGGAAGGAAGTCATAATTCCTCTCTATCTGCTTAACTTCTATTTGTCTAGAACTAATATTTTTCTTATTTGCTTTATTTTCTGTGTTTATGATTACATCCAAATTTCTATCAAATTGTCTACATTTACCTTCAAAACATTCAAATATCTGCATCAGATATTCAGAAATTAATATTTCATCTTCCTAATAGATTATCTGAAGAGCCTTCTGCCATGCTCCAATATGAATGGGTTATCCTCTCTACCTGCAATTTTCATCCTGAGATCTCCTCTCATAAGCATCATGTTAATTACCTTCATCTCTGTTGGGTTGGCGGAGAAGGCAATGGCACCCCAGTCCAGTACTCTTGCCTGGAAAATCCCATGGACGGAGGAGCCTGATGGACTGCAGTCCATGGGGTCGCTAAGAGTCAGACACGACTGAGCGACTTCACTTTCACTTTTCACTTTTATGCATTGGAAAAGGAAATGGCAACCCACTCCGATGTTCTTGCCTGGAGAATCCCAGGGATGGGGGAGTCTGGCGAGCTGCCGTCTATGGGGTTTCACAGAGTCGGACACCACTGACATGACTTAGCAGCAGCAGCAGAGACTTAGCAGCAGCTGTTGGGTTGAAAGTACTGATTTTGTTTTTTCAGGTTTTCTTTCTTGGTTTGTTCTTTCATTTTGGTAGAACTCAGCCTCCAGTACCCTAAGAGAAGGGAACAAGAAAAATATATTTTAAAAAACTTGCCTGACTGAAATTTATTTATTCTACCCTGAAACTTGATTAAAATTTGACTTGATTTAGAATGTTAGATTAGAAGTCATTTTCTTTCAGAATTTTGAAGGCATAATTTCAGTTGACTTTCAACTTCTAGTCCAATGAGAAGTATGCAACAATTTTGATTTTTGATTCTTGTTATGTGACATATTGTTTTTCTAAAACACTGTCTCCAGTGTACTAAAATTTAATAATAATATATCTTGGCATAAGTGCATTTCATCTTTTGAGTGGGCAGTCTGTGGGCTCTTCTTAATCACTTTCCTAAGGATGTAAAGGAAAGATTTATTTTGCATATAAAATGGAGTGATCAGTGCAAGACACACAGAAATAAAATGCAATTGCCCAAAGCTAAGTGGCTCCTAGTCACTGATCTAGGAACACTGTGGCATAGGTAGTAGTAGTTCTTGATTAGCTCAAGAAAGAGGAAGAAGAGGTATTTAACACAAATGAATGAATTGTTTACTTTAAACACGTATTCAACCCCAACTGTAGTGACTAAAGCAATAAAACAGAGACTGGCATAATGAAGTTTTTAATGGGTCAAGTTGATAGCTCTGAGTGACTTTTAGGGAAAGGTTTCCTCTTATCAAATTATAACAGACATTCTGACTTTAGTCAAATGTTCTAATATGAAATAGTCTTTCAGACTCAGAACTCCTTTTATGTTTTTCATATCTACAAACATCTGTCATTGCCATCTCGAACATATATAAACATCTTTGGGAGGTGAAAATTCTTGGAAAATTTTGTTAAATAGGATTGGAATGAAGTTTAAGGGAACATATCCTTTTATCAAAATCCTGTGCTAAAGTTTTTCTTTTAAATTTTTTCCTGAAGCTGAAATCAAAGCATTCGTCCTAAAATATAATGCTTTGAGTGCATGAAATTTCATGATTATTTTACAAATATACTGTAAAAGTAAAAAATATTAAGGCAGAGAGGAAGGGGCTATGTTTAACTTGGAAATTTGGCAAATATTTTGATTGGATATTATTTTATTTGTAGTATTTGCCTCTTTAAATCTTACAACATAAAGAAATTATATGTGGGCAGGAAACCATTTACTGTCAGGTTTTCCTTAGTATACTTTTCTTCTTTTCTCATCTGTGAAGATTGACAGAGGGCATTTAAAGAAGTTTTATTCTTCTTAATCGTCTTGGGAGATGAACTTACTAGGCACAACTATAGTTAATGGTTCTATTCCCAGTTACTTTAATTATTAGAGCAAAAAATGTTAATTCCTACCAGTCATAATACTTTGATAGTTTATTGAACTTCACCAGAGGGAAAACACTATTAAGGATATGGTTCATTAGGTCTGTGCTCTCATCCATTGAACTTAGACATTTATCTAGAAACTAGATAAATGACACAAAGCAAAAAAACTTTAAAGTGAGAAATGTAACATGTCCATGATTTGCTTTCATTATCTTGATATTATTAGTGGAATCAAAGGCTAGTAAATGTTGAATGAGCCTTGCAAACTCAATTTTTAAAATCATGTACTCTTTGAAAAATAATTTTTGGTTGCAATGTTTAAGAAAATCACATTTCTAGATTCTCAAGATATTCTTGAATTTTCTCTTATTCAACCACTGAAAAATTGTTAATTGCATAATGAAGATACTTAATTGAGATAGGAAAAGGAAAACGAGACTGATACAGAAAATAAAGTGTTAACTGCTACAGAAACTTGAGAAGACAGAAATTATCAAAGATTTAGAACTGTATTTTAACATTGACTAACTCAAGGAACAGATATAAGGCTGGAAGTCCAACTAAAAAGTATTTATTTACCTGAATCACTATGGGTAACAATGTGCCATTTTGAATTGAGAGAATGCTCACCTCTCAATATTCTGACAGTTCTACCATTTATTCTCACATCTAAAAATAAATTTACAAATAGTCAAGTTGTCCTGATCTTTTGAATTTAGCATTTAAATCCTGAATTCCCACCAAAGGGTACATGTTCTTCCAAGCAGAATAGTCCTGAAGATTTAAGATTTTATTCAATCTAAAAGGAGAACTCGCATTTTTCTTCCCACTCAACCCCCCTCCTTTCATGACAATATAGTCTGCAATGACTGGCTGAGTGATAAATCATACAGAACCTAAATTAATTCCATGAGCCTTTTTAATGTTGACTTTTAACTCACAAAAGCACACTATCATATGAGAGGATTATACCACCAGACTTCAAATAACCCCATGAATAACTCTATTGTGGTGATTGTATTAAAGTGTGTTTAAGTGGTTTGAATGGCCACATACTCTTAAAGACCATACTTTGTAAGCACAAATTAGTTAAAAAACAAATCTCCAAGGTGCTGCCAGGAGTGATCTCCCAAACTATTTCAAACACACAATTTCCCTGGGTAGTATTCACCATGGAAGTTGTTCTCATCGTGACAAATGCTAAAGTTGTCCATAAGAGGCTTTCCTTCATCTAGCAGAAAGTCAAGAGAGCAGAAGGAGACTGAACTCAAATTTACATGGTTCACACGTTGTATTTCTCCCAACTTTGTTTCATAAATAAACAATTTTCATAAATCTTCAAGCCTACAGACATTTGAATTAAGAACAGCAAATTTTTTTGGGAAATGTTTTGTAATTGTATTTTTGTTATCTTTTAATCCAGTCATTTTTTGTGAAAGTGTGTTAGTCACTCAGCTGCTCTTTGCAGCCCCATGGACTGTAACCTGCCAGACTCCTCTGTCCCTGGGATTCTCCAGGTGAGTATACTGGAGTGGGTTGCCATTTCCTTCTGTAGGGGAGCTTCCCCATCCCGAAATCAAACCCAGGTTGCAGAGTCGGACACAACTGAGCAACTAAGCACAGCACAGCTCCTGCATTGCAGCGGGACTCTACGATCTGAGCCGCCAGGGAAGCTGTCCATTATTTGTGAGAGTTCAAATATCCAAGTGTTTCAGTGTTTGTTTAATCTTATGTTACTAATTTTAAATTTTATCGCTTTATAGTAAAAGAATGAGGTTTATTTAATTTTCACTTTTTAAAATTATCAGTGTTTTCTTTGTGGTCTTATTTGTGATCAACTTGTGTAAAGTTCCATGAATTCTCAAAAAATACTTGTCTTCTATTTATACGGTGTGGAGTTAAATGTCTGTGTGTGTGTGTGTGTGTGTGTGTGTGTGTGTGTGTGTGTGTGTGTGTATATATATGCGGGAGACCTGGGTTCCATCCCTGGGTTGGGAAGATCCCCTAGAGGAGGGCATGACAACCCACTCCAGTATTCTTGCCTGAAGAATCCCATGGACAGAGGAGACTGGGGGCTATAGTCAGGGGGTTGCAGAGTCAGACATGACTAAACAACTAAGCACGTGTATATATATACATCCTGGAGGAGGGCATGGAAACCCACTCCAGTATTCTTGCCTGGAGAATCCCCATGGACAGAGGAGCCTGGCGGGCTACAGTCCATGAGGTCACAAAGAGTCTGACATGACTGAGCGATTAAGCACAAGCATGTGTATATATATATATATATATATATATATATATATATATATATATATATAAAATTTAGTTAACAACTAAACTTTTAAAATTATGCTATTCAGATACCATATAAGCTTACTGTATTACCAACTCAACATGTCAAATACAAATAGAATTGTTATAGTATATTTTATAGCTGTTTATATATTTTAATGATGTTATATATACAATCACTTATGTCTGTTATAGAGTTATCTTTTATAAAAGTAAAATAATCTTTGCCCTCTCTAGTGCTCTTTCCTTACCTTGGGTTCTACTCTGACCAGCATTAACAACATATCTGCTTTTTTTTTAATTCTGGGTTTTTTTTCTTTTTTTACTTTGTAGTATATATGTTACCTTAAAATATTCTAATTTTGTTTGACAGTGTGACTCTTTGCAAAGAGCACATAATTTACTCTGTATTTTTGGCTCAATCTGAGAATATACATGTTTTTAGTTGAAAAATTTAGCTCATTGATTGTTATTGTCATAGCTGACATCTTTGTATATGTTAACATGTCATTTTGTGCTTCTTTGATATTTCTATTCTTAATTTTGTGTCATGAACACTAAAATTTACCTACTTTGTATGTGTGTATGTGTGAGACTTTCAGTTTTATTTGAGGACCTTACTGAGGACTATAGCCCAAGAGAGAGTCTCAACTCTGAGGAACTGCTCCCATGAGTTGGAGGAGGAGCCAGGATGTATATAAATCTAAAATTTACCTACTTATTCTAGTGATTTTGATAATGTCCACTTTTTATCATTCTACTAATGATTACCATCATACTAAATAAATAAATTCATGTTTCCTTAATGATTAATATAACAAATAAAATATGTAATACAAAAAATTAATACTCCATCCACCCAATGTCCAGGTTATTCTTAAATGTTTTATACTATATGTTCTTTTTTTTTTTAATGATCTTTGCTTCTTGTTTTGAATTATTTTAAAAACCTTTTCATTAATTCTACATTTCATTGTCTTTGATGTTTACAACTAATTCTTCAATGCCATTATTAAATTTTATATTTACTTTGTCTCTCATTTAGCTGAATGTGTCTTTTTTATTGGTTTATCTCAGTTTATTTAAGAACAGATGAGTGGCTTATGTCCTAAGGCCTTTCATTACTGAAAAAATTCTTGAGCCTCAATCTTTTTTTTTTCCTCAAAACTAGATGGTACTCTATTTTCTTCTAGTTTATTATGAAATGTTTATTTTGTTTACTGTAAGTTATCTAAGGCAAGCTCAATTCTTATTCTAGGATATAAAATCTATTTTATTTTTCCTAATGCCTCTATGATCTTTCCTTTTGCTTGGAATTCTCTACCTAATGTTGGAGTATATTTAAATAGCAGCCTCTTTTTATAGTGATGTCTTTTCATTAAGCTGAGCCTGCTCAATCTATCAGTCTTTCTTCAGATCAGGAATTGTCTGCTAGTCTGAAATGTCACTTGTCTTTCATTTGTCCTCCTTCTTTCATTTGTGTTCTGCATTCTATTTCTATGGTCTTTTCTTTCATAGTTGAATTTTTCCTTTTCTCATTATAGTAGTTATATAGTAGTATATCTTCCTTACTGCAAGAACATTTTTCTGTACCTGCAATTTATTACCTAAAACAGTGTCTTCAATGCTGCAGATGCATTTCTTTGCTTCTTTTTATCTTTCACTTGGTTCCCAGCCAACTCCCCTTTTATCTCAGTCTGTTGTCTCATCTTTTACTTTCCTATTCATAGAATCTAAATTTTCCTGCATTTGGGAAAATAAAAGGAGAGCTTTAAAAAAAATTCTTGTAGTAAATGTTCTTCAAAACTGTGCTGTTCAGGGACTTCCCTGGTGGTCCAGTGGCTAAGACTGCACACTGCTAGTGGGTCCAGGTTCGACCCTTGGTCAGAGAAGTAAATCCACGCCGTGCAACAAAGAGTTCACATGCTGCAGCTAAAGATCCCACATGAGACCCTGTGCAATAAAATAAATACATACACAAATATTTAAAAAACAAAGACTATGCTGTTCTTCTATATCATAAAAGTGATGTTTGAATTTGGCACTGCAGAACTTTTTCCTAGGGCTCATATTTTTTTTTCTATACATTTATAAAACAGGAAAAATCTATGTAGTCCAGTCTTCTCCTTGTCTATCTGGTTGCTCTCAGATCCATTTTCTTAGATATTAGGTTGGATGGCTGGCTAATATGTATTATTTTAATCCAATTTTCTGGATATTTAAAGTCTCTTTACTGATGTACATCTTCTGGTCAAAGAAATACCTTGGTCCTACTGCCTGAGTTTCTTACTGTGACAAATGCGGTTTATGCTTGGGTAATATAAGGCAACTATGTGTTATTCTCTTGCTGTGGCTCTTCCCACTGACCTCTTTTACATATCCAGATATAAATTGACACCTGCTTTAAATTTCTGAGCCCTCCCAGCTCTTCTTTTGGAATTTCTGTCAAGTTACATAGAAAAGTGAAATTTCAGGAATGGGTGTGGGGACAAGTGGGGAGTGGGGAGGTTGCTCATGAAACTGTCCTCCCTAGAAAGCACCTTCTACCCAATGTGAAGGTGGTTTGCTTCTCGATGGTTGATATGGGCCTCTTGTCTTTAATATAGGGAAACACACTCTATAGGTGGATATACAGAAATCTCTCACTATTTTTTACCCAGAACATGACCCTGCATTATAGCATCCTGTGCCTACATTTTAGAAAATGAAAATTTCCATTATTTTTGCTTCATTGTATTGCCTTTATTCATTTGTCCCACATAAGTTGATTAGCTTTATGAGGTCTATTTCTGTGCTCTCTATTCTATTCCCTTGATCTATTTATCTATTATTTGGCTAATACCACACAGAATTGATTGCTTCCCTGGTGGCTCAGACGGTAAGGCGTCTGCCTGCAATGAGGGAGACCTGGGTTCGATTCCTGGGTCGGGAAGATCCCCTGGAGAAGGAAATGGCAATCCACTCCTGCACTCTTGCCTGGAAAATCCCATAGACGGAGGAGCCGGATAGGCTACAGTCCATGGGGTCGCAAAGAATCGGACACGACTGAGCGACTTCACTTCACACAGAATTGATTACTATAACTGCATATAAAACCTTGAAATTGGGTAGTGTCAGTCCTCCAACTTTGTTCTTCTTCAGTATTATAGTAGCTATCCTGGGTCTTTTGCCTCTCCATGTAAACTTTAAAATCAGTCTGTCAATATCCACAAAACAACCTGCTGGGATTTTGATCAGGATGACATTGAATCTATAGATCAAGATGGAAAGAACTGACATCTTGACAATACTGAGTCTCCCTTTCCATGAACATGATATACCTCACCATGTATTTAGTTCTTCTTGGAATTCATCAGTTTTGTAGCTCTTGTTAATATCTTGTTAGACTTATACCTAAGTATTTCATTTGGGGAGCTGCTAGTGTAAATTGTATTGTGCTTTTAATTTCAAATTCCACTTGTTCATTGTTGGTATATAGAAAAGTAGTTGACTTTTGTTTCTTAACCCTGTATCCTGAAAACTTGTTATAACATTAGTTCCAGGAAATTTTTTGTCAGTTATTTTGTATAGACAATCACGTCACACCTTACACAGAAATAATTCAAAATGGGTCACAAAACCACAAGTAAAATGTAAAACTATAACGCTTTTACACACACACACAAATATATATATATAGGGTAAAATCTTTGGGACACAAGGACCAGGCAAAGAATTCTTAGGCTTGCTACCAAAACCATGATTCATAAAAGACAAAACTCATAACTTGATAAAAATTTAAAACTTTTGATCAGTAAAAGACTGAAGAGAAGCTACAGAGTGGGGAAAAATATTTGAAACCACATATCTCACAAAAGTAGGTGTATCTTTGACAAAAAGATATTCCATATCCAGGATATATAAAGACTCTCAAAACTCAGCAGTTCAAAAGCAAGAATCCAATTAGAACATGAGAATGGGAAAAGACACGAAGAAACGTTTCATCAGAGAAGATATACAGATGGTAGATAAACAGATGAAAAGATGCTCAGATACCATTAGCCATTAGTAGTTAGTGAAGTCACTCAGTCGTGTCCGACTCTTTGCAACCCCATGGACTGTAGCCTACTAGGCTTCTCCATCCGCGGAGTTTTCCAGGCAAGAATACTGGAATGAGTTGCCATTTCCTTCTCCAGAAGATCTTCCTGACCCAGGGATTGAACCAGGGTCTCCTGCATTGTAGGCAAACACTTTACTGTCTGAGCCACTAGGGAAGTCCTTTAGCCATTAGGGAAGTATAAAACAACCATGACTAGGTATCACTAAACAGCTACCAGAATGGCTTAGAAAAATAGTGATACTACCAAATATTGGTGAGGATGAGGACAGTCTAGATCATTCATACACTGCTGGTAGAAATGTAAAATATATATTAGTGGTACATGGAAACAAATACATTACCATATGTAAAATGGATAGCCAGTGGAAAGTTGCTGTATGATGCAGGGAGCTCAAACTGGTGCTCTGTGATAACCTAGAGGGATGGGATTGGGTGAAAGGTTCAAGATGGAGGAGACATATGTATACCTATGGTTGATTCATGTTGATGTACGGCAGAAACCAATGCAATATTATAAAGCAATTATCTTCCACCTAAAAATAAATAAAAATTTTAAATATACATTAGTGATACAGTCACATTGGAAAATAGTTTTTAAATAATACAAATAGTTTAATAATAGTCTTAAAAACTAAATATGCAAATATTTCCCAGCCTAAAAAATGTACTCTTAGGCATTTATCCTAGAGGACTGAAGATATAAATTCACACAAAAACCTGTACATGAATGTTTATAATAACTTTATTTGTAATAGCCAAAACTGGAAATGCCCCAGATATCCTTCAGCTGGTCTACGGCAAGACAAACTGGCACAGCCACACCATGGAAGAGTGCTCAGCAAGAAAAAGGAGCAACCTATTCGATCATTCATTAACCTGGAGTAATATCGCCAGAGAATTATGCTGAGTGAAAAAAAGTCAATGACAAAAGTTCACGTATCTATGATTTCATTTATGTGACATTCTTGAAATATTGAAATTGTAAGAATAAAGAACAGATTAGTGATTGCTAGGAACTGGTGAAGGGGTACAGGTAAGTGGGAAGTAGGTGAGGTTATAAATTGGTAAAAGAGAGCTACTTGTGATGATGGAGATGTTTGTATCTTGGCTGTGTCAGTGCCAATATTCTGGCCGTGATATTGCGCCAAATACTGTACTCTTAATGTACTAGGATCATGTATGTTACTAACGGGGGGAAACTGGGTGGGTAAAGGGGGTACTGGATGTCTATCATTACTTCCAACTGTGTGTGAATCTACAATTATGTCATAGCAAAAGGTTTACTTTTAAAATGGAATGTATTATAAAAAAGATATTTGAACGTTTACCAAGAAACCACAAGAGTGGCAAATTGGAAAGATTTTTAAATGGGGTGGGGAGGGAGCATAGAAGCTGCAGAGGGAAGACAGCCTTCCAAAAATAAAGATGTACCCATAGGCGATATACCTGCTGACATTAATGTACGTGTTAAGTACAGTCATGTTAAGTCATGATAAGTACATGTTAAGTCATAATAAGTACATGTTAAGTAATGCGTATGTTAAGTATAGGCGTGTTGCAGTTCATGGGGTTGCAAAGAGTCAGACATGACTGAGTGACTGAACTGAACGGAACTAAGTACAGTCACAGGCGAATGAACTGACTCAGGTCCTCCAGTTGTGACCTACAAAAAGATTTTGTTCTGAGAGAAGGAAAGATAGAAAATGAATCTCAAATTGATATGCACTGTTTCTGTAAGACATGGTTTACTTACCTCAATATGAGACCTTTGGAATAAAACCCCCATCTAAACCTTCTAGAGTTTAACTTGACTGCAGTGCCATCTGATTTGCTTGGAGGTTATTTGTTTTACAGTTCTAAGCATATTAACTGAAAATTGCTGTGAGTTGGGGATCACCTCTTATTTAGCTGGTGCTGAACAACTGTAAAACAGCAGAAATTTCTGCAGTTATTCAGGTAGCTTAATGGACAAATTGATGGCTTTTTCTTCTCTGGCCTTTGCTACCACCTTTCTGCATTTCACGTTATTTAATGTCCACTTTACCATTAAATTGCTCCAGCCCTAAAGTGATAGTTCTAATCTGATAATAATGACTAATCTCTAGTGGGAACTTACTACATGCCAGGCACATGTCAGGCACTATTTAAATACTTTATGTTTATTAAACTCATTTAATCTTCCTAACCATCGTATGGGTTAGATTTTGTTACGATCACCATTTTACGCATGAGATAGAGATGAATTAATTTATCCTAGGTGACACTAGCACTACAAATAGTGAAGCCAGGAAACAAACCCAAGTGATTTTAACTCTGGAGTTCATGCATTTAACCACTGTGCTTTTATTCCCTTCCACAAAGCCATAGTATATAGTGAAGTATAGGACAGTCCTCTAAAAGCTGTATGATACAAACATGAGATGTGACAGTTCCTGACTGGTTGTATCTTGCATTTTGGTGTAGCTGAGTGACTGAATTTGGGCTAATGGTATGTGGGCAGAAGTGATATACATCATTTCCAGGACTGACCGTAAAACCTTCCTACCATGATTTTTCCATTTGCTTTCTCCTTCTTTTGACCAAAGGGTAAGGAGTTCGAGGACTCAGAGGACGGCAAACCCGTAAAATTAAAGAAGCCTGAATTCCTACATTGCTGCTGCGAAAAGAACCACGTAAGCAGAAATATCCATCTTGGACTCTTGCTTGAGTGAGAAATAATTTTTTATTATTTTAAGCCATTTATATTTGTCATTGTTTCCTGTTAGGCAATCTTGAGTAACTATAAGATGCTGAAAGTGAAAAGTGAAAAAGTTGCTCAGTCATGTCCAGCTCTGTGTGACCTCATGCTCTGTACAGTCCATGGAATTCTCCAGGCCAGCATACTGGAGTGGGTAGCCTTTCCCTTCTCCAGGGGATCTTTCCAACCCAGGCATCAAACCCAGATCTCCCACATTGCAAGTAGATTCTTTACCAGCTAAGTCACAAGGGAAGCCCAATATAAGATGTTATTAGTAGTATTACCAACTGAGTTCTCTTCTGTCTTTAGCTCATTTTTTTCCCTCTTGTATCAAACCAAACCCTTTAGTTAGTTCAGTCATGTCTGACTCTTTGTGACCCCATGGACTGCAGCACGCCAGGTTCCCTGTCCATCACCAATTCCTGGAGCTAGCTCAAACTCATATCCATCGAATCAGTGGTGCCATTAAACCATCTCATCCTCTGTCATCCCCTTCTCCTCCTGCCTTCAATCTTTCCTAGCAGGGTCTTTTCCAATGAGTCAGTTCTTCACATCTGGTGGCCAAAGTATTGGAGTTTCAGCTTCAGCATCATTCCTTCCAATGAATATTCAGGATTGATTTCCTTTAAAATGACTGGTTTGATCTCTTTGCAGTCCAAGGGACTCTCAAGAGTCTTCTCCAATACCACAGTTCAAAAGCATGAATTCTTCTGGGCTCAGCCTTCTTTATAGACCAACTCTCACATCCATACATGACTACTGGAAAAACCATAGCTTTGACTAGACGGACCTTTGTCAGCAAAGTAATGTCTCTGCTTTTAACATGCTGTCTAGGTTGGTCATAGCTTTTCTTCCAAGGAGCAACCAAACCCTTAATTCCCCCAAATTCTGTTCTAAGCCTTCTTGTCTTCAGTCTCCTTTTTCTCAGTCACATGCCCAGCTATTTTGTGGTTTGGTGGTTAGTTCCCTATGAGCCTCAAGTGTCTCTTCTCCCACTCCTCTCTCCTGGAGGATGTCTTTTGGTCATTCTATCTAGATGTCCTCCTTGTAGCCCTTCACACTTGTGATGCCTAAAACCTACCCTGTCTCCTTCCCTAATTTGGATACTACCGTAACTGAGCAGGACCCTATGGGGCCATCCCAGAACAAGTCCTCCTCACCGTGTCCTCCATCTGCCTGTTGTCTATGGAAAAACTTTAGCCTCGTAGGCCTTCCCCAAGTTTCAAAAAATAGATTTAATCAGAGAAGTAAGAAAATGCAGAAAAGCACCAGACCAGTTGGAACCAGTGGGTCAACGATGGTAATTCCCAATTACCTCACCAGCAGCCAATCAGAGGAATACACGTATAAGCTGATCACACATCCCACAACACACCTCTACCATCCTGTCTTTAAACACCTTTCTCTGAAAGCCTTTGGGGAGTTTGAGCCCTTTAAGCACTAGCTACCTGGACTCTTTGCTTGGTGCCCTGCAATAAACACTGCGCTATCCTTCACCACAACCCACTTGTCTTGGCTTCACTGTGTGCAGGCAAGCAGACCCAAGTTTGGTTTGGTAAGACTACCAATCTGGTTGCTGTGCACCCAGACTGGAAACAAAATCTTAAATTTATCTTTGGCTTTTTCTGTCCTCTAGCTCTCTCCTCACAATTCAATCAATTGTCCTAGTAGTGTCCCTCTATAGCTCCTCTCTTTCCTGGACTTTCTATTCCAGGTCTGCTGTTGCTGCTCTTTCCTGAATTGCATAATCTCTCCTGAACTTTGTAATATCCTCCTAAACTGGAATTTGGATTCAAATCTGCTTCACTCCAGTCTCTTTATTTCCCTCATAATCAAAACTTTTAATCAAATCATGGTGAAGTCATTGATGGTTATTAGCTGCAGTGATAATTTTAAATGTCACAATTTAATATTCAAAGTCATTAAGATAATAATAAAAATAATTCTTAGCTTTAGATCATTCTTCTATACCCCAGTATACACCTTATGCTTTAGCTAAGCAGTATAACATGAATTTAATCAGCCCAGGGTTTTTCCAACTTACATGTCAGGATTTTGCTATTTCTACCCACACTTCTTGGTTTATGGAATAGTGCCCTTTTGTCAAAGTCTATCTCAAATACCACATTATTCATGAAGCCTTTTTAAGAATAATTTCTTATTCTGAAAAAGATAAATGGACAAAATAATGTAATGAAGCCCCACAGACCCATTAGATAGCTCAATAGTTGTCAATTCATGCCTAGTCTTTTTTCACCTAAACCCTTTATCCAAACTCTTATCAGGTCCCAAGCTGAACAAAATCATTCCATCCTCTTTGTATCTGTCTTGCAGCACTGATTGCATGTGAGCACTTAATAACTATTGGTATACCTTTTATACTCTCTCCTAGATTTAAAGTCCCTTGAAGGTAAAGTCTGCATGTTGCTACCCTTTCACACCACCACAACACAGTATCCTGAGTCTGAAAGGAGAAACAATAAAAATTTTAATTTGAATTGAAATACCTAATGCTATTTCAAGGAAACTATTTTTCCCATAGTTAATAACTGTATCTTTTGACAAAATTATCTCCAGACAAAGCCAACATGAGCACCAATCCTATTTTTAAATTTTCTGAGAAGGAGATCCTTGTGCTTCTTTAGTAATCCAATGCCCTGTTTGGATTATCTCAATAATCACTCAATTCTATGCTGAGCCTCAGCTCAGGGTGACATTGGATAAATCATGTGGAATTAGCATAGTGAATATATTCTCTTCGCCTATTTCCTTATTAGCAAATTGCATCTTCCCATTCCAGCTCACAAGAGAATTATGAGATTAAACAGGGTAGTCACCTATTGATTATACAAGTTATGAACCATTCCGAATTTCTTTTTGCCCTTCTTAGATCTGTCGTCCAATCTTGTGTTTTTATTATTCACTATCTCTCCCCTCAAAGGATAATGCAAAGGGAGAAAGGGCATATTAAGCTTAAATTATTTAGCAGTGGGGTCAGTAAAAAATTTGGTAGGGTGGAAAATTACAGCCATTAACTAAAATGAAGATCATCTGCCCTTCATTAACATGAATGATATAAGAATCATCTGTGAAGCATTTTGAATTCCTTAGAGAAGTCTTTATGTTAGTTTGTTTTTTGCCTCTGAGTATATGTGTATTTTTACCATGGACACCCTTAATTTCTTCAATTTTGATATT
This sequence comes from Capra hircus, assembly GCF_001704415.2. Lineage (NCBI taxonomy): Eukaryota > Metazoa > Chordata > Mammalia > Artiodactyla > Bovidae > Capra > Capra hircus. Next base: position 22,658,391 of record NC_030814.1, read on the forward strand.
TCATTGATTCAAAAATTTCTTCATACCTTAAAAGTACAATGTAGAATTGAAATATGGACTTCACAAAATCAGTCACTATGTTTCCATAATTTCTAATGTTGAGAATGAAATTGTGGATTGTATTTAGTTTCTATTATGCTTATGCACACTGTGAAGTAAAACACTGAATCCATCATTAAATCAAAACTTGGATTATAGAAAAAATTATGCAAAAAACTTCCTGAACAGTTATATTATGCAAAGTTGATGTGAAGGAACAAGTTACATAGGTAGCAAGGAGCCTAGGGAATTATCTAGCACTGTCCTTTCAGGATGTTTCTGTAGTTTTCTGCTTATTTTATGTGCCGTTACTCTGATAAAATTATGCCCTGTTGGGTTAGGGAGAGTGTGTGATCAGGCCACCCAAGATAGTTGCTCTCAAGCCCTCTCTGTACATCCTCTGTTCCATCAGTGCTTGCTTCACCTATACCCTACTCCCATGACTGACCTTCCCAGCTGGTGATTGTTCTCATCTTTAGATCAGAACATCTCCACCCTGAGAGCTTATCAAAAGGATAGAGAGAGTTGTTTCCTTCCCCTGGTTTCCCTTTGAACCAATGAGCCAACCTGACATCATATGCCCCTGAACTGGTAACCTCCCGCTCCCACTGGGGAGTAAGGGTGTTGCTCCAGGACCTTGTTTCAGATGTGTAAGATCTCCTCCCATCCATTAAACCACCGATGGCTCTGTTGCTGAGTCCAGGCTATTTCTTTTGTCTGGAATGGGCAAGTGCAGGGCTTGAATGTCTGTTGTGAGTGCAACCCAACAGGGAGTTAGAATAGTTACGTGTTTTAGTGGTATTGGTTAATTTGGAGATTGGCAACAATCTCAGGGCACGTCTTTATAAAGGCCAGGCTGCTTTATCTTTGATGAGGAAGTATAGAGGATGTGGAGAAGCCATCTAGTCTTCTTTACTTGTGTTGGGCAATGCCCTAAAATTGTTCAGGGAAGCTTGGGGGCCACCTGCTGGGTGGCCCATCCCCATCCCCATGTCAACCAAAGCAGTTCGTTTATTGGTCTCCATGAAATGTTGTGTATGGTTGCTTCTTTTTTATTTTTAAATTTAAGTGCTCACTACTAAAATTTTCTGAAAACTACTTACTAGGTTTACCCATCACTCCCACTCACTTCTAAGTAAGATTTCACTTGAACTTAAAGGCTCTCTGATCTATCAATTAAAACCCTATTTTGAAGTTCAATTATGGATTATATGATTATTCATATTGATTACTGGTTAATGTCTGAGTTAGATACTGTCTCCCCAAATCTGCATTCCAAACACTTTCATTTATCAGTTCTTCATACTAGGTAAATTATTGAGTTCCTTTCCTTAGAATTATTTTTTTTTAAATATAACCCTCCCCATCCTTTCCTCTTAATCTTCAGTTGTTCTTCGCTCTTGACCAATTACAGGCAATCTCTGTATTCTGACATTTAAAGTCCTCCATCACATGGCCCTTGAGCTATCTACCACTGCACATCACGATGCGCTTTGGAATACAGTGAGTTAAAGGGCCACGGCGAGGTCTCATATATGCTGGTCATATATATGAATGAACTCTCGTAGCAATCATATCAGGCAACTATATCTCAGCTTTAGTCTCAGTTATGTTTCCCATTATTAGCCCCAAGTATCTAATCTTTTTTTAAAAAAAACTGTAATTGAGGGAGAGAAAAATGTTTTATTTTTCTTCTCCTTCCAAAAAAAAAAAATGCTTCTTAAGTTTATTATGGCAAATGAACATGCCTATTTCCTAGTTCTGTATTTCTTCTGTCTTTCAAGAAATGGCCTATCTCCTCCCCATTTAAAAATATTTTTCAGAATACATAGCAATATATTTAACATTAAATCTGATATATAGTTATAAGGTAAATAATTGCTTAATAAAACAACTAGTGTATTTACTTTCTGAAATCACATAAGAAAATTAAGATATAATTATTTTTTTATGCTTGTAAATTTAGTACTTCTGAAAGATGCCAAAAGAAGGATTGAAATCTTTCATTTATGACCTAGATAAATAAAATAAAGGAATAAAACACAGAACTCTATCACAGTTATCTAAGCTATTAAGTATTTATGCTGCTAAGTTTTATTTTAGGAATAAATTAGAGGATGCATTTTTTCACATTTACAACCCAGGAGATTTTAAATCAAAAGTTTAAAAAGCATGTGGTACTTTTAAATTAATATCAACTACAATCATGCAAACATTTACACTTCCATGTTTTGTTTTTACTTCTATTCCTAAAATACTTCTAATATAGTCTTAGTGACCAATCTTCTAGACATAGCTTGCAGTTTATCTGTTTGCTTTCATTCAGTAATCATTAGAGCATTCAAATACATTAAATAGAAATATGATAAATGACAGATTTTGATAATATAACTTACCCTCAATATATGGGATGATTGCCTAGTGACTATATTCATGCACAGTATACCTGTATTTATATGTATTATATATAAATACAAATATATGCTTACATGGGAACGCATGTAAGAATTAAAGATTTTAAAATTTAAAAAATAAAAAAAAATAAAAAAATAAAAATAAAGAAAAAAAAACAAATATATGCTTAATATATGCAAAATCTATTTTAGAGGCTATAGCATAGAATGAGTGAATGTTATGTGTCTTCTATTATCAGTTCAGTCATTCAATCGTGTCTGACTCTGCGGCCACATGAATCGCAGCACGTCAGGCCTCCTTGTCCATCACCAACTCCCGGAGTTCACTCAGACTCACGTCCATCAAGTCAGTGATGCCATCCAACCATCTCATCCTCTGTCGTCCCCTTCTCCTCCTGCCCCCAATCCCTCCCAGCATCAGAGTCTTTTCCAATGAGTCAACTCTTCTCATAAGGTGGCCAAAGTACTGGAGTTTCAGCTTCAGCATCATTCCTTCCAGAGAAATCCCAGGGCTGATCTCCTTCAGAATGGACTGGTTGGATCTCCTTGCAGTCCAAGGGACTCTCAAGAGTCTTCTCCAACACCACAGTTCAAAAGCATCAATTCTTCGGCGCTCAGCCTTCTTCACAGTCCAACTCTCACATCCATACATGACCACAGGAAAAACCATAGCCTTGACTAGACGGACCTTAGTCGGCAAAGTAATGTCTCTGCTTTTGAATATGCTATCTAGGTTGGTCATAACTTTTCTTCCAAGGAGTAAGCATCTTTTAATTTCATGGCTGCAGTCACCATCTGCAATGATTTTGGAGCCCAAAAAAATGAAGTCTGACACTGTTTCCACTGTTTCCCCATCTATTTCCCATGAAGTGATGGGACCAGATGCCATGATCTTCGTTTTCTGAATGTTGAGCTTTAAGCCAACTTTTTCACTCTCTCACTTTCATCAAGAGGCTTTTTAGTTCCTCTTCACTTTCTGCCATAAGGGTGGTGTCATCTGCATATCTGAGGTGATTGATATTTCTCCCGGCAGTCTTGATTCCAGCTTGTATTTCTTCCAGTCCAGCATTTCTCATGATGTACTCTGCATAGAAGTTAAATGAGCAGGGTGACAATATACAGCCTTGACATACTCCTTTTCCTATTTGAAACCAGTCTGTTGTTCCATGTCCAGTTCTAACTGTTGCTTCCTGACCTGCATACAGATTTCTCAAGAGGCAGATTAGGTGGTCTGGTATTCCCATCTCTTTCAGAATTTTCCAGTTTGTTGTGATCCACACAGTCAAAGGCTTTGGCATAGTCAATAAAGCAGAAATAGATGTTTTTCTGGAACTTTCTTGCTTTTTCCATGATCCAGCAGATATTGGTTATTTGATCTCTGGTTCCTCTGCCTTTTCTTGAAAACCCGCTTGAACATCAGGAAGTTCACAGTTCATGTATTGCTGAAGCCTGGCTTGGACAATTTTGAGCATTACTTTACTAGTATGTCAGATGAATGCAATTGTGCGGTAGTTTGAGCATTCTTTGGCATTGCCTTTCTTTGGGATTGGAATGAAAACTGACCTTTTCCAGTCCACTCAGCCACTGCTGAGTTTTCCAAATTTGCTGGCATATTGAGTGCAGCACTTTCACAGCATCATCTTTCAGGATTTGAAATAGCTCGACTGGAATTCCATCACCTCCACTAGCTTTGTTCGTAGTGATGCTTTCTAAGGCCCATTTGACTTCACATTCCAGAATGTCTGGCTCTAGGTGAGTGATCACACCATCGTGATTATCCGGGTCGTGAAGATCTTTTTTGTACAGTTCTTCTGTGTATTCTTGCCACCTCTTCTTAATATCTTCTGCTTCTGTTAGATCCAGACCATTTCTGTCCTTTATCGAGCCCATCTTTGCATGAAATGTTCCCTTGGTATCTCTCATTTTCTTGAAGACATCTCTAGTCTTTTCCATTCTGTTCTTTTCCTCCATTTCTTTGCATTGATCGCTGAAGAAGGCTTTCTTATCTCTTCTTGCTATTCTTTGGAACTCTGCATTCAGATGCTTGTATCTTTCCTTTTCTCCTTTGCTTTTCGCCTCTCTTCTTGTCAGAGTTATTTCCAAGGCCTCCCCAGTCTTCTATTATAGTATAAGTTTTTCTTTTTCCTTGAATGATTCTTTTCAGTTTATTGTATGAATCAGCTCCTAATCACAGGTGAAAACTGGCATTGCTTTCACATTGCTGGTGAATGGGCGATTCACCAGCAATGTGAAGTGGGAGAAGGGAGGGAGGTTGCAGAGGTTCTGGAAGCACAGAGAATGGTGAGGAATCTCAGTGACTGGGTCCACTTGTTTCTTTAAAACTATAATCCATTCCAGTTGTTCTAGGCTTTGTATTTACAATGATTGGAGGTTAGTAAATGCTGTCATTTGTTTAACATAGTAACTTGTTTTTCCCATGTCCATGTCCTCCTCTGAATGTATCATAAAAAGAAATAAATAATTTGCTACTGCTGCTTTCTCTGGAGTACATATCTAAAGTTGCCCTTGCTGGAAGCAGTTGGTTGCAAATCGCCTACCACTTGGACTCCCTGTCTCTTAGAAACCTTTGCTTATTTACTCCCTTCTATTTGCATCTTGTTGTCTGTGGCTTGTTTCTGCCAGTGAGTGAGTAGCCCACAGGGGCCCCAGTGCTTCAGTTTCAGCTTTCCTGAGGGACGTTCATATTTTCAAATCTTTAGTTTCAGTCAAATCTTGCCAAACATAATCACAAATCTGGTGAAAATCAGTTGTTAAATGCTGGGTTATCTGTCACAAAATGGACATGATTTGTTTGCATTATATCATTTACCTTACATTATTTATTCCTTAGTATAACCCTATCAAGAAGGTATTCCTATTATTCCCATTTTACATATGAAGAAACTGAACCTTAGAGAGGTCGATAATTTGCTGATAAAGTTAAGTCACTCAGTCGTGTCCAACTCTTTTCGAACTCAGAGACTGTACCCTACCAGGCTTCTCTGTCCACGGGATTTTCCAGGCAAGAGTACCGGAATGAGTTGCCATTTCCTTCTCCAGGGGATCTTCCCAACCTAGGGATTGAACCCAGGTCTACCCAAATTGCGGGGAGAGGTTTTATGGTTTGAGCCACTAGGGAAGCTAGTTTGCTGAAGGCCACACGAATAAGAGAAACTTAAGAGTCACACCTGCTCTATCAACCTTCAGTGGTCCAGGCTTTTAAGCAATGCATGATATTTATCCAACCCTGGAGGTACTGAAAATCTAATTAAGACAGAAAGGAAAAATGAGAGAACATGGAACAAAAAGTAAATAATTATACCCCATTGCATAAAACCGTCACGTGGCAATAACTAGCTTTTCTAGTTCATGGTTTGGATTATTAATTTAAAAAATTATATATGCTGAGGGAAATCTACAGTTTTAAGTGAATAAAAATAACTGTAACTTCTAAATGTGGGTTTCCTCTGTAAATGAATAGCTGAGAGTTACCTACATGTCAATTAATTAATAATTAAGTTTAAGTGCTTTCACGAGTTTGTTCTCTTATATCCACCAATCCTTATTCTCTGTCTTCTCAAGGAATTCCTTTCTCCTCCTAGCCTCACCACTTTCGGGACCATCTAGCAGTCAGTTTAGCCCTGGACCTTCTTTTGTTCTTCAGAGATCCCATCAATTCTAATTACTATGCAGATATCTGCTGTTAGACTCACTGTGACAGTCTTTAAGAGAGAATAAGAGTTGAAGTTACTACCCCTTCTTTGGTTGTTTTTTTTTTTTTTCTTCTTCCTTCTCATTCTATCTTAAGCTGAGCCCTGGTAAACTCTATCTCAAACCTTTGAAAGAATCCACCTGCCGATGCAGGAGACATGGGTTTGATCCCTGTGTGGGGAAGATCCTCTAGAGTAGGAGGAGGCAACCCACTCCAGTATTCTTGCCTGGAAAATTCCATGGCCAGAGGAGTCTGGCAGGCTACAGTTCATGGGTCTGCAAAGAGTCGGACATGGCTGAGCAACTGAGCACACACACATACACACTCTACCCCCTAGAGAAGGTTTATCTGGAGAGAAAGTCTAGGCTCAATGCTGCTGCTGCTAAGTCGCTTCACTCGTGTCAGACTCTGTGCGACCCCATAGACGGCAGCCCACCAGGCTCCGCCGTCCCTGGGATTCTCCAGGCAAGAACACTGGAGTGGGTTGCCATTTCCTTCTCCAATGCATGAAAGTGAAAAGTGAAAGTGAAGTCGCTCAGTCATGTCCGACTCTTTGCGACCCCATGGACTGCAGCCTTCCAGGCTCCTCCATCCATGGGATTCTCCAGGCAAGAGTACTGGAGTGGGGTGCCATTGCCTTCTCCAGAGCCCCTACCCTTATGTCTTTGGATATCATCTGGCAACTGCATAGCCACTTTCCTAACTTCCTTTCCTTACTTGACTTGGAACGTCTTTTCCTTGACCGTTTATTTGCGTGTTCTCAGACTGCTGGTAGGCCATAATATTCTCTGTGATCTGTTTTTCCCCAGCCTCTCAGTTTAGTTTTCCTGTGCACTCCTATACTGTTTGCCTAGTTACCTTTAAAGTCAATTGAAAAAGAGAGCAGTGTCCCACTTCTGTTCAAACGCTACATTGGGTTTCATATGGTTGAACATGGATTCTAGCTAATGAGACTCTCCGGGGGAATCACGGCTTTAAAGAAAAGTGCTTCTTAATTTTGGTATTAGTTTTATAGTTTTGCATAGGGTTAACCACTGGAGGAAAATGAGATATTTTGAACCAATGATCCTGTTTTTACAAGAGAATTTATTTTAAAGTTTCCTAGGTAGGCAAAATTACTTAAATAAAGTCAAGAATTGAAGACTATACACTGAGCATCCTACTTCTCTTCTACTTTAAGGCAACTATCCCAGTTGCTGGATTCATCTTGATATCACATCTGTAGAGTAAGTATTGCACACACTGAACATGAAGTTGTGCATATGCTTAAAACAGGCTTTTATACCTCAAATTGTAAAATTTACAGCAAAAATAATGATAAAGAAAACAGTGACAGGCATTAGTATCAAGCTTTGCTATTTTAAGCATGTATCTACTTAACATTACTATTCTAAGGAAGACCAATTAAAGTAAGATACAGTCAAAAGTAAAAAGATAGTGGCACCTCTCCTTAAATTGGAAAAAAAAAAATTCCCTTGGTCCAACTAGGAAGTGCTGACTTGGAAAAATTGGTAGTTTGACACTGTGAAAGAAATAAAATTGTCATGAACAAAGGTGAAAAGGGATTGTATTTGTCAAGAAGAGGCTCCTACTGGATGAACTGTCTGAGGGCTGTGGCATGTCACATCTTGTCTTGGAGAGTTAATGACTGGTAATGTTGAAGGAATAGGTCTTTTGTCAGATCATTACAGCAGCCCTAGTTACAACTGCCTCAAGATGTAGTGACTGGTTCAGATAAGGGGCCAAAATGCTTCATGTGAAACATGACTCAATCCAATCACCTTCTCCGGATTAGGAGAGGGAATCAATGGCAGTTTTACCTAGAAAGCACAGAGGGTAGGCCCTCGGGCAAGAACACAGAAGCTGCTTTTGGTGCTCAGGAAATGAGGGCTGAAATTTGCTTGGCCTCTAATTCTGTGCATTAGTAGACCATGCACTGCTCAGCCTTGATCTGTTATGGCTGTTCTCTTCTTTCTTAAGCATTCTGAAAGAGTGAGCAGAAAAAATTAAACTGGTAAATTGAATGAGACTGGATGAAAGGTGTTATTGCTCCTGCATGAAATGAAACATTTTATTGCTGTTTAAAAGAAAGGACAAGATCCCCACGCAGTTTAGGTAACTCAAGAATATCAGGAAGACACAAGGAAATTATGCCTTTCCAAGATTTACCAGAAGTTAAATTTAATGCCTCAGTATATTGAAGGAGCATTGATATTTTTCACCCACACTGCATACCAGGTATTTATGAGTATCTAGAACTCATTTACTAATGTTAACCTAGGGAGGGCACAGAAAGCTTTAATTGGAAGGAAAAACACAAGAGACATCATTATGGGAAAAAAAAAAAAAAGTACTTTTTAAACTACACTTTAACAGTTAATTTAAAAAATATTTTATTCCAGTTTAAAAAATAAAATAATTTTTTTTTAATGAGACAGTACCTAGTGCACTGCTCAGCTCATGGTAGGTGCTCAGCAGCTGTTAGTGTTCTTTCATTCCTTCTAGTCAAAAATAAATGATATCCATTTCAATTACAAAGCAGTTCAATTAAGGAAATTTGGAAAACTCTAAAAAACTTCAGAAAACAAATCATCTTATAACTCTACTATCCAAAAGTAAACACTTAAAATATTGGTTATTCATTTTCTTACTAATATTCTTAATACTTCACAGATACAAAATACACCTAGCAAGCGTTTCTTTTGATTCCAACAATAACAGATTTCAGAGCCAGCAGTGATCCATTAATACACCTCCGCTGCTGCTGCTGGTGCTAAGTTGCTCAGTCCTGTCCGACTCTCAGGGACCCCACGGACTGCAGTCCACCAGGCTCCTCCGTCCACGGGATTTTCCAGGCAAGAATATGGAGTGGGGTGCCATTGCCTTTTCCTGCTAGTTCATTATTGCAGAAAGCCATCGCTACAAACTGGTGGGTGTCACTTAAACATCTAGATTCATCAGAAACTGTAAAAGTGAGGGGCATTGCGACACTGATGTTCTGAGCTTTAAAAATTAAATTCCATCTCTGGCAAAGAGAGAGTAGCTCCTATTGAGCAGCTGATCCACGGGTAACAAAGATAAACTATGGACAAAATATCAAAACAGATGTCTCAAGACATGGGAATATGACCAAAAGTAATAAAAAATGGAAGGGAATCGGAAAAATTAATTGATAAAGTTAATGACACTAAGTGAACTTCCCATTTATATGGGTTTGTTTTTACCATCTAGTTCCATGATAACTAAAAACTAGATAAAAACTTGCAGTCTTACAGGCCTAAAGAACTAATGTGCAATTAGCCTAAAACCTATGGATAAATAGACCAAGATGAACAAAAAGCCAATGGGCAAACAGAAAGCAAATAGTAAAGTGGTAAGAATAAATATAGAATAATAATTCATTAAATATAAATTTATTAAAACTCTAGATAAAAGGTAGAAAATTTCAGAATGGATAATAAAAAAAAGCAAGACCCAATTATATGTTCTGTTAAAAAAAAATTCCTATAAATACATGGCTAGGTTGAAAGTAAAAAGTTGGAACATTATATAAACCTTGATGTTCAAGCTGGTTTTAGAAAAGGCAGAGGAACCAGAAATCAAATTGCCAACATCCGCTGGATCATGGAAAAAGCAAGAGAGTTCCAGAAAAACATCTATTTCTGCTTTATTGACTATGCCAAAGCCTTTGACTGTGTGGATCGCAATAAACTGTGGAAAATTCTGAAAGAGATGGGAATACCAGACCACCTAATCTGCCTCTTGAGAAATCTGTATGCAGGTCAGGAAGCAACAGTTAGAACTGGACATGGAACAACAGATTGGTTCCAAACAGGAAAAGGAGTACGTCAAGGCTGTATATTGTCACCCTGCTCATTTAACTTCTATGCAGAGTACATCATGAGAAACGCTGGCCTGGAAGAAACACAAGCTGGAATCAACATTTCCGGGAGAAATATCAATAACCTCAGATATGCAGACGGCACCACCCTTATGGCAGAAGGTGAAGAGGAGCTAAAAAGCCTCTTGATGAAAGTGAAAGAGGAGAGCGAAAACGTTGGCCTAAAGCTCAACATTCAGAAAATGAAAATCATGGCATCCGGTCCCATCACTTCATGGGAAATAGATGGGGAAACAGTGGAAATACTGTCAGACTTTATTTTTTTGGGCTCCAAAATCACTGCAGATGGTGACTGCAGCTATGAAATTAAAAGACACTTACTCCTTGGAGGAAAAGTTATGACCAACCTAGACAGTATATTCAAAAGCAGAGACATTACTTTGGCAACTAAGGTCCGTCTAGTCAAGGCTATGGTTTTTCCTGTGGTCATGTATGGATGTGAGAGTTGGACTGTGAAGAAGGCTGAGTACAGAAGAATTGATGCTTTTGAACTGTGGTGTTGGAGAAGACTCTTGAGAGTCCCTTGGACTGCAAGGAGATCCAACCAGTCCATTCTGAAGGAGATCAGCCCTGGGATTTCTTTGGAAGGAATGATGCTAAAGCTGAAACTCCAGTACTTTGGCCACCTCATGTGAAGAGTTGAGTCATTGGAAAAGACTCTGATGCTGGGAGGGATTGGGGGCAGGAGGAGAAGGGGACGACAGAGGATGAGATGGGTGGATGGCATCATTGACTCAATGGATGTGAGTTTGAGTGAACTCCGGGAGTTGGTGATGGACAGGGAGGCCTGGCTTGCTGTGACACATGGGGTTGCAGAGTCGAACACGACTGAGCGACTGAACTGAGCTGAAGTGAATGTCTATGTTAATGTCTATGTTAATATCACATGAAACAGACTTCAAGACAAATGAAATTAACAAAGATAGGGATAATTCATAATAATAAAAATATCAATTAAGTAGGAAGCCATAGTAGATATTTAAAGCACATGAAGTAAAGATTGAGAATTAAATGAAGAAATAGACAAATCGACAATAATGGAATATTTAAAACCCCTTTCCCAACAATGTACAGAACAGCCAGAAAAAAAATCAGTGAAGATGTAGATCTGAACACCAACAGTTTCCTTGACCTGACGTCTATAGAATACCCAACAACTGCTGGAATACCCATTCTTTTCATGCACACAAAATATACCAAAATAGATCATATGCTGAGCTGTAAAACTAATCTTAATAAATTTTAAAAGACTGAAATCTTGAAAAGTATCCTCTCTGATCAAAATCAATGATAATAAGATATATTTCAGTTCAGTTCAGTTCAGTTCAGTCACTCAGTCGTGTCCGGCACTTTGCGACCCCATGCATCGCAGCACGTCAGGCCTCCCTGTCCATCACCAACTCCCGGACTTCACTCAGACTCACGTCCATCGAGTCAGTGATGCCATCCAGGCATCTCATCCTCTGTTGTCCTCTCTTCCTCCTGCCCTCAATCCCTCCCAGCATCAGAGTCTTTTCCAATGACTCAACTCTTCGCATGAGGTGGCCAAAGTACTGGAGTTTCAGTTTCAGCATCATTCCTTCCAAAGAAATCCTAGGGCTGATCTCCTTCAGAATGGACTCGTTGGATCTCCTTGCAGTCCAAGGGACTCTCAAGAGTCTTCTCCAACACCACAGTTCAAAAGCATCAATTCTTCTGTACTCAGCCTTCTTCACAGTCCAACTCTCACATCCATACATGACCACAGGAAAAACCATAGCCTTGACTAGATGGACCTTAGTCGGCAAAGTAATGTCTCTGCTTTTGAATATGCTATCTAGGTCAGTCATAACTTTTCTTCCAAGGAGCAAATGTCTTTTAATTTCATAGCTGCAATCACCATCTGCAGTGATTTTGGAGCCCCCAAAAATAAAGTCTGACACTGTTTCCACTGTTTCCCCATCTATTTCCCATAAAGTGATGGGACCAGATACCATGATCTTTGTTGTCTGAATGTTGAGCTTTAAGCCAACTTTTTCACTCTCTACTTTCACTTTCATCAAGAGGCTTTTTAGTTCCTCTTCGCTTTCTGCCATAGGGTGGTGTCATCTGCATATCTGAGGTGATTGATATTTCTCCTGGCAATCTTGATTCCAGCTTGTGCTTCTTCCAGCCAGCATTTCTCATGATGTACTCTGCATGTAAGTTAAATAAGCAGAGTGACAATATACAGCCTTGATGTACTCCTTTTCCTATTTGGAACCAGTCTGTTGTTCCATGTCCAGTTCTCACTGTTGCTTCCTGACCTGCATATAGTTTTCTCAAGAGGCAGGTCAGGTGGTCTGGTATTCGCATGTCTTGAAGAATTATCCACAGTTTATTCTGATCCACACAATCAAAGGCTTTGGCATAGTCAATAAAGCAGAAATAGATGTTTTTCTGGAACTCTCTTGCTTTTTTGATGATCCAGTGGATGTTGGCTATTTGATCTCTGGTTCCTCTGCCTTTTCGAAAACGAGCTTGAACATCTGGAAGCTCACGGTTCACGTATTGCTGAAGCCTGGCAGAATTTTGACCATTACTTTACTAGCGTGTGAGATGACGTGCTGCGATTCATGGCGTCGCAAAGGGTCGGACACGACTGAGCGACTGAACTGAACTGAGATGAGTACAATTGTGCGGTAGTTTGATCATTCTTTGCCATTGCCTTTCTTTGGGATTGGAATGAAAACTGACCTTTTCCAGTCCACTCAGCCACTGCTGAGTTTTCCAAATTTGCTGGCATATTGAGTGCAGCACTTTCACAGCATCATCTTTCAGGATTTGAAATAGCTCAACTGGAATTCCATCACCTCCACTAGCTTTGTTCGCAGTGATGCTTTCTAAGGCCCACTTGACTTCACGTTTCAGGATGTCTGGCTCTAGGTGAGTGATCACACTATCATGATTATCTTGGTCATGAAGATCTTTTTTGTACAGTTCTGTGTATTCTTGCCACCTCTTCTTAATATCTTCTGCTTCTGTTAGGTCCATACCATTTCTGTCCTTATAGAGCCCATCTTTGCATGAAATGTTCCCTTGGTGTCTCTAATTTTCTTGGAGAGATCTCTAGTCTTTCCCATTCTGTTCTTTTCCTCTATTTCTTTGCATTGATCGCTGAAGAAGGCTTTCTGATCTCTTCTTGCTATTCTTTGGAACTCTGCATTCAGATGCTTGTATCTTTCCTTTTCTCCTTTGCTTTTTGCCTCTCTTCTTTTCACAGAGATATGTAAGGCCTCCTCAGACAGACATTTTGCTTTTTTGCATTTCTTTTCCATGGGGATGGTCTTGATCCCTGTCTCCTGTACAATGTCACGAACCTCCATCCATAGTTCATCAGGCATTCTATCTATCAGATCTAGTTCCTTAAATCTATTTCTCACTTCCACTGTATAATCATAAGGGATTTGATTTAGGTCATACCTGAATGGTCTAGTGGTTTTCCCTACTTTTCAATTTAAGTCTGAATTTGGCAATAAGGAGTTCATGATCTGAGCCACAGTCAGCTCCTGGTCTTGTTTTTGTTGACTGTATAGAGCTTCTCCATCTTTGGCTGCAAAGAATATAATCAATCTGATTTCGGTGTTGACCATCTGGTGATGACCATGTGTAGAGTCTTCTCTTGTGTTGTAGGAAGAGGGTGTTTGCTATGACCAGTGCATTTTCTTGGCAAAACTCTATTAGTCTTTGCCCTGCTTCATTCCGTATTCCAAGGCCAAATTTGCCTGTTACTCCAGGTGTTTCTTGACTTCCTACTTTTGCATTCCAGTTCCCTATCATGAAAAGGACATCTTCTTTTGGTGTTAGTTCTGAAAGGTCTTGTAGGTCTTCATAGAACTGTTCAACTTCAGCTTCTTCAGTGTTACTGGTTGGGGCATAGACTTGGATTACTGTGATATTGAATGGTTTGCCTTGGAAACGAACAGAGATCATTCTGTCGTTTTTGAGATTACATCCAAGTACTGCATTTCGGACTCTTTTATTGACCATGATCACTACTCCATTTCTTCTGAGGGATTCCTGCCCGCAGTAGTAGATATAATGGTCATCTGAGTTAAATTCACCTATTCCAGTCCATTTTAGTTTGCTGATTCCTAGAATGTCGATGTTCACTCTTGCCATCTCCTGTTTGACCGTTTCCAGTTAGCCTTGATTCATGGACCTGACATTCCAGGTTCCTATGCAATATTGCTCTTTACAGCATCAGACCTTGCTTCTGTCACCAGTCACATCCACAGCTGGGTATTGTTGTTGCTTTGGCTCCATCCCTTCATTCTTTCCAGAGTTATTTTTCCACTGATCTCCAGTAGCATATTGGGCACCTACTGACCTGGGGAGTTCCTCTTTCAGTATCCTATCATTTTGCCTTTTCATACTGTTCATAGGGTTCTCAAGGCAAGAATACTGAAGTGGTTTGCCATTCCCTTCTCCAGTGGACCACATTGTGTCAGACCTCTACACCATGTCCACCTGTCTTGGGTGGCCCCACAGGGCATGGCTTAGTTTCATTGTGTTAGACAAGGCTCTGGTCCTAGTGTGATTAGATTCACTAGTTTTCTGTGATTATGGTTTCAGTATGTCTGCCCTCTTGCAACACCTACCGTCTTACTTGGGTTTCTCTTACCTTAGATGTGGGGTATCTCTTCATGGCTGCTCCAGCAAAGCACAGCCACTGCTCCTTACCTTGGACGAGGGGTATCTCCTTACCACTGCCCCTCCCGACCTTGAACATGGAATAGCTCTTCTAGGCCCTCTGGCGCCAGGCACCACAACTAGAGAACAGCCCCTGCTTGCCACAACTAGAGAAAACCTGCACACAACTAAGGAGACCAAGTGCAGCCAAAAATAAATAAAAGACAAAATGTTTCAAACTGAATGATAATGAGTATACAACATATCAAAATGTGTAAGATACAGCTAAAACAGTGCTTGAAGAAAAAGTTACAGTTCTAAATGCATATGTTAGGAAAGAAATTATAAAAATAGTAACTTAAGTTTCCAATTTAAAAAGCTAGACAAAGAAAAGCAAACTCAGAATAAGTGGGAAAGAGAAAGTATAAAAATAAGAATAGGAAACAACAGAAAAAATTAACAAACCCCAAATCACAGCTCTTTGGAAAGCTTAACAAAAGTGATAAATTCCTAGCTAGACTGATAAAAACAAAGAGAAAGAGAGAGAACAGAATCAGTGTGAAGAATAAAAAAGGTGTACCAGCTAGGTTTTGAAGAGGCAGAGGAACCAGAGTCAAATTACTAACATACATTGGATCATGGAGAAAGCGAGGGAGTTCCAGAAAAACTTGTGCTTCTTTGACTATCCTAAAACCTTTGATTGTATGGATCACTACAAACTGGAAAATTCTTCCTGAGATGGGAGTACTGATCACCTTACCTGTCTCCTGAGAAATCTGTATGCAGGTCAAGAAGGAACAGTTAGAACCATACATGTAACAACTGACTAGTTCAAAACTGTGAAAAGAGTACAACAAGGCTGTATATTGACACCCTGCTTATTTAACTCCTATGCAGAGTACATCATGTGAAATGCCAGGCTGGATAAATCACAAGCTGGACTCAAGATTGCTGGGAGAAACATCAACAACCTCAGATATGCAGATAATACCACTCTAATGACAGAAAGTTAAGAGGAACTAAAGAGCCTTTTGATGAGGGTGAAAGATGAGAGTGAAAAAGCTGGCTTGAAACTCAACATTTAAAAAATTAAGATCATGGCATCTGGTCTCATCACTTCATGCCAAATAGACGGAGGAAATAGTGCAAGCAGTGACCAATTTTATTTTCTTGGGCTCTAAAATCACTGCAGACAGGACTACAGCTATGAAATTAAAAGACGCTTGCTCCTGGGAAGAAAAGCTCTGACAAACCTAGACAGTGTATTGTGTGTGTGTTAGTGGCTCAGTTCAGTTCAGTTCAGTTCAACTGTGTCCAACTCTTTGCGGCCCTATGAATAGCAGCACTCCAGGCCTTCCTGTCCATCACCAACCCCTGGAGTTCACTCAGACTCACGTCCATCGAGTCAGTGATGCCATCCAGCCATCTCATCCTCTGTCGTCCCCTTTTTCTCCTGCCCCCAATCTGGTGTCCAGCTCTTTACAACCCCATAGAGTGTAGTCTGCAAGACTCCTCTGTCCATGTAGTTCTCCAGGCAAGAATGCTTGAGTGGGTTGCCATTCCCTTCTCTGGGGGATCTTCCCGATCCAGGGACTGAACCCTGATCTCCTGCATGGTAGGCAGATTCTTTACCAAAGCAGAAACATCACTTTGCCCACAAAGGTGTGTATAGTCAAAACTATGGTTTTCCCAGTAGTCATGTATGGATAATGAGATGTCGACCATAAAGAAGGCTGAGTGCCGAAGAACTGATGCTTTTGAATTTTGGTACTGGAGAAGCCTCTTGAGAGTTCCTTGGACTGCAAGGAGATCAAATAAGTCAATCCTGAAAGAAATCAACCCTGAATACTCATTGGAACGACTGATGCTGAAGCTAAAGCTCCAATACTTTGGCCACCTACTGCAAAGAGCTGACTCATTGGAAAAGACCCTCATGTTGGGAAAGATTGAAGGCAAAAGGAGAAGGGAGCGGCAGAAGATGAGAAGGTTAGACAGCATCATTGACTCAATGGACATGAATTTGAGTAACTCAGGGAGATAGTGGAAGACAGAAGAGGCTGGTGTGCTACAGTCCATGGGGTTGCAAAGAGTTAGACTTAGCAACTAAACAACAACATTCAGTGTAGATCTTAAAGAATTAAATGGATAATAAGGGAATATTATGAGTATCTTTATACCAATAAATTCATCAATTTATATGACAAATTCTTTGAAAAGTATAACTTATTCTACTGACAAAAAATGAAACAGAAAATCTCAATAACTCTTTACTTGAAGAAATTAAATTTTTTAAATGAAAAACCTCCTAGCAGAGAAAGCTCTAGGCCCAGATGATTTAATTGGTGAATCCTATCAAACATTTAAAGAAACAATCCTTGTCAGATGCAAACTCTTTTAGGAAATGTAGCAGGAGGGAACACTTCCTAAAAAATAAAATAAGTGGTAGCCATTTTTGAAGTAGGTCAATGTAATTCTAAACTGAGAAAGCATTAAACATTCGAGCCTAAAATAAAGAAAATATGTCTTGGTCTATTTGAGCCGCTACAATAAAATATCACAGATGGGAAACTTGTAAACAACACGAATTTATTTCTCACACTTCTGGGGGCTGGGAAATCTAAGATCAAGGTGCCAGGATGGTCACATTCTGGTGAAGGCCTTTTTTAGCCTATAGCTGGTGACATCTCTGTGCATTCTCACAGAAGAGGGTAAGCAGACCTGTGGGGTCTTTTTTAGAAAAACATTAATCCTTTTCATGAGGATTCCACCCTCATAACCTAAGCAACCTCCCCAAAGCCCCGTCTCCTGATGCCATAATCTCTCAAGTCTAGAATTTCGAACATTTAAACCATAGCAGGATCTTTTTCAATTTACAAGTAAAGAGCAGGAAGAGATATAAGGAGCATTAGCTGCATGGCTTAATGTTTAATGCTCTATCTCCATCCATGTTGTTGTAAATGGCAATATTTCATTTTTTTATATGGCTGAGTAATACTCCATTATATAAATGTACCACATTGTCTTCATCCATTCATCCAGTGATGTGCATTAGGTTCCTACAATATCGTGGTTGTTGTAAATAATGCTGCAAAGAACACTGGGGTGCATGTATATTTTCTAACTAATGTTTTTTGTTTGTTTGTTTATCTGTTTTCAGAAAAATACCTATAATTGGAATTGCTAGATTGTATAAATCCCATGGACAGAGGAGCCTGGTGGGCTACAGTCCATTGGGTTGCAAAGAGTCAGACACAAATGAGCATGTTGAGCATGATGGTAGTTCTATTTTTAATTTTTTGAGGAATCTCCATGATATATTCTATAATGGTTGTACCAATATACATTCCACATGTGAGGGTTTCCTTTTACCCACATCCTTGCCAACACTTATAACTTGCTGTCTTTTTGATGACAGTCATTCTCACAAGTATGATGTAATAATTCATTGTGGTTTTGATTTGCTGTTTCTTGATAATTAGGATGTTGAGCATCTTTTCATGTGTCTGTAGTGCCAGGCACTCGAGCGGCGCCTGTGTAGCACTAGAATGACTTTGAGGAGATACCCCATGTCCAAGAGCAAAGGATAAGCCCCAGCAAGATGGTAGGAAGGGCAAAATCAAGTTTAGAATCAAACCCCTTACATGCCAGAGATGCTATAACACTAACCCTAACCAAACCTTTTGTGCACCAGGACCCAGAGACCCCACAGAGACTGAGACAGAGCTGTGTTTGAGCATCTCCTGTGGGGTACGGGTCAGCAGTAGCCTGCCACAGGGGCAGGGGCTCTGGGTGCAGCAGTCTTGGGTATGACATAAGCCCTCTTGGAGGATGTCGCCATTAACCCCACCATAGAGCCACCAGAACTTACGCAGGACTGGAGAAACAGACTCTTGGAGGGCACAAACAAAATCTTGTGTGCACCAGGAGCCAGAAGAAAGGAGCAGTGACCCCACAAGAGACTGACTCAGACTTGCCTGTGAGTGTCCAGGATTCTCTGGTGGAAGTGTGGGTTGGTGGTGGCCTGCTGCAGGACTGGGGGCATTGAGTACAGCAGTGCGTGCGTGGGCCCTTTTGAAGGAGGTTGCCATTATTTTCATTACTTCCAGCATAGTTTAGCCTCAAGTCAAACAAGAGAGAGGGAACACAGCCCCACCCATCAACAGAAAATTGGGTTAAAGATTTACTGAGCATGGCCCTGCCCATCAGAACAAGTCCCAGATTCCCTCTCAGTCAGTCTCTTCCATCAGGAAGCTTCCATAAGTCTCTTATCCTTCTCCATCAGAGGGCAGACAGACTGAAAACCACAATCACAGAAAACTAAACAAACTGATTACATGGACCATAGCCTTGTCTAATTCAATGAAACTATGAGCCTATGAAAGTCATAGGCCCATAGGCCAACGAACCTATGCCATGTAGGGCCACCCAAGATGGATGGGTCATGGTGGAGAGTTCTGACAAAACGTGGACCACAGAAGGGAATGGCAAACCAATTCATTATTCTTGCCTTGAGAACCCCATGAACAGTATGAAAAGACAAAAAGGTATGACACTGAAAGATGAACTCCCCAGGTGCCCAATAACATACTGGAGATCAGTGGAGAAATAACTCCAGAAAGAATGAAGAGACGGAGCCAAAGCAAAAACAACACCCCGTTGCAGATGTGACTGGTGATGGAAGTAAAGTCCAATGCTGTAAGAGCAATATTGCATAGGAACCTGGAATGTTAGGTCCATGAATCAAGGCTAATTGGAAGTGGTCCAACAGGAGATGGCAAGAGTGATCATCGACATTTTAGAAATCAGTGAACTAAAATGGACTGGAATGGGGAAATTTAATTCAGATGACCTTTATATCTACTACTGTGGGCAAGAATCCCTTAGAAGAAATGGAGTAGCCATCAGAGTCAACAAAAGAGTCTGAAATGCAGTACTTGGATGCAGTCTCAAAAACAACAGAATGATCTCTGTTTGTTTCCAAGGCAAATCATTCAATATCATAGTAATCCAAGTCTATGCCCTGACCAGTAATGCTGAAGAAATTGAATGGAATGATTCTATAAAGATCTACAAGACCTTCTAGAACCAACACCCAAAAAAGATGTCCTTTTCATTATAGGGGACTGGAATGCAAAATTAGGAAGTCAAGAGATACCTGAAGTAACAGGCAAATTTGGTCTTGGAATACGGAATGAAGCAGGGCAAAGGCTAATAGAGTTTTGCCAAGAGACTGCACTGATCATAGCAAACACCCTCTTCCAACAACACAAGAGAAGACTCTACATATGGACATCACCAGATGGTCAATACCGAAATCAGATTGATTATATTCTTTGCAGCCAAAGATGGAGAAGTTCTATACAGCCAACAAAGGGTCCATCTAGTCAAGGCTATGGTTTTTCCAGTAGTCATGTATGGATTTAAGAGTTGGACTATAAAGAAAGCTGACTGCCAAAGAATTGATGCTTTTGAACTATGGAGTTGAAGAAGATTTTGGGGAGTCCCTTGGACTGCAAGGGGATCCAACAAGTCCATCCTAAAGGAAATTAGTCCTGAATAGTCATTGGAAGGACTGATGTTGAAGCTGAAACTCCAATACTTTGGCCACCTGATGTGAAGAACTGACTCATTTGAAAAGACCCTGTTGCTGGGAAAGATTGAAGGCGGGAGGAAAAAAGGACAACAGAGGATGAGATGGTTGGATGGCATCACCAACTCAGTGGACGTGAGTTCGAGTAAGCTCTGGGAGTTTGTGATAGACAAGGAAGCCTGGCGTGCTACAGTCCATGGGGTCACAAAGACTATGACACGATAGTGATTGAACTGAGCTGAACTGATTCTTTTGCATGCAGCTGTCCAGTTTTCCCAACACCATTTATTAAAGAGCTGTCTTTTCCTGTTGTATATTTGTGCCTCCTTTGTCATAGATTAACTGACTATAAAAGCATGGATTTTTTTCTAGGCTCTCTAATTTATTCCATTGATCTCTGTGTTTGTTTTTATGCTAGTACTATACTGCTTTGGTTACTGTAGCCTTCCAGTATAGCTTGAAGTTAGGAAGGATGATATCTGAAACTTTCTTCTCCTTTCTCAAGATTGTTTGGCTATTCAGGTCTTTTGTGTGTTTTCATACAAATTTTAGAATTACTTGTTCTAGTTCTATTTAAATGCCTTTGGTATTTTGATAGAGATTGTATTGAATCTGTAGATTGCTGGAGAGTATGTTCATTTTAACAATATTAATTCTTCCAGTCTATGATACATATTTCCATTTGTTTGTGTCATTTTCAGTTTCTTTCATCAATGTCTTACAGTTTCCAAGTACATGTCTTTTACATCCTTGGTTAGATTTAGCCTAGGTATTTTGTTCTTTTTGATGCAGTTGTAAGTTGGATTGTTTTCTTAATCTCTCTTTCTAATTCATCATTATTGTATAGACATGCAACAGGTTTTTTGTATATTAATTTCATATCCTGCAACTTTACTGAATTCATTTATCAGTTCTAATAGTTTTTTGGTGTTGTCTTTAGGATTTTCCACATATAACATCTTTTCATCTTCAATCAGTGACTGTTTTACTTCCTTTTCTATTTGGATTCCTTTTGTTTCTTGTCTGATTGCTGTGACTAGGACTTCCAGTGTTATACTGGATAACATCATGAGAATGGGTATGCTTGTCTTCTTCCTGATCTTAAAGGAAATACTTTCAGCTTTTCACTGTTGAGTATGATACTGGTTGTGGGCTTATCACATATTAATATAAACTTTATCATGTTGAAGTATGCTCCCTCTATATGCACTTTGTTGAGAATTTTTATCATATGTCAATGTTGGACTTCATCAAAAGCTTTTTCTGCATCTGTTGAGATGATCATATGATTTATATGCCTATCCTTTTATAAAAAAAAGTCCTTAAAATGTAAATTAGTTGAAAATATTAAAATATATTTATTTGCTAAAATAATCATTTCATCACTTCTTGTTTCTTCTCTGAATTCCTCTCTGCTATACTTCTTAAAACAGATGGTATTGCATAGCTATGGATATTTTGGGAATTGGACCGAGAAAATAATTTAATTTAAATTTATGGGAATATATTAAGGTGGTTCATGGTCAATTTGTGAACAGTTAACTTTTCTCCATAGTGCCCTCAATGTAGAAAAGGTCTAAGGAACCCTGCTTCCAACTGTGCTGACTCACCTGGTGAAGCTACAAAACTGAGGCATGTATTGTGATGTAGGTATATCACACAGTACCCAGAGGTTCTGTAGATAGTTGTGGGGACAGAGGGACCACGCATGAAATGTACACGGCTGATTTAACTTTCCAATAATCAGAAATGCAAAAGCCTTTGACTGTGTGGATCACAATAAACTGTGGAAGATTCTGAAATAGATGGGAATACCAGACCACCTGACCTGCCTCTTGAGAAACCTGTATGCAGGTCAGGAAGCAACAGTTAGAACTGGACATGGTTCCAAACAGGAAAAAGGAGTACGTCAAAGCTGTATATTGTTACCTGCTTATTTAACTTACATGCAGAGTACATCATGAGAAAAGCTGGGCTGGAGGAAGCACAAGCTGGAATCAAGACTGCCAGGAGAAATATCAATAACCTCAGTTATGCAGATGACACCACCCTTATGACAGAAAGTGAAGAGGAACTAAAAAGCCTCTTAATGAAAGTGAAAGAGGAGAGTGAAAAAGCTGGCTTAAAGCTCAACATTCAGAAAACAAAGATCATGGTATCTGGTCCCATCACTTCATGGGAAATAGATGGGGAAACAGTGGAAACAGTGTCAGACTTTATTTTGGGGGGCTCCAAAGTCATTGCAGATGGGGATTGCAGTCGTGATATTAAAAGACTCTTACTCCTTGGAAGGAAAGTTATGACCAACCTAGACAGCATATTCAAAAGCAGAGACATTACTTTGGCAACTAAGGTCCGTCTAGTCAAGGCTATGGTTTTTCCTGTGATCATGTATAGATGTGAGAGTTGGACTGTGAAGAAAGCTGAGCACAGAAGAATTGATGCTTTTAAACTGTGGTGTTGGAGAAGACTCTTGAGAGTCCCTTGGACTGCAAGGAGGTCCAACCAGTCCATCTTAAAGGAGATCAGTCCTGGGTGTTCATTGGAAGGAATGATGCTGAAGCTGAAACTCCAGTACTTTGGCCAGCTCATGTGAAGAGCTGACTCATTGAAAAAGACCCTGATGCTGGGAGGGATTGGGGGCAGAAGGAAAAGGGGATGACAGAGGATGAGATGGCTGGATGGCATCACTGTCTTGATGGACATGGGTTTGGGTGAACTCCGTGAGTTGGTGATGGACAGGGAGGCCTGGCATGCTGTGATTCATGGGGTCGCAGAGTCAGACACGACTGAGCGACTAAACTGAACCGAACTGAACTGAAGAGAAAATGTAGGAGAAAAGCACTATAGAAGTGCCCTAGGCAGTTAAGAGAAATATTATGTTATTTCCTGGATCCTGTTATATTTTTGAAACTATCATTCTTTAAAGATTTGTGCTTGTGCATGCTTAATTGCTCAGTCGTGTCTGGCTCTTTGTGACCTTTGGACTTTATCCTGACAAGCTCCTCTGTCCAAAGGATTTTTCAGGCCGGAATACTGGAGTGGGTTGCTTTTCCTTCTCCAAGGGATATTCCCAATGCAGGGATCAAAACTGCATCTCCTGTGCCTTCTGCATTGCAGGTGGATTCTTTACCCACTAAGCCACCAGAGAAGCCCATACTTTTGTAAATTTGTAAAATCCAAAAATTTACATTTTGTTCTGATTTCTTTTCTCATTCTAAGTACACATTCACTTTCTAACTCAAATTTTAAATTAGAATTTAAAATTATTTAAAGAGGATCCCCAGATTGTATAAGCTTCTGGCTGTACAAAAAAACTGAATCTTTCCCTGTTTGAGTTGTAGGAGAAAGTGTGAAAGAAGGGCAGGATCAAGGGCAGGATATAGATGCTGCTTAATTCTACACTTTAAGACCAAATATACATTAAATGAAAGTTAAAACGAAAATATCTAGGAGCAGAATAAAAAATAAGATGTATACTATCTAAACTACTAAAATAAGAAAAAAGCAAGCTTCATTAATTCCACAAAAGTCAAAAAAGAAAAAAAAAGTACTATAAATAAAATGGCAGGAATAAATACAATCACAATAACTATAAGTAAGTTGAACCCCTATAATAAAATAAAGTGTCTCATTGGGCTTTGAAAAATCTAGTCGTATGCTTTTTAAGAGTAAAGGGAAATAGAATTTTAAATAATGTTGGGACAAACTTGTATCAGAACTACCTAGAAACAATATCAGAATCACCTAGAGATGCCATTTCATTAGAATCAGGGAGGTAGACTTTGGGATAAGGGGTTTCTCTATTTAGGACCCTAGAAAGTCACGCAATATTGTTTGCATATCTGAGCACTGACATTTGTCATTGCTTCTAGAGAAAGAAATAGAATACGGAAGAACAGGATAGAAGGTACATTTTCTTCTGCTCTTCACCATCTGCATTTTTGAACCCCTTTGAGTTTAGTCTCTTCATTGATTTGCTTTGATTTTCTTATCAATTGAATGTATTGTTTACTCAAATAATACATTTAGCAGAATATTTAGGTTAAATCATCACACTTTAAGAATTGTGTGATTTATGACAAAGGTGCAATCAGTGGAGGAAAGGATTATCTTTTGAATAAATGGTTCTGGATCAATTGAATATGTACAAATTTTGACCCTGACCCCTTCTTCACATTATACATAATATTAACTCAAAATGGACCAAAGATCTAAAGTGAAGGGTAAAGCAAGGAAACTTCTAGAAGAAAACATAGGGAACTATGTTCATGACTTTAAGACAGGCAACGTTTTCTTAAATACAAAAGAACAAACCATGAAAAACAGAGACTGATGAAATAGACTACATTAAATGAGTAACTTTCATTTATCAAAAGACATTTTTAAGAGAATGAGAAAATCATACACAGAATAAGAAAAGAAAAATATGAAACAACTATTGACAAAGATCGTACATCCAAAATATATAAGGCACCACTATATATCAACAAGAGAGAGAAAAACTACTCAAGTTTTTGAAAACAGGCAAAAGATTTGAATGTACATTTCATAAATCTAGATATATAAATGATCAGTAAGCATATGACAATGATTCAGTATCATTATTTATGGGGGAAATGTAGATTAAAACCATAATCAGATACCACTACACCCTAACATTTTTGAAAATGGATACTACTACTCTTTTGCAATGCTGGTGTAAATTAGGACAACTCCTTTGCTACCATTTCCATCTTTCCTACACCCACCAGCAAATGGTGATCCTGCCACAAACTCTTTGCTCATCACAAGGAGACAGATTTTCTCACACGTAGTTTTTCCTTTCTAGTTCAACTGGCAAATATCAGGCACATAATAATAGTTAAGTGTATAGATCTGTACCAGCCTCCTTCCTTATCTATCCATCTTACCTTTACTTTTTGTATATTACTTGGTTCCTTGTTATAAGACAAAGGGACCTGTATTTCCTCACTTATTAGTAGACAGGGTCTCAATCTAACAGACACAGCTTAACAGGTAAGCAGTTTATGCACTGGTGATGAGCTACTGGCGAGAGGACACGCGGAGAGCTTCTTTAAGAAAACTTCTGTAAGAAAACTTCAAATTCTTGTACTACCCTCAAGGTGCTCTATATGTACTAATCACTCTATAAGTGAGGGATGAATTTAGCATGATTATGGTCAGAAAAAAAGCTAAAGGCCAGGATATTTTAAAATTTTATTTATTTTTTAATTGAAAGATAATTGCTTTACAGAATTTTGCTCTTTTCTGTCAAACCTCAACATGAATCAGCCATAGGTATACATATATCCCCTTCCTTTTGAACCTCCCTTCATCTCCCTCTCCACCCCACCCCTCTAGGTTGATACAGAGCCCCTGTTTGAGTTTCCTGAGCCATTCAGCAAATTCCCATTGGCTCTCTATTTTACATGTGGTAAAGACCAGGATATTTAAGAAAGTGGAGTTGTCATCACCTTCTAGGCACGACAGGACTCTCCTATGTTGTCTGTGTCATTTTCATTGTATCTCATCATACTGTGATGTATTTTCTTTCTTCTATTGTAGATGCTCAGAGTAACAAATGAAAAAATGTACCCTTCCAACCTTTTCTCTCCATACCGTCCTACAGTCAAATCAGAGCTTTTAGGGGCTAGTGTTACCTCTCTCAGTGCTTTCAAAATTCACTTTCAGGAAAAAGAACTGATAGGCAATTCACTTTTTTCCACAGTTAACTGCTTGAAGGAATTACTGTTTAAAATGCAAACAAATGAATTTCTAATGGTGGAATTTTAAGTTCTGACAAGGTGGCAGGGAAATGGAGGTTGGTTTTTTAGGCTAGCAACCCCTCTAACCTTTCCTCTGCTGCTTATAACTCTAACACATAATAATCTCTTTTCCAGTAAAGCTAGCTCTGTTTTCAACAGACTACAAAGTATAGCTATCTGATCCACCCTTAGTCCCATGTAACTTTGATCTATTTTCTTTCAGAGGTATCGCCTTCTCAAAAAGCCAGGAGGAACTGGCAAGGAGTTGAAAAGAATTCTTTTCTTTTCCCTCCCAAGCTAAAATGACCTAAGTTGCAAGGACTGGATGATCTCAGTTTCTCTGGAAAGTACAGTGTTGTTTTTCATGGTTGTTAGTAAACAAAGAACAGAACACATCATTTGCAACACTTACCTAAAACAACCCTTTAGTTTATGACCTATTCTCCAAATAAATGGCCGCTTACAAAGACCTATCCATAGGTGAGGACTCTGAATATAATAAAATGCAAGCATTCACAACTTCTGTAAGAAGTATTTGCTAAACAAGATCCAACCATTGCTGCCTTTGCCCTGAGTGTCAATATTTCCACTGTCAAGTAAGTGGACACAATTTCAATCGTTTATAACATGCAGTGTTAAAAAGTTATAAACCTGCATCTTTAACATTTTAAAGTCAGTGCCTCAAAGTATGGAAGGTTTATAATCCAAAGAGATTGGTAGTATTATTATACATATTATGTTAATATCTTGCCATTATTTGAAGTACAAGGAGGTAATCAATGCAAAAAACTCAAAGAGGTGGTAGGCTCAATTTTTTTTTTGGTGCGTTAACGATGCCCTAGTAAAAGATAGCTATAGAACTCTTTGAAATTCTCATAATCCAAAGCCTGCTTTGTCTTTTCATATAAATAGTATACTACCAAAGAAACACCGTGATATGAGGATTAATATGAGTGTCCTTATACCTCAGTCAAAACAGGACAATCAAAAAGGTTTAGAGACTCTGCCCTCACTTTGTGTCGTTGATATAGCTTCTTGTTTTTACACAGACACTTGGGATTTGTTATCTATAAAAAAGGAATGAATTTATCCAAGGAAGTAGTAGCCATGGCCTAAAGGAACTAGCATGACAAAATGACTAAGCATGTTAATAACAATAGCAATAAAGATTGCACTTGCCATACATTGCTCATTTATTCCTTGCAATACCCCACAAGATAATTATTATTCCCAGTTTAGAGAGGACAGCGAGGTGATGTAATTTTAACCTTACACAGTCAGGAACTGCCAGAATCTGAACCTAGGCACTCTGGCTCTTGGAGCGACATTTACACCCACCTGAGTTCATTCAATGAGTTAATCAGTTATTCGGTTTTTTAATCAAATATCTACCAAATATGCACTGTGCTCTTGGGCTCCAAGGCATACGTAAATGAGTTAAATTAGATATGGTGTGTGCTCTTACAGAATGTACAGCAGTAAACACAAACATTGGTCAACTAGTTACACAAACAAATATAAAACTGCAGTGTGACAGGTACACAAAGGAGGCAATGTTTGAGGCTGAGCGAATCAGGGAGGTTGGGGAAAGTTTTGACTTACGCATGAGATACGAAGGATAGGCAGACGTGAACTAGACAAAGGGGGAAAGGAAGAGATTTCAAGGCAGAGGAAATGCCCCCGGCAAATTCCCTGCTATGAGCGGGAACAGGAAAAGAATAATTGAAGGAAGGCCAGTGATGGGCAATCAAAGAGAGCGAGAGTGAGAAGAGTTCGGGACAACACTCAGTCAATAGGACCGAATCGGCCAGGAGTTTGGTAGGGCTATGTTAGGCTATATCTCTGCCTTATGATCTTTTCTGAGACCTAGAAGATTTTAAATAGGGGAAGAGGTGGTGGTGGAATTACTTGAATAGATGTGTGTTTTAAAAGGGCCACTCTAACACTAATATTGATCATGGGATAGAAGAGGACGTGCGGGTATGACTAGATGAGTGAGGAGGTCATTGTAGTGGTCCAGAGAGAGAGATGAAGATAGTCTGGACTGGGTTGTTGGTGGTGATAAAGAGAAATGGAAAGAGCCAAGCCGTAGTAGGCAGAAAAATCAATAGGCCTGTCTTGCAAAATTATCTAAGTCAATTTGGTCACGTACGTTATTTCGTTCTTTTTGACAGTTAGAAGTAGCCAGCAATTTTTGATGTAAGCGAGGAGGGTGGCCACCCTGACATAGCCGTGCCACTCAGTCACAGTGAAAGCACGTATTTGACCAAGTTCTATCGTATAAACAGACCTTTTAAAATAAATGGTTATTAGCAAGGAGGTTTATGTACAATAGTTCATCCAGTCTCTTCTATAAATTCAATTAGGTTCCACCTCCCTTTTATGTCCTTTTATGTATCAGTAGTACGGTGTATTGTATCTGTTGCTGTGTAACAAATTACCTCAAAACTTTGTGACCTAAAGTAACAATAAACACTTATTAAGTCATCATTTCTGTAGATCAGGGATAAATCAAGTTGGCTGGGTGGTTTTGGTTTGGGGTCTCTCATGAGTCCAGATGCTGGCTGGGGCCATTGTTAGCTGAAGGCTTGACTAGACCTGAAGGATCTGCTTCCACGATGGCTCACTTTAGCGCTGGCAAGATAGTGTTGACCGCCAGCAGGGGACCAAGCTCCTCCCAATGTGGGTGGCTCTGTAACAGTTTCACAGCACGGTGCCTGTCTTTCTCAAGAATAGATAATCCAAGAGAGAAAAAGGCAGAGTCTGCAATATCTTTTCAGACTTGGCCTTGGAAGGCACTATCTTCATTTCCAGACTATCTTAATCACACAGGTCATCTCTCTTCAGTGCAAGGGTGGAGAGAACTACACAAAGGGATGAATACTAACAATCACTAATATTAAGGGCATTAAGGATCAATTTGAAGACTGGCTGCCACAAATGAGGGCTTCCCCAGGGGCTCAGCAGTAAAGAATCTTCCTATCAATGCAGGAGATGCAGGAGATATGGGTTCAATCCCTGGATCAGGAAGATCTCCTGGAAAAGGAAACGGCAACCCACTCCGGTATTCTTGCTGGGAAAGTCCTATGGACAGAGGAGGTGGGCTGCGGTCCGTGGGGTCCAAAGAGTCAGACACAACTGAGCATGCATGTGCCGCATATGACTACAACATGCATGAAAAGTTCGCTTAAGGTAGATGCAGTAATATTTGGAGGCAGGATTCAGACAACCAGAATCCAACGAATCAATAGCTAGATACAGGTTGGTACCTTTCCTAGAGATACAGATTATGGTGCTTGCTAGATTGTTATACCCTATTCAGCAAAAGTGGAATGTCTAAATTATATAAGCCAAACCATATACCTTGAACAACACTAATTTCACCAATGAAAACTGATTGTTAATATTTCATTATGCGAATTAGCAAAATTCTGGTGTTGATCAAGATATGTATGACGAAAGCACTTGCAGTAGCTTCTTCTGGAGTGTGGCTTTGTGGGGAAATATCAGCTGACCATACCTGGAAGTGTGAGTTCCTAATTATGGCAAGCAATAGCGCTTAGGACATAGCCTAAAGCAACACACATATATATTCACACATACTGTCACATTATCCATGCTCAATTACTTTGAAGTAAATTACAAACATCATGATACCATCCATGGTTTAGAAGGTGCAGCCCATGAAAAGAGTAACTATCCTGGCCCATGACAGTTTCTGAATGATACTGCTCATACTGGATACAGTAAGTTAAACTGCAAATGACTGATCATTAGTGATGCATTTCTGGGATTAGGGTATGTTGCGTAAAGCACCTATATTGATTTTTAATTTTTAAGACAAAAGGCATTTAAAATTATATTGTAGGGTTATCTGGGGAATTACATGAGTTATTACAGGGTTATTTGGGGAGTTATGTAAGTTAACAGTTTCAAAGTCATTAAGACATGTGCCTGGGCACATAGTAAAACTGTTAGTAATGGGACAATGATGATGGTAGTGGTGATCGTCTAACAATGTCAGATAGTTAAATGCCTCTTCATGATTATGAGGTATACTGTACACTGGGGTAGATTCCACTGACACCATATTACTCTTTAGGACTGAAGGACTTGTTTGTCTAGCTGCTGGGAATGCTGTGGCTCACCGCTCTCAAGATGTCAGCTCTATCGAGAAACTGTCTTACCCAAGGTCACACCCACTTCCTGGGGGCAGTCTTTTATCCAGTGTCTGATCATTGGAGGGTATACCAGGGCCCAGCACGCTTGCCTCAACTTGGAACACTGCTGAGGGCCACCCTAGCTTCAGAGCCACCCATAGCTTTGGTTTAGGAATTATTATAAGCTTTCACAGCCCAGCTTCTCCCTCTCTCCAATTCTGCATATCACCGGAAGTGTTAATGCCAAGAGAACCTCCTAATAAATCTTCCTGCATGCAAATCTGTCTCAGGGCCTGCTTCCCAGGGAACATGACTAAAAGCATTGATGGTTATTTAATGAATTAAAATACTGCATAAGCAAATGTATCCTCTTTTATTGGTTGATAATCATTAGCACAAAGTGTAAGTTTGAGATATGTGCTATGCTTAGTAGCTTGGTCGTGTCTAACTCTTTGTGACCTCATGGACTGTAGCCCACCAGGCTCCACTGTCCATGGGGATTCTACAGGCTAGAATACTGGAGTGGGTTGCCATGCCCTCCTCCAGGGGATCTTCCCAACCCAGGGACTGAACCCAGGTCTACTGCATTGCAGGCATATTGAGCCACCAGGGAAGCCCAGGAATACTGGATGGGTAGCCTATCCGTTCTCCAGGGGAACTTCCCAACCCAAGAATCTAACTGGGGTCTCCTGCATTACAGGTGGATTCTTTACCAGCTGAGCAGGTCTATATAATTAAAAACATTGTTCATTTAGATTTGAAATTCGTGATCTTAGGTTGGTAGTGTTAGTCACTCAGTCGTGTCTGATTCTATGCGACACCATGAACTGTAGCCCACCACCCTCCTCTGTCCATGGAATTCTCCAGGCAAGAATACTGGAGTGGGTTGCCATTCCCTTCTCTAGTGGATCTTCCCAAGCCAGGGATCGAACCCAAGTCTTCCACATTGCAGGCAGATTCTTCACCATCTGAGCCATTAAGTTGGTGGTAGAGACTAATAGAATAAGTCTGTAATTAAAAGCCTAATTATATTAAATACTATTAGAAAAGCTGTAATTTATAACTATTATCTGATGTATGGAAAACAGAAAAGGCCATGACAACCTTTGATATAGGCGGAGTTAGTATACAGATTCAACTGTTTAGGCTAGGGAATGCTGCCAGAGAAGGTGATGGCATCCCACTCCAGTCCTCTTGCCTGGAAAATCCCATGGATGGAAAAGCCTGGTAGGCTGCAGTCCATGGGGTTGTGAAGAGTTGGACACGACTGAGCAACCTCACTTTCACTTTTCACTTTCATGCACTGGAGAAGGAAATGGCAACCCACTCCAGTGTTCTTGCCTGGAGAATCCCAGGGACGGGGGAGCCTGGTGGGCTGTCGTCTATGGGGTGGCACAGAGTCGGACACGACTGAAGCGACTCAGCAGCAGCAGCAGCAGCAGGGAAAGCTACAGTAGTAAACTATGCCAGAATCTCAGAGGCATCTCACGTAAAAGTTTCTTACTTGGGCAAATCTGCTAAGAGTCCAGGAGTTTCTCCAGGGCAGCACTTTATGCAGTGACTCAACATTCCAGACTGCTTCCTTTCTCTGGTAACTCCTTCTTAATGATGCCTCAGGGTTCTTTGTGCCAGGAAAGACAGCGTGGTGAATCCCGTGCTGACTTGTAAATGCTTTGGTGTAGAAGTAACGTTCCACCTCTGGCCACTGTTCATTGATAGATCTAGCCACACGGTTCTGCCTCACTTGCAGAACCAAGAAATATAAACTTTTACATATCTAGGAAAAAATAATGAAAATATTGAACACTGGTCATTTTAGCCACAAGAATGGATTTACACTATGTGAGAGACACTAATATTTTGGTGTCCATAAGGATCATTGTATGAGAGACATTTAGTCTTTTTTATTGTTTTTGTTATATTAAAACGTATTTGTATGTAAACATATACATGTAAATGCGGTCACAGCATACATAATTTTTAGGTCCTTTAAAAAATTGTGTTTATATTTTTGTTCATTATATATGTATATATATATATACATATTTTAAATTAGAGTATAATTGCTTCACAATGTTGTGTTAGTTCTGTACAACGAAGTGAATCAGCTATCTGTGTACATATATCCCCGCCCTCGTGAGTCTCCCTCTCAGTCGCTGCCCCATTCCACCCCTCCAGATCATCACAAAGCACCGAGCTCAGTTCCCTGCGATAGACAGCAGCTCCCCACTAGCTCTCTTTGGCCCACAGTCATGTATATATATCAATGCTCCTCTCCCAGTTTGGCCCACCCTCCCCTTCCCCGCTGTGCCCACAAGTCCATCCTCTGCGTCTCGTCTCTGTACCTGTCCTGCAAGGAGGTTCATTTGTACCATTTTCCCACATACGGGCATTAATATACAATATATATTTTTCTCTTTCTGACTTACTTTATTCTGTTTGACAGACATCCACAAGAAATTCACTCTTGGGACAAACTCTCTGTGTAGATATTATCCTAGGAGAGGAATTAATTTTAAGTTTCTGTGTTTATTTGATTGGAATTCTGTGTACAATTAAATTGGAAGTAAATTTAGTTCAGTATAAACAGAATTAGCAGCTAAAGTAGAACCCAGCAAGGTGTAAACAGTCTCTCAAATCATAAGATAAATAGTTTAAATACAGATTACATTTGAGTGAGCTGTGAAAATTTATGTAAAAATATTTTTTCAGAGGCTTCCTTAAAAACAAGATAGTAAACTTTTAAAATAAGAATGAAATATAAATAAAAATGAGCTTTACCTGAATTTACTTTCATGTTTAACCATTTATTCTTTTAAATAAAAAGAATAAAAGTACTATTAAGAAAATAAATAATTAATTTACTTAATACCATGGGGTCAAAAAGTCAGACACAACTGAGCGACTGAACTGAACAGAAATATACCTCACACCTCTATTTCTATGGCACGTATCAATAAAAAAAGTTTCACATGAAAACCATTTAATATTATTGGTTATAAGACAATCCAAAGCTAAACATAAAAAATAAGTTTAAACAAAAAGTGGAAAATGAAACAAATTTTCTTGCTTTCTAAAACTGCGAAGATAAACATAATTCTCTTTTTGGTGTATAGTTGCATAAATGGTGACCCACTCCAGTACTCTTGCCTGGAAAATCCCATGGACAGAGGAGCCTGATAGGCTGCAGTCCATTGGGTCGCTAAGAGTTGGACACAACTGAGCAACTTCACTTTCACTCTTCACTTTCATGCATTGGAGAAGGACATGGCAACCCATTCCAGTGTTCTTCCCTGGAGAATCCCAGGGACGGAGGAGCCTGGTGGGCTGCCATCTATGGGGTTGCATAGAGCTGGACACGACTGAAGTGACTTAGCAGCAGCAGCAGCAGTATAAAACTTTATCATGTGTAATAGATTAGCATAGTGATCACCACAATTAGGATATGAAATTCTTAAAATTATTCTGCTACCCCAAAGTAATTTCCTCATACTACCCCTTTATAGTTATACCCTCTCCCAACCCTAAATCCTGGCGCCACTTATTTGTTCTCCATCAGTGTACTTTTGCCATCTTGAGAATGTTATATAAATGGAGTCATAACTTTTTGAGGCTGATTACTCATCAGCACAATGGCCTTGAGTTCCCTGCAAACTGTTGCATGTACCAAATTTGTTCTTTTTATGGCTGAATAGTGTTCCATGATATGGATGTACCATAGTTTATTAATTCACCCATTGGAGAGTATTGGGTGGTTTTCAGTTTTTAACTGTAACAAATAAGGCTGATTTGAACATTTATGTACAGATTTTTGAGTGAATGTAAGTTTTCATTTCTCTAGAGTAAATATCCAGTAGTTGGATTACTGGGTTTTATGATAAGTATATATTTAGCTTTGTAAAAAACTACCCACTGTTTCTAGAGTGGCTGTCCCATTTTACATTCCCCTCAGCAAAGTATGAGACATAGCTAGTCCATGTCTTGTCAGCACTTGGGATAATCAGTATTTTTTATTTTAGCCATTCTAATAGGTGTGTAGCATTATTTCATTGTGGTGCTAACATGCATTTTCCTACTGGCCAATGAAGTTGAACCACAATAATGTCTTACATAAAGTTTTGCATTTTTATAAATTTTTTTTAAACATCTAAATTAATTCTTACAGGAACAGTGTGATGTATTTCAAGTGATAAGAGGCTGATATAAAGTAAATCTGGAAAAATCAGTCAAATGTAATTACCCCAATGCAGAATCAAAACAATTTAAAACTCAAAAGGAACATGGAGATATTTTACAGAGAACTGTCCCAGAAAGGTTAAATGACTTCTCACACAGTTGGAATTTTACCAAAAGCCACACTTCTGATACTTGAATCTCTTCCATAATGTCCAGTGAAGTAGGTGACAATTTATGCTTGAATCCTTCAAGTGACTGGAAATTCACCCCATTCCATTAGAAAGTGTTTCCTGACATTGAGCTGAAATGGCCTATAAACAAATAAACAAGTTTGTTACTGTTTGACGTTGACCTGAAATGGCTTACTATAGCTCTTGTCAGTGGGTCTAGTTTCATCCTCTGAGACATTCCTAAGGAAGTATGGACCCTTTCCCTTATGACAGCACTTTAGATACTTGAAGACAGCCATTATGCTCTCACACATAAACTCCAGGCCAAACATTCACATTTCCTCCAGTCGTTCTTAGATGAGCTTGTTTACTAACCTTGCTTGTGTGTAAACTTGTCCTAGATTTCTTAGAGTGAAAAATACTGAACAAAATGTTTGTAGTCACACAGCCAGAATTATATAGGCATTTTCCAATTATATGAATTCACTACAGGACTTAATAAATTTTTCTTGCTTTTCACTTAGTGTATTTCCTTCCATCATTAGAAATATTTGTAAGTGTAGTTTAAAAAATTTAGGCTAAATATTTTATTTTTAAATTGTTTCTTTTTCGGATGTGTTACATTCATATGGCACAAAATTTGAAATATTTAAGAAGGTTTATGGGCTTCTCAGGTGGTGCTAGTGGTAAAGAACTCATTTGCCAACGCAGGAGACATAAAAGATGCAGATTCAATCCCTGGGTCTGGAAGATCCCCTGGAGCATGGCAATGTACTCCAGTATTCTTGCCTGGAGAATCCCATGGACAGAGGAGCCTGGTGGGCTACAGTCCATAGGGTCACAAAGAGTTGGACACAACTGAAGCACTTATTGAACTTCTATGCAGAGTACCTCATGAGAAACAAGCTGGAATCAAGATTGCTGCGAGAAATATCAATAACCTTAGACATGCAGATGAAACCACCCTTATGGCAGAAAGTGAAGAGGAACTAAAAAGCCACTTGATGAGAGTGAAAAAGGAGAGTGAAAAAGTTGGCTTAAAGCTCAACATTCAGAAAATGAAGATCATGGCATCTGGTCCCATCACTTCATGGGAAATAGATGGGGAAACAGTGGAAACAGTGTCAGACTTTATTTTTTGGGGCTCCAAAATCACTGCAGATGGTGACTGCAGCCATGAAATTAAAAGATGCTTACTCCTTGAAAGAAATGTAATGACCAACCTAGATAGCATATTCAAAAGCAGAGACATTACTTTGCCAACTAAGGTCCGTCTAGTCAAGGCTATGGTTTTTCCTGTGGTCATGTATGGATGTGAGAGTTGGACTGTGAAGAAGGCTGAGTACAGAAGAATTGATGCTTTTGAACTGTGGTGTTGGAGGACTCTTGAGAGTCCCTTGGACTGCAAGGAGATCCAACCAGTCCATTCTGAAGGAGATCAGCCCTGGGATTTCTTTGGAAGGAATGAGGCTAAAGCTGAAACTCCAGTACTTTGGCCACCTCATGCGAAGAGTTGAGTCATTGGAAAAGACTCTGATGCTGGGAGGGATTGGGGGCAGGAGGAGAAGGGGACGACAGAGGACAAGATGGCTGGACGGCATCACGGACTCGATGAACATGAATTTGAGTGAACTCCGGGAGTTGGTGATGGACAGGGAGGCCCGGCGTGCTATGATTCATGGGTTGTAGAGTCGGACATGACTGAGCGACTGAACTGAACTGAAGCGACTTAGCACCCAAGAAGGTTTACAGTGAGAAGTCATGATCCCTAGCCTCCTATGAATATAATATGATATTATATAAAACAATATAATATTGATATATAAAACAACATATCAATATTACATTCTTATAAGGCACATGATTCTAATTATGACATTCCATTTTATGACTATACATTAAAATTATCTTAATTTTTTATTAATATTATTGTGGGCTTCCTTATGTATATTTTATGTATATATTTCAGATTATTTCTAGAAGTAGACTCCTAGAAGAAAATAGCTGCATTACATAGTATGACTTGTCTTACTATAACTTTCTACAAAGTTGCCACTTTATATACTTAAAATGTTTATAAATGTACACCAGCTGTTTATGTGTCCATTTTACCACACCTTTACAAGCATGGAATACAATCATTTATTGATTTTTTCAAATTTGTTGTTCTGATTTGCTTTTAACTGAGAATGAATTTTTTAATGTTTTTATATCTCTATTTTATATCTCTACTTCCTAGTAGTAAACATTTCCTAGTGATAAAGAACCTGCCTGCCAATGCAGGAAACATAAGAGATGCAGGTTCGATAATTGGGTTGGGAAAATCCCTAGGAGTAGGAAATGGCGACCCATTCCAGTATTCTTGCCTGGAGAATCCCATGGACAGAGAAGCCTGGTGGGCTACAGTCCATAAGGTCACAAAGTCACACACGACAGAAGCAACTTAGCA
This sequence comes from Capra hircus, assembly GCF_001704415.2. NCBI lineage: Eukaryota > Metazoa > Chordata > Mammalia > Artiodactyla > Bovidae > Capra > Capra hircus. The sequence continues at coordinate 22,695,420 of NC_030814.1, forward strand.
TGCATGCACACATCTCTATTGGCTATTTGTGTTTCTTCCTTAGGGTGTTTAAATCATTGCTAATTTTTAGAAGATAAACTTGTATGAGCTAGAAGAGTATCCGCCCATTGATACTTAACAAATATTGTTTCGTCCATCTTGTTAAACTATTGTAATATATCTTATCTCTTTACAAGTCTGTTTCACCTACCAGATTTCAAACTAGTGTAATCCGAGGGCAATACCTTCATCAGCTTTCTGAAGCCTGACGGAGACATATACAGAGGATAGATGTTCCCTAAATGTATTTACTTGGCTGCACTGGATCTTAGCTGTGGCACGCAGGATCTTTAGTTTCAGCCACGTGGAATCATTCAGCTGTAGCATGTGAACTCTCAGTCATGGCATGTGGGATCTAGTTCCTTGACCAGGGATCGAACCTGGGCCCCCTGTATGGAAGCACTGAGTCTTAGCCACTTCACACACTGGAAGTCCCAGATGGTCCCTAATTTTATGATATCTAAATGAGTAAATAAACTTAAAAACTTTGTATTAGTTTGCTGGGTCTGTATGGTTATGGATTCCCCCAATTTTTAAAATTCTAATCGTGACTATCTAGAATTTAGCCCAGAGTCAACATCAAGCTGTTCTAAAGTTTGTTAAAGCCCCTACTCTTCCCAACTTTGAATTGGATAAAAATTTGATGAGTATGGGTTTTCTCAAGTCAGTGAAATACAGTGTTGAGCCATATAGGGACAGTAGTTCTACACTAAAAATGTCTGGAGAGGCTGAGTGCCTCCAGGAGTCAGTACCCTTTGAGTATTAAGCCACTGCCTGAAGGTGCTATCTTGTAGCCCTGTTTCCTCCCCAATTTACTTGTGAGTTTATGATGAAAAATGTCAGTAATGCTTGTTGGGCACAGATAAATATTGTGTACTGCATTTTATTGGTGCATGGGTCTAGAAACCGTGTCAGGAAAAAAATAAAATTAGAGAAAGTCTGATTGATAAACCCATACTGTATTTGATTGACTGCAGCTTTATCTTATGGGGCTCCCTGATAGCTCAGTTGGTAAAGAATCCACCTACGTTGTAGGAGACCCCGGTTCGATTCCTAGGTTGGGAAGATCCACTGGAGAATGGATAGGCTACCCACTCCAGTATTCTTGGGCTTCCCCTGTGGTTCAGCTAGTAAAGAATCCACCTGCAATGAGGGAGACCTGGGTTCGATCCCTGGGTTGGGAAGGTCCCCTGGAGGAGGGAAAGGCTATCTATCCACTTCAGTAGGATTGCATAGAGTCAAACATGACTGAGCGACTTTCACTTTCATTTTTTTCTCTTATAGATGCTCCCGGAGCGTCCTGTTATTTCCTTTTAGATTCTTGCCTAAGATCAGAGTACTTCTGGTGGAGGGTTAGATGTGTTAGGGACTCTCAACTGAATGAATAAAGTCCCAATCAAGTCAAGATTGAAGGCAGGGTTTCCAAATCATGTGGATTTCCATACTATATCCCTGGAACTCCTTTAGTTGTCCATGATCTTTTCTCCATTTCTGAGGGTTTGAAACTGCCAGCGACTATTGAAGAGTACCTTTTCCTCTGAATAGTTTGTACACGATTATGTAAAGTATTGGCATATAGACAGCTGTAACTCCTGCTACAGATCAAGAGAGTGGGGAGGGAGAAGCATTTGTCAATCCAACAAACTGTCTGAGGATATGAAATACTCTTTGACTATTAGAATATTCTGCCACATGGTTTTCTGGTTCTATTAAAGCATGGTAACCCTGTCAGGTCTCTTCCAAACTCTGACATACACTATCAAAGCAGACGGTGGGATCTGTAATTTGCTAACTCCATCCTGCTTCATGTATTTCCTCCAAGGAGTCCCTTAGACCTTCTTCACCCTCCAGCAATCCATTTCACAAGCCCCCATTCCCTCCAATCCAGGGAAGACTAATACTGAGATTCCCTTTAAACTCTTTGTATTAACTTCATAGGGTTTCTGTAACAAATTACCACACACTGATGGCTTAAAACCATAGAAATGTATTATCTTACCGTTCTGAGGCCAGAAATCTGAAATTAAAGTGTCAGCAGGGATGCACTTTTGGAGGACTTAGAAGAGAATCTGCCTTTCGCCCCTCCCAGGGCCTGGGAGGTGTCAGCAGTTTTTCACTTGTGGCTGTATTACTCCAATCTCAGCCTCACTGTCACACTGCCGCCTCTTCCCTGTGTCTCCTCCAGCCTGTCACATAAAGATACTCGTCGTTGAAGTTACAGCTGATCAGACAGTCCAGGGTGACTGATCTCTTCATCTCCAGATCCTTAACTTAATTACATCTGCAAAGACCCTTTTTCTAAATAAGGTAACATTCACACTGTTCCAGGGCTTGAGACATGGGCATTATCTTTTTGGGTGCTACTATTCAACCCACTACATCTTGCTTAAGGATACAATTTTTTTCCCGCTTATTTTAAGTTTTACCTCTTGAAGTTTTGAGGAAATTCAAGAAATCTGTTCTTTCTTCATCACCTTAGCTTTGAAGACTGTGGCTTCACATTGTGCACTTCTTTGGAAAATTCAATCTACTCCTTTGTTTCTGTTTTTTTTTTTTTTTTTTTTTAATTCCCCATTCCCTGGGCAAATGAATATTACACTAACGGGGAGAAACAGCCCCCCAAATTCCAGGTTTCAGATTTCCACGTGTCACCCTGAAAGCAGACATTTGCCCATGTTGTTCTAGCAATATTCTGTTTTCCATAATTCCTCAAAGATGGGAAAAATGCTCAGGTCTTATTTGTACCCCTTGCCCTTCCATCCCCAAAATGTGCAATACAAGCAATTCATATTAGATGATGGATTCTAAATTGGAACTGTTAGGTACTTTCTTATAATTCCTTCTATTTGTTAAGAGTACTGTTTCCTGTCACTATTTATACTACTCTTTTGACTAATATTAGTAAGTTCCTATTTACTTGAGTCACTACTATCAGCCTGGCTCAGTGTTTTGAATGCATTACTTCCATTACTCAGAACAATCCTATGAGAAAGAAATACTTATCTCCATTTTACAGATAGGGACAAGGAGACCCAGGTTAATTTAACTGAGTATTGAAACAGAAAATTATATCCAAGTTTGCCTGACCTCACAAATATACAAAATTTTTTCTGCTATGTCAACCAGCTTCTCAAGTTTCCTTTGTAGAGAATGAAGAAAACAATATTTAAAGAGTCTGCTTTCTCTCTCAGCTCTAACCTTACAACAGAAGCTGTAAGTGGGCTTTCCCCTTCTTGATCTTCTGCCTTTGAATAGAATTTTTAAAAACCCCTTCTTTGCCTTTTCTTAGCATTTTTTTTTGTTGTTGCAAGTCTCACTTCATTTGGGAGTTTCACGTTTCTTGACACTATATTTTAAGGCCCATGTTACCTTCTTATAATTATCCTTGGTATGTGGCGGTTTACTCCCAAGGTTTCTGTCACTTCCAATTAGCCAAGCAATTCTTCCTTGTTGGTCAGAATCAGGTTCCCCAGTTGTTCTGTTGGGACATCAAATCATGAGAAAGTCAAATCAAAAAGTTGTCAGATGTTTTGCTTTTAGGCAATGAAACTTTCAGGTATCCAGCTATTTGAATTTTCTTTTTTGATTGTTGCATTGCTGCAGGTATTGACAAATAGTATACTGTAGGGTATTGTGGTATCAATAATGAATCCTTTTATGAATAACTGCAAGTGGCAGTACACGTTTGGAATCAGTTTTGAACCTCTTAAATAAAACAATGTAAAGCAGTTCTGAGCTTCCCATTGTCTATGTGTATACCTAGTCATTCTCACATATTCCACGTTCAAGTTCATCACATGGAGAAATATTTTTTTTATTTCTAGTAAACTAGGTTTTGTATCTCATTTTGAGTGTAATCCCAAACCAGAAAGTGAGAGGCTAAGGAATATGACCTCTCTGGAGTAAAACAGATGTCAGGAAGTCTATGAATTAAGGTCATAAAACAGAATTCCATGAATTTTGATGACAAAAATATTATAACTTAATTTTTGCACAGCTCTAAGTGAAATTTAGCATTTCTTTCAATTGTGAACATAGGCAACAAACCAGTGTTATCAGAAGTACCAGTGATTTTTTTTCCAATAAAAATCACAAATATTTCCCCATTGCATTACTATAGCTGTAGACATCTCAAGAAGTAATCAGTATTCAGTACTTTATGGGTATTATTTGACCCTCTGCTAGATTTTGAAACATTTGTTTTTCAATGTGTTAATAAAGAAGCACATGTACAGGATATTTTTGTTGAATAACTTGATTACTATATTTTAGTATGATTGGGCAGAAGCATGGCAGCTGTGACAGAGAAGCTCTATAGAGTCAGCAAAAACAAGACCAGGAGCTGACTGTGGCTCAGATCATGAACTCCTTACTGCCAAATTCAGACTTAAATTGAAGAAAGTAGGGAAAACCACTACACCATACAGGTATGACCTAAATCAAATCCCTTATGACTATACAGTGGAAGTGAGAAAGATTTAAGGGACTAGATCTGAAAGACAGAGTGCCTGATGAACTATGGATGGGGGTTTGTGACATTGTACAGGAGACAAGAATTAGGACCATCCCCAAGAAAAAGAAATGCAAAAAAGCAAAATGGCTGTCTGAGGAGGCCTTACAAATAGCTGTGAAAAGAAGGGAAGGGAAAAGCCAAGGACAAAAGGAAAGATATACTCATTTGAATGCAGAGTTCCAACGAATAGCAAAGAAGAGATAAGAAAGCCTTCCTCAGCGATCAATCCAAAGACATAGAGGCAAACAACAGAATGGGAAAGACTAGAGATCTCTTCAGGAAAATTAGAGATACCAAGGGAACATTTCATGCAAAGATGGGCTCAATAAAGGACAGAAATGGTATGAACCTAACAGAAGCAGAAGATATTAAGAAGAGGTGGCAAGAATACACAGAGGAACTGTACAAAAAAAGATCTTCATGACCAAGATAATCATGGTGGTGTGATCACTCACCTAGAGCCAGACATCCTGGAATGTGAAGTCAAGTGGATCTTAGGAAGCATCACTGTGAACAAAGCTAGTGGAGGTGATGGAATTCCAGTTGAGCTATTTCAAATCCTGAAAGATGATGCTGTGAAAGTGCTGCACTCAATATGCCAGCAAATTTGGAAAACTCAGCAGGGGCCACAGGACTGGAAATGTCAGTTTTCATTCCAATCCCAAAGAAACGCAATGCCGAAGACTGCTCAAACTACCGCACAATTGCACTCATCTCACACGCTAGTAAAGGAATGCTCAAAATTCTCCAAGCCAGGCTTCAGCAATACGTGAACCATGAACTTCCAGATGTTCAAGCTGGTTTTAGAAAAGGCAGAGGAACCAGAGATCAAATTGCCAACATCCAATGGATCATGGAAAAAGCAAGAGAGTTCCAGAAAAACATCTATTTCTGCTTTATTGACTATGCCAAAGGCTTTGACTGTGTGGATCACAATCAACTGTGGAAAATTCTGAAAGAGATGGGAATACCAGACCACCTGACCTGCCTCTTGAGAAACCTGTATGCAGGTCAGGAAGCAACAGTTAGAACTGGACATGGAACAACAGACTGGTTCCAAATAGGAAAAGGAGTACGTCAAGGCTGTATATTGTCACACCACTTATTTAACTTCTATGCAGAGTACATCATGAGAAATGCTGGGCTGGAGGAAGCACAAGCTGGAATCAAGATTGCCGGGAGAAATACCAATAATCTAAGATATGCAGATGACACCACCCTTATGGCAGAAAGTGAAGAAGAACTAAAGAGCCTCTTGATGAAAGTGAAAGAGGAGAGCGAAAAAGTTGGCTTAAAGCTCAACATTCAGAAAACGAAGATCATGGCATCTGGTCCCATCACTTCATGGGAAATAGATGGGGAAACAGTGTCAGACTTTATTTTGGGGGGCTCCAAAATCACTGCAGATGGTGATTGCAGCCATGAAATTAAAAGATGCTTACTCCTTGAAAGGAAAGTTATGACCAACCTAGATAGTATATTCAAAAGCAGAGACATTACTTTGTCAACAAAGGTGCATATAGTCAAGGCTATGGTTTTTCCAGTGGTCATGTATGGATGTGAGAATTGGACTATAAAGAAAGCTGAGTGCTGAAGAATTGATGCTTTTGAACTGTGGTGTTGGAGAAGACTCTTGAGAGTCCCTTGGACTGCAAGGAGGTCCAACCAGTCCATCCTAAAGCAGTTCAGTCCTGGTGTTCACTGGAAGGACTGATGTTGAAGCTGAAACTCCAGTACTTTGGCCACCTGATGCAAAGAGCTGACTCATTTGAAAAGACCCTGATGCTGGGAAAGATTGAGGACAGGAGGAGAAGGGGACGACCGAGGATGAGATGGTTGGATGGCATCACCGACTCAGTGGACATGGGTTTGGGTGGACTCCCAGAGTTGGTGATGGACAGGGAGGCCTGGCGTGCTGCGGTTCATAAGGTCACAAAGATTCGGACACGACTGAGCGACTGAACTGAACTGAACTGTATAACATAAGGAAGAATTATGCAATACCCTCCATCTAGGTTAAAGGGAAAAAAGATACTTTAAAAATGATGAACATATATTTTATTATCCAAACTGGGACACTTTTGAGAGTGAAAGAGTGCTTTTAGTTATTACACCATGAAAACAGGCAAACAGGACTGTTACGAGTAAATCCGCATGTATAATCACACTACTTTTATATTCCTTGCATTCCCCTGCCTTAGTCCATCCTTTCTTTCTGTAGCAAGACATGATCACTACATTGATTTTGAGGTTATCATTCTGTTGCTTTATAGATTTGCTTCTTATTCTAGTACTCAAAATATTGTTTACTTTTATTGATTCTTTGATTTATAGACGTGAAATCCTCTGTACTATTCTTTTGTGAGTTGCTCTTTTATTCAGTGCTGTTAGACAGTCATCCATGTCCATGGATTTGTGATACATTTTCCCCACTGTTGTATTCTACTGTATATGTAATATATTTAACCACTCTACTATTGACAGACAGTTGGGTTGCTTCCATTTTTTTCTGTTATAATAATGTTAGGAACTTTCTTGCTCATATACCCTGATACACATTTTTCCTGAGTCATAAAAAACATGTGTTTTTTTAATGTTTACTAGATAATGCCAAATTGTTTTCCAAATGGATATACCAATTTGTTCTCCAACCAGTAATGTAGAAGTGTTCTGGTAATATTGTCAGACTTTAAAATTTTTATGTGGTGGGTGTGAAATAATAACAAGCATGTGGCTGAGCATGTCTTCAGGTTTCCTCCTTTATGAGTTATGTTTACAGTATGGTTATTAAGAGCATTATCTATTTTTTAAAAATTTAAATTGTAGTAATTCTTTATACAATTTGAGTATTAATTCCTTTCCTAGTAATATGGGTTGTAAAGATAACAAAGCCTATGTCTTATCTTCTACTCTACTTAGGATGTCTTTAAAAAACTTTTATTGTGGAAAACTTTAAGCATATACAATAGTATAAAAGTATGTAGAATAATGATCTCTGATTTATCTACCACTGAGCATCAATAGTTATCAACTGATAACCAATTCAGCTTCATTTATACTACTACTCACTTTCTCTCTCTTAATATTTTAACATATATCCCAGACATTATATTGTTACATCTCTAAATATTTCCATATACATCTCTAAAAAATAGGGATCTTTAAAAATTACTATAACACAAAAAATTTGCAATACTTCCCTAACATCGTCTAGTATTCACTAAGCCTACAAATTTCCAGTTATCTTAAGTGTGTGTGTGTGTGTGTGTGTGTGTGTGTGTGTGTGTTTTAAACTTTGTTTGAATCATGATCCAGATGAAGTCCTGTGGTAGCAGGCTTCGAAAATGGTACCCAATGATTCCTTTAATGTAGAAGGCATAGTGGCTTCTGTCTCTTTCTTTTGGATTTCTTGCTGAAAGGGGAGCCAGGCTGTTCTGTGGAGAGGTATATTGTGAGAAACTGAGGCATTCTGCTAAATAACTAATAAAGAACTGAAGCATCCTACCAATGACAGTAAGCTATCTTGGACATCTAGCATTCAGTTCAGTTCAGTTCAGTTCAGTTGCTCAGTCGTGTCTGACTCTTTGCAACCCGTGAATCACAGCACACCATGCCTCCCTGTCCATCACCGACTCCAGGAGTTCACTCAGACTCACGTCCATTGAGTCAGTGATGCCATCCAGCCATCTCATCCTCTGTCGTCCCCTTCTCCTCCTGCCCCCAATCCCTCCCAGCATCAGAGTCTTTTCCAATGAGTCAACTCCTCGCATGAGGTGGCCAAAGTACTGGAGTTTCAGCTTCAGCATCATTCCTTCCAAGGAAATCCCAGGGCTGATCTCCTTCAGAATGGACTGGTTGGATCTCCTTGCAGTCCAAGGGACTCTCAGGAGTCTTCTCCAACACCACAGTTCAAAAGCATCAATTCTTCAGTGCTCAGCTTTCTTCACAGTCCAACTCTCACATCCATAAATGACCACTGGAAAAACCATAGCCTTGACTAGACAGACCTTTGTTGGCAAAGTAATGTCTCTGCTTTTCAGTATATATCTAGGTTGGTCATAACTTTCCTTTCAAGGAGTAAGTATCTTTTAATTTCATGGCTACAGTCATTGTCTGCAGTGATTTTGGAGCTGTCATAAAAAAGTTTGACACTGTTTCTACTGTTTCCTATCTATTTCCCATGAAATGATGGGACCAGATGCCGTGATCTTCATTTTCTGAATGTTGAAATTTAAGCCAACTTTTTCACTCTCCTCTTTCACTTTCATCAAGAAGCTTTTTAGTTCCTCTTCACTTTCTGCCATAAGGGTGGTGTCATCTGCATATCTGAGGTTATTGATATTTCTCCCAGCAATCTTGATTCCAGCTTGTGCTTCTTCCAGCTCAGCGTTTCTCATGATGTACTCTGCATATAAGTTAAATAAGTGGTGTGACAATATACAGCCTTGACGTACTCCTTTTCCTATTTGGAACCAGTCTGTTGTTCCATGTCCAGGTCTAACTGTTGCTTCCTGACCTGCATACAGATTTCTCAAGAGGCAGGTCAGGTGGTCTGGTATTCCCATCTCTTTCAGAATGTTCCACAGTTGATTGTGAACCACACAGTCAAAGGCTTTGGCATAGTCAGTAAAGCAGAAATAGATGTTTTACTGGAACTCTATTGCTTTTTCCATGATCCAGCAGATGTTGGCAATTTGATCTCTGGTTCCTCTGCCTTTTCTAAAACCATCTTGAACATCAGGGAGTTCACGGTTCATGTATTGCTGAAGCCTGGCTTGGACAATTTTGAGCATTACTTTACTAGTGTGTGAGATGAGTGCAATTGTGCGGTAGTTTGAGCATTCTTTTGCATTGCCTTTCTTTGGGATTAGAGTGAAAACTGACCTTTTTCCAGTCCTGTGGCCCCTGCTGAGTTTTCCAAATTTGCTGGCATATTGAGTGCAGCACTTTCACAGCATCATCTTTCAGGATTTGAAATAGCTCAACTGGAATTCCATCACCTCCACTAGCTTTGTTCGCAGTGATGCTTCCTAAGATCCACTTGACTTCACATTCCAGGATGTCTGGCTCTAGGTGAGTGATCACACCACCATGATTATCTTGGTCATTTTGTATAGTTCTTCTGTGTATTCTTGCCACCTCTTCTTAATATCTTCTGCTTCTGTTAGGTCCATACACTCTCTGTCCTTTATTGTGCCCATCTTTGCATGAAATATTCCCTTGGTATCTCTAATTTCCTTGAAGAGATCTCTAGTCTTTCCCATTCTGTTGTTTTCCTCTATTTCTTTACATTGATCACTGAGGAAGGCTTTCTTATCTCTTCTTGCTATTCTTTGGAGCACTGCATTCAGATGCTTATATCTTTCCTTTTCTCCTTTGCTTTTCGCTTTTCTTCTTTCACAGCTATTTATAAGGCCTCCCCAGACAGCCATTTTGCTTTTTTGCATTTGTTTTCCATGGAGATGGTCTTCATCCTGTCTCCTGTATAATGTCACAAACCTCAGTCCATAGTTCATCAGGCACGCTATCAGATCTAGTCCCTTAAATTTATTTCTCACTTCCACTGTATAATCATAAGGGATTTGATTTGGGTCATACCTGAATGGTGTAGTGGTTTTCCCTACTTTCTTCAATGTAAGTCTGAATTTGGCAATAAGGAGATCATGATCTGAGCCACAGTCAGTCAGCTCCTAGTCTTGTTTTTGCTGACTGTATAGAGCTTCTCCAGTTTTGGCTGCAAAGAATATAATCAATCTGATTTTGGTGTTGACCATCTGGTGATGTCCATGTGTAGAGTCTTCTCTTGTGTTGTTGGAAGAGGGTGTTTGCTATGACCAGTGCATTTTCTTGGCAAAACTCGATTAGTCTTTGCCCTGCTTCATTCCGTATTCCAAGGCCAAATTTGCCTGTTACTCCGGGTGTTTCTTGACTTCTTACTTTTGCATTCCAGTCTCCTATAATGAAAAGGACATCTTTTCTGGGTGTTAGTTCTAAAAGGTATTATAGGTCTTCATAGAACCATTCAGCTTCAGCTTCTTCAGTGTTACTGGTTGGGGCATAAACTTGGATTACCGTGATATTGAATGGTTTACCTTGGAAATGAACAGAGATCATTCTGTCGTTTTTGAGAGTGCATCCAAGTACTGCATTTTGGACTCTTCGGTTGACCATGATGGCTACTCTGTTTCTTCTAAGGGATTCCTGCCTGCAGTAGTAGCATTATGGCAGCTAGATGCTAGCATCTAGCATTATTTAAGCCATTAAATGATTTTTGCCCCAGCTGACATCTGGACTGTTACATCATAAGAGACAGTGAGCCACAAGCACTCAGCTAAGTCACTCCTGGATTTCTGACCCTCAGACACTGCATGAGGCAGAAATGTTTGTTGCTTTAAAAGTTATGTTTGGTGGATAGTTTGGCTATAAAGTGCTACAAAAGTAACAAAGATTTGGGTACCTGAAAGTGGGGTTGTGACATAACAAAAACCTAAGATATAATAGTGACTGGGACTTCTGTAGTTCAGTGGTTAAGACTCTGTGCTTCCACTGCAAGGGACACAGGTTCGATCCTTGGTTGGAGAAATATGGTCCTAAATGCGATTGGTGGAGATGAAAAAAAAAGGGGAGTGGCTTTAAAATACAGTGGGCAAAAGTTGGAGGAAATTGGAAAGCATTAGTGGAGAAGGCAATGGCACCCCACTCCGGTACTCTTGCCTGGAAAATCCCATGGATGGAGGAGTTTCGTAGGCTGCAGTCCATGGGGTCGCTAAGAGTCGGACACGACTGAGCGATTTCGCTTTCACTTTTCACTTTCATGCATTGGAGAAGGAAATGGCAACCCACTCCAGTATTCTTGCCTGGAGAATCCCAGGCTTGGGGGAACCTGGTGGGCTGCCGTCTATGGGGTCGCACAGAGTCGGACACGACTGAAGCGACTTAGCAGCAGCAGCAGCAGCAGTGAAAGTTTGAAGAGGTTTGAAGAAATTATTTATAAATGCATAATAACTTTGAGGAGGCCTCAGATGAGGTCTTAACAAATTAAAAACATCTTATTGGAAACTAGAGCAAAACTGGCAGAAGGTTTAGGAGATTTGTCCACTGCGGTTATGTGCAAAGTAGAAAATATGCCTAATGAACAGGGTGAGTTGGTTAAGGCAATTTCCAGCCAGAGTAGTGTTGAAGATGTCACTTGGTTTTTCACTGTTGTTTATAGTAAAATGTGAGGGGGGAGAGAGAAGTTAAAGGAAGAACCGTCAAACAAAAAGGAGCCAGAACTTTGGGGATTTGAAGATTCCCAGTCTCTGAAGGTGACAAACAATGTTAAAATTAGTAAACGGCTCGGTACAAGAACAAATGCAAAGCACTAACAGGAAAATATGAAGTTGGGGATGTAGTTTTAAAGCCCTTTAAGAGCTCAGAAAGATCTAGTGTGGGGCTGCAGTGTTTTATTTAACATAAAGAGTGTACCTGACAAAATCTCTCAAATTACAGGGCTTCTAAGAATTTTGAGGGTGTGGTGCATCAAAAGCCCATAGTAGAGAAGGGTTTATATGGAAGATATTTATGGGCATTGTTTTGTCTAATGGTGACAATTCAAATAAAATTCACAGGAGATCCACAACGTTTATAAAGGGATTATATCAGCAGAATATAACGTTTTAAAAGAGACTTTTAAAAGAGAATTATATTAGTCGGCTGTTTGCCAGCCTGAACTGGAAAGGATAGAGCACCAAATTAAGAGACTTTTGGACATACAAGTTTCTACAGGTACACAAGTATATAGCTGTAAATATGGAAAATGGAGGATAACTCAGTGGGTGGACCTGAGGACCAGAAATTAGTTAAGAGCCCTGGAGATTTACTCTGACATCTTGAATCTTATACAAGAAACTGCCAACCTGTTCCCCGGTGGATTTCAGAATTTCTGTGAACCTGTGGACCTAACTTATGCACCTAACTTCCCTCCTTTTAAACACACATCTGTAGTGGTTATCCTATTCTATGTTAAGTTGTGGAGGCAGAAACTGTGTCTTTATTCCCTGATGGCTCAGATGGTGGAGAATCTGCCTGTAATGCAGGAGAATTGGGTCCAATCCCTGGGTCGGGAAGATCCCCTGAAGGGAATGACAATCCACTCCAGTATTCTTGCCTGGAGAATCCCATGGGTAGAGGAGCCTTGGTGGGCTAGTCCATGGGGTTGCAAAGAGTTGGATATGACTAAAGAACTAACACTTTCACTTTCGGATCAAGAGGAACTCTAAAGATCAGTGTTTAAGGCAGTATACCTGAAAATCCTCATCCACACCTAGAATTTACATTTTAGACTTTGAGTTAATGCTGTAATAGGATGAAAGTTTGGGGGAGCCTTGGTGGAGGCTGAGTGTACTTGTCATACTGGAAGAATGTGCCTCTTTGGAGGTAAAATTTTGGTAGACAGCTTCCAGGTGGGCATGCTGTGGCATAATTTCCTCCCACACTGTTTCAGGGATCATCTGACAAGAATGGTACACCATTTTGAGTGATTTTTAACTTGTCTTGGATCACTCTCTCTTGGATTACTTGCTTTGGGGATGGCCAGGTGCCATATTATAAGAACACTCAGGTAGCCTTGTGAATGAACCATCTTGGAGGTAAATCCTCTATGAACAGTCAAGTCTTCAGAAGACTGCAACCTAGTTAACAGCTTGACTGCAAACTCATGAGACCCTAGGTCATGAGACTAGCTAAACCACTCCTGGATTCCTGACCCTCTGACTCTGTAAGTGATACATCTTTTTAGTTTTAAGCTGGCAAATTTTAGGGTACCTGTTACACAGCAATAGTTAACTAACACAAGTTCACACATTGCTTCATATGTCTTTTAGGTGTGTCGCTTTTAATCTACATTTTTTCCCCCATCTTCTCTCCCTCTGGCAACATATTTGTTGAAGTTAATCTGTCCCATGACTTCTATAGATAAAAATTTTCTGATTGCACATTCACTGTGTTTAACATTCTCTGTATTTCCTAATAATCAGGTTTGATTTTTTTGGCAAAAATTCTTAATACGTGGTGGTGTGTTTTTCCATTAAGAGGCATATAGTTTCCTTATTTGTCATGTTAGTAGCTGTTGATATATTGATACAATGAATAAACCTGTTTATTCATTAGGAATCTTAAAATGTTCTAATTTTATTATTCATTGTTCACTTATTAATACATTTATATAGAAAAACTTCCCCTCATTTGCTATTTGCTTACCTGTGGTACAGTTCATATAGGAAAGACAGGACAAATAATTCACTTTTTAAAAATTTGTTTTCAAAATAATGCATGATTCTATAACATCCTTCAATGTTGACCAATTAGATGCTCTTTGTTGGTTTTATTATTAAGAACTCATGAATTTGAGGACATTAGATAATTACAGATATTCCAATCCACTGCATTTAATATGTCCCAGTGTGCGCTCAAGGGGATTTCAGGATTTCTATAAACCTGCGTGTCCTTATTGATACTCAGTCATTCCATCTCTGGCCAGAGGGATGCTTTTCAGTTGGCTCCTGAATCATTTGATGTGATCCTGGTAGACTATGACAATTTCCTTCCTAAATAGAACAACAAAATGTTTCAGGCTCACTGTGTACATCTCCTATACCTAACTGAAATTAACTACTACTCTAAGGGCTTATGAGGTCTTCTGAAGTTTTAAACGTGTATCTGAATGTAATTTTTAAAAATAGATTTTGCATTTACCTAGTATAGAGGCATATCTTTTGAACTGTGGTGTTAGAGAAGACTCTTGAGAGTCCCTTGGACTGCAAGATCAAACCAGTCAATGCTAAAGAAAATCAGTCCTGAGTATTCATTGGAAGGACTGATGCTGAAGCTGAAACTCCAATACTTTGGCCACCTGATGAGAAGAACTGATTCATTGAAAAGACACTGATGCTGGGAAAGATTGAAGGTGTGGGCAGAAGGAGATGACAGAGGATGAGATGGTTGGACACCATCACGTACTCAAAGGACATGAGTTTGAGTAAACTCTGGGAGTCAGCGATGGACAGGGAAGCCTGGCGTGCTGCAGTCCATGGGGTCACAAAGAGTTGGACACGACTCTGCGACTGAAGGGCATGGTGCTTCACTGGTGGCTCAGTGGCAAAGAACCCACGTGGCAATGCAGGAGATGGTTTGATCTTTGGGTTGGGAAGATCCCTTTAAGAAAATGGCAAGCCACCCCAAAATTATTGCCTGGGAAATTCCATGGACAGAGGAGTGTGGCAGGCTGCAGTCCATGGAGTCAGACACGACTTAGCAACTGAGCGCGCACATACACACTATAAGGGCATACAGATATCTCACCGTCTGGTCTTCTGAAGGTTTAACAGGTTTTCCTTTCACATTTAAATCTTTTAACTCACCTGGAACTGATTTTTTCTGTATAGTGTTAAGTGTATGTGCACGTGCTCAGTCGTGTCTGACACTGTGGAACCCCATGGACTGTAGCCTGTCAGGCTCCTCTGTCCATGGGATTATTCAGGCAAGAATAAAGGAGTGGGTTGCCATTTCCTCCTCCAAGGGATCTTCCTGACCCATAGACTGAAGCCATACTTTCTACGTCTCTTGCATTGGCAGGCAGATTCTTTTCCACTGATTCTTTATTGTGCTTTACAGATACTGTTTTTTCTTCTTCTTTTTTTTTATTTTTTACAAATGGAAGGTTTGTGTCAATGTTGCTTTGAGCAAGTCTCTTGGTACCATTATTCCAAATTTGCTCACTTCATGTCTGTGTGTCAAATCTGGGAATTCTCAAAATATTTCAAACCCTCCACCAGCTAAATGATTACAACTCAACTGAAGACTCAGATGAAGATGAAGATTAGCATTTTTTAGCAATAGAGTATTTTTAAAGGGATAGTAATATTCCTTTAAATATTAATAATGCTTATTAAAATTATGACTAAATATAAACAATAATCTAAGGACTGTAGATTATTTTTTAAGACATAATGCTATCTCACACTTAATAGAGTACAGTACAGTGTAAACATAAATTTTAAGCCACTGAGAAACAAATAATGTGACTCATTTTATTGTGGTATTTGCTTTATTGCAATGTGGAACCAAACCCACAATATCTTCAAGGTATACCTGTAGTCCTTCTTCTGAGAACTCGAAGAGCTGGACAAAATATAAAATGCATATCTGAAGGCATCAGAGAAAGCTAATGAGGTAGTAGAAAATCCAGAGAAAGAAAATCCCAGAGTTGTTGAATCCAGCATTTATAATAGCTTATCTGGGGTACCTGATGATTCTTGAGAAGATGGTTGAGAAGCTGAACAGAGCTTCTGATTAACTCAGTGAGTTAGACAAAGACTGGATTTCAGAGACTGCCCTGGTTAACTCTACAGGCTTCATGTTGAGATCTCAAACGTCTATACTGAGGCAAAAGTTTGAACTAGAAGCAGACCTTCCAATCATCTAACCACACTAGGGTGATTCTGGATTACTAGTGGCCAGAGCCTCTGCCAGGAGACATAAATCCTTCCTGCTGCTACTGCTACTGCTGCTGCTGCTAAGTTGCTTCAGTCGTGTCCGACTCTGTGCGACCCCATAGACGGCAGCCCACCAGGCTCCCCCGTCCCTGGGATTCTCCAGGCAAGAACACTGGAGTGGGTTGCCATTTCCTTCTCCAGTGCATGAAAGTGAAAAGTGAAAGTGAAGTCGCTCAGTCGTGCCCAACCCTCAGCGACCCCATGGACTGCAGCCTTCCAGGCTCCTCCATCCATGGGATTTTCCAGGCAATAGTATTGGAGTGGGCTGCCATTGCCTTCTCTGAAATCCTTCCTATCAACATCATAAACCTCAAAGTATAGTTTCCTTCGCTAGTTCTGGCATTTAAACAAAAATAACATAACATAAATTAACAAAACTTTATAAACAAAAAAGATATAAAATAAGCAAAAATACATGAAAGTAAGATAGTATGATAAACAAAATACACAATGAAGAAACAAGAAGTTTCAGGTAACAGCAGATCCCAACGTCACTCAACGTGGTTTTAAAGTAGTTATGCTTAATGTTTGAGGAAAAAAAAGATCAGAATGAGATAGATTACTGGATAGCTAACAGGAAAACTATAAAACAGAACCAAACAGAAATGCTTGAACTGGTAACAACCAAAAACATAATAACTGCAGTCAATGTTTCAACAAATTAAGTTTAATAGGAGTTTAGAGACTATTAGAGAAGAATGAAATGACAGGTAAGAATTATCCAGAATGAACCACAGCAACAAATAAATGGAACATAAGGGATAAACTGAAATGATCGAATATATTATACATTTAAGCGGAGTACCAGGAGGGGAGAGGGCAAGGGAGTAGGGCGGAAACAATAACCGGTGAGAGCTGAGAACTTTCCAAAACAGAAAAAACATGAGACCCCAGTTTCAAGAAGCACTACAAACTCAAAAAGAAAACAAACTATATTAAAAAAAATACAAAAATGTTTAGTCACATTGTAATAAAACTGTTTCAATTTTAAGATGGACATCTTATAAACAGCCAAAGGAAAAAACAGATTAAAGGGGCAAAAATAAAACCAACAGTATTTCTCAAAATTTTTTCGGAAGCCAGAAGCAATGGAATATATCTTCAAAATGATAAAATACAATAGCTGCTAATTCAGCAAAAATGTTTTTTGAAAATGAGGTGAAATAAATAAGTTTCTTTCAGGATACAAAAATGGAATCTGTCCCCAGCACCCATGTACAAAGGAGATACTAAAACTTGTTCTTCAGGAAGAAGAAATAAGATGCCAGATAGAAGCTTAGAAACTCAAGGAGTCATAAAGTACAACAAAGTAAATATTTGAGTAAATATAAACACATATTAATCATATAATGTCTTAAGGAAATATATATTAAGTAGACACAATGTATGGAACATGCAGTGAGGCAGTAAATGATGTGTTCTCGGGTCCTTACATTGTCTAGGAAGATGTGTAATATAAATTACTAAATAATACATAAGTGTCAAGCTTATGGTGTGGAAGAAATGGAATAACAAAAGATAATCTAAAAGAAGGCAATAAAAGGAGAAACTCAATAAAAGAGAGATGGGACAAATAGCAAATAATGATACATTTAATTCCATGTATATTAGTAATTGTGTAACATACAAGTCAACTAAACTCTTTAATTACAAAAATATTAGCAAATTAGATTTAAAAAATAAATTCGTGCATAATTCGTTTTAAAAAATGTAAAAACACTTAGAATAAAATCTACATTATGGTTGCTTTCAATTGCTTTAATTTTGCTCTTTCCTACCTGCAAACTTACTCTTCTTGTAGTCACTATGCTTCAACCAGGCAGGCCTTTTTTTGGTCCCTAAGATATTCCAAGATAGTTCATGCCTCTGGGTTTTGCATTTTTGTCCCCTCTGCAAGCATTTGTTTCCCCAATTTCTGCAAAGCTGGATTCTCCTGTCAAATAGAAGTTTAAATAACACTCTTTTGGAGGTTTTCCTAAGGACTTCCTGGGTGGCTCAGATGGTAAAGTGTCTGTCTACAATGGAGGAGACCTGGGTTTGATCCCCGGGTTGGGAAGATCCGCTGGAGAAGGAAGGAAATGGCAATCCACTCCAGTACTATTGCCTGGATAATCCCATGGACAGAGGAGCCTGGT
Source organism: Capra hircus (assembly GCF_001704415.2). Classification (NCBI taxonomy): domain Eukaryota; kingdom Metazoa; phylum Chordata; class Mammalia; order Artiodactyla; family Bovidae; genus Capra; species Capra hircus. The sequence continues at coordinate 22,713,641 of NC_030814.1, forward strand.
AAGCTACAGTCCATGGGTCCCAAAGAGTTGGACACGACTGAGTGACTTCACTTACTTCACTTAGAGGTCTTCCTTAGTCACCTATTCTAAAATATTCACCCATTTTAACTCCCTACCTAACACGATCTTATAGTTTATTTATGGTCTATTATTACTAAAATGTAGTAGGGACCATGTCTGCTCTATTTACCACAGGTTCCCCAAGTCTAGAACAGTGACTGGGACACAGTAGATACTCAATAAATACTTAAAGAATGAATAAAATGAGTTTAGGTTTTAAACCTTTCTTACAGTTTTATTGCTGTTGGTGTTGGCTGTTAAAAGAGTGAAAGTGTTAGTCGCTCATTTGTGTCCAACTCTCTGCGACCCTGTGAACCATAGCCTGTCAGGCTCCTCTGTCCATGGAATTCTCCAGGCAACAGTACTGGAGTGGGTTGCCATTTACTTCTCCAGGGAGTCTTCCTGACCCAGGAATTGAACCTGAGTCTCCTGCATTGCAGGTGGATTCTTCACCGTCTGAGCCACCAGGGAAGCCTCTGGCTGTTTAAAGACTTTCCTGATCCCAAAAGGTATCAAATGATATCAAGATCCCATTTATGTATGGTAGTGATCCCTGAAAGTATGCACTATGTAATGTGTAAAATTCATAGGAGTTTTTCCACCAGTAAGTCAGATATGTAGCATAGTCTTAGATATAACTATAATAACAAGTAAATAAAGAAAAGCTTCAAAGGAAAGCTCCTGAACTACTAAAAAGTTGCAATACACTTCTGGAGAACATGTTTGTTTGTATGTTTTTCCCACATTAGAAAGGTGAGAGTAATATAGGTGAATGTTATAAAACATAATTTTTTATGGGGAGGGGGGAGAACCCCTTTCATCCACTCCTAAGTAAAAAAAATTGAATTAAAAAAAAATTACCTTCTTACAGTTGTTTTAGAGTCGTAATTCCAGTAATGATGATTTATATATTTTGGTTACTTCCTTTTTTATTCTTTGTTTTATACTCACTTTTTCACATCAAAGCAATCACACCGGTCACATTTTCCATTAGAAAGACTAGCTTAATGGCTTCTAAAAAATAGCTAGATAATATACCACTAAGTGTATATGACAGAATTTGACCAATCTCTAATTGTTAAAGATTGTTCCTACTTTTTAAAATCATGATTAGTAGTCCTACAACTAACATTTTTGTCCATAAATCATTTTAAGGGCAGTTTAACTGAAGTGATTTTGGTCTATAACATTTATTTAAATGGTATTTCTCAAGCGGGAGAGGGTGGGCAACACAAAAGGGTCCCAGCCATTTATCTCTAATTAGGAAAACAATATACGTTGCAGGGAGGTGTGGAGATTACAAAGGCATTGACTGCATAAGCATAAGTTATTATATTAATTAAAGAAAAAGCAGTGGAAATTTCTTGTAGGAGCTAATCTGGAAAACATTTTGCAAAAAATATGGAGCTGGACTTTGAAAAAATGATAGGTCTTAATGTTTGAAAATGTTCCAGACAGGTGGAGGTGTTGAAGGAGATAACTATTTGTTGGTGTTCTTAAGTATCGGAGAAAGTTCTTACTCAGGACAACTCATCACAAAGCCTGAATAGTGAGCAACTTTGATTTTTTATCAAAGATTGGACTCCTAACTTCCTTGCCAGAAACAACCAAATTTCTTAATCTCCATCATCCACATCTTTGTTCCTCTTTCATTCTTCCCTTTTTTGTTCCTCTGTCAAAGACTCTCATCTAAGTAACGAAAATAGGTAAATTCCTCTTCTTCAAGGCTTGCAACCTTACACAACATTATAACTGTTGCAACCTTAAAACATGCATGCCTTTTAATCTTATTAAAACACTGCTTGTAACAGAGCTTTCACACTAAGAGAATTAGGAACATTCAAGGATATTAACTAAGTTATTTATCAACTTGCCCTACACCAAATAAGGAACACAGAGTCACATGATCTATTAAAAATGATTAGCAGATAATAATGACTGTGATTTTCTTTCGTGGTTTTATTCTGGCAGCAATAAATTCCACCCTAATAATTTCAATCTTATTGCCACATAGGAGGTGATGCTTTGTGAACCTCAACGAGGCTGCTAGTTCTAGCACAGTAAAACTCACGGCGTCAGAAATGAGAGTAAGACTTCACGGGATGTGTTGTCAGTGATAGACTTATAGCCACTTCCCTTTTCCACCTTTTCTTCCCTAAGGATAGCAGCTGCTTTCCACAGACACCCCAGTCGACAGACTCCAATTCCTCTCCCCCACAGTTACCATCTGCAGATGCCCAGGGGCTTGTCTGTTTACAACCTTGTCCCAAACAGCAGAAGCGGAACCCTCGGAGAAGTTCTGGATTCGTCCTCAATAGGACCTGTTTCACAAAATATTTCCCAGCCCCTCTCCACCTGTTTCCAATGTTAGTACTTAGGATATCTGTATCTTCTCTGTCACACTATGCATTCCCCAATACACAAAATTTAAAGTGAAAACTAATAAAGAGCAAATGCCCTGTGCATGTTTCTTTCAGATGACTCAGAACTTTCACGATTCCCAGGATCTTTCGACCATGTTTAGGTTGGGTATCATGCTCTTCAGGGACTTTGGTAAGGAAGGTGAAACTTAACATCTCTAACCACCATTGCCAACCCAACTTTAAGTTCTGAAGGTTCCTAGATTCCTGTTCCAATTCCAGCGTTTCCGACAAAACTAGACCCTAAGGCAAAAAGACATCCTCCAGATGAAACTGCAGATACAGTCAGGGATCCCTGAGCGGTGAGGTGAATTTCTGGGTTAAAAGTACTCTGTATATCCATTTTAAGTCTGTCACTAATACTATGTATAACCAAACAAAAGGAGAGAGTTGACAGGTACACTTAACACAACATTTTGAAGGTATATGGAAGTTGTCTTTGGGGGAGGGGGGAACACAATATTACAAGGAATCCGAAAGTTTGACTGGCGATGGATATTTTTCAATCTAAAAGGAAATCGTCCATACTGGAATGTATCAAATAGGCAGAATTCTCTTGCCAATTTCTCTGCTCTTGGTGGATGCAGTTCTGACTTCGGCTGGTATCTGAACAGGGCAGAAACGTCTCACGATCAAATTCCACTGCCCTGAGGAAGGACAGAGCTGGAGCACCCACAAAGCAAAGAGCAGAGACGACGCAGGGACGGGTCTGTAAGGATTCGAGTCTCCCAGAAGGGACGGCCAGAAAAATGAGAAGGTAGAAGGAGAAAGAAAGGGCGTGGCTGAGCTAAGGCACTTTCCCCGTCGTCTCAGAAAGAGTGCGGCTTAACTGGGGTTTTCTTCCGCTCGAAATCCGCTGGGTCTGGAGTCGACTCTCCCCGTGTCCACGAACCTGTATCTCCATCACCTAGTAGGGCCCTCACCACCCAATCTACCTCCGGATCCTCGCAGGCGCCGCACTAGCGCGCCGCCCGCCCACCTACCTGCGCTGCGCCTGCGCCTCCCCCACCTCTCGCGCTCTCAAGGTCAGCGCCGCCCCCGGCCTCTAACCGAGCACCCACGGAAGCGGCAATAGAGGACATCCTACGTCGCCTCACCTCTGCGTGGCGTGGGGTCGCCGGCGTTCGGCAGAGGGGAGGGACTTCCTGTCCCGCCGAGCAGAACTTCCGGCCGAGCCGGAAGATCCTCTCCCTCGCGGTGTCGCGAGGCTCCCGGCTGCAGGGTTGGGAGGGGAGATTCGGGACGACCCCGGTGTACTCCTGGGCGTCGGGTCCACGACCTTTTCTTGGCGCCATGGTGAGTCCTCCCGTGAGGGCTGGAGTGAGAGCAGTGGGGGGAAGACGGGGCCAGGAGGTCAGTCCTGTGCAGGGAAGCCGGCCGGGTGGCCAGCTGAGGATGGAGCGGGCGGGAGCAATGAGATGAGCGGTAGGGCAGGACCTTACCACCTTCCCCGGGGCTCTAGGACCCCCGAGGAAGCGAAGTCTGTCCAGCCCAGCCGCTGGATCTGTCCAGGAGTTCGAAATAGGTAGTTAGAATATTCATGGCCCGTTCACTGTGGACGGCCGTGGGGTCAGGTGGTCCCAGAGTTGACCTTGCCCGGTTGATTACCTCCTCCCTCCTCTCAGCTGTAGGGCAGTGGCCAAGAACTTCAGATCTCAGAAATGCTCCTGGCCTTTCCGGGTGGACCCAGTACCTCCCCTTCTTATAAAGGATCAACACGTGTCACTTAAAGAAACGGCCAAGTCAGTTTATCTTTCAGACTTGGCCCTTGGGAAATTGGAAAAGGTCTCAAAAAAAGGTCTGGACTGAATAAGGAGGGTCTTGATTGGAAAGGAATGTTGCAGGGGCGTGTGCGAGGGAACTGTTGGAGTAGGGAGAGTACCTTGACCATAAGATCTGTAGGAGCCTCAAATATTAGGCAAAAAGGGTTTTCTTTTATGAGGAGGAGGAAACAAGGCTAGAAAGAAGTGAGTGTGGGGAAGTGAGATGAAAGGGTAGTATGATTGGACTATAAATCAGAGAAAGTTTTACCCCCTTGACCAGACTTGTGAGGAAAAACTGTTGGAGGTGTATCCTGTTTCAGAGTGAGGGTTGGCCAAAGTTCAGGAATCTGGGGGAAGAGATCATATAGTTTGGGTAATATCTTGCTCCAGTTGATCTATGGGGACAAGCAGTTCAACTAGTCATTTTTAAAGCAAAGAATGGTAATTTGCAGGCACTGTGTCTGGCCTTGTTACAGGGCTTCCCAGGTGGCTCAGTGGTAAAAGAATCTTCTTGACAGTGCAGGGAATGCAGGTTGGATCCCTTGGTCAGGAAGATCCCCTTGAGGAGGAAATGGCAACCCACTCCAGTATTGCCTGGAAAATCACATGGATAGAGGAGCCCTGTGGGCTCTAGTCCATGGAACCGCAAAGAGTCAAATGCCACGGAGCACTCAGGCAGCCAGTTCTTGTATCTTGCTTCCCTAAGTCTTATGGAGACTGTTGGTTCTTTGCAGTAAGCTGTTTCCAGAAAGGTGGTGGTGGAAGGATTTCTTAACCTTTGCTGTTTTCCAATATGGCAGGGGTCTGGTTCAAAATTGTCAAGTTACTTCAAATCCTCGTCTGGAGGTCGTTCTGCCTTGGAATTTGGAGTTTGCTGTATTTTTTCAGGATCAAATGTTGACACTGGTCAGTTGTGTATGATGATTCACTTTTGAATGACTTACAGAAATGTAACGGACTGTGAAACAAAGGGACTTCAAAATAATGTGGTTCCTAATTGTATCAGCTAACCTCTTGACTCTTTTGAGGCAGTAGTGGGTGTGTATTCTTTAAACCTCAGTGAATAGTACAATTTGTAATTATTAAGAGTTTGTTGTGTTTTCTTCCTTTTGTACAATGAAATTAGACAAAGATAAGGAACAGAAGGACTAGAACGAACCAAAGATAATGACCAGCCTAACCACCTTCCTCTCTCCCCTCAACCCCCAGTTTTACAGAGGGAAAAATCTGAGGTTTAGAAAGAGGCAGTGGTTTACCTAAAGTAGCAGTAGTTTGGCACTTTTTCATTTTTTAACATAACAAGTAGGTAATACTTAGAATCTTTGTCAGTATGTTTGGCCAAACCACAGAATGGAAAGCAGAGCCTTTTTTATTTTACATCTTGATTTTTTTTTGTTTTAATCAATATAAACGCATGATCCAGATCAAAAATACTGAGTGTTGACTCGTAATTGTTTTTATGTTGTGAAAGTCAGTTGTTCAGTTGTCTCATCATGTCCAACTCTTTGTGACCCCATGGACTGCAGCACACTAGGTCTCTCTCTCCCTCACCATCTTTCAAAATTTGCCCAGGTTCATGTTGATTGCATCGGTGATGCCATCCAGCCGTCTCATCCTCTGATAACCCTCTTCTCTTGCCCTCCATCTTTCTCAGCATCAGGGCCTTTTCCAGTGAGTCAGCTGTTCACATCAAATGACCAAAATACTGGAGTTTAAATTTCAGCATCAGTCCTTCCAACGAGTATTCAGGGTTGATCTCTCTTAAGATTGACTGATTTGATCTCGTTTCTGTCCAAGAGACTCTCAGGAGTCTTTTTCCAACACCAGTAGTTTGAAGGCATCAGTTCTTCAGTGCTCCACTTTCTTTACATTCCAGCTCTCACAGCCGAATGTGACCGTTAGGAGACCATAGCCTTGGCTGTATGGACCTTTGTTGGCAGAGTAATGCCTCTGCTTTTCAACACACTGTCTACGCGTGTAGGCCTGTTATAGCTTTCTTGCCAAGAAGCAAACGTCTTCCGACTGCATGGCTGCAGTTAGCATCTACAGTGATTTTAGAGCCCAAGAAGAGTGGATCTGTCACTAGTAGTCGTGTGTAGTATAGTAGTAAGTAGTGTTAGTCGCGCAGCTGTGTCCAGCTCTTTGCAACCCCATAGACTGTAGTCTGCCAGGGTCCTCTGTCCAAGGGATTCTCCAGGCAAGAGTACTAGAGTGGGTTGCCATTCCCTTCTCCAGAGGATCTTCCCGACCCAGGGATTGAACCCTGTTCTGCTGCATTCCGGGCAGATTCTTTACTGTCTGAGCTACAGAGAAGTCCTGTAATCTGTCATTGCTTCCACCTTTTCCCCTTCTATTTGCCACAAAGTAATAGGGCCAGATGCCATGATCTTAGTTTTTTTTAATGTTTAGTTTTAAGCTGGCTCTCACTCTCCTTCACCCTCATCAAAAGGCTTTTTAGTTACTGTTCACTTTGTGCCATTCGGGTGGTATCATCCATATATCTGGGGTTGTTGATGTTTCTCCCGCCTGTCTTAATTCCGACTTGTACCTCATTAATCATGATGTGTTCAGCGTATAGATTAAACAGGCTGCTGACAGCAGATAGCCCCGTCGTACTCCTTTCTCAATCTTGAACCAGTCAGTTGTTCTGTACTGTCCTGACTGTTGCTTCTTGACCCACATACAGGTTTCTCAGGAGACAGGTAAGATGGTCTGGTATTCCCATCTCTTTTAAGAGCTTTCCACGGTTCTTTATGATCCACACAGTCAAAGGCTTTGGCGTGGTTGATAAAACAGAGGTAGATGTCTTTCTGAAATTCTCTAGCTTTCTCTGTGATCCAGTGAATGTTGGAGTTTGATCTCTGGTTCCTCTTCCTTTTCTAAACCCAGCTTGGGTTTCTGGAAAGTCTTGGTTTGCATAATGCTGAGTCCGTAGAAAATTTACTAAAGGAATGAAGCTATGTTTTTATTATACTTTTTGAATATTACAGACCAACTTTAATCAAATAGATTTTTACACCATTTAGGTTGGTTGTGGGTGAAAAGTAGATCAAATTCCTAGATTTATAGGAATCTCATGGCTTATTTTATCTATGTAGCATCCTGTTGTAACTTTACTGCTGGGATTGTGCTCAGTATGTTGGTTGGTTAAAAAAAAAAGTGAATCTCTGCCTTAATTGGAGTTAATGAGTTTTCTTTTTGGGAAATGGAGAAGGCTGTTGGGAAGAGATAATGGGATAGAAGTTAGAAATACATGACTAACACAGGGGAAAGAAATTCTGATGGGGGGATGGAGACACATAATAGGTGGCTTCAACTGAGTTTTGAAAAGTTAAATTAGGACACTCAGTTCAGTTCAGTCGCTCAGAGTGTCCGACTCTTTGTGACTCCAGGCCTCCCTATCCATCACTAACTCCCAGAGTTTACCCAAACTCATGTCCATTGAGTCGGTGATGCCATCCAAGCATCTCATCCTCTGGCGTCCCCTTCTCCTCCTGCCCTCAGTCTTTCCCAGCATCAGGATCTTTTCCAATGAGTCAGCTCTTCACATCAGGTGGCCAAAGTATTGGAGTTTCACCTTCAACATCAGTCCTTCCAATGAACACCCAGGACTGTTCTCCTTTAAGATGGACTGGTTGGATCTCCTTGCAGTCCAAGGGACTCTCAAGTGTCTTCTCCAACACCACAGTTCAAAAGCATCAGTTCTTTTGTGCTCAGCTTTCTTCACAGTCCAACTCTCACATCCATATGTGACTACCGGAAAAACCATAGCCTTGAGTAGATGGACCTTTGTTGACAAAGTAATGTCTCTGCTTTTGAATATGCTGTCTAGGTTGGTCATAACTTGCCTTCCAAGAAATAAGGACACTAATTCTTAATAATTAGGACACTAATTCTCAATTTAAGTTCACATAGGATTCACCTGTGATACTTGATAAAAATGCTTATCTGGGCTGCCTTATTGAGGGAGTGGAGTCTCATAATTTAATTTTTAATGAGTTTTACAATTAAGCCTCAAACTTGTGGTCCTGAAAGCACTTTGAAGGAACTCTAATGCAGCCATTAGAAACTTTGATAGGGATATTGAGGTTTTTGTGCTGAGTGATAATCATACATGTGGTTTGTTGATGTGTTGGATTACATTAATGGATTTTGGATTGTTGAACTAGCCTCAAATACCTGGAATAAATTCCACTTTGTTGCGGTGTATAATTCTTCTCATATATTGTTGAATTTGATTTGTTGGTATTTTGTTTAGGGTTTTTGCATCTATGTTTATGAGACATACTGGTCTGTAATTTTTTGCTTTTCCTTGTAATCCTTTGCTTGATTTTGGTATTGGGGTACTTCTCTTAGAATGAGTTAGGAAGTGTTCTCTCTGCTTCTATCCTCTGATGAAAGAGATTGTAGAGACTTGGTATAATTCTTCCTTAAATGTTTGATAGAAGCACCAGTGCACCCTACTGGGCCTGATGCTTTTTGTTTAGGAAGGTTATTATTGATTCAATTTCTAAGTAGATATAGGCCTGTTCACATTGTCTATTTCTTGTATAAGTTTGGGCAAATTGTATCTTTCAGAAATTGGTTCATTTCATCTAGGTTATAAAATTTGTGAGCATAAACTTGTTCATAGTGCTTCTTTATTATCCTTTTAAGAGAGGGTCTGTAGTGATATCCTCCCTGTCATTTCTGATATTAATAATTTGTGTCCTCTCTTTTTTCCTTACTTGATAGGGCTAGAAATTTACCAATTTTATAAATCTTTTCAAAGAACCCTAACTTTTGGTTTCATTGATTTTTCTCTGTTGATTTCTTCTTTCAGTTCCATTGAAGATAATTCATACTATTTCTTTTCTTTTGCTTACTTTGGATTTAGTTTGCCCTTTTTCTTGCTTCATAAGGTGATGCCTTAGGTGATTTAAAACCCCTTCTAATACATGTATTTAGGGCTATAAATTTCCCTTTAAGCACAGCTTTTGCTGCATCCCAGAAAATTTGATAAGTTGTGTTTTCATTTTCATTTAGTTCATATATTTTCTCTTGATTTCTTCTTTCATCCATGTGTTACCTAGAAATGTGTTGTTTGGGCTCTGTGTGTTTTGAGATTTTCCAGTTACTTTCTCTTATTGGTTTCTAGTATAATGCCGTTTTGCTCTGAGGGCAGACATTGTATGATTTCTATCCTTTTAGATTTGTTAAATGTTTTATAGCTCAGAATGTGCAATTTGAAGGGTGGATTCTGGTCAGGTTTCATCAGTTTGCCACATGGTGGCAGAGATTTGGGTCTCTTCTCAATTCCCTGACTTTTCCTCCACTTTACTCCTTTCCAAAAGAGGCTTAGTTCAATTAATAGTAGATACTATTTTCTTGGATAGCATTTAGTTGGTTGAAGGTTGATTCTTGAGACTGATTTATGCCTTTGTCTCTGTCCACTTTTTAGATAATTAATTTGCTTGCTTTGGGATAAAAACTTAAATATAGTTGATTTTAGAAAATCAGACCATTTTCTAAAGTGTTCATTTTTTAAGAGAGAATTTATTATTTTCCTGTTACGATTTTTGAACACCAACTTGCCCTGCTGTTGTTTAGTCGCCCAGTCGTGTCTGACTCTTTGCAGCCCTATGGACTGCAGCACACCAGGCTTCCCTGTCCTTCGTCATCTCCCAGAGTTTGCTCAAACTCATATCCTTCAAGTCGGTGATGCCATCCAACCATCTCGTCCTCTGTCGTCCCCTTCTCCACTTGCCTTCAATCTTTCCCGGCATCAGGGTCTGTTCTAATGAGTTGGCTCTTCACTTCAGGTGGCCAAAGTATTGGAGTTTTAGTTTCAGCATCAGTCCTTCCAGTGAATATTCAGGACTGATTTCCTTAAGGATTGACTGGTTTGATCTCCTTGCAGTCCAAGGAACTCTCAAAAGTCTTCTCCAGCACTATAGTTCAAAAGCATCAATTCTTCAGTGCTTAGCCTTCTTTGTAGTCCACCTCTCACATCCATGCATGACTACTGGAAAAACTATAGTTAGAGGAACTTTGAAGAAATAAACCTGATTTGTAAATAGCGCTCCTACTCTTTGTATACTACCTACTCTTGAGTTACAGGAAAAGAAAATTTCTAAAGTCCCGGTAAAATGAACATTCTCATGGTTTTAACTGAAATGATTGTCCCTTTTGTTTCACCAAACACTTGAAATTCGTGCTCTTACCTCAAAAGTATTTGTTGGATCATTCGTTCATTGTCTGTTAAGCAGTATCTGTATGTCACATGCTGTTCCTGGCAACAGAGACATAACTCTATAAAACAGAGACTTTCTTGTCTTTACGGATCTTAGGTTATATTGAGAGTCTGATGATAAGCAATTGAGATATAATGTTTGTTAGTCGTGGTGAATAACAATAAGAAAAGATACAACAGAGTTAAGGAAATGATTGGGGTGATGATTTTAGATAGGGCATTCAGGGAAAGCCACAGAGAGAGGGTGACACTGGGACACATTTGAGTTCAATATACTTGCTGTCTTTGAAAATCTGTTTATGATTGCACCCCAAAAAGTGTTGTAGTATCAGGTACAAAGTTCATAGTGTCTTTAACTATAGTGTGAATCTTTCAGTAAAGTCATGTATGATTACTTTTCGGTATAGTGAACAGAAAAATGATAGAAAAGTGTTTTTTTAAATCTTATATTAATAGGTGATACTACGTTTTACTTAATAGATTGCATTTTTTATGCCACATATTGTTAGTCTTTTAAGTTATTACAGATCTTGAGAGAATACAACTTGTTCACTCATAAGTATTCTGAGCTTACAGAGTATCTTTTACTTACATTAAACAGACTTAGTAATTCTGTTGTTGAAGTAGATTAAGTATATTTTGTGTTTTGACCATAAACAAAAAAGATTTAGAAAAACCTGAAATAATTTCAGCTTTTGATACTTCAGTATTGAAGTTCAGAATCTTGATAGCTGATTGTAGTGTTTTATTTATTTTTTAAAAGTTGTGTTAAAACCAGCTGCTCAAACATTCGTATCTTTAAGAATGACTTTGGGAAGAGTACAATAAGTATATGGCATTGAAAGTCTACTTGAACCAGAACTAAATGACCTCTATAGTTTGTTTCAAGGTCTGTGACTCTCAGTATGTGGATTTGTGAATATTATTGATGTACTTTTACTTGAATGTACATTGAAGGGACCAAGGAAGGAATATTCAGTGTGTATGGAGTTTAAGAAGGATTTAATAAAGGATTGATTGGTCTAGGTCTTTAAGTGTAAGTAGAAGTATGTTGGGTGGATAAGAAACTGAATTTTAAGTACTTTTCCTCAATAGCAATAGTAGCTACGTTTATTTAGAGTTAATATTTATCTGCTCTACTTAACTTCTCCTTATCTCCCTGGAGAAGGAGATGGCAACCCACTCCAGTATTCTTGCCTGGAGAATCCCATGGACGGAGGAGCTTGGTGGCCTACAGTCCACGGGTCGCAAAGAGTCGGACACGACTGAGCCGACTTCACTTCACTTTCACTTTCACTCAACTAAACATTTATGAAGTAATCACTCTTGGGCTTTTTCCCCCCTAACCTCCTACTGTTTTTTTTTAATCTCCATATTTTACCTACTTTTTTTTTTTAACCTCTGTTTTACAGATACATAAATGGAGGCACAGTGAGATTAGAGTAACTCACCCAAAATTGTATATCCAGTGGTGGTGAAATTTGACTTCTAAATCAGGCTATTTGACCACTGTACTCTTGTGCCAGTCTTACTGTTTATCTTTGATAAATTTTAGCTTAATGAAAGGATTGAATTTCAAAAACATTTTCCTATAGAAGTATTACTATAATTAGTGATTATATTTCTAGAAAATCGTTCTAACCTAGTTACTACCCAGTATCGCATCTCATGGTATTAGAGAAATTAATTACTGTCATGAAAGCTGTAATGATTGGCATTTCTAACTCAGATGCTAAATACATCTGACTCTGCTGTAGTAAGTCACAATAAGGATTCTTTCATATCCCTTTTATCTTAACTGGTACTCCTTCACACCGGAGCATGAATTTCCCTTAGGCCTGGGGATGAACTTCTAGTAACACTGATAAAGTGAGGAACAATTAGAGAACTGGGGATAAGGACCTTTGGTGAGTTAGAATTTCTTCAGTGTAAGCCTGCAGTGTTTTAAGTTTCTTCCAGGTGTGTTTCGTGTGTCACAGCCCTCTTTTCTTGAGGGCTCTCAGGACTGGCTTGCTCCTTTTCTTTTCGCTTGGATTACCTACTGCTTGCACCTAGAACTGTGTTTCCCCCCAGAGCTGCAGAGAAGAGCGTAGTCTTGTAGAGTATCTTGCCTTCCTTTGCAGACGTTCAGCACACTCTGGTAAACGTTTTTATTGCTAGTAGAATTTGTATAAGTCACCTCCCCATGTAACTTTGGACTAACCATAAACTAGTTAGCTAGCTAGCTAGCTAGCTAGCTATTTATTACAAAGATTCTTTAGGGAAAAAAATGGAAGTCATTGATGATAGTGATCAATCTTTGCAATAAGTTCTTGGGAGTAGGGAGGTTTGGATTGTGAGGGATGACATGGAAATACTTAGAGGCCTTGGGAGACTTTTCTCCAACAGTAGAAATTACTTATGAAGAAGAAAGTTCAATAAGCCCCATAGTATAAATATATGATTATAGACTGCCATCAGTTAATGTCACAGATAAGGCACTTCAAAGGCTATGGCTGTTTTTTAAATAACCTTATACTTTTAATCTTTTTGATAAGTAATACACAACCCTTTGAAATAGCAGTCTTGAATCCTATTTTTATATATAGTTTTTAACGTCTGCCCTTTACACAGTGGTTCGCTGACTTTTGCTATCTTTCACCTGTTGATTGCCACTGTTTGCCTTCATGCAGTGATCTGCTTAGAAAAAGCAGTGCCGCAGTTTCCTGCTTTCTTTTCCTGAAAAGGAAAAGTCAAAGTGGAGGATTCCGCTCGAGCAAAACTTCATTAACTTGAGTGTTTATTAAGTATTTTTCTCATTTCTGAAGATTTTGGCTATTTTTATGGTGAGTATAAATGACTGACTGGAAAATAGTTCCAGTTCTTTATGGTTTTTGGGCGTAGATATTTGTGTTCTCTGATTGCAGTCATTTGTTTCTGGTTACAGGCTTGTTTAAAAGAGAAGCCATGCCTTATTTTCCTCAAAAGTTTTGCTTTTATTAATAGCTAATTGATTAGTAGAATTTTGCTTCCATTTAAGTTTGTGCCTACTGCCTTCCTGCTCTGTTCCCTATTTTCTTAATTAACATTAAGACAGTGAAGCCTCACTGTGTCATTTATTCCTAGACAGTTTCATTGTTTGGATAGGTCAGTTGTTTCATGTTGAATATACTAATCTTTCCCTAATCCAATTTTTAAGACAGAAAGGAAGTTGAAAGGAATCTAGAATAACTGCAATTAGAATTAAATGTCAAAGAAATAAATTTTCCAGTCAGGAGGGACAGGAAAGAAAGCTTTGGTTAAAATTTGTTGTAGTATATGTAGTAAGTTTAACTGTGATATTCGTTCTTTAAAGCCATTTTTTAAATTTGATTTGAACTAACACTTATTTTTGAGTTTGATAGTTTCTCAGTCATTCCCATCAGAAGTTGTTAAGATTATCATAGTTCCTAAAAATGTTTTCAGGTAATAAAGAAAATAAAACATTTAATAAAAGAGAATTGACCACATAGCTGAGATAAATTAAAAAAAAAAAAGGAGAGACTAGAACTTTCGGCATTCACAAGTCTCCTGAGAGAAACACTGCAAACTGCTTGTTGAGATAAGAATGTTGGGCAGTGGGCCAGGTGTGCTTCTTTACATTAGCTTGGATGGAGCTCTGATTTCCTTTCAGCTCTCCTACAAATAGTAGCTCATTTAATTCTTAATGAGGAGAGGACAGTTATTCTTTCCCACTGGGAATGACTACTTATCACAGGATTTGATGATGACTTAGTAATGGTGGATATGTAACTGCAGACAATCTATTGTTTATTTAATTAAAGTAATTGCAGGCATCATCAGTAAGCTCTTTCAAGATTTCAGAGATCATTTGCCAACTCTTGTCTTTTTGTAGATAAGGAATGAGTCCCAGAGAAGGTTTGTCTGGTTGCTGTGCTTCACCAGTTAGTGACAGAACTATCTTGATTGTGATGTTTAATTACTCAACATATTAAAATATTCACAATGAAAGCATTTTCTAACAGTTAACATTAAGGATGCACATTACGTTTTCTTGACTTTTTTTGCTCAAAGTTTAGAGATAAGCTGAAATTTTTATTTTAAATTTGTTTCATAAAGCTTTATCAGTGTATTTACAAAAGTTTGAAAGGAAGTATTTGCAACACTTATTGCATTAAACTGAGAGGATTATCTTGTAAAACTTGCTACGAATCTTACTCCGAGGTATGCAGAAAACATGATATCTTTCAGTCTTAAATAATTTTCTTCTTTCTTGAAAGTAAAGTTCAGTATTTGGCACGTATAGGAACATGAATGTAGTGAAGAACTGTGGGCAAATTATGTTTCATCTTTTTATTTCATCTAAAAAGTAAATATTCTACTTTCTTTCCTAGGATTGGAGTTTGAGGCTGAAGAAGTGAAAATGAGATGACTGTAGTTCTAGAAGGGGAGAGACTGATAAAGAGAGAATGAAAATGAGATGACTGTAGTTCTAGAAGGGGAGAGAATGATAAAGGCTGTTTTGGAATTAGGTGTATGTTTTTTTGTAGCAAGGAAGGTTTTATGGAGGAAATGAATGTTGAGAAAGAATTGGTTTGAATAAGCAAGATGATTTGTAAATGTCAAATGTAAATTTATTAGTTTTGACTAATAGCTCTTTTGAATATAGATCTATAGGGATATTGTTTATATTGTCAGGAAGTATTACGGTTATGGAAGAGTAGCAGAATTTAGGGATGTCTTCTTCTATTGAACCTTTTGTTTGTTACTTATCAGTATTATAATAAAACATTTATGCCTGCTTTGGCTAGAGATAAAGTTGCTAACATCTTTAAAAATACTTCATTTTTCATCAACATTTTAATGACTGTATGGTATTGCTTTATATGAAATATTGCACAATTTATTCAACCTACTGTAACTGGAAAATGATCTTTTAAGATAAACAACTATTAATTTCAACTCTAATACATTAAGATGTTTTATAAATTATGTTTAATTAGAATGTCCTCTGTTCTTGTGAGAAAGTATTTTTATCCTTGCCCTCTATTTGTTGTTGATCTTCCACTTTGCCTTATCAGTTTATATCTTGGGGAAATATCTGAAGTTTTTTTCTAAGTTTAATCAAATTCTGAAAAATGGCTTTATATCATCACCTTTAGCAGAAAGTCTGGAGCTGATGTTGTTGAATATAGTTATGTGAAATTCATGCATTCTACTATGTTGTGGTTCTCACTAAGATATTTAGGGTGATATTTACCTAGGCATTTTATTGGTTAGTGGGTTTTGACCTTAGTTTTAAAGTACATTAGACATCTTATTCTGAATTGGGAGACAAAAATTTCTGCTTCTATTTTTTACTTTAAGGAAATTTTAAAAATATTTTGTGGCGCAAAACATTGATGTTTTGCAAACTGAACTCATTCTGTAAATGTTTAAATTTGAAAACCCATGTTGTTTGAGTTCAGGTCATAGTTGTTGATAATTGTGTTTTTCAGCTCCCTGTCATTTTATGTTTCCCTATATATTATGTATCTATAATTCTGTTTGTAGTAACAGTTTGAACTGTATGAAATTGCTGTTTTGTAGGTCAAAACAGTTAAGTATATGATTTCACATGATTCAATCAATAAATCTGTATTAAATATCAATAGGTGACTTTATTCAGATTCTTTAGCCACTTTTTAAAGTCTCTGAACCTTCCCACAGTCACATTGCCAAGATCCTGACCTTGGTGTGGTTGTTTTTCAAGATCTCTCAAACTTTGTCCACTCGGTGATTTTCTTTGGCTCTTTTGACCAGCTACTTAATTATCCTGCAGATTTAACCTTTAACTCCAGATCTTATTTCTCTGATGTTGTACCTAAAGCTTCGTCTTTTAGACAAAGGTGCTTGGCAATTATTCATTCAATTCTTCTGTTACATTTCTGTCAAAATTCTCAGGACTTTTGAATTTCTCACAAAATTCCCTCCCCTCTTTTGTTTTATAGATCAACTCCCCATCCCATCATGGTTTTTAGGGAACAGTCTGAGGACTTTGAAATGATGTATAATAAGTTTTCCAAAATGACTATATCCAGTGGAAAGCAGGGCATCATAGATATTGACCTGATTTCCACCCCCTCCACCAAGTTATGTAAACTCTGAAGACCTTGGTTTTTAAATTTAATACATCTCTTTACCTTTTTGTGTACTTCTCTTAGGTAAAACAAGGTCTCATGAAGTTTTACTTTCAGCTGAGGCCTTTGGTTTCATCTATTTCTGATTCTTAATATTCGCAGTTAACTCTTGATTAGAATATTTAGCAGCCTCCTTATATTGGTCCCTTCGCTCTTGCCTTATGCATATATATTTCCCCCACTACAAATATATATATATATATATATATTTTATATGTGAGCCATTCTAGTAACTGTCAGATTCTCCTCTTATTGCTTAATTTCGCCAAAGAATAATTATGTCCATTATTTGCGTTTTATCTTTACGTAACCACTTAAGTGTAATCTTTACCTACTTGCAGAGATAACTATTAATCTCAAGCCTATTTCCTTCCCCCCCCCCCCTTACAAATGTTAATTTTGCTCTTGTTTTTGAAGCTGTTTTAGTTCAGGCTTTAATGATGTTTGTTGAACTATTTCAGAGGATATGTAATTTTGCTCTTTGCCTCCAGTTACTTTTACTCACCTCT
The DNA here is from genome assembly GCF_001704415.2 of Capra hircus. Lineage (NCBI taxonomy): Eukaryota > Metazoa > Chordata > Mammalia > Artiodactyla > Bovidae > Capra > Capra hircus. The sequence goes on from NC_030814.1 coordinate 22,730,783, forward strand.
TTACTTTTCCATGGTAGTGGCAGTTTTTCTTCCAAAATATATATGATTTAGTTGCTTCCAGGCTTAGGACCCTGGACTTCTAAGTACCTACAGAAGAATCCAATGTGTGCAGCCCATGGCAAAATCTAGCCATGTGTAATTCAGCTCATGCCATTTGCATTCTTGGTACAGACTTGTTGTTGTTTAGTTGTTCAGCCATGTCCAACTCTTTGAGACCCCATGGACTGCACCACACCAGGCTTCCCTGTCCTTCATCAACTCCCAGAGCTTGCTCAAACTCGTATCCATCGAGTCTGTGATGCCATCCAAACATCTCTTCCTTTGTCATCCCCTTCTCCTCCTGCCTTCAATCTTTCCCAACATCAGGGTCTTTTCTAATGAGTTGAGTCTTCACATCAGGTGACCAGAGTATTGGAACTTCAGCTTCAGCATCAGTCCTTCCAATGAATATCCAAGATTGATTTCCTATAGGATTAACTGGTTTGATCTCCTTGCAGTCCAAAGGACTCTAAAAGAGTCTTGTCCAACACTACAGTTCAAACGCATCAATTCTTCGGCACTCAGGTTTCTTTATAGTCCAACTCTCACATCCATACATGACTACTGGAAAAACCATAGCTTTGACTAGACGGACCTTTGTCAGCAAGTGATGTCTCTACTTTTTAATACACTGTCTTGGTTTGTCATTGCTTTTCTTCCAAGAGCAAGTGTCTTTTAATTTCATGGCTGTGGTCACTATCTGCAGTGATTTTGGAGCCCCCAAAATAAAGTCTGTCTCTGTTTCCATTGTTTCCCTACCTGTTTACCATTAAGTGATGGGACCGGATTCCATGATCTTCGTTTTTTGAATGTTGAGTTTTAAGCTGACTTTTTCACTCTCTTTCACTTTCATCAAGAGGCTCTTTAATTCTTCTTCTCTTTCTGCCATAAGGGTGGTATCACCTGCATATCTGAAGTTATTGATAATTCTCCCGGCAATCTTGATTCCAGCTTGTGCTTCATCCAGCCTGGCATTTTGCATCATGTACTCTGCATATAAGTTAAATAAGCAGGGTGACAATATACAACTTTCAGTTCAGTTCAGTCGCTCAGCTGTGTCCAACTCTGTGACCCCATGAACTGCAGCACGCCAGGCCTCCCTGTCCATCACCAACTCCTGGAGTCTACCCAAATCCATGTCCATCGAGTCGGTGATGCCATCCAAACATCTCATCTTCTGTCATCCCCTTCTCCTCCTGCCCTCAATCTTTCCCAGCATGAGGGTCTTTTCAGATGAAAAGACCTCTCTTCGCATCAGGTGGCCAAAGTATTGGAGTTTCAGCGTCAACATCAGTCCTTGCGATGAACAGCCAGGACTGATCTGCTTTAGGATGGACTGGTTGGATCTCCTTGCAGTCCAAGGGACTCTCATGAGTCTTTTCCAACACCACAGTTCAAAAGCATCAATTCTTCGGCTCTCAGCTTCCTTTCCTAGTTTGGAACCTGTCCGTTGCTCCATATCCGGTTTTAACTGTTGTTTCTTGACCTGCATACAGGTTTCTCAGGAGGCAGGTAAGGTAGTCTTATATTCCATCTCTGGAAGAATTTTCCACAGTTTGTTGTGATCCACACAGTTATAGGCTTTAACGTAGTCAATGAAGCAGAAGTAAATGTTCTTCTGGGATTCTCTTGCCTTTTTTATGATCCAGCAGATGTTGGCAATTTGATCTCTGCTTTCTCTGCCTTTTCTAAATCCAGCTTGAACATCTGGAAGTTTTCGGTTCTCATACTGTTCAAGCCTAGCTTAAAGGATTTTGAGTATTACTTTGCTTGCATGCGAAATGAGTGCAATTGTGTGGTAATTTGAACATTCTTTGGTATTGCCCTTCTTTGAGATTGGAATGAAAACTGACCTTTTCCAGTCCTGTGGCCACTGCTGAGTTTTCCAAATTTGCTGGCATATTGAGTGCAACACTTTAATAGCATCGTGTTTTAGGATTTGAAATAGCTAGAATTCGATCACCTTCATTAGCTTTGGTACAAATGGATGTATCAGATCTTGTATTTCTTTCCTTTCTGACAGTGGGATAGTACTCTAACCTTGTAACATTAGTTTAGATGTCACCTCTGAACAAGTCTGTCCTGCCTCTCCCATGTAGATTTATTCTCCCCCTTTGTTGGAATGCACCCATGATACTGGGCACTGACCTCTACCATATCACTTATCACGTATTATTTGTAGGTGGTAGTGAATGGTGGTTAACATTTCAAGAGTTTGATAAGATCAACTCGTGATGGAAGAAGTTGTCCTCTCACCTTGAACTTAAATATGGATTGTTTGCAAGACTTAAGCTAGACTAGATTGTGGCCAAATCAATCATATTCACATGTCAAAAGATAGATAAAATTTTAGATAGGGTTTTGTCTGAAGAAGTAGGATTGGAAAATAATTTTGTCATTTGAAAGTCTAGAAAAACACGTTTTAAGAATCAGAATTGAACATAACTTATCCAGATCTATTTAGGGTTGAGAGTATTTTATGTTCTAGACGGCTGTTCTGTGTATTTCTTCAGACTTTATCACTGCCTGAGTGAAATGTCCCTCAGTGCTGCCTTTTGCTCTCAATCACTCCTTACCAAGCAGCCTGCTAATTATTTGACTTCCAGCATATTATTAAGACAGTAATGGAATGGCGCAGTTAGTGAGCTTGAACATCTGATCCACTTGGTAACTTGGTAACTTTCACTGTATATTAATTGTTAGAACTCTTACCAACCTGATTATTGCCAGTCTGTCTGATGTAGATCGATTGTGCCAGGGAAACATGTTTTGTGTGTGCTCTGAATGGCTGAGGGCACAGCCTAAGTGGGAGGCCTGTGGGAGGCTTGTCAGTCCACTTCCTTGAGTTTCCTTCAGTCTGCAGCTTTCCTGTCGGTGACTCCAGGATTCTACCAGTCACCAAAACTAAACTATTTTCTTAAATAACCTTTGAGACGTTCCTGTTTTATTCTGTAGTTGTTTTCCTTTTTCATGTTCAGTCATACTCAAAGTTGATTGGTTTCCTACTGACATACTTTTTAGTTTTGTTCTTTCCTTCCTAGTTTCAACTGTTTCTACCTTATTAGTCTTAGGTTTACTCTTTGATTGCTCAGTATATTGTTAGGTCTAATTTTCCTTCTATGTTAACTTGAATTATTTTATTCTCCTACCCTTGATTGTTTAAAAGCCTTCCAATGTGATATTTGCAAATACCTCAGATCAATGCATCCTCTTGATTTTAAAGATTTTTAACAATCTAAAATTCTGTCTTCATCTGACATCTCACAGTTTTTTGTAACATATTGATGTCTGCTTTGGTTGAACGAAGTTCCTAGTGGTCCCATGGTTACTCTGTTCCCATTTGTCATTTAACCTGGAATTCCCTTCCTTGGTTTCATTTTAATCATCTACTCTGAAACTTTTCTGTTCAATTTTTTGAATTCATATAACCCTGAACCCTTGTTCATAGTACTATGCAATTTTGTGCTCCAAAATTGTCTTAATGTGTTTGTTGTTACCTAATACGGTAATCTTGGGTTTTAAGTTCTGTCAAGACGGTTTGTTTTGTAGTAGTGTCATTCATCCATTCAACCATGCTGTGTGCCTTGGAATTGTTCTAAATGTCATTGCTCTGAGTATTTGAGATAAACAGTAGTCAGAGGGACAGAAAAGTCCTCTGGCAAGTTTCTAATACTAGCCGGCAAGATATTGGATAGGTATTAGGCAGACAGCCTGTATTTGTTAATTAAAGTTTCATTTGCTTTTCCTGTTTATAGATATAAATAATTTCTGTAGTGATGTAATTTGAATTTATAGATTTTTAACATTGTTTGATCAAGACCCTATCTCATTTGTCACATGATGAGTAGTGCTTCTATATAGTTCTTGCCGCCAGAATAAGAGAGTCTGCACCCCTCCTTCCTGCCGCTGCCTTTAGTGCAGGCCCTTCTTTCATACCCGAGCAGTTGTCTTAGTACCGCTGGCCTAGCCCTCATCTAGTGTTTACAAGGTATCCAGAGGGACTTTTCTTAAGTTCTGATGTGGTCGTATTACTTTTCATGGATTTCTTTATTGTTTTCAGGTTGAACTTAAGTCTGTAGGTTTTGCCCTTCAGTATCTGGTTTTGGCCTGCTTGTCATCCTGTGTGAAGCAGATATCACTGGTGGTTCACCAAGCTGAGTCCACGGAGTCTTAACTTCGCCTTTACTTTCCATGATGCCCTTTCACAGCTCTTGTCCCTTAGTATGCATGTTGCATTCTGGTAGAATCCTCTGCCTATGCTCTCATCCCTTTGTATTAAGAGTTTGAGCAAACTCCGGGAGATAGTGAAGGATAGGGAAGCTTGGCGGGCTGCAGTCCACGGAATTGCAGAGTCAGACAAGACTGAGCGACTGACCAGCAACTGTTTACTCTCCTACTGGCCTGACTTCTCACTGATGACAGGGACTGTGCTGTTTCTCCCTATTATGTGCAAGTGGTTCAGTGCATGTAGTTTGTTGCTCAGTAAATGTTCATTGAATGCACTGAAACAACTTAGAGGAAAACACATTAGGTTGGATTAGGAATCTGGGTTCTGGATAAGTTTGTGACTGGGTAGTTCTATGGTGTTTGTTGTTTGGACCCTGATAACCTCATTTGTAAATTGTTGGGAGATGGTTTGCTTAAATGCTCAATGTGTGAATTCTAAGTTTTATGTATATCTAGATTGAAATAACAAAGTTCACACCTTCTTTTGTAGTATAAATTATTTAAGCATCTCTAAGAAGTCTGTCTCAACATGTCTAGCTATCACTAAAATATGTAAAAAGTTAAAAAACCAAAAATGGGAAGGTCATTGGGTAATATCCTCTTTCTTTTTTTTTTTTCTCATTTATTGGAGGGTGAGTGATAATTAAAACCATCTAGGGTGGTTTGAGTTCAAGTATGTTGCTGATATGCCTTCTGATTGTAAACAATGTATACTTTGCTTTTAGTCTGTTTGTCAACAGGAGAGCTAGTTTAGTGAAATGAAACAAAAGGTCAGCCCCACTGAGGTTGACATAATATTGTTCCAAGTTTGAGTTTTAAAATTACAACATGTTTTTCTCTAAGTTGGGGGTTTTATTGTCAGTATTGTCAAGCAAGATAAAATACTGCTATTTGATATATTTTATTTCTTGGAGAATTGGTTAATTTTCCTTGGTAAGAATTTTTTTAACCTACCCAGAAATGATTACTAACAAAAATTGAAATGATCATTCTTCTATAAAGTAAAGGCAAATAACTTTTTCTTGCTCTTCATGGCCTCAGGTTAATAGATGTGGAAAGGTTGAAACCTAAGTTGCCCCAATGTTTCACCCTTCTTGGGAGCTTACGAGCTATTTCATAAATGACTTTTCCCAGTTCCAGTTATCAAGAGAATTGAAGCCTAGGGGCAACCAATCTGGACAGAAGCCATCTCTTTGGTCAAGTTATTGTTTTGAGGGCCTAATAAAACCATTAAGGCCACTTGGCCAATGACCCATAAGGTTGTGTGCTTGAAACTTCAGCCATGATGGACTTTATTGTATCGGTGCGTATCTACTCAGTTTAATAGTTTTTTTGTGTGAAGTTTATGTTTGTTTATGGTTAAATTTACTTAAGCATTAGCTTTTAATTTAAAATGATGAAAGATATTCAGGGAATTTGGTTTTTACACTAAACATTTCAAAAATTCTGTTTTGTACAAACTTAGATATACATGGGCACTTAAGATGATCAGTGAAAGCAGGTTATTAAAATTTGTTTTTAAATTTCACATAATTGTGTCTGTTAATTAATGAGTTGAATATATTTTAATATGTTAATCCCTGGCATGTACACTGTGATTGTCAATTGTATAGTAATGTCTCAAAAGTTGATCTAAGTTTAGTACAAACAACATATTAAGTTGATAATACATAATTCTGTAAAATGGTTGTCATTTTGAAAATATATTCCAAGGACTCTTTTCCAAATAAATATGAAAAGGATTAACTTTGGGGACATATTTCCCACATAATTTAAAAATTATTTCTCAAAAAAATTAGGTGGATTCTTCTATTGAGAAAAAACAACATTTTCTTTTAGTCCACATATACAGTTACCTAACAGCTGATTTATTCTTGGAAGGGTTTATTGACTTCTGTTAGAAAGTTGGAAGAAAATTTATATATTTAACAGTAAACAGATGAGGTTTTGAGAAAGTACTTTCAACTTTATTTTAAAAAGATGGAAATGGCATAGTAAGATAAGTGAATAGAGTGAAATTACATTTTTGAATGTTTTTTAGTCAAACTTTGGCTACAACATTGAGAATGATGTTTGCCTTTCACGAGGTTGATCTCTTTAGTTCCTCATTTGCTTCAGTATACCATCATTCTCTGAATTCTTCAACAATATCTTTAGAATACATTTTTCTTCTTACAACCAGAGATACCATTGTAATTTAAATTGTTATCTTTTTGGTGTGGATCATTGCAAAGCCTAGTTGCTGCTATGCTAGTCAATCTGGTTTACTGATTTTTATTTGTTTTGGACTTCACATGGTTTATATTCTTTAGTCCTGGTTTTATCAGCAGTATCTCATTATGCTTAGTGATTTGGAGTAAGAGGAGAGAATTTGGTATGATGACTTTTTTCCCCAGTTCATCACAATCCATCATATATATATATATATATCTTCCAGATCAGTCTTTCTGAAATGCCATTTAATACCTGTAACATTTATTAGATATGACTAAGATACAGTTTCAGCTATTAAGGAGCTTGCTGCTGCTACTGCTAAGTTGCTTCAGTCGTGTCCAACTCTGTGCGACCCCACAGATGGCAGCCCACCAGGCTCCGCCATCCCTGGGATTCTCCAGGCAAGAGTACTGGAGTGGGTTGCCATTGCCTTCTCCATTAAGGAGCTTACACTCTAATAAATTGTTACATATGTTTGTGAGAGATTGTACTAGATGACCTTGAAGATTCTATGATACTATCAGATTTCTTTCAAGGCTAGATGGAGGTTCACTTTTTCCACAAAACTTTCCCTGATTCCCTGACTAAAAAAATTATCTTTTGCTTTTACGTCTGTAATCTCAAATAGACTAACCTTCTGACATACTTGCTAATGTATTTCTTGGCCTTGTTCTGCCTGAAAGCGTTCTTTGCAATGGCATTCACTGTATGGAGATTGCAGAACTTCTATCACAAACTATATAGAAAATAAGATAGTAAAAGCAAGTGATAGGAAATGTGAAAGAAAAAAGACAAAAATGTAACCTTTGATGTTAGGAGAATATAAAAATGGTCTGAACCTTAACCCAATTGGTAGAATTTAAGGCATTAAAATATCCACATTGAAACCAGAATTGAGGCAGGTTTCAAAGGCATTTTAAAAACACTCCTGTTTAAGAGCCATTTTGCTCCCCTTTTTAAAGAACTCTCTGTACATACAAAAGAAGGCATTTGTTCTTTTACTAATTGACTTGTAAGAACTCTATAGAATACCTAACAAGTAAATAATATCTTTGGGCTTCCCAAGTAGCTCAGTGGTAAAGAATCCACCTGCCACTGCAGGACACACTGGTTTGATCCCTGGGTTGGGAAAATCCCCTGGGAAGGAAATGGCGACCCACTCTGATATTCTTGCCTGGGAAATCCCATGGACAGAGGAGCCTGGTGGGCTACAGTCCAGGGAGTTGCAAGAGTCTAAACAACAACAAACTATCCCTTTATGATATGAGTTACAAATGTCTTTTCCAATTATTTTGACATTACTTACACTGTTTCTCTATGAATAAATTTGATTCGATTTTTCTTAAAATCTCATGTTTTTAGAGCACTTTTAGGTTTGCAGCAGGATGGATCAGAGTAGAGAGTTCCATATCCCCTGTCCTGGCATGTGAATAACCTCCCATACTTTCAGCATCCCACATCATGATAGTACATTTGTTATAGTGATGTACGGTTGATTGAACAGTTTGTTAAAATCAGTGAAATCTGATTTTTTCAGAAAAATTTTTAGTGTTCTTTTATCCCTTAGGAGACTGATATTATTTTTTATGGTATGATTCCATTTATTTTGTTTGCTAAATTTATTTCTTATAGAAGTAATGTTGGTAATTTTTTGAAAAGCCTTCTCCTTGAAATTAAAGAAAAAAACTTATCCCTTAATAGGAATGATAATTATGACAATAACAAGTATTGGCTGCGTTCTCTGAAACAGGCACAGCTTGATTAGTAGGTCGGTTGAATTATTAGCTTCATTTTATAGAAGAGAAAATTAAGAATAAGGGGAAATTATTGCTATTTTTTTAGAAAGGTGAAATGTATTAAAATACTAATAGGAAGGATTTAAATAGAGAAGAGATCTGATGCAAAGAGCCAGCTCATTGGAAAGGACCCTGATCCTGGGAAAGATTGAAGACAAAAGGAGAAGGGGGCGGCAGAGGATGAGATGGTTAGATAGCATCACTGACTCTATGGATATGAGTTTGAACAAACTCCGGGAGATAGTGAAGGACAGAGGAGCCTTGTGTGCTGCAGTCTGTGGGGTCGCAAAGAGTCGGACACGACTTAGCAACCAAACAGCAACAGGAGGGAAGCTGTTCACTGGATGAGGTTCCTGAAAATCCGTGAGAGGATGGGCTCTGAAGCACCGAGGGATTTGCTTTACACCGGAGATACTCTGTTGTTGTATTTCTAGAGGGTGTGGAAGAAGAAAACAGGTACAGATACCAGTGATTGTGAGCTTGTTGGTGTCAAATGAGAGTTCTCATTTGATGCTGTTGTTTTATTCTCTGTGAACTGGAAGCTGTCCTCTACTGAGTCAAGAGAAGTTTGGAGGGAGTGGATAAATGAGGAGTTTGGGATTAGCAGATGCAACTTGCTATATGTAAAATAGGTAAAAACAAGGTCCTACGGTATAGTAGAGGGAAGTATATTCAATATCTTGTAATAACCTGTAATGGAAAAGAATATGTGTGTAAAGTACATGTATATGTATGTGTGTGAAACTGAATCACTTTGCTATGATTGAATTTTTTTTTTTTTTTTTAAGAAGGAAGAAGTTTGAGGGAGGTTGGAGGTGTGGGGAGATGGGAGAAGGTTTGAATTAGGTATTGCAGAGAACAAGAGAGGGACTGATGAGAACAAACTGGGCATTTTTGGATCGTGTTAAAAGCCCACCCATTGAAAGTTCGTGATGATAGGATGAATTAAATTTTTTTTTCTAGTGACTTTCCAGCATCACATTTAGTATAGTTAATGCTCTTGAGTTGTTCATTGCCACCTTAGAATTAAAAAACAGGCATACTGCTTTTAGAACTAGCCAAGCTGGTGATCTAAGTGTGTTGAATAGAGTAAATTTGGAAAAGGATGGGGGAAAAAAAAATCACTATTTTCTGCTTCATTTTGATACACTCAGGTAATGGAGAAGATTTCTTGGAAATAGATTTTGAATGTGTATGTTCCCTAATTTAACTTTTGTTAATATGGTTGTGACCCTTGGATAACTTGTAGAGGATTATGAGGTGAGATCCCATATGGCAGAATAATGGGTGTTTTGATAGTAAACCCATTTTTCTTACAAAGTATAATTTTCAGAACGTATAGAAAGCTTTTCAGCGGTGTCCTCAAATCTGAATTCATTCATTGTTAAACTCCTCTGTTTGTTTCTTTGCACAGGGTGTGATAGGTATACAGCTGGTTGTTACCATGGTGATGGCCAGTGCCATGCAGAAGATTCTACCTCACTATTCTCTTGCTCGATGGCTACTCTGTAATGGCAGGTAAGGCAAGGACAGGCTGATTCTGACTGGCACTCTCCTCTCTGTTTACCAGCCTGATTAACCTCCTAGAAGTTAAGTGCTAATTCCAGTTTTCTAAAAACATGAAAAAGGAAAATTACAAGGAAAATCCAGCTTCCTTATTTCTCTTACTTGAGACAGTAGTAGTTTGTTGAATATAAAGATAATAGCATGATCATTGTCAAGAATTAGTCTCTTCTTTCTCTATCCCTTTTTGAACATGGCCACTGGAATTATCACATGACTTTTCTAGTTACCTTTAAAAAAAAAAGTTGGTCAATAAGAGGAAGTGACTGTAAATTGAAGTGCTTAAATTTTCACCATTGTTGGAAAAAATGACTCAAAGCATCTGCCCTATTACTGGGGACTTAGTTGAGAGTATTATGAGAGTTAGGAGTTCTTTGTTTTACTGTTAATAAATAATTTTAAACTTTAATTTAGCAAAGAGGGGGTGAAGTTGTTTTGTAGGCTTTTAATTTTGTTTAGTGCACTATAAGCTTACTACTACTACTGTCCCCTCATGGAGAAGAACCAAGTTACCTTGCTGAAAGTTAAAGAATAAAATAAACAGTACAGAAGTTAAATACAGTTAAATACAGATATCAGGAGGCAAAAGCAGTAAAACCCTGCATATAGAAATACATGCCACAATCTTGTGTGATTATGAAAGGCAAATTACAGGTTTGGTACCATGACAATAGTTTTACTACAGTTACTTGTTTCTAATAAATAAATAGATTCTATTATTGATTTGTATATCAGTTTTCTATTTAGACCTTTTAAGTTAGAACCCTGGAGAAGGGAAAGGCTACCCACTCCAGTATTCTGGCCTGGAGAACTCCATGGATAGTCCATGGGGTCACAGAGTCGGATACGACTGAGCGACTTTCCCTTCACTTTAAGTTAGAAAGCAATGGACAGCTATTGTCTGCTTAATGATTTCATATACTGCAAGACCAATAATAAGCCATTCTATCCACAAAGCTTAATTTATTTTTCAGTTTTAAGTATATTCTTTTGTGCTTTATGCTTGTTCCGTATCAGTGTTTAAGTATAGGAAAATATATTTAGATTGTCTGAAAAGGTTTTTTGAACACTGATATGCGCACACACGCATGTGTATGAAAAGTGTGAGAGAACAGTGGTTTAAAAATATATTTTTTTATTAGCAAAGTAAATAATGACTAAGGTTTTAGTAAAGTTAAAACTTCATCAAAGGTATTCATAAGTGAAAAAAGTAAATCATCAGTGACTAGTTTTTAACTATGTAGGGTTATGCCCTATGTAGTCTGTCTTACTTGTTTTGCTTAGCAAAAACCCTTTTTTGTAGATCATGAAAGGGTGAATATCTGCTGGGCAAGTACCAATAATTCTAAATAAATAGAATCTGAATTAATAAACTAGATAAAATACATATTAAGGTAGCTTATTTTCTATTGAGAATTGCACATTTCTGGTTTTGTCTCCAGGGAGCCTTCCTATCCCTTTTGGCTTTAAAGATCTTGGCTGTCTTATCCCTTTTTAGTCATTAGGTAGTTTCTGTTTTCTGTAATCTGCAGTCCATTTGTTTCTTTAAAACTAAAACTTCCAGAGATTGAAAACTGATTCTCTTTGTTAATTTTGAAACAATATATTATATTTAAAATTGCTGCTCTTTTGACAATTTATCTGTCATGTAAGTATACATATTGCTAATTTGAAGAGGAGCTCAACCTTCAAAAATATACATGAAGTTGATAAATTTTGTGATCTTGATTTTCTTTTGTAAATAGATTAACTTTAATATTAATTAATGCTGTCTCTAATTCCAAATGAAGTTCCAAGGAATACCAATCAGGATTTTCTAGTGATTCTTTTCTGCTATAGTTTCATTTCCTCTTTGTTTGTTTTGCTCTTTATTCTTAAGATCATCTATTGATATTTTTATTTAATATTAAATCTGAAATTTTTAGGTCATGAAGCTATATTCTGACTGTTGTTGCCTAATTCTGTTGAATAAGAATGTTGATTTTATCATTTTGAAATAATTACTGTTTTACAAACCTTTTGTGACATGAAATGACACCGTTTTAATATTAAGAAAATCTAAAATCTCTTCTAAATTGCTCATGTAAAAATATTGATCAGAAATGACGGTTTATATTTTAAACGATGTGTTGTTGCTGAGTCGAAGGAAGAGAAAGGGAAGAAGATCTGAGGGCGTTCTTTGTCGTTTGTAAAATGCTTGAAGAAATTTGAAGGGAGAAGCTTATGAGAGAACTTTCGAAATTATAGATAGTGTAGGATGGTTTGGGAGTGGCTATAGTGAAGAGATTCAAGTGAATAGATGGTGTAGATACCATGGTAGTTTAATCACAAGTATGACAGAAGAAACTTTAGTTTTGGTATCTGTTGACTTAATATTTTATCATATATTCAGATTGTAAGTATTCATGTTTTTCTTAAAAAGTTATGGCTTCTCTTTTTATCATGTTAATTAGTTTCTGTCCATATCTCTCATCAACTTCTGTCTCTTTTAGAATGGAAGGTGTGAAGTGGCACCTGTTTCTATTATGTTGACTTAACAAGTAAGCCTGCTAATTTCCTGAAGTCAGTACCTTGAAGAAATTCGCAGTTTTTGCTTATATTAGCCTGTTGATTTTTTATATTAAAAAATTGACTAGTTTTCTGGTTCTTGGTTAAATAACATTTTTATTTTGCAGTTAACATTGTAGATATCTAAGTATTTTTTTTATTAAGTGCATAATCTTTAGCCTGGTTTATTTTCGTTAATATTACCTTTACAACATTAAAAAACTTTGTATTGGTAAAATTTTTATTTCTATTACCCCATTTGCATCTCTACACTCTGAACTTGGAAGAAGACATGTATTGGCGTATTTTACAACCTCTGAAATCTCAGTGTCTGAACTTAATAAAAGTTTGTCAGTCACAGACAGGACAGGAATCAAGGTCAAATGAGGGTACCTGAGAGGGGTAGGGCAACTCGCCGTGTAGCTCCTTCACAAACTGATGATTCAAGTGTTACTTAGGGATTCTAGGCTGCTGCTTCTGTCTTGTGGCTCTTCTGTTCCTTCTGCTGCTTTGGAGTCCTTTTTGTTAGATGCTGTGCCAGTTGAAAAGACCCTGATGCTGGAAAAGATTGAAGGCAAGAGGAGAAGGGGACGACAGAGGATGAGATGGCAGGATGGTATCACCGACTCAAGGGACATGAGTTTGAGTAAATTCCGGGAGTTGGTAATGGACAGGGAGGCCTGGTGTGCTGCAGTCCATGGGGTCACAAAGAGTCGGATGCGACTGAGCAGCTGAACTGAACTGAACTGTGCCAGTTGGCAAGTAAAGAGAGAATGGGCTCTGTTTTTTTCAGGAGATTCTAGGGGCCAGGCTTAGAAGTAGATACATCATTTGTGCCCACATTATATAGTCTGGAGCCCTGTGACTGGTTCAGACCAAAAGTGCATGGCAGGCTGGGAAATATACTTTTCCTTGCGCTTAGAAAGTAAAAGCAGGATTGATGAGTGCCTAGTCCTCCTTTGTTGTAGGTAATATTGTCTCCATTTTTAGATGAGAAATTGCAGCTTTACTCATGTTCACGTACTGAAAAGTGAAGCAGATCCAGCCTCTTACCCAGTGAAACAGATCCAGCCTCTTCCCCTGGAAGTCTGACTCATAGTCAAATAATTATTTGATGTATGGTTATTCATCAAACTCCAGACCCTCGTCCTGGAATGTACTTATACCAAATTTTGAATTTGGTGGAGGTAACCTTTTCTACAACCACTGTGACTTCTGCTGGCGGTTTACAGAGTAATTTATTTCAGGTTTTCTTTTTTCTACCTTTTTTCCTAGTGTGCTTAACCTTCTAGAAGATATCCTCAGGTTACAGGAAGTATATGGTTTCTCTTTACTTACTCTTCTGGCTTCTCTAGGACTATAGTCATCTTTTATTCTAAATTTAAAGGCACATCAGCATTTTTCTGATTACCAAAAGCATGCTAAGTGTGAACTAGAGTTTTAGGAAATATCATGTTAAAATTATACCTCTCCTCACCATTTGAGATTAAATGTGTTCCGCATTACTAAATCATAATTATTTTGTATTCCATCCTTCTACATTTTTATAATAGAAAAATGTTTTTCTCCTAGAAAATGTTATTCTCCTTTTTTTACATGCCTTTTTATTAGACTGTTGAGGCATTCCTGCTTTAAAAAGAATTTATGAAACAGCATCTTTCTTGCTGTTACCTGTGAGCAAATTACTGACCTTGAAGAACTCAGATGTGGAGTCTAGTGCTCAGGTTGCTCTTCCCATCCCTTCCTCTCCAAAGGAAGGAAGGATTGTGGGAAGTTGGTTTCTCTGTACCTTTGCTCTGATTGTTTGTTCTAACCATTGCTCTGATCACCTGCAGATGTTAGTTCTTTATCGTGTCCAGTATACCACTGCTTTGTAGCCAGAGTATTCTCTACTTTCTATTGTAATTAAAGTTCCTTTTTGTTTTGAAGTTTGCTTGGCCCCTCTTTTCATGGAGAGGTAAGTGGTTAGGTTATATTCTTTGTACATTTGAATAGTGGGTTTTGCATGAGGAGCAAGATTTGGCTTTTTGTCTTTTATAGCTTCCTTGCTGAACCTGCTTTCTGTTCTCCTGATTGTTCAGCTCAAACCTTATGCATTTTTCTCTACCCCTTCATCCCCCTAGGCTCTCACTTTGGTCTGATACTTCCCTTCATATGTCCCTGACTCAAAATATATTATGGTTGGATTTATTCTGATTTTGTCTCATCCCTATATTGGGTAAAGAGGATGTGACAACACCCTGTTCAATTGCTCTTAATTCTTTTTGCCTTTTCTCTTTCGAATGTTGCCTGATCCAAGAATTTGTGAATTCCCTTTGGTGAGAGAAACCTACTATTCAAATGCACAGTAGGTGGGACCTATGACCTAAGGGAAAGGTTCAAACCTTCAGCTACTACCCTTACGGAATGCCTGGTCCTTGCTCTCCTGCCTTAGCTGTCTTAATCTGTTCCAGAATGTCATGATATTCTAGTAAAGTTTCCAATAAGTAACAAGAGAATGTATTAATATATATGTAATAAACAATTTTTTAGTTACTTGTACTGAAAGATTTTCTAGGTTTTAGGTGGTGTTTGTTTTCTCTTAAAGTTTTTTTTTTTTTACGTCTAAATTATTACTTTGAGATTTAGAATAGAAACCAAAACTGTTATGACCTATCTTGTTAAAGAGTTTTGTATGATTATTTATGTATTAAAGCTGTTTTTAGCTTTCTCTCAGTACCCAGCTTTTCCATATTTGTTCATGTTTAGATTTTCATTTTAAATTTCTGAAATTTTTACTTTTAAAAGAATTTTTAAGTAGTTCACTTTAAATGGCATTACTGTTTAAATTTTTGTTTGTTTTTATGAATCTAGGTCAATACATTCTGTATTTTCTAGTATTTTTTTTTTAGTGGTCTTGAAACTGCCTTCGTAAGAAAGTTTGTAGCCTTATATCTTATGTAAGAGGTTTATGCAAGAAAATTACTGAAAAATTATTTCAGTGATTTAGTGGCGTTTGACACAGTTGGCTTTGTTATCTGAGACACTTTTGACCATCTGAATTAAAGTGAAAGTAGCCAAAGTAAATGTCAGAGGATACAGTTTAACTTAAAATGCAGGAGGTTCGGTTTTGTTGTAAATTCTATTAATACTGACTCTGGTTTTTTTTTTATTATTAGCACAATGCATGCTTGTGATGTAGAAAAAGGCAATAAATTAATGAGGAGGAAAAAATAAGAGATAACAAACTGTATTCCTTTCAGCTAAAGACAGTCTCTGTGTAAATTTTGTTGTATTTCTTTCTAATCTTTTCATAGTTCCCCCTCATGGATGTGATTATTTTATGTGTAATTTTACCTCATGCTGCTTTTGTTTAACATGAAGCATTTGTCTTTAATTGTATTTTTGTAACCATTATCCTTAACATCAAATCTAAGACTAATAAACTTTTATATCTGTTTTCTAAGCCCATATTTGAAAGGCCTAGTGCATCAGGCCAGTTATTGCAAAATTTAGGCTCAGAGTGCAGAAAGTAGGGAAAACCACTAGGTCGTTCAGGTATGACCTAAATCAAATCCCTTTTGTACTCAATATGCCAGCAAATTTGGGAAACTCAGCAGTGGCCACAGAACTGGAAAAGGTCCGTTTTCATTCCAATCCCAAAGAAAGGCAATGCCAAGGAATGTTCAAATTACCATACAGTTGCACTAATTTCACATATTAGCAAGATTATGCTCATCCTTCAAGCTAGGCTTCAGCAGTACATGAACTGAGAACTTCCAGATGTACAATCTGGATTTAGAAAAGGCAAAGGAACCAGAGATCAAAGCGCCGTATATACTGTATCATAGAAAAAGCAAGGGAATTCCAAAAAAGCATCTGCTTCTCCTCCTTTGACTATGTGGATGACAACAAACTGCAATATTCTTAATGAGATGGGGATGCCAGGCCACCTTACCTGCCTCCCGAGAAATCTGTATGCAGGACAAGAAGTAACAAAAAACTGGACATGGAACAACGGACTGGTTCAAAATTGGGAAAGGAGTACATCAAGGCTCTATATTGTCACCCTGCTTACTTAAGTTATATACAGAATTCAGTTCAGTCACTCAGTGGTGTCTGACTCTTTGCGACCCCATGAACCGCAGCACGCCAGGCCACCCTGTCCATCACCAACTCCTGGAATTTACTCAAAGTCATGTCTGTTGAGCTGGTGATGCATGAAATGCTGGGGTGGATGACTTACAAGCAGGAATCAAGATTCCTGAGAGAAATATCAACAACCTCAGATATGCAGATGATACCTCTCTAATGGCAGAAAGTGAAGAGGAACTAAAGAGCCTCTTGATGAAAGTGAAAGAGGAGAGTGAAAAAGCTGGCTTAAAAGTCAACATTCAGAAAACTAAGATCATGGCATCAGGTCTCATCACTTCATGGCAAATAAAAGGGGAAATAGTGGAAGCAGCGGATTCATGGACGGAGGAGCCTGGTGGGCTGCAGTCCATGGGGTCGCTAAGAGTCGGACACAACTGAGCGACTTCACTTTCACTTTTCACTTTCATGCATTGGAGAAGGAAATGGCAACCCACTCCAGTGTTCTTGCCTGGAGAATCCTAGGGACAGGGGAGTCTGGTGGGCTGCCGTCTGTGGGGTCGCACAGAGTCAGACATGACTGAAGCGACAGCAGCAGTGGAAGCAGTGACAGATTTTATTTTCTTGGGTTCTAAAATCACTGCGGACAGTAGTGACTGCAGCCATGAAATTAAAAGATGCTTGCTCCTTGGAAGAAAAACTATGACAAAACTAGATACTGTATTAAAAAGGAAAAACATTACTTTGCTGACAAAGGTCCATATAGCCAAAACTATGATTTTTCCAGTAATTGTGTGTCAATGTAAGTTGTACCATAAAGAAAGCTGAGCACTGAAGAATTGATTGCAGAGATCAAACCAGTCAATCCTAAAGGAAATCAACCCTGAATATTCATTGGAAGGACTGGTGTTGAAGCTGAAGCTGTGGAGCTTTGGCCACCTGATGCAAAGAGGAAAAGACCCTAATGCTAGAAAAGATTGAGGGCGAGAGGAGAAGGGGGCAACAGGATGAGATGGTTGGATGGCGTCACTGACTCAGTGGACATGATTTTGAGCCAACTCAGGGAGATGGTGAGGGACAGGGAAGCCTGGCATGCTGCAGTTCATGGGGTCACAAAGAGTCTGACACGACTTCACGGCTGACGAACGACAACAAAGTGCATCACGGGAAGCAGGTTCCAAGTCATTCTTTGCAAAGGAAAAGACCAAAAATTTAGGCCAAAACTTAAACTATGGTAGATGGGAATCATATAATATGAAATCAAATTCTATGAAGCAGTGACTATTGAAGAAAAGTATGTAACTATACCTTTATTAATAAGTTTTCCTTTGTTTTCACATCCTTAGATGGCTACTCCATGCAGCTTGGAGGTCTTTGTGTCTTGTACTTCTCAGCCAACTTTTTCAGCCCCAAACCTCTCTTCATTTACACATTCCTGCCTCAGCCTGGCTCTAAACTCTTAAAGTAGGAACCCCTCTCTCTCTCTCTCTCATCTCCATGCCATCAAACCCCTAGCCCGAGTTGCATGTGCAGCCTCTCTTTGTTTTTTATTTTTGTTCTCCCTCTCATCTTCATGCCGCTTATGTTTTTTGTTTTTTAGTGTTTACATATTTTAATTTTGGCCTATGGAGGAAATCTCTTGCTATCAAGACTCAATAGCTGCATTTGTGAAGTATACCCCATCCCCTCTAACCTTCACCCAGACTTTGCTTCTTTGGCTATTTCCCATCTTCCATGCCATTAATTGCTTTATATCTGTAGGATTATTTCTATTAATATACACACACATTTTTTAAATGTTTCCCATTAAAAATAACAACAAATAAACAGGAGCCACAACTCTGCCTCCCTTCCTTTTTAAAGAACAAAGCCCCTCCCATATCCATTCCTTAGGTTTGGCTTATTTCCCTGTTTTTCCTTCAGTGCTGAATTTATTACATACTTGTTCTCATAAACGCAGTTTCCCCACTTCCTTGTTAACTGTTTAGCCTTCTACTATGTACACACTAGTAAAGTAATGCTCAAAATTCTCCAAGCCAGGCTTCAACAATACGTGAACCATGAACTTCCTGATGTTCAAGCTGGTTTTAGAAAAGGCAGAGGAACCAGAGATCAAATTGCCAACATCCACTGAATCATGGAAAAAGCAAGAGAGTTCCAGAAAAACATCTATTTCTGCTTTATTGACTATGCTAAAGGCTTTGACTGTGTGGATCACAATCAACTGTGGAAAATTCTGAAAGAGATGGGAATACCAGACCACCTGACCTGCCTCTTGAGAAATCTGTATGCAGGTCAGGAAGCAACAGTTAGAACTGGACATGGAACAACAGACTGGTGCCAAATCAGAAAAGGAGTACGTCAAGGCTGTATATTGTCACCCTGCTTATTTAACTTCTATGCAGAGTTCATCATGAGAAACGCTGGACTGGAAGAAACACAAGGTGGAATCAAGATTGTCGGGAGAAATATCAATAACTTCAGATATGCAGATAACACCACCCTTATGGCAGAAAGTGAAGAGGAACTAAAAAGCCTCTTGATGAAAGTGAAGGAGGAGAGTGAAAAAGTTGGCTTAAAGCTCAACATTGAGAAAATGAAGATCATGGCATCTGGTCCCATCACTTCATGGGGAATAGATGGGGAAACAGTGGAAACGGTGTCAGACTTTATTTTTTTGGGCTCCAAAATCACTGCAGATGGTGATTGCAGTCATGAAATTAAAAGACACTTGCTCCTTGGAAGAAAAGTTATGAGGAACCTAGATAGCATATTCAAAAACAGAGACATTACTTTGCCGACTAAGGTCCGTCTAGTCAAGGCTATGGTTTTTCCTGTGGTCATGTATGGATGTGAGAGTTGGACTGTGAAGAAGGCTGAGCGCCAAAGAATTGATGCGTTTGAACTGTGGTGTTGGAGAAGACTCTTGAGAGTCCCTTGGACTGCAAGCAGATCCACCCAGTCCATTCTGAAGGAGATCAGCCCTGGGATTTCTTTGGAAGGAATGATGCTAGAGCTGAAACTCCAGTACTTTGGCCACCTCATGCAAAGAGTTGACTCATTGGAAAAGACTTTGATGCTGGGAGGGATTGGGAGCAGGAGAAAAAGGGGACGACAGAGGATGAGATGCTGGATAGCATCACTGGCTCGATGGACGCGAGTCTGAGTGAACTCCGGGAATTGGTGATGGACAGGGAGGCCTGGCGTGCTGCGATTCATGCGGTCGCAGAGTCGGACACGACTGAGCGACTGAACTGAACTGAACTGATGTTTTATTTTCCTGTTAGGTGATCTTATTAATGCCTATGGATTTAAATACCAAAATTAGAGGTATTTGGAAAAATGGATTCACACAATTAAATCTGAGAATATTTTAGAAGAAAATAGATCCTAGAAAATGTAGGATCTTAAAATATTTCGTTATTGTAGGACTCTAAATATAACTTAAGTGTTCCTGTAGTACTAAGATTCTTTCACTGAGAATTGTTTCCTCAAAGAAATAACTAATTTTAGGTTTTATAAATGAGTTATTGCTTATGTGTTCTCCTAAATGTTACATACTCAGTCCTCATTATTTGTGGATTCTGTACTTGTGATTTGCCTAATTGCAAGTTTATTTGTAATCCCAAAAGTCATACTTGTGGTGCTTTTGAAGTCATTTATAGAAATATATGCAGAGTGGTAAAAAATTTGAGTGACTGTTCTCAGTTGAGGTCTAGGTTCCCAGTTGAGGCCTAGGTTCCCAGCTGAAGCCTCTTGTTGTACATCTCATATTGTAATCAGGTGCCCTTTTTGTGGTCTAACTAGTCCACCTTTTCGCATTTTTCTTTTTTGGTGACTTTGCTATTCAAAATGGCCCCCAAGTATAGTGCTGCGGTGCTTGATATCTAGTGTTCCTAAGCTCGAGAAGGTTATGATGTGCCCTATGGAGACGATTCACTAGAAATATTCCCAGATACCAGGAAAATACTATACTTAAGATTACAGTTATTAGATAAGTTTCGTTCACACCCGAGTTTTATTACTGGTAACCGTGAATTTAATATTAATGAATCAACAGTATATATTAAGGTATCTTTAAACAGAAACACACATAAAACAAGGGTCTGTACTGATTGATTGAAGATGTTGTGACTGGAGGCTCGTGGGAACCTAACTGTGTATTTCCCCTAGGAGCAATGGTTCAGTGTTCGCGGCGACTTTATAGAGCATAAGTACCGCGAATAACGAGAATCGACTGTAAGTTAAAATTCTGGACTTCGACTGAAATTTCAGGAAGTGCCTCCTTATCCATGTTAAGTATAGTTTAGGGCATTTTGGGTTGGGATTGTATTTTATTTTAAAACCCTTAAGAGGAGAACTGCATTCATTCATTGATCCTTTTTGAGCACTTACTGTATGCCAGTAACTCTACTAGTTTTGAAGTATACAGGAACAAGTAAGTCACAGAATCTTTACTCCAAAGATCTGTCAGCTAGAGGAATATTCCATTTTACCGCAATCAGTCCGATACCAACTACAGTTCAATTTTGACACTAGCTACCTGTAGTTAGCTCAGATTCCATCAGTTAAAGGCAAAATCCTCCATAAGAATGCACAGGCTTTGGATGCCAGCTGCAAGTTCTTGGGATCCCTGGGCCATACTCTTGACAACCAGCATTTCCATGACCCTGTCAGGTTCAGTAATTCTGTATAACAATTAGAACCAAAGAAAGTGCAGTGATCACAGTTTTATTAATATAAAGATTACACATTGGATGAGGTTTGGGAAGGAGCACAGCGTTTCCATGTCCTCTCCCTGCGAAATCAGGGCGTGTCCCCCTCCAGGTGCTTCAGTATGTTTAACAGCTAGGAAGCTCCTCGGAGCTTCGGTGTCTAGAGATTTTATGGAGTTTCATTACATAGGCATGATTTTAATCATTGGCCCCATGATTGAAACTTAATCTTCAACACCCTTCCCATTCCTGGAGGTCAGCTGGCCGAAAGTTCCAGTTCTAATTGGTATTTCTGGTGACCCGCCTCCATCCTGAAGCTATAAGTGTGGCAGTAACCAGATGTATTCTTTATTATACCACAGAGAGACTGCCTTATAAAGCATCAGAAGTAAATTAGAAGTTTGCCAGTAGCAGCACAGGTATTTCAAGCAGAGGGAAGGATATATGCAAAAATGCCAAGGGATGAAAGAATTTGTGGAATAAATGTCACTTAGTCTAGGTAGAAGGTCATGTTCAAAAGGGTGATTCTTTTTTTAATTGGAGGATAATTGCTCTACAATATCATGTTAGTTTCTGCCTACATCAACATTAATCAGCCATAAGTGTACTATGTCCCCTCCCTCTGGAACCTCCCACCCCCAAAAAGGGAATTCTTGAGTCTGATGAAGTAGACAGTAGATTGTGAAAGGCTATTAAAATAAGAGGTCACAAACTCTGTATTTGGCATTGTAATGTGTATTTTAGCTTTAATGCAAATGTTTAAACATATGCAAAGAACAGACAGAATGATACCATGAATATATAACAAATATAATGAGCTCCCATGTAGTCATTACAATAGCTGGTGGCCAGTTTGTTTCATCTGTACTCCCTTCCTCTCTTCCCCCCAACATTATTTTATAGCAAATATTATTTCATTCATAGATATATCAGTGTATATCTCTAAAATATATGAACTTTTAAAAAGTTACTGTAATCCCATTATCACAGCTAAAAAATTTTAACAGTTTCTTTATATCACTAAATATTCGCTCATTACTCACATTGTCAATTCAGCAATATTTTTAAAACAGAAAATCAGCAGTAGCATTTTTTAAAAATTGAGATGTTTCACTTTAAAAATCTAGATTTTTGTGGTTGAAACATTGGAAGATCTTTCAGTATGAGGTGTCTATTTCTTTTTCACAACAGGATATTGGTTGGTGTCTTTGCTTAGCTTCCTTACTCACTTCTTTACTCTGTGAGGAGTCTTGGAAAGGATTTATGCAAGCATATATGCCTTGATAGGATCTGCATTATGGACAAAAATAAATGTGGGATTAGAATGCGTTTAGGAGAGAGTCTAGGGGAAAAGAAGAGGAGTTTTGCTATAGTCAGCTAGAGAGGAAGATCTGCTGAACTGAGGTCCTTTCAGGAAGTAAGCAAGTTTGGAACTTTTAAGAGGTAAAGAACAGAATTAATGCTAATATATGGAAAGGGCATGTTGAAGGCAAAACCCAAATATCAAACTTAAGGTGGCTGACAAAAGTTCAGGTGAGACAGGAAATTGTGAATGAGCAGGTGGGTGCTTGGGAAGGAATAAATGACTTGTCTGGATATTTTGACTGGGTAGTGGAGGTAAATACAATCAGATGTTTCTGGAACCCTAACCAAAGAGGGTTAGATATGGTTAAGAGTAAAGGGTTTTGTTAATACAGCAATTCACTCTAATTCTTACATCAAGTTTGAAAATTCTCCAGCTAAATTAAGGAAGGAAAGAAAAGCAAAGACTACTTGTAGTTTTGGGGGCATTCAGAGGACTCTTTTTAAGACAAATAACAATTCCTTCTGTGTAAATGAAGGATGGGTAGAGAATTTGAATGTGTTCCTGCAAGCCTGCCTGCAGAGTTCACACCATTTATTGTTAAAGTAAGACAGTAGGATCTTAATATATATTAATAGTGTGTCAGTTGTAAGAGAAACACGTACAAACAACATTGTAGAGTCTGGCATCTAGTAAGTGCTTGGTGGGTGTTTGCTGAATTTGAATCTAAACCTTTTAAGGCTTAAGCAGTCGTATCTGTTCAGGTTAGAGTTTTTCACCTGATATTTCCCTGCAGTGTCTTCCCAGTTAGGAACCTAATAAATGTTTGCAGAGTAAGTGAATAATTCTGGTGGTCTTAATTCTTTATTTAAAAAGAATAAATTTTTTTCTTAGTTTGAGATGGTATCAACATCCTACAGAAGAAGAATTAAGAATTCTTGCAGGAAAGCAGCAAAAAGGGAAAAGCAGAAAAGACAGGTAAGTTATATTGTTCAGTTTGTAAAGTATTAAATATTTTACAGAATTTATGGAAATATATTTTGGTACTTTGGTTAAAGTAACATATACTGATTATGCTATAAACAATTGGAAAATCTGAAATCAAAATCCATGATCTAAAATAATATTGAATTGCCCAATATATTGAATATTGAGCATCCAGTATGTAGTAATCTAATATATAAGCACAAAAATGATAATTTTACTTGAAATTGTTAGTGGGGGGTTGAGAGACCCATAACCCATGTCTTTGCAACTCATTTAAAGATACCATTTGGTTTGGGTTCTTTTCCAGATTTTGCTACCACCCAGAAATTGGGCAAATTCATTTGCTTTTTACCTCTTTTCTCATTTTTTTTTTTTTTTTTTAATAAAAAGGGTGAACAGTGTAACTTCTTAGATCCTTACAGGTTCTTAAATATTCAAAGTTTATAAAGACAATTGCCTGTTAATAAACCTCATTGAATCGACTCCAGCAGCCTCATCTATGAAGGGGAAGGACCAAACATAGTAATTTTGAAAGATTCTTCCAGCTTTAAAATTTTATGTCCTTATTTATATTGAATCTAAATAGAAAGTACATGTCAGTTAGCCTCTCTAAACGGACCTTAGTTTCCTTAACTGGGGAGAACGTCTTAGGATCTGAATCTGTGATTCTAATATATTGTAAAATGTCAGTGACAACCTATTATCTCCAATTCCTCATGTATATCATAAAAATTATATTAATGTTGGTGAATGGATTTATAGGTACTGAAAAGTTTTTTTAAACATTAATGATTATTTGAAATGAAATTGGAAGTTTGAAAAGTCTCTTTTCTGATTTGGCCACGATTTTTTTTTTCACTTATCATTACAAATACACCATGAAGGTCATTGGAATATTAAGTGTAAATCCTCCTCCTTTGTATTCCACTGGTTATATTCTTTAATAAAATATTTCTGTCAAATGTTAAAATTTTCAGAGCACTTTTATACAGTCTTATTTAATCCATGCAATAACCCTAAATATTCATTATTAATTTAATTTATGTTTTGCTAATAAGGAAGGTGTTGCTTAGAGGTGTTAAATGAATTGCTCAAGTTCACATTTTAATCCAGGTCAATTTTTAGTTTCTGCATTTCTTTTTAACTGCTCTGCATTTGCCTCTCACAGCTACCATGGTCAACATTTGTGAGCTTAGGTAGTATAGTATTTATTTTACAAACATTTGAATTTTTATTATATGCCTTATATCCAATAATTTTGTTATTTTTATAATAATTTTTGTATGTTGAAAATGCTTTACATTTACAAAAAGTTACATTAACAATACTGTCCTGTTTCAGTAGCAGTAATTATTATTTGATTTATTGACATGAATTAAAATTTTTATTGAGGTTTTCCCAGTTTATACTTATTAAAGGATAAATACAAAGTCATTTCTTGGTGTTATAATTATTGTTACTGAAACTTAGTTTATTGCTTTTGATTTATGTTTGATTGTGTTTAAAATTAAATTTGGAAATAATACACATGACCTGAAGAATTCTGTTATTTTCCTCTACCCATGATTCTTTGTAAAAGCAGCTCTGAACTGGCCTTGAACGTTTCTGAATTTCTCATGCACATAAATCTTCATATATATTTTCAGTTCTGATTTGTTTATAGCTACAGGTCTGTTTATATGTATGTATGTGTGTACGTGTATAATTTCAAAGTGAAATGCATTTTGTCTTCATTTCCTTTTACTTGTGTGCCTCAGGAAAGAGATGTTAGGGCTATCTTTAAATCTCCAGAAGAGAGCAGGAAAAATGGGGTGAAATGGTAAGCTAGCAGTCAAGGTTTTGTTTCTGTCGCTAGTATAGGTAACTCTCTTCCTGGTAATCTGTATGTTATCTTAATAATTTACATCCGTATTTTGTAGTTCCCCTTTTGAAAACTACTTTTTAGTGCCTTACCTCCTTTTTGATAAAATATTAGAACTTCTTCCTCTTTTTCGCTGTGAAATATATAACCTCATTTGTAGTTAGTTTGATACAAACACTTGAATAACAGTGAGGGTAACTTGTTTTTTGTGTCACTTGTCTGATTTTTATAGGAAATATAATGGTCACATTGAAAGTAAGCCACTAACCATTCCAAAGGATATTGATCTCCATCTAGAAACAAAGTCAGTTACAGAAGTGGATACTTTAGGTAAGGGAAATCTGGGTAAAGTGTTCTGTAAATCTCAGTTTTATATTATGCTAGTGAAAGTACTTGAATTTATCTTTTGTTGTTAGATTCTTTTGTTTTCCTAATCATTAAGTCCAAATACAGACTCTGAAATCTTTCTCAGAGCTAAGAAGCTCAAAATGACTTCATCTGAATTGAATTTGTTTTTCTATCCACCTAACTTATAGTGAGCCTTATTTTTCCCCATTTCTCAGAAGAGGCTGTCTTATGCAAGTTTGCTACACAGGTTTTGTATATGCTGAGGTTACAGTTTTTACTATCTCAGATTCTAAGTTGCCATCTGTATGAGTTTACATGTTTTATAATGTTGCTTGTAGAAATGCATCTGTATGTTTGTATTAAGCTACCTATATTTAAAGCAATTCAACTTTATGTTATATTTAGTAGAAAGGAAAATGGTTTTAGAATGATGAATTGGATTAGAAGTAGGAAACTTTACTTATTCAAGATTTTATTGGATATCTCTGAATAAGTCAGTCAATTTTCCCCCTGTATATTAGTGTTTAAAATTATATAACTATAATGATTTTAAATTTAAAGTGAAATTTATATGAAATTATTCAAATCCTAGAAGTGAAAAGCATCTAATGTGATATTGTTTAAAACACTAGTTTTCAGACTTGGCTGTATATCAGAACCACTTAAGCAGCTCTTTAAAGATAAAGATTCTCTTATACCTACACTTGATGATTCAGTAAATCTAGAGTGGTTTCTGGGAATTTGTATTTTTTAAAATGTTCCACATGGTTCTGATTTTTTGACTAGGTTTAAGAACTACAGTTTTACATGATAAAAAATTAAAATGACATTTAAAAAGTAATTTTGGTAATGCTGTATAACGTATCATTATGTAATTTGGTCCTTCTTGGATTAAATCACACCACCACAGAAAAATCTTAATATATAGATTCACTTCACACCTCATAAAGAATTACTTTGTGAAACAAGGTGGCTTCAATACATTTGAAAGTTGATGCTACATTTACAAGATTGTATGTATGTGTGTATATATATATGGAAAGGGTATCCTACAAAGTGTCAGTGATGAACAATATACATTCGTTGTCTAATGTTATTCAGACTATTGAGACTGGTTACCTCATCCCCTTTTTTTTTCTTTTTAACTATTTTTCATGCAGAATTTAAAACATGTAAAAGCACTTGAACTTTTTGATTAGTTATCCCATTTGTTTTGTTAATCTGATAGGTGTGGGTACTTGTACAAGAATACTAATACACGTTTCCTGATTTCTAAAACAGAATTTTGCTGTTCTTACTAATAACTGATGTTTAATGGATAATTATCAGCTAATCAACCTTAATAATAGTTTAAATTGACTACTTATCAGACATTGTTATATGTGCTTTATTTGTATTATGTTGCCCTCACAGTTCTATGAGGTATGTAACTATTACTGACTTTTTTTTCCTCCAACTTTTTAGATAGAGGAGTTAAATAACTCTGAATGTGATAGAGACATTTAGCGAGAATAAGGCTACTTAATGAACTTAAAAAAATTGAACTTAGGGGTAATGTGGCTTCAGTATTCAAAATACTTATTCAGTATTTTGTTTTACAATTTTGAGCAATAAATTGCAAATCGTACTTGTTAAATAACTGATCGTGTAACATCAAGATTATTCTAGTTAATCAGAGTAAGAGAGAGAGAGATGTTATTTATGTTTATATTTATGTAATCATTTGTGAATGCATGCTCTGTTTCTCTGTTTAGGTAAAAGTAGAGGGTTTTCTACCTGCCCTTTAGGTGCTCTCAGGAGGCTAATACAAATCACTGGAATTGATGAATTCTCAGTTTTTAGTGCAGTATTCTATTGAGAGGCATGTATATAATTACATTATTGAATACAGAAAGAAGAATGTAATACTTGAGTTATATATATAACCAAGAATATTTATAATTTGTTCTTTTATTGAATGTATGTATTATTGATAGCCTAATAACTATCTTAAAAGTCTTTCAGTTTGTGTTAGCTATCTGTTAGACAAATCTCTTAAAGGACATAAGAACATTTGAACATCACCTATCTGTTTGCTGTGAATGAGTTCCCTGGGGGAAGCCTTTGTGAATGTGGGCAGGCATGGAGAATTAGAACATTTACTTTAACTTTTGTTAGTAAAAACTGAAATAACTTTATCTGTAGATAAACAGATATTTGTCTATCTGTTCCATCCATTTTCTCTGCCGTCCTTCCAGAAGGTTATTTAAAAAGTTCAACTGAATGACTACAGGGGAGGAGAGGGTTCTACAGAGTAGGATTTCTTCAACTACTTAAGGGTAAATCTTTCACACTGATGTTCAGAAGTTATTAGGTCTATTACAACAAAAAACCTAAAGCAGTTAAAATAGCTTGAAGGCAAAGTAAGTGTGTTAAACTGACATGACTAAAGAATATACCTAATTATGAAAGGAAGTGGGAGTTTTGCTGTCACCTCATGAAGATGTAAGTTTGGTTTATTTTCATATTTTAAATAACTTATTTTGAGTGGTATTTTATTTTTAAAAGCCTTTTTTTTTTCTTTGTAAATTCTGATTTTAAAATATCCTCAGGTGTTACATTTTACAACTAAAAATTTCCCAGAGTAATGTAGATCATTTTATTATGTGCCAGTGAGAACATGGGAAATGGTGTTCTGGTACATGATGTATTTCCACATTTCTAGAAGGTCTTTTGCAAAATGATATTGATCTTTGAGACTATTCTCTGGCAGAAATAAACCAGAATATCCAAGAAAAGGGAATGGAATTATACTTGGAGACAATGTTAATTTTAATGTCAACCCTTAAGGATGGAATAGTTTGTTGAAGGAGTATGGTTTTATGGAAAATTGACAGGCATTTCTTGAACTTTTCTTCTAGAGAATAAAAAGTATATTTACTTAATTTATTATTTTAGCCTGCAGTAACTCACAAAATTACTAATCCTCCGTTAGTAAGGTTAGTAATATGTGACATGAAGCCCAACTCTCTTGTTTCATAGAAATAAATATAAGTAAATCTGTATAGTACTCTATCAAGTTATATTCTAAAGCTAAAATATTATTGCTCAGATTCTTTTTTAAGTAATGATTTATAATTTCTGTGAAAGCTAATCATTTAAAAAAATACCAACTCATTTTGCAACCATATTTTTAACAACCATTTAAATAATTTTTGGTTATCATTTCAGTTTTATTATTTAATTTACAGTGTATTAAGGTTTAGTTTTGGATGCCAATATTCTCAATATATTTCTCACATTTTTGGATTCTCATATTTGTACACCTTATATGGCAAATCATCAAACAATAAAATCTCACATTTGAAGTTAATTATAGATAAATCTTCCTAAAGCTGTTTTTCAGTTTAAGTAAAACTTTCTTTCTTAAACCTTTTTTTTTCAGCATTGCATTACTTTCCAGAATACCAGTGGCTGGTGGATTTCACAGTGGCTGCTACAGTTGTCTATCTAGTAACTGAAGTCTACTACAGTTTTATGAAGCCCACACAAGAAATGAATATCAGCTTAGTCTGGTGCCTGCTTGTTTTGTCTTTTGCAATGTATCCTTCAAAACATCATTAATATTAAATTATGAATTTGTTTTCCTTTTACAGCTAACACTATTAGATCTCATCTCTGATTTAGAAAGGGTTTTAGATCATTAGAGAATGTTTGTTGAAATCCTCTTTATATACTTGGAAAAAAATTTTTTTAATGGAGGTAGATAGTTTAAAAAGTGAAATACAAGGAAAGAAAGCAGTTCCCTCCCTTTCCTTTCCTGTCTGACTCATGTCACAGAGGGAGCCCCTTTTACCTCTTTTAGTTAGTTCTTTGCAGCTTTCCTTACTCATGTTTATATAATGCATGATAATGGTGTTTTTTAAATTTTAGATATTATTGCACCTTTATCCTCCTTCCCTTTCCTTCTTTTCTTTCTAAATACGGAGATTTTTTTTTTTGAGAAATCATAAAATATACTCTATGTGGACTTAAAAATTTTGCCCAATAGTTATTTTAAATGCAGGAACCTGTGTGCACACTCACCTGCACACACACACACACACATAAACAGAAGTTATTCTGATAGTGGTGCTTGGGAAATTTGTTGCTTGTGCTTGGGAGGTTCATATAGAAGAAGAAATTAGGACATCAGATGAACAAAATAGAGGAAAAATATGGTCATTTCTTGACTCTGGGATTGTTGAAGTTAGTGTCTAAGAATATTTGGCATTATTGGACCTCCTAGAAGCTTTTAATGAATTTTTTACTTTCCAATAAAACCTCTAGGTTTACTGATAACACTGAGGACTTTGCCATATTCAGATTCCTAACAGATGTTCTAAGAATAAGAAGTTGGGCAGATTGATAGTGTCACGTAGCTTGGTTTCTTGGTCGTATTAGACTCCTCTCAGACGAAGATATGCATCAAAGTTAACATAATACGTTTTTCTATTTATTTTTTTAATTAGAGCATAATTGCTTTACAGTGTTGTATTGGCTTTTTGCCATATAGGAACATGAATCAGCCATAGGCATACACATATCCACTCCCCATCCCATCCCACCCCTCTAGATTATCAGAGTACTAGGTTGAGCTCCCTGTGTTATTCAGCAGCTTCCCATTAGCTGCCTTTTACATGTGATAATGTGTGTGCTTCTGTGCTACCCTGTCAACTCGTCCCACCCTAGGAGACAACTTTTTACTTAAATCAGTAGTTGCTTTCAGTTACACTGATGAAAATATTATTTATAGTTAAGCATTGTAGTATCTTGTTACCCTCCTCAAACAATTTTCTATTCTTATTGTATAGAAGCTAAACTCTCTATAGAATTCTAAACCTTAGTAGTTCAGATACATCTCTTCTTTTTTTTTTAACTGAAGTATAGCTGATCTGCAATATTAGTTTCATATTTATAGCATAGTGATTCGGTATTTTTACGGATTATACTCTGTTAGAAGTTGTTATAAGGTAATGGCTATGATTCCCTGTGCCTTGTGATATATCCTTAGGTTAGTTAGATTAGTGTTAGTCACTCAGTCGTGTCCGACCGTTTGTGACTCCATGGACTGTAGCCCATGAGGCTCCTCTGATGATGGAATTCTCCAGACAAGAACACTGGAGTGGATGGCCATTCCCCTCTCCAGTGGATCTTCCCAACCCAGGGATTGAACTCAGGTCTCCTGCATTACAGGTAGATTCTTTACTGTCTGAGCCACCAAAGAAACCCGAAGGGTGAAACGCATCCCTGAGTGGGCTTGAACCACGTCTGGTTAACAGGTATATCCTTGTTGCATATCTATTTTATTCATAGTAGTTTGCTTGTATCTCTTAACCCCATACTTCTAATTTTCTCTCCCTCGCTTCTCCCCTTTCATAACCACTAGTTTGTTTTCTGTCGGGTGTTTTTTTTTTTTTGGCCATGCCACATGGCATGCAGGGTCTTAGTTCCCTGACCAGGACTCCCTACAGTGTAAAAAGATAGTCTACTTAGTGAGATGTTGGATTTCTCTGAATGATTCTTTAACTTTTATCTCTCCCTTTCCATTTATTTTATCCAGTTTTCTTGATTTTTCTCTTACTTTTCTCTTTTAACCCTTTTGTTAAATTTTTATATCAACTTAAAAAAAATTAAAACTTCTTTGAAAGCTCCATTTTCATAGCAGTCATGTGTCATGGTTGTGTAATATCTTTTTAAGAACATTAATAGCTTTTATGCTTCAATTTGTACTTTGCATTATTTATTTTCTGAGTCTCCCTCTTCCTCCCTTTTTGTTTTAATCACTGTCGTGTTCAAAATTGTTCTGGAATGTCTTATGGTCTTTGAGTATCTATTTATATTCGGAAGGAGGGGTTAAAAATTGGAAGTTTCTTGCAGATGGCTGGAGCTTGTTGATTGGTAGGCTTTTTAGTGGCTAATTGAGTGAAGGGCTGGCCGTGTCCCATATGTGGGATCTAAGCCTGACAACTGGTGTTATGAGAGCTGATTGGGGAAGGCTCAGAGACTCAACATTCAGTGTGCAGGCATTGATTTAAATGCATGTCTGGGTCTTCCCCCTGCCCCTGTTCTCAGCTCTTCATTGTCACCTGAAGTTTTACCTAATACCCCCAAGCCCAGTCTTTTCTGGTTTAATATCTTTAAAATTTAATTCTTCTGGGTTCTGCCAGAACTGGGGGAGAGCCATCACCTTAATCTCTGTAAGTCGGCAAAACAGAAGATCTGGAAAGTCTGATTATACTAATACAGACTGTTATTACTAATAATGACTGTTATTCAACCAACCATCTTGTTTTCCTACGTTTTGCAACTTTACCTTTAGAGGTCCCTGCTGTCTCTAGTTCCTGACTTTTGTACCATGGTTTATGAATGAATTGGCTTTCTTCTCACTGGGTTCCTTGCCTTGTAGATCTCACATAGTAGAGAAAATTGAAGCCTAAATTAGTTACTACTTGTCCATTTACTTAATGTCTTCCAAAATTTGTTGTAATTTTTTTCTACTGTCATTTCTTTTCCTAGTCTTTGTTTTGGGGAGTTCTGCTTTCTTCCTTGTGTGGTTTATTTAGTCAGAGTTGGGGAGTAAGAGAATTAATAGATGTTTTCCATTTTTTATTTAATCCAGTGACCACTGAACTGTCTTTTAAACTTGTTAGAGGATACCATTTAAAATACATGATGCCATTTGATATTCAGTACCATTGTGCTATCCTTCTGTTGACTCTTTTGGATTGATTTAGGTATAATTTAGAGTAGAATAGCCAGAACAAAGCCTCAAGAGTTGACATCTTCACAAGATTTATATTGTACTGAGTATAAATACTGATCATGTGTGTTAGTTGAATAAGACCCCCAGATATTCAGTGGTATACTTACTGAAGAGCAGGTTAAGTTCAAGGGTTTAAAATAATACTATTTAGCTCTATAGTATTAAATAAGTGAAAAATCATTTAGTCAGAATGAACAGCATCCTTAGACATTGTCATATTAAACATACTAAAAATATTATGATAATTAGCACTAGCTGAAAATGTCATTACTTTTTTCATACTGTGAGTTTTTATATTCTCTGAAATATTGTTTATTATGATATATTCTTGATTTTGTTTCATTCTCTGTTTTGTAGCTATGACAAATTTATGTTAAAATGCATATCTTTATACCCAGTTTTATTTAATGTGATACAGCCTTTAATGTCTACTTACCAGAGAAATTAGAAAAATGTACTTCTTAATAGCTATTCAAAGTATTGTTTATGTGAATAAATTTTTTACCTTTCATTTCACTCAGTAATGCCCCATAATGTGAGAGCAAAGGTCCTAAGCAGTCTTCAGCACTGAACTGGCTCTCCTCAGTTTGAAGTAGTGCACTTGCGGAAGGCTCCAAACAATAGCATCCCTGCAGGGATCTGGTCGCTGGCTGTCTCTCCATCCCAGGGAGGACAGAAAGTGGTGAAGGGCTTTATAATCCAAGCTATTTTCTGCCAACTTTGACCCTCCTCAAAGCGGGTAGGGAAGAAGAAGGAAAGTAGAATTGTATATATGCTTGGCTACATGATTTTCTTTCGAATGTGTAGCATGTGAGAAAATGACCTGCTACCTTCAGTGGCATGCAGGAAACCAGAATTAAATGCCTGATATCCAGATTAACTCCAAAGAAGAGTCTGTTAATAGCCTTTTATCTTAGTTATAACATATCTGGTATGCCTTTCACACCCTATGAACAGTCTAACTGCAGTGACCTCTGTCTGGCTTCTCTTTATTTTCTTATTGTATGTGCCTACTTATTAGTCAAACACATGTCTCCATTGATTACATAGGACAATGGCTTCACTTAATTCCAGAGTCACACATACATCAGTCGATTCAGAAATTCTCTGCAGTTGTTACTGATGAAATAGCCTTTGTTAAAATGGTCTGCAAATTAGACACATATAACTTAAATAATTGGTTCACTTCAAAGTGAGGAAGAAAACTGTCTTAACTTTTGTGCTCATTTTCCTTCTTATCAGTTTTTATTTGACATTCTTGTGTTGGACAACAATTATAATATTGACAGAATCTTGAAAGTTTTGAAAAACAAAAGAATGATTTTTTAAAAATATGTGACACTCAAATCTTGAACCCTGGAACTTAAAACTGGTTCATCTCTTGTTGTCAGCTCTGCTTTCTTCTTCAACTGAGATGTACACGCATCTAAGCTATCACACCTACCTCCAGTGTTACTCCAAAGCCCATATTAATTCTCAGCTCTACACTCTTGCCAATTTGTAATTCTAACCACAATTTATCCAAGGCTGTATTTTCTACTTCCATTTATGCCAAGTTTATGTTATGTAGAAGATAAAGGGTAAAGAAAGCCTTATAATGAGGATGGAGCAGTTGTAGTAATTGTCTTTCCTATATGATGACCCTTGAAGTTTTAGTTGCTGGAGAAATGTCCACTGATTTCATAATATGAAGGATATATTTTCATTAAAGAATAAGAGAAAAGTATAAAGGTAAAAATGGTGCTTGCACAATTTGAAGATCCTTTGGTAGAAATAAAACTTTTAAAAATTAAAATATTGTACAATTGATGGTTTTTTTAAAAAACCTTTTCTTATGAATAAGCTGTATTGCAGAGTAATACTGAGTCAATTACGTGAATTTAAGTGAGAAGAAAGCTGTTCTACAAAGAATGGTAAAGCTTCTCAGTAGTCCTGTTATATTTGGTTAAAGAACTGGATCATTAGTCACATTTCCACAGAGCTTGTATTTTATAGTGTGGATGTTTTAAGGTACAAAACCCCATGATATAAATTTTTAAGACTGTGTTTTAAAATTGAATTTGCCTTGGTTGCCAGACATGCAGATTTTATGCAAATCAGAAAGTTGTGAATGGTTTAAAGTGAAATAAATTCTTAGGTTTTCTGTGTTAAATATCCAGTTCTGTATGTAGATTTGTGAACTAAAGGTCTGCAGATTGAATGCTATACTTGTTTGCTATAGGAAATAGACAACTGCAACAAAGTAGTATGACTTAGTCACCACTTCTGAATTCCTTAAACGATTCTAAATTATTCTTTACAAAAATGTTCTGCCTTAGATTAATAGGAAAAATGAAACACTAAACCCTGCAGTGAACTGTGTAAGATATCATGTTTCCCAGTGAAAAAGGAACAGACTCAGGGTACTTGTTTTGTCTTGAAAATTTGGACAATACATAGTTTGTCAAAACCTGATTCTTTAACAAACTTTTGGAGATTTTCTATGACATTTATACTGTCAAATTCTTTCGGCTAGGAAACGGTAGTTTTTCTTATGAATCTAA
This sequence comes from Capra hircus, assembly GCF_001704415.2. Classification (NCBI taxonomy): domain Eukaryota; kingdom Metazoa; phylum Chordata; class Mammalia; order Artiodactyla; family Bovidae; genus Capra; species Capra hircus. The sequence goes on from NC_030814.1 coordinate 22,765,781, forward strand.
AAATATAAGGCTAACTGTCACTGTTTTGCTTTATTTTAATCGGAAGATTAAGCCAATATCTTTATGCTTTCAAAAATCTGGTCATCATTTTTCCACAGTCTGATTAAGTTGAGGCTGGCTGTAAACTATTTTATAGGATGGGTTTAAAGTTGCATAATAGTTTTTGGCTTTTATTTATCTGAGAATTTTAGGTTCGTTTCTTTTCTCTTTAACTAAAATAAAGTAATTGAAGCTTTGTCTCTTAAGAAAATATGAAAAAATGTTTTAGTTAAAAATTTATCGAAATTTTGTTGTTTTTTTTAAGCATTTGAAGATACGATCAGATTATTATAAGAGGATTTTATTTGGTAGCTCTTAAGGATTATTACTTTACTTAATTTAGTTTTTAATATCTGTTCTATAGCAGAACCTTAGTATAGTTTCTCGGTTTCTCTACAGCAAGAATGCAAAGTATGATGTGATTTTTGAGTATTTTGTTTGCCTTTTCTTATGGAAAACTAGATGTGATAAGTTTAATCATTTGAATAGGAAAAAACATTAGGTTATTGTTAGTGTTCCCCAACAATATAATCTTTCACAGATTAAGAAAACTTTGCGTGTACATGCAAATTGCTTACAGTGGAAATGTGATCTATTTTTAAAAGATAATCACACATTTTGTGAAAAACTTGAGAAACATCTGTGAAAACCTCTCTGTTTGTTCCTTTGGATACTGTGCAATAGATTTGTGTATTGGCAAAAAAAACTAGCAACATTTCGTATCAGAATATGATTTCTTGGTATTTCTTTCCTTCTCAAAAGAGCATCTAAACATATTGTTTAATAACAATATGAGGTTAGGGTGTAGGATACATTTTCTTAATCCGAGAATTGGGTCTTGAAGGTGTAAATTAAGTTAAAACATGGTAGTACTTTAACACATCTATGTTATTAAAGCTGTTATCCTAGATGAGAGAAATTCGCCATTTTTAAAACAAAAAATTAAGCCTGTTCGCTATTTGAAAGCTCTTATCTCCAGCTTAAAGATGTGTCTATTTAAAATACTTCCTACTAAGTAAATCTTCCAACCTGTCCTTGATTTTTCTTTTCTGTTCTTGTTTTTGTATCAGTATCTATAAATTACGGCCTAATTACAGTATGAAAAATGTTGACATTAAATTAGAAGTTTAAAAATATCCAGCACATGATAGCAAAAATGTATTCCATCCGTAACTGGACATGGAACAACAGACTGGTTCCAATTAGGAGAAGGAGAACGTCGAGGCTGTATATTGTCACTCTGCTTAATATTGTCACCCTGCTTATTTAACTTCTATGCAGAGTACATCATGAGAAACGCTGGGCTGGAAGAAGCACAAGCTGGAATCAAGATTGCCAGGAGAAATATCAATAACCTCAGATATGCAGATGACACCACCCTTATGGCAGAAAGTGAAGAGGAACTAAAAAGCCTCTTGATGAAAGTGAAAGAGGAGAGTGAAAGAGGAAAGTTGGCTTAAAGCTCAACATTCAGAAAACGAAAATAATGGCATCTGGTCCCATCACTTCATGGGTAATAGATGGGGAAACAGTGGAAATGGTGTCAGACTTTATTTTTGGGGGCTCCAAAATCACTGCAGATGGTGATTGCAGCCATGATATTAAAAGACGCTTACTCCTTGGAAGGAAAGTTATGACCAACCTAGATAGCATATTAAAAAGCAGAGACATTCCTTTGCCAACAAAGGTCCGTCTAGTCAAGGCTATGGTTTTCCCAGTGGTCATGTATGGATGTGAGAGTTGGACTGTGAAGAAGGCTGAGCGCCGAAGAATTGATGCGTTTGAACTGTGGTGTTGGAGAAGACTCTTGAGAGTCCCTTGGACTGCAAGGAGATCTAACCAGTACATCCTAAAGGAGATCAGCCCTGGGATTTCTTTGGAAGGACTGATGCTAAAGCTGAAACTCCAGTACTTAGGCCACCTCATGCAAAGAGTTGACTCATTGGAAAAGACTGATGCTGGGAGGGATTGGGGGCAGGAGGAGAAGGGGACGACCGAGGATGAGATGCCTGGATGGCATCACCGACTCAATGGACGTGGGTTTGAGTGAACTCCGGGAGTTGGTGATGGACAGGGAGGCCTGATGTGCTGCGATTCATGGGGTCGCAAAGAGTCGGACACGACTGAGTAACTGAACTGAATGGGACCGGATGCCATGATCTTCGTTTTCTGAATGTTGGGCTTTAAGCCAACTTTTTCACTCTCCTCTTTCACTTTCATCAAGAGGCTTTTTAGTTCCTCTTCAGTTTCTGCCATAAGGGTGGTGGTGTCATCTGCATATCTGAGGTGATTGATATTTCTCCCAGCAATCTTGATTCCAGCTTGTGCTTCTTCCAGCCCAGCGTTTCTCATGGTGTACTCTGCATGGAAATTAAATAATCAGGGCGACAGTATACAGCCTTGATGTTCTCCTTGTCCTATTTGGAACCAGTCTGTTGTTCCATGTCCAGTTCTAACTGTTGCTTCCTGACCTGCATATAGGTTTCTCAAGAGGTAGGTCAGGTGGTCTGGTATTCCCATCTCTTTCAGAATTTTCCACAGTTGACTGTTGACTGTGATCCACACAGTCAAAGGCTTTGGCATAGTCAATAAAGCAGAAATAGACGTTTTTCTTCATGGCAAATAGATGTGGAAACAGTGGGTGACTTTATTTTTCTGGGCTCCAAAATCACTGCAGATGGTGACTGCAGCCATGAAATTAAAAGATACTTACTCCTTGGAAGAAAAGTTATGACCAACGTAGATAGCATATTCAAAAACAGAGATATTACTTTGCCGACTAAAGTCCATCTAGTCAAGGCTATGGTTTTTCCTGTGGTCATGTATGGATGTGAGAGTTGGACTTTGAAGAAGGCTGAGTGCCGAAGAATTGATGCTTTTGAACTGTGGTGTTGGAGAAGACTCTTGAGATTCCCTTGGACTGCAAGGAGATCCAACCAGTCCATCCTAAAGGAAATCAGTCTTGAATATTCATTGGAAGGACTGATGTTGAAGCTGAAACTCCAGTACTTTGGCCACCTGATGAGAGGAGCGGACTCATTGGAAAAGACTCTGATGCTGTGAGGGATTGGGGGCAGGAGGAGAAGGGGACGACAGAGGATGAGATGGTTGGATGGCATCAATGACTCAATGAATATGGGTTTGGGTGAACTCCAGGAGTTGGTGATGGACAGGGAGGCCTGATGTGCTGTGGTTCTTGTGGTCGCAGAGAGTCAGACGTGACTGAACTGAACTGAACATTCTGTTTATTTCAGAAATGAAGATCTTATAAAGCAAAATAAGCTAGCATTTAAACGAGGTGTTCCATTCAGGTAGAACTGAGGGGTTAATTAAGAGGCTCTTTAGTTCCTCTTCACTTTATGCCATTAGAGTGGTATCATCTGCATATCTGATGTTATTGATATTTCTTGGCAATCTTGATTCCAGCTTGAGCTTCTTCCAGCCTGGTATTTTGCATGATGTACTCTGCATATAAGTTACATAAGCAAAATGCTCATACACAGCCTTGTCGTACTCCTTTCCCAATTTTGAACCAGTCTGCTGTTCTATGTCCAGTTCTAAGTGTTGCTTCTTGACAGATTTCTTAGGAAACAGGTAATTTGGACTGATATTCCCATCTCTAAGAATTTTCCACAATTTATTGTGATCACACAGTCAAAGGCTTTACACTTAGGAGATTGTAAATACACTGTTCTGATTTAAGTGGAGGCTTGTGAACTATTGAATGAAAGCTTGAACCTTTGGCCCTAGGCAGAGCATGGTATTTTACATCAGAATATTTGTTTGTGTGTTTACATTATGGGTTATGGAAAGGTTTTGTTCCAATATGGGGCTCAATAAGTAATTGGTTTGAAGATTTATCTAGTATGAATTCTGGGTGTAGGTATTATAACATTTTAGGTGTTTGAGGTATAGGGTTATATTAACATTTTAACAATATATGATTATACTTCCCACCTGAATTTGATTGCATCTAATTTTGTTTTTTCTTCCTTTAGCATTGACATACCTTATAAGTTGTTTAATAATTCTATGGTATCAAAATTTGGCAGTAGGTATAATCTTTGAAAAATTTCTTTTTCGTCGTTTGATATCACTTCTGGCTGAAGATGTTATTTTGCTTTTTAGTGTAAGTGAAGGAGTTTGAAATTGTCTTCTTTATAGACTCTAGTATCCATTTTCAGTAAAAATGAAGCAATGTTTTTCCAACCTAGACTTGGGGCCCCCCAGGCAATGAGAGAAATCATAGCTAAGTCTCAGAAGCATTTTTTTTTTTTGTGGTGTTTGGAGTTTTTATGTTGTGATTTTAAATATTGCTCCTTTTCCCTTATTATCTCCTTATATGTAAGCCCTTCTTTAGAATGCCAAGAAAGAGATGGACCCATAGTGTTTGATACTAATAAAATGAACCACTAGCTTTGTTTGTTTTATTTTTATGTTGTGGTGAAGAGATAGATAAGAAGCATGGGATTCAGAATATCCTGGAGAGAAAAGTTTGAGCATCTATTTTCTGGGATGTCTTTACCACTTTTTTTTTTTTTTTAATTAGTTAGTTGACTGTGTCAGGTCTTAGTTGCAGCACACAGGATCTTAGTTTCGTGATGCAGGATCCTTCGTGCAGTGCGGGCTCCAGAATGTTTAGGCTCAGTAGTTGTGGCAGGCAGGCTCTGCTGTTGGCACATGGGACCTTGCTTCCCCAGCCAGGCATTGGTAGGTGGATTCTCAGCCCCTGGGCCACCCGGGAAGTCCTATGTCTCCACTTTTAAACAGTGTTTCATCTTTCATAAAACTCCATCTTGCATGTTAAAAGTTAGATGAAGTTTAAGACTTGTGAAATTGTTCTTAACTTGCTATCTTAGAAAACTGGGTACTTCACTTTGTTATAAGAAAAGCGACACTTTGCATGAGGGAAAGATCCTGTAGTCCTCTGTTTAAAAATTAGATATTTTCCCTTTGTTATTTGCTTTCATATTTTTTACACTTAACCTGGCTTCAGCTCTTACTGAAGTGATTTATATCACTTCTTAATCATAAGTAAAATTAAGTTGTGCTTTAAAATTACATAATTTTAAAAATAATTGTGTATAGCCTCTTATAATGCTGGTCTCTCCTCTGAAGAGTTCAGAATATTAACCAGGGAAGTCTTAACTTTGTAGTTTTTCTTTATTAATTGAATTACCAAAAAAATCAATCATAATGTAAATTTAAACTGCAGTGTTTATTACTTTAGTTAATTAGAAAATTTGGAATAGGAAAGTATTCCAAGAGCTTAGATTATGCAAGAGGGCTTAGAGTTATGCTTTGTAACCTTTTTTTCTACCTGCACTCACAGCTAACTCCTCTTAGAAGCATCTTCCATTACAGACAATATATCTTCACCCAGGTTAATGGGGTGGGTTTGCACTGAGGGTGGGGCATGTCCTGCCTTTATCTCCTCTAGCTGGAATTGGTGTTTACTGTCATTTTCTTCCTGGATACCTAATCTTCCTAATTTTTTTTCCCCCTCTAGAGTCTTTCCACTTAAGCAACTGTAGACTATCAGTGTCTTTCATGTAAGAGCATAACTGCAAGAACTCTGAAATGAATGATATTCTAATTGAAAAGGAGAAAAAATAGTAACAGGATGTGTATGCAGTGATTAAGTTACAGAGAAGTTTTAAAAGTTCACTTACATCTTTAAATGACATGGAAACCAAATGTGCTTTGTTAAATACCCATTAATCATTTTAATTGAAATTAACATCCTATCAATTTGACAACCTTGCTTAGGCTTAATGTAACAAAATCATGCCAACTTCTACAGTAATGCAGTATACTCTTGGTGCTTATAAATGATTTAGTAGCTATTAGCCAAAATAGGAAGAGGATTGACAACTATGTTTAGGGAAAACTTATATAATAATGTTAGATGATTTAAGAAAGCATTTTGAAGGAATAGCACAGAATTCTACGTTACAAAGTAAGAACTAGAGTGTAAATATCACTCTTTAAATTCTTACTGTAATTTGCAAAGATTGTTAGTTTTGCTGATATATAAGACTTGTAAATTTATTTCCCTTATTAGAAAATAATTTGGCTTCCCTTTTCTCCTAATGTTCAGTATCATAGAAAAACTGACATCTGTTATTATGAGGTTTAGCCTCTTTAGTACGGTTTGAGATATCTGTGTATTGGTTTATAACCAAGAGTACTGCAGAGTTAAATTGAGCAAGACTGTCAGGGCGCTGAGTATTTGGTTAGGGAACTAATGTAAACCAGTGGCATTTGCTTGTTTATTAGTTTTAATTTTTACTTTAAAGAAGTAATTGGCTCAAATACTTGACCATTATACATACATATAACCTGAGTTATGGTGAACATAAGACATTTAGAATGAAAGTAATGTGCCTGGTAAATGTGCTCAGAAGGTGTATGCTGGAGCTCTACAGTATATGTATTTCTGATTATATGTGTCCTAAAACATGTATTTGTTATTACAAAGTTGAGATCTTTTTAATCAAAAAGTTCAGAGGTTGTCATCTAGCTTTTCATGCGTGATTTTCTCTTGTCTTAAAAGGAAATCAGGTATTTCATAGAATGTAGCACTATAACTAATATCTTTATAATAGTCTGTAAGGAAATATATTAAAAAGTTGAAATTAGGACCTCTTGGTTCCCCAGTGGCTTAGACTCTGCACGTCCACTGCAGAGGGAGCAAGTTCAATCTCTAGTCCAGAAAGTTCCACATGCCATGTGGTATGGCCAAAAATGAGTTCAGATAAATTGTAAGACTGCAGTTGTTAGATGGTACCTCCAACTTGCATACAGATTGTATTCTGAAATGCTTGGAAATAAAATAATCTTTTAAGAAAAATAATGCTAAAAAGGCATTTCCTCCCAGATTAGCCCATGAAAGTTCATTTGATCTGTAACTAGCACACATGGCCACGTTATTTTTCAAAGAAAATAATGCTTTTGCTAGTAAGTAGTTAGGAAAATAAATATGAGCAAGTGTTTATCTTGAATCATGGTATTTGAGAAAAAGTAAGAGAAGTTCATGTGAAAGGAAGATTAGCTAGAGTGGAATTAACCGAGGTGTGAACAGTGAAAGTTGGGAGAGGGGATAATACGGCCTGAAAAGTGACTAGGGTGGTTATTAGTGATACTTCCCATCACACACTTCTGAAGGGTTGATTGCCCCAGGAATAGATGGATAAAAATGAGCTATTCTTGTACTTCACTTTTTTTTTTTGACATTTAAAGGGGGGAACTGTCTTCTAAATAAGCTTTAAGAATACAAAGCCTAAGCCTTTAAATTTAGAACATCCTTTAAATTTATAACCCCGAGTGGTAAATAATTTAAATTTTTGTTATTACCACTGATGAAAACAGATCTTAGAGTAAAACTTCTTCTTTATTGTTTTTCACTTTGAGTATATTATCCCAGAGAGTTGTTGGTCTTTATTGTTGTTGTTCAATCTCTAAGTTGTTTCTGACTCTTTGCGACCCATGGACTATATAGCACACCAGACTCTTCTGTCCTTCACTTTCTCCCAGTGTTTGCTCAAACTCATGTCCATTGAGTCAGTGATGCCATCCAACCGTCTCATCTTCTGTCGCCCCCTTCTCTTGACCTCAATCTTTCCCAGCATAGGGTCTTTTCCAGTGAGTCGGCTCTTTGCATCACGTGGCCAGAGTAGTGGAGCTTCAGCTTCAGCACCAGTCCTTCCAGTGAATATTCAGGGTGGATTTCCTTTGGGATTGACTGGTTTTAATCTTTTTGCAGTGCTAGGAACTCTTGAGTCTTCTACAGTACCACAATTCGCAAGCATGAATTCTTTCACAGTCAGCCAACTCTCACATCTGCACATGACTATTAGAAGAACCATAAGTTTCACTGTACAGACCTTTGTAGGCAAAGTGATATCTCTGCTTCGTGACTGCAGTCACAATCTGCAGTAATTTGGAGTCCAAGAAAATAAAATCTGTCACTGTTTTTACTTTTTCTCCATCTGTTTGCCATTAAGTGTTGGGACTGGCTTGCTAGCACGTGTAATGAGCACAATTGTGTGCTAGTTTGAAGATTCTTTGACATTGCCCTTCGTTGGGACTGGGATGAAAACTGACCTTTTCCAGTCCTGTGGCCACTGCTGGGTTTTCCAAATATGCTGACATACTGAGTGCAGCACGTTAGCATTATCATCTTTTAGAATTTTGAATAGCTCGGTTGGAATTCTGTCACCTCCACTAGCTTTTTTCGTAGTAATGCTTCCTAAGGCCCACTTTGACTTCACACTCCAGAATGTCCTAGATGAGTGGCCACATGGTGGTTATCCGGGTCATTAAGACCTTTTTAGTATAGTTCTTTGTGTTATTGCCACCTCTTCTTGATCTCTTCTGCTTCCGTTAGTTCCTTACCTTTTCTGTCCTTTATCATGTCCATCCTTGGACGAAATAAATGTTCCCCGTGCTGTGTGCTTATTTGCTCAGTCGTGTCTGACTCTTTGTGACCTTGTGGACTGTAGCCTGCCAGATGCCTCTGTCCATGGGGATTCTCCAGGCTAGAATATTGGAGTGGGTTACCATCCCCTCCTCCAGGGGATCCTCCCACCCCAGGGATCGAACCCAGGTCTCCTGCATTGCAGGTGGATTCTTTGCTGTGTAAGCCATCAGGGAAGCCCTCTAAGAGCTGTAATAATGGTAATTATAGAGGAGCTAATACATATTCTTATGTTCACCATACCTCAGGTTATATATATGTATAATGGTCAAGTGTTTGAACCCTGGATATCTCCCAATTTAAAGGTCTATTAAAGCATAGAATTAATACTGTTTCAGCTTACCTGGATTACCGTGTAAAACATTATTTCTATGGCAAAATTTGTTATTGTTTAAGTACCTGCTTTATTTTTGGGGGCTCCAATATTACTGCAGATGGTGACGGCAGTCATGAAATTAAAAGATGCTTGCTTCTTGGAAGAAAAGTTATAGCCAACCTAGACAGACTATTAAAAAGCAGAGACATTACTTTGCCAACAGAGGTCCGTCTAGTCAAGGCTATGGTTTTTCCAGTGGTCATGTATGGATTTGAGAGTTGGACTATAAAGTTGAGCAGTGAAGAACTGATGCTTTTGAACTGTGGTGTTGGAGAAGACCCTTGAGAGTCCCTTGGACTGCAAGGAGATCCAGCCAGTCCATCCCAAAGGAAATCAATCCTGAATATTCATTGAAAGGACTGATGTTGAAGTTGAAACTCCAATACTTTGGCCACCTGATGTGAAGAACTGACTCTGAAAAGACCCTGATGCTGGGAAAGATTGAAGGCTTGAGGAGAAGGGGATGACAGAGGATGAGATGGTTGTATGGCATCACTGACTCAATGGACATGAGTTTGAATAAACTCTGGGAGTTGGTGATGGACAGGGAGGCCTGGCGTGCTGCAGTCCATGGGTTCACAAAGAATCAGACACTACTGAGCAACTGAACTGAACTGAAGTACCTACTATGTGCCAGTCACTTTTTGGTGCTCCATCTGAGCAGTGAACAAGAGACAAGAATTGCTGATATGAAGTTAACATTCTAGCAGAGATTTATTTCAACTTGCATTTGGAAGATCAAAAAAGTCACCTGTCTTTATTACCTTCAGGTTGGCTTACTTGGGGTAGATGCCCATAGCTAGAGCAGCTGGGACTCTATTTACGTTTATGTCCAGTATCCTAGGTAGGATCCTAATAGAGAATGGGTAGTAACTATATTAGCATATTTTGAATAGAATCAAAGTACTGCTTCCTTTTAAAGTGGAAGGACAAGGGTCCTTATCCTTGCTTATCTGATCCTGAATAAGAATTTTCTGACCATGAGAATGTTTGAACAACCCATTTACTGCTGCCAAGGCAGCTCTATTTTTAAAATGATTTCATGTGTTATTGCTAAACTATCCTGTACCGTAGGTGCTTTAAGTATTTCCATAGACACAGTATACAGAATTGTTAGCTGAATGTACGCTGGATCTAGACAACTTAGATTTAAATCCCAGCTGCCTCTAATCTAGCTGTATGATCTTGGTCAAGTGTGTGCATGCATGCAGTCACATCAGTCATGTCTGACTCTTTGTGACCCCATGGACTGTAGCCCACCAGGCACCTCTGTCCATGAAATTCTCTAGGCAAGAATACTGGAGTGGATATGTATCTACCTCATCTTCTTTATCCATTCCTCTGTCCATGGGATCACAAAGAGTCGGACCTGACTGGTGTGACTTTGCATGTATGCACGCACCTGCCCAAGATTACGCAGCTAATCCCTTATCAGTCATATCATTTGCAAATATTTTCTCCCAGTCTCTGTGTTGTCTTTTTGTTTTGTTTATTGTTTCCTTTGCTGTACAAAAGCTTTTCAGTTTTAAGTAGGTCCTATTTGTTTATTTTTGCTTTTATTTCCATTATTCTGGAAGGTGGATTAAAAAAAGATTTTGCTATGATTTATGTCTGAGAGTGTTCTGCCTATGTTTTCCTCTAATAGTTTTATAGTGCCCAACTAACATTTAGGTCTTTAATCCATTTTGAGCTTATTTTTGTGTATGCAGTTAAGGAATGTTTTAATTTAATTCTTTTACATGTGGCTGTCCAGTTTTCCTAGCACCATTTGTTGAAGAGACTGTCTTTCCACATTTGTATGGTCTTGCCTCCTTTGTCATAGATTAGTTGGTTTTTTTGGTGCATGGGCTTATTTCTGGGTGTTCTGTCCTGTTCCATTGACCCCGTATTTCTGTTTTTGTGCCAGTACTATCCTGTTTTGATGATTGTAGCTTTGTAGTATAGTCTGAAGTCAGGGAGCCTGATTGTTCCAGCTCTGTTTTCCTTTTCAAGATTGCTTTGACTATTCAGGGTCTTCTTTGTTCCATATAGATTTTGAGATTTTTTGTTATAGTTCTCAAGAAGATGTGTGTATACACACACAGACACACACACACACACACACACACACACACACACACAATGGAATATTACTCAGCCCTTAAAAAGAGTGAAAAAAGACTGTTTGCAGCAACATGGATGGACCTAGAGAGTGTCATACTGAGTGAGTGAAGTAAGACGGAGAAGGAGAAATATCATATGACATTCTTTATATGTGGAATTGAAAAAGAAATTATAGAAATGAACTTACTTACAAAACAGAAAGAGACTCATGGACTTAGAAAACAAACTCATGGTTGCTGTGGGGAGGACATAGTTAAGGACTTTGGAAAGGTAACATACACACTGCTCTATTTAAAGTGGATAACCAGCAAAAACCTATTGTGTAGCGCATGGAACTTTGCTCAATGTTATGTGCCAGCCTGGGTGGGAAGGAGAATGGATACGTGTGTGTGTGTGGCTGAGTCCCTTCACTGTTCACCTTAAACTATCACATTGTTTATTTGTGATAATGCTATAATTAATTGGGATTAACTGCTATACCCCAATACAAAATGTTTTTGGTGTTAAAAAATGAAAAACATGCTAGAGTGGATTTCCACGCCCTCTTCCAGGGAATCTTCCCAACCCAGGGATCAAACCCTTGTCTCTTATGTTTCCTGTATTGGCAGGCGGGTTCTTTACCACTGGCACCACCTGAGAAGTATGAACCTGTCTGCCACAATTTTTTTCAGTCTGGAAAAGTAGTGATAATAGTTGGCTAATGTAGGGATGAAATGAAATAATTGCTAATGCTTAGCACTTGGCAAGTACTAAATGACAGCTGTTATTATTTTTCATGCTTGACATATAATTTACGGTAAAGTTGCTTTTCTAGATTTTTTGGCCAAACAACTTATTTTGTTGGGTGGGTTTATGCTTTCCAGGAGAACAATTTGATATAACAGAAATCTGGATTCTAGCTGTGAATCATCCACTGATTGATCTTGATCAATTATTAAGAGGGAGTTCAGATAAAATAATGTATTTAGTATTTTCATATAAAATTTAAATATTTTAAAATAGGTGAGCATGTTGAGTCTTTGGTTCATTTTGAGTACTCAACAGAAACCTTTTTTGTTTCATTGTAGTGTGAAATGGTGATTCCAGATGCTCAGTTTTTGTACCGAAGCTTACCACTGACTGTTACAAAAACTTTTTGTAGTTCTCAAAGTTTAAATTAGTGGATGATTTACAGATGATTCCTGTGTTGTGTGTTTAATTCTAAATATAAACGATTTGACAGTCACACCCAATAAAAGGAAGTTCCCTAAGATGCTTTTCATGTCACCAAGACCCTGTTTCATAAAATTATTGTAATAACCTCCTACTAAATTTGAGTTAGAGAAACTGGAAATACATTATTTTCCTAATTACAGTGTAGTATATGTGCATGCTTTATTTTAAAATGTTACAAACTTCTCTTAGATTTGCTTTGTTTTTATTTTCTGAAAGACTAATCAGATTTTCATTAGTTTTTCACTTCCTTCCAAAAGACACCTTGTAGAGAAATATTGTAGAATCAAAATGAATGTTGTAGTCAAATTTTATTGGAGTTCAGGTCCTGTAAAGATGGTTGTGTTTAACTTCCACAAAGTTATTTGTTGTTTTTCCTGAACTTTTCCTTTTGCAGCAAAGTTCTATTTTCATTAACTACACACTATTTTAAAGTAGAAGATGGTGGTGAAAGATCAGTCTGTGTTACCTTTGGATTTTTTTTCTTTGTGAAAGCAATGGCTGTCTTGATTGTAACAGAAAACTATCTGGAATTCGGACTTGAAACAGGTAATAATTTATTTTTAAAAATTTTTTTTATTTTTTTGAAACAGGTAATAATTTAATATAAGTTCTTAAAATTAGGTTTATATTCTGAAATGTTCTAAATAACCTTTATTATTCTTAAGGTGTTTTTTTTAAGCCAAGTTTTTCCTAGCTTTTTCCAAAAATGCTCTCCCCTCATTTTTTCCTTAAACTTAAATAAGTGTTTCTAATGCTAATGTTTACTCACATAGATAAAGATGCAGATTTTAATGCAAATTATATGGAATGTATATATATCAAAGGGATGTTTTCAAAGGCTATTTCTCCTAATAACTAAATTTTATTGTATTATGACATACTAATTAGCACATAAAAGAGCTAAGCTTGTCACTTCAGAATTTAAGATACTCTAGCATTTTATTTCCAAAGAAAGATTCTGTATTTTACTCCTATGATAAGAGTAAATTTTCTTCCCCCTACAGGGTTTACAAATTTTTCAGACAGTGCGATGCAGTTTCTTGAAAAGCAAGGTTTAGAATCTCAGTAAGTTTTTTTAAAATTAAGTATTATACAAGTTAAATTTTCCCATTTTTAGTAAAATAGCACTTACTGTAAGTAGTTCTTTGTTTTTAATCAGTAAAAAGAATTCTTTTTTAAGTAGGACTGTCTCTTTTAGCAATATCCTCATATTTTTTACATTTGTATAAACTTAGTATCTTTTATAGAATTCGGATTTGAATTTGCTCTTATTTAACTTAATTCCTCTTCCATCAGACAGTAAATGAAATTCATGAGTCACATTATTTTTTGCTGAATATGTAGGTAATATTGTTAAAAGTGTTGCTTAAGAGATGTCTGATTAAGTTCTTAATTCACTAAAATCCCTTATAGTGGTGGAATAAAGAACTGTCTTTCTGTAGGAGTTTACTTTGTATTACTTGTATTATTGTGATTTATAAAGTAATTAATTAGAAAAAAAGAAAACTTCTAGAAGGTTCACTTCAAAAACTTACCAGCTTTTTTAAAAATTTTAATTTTAGGGGTCCTGTTTCAAAACTTACTTTCAAATTTTTCCTGGCTATTTTCTGTTCACTCATTGGGGCTTTTTTGACATTTCCTGGATTACGGCTGGCTCAAATGCATCTGGATGCCCTGAATTTGGCAACAGAAAAAATTACACAGTAAGCGGAAAATGTACATAAGCACATGCAGATAAATATATGTTTTCCATCTTAATGAAGGTATATTATTGTAATGAAATCATAAATTATTGTATTGAAAATTAATAACCATTTGATGTCACACTGCTTCCTCTTTCTACTATAAGCAAGTTTCTTCCCTTCTTTTATAAACTTTAAGTCCTGTGTAATAAAAAAACACTAATTATTAAATTTCTTTTCTTCTGTAAAATGAAAATATTAGTATTTATGTTCTTTTGAACTCAGAGTTCAATGTTTATGATATCATAATCTCTACCACTGATCTGAGGATCTATGGGAATTTCTTTAAATTAGAATTTTCAAGTTAAATTTACATTTCATATAAATGATTTCATTTAACCTAATTTTGTATTTAAAGCATTTTATTTTAAAATGTTTTGAAATTACATCTGTGCACATAAGAAATGTTTGTTTTCTTTATATTACTGACCTATTTGTAAGCTTTATTGTACTTTGGGATTACTAATACTGTATAGTATTAAATTACAGTTTGCTATTTTAGTTCTCAAATACAGAGAAATTGTATTTGAATCTCTACATGTAAGTCAGAGCCCACTTACTATATTCTTTTTGGTTGTCAGAGATTCTTTTCTTGGTGTAGACACCTTGGCAGAGGAACAGATTTTTATCTTCATCATTTCATATCCAGATCCAAATTTCCAAATCCTCTTTTTGTTTTGCAGTAGAAGCCCAAGTTGGGAATATTCCATTTTTATATATGTATATATAGTCATTAAGTTTCTCTGAATAGTCATATTTCCTAACATTTCTGCTCTTTAGAAACCTACATGTAATGATGCTGATTCTCTGTCTTTTCACGTTCTTCTCTCTCCTACCTCTGTCATTTTCCTTTATTTTAATTTTGAAAGTGCTTCTGTGTTTTTCCTCTCCTCCCTTTTTTCCTGCATATGCTTTGTGTGTGTTTACTTATTCTCACCTCCTAGTACACACTCCTTCATTCCTCTTTTCCGGTCCTTTTACTCAGCATGCTCTTGGCTACATCCTGCTTTTCTCCCACCATCCGTCTCTCTAATGGCTTCTTTTAAAACAAAACCTGGTTCTCCCCCTCCTCTCTACACACACACACTTCAGTCCACTAACCCCAGTGTTATGATTTAAATAAGCTGAAAGGGTGGGTGGAGGGGAGCCCTTCACCAGCTACTGAAACCGCTGTGGGCTGCTCCTTGATACTAGAGTGTTCCCTAGCAACACTGCATACCTAATACTGCTGCTTTCTTCCCCCGCACCCGATGGTTTACCCAGGCTCTGGGATGAAAGAATCACTTTATGAAAACATTTAAAGCATTTAGTGGTAGTTTGGGATTGGAGACACTGAGGGTTGGGGGGGTGGGGGGCACATTTTCTTTTCCTTCTCAGAAAAATGTAGCTTCTTCCAATTTTTCCCTTTGGGAATCTGGAGTTTTATTTTCCGTGTATTACAAATGGCCCCTCACACACACACACACATTGTGTTGTAGCACTCTGCCCGGATACAGGGTGTGGCGAGCTAGTTTTGTAGTGAGGGCAGCAGACTGGCGCAAAGAGCTGCGTTCTCGTCACCCCGGGGCCAGGCAGTAGTACTCGTACTCGCTTCAGGGCCAGAGTTCCGCCTCTCCCTGGTCAGGTAGGTCTTTATGGTTTCCCGAGCCAGCCACTTACTCACAGAAATCACTATCACTTGCACTGCACTGATATTTTAAAGTGTGTGCGTGTGTGTGTATTTTAAACCCTGCAGTTTAGTCTCTCTTCCTCGCATGGTTTGTAATGAAAACAGTACATGGTAATAAAATAGTCTGAAGAACGTCTATCCGAAACAAGGACAGTCTTTTATCAGTCATCTGTCTCTGTAGGGTACAGACTTGGGGCAACAGTTAACAATGACGTTGCATCTCACACCTGAAACCTTTTGCTGTATTGGGTATATTGCCTTGTGGGAGTACGGTGAATTTCTCCTGGTTTGTATAGGATAGGGAAATTCATTTCAGATACATTCATAATTCTTCAAGAAGAAATAAAAATGTGAATCATTTATGATTTTAACAATTAATTAAAACATTATACATGATCATTACAAATGCAATGGCTTCCACCTGCCATATCCCGTCTGGTATTTTGGACCTTGTAATAGGTCTCTTATTTGTAAGTAATCAGAAGCTGCTTTGTGTCTGCTGGACTGAAAAATATCAGAAGATGACTCCTATCCTGAAAATCCACTGGATTCATTGATTAGAGAATCATTTAAATACCAGTGTATTAAATCAGGGATACAGTAGGAGATTGTTAAAGAACCCTAGAGTGGGAGTGAACAGATTTAGATTTTAGTGCATAATCTCTTTCTCACCTGTAATATTACCATGTGCAAATCGTTTAACTTTCCTCAATCTAAATGTTCTCATCTGAAACATTAAAATAATAAGGTGTTTTTATAAGGGTTCAAATTAGTGTTGAGTGATAATGATTAATATAAAATAATGGTGGCAACAATACCTTAATATAGAATACTGAAATTAAAGTTCCTACCTTCATTTTTTAAGTTCCAAGTTTCTATAGTTTATTAGTGTATTTTGCTTCTGGATTTTTATGTTTATTTCTTACATACTTTCAGAACATTACTTCATATCAACTTCTTGGCACCTCTGTTTATGGTTCTGCTCTGGGTAAAACCCATCACCAAAGACTACATTATGAACCCACCATTGGGTAAAGAAAGTGTCCCTTTGTAAGTATGGGTATTTGGGGGCTAATTTTTATTTTATTATATAATCAAAACTTTTCTGAAATTTTTTTACCGTGTTCATGTTTTTCATTATAATATTAAGAGTGTATCTTTAAAACATTAATAGAAATGTTTTAAAATATCATAAAATGGAAATTACAGGTCATCATTTAAACCTTTGGTGATCTTCAGTATGATTGTGAATTATTATTACTCTGCACTTATATTATCTTATACAGTTGTAAGTTTTTCTGCTTTTTCACTTGATGTCCAGTTGATATCTGAGATTTTTCTTTTTTTTTTTGATAGCACTTGTTTTTAAGACACTTCGTACATTTCTGTTATTTTTTCTTAATTGTGAAAATTATAAAGGGAAAATTTTATAAATGAAAGTTCATATATTCAGCCCCTTAAGAGTTATTAATATTTTCTGTATTCAGTTTTTTGTTTTATTTTTTGATAAAGTATCTTTTCAAGTAAACCAGAAGCATAACATTTTTACCCCTAAGAACTTCAGTATGCCTCTCTAAAAAATAAAGATATTTTTCTACATGACAGTGTTGTCATACCTATCAAAATTAAAAATAAAGCCTTAACATTATTATCTAATAGCAGGCCTTATTCCCCAATTAGACAACTGTACTTTAACAGGAGAAGAAGAAAATAAACAGTTTGTTAAAAGGCATTAGTAACTGTACTTGATATGTTAGCTCATTAGCTTTATGGAACTATTAGAGTAATAAAAAGATTCAGGCAGAGCTGGTTCAAACCCCAGTTCTGATCCTCACTAAAGCTGTCACTTGAGGGAGATTATTTAGCTTCACTGAGCCTCTGTTTCCCCATCTGGAAAATGAAGATAATAGTATCTACCTCACAAGGTTATCATTGGAATTAAATGAAAGAACACATGTAATGCAACTGGCTAAAAGTAAGTGCTTAATAATTGTTCCTTCCACTGCTTTGCCTTATCAAAATTAAAATAGAAAAACTTGACTAGTCATTGATTCCACAGTATGCATTTTACATTATGCATTTCTTTTAGACCCTGGTACAGATTTGTGTTGGAATAAGTATAGAATCAGTGATGACCATGATTTGTTTTTGTTTAACACTTAACCTTATTGAACTAAGAAAGTATACTTTGAAGTCATAACATTTTTTCCCCACATAAGTAAGCTTTAATGGTAATTTCAACTTGACAGGTTCACTGTGAGTATTTAAAAGTTAATCCTAAGGATTGTAGGGTTCTAGACTAAGGTAGAGAATCTGCCTGCAGTGCAATGTGGGTGACCCAGGTTTGATCCCTGGGTCGGGAAAATCCCTTGGAAAAGGGAATGGCAACCCACTCCAGTATTCTTGCTTGGTAAATGATGGAAACAAAATTATAGTCTTATCTGTGCTCCATTTTATTCCTTTTTTATTTGTTAGATAATTACATTAAGTGATTAGACAGCAGTGGTTTTCAATTTTTGTTTAAAATCCAAAGCCCATGTGGTAGATTGAGAAAGAACGGCTGCCCATTAACCCAGGTCCTTCGTCTGTCACATGGAGTAAATGGTTCGTCAAAGGCCTTTATTCGTAGTGAGAGGCAAA
Source organism: Capra hircus (assembly GCF_001704415.2). Taxonomy (NCBI): domain Eukaryota; kingdom Metazoa; phylum Chordata; class Mammalia; order Artiodactyla; family Bovidae; genus Capra; species Capra hircus. The sequence goes on from NC_030814.1 coordinate 22,784,044, forward strand.
AATGGTTAGAATGTAGTTTCCACCCAGAAATGTATTTAAACTCATCCATCCATGTGTTCTGCTTGGGCATCAAGAAATGAAATGCAGGCAGAGTCCATGTGTGCTTATAACCTCTTAAGAAAACCAAAAGAGAACCTGTACAGTGATACCTAGAATGGCTTCTAGAATTTGGAGGAATTTCTTCTGCCTTTTCTTTACCTGCATATTTTGCCCCAGCTCAGACTCTTTCCTGAGATACCCTATCATGAAGTTAAGTAAGCAATCTGAATTAGAGCTACTAATTAGATAACTAATAGTAGAACTGTAAGGAGAAGGCAATGGCACCCCACTCCAGTACTCTTGCCTGGAAAATCCCATGGACGGAGGAGCGTGGTAGGCTACAGTTAGTCCCTGGGGTCGCTAAGAGTCGGACACGACTGAGCGACTTCACTTTCACTTTTCACTTTCATGCATTGGAGAAGGAAATGGCAACCCACTCCAGTGTTCTTGCCTGGAGAATCCCAGGGACTGGGGAGCCTGGTAGGCTACGGTCTATGGGGTTGCACAGAGTCGGACACGACTGAAGTGACTTAGCAGCAGAACTGTTACCTAAATCCTGAACTCCTTGTAAACAGGGCACATATTTTTTGATTCACTGCCTCGTACCATTCCCTTCATTTCTATTACTTGTCATCCTCAAAGTGTATATACTAGCTGTCTTCAGAACTCTACCAGCCAAGCCCCCTGGTTGCACCACACCAGGGAGCACAGTATTGTCTGTAGGCCCTGGAAGGGTTCAAGGCTGTGGACGGTCTCTCACATGACTGATGCTTTAATCTTATTGTTTATTATAATGTAAATGTATTGATAAAAGTTTGCCTTTATGCTTCCTAACCAATGTGCATTTCTCATGGCCTTGTAAAAAGGAAACCAGTAAAGAGCATGCATAATAAAGCCTTTGCTCCATCCCTCTATCACCTCTGTTTCATAAGTAGTTCAACCAAAACTGTATCCTTTCTCATCTTCTCTGCCTTTTCTGTTTCCTGTACTGTTTTTCAACTTTATTTCCACAGGCAGCTTTTTCTGTATTGTAGTTTTAGTCCCTTTCCTAGGTGCTTACACTGAACAGAAGACGGGGATGATAATAGAGCCTATTTTGGAACAAAGTGTTGGTTTTATATCTCTTCCCACTCATTCTTCTTCATAGCCATCCAGTCTACCCTCATAGTCTTTAAGAATTTGGGGGAGACACTTGTAAGTTCCACATCCTGTCTGGCAGATCACTAGACACATTTCAACAGTCACATGTTTAACTACCTGATAGTACTAGAAATTTGAATAGAGTCAGGCTCGGTATAAGCATTGCCTTCAAATTACAATGTTATCTTTTATCTAAGCAGAAACCATGGTCTTTTATAAATGTTAAACCCCTAAAGGACATCAGAATTTACCTCTTCTTTCTAAAGTCCTTTAAAGAGCATCTGATTTTATTGTATTATATCAGAATTCTTGATCCCAGTCAGGAATTCAGCAGAGTGAAAGATCCTACTCAGGTGTTTATGTGATCAAACAAAGCCGTAGCCAGAAACAGATGGGTTGTTAACTAAATAGTTCACGGGCAAGCTCCTGGGGTTTCCTTCCTTCTGTCTTGTAGTCTCCAGTTTAAGAACTCCCAACTTCCCTTTTTGCTTAGAGTCATTCCCCTACCCCCACGCCGGGAGGATGGATAGAGAAAGGAATCCCAAGTATTGCTCTACTTTTTTCTTTTAGACTTATCTGGTACTTCTTCGTTTCATGATGCATTTATTTGTTATGCAAATGGAAGTATCCTGTAAGTCTGTGATAGAGTGGGACACTTTTCATGTCTCCAGTTGTAACCAAGTCTAGATTGACTTGTATTAAATATCTTATCCAGTGAACATTAACACATGTAACTAGCATGCTAGCATTTTTTGGTCTTTGAGAGCACCATATCAACTTTTTGATCTGTAGAATGACAGAAGCTACGTTCGATACTCTGCGACTCTGGTTAATAATCGTGCTCTGTGCTTTGCGGTTGGCCATGATGCGTAGTCACCTGCAAGCTTACTTAAACTTAGCCCAGAAATGTGTGGATCAAATGAAGAAAGAAGCAGGGCGAATAAGCACAGTTGAGCTTCAGAAAATGGTAAGTTTTACACTGTTGCCAAAATGAAAAATAGCAAATGCTGATGGCGCTAGCGGTAAAGAACCCACCTGCCAGTGCAGGAGACCTGGGTTTGAACCTGGGTCAGGAAGATCCCCTGGAGGAGGGCATGGCAACCCACTCCAGTGTTCTTGCCTGGAGAATCCCATGGACAGAGGAGCCTGGGGGGTTGCAAAGGATCGGACACGACTGAAGCAACTTAGCACGCACATGCACAAAAATAAAAGTGTTCGATTTCCTTCAGTAGTGGTTTCATTCCATGATACTCTTATTATGAACAGATAGAATAATCTTAAACTGACAGATGTCAGAGACATTGATCTGATTTTGGTGTTAGGTGAAGAAGGGGTCTCAGTTCCCCTTCCTGCCTTAAGTACTTTTAAGTATCAGACAGTTTGGGTTACAAAGCTGTGGTATATCTACGTTTGCTAAATGGGACTCCCCTAACTGATCTGAAAGACATCACAGTATATTGTATAGCTTCTGTGACTTAAAGAATAGGAAATACTAGTTTTAGTGACTAAATGTATTCCTTTTAACATTAATCCAAGTACTTGAACATGGAACATAAATTTTAACTTAATGGAGAGCCCAGAGAAGGAAGGTGCTAGGACTCCATCCACTGATGTAATGAACTAGACGCACAAGCTGATCAAGTCTTTTTAAAGAAACATGGTGTCAGATTCTCTTATTTTTTACTCTGGAATTTCATCTTGACTCTGTCAAGATTCACATAACTTTTTATGTTTTACCTTTCATGTATTTTCATACTTTGAATTTTACTTCAGTCTAATGTAAAAAGGGATATTTTTATTTATGAGGGGGTTATGTTCCTCTATGACTTTTATTGTTATTTACTTTGATATTTTAGGTGTCTTCAGAAATTTTAGCATTTTGTTTTATATTTGAAATAAGTGAATATATGCCATTTGAATTTCACTGATTTTGTTTCTCCAATTTGTATTAATCACTTAACAATTTTTAAGGGATTTAATGCTTTTTTCACATTTTAAAGAACCTTCAAACTGAGCCTTTCTGAAGTCAGTCTGGGGGCATTTATAATGAAGTACAAATTTATTTCCAGTTAGCTTTCTTCCCATTGAAGGATTATTTATCTTTTAAGTGATTCAGTTTGATGATTCAGTTTGATACAAAAGTTTAACTCATTCATAACATGTCAGCTGTGTTAGAAACTTAAAAATGTTGTTCCAGGTCGCTCGAGTCTTTTATTACCTTTGTGTCATTGCGCTGCAGTATGTGGCTCCTCTGGTCATGCTGCTTCACACAACCCTGCTTTTGAAAACTCTAGGTAGGCATATCCTGGCAGCTGGGAAGCTCATTGCTCTACTTTCTACCTATAATTCATAATGTTTTCTGTTACCTACAAAGAAATATGCCTCTTAAAATTGATTCTATCTTTAGAAGTTTTACGAGGAAACATGGGAACCTTTAAGCTCTAGAAGTTGATTCATTGATTTATCTTCTTGATTTTGAAAATCAAAATCAAGATTATAAAGATTTTGAAAATCTTTATAATGTTAAAAGAATTGTTTGCTAAAGGTTAATTCTGAGTAACTTGAGTAAGCACTTTTTCGTCTTAATATTTTGTATTTTAAAATTGTGTTAGTGCATAACGTTTAAATTATTATGAGGTACTTTTAAATTTATGAATTGGATCTTTTGGTGGGTTCTACTTCAGATAACTTAACTTGGATAGAGTAAGATTTCTCAGTTGCAGAACAAAGTTCTTCTATAAGTCTATTCACTAAACAATCAAGCCCCTCTGTGGTGTTACTCAAGAACTATCTATTACCGAGTTGAGTATTTCTTTGCTTAGATCTGGCAGTCTGCCAGTGTAGGGGTTTTAGAAGCCCAAAAGAATTGAAAGCATTGTTGCGTGGACTTGTAGATACTGTAGAGCTGATGGTAGATGCAAATACTCTTTCAGGAATCTATGGAAAAGAGTGGCTCAGTGGTAAATTATATGACTCATATCCTATCAACTAGGAAAGTGTATGATGAAAAAATTTCTGGAAGCTATTAATAGTCTCTCACATTGGGATCATAGATAGTTTCTGAGAAAGAAATTACTCTGATATTCTAGAGGCAGAAAAGATTCTAAGAAGTTACAGAATCTGTTCTGTCGCTCCAGTAGAGGTAGTCGAGTCATGCATTATACAGGGAAGAGAATGCTTTTGTTATTTTACCAGATTTTAATGCAGTTAATTAAAAATAAATTAGTTTTTGGCTTTTATGTGTAGTTCTACTGAGAAGGTTAGATTATAGTCTGGTCAAGTTAAGTGAATTTTCCCTAAATATGTAGAAAGCTTATTATTTTACTTTATTTTCAACATAAAATAATTTGTTGTGCCACTAAACTTCTTGTTCTTAATTTGAAATATAAGTTAAGGAATTTTTTTTTTTTTAATAAGAAGCTTTGGAATTACTTACTCTTCACATTTTATTTGCATCTTTAATTTTCTAGGTAATCATTCCTGGGGGATTTATCCAGAATCTATGTCTGCCTTGCCGGTGGATAATAGTCTATCCTCCAATTCTGTTCACTCTGAATTACCATCTGCTGATGGGAAGATGAAGGTAACTGTTACACAAATAACAGTGGCACTGAGCAGCTTAAAAAACATTTTCACTCCTCTGCTTTTTCGAGGACTTCTGTCTTTTCTGACCTGGTGGATTGCTGCTTGTCTCTTTTCTACAAGCCTTTTTGGGCTTTTCTATCACCAGTATCTCACTGTGGCATGAACCTCAGTTAACAAAAACGGATATCAAAGTCACACTTTGAATTCAAATATCGTACCCTTGAAGGGCCAACTAAAACCAGAAGAAAGCAAATACAAAGGAAAGAAACCATATCAGAATATCTTGTTTTAAATACTTCCTCTGTATTCTCAGGGTGGATTAATGGTATTAATATTTTAAATTATAGAATAGGTTGTTAACTGCTATACTATGGTGTTGAAATTTTAACTCCTTGCATTAAGGGATGTGAGAGGGCTATCTGCAGGTGTAATACTTCTGATGACCTTGGTTTACAGAAACCTCCATCAGTCTTTGAAACTTCTCATATGACTCCAGTTATTGATTGGTTCTGTTAATGGTATTAAGGTACTGTTGATATTCATAATAGCTGCCTATAGAACAATCTTCAAACTGAGCCATGCTTTAGGGGAGGAGAGGGAGTTAAAGTCACTTCTGTTGGTAATATACCAGTCACTCTTCAAACAGCAACAACAGCAAAATCCAACAGAAAGGAAGAAATAGCTACTGTATATTACAGTAAAGAAAGCTGCATAGAAATTTTAAATTAAATGGAGATGTACATGCTTAATATTTACAAGTACTGCTGCTTGAGAGTAGCGAGAGTATTGCTTTAAAATCCATTCTATCCAACTTGAGGGATCTTTTAAATGATTGGCTACATGAACATTTGCAGTCTTGCCATTAGGTTTGGACCTCCCATATTTTATTTTATTCTATGATCCTAAGTATAGTTCTTTTTAATAGTCCAAAAGTATTTATCAATGTTGATCAGACTTTTAAAAAATTACTTTGTAATCCTGCTGACTACCTGTATGTATTGTACATATATATATTATATATTAAATATATAATATATTGAGATTATAAAAGATGAAAATATTGGATTCTTATAATATTTTAAGTTGCTGAATGTATGTTAAAATGTGATTGAATGAGATGCGTTTGTATCTAGAAATTTTCTTTCTTCCTGGAATGAGATTAAAATACATTTTGAAAATTCATCCGAGTAAGTAGTTTATTTATGTTGCCTGTGTGTGAGAGTCTAGACAAGGAAGTGGTCTTGCCTAGAGAACGTCCATAGCGTTGCAGAGTCGGACGTGACTGAAGCAACTTAGCACACACACATGTGTGAGAGTACTTCCAATTTTATAAATACTTAGGTGATTGCTCCCCAGCTAAAATTCTTTTTCTACCATTAAAAAAAAAATTAGAACCTTTCCCACTCTAGACAAATCTGGTGTCATTTAAGCCTATGTTATATAGGACTTGTTTTGTTTTAATTTTGTAGAGATTTTGTTTGCAGTATTTTTACTTAATAGGACAGAAATTGAAGTAATTTGAGAAATTCGAAAAAATGGAGAAAAATAATAAATTTTTTTGAATGCTTTTTTACATAGGGATGAATATAAAAGATAAACAGGTTCCAGCCCCCCTCAAATGAATAGATAATGGTAAATATTCTTGCATTTAACTATCTTGTGAGGCTTGTATTATGTTTCAATGCTGTTGTCACTATTGAAAGCAGTTTTGAGACTCTTCCGTCTTTTGGCATTATTTTCAAGCCTTGTGGTTCATATTCATTTGAATAATCTCAGTATAGCAAATTCCTATCTTTTGGTATAGATTAAATATTTTGAAAATAGCTGATATTTGAATAAGACTAAGTAATAAAATAAGTGCTTAAGTTGGATAAAGGTCTTTGAATAATGGTGAATATAGCCTAATGATAGTTCATGTGTGTTTCCAAAAGAAGCATACCAAATATATCTTGCGATATCAGCATTACTAAAATAAGTATCTTATAACAAGATTACAGTGAAGTATGACACATATTTTGTATACGAAAGTTCTCACATGTTGGACTTGGAAAAAAATCTCTCCTGTTGTTTATAACCATTCTTATTTTAAAAGCTATATTATGAAAGTTACAATTAAAGTTATTTTGATTTTCAAAGATTGTATAGTGAAGTTATATGGAGGGAAAGGAATAGAATTCATTATTAGATGGACTAGCATGTATTTCTGAAATACTATTTATTTCACTCTTTTTAAACTTGAATTCTCCCTGAGTATACTATGAATTTATAGAAGCCACTGGTTAATTGAAGTGGTGGACTTAGTTTTTTTAGCCTTTTAAAGCAGATTTTGAGAGAAAGATGATTGTAACTACTAACTGATTAATTTAAGCATGTTGTCTTTGTATCAAAGATTATATTAAAATGCAAAAGGGTTTGTACTTTATGTAAACTGAGTAATATTTTTAAGTTGAGATATAATTCATAGAAAGTTGTAGTATAACAATGGTTTTTTGATACATGTATATGTTGCAAAGAGACTGCAAGTAATATTTTTGAATATCTCAAATTAGGTCAATAGAACTATTTTTTACATTGGACTCTATAATCGGTATAAATGCTTCAGAAATCAGTTATTTTTATTTTATATTTTTGCCAGATTAACTGGGAACCCATAAAATCTTGCTTCCTATGATCTGTAGAATGTTACTTGACAATTTGTTGGTTCCTGCCCCCAGCCCCTGCCATTGCACTGTAAAAATTAGAGCTCTGTTCTACTCCCATTGGTTTGTCCAAAATGAAAAGCATATAATTCTATCTTAATACTGTAGTTATTTTGATAGTCTTTGGTTTTTCCCCAGAATTTCAATTGTTATGCATAAATGACCAATGTATCCTTGCAGTGTGGACTCATTGTCTTACTGTTTCTGATATAAATATCATTGGTAAAATAGTGACATTTCTTCTTAAGTTATGATTCAGAAGAGATATTCATCTATTAGTGGAATTGATAGGTCCAGGAAGCAATAAGTAGAATTCATTATGAAGTCTGTAATGGGAACTTAACTGGGTGTATTTTATTCTTTCAAGTGAAAGATTAAATTCTCAGTATTGGAAAGCTTGGGGTCTCAACATTCTCTGAATTTATACACACTTTCTGAGCTGTCTTATAATTGAAAATGGTCTGTCATGGTATATGGCTATTCAGCAAAATAAAACTAAGTCATTTTTGAATGTCGATCATCCTGTGTCTTCACAGAGCTTTAGGTGGCTTAAAGAATCAGATTTAAACACACTGTCCTAGAGCTTGAACCCAGTGTCTCAAATAGTCCTACATTCTCATCATCTAATTCCCATTTGTCTCATTATGTCTGTACTCTGAGTTTATAGCTGAGCTGATTATATGCCATGAAAACTCCAACATGGACATTAGGCATTAAGGATGATCAAAGAGCTGATGTCAATCTTTCCCTTCTTTTTTTTTAAAATCTTTAATGATTCAGAGAGTTTGCATTTTTTCTGTTCTGTTGTTCTGTTTTTTATTTCTTTTAAAACTCCCTGTATGTAGTTATTCCTCCCCTTTCTCCCATTTGGCAGAAAGCTACCCATTTTATTAAATGAAGTAGCATCATTTTGTAGCAAGAATGTTGACGTTAGAATCAGGAAGCATTTCTTCACATCCCATTTCTACCGGCAATTAGTTTGTTTGTGTTTTTTTTTTTTTACACTTACTAGACATTCAATCCATACTAATTAAATAAAACTGAATTATCATCACTGTTGACCTCGGGGGGGTGGTGTGTGTGTGTGTGTGTGTGTTAGTCTCTCAGTCTTGTCCTACTTTTTACGACCCTGTGGACTGTAGCCCACCAGGCTTCTCAGTCCGTGGAATCCTCCAGGCAAGAATACTGGAGTAGATTGTCATGTCCTTCTCCAGGGGATCAAACTCGGGTCTCCTGCATTGCAGACAGATTATTTATTGTCTGAGCCACCAGGGAGAACCTCAGGTTAATCATATGTTAAATAAAGCAAATAGTTTACATTAAATATGTAATTGTATATTTCTAAATCTGATATTAACTTCTGTTTATGTTAGCATGAGAAAAATGAATAACTACTTTTGGCTTCAGGAATGGTTACATATCATATTAGTTAGAAGACATTCATTTATTGTTAGTTGAGAATGACTTTACAAAGAATATTTTCTCCAGGAGTATTTAGGTTTCTACTCATTTAATTCTTTGTTCGATAAATATGAATTCAGTTCAGTTCAGTCACTCAATCATGTCCAACTCTTTGCAACCCCATGAACCGCAGCACGCCAGGCCTCCCTGTCCATCACCAACTCCTGGAGTCTACCCAAACTCATGTCCATTCAGTTGGTGATAACATCTAACCATCTCATCCTCTGTTGTCCCCTTCTCCTCCTACCTTCAATCTTTCCCAACATCATGGTCTTTTCCAGTGAGTCAGCTCTTTGCATCAGGTGGCCAAAGTTCTGGAGTTTCAGTATCAACATCAGTCCTTCCAATGAACAGCTAGGACTGATCTATCTGCTTTAGGTTAGACTGGTTGGATTGCCTTGCAGTCCAAGGGACTCTCAAGAGTCTTCTCCAACACCACACTTCAAAAGCATCAATTCTACGGTGCTCAGCTTTCTTTATAGTCCAACTCTCACATCCATACGTGACTGCTGGAAAAACCATAGCCTTGACTAGACAGAGCTTTGTTGGCAGAGTAATGTCTCTGCTTTTGAATATGCTATCTAGGTTGGTCATAACTTTTCTTCCAAGGAGCAAGCGTCTTTTAATTTCATGGCTGCAGTCACCATCTGCAGTGATTTTGGAGCCCAAAAAAATAAAGTCTGTCACTGTTCCCACTGTTTCCCCATCTATTTGCCATGAAGTGATGGGACCAGATGCCATGATCTTCATTTTCTCAATGTTGAGCTTTAAGCCAACTTTTTCACTCTCCACTTTCACTTTCATCAAGAGGCTCTTTAGTTCCTCTTCACTTTCTGCCATAAGCGTGGTGTCATCTGCATATCTGAGGTTATTGATATTTCTCCCGGCATCTTGATTCCAGCTTGTGCTTCCTCCAGCCCAGCGTTTCTCATGATGTACTCTGCATATAAGTTAAATAAGCAGGGTGACAATATACAGCCTTGATGTACTCCTTTTCCTATTTGGAATCAGTCTGTTGTTCCATGTCCAGTTCTAACTGTTGCTTCCTGACCTGCATACAGGTTTCTCAAGAGGCAGGTCAGGTGGTCTGATATTCCCATCTCTTTCAGAATTTTCCAGTTTATTGTGATCCACACAGTGAAAGGCGTGAGTGGGTAGTATTCCAGAAATTGCCCTACATACATCGGTAAACAGCACATCAAAATTCTGCCCTCTAGGAGATTATAAACAGATGAATATGAATCACATGTGGGATAGGTTAGACAGTGAGTGATAGTTCACTGAGCTACTGAGCAGGAGTTTGGTGGGGAGCGGGGGGTAGGGCATCAGGGAAGGGAGAATATGAAGTTGGAGGGCTGGGGTTAAAATTGTAAAGAGTCTTGAGGGAAAGCCTCACTGAGAAGAAAAGTTCTAAATAATGCTTTGAAGGAAATGAGCACCATCATAGTGTTTTTCTTATATCGCTGTGGTTCATTGGTCAACAAAACATCCTGATTACTTGGATTTTGCTAAGTGTGAGGTCACTCAAGAAATATTTTAAGAAATGAACAGTATTGTATATTCCCCTTTTCAGTTGGTGCATGGTACAGGAAGGATTATAACCATTTAATCAAATGCCTCTTGTTTGCTAATGGACTAAAATACGCAATAAGTATAATCTTCTGAGTCTACTTTTTCTAGTTTTCCTGTCAAATGCTTTTTAACTTAATTTGGACGTTTAAACATTTTATTTCAGTAGAACTTCTTAAAAGACGCAAAGGGTTTCTAAAGAGTTGAAGATGTGTCCATTTGGTAGACAATATGATGTGTATGTGACAGATTTTACCCAAAAGTCATAGTATCAGATACTGTTACACAAAGGTAACATAGCTAATGATGAATTTGGATTAATAATATCAAAATTTTAAATATAGAGCCCAGTTTGAGTATATTAAGTACCCATTGCTAAAGAATTAAGTATGAGGGAGATATATTTTTTAAAAGAGCACTGTATATACAAAACCTGGCTTTAACATCTATTTGGTTTATTTGAAATGCATTCTCTTTCTGAAACTCTACAGTGAAACAATTTATACTTAATAGAAATTCCAAAAGACTAAACAAATGAAACCCTGTTAGTTGACTGACTTTAAAAAAGTGACAATGATAAGATTAGGAATTACTGTAATTGTGTTTTGTTTATATGTGTATACTTGTTTCTTTTCTATTTTTAACTACTTAAAACATGAAATGCAGTTTTTTCCCACATATTTAAATTTCTGTCATTCTAGTCCATGGTCTGTGTACCTGTTTTGGGTAAGTGACTGATGTCTAAAGTTGATGACCTGTCAACTTAATAGTCTGTTGAAACTGAAGATCCCATCAAAATGAATTATAATAATAAACAAAAAATTTATTTAAAAAATTTAATAACAATTTTTAATTTAATAGTAAAATTCTCAAAGAGCAACAATGCAACTTTAACTGTTGTCACTAGAGTAACTGGGTATCCACATTAAAATAATGAATAAAACGGTTTATTGATTTTTTTAAGTGAATCTATATCTCATACTACACACAAAAATTAGGAGGGACCATAGTTTTCACTGTAAAAGATATAACCATAAAGTTTTTAAAGGAAATAGAGGAATATTTGATCATTTTAGAAGTAGAGGTTTCTTAGGACACTGTTTTAACCAGAAGGTTTAATGGTAAAATTTCATAGAGATTAAATTTCTGCTCATTAAAAAATGTGTTAAGAAAATAGGCATGTCATAGTTTGGTAAAATATTTGCAAAACGTTAGACAAAGGACTTATGTTCAAGATAAATGAAGAACTACTAACAGAAAAAGAATGGGCAAGAAATATAGATAACTTCACAGTTAAACAAAAAGCACGTGAAAAAGTACTTAATCGGTAAAAATGTTAATGTGATCCCTTGTTATAGTTTCTTACATTTATTGCTTGAGTTCAGTTGAACTTCTTAGATCACTAGGTTTTTACCTCAGGCCAAGTTAAAAACTGACTTAATTTTTCCATACTGAGGAAAGAAGTAGGAATGCAGTTGCATTGCATTGTTGGATTTTATAATAATTTTTTTGATAGCTCTTTCTGCAGAAAAAAGTGTTGAAAGAAAAGTATGGTAGAACTTTACAAGTTACCTGGGTCAACCACAAAAGGCTTTTCAGTTACATCGTCAAACATATGCAATAAATTTTATAATAGTTTTCTTTGTCTTTTAAAGTATTGATTCTGCTTGAGAATATTAAAGTTCTTGGCAGAAGTAGGAGATTTCAGTTTTAGCATTTTAATGGAAGATGGCTCTGATCTTGTCACTTCATTTGAGAATTTGGAAGTATCATTTTTGTACTGGCTTGCAAAACAAAATTTTTTTAATCTGTTATTTTAAAAAATTGAATTTGTCCCACAACTCATTGATACCCTGTTCATTTTTTTTCCCCTAGTTTTGTTTTTCCCCCTCTGTTTAATTTTGGATAGTTTTTATTGCTATGTCTTGAAGTTCACTTTTTTTTTCCCCCCTGCAGTGTCTAATCTGGTATTTAACTCACCCAGTGTATTTTTTATCTCATGTTCAGATTTTTTTTTTAATATCTAGAGATGCAATTTGGATCTTTCTTTTCTCCTTGTCTCTCTTTAACATGTTCATATTTACTTTCTTGAACATGTAAAATATATTTATAACAGTTGATTCAGTGTCTGTGTCTACTAATGTTATCTTCTCTGTCACTCTGGAACTTGTATCTATTGATTGGGTTTTCTTGTCATTGGGGTTCATATATTCTTGCTTGTTTGCCTCCTGAAAATCTTGGACTGGAAGCCAGACACTGAATTTTGTCTTGTTGGGTGCTGGATATTTTTATATTCCTTTAAATATTTCTGAGCTTTGTTCTGGAATGTAGCCAAGATCTTGGAAACCTAGGAGATAGTTTGATTCTTTTGAGACTTACTTTAAAATGAGAGCACCCTTTAAGTTAATGATAATTTTTACCCGTTACTGAGGAAGTACTCTGTTGAGTACTCTACCAATGCCCCGCATGTTACAAAGCTTTTTCACTTTCAGTTCAGTTCATTTCAGTCGCTCAGTTGTGTCTGACTCTTTGCGACCCCATGAATTGCAGCACGCCAGGCCTCCCTGTCCATCATCATCTCCCGGAGTTCACTCAGGCTCACGTCCATCGAGTCCATGATGCCATCCAGCCATCTCATCCTCTGTCGTCCCCTTCTCCTCCTGCCCCCAATCCCTCCCAGCATCAGAGTCTTTTCCAATGAGTCAACTCCTCGCATGAGGTGGCCAAAGTACTGGAGTTTCAGCGTTAGCATCATTCCTTCCAAAGAAATCCCAGGGTTGATCTCCTTTGGAATGGACTGGTTAGATCTCCTTGCAGTCCAAGGGACTCTCAAGAGTCTTCTCCAACACCACAGTTCAAAAGCATCAATTCTTCGGCGCTCAGCCTTCTTCACAGTCCAACTCTCACATCCATACATGACCACAGGAAAAACCATAGCCTTGACTAGACGGATCTTAGTCGGCAAAGTAATGTCTCTGCTTTTGAATATGCTATCTAGGTTGGTCGTAACTTTTCTTCCAAGGAGTAAGCGTCTTTTAATTTCATGGCTGCAGTTTTTCACTTTGGTCTGATGGAAACAGGAACTACTCCTACGTCTCTTTGAGTCCTAAGGATTTTTCTGCCTGTTCCTTTCTGGTGATTATGCTGCCAGCATTGTGTGATTTCCTCAGATACATCTATTGATCAGAACTCAGATGAAGATGAGAAAGAACTCTGCCAGTCTCTAGAGCTCACTCTCTTTGCATCTCTCCTGTCTGATATTCTGATACTCTTCTACAATTTCTAGCTGCCTCCTCACCGTTGTGGTCTTCCTCTCTAAAATCTCTAACACTAGTCTAATCATGAGAAGAACATCATAGAAATCCCAAGTGAGAGTTCTACAAAATACCTAGCCAGTATGTCTCAGAACTGTCAAGAATACCAAAACCAGGGAAATTATGAGAAACTTAGAACCAAGCAAAAACTAAAGAGACATAGCAAATGAAATGTGGTGTCCTGGTTGGGATCCTGGAAAAGAAAAATGGCAGCTGGTAAAAACTAATAGAATCTGAACAAAGTCTAGACTTTACTAGGTAATTACAATGTACAGTATTGGTTCATTAGTTGTGATAAATGTACCATACTAATGTAAGATGTTAATAATAGGAGCAACTGGGGTTAGTGTGTATAGAGCTCTCTGTATCATCTTTGAAATTTTTCTGTAATCTAAAATTGCTCTAAAATTTAAATGTTTGTTTAAAAATAACATAAATATTAGAATCCAGAAATGCCAAGTGAGTAAGAGCAGAGCTCCCAGTTAGGTTTCAGAATGTAACTGACAATGCAGTATGTTTTTCATGAAGCAGAATTGGTAAAATTTAAAGAACTTTTATTTTAAGATTGTTTCTTGAGTTTGTGATGTTAAAATATCTTTTGCTTTGAAATGATGCTGATAGTGGATTTGGTCTACTTACTATACTCCCACAATAAAAAGTTTATTAGTCCCCAAGTCTGAGAGTCATAAACTTCACCAATTCATTTCCTGAAAACTGTTCCAGAAGTTTGCTCCTCCTCCTGGATAGAACCAAAATACTCTCATTTTATGGTGTTTCTCTTACATCTATCTCTACATACTTCTAAGAGTCTAGATAGGTTTCTGACATTTTCTAGCACTCTTGAGCAGAGGAGATATTTAAAAGCAGAAGAACCAAATAAAAGCCGAGTTCCCACAGTCTCAGCTGTTCTCTAGCAGCAAAAGGAAATACCAAAATCTTCCAAAGTTCAGAATCCAAGAAAAGAGCATTATCAGCTCCCTCTCAGTGAGGTAGGAAATGAAGACTCTGGAGAGTACGGCATCTGGAGGCAATGGATTCAGAAGGTGAGTGGTAGAAATCTCCCCATAGTGAAACCCCAGAAGCATTAATCGTGGGTTTTTAGTTGGGTTTTAGGATGGAATGAGCTGGTTTGGTTTTTTTTTCTTCCTAGATTACATGAGTTGAAAGTTCCACTGACTAATCTTTTGAGTTTATCTGAAAATAATTTAAACCTCCTTACGTGGCAATGGGAGAAGGCAATGGCACCCCACTCCTGTACTCTTGCCTGCAAATCCCGTGGGCGGAGGAGCCTGGTGGGCTGCAGTCCATGGGGTGGCTAAGAGTCGGGCACAACTGAGCGACTTCACTTTCACTTTTCACTTTCATGCCTTGGAGAAGAAAATGGCAACCCACCCCAGTGTTCTTGCCTGGAGAGTCCCAGTGACAGCGGAGCCTGGTGGGCTGCCGTCTATGGGGTCGCACAGAGCCGGACACGACTGAAGTGACTTAGCAGCATGTGGCAATAGAGAGTTAAGGCAAGGTTTCAAGTGTTCTCATTAATAGTCATACCTCTATAAACTGAGTGTATGTTTTTTGTGATGTGTATCTTTCATTCAGTTGTGTATTTGTTTACACAGCAAACATTTAGTGGTTACTGTTTTCCACTGGAATGTGTGATGTGCATTTAAATGAACAATATAGTCTTTGCCTTGAAGTGGCTCCTAATCTAGTCGGAAGACATGATTGCCATGCAGGATGGTAAGTGCTTTGTTAAGGATTGATGTAAGTTTGATTTTTAGGGAAAACTTCATGGAGGACAAAAATCTGCCTTGAAAGAGTTTGTGTGGCTAAATTGCTGAATGTTAAGCAAATCAAAATGTTAAGAGTTATCAATTCTCTTAATGTTAAGAGCAATCAAGGCTGAAACCTCAAACTTAGTAGTTGGCATAATATTGAAAGGAAAAGATATATTCTAGAATCAGAGATAGGGATAGCAATATGAAATACTGTTTAAACGACTCTTAGAGAAGTCTGGGAATCTGAATTAATTCCTGCTTTGAGCAGGAGTGCTTATAAGATGAAGGGGGGAAAAGTAGATGATATATCTCAGAATCCCTCTCCTGAAACTTTTTTTTTTCCCAATTTGTCAATTTTGTTTATTTTGTTTTATTTTTCAATTGAGGTATAGTTGGTTTATAATATTATGTAAGTTTCATGTGTGATGACATTTTATTTCAACTTCTGTATTTATTTAGTGCAGTGTGCTCACCCCTGAAAGTTTAGTTCCCATCTGTCACCATACAGTGGGCCCCCTTTAACCATTTCACCCTCTCCCAAAACCCTTTTCCCACTGGTAATCACTACTTTTTTCTCTGTATCTGTGTGTTTGTTTTGTTTGGTTTTTAAATTTTGTTGGTGTTAGTCCACATATGAGTGAATTTGTAATGTTTGTCTTAATCTGTCTGACTTGTTATATGTAGCGTAAAATAATACCTTCAAGTGACAAATGGCAAGTTTTCATCTTATCACTGAGTAGTGGCCCATTACATACTTAAATACCACCTCTGTTTTATTCACCCTTCAATGGGCACTTATGCTGTTCCGTATCTTGGCTGTTGTAAATAATGCTGTGTTGAACATAAGGGTGCATATATCTTTCAAATTAGTGTTTTTGTATTCTCTGTATAAAAGCCAGAAATGGAGTACCTGGATCATATGGTGGTTCTATTCTTAATTTTTTGAGGACTCTCCATATTGTTTTCCATAATGGCTACACCAGTTTACATTCTCACCAACAGTGTGTGTTGGTTTCCTTTTCTCCACATGCTCTCCAACACTTGTTATTTCTTGCCTTTTTGATAATAGTCATTCTAAAAGGCATGAGGTGGTATCTCATTGTGGTTTTGATTTTCATTTCTCTGATGATATTGAACATCTTTTCATGTATGTGTTTGGGCATCTGTGTATCTTCTCTGGGAAAATGTCTCTTCAGATCCTCTGCCCATCTTTTAATCAGATCGTTTGGCTTTTTTTCTTGTTGAGTTATATCAGTTCTTTATATATTTTGGATATTAAGCTCTTATTAGATATATGATTCGCAAGTATCTTTTCTCATTCAGTAGGTTGTGTTTCACTTTGTTCATGGTTTCCTTTGCTGTGCAAAACCTTTTTAATCTGACATAGTCCTATGTATTTCTGCTTTTGTTTCCCTTGCCTGAGACCAATGTTGATGAGAGTACTGCCTATGTTTTCTTCTAATAGTTCTATGATTTCAGGTCTCAGACTGTTTTGCATTAATTTTTGTGTATGATGTAAGTAGTGGTGTAGTTTCATTCTTTTGCATGTAGCTGTCCAGTTTTCCCCTAACCATTTATGAAGAGGGTATTCTTTCTCCATTGTATCTTCTTTGTTCCTTTGTCCTAAATTAATGGACTATACATGTGGGTTTATGTCTGGGCTCTTGAGTCTGTTCTGTTAATCTGTATGTCTATCCTCCTGCCAGTACCATTCTGTATTGAGTACTGTTGTTGAGTCGCTCAGTCTTGTCCAGCTCTTTGCAACCCCATGGACTACAGCCTGCCAGGCTCCTCTGTCCATGGGATTTTCTGGACAAGATTACTGGAGTGGGTTGCCATTTCCTCAGGATTTTCCTGATCCAGGGATTGAAACTGTGTCTCCAAGTCTCCTGCCTTGCAGATGGATTCTTTACTGCTGAGCCCCCAGGGAAGCCAGTTTTTACTACTACAACTTGGTAATATAATTTGAAATCAATGAGTATGATACCTCCAGCTTTATTTTATTTTATTTTTTCTTCTCAGAAAAGGGGTCTTTCAGGGACTGGCAGTGCAGTGGCTAAGGCTCCAAGCTTCCACTGCAGGGGATGTGAGTTCTATCCCTGGTCAGGGAACTAAGATTCCCATGTGCTGTGACATGGCAAAAATAAAGAAAGAAAAGGAGTCTATTGTGGTCCCATATAAATTTAGATTTTTAAATTTTATTTCCATGAAAATCAGTCAATAAATCTCTTTGTAGTTGCTTAGGAAACAGAACAAAAAACACTAAATGTACAGGGCATACATTTGTCCAGAGACAAAGCTAGTGGAGCCTAGAGGTGGCTCTAGGCAGAGCCCTGAACAGAAGGGAGGAGCAATCGAATAGCAGAGCCTCTTTCTGCATTCATTGCCAAGGCAAAACTCATGTGACAGTTTGAGATAAAGACAATTATTTGCTAATAGACGAAAGAAAGTTGTAGCAGCTTGTTTTCCTTTATCTCTAATGTTAACATTCTCTGCAAAATGTGCAGTTGTTTAAGATGGCTGGCTCAGACTCAGACTTCCCTTGGTTGTACTGTACCTGAGGTTGAATGGTGTTGGAGTGGCTGGGACATCCAATTAAGGGGAAGCTGAATTATAGATACACACCCTTCAGCTTTAGTGGGGGCTGTTTATGTGGCTTTCTTTTCTGTCTGTTCCATGCAGAGCTATTGCTGGCCATCTCTAGGCCTGGCTTCTAGAATATTCCTAATTCCTACTATGCTGACTCATCCAGCATGAGATGTCAGCCAGAGGTATGTCACCTGATGGAAATATGATTTTTCTGGATTTGGGGGCATTTGTATTATTTTCAAGGTTGTAGTAGTGATTTGATGTGATTTTTCATTCTCAATAATTTCACTTTTTAATCTAATTTTCTATATATAGTTTTATATGTTTCTTAAAGAGAGTCCCCCAAATTGTTTATGCTTCAGAATCCATAAAACTTGAATCTACCCATGTTAAATTTAATCTATGGGACCGCAAACCATTCACTCTTCTGCTCCAGTATTCAACCAATCAAACAACAATCATTTGTCCATCTGCCTGCTAAAACATAGAAATACAAGGTAAAAAATTTTATTCCACATTTAGACATACAAATCTTTAAAAAGGAAATGCCTGGTTGAAGTAGTGTTTTCACCTGATTGACTTTCAGTTATGTGTAGCCAGTTACTCCAAAATTCTTCCTGACTGCCATGTAGTTCCTTCTTTGTTTAGTACTGAGAGAGGATGAAAGGTGCAGGAATCGTTCTAGAGATGAGGGTGCTTTGTCACCCAGGGGGTTAACAGGGCAGGAGGAGGAGGCTGAGTGCTGAGAAAGCCAAGCCCAACCACTTCCCTAGTTAATCATCAGTGTGGTAGTTATGAATGGGAACTGTGGACAAAGGAACCATTCCTCACAGGAACTTTTAAAAATAGTTTCCCAGAAACCTAGAAGTTGGACTGGTTTTTAGCAAGCTGCCGCAAGAGACCACAGAGCGCGAGGATAACTTAGAATAATAATTCTGTAGCCCCCGTGAGGCCAGGCAGCTTTCCTCAACTTGATTTTTCTCAGATGAGTGAGCAAATGGTTAAATGGTTTGGCATGTTGACACTGGATGGATGGATGAAGGCTGAATGTAAGCCTTTAGATTTAGTTGAGTGAGTTTTGAAGCCTGTTTTTGTAGGTAAGAATATGTAGGTGAAAGGACCTGGGGAAAGAAAGACACATTGATTCCTGTCCCAGCAATACCAGTTCATATGGCCCAGTTTCCTAATCTGTTTTATGAAAAAACAATACCTTCCATGCAGGGTTGTTAAGAAAATAAAGATGAAATTATCAGTGATCGACACCTAGGAGATCAGGGTTTCATAGTGTGAGGTACATGAATGACCTTGAGAAGGGAGCTGCTAAGTCACTTCAGTCGTGTCCGACTCTGCACCACCCTATAGACGGCAGCCTACCAGGCTCCTCCGTCCCTGGGATTCTCCAGGCAAGACCACTGGAGTGGGTTGCCATTTCCTTCTCCAATGCATGAATGTAAAAAGTGAAAGTGAAGTCTCTCAGTTGTGTCCGACTCTCCATGACCCCATGGACGGAAGTCCACCAGGCTCCTCCATCCATGGGATTTTCCAGGCAAGAGTACTGGAGTGGGGTGCTATTGCCTTCTTGAGAAGGGAGAGCGCTCAGCAAACTTCTTAAAATTTCATGCAAATGTTTCTGGGTGTGAACATTTTGAGGAGAAAGTAGTTTGTAACTTTATCAAATTCTCTGATCTGTGACTAAAAATAGATTAAGAATCATTGAAGTAGGAGCTCATTTCTGTTTGAGAATGAGTTTCAAAGGGAAAAGTCTGAAATTCTCTAGAATAGTCATCAAAAAGAACTGGGACAGAAGAGAATGAGGCTTCTAGTCGGGGGGATGGGGGTGGGGAATCAAGTGGACATTGATTAAGGTAATTCTATATTTGTACTGAGTATTTAATACTGTTCTTAATTTGTAAATATATTTAGTTCTATGACAAAAAGAGTAGAAAATAATTTCCTCTTTTTCCTGCCGTGATAACATGGCTGATATATTTTCAACATGAATAATTTTAAAAAGCATTGGAGTGGGAGGTTAAAAATTAAGGACATAGTCGTGGCCCTGCAACTGAAAAATTATGTGAAAATTAAGCAAGTCATTTGCCTCAGTGTTCCCAAGTGTAAAATAGTAGACATAAACCACTCCCTAACAATAATGCTTAAAATTTGACTAATTTGTGCAAATATGTTGAATTCCTTTGACAGCAGGAGCTATGTAAGATCAAGATGTCATAACATTTTTCTTTTAAAATTTAATCTACTCTTTCCACATGTGTTATATCCCTGGTGGCTCAGATGGTAAGGAGACTGTCTGCAGTGTGGGAGACCTGGTTCGATCCCTGAGTCAGGAAGATTCCCTGGAGAAGGAAATGGCAACCCACTCCAGTATTCTTGCCTGGAAAATCCCATGGACAGAAGAGCCTGGTGGTCTACAGTCCATGGGGTTGCAGAGTCAGACAAGACTGAGCCACTTCACTTTTTCACTTTACTTACATTATTGTTAAACAATAATAATATCTCAAATTCATTTTAATCATTTATTGAAAAGCTTAAATTATTGGTATCTACACTTTAAAGTCCTTTGGTGTTAGTAGTAGATATCATAAAAAATCAGTTTTGCTGCACGTCTGGTGATTTTTACACAGCTTTATCATATCAGCGATATCCTGTTGCCAAAGTCCAAAAATCTCCATGCCCCACAGCACGCACACACACTCATTCACCCATCACTTGGCTAATCCTGCTCATCATTACATCCTTAGCATAAAGATCACCTTCTTAGGGGGACCTTCCTCCAACCTCTGCAGTTGAACAGCTTCCTCTCTTGTACTTATAGTTACTTGTTCAACTCTTATTTTCCCTGCCAGCCTAGAAACATTAAATGGCAGGAAACAGATTTTTTTCCTACTACTGCATCCCTAGACTTAGCAGATAGCCTAGTTTATAACAAACCTTTTTAAAAAAAGATTAATATTACTGTTCTTTTTTTTCCCCAGCTGTGCTGGGTGTTGCTGCGTGGGCTTCTCATTGCAGTGGCTTCTCTTGTTGCGGAGACCCAGCTCGAAGGCTTGCGGGCTTCAGTAGTTTTGGCCCCCAGCCTCTAGAGCACATGCTCAACAGTTGTGGCTCATGGACTTAGTTGTCCTCCGGCATATGGGACCTTCCTGGTTTCTTTTAGTGGAGAATGGTACTTGGAAACCATTAGCTTTGGGATTGTCATCGTTCCCAAGCTCTCTCAGTAGACAAGGGATAGAGGTATGAATATAGGAGTATGAGGACATTAACGCTTGAAAACATTCATACATACACAACATGCAATCACTTCTTTTCATATCCATCAATATATGTCAATATATGCTGACAATGGCAGGGCTCCCCCTCTTATCAGCACGGATGCCTACGTTGCTCTGCCCACCTAATGCCTTCATTTGAGAAGAGGAAGGGATCAAAGACTACTTTTTAAATGTCTGAATTAAACACTAATGTAAGATGTTATTAACTTTTATCTCAAGTTTCTCCAGTCTCTTGATGTGTTTTATCTCCTTCCAGACTAATCTGCATTTCTCTGGATATGTGATAGGGAGAGTTCTGCTTCATTGGAAGAAAAATAAAAGAGAGTCCTTGCTTGATTTATTTTATCCTAAGGTGTTGCATGTGTTTGAAAGTGAAAATGAAAGTGAAGTCGCTCAGTCATGTCTGACTCTTTGCAACCCCATGGACTGTAGCCTACCAGGCTCCTCCGTCCATGGGATTCTCCAGGCAAGAACATTGGAATGGGTTGCCATTTCCTTCTCCAGGAGATCTTGCATGTGTTTAGTTCAGTATTTTTGGAAGGAAATGCTTTACTGTAGGACTGTCCCACACACTGCAAGATATTTGATATCCCTGACTCCCT
The DNA here is from genome assembly GCF_001704415.2 of Capra hircus. Classification (NCBI taxonomy): domain Eukaryota; kingdom Metazoa; phylum Chordata; class Mammalia; order Artiodactyla; family Bovidae; genus Capra; species Capra hircus. Next base: position 22,806,104 of record NC_030814.1, read on the forward strand.
ACTCACTATTGCCACTGAAGGTCCCCTGCTAAAAAAACTTGGGATAATTAAAGAGCAAAACCAAAGAACTCCTACACATTTCCAGCTGCCTCCTAGGAAGGCACCCTTCCCACAGTTGAGAACCCCTGGAGCTCTTTGCAACTTATATAATAGCTGTTTTCTGCTATATTCTTAGGTTCACACTAACTTACATGGAAACACATGGAACAGTTCCACTACATCAGTCGGTTCTGTTTTGAGTGTATTAGCCTTGTCAAATCAATGTTCTTTTTTGATCAAGAAAAATTACATGCTTTTGGGTTGGTAAATGTCCCCTGTTGATTTTTGGAGGGGGCTTCAGAGGCCCAAATCCAAATGCTGCTTTGAAAAGAGGTTTTCTTCTGTTATCAAAATGTCTCTTAAGAAGTATGCCGAGCCATAAACACAAAGCTGCCTGAAGCACCTGGGTTATCAATGTTAATTTTAAGGCCGCAATACCATATGTAGGGGGCTTCCCAGGTGTTGCAGTGGTAAAGAATCCACCTGCTAATGCAGGAGATGCAAGAGACACGGGTTCAGTCCCCAAGTTGGGAAGATCCCCTGGAGGAGGGCATGGCCATCCACTCCAGTATTCTTGCCTGGAGAATCCCGTGGACAGAGGAGCCTGCCAGGCTACAGTCCATGGCCTCTCAGAGAATCAGACACGACTGAGCACAGCACAGCTGCTCCTAAGTCAGTCATGTCCGACTCTTTGCAACCCCATGGACTGTAGTCCACCAGGCTCCTCTGTTCATGGGATTCTCCAGGCAAGAATACTGGAGTGGGTGGCCATGCCCTCCTCCAGGGGATCTTCCCAATCCAGGGATCGAACTTGAGTCTCTTATGTCTCCTGCATTGGAGGTGTGTTCTCAAAGAGTCGGATACGACTGAGTGACTTTCACATCTTTAACATTAGCACCACCTGGGAAGCCACAGCATGACACCATATATAAAATGTGTGTTATTGGCTTGTTAGCTGTATAGTGTTCAGAACATTGGTAGATTACTTGGGTTTGGGCAAGTCAAATTCTGATTAAGAGCCAGAGATACACTTAGCAGGCTTATCCATAGAGAAAGTTCTTTCCTGGGTGGCCCAAGTCTGTCATACCTATTGAGGTGCTGAAGCCCGTACTCCATCTCTGACTGGACACGGAAGGGTCACGTTTTTCCCAGGCTCCACAAGCTGTGGAATAATGTCATCCCCCTTCCTTACCACTGGTGTAAACAGTAGCCAACCTGCAGTAGAAAGAAGCTAAGCCCTTCGGCTAGCCATCTTTCCTACTGTGTCTTAGTTTGTTTGGGCTGCTATACAGACTGCCACAGAGTGGGTGGCAATGTATAAACAATAGATTTATTTCTTATGGTTCTGGAGGTTGGTAGCCTGAGATCAGATACCTACGTGGTCGGGTTCTGATGAGGGCTCTCCCATGGAATTTCAAACAGCCATCTAGAGCTGTATCCTATCACAGGCTTATGGGAAAAGGGACGAGAGAGCTCTCGGGGATCTTTTTTATAAGGGTATTAATCCTGTTCATGAGGGTTCCACTCTCGGGACCTAATTACCACCTCCCGAAGTTCCCACTTCCTATCACATTGGTGGTTAGGATTTCCGCATAAATTGAGGGACATATTTAGTCCATTGCACATTGGGATTCAAAAGAGTAAAAGCTTGCTTGTGTCTTGCCCTTATGAATTTGAGCTCTTGTTTAGATGGGAAAAAAATTCTCCTAGTTCCACCAACTATATAAGCAGAGGAAGGAAAAATAAGGTTTAACACATGTTATGTTTGAAAAAAAAATCATATTAGACTCGAGAGTAAGTTCTATACGAACACTTGGTGTGATTTAGAAAATTAGTGATGGGGACTTCCCTGGCAGTCCAGTGGTTAAGACTCCATGCTCTCATCACAGGGGGCACCGGTTCAATCCCTGGTCAGGGAACTAAGATAATTTCCAGCTGTCCCAGGTCATGGAAGACAGTATTACACTAGTCTGGTGCAGTGCCCTCACTTAGAAAGTAATGTGCAGATTTATTTGGTTTGGAGTTGAATAACTTTGAACTGGGGCTGATACAGTCCAGTATTCTTGAAGGATGTAATCTGAATGGGATCCATTCCAGAATATAAAGACAAAAGTAAACTAGAAAATTGTGTTGACATGACATTTTTAATGCTCTTCAGTTAGTGGTTTAAGCCATAGGAAATTAATTTTAACTCAAAAAGAAACTCATACCCTGTAAAGTGCATAACCCATTTCCTTTGCTATCTCACCTGTTACTCTCCCTAACATGGAGCATGTTATTGCAGGATCATGCCCCAAAACTTCATCAACAATCTTCTTTGTACCTGTGAATGGCTTCTTTCTGTTCATTTAGATTCCTGGACAGACGTAACACACACACCCACACACTCTCTCTCTCCCTTTTGGGGAATCTTACCTAAAATCAAGTCTTTCTTAATCTGAGAACATCTTAGAATTTTGATTACTTGGTGCTGTTGAAAAACAGAATTTTTTTATATCGTGTCCTTATGACCTCTTTTTTTTCCCCCCAACTTAGTGAACAACAAAAACAAGGAGAAAAAAACACATAACAGTTTCACACCTCAAATTGAAGGAGTTGATTACTGTCATTCTGATGATGTGCCTTTTATAAGTTTGCAATGGTTAAGAAAGACTTTATGGTTTTGGAGCATGAGCACTTTAAAGTGATTCAAAATTATTGAAGAGCGACAAATTTTGTAAAGTGCTTCAATTTGTTACTGACTACAGCTGCAGTGGAAGGATTCGGCAGAGCTTTTAGTACTATGCACAGCCCCCAAATACGCTCATAGTCTTCCCAGGTGCAGCTCCTTTACGCGCAGAGGCTCCGAGTGCTCTGCCCAGAGGTACTGTATTGCTAACAGCTTCTGTTCTGGAGACTTGCACACCACGGAAGAAGCGCTCACACATGGGTGTCCTTTTGGCAATGCTGCAAACCCCATAGCAGCCTTCTGTTGTTTGGCTTTACCAGAATTATAAAATGGGGGTATAAAAAACTACTGGAATACTGGTGTCTGAATGAGTGTAGGTGTATGAGGAGTGGAAAAACAAGTGGGATGAGAGTGGGCAAGGTGGCTGAGACACTGAAAAACGAGAAGATAACCTTAGTTCTTTGAGACACATAGAGACTCATGTTTAAACAGCTAGTACTTTTGAGAGAGTGGGTAACTTTGTAATAGGTTTTTACCATATTTTTCTGTTTTGCCATTAATGTGCACTGTTTTGCTGGACTTTAATTTGCATGTTTAGAGTGTCAGTAAGCCCTGTTTATGTGAAAATAGGAAAGATAAGGCATCATCTTTGAAATATAAACTGACCAGGTGGTTTGGATATTGACTTGTAATGTGGGGTTAGTAAAACACATGGATAATTCTGCCCTTTAACATGGGTTTAGGCAGCTGAGATGTCCTGCCTAGTACATTTTCTCCATGTGATGACTATAAATGGCGCAACATTTAATTCTTTAGAACTAGAGTTGTAGAATTCAATTAGTTCATTAAGAGCATAATCTTACATCAGGACAAAGCTAAATGCAGAGAAGTCAGTTTAAAAGTGTACCCAATTCAACAGTGGAGTGGGGGGAGGGTGGCCTTTAAATAGCTCTCTAGTATGCAAATATTTGGCAACACTAAGTTGTTGAAAAAACCTTTGTCCACGTGGTACCTTCACACAGGTGATTCTTAACCAAAGCTAAGGGTAGAGTCCACATTTTTCAGACTCTTCTCTCACCAGTGTGCTTTTTACCACCATGCTCTTGATCCTTCATTCTATTTAAGAGCATGAGGTAGCTCTTTCAGAAAAGGATTTAACATGTTAGAATATAGCTTATAAATAGATTTTTTAAAAAGCAGCATGCTATTCTAGTTTTTAATGTGTAAGAAATAGAATTTGCATTGGGATTTATTCATATAATTGAGTGCCCATGACCCCCAAATTTAAAGGCACTAAGTATTTCTTCACATCCGTCTTGGTGGAATTTCCAGTGAATATTTCTGCCTCTTTTATCCTGTAAAATATGAAGCAGGACTGACTTCTGACAAGCTCCAAGACTTCAGAATGACAGTACAGGTAAGGAAGGGCCCAGTTCCTCATACTGCCTTATGGACATGAGTGGGAAGATTATATGTTGTTTGAAGATCCGTGCTCTCTAGGAAAATAAGTTTATTTTCTGCCTCTTTCTGCTTGCCTTCTTTCCTTAAATGAATTTATACATGTAAAGAGCTTACAGTGCTTGACTGTTGTTACCATTCTATTATTTGTTTTCTTATTTCCTCCTCTTCTTTACGTTTTTCTTTCCCCCCAAACAGCCATGTGTATGCCTGTCTTTTTGACATGCGACTTTCTCTCATCAGAAAAATTGAAACTGATGATGACTCTCAACTATACTCCAACGGGGGCACCAGATAATAAATACTGTGGCAAGTGTGTGTACCCACCCACTCTGAATGTCAGAGTTTGTTGCAGGCAGTGCTTTACTGGGGATTTTCATCCAGTTTCATTTAGCTCTGCCTGATCCCTGTTTGTGTTTTATTTGATTAAAATGCAAGCACCCAGATATTTGTAAACAAATATTAAAATATCCTGGCATTCTGTTTTTATTAAGAAAATTTAAGAGTTGTAAATTGAAACTGCCAAAAATTAGTAATGAATACTTAGAGATATTTGTTCTTATTTCCAAAAAGTGGACAAAAAAGCCTAAGTAAGGGACATTTGAATATTGAATTAGTCACTTTCACTTTCACTTTAAACCAGCTTCAAAGCCAAGCAGGTGTGGTATGAAGCTCTTTCCCCTTGCCTCAAGAATGTGGTTTTATATACCAAAATGATTATGTATAAATGTCTAGTCAGTAACTTTGATCTAAAGAAGAAAATCTGATCTGCCTGAATTCAGTGCTTCTTTATGAAACTATTACTTCTGAAGTCTGTAAGTCAGGGTTTTGTTTTTTAAGTTAAATATATTGAATGAATACAAACATTTTGTAAGCTCGATTATTATTTTGACTTAAACCCTTTATTCCATGTACAGCTCTTCCTTTCTTCTTTCTACCTATCAAAATCTCATCCCTCATTTTCTGCTTGATATTGCAATCATCCTGGCTTAGAGCAATCTTTCCTTCCTTTGAATGCCTATTATTGCACTTGCTCAGGTGACCCCTATGATATTTATCACACACTGCAGACACTTATTCCTAATACATCTTAATACATCTAATTTCCCAACCCTGACTGTCAGTTTTAGAACCTTGTCTGGACACATAGTTCATTCAGCATTTACTTGATGCATGTTTATCCACTGACCACAGTGTGCAAGAGCTGTGCTAGGCGCTGGAGGAGCAGTGGTGAAAAATAGATGTGACCACAGCCTCTGCGGAGCTCATCTGTAAAGTGAATAAATGAATGAGGGCCAGAGAATGTGTATCATTTGCATTATCAAGTAAAATGCTGTGATCATTGTCAAGGTACTAAAGATACTTTTGAGGAAGAATCTTAATATTTTGTGTTGCTAGGCGAATTTACATCTGTCTAGTAATGGTACGCCAGTTGTTGGTGTATATGCTTTTGCTACAAGTAGGATTTTTAGTTCCTTTAAGTAGCTTTTGAAAATATGTGTGGTATAAATAGATTTCAATAAATCCAACATTATCTCTTCTAGGCTCTTGACATAGGATCCCCTAGAAATAAACATTCCTATCCATTTTATATTACAAAGCATAAATTTGAAAAAGAGTTACGTTTGGCCATTTAAATCATCAAAGCTTGTTTCTTAGAACTTTCATTCCAATTTATACTGTAAATTAGACTCAGGTTCATGATTAATGGGAAACTGCCAATAAAAAGCAATAAATCAGGTGTAGTACAAAATAAGTATAAACAATATGAAAAGGCTTTAAAATGTTTAAACAAAAACATCCAACTCAATATGGCAGTCTGACCCTCCTAAAACAATAGATTATAGAAAACCATCTTTAAAGGTATAAAGTAAAGAAATTAAGAGTCTTAACTGCAAAAGAGAGATTTTGAAATGTTCCAAAAGTTGAAAAACAGATGCAGGAGTGGCCTGATGCATTTTCCAGGGAGCAAACCTCCATTACCTAGAATATATGCAGAAGTGACTCAGGCAAAGAGGGGCTAATCTGCCCTGTGGAACCCTGACAGGCTCAGAACTCAGAACCTGCAGGTGTGAGGGAGGGTGGGCGTAAGATGTATGACTGAAACCAGGCATCTGACTGATTACATAGGATACAGTTAAAGCCCCCATTCCCAGGGCACAGAGTACAGGAAATTATACCATTTTTCAGGCTGTACGATGTCTTCTCAAGAGCAATTGCCAGAATGGCTCTAGGGAAGCAGGCAGTGACACCCCAGAACAAGGCCCGTCAATTGTGGCAGGTGTGTGCGTTTCCACAGAGTAGCCAGCTTTCCAATCACATTTCACCTATTGAGCTGCTAGTAAACAGGATCCTAAAGTGTTCAGAGAGCTACCAGTGAGCCATCTTAGTATTTCCTAATTATAAACAGAAACAAGTATCTCTAATTGCTTGAGAAAAGCCAGCAATATGAGTGAAAAAGGCCAAGAAAACCAGTCATTAAAAAAAAGGGAAACAGGCAGGGAAATGGCAGTATTATGAAGGAAACAGGTAACTCGGAAGAACAGCCACAAAAACTTAAACATTCTAATTCATACCACAGAAAGGTTAGAAAACATAATACATCCATAAAATAAGAACAAGATGCTATAAAAAAGATTTGGATGCTATGAAAAAGAAATTATGCATCAACTGAATGGTCTCATTATTTGAAAATGTGATTTTCAGACTAAAAAAATTTGGTTGAACATTAGTGAATTTTTTGTCTTTTGGCTGCATGGTATATAGGATCTTGGTTCCCTGACCAGGATCAAACCCATGACCTCTGCAGTGAAAGCTTGCAGTCTTAACCATTGGACCACCAGGGAAGTCCCAAGATTAAGTGAATTTAAAGGAAAGTAAAGCAAGTAGGAAAATACAATGGAAATGCAAGGAAGAAAGAATTAATCTCAAAAACCAACTCCCCCAAAATAGGAATTTCAGAAACAAAGGAAAAAAGACGAAAGACAGGAGCTAGAATTGAAGGCCATGAGTCAGTTCAGTTCAGATCAGTCACTCAGTCGTGTCCGACTCTTTGCGACCCCATGAACAGCAGCACACCAGGCCTCCCTGTCCATCACCAGCTCCCGCAGTTTACCCAAACTCGTGTCCATTTAGTCAATGATGCCATTCAACCATCTCATCCTCTGTCGTCCCCTTCTCCACCTGCCTTCAATCTTTCCCAGCATTAGGATCTTTTCCAATGAGTCAGCTCTTTGCATCAGGTGGCCAAAGTATTGGAGTCTCAACTTCAACATCAGTCCTTCCAATGACTATTCAGGACTGATTTCCTTTAGGATGGACTGGTTGGATCGCCTTGCAGTCCAAGGGACTCTCAAGAGTCTTCTCCAACACCACAATTCAAAAGCATCAGTTCTTTGGCTCTCAGCTTTCTTTATAGTCCAATTCTCACATCCATATATAACTACTGGAAAAACCATAGCCTTGACTAGACAGACCTTTGTTGGCAAAGTAATGTCTCAGTCTAATCACATGGACCACAGCCTTGTCTAACTCAGTGAAACTGTGAGCCATGCTGTGTAGAGCCAACCAAGATGGATGGGTCATGGTGGAGAGTTCTGACAAAATGTGGTCCACTGGAGAAGGGAATGGCAAACCACTTCAGTGTTCTCGCCTTGAGAACCCCACGAACAGTATGAGAAGGCCATGAAAGTATCCACTCAATGTTGAGAACAATGAATAAATGCAAACTCATATTTGATACATTAATTAATAATGAACAGTTTCAGACAGGAAAGGACTCAGAAAAATTGTCTCCTGCATTCTCAAGCTTAGGAGGTTACTTGAGCAAAATGAGAGGGGTAAAATGAGGAGGTTACTTTGAGCAAACAGGAGTGGTATAAAAAGAATGACTTGACATCCTATGTGGAAAACATTGGCTACAGCCCACAAAGTAATGGAAGAATTGCTTAGCCTTAGTCTGGCAATTGTGCAGAAAACTTGGAGAGAAATTTGTCAAGATTGGAGTAGAAAATGAGAGGCTTATGGAGGGAGGTTTTAGACAGAGTAGATTCCAAAGATACGATACCATCTTAGATACTGCAAAATTTTTGGAGGCAGTAGATAATTGAAGAAAAAAAGACAATAGAACTTCCAAGATAAACAAAAATAAGATGAAATATCCTTATGGTTGTACAATTAATAATGTTTACACTCACAATGATTTAAAAACTTTATTGATTTTGAATTTTATATATTTAACTTATAAAAAGTTTATAAACAACAATAAAGCAGAAGGTAATGTCATCCATTTTGGCAAGAGAAATGCAAAATACAAAGAATTCTCTTTGGGTAGTGAAAGACGGGAGGAGAGCTAAAGTGTGAAATCAAAGGATATTATCTGAGGTGCTTGTATCAAGAAATATATGTGAAAATTTATTATTTCAAATTTAAAAGGCAATGTAGAAACAAATGGGGAAACGTATGGGAAGTGGTATAGGTAACCCATATCTGCATTTCCCATGATAGCTATATAAACATATTGTTTAACAGTATGGTGGTAATCATCAGAAAAAGAACAACTGGGAACAGTTTAAAACATTTAAAGAGACTCTTGATGGGGGACTATAATGGAAGTAGAGTAAGTTAGGGCAGGAGACTTGTGGCTTTTCATTTTAAGTCATTCTGTACTGTTTTGTAGAACCAGGTATATGCTTTACTTTGATTAAAAATTTAAAGTATTATAGGATTTCCCTGGCAGTCCAGTGATTAAGAATCAGCATTTTCACTGCCTAGGGCCAGAGTTCAAAATCTGGTCAGGCAACAAAGATTCTGCAGGCTGCATGATGGAGCAGGAAAAAAAAAATGATGTAGACCCAGCTCACCTGACTCTCCAGTCCATGCTATGCTTCCTGCCAATCTATCTACTTACCTATCTACCTACTTACCATTAGTAGGATAAGTGTGATCCTTGGAGTCTTGGAAGCAAGTATCTGCTATTTTTGAATATTTATGTAGTTTTCATGTTTGTATATTTCTTTCAACAAGGTATTGTCTAATTGCTAAGAGCTCTGTCTCTAGAATTAAAGTGCCTCTATTTTGAATCTTGGCTCCAACATAGACCAATCATCTGTATCAAATAATGCTCAAATGCTGAGCAGTAAGTTAGCCTTTACCGGTTTCAATTCCCTCGCCTGTAAAATGGTCATAATAGTCCATGTCTCAGAGGGTTTTCCGGGGAGATTGAGATAATCCACACAAGCTCCAAGAACAATGCCGGATGCTATTGCCTTCTGATCTTCCCAAGGAAGTTTAGATTTTACTTACCTCATTTCCATCAGTAGGAAGACTTTTAAAAAGAATTTTATAATGAACTGCTTAACAATCTTATTTCACATTTATGATATGTATTTAGTATTTTATTGTGTTCATTTTATATTTTTCATTTGAGAGCACTTACCATACAGGAACCATAATAGGAATCACTAAAAAGCTGCCACTTCTCCTATGGTTCCAAGTAGTCAGATAGACATTAGGTAGCTTGGCCTGCACATTTATTCCTTAAAATTTGCTAATTTCATTTATTCTCTGAGCTATGTTCCAGGTAAGGTGATGGGAATAAGGTGAAGACATACCAGCGTTCTACCTCTGTCAACAAAAAGGCAGGCAAAACATGGTGCCCAAATCGGTATTTGATCTTCTGTCTTGTGTGAATCTGGCGGTGGTAGGATTTAAGATAATGGTGTCTGGAATTCTGACTGTGCCTCTGTTAAGTCACTTGTAATCTGTTAACATTTGACAATTAAATGGTTGTGAACTAGTGTAGCAGAATGGTGCCAAAAATCCTGTCAATGAATGCAAGAGGATCTTAAGCAGCTTATTGAAATAAAAAAAAAGGGGGGGGTAAAGTTTCAAAAATGGTATTCAGCCTTTATTCTGTGATGAGGACAAAAATGCCAGTGCTTTAATTGCAAACATGATTTCCTGAAGCATTCCAAGTTTTCCTCAGAGACTTTCCCGGCCAGAGATTGACTATTTCTGTGCCTGCTTGGAAAGAAAAGAGCTTGATAAAAGTGCTGTGTCTTCTGGCACAGTTTAATCACTTAATACCTTGTTCCAATTGAAAACATAACCCAACCCCATTCAGAATATGGAGCACCTACACTTGATCTGTCTATGGCTTGTGCAGTCACTGATATTTCCAAAGGAAGTCTTGTAATGGTTGGCACAGAAATTAATTTCGTAGACTTGGGGTCAAATTCAAAAAAAAGAAACTCATTGGTGTAATTTGCTGCTGATGAGTCCTGAAAATGTTGCTCAGATTAAATAAGCTCATGTCAGCCTGGAAGAATGGGCCCAAGTATGGACTGGGTGCTAGGAATAGAGGAGAGATGGGGGAAGAGGAGGAAGAGAAAAAAGATTATTGATGGAGAAAAAGACAACTTTGAGAACTTTCTAGAGACCGTAGTTTCTGTGTAGTTTGTGATTCTCATAATTGCTGTAATAAACTAGCTGTCTTCCAGAGATTGCTGTAAAGTTATCAAAGGTATTAATTCACTAACTTCAATAGCTAGAGGAAAGATTTAAGCTCTTTTTAGGGGCATACAAGTCTTAGAGATAACATCATTCCCGGGATGGTTTCCACAGTGAGAGGGAGTGCTATTTTAGAAGTTCACATAACATTTGGTGCTCTTCAATGACTATAAAAAGCAACACTTTCATACATGCAAAGGAATGCAAATGCAATGACGGTGGTGGCTGTGTTTTTGCTTATGAATGCTTCCAGGGTAGATCAGTTATTCTTAAACTTTTTACAATCATGGATCTCTTTGGGAATTTAGTGGAAGATATAGCTTCATTTACAGAAGAGTAGATAGATGCATGTGTGCACACGCTCAGTTGTGTCCAACTCTTTGCGACCCCAAGGACTGTAGCCCACCAGGCTCCTCTGTCCATAGAATTTTTCAAGCAAGAATACTGGAGTGGGTTGCCATTTCCTACTCCAGGAGATCTTCCCGACCCAGGGGTCAAACCTGTGTCTCCTACTTTGAGGTGGACTCTTTACCACTGTGCCACCTGGGAAGCAGATATATTGATAAATATGTAAAATTCTTTATGATCCTTCCTGTACATTCATGGTCCCTTAGACCGTTAAGGGGAATGGATCATGTTAGAAAGTTCTCTTAGACTGTTAAAACAGAATATTGCATAGAGTAGACAGTTTAAATATAGGCTATTTGTATAAAATATTTATTTTGTATTAATATTTTGCTATTATGTAACCACAAGTTACATTTAAGTAAAATATTTCATAAACTCTACAGTGTTTGAACTGCAGATTATTTAGTTCAATCTCCATAATTAAAGACTTGAGTTCATCCAGCTTTCAAACTGAGCTTTCAAACTGCTTTATGAAAAGAGTAGATTTAAAGGACAAATTTAACTTTTGAAAGGGCACCATTCCCTGTCAATAACATCTACTCTGATTTCTACCCCAACATATTAGGGCATTATGTAGCAAAATAAGGAAATAAATTAATAAATGCTTATAACTATATTTGTCAAATCAGAAAACCTCTCTAGTATAAATATTCCTATATCTATACATTTTAAAATGTCATCAATTTCTAATTCAGTAGTGTAAAAATAGAGTCTATTTATTTTTTCAAGGAATTTTCAAAGCAATTTTCATGAAGCTTTAACATCAAGAAACAATTTTGACATCACTTTCCAGGAAAGATTAGTTGAAAACAAATACTTTTTGAATTATTAAATCGATCAATTTGCTAAAAATCAAATGGTTTCCAGTCCATGAATCAGACACCAACAAGCAGAACAAATAGGAAATAAATTAGGTGCTATTAGGAAGGATTTTAATATTGCAACATTTCCTGTGTATGAGAACCTTCTGTGCAGAGTCGCCTGTGGGTGGAGGGGGGCCCTAATCTCTGCCTCTGCCGGTGTGGCTGTTGGTCTGGGGCTCACACTCAGAGAAACCCAGACGTAGATTCTCAGCTTGTCCCGTGGGGGCATCGTTGCCTCCTCTAGAACTGCTATTGTTTTGGAAAACAGGGGCACTTCTGAGAAGAGTCGTCCCCAACTTCATTCATGGTCTATCCTCAGCGGTTGGGAAGAGGTGGTGTTGTTCGGACCTGAAGTTTCTTCCAGAAGTCTGGGTTCGGGAGGGTGTTAGTGCCAGTGATGCACTCCCACTCTGGAGGCCCTGCAGAAAGCTGGGGTCCACTTGTAAGTGCAGGGACCATCCCCTGGGCGCCCCCAGCCCCACGCGCCCCACCACCCTGGGCCCAGAGCTGGGCTCAGGGTGCCACCCCTCTCCGCCCTCCACGCCCTTGCCAGGGATCTCAGGGTTGGGGCTCCAGGCTTTGAGTACAACTCGCTGCGGAGAACTCGGGCCCGCGTGACCAACGGGATCAAAGACTCCGGACCGTCGCCCGCAGGAAGCGCGGGGACTGGCCCTCCACTTCCTGGAAGTTGGGACAGCTTCGCGTTGCTCCCTGTCCTGGGGAGAGCAGGGGAGGGTGAAGTTGCCTCTCGGATCCCAGGGCTGGGAGGGCCCGACCCGGTGCCTAGGGAAGAGGCTCTGGCGTCAGGCACGCCCGCCCTTGGCCCCGGGTCCAGGCCTCCATCCACGCGCCCCGACCCGGTGGGACCCGGGGAAAGGGGGACGGCTTTCTTGCTTCCGCCAGAGGACATTGCTTTGCGCTCTATCTCTTGTTTTCATTTACTTTTTTTTTTTTTCTTTCTACTTATCCCGTTCCGTTTGGAAGCATGTACCTGCTTTTCTTTCCCCCAACACATCCTCTTTGCCCTTTCTCTGCACCCCGGACGCCCAAGGTGGACGTGCCTGTCAGCAGTTAGCCAGATTTGCCTCGAGTGAGCAGAGCCCAAACCCTCGATCCGCCAGCCCTCGAACCCCCGGAGCCTTGGGTTCTACAACTCGATTCCAGGAGTGGGGTCCTTCCGTCTGGGCAGGACATTTGAGGGATTTTTTTCTCCCTCCACGGATTCAAAGTCAGAGAGCATCCACAATTATGGGCGCTACCACGGCGAGGAGCCCCAGGAAAGGCTGGGCCAAGCACCCCACAAACCCTCTCGTTTGGTCTCAGAAAGACTTTTTTAGGAACCTTAGTCCTTTCTCTCCATCGGAGCCTTACACTTTACGAATTTCCTAAAGGAAGGCAGGGGAGGGACTACGGAGGGAAAAAAGAGCGAGCAGGCGACACTGGGATTATATATTTCATATAAAGAAATGATACATATGTAATTTTAGATTTTCTTCTGAATTAGAGTGCTGAGGCTATAGAAAACCTATTTTTAACATCCCCTTCTCATAACGGCCTTGATTGCTTAAATTGCTTCTAATCGGGTGGCACACGTTAGTGGAGACGAAGGACGCATGACAAGCAGCCCTCATTCTTTCGCAGATTTAGATAATGTCTCTGGATGAGTGAGTATCTTTTCCGATCAGCGTAAAAATGGGAAACTCAAACACAGTTTTCCTAAGGGATTTGTGCAATAGGGGAGAAATGTCCTGACCATCTTATGATCATGCAAATAGACGGCATCTTACAGTATACATAGCATAAGAAGCCAGTGCCAACGTTTTCCTCTAGGTTTGGCGTGGCACAAAGAGTAAACATACTTAAGAAAAAAGAAAAAACAGCAACTCACTTAGCCTTCTCCTCTTATTTAGCATTTGTAAAAGTTTTCAGCACATCTCTTTAAAACATGTATACCTGAGTTTCTCTCTCGCTCCGCCTTCCCATTGTCCAAAGCTTGGGCGTCCCTGAGCGCTCCTGGCGCTTCGTGCCAGCCCCGACAGCAGCGAGCAAAGGTCATTACCGCGCGGGCGGCCGCGTTTCAGCTTATCGAGAGAGCCAGCGACTGGGAGATACTTGGGGAATTCTTGGACCACTCGGACGAATATCCCCAACTTGAGTCTGCAGAGGGCCTGGGTCCGAGGTGAAGGCTGGTTTGTCTAAGGTGATCTCTGGCCATACTGGTGGGTAGGGCGCCTCAAAGGAGAATAGACGTTTGAAGGTGGTCAACTGGGCAAATCTGACACGGAGACATACATCTCATTATCTTACCAAACTGTAGTGTCACTTTTTGCCATTACCCCCCAAACAAACAAAATGCATAAAGTTATTTGAGGCCAGAGGAAACGTGCCTAGAGAAAGTGTCCCTTTCGGTGTCTACTTGAAAGGCACCCGATTTTCCTCGCAATTCTTTGCTGCGATGAAAAGGAAACCCTGGAGTGGCACAGGGAAGCCTCCTTAGGGAACCTTAAATTGCATCACATAGCAGGGTTCTGGGTGAAGTCAGAAGGCTCTAGAGTGAGGTTGCTTGTGGGTCGTTCAAAGGCAAGTCTACCCAGGTCACCTGCCTGGAGGGTGCGCATGAGCAGAGTCCCTGCCCCAGGGGATGCCTCCTTTCCTGCTGAGCTCATACACAACTTTCCTTTTCCCTTTATGCATCAAAATGAGAACCCTTCCGTTCTGGATTACGCTCTAAAGGCCCACTGCTATACAACTTTACATTGGCCTTCAGAGTGAGTTTATTAGTCCTGCGAGCAAAGATTGGAGCACTAAGACATTCTCAACGATGGCATTCTGATTTGGTTCCTACAATTGGCATGTGCCCAAACCCTGGCCTTGGTTGGGTCATCAAATACTGTCCAAACTCCCTGGCTGTCTTTAGAAGGTTCTCGGTTATGCAAGTTTCCCCTCTACTAACTAGTTCCTGGATGGGTTGGAGGTACAGCGTAGAGAAAACATTCCGGATTGGAGGCACTGGCACTCCTAAAGGGTCAGGAAAATCCCTCCTATTTAGGAGATGGCTTTGGAGGCAGTTTAAAACCTGAGAGGCACCATGAAAGCTTCTCCTTTAGGAAAAAAAGGTAGCTCTGGTGGTTCAAACTCGGTCTTTTGGCAGGCAAAGGAGCCATTTCCTGGAAATGAAATTGGCATTCAAAGAGGGTCAGGTTAAGCCCAGCACCCCTGGCCGCATTTTGGACCCCAGAAGGGCACTTCTTGCCTCCAACCTATTTAGAAAGAGAAAGGTAAAGGAATGGATAGAGGGAGGAAAAGGGGAGAGAGGAGGGCACAAGAGAGAAAAAGGGAGAAGAGGGGGATATTTAGCAAGTTAAGAGGTTAAATATTTGAACAGATTTGTAAATATATAGACAGCCCTTGTTATTTGGAATGTGTAATAATGCCTTTTGTGGTGCTGTCTGCCTGGGAGACCGCTCCCTAGCACCTTCCTCCCTGGCAAATCAACAGGACAGCTCAAAAGCTCGCAAAACAAAAACGGGGGGATGGGGGTGGGGGTGAGGGGAGGGCGATCCTCCTTTGGGGAAGGGAGATTCTTCTATACTGTCTTAAAAACAAGGATAGGAGGGGAAAAAAAGGAAAAGCAGAATAAATAAAAATGTTTTGTTTTTCTTGGATATGATTTTTCAGGAGCATCCCAGGAAGCCATCAGAGGCTGAAGTAATTTCAAAGTGTTGTTTAACCTGATGACATACTCTAGCTCTGTTCTCTATTGTGCATCCACTATTCTTTGAACCCAAATCTTCTGACAAGCGTGTGTGTGTGTGTGTGTGTGTGTATGTGTGTGTGTGTATGTATGTGTGTGTGTGTATTTAGAAAACGTGGGTTCACTAATAGGGTTTCCGTGGCTGAGCAGGGTGGTTTCTTCACGTTTTTCTCGCGTTTAGTGTTTTCTGGAAAACTGTACTGAGCGCTGTGGATGGCATCTGTCTTCTTGTGCCCGTGGGCGGAGGACACAGGCTGTGGGTGTGTCCCGCCCACAGTTGCGCGGGCGTGTGCGTGCGCGCGCACGCGTGTATACACGCATTCTCTACTGTGTGCCTCAAATGGAGCCTTTTTTTTTTCGCCCCTGCCAGCGTCCTGTGTATATTAATATTATGCAAATAGAACCGTTCGGCTTGAGTATTTTTTTAGGAGGGGGAGGGGGTGAGCCATTTAAATTCTTCTCATATTTTATCGGCAGTCTTTCCACTGCATGTAAATTCACTGGGATGCCTTTTCTGAGGTCCGTGTGTGTGTGTGTGTGTGTGGTGGTGTGTTGGTTAGTGGGTGTGTGGGAGAGTGTGTATAACCTGTGAGCATCTTGTGAGTGATGTGTATTCTCTCCTGTATGTCTCTGCACCCCCCTTCATGTTTTGTGTTCTTAGGGTGATTATGTGCATATTTACATACGTGTGCCTGTTTCCCTGCCTACATGCATTGTCTTTCTCTTTAACCCACCCACTTCATATATATTCTCTTATCTTTTGGCAGAGTGCCTTTTTTTTATCCCTCGAAGAATATTTATTGCTGTGATAATCTGAAATGAAAAGTGGTCTCCCATGAAGGAGATGGAAGAGAAAGGAGTGTTCATCTTTCTTAATAGACGGGGCAGAGCCAGTTGACTGGATCACAGGATTTCTCTGCACTTTCTGCGTGTCTGTGTGTGTGGCGGGGGTGGGGACACGGACAGGGGGCGGGGGAAGCGGCAAGAAAAGGAGCCTTTCACGAGAACAAAGGTGGGACATCGCGCCCCCTCGCGGCCAGGCTTCATATTGCGCAGACCTTGTCCTCTACGGCTTCTCCGCGGCCAAACGAATCCTGCGATATGTCCGTTGAGCCATTCAGGAGTCGCCTCTCAGGCCCAGCCTCCGCCCTCAGCCAATCACCGGGCGCCATGCAAATCGCCTCTTCCGTTCTCCAAACAGGCGTCGGCTTCAGACGCTATTCTAGCCGCCCCTCCCCCGCCTCATTCTTCCGCTCTCCACCCCCGCCCTCCTCCGCTCCCGCCCTGGCAGCTGCTGGGGGATGAGGGCAGTGCCGGGCGCCTCATGCATATGCAGATAATCTTCCTCATCCCTCCATCCTCTCCAGCTCTCCCCCTTTTCCCCCGCCCCCCACGATTCGGTCCCTTCTCCACTCCCACCCGCGCCTCCTTTGGATCCCCCGCCTTGTCCGAGCGCCTGGATGTGCAGTTCTCAGAGTCCTGGTACCAGGCAGCTGCTTCCCAGAAGGAGGCCTTACCGGGGAAAGGGAGGAAGGCATTACCCTTGAAATCCTCTCGAAGGTCAAGTTTGAGACTTGCTGAGCAGGGGCGAAAGGCGTTGAAACTGCGTCTGCAGGGTCTGCAGGAAGGGTTCTGCACGCAGACTGATTCCGAAATGCCTTTCTCCTCCGAAACACCAGATTAATTTCTGTGAAACACACAATGTACTGGTCACGTCCAAAGGCAGGGTGATGATAGATGATTTTGTAAGCCCAGAGCTACAGTGTGTATTTGTCTTGTACATCAAGGCTGCACAGCTCCCTAAACAAGGCTGCACAGCTCCCTAAACCGCAAAGAATTGGAGATGAGATCAAACAGCATTAGATCTACTTAGTAGCATGGGGGGGAGGGGGTGAGAAGACGGGGCGTGGAGGAGCGGGTGTGGGGCGCACTGCCCGCTGTGTGTGTGTGTTAGTCGCTCAGTCGTGTCCGATTGTGTGCGATCCCATGGACTGTAGCCCGCCAGGTTTCTCTGTCCATGGGGATTCTTCAGGCAAGAATACTGGAGTGGTGTGCCATTCCCTTCCCCAGGGGATCTTACTGAACCCCGGGGTCGAAGCTGGGTCTCCTGCATTTCAGGGGTGCCATTTAAAGTCAGGGCTTCCTGCGGCACAGGTGAGCGCTTAGAGCGCGAACAGGACCCAGGAGAAGAAAAACCAAATCCTCGAAGAAAAAACAAGACCCGGGAGTAGTAGGTTGTTACTGGAACTTATATCCAGTCTGATTTAACGGCCTTTTACAGCCACCAGTAAAGGGTATTCACGCTTTGCATGTGGTCTGAACATGTGGAATGTACTGTGGCATGCATTGAAGGGAAAAATATCACTGAAGAAAATTGAGGTTGGTATAGTGCTCTGAGATCCTCTAAAGAGAAAGCAGGGAAATAGTGATGTGACTTTGTTTCATAGATGTCTACGTTGACACAGTAATTTCTAGAAACTTGACTCAGCTCCCCCTCAAATCTTACACCTTGGAGGTGGTGAGGAGAGAGCACAAGATTTGAAATAGTGTTTTGTCAGCATTTGGGCTTCCCGGTGGCTCAGATGGTAAGGAGTCTGCCTGCAATGTGGGAGACCCGGGTTGGATCCCTGGGTCAGGGAGAGCCCCTGGAGAAGGAAATGGCACCCACTCCAGTATTTTTGCCTGGAGAATTCCATGGGCAAAGGAGGCTGGTGGGCTACAGTCCATGGGGTTGCAAAGAGTCAGACGCAACTAACAGTAACTAACACTGTCAGCGTCTATTCATTGAACACGTTTTTATGGAGTCCTTATTCCATGACAAGTATATAGCATCCTCGTACACGGAAAGCACATTATGTTCACCATGATTCTCAAGTATGGTAGAAGTTAGGGAGAAGAACGGGAATTCTGGAAGGTTTCCGTCTTAGAGATGCTCATGGCTTTTCAGAAGTGGGTGTGAGGGACAGGGAGGCCTGGTGTGTTGCAGTCCAAGGGGTCACAAAGAGTTGGACACGCTTGGGCAACTGAACAACTACAACATTAACACTGGGGTGCATATATCTTTTCAAATTAGGTTTTTTTTTTTCAGACCTATACCCAGAAATGGAATTGCTTGGTCATATAGTAATTCTATTTTAAGTTTTTCGAGAAACTTCCATTTCTATTTTCCACAGTTTCTCTACCAGTTTATATTCCCATCAACATTGCACAGGGTTTCCTTTCCTCCATATTCTTGCCAACATTTGTTACTTGTGTTCTTTTTGATGGTAGGCATTTTGACAGGCATGAGGTGATGTTTCCTGGTGGTTTTGGTTTGCATTTCCCTGATGATTCGCAGACGGTGAGCATGTATTCATGTGCCTATTAAACTTCTGCATTTCCTCTTTGGAGAAATGTCTATTCATTTCTTCTTCCCATTTTTTGAATTGGGTTGTTTATTTTCTTGATGTTGAGTTGTATGAGCTGTTTATATATGTTGGATATTAATCTCTTTTGGCCATATTATTTACAGATGCTTTCTCCCGTTCGGTAAGTTGTCTTTATGTCTTGTTGATGGTTTCCTTTGCTGTGCAAAAACTTTTCAGTTTAATTAGGTCTTGTTTGTTTATTTTTTCTTTTATTTCCTTTACTTTAGAAGATGAACCCCCCAAAAATACGTGATTTATTTTGTTCTGTGTTTAAATTTAAATTGCTGTGATTTATTTCTGCTATGTTTTCCTCCAGGAGTTTATAGTATCCGTTCGTACATTTAGCTCTTTGATCCATTTTGAGTTTATTTTTGTATATGGTATGTTCTAATTTCATTCTTTTATATGTAGCTGTCCAGTTTTCCCAGCACCACGTATTTAGCAGTCTGTCCTTTCTCCATTGTTCATTCTTCCTTCCTTGTCATAGATTAATTGACCATAAGTGTGTGAGTTTACTTCTGGACTTTATATCCTGTTCCATTGATCTATGTGAAAGTGTTAGTCTCTCAGTCATGTCCAGCTCTTTGTGACCCCATGGGCTATAGTCAGCCAGGCTTCTCTGTCCATGGAATTTTCTGGGCAAGAATACTGGAGTGGATAGCCATTCCCTTCTCCAGGGGATCAAACCCTGAGAAACCTGTATGTAGGTTAGGAAGCAACAGTTATAACTGGACAAGGAACAATGGACTGGTTAAAAATTGGGAAAGAGTACATCAAGACTATATATTGTTACCCAGCTTATTTAACTTATATGCAGAGTCAGTCAGTTCAGTTGCTCAGTCGTGTCCAACTCTTTGTGACCTCATGGACTGCAGCATGCCAGGCTTCCTTGTCCATTACCAACTCCCAGAGTACATCATTTGAAATTTCTGGCTGTGATTACAGGCTGGAATCCAGATTGCTGGGAGAAATATCAATAACCTCTGATATTCAGGTGATGCCACTCTAATGGCAGAAAGCAAAAAGGAACTAAAGAGCCTCTTGATGAGGGTGAAAGAGGAGAGTGAAAAAGCTGGTTTGAAATTCAATATTCAGAACACTAGGATCATGGCATCTGATCCCATCACTTCATTGCAAATAGATGGGGAAAAAGTAGCAACAGGAACAGATTTTATTTTCTTGGGCTCCAAAATCACTGCAGGTGGTGACAGCAGTCACAAAATTAAAAGACACTTGCTCCCTGGAAGGAAAGCTGTGACCAACCTGGACAGCATATTAAAAAGCAGAGGTATCACTTTGCTGACAAAGGTCTGTATAGTTAAAGTTATGGTTTTTCCAATAGTCATGTTTAGATGTGAGAGTTGGGCCGCAAAGAAGGCTGAGCCCCAAAGAACTGATGCTTCGAATTGTGGTTCTGGAGAAGACTCCTGAGAGTCCCTTGGACTGCAAGAAGAGCAAACCAGTCAATCCTAAAGGAAATCAGTTCTGAATATTCATTGAAAGGGCTGATGCTGAAGCTGAAGCTCCAAAACTTTGGCCACCTTATATGAAGAGCTAACTCATTGGAAAAGGCCCTGAAGCTGGGAAAAATTGAGACCTGGAGCAGAAGGGGGAGACAGAGGATGAGATGGTTAGATGACATCACTGACTCAGTGGACATGAGTTTGAGCAAACTCCAGGAATAGTGAAGGACAGGGAAGCCTTGTGTGCTGCAGGCCCTGGGGTCACAAAGAGTCAGACACGACTTAGTGACTGAACAACAGCAATTGATCTATGTGTTTCTTTTCGTTGCAGTACCATGCTGACTTGATTACTGTGGCTCTGTAGTAAGTCTGAAGTCAGGGAGCATGATTCCTGCATCTCTGTTCTTTGTAAAGATTGTTTTGGCTATGCAGGGTCTTTTGTGTTTCCTTAGAAATTTTCAATCAGCTACAAGAAAAAAACTGCAAAAAACACAAACACATGAAGGCTAAACAATAGGCTACCAACCAACCAACCAACGGATCACTGAAGGAAGCAAGATGAAATTCAAAAAGACCTAGAGATATGACGACAAGAACATGACGATCCAGAATCTATGGGACACAGCAAAAGCAGTTCTAAAAAGAAGTTTATAGTGATACAAGCTTACCTCAGGAAATAAGAAAGATATCAAATAAACACCATAACCTTACACCTAAATAATCAGAGAAAAAAGGATACACAAAATCCAGAGTTAGAAGAAAGAAAGAAATCATAAAGATTAGAGCAAAATAAAAATGAAATAGACTTAAAAAAATAGAAAAGATCAATGAAACTAAAGCTGGTTCTTTGAAAAGATATACAAAATTGAAAAACCATTAGCCAGACCCATCAAGAAAAAATGGGAGTGGGACCAAAATCAATAAAATCACTTTTGGGGGGTTATACATGTCTAAGAGACTTACAAATGTGTGGAGTCCTACACTCACCATTACAAGCAGGAAACAGAACATTCTCATCACCCCGCTTCCCAGATTCTTTTGTGCTATCTTTTGCGGTCACCCTTTGCCCTTTGTAGTCAACTCCCTCATAAACTTAAATTCTGGAAACTGCTGCTCTATTTTCATGCCTACAGTTTTGCTTTTTCCAGACATATAAATGGAATCATAAGTAGGTAGCTCGTGTGTGTGTGTGTATGTGTGTGTGTGTGTGTGTGTGTGTGTGTGTTTTGCACTTAGCATAGGGAATTTGATCTTTGTTATGTTGTTGAGTGTTATCAGTAGTTTATTCCTTTTTACTGCTAAGCAATATCTCACTGGGCATACTACATTCATTGGACATATTACAGTCATGTGGGCATTCTACACATTATTTGTCCTTTTACTAGCTGAAGGCTGTTTGAATCATTTTTGGCATATTGCTTCTTGATTCCAGGGACTGGATTCATGGTTACCCAGGGTGTTGTATAAGGTGGATTGTTTGTGAATGGTTATTGTATTATGCTGGTAATTGTGTTCAGTTATTTGCCTCCAGAGGTTAAACGTGTAACCTGATGTTAAATACTGTTTGGCATTAAACTGGGTAAAATTTACATAGCCAAATGTATAGAAAAACACACGTTCACAGTCATTTGGAAGTTGTGTTTGTGTGTACTCAGTTGCTCAGTCATGTCTGGCTCTTGTAACCCCATGAACTGTAGCCTACCAGACTCCTCTGTCCATGGAGTTTTCCAGGAAAGAATACAAGAGTGAGTTGCCATTTCCTACTCCAGGGAATTTTCCCAACCCAGGCATCGAACTCACAACTCTTGGTCTTCTGCACTAGCAGGGGATTCTTTACCACTGCGCCACCTGGGAAGCCCATTTTGGAAGTAGTCCTCCAACTAATGTAGTTTTAGTGAAACAATAGAAGAGACTCACTAGAGATGGTGATAATTAGCATGCGCGCATTTACACATGTACAGTTGATTATGCAGCTTTCTGACCATTTGAGCATCTGTCCTTCCTAGTATGGAACCATGCCTTGTTTCTAAATATTTCTTCCATCATTTTTGAAAGATTGTCCTTAGCTATGCAAGGTCCAGGTGAGCTGAATTCCCACATGCTGGATACAGAATGACTACTTGATACCACTGGTCTGGGGGTGTCACTTGTGAAGATTCAGTCATTCCAGATCTGTGTCTATACTGTCAACCCTCAAGGGGTTTCGTTTCTTCTTGTTTGGTTCCCTCTTGTTCATCTCTTGCTTGTATCCTGAAAAGCTGATAACTGGACTCTACAGAGTAGGTGCTGAGTTCAGGCACAGAGTGTTTGAGCCTGTGGGCATATGCGTGCGTGCTGAATTGCTTCCGTTGCATCCGACTCTTTGCGACCCTGTGGACTGTAGCCTGTCAGGCTCCTCTGTCCATGGGATTCTCCAGGCAAGAATACTGGAACAGGTTGCCATTTCCTTCTCCATGGGATCTTCCTGACCCAGGGATCGAACCTGTGTCGCCTGCACTGTAGGCA
This sequence comes from Capra hircus, assembly GCF_001704415.2. Lineage (NCBI taxonomy): Eukaryota > Metazoa > Chordata > Mammalia > Artiodactyla > Bovidae > Capra > Capra hircus. The sequence continues at coordinate 22,829,179 of NC_030814.1, forward strand.
GACTCTTTACCGCTGATCCAACAGGGAAGCCTGTGGGCATATGGGCATATCTTAATATATGCCTCAGAGTTCCACGGTCAAATGTCAATTATTTGTGAATTACTTCTTAAAGCTTATTTATGTATTTAAAAAGTTTCTAGGCCTCTCGCAGCTATTTGAAAGCTGTCTTGTCAAGGGTGGCCATCCCAGAAACAAGACGGGAAAGGGAGAGGTGAACAGATGTTCAGAGACTGACTGGGTGTGTTTTCTGGGTGTGGTTTGGGGCAGAGGAGAGGGCGATCTTTATTGTAAAAAGTGATAACAGCATTGCGATGGAAGGAGTGCTGTTTCTTTTCTTTTTTTTTTATTTATTTTTATTTTTTTTTAGTTTTTTATTTTTTTAATTTTAAAATCTTTAATTCTTACATGCGTTCCCAAACATGAACCCCCCCTCCCACCTCCCTCCCCATAACATCTCTGTGGGTCATCCCCATGCACCAGCCCCAAGCATGCTGTATCCTGCGTCAGACATAGACTGCTGTTTCTAACCCTAGTTCTCTTGCTAAAGCCAGCAGTTTTTCTAACTTAAAATTGTATCCAGTTGCTGCCCCTGATACTTCACATGTCATCTTTAGTTTCAGTTCTATGAATCAGCATCACCTCTGGCAAACGACTCTAGAAACAAAAGTTCCATTTTCCTGGTCAACAAAAGAAGTATTTAGTAAAGTAGACACTCAGAATTTACTTTGGATAAATTCTTAAGTGAAGGTTATGGAGTTTATAAATCAAGGAGTGAAGATGGCACATTTTAGCTTTGTTAAAGCTCTCTGAGACCTTGAGAAAAGGTCTACATTACTTGTACCAGTTTTCTTATAAAAGAGTAAAAAAGTTACTATTTATGATTTTAAGATTCCCCCAGCAAGAAGCACTTTATAAGCCCTAAGCTTTGCTATTATAGATTTCTTTCATTAGTCATGCCAAATTGTAAAAACTACAATTTTCTGCTTAAGTTAATCAAAACACACCTAAGATTCATGTTTTCCAGGGCACTTTGAAGATTTTGAGAAAGTGTCCATTTCCCCCAAATAAGCTAGTTTGCAGCCATTAATTCAAGTAAGATATTCATACCTTACGCACTCATACCTTTGGTCATCACTGCTGCAGCTGTGTTTAGTAAACATGTCGGGCTACGAAATACTGGCCTGTGAACATTATCATACCAGCGACTTCCAGTCATTCTCCCGTTAAGAAAAGATCACCTTCCTGCTTTGTGCCACGAATAAACTGGTGCTTCCTCAGTACCAAGATTGCAATTTCTAATGAAAATGAAGCTCCTGATGGTAAAAAGAGAAAAGAAAAGAAATATTTTTAAATGACCATCAATTCCATGATCGTGGATTAAGCCAGTAAAGCTCTTTCTCTTCCAGGTCCTGTCTTTTAAAATGAGATTCTATTTAAGAGTGTTACAGTAGTGTAATATAAATCAGTGGCTCTGGCTCTTTAAACTTTGGTTCTTTCTCCTGTAAAGCAGCATAAGTGAGTGCCTTATCATAACGTGGGAATAATGACATCTCAAGGCCTGTGCTGCTTTCGCAAGGAAGGCAAGTCCCAGAATGGGGTTGACTCAGCAGTGCCTGACCAGGCTGCCTAATGCACTGATGAATACCATTGCCCCTAGGAATTAAATGCAGAGGTGCCTGGAGCTTGTGTAAAGTTCTCTGTGCCATTTGAAAAAGGAACTCCGAGAAAAGATAGGCTGATTTTTAATTTTAATGTTTTACTCATCGGTTTAAGTACATTTATGGTTTGCTTTGCAAAATGTCAACAGACATCCCAAGTGGATAACATTTAAAAGAGATTGAATTTCCTGTATTTACTCTAATATCTCAAAAATGTGGTCATCAATGCATACAGGTTCATTGGTTAAGACAACCCATTCAAATGATTCTTACAAAAATCTGACAACACTTTTTTGTCATTTTTCCATATGGTCCCAAATTCTTATTGATTGGAATTTCAGCAAGGTAGATCGAACGATTGCATTCTAGGCCTGATGCATTTAGGAAGGGCTCCAAATAGAGTTCTTATTACAAGGTAACTGAAGGACCCTCTGAGAAGGAATCGTTACCTAACAATATTAGGTAACAATATTCATTTTGTATTACAGATAACATTATATATTTGTATATTATATTCTCAACAATTGACAAAATATTTTCCTATAAATTATCTTATTTCATTTGAGTTATTTCACAACTTAATAAGATTGGTTGATGATAACAATTATCTTTATTTTGTAGGAAGGGATATTTCAAAAATATTGAAAACAGATCACTTTTTATGGAGTGCTTTCTTTGTGTGAGATAATCTTCTATATTGTCTCACATATAGAACTTCACGTATTTTAATTCATTTGTTCTGCATAGCAACTGTAGGAAGTGGAAATTACTGTCAGGAAAACCACAGAGGTGCAGAGAGATCAAGTCCAAGGTCACACAATGAGCAAGTAGTGGAGTCAGATGAGAATTCACCTGCATGTGTGTGCATGTGCCCAGCAAAAATACTGGAGTGTGTTGCCATTTCTTCCTCCAGGGGATCTTCCTAACCTAGGGATCAAACCCGTGTCTCTTGCGTCTCCTGCATTGCGGGCAGATTCTTTACCATTGAACCACTGGGGAAGCCCAAGAATCCACCTCAGTTCATTTCAGTTCAGTTCAGTTGCTCAGCTGTGTCCGACTCTTTGCGACCCCATGGACTGTAGCATGCCAGGCTTCTCAGTTCATCACCAGCTCCCGGAGCTTGCTCAAACTCATGTCCATTGAGTCGGTAATGCCATCCAACTATCTCATCCTCTGTTGTCCCCTTCTCCTCCCGCCTTCAATCTTTCCCAGCATCAGGGTCTTTTCCAATGAGTCAGTTCTTCGCAGGTGGCCCAAGTATTGGAGTTTCAGCTTCAGCTTCAGTCCTTCCAAAGAATATTCAGGACTGATCTCCTTTAGGATTGACTGGTTTGATCTCCTTGCTGTCCAAGGGACTCTCAAGAGTCTTCTCCAACACCACACTCCAAAAGCATCAATTCTTCTGTGCTCAGCTTTCTTTATGGTCCAACTCTCACATCCATACATGACTACTGGAAAAACCATAGTTTTGACTAGATGGACCTCTGTTGGCAAAGTAATGTCTCTGCTTTTTAATATGCCTTCTAGGTTGGTCATAGCTTTTCTTCCAAGGATTCTTTTCTTTTCTGCTCCTTGAAAGAAAAGAATCCACCTAACTTAGGTCTAGCCAAAAGTGCTGAACCATCACACCTCTCTGCCTAGCCAAGCTTTAGCAACTTGCCCCAGGAAATTTGGCCACTAACTGTTGGATCCTACATGGGTTTTCATACTCCCATCAGAGTGCTTTTCCATGTTGCATTTGGTCGTAACTTCTCTTACTATCTTTATTATATTCCATATTGCAGTTTACTGATTAGCTTATGTATTTCTTATTTTTCCTAACTTCGAAGGTTAGCTTCCTTCTACAGGAGAAAGAAAATGATGGCTTTTATTATTTCCTACATTGTCTGGGAGGTGGCTCAGTGGTAAAGGATCCTCTTGTAATGCAGGAGATACAAGTTCAGTCTCTGGGTATGGAAGGTCCCCTGGAGTAGGAAATGGCAACCCACTCCAGTATTCCTGCCTAGAAAACTCCACAGACAGAGAAGTCCGGCTGGATACACTCCCTGGGGTTACAAAGAGTCGGACCTAACTGAGCATGTGTACACCTTGCCTGGAAATTCTAAGATAAGAGGGAGCCAGTTAAAATGTATTAAACTGAATCAAAGTTATGGAACTTCTTGAATATTTTAGGCCCCAAATTTGCAAGTGGAATTTTGGTGACATGAAAGTAATTGACAATGGGAAGGGGACGGTGATTAAAACAGGGGAAAAGGATTGATATGTTAGGAAAAAATGAGATAGTAATGTTTATACAGTCTTAACTACATGCCGGACACTTTTCATGGATCATCCCATTTAATCCTCAGAACATTCTATTATTATCTGTTTGTGTTTTTTTTAATGAATGAGAAGACTGAGGCACAGAGATTATGTGACCAACCCATAAATGCAGGTGTCTGTAGGTATGTGTGTATGTAAAAGAGAAAATATTAGAGATTGTTTAGCCTATCTCCCACACCAACAACTCCCAAAGGTTTTTCTGACATGTTTATGTGATTTCCATCAGATATTTCCTATCTTAAATGGCCTCTCCTACTGATTTTTTCTCCTTCAGTCCAGTCTGTGCATGGCACCACAACTGTCTTCCTAAAATATGCATTTGATTCTTCTCTTCCTCACTTACAGCTAATGCGGCCTGTTACATGTTAAATATAACCTTCTTTTACATTTTCATCATAATTTCTGCCTCCTCTCCCAGACCTTGTATTATGATTATATTTTTAAACCCTCTTTTGACTCTGGATGGACCACATTCTTTAGTGTCCTTGTGACTTTATCCGCTTGTTCTCTCCACCTGGAATGCTGTTTGTTCCCCTCCTTTTTTACCTGTAGAATTATACTCATCCTAAAGGATAAAATTCAAATGTATTTCTTGATGAAGCCTTTCATGATCCCACAGATAGAATTAATGTATCACTCTATTGATATATACTTTAATGTAATGAAGACAATAATAGCGTCACTGACTCAGTGGACACAAGTTTGAGCAAACCTCAGCAGACAGTGAAGGACAGGGAAGCCTGGTGTGCTGCAGTCCACGGGGTCACAAGGATTTGGACATGGCTTATCAACTGAACAACAACAACAACAAAAAATCAATATTATATCCTTAGAGCACCTTTTCCCCTCTTTTGGCTTATTCAATAGTTCTTTGGGTTTATAGAGTCTCCAGGGAAGTTCCCTGGCCACTCTGGGCCCTGAGCCCCTGGGACAAACGCAGCATTGCTTCCTGTCACCACACTGCGTTCCACAGAGCTCTGAGTGAGGATGCTCCTTTTCTTAAAAGGAAGAAAGTGATTGTGGTATAGTGGATTTATTATGTTTTGTTGGCTCAGGTGCACAGCAAAGTGAAGCTGTCACACATGTGCCTGTGTCCACTCTTCTAGAGTCTTTTCCCGTATAGGGCGTTACAGAGTGCTGAGGGGAGTTCCCTGTGCTGTGCAGTAGGTCCTTATTGGTTATCTGGTTTACACATGTGCTGTGCTCACCTGCTTCTGTTGTGGCTGACTCTGTGTGGCCCCGTGGACTGTAGACTGCCAGGCTCCTTTGTCCATGGGCTTATCCAGACAAGAATCCTGGAGTGGGTTGCCATTTCCTTCTCTAGGGGATCTTCCCGACCCAGGGATTGAACCCATGTCTCTTGCATCTTCTGCATTGGCAGGCGGGTTCTTTACCAACTGCGCCACCTGGGAAGCCTTATTTTATAAATATATATACCCATATATATTTATAAAATATATCAATATATTGGTATATATGTATCTATGCCAAGCCTTTGAATGAGGAGATTTTCCCCAGAAATCTGAACTTGGTGCCCATCCTTGGAGTTCATGCATCATATAATGACCTCCTGTAGGTATACTACCCGCCACCTCACTGCCCCAGTGCATTCCCCAACTCAGAATCCACTGTCCTATATTCAACTTCTGAGATTAGCTGTCTTCCCTTTCCCTGGCTCCAGACAAAAGATTAATTCCTCTCCTTTCTCTGACAATAGAGCTTACTTGTTAATAGAATGATCCAGACCATAAAAATGCAAATATCTGTTTAGATTAGGGGAAGCTCACAGCATCTTCTTGCTAAAGGGGTAACAGCAAAGCACCACTTAGATTTTCATCAGGTCTTCCTGTTAGTTAAGTCTCCAGTGAGGCGCCCAGTTTAAAAAACAAAAATGCTAGAACTTATCCATAAGTGAGAGCTGCTCTTTTTTTTTTCCCTTAAACAAATATTTTTAATTGAAGGATAATTGCTTGACAATATTGTGTTGTTTTCTGCCATACTTCAACATGAATCACCCATAGGTACACAAATGTCCCTTCCCTGTACCCCATCCCAGCCCTCTAGGTTCTCACAGAGCATTGGTTTTACAGCAAATTCCCACTGGCTCTCTGTTTTATATATGGTAATATGTATGTCTGTCTCAATTCATCCCACCCTCTCCTTCTGGCACTATGTCCACAGATCTGTTCGCTATGTCTGCATCTCCATTGCTGCCCTGCAAATAAGTTCATCACTACCATCTTCCTAGATTCCACATGTATGCGTTAGTATACAATATTTGCTTTTTTCTTTCTGACTTCCTTCACTCTGTATAATAGACTCTAGATTCATCCATCTCATTAGAACTGACTCAATTGCTTTCCTTTTTTCTGGCTGAGTAATATTCCATTGTATAAATGTACAACAGCTTCTTTATTCATTCATCTGTCCATGGACATCTCGATTGCTTCCATGTCCAGCTATTGTAAATAGTGCTGCAATGAACGCTGGGTTATGTGTGTCTTTTTCAATTGTTGTTTTCTCAGGTTATATTCCCCATAGTGGTATTGTTCAATCAGATGGTAGTTTTATTCCTAGTTTCTTAAGGAATCTACATTTGGTCATCTATCGTGGCTGTATCAATTCACATTCCCACCAACAGTGCAAGAGGGTTCCCTTTTCTCTACCCCCCTCTCCAGCATTTATTGTTTGTATATTTTTTGATGATGTTCTTTGATGATGGCCATTCTGACCAGGGTGAGGTAATATCTTATTGTAGTTTTAATTTGCATTTCTCTGTTAATGAGCGATGCTGGAGCATCTTTTCCTATGTTTATTAGTTATCTGCATGTCTTCTTTGGAGCAATGTCTGTTTGGGTCTTCTGTCCACTTTTTGATTGGGTTTGGGTTTTTTTGGTATTGAGCTGCATGAGCTGCTTGTATATTTTGAAGATTAATCCTTTGTCAGTTGTTTTGTTTACTATTGTTTCCTCCCATCTGTGACCTGCCTCCTAGAGTAATGGAAATAAGGACAAAAATAAACAAGTGGGACCATAAACTTAGATTTTGCACAGCAAAGGGAAAACTATAAACAAGGTGAAAAGATGGCCCTTAGTCCTGCTCTTTGTAAAGGAGTCACTTGCTAGACATTTTACAATTATGCTGCCATCATTCAAACATCAAAAAATTTCTTCAGGTTTTCAGAGCTTGTAACCTGATCTTTTTATTCCCAAAGAGAGCAAATACTTATACTTGAAAGTAGATTTGATTTTGGAAGGAGACCAAAGTTATTTGGCTTAATTTTATGAATAAAATCAGGGTGAAAGGCTACTTTTTGGTCCAAAAGAAGGTGCAACCATAAAGTAATGACATTGATTTTGTGTGTCTTACCAAGTCCCAAAGGAATATCCAAATACAGTGTGAAGAATGGGTATCAGGTAAATAAGTATGTAGTTTTCAAACGTGACTGCGGTGAGAATGGTGAATGTGGCTGTGGTGAAATGACAAATCTGAGTACAAATATACTGGGGTATTTGCAATTGATCCGTCTTATTACTGTCTCTGATGGTATAGCTTGCATCTTATGTCCAAAATTCTTGCTAAGAATATCTCTCAGTAGACTGGTGCTTCTCAAATTCAACGTGGACATGAATTCTCTAAAGTTAAAATGCAGATTCATGAAGTGTGGATGGGGCCTGAGACTAAGCATTTCTAAGCAGCTCCCGGATGCTGAGCCAGAGAGACTTTACTCTGAATGTCACTGCCCCAGGTTCTCCAAACCTGGTAAATCCTGGTAAGCCAGTTATATCTTGGTTTGCATGACTATTGCTACACACATTAAGCTACAATGTTCCTTAGCAAAATATTTGTTTTGTACTTGTGAACTTAGCTTCAGAACAGAGCATTTCTGAGTACTTTGTCAATGAAGAAGCAGCAAACACCCTGTGCTATTTCCTTAGATTGGATGCCTTTGTTACGCAGAACATTAACAGGAGGACTTCCCTGGTGGTGCGGTGGATAAGAATCTGCCTGCCAATGCAGATGATACGGGTTCAACTCCTGGTGTGGGAAGGTTCTGCCTGCCACAGAATAACTAAGCCTGCATGTCCCAACTACCGAACCTGTGCTTTAGAGCCTGCAAACCGCAACTACTCAGCGCACGTACTGCAGCTAGTAAGCCCACACGCCTAGAACATTGCTCTGCCATAAGACGAGCTGCCACAATGAGAAGACTGCACACCACAATGAAGAGTAGCCCCCCACTTACCACAACTATAGAAGGCCCTCGTGAAGCAACGAATACCCGGAGCAGCCAATAATAAATAAATAAAATTATATATAGATATATGAAGGACAGAGCAGGAGTTTCTATGGAAAAAAGTAATATAAGTGTTCAACCTCATTACTTATTACATGGCAGATATTATCACATGAGAAAAAGCAAGGTCCCTTTTGATATACTGAAAATTGTTATTTCTGATTTCACAATGTTTGAAACTGATGTAACGAAACTTCTCTTGTTGGCTAGCTAAAAAGAAAATCCTATTTCACAGCTAAAACGTGAACAGCTAAGATGTAATTGGAGGACTAACTTTCAAAGCTTCAAAAGTGCAGCTGTGAAACATAACTTTGGAGTGCAATAAAGCCAAATAGCTGTCATGCTAATAATGATATCACAAATAAAGATGAGAATGATTTTGTTAGAATATTTGAGTATTTAAATACCTTTGCTAAGGCTACCTGCTTAACTGAGAATTTAAGTTGTCTACGGGGATTGAGGGCAGGAGGAGAAGGGGACGACCGAGGATGAGATGGCTGGATGGCATCACGGACTCGATGGACGTGAGTCTGAGTGAACTCCGGGAGTTGGTGATGGACAGGGAGGCCTGGCATGCTGCGATTCATGGGGTCACAAAGAGTCGGACACGACTGAGCGACTGAACTGAACTGAACTGAACTGAACCATATATGTGCCTATTGAATACCTGCTAAAAGGATGAATGTAACATTGTCATTTTTCAAAGGGTTATTTTCTGTTACATAATATTTCCTTTTACTTAATTTTTCAGATTATAAAAAAATTGGAAAAATATTAGAAAATACAGAAAAAATATGAAAAGTAAAATATATGTTATTAAAAATTCAACTATTGTTAACATTTCTATGTTGTCTTTTAAATTTCCCTTGACCTACTTCTAAGAATTATCATTTCTCACATCTTTTGTTTTTTAAAGTCTTTTTTTTTTAATGTGGACCATTTTTAAAGCCTTGGATTGAATTTGTTACAATATTGCTTCTATTTTATGTTTCGGTTTTTCGGCCGTGAGTCATGTGGGATATTAGCTCGGCAATCAGGGATTGAACCCACACCCCTTGCTTTTGAAGACCAAGTCTTAACCACTGGACCACCAGGGAAGTCCCTGTTTTTCATATCTTGACGTACTTTATCATTTTTTAACTGTGTAAGTACATCTTGTGGGCCAGGGTCAAGGTAGATTTCAGGTGAATTTTTACACCTATATTGGCCTGGGGTAAATTTCAGAAACCCACAATAACTGTACACATGATGTGTGCATGTTTGTTTGTGTATTAAGGTGGGGACTGGGGCTTTTCTCTGGGATGAGCTCTTGCTTAATATTTGAAGTCCCCTTCAGGCTGGAGTAAGGAACTGGAGAAGCTGGAATTCCATCTAACTCTGTAGGTATTAGTAGGCCGATGACTGCTTATAACTGATCAGGTTTATATCCCCAGAGATACTCATGTGCACATTGTGTTTCGCTTTCTCAATTTTGTAAAAAAAAATCTTGTTGTTGTTCAGCTCCTAATTCATGCCTGACTCTGAGACCCCATGGACTGTAGCATGCCAGGCTTCCCTGTTCTTTACTATCTCCCAGAGTTTGCCCAAGTTCATGTCCATTGGTAGATGATGCTACCCAAACATCTCATCCTTTACAGCCCTCTTCTCTTGCCTTCAGTCTTTCCCAGCATCAGGGTCTTTTCCAATGAGTTTGCTTCTCACATCAGGTAGCCAAAGTATTACAGCTTCAGCATAAGTCCTTCCAACGAGTATTCAGGGTTGATTTCCTTTAGGATTGACTGGTATGATCTCCTTGCTGTCCAAGGGACTCTCAAGAGTCTTCCCCAGCACCACAGTTTGAAAGCATCAATTCTTTGGCACTCAGCCTTCTTTATGGTTCAACTCTTACATCTGTACATAATAACCAGAAAGACCATCTATATGGACGTTTGTTGTCAAGGTGATGTCTTTGCTTTTTAATATGCTGTCTAGGTTTGTCATAGCTTTCCTTCCAAGAAGCAAGTGTCTTCTAATCTCATAGCTGCAGTCACCATCCACAGTGATTTTGGAGCCCAAGAAGAGAAAATCTTTCACTGTTTCCACTTTTCCCCCTTTTATTTACCATGAAGTAATGGGACCAGATGCCATGATCTTTGTTTTTTGAATGTTGAGTTTTAAGCCAGCTTTTTCATTCTCCTCTTTCACCTTTATCAAGAGGCTCTTTAGTTCTTCTTTGCTTTCTGCCATTAGAGTAGTATCATCTGCATATCTGAGGTTATTGATATTTCTCCCAGCTCTTGATTCCAGCTTGTAACTCATCCAGCCAGGCATTTTGCATGATGTATTCTGCATATAAGTTAAATAAACAGAGTGACAATATACAGCCTTGATGTATTCCTTTCCCAATTTTGAACCAGATTTTTGTTCCATGTCTGATTCTAACAGTTGCCTCTTGACTTGCATACAGGTTTCTCAGGGGACAGGTAAGATGGTCTGGTATTCCCATTTCCTTAAAAATTTCCCACAGTTTGCTGTGGTCTACCCAGTCAAAGCTTTAGCATAGTCAATGAAGCAGAAGTAGATGTTTTTCTGGAATTCCATTGCTTTTTCTATGATCCAACAAATGTTGGCAATTTGATCTCTGGTTCATCTGCCTTTTCTAAACCTAGCTTGTATATGTGGAAGTTCTCTATTCAATCACTGCTGAAGCCTAGCTTGAAGAATTTTGAGCATAACCTCACTACTACAGGAAATGAGCACAACTGTCTGGTAGTTTGAACATTCTTTAGCATTGCCCTTCTTTGGACTGGGATGAAAACTGACCTTTTCCAGTCCCGTGACCACTGCTGGGTTTTCCAAACTTGCTGACATACTGAGTGCAACATTTTAACAGCATCATTTTTTAGGATTTGAAATAACTTAGCTGGAATTCCATCACCTCCACTACCTTTGTTTGTAATAATGCTTCCTAAGTCCCACTTGACTTCACACTCCAGGATGTCTGGCTCTAGGTGAGTGACCACACCATTATGGTTATCCCAGTCATGAAGACCTTTTTTGTATAGTTTTTCTGTGTGTTCTTGCCACCTCTTTTTAATCTTTTTTTACCTCTGTTAGATCCTTACTATTTTTGTCCTTTATCATGCCCATTCTTGCATGAAATGTTCCTTTCATATTTCTAAGTTTCTTGAAGAGATCTCTAGTCTTTCCCATTGTATTATTTTCCTCTATTTCTTTGCATTTTCATTGAGGAAGCCATTCTGATCTCTCCTTGAGAGAGATATCCAATAAATTTTTTGGATTATATTAATTTTAGAATGAGTGTGACTGGTTATTAAAATCTGTTGCATATTTATATTATCTGTAAAATAAGGTACATCAACTGTGTGTTCTTAATTTTTTTGAAGTTCTGAGATTTGAAATCTTGTAGCTGTTTTCTTTATTCACATCTTGCATGTAAATAGATCCATTCTGTTTAATACCTTTATTGAGAATAATTTAATTTTCAAAAGAAATCAAAGTATCTTTTATTAGCAACAAATGGAAAATTTATTGATTTCTTTAGCCTTTTTCTGGTCATTATGGCCTTAATTACTCTGATGCTATCAAGGAGAAGAGAAATGTACAAAATACTTTTCATCTAGGAAATATTTTAAAAATTACTTTCTGAGGTTCAGAGGATTTGAGGGAGAGGTAAAAACCGCAGTTTATTCAGGGGCCTCTGGACCTCTCTGTGCCTGCTGCGCTGATGTAGCTGTGACAGCCTAAATGTAGGCATACATGGCGCACTGATAGGATCTACACAAAAGATGGCATTACATTGAAACACCTGTGAGAGATATCCCATATAATAATGGCTTCGGGGGAAAGAAGGCAAGGGAAACATATGCAAGATGGTGGAGTAGAAGGATGTGCGCTCATCTACTCCTGTGAGAACTCCAAAATTACAACTTGCTGCCGAACAACCATGGACAGGAGAATGTTGGATCCCACCAAAAAACGATGCCCAATGTCCAAGGGCAAAGGAGAAATCCCAGCAAGACAGTAGGAGGGGCAAAATTACGTTTAGAATTAAACTGATACCTGCCATAGATGCTTGAAGGGCTCAAACAAAACCTTGCATGTTCCAGGACCCAGAGACCCCACAGAGACTGAGCCACACCTGTGTTTGGGTCTCCTGCAGAGGCATGGGTCATGAGTGGCCTGCTGCAGGGGGAGGGGCTTTGGGTGCAGCTACCTAGGTCACACAGCCTCTTGGAGGAGGTTGCCCTTAACCCCACCATACAGCTGCTGGGCAGACAGCCCACAAACTGCAGAACAATTATACCAAAGAAATTCTCACACTGTTAAGAAAGTTCTAGGATCCACAACAGATTTCCCAACCTGGGGATCTGGCAAAGGGATTGAGAACTCCCAGAGAATTTGACTTTGGAGGCCGGTGGATTTGATTATAGAACTTAACACAGGACTGGGAAAACAGATTCTTAGAGGATACAAACAAAACCTTGTGTGCACCAGGACCCAGGAAGAAAGGAGCAGTGACCCCACAAGAGACTGACCCAGACTTGCCTGGGAGGGCCCAGGAGTCTCTGGCGGAGGTGTCGATTGGCAGTAGCCTACTACAGGGTCTGGGGAACTGAGTGTGGCTGTGCGTGCATGGGACCTTCTGAAGGAGTTCGCCATTATCTTCATTACCTCCACCGTAGTTTGGTCTCAGGTCAAACAACAGGGAGGGAACACAGCCCCACCCATCAACAGAAAATTGGATTAAAGATTTGCTGAGCACTGCCCTGCCCATCAAAACAAGACCCAGTTTCCCCAGCGGTCAGTCTCTCCCATCAGAAAACTTCCAAAAGTCTCTTATCCTTATCCATCAGAGGCCAGACAGACTGAGAACCACAATCACAGAAAACTAATCAATCTGATCACATGGACCACAGCCTTGTCTAACTCAATGAAACTATGAGCCATGCCATGTAGGGCCACCCAAAACAGATGGGTCATGGTGGAGGGTTCTGACAAAATGTGGACCACTGGAGAAGGGAATGGCAAATCACTTCAGTATTCCTGCCTTGAGAACCCCATGAAAACACAAAGAGATAGGACACTGAAAGATGAACTCCCCAGGTCAGTAGGTGCTCAATATGCTACTGGAGATCAGTGGAGATGTAAGTCCAGAAAGAATGAAAGGATGGAGCCAAAGCAAAAACAGCACCCAGTTGTGGATGTGACTGGTGATGGAAGTAAAGTCCAATGCTGTAAGAGCAATACTGCATAGAAACCTGGAATGTTAGGTCCATGAATCAAGGCAAATTAGAAGTGGTCAAACAGGAGATGGCAAGAGTGAACATCGACATTTTAGGTATCAGTGAACTAAAATGGACCGGAATGGGTGAATTTAACTCAGATGACCATTATATCTACTACTGTGGGCAAGAATCTCTTAGAAGAAAGAGAGTAGCCATCAGAGTCAACAGAAGAGTCTGAAATGCAGTACTTGGATGCAATCTCAAAAATGACAGAATGATCTCTCTTTGTTTCCAAGGCAAACCATTCAATATCACAATAATCCAAGTCTACGCCCCAACCAGTAGTGCTGAAGAAGCTGAAACTGAATGGTTCTGTGAAGACCTACAAGACCTTATAGAACTAACACCCCAAAAAGATGTCCTTTTTTTTTTTTAGTTTTTTATTTTTTTAATTTTAAAATCTTTAATTCTTATATGCGTTCCCAAACATGAACCCCCCTCCCACCTCCCTCTCCATAACATCTCTGTGGGTCATCCCCATGCACTGGCCCCAAGCATGCTGTATCCTGCGTCAGACATAGACTGGCGATTCAATTCTTACATGATAGTATATATGTTAGAATGCCATTCTCCCAAATCATCCCACCCTCTCCCTCTCCCTCTGAGTCCAAAAGTCCGTTATACACATCTGTGTCTTTTTTGCTGTCTTACATACAGGGTCGTCATTGCCATCTTTCTAAATTCCATATATATGTGCTAGTATACTGTATTGATGTTTTTCTTTCTGGCTTACTTCACTCTGTATAATTGGCTCCAGTTTCATCCATCTCATCAGAACTGATTCAAATGAATTCTTTTTAATGGCTGAGTAATACTCCATTGTGTATATGTACCACAGCTTTCTTATCCATTCCTCTGCTGATGGACATCTAGGTTGTTTCCATGTCCTGGCTATTATAAACAGTGCTGTGATGAACATTGGGGTACATGTGTCTCTTTCAATTCTGGTTTTCTCGGTGTGTATGCCCAGAAGTGGGATTGCTGGGTCATAAGGTAGTTCTATTTGCAATTTTTTAAGGAATCTCCACACTGTTCTCCATAGTGGCTGTACTAGTTTGCATTCCCACCAACAGTGTAGGAGGGTTCCCTTTTCTCCACACCCTCTCCAGCATTTATTGCTTGCAGATTTTTGGATCGCAGCCATTCTGACTGGTGTGAAGTGGTACCTCATTGTGGTTTTGATTTGCATTTCTCTAATAATGAGTGATGTTGAGCATCTTTTCATGTGTTTGTTAGCCATCCGTATGTCTTCTTTGGAGAAATGTCTATTTAGTTCTTTGGCCCATTTTTTGATTGGGTCATTTATTTTTCTGGAATTGAGCTGCATAAGTTGCTTGTATATTTTTGAGATTAGTTGTTTGTCAGTTGCTTCATTTGCTATTATTTTCTCCCATTCAGAAGGCTGTCTTTTCACCTTGCTTATATTTTCCTTTGTTGTGCAGAGGCTTTTAATTTTAATTAGATCCCATTTGTTTATTTTTGCTTTTATTTCCAGAATTCTGGGAGGTGGATCATAGAGGATCCTGCTGTGATTTATGTCTGAGAGTGTTTTGCCTATGTTCTCCTCTAGGAGTTTTATAGTTTCTGGTCTTACATTTAGATCTTTAATCCATTTTGAGTTTATTTTTGTGTGGTGTTAGAAAGTGATCTAGTTTCATTCTTTTACACGTGGTTGACCAGTTTTCCCAGCACCACTTGTTAAAGAGATTGTCTTTACTCCATTGTATATTCTTGCCTCCTTTGTCAAAGATAAGGTGTCCATATGTGTGTGGATTTATCTCTGGGCTTTCTATTTTGTTCCATGATCTGTATGTCTGTCTTTGTGCCAGTACCATACTGTTTTGATGACTGTGGCTTTGTAGTAGAGCCTGAAGTCAGGCAAGTTGATTCCTCCAGTTCCATTCTTATGGAAAAGCCCAGATCCAGACGGCTTCACAGCTGAATTCTGCCAAAAATTTCGAGAAGAGCTAACACCTATCCTACTCAAACTCTTCCAGAAAATTGCAGAGGAAGGAAAACTTCCAAACTCATTCTATGAGGCCACCATCACCCTAATACCAAAACCTGACAAAGATGTCACAAAAAAAGAAAACTACAGGCCAATATCACTGATGAACATAGATGCAAAAATCCTCAACAAAATTCTAGCAATCAGAATCCAACAACACATTAAAAAGATCATACACCATGACCAAGTGGGCTTTATCCCAGGGATGCAAGGATTCTTCAATATCCGCAAATCAATCAATGTAATTCACCACATTAACAAATTGAAAAATAAAAACCATATGATTATCTCAATAGATGCAGAGAAGGCCTTTGACAAAATTCAACATCCATTTATGATAAAAACTCTCCAGAAACCAGGAATAGAAGGAACATACCTCAACATAATAAAAGCTATCTATGACAAACCCACAGCAAACATTATCCTCAATGGTGAAAAATTGAAAGCATTTCCCCTAAAGTCAGGAACAAGACAAGGGTGTCCACTTTCACCGCTACTATTCAACATAGTTCTGGAAGTTTTGGCCACAGCAATCAGAGCAGAAAAAGAAATAAAAGGAATCCAAATTGGAAAAGAAGAAGTAAAACTCTCACTGTTTGCAGATGACATGATCCTCTACATGGAAAACCCTAAAGACTCCACCAGAAAATTACTAGAGCTCATCAATGAATATAGTAACATTGCAGGATATAAAATCAACACACAGAAATCCCTTGCATTCCTATACACTAATAATGAGAAAGTAGAAAAAGAAATTAAGGAAACAATTCCACTCACCATTGCAACAAAAAGAATAAAATACTTAGGAATATATCTACCTAAAGAAACTAAAGACCTATATATAGAAAACTATAAAACACTGATGAAAGAAATCAAAGAGGACACTAATAGATGGAGAAATATACCATGTTCATGGATCGGAAGAATCAATATAGTGAAAATGAGTATACTACCCAAAGCAATTTACAAATTCAATGCAATCCCTGTCAAGCTACCAGACACATTTTTCACAGAACTAGAACAAATGATTTCAAGATTTGTATGGAAATACAAAAAACCTCGAATAGCCAAAGCAATCTTGAGAAAGAATGGAACTGGAGGAAAAGATGTCCTTTTCATCATGGGCAACTAGAATAAAACAGTCAAGAGATACCTGGAGTAACAGGCAAGTTTGGCCTTGGGGTACAAAATGAAGCAGGGAAAAGACTAATAGAGTTTTGTCAAGAGAACGCACTGGTCACAGCAAACACCTTCTTCCAACAACACAAGAGAAGACTCTACACGTGGACATCACGAGATGGTCAACACCAAAATCAGATTGATTATATTCTTTGCAGCCAAAGATGGAGAAGCTCTATACACTCAGCAAAAACAAGACTGGGAGCTGACTGTGGCTCAGATCATGAACTCCTTATTGCCAAATTCAGACTTCAATTGAAGAAAGTAGGGAAAACCACTAGACCATTCAGGTATGACCTAAATCAAATCCCTTACAATTATACAATGGACAGGACAAATAGATTCAAAGGATTAGATCTGATAGAGTGCCTGAAGAACTGTGGATGGGGTTCATGACATTGTATAGGAGGCAGTGATCAAGACCATCCCCAAGAAAAACAAATGCAAAAAGGCAAAATGGTTGTCTGAGGAGGCCTTACAAATAGCTGAGGAAAGAAGAGAAGCTAAAGGCAAAGGAGAAAAGGAAAGATATACCCATTTGAGTGCAGTGTTCCAAAGAAGAGCAAGGAGAGATAAGGAAGCCTTCCTCAAAAATCAATGCAAAGAAATAGAGGAAAACAATAGAGTGGGAAAGACTAGAGATCTCTTCAAGAAAATTAGAGATACCAAGGGAATGTTTCATGCAAAGATGGGCTCAATAAAGGACAGAAATGGTATGAAGAGGTGGAAAGAATACAGAGAACTATGCGAGAAAGATCTTCATGACCCAGTAACCACAATGGTGTGATCACATGCCCAGAGCCAGACATCCTGAAATGCAAAGTCAAGTGAGCCTTAGGAAGCATCACTATGAACAAAGCTAGTGGAGGTGATGGAATTTCAATTGAACTATTTCAAATCTGAAAAGATGATGCTGTTAAAGTGCTGCAGTCAACGTGCCAGAAAATCTGGAAAACTCAGCAGTGGCCACAGGACTGGAAAGGTCAGTTTTCATTCCAATCCCAAAGAAAGGCAATGCCAAAGATTTTCAAACTACTGTAATATTGTACTCATCTCACACGCTAGCAAAGTAATGCTCAAAATTTTCCAAGTTAGGCTCAATTGTACATGAATTGTGAACTTCCAGATGTTCAAGCTGGTTTTAGAAAAGGCAGAGGAACCAGAGATCAAATTGCCAACATCTGTTGGATCATAGAAAAAGCAAGAGAGTTCCAGAAAAACATCTACTTCTGCTTTATTGATTATGTCAAAGCCTTTGACTGTGTGGATCACAACAAACTGTGGAAAATTCTTCAACAGATGGGAATACCAGACCACCTTACCTGTCTCCTGAGAAATCTGTATTCAGGTCAAGAAGTAACAGTTAGAACTGGACATGGAACAACAAACTGGGAAAGGAGTATGTCAAGGCTGTATATTGTCACCCTGCTTATTTAACTTATATGCAGAGTACATCATGTGAAATGCTGGGCTGGATGAGCTACAAGCTAGAATCAAGACTGCCGGGAAAAATATCAATAACCTCAGATATGCAGATGACAACACCCTTATGGAAGAAAGTGAAGAGGAACTAAAGAGCCTCTTAGTGAAAGTGAAAGAGGAGAGTGGAAAAAGTTGGCTTAAAACTCAACAATCAAAAAACGAAGATCATGGCATCCGGTTCCATCACTTCATAACAAATAGATGGGGACACAATGGAAACAGTGACAGACTTTATTTTTTTTCAGCTCCAAAATCACTGTATATGGTGACTGCAGCCATGAAATTAAAAGACTCTTGCTCCTTGGAAGAAAAGCTATGACCAACCTGGACAGCATATTAAAAGCAGAGACATTACTTTGCCAACAAAAGCCCATCAAGTCAAAGCTATGGTTTTTCTAGTAGTCATGTATGGATGTGAGAGTTGGACTATAAAGAAAACTGAGTGCTGAAGAATTGATGCTTTTGAACTGTGGTGTTGGAGAAGACTCTTGAGAGTCCCTTGGATAGTAAGGAGATCAAACCAGTCCATCCTAAAGGAGATCAGTCCTGAATATTCATTGGAAGGACTGATGCTGAAGCTGAAACTCCAGTACTTTAGCCACGGGATGTTAGAACTCATGAAGAACTGACTCAATGGAAAAGACCCCGATGCTGGGAAGGATTGAAGACATGAGGAGATGGATATGACAGAGGATGAGATGCTTGGGTGGCATCCCTGACTCGATGGACATGAGTTGAGTAAGCTCTGGGAGTTGATGATGAACAGGGAAGCCTGGCGTGTTGCAGTCCATGGGGTCGCAAAGAGACAGACATGATTCAGGGACTGAACTGAATTCTGGGGAAAGGTTAATGAGTCACTCACATGTTTTCATGTTTAGGTAGAGGCTGATGCTCAAGTAATTGATCAACTGAAAAACTGATTTAATGCTTAGGTTCTGGGGTCTAAGAAAAGTGAAAAAGTGAAAGTGTTAATCGCTCACTTGTGTCCTACTCTTTGGGACCCCATGGACTGTAGCCCGCCAGGCTTCTCTGTCCATAGAATTCTCCAGGCAAGAATACTGGAGTGGATAGGTATTCCTTTTTCCAGAGGATCTTCCCAACCCAAGGATCAAACCCAGTCCCCTGCATTGCAGGTAAATTCTTTACCATCTGAGCTGCGAGGGAAGCCCTCAGTAATTCAACCCAAAGCATCAGCTTTTGTCTCTCCCTGCTCTAGGACATTAGTGATTTTAAAACACAAAACAAGAAAACCCAGAAAAGCCAATAAAGGCAATTAAGGTTTTTAGAAATACAATCCTAGATTCATCCTCTAGGGATGGATAGCGAAATACCATTTTTCTCGTAGGAATACTTCAATAAGACAAATTTCTTAAAAAAAAAAAGTTCTAGAGACTATCTACATATTAGCTTGAACTTACAAACTGTCATTTTCTTAGTTCAAGATGTCTAAATATCACCAAGTTCGTGTTGTTTAGGCTAATATTTTCTTAATAACTCATTCTACCATATTCCATTAAATCAGTTTTTTAGTTGATCAATTACTTGAGCATCAGCCTCTACCTAAACATGAAAACATGTAAGCGACTCATTAACCTTTCCCCAGAATTCAGTTCAGTCCCTGAGTCATGTCTGTCTCTTTGCGACCCCGTGGACTGCAACACGCCAGGCTTCCCTGTTCATCATCAACTCCCAGAGCTTACTCAACTCATGTCCATCGAGTCAGTGATGCCATCCAAGCATCTCATCCTCTGTCATCTCCATCTCCTCATGTCTTCAATCCTTCCCAGCATCAGGGTCTTTTCCAATGAGTCAGTTCATGAGTTCTAGCATCAGGTGGCCAAAGCATTGGAGTTTCAGCTTCAGCATCAGTCCTTCCAATGAATATTCAGGACTGATCTCCTTTAGGATTGACTGGTTTGATCTCCTTGCTATCCCAGAATAAAGAGAAAGCTACGATTTGTGAGCGAGGACCTGGGCTGCCCTGCCACATGTGACCCTATGAAGGGGCAGCACCTCTCAGGCAGTGGGGAGAAGATGCTTAGGTTCTGGGGTCTTAGGGGACCATGGAGAAAGGTCTCCATGCCCAGGCCTTCAAAATTGCACTTGAATAAATGATACGGGCCTGGTGAACAGAATGTACTCAAGGCTTGTGGTCTTTCCTCACATTTTGCAGATCATACTCATATACGGCCCTAGGAAGAACTTCTAAAACAAGATTGAGTTTGCCAAGCAGCTATGATTCCCACTGTACCACAAACATATAAGATTCAGTTTGAATTTTCCCTCAGCTTTAGCGGATACGGTGTTCTATAGACAGAATTCTGGGACTACTGATTCATGATCTAATTGTATGAACACCATGAATAAAATATCAGGCCATAATGTGTTTGAATTTTTCACTGACTTTTCTTAATCATAGTATCTGATTTTTGTGGCTCACATATGGTGAGACATTTTCTTAGACACCAACTGGAATACCTAGGATGGCAGAGATTTTGGTCCTTCCAGATAGGAGAAGTAGTCTGGGAAACGGGCCAACACACTGACAGTTCATGGACATTTTTACTGTTTTGTTTTTACAACAATGGGCAGAATATTTATTATTGTCCTAATGTTTAAAGAGATCCAAGAAATAGAGCAGTCAGTCACACTGACTCAGTTTCTCCATCTGGTTCTTCCTGAATGTGGTGGTACAGACAGTTTTTTGTTACCCCTAGTCATTTTCCAAACTTTAAAATTTCATTGTCATAAAAGGTGGTTCCATATGCGGTTATGACTTAGGGGGCATCCCGAAGGAGTCTGGGCAAAGAGATGTCTCCTACTGTTTCCTTGAACTCTACCTTAAGTGATTCATGTCTATATGCTGAAAAAAAAAATTTTTTTTTTGCTGCTGTTATCCTCTCTAAACAACTTACTGTGGATAATTTTTTATCAGAATTCCTTATTCCTATTGATTGAACAGATTTGATCAATATTAAAAAATGTTCAAGGCAGTCAGCCTAAGGAAAGAAGAGAGAAGACATAGAAAGGAAAAGAGAGAGAGATGTATATCATGGAACTTTACTGTGTAAATGTTTCAATCACCTATATTAGAGACCTCATGAGTTTTCTGTCCTCCAAAGAAACTTAAGAATCATGCTATAACCAATTTTCAAGAACGGCATGAGGTAATGGTGGGATATTGTTTTCCTGCTACTATATGAACTCTTTTATTAGAGTTTAAAAAGAATTTTTCTTTGGTTGTAAAGATGGGGAGCCACATTTGGTATGAAATATCTCTAGAGTAGTTATTAATAACTTAAGGGTGCTTAGCTTCATCTTTCAACATTTGCGTGATGAATATATTTCACAGAATTCAGCAAACAACAAAAAACCCCAACAGAACTCCCCAAGCCCCACCTAAACACAGCTTAAATGGTAGGCACTTAATTTTCCTCCATTTCAAGATCCTAAGTATGAGGCTCCAGAGTAGGTTTAATGCTTCAGCAATATTAGGGTTCTGAGTTGGCATTCTGTGACTTGCTTGCCTTCCCTTATGGTCACGATATGGGTGCAGCAGCCCCAAGCATCGGGTCCTCACAAGAGAATTTAACAGCAGGAAAGAGGAGGGGTTTCTTGTTTTTTTTTTTTTAATCATCAGGGGAGAAAAGCTTTCTCAGATATCTGGGAAGACTTCTTTCGTCATCTTATTAGCCGGCACTGGGTCAATTTCCTCTGCCCTAGTGCAAGGGTAGCCCGGATGGGGAGTATCTGCTATTTTTCGTCTGTATTTGTTAACAAAAAAGAGGAAGATGGGGAAAGATCTCAGATAAGTACTCTTTAGATCCATCCTTCATTTCTACCAAATGTGTTTCCTTGAGTACATTTCTAAAAAAATACGTCATTTTCCTGCTCTTAAACTTTCAGGCTTTTTTATAATTGGAGCAGAGCAGCCCATGGGGTTGCAAAGAGTTGGACATGACTGAGCGACTGAACTGATAGTTGATTTACAGTATTGTGTTATTTTCAGGTGCACAGCAAAGTGATTTGGAGATATATATATATAATATGTGTGTATATTATTTTTCAGATTCTTTTCCATTATAGGTTATTACAAGATAATGAATATAATTCCTTGTTGTTGTTGTTTGATCGCTCAGTCATGTCCGACTCTTTGTGACCCCATGGACTGCAACACGCCAGGCTTCCCTGTCCTTCACCATCTCCTGCAGTTTACTCAAACTCATGTCCATCAAGTCAGTGATACCATCCAACCAACTCATCCTCTGTCACCCCCTTCACCTCCTGCCTTCAATCTTTCCCACATCAGGATCGTTTCCATTGAGTTGGCTCTTCCTATCAGGTGGCCGAAGTATTGGAGCTTCAGCTTCAGCATCAGTCCTTCCAATGACTATTCAGGACTGATCTCCTTTAGGATGGACTGGTTGGATCTCCTTGCAGTCCAAGGGCCTCTCAAGAATCTCCCAGTGCTATACATTAAATCCTTGTTGTTCATCATTTCAGTAACTTTCACTGCTAGTGAATACAATAAAATCCAGCCCCCCTCCCTTTACTCTCCAGTGGCTGCTAAATGAATCTGGAACAGACCCAGAGCATTCCTCTGTTCATACCTACACTCATGATGTTTCCTCCTCTTGTAATCTCTTCTCCACAGTCTCCCACTGTATGCCAATTTAGACATCAATGCTCAGCTCCAAGGCTGCTTTCTCCATGAAGCCTTCCCAGCTTCCCTCCACCATCTGTGATTTCTCTTTACTCCCAGCTTCCTCAGCAGCACTTCCTGTACACAGTAGAAACTGCCCACTCTTAGATATACCATTTGACTTTTGATTATCAGAAGACCCCACAAAGACCCAACTCAAAAGCATTGTCAGCATTGCTGAGGTGTAATCCAGATCTCGTCTCTTGCAAAGCTGCGGGTGCAGTGGTGAATTTTCTCAGATGGGCTTCTCCCAGACCCCAGCAAGGTTTCACTGTCCTTTCTCTGTGGTAATATAGGCAGTAAGTTTTGTGAACTCATTAAAAGCTGTGCTCCATTGTGGGAAATGGCTGTTAATCGAGAGATAAAACTTTAGATGAAAACTGAAGAGGTAGTTAACTTTTGATTTGAGGAGAGGAATGGGAAAGGAGTAATCCTCCAGAAAATGTGACTGCTGAGATAGCAGAAGCCTGGGAAAATACTTGCACATCCTTAAGACTGTGCTATAGATGACTTCTTACCTGGTATTACAAATATTTATGTATAGTACTCCTGAAAGGTCATTGGATTTCAGAAGGCAGGGAATAAATGATATGGTGTGGTGTAGTAGCTCTGGAGATACAGAACTGAGATTAGGTTGTAGGTCTGTCAGCTCCCCAAGACCGTTGTGACCTTTGGGAAGGTACTTGACTATGTGAGCCTTTGGTTTCCCCATCTGTAAAGAAATGGTTAAAATACATATCTCGCAGGTTACCCAGGCTATTAAATGAAATAATATTTAAAAAAATATCATGTAAACCTTAAAACTATAGATGATTAAATAATTGTCATTATTTATCTCCGCAACATCCATCATGAGACCAGGCGCTCAGAAGATATTTGTTTAATGAATGAGTGAATGAAAAGCTATCACAATGAGCTGATTATAAGAATAAACATATTTTTCTTTCCAGAAAAGTGTCTGTGAGGTTCTAAGGCATTTTCTTTGCTTGCACTACTAAAATGTGGAAATCAATAAAAATCATTACTGAGAATTAAATACTAGTAGATTATATCAACTTTAATATGAAGCCAAATTTCTTGTATGAATACACTGGCTATTCATAAACTGCTGGGCCTACACTTCTACTGTTTACAGCATTACTGGAGCCCTTCATGAGCACCACAGCTTTGCAGTTCCTCTGGGACCATCCATTATCCCACGGATCCATTATCATCTATAATTCTCTCTAAAAACCTAATAAAATTGACTGTAAGAAGCCTGTGCTGTGTATTGTCTTCAAACATAACCTTCTTCACATCTTTCTTGAGTGTTGAGACTTTTACAGGATCTGGGATTATTGGAATGGTAGCTTTCTCCCTCCGCTTGTGCTTCAGATTTATACCTCTCCAAGGTAAGGAGCCAGGCGCTGCAGTCTGGCTGCAAAGAGAGCGTGGGAATCTATAAATAGCTTTACACTGCCCCTGAGCCTCCCAGACCTGATGGGTGGGCATGAAATGGTTTAGTTTTTCTATGACCAGCTCTAACAAGAGAATTCTTTACCTCTCTGTGAAGAACATGCTTTATTTCAGTTAACTATTTTGCTGACCCCTGTGAATGTTGTCTTAAATCCCAAGAGGTGCTTTGCAGATGTGATTGAGTTAAAGATCTTGTCATGGTGAAATTGTCCTGGTTTATCCAAATTGGCCCTAATTATAATCACAAGAGTTCTTATTACAAGGATTGACTAAAAGGAGGGTAGAAGGTCAAAGGTGAAAGGTAATGTGATGACAGAAGCAGGGAGAGAAGAGGCGATGTGAAGGAGGGCATGGGGTGAGGAATGACAGCCCCTAGGAGCTGGAGAAGGCAAGGAACAGATTCCCCCTTGGAGTCTCCAGAAGAAACTTGCTCTGCTGACACCTTGGTTTTAGCCCAGTAAGACTTACTTGTGTGGTAGTCGCTCAGTTGTGTCCGACTCTTTGCGACTCATGGATGGCTGTAGCCCACCAGGCTCCTCTGTCCATGGGATTCTCCAAGCAAGCACACTGAGGTGGGTTACCATTTCCTTCTCCAGGGGACCTTCCCAACCCAGGGATTGAACCCAGGTCTCCTGCATTGCAGGCAGATGCTTTACCCTCTGAGCCACCTGGGAGGCCCAAGACTTACTTATTAGGACATTTAAATTTCAGAATTGTGAGAGAATCAATTTGTGTTGTTTCAAGCCATTGTGTTTGTGGCAATTTGTTACAGCAGCAATAGGAAACTCATACAGTTGGTCTGGTTTGAGTGGTGGGAGCCTGGGTGGTTGGTGGTGAAGGTTTTCTCCCTCCACAATCCAGGGCATTCTAGCCAGCCCAGAAACAGGAGCTCCTTAAACCCCCACATTGGCTTTAGGTTTCAGGTGTCAGGAGCCTATTTGGTAAAACTCGTCCTTCATTCTTCCTTCCAGTGTATCTTCAGTTCAGTTCAATTCAGTTGCTCAGTTGTGTCCGACTCTTTGTGACCCCATGAATCGCAGCACACCAGGCCTCCCTGTCCATCACCAACTCCCAGAGTTCACTCAGACTCACGTCCTTCGAGTCCATGATGCCATTCAGCAATCTCATCCTCTGTCGTCCCCTTCTCCTCCTGCCCCCAATCTCTCCCAGCATCAGAGTCTTTTCCAATGAGTCAACTCTTCGCATGAGGTGGCCAAAGTACTGGAGTTTCAGCTTCAGCATCATTCCCTCCAAAGAAATCCCAGGGCTAATCTCCTTCAGAATGGACTGGTTGGCTCTCCTTGCAGTCCAAGGGACCCTCAAGAGTCTTCTCCAACACCACAGTTCAAAGGCATCAATTCTTCAGCGCTCAGCCTTCTTCACAGTCCAACTCTCACATCCATATATGACCACAGGAAAAACCATAGCCTTGACTAGACGGACCTTTAGTCTTACTCTTTTATTAAAAAATTTTTTTTAATTTTTTTAAAAATTAAAAATTAGTTAATTAAGTTTTAAAGTTTTGGCTGTGATGGGTCTTCATTGCTTTGCATGGGCTCTCTCTAGTTGCAGCGAATAGGTGTTACGGTTCGTTGCAGTGCATAGGCTTCTCACTGCAGCAGCTTTTCTTGTTGCAGAGCACAGGCTTTAGACATCAGTGGCTGCAGTTCATGGGCTCAGTAGTTGCAGTTCACAGGCCTAGAGCTCTGACTCAGTAGCTGTGCTGCACAGGCTTAGTTGTCCCAAGGGATGTGGGATCTTCCTGGACCAGGGATCAAACCCATGTCCCCTACATTGGCAGGCAGATTCTTAACCACTGGACCACCAGGGAAGTATCTATCTCTTTACTCTTAAAATAAGTTATTTTCTTCATCTTCTTTCTCAAATAGATCATGATGGCTTGTAAAATCTAGAATTAGAAACAATGGCAGGAGTTGTCCCCCTTCCTCAAATTCAGGTAGGGTTTAATTCTCAGATGTCTTTTGAAGAAGAATGGAAATGTTTTTATTTCATCCTTCTCATGCAGCAAGAAGAGGAAGATAAGCATGAAACAAGATCACTCATGTTCTGCTGCACCGTGACATCCCAGAAGTTCTCTGTACCTGTTCTTTGTTTTATGGCAGAATTGGAATCACTGCTAAGGTTGTATGCCCAAACCCCTCCTTGTATGTACTGAGAACTGATGCTGAAAGAGAAAATATTCTGTATTGTTGGCAGAGTTCTGGCAAATTATTGTCCATTGTGATTTCTCGTTTGGGCAAAACTTAATCATGATCCAAGTTTTATATTAGAAAAATGCATATAAAAAGTGATTGCAAGTATTATGTAAGAGTTAGAAAACATCTTATCTATCCAAAGTCATAATTTCCAAATATAACTCCTTTCTGAGTTGGCAGCACATATGTCTGACTTAGGCCTACTATGAACAAGAGTGGTTGAGTTATTGAAACTCCATTAATCTAATTTGTTTAAATGGAAGTAGTACCTTATGCCTGGCTTAAACAGAATTCAAATGAAGAGAGAGGAGAAATATTATTTGATGTAATTAAGATGTCAGACCCTACTCATTTATGAAAAGATGCAAAGTCAACAAAAGAAGCCCTGTGGTGTAGCGTTTGGCTTTGAAAATGCTAAATAAATGGAAAAATAATCGAGTGGTAACAATCATAGATATGTGATGCTTGTTCACAATCTTCAAATGCAAAAATTTCTCTATCTACCTTCTTTCTTTCTGTTGATGCACACCTCACTAAAATGTATAAATGAGTCTCATTTGCTCTTCTAGACTGTGGCCTATGGTGCTAAATCCTAGGAGCCTTTAGTGTAAGCTAAAGAAAACTGTCAATACCATACATACATCTAAACGCTGCCAATTTAAAACCTTATTACTGGAGGCCATAAGCTCTGGAATTATCCTTGTCAGATCTAAGGAAGCAGCCAACCTTCCCAGCAGTCTCTTTGGCATCTCTGAACTTCTGTGTCATTGCTTTTTAGGGCCAGGAGTAATGGCGAGACAATTGCATGGTGCTCCCTCTCTTCACTTCTGTTTCTAAGGGTCGGCATGACCTCCAGTGTGACAAAATCAGCTAGTTGTTCAGTGAGCCAGGTGTCCTTTGAGAAGCTAAGAAAAGGAATAACAGTGCCATGGAGTCATTAGTGTACTCTATATTACAAGCCATAAATGACAGCTCTGAGTGGGTCTATCCTGCTTGGGAGTCTGTCACTTCGTGCTGGAATCATCTCAGTGCAGGTGGGAACCAGCATCTCACCAAACATCTATGTTGTCAGGTGGAAAAGCCAGCATCCATGGGGCTAGGAATTGGAGCAAGTCTAAGAAAGCAGATTTAAAATGGGAAGAGGAAGATAATGGTATGAACTGATAAAATTTTCTATAGATGTTGGCTGCCATAACTGGAAACATCACAGGCATACCAAATCCTGCTCACCATATCTCCCATCTGTGAAAACTAAATAAAGGTAGAAACAAAAACAAAAGTAAACAGCAGGTTGTTGTTGTTCAGTCACTAAGTCGTGTTTGACTCTTTGCCACCCCATGGACTGCAACACGCCGGGCCTCCCTGTCTATCACCAACTCCTGGAGCTTGCTCAAACTCATGTCCATTGAGTTGGTGATGCCATCCAACCATCTCATCCTCTGTTACCCCCTTCTCAGGCTGCCCTCAATCTTTCCCAGCATCAGGGTCTTTTCCAATGAGTCAGCTCCTTGTATGAGGTGGTCAGACTGTCGGAGCTCCAGCTTTAGCATCAGTCCTTCCAATAAATATTCAGGGTTTTACTCATCTAATACTGGAGTTGGTTGATCACGTCAGCTCCTGAAATCCTCCAGTCAGTAAATTCTGCCTTTGCATCATTGCCAAATTGCCAGATATTGGTTAAATGATCCCTAATTACATTTCTCACTCAGAATCAAGAGTGTAGGTCCAGTGAGCCTCTGTACCAATTTTTTCCTAACTTCTTATCTATTCTGTACATGCTATCCAGCACAAACTCTTCCTCTCGGCTCTCTCCTCCCTCTTTAGCCAGATCTTTCCCCAAGAGTGATTCAGCTGCATTTTCCACGGAGTCTGGGGCATAGGCTTAATGAGAATAAAAGATAGTTTGCAGGAGAGAGTAGGTCCCAGACACTGTTGCTGCTTCTAAACTATCCGTGCTGCTGCTGCTGCTGCTGAGTCGCTTCAGTCGTGTCCGACTCTGTGTGACCCCATAGAAGGCAGCCCACCAGGCTCCACTGTCCCTGGGATTCTCCAGGCAAGAACACTGAAGTGGGGTGCCATTGCCTTCTCCGAAACTATCCGTGAGCCCTGGGGTATCCTAATCTTTGGAGTGTTATCGCCTAAACTTCCAGAGTTCTTTTCCTAGATGAAAATCTTGTGACTTTTAAATACTATTTTATTTT
This sequence comes from Capra hircus, assembly GCF_001704415.2. Classification (NCBI taxonomy): domain Eukaryota; kingdom Metazoa; phylum Chordata; class Mammalia; order Artiodactyla; family Bovidae; genus Capra; species Capra hircus. The sequence goes on from NC_030814.1 coordinate 22,857,987, forward strand.
ATGAGAATCATGGGTAGAATTATCTCAAGTACTTAGTAAAACAGCTTCTTGGTTCCAGTTATTTGGGTCACATATCAGTCAGGACAGGTTGGGCTGTAGTAACAAATATCCCCCAAATCTCGGTGGCTTGAATCAACAAAGGCTAATATTTCACTCACACAATACAGGTATTATAGGTTGGAAAGGGGCTCTGCGTCTCAGAGTCATGCAGAGACCCAGATGACTGGAGCTCCATCATGACACGTGCTTCTAGATTGCCTTAGGTCAAGGGAACTGTGCTGAGCTGTGTAAGTGTTTGCAAAGCTTCCACTGGAAGTAACACATCAGTTGATCACGTTTAATTAGCCAAAGCAAGTCCAGGTTATGTCTGCTTTGTGAATTGGAATGTTTCTGAATAACCCTAATGAGTCCTAGAGTTAGACTTTGCCTTTTTGTATTGCCAGGTCCTATGGGTTAGGCTCTGTGATTTCCTCTCATTTTTATGAAACTTGTCTATATATCTTCTCACAACTGCTCTTTCTACTTCTTTTCTGTAAAGCAACTTGCCTTCTCATTAATGAGATCACTGTCCGTGAAATTCCTCCCAGTACAACCTTCTCCTTTATCTTTCCTTTAGCATAAATACGGGCTTCCCTCACAGCTCAGTTGGTAAAGAATCTGCCTGCAATGCAGGAGACCCCGGTTCAATTCCTGGGTCGGGAAGATCCCCTGGAGAAGGGATAGGCTACCCACTCCAGTATTCTTGGGATTCCATTGTGGTTCAGCTGGTAAAGAATCTGCCTGCAATGTGGGAGACTGGGGTTCGATCCCTGGATTGGGAAGATCCCCTGGAGAACGGAAAGGCTACCCATTCCAGTATTCTAGACTGGAGAATTCCATGGACCCAGTCCATGGAGTCGAAAAGAGTCAGAGGCGACTAAACGACTTTCACTTTCACCTTGACTTAGCATAAACACAGGGAACACAGTCGATGTTCTCCACTGGCAATTCTAGGTTATTGTTCTGGCTGCTGAAATTCAGCAATCTCTCCTCTTCTGTCTCATACCTCCCTTCCTCTATCCTAGTTCCTGTGATATACAAAGCCCCGTGGTCCTTGCTCCCCTTAGTCAACAAATTTAATCTTGTCCATCGCTTATGATCGTGTCAGTGACTCCATACCGCCTTTACACCGACTAACCCCCAACTCCGCTCCATTTCGGATCTCATTATCTGTCTTTACAATCTCCAGTTCGGAGGCTCCTACCTCTTCCCATCATGTGTCAGTTATTCCGAATTTGTTAATCACACTGACCCTGGTCTTTACTTACAGCACAGCCTTGCCTCTGCTCTCTTTCTTCTTCTCTGTTAGCGTCTTTCTGACTTCATTTCTTTCCTGTCTATGCTGCTTTCCTTGGGCAGCCAACTCAGCAGTGTCTTTACTTATTCCCTAAAATTCCCTACTGACCTTGAACTTGCATTTGCTTCCTTGCTGGGCTGCAGAGTGCTGCTAGAGAAAGCTGTACTGATTGAGTCTGCCACAAATTCATGCTCCTTCATTTTAACTGAGCCGTCATTTCTGCTCAGCACTTCTTTTATTCATCTCTTGCTGACTCACTGCTCATCCCACACAGCAGTTTTTCCAAACATTTTTAACTCTCTTTAAGATTCAAGCCCTGCTCCAGATATGGCCCCAAAATACCTTTCCAGTTTCATCTCTCACTTCTCCCCCAAAGCTCTTCGCCTTGCACTTTCTAAACTCTGCATGTTTGCTCCCCCTTTTATCCCGTCCCCTGTTATCTCCAAAGAAAATACCACCTAATTTCCACAGGCTTTTCTCCTCTGAGAGAGGTCTTGATTTGTTATAAACAGCAATGGAATTTTTATTACCTCTTATGGGACTTAGCAAATATTGCCTTATACTAGGTTCTTGTACACATGTACCATCTCCCATTTTTATTGTATGTTTCTTGAGAGTAGAAACCATGGTGGTTTGTATACATAGCATTTATAGATAGTGTGTTGCCCTTTGTAGATAGCCAATCAGTTGATGTTTGGTGAATGTACTGGAGAAATGAATATTAGGTATCTGGAAAATAGGGTTTTTCTCCCTTTCATCTCCAGAAGGAGTGAAAGTAATATTAAAGGAAGTTTTTAAAATCTGTTTTTATTATGTACATTTTAATGTAATAGTTGCAGTATTGGATGTAGGTGCTGATAGACTGAACATGTTTGGAGAGTGTTAAGAGTTATGTGAGGCTTCCCAGGTGGTGCAGTGGTAAAGAATCAACTGCCAATGCGGGAGACACAGGAGATGCAGGTTCGACCCCTGGGTTGGGAAGATCCCCTGAAGCAGGAAATGGCAACCCACTCCACTATTTCTGCCTGGAAAATTCCAAGGACAGAGAAGCCCGGTAGGCTACAGTCCAAGGGGTCCCAAAGAGTTGGTTGTGACTGAGCACACACTCCCAAGTTATGTGAAAGAATCCCAGTTCATATCGTGTGCCTGGACTCTGTAGTTTTTCCTCTAGGCTGGTTAATTAAGGTCTGTATTCCAGTTAGCTTTATTTTTCTCTTTTTATTTAATATCTGAATCAATGAAGACAATAGCTTATGTGTAGAATTCTGTCTTACAGCAGGCTGCTTTAGGTTCTGGTCTCCTAAAATACATTTGGTTTAAAAGTAGCTACTACCTTTCTCAGATTTGCATGTCATACCTTATCACAGTCTGAGTATGGAATTATTTGAGAGAGAAGACAAATGGTAGTCAAATGGAGAGCCCGAATGTCTCCTTTATTATTGGTAAAACTAATGTTGGAGAATGTGAGCACAGTGGGATTCCTATTTTCATACTGGAGAATCAGACCAGCGCAGCCACCATAGGCAGTGCCTCCCCACACAGGGGCTGCCCCTATACCACTTCCAGCATGGACGAGCAGAGCAGAGCCCCAGCTTCCAGTGCTGGTGAAGAGCTACACGTGCAGCTGGCCTTTCCCTATACCTGCAAACAGGTAGGCTTCCTACATGATGAGAAAGCAGGGTAGAGCAAAAGATGTGAGTGCTGGGGGGAAAACACTTCCTCATGGAAACCAGAATGGAGTAAGAATATTCCTATGCACCACTACTGAATATGATGATACAGTGTTTGCACCCATGAGATGATTTCTGGTCACCAACAATGAGCATTTGAGTTACTTCTGTCCCTGATTTGAGTGTACTTCATTTTTTTTTTTAAATTTTATTAATGTATAGTTGATTTACAGTGTTGTGTTTAATTTCTGCTGTACAAAGTGATTCAGTTATACATATACATATATATATATATTCGGTTTATCACAAGATATTGAATATAGTTCCCTGCGCTTTGCAATAGGACCTTGTTATTTATCCATACTATATATAATAGTTTGCAACTGCTAATTCCAGACTCCACATCCATTCCTCATGTCTGTAAGTCTGTTTTTGTTTGGTAAATAAGTTCATTTGTATTGTATCTTAGATTCCACATGTAAGTGATATCGTACAGTATTTCTCTCTCTGTCTGACTTCCTTTGCTTAGTATGATAATCTCTGGGTCCATCCGTGTTGCCTCAAATGGCATTATTTCATTCTTTAAAATGGCTGAATAATATCCCATGATATATATATCATATCTTCTTTATCCATTTATCTGTTGATGGACATTTAGATTATGTCTGACTCAAGTCACTCAGTCATGTCTGACTTTTTGAGACCCTATGGACTCTACAGTCCATGGAATTCTCCAGGCCAGAATACTGGAGTGGGTAGCCTATCCCTTCTCCAGGGGATCTTCCTGACCCAGGAATTGAACCAGGGTCTCCTGTGTTGCAGGTGGATTCTTTACCAACCGAGCCATCAGGGAAGCCCAGAGTGTGTCCATATCTTAGCTACTGTAAGTATTGCTGCTATGAGAATATGGATGCATGTATCTTTTCAAATTATAGTTTTATCAGAGTATATGCCCAAGAGTGGGATTGGGGATCATATGGCAACCCCAGTTTTAGTTTTGGAGGAATCTCCATACTGCTTTCCATAGTGGTTACACCAGTTCACATTCTAGGTGGTACTTCTGATAGTAACCAAATAGTATATAATTATTTTCCACTTTTATTTAACCCTCTTAAGATATTAAAATTAGATGAAATACAATTATCTTCTTAGGAAGAAATCAATTGATGTACATTATTACTTTGCCAAGCTCAACCACATAGCATATGGGAATGACAGTCCCTAATCTAAATAGTCAGATGAACAATTATGTGGAGACTGCAATGTCACCACACAACTGAACACTTTGTTGATATGAAATTAATACAAGTGGAAGGAATTTAGCCAAGACAAAACCCATCCTGACATTTTTTGACCCACAGTAAAGTCCTTCCCATAAAATGTTTAAGGTTTCATATACATTATTTTCAAAATATCTCTTCCTATTTGCTCTATTTACTATATTTTTTCCATATTTGCTTATTTATTATATTTGTTGTTTTGGCTCCATTAACTGATCAATCCAATTAAACAACCAATATGTTGAGGTAAAGAATTGGTTTGGCAGTTCAGTTAATGGGCAAGTTGTTTCTTGAATTTACTGTTGTTTAGGCTTTCCTCTTAACCCTTGCTTAATTAATCATGGTATTTTTGGTTTACACTACCTGGTTTTACTATCCTCTTTCCTTCTTTTATGCTTTTAAATATTGAATCACAGATCACTCCCATATTTGCTGAGACTTTGCTCCTGCCTGTCTAAGGTCTCCATCCTGACAGTTCTTTCATTCCCTCCCTCCCTCCTCCAACAACACCCTTTGAACTTGTTAAGGTCTTCAAGCACTTGAACTTTCTGATTTCTTTTTTAAGCATTCTTTATTTTTATTTTCTGATGTGGACACTTTTTTTTAAAGTCTTTATTGAACTTTGTTACAATAGAGCTTCTGTTTTATGGTTTTTTGTTTTATTTTGTTTTGTTTTTTTGCTGCAAAGAATGTAGGATCTTAGCTCCCTGATCCCCACCCCCCACATTGGAAGGCAAAGTCTTAACTGTCAGGGAAGCCCCCTTCTGATTTGCTTCACCCCACTGGTTCTGCAGAGCTTTCTGTTCTGTAGTGCACATGCATTCTTTGTTTGCTCAATATTCCTTGAGGGAATCACTCCTACCCTAGTTTTTAGTTCATAGATTGAGTAGTGCTGATATCATCCCCTGATCCACTGATGGGCATGTGGCCAATCATAATACTCAATTTGTTTAGGCATAATGATTAATTCAGGGGTACACACATCAAGCCATGTTTGATCGGCATTATTGGGGGAGAGACATCCACTCTCTCTTGGGTGCTAAGTAGGTGAAACAAGACCGTTCCTGCTGTTGATCATTTTGGCTTAGGGAGAACCATTAAGGGAGAACCTGTTAAAGAATAAAGCCTACACAGAGAAAAATCAGAGCTTCGAGATAATGTTAGGTCCCAGTTCAAGCAAATAAAATCAGATATACCCAAAGCGACATTTATTCTTTCAATTTTCAGTTTCATGAGCCAGCAAACTCTTGTTTTTCTTCTTAAGCCAAATTGAGTCAGGGTTCTAATACACTTTCTTTCTTCTTTAGTTTCGAGGCCATCGAATACAATTTGGGCCATTTTTTCCTTTTGGCCACTTCTCTCATTTCCCTGACACAGATATTTTGGTATCTTGTATGCTGTGGACTAGGCCCCCCACCTTTTTCATGTCTAAGCTGCCGAGCACTGATAAAGAGTACTAAGAAGTTACCAAGGTTGGTGTCACTACAACCTGATGACTTTCATTCTCAGGTAGGCCTGCAGGGCTGCCTGTTGATTCCTGACTACATGCCATGAAGTTTTCTAGGCACTGAAGATACAGAAAAGAATGTCAGTTAAGACTGCTGCCATATGAAACATTCTGCTAAGGCAAACAGTCAAAAAGCAAGAAGGCAAATACTTGAATGGTGTAATTTCAGGCAGTGATAAATATTATAAAGAAAAGTACAGATATAAGGCTAGAAAGTGACATGGGGTGGGAGGTTATGCAGTGGAAAGAAGAGTTGTTTCGCTTTGAATAGAAACATGGATGAAATGAGTGAATTAGCTATGCAAGGTCCCTCGTAGGAACAAGAAGACCCATATCCCTGAGGCAGAGACAGACATGGAGCGTCCCAGTGATGAAAATGGAAGGTTAGTGACTGGAGTGCAGTGAAGCAGCAGGAAATGAGACAGTTCAGAAAGGCAGCCATGTGCTAAACCAGAGAGAGCCAACCATCGGCTGAAATGGCTGTCTGGGTGTGACACGACCACATTAAACAGAACACGTCTAACCCTGAGCTCCTTACATTTCCTCTCACCCACCAACTTCTTGCTCTGTTTATTTCCTGTCTCAGAAAAATGGAGCTACCTTCTGTATGGCCAGAACTGTCATGGTCCTCCTCAACTCCTCTTTTCCCTTCTGCCTTTCATCGAGTCAGTCACCAGTCCTTACCAACTCTACCTCTTCAGTTCAGTTCAGTTCAGTTGCTCAGTCGTGCCTGACTCTGCGACCCCATGGACTGCAGCACACCAGGCCTCGCTGTCCATCACTAAATCCCGGAGTTCACTCAAACTCATGTCCATAGAGTCAGTGATGCCATCCAACCACCTCATCTTCTGTCATCTCCTTTCCCTCCCACCTTCAATCTTTCCCAGCATCGGGGTCTTCACCAGTGAGTCAGTTCTTTACATCAGGTGGCCAAAGTATTGAAGTTTCAGCTTCAGCATCAGTCCTTCCAATGAATATTCAGGACTGATTTCCTTTAGGATGGACTGGTTGGATCTCCTTGCAGTCCAAGGGACTCTCAAGAGCCTTCTCCAACACCATAGTTCAAAAGCATCAATTTTTAGGCACCCAGCTTTCTTTATAGTCCAACTCTCACATCCATACGTGACTACTGGAAAAATCATAGCCTTGACTAGACAGACATTTGATGGCAAAGTAATGTCTCTGCTTTTCAATATGCTATCTAGGTTGATCATGGAGAAAGCAATGGCAACCCACTCCAGTACTCTTGCCTGGAAAATCCCATGGATGGAGGAGCCTGGTAGGCTGCAGTCCATGGGGTCACTAGGAGTCAGATATGACTGAGAGACTTCAGTTTCACTTTTTACTTTCATTATTATCTGGAGAAGGAAATGGCAACCCACTCCAGGGTTCTTGCCTGGAGAATCCAGGGATGGGGAAGCCTGATGGGCTGCCATCTTTGGGGTCACACAGAGTCAGACACGACTGAAGCGACTTAGCAGCAGCAGCAGATTGATCATAGCTTTCCTTCCAAGGAGCAAGAGTCTTTTAATTTCATGGCTGCGATCACCATCCACAGTGATTTTGGAACCCCCCAAAATGAAGTCTGTCACTGTTTCCACTTTTTCCCCATCTATTTGCCATGAAGTGATGGGACCAGTTGCCATGATCTTAATTTTCTGAATGTTGAGCTTTAAACCAACTTTTTCACTCTTCTCTTTCACTTTCATCAAGAGGCTTTTTAGTTCTTCTTCGTCATCTGCATATCTGAGGTTGTTGATATTTCTCCCAGCAATCTTGATTGCTATTGAACCAGTCTATTGTTCCGTGTCCAGTTCTAACTGTTGCTTCTTGACCTGCATACAGGAGGCAGGCAAGGTGGTTTGGTATTCCCATCTCTTGGAGAATTTTTCTCAGTTTGTTGTGATCCACACAATCAAAGGCTTTGGTGTAGTCAATGAAGCAGAAATAGATGTTTTTCTGGAACTCTCTTGCTTTTTCTATCATCCAGGGGATGTTGGCCATTTGATCTCTGGTTCCTCTGCTTTTTGTAAATCCAGCTTGAACATCTGGAAGTTCACGGTTCACGTCCTGCTGAAGCCTGGCTTGGAGAATTTCGAGCTCTAGTCTAAGTTTGCCCTCCAGCCTTTCTGCCAGAGCCTTTGTTCAGACCTTTCTCACTGGGTAGTGCAATGACTTCTCTTTATCTGTCCTTGCTCCCTGGAAGGTTATCCTTCATATCACTATGACTTTTCTCAATTATAAATTTGATTTTGTTACTTCATTACATAAATTTCTCTTAAGTATTCCTTACTGCCTACCATCCCAGCTCCTTCACATGGCCTGTAGAGTCTTTCACAGTCTGGCCCTTACCTCTTGCCTCATTGCTTCTTCATTCCCCCCTCTCATAGTTCCTCAGGTCTGCTGAACTGTTCCTTGCTCTGTGCTCTGCAAGCTTGCACTCACCCTCAGGAATGCCCACTACAGCTTTTACTTTCTTGGATAATGCCTAGCTATTCTGCAAGTCTCAACTCAAAGGTTCCATCTTTTCTATGCCTGAAGAACTCCATGTTTAGCTGTACCCTAGCAGTTTGCACATGGTTTTGCAACTGATTGCGTGTCTGTTTTTTTATTGCAAATTGTCCAATGGCAAATTATTTGGGGGATGAGTCATTTCTTTTTTCTCTAGTGTATGGCATAGTATTGGATACAGTGTGTGTTTGATTGCTCAGTCAGGTCCAACTCTTTATGACCCCATGGACTGTGGCCCACCAGGCTTCTCTGTCCATGGGGTTCTCCAGGCAATAATACTGAAGTAGGTTGCCATTTTCTCCTCCATTGGATACAGTGGCTATCCAATCATTTTGAGCAAACAACATTATAATCTTTGTGAAATTCCTCCTTTAGAAACACCAGTTATGGGGATCTTCCTGACCCAGGGATCGAACCCAAGTCTCTCACATTGCAGGAAGATTCTTTACCATCTGAGCCACCAGGGAAGCCGTATTATTATAAACACTAGTTCAAGAATGTAATGCTTTTTTGAAAGCAGTTTAGACTTTTCTTTTTACTGTTTTATTTGTTATTATATAAAAAATTCACATGTATTTAAGGATGCACAGGCACTAACACATTTATAGTCATATATCTCTTGAAAGTCCATCTATAACCTAGTTGTCTAACTTTTTTAGGGCACCGTCTTGAAATTTATTTTCCCAATTAATAAAATCATACCCTTTGTGGTTATTATTACTCCATGGGGTGCAAGCACAAAATTTAAAAGTTCAATTAAGATACATAAAACAAAACAGTGGCAGTTAAAATAACATATTTGAAAACTTTCAGCTTAAAATGATGCCCCAATGGGGAAGAGCAATTTAAAAAGATATGTATATATACACACACACACACACACATATGCACACACACACATACATACACAGAAGAAGTTATGAAAAAATGTTAATGATTTTAAAATAATAATTTCTGTATCACAGAAAACAGTCATAGATTTATAGTTTGCTCTTTTAAATCATCATCTCTTCTTTTGTGTTCACTATCTCATTCCTAATTGTATAAACAGTTAATATGCATACCATTATTTAAAAAACTGAAAGACTTAGTCACTTTCTTCTAAATATTTTTGATGGAAGGACATTCCAATTACAATAGGAGGGTGCCAATAGAAATCTAAAGATTGAGAATGAAATCCTTTATGAACAGAAGTACATTCTTCTGTCAAATAAGAATTCTACCTACCTTAAAATTCTGGCTGACTTTGTCTTTAATATTTTGAAATAACCAGAGCTCTTTTGCCTTTTATTTCACTGTGAATTATGTTGTTGTGGGCTTTTGGCTAAAAAAGTAGACGTTGAATGAAAAACATTTAGCTAGCCAATGAGAAAAATCAAGACAGTGAGAGGAGATATAAAAACTTGTCTACACGATGGTGGGGATTGGTGACAGAAAAGCATTTTATTTCTTAAAAAATGTTATTCAAATACCTTGAAGGGAAGTAGGTTTGTGAGCTTCTGGATAGCATTTCAGGTAGTTTTCCACCTCTCCAATAAAATAGACATTTATCAAGAGCCTGTCATGTGTAAGACCTCACGGAAGATAGAAGGCAGAATAAGGTATCTGGCTTCAAGGAGTTTATAACTGTACTGGGTTAAAGAAAATATGTACATGGATAGAACACGGGGAGGTTAAGCTTAGTGAACTGAATGTAGAGGTTTAACTTGTACTCTCCTGAAATAATGCTGAGTAAAGAAATCGAGTAAGTATGAACTGAGAGGCATAACAACAATGGGAGAAGATACAACAACAGAGCAAGTCATTTTCAGAAGATAGAAATGGATCAAAAAACTGGCAAAGATGATAAGCTGATTCCAAGTGCCTACAGGTGGTGACAGTGATGAGAAACAAGTGAAATTTTGCTACATGACGCCAGAGAGTCTCCAAAATTAAAGATACTTGGTATCCTTGAATACAGAAGTACAGCATGAAATTGAAAACAGGAGGAATTAGTTGGAAATTTCTGTAACAAGAAACTAGAACTCCTTGGTCCTTTTTGCCTCTCTGATGTTAACAGAAAACATCGATTTTTGAAAAAACAGAACGGAAAGTTTACTGTGGATGGTGGGAGGGAAGATATTATATTGAAAACAGGACAAAATGAAAGTCTTTATACTGCATGGTGAGACTTGCTTGCCTCCCTAAGCTACTTGACTTAAGAAGCAGCTTACAGACAGGGAGGTGGCAAAAATACACAGAAGAACTGTATAAAAAAGATCTTCACAACCACGATAATCACGATGGTGTGATCACTCACCTAGAGCCAGACATCCTGGAATGTGAAGCCAAGTGGACCTTAGAAAGCATCACTATGAACACAGCTAGTGGAGGTGATGGAATTCCAGTGGAGCTATTTCAAATCCTGAAAGATGATGCTGTCAAAGTGCTGCACTCAATATGCCAGCAAATTTGGAAAACTTAGCAGTGGCCACAGGACTGGAAAAGGTCAGTTTTCATTCCAATCCCAAAGAAAGGCAATGCCAAAGATTGCTCAAACTACCACATAGTTGCACTCATCTCACAGGCTAGTAAAGTAATGCTCAAAATTGTCCAAGCCAGGCTTCAGCAATACATGAACCATGAACTTCCAGATGTTCAAGCTGGTTTTAGAAAAGGCAGAGGAACCAGAGATCAAATTGCCAACATCTGCTGGATCATCAAAAAAGCAAGAGAGTTCCAGAAAAACATCTACTTCTGCTTTATTGACTATGCCAAAGCCTTTGATTGTGTGGATCACAATAAACTGTGTAAAATTCTGAAAGAGATGGGAACACCAGACCACCTGACCTGCCTCTTGAGAGACCTGTATGCGGGTCAGGAAGCAACAGTTAGAACTGGACATGGAACAACAGACTGTTTCCAAATAGGAAAAGGAGTACATCAAGGCTGTATATTGTCACGCTGCTTCTTTAACTTCTATGCAGAGTACATCATGAGAAACGCTGGACTGGAAGAAACACAAGCTGGAATCAAGATTGCTGGGAGAAATATCAATAACCTCAGATATGTAGATGACACCACGCTTATGGCAGAAAGTGAAGAGGAACTAAAAAGCCTCTTGATGAAAGTGAAAGAGGAGAGCGAAAAAGTTGGCTTAAAGCTCAACATTCAGAAAATGAAGATCATGGCATCTGGTACCATCACTTCATGGGAAATTGATGGGGAAACAGTATCAGAGTTTATTTATTTTGGCTCCAAAATCACTGCAGATGGTGATTGCAGCCATAAAATTAAAAGACGCTTACTCCTTGGAAGAAAAGTTATGACCAACCTAGATAGCATATTGAAAAGCAGAGACATTACTTTGCCAACAAAGGTCCGTGTAGTCAAGGCTATGGTTTTTCCAGTGGTCATGTATGGATGTGAGAGTTGAACTGTGAAGACAGCTGAGCGCCAAAGAATTGTTGCTTTTGAACTGTGGTGTGGGAGAAGACTCTTGAGAGTCCCTTGAACTGACTGCAAGGAGATCCAACCAGTCCATCCTAAAAGAGATCAGTCCTGGGTGTTCATTGGAAGGACTGATGCTGAAGCTGAAACTCCAATACTTCGGCCACCTCATGCGAAGAGTTGACTCATTGGAAAAGACCCTGATGCTGGGGAGGGATTGGGGGCAGGAGGAGAAGGGGACAACAGAGGATGAGATGGCTAGATGGCATCACCGACTCGATGGACATGAGTTTGAGTGGATTCTGGGAGTTGGTGATGGACAGGGAGGTCTGGTGTGCTGCAATTCATGGGGTCGCAAAGAGTCAGACACGACCGAGTGACTGAACTGAACTGAACAGGCAGGGAAGTGGAAAATTTTCTCTGGAGGTTCCAAAGTATCATAGAATGTCTGTATGTTTGTCCAGAGACTGATCTAAATCACTCATTTAAAGAGCATGTCTCTAGTCAACAGTGAAACTCACCAATTGCTAAATTCCACTTTATACAGTTTCCAAGCAACTTTTTATTTTCACTTTTAAATGTAAGTAGGCAAGCAGCTCAGCAGATATCTGAATACAGCCTCCATCAAAAATGGCAAAGGAAAAGGGAGACAGTAATCCAGAAAGAACTAGAAGAGAAATAGAGATATAACAAGAAATTGAAGAAATGCAGCCTTCTTCCATCTCAAAGCCATTAACAAAATTCTCAGAAAGTTGAAAGAACATATCATATCTGTGAATCAAGAGCAAGTTATTGTTTTTAAAAATCAATCAGAACACAAAAAATTAAATCTTGGAAATTAAACATAAGATAGCCCCCAACAAAAAGCACACAAAAACTCAGCCAAAAAAATCCCCCAAACAAACAAACAAAGCTGGATATAAAGTGTGGATGTTAAGCCCATTTTTCATAAGGTGGAGGAAAAAGACAAAGAAATGGACCAAAAGGAAGAAAAGGTAAGAAAAGCAGAAGACCGACCAATTCAGAAAGGCCAATGTCTGTCTCATAAAACATTTCCAGAGAGAGAATGGGAAGTACTGAATAACAGAATTATATGAGAAGATTTCCCAAGGCTGAAAGATGCACATTTTCACTTTGAAGGAGCCCACTGAGTGCCCAGCATGAGGGCTTCACAAGGGATTTACACCCACACACATTGCTGGAAAATTGGGGGACAAGAATATAGAGAAGAGTCTTTGAAATGCAGGACAGGAAAAGTAGCTCATCAATCAGGAATTATGACATCACACTCTTAGTGGCAACAAAGGAAGCTCAGAATTCTATATCCATTCAAACTACTAATATAAATTAAAAGTAAGTACTGCCCAGCATACCAAATACATTCTGCACACTAGATCTCAGAATAATTGTTTCCAAATCACCCATTTGTAGAAGATGGTTTTACTTTTTTTTTTATTGAGGTATAGTTGATTTAGAATATTATATTAATTTCAGGTGTATAACAGGATTAAAATTTTTTATAGATTATGCTCCATTTATTGTTATTATAAAATATTGGCTATATTTCCTATTCTGTACAATATATCCTTGTAGCTTATATATTTTATGCATAGTAGTTTGTACTTCTTGATCCCTTACCCTCATCTTGTTCCTCCTCCCTTACCCCTCCTCCCTTCTCTTTCCCCACTAGTTTGTCCTTATATCTATGAGTCTGATTTTTTTTGTTATATTCACTAGCTTGTTATATTATTTAGATTCTACATATAAGTGATATCATACATTATTTGCCTTTCTGTCTAACTTATTGCACTGAGAATAATACCATCAAGTTTCATCCATGTTGCAAATGTCAAAATTTCATTCTTTTTTATGGCTGAGTAATATTCCATTGTATACCTACTCCACATCTTCCTAACCCACTCATCTGTTGATGGACACTTAGGTTACATCTTTATCTTGGCTATTGTAAATAATGTTGCAAACACTGGTATGCATATGTTAATGTCTTTTCAAATTAGTTTTTTCATTTTTTTTCTGGATGCATACGCAGGAGTGGAATTGCTGGAGCCTGTGATAGTTCTATTTATAGTTTTTCGAGTGATCTCCATACTGTTTTCTGAATCGATTTACATTCCAACCCAGAATAAAAAAGTACTGTTTTTCATTCTAAGGTGGCATGATAAATTGACTTAAAAATGTTCAGGTTATTTCCTTTTTTAATTTGATAAAATAGATTTGCAAACACAGTTCTTCAGATATTGAGGAAACAGAGATTCATTCTGCTTAGAAGGCAGTTTTCATGGAGGAAAATGAAAGTTGAAGGATGAGCATGGCAGAGGCTGTCAACATTTGGCAATCACTGTGTACTGCTCTACCTGGCGCAGGCTCCCTGGTGGGTAGACTGGGCCCATGTGACTGGGCTGCAGCCAGTTTAAAGGGAGTGGAAGAGATATAAGTAATTTCTAGACCTGGTCCTTAAAATAAGCCTGGCAATATCCTGTGGGCATGTCTTCCCCTAAAGAATTTGGAAGTTTCTAGCACATAGTTTTATGTTAAGTGTTGGCTATTATTATTATCTCAAAAGTAGGGAAGCAGGAATGGCATCCTAGGGGAAAGTAATGGAATAACACAGGATGATAATTCTCTTTGAGGAAAGCAGGGTGTGAATGCAGGAGTGGGATATAAAGACGGTTGGTGTGTAGTTGGTATATTTGTCTGGGCTTGATCTGGGAAGGAGACACACTGAGAATGAGAGGAAATATAGGGTATATTGCAGGCAGGTGAGTGCATACCATCTGGGGAGTTGGAAAGGAGTCTATGGAAGGTTGTCACTCTTTTTCTGGGGGTGGGCCTGCGGGTCAGTGGGACTGGCAGTTGGGAAGAGAAGCTGGAGGAAAAGAGGGCTGAACAAAGACAGATGCTGCACTGGAAGCTGCCTCCATCACAACCTGTAACCTTGATGACATGAGTGCCCTGCAGAAGGCAGGAAGGTGATCCGGTAGATTTTGCATCACTGAGTGTGAATAGCAATGGAGCCTGGGACCCTCTGGCGATTGGCTTTCAGAACATAATGACTCCTGTTTCACTTTTGGCTTCCAAATCCCATGAAACTTTCTCCTGTGGTCTGCTCACTCAGAATCACACAGGATATAATAGACTCTGGAAAATGTAGGTGCAGATTGAGGTCAAATTATAGAAGGAGGTTAGCACCAGGCTGATGCATTTGGGCTCTCCTGAGCTGGCTATGGAGGGCTACTGAAAATTGACAATATTAATAGATTCAGAATTGAAAGCTATAGGACCCTCAGCTAAGTTACTCTCGAGAATGTTGATATGTTGTTAGAGTTGATTTTATTCACTATTTATTGGCCACCTACTGTGTATTTGTAAATCAATTTTACCTCGTTTCATTACTTAGGAAGGCTCACTGCATTTGTGTTTTTTTTTTTTCTGTTCATAAAGAATAATCTTTATCACTAGTACATGTTGATAATTCCAGGGACAGAGAGTGTTAGACATAGTGGATACGACTGAGTGTCATTGCCAGTAAAATAGTAATAATATCATCTGTTTTTAAAGTGCTTCAGGGCCTTTGGAGGAAAGGTATTGCTGGAGGTAGGTATAAAGTTAAAAAGGAAATTCAAGATGAATGATGTTTATATGGTGATAGCTTAATAATGTGTTTCAGAGGGACAGGTGAACTGTAGTGTTTGAGAAAAATGAGTGTTGCTACTTAATGGCACAAGCTGTCCATGTTTAATCATTTAAAAGTGTAGTTCTCCTTCTTGGCAGTGCTGGAGACAGAGGTATCATAACCCTCCAAACCAAAAAATAACTGCCCAGACTTGATTTTTACAGTGCTAGCTAGATACACTCTCCTCCAGCTGCTGAAATTCTTTCATCCTTCAGGGTCCTCATTTTTACTTCTTTCCTTGAAGACTTCTCTATGGCCTCATTCAGAAGGCATACTTCTCTTCTTTAGTTTTTGTGGAACTTTGTAGTAGATTACAGAAGACTTATTCTCTTCATATACTGCTACATTTCCACCGAGATGTAGAGCAGGGGAAGAATCAGAAAGATCTGGGTTAGAATCCTGGTTCTCCATTCATTGTGTGATCTAGGGCAAGGTGCTTAATATCTCTTAGATTCAACTGCAATTTCTTTAAGTTTTGCAAAATTGCACTGAAGTACCAACCACATAAGTATGAAATGAATGCTAATCTCATTCATTCAGCTTTTTCTTTTTTAAACTTATGACACCAGCCCCAACTGGTTTTAACCACTCTAAAGATTAGAGTGTTATCTTAATCATTGTTAAATAACAAGTAAGCTAATAAAAAGATCTTAATCATTGTTGACCCCCTCTGAGTATTTAGTCCAAGGTCTGACTGTAGGCATTCCTTGGAGTACCATGATGACATGGAAATGATCTACTTTAGTTTGAGTTCCTACTGAATAGTGCTGCTGGCAATGGGTCAAATTCCTTGTCTGGAGTCAATATATACCTTCCAAGGCCACTCCTTGTTTCATCGAAGAATTAAGGCTGCACATCTCAATGGAGCTTCTCTGGTAACATCCGCTGCTGAATGTTAAACAAAATCAAAAGTACTTCTGGAAAGAACAGAAAGGAGCTTTTGAGGTCTCTCTGTCCCTAGTTTTCATCAGAGCCCAGGGGTTGCTTTCAGAAGTAGAGTGTGATGGAGTGTTGGCTCCCAGAAGTCCACCTTCCTGTCTTGAGCAGAATATCAAAGGGAAGGCGGCCTTTCTGAGCGAGCATCCACCCATGCTGGGCCCTACTGAAAGACCATTATTAACCCGACCAATTCATGTCCAAGTGGCATCAATCATTTGGGTCACACAATGCCTGACTGTAAATTATGACATTATCTCCAAGTAGGAAGGTGATAATAATAATAATCATTAAAAAAAAAAAAAAAAAGCTCCCGGCATGGCCCCAGCTGGCTGAGGACCTTAGCCAGATCTGTCATATTTGTTCTGAACATGAAAGGCTTGGCTGTTCCCTTGCAGGCCCATACATCACTGGGCCTGTCATGGGTTTCTGTAGGACCAGTTGACACAGCTCAGAACAGCAGCTGCTGGATGGCTTTGGGGAGCCTGACTCAAGAAATAGTTGCTGGGGTACAGGGACCACAAGCATTCTTCCAGAGACTGACATCCTGTTGTGTTGTCCTGCCGCTGCCCTCGGTAAGTCACAACGAGGAGTAAACTGCTGTCACCGAGATGAAAGGCCCCCTTCCTCTGATCTCTCCACTACAAAATTACTTCAGTGCCACACTGTATTTTATGTCAATACCTATTTTATTTTTCAAAATTGAAAAAGATATAAGTACATTGTTCCCTGAATTCCTGATGCTCTGGGTAACCTAGCAACCAAGTATGCCACATCGCACACTACAGAATATTATCATGCACTCCACTCAACTAACAAGCAAGCAGCACAGATTTCCCTTGCAGATGATTTAGGCTAAATTAACAGTTAATAGTTGCAATTAATATTAAAAATAATAATAACCTCCCTTTTTCATTTCTTAGAGCTCGATTTGTAGGGAATAATGCTTGGTTCTAATGGTACATGTGGGAGAGGGTTTTTCACTGGGCCTACAGTCTTCCAAGTGTTTTGCATGGGATTTAGGTAGCCAGTAGCATGCTACAAAGGGATAATCACATGAAACAGGAGAATACATTTAGAGCATTTGGAAACCAGGCAAGATTTTCAAGTTTGAAATTGACTTACGCTTTTTCACCTCTGGGAAGATGCTGTCAGCAAGGGCCTTGTGTGCACTGACTGGGCTGTTGAGCTACACTGACACTGCCCCTGATCTTCAGAGAAGGCTGCCAGGAAACCCTCTGGCAAGCAGCTCTGGGGCAAGAATGAAGCCAGCGCGAGCGTCAGGGTCAGGGAGAGGTTCAAGGAGCTCTGACCTGGAAGAGCACGAGCAAGGTCATGACACAGGGCAAGAGTATGTTGTAAAATGACAGAAGTTACAGGGAAGAGAAAAAAGAGTCAAACAGAAAGGGGACAGGACAAAGGGGGAAAAAAAAGGATCTCTTCCGGAACAAGGAGGTAGAGCCTGAAACAGATTTGTCGTCCTGAAACCAAAGGTGGGGGATTCTTTTTGATAACACACCGGAAGTTCAAGCGTTGGTCAGTTGGTACCTAAAATGGACTTTTATGTCCACTTGGCCCTTCATTTTAGATTTCCTTCTGAGTTGACCTACTTATTCGTGTTTTGTGAAAATCAGTTACTTGGTGAAACACACACACAGAGACAACACACACACACACACACACACATTTTCATTAACGGGCCCTTGTGAATAATTCACTGTTCACCTCTTCTTTCCCTTCTTTTAATAGCAATCAATTTAATTTGGTAGCTTCTTTCCTGAGCCACCAGAACTTTAAGAAGCCTTTGCAACTTTCTTAGAACTCAGACCTCAAAAAGAACCCTTGAAAAGCCCTGCTGTTTCTCTCCTTAACTAGTCACCTCAATCTGAAGAACTAAGGGCCTTTCATTTTGAGTACGTCCTGCTGCTTTTTAATAATCTACAAGTGAATTAGGCATTTTCGCCTTCAGGTTACAGCTGTTGCAAATAATGTTTCCTTCCAATCATGGAGAAAATATTTTAATACTTTCTAGGACTCTGAACAACCTGTTATATGAAAAAAAAGTGCCCTGTGTCTCATCTAAATTGAATTAACTTCATTTGCAAATATCAATACAAAGCTGATTCTTGAAACACTTTTTCCCCTCAATTAGAATAAAAATTTAAGGGCACATTTGGCTTGTCAATGGGTCACGACAATTTTACCTATTTAGAGAGCATTTTGATGTCGTTGTCAGGAACAGCCCCTCCTGTGTCTGGTTTCTAAGTGCTCACAGTTTGTGCCGATTAAGTAGCAGGCCACTTGGTTGCACCCCTCGCCACCGGGGGAACTGACAGGACACTAAATATCACTGCAGTGCAGCAAAGCACGGAGATGCTCTGAGGACAGCCGAGCCGAAAGCATGAAGACAATGCATAAGCGTTTAACTGGATGGCAGAAAGGGGGTGGGAATCTGGGACTCAACAGTCTGAAATCCTGCAGTTTGGGATTTGCTCAATTTTAAGCAAAGTATTTCAGAAAGCAGAGCACTGGTGGGATGATTTTTCCATGGAAGCACAGAAGAATCAGCTGCTTAAAAAAGGCCACATTAATGTATCTGTGCCCAAACACTTGTAAAAGCCAGACCACCCATGGGGAATGTGCTCTAGTCAATGCTGCGGAGGAGTGACCTGTGCATCGGAGGGTTTCTGTTGCTGAGGCGATGGGATGGGAGGCCGGGAGACATGGCTGCATCTGAATTCTCATGAGCCCTCCAGGGCAGCGGCACAGAAAGTGTGCCCCCCTCAGTGCGTTACAATCAATCTGTTCATTGTGGCAAGTGTAGGTTCGTCGGGGGTTGTGACTTTAAGCGTGGGTCCGAAATAGTTCAGCTTTCGTTTCCCTCTTCTGCAATACTTTCTGTTAAAAGAGCATTGATACATTGGAAAAATATTAAGAGTAAAATCGAGACATCCTAGGGCAGATTATGAAGACAGTTGACTAAAATCTTCATGGATTTAGAGCATTGTAGTGAGAGCTGGGGGGCTGGGAAAATCAGTGACAGTGAGGAGAACTTGGTTTTGGTTTTCATCTGAAAATAGCTGTGAACAGATGGACATCAGTTTAGGAAAAAAATCGAGTGGCCTCAAAATTAAATTTGTACTCAGTGAGTTTTGTACTATAAGATACAACAAAAAATTACCAAATACTACAAAAAACTTCTTCAAAGTTATATCTTCATAGTCAAAGCTATGGTTTTTCCAGTAGTCATGTACAGATGTGAGAGTTGGACTATAAAGAAAGCTGAGAACTGAAGAATTGCTACTTTTGAACTGTGGTGTTGGAGAAGACTCTTGAGAGTCCCTTGGACTGCAAGGAGATCCAACCAGTCCATTCTAAAGGAAATCAGTCCTGGGTGTTCATTGGAAGGACTGATGCTGAAGCTGAAACACCAATACGTTGGCCATCTAATGTGAAGAACCAACTCATTGGAAAAGACTCTGATGCTGGGAAAAATTGAAGGTGGGAAGATAAGGGGACGACAGAGTATGAGATGGTTGGATGGCATCACCGACTCAATGGACATGAGTTTGAGTAAACTCCAGGAGTTGGTGATGGACAGGGAGGCCTGGCTTGGTGCAGTCCATGGGGTTGCAAAGAGTTGGATACGACTGAGTGACTGAACTGAACTGAACTGAACAAAAAACTCCTTTAAAGTTATATCTAGACAGTTATCTCTATGAATGACCCTTATATGCTTACCACAGGGTGCTGTAGGTAAGTGAATGGCCCTCTTGCCCATGGCAGCACCCCTGCTGTTAGCCAGGCATAAAGGGTGGCTCTGGCCACATTGCAGTTTTATACCAGGGATTTGGGAGCAGCTCTCAAGGGTAAGGATGAGGTGGGCATCCCTCGCCCCCAGTGAACCTTGATACTTGTCAGGGCTGGGCCCTGCTTCCTCTTCCTTAGGTTCCTCTCAGGTGAAGTAAGCAGTGTCTTTGCGTCTTAGAATTACTGTGTGAAGATGTCCGTTCTGGCCTTCTCAGCTGGGTATCCACATCTTACAAGCACACACATGGAGCAGGCATGGTTTCACCCAAAGAAACCCAAGGTTGGTGATATCATTCTGGGCATCCCAGTGAAGGAGGTGTATCCTGATGGGGGACACGTCCACTGCCTTTCAAATTATATCCTGCCAGCGAACTGTCTAACCACACTCCATCTTTCAACTGAGTGCCAAAGGCCTTACAACACATTCAATGCGTCCAAACTTTTTATCAGAACATTCACCTGAGTAAAAATCTATTGTTGCAGATGTGGAAATTTGCCCATCTACACCTGCTGCCTTGTTATATTTTAAATTGAAGTTACTTGATGAAAGAAGATAGCATTAAGTTAGAAACCATTTGTAGCAAACATCCTGTGGTGCTCTTGATAAAGACAATGATAAGCAACGTTATATCATTTTACTTTGACTAGAAGTCAATGCCTAGAAAAGTATTAGAAGGTATTAGAGGTTTCTCTTGTGGCTCAGATGGTTAAGAAATCTACCTGCAATGCGGGAGACCTGGGTTCGATCCCTGGGAAGAACTCGGAGATCCCCTGGAGGAGGGCATGGTAGCCCATGCCAGCATTCTTGCCCGGAAAATCCCCATGGACAGAGGAGTCTGGCGGATTACAGTCCATGAGGTCGCAAAGAGTCAGACATGACTAAGTGTCTAAGCACACACAGAGGATAAGACAATATTCTGAAGAATTGCTTAAAATAGTACAACATTTAAGCAATGTTATTCTTAAAAATATGATTATGGTACGATTCAGAAAACAACCAACCAACAATCTAAAACCTAAAAGAGAAAAGTCCCTTCTGTGATTTCAAATTATATATTATTATTATATTAAAAAAATCATGTTCCTGTTTTTCTTTTACCCATCTCCTCTGTCCTTTCTTGGTTTCTTATTTCACTATCCACTGTATGTTGAAATCTTCCAGACATTACTCTGGCAAGACAGGGATCCCATTACACTGTCTCTGCTCCCATGGAAGCACCCCTGACTTTAGGGAGTGACGGGGCTGGGCTATAGCACAACATGGTTGGCTGTGATGCCAACTGTCTCCTGCATGGGGTATGCAGAGTGGGCATTTATGACAAGCGTTGCTTACAACTTCCTTACGAATAAATTCTGTTGTCTTTTAGCTGCCCCTCATAGCAGTCCTTTTGCCGTTTTGTGGATGGTATATCTTAAAATTCAAGTGAGGCAGCCTGCCTGGATTTTACGTCACGTGTAAAGATAAATAGCAAACCAGGGCTGCGTGGTCTCCATAAAGAAGATGTTCTGTTGGAGGAGAGTTCAGAGCACTGAGAGTGCATGTGAGTTGGGAAGGCCCATTAGGCATTAGGCCATTTCACAGGAGTCCAGGATGCCTGGCAAGGAGAGACGGTTGTTTTCAGTCATTCCTGAATAATTCAGCGTGATTCCTTCTAGCCCTCATTTCTTTTCAAGCATTTGGTGGACACTGGAAAAACTTTCTGGAAAAGGCTTAAAGTTTCTTGCCCATCAAAATAAAGATTCTGTGATAATTGTATTTATTTCAGACCCCTAAAAGAAAAAAGTTGAATAAGGAAGTTTGAAATTTCATTTCCCATGGCCTCACCTAACCCCTTTACACTGAAGTATTTAAAATGTACATAGGAAAAAGATCATGACAATTGCAGTGGCATTTTTGTTTCGAAAAATAGAACACCCATCTTTGATCTAAACGCAAATTTTATCATAATTTTCCATGTGTTTTTGAGTTGTCACAATCAAAATGCCAGCTTTGGGGTAACTGAGTGGTAACAAGAAGTAACTAGTTTATACTGTTTCTAGTTTTTTTTTCATTCATGGAGCATGAAACACCCCACAAACACTGGCAAAAGCTAGAGATCTGATCTCTGAGTTGAAGGGTAGCTTTAGCCTCATCCCCTTGCACTGAATAGCTGGGAAATGGTGTCTAGAGTATGTGTGTATATGTGTGTGTGTGCACACACATAAATGTACATTTATGTGACCTTCTGTTAAGAGATGCTTATTAGTTAATATGTTTAAGTTTATGAATTTTTCTAATAGCTTACAATACCATAATGTGCACTTACCTAATTTAAATCCTTGGAAATCTGTTTTCCCCCCAAAATTACAGATATAAGTATAGCTTTATTTCAAGATGGATTTACTTAAAATAATGGCAACACCAAAAATTAAAAAAAAGCAAACAATAGCAAGAACAAACAATAAAGACCACTTCCAAAATACATACTCACACATACACAAAAGAAACCTTTACTACTTAGGTCCTTTAGCTCTAGTCACAGATAGCAGGCAACTGAGATATCAGGGGAATCTTCTGCCCTGGTCAACTCCCCGCAGGGTCATCTGCTTGGCAGTCGGACAATGCTAGACACATGCTAATGGGGTTAATTGCAGCCACACGTGGGTTTTCTTTTTGGATGACAGGGCACTGCCTTAAAATTGAACTGCGCACTGTCGAGGGACTAATTCCGGGCTTCCTTTCAGCCCCATCCTCACCCTGTGACAGACTGCTGCTACCTACAAGCCCTTGGACACACTCGCCTGGGTTGGCTGGAAGTGTGGGAACGGGCGCAGCGCTGGGTCAGAGGGCACGGAGCTGGTGTCGCTGCAGGCATGTCTCTGCTTTTGTGCTGGCCCTGGCTTCGTCCTACTTTATGCAGATTCCACCTCTGGGAGATCCAGATTGTGCCATATGGGATTCCTGTGTATTACCAGCGAGGACACATGCTTGTGGGAACTATTCTAATGAAGGACCAACCCAGGCACCGCTGCCTGAACAGTTGCTTTTCCCAGGAGAATTTTTGTAAGGGGGGCTTAGGGGTGACGTCTGGGGGCAAAGGCATTCTCAATGTCTGGGAAAAGAGTTGCGTGTCTGGTTCTTTTACAGAGTGTGCGTATGGAAATGGGAAGTTTTAGGAAAGAATTCTCAGAAGAAAAAAATTTTACTTTGCTTTCTTTGTATTTCTTTCCCCTTCTTCCCTGCCCCCTCACCTCCTTTCTGCCCTTTGTTCTATTATTACCATTATTTTTGGTCATGGTCTTATGTATTTGCCTTTATCACTTATTTTTATTTATTTTTTTTGCCTTTATCACTTCTGATGTTTGCTTTCCTTCCATCTAATTATGTTCAACTTTAAAATGTCATGCTTGGATTTTCTCTCCGATAGATTCTGTTGCTTATCTGTTACTTCAAGTCACATTTCCTTTGCTGATTCTGCATTCCTTTATCAGCCCTTATAATATTTTGAAGCTGTATCTCTTCCTCCCTTCCTCCTACGCATTATAACTTTGAATATTTCTGTTCCTCAACATCAATGCTCCTCTCTCTTCCTTTTTTCAAAGCCTCTGTCATATGGTTTCATTTACTTATTTTTGATAGAATCATTCATTTTATAGTAACTAAATACAAAATAACCACAATATTCTTTTTTTCTTTCTTTGTTTTTGACTCAATCTTCTTTCCATCCTTACCCTATTTTTAAAACTTTTCATCTTTTTGTTCATCTTGTTTTTTATTTCATGAACACATCCGTCTCTAAATTCCAATTTCTGTATACTTCTTTCTCTTTTTAAAAATACATTTCTCTCCTCTTTCTAGTTTAAGTGAAGATTTTGTTGATTGCAGATTTTGTCTTGCTTTAATAGTTGTCCTCTGAATGACGTGACTGCTTTTAAGAACTTGAGATGGAGTCTTGCACAGCTGAAGGAATGTATCACATGGAGTTAGATCATCTACAGAGAGGGCTAACTCAGGCTCTAGTCACAGGCTCACTGATGTCACTTACTTAATCGTTACTTACTGATTTATTAAGCGTGTTTCAGTGTCTGGTCTGTGCCATCATAGTCCTAGGAAAATACCTGTTCACTCGTGCCTGTGATTAGCCTGATCTCAGGGTTTTCCATTTGCAACAACCCTCTTCTTGAGTGGTTGATTCATTTGGGTGGGGCATTCAGGCCCCCTCTTCAACAGGAAAGACCATTATGCACTATGACTATTTTCTTGATGACGTTTCAAGTTGTCAGTAGAAAAAAAATTAATAGCTAAGACCTACAAGGCTTTCTCTGGATTATATTAGAGAACTTCAGTTGAATTGCTCAATGGCTGTTTCCAAATAACCTTGGTCTTCATGGAGAAACTTCCCTGGGGTTAGTCTCAGTTGTTTTTATAGCTAGAGGTGAATTAATAAATAGGGCTTTTCATACCCGCAGAGGGTATGTTTTAGCAGGTGCTGAGGAGTCTTTTGGCTTCCCCAAATACCTCTGCTGCTTATACCTAATACTTTACAGTTAGAAATTCATTCCTTCGGCTTAAGAAATAGTTTTGTGTTCAAATCTAAATATTCCTGGGAGGGAAATATATTCAGTCCCTAATGCCTTGTAAGATCTTTTCCCTTTCTAAAGGATACATTTTGGTACCTTTAGGGGCAAAAATTTGAAACTGTAGGGAATTTGAATACCAAAGGTACCAGAAGTTCATGTTTTGCTTGTTATCAGCTCTACTATGGAAGAAATTACTTGCCATAGGATAAAATCTTCATCTTTTATTGTCACAGGGTTTTAAGGTCCTGGCTTACATGTGCTGAATGAGAATAACTTTTAATAGGGCCTCCTTTCATTTTCAAAAATATCCCAATTTGACAACACATATGGTCATCCTACTTCTAGATGGCTTGGTAGGACAGAGGAAACAAAGGAGAAAAATTTAAGAACAATGTCATATTTATTGCTTTTAAAATTCTTTTTGTCAATTTTATTATTTATTTCAAATTTTATTTTATTTATTGCCTTATTGACTGATTGTATATAATTTGCTGTTCTCCATTTCTTTTTTTTTCTTTTTTTTTGGCTGTGCTGGATCTTTGTTGCTGCGCATGGGCTTTCTCTAGTTGCAGTGAGCTGGAGGTACTCTTCATTGCCATGCGTGGGCTACTCGTTGCAGTGGCTTCTCTTGTGGAGCACAGGCTCTAGGCACACGAGCTTCAGGAGTTGCCAGAACATGGGCTCAGTAGTTGTACATGGGATTATTTGCTCCACAGCATGTAGAATCTTCCTGAACCAGGGATTGGACCCATGTCCCCTGCATTGGCAGGCAAATTCTTAACCACTGGCCCAGTAAGGAAGCTCTCTCCATTTCTTTTAATTGGTCTCTTTGATAATACTCACCATTGTTATTGTTTGGTATAATTTATTCCACTTTGTTCACCTTTTCCTATTCTGACCTAAGAACAGATATATTCCTCCAATTCTCTGACCTGATGCTCTGCGAAGAGCTGATGCGTGGCCTTCTGATGTACATATTTATATATATGAGAGCCAACTTGTTCTGGAGGTTCTCATTTTATAATACCAATAGCAGTTAATCAACAAGGGTTAACTTTTGCATCTGCCATTTATAGCTCATGTGACTTTGGATAAGTCATTTAAACACCCTGAACCTTGATTTCCTCTTTAATAAAGTGGGGGTACTACTACTCACCTCTCAAGGATATTGTAAGAATTAAATGCAATCATGTACATGAAGGGCCTGGCATAAAATAGAGAAGCTGAATGGAAATGTATGACTCCTTTCTCTTGCATGGTTTCAGTTGAGATAGATTATTATTTTAAAGAGGTTGATCTCTAAAAAGTGATATTATTATAGTTTATTAGTGCACTAATCCAGGCTCTTCAGAGGATCACCTTCTTGGTACCAATTTACTTCTGGTTTTCTTTTTTCCAGAATAAATTCCAACATTCCAGACATCTTTTTAAGATATTTAGGAAACACAGGAGTGATTTTTCAAGTTCCATCAGGAATTTAAGTTGCCAAAAGTCAATTTCTGACCCAAAGCACATATTCCCCAGAGTTTCAGGGAAATGATCAGAAATGCAGCCAGGCATCATTACCATCATGTTAAAAACAGAAAAAAAGGGAAGAAACAGACTTGAGTCCCAGACAAACTTCCTGGATTGCTGTGACTACTCCGTGACGCTCTCAGAGCCACTTCAGGTTTGCAGTGCTCAGTGGGAGATGTTCAAACAAACACTATTCCCTTTGTTATCTCTCCCATTTCCCTGACTGCACATCACAGTTATCTTCCATCAAGGATTTTGGAGAGAAAGAAAACCAGAGGTTTTCCTAAGTTATTTTTCTTCCTTAAGCCAACTAGCATTTAATACAGAGGATTTAAAATTTTTATTTGGACTCAAACCCAAGTTAATATGACTATATAATTTAGGTTCAATTTAGATTTAAAAATGAGGGAGATAAAATAATTCCCACTCTAGTTTGTTTCCTTTTATCATTTATTCAAATACATGGTTGAGGGCATTATTACATTAAGATTTTTTTTCTTAAATTACCTTTAGGGTAGCTTCAGAGTAGAACTATGAGTTTGCAAGAATGCCATGATTCAACATAGGCTGGGTGAATGGGATTTGGGCAGGGCGGCTCCATTCTGTCCCTTGGCAGAAAAATAATTTTTAGTGTAGAAATGGGATTGATTCTTCTTCCTTTCACTTACATTGCTGCATTACCTATAAAGTTGGTCTGCATGCAGTGAAACATTTCTTTAGCTGGTTTGATGGAGATTATCAGGCTAGATCCTGTAGTTTCAATTTAGTTGAAAGCCAGAGTAAAGTCGTTTTTTATCCCAGGAGCTTGCATAAAGGGGTACAGAGGACTAAGTGACTCCTTATATACATCGGGCTGTACCAGTATCCTAAACTTGTACCATAAAGGTGATATTTGTGTTCATCCTTTCAAAAGAGGATTCTAAGCCCTGATTTTCCATTGTCAGAGGTGATAAGCTACTATAGAGACTCAACTGAGACAGCCACTAATCCCCGTAAAAGGCCAGCAAATGAAGAAGAGAGGTTAAGGTCATTGACTACAAGCTACACTGTTCTTTACTGATAGAAAGGATGTTGGCTAAAGAAAGTTCTTTTATTTTCAGAACTACTTTACTAGGGAAGAAAGCATGAACTCACCACTATAAAAAATAACCTTGCTTGAAACACAACTAAGCCAATTACAGAGATGGTTTCATTTTTTTGGAGTTCCCAAAGAATGAAGCATGCTTTGTATAAAGGAAATAATGTCCTCACATACCCAAGTTTTCCATGGTCATTTTCCTTTTTTTGTGTGTGTGTGAGCACATGCCATGTGTTTATTCATAAGAGGCACTTCTCTCTTCAATGAGTAAGAGAGCTCTACTCATTGATTGTGTTAGGTTATCTCTCAGTATATCTGCTTCTGCATTTTCCTACATAGGAAGACTGAAATCATTTGACCATGGTGAAACCTTTAAAGCACTTCTATTCTCTGAAAAGAAATGAAACTCTTCGGCTGTTTCCATGTATTATTCCTTACTTCTAGTGTCTAATGCCCACGAGAACGTTCCTGAATAGTGGCTTCTGTCAATCACAGACTTGGAGGGGCCTAAGGAGCCACTGAGATGTCACTACTCTAGAACTACATTTCACAAAAAAAGTAACTTGTAGCGCCCTAGTGTTTATTCTCTGAATTTCATTAGAGGATGAGGTAGATCATGGTAGGGTAGATTATAGATAAGAGATAACTTAAAATGTTTAATTAGCAAGGCCTTGACTAAGGGTTGAACACTCATTAGAGATTTTGGAAATGTTCACATGTTGTTTCTCATTATTAAAGACATTGGAGTAGAGACTCCTGCGGAGATCCAGTGGTTAAGACTTCACACTCCCAGTGCAGGGGACTCAGGTTCATTCCTTGGATGAGGAATTAAGATCCCATATGCTATGTGATGTGGCAGAAAAGGAAAAAATAATAAAAATAAAAAACATAACAAATATGTTAAAGCAATGGTCCCCAACCTTTTTGACACCAAGGACTGGTTTTATGGAAGACAATTTTTCCATGTACCAGGGCGCATGTGGGGCAGATGGTTTCAGGATGATTCAAATACATTACATTTATTTTGTACTTTATTTCTATTATTATTATATCAGCTCCATCTCAGATTATCAGGCATTAGACCCTGGAGGTTGTGGGGGGGAACCCTTGCATGAGAGTATGATGGATGCTATTGACGTACCCTTTTATTGTAATGACAATATGGATTGCTGAATCCCTTCTAAAGAGTTAAAGTGTTAGTCACTCAGCTGTGTCTATATCTTTGCAACTCCGTGGACTATAGCCCACCATGCTCCTCTGTCCAGGGGATTCTTCAGGCAAGAACACTGGAGTGAGTAGCCCTTTCCTTCTTCAGGGGATCTTTTCAACCTAGGAATCGAACCTAGGTCTCCTGCATTGCAAGCAGATTCTTTACCATATGGTCCACCAGGGAAGCCTGAATCCCTTCCAGCCTAGTGCATTTTGCCTTAATGTAAATACTCTATATTTAGTTTTGATACTGATTTTTGATGTACCAAATTCTGACCAATAGGGCAAGAAGTTATTGGTGGATTGAAGTCACGTTAATATCTTTAGATCTGGGATAATAAATAGGAGTCAAATTGCATTTTAAGGATATTTGTTTCCCATGGTTGCATAACAAATAACCACAAACTTAGCATAAGACAACATCCACTTTTTGGCTCATTGGGCTTCCCTGATGGCTCAGATGGTAAAGAATCTGCCTGCAATGCTGAACACCTGGGTTCAATCCCTGGGTCGGGAAGATCCCCTGGAGAAGAGAATGGTTATACACCCCAGTATTCTTGCCTAGAGAATTCCATGGACAAGGAGCCTGGCAGTCTATAGTCCATGGTGTCACAGAGAGTTAGACACGACTGAGCAGCTAACACTTCCTAGGTGAAAAGTCTGGCACAGCAAGAATGCATTTTCTGCTCAGCGTCTCACAAGCCTGAAATCAAGGGGTTTGTGGATTTTGTTCTTCCAAGCTCACTGATGGTGGCAGAATTTAGTTCCTTGTGGTCACAAGATGGAATATTCCATTTCCTTGCTGGTTAAAAGCTGGAGGCTGCTTTCAGCTTCTGGGGTCACCCACATTTTTTGCTCTGTGGTTCCTTCTGTCTGTAAACTAGCAATGGAGAAACTTCCTCATGTTAAAGCATTCTCACTTTTGAATCTCTCTTTTAGGGAAAGTCCTATTTCTTTTTAAGGGCTCACTTGATTAGGCTGGGTCTACTCAGGATGATCAACTGATTTGGGACTTAGTTGTAATTGCAAAAGCCCTTCAGAGCAGTACCTAGCTAGGGTATTATTTGCTTGACTAACTGATAGAGGACGTGTGGACACTGGGGAGTGGAAATTTGGGGGGCCATGAGAGAATTCGCTCTACCTCATAAAGAATATTGTTCATCCAAATCTGAGTTAGGGGGGTTAATCTAATTTTTAAATTATAGACATGCATGCCTGCTCAGTTGCTACAGTCATGTCTGACTTTTCGCGACCCAATGGACCATAACTCTCCAGGCTTCTCTGTCCATGGGATTCTCCAGGCAATATTGGAGTAGGTTGCCATGACCTCCTCCAGGGGATATTCCCCAGCTAGGGACTGAACCCACTTCTCATGCATTACAGGCAGATTCTTTACTGCTGAGCCACCAGAGAAGCCCAAGAGATAGTCCAGTAATAACAAAATAATTTAGCCTTTGCTTTGATGATTAATACCAAACCACTTAATAAATTACTTTATTTAAACATACAGCTAACCCAAAAGAATCATGTTAATTTTGTTCAATGTTTTTACTGATACAGGTGTAAGACTAAATACAAATAAAGATACACACACACACACACATGCATATATATATAGAGAGATAGATACATATAGATACAGATATATTCTTAACATTCCTGTAGGGGCCAGACCTGAAATACTGTATGTATAAACTGAAACTAAAGATGAGGAGATCTGTTTAAATTAAGCAATATATATTATTCATTTAGAATTCACTGTGTTTCAAGCACTATCCTCAATGACTGAGATCAAAATGGGGTGTTATATCTCAAGTTAATTTCTAAAAGTAACTAAATTTTAATTAAAACATCAAAGGAATTTTTAAGCTACTCCAATTTATATGCAAGGATAAGTAAGCAATATTTTTAAAAGTATTAATAAAAGGGAGGAATACTCCAAATGATACATAGTAATTTGGCAAGACTAACGATTAACAGAGTAGGTCAGCATAGGAATGTAGGCAGAACAATGGAACACAATTAAAAATCCAGAAAAAATAAAAACTTTACACATACACATAAGGTAAATATTTAAATTATTTTGGGGCAAGGAAAAATCTTAAGAATGATCCTTAACAGAAGCCAACACAGAAAAAAATCGTAGATTTAGCTCAATAGGAAACAAAGTCATCTGCAGGTCAGAAATCATCTTAAATTTTAAGAAGGGTACATTATAAAATAAAAAATTATTTTCATATATATGTCAGGAAAGGGTTAATGCCACTACTGCAGAATGAGCATTTACAAATCAGTAAGTAAAACAATCAAGAACAAGAAAATCTGAAGAAATAAGTTCCTAGTGAAGAAATAAAAATTACTTTCCTCAAAATGAAAAGAATACTCAAAATAATAATCAAAGATTCTAAATTAAAACAGAGATGTTTTCACTTATAAACTTGGCAAAGTTTTTTTTTTTAGGTCTGTATATTAAGTGCTGAAGAGAATGTGGGGAAATGGGTATGCACACAGGCCTGGAAGCTAACGATTTGTGGGAAAATCCTTGAAGTATGAACATGTACGCTTTAACTCAGATTTCAGTTTTTATTAATACATCTTTTAAAATAGCTAAGAATAAACACAAAATTTAACCACAATATTTATTGCAGTATTATCTATAAAAATTAGATATAGCCATATAAGTGTCCAAAAATAAATCATGGTAATTTCATAGACTAGATATATTATAAACTATTTTGTAAAAGAATATTTCATTCCCTGAGTGTTAATTATGTACAAAACTTAAAAATATCTTTTCCCTACTATATACAACTAACATCTCTCTCCCTCTGTGTGCTCCCTCTGACCTGCTTTGGCTTTGGAAGACATTCATGACTGCTATCACGGTGAGATAGAAACTGATGATTGAAAGACCATGTTCCTTTAGCCTGTGTCATTCCGAGTTTACTAGAGAGGGCTGGGATTTATTGCATGTTCATTATTTCTAAGACTATGGGGCCATGGTTGGTGCCTTTTACATTAATGAATCCCCTGGTTCACTTTTGAGATGTTCAGTGCAGTTCAGTTCAGTTCGGTAGCTCAGTCATGTCCGACTCTTTGCAACCCCAATCATGGCACCCCAGGCCTCCCTGTCCATGACCAACTCCTGGAGTTCACTCAAACTCATGTCCATCGAGTCAGTGATATATATATATATATATAAATATATATATTTATAAATATATATAATTTAATATATAATATATATTATATATTATAATTTATGATATATAATATATATTATAATATATATTATATATTATAAGTTATGATATAATTTATGATATATAATATAATTGGAGTTAAGACTTCACTGCATATCTGGATTTGTAATGTATAATATAATATGTATTTATAATTTATAAATATATTATAATATATAATTAATAAATAATTTATAATATTATATAAATTATATATATAATTTATATATATAAATTATTTGGTGGGATATATAGATGTAAAATTATTTATAGATATATAAAATTGCTTATATGACAATTTTGTTAATATATAAACAATTTTATACTTATAGTTCCCCTAAATTAACAATTTGTCTCGTATCCTAATTGTTAAAAATTTATCTCTGTGTTATGAGGTTTTAGGTGATCTAAATTTTAGTTTAGCTGATTTTTATTATCTAAATTTCCTATGAAAATATGCTATTTTTAATGCTCTATACCCCCCTTATTATAGATATTTTTACTGTTCAAAAGAAACTAAAGTGGAACATAGTGCTCAGTAGCACTTAAGAAGCAAGTTTGCCTAGGGACCCAACTTGGATCCAAAATCCAAATTTCTGAGGGTTAGGCTTGAGTTATGTATTCAGTTTCCCTGGTGAGTGAAATGGCAATGAAGAAGGTTAAAACCACTGCTATAAACTATGTTATTTAACCTGTCTCCTGTTCTTTGAATAGTCTCTAACTCCTTCTTGTGGATTCAGGCTATTTAAAAATACACACCAGCCTCTCTGGGTATTACCAGATTAGTCTTGCCTACAATTTTCTAAGACTATGGGGTCCACTGTATAACTTTTAGAGCTTGATAAAGCATCTCTAACAGTTTTATCATATTTGTTTCTTTATAGTTTACAACTCTTAAATCTCCAAGATAAACTCAACAAGAAATTTCTACCACCATTGCTACTGGGACTTTCCAACCCCTCTAAGGCAGGTCTGTCTTCTATTCTCTCTTAAATTCAACCCTGCAATCACTTTCTGCCTTTCTTGGCTATGACCAATTTTTAATGGATTCTTTGTCGGGGATTTTTACCTCTCAGATGATATGTTCCACAAAAATGGGTATAGCTTTCCTCTAATCTTATAGAGCAAAATTTTCCGAAAGATGATAATTTACTCTTAGAATGTTTGTTTTTCCTTACAGTTATTAATATTCTTTTTCTTTCTTGAGCCTGGCAACTCTAGGCTTTCTTTATTACATTATTTCTGAATATGGCAAAGAGGGAAGAATAAAAACTCTTGTTAAACAATGCTACTTTTTAAAGAGGGCACTGGTAGGACATTGGTTATTTTATTTATAATGAGTGTTAGCTAGCCTGCCTGGGTTTTCTCATCTCTAACCTAGATAGCATATTGACAAGCAGAGATATTACTTTGCCAACAAAGGTCCACCCAGTCAAGGCTATGGTTTTTCCAGTGGTCATGTATGGATGTGAGAGTTGGACTGTGAAGAAGGCTGAGCGCTGAAGAATTGATGCTTTTGAACTGTGGTGTTGGAGAAGACTCTTGAGAGTCCCTTGGATTGCAAGGAGATCCAACCAGTCCATTCTCAAGGAGATCAGTCTTGGGTGTTCTTTGGAAGGACTGATGCTGAAGCTGAAACTCCAATATTTTGGCCACCTAATGTGAAGAGTTGATTCATTGGAAAAGACTCTGATGCTGGGAGGGATTGGGGGCAGGAGGAGAAGGGGACAACAGAGGATGAGATGGCTGGATGGCATCACTGATTCGATGGACATGAGTTTGAGTGAACTCCAGGAGTTGGTCATGGACAGGGAGGCCTGGGGTGCTGTGATTGGGGTTGCAAAGAGTTGGACATGACTGAGCTACTGAACTGAACTGCACTGAACATCTCAAAAGTGAACCAGGGGATTCATTAATGTAAAAGGCACCAACCATGGCCCCATAGTCTTAGAAATAATGAACATGCAATAAATCCCAGCCCTCTCTAGTAAACTCGGAATGACACAGGCTAAAGGAACATGGTCTTTCAATCCATCAGTTTCTATCTCACCGTGATAGCAGTCATGAATGTCTTCCAAAGCCAAAGCAGGTCAGAGTCATAATTCAAAACGACTATGATTTTCAAACTATGAAAAACAACTTTGGATTTATGGGCCAGAATTGAAATTTTTCCTTTTCCCAAGCATGGAACTCTCAAAAAGAAAGCCATATGGAAAACTATACCTTGCCTTCAGAGGAAACCTTATTGTTGTTGTTCAGTTGCTAAGCTATGTCCTACTCTTTGCAACCCCATGAATGGCAGCACGTCAGGCTCCTCTGTCCTCCGCTGTCTTACAGAGTTCACTCAAATTCATATACGTTGAGTTGGTGATGCTGTCTAACCATTTCATCATTTTGCCTTCAGTCTTTGCCAGTTTCAGGATCTTTTCCAATGAGTTGGCCCTTTGCATCAGGCGGCCAATGTATTGGAGCTTCAGCTTCAATATTAATTCTTCCAATGAATATTCAGGATTGATTTCATTTAGAATTGACTGGTTTGATCTCTTTGCTGTCCAAAGGACTCTCAAGAGTTTTTTCCAGCACCACAATTTGAAAGCATCAATACTTTGTCACTCAGCTTTCTTTATGGTCCAACTCTCACATCCATGCATGACTACCAGAAAAACCGTAGCTTGACTATATGCATCTTTGTCAGTAAAGTGATGTCTCTGCTTTTAGTACATTGTCTAGGTTTGTCATAGCTTTCCTTCCAAGAAGCAAGTGTCTTTTACTTTCGAGGCTATAGTCACTGTTGCAGTGATTTTGTAGCCCAAGAAAACAAAATCTATCACAGCATCCACTTTTTCCCCATCTATTTGCCATGAAGTTATGGGACCACATGCCATGATCTTGTTTTATGAATGGTGAGTTTTAAGCCAGCTCTTTCACTCTCCTTTTTCACCTTCATCAAGAGGCTTTTTAGTTCCTCTTCACTTTCTGTCTTTAGAGTGGTGTCATCTGCATATCTGAGGCTGTTGATATTTCTCCTGGCAATCTTGATTCCAACTTGTGATTCACCCAGCCCAGGATTTCACATGATGTACTTCCCAGGTGAAGCCAGTGGTAAAGAACCCGCCTGCCAATGCAGGAGACTTAAGAGACGTGAGTTCAATCCCTGGGTTGGGAAGATCCCCTGGAGTAGGCCATGGCAACCCACTCCAGCAATCTTGTCTGGAGAATCCCACAGACAGGAGCCTGGTGGGCTACAGTCCATAGGGTTGCAAAGAGTTGGACTCGACTGAAGCGACTCAGCATGCACACACTCTGTGCATAGAGCTTCCCCAGTGGCTCAGCGGTAAAGAAACCGCCTGCATTGCAGGAGACCTTTGTTCGATCCCTGGGTCAGACAGATGCCCTGGAGGAGGAAATGGCAACCCACTCCAGTATTCCTGTTGGGAAAATCCCGAGGACAGAGTAGCCTGGAAGTCTACAGTCCATGGAGTTGCAAAGAGTCGGGCACGAGTTGCAAAGTGTTGGGCACGACTGAATGACTAAAAGTGAAGTGAAGTCGCTCAGTCGTGTCCAACTCTTTGCGACCCGTGGACTGTAGCCCACCAAGCTCCTCTGTCCATGGGATTCTCCAGGCAAGAATACTGGAGTGGGTTGCCATTTCCTTCTAAGCACACATATAAATTAAAAAAGCAAAGTGAAAATAAGCCAATAGATTGCAAATTTTTTTTGTGGGCCTCAAATGCACCAAATCAAACCTTTTCACCTTTGAGGCTCATAATCTATTAATATTCAAGAATCACTGTTACCTCAACTAGCCTAAAGATGAGTTTGTCATACTGGTCTTCTATTGAATGGATAATGAGGACAGTTTTTCTCAACCAGTTAATTACTTGCTGGAGTTCTCTAATGCTTCAGATTTTGCCTGAAGAACTTAGTCTTCACTATATTCTCAGCTTTTAGATATCTATAGCCCTCATATCTTTTGTCATTTAATGTTATCTCCTGGTGTCTTCTGAAAAATAGAGTGATATTCTCTGAGAAACTAAATGCTGTCTTCTGGATGGTAGAAACCTATACTTACAGGGTTATTTTAAAATTTCCTATCTGCTGAAGACATGTTCCTGATTTTCTGTGCAAACATGATTAGATGTTCAATTTATAACTTAATTTAGGAATATATTATGTAATCGGCTCTTAAAGACTGTGATGGAACAAATACAGTTTTTCTAGAACTGAAGTGAAGTGGAACTAAAAATCTTTAGTAGTTTGGCCCACTGTTAGAAATAAAGTTTTCCTACATGAGTAAAAATAGCAGTCCCCCATGGGTTGGCATTTAGAACATACCTAGGCAATCAAATAGGAGACCAAAAGCACTTTTAAAATATTTATATTCATCAAAGATTTCTGTTAACATTGAAGGAGTGATTAGAATAAAAAGAAACAATTAAAAATTGACATTATGTTTTCAATTATGAAAATCAGTTATGTTAAGAAAAATGTATATTAAAGCATCACTGTGGGATGATTGTGAAGCTGAAGCATTCAGAGACAGTCCAAGTCAGGTCTTCCTTCTCTTACAGAGATTAGTCAGAGGGGGACTTGCTCAGGGTTCCCCAGGGAGTCACTGAGAGTGGCCTCAATTGTCTCAGCATTAGGGATGAAAATAGAATTGGGCACAAGTGTCCCGTATTCAGGCAGAACCCTCCTGCCAATGCAGGAGACCTAAGAGAGGCAGGTTCTATTCCTGAGTCAGGAAGATACCCCTGAGGAGGGCATGGCAACCCACTCGAGTATTCTTGCCTGGAGAATCCCATGGACAGAGGAGCCTGGTGGGCTACAGCTCACGGAGTCAAACAGAGTTGGACACAACTGAAACAACTTGGCACATATGCAGGTGTCCCATATTCCCTCTGCTGCTAAGTCACTTCAGTCATGTCCGACTCTGTGCGACCCCATAGACGGCAGCCCACCAGGCTCCCCCGTCCCTGGGATTCTCCAGGCAAGAACACTGGAGTGGGTTGCCATTTCCTCCTCCAATGCATGAAAGTGAAAAGTGAAAGTGAAGTTGCTCAGTCGTGTCTGACTCTTAGCGACCCCATGGACTACAGCCTACCAGGCTCCTCCACCATGGGATTTTCCAGGCAAGAGTGCTGGAGTGGGTTGCCATTGCCTTCTCCGATATTCCCTCTAGTAAATGCTTAACCTTCTGATGTTTTTATATGGGGAACAAAGGTCCATCTAGTCAAGGCTATGGTTTTTCCATTAGTCATGTGTGGATGTGAGAGTTGGACTGTGAAGAAGGCTGAGCGCCAGAGAATTGATGCTTTTGAACTGTGGTGTTGGAGAAGACTCTTGAGAGTCTCTTGGACTGCAAGGAGATCCAACCAGTCCATTCTAAAGGAGGTCAGTCCTGGGTGTTCTTTGGAAGGAATGATGCTAAAGCTGAAACTCCAATATTTTGGCCACCTCATGCGAAGAGCTGACTCATTGGAAAAGACTCTGATGCTGGGAGGGCTTGGGGGCAGGAGGAGAAGGGGACAACAGAGGATGAGATGGCTGGATGGCATCACTGAATCGATGGACGTGAGTTTAAGTGAATTCCGGGTGTTGGTGATGGACAGGGAGGCCTGGGGTGCTGCAAGTCATGGGGTTGCAAAGAGTCGGACACGACTGAGCGACAGAACTGAACTGAACTGAATGTATAAGTGAGGCTTCCCTGGCGAAGGGAGGCCCTCCTTTCTCAACAGTAAAGAATCTACCTGCCAATGAATGAGATTATGTGTTTGATCCCTGGGTGTAAAAGATCCCCTAGAGAAGGAAATGGCAACCCACTTCAGCATTGTTGCCTGGGAAATCCCATGGACGGAAGAGACTGGCCATCTACAGTTCATGGGGTCACAAAGAGTCAGACACAACTTAGTGATTAAACAACAAAAATATATAAATATTAATATAAAATGTATAGTGTTAACTTGGAGAAGGCAATGGCACCCCACTCCAGTACTCTTGCCTGGAAAATCCCATGGACAGAGGAGCCTGGTGGGCTGCAGTCCACAGGGTGGCGACTGAGTGACTTCACTTTCACCTTTCACTTTCATGCATTGGAGAAGGAAATGGCAATCCACTCCAGTGTTCTTGCCTGGAGAATCCCAGGGACTGCGGAACCTGGTGGGCTGCTGTCTATGGGGTTGCACAGAGTCGGACATGACTGAAGCAACTTAGCAGCAGCAGTATAGTGTTAACTATGGTTTATATGTATTTGAGAAAGTTAGATCTAATTATTGTGGGCTACCATTCCTAAGCCCCAGCAGGTTGTTCAGTGGTAAAGAATCCACCAGCCAGTACAGGAGACACAGGTTTGATCACTGGGTTGGAAATGTCTTCTGGGGGAGGAAATGGTAACCCACCCTAGTATTCTTGCCTGGAGAATCCCATGGACAGACGGATTGAGCACACATAGTTTCTGAAGTGATTCTTGCTGATGCTGTACACATCTTTTGAAATATTAAAATCTAATAAAAGCAATAATTTCCATGATATTGTTGATGAAGAAGGCAACATGTAGGTAATGTATGCATGTCTAGACCAGAGTTTTCAAATCATATCCATTGAGATAGCAATGATGATCCATGGACAAAGCATTCCTTGGCTTAAAGTTTGATAAGTTTCTTTCACATAGGGCTACAAAGAGCCCATATTAATCTAATGAGCCCTGTGAATACCGCTGTGGAGGTATACAATGTAATATTGAAAGCATGGGTCATCATTCGTCAAAACTATTTTACCTGCCCTCACAGGTTGTTTTAATTGTTGTTAAGAAAGACTTTAAGTATTAAGATACTAAGGGACGGACCGCTAGGCAGAAGCGCGCCAGCTGCGACGGACCTCGCAGAAGCGTGGTAGCACGTCCGAGGTCAGGGACGGCAGGCGAGAGTGTCAGGCTGCGATGGTGCAGGAGGGCTGAGAGGAGCTACCCTACGCCTGAGGCCAGGGGTGGCGGCCGAGAGGAGCAACCCAACGTTCAAGGAGCAGTGGCTGCATGAGCGCAGGCGGGCCGAGAGGAGCTACTCCACGTTCAAGGTAAGAGAAACCCAAGTAAGATGGTAGGTATTGTGAGAGGGCATCAGAGGGCAGACACACTGAAACCATAGTCACAGAAAACTAGTCAATCTAATCACATGGACCACAGTCCTGTCTAACTCAATGAAACTAAGCCATGCAATGTGGGGCCACCCAAGACGTGTGGGTCATGGTGGAGAGGTCTGACACAAAGTGGTCCACTGGAGAAGGGAATGTCAAACCACTTCAGTATTCTTGCCTTGAGAACCCCATGAACAGTATGAAAAGGCAAAATGATAGAACACTGAAAGAGGAACTCCCTAGGTCGGTAGGTGCCCAATATACTACTGGAGATCGGTGGAGAAATCACTCCAGAAATAATAAGGGATGTTGCCAAAGCAAAAACAATACCCAGTTGTGGATGTGACTGGTGATAGAATCAAGGTCCAATGCTGTAAAGAGTAATACTGCATAGGAACCTGGAATGTTAGGTCCATGAATTAACAAAGTGGAAGTGGTCAAACAGGAGATGGCAAGAGTGAACGTCGACATTCTAGGAATCAGTGAACTAAAATGGACTGGAATGGGTGAATTTAAATCAGATGACCATTATATCTACTACTGCGGGCAGGAATCCCTTAGAAGAAATGGAGTAGCCATCATGGTCAACAAAAGAGTCCAAAACGCAGTACTTGGATGCACTCTCAAAAACGATAGAATGATCTCCGTTCATTTCCAAGGCAAACCATTCAATATCACAGTAATCCAAGTTTATGCCACAACCAGTAATGCTGAAGAAGCTGAAGTTGAACAGTTCTATGAAGACCTACAAGACCTTTTAGAACTAACACCAAAAAAAGATGTCCTTTTCATTATAGGGGACTGGAATGCAAAAGGAGGAAGTCAAGAAATACCTGCAGTAACAGTCAAATTTGGCCTTGGAATATGGAATGAAGCAGGACAAAGGCTAATAGAGTTTTGCCAAGAGAACGCACTGGTCATAACAAACACCCTCTTCCAACAACACAAGAGAAGACTCTACACATGGACATCACCAGATGGTCAACACCGAAATCAGATTGATTATATTCTTTGCAGCCAAAGATGGAGAAGCTCTATACAGTCAGCAAAAACAAGACCGGGAGCTGACTGTGGCTCAGATCATGACTCCTTATTGCCAAATTCAGACTTAAATTTGAGGAAATTAGGGAAAACCGCCAGACCATTCAGGTATGACCTAAATCAAATCCCTTATGATTACACAGTGGAAGTGAGAAATAGATTTAAGGGCCTTGATCTGATAGATAGAGTGCCTGATGAACTATGGACTGAGGTTCATGACATTGTACAGGAGACAGGGATCAAGACCATCCCCATGGGAAATAAATGCAAAAAAAACAAAATGGCTGTCTGGGGAGGCCTTACAAATAGCTGTGAAAAGAAGAGAAGCAAAAAGAAAAGG
Source organism: Capra hircus (assembly GCF_001704415.2). NCBI lineage: Eukaryota > Metazoa > Chordata > Mammalia > Artiodactyla > Bovidae > Capra > Capra hircus. Next base: position 22,898,276 of record NC_030814.1, read on the forward strand.
AGAAAAGGAAAGATATACTCATTTGAATGCAGAGGTCCAAAGAATAGCAAGGAGAGATAAGAAAGCCTTCCTCAGCGATTAATGCAAAGAAATAGAGGAAAAAAACAGAATGGGAAAGACTAGAGATCTCTTCAAGAAAATTAGAGATACTAAGGGAACATTTCATATAAAGATGGGCTTGATAAAGGATAGAAATGATACGGACCTAACAGAAGCAGAAGATATTAAGAAGAGGTGGTAAGGATACACAGAAGAACTGTACAAAAAAGATCTTCATGACCAAGATGATCACGATGGTGTGATCACTCATCTAGAGCCAGACATCCTGGAATGTGAAGTCAAGTAGGCCTTAGAAAGCATCACTATGAATAAAGCTAGTAGAGGTGATAGAATTCCAGTGGAGCTATTTCAGATCCTGAAAGATGATGCTGTCAAAGTGCTGCACTCAATATGCCAGCACATTTGGACAACTCAGCAGGGGCCACAGGACTGGAAAGGTCAGTTTTCATTCCAATTCCAAAGAAAGGCAATGCCAAAGAATGCTCAAACTACTGCACAATTGCACTCATCTCACACGCTAGTAAAGTAATGCTCAAAATTCTCCAAGCCAGGCTTCAGCAATATGTGTACCATGAACTTCCAGATGTTCAAGCTGGTTTTAGAAAAGGCAAAGGAACCAGAGATCAAATTGCCAACATCCACTGGATCATGGAAAAAGCAGGAGAGTTCCAGAAAAACATCTATTTCTGCTTTATTGACTATGCCAAAGCCTTTGACTGTGTGAATCACAATCAACTATGGAGAATTCTGAAAGAGATGGGAATACCAGACCACGTGACCTGCCTCTTGAGAAACCTGTATGCAGGTCAGGAAGCAACAGTTAGAACTGGACATGGAACAACAGACTTGTTCCAAATAGGAAAAGGAGTACATCAAGGCTGTATATTGTCACCCTACTCATTTAACTTCTATGCAGAGTACATCATGAGAAATGCTGGGCTGGAAGAAGCACAAGCTGGAATCAAGATTGCCGGGAGAAATATCAATAACTTCAGATATGCAGATGACACCACCCTTATGGCAGAAAGTGAAGAGGAGCTTAAAAGCCTCTTGATGAAAGTAAAAGAGGAGAGCGAAAAAGCTGGCTTAAAGCTCAACATTCAGAAAATGAAGATCATGGCATCTGGTCCCATCACTTCATGGGAAATAGATAGGGGAACAGTGGAAACAGTGACAGACTTTATTTTTGGGGGCTCCAAAATCACTGCAGATGGTGACTGCAGCCATGAAATTAAAAGACGGTACTCTTTGGGAAAAAAGTTATGACCAACCTAGATAGCATATTCAAAAGCAGAGATATTATTTTGCCAACAAAGGTCCATCTAGTCAAGGCTATGGTTTTTCCAGTAGTGATATATGGATGTGAGAGTTAAACTGTGAAGAAGGCTGAGTGCCGAAATGCTTTTGAACTGTGGTGTTGGAGAAGACTCTTGAGAGTGCCTTGGACTGCAAGGAGATCCAACCAGTCCATTCTGAAGGAGATCAGCCCTGGGATTTCTTTGGAAGGAATGATGCTGAAGCTGAAGCTCCAGTACTTTGGCCACCTCATGTGAAGAGTTGACTCACTGTAAAAGACTCTGATGCTGGGAGGGATTGGGGGCAGGAGGAGAAGGGGACGACAGAGGATGAGATAGCTGGATGGCATCATCGACTCGATGGATGTGAGTTTGAGTGAACTCTGGGAGTTGGTGATGGACAGGGAGGCCTGGGGTGCTGCAATTCATGGTGTTGCAAAGAGTCAGACATGACTGAGCGACTGAACTAAACTGATCTGAACGGAGACCCTAGTGGTAAAGAATCTGCCTGCCAATGTAGGAGATGCCAGAGAGGTGGGTCCAATCCCTGGATCAGGAAGATCCCTTGCCATAGGCACCTGGCAACCCACTCCAGTAACCTTGCCTGTAAAATTCCATGGACAGAGGAGCCTGGTGGGCTGTAGTCCATGGGCTTGCAAAGAGTCGGACACAACTGGGCATGCACACACACATCTGAGATCAAAGACTAGGCTGTATTGTTTACTAATTCAGCAATTTTATTTTTTGACACCGCAAGACTGAAAGTTTTTCTAGAACTTCTACAGGGCTTCCCGGTGGCACAGTGGTAAAATCCGCCTGACATGCAGGAGACACAGGAGACTCCGGTTCCATCCCTGGGTCAAGACAATACCCTGGTGCAGGAAATGGCAACCCACTCCAGTATTCTTACCATGGAAGATTTCATGGACAGAGGAGGCTGGCAGGCTATAGTCCATGGGTTTGCAGAGTCGGACATGACCGGGCAGGCACGCATCCGCACATATGTGCATAGAACTGCTACTGTGTACTGAGGCAGAGGAAGAAGCAATGGTCATAGGGAGCAGAAATACTGCGGAACAAGAAAGGCAGGCGGTTTATAGAGGGACAGTCTGGGGTAAATTTCCTCAGGGAATGATACCTATTTTTCGTGCATGCACCATCTGGGAAGTCAGATATCTATTTTGAGACCCTAAAACTGAGCAGGAACTGGTACTAAGGGGCATGTACAGAAATATGGGTTGAAAGATGAAATGCATTCCTTGGGGATAGAGAGTCTTTATCATCTTACTTGTATGAAGCTGTTCTTCCTTTCATTGAGAGCAATTTCTTTTTAATTGTTAAAATTATTGATACCATTTTTGAAGTTTTATGAAAGTTTTGGAGAAAGCCTTGAGGATTACTTCCACAGATATCTTATTGCCCTCACATAGTTATTGCTGTTGTTACTGAGATTCACTTCACATTTCTACCAGTACTGTATTTTTGGTACATTTCTGTGTAAAATAACAGTATTCACAGCTAAGATTCTGTGCATAAAAATGGTATAAAGCAGTGAACTATATCCAGCATGTGTCTGTATCAAAGTATATTTTATAAATACCTCTTTTAAACTGATTTTAATCATCACCATGATGCTCAACAAATTTTTAAAGGCCTTTGCATATATTATCTCATTTGAAGTGATAAATTTACATTTTCAAACTGCTTATTAACTCCCCAAACAAGGCTGGCACTGTCTTTTTCTCGGTAGCCTCAACTCCAAGATGCAGAAGCAACTGAGTCAGAAAGATGATAAACAGTTGGCCACAAAGTGATATTATATGGAGCACTTAGCAATTTTTGGATTACCAAACATTTACTCATTTTGTTATGTAAATTTGGCAGATTTCTTTATTTTCTGGATAAGCACATCATTGCAGAGGCTTGTGAATTGCTCTTGGTCATCTAACATGAGAAATTACTAAGAGAAATAATAATTTATGCTTTACCAACTGTGTTCTGCTTAGAGCTGTCTTGATTCCTAGTTTTGATAGCTGGCACCTCTATATTCAAAAGCAGAGACATTACTTTGCCGACTAAGGTCTGTCTAGTCCAGGCTATGGTTTTCCCAGTGGTCGTGTATGGGTGTGAGAGTTGGACTGTGAAGAAAGCTGAGCGCTGAAGAATTGATGCTTTTGAACTGTGGTGTTGGAAAAGACTCTTGAGAGTCCCTTGGACTGCAAGGAGATCCAACCAGTCCATTCTGAAGGAGATCAACCCTGGGATTTCTTTGGAAGGAATGATGCTAAAGCTGAAACTCCAGTACTTTGGCCACCTCATGGGAAGAGTTGACTCATTGGAGAAGACTCTGATGCTGGGAGGGATTGGGGGCGGGAGGAGAAGGGGACGACAGAGGATGAGATGGCTGGATGGCATCACTGACTCGATGCATGTGAGTCTGAGTGAACTCCGGGAGATGGTGATGGACAGGGAGGCCTGGTGTGCTGCGATTCGTAGGGTCGCAAAGAGTCGGACACGACTGAGTGACTGAACTGAACTGAACTGAATCTCTATATTCATTTACAGAGACAGTTCGAAATGTTTAAGCTGTATAACTATAACCATTCTCATACCCTGCCCAGCTGCAGGTTGCTTGAACACACAGTTCTCTGACATTGGTTGTGTCTTTTATGTTTACTTAACCTAGGTCTCAAAGTGTCCTTGAGTGTCTTGGAAAGTGACTGCATGAGCAGCAGGTTAAGACTGATCTCAATCAGCAGTAGTTTTTTCCTTAATACAGAAATAGGAATCTGTTGCTAACTAATGATTATCTATAAATGTAGCAGGAAAGAGAGATGACCACGGGATGGTTAACTCTTTGGGGATTAAAAATGACCAGATAAGTGGTCAGAAGATAGTGTATTGAGTCTTAACTGTCTTTGAATACATGAATATCTCTTTTATCTAGAGATCATTCATCTCCTGAAGCTAATAGGGGGTGCAGCTAAATAGTAAATATAAGAATTAAAAATTGCTATATGGAAGACTTTCTTTTCAGAGCAGATAATCAATAGCCAATAAGAGCCTTGCTGCACAATAATCGATATTTATTAAGATGACTCCAAGTCATCAATAAAATGATGATTATATCAGTATTATCAGTTTAAGAAGGCAAGGAAGTATAATATACAATTCAGGAGTTAAGTTGAGGTCAAAACAGTTTTGATACTAAGCTTTATGGAAAAATTCATCCTCTGTCAATGCTAAAAATGAGGGGTCATTGTACTCGGTAAACTGATAATAGAGGGGGTCTTTATATAGGGGTTGAAATTTTCCCTCCACATTTACATTTTTAAAAATAATCCTGGAGGAACTCAACTTTGGAGGCTTTATTTTCTGATTTACCTTAAGAAAGGAGAAATTGTAATAACTATCCCCTTTCATTTGTTTTATTTAACTTGCCCTTCCATTCATTTTATTTGTCGTGAAAATTTTGGTATCTTGTCTCTGTGCCCTCTTCAGAGAGACATTTATTGTCTGTCCTGTCATGTTACACATTAGAACACCACCACATGGTTGTGTACAACGCCATACAATATATGTATGTGACAGCTAGTCACAACTATGTCAGTGATGATGATCAGATTCCATTATACATTCTTAAAAGTCTATATGAAATACACATCATAGGCTATTTCTATGCTCATCTCTGTGGTGCTAATTTTTAAAGTCATTTTTTTTTTTCAAATTAACCATTATATGGGAAAAAGATACTGCAAAGCAGAAGTTATGTTTTATGGTGTTAAAGATATATTCTTTTTTTTATTTTTTTTATTTTTTATTTTTTATTCATTTATTTATTTTTAATATGGGGAGGGAGGTGGGAGGGGGGTTCATGTTTGGGAACGCATGTAAGAATTAAAGATTTTAAAATTTAAAAAAAATAAAAAATAAAAAATTAAAAATTAAAAAAAATATTCTTTTTTTTAAAACATATATTCTTTAAAACCTCAAATTTTTCCTGTTAAACATTGGTCAATACATAAATTCTAGGCCATCTGAAAAAAGCATAAAGTAATGCCTACCAACAGGTTTTAGAAAATGTGCAATACAAAATTTACAAAAAAAGTACAAATCTTATCCTATCATCTCATGAGGAAGTAATATCAGAATAAGACTATTAAAATTGGAAATATTATTGAACAAAATGAAAACTACCGAGAAGGGAATAGGAAAAAAAAAAGTGGGGTATGGAAGAAACAGAAAAGTTGGAGAATTTTTGAAAGCTTTCGATTTTAATGACCTGGTTACGGGAGAAAGTGAAGTCCCCTGTGACAATGACTTGCTGGTGTCCTGTGATTAACTGCATTCAGCTTCTGAACTGTTGCATTTGGATCTGTGAAAGAGCTTAGCAGGCATTTTATGTGACTAAACTCGTTGCCATGACCGTCAGTGTGAGCATTTCCAGGTGAAGCCCCTCTGTTTCTCTCAGGATTCTTGTCATGTCTTAGCAACTTTTTTTTCATATTTTCACTTGTTTCATTAAAAGAGCCTCACAATAAAGATTTTATCCAATTGCAGCCAAAAACCTTGAAACAGAGTTGAAGTATCTCAGTCATTTTCTTCTGATGTCTCTCAGAAATTAACTAAATTAAAGCCACTTCATGACATTACACTACCAGAACTAAAATGGAAGAGACAAAATGTTTAATATTCTAAGCATGACCCAAATACACAATACGGAGAGATCTGAGAAAAGAGTTTTGCTGAACTCTCTATAGAGAGTTATAATTGAGAAGGAAAACCCACCCAAAGTAACCAATATGTAAGTAAAGAAAACCCCAGAAAACCTCAAACCAAACCAACGGTACAAAATCTCAGTGGTTACTTAACTTCATGTCATTTTTTTTTATGTGAAGGGAATGACTAGCTAATTAGGATTTTTGAATAAAACTGTGTGACTCTTTTTTCTTATTTTACTTTGCATCCTCTTAGTCAGGTATCTGCAAATACTCGTCTTGACAATTGTTGGAGAGAAAAATATAGACTAATTAAAATGCTAATCTTTAGTAAACACATAAGTACTTGCATGAAAATTAAACACTTGGGCTGCTAATTTATGAATACGTGCTCACACATCAGGAACACTGCAGCTAGTGTGGACTTCACAGTCTTGGGCTTAGCAGCCTCGTCTACATGTCAAATCCACTTCAGGGCTGAGAGTATCTGCCATTGAAATCACCCAGTGTGCTTTCTCTCAAGAGTGTCTAAGGAGAAAAGAAAAGTGATGTGCACTTTGAGAAGATTATTTAAGGCCTGCAGATTCATTAGAAGAGAACTTAATTGTGATCGAATCTATAATCCTTTCAGTTCATCCCATAAATAATAACAGTCTGAACTCTATTGAATCACATGGCCTCTTTTGCACAAACCTATAGAGGAGAGTCCTTAAAATTGAATAGATGGAATTGAATGGACCTGGGAAGTGGGAACTGGAATTTGATGGACAGCCTTTCACCTCTAGGTTATTGGCTTGTATCTGACCCAGGTGATGAAAAGTCATTGTTCTACAATGGCTGCTTAGTCGTTTTCTGTGTAATGAGCTGTTGGCTCCAGTCCCTTCCTAAGTGGACAGGTGTCTGCTCACATTCCCAACTCACCATTCCACTTGTCAGTCACATTTGAGGTCAAGGGCTAAATAGGAACTGGGGCCGAAATGCTTTCTCATTCTGGTGAGTACAGGCCTGCTTTTGTTGGTTGACTTGGTTGAAAAAACAACTGCCTTCATCTCTGTTCATGTTCTGCCTATTTTCTGTGTATGAAGATTTTATTGTTTGGGGCTTCTATCATAATGAAAAATTGTTAGGTTCTCAAGCAGATGCTTTAACCTCTGCGCCACCAGGGAAGCCCCATGCTTTTATTACATACTATCAAAAAAGAGATAACTAAATACACTCCCTGATCTAAGAGACATTACAATTTAAATGTTTGTCTAACTGCAACAGGGATATATCCTGCGGATAAAGCATTTGCATCTGACTTTTCTTCACTGACAGAGGAGAACTGGGATACAGGTAGGCCTCAAATCCTGATAAAACTGGCGGGTGGAAGATATCTGATAGCTGAACATTATATGATATTTTGGCTGGAAGAGCAGACATCTTTGAGGTGGGAGAAGACATGTAATAAAGTATTTCATGCTTCTTGGGATTTACAAAATGGAAATAAGCTGCTCTCGTTTAAACCTGGTTAAAACACTTTTGTTTCTGTATTTTGTACAATTCTACAAATACGGATTTCTATTTATTAGCATTCCTGGAAAAGCTTAAGATCAGAAGCCAGAGGACTCAGATATTTTAGCTGAAATCTTGGGAGGGTTTTCTGCCACAGATATGTGACACCATTTTCTGCATAAATTAACTGTATATTTCAGAGTGAGACGTGCTTTGAGTCAAACAGCTCTTGTTCACTTGTTTCTGGAGATTTCGTCTCCATTTTCTTAAAAAGGTCATATCAACTTATTTTCTCTCCTGATTGAGTTTATTGCTAAATATATTTCCAGCTTATTAAAAAGTAACTGGATTGAATGACAAACTTTAACTATGCCTTAACTATTGTGGGCTTCCTAGCTTGTTTTTAAGCCTAAGTCTCTCTTTCTGATTACAAATTGTCAGCTATTCATCACACTATTTATAGATATGATAGCCAATGTTATATAGCTATAGCTCTTAGAAACTGGAAAAAAAAAAAAAACCTAGGAATCCAGAGGTCTAATAGGAAATTAAGGATTTCTTGAGAGATATTTTCATACTTTTAGCCAATTTTCTTGTTTTGCTTTTATACTTGTTTTTCTTAGGCCTATTGAGAGAATGATGCATTTTTCTAAATCTTTATTGATAAAAATGAGTGGCAGAATTCTCATGGGACCACCTGTAGATAAACTTCAATTGGTATTTTCTCTGTATCCTCATGATATCCTGTGATTAGCAAATTTAAGATAAAAATTTGACTAGAATCTTGACAATATACAATTTCTTTTTTTATAAAACAAGCTTTATATTATCTTTAATAACTAGTTTTTGAAACACCAACAATAACATATATATTTATTGAATGCCAGTTAGGTAAGAACTAGTGAAAGCCAAGAGTCTTAGAAAAAATAATAAAATGTATTGCAAATTAGAGCCTGTGCAAGTAATTGAGATGATTCATATTCTCTCTCTCCTTCTCTGAAATTTTAAGAATATCATGAATACCCCTTTGTATGGAGAGAGATTTCTTGAAGCAAGGGGTAGACTATTTTATCTCTAGTGATTCCTGCTGGACTTGAAGGAACCTTGCCACACTAAAAATCTTCTTATACCATGTCATCCACGGTAACTTCTTTATCCTTACTGCTGCTTTTTGTTCCAGTCTGGTTAGCCCACACCTGCCTGATTTGGGAGAGTATAATTTTTAGTGCTTTTCTAATACTTGTTAAATAATGCTTGCTGTGGTTGACATCACTTTAAGTCCGCAATGCAGAATACTGGCGATACAGTGTGATAAGGGGGATGCTGCTTAAATTTCTAGTGACCATGCCCTGTACTAGATCCTCTCCCTGCAGATTTTTTAGAAAGATAAGCAAGTGGAATCCATATTCCTCCAGTTTTACTTGAAAAATCATGGCAGATCCCAGACCTACTAACTGTGTGGGGTGAATGTTTTGGGTGGGTGTTGACAGCAGTGTGTGGCAGTGCCTCTTTAGCATTAGCAATGCTTATTAAGGATGGTGGGTGTTGAGATGGAAGAGAACCTGTATTGGAGCGTATACCATCATCAAAGGTGCGGCACGTGTGTGTATGGGTGGCATTTTAAACCCAACTGTATTCAGTTAATCACATTTGTGGGAAACAAGGCTTGTGGTGGCATTAGTAGGAGGTTTGTGGGCAAGTTATTCAGCCTGGCAATTATTGCAAATTAGAACTTTATTCAGGAAAGGATATCAGTTTAAGAGTAGACGAAACACATTTACCGTAGTTTATTCAGACCCGCGTTGAATGGGGTGCATTTTCTTAGAAGCAGCCATAGAGATAAATGCATCGTGTGACCCTCGGAACCAAACTGCTGAATGAAGATATTGGAGGGCTGAAGCTATTCATTTCCATTTACAGAATCCAAATTGCCGAAAAGTCATGGGAAGGCAGGAAAGAGACTTGTTGTTGTTGTTTTTTTTTTAAATGCTCCCTGGCATTTGTCTGCCTGCGTCATCCAATGCAGTATCTCATTCTGCTGCCACCCGGAGTCCCATTCACTGGTTTGTTTAACCTCAAAGTGGGAAAGTAACTAACACAAATACATTCATTGTCCATGCTCTAATAGAATTAAGATTCCCAATACCCTGCCTGCATTTGAATGAGGTTCGTTACACACTAGCTTTTATGGTCACACCCTTTTCCCTTGATGGTTCTTAAGAATGGCAGAAGCGGGAGACCAGAAATTTTGTAAGCTCATAAATATGAAGCACACTGTGTTTAAATAATGCCAGGGTGGCGATACAGATGGACTGATGCCAGGAAGCTCAAAGTTAAAGCTAACAATTCATCCTTACACCACTGTGAATAAGAAGGAAGGAGAAAGGGGCACTGTGCTCGCTGAGTTGTGCTGCCAGCTCTGGGACAGCTCTGTCTAATGGGCCAGCAAGGCACAGAGCTTTGAATTGCACACTGTTTACTCAGAAGACAGGAAATGAAGCCATTCTCCAGGAGGGCCAGCCCGATATTGGGCAATTACATAATGTTGTTGATTTCACACTGCACATCACCCACTTGAGTGACTGGAATAAACCCACATCTAGTATCCTGCCATTCCCTGGCAGAGACCAGTACAGGGCATGGGAAATGGAAGCAGGCTCTTTGTGATCGGGTGGGCAAGACCAGTACAGGTTTTTATCAGCCTTTCTTCCCACCCTACTGCTTAGCTGCTGTTGCCTTCTATTTCTGCTGCCTGTAGTAATAGCAAGAACCTAAGCAAAGTCTTGTAAACACTGTGGTGAAGAATATCAGAGCGCCAGGTTCACTGGTGTTTAGAGATGGGCTTGCTGCTCTGAAACAAAGTGCTGCATTTTTATGGGAAAAAGTTTGTTTTCATTCCTTGGAATTTGCCACTTGGTTATGTGGTGACAGTCTTAGGGATCTGGATTTTGCTTTGTCTTTTGCCAAAGTGAAACTGGCACTTGGTGTACTTTCAACGATTAGTCTGTATTGCATAGTGACTATGGAGAAGCAAATGTTTGTTGTCTTTGTGGCTAAGGTGAGAGGAAGATAAACTTCTCTGAATTAGCAATTTTTGAAGAACAAATATCACGTTCAAAATAAGTTACATGCCATTTTCTGCTTGATATGTGGCTGTGTTAAATTAGCCTTGTTATTAATAAATGCATTTTGCTTTCACAATCTTTAACTCTATGTTTCATCTAAACTAAATTTCTTGTAATCCCTAATTGCATATGCTCTGCATCATCTTCTTTTTGTTTCTTTCACCATGGATTTTAGTGCTGGCCCAGATATCTCAATGTCTGCGGTAACCCGTGACTGTGGGCAATGCCCCTTTGGCAACCGCGTGAGTTCTTTCAGGGACCTGGATTCTATTCTGGGCCAACTAAATCCGAGGCTTACTGGAATCTTCAGGTATCTTCTACCCTAGGCTCACAGCTCCAAAAGCAACACCCGTAAACGTACCATGTTAGAAATATATTCTTTTTCTTAACAAGTTAAAAAATACAATGCCACTGTTGCTATTACTTCTACTAGTATTGGTGTTATAAAGTGAGGTGAGACAAACTGAAATATTCGATGGAGTTTGGAGCAGAGAAATGTTTATTGCGGGGCCTTGCAAGGAGAATGGGTGGCTTATCACCAACCCCACCCTCCACCAAAACCCTGAACTCATTCAGCAAAGTATTTTTATAGGCAAGATGAGGGAGGGGTGTCTCAGGGTATCTGATCAACTTATGCACAATTGTCTGATTGGTTGATGTTGAGGTAACAGGGCAGTTAAACCCGTCAGTCATGCACCAGCAGGACTGGAGGCTGTGGGGCTCAAGATCATCAGGTAGTTAATTTCTTCCATTTGGTGGTGATCCTTAGCATCTGAAAACCTCAGGAAATACACATCCGATTATCTAGGTCCTTCAGAGAGGAGCTAAAGTGGAGGATATTGGGGAGAGATCTGTCCCAGGAAAGTCCCAAAGTGTCCTGCTGGATTAAATTACTAGCTTATAATAATTTACTGTTACCCCTCTGTGCCAGCATTGTGTTGGGTGCTTTTTGTGACTCAATGAATCTTTACAAACAACTCTAATGGAGCAGGTGCTATTATTAATCCCACTTCTTCAGTTAGACATGCTTATAGTGGCAAGTAACTAAGAGCTCAACTGAGAAGTTAAATATGGGTGTTTATTTTTCTTTAAAAGAGGTTTAGTGGTTGGCAATTACGGATGATCATTCTGTGGCTCACTGATATGAAGGCCAGGGTCTCTAGGATTCTCTAGGCCTCTTTGTATTTCCATTTTTAAAGTTCCAGAGCTTAAAAACTGTGTGATGCTTACCCAAAGAAGAACAGTTTACCTGAAATTGGAGCACACTATTAACTATTTGGAGATTATAGGAGTTATGCTGGTGTTCTTACGATCACTCATTTTCCACCCCGAGATTGACTTTGTTAGACACGCTTGCCCTGCTGTGTGATGGTGGTTCCTGCAGTGCTGAGAGTCAGGAGTTATTCACACATGGGCTTCCCACAGATAAGATGCTAAATGCATTGTTTTGGTGCTTCTGAGGCAGCCAGGAACAACGTCTTGCCTCTAATATCATCAACTCTAACCCTTTGATCTAGCAGGGCATCTGGTGATTTCTGTATTCCTCCCAGATTCCATGAGAAGAGGAAGAAAAGAGGCAAAGGGCCTATATGCGTTTAATGGAGAAAAAAGTCATGTAAGCCATTGTCTTCTCTTCTGCCCTTTTTGTTAGAGCTTGACCAGATAACTCGGGACTGATTATGGGGCACCCATGTTGTTTTCTAGGTTATAAAGACTACCAACATGAGCTGCCTTATGGCCTTTTCTCTCATAACTGTTTTTCTGTTGCCTCCCCAAGTTCCCTTTTAGGTGTTAGTTTTGGTGGCTCAGACGATAAAGCATCTGCCTGCAATGCGGGAGTCCCAGGTTCCATCCCTGGGTCGGAAAGATCCCCTGGAGAAGGCAATGGCTTCCCACTCCAGTACTCTTGCCTGGAAAATCCCATGGATGGAGGAGCCTGGCAGGCTGCAGTTCATGGGGTCACAAAGAGTCAGACACGACTGAGCGACTTCACTTTCACTTTCTTTCCTCTCTAGTTCAGGGGTCTCCAACCTCCGGGATCTAATGCCTGATGATCTAAGGTGGAGCTGATGTATCAGTAATAGTAATAGAACCAAAGTGCACAATAAATGTAACGAGGTTGAATCATCCTGAAACCACTCCTGCCCCCTATCCGTGGAAAAATTGTCATGCAGGAAACTGGTTCCTGGAGCCAAAGACACTGGGGACTGCTGCTTTTGTTCCAAGATGGCTGCCACAGTGTAAGACATCTCTGTGTTCAAAGCAAAACAGAGGGAAGGGCAGAGCTAGTTATCACCATTTCTTTTACAGGAAAGTACATGCTTCCCTAGTCACTCCTGGCAGACTGGTTATCTCTCCCTAGCTATACATGACCACCCTAGCTGTTCAGGAGTCTGGCAACCAAGTCATTAGCTCTTTGACCTACTATAGATGGAGGAGAAGGTGATCAGGGATGGAACTGGGTTACACAAAATGTTACTTCCATTCTGACATCAGGGGCTTAGGGCTTTTAAAGGAGCTCATACAAAGCAGAGCCAGGGTATGAACTCAGTCTGTCCCAGAGCCCATATTCTTAATTATGATGCTCTATTGTTTCCATTTTCTTTTTAATTCAATTTTACCCACCCACCCCCCCAAGCAGTTTGGTTGACCAGAAGAGATTCTTAAATAAAATAGTCTTCAACAAATTGGAATCTAAGACAGCAGGACGGTTCCAGTATTTTAATTTATACAGTCCTCATTTGCCACCATATTACTAAAGATGGAACTCTCTGAAGCAATTATCCAACTGTATTTAAACAGGCTATCATCTTGTTACTTTCATGTGTTGTTGAAGAATCTTACCACTTATGGACAAATACTGTTATTTTAAGAGTTTCTTTTATTCCTTTTATTTTTTTCCTGTAAACTGAGCATGCCCAAGTACGCACTGTAACCCGTAATTAAGATAGAGGCCATCTTATTGCCAAGCAAGTTTTTCTTTGTACCACAAACCCAGTAATAGTTTTCTATTACGACTAATCATCAGAGATATTAATATATTTTCTACTAATGAAAAATAGCATCAGAGCTTCCTTTGGTTATAAATTTGTTAGCTTTGTTCTCTGACCAGAAGCTGGTTGTAATCATAGACATTTGGAGGATATATCTGCATATCTTGCCAGAATATAAGGAAGATAGAAGGTACACAAAGGTTCATTAATTAAAAATTAAAGCATCAAGGAATGTGTTTTTTCAGTTCTCACTGCCACTCTCCCCCTTTGCAGTTGCTTGTGAATAGTGCAAACATAATGCCTAGCGATACCACATATATTATACACTGGTTTTATTTGGTTCATAATGAAGGTGATGCATTCCAATTCCAAAATGGATGAGACTTACATAAAGACTAAAAAAAAAAATCCAACAACTTTACACTGTGAAGGTCCTAGAATATGTAAACATAAAATATGTAATCTATCTTTGATTTGTGCCATAATGTTCCTTTGCTTTGAAATCATGGCTGTATTACCAAACTGACAATTTTAATGGAAAAAGTGGCTTTCAAAAGCTGCTGTTGAAAACACACTGCATAATTCTCTAAGTCGTGAATATTTTACTACCAACATATGCAGGGACGCCGTGAAAACACACTGGCATTTTATTCCCTGCGAACTGGGATGGAGGAAATTCACTGGTGGTAAAGCTGCATGTTTGTAGTATGATGCAAATTCACAAACACCTCTGAATGCACACTGGTGTTATTGTAGAGTCATTCGGAAGATGATAAACAGGTATATTTCCCTTTGTAATTTGCTCATTCAGCAAACATCTATCAAAAGGCCCGCTATATTTTGGGCACTGTGCTAGGCTCAGTACAAAGATGAACAGGGAAAAAAACCTTCCCAACTGTTTTAAATGTCCCACAGGGGTGTTCCATGGAGAAGGCTCTGGGTGAATACTGCATACCCACTTGGTCAGGCTACAACTCCTGGGCACCAGGCCATCGAGCGTATATTTCCTGAGTCTCTTCTATTGTGTGGAGGGGTCTTTGGACCAGGGCACAGTTGATATCACCCTGTTTGGTTGTGTGCCAGGAGATGAACCCTGTCGTTCTGAGGCTATCACTTTTCGTGAGGTGAATGAGAGAGGGGCCCCTGGGGTAATGGTTGGGGAATTGGGAGGGAAGTATTTTCAGCTCAAGGGCTGAGGAGTCTGAACATTGCTACTAGCTGTTTGGGGATGATGAGGAAAGCCACATTCCTACATCTGGCAATTTAGGGCACCTGGTTCTTTAGGAAGTGAAGCTGTGGTATGACTCTTCTTTCTGAAGGGAGGGATTAGGCCTGCTTCCTGCTAGGTCATTGATAGGTCATCTAGAATGAACCTTGGTTGGATCTCAGTTAAAAGAAAAAAATGTGAGAATTTGAGGATAATTTATTAATAAGATATTTGAATATGGGCTGTATATTAGATGACACTGATTTAAATCTCTTAGGTGTGGTACGTTTTATTGGAGAGTGTTAAAATACTTAGGGATAAGATGTCATGAATATAGGCAACTGATTTTCACATTTTGAAGTATGTCTGTGTGTACACGGACTTATGTGGAGAGAGAAACAGAATCGGAGAGACATACCCGGCAAAAGTGACAAACCGATAACAATTAGTGAACTTAAGTGAGAGGAGTAGGAATATTTATTGTAGTTTTCTTTAATTCTTTATAGCCTTGAATATTTTCAAATTAAAAAGAAGTTGGGAATAAAAGGAATGTAGAAATGACATCAGGTTGTGACCTTTATCCCATTTCCTTTGTCTGGCTAAACATTACTTAGAAATCCTTCCCGACCTCTCAAATACTGGGGGAGGCACCCCTGCATGCCCCCAGGAGTCCTTATCACCCAGTGTGCGCATTTCTTGCTAATGTGCACATCTATCCAGATTATAAGCTTCCTGAGAGCAGGCACTGTTAGAGGCTGTGAAGGGCTCATTTACATGTTGTATCCACAGTTTCTGGTACATAATCATCATTCGATAAATATTTGTTAAAGGAATCTGTGAAATCCATAAATGATGACAGTTCATATGCCCTACTTAGGGAAGTTTGCGAAGAAATTGGCTAAGCTTGGTTCACTCTTGCAAAGGACAGAATTGTGAAATTCAAATGAGAGTTTAATTTCATAAACACATGTGCCATTATAATTATATTACAATCACTTAGCCACATGAAATTTAGTTACTTTGAATAAAATACATGATGAAGTTGTTGAATACATTTTCTAAATATCCTCTCATGCTTGGCACATTGATCAGATTTCTGATACTTGTTGTTTAGAAATAGATGTAGAAATAGGTGTTGCTGTTGTTGTTTAGTTGCAAGTAGAGACCAACCCTTTGCAACCCCATGAATGTAGCCTGTCAGGCTCTACTATCCGTTAGATTTCCCAGGTGAAAATACCGGAGTGGGTTGCCATTTCTTTCCACAGGGATGGAACCCTCATCTCCTGCATTGCAGGAGGATTCTTTATTGCTGAAGCACTAGGGAAGCCCTGGAAATAGGTATACTTAATAGAAAAAGACAGTATGATGGAGTTTGGCAAAAATCTGCCTTCCACTATCTTCCCAACCCCTATCACTACATTTTAGGAATGGCTCTTGTTTTGTTATACAAACTACATCAATACAGTTAGATACTGATTAATCAGTAAGATTATCAAACTTTGGATATTTTAAACCTACTCATTTCTTACTATCTGTTTCAGTGTCCACTGACTTTTTGACAACAGAACAGGTGTGAAAAGAATGAATAGTGTTATGAACTGAATCCAACCAGTCCATTCTGAAGGAGATCAACCCTAGGATTTCTTTGGAAGGAATGATGCTAAAGCTGAAGCTCCAGTACTTTGGCCACCTCATGCGAAGAGTTGACTCATTGGAAGTTGACTCTGATGCAGAGAGGGATTGGGGGCAGGAGGAGAAGGGGACGACAGAGGATGAGATGGCTGGATGACATCATGGACTCGATGGACTTGAGTCTGAGTGAACTCCGGAAGTTGGTGATGGACAGGGAGGCCTGGCGTGCTGCAATTCATGGGATTGCAAAGAGTCGGACACGACTGAGCGACTGAACTGAACTGAATTTACCCCCTGCCCTGCAATTTGTATGTTGAAGCCCTATCCCTCTAGTACCTTAGAATGTGACTGTATTTGAATCTGGGGCCTTTTAAAGAGGTGTGTGTGTGTGTGTGTGTGTGTGTGTGTAGTTGCTTCAGTCCTCTCTAACTCTTTGTGACCTCATGGAGTCTGCCAGGCTCCTCTGTCCATGGGATTCTCCAGACAAGAATATTAGAGTTGGTTGCTGTGCCCTCCTCCAGAGGATCCTCCTGACCCAGGGATCGAACCCATGGCTCTTATGTCTCCTGCATTGGCAGGTGGGTTCTTTACCACTAGCACCATGGTGATTAGGTTTAAATGAGGTCACAATGGTGGGGCTGTAATCCAATATGACTGATACCCTGATAAAGAACACTGAGGATGTACATGCATGAGCAAAGATTGGGTGATAATACAGCAGGAATGCAACCACCTGAAAGCTAAGAAGAGGGGTCACAAGAGAAACCAACCTGTTGACATTTTGATCTTGGACATCCAGCCCCTAGGAATATAAGAAAATAAATTTCCATTGTTTAAGTCACCTGGTCTAATTTGTTTTGATACGAATACTAATACAAGAGGGAAAGACTGAAATGAGTAAGCATATTTGTTAATATGTGAATTTTCATAAAATTTAGACTCGTGAATGGATGTAAATTCAGTGGTTTATTCAGTGGTTTGTAGTTCTGTCTTATCTATAGTTTAATGTCTCCTCGTTTACTAGAATCTTGAAAGCCACCTAGCCCAAATCTGTAAAGATGCTTAGATTCTGTTTTGACATTTCTGGCAAGCGACCATTTAGCTTTCACTGAGAATAGCTCTAGTGTTGGGTCACATTTAACTTCCCAAGAAACTCTTATCATTCTAGAGCTATTCGTCAGAAAACATTTTCTTATATTGATTTGACATCTATGTGGCAGAGACTACTGATTATCTCACAATAGTTGTTCTTTTCCTTCTTTTTAATTTTTTGTCTTTTCTTTTCCTTCTTAAGTGGAAGAATTCTGATTATTAACCAGATGCCTAGGCTAAAGATGTATTACCTAGCTTCTCTTGCTACTGAGTATAGACATTACTCTGGTTAGTAGAATGTAAATGGGGTTTGTACATACATTCCAGGAAATATTCTTAAATAGAGAGGAAGTGTAACCCTTTCTCACCACCTTTTTCCCTTTCCTGCTGGCAGGCATTATGGCTAGAACATGAAGGATCATCTTAGCCTATGAGGTAGAAGCCACATGTTGAGGATTTCAAGAGCCTGGGTTTCTAATCGCGGAGTCTTCCAAGGACTTGAACTGTTTATTTCCTGATTTTTGTTTATTTGAGACAAATAAAATTCTATCTTCTCTAAGACAGGTAATGTTTTTCATCTGTACCTAAACCTACTTCTAATTGTTTAGTTAACTGCTCCTAGGTAACTTTCATATGCCCTTGACCCACTCTTCTGAGGTACACAGTACATAACAAGTCTAATTCTATTTCCAGATGATGAATGTAATACTTGAAGAATGTTATCCCTTCCTTCCCAGGTCTGTAGATTCAACATAACTGATTCCTCAACTATTTCGGATAAGATTTCAAGTTCTCTGATCATTTTGATTACTTCCCTGCTTCTATTCTTGCTTCTTTATTTCCATGAATCAAGAGCTAGCTGCTTTGGACACATTTCATAGAACTAGGAATGATACAAATCAGAAAATAGTACCAGTGCTAAGTGCAATAAAAGGAAATATTTGGTAGCAAATGACCTGAAACTGCCTTATAAATCATTTCCATACTAGAACAGATGTTTCCATTTATCCTTATTCTTTATATCACAGATCTCATTTGTGGTCTAATAAATGAATCAGTTTGTATAGTTTCTTATCCAATAATGTTTATCAATATCTGACAACTGGAATCACAGAGAGCGGAGGGGATCTTCCATTCTTGCTGGGCAGAAGTAGATGCCTTAATAGGTAGCTTGTTTTTGACAGTTCTGCAACTGGTCTTCTGGTTAACATAGTGTGAGTTAAGCTGCATGGCCAACTTGAGCAATTTTCTACAAGCTATAATGTGGAGAACATTAAACTATCTTTTACCTTTGTGTAAGTGAGTTCTCATAGACTTGAACAAAAATGCCTTTGTAACGTGCGCCTCCTGGATCTGGATCAGCTACCCAAGAGCATTTATGGAGGACTGAAGTTGTATACATAACATACTCCATTGTGTTTAGAGGAAGGAAGGTGGAGTTCTTTGCCTTGATACTTCATGTGCAATTATATCTTTTTTGATAACTGTCTTAGAAGATTTAGCAGAAACTCAAAGACTTGAATAAACTCTGGTAAAATACAAAAGACATCATTGTGTTAGTTTCAGGTAACAGCAAAGTGAATCCGTTTTACATAAACATATATCCGCTCTTTTTTTTTTTTTAAGATTGTTTTTCCACATAGGCCATTACAGAGTATTGAGTAGAGTTCCCTGTGCTATACAGCAGGCTCTTATTAATTATCTATTTTATATATAATAGTGTGTATATATCAATCCCAACCTCCCAATTTATCCTTCCCTCTCTTATCCCCTGGTAACCAGTAGCTTGTTTTGGACTACATCTGTTTTGCCTGTTACTTTATTCTATTACCAAGCATAGTGTCTGTGATACTTTACATGCTCATGGTTTATATTATTATTTTATTTTATTTTATCTTATTTTCTTTTAGTTTATTTTTTTATGTTTGAACGGGATAGGGATTTTAAATGATATTCTCTTGATTTAACTCCAAGTACACTAAATATCACCCTGCTTATTTAACTTATATGCAGAGTACATCATGAGAAACACTGGGCTGGAAGAAGCACTAGCTGGAATCAAGATTGCCGGGGGAAATATCAATAACCTCAGATATGTAGATGACACCACCCTTATGGCAGAAAGTGAAGAGGAACTAAAAAGCCTCTTGATGAAAGTGAAAGAGGAGAGTGAAAAAGTTGGCCTAAAGCTCAACATTCAGAAAACGAAGATCATGGCATCTGGTCCCATCACTTCATGGGAAATAGATAGGGGAACAGTGGAAACAGTGTCAGATTTTATTTTTTGGAGCTCCAAAATCACTCCAGATGGTGATTGCAGCCATGAAATTAAAAGATGCTTACTCCTTGGAAGGAAACTTATGACCAACCTAGATAGCATATTAAAACGCAGAGACATTACTTTGCCAACAAAGGTCCATCTAGTCAAGGCTATGGTTTTTCTGGTGGTCGTGTATGCATGTGAGAATTGGACTGTGAAGAAAGCTGAGTGCCAAAGAATTGATGCTTTTGAACTGTGGTGTTGGAGAAGACTCCTGAGAATCCCTTGGACTGGAAGGAGATCCAACCAGTCCATTCTAAAGGAGATCAGTCCTGGGTGTTCTTTGGAAGGAATGATGCTAAAGCTGAAACTCCAATACTTTGGCCACCTCATGCAGAGTTGACTCATTGGAAAAGACTCTGATGCTGAGAGGGATTGGGGGCAGGAGGAGAAGGGGATGACAGAGGATGAGATGGCTGGATGGCATCACCAACTCGATGGACCTGAGTTTGAATGAACTCCGGGAGTTGGTGGTGGACAGGGAGGCCTGGTGTGCTGCAATTCATGGGATCGCAAAGAGTCAGACACAACTGAGTGACTGAACTGAACTGAACTGAACACTAAATATTGGTAAAACTAAATATTTTTATCAGCATCTATACAATGTAATGATTAAATGGAGACACTGCATTATTTAGGTGACCCAACTAACCTGTCAAGCTGGTCCAAATTCTATTGATGTATTTGATAGTCTGAAAAGATATAAATAAATATATGTTAAAAATCCACCTGCTTGAACTTGGTGTGTATAAAACCATAGACATGCTCTAAACTTTATTAGTAGTATCTGCTACTAAACAGAATTAATTAGGAGATGTGTCTTCAACCTCTTATTCTGAGATAATCTTGGACTTCTGGAAAAGTTGCAAAATAGTATAACAAGTTTTCCTATATCCATCGTCCACCTTTCCTCTGAAGTAAAAATACCAGAGCAGAGTTGGAAAAATGAAGAAAATTTTACATTAATACAATACTGTTCACTAAATACGAGAGTTGATTTGGATTATATCGGTTTTCTTACTAATGGTTTTTTCTTCTGCAATCTAGTCCAGAATTCCACATTGACTTGAGTTGTCTAAATACCTTGGTCTCCACCAGTCTGTGATAATTCCTAGTTTTTCCTTGATTCTTATGAACTTGAATTTTAAAAGGTACTGGTGTAGTGTTTTGGAGAATGTTCCTTAATTTTGATTTGTGTGATTTTTGCATCATTATACTGAGGTCATGCATTACTACCATAAGGCGGTATGTCCTTTTTCAGAGCATAGTATGAGGGTACATTGTGTCGATGTGTCTTGGTACCGGTAATATTAATCTTGGTCACTTGGTTAAGGAGGTGTCTCCCATGTTTCTCCACTATAGTTATAATTTTTGTCTTTGTAATTAACAATTTTGGGGGAGGTAAAACTTTGAAATTATGCAAATTTTTTCCATAACCTTTGCCCACTAATTTTAGCATTCATCAGTTGATCTTGCCTGCAGCAATGATTACTGCGGTGTTTGAATGGTTATGCTTGTCCATTTCCTTTATTTCTGTACATTTATTAATTGTAAGTAAGTAAAGAGGAGTTGTCCCTTCAGCACAATTTATTTGTTATTAAATATTTTTAGGTAAATAAATATCTTAAGTCAAGGATACTTATTTTATTCTTTGGATTGTAAGTCAATATTATTTGATTTATTTTGTTTAACTTGTAGATTTGTCCATTTGATATGTTTTTATTTTGGTGCTAGTATCCTTTCTGTATGTTCCCATCCTGTCACTTATTTTTCAGTACCACAAAATGCCTCAGACTTGTTTTACATTTGATGTGCCCTAGCCTTGGAATCAACTACTTTTCCAAGGATCCTTGCTTCTTTGTAATTAGAAATGGTATTTAGAAACCAAGGTCTGGATACTAAGGGTGCTAGTTCCTACTAGATGTCTCTGTTTCTAGGCCTTCTCAACACTCAGCGCTAGGAGATATATGTATGTATAGTTACTTATGCACACACATACTTTTATTTTTGTATCTCTTTATCTGTATATACCTTTTAAAAAAAGAAAGGGATGATAAACTATTACTGATATGATCATATTTGTATTGCATACTGAAGAAAGCAGTTCATTCTAATCTTTCCCCTTCATTTATACCTTATTTCTCTGACAGTAGAAACATAGCTCTTAACACTACAAATATATTTACTTAGTTGCTCCATCTGATTATTTATATAAAATAGTTTTAGGATTACTAATTCAATATCCTTCTGAGAAAAACTTATCATCTAGAATACAGAAGTACAATATTTGTGACTTTGTTTTTTAAATTTTTACCGTATCAATCAAAAGACGGTTTTCCAGAATCACTCAGTTCAGCCCCTTTATTCTCTCCACCTTCTTCAGTGTGATTGTGGGATAGATTTGTTATACCCTTAGACCAGGTTCTCTCACGTCTTAGTCGATATATATATACAGAAAACGTCACTGTGGTATACAGTGTTGTTGTTGTTGTTTAGTTACTAAGTCATGTCTGCCTTTTGTGACTCCATGGGCTGTAGCCTCCAGGCTCTTCTGTCCATGGGATTTCCCAGGCAAAAGTACTGGAGTGGGTTGCCACTGCTACACATACAGTGTTGAGTTTTGACAAATGGAGTCATGTATATAAACACCACAGTTCTTGGTTGTATCACTTCTAAAATTCCTCTGTGCTTCTTCTTTGCAGTCAGTCCCCAAATATCTGTTTTTACTTACCAGAAAACTAACTTTTTGAGAGTATTCCTTTCTGTTCTCATTTTTGCATTCTAAGTAATTATAGTGCTAGTTGATACTCAGTGAATGCTTATTGAACAGTCTGTGCCCTAACAGCTAATATAGAACAGGCACTGAAAAAAATTCTAAGTGAATGACTCAGTGGGCATTTATATGACAAAAGGGACATGAAATGACACTTTTGTTTGGAGACAGAATCACTTAACTATTGTTCTTAACACACCACATCAAAAGACAGTGGCTTAAAACAGTAAACATTGGTTTGGCTTAGTACTCTGTGTGACTTGATCGGACAGTTCTGGACTGAGCCCAGCTTGACTGATCTTGGTTGAACTCATTCATGTAGTGTAGTGAGTTAACTGGTCAGCTGGACTCTGGCCAGTTTGGGTTGGCCACACTCACCAATCAGGCTATGCTTGGCTGGGCTTGTTTCATATGTAGTAACAGAGTTCAGAAAGAGAGAGTGAATGGCAATGTGCAAGGCTTCTTGACCCATAGGCTCAGAACTCACAGCCTCCCTGCTCCTGGACTCTAGTAGCTAAGGCAAGACATACAGCAAACTCAGGTTCAAGAGGTAGAACATAACCTCTGCGTCTAGATGGGAGGAGCTTCACTGTCAGATTATCAAAGGCAAGGATACTTTTGCAATCTGTTGCAGAATCTATGTATATCTCTTACATTTGTATATCTCTTAAATATTTCTTCATGTAAATATTAAAGCCATCCTGCCCCCTACTGGTCACAATCTTGTATGTTAATTTTTTTTTTTTTTAATTCTCCCTACCCCAGTATGCCTTTAAAAAAACACCAAAATCTGATTCAGAAAAGCTGATGTGAGACCAGAAATTGGCTTTTTTGAGAGGTTCTTCTAGATTAGGAAAAGAATTTCCATTTGTTAGTCACATTTTCTCCTCTTTGCGTACTCCAGTATTTCTACCTCCTTTGTTGGGCCACAGTTCTTTACATTTATAAACTCATTGGAGAGAACCAATGAAACGATCATTGCACATTTACACGTGATAAAAGGAAACCTTCAGAAAATGGAGATCCTAGAACTGAGCTGTGTGCTGAGAATTTAAAGATTTGATCATTATATCCTTGACTGGATGCTTTCTTCTTTACTAATAGGCTTAACTCCTTATACATAGTCACTTGTGTAGATGATACTGTGTTATACGTGATATTTATTTTTGGTATTCCTCTTAGTCTGTTTCCCTCTTAGTCACTCCTTTCCTGTCAAAGTTTCCCACAATATTTCCTGCCTTGTTTTCTCTTCGCGGTCTTCACACCTCTCCCGATGACAGCGTTCATTAGAGTGCAGTCAGTTCTGCTTTCATAGTTATTCTAAGCACTGAGCAGTGATGGTGGATGTATCAGGGCTGACATGTTCCATCAATCCAGGGTACTTGAAAAGGAATGGTTAAATTGATGCCCTAAAGTTTGATTTTTGCTTCAATACTTTTTGTTAGTTTTAGCAAACTGCTCGGTACAGATGTCTCAAAGTCTCCAGACAGCCTCTGGGAAATTCGGCACATCTTGAATAAAAATGTATTGGAGAAAAGAAAATGATACCCAGAATCCAAACAGGTGCATCAGGCGATGCATTTAATGAAGTTGCTAAGTTTTGATTGTGCAAAATGGGGCTTCAGTAGAAGAGAAGAGAAAAAAAAATCCCAAACCAGGAAAGATGGTAACTACATATGTGATTTGCAGCAATTGCAATATATGTATATTTCTGTCTTTAGGGAACAATGAATTATTCTAATAAATCCTACCTCCATTGTGGAGAAAGAAATTCTCTTTAACTATATTTAATAGTGTTAGTTGAGAGGCAAATGATATGAAAATGGCTGAACATGTGGGAATAAAAACAAAAATACCCTGTACTTGCAGTCTTTTAGTCATTTGCTAAAAAGATAATTCTTTCTGGTGATAAAAACCATCCAGGAACTGTACCTTTAGGAAATTAATGGGAAGAAGCAATTGAAGCAGCAAGTTAGTCAGCCTGACCAGAGCAGGAAGTTTTCAAACTGGGCTCTAGGATACCCAGGGTGTCAAGTGGCAGAGGCTGGCATGTGGGGCTCCCACTGGTAAGGACCCACTCTCCATTACTCTCCTCATTCATTTCCACTATCACCCTCCTCAACCTAGGAAGGTAATTATAATTTGTTTTGCGTATTAGGTTCATTTCAAAAAGTTCTTTTAAAAAGAGATAAAGAAAACTGCTATTTTGGAATATCCAAAAACAGGAGCTGAGGGCTTCCCTGGTTGTCCAAGTTAAAGAATCCACCTTGCAGTGCAAGGGACACCAACTCAATCCCTGGTCCAGGAAGATCCCACATGCCTCAGGGCAGCAAAGCCTGTGGACCACAGCTTCCGAGTCTGTGCTCTAGAGCCTGGGAGCAACAGCTTCTGAAGCCCATGCAGGCTAGAGCCCATGATGTGCAACAAGAGAAGCGACTGCAGTGATAAGCCCCCGTGCCGCAGCTAGGGAGTAGCCCACGTTTTCTGCAGCTAGAGAAAGCCCTTGCGTAGCAATGAAGGCCAAGCACAGCCAAAACAAGTCCATCAATCAATAAATTAATTAAGATACAGTAGGCTCTTTATCTCAACCCACTCCAGTACTCTTGCCTGGAAAAGCCCATGGACAGAGGAGCCTGGTGGGCTGCAGTCCATGGAGTCGCTAAGAGTCGGGCATGACTGAGCGACTTCACTTTGACTTTTCACTTTCATGCATTGGAGAAGGAAATGGCAACCCACTCCAGTGTTCTTGCCTTGAGAATCCCAAGGACGGCGGAGCCTGGTGGGCTGCCGTCTATGGGGTCACACAGAGCTGGACACGACTGAAGAGACTTAGCAGCAGCAGTAGCAGCAGCAGCAGCAGCAGCAGCAGCAGCGGGCGTTTTAGCTACTGTGTCTAATTATTCCATATTATAAAGGTGGATAAGGCCAGAAACATGGGGCAGTGTCAGGTAAATGTGAATCAGAACATGACAGGAATGTGCGTGTATTTTTAACTCCTTTCATTCACATGTTTGAGTTGCCCCACCATTCAAAGTAGAGGTGCGTATATCAATGTGCCCCATATATCAATGGGCATGCCTCCATTTCTACATGATTCATTTGGTTCTTCAGAAAATAAACTGGATCTTATTTCAGTGTTCTCCTATTCTGTCATATTTTTGATTCCACACTCTGTTTCTTTAATATTTTATATTCTGTGTAAGTTCTATATCCAGTCATAATAATTGTTGGGAATTCACTGTCTGTCCAGTGGTTAGAACTCTGTGCTTTCACTGCCAAGGGTAAGGGTTTGATCCCTGGTCAGGGAAGTAAGACTCCACATGCCACTCATTGTGGCCAAAAAAAAAAAAAAAAAAATTGTCTAATGTCCCTAGGAGTCTATTTGTACTATTTGGTGTTTCTGCCGATGCTTTCTCATGGTGACTTATTTCTTCACATGCAGCTTTGGCTTGTGAGATTATATATATTATATATAATAACATCATATATTATTATTATATGGTCTTTCTCTCTGGAAATCCAGTAAGACCTGGTCAACATTGCACTTGCTTTGTTAAATGTCCCAGTGTCCCAAGTCTACTGTAGATTAATTTTTGATCTGGAGTTTCTGGACCACACAGTAAGTATAAATTTGAACCTCAAATTTGTGTGAAGGAAAGGTATATAGCTACAAATTCTCATGAGTGATTCTTTTCCCCCCATTCACAGCCTAGGCTGAAATAGATAATTTTTCTTTTTCTTTTGGTCCACATTTTCACTAAGCCTGTAACTCTGCCAAATGTCCAGATTCTACCTTGAAGTTCCCAATTCTCTCAAATTCATTGGTCTAAGGTCATGCCTTCTATCCCTGGTGTATCTCTTATAGTACAAGAACAGCAAATACTCTCAGAACTCTTGTAAATTCTGGTTTCCAACTTCTATGTTTTGAGCCCTTGGGGACTTCTTATTTTTTCATGTGTGTGAATTCAGCTAAGCATTTATAAAAATATTTGTAATCATATGTGTTTTGTATTGGAAACCTTTTAGGATATATTGTACCTAATATTTCCTTCACATGGAAGTCAATCAAAATCTAACAGCACTGTTTTAAAGATATTTTTGAGACAGCAGATGTAGAACATTTAAAACTATACAATTTTAGAATCATAAAAAAGTTGGACAACCATAAAGGAATCTTCAATAAGTACTTCTTCCACATAGGAGCAATTTGAGTTGTCTATCTTTATGTAATCAATAGTTCACAGTGTGTTGAAATTTACAGATGGTAAATTTTTGAAAAACTATGAGGAACAACGTAACAAAAGATTGCTATACAATTTTGAGAACATTTAACAACAAAAAAACAACTATATCTACTGACATCATCATTTTACAAAAGGAAGACTATTTAATTTTATTTTAATCTCATTAAAAAAATTTTTTGGCTGCACTGGGTCTTCATTGCTATGCACCAGCTTTCTCTAGTTGCAGCGAGCAGCGGCTACTCTTCATAATAGGGACTTCTCATTGTGGTGGCTTTTCCTTGCAAAGTGCAGGTTCTAGGCACGTGGGCTTCAGTAATTGCAGCACGTGGGCTCAGAAGTTGCGACTTGTGGTCTCTAGAGCAGGGGCTCAGTAGCCGTGGCACATAGGCTTAGTTACTCCACAGTATACCAGGGGTAGAACCCGAGTCCCCTGAGCTGACAAGTGGATTCTTAACTTCTGGATAACCAGGGAAGTCCAGGAAGAATATGTTAACAGCAAAACTCAAGGAAGGATGAAAGTTCAAATCTCATGCATATAGTAGCATGCCATCTGTTTCTCTGTCTGTCTCGCTTTCTGTTTCTCAAAGAGACTAGTCCAAACTATTTTCTCTAGTTTCCAAAGGTGCAGTGGTAATGGGGATCCCAGTTGTTCATAGTCTTTTCTGCTGATGATGTAGTGGAACCTTTTCTAAAACATTCTTACAAAATAATCCACTCAGGCACAAAATGTATCACGGCTGCCTCTAGGATGTCCTGGAAACGCAGATCATGCTAATCGGCTTCATTCTGCATCAGAGAAGGTGATAGCTAGAAATGAGCCCTAGAATTTATTGTCAGCTCCCAAGATTTATCTAGGTTTCTGTGACTTGACCCAGATATTTATGATTAGGTGATTTCATTAAAAACACAAAGTGACCTTGTCACAAATCAGAGAGCAGATCTTTTACCATTCTATTAGAGGCTCTGTGAAGTTGGGAAATTTAAGTTAACATTTATTGAGTACTTCATATATTTCAAACAGGATAGTAAGATTTTTACTTATATAGGCTGTTTCATCCTCAAATAGCCCTTTTGGCAGGTATTATCTCCTCTTATAGGAAATGAAGACTTAAAAACTAATTTAAATAACTTTACACACAAGTATACATGCACACAGAAGTTTGCCTGAAGCCTGGGACTGTGTGGCAGGACAATGGATAAGTGGGAGGAAGCCTTCCTAAACTCTGTTCTTACTTCACCTCCTGCCCCCATGAGGCATTCCTGCCGTCCTTCCACGGAAGGAATCAGTGGCAATGGATGTTGTCAGCAAAGGAGGTCTATATCTAGGGATGCATGAGCTCACAAATGAAAGTAACTATTGGCCAAAAAAGTTTTTCATTTTTTTTTTTTCTGTAAGATGGCTCTAGTAGTGCTTAGTTGTCTTTAACTTCATTTGAAACAATGGTGTTAGATTGTATTGTGACAGCTGTCAGATCAACATACATTAAAAAAACTTATCAATACTGGTGAATTTTTGTGTAGCCATTTTAATGTTGAAGATGGAAGGAAAAAAGCAACATTTTTGGCATATTATGCTTTATTATTCAAGAAAGGTAAAAATGTAACTGCAACACCGAAAAAAAGATGTGTGCAGTGTACAGAGAAAAGGCTATGTCAAAAGTGGTTTGTGAAGTTTCACGCTGCAGATTTTTTGCTGGACGACATTCACAGTCAGGCAGACCAGTTGAAGTTGATAACCACTGAGACATTAATTGAGAACAGTGTTATACCGCTTGGGAGATAGCTGACATATTCAAAATATCCATATCAAGCATTGAAAATCATTTACATAATCTTGGTTATATTAATCGCTTTGAGGTTTGGGTTCCACATACATGAAAAAAACTTGACTGTTTCTGCACGCAATTCTCTACTTAAATATAATGAAAATGTTCCCTTTTAAAAATAAACTGAGATGGGCAATGAAAAGTGGATACTGTATAATAATGTAGAATGGAAGAGATGTTGGGGCAAGAGAAATGAATCACCATTAACGACACCAAAGGCCGGTCTTCATCCAAAGAAGGTGATAATGTGTATATGATGTGATTGGAAGGGAGTCCTCTATTATGAGTTCCTTCCAGAAAACTAAACATTTCATTCCAACAAGTACTGATCCTAATCATCAAGCACTTGATGATGGAAAGTGTCTGGAACTAGTCAACAGAAAACACATAGTCTTCCATCAGAAAAAAGCAAGACTGTATGTTTATTTGGACTTCCCAGATGGCACCAGTGGTAAAGAACCCACCTGCTAATGCAGGTTAGAGGTTAAGACATACTGGTTCCATCCCTGGGTCGGGAAGATCCCCTGGAGAAAATGGCAACCCACTCCAATATTCTTGGCTAGAGAATCCCATGGACAGAGGAGCCTGGCCAGCTCCAGTTCATTGGGTCTCACAGAACTGGACATGACTGAAGTGGCCTAGCACAGCATGGTGTGTTTATTTGATGACCAGGCAAAAACTGTTACAGCTTGGCTGGGAAGTTCTGATTCATTCACAGTATTGACTGAACGTTGCACCTTCAGGTTTCCATTTATTTTGGCCTTTACAAAATTCTCTTAATGGAAAAAATTTCAATTCCCTGGAGGACTGTAAAACATACCCGGAATAGTTCTTTGCTCAAAAAGATAAAGTTTTGGGAAGATAGAATTATGAAGTTGCTTGAAGAATGGCAGAAGGTAGTGGAACAAAATGGTGAATACATTATTCAATAAAGTTCTTTTTGAAAAGGAAAAATGCCTTTTATTTTTACTTAAAAACTAGAGGAACTTTTTAGCCAACTCAATAGATGCCTTAGTACAGCTCATAAGAAAGAAATACAATGGTGGCATCCACTGTTAGCTTTCTGCAGAGTTAATTCTCCCTTCTTGCTAAAGTTAGACAGCATTTCCAAAGCCTCCCTTTTAGTTAGGTGTTGCCATGTGATTAAGTTTTCATCACTGGGACATGAAGAGGAAAGATTCCATGTAATTTCCATTTTTGATCTAACCATGCTAGGCATGCCTCATGCAGGTTTTCTTGCCCCTTCCATTGTCTGAGACCCTGACTTTGTGGCAACTCATCTCAGCCATGCAGATGGTTCCAGGAATCTGGGGATAGCTGGGCACCCCAGTGGGGAGAATCTGGTGTTCTGAATGATCATGTAGGGCAAAGCCATCCACTGCTCACTATTTCCTCAGACCTGTTAAGTGATGAAAATGAGTCTATGTTCCTTAAGCTGTTGCATGTTTGAGTCTTTCTGTAATGGTTCGGTTCAGTTCAGTTCAGTCGCTCAGTCGTGTCCGACTCTTTGCGACCCCATGAATCGCAGCACGTCAGGCCTCCCTGTCCATCACCATCTCCCGGAGTTCACTCAGACTCATGTCCATTGAGTCAGTGATGCCATCCAGCCATCTCATCCTGGGTCGTCCCCTTCTGCTCCTGCCCCCAATCTCTCCCAGCATCAGACTCTTTTCCAATGAGTCAACTGTTCGCATGAGGTGGCCAAAGTACTGGAGCTTCAGCTTTAACATCATGCCTTCCAAAGAAATCCCAGGGCTGATGTCCTTCAGAATGGACTGGTTGGATCTCCTTGCAGTCCAAGGGACTCTCAAGAGTCTTCTCCAACACCACAGTTCAAACGCATCAATTCTTCAGTGCTCAGCCTTATTCACAGTCCAACTCTCACATCCATACATGACCACTGGGAAAACCATAGCCTTGACTAGACACACCTTAGTCGGCAAAGTAATGTCTCTGCTTTTGAATATACTATCTAGTTTGATCATAACTTTTCTTCCAAGGAGTAAGTGTCTTTCAATTTCATAGCTGCAGTCACCATCTGCAGTGATTTTGGAGTCCAAAAAATAAAGTCTGACACTGTTTCTACTGTTTCCCCATGTATTTCCCATGAAGTGATGGGACCAGATGCCATGATCTTCGTTTTCTGAATGTTGAGCTTTAAGCCAACTTTTTCACTCTCCTCTTTCACTTTCATCAAGAGGCTTTTTAGCTCCTCTTCACTTTCTGCCATAAGGGTGGTGTCATCTGCATATCTGAGGTTATTGATATTTCTCCCGGCAATCTTGATTCCAGCTTGTGTTTCTTCCAGTCCAGAGTTTCTCATGATGTACTCTGCATAGAAGTTAAATAAGCAGGGTGACAATATACAGCCTTGACGTACTCCTTTTCTGGTTTGGAACCAGTCTGTTGTTCCATGTCCAGTTCCAACTGTTGCTTCCTGACCTGCATACAGATTTCTCAAGAGGCAGGTCAGGTGGTCTGGTATTCCCATCTCTTTCAGAATTTTCCGCAGTTTATTGTGATCCACACAGTCAAAAGCTTTGGCATAGTCAATAAAGCAGAAATAGATGTTTTTCTGGAACTCTCTTGCTTTTTCCATGATCCAGTGGATGTTGGCAATTTGATCTCTGGTTCCTCTGCCTTTTCTAAAACCAGCTTGAACATCAGGGAGTTCACGGTTCTGGTATTGCTGAAGTCTGGCTTGGAGAATTTTGAGCATTACCTTACTAGCATGTGAGATGAGTGCAATTGTGCAGTAGTTTGAGCATTCTTTGGCATTGCCTTTCTTTGGAATTGGAATGAAAACTGACCTTTTCCTGTGACCACTGCTGAGTTTTCTAAACTTGCTGGCATATTGAGTGCAGCACTTTCACAGCATCATCTTTTAGGGTTTGAAACAGCTCAACTGGAATTCCATTACCTCCACTAGCTTTGTTCGTAGTGATGCTGTAATGGTAGTTTAGACTTATCCTGCTGCTGCTGCTGCTGCTGCTAAGTCGCTTCAGTCATGTCCGACTCTGTGTGACCCCATAGATGGCAACCCACCAGACTCCCCGGTCCCTGGGATTCTCCAGGCAAGAACACTGGAGTGGGTCGCCACTTCCTTCTCCAATGCATGAAAGTGAATAGTGAAAGTGAAGTCACTCAGTTGTGTCCGACTCCTAGCGACCCCATGGGCTGCAACCCACCAGGCTCCTCCGTCCATGGGATTTTCCAGGCAAGAGTACTGGAGTGGGGTGCCATTGCCTTCTCCGAGACTTATCCTAAACTGAGGTGAAAACAAGCTGTTCAATAGGTTATCTTACATGATGATCTAAAGAAGATTGTTGAAGCAAAATTATCATGAATTTAAAAGAAGCATGATAAAACATACCTGAGGAGGTTAGTGAAGAGAGTAATGAAATAAGAAGAAATAGTAACAAAGGGAAGATGTAGGGATCAAAGTGACTTGCTTATTCACCTTTCTGCTTTCTCTAGAAGTCACACGCACCTGTTGAGTCACAAGTTTCTTTCATCCATCCTGTTTCCTCCTTTCCCAACTTTTCGACATCTCTTGTCTGCTGTCATTTTCCTCTCCTGTTTATCCTTGTGAGTTCTTGTCTCTTATATTCCTCTGCTGTCATTTTAGGAGGAAATACAGATAAGGCAAATGTGCTTACATTCCATGTTTAATGGGAAGGCTCAGGTTCTTCTTACAGATCTTGTCTTTGGGATCATAAATGCTTTTAACATGTTTGCATTTTCTATAGTGTAAATTACTTTTATAAAATGAAAAAGTTATAGTCTGTTGGAAATTCAGTTCAGTTCAGTTAAGTCGCTCAGTTGTGTTCGACTCTTTGTGACCCCATGAATCCCAGCACGCTAGGCCTCCCTGTCCATCACCATCTCCTGGCATTCACTCAGACTCATGTCCATCGAGTCAGTGATGCCATCCAGCCATCTCATCCTCTGTCGTCCCCTTCTCCTCCCGCCCCCAATCCCTCCCAGCATCAGAGTCTTTTCCAATGAGTCAACTCTTCGCATGAGGTGGCCAAAGTACTGGAGCTTCAGCTTTAGCATCTTTCTTTCCAAAGAAATCCCAGGGTTGATCTCCTTCAGAATGAACTGGTTGGATCTCCTTGCAGTCCAAGGGACTCTCAAGAGTCTTCTCCAACACCACAGTTCAAAAGCATCAATTCTTCGGTGCTCAGCCTTCTTCACAGTCCAACTCTCACATCCATGCATGACCACAGGAAAAACCATAGCCTTAACTAGACGGACCATAGTCGGCAAAGTAATGTCTCTGCTTTTGAATATACTATCTAGGTTGGTCATAACTTTTCTTCCAAGGAGTAAGCGTCTTTTAATTTCATGGCTGCAGTCACCATCTGCAGTGATTTTGAAGCCCCCCCAAAATAAAGTCTGACACTGTTTCTACTGTTTCCCCATGTATTTCCCATGAAGTGAGGGGACGGGAAAAGACTAAGTAGTATCCGTATGTTGATATATTATATAGTCATTAGAAATGAGGCTTATTAAGGGTTTTTAATGACAAGAAAATATTCATGCTATTATGTTAATTTTTAAAAGTTGTACAAAATCATATATTTGTTATGTATCTTTAGTCTGTATAGCATAAAATATACACAGGATAAAGACCAATAGAAAATCTGGCAAATTATTTTGTTCAGTCTAGGAGCTAGGGTTACCCTTCTTTAGTATTTTCTATTTTTTTTTTCTCAAATGTTTATTGCTTTGCCAAACAATCAATTGTTCATGGAGTTTACTCACAGCTTTTTAAAGGCCTGTTTAGATAATTTGACTTTATTAAAAGTTTGTGGATAAATCATACGTTTTTCTTTTACCTGTCCACTGTCTGTAGCTCTGTGTTACAAGCAGAGGTTGGTAAATTGCAGCCTGCAGCCCAAATATGGCTTTTTCCTGTTTTTATAAATAAAGTTTCATTGGCCCCCAGCCAGACACATTCATTTATGTTTTGTCCATGGCTGCTTTCACGTTGTAAAGGCAGAGTGGAGCAGTTGCGACAGAGATTATAATGGCCTGCAAGACCTAAAATGTTTAAAACTCTCTGACGTTTTATCAAAACGCAGAGGAGGCAATGACACCCCACTCCAGTACTCTTGCCTGGAGAATCCCATGGGTGGAGGAGCCTGGTAGGCTGCCGTCCATAGGGTCACGAAGGGTCGGACACGACTGAGCGACTTCACTTGCCCTTTTCACTTTCATGCGCTGGAGAAGGAAATGGCAACCCACTCACTTGCCTGGAGAATCCCAGGGATGGGGGAGCCTGGTGGGCTGCCATCTATGGGGTCCCGACTTAGTAGCAGCACAACAACAGTGTAGCAGACGAATTGCTTTGTCATGTCTTACACATAAAGCATACACCTTTTCTAACGTAACTTGCTAGAGGTCTTCTAAGGAAAGCTGATCTTTCTTTCAATGCTATAATGGGTTATTCTTAATAATTTGAAAACATTTCAATTTAAATCAGTTCAGCAAGTAATGAACTGAGACATTATATTAACCATAATAGTGGGTGGTGTAATAGTGAAATAAGACAAAAATGAAACTTTCCTGGCCATGAAATTTTCAGTCTCTAGCTAGCTCTGGGAGAATTGAAGTTCTGACTTTATAATTTAGATTCCCAAAGAACTCACTCCTGGGTGATTTGTATTCTGTTAATAATGGAAAGAGTGGATTTAAATGCTGGACACACACTTTCATGCTGATGTTAATTTTGCCTGTGCATATAGGTAGTTGTGTGCATAGTGCCATTGGCTAAACAATTGCTGAACATTCTGTCTCATTCTTTCCAAATAGTCCTCCTGCTGACCTTCTAGGGGTATCGCCTTTCTGGCTGAAAGTTCCCACCAGTAGAAATGTAATGAGATATAACTGGTACAATGCTCCAGGAGGGGAGAGACCCACCTGTCTTGCTCAGTTTTATTCTTGGTATCTAGTAATGTGACTTTTAAGAATAGTTGATGATTCAGTAATACTTCACTAACAAGTAAATGGGGCTTCCCAGGTGGCACTAGTGGTAAAGAACCCACCTGGCAGTGCAGGAGACATAAGAGACACAGATTTGACCCCTGGATTGGGAAGATCCTCTGAAGGAGGGCATGGCAACACACTCCAGTATTCTTGCCTGGAGAATCCCATGGATAGAGGAGCCTGGTGGGCTACAGTCCATAGAGTCACAAAGAGTCGGACACAACTGACGTGACTTAGCATGTACCACAAGTAAATACATAAATGAGTGAAAGTGAAAGATCTGGCTAGTATTTTTCTTTTAGCATGTTACCACAATTCAGTTATAATTAAGAGGCTAATACTGGGCTGGCACAGAGGCCCTGCTTAAAAAAAAAAAAAGGTCAAATAGACAAATTTTCATATTTCATATTTTTTTCCAAAGTAAATCTCTATATAAAAACCACTGCGGTCAACTTAATGTAATAATAATGATCGTTAATTCAACTAATACTAATATTTATGTGATGCTTAATGTTTCCCAACATGACAACTTCATTTGATTCTATAATTTTAATAAGACAAATAAATTGAACTCAGTTTATTCCATTTAGCAGACATCATCTTAAAATATCTGTCACATGAAATTCACCCTGGTTTGCCATGCTCAGAAATGCAAATTTGGAAAAGATCTCAGAGACTTCTAAAATCTTGGTTTATTTCTGCTAGGAAGAAGTCTAAGCCGTCAGTTTCCAAAATAAGCAAAAGATTGTGGCTTTTGGAAGCAATCCCAATTAATCTTTCAGCAGGACTGCAAACACAGTCACGGCGTTAGCAGATAGTTTTACCCTGATTTCTTAGGATATTGGCTTGCTTTGTATTCCCAACTCACAGTCTGGTCTAGAACTACTACTGTTGAGACTTGGCTGGGATTCCTTTAACTAACCTCAGACTATGTTGTAACCACTTTTTTCACACTTCAGCTTGCCTTGTATAGCTGGTTGACTAGATATGACACTTGACTATTTCTGCAAGAGGCTCCTGTCAACACATATTTTAAAAAATAAACAGTTTCTTCTGCTAGCTAATAAAGACTTTTAGAACTGGAAGAGATCTCAGAAATTAGCTCATTCAAGTCATTCCTAGTAATAGTGCCCTGACAGGGAATCATCCAGGTGGGATAAAATTTAAGTTTACAAGTACTTGAGAACCTACTGTGTTCCAGATACTTTTGCACCATTATTCCATTTATAAATCTAATGATAGAAAACCAAATTCCTAATGTGATTAGAGAGACTGTTTTATACTCTGGCAGCGCTAATTGCTAGAAACTTATACTGTAGGTTGTATACAATATATGCCTTCTTCCAAATCTCAATAATTGATCCTAGCTCCAATAAGCTGAATTCTTCTGCTAAATGGCAAACGTTCATATACCTGAAGACAGCCATTATGTCACTTATCAATCTCAAATAATCCCAAACTCTGGGGCTCCCTAGAACAATTTGAACACCTAGTATGAAATGGATATATTGAATTGTACATTTTCATTTTTTTCTTTGACACATTCAGTGAATATCTTTTTAGAAAAAGCCTTGATGATTTAAATGAAAAAAATTGATATTCTGAAAACAGTAATGAATTAAATGTTCAGCCATTTTAAGCATCAGTAAGCAGGTTTCAGTTCAGTTGCTCAGTCATGTCCGACTCTTTGCAACCCCATGAATTGCATCACACCAGGCCTTCCTGTTCATCACCAATTCCTGGAGTTCACTCAAACTCATGTCCATTGAGTTGGAGATGCCATCCAGCCATCTCATCCTCTGTCGTCCCCTTCTCCTGCCCCCAATTCCTCCCAGCATCAGACTCTTTTCCAATGAGTCAACTCTTTGCATGAGGTGGCCAAAGTACTGGAGTTTCAGCTTTAGCATCATTCCTTCCAAAAAACACCCAGGACTGATCTCCTTTAGAATGGACTGGTTGGATCTCCTTGCAGTCCAAGGGATTCTCAAGAGTCTTCTCCAACACCACAGTTCAAAAGCATCAATTCTTCAACGCTCAGCTTTCTTCACAGTCCAACTCTCACATCCATATATGACCACTGGAAAAACCATAGCCTTGACTACACGGACCTTTGTTGACAAAGTAATGTCTCTACTTTTTAATATGCTGTCTAGGTTGGTCATAACTTTTCTTCCAAGGAGTAAGCATCTTTTAATTTCATGGCTGCAGTCACCATCTACAGTGATTTTGGAGCTCCAAAAAAGAAAGTCTGACACTGTTTCCACTGTGTCCCCATCTATTTCCCATGAAGTGACGGGACCAGATGCCATGACCTTCATTTTCTGAATGTTGAGCTTTAAGCCAACTTTTTCACTCTCCTCTTTCACTTTCATCAAGAGGCTCTTTAGTCCCTCTTCACTTTCTGCCATAAGGGTGGTGTCATCTGCATATCTGAAGTTACTGATATTTCTCCCGGCAATCTTGATTCCAGCTTGTGCTTCTTCAAGCCCAGCATTTCTCATGATGTACTCTGCATAGAAGTTAAATAAGCAGGGTGACAATATACAGCCTTGACGTACTCCTTTTCCTATTTGGAACCAGTCTGTTGTTCCATGTCCAGTTCTAACTGTTGCTTCCTGACCTGCATATAGGTTTCTCAAGAGGCAGGTCAGGTGGTATGTTACTCCCATGTCTTTCAGAATTTTCCAGTTGATTGTGATTCACACAAAGGCTTTGGCGTAGTCAATAAAGCAGAAATAGATGTTTTTCTGGAACTCTCTTGCTTTTTCCATGATCCAGCGGATGTTGGCAATTTGATCTCTGGTTCCTCTGCCTTTTCTAAAACCAGCTTGAACATTTGGAAGTTCATGGTTCACATATTGCTGAAGTCTGGCTTGGAGAATTTTGAGCATTACTTTACTAGCATTTAGTAGCATGTAAGCCAGAGATTATATCATTTATGTAAAATTCTACTTTATGACCCTCTTCTGTGATTATTTCTCTGTGAAATCTAAGTTAGGCCTTGAATTGTCATTGACCCAAATGCTGTTCTCCTTTCTTTTAATTAAAAAAAACATATATATGTGTATGTATATATATATATGTGTGTGTGTGTGTGTGTGTGTGTTGGGACTTCCCTGGTGGTGCAGTGGATAAGAATCCACCTGCCAATGCAGGGGTCATGGGTTGTATCCCTGATTCAGGAAGAGCCCACATGCCTGAAGCCCAGGCATCCGAGAGCTTGCTGCACAACAAGGGAAACCAGCACTTGGCGTGTCACAATGGAGACAAGCCCCCGCTTGCAGCAGCTAGAGGCAGCCCTTGCAAAGCAATGAAGACTGAGCGCAACCAAAACTTGAGTAAGTGAAAAATACGATGGAAAGCAGAGAAACTGAGTTTTTCTTTCATATGGGTACAAAGAACCATAAAATCTGGGGAAAGGAGGGAGGGTGCTTAAATCATGCGTTGATTCCTCTTGCTCTTCCACAGTTAACATGTGTTAGGTGTGAGTTAGCTGCCCTCCCCCGAGGCCACAGAGATTCCCCAAACTCTCACAGCGGGAGCGTCTCACTGACCTGATTGTAATTCTGGTACTTAGATAGATATATTTTCCCAACGACATGACTCCAGAATGTAAACCAGCTCCACCATCCAATTCTTAACTGAGGGAACAACCACTAGAATCAGTGTAAGTAACAGAAGCACCAGTGTTAAATTTCAGTGTCACCGGACTCTACTTTGTCATTAATTGTGGAATTTCCCCCCTAATTCCGACTGTATTCCCCTTTGTTTTGACTTTAAAACTTGTCCACCATTAGAGAAGCTTTAGACTAAAGGCTAATGATATTTCTTCTTAAACAAATAGTTAGGACTTTATTGGGGGAAAACACTTTTAATAGAGATCCTAGGAAGGGGCGTGGCAAACACTGTATTAGCTGCTGAGTAATTGTTAGCTAGACTAAGAAGCAGGAACCCAAGTATTAAAAGCCCATTCAAATCAGAGGAAGAGTTTTGACCTTAAGTTTGACAAATATATAAGGATAACTGGACATTGGGTTTTTTCTACAAAGATGCAGAAATAGGTGGATCAGTGGAAATCTCAGTGTGTTTCTCAGGAAGTTACTCTCCACTGGACTGGTGCTAGCAGATAGAGACTTCAAGCAGCAATATGCCAAAGTGCTTGCTCTGGGGAAGTTAGAAGGAAGATAACAAAAAGCAAACCCCTTTAATCCTTTAATGTCATTGCCTTTGGAATTTGTGTGTTTCCTAGAAACTCTGAGTGCTTCTCTGAGTGGGAAATGGAGAGTTGCAGTAGTCACTTTCCTTGTCATTTACAATTTTTTGCTTATAAGAATTTGAGACATGTGAGTGACAAGGTGAATATATGGGATAGAGAAGAGAAGTGTTGTTGAGTGATGAGAACCAAATTGAGTGAATGTTCCTGTTCAGCTTCCGGTGTGTTAGCCTGGTGAATTTACGTAAAAGTACATTTAGTTCTTGTTAATCCTCTAGCTACACAATAAGCAGCAGATTTTAAAGCAAAATGAAATTTCTTTGTCTTCAATATACAATTTAGTACAGTAGAAAATTAGTGACATTTCGTTCTTTGTTTTCACTTTTATGTAACAAATGCTTAAAGAGTTTTTACTAAGTGCCAGACTTCTAATCACTTGGCAGATATTTCATTTAATTTTTATAGCAACTTTATGAGGTATATACTGTTATTCCCATTTTACAGATGGGAAACTGATGTATGAAGAGGTGAACTTACCAAAGGTCATTTAACTGATAAGTGACAAGGGCAGCCTTAGCCTCTTCCATTTAACCCCAGAGTGCCAAATAAATGATATTTTTAAATGT
Source organism: Capra hircus (assembly GCF_001704415.2). Lineage (NCBI taxonomy): Eukaryota > Metazoa > Chordata > Mammalia > Artiodactyla > Bovidae > Capra > Capra hircus. The sequence goes on from NC_030814.1 coordinate 22,937,888, forward strand.
GTACCCTGGGACTTCCCTGGTGGTCCAATGGTTAAGAATCTGCCTTCCGGTGCAGAGGATGCAGATTTGATCCCTGGTTGGGGAAGATCCCACATGCCACTGGGTAGCAAATCCTGTGTGCCACAACTACTGAGCCCACGCACTTTGGCGTCTGCTCTGGCAACTAGAGAGAAGTTCATATACTGCAACAAAGAGCCCACTGCAGCCAAAAATAAGTAAATAAGTATTTAAAATATTTAAAAAATGTGTGTACCTTGGTGAATAAATAGTTGAAGTACTGTGCTAGAGAAAAAAGCAAAATGCAAGAATGCTAGCACTGCAGACAAAAAATAACTAACATGTTTAAATGCATGTCTGATCTCCCAGAATCACTAGGTTCTGGAAATGAGCCTTAGTGGTGAGCCCAGGAGCTGATACTGCACCTATGGTGATGGATTGGAAGATAAAATGGGTGGTGGTAAAGAATCCACCTGCCAATGCAGGAGACACTGGAGATGCAGGTTCGATCCCTGGGTCGAGAAGATCCCCTGGAGGAGGAAATGGCAACCCACTCCACTTGCCAGGGAAATCCCACGGACAGAGGAGCCTGGTGGACTACAGTCCATGAGGGTGCAGAGTCGGGCATGACTGAAGTGACTAAGCTCACAGCACAGAGAGTCTTAGTCATGGTAATCTAAGGGCTTCATGTCTGTTGCTCAAATGAAGACAGCAGGTTAGGATTTGGGCCTATCTAAATCTCTATCTAAAGTTTAACCTGAGAGAAAGGATGAAGATGTAAGAAAGTTGAACAAATAAATTTGTAAACTTGTCTTTAAATCTAAATGGATACTGACTACAAGTTAATAGATACTGAATAACTTAAGAAAATTAGTTCAGATAAAATAGAAAGAGAATGCTTATACAATTAACATATAAAGAGAAGAAAGAATAGAGTTAAAGCATTTTACAGTCTGTATTTGCTTTTCATATATCCTTTTTGGCTAAGTGTCTGCTCAAGTCTTTAGCACATTTTAAGATGTGTTTGAGTTTTCACAGTCAATTATACATTCTTGGTTGTTGTGGTTTGGTCCCCTAAGTCGTGCCTGACTCTTTGGGACTCCATGGACTACAGCCTACCAGGGTCCTCTGTCCATGGGATTTCTCAGGCAAGCATACTGAAGTGGGTTGATATTTCCTTCTCCAGGGACTCTTCCTGACCCAGGGATCAAACCCATGTCTCTTGCAATGGCAATCAGGCAGATTCTTTACCGCTGAGCTACCAGGGAAGTGCACAGTCTTCGTACAAGTCATTTCCAGATATGTGGATTTACAAATACATTCTCACAGTCAGTAACTTATCTATTATTATAACAGTGTTTTTTTGTAGAGCAAAATTTTAACTTTTGATGAAATCTAATTTATCAGTTTTTTTCCTTCGGTGAATTCAGCTTTTGGTGTCAAATCTAGTAACTTTATTCCTAATGCCAGATCGCTAAGATTTTCTCCAGCCTTTTCCTCTGAAAGTTTTATAATTTTGAAGTTGACATTTAGATCTGTGATTAATTTTGAATTAATTTTTATATAAGATGTATCATTTAGGTTGAGGTTCATACTTTGGTATATAGAGGTCCAGTTACTCCAACACCACTTGTTTAAAGTCTATCCTTTCTCCCTTGAATTGCCCTTTAACTTTTTCTCAAAAATCAATGGGAAAATCTTTTGTCAGTCTGTTTCCATATTCTCTCTTCCGTTTCATTGATCTGTATGTCTGCCCTATCACCAGTACTACTATAGTATTATAGTAAGTCATAAAGCACTGTGAGTCCAATTTCATTCTTTTCCAAAATTGTTTGACTGTTCTAGTTCTTTTGCCTTTTCATATACCTTTTACTGGGGCTTCCCAAATGGTGCTCGTGGTAAAGAACCCACCTGCAAATGTGGGAGACCTAAGAGAGGCAGGTTTGATCCCTGGGTCAGGAAGATCCCCTGGAGTAGGACATGGCAACCTACTCCAGTATTCTTGCTTGGAGAACCCCATGGACAGAGGAGCCTGGCAGGCTACTGTCCATAGGGTTGCAAAGAGTCGGACACGACTGAAGTGACTTAACACAGACACGCTTATCTTTTACTAAGCGCTTGTCTATATATACCAAAAAATGGAGACAACTGACATATTTGGACATATGTTGAGTCGTTCAGTCAATGAATATAGGATGCCTTTATGTTTATGTAAATTTCTTTCATCCATGCTTTGTAGTTTTCAGAATTGTTACATATCCTCCCAATTCATAGGTCAAAGTCCTAATCCCCAGTACCTCAGAATATGACCTTATTTGAAAATAGGCAATTTAGAGAGGTCATTAGGGTGGGCCTTAATCCAGTATGGCTGGTATCCTTATACAAAGGAATAATTTGAAGATAGCACACAGAGAGAACGCCGTGTAAGATGAGTCCGAGATCAGTGGAAGTCCAGGAATGCCAATGATTCCAGGAAACCACAGGCATCTAGAAGAGAGGCGTGGAACAGATTTGTCCTTCACAATCCTCACAGGGACTCAATTCTGCCCACAGCTTGATGTTGGGCTTCTAGCTCCAGAACTGTGAAATAGTACATTTCTGTTAAGGCCCTTGGTTTGTGGCACTTTGTTGTGTCAGCCCTAGAAAACAAATGCAAACCCCAAATATTTCTATTTTGTTAGATTTATGCCTAAGTATTTCTTTTTTTGAACTTTCCATTTCTAAAGTACTAATTATTTCCCTGGTAAACTTGGGGTATTGCATTTGTATCATATTAAGACAGGAATTTCTCAAATATGTTAGCATTTGTGATCTCTCAACTAAATATGAGGAACTATTTAAAGAGAAACTACAAAATTCAAGTCAGTTCTCTGGGCCCTTATCACTACTTAATTTTTTTCACTTTTGTTATCTCTTTGATTTACCCAATTAATTATCATTGCACACTATTTGGCTGTATCATCACATATTTGTGAAGAAACATTTTGAATCAAATTGTATCCTGACATTTCATGATTTACACTCAATGCATTTCTTGAAAGTAGAATCAAAGCAAATACTCACTGAATTTTCCTACACTGGCCACCAGTCCTCAGAAAAACAACTTACATATCTTATGAAATTAAGTCAGTTACATTTTCACTAAACCCATTTTTTTTTTCCCAGAAAAAAGGCATTTTAATGCCATACCATGAGGTCTCAGAATTTTTCTTTACCTTCTCCTTTCTCCCTAGTGCCCTCACAACTACCACAATAAGAAGCTAAAACTGGCCTCATATTGCATTTAAAAGTCAAATGCATCTCCTAAATATTTCTCTAATCCATACACATCTCTTCTTTGTCACCAAGACGTCTTCCTATTTGTTGTCTGCCTCTCCTTGATGGATTAGTTTGCCTCCAGGGTTTACCCCAATGATAGCATCAGAGATTCCTATGGAGCAAGGCCTGCTTAAATGCACTGGCTGATTCTTCGCTCCCGAGCTCAAAGTCCCATGCTGGCGGGGACAAAGTCCACCCGCTCCCTGTGAGTGTCCTCAGCCCTAGCACAGCACCTCTCACCATGCAGTTAGCCCCAGTGTGTCATAGCAGTGTATAACCCTAGTGTGCCTCATGTGTCTATGCATTTAATGAATGAATGAAGAAAAACTCTTGAGTTGAATGATTTTCTTTAAAAATTCAAACTTTATAATCATTTAGCATAGACAATTATCATGTTTTGGCATTTGTTATCCCTTTTGCTGGAAGGTTAGGAAGTTCAATGTATTCAGCTTTATAGACACAACCGAAGTCTGTAATACCAGCCAGATCTGCCTTTGAGACTTCATTCGAATCACCTAATACTGATCTCATTATTGACACTCAGTGTTCAAATAAAATATCAGCAGCCTGAACTTTCTTAGTGAGTTTAAACTTGAACATGCCAGGAGCTGCAAGGTCAAGGATTCTCCTTCTGTTACTGCAGGCAGCCTGACAGCCTGACTTACTATTAAGTAACCTGAGACATTAGATGGAGGTCTGGGACTTTTTTAGTGGCAATTCTACCAGTTTGTGCCTGGGTGCTTTCACATATTGGTGAGGGCTGACCAAGCAGATGGCATTCACCTAGATAAGTGATCACAGAGGTGGTTCTAACATATACATGCACAGGATTCCTGTAAGTGAGTGCTTGCATGCTAAGTCACTTCAGTCCAACTCTTTGTGACCCTATGGACTGTAGCCCACAAGCCTCCTCTGCCCATGGAATTCTCCAGGCAAGAATACTGGAGTGGGTTGCCATGCCCTTCTCTAGGGAATCTTCCCAACCCAGGGATCAAACCCATGTTTCCTGTGGCTCCTGTATTACAGGCAGCTTGTTTATGGCTTAGCCACCAGGAAGCCTATTCCTGTAAACAGTTGAACTGGTAAAGAATTCCTGTAAATAGTTTGATACAAAAGACAGTTTCACACAGTAGATGAATTGCTGCCCTAAGGGTCCAGCAAATAGTTTACTAATTTTAGCTTCTTCACTAGGGCACATCACTCTCAGGTCTCTCCATGCTTTCATTTTCCCTCTTTATAATGGGTCAATTAATGAATATGGTAGAAATTAGCTACAAAGAGATCCAGGATTTCTTAGATAAGAATAATGTATTTTCCCAGATAATGATGTTTGTACTGAAACAATAGCATCCATGTCAACTTTGCCTAGGGGGCTTCCCTGGTGGCTTAGGTGGTAAAGAATCTGCCCACAATGCAGGAGACCCAGGTTCGATTCCTGGGTCAGGAAGATCCTCTAGAGAAGAGAATGGCAATCCACTCCAGCACTCTTGCCTGGAGAATCCCATGGACAGAGGAGCCTGGCGGGCTACAGTCCATGGGGTCACAAAGAGTCTGATGTAACTGAGCAACTAACACTTTCACTTTTATCTTCTAGGACATTAACAACTAGAAGGTTAGGACTCTAACTTTGTAAAATATTAAGCATAATGGGCTTGTGTCCACCCAGTTGTGGCTCAAAAATTAAGTTTTCCTGTCTTATCTGGATCTTTAGAATTGCTTAAACAAAGTCTGTGAGTGCTCAGGAAATGCTGACTTAAAATATTTCATGAGTGAATCATTCATCATCACATGTTCCTACGAGGTAGGTAAGATATTGTCACCCTCACCTGCCTGTTCTTATTTGATAAATGCTAATTGATATTATCTGACTTTCAAATGAATTATAAGAAGGTGGGTTTGTTACATCCCTTCTTATTAATTTCAGTTGAATAGTTCTGACTTTCACCCAACCCTGATGAATAGCTTGTATCCGATTGCCTTGTGTTTGCTTCACACCTCAATACTGTTGGGAATAATATAAAGAAAAGCTGCCTTCCCCAAAACAGGAAGAGCAAAGAAAAACCTAAGGGAGTCTGCATAAAAAAAGATGAAAGAAGAATGAATATAATGGTAATACAAAGGCCCATAGGTCCTTTGATATCATGATAGCCACTAGAAATACAAGACTTCTCTAAAGAGAAGTCTGAAGTTATTATGTATTTTCCACTAAAATATAGATTAATGAACAATTTGGAGTTAGTATGTAATTTTGACTATCTTCATTTAAAAATGAATGAGCACAAACATATATGGTAGAGCAATCTGTCTTTGTACATGTGTGGATTGTTTCAATGATTAATAGACAATTTTTAGGAAAAAAATCTTCTCACCTTCCAAAGTTTTCCAGTATGTCAATCATTTAACTCAAAACGTTATTGGATTTAACAATTAAAAAATGTGATTTGTAGAGTGCTTAGCTTCATTCTCATAATGGTAGGATGGCTTTAGTCTTTCAGGCTTTTTCCTGTTTTACCAGTGAATCCATTGAAAATATTGTAAGAGTTGACAGTATAGAACAAATTCACCAGAATGTGGGATGAAATTAATTGCAAGCTAGGCTACACTCTCTTTGCTTGTGACCTATGTTCAGGAACACTGATCCCAGAGGGAAATGGAATTAACTTTTGCCTCATATTTCATGGTTGTGTTGTGGTCTTGGCCTTATTTAATGATTCTGCTCCCTTAACTGTTTTAAAAGGAAAGAAATAGTCATGTGGCCGAAGGAGACGGTTTCAGAGCACCTAGAACGCTCTATATAGAATTCAGACATCTGGAAGTTTTTTGTTTTTGTTTTTAGTGAACTTATTTATGTATTTATTTATTTTTGGCTGCACTGGGTCTTCCCTGCTGTGGGAGGGCTTTCTCTAGTTGCTGCGAGCAGGGGCTTCTCTCTAGTTGTGGTGGCCTCTCTTGTTGTGGACCACAGGCCCTAGGGTGTACACGATCAGTTGTTGTTGCACAGGTGTACAGGCTTAGTTGCGCTGTAGCCTGTGGGATCTTCCTGAACTAGGGATCGAACCTGTGTCCATTGGCAGGTGGATTCTTAACCACTGGACCACTAGGGAAGTGCCTGGAAGACTTGACAGGAGATTTAGTTTGGAAGGCACTTTGAAAAAGCCCTCTGTGAATTATTCTTTTCCACTGAGCCCACATAGGATTAGTGGAGGTACATCTTAAATAAGAAAAGTCTGTGACTTAAACGTTTACACCAACAACATCACTAACATCAAATTGCCCTTTAGAAGAAGGTAAAAAAGTGAAAGCTGTAAGGAATGGAAGCAAAGAGAACAGCTGATCACACCACTGTTTTCGACCACATCTGACATTGTGCTGAAGCCTTGATCATAGCTGTGTCTCAGTTCCCAGCCTCTGAGTCAGGTTCGTACCTTCTGGTGTGATTTGACATAGCTCCAGAACAGTTGACGATGCCTCATGTTAAACTGTGAACGACATTCCATTTAGCAGACATTATGTCTCTCTAAGTCAAGAAGGTTATTTTTTTATTTTTCAGTTCATTTTGTCCTCTTCATTTCTGACATTAACTCAGAACATCTTTGTTCCTCAGAGGATCTGCTTTATTCATCCCAGCTTGCACCTTTAGCTTGGGATATATCAAGCTCTATTCTCACAGAGGAGACTGGGCCAGTATATTACGGATGATTCAGTCCGTTGCCTTTTCAGGTGGAAGGGGTATTGCAGAAACACTGCCACTGGAATTCTGTTGCTAAGATTATTGTTTTATGCCTGCCCATAAGTTCTATTTCCAGTCCTGTTCCTGGATTTTCAATGAACAAGTGAAGGGAAGTAAAGAGCAGAGAGGGCAGATTATTGGTACAAGTTTCTATCAGGACTTCTTCCTAAGTTCTATCTACTCAAGGGTAACGTAATTTCAGGAGACACTAAAAGACACAGAACACTGTCTCATTCTAAGGGCTAGTCTTGCTGATGATAACGTGCTGATTGGCTAGAGTCCAGAGAGGTGCCTTCCTCAGCCCCTGTCCAACTAGAGGCAAGTCAGAGGTACAGGTTGCTACTAGAGAACTCCAACCAAAAACTTTAGGAAAGTGTCAGGGAAATTGATTTAGCAATCTCTAGTGGCTTTGTCTCCAGGCTAAGCAGCCTGGCTTTAGGAAAGCACAATAGCATTAGAAAGGGCAATGTTTTAAAAGACAGTGGTGATATGTCTGGGAGTCCAGTGGGGACTCTGATGCCTTCTAAAGGGACCTACAAAAAGTTCCTAAGTCAACTAAGACCTGAAGAATAACACCCTAAGAAATGAAGTTTCTCCAGGGCACCACTGAGATTGAGAGATGATACAGGCTTTCAGGGGGAAACCAAGAGCCCTATTCACTTCAGTCTGGTTCCAAGTCTACGGTGACTTTTTATGATGACCCCTATACTGTGCACAAATTTTGGTCAAGGAAAAAGAAATGTACAAACTCTTTTTCTACCTGCACATAGAGGGGTACACTGGGGCAGTATCATTTTTTTTTTTTCCTTTTTAGCTGAGTCTACTTACATCTGGTGTGTGACTAGGGGAGGTAGCTGGGCACCATCTGGGATAGTGCAGGTCACTTTAAGAGAAAATAGATGAGAGGACGAAGAGAAATAGAGTGGCTAGAAGGTAAGAAATGTTGGTTTTTTTGTCCCAAATCTATCATTTCTTAAAGCAATCTAAGCCACTTCCCAGGTCAATTTTCTCATCTCTCATAGGGATATACCACTTCCTGTTCCTGATTCTATATGCGAATGGTGTGATATATCATTCATTGCTTATGAAGAAAGTGAAAAATATGATATAAAACAACAATTTATTTATGTATCTTGAAGCATAAGCTGGAATCAAGATTGCCGAGAGAAAAATCAATAACCTCAGATATGCAGATGACACCACCCTTATGGAAGAAAGTGAAGAGGGACTAAAAAGCCTCTTGATGAAAGTGAAAGAAGAGAGTGAAAAAGTTGGCTTAAAGCTCAACATTCAGAAAACGAAGATCATGGCATCTGGTCCCATCACTTCATGGCAAATAGATGGGGAAACAGTGGAAATAGTGACAGACTTTATTTTTCTGGGCTCCAAAATCACTGCAGATGGTGATTGCAGCCATCTGCAATGATGACAGAGGATGAGATGGTTGGATGGCATCACCAACCTCATGGACATGAGTTTGAGTAAACTCCGGGAGTTGGTGATAGACAGGGAGGCCTGGTGTGCTGCAGTCCATGGGGTCACAAAGAGTCGGACACAACTAAGCGACTGACCTGAATTGAACTGAACTGAGTGGAGAGTAGTAGTTATTTGAAAGGTGATTTTATGGAGTTCAGACTAGCTGCCAGAGCAAGCTAAGACCAAGTAATTTATCTTAGAATGTCCCCTTGCTTTGTTCTGGCACATTAATGGAAAAAAGTTCTAACATTCATTTTAATGAATAATTAGTTTGGGGGAATCTCCTGTACAGATTGTAGTACTGCAGAGCTGAAATTTAATGATTTCAATACATTTGTCTTCAATGCCAACATAAATCAGAGATGAATTACATCTAATCAGTAAAATGGGTTTAATATGTGGCCTATAGGTTGTGGGAACCAATTAATATTTGTAAGCATATAATCTAAATTCTTAAGTGAGGGCCATTATAGAAGTTGTATTATAGTAGATTGGGTTCAAGTTAAAAAACAATTCTAACTTGTATAGTGCTTGGAGGAAGAGGAAAGTAGAAAGACAAAAAGCCATTTTCAGTTAGGCTAATAACTTTTTTCTTGAAATGTAACTTGGATGTTACAAAGAAGAATAAACACTTAGAAAACAAATAACACAACTAGTAATGAAAAGATTTACAAAGAGCTTTTTTCCCCCCATTCCCTCTTCCAAAGGCTAACCTCCAAATTAAATCCTAGGCTGAAGTTTTAAACTGTCCGCTGCAGACAATTGCCACTTTCCAAGTACGGACGGCCAAGAGCACAAAGAGCAAAGTTTAGTCAAAGTTCATTTTCAGGTCATCCACCCTGGAACCATCAATCTGGACAACCTCTGGGTAACCTCTTCCAAGCTTGTGGACTGGAGCGGGATCCTTTGCAGCCTCATTAGAGCATGCAATAATTAATTTGTCTTAAATAGGAAATTAAACAGTCATGTACAGTGTAGAGAGGAGGTCAGAAAGTGGATCTTGAGGTGCATTCACGACCTCTGTTTGGGAGTCCTCCCAGGCCTGCAGGGAGGTGGGGCAGATGCAGAAGAGAAATAATTGTGTAGGACAAACGTTACAAAACCTCCATGACACAAAGCATCCATAAATAGGAGAGAAATTTGACCTGAGAACAAATCGCCAGTGTTTTTAATGTTGCTCAGGCATGCCTGTCTTTCAGAAGACTTAGGGTGAGAACTCGGGCAAAGATGACTTCACAAATCCAGTGTGTATTAACCCAGAAAACTCACCGTTGTCCTTGAACTTACTATGGATTGTATCCTAGACTTGTATTCATGAACTCTGGAGATTCTGTCATGAGAAAGTGGAGAAAAGGTCTAATGTGGAGTTCTACTGAGTCAATGTTATTTGTTAATTCATGGTGAATCAAACCACTGTCTTCCAAGATAGCATTTTGACATAACTGGAGAAGTTGAATGGATAACATTAGCAACACACACAGGCAATTTTGCAAAATAGATAATATGGTATTTATTTCTTAGCAATAGAAGAATGCAATGTTTTTTCAATATACTGTTTCATCTAAAACCTGTGATATCTATCTCCTTACCTATCTATCTAGAATTTTACTATAATAAATTTCATTAGCTGAAAATTAATTTTTACAAAATAAAATAGAAGTTAAAAAACCATGACATTATATAAGTGAGGATATGATAAGATTTATAAAGTCATTTGGTCTCTTTATACTTTTGGTGAACTTAGTACAAGGTAAGTCTATAAAGGCAAAGTATAGATTAAGTAAAACAATAAAGTTTGTTATGTATGTGATAAAGAACAAAATTTAAATTATGAAATAATGGTAAATGCAGGTAGTTGGAAGAGAAATTATTCTAAGTCACAAGAACTGGAAAGTAAAACTTTCTGAAAACTTAAAGTGTACTAGTCAAGAAATAGCATCATGAGAAAAAAAATCAAATCATCTCCAAGTTCATTGAATATATTGCCACAGATATAAAAAACACACCTTTGAATATCAAAAACTCTGAGCATTAAATTACTATTTGATTTTAAGTCTCTAGTGGTTTCACATCATGCTTATTTTTAATGCTAGCACCTTAATCCCTATCTAAGGGATCATTTAATTTTTTTCCTGAAGATAAGCAGTGATCTTGTGATTTGGGGTTTTTTTTTTTTTGAAGTATAATTGACCCACATCACTAGGTTATTTCTTAGTGATTCATAGTGAATCAATAGCATAGTGATTCAATATTTCTGTACCTTAAAAATGATCATCATAATAAGCCTACTTACCATCTATCATGGTACAAAGTTATTACAATATTATTGACTATGTTCCTTCATGGTGTACATTTCATCCCCATGACTATTTTTTTTATAACTCTGTTTTGTGTTTGTCCATTTGTTTTGTTTTTTTTAGGATCCACATATAAATCATCTGGTGTTTGTTTTTTTCTATGTGACTTGTTTCACTTAGTATAATGCTCTCTAGGTCCATCCATGTTGTTGCAAATGGCAAGATTACATTCTTTATTCCTTTGTCTATTGATGGACACTTAAGTTGCAATGATGTCTTTACTATTGTGAATAATGCTACAATAAAACATAGGGGTGCAGGTATCTTTTCAGGTTAGTGTTTTTTTTTCTTTGGAAAAATAAATCCGGGATTTTTAAACATCAGGTTCACTGAGGAATAACTTACAAAGAGTTAGGCTCACTCTTTTAGGTATACAGCTCCAAGAATTTTGATAAATATATGTAAATATATAACTGCCACCACAATCACGATATGGAACGTTTCCATCATCCCATAAGGTTCCCTTATACCTCTTTGAAGGAATCCCTTTCGCCCCTCTCATGGCTGCTGCTGCTGCTGCTAAGCCGCTTCAGTCGTGCCCGACTCTGTGTGACCCCATAGATGGCAGCCCGCCAGGCTCCGCCGTCCCTGGGATTCTCCAGGCAAGAACACTGGAGTGGGTTGCCATTTCCTTCTCCAATTATCTCATGGCTACTATTAATATAATTACAGTTCCTTTAGTTTTGCCTTTCTAGAATATCATATAAGTGAAATCACTCATATAACTGTTTCTTGTCTTCTTTCACTTAGCATAATAAAAGCTTTCATTTAGGGGATAAATCCCTGTAAGTGGGATTCCTGAGTCATGTGGTAAGTGTATATTTAACCTTATGAGACTTTATATTAAACTGCTAATCTATTTCCCAAAGTGGCTGTACCATTTAACATTCCCACTAGCGATGTTTGAGAGTTCCAGTTGGTCTGTATCTTTGTCCACACTTGGTATTATCAGCTTTTGAATTTAGCAATTCTAATATACATCATGGTTTTAATTTGAATTTACCTAGTGGCTATGATGTTGAAAACTTTTCATTACCTTATTTGCCATTTGTGTTTCTTCTCTGGTGAAGCCAAAATCTTACCATTTGCTGAAAAAGTGCCAGTGGCTATTTACCTCCAAACTTCTTGTTTAATGAGGAAAATAAAACTTTATTTGTGGTGAGCCACTCTTCTGTGTTGCATGAAGCTCAATAATCATAACCACAATTGTAATCTTCTTTTTATATTAAGATTTTGTGTTCATATTCCTACATTCTCTCTTCTCATTCATGGCATTGCCATTACCACATCATCTAAGCCAGAAAATTAATCCAGTTTTTTACTTTTACTGCTTTCTTATCGTCCAAGGCAACAATTCACATCTCTCAAAGAAACTGTTGCAATAGCCCTCTCACTAGTCCCCACATTTCCCCCCATATTGATGTTAGCTTTAGCACTTTAAAATACAGTTAAAATACTGAATTTCTGCCTCAAAGCTTTTGTTTATTATCACCTGTCCGAGGCGATCTGAAGGTCTTAGCATGGCATGCCCAAGCTTTCACAACTCTTCTCCCATCTACCTTCTCAGCTTGACCGCCTGCCTGTACCCCTCCCATCCCTTTTCTCACTCACTCAACTTACTCATTCAGTCACTCACATGCTGTGCTCCTATGGAACAGAAGTGTTCATCCCTCTCTTTCACAGCTCAGGGTCCTTGATAGGTTTGTTCTGTTTGGAAAAGCCTCCCTCCCTTTTCTCATCTGAACAACCCCTATTCATCTTTCAAGGTCAGGGCTCTAAGTCACTTCTATATCACATTTCCCAATTCTTCTAAGAAGTGTTACACTCTTTCCTCCACCTGTTTCCATGAAACTCAATTCCTTTCTTTACTCTTGTACTCTCTCATATTATGTCTTTATGTGATGGTTTCTACTACAGAATGTTTGAAGTAGATAATGAATATGAATGCTACTCTGAGGTTTCTGAAGCAAGTTCAATATGATATTTTTTTTAAAAAAATCTGTGATTTAAAAAATGTTTACAGAGTGATAGTGATTTCAGTATTACCATGGTTTATTGTATGCTTTCAAAATTGAAGGGAATGCTGAATCTAAGTTAGGTGTTAGTGGAAATATTCAAATTCGTACCTGCTTTTTTAAAGAATCCATTATAAGATGTGAAGTAGGGAAGAAGACAAGGATAGAATCCTTAGGCAGTCTAATGTTTAAGGGCTGAGCCTAGGTGATGTAAAGGAGGCTGAGAAGAAATAGAGAGGTAGAAAGGAAATTAGGAGGTGATTAATTAAGTCAAGGAGTGGGAGCACCCAAGTTTAAGGGAAGAGGCCAAGTGATATTAGTATTAAAAAGAGTCTATAGGACTTGATCAACAAAAACCTTTGCTTGAATGATTTCTGACTTTCATGGCAGCCATTAGCTTTATATAGGCTTGGGAGGAGTACGTTATTTTTTCCTCTGGCTCATCAGATCATCAAGTTTGGATTTGTAGAGCTTAAAGACCAAATTCTATAACACAAAAGATAACCTTGCGGCCTTTTCTAGCCATAAAAATACCAGCCTCATAAAGTGATTTAAAGTGATAATGTTCAGTCTATAAATTAATCACAGGAAATGTGGACATAAATTTCAGCAACTTTGTGTCATTATGAGTTTGTGTAAAGGATTTTGTTAGAAGAAATAAAGACTTAGGACCACGTGATGCGTGAACTATGTTTCCAGATAAGGAGATGGCTGGGCAAATGACTCCTTGTTTAATCACCTGTTCTATTTTTTATGATTTAATATATGACTCTCTTTTACATGATTGCATTTTAAATTTGATTGATTTTGGTTTTTAATTGTTAAATATGGAATTGATTAGACTTAGTTTTATGAGAATATAATTGGATGTAAATTAGGCTTTGGTAAAATTTAAATCGAAAATATATTAGACAAATTCCTTAATCTTTTTTTTTTTTTTTTTGCCTCAGTTTCTTCATTTGTAAAATTAAAGCCTTGGACTAGATGACCTTGAAGGTTCTTATGAGGTATAACAGTTGAAAACTACAGTTTTATGTGGAGGAAATAGCTATGTAGTTAATCAAATCCTTCATTTTTCAAGTGATTATTTTGGCTTCTGAGAGCTTATGAGAAATCCCTTCATTTATGACTATTTGTATTCATTATCTAGACATTGTCCTCATTTGATGGAGGCTAGTGATCACGTCAGTTCCAACGTGGAAAATGTCTTTCTTTTCAGTAGCCAAGTTTTAAGTATGAAGGATGGTAGCAGGGTTGAAGCAACTAGGACTGTCTGACTTACCTATATTGAGTTACTGCAAAAATCATGTTAATTTTTAGAACCGCTTCAAATCTTGAGAAAATTTAATGCCATGAGGCCTACTGGGTCACGCTGCCTGTGAAGGCGAGCTGCTTGCCTGTGGCTGGTGGGGCTACAGGCTCTCTGTCCTCAGTCACAGTCAGAACTGGCTGCCTTTCATGCCACTGAGTCAACTGCTCAGAATTTGGAATATGCTACCTCCAGCACCTGAAGAGGCATACCCACCGCCATTCTTCTTTCTTTGTGGTGGGAATACCATGATGGAATAATTCATGTTTTATTTTTGAGGGAATGTTCCAGACCACTGGACCCCTTCAAGCTTTACTGCTGTGTGAAGTCCCTGAATCTTTGTGAGATTTATCTTCTACTCTCTGGGCTACAGTCCATGATGTCACAAAGAGTTGGACATGGCTGAGTGACTGACTAACTCTGGGACACACGTGTCTTACCAAGGCCTCCACTTGGTAAGGCCAATTCTTGCTCATCTGATTCAATTAACATGTCATCAATATAGTGGGATAATGTGATGTGTTGTGAAATGTCCAGATGATCCAGAAGATTTATTTGTTCTGTATTATGACTGAGGGTGCAGAGTTAACATAGCCTTGAAAGTGAAAGTATTAGTCATTCAATTGTGTCTGACTCTTTGTGACCCCCTGGACTGTAGCCCACCAGGCTCCTCTGTCCATGGAATTCTCCAGGCAAGAATACTGGAGTGAGTAGTCATTCACTTCTCCAGGGGATCTTCCCAGCCCAGGGAAGATCAAACCTGGGTCTCCCACATAGCAGGCAGATTCTTTACCATTTGAGCTACCAGGGAAGCCCCTAACATAGCCTTGGGGGAGATTAAATGTGTGTGATTGTCCATCTGACATGAATATGAACTACTTCTAATCCTCTTTCCTTTTTTAAAAACTAGGTATATTTATCCACTCATGCATTTATTTATTTTTGGCTACGCGGGATCTTGGTTGTGGCATGTGGGATCTTTTTTTTCTTTTGTTGTGGGTCACTGTCTTCTCTTTAGTTTCTCCCCAGGGGCTTAATTGTCCTAGGGCGTGTGGGATCTTAGTTCCCTGACTAGGAATCGAATCTGAGTCCCCTGCTTTGAAATGCAGAGTTTCAATCACTAGACCACCTGATCCTTTTTCCTGATAGGAATAGAAAAGATCACATTTGCTAGACCAATGTCTGCGTAGTTTGTACCTGAGGCTATATTAGTCTGCTATGGTAAACATAGCACATCTGGCACAGTAACTGCGATTGGTTAGGTTTTTGGTAGTCAAATGTCATGTGCAGGATCTGTCTGACTTTGTGGAATTCATTATACATACTGTGAATTTAAATGGAAAGTGATAGTGACCACTGCCTCTGCATTCTTTAGGTCTATAACGATGGTACTAACCTCTCCATTACCACCAGAATGAAATTTTTTTTAGCTAAGGAAGGGAAATTACACAGATTTTCACTGGGCTTTTTCTCCTATGATAGGTTTTACCCTGTATGCCAAGGACCAGATATGGAAATATTTCAATTCCAGTTATACCTCTGGAGACCCAGGGGATGACCCCTATGGACCTAGTGGACCTGCTGTAAGCCAAACTTGGATCAGGACTTTGCTGACTATCTGGCTCCCATACATCTTTGCTCTAACAGAGGCCATGATGACTCTGGGCCTTTGGTTAGCAATATTAATTTGGTCCTGTGCCTAGCAGTCCTCAAAAAATATGAGTATTTCTCTTTTCCAAGTTTCTGGTAATCTGAGTAAATGGTTCTAGGTCCTTTTAATCAGGGACTACCATAGAAACTTGCTATGCTGTTGCAAAGTTCTCCCAGGGACCCAGCATCTCTTTTAGTCTTTGGATTTAAGTCTAGGACTGACTCAGGTCTACAAACTGGGCTTTTACTAGGGCAGCTGTCCTAAGCCTCTTTTAATTATCCATCCTTGATTTCTTTTCGTTATATGTATTAAGAAGTATACTTGTTACTTCCCATGACTTTCCTTTAGGAACGCCATGTTCTTTGAACATCTCCACAGCTCCTTTTGAGCAATTTCCCACTCATTGTGATTATAACCCCCACTTGCTTCTGACGCTTCAGCAGCATCACCACTTGGCCGCTATTATAATCCTTATCATTCCTACTGGAATCTATCATCTCTATCGCTTTCAGAGAGAAGTGCTATAATTGCATCTCTTACCTTAGTCCTGGCCTACAGACAACAGTCACCACTGATGTTTTCAGTGATTCTAGTGTCCGTCAAGAATCTTTTCAATGATTTTTCTACAATCTTTTCAATGATTCCAGATGTTCAAGGTGGATTTAGAAAAGGCAGAGGAACCAGAGATCAAATTGCCAACATCCATTGGATCATCAAAAAAGCAGGAGAGTTCCGGAAAAACATCTACTTCTGCTTTACTGACTATGCCAAAGCCTTTGACTGTGTGGATCACAACAAATGATGGAAAAATTCTTAAAGAGATGGGACTACCAGACCACCTTACCTGCCTTCTGAGAAATCTGTATGCAGGTCAGAAAGCAACAGTTAGAACTGGACATGGAACAACAGACTGGTTCCAAATAGGAAAAGGAGTACGTCAAGGCTGTATATTGTCACCCTGCTTATTTAACTTCTATGCAGAGTACATCATGAGAAATGCTGGGCTGGAAGAAGCACAAGCTGGAATCAAGATTGCCAGGAGAAATATCAATAACCTCAGATATGCAGATGACACCAGCCTTATGGCAGAAAGTGAAGAGGAACTAAAAAGCCTCTTGATGAAAGTGAAAGAGGAGAGTGAAAAAGTTGGCTTAAAGCTCAACATTCAGAAAATTAAGATCATGGCATCCAGTCCCATCACTTCATGGCAAATAGATGGAGAAACAATGGAAACAGTGACAGACTTTATATTTTGGGGCTCCAAAATCACTGCAGATGTGACTGCAGCCATGAAATCAAAAGATGCTTACTCCTTGGAAGAAAAGCTATGACCAACCTAGACAGCATATTAAAAAGCAGAGACATTACTTTATCAACAAAGGTCTGTCTAGTCAATGCTATGTTTTTTTTTCTAGTACTCATGTATGGATGTGAGAGTTGGACTCTAAAGTATAGAATAGTCTTTTGGACTCTGTGGGAGAGGGAGAGGGTGGGATGATTTGGGAGAATGGCATTGAAATGTGTAATATCATATAAGAAACGAATCGCCAGTCCAGGTTCGATGCAGGATACAGGATGCTTGGGGCTGGTGCACTGGGATGACCCAGAGGGATGGTATGGGGAGGGAGGTGGGAGGGGGGTTCAGAATGGGGAACACATGTACACCTGTGGCAGATTCATGTTGATGTATGGCAAAACCAATATAATATTGTAAAGTAATAGCCTCCAATTAAATAAATTTTTAAAAAAAGAAAAAAAAACAAAAAAAAAGAAAGCTGAGTGCCAAAGAACTGATGCTTTTGAACTGTGGTGTTGGAGAAGACTCTTCAGAGTCCCTTGGACTGAAAGGAGATCAAACCAGTCAATCCTAAATATTCATTGGAGGGACTGATGCTGAAGCTGAAGCTCCAAATCTTTGGCCACCTGATGCGAAGAACCGACTCATTGGAAATGACCCTGATGCTGGGAAAGATCGAAGGCAGGAAGAGAAGGGGATGACAGAGGATGAGATGGTTGGATGGCATCACTGACTTGATGGACATGAATTTGAACAAGCTCCACGAGTTGGTGATGGATGGGGAAGTCTAGCATGCTGCAGTCCATGGGGGTCACAAAGAGTGGGACATGACTGAGAGACTGAACTGAGCTGAGTGTCTGTCTAACCAGTGCACTTCTGACCTTCCCACTTTTCCTTAAATTGTTTAATTATCCTTCGCTTTTCATTATAACCTTCATTACTAAAGCCTCCAGACTTCTAAAATATCTGAGATGTTGCCCCCACCAATGCACTCCCTTCTACTTGTTTGTCACTGGTGAAAGTAATAGCGCTGGAAGGGCTGCAGCATGCCGGGAGATATCAGGAAGCTACCTAGCCCCAGGGACAGGGTCCTTATACCAGTTGGCCAAAGGATGATCCAACTCAAACATTTTATCTTACAGTCTGCTTCCTGGGATTATTCTTGGCACTAATTCTCTTAGATCCAATTCCCTGGAAAAAAGACTCGACAGAGATATGTGTTTAGGAAGTTGACTGGTCAGTGTTCTTGGGTATAAGATATGTGGAGACATGCAAGGGGAGCAGGTTTCGGCCAAAGGAGACATTGATTTGTGATGTAGTTGCAAGAACGATCTCAGCTGATTATGCGGGGAGCTCTGGAGCTGGGATGGTTTTTCAGAGCTGTCCTAATTTGAGGCATCCAGGCCAAGATTTTAACCAGATGCTAAATCAAGAGTGTCTTTAAAGATGAAGTTTTGGGCAGGTGGCTTTCTTCTATCAGAGGCAACTTCCAGAAGAAAACCTAATTGCAAACATTCCATAGCCAACATCCTGGCTGATAGCAGATAGAGGTCATGGACTTGGAGGGGGATTCTGGCAGCACACCACAGCATTCATTACAGATGTCATCAGAAGTGGTGCTTTAGCATTCTTTAAATTTTTCTCTGATTTGTATTATTTTGTTTTAGTACTATTTTTAAAATTGAATATCCTCATTTGTTAAAAAAATTTTTTGAAACTTCAAAAAAAAAAAAAAAAAAGCAAAGCCAAAGCACACAAACTTTCCAATTTCTAAATTTCTGATCACTTTTGTTTCTGTAATTTTTAAATTTCCTTAATATTTGAGGTTAATAGAGAAATTCATTTGATTTTTGGAGTACTGTAAAATAAGTCAGTCAGCAGAAAGGTCAATGTCAGAAAACACTGATTGCTTAGAACCTACTATACTTCTTGTTGAAAAGAAAAAGTGCTCTGGTAGGATGCCCAGATTCCTCCCAAGGGAGATTCCTCCTGCCCCACTATCAGGAGAAAGGCATAGGTCATCCTAGCTACTGAGGGTCTTGGTTGCCATCGCTCAGAGATGAATTCCCTCTACAGGAATTGCCCTTGTCCAAAGATAGCCACTTTGCCTATGGTTGCGCTTTATCCCCTGTTTCATTGCCTGCCTCTTCTCATGACTGGGTCAGTGGGGACAGGGCCTTAGTCCCCTGGCCTCCGTTTAGGACCACTCTGAAAGACTATTATAGCTTGAGTTCACCACAGGAAAAGTTAAGGCTTCTTCTGCAATTGCCTTTTACTTTAACACTTCTCTGTCCAATTCTTTCCTTTTTCCCTTTTTGTATTGTGCTTCAAAGCATTCCCCAATACATTTCTGCAGGCAAATATCCATCTCAAATCTGTTTCCTGAAAACCCAATCTAAGAAAATATCCTTTATATAACTTGCTTATGAGAGAAAGATCCCCTGGAGGAAGAAAATGGCAACCCACTCCCATATTTTTGCCTGAAATATCCCATGTACAAGAGAAGCCTGGTTGCCTACGATCAGTCCGTGGGGTCACAAAGAGTTAGAGATGATTGAGCAGCTGAGTGCATATGAGAGAAAGCGAAAAAAAAAAAAAAACCCCTCCAAATAATGAGGATAAAACAGAGCAAATACCTAATATATTGTGTTCAAAAATTTAACTTTCTGAGATAGAGTTATATTTCCTATTAAGCATATGAACACAAAAATATATTTTAGTCAATTATCTGACTAAATTTTTAGTGTCTGTTATCCAGTTATAATTAGCAGTTTATTACTGATAATCAGAAAATTCTACTCTTTCTTCTTTTTTCTCTTTATATATGGCTGCAGACAATAATTCAGGGAATGGTCTTTCACTAAAATGAGTTTTGTCAGAATGTTGGGAAAAGGCATCGCAAAGATTTTGAGGGGAAGATACCATTCATTGCCATTGCTAAGAAACCAGACAGAGGTAAAAAATAAAAGTAGTGTTCGCGGAAACAAAATTAGAGCCATGTTGGCAAAGAAATTTAATATCTCTGAGCATCACTTGTCCTTTTTATGAGACAGGGACTATGGTGACACCTTTAGCATAAACTTTGTTTCTATGTTCATTCAGCCTACACTCCACTTCAAGCACTTTGAAGCCACGCTACTGATGTCTGTTGCAAGCAACTTGGCTGAGTGATTTTGTTGCTGTTTAGTTGCTAAGTCATGCCCGACTCTTTGCGACCCCATGGACTGTAGCCTGCCAGGCTCCTCTGTCCATGGGATTTCTCAGGCAAGAATACTGGAGTGGTTTGCCATTTCCTACTCCAGGGGATCTTCCAAACTCAGGGATCAAACCCACGTGTCCTACGTCAATTAGCAGGAGGATTCTTTACCACTGAGTCACCAGGGAAGATAAATGTAGGACACTTCTTAGGGAAGAACATTTAAAATACTGGATAAAACATGAAAAACATACTTTCAAATACATGGCTAATTTAAGAAGGAAAATCTTCAGAGACCAAAGTGATAAAGCATGTATGAAGAGATGCAAGCAGGCAGAGTATTGGGCATGTATTTTGTGGGGATGGTAAGTTATCTGTATTGCCCAGTGGCCTATTTGGGTTTGTTCAGGCTATACATGTGTGGAAAAGGCAATAAACCTGGAGGCCTGCATAGGCAGCAAGACCAATTAGAGGCCCTGCACGGAGTCTGGTCTACTGGCAGGAGTCACTAGGGCAAGCTTTCCTCAGCTTGCTCAGGCATGACTCTGTCCTCATCTACTCTGTCTGCTGTCCTCAGAGGACATGTATTAGGATCTCTGAATGTCACTAAGTTAGGGGCAGCTGCCTCCCACCCTTCCTCCTAAGCTATCCCCTCACCACATGCAAAAATCAATTCCAGATAGCCAGAGGGTTTTAATATGAAATGCAGGACTTCAATACTTTTAGAAACCAGTATGCAATCTCTACAAAGGAATAGATTCTTAATCAATACATCAAAATCATAAATCATAATAAATATGATCATATTAATCTATCACGAGGTTCCCCCCCAAACAGGGAATGTTACATCACCCACTGGGAGAAGATCTTTGTGACCACATATACCCAATAAAGGATAGTGTCCAGAATCTGAAAACATTAAACCAATATTAAAAGACAAACAATCTACTGGAGAAAAAGGTAAAAGACATTAGCAGACATTTCACAGGTGAGGAAAATAGCCAATAAACTTACGAAAAGAAGTTCAACTTTATTAGTAATAAGGGATATGCCAAGTTTAATCACAATGAAATATATTTTAGAAATGTTGTAAATATGTTTACATAGTAAAATGTAAAGGCACTGAAATACCAAGACTTGATGAAGATGTGATAAACTGTACAGTCACTTTAGAAAACACCTTGGCCTAATCTAATGAAGTTGATCTATATCATATACTTCTACAAACTTACCAGTTTTGAATATATAGCTTATAATGTTTCATGAGTCCTGGTGTGCTTGGATCAGTCTGATTTATATCACTTTTCCTATGATTTTTAAAAATATTTATTTATTTTTGGCTACACTGGGGTCTTCAGTGCTGAGCAAGGGCTTTCTCTAGTTGCGGTGAGCTGGGCCTACTCTTTGCTGTGGTGCACAGGCTTCTCATTGTGATGACTTCTCTTGCTGCAGAGTATGGGGTCTAGATGTGAGAGCTTCAGTAGTCGTGGCACATGAGCTTAGTGGCTCTGCAGCTTGGAGGATCTTCCCAGACCAGGGATTCAGCCCTTGTCCCCTGCACTGGCAGCTGGATCATTAACCACTGAACCCCCAGAGAAGTCCATGATCATTTTTAATAGCATCTCTTTGCTCTCCCCCAGTTGTTTTAGTTTGATGATAAAATGTATGGCTATTCTGTCATCATCATTAAAAAGATATGTAATGATATACAAAAATATATGATTAATGAATGCCTATTATCAAAGATGAGGTTTTAGCAATTTCTTTTATTCTTTATACCATCTTTTTTTTTTCCTTTAAAAATATGCAGGCACACAAAGCAATTAGATTCCACTTTAAGACTGGGGACATCACTGATGAGGTACACATGGTCTTCTGGTGGGGTCTGCTTAAGTTAGGATAATAGAAACTCCTGACAACAGTAGTACCTCATCACTAACATAGGGGAGCAGCTGACCCAACCATTCTATTTCTTATTCATCTCTTGGTGATCATATAAATCTTTTTCTGTTTTTCTCAACATCCTAAAACAATTTTTTTCCCTTGAGAAACATAAATTTTTTCCAGATTTCCTTAGAAATATTTTCAAAGAGAATTACCTCTAGAGATCACTGTCTCAACCTCTAAATCATTTAAAAACACACTTCAGAATCTCCTGAAATTTTTCTACCTACTTCCTTACAAAAACAATCCTGTTTTTCATGAAACAAAGCATTCTTGAAGCAAGCAAACAAAAACTATAGTTGTCTTGTTACTTTCTGATATGTCTTTATATATTTTAAAATTAGTATTTCAGTGCTATTCCTGTTTTTCACTATGAATGCATTTTTTTCCCAACCATCATCTGTATAGATTTGGTTCAAATATATCCTAGAGATATGAAGAAATGCATTCTGAGTTAGTAAATTGGGGATTGGCAATAATTCTAAATAGTGCCAACTTATAATATTTTAGGGTGATGGCAACCAGCCTGTCTTAATAATTCATAATATGTCCAGCTCATCCAAGTAAACCTCATTTTAGCATGATGATATTTTACCTTCAGTAAATGCCTTCCATGGCTTCTTCCATCTTTCCATCTTCAAATATTTATTAAGCCTGCAATTTGCTAATGATAGAAAGATACAGCATGTGCTAATGATATAAATGTAGTGTTTCTCAGTGCTTGATATGCCCTACTATACATTATCTGTCTTTTAGAGATCACCTAATTTTCTCATGTCCTAAGACATTTTAGAAAAAAGAAATGGTGGCTTTGGCTATATGACAGCAGTAGAATTGTACAGCATACAAACTATATCAGTATATATTATCCTAGCAGTTTTTAAAGCTCTTTCTAAGAGTGTTAGAACTATCGCATCTCTATAGCCTTTAATGTTATGGTATGAAGATCAGCTGAACTAAATCCATCTGGCTAAATGGCATAGTTACATACAATTCTACCTTGAAGTAAAGAAACTCCATTTATGTAAAAATGTATTTAAATAAAATGTATTTATTTTACATAAAACATGGTCACTTAAAAAGATAAGTAACCTAATGGCAGACCCATGCCCAGGGAGGGTCAGAATTGTTCAGTTCAGAAAGAAGGTCTTAGAGGTTTTTTCCCTTGTTTTATGTTTTTTTTTTTTTTTTTTAATACTTCAATTCCCATTTATTTTTGGCTCTTAGGGCAATGTCGTCTTTTCAATATGTAAAAAAAAGCAGCAAGTTCAACACAAAGTAGAAACTGAGATGTAGAGTAGGACAAAAGCAAGAGTAGGGGTGAAAAGTCAGCGGCAAAGGTAAGAGATGAGACGTTGCCAAAAGATGGGGGGTGTCCTGTCCCCTCTCTGGGGAATGACGTTTCAGTTCTGTTCGGTTGCTAAGTCATATCTGACTCTGTGACCCCATGGGCTGCAGCACGCCCAGCTTCCCTGTCCATCATCAACTCCTGGAGCTTGCTCAAACTCATGTCCATCAGGTTGGTGATGCCATCCAACCATCTCACCCTCTGTCATCCCCTTCTCCTCCTGCCCTCAATCTTTCCCAGCATCAGGGTCTTTTCAAATTAGTTGAAAAGACTAAGTTGAAAAGACCCTTTCCAGTCAGTTTTTTGCATCAGGTGGCCAAAGTATTGAAACTTCAGCTTCAGCATCAGGCCTTCTAATGAATATTCAGGATTGATTTCCTTTGGATTGACTATTTTGATCGCCTTGCAGTCCAAGGGACTCTCAAGGGTCTTCTCCAACACCACAGTTCAAAAGCATCAGTTCTTCGGCACTCAGCTCTGTTTACGGTTCAGCTCTCACATCCATACCTGACTACTGCAAAAACCATAGCTTTGACTAGATGGACCTTTGTTGACAAAGTAATGTCTCTGCTTTTTAATATCCTGTCTAGGTTGGTCATAGCTTTTCTTCCAAGGAGTAAGCATCTTTTAATTTTAGTCACATCTGCAGTGATTTTGGAGCCCAAGAAAATAAAGTCTGTCACTGTTTCCATTGTTTCTCCATCTATTTGCCATGGAGTGATGGGACCGGATGCCATGATCTTAGTTTTTTGAGATCATTGAGACATTTAGGTGGTACCATATACGTTTCCATATTCATTCTTTTCTGTAAGTAAAGATAGGGTTGGGGAGGGGCTTTCTGGAGACTTAGGGACTAAGACTAGTTTCTTGTTCCTCTTGACCTCCTTTTCTGACTAGGAGAGAGGAAGGAGTCCAACATTATGAAGGAGGTTCAGGGGAAGAAGGAAGGATCCCACCTGATAGGATGGAGCCAGACACTTGCAAAGGAAATATCTCAGGAGAGAGCTTGGAGGGAGACTGAAAATGGAGATAATGCTGTCAGCACCTCCCCAGAAACTGAGAGAGGAGCAGGGAGCTAGATAGCTGGAAGCTAGAACTTTAATTGCCTGGAAGCCCTTTTCCAAAAACCTACCCCTTCCTTGGAGGGACTTGCACATGCTCCTTGGTTTCCTTTCTCCTGGTCTGCCACATGGCCTAAGATGGTGGTCATCTCCCCAGGTTTTTAGCACCCTGTTCTAAATGGGATTTGATGAGACCTAGCTTCTTGGAGAGTTATCTCAAACAGAGAGGGAATGTTAACCAGACATATGGGAGGAGTGGGCCCCAGAAGAAAATACAGGGTTACCCAGAATGGCAGAAATCTAGTTCCCCAGAGTGGAAAGAGAGAAGGCATTCAACAAACAATGAATATTTATTGAGCACCTTATCATGTACCAGGTACTGTGCTGGACCACCCCTACCCTGGCTCACCCAAAATGAAAAAACAAGATAGAGTCAGAAAACACAAACGCTAAGGGTGAGGAAAGGGCCAGTTGAGGAAGAAAGCTGAGGGGACTGAGAAGCCTGAGATGATGGGGACTCAGCCTTAGGCCTTCTTTTTGGCCTCCTCACTTTAATCCTCCCCCTCTTCTGGTACTGCTGGTGTTTAGAGGTGAGGTTGTTCCTGTTGCTGTCAGCCTCAGTGAACTCCATCTTATGCATTCCCTCACCTATGTACCAGTGGAGGAAGGCCTGCCTGAAGAACATGGCAGTGAACTGCTCTGAGATGTGCTCAAAAGCTTCTGGATGGTCGTGCTGTTGCCAGTGAAGGTGACTACCATCTTGAGGCCATGGGGTGGGATGTTGCAGATGGCCATCTTGACATTGTTGGGGATCCATTCCAAGGAGTAGCTTCTGGCTTTGTTCTGCACGTTGAACATCTGCTCATCCACTTCCTTCATGGATATTAGTCCACAGAAGACAACATACACCATGAGGTACTGAAAGGTTGTTGCTGAACCATGAAAGATGCTGGGTTTCTTGGCCTCCAGAGGAGAAGAATTCAATCCAGAGCCAGAGACAAGTCTTGATTGCTCAGAGCTTTTGTGTAATAAAGTTTTATTAAAGTATGAAAGAGATAGAGAAAGCTTCTGACATAGACCTCAGCAGGTGGCAGAAAGAGTACCCCCCTGCTAGTCTTTAGCCAGATATTATATAGCTACTAGCAGTCTGCTAATTAAAGAAAGGACATGTCTCAAAACTCAGAATGGCACCAGGTAAGTCATCCCCGGCCATAAAACAGTTGACAGGAATCTTGAAGAAAGGCAGATTTCCATACAAATATATAGTTTTATTAACTTAGATTAGGCGAACAATGTATGAGTATAACATACTGGTGTGTCAAGTTGGTTCTGAGCCTTTAGGCGAACCAACTTGAAGACAGTGTCTAGGGTAAATGCATAGTCCATTAACATAGCTTAAGACAAACATTTCCATAAGAAAAATGCATTAGTTAACTCAAGGTTTGAGAAAAGTTAAGTTCAGGTGGAACTGTTGCCAGATGTTGCCAGGTGTCATTATGGCAACACAAAATTTTAAGAGAAACCTCTTTTTATATTTGTATGGAGAAGGGGAAAAAATATAACACTAGTTTGTTTCCTCCTGCCGCTTAAGAGAGAGATAAAAAACGTCTGATACTTGCAACCTGTGTCCTCCATTTGGAGACCCCTGGCCTTCCTTCCTGTTACCCCCTCAGTACCGACCATGGTGGGGGTGACAGGCAGCCATCATGTTCTTGGCATTGAAGACCAGCTGGATGAGCTTGGGCCCACTGAGCACCTGATACTGCTGGCTTCCATGACTGGTCAGAGGGGCAAATCCAGGCATGAAGAAGTGGAGACATGGGGAGGGCACCATGTTGACTGCCAGGTTGTGGAGGTCGGCACCGAGCTGGCCAAGGGAGCAGAGGCAGGTAGTGACATCACTCTATCTGGAGGCTGGAAGGAGGTGCTTCAGGTCCCTGTAGGTTGGCAAGTTCAGCTTGAGGGTGCGGAAGCAGAGATTGTAAAGGGCCTCACTGTCAATGCAGTAGATCTCATCAGTGTTTTCCAGCAGCTGATGGACAGAGAGGGTGGTGGTGTAGGGCTCAACCACAGTGTCGGACACTGGCTTGAGGGCACCTCACTGAAGGTGTTCATGATGTTGGCGTCATCTGTATCGTGGCCCTTGCCTCAGTTGTTGCCTGCCCCAGACTGACCAAAAACAAAATCACGTGGTCTGAAGATCTGACCAAAAGGACTTGAGAGAACAGAGCCCATGGTCCTGGGTTCTAGATCCTCCAAGATAGCATGAGGGACATATTTGCCTTCTGTGTCTTCATTGTATTTGCTACACGGAGATGCAGTCTGGCTCCATGATGGGTGCGGGTCAGGCTGATGCTGTGTTCATCATATTACCTCCCAGAACTTGGCACTGGTCTGATTGGCCTCTATGTGCATGAGTTCCCTCACTGTTAAAATGTTTTCTGATCTTTTCTTTGCTTCAAACTGTGTACGGGGCAAGGAAATATGTTATTAATTTTTCTCTGCTATCTGGTCACAGGCTGGAAGGATGGGACAGGCCCGGGGGGTTGGAGCAGTGAGGTCCAAACATGGCAGCAGGAAGGTTCTAAGAGAGCTAGGAGGCTTTTGTATAAACACTAAGATTTTATTGATAATTTTGCCCATGTCATAACCCCCAGAGAGTTAATGTAGGGCTTAAAAAAAATTTTTTTTTAAAACACAAAGATATACTCTATGTCGTACTGTAAAGGTAGTTTGGCAACAATATTGATTGACCACCTAATTGACAAACCAAGTTTGTTCCAAGAGGATTTTATAGCACAGGCTTGGGAACATTCCCCCCTCTCTTTTTTGTATAATGAAAGGAAAAAAAAGCCATTCTGAATGTCACTGCAAATGTAAGTTACCCAGTTTAAAAAAAATCAAGGAAAGAAGCAAACATGTTGAAGAGCACCTTGACTGTCTTGAATCACATTTCTAAGGGCACGGCACCGGTGACAAGATTGCTTACGTTTCATGTTATTAGACTATGATGGGAAATAACCACTGAATTCTGACTGAGAAAAACCATCTAAAGATGAACTATTTTCTGTATCAACCTGTCAATTCAAGCATATCTTATTTATCTCCTGGTTCTTCCTTTGGGAGGCCAAATGTGGGTGATTGTGAGTGTAACATTGGAAGAGCCTTGACTTCTTCTTACCTTTCAAGACTGAGCAGTTTCACTTTTTCTGCTAATTACAAGACACTTTCAAATAATTTTTGCATCTCTTTTCCAGATTTATTGGGATACAATTGACACATAATATTGTGTAAGTTTAGGGTGCATGGCATAGTGATTTGATTACGTATACATTGTGAAATGTTTACCGCCATATGGTTAGTTAAACCATCTGTCAACTCACATAATTACAATTATTTGTGTGTGTGTAGTGAGAGCATTCAAGATCTACTCTCTTAGCAACTTTCAAGGATATAATAGAGTATTGTTAACTATAGACACTATGCTGTATATTGCAGCCCTAGGATGTATTTGTCTTATAACTAGAAGTTTGTGCGTTTTGACTGTCTTTACCCATTCTCAACCTGGTCCCCCACTCCCAGAAGCCAGCAATCTATATTCTGTTTCTATAAATATATATTTTTAGATTCTGCATACAAGTGAGATCATACAATATTTGTCTTTCTCTGCCTGACTTATTTCACTGAGCACAATATCCCAACTTTTGCTTCTATCATTCATTTTTTCTAATGAACACATGGATATTGTGGAAATAACATTCTAGATATTAATGTACTTTCTCTCCGATTCCTTTCCTAGGCAGTCATCCTATTATGTTGGATACTGAGAGGTGACTAAAAGGGGGCATTTTGAGAAAAAACCTGACTTGGAGATGCTTACAATAAAGCCAAGCAGAGTAGCTGAGGTCAATCACAGTAGCCAAACTTAATTCTTAACACAACCAAGGAAAAGTAATTCTGAAAATTCAGATTTCTCCTTGCTATATGTATGTCTCTCAGGAATGATATACTGGGAACTTACAGCATATAGTAGGGCTGTGTTTGGTCTTGAAGTGTGTTGATTAAGTCCTTTTTCTTTCAACTCAGGTGTCCTTTAATGAGAGAATGGCTTTCAGACCTGATGCTCTTCCTTCCCATTCTGTAATTTTAGATTTAATCAGTATTTTGAACATTCACCAAAAAGGAGGCTTCATAAATATTACCAAATGTAAAAGGAAAAAAATAATGCTAATCTTATAAAATCTTCTAAAGAATAAAAAGACTAACTGCATTTCAGTATTTTATGAAGCCAGTATAACCTTAACACCAAAACCTGTGAAGGTTGGCATAAGGCAAAGATCAGGCCAATCTCATCCATGAACGTAGACAACAACATCCTAAAACAATGTTAGCAAACTAAATCTGGCAATATATTGAAAAGGATATTATACCATGATCAAATAGATTTTAATCCACAAATGGAAATTTGGGTTAACATTTGCAAGTCAATTAGTGTGATTACCACATTAACAGAATAAAAGAGAAAAATAGATGCAGAAAAATAATTTGATTAAACTCAATACCTATTCATGATTAAAAAAACTTTAGAAAACTATAGCCTTCTATTCCTTAATCTAGTTATGAACATCTGCAAAAAGCCTACAGCAAGCATCATACTTAAATGAGAACTTTTGAGAGTTTTCCTCTGAGTTAGGGATAAGAAAGGAAAACGTTACTTTCATTCAACATTGTTCTGCAGGCAAGAAAAATTAAAAGCTACAAGGACTAAAAAGAAACAAATGTAAATGTTGTTATTTTTATACAATATAACTGCTTATCTTGAAAATCCAAAACAGTTTAAAGATAAGTTGTGTAGTTAATAAGTTTAGCAACTTTTCTGGGTACAAGTTCAACATATAAATTTTTATATATTTCTGTATAATAAAGATTATTTTTGGTAGCATTAAACATAAAATTCTTAAATATTTATTTAATAAAAGATATGTAAGGCATCTACACACAAACCTATAAAGATTAATGATAGAAATTAAAAGACATAAATCAGTGGTTGTGTGTACCATGTTCATTGATTGGAGGATGCAGTATTGTACAGATGTCAGTTCTCTCTTAATTCATTTATAGATTTAAATTAAAACCAAAATCTGAGTTTTTCATTGTTATTATTGTCAAAGTTAATAAGCCAATTTTAAAATTTATGTGGAAATGCAAAAAGCTAAGAATATCCAAAATGCTCTTAAAACAGAGGAAAAACATGGACTACTTATGCTACTGAATTCTGGGTTGAAAGTCAAAATAATTGGTGATGTATCAATGGAACAGAACAGAGAATTTAGAACTATACACACACAAACATGAACTCTTGATCTGTGATAAATGTTGCAGTATAGAAAAGAAATGAAAAGATGGTCTTTTCAATAGATGGTGCCAGGTCAATTAGATGTTCATATAGGAAAAAAAAGAAACTTGATCCCTATGTTACACCATAATTAAGTCTAATTATATTACAGAGCTAAATATAAGTAGTAAATTAATAAAATGTCTAGAACATAACATGAAACAACATCTTCATGACCTTTCCATACGGAAAGATTTCTCAATAAGAGATAGAAATTATAACCATAAATGAAAATATTAATAAATTTAATTACATTAACATTAAGAAACTGTAATCATCAGAAGACACCATTGAACAAAGTGAAAAATAAACCATTTAATATGAGAAGATACTTGCAGTGCATGCAGTTGACAAGCTCTTTCCCAAAATAGACAATTTCTGGGAATCAATGAGATAAGAGACATAAACAATGGGATAGAAGAATGCATTCTTAAAGAGGCACCTTACAAAGACCATCTCCAAACAGTCAATAACCATAT
Organism: Capra hircus; assembly: GCF_001704415.2. Classification (NCBI taxonomy): domain Eukaryota; kingdom Metazoa; phylum Chordata; class Mammalia; order Artiodactyla; family Bovidae; genus Capra; species Capra hircus. Next base: position 22,968,461 of record NC_030814.1, read on the forward strand.
GAAAAGGTGCTCACCTTTAAATCATCAGAAAAATGTCAATTAAATCCCCTCTGAGTTATCACTACATATTCAATGACATGACTGAAATTTGCAAAGCCCAATACAGAGCAATTGAAACACTTTATAACCACTGGTAAGAGTTAAAGTTGATAAAATGCACTTCAAGAAATTGCTTAACATTATCTATGAAAATCATATGCATCTATAACTAATTACCTAATATCCAATTCTACTTCTAGCAGTAAGACCAATAGATAGTGACACAAAAATGCATGTTTAAGAATGTTCATGGTACTATTATTCAAAATAGCCCTAAGCTGGAAACAACCACTGCATGGCAACAGGGCATGCTCTGTTGCATTCAACTCTTTGTGACCCCATGGACTGTAACCCACCAGGCTCCTCTGTCCATGGAGTTTTCCAAGTGAGAGTACTGGAGCGGATTGCCATTTCCTGCTCCAGGGGGTCTTCCCAACCCAGGGATTGAACCCACATCTCTTGCACCTCCTGCAATTGGCTTCAGATTGTTTGCCACTGTGCCACCTGGAAAGCCCCTGGCAACAGTAAGAAGGATAAATAAATTATGCATATTTATACACTCAAACACTGTCCTGCAGTAAGCTTTCATGAACTTCAGTTACATGTAACAGCTTGAATCAATTTCAAGAGGTCAGACATACCAAAAAATGTATATTGTTGATTCCATTTATGCACAGAATGAAAATAGGTAAACCACTAGTGTTAGAAGTCAAGACAGTGGTTACAAGACGCTTACTCCTTCGAAGGAAAGTTATGACCAACCTAGACAGCATATTAAAAAGCAGAGACATTACTTTGTCAACAAAGGTCCGTCTAGTCAAGGCTATGGTTTTTCCAGTGGTCATGTATGGATGTGAGAGTTGGACTATAAAGAAAGCTGAGCACCAAAGAATTGATGCTTTTGAACTGTAGTGTTGGAGAAGACTCTTGAGAGTCCCTTGGACTGCAAGGAGATCCAATCAGTCCATCCTAAAGGAAATCAGTTCTGGGTGTTCATTGGAAGGTCTGATGTTGAAGCTGAAACTCCAATATTTTGGCCACCTGATGTGAAGAGCTGACTCATTTGAAAAGACCCTGATGCTGGGAAAGACTGAAGGCAGGAGGAGAAGGGGATGACAGATGATGAGATGGTTTGATGGCATCACTGACTTAATGGACATGAGTTTGGGTAAACTCTAGGAGTTGGTGATGGACAGGGAGGCCTGGTGTGCTGCAGTTCATGGGGTCGCACAGAGTCAAACACGACTGAGCGACTGAAGTGAAGTGAACTGAACTGAACTGAACTAGTGTTTACCCTTAGGAGGAGACAGGAGTAGACTTCTCTTCTTTGACCTCAGTGGTGTTCATTCAGTTGTGTTTGCTTTGTGATAATACATGGATTAATATGTGTGTACACATGTTATTCAGATCTGAACCAGTTCTCTCCAATGCCACTGCTAATGCCTAGGTCTAAGCCATCGTCATTATCATAATTTGTCACCCAACTTGCTGCAGTAGTTTCTTGATTTTTTTACCCTCTGTTTTTACTCTTGATCCCTTTTAAAGTGTTTTCAACACAGTAATCAGAATGCTCTCTTTAAAATTAAGTCAAATTATGTCTCTCTGCTGCTCAAAATCCTGTAATGGCTGCATGTTTCACACAGTGAAAAAGCCAAAGTCCCTACACCCACCTAGGAGACCCTGCATTACATGATCTGGTCTCCAGTTCCCTCTGTGTAGCCACCTCGTACTTCTACCCAACAGCTTGCCACCTCCTCTGTCTCCCCCCTATTCCATGTTGCCCACTCTGGAAATTTTGCAGTTCCTGGAACACACCAGTGTGCTCCTTCATTAGGGCCTTTGCAGTATTATTCCTCTAGTCTGGCATGTTCTTGCTTGAGAGGTCTGTGAGTTAACAACTGCTTCGCTTCAAATCTCTTGCAGATGTGACATGTTGCCCTTAGTGTCCTATTTAAAATGTTTGGTTTGTCCCACCCCCATTCCCATCAGTGCTCCCAGTTCCCCTAACCCTGTCTTCATTCTTATTTTTAAGTAACACTTATATCTCTCTCGTGTACTACATGATCATTTTATTTTTCATCCTTATCATTAATTTTCTTTCTTTGCTAGACATAGAACAACACATTTATTTTCTGTCACTTCCTTCAGGGACCCTTGTTTCACTCACTGATACATCTTAAGCTGTTAGAATACTGTAGGTCCTCAACAGATATTTGTGGAATGAATGAATGAACATATCGAATGTCTAACATGTGACAAGAATTCTACTAGGTGCTGGGAGTGTAATGTTAAGCAAAACTAGAAGCAGTTGGTGCTCTCACAGAGTGTTTGCCAGCCTGAGAGACAGTTATCATATAGCATAAATGCGTAGTTATAAAGTATAATTTCAGCTAAGCAAGCCTTGAGAATGATAACTGAGGAATCTCTCTTTGTCTGAAGGTGGGTCAGGGAAGACTTCATAAAGAAAACTATGTTTTAGCTGAGATACGATGAAGATGGGCAAGTGACTCTAACATAATAAAGCTTAGGGTAGGGCCCAGGTCTGACATTTCTTAATAAAACTCCCCAGATATTTCTATATTGGGGCTTCTAAACCAATATTAATGTATGTGCAGATCACTTGGGAATCCTGTTAAAGTTCAAAATCTGCCTCAGGAGGTCAGTTGTGGGCCCTGAGATTGTGTCGCCCTTTTGAGTTTCCCGGGGATGTAGATGCTAGTACTCTGAGGGCAACACGTTGAGAAGCAAGGCTCAGTCACTGGCCCCACAGCACCTTCTCAGGAAGACAGTGTTTTCTAAAGTATCAGCTGATTCGAGTCCTCTCTCTTTGCTTCCTCTACGTGGACTATTCCTCCTGAGAACCCAGTAATTCAGCCCAGCAATGTGTATGTCATAAATTTGAACTATGTAGGTTTCGTCTACCTGTTGTGTGGGTGTGTTTTTGTGTCTGCTTGAGTCCAGATGGGCTGGACCCTCCATAAAACGGGGATTGTATTCAGGCCATCTTTGTGTCCTCTGCTTGATCCACTGTGCCCATGATAGTTAATTTCTATTGAACGGTACTGACTCTATCCAGGCAAGTTCTTTTCTTGCCATGTGATATGTATGAAAGATGATTTAAATTATTCTTTGAAATGTACCATTCATTTCCACCTTTCTGTGACTATAAATGACAACATTTATATTCACCATATCCCTGCTCAAACACATATTCATGAGAAAAATTAAATGCAATAATAAATGTAAAAACACATCATAAATTATGAAACAGAATTTTGGACATTACTATTATTATTGTTGTTATAATAATACAAAATATTTATATTTAAAAAACTGAGCTTCACAGACTTTTAAAGGACTATGGGAGAAGTTGAGTTTCTAAAAATAGGATACTATGGCAAATTTATTAGCTAAGAATATACATTTTTACCAGGGAATATGTGTTTTATTTATTTTTTTTTTTGAAATATGTGCTAACTTTACAGGCTTGTTGCAAGGTTGAATAAGCACCTATTTAGGACCTATGATTGGGTCTTGAGTTCACAGGACTATTAAAGACCTATGGTAATGATTAGGAAAATAGTCAAAGGTATATCAAAACATTGATGTTTACCTTATAGGGAAGGGATAATGCTCCCATGAGAGATCTGACCTATTTTGGCCAAAACCTCATACACTGATTTTCTATTTAAATCAGAAATCCAATGAGCTAAGAGTATAAAATTAAAACAACAATAGAGGTAACACTTATCAAGTGTTATTTTAGGCATAGCTCAAGTATTAACTCATTTAAAAGGCAATTATTATTATTAGCTCAATTTTACAAGCTAGACCCTGAGGCTCAGAGAGGCTAAAATTGAAAATTATCTCCCCCTAGGAGGAGAGCGTCTTTGAGACACCACTTTAAAATTAGAATATTTCAGAGATCTGTGGAATGGAGGAAAAAAAAATAAAAACAGCTCTGGAGTCTGATAGATTCACATAAGAATCCTGGTTCTTCCATGATTCCCTGTAAATTCTTGGGCAAATCACTTAACTTCTCAGGATCACAGTTTTCTTATCTACAAAATGGAATAAAATCATACATCCTACTTATTTTCCTTATGCAACTTCTACACAACTTGGCTAGAAAGTGGATATCAATAACAACAGATTGAGACCTGTCATCATAATAGGTATCCTTCCAATGCCAACATTATCAGATTAGGCAGCAATCTTTTCTCTCTCCCTTCCTTCCTTCCTACCTGGGTAACTTGCCATTTGTTATGTACTTGTTTCATGTCAAATGCTTTACATACATAGACTAAGTTTTTCTTTTTAAAGATTTCTCCCCCTGCACCACCCCCCCCCCCCAGTTATTTTTTCCCAATAGTTCAGTGAAAGATGTCTTGTCCTAAATTACAGAGGTGGTAAGCAGAGGTCTGGTCTAGGTTGTCACTGTAAGTCGTGCACGAGTGCTTGGACCATATCCTCTAAGTGACAGAAAACTAGAACAAGGTTAGTTTCAGCATGGGAGGGACATGTTTATATGTTTTAGATATAGCGCTTGGGGTCAGTAAGGAGGAGGGATTTGGAGATGGTGTAATTAAAGTTAGGATGGCTCATTGGAAGGCAGCAGCTGCAACCGCAACCACGGCTGCTGTTTATATCATGTTTCAGAAACTATGCTAAGCACTTTTTGTGTAGAGCCTCATAGCCACTCTATGAGAAAAACAGCATTTAACCTTGTTTAAAATATGATAAAAGCCCATGGACACTAACGAAACCTTCGTACTTTTGAGCTGGCATCCAAAGTTTTCTTCACATGTTTGACAGATTCAAATATGTAGTTTCTTGCATGTTGTAAAATTGTTAGTTTGAAATAAATATTTAAAACCTATTTTGGTGCATTTAGGGCTTTCCCTTGATGGCTCAGCGGGTAAAGAATCTGGCTGCAGTGCAGGAGACCCAGGAGACATGGATTTAATCTCCGGGTCAGGAGAGTGACCATGGAGGAGTGAACCCACTCCAGTATTCTTTCTTGAAAAATCCCATGGACAGAGGAGCCTGGCAGGCTACAGCCCAAACGTTGCCAAGAGTCGGATGTGACTGAGCACACACACACATACACACACACACGCACACACACAGTACATTTAAACAATATATGAAAATGGATGAACTTCACAAACATAGTGCTGAGTAAAAGACAACAGAAAAAAAGCACATACTATAAGATTTCATTTATATAAAGTTCGAAAAGCAAGCACATCTTAGCTAGGATGTTGGAAGCAAGGACAGAGGTTAACTTAAGGGTGTCAGGACGAGAGAGTACTAGGTGTTTTAGGGTGCTGTTAATGTTCTTATTCTTGATCTGGGTGCTGCTTTACATAATCACTTTGTGAAAATTTACTGAACTACCCTTAAGACTTTTATACTTTTCTGAATATATGCCGAATAGATGCTATACTTAGATTAAAAGTAACGACTCATGAATAGCTTCTTTACTTCCATATTCTATTTTTCTTTACCTCTTTGAACCTATATTTCCTTAATTTTTAAAAAAATTTTATATTGGAGTGTAGTTGATTAACAATATTGTATTAGTTTCAGGTGTATAGCAAAGTGATTCAATTATACATATACATGTATCTATTCTTTTTCAAATTCTTTCCCATTTAGATTATTTCAGAGTTTTGAACAGAGTTCTCTGTGCTATACAGTAAGTCCTTGTTGGTTACCTGTTTTAAATATAGCAGTGTGTACATTTCAGTCTTAAACTCTGGATCGCTTCCTTCCTGCTAGCCCTTCCCCTCTGGTAACCACAAGCCCATTCTCTAAGTCTATGAGTCTGTTGTGTAGATAAGTTCATTTGTATCATTTTTTTTGATATTCCTCATGTAAGTGATACCATATGATATTTGTCTTTCTCTTTATGACTTACTTTACTTACTATGATAATCCCAGGTCTGTCCATATTGCTACAAATGGCATTATTTCATTCTTTTTTAATGGCTGAGTAATATTCCATTACATATATATGTACTGCCTGTATTTCTATTCCATTTTTCTCATAGAATTCTATCCTAGTTGAAATTAAAAATCTGATTATTTTGTAACCACAATGCCCTAAGTCTTAACACTTTTTTCTTCAACTTTGAGTTATCTTTAAGATTTTTTATTACTACACGATTGGTAATAAATATATTTTACATTTTGCTATAATATTATCGAACATTAGAAAATAATGTTATTAGAAATGTATTTTAAAATCACGTGGATAGCCTTTTCTTCGGGGTGAGTACTTATAATAAAAGATGGTTCGATATCAGTTGTATTCCCACTGTGGATGTGAGCATGTAGAATAGATCAGAAGGCCTGAAAAAGAATGAAGGGAATTTGTCTCTTTTTCATAACAACCTCTCACAATTATTTGAACTCATTCTAAGTTGGAAAAAACCACAGTAATATGTCACCAAAAATTATTTTTAAAAATCTGTCATCATGAAGACATCTTCTTCAATTTTGTTGAGAGCAAAGAATAGTGAAAGAATTTTTAAAATAACCTTTCTATTTATTCAGCTTCTGAATTCCTGGTCAGCATAATAAAAAGGTTTCCCTGAGACTCATCAAGTAACTATTAACTGTACCTGTTTCTCCGTCATCTAAAAGCACTTTTGAAAAAACTTATGTGCTCAGAAATTGTTGGGAACACTGAAACACTGTTAAGTTCAATATACCTTTGCCAATACAGTAACTTTTGGGTAAATTGCATTTATTATATCACATGCTTTAAATATTTTTTCATTAAAACTTGGGAACTACAGATTTAACTCATTCAGATTACAGAACACATCTGTCATGTAACCAAATAGGCAAGGCTAGTTTTCATTATCAAGCCAATTGACTAAATTAGGCTGACTTTCTCTCAGACAAATCTGACTTCCTTTATCAGTTCAAATGAATGTGTTAGTACACCCTTCCCTCACTTCTCACTTGTTCAGGCTCACTTTCAGATAAAGTCACAGAGCTCACTAAGAGTTTGCTGCCTAAATGAAGAAAGTTTTCACTACTTTTAGTATTTCTTAGCCATACACTCTCCTGCTTTATTCTCTTAGGCTCTTCTTTAACAGCGCTGCATTTTTTGGTGAATAGTTGAGTAAAGGAAGAGATGAAGTCCTTAAGCTCATTATCACTCTCTGCTGCATCCACACAGAGGCCAAAACCTCCTATTTCTATACCATACTTGACTCTTAACAGGAATGGGTATAGCTCAGTTCAGTTCAGTTGCTCAGTCATGTCCGACTCTTTGGGACCCCCTGAACCACAGCACGCCAGGCCTCCTTGTCCATCACCAACTCCCGGAGTCCACCCAAAGCCATGTCCACTGAGTCGATGATGCCATCCAACCATCTCATCCTCTGTCAGCCCCTTCTCCTCCTGCCCTCAATCTTTCCCAGCATCCGGGTCTTTTCCAATGAGTCAGCTCTTCGCATCAGGTGGCCAAAGTATTGGAGTTTCAACTTCAACATCAGACCTTCCAATGAACACCCAGCACTGATCTCCTTTAGGATGGACTGGTTGGATTGCCTTGCAGTCCAAGGAACTCTCAAGAGTCTTCTCCAACACCATAGTTCAAAAGCATCAATTCTTTGCTGCTCGGCTTTCTTTATAGTCCAACTCTCACATCCATACATGACCACTGGAAAAACCATAGCCTTGACTAGACGGACCTTTGTTGACAAAGTAATGTCTCTGCTTTTTAATATGCTGTCTAGGTTTGTCATAACTTTCCTTCCAAGGAGTAAGCATCTTTTAATTTCATTGCTGCAATCACCACCTGCAGTGATTTTGGAGCCCAGAAAAATGAGGTTTCCACTGTTTCCCCATCTATCTGCCATGAAGTGACGGGACTGGATGCCATGATTTTGGTTTTCTGAATGTTGAGCTTTAAGCTAGCGTTTTCACTCTCTTCTTTCACTTTTATCCACAGGCTTTTTAGTTCCTCTTCACTTTCTGCCATAGGGGTGGTGTCACCTGCATATCTGAGGTTATTGATATTTCTCCCGGCAATCTTGATTCCTGCTTGTGTTTCCTCCAGCCCAGCATTTATCATGATGTACTCTGCATAAAAGTTAAATAAACAGGGTGACAATATACAGCCTTGATATACTCCTTTTCCTATTTGGAAGCAGTCTGGTGTTCCATGTCCAGTTCTAACTGTTGCTTCCTTACCTGCATACAGGTTTCTCAAGAGGCAGGTCAGGTGGTCTGGTATTCCCATCTCTTTCAGAATTTTCCTCAGTTTATTGTGATCCACACAGTCAAAGGCTTTGGCATAGTCAGTAAAGCAGAAATAGATGTTTTGTGGAACTCTGTTGCTTTTTCGATGATCCAGCAGATGTTGGCATTTGATCTCTGTTTCCTCTACCTTTTCTGAAACCAACTTGAACATCTGGAAGTTCACAGTTTATGAAATGGATATAAGGTAAAGAAAAATATGAGGCCTAGAAACGATGTATAAAGTCTTGATTAAAGGAGGCTTTAGAATTCATGCTCTTGAATTTTGGGCCCTGGGATTTTTCTTTTTTTAATATCTCAAAATATGCAATACAGTAAAATTTGGAGTGAGAGAGATTTTATTTACCTATTGACCTGTGAATATATGTATATATATGAACATGTGTCTGTTTATGTGGGAAAGGACAAATGAGAAATTGAGAAAAATGAGGTGGGAAAGGAGAATGGTCATGATGACTTCCATCTAATACCATTCTCAGACAAATCAGGTTTTGTTCTTCTAAGATTTTATTTGTATTTATTTTTGGCTGTGCTGGGTCCTTGTTGCTGTGCAGAGGCTTCCTCTAGCTGCTTGAGTGGGGCCTTTTCCTTGTTGTGATGGCTTCTCTTGTTGCCGAGCACAGGCTCTCGGGCACTGGGGCTTCAGTAGTTGCAGAACTCAGGCTTAGTTGCTCCGAGGCATGTGGGATCTTCCCACACCAGGAACTGAAACCGTGTCCCCTGCATTGGCAGACAGATTCTTAACCACTGGACCACCAGGGAAGCCCAGACAGATCAGTTTCATAAAAGAATATATATGGGAGGTGAGGATCTGGAAATCCTACTTAACACCATGCTTGGTTGTATATCCTTTGGAAAATCATTATAGACTCTCAAGGGTTCTTGTTCTGTTTGTAAAGAATGCTGCTGTAGGTCAACAGAGTGCAGAGTGGAGCAAGGAAGTTGACGGAAGTATCTCACATAGCTGGTGATTATGAATGGGAGTGTATCTGAAAGGGGAGAGGCCAGGTCTGGGTGGAGCTGGGGATGCACTGATAGTATTCAGTAACTTGCAATTGACCTTGTGATGCTAGAAAGCAGCACATTGTGTTGGGGGAAAGGAGTAAGATGTTTAACTTTTGCCAGATGGAGCCTCATGTGAGGCAGGGTGTGGTCATTTGATATCATTGATTTGGGGGGGGGAGACATAAGCCAAAATTTGAGGATCAGAAAGGGGATGGCAGGGACGTTTCTGTCCCTGGAGATTATACAGGGACTAGTTCAGTTAGTTTAGTTCAGTCACTCAGTCGTATCCGACTCTTTGCAACCCCATGGACTGCAGCATGCCAGACAAACTCATGTCCGTTCAGTCAGTGATGCCATCTAACCATCTCATCTTCTGTTGTCCCCTTCTCCCACCTTCAATCTTTCCCAGCATCAGGGTCTTTTCAAATGAGTCAGCTCTTTGCGTCAGGTGGCCACAGTATTGGAGCTTCAGCTTCAAAATCAGTCCTTCCAATGATTATTCAGGACTGATCTTCTTTAAGATGGACTGGCTGGATGACCTTGCAGTTCAAGGGACTCTCAAGAGTCTTCTCCAACACCATAGTTCAAAAACATCAATTCTTTGGCACTCAGCTTTCTTTACAGTCCAACTCTCACATCCATACATGACTACTGGAAAAACCATAGCCTTGACTAGATGGATCTTTGTTGGCAAAATAATGTCTCTGTGTTTTAATATGCTAGGTTGGTCATAACTTTCTAGTTTGGTCATAATATTCTAGGTTGGTCATAACTTTCCCGCTAAGGTATAAGCTTCTTTTAAATTCATGGCTGCAGTCACCATCTGCAGTGATTTGGGAGCCCAGTAAAGTCAAGTCTGTCACTGTTTACACTGTTTCCCCATCTATTTGCTGTGAAGTGATGTGGCCAGATGCCATGATCTTCATTTTCTGAATGTTGAGCTTTAAGCCAAACTTTTCCACTCTCCTCTTTTACTTTCATCAAGAGGCTCTTTAGTTCTTCTTCACTCTCTGCCATAAGGGTGGTGTCATCTGCATATCTGAGGTTATTGATGTTTCTCCCAGCAATCTGGATTCCAGCTTGTGTTTCAACCAACCCAGCGTTTCTCATGATGTACTCTGCATAGAAGTTAAATAAGCAGGGTGACAATATACCGTCTTGAAGTACTCCTTTTCCTATTTGGAAACAGTCTATTGTTCCATGTCCAGTTCTAACTGTTGCTTCCTGACCTGCATAGGTTTCTCAAGGGGCAGGTCAGGTAGTCTGGTATGCCCATCTCTTTCAGAATTTTCCACAGTTTATTGTGATCCACATAGTCAAAGGCTTTGGCATAGTCAATAAAGCAGAAATAGGTGTTTTTCTGGAACTCTCTTGCTTTATCAGTGATCCAGCGGATGTTGGCAATTTGATCTCTGGTTCCTTTGCCTTGTCTAAAACCAGCTTGAACATCTGGAAGTTCATGTCTCACGTATTGTTGAAGCCTGGCTTGGAGAATTTTGAGCATTACTTTACTAACGTGTGAGATGAGTGCAATTGTGCAGTAGTTTAAGCATTCTTTGGCATTGCCTTTCTTAGGGATTGGAAAGAAAACTGACCTGTTTCATTCCTGTGGCCACTGCTGAGTTTTTCAAATTTGCTGGCATACTGAGTGCAGCACTTTCGCAGCATCATCTTTTAGGAGTTGAAATAGCTCAACTGGAATTCCATCACCTCCTCTAGCTTTGTAGCGATGCTTTCTCAGGCCCATTTGACTTTGCATTCCAAGATGTCTGGCTCTAGGTGAGTGATCACACCATCGTAATTATCTGGGTCATGAAGATCTTTTTTGTGCAGTTCTTCTGTGTATTCTTGCCACCTCTTCTTAATATCTTCTGCTTCTGTTAGGTCCATACCATTTCTGTCCTTTATTGAGCCCATCTTTGCATGAAATGTTCCCTTGGTATCTCTAATTTTCTCAAAGAGATCTCTGCTAAGTCACTTCAGTCATGCCCGACCCTGTGCAACCCCATAGAGAGCAGCTCACCAGGCTCCCCCATCCCTGGGATTCTCCAGGCAAGAACACTGGAGTGGGTTGCCATTTCCTTCTCCAATGCGTGAAAGTGAAAAGTGAAAATGAAGTCGCTCAGTTGTGTCCAACTCCTAGCGACCAGATGGATTGCAGCCCACCGGGCTCCTCCGTCCATGGGATTTTCCAGGCAAGAGTACTGGAGTGGGGTGCCATTGCCTTCTCCGGAAGAGATCTCTTGTTTTTTCCCATTCTATTGTTTTCCTCTATTTCTTTGCACTGATCACTGAGGAAGGCTTTCTTATCGTTCGTTGCTATTCTTTGGAACTCTGCATTCAAATGTGTATATCTTTCCTTTTCTCTTTTGCTTTTTGCTTTTCTTCTTTTCACAGCTATTTGTAACACCTCCTCAGACAGCCATTTTGGTTTGTTGCATTTCTTTTTCTTGGTAATGATCTTGATCCCTGTCTCCTGTACAATGTCATGAATCTCCGTATATCGTTCATCAGGCACTATATCAGATCTAGTCCCTTAAATCTATTTCTCACTTCCACTGTATAATCATAGGGATTTGATTTAGGTCATACCTGAATGGTCTACTGGTTTTCCCTACTTTCTTCAATTTAAGTCTGAATTTGTCAGTAAGGACTGTAATAATATGGCTTATGCCATACCCAAGTCTTCTTCACCCAGAGCCCCTGTCCCTGTGGCAGTCCACTGCTGACCTGTACCTCCATAGGAGATGCTCAAACACAGGTCTGCCCCAGTCTCTGTGGGGTCCCTGGGTTCTGGTGCACACAAGGTTTGTTTGAGCCCTCTTAGCTTCTCTGGCGGGAATGGGGTTTGACTACTGGCACTAAGGGGACAGGAAAGGAAAACTTTTGTTAGGTTTTTATTTAAGTCTAGCAGTATTACATACACAGTAAATATTCTGTCAATTGATTTAATTAACTGTTACTTAAAATGTTTGAATTGTTATTTTAAATTGTCATTGATAAATACTTGCTAATTGATTTGCTGTATCACTTCATAAGCAACATAATTAAATTCTCCATTAAAATCACAGCTCAGGAGATAGAAACAGGGAAAGTGACTCTGTTCATTGCAAATCAAATTATAGTAATTCATTAAAGAAATCAGAATTGGGGGAATATGTCATCCTTGGAAATTGTAAAGTAGTCAAATAATCTCTGTGTAGACTTCAATTTCCATAATCAAGTTACCCAATAGTTGACTTTTGATAGTAGTTTTGATAATAAACTGTATGTTTTAAACAGTACCCAGGAAACATCTTTTCTATCACTCTGCATTTCTCTAAGGAGATGAATATTATGGAAAATAAACATGGAAGGGAGTTCTAAGAAAGAATGAAATTGTGTATCTGTTTTAATTAAAGCAAGGTTTTCTCCTTCAAAATTCATGATAAAAGTATGAGAGAAAATACACAGGAAAACGTGAATGCAGTTTCACACAGCTTGGTAGTTTCCCAAAGGAGAAGAAGCCCTCTTATTAGTTAGCAAAGATAAGAATAGAAATAATGGATTTAAATTTGAACAGGAAGAAATTTGAAAGAGTGGAGAAAAATCTAGCAGTAAGATCAGCTGGGAATGAAACCAATTTCTGGAAAAGATGATGGGACCAAAATCACGTGAAACCTTAAGTTGCAGCTTGTCAAACTTCTAAAGAAGTGTGCTTAATGCTCTCTAAAGACACAAGTGCAGAAAACAGGTGAGGGAGTGAGTAGAGGGACAGAGAGGATGTGCATTCCTGGTCCTGGGTGGCCTCTTTCCTTCCCGGTGTGAAAAGAGGAGTTGGAGGCTGTGTGTGTCTCATGGTGGGTGGGGACTGTCACTCTAGGTGGGTGATAGCCATCTGTGGTTGAGTTAGGAGTTGAACACAGGGCTACTATGTATCTTTTTCTTTCCCATTGGTGAGGGAGCTGGGAGAATGAGGTGGCAGATTTCCTCCTTATCACCTGAAGATGCAGTTTTAAGGGAATAAAAGATACTCTTTTTTTGAAGAATAAGGTCAGTATGTGGTCCAGGGAGATTCACCATAGTTCACAGCACAAAAAATGCCTAGGAGATAAATAGTATCTGAATGGTACTCTTCTGTCCTTGATTTTGTTAAGACAGAAATATTTTAAAAGTATAAAATTCTATGGTTCTCCATCAGGCAGATGCAATCATCAGCATTCGACATCCTCCAGAGAGAGCTCTGGTCACTCTCCAAGCTACATGGAGCTTGGACCAGGCTAGGGTCTTCAGGATCTTTTGGCCTCTGTCCCACCATTATTCCTGAGTGATGAGATCTCAAACAACCCTCCTGCATAGAAAGGGTGGCAGTTCTCCTCATTTCCATAAAAACAAAAAACAAACCGAAAAATCCCAGTAGGACTAACATTTTCCATTTAAAAAAGTAGAAAAAATTACCAAGGACAGTGTCAAAGGAGTTGCGTTACATTTGTATGATTTAGGGGAATCATTTCATCTGTCTGAACACTGAGGTCCTCCTTTTAAAAACCCAGACCTGGACTGGGTGATCTCAAAAATCCCTTCCAGCTCTCAGCTGTACATGAAAGTATCTGGAAAATGGTAGGGTGCTTTCATTTTTGTAGAAGGGATAACCAGCATGGAAATCTTTCCACAGAAGCTAGGTTTTGAATTTTATTATGAATATTTGCAAGTTCTAGGTTGGCAAATTGAGGATTAAAGATGGAACAACAACAACAAAAAACACTGTTGAGAAGTGGGCAGAACAAAAGATTTGGAATGGAAGGTTATAGAAACCAAGGACAGCAGGGAAGAGGGTAGGTAATTGATTCCTCCCCTTTCATCTCTGGCCCCCAATGCAATCAGACATCAAGCCCCTTTCATTCTTTTTCTTTCCATCTACTTTCCTGAACTGAAACTGGAGGAGAAGCTTGTATTACAACTTGAAGTTATATAATACTAATCCATGCTCCAACATTACAATCCTCAGACATTGCTTCAGATAAAGAGAGCATTAACTGAGGATGAGAAGATTTAGCTTTCATCCTCAGATGACTCTTTCAGGGGAGTCTCCTGTGTGGCCCCACTTATTAAAGGAAATTAATGATACCTGTCCATTTTCACCTCAGCAAAGATGCATGGTATCTGTCCATTTTTGCCTCACAAAATTTGGAAATTCCAGATAGACATCAAAGGAAAATAGTGATTAGTGTGTTGATTCATTTTCAACATGACAGATATTTCTCTCCATAAAATTATTTTTAATTATTAAAACAGGTTATCTTATTTGATGCATTTGAAGCAACAGGAATAAAACATGCTTTTGAAGTGAGGATGTCAACTCAGATATGAGGAACACATATGTTGACACCAAAGTTAAAAGGACCCCAGAGAAATGACAAATGATGAAGAGAATGCACTACTGCCGCAGATCCTGACCTTTTGAGAATATGATCAGCCTGTCAGCACTAATGGTTTTCCGTGTTCATAGCAAAAAGCTATGAGCGCCTCTATTTGGGATGGAGGTCAGATGATATCTCAATATAAAAAAAATGAAATGGTATCCTGTTGGACATAAAAAAAATTCTGCAACTCTCTTTTTTTTCCTTTCTTTTCTCATTTTGCAACATAGATGTACACATTTGCATAATATGCATATACGTGGGGAGCCTGGCCCTTTTTGCTTCCACCATTCCAACCAATCCAACCCCCCAAAGAGGAGTCTTAACATTCTTAAAGATTATTATGGCACCTAGAATGGTTATTAGAACCAAAAGACTTTTCAAGAATTCTGAGGATAGGGCAAGGATTCAGGGAATGGAACATAATAAGGGCCCTGTCAATTTGATGTTTTCCACACTCTTACTTGGAGAAGGAAATGGCAGCCCACTTCGGTAATCTTGCCCGGAGAATCCCATGAACAGCATGGAGGGCTATAGTCCACGGGGTCTCAAAGAGTCAGACACGACTGAAGTGACTTAGCATGTGTGTCCTTATTGTATACTTGAAGCTTTCCTCAGAGGGACTGCTTATGGCTGTAATACCTCTTCTGGATATTTATACTTTTGTTTACAATTTCTGCCTCCTGACTTAGGTTTCTTGAATTTATTGAAGAGGAACACAGTTTTCTGGAAAGGTCCGCCAAGACAGTATTTTCCTGACTATCTGGATTTTTATCAATGGGTCTCGTAAGGTGACAGACAGGAACTCAGAAGAATGATGTCTTGATTTGCACAGGAAGTGTGCAACATGAGAGGAAGCCCTCTCAAAGCTCCTTTTATTCCTTGGTAAAGGTTGACCATGGTTATGGCTTCAAGGACAGTAAAAGGAAGTTAGAGGTGGTGTGAATTTCCCCTGAGAGTGAGAAAGAAATAAGATGTCAATGACTCCACTATACACGAGTGTGTATTAGTAGTAATAGAATGCTAATAAGAAATATGGGAAATAAGAGTTACAACTGAGACCACATTTTGCTCTGGATGGCTCGTTAATCAGCAGGAACCCTGGGCAAATGAAGTGCTATGAACTGATGTCTGGATATGAGGTGGAAATTCTTGCTGAAAGGATCAGCTGCTTTCACTGAGAGGGAATCAACTGATCCATGCAGGAAAAAAAAGTACTCTTGAAAGCAAGAAATAAAGTCTAATATCGATTTGGCCTGCACCAAGAGATTTTTCTGTAGGCTTCTTGCCTCTATGTTAGGTGTTGCAATAGCCAAAGCCTATATCCAAAACTCTTTAAGACAAGTTTCAGTTTGTAGTTTTCTGTTTTGTTTTTCTGCACTCCATCAATTCTACAATTATGCACCTGTAATGTCACAGACCTGATTGGGGAATCATTTCTATTTCCCTCCAATTTTCCTGTACAAATCAAATTAAGACTGATTTTTTTTTTTTTCATTTTTCCACATGTGACACAGTCTCCCAAGTCAGGAGGAACATTAACATTGTGTGAGGGGAAAGGGTGAGAGAAAGTTCAAGCAGGTCTCTGAATGTTGGAAAGGCATTGTTTCAGGTCATAGAAGTATCGCCAGGCTTTCTTCATTCTCGGGTTGCATTAAGTCAAAGATTTTCATTTAAATTTTATATCTCAATGGATGAACTCCATATTAATCGCCTCTCTGGGTCATGTTCTTCCTGACATTTCTCTTATTCCCAGTCATTTGACATTTCATCCTCAGGGTAGCATGACACACATGAGCTATCTCAGAATTTCTTGAATAAATATTCACTATAATCATTTCAAGGGAGGCTATGGTAAGTCATTGGCACAAAGGGTTCATCTGAATTTTCTTGAGTTTCAAGAACTTTTTTCTTCATGGCCCACATAACTGAAAGTCAATCATTCATTTCTTTTCTAGTCTATTTAGCCACTGGGGAAATATGTGTTGTTTTACCTCAGTGATTTCATATGCAAAATGGGAATAATTATACTTTTCCCTTGGCTCACTGGAAGGTTAAGAAGATTAATTATTTTTTTATTTAAAAAAATACATGTTCTTCATGAGTGAAATATGCTTTGAGTAGGAATTATTGTTTGGACTATTATCATCAGTAAGGATTTAAATATCTTCTTTGTCAAAAAGGATCCTGAAAGTAGGAATTCAAGCTAATAAATTAAAACACACGAGGGGATATGAACTAGAATGTCTGTCAGTGACAATTTGATGCAGTGAGTAATCCAATTTCCTTCAGGAAATATGTAACTGTGGCAGGGGTGAGAAGGAGGCATGAGGATGGAAGGCTAACAAAAAGAGTATATAGATATTCATTAATTCCTTCAGGAAACAGTGGGAGGAAAGGGAGGGGTTGGAAGACATATTTACCGAGAAGAGCAAGAAGAACTGTAAAAGGATAAAATAAGAAGAAAGCCCTGAGCATTCAGAATCACCCTGAGAAACTGGCAAAACTCACAATGTACGGACTTGGATGTTCAGGAAATGTCAACTGTGACAGACGCAAAGGAGATTCAAGGAGAAATCAAGAGGTTGGGGGAGAAATAAAAAATAACCACTCAAATTATTCCATAATTAGAGCTAAAGTTTCCTTAGGAGGGAAAAAATTGGTGGAAGAAGGAGAAAGCTGGGAGAAACCACTTAATTGTCCCTGATTCTATATTCCTAAGTAAAGCTAAAGAAGGGCGCTAAGGGGTTCCCAGGGGCTGGTGTGCTGTCCAGGATGATGGACTGGAAAGCTTGGACTCTTCTGTCTGGAAAGGAAAAGGTAGGCAGGCTCATGATGGAAGTCATTAATTGCATATATCCTTCTGTTGAGAAAGTACAAGCTTAGCCTTTGAGCCCCTCAGTACTAACTGAAGGGAATTCATTCCCCTTGAGGCCTGGAAGAAGAGGGAAGGACGCATTTAGCAAGCATAATAATCCAACAGATGGCAATACCTAATAGGTACACAGAGTTAAAGGGATAAGTTGAATTCAGATGTAAAATTTTTTGTGCCTCATACACTTTTATTTCTTACAGTGAGATGAATTATTTATTAAAATTGGTATAAACTATTGGATTATTTTAATTTAAGCTTCTTATTATCAAATAAAATATAAATCCAGAAAAATTGTGCCAAACAAATGGGTCGTTGAATGGCTAGTTTCAAGTGAAAACCTTATAACTGCATTCAGGTCAAGAATGAGAATTTTTTTCAGCCACCCTCTCTGTCTGTGCCTTATTCAAATCCTGAATTTTGCAGTAATCACTTCAGATACAGATTTTTTATTTTGATATTAAGGTGGGCAGACACTGGCCTTCATCAGCATCTCCTTTGGTGCTTTTTCCAGACCTAGACCCAAAACCTGAATGGACCAGGACTATCACTAACTGTAGATCTCCTTGTCTTTTTATCCTAAGGAAATTTGCAATGTTTTATCTCGCTCCCTTTTGATATGAGGGAATGAAAAGGTCAAATTCCTTGTGCTAGTACAAGTTTCATTCATGCATAACTCATTGTTCATGTACCTGAAAAGTTAAGGCAAGTATGGGAAGAGCACATGGGTTCTCCCTCCTCTCCAGAGCCTTCTCCTGCCTGAGCATTCTAGGGGCAGAGGGTGCCACGATGGTTAGAGTGCTGGCTAGCATTCTGCAGCTGAGGCCGCTGCATGGTTGCAATTTAAGCTTATAGAGAAAGGCTGGAATGAATGTTGTCTTTTCAACTTCTGCTTCATCACAAATAACACTCAGAGGCTGGTTGTCCAAGATTAATTTCAAATATGGGAGGTTCTTAAAATTCCTGCCTAGGCTTTGTTGACGCAGAAGTGCGCTGTACGTGACAGCAGTGTGATAACTCATTTATTTATTCACCACGAATTTTTGAGTTCCCTTATTTTGCAGGCAACAAGATACAGAAATAGTCCTGTTCTTCATGAGGCTAACAATTTGGGGCAGTGGTTTTTGTCTGTAGGTACACATTAGAATCACCTTAAAAGTAACAAAACAGACAAAGTTTTTCCTGTTCCCCATGCCCAATATATGCACATACACACTGGAGATTCAGGGTTTTTCTTTGGTTTGGAAATCAGTATTTTTTTAAAAGCTTCCAGAATTTCTTAGTGTGTACGCAAAATTGAGAACCATTGATTAAAAGGAAAGACAAATACTGGATATATAAATTCACAAAATATTTGCTGTCATAGTAAAGAAGCACATGTGAAACTGGAAGTTTGGAATATATGAGCAAACATCAATCTAGAGTAAATGCAAATCTCTTCAAACTTATTGAGTAAAAGCAGTAGGTTTGAAGGTTATTCTTACTTTTCAAATGAGGTTTCTAGCATTAGGGTTGCATCTAATTATACAATTTGTCTCATAATTAACTTGCCTAAACAGATCTGTGGTAAAACAATTTGTGTGTGATAATGTACAGGACTTCTCTCAAAGCCCTCTGGATCAGCATGTCCTGTGAAGCATGTCGACTGAAAAAAAACGCACAACCTAAAGTTGAGCGTTATGTTTATTCAGCAGGAATTTTTAGGACTTCAGATCCAGGAGGCAGCATCTCAAGTAACCCTGAGAGAACTGCTCCAGGGAGGTGAGGGAGGAGCCAGGTTATATAGAAGTTTTGCAACTAAAAGCAGGTAGTCTGAATGTCAAAAGATTATTGTTAATTAAGGGAAAACCAGATATCTTAAGTTAAAGAATTTAGCACTTTTTAAAAAATATGTGGGAAGCTGCAAGAGTCTGGGCTCACTGAAATCGTTCCTTTGATAGGCACCTCAGCTGTCTGGGGTCAGTATCCTGTATTTTCCACATCCTGAGTTTCCTTAGGGGTTACCATAGAGAGTGGCTGCAGTCTGATGGCTGCTAGATGGCAGGTATTCTTTCCTTCCTGAGTTTCCTCAAGGCTCACCAGCTCACTCGGGAGGGGGCTGCAATACCTGACTATGATATATTTTCTTTACTGATATAGCAGTAAATGCTCCATTTCTCAAGCACTTGTTTCACTCAGCTATATTAGAGCAGAAAGTATAATGAAGTACTCTCCTACCGGGTGAAGGGAAGAAAGTTTCTCTCCTTATGCTATAGTTTCAAAACAAAAATCACTAGACTGGAGTATAGAAAACTAAGCCAATTTGAATAATTTGGAATGTTGCTGTAGAGATTGATAATTACTGGTCATCCAAATAACCCCATTCCAACAACCCAATAGCTGGGTGGAGGCTTCACATCTTGCAGTCAGTGGCAAATTATATGAGACCTCCACTTTCTAGACTGCGTTATCACATAGCCATGCCTAAGCACCTCCTTGGCAGAGGTATTTTCAGTAGCAAAATGCTGTCACATATTGTGGTTTCTCTAGAGGAGCGCTAGATGGTGGTCACAGATGTCGTGTTTTCTAAAATCGCATGGGTTATATTGATCGTTATTTAAGCTGTAGCTATGGTTGTTGTTTAGCTGCTAAGTTGTGTCCAACTCTTTTGCAGCTCCATTCTCTGTAGCCTGCCAGGCTCCTTTGTCCATGGGTCTTCCCAAGCAAGGATATCAGAGTGGGTTGCCGTATCCTTCTCCAGGGGATCTTCCTGACCCAGGGATCGAACTGGAGTCTCTTGCATTGGCAGGCATATTCTGTATCTCTGAGCCACCAGGGGAACCCTCAGGAAACTAAATGAATGGGAGCTCAGCCTGAGGTCACGGATTATAAAGGGCTTATCTAATCACAGACAGTTTTCTCCTTTTTCAAGTCACAGTTTCTTTTATGGCACGTTTTGAGTCATTCTCAGCAGTAGAATTCCTTGTTTATTTGCAAATAATGGACTTTATCCTTGTCATCTAAATGCAATGTTACCAGTATATTCCAGGAGGCAAGGACAATAAAAAGAGGTACTTAAGGGGAAAGGTGTTCACTGGAAAGACTGAAGTTGAAGCTGAGACTCCAGTACTTTGGCCACCTCGTGTGTAGAGTTGACTCATTGGAAAAGACCCTGATGCTGGGAGGGATTGGGGGAAGGAGGAGAAGGGGATGACAGAGGATGAGATGGTTGGATGGCATCGCTGACTCAATGGAGATGAGTTTGAGTAGACTCCAGGGGTTGGTGGTGGACAGGGAGGCCTGGCGTGCTGCAGTCCATGGGGTCACAAAGAGTTGGACACAACCGAATGACTGAACTGAGCTGAACTGAAGAGAGGAAAGGCTCATTTGTTTCTGCAATTCCAGTCAGTGTAGAGAAACATCATTCCCAAACAGGTTTTTAAATAGTGACTCCTGGGATTCCAGTGCATTTTTCACAATTATGATCTCATGAAAACATATCAAGATGAAACAAATACATTTAAGTGACAATTTTAGCCTCCTCTGACTAGATCTTGTATTTAAATTCTGTTTGTGTGCTCAGATTCATTAAAAACAATCAGAGTTTTCCCCAGACCTGGGGCCTTTCTGGGTGGACTTCTAGCCTATGATGGAAACTACTGACAAATTAATCCAGATGTGACCAACTGACAAGTATATGTTTCTGTGATAACAGGTGCCTGTTTGTATAAGAAGAGAGACCTAAACTGACCCCACAGGGCAAAGGTTGGGGGCAGAGGACTTAGCATGTAGGCCTTTGAGAAAGTATAGAGCCCAGATCCCTTGAGAAAGAAACTCCGGGTCACTTCCTTTGTCACTCATGCCTAAAGTGACTTCTGCTGACATTCTGGAACTCAAGGGCACAAAATTTAAGCCCTACATGGAAGTGTCCCGAATTTTGACACTGTTAAAAAATTGTGCCCTGCTGGTAAGATGGCCAAGTGTTCTTTTAGCAAGCATGAAGCCCTCTTGCATTTCCTGTTTGTAGATATACGCAGCTACCTGCTTCTGTTTTAACCAGAGATTTACATACAACCAAAGATTGCAGATGGTCTCAGGTTCTCATCACTTTCTCCTGAGAAATACTTGAAGCATCTGGGAACTGCACCCTTCAGCAAAATATAGAGATAAATGCCTTTCATTTTTGTTAACTACACAGAATTTTATCTTGGGGAGGCACTCTTCCTTTGTGGCATCACAGCAAGAAACTGGCAGCATCTACTCTCCTTAGGAGTAAGATGCTTTGCATTGCTAAGAGGTTGATAATTACATGTTTGTGACCTCATCCCCAACAGCCTCGCCCCATGAATACAGATAACATCTTACAAAAGCAGAGGCTGGAAACTACTCAGACCAGGAAGGAGGAGAGGGAGGCTGGGGTGCTCAGGGCCCATCTCCTGGGAGGGACCTGGGACAGCCAGTGGGGGAACTTTCCAGAGTGGACTCGTCTTACACACTGGCCTTCTGTTTCATGGACTGAGAAGCACCCTTGGGAAGAGGAAGAAATACCCAACCTATAGGGTGGCGTTTTATTCACATTCACATCCCTTGTTGAATCATTCTGAAGAACCCGAAGTGGCCGTGGCATTCCTTCTCTTTATGCGCTTGGTTACAGTTTAAAATCTGAATAGCTGTTTATGCTGGGAGGCTGAACACCCAATCAGCAGTCTTTGAATTGAAGCTGTATTGTTCACTCATGGAAATGCCTGTTTCATCTGTCAGCTCTCTTTTATAGTGAGCCTAATAATTTATGCTTGCTAAAGATGTTTTCTGACCTGTGATTCCATTGCCAGTTAGGAAAGGGCTTGGCAGCATTCACACTTCCTTTCGTAATAGGGGGCCACTAAGGTACAATTTGGTGAAATTGCTGCTTCAGTGCACTAATGGTACCCAGACCCAGACGGGGGGGAGGGGGGAGGGGCGGGAGTGAGGGACCCTACCCTTTAGAGAGGGCCACTAGTCTCTGAAGAAAGATAGCCTGGATAGGGGTCTCTTCGGGAGCTGCCTCCTTCTTTGGAGGTCTGTGTGACCTGGTGATGCCCTGATGGCTGAGAAGACTGACTCACCCACAGAGGTGCCAGAGGGCTCTACACACGCGGGACTTCACGTGGTGTCCACTAACACAGATGGAGTGGGGCATCTTCATCTAGGAAGTCTATATCATCTCAAATTTAAAAAAAAAAAAACAAAAAACCCTGTGATCCTATTAGATAGGGTGACCCATTTCACGAAAAAAAAAAAAAAAAGTAAAAGTCCTTTGTGCCCTTCAAAAAAGAGGATCCATATATGCTTGAACTATGTATCCTTTATCTTATTACTGTTGAAATCACATTATGTTAAGTGGGACTTCTTTAAATGGGCCACCCCACATTATAATTATAGTCTTTTCAGATATTTAATTTGCAAGTTATTGGCAGACCCGTCCTGAAAAGAACTTTTCTAATTGCAAGTGAAATTATTCTCCAGGTGAAGTGTATCTTTTCTTTGTTTGATTCTCTCATAAAACTTGGTTTTTATTTCTCTCAGAGCATTTGTCTTATCCTCAGTAATAATCATTTGTGTACCTGTTTCATACTTTACCAGTTTGGGCAATTTCTTGAGGTTGGTGACTTAATCTTATTCATTTCGTATTTATTGCAGCCCCTATCTCAATGCCTTCTTTCAGAAGGGACTTAATGAATATTGGTTTCAAGAATATTTTTAACAAAACATCCTAAATTGAAATAGAACCTTTCCCAACATATTCTAATTAGTTTGAGAAACAGATCTGAATACACAATAACATTGATGGGTATGCACAGAATGCAGACCTTGCTTTAGACATAAAATTGAATACAGTGAGCAAGCAGCAGTTATAAAGAAACCTTTCATAGAAGAAATTTCATGCAATTTTGAATTTTTAAATGTAAGTAAATATTTTGAATAAGATATTAAAAAATCATATTCTTATCAACTTTTGGCTTTAATTGTTCTGGTAACAAAACTGCTGAAACACCTCTGGAGAAGCTAGCTTCTATAATCTAAGACAATAACTGATGTTGTGATAGCACTTTGAAGTTGACAAAGGGCTTTCAGATTGAGGTGAGCATGAATAACCCCTTTCTATAGGTGACTTTGGAAAGGTTCCCTGACTTGCTTGTGGTCATTCAATGAGTGAGGTCCAGACCTAGACGATTGCAAGGCTCAGACAGTGAGACCCACTTCCTCTCAGTTACGCCTGCTTCCTCATTTGAGTCTCCCAAGTTATGTCTCCTTTTTAAAACAAATAAGCAGAAAATGGCATTTATCATCTTATTTAACTATAGATTTCTGCTTTACAGAAACAGATTTTTCAGAGTCAAGAGCAACTGCACCACTTTTGACAAAATGTTTCATTTTGCAGTTAAAGAAAGAGAGCCTTTATCATTTTTGTTGATGTTTAGAGCAGCAGGTTATGGAATTTATTAAACCCTTTCTATTCTAGTTGCTGGACTGACAACTATGTGACATAGATATCATTTATGTTCTACCAATAAAGAAAGAATATGCAGAAAGGATCAATAAATTTTCAAACATCACACCGAGAAAATGATAAAAATAGGTCGGTTATAACCATAACCAAGTACAGCAATTCAAACTTAGGCTGTAACGTGCATTAACTATAGTTATACAAACAGTTAGCAGCAGAATTGGGTATTTTGGTGAATTATGTGACTTCACCCTCAAAGCTTTTGCTAAATAATCCCTAAGAACCACATGAATCTCTTTGTCCCTATCTTCAAATTCCTTTCTCTAATTCAATCTCTTCTTGAACTGCTCTATAGAAGCAATGAATATAAAGAACTATGTACATTTCTATACTCTAAGGTTTGACCTACCATACTTTGGACTTCAGTCTGACAGTTTTCCTTCTTATTTTTACATACCAATTCAGAAATCCATTTACACTTAAACATGCTTAATGGAGAATTAGAATGGAAATATAATTAAACAAGTGATGCAATTGGAAAATGTCCAGAGAAGAGCCGCTGAAATGACAAAACGGTTAAAGGGTGCTTTCTGAAGGCAGATAAACTAAAAGACGACACTGGGCTTTAGTCTAGAAAGATGAAGACTGAGTATGGGTAACATCTTGATTTAAGTTTAGAAACTGTTGTATAATATTTCTAGGACAAGCATGGGTATATTCCCCAAACTCCAGCACTCTCCTTGCGGGCTATTTCTTTAGACTTTATGTATGACTTGTATCTTCTTTTCATGGCATACCTTTTACTCCATCATTATTGCCAACACATATCTATGCATATCTCCCTCTAACTGTTTTTATGGTTTCAGAAGCCTTCTTGTCCACCTTGGTATTTCTGGCTGTTCTTGCATAATGCCATTCACTAGGTAACTCCTTAATGATTATTTATTTAATTGAACTGAATTGTAAATTTTGGATAAACACGAAGCATAAGTTTTATGAGGTGGCTGATATATTTATGAATCTTGTACCCCAGCAGATTGAAGAAATCTTTAGATAGGTCAAGTACTGGCACTTATAGTTAGTGTTTAAAGAATTAGTCATGTTTTCAGAAATAAATTACTATTTGGAGGTGCAAACTTGAATGACAATACATCCTTCCAAAAAGCTAATTGCCATATTGGACTGGATGATCCTCGGCCTGACTTAATATGACATTATCTTTACTGATATTTTTACAGGTGGAATTAAATGTGTATGGAAATGCCATTTATCAATTTCTTTTGAATATCCTGCCAGGTTATGCGAAAGTGAGTGAAGTCGCTCAGTCGTGTCCGACTCTGCGACCCCGTGGACTGTAGCCTACCAGGCTTCTCCATCCATGGGATTCTCCAGGCAAGAATACTGGAGTGGGTTACCATTTCCTTCTCCACAGGATCTTCCTGACCCAGGGATCGAACCCGGGCCTCCTGCATTGGAGGCAGATGCTTTAACCTCTGAGCCGCAGGGAAGCCTACTATGAAATAATTCCATGATTGTCTTTCTAGCTGATATTACTTTGATGAACCTCAGTAGTTTGGCTTTTTGGTCAGATGAAAACTCTGAGAAAGCCAGTGTGTTAATACACTTTTACTTGGTGTTGACAATGAGAATGAAGGATTCTGTTTCTTTTTCCAATCTAGCGTGCCACTGTTCCTTCACTGAACTTTATGCCCACAATCTCCAGGTTTCTAAGAGAGCCCCACCTAGATCAGCTGAGCCCCAGCTGGACCAGAATCGAGTCTCAGAGAACAGCTTGTGGATAGCTTCAGATTATGACATGTGATAGTAGAAAGCCCTCATTACCTATCCCCACTTTTTTTGTCCCCCTTTCCTCTCACCTTCTCAGTCTCCTGTAGGGATGCAAGTACCACAGCTACGAATTAAACAATTTGGGTTTCTGTAACAGATGGGGAGCTCCATCTGGTGTAAACACGTAGAGGGATGCCCTTGGTGTTACTTAGTCAGGAATTTGGGAAGCAGAGATGAACTCCTCTTCATAAGCCCTGTGCCCTGTCATGAGCTTCTTGCTTTGCATAGATGTTGGCGGCCACTTAGACCCTCAAACTTAGGCACAGCCCTGGTAGAGATTATGGCTGTTTATGACCCACAACTCTGCCTTTGAAAAGTAACCACTAGTGCAAATGTACATTGTGCAAATAATTCTCTTAGATTGACTTTAAAGATGTTGGAGTTATTTGCACAGGATAAAGGTACAGCCCAGTACCAAGCAGATAACAGACACTCAAAATAGAATTAATACATGAAAGATGACCAAAGCATAGCCTGCTTGTGTCCAGGTGAGCAGGGAATGGTAGAGGATATCAGCGATAGGTTTGATCCTTCACATCTGAAAAATGAGGGTGGAGGCTGAGGGTAGAGGTGAGCTGGGCATAAAACTAAGTCTTTAGAAATGAGAGGGAGAATTCCCCTTACTTTCACCTTTTCTCTATCCAACAACTAACTACGTTACGTAAGACAGGGAAAGCTAAGTTTAGCACAACTTCTGTATAACCGCTATAATTTGTAAGACTCTGAGGAAAGTTAGTTGAGTGTGTGGTACTTTCCTAGATGAAAAGATATTTTGTAAATACTAACCATTAATTTTTTGCATCATGCTATTGCTGTTATTCTTGTTTCCACAAGCTAGGCAGTGTGCTTTGCTTTTCTGTGGGAGAGATATCACTTCTTGACAAATAGAATCCTTTGGCTATCCCGCCTTGGTTAGCTATTTGATGAAAAGATTAAAGAATAAAGCTGTATCTGAGACCCATTCTGTAGCCTACATATATTTACATAAATTCCTTGAAAAGTAAATAAAAAGAACAACATGAATAAAATGGCAGAGACATGTGAGATCCAAAGCAACTACTTATTTGAAGGGAGGAAAAAGACAGTCTTGTGTCGTTACAATTAAACCAAGTACGCCGGTTCATTTACTATTTTCGGTGAATTTTAATTGAGTTGTGTCTCATTTTTATAAATGTTGTCAATCTTCATTTTCTCTGTCTCCCATGCACCAACTTAAACACACACACACACACGCAGATCTACATACCAACGTGTTTTGGGAGAGGGGCTGTGTATAGCTACGCCCTAGCACCAACTTCCATATAGTGACACACAGTGTTATAAACTCTAAAACATCCAACCTTGGGAGAACTCCCATAAGACTGGGGGAAAAAAAAAAGCCTTCTTTTAACACATTTATTTTATAGACACAAAAGCTCAGCTAGTAATCAGTTTTGATAACTTTAGATGTCTGTTTCCCTGATGTAATGACTAGACGGGGGCCATAACAATACTTCATTATGCTATTCAAAGTGTATGGCAGGATTCAGTCAGAGCTAGACTCAAAACCTGGCCCACAGCTGAAAGCAGAGATGATGCATTAATCCACAGCAGCACCCTCTCCCCCACGGCCCTCCTCAGCATTCAGCTGCTAATAATGGATATCATTTTTCTTCATAAAACTAGTGGTACTTGAATCAAGCACATGACAGTTAAGGTTTGTTTAGTCTTTCAAGCAGGTGATTACAGGATTGAACTTCCCAAGTGAGAAGCCGATGGAATACAAATAGTTAAGAGCACACTTGAAGGGGGCAAAATTGTCCAGCCCCATCTGTCAAACTGTGCGTATGACATCATCAGATATCCTGCACTTGTTTGCTGCTATTCAGGCCGGCCCGCCCCGCAGTCTCCGCTTTGTGTTCCAGTTTCCTTTACAGGGCCAGCGGGCTGGAAAATTACCACATGCTGTCACAGTTAGCTCAGCCAGGTCTTGTTATCATTGTTTCCAAGGAATCCATTCATTCCGTTATTTTACATATTGGGCAGACGTCCTGCCACTGAGGCTTGGGCTGCAGTAACTTGAAGGGCCAAACGTTAATGGGCCTCTATTGTTGGTAGATGGCAGTGCAATACGTGGGAAAAAATACCCAGACAGCTCCCTGACACTGGTTTAGGACCTCTAGACTTAGGGGGTAGCCTGTGAAGATCTTTTATGTAAACAAGCCTTCAATAAACAATGAATATCTCCTGTGTCAATATTCATAACCCATCAATAAAAAAATATATAAATCTTCAACTAGAAAGAAGCCCAAATGTATTATGGATGATGGAGCTTTTCCTTCAAGTAATCTATAGAATGCGGGCAAGTCTCCTTCTAAACACTGCTAATTTATGGGGGGTGGGGTGGGGAGGGCAGCACTGTTGGGGCTTTGAGGAAAGAAAAGCATTTGATCTGAGGCTAGCAGTATTCTCATTGCAATAGATAATACAGTGTGGAAGTGTTTCAGCTTCCACTCCTACTAGACAGAAAGACAGGGGCCTGGGTGACACGTTACATCTTCACCATGTGTGCAATCTAAGGGAAGTTAGTGAAAACATTGGAAAAGTTGTTTAGGATAACATTAATTTGAAGGTGGATCATGTTATCTTGATTAATTAGAGCATAGATAAATATGAAGTTCCCAGCACTGAAAAAACCTATAGCAATGTAGACATAGGAAGATACATTCTTTATGGAAGATGGCCATTCTTTGAGTAGAGGTGTGGTTCTTGTTATTACTCTTTTTTTTTTTTTTTAAATGAGAAGCATTTGGTTTCTTTTTTCAAGATGAATCTGATCTTTTGACCACATAGTATATCAGAAATGGATCACAAATTGGTATGGATGTTTCAATTTTTATTACTAACCTCAGAAACTTCTTCCACCTGATTTTCTTTGCCTTGAACAAGACTTGATAACAAGACCTGGATATATAGATTCATCCCAATCCGGGACAGATATGGTAATTAGTTAGATGTATTGGCATTTAGAAAAAGCTTGAATTGATGTCTTATCATTTTAAACATTTTCATGATTAGTTCAGCTGTAATTTCACCTCATTTGTTTTATTGATCCTCTGCAGGGTTCCAAATGGCCCTGTAGAAGTTTGCATCAGAATGGTTCTAACCCAAATAATTTCTGAAGAATTGGAACATGATGCTGAGCCCTTGGAGTAGGAGGAGAGGTGAAAGAGATGGAAATAGTCTGGTTCTGACAACCAACTCATACCATATTTAAGATAAAATATACTGCATTTTAAAAAACGTTGCCCTATCTTAAATCTAATTTTGTCACTTTGTCTTTCTTTAAAACATATTCTAAAGAATTCGAATTTCAACTAAGATGATTTTTGTGTCTGGCAGCTAATTTTAAATGGTTCCCCTTTCAGCTGACATTAAGAGCCAATCGAGATAAATTTATTTTTTCTGTAAAAATAATATATGTCAAGACTAGATTTCCTAAGCCAAGTTCTTCAAGCAATCATAACCATTTTGTAAACTATTGATAATGTCATCTTTGAGAAAAAGGTTCCTTCATTGTATAAAATGTTACATTAAGATAAATATTAAAATGTGGTAGTCTTCAATTAAATATAGTGTTTTAGGGAATCTTACAGAATGTTGAAATCAGTATTCTTAAAAGAATAAATAACGACCTTTACAATCAGTTATTTTATTCTTCCAACATTTCTTTCAGTTCTCAACTTGATACTTACGTCAGGTTTCTGCAACATAAAAACAAGTTTTGATAAAGTCTACTTTGACTGCAAAGTTACATTATGAATGTTACTTCTGAGATCCCAGAGTATCATCTTTATACCCAGATCGAAAGTAAGTGTAGATTTAACTGCTAATTATTTAATAAGGCAGACTACTGACTGATTCTTTGTCACATTTAATAAGTGCAATAAGTTAAAAAACAGTTTTTCAGTAAGTGCCAAAAAATTGTTCCCTTAAGCAACACCCTCTATTTATTATCTCATAGTATATACCAAGCTATATTGTTTAACAATTAGCTTATTGTTTAACAATTAATAGTAACTCTCAGATGAAAACAAATCATGAAGATAAATATTACTAATAGTGGCTTTTCTTACCAAAAAAGGCAAACTATAATTACTGCAGCTACCTCCTGCATTCAAAAGCGATGACAACAAAACCCAACTCTTTGAATCAATACTTACAATTGTTTAGAATAGATTTTAAAAAATGCAAAAAAATTTATGCAATATATTGCCTACCTGAGAGAAATATTTTCATTTATGAATCCAGTCCACCAGTGATATCCTTGTGCCCAGTTTCTCCTTTGCCACCACCTTGTTCCTATAAAGAAAATGTCTCCAAGAAATCACACCAAAGTAACTAAACTTTTTTTTTCCAAATAGGCCTTCAGATCATATTAGAAACTTTTTATAATATTAACAATTTTCTTTCATCTTATATTAGAATCATATAATTTTGGAATTTGAGTTGCCTAACAAGATATGACCATGCAATCATTTCAGCAATTTTCATTCCATATTAGTGAAAACAAATACTAATATAATAGGATGCTAACATGAAAAACCCTAATAGAACATGACAAAACTTTTCATATTTTATTTATGCATTCTTGTTGTTGTTCTCCATTTCAACATTTTCTACTTCTGTTTATGGGAGAGTAGCATGGCCTTGCATGTTTCTGAATATCAATTAAGTAATATTGTAGTACAACAGTAATGCAAAAGTTTGCTATCATTCTGATATAGGACCTATACCCTTCTCTGAATCATCAAGTCTTTGAATGAAAATGGTTTCATTTGGTTTTGTTATTTATTTCAATTAAGTTTAGGAACTGAACTATTTGCAAAAAAAAAAATAAGGAACTTTGTAGTTGAGTATGAGGATGCGACAAATTAAAGCAATGATACAATTATCTAGGTAACTTACTGCCTTTCCCCCTTTAAGTATCCATGTAACAGAGATAAAGGTGAGTTTTTGGCTTGAATTTTGTAGGCAACTGCCTTCATTTTTATGCTCTGATTCTCTTTTGTTCCATGGGGGTAACTTTCATTCAGAGTCTTTCCTTAAACCTAGTTCATTTGAACAGGGTTGCTAGGAATGCCCAATGAGGAAACAAACTGAGAGGAAATAGATTCTCATCTTGAGAATCTACCAATAGAAATAAAGGGTGTTTTGTTTTGGTTTGTTTTGTTGATCCTTCTCATTGGTATCAAGAAGAATTGCGCTGAGATTAAACACAGTATTCTCTCAGGTGAGAAAAATCTTGCTCTAGTGGTAAAAG
The DNA here is from genome assembly GCF_001704415.2 of Capra hircus. Taxonomy (NCBI): domain Eukaryota; kingdom Metazoa; phylum Chordata; class Mammalia; order Artiodactyla; family Bovidae; genus Capra; species Capra hircus. The sequence goes on from NC_030814.1 coordinate 22,999,672, forward strand.
GCTTTGATCTTTTCAGAACTGCTTTGCACACAAAGCTATCAGCAGTGCCCAACAGGCACAGGGAGAAGGACAGAGAATAAACGCCTCAGTGTTTGGCAGAAAACGTGGCCCTTCCATCGCCCACTCCATTTCACCTATGTGTGTGGTGATCTGTGAAATCAAACAGGAAAAACTTTGGCCATGTAAGTGCCAGGAACTTTTCTTTCCTATCATAAACCACATTATCATGGAGTAGAGACATAGCTTCCACATTTTGCTAAACAAAATTTACGCAAGGTCAAAATTACCTTTGAAATCTTCTATGGAAAAACACTGCATTGGAGGATATATTTGTTTATCCTGTCTTTAATAAATGCAGCATAATCCATTTGTCTTCTAGGCTGCTATTAATTCAGTAGAAGATAAGAAGAAGGCAGTGTCTTGTGTTAATAGTCAAACCTTCAAACCACTCAGATCATTTCATGGCAAGATATTCACATTGTATGTGGTCAGTGATAACCAAGACTTCATCTTTTCTGGATCATGTTTACCTCAGGACATGTCAGTGAGAATAATAGTGGGTAGAGTTTGAGGGGTTTGTTTGTGTTACGTTTCTCTCTCTCTCTTTTCCCCTCTGCCTGCTCATCCTTTTCCTTTTCTTGTTTCTCTTCTTTTCTTGTCTGAATGAATGTAGATGATAAAGTTAAGTATGTATATGACTGTCCCCACTGTAATTGCTTGTGTAATTTTCTGTCTCCCCTGATAATATGGATTCCGTGAGAAGTGAGATCAGATTTATCTTGCTCACTGTTGTGTTCTTGGCGTCTAGTTCAGTACCTGCCACAATGCAGGCACTTGGGAAATATTTGTTTAGTAAATGAATGAATCGCTCAATCAGTTTCACGCTGGCAGACTCATGTACACTTGCCTTAAAAGCAGAAACTAAAGTTATTTCACACCACCAATGCAAGCAACTTGGGATTCTCTTGGAGCCATTGCTAATGGAGGTCCAGAGGGCACAGGGCAGCCACGCTTCAATTCTGGCCTTGAGAGATGTTGGACTGGGAAACAAGTTGGCTGACTCCTTTAAGGGCAAGTTTGAAACTGTTGGAATTATGGTGGGACGTTCCCTGGGACATGGCTTATGGCAAGATTACTCAATGTATTTCCATGCTGTCCTAACTTCATATTCTCCAAGGTTCTACTTTATTAAACTCTCTCTCTCTCTTTTTTTTTCCTGCCAAATATTGCTGGAGTACGGTAGAAAGGGAATTGTAGAACCAGCTCGCCAACAGATTAACTGAGTATATGACACATTTCTCCTTTTCAAACAGTTTTCATGAGAGTATATTTTGATAAGATGCTCCATAAGGTATGGTCTCCATTACAGGACGTGGCCTTGCATAGGAACCATGACTTATACATGTTTAGAATTGGCAGTGAAATATGACCAAATGACTTTTTGTTGTGTATGTGACTGGTTTTTAACCATGACCGGAGAGACATTGTTGGAGAAGGAAATGGCAACCCATCCAGTATTCTTGCTTGGAGAATCCCATGGACAGAGGAGCCTGGCAGGCTACAGGCCATGGGGTTGCACAGAGTCGGAAACGACTGTGCAACTAACATATAACATGTATAGAGAGAGTAGAAGTGGAAGGAATAAGGGAAAGCCTTGGGCTCATCAATATGCAAATGTTTACAGCTGATTCAAGTTATTTTATGGCAGAAACCCACCCAGCATTGTAAAGCAATTATCCTCCAGTTAAAAAATTTTTTAAAAAGAACACGCACACAGAATCTTTTAAGCAGCACATGAATGATTTACAGGTAATACAAATACTTGGGTTTGTAGGGAAGATAATTTTCTTTTCTTTCAGTGATGACAACACATCTCAGGGAATCAGCAACACAGTAGCGGGCTTGCTGTTCTTTTCGCATTCAGGGAAGAGCCATAGTAACCTGCCCTTGCCCCCATCTCGCCCCTGGCGTGGAGTCGTGGAGCCACATTTCTAGACTCATCCTGACTGTAACAGTTCTGGGAGACTCCCTGTGATGTGCCCAGTGCTCTGTGCCTCCTGAGATTATCCTGGTGAACTGGGTGGGGATAAGGGGGTGGTGATACAAGAAGCCAGAAAGGCTTGTGGCAGAATTTCTTCATTTTGCTGGAGCATCGTGAAAAACAAAATGCTCGACAGAGCAATCACAGACAGAGAGCTGCAGCCATGTGTGGGGTGGAAGTAACGCTCGCTCAAAACATTAAGTGAATGGCAGGCAGGAGGTAATTATTAGGGTCAAGATGAGTTAGGCTCTACTTGTATTTTAGCTCTCTCTCTTCTCATTCATGTATGATTTGGGGCAAGGTATTTCCCTTAATTCTTAAATTCCTGATCTGTATAATGAGGATCATGATGATATTTGCCTTTTAAGATTGTTGAGAAAGTGAAATAAGAGAATGCGTCTAAAGGGCTTAGGCAGTTCCTGGATTCATAAGATATGGCTTCTATTAAGATGCTGGAAGTCTGATTTTGTTGTTGTTTAGTCGCTAAGTCATGTCTGACTCTTTGCGACTCCATGGACTGTACCCCTCGGGCTCCTCTGTCCATGGGATTTTTCCAGGCAAGAATACTGGAGTGGGCTGCCACTTGCTTTTCTAGGGCGTCTTCCTTACCCAGGGATTGAACTTCGGTCACCTGCCTCTACTGTATTGGCAGGCAGATTCCTTAACCCTGAGTCACCTGGAAAGCCTGCTTAGACCAGCCCTTATTTTCCTCTGAGTTGGAGAAAAGTAGTTTTTTTAATCTGATACTTCATATCTGATTATAGCATTTCTTAATTAGTTCCAGGGGATATATTTGGTACTTAGATATTTTAAGGATGGAAATTTTAGAGTTGCTGCTGAACTGTCTTTTAAGGTAATATTCAGATATCATGCACATTTCATGTTTTCTTAATTTTCAGCTTTAATAATTGTTCAGTTGTGTTTCAAACAACTAAGGTTTTTTTAAAAAAATGTACACCAGTTAGTTAAGTCAGACTTTTTCAAGAAAGGGTAGAAATGAATAAATAAGATGATTCAAGATGAAATATTAGATTACTGTATCTTTATGGACAGTATTCTGTTTGCTAATTTGAAGAAAATTAAAAGAATTTGCATCACTTACATTTTTGTATCCTTAGCAATGCGTATGGATGCTCATTCCTTAAACACTGTGTCCATATTATTCAAACATTCTTATTTACATATATCTTTAAAGGTCTTTTTATTTTAGATAAGTTATTTTTCCTTCTGATTTTTCTTATGTATCTTTTCTAAAGGTGTTAATTCAATTTACTGTCTACTTAGATCATTTTGGTTAAAAAAATCAAATAAATTACTTGATACTCTTGAAGTAGCTCCACATATATGTCGTTAGTATTACCACGATCTTGCCAAATTAAGTGATCTGTTCAAAGAAAGTTTCTGGCAGAGTTAAGAGTGAGGACTTAGACTCAGCTCCCTACCTCTTTCTCTAGTTTGAGAAACTAGTTTGAAAAATCTCCAGAACTGTTCTCCATTCTCTTAGGTAACAGAATTCTCAGAGGCACATGCGTGGCAGGAATGCAATATTCATGCCAGACCCCCAGGGGCCATGCCATGGTCTGTTCTGAAGCTGCCCATCTCTTACAGGATGCTTTAGGGAGAGGACGACTTGTGTTGTGCTATCTCTTTGGGTTATAGCAGAGTTCTTAAGTCTCTATTGTAATATTTCTATCCTGATATTATAAAAAGTTAGATTCTATAATACTTATAATAATCTTAAAATTTTTATTCTCATTATGATATTACCTAATAAAATGGTGTGACACACCACCCCACTACTGCCTCTCTCCGCCAAACTGGTAACATTTGTTTGTTCTTTATTTTTGTGAGTCTGCTTCTTTTTTGTTATATTCACTTGTTTTTTATACTTTTTAGATTTCCCATGTAAGTGCTATCATACAGTAATTTTCCTTCTCTCTCTGACTTTTTAAATTTAGCATAATGTCCTCCAAGTTCATCCATGTTGCTGCAAATGGCAAAAATGTTATCCTTTTTATGGCCGAGTAATATTCCATTCTGTGTATATATGCCACATTTTCTTTATCCATTCATCTATTGATGGGCACTTAGTGTCTTTCCATATTTTGGCAACTGTAAATAATGTTGCTATGAAATTGGGGTGTATGTATCTTTTTGAATTAGTATTTCCATGTATTTTGGATATATACTTGGGAGTGGAATTGCTGGGTCATACTGAAATTCCATTTTTAGAGTTTTGAGAAACCTCCAAAACTGTTTTCCACAATGGCTGCACCAATTTACATTCCCAGCAACAGTGAACAGTGTTCCCTTTTCTATGAGATTTTCATGACTTCAAACTCTAAACAACTGCTTTAGAGGACTCCAGAGTTCCCTGATGGCTCAGCTGGTAAAGAATCCACCTGTCATGCAGGAGACCCTGGTTCAGTTCCTGTGTCGGCAAGATCCACTGGAAAAGGGACAGGCTACCCACTCCAGTATTCTTGGACTTCCCTTGTGGCTCAGCTGGTAAAGAATCTGCCTGCAATGCGGGAGACCTGGGTTCAATCCCTGGGTTGGGAAGATCCCCTGGAGAAGGGAAAGGCTACCCACTCCAGTATTCTGGCCTGGAGAATTCCATGAACTGTATATATAGTCCATGGGGTCACACACAGTGGAACACGACTGAGTGACTTTCACTTCACTTAGGGGACTCCAGTGATCTGCCATAATCTATACAAGGTCTTCATGGCTGAGTCACAAATTGGATAAAATTGAAGATACATTCAGAATAAATTTGCCACTCTTTGGGTGATAAAACAACAGGCTTCTCCTCTCAGGAGGAATTGTTTCCTGTTTGGGGGAAACTGTTGAGAAAGACATGAGCAGAGTTGAGTGGAGTGGAGTGGAAATCTTCACATTTTCAGTTTGGTTCAGCTTCTGCAAGAGTCATTTGCTTGCTCTTGAAGCTTAGATTTTGGGACCAGCTCACAATTCCTTGGAAAGTACTTTTTCTTTTTTCTTTTTTGAAGCTTCTAGGCATGACCTCAGTAGGTCTATGAAGATCTGTTTTTGCTCCAGTATCTGAATATTCAATAGCTCTATGGTTCTGGGGAGTCAGAAAATATTTAAACCTACAAACTACTGTTGGCATTTTTCTGCAAATTACTGTCATTCCTTTAGGTGGTTATGCTGTTCCATTCATAAATGTATGTATTATAGCCTAGTTTTTGATGACATTCTTTAAAATGATATAAAATCTGGCCACCACAAGGATTCTTTTCCTGTACATGTCACATCGTCTTTATAGACTTCCAATCCCTTAGCTCTTAGTTGTCACGTATAATACAGTGAATGGGATTCTTTTATTATCTTCTATTGACTGGCTTTGATGGCTACCATAGGAATTGCAGTTCTACTTTTCTCCAGAGAATTTATTTTCCTTTTCCCTAGAGTAATTATATTTAAAAATCAGTCTTACCAATTTTCAAAAAACAACAGTGCATTTGGAATTTATAAATTTAACCCTGTTTTACAAATTTAATACAAACAGTAACAATCTTGTGATTTGTGAAGGAAATCGTATATATGTTTTCCTGTTTAATTGGGTAAACTAAAGAAATCTCTTGAATGGTTCCTACTACTGTGTTGTTGTTTTGGACTTAGAGTGTCTATTGATTCACATTTGTGTACCCTCATTTATGTATTCAGGAGTATTTGGATGCTGGGAAAGATTGAGGGCAAGAGGGAAATGGGGCGAGAATTGCTGAGATGATTGGATGGCATCACTGACTCAATGGACTTGAGTTAAAGCAAACTCAGGGAGATAGTGAAGGACAAGGGAGCCTGGTGTGCTGCAGTTTATGGGGTCACAAACAATCAGATATGATTTAGCAACTGAATCAGTTCAGTTCAGTTCAGTTCAGTAGCTCAGTTGTGTCCGACTATTTGCAACCCCATGAACTGCAGCACACCAGGCCTCCCTGTCCATCACCAGCTCCTGGATTTCACCCAAAGCCATGTCCATCGAGTCAATGATGCCATCAAACCATCTCATCCTCTGTTTTCCCCTTCTCCTGCCCTCAATCTTTCCTGGCATCAGGGTCTTTCCCAATGAGTCAGCTCTTCACATCAGGTGGCCAAAGTATTGGAGTTTCAGCTTCAATATCAGACATTCCATGAACACCCAGCACTGATCTCCTTTAGGATGGACTGGTTGGATCTTCTTGCAGTCCAGGGACTCTCAAGACTCTTCTCCAACACCACAGTTCAAAAGCATCAATTCTTTGGCGCTCAGCTTTCTTCATAGTCCAACTCTCATATCCATACATGTCTACTAGAAAAACCATAGCCTTGACTAGACAGACCTTTGTTGGCAAAGTAATATCTCTGCTTTTTAATATGCTGTCTAGGTTGGTCATAACTTTCTTTCCAACGAGTAAGCATCTTTTAATTTCATGGATGCAATCACCATCTGCAGTGATTTTGGAGCCCAGAAAAATAAAGTCTGACACTGTTTTCCCATCTCTTTGCCATGAAGTGATGGGACGAGGTGCCATGATTTTTGTTTTCTGAATGTTGAGCTTCAAGCCAACTTTTTCACTCTCCTCCTTCACTTTAATCAAGAGGCTTTTTAGTTCCTCTTCAGTTCAGTTCAGTTGCTCGGTCATGTCCGACTCTTTGTGACCCCATGAATCGCAGCATGCCAGGCCTCCCTGTCCATTACCAACTCCCAGAGTTCACTCAAACTCATGTCCATTGAGTCAGTGATGCCATCCAACCATTTCATCCTCTGTCGTCCCCTTCTCCTCCTGCCCCCAATCCCTCACAGCATCAGAGTCTTTTCCAGTGAGTCAACTCTTCGCATGAAGTGGCCAAAGTACTGGAGTTTCAGCTTCAGCATCAGTCCTTCCAAAGAAATCCCAGGGTTGATCTCCTTTAGAATGGACTGGTTGGATCTCCTTGCAGTCCAAGGGACTCTCAAGACTCTTCTCCAACACCACAGTTCAAAAGCATCAATTCTTTGGCACTCAGCTTTCTTCACAGTCCAACTCTCACATCCATATATGACTACTGGGAAAACCATAGCCTTGACTGCTGCTGCTAAGTTGCTTCAGTCATGTCTGACTCTGTGCGACCCCATAGACGGCAGCTCATCAGGCTCCGCTGTCCCTGGGATTCCCCAGGCAAGAACACTGGAGTGGGTTGCCATTTCCTTCTCCAATGCATGAAAGTGAAAAGTGAAAGTGAAGTCGCTCAGTCGTGCCCGACTCTTAGCGACCCCATGGACTGCAGCCCACCAGGCTCCTCCATCCATGGGATTTTCCAGGCAAGAGTACTGGAGTGGGTTGCCATTGCCTTCTCCGTAGCCTTGACTAGATGGACCTTTGTTGGCAAAGTAATGTCTCTGCTTTTCAATATGCTATCTAGGTTGGTCATTACTTTCTTCCAAGGAGTAAGCGTCTTTTAATTTCATGGCTGCAATCACCATCTGCAGTGATTTTGGAGCCCCAAAAAAGAAAGTCTGACACTGTTTCCACTGTTTCCCCATCTATTTCCCTTGAAGTGACGGGAGCAGATGCCACGATCTTAGATTTCTGTATGTTGAGCTTTAAGCCAACTTTTTCACTTTCATCAAGAGGCTTTTTAGTTCCTCTTCACTTTCTGCCATAAGGGTGGTATCATTTGCATATCTGAGGTTATTGATATTTCTCCCGGCAATGTTGATTCCAGCTAGTGCTTCTTCCAGCCCAGTGTTTCTCATGATGTACTCTGCATAGAAGTTAAATAAGCAGGGTGACAATATACAGCCTTGACGTACTCCTTTTCCTATTTGGAACCAGTCTGTTGTTCCATGTCCAGTTCTAAGTGTTGCTTCCTGACCTGCATATAGGTTTCTCAAGAGGCAGGTTAGGTGGTCTGGTACTCCCATCTCTTTCAGAATTTTCCACAGTTTATTGTGATCCACATAGTCAAAGGCTTTGGCATAGTCAATAAAGCAGAAATAGGAGTTTTTCTGGAACTCTCTTGCTTTTTCGATGATCCTGTGGATGTTGGCAATTTGATCTCTGTTTCCTCTGCCTTTTCTAAAACCAGCTTGAACATCAGGGAGTTCACAGTTCACGTATTGCTGAAGTCTGGCTTGGAGAATTTTGAGCATTACTTTACTAGCGTGTGAGATGAGTGCAATTGTGTAGTAGTTTGAAAATTCTTTGACATTTCCTTTCTTTGGGATTGGAATGAAAACTGACCTTTTCCAGTCCTGTGGCCACTGCTGAGTTTTCCAAATTTGCTGGCATGTTGAGTGCAGTACTTTCACAGCACCATCTTTCAGGATTTGAAATAGCTCCACTGGAATTCCGTCACCTCCACTAGCTTTGTTCGTAGTGGTGCTTTCTAAGGCCCACTTGACTTCACTTTCCAGGATGTCTGGCTCTAGGTGAGTGATCACACCATCGTGATTATCTGGGTCATGAAGATCTTTTCTGTACAGTTCTTCTGTGTATTTTTTCCACCTCTTCTTAATATCTTCTGCTTCTGTTAGGTCCATACCATTTCTGTCCTTTATCGAGCCCATCTTTGCATGAAATGTTCCCTTGGTATCTCTAATTTTCTTAAAGAGATCTCTAATATGTTCCATTCTGTTGTTTTCCTGTATTTCTTTGCATTGATTGCTGAGGAAGGCTTTTTTCTCTCTCCTTGCTATTCCTTGGACCTCTGCATTCAGATGGGAATATCTTTCCTTTTCTCCTTTGCTTTCTGCTTCTCATCTTTTCACAGCTATTTTTAAGACCTCCCCAAACAGCCATTTTGCTTTTTTGCATTTCTTTTCCATGGGGATGGTTTTGATCCCTGTCTGCTGTTCAATGTCAGGAACCTCTGTCCATAGTTCATCAGGCACTCTATCTATCAGATCTAGGCCCTTACATCTATTTCTCACTTCCACTGTATAATTGTAAGGGATTTGATTTAGGTCATACCTGAATGGTCTAGTGGTTTTCCCTACTTTCCTCAACTGAAGTCTGAATTTGGAAATAAGGAGTTCATGGTCTGAGCCACAGTCAGCTTCCAGTCTGCTGACTGTATAGAGCTTCTCCATCTTTGGCTGCAAAGAATATAATCAATCTGATTTCAGTGTTGACCATCTGGTGATGTCCATGTGTAGAGTCTTCTCTTGTGTTGTTGAAAGAGGGTGTTTGCTATGACCAGTGCATTCTCTTGGCAAAACTCTATTAGCCTTTGCCCTGCTTCATTCTGTACTCTAAAGCCAAATTTGCCTGTTATTCCAGGTGTTTCTTGACTTCCTACTTTTGCATTCCAGTCCCCTATAATGAAAAGGATGTCTTTTTTTTTTTTGGTGATAGTTTTAAAAGGTCTTGTAGGTCTTCATAGAACCGTTCAACTTCAGCTTCTTCAGCATTACTGGTTGGGGATAGGCTTGTATTACCATGATATTGAATGGTTTGCCTTGGAAACGAACAGAGATCATTCTGTCATTTTTGAGATTGCATCCAAGTACTGCATTTCAGACTCTTCTGTTGACCATGATGGCTACTCCATTTCTTCTAATGGATTCCTGCCCACAGTAGTAGATATAATAATAGTCATCTGAGTTAAATTCCCCCATTCCAGTCCATGTTAGTTCACTGAATCCTAGAATGTCTACGTTCACTCTTGCCATCTCCTGTTTGACCATTTCCAATTTGCCTTGATTCATGGACCTAACATTCCAGGTTCCTATGCAATACTGCTCCTTACAGCATTGGACCTTACTTCTAAACCCAGTCCATCCACAAGTGAGTATTGTTTTTGCTTTGGCTCTATCCCTTCATTCTTTCTGGAGTTATTTCTCCACTGATCTCCAGTAGCATATTGGGCACCTACCGACCTGGGGAGTTCATCTTTCAGTGTCCTATCTTTTTGCCTTTTCATACTGTTCATGGGGTTTTCAAAGCAGGAATACTGAAGTGTTTTGCCATTCCCTTCTCTAGTGAACCACATTCTGTCAGACCCCTCCACCATGACCCACCCGTCTTGGGTGGCCCCACTTGGCATGGCTTAATTTCACTGAGTTAGACAAGACTGTGGTCCGTGTGATTAGATTGACTAGTTTTCTGTGATTATGGTTTCACAGATTATGATTATGCCCTCTCGTGCCCTCTTGCAATACCTACCATCTTATTTGGGTTTCTCTTACCTTGGACGTGGGGTATCTCTTCATGGCTGCTCCAGCAAAGCACAGCCGCGGCTCCTTACCTTGGATGAGGGGTATCTCCTCACGGCCGCCCCTCCTGACTGAACGTGGAGTAGCTCCTCATGGCCCTCCTGCGCCCACGCAGCTGCTGCATCTGGGACCTGGGGTTGCTACTACCTGTACCGCGGGAGCCCTGCACTCCGGGCAGATGAGGAGCTCTTCGCATGGGAGCATAACAACAACAGTTCTCCATTTAAACCTTTCATAGTGCTTTCGCTGTAGTCCTTGGTGAAAGAGCTCTCTTAGTAATTTGTGTGTGTGTGTATCTACCTGAACGTTTTTTCTGTTGAACATTGTAATGTTTTTTGCTGTTGATTAAAAACCTGTATTGTCCTTGGGTCAACTGTTGTATTTTCCTCTTAATTCAGTGTAGGCATTTTTGTGATTCAGGCTCTGGGTAAGTCTGTCCTATTAGTACAAATTCCCAACATAGAATGCATCATAAAATTTTTCTTTCTGATGCTGGGGAAAATTCCTCTGTAGACAGTCATGTTGGATTGCATTCTCTCTAGGCTTGATTTTTTTGTTTGTTTTCTGTTATTTTGATTGTTTCTCATGTATGCATTAAAACAAATTCCAATACATGGAATTTTTGTGTGTATAAAGATATATGTGTGTTTGTGTTAAGCTGCTTCACCTGTGTTCAACTCTGTGCGACCCTAAGGACTATAGTCCACCAGGCTCTTCTATCCATGGGATTCTCCAGGCAAGAATACTGGAGTGGGTTGCCGTTCCTTCTCCAGAGCATCATCCTTATCCAGGGATTGAACCCATGTCTCCTGTGGCTTCTGCACTGCAGGCAGTTTCTTTACTACTGAGCCACCTGGGAAGTGCCATATGTAAAGATATACATGTTTAAATGTATATTTTGAATATAGTTTTAACTGCTGATAATTCTTCACGTGTGAATAAGTGTAACAGGTGCTAGCCAGTGTCAGATATTGAGACAGTGTGAGTGACAAGTCCTCTAGACTTCAGCTGCTTGCAGAGGTAGAGGAAGGAGGAGGAGGCGGAGCTGTTCTGGAGGAGTAATCAGAACAACTAAAAATTGCCACTTTCAGAATGTCAACAGACCGAAGATGTTTTATTCCAAAATCTAAGCATGACTAGTGTCAATTGAAGAGCTGACTCATTTGAAAAGACCCTGATGCTGGGAAAGATTGAAGGCAGGAGAAGGGGACGACAGAGGATGAGATGGCTGGATGGCATCACCTACTCAATGGACATGAGTTTGAGTAGACTCCAGGAGTTGATGATGGACAGGGAGGCCTGGTGTGCTGTTCTCCACGGGATCACAAAGAGTTGGACACGACTGAGTGACTGAACTGAACTGAAATGAACTGAGTGTCAATGAATAACCTAGACCTCCATGTGGCCTTAAGTTGTTACTTTCCTTTGAAGAATTACTATGCTGCTAAGTCGCTTCAGTCGTGTCCGACTCTGTGCGACCCCATAGACGGCAGCCCACCAGGCTTTCCCATCCCTGGGATTCTCCAGGCAAGAACACTGGAGTGGGTTGCCATTTCTATAAGGATATCTAAAACTTGGCAGGGACACAAACAACAACGCATAAGAACTTTTTAAAAGCACCCAGAGTACTCTTTTCACATGGCAGTGTTTCATTAAGAAACATTTAGATGAGACTTTTGAAAAGTTAAAAAAAAGAAAAAATCAAAGCCTTCGAATAAGCCATCAAGGTTTTCCTTATAACTTTGGCAAGCAGAGAAAAGGTCTGAAAATTGCAGTTTGATTGATACAGAGGTGTGCCCCATCTGTTAAGTGCAAAGAACGTGAAAAGCGTTAGTCACTTAGTTGTGTCTGCCTCTTTATGACCCCATGGACTGTAGCCCGCCAAGGCTCCTCTGTCCATGCAATTCTCCAGGCAAGAATACTGGAGTGGGTTGCCATTTCCTTCTCCAGGGGATCTTCCTGACCTAGGGACTGAACCAGGGGCTCCTGCATTGTGGGCAGATTCCTTAGCACTGCGCCATCTGGCAAGCCCTCCAAGGAAAGTACTGACCTTTTAATTTTGACTCTTAAGGTATATTCTTGTCATGTTCTCTGAAATCAGAGTTCTAATGATTTACAGCCTTTTCGGTCACTGTAGTCTCTTTCAAGTGGACAGTGGAGTAGAGTAAGCACTTTCTCAACCTCCCCAACAGGTTGTTAATCTCGTGCTTTAGGAGATAACTGTAATGAAGAAGTAAGTTGCAATGACCTTATGTTGCAGGTGGATTCTTTCTGCTAAACTACCCATTTGAATTCTTCTTGATCCCTGTTATAGCTTTTGTTGCTGGAGATCGTGAACCTCAACTGAATGCCTAGACTGCATTATAGTCTTTAGAAGTACAGTCCTGCCTCAAAATTTTCATTTCTGCTTATTTTTGAGGAAATAGTTTGGAATTCTTTCCAAATAGTCCCCAAATCTCTGGGGGAAAAAAATGTAGTTGCTTTGGGATTTCTGTATTAGCTTCTGTGTCTTTTTATTTTTGTAACTTTGTCCTTCTGGCATTTTTTTCTCATGAACTGCAAACATTTCTGTATCACATTGTCATGATTTTGCTCATAGGGCATTTGTTCATTGTTAATTAGGAAGGCATTTGTGGAGACAAACTGATTTCTCTGACAGATGGGAGAACCACATAGCTTTGGTAGGGGTAATTTTCAACACACGTATTTGTAAATTCTATTCAAATTTGAGGAGGCACTCAAAACTGCTAGGGAAAAAAATCTAAGAAAAATATTATTTTCTAATTATTGGTTAATAAGTCAAAAAGTTATGGGATTCCTCTTCTAAAGGGAGAAAATTTTCTAAACAAATGGATTATTTGGTTATAGTCTGTTTTCCTGTCCAAATTTGAAGGAGAAGATTTTGAATTAAAAATAGATGTACAGGAAATTGGCCTGATTAACAAGAGCAGTCCAAGGCAAAGCTATTAATCAGAGATTAAAAAAAATAATTTGGCAACATCTCTCTCACTAAGAGCATTCTTCCTTAGTGGCATGGCACTTCTCTAATCATCTTCTAGATAAACTCATCTCACTGTTTTATTTTTTAATTTTGTCCCTCTTCCTTTTAAAACTTGCCTTACATATCCCTATGCCTGTCAGCCAAAAATAGATAAAGTTTTATCAACAATAATGGTTTACTGTATTAACTCTATCAAAATTTTACAGTTTTATGGGAATTTTTGGAGGTAATTATTCTTAAAATTAAATCAGAGAAATTAAAATGTGATAGACGAATTAGTAATACCAAGGAATATATTTTGGTACAGACAGAATTTTTGCAAGCATCCTTCAAATTGTATCTGCTTACTTCTGTATAATAACTATTCTGATAATTCTAAACACATTGAATTCCTATCACAGAAATGGTTCGCTTGTTATTTGAAAATAGAGTTCATTAACTATTAGAGTGGTTTACATTTCTAAAGTGATTTCCCATGCATTTTCTCATGTGATTATCTCAGTAACCATAAGAGGAATAGCACATAGTTTCACCCTTTTTTTTCTTTCTTTTTTTTTTAACGAACGATAGCATTGAGCCTCAGAGAGGTTAATAAATTTGCTCAAGGTGGCCAACCAGTGTGTGGTAAAAATAGAAGAGAAGCTAAGTCTCTGGACTCCTGGCCTGGTAATTGTTCCATCATTGTTAGTTGAGAGATCTGAGTGATTGAAATTCATCTAATATCCTTCTCTTTATTCAGTACATAGATACTAAGCAACTGTGATACTCTTTGACCCTAGGAGACACTGAGAGGCATGGATATGACCTTGCTCAGAAGGAGATCCCTGTCTGGTTGGGAAGGTTAAAGCTTCAAAACAGATTACTGAAATGCATCGTAGGAAATAAAAATGCTATAATTGGGGAAGGCAAAGTGCTGAGTGAAACTAGAGAATCCTCTAGCTGGGAAGGGAACATTTTTGTCTTCATTGCCGGAGACACTTGACAATGGCTTCTTAGGATGCCTTGGATATGGACACAGAGAGGTGAAAAGGGACCAGAGGACACAGAAATAGAGGGGGATGAAGAGAAAGCTACCGAGAGGTGAACCGGTAAACCATCAAGTGTCTGTCTGCATTTTGTTCGCTTTAATCAGTACACCCTTCTCTGATAACACTACCCTAGTATTTCTTTGAGCACCTACTTCTCAGCAGCTCTAGGCTTCTAGGGAAAGTGAGGGAAGTTGATCAGTAACTCTGCTCCAAAGAGGATCACAGTGTCGAGTCTGGCCAGTCAGATTACAGTGGTCCAGAAACAAGCATGCTATCTAGGACCTGTGAGAGAAAGCATACTTTCTCTTTCTGCTGAGGTTGCATAGGTGGTAGAACATAACTGGTGGACTTCTTTGCTATCTGATGGAGAAAGTCTTATGTAGGGAGACAATTCTCCGTGAAACTCTCACGTTTGTGTCTTGTGCACAAAGTACTGATTGCTGTTTGTTCCATATTATTTTGTTCCACTCCAATTTTACTTAGTTCCACTATATTTTAAAATATGCTTGCTTAGTAAACAGCCTTGGGAACAGAGAGCTAGAGATCCAGAGTGAAGGAAAGGAAAGGTCACTGCACCCAGTGTATTCAAGTTCCTTAAGCTCACAGTTTCTGTACTGTAGCACAATATACTGCCTTGTGCAGGCATTCATCTGGGCTTGTCTGTATCACTCCTGTGGGATCTAGAGATAAGGGGATCATAGAAATAGGCTGACATTTCTGCTGCCGGCTGTACCATGAGTAATTAAGCCCTTTCACACTGGCCCAGGAGTCTCATGTCTTTTTTCTCAGCATCATGTAACTGAGGTAGGTTAACTCATTACTTATAAGTAGGATAAAATGTTAGATTCTTCTCATTAACCAATGCTTCAGTTAACCAACTTAGATGTTTCTAGAAGACATGTAGAGAGAGAAGTTTATGACAATATTTTTTCAACATCTAGATCAAATTGTGCTGGAATCCAGAGATCTCTATACATAGTTACATGAACAATCCATTTCCTTTCTTGCTTTAGCTTTCTTAAGTTTCTGTCACTTGCAACCAAGGAATCCTGATTAATAGAGAAGTATCTAATAATTTATTTAACCAGAGTGTAAGGTATAGGAATGGGATTACCGAAAGATTAAATTAGAAATGGATTTCTAGAATAGGTTGACTTGGAAAGAATTTCTATTAGACTACAATATATTGCACACATTTAATTCTTGAATATCAATATAGTAATTTTGTTACACATACTACAATATAGTAATTCTGTACACATATTCAAATAGTGAAAAATACATGTAGGTCTTTATCATTAGCTTTGAGAAGATTAGAAACAGATATTTACCCCTAAGCAAATTCAAATTAAGTGACCTATCTAGAGCTCCATTGTGGTTGGAGAGTAAACCATAGTTTATATGATTGCCTTTAGGGATTCCAAGTCTTCTTTTCTGGCACATTTCACTTCAAAATATATCATCTGGCAGATTAAAAAAAAATGTGTGTTAATTACATAAGTAACCTAAAATTTGATATATATACATTACATATGCATTTTAAGCAAAAGGATAGTCTACTAACTTGAGAGTTTTATGTTTTAAGTAAGGGACAAGTATACGTGATATTATGAAAGGAGCTTGGAGTAATTCTACCTGCATTTTTACTGAAATACTGGGTAAGACACAAATTCCCCAAGTCTTAGATTTCTTATTTATAAATTGTAATACTTAATCCTGTCTTCACAGAATGACTGAGAATTAAGGAACTGTGTTGAATATATTGTATGTGTTGTATATACTATATCTGTTGTATATTGTATATATTGTATGGGCTTCCTGCATAGCTCAGTTGGTAAAGCATATGCCTGCAATGCAGGAGACCTGGGTTCAATTCCTGGGTCAGGAAGTTCCCTTGGAGAGGGAAATGGCAACCCACTCTAGTATCCTTGCCTGGAGAATCCCATGACTAGAGGAGCCTGGCAAGCTATGGTTCATGGGATTGCAGGAGTTGGACACAACTTAGCGCTATCTTTTATTGTATGTGTAGCAAGTATTTGGAAGACAGAATGGGGAGGTACTTTATAATATTTCTTTGCCCTCGTATGGGATACAAATGTAAGAGGTGTTTTTGAAGCACACAGATAATAAGGTGATTTTTAAAAGGAATAACTCTTTATCTTTTTGGGATAAATTCTGAAAATTCTTCAGATAAGTTCATCTGGAAGATAAATACATGACATATGAAAGACAAAAATGGTGGGGGCTTGCCTGCTTTCCTGCATAGTATAACATAGTACAGAATAAAGATAATTAAAAGAGTATAATTTGTACATACGAACCAACACAAATCAGTGAACAAGACTAGATAATCCTAAAACACATACTAATATGTAAACAAATAAAAAGAAACAAACAGGAAAAAAATATAATTTTAAATGTTAGAAAATCAGATCATTATATTATTATTGATAAATTTAATTTATTGTTAATTTTCATTTGGATCTAGGAAAAATTCTTAAAATATTGAGGGATTTTTAAGCATAAAAGCAATGGGAAAAACTGTAAAAGCAAATATTTAGTAATCTGACTCCTATAAATAAAATGTGTGTGTCAAAAATATGAATAAAAAGAACTGAAAAATATTTGCAACAAATATGACAAAAGGAAAAAGTTCTTGGAAATTATTTAAACATAACTAAGTAGAGAAATGAATAAGGTTATGTGCAGCCATGTAATCAAGAAAGAAAAACAGAGAGTCTAGAAACTTATGGAAAAAATTAAAGAAATACAAATAAGATGAATTTCTTAGTTATTATTCGTTAATAATAATTTTCATTATTACTAAGAACCTTGTAGTGTTCTGGATTGTTTATAAGTGAGCAAACTGATCCAAATGTTCTGTGAACAAATATGTTAATATACACTTAGAAACTTAAAAATTCATGTTTATTATATTCCTCATCCTAAATCTAAATCTAATTTTATCCATAGCCATAAACACAATTTCCTAATCTACTTTCAGCAATCTAGTAAAATAAAAAACCAGTAATTCTCATCTGATTTAGTATATGCTTATCTAGCTTGATATAATAGAAAAACAGGCAATAAAAAATGCAAAAATAATAAAATGATTAAATATTACATACATGTGTAAAAAGTTTCATCCCACCAGTTAAGAATTCAGGTTTCAAGAGTCATCTGGGGAAATGTTTGTGGTATAATATTAAATGAAATCAAAAGCAGAAGTGACACAGACAAGAAAACAACTGATACCCATTATGACCAAAAATAAAATGCACTTAAAAAGGAAGGAAAGGAAATGCACCAAAAATGAGATCATGCTTGTTTCAAAATGTTAATATTACACATGGTTTTTATTTTACATTTTATACTTTCGTTTATTTATCAAGTCTTTTGTTTTTATAATGTGACTTGTTTCTATAGCTAGAAATGAAAAAATCAATGTCTTAAAAATAAAGTACTCAAATGAGAAACAAGCATTCCTCTCATGGATGAAATCAGCTCATATATAAAACTTTGTACTACTCAAATTTCAGAGTACCTAAGGTAGGAAAAATTAATTCAATTTTATGGTACAAAGGTTCAAAAATGAAATGCACAGTATATGCTTGTGATATGAATATTTTTAATACTGGAACCACCAACAGAGAGCACACTATTTTGCATATTTTAGCTCTTTTCTCTTAGCATTACATGACCTTATGCTTGATTTGCATAATTTAAATGACTCCTTTGAGTGGCATGTAGTTGCATAATTATTCTTTTAATTACTGTTATTAACCTGTTTGTGTAATAGCAGATAATTTGAATAGATCATTTTCATCTTTCAAATTTTGCAGTTTCATATGCAATATAGATAGATTGCATCAAAATGGCAAAATTATATGAATAGACATAAAGAAAACTGTAGAATAATCTTTAGGATCACAGATTTTTCTTTTTCCTAAGTAAATAGAAGAATCTACATTATTTGTATAAAAATTATTTATTTGTATAAAATACATATACAAATTTGTATAAAAATTTTTCATCCAAAGTAATATTTTACTGTTATATCTTTTATAATTATGGCAAGCCATCCACAACTAAAGTTGGAATACACATTTAATTGATTTTTTTGGATGATACCATTTTCTTATCTATTAAAAGAATTTTTCTTTTATAATAAAACTGAGAAGAAAATCACATATCAGTAAAGAATGTATGCTCAATTCTAGATAACTATATAAAAATAATATTCAAAGTCATATAAATTTTGATATTATTTTATTTTCTTGAGTTGTCTATAAGCAAAATAATTTGCAAGTATCCTTAAAATTTAAATTATTTAGCAACTATTCCCCCTTCTAGATTTATTAATACAAATAATAAAGCTCAGAATTATAAGGCATGTCAAATCCTTTAAATTTCCTTATTTATCTTCCAGATAGATGAGGCATAAGGATTGTGGAGGTAAGGCAGATGTCTGCTACCCCATGAGGCATGGAGCGGGGTTTTGTAACTTGGAATCAGAAGGGAATGGGCAGCTTAGGCTAGGCTGTTACAACTGTCATCTCTTCCTATAATTAGCCAACATTTCTTTAAAATTCCCTACATTTTACCATAAGGAAGCATCTGATGGGCCATAATTGAAGTCAATTTTGGTTTTTCTGTGCATGTGTATATGTCAGGTGTTATAAGGACAATCAAGAAATAGAAGGCAGGGTCCTGCCCCTGTTTGCAAAGAGTTTACACTTCCGTCAGGGGAGGCCCATCATTGTGCAGGCCTCATGTCCCAAATGACCATGTAGCATAGTCATGAGCTGTTGAGCGTCAAAATGTGCAGTATAAAAATACAGGTCCCCCAAAACAAGTCACTGAAAGAAGACACTAGTGCAGTCAGAGGACTGAAAGCAGATGGAGGGGTTTTCATTAAGTGAAAGAAAGGGCCAGGGCTCACTAGGACCAATGGACTTCCTGAGTCAAGGTTCAGAAGTGAGCACAGAGTTAGAATCAATTCAACAGTTTAATTATCTACTTGAGCCAAAACATTGTCCTAGAAGGGTATCTCTTTCTCTCTTACATTTATTCCATTAAATTACCAAACCTGTAAATTCTATCTCTTTAATATCTCTTTCTTGAACTCCCACACCATGTCATCCTTAGAGCTCCTGCCTTAATTTAGTGCCCCATTAACACTCAACTCAGCTATGATAATAGTTTTCTAACTAACCTCCTTGCTTGCTGTTTAGTTCAGTTCAGTTCAGTCGCTCAGTCATGTCTGACTCCTTGTGACCCCATGAATCACAGCACGCCAGGACCCCTGTCCATCACCAACTCCCGGAGTTCACTCAGACTCGTGTCCATCGAGTCAGTGATGCCATCCAGCTATCTCATCCTCTGTTGTCCCCTTCTCCTCCTGCCCCCAATCCCTCCCAGCATCAAAGTCTTCCAATGAGTCAACTCTTCGCATGAGGTGGCCAAAGTACTGGAGTTTCAGCTTTAACATCATTCCTTCCAAAGAAATCCCAGGGCTGATCTCCTTCAGACTGGACTGGATGGATCTCCTTGCAGTCCAAGGGACTCTCAAGAGTCTTCTCCAACACCACAGTTCAAATGCATCAATTCTTCAGCGCTCAGCCTTCTTCACAGTACAACTCTCACATCCATACATGACCACTGGAAAAAGCATAGCCTTGACTAGACGGACCTTAGTCGGCAAAGTAATGTCTCTGCTTTTGAATATGCTGTCTAGGTTGGTCATAACTTTTCTTCCAAGGAGTAAGCGTCTTTTAATTTCATGTCTGCAATCACCATCTGCAGTGATTTTGGAGCTCCAAAAAATAAAGCCTGACACCGTTTCCACTGTTTCTCCATCTATTTCCCAAGGAGTGATGGGACCAGATGCCATGATCTTTGTTTTAAATCCTTTCTATTTTCTGCTGTTAATATGATCATTCTAAGCTGCAGATCATGACCATGTTAATCCCTTGCTTAAAACCCTGATCTCCTCACATTAGCTCTGATGTTGAAGTATAAAATTGCTGATTTTGGACTGGTTTTGACCCATAAAAAGAGTAGTTTTATAATAGAAATTGCTTAAAACCTACATCAGGAAATTTTGGGTTGCAAGTAACAGAACGCCCAGCTAAAAATAGCTTAAAAGTGAAACCATTAATTGTCTCAAATAAAGAATACTTACATATCCTTCAAGGTGCATTTCATACTCTGCCTTTTTTCAACACTTTCTCCGCAGGGTTTTCCTGGTGACTCGGATGGTAAAGAAACTGCCTGCCAATGCGGCAGACCCAGGTTCAATTCCTGGGTCAGAAAGATCCTCTGGAGAAAGGAATGGCAACCCACTCCATTGTTCTTGTCTGGAGAATTCCATGAACAGAGGAGCCTGGCCCTCTAGTTCAGGATCTCCTGGACTCTAGTAGGGCCAGGCTCTTATATATGTATGTGGGAGCCCCATCACTGCATGGGAAATAGACGGGGAACAGTGGAAACAGTGTCAGACTTTATTTTTTGGGGCTCCAAAATCACCACAGATGGTGACTGCAGCCATGAAATTAAAAGACGCTTACTCCTTGGAAGAAAAGTTATGACCAACCTAGACAGCATATTCAAAAGCAGGGACATTACTTTGCCGACTAAGGTCCGTCTAGTCAAGCCTATGGTTTTTCCTGTGGTCATGTATGGATGTGAGAGTTGTACTGTGAAGAAGGCTGAGCACTGAAGAATTGATGCTTTTGAACTGTGGTGTTGGAGAAGATTCTTGAGAGTCCCTTGGACTGCAAGGAGATTCAACCAGTCCATTCTGAAGGAGATCAACCCTGGAATTTCTTTGGAGGGAATGATGCTGAAGCTGAAACTCCAGTACTTTGGCCACCTCATGCGAAGAGTTGACTCATTGGAAAAGACTCTGATGCTGGGAGAGATTGGGGGCAGTAGGAGAAAGGGACGACAGAGGATGAGATGGCTGGATGGCATCACGGACTCGATGGACATGAGTCTGAGTGAACTCCGGGAGATGGTGATGGACAGGGAGGCCTGGCATGCTGCTATTCATGGGGTCACAAAGAGTCGAACACGACTGAGCGACTGAACTGAACTGAACTGAAATAGTCCATGGGGGAGAAGGCGATGGCACCCCACTCCAGTACTCTTGCCTGGAGAATCCCATGGACAGAGGAGCCTGGTAGGCTGCAGTCCATGGGGTCGCGAAGAGTCGGACGCGACTGAGCGACTTCCCTTTCACTTTTCACTTTCATGCATCAGAGAAGGAAAGGCAACCCACTCCAGTGTTCTTGCCTGGAGAATCGCAGGGAGGGCGGAGCCTGGTGGTCTGCCGTCTATGGGGTTGCACAGAGTCGGACACAACTGAAGTGACTTAGCAGCAGCATAGTCCATCGGGTCACAAAGAATCAGACACGACTGAGCCACTAACAACATATCCTTCAAGGTGTGCCTCATACTCTTCTTTTTCCAACCCTTTCTTCTCAATTTTCCTTTCCCTAGGTAGAGGGAACATATATCCTTTCTAGAAAGAGAGCTTATTATTGGAAGTTACTATTTGACCTTCCCTGACATTTAGTGCCTTCTTCTTGTAATAACTTCAGGTTCTTTGAGGAGCCATGTCTGATACATCTCCATGTTGCCAGAGCATTGTGCTGTGTCTTGTAGATTAAGGGAATGAATAAATGGATAAATGAATGAACAAATAATTGACTAAATCAGAGAGAGTCAGATCTTATACCATAGTTGTATGAATGCAATATAATTGTCCTTGTTACTTGCCCCCAACCATAGGTTACAGATTGGAGATTCTCAGAATAATACATTCTTTCTCTAGATTGCTCCAAATGATTATATATTAATAATAAACTGAGGCTGTTGCTGAAACAACTACCTTCTTGCTTTCTGGTCTGATACTATAGATACAAATTAATATCAACATCATGATATTGATTGTATAACTTCCATCCAGAATTAATTGGTTCAAATCAGTGCCCTTGATAAACAGTACTTTACTCCCATCCCATATGAATATTGCAACCAGGTATATTTATAATTGTACTCAAATAATGCTGTTTAAAATGAACTGGGATTGTTTTAGTGCTACAGTTTAGCAAAATATTTACTAATGTTTCCAGTGAGTACTTTTGAAATTGCTAGCTAATAGTCCCTGCAATATTTGTTAAGAGGTGAGACTTCCTTCATTCAAAAGATGCTTATCTAAAGATAGGAAAATGTTGTATGTTACAGAAAATTGTTATTTATTATTACCGTGTCTTAAATTTTATGTTGAAAGCCTTATGTGATAGAGTAAAACAATAAAGAACTGAATTTTCAGAGCATACCTTAAGCATCAAGTGAAATAGTCATGTAGCTTATCACCCTTACTGAGGTTATAAGGTTATATAATGTATTTTCTTTCCATAAAATATTTTATAGTACATGCCAAATGAGGTACTGTTTTTCCAGTTTCATAGAATAACATGTTTTTCATCTTTGTACAGTTGTAAGCATCATATAAAACATCATATTATAGATCCTCAAGAGGTTTTGCTGAAGTTCTCACAGCTTATAATCAAAAGAAAGTTCCCTAGTCAGAATTGCATATAATAGAGTAAATTTATGACTCCTAAAATAGATTGCCATTTCTAACAGTCAGGGAAGCATAGTGGAGTCAGAGGTGTCTGGCCTCACTTATTAATTCCACCTCTCCTCCCTCTTTGAGCTTCATACTTTTTTTTTTCCAGTTGAGAATTTCAGAGAGGTGAGTACTGAAAAGAATATAACCAAGCCTTGCATTATATAATAGAACACACAGTTAGACATTTTATGTGGGCTACAAAAAAGCCAGTAAATCTCAAAGTACAGAAAGTTAACACTAGGATGGACAGGATATGCCAAGGTGACTTCTTATAAAGTAGAAGGACATGTGTGTGAGCGTGTGCCCTCTCACATGTGCACTATTATAAGCACAAATATCAACCTGCAATTCCACTGTAAGAGATGGCCCAACAATTAAGTGCCCAGTTTCTCTTACTGATAATTTTATTCTCAGAAACTTTAGATAGATTAGCAGTTACGGGGAAACAGTGGAAACAGTGTCAGGCTTTATTTTTTTGGGCTCCAAAATCACTGCAGATGGTGACTGCAGCCATGAAATTAAAAGACACTTACTCCTTGGAAGAAAAGTTATGACCAACCTAGATAGTATACTCAAAAGCAGAGACATTACTTTGCCGACTAAGGTCCGTCTAGTTAAGGCTATGGTTTTTCCTCTGGTCATGTATGGATGTGAGAGTTGGACTGTGAAGAAGGCTGAGCGCCAAAGAATTGATGTTTTTGAACTGTGGTGTTGGAGAAGACTCTTGAGAGTCCCTTGGACTGCAAGGAGATCCATCCAGTCCATTCTGAAGGAGATCAGCCCTGGGATTTCTTTGGAAGGAATGATGCTAAAACTGAAACTCCAGTACTTTGGCCACCTCATGTGAAGAGTTGACTCATTGGAGAAGACTTTGATGCTGTGAGGGATTGGGGGCAGGAGGAGAAGGGGACAACAGAGGATGAGATGGCTGGATGGCATCACGGATTCGATGGATGTGAGTCTGAGTGAACTCTGGGAGTTGGTGATGGACAGGGAGGCCTGGCATGCTGCGATTCATGGGGTCGTAAAGAGTCGGACATGACTGAGCGACTTAACTGATCTGAACTGAGCATACAGTAAGCTGGAGGAATCAGTCTGGATTTGAGAGGTCTGCATAGCTGAGCTGACTCCATAACTTGGGAAGTATCTATAGAAGGGGAAAAATTCACAGCAATTTGTTGAAATCACACAAGCAAGCAATTCCACCTAACAAGCAATATCACTGTGAACCTCTAGTCCCTAGCCCCTACTCTGTTCAGATCAGGAGTCAGGAGAGACGTCAAGTCAGACCAAGGAAAGACTGGAACCAAAATCTGTCCTGCATTCAAAGCCACGAAGAGATGAGATCTGCTGCAAAATCAAGACTAAAGTGAAAGTGAAAGTGTTAGTTGGTCAGTTGTGTCCAACCGTTTGTGACACCACAGGCTGTAGCCCACCAGGCTCCTCTGTCCATTCTGGGACTTCTCTAGCCAAGAATACTAGAGTGGTTTGCCATTCCCTTCTCCAGGGGATCTTTCCCACGCAGGCATTGAATCCAGGTCTCCCACATTGCAGGCAGATTCTTTACCATCTGAGCCACCAGGGAAGAAAAGTCACTCGTCATAGGATGCATATAGAAGGTGGGTCTGAGACAAGCATTAAACAGACCTGTGGAACACATCAGTCAGTAGTTCAATCCCTCAGTTGTGTCCGACTCTTTGCGACCCCATGAATGCAGCACGCTAGGTTTCCCTGTCCCTCACCAATTCCCAGAATTTGCTCAAACTCAGGTCCATCGAGTTGGTGATGCCATCAAACCATTGCATCCTCTGTCACCCCCCTCTCCTCCTGCCTTCAATCTTTTCCAGCATCAGGGTCTTTTGCAATGAGTCAACTCTTCATGTCAGGTGACCAAAGTATTGGAGTTTCAACTTCAACATCAGTCCTTCCAATGACTGACTCAGATATAGAAAGGGGCTACAGGCAGCAGAGGCCCTTGGACTGCAAGGAGATCAAACCAGTCCATCCTAAAGGAAATCAACCCTGAATATTCACTGGAAGGACTGATGCTGAAGCTGAAGCTCCAATACATTGGCTACCTGATACAAAGAACTGACTCATTGGAAACTCATCCTGATGCTGGGAAAGATTGAAGGCAGGAGAAGAAGGAGACAACAGAGGATGAGATGGTTGGACGGCATCGCTGACTCAGTGGGCATGAGTTTGAAACCTGGCATGGTGCAGTCTGTAGGGTTGCAAAGAATCGGACACGACTAAGCAACTGAACAACAACAGGCAGCAGCAGCAGCAGGTAGTAAAATCCATTCACAGAAGCCTAGGAGACAAAGTCAGAACCAGGTCAGCTGCAGGTTGGCTTTAATGGAGAGTGATCTTAGGACTTCCCTGGTGGTCCAGAGGCTAAGATTCCACACTTCCAAGGTGGATTGCCCTGGAGTTGATCCCTGGTCAGGGAACTAGATCCCACATGCTGCAACTTAAAAAAGAGAGAGAGAGAGAGAGAGAGATCTTGACAGCTGGGGTCCCTTTTCCCCCTGGGTCTAGCCAGAATTAGTCCCAGTTTGGCTTCCTGCTGAACCCACAGGCAGGAGAGTCAGAGGAGTGCAAGGGCTCATGTGTTAGGGAGCAATGCTACCCCCGACTCTGCCTTTCCACACCTGCCCCCAAATCAGAATTCCCAGCTGCCATCCTCTTTCATCATCTACCCCTGCACCCCCCTGCTCCTGCCACCCACACTTTTATGGGTTTCTCCCTATATCTCTGCGAGACTCCTCCTAGAATTGTCATGGAAATGAATAATGTATTTCCTTCTCTTCTGAGCAAGGCAATGTTAACACTGTTCCTTGACCAGCAGTCTGCTTGTCCGCATCTCACCAGCAAATGACCCTAAACCATCTTCTTATGGCTTGACACCATGAGATTATTGGGCTGACTAATTAAGTCTATTTTGCTCTTTGATTCCCATGCCTCCTTGCATTCTAGATAATCTTCCATTTCTCTTCTTCCTCTGTAACAACTGTTCTTAATACGAGGTCCATGAACACATGAGATTCAGATGATCTATAAAACCTCTTGAAAATTATAATTAACGTTTGGGACATATTTCTGTGAATTTTGCTGAAGAGAGTCCATGATGTTCATTGGATTTTTTCAGTGAGGCTGGTGACATAATTTATCGCATCTATTTTATTCATGGGCTTCCTGTTGTTTCCTTTCTAATACAACAATAGTACTACAACCACAATCACTAATGGGATTTGAACAGCACTTTACAACTTAACAGTATTCTTTAAATTACTCTTTCATGTCCATACTTTTATTTGAAACTCATGACTTTCCTCAGGGGAGGGCAGGTCTTTTTATATCCATTTTACTGATGAAGAAAAGACTTAGGTTGAGGACCATCCCACTAAATATACGGTAGACCTGGGACCTCAGCCCAAGCATCTTGACTCTTGGTCTGAAAGGGAAGAGTAGGCTTTTTGCATGGCCAAACCACTCAGTACCTGTATGCATGCTCAGTTGCTTCAGTCTTGTCCCACTGTTTGCGACCCCATGGACTATAGGCCGCCAGGCTCCTCCGTCCATGGGATTCTTCGGGCAAGAACATTGGAGTGGGTTGCTATTCCCTTCTGCAGTGGATCTTCCTGACGGAGGGATTGAGCCTGGGTCTCCTGCATTACAGACGTATTCTTTACTGTCTGAGCCACCAGGGAAGCCCCACTTGGTACCTACTTAGGATTTTTCCTGCTTTGGGCTACTTTTTTCCCCTCTTTAATACTGCTTCCAAAACTATACAAAAAAGGTTGATGTGTCTTTCATCCAGATTTCCTCTATTTCCAAATGGAGGACTGCTGCAGAATGTGATTTTTCTGTGGAGCTTTGAATCTTTCAGTCTGTTTAGAAGCAAAATAATTAACTGATTTAAAACATAAGGCAGAAAGTCAGTAGTTCAAGGAGCTAAATGTGTCTCTGGTTTAGATTTGTCAAGTGACCTTAGGCAAAACACTTAACCTTTCTTTCTCAATTAATTGTGAAATGGAGTTAAAATATTGTCTTGTACTGGTAAAGTAACAGTTAATAAATCATTGAACACTTAGAGATTTACACGTACTATGTAAATAAAAATGTTGAACAGGTCAGTGTTTTCAGCTAAATTAATAAAAAAGAAATCTTGTGGGGATACAAGATTGAAAGTGTAAGTCATTTCCTGGTTAGACTGTTTATAAAAGAAATCCACATTTTTTTCTGCATTTCTGGTTGATTATTTCTCCCACTAAATTTACTGTCTCATCAAAGCAGTGTTTGTTCATTTGTAGAATCATTTAGCATGTATTGGACTATGGGGACCTGAGATGGAACTTTTCCTATTTAAGAAAATAGCCACTCTGTATTTAGATTCCTGTAGGGGACACTTTAGGAGAGTGATGTTGTTTTATCACGCCTACAAATACCTCATCTGGGTTTGGAGTCTCTGATAGATCTGCTCATTCAAGATAGCAGCACTTAGCAATTCAACAAGATGTAAGTTGGCTAATAAACAAAGCCAGTGTTCTCCCGGGGGTTTGAACAACACTTCCTGTGTTTGACTCCGGCTGCCCTGAAGTTGTTTTAAGCCCGGCACTGCTGGTGATGTTTCCCCTGGTGTACTGAACAGCTCATGCCATGTCAGAGGGCGTTGACCTTTTCACTTGTAGAACAAAAAAGACTGGAAACAAATTATGCTGTGAACACTGGTCAAAGGATAACACACACGCACAAAGGAAGAAGAAAAAAGAAAAAGTGCTTGACCCCCGAACAAGTGATACACACAAATTCTAAGCTTTAGAGCATTATCTTTAGAGTATTAGGCTCTTTAACCAACTTCTCTTTAAAGTGTGATATGAGAATTTTTTTCAATTTACTCTGGAACCACCCACCTCCACCCTGTTGGCTCTCTTTGCAGAACACGATGAACCAGCGACTGTTGTCTCTACTCCCCCCGTCCAACTGCATCTATTCCAATTTATGAGCTGTCCACCGCGGAGCTGAGTCTTCCAGAGAGAATGACTCCTCTGCAAGTTGGGCTCGTGGTTTCTAAGAGTATATTTAATGCGAAGAGCTGGAGGGTGCAGCATATCCAAACACATGCTAGGGTACAGAATTTGAGTGGGAGGAAGAGTACGGGGCTAAAATAGAACCGTAATGAGCCAAAGAATTGGAGGCCTGGCTTAGCCTTTTCAGCTATGTAGCTTCAGCAACACCTACAGTTCCCTGCCAAGAATGGCACGCCATCCCAATGTAGTGGAAATGAGGCCTCCCTGGTGGTTTCCATGGAAAAATCATGTAACAACACAGTTAAGGTAAAAAGTAATCAAAAGTAAAATGAGCAAAGAATGCTGTGCTTCGCTATTGTCACAAGCAGATGGAAAAGTAATTTCTCCTTATGTTAGAAATTAGACAGCACTTGTCCAGGAGCTACTTGGGCAGATAACTGTGTTGGGTGGGTTGATCATAGTCTTAAAAAATTGTTTTGGTTGGATCTTCCATAGTGAACCCAAATTGGATTTGATACTGTTTCAGGGATTGCATTCTTCTTTTGTTGGTTGTGGAGACCCAGTTCTGACCTGACGTGTCCCGTGTTTATCAGTTCGTTGGTTTCTGCCCCTCAGTCAGTGTTTGAAAGCGGTGATCACAAAAGCTCGGAATCAGAGGTCCAAGCCCCCGCACACACCGAAGTGTGACAACTGTGGCTTTCTTTTTCTTAAACTGACGCCTCGCTCAGGGTCTTTAACTGCACGTCTTTCTTCTTCCCTGCCTTGGGGCTCTCTATGTGTGATTCCCTCTTGTGGCTATCCCTCTAATTTTCTCGCCTGTTGGTTTCTCTTTTGCCTCCTATCTTCTTTTCATTCACATTTCCTCTCCTGTTCCCTCTGTATTCATCTATTTACCTAAACTGATCATGATGTTGAACAAAAGATTATGTTTAAAAAACTTACACGTCTCCACAGAAAGGTTCATATTTTCTCTTCTTTAATAATCCATAATCATTAAAATAAAAAACAAGGTTTTTTTTATTGCTTTCTTAAAAAAACACGTAAGTCATTGTTTCTTTGTGTGAATCCTTGATTTTTTTTCCCTCTTAGTAACACTTGATAGAAACAGGAAAAAAATTTCAGTTCTATTATGAAAACACAATGAATTTTAGGAGTAAAGCAACACAAGTTGCCCAAATAACCAGGAAAAACTTGTTTTTAGCCAGTTGCTTTGAAAATGGTTTTACTTTTATTATCCCTCAAACTGATTCATGGATTGAGATAGTTTTTATTTACTTTATAGACAAGATTAGTAGGCTTCAGTAATTTTAATTATAATTTCAATCATACTTCATAAATAACTTACATTATTTCATTTTTCATATCTTTTCTTATTGGTCTACTGTATACAACCAATTATATTTAAATTATTAACTGTAGTCTACAAATGTATTGGGGGGAAATCATCAATCTATCTGATAACCAAATAAATAAAAATTAAAAGAAGTTAGACACCTTCCCTTATTTTTGCCCAAACATGTATACAAGAGGGAAAATTCTCTTTTTCTTTTCTCTCTCTCTGTCTCCATAGGTGTGTGTGTGTGTGTGTGAAGTGAAGTGAAAGTTGCTCAGTCATGTCCGACTCTTTGTGACCCCATGAACAGTCCATGGAATTCTCCAGGCCAGAATACAGGAGTGGGTAGCCATTCCCTTCTCCAGGGATCTTCCCAACCCAGGAATCAAACCCAGGTCTCCCATATTGCCAGCAGATACTTTACCAGCTGAGCTACCAGGGAAGCCTATATGTGTATGTATGTATATATATAACAACATATATATGTTACGTATATATACATGTATACCTACATAAATCCATATTTTTTTTAATTTTTTTATTTTTTTTAATTTTAAAATCTTTAATTCTTACATGCGTTCCCAAACATGAACCCCCCCTCCCACCTCCCTCCCCACAACATCTCTCTGGGTCATCCCCATGCACCAACCCCAAGCAAGCTGCACCCTACGTCAGACATGGACTGGCGATTCAATTCTTACATGACAGTATACATGTTATAATTCCCATTCTCCCAAATCATCCCACCCTCTCCCTCTCCCTCTGAGTCCAAAAGTCTGGTATGAATACATATATATTTTCTCTTTACAAATGTTGAAAAGTGACATTATTAAATTACTTTGCACTCCAAGGTCAAAACTATTTGAACATTTGACCTCTTTTGATGACCATTATTTACACTGTTGTAATAAAAAGTTGCTCCCCAATTCCAACCAAGTAAAAAATATTGTTTTCCAAAGGTATTTTAAAAGTTTTTAAATTGTATTCTTACAGCCTTATTCATACAAGAAAAAAAAAAGATGTTTGCAGAGTTTGATACTACAATAAAGTGGCGGGGGCAGGGGGGAGAAGTGAAATGCAAACACAATTCTTATTCCCATTACAAGTCTGAGTTTTATTTCTAAAAATTCTACCTTACCTTTCTCTTCGGGCAACATTTACTATTTGAGGCTTATGCATAATACAGACAAAAAAACATACCTGAACAATTGTGATTATGAGTGTTGTGTTAACAACTACTGCTGTTCTATCAAAACTGTGAACAGAGAATGGGTATTAATTAATGGGAGACATTACCAGGCGGGAAAAGTTGGGAGAGTATTCAATAAGCTGTCAAAACAGGAGTTGAATTCTATAGAACGGGTGTTCACATATCTGACAAAAATTGATCCTGAAACTTTGCTTTCCCATTTTTGCTTAGAAATAACATTACTCAGACTCTTACCTACTAATCTTTCAATAGCTTAGAATAATGGTGTTTATGGCATGAAATTGAAATTTATTTTAGTGCCTTTGAGATCAACAAAGCCACTGTGAATTGTGGCACAAAAGGAATATACAGGTGTGTATTCAGATCCCTACTTGAAACTGTCTTATTTTATCTTGTAGGATTGAAGAGTTCAGAAAGATAGAGTATGGTTTGGGATATAAATTGTGTCAAATGTTCCAGTTAAAGGCCATAGAAGCCTTCATAGAATAAATTGGTTCTTAAGTTGTAGTTTTGAGTATGTAAAATTTATTTTAACGTGTATTTTAAATCCCTGTGGGAAAAACAGATGGCACAGTGACAGTGACATGTAACCATAAGTAAAATGTCTGAGGCCAGTAAATTAGTCATAAGAATTTTTAATGAACATTGTGAGGGATTACTTTGAAGAGAAGGTAAAACATTTAAATAGACAAATACACTGATTTTCTAAACTACTTATCTCACAATGAAATATAACCTAAAGAGAACTCCTGTCTCTATAACTTGGATCTGACACACTGTTATCATTCCTGGCAAAGGCTGATGAAGGTCTATGATCTGATGGACACTTAAAGGCAGATTCATCAAAAAAGTCGTTCTTCTTCTCTTGACTCCATATCTGAAGTTCCAACATTAGTTACTTTTTGATGTTAAAAGAATTCATGATTGTGAAATGCTTGTCAAAATACCAGAACAGGCTAAAAGAGTAAACTATAAAGAGAAAATACAAGATGCTCTGCCTCACTAATAACTGTAAAGTATACATTACTAGCAAAAATCATTGTGCCAATATTTGTAACAGTGAAAGACTGAGAACAGTCTAAATATCCATCAATGTGTTAAAGTACATTATATCCGTATTATGAACTATTCTGCCACTGTTAGAATGAGATTTAGATTTTATTTATCGACACAGAAACATGTCTGTAAAATATAACTGAGTTAAAAAAATTAGACTGCATAAGAGCCTGAGTAAATTCATACCACTTCTGTAAAATTGCATACCTATGCCTATAAATATCCATACATATGTATATGTCTAGTTATCTCTGGATAACTGGTCAGCTAGGTTCTTTTTACCTTTTTAATACTGTTTAAAGGTTTTGAATTCCTCTGCTGCTGCTAAGTCGCTTCAGTCATGTCCAACTCTGTGCGATACCGTAGACGGCAGCCCACCAGGCTCTGCCATCCCTGGGATTCTCCAGGCAAGAACACTGGAGTGGGTTGCCATTTCCTTCTCCAGTGCATGAAAGTGAAAAGTGAAAGTGAAAAGTGAAAGTGAAGTCACTCAGTCATGTCAGACTCGTAGCAACCCCATGGACTGCAGCCCACCAGGCTCCTCCATCCATGGGATTCTCCAGGCAAGAGTACTGGAGTGGGGTGCTATTGCCTTCTCCGTGAATTCTTCTACCTAATTTTATAAAAAAATAATATATGCTATTCATAAATATCTGAATACTCTTTAAAAAATGTGTTACCTGCTAAGTGTCCTAGGTGGACCTACTTAAAGTTCAACAGATCATTTTTGCATTTACTGCTGGTATAGCATGTATCAGTACACTATTAGGCCTTCAGAAAAAGAAAGATTAAGATATAGTCTGTCCCCACTTCCCTGGTGGCTCAGTGGTAAAGAATCTGCCGGCAATGCAGGAGACACAGGAGACATGGGATCGATCCCTGGGCTGGGAAGTTCCCCTGGAAGAGGGCATGGCAATCCTCTCCAGTATTCTTGCCTGGAGAATCCCAAGGACAGAGGAGCCTGGTGGGCTACAGTTCATGGGGTCAAAAAGAGTCAGACACGACGGAAGAAATTGAGCACACACATACACTCACCACTTTCCAGGGACCCACAGTTTATTGGATTAGATATACATGTAAACAAATCACTATAAATCTATACAATATGGATGCATGTAATAATATAAAAATGAAAGAAAAAAAAGGATACTGGAGAAAGAATAACAGCATATGATTGTGGGATAGAAGTTAATGGTTAGGGAGCTTGGACAGAGGGTCACACCTGGGCAAAAATTTTTTTAAAAGGGTAGAAAATTGCCAGGAAGCTGGGGAAGCAGGAAGTGTGAGAGGGAGAAGGACAAGAAGAGAGAACAGAACATGGGAGGGCATTATGCTTTGGTAAAGTGACAGAAGTAAGAATCTAGGGGGCTCAGTGTAGTTGAAAATGAGGCTGGACAGGTGGGCTGGACAGGAGACACCAATAAAGTTGCTTCCTGGGATTAGACGTTGGTTCTAACCCCTTTTTAGGACTTGGTAATTACTGGAAACAGTTGTAATTTTAATCAATCATGTCAGGGCTTTACAATTTAGAACTTATGGGCATGTCCACACTTTCTTTTGTTCTTTATGAATAATCTTTATGAAAAATTATTCTTTATGAATAATCTTTATGAATAATATCTGAATTCAGCAGTTCCACTGGCTTTTTCACAGGCTCTACTCTTGGTATGTTTTGATTGATAAACTAGTAATATAAACAGTAATGGAGGTCTACGACATGGTTCCTGTAGACACTCGGTTAGCTGTGCGTGTCTAGAGGCTTTGAACACTGACACACTGTCATTTAGTTGGCACAGTTATCAGCTGAGTCGGGCAGAGGGGACTGAAGCCTGGAAGTTGTCGATTTCTACATCAGTGGTCACTAAGACAAGCACTGCTGTCTGTACCATAATTCTTCATTATTAGGTAACAGATCCTTCTTCTTCTCAGGCAGTGTTATTGTACCACATATCAAGGTAAGGAGTGGCTTAGAACTTCTGTTAAACTAAGAATTAGAAGACCGGCCTATGGTGAAGATACTTGTAAATTATAAGTGAAAAGAAAAATTAAGCTGACATGCGACTAACTTGAGAAACTGCTCAGTAGTAAAAATGCTTTTAGACACAATTTCTTTTTGCACGTGGATATGATTCAGCAGCTTTCTTCTCAAGGTCTCTCAACAACTTTGTACCAATCATGGCTTCGCTAGCCAGACTTCTAGTAGGCCTTTGAGGGGCATTGTGAATCGTACCCCTTGAAAGGGTGGTTCTGCAACTCAAAGTTCCACTAGACTTTCATCTGACACTGAAACTGTTTTCTTCTCTGCCTTATGCAGAGGATTTCACACTGCCATCCCATATTAAGGAACAATGGACTGAACTGACTGCAAAGGACTGGGCAATATAAAGTACTATGTAAATGGTACTTAACAATAATATAGTATTCTGGAGTCCCGACAGTATGGGCAAGTCAACACTGTACATTAGCAATTCGAAGCAACACACAACCAGTGAAGCAATTAAAGAGTTTAAGGTAAACTGTGTTTTAATATTCATTGAGATGATTATATGTGAATATCAGAAAGCACAAGGAATTCATTTTCCTTTTATGATATAAAAAATGGAACCTACATAAACAAAAGAACACAATAATTAACAGGCTGTTCATCTCTTTGATTCTTAAAATTTAAATAGACAATAAATTAGGTCCATTTATTCAGTGATTCCTAGAGAGAGAGGTCTGGATTGGGAATGAAGCTCCAGGTTTTGGCCCTAGCTTTGGCCTATCAGCTGCAAAGCTAGGCAGCCTGGGTTCAAATCTCCCACCTGACTTGTTGGATGTATGCCCTGGGGCAAAGCATATGGCCTCCTATAGCCATTTCTATTACATGGAGGTGATAGTTGCTTCTACTTTATGCATGAAGAAAAATATATTCCAAGCATGGACACACAGCAAGTACTCTAGAGCTTTTAGATACTTTGATTCTTATTTACAAGCTATATTCCCTTGGGCAGAACTGAAATCATTTATCATCTTTGAGGCCAGTTCTTTTTAAAGTTATGGAGACTAGACAAGAAGAACAAAGATAATAAATGAACAGAGAGAGAAAGTTCAATGCCCAAGCACTTGAAGCTGAAGACCTTTTCTCAAGATTCACAACCTCCCTCAACAACATATGGAAGGCTCAGAGAAACCCTCAGTAAAGAACCTCATATACTTTTTTTAACCTAACATTTTAAACTTTAACATGAAATACTTATATTTTTTCAGAATACCTGTTAATATCTCTTAGAACAGTTTGAGATGTATTTGATTAAACTTTATCCATGGTCTTATTCTGGTCTACTCTAAAAGAGTGGATCTTTTAAAAAATTAATTTTTTAATTTGGAAATCATTTCAAACTTTCAGGAAAAAATGTAAGGATGGAAATAGTTCAAAGGATACTCAAAATTCTTGCCTAGAATTCACCTATGTAAACATTTGCAACATTTGTTTTATTCTTTATCAAAATCTATCTATCTATACATCTATCATCTCACTATGAATAATATTATTTTTGGAACATTTAAGGATAAGTTACATACAATGTGGCTCTTCATCCCTAAATACTTCATTGTGTATTTCCTAATATGGACAGTCTCTCACATTTCAATGGTGCAATGATCAACTTCAATAAATTTAACATTGATACAGGACTCTAATATATTGTCCAATCCAATTTTTTAAATTGATCTCATAATATCCTTGATAACATATTTCCCTCCAGTATAGGATGTAGGTCAGATACATTTAATTATCATGTTTCTTTAGCCTCCTTTTAATCTGTAACATTTTCACCAACTATCATTGTCTTTAATGACATTGTTATTTTCTGTCTTTTTAAATTATATTTCTCAGCTTCGGTTTGTAGGATGATTTCTGCATGAAATTTCAGATTTAGTTTATTCATTCTTGGCTAGAAGACTTCCCATGTAATGTGTGTCCATCTCAGAGTATCACACCTAGAGATTCATGATGCCACTTATTTTTCATTGTGATAGTATTTTTATTCATGTGGTCAAAGTGTTATTGATTTCTCCACTATACAATTGTTGTTTTTTCTTCCTTACCATTAATAATCAATCTGTGGGATATAATTTAAGGCCATGTGAATATGTTGCTCCTTGTCAAAATTCCCTCTTAGATTTAGCATATAGTGATAATTTTTGCCTGACCCAATCTTTCTATAATGTTTACAATGCTGACATTCCAGCTTCAGCACTCTTTTCACATGTATGAGTTGGTAATTTGCATTCAAACTTAAGCAGGAGCCTTCCTTTTTATCTATGTTTTAAAATTTATTTATTTTTTAACTAAAGGATAATTGCTTTACAGAATTTTGTTGTTTTTTATCAAACCACAACACGAGTCAGCCATAGGTATACATATATCCCCTCTCTCTTCATCTTCCCTCCCATCTCCTTCCCCATCCCACCCCTCTAGGTTCATACAGAGCTGCTGTTTGAGTTTTCTGAGCCATACAGCAAATTCCCATTGGCTATCTATTTTACATACGGTAATGTAAGTTCCCATGTTACTCTTTCCATACATCTCACCCTCTCCTCCCCTCTCCCCATGTCCATAAATCTATTCTCTATGTCTGTTTCTCCATTGCTACCCTGTAAATAAGTTCTTCAGTACCACTCTTCTAGATTCCATACATATGCATTTGAATATGATATTTATCTTTCTCTTTCTGACTTACTTCACTCTGTGTAACAGGCTCTAGGTTCATCCGCCTCATTAGAACTGACTTAAATGCATTCCTTTTTATGGCTGAGTAATATTCCATTGTGTATATGTACCACAATTTTTTTATCCTTTGTCTGTCGATGGATATCTAGGTTGCTTCCATGTTCTAGCTATTGTAAATAGTGCTACAATGAACAATGAGATACACGTGTCTTTTTCAATTTTGGTTTCCTCAGCGTATATGCCTAGGAGTGGGATTGCTGGGTCATACTGTGGTTTTATTCCTAGTTTTTAAGGAATCTCCATGCTGTCTTCCATAGTGGCTGTATCAATGTACATTCCCACCAACAGTACAAGAGCATTCCCTTTTCTCCACACCTTTTCCAGCACTTATTGTTTGTAGACTTTTTGATGATGGCCATTCTGATCAGTATGAAGTGATATCTCATTGTAGCTTTGATTTGCATTTCTCTAATAATAAGTGATGTTGAGCATCTTTTCATGTGTTTGTTAGCTGCCTGTATATTTTCTTTGGAGAAATGTCTGTTTAGGTTTTTTCCCCACTTTTTGATTGGATTGTTTTTCTGGTACCAAATTATATGAGTTGCTTGTATATTTTGGAAATTTATCCTTTGTCAGTTGTTTCATTTGCTATTATTTTCTTGCATTCTGAGGGTTGTCTTTTTAACTTGCTTATAGTTTCCTTTGCTATGCAAAAGCTTTTAAATTTAATCAGGTCCCACTTGTTTACTTTTGTTTTTATTTCCATTACTGTAGGAGGTGGGTCATAGAGGATCTTGTTTTGATTTATGTCAAGTGTTCTGCCTATGTTTTCCTCTAAGAGTTTTATAGTTTCTGGTCTTACATTTAGGTCTTTAATCCATTTTGAGTTTATCTTTGTATATGGTGTTAGGAAGTGTTCTAATTTCATTCTTTTACATGTAGCTATCTAGTTTTCCATCTATAGCACCATTTATTCGAGAGGCTGTCTTTGCCCCATTGTATATTCTTGCCTCCTTTGTCAAAAATAAGGTACCCATAAATGCATGGGTTTATTTCTTGGCTTTCTATTTTGTTCTGTTGGTCTATATTTCTGTTTTTGTGCCAGTACCATACTGTCTTGATGACTGTAGCTTTGTAGTATAATCTGAAGTCAGGAAGGTTGATTCCTCGAGCTCCATTCTTCTTTCTCAAGACTGCTTTGGCTATTCAGGGTCTTTGTGTTTCCATATGAATTGCCATTTTTTTTGTTCTAGTTCTGTGAAAAATGCTATTGTTAATTTGATAGGGATTGCATTGAATCTGCAGATTGCATTTGGTAGTATAGTCATTTTCACAATATTGATTCTTGCTACCCAGGAATATGTAATTATCGGTCCATCTGTTTATATCATCTTTGATTTCTTTCATCAGAGAAAGACACTGATTCTTCATCAATGTCTTGTAATTTTCTGTGTACAGTTCTTTTGTCTCCTTAGGTAAGTTTATTCCTAGATATTGTATTCTTTTTGTTGCAATGGTGAATGGGATTGATTCCTTAATTTCTCTTTCTGATTTTTCATTAGTATATAGAAATGCAAGTGATTTCTGTGTATTGATTTTGTATCCTGTAACTTTGCTAAATTCACTGATTAGCTCTAGTAATTTTCTAATACTATCTTTAGAGTTTTCTATGTACAGTATCATGTCATCTGCAAACAGTGGGAGCTTTACTTCTTCTTTTCAGTCTAGATTCTTTTATTTCTTTTTCTCCTCTGATTGCTGTAGCTAGGACTTCCAAAACTATGTTAAATAACAGTGGTGAAAGTGAACACCCTTGTCTTATTCCTGATCTTAGGGGGAATGCCTTCAGTTTTTTAGCATTGAGAATAATGTTTGCTCTGTTTCTCTTTGTTTTTAATTATTAATATGGACTCATGAATTCTTATTTTTTCAATAATTTAATTTTGTTTTTAATGATTGTAGTCAACAAATTGTCACAGATCTGGTCTAAGAAGTCCCTTCAAATAGACTTATTTGTTCTTGTGACATAACCCATCATTTTTGACACTTCTGGCATAACAAAATATTCCAGGGTCATCTTGTATGTTCTCTGCTCCAGCCCTGGAGTAAGCTACCTCTGGTTTTAGAGAAACTAGAAATGCTCATTGCTTTTTGTGTGTCATTATTTCTTGGCTCTAAAAAAGGATTTCCTAGTATCTAAATGGGGCTTCCCAGGTGGTGCTAGTGGTAAAGGACCCACCTGCGAATGTGGGAGACATAAGGGATGCAGGTTCGATCCTTGCATCAGAAAGATCCCCTGGAGGAGAGCATGACAACTCACTCCAGTATTCTTCCCTGGAGAATCCCCATGGACAGAGAAGCCGGTGGGCTACAGTCCATAGGGTCACAAAGAGTCAGACATGACCGAAGTGACTTAGCACTTAGTATCCAAATAGCATAACATTAGATAGATGGATGGGTAGGGAATTTTTCAGCCAACTTTAAAATAAAAATCTGGTGATGGTATGACAAAAATTTGGTGGTCATCTGGTCTGACTCTTAACTGATGCAAGAATCCGATCGACAAATATAGTAAACCTCTGTATTAGTTGGATTCAATATCACCAAATCATGTAGAATTTTTTCATTTGTATCTTAGACCTTGTGATAAATGTATAAAATTTCCAATTAATATCTTCTCCACTTACACATTCTATTTTCCTCACTTTCTTTTCTCAGGCAAATTAAGATATTCTCAACCAATTAGTGAGTACAAAATCTCAATATATTTTTTAGGACTTTGCACAAAACATAAATTGATTTGGTGTAGGCTAAAAATAATGAAAATTTATAAAATTTGCCATAAAGATATAAAAATATCTGGAAAGACGGAAGTGCACGTTAGACTCACATATCATGAAAGGCTGTGATCCAAAGACTGTGAGGATCTTCCCATTTTGGCTTCTTTTCAAATATGTGCCTCATTCTTCTATCTTTAAATCCAGCTTTCCCTCTTTCTATAAACATGTCTCTCACAATCCCTGAATTTATAGGTTATGGTTTTTGCAACATGTAGAAATAATCTAACTGTAGATTATTAAGATTTAGACATCTAAATCTTAATTCCATAAGTAGGGTAAGAGGATCTGATTGGTTGAACCTTAGGTTGGGTGTCCACACCAACTGAATCAGCCATGGTCATGGAATATAAGCATGGCTGGCATTGTGCATGTCTGTGAATCATAGAATGTTGTTTTAAGATAAATCAGGAGTCCTTGTGCATTGGGCAGAACACCACAAAAAAGGGGTGTATATATGCTCACTTATATGTCATAGTCAATGTGGAATTTTCCTAAAAATATTAACTAAAGGAAGCATGCCAGGATGAGGATTTTCACTGGAAAAGGAAGATATAAGTATCCTCAATATATGAAAAACTGTTTTCCCTTAACAAGGTTAAAGGAGTATAAAAGAGCCATGGAGTAGGTTCATAAGCTCTCAGAACCCCCTTCAGAGGGTGGATGTAGATTAATAGTGAGGGATGAACAATAGGAGGGCCAGTGAATTTTACTTTGCTTTTTCCTCACTTACTATTGGTAAGACATTGCATTTTGTAAACTTTATAGTATTACATGCGTTATTATCATAACCACCAGGGCAACCTGGCACATGGGTTTCACTGATGTTTTACTTACTAGTGAATTATTTAGGGTCCTTTAAAGTACTCCTTGGAAGGAAAGTTATGACCAACCTAGAGAGCATATTGAAAAGCAGAGACATTACTTTGTCAACAAAGGTCCGTCTAGTCAAGGCTATGGTTTTTCCAGTGGTCATGTATGGATGTGAGAGTTGGACTCTAAAGAAAGCTGAGTGCCAAAGAATTGATGCTTTTGAACTGTGGTGGAGAAGACTCTTGAAAGTCCCTTGGACTGCAAGGCGATCCAACCAGTCCATCCTAAAGGAACTCAGTCCTGAATATTCATTGCAAGGACTGATGCAGAAGCTGAAACTCCAATACTTTGGCCACTTTATGTGAAGAGCTCACCCATTTGAAAAGATCCTGATACTGGGAAAGATTGAGGGCAGGAGGAGAAGGGAAGACAGAGGATGAGATGGTTGGATGGCATCACCGACTCAATGGACATGGGTTTGGGTGAACTCTGGGAGTTGGTGATGGACAGGGAAGCCTGGCGTGCTGCAGTCCATGGGGTTGCAGAGTTGGACACGAC
This sequence comes from Capra hircus, assembly GCF_001704415.2. NCBI lineage: Eukaryota > Metazoa > Chordata > Mammalia > Artiodactyla > Bovidae > Capra > Capra hircus. The sequence goes on from NC_030814.1 coordinate 23,040,140, forward strand.
TGAGTGACTGAACTGAACTGAAATGAAAGGGGTCAGAACCAGAGATGTCAGAGGCCAGAGTGTTCTTACGGAATCAACTCTGTACATTGTGGAGGCAGATTATCTCAGAAAGCCTGGTCACCACTCACTTTACTGGAGAATTATTGGAGCAGCAGGAGGTAATAAAACTATTTTTTTAAAATGTGTGTGGCCCTTTAAATTACATAGAACCCTTTCATACATCATATTTTATTAGATTTTCATTAAAAAAATCTGGTTGGTGAAATCTGACAGCCCTGGCTTTGTCAACTCCATTTTACATGTGAAACTAAAACTTGAAGAAGCTGTGCCAAAAGCACAGAACACAAGTAGGTGAACGTTGACTCATATGTGGGTTCCGTGACCCTTCTCCACTGTGGCCAAGCCCACAATACTCAGGAGGATCAATCAAGAGTTGAAATCCTGACTTTGTGTTTGGTTAGAACAGGCCTGGTGCTGAGGTAGGGGGCTGGCTGATGACTACATGGCACACGAACAAACAAGGAACATGCTAGATTTTGATTCTAGGGGCTCAAGCAAAAGGAAACCTCCCAGACTTTCTCAATGGGTAAAGATTTGGCCCAGCACCTGAAGATTATAAGTATACTTTGGCTTTATAAGATCACATATTTGTTATTTTTTCTCTCTACAAAATGGATATTTTATTTTTCACTACATCTGCTTTGAAATGTAAAATGTTAAATGAAAAAAAAAATCAGAGTTGCATTTGCTGTAAATTCAGAACAAGAATGCAGGAATAGCTTGAAATTACTGATATTTCAACAAGGAGCCTTTCCTAATGAGAGGATTATGTACTGAACACTGCATGAGAAAGAACAGGGTCAAAACGATGCTCCAGGAATGATGCCTTTTGCTGAATTTGTGCCCTGGCTGTGTCTCTGGCTTTTCCCTCATGCTCAAATGCACGGTTTCCCAGGCAGGGAAAGGCATCTTCTCTTCTTTGGACACCCTTGGCACTCTCTCTTTTGTACAGGTTGTGTTTATAACAGGCACTTAGCAACATGTTTTCTACCCTTGTTTTTCAGCCACCACTGTGTGCTTCCAACATTGATTTTGATTTTTATCTTTGAAGCCTACCCATACCGTTTGCTGGATTTTAAATGCTGGTGTGGCTGGATGACAATCCCCAGGAAGACGTGCACTACATTTCAAGCTTTTATGCTACAACTGTGACGTGCCATCAGTTGTCAGACACAGACCGGTGTGACTTCCAGCTCAAAGTCCTTTGACATTGCCAGTGGAAGGAAGCTGGAAAATGGTACCTGGGGAATTGTACTTTATGATTAAAATCCCTGAACCAACTTCCTTCACATCATATGAGAAAGGAAAGAAGACAGGTGCAATCTTAAACAAACCCACACTTAAAAAAAAAAAAAATCAAAGAAAAGTTCTACTGGCTGCCAAGACACGTAAAATCCCAAGTATCTGCCAGCAGTCTAGAGGACCACTATGTTTGAAACTGTCCGCATCCCTCAAACACATTACAATAAAGAGGTCATGTCTTAATCAAATGCAACGTACTTCTTGCTAGTTTGAGTTTAAGCACTGGGTCTGCTTTGTTGCGTGCACTCTTTCTGATATTGTTAAGCAAGGCAGGAGACCTCTAGCAGTTCGGCAGTGGGGTGGGGAGGAGAGTCTTTTTCAATGTAATGGCCGTATTTTAGTTAACATGTTGTCAGTCTTTAATGACTAGTGGTGTAACAGCTGGTTTTGATGTAATTTCTTTTGAGACCACTAGATTACAAGCAGTTTATTGCATTCTTCCTCTCAGACTGCTCCCTGGATACAACCTAAAGTCAAAAGGTTAAAGGTCTAAAGCCATAATCTAAAGGATTTGTCATCATTTAACAGGTCACTTGTTGCTATGTACTATGCAAACTGAAAAATTTTTAGTGAGTCTGCCATTCTGATATTTATATAAGTATATACGTATACACATATATAAGTTAAAGTATACGTATATATGTATACAATTTTCTATTTCAACAAAAATAAATTGATGCTATACAAGAGGAGACCAATTTTCAGATATCAAAAAGTAAGCTCTCAATGTGTATGTATGTGGAAGTCTTCCTAAGGGTGAAGGGATAAGCAATTAATTTAACTTTCACTGAAAGGATCTGAAATTGAGAAATTAACTTCTGCAGAAACATGGTAAGATGACATGGAATCTGTGAAAGAGCCGTAGGTAACACATCCAAAACTAAAAGTGAGAGAGACAAAGGAAGGGGGTCAGACAACTTAGGAGGTGCCAGAGGTCACGGAGCCCTATTGTTGGTTCATTGCAGATTTGTAGCTTTTCAATCTGTCAGAGTCTGGCAGTCCAGCTATGCTGTACTAGCCAAGGGCTCTCTTTTGTTTAAGGAAGGAGTCATTCTTTGAAGACTGAACTTGGTAAAACAGAGACAGAAAAACCAGAAGAAAATGTATGAAACAGAGCCTTTTTCCTTCCAGACATCAAGGGTGGGTTTGAGGGAGTTTGTGGACCTATGTGGAAATCTGATAGAAATAGAGCTGGTGTCCATTGTTGAATTTTATGCCAGTTTAGAATGTCTCTCTCTTTTTAGTATTAAAAATTTTATGTTTTTGTATTTCTCACCAAGTGCTTTAAAAGAATTCTGGAAACGTTCTTAGTTTGGAGTCTTTGGAACTCAAGGCTCATCAACAGCATCACCACTCTGGTGCCTGCCTCAAGATGGTGGCACATTTTATGAGTTCCTTCAAACCCATTTTCTGAGTATCTGTTGCCCTCTAGGGACTCCAGTATGAAAAGGAACATCCCGTATGGCTGTTTGGCAGGAATCAATGCCTTTGGTTTCTTTCCCCATTACTCATTCAAATTTAATCTCAATTTTTATTCTTGTAAACCAGTTTCCAGTATTTCTGTGACTTGAGTAAAATTGATAAAAATAATCAACTTCAATTACCCTTCCAAACTCGAGATATATGGCAAGCATTATAATGTGATAATTTGGATTATTTTCTATTTGGTTCTGCGAGTTTGACAGAAATAGAAAAATAGTTGAACTCTTAAATCACTGTGTCTACTTTGAAATTTTGGAATCCTCATTTTCATGGTAGGCAGCAATCTGTTTCTAATGGTCTTCTGTAAAGGTAGTATAGTAATGAAGATGATTGCCTGAGAAACAATTATGGGATAGAAAAGAATGGACTGAGTAGTAATTGGGCTTCCCTGATGACTCAGACAGTAAAGAATCCACTTGCAATGTGGAAGACCTGGGTTCAGTCTCTGGGTTGGGAAGATCCCCTGGAGGAGGGCATGGCAACCCACTTCAGTATTCTTGCCTGGAGAATCCCCAAGGACAGAGGAGCCTGGTGGGCTACAATCCATGAGGTTGCAAAGAGTTGGGCATGGTTGAGCAGCTAAGCACATAGTAGTAATAATATTAAAAGATTTCTGCGTTGAAAAATTGTGTTTTGTTAGATTTCAAGTAAACTTTTATGAGAAACATGTTTAATTGGGAGTCACATTCATGTTAAGCCTATAGTTTATTCACGGAAAAGGAACAACCAATATTAGCTGGGCATGTTTTAGACCATGTGAGCATGTCTTCTTGGGCCCAGCTGACTACATATGTGCCTGTCCTGAAGGCAATAATCAATAGGCCAGACAGCTACCTATGAGGTAGCCTAGGGCGGAAAAGGATTCTGAAATAGAAAATACCTTGACCAGTCTGATGCTCACTTTAAAGATATTTGGGAGATACGAAGACTATCTGAGAGTTGGCAGCTAATCGTGACAATTGTAATGCTAAAGTGCATGAACTAGAATTATAATGACAGAGAAGCTGTGAAGTAGAGAAAGATGCAGAGTAAATTCAGATGGTAGGAAGCAAAGAAGAGATCACAGGAAAATAACCAAAGATGAAGAGAGAACTATGTTATTCTAATGGTCAGCACTAAGGTAAATTTCTGTAGAAACTGGTGACAGTGATCCCTACAGCTGATACGAAAAAATTCAGAATGACCTTCTAGTCTAGCCTCTTTGAGAACAGGCTGTAGTAGCTCAGTTCCTTGCTAGTTCCATTCTTTCTACTACTTGGGGTAACTTAATTGCACCTAAAAGAGCCAGGCTCCATTCCACTTAATAGAATTCCTATGGTGAAAGTACGAAAAAAAATCTTTTTTAGTTAATCAAGGAAAGGAAGTTTTTCTCCGGTATATTGCTCATGCAAAAATTATTTGGATCTGGAAGGATGTTAGACTAAAATTGTCTTAAGTGTTTATGAACCTAGGTAAGGTGGGAGGATCTGTTATAAAAGCAGACATTAATGTATGTAAAATAAATAGCTAGTGGGAAGTTACTGTATAGCATGGGTGTACAGTAACTCTGAGACAAGCCAAAGGGAGGGGATGGATTGTGGGGTTGGAGAGAGGTTCAAGAGGAAGGGCACATGTGTATATTTATGGCTGATTCATGCTGCATGGCAGAGAACAACACAGCATTGCAAAGCAGTTATCTTCTGATTGAAAAATTTTTTAATGCAAAAAAAAAAAAAAAAGCAGACATACTCTTTGCTGCCATTCTTTGCTGTCTCTTCAACACAGGTTATTTAATTTCTTGGAGCCTGTTTACTCAGTGTCATTTAGGAAACAAGTTGTAGAAAGGTTTAAAAACATATGTGATATTATCTTCTTTAAGTGAAAGAAATTGCCCAAATAGAAAGGATTGCTACTTTGTCTGAGTCACCATCTGAATTAACACTGCCTAGCAATGCAACCGGGCTGGGGGCGGAGGGTGGTGGGTGGTGGCGCTTCCCTGGTGGCTCAGCTGGTAAAGAATCTACCTGGGTTTGATTCCTGGGTCGGGAAGATCTCCTGAGAAGGAGTAAGCTACCCAGTATTCTTGGGTTTCCCTGGTGGCTCAGACAGTAAAGAATCCACCTGCAATGTGGGAGACCTGGGTTCAGTCCCTAGGTTGGGAAGATACCCTGGAGCAGGGCATGGCAACCAACCCACTCCAGTATTCTTGTCTGGAGAATCCCATGGATAGAGGAGCCCTAGTGGGCTAGAGTCCATGGGGTAGCAAAGAGTCAGACACAGCTGAGCAGCTAAGCACAGTGCACCAACCCTAAACTTGTTACTTCACCTCTTGGAACTGAAGTTGTTTTACCTTTACTAATTCTTTGTGTGTGTGTTTTTTAATCTCAATTTCTGAGAAAGGTTCTTTAATTCTACCATTGCTGTTATAAACTTGTGGATTTCTCCTCATTATCCTGTTGAGTTTTGCTTTATATGTTTTGATGCTATGTTGTTAAAGCACATGGAAATTCAGGATTGTTAAATCTTATGGGCAAATGTGTTTGTTATATGGTAACATTCTACGTTTTTAATCCTGCTTTTTAACTTAAGGTCTATTTTGTCTAATGTTTGTATTGTGACCCCAGATTTCTTAGATTAGTATTTTCCTGGAGTACACTTTTCCAATGCTTTTTCTGTTCTTTACTTTCAAACTTTCTGCACTTTCATGGAAGATAGTAGAGCACTGTGGTTAAGAACATGGCCTCCAGAACCAGACTGACTCTTATTTATAGCCGTGTACCTTGGGCTAGTTACTCAAACTTTCTGTGCTTCTGCCTTTTCATTTGAAAAGTGGGAATAATAATAGTACTTACTTCATAGGTTTATGAGACTTCCCTGGTGGCTCAATTGGTAAGCTTGCAGTGCAGGAGCCCTGGGTTCAATCCCTGTGTTGGGAAGATCCACTGGAGAAGGAAATGGCAACCCACTCCAGTATTCCTGCCTGGGAAATCCCATGGACAGATAAGCCTGGAGGGCTACATTCCAAGGGGTCTCAAGAGTTGGACATGTCTTAGCGACTAAACCACCACCACCACCACCACATAGGTTTATGGTGAGTGTTAAATACATTAATATAGAAAAATCACTTAGAACTTCTCCTGTCATATAGTAAATATTCAACAAGTGCTAGTTATTTTATTCTTACTATAATGATAGTGGATCTCAGTGATTAAACACAGATTCTGGAGCCATACTGCCTAAATTTGAGTCTCTGTCCACCTTTTCTTAATATTAATACTCATGTCAAGGATTGTTGTGACGATAAATGAAGTATTAGATGTAAAAGTGCTTAAAAGATTGCATAGTATGCAGGAAATGTTATCTATTATTATTAACTTTAGAATGAATCTTGGTAACTGCTTATGGTTGAATTCTTATTTCATCCAATCTGAGAATATCTAATTAACGCTTATTTATTGTATATTGTATCATATCTATAAATATATTTTCTCTTTTGTTTCCCACTTTTCTCCTGCTCTTTCTACAGTCACTTTTCTCTTCTAATAGTTTGGATGTTTGCATTGAGATTTTTTTTTTTTTTGCCAGCTTTAAAATAATTTAAATACAAGCTAGATTTAATAAAATCTATAATTAATTTTTTTCCATTTTTACCAATAGGATCTTTGGATGTTTCTGATTATCCATCGTCTTCCATTAGCTTCCATGTTATTGTTGTCTCTAAACCAGGAAATATACATTATATTAATTTCTTTTATAAATATATTATTTTTCACTCATATATTCATGTTTCCCAATATTTTGCTCATATTACTTCCTTTTAGTTTTGATTTCTAATGTTGTTCAGTTGCCAAGTTGTGTGTGACTCTTTGTGACACCGCGGACTGCAACATGCTAGGCTTTCCTGTCCCTCACCATCTCCTAGAGTTTGCCCAAGTTCGTGTCCATTGAATCAGTGATACCATCCAATCATCTCATCCTCTGTTGCCCCCTTCTCCTACTGCCTTCTTTCCCAGCATCAGGGTCTTTTCCAATGAGTCAGTGGCTCAGGTCAGGTGGTCAAAGTTTTGGAGCTTCAGCTTCAGCATCAGCCCTTCCAATGAATATTCAGAGTTGATTTCCTTTAGAATTGACTGGTTTGATCTCCTTGCAGTCCAAGGAACTCTCAAGAGTCTTCTCCAGCACCACAGTTGAAAAACATCAGTTCTTTGGCGCTCTACATATGGTCCAGCTCTCACATTCATGCATGACTACTGGAAAGACCATAGCCTTGACTACATGGACATTTGTTAGCAAAATGACAGCTTTGCTTTTTTAATACAGTGTCTAGGTTTGTCATAGCTTTCCTGACAAGGAGCAATTGTCTTCTAACTTCATGGCTGCAGGAACCAATAGCTCATAGTGATTAGTATCTAGAAATGGTAAATTCTCTCAGTTTTTAAATAGGAAATAATTTTTTTATTTTGCCCTCTTAAATGATAGTTTTAGATTAGCAACTCTTTTCTCTTTCTCTTTAAAGTATTATTCCATTGTCTTCTAGCACTTATCATACTTGATAAGAAATCTGTTCTCAGCCATTTGTACCTAATGTTTTATTCTTCTAATTGCTTTTAAAATTTTCTCTTTGTCTTTGAAGTTCTAAGTGTCTATATATGTATATATATATATACACACACACACATTTCCTATTTATTTATTTTTATCTATTATACCTGGAATTAATTGTAATTCCTTATTCTGAGTATTCATGATTTACATATATTTTTGAAATGTTAAGCCATAATCTTTAAATATTACCTTCCTTTGGTTCCCTCTATTCTTTCCTTCTACAGTTTCTGTGAGGTGTCTGTTGAACTTTCTCAGTCTTTGCTCCATGCTTCTTAATCTCTTTTCTCATATTTTCAGTCTCTTTGACTGTCTGTGCTGTACTGTAAGTGATTTCCTCAGATCTATCTTCTAGTGCATGTATTCTCAATTTAGTAATATTCTCAATTTAGTAATATTGAACCAGCTATCAAACCATCTATTGAATTTTTAACCTAAGAGACTACTTTTCATTTATAGAAGCTCAGTTTGGGTCTTTTTCAGTTTTAGCTGTTCATTTTTTCATAGCATGTTCTTTTATCATAATTTATATATTTTTAAATTTAATGTTTTAACCCAGTTTTCTAATGGTCTCTTTAAGGTCATTATTTGGAATGCTATTGTTGTTCCAAATGGCCTTGGAATACTATTATTCCTAGATTAGCTCCGCCCACTTTCTCATATGGTAAATCATATACTGTATGACTTGTAATTTTTGATTGTACATTTATCTTCACCTGCGGTTGTTTTTTAAGCGAGAGTTTCTGTGCCCTTGAGTTTGAAAGTGTCCAAATTCAACATTTTTGTGTTAGTTTCTGCTGAGAACCCTAAAGTTTTTATTGATCTCTAACTACCCTTAATCCTCATTTTTTCCCATGGATTTCACAATAACATGTGAAGCCTAATTCAGTTTGCAAACCCATGTGTGGGGAAGAACTGCAGATATTATTTCCTATGGCACTTTTTTTTTTTTTGCTTTCACTTTCCTATGTCTATGGGTAGAAATTGTACAAGTGTCCCAAAAGCTGGAGTTCCAGGAAGCCAGTTTTACATGTAGAAAGTTCAGCTTCAATGCCATACTTTAAATCAAGGCCGCATGTTTTGATACTGTCTGAATATTAAGATCAGAGTCCTTAACAGCAAGAGTTTATAATGAATCTCTTTCTAGCCTAACATAATGTCAACTAACATAGGTACATAGCTGTCTATAAGTTTCTTCTTCATTCATGGTGTCTGAGATCTTTTTTCTTTCTTAGAGGTTAATCATATATTTTAAAATTACTTTAAACATTTTATCCAGCAATCGTGTATTTATAACTGGATGAGAAAATAGTTCTCATTAACTCAGTGTGCCATGTAGGAAAACTGTGAAATGAAAGGGTTCACTGAAATTAGGGTTGCAAAATCAGTTTTATGTTGTATTCTATTCTTGATAATTGGTACTGGTTCTCTGGAGCATTGGGCTACCCACGATGTGAACCAAATTTGGGAACATGGAAAAGAATGCTGTGGTCAGTAGGTAGAATTATCATGAGGGTTTGGAGTGGTGAGTGCTATCATGCATGTCATGCATTTACTCACAAGGGTCAAATAAATTTCTAAGTCTTTTACAGCATTAAGTTTCTTTGATACCATAGTATGAAAGTGAATCTATAAGTCTTTGATTAATTTTTAAAAATCAATGAAATATTCTTGATTTTGTTTTTAGTTAAAAAAGAAGTTGAAAGCACACTGTGATTTCACTGTATAGTGTCTTCATCTTTGCAAATGTTACTCTGCACCAATCTTTTTCTAATACAACCTACCAACACTAAAGTCATTTCAAAGGAACAAAAAATGCTAAGATATTGGCTTCCAAAAGCAAAAGCCAAAGAATTCAAACATCTGATCCATCTTTTGTTCAAGGAATTATGCAGTTCCCTCAAACACATTCCATAAGTGAAGCACCAAGACTCGGACTTCGTGGCTTCTTCTGTGATTTTTAAATATGCCAACCTTTTTCGCCCTTAAAGGGAAAAAGTTTTTGTTTCCCTTAATTCATCATATTCTAATGGTTTCCTCTAATACCTTTTACACAAATGTATTACTCAGAGCGCTGTTGCAAGTGAATCAGAAGCAACTTCCTGTTTCTCTGCTCATTTCTAAATGATTCTATATATAAGTACCAGGAAGAGGGGTGTGGCACAAAATATCCCATAAAAACTGATATCCTGCGTTTCAAAAAGACTAATAAAACAACTTTCCCCCTTCCTTGTTTAAGATTTATTACCTGTATAACATCATCATGCATCATATAATATGTACCCATTGGACATTTGGAAAAATAGTTGGTATGGCAAACCTTTTTATCTGAAGAGTAATACTTGAATATTTTCTTAATGCCTTGATAGGAAAAGAGAAAATAAATAGCTGAGGAAGTGGAAGGAGAGTTGGGAAATCTTTCTAGTGCTGTTTTCCAGGTTAGTAGAATAAAAAAGAAACGTGTATATCTCTTTTGTTTAGCAATATTCTAGTTGGCTTCCCAGTGGCTGAGCAGTATGAATTGCCTGCAGTGCAAGAGACTCAGGAAACATGGGTTTGATCCCTGGGTCAAAAAGATCCCCTAGAGGAGGAAATGGCAACCTACTCCAGTATTCTTGCCTAGAAAATCCCATGGACAGAGGACCCTGGCAAGCTATAGTCCATGGGGTCATAAAGAGTTGGATATGACTGAGCATACAGCTATCTTTTAGTTTCATCTGGTTCAGATAAGATTAGTGATGTACTGATAAATGTAAACAACCTCTGTTGGTAGCTTTTACCAGTTTTTGAGATTCTTTTCCCATGGTCAATTTTGAAATATCGGTTTGATGTCACTGAGCGTGGAGTTTGGAAGAGACACATAAAAGCAGCTCTCATGAGCTGATGAGGGCTGGCTCCAGCACACCAGTGAAAAGAATGCCAGTTTTTATTTTTATTATTTTTATTATTTTTTTCCTTTTTTTTTAAATTTTAATTTTTACTTTACTTTATTTTACTTTACAGTACTGTATTGGTTTTGCCATACATTGACATGAATCCGCCACGGGTGCACATGAGTTCCCAATCCTGAACCCCCCTCCCACCTCCCACCCCATATCATCTCTCTGGATCATCCCCGTGCACCAGCCCCAAGCATCCTGTATCCTGAGAATACCAGTTTTTAGAAGAAAGGAATCTTGTATATCCTATTAATATTATGTGTAATGAAAATAAACTTTTAAAAAGTTGGCTATTAAAACCTTAAACTTTCTATACCAAACTAGTATCAATTCTTAGCAATTTGTAATGACAGAAAGAGAAATTATTATATGGGTGAGATTAAATGCATGAATATACCCAAACACTATTAATCAGGTTTAAGTTTCTATATTATATAAAATCTTTAATTTAAACATCAAGCAAGTAACAAAAGAAAGAACATGATTTTTCCTACATTTGCTTCCATCCCTACCCACAGCACTAAAAGTCACAGATAACCCACAGTCTGAAAAATAACATTTACATGATTGATAGTAAAACAAATCTGCACAAAGACTTAATCTTTTAGAATATTGACTTCATTGGCAGAAATTTGTGTATTTGATTCTATTTTTGCATGATATAATTTGTCCCAAGATTTCAAACAATAATTGTTAGTTAATTTTATTTATTCATTCATTCATTCATTTAATAATATTTTTTGAGGTACTATTATGTGCTAGGTGCTATTCAAGATACCGGGACCCAGAATGGAACAAAACAAACAAAAATCTCTACCCTCATGTCCCTTACATCTTGGGGAGGAACAGCAAACAAGATGAATAAGCAAAATATATAATATAATAAATGGGGATCATTGCTAAGGAGACAAAATAAGGAAGGGCAATATTATGGATTCGATGTTAAAATTTAGATGGGTAAATAGAGAAATAGCTGTAATCATAAAAAGAAATCACCAAGGTCTTGACCTTTGGCTTGTCTCAGTCTATGAAGAACTCTACTGACCAACTCATGCACCCAAAGCTAGTTCTGAAAAACAGCAAATTTCTAAAGCCCTTGAATAGGCATTTCTTTAGTCTGAAACTACAGAAGAAAGAAAGCACATCTAATGATGCATTTAAGAGATAGAGCCTGTAAGGGGACATTCTATAATGAGATGGGAGAAGAGTTTTCTTTGTCTTCACTAAAAAAGGCCCAGGGAGGAGAAGGTCAACAGGAACAAAAGGGAGGAGAAAGCGTGTATTTCTCTTGGTTCCTTTTTTTTTTTTTTCTAATTTAAATAATAAATAAGTTAAACATGTTGAAGATTTTATGTAAAGATTTTGAGATAATGAATTCAAAATTGCTCTTAAAAATTAGAACATATTGCCAGAAACTGTGAAGAGCATTCTCGTTTCCTGATTCATGAACAATTTCAGGGATTTCTAGCGTAACTACTACAGAGCATCTGGAAAGCCGAGGAAGGGTGTGAGTACACTAAAATAAGGAAATGGGTGGAAACTCTTGGGCAATATTTTGGTATAATGTAATTTTTATAACCTGTTTAAACCCACTCCTTATACTTAAAAATCACTGAAGATTAAAAGTCATTAAATTTATGAAGTTTTACTCAACTCCAATTATACAGTGTGCCATGAATGGGCAAAATAAAACACATATTTCAATGACTGTGAGTCCTATCTTTTAGTTTAGACCACGAGCCCTTTGGAATTATTTTTTCCTTGTTGTAAATGCTGAGATGGGGGTGGGGTGGAGATTTGGCGAGATTCAGTACAGGGCAAAGGGGATGAATTTGATCTTGGTAATTCAGGGCCTGGGAATTTAAGTGGATTTCAGAGCATGCACTTGGGCACCTCACCTTTTATTTAAACAAATAGAAAATTGGCACGTGAATGGCTCAGAAAGAGTTTGAGCTTGCCTCAGATGCAATCTATGGAGCAGGAGAATCCAATTTGATGACAATTTGAAAGAGAAAATTTTACCAAAACAACATATAGGGCTTTTTGCTCTCTAAAAAGCGTTCTTTTGGCAAAGTGCCTGCTTTCACATTAGCCTCACAAACAGCCCGCTTATGCTGTTTTCTTTATGCAATTTACATTTTATGCTTTTTTTTTCGTTTCACAAGTTTAATTTAAAAGTGCCTCTACAGTATTATTTATGTTTTATTTTATCCTCATTATGGCAGTTTCTAAAATAAAATATACTAATGCTTAGTTTAGTTTTTTTTTTTTTTTTAATACTGTGAAATCCTGTGTACTGCGATTGTGGTAATAGACTAAATGAAAAACACCACAAGGGGAAAAAATTGAAGATGCATAGAAACTTGGGAAGCTACACTGGTAATACATCTGTTTTATGGTAAAGTACATCAACTGCCATTAAACTGTATGTTCCTCTTTCTCTGTTGCTTTAAAGAAGAGAAAAACCAATAATCCCTAAGATGCCACATTTTGTCAAACCAAAACATTGCGGCAATTTTTCCTTATTACACTAATCACAGACATTCTCAATATTATTTTAATAAATAAGTAAAGAAATCAATGGCTCCCTAATTGATGGAAACTCTTGGTGTGGTTGTATAAAGTTCAGGCGTTTAATAAGCAAATGTCCTCTCAGCAACTCCAAATGGCTTCAGTTCCTATTGAACACAATTCTCTTTTCAGATCATTGATGTGAAATGATTCTATTGACGCTAGCTATTGAGGAAAACCTTTAGTTGGAGGGAACTATGTCCAACATTTATCTCTATTGGTGGAATTTTTTCATTTTATTTATTCTTCTTTTATTTTTTTATCTGAGAAGGAAAAAACAAAGATCAAACGCATCGACAGAACAAAGCGACAGAGTTCACACCAATGTACAGGGATGGGAAGATTCTACTCTGATTTGCTCTGAAAAGCCCCGATGCACTTTCCCATACCCAGGCGTTAACAGTGGAGGCCTCGGTTACTTCTGCACAATGACGCAGATATGCGTCTCTCACTTAACTTGCAATCTCTGGCCATATCTCTGGAACTTCCTTTTTCTTCTTATTTCCAGTCTTCTTAATTTAAAAGTGGGAGGTAAAATTTAGAAATGAGCATGAGTGCAGTTGCTTCTTAGATTTGGAGGTGGAGTGGTCCTTCTCATCCTTGGCAGGTGAGTGTTTGATTAAGGGTCGGCCCTGAAATTGCTTGGACTGGCTGTTTTTATTCCAAGTCATGATACCAGTTGAGTAAAGACACTCAGAAAAGCCCTTCTGAACCTTGCAGGGTTTCTCTTCTCTCTGGCGTTTGAAGTCAGTGCTTACTACGTATCTACCATCCACCGGTCCTTTAATCAGTGTCCAGCCTGTCTCATGAGAATAGCCCCAGGATGGTGCCCCAGACCAGACTATGGGCAGCACCCCTTTGTCCCTCTCACATGGATGGGACATGATTCCACAGGATTAGCCAACAATTATATGCTCTGAACTGATCAATTCAGTCAATTTACTGTGCAAAGTAAATTGATCCTTCAGAACAAAGGCCTCTGTCAGCAGGGAGCTACCTGAGAAAGCAGCATGCCTGTGTAAACAGTTCTGTCCTTGTCCCAGTGTGTAGTGGCCCTGCGCCATATGGTGCCACTATGAACTTATTAGCTGACGGATTAACTGATCTCCGCATTTGGGATCCCCAGTTTCCAGCTGTGAGAATGATTGATGGGCTAACTACTGCTCCAGTCTTGGAAGTTATTTCCTCCATTTAACAGAGTCAAGAAGACAGAAAATTGCCCCCTTTGTAAATGCTAATCTCACCACTCCTTCGTACACCCAACATAGCAATTTATTCAAGGCAAAGTCTTAAAATTGGTATAGTGCACATCAAATGCATACTAATTAGCAATTTCTTTTGAAGGCTCCATCACTTATTAAGGGTCTCCTTTTCCATATGTTCATCATGCCCCACTTCACCCTTTAATTACAAAACAGCACTTTCAACTAATTGTGAGAAGGTATAGTGTGCCCGGAATCTGTATTAAACACTATACCTTCTGAGGCCTAATTTAGGGTCACATGGAAGGCAGACAGATAAGCAGGCAAAAAAGCTCACAACTGTCGTCTGCAATTTTAGGCATATTTGGGCGTTGATCAGGAGGAGCATTTTATCTAAGATGGCAGCTATGACACTCATCAGTGGGCAGTACAACAAGCACTAGGGAGAAAGAATGGAATTAATCTTAGGTTAATAATTGGGATCTTTTCTAGTTGGAGAGAAACTCACATAAACCCAACAGATATGTGATAATATGATTTGCAACTTAGCAATTTCTTCACCTACAAAGGGACTACACAATTTTATAAATAATAATTTGTTACTAGATTAAATGCCTAGTCATTTAAATATATATATATACCATAATTGCTCTATAGAAAGGGGAATTGTGCAGAATACATCTGAATGATGCTTAAACACTTCCTCTCTTGTGAAATGTTGGCATTTCAGAGACTTCAAACCACCCAGGGAACTCTAACCTTGATCCCAATGATACGCCTGCCACTTACAGTCTGTTATTGTCCGTCTTGCTGCGTTGCTGAATGATAAAGAACTGGTCAGCTCTTTCTCTAGCTCTTTATATCCACAGAATTTTCTACACAGTTTAGTGAAAATTCCTCCTCATAGAAAGAATTGGTGGGCGTTTAGAATTCAGGCTGCAAAATGAGGACTGAACCAAAGAAACCTTTGAGTTCAGGGTGGAGAAAGAGCGGGTAAGTCACACTTCTTAAAGTTCATTCTTGGAATTGAAGACCTTTAGAGTTGTCCCCTTGCAAGGAAGTTCCATAAAATTTTAATAAATCTTACTTCCCCAAGTAATATTGGAACCCTGTCAATACTCCAAGGAACAGTCAGATCCATCATTTTCAAGTGAGGTAGTTTTTGAAACCATTCCTAAATTTACAGCCTAGGAATGGAAGAGATGGAAAGAATGTGAATGGCAAAATAGGTCCAAACTCTATTTCGTTCTCTAAAAGAAATAGCTGCAAAGAATCTCGAGCAGCCTTGTTGTTGTTCGCTGTCTTTAGCCAAATATCCTTGTTAAACCCAAGTTGCTTCTCTTCACAATGATTATGAACACTTTCATTCCCAAGCTGTCGAATTCACCTTGTTTCAGGTTGTACTAAGGTGCGTTCCGACCAAAGTTTATCCAGGATTTGAATCCTGGTTTTTTAGCTGTGTAACCTTAGGCAGATTTTGACCTTTCAGAGTCTCAGCTTCCTCATCTGAGACTCCTAGGGGGAGTCACACCTCGCCCCAGAGGTGTGGGGTAAATGTGTTGTGCTGACGTGTGAACACGCAGGTGTGTCACGGAACAGAGATGAAAGCTAAAATGCTCCTTTTCTTTTCTTTTCCTTCCTTTCGTTCACTGATCTCTTTGGCAATCGCATTCCACAATTCTCAGTTCTTCACTCACCACTTAGGCTCCTTCTGTGCAAAAAGGACTTAGTGAAGTTAAAAGCATAAAAAACTGTCATTAAAATGGAAGGAAAATGAAAAAAACTACCATATTATCTTCTTTAAAGCAATACAAAATAGACTAAATATTAATGTAGTGCGGGGTCAATCATTTACTTTAAAACGGCTTTCTGAAATTCAGTTGCTCTTTCTTTTAATAAACAGTTGAATTTCTATATTGAAATTGTGATGTGTGCAAAGGGAACAATTCATGCGAATACTGGAGTTCGAGAGACATCACCATATTCATGAAAATTTGGTGTCAAACAAACCCGAAGAAGTCATCTACATAAACCTGGCAAATAATTGTCAGGTAAGAATGATCTCAGCTTTTCTTTTTGTGTGTGTGGGGGACACTTTTATGGGTCTAACAGTCTTTAGTTTATATTGAACTGTATTTGGACAGCCAAATAGACTCCCCAAATATCTCCAAATTCACTAGAGAGTCACTTGATTTTAGCTTTGAGGAACTGACCATAATGCATGCTTTTATTAGAGAAGGCTCTATGATATTTAAAAAGCCAGATTAGATATATTTTGTTGGGGTATTAAGGTTGTAAGCTAAAGTTTGTACTTTGAAATAAAATATGCAAATCTTGTTTCTGATTATCTATGCTAATTGAGAGGTTTACCTGAAAATAGTGTATGGCAGATAAATGATTTATATTTGCCTGGAAAATAGAGTCTAATTTTTCCAACAGATTTATCTTTTTCTCTCTGCTATCTCCTTCCCTGGTTAGGCAATACTCTTAGACAAATATCATGAAGTCTAATTTCTACCTCTGTATCAGATTACTCAAGGATGGTCACATGTTTAATAATAATAATAAAAGTGACACCAGATTTCAAAAGATTGCTCCTCATATTTGCTTTTGACTTTTTCCTCCTACAGAAGAAACCATGAATGATTCAGTGTCAGGTTAAAAAAACTCCACCCCAAGCATTAGAAGAATTTTATCCTTGGAAAACCTCTCCCCCGCATTTCACCTTGGTAAATTTTGAATTGCTAGTGACTTCAGAATAAGACCCTAATTTACACATCTGTATATATCTGAGTCTTTTAAAAATAGTGTTTTTCAATAAATGTGGATGGACATAGGAGATAGTCATCGTCTTTAAAAAGCATGGCTATTTGTACTGTTAAATAGGTATGAGGGTGTCAAAAAGCATCTGTAATATATACCAACCTTGTACATTAGTCAGAACTAGATATTCTGAGTTTTCAAATTGTGACTCTTAGGGCATGGAGGCCATAGCTCTCACTTCTCACCTTCTCCAAACTTCTATCCCACAAAGATGGGGTTGCAGAGCGTCACTGATTCTATATGGACTTCTTCACAACATTTTCTTCTGATTCTCTGTCACTACACTTATGTGTGTACACGTGTGTGTGTAGGTGGCAGGTGTGGGTGAATAGGGAGGTAATTGGCTGAGGGGTCTTTCCCAAGATTAACTGAACTTGGGAATTTTGTTGATAAATGTGCATTGGTTCATTTGCTACTTACAGAATGCAATACCAGCTTTGAGATCAGCTTGTTCTTCCTTAGGAGTTCACAAAAGGTACACTTTGGACTTCTCAGTTTTATAAGTTCAAGTGTTGCTACTGGATGTTGTTTGCCTTCACGCACAAGTAATAGTCCCATGGTTAAAAGTGGTATTTTATAAGTGATATGTATGCTGCTAAGTCCCTTCAGTCGTGTCCGACTCTGTGTTACCGCATAGATGGCAGCCCACCAGGCTCCCCCGTCCCTGGGATTCCCCAGGCAAGAACACTGGAGTGGATTGCCATTTCCTTCTCCAATGCATGAAAGTGAAAAGTGAAAGGGAAGTCGCTCAGTCATGTCTGACTCTTAGCATGGACTGCAGCCTACCAGGTTCCTCCATCCATGGGATTTTCCAGGCGAGAGTATTGGAGTAGGGTGCCATCGCCTTCTCTGAGTGATATGTATAGTCATGGCATAAAATATAGAGTATCCAAGTCAACATCAGAGATTTTCTAATTTAAAAAATCCGTGCAAGTTTACATATTGAAGTTTTTCTTGAAAGAAGAGAATTGGTTTAAGTATTACTTTGCATTTCCTAAAAACACATCAGTCATCCTAGGGAAACGAAAGCAGACGATGGCCATAGAAGAATTAAGTGTTGATTTCATGTCTGTCATAATGTGAATAACATGCAGATACATGACCAGCAGTTGACCAAGAGTACAGTTCTTTCTTAGCCACAAATATGGAAATGCTTTACAAAGCCAGGTCACAGGCACTGTGATTTGGCCCTCAGCATTGTTTTCATAACAGAAGATAAATGGTATTAGGGAACAAATGAGATAAATAGTATTAGGGAACAAATCAATTTATCAGTAAGTGCATTATCCTTGAAAAAGAGTACAAACAGAATGAAACATTTATTATGATATTTCAGCATTTAAAATTTAGCGGAAAATTTACTTCTAAAATTTCTAAAAATGAATACAAAATTGCCTAAGAAAATGATTTGTTATATTAGAAATATACTAGAAACTATTCTGATGCTAGGGAGTGGACCCAAACCAGCATTTCTAACTAGACATTTTACAGGTATTTTTGACTTCTCTTTTGAAGGAACATGGCACTTTTTCTCCCCTTTCAAATATTTGTTATGACAGTAATCCCCATTCAAATGAATAGAGATATTTTTCATTCATTTGGATCAAAACCAGTATTGAAACATTTTTAGACTAACTCTTTTGCACATTTCTTTTAGACTAGAGATTGAGGAAAGAAGCATGAAAATTGTATACTTTTATTTTTTATTCATAACTGTCTTGAAAGACTTCAAATACTTTTTTTTTTCTTTTTCACATAATGGCAGCTGGACTAACAGCCCATATGCCAAGTTAAAATCTGAAGCAATTTGAAATGACTGCGGTTTTAAACCTCAAAAATTACTGTATATAATGGAAACTCAGACATAATAGTTCATGATGGAAATTCAGTCACCATAGTCAGGTGGATGGTGATGTTGCAATAAGAAAATGTAATTAAATTGTCCATATCAGAAACAGTTGACTAATCATTCATAAGGAGGCTTATGTGCTTTCATTTTTAAGTGAATTCTTTCCTTAATCATTCTTAGATATTTTATTCCCAGCTATAACTTTATGCTGATCAACCTTGTTTCTGATTTCTCTTAATTACTAATGCTGTAAAGATGTTGCATCTTTTCCAAGCTCCCTTACAGCTGACTTTCAAATCAATTTAGGCGTCTCAAAAGCATTTCTAAAATACCAGATGCTCTGTCAGCTGCCCAGAACAATGCACTAATAATTATATTTCTCTTTCTTACAGCAGATCAAAGTCAGAGATGAGGTGACATACACCTAAGATATTCAAACTCTAGCTTGAAGGTCAATTGGATCTGCCTACATATGTTGCTGATTTTGTAACATGAAAGCCAGCTAAAAAGAACAGATTCATGAAATGCATGTACTCAGTATTCTTAATTTCAGTCCTATCCAAATGTTTACAGAATAGTTTGAAGGGATTTGCAGTTTCTTGTTATCAGTCTTATTAAAGCTTGGCAAACCTTTAATAACAAGTCTATCAACAACACACCAGGGATTTGATTTTAGTCTTAGAGGGCTTGAAATTTGTGTTTATTGAACAATTTTTAATTGGAGGCACCAAGACCTTTCCTGACGGGTTGCCCATGTTGCCTCATGGAAATGTGGCATGCACGCTTCGCTTGAAAAGGTAATGGCAGCCGGGCAAAATTAATACTGTGTACACCGAGAAGGGGGCAGGCAGACAGGCAAATGGCACAATTCCCCTCCACAGAGCTTTAATGTGGGTACTTTAAGCCACCCAGGAAAAGTGAATGCAACTGTTGTGTTTCCATGGTTTAACTGAAAACATTGGAACAAGGAGACAGGTGCCAGTCACAAGCCAGAGTACATCAGCTAAACCAGAACTGTGGGTCAGATTCAAGTCTGCCAGCTACATAACACGTTGAAAACTGCACTTTAGGAAAAAAGAGAGAAAAATAATATGGCAGTGGTTTCTCCTCTAGTCAATTCTACACGTTCGTGCCAGATTAAATTTATCATGTTAGACAAATGTCAAAACCTTCAAGGATTCCCCTCTGCTCTAAGAGTGAAATACCAACTCCTTCATCTGTGTTCCAATGCCCCTCTACTCCACATGTTCAGTTCTGCATAGGAGTTGGGGTTCTGAAGCTAGCTATCGGAGTTCAAATTCCAGCTCCATCACTTACAAGCCTGTGCCACTCAAGCAGTTTCCTTAACCTCTATTGTGTCTCTTTTCTCTTCTCTAAAATGGAGACTAAAGTTGTGTCTGTATCATGTGGTTGTTATGAAGATTGAATGAGTTGTTATGTAAATGTTCTTAAAACCATGCCTAGTACCTTGGAGAAGGGAATGGCAACCCACTTCAGTATTCTTGCCTGGAGAATCCCATGGACAGAGGAGCCTGGAGGGCTACAGTCCATGGGGTTGCAAGAGTTGGACACAACTTAGTGACTAAACTACCACCACCAGTACCTAGTGAGTATCAGTTCAGTTCAGTCGCTCAGTCATGTCCAACTCTTTGTGACCCCATGAAACGCGGCATGCCAGGCCTCCCTGTCCATCACCAACTCCCAGAGTTTACCCAAAGTCATGTCCACTGAGTCAGTGATGCCATCCAACCATCTCACCCTCTGTTGGCCCCTTCTCCTCCCATCCTCAATCTTTCCCATCATCAGGGTCTTTTCTAATGGGTCAGCTCTTCGCACCAGGTGGCCGAAGTATTGGAATTTCAGCTTCAACATCAGTCCTTCCAGTGAACACCCAGGACTGATCTCCTTTAGGATGGACTGGTTGGATCTCCTTGCAGTCCAAGGGACTCTCAAGAGTCTTCTCCAACACCATAGCTCAAAAGCATCAATTCTTTGGTGCTCAGCTTTCTTTATAGTCCAACTCTCACATCCATACATAACCACTGGAAAAATCATAGCCTTGACTAGACAGAGCTTTGTTGGGAAAGTAATATCTCTGCTTTTTAGTATGCTATCTAGGTTGGTCATAACTTTCCATCCAAGGAGTAAGTGTCTTTTAATTTCATGGCTGCAATCACCATCTGCAGTAATTTGGGAGCCCCCAAGAATAAAGGCAGCCACTGTTTCCACTGTTTCCCCATCTATTTGCCATGAAGTGATGCGGCCAGATGCCATGATCTTCATTTTCCAAATGTTGAGTTTTAAGCCAACTTTTTCACTCTCCTCTTTCAGTTTCATCAAGAGGCTCTTTAGTTCTTCTTCACTTTCTGCCATAAGGGTGGTGTCATTTGCATATCTGAGGTTATTGATATTTCTCCTGGCAATCTTGATTTCAGCTTGTGCTTCTTCCAGCCCAGCATTTCTCATGATGTATCTGCATATAAGTTAAATGAGCAGGGTGACAATATATAGCCTTGACGTACTCCGTTTCCTATTTGGAACCAGTCTGTTGTTCCATGTCCAGCTCTAACTGTTGCTTCCTGGCCTGTAAATAGATTTCTCAAGAGGCAGATCAGGTGGTCTGGTATTCCCATAGCTCTCTATAAATGTTAAAAAGTAAGTAAAAATGTCTGACTGTATTTCAGTGAGGTTATGTTTCTTCCCCTCTGTGACTCTCTCCTCATGGTCTTATGCCCACTTGAAATTCTTGATGAGGTCAGAAATGGAAGTAGTCAAGAACCAGCAAGCTAAGTAGCATGGAAGTCACTAGGTCAGGGATTAGGTGGTCCTTTTAGAATGGTCTGCTCAGAAGCCCCCCAGCACTTCAGCCTCTACACTGTTGCTTACCTGATTCTCCTTCATTGGTGTGCCTTTCCCTCTCTGTTTACTCAAAACCTACTTGCTTTCAAAGTCAAGACCTACCTAATTCTTAAAGATATCTTTCTAGAAAGCTTTGAGTTTACTTGTTGCTGTTGTTGTTTTTAATGAACTCTATCTCTTAGAGTGTTTGCAATTTGGGGATCCTTAGTCATACAGTGATTTGTTTTGTAAATTAGTATTTGCTTGCACATTGATCTTCTTTCCTCCCTACATATCAAGGACGGGGCAGAGGAACATCCCTGGTGTCCCAGTGGTTAAGACTTCACCTTCCAATGCAGGAGGTGTGGGTTCAATCCCTGGTCAGGGAACTAAGATCCTTTAAGTCTTGGGGCCAAAAAACCAAAACATGAAACAGAAGCAATATTGTAACAAATTCAATAAAGACTTTAAAAAATGGTCCATATCAAAATAATCTTAAAAAAAGGACAGGAGCAGATACTTCTATGTTTCCTCTGAAACTGATCCTAGAGTGTTCAATTGTTGTTGTTCAATTGCTCAAGTGTGTCCAACTCTTTTGCGACCCCATGGACTGCAGCATGCCAGGCTTCCCTGTCCTTCACCATCTCCCGAAGCTTGCTCAAACTCATGTCTGTTGAGTCAGTGATGCCATCCAACCATCTCATCCTCCGTTAGCCCCTTCTCCTCCTTCAATATTTCCCAGCATCAGGGTCTTTTATAATGAGTCAGCTCTTTGTATCAGGTGACCACAGTATTGGAGCTTCAGCTTTAGCATCAGTCCTTTTGATGTATATTCAGGATTGATTTCCTTTAGGACTGACTGGTTTGATCTCCTTGCCGTCCAAGGGACTCTCAAGAGTCTTCTCCAACACCACAGCTCAGAGGCAATAATTCTTTGATGCTCAGCCTTCTTTATGGTCCAACTCTCACATCCATACATGACTACTGGAAAAACCATAGCTTTGACTAGACGGACCTTTGTTGGCAAAGTAATATCTCTGTTTTTTAACATGTTGTCTAGGTTGGTTTCTTCCAAGGAGCAAGTGTCTTTTAATTTATGGCTGCAGTCAACATCTGCATTGATTTTGGAACCCAAGAAAATAAAGTCTGTCACTATTTCCATTGTTTCCCCATCTATTTGCCATGAAGTGATGGGATCGGATGCCATGATCTTTGCTTTTTGAATGTTGAATTTTAAGCCAACTTTTTCACTCTCCTCTTTCACTTTTATCAAGAGTCTCTTTAGTTTCTCTTCACTTTCTGCCATAAGGGTGGTGTCATCTGCATATCTGAGGTTATTGATATTTTTCCCAGCAATCTTGATTCCGGCTTGTGCTTCATCCAGTCTGGCATTTCACATGATGTACTCTGCATAATTTAAATAAGTAGGGTGACAATATACAGCCTTGATGTACTCCTTTCCCGGTTTGGAACAAGTCTGTTGTTCCATGTCCGGTTCTATTGCTTCTTCACCTGCATTCTACTAAATCGCTTTTAATAAAATCATCTGATGTCTTTTCTTTCAGTCCTGTCCACAAAACTAATAACTCAAAACACAAAACATGGTAACTCAAAAGAAAGTGTAAGAATAAAGCAGTACAATACCTAAAGGTATCAGGGATAAGAAACAAAAACTGTAACTGCCAAAGCCAAGATATATTTTCATGGGCTAAAATGGAAAAGATGGTCCTCCCTCTGAGTCATTTTCCAATTTCTTTCACAAATTCAAAATGCATTTACAAGTAAGGAAACTTGACACAAAGTGTCCCACAATGGATTAAAGCAGAATTAGTGCCAGACCTTCTCTGTTTGGTTTCTGACTAGCGCACCTTCTATGTACCATACCCTGGATTATCTTGTTATCTGCAGTCTATCCCTTCCTTTTGGTGCTACCTCTCCCATTTCTTCAGCTGGGTCGGCACCGTGTCTCAGTGCCCAGAGCTACACAAAATAACTACTTGTCAAAATAATGGATGAATAACTTCTCTGTCTAAATATCTGCTCCCTCCCTCAGTACACTTCAGATTAATTGTTTCTTTTAGAACCATATATTCATCATGTCACTCTCATGTTGGAAAACCTTCACTGGCTTTCAGTTATTTACAACAGTGATTCCCAGTCCTGACTTCATATTAGAATTACCTGGGGAGTTTTTAGAGCAACCTATGCCCAGCCTCAGTCATTGGAAAAGACCCTGATGCTGGGATAGATTGAAGGCGAGAGAAGAAGGTGGCAGAGGATGAGATGGTTAGACCAGCACCACCGATTCAAAGGACAAGAACTTGAATAAATTCTCAGAGATGGTGGAGGACAGGGAAGCCTGGTGTGCTGCAGTCCATGGGGTCACAAAGAGCTGGACATGACTCAGCAGCTGAGCAACAACATGCCCAGCCTCACCCAGACCAAATGAAACAGACTCTATGAGAATGGCGCAAGCTTTTAGGGGTGATAATCAAAGAAGTTGACAAGTGACAGGAGAGAATACCAACCAAATCACAGCTGCTTTGCTAACGGAACAGCATGTACACTGGTTGCAAAAAGACAGACTGGCCCTAAATGCCAGCTAATTATCATCTCTGCCAGTGTCCATATTTTTCTTTCATGATCTCAAATAAGTCAGTGTAATAAATCACTGATGTACAAAATAAACTTGACATTCCTGACTCTGGAAATCAAGGCTCTTTATAATATGGCCAAATCTCCTTTTAGGATATTATTGCCTCTACCCTTTATATTAAAAACCTGATTTTATTGTATGTTTATAGCCACTGAACATACCGTGCACAATGATGGTTTCTTGATTTTATTTATCAAGTGGGCTGTTTATGATAGAGGACAACTTTGCCTTACTTCATTTTAGTGGGTGATAGAACCAAATAATGTAGAGTGTTAACACTGTCAACCAATCACATAGCAATTTACAGTGTTTGTGAACTTTTTAGGACATTGATGCTTGTTTACCAATGATGGCATTTAGTACCAATGAACAATGAAAGTTATAATAGTGGGATTAAGGGGATCAAAACTGTGGCTTTTGAGTCTTATCAAATAGAAAGTTGCTGAGGGAAAGAGAATGGCCATATTTGTCTATTACACACTATATTCCTCATCTTTTTAAAAAGATCTATCTTAGGAATTTCTCATTTTTCTCTCATGAAGTTATATCTCATTCTGTTACATAATATGTGAATATATCAGTCAAAAAATGACCAAAGTGGGTTGAAAAGAATAATCTCCAAGAATAATGGAAAGTAATTTCCTTATTCCTACTCCATGGAGCTCTTTCCCCTCATGATATTTCTGGTATCATTGTTCATTCACTCAGTTGTGTCCAACTTTGTGACCCCAGGAACTGCAGCATGCCAGGCTTCCCTATCCTTCACTGTCTCTGGGAGTTTGCTCAAACTCATGTCCATTGAGTTGATTCTACAACAAAAAATGCTAAAAGTAAAGGATATGATTTAGGAACCAATAAAGTTTTATTTAATATATGTTTGCATCATTCATAGGAGGACTTAGGACACATAAAGTGCACAGATGTAGGGATGACTAACCACTGTCAGCTGGACTATGGCTACAGGAGCCATATTTCCATGTTTAAGCAAGACAAAATTTTAGATCACTGGATTATACCATGCCTAGTATCAAAAAACTGTTTCAGGCTATATACGTGTCCTAAGTATTTCTGAAAATTCAGAGGCTCATTAATTGGATACAGTTATTTTATGGTGTTTTACAACAACCTGGAGTGGAGTTTTCAACAAACTCCTAAAAGAATGTTCAATTAATGCTGTTGAGTGAGTTACTCAGAGACAAATATTTGACTCTAAAGGACTCTTTGAAGCTCTCCCTTTTCATATTGCATCCAGAGTCTTTTGGTAGTCATTTGTATTTATGATGTTATTGTAAATTTGGGGGATCTAGTCCAAGAGTTTCCAAAACAGAGCTTCAATAGTATAGGCAAACTAACAGTCCCTCTGTAAATCTGTTATGTTGCATGGCAAAAAGGACTTTGCATATGTGATTAAAGAAAAAAGGGAAAAAAAGACATAGATGGTTAGATGTCCCCACTTTATATGGATGGGACCAATCTAATCACATAAACCCTTAAAAGCAGAGAATCTCTTTTGGCTATGGTTAGAGATAGAGATTTAAGGATGGAAACAGGGTCAGGAAGAGGCTACACAGATGGCTTTGAAGATGGAGAAATGAGACCATGAGCCAAGGAATTCATGGCCTTAAGAAGCTATAAAAAAGAAGGAAACAGACTTTACCCTGGAGTCTACACGGGAAAATGCAGCATTGCCCACAAAATTAATTTGAGCCTGTGAGAACTATGACAACTTCTGACCTACAGAACTGAAAAATAATAAATTTATGTTTGTTTGAATTTATGATAATTTGTTATGGCAGCTATAGAAAATGAATACAAGAGATTGCATGGCCATTTTTCTTAAATGGGAAGTAGGGGGAATTCAAAAAATATAGCCTCTTCTCAAAGCATTTACTAAGAAATATTTGGCAAGGAGACTTGATGCTACTATTCTTCCTAATTATTCTGTAATGTAATTGCAATATCCATTCATTTATTAGGCTGGCAATTACATAATTTTCTTTTTAAAAAAGAGCTTCACTGAAATAAAATTCACAGATGATTCACACATGTACAATTCATTGTTTCTTAGTGTAGTCACACAGTTGTGCAATCATCATGACAATCTAATTTTAGAACATGTTTGATCTCCTGAAAGAAATCCCATATCCATTAGCAGTCAACCCCCATCCTTCACCCTCGGTCTTAAACAATAGCTAACCTACTTATGTCTCTATAAATTTGCCTGTTCCGGACATTTCATATAAATGGAACTCTTGTAATATGTGGCCTTTTGCATCTGGCTTCTTTGATGTAGCATGTTTTTAAGGTTTGATCATGTTGCAGCGAGTATCAGTACTTCATTCTTTTTATTGCTGAGTAGTATTCCATTGTGTAAAAAAGCCTCTTGATGAAAGTAAAAGAGGAGAGTGAAAAAGTTGGCTTAAAGCTCAACATTCAGAAAACAAAGATCATGGCATCCGGTCCCATCACTCCATGGGAAATAGATGGGGAAACAGTGGAAACAGTGTCAGACTTTATTTTTCTGGGCTCCAAAATCACTGCAGATGGTGACTGCAGCCATGAAATTAAAAGACGCTTACTCCTTGGAAGAAAAGTTATGACCAACCTAGATAGCATATTAAAAAGCAGAGACATTACTTTGCCAACTAAGGTCCGTCTAGTCAAGGCTGTGGTTTTTCCAGTGGTCATGTATGGATGTGAGAGTTGGACTGTGAAGAAGGCTGAGCGCTGAAGAATTGATGCTTTTGAACTGTGGTGTTGGAGAAGACTCTTGAGAGTCCCTTGGACTGCAAGGACATCCAACCGGTCCATTCTGAAGGAGATCAACCCTGGGATTTCTTTGGAAGGACTGATGCTGAAGCTGAAACTCCAGTACTTTGGCCACCTTGTGCGAAGAGTTGACTCATTGGAAAAGACTCTGATGCTGGGAGGGATTGGGAGCAGGAAGAGAACGGGACGACAGAGGATGAGATGGCTGGATGGCATCACTGACTCGATGGACGGGAAACTGAGTGAACTCCGGGAGTTGGTGATGGACAGGGAGGCCTGGCGTGCTCCGATTCATGGGATCGCAAAGAGTCGGACACGACTGAGCGACTGAACTGAACTGAACTGAACTATGCCATATTTTGTTTGTTCATTCAACAGTTAATGAAAACTTAGGTTGTTTCCACTTTTTAGTTATTATGAATAATTCTGCTATGAACACCTGTGTGCAAGTTTTTATAAAGCCATATTTTCACATCTTTTGGATATATAGCTAAGAGTGGAATTGCTAGGTCATATGATAAATCTATTTAATGTATTGAGGAACTGTTACTTGTTTCCCAAAGTGGCTGAATGATTTTGCATCCCTACTATTACTAATCTACAGGGTTTCCAATTTCTCTGTGTCCTCAGAACTTGCTACTGTCTCGGTTTTTAATCATAGCCATTCTAGTGGAGGTGAAGTGATATTTCATTGTGGTTTTAATTTATATTTCCCCAGTAATTAATGATGTTGAGCATCTTTTTCAGTGCTTATTGACCATTTGCAAATCTTTGGAAATGGTCAATGTCTGTTCACATCCTTTGAATTTTCAACTGAGTTCTCTCTTTTTTTTAATTCAGACTTTTTTATTTTAGAGCAGTATTAAGTTCATAGTATGTTGAGAGAACTGTACAGAGGGTCACCATACACTGCCCCTTCCACATACGCATAGCTTCTCCCATTGTCAACATTTCCCACCAGAGTGTACCTTTGTTATAACTGATGAAACTACGGTGACACATTATAATCACCTGAAATCCATAGTTTATATTGTTATCCAATCTTGATGTACATTCTATGGGTTTGGACAAATATGTAGTGACATGTATCCCTCATTATGGCATCATACAAAATAATTTCACTGCCCTAAACACCCTCTGTGCTCCACTTATTCATCCCCATCTCTTTCCCCTCCCTTGGTACTCACTGATCTTTTTACTATCTTGATAGTTTTGTCTTTTCCAGAAAATCGTATAGTTGGACTCATACAGTAGGTAGCATATTCTGATTGGCTTCTTTTCACTTAGTACTATCACCCCCATCACCACCACCTTTCAAGCCTTGATAGCTTAATTCTTTTTAGCACTGAAAAATCTTCCATTGTCTGAAGTACCACAATATATTTATCCATTCACCCACTGAAGGACACATTTATTGCTTCCAGGTTTTGACAATTAGAGCTGCTATAAACATCTGTGTGGAGGGTTTTGTGTAGGCAAAAGTTTTCAACTCTTTGGGGGAAGTACCAAGGAGCACAGTTGCTGGATCTTATGGTAAGAGTATGGTTAGTTTCCTAAGAACCTAACCAACTGTCTTCAAAAGAGGCTGAACCATTTTGCATTCTCACTACCAATGAATGAGAGTTGTTGCGCATCTTGGTCACATCCACTTCACGTTATGGATGCTCAGGCCAGAGGAGGCCAGTGACATGATAGTGGAAGTCTGTTTGGTGAGAGGTTTCTGTCTTCTCTTCTGCTCTCCATTTGCTCCTTTCCTCTCTTTCTGCTTGGCACATACTTATCACGCTTGGAATACAGCAACTGATTACAATGAATTGACCAGCACAGAAACAATGTGCTAAGCTTGGCAGAGCCAGACAGAGACAACTTGGAATCCTGTTGGTAGTGTTAACTAAATGTGAAGTAGCTTCCCCAGTTACACTAACTTTGAACTTCTTTTTACTTAAGAAAAGTAAAAGTGTTAGTTGCTCAGTCGTGTCTGACTCTTTGCTAGCCCATGGACTGTAACCTGCCAGCCTCCTCTGTCCATGGGATTCTTCAGGAAAGAACACTGGAGTGGGTTGCCATTTCCTTACGCACGGGATCTTCCCGACCCAGGGATCAAACCCAGGTCTCCTGCATTGCATGCAGATTCTGAAACCACTGTGGAAGGCTAAGAAAAGTAAAACTTCACTTATTTAAGTCTTAATAGTCTGACTTTCTGTTTGTGAAAGAAAGCCTTCCTGACTGATTTAGAAGAGAATGCCAACAAGCAAAGATATTCTTCACTCTCTTTGATTTGAATGCTGACAATAAGTTTTATTAAACATATACTGAAATTCAATTCAATTCCATATTTACTAAATATTGTAGAACCAAGAATTTTGAGTGTTAGATCAGAGCTTAGTCTAGACCCACTTACTGAGTCAGAGTATAAACTTGTCAGACCCAGTTTGGTATGCAAAATCTGGGAATATAAAGAAAGGTGTGGTGTATCTCTCTGGGACAGCATGTATTACATAAAAGAATACAGAAGAAGGAAAGTCAAAGATAGAAGAAGTATTTATTGAATCTTTGAATTAGGTAGAGAATAAAGTTAACTCATTTTGGGAGAATGGGAATTCTAACTTGTATACTGTCATGTAAGAATTGAATCGCCAGTCCATGTCTGACGTAGGGTGCAGCTTGCTTGGGGCAGGTGCATGGGGATGACCCAGAGAGATGTTGTGGGGAGGGAGGTGGGAGGGGGGTTCATGTTTGGGAACGCATGTAAGAATTAAAGATTTTAAAATTTAAAAAAAAAAAATAAAAAAATTAAAAAAAAAAAAAAGTTAACTCATTTTGCTCTCACAACAATTTATGAATGTTTTTACCTCATTTTAAATGGGTGGAAATTGAGGCTCAGAGAAGCTGAGATATCTACCCCCAAATTCACAGAGTTAAACAAAACTAAGATGGGATTAGCATCCATGTTACTTTTGTGCACAGCCCATGATTAATTCTATCATCCTAAACTGTCTTGGAAATGCAGAAGTTAGTTTGTGTGTGCATGCTAAGTCACTTCAGTTGTGTCCAACTCTTTTCAGTGCTATAGACTGTAGCCTGTCAGGCTCCTCTGTCTATGGGATTCTCCAGGCAAGAAGACTGGAGTGGGTTGCCATGCCCTCCGCCAGAGGATCTTCCCAACCCAGGGATCGAACCCATGTCTCTTATGGCTCCTGCATTGGCAGGCAGGTTCTTTACCACTAGTGCCACCTGGAAATCTCTCAGAAGCCAGTAGTTAATGCCAAAAAGTTTGTCAGTAGGAAGTATGACTGTAGCTACCAGAATGGTGGTGTTGGATAAGGTGCAAGGTTCAGAGAAAGAAACTGGCAAGGCTGAGGCATAGACTCACTCTCAGGGACCATCTTCCTAAGCAGATTATAAGGAAAGGGACTTGGACACAGAGGCCAAGCAGAAAAACAGCCCATAATATAGTATGTCCAGCTCTCTAGACAAGAAATTTAATTCAAATCAGTTAATGTTTTAATCATCAGCTAGGTGTTCAGCACCATTCTTCTAGGTGCCAAATATTATAAGAATATTATAATATTATATATTATTATATAATAATTATTACTATATTATTACTATTATTATTATAACTATTACTACATTATTATTATATAATATTATATATTATAATACTATATAATATTATAGGAGTATTATAATAATTCTTATAATACTCTAGGAATATTATAATAGTCACTCTCTGTGCCTTTGAGGAGTTCATAGTCTAACAGGGCCACAGGAGAGTTGGCAGGCAGTTGCAATGCTGTGTAATATCTCTTTGGAAAAGATAAAAGTACGCATAGGGTGTTACAGGAGAACATAGGATATCTAAGTCGGTCTCCAGTCTCTGGAGAAGGGAATGGCTAACGACTTCGGTATTCTTGCCTTGAGAACCCGATGAAGAGTAAGAAAAGGCAAAAAGATATGACACTGAAAGATGAATTCCCCAGGTCGATAGGTGCCCAATATGCTACTGGAAAATAGTGGAGAAATAACTCCAGAAAGAATGAAGAGACAGAGCCAAAGTGAAAACAGTGCCAAGTTGTGGATGTGACTGGTGAAGGAAGTCAAGTTCGATGCTGTAAAGAGCAAATTGCATAGGAACCTGGAATGTTAGGTCCAAGAATCAAGGCAAATTGGAAGTGGTCAAACAGGAGATGGCAAGAGTGAACACTGACATTTTAGGAATCAGTGAACTAAAATGGACTGGAATGGGCGAATTTAATTCAGATGACCGTTATATCTACTACTGTGGGCAAGAATCCCTTAGAAGAAATGGAGTAGCCATCATACTCAACAAAAGAGTCCAAAATGCAGTACTTGGATGCAATCTCAAACAAGACAGAATGATCTCTGTTCATTTCCAAGGGAAACCATTCAACATCACAGTAATCCAAGCCTATTCCCAACCAGTAATGCTGAAGAAGTTGAAATTGATCGGTTCTGTGAAGCCTTACTGGAGAAGGAAATGGCAACTCCCTGCAGTACTCTTGCCTGGAAAATTCCATGGATGAAGCAGCCTGGTAGGCTACAGTCCATGGGGTCACAAAGAGTCAGACACGACTGAGTGACTTCACTTTCTTTCTTTCTATAGTTCCTTTTGGAGAAGGACATGGCAACCCACTCCAGTGTTCTTGCCTGGAGAATCCCATGGACAGAGGGGCCTGGTGGGCTTCAGTCTATGGGGTTGCAAAGAGTCGGACACGACTAAGCAACTAACACACACACACGAAGCCCTACAAGACCTTCTAGAACTAACACGCAAAAAAGATGTCCTTTTCATCATAGGGCACTTGAATGCAAAAGTAGGAAGTCAGGAGATACCTGGAGTAACAGGCAAGTTTGGCCTTGGAGTACAAATTGAAGCAGGGCAAAGGCTAATGGAGTTTTACCAAGAGAATGAACTGGTCATAGCAAACACCCTTTTCCAACAACACAAGACTCTACGCATGGACATCACCAGATGGTCAGTACTGAAATCAGATTGATTATTTTCTCTGCAGCCAAAGATGGAGAAGCTCTATACAGTCAGCAAAAACAAGATCGGGAGCTGACTGTGGCTCTCATATCATGAACTCTTTATTGCCAAATTCAGACTTCAATTGAAGAAAGTAGGGAAAACCACTGGGCAATCCAGGTATGACCTAAATCAAATCCCTTACAATTATACAGTAGAAGTGACAGATTCAAGGGATTAGATCTGTTAGACAGAGTGCCTGAAGAATTATGGATGGAGGTTCATGACATTGTACAGGAGATAGTGATCAAGACCATCCCCAAGAAAAATAAATGCAGAAAAGCAAAATGGCTGTCTGAGAAGGCCTTACAGATAGCTGAGAAAAGAAGAGAAGCAAAAGGCAAAGGAGAAGAGGAAAGATATACCCATTTGAATCTAGAGTTCTAAAGAATAACAAGGATAAGAAAGACTTCCTCAGTGATCAGTGCAAAGAAATAGATGAAAACAATAGAATGGGAAAGACTAGAGATCTCTTCCAGAAAATTAGAGACACCAAGGGACCATTTCATGCAAAGATGGGCACAATAAAGGGCAGAATGGCATGGACCTAACAGAAGTAGAAGATATTAAGAAGAGGTGGCAAGAATAACAGAAGAACTATACGAATAAGATCTTCATGACCTAGATAACCACGATGGTGTCATCTCTTACCTGGAGCCAGACATCCTGGAATGTGAAGTCAAATGGGCTTTAGGAAGCATCACTATGAACAGCGCTAGTGGAGATGCTGGAATTCCAGTTGAGCTATTTCAAATCCTAAAAGTTGATGCTGTGAAAGTGCTGCACTCAATATGCCAGCAAATTTGGAAAACTCAGCAGTGGCCACAGGACTGGAAAAGGTCAGTTTTCATTCTAATCCCAAAGAAGGGCAATGCCAAAGAATGTTCAAACTACTGCCTGGCAGGCTGCAGGCCATGGGGTTGCACAGAGTCGGACATCACTGAAGTGACTGAGCACGCAGGCATAAACAGCAAGTACAGAGGCCCTGAGGCAAAGAGAACGTGGTGTGTTCAGGAAGCTGCACAAGGCTGAGTCCAGCTGAATGAGGTGATTGAGATAAGCAGAGGTTATAGGAAGAAAAACTGGCTTGGCATGCTGAGACATTTGGTCTTTATTCTGAGCGCAATTGTGCATCACTAGTGGGTTTCTAAAAAAGGAGTGACATGACCTTATTTTTAGTTGAAAGTATTATTCTCATTAGAAGGCAAAGAATGTATTAGAGAGAGGCAAACCTGGAGGACCAGTTTAGAGGCAAGATTACAGGCAGTAATTGAGGTAGAGATAGTGATGATATACAGTTACAATGAAGAAGGACAGGCTGAATTGAAACCTAAAGCTACTAATGATGTAGGGTTAGTGGAACTCAGTGAATCAACAGGGACAGGGTTTGTGGCCATCCTTATATTGCCAAGGGCTTCCTTGGTGGCTCAGATGGTCAAGAATCTGCCTGCAATGCAGGAGACCGGGGTTGGATCCCTGGGTCTGGAAGATCCCCGGGAGGAGGGAATGGCTACCCACTCATGCATGCTTGGCTGGATCACCCCATGGACAGAGGAGCTTGGCAGGCTACAGTCCATAGGGTCACAGAGTCAGATACGACTGAATGACTAACACTTACATTGCCAAAGAAGGGCTTTTGGTTTTCTGTTAATAGCAGAGAAAACTGAGCATATTTCAGTTGTGTTGGAAAAGAGCCTACAGTAAGGAGAAGAGACAGCTAGTGGAGCAAAGTTCTTGAGGAGCAAAAAGGAAGGGGTTAAGAATTCAGATAGAGACGCGTGGACATGTGGTGGGGGATGGGGGTATGGATTGGGAGATTGGGATTAACATATGCGCGTTTCCATGTGTAAGACAGACAGCTAGTGGGAACTGGCTGCAATAGCACTGGGAGGTCATCTTGGTGCTCTGTAGTAGATGGGTGGGATGGGAGGCGGATGGGAGGGAGGCTCAAGAGGCAGCAGTTATATGTATACTGCTAAGTCACTTAAGTCGTGTCCGACTCTGTGCAACCCCATAGACGGCAGCCCACCAGGCTCCCCTGTCCCTGGGATTCTCCAGGCAAGAACACTGGACTGGGTTGCCATTTCCTTCTCCAATGCATGAAAGTGAAAAGTGAAAGTGAAGTTGCTCAGTCGTATCCGACTCTTAGTGACCCCATGGACTGCAGCCTACCAGGCTCCTCCATCCATGGGATTTTCCAGGCAAGAGTACTGGAGTGGGGTGCCATTGCCTTCTCCGAGTTATATGTATACATATAGCTGATTCACTTCATTGCACAGCAGAGACTAACACAACGTTGTAAAGCAACTACTCCCCAACTGAAAAAAAAAAAAGAAAAAAGTGAGTCTACTCCTGTCCTGAGAGAAAGGGTGGCATTTCCTGCCTGGCAGATGAGGGTAGAACTCACATCTGAGAGTTAGCAGAAACCCAGAGTCCAGGCCCTGGGGAAGGGCTGGCAAGTGTAGAAGCAGAGGATGGCTGTGTTACTTTCCCTAGAAAGTTACTTGAGAACTTGTCCACTTGAAAATGAAATGTGTGTGTATTTGGTCATGTCTGACTCTTGGCAACAGCATGGACTGTAGCCTGCCAGGTTCCTCTGTCCATGGAATTCTCCACGTGAGAATACTTGAGTGGGTTTCCATTCCCTTCTCCAGAGTACCTTCCCACCCTAGGGATCAAACCCAGGTCTTCTGCATTGCAAGCAGATTCTTTACCATCTGAGCCACCAGGGAGCCCAACACAGTTCACTTAAATCCTATTGTGTCATGCATGTGTGCTAAGTAGCTTCAGTCATGCCCAGCTCTGCAACCCCATGGACCGTAGTCCACCAGGCTCCTCTTTCCGTGGGATTTTCCAGGCTGGAATACTGGAGTGGGTTGCCATTTCCTTCTCCTGTGCTCTTACTGGTGGAGTTCTTGCTTGGAAACTTCTACTGTCTTTGTTAAGTAGATTATATTCTAAGTGCAAAGAGGACGTGTTAAGGAAATTGGGGATGATTTGCATAATCACCAAAAGGCATAAGAGAGAGTATTGATGAGGAAAATAGAAAGATCCCAAAGCATTAAATTCCCAGTTAATTGGAAATTATGGCTTTTTGGTGGCACCAGTCTTTGCCATTGTGTGTCTTCCTCCATGAGCATTTGGCTGCCTGATGTGAGGGTAGGAAGATTGATAACTAGATCCAAGGTCAGGAATTTAACAAAAAGAACAATGACAGAGCAAAGAAAACTGTGATCAGAGAGTGGAGATGTTAGACTCTAAAGCTTTAAGGATCTCTCTTCCAAGGGTTGACTAAGTCTAGGAATGGGTGTAAAGGAAAACTGATGGGGAGAGAAGCAGGTGAAGATCTTTGGAAACAAGGAGGTCAAGGTTTGACATTTGCATGGAAAATGCATTGCTTAGTGTACGGGCTATGTGAACATGTTTGCCAGAAATGGCGCTTTACATAGACGAGGTCAATTAGAATTTACAACACCCTCAAGAGGAAATTATTTTTATTCCAATTTTCAGATGAATAAATTGACTCTTGGAAAGTTTGAGAAACTTTTGTAAAGTTGAGCAGATATTAACAGTAATAATAAACATTTTATAGCAATTTACTATGTATTAGACATCGTTCTGAGCGCTTTACATTCTAAGTTCTGAGTGCTCAGAAGATTGTGTTATTAACATCATAGAGAGGTGGGAGGCACAGAAAGCTTCAGAAACTCAAGTCACATGGCTTCTAAGTGGCAAAAAGGTGGACTTAGAGGAAGTATCAGAAATAGGCTATTAATCAAAGTCAATGTTACTCCAAAACCCTTGTTTTAGCCACTCAGAAATAGCATCTATTTATGACATTCTGAGTGCTTTTTCATTTAAGAAATTCTTTAGGAAAAAAAATCTCTTCCAAGAATAGTAATAAAATTTTTAATAAGTTTCATTTCATCTATTTCATTACACTTAAAATTCACACTGTAAAAAATATGAAATGAAACAGAATATTTAAGCTGAAGGAGGAAGAAGGAAGGAAAGGCAGAAATATGAGGGAAAGTGAGACAAAATTCAGAAATCATTGCAGAGGTCTCTCTTAATTTTTCCTGTCTGTGAAGTGGCAAGAGATTTTTCCTACTGATTTGAAGCTATCCCATATTCATGGGTTCCTCATGAATATGTTGTTGTTCAGTTGCTAAGTCATGTCTCACTCTTTGTGACCCCACGGACTGATGCTAGGCTCCTGTCCTCCACTCTCTGTGGTTTCCTCAAATTCATATCCATTTAAGCAGTGGTGTTGTCTAACCATCACATCCTCTGCTGCCCACTTCTTTTGCCTTCTATCTTTCTCAGCATCAGGGTCTTTTCCAATGACTTGGCTCTTTGCATCAGGTGGCCAAAGTATTGAAGCTTTAGTAGTAGTCCTTCCAATAAATATTCAGGGTTGATTTCCTTTAGGATTCACTGGTTTGATCTCCTTGTAGTTCAAAGAACTCTCAAGAGTCTTTTCCAGGACCACAGTTCAAAAGCATCAGTTCTTCGGTGCTCAGCCTTCTTTATGGTCCAACTCTTACATTGTACATGACTACTGGAAAAACCATAGCTTTGACTATTTGGACTTTTGTTGGTAAAGTGATGTCTCTGCTTTTTAATATGATGTCTAGGTTTGTCAAAGCTTTCCTTCCAAAGAACAAGTGTCTTAATTTCATGGCCACGGTCACCAGCCCCAGTTATTTTGGAGCCCAAGAAACTAAAATCTATCACTGCTTCCACTTTTTCCCCTTCTATTTGTCATGATGTGATGGGACCAGATACCATGATCTTAGTTTTTTGAATGTTGAGTTTCAAGTCAGCTTTTTCACACTTCTCTTTCACCCTCATCAAGAGGCTCTTTAGTTCCTCTTCACTTTCTGCCATTAGAGTGGTACCACTCAGATATGCAGTGGTATCTGCATATCTGAGGTTGTTGATGTTTCTCCCAGCAATATTGATTCCAGCTTGTGATTCATCCAGTCTGGCATTTCTCATGATATACTCTGCATATAAGTTAAATAAAAAGGGTGACAACATACAGCCTTGTTGTAATCCTTTCCCAATTTGGAACCAATTCGTTGTTCCATGTCTGGTTCTAACTGTTGCTTCTTGACCTAAATACAAGTTTCTCCAGAGACAGGTGAGATGGTCTGGTACTCCCATCTCTTTAGGAATTTTCCACAGTTTATTTTGATCCACACAGTCAAAGGCTTTATCATAGTCAATGAAGCAGAAATAGATATTTTTCTGGAATTCCCTTGCTTTCTCTATGATGCAACAAATGTTGGCAATTTCTGGTTCCTCTGCTTCT
Organism: Capra hircus; assembly: GCF_001704415.2. Classification (NCBI taxonomy): domain Eukaryota; kingdom Metazoa; phylum Chordata; class Mammalia; order Artiodactyla; family Bovidae; genus Capra; species Capra hircus. The sequence goes on from NC_030814.1 coordinate 23,077,579, forward strand.
TCAAAACCCTGCTTGTACATCTGGAAGTTCTTGATTCAGGTACCATTGAAGCCTAGCTTGAAGTATTTTGAGCATCACCTTACTAGCATGTAAAATGAGTGCAATTGTATGTAGTGTGAATATTCTTTAGTATTGCCCTTCTTTGGGGTTGAAATGAAAACAAACCTTTTCCAGTCCTGTGGCCACTAGTGAGTTTTACAAATTTGCTTACATATTGAGTGAAGCACTGTCATAGCATCTTCTTTAAGGATTTGAAATATCTCACCTAGAATCCTATCACCTCCACTGTCTTTATTCTTATTAATGCTTCCTAAGGCCCACTTGACTTCATACTCCAGGATATCCGGCTCTAGGTGAATGACCACGCTACTGTGGTTATCCGAGTCAATAAAACCATTTTTGTATAGTTCTTCTGTGTATTCTTGCCACATCTTAATCTCTTCCGCTTCTGTTAGGTCCTTATCATTTCTATCCTTTATTCTGCCCATCTTTGCATGAAATATCCCCTGATATCTCCAATTTCTTGACAAGATCTCCTTTCCCATTCTGTTGCTTTCCTCTGTTTCTTTGCGTTGCCCATTGGCCTTCTTATCTCTTGCTGTTCTCTGGAACTCTGCATTCAGTTGACACTTACTCCTTGGAAGAAAAGTTATGACCAACCTAGACAGTATATTCAAAAGCAGAGACATTACTTTGCCGACTAAGGTCCGTCTAGTCAAGGCTATGGTTTTTCCAGTAGTCATGTATGGATGTGAGAGTTGGACTGTGAAGAAGGCTGAGCGCCGAAGAATTGATGCTTTTGAACTGTGGTGTTGGAGAAGACTCTTGAGATTCCCTTGGACTGCAAGGAGATCCAACAAGTCCATTCTGAAGGAGATCAACCCTGGGATTTCTTTGGAAGGAATGATGCTGAAGCTGAAACTCCAGTACTTTGGCCACCTCATGCGAAGAGTTGACTCATTGGAAAAGACTCTGATGCTGGGAGGGATTAGGGGCAGGAGGAGAAGTGGATGACAGAGGATGAGATGGCTGGATGGCATCACTGACTCGATGAATGTGAATCTGAGTGAACTCCGGGAGTTGGTGATGGACAGGGAGGCCTGGCGTGCTGCGATTCATGGGGTCGCAAAAAGTCGGACATGACTGAGTGACTGAACTGAACTTCCCTTTCTCCATGGCCTTTTGCTTCTTTCTTCTGCTATTTGTAAAGCCTCCTCAACCACTTTGCTTTCTTGCATTTCTTTTTCTTTGGGATGGTTTCGGTTACTGCCTACTGTACGATATTAAAAGCCTCCATCCATAGTTCTTCAGGCACTCTGTCTACCAGATCTAATTCCCTTGAATCTATTAGTCACTTCCACTATATAATCATAAGGGATTTAATGTAGGTCATACATGAATGGTCTAGTGGTTTTACCTACTTTATTAAATTTAAGCCTGAGTTTTGCAATAAGGAATTCTTAATCTGACCCACAATCAGCTCTTGTTTTTGCTGACTGTATAGAGTTTTTCCATCTTTGGCTGCAAAGAACATAATCAATCTGATTTCAGTATTGATAATCTGGTGATGTCCATGTGTAGAGGCTTCTCTTGAATCCAAGAAAATGTGTTTACTATAACCATTATGACCTCTTAACAAAACTCTGTTAGCCTTTGTCCTGCTTCAATTTGTACTCCAAGACCAGATTTTCCGTTATTTCAGGTATCTCTTGACTGGCTACTTTTTCATTCCAGTCCCTTATGAAAATGACATCTTTTTGGTATTAGTTCTACAAGGCCTTATAGGTTTTCATAGAACCAATCAACTTCAGCTTCTTTGGCATCGGTGGTTGAGGCATGGACTTGGATTACTATGATGTTGAATGGTTTGCCTTGGAGATGAACCAAGATAATTCTGTCATTTTTGAGGTTGTACAGGGTACTGAATTTTGGATTCTTTTGTTGCTTATGAGGGCTCCTCCATTTCTTCTAAAGGATTCTTGCCCACACAGCAGATACAATGGTCATCTGAATTAAATTTACGCAGTCCTGACCATTTTCACTCATTTCTAAGATATCAGTGTTCCCTCTTGCCATCTCCTGCTTGACCACATCCGATTTACTTTGGTTTGTGGACCTAACATTCCAGGTTCCTATACAGTATTGTTCTTTACAGCATCAGACTTTACTTTCACCACCAGACACATCTGCAACTGGGAGTCATTTTCACTTTGGCGCAGTTGCTTCATTCTTTCTAGAGCTATTAGTAATTGCTCTCTGCTCTTCCCCAGTAGCATATTGGACACCTTCCAACCTGGGGAGTCCATCTTTTAGTGTCATATCTTTTTGCCTTTTCATACTGTTCGTGGGGTTCTTGTGGCAAGAATACTGGAGTGCATTGCCATTTCCTCCTCCAATGGACCATGTTTTGTCAGAACTCTTTGCTTTGACCTGTCTGTCTTGGGTGACCCTGCACAGCATGGCTCATAGTTTCATTGATTTATGCAAGTCCCTTTGCTATGACAAGGCTGTGATCCATGAAAAAGTCCTCATGAACATGTTTTTTTTTAATTTTTTTATTTTTTTAAGGTCAACAGCTGTAGGGTAAGGATTTTGCAGTAACAAGTTCACAACCTTTGGTAGTTCCTTTATTACTCCTATTAGTGTATACCTGAACCCCTGGGAAGGTGTGGGGGTGGGGTAGGGACTGACAGTTTCTCTGCCAATCAGCTACACTTTTCCACCAATCCAAACAGACTCTTCTGGGCCAACTTCAGTAGCTGGACACCAGCCTCCATTTGCCTCTCTGCTTAGTGATTACTACCATCTCTGGTGCTGAGATGAACCAAGATAATTCTACTGACTATACAGCTACTGACTGTATAATACAGCTACTGACTATATAGTCTGCTGAAGGGGCATAAGGAAACAGAAAGCAGTATGTCTTTTGACTCTGGTTGTGTTATGTTTAAATTCAAGAAAGGAGAACAAGGAGATGACAATATCAAAGTATTTCTATGTGAGTCTGAGCTTGCTGCCGTGAGAGTGACAAGTTTTTATTTATGATAACATTAACCAAAAACTGGGAACCCAAACATTGAAGACCTGTCATGAGCACAATATTTTTCCTTCAAACTTAAGAAATCAATATCATTTAAGGAAAATCAAAACCTGTGTGGCTTAGACTGAGTTTCAGAGACTTCTTTATCACAAATCATTTGACCTCCTTTGAGCCTCAGTCTCTTTCTCAATGTCAATAATAATCATCTTCAGAAATCAGGATAACAACCAATCATTATAATGAAAATAGATAATGTCTATGAATAGCCTGTGACCTGTTACTGAAAACTAGGTCACCGTAACTCTACTTTTCATTTGGAAAACATATATCTTTAGACATGGGCTCTGAGGTTATATTTGCTAGTACCTAGCACTAAGATCAGTGTAAACAGCTACAGTCAATGCAGGATGCTTAGCTTTTGACAAAGACGTTCTTTCCCATTTGATTCCTTGGAGAGCAAATGAATATTACATTCACTAGAAGATGCAGTTGGAAAAGTTTCATAGCAGCTCAGATGTTCAAAGTGTACAATGTATGTAGATAATTATTTTCTTTTTCCTTTGCAAAAGCTTGTTTATTTTTTAAAACCCAAATGACTAGTGTATGGAAGCAACATATAATTGGAGTTACTGTAAAGGTAACAACCAAATGATAGAATAATTGTTCAAATATGTGGTTTTGTCAGCCAAACACAGTGATTTTATGATCCATTGGTGTCTGCTTTATTTAGATGGAGGTGGAAAGTAGGGAGATTTATATCTTCTAGGATGTACCTAATTTCAACTTTTAATCGAGACTCTGGTTGGTGGACTACGGCTTTCTTTAACTCTTCTGATTAATTTTAATCTATTTACATCACAATATAAAATGGCCAGCTATAGCTAGTCTGCAGGCTGAATTTAGCCTGGAGAACATGTTGCTTGGGCAACACATATTTTACAGGTTGGAGAATGGATGTACCCTTGGGACAAGTGTCCACTTTTCACTATGCAAAGCCCCCACCTCTCTACACTGTGGCTTACACTCACTTGGCACCCACCCCTGCACTTGTGTATTGTCTGGTCGTGGTAGGCATTGAAGTTTGGGACTTCTGATTGATGGAAAGGAAAAAATAAGAAATCACCCGGATATTTATTTTTGCATGACCTTGTCATTGTAAAGTGGAAAGAAAGTTCCATTTTTATTATGAATACATGCTATGAATGCGGGTACTGCATTCTTTGGCTTTAAAAAAGTCTGCTTCTAATATAATCTAAAAGGGGACTCGTTTTTCCATCACTTCTTTCAAGAGCTCTGTTAAGTAAGCAGCCAAAAAGAGAGTAAAGGGCCACTGGATATTCAATTAGAGGGAGAGAATTCCTGTCAACCTTACTGAAGGAGGAAAAAAAGCGAATCTGGCAGATCAGGGGCTTTCTGCTCAATGCCCATGTGATTGCCCACAAAGCTCCTGTGATCGGGCGCTGGGACAGCACATCGCCCTATTTGCACATGTATGGAAACACTTTTTGTGGAAGCTACTTGACAACATTTAATGTTTATTGTTTACTTGTCATTCCCCGAAACCACACACAGACTGTTTGGGTTACACCTAATGACAGTTTTTATTCATTTTACAGTTTAACGTTTCTTTTTATTTAGCTTTTGTTATGGTTTAACAACTCCTTTCATTTGTTGGAATCCTAGACAAGTTTGAAATGCGAGCACACCCGTAAGACAAACACACATCATTACCTTTCCCTCTCCTGGTGTGCAGCCCTTTGTGAAATCTGACAAGGGAGTGTAGATGCTGATGCAAGGGGACCAGGGAGGGGGAGGGATGGAACCAAATGCCTTGGGATTTCATGGATATTTCTTTGAGAATCCTTCTCCTAGAGAAATGGAAGCCATGGGAGAGAGGTATTAGATGGTCTACAAAGTGCAGGGCAATAATAGGACTTCAGCAAGGATATTTCTAAGAATATAAAATCCCTGGGGAGAACAAGCACTTAATTTCCTTTCCTTCTTAGTCCTCTGGCCAAGAAAATTAGGCTGACTTGTGAAGAGAAAGGAATCACCATTGGGCCATCTAAATGCCCATTTGTACCCTGTGCTAAATTCAAATTAGTTAACATTGGGAAGTAGAGGAATGACTACTTTACTTGACTCTGTCATTCATTCATATGACAAATAATGAAGAATATTGACCATACTTGTATTACTCTGCTTCTGTACCCCACCAGGACCAATAAAATAAGGGAGGTGGTAGGTTTTGTGTTCCTTCCTTCACAGATGTTTTAGGTCCTTTGCAAGCATCCACTGAGCTACATGATGAAAACAGATGAGAGCCAAGGTGCCATGCTTCTGAGTCGGGTGGATTCATGTCAATGTATGGCAAAACCAATACAGTATTGTAAAGTAAAATAAAGTAAAACTTAAAATTAAAAAAAAAAAAGTTATGGTACCCAAGTGAAAAATTTAAAATATACTTCAGTCCAGTTCAATCACTCAGTCATGTCCGCCTCTTTGCAACTCCATGAACCACAGCACGCCAGGCCTCCCTGTCCATCACCAACTCCCAGATTCCACCCAAAGCCATGTCCATCGAGTCAGTGATGCCATCCAACCATCTCATCCTCTGTCAGCTCCTTCTCCTCCCATCCTCAATCTTTCCCATCATCAGGGTCTTTTCAAATGAGTCAACTCTTCGCATCAGGTGGCCAAAGTATTGGAGTTTCAGCTTCAACATCAGTCCTTCCAATGAACACCCAGGACTGATCTCCTTTAAGATGGACTGGTTAGATCTCCTTGCAGTCCAAGGGACTCTCAAAAGTCTTCTCCAACACCATAGTTCAAAAGCATCAATTCTTCGGTCCTCAGCTTTCTTTATACTCCAACTCCCACATCCATACATAACCACTGGAAAAACCATAGCCTTGACTAGACGGACCTTTGTTGACAAAGTAATGTCTCTGCTTTTTAATATGCTGCCTAGATTGGTCATAACTTTCCTTCCAAGGAGTAAGCGGCTTTTAATTTGATGGCTGCAATCACCATCTGCAGTGATTTGGGAGCCCCCAAGAATAAAGGCAGCCACTGTTTCCACGAAGTGGAAACTATTTGCCATGAAGTGATGCGGCCAGATGCCATGATCTTCATTTTCCAAATGTTGAGTTTTAAGCCAACTTTTTCACTCTCCTCTTTCACTTTCATCAAGAGGCTCTTTAGTTCTTCTTCACTTTCTGCCATAAGGGTGGAGGTTATTGATATTTCTTCTGGCAATCTTGATTCCAGCTTGTGATTCCTCCACCCCAGAGTTTCTCATGATGTACTTTGCATTTAAGTTAAATAAGCAGGGTGACAATATACAGCCTTGACGTACTCCTTTTCCTATTTGGAAACAGTCTGTTGTTCCATGTCCAGTTCTAACTGTTGCTTCCTGACCTGCATATAGGTTTCTCAAGAGGCAGATCAGGTGGTCTGGTATTCCCATCTCTTTCAGAATTTTCCACAGTTTATTGTGATCCACACAGTCAAAGGCTTTGGCATAGTCAATAAAGCAGAAATAGATGTTTTTCTGGAACTCTCTTGCTTTTTCCATGATCCAGCGGATGTTGGCAATTTGATCTCTGGTTCCTCTGCCTTTTCTAAGACCAGCTTGAACATCTGGAAGTTCACGGTTCACGTATTGCTGAAGCCTGGCTTGGACAATCTTAAGTATTACTTTACCAGCGTGTGAGCTGAGTGCAATTGTGCGATAGTTTGAGCATTTTTGGCATTGCCTTTCTTTGAGATTAGAATGAAAACTGGCCTTTCCCAGTCCTGTGGTCACTGCTGAGTTTTCCAAATTTGCTGGCATATTGAGTGCACCACTTTCACAGCATCATCTTTCAGGATTTGAAATAGCTCAGCTGGAATGCCATCACCTCCACTAGCTTTGTTCATAGTGATGCTTTCTAAGGCCCACTTGACTTCGCATTCCAGGATGTCTGGCTCTAGGTGAGTGATCACACCATCATGATTATCTGGGTTGTGAATATCTTTTTTGTGCAGTTCTTCTGTGTATTCTTGGCACTTTTTCTTAATATCTTCTGATTCTATTAAGTCCCTACCATTTCTGTCCTTTATTGTGCCCATCTTTGCATGAAATGTTCCCTTGGTATCTGTAATTTTCTGGAAGAGATCTCTAGTCTTTCCCATTCTGTTGTTTTCCTCTATTTCTTTGCATTGATCGCTGAGGAAGGCTTTCTTATCTCTCCTTGCTATTCTTTGGAACTCTGCATTCAGATGGGTATATCTTTCCTTTTCTCCTTTGCTTTTTGCTTCCCTTCTTTTCACAGCTATATGTAAGGCCTCCTCAGACAGCCACTTTGCCTTTTTGCATTTCTTTTTCTTGGGGATGGTCTTGATTCCTGTCTCCTGTACAATATCACAAACCTCCAACCATAGTTCATCTGGCACTCTGTCGGATCTAGTCCCTTAAATCTATTTCTCACTTTCACTATATAGTCATAAGAGATTTGATTTAGGTCACAGCTGAATGGTCTAGTGGTTTTCTCTACTTTCTTCAATTTCAGTCTGAATTTGGCAATAAGGAGTTCATGGTCTGAGCCACAGTCAGCTCCTGCTCTTGTTTTTGCTGACTGTATAGAGCTTCTCCATCTTTGGCTGCTAAGAATATACTCAATCTGATTTTGGTGTCGACCATCTGGTGATGTCCATGTGTAGAGTCTTCTCTTGTGTTGTTGTAAGAGGGTGTTTGTTATGAACAGTGCATTCTCTTGGCAGAACTCTATTAGCCTTTGCCCTGCTTCATTCTGTACTCCAAGGCCAAATTTGCCTGTTACTCCAGGTTTTTCTTGACTTCCTACTTTTGCATTCCAGTCCCCTATAATGAAAAGGATATCTTTCTTGTGTGTTAGTTCTAGAAAGTCTTGTAGGTCTTCATAGAACTGTTCAACTTGAGCTTTTCAGTGTTACTGGTTGGGGCATAGACTTGGATTACCATAATATTGAATGGTTTGCCTTGGAAATGAACAGAGATCATTCTGTCATTTTTGAGATTGCATCCAAGTACTGCATTTCGGACTCTTTTGTCAACTATGATGGCTACTCCATTTTTTCTAATGGATTCCTGCCCACAGTAGTAGATATAATGGTCATTTGAGTTAAATTCACCTATTCCAGTCCGTCTTAGTTCACTGATTCCTGAATGTCGATGTTCACTCTTGTCATCTCCTTTTTGACCAGAGATAACCTGATATCCAAGTAGAATCAAAGAAATATTGATATTGGCACTTGAAAATTTTAGCTCTTGGACTGGAGAAAGCTGAGATAGAAGGATAACTTCTTTGCTGAGAGTTTGCTTGTAAGTAGCAGCATACATTTCAAGGAATAACTAGGGTTTCTGTTAACTACTTGTATAGGTAGTGGCTCAGAGGAAGGCATGTCTCTAGGGAGGGTAAAGAAGAAATGGAAGCCCACGTCCAGAAGGAGCTTTGTGAAGTGAGTGAGGGCAGAGGTGGAGGCCCTAGGGTCACACAGCCATCTCACAAGTGTTGCCTGGGGATTTCACTGAAAGCAAATTGAAACTTTGATCTGGTTAGAAATGAATATTCCCAGCTATCAGCTTTTTTATGTATTGCTAATTTGGGTGAACTGTGGGAGCAGATTTGCCATAGTCTGTGAGTCTTGAAGCAGTTCGGTCTGTTTTCAGTTTTAGTTATCTGCTTTCTTAATCCTTGCTTTTTTTTTTCTAATTAATTTTCAGGCCTTTTAGACTTTCCCTGATGTTTAGCCGTCTTCATGACATTTTTTTTAAGATTACACACTGGTGGCAAGTGAATGTTTCTAAGTATGAGTTGGTATTTTTACAACTTTTGCATACTGCTGGGTGATTTTATGACATTAAAATTATCTTGAATAGAGTCAAATTCCCTGCCGCAAGGTGAGGGAATCCCAACAGAGTTCTCTGATATGGATGGCCAGGGAAACAGAAGCTGATGAGGAATAGAAAAAGGTAAGACAAAGGAAATGCACCTTCTGTGGTCATGAAAGCTGTGGCTAGAGAGGGCCAGTGAGGGCTTATGAAGAGCTGTGTCCAAAAAGAGAGAGGCAGTCAGCTTTCTACCTATGTCTGGCCCCGAAGAGCAGAAAGTCAGAACATTAATTTACTACCACCAGCTAAGTAAGAGCCATTCCACTCCTCCCCTTTATCCTTCTCCTCTTATCACCCACGAGGTGAGGAGGAGGTGAGTGAGGAGGCAGGTGGCTTGACAGGGACTAGAGAGGAAGAGGGGAAGGCTTCCTTCTGCATAAAGATTGAAGGATTGCTTAATATCTTGAACTTTCGAGGCTTTACATTTCTTTAGTGAGACTATGTTGTATGACTTAAGATGATTGTAGAATTTTCGATTACCTGAGTGTGAGCAGAGCAATCAGGGGGTTCTAGAGTCTTCATACAGTGCTGTAGGGGAGAATTTTCACCCACTAAATGCTGTATACAGGGACTAGAGGAAATAATAGAAAATCACAGTTAATCATTTCCAATATGTATTTACCATATAAGTTAATAATGATAATAATAGTAAACCTTCCTCAGACTCACTTAAACAAGGGGAATTTCCTGGGTTCTGTAACTGTGAAACCATTTACCTCAGATCAGGACCTGAACCCATGTGCTGGGACTCGAACTCATGTGACCAGGACTTAGTTTGGACTGTATGTGGCAAGGTGTAAAGCTTAGGAAGTAAAATAAAAGAGAGGCTCCTAAAAGCCAAATTGACTGGAGAATTCAAGAGCTGTTAGCATTATGAATGGAAGCTATTACCTGAAAAAATATTGCTGCAGGAGGTTTAGACTGGGACATTAAAACAAATCATTGTCCTGGGTATTGGAGTTAAATAAGGGGGCATGATAATGAAGTTTCACTGTCTTGAATCTGTGGGAAATAGATATTCCAGGGTTATGAGCTCAGAAGCATTAATGCTATAGGACTGTACCTTGATGAAGCTCCTTTGGGGAAAAGGCAACAGAGCAAATTATGCTCGTGACACATTGGTGTATCTTATAACCCATTTCTTATTTTAGACATGCTTAATATTATTAATTTACCTAAATGCCAGGGGAGATGGATGCTCAGAGATTTTCTAATTGCCCAAAGAGTTATAATCTAAAACTGGAAACCCCAGGTGGTCCCACCTCAATTCTGAATGGCAGGAGAGGAGTCGTGCTGTTGCTGGCTTCCGTTCTCCAGCAGAGCTGAAAAAGGCTGAGCTGCTTGGTCACTTCTCTCCCGCAGGCTCTCGCCTGGCTTCTCAGGAATGGTGTCGGACACGATTCAAATTGAGCAGCTGAACCATGGCAGCAGGGGCTTTCAAAAAATCAGGATGGATGCTATAATGTTTAACAATCTCCTTCTCACACCCAAATTTTTGAATTGACAGTGAAGCAAAGATAGAGGAACCTATAAAACAAATAGGATCCCAGGGCTTATTTAAATCAAATTTCTTTCAAGAGGAGCCCCATTTCTTACTTGTTTCAATTCCCCGCTCTGCCCAATAAGAAAGAAACGAAAATGAGAGACACTAGTCTCTTTAGTATTATAACGTGTGTGTCTCCTTTGTAAATGTTATTACAAGTGGTGTTAGTGTAAATCTGGGAAACGGATGAAGTAATAGATTTAAAATTCTGTGGAAAATAGAGATCTGGTTCTGCCTGTGTGGGCATGTTGCAATCATCTCGAAATGTCAGGTCTTCAGGAATCAAAGTCTTTAGGGCCTTTAAAACCAATATCCTTTTAGGGACAGAGACATATTTACTGAAATACATAACCCGGAAAATAAAGTTCTTTGCTTTGCTTTACACCCTGGAGTGTGATAAATTTTGTGGGCTGTAGAATAAGCTAGTCCCCTTGTTTCTCAGAGGATTTAGTTCCATATCAGAATGCCATTGAAATTTTAGTACTCAATCTTTTGGCCTTCGGAACAACCATTTGTTTTGTAGAGTCCATGATGTAAACGCCTCTGAAATGTTATTAATACCTTTTAACCATTTCCTATAATTATTTCAATAACTTAAAGGAAAACGCCTGTTTTAAAAGATCCCCTTTCTGGTGAGGGACAATTTATAGCCAATGTGTAACTCAACAGGAAGTCAAGAGAGCAATCACCAAGAGGAATGAGATAGTCAGAGTTTCTCCAAACACATCAAAAGATTTCTTGGGAACCAAAGTCAGCAATAAAAGAACACAGGATTAGTCATCAGGGATTGGATGTGCCAGGTCCACCCTTCTTTCTCCTGAAGGGAAATGCCTCCTGTTCTATAGAGAAAGAGGAAGCCCTCATATTCCACCAGTTGTTTCCTTATACTTGAAAAATTCGGGGGTGGGAATATGGTAATAGAAGCAAATGGGAAAAATTATACTGAGTCATCAAGTTCCCATAATAGATCAATATTTGGTTTTTATATCTATTAATATTAAGGCAAGGAATGACCAAATTCTAAGTTGTTTTTATAAAAGCTTAACACTGTTTTTGGTCCCATAATCTCAGAAAATCTTTCAACAGGAAATGCCTCCCTCTCCATTTTCATCACCTACTATAAACTATCAAAATGAAACGGGGAGTTGCTATTCAATGGGTAAAAAGTTTAGTTTGTTATACAATATAAATAAGTTCTGGAGGTTTGCTGTATTGCCTGGTGCTTATAGTTAGCAACACTATATTGACATTATTTAAAATATTAGAGGGTGGATCTCATATTTTCTTACCACAATTAAAAAAGAAAAGGAAAAAAGTGAGAAAGAAAGAGAACTAGAAGGAGGAGGGAATGGGAGGATGGAAGGAAGGAAGAGCAACAATAATAAGTAATGTTCTAGAAAGTGGAGCCCTTACTTGTTTTTTGAGGCAATGCTATCGTGAGCAGAATTAGGCATGGGATTGGGTTGTGTGCATGCTAAGTTGCTTCAGTCATGTCTGACTCTGTGCGACCCCATGGACTACAGCCCACCAGGCTCCTCTGTCCATGGGATTCTCCAGGCAAGAATACTGGAGTGGGTTGCCCTGTCCTCCTCCAGTGGATCTTTCTGACCCAGCGACTGAACCCACGTTTCTTACATCTATCTGCATTAGCAGGTGGGTTCTTTACCACTAGCACCACCTGGGAAGCCCCACGTGGTTGGGTGGAGCCCCTTTGATTCCATTTTGTCTCCAGTTCAGAGGTTTAACTTTGTCCAGTGGGATTCCTCATTGGTCTCAGGAAGGACCTCACAGAAGCCACCAGTAGAGAGGCTGGACCCTACCTTCACTTTCATATGCAATTCAAAATAAAAGCTTAGTTTTCAAAAGGATACTACTTAAAGTGATGTGAAAATGAAAATAGTTGCCTTCTAGATGTTTCTCGGTTTGCAAAATTATGGATCTATTCATCCGAGAGGAACCTGCCTCATTGTGATTTTGTTCCCCACGTCCCTGCTCTGTGGAGACCTGCGAGAGTCTGCTGTTGGCAAAGGCAGCGTGGGCCAGATAGAGCAGCAACTTCAACTACATCTCCCTTTGATCTTCTTCTAAATCCTAAAGCCATTTAAAAAAAAAAATCAGAGCAGACAGATGCTTTGCAAAAAATGTGCTTGTCTCTATTTTTGTGATTATTTTCTAAAGCAAACACATTTCTCAACAGCATTTAAAATATTCTGGTCATTTCTGTTTTTATTTTCTACTACATAAATTCATGCAAAACTTGTTAATGTAGTACACTTTTAATACAATGGGCTCCACAAAAAATATTAGCTACAAACCACCACCTTCTCAATGAAGAGCATTTTTATAAATCTCTCTGATCTTAAATGGATCAAACAAAATGTTTGGGATTCATTGTTGTACAGACACATCGATCATCTAGACACTGTTTACTCTGAAGTCATTCTCTCTGTCCTACTATTAAATGCTTCTCCATCACCCTTTCCTCTGACCGCATGCCCTACACGAAACTGAAAGTGTCCTCCACTGCCTGAGCACAATTCCTTGCTGTGATTTCGCTGTGTCAGTTCTCACTGTTGGGATTTTCCTGGTGGTCCAATGGCTAAGACTCCATGTTCCCAATGCAGGGGGCCCAGGTTTGATCCCTGGTCAGGGAACTAGATCCCACATGCCTCAACTAAGACCTGGTTAAGCCAATAATAAATATTTTTTGAAAAAGAGTCTCACTGCTGGTCATGTACTTTCACTCTTCAAAATGGCTATTAGGATTTTTCCCTTAGTGATGTCTCCAGTTATTTATTGGTTTAGGTCATTAATCTGTACTTTTTTAACACCAGATATGAAAATTTTAAAATTCCTTTTGTTCTGTTTTAAACATATAAATTTTTGTACTCTCTACTTCCCCTGGTCATATCTTTGGAGAGATATCAAAGAACTTTGGAAGAGTGACCAGTCTTCACCAAACACAAGGCATTCAGATGTTAGTTCACAGTACAGAGTTTTAAAGATGGCAGAGGTACCTTGAATACCTAGCCAAGAGTCACCAGGAAATGTGTGCACTTGATTAACTGGAGGCCCCAGGGAAAGAGTCTGATGAATAATGTGGAGGAAGATAGAAATACACTGAAGTCCAAAGCTCAAATTTGAAAATCTTGAAACCAACAGAAAATTGCAAGAATGTTCCAGAATCTTATGAGATTTAAGGTTTCACAGAAGAAAGAGACTTCCAAGAACTTCTCATAGAACTTTTTAATGAGAATATAATTAATTTCACAGCAAGAATAATCTAAAGGTCCTTTTGGAGCAGTTTGAGAGATTCAGATAGGCCAGGGAAATAATTCATAAACTCCACTTCCCCATGGAACCATCATCACCAATTCCTGCCTGGGTGTCCTGGATCAGGGGACACATGACAGTCAAGGATGAATTCTGACATGGTGTTGCAGGAATGTGTATACCGAAGGACCAGAAACCCAGGAGGAGCTATCTCAGTATCCACACTGCCAGCCGCTAGAGGTTCATTTCTCTGTGACATGAATGTTTTTCTTCAAATCATAGAATCCTAGACATGAAAGGAATCTTAGAAATGAGCCCAATTCTACCACATTATAGATGAATAAACTAAGGTACAGACCATTCAATGTGGCCATAGTACATTAATATTTAATGTACTATTAATAATATTTAATGTACATAATATTTAATGTACTAATATATTAATGTACTGTTAGTACATTAGTGATTTAACAACTGTGACTAGAAATCAAGTCTTTTAAAATCCATTCCAATTAATTATGACTGAAATCTAACCCAAAGGAAATTTGCTGAAAGAATCATGAGTGTCTTAGCCTGGGTCCCCTCAAAGCAGGGCCTGACACAAAGGGTTTCTTAGGGTTTATCTGGGAATATGATGCCAGAGAACAGGGGTATGGGGCCTGAGGAAGAGAAACAAGGAAGAAGGAAAAGCAAATTCAAGGAAGAGTAGTTAAGTTGCCCACCCGAACTGCACCAGGGGACTGGGTGACTGATGTTCAGCCTCTCTGAGACCCTAATGAATTACACCTGGGGTAAAAAGGACAAAGCCTTTATCCGTTGGCTTCCGTTGGTCAATGGGAGCTCCATGGCTACTAAGTACTATGGCACCTACAGGAATAGGGAACCAATTCCCACACTGTGACATGACAGAAGTTCCTAAGGAGGAAAGAAGAAGTAGAATTTTGGCCCTCTGTGAGATGCTGTTGAAATGCAGTTTCAAGAAGTTGATAGAGGGCTTTCCTGATGGTCCAGTGGTTAAGAATCCATGGAGTTAGGGGAAGGAAGTCATCAAAAAAGAGGAGAGTGGTATGGGATGGGTGGATGAAACAGTAGGTCCCCACTAAACCAGCCCAACATTTTCCCTTCTAGGTGTTTTCTATTAAAATGAAAATTTTATGCTTGAAGAAATAATACCAAATTAGCATCTTAGTAGGCATTCTTCAAGCTTGGATGACCTCTGAGACAGTGGAAATGGGACTCAGGATAGACCCACTAATGAGGGGGAGAGAAAATCTCAATGGGACGTAGGGCAACTTTTCTGTTTTACAATTAACCCTAGGGTTATCCCTGAGTCAGTCCTCCTAAAGACGAAAGATGTAGGCAATGCAATGCAACATTGAGTGTGAATAATTTTTTAAAACTCTCAGTTAATACTTTGGGGAAAAGAAGAATCACAGCAAATTCCTTGCCCCCTCCCCCGCCCCCCCTCCCACTACCCATCTTTCCATCTTTCAGTGCGTTTTTACCTACTGAGGTTATTTTCTTCTTAAGAGGGAATTAAATCTTCAAATAAGACAAAAATATTGGTTGACATCCTCTCATCAGAAAGTGAAAAGCCAAATGGAGATTTCAGCACTTGATTTATCGAGAATACTTGCCATCCTGAAATAGTAACTAATAGCCTTTGATGTTTACCATGTGGCAGGCCATGCGCTCCATGTTTTGTATACCTTCCTTTACCCAGTCCTCAGAACTACCCTGTCAGATAGATGCTCTTCCCCTCCGGTTTTTCCTGTGGAAGAAATAGGAGCACACAGAAATGATGTGCTCTAGTTTTAACAGCTAGTGAGTGATAGACCTGGGGTTAAATCCAGGAAGTGTGTGTCCACAGCCTATTTTCTTAACCCATTTGCCACAGTGCCTCTCTGATGAATCATGAAATTAACTTTAAAGATATTGTTCTGAACAACTACAGTTGAAAAGTTCCCTTCAGATGGGTTTTTAATTGCAGACTTATTTTTGTTTTGCCTGAGTTACCTTGACTTCTGCCTCCACATGGTATTTATATAAAAAACATCTGTTAGGAATATCATGTTGGTACAAGTCCTTTCCAGACTTTGAGATATATTGCAGTAATATCATTCTCTATATTGTTTACAGTGATGAAGTAAACTTTGACAAAGTAAACCAAAGTAAATAAACAATAGTAAAGTTGATCATTGCAAATCAGCAAAGTACATGGGAAAAGGAGCTTTCAAATATTTTCCACCTGAACATAGGTAGGAATGAGAAATTTACCTATGCTAACACTCCTATGAAATATTTATTAGATATTAGATACCTTATTAGATATACCTTATTAGATACCATACCTTGGTATTTAATAATAAGGTATACCATACCTAATTATAATTATTTATTATAATTATTTAATATTATAAATATTATTATATATTATAATTATACCATACCATATACCATACCTTATTATAATACCTCATAGGTATACCATACCTAATTATAATTATTTATTATAATTATTTAATATTATAAATATTATTATATATTATAATTATACCATACCATATACCATACCTTATTAGATATTAGATATCATGTTCTTGAGATCATCAGATTCAAGTACTGCCTATTAAATTGAGAACTTGAATTCAAGAGGTGCCCTGAGGGGAGCAGCATAACCTTAAACACTGGTTCATGAGGGGAAAAAAAAATAACTTGGACCTCCCTAAGTAATCACTGAATAATTTATATGTGTGTGTGTGTTTAGTGGAGAAAAGTGTCCCCTTTGTCCCCTTTTCTTTCAAATCTCCCTTCCCAGTCCTGCTTCCTGGAAACACTGAGCTCCATGAGAAGAACAGTGTTTAGGTTTAGCATCACTGTTCCACTCTTGCCGAGCACAGTGCGTCTCTGTAGTGGCTGTGCTAGATGCTGGGGCTACATCAGATTACATGCTATGGTGCCTGTCTTACAAGCTAAATGTGGACACAGACCTACACTCAAAAAGATAAACAACTATAATCATAATCACACGCTGAGTTCCAAATGAACAATGCCAATGATAAGAGCTATGGAAAGACACATGAGGACTGATTGCTGAGTATGGAGGTGTGGTGATAGCAGCAGAAATGGGAAGAATGGGATCTAGATACCTAATTGTTAGGGTCTTTCTAATGTATGAACATTTTCCACAGGAGAATATTGCCTGAATTTTAAACACTCTTTTGTATCCACTGTTTTGAGGAGATTTTGAGGTTGAAACTGTTAAATTATTTGTGCCAAATCTGGCATTATCAGAGTTGAAATGAACGTATTTAATTTTAAAAGAAGATTTTATTTTTGGTAGTGAAGTGGGAACAATTTATTACAGGTTGTTCTTTGCAACAGAGCACAAGAGGAACAAAGAGAGAAAGCTGCAAGTGTCTGATGAAGCAAAAATACCCTTTACCAGTGATGCTATGAGAACAGACTGTGGTCCACTTTTCATTGTCAGCATAGAGGATTGAGAATCAGTAAAGCTGGGAATTGTAGTTTTGCTCTAGAAATGGAGCAATGAGACAGTGCCCAATAGTGATAGCAATTGGAAAGGAATGAATATTTCAAGTGTCATCTACTAAGATCAGATCACCTTGAGTAGCACTTTTCTTCCAGCTTGGGTGGAAGTCTGGGAAAGAGGTAAGCACAAGAATTTGATTAGCAAACAGCTGCCCAGATTCAATAAAGGAATTTGCTCTTCTTAACTGTAAAAAAGAATATAAAAATAAAATTCTACATGTGCCTGGTTAATGCTATAATCATTTAAACTCAGAAAACTGTGCATATTAATTAGTTGTTGTTCAGTCATGAAGTTGAGCCCAACTCTTTGCAACCCCATGGCCTACAGCACGCCAGGCTTCTTTGCCCTTCACTATCTCCCAGAGTTTGCCCAAATTCATCTCCATTGAGTGGGTGATGCTATCTAACCATCTCATCCTCTGCTGCCCTCTTTTTCTTTTGCCTTCATTTTCCCCCAACATCAGGGTCTTTTCCAATGAGCTGGCTCTTAGCATTAGGTGACCGAAGTATTGGAGCTCAGCCGCAGCATCAGTCCTTCTAGTGAATATTCGGAGTTGATTTCCTTCAGGATTGACTGGTTTGATTTCCTTGAAGTCCAAGGGACTCTCAAAAGTTGTCTTCTCCAGCACCACAGTTTGAAAACATCAATTCTTTGGTGCTCAGCTTTCTTTATGGTTTAACTGTCATATCTGTACATGACTACTGGAAAATCATACCTTTGCCTATACAGATCTTTGTTGGCAAAGTGATGTCTCTGCTTTTTAGTACACAGTCTAGGTTTGTCATAGCTTTCCTTCCAAGGAGCAGGCGTCTTTTAATTTCATGGCTGCAGCCACCATTCACAGTGATTTTGGAGCCCAAGAAAATAAAATCTGTCACTGCTTCCACTTTTTCCCCTTCCATTTTAGGTTTTTGAATGTTGAGCTTTAAGCTAGCTTTTTCACGCTCCTCTTTCACCTTCATCAAGAGGCTCTTTAGTTACTCTTTACTTTCTGCCATAAGAGTGGTATCATCTGCATATCTGAAGTTGTTGATGTTTCTCCCAGAAACCTTGATTCCAGCTTGTGATTCATCCAGCCTGGCATTTCACATGATGTACTCTGCATATAAGTTGAATAAGCAAAGTGACAATATGCATCTTTGTTGTAATCCTTTCCCAGTTTGGAACCAGTCAGTTTTGCCATGCCTGGTTCTGATTATTGCTTCTTGACCCACATACAGGTTTCTCAGGAGACAAGTAGGATGGTCTGGTACACACATTTCTTTAAGAATTTTCCACAGTTTGATGAGATCCACACAGTCAAAGACTTTACAGTAGTCAGTGAAGCAGAAGTAGATGTTTTCCTGGAATCCCCTTGCTTTCTCCATGATCCAATGAATATTGGCAATGTGATCTCTGGCTCCTCTGCCTTTCTAAATCAAGCTTTTAATCTGGAAATTCTTGGTTCATGTACTGCTGAAGCCTAACCTGAAGGATTTTGAGAACAACCTTAGTGTTAGTTGCTCAGATGTGTCCGACTCTTTGCAACCCCATGGACTGTAGCCTGCCAGACTCCTCTGCCCATGGGATTCTCCAGGCAAGAATACTGGAGTGGGTTGCCATTCCCTTCTTCAGGGGATCCTCCTGCTATGGGAATTGAACCTAGGTCTCCTGTATTGCAGGTAGATTCTTTACCATCTGAGCTACAGGGAAGTCCACAAGCATAACCTTATTAGCATGGAAAATAATTAAAGTGAATGCTATATTCCTATAAAAAAGGAGATCCAACAATCTTAGTAGTTTATTTATTGCTGCTGTAAAAGGCCAATTTAGAACAGCGGGTAGTTGTGTAACTAGGCTCAGTGCTTCCAAGGTTTTGTATCCCATATATGAACATGCAAGAGAGGAAAAGTGTTGAAATATTTTAAAACAATACTAACTCTGTTAATATGTTATAATAACTTGGCAGCTATTTTTAATCTTGGAATATGTTTTCACATGTAATTTCCTTAATGGCAAGGATCATGTCTATTTTGCTCATTGGTGAAATTTCAAGGTTTGGCAGTTAATAAATATACAACAAATAAGTGAATATAAATAAACAATTTTATTTACAATATTCCCTCTCTAGCTCAGAATACCTCCAGAAAATCCTTACAAATGCCAATAAACTCTGCTGGTATAAAACAATGAATAGTGTTAGTTAGTGTTCCATAATGCCTTGGTCCCATCTGGAAAGCTACTCTTCTTTCTGTCCATCTTTGTATCCATCTCTGCATTCATTTGGGCTTCGTAGGTGGCATGGTGGTAAAGAATCCCTCTGCCAATGCAGGAGATACAAGAGACTTGAGTTCAATCCCTGGGTTGGGAAGATCCCTGGAGGAGGAAATGGCAACCCACTCCAGTATTCTTGCCTGGAGAATTCCATGGACAGAAGAGCCTGGTGGACTTTGCATCCATGGGGGTCACAAAGAGTTGGATGCAACTTAGCACAGCACAGCACAGGTTCTTTTTTAGAGAAGGAAAACATCTGATAGGCATTTATGGAAGGGTATAATATTTTGATAACTGTGTTATGGAAAAATAATACATCAGGAAAGGGGCATAGGGAGTACCCAAGGACAGTGTGTTATTTTAGAGAGGTCAGGCAAGGCCTCCCTGGTAGATATTTAAGCAGAGACCTGAAGAAGGAGAGGAGTGATCATTTGGGTATCTAAGAGAAGATCATCCCAGGCAAAGGGAATAGTAAGTGCAAAGTTCCTGAGGCAGTACCGTGCTTGCTAGTTATTATTAAGGAGCCAGTAACGGCACCCCACTCCAGTACTCTTGCCTGGAAAATCCCATGGACGGAGGAGCCTGGTAGGCTGCAGTCCATGGGGTCGGTACTAGTCAGACACAACTGAGCGACTTCACTTTCACTTTTCACTTTCATGCATTGGAGAAGGAAATGGCAACCCACTCCAGTGTTCTTGCCTGGAGAATCCCAGACAGTGGAGCCTCATGGGCTGTTGTCTATGGAGTCGCACAGAGTCGGACACGACTGAAGCGACTTAGCAGCAGCAGCAAGACTGGAGGAGAATAAGCAGGAGCAAGAATAGTAAGAGATAAAGTCATAGAAGTAGCAAGAGGTCAGCCATTTTGGCCCTTTTAAGCACTTTGGTAGAGGCTTTTTTCTTCAAGGAAAGGATATTAGCTATTGCTTATTTGCAAGTAAACTACATGATTGAAAGCAAGAAGACTAGTTAGGAGGCAATGATAATAGTGCAGGTGAGAGACCAAGATGACAGTGGTGGAAATATAATTAAATTCTTGTGAACGAGGAATAATTATTTGAAGATAAAGAGACAGGATTTTCTGATGGACTGGATTTGGGGTATGAGAAAGAGGAACCAAGGATGACTATACAGTTTCTAAGCTGAAGAGGCAGGGAAAGAGATGAGGAAGGCCATGGGAGCAGCAGTGTGAAAGAGGAAGGTCAGTTGTCCAGTCTTAGATAATCATGCAAGGAGGTCAAGTAGCCAACTGGCTATGCAGTCTGGAGATCAAGGGAGAGATGTGGGCAGGGGATACAATCTGTGCACCATTGGTGTATTCAGGCATGTTAAATTTATGGGTTTAAATGAGATGGCCCAAAACAGATAGAGAAATTAAAATATATATATTTTGAAATACTATAGAAATGATAATTATCTAAAACAGACTGTCAGGTTAGGGAGAATATTCACTTCAATTTTCAGGAGTACTTAATAAAATAGGATCAATTTCAACCAGTGGCTAATGTTTCTATTAGATTTTGTAGATTTAAACATGAACAAGATAATCCCAGCATTTTGAGGAGCTCTCTGTGTGGTGACAAGACAAAGGCATCAAGTTGTTCTCTGACTCACTAACAACTGTCTAAGACCTGGGTCAGAACTATGACTTAGAGAGGTCTGGGCAGAAATTCTTATACCATCATAACATTTTGTGAGAGTATCTCCTCCTGAGAGCCACCTAAGAAGATGGGAGACAGCATCAGTTAGACACGTTAAGCATATGTAACAGAAATAATATTGTTTTAAAATATTACAGCACCTTTCTTCTTGTGCATTTTCATATACAGGACTTTCCTTTTAGTTATCCAGAAACATTCATTTTTATCTGGAAACATTAGGCAAACTGAAAACAGAAGCAAAGAGGCAACATTCAGTTTTTCTCTACCACACTAGAACTTTTGAGTGTCTGGTTTGAAAGCATCTTAAAAGCCTGAAAAGTCTTGGAAGGGGAAAAAAAAAAAAAGATTTTCTGAGTTCACTGTGCTCCCAGTTTTATCAGGTGTCAGGAATGTAATATAAAGGAAGATCCTACTATAGGGTGAGAACCCAGCCCTTGGGGAATTGGAAAGGCTATGAGAGAGAGAAGTTCAAGTATGCAGCCAGACATGTGCATCCAGAGTTCCCACTCCAAGCCAGATTTGGCAAAGCTGGGGAGGTAGAAACATCCAGAGATAAATGAAGGAATCTTAGTATATCTGAGTAGTGGCCTATTTTCTTAGAACTGGCCAAGAGGATGATACAAACCTTTGGGTGAAACCAAACATTTATCCTAGAACCATTTTCAACCACAAGCATAGTAGAAGACATGCTTATTGAAATCAACATGAAATAATACTTCAGGTTCCCCATGGCTGCACATCTTATGCAAATGATCCAGAAGTATCCACAGTGTTATCACTGAACCAGCCAGAGGTGTAGCGCATAGAAGAAGTTACAAAATATAGGATATTTGAGACTAGAAGCAAGTTGATAAAAGCATGAATATCAGTCACAGAACAAGATGTATCAGGAGATTTAGCCACTTTTATCCAAATTCTTCCAAGATCCAGAGTACAACACATGAGACTATCACTGCAAGTCTATTATTTTCTCCCCTCAAAAGGACTATAACCTTCTATATACCCTAGTGCTATACTGGGGTAATTAAGGGGTAAGAGAAGAACTATGAAAGACTAAGCATGTACCCCCAAATAGACTACCTTGAAATGAAAGATATTAAACAGCAAGATAGTAAGAGATACTATTTCACACACATATAAGTCATAGGTGGGTGTTCAAGAAATAAGATTAACTCAAGTATAGAAAATAATCACACATTTAAAAAATACAATAGGTATTTGGATTAATCAGTATCTTTCAAACACATAATAAGCTTTTTTTTTTTTCTTTGCACATTTGACTTAGGCCATGACCTAGCTATTAAGTAAGATTCACTGGTTAGGGAAGGAGACTCAGAACACAGAGAAAGTGGGCAGGACAGTCCATGGCCAACTGGGAAGAAAGAGAAGATTCCTTCCCACCAGAATGAGAGGTGACCACAGAGGCTGGTAGTCCAGGCTTGTGGCTAATACTTCCCCTGGTCAAACCAACACTACACTGAGTTAATAATGGAATGCACAAGCTTCAGAAAAGTTAACAAAACAAGAAGAAATTTCACACACTTGCTCCATTAGAAGATTCCAAGAGAAGCACCACTATTGCCCACAGTAACTGGTGAGTCCAGTTAGAGATGATCCCGCACTTGCTTGGTCAACAGTCAGCCAGCCTCCAATCAGGCAGTGATTATTTGCCCTTTGGCCATTCTCTTACTAGTTCCCTTCTGTTCTGGTAAAAGAAGAAAGAGAAAGAGTCAAACAAATGCAATTAAGAAAAGTTATGTACCTCTGTCATTATTCTGTTTGCTTTTAACTCACCTTGCTGCTGCTGCTAAGTCGCTTCTGTCATGTCCAACTCTGTGCGACCCCACAGATGGCAGTCCACCGGGCTCCTCTGTCCCTGGGATTCTCCAGGCAAATACTGGAGTGGGTTGCCATTTCCTTCTCCAATGCATACATGCATGCTAAGTCACTTCAGTTGTGTCAGACTCTGTGTGACGCTATGGACAGCAGCCCACCAGGCTCCTCTGTCCACGGGATTCTGGAGGCAAGAATACTGGAGTGGGTTGCCATTTCCTTCTACTTAACTCACCTTAGAGTAAAACTAAGAAAGTTAACGTGTTTGAATTTCAACATTGAAATACAAATCCAACTCGGGGAACTTTTCAAAAATAGGATATCAAGTTGCTGATGTTCAGCATGTCAAAGCAGACCCTGGGGAGTCCTGTAGATGAGTTTTCCCTGAACAAATATCTCTATCCATCGGAAAAATAAGAGATTCATTTGAGTTAATAAACTCCTTTTAAAATTGAAATTATTCATTAGGAGAGTTACAGCTTTTCACAGTCCAGTGAATAAAAGCTTTCTGGTAATAAGTTTTTTGGTAAATAAGTTTTCTGGTAATATCTAGCCTTTCCACACTAGTGTAATGGGGACATGTTTTTTCTGTTTTTTCCTTTCGCTGCAAATGCTTTATTGTTTCAGTTTGGTTCAAGGCTTAGGAGAGGATTCCAGGGTGTTAAAAGTTGCCTAATGACTGCAGAGAGGGGCTTTAGGCAGAAGCCCTGACATTAGGGGATTCTCCTCAAAGGTCCTTGGGCTCCAGAGGCTCCTAATTGATGCTCGAGGGGGACCCTTTCAAAGCGATACCCACCCAGTCGGGCCTGGGGACCAGCCAGCCTGTGGAGGTTGGTCAGGTGGTCGCCATTTTTATGCGCTTCCCTGCGGGCTTTCCAGGAAGTCAGTCTCCAGGGTGGGGGCCTGGCGGGCGGAAGTCAGGCCGTGCAGATCCAAAACGGCCTGGTTCAGGGTCTTCTCCATGAGAACTGCAGCTTCCAGAGCGTCCTGGGTTTTTCCACACTCGTCTTGAGATGGCTTCTGCTTGTCCTGCATTTTCAAAAGACGCTAGCTGCCCTGGCGCTTCCCCTCCACCAAGTCGTGGAAAAAGTGGCCCATCATCGCCATCAAAGATAGAAGCCCAGAGATAGGTAGGTGGGAAAAAGGCTGGAGGCTGGTCCGAGCCTGGAGCCAGGGGCGTTGCTGGGTCTGTTCCATCCATGCAATGTTGCAGCAAAAAGATTGCGGGACCGTGGAGGGCGCTACCGGATGGGGACATTTTGGAGTTGAGAGACGGGAGGAAGAGAGAAAATTTGCTTGTCATGAGGGGTGGGGAGGAGTAGGGGACACCATGGGGCTCTGGCCGCTTTTTGGGGGCCACTGATCAAATGAAGCCACTAGTTGATAGGGGAACCAGGATATAGAATCTTTTAAAACGTGGAATTGGTCTGAAGGCAACTATATTCTTTCCAGTGGTTGTCTTAGGTCATCCTGTGGGATAGCTCTTCCTGCTGTAGGAAATCACAGGAAGCTTACTATTTTAAACCATCGATGTACAATGCTAGAAATGGTCCAGACAAAGTTCTTTCTGAAGTTCCCTATAATTTGGGAATCTCAGGAATAGTTGAATAATTTCTACTATCTGATAATAAGGAAAAGTTCATGATCTCTTAATTTCTATTGCAAAAATGATGAGAGGTGGCTGGTTGTTCTCCCTAAAGGTATTCTCATTTAAGTAAAGGAGCGGACTGTGGTGAAGTTTGCTTCTGGAACATGAGGAGGAATTACGAGAAGATGTTGGGGTAAGTTTCAAAATCCTGTGTAATTTTAACTGGATGAAAATGAAAACCAGCAAAGTTTCTTTAGATTTCATCTACATGAAGTTAATTTCAAGGGCCCTGCTTTCTGTATTAGGCTGTGTTTTATTTTAGGGCGTCGTGCCCAGTTTGAGAAAAAAGCCCAATAAAACATAGGCATTCTGTGATAAACTGGGCTTCTTAGAAATAGGATAGATTTCATTCATTTATTGAAACAAACATCTTGAAGTGACCTTGATTTCGCAATCAGATTGGCTGAAAATTGTCAAGACAAACTTAACTGGAATAGCATCCCGAGCACAGTATTGAAATGCACAGTTACTGTCAGATAATTGATATGTGTCTTGGCATTGTCATTTCTTTCTTCACTATTTTGTTATATCCTTATTGCGTCCAGTTCTGGAGAAGGTCAGAAAAGGTATGCTAACTCTGGAATGGTAGAGATGATTAAATTTGCCTGAGTGTGAGAGTGTGTGTGTAATTTGTGTGTGCCCTTTAGATGAGAAATAGAATTGCAAGGTGTCCATGCCTTCTGACTCATCACTCTGTGTCTAAATCAGACCCCAAAGACATAGGGCTCCTGAAAATTCTGGAAATCTCCCTTTAATACTTAACTTAGGCCTGACCTCCTATTTAGGTTTCTGTATGCAGCACTCTTCAGTTTCAGAAACAAATCATTTCCTATTATAACTCAGAAATACTTAGGTCCCCAAACGAACCTGAGATTTCGACCATTCAGCAAAATTTTTATTTGCAAAGCACATGCCTGCTAGCCTGCACGATTGCAGTTGCTATTCATATGAATGTTGGCAACATTTCATTGTGGGGGTCAATTATGGTCATTTACCATGATGACATAATAACAACTGCAAAAATGTGAAAGCTAAAGTAGGGTTATTATTACTGTTTGTAAAGTCTGGGTCCCAGATGTTCCTGCCAGGAGAGAGAAAAGCTGGAGTACAGAGATAGCTGACAGTCGTGCTAACCATTCAAATCGCCAGCGGACTGAACAATCTGCAAGCCAGGAATGGGACAAGAGGCTAAAGCTGGCGTCTGGGTTGCACACCGCCTCCCTCACCTTGAACTACAGGCTTTTTCCTTCCCGAATGTCATGCAGAAACACTCCCAACCTCCACACCCCTGCACCCTACCCCCAGGTTCAAAGAAAAAGAAGAAATACAGGCAAAGCATTTGCCCAGAGCGATGGGCCAACAGCCAATGTCATCCTCTGATATATAGCTGAGGAGGAATTTATTTCCAACTAGTAGAGGATTGGGGGGCTCATAAAACTGTATAGCTTCAACCCAATGAAATAAGGTTAGTAAAATACATAAACTCTGATACAGCAGCGTGAAGTATGCCTCCAGTCACCTACAATTCACCAATGGCTCCGTGATAGATATTCCCAGCATCTGGCTGTTCCTTGTCAGCTGTGACCAGTGTGTGCCTGTCAGCAATGCTTGCCCCCACCCCCTTCCTTTCCCCACCCTCCTCTTCCACCCTGGGTAGAGGTCTCGAGCTAGGGTAGCAGCCAGCTCACTGATTGTGAGATGCTTAGCAGGTTCAACGGCAGATCTCTTGAGTGATAACACTGATAGCAAGCACCAGTGTGAGACAAAAGCACAGTACTTGTCGAATGAGAAATACAACTGCAGTTGAATAGACAAAAAGGTAGTTAAAAAAAAAAAAAGTTCAGCTTGGAAAAAGAACTCAGTGCTGATGATGCCTTATTTATTATTTTTTTTTTAATAGCGAAAAAAATCACGGTAGGCAGAAACTCCATTTTTTTTTTAACCACTTCATACTTCTGTCAGTGTGATGTTGAACAAGTGCCATTAATCAAGAGTGCTGTTATTCATTAAGAACAGTGATGTACTTGAATTGTTACTGTAGTATCATTGTTCAGAGCCTCTGGAAGAGCTTTAAAGAAGGGAAGAATTCATAGCTATAGTTTACAGCTAAGACTGTAAAGAACTTTCCCCACTATTAACCACATGTTAAACGTGGTAATAATAGTAATAATACCTTGTATTTGTACAGTGACTATCTTCTGGGAAACTCAAAGTGCCACCTCAGTAAACAGTAGTGCCTTCATTGTCAACAGCATCCTTTTAAAGAAAGCTAGAGGGAGGTATTATTACCCTCTTTGCTATCAGGCCAATGATATGTTCTTTGTGTTTACAGATATCTGTGATGTTAGGCTGCAGGGGAGGTGACAGACGGGAAGGGAAGCGAGAACGGTAGATGGGTGGTGGTGGGGGTGGTGGTGGTGGGAGTGAGTTAAAGAATTCTGTGTATCTTTTGAAGAACTGTGTCAAAATGAATCCTTCTGCTGTATAGTGGTTACTGTTTATATGACAAGAAAACTAGTCCACACACTGGAAATGAATTATAGTATACAGTAAACGGGGTGGGGGGATTCCCTCATAGCTCAGTCGGTAAAGAATCTGCTTGCAATGCAGGAGACTTGAGATCCCCTGGAGAGGAAATGGCTACCTACTCCAGTATTACCTGGAGAATCCCATGGACAGAGGAGCCTGGCGGCCTACAGTCCATGTGGTTGCAAAAAGTCTGACATTGCTGAGTGACTTTCACTACTACCATAAACGGAATACACTTTCTAAGGAAATTAACCTGATGTAGTCTGCCTGCTGGGAGGAGGAAAGGCCCTCTCAGGCTCTCTGGAGGGATGAGACCACCACGCTCCTTCTCAGAGACGCAGGTTCTGACCCCGCCCATTCATCTACAGATGATTGGAAGGCCCCGGGCCAATCAGGTTCCTTCTTTCCAGTCTTTCGAAATGGAGTTTGGGAAATTTAGGGAGTCTAAGGGATTCTTGGGAGAAGGCAGTGGCACCCCACTCCAGTACTCTTGCCTGGAAAATCCCAAGGGCGGAGGAGCCTGGAGGCTGCAGTCCATGGGGTCGCGAAGAGTTGGATAGGACTGAGCGACTTCACTTTCACTTTTCACTTTCATGCATTGGAGAAGGAAATGGCAACCCACTCCAGTGTTCTTGCCTGGAGAATCCCAGGGATGAGGAGTCTGGTGGGCTACCGTCTATAGGGTCGCACAGAGTCGGACACGACTGAAGTGATTTAGCAGCAGCAGCAGCAGCAGCAGCAAGGGATTCTTGAACTTAAGTCAGGCCTGTGATGCCTCTGTTTTGCCCTGTGAAAAAGAAACAGAAAGGAGAGAGGGAGAGGAGCAGGGAGAGAGAGAGCATTTTGGCTCTTGATGGATGTCAGTTGCTATCCTAGTCAGAGTCGCATCAAGCTCTCTGGTCTATCCCTGACACTCTCCAGTAAATTATCCATCCAGCTAGGTTTTTTAAGTTTTCTGTTTGTTCCCCTGAATGTTTGGATACATATGGTCTCTAAGATAGGAATGTTCCATGATAATTGCACTCAGATTTTATAAAGATGAGCTTCCTCCGTGGCTCAGAGAGTAAAGAATCTGCCTGCAATGCAGGAGACCTGGGTTTGATTCTTGGGTTGGGAAGATCCCCCTGGAGTAGGAAATGGCAACCTACTCCAGTATTCTTGCCTGGAAAATCCCATGGACAGAGGAGCCTGGCGGGCTACAGTCCATGGGGTCGCAAAGAGACACGACTGAGTGACCAACACACTTACACGTTATAAAGGTAATGTAATGATTACTGTGGGTACTGTGTGTGTGTGCACAGTCTCCGTCGTGTCTGACTCTCTGCAACCCCATGGACTATAACCCACCAGACTCCTCTGTCCATGGGATTTTCTAAGCAGGAATACTGGAGTAGGTTGCCATTTCCTCCTCCAGGGGATCTTCCCGATCCAGAGGTCTAGGCTGGGTCTCCTGCTTGGCAGGCGGATTCTTTACCACTGCGGCTCCTGGGAAGCCCTTACTGTGGGTGAGTGAGAGTGAGTGAAGTCGCTCAGTCATGTCTGACTCTTTGCGACCCTGTGGACTGTAGCCTACCAGGCTCCTGTGTCCATGGGATTCTCCAGGCAAGGGTACTGGAGTGGGTTGCCATTTCGTAATCAGTAGTAAAATCTTTTTCAACTACCTTCACTAATCAAGGTTATTTTAATTGTTGCCATAAAAGTCTTACACGTCCTCCAAACTGCACATAATCAAGTTGTTTTCCAGGAATTGGAGTCATCTATGTCTCATCTTTGAGCTGAGCTGGTCAAGACTGTATAGGACAGCTGACGCTCCAACTGGGTATGCACGAATGTCCACTCAGTGACTTTTGACGTCAGAGGGCTGAAAACTCCACTGTCAGAACATGCTAAGTGCATCTATGTTTTCAAGAGGTCTAGCGCTTAGTAACACCTGAGCAGAACAGCAATTACTGTTTGATGGTGGTTTAGTCTCTGCTGCTGCTGCTAAGTCGCTTCTGTCATGTCCGACTCTGTGCGACCCCACAGACGGCAGCCCACCAGGCTCCCCTGTCCCTGGGATTCTCCAGGCAAGAACACTGGAGTGGGTTGCCATTTCCTTCTCCAGTGCATAAAAGTGAAAAGTGAAAGTGAAGTCGCTCGGTCGTGTCGACTCTTCGAGGCCCCGTGGACTGCAGCCCACCCGGCTCCTCCGTCCATGGGATTTTCCAGGCAAGAGTACTGGAGTGGGGTGCCATTGCCTTCTCCTGGTTTAGTCGCTGAGTCGTGTCCAAATCTTACGACCCCAGGGACTGTAACCTGCCAGGCTCCTCTGTTCATAGGATTCTCCAGGCAAGAATACTGGAGCAGGTTGCCATTTCCTTCTCCAGGGGATCTTCCCAACCTAAGAATCGAACCCAGTTCCCCCCTGCATTGCAGGCAGATTCTTTATCCAGTGAGCTTTACAGCACCTTTTTCCAGTCTCCTTACCCCAAGTCTCCTATACCCCCATCACCTCAGACTGGCCCTTGCCTCAGGGGAGCCAGATCTAAGACTTGTTTTGCTGCCTCCTCGCTTCTCTGCCTTGCGAAATAAACTCTGTTTACTGTAGACGTCCACATCTCAGCATTTGGGCTTGCTGCATGACGGGCAAAATGAACTTGGTTTTGCAACAGCATTTTCCAGGTATACTGCTGCTGCTGCTTCTGCTGCTAAGTCACTCCAGTCATGTCCAACTCTGTGTGACCCCATAGACGGCAGCCCACCAGGCTCCGCCGTCCCTGGGATTCTCCAGGCAAGAACACTGGAGTGGGTTGCCATTTCCTTCTCCAATACATGAAAATGAAAAGTGAAAGTGAAGTTGCTCAGTCATGTCCTACTCTTCGCGACCCCATGGACTGCAGCCTACCGGGCTCCTCTGTTCATGGGATATTCCAGGCAAGAGTACTGGAGTGGGTTGCCATTGCTTTCTCCTTTTTCCAGTATATTTGCCCACTAAACTTTTATTTTTTAAAAACGTTTTCTTCTCTGAATAACTATTAACGTTCTATTGATACCTATGATCCTCGTGTTTTTCAAATAATGCCTCTCTCCTCTCTTTGTTGCAAACCTCAGGGTCTCGAGTTTTGGCTTGCTGAGTGTACGGCAAAACAAACTTGATTCAGTAACAAAAGGACCCTTAGTATATTTTATTTGATGGCCCTTTGGCCCCCACATATTTAAAGCTTTTGTAGGGAGTTCAGCTCAGCAGAGAACATTTCGTGAGTTTAAAACAGCTCTGGAAAGAGTGACTTTCTTTGTGCTCATTAGCTTGTTTCTCTTTCTTTAATCGTATTTTATTTGTAACTTTTCAAGTCTGTATTTTTTTTTTTTAAAGAAAGCAACAACTTGAAAGAGCTTGTAGAAGGTTGACCTGTATTTGTGAGTCACTTTGATCTGATAAGACAGAAACAACAAGAATTCACCATTTGATACCTGAACCAGACATTCAGGTCTGAGAAGAGAATACCAGAAGTCTGCTGAATCATTAAAATAAAAGTACTCAGGTGCAATATTGCATCCCCCTATTCTTGCTTTCCTGCCATGAGAAAAAGAAGCCACATTCCAATCCTCTATGCATCTCTTATTTCTGAAGCCCTTTCATCTTCACATCTGTGTAAAAGAACAGTTGGCCTAGGTGCTCAGAGCCAAAAAACAGTGATCATAACAATTAACATGGAAGGGCCATTTAAAGACTTCTCCAAAAGAGAGGACCTGGCAAAAGAGTGACCCTGGGGTTTATCTTAGAGACTGCTACAGGTGGGCCATGGATGTCTTGGAGTGAGATAGAATTTTCCCAGATTTTTAAAAGAATGACTTTGGATAGGTTTTTGAAGCTTTCTGAGGCTGTTTCCTTGTCTTCCTTACTTGTAAAATGGAGTTAACAGTAGCTATTATGCAAGCTGTCAGGACAAAGAAATTATGTATACAAAATACCAGGCACCTGGTTTCAGGAAGAGTTCTGCCTGCTTTGGGGGAGGGTTTATAATGTAAGTCTTCACTATCATGACTCAGACACTCCAGTGATTATAGGATGACACAGGTTCAACATATGTTTTTGCTAGGTGTTTTTAACATTTGAAATTTAATGATTAAGCATCAGAATAGGTTTAGATATGCATTATGTTACTAAAATAACAAGTGCTTCATGAGGTTGTTTCAATCTGGACTTCTGGGCATGAAAGCAAATGAAACTAAGGGTGACATGACTTAATGGGCAGTAGACAGACTTCTCTGCATGCTCTTGTTCTGGAAAGCTCTGCTTGTTGCCACTGCCATTTCTGAGCAAGGCAGCTGTATTCTGAAGTGGTTTTAGCTGGTTATGCATTACACCCACTGACTGAGAGCAAACGATCTGCAGGGTCTCCCAATAGACTTAACCTACAAGCAGGATAAAACCTCCTGTCCTCAGTGCTGTGGCCATTCAGCTCCTTGTTCAGGAACCCTGAAATATGGCAGGACATGACTTTTTTACCCTGGGAAGGAGGTAAGTTTTAAACAGATGTCTGAGTATATTCACATTCCCTTAAAGCTCACCATTTCTCTGAATCTGGAGCCCTGCCTCAGTGGAAAGCTTGAAAGAGCCATCTCTCTCTCTCTTTTTAAAGGTTTATTTATTTATTGGCTGCACTGGGTCTTTGTTCCTGTACGAGGGCTTTCTCTGCAGGACAAAGGTGAGCAGGGTCTATTCTTCTTTGCAGTGCATGAGCTTTGATGGCTTCTCTTGTTGCAGAGCATGGGCTATAGTCACACAGGCTTCAGTAGTTGCAGATTTCATGCTCAGTAGTTGCAGCTCACGGGCTCAGTGGTTGTGGCACATGGGTTTAATCACTGTGCAGCATGTGGGATCTTCCTGGACCAGGGATTGAACCTGTGTCCCCTCCATTGCCAGATGGATTCCCATCCGCCAGGGAAGTCCTGAAAGAGCCATCTCTTTAGGACTGTTGATGAAATTTTGTTACTTCCATTATTTATTCATTACACTTATATAAGAAAAGTTTTTTTTTTTTTTTTTTAAATTATTCACTCTGGTTCGGGTAGTGATGATACAATGTTGAGAAGAGCTGAAGGCCCTGTCCTGGAGCAGAGGCTCTCCCTGTCCTTGTCACTTCAGCCTCTGGTCTCTGATCTCTCCAGTAACACTCTATAGCTTCCACCCCTGAGCTTCATTTTCCCTTGTGTCTCTGTGGGTGGATACTTTCTGTACTCTGTACCTTCTTGATGAAAATTATGGCATGTGGGATAAATTCTAAAATCCTTAGCAAGGCCTGTAGGACTGTTTATAATGTGGCCCCATCCTATTTATGACTTCCTCCTTTCAATCCTATAAAAATCAGACTTAAGTCTTACAGTTCTTCCTGGTGAAACTCCCTGTCTTTTCTCCCCTCTTCCTTCTGCCTTTATCCCTCTCTTGGCATCCAGGGCCTGTGTGAGACATAATTGCTACCCAGCATTTCCTTTGTGACACCAGAGAATAAGCAAAAGGTATCTGATACTGAAAGATCAGATGAAAAGAAAGGTGTCTATGAAAGAATCTTTTTGGGGCGGTAGGACCTCAAGATATCTCAAGGGAACCACTTAAAGTGGGTGATGGAAGGAGGACTTCAAGTCTCAAGAGTGTCCCAGCTGTGTCATCAAGCATCAAAGTGGGTGTCCAGTCAGTGGGGAAGATGAGCCGATGATGGTTATCACTGTTGGGCAGTGTCCACTCCAAGGCAGCAGTGTTGCACTCGGTGGATGTGGCAGGAGAGAGGCCAGGTCCTCAAACCGGAAGTGATGAGCCCAGTTGTAGACTCGAGAGTCAACGGTGATACTCACTAGAAAACTGGAGCCCCTTTCTTGCTGCTGAGTGTGTATGCATGCTTAGTTGTGACTCTTGTGACCCAGTGGACTGTAGTCCACCAGGCTCCTCTGTCCATGGGATTTCGCAGGCAAGAATACCGGAGTGGGTAGCCATTCCCTTCTTCAGGGGATCTTCCTGACTCAAGGATCGAACCCAGGTCTCCTGCATTACAGGAAGATTCTTTGCTGTCCGAGCCACAAGGGAAACAGCACTAGAACATGATGGAGCCAACTGAAGAAATGTCATGTTTCTGTGTGTGTGTGTGTATTTTCTGTATGTGTGTATGTGTGCACAGACATATCTGAGTTGCAGTGAGTACATTATGACTCTACTATACATTCTTGTCTACTATACTAATTTGGACTCAGCTAATGCTTTGGATTATTGTCATCCATTCCTGTCTTTTCTCCCATGAATAGATTTCAAGCTACTTTTTGTCAAGGGTTGTGTTTTACCTGTTGATATCTTCAGATTCAGATGATGTCCTAAACAGAAAAGGTTCTCAGTGTAGTAATGAACCCGATCTTATTCCTTACACTAGCTGGGGGGGGGGGGGGCCAGGAATGGAGAGAGGACTGGCGTGACAGTGACTGCATTTGCCTTTCCAAATTGAGGAAGTTTTCTTGAGGGAGGTAAGCCTTGAATAAATGGAATGAAGAAGCTGAGAAAATGAGGCTGTCCATGATAAAATGCTAGCTTATGAGAAGCCCAAAGCCAGGAAAAGGATAAATGTCCATGGGGACTGGCTTGGAGATCAAAGCAGACAGGTCTATAGTAGGAGACAATAAGACTTCTTTGGGAAATAGAGAGAGAAATTAATAGTCACTGTCATGGTATTGAAAGTGACAGAGTGGGAGCTGGGGACATAGAGGCTTCTTGACCTTACAAAAGAATGACCAGTGGGGCAAGAGATGGAGATACATTTGGTAAAAACATTTGGGATGATTAAAGAAAAGAGAAAGAAGAAGCAGGGACACTTGTTTTTTTTTTTTTAAAAAAAGGATAAATATGTATAGATGTGAACAAATGAGTGTATACATGAACTGAATATATAAACTTTAATAAGTTAAAATACAGATTAAAAACTCATTTTACAGATTAAATGAATTAGTTAAACTACAAACAAGCACAAGAGATACAAAAAGATTTATGAATATGTTTTTGAGTAAAATACTGCATAGCATTAAGTTTATGTCTCCTTCCCTATCAAATAGCCATTACCATTCACTGAAGTGTTAGTTTTCAGCATAATTTAATTTATGATCAAAAATATTATGAAGCTTTTTTTAATTGGTTGGCTATTGAACTTCAACATACAGTAAGTGTTCTCTAGAAGACATCAAATAAGACATTGTTCTTTTTTCGTGAGCTTATCACGTAACTTAGAGGGGCCATCTTTTTTTTTTTAAACTTATATGTTTGTGGCTCATCAAGCATTTTAATATCCCAAAAGCCAAACTTGCACTGCACATTTATATTCAGGTCTGATATTTATATATTGTAATGTGCTAGGATCCATATTACGTTCAGTAACACCATCTAGTTCTAAAGGGCAAAGTACATAGAATTCCAAATAAGTTCATCTTTTTTCCCTTCTTTTTCTTCCCTATAGGAAGGAATGGAAAATTGTCAGTATTCTTAGGAACTTTAGAGGAGGGGACAATAGAATACATGCTTATTCATTGTCACTTGCACTAACTACTTGATATTAAGGACACTTATTTTCATCATCTCAATAATTATTTCTTACTTTGAAAGAAATACTCCTTTTAGTCTTAATTATCAGCAGCTATTATTATAAGAGGGCTTCCCAGGTGGCGCTAGTGGTAAAGAACCTGCCTGCCAATGCAGGTTAGATGTAAGAAATGCAGCTTCGATCCCTCCGTCGGAAAGATCCCCTGGAAGAGGGCCTGGCAACCCACTCCAGTATTCTTGTCTGGAGAATCCCACAAACAGAAGAGCCTGGCAGG
Source organism: Capra hircus (assembly GCF_001704415.2). Taxonomy (NCBI): domain Eukaryota; kingdom Metazoa; phylum Chordata; class Mammalia; order Artiodactyla; family Bovidae; genus Capra; species Capra hircus. The sequence continues at coordinate 23,112,652 of NC_030814.1, forward strand.
CTACATTCCATAGGGTTGCAAAAAGTCAGACATGACTGAAGGGACTTAGCATGCTCACATGATTATTAGAAACTGATTAAAAATGATTTGTTGTCTTTACAGAATCATTTTGTTGTTTAGTTGCTAAGTCATGTCCAACTCTTTAGCGATCCCATGAACTGTAGCCCACCAGGTTCCTCTGTCCATAGGATTTCCCAGGTAAGAACATTGGAGTGGGTTGTCATTTCCTTCTCCAGGAGATCTTCCCAACCCAGGGATCAAACCTGTGTCTCCTGCATTGCAGGTGGATTCTTTACCTCTGAGCCACCAGGGAAGCCAGGACTTCAGAACTGGAAAGAATCCCAAAGATATATTCCAGTAGCCCCCAATGCCTATTCATAGACTGTTGCCACAAAACATCAAGAATATATAGGAAATTAAAAATGCAAATTTCTGAACCTCACCTGCCTTTGAGTAATTAAATCAGAATCTGCAGGGTGTGTTCCAGTTATCTGTAACAAAAGGGATCTGATGAGGAGCTGGACTGGGAACTGGTGAATTGAATTGACTTTTTTCTGTTAAGGAAAATGGGTCTCAGATATCAGGTTCAGGCATGTAGATGCTGTCAGAGTTGGAAATAAAATCTGGATTTTACCTTTTCTTAGTCTAGTATCTCGTCTTTCTGTATCAGAAAGAACACTATTTCACAAATTATTTGTGAGATATCTCTTAGTTCTAAGCAACCTATGGCAATTTTAGTTTAAATCTTTTATATTTATAATAGAATTCTTTTCGAAGCCAGTTTATAAATTATGTGAAAAAAATCATAAAATTTTGACCCAGTGGCTTACCTGGAATGCTCTTTCATTCTTTTTTGATAATTTTGACTCTGAATGAGACTTGGTTTTATCACAGTTCCAGTCCATCCTCAAAGGTTCACTGTTGATCTCAGAGGAATCTATTTAAGAGAGTGTTCTACAATTCTGAATTGCCAAAATATTTTAAAAACAGACTATCATTGGAATTAATACCTAGCCTCTGTAAAATACTTATTTTGAATAAAAATAGATATTTAAAGCACTAAATCCTGCCCAAGATGATTCAAACAACTCTTTCTAGTCACACCTTTGGATTACTCCACTTTTTTTTCATTTTAAATGATACCACAGTGAACATCCTTTCCATATGTCTATACTAGTGCCTATAGTTATTAAAATTTAAAATGTGTGTAGTCTCTGACCCAACAATTGCACACCTAGTAATTTATTCTAATTCTTAAAGATGAGAAACTTGAAACTATATGAAAGCAGAAAGACAGTATTTCCATTCTTACTTATATTTATCTTCTAGAGATAAATTGTTGATCTAGCACATAGCTGGCTAATAATTATAGCAATTTAGAGTGCTGTCTGCGCTTCCCAGGTGGCCTAGTATTAAAGAACGCACCTACCAATGCAGAAGTAAGAGACATGGGTTTGATCCCCAAGTTGGAAAGATCCCCTAGAGGAGGGCATGGCAACCCACTCTAGCATTCTTGCTTGGAGAATCCTCGTGGACAGAGGAGCCCTGTGGGCAGGCTACAGTCCATAGTGTCACAAAGAGCTGGACACGACTGAAGCTCCTTAGTAGACATGCATGTAGGAGCTTACATAATAAGCTCCTTATATGACTTATTTTTCTTTCATTCTTTTGTCTGTTCAGTTGGTTGGATTATGCTGCACACAAAACAGTCATGTCTCAATACATATGTGTATTCACGCATACAGATTTACAACCTGTGTAATACCATTTATAGGAACATCAAACTATATGAAAAATTAAGGGATAAATTTATCTAGAGAATGCAAGATCTGTTCACTGAAAACTATAAGGCATTACTGAGAAAAATCAAAGACCTAGATAAATGAGGAGATAAACTGTGTTCATGAATTGGAAGAATCAGTATTGTTAAGACACCAGTACTCCCAAATCTATTGTATCTATAGAGGCAATGCAATTCCAACCAAATTCCATCTGTTTCTTAAAAAGAAAATACCAAGGTGATTCTAAATGTATATGGAAATAATCCAAAGGACCTTGATTAGCAAAGTAAGTTTGAAAAAACAATTTATATTACTTATTTCAAGATTTAATATATAAGCTACAGTACTTAAAACAAAGTGCTATTGCTATAAGTATAGACATGTAAATTAATGAAACAGAATAGAAAATCCAGAAGTATAGCCACACAACAGTTGCCAATTGACAACCTATAATCCATCGATTTCCTTTCTAGGGATTTATCCTGAGAAAGCAATTAGAAATCCACACTAAGGTTATTTAAAAGATACCAAACCTAACATTATTTTTAATAATAAAAAATTTGAAATAATATAATTGAGAATAGAAAACAAAAAATTGGAATATCTTTAAGATGGAATTCTATACAGAGTTAAAAAATATGTGCTTCAACATATAGTATGATTCCAATTTTGTAAAAATAGCTTAATGTATCCAACGAAAGTGACCAATATGGTATAGATAAAAATATTAACAAAGGTTATTTCTGGCCTACAAGACTATACCAGTAAAGTCAGTTAACATGATAAATTTCTCAAGTCATGATTCAGCAAACCTTTTCAGTATGTACTAGATGGTAAATATTTTAGGTATTTCAGGGTTTATGGTCTCAGTCTCATTTACTCAACTCTGCCATCGCAGGGTAAGCAGCCATAGATAATATGTAAAAAATTAGTGTGTCTTTATTTACAAAAATACCTGATGAGCAGAATTTGGCCTACAGGCTTCAGTTTGCCAACTGCTTGAGCTGCATCCCACAAAGTTTGATAATGGTGTGTTTCCATTTTTTTTTAGATAGAAATGCTGTCTTGATTTTCCTTTTGATTTATTCTTTGGTCTATGGTTTTGATAACAGTGTTTTATTTAGTTTTCAAGTATTTGGAAATTTTACAGAGATCTTTCAGTTGGTCAAATGACTTGCACTGTGGTCAGAGAATGTGATTTGATTAGATTCTTTTAACTTTATTGTAGCCATTTATGGTCTGTAAAATGATCTATCTTGATAAATGTTCTGTGTTCATTTGAAAAGAAAGCACGTTCCAGAATGCACATTCTGCTGTTTTTGAGTGGAGTGTTTTATAAATATCTACCAAGACAGATTAATTGATAATATTTTCAAATCTCCTAAATCCTTATTGATTTTCTACTTATCTTGTAGCTATTAACAATTATTAACAGAAGGATTTTAAAATTTCTGGCTGTAATTATAGATTAGTCTATTTTTTCTTGTAGTTATATTCATTTTCTTCTTTTTTTCTTACAGTTTTTCCCCTTCTGCCTGAAAGACTGGCTTTAATATTTTTCATAGTGCATATCTGCTGCTGATGAAGTTTTGCAGCTTTCGTATGGCTATAAACAATCTTTATTCTACCTTCTTTTTTGAAAAACATGTGAAGAATTCTTGATTAAAAAATTCTCTCAGCACTTTATAGATAAAACTCCTCTCTCCTCTTGCTTGTTTTTGACAAGAAATCGGTCATCTTCATGTTTTTTCCTCTGTATATAATGTAACTTTTCTCCCTCATTCTTTATCACTGATTATTGAGCAGTTTGGTTGGTGTATCTTGTGTTTGGGGTTCATTGAGCTTCTTGAATCCACTGGCTTATAGTTTTCATCAAATTTGGAACATTTTCAACTATTATTTCTTTTAATGTTACTTATCATTCCCCTTGCCTCCTTTGAAAACTCCAATTATGTGCTTATTCAGTTCAATTCAGTCGCTCAGTTGTGTCCAACTCTTTGTGACCCCGTGGACTGCAGCACGCCAGGCTTCCCTGTCCATCACTAACTCCTGGAGCTTACTCAAACTCATGTCCATGGAATCGGTGATGCCATCCAACCATCTCATCCTCTGTTGTCCCCTTCTCCTCCTGCCTTCAGTCTTTCCTAGCATCAGAGTTTTTTCCAAAGAGTCAGTTCTTTGCATCAGGTGGTCGAAGTATTGGAGTTTCAGCTTCAGCATCAGTCCTTTCAATGAATATTCAGGACTGATTTTCTTTAGAATTGACTGGTTTGATCTCCTTGCAGTCCAAGGGACTCTCAAAAATCTTCTCCAATACCACAGTTCAAAAGCATCAATTCTTCGGTGCTCAGCTTTCTTTATAGTCCAATTCCCACATCCATACATGACTACTGGAAAAACCATAGCTTTGACTAGATGGACCTTTGTTGGCAAAGTAATGTCTCTGCTTTTTAATATGCTGTTTAGGTTGGTCATAGCTTTTCTTCCAAGGAGCAAGCATCTTTTAATTTCATGGCTGCAATCACCATCTGTGGTGATTTTGGAGCCCAAGAAAACAAAGTCTGTCACTGTTTCCATTGTTTCTCCATCTATTTACCATGAAGTGATGGGACTGGATGCCATGATCTTCGTTTTTTGAATGTTGAGTTTTAAGCCAACTTTTTTTACTCTCCTCTTTTACTTTCATCAAGAGGCTTTTTAGTTCCTCTTCACTTTCTGCCATAAGGGTGATGTCATCTGCATATCTGAGGTTATTGACATTTCTCCCGGCAATCATGATTCCAGCTTATGCTTCATCCAGCCCAGTATTTTGCATGATGTACTCTGCATATAAGTTAACTAAGCAGGGTGATAATATACAGCCTTGACACACTCCTTTCTCAATTTGGAACCAGTCCATTGTCCATGTCTGGTTCTAACTGTTGCTTCTTGATCCACATACAGATTTCTTAGGAGACAGGTAAGGTGGTCTGGTATTCCCATCTCTTGAAGAATTTTCCAGGTGCTGTGATCCACATAGTCAAAGGTTTTGGCATAGGTTGCTTTAATTTTTCCATACAAGCTGCTAGTTCCATTACATTTTTTTGATTTTTGTTTCTCTGTTTCAGTTCGGATAGTTTCTATTACTGTGTCTTCAAGAACAGTTTTTTTTTTTTTTTTTTCCTTTTGCAGAAAGGAAGATGTGCTGTTATTCCATGCAGTGTGCTTTTTCATTGTACACATTGACGTTTTCATCCTTGTAAGTTCAATTTGGGTCAGCATTTGTATTTTCCACATCTGTACTTGCTCAATTTTTTTCTCTAGCTGTTGAATACATGGAATACAGTTTTAGTAGCTGTTTTATATCTTTGTTGGACAATTCTAACATTTATGCCAGTCTTGGTCACTTTGGATTAATTCTTTTTTCTCCTTATTATGGATCATATTTGCCTACTTCTTTGCATACCTGATAATTTTTAGTCAGATTCAGACATTGTACATTTGACCTTGTTGAGTGCTGGATATTTTTGCCATCCTATAAGTTTTTTTGAACTTTGCAGTCGCATGCAGTGAAATTCCTTGGGCCCAGTTTCGTTCCTTTGGGTCCTGCTTAGGATTTGTTAGCTGGACCAGAGCCTCAGTTAGTTTCCTGCTCTTTACTCCATACAACTGAGGAAAGAACCTCCATTCAGCGCCTCCTGAGTTATGAAGTTCTACAGTTTGACTTGTGGGAGCAGGTACTGTTTCTTGGCCCTGTATGTATGAGTGTTGAATATTGCTTTCTCTAATCCTTTCCAGTAGTCCTTTCCTTGCCTTTGGATAGTCTCTTTATTTGCATGTGGTGTTGGAGAAGGGTATGTCTGTAGACCTTAAGAGTACGTTCTCTGTGAAACTTTCTCCTCTCTAGTATTCTGCCTTCATAATTTAGCCTTCTTGATCTTCCCAGATTGTCAGCAACAAATCCTGGGATCTAGTACAGTATCTAAAACATGGGACCTTCCATGGAGATTGGATCAAATAACATTTTTTTTGTTTAAAACATTTCTGCCCTTGACACAAGCAAATTAGAGGCTTTTCACTTGAGTAGTGCAGTCTTGGAAATAAACTTGTGTCTGTTAGCCTCATAGTATGCCTTGTGAATCAGAGAGTGACCTTGATATCATTGATTTTTCTCAAGGAAAATATCAACTCTCAATTCATTGATCCATCATGATGCATTAGCTTTACAAGATTACAAGCTCTATTTACTCAGTTTCAATGGTGATGATACAGGGCATGATAAATATGTATTTGAATTAGTATGAAGATATATATAGATATACAATATGTATGTATATTTGAAATCCATCATATTGGTAGTTCTTAACTTGGTATGTATCAATCACCTGGGTTGATAGCCTGTACCTAAGAGATTTCAATTTCATCAGTGCTCTTCAGATGATTCTCCTGGGGTTAATCAACAGATGAGCTTAGGGGATCAGTTTCCTTTTCTGGAAAATGGGGAAAGAGGTTTTTCTCTACTTCACTGGGTTGTTATGAGACTCAAGGAATAATATATTCAAAGCTTATAATTCAGTTGTTGCTTATAGTGAGTACTTAAATATTGTAAGTATTATGTAAAATAGTTTTCTCAAGGAAAGATATACATGTATACAAGAGATAATTTGTTGTTTGCCTTAAGATGGTGATAATTTCTACCTAATTTCTGGGATTTCTTGTTACCTTAACCCAGAGAAGTTTCTAAGGGCTGTTAAATTACTGGAAATTAGAGTTTTTATTAGCAAATGTAAATGTAAATAATTGGGGATTAGAACCACAGTGAGAAATAGGCAAGTGAGAATAATGGGAAGTGGGCTGAATTTAACCACAGGGGTCGTGCAGAGAATTTTCTTCAAGAAAGTGAGTCACATAGTGTGTTCAACTTAGAAGATTTCTTCATGATATTGTGAGAACTTAAATGAATCTCTTCTTTAGGCACCTAAGCACTTTTAGCTTGTTTTATTTCCTTGGATGGAACTAAGACTTGGCTAGTAGCAGATAAAAAGGTGTTGGGGGCATTACTATTAGAATAGAGCTAGTTTTCTAATACTTACCTAGGAATCCAGGTTTTTGCCAGCTATATTAAGTTATAATTCTGCAAAACTGCCTCAGGTGAACTTTAAGGTGCAAGTCTCTAAGAGCTCATCTGGGAGTATTAGCTTTCTATTAACTGACTCTATTCAAGTCTCACTTTATTCTCATAATGTACCAGGTAATATAGGTCAATAATAGATGTGGGAAAATCCTATGATCACCTAAAAATTAGATCAAGTCAAAAGGTAAAACTGTTTAACAGTGAAAGTATCCACTGTGAAATGTATTACAAACAAGGAGATTCCCCTGAATTTTTAATGATTGTCCCATAATATGTATGTCTGGGGAAAGATTTCTTTTATTAATAACTGCTCCTCTAGAATGTATTGAGCTCTTAGAGGGTGTAGGTCACTACTTTGCATGAGACATGGTGGGAATTTCAATAGAAAAAAAATAATACATCTCCCAAATGTCCAAGAAATTGAAAAAGAATCAAAACTTAAAATTCTTCGACAGTACCTTAACTATATCCAACACAAATGAGTAAAAGATTCACTTTTTACTCCAAATCTGGAAGCTTTCAATCTACATTTAAGCCTATTAAGAATTTTTTGAGTAGAGTGATTATGGAAAAACGTGCTACAGATCTGATGCCCAAGGATCCAAAACACAACACTATATGCTTACAATTTTTAATGATTTGTTATTAGTATCAATAAGGGTAATTCCACTACTAGTAATTAACTCCCAGGCACCTCCCACATTCATAATATTGTTTTATTAATACATGAAATATATTTTGAGCTCGGTTAATGATATGTAGAATCAATTGTTCTATGTCCAAAAGTAAAGCTTGGTAATTAACATTAAAAAAAAATCTTCTGTTGGAATTGAGACATCACAAGGGCACTTACATTGTAGATTGTATGTGTATGGATTGTAGGGAGAAAGTGTTTTACTGAAATAAAGGTAAGAAAATGATTGTACTAGCTACAAAAGCTGAAATTGTGTTTCATTTTCAAAACAACGTTCATTCTGATAAGAGTGATGTTAGATATTTTTTCCACACCATTTACCTAGCTCTTCTCTTTATTCAATTATTTAGCAATGATAAGTCAAATAGCATTTAGTTTATCAAGGTTTGTGTAGTACCCATTTGTGGAAATCAAAAGTGATTTATTGCATACAAAAAGTTTCTGTGTACTATATCTAATTAATTATAGTCATAGCAGACAGTGAATATTTCTATATGTACTAATTATGTGCATACTCTAACTATTATATCTGAAAACAAAATGATTTAAATAGCATAGCCACAAAAGACATTGTTCATAAAATTAGGACATGAAACTAACCATATCTGATTTTTGGAAATATCTGAAAATCAAATATTTCTATGTTAAAGAAATGATTTGAATATATATTCATTTTCTGCTTCAATTTTACCTAGTATGTCAATGCCCACTTAAAAAATTATGTACACATATTTTGGAGATGTAATATTTTAGTGGAATATCTATTCTGGAAAGCCCAAGCTTTTTTCCCATAGATGTTTGTGGTAAGTGATGAAATCCCAATTTGAAACAATCATGAATATCAGTTGGCAGCTCGTGAGGAGATGTATTTTTCTTCCTGAAGAGATTATGCTGTGCACCTCAAACACGTTCGACATCAGGCCTATTGAGAAATCATCTTTGTAAGCAGGGTGGATTTAACAGTAGCTTCCTCACAGGTTTATGTGTTTAATTAGCTGACAGAACAGACGGAACAGTGGGGGCTGAAGACTTGCAAGAGAAAATAACGTGAAAGTGCGGCACAGTTCTTATTGTGTCAAACACTGTTAATAACAAAAAGTGAGGAAGAGAATTCACTGAACTTTTTCACTTTTTAAAGAATCCAAATTTCATTATCCACCTGTTATAATCAATTGTAGATCCCACACACCACTCCTACAGGGAAAGAAATTCCCCAGTTTCGGACAGTATATCTAAGTTCAGGTCAGTGAAGCCAAATTGAAAACTAGGGATGAGGTTGTGTCCTAGAGGTAGTGAATGAAACTGAGATTGATGTAGTATAACTCTAGTTCTCATTTTATATTTTCAACGTATAAATGGGAGCTCAAAAAATGATCTCACATGTCACATGCCTTGTTGTAGCCCAGATATTTTGTATTTCTCTTATCTTTTAATGAAATTTTCCTGTATTTTAAAAATGTATATAGTCAAGATAATGCTTTTATGAGCATATGTTTATTATAGGCAATAGCCCCACAAATAAATAATAATAATAGCCTTATCTATTATATTAAAGCATAAGCATACTTTTTAAATCAATACCTTTATAACTTGCTACCAGGATAAAAAGTGAGTTATAATAAAACTTATTGAAGAAAACATTTTCATTAGCCTAAACACTGATTTCATGGTTTCATTTTATATTTTGATCACTGATAATGGTAAAAATGAATTTTATCAAACAGAATTTATTTAAACCTCTTGGGTTGTAGTACTTGATTTGATTTGAGCCATGTGGAAGTTTAAATTCTTTTCAGATATTTTAAAAAAGGGAAATAAAAGAAAAAGAGAACATCCTTATTTTAAGAGGGGGAAAATGACTTTAAAGAGATTATTCCAAAGATTCTAAGGATTCTTTCATATCAAATAGTTTACAAAATAGGATTTTTAAGATACAATTTGTGAATGACTCTAAAATCCTAAAGTTTAGATTTGATTGTCTTTAATTTAGAGTGAAGTGCTTGAAAACTATCAACTGTTGCAGAATCAAGAAGGAGGTGGCAAGTGGGGAAACTCCTGTCTGAATCCTAAGTAATAATTAAATATTAAATTATAAATAGTAGTTTCTTAAAACCATCAAACCATACAGTTTGCTTTATACATCTTTATACCTGGGGTGGGATTGGCAAGTCCCATTTGCCATGAAGCTTTCAGAATTGGAGCATCTGGGCTTTGCTTGAGGCCCATAGGCCTATCCTAAGTGAGTACCTTTAACACAGTGGCCAAAACTCACTTATCAAAGAAACCTGTAAAACACCTTTCTAGGCCAGGAGATGCTGATCCATCAGTGGAAACCCAAGGGCAAATATGAGCACTTAGGGTCAGAGAGGACCATATCAGTTTTTTGGATAAAAAGGTTTGTGTGTATGTGCTTAGTCACTCAGTTGTGTCCGACTCTGTGACTCTTTGGACTGTAGCCCACAGACTCCTCTGTCCATGGGGCTTTTCAGGCAGGAATAGTGGAATGGGTTACCATTACCTTCTCCCAACCCAGGGGTCGAACCTGCGTCTCCTTTGTCTCCTGCACTGCAGATAGACTCTTTATCTGGTGAACCATCGGGGAATTAGTTAAAAAGGTTATTTGAGGGAAAATAAATTTTCTAAGACCAGTCCTATTTAGACCAGAGTAGATCAACTCTATTTACCTGCCTAGCAGAAATCTAGATTTCCAGAATCACTGAAGGAACCTGGCCTATGGTCTGAGAAGCCCTATTGCATGTCCCAATTGGTATCCCTGCTTGCCTATTGAAATGGGTGATGAAAGCAAGTGAAAGTGAAAGTCGCTCAGTTGTGTCCAACTCTGTGACCCAGTGGACTATACAGTCCATGGGATTCTCTAGGCCAGAATACTGGAGTGGGTAGCCTTTCCCTTCTCCAGGGGATCTTCCCAACCCAGGGATGGAACCTAAACCTAAACCTGCATTGCAGGCAGATTCTTTACTAGCTGAGCCACAAGGGAAGCCCAAGAATACTGGAGTGGGTAGTCTATCCCTTCTCCAGCAGATCTTCCCAACCAAGGAATCAAACTGGGGTCTCCTGCATTGCAGGTGGATTCTTTACCAACTGAAATATCAGGGAAGGGTAACATAGCTAATTTCTGGTTTTTGATTAATCTGAAGGGAAGATGGTAGGCAAATTTATTAACATTCTGGATATAATTGGAAATTGGTTAAAAGCTAAAAACTCTCTCTCCAAGAGAGCCATAAAATATCTGGCTTTCTAGATATAGGTATATCCCTGAACTTCAGGGTAAAAAAAATCCTTGTCAGTAGATACCTACCTCTGTGACCTTAGCTTGAAAGTCTTACCTTGTCCCTGACAACATGTCAGGTTTCGTTTATTGTGGCCTTTTGAGATGGCATCACCATTGAAACATGACAAGAACTGGTTTTTACATTCGGAGTAAAAGGTCTCTCCTCTGGTAATTTAGGCTCTTGGGGGTAAATCTCAGTAATCTTAGGTCTATAATTTTGTGATCAGTATATTGTTAGATGAATGAAGGTCCAATAATAGTCATAGCATTTGCTGAGTGTGCTCTGACAAGTGCTTTATACACATTATCTCATTTAATCCTCATAGCTTTCTGAGGTAGTTCTTTTGTTCCTATTTTACAGATGAGGCTAAATAATTTGCTTGCAGCTGCAAAGCCAGAGTGGTAAATCCAGGATTAGAAAACATGTAGTTTGACTCCAAGCCCTGGCAATCCTCACAGCCACAATTTTCTCATTTAGAACACCCTCTCTGGTATTCTTATAACTTCTGGAAATGTTCAAGAAAGGGAGACTAGCTGGGGGAAGGGTAAGAGTAAGGAGGGGTTCTGGGTTGGTAAGAAGGAGATGGAGTCTGATTTTTTTAAATTGTGGGGTTTATTCAGCTTTTTAAATATTCCACTTTAATCCTTCACAAAATGGTAAAGATATCAACATAGAGTCACACCTGAGTAATGGTTCATGTGTACAATGCAAGAGAGGTCCATCAGGCTAGGTAAGGTTGAAAAGACACAGATCCAAGCATAGGACAGGAAAGATCAGGACAGATCTATAATTGCCACATGAAGATTTGCCCAAATCTTCCTATTAAATTATTATCCTCTATTTTTTCTTGTGTTTTGTCCTTGCATAGGATCAGTCATAAATATTTATTTTAAATAAACTTTATCAATACAGTGAAAAAATTTCAAGTCACTTACCCAGAAGTTTAATACTATCAAGACATTTCTATTACATTAAATAACTAAATAATCATTTGATCTTTGCATCCAGTAAATTTTTATGAACTCTTAATTTTTATCGAAAGCAGACAGTAATTTAAAGGCAAGACAAAAGTATGATTTAGAGTACAGAACAATGACTATTTAAATATCCTTACTTCAGAGAGCTGCTTTACTTTAATTAAAATAATTTAATGTCATTAACATTTTGTTCCTTAAAATAGTTTATATTCTAAGTATTATCTTTATTTGGAGATGAGAAAGATAAAGCGGGTTATGTTTTATTGAGGATTTTGAAGTAAATCAATGAAAAAAGCCAGTTTTACACTAAGAAAACTAAAAAGGAAATTGGGACAATCATCCATATAATAAAATCTCAAACTGCCAGTTTTTGCATTGATTGCATTTTGTTCAGATAAAAGACTTTTTTTTCTTAAAAGCAAATTCCTAAAATAGATATTTTTCTCTTTTTAAGAATGGCATTATTTAATTATGAAATGAGCAAGAAGGCTTTAGACTGACTGACTCACATAACATTTCTTTTGTACGTCTATTTAAAGAAAGTCATAAAGGGGAAAAAAAATCACAGCATGGCAGCTATGTTAATGACTGAAAAAATATAAAGTAGAAGGCATTTTTTTTCTGTATACAATTAACCCTTTGCAACAACTAGTTAAATTCTGCATTTGCTATCTCTATTTTCCAAAATTTTTCTAAAATGAGTTTAAATGCCCACACTTGTAAATGACACGCCACAGCATTCACAACACACTAATACAGTATTCTAAGGTTTATTTAATAACTAACTGATTTTCAAAGCAGCTCTTTTGGAAAGAAATATAGAAGTTAAATACAAAAACTAGAAGTGTGGGTGTCAGTGCTGCTGAAAAGGAGATATAAATATGTGTTCATTTGCAAGACCACACACAGTTCTTTTCTCTGTAAAGGCTTGAGAATAGGAACTATAGCGGTATCCCTTTACTCTCCCATTTGCCTCTTTGAAAAAAAAATAATCTAGCCTCTTTGTTTCCTAACATGGAATGTGAGAACACAATAGTATGTAATTTTCCTGCAGGAACAATTTCCTTTTCTTAAATCGCAGCAGGAACCCAGAATCCTCACTTGTTCTTAACTTCCAATTTTGGCATCTCAGCAATCCAGGGACAAGGAATTCTGTTGGTTATTTTTCCTCTCTCGCTCTCTTTTTCCTTCTGAGGAAAGGGTGGACTGGCATGACACTGCAAGATGAACTTGAGCACAGGATGACAATTGTGGGGAAAGAGGGAATTGCTGTGTGATCCCCCACCAGCTGCTGTCACTTGAAGTGTGGGTGAGAGAAACTACAGTGGGTGCAGGCATCCTCTTGGAGAAAAAAGGAGAACATTATAAACCACTGCATTAATTGGACAAAATGTAAAATCAATAAAAATAACTGAGGTGGGAACCAAAGCAGATGGATACCAGCAGCTTGTCCCTTCCCTTCACCAGAGGTTTTTTTTTTTTTTTTAAAACTATTTAGAGAAATGTAATGATGAAGTAAGTAAGCGTGACTCTGCTGGGTTGCAGAGTTAACCAAATTGTTAGTTCACCATCTTGGAAAATACTAAGCTAATTGGGGCTGACTTACATAATATAGTCTGAATTTCTCCGGGATAAACAATGATGGATGAAAAACCTAAGTTCTAATAGCAGTCATGGGTGTAGAGAATCAGGTATTAGTAGGTTTAGCCAATAAAAATTACTGTTTGAGCCATTAATATTTAATATCTTACCATCTTTCTGTAATAATTTCCTATATCATGTAAAATTGCTTTGAAACCTGTGCTCACTATCCCTGGAAATCTGTACCTGAGGGCTGTATTTTCCTGTGAAGGTCCAAATTGGATCAAATGCAAACTTTATTTGAAAAACATAAGGTATAAAGTGGCCCATGTTTATGTGTTGTAAATGGAAGCATTCATTACATAGCATGAAGAAATCAGAATCACATAACCATAGAAATGGGCGTTGTTTTCAAACAGAAATAATTTCTATCTTTGCATTCTTACTATATAGTCCAGACATGAACCAGATATTAGCTGGAAATGTCTACATGATGCAGATGGTAAATATTTCTCCAGAACAGCACCAGTTTGATGTAAATTGCTCTTAAATGTCCAGGTGCATAAAGTTATTATTGTAGCATAATCAATAATTGGCATATAAAGGTGTGTTTTGTGCCTCATTAAAAAAAAATAACATCTACTTTTAAAATAGCCATTTAATATATTTAGGCATGGAGGCACAAGGAGACAAAAAGCCAGCATTTGTATTGCTCAGAACTTCATCAACATGCTTGAATAATTTTCAGATCTACCTGTACCAGGATGGTACTGGGATCATTGTTTTAGGAGAGCCAGTTGGCTCTTGCTCATTAGGGTTTTGGCTATCACTATGGCTGTTGCTAGATTGGGGTGCAAGTGGTATCAGAATTTTCCAAGTTCTGAAAGTAGCACAAGCAGCTAAATTACCATCTACATAGGTCCAGGTGGACACAGCCAGACTAACAATAACAGTGACAGAAGAGAGCAGACTTCTGGGGTCTAGGCTGAGCGTTTAATTTTTACCTGGACCATGGTGGCCACAGGTGGGCACCGACTCAACATCAGCCTGGAAGTTGTCTCCTCTAGAGGATATGGCACAGACCCAGGGGATCTGCTGTGAGGTGGCCGTGGATCACTACTACTAAGAGGCACCCAGGAGGCTGCTGCTGCTGCTGCAGAGTCACTTTAGTCGTGTCTGACTCTGTGTGACCCCATAAACGGTAGCCCACCATACCCCCCTGTCCCTGGGATTCTCCAGGCAAGAACATTGGAGTAGGTTGCCATTTCCTTCTCCAATGCATGAAAGTGAAAAGTGAAAGGGAAGTCATTCAGTCGTGTCCGACTCTTCACGACCCCATAGACTGAAGCCCACCAGGCTCCTCCGTTCATGGGACTTTCCAGGCAAGAGTACTGGAGTGGGTTGCCATTGCCTTCTCCACCAGGAGGCAGAATCCAGCAAATGATGAGTGTGGAGTCAAAAGGCAGGCAGAAGTTGGCTAGGGATTCTGTATCTTGGCATTTGTCCTAAAAGGGTAAACAGTCCATTTGCATGAAATAAATTCTGACAGTCATTAAAAGACTGGCTGTAGCCTCAAGAGGCATTAATAAGAGTAAGGAAAAAAGAAAAACATGCTATGGGTTGGGAGCTCCCTGGTGGTCTGGTGTTAAGACTCAGTGCTTTCACTGCCATGGGCCCAGGTTCAATCCCTGGTCAGAGAAATAAGATCCCACAAGCCCCTGTGGCACAGCCAAAAAAACCCCAAAAAGCCTGGCCAAAATGTCTGTCTTCCCCCCAGTTTGGACTACAGCCTCTGGATCTGATGAGCTTCAGCTTCAAGCTCAACTCTTAACACCACCCTGGCCCTGTGAGTCTGAACACTCAGTGGTGGGGCCCTCTATCACTAGACCTCACTGTCCCAGCCTTCCAAACGAACAACACATGCTGTGGGCAGTGACAGGGATAGTTGCCCAGACGGAAGAAATAAGCAGAAGCCATTTGGCCAGACTGAAGAAGAAGATCAAAGCTGGTAAAGTGAGCATGACTTCCCAGAAGAGGAGGCTAAAACTTTTAAAATCTAGTCCTTTTTCTGCCTCCTGGTCCAGATTGGTGCTCTCAGCCAGACCAGGAAGTAACAGGCACACTCAAATGATTATATCTGTAGAGAAGAAGGAATCAGAGTCTGTAGGTCTGAGAAATAGGTTTCAAAGCACCCTGATGGTGAAAATAGATTTTCACCAGCTGACTCTGCAAGTGACTGTCTTATGTCCACTTGGCATCATTTATTGGATTCCCTCAGATACTATAAAAGTTTCACTTCAGAGGAGGTATTAATGGCAGACAAGACCTCCAGTAGAGTTCTCCAGCACCTACTTTATGCAGAACCAAAGTTCAGTAGTTAAAGGAAGGAATAATTAAGAGGAAAAGCAAATGAAAGGATCTCCGCCCTCCAGAAGTGTGAAATCTAATACTATGAAGAAAGCAATATTATAGTCTCCTCCATGTAATAGTATCTAAGAGCTAACCAGCGATGTTAGAGCTAAAAACCTCATACTGTACCAGAAATAATAGCGTTGGGGCCACAATATCAAAATGATAATCCAGCCTATGGCTCTAACAGCCAACTCAGTACCAGTATACAGTACAACAAGCCATACTTCAGTATGATCATACTTTAGCAGTTGCTAAACTCTCGTAAAAACAAACAACAAACAAATAAGAAAAAGGAAAAGCAGAAGTGGAGAGGCAGGAGAAACTAAGACCACACCTGTCCAGCATAAGAAATTCTCTCTACAGCCAGCAGAAGGAACCAGAGAGGATATGATAAGGTGAAGTGAGTACGCTTCAGAGTAACTGCTCTTAGGTTAATTTCAATATCCTATGGAAAATATGCTTCCAGATGCTCACTCTTTTCTCAAATTTTGTCTTAATCACCAAGTTCATATACCTGTTATTTCAGTGTTTTAGGAAAGCAGTTTTCCAAATCTCTAAAAAATTTTTAATCTTACATTGGAATGTAGCCAAATAGCAATGTTGTGACAGTTTCAGGTGGACAACAGAGGAACTCAGCCATATATATACATGTGTTCATTCTTCCCTAAACTCCCCTGCCATCTAGGCTGTGACATAACATTGAGCAGAGTTCCCTGTGCTATACAGTACCATCTTGTTGGTTATCCATTTTAAATATAGCAGTGTGTACATGTGGATATCTCTCTTATTTTGATGTTGAACATTTTCCCAAATGACCCAGTTTTCTTTTTTTGAAG
Organism: Capra hircus; assembly: GCF_001704415.2. Lineage (NCBI taxonomy): Eukaryota > Metazoa > Chordata > Mammalia > Artiodactyla > Bovidae > Capra > Capra hircus. Next base: position 23,129,339 of record NC_030814.1, read on the forward strand.
TGAATGTCACACAAAGCTATAGATGGCTGTCATCAGAAATGGAATTTTATGATTTTTTTTCCTGAGCTACTAAAAAATTCCACACTAAATTCTTATCCAAATCCAAAGAGAAAGTGACACAAGAGGCTGGTATGGCTTTTTGCAATCAAAATTGGAAAAGTTCACCAAAACTCTTATTGTTTAGAAGCAAATCTCAGAGACAAATTTTGAAGTTCTAAATCATGATACTCCTGGAATAGGAAATAGCAACCGACACCTATATTCTTGCTTGGAAAATCCCATGTACAGAAGAGCCTGGCAGGCTGCCGTCCATGGGATTGCAAAAGATTTGGACACAACTTAGTGAGTAAACAACAATAGCAAACCATGATACAAATAAAATATTTGGCACAAACTTGGTGGTAAAAGAATAATTTCAGAGCAGTACAAATAACTGACTGTGTGGATCACAGTAAACTGTGGAAAATTCTGAAAGAGATGGGAATACCAGACCACCTGACCTGCCTCTTGAGAAACCTATATGCAGGTCAGGAAGCAACACTTGGAACTGGACATGGAAAAACAGACTGGTTCCAAATAGGAAAAGGAGTATGTCAAGGCTGTATATTGTCACCCTGCTTATTTAACTTCTATGAAGAGTACATCATGAGAAACACTGGGCTGGAAGAAGCACAAGCTGGAATCAAGATTGCCAGGAGAAATATCAATAGCCTCAGATATGCAGATGACACCACCCTTGTGGCAGAAAGTGAAGAGGAACTCAAAAGCCTCTTGATGAAAGTGGAGAGTGGGGAAACAGTGTCAGACTTTATTTTGGGGGGCTCCAAAATCACTACAGATGGTGATTGCAGCCATGAAATTAAAAGACGCTTACTCCTTGGAAGAAAAGTTATGACCAACCTAGATAGCATATTCAAAAGCAGAGACATTGCTTTGCCAACAAAGGTCCGTCTCGTCAAGGCTATGGTTTTTCCAGTAGTCATGTATGGATGTGAGAGTTGGATTGTGAAGAAAGCTGAGCGCTGAAGAATTGATGGTTTTGAACTGTGGTGTTGGAGAAGACTCTTGAGATTCCCTTGGACTGCAAGGAGATCCAACCAGTCCATTCTGAAGAAGATCAGCCCTGGGATTTCTTTGGAAGAACTGATGCTAAAGCTGAAACTCCAGTACTTTGGCCACCTTGTGTGAAGAGTTGACTCATTGGAAAAGACTTTGATGCTGGGAGGGATTGAGGGCAGGAGGAGAAGGGGACGACCGAGGATGAGATGGCTGGATGGCATCACTGACTCGATGGATGGGAATCTGAGTGAACTCCGGGAGTTGGTGATGGACAGGGAGACCTGGCGTGCTGCGATTCATGGGGTCGCAAAGAGTCAGATATGACTGAGCGACTGAACTGAACTGAACTGACAAATTAAAAAAAACATAATTTCTCCTAATAGAAAAAATCAGCAATTGGCTACACATTTTCATTCAATTTCAAGAATCCTTAATAACATATCTTTAAAAAATGAGTTGGCTGCACCAAAGGCAACATATTCATCCAAAAGTAATGAAGTTCTCACCATGTGTTTAATACAGTGCCTCATTGTCGTGACATTTGTGATTCCCCTTTTGGCATCTTCTAGAGATGGAGGTGGTAGACGTTTCTGGAACTTGAGAAATGTCATCAAGGGTAACACTGAGAAAGTCCGGGTTCCTGAATTAAGATTGAGAAACCTGAATTCATTTCATCATTTCTCCTGGAATAATTAGTTCATAATGGCAAGACACGTCAAATTATGTGCAGCCAAAGATTCTAGAGTCCACCTACATTACAAGGCGTGACTAAAAATTCTCACATACCAAGTGAATCACGGAGCTCCTTCACTGTGGTAACCAGCACTCACAAAACAGTAATAGAATTTTCAGATGGAAAAATACATATCATAAACATATGGTCTTCCTTGACAATAGAGAAATTAACTACAAAAGAAAATCAGAAACTCAAAATTTGGCACATAATTGCAAATGATATTCAACTTTTAAAGAAAATATATGGTTTGTAAAACAACTGTTACTATAATTATCTGGCAGTTTTGTTCAAACCCTTTAAAAACATTTAAGCACTGATATGCAAGCTTTACTTTAAAAATAAAAATTTTAATTTGGGAGCATATATATACTCATCTATTAATGTTCATATTACAGTATTCTAAATGTGTGTCTTCAGGGCTCAGTCAGTTCAGTCGCTCAGTCGTGTCCGACTCTTTGCAACCCCATGAATCGCAGCATGCCAGGCCTCCCTGTCCATCACCATCTCCCGGAGTTCACTCAGACTCACGTCCATTGAGTCTGTGATGCCATCCATCCAGGACTCAATAGTTTTCTTTAATTTTCTAAGTTGCTTCAGTCATGTCCGACTCTTTGCAACCCTAATGGACTGTAGCCCGCCAGGCTCCTCTGTCCATGGGATTCTCCAGGAAAGAATACTGGAGTGGGTTGCCATGCCCTCCTCCAGGGGATCCTCCCAACCCAGGGATCAAATCACCTCTCTTAAGTCTCCTGCATTGGTAGGCGGGTTCTTTACCACTAGCGCCACCTGGGAAGCCCTTTCTTTCGTTTAAACTTAGCTAAATTACAAATTTAATTCAAAAATAGGGTAACTCAATGTTTTGTGAAGAATATATTAAATATTAGTCTACATGTTAAGATTTGATACATTTTACCTGTTGTGCATATAAACGGAGAAGCCTTGTTAATCAGTAAACTTGTGTCCCAAGAGACTATGACTATGACGTCTAAATTTTCAAGTTAATACACAGAGCTGCAAAAAACTGTAATCTCATAAAGGAATGACAGGCAGATATTTAAGATATGACTGCAGGGCAGTGTGTTTATTTTAATTAATATAACCAAACATTTATCAAAATCAAAATTTTCAAAGTGATCATCTTGTAAGGTATAAAATATTCATTTCAGTGATGGTCCCATTGCTCAATCCAGTATTGGATGTCCTCTTTTGATAATTGTCTTCAGAGGCTACTGCCAAATCTTTGGAACATTTTTTTTTTTAATAGTGAGAAATCTTGATCCAATAAAGGAAAATTGACGTTGAGAAACTACATGGAGTTAAGTGTCGTGAACATCAACAGTTCTGTTTTGGATTTAAAAATGAAGTGTGACTATAAAGTAAGAATATTTTTCTAGCGGTTAATAGTCTCACTTTGAAGGCAATTCCAAAAGAAGAGCTTGGTAAATGGTTAGGGAGACCGTAGAGCACTGGCTGCAGGAAAGCTTATGTGTAGACCCTCAGTGCAGCTGCCCTAAAGAAGACCCTCCAAAGGTGTCCTTGCTTCATGGTGGTCAAACTGTAAGAAGAGGCCCAAGGAGAATGTTGCTGACTCACTTTTCCATGTAATCTCTTGATGGGACTAACATTTAGACTGAAACTAAAGAGATTTGAGATTACATCTCACGTTTTCTCTTTAGGAAGGAGTTTGTCTTTCTCAGAATTGTCTTAACAGATGTTTCCAATTTCCCCATGCTGAATGAGAAATTAACGCATGTATTGATACGTTGTGATTATGTGCTGAGCAGGAACTGAAAGGCCTTGTCAGATCAAAAGAACCTTTAGCCTCTCTATATCTTTAGCTTCTATATAGTATCTTGGATATTCTGATAAATAAAAGAGAGTGCTACTTATAGTTTATGTTCACCCTGATGAATTTTAAGGAAACTATATCCGAATTCATCCAAATATCTTCAAGTGAAAGCCTCAGGAACAAAGTCAAGCAATCTTAAAATTTAAGAGTTCTGTGTGAAAAATATTATAAGATCTCCTGACTTGGGAAATTAATTTTTCTTAAATCTTTCAAAAATAGAATTTAGAGAAAACACAAGATTCTGAAAGACTCTTCATGTGTAGAAAGCACATTAGGTACTTATCAACTTCAGAAATGACAGCTGAAACATTGGGTCAAAATTTGTTCCACTGAATCCATAAGAAATGAACATAATCGTTGAGTTAGACTTGTCTGAAGAGATAGTTAAAATGTTACTATGAACTCAATTTAAAAAATTCACTATCCATTCCACTGAATTAATATTTCTCTTGGTAGCAATATTACTTCAACCTAAATGAAAATTAGCTTTGCACCCTCCCTCAATAATGAAGTATTAACATCTATCTCTAGGAAAAATAAACCATTTTAATCCAATAGTAACGTGAAATAGATGCTAATAGCATTTAGGATATTTTCAGCATGGTTATTCAATTTGAAAAATTTATTCAATTTTTATTTTTATGTCAGATGCATGAGACTGTTTGAATGGGAGTGTTTTTCTAAGGTGTAAGGGAATAATGCTTTGCATATATATCAATATGATTCTGAAGACTGGTTTTAGGAGAGTCTTTAGAAGACCTGAGAAAAATATCCTTATTTTTCTTTAACACTGATGAGTCATTTAAGAAAAACAGCATGTGTGGTCATGCATTAAAAGGTAAAATTCAATGAAACAGATTATTTTCTACTTTCTAAACAGTTTGAAAGCATTAGACAAATGTATGTATTTATTTTTTACTATAGTTCTAATACAAATTGATTGAAATCATTTTGTAATATTGTTAAAACTGCTAAATAACAATTTTGGCACAGTATTTAGAAAGATGTAAGTCAACAAAATTCTAGGCAGAGATCACAGGGTTTACAAGAGCTCGTATATGTAATTTGATCACAAAAGGCCCACATAATAACATGATAAAAACAATTAAATTTCATTTCTAAGGAAAATGATAGGAATTGGTGTTATATTTTCATGTTGAAACCAAAATAATTTTTTACTTCTTTACAATCTTTAAATGTGATAGAAGAGGAAGAAGTTGGGAAAGTACCCCTAATACATAGCAATATGAATAGTTGGATATCTCAACTATTTGTTACTTGTTCTTACTTATAAGAGGGTACTGAGCAAAATTTTGATGATTTTCTTACTAAGGAGATTTATTCTTAAGTAGAATTGTTTCATTATAATTTTCTCAGACAAGTTAAAGAACAGGTAAATTACAGCATTTTTAAAAATGAAAAACAAAGTTTACCTTAGAGGACAAATAAAAAGATACTATTATTGCAGCTTAAATGGTCACTTATTTTATATTCTTGCTAGTTGCCTAAAATAGGAGGCAATTTAAAATTGCCAGTTTATGCCTATATTAAAAATATACCACACATTAAGAGAATAATTCTCAGGATTCTTTTAGGAAACACAAATCAGGAAAGGAACTGAACTAATCGGAATAAAAGTAATAGGCAATGCTCCTTGAAAAAAAAATCTAATGAAAATAAAATTAGCAACAGATTTTGTCATTTAATTATCTATATTAGGTAGTATATACAAATTTGAATCTTTTAAACTGGCTTGTAGCATTTATAAAAATATATGCACATCTTCATGCTTCAAAAAGAAACTGTTATCCACTGCATAACTTGATAACAGTTTTTGTAATAGTTGTTAACTGTTCTGTTCAAAATGCTTTAAAATAATTATGTATATTAACTTAAAAGTATTAGGCATACTTAATACTTGTAAATTTTTATTTAGAGCATAGCATTAAGAAGGTGTGGAAATAAAAATGGAAAAGTAAAATTTACAAATTATAATACTTGATGCCAAACATTGAAGAATATTAAAGGAATATGATGCCTGATTTCAAAGTTTAAGTTTAAACTCAGGATAGTTCACAAACTATTGAAAACATTGATTAGAAATAAGAAATTTTTGAGTGAATTTTTATTATTCAATAATAAAATCTAATTTATAAATTCAATTAAATTTTTTCAAAATTATAAAAATAAGTTGTACAATATAAAGAAAATTTTTGCCTAAAAACAGAGGAATTTTAAAATGTTCTCATTTTCTGTATTTCTTGTATCTAACTTAAAAATTTATTTCCATGATTCAGAGGGGAATTTTAACAACAAAATGAAAACCTCTGCATTCATTCCTATGTTTTATATTTTTAAAGAAAATAATATTATTAATGCTTTATTTTCATGTGGTTCCTGCTGTTTTTATCCATTAGGGAGGAAAGAATTAGCCAAGACAAATTTGCAAATATTTAAACTTCTGTTTCTATTTTGTTCCAGCCTTGATTTCTATAGTCTTCTTAAGACAATGATAGTTGCTAGAGTTTTCCTTCAAATGTTATTTTCATTGCATGTAACATTTCTACAGATAATTACTTCTCTTGAAGGGAAATGACTCATCTTTGATATCAAACTAGTAATTTTAGTATTTGGCCCTTCATAACTATGTTTGCTTTCAATAGCATCACTAGCTTCCTTTTTAAAAAGCTATGTAGCCACAATTTCTAGCACAAAAGGTTGCCTTTACACCTGTATATTTCCTCTTTCCTCCTTTGCTTCCTTCCTTCTGTCCCTTCCTTTCCCCTCCTGTCCTTTCCTTTCCTTTTTCCTATCCTTTTCTTTTTTCCTCTCTTTCTTTCTTTTGATAATGTGATTGAATCAAATAACTCTCTATAGATAGGAGCAAATGTTATTACCTGTAGTCACCTGGCAAGAAAAATGAAATTCTTTATCACATGAGAAGTATTTAAAGCAAACCGATGCATTCAGGGTAAGTAAGACTTGAAAACACGGAGAAAGTTGTTGCAGTCTAGCATATAAACTGAATTCCTCCTTAGGAGTTTTTGGTGGAATGTCTGTACTTTCTGAAATGTACTCTGCTGATTAAAAAAAAAAAAAAAGCTGACAGTTAATTAGCACAGAGTCTTATTACAGAAATCTCCTCTAAAGCAGACATATTGAAGTTATACTGAGGTGATTGTCATAAAGGGGTTGTTTGCTGTGGTGCTCACAGATGGCAGAAAAGACAGCCCAGGAACGCAAACAGCCTGATAATCAAGATAGCCTTAAAATATGGGTGAGTTTTCAACTCTGATTCTGGCAACAGCCTCTTCTCAAATATCTTGAGTTGTTATGTCCAAGTGGTTTACTTTAAAGCAGCCTTGTCATCAAAGGGGTCCCAGAGTCAAGAATAATTATGATAATTGCCCAGAATTGCACCCCCCAAATAATCATAATAATAATCCTGAATCCTAACCAAGTATAATATTGTTTGTGTAATACACTGCTACATTCAAAAAGATGAAGTGCTAGACAACTACGATCTATTCTCGACTGACAAAGCTGCTATAATTGTATGACTTTCTGGGATAATGGTTTAAACAAAAGTAAATAGTTAAAAAAAGCCCCTTCTCCCACCTCCACCCGCAGCCCCCCCCCCGCCCCCCCTGCAAAAAAAAAAGGATTGGAAAGCTTAGCTGTGTTTAGTGCCCACTGATGAAAGCAGTGTTCTCTGATCCATGCTGCTATTGTTGGTTTTAGTTTAGCTCCCTCTCAATCAATATCTAACAGGGCATGATTTAATAAGGTTTTATAATCTCCCAAAAATGGGGGGGGGAGGGTGGTTGTGGTATTGTCATTCATCAAAGGGGGCCTTTCAGGTTTCTTTGCTTTCACCTGCTGGGACCCATTTGGTCTCTTTCAAAGAGAATGCAATGACAAAATGAATGAGAAATGCTAGAATAAGAGTCCCTTATTCTACCCAATAGTATAATCAATGGGTACTTGTAATCCCTATTGTACCTCACAGAGGTAGTTGTAAGACAATTAAATCTCGCTTCTCAGGCAAATGATTTTGGTAGTTAACCTGAAACAGCCAACAATATTGAAGAGAATGAATGCATTTGAAGCAATGATGTAATGGGATACTGCCTGGCCAGAAAAGCATGCCTGCGTATTGATGTGTGTGTGTTTATCTCAGTTGTCTATGTCCACAGTTTTCATGGTTCACAGTCCTTTAAATATTACCTGTGTAAGTAGCTAAGATTTTAAGCAATTTTTGCAATCTGTCTTTGAATTTTTATTTTAAACGGACATGAAAATATTCGTGTTTTTGCAGCATTATACACTCTAAACTGTAGTTCCATAAACAGAAAACATTTACATAGTTAACATCAGTTTGATATGACAACCAATTTAGTTTTAATTTCATTTGCATCAGCTACATTCAATTTCTCTTTCCCTCCATGGTTGCTTGAATGTCAAAGGGAGGCTTGTAGTCTTTGAAAGACATGTGCTCACTTCAGTCTGTATTATTTGTCCACCTTCAGTTCTGTGAGCTTATTCTGTTTCAAGTATTGTCTGTCAAGAAATCCTATGGTTTACCTTTTCCAAGAGAGAATAAAAATGTGACCAGTGATAAAATTGCGTAGTGCACACAGATTCGAAAGATTTGTGAAGAAAAATTATGCTCTTGTTGAAGTCCTGTGCCTGTTAATAAACACTAAATCACAAATAAAAGGACCAAAGACATTGCTATATCAGGTACACAAAGATGCTTTTTAAATAATTTTAATATGAAAGGACTCTACCTTTCAAACAATTTAAATATTCTCTTAATTTCTCTTCTATCTCATTTATGTTGAAAATGCCTACATTCCTTTGCCGAAGTTCTTTGAGAAACCTCAAGAAGTTATTATTTATAGTAACTCCCAACTTTATTCTTAAGGTAAAATCTTACATTTAAATAACACACAAACATATGATCAACACACTTTTGACTCTGGAGGGTACAGATTTTCTTTCCCACCTGGAGAGTTTTTAATAAAGAGTTATTGATTTGGGAGATCTGTACCCCAAAAATAGATTGACTCGGACACACAGAAATCCACAGATGTGTGCTCTGCACTCAAGTGCGTATGTATTTTTCATTAAGTTATGCCGACATGTAGCTACCTTGTATGTAAATAAAATAGCTCTTCATTGATGCTTACACACATAATTCCTTCAATTATCTTTAAATATTGAAAAGCAGCTCTCAGGGAACTAGAAATGGTATTGTATTTGACTTCCAAGGCGGAAATATTAGGTATCAGAATTCTACATACTTTAAGATTATTTTTTAAACCTGTTATTTTGCTATGTTTAGATCATACAAAAGTAAAGAAGTCCACTAGAAGAATAAATTGACCTGAATAAAACGATGTATTCCCTCATAATGCTGAGTTTAGGGAAGAGTAAGACACCCGACTCCTCTGGATACTTCCAAACGAGCCTCGCTAATTGGGGTAACCCAAGCCAATGGCCAATTGAAAGACTCGAGGTCAGGTGTTTTATTACCAGGATAGTATTCAAAAAAATGACTGTCAGGGGTGAACGAAGAATTATGTCAAGAGCATTCAGCATTACTGCCACTAAAGAGAGAGGAGGGTAAAAACATTGTGAAGAAAAACATGTCATTTTCTAAATGAGCTAGGGGAGGAGGCTAGGGCAATAATGTGGCCTTCAGCTGTTGGTTTATTATTAGGCTTCCATTGCCATGATCCACACCTGCATTAGGCAGAAATAGTTTTAATACAGAGGCACTTTACTACTTTGCTTTCTTGTGGAGGAAAAAAGTAGCTGCGAAGAACATGCAGATGAGGTTTGTTCTTTGTGGTGGTTTGTTTCCCCATCTACCCTTTGCTATTTTCCTGGTTCTGTAGCCAATCTTAGCTTTGTTGTCTGATTTGCCATGGAACAGTGAACATTGCTTTTCCTAGCCAAATCATCCAGTGTTAAATGGTATGTGATACAGATCAATAGGGCATCTACAGCTGTACAAAAAGGGCAATGTTGTTTCTATTAACAATTTTGAAAGAGTGCGGCCTAGTGGTTAAAGGATTAAATTGGGTATTGAAGTTTTTGATGTCTTGAATTCTAATTCTACCTAAGCCACTGGATTCCCGCTGAAGTTGTCAGCAAGCATTTTCATTTCTCAGTCTTTCTGGAAAATGATGAAAGTGATCCACAGGGTCAGATACTTAGGCTGTCATGTGATCATTCAGTAAACAATGAGAATCTGGAGGACTGGTGAAGACACAGAAAACATTTCAGTGACTTGCATACATATGTTCCTTCAAACCCTCTCTCAGACTAAGTGCTCCTGTTCTTTTTCACATACTGCTCTATGCTCCGAGCTCTTTTTCCGTCTTGAATAAGAGCATTTATATAGCCTGCCCTGCTGGCTCAGATGGTAAAGAATCTGTCTGCAATGCAGGAGACCTGGGTTCAATCCCTGGGTTGGGAAGATCCCCTGGAGGAGAAAACGGCAACTCATTCCAATGTGCTGGCCTGGAGAATTTCATGGACAGGGGAGCCTGATAGGCTACAGTCCATAGGGTTGCAAAGAGTTGGACACGACTAAGTGACTCACACACACGTACACACACATACACATTTATCTATTTGGTATTTTAGTTGGACACTGGGGCAAGGGCTTCTTTTGGTTTTGGTTACCAACATTCTCCTTCAGGAATAGGATTCTATATTTTTATTTCACATGAGCCCCTCATCGGTGGCATTTTAATCAGCTGTATTGCAGAAAATAGCTTTGGAGAAGTGGTTGGCTTTTTGTGGCCATCACCAGGGCTAGGTGTAAATGGTTGTTCATAAGAATTATCAACGTGCCTCCCTCTTTATTTCAGCTTGAGGAGAGGTCTGGCTGGGTGTATGTGTGCTCACGTGTCTGTGTGTGAGAGAGAAAGAAAACAGAGGCAGAGAGAGAAGTTTTAGAAAGTTGTATATTGTTGTTAACTCAGGCTAACCTTTGAAAGGGTGATAGGCCGTCATATTACATTTCCTTCTCAGATTTCTAGATTCCAGTTGATCTGAACCATTCCTTCCTCCTCCTCCTGGCTCTCTCTCTGCTTCCCAGTTCATTTCAGAAAAATGTTATGTTTTGTAAACGATTCACTCAAGCAGCAAATCAGAGAAGGAGCAGAATGACATATTATCCTTGGTGTAGTCAAATAACGGGTCCAACCTTAATTTTATTCAAATATTGGTGGTTTAGTTTAATTTTGTTTCACTTTGTTTTGGTCTGTTCGTTGAGTATTATACTCCGTAGAAGTGGAAATGTAGTCCTGGGTAGTTGAAAATTGGTGAAAAACTAAAAATTCTGAAGCTGAAGCTGCTGTGAATGGAGATGGAGACTGGGGCTCACTCTGTGGACCTGGGGGACAGAGAGCTCAGCCTCGGTCACAGATCCAGTGTTTAGGGCAGTGCATTGTGAGAAGGCTTGTGGATAAAACACTAGGAAGCTAGAATTAATATTTTGATAAAGTAGGTGCCCTGAGTTTTAGGATAGCTGACTTAACCACTGAAGTTTCTGTGAAGACAAAGTAAATGAAACCAACAAATCCTTCTTTCCCCAAACCGATGGTGAATTTTTAATCATTTCTTCCATGTTTTGCATACTAAAGAGAGAAGACTTTTAGGCACCTTAACATGCTGAAGTGCTTTCTATGGCCTGTATGCTTTCTATGATCTTCTTTAATTTTAATTTTTCTAATTTATTCCAGCTTAAGATTTTTATTTAAAAAATATAACTCAAATTTATGATACTCCACACCGAGTGTGTTTTCTTCCCCCCCTCCAAAGAAGTGTATTTATTTTATTAACAGTTTCCAAATTACTAATGGGTGTCTGGTTTTTCTTAAAGATAACAATGGCTTTGCAGAAGCCTGACCACGAGCATGAAATAAAATATCAGTAGATAAGCTGAGGAGCTTATTTCTATGTAATCACTACTCTGTTATTAGTGTGTGCTTTTTATTGTCACAGAATGAATAGGACATTTAGTTGTTTGAATATTCAATTATTAAATTATTTGCTATTTAGTTAATTGGTTGGCCAAATAAACCAACCAGTATTCAAGAAAAAAAAAAAACTCAAGAAAAAAATAAAAACAAAACCCACAGAAAAGTCTTTTTTTAAAAGTAAGATTCTGATCAGTAGATTTTCTTTATATAATACTAATACTATAGAAAACCAATTGACAAATGAGAATGAAATGCATTACCAATCATTTCAAGTACTAGTCAACTCTGCTTGGTGTGACTCCAAATGTGTAATGTGCATGTGGCCTTTTAAGCTTGACCTAGTACACCTACAAAAGCATTTACAAGTGGTTTTTGCATAAAATGATGTTGCACATTTGATCAGACTCTTTGAATGTATGAATACAAAAAAAACACACAAAATATTAGTCTGTGTTGCTTCCACCCATTACCCCTCTACCATGAAAACTTGGGAGTGTTGGTGTTTTCCATTTTATGGAAATAGTTTAGTCATTTATTCACATGGGGGTCCAATTTTTTTTTTTAATTTAGAAAATACTTTCATTGAAATAATTAACACAGTCATTATGGATGCATTGTCCCTCTCAGAACCAGTGTAATGCTATTATTTTTCAGCAAGTGATCAAGCAGAACTGAATGGGCAGTTTCTAAAGCATGTATGTATATACCTGCAGGTGGCTTTTCAAGCATAAAGTGACTTTCTGCTCCGCTGGCGTTAAATACTTAGATACCACAAAAAACTTAGTTGCCGCTCACAGTCAGTTGAAATCATACTTCTAGAAATTGTTTTAGATCTGCATATAAAACCACAAGTATTAAACCATTAGTCTGTATTATATCTCTTATGACCAACTGTGAATTCTATAGAGTGTCTTAAGAAAGCAAGTCAGTTATGTGCACATAAGGCTTCTATTTCAAGATATCTATCTACCTACCTATATCTATTTTATAGCAACTCATGTAATAATAATAATAATAATGGAGTTTTGGAGACTGTACTAAAAGTGTAGATATTAAATGATACCAATGATTAGAGCCATTGAAAATATGACTCACAGGACTCAATTCATGCATTTATTTAACATGACAAATTAACTTAAGTTCCCACAAACTAAAAATACCCAGGGTAAAATGATATAATGTTGCCTATGAAGTAACTTTGCCAGGTTGTCCATTTGATCTCCAATATTTGTATTTTTAAAGAAGTGTGATTACATTTTATTGAACCCTTATTTAAAACATTCCTTAATGTTTTAATTGAATGTCACCATAAAATCTCCGGTTTTCACAAAGTCATTGAAATCAGGGCTAAGAGGATATCCGAAAATGATAATCTTCCTCTGAGAGGCAACACACAGGGGAAAAAGGAAACCTTTTTATCAGTGGCTCAAAACTAAAAAAAACAAAAATTGCCTTTAGAAATCTTTCAAATTTTGAATTATAAAACCCATTATATGTATAAACATAGCTGTATCAGTAGCACATGAAATAAATTATGCAGTTCAGTTTTTCAATGTGTAATATAGTTTTTGATCATATGTAAATTTGCTATTAGAGGTTTTAAAAGGAATCTTTTAAGATATACCCCAAACTACAGCAGATTTGTCATTCATGCCCTGCTGAGCATAGAGGCCTAATTTTACCTTTTTGCTATTATTTTAAATTAAGGCACTTATCCAAAAGATCAAAACAGCTTTTACAATGGACATTTTGTGAAGCGAGATGGTGATAATATCTGGGGGAATATGGTAATTGTTCCTGTTGTGGAGGCCCAGGGAGGTATAAGCCTTCTGTATATATCATATATCAAGAAGCTGGGAATGCACCCCTTATAAAAGTATATCTCCAAGTTTGGAGGGTAGATTAGTAGATACCTTGTGATCAAGCAGAAACATTCTATGAAGCAAAAGCGTCGCATTTGAAAAGGACGAACAAAGGTATTTCCTCTTGGCTGGTAAAGAATTAAAAGAGGACAACCGCCATTCTGACAGCAGTTTTAAATCCAGCTTTTCATATTGCAATCCTTAATGAGGGACTCCACAATATCAGATGAAGAAAGACAAAGAGAATTTTTGATGGGAAAAAAAATCAGGAAAGAGAGCAAGATGACTGAGAATATGAAAACTTTGTGTGCAGTGGTTTGAGCGCCAGGCTAATGCTGAAGGGACTTCTCTTTGCCCCTCACTACCTAGTAGGGGAGGCTGCATAACAAATAGCAGGCTGGCCCCTAAAGAGCTGAAAGGTAAAGTTCTCAGGAAACCCCAGTAAACACTGAAATGATTTTCACTATTCCAAATTTTATTCGACATTTTCTGAGTGTCGTGGGGGGAGGGAGGGTGGAGGACCCTCTTTGTGTCCTGAAAAGTGTCTTGCGACACAGAAAGATGTCTCTGAAAGAAAATGCATCTTGTGTGGCTGACCGCTGAGCTCTCAGCAGGAGTATAAACTCCTCCAGGGCGCCAGCGGCGGTGGTGGAGCGACCCAGTGCAGTGCTTTCATGCCATCTAGTGGCTCCATGAGAAGTTCCCCAAGACCCTCTGATCTCAGGAAAGCGTTCCTGTTCGCATGGAGATAGTGTCTACAAGGCAAGGGAAGGGGAGGAATTGCCATAGTTATTCAGAGAATTCAGACAAAAAGGAGCTATTTTGCTTGAAAAATGTAAAGATTTTAGTTTTAAAATATCTCAGAGGTTTGAATAACCTGCCTTTTAGTTGTTGGTGACGTTTTAGTTTGGGTGGATCTAGTCCTAGAATTAGGATTCTTCTATTCGTATCCATTTTTTGAATTTCTCCCCCACTTCTCTTCAAAATTCCTGTTTGGATTTTCATTTTCTCCAAAAGTGGAAGCCCCTTTTTTTTTCTTGAATCTAACAGGCTTTCACTTTTCAGTAAATTGTCCCCTTTGGGCATAAAGTCAAAGAACCACCTCCTTGGAAACACTTAAAATAGTTCTATTCTCTGATGCTCTTCCTTGACCCCCGCCCTCAGCCCCGCCAGAGCAACAGCACTTGGAACCTCAGTTTGCCAAGCTTTACAGGCTAAGATATTATTGTCATTCTCAGAAATATAGCTTTCTACTGTTATCCTTATAAAGTATTATTAAGGTGGCCGTAGTCACATTATATGTATGTAGAGTGTATTTGAACTTTCTTTAATAAGTTAATCTTCAACTGGCATTGAGGATTCTTTACCATAAACCGCACATTTCTATCTTTCTTTTTATAGATTTGTTTCACATGTGAAGGGATTCCGCCTTTGAACCCATTGATTCACACATTTTAAAGCATTCTACTCTGGCAGTACAGGATTGCCTTCTTGGATAATGTGAAAAGATTAGATTTGTAATGTTTTCGCTGTGAGGTATAGATGCCTTTTAATGATGCAAGGAAGCTGATTTCTAAATTTGTTTTATCAAGTATCTGCACAGTGTTAGTCATGGATCAAGGATTAAAGTCACCAAAAAGAGGGAGGGCTGTAGTGCTACATATATAGACCAGGAATGATGAAGACCTCATGGCATGAGAATCACATATTTTTTATTATGGTTGGAGATCAGTAAGAAATACAAGTTGTAACTATAGACAGGGTGTTCAATGGAAAAATAAATACTTTAATAAAACATCCCAACTTGAAAGACTCTAGTAAATGAGTTTAGTACTTGTTTAAGAGGTGTGGAGCTTTAACTTTTCATACATTTAAAGTAATATCACAGAGGGAAAATAATGTTATTGGTTATTTTCTTTACTTTTGGCATATGTATTAAAGTACTCACTTTCAAAGATTCAGTTATAAGCAAAATTAGAAATTCAAAAAGTAGAAATTTAATCTTTGATTTATGGGATGTATTGCCTTAGTTGTATTCTTCTTGAACATTTGATTTTGGCAATAAGCAGATATCTTAATGTAAGAATACTCCTTTAAAAATAACAAGCCAAAGAGAATGTTCTTTAATTTGCCCACTTTGTACTAAATTTTAGTATAAATTGCTTAAAGAGAAGTCTGGGTTTTCACTTTTTTCCTTGTTTGCAAAGTTTAAACAATGATGAGGAAAAACTCATGTTACAAAAATTATTGAATAATTTCCCTGAATTTTTTATCCTTAAATGGCAATATTAGATCCTAAATAAGAAATACAGTTCAACTGTTTTGTGATTTTTAATTTTCTTGTGTAATTTCTTATCTGAACTTTAAATAATTTAAAAATTGTATTCAGTTTTTTACATTTTCTATTACTTATTACAAATGTACTTCTGTTTTATTTCCATATGCAAAAAAGGTACTTATAAAATTCTGAGAAATATTGTTCTAGTTTTTAGTATAATATTTGTGTTAATTTAATGAATATGTATTTCAAATTCAGTAGCTTCTCTACACTTCTCACTATCAATAATATTGAAAACCATAGAGAGTAATGTTCCTTTAAAAGAGCATTCAAAAAATTTTGGAACACTAGAAACTTTTTTGCTAGGTGGCATACTAATGCTTTTCTGCATTTCTTCTAAGAAGATTTACAGAGACAGAAAAGATAGACTTTCAAAAATTTTTAAAAACATGTCTCAATAAGATATTACTTTTCTGCTAAAGATAAATTCACTACAACTACATATATTCATTGTTTTAAAGAACTGGGGGCAAAAATCTCAAGAAGGTTTTATTTTAGAGAAAAAGGCATATGGGCATCACACACATTGCTGTCTGAGGACAGTTATGAATTTTGATGAGAACAAGAAGCTATAATTGGAGTGATAATCTTTTACACTGTTTTTAATTGTAATCAGTGCAGATGTTTGTAGCTTTATGTTAGGAAAAATGGTGCTTTAAAATATGTATAGTTGATCATTTTTTAGGCCACAGGCTGCTATGAATTTGATATTCAAAATTACTGAAAAGCAAGAAATCCACAAGTATTTAAACAAACAAAAATCAACTAATTATGATTAATGTATATGTTTTACTAAGCTCTCGTAGGTAATTTTCTTTTTTTATATCCTTTCCACATAAAGTAAAATAAAGAAAGAAGCTCCATCTATAAAACTGGAGAAAAAGATAATTCAAATTATGATTAAAAATATTTTTATACAGAAAATGTTAAGATCTTTGTATTTAATCTTGGTCTCTGTCAGGATAAAATAATTTGGCCCATTCTTTAGATGTTTGGATTGAATCCTGATGAAAACAATTCTCTGTAAGCATTATATTTTGCATCTCTCTTTTTGCCAATTTTTTATCCTAGGATGAATTTAACTGGATACACAGACACACACACACACACACACACACATGTCCAAGGAGAAATGTTTAGATCAATACAGATGTCAGAATTTTCCAGTTTTTATTCAGAAATTTTAATTCCTTTTAATGGAATTGATGGAATTAATTGACTTTGGCAGTTATGCTATATACCAAAGGGAGAGTCTTTCTGTATTTTCTTGCAGGAAAGATTTGCAACCTCATAAACACAAATCAAGGGAGCCCTTTCCTCCCTTTCATGTGTAGGAGTGTATTTGGTTTATAGAAATCTCCTAATGAACGTCCTCACTCAGGTGTTCCCCACCTAATGCTGCGCTAGCAGACTTTCTGAAGTGTGGGTCCTTCTTTCCCTTTTTCTGGGCTATACTCCTCTTTTGGGCTGCACAGCTAGGCTGCAGCACTGCCCTACTCTATACATGAAGGGTACACTATATACCCTGCTTATACGTGAAGCCAAGGGTGGAAAACCATGCCCTACACAAGAAGCATCTGCTGTATTTAAAACAATACATGTGTTCAAGACTCAACAAGGCATTTTGAATCACAGTGAGATTTAGAAATTAGCAGATTAATTTTCTACAAGAATCCTGGAGGGAATTGTCTCCCCGCCTACTTTGTATCAAAAACACACTAACTTAACCTATTGCAAAGATCTGATTATATTTTGTAGAAAAATGTAACCAAGATTCTAAACTGGTTAACATATAAATTAAGAGTTTATGATAAAGAAATTTGAATAATATACTTCTGTTTACAAAACCTTGAGTTCCTAACTTAAGAAAGTTGTTCTGCCTTTATTACAATAGCAGTTTAGAAATTGATTCCTTACCTGAGTGTTGGTGAATTTTATGTTACAATTGTTATATGAGGAATAATAACTTTAATAATGACTGATGTCTTCTGCAATGATTTACGTTTTATTTTTGTTCATCTTAGAGAACAGTCTCACAAAATAGGAACTACTCATATTTCATGCATGAAGAAACTTAGACTAGGAGAATTTGGTCGATTTTCCCATGATCACCAGGCTAGCAAATGATAAAACAGATTCAAACCCATGTCTGCTTCATTTCCCCACAGAACTTCTTTCCTCCCTGCCATGCTGATTACTAGTTTGTATCAGAAACTGTTCAAATATATGTAAATCATTTGTTTGATTGTAGAGCCTATGACTTTGCCTAAATTCTTCTAAAACTGAACTAATTATAGATTTGTAGATAGCAATATATTTACAATATTTACTTTTTAGAAAAAGCTAACACAAAACTTTAATCAGGTATGGCAATAATTGAAGCATTATTCTTTGGTCAAAATCAAGTGTCATATGCTAACAAACTGGCTTTAATACAATATTAAAACTATCGTTAATGAATGAATCTAGTACTTAGGCTCTTTCACAAATTCTATATCATTGTTCCATTTTAAGGATTATGAAATGGCACCATTTTCCCTTGTTAGTATCTACAAGTATTTATCTCATTTGCCGAGAGATTCTTGAACTTGCCTCATTCGTCTGACCATTAAGCCTTAAACCCAGTAGCCCTAGCATGGATTGTTAATCTCTGCCTTGCCTGGCCTCTGATATTCTTAAAAGTCCAATACAAGACTCACCCTCAGAGAGTTTGTGGTGGTTGCTCTCACTTGATTGGATTCCTGTCTATCTTGGCACTGCTCAGCTTTAATTTCTACCACATCAGTTTATACAATAAACTTGTTGTTTCATTTCACATATGTGCTTGAAATCTTAAGTCGTATCAAAGCCTTTAAAGGGGCAGCAATTTTCATTTCTTAACATTTCTATAATATTCATTCAATGTACTCAGTGGAATGCTTCAAAGAAGAGTTACCCTGTCCCAGGGTTAAAACGGAACCAGATTGGATGACAGGTCGTGAATTAGCCAGTCTTAGAAAAGAAACAACATTTGATTCTATCATATACGTTAGAAAAACATTTTTAGTAAGATGAAGTCAAGACTTGTCCTTACAAAACATTATTCGTTCTGGGATGGTTTTAAATCCAATAACTTTCTCTGGGTACGGTTGTATATCCCCCTGGAAATTTAATCTTCACCATAGTTCATAGGGGTGGGGGGTTTTCCAGGCAGCTCAGTGGTGAAAAACTCTTGCCAGTGCAGGAGACACAGGTTTACTCCCTGAGTCGGGAAGATCTCCTGGAGAAGGAAATGGCAACCCACTCCAGCATTCTTGCCTAGAAAATCCCATGGACAGAGGAGCCTGGTGGGCTCCAGTCCATGGGGTCGCAAAGAGTTTGACTGAGCACACACACACACACACACACACACACACACACACACACAGAGTTTTTGGATGAACTCATCATAAGGACCAGAATGAAAAGTTTTGTGGAAGTTACAATACATTGTAACTATTACCATTCCTCTATCTACCAAAAATTTGTAATAGAGTATCTAAGAGAAATTGTTCTTAATTAAGCTATCTATGGTAGCTCAGCTGGTAAAGAATCCACCTGCAATGCAGGAGACCCCAGTGTGATTCCTGGGTCGGGAAGTTCCCCTGGAAAAGGGATAGGCTACCCACTCTGGTATTCTTGGGCTTCCTTGGTGGTTCAAACAGTAAAGACTCCACCAGCAATGTGGAAGACCTGGGTTTGATCCCTGGGTTGGGAAGATCCCCCTGGAAGAGGGCATGGCAACCCACTTCAGTATTCTTGTCTGGAGAATCCCCATGGACAGAGGAGCTTGGTGGGCTATAGTCAATGGGGTCAAAAAGAGTCGTACACAACTGAGTGACTGAGCACAGCACATACTGATTATGACTGAATATCTTTAATTTTTTAAAGTGTTTTTGAAATATCTTGTGTAGGAAATAGTTGCATATATATGCACATGTTGCACTGGTCAGAAAACATCGGGGATGGATCATTTTGTCCATGGTAAAAAATTGGAGCTTTGGGGCCAGATCCCATCCACATACACGTTTTGTTTGGCCTGCCTCTTTATTAAAAAAAATTAACTTAAAAAAAACATGAACTTTCACATTTTTAAAAAGCCCTGCTTCTTATGAGGAACTAGAAGGTTTTGTAACACTGGGTCCTCTTTCTTGTAGGGTAAGATCAGCTGAGACTGAGCATTAGCTCTTCTCTTTAGAGAGGGCATGCTTTCTCCAGTTTGCCCCAGTCCTCAGTACTTCTTAGACAGATTTCCACCAAGCCCACCTCTAGCATTCATTATGGTCCTTCTGTCTATAAGCATTTAAGTGATTCCTGAAATCAGGAATTAAAAGGAAAGCTGAATCATTTACAATGATGCATCTAAGCCCTGGGTGTTATCCACTGAGTGATTAGATGCTTCAGGAGTGAGTTACTTTTAAAAATTTCAAAAGGATTTTTAAAATAGTAAAAGCCTTCTATTAAAGTTGCACATACATATGTACATAATGAAATTTCTCAGATTGACTGTAATGTGATTTATTATACAAAATATCTTCCATATCCCATTTTTTAAAAGCTGAACAATAAAATGGGTTGTATGTATTTCTATTAGACATGAAACACACTAGGTGTCCTGTGTGTTTTTAAGAGAAGAAAACACTTTCAGGGTAGATAGTTCTGCCTAGCTAACTGAGAGAGCTGATTTCTCAAGCACATGGGTAAAGCTCTTTCTTCCTTGTCTTTCTGTCTGTTGGTGCTGGAATATCTGATGGTGAGAAAGAATCCAGGTTTCCAAGATGTGTTAATGGGGAAATCTGACTTTGGCCCAAGTGCTAGAAACTTACATACTGCTTCATGTATCCCCAAGAAGGATTAAAAGAACAGAAGAACCTAACTGCTCCAATAACTTCCTAGTAATCTGAATGCTTCAAATTTTCTTGGCCTTTTTGAGCAGAAATTCTGACTCTGGATCAGAGAGACATTCTTCTCTAAATAGATCCTTTTCTTGAGAGAAAGCTAATGCAGTAGCACTGAATTCATTTAAATGAACAAGAAGCTGGCAGCATAGTTTTTAAAAAGTATTCATAACACAGGATTTCTTAAATGAAAATGAATACTTCCCGCAACACACACACACACGCACATACACAAACACACGCAGATACTCACCTTGGGTAGTTTCTTTTTATTGCCTATCAGATTTACCCAGGCAAACAGAAAAAATATAGAAAACCGGTTTCAGCATGGTAGCAATAGTTGATAACCCCACCTGCCACCAATATACAGGAGCTTTTATCAAGACATAATAGAATGCTAGAGAACTAATTATAGTATCATTTTTCAAACATGACATTCTCTGGAAGTTCAGGTTAATTTATTCTCTCAATAAGTTTTTTGAATGCACACTTGATGAAAAGCACTGGTCGATGTGCTGAAGATGATATAAAACATAAACTCAAAGCCCCACCCACCAGTGGGTTACTCTCCAATCAGAGAAAAATCCTAATGCAAAAGTATGTATGACCAAGACAAAGGAAATGGGCAATGAATGTTACGGTTCTAACACCAAGAGCTTAATGACTTTTATAAAAAGAGGTGAGACTTGAGCTCAAGCTTGGAGAATGGGGAAGATGGAGTAAGGAAAAAGCTTCAAGTCAGAAATGTGCACTGTTCAGCTGACCGTAAGAATCCCCTGCTGTCTAGAGAGGAAGGTTCAGTTGACAAGAAGTAAATTAGGTTAGGCAGGAAGGAACTTCATGGCTAAAAACTCAGGCAAGGCCAAATTGCCTGGATTTGAATTCTGATTCTGTCAATTACTAGCTATGTAAATTTGGGAGGATGCCTTCACCTCTTAAGCCTCCTTAAGGCATCGGCAAGCATTTTGATTAGAATAGGACCAAGATTATATCGCTGCCGGAGAGATTATGTGAGTCCATTTATGCAACGCACTTAGCACAGTTGCTGGCACATTATTTCTACTCGTGTCAGCTACTCCTGGTAGAGATGCTAGAGAATCCAGTATTAGGTTGATTTGAATGCCAGAGTGAGAAATCTAAACTTGACCCTGTAAGTAACGTGAAAGGCACCAGTGGTTAGTTTGTTTGAATTTGAGACATGATAGAGATGATGTTTTTAAGAAGTGAATTTGGTGATTTTTGCTCTAGAATATGAGAGAAAGGAGGCAGGAGAGGGAAGGCATGTGGGAGGCATAGTCTGGGTGTGAAACACTGAAGGTCTAGATGGAGAAATTTTAAAGGAAAAAAATCACTGAGACGTTGTTATTAATTAGCTGCCAGATGCTGAATATTAACCATTTGGGGGCATGTGCCCTTTAGTGTATCTAACTAAAGTTATGGGTCATCCTCTCACAGGAAATACACTTGCATAAGAAACCTTTGTGCAATTTCAGGGGGTCATGGGTGCCAGGATGGGCCCCCTTTGGGCCTGAGATATAGAGGATGAATGAAAAAGCAGAGCGTGATGGCACTATCATGAAGAAATGCAGTAATAAAAATAGCATAATGATAAAGTAAGTTAATAGATCATATTGCATATTTTATATTGCTACACTGCATTTATTAGTTTGTTAACTATTTGGGGTCTTGATGTATGATAATATTTCCTTTTATCCTTACTTTTTCTCTCCTGAAAAAAATCTTACTTCATTTAAGTGGTCTGTCAAATGCTACTTTCATGCTTAAATGGTAAGTTCAGGATATCATATTGTGCTCCACCCTGTTAGATATGGGCTTCTTCAATGGCACAGCAGTAAAGAATCTGCCTTCTATGGAGTAGATGCAGGAGACGTGGCCTCAGTCCCTGGGTTGGGAAGATCCTGTGAGGAGGAAATGGCAATGCACTCCAGTAATCTTGAAAAATCCCACGGACAGAGGAGCTTGGTGGACTACAGTCCATGGGATCGCACAGAGTGAGACGTGGCTGAGTAACTAAGCATGCAAAGCCAGATACAAATTCTTTCCTGTTTTGAAAACTGATGTCTTATATCTATTCTTTTAAATTTTAAAATCAAAGAGTAAAAATTGTCCAAAATTATTTTAGGGCTTGAAAATTTAAAAGAAATCTGCTTTGGGATCCTCCCTCTTCTAGTTCTAACACCAAAATATCTAAGACTGGAGAAAGGGGTACAGGAATCTATTGTATCTATCTTATCTTCATGTACTACTGATTACCCTTCTGTCCACTGATTCCTATGCCCCATATCATAATTAAGCTGGCTAAATAGTAGCCAATGTATTTCTAATTTCATTTCCCCACATTCTTTCGATAAAAGAAGACAAAAAAGCACAAGCGGAAGATACGCACTTTCTTTGGATCAGCTGTCTGATTCCCAGAAGTCATTCTAAATGCCTTTCTTTAGGTCTTTTATTATTTCTTTTATGTTCAGAGCAAGCTCATCCATACTTAATTTTCTGGCGGATACCAAGAACAAGTTGTGTCTTAATTAAAAGTACTCACATATCACACAGGATGTGAACATAAGTTTTTACTAATAATATATCCATTTTTTTTCATTAGGTTGATCCTTTAGGAAATCTCAAATCGCATTTTATGAATATTTACCAAGCTTTCATTGTCAGTCCTGAGAATCAACAATCTAATACTGCCATTTAGGCTCCATCTAACAGAAGACTAAATCTGCTATCTTGAAAATTAATTGATCCAATTCTATCAAATAGGGTAAACTGAGATACCAATAGATAACAAATCAAACGAGCAATTGACTCATTAGGTCAAAATTTTTATATTTTCATGGATGCTAATCACATGAATATACCTTTAAAGTTGTATCAGTTATTACTGCAAATGTAATTCTCACCAAAATACATTGACAGTGGCTCTGGAAAAGACGTGAAGTATCTATCTTCAGTAAATCCTACTCTAATCACTAGAAAAATGTGGATATGCCATGAGACTTAGAGATTATCAATTTTAGATGATGCTAAATATGTGATAGAATTAGTCTATATTTTTTTTCAATACTGATAGTTCATATACTCAGAGTTTTGAAGATAACAACAAGCTGGAAGCAATTTAGTTTGTCAATAAATTTAAATTTGAACTGAGTTTAAGCTAGACCAGGACTAATTAAAAAACAGAACCACATCTTTCCCAGTCTCACTGACCTAAGAGAAATGAAAGCTTTAAGCATGGTCAGCTTGCCGTAATGAAAAAAGTGAAAGGTTAGGCAGTCATGGCCCAGTCTTTGCGACCGCATGGACTATAGCCCATTAGGCTTCTCTGTCTATGGCGTTCTCCAGGCAAGAATACTAGTGTGGGTAGACATTTCCTTTTCCAGGGGATCTTTCCCGACCCAGAGATTAAACCCAGGTCTCTTGCATACAGGCAGTTTCTTAACCATCTGAGACACTGGGGAAGCCCTACCATAATGGACACCTCCCTGAACTAGAGCATTTCTGCTGCTTAGCACCTCTAAGGTCATTTCCTATTCTTTAAAATGGGAATTAAACCTGTACCTCTTCCACAGAATACTTGTAAGGATCAAATGAAATAAAAGGGTGAAAACACTTGAAGGAATTATTAATCTTAGGTGACACAAAGTTATTTAAGGAATGAATTAAGTTGTTCCAGATATTGACTTGTTTGCCTGCAATGGTCCTTTTCCCCTTTGATTTTTATTGAAAGTCTCTGTCCTGTCTTGCTCCAAATAAAATCTTGGAACTATTTTTCCTAATTGGACAAAATTAGTAAGAATCCTGTAGCAAGTAGCAAAATGCCTTGATCATTATATGTAAAATTCCAGAGAAAACCACTGAGGCCTGTGGGCCCCATTCAGGGCTTTCTGTTTTATAAGGGATGTCAGTGTGGAAGTGTAGGAGTAGCCCTCCACGTGCTATACTTACATTTTCTCCTAACTAAGCAGATATATCCATGTGAAAAAGAAGCCCCACGTGTTCATTCTTGCTTCCAGGTCTCCTAACAGAGAACTGTGTCTGTCCATTTCAGCAAAGGCAGAAGAGGAAGCTTTTTTTTCCTTCCCCGTCAGCTGCCTTTAACCAGGACCATCCTGCACTACACTAAAATCCGAACAGCATTGTTAGAGCAGATGTGGGAGAGCCCTGTGCACCCTCTGCTGTCCAGCCTTGCGCCCCCAGTAGGTGGGGAGGCTGGGAGGAGGGAGTGACTCCCGGCTCCCCCATCACTGGAAACAAAGGGGGACATACCCTTTGGTATCCTTTCTAAGTGATTCTTGGGTTACTCTGATTTTGTTTTAGTCATCACGTGAGTTAATTGCAATGCTAATTAGCCCAGTTTATGGGACTGCCGAGCATTTGTACACGAGGGCTCTTTGTTTGATCTGCTACATCACAAGCTTAGTCATCTGCTCACCAGCACAGAGGGATAGCACGTATAATTAAACGTGGAAGAACACACCTCTATCTGTATTAACCAAGAAAACTATTGAAAACCAACAGACTAATTAAGGGTAATGATGAATGGTTTTGATCAGCAATTTTCTTTTTTTTTTTTTTAATATCGAAGTTGGCGCCTGGAAAGAATTAGAGTTGGGGGTAGCTCCTCTTCCAGCTTTCTACTCAGAAAGGTGAAGAGAGGGAGAGAGAGAGAGAGAGAGAGAGAGAGAGAGAGAGAGAGATCCTCCTGCTTCCTTTCCATTTCTTCTCCTACAAACTGTTTTCACATATAATTGAATGGATGCCTTTATTTCAAAAGAAAAAATAATTCTAGAGCTTGTTGGGATCATTTTCTGAAGAGAGGACATTATGTGTGCATGAATTCCATGGGTAATCTGAGGAGGAGCGAGCTGCTTGGACCATTACCCATCATTGTTGAACAGCAGAGTAATTAATTGGGCAAATACGTCAGGATTTGGCGGATACACATGCACAGTAACTGGGCAGCAGCGACATACGTGCTCTTTTAATGTGAATGAAACAGCAGTACTTCTCTGTGCCTGTGTGCTATGTCACATGTCACTTTTTCCCCTTCTTGGCTTTATCCATTCCAGGTTATTTTGTCCATCTTTATGTACTTGCTCGAAAAGGGGTTATCACAAAGAAAAAAAAGACTGCAGACGAGCAAGTTTGATTCACATGTCTTTATTTTTAAAGGAATGAATTTGATTCACTATGCCTCCATCGACTGACTTTAAAAATAGTTTGATATTTGCACTGGAATGGTTAAATCAGCATGAGGAAAGGGTGTTTTTGAATTCCAGGGGCTTCTTAGATAACTGCCAAGGCCTTCTAATTACTGTGCAATATAAATGTGAAAGCTTAGTTTTCCACTTAAAAGTTATCTATGGAGGTGGAAAAAAAGGCACAGCATTTGCCCTGGATGAAGTGAGGAAGGAAATTTGGTCACCCTCTTCTTATTAATAGTTCTCTAGGCAAGTATAAGCAATCAAAAATCTAACACTTCATTTGAACATTTCAAAACAACTGACAAGGGTTTAGAGGAAAACAGTATGATTATTATTGTTTTTAACATAAATCGTCTCTGACGGTGAAATCTAAATGTAATAAGAAAGCTCAAGTTTTGATTTAAAAGGAACTCAATTCCTTGTCATCTCTACTTCTCAAGAGGTTAAATGACAATTTTTTTTTTGTTCTGATCACATTTTAATCCAGATAACAGAGGACTTGCACTTCTAATTCAGACTTTCTGGTAAGGCTTAGCTTGTCACAATGTATAGCTTTCTTCCCTTTGATAAGGTCAGTTTGCCAAAAAGAACAAAGTGCATATGAGTAATACATTACTCAACCACTTGTATACATACATCTATTTTTCTTACCAGGTCTCACTATTCAGAAAGGTACAGACATGGCACCATGATAAAAAGGGTCATTTAAAAGACTTCGCAGAGGCTCTGTACTGTGAAGGATTGAATTTTCACTTGAATGCCTACATTTTCACATCTTTTTCTTTACAGAAATATTCCTTTTGAATGGCAGACTGCAATTGGGTAGGTTTTTTTTTTTTTTTAAGTCACTGACCAGGAATATATAAAATATTAGAAGGCATTTGTCCCAGTGGAAGAACACAGTTCACTGAAAAGTACTGGGTGGTTATTAAGGAGGTTACACAACTTTGGCTCTTCAGATTGGTGGGTTCCCTTTGACAAGAGCCTCAAGTTCAGTCAAGGTGGAATACCATGGTATACCACTTCTAAATGACAGCCAATTTAAATAACTTGTGAAATCATTAGCCCCAAAGCCATCTCCCTGGTAATTTTTCATAATCACAGCCAATGTATATTTTGAGGACCATACAATGCTGATTCTGGTTTATTTCATCTTTCTATCTATTTCACATTTCATGAGAATTTAATGAGAACTTTGCTCATGACTAATTTTTAAGACCTCTAATTTTTCCTTAAGTGGTTTTAAATATCCCAGATTCACTTAAAAGGAAAAGAGGCAGAGAGATAGAAATCTAGTTAATAAATATACTAAAACATCTAATCTTGGTTATTGGATTCTGTGGGAAGTTAGTGTTAATTCAGTTCTGCTGAATGCAACAAATATTTCTTGATCTCCTACTACCAGTCAGGTATTGCACTAGGATCATGAAGTAATATAATAAAAATGAGTAAGGCATCTTGTCTATTCTTAAGAATTCTACAATCTAATGAAAAAAGTAAAGTGCACAACCATAATAAAAGGTAGACTATGATGAATAAAGACAGAAAGTCAAAAATCAGGGAGATTTCTTCTGGCTGAGTTACGGAATATTTCCCAGAGGAGAAACCACTTAAAAGATGCATTGAAAGATGCATTCATCTGGGGTAGCCGTAGGAGAGGGACAGACATGATCCGGTACAATTGCTACATCCCAGATGGGACAATGGCAAGAGGAAAAGCATGACAGTGGGCAAATACAGGACATTTTTGTATGATAAGGAGTACCTGGCCTGGATATAAACAAGCTCCTTGAGGTAGAGTGATGGAAGTCAAGAGTGAGCATCTCGTTGACACACAATGACTCAACTAAAGGGTTTGGAGTTGGGTTGTGGTACTATGGGCAATAGGGAGCAAAAGCATGTCTATCAGAATTGGATTTGTAAAATCCATAAAATATTGTTTCTTTCTTCTCATGTATAATTTATATTTTTGCCTATACTGCTGAAGATTTTTCTTGAATTTCAATTCTCTTCCCCACCTCTGCCTGCTGTTGGAACTAAATCAGAGGGATAGAGAAGTCGGAATCTGTGTCACACACAAGCATTCATGTCCATTTGGGAACCAAATGAAGTCATTAAGAAATTCCATAGTAACAATAGTGATTTTGTGACTCTATGTCTAGGGGATATTACATATTGTCCTTTTATAAAAATACTCAGAATTACTTCTGAGTTACATGGAATCAGAAACCATTTTAAATTTCTTTGAAATCAGAACAGGGACATCTTGTTCACATTCTGGAACAAAACTGGATGAAAAAATTTATCTCAGGCTTTTAAGAAATAAACTTGCAGGTTTATTTCTAAATTTTGGACAATTTTATTTCTAAATGTTGACTTTTGGTAAAGTTACAAGGAGTAAAATACATTGATTAGATCACATACAACAACATCATATTATTCAAATGCAATGCTCAGTAAGCTCTACCCAGTGCCATCCAGTTCTCTTCCTAAGACTTCTGTAGTTAATGGACAGGGTACCTACTTTTTACAGATTCAAGCTCTAATTAGTAAATACAGATATAAATGATCTCTTTCTAAATTTTATATTACTCTAAGCTATGAAAAATAAAATCTTATTTTTAAAAAGATGAGACTATTGAAATGGCAGAGATGAAATGGCAGCAAGAATTTCAACTATAGAGGGGAAAAAGTGGAAGCAGTGACAGATTTTATATTCTTGAGCTCCAGAATTAATGGGGCAGTGACTGCAGCCATGAAATTAAAAGACGCTTGCTCCTTGGAAGGAAAGCTATGACAAACCTAGACAAGTATTAAAGAGCAGAGACATCATTTTGCTGACAAAGGTCCATCTAGTTAGTCAAAGCTATGATTTTTCCAGTAGTCATGTATGGATCTGAGAGATGAACCATATAAAGTGCTGAGCACCGAAGAATTGACACTTTTGAATTGTGCTGCTGGAGAAGACTCTTGAGAGTCCCTTGGAGAAGATCAAACCAGTCACTCCTAAAGGAGATCAGCCTGAATATGCATTGGAAGGACTGATGCTGAAGCTGAAGCTTCAATACTTCGGCCATCTGATGTGAAGAGCCGACTCATTGGAGGAAAACCTGATGGCTGGGAAAGATTGAAGGCAGGAGGAGAAGGTGGCAGAGGATGAGATGGTTAGATAGCCTCCCTGACTCAATGGACATTAATTTGAGCAAACTCCGGGAGATACTGAAGGACAGGGAAGCCTGGCATGCTGCAGTTCATGGGGTGGCAAAGAGTCAGACACAACTTAGTGACTAAACAATGACAATAAATGGTTTTCAGGCAAGACAGGTTATTATGCATGAGATTATTAGGACTGGAGGGTAGGCTAAATGTTATTCTGATGGCCTAACAGATCAGTTGTTTCTGGGATACATAGGTGGATGATGGATCAAACACATTCTGTTCATTTTACTGTCATGTGACTTTTTATCTGATAAATTGCTAAATATTTAGCCTCTCTGACTGTTGAAACAATTTGGTACTAAAATAATTAAATTAGTGGCCCCCGATTCACACTCAGTATTTGAAGCAGGCAGATACAATGGAGCAGTGGGAAAGCAATGCTCATAAGCCACTTGGATTAAAAGGAAATGCTGTTCTTTCTTTTATAATTAGGAGTAGAAATATTTTATATATATAAGCTTTAAAATAGGGCATTAGTCTTATGCAATTTCAAAACTAGAAAACCATTTGCTGAAACCCTGAGAATAATGGCATTAATTTAGATATTTTTTTTCTGGCTTGAGATGTTGAACTTAATGTACAAATATTATTTCTCCTTTTACTTGAAATTGCTGCAATTAAAAGTTACAAAAAAGAGAGGGAAACAGAAAAGAAAAGGAATTGTGATTACTGTGGGTAATATTTGACAGACACTGCAACTAGCAAGAAGGCTAGATGACTCATATTTTCCAGTTTCTAAAGCTATTTTGCCTTCAGAGAAATATGTTCGTGTGCTTACTCAGTTGCTCAGTCATGTCTGACTCTTTGCAATGCTATGGACTGTAGCCCACCAGGCTCCTCTGTCCATGGAATTCTCCAGGCAAGAATACTGGAGTGGATTGCCATTTCCTCCTGCAGGAAATCTTCCAGACCCGGAGATCGACCCCATATCTTCTGCCTCTCCTGCATTGCAGACAGATCCTTTACTGCTGAGCCATCAGGAAAGCCTCAAAGAAATATAGCTTAATAGGAATTCCTGTTTCTACCTAGATCTCCAGATAAACATATGATGAGGATGCCAAACCTCTAGGTAGAATTCATGCCTACTAGATTATGAAGTTTCAATATTTTTAAGTACCCACATATTAAAAGTAACTGTGTAGTAGACCCTGATTTGTATTGTTTTTTAATGTCTCCATAAGATAGATGTTACCATAACAATGTTACAGGTGAAGAAAGCTAAACTCAGGGTTATTGTTTATCTTGCTCCGGTTCTCAAAATTTATAAATTATAAAATTGTGATTTAAGTTCAGGTCTCAATCTACAAAGTCAAGTTCCTGCCTTTAACTATACCGCTCCCCTAAAGTAGAGTTTTTGGAGAATGATATGGTTGATGTTAAGAATGGGTCAAAGGAGAAATCCTCCTTTCCTTCATTCCTCCAGCCAATACTTATTGAGGGTCTCCTGTGAGTCAGTGTTCTGGGGGCTGAGAAAATAGGAACCCAAATGAACCCTTACAGACCTCCCATTTTGGTGGTAGAGAGTATGAAAGGAACCTTTAAAAAAATGTGTGTGTGTGTGTGTTAGTTGCTCAATCGTTTCTGACTCTTTGTGATCCCATGTACTGTAGCCTGCCAGGCTCCTCCTTGTCCATGGGATTTTCCAGGCAAGAATACTGGAGTTGGTTGCCATTTATATATATATATATACACATATATATATATATGTATATATATATATATAAAATATGTCAGATGGTGATAAGTGATGGGAAGAAAAAGCAGTAGAAAGCAGACAGAGGGTGATAGGGTGCTCTTTTACAAATGATGGGGGAGACATCTTTGACTTTAAGCAAAAACGTGAAGTCACTGATGGGATAAACCATGAAGATGCAGGGGGAGAAGTTTTGTGGGCAGAGGAAATAGCAAGGGCAGAGGCCTTACATCACAAGGGAGTTTGGTGTGTGGATGGACAGGAAGGGCCAGGGTGACCGCAGCACGGCAGAGAGGCACGGAGTGGGTAGATGATTGGAAGGTGGTGGGGTGGCAGGCCAGGTGGGCCTTCACTGGCCGTAGTGAGATAAACTCACTCCTCTGAACTTGACTGATAAGCTTCAGATTTTTGGCAAAAGTAGTTTCTAATGCTATCAAACAAGTTTGTGATCTGATGAACTTGGTGCAAAGGTCATGATGCATTTTTGTGCATATGTTGCAGAGGTGGTCTGTGAGTCATGTTTTCTGTTGAATTGTCAAGTAGGATCACTGACTGATTATTTTAGTCACCTTATGAGATCAAATTAATGATCCCTCCAATCCAGTGTTTGTGAGCTGAGAGGACAGTTTTCATTCACGATAACTAAGTGCAAATGTTTAGGGATGACTATCAGGCATGGTGAATTATGACTTTAAATAAAACAAAGCCAGGAAGACATGGTTGGGCCTTTGCCTTTGAATTTTTAAAGCTTGCTAGTTCCAAAAAGAAATGTTATTTTGTTACTTATTTTGGGCCAAGAGAGTATCTTCAGGTTTTACCTCTGCCTCAATTCACTCTGCCTTGTGAGGACAAGAGTAAATGTTCCAGTGGGGTAAAAAGATTTAAATAATATTCCTTTCTAGTAGTTTGGTCACATAATGTTAATTAGGCAGGTGACAAATAGAAAAGTTAATTTCAATTTTACATGACCCACTGTGTATGTCAGCTTCCAGTTCATCCAACTTGTGTCCTTCACTTCTCCAACAGATCAGGTACTCCATGTGGGGATGCCATCAGAAGAGAAATTAAATGATCTATTCTCCCACCAGAGCCTAAGGAATTGCAAGGGTAACTTTCATTAACCTTGATGGATCTTACTCGTGAAAAGCCCTTGAATGTCAATGGGAGACAAGACTCCAAAGAGTCTCTCCTACTTTCTTTAATATTGTTCATTTAATCAAAGAATGACAATGAAGCATCTGTCATCAGAGATTTATACTTAGTACTGTAAAACTTCTAAAATAAAAACTTGGAACCACCAAATGACTCACTAAAAAAAGCGTCAGAGACAATTGCCACAGATACCTTCAAAAATATTGGTAAACAAAAACAGAACCCGGAAAGTGTTTCTCCCATTCCTTCTCCCAACCCACATGTGTCAAGGTAAATTCCTTTAAAGAAATAAACCATCTGTGCCAACATTTGTCACCTGCCTCTGATCTGAATCTAGCTCTCAAACTTGGTTTCCCGGCACAGCATCACTACACGTCTGAAAGTACATCTGAAAGTATGGTGCTTTGTAGTTGACATCAATATTGAGCTTCCTCTGCCTGGGAAGTGCTGCACTGGGCCGCTTAGAAGTCTCAAAACGATGCCCATTTCAGTATCCATAAGGTAAATATTAAATACATGACGAGGAGGGACAGCACCTCCTGTCCCCCTACTATGACACCCCCGACTCCCTCCTTCACTCACTGAGCACAAGGGCTCATTGACCCTATTGACAGGAAAGGCCCCTGAGGATTGTAGAATTTTGCAAATTAGTTTGTGTCCCTTGTGAGCGATCCAGTAATTTATACTTAATAGGAATTAGAAAGAGGTCTTCTACCAAAATGTGTCAGAGAGGCAATGGGTTAATAAGAAATATGAACTTAAGATTCCGTAGAGAGGAGGCTGAGAAGCCCCACTCCAAAAGCAATGGTTGCAGGAAAGGCAGGAAAGGCAGCAAGGGAACCCTGGAAAGGAGGGTGCAAAGAGAAGCCTCTGCACGGGTCAGAGGCCGCGCTCAGCCACTGCCAAAGCAGGTGACTTTAGTAGGGAACAGTAGGCAATTTGATTTTTTTTTTTTAAATGAGTCAGTTTAATTGCTGATGGTTTTGGCCCCTCTGGTGGCAGGAAGGATAATGAGACAAATTGTTAGATGTCAGAGTAGACAGAAATACTCAGTTAACTGACGTCCATTCTTCATTCTCCAATGGACTGTGGTGGTGTTTTAAGTGCGGCATCAGGATGTGATTGTGTGTGGCTGTGTGTGCACATGTGTGCTTGTATGAGTGAGGTAAGAGAGGAGGGGGAAGGGCAGAAAGAGGTCCTTACCTGGTAGCAAAGCCTGTGGTAATGACGTGTGAGACTTCAGTCTGCCTGAGGCTTGTGGTCCTAACCTTAATTTAGTGGACTTTGCTTGGAACACAAAAGTTAGACATCTAAGAAAGTTAAATTGTTTTAGATCATGAGATCTTAGTTTTGAATGTGGCATTTCTCTGTGTGTTTTGTTATTGGTAGTTGGCAAGATTATCTTTTTCACACCCATACACACATACACACACACTTCCATATGCATGGAAGATTAATGGGTTTATGCCATTGTATTGTATGTTAGCTGTGGAAAATGTTTTCAGAACAAGAGTTTTCAAAAAACATTGGGAAACTTTTCTCCTTAAATTATCTTCTTTCCCCACCCCCCTCTCATTTCTAATTCTCACACTGACTCTGGGTAGTCCAGTGAGCAGTTAAGATGGTAACACAAAGACCTGACTGCTTAATCGTTTGTTTTTCCAGGACCTTAAAAAAAAGCCATGGGAGAGCTTGGCAGTTGCTTCAAATTACAGCCATTTTACAGTCAACTGGTATCAATCATGTTTTTTTAAATCAACAAAGATATAGCCATTAATAACTAATAAAGATTTGCTAAACCAATGCTGATTTATTCAAAATAATGTGTAATTCGAAGTCACTGGTAGTCCTTAACTGATTAGCCGTTATGCATTCTTTACAAAATACTCAATAATCGGGAAGAATGTAACCACAAGTCAATTAATTAAGATTGCTGGATTCTGGTTTGTCGCTTGTTGAATTAATGAGTTTGCTGCAATCAGTCCCAGTCTTCACCTTTGGTCCTGAAAGGACACTGGATATGCATGCTGGTGGCCTTGAATGGGTGACAGGCTGCTGCGGAGTCCCTTCCGCTGCCACTCATCTTCTCCCTCCTTTCGATTCCATTTTTCATTGAAATAAAAGAGACTAAAGCGGCTTGCTGGAGAAGCAGGATGGCCTGGTGATGAAAAGCACAGACTCTGGAGCCAGTCCGTCTCGGGCTGCAATCCCAGCTCAGCTGTTTCCTAGCTGGGAGGCCAGCTTCTTACTTGTTCCGTGCCTCAGTTCACTCACCTGTAAACTGAGGCTGGTAACAAAGGTCCATGAATCATAGGGTTGTTATGAAGATTCAATGAGTTGTTGTTCGCAAGGTGATCTGAGGGGGTATATAGTACATGGAAAGCTCCATTTTAGCATTTGCAGTAAATAAATGTTCTGAGCAAACATCATGAGACCAAGAATTATGGTTATGGTTACTTTAAGTGACCGTAACTATCTCTTCATGAAAGGACAGCAGCAGAGACTTTCCTGGCAGTCCAGTGGTTGAGACCCTGTACTTCCAGTGCAGGGGGTTCAGGTTTGATCCCTGGTTGGGGAACTCAGCTTCCATATGCCTTGAGATATGGTCAATAAATAAATAAAATAAAAATTAAAAAAAATCAAAGGACAGCAGCAGTGAGAGGAAAAATCCAAGTTCTGCTGCCTTGCACTCTTCCACCCCATGCCTAACTCATTGAGCCCAAATCTCTTGAGACTCAGTTATACACCTATGGGGTGCTTTTCTGAGGCTCTCCACAATTTAGAAAAGAAAAGCTTCTGTGGTTCTTCCAAATGTGTCTTCAGTTAACACTGAAATTGCAATTATAGAAGAGCCATGCAGACAGACTTCTTATATGGTCTCAATTAAAAACACACATGCCCAAATTTTCATAGTTAACATGAAGAATGCCCTGTGTCCAGGCTTCCTGGGTAGCTCAGTGAATAAAGAATCCACCTGCAATGCAGGAGACCCGGCTTTGATCCCTGGGTTGGGAAGATCCCCTGGAGGAGGGCATGGCAACTCACTACAGTATTCTTGCCTGGAGAATCACAAGGACAGAGGAGCCTGGAGGGCTACAGTCTGCGGGGTCACACACAGTCGGACACGACTGCAGAGACTCACGCATGCATGTGCCCTATGTATGTCCACTCTAACCCAAAAAGGAATTGAGCAGTTATCTATTTCTTTAAGATGAAGTAACAATCGTGAAGCACAATAGATACTGTTTTTTTTTTCACGTGAATAACTGTCTTCTCTGAAAGTTCTTTCCTCTGAGAATTAACTAACTTCCCCATAGCAGCAGGGGTTTCAGAATATAGACAGTCCCATGCTTATGACCTCTTTTTCACATAAAACTCTAAGTTCAGTCATATTTTGAGTGTGTAAAATTCATATAGTAAAATTACCCCATAATTTCTTGTTATGTATGAGTAAATCTGACATATATATTATTTATATCTCACAAATCAAATATGTTATAAATAGGGCTGTAGGGCAAAATGGATCCAAGAAAACATACCAACACATTTGTACTAATTACCCCTGAAATGTTCTTAAAGAGAAGCAATTTATAGGATATTATATCTAATTCTTCACACTTCAAGGAAGTATAGTATGAATAGTGTACCCAGTATTCCAGCATTTCAAAGAGCATTAAAAAAAGAAAATTATGCTGGAACCCATGGTAGAAAGAAGGCTCATAGAACAGAAATATTTTCCTAGAAATCTCCAATAAGAGAAAAATGTGTATTTACAGAGATAATTTTCACTTGTTTTAGATTTTAATATTTCAGAACTTCCTATTTATTAAAAGGATTGGTTTTGGTTTTTTATTTTAACAAGCAGTTTTAATTATCTGACTTCCTTTGACTATTCATGATACAGTATACACTGGGGACGGAAATCGAGAAGTAGCAGCAACATAGATGCCCACCATCCGGCTTGCTTTCTCAGTCTGAGAATGGGTAGACCAGGAGTCCCTCCTCTTTGCCAGAGGAAAAGGAGGCAGGCTCACCCTGCACAGGAGCAAAGCATGGTTCCTGTGTCCTTCAGCAAGGGAGAAGGGAAGATTTTGGTACCTGACCAGTTATGGAGTCATTTCTGTGTGTCAGGTTGCTGCCAAGTGTTTGCTACATATCTCATTGAATCCATACGGCTAACCCATTTCACAAAAGAAGTAAGTGCACCTCTGTGTGGCTAAAGAATTTGCTTAAGGCCACACAGCAGTAGATGGGATAGAAACCAAGTCTGCAAGCTCCGAAGACATTGGAATCACTACACCACTGCTCTTTAGTTCAGGTCACACAAAGGACACATGTTCATGGAGTGGTTGAGAGGATCCCACGCAGCCTTCAAATTCCACATCTCCTCTACATGCCCCAACTAGGCATTTTGTTGATATATATTGAAAATGATTAAAACAGAAAAATTGCATTGTGCCTTTTATAACACTAGTAATTTCTGGGCTATAGAAAACAATAAATGATACTAACAACACCTCTACCACCAATTCCAATAATAATTTCTGCTGCCATTTCCTAGGCATTTACTTTAGGTACTTTGCAAAACACTTTGCATGTATTATTTCATTAAAAAAAAAAACAGCCACAAATTTTACAATCTAAATCTCAAACTAAATTGAAATATGTATGTATATTTTCTCAGAAGTAGAAAATACGGCCACACTTTTCCATTTCCCTGTTTCTATTCTCACTCCAAGAGGACCAATTTTCTGTTGTCCAAAGTCGGGTAAATAGAGGTCTGAGTGATTAATCCATGCCTTGGGCCCGAAGAACATACAAAGGAAAGTGAAATCAGTTAGCAAGGGCTTAACAAGGTAAGACTGAGACCAAAGACCCACTATAGAACTAATTAAAATCAAATTTACTCATTTTTTGTTCACCTCCTTGTGCCAGGTGGTAGGCGCTAGACACAGGATGAGCTGTGTGCTTCTCTCAACATCCATGGAAGTTAGCAGGCCGGCGACCTGTCACCTTGGGGTAACAGGAGGCTCATCCTGCCCCACCCCACCCCAGTACAACATTAAGGGAAATGAATCTCATTCTGTTCTTTTGGGGGAGTAATTTATCAGATGATTTATTTCCAGTGCAGTCTGCATGACAAGTAAACAAATGTGTTAGTTTTGCCCACTGTAGTTGGATTTTAAACACGGAGAAAGAGACAGACTAAGTGTCTTTCTAGGATATGTGAGTAGCTCTGACAACAGCTTTGAAAAATAAAGGAACTCCACTATGCGGCGTTTAGCAAGAACTGATTTACATACTAGAGTAGATCTTTCATGAATTCTGCCAACGTAGAGAGGAAAGGGGAGGGAAAAAAAAGGTTCCAATTGCTCGCTACCACTGTGCATGTTGATGAATCCCCCAGCACATGTTAATTAATGCCCTATTGTGTTTGGCAGACTACCAGGGACTGTGATTGTACACGGGCTGATCCTTTAAATGGAGAGTGGCTTACTCTATATTGAAAAGAAAAAAGATGTGTATTTGTATAAGGCACAACTATCCCTTAGGAATAAGTGTTTTGCTTTAGTGCAATTAAGAGAGAAGAACTGCCATCTATCACAATATTTTATCATTATATGTAAAAAAAAAAATCCTCAACCTCAGGAAAGTAAGTAAAAAAAAAAAAAATCACAGAAATGTCATCATTTTAAGGAAAAATAACATTGCTCCCATTGCCCTATCCAAATCTGTGTCCAAATTTCACCCACAAATGGTGATAGTGAATACTGTAATCTACTGTCTTGTGCTCTGGCTGAAGCAGAGAATTGTATTCAAGCAATTAAAAGGAAATCCTCGTAATAAACACATGGCAGTCCTGGAAAAAATAAATAATGCTGTGCTGGCAACAGAGGGAAATCAAATAGGGCAAATGAACCAGAAGACGCAAATTCCCTAGGCTGAAGCTTACAGAAATCTTCAGTCCTGCTAGAATTTTAATTTTAATCATGGACAAAATTTTAATTTTAATTTAAGTTTTGATCATGGACAAAAGGATGGACTAACCACTCAGCTCTTATTTCTTATTTGTTTTAATTTGCTTTTTTACTACTTGCACTGTAAAGAGCTGATAAATATTGGATGTCTTAAAGCATGAGTGGCCTAGAAAAATAAATTGCCTTTTATTATTGCTCCTTATGAATAAGATTGACATATCTAAGAAGCTGCTGCAGGAGAGTCCAGAAAGATATTGCAGCCAAATCGATTAATTAAGTGTCTTTGACCATTGTAAATAATAATAAACTTCAACTGAGGCTTACTAAAGAACCCACCTTTCCCCAACCCACATTACTTTGGCTGAAATAGGCTGAAATCTTTTTTAGTTGTATTTTTTCCCTTAAAAATGATTTCAGCCATTTGGGCTTCTTTGTACTTAGGAGTTTGTCACATTTCCCCAGAACATTAGAGCTTTATTCAAACCAGTGATCCTTTATGTGGAGCACAAGGGCCACCTAGGCCAGAATCACTTGGGGAGGCTTGTCTGAAATGTAAGTTCTAGGAATCCACGTCCCCCGAGGCTCTGATTCACTAGCCTGAAGTAGAAGTCCAGGAATCTGCTTTTTAAATAAGTACCCAGGCAATTCTGACCATTTAAACTATACTATATGCTCTTCTTTGGGAGTTTACGGGCCGTGTCCCCCTTTTCATTGCAGTACTCTGCTTTTTATTACAGTGCAGGACTTCCCTGGACACGCGTGTCCCTTAGAGGGTGTTGGGTCATTGTTGTAGATGGTCGAGTCTGTTCTCCTGGTCTGAAGAGGTAGGGACCCAATACCCAGGTGACCTTTAACTCAAAGTGCCAGAATTTTTGGCCCTTCATGCCAGTGGAAAAGTCCACTAGGCTATAGGGACATGAAAGATAAAGAAGAGGGGAGAGATCATCACAGAGTGAGCCCAGAGATCATTGCTGGGCCCTCCAACCACTGGGAAACCTCTTTCTGGGACATTTGTCCTTACTAACTCTTAACTCTTTTAACTAAAGGTACAAAACTCCAGCCTCATTAAACGGATAGAGTAGTGATTCTTTTTGCAATATAGGATGCGTGGGTCTATGGGTGAAGAATAGCAACAATCTGTCCAGTACTTACTGTATGTCAAGTAAAAGCTAAGTGCTTCAATATATTACATCATTTATCTTTTCAGCAATAACTCTTTGAGATAGATATTACAATTCCCCATTTTACAGATGAGAAACTGAGATTTTGAGGGGATAACTAATTTACCTGAGGTCTGGTGGGAGACTTAAAATTCTATTCCAGGTTGGTCTGACTCCAGGGCCTGTGCTCTAATAAAGCAGGAGGCAACCCAGTCTCCAATCATTGAGTGAATTTTCTCTTGCCTTTCTGATCAGCTAGTCTTTGTGCCCCCACGTCTTTGAAATAAAGTCTAGGTTCTCTATGAGCATTTGCTTCCTTTGGGAATGCTTCTAGCTAGTATTACTATATTATAAGGTCTTTGAGATGAGAACAAACGGATTGAGCCCCACCTCTGGGTTTCCTTGCTAGCACTGTCAGAACCACAATACAATGGTGACGTGCTCAGGCTAAGTAAGCGAGGTCCTGCCGCTCTATTTTAGGACTCAGGGCTCTGACAGAGAGCTTACTGTTACATTGTTGCACAACATGATTACAATAGATGAAGTCACTTTCAAGGGAAGCCAGAGCCCATACCCTGCCAGTACTTTGTTTAATGAGCCCAAGACAAAAATAACGGCATCTAATGGGCAGGGAGGCTGAGAGAATGGCACAAAACAGTCTTTTCGGAGTACAACTGAATTACAAAGTAAGGCAAAGCAAACTGCAAATTGGATTTTAAAAATCTCACTCTGTCCCAAATAGTCATGGCTTCACATACAGGACTTTCTTGAGGGTATCCCAAAGGAGGTACACTCCTTTGTATTCTACAAAGGAGAATGACCTTCTCCCATCGGGCTTTCCCACTTCTGCACCGCTGTGTGCCACTGCCCTCACTTGGAAGCCTTCCTCACTAGAGACTCTCCCCAAACTCTGCCTGGCCGATGGCAGACTGAAGCAGCAATCTGGTTGTGAAGGTGTGCTCTTGCTATTTTAAAAAGGAACGTATGTGTGGAGACTTAATGCTAAAAATAAGTTCTGGCACCCAAGACTTCTCTTTAAGTCCACAACAGATCCCGATGCTTTATTTGCTTCTGCTTGCTCTTGATCTGGCTTTGCTTGTAATTGTGACTCCAGAATTTATTCCATTCAGTTCTTTACAACTGCCCATCTTCATAACTTAGTATTGGATTCTAGTTTTGCCCCCAGAAGCTACAGTTCTTCCTTAGACTCCTCTGATGGCTGTCTGATGTAAATTTCATCAAATTCCTAGATTCACTTTAATTTTCCCTCAACCTATGGCTAATGTTTGATTCAAAAACTGTAAACTAATGATCAGTCTCAACCAAGATCTCACCTGATTATCCAAGCAAAAGAGATTTATTCATCCCCTGTACTTGATTTAGACCTTTTTCATAGGTGTTATATTGGCTGCTGTAATGATTACTTCTGTACCTCTAGTTTTCAGCTCACTGGTGTTAAGGATCAGGTCTTATTCACTTTTATCTTCCCCATAGTGTAGATTTAATAATAATAGTAATAATATGAGATAGAATTTGGT
Source organism: Capra hircus (assembly GCF_001704415.2). Classification (NCBI taxonomy): domain Eukaryota; kingdom Metazoa; phylum Chordata; class Mammalia; order Artiodactyla; family Bovidae; genus Capra; species Capra hircus. Next base: position 23,170,064 of record NC_030814.1, read on the forward strand.
GACCCTCTAGTATGCCAGGCACTGTGTTATAAGGTTTTCACTCATTATCTCCTTTAACCCTTAGAGGAATATTGTGAAGTAGGCATTATTAACACTTAACAAATGAAGACACAAAAGCTTAGAGAGTTTCAGAAGTTTGCACAAATTTATACAACTAGTATACAAGAAGCCAAGATCCTAAATCTGCCTAACAAGGACTCTTAATCATTGCACTGAAATTTTTAGTGAATTGATCACATGAATAAACCCATTTACAGAAGTAAATTGTTAAAATATAAACCTCTATTCAATGTTTCAAATGAATACATTACATGCCCAATATTTTGGTTTAGTTGCTAAGTTGTGTCCAGCTCTTTGAAACTCCATGGACTGTTGCCCACCAGGCTCCTCTGTCCATGTGATTTCCTAGGCAAGAATACTGGAGTGGGTTACCATTTCCTTCTCCAGGGTATCTTCCTTACCCAGGAATCAAACCCAGGACTCCTGCACTGCAGGTGGATTCTTTTTAACATCCATAGTTATCTTTTTTTTCTCTGACTCTGCAATATTTAAGGAATTTATGGCATTTAGAATTGACATGTTAAAGAAGTTTACATTAAAGATGAAACTAAAATGAGATTCAGTTAACCAAGTTGGACAGCTAACGGAAAGTGTGATGGAAGGACCTTATGGTGCTTTATACATAGTAAACACCCATATTAGTTGAAAGAAAAAAGAGATTGAATTAATGAACCTTTCAACCAACAAGCAAACATACACCAAAAATCAACCTGTATACTAGCTACTTTAGAATAATTACTAAAAACTTCTAGCAACTCCATAAAATATTTGGAATTAGACATACTGTCTATCCATAGTGTACATCCCTGAAAAAGATGGAAATACATATGGAAGTTGATCTTCGCAAAATCGCTATAATAGAATCACACCTGATCTCAAATCCAGAGTTAGTGGCACAAGCGTGTCATTTGCTTGTCATTTAACTATAACATTGTAGATGACATGAAATGTAACATGAATATATGGTAACTTGGCACATAATAGGCACTCAGTGAATGTCTATTATCTTCTCCCCTCCCACATCTTCTTATCCTATTTATTTAGTGATATGACTTCAACTAATTACATCTTCCTAAAGCCAGACTTCCCTGAGGTCTTCGATCACCATCATAGTGGTAGAAATCGTGCCTGACTTCTCCGGCAGTCCTCAGTTCCACCAAGAAGGGACAAAAGAGAGTTGGAATATTTGTGGTCATTCCATTCTCCTCTTTAGACCATCAGAGGTCTAAAGGGACCCCTCAAAGAAGACAATGCTTGTGCCTCCTCTCAACCTTCTGACTCCCCTCAGGAGTAAAGGAAGGGATTATAAGTTAGAGCAAAATCGATTTCCTTGGAGTCTCACCTCCACCCGTAAGTGTTAAGGCTGAGTTCACAGATTTAGACTTAGACTGTCCACAGCTTCCCAAGATCTCTTAGCCTCTGCCAGTAGGGGTCTATAGAAGGAAGTCAAGACCTTCACACCTCCTGATCTCCTCACACTTACTGCTTTTCCACCATGCTCTGCTTGAGTCTACCAGGGCAAATCCCATTATTCCCATGGTCCCTGTCTAGGTCATTCATCAAAAGAAGCCTGGGCTCTCAGTCACCCCTCCCCTCTAGCTCTCACAGGGCTCTGCACAGCCTCTGACCTGTTCCCCTCTCCCACCACTTCCAGCTCATAAAATCCTTCCACTGTGTCCTCTGGAATTCATGGTCTGTAGTCAACAGAATCCCCTGAATCCTTAACTTCTCCAGACACTCCCTTCACCTTTTTTACTCGAATGGAAACCTGGATTTTCCCCGAGAAGGCTAGTTTCCTTACAGTCTCTCTCAGGTGTGGATGGGTTTGTTGTTTTTTTTTTCTGTAATCACATACATTTGGAACTGAAGGTTGGGAATATGTCCTTCAAAATATTCTTTCTTACTTACAGCCATGTTACTAAATCCAGTGGTCAGTTTTGGTACTTACCTTTCTTGACTTAACATTAGCAGTTGACAGAGTTGCTGCTTCTTCCTTGAAACTTATCTTCACTTGCCTTCTAGTACACCACACTCTCCTAATTTCCCTTCTGCGTCCCTAGCTATTCCTTCTCAGTCCCCTCTGCTTTTTCCTTCTTGTATCTCCAACAAAGTTCACATCACAGTTTCCCAGGGCTCAGTCCTTAGGTCTCCTCATTTCCATATTTCATTTCCTGGGTGATTTTGTGGAGTCTCGTGGATTTAATGAATAATTTGATAATTTAATTAATATGTTGATAGTTTCCCAGTTTATGTCTCTAGACTTCTGATCTGTAGATTCACAGAGTTCACTGTCTACTCAGCACCTCCAATTGGAAGTGTGCTAGGAATCTTGTACTTTTGGCCCCCTACTTTTAATACTGAAGGCAAAAAAAAAAAAAAAAAAGATGCTCCAAAGTAACAGTCAGAGCATGCCACTCCACCGTGCAGAGGCTGCAATCACTTCCTTTTCTGCTCAGAGAACAAACTAAAGTCCTTACAAAGGCCTACAGGGCCTTATACCATCAGGACCACTGTTTCCCTCCACCTATGACCTCTTTTCCTCCAACTTACTCTGCTCCACCCACACGATTATGTGCTCCTACCTTGGGGCCACTTGTCTGACCCGCAGAGCTCCCCGACGAATGTCTGCAGTTCCAGCTCCCTCGCCACCTTTCAGTCTTTGCTCAAGAGTCACCTTCACAAAGAGACTAACCTCACCTGACAGCCCTAGTTTATTTTGCAACCCCCTCCCCAGCCCCACGCTTAGGAGCCTCTTTACCTGGCTCCATTTTTCTTTTTCTCCTTCCATCACACCACTCCTTTCAACCTGTGGTGACATGTATTGTTTTGTAAACATCTGTTGCTTGTTTTCTGTCTCCCCTGCTTGATGATGAGTTCCATAAGAATGCACATTTAGTTCTTTTTTGCTCTCTGATTTGTCCCAGGAATATGGATCTGCACCTGCCACATAGTATCTGCATAATAAATATTTGTTAACTAAATGTTGGATTTGCATATTGTATAGTGATTTACAGTTTATGGCATGCTGTCATGTGTTACAAAATCATACCCTTAAAACTATAGTTTGCTATTGGCTGAGGAGTTAGAATTATTGCCATTATTCAGATTAGAAAGCAGAGAACAATTTTTTTTTTCCCTGATCCTAATGTTCATTGCTTTTGCTACTTCATCATGGTTAGGAGAACATTGTTCTTAAAGATTTTGCTTGACCACAGTATAGAACAATAGCCTAAAACACTTATTGAGCATTGACTGCTGTGTGCTGGCTATTATGTATAAACACAGAATATAGCCCAGGGTCTGGCAGACAGTGTATTCAGACAAGAAGGATACGCCTGGGTCTTGACTTCCAGAGGCAAAATTCTTTTCTTTTCCCAACGAAGGTACAGAGACCCTCATGTCAGCAGCTTGTCTTCAACATACAAGCCACCTGGCATCCTGTAATTGGTTTGACATGTTCAAATCAGGGTTTTGATCTTAGCATTACTCTGAGGTGACACCTTGGAAAGTGACTAATACAATTTTATTAAATTTAGATTTTGGTAATTTGCCAGCACTTACTGAATTGACTGGGGGAGCAAGGGTTCTTTGATACTTCTGCTCATAAAATTGAAATAATAAGGCTCTAGCTGATTGCTTTTGAATGAAGTGGGTATATTCTAGACACAGCATTATTGTTGGTGACCAGAAGCAGTCATGAAGCTAGTTGGCAACCCAGCTGAATAGCAATCTGAAAGTTTTTTTTTTCTCTGAGCTGTGGTCAGAACCGTACCTTTGTCTTCCTTGCAGAGAGCATTACTCCTCCCTCTTTAAGAAGCTTCTGAACCTAACTCAGTCAGTTCAGTTGCTCAGTCGTGTCTGACTCTTTGTGACCCTATGGACTGCAGCATGCCAGGCTTCCCTGTCCATCACCAACTCCTGGAGCTTACTCAAACTCATGTCCACAGAATCAGTGTTGCCATCCAATCATCTTATCCTCTGTCGTCTCCTTTTCCTGCCTTCAATCTTTCCCAGCATCAGGGTCTTTTCCAGTGAGTCAGATCTTTGCATCAGGTGGCCAAGGCATTGGAGTTTCAGCATCAGTCCTTCCAGTGAATATTCCGGACTGATTTCCTTTAGGATGGACTGGTTGGCTCTCCTTACAGTCCAAGGGACTCTCAAGAGTCTTCTCCAACACCACAGTTCAAAAGCATCAATTTTTTGGCACTCACCTTTCTTTATAGTTCAACTCTCACATCCATACATGACCACTGGAAAACCCAAAGCGTTGATTAGACAGACCTTTGTTGGCAAAGTAATGTTTCTGCTTTTTAATATGCTGTCTAGGTTGGTCATAGCTTTTCTTCCAAGGAACAAGTGCCTTTTAATTTCATAGCTGCAGTCACCATCTGCAGTGATTTGGGAGCCTGAAAAAGTAGTCTGTCACTGTTTCCACTGTTTCCCCATCTATCTGCCATGAAGTGATGGGACCAGATGCCATAATCTTAGTTTTCTGAATGCTGAGTTTTAAGGCAACTTTTTCACTCTCCTCTTTCAGTTTTATCAAGAGGCTCTTTAGTTCTTCACTTTCTGCCATAAAGGTGGTATCATCTATATATCTGAGGTTATTGATATTTCTCCCGGCAATCTTGATTCCAGCTTGTGCTTCATCCAGCCCAGCATTTCTCATGATGTACTCTGCATACAAGTTAAATAAGCAGGGTGACAATATACAGCCTTGACGTACTCCTTTCCTTATTTAGAACCAGTCTGTTGTTCCATGTCCAGTTCTAACTGTTGCTTCTTGATCTGCATACAGATTTCTCAGGAAGCAGGTAAGGTGGTCGGGTAGTCCCATCTCTTGAAAAATTTTCCACAGTTTGTTGTGATCCACACAGTCAAAGGCTTTGGCATAGTCAACAAAGCAGTAGTTGTTTTCCTGGTATTCACTTGCTTTTTGATGATCTAGCAGATGTTGACAATTTGATCTCTGATTCTTCTAGCTTTTCTAAATCCAGCTTGAATATCTGGAAATTCACGGTTCATGTACTGTTGAAGCCTGGCTTATAGAATTTTGAGCATTACTTTGCTGGCATGTGAGATGAGTGCAATTGTGCAGTAGTTTGAACATTCTTTGGCATTGCCTTTCTTTGGGATTGGAATGAAAACTGACCTTTTCCAGTCCTGTGGCCACTGCTGAGTTTTCCAAATTTGCTGGCATATTGAGTGCAGCACTTTCACAGCATCATCTTTCAGGATTTGAAATAGCTTAACTGGAATTCCATCACCTCCACTACTTTGTTCATAGTGATGCTTCCTAAGGCCTACTTTACTTTGCATTCCAGGATGTCTGGCTATAGGTGAGTGATCATCCCATCATGGTTATATCTGGTCATTAAGATCTTTTTTGTATAGATCTTCTGTGTATTCTTGCCACCTCTTGTTAATGTCTTCTGCTTCTGTCAGGTCCTACCATTTCTGTCCTTTATTGTGCCCATCTTTGCATGGGCTTCCCTTGTGGCTCAGCTGGTAAAGAATCTGCCTGCAATGTGGGAGACTTGGGTTTGATCTCCGGGTTGGGAAGATCACCTGGAGAAGGGAAAGGCTACGCACTCCAGTATTCTGGCCTGGAGAATTCCATGGACTGTATAGTCCATGGGGTCCCAAAGAGTCAGACACTACTGAGTGACTTTCACTTTCACTTTTGCATGAAATGTTCTCTTGGTATCTTTAATTTTCTTGAAGAGATATCTGGTCTTTCCGATTCTATTGTTTTCCTCTATTTCTTTGCATTGATCATGGAAGAAGGCTTTTTTATCTCTCTTTGCTATTCTTTGGAACTCTGCATTCAAATGGGTATATCTTTCCTTTTCTCCTTTGCCTGTAGCTTCTCATCTTTTCTCAGCTATTTGTAAGGTCTCCTCAGACAACCATTTTGCCTTTTTGTATTTCTTTTTCTTGGGGATGGTCTTGATCACTGTCTCTCGTACAGTGTCATGAACCTCCGTCCATAGTTCTTCAGGCACTGTATCAGATATAACCTCTTGAATCTATTTGTCACTTCCACTGTATAATCATATGGGATTTGATTTAGGTCATACCTGAATGGTCTAGTGGTTTTCCCTACTTTCTTCAATTTAAGTCTGAATTTGGCAATAAGGAGTTCATGATCTGAGCCACAATCAGCTCCTGGTCCTGTTATTGCTGACTGGATAGAGTTTCTCCATCTTTGGCTGCAAAGAATATTGTCAGTCTGATGTCAGTGTTGACCATCTGGTGATGTCCCTGTGTACAGTCTTCTGTTTGTTGTTGGAAGAGGGTGTTTGCTATGACCAGTGTGTTCTCTTGGTAAAACCCTTAATCTTTGACCCGCTTTGTTTTGTACTTCATGGCCAAAATGCCTGTTACTCCAGGTATCTCTTGACTTCCTACTTTTGCATTCCAGTCCCCTGTAATGAAAAGGACATCTATTTTGGGTGTTAGTTCTAGAAGCTCTTATAGGTCTTCATAGAACCATTCAATTTCAGCTTCTTCAGCATTACTGGTTGGGGCATAGACTTGGATTACTGTGATATTGAATGGTTTGCCTTGGAAACAAATAGAGATCATTCTTTTATTTTTGAGATTACATCTGAGTACTGCATTTCAGACTCTTTTGTTGACTGTGATGGCTACTCCCTTTATTCTACGGAATTTTTGCCCATAGTAGTGGATATAAAGGTCATCTGAATTAAATTCACTCATTCCAGTCCATTTTAGTTCACTGATTCCTAAAATGTCGATATTCACTCTTGCCATCTTCTGTTTGCCCACTTGCAATTTGCCTTGGTTCATGGACATAACATTCCATGTTCCTATCAGTATTGCTCTTTACAGCATTGGACTTTACTTCCATCACTCATCACATACACAACTGGGTATTATTTTTGCTTTGGCTCCACCTCTTCATTCTTTCTGGAGTTCTTTCTCCACCCTTCTCAGGGGTCAGGTTGAGTAGCATATTGGGCACCTAACGACCAGAGGAATTCATCTTTTGGTGTCCTATCTTTTTGCCTTTTCATACTGTTCATGCAGTTCTCAAGGCAAGAATATTGAAGTGGTTTGCCATTCTCTTCTCTAGTGGACCATGGTTTGTTGGAACTCTCCACCATGACTTATCCATTTTAGGTGGCCCTACACCGCATGACTCATAGTTTAATTGAGTCAGACAAGGCTAAAATTGGATTAACAATTTACTGAGCTTGGCCCCACCCATCAGAACAAGACCCAGTTTCCCCCTTAGTTCTTTGTCCCATCAGGAAACTCCTTAAGCCTCTTATCCTTCTACATCAGAGGGCAGACAGAATGAACCTAACTACCAAGACATATAGGCCCTTTGGGTCTCCATGTTTTTAAGAGCTCTTATCCTTGATTCTATGGATTTCCCTGGTGGCTCAGACTGTAAAGCGTCTGTCTACAATGTGGGAGACCTGGGTTCGACCCCTGGGTTCGATCCCTGGGTCGGGAAGATCCCCTGGAGAAGGAAATGGCAATCCACTCCAGTATTATTGCCTGGAAAGTCCCATGGATAGAGGAGCCTGGTAGGCTACAGTCCATGGGGTCGCAAAGAGTTGGACGTGACTGAGCAACTTCACTTTCACTTTCATCCTTGATTCTGGGGCTTCCTTGGTGCCTCAGTGGTAAAGAATGCAGAGATGCAAGTTTTTTCTTGGGTCAGAAAAATCCTCTGGACAAGGAAAGGGCAACCCACTTCAGTATTCTTGCCTGGGAAATCCCATGGACAGAGGAACCTGATGGGCTACAGTCCGTGGGATCACAAAAGAGTCGGACATGACTTAGCAACTACACAACAACAACCCTTGATCCTGGCTGGCTGTTGAATTCTCAGATTCCACTTAGGCATAGATCGAAACTTCCTTCATTTAAGGGTTTAGTTTCTAAGTAGAGGAGTCAGTTGAATTGATGCTAGTAGTCAGTGAGGTTGTTTTGAAAGTCTCGAAGTTGATTTGCTGTCGTTATTGGTTCTTTCGGAGCGTGGAAAGGAACATGTTTACTGAGTGCTCACTTCCTGGAGGTTACAGCTGTTTTAGGTGCTTCACATATTAGTGAGCCTCACCTTGCCATTGCCCCAAGGGAAAACTATGCTCAAGGCCATTTTACAGCTGAAGGTAGTGAAACGTCAGGGTGGTTAGGTCAGTTCCCTAAGCCCATGCAACTAGGAGGAGGCTGAGCCGGGTTCTGAAGCTGAACTTCTTCAGTGTGTTTTGACCAACATTCTGCAGTACTGCACACACCTAAAATGTGTGCTTCCCTGGTGGCTCAGATGCTGAAGAATCTGCCTGCAGTGTGGTAGACCTGGGTTTGATCCCTGGGTTGGGAAACCCCTGGAGAAGGAATGGCTACCCACTCCAGTATCCTTGTCTGCAGAATTCGATGGATAGAGGAGCCTGGCAGGCCCCAGTCCATGGGGTCACAAAGAGTCAGACATGACTGAGTGACTTTCACTTCACTTCACACCTAAAACTAGCCACACTAGACTCGGCAAAACATGGAGATAACAGATAAGGTACCTCACATTTAAGAACCATGCTTATAAAATGCCAATAAATAATAAATAGAAGCCCAAAGCTAGTCAACTATCTTCATAGGGGTAAGGTTGAGAGGCTGTGGAGACAACTCTTTGTCAGTCATTTTAGGGACAATAAGTGATCAACCAGATGTGTAGGAAAATAATTTGATTTGCTTGAAGTTAAAACAAACTGATAAATTGTATGTGGCCATTCAGACAGGAGAAAATTTTAACCACATGCTTCTACTGTCTCAATGCACTGAATGCTGACTAAATTTGATCTGGTGTATTTGTCTCAGTCAAATCTTATAAACTTATGTGCCAGAGAAAATATTCTGGTCTTTCTTCTCTTCCTTCCTTTGTTTCTTTCTTTTCCACATTCTTCACTTTTTTTTTTTAAACATTAAAGTTCTTATTACAGAGAAGTTGAAAGACCTTGAAATTGATAACTCTGCCAGGTTTTCAGCTATGATTATGGGATTTTTATTATTAGAGCAAAGGATCAGAAGAACATTTCTATCATTGTTCTGATTCCTTTCTCCTTTCTGGATAACTGAGGAAATGTCTTGGCTCTGTTCTTTGGATAATAAAATATACTTTTCCGTAACTTCTGAATACCTGAACTTAATTAATTTTCCACTTAATCCTAGTCCATTCTCAGCGTCTCAATATCCATGGTTTAAAGTAGGAATGCAGCTCCAAGGCTTCTGTATGAATGACTTTTTGTATGAATGACTTTTTTAGTGGTTTTGAAGAATTCCACCCCAGATATGTTTAATTTGGTTATCACAGTTTTCATTTTGTTATTAATGTGATGGAATGGTTTTACGTGAGGCATATGCTGTCCTGTAAATTGCAGTCCCAACCCCTCTCAATTGTTTAGTTTCTGACTCCTTCCTATGTTTATAATACTTGCTTAGGCCCTGAAGGCATTTCAGTTTGCAACCCTTATCTAAATGAAAATCAACAGTAATATGATTTAATGATGGTTCAAGATGTCTTTAAGAATATATATATAGGTTCCTCACACTATATATTTCATTTCACATATATGATCAGGTGATACACCAACAACTTTCTTAGCCTTATCATTTTGAAAAATTTATTGACATTTTAGCAGCATTTTTCCCTCTAAAATGGATGTGAATTTCATGGAATCATTTTGGGAAGACAAATTTGTCCTAGTAAATAGATTTGGATCTTTATCTGTCATTGATAGTTTGGTAGTTTCAATACAAAGTTAGCTGCAACGTTCTAAATATTTTTTTTTAAGCCAAGTCATCTTGTGTCCATAAAATCCAGCTATAGTAGTAAGGATATGTCTGAGTGATCATCATTATTTAGGGGGCTACATGTACAGTGTAAGAGATAACTTGTTAGAAAGTTTTGTTTTGTTTAAAGCAGGGTACTTAATGATCAGTGACTAATACATTGTCAGTCAGGTTTTCATTTTATGTAAACTCTTCAACCCCAAATGAAGGTATGATCCCAATGGATACCTCACAGTGTAAAATAGTATGAACTTGAAAATATAAATTACAACTCATTATCTGCACAGGAAAAAATGTTGGTTATGATTTTAGCATATTTTATTATAGACTCATTTGGAATAGGAAAGAAACATACTGTACTACCAACCCAAGGGAAATGTTTGTGTGTTTAAATAATTATTACTCTATGGAAGCTTTTTATTTTTTTATTATTTATTTATTTATTTTAAATTAAATTTATTTATTTTAATTGGAGACTAATTACCTTACAATATTGTGTTGGTTTTGCCATACATCAACATGAATCTGCCACGGGTGTACACGTGTTCCCCATCCTGAACCCCCCTCCCTCCTCCCTCCCCGTACCATCCCTCTGGGTCATCCCAGTGCACCAGCCCCGAGCATCCAGTATCATGCATCAAACCTGGACTGGCGATTCATTTCATATATGATATTATACATGTTTCAATGCCATTCTGCCAAATCATCCCACCCTCGCCCTCTCCCACAGAGTCCAAAAGACTGTTCTATACATCTGTGTCTCTTTTGCTGTCTCGCATACAGGGTTATCATTACCATCTTTCTAAATTCCATATATATACGTTAGTATACTGTATTGGTATTTTTCTTTCTGGCTTACTTCACTCTGTATAAACGACCTAATCAAAAAATGGGCCAAAGAACTAAATAGACATTCCTCCAAAGAAGACATACAGATGGCTAACAAACACATGAAAAGATGCTCAACATCACTCAATATGAGAGAAATGCAAATCAAGACCACAATGAGGTACCAGTCAGAATGGCTGCGATCCCAAAGTCTGTAAGCAATAAATGATGGAGAGGGTGTGGAAGAAAGGGAACCCTCTTACACTGTTGGTGGGAATGCAAACTAGTATAGCCACTATAGAGAACAGTGTGGAGATTCCTTAAAAAACTGGAAATAGAACTGCCTTATGACCCAGCAATCCCACTGCTGGGCATACACGCCTAGGAAACCAGTACTGAAAGAGACCCGTGTACCCCAATGTTCATCACAGCACTGTTTATAATAGCCAGGACATGGAAGCAACCTAGATGTCCATCAGCAGATGAATGGATAAGAAAGCTGTGTTACATATGCACAATGGAGTACTACTCAGCCATTAAAAAGAATACATTTAAATCAGTTCTGATGAGGTGGATGAAATTGGAGCCGACTATGGAGGCTTTTTAATATTCTCTTCTTTCTGGTTTTTACTAGTCAAATTACTAAGAAGTTGATTTAAATATTACAAATAAAATTCTTGACATTTTAAATGTCTTTTGTTATAAAATTCAAAGATCTAGTTTTTGATTGTGGAGCTGATTGTTTGTCCTTGAAAAATCTACATTAATTCTAAGAACCACTAATGCAGATACCAGAGAAATAAAGTTGAATATTTATTAGCAAAGTCAAAGATGCGCAAGAACTATTCTAGTGAACTATTAAAAATGATCAGGATTATTTAAAACTTTCTGAAAAAAGAATAAATGTATTTTGAATGACAAACGCCTTAATGAAGTCTTCATAGTCCATGGAATTATTCAGGCCAGAATACTGGAGTGGGTAGTCTATTCCTTCTCCAGCGGATCTTCCCAACCTAGGAATCAAACTGGGGTCTCCCCCATTAAAGGGAGATTCTTTACCAACTGAGCTATCAGGGGAGCCTCAATACAGTCTTCACACGTATTAAAATTGTGAAAAATTAAGCCCAGAAAGAGAGTCAAAGAAACTTTTAAAAATACTTCCTTTAACAAATGAGAAAACTATGATTTGGCTGCAGAAGACCTAAAACGAGAATACACATTCTAATGCCTGAACCAGTGTTTTTTTAACCAGCGCCTACACCTATATAGGGTTTCCCCAGGTGTCACTAGCGGTAAGGAACCCACCTGCCCGTGCAGGAGACATAAGAGACAGGGGGTCGATCCCTGTGTCAGGAGGATCCCCTGGAGAAGGGCATGGCAACCCACTCCAGTATTCTTGCCTGGAGAATCCCATGGACAGAGGAGCCTGGTGGGCTGCAGTCCGTGGGGTCACAAAGAGTCAGGCATGATTGAAAAAAACTTAGCAGTAGTCAGAACAGCTATCCTTTGTTATGTGTCTGGCAGGAAAAGTCTTGCTTTATTCTCTTACCAATCCAGTAAGATATATTTTCATATCCCAATTTTACTGATGAGTCAGTTACACATCTATTTTGAGATTTAGTCACTTGCCCAAAGTCACCTTACTGAGCCCACAGTCTGATGAAAGTCTTTCTCTAGTTCAAAGTTTCTCCTCTTGTTGGAGATCTATTTAATTAAAAAAATTACCAACAGGTATATAGAGTTGTATAGGAAATAGAAAGGACAGTGTACTGTTGGGCTTTTCGTTTTTCAGTTTCTCCCTTATGTAGACAAAGTTAAATATTGATGTAATATTCATAACCTGTTCTCATAATGGGATATTTGATCCAGAAGAAACCTGAGACTAGCTAATCCACCTCACTCATTTATAAATGAGGCAATTAAGACCAGAAAGGTCAAGCATTTTCCACCAGGGGGGTAGTTGTAAAATGAGAATAGAACAAAAGTTCTGGCTTGGAGTTTTCTGATTCTTCCTCTGTTCCACAGTTTCGTTTTGTTTTGTTCTTTCTTGAAGGTGAAGTATGAGTGGGAAAGACCAAGAAGAAGGGCTGGGGAGATGCATAGGTATACTGACGGAGTGAGCTGGGTGCTGACAAGGTCAAGGTCAGCATATTTTTTGGAAAGGCCGTATTGGTTGAATGTAATTGACCTTCAAAGAGCCTGGTAACTTTTTTAGCTTTTCTGTGAATATCGTGAAAGGCAGATGACCAGACTGTACACTCCATGTTTGTTTAAGAAAGAAGAGCCACTGATTTTTATATGCCAACCTCCAAGAAAAAAATTATTATGAGGAGTGAGAGATAATATAATTGTTAGTTGAAATACTGGTCAGCAACTTTTCATTTTTCTTTTTTTCTTTGTAGTACTTTTCATTGATTTAAGATTTATCTTAGTGAAAAGCAAAGCATCTAAAGTATATTTAGTAATTTTATTCCCACATCTAGTTTAACTTATTTTCTTAGGGAGAGCAAGGTGGCTATAAATACATTTACCACTTGATCTTGTAACCTTAAATGAGGGCAAAACTCCCCTTGCCACTAACAAGAACTTTGTCTGTGAACAGTTACAGAATTGGTTCTGTGACGATTATGAAGCAATTTGGTTCTTTCCCTAGAGAGAACCTGCAGCCCAGTTTTCAGACGGCATACACATATGAGCACCTTGTCCATATTCCTAATAATAACAAGAATGAAGGAGGAAAAAAGCCAGGAATTCTTGCCGGCTTTAGCCAACTTGCTTCAAAAGCCTGTCAGCTAAACAAATAAAGTTGAAGTAGTGGGAGGGAAAGGGAGGAAATTAACTGCTGTGGGCTATAGTTAATGAGTGGTCTGACGAAGGGGAAGTGATAGCCAGGGAAGTGTACACACAGAATAAAAAAATATATTAACACCGCCAAAAAGAGTTAGCATGCACAAATTAGATTTTTATTCAATTCTGAAGTTTATTGCTTTGTTGTGGGATCAACCTCTGACCAGCTACAGACACCTCCCCCCATCCCCTCACCCCCAAACAAGATAGCAAGATCAATCAAAAGAAGGCAACTTTGAAGCATGGTTAGGCTGCTGGGTAAAAGCATGCAAAATATGTCTGAGACTTCATTAAAAAGTGCCTACACAACACCTTGGGTAAAATCCACAGCAGCTTGGCATTGCCGCCTCATTAGGAGTAAAATGAAGTGGTCATTCCCTGAAGACTGCCCTGCCATGCTCTGACCAATCCCAGGAGTGTCTTGCATACACTGAGTGATTTAAAGCCTAACCAACCACAAATCGTCTCTCAGCCACGTTTGTGCAAGGCTCTGTTGGCTTCAGGCAGTACCGCCAGGCAAGGGCAGTGTATCTGTCCAGGCTCACTTTTAAAAGGAGACTGACTGATCGGAAAAAACTTTTTGCTCTTTTTAAAAAATCTGAAGTCAAATAAGTAATCAACAATTTATATGAAGAACTAAACTACCCATTAAAACAAACACTTCTCTGAATGTAACAAAGACTTAAATTTTTAGAGATTAGGGGCAAAATAATGAAGGGCATTCTTTGACACAAATGCATGCTTTGGCACCCGGTATCCCTATACCAGCTGCACGGGGAATGAAAACCCAGTAAGCTTCCAGGACCAGTGGGCTTCCTGGGTGGCGTTAGTGGTAAAGAACCCCCTGCCATTGCAGGAGACTTCAGAGCCACGGGTTTGATCCCTGGGTCAGGAAGATTCCCTGGAGGAGGGCATGGCAACCCACTCTAGTATTCTTGCCTGGAGAATCTCATGGACAGAGGAGCCTGGTTAACTATAGCCCATAGGGTTGCAAAGAGTTGGATATGAGTGAAGTGACTAAGTACAAACTCCCAGGACAAGGGAGGAGCAAGGCTTTCTCCTACACTTTGTCAGTGAGTGGCTCAGGGGCCAGTGTCTCCCAGGAGGTTATTAGAAATGCAGAATTTGGGGCAACTCCTAAACCACCTGAATCAGAATATGCATATTAACAAGGTCATACTTTTGCACTTGAAAATTTGGGAAGCACTGCTCTGAGTCAAGGGTCTGAAGTGGAATAGTAATAATAAAAATCCTTATAAGCGCTATTCTATATGAATAGTGTAGAATACACTGGCTTTGTATTAGTGTAGGTACAAGCAGACTAATGACATAAGAGGTTTCAGAAGTACAGTAACTACATTGTTGATGTTGTTTAGTCACTAAATTGTGTCTTTGACTGTATGCGACCCCATGGACCCCATGGACTATAGCCCGCCAGGCTCCTCTATCCATGGGATTTCCCAGGCAAGAATACTGGAGTGGGTTGCCATTTCCTCCTCCAGGGGATTTTCCTGACCCAGGGACCAAACCCATGACTCCTGCATTAGCAGGCTGATTCTTTAGCACCGAGTCACCAGGTTAAGCCTTTACAGCAACTATACGGAGTGCTAATACTTTGGGTCCCAGTGGTTGGTTGAGTGTGATATAAAATGATGTGGGCCAATTATTTCAGTTAAAATATTGATGGCACTGTTACTCTTATGAAATACTTTATATTGGAGATGGAGAAAGCGAAATAAAGAAACTGAAGGTGTTTGTGTTTCTTTCCCAAGAATAAATCTTTAAATAATGTAATTTAGCCTGAAAAGGTCATAGAGGGGCCTAGACTAAAGCTCTTTGTCAAGTCAATGTCTCATTTTACCTGGGTGTTCATTGGAAGGACTGATGCTGAAGCTGAAATGCCAATACTTTGGCCACCTCATGTGAAGAGTTGACTCATTGGAAAAGACCCTGATGCTGGGAGGGATTGGGGGCAGGAGGAGAAGGGGACAACAGAGGATGAGATGGCTGGATGGCATCACTGACTTGACAGACATGAGTTTGGGTAAACTCCGGGAATTGGTAATGAACAGGGAGGCCTGTGATTCATGGGGTCGCAAAGAGTTGGACACGACTGAGCGACTGAACTGAACTGAATTTTCAATCAAAGCTTCTTACCATCAAAACCAAAGTCATGTTGTCAAGGATAAACCCGTCAGCAGGCATACTTGTGTTAACTCATGGATGGGTAAGTTAAGAATGTGCTGCTGAGGTTTCCTTAGTTAAATCAGTGACTCTATTTTTTATAATAATTTTTCTTCCATGTATACCTTTGTGAATTTGTAAAACACACATGCAAAAATGTTAAGCTGAATATTTAAGACTGAATTCCTAAGAGTGTGATGAATGTCACAGAGTCATGTAAGATGGACCATAGTCCATCAGCCAAATTTTATCAACTGATATCCTGATTTCCATGCTGAAATTTGTGTTTTCAAAAGCAGACATATTTCTGTCTTTCTTACTTTCAGTTACTACTGCATTATAGTTCTGTAATTTATGAATTTACCAAATCTAGCATTTTCTAGAGCTGTTGGAGAAATGCAAATGCTAAGAGACATTAAGGGTCCTGTGCTAAGTTAAATTTGGAAAGTACTGGATTAAACAAAATTATAAGGATTACTTTTCTGGCTGACTTCTTAGAGCCTTCAGTCTGCTGAGATATATTGCTAATACTCAATAGCAGGGATATCATACACAATGTTTTTGACCTCCAAAGCTGCATGTTTAAGGGTATTCTCTATGATTAGTGTCTTTAATTACATACTCTGGGCACTCTATCCTAATCTAATTTCTAATGCTGTTTGGATTTTCATTCTATTGAAGACTGACCATCTTACACCATTCCCAGTAAAAACAATAAACCAGCACATTTGTGGTCTATACTACAAAATTTAGCACATACTTATCAACTCCTGTGTATTATTTCATTGTTTTGCCTCCTATCTAGATTGTAACCATTTGGGCAGTATGAAGCATGAATTATACTTTCATATCCACCAAAAGAATTTAGCACTGTGTTGGATATGGTAGGTAATAAAATACTTCCTGGTACACTGACCTATCGTAAAATTAAGTTTTTCTGTGGGTGTTCAGTTGGTCTAGTATTTCAAGATTTGATGAGATAATCTGTTTACCGTAAATAGACCTTTCTCATGATTTTGTAAACTTTGATGCCACATCCAATAAGCCTTTGTCTTTCTGAGCTGCTAAATGGAAACACTTCTTGTATACTGGGATTAAAGTGCTACTGGGACCTGGATCTTTTCCCAGACTTAAATTTTTAACACAGACTCCCCCTGTGTTTTATATGCCAGGTATTCTTTCTTCATTTGAAGAAAGAGACTTGCCAGGAACATTTCAGTGCAGATGCACCCTTAATTTAAATGTTTTTTTTTCCATCATCAGTGTGTTCCTTAATGAAGTCCAACAACTGTTTTGAGTTTGACACTGCAGAATAACATTGCAATTGTAAGTGAAGAAGTTACCCAAACCTTTATTCATAGGGACCAAAGCACAGGGAATTGAGGTCAATGTCCTTCAGGGATGTTTACAAAGCTCCTGTGTTTGGTCTTGCTGGCACTTCATTCTTACAAGTACAGCTGCCGTTATTTCTCACTAAAAGAATAATGGTAACCTACCCTTGTTTACTGTCAAGTTCATTTGTTGCTTTTCTTCATTTTCATCCACACTGTGAATTGTTACTTGAATTTAGTCTCTTTACATAGACATTTCAAAATGAAGAAAGGAAAAGCACTTCTTAAAGCTTAGGAATTTCACTTGGAGCTCCTCCCTTTGCAGGATGAGGTGGTGGGAAGGAATGGCAGAAATAAGATATTTCTACACCCACCATTTCAGGCCAGTGAAAAGTCCTCTTGATAGTTTCTTTTGATTGCTTGGCAATAGATTCTACAAATACTCATACCAGTTCTTTGGGATGATATGGAGAGCTTGTATTTGAGTGTCATGAATTGATTAATAATAGTCAACCATGTCCATACTTATTCCAAAGTATGATGTCTTATAACAGCCTAAATTCTATTAAGTACCCTGGAGTTTACCTGCATCCAGTGTTAGAATTCTGATTACTATAGCAGACACACATTTGGGTAATATTTGGAACTGTCTTTGTCCCTTAAATTTTCATCTCAGTGAGTAGGGAGAGCAAAATGTTTTTTTCCTCCCTGGAAGGTAAAATATCTTTGATTGTTTTAAATATCTGTATTAAGGAGTTTGCTAATTACCTGTCTAAAGGCAGAAAACTGGACCCAGTTATTTATGAATATTTCTTTATTATGTTAGTCTTTTCTTCAAGTGAGTACATTTTTAAAATGTCGACATTCCAAGCAGTGAAAAACACCACCACCCTCCTCTCCTCCCCCCACGGCCCGTGGATCTGTGCTCAAAGAGAGAAATTTTATTCTCAAGCATAAAGGTTAAAAAAAGTAAGAAAGTGAGATTTCAAAGTCAAGGAGATGTTCCAAACACCTATCAACACATCCATTCCCACCCTGTCCTCATCTGGACACCATTAAGAGAGCCACTGAAATTGAATCCAACTGCTATGTATTATGCATGACCGAACTGTTTACTGTATTGCTTTATGCCATTCAGTTCACCTGAGATGAAATCAGGCAAAGGAGGTAAATTAAGTCTACCTTCAGAACTCTAGACTGCTGACTCTTACAAAAATTGATTTACTAGTTTATCTAATGTTTTAAAAACTCATTTTATTAAGTTGTAAATCATATCATTCAGTACTACTACATCAGAAGGTAAAATTAATGATAGAGATAAGGACATTAGAAAAAGCCACAGCATGGCTACATGACAACATGAAAAAATTGATGAATAGCAGCTTAGGAGCAGTGACACAGGGTTCAGATTTAATTTGAATGGTGAAGGGCATCGTCCTATTGAGCCGACTGGATAAGGGTAAGTTCACATTGGCGCATAGCTTGGTGTCGTCATGGGTGACATGGAACAGTGGTACAGTGAGAAAATGACAGGTGGCATTTTGAAGACCAGAAAAGTAAACATTTGAGGTGAGCTTTGAGGGAAAGTGTTGTATCTTTGCCAGATAAGGAAACACAATCCAGTAATTCTGAGATCTGAAGGTTTCTTTGTTGTTGTTCCTGTTAACTCTTTAGAAGCAGCCTGAAGGGAGAACAAAACGGATGGCAGGGTTATAGGGTCCTCTTAAGAGTAAGTGACAGACAAGTTTGCAGGTGAAAACAATATTTTTAATAATATATCATAATGTATTTTAGCAGAATGAAAGGAATGCCATCATAATGAGATGTATGCTACATTAGGAATTTTTGTTCCTTTCATACAATAAAGGTACTTCCTATGTTTTATCATGTCAGTGCTCAGGCTATCCCAAGAAAGGGGATGGATTTCCATGGAAGGTAAAAGGATTTTAATTTTATTTAGAGGTGAGGAAGATGAGGTATAGAGGGCATATCGGCATAGGCAGTGCATTCCACAAGATCTTCTAAGACATCTACAATTAGGTGTTCTCAAGAGATTGACATAGTGTATCACACTATCTCTCAAAGCCTTATACTGACTAACGTGCAGTCCAAGTCAGGATTTGCCTCTAATCTCCTGGCCATTGACCCATCTTGTCACTACCTGCAGCAAAAACTAGCTCCATCATGGTCAGCTGGGTATACATTCCACCTGAAGCTGCAGTCATAACACATAAGGAAAGTCAATCACTGCTCCTCATCACAAAGAATTTGGAAATGCTGATTTGCTTGTGTTATTATATGCCAAGTGTGCTTATAAAGATCAGTTCAGTTCAGTTGCTCAGTCGTGTCTGACTCTTTGCAACCCAATGAATACAGCATGCCAGGCTTCTCTGTCCATCACCAACTCCCGGATCTTACTCAAACTCATGTCCGTTGGGTCAGTGATGCCACCCAGCCATCTCATCCTCTGTTCTCCCCTTCTCCCACCTTCAGTCTTTCCCAGCATCAGGATCTTTTCCAATGAGTCAGCTCTTCCCATCAGATGGCCAAAGTATTGGAGTTTCAACTTCAGCATCAATCCTTCCAATGAATATTCAGGACTGATTTCCTTTAGGATAGGCTGGTTTGATCTCCTTTCAGTCGAAAGTACTCTCAAATCTTTTCCAACACCACAGTGCAAAAGCATCAGTTCTTCAGTGCTCAGCTTTCTTTATAGTCCAACTCTCACATCCATACATGACTGCTGGAAAAACCATAAATTTGAGTAGATAGACCTTTGTTGACAAAGTAATGTCTCTGCTTTTTAATGTGCTATCTAAGTTGGTAATAGCTTTTCTTCCAAGGAGTAAGTATCTTTTAATTTCATGACTAAAGTCACCATCTGCAGTGATTTTGGAGCCCCCCAAAATAAAGTCTGCCACTGTTTGCATTGTTTCCCCATTTATTTGCCATGAAGTGATGGGACTGGATGGCTTGATCTTCATTTCTTCAATGTTGAGTTTTAAGCCATTTTTTTTCAGTCTTTTCTTTCCCTTTCATTGAGAGGCACTTAAGCTCCTCTTCACTTTCTGCCATAAGGGTAGTGTCATCTGCTTATCTGAGGTTGTTGATATTTTTCCCGGCAATCTTGATTCCACCTTGTCCTTAATCCAGCCTGGCATTTCACATGATGTACTCTGTATAGACGTTATATAAGTAGGGTGAGAATATACACCCTTGATATACTCCTTTCCCTATTTGGAACCAGTCCAGTGTTCCATGTCTGGTTCTAACTGTTGCTTCATTACTTTCATACAGATTTCTCAAGAGGCAGGTAAGGTAGTCTGGTATTCCCATCTCTTTAAGAATTTTCCATAGTTTGTTGTGATCCTCACAGTCAGAAGCTTTGGTGTAGTCAATAAAGCAGAAATATATGTTTTTATGGAATTTTCTTGCCTTTTCTATAATCCAGCGAATGTTGACAATTTGATCTCTAGTTCCTCTTCCTTTTCTAAATCCAGCTTGAATCTGGAAGTTCTTGGTTTATGCACTGTTGAAACCTAGTTTGGAGAATTTTGAGTATTACTTTGCTAGCATATGAAATGAGTGCAGTTGTGTGGTAGTTTGAACATTGTTTGGCATTGCCTTTCTTCGGGATTGGAATGAAAACTGACCTTTTCCAGTCCTGTGGCCACTGCTGAGTTTTCCAAATTTACTGGCATATTGAGTGCAGCACTTTTAACAGCATCATCTTTTAAGATTTGAAATAGCTCTGCTGGAATTCCATCACCTCCACTAGCTTTGTTCATAGTGATGCTTTCTAAGGCTCAACTGACTTTGCATTCCAGGATGTCTGGCTCTAGGTGAGTGATCACACCATCATGGTTGTCTGGTCATTAAAATCTTTTTTGTGTAGTTCTTCTGTGTATTCCTGCCGCCTCTTCTTAATATCTTCTGCTTTTTTAGGTTCATACTGTTTCTGTCCTTTATTGTGCCCATCTTTGCATGAAATGTTCCATTGGTATCTCAAATATTCTGGAAGAGATCTCGAGTCTTTCCCATTCTGTTGTCTTCCTCTATCAGAGGGTATCATTTTACAAATGAAGAAAGTCGTACAAGAAAAAGAAACTTTCCCCTTTTAATTACCTGATGACAGACTGAAGAAATACATTCTGGTTTTTTGTCTCTGTTTCAATAAGTTTGATCCCAACAGATAATCAGTTTGCTTCCTTATTCTTTCTAGAAAGAAATGCCGTGCCTATATTTTGAATGCATCTGAGAAATAAGGATGTCTATTTTTGGGGCAAAAAGATGTGCCCATGATGTAAAATGTAAAATTTACACTTTTCTTTTAGGGAAGGGACTAAAACCAGTAAAATTGTATGTCTTAACAACATAAAAGAGAAAATAAGAAATTTAACAAAGTCCTTGAATATATATATACTCTTGAACCAGTTACCAGAGTCTGAAAATAAATCATTCTACTTATATGATGATAAAGATTTGGTAATGCTAATCCTGAGATTTTAGTATGTGAGTCAGCCCTCCTGCCTGATTTGAAATGAACACGTTTAAGGCTTAGTGCATGTTTCTGTCTCCTGGTTTATGAGTGAGATTGAGGCAAGCGCCCACTTGCCCAAGAAAAGTAGACCTCTCTGGAACTCCCCTTCTGACCACTGAAGAATCACACTCACAGCATGAAATAATCAGGTCTTCGCTCATAAAATAAGCACATACATATTTCGTTATTCTGGTAGGACTAAGAATTGATTTTTTAATGATGAGCAAGCAATTTTGTGTCCTTGAAATAGAAGCAGGGTTTTAGAACTTTTATTTCTGTGCATGATATGAGCTCTCCATATTCACCTCTATCTACAATTATGTGTAAGAGGCTCAGTACTATAGCACCTAAATATTTATATGAGATAAAGGAACAGGCTAAAATCTTGCAAGTTTCTCCAAGAGATTTGGGCATTGCTGAACATGCCCCATCATTACTTAACTTAAAAACAATATAGTATCTTTTATATCAATTACAGATAGAGGAGTAGTACACAAACAGGAAGTCGGGAGGGGGAAAGAAAATTAGAGATCAACAGCGTGTCATAGAAAATAAGGGAAGGAAAATACATAAGACTAATAAGTGAAGGTAAGAGGAGGGTCTGGACATGAATGTTTATAGGCAATTTAAATGTTTATGTAGCCAAGTTGATTTTGTGCATTATGTTAATTTACTGTTTTAAAATATGTCCTCATTCACTTTTTAATCATTCTGAACCTTCTGAATCTGGTAAACTTATCATCCAGATAGAATTTAGAGATCCTATTTAATTTCTAGAAACTTAGGGGAAAATGAAGTACAGAGATTAAAGCAATTACTTTCATTGTTTTACACCAAATATTTTTTAATGTCCACGTGCACAACTGGAAACAAATGAATTGAGGGAATAAATAAGAGCTCATCACTCTAAGAACCACAGATAAAGGTAAACTAAGAACAGGATAATGAAAAAAGCTACTGTATGATTACAGCTGATTATCACTTGAGGAAGAGGTTGCTGACTAGTTTATCACAAAAAGAAGTCTGGCAGTTGTTGAGAGGTTTCCAGAGAAAGCTAAGAACAATGATGGGGGTTGTGGAGTAAGGTCCTTACAGGAACTTACTCGCTCAGATGCTTCATGTAAAAAAAATGAAACAGCAAAGAATAACCAGTACCTTTCAGATGCTTTATCAATGAATAGATTTTCACCTAAAATAATTCCCTTAAGTAAAGGAGAAATTATGTAACATCAGTACAGACTTCCTTTATTTTCCCTGTTTAAAGAACCTTTCTTATAAGGCAAGGGAAGAACATTTTAATTGTTCTTTCAGTTACACATTGTCTTAAGTTGCAATCTAAATACAGATTAGTTGACTGGTGATTATCCACCAAATTTTGGTTATATGGCCAGAAAAGTTATTAAGGGCAAATGAAATCTTATTTCCAACTCTTGCCTCAGTTTCCAGTATCTAGGTGGACATATAATTTAGAAAATGCTTTGCCACTCAGTAGGCCTTCATAGTCCGGTCTGAGCAGAGAGGAAGCACACAAGGTCATAAGAACGTATCTGTCAGCATTGGAATCTCCAGAGTGTGGCCAAGGGCAAAGCTCTCTAAGTGGACAACGATCCTTAGTTCTCACCCTGCAGAGTCGGGTGCTGGAGGATTTTGCCCATCTCGACCCCATTCACACCATATGCTAGTGAATGAATCTTAAAGACAAAAGGCATCTTGCAATCCTTTTAATAAAATCTGGACTGTGGGGAAACAAGATAATGAATGGGTGAACTTTTCAAATAAAAAGGGCCTTTCGCTGCTTTAAAAAAATTTTTAAAAACCTGCATAAATGGCCTATTTGGGTTTATACCGTGCTAAATGTTGTGCCAAAATTGTAAAGAAAATAGAAACTGCCTTGTTTCTCATGGACAAATACCAGTTGTGCAGTCATATTACAGCAGAGTGGTAATGACTTCAGGGGTCAAATAATCAGAGACTAGGCCATCGGAATGAGCTGCTCCTCCTTGCTCTCATTGTTTGTCTTATCCACAGAAACAAACTGCAATTCTCTTTTCCTAAGTTAGATGATATTTCAGTATATTTATACTTTGTCTACTTTGTTTAGTAAATCCTTTTATTTAAAGATTTCCCAAATTAATGCTAAATAGAAAAACAGTAACAAAAGGGTAAATATTTTCCTCCAGAATCTAATCTTTTATTAATCGGCATACATGTTATTCCAAATATATACATGTAGATCACCAAATATATATGTGCATAGAATGTATAAATACATATATATTATACATGAATGATTTATTACAGAAATATCAGTGTTTCTAGATTACACTGCATACTTGATGAGCTGTCATTAGTGCAGAAAGGATACATAGCTTTTCAACAAAAGAAAAGAATGAGGCTGCCAGAGTGTTGCAGTGGTTTGGGTTTTTTTTTTTTTTTTTCCAGCATCCATCCCTGCCAATCTCTGCACCGCCAGTAGGGAAAACCATATCCATGGCAACCAACCGTACCATTCCAACCCACATCAATGACGCCTCCAATCTAAACTGTCAAATATTCTATGCACATCATGTAAAATAGGTCTCTTTCCCCTTATACCTCTGTGCATCTCGTTTCCGTGGCTACATGTTTATGCAAATGAGAATTGTCCTTTCTCTCTCAGGTTGATTGAACACTGAATTTGTTTTGCACCTTGGCAATGCAAAGCCATGCTGTCTTGCCACCTGGTCTACCACATAATTGCAAAAAATTACATTATAATGATAACTGTCCCCAAATTAGCCTGATAACACCATCTACCTGCCTCGTAAGCGAAAGAAACAGTGTGCAATAAAGAAGAATGTTAAAACAGAGTCGAGATAGGGGAATAATGTTTAATTGGCTCTCCAGAGTCTACTAATTTTCAGAATTGGAAACCTAGTGTTTGATTTGTTCTTTTTAGTCAGTGAGAAGAAAAAATATCCTTCATAAATTCTGAATGACAAATTTGCCCGTCCTTTTTTGCATGTGGCTCCAGCATCCCAGGGAATCTAAAGTGTCATTTCCTTTCTGGAAGAAAGGAAGCACAAAACATGCTAGGTATGTACTCTAAATTTTCACTCAGTATCAGCTCCAGCTATAAATTTCTCCCAATCCCTCTATCTCCCTCATCCTTTTCCCCCAGTCCCTTCCCAATCCTGGATCAATACCTTTCTTTTAAAATTAAGATGCAAGATTTTTTTCTGGATGGTACACATTAAAATAGAATAAAGCCAGGAATCTAAACTGATTACCTTTTCCCCTCCCTCGTCTCATCTAATCTATTGCTTCCCACTAGATTATATCCTATAAATAATTTTTGTGATGATGGTGATGGTAGTAGTTTATTTTTCAGAAAAATCACATTTTGCAAATAATAAAACAACTGCTTTTTATTTAGTTCATTTAAAATTATAACTTACATTGATAATGGTGACTTTAAGGACTTTTTTCTCATATTAATTTTTTTAATAAAAGAGATAAAAGGAAAGATAGGTAGATCAAAATGTAGTATGTAATGTGTTTCCCTAGGATGTAAATGACAAAATAGAAGATATTAGATTTTTTTATTTTTGACTGTGCTGCTCAACTTGTAGGATCTTAATTCCCCAATCAGAGATGGAACCTGAACCCCAGTAATTCAAGTGTCTGAGTCATAATTCCCAAGTGGCTCAGGTAAGGCTCAGGTAAGGAATCTGCCTGTAATGCAGGAGACCTGTGTCTGATCGCTGGGTCAGGAAGATCCCCTGGAGAAGGGAATGGCAGCCCATTCCAGTTCTCTTGCCTGGAGAATTCCATTGACAGAGGACCCTGGTGGGCTGTAGTCCATGGAGTTGCAAAGAGTCAGACACAACTGAGTGACTTTCACTTCATTTCACTGAGTCCTAACCACTGGACTGCCGGGGAATTTCCACTAGATTCTATTATGATGAATCTTGAGGATATATTTTACTTTTCCCCCTCCTTAACATTTCTATCCTTGCAGAATAAATCTTTCATTATTTTTAAAAAATGGGAATACTTTTTTACAATCTCATGAGATTTTTGTCTCAGATTGATCTTCTGAACTTTGCTATAAAGACTCTGAATCACCTTTGAGTAAGGGCTTCCCAGGTGTGTCAGTGGTAAAGGAACCACCTGCCAATACAGGAGTTGCCAGAGATGCAGGTTCGATCTCAGGGTCGTGAAGATCCCCTGGAATAGGAAACGGCAACCTGTTCCAGTATTCTTGCCTGGAAAATTTCTTGGATAAAAGAACCTGGTGATACAGTCCATGGTGCCGCAAAGAATCAAACACGACTGAATACATACAGGTTCAGTTCAGTTCAGTTCAGTCGCTCAGCCGTGTCTGACTCTTTGAGACCCCATGAATTGCAACATGCCAGGCCTTCTTGTCCATCACCAACTCCTGGAGTTCACCCAAACCCACGTCCATCAAGTCGGTGATGCCATCCAGCCATCTCATCCTCGGTTGTCCCCTTCTCCTCCTGCCCCCAATCCCTCCCAGCATCAGGGTCTTTTCCAATGAGTCAACTCTTCACATCAGGTGGCCAAAGTACTGGAGTTTCAGCTTTAGCTTCATTCCTTCCAAAGAACACCGAGGATTGATCTCTTTTAGAATGGACTGGTTGGATCTCCTTGCAGTCCAAGGGACTCTCAAGAGTCTTCTCCAACACCACAGTTCAAAACCATCAATTCCTTGGCGCTCAGCTTTCTTCACAGTCCAACTCTCACATCCATACATGACCACTGGAAAAATCATAGCTTTGACTAGACAGACCTTTGTTGGCAAAGTAATGTCTCTGTTTTTGAATATGCTATCTAGGTTGGTCACAACCCTCCTTCCAAGGAGTAAGCGTCTTTTAATTTCATGGCTGCAGTCACCATCTGCAGTGATTTTGGAGCCCAGAAAAATAAAGTCTGACACTGTTTCCACTGTTTCCCCATCTATTTCCCATGAAGTGATGGGACCAGATGCCATGATCTTCGTTTTCTGAATGTTGAGCTTTAAGCCAACTTCTTCACTTTCCTCTTTCACTTTCATCAAGAGGCTTTGTAGTTCCTCTTCACTTTTTGCCATAAAGGTGGTGTCATCTGCACATCTGAGGTTATTGATATTTCTCCTGGCAATCTTGATTCCAGCTTGTGCTTCTTCCAGCCCAGCGTTTCTCATGATGTACTGTGCATAGAAGTTAAATAAGCAGGGTGACAATATACAGCCTTGACGTACTCCTTTTCCTATTTGGAACCAGTCTGTTCCATGTCAAGTTCTAACTGTTGCTTTCTGACCTGCATATAGGTTTCTCAAGAGGCAGGTCAGGTGGTCTGGTGTTCCCATCTCTTTCAGAATTTTCCAAAGTTTATTGTGATCCACACAGTCAAAGGCTTTGGCATAGTCAATAAAGCAGAAACATAGAGGTTAGGTTGAAGCAAAGTTTACAAACATGGGCAGGATCTCTTTTCAGACTAAAAGTTCATATGTAACTATGTTCTAGTCAAAACTTTAAAAAACAAAGTTTCCAAAGCCAGATTCGTCACGTGTCTTTTTCCCCTCTGGTTCCTCAAACTCTGCATACCTTGTCCAGCCAAAGTCCCAACTGTCTCCTAGTCTAAGAATGTGACAAAGTGAAGATTCCCTTCTCCATCTCTCTATCAGGGTTGTTTCTGCATTTCATAAGATGCCATTTCTTGTTGGTAGGACTTGCTATCTTACAAGATTGTAAACCGTGGGAAAGAGTTGAGGGAAAATATTTCGTAAAATTCGTTTGTATTTTCTATTACAGTGAATATTTTGCTCAATTTAATTCAGTATCAAGTCTTGATTTTTCCAGGGTTTTAGGCTGAGACATTCAGGCATTTCCACATTTCATAAGATGCTATTTCCTGTTGGTAAGACTTGCTATCTGACAAGATTGTAAACCCTGGGTCAGAGTTGAGGAAAAATATTTCACATAATTCATTTGTATGTTCTATTAAAGTGAATGTTTTGCTCAATTTAATTCAGTATCAAGTCTTGATTTTTCCAGGGTTTTAGGCTGAGACATTCAGGCAGGAAACAGCTAATAAAGATCCCTCAGATCAGGGAAGGAGATGAGAAATCAACTTTAGTTGTGTTCACTGTGTTCAAGAGATCATGTCAAATGCTTTACATGTGAACAATAATCTATCCCTTGTTAAAATTTACTTTTAAATACTGATTATATTTTTCAAAATCAATAAAATTTGAGAAAGGAAACATAACATCCTTAATAATTCTGTTCGATTGTTACATCTCTGCCAATAATCTTGTTTCATGAACAATGTTCTTGGATCTTTGGGAACTTACTAAGGATGTGGAAGAGCTAATTTTACAAAGCTTTCAGTCAAATAGGATGATAAATACACATAAACACAGACAATCCAAACAGTTAATCTATGCCTCAGTATCAATTATTACTGTTAATAGCATCATTCCAATGAATTTACCAAATGTAATATATAAAATTTCTAAGTATTTAGGAAGACTAAAAAAAAAAAGATCATTAGAATTATGTTCTAGGAAAAAAAGTATGGATGAATAGTTTGAATCAGTTTCACCTGAGGAGAACAAATCTTGCAGAGCCTGTATTTTTCATAGTCAGCTTTTTAAAACCTGTGGTTTGTGCATTTGGACTGTCCTGACTCAGTCTCAGGGACGGAGCTTTCTCTTCCTCTAAATAGCCTTTCTCTGGGCATAAGAAATTATCTATTGGAATCTCATTCTATTTAACCATCCCTTGCCAATTCACCTTATTTTCTCTTTAACTTTGTCTATGTATATAAGGTGGAAATGAAGAAATAAAACATTCATCTGCTAACTGTGAAGACCCAAAAGATTTGTCTGAATTCGACAAAATAGGGAGTGAAATAGTGAAAAATAGTGAATAGTGAAAACAATAGGGAGTTTATGCAAACAGCTAGAAATTGCCTTAATTCTCTTATCCTAGATTTCTCCTATGAGCTTTTCCCCTTAGAATCAATGGAAAAAAAATAGCAAACAAACAAAATTTATCAATAAGAACACCTGTCTCCTTGCTAAATAATAATACTATTAACAAATGAATTTGAAAGTGAATGTGTTAGTTGCTCAGTCATGTCCAACTCTTTGCAACCCCCTGGACTATAACTAGGCTCTTCTGTCCGTGGAATTCTCCAGGCAATAATACTGGAGTGGATAGCCATTCCCTTCTCCAGGTGATCTTCCTGACCCAGGGATCGAACCTAGATCTCCTGCATTGCAGGCAGACTTTACTGTCTAAGCCATGAGGGAAGCTCTTTTATCAAATAAATAATAGTAAATTGTTATGAGACACTATGTTGAAAGTACTGTTTTAAACCTGTTCCATAATTTGAATTATTTAATCCTCATAAGTTTTATAAATAGGTACAATTATTTGTTTTATTTTACAGATAAGAAAACTGAGGCCTAGAGGGATACTCAGAATTATACAGCTAGGAAGTAGTGGATCTCTCCAGACTAGAAAATCTTACTAGAGTCTCCAGAGTGTTAATCTTTTCACTTCT
Organism: Capra hircus; assembly: GCF_001704415.2. Classification (NCBI taxonomy): domain Eukaryota; kingdom Metazoa; phylum Chordata; class Mammalia; order Artiodactyla; family Bovidae; genus Capra; species Capra hircus. Next base: position 23,199,230 of record NC_030814.1, read on the forward strand.
ATGCTATATGACCTTTTGAGAAATATTTTTATTCTCAATTTTCACAATAAAGTTGTATCAGTCAGAATCTCTTAAAAGTGTAATATTCCAAAATTCTGTCTTCATAACTCAAATTCCCTTTCATTTAATCTTTCAAAGCATGAAATTGAATCTTCTCTTGGGGAGAAAAAGCCCTTTCTAAAAGACTTCAAAATTGGAAATGTTACTTTTAATGCCAGCAATGATTTAGAAGACCTGGGGTGATTTTTTTCTTTTTTAATATCCAGACAAATGTTCATTCATTCATTCAGTTAGTTAGAAATATTGGACACTAACTAAGTGCCAGCACTCTTCTTGGCTCTGAGGATTCAGCAGTGAACAAAAGAGAGCCCATGCCCTTGTGAGACTCACATTCTAGTAGGAGGAGAAACTACAGAATAGTGTAGCATAGAAGAAATAGAGTACAACGCAAGAGAATGCAACGGAATAGAGTGAAATGGTAAGAAGTACGGCAAAGGAAAATTAAACAGGGATAAAAATTTATGGAACGAAAGAAAAGGAGCTACTCTTTTATTAGGCCAGAAAAGTTCTGTTTGGTAAAGGGATGTTTTGTCAGACTCAGATAAAGGGGAGAAGAGAGCTCAGAAGTGTGAGCCAGCTTGCAAGGTTCAAGGATTGTTAGGATGACTGGTGGAAAGAAGAGGGAGTTGGTTTAGGAGGCAGTTGGTCTGATCATGACAGGAAATTTTTATGTATGCTCCCCTTTACTCGAAGAGAGCTAGAAAGCTGTCCAGCAGTTTTCAGCAGAGGAGTGATAGGAAGTGACTTTTTTTTGTAAAAGGCTCATTCTGACCCAGAGTGAAATCACGGAGGCCAGTTCAACAGTCCTCTATCATCCCAAGCAATAGCTGATGGTAGCTTATACCAGGATAGCAGGGCATGACTTGTGAGAAGACATTTTTAAAATTGTAAACTGTAAGATTGATGATATAGTAAATGTGGACTGTGAGAAAAATAGAGGGTAAAAGTGACTCGATTCTGTTATAGAATGAAGTAGTTTTATGCTTAGATGAGAAATTGCCTGTAGGTAAAAAGACAGAGGAACCAGAGATCAAATTGGCAACATCCGCTGGATCATCAAAAAAGCAAGAGAGTTTCAGAAAGACATCTATTTCTGCTTTATTGACTATGCCAAAGCCTTTGACCCTGTGGACCACAATAAACTGTAGAAGATTCTGAAAGAGATGGGAATACAGACCACCTGACCTGCCTCTTGAGAAACCTGTATGCAGGTCAGGAAGCAACAGTTAGAACTTGACATGGAACAGACTGGTTCCAAATAGGAAAAGGAGTCCGTCAAGGCTGTATATTGTCACCCTGCTTGTTTAACTTAAACGCAGAGTGCATCATGAGAAACACTGGGCTGGAGGAAGCACAAGCTGGAATCAAGATTACCGGGAGAAATACCAATAACCTCAGATATGCAGATGACACCACCCTTATGGCAGAAAGTGAAGAGGAACTACAAAGCCTCTTGATGAAAGTGAAAGAGGAAAGTGAAAAAGTTGGCTTAAAGCTAAACATTCAGAAAATTAAGATCATGGCATCTGGTCCCATCGCTTCATGGGAAATAGATGGGGAAACTGGAAACAGTGTCAGACTTTATTTTTCTGGGCTCCAAAATCACTGCAGATGGTGACTGCAGCCATGAAATTAAGATTCTTACTCCTTGTAAGAAAAGTTATGACCAACCTAGGCAGCATATTCAAAAGCAGAGTCATTACTTTGCCGACAAAGGTCCATCTAGTCAAGGCTATGATTTTTCCAGTGGTCATGTATGGATGTGAGAGTTGGACTGTGAAGAAAGCTGAGCGCCAAGGAATTGATGCTTTTGAACTGTGGTGTTGGAGAAGACTCTTGAGAGTCCCTTGGACTGCAAGGAGATCCAACCAGTCCATTCTAAAGGAGATCAGCCCTGGGATTTCTTTGGAGGGAATGATGCTGAAGCTGAAACTCCAGTACTTCGGCCACCTCATGCGAAGCGTTGACTCATTGGAAAAGACCCTGATGCTGGGGAGGGATTGGGGGCAGGAGGAGAAGGGGACGACAGAGGATGAGATGGCTGCATGGCATCACCGACTCAATGGACATGGGTTTGAGTGAACTCTGGGAGTTGGTGATGGACAGGGAGGCCTGGCGTGCTGAGATTCATGGGGTCTCAAAGAGTCGGACAGGACTGAATGACTGAACTGAACTGAACTGAAAAACTAAATATTTTAGATTCATTGGAAGTTGTTGTATAATTAAAATTCTTCTCAAACTGCCTGAATTTGTTAGAGGCTCAGTTTAAAACACTTGTTGGTTGTTACTTCTCATGCCATTAAGTTTGTAAGATATCCAGCTATACCTGGAGGATCCAACTTGATAAGCCAGTAAAGTTCTCTAACTTAGAAACTCTAGTCATGCTCCTGGAAATCCTCTTTTTTCCATCTCTCAAGTCTCGAATTTTCTCTCCTTTTATCCTACTTGTTAAGCCATTCTCTCTTAGTCCTTTCCACAGGTTTCTCTTCTTTGGTATTTAACTCAGTCCCTTCTTTGTATTTTGTTGCAGGCTATCTTTTCATACTCACCAATCACTCTACTTGGACCAACTTCAAGGGCTGAAAAGCTTTGTTTACGATCCTGGTTCTAATGACACCAAATTATCTATAAAGTTTGGTAGCCACTAAACGTGGTTTTTGAGCACTTGAAATGTGGCTAGTCCAAATTAAGAAGTAAGTATAATATACACATTGAGTTTTGAAGATGTAGATTAAGAAAGAACATAAATTATCTCTAATTTTTATATTGGTACAGGTTAAAATGGTTATTTTTGATATACTGGGTAAATAAAACGTATCATTAAAATAGATTTCATATTTCTTTAACGTTTTTAGTGTTGGCTACTGGTGTTTTAAAAGTTAGAAATGTTCCTCACATTGTATTTTTGTTGAATAGTGTTGCCCTAGCCATTGGTCTCTCTTAAGCATCAGACTTAGCCCAAAACCTGAAATACAATGTGTTAATGAATATACTGAATAAGTAAATATGTGTGTAAAACAAAAACTTCTGATAAATTAGAATACATCTCACAAGAATTATACAGGAATTTTGTTAAAATTTTCTTGAGAATATTAGGAACTACATGCTTATGTAGAGAAAACTACCATGTTTTGAATGGGAGAACTTTTCTAAAAAGTCAGCTGTTCCTAAGATGACCTATATATTAATATTTGAGAAAACTGCTGTCAAAATCCTTACTATTATTCTATTGAATTCAACCAAATGATCTTAAAATTTAACTTGAAAACTAAACAGGGAAAATGAGTCAAGAAAGATTTGAAACAGAATAATTATAGGACATATCTCATGAACTTTTGAGAAAATATTTTGTTGTTGTTCAGTTGCTAATTTTTTGCAACCCCGTGGACTGCAGCATGCCCAGTTCCTCTTTCCTCACTGTCTCCCAGAGTTTGCTCAGACTCATGTCCATTGAGTCCATGATCATATCTAACCATCGAATCCTCTGCCACCCTCTTCTCCTTTTGCCTTCAATTTTTCCCAACATCAGGGTCTTTTCCAAATGAGTCGGCTCTTCACATAAGCGCCCAGAGTATTGGAGCTTCAGCTTCAGCATCAGTCCTTCCGATGACCATTCAGGACTGATTTCCTTTCGGATTGACTGGTTTGATTTCCTTGCAAATCTGGGGACTCTTAAGAGTCTTCTCCAGCACAACAATTCAAAAGCTTCAGTTCTTTGGCACTCAACTTTCTTTATGGTCCAATTCTCACATCCATACATGACTACTGGAAAAACTATAGCTTTGACTATACAGACCTTTGTTGGCAAAGTGATATCTCTGCTTTTTGATATGCTGTCTAGGTTGGTCATAGCTTTCTTTCCAAGGAACGTGCATCTTTTAATTTCATGGCTGCAGTCACCATCTGTGGTGATTTTGGAGCCCAAGAAAATAGTCTGTCACAGTTTCCATTGTTTTCCCATGTATTTGCCATGAAGTGATGGGATCGGATGCCATGATCTTTGTTTTTTGAATGTTGAATTTCAAGCCAGCTTTTTCACTTTCTCTTTCATCCTCCTCAAGAGGTTCTTTAGTTTCTTTTTGCTTTCTGCCATTAGAGTGGTAATAATTGCATATCCAAGGTTGTTGATATTTCTTCCAGCAATCTTAATTCCAACTTGTGAGACATCCAGCCTGGTATTTGGCATGAGGTACTCTGCATATAAGTTAAATAAGCAGGATGACAGTATAGAGCTTTGTTGTACTCCTTTCCCAATTTGGAACCAGTCCATTGTTCCATGCCTGGTTCTAACTGTTGCTTCTTGACCTGCATGCAGATTTCTCAGGAGATAGGTAAGGTCGTCTGGTATTTCCATCTCTTTAAGGATTTTCCACAGTTCGTTGTGATCCACACAGTCAGAGATTTTAGTATAGTCAGTGAAGCAGTAGATATTTTTCTGGAATTCCTTTACTTTCTCCACGATCCAGCAAATGTTGGCAATTTGATCTCTGGTTCCTCCTCCTTTTTAATCTCTTTCATACATCTGAAAGTTCTCAGTTCATATACTGCTGAAGGAAACATTATAAAGCTTCAAAATGTAAAGTCATATGAAGCTTGTGACAAAATAGATCAATGTAACAGAACAACAAGTTCAGATACAGAGAAAACTACAAGGTAGAATTTAGTTTATAATAACAATGGCATTTAAAATCAGGGAGGAAAAGGTGTACAATTTTATAAAAATTGTCGTGGAAACCAATTAACCACTTCACAAAATAAATTTAGAGCCCTAATCTACACCTTAAAGTAAAATTAATTATCTGAATGGATTAAATATAAATACAAATAATGAAATTTAAAACTACTAGTAGAAAATATGGTCCATATTTATAGGTGAAGAAAATCCTGTTAATCAAGGCCCCAGGCAAAAATGGAAAGATCTAATTAAATAATTTAAGACATTTGAATGGAGAAAAATATCACAATCCAAGTGAAAAAAAGCAAATTATAGAGGAGGAAACCTATAACTATGTGATAGAAAGGGTCAATGTCTTTAATACATAGAAAGCTTACAAACTGGTAACAAAAAGAATATATAACCAGGTAGGAAAGTGAGTGAAAGATATGAACAGGCAAAGTACAAAATCAGAAATATAAATGATTCATAATATATGATAGAAACATTTGATCTTACTAGTAATCATGACCCTGAACAAAAGCCAGATAGACTCTCCATTCTCATCAGCTATCAGAGTCAAAGAGAAGGAAAATGCCCTATACAGCTGAGACTGAAAAAAATAAGCTCTCAGATGCTGGCAGAAGTAAAATTAGTAGAAACTTTCTAAAGTGTAATTGGAAGCAATGTATTTAATTCAGAAATTCCACTTTCAAGAATTTGTTTCAATAATCAGATGGAGTCATAAAAATGTGATCTATATTTTTCTTTTGTGATCTATATTTTACACTGTTATTTATAATAAGGAAAAAGGGAAAATGATTTAAATGTGCTGCCATATGTTATTGCTTGAATAATTCATGTATCTATAAAGTGGAATTCTATCCAATCATCACAAAGTGAAAGTGAGAGTTGTTCGGTTGTGTCCGACTCTTTGTAACCCCGTGGACTATACTGTACACGGAATTCTCCAGTCCAGAATACTGGAGTGGGTAGCCGGAAGGCTGTTTTCCAACCCAGGGACTGAACGCAAGTCTCCCACATTGCAGGCCGATTCTTTACCAGCTGAGCCACCAGGGAAGCCAAAGAATACTGGAGTGGGTAGTCGCTTCCTTCTCCAGGAGATCTTCCCAACCCAGGGATCAAACCCAGGTCTCCTGCATTGCGGGCAGATTCTTTACCAGCTGAGCCACCAGGAAAACCTAAGAATACTGGAGTGGGTAGTTGCTTCCTTCTCCAGGAGATCTTCCCAACCCAGGGATCAAACCCAGGTCTCCTGCATTGCGGGCAGATTCTTTACCAGCTGAGCCACCAGGAAAACCTAAGAATACTGGAGTGAGTAGCCTATCCCTTCCCAGAAGATCTTCCCAACCCAGGAATCAAACTGGGGTCTCCTGTATTGCACGTAGATTCTTTACCAGGAAAGCCCAATCATCACAGATGATGATGTTAATCTATATTGATCAATATTTTATGATATGTTGCTAAATGTTAAAGGTGGTTTTCAAAACATCTATTTCTTTTATGGTCCTACTTTAAAGATACATTTATTTCATCTATACACGTTGAAAATAAACTAGAAAAAATATTCTCCAAAATGTTACTAGTGGTTATATGTGAATCGTAGTAATACTAATAGTGGAAATATGGCTAATAGTGGTACTGGTGGTAGTATTGTGAGTAATTTTTTCTTCTTGATTTTGTTACTTCTATTATTTCTACATTAACATGAAAAATTTAAATACTTTTAAAATGCAAAAAAACATACATATCTTGAAATACATGTCTTGATATATAGCAACACAAGAAGTCTTAGACCAGGTGCTAAGTTTATAAGAGTGCACATGTGTTTCTTTCTACTTTCTGACACAGTGATGCCTCATGTCTACAGTGTCCACAGCAGCCCAGCTATATAGGTGCTTGCACTGGAGCTCTTAGTCTTCCAGTTCAGCCCTGTCTGCAGAGAGCAAGCTCTACCATGCTCACCCTCAGGAAAGCATGGAGGTGTTGGCATTGTCCCACACTGGGTGCCTGAGCTCCACAGAAAGACTTTTCCTTAGTTCCTCCCAAAAAATCCCACGTGCTCTTGTTATAGCCTGGTCCACCTTAATCTGGGAGGGGAGCTTGCCCTGAAGTCCTCTTATTATTAAAAACAACATCAGTTTTGCTCATTCGAATACACATTTATATGTTTAGTTTCCAAAGAACCTTGTGAGCTATGTTGGGTACTTTCATGTCATTCCTTCCCACATGTTAGGAAAATAAGTTTTAGAGGATTTACATGTCTTTTCCAAGGTGGCAGCATGAGAATTCAAACTCACCTGTTTTTCTTTCAAACCTGAGGCTCTGTTTTATTTTATCGCATAACCTTCCATACTCATCATAGAGCCCTTAGCCTTTAAATAACTAGAAAGAAGAGAAAACCAAGGTACTTTGATCATAAAATATGATTGATATTAAATTATAAATAATTACTTCACAAAGTATTTTCCAGTTTTTATTTTGCCATAAGAAACAGCACAAAAAAGAAAAGAAAGGAAACATATTATTTAAATTCCCCAAACAGATTATTTTCTGAAAGTTACTTCTTGCCTAAGAAGATTTTTTTTTCAATTACTCATCAAATAAAACTGGAATAAATACACTGTGAAATTGACTGATTTATGTGGATTATAGATGGTATACTAGAAAGAAAATACTAAATTAGAGGAAAATATATATGATACAGTGCTGCAAAGTGTGCCACTCATCTAATTCATCTAGAATTCTTCAGATATAATGAAAATCATCATTATGTTTTTTACAGTGATATGGCTTATAGCTTATAAGCTAAAAGAGGTGGAAAACAGTCTAAAATATCTGTACAAGAAAGGTTAATAGCTAAATCTTTTATAAAAGCATAATCTGGTACAATATTTTTTCTAATTCTGAACGAGCCTCCTAGTGCATTAACATCCAACCATGCAGCAGTGTCGTGCTCTCTAAACATCATTGTCAAAGTGTCCAGTCAATTTGCTTGTATTATGAATCACGGCCTATTTTTGTTGGTTTCATCCACGTCAACATTTCAGCTAATGGACTTAAAGTCCATGTTATATATGTTAATCTAAAATTCTTCTACATACAGCCTCTACAGAAATAACAGGAGGGCATGTCAGTCATGTTTGAAACCCAGCAGTTGCACACTCTGGGTCAATGCTAGATAGAGATTTTTCTAAGAGTTAATGTAACTTTTCATTACGAATTGGATTCGGCATGTGCTCCTACAAATAGTCACATTTATTTTTCTTGATTGATTCTTCAATTAGTTGTCAATGCAAAGTCAGTAGTTACTCCTCTCAGGTCCTCCAGCAATGGGAATTGGTCGAGAACCTGATGAAATGCTAATCAATTTTATGGTATTTCATTTGTCTTCTTCATGCTTACAAAAGTTAATTGACCTACAGACCCATGGTTTTCTGTATACATTTTTTAAGGAGTTTAAATATTTGTTCTCATTAAAATAATGTTTTTAAAAGTTTGTAAATGAAAATACATAGTCACCACAGTAACAAATAAATAGGAAAAGGAGTACGTCAAGGCTGTATATTGTCACCCTGCTTATTTAACTTCTATGCAGAGTACATCATGAGAAACGCTGGACTGGAGGAAACACAAGCTGGAATCAAGATTGCCAGGAGAAATGTCAATAACCTCAGATATGCAGATGACACCACCCTTATGGCAGAAAGTGAAGAGGAGCTAAAAAGCCTCTTGATGAAAGTGAAAGAGGAGAGTGAAGAAGTTGGCTTAAAGCTCAACATTCAGAAAACGAAGATCATGGCATCTGGTCCCATCACTTCATGGGAAATAGATGGGGAAACAGTGGAAACAGTGTCAGACTTTATTTTTCTGGGCTCCAAAATCACTGCAGATGGTGACTGCAGCCATGAAATTAAAAGACGCTTACTCCTTGGAAGAAAAGTTATGACCAACCTAGATAGTATATTCAAAAGCAGAGATATTACTTTGCCAACAAAGGTCCGTCTAGTCAAGGCTATGGTTTTTCCTGTGGTCATGTATGGATGTGAGAGTTGGACTGTGAAGAAGGCTGAGCACCGAAGAATTGATGGGTTTGAACTGTGGTGTTGGAGAAGACTCTTGAGAGTCCCTTGGACTGCAAGGAGATCCAACCAGTCCATTCTGAAGGAGATCAACCCTGGGTGTTCTTTGGAAGGAATGATGCTAAAGCTGAAGCTCCAGTACTTTGGACACCTCATGCGAAGAATTGACTCATTGGAAAAGACTCTGATGCTGGGAGGGATTGGGGGCAGGAGGAGAAGGGGATGACCCAGGATGAGATGGCTGGATGGTATCACGGACTTGATGGTTGTGAGTCTGAGTGAACTCCGGGAGATGGTGATGGACAGGGAGGCCTGGCATGCTGCGATTCATGGGGTCGCAGAGAGTTGGACACGACTGAGCGACTGAACTGAACTGAACTGACAGTAACAAAGCCATTATTTGTGTTTATTGTCTTTTAGTGTTTTCATTCGGAGAAGGCAATGGCACCCCACTCCAGTACTCTTGCCTGCAAAATCCCATGGACGGAGGAGCCTGGTGGGCTGCAGTCCATGGGGTCGCTGGGAGTTGGACGCGACTCAGTGACCTCACTTTCACTTTTCACTTTCATGAGTTGGAGAAGGAAATGGCAGCCCACTCCAGTGTTCTTGCCTGGAGAATCCCAGGGACGGCAGAGCCTGGTAGGCTGCCATCTATGGGGTTGCACAGAGTCGGACACGACTGAAGCAACTTAGCAGCAGCAGCAGCAGCAGCAGCAGCAGCAGTGTTTTCATTAATGAAGCGTTACAAAGTATTTTGTATTTTTAAAAATGTGTCTTATCCTTCTCCCCACTTTGGCCCTTAGGTATACATAATGGCAGGAATTATAGTTCTTGGTTCATGACAACATTCTCATTAGTGGCTCAAACATGTACTTTATTTGTAATACTATAAATTCCCTAGTAAATTCACCGCCACCCCCCAACCCCCTCCCCGCAAAAGCTATGAGCTTGGTGATAACCTACCTGAAACACTACCTCCCCCATTTTTCCCTCTGCCTTCTGCCCACTGAAGATAGCAATCATTTAAAACTCGGTTTTTATCATTCCCTTACTGCATATCTTTGAAATATGCATGTTATATTGTATATATTATAAATGTATATATTTCTCACATATGTCCATATATTAAATTATGAATTGTATTTATGGTTTATATTTTATTTCTAACTTTATAAAGAGTTTAGTATCCTGAATGTAATCTTTTAGAATCTACTTTTTAAATTTAATCAGCTTATAACTAAGACATTAAAAAATTTTTTTTTAATTTATTTATTCGGTTGAATCAGGTCTTAGTTGTGGCACACAAGATCTCCATTGTGTCACGTGGGATCCTTCATTGTGGCACATAGACTCTCTGATTGTGATGTGCAGGCCCAGTAGTTTCGGCTCGTGGGCCTAGTTGCTCTGCAGCCTGTGGGATCTTAGTTCTCTCACCAGGGATCAAACCTGCGTCCTCTTCATTGCAAGGCAGATTCTTAACCGCTGGACCACAAGGAAAGTCCATAAGACTTCCGCATTATTTTATCTTTCACTCTGTGTCATTCATTGTGCCTCTGTATGATGAAACGCTAACTGTACCACTAGTCCTTTTCGTCTGGTCCCACTTGGATGGACGTTTGGGTTGCCTTCACTGCAGTCTTTATAACTATCAGTAGCAGTAGTTTTGGTTGTTGTTCAGTAGCTAAGTTGTGTCTGACTCTTTGTGACCTCATGGGCTGTAGCACACCTGGCTTCCCCTGTCTTCACTGTCTCCTAGAGTTTTCTCAAAGTCACGTCCATTGAGTCAGTAATACCACCCAACCATCTCATCCTCTGTCACCCCTTTCTCCTCCTGTCCTCAATCTTTCCCAGCACCAGGGTCTTTTCCAATGAGTTGGCTCTACATATCAGGTGGCCAAAGTATTGGAGCTTCAACTTCAGTATCAGTCCTTCCAATGAATATTCAACATTGATCTTTAGAATTGACTGGTTGGATCTCCTTGTAGTCCAAGGGACTCTCAAGAGTCTTCTCCAACACCACAGTTCAAAAAGAACAGTTCTTAGGCTCTCAAACATCTTTATGGTCCAACTCTCATATCCATACATGACTCCTGGTAAAACCATAGATTTGACTTATACGGACCTTTGTCAACAAAGTGATGTCTCTGCTTTTTAATATGCTGTCTAGGTTTGTCATAGCTTTTCTTCCAAGGAGTGAGCGTCTTTTACTTACATGGCTGCAGTCATTGTCTGCAGTGATTTTGGAGCCCAAGAAAATAAACTCTGCCACTGTTTCCACTTTTTTCCCATCTATTTGCCATGAAATGATGGGACTGGATGCCATGATCTTAGTTTTTTGAATGTTGAGTTTTAAGCCAACTTTTTCACTCTCCTCTTCCACCCTTTAGTTCCTTTTCCTTTTCTGCCGTTAGAGTGGTATCATCTGCATATCTGAGGCTGTTTATATTTCTCCAGGTAATATTCATTTTAGTGTGTGAGTCATCCAGCCTGGCATTTCATATGATGTACTCTATATATCTTAGCAGGATGACAGTATATAGCCTTGATGTACTTCTTTCCCCATTTGGAACCAGTCCATTGTTTCAAGTCTGTTTCTGTTGCTTCTTGACCTGCATACAGGTTTCTCAAAAGGCAGGTAATGTATGGTATTCCCACCTCTTTAAGAATTTCCCACAGTTTGTTGTTTTCCACACAGTCAAAGGCTTTGGCATAGTCGATGAAACAGAAATAGGTATTTTTCTGGAATTCCTTTGCTTTTTCCTATGATCCAGCATATGTTGGCAATTTGACCTCTGGTTCCTATGCCTTTTCTAAATCCAGTTGTACATCTGCAAGTTCTCAGTTCCTATACTGTTGAAACCTAACTTGAAGGATTTTGAGCATTACCTTGCTACAGTGTGAAAAGAGCACAATTGTATGGTAGTCTGAACATTCTTTGGCTTTGCCTTTCTTTAGGATTGGAATGAACTACCCTTTTCCAGTCCTATGGTCACTGCTTATTTTTCCAAATTTGCTAGCATATTGAGTGCAGCACTTTAACAGCATCATCTTTTAGGATTTGAAATGGCTTAGCTGGATTTCCATCATCTCCACTATTTTTCTTTGTAGGCTTCCTAAGGCCCATTTGACTTCACACTGCAGTATATCTGGCTCTGTGTGAGTGATCACACCGTCATGGTTAATCAGGTCATTAAAGCCTTTTGTGTATTGTTCTGTGTATTCTTGCCACCTCTCCTTAATCTCTTCTGCTTCTGTTATGTCCTTAGACACAGTCAAGCAGGAGATGGCAAGAGAGAGTGAACAGTGACATTTTAGGGATCAGTGAATTATAATGGATAGGAATGGGTGAATTTAATTCAGTAGTTTCAGTAGTCTTGTGGTATTCCACCAATTTCCTTCATCAGTCCTCTATTTTTTATTTAGTTATGTCTAAATCCATTCTCTATTGATCAAGGTTGCAGTGAGCACAGTTATACTATAGATTTTCTACACTACAGCTAGACCTTAGATAACTTGAAATGGAATTATTAGACCAAAAGATATGACGTAACAGATATTTCCAACTTGCATTCTAAAGGATAACTCCACCAGCAATTATACAATTATTACCTCTCCATAGACACTGCCTTATCCATTTTTTGTTGTTAATTTAATAGTTATGTTTTGTTTTTATCCCCATTGACTTCAGTCAATTTTGACATATTATAGAACTTCAAATCTGGAAACTTCTGATCTAATAGTTTTTAATTTATGGAATACAAAGTTAAGGCATTAAGAGTAAAATAATAGTTTGTAATCTAGTGTGAAAGTGTAGTTTGAAATTCTGCATAGAATATATTACCAGTGAGTCTTGCTTATTCTTACTGGAGTGGTTCTCCACTTGCAAATACTGAAGCTGAAGCTCAGAGAAAAAGAGTAAGCTTTCTAATTTGCTGTCACACTGTGTTGTTTCCTGCTGGTCAAATATGATCGTTTATGAGCCATCGTAAATTTTCATTTCATTTTTATTTTGAATGATTTCTTCTCCCAATTCCTATAGGATTTATAATTCTAGGCTTACAATATAGTACTTGAACATGCATGTGTTGTTCTTGTTTTTCATAAGAAATGGTCTTTCCTTGCTGGTTATTTTTCCTTGAATTAACCCCTCACAGTATGGGGCACAGTGCTAAGCCTAGAGTAGTTTGTTAATATGGACATGCTGAGTTGATATGTCAGAACTTATGGTCTTTGCAACACTGGAGACACTTCCTTGCCTCTACGCCAAAGTATTACTAGTCACATAGATTTGATATCTCACTTTCAACACACTCTTTTTCATATTCCCTATGTTTAACAGTATTAATATCTACTAGCTAGAGTTTGTATCACATTGTGACATAATGCACATTGCTGTGCTTATATAATTTATATACATTGTTTCATGAGCTAGAAATGATCCCATTCTTGGCCAATGGAAACAGTAATATGGACTTTTTTTCAGACTCACACAAGATGAGACCACTTGCCAGGCACTCACAGCACATAGTCATTCTCATCTTAGTTACCACAACCACAGACAGTTGTTGTTCAGCCTAACTCATCCCTAACAAAGCAACACATATTTAACACTTGATGACTGAAGTCAGTTATTTTGCCCATCATAACTGCAAATTCCCTCCCTTTTCCTCTGCACTTGCAATCTGCATCTGAATTGCCTGATCATTATTCTGCTGGGTTCTTTTTGCCCATTCCTAGAAACACTTGCCTGTTTTTGTGGCCCTGTACAAAATTAGAGCCCTGGATGGGTCATTCACTGTATGTCCACACGCTGGGAAAGTTTGTAAAGCAAATTCACATTTTCACTTCTGTCATATTCCTCCTGACCTCAGCTAGGAACAATTAGCTTTCCCTGCTGCTGCTGCTGCTGCTGTCACTTCAGTCGTGTCCGACTCTGTGCGACCCCATAGACGGCAGCCCACCAGGCTCCCCCATCCCTGGGATTCTCCAGGCAAGAATACTGGAGTGGGTTGCCATTTCCTTCTCCAATGCATGAAAGTGAAAAGTGAAAGTGAAGTCGCTCAGTCATGTCCGACCCTTAGCGACCCCATTCAGTTCAGTTCAGTCGCTCAGTCGTGTCCAACTCTTTGCGACCCCATGAATCACAGCACGCCAGGCCTCCCTGTCCATCACCATCTCCCGGAGTTCACTCAGACTCACAACCATCGAGTCTGTGATGCCATCCAGCCATCTCATCCTGGGTCGTCCCCTTCTCTTCCTGCCCCCAAATCTCTCCCAGCATCAGAGTCTTTTCCAATGAGTCAACTCTTCGCATGAGGTGTCCAAAGTACTGGAGCTTCAGCTTTAGCATCATTCCTTCCAAAGAACACCCAGGGTTGATCTCCTTCAGAATGGACTGGTTGGATCTCCTTGTAGTCCAAGGGACCCTCAAGAATCTTCTCCAACACCACAGTTCAAACAGATCATTTCTTCGGTGCTCAGCCTTCTTCACAGTCCAACTCTCACATGCATACATGACCACAGGAAAAACCATAGCCTTGACTAGACGGACCTTAGTTGGCAAAGTAATATCTCTGCTTTTGAATATGCTATCTAGGTTGGTCATAACTTTCCTTCCAAGGAGTAAGCGTCTTTTAATTTCATGGCTGCAGTCACCATCTGCAGTGATTTTGGAGCCCAGAAAAAATAAAGTCTGACACTGTCTCTACTGTTTCCCCATCTATTTCCCATGAAGAGATGGGACCAGATGCCATGATCTTCATTTTCTGAATGTTGAGCTTTAAGCCAGCTTCTTCACTCTCCTCTTTCACTTTCATCAAGAGGCTTTTTAGCGCACCTCTTCACTTTCTGCCATAAGGGTGGTGTCATCTGCATATCTGAGGTTATTGACATTTCTCCTGGCAATCTTGATTCCAGCTTGTGTTTCCTCACGTCCAGCGTTTCTCATGATGTACTGTGCATAGAAGTTAAATAAGCAGGGAGACAATATACAGCCTTGACGGACTCCTTTTCCTATTTGGAACCAGTCTGTTGTTCCATGTCAAATTCTAACTGTTGCTTCCTGACCTGCATACAGATTTCTCGAGAGGCAGGTTAGGTGGTCTGGGATTCCCATCTCTTTCAGAATTTTCCACAGTTCATTGTGATTCACACAGTCAAAGGCTTTGGCATAGTCAATCAAGCAGAAATAGATGTTTTTCTGGAACTCTCTTGCTTTTTCCATGATCCAGCGGATGTTGACAATTTGATCTCTGGTTCCTCTGCCTTTTCTAAAACCAGCTTGAACATCAGGGAGTTCATGGTTCATGTATTGCTGAAGTCTGGCTTGGAGAATTTTGAGCATTACTTTACTAGCATGTGAGATGAGTGCCATTGTGCAGTAGTTTGAGCATTCTTTGGCATTGCCTTTCTTTGGAATTGGAATGAAAACTGACCTTTTCCAGTCCTGTGGCTACTGCTGAGTTTTCCAAACTTACTGGCATGTTGAGTGCAGCACTTTCACAGCATCATCTTTCAGGATTTGAAATAGCTCAACTGGAATGCCATCACCTCCACTAGCTTTCTTCATAGTGATGCTTTCTAAGGCCCACTTGACTTCACATTCCAAGATGTCTGGCTCTAGATTAGTGATCACATCATCATGATTATCCGGGTCGTGAAGATCTTTTTTGTACAGTTCTTCCTTGTATTCTTGCCACCTCTTCTTAATATCTTCTGCTTCTGTTAGGTCCAGACCATTTCTGTCCTTTATTGAGCCCGTCTTGGCATGAAATGTTCCCTTGGTATCTCTAATTTTCTTGAAGAGATCTCTAGTCTTTCCCATTCTGTTGTTTTCCTCTATTTCTTTGCATTGATTGCTGAAGAAGGCTTTGTTATCTCTTCTTGCTATTCTTTGGAACTCTGCATTCAGATGCTTATATCTTTCCTTTTCTCCTTTGCTTTTCTCCTCTCTTCTTTTCACAGCTATTTGTAAGGCCTCCCCAGAGAGCCATTTTGCTTTTTTGCATTTCTTTTCCATGAGGATGGTCTTGATCCCTGTCTCCTGTACAATGTCACAATCCATAGTTCATCAGGCACTCTATCTATCAGATCTAGACCCTTAAATCTACTTCTCTCTTCCACTGTATAATCATAAGGATTTGTTTTAGGTCATACCTGAATGGTCTAGCGGTTTTCCCTACTTTCTTCAATAAGTCTGAATTTGGCAATAAGGAGTTCATGATCTGAGCCACGGTCAACTCCCGGTCTTGTTTTTGTTGACTGTATAGAGCTTCTCCATCTTTGGCTGCAAAGAATGTAATCAGTCCAATTTTGGTGTTGACCATCTGGTGATGTCCATGTGTAGAGTCTTCTCTTGTGTTGTTGGAAGAGGGTGTTTGCTATGACCAGTGCATTTTCTTGGCGAAACTCTATTAGTCTTTGCCCTGCTTCATTCTGCATTCCAAGGCCAAATTTGCCTGTTACTCCAGGTGTTTCTTGACTTCCTACTTTTGCATTCCAGTCCCCTATAATGAAAAGAAATCTTTTTTGGGTGTTAGTTCTAAAAGATCTTGTAGGTCTTCATAGAACCGTTCAACTTCAGCTTCTTCAGCGTTACTGTTTGGGGCATAGACTTGGATTACAGTGATATTGAATGGTTTGCCTTGGAGACGAACAGAGATCATTCTGTCGTTTTTGAGATTGCATCCAAGTACTGCATTTCGGACTCTTGTTGACCATGATGGCTATATCATTTATTCTGAGGGATTCCTGCCAGCAGTAGTAGATGTAATGGTCATCTGAGTTAAATTCACCCATTCCAGTCCATTTTAATTCGCTAATTCCTAGAATGTCAACGTTCACTCTTGCCATCTCTTGTTTGACCACTTCCAATTTGTCTTGATTTATGGACCTGACATTCCATGTTCCTATGCAATATTGCTCTTTACAGCATCGGATCTTGCTTCTATCACCAGTCACATCTACAACTGGGTATTGTTTTTGCTTTGGCTCCATCCATTCATTCTTTCTGGAGTTCCATAGGTTTTATTAAATAAGAGTATGCTCAACCTCATGGACTGTAGCCTACCTTGCTCCTTCATCCATGGGATTTTCCAGGCAAGAGTACTGGATTGGGGTGACATTTCCTTCTCCAGAGGACCTTCCCGACCCAGGGATCGAACCCGGGTCTTCTGCATTGTAGGCAGACGCTTTACCCTCTGAGCCACAAGGGAAGTTCTATATATATATATATAAAACCTAGTCTCCTTTTTTTCTCCTTCTGATAGAGCAATTTCTTTGGCTATAGAAAGAAGAATTTCACAGATTCAGATTGTCAGCCCCTCTTCCTGAATATCTGACTGTAGAACCCAAAGTTTGGTTAGTAAAACCCCTTGCTATATTAAACGCCTTCTTTCTCTGCAATCCTGACAGTCTATGCATTTCCAGGAACATAGGTTGATTTTATGTTCACAAAAAGAGAACTATGAACCCTTTAACACACTCTTCTCAATGGTAAGCGTACTCTGCATTATAATACATAGTGAATTTTCTCAAGGACTTTTCTGTATTTTACAAACAAGGACTTTTCTGTATTTTACAAACAAGGACTGAGGGTATTTGATAGATGTGGAATATAACTCACTGTAAGCTGAAGTAACCAACCTGAGGTCAAACAGCCAGTCCCTGGCCAATTTTGTTCAGAACCTTGACCTTTTAACTCTGTCTTTTGCTTTACATTATGTAGAATCCTTTCTTCCCCATGCAGCTAGGAATAAAAGAGCTTTAACAAGCATTTGAGAATGAATTGTTACCTCTTACACATCTTGATATGTAAACCCTTAACTGTCAGTGCTGAACAAGAGAATATCAAGGAAAGAAATTCAGTTGTATTGAAACACCACCCACAAATATCACAAGAACTAGAGACAGCTTTAAACTGATAAATCCTGGTACCTGTGAACTTTTTAATGGATTATGCGAGTTAAAATGAGGGTTAATTTTGAAATTAGTTGTTTATCTCTTAAAACATATTTTTTTTCCATTGAAATTTGGTTATCTGCTAATTATGTCCTTGGAAAAGAGTGGAAGAGAAAAAAAGCTATTTAAACCTTAATGGATTTAAACAATGATAATAATAGCACTATTTCAGCTACATCTCACATTGTTTCCATTGGAGAAAACATTTCAAGCTTCAGTCTCTCACACCAGGACCACTTCAGAAGCACATGTAGTTGTGGTGGTAGCAGGAAATACATAAGCAACAGGCCATGTGATAGAAAAGCTGGAAATGGAACAGGTTTTAAAATCAGTATCTTGACTCTATTTCTTCAGGTTAAGTGGCATTTTTCTATCTGTTTAACAGATGCCAGACACCTCCTGGTTTCTCTGAACTGAGAAAGAATAAGTTATTATATAGCAAGGAGGTCTGAATGGAGACCATCACCTATTCCTTGTACAGACCTGTGTTGTGTACAGGAGAGAGATGTCTCTGCTGGTGGGACAAGACCCAGTGTACCACCCAGAAAGGAAGTGAACTTGAGAAGGGAGGACACATATGTCAAGTCTGGATAAGGAATATCTTAATTTATAGAAAATACACCACTCTGGGTCCCAGTGAGAAGGAAAACATATTGAATGATGAGCCATACTCATGCCAGTGTTTTAGCACTTAACTGGGAAGTTTTGTTTTGATTCTTGGTTTTCACAAAGGACGATACTCTAGTCAATGGTTTCTCAAAGCCTTTTCAGATTTAAGATGCGGCCTTGGGCTGCAGCGCACACAAGTAGAACAGTCGAGGGAGGAGGCAAGCAAGAACCTGGCAGGGGCTTGGGGGGGTGATGCAGGCCTGAGAAGAAAGTGTCCGGGGGCCTTAGCAGGAGCCCAGCAGAATGAACTCGAGCCTGAGGTGCAGAGTGGGGCTGGCAACCAAGGTAGAAGCCACACATGCTCAAACGTCATGCTGTTTAAACTGCTTCTAGGGTAGCTTTGTGAGTGTCAGAGTGTTTAGCTAGACTGCTTTCAACATTTTCTTGCCTCTGGTCAGAATTTAGCCTGGAGAATATGGGGGAGAAAAGGCATCAGAAGGCACCACAAACTAGTTCGACCCTTCTCTTTCTTTCCTTGGATCAACACCCTTTTGGTTTTGATTTTCCTCTTTTCTCCCACCCTACTGAAAACTACTAACATAGGAAGTCATTATTTCTGATGAAAACAAGTCATGGTCCTTGGATGTGATGGGGGAGCAGATAAGGCTGAATCTTACAGTCACACTGGGAGAAGAGGAAAACGTATACAGTGAAAAAAAAAAAAGAAAAGAAAAGGTATACAGTGACTGAGACCAGGCAGAACCTGAAAAAAATATGTTGAAAATCTAGTCTTAAGCCAAACATAATAGTAGATTATACAGTCTAATCATATGGAGTTAGCATTAAATTTATTTAGCTGCTAAATGGAGATGCATACTATATATATCTAAGGATTAGAAATAGCTATTATAATAATTATTAATAATAATTTGTCTTTCTTATTCATGGCCTTGGAATCTATAAATATATTGGCATATTATGCTGTGAATTATTGTGATGTTTCTCCTTGGTTCATGCTGACTTTGCAGACAGGCCTTTAGAAAATATTTTGTACACCTCTGAGATAAGCAAGACAGTTATTGACGGGAATTTATTGCATTCTTCTACCTCTAATATTCCTCAGTAGGTAGAGGATTGTGTATCAATTAAGATCAAGGTTTCAGAGATGTAAGTAAAGACATGTTGCAAAACAATTGTGAGAACAATCATATTACAAAGAAACAGAAGAAATGCATCAACATGGGAAATCATTTAAGTCTAGAAATACCTTTCCCTCTAGAATTTAAATCTTTGATGAGAAGTTTTCTGTTTCCCTTTATGTGACTGAGACGCCTCCATGGCACACTCACAGGCAGTGATACTTATATTCTACGTGACTGAGCTTCCTATTTAAAGGAAAAAGACAAATTTTAATAACAGGTTAAAGTAAATAAAAGTTGCGCTAAAATCTGAACTTCAACCATAGACTTTCAGTGTAACAATGACCTCTGCCATATATAAGTAGGAAGAACATTCAATAGGGACGAGAGTAATTTTTCTCCTAGGTCGGTTGTTAGATATTTCAACTCCTATTGAACTTGAGAAGAGTTGTAATATTAAAGAGAGATTTGGAATAGAAGATAGAAATATGAAACTAAGATATAAATGGAATTCATTTATACAGTGGAGTATTTAAACATGAGAAATTTAAGAGCAAGGATTCTTAAAAAGTTTTAGTAAGTTAGATCTGAATTTTGAGTGCAGGGTGAGAATCAATGTACGTATCATATAATTTGGATATTGGATCTGCAAGAAAGAGAAAATTAATATGTGTTAAAAAACCTAAGATAAACCTGATGCTATTAGGCCCTTACATGTTTATTAGTTTAGTTTAATTCTCATTAAATTAATATTAATATTGAGACTATGGAAGACAAGCAAACTGAGATTCTAAAAAATCAAAAAAACATGTCTAAGATGATATGCTTTTAGTTTTAATTGCATGAAGCCATGCTCCAAATTTCTGGTATGCACAGGACAATCTGAAATTGTTCATATGTTCTTTTAGACATTTTACTAGTTGAACTATTTAAAGAAGTTTACCTTTTGCGAAGATGAAGTTTCCATCTGTTAAACAAGCTTGTTAGTCAAGATAAGTTTCGTGCTCTGCCATTTGACCTTGGGTGGAGTTGGTCCTCCCTATGGATAAGAGAGACACTAAACTGCCGTTCCCTCATCTATAAAACAGGTTCTGCATAACAGTAAAACCTTCCCATAGGGTTGTTATGAGAGTGAAATGACATGAAGTGTGTTAAGTGCTTTGAAAAGGGGTTGAAAAATAGGAAATGCTTAATTATTATCATTAATATTTTGGTTATCCTTCAGACATTGTATTGGTTTAAATGATCTGTTTTAGATTACCGAAAAATGGGAGAAGTGCTTAAATAAGACACCTATGCTACTTGCTCTTGTAAAAGTTAAACCTCTTAAAAGAAAAGTTAGGACTATTGCCAAAGTGTTGTCATAGGTAGTGATCAAAAAGGGAGCTCAATCATTCTTTTTCAGATCCCTGCTAAACCCAGATAACAAAGATGTTGGAAAGATTTCAAGTAAAATTAGATAGAAGATTATGAAGTATTGTGTCAACACACTGCATATATTGAGGATTGAAAAATGATCCAGTAATTATGTCACATTTACTTGATACTGTTAAACAGATTTTGAACACTTAAAAATTATTTTGCACTATTTTTTACTTTAACTTGCTTAATGTCTCAGCTGGATACATATGGCAATGTAACTCTCACAGGGAAATAGTTACTTTTCACTTTTTTTGAGAAAGCACTTTGAAAAGTGGAAAGTAACGCATGAGCAGAAGTGCTAAACATGTCAGCAGTGGGCTTTCTCATACGGTAAATTCTAAACACTCTAGACCTGTAAGTGCATGACAGTAAACATGTGACAATGATTCCTGGTGTCTGATTGGAAAGTAGAAAGCATCAAATAAGATTATCTGTGTGTTTCTGGAATATCCTTACAAGCAAGGATATCATAGGATGAATGGGAAAAACGAGATGTTAGATTTCCATGAATAAATCCTGATCTGCCTGCTCATAGAGCAGACATACCAGGCAGAGTCCATTGGCTCACACTCTTTGTTTTCAAATGCTTGTTTTCAATCACATTCATAAAAAGGATGGGCAGATAAGAGAGTTGAAGCAGATTGGTCCGGGTATCCAGAAGTATTTGTGTGTTTTCTTCAAATGCACCGAAATTTGTGGTATATAGGAATGTTTACAATTTTAAAGTCATGTCTTTTGACTTCCATTCAACCAAAAACTGTGAGTCTTACATTACAAGGATAATTTAATAGGAACAATGGCTTGGAAGAGGAAAGACTTTGAAATAAAAGTAATGAATTCCTCTTCTGCTCTCAGGGAGTGAGGTAGAATAGAGGCATTAATGTGAGACAACAGTTCAAATCAGATTAAGTATACCTTTCAGACAATTCATGTTATTAAAAATAACATTATTTTTAATGTTTTTTGTTTTTAATGTTTTAAAAATAACATTATTGGAGTCGTTGTAACATGTGGAAATATTGGAGTTGTCCTCATTCTGTGATATGGTTACAAGGCCTATGTTTATTGTAACTAAACATTTTGAGAAACATTCTTAGCGCTTTGAGAAACATTCTTAGCACTTCATAAAAACCAGTGATGAAAGCTAGAATGAGTAGCTAGATATTTTTAGTAATCATTTCCATGAGAAAGATAACATTAAATAACAAAAGCAACAAAATGTAAGTTTCTGTCATCACAGTTCTGTATTAGAAACAAACAGCTTTTCTTCTCTTAGCAACATTATCACAAACCCTGCTGTGCGCTGCTTCCATACAGCTACTCACTTGCTCTTCACGTGGGATAAAAAGGCTCCATAATCCAAAAAGTTCATAAGAGTGTTAGTCTCTCAGTCATGTCTGACTCTTTGTGACTCTATAGACTATAGCCCATCAGGCTCCTCTGTCCATGGGATTTTCCAGGCAAGAATACTGGAATACTGGTTACCATTTTTTTCTTCAGGGGATCTTCTCAACCCAAGAATTGAACTCAGGGATAAAACCCAGGTCTCCTGTGTTGCAGGCAGATTCTTTATTGTCTGAGCTACCAGGGAAGTCCAGAGTTCATAAAGACAACATGCAAAATTTGTAGATCATTTTACCATCATCCTTTTCACAATGTTTTATTGTTTAATAAGGATAAACCATCTCCCTTGTTTCATGGAAGAAATTTTCACATGCTGCTTACCACCCAGCTAAGGGGTGCAGATACTGCCCCATATTTAGGGTTTTATTACATGAATAAGATGTGTAGCATCCCTCACAACAATCAAATGATTCCATTTCACCTTTCCTCACCCCCGTAGTACTGTTTGGCTCCATTATAGGCATTGAAATATGATATCTGGGTGGCATTCTCAAAGTAAGAAGAGGGCTTAAATGTATCAATCTGATCACAATTAAAGGGTGAAGTGTGACCTTAGAGTGGAGTTTGGAAAAGTTGGGCAGATTTAAGACAAAAATATTACTAGTTTATTTGCAAAACTGTAGTATTGGCAATTTTATTGTATGTACAAATATTAATAGAAATAGTACATTGAAGTAATAGTCTAGGGCTACAAAATTTCATTTTGCAGTTCACCCCAAATAATTCAGTGTAACAACCAGGAGGAACATAGCATCAGTACATGTTTTATTTACAGTTTAAAATATGTCTTATTCCTCAGTTTAACACTATTTCATTTTAGTGCAGAAGTTCTCATTTGTGCACATTTTCCAGTAGTTTCTCATATGATGAATTACTGAATTGTCCCCATTGCATTTGAAGATTCCCTTAAGTGCCCCAGGCTCTGCTCCCCTACCTAGCATTGAATTCCCCATATTTTTTCATTCCTTTCAGTCATATAGCATTATGTATGGATGTCCTTTTAAGTAAGTTGAACTCTTGGAGTTTTTTCTTGTTCTTAAACTGAAAGTAGGCAGTGTTTAATATTTAGTGTCTCATCAAGGTATATGTCCATTTTTTTCTGTATTCAATTCACCAATTAAAACTTTTACTTTGGAAGAAAGAATGTATTGGTTCAATCAAAATTTAAGTGTCTGCTATGCACCAGGGACTATTCTAGGCACTGGAGATAGATTTGTGAACTAAACTGAAATCTCTGTTGTTATACAACTTATATTTTATTGTAATAATAAATAATAAAGAATATAAAGTAAAATTAAAAGTATGTAAGGTAATTGACAAGAGTTATAGAGGAAAGTAATCTTCCATATTAGGGAAACAGAGAGCGCTGGGGAAAAGGCAGTTGCTTATGAGGAGGGTTAGGATAGGTCTTGCCACAAATGTCATACTTGAGTCAATCTCCAAAAGAGATGAGTGAGGGAGCCATCAGGGTATCTTGGGAGGAGCATTCTAACTACAGGAAAAAGCAGATGGGAGCCCACCTGTTTAGGTGAAAGTGTTGGTGTGATTAGAATTGAGGGATGGCAGGAAGAATCAAAGTCTTTAGTAGGAAAAGTTTGAGTGTCGAGGGCAGGGAGCTGGGGGTGGAAAGTTGTTTACTAGTTTGTAGGATATTCTAAGGATATTAGTTTTTCTCTGGGTGAGCCAAAAGTCACTGGAATATAATAGAAGGGAATTTTAGTTTTCCCTTTAATAATGATAATGTTCTGAGAAATTAAGGAAGTATAGTTTATTTTTATAGGTTTGTTAAAACTTGCCAGTTACTCACTTTATGTAGTATATATGCATGTATGAATTTTAAAATAGATTCCTTTATGTCAAATCTGTCAGGCTTCAAAAAAAAAAATTTTTGTTTCTGGAAGCCAGAAGTTGAATTAGCCAGTTTCGCTGAGCCAATGGCATTTTACTAGCAATCAAGAAACTTAACATGAAGCACGGTTGGAGTGCTATCTGGTTGAGAAGCTATACACATTAAAGAGATTGAATTAGTCATCAGGCTCAATGAAAAGTTTCTAAGTTACAGCAGGAACTTCATAAATTCTAATAAAATGTAAATAAAATATACGTGAAAACATAATTCAATATGAAAATTTTGTTTTCACCAGTAAAAATTTCTAGAGTCTTTACAATACTTGCCAATAGTTATTTATTGCTTGCTAAGTTTAGAAACTGAATAAATTCTTTAACTTTATTAACTTAATCAGATAACTGTCCTTATTATTACCTAATAATAATATGCTATTGCCTGTACATGTTAATATCACTCCCAGTAGTAGTAGTAGTAGTGGCATCTCCATTTTAATGAAGTGAAAATTCAAACTTAAAATCGGAGAGGTCAAGTAATCTTTTTTTTTTTTTAGATATTTTTATTCTTTATGTTCAAGACTGTAGCCTACCAGGCTCCTCCATCCATGGGATTTTCCAGGCAAGAGTACTGGAGTGGGTTGCCATTTCCTTCTCCATCAAGTAATCTTTATAGAGGAGCCAGAATTGATTTCCAGTCCTAGTTTGCTGGCCTGTAGTCCATACACTATGGAAAACTGCCTCTGCTTTGTAAATTTAACAGTGGTAAACTTAGAAATCAACTTGCAAAGCTGTTGTGCATGGGAGCACTCATTGCTATGGTTCTAATATCCTCCTAACGTGTGGATGGCACATAGTAGGAGTCTATAAATCCCTCACCATTTCCCCTCATAATTGGAAAATTTTTTTCTTATTTTAAAAAGAGCAATAGAAGACCTCCCATGGAATCTATTTAAAGAGTGCACTGCATTTTTGGTAAACATATTTACAGTATTGGACCTCATTTCACAGGAAATGCTCTCCTCCTGTTGATGCTTATGACAACTCTCTCTACAGCAGCAGTGAAGACTATACACACATGACAGTGATTTTAGAGCAGAAACATATCAATCACAGTTTGTACGTATAATTTTGGAAGACGCCGTGTGCTGTACAGTGTCTCCAAGGAATATGTTTGTTCTGCAAGGAAATAAAGTACAGCTCTACAGTAAGCATTCCTGAATAGATCACCACTGTGTTCCACCTTGCACTCACAGCTCCTTGCCAAAGAGGACTTTGACCTGTATAAATCTGACAACTCTGAAACATTTGGAATCCTGACCCCTATTCCAAAAGGTTTCTCTTTTATACAACTAAAACCAGCCTCTCGTTTTCTTAGTACAACTATGCTCAGCTTCCATCTCCAAATTTTAACTTGGGATCGTGTCAGGTCAGCGTATGAACACCCATCTCCCCCAGTTACCCTATTCAACATTGGAAAGTATTTACATAAATTGTAACCTATGTCTAATAGCATCCTCAGAATCCATGTCATGGGACTAACTTATAATGAGGTATAAGTTGGCTTTCTCCAGTAAAACTAAATCTTCTTGGCTAATATCCGAGACATAGTTGTCTTGTATCAAATTCTGCTCCAGAGGATGTGGTGATACAAGTGTCAACAACAGTAAATAAATCTCCAGCTCCAGTGAAACAGTAATTTTAATAAAATATTAATTTGTCATCTACAATACTTTGCAGTTTTAAAAGGATTTCAAATATATTAATACACTCTTCACAGCAACCCAGTATAATAGATAGGATAGAAATTTCACTCACATTTTACTCATAAGGAAACTAAGACTTTGAGACAATAAGCAGCCTGTCTCAGGTTAGACACCTGGAAAGAATTAAATATGGTTTCAAGTTGAGGATTTCTGACTCTTTTTTCCAGAGCTCTTCTCACCACACCATTAAGTCTAAGTAGAAAAGTTGAAGTGAGATCACTCATACATTTGTGGGTAAAATGTAAGTACAATATTTTCTTTAGGGCCACATATAAAAGAAATCTTGAAATCATTCTTTGTATGGAAATACAGTACAGTTTCATTCTGCTCAGAGAACATTCTACAATTTTTATAGAAGATTTTTTCAGCATATCAAAAAGCTTCAAAATTTATGACTAAAAAAGGGAAACTTGTCTAACCAGCTATTAAATGACATTGTAAAATTAACAGTAATTAAAAACATATGATACTGGTATAAGATTGGCGTGGAACAGTTCAAAAACAAACCCAAATCTATTAAAGAACTTGCAATTTTCCAAAAGAAATAGAGGTGGAAGAGTTAAATTATTCAAAAATTGCTGTTAGAAAAATGATCCTTCTTTTTATCTCTCTCAAAACAGAGAATGAAATATCTTCCAAGTGGCTTAAAGAATTAAAATAAAATATACAGTATTTAACAAATTGAGATTACTGAGTATAGTTGCACAAGCTGTGTGCTGTACAACTGAGGGGTTCTATTCATGTAAACAATGATGTGAATGGCACACCCTCTTGGGTGAGCACCCTAATGTTAGCACCCTAATGTAAAAATGTAGCTAATTTTTGATTGGGGAAGGATTTTTTTTTAAATGAGAAAGCAACATAAAAACCACATTAAAAATAGACTGATAGAAATAACCACATAAACACATTTTAGTACATCAAACATCATAAAACTAAAAGGTAAGCAAGAACTGGTAAAAACATTTGCAACAAATATGATAATCCCATAGGATTTATGTATTAAATACATATAAAAATGTAATGACATAAAATTTAACTTTTATAACACTTAAATCCAAATGTCACCATTTATTACTTGTATAAATTAGGGTAATGCTAAAAGGTATAACAAAAAGACCCCCAAATGTAAAATGGCTCAAACATAGTATAAACAAGCATTCTTAACCTTTCTGTACCAGGGCCACAGTAGCAGTCCAGTCGATCTTTTCTCAGAACATTGTTTTTAAATACATAAAATAAAATTTAAAAGATCTCAAAAGAACCAGTTATATTGAAATGTAGCTATAAAATATTAAAATAACTTGTGATATGATAATAAAGGTGCTTCTTTAATAAAACATGAAATAACCAAATATAGTATCAGATTTAATTTCTACCATAATTTCAAGGTCTTGTTGAGTATGAACTAAATTTGATACCTGCTACAATTGTAGCATGATACAAAAATACCTGTCACATGTACTACTGATATTACTAGTTTGTGGCCTATGTTTGTAATAGAAAAAAATGCTAGATTGCAGTTAAGTAGAAATAACATTTTTTCCTCATTCCATGTTCACCAACTCCTAAATCTTCTCTATGGATGCCATAGAGATCCATGAGCCTCATGTGAAGGACCGCTGCCATGGATGTTTCTTGCCTGCTCATGTCATGTCCGCACAGGAAGACAGCAGGTGTGCCGGCATCAGCTGAAGGCAGTCTCAGGGAGTGATCCAGGACCAGCTGAAGGAGGCTCGCCATGTTCAGGGTGTAGCTTCCTAAGTTTCCACCATTGTTCCCATCTCGGTCAGCCAGAAGAGGAAACAGACATGGAGAGACACATGTCAGAAACTTTTATGGGCTACGCCTGGAATTGGTGCACATCATATTCTACTGACTAGAACTTGGCCACATGAACACACCTATCTGGCAAGGAAGATTGGGATATATAAATAAGATGTATGATCAGGAAGACGAGGAGAACATGAGCTTTGATGAGAAGGTAGTATTAATAACCTTTGCCAAATCATCTATCATATTAGCAATTAACGACTATCTACAATGAGATAAAGCTAGAGTGAAGATATGAGAACTGTTGTGGAAATCAACTGTATAAAAAAACATTTTGGAGAGCAAACCATCAAAATAAATTAAGGGTTTTAAAATTGTTCTTATCCCTTGATCCATTAATTTAATTTCTATGATTTGTCTTAAGAATCTTGTACAGTTGAAGGGAAAACTGCACACATTAGTCATAGCGACATTAATTTAGATAACAGTGTAGTTATTATAATTACAAAAGATAAATGCAATAACCAAAATAAATTAGCATTGTCAAGGAAATTGAGGTATGTCCATATGATAGACTATTAAGAGTTTTAGTAAGTGATAGCTGAAATTTCTTGAATGAGGATAAATGCTAGACATTGTGCCAGTCACTTTATATGCCTTAGATCCTGGCACCTACCCCATGAGATACTTTCCTTGATCCCCTTTTATGTGTGAAAAAATTGAATCTCAGCTAGACTAAGTGCTCTGTTGAGGATTATACAGCACTGGTTTAGTCTTTGCTGGTTGTACGTCTAAAATTCACTGTCTTTTCTTCCCTACTAACAGAACTCTAATTTTGTTTGGAGTTGTAATGTACTCAGCTAAAAATACTTAACCATCAGACTGACTAGCACACTTGAGGCTGCTGCTAAGTCGCTTCAGTCGTGTCCGACTCTGTGTGACCCCACAGATGGCAGCCCACCAGGCTCCCCCGTCCCTGGGATTCTCCAGGCAAGAACACTGCAGTGGGTTGCCATTTCCTTCTCCTGTGCAGTTGAGGCTGCCATGTGCCTAATTATGGTCAATGCAATTTAAGCAGAGATGGCTGTTCAAATGAAAGACTCAACTGGAATAAGTGTTCTCAAACTTTTGGCCTTTAGCTTTCCTCTTCCTTCTCTCAAGTAAGCATATGAAACCTGTATATGTAGCAGTCATCTTGTAACCATGGCTGAAAACCACAGCCTAAGGATGGCAGGACAAGAGTAAGGAGAAGCCTAGACCTTGATGGAATTCTTGAGGACTGCACCAGCCCATGTTTTCCCAAGGCCCTTAACCCTGTTTGATTAGGTCACAGAAGTTAAATTTTTTTTTTAATTGAGTGCACCCAAACATAATTCTATCTGTACAACTGGTCAGTGGCAAAATCAGACTTAAACCCAGACCTTGATGCTGGGAAAGATTGAAGGCCAGTAGAGAAGGGGACAGAGGATGAGATGGTTAGATGGCATCACTGACTCAATGGCCATGAGTTTGCGTAAACTCTGGGAGTTGGTGATGAACAGGGAAGCCTGGCGTGCTGCGGTCCATGGGGTCCCAAAGAGTCGGACACGACTGAGTGACTGAACTGAACTGAACTGAAGCCCAGATCTGTTTGACTCAAAGGCCTCTTAAGTACAATTACATGCTAATTTTCTGCTTGTTCTTTCATGTTGACTTTGAAAAGCAGGATACTAAAATCATATATGTAAGTGTGATCTCAAGTATATTAATATACATAGAATATTGGAAGAGAAGAGATCAAAATTTTGTTAATGGTTATCTCTGGGTGGCAGGATTGTAAGGGTTAATTTTTAAAATAACTTTATAAGAGGATTTCATTATTATAAATGTAATACATGCTTATTGTGGACAATTTGCAATTTAAAGGACAGAATAAAGGAAAAAATTAAATGTACTAACTTACAATTTTCCCTACATTTATATTTTCAAATTGTAGGTGCTATTTTGTGTCCTGCTGTTTTTACTTACTATTAAAGTAATTCTCATTGTTATTAAATATTTTAGAAATATCATGTTAATGGCTGCCTGTTATTCTAGTATGTGGATGAATACAGATTGTTAAAACATTTTTCAGTTGTTGAAATTTTTAATTAGTTTACGATTTTCAGTATTGAAAGAATATTCTGAAAACACTTACGTTTGTGAATCTTGGTCTTTTGACTGATCGTCTCCCTGACATAAATTCTCAGAAGTCTGACTTCTGAGAATCTTTGCTGCTTTTGTCATGAACTTTTGAGTCAGTTCTTCAGAAATATTGCACAGGTGCTTGCACTGGGTGCATATGAGGGTGTTGCATCATGTAGAGGCCTTGAGGTGCCCTCACGCCGTTCTTCATCTCCAGCTGATTGCTTGCAAGCAACTGATTAAGTGAATTTCCAGAGTGCATTATTTTATATTAGTTAAAATACCTCTTGGCAAATGGGTGAGGAAATTAATGATTGAACAAAGTATACCTATAACTAGTATGTAGGAAAATGGCAGGGCTGAAATTCCTACTACTTCAAGAAGAAGTTCTATGTCAGCCATATTGTAAGGGAATTTGGAGATGGCATAATCGGATGAAATAAGAAAGAGTTAAAAATAGACCCTCAAAAGATGAGTATTGAAATCAAGGTTTCCTCCATTATCATTAACAGCTCTGCTGCTGCTGCTGCTAAGTCACTTCAGTCACGTCCAACTCTGTGTGACCCCATAGACGGCAGACCACCAGGCTCCCCCGTCCCTGGAATTCTCCAGGCAAGAACACTGGAGTGGGCTGCCATTTTCTTCTCCAATGCATGAAAGTGAAAAGTGAAAGGGAAGTCACTCAGTCATGTCCGACTCTTCGCGACCCCATGGACCACAGCCTACCAGGCTCCTCTGTCCATGGGATTTTCCAGGCAAGAGTACTGGAGTGGGGTGCATCGCCTTCTCCGCATTAACAGCTCACCTTTCCCTAAATGTCTAAATGTACTTTTTGCCTTAAAACAGCCAATGCTAGTGAAAGATATATAGGAATATAAATAAATATTTCTACATTGAATTTATATTTTTGAAATTTTATAATTAATGAGGTGCATGGTCAAAAGCACAGGGAGCAGTTTTAAAATTAAGTAATTTATATTACTGGTTCTATTTCTATGATAGTAATTCCTTTAATAAAAATAAAAAAGCTTCTAATGACCTCAAAATTATTACTTTCTACTATATATGTTCCCTGGTGGCTTAGCTGGGAAAGAATCTGCCTGTAATGCAGGGGACCCATGTTCAGTCCCTGGATCAGGAAGATCCCCTGGAGAAGGGGATGGCTACCCACTCCAGCATTCTTGCCTGGAGAATTCTATGGACAGAGAGGCCTGGAAGGCTACATACAGTCTGTGGGGTTGCAAAGAGTCAGACACGACTGAGCCACTGACACTTATACGTGTTCAATAGGTAAGTGTAGTGAGCTGATATTTAATATAGTCAATATTGTTGTTCAGTCACTCAGTAGCGTCCGACTCTGCAACCACATAGACTGCAGCACACCAGGCCTCCCTGTCCCTCACCATCTAGCAGAGTTTGCCCAAGTTCATGTCCATTGCATTGGTGATGTCATCCAGTCATCTCATCCTCTGAGCCAGTATTGACAATATATTTCCATTTATCTACATTATTGACAACTTCATCATTTTTTTCTTATTGTATTTCAGTTTCATGGAATTGGGTTAATCACAACCTGTGTAGTTCATAATGTGCTCTCTTTACCAATCTATGCATGGCTTATGTTTTAGTTATTAATATTATTTAATTAGTTACTTTTAGTATATTAAACACTTATGAGCCTACCAGCCAAAACAAAAGCTTGAAACTTGACAATAATCTTCTACATGGTTTTGTCCAAAAACCCATTCCTTTGCTACCAGAGTTTCATTTTCATGAGGATATCAATATTTTTAATACTTTATTTCATAAGTAACATCTCCATGTTTACCCAAATTTTTAAAGCTATTTTCTAATATTCGTATTAGTTTTCAAAAGAACATTTTGATTCCTCCAAATTGAAATGGTATTTTTCAGTTCTAGAGCCTCATCTAATGTCATATATGAAATTCAGTTTAAAGGAACAGTTAGAAAAATATTAAACAGGTTTTTGTGGCTTTGTAAACAAGCATGTCTATATGATATGTCCTTTCAGATCTAGCAAATATAAAATTGCCATGTATCCACTCACTGGATCTAAGGTAATACAAGTCCAAAAGGGCTTGTAATGATAATAGGCTTGTTTTAATTCAGTAAATATGTATCAAATGTCTACCAAGTAGGAGGTATAGAGTTTGGCATTGGTACTGGTAATGGTGGTGACTTAAAATGACTTGGATAATGGTTTCTCTCCAGTGAGTTTAAATTCTAAGAGAGAGCCCAGAAACAGAACCATACATGGGGAAACTCACCATGTGGGAGGGGTAGCAGATTAGGTAAGGGGGAGAAGATGGGTTATTCAACATATGATGCTGGAATAATTGTTTAGTAATTATTTCTAAGTAATAATTGGACTTCAGTTCAGTTCAGTTGCTCAGTTGTGTCCGATTCTTTGTGACCCCATGGACTGTAGCATACCAGGCCTCGCTGTCCATCACCAACTCCCAGAGTCTACCCAAACCCATGTCCATTGAGTCGGTGATGCCACCCAACCATCTCATCCTCTGTCGTCCCCTTCTCCTCCTGCCCTCAATCCTTCCCAGCATCAGGGTCTTTTCCAATGAGTCAGCTCTTCACATCAGGTGGCCAAAGTACTGGAGTTTCAGCTTTAACATCAGTCCTTCCAGTGAACACCCAGGACTGATCTCCTTTAGGATGGATTTGTTGGATATCCTTGCAGTCCAAGGAGCTCTCAAGAGTCTTCTCCAACACCACAGTTCAAAAGCATCAATTCTTCAGCATTCAGCTTTCTTTATAGTCCAACTCTCACATCCATACCTGACTACTGGAAAACCATAGCCTTGACTAGATGGACCTTTGTTGGCAAAGTAATGTCTCTGCTTTTGAATATGCTGTCTAGGTTGGTCATAACTTTCCTTCCAAGGAGTAAGCGTCTTAATTTCATGGCTGCAGTCCCCATCCACAGTGATTTTGGAGCCCCCAAAAATAAAGTCTGACATTGTTTCCACTGTTTCCCCATCTATTTCCCATGAAGTGATGGGACTGGACACTGTGATCTTAGTTTTCTGAATGGTGAATTTTAAGCCAACTTTTTCACTCTTCTATTTCATTTTCAAGAGGCTCTTTAGCTCTTCTTCGCTTTCTGCCATAAGTGTCGTGTCATCTGCCTATCTGAGGTTATTGATATTTCTCCTGGCAATCTTGATTCCAGCTTGTGCTTCTTCCAGCCCAGCGTTTCTCATGATGTACTCTGCATAGAATTTAAATAAGCAGGGTAACAATATACAGCCTTGACAATATAAATCCTTTTCCTATTTGGAACCAGTCTGTTGTTCCATGTCCAGTTCTAACTGTTGCTTCCTCACCTGCATACAGGTTTCTCAATTACTTAACAATAAAAATTGGGATTATTTTATGTTTAAAAAACAAATTATACCTGTTTAACTCATACCAATCAAAAAAATTTTAATACAGGAGAGACAGATGTCAGCAAAAGTGTGACTCAAGATAAATAACACAAATTCTAAATATTGAGTTTAAAAAATGTTTAGGAAAGCAATTACAATTCTCAATTGTGGATGGTGTGAGAATCCAAGGAAAATGTCATATATGAACTGGGCTTTCAAGGCTGAGTGGAATTAAAATAGGAATAAGAGGCAGAGGTAGAAATGCAGGAAGAATTGTTCCAAAAGGTTGTTTTCAAGCAAAGTGACCAGTTCATCTTGGTTTGCTTGGTACTTTCCTATAAGTGGTCTTCCCTGGTGGCTCAGAGGGTAAAGCATCTGCCTGCAATGCAGGAGACCGGGGTTCAGTCCCTGGGTTGGGAAGATCCCCTGGAGAAGGAAATGGCAACCCACTCTGGTATTCTTGCCTGGAGAATCCCACGGACAGAGGAGCCTGGTGGGCTACAGTCCAGGGGTCACAAAGAGTCGGACACGACTGAGTGACTTCACTTTCACTTTTTCACTTTTCCCATAAACACTGCAAGTCCCATGTGATGGGGAAAGGGCAAATCAGGACAGTTGGTCACCTTGAAACAAAGCCATGCATTCCCTACCACTCCTCCCAATTTCCTAAGCAAAGAAATACACATAGTCCTATAAACCCAGACAGCAGGTGTCAGCTTTTGGAAACTGAACTCTGCTCTCTGGTCCCTACCACTTACTCTGAGAAGGGAGCTTGAGGATTTCAAAGTTCCCTGTGCTTCTTGGTTACCCATAGCAGCACTTTCCTTTAGGCCTACTCAGCCCCCAGACTCCTCCACTGCTGAGACATCAAATGCTAGCCTTTGTTTGATGACCACCTTCCATTCTCCCAGCCTCTCACTACCTATTGCTGGTGAGCCTTCTGACTGTTCTTATCAACACTTTTGGCCCCTCAACCCCATCCTAATTCTCCTAATCCATCACCAGCCTAGTTCTTGTTTATTGAGTCTGTCAACATACTAACATGCTTGTTGAGATAAAGCACTGTGGAGTCAGACATCCACTTCTGCCTGTTTTATTTTGTGTCCATCTCGGCTTCTTACTTCTCCACAGGAATTTACCAACAGAGTTAACTTCTCTGAACCTGTTTTCTCAGCTGGAAAATAGGAGATACTATCGCCTCCCGTTCCATATTACTCATGAAATACTGTTTTTAAAAAAGGAACAAGATTCTCAGAGTTGTATGTATGGTATGAATACACTTTTGTGTATATAAAGTCATTTTTTGCATATGAATGTTTATAAATGCAATGAAAAGAAAAAGAACCAAACTCTAAAAATGGTTAGCTTTCAGAAGGGATATGAAAAAGAGGAGAAACGTTAATAAGCAAATGATCTCCACACTCTTATCTTTGAATTGTGTGACTATTATATGATAAACTTAGGTTATTTTGGAATTAAAATATAAATGAAGACAGGATAAAAATGGACAAACATAAAAGTTTCACAGGGGAGTCAACACTTAAGTGAATCTCCATGTGTGGGGAGATAAGAAACGGAAGGATTTCCTAGGAAAATGAGTAGTGTGAGCCATGGAGTAGATAGCGCAGTGCCGCCAGGACCCTGCAGAAAACCTTAGTGATGAGGGACAGGACACAGTGAGAGCCATGTGAAGGGGAGGATCATGGGAAATGAGCCCAGAAAGATGGCCAGGGCTAGCTCTGAGTGCCCTTTGAAGGCCATAAAGTGCAATTTGAACTTTGTCCTTAAAGTGACGGGAAAGCATTGAGAAGTAAGAAGAATGGGGAAAAAATAATTATAGAAGCTGAATTTTAGAAAGGTACTATATTGTGAATTATTGTGAATAGGAGCAGTGGCTGCACAGGCACAGGGGCGCCTAGAGGAGCCATCCCACACTGAAGGTCAGGAAGGGCGGCAATGAGGAGATACCCCTCATCCAAGGTAAGGAGCAGCGGCTGTGCTTTGCTGGAGCAGCCGTGAAGAGATAACCCACGCCCAAGGTAAGAGAAACCCAAGTAAGATGATAGGTGTTGCAAGAGGGCATCAGAGGGCAGACACACTGAGACCATACTCACAGAAAACTAGTCAGTGTAATCACACTAGGACCACAGCCTTGTCTAACTCAATGAAACTAAGCCATGCGTGCAGGGCAACCCAAGACGTGTGGGTCACGGTGGAGAGGTCTGACAGAATGTGGTCCACTGGAGAAGGGGATGGCAAACCACTTCAGTATTCTTGCCTTGAGAACCCCATGAACAGTATGAAAAGGCAAAATGATAGGATACTGAAAGAGGAACTCCCCAGGTCAGTAGGTGCCCAATATGCTACTGGAGGTCAGTGAAGAAATAACTCCAGAAAGAATGAAGGGATGGAGCCAAAGCAAAAACAATACCCAGCTGTGGATGTGACTGGTGATGGAAGCAAGATCCGATGCTGTAAAGAGCAACATTGCATAGGAACCTGGAATGTCAGGTCCATAAATCAAGGCAAATTGGAAGTGGTCAAACAAGAGATGGCAAGAGTGAACGTTGACATTCTAGGAATCAGCGAACAAAAATGGACTGGAATGGGTGAATTTAACTCAGATGACCATTATATCTACTACTGTGGGCAGGAATCCTTTAGAAGAAATGGAGTAGCCATCATGGTCATCAAAAGAGTCTGAAATGCAGTACTTGGATGCATTCTCAAAAACGACAGAATGATCTCTGTTCATTTCCAAGGCAAACCATTCAATATCACAGTTATCCAAGTCTATGCCCCAACCAGTAACACTGAAGAAGCTGAACTTGAATGATTCTATGAAGACCTACAAGACCCTTTAGAACTAACACCTAAAAAAGATGTCATTTCATTATAGGGGACTGGAATGCAAAAGTAGGAAGTAAAGAAACACCTGGAGTAACAGGCAAATTTGGCCTTGGAATGCAGAATGAAGCAGGGCAAAGACTAATGGAGTTTCGCCAAGAAAATGCACTGGTCATAGCAAGCACCCTCTTCCAACAACACAAGAGAAGACTCTACACATGGACATCACCAGAGGTCAACACCAAAACCGGATTGATTATATTCTTTGCAGCCAAAAATGGAGAAGCTCTATAGAGTCAACAAAAACAAGACCAGGAGCTGACTGTGGCTCAGATCATAAACTCCTTATTGCCAAATTCAGACTCAAATTGAAGAAAGTAGGGAAAACTGCTAGACCATTCAGGTATGACCTAAATCAAATCCCTTAAGATTATACAGTGGAAGTGAGAAATAGATTTAAGGTCCTAGATCTGATAGATAGAGTGCCTGATGAACTATGGAATGAGGTTCGTGACATTGTACAGGAGACAGGGATCAAGGAGATTGTGGACAGGATCCATCCCCATGGAAAAGAAATGCAAAAAAGCAAAATGACTCTCTGGGGATGCTTTAGAAATAGCTGTGACAAGAAGAGAAGTGAAAAGCAAAGGAGAAAAGGAAAGATATAAGCATCTGAATGCAGAGTTCCAAAGAACAGCAAGGAGAGATAAGAAAGCCTTCTTCAGCGATCAATGCAAAGAGAGGAAAAGAACACAATGGGAAAGACTAAAGATCTCTTCAAGAAAATTAGAGATATCAAGGGAACATTTCATGCAAAGATGGGCTCGACAAAGAACAGAAATGGTATGGACCTAACAGAAGCAGAAGATACTAAGAAGAGGTGGCAAGAATACACAGAAGAACTGTACAAAAAAGATCTTCACTACCCAGATAATCACGATGGTGTGATCACTCATGTAGAGCCAGACATCCTGGAATGTGAACTCAAGTGGGCTTAGAAAGCATCACTACGAAGAAAGCTAGTGGAGGTGATAGAATTCCAGTTGAGCTATTTCAATTCCTAAAAGATGATGCTGTAAAAGTGCTGCACTCAATATGCCAGCAAATTTGGAAAACTCAGCAGTAGCCGCAGGACTGGAAAAGGTCAGTTTTCATTCCAATCCCAAAGAAGGGCAATGCCAGAGAATGCTCAAACTACCGCATAATTGCACTTATCTCACATGCTAGTAAAGTAATGCTCAAAATGCTCCAAGCCAGGCTTCAGCAATATGTGAACTGTGAACTTGCTGATGTTCAAGCTGGTTTTTGAAAAGGCAGAGGAACCAGAGAGAAAATTGTCAACATCTGCTGGATCATGGAAAAAGCAAGAGAGTTCCAGAAAAACATCTATTTCTGCTTTATTGACTATGCCAAAACCTTTGACTGTGTGGATCACAATAAACTGTGGAAAATTCTGAGAGAGATGGGAATACCAGACCACCTGACCTTCCTCTTGAGAAATCTGTATGCAGGTCAGGAAGCAACAGTTAGAACTGGACATGGAAGAACAGACTGGTTCCAAATAGGAAAAGGAGTACGTCAAGGCTGTATATTGTCACCCTGCTTATTTAACCTCTATGCAGAGTACATCTTGAGAAATGCTGGGCTGGAAGAAACACAAGCTAAAATCAAGATTGCCAGGAGAAATATCAATAATCTCAGATATGCAGATGACACCACCCTTATGGCAAAAAGTGTAGAGGAGCTAAAGAGCCTCTTGATGAAAGTGAAAGAGGAGAGTGAAAAGGTTGGCTTTAAGCTCAACATTCAGAAAATGAAGATCATGGCATCTGGTCCCAACACTTCATGGGAAATAGATGGGAAAACAGTGGAAACAGTGTCAGACTTTATTTTTCTGGGCTCCAAAATCACTGCAGATGGTGACTGTAGCCATGAAATTAAAAGACGCTTACTCCTTGGAAGAAAAGTTATGAGCGACCTAGATAGCATATTCAAAAGCAGAGACATTACTTTGCCGACTAAGGTCCATCTAGTTAAGGCTATGGTTTTTCCAGATGTCATGTATGGATGTGAGTGTTGGACTGTGAAGAAAGCTGAGTGCAGAAAAATTGATGCTTTTGAACTATGGTGTTGGAGAAGACTCTTGAGAGTCCCTTGGACTGCAAGGAGATCCAACCAGTCCATTCTGAAAGAGATCAACCCTGGGATTTCTTTGGCAGGAATGATGCTAAACCTGAAACTCCAGTACTTTCGCCACCTCATGCGAAGAGTTGACTCATTGGAAGACTTTGATGCTGTGAGGGATTGGGGGCAGGAGGAGAAGGGGATGACAGAGGATGAGATGGCTGGATGGCATCACTGACTCGATGGATGTGAGTCTGAGTGAACTCGCGGTGTTTGTGATGGACAGGGAGGCCTGGTGTGATGCGATTCATGGGGTCGCAAAGAGTTGGACACGACTGAATGATTGTACTGAACTGAACTGAACTGATAGGGGTGGGCAATACTATAGATTTTATTTATTTATTTATTTTTTCATTTATTTGGCTGTTCTGGGTCTTAGTTATGGCATGTGGGATCTGTTCAGTTTAGTTCAGTTCAGTCGCTTAGTCGTGTTCGACTCTTTGTGGCCCCATTAATCGCAGTCGCCATCTCCCAGAGTTCACTTAAATTCATGTCCATTGAGTCGTTGATGCCATCCAGCCATCTCATCCTCTGTCGTCCCCTTCTCCTCCTGCCCCCAATCCCTCCCAACATCAAAGTCTTTTCCAATGAGTCAACTCTTCGCGTGAGGTGGCCAGAGTACTGGAGTTTCAGCTTCAGCATCATTCCTGCCAAAGAAATCCAGGGCTGATCTCCTTCAGAATGGACTGGTTGGATCTTCTTGCAGTCCAAGGAACTCTCAAGAGTCTTCTCCAACACCGTAGTTCAAAAGCATCAATTCTTGGCGCTCAGCTTTCTTCACAGTCCAACTCTCATATCCATACCTGACCACTGGAAGAAGCATAGCCTTGACTAGATGGACCTTTGTTGGCAAAGTAATGTCTCTGCTTTTGAATATGCTATCTAGATTGGTCATAACTTTTCTTCCAAGGAGTAAGTTGGTCTTTAATTGAGACATTTGTGATCTAGGTCCATCCTGGGCTCCCTGCATTGGGAGCATGGAGTGTTAGCTCCTGGATCACCAGGGAAGTCTCAAGACTGTAGGTTTGAAAAGGAAATCATAAACATTTTCAGTATTCACAAGAAGGTTGATGAGGCCCAATTTATTAGCAGAGACCATGTAATATGTCATTTTATGCTGTGATTAAAATATTAATAGTGTTTTATTGAGATATTTATTTCCAGCTAACATTTATTTAGCCAAGATTAAAACCTTGGGTAAGAATTATAAATGGATATGTCATTTATTTCTTAAAACTTCATAAGGTATAACAGTCTGTTAATATTCCTAACATTATAAATCAGGAAACAGAGACTCAGAGGGGTTAAGATTTTTGCCCAAGCACACCTAGCTGATAAATGGTGTGGCCATAATTTGAATCCATAGAGCCTGGTTCCCTGGCCACACTTTCAAATGTTGGGTCATAAAGCCTATCCTTAGAGTTTCCTCAATGTCAAAGAAAAGTTGCTCTGGACAGAATTAAATTGGTAAGGAAAACTTTAAGACTATAGCAGTGGGGAGAGAGACTGAACTCAACTCCAC
This sequence comes from Capra hircus, assembly GCF_001704415.2. NCBI lineage: Eukaryota > Metazoa > Chordata > Mammalia > Artiodactyla > Bovidae > Capra > Capra hircus. The sequence goes on from NC_030814.1 coordinate 23,239,080, forward strand.
TGAAACAGGGTGGAGGGTTTTTAAGTACTGGGGTAAGCTAGTGAAGGAAGTACTGAAGGGTAACAGCGGAAGGTTGGTCCGTGTGACTGGGCCATCTATATTTGTTAATTGTTTCTTGTTCAAGGTAGACTCCATCTTCCCACCAAGATGGGAAGTCAGAGGTGCTATGTTCCTCGGTGCTTATTGAAAAGGATGGCTCCTATGTTCTTAAGGAAGACATTCTGGGTTATAAAATTGTCAAGAGTCTAGAAGACTACTTATCACAAAGGTGCAGATAAGGAATTTATAATTCCAAATTTTCTAAAGCAAATGCTCAAAGAAAAGGGAAGGCCAGGGCCTCGTGTCAGATGAAGTCTGTCTAAAGTATAGTCAAGCTGAGAGGAACATTATGATCTTCTTGATCATCAATTATTCTGGAGTATGGGATGCAGTAGAATGCAGTGTGTTCGCCTTAATCCACTGGGAGAATTCCTCTGGAATGGCATATAAATCTCTGTTATATATAAAATCCATTAAAAATTATATTATACACATGTGTATGCTAAAAGTTAACACACCAATATACATTGCACAATATAATCCACATCATCAAAGTAAAAATGTCTTATTTTATAGACATTTTAAAACAGTGGATATTAATTAATGAGATCATTTAATGTTATTGATTAAGATAATAGTATTTTTTTTTTAGTATTTGTTGTATGCCAGATATGAAGGTAAATTCTTTCTCATATAGTAATTACTTTCTTATATACTCCTAAGATCAATCCTGGGAGGTAGCTACAATAATTATCTTCATTTTATGAGTGAGGAAACTGGTTCTGAGAAGGTCACATAATTTATAGTCTTTTTGAGCCCTAAGTGGGCCTGGCTACCTATGGCAACCCACTCCAGTATTCTTGCTGGGAAAATCCCATGGATGGAGGAGCCTGGCTGGCTGTAGTCCCTAGGGTCACAAAGAGTCGGACATGACTGAACAGCTGCGTACACACCTAGTTTGTGAGACCCAGGGGAAAATGAACGTGTAGGACTTCTTGTTCAAAAATTATTGGGCATCATAAGGTGACAACAGAAGATTAAACCAAAGGGCCCTTCTAAGGACAGGGTACTGAATGACTGCAGGTCTTATGCCTGTCAAACTAGCCCCGCCCTTAGGTTAGTGCTTTCAGCCTTGAAGCTGTTTTCTATCTTTCCTGAATAAGTTACTCAGTATCGAGGTTGTTAGGGATAGCCAGAGTTCATAAGTAGTGATCAGTTGATCTTTTTCAATGCCTGGAGAAAAGAAACTTTCTCACAGTCAGGATTTGGATATTTAATTCCACCCATATCAGCTTTCTATAAAGAAACTGATGCTTTTGAACTGTGGTGTTGGAGAAGACACTTGAGAATCCCTTGGACAGCAAGGAGATCGAAACAGTCCATCCTAAAGGAAATCAGTCCTGAATAGTCATTGGAAGGACTGATGCTGAAGCTGAAACTTCAATACTTTGGCCATCTGATGCGAAGAACTGACATACTAGAAAAGACCCTGATGCTGGGAAAGAATGAAGATGGGAGGAAAAGGGGACAACAGAGGAGGAGATGGTTGGATGGCTGCCGGGAGCCAGCACAGGCCATCCCACCCATGACAAGGTCATGCGGAAGAGACCTGATAAGCAAGGCTTCAGGACTCGAGGGGCTCCCTAGACCAGCTTGAGCATCTACCCCCAAACCAGAATCTGTCTATCTTACTATTTTGTGCCTTTCACCAACTCTCCTGACATTAACAGAGGGCTATCCCTGACCACCTTTCTCTGGAAAAAATCAACTTAGGGCTCTAGCTAATAAGTCTCCTGGACATGAGAGGAATATTTCAAATCAAACCCGTTCTGTTAGCATTCTAGCTTGCCTGGCAGGTTTATCCAGACTCTTGCAGCTATGCATGTGATTGTTCACAGCCCCCCAACTGTGAGAGCACGAGAAGCCTAAAACATAGAGCCTTTCAAAGAGTTAAAAGTTATTAGAGTAGTTCTGGTTTAGGATTTCATTATTGGGCCAATGCTTGTTGCTAAGTTCCCATATCTCTTATCCACTGTGCACCTGGGAGTGCATTAGTTAACATAGTTGGAATGTAAGAAAAACAAGTGTAGCCTTGAAATTAACCATATCAGATCTTTGAGCTAATTGGTTCTTTCTTGTAACTCACTGCACCTTTGCTCTGTGAGAAATGTAACTCTGTTTAGCATTTTCTGGGGCTGACATAGTTTAGAAATATAAAGAAAAAACACTTTGAGGGAAAATAAGTTTTCTGGTTGAGCAGCCTTTATCAAAAGAGGGTCATAAAATGTCCACAGGCCTCCAAGGCCAGAAGATAATGTACACAACATCATTTGTGGGAAAAGTATGCAGAAAAAATCCTGGCTTCGATAAGGGCAAAACTGCTGGAGTGTTTGGGCTGATTCTGCATGACCTTGCATCTTTCATTTCCCTCTATGTACAAGTCAAGGTATAAAATTCCCTTTTGAAAATAAAGTTAGGGGCCTCACTCGCCGAAGAATTTTGGTCTCCCTGTGTCTTTCTCTTTTTTTCCCCCTTTTTTTCTTTCTTTCTCTCTCTTACTCTCTTTTTCAGCCTCTTCCTCGCCTCTATTTTCTTATCTACAACATTCTTTCTTTATCTCTCTCTCTAAATCAGTTTCTTCACCAACGCCGTTTCTCCTGAGGGTTCCCCTGGATCCTGCAGGGGCTGGACCCCAGCAGATGGCACCACCAACTCGATGGACATGAATTTGCATAAGCTCCAGGAGTTGGTGATGGACAGGGAAGCCTGGCATACTGCAGTCCATGGGGCTGCAGAGAGTTGGACACGACTGAGCAACTGAACTGAACTATATCATACAGCTTGTCAGTGAGCATCAACGTATTAGAAGATATGAAACTATTTACTGATCCTGTCTGAAAATAATAAATATCTGGAACAAAGGAGGATCTTCCCGTACAAAGGAAAACTATAGCTAAATACTAGCTTATATTCTGTGGTCACCTGATGCGAACAGCCGACTCATTGGAAAAAGTCCCTGATGCTGGCAAAGACTGAGGGCAGAAGAGAGCATCAGAGGCTGAGATGGCTGGATGGTATCACTGATGCAATGGACATGAACTTGGGCAAACATTGGGAGATGGTGAGGCACGGGGAGGGCTGGTGTGCTGCAGTCCATGGGGTTGCAAAGAGTTGGACTCGACTGCGTGGCTGAACAACAGCATACTATGGCCCCTTTCACAATATATTACTCTGTCTGGTTAGAACTAACCTTGGAAGACAACATGCTATATTTAGATGACAAAGAATATTAGCAATACAAACAAACAGTGTTTTCATCATTAAAGAGAAAGATATAGTACTGAGGCTACTGCCAGAAGATGGGTATATTAGTAGTAAAGTTTTAAAAACTTATTCATACTGAAGCCCAGCATGGTTGAGTAGCGTTAAATGAAGATGCTTTCCAGAGTAAAATTGCTTTATTCCTGGAGTCGAGTACTATCCAAAGTGACTATTATTCTCAGTAGATGAGTTATTGTGGCTTAGTTCAGTTCAGTTCAGTTCAGTCACTCAGTCGTGTCCGACTCTTTGTGACCCCATGAATCGCAGCACGCCAGGCCTTCCTGTCCATCACCAACTCCCAGAGTTCACTCAGACTCACGTCCACTGAGTCAGTGATGCCATCCAGCCATCTCATCCTCTGTCGTCCCCTTCTCCTCCTGCCCCTAATCCCTCCCAGCATCAGAGTCTTTTACAATGAGTCAACTCTTCGCATAAGGTGGCCAAAGTACTGGAGTTTCGGCTTTAGCATCATTCCCTCCAAAGAAATCCCAGGGCTGATCTCCTTCAGAATGGACTGGTTAGATCTCCTTGCAGTCCAAGGGAATCTCAAGAGTCTTCTCCAACACCACAGTTCAAAAGCATCAATTCTTCAGCGCTCAGCTTTCTTCACAATCCAGATCTCTTAAGTAACATTTTATTGTAAATGGCACCTACAGAAAGTAGTAGATTTAGATTTCATTATAAAAGAGGTTAATTTTCATTGTGAAAGTTCTCTTTGCTTTTTAATAGAGATGAAACCAATATGAAGCTAGTGAAAATGGATGTGTTAGTTGCCCTGTTGTCTCCAACTCTTTGTGACCCTGTGGACTGTAGCCCACCAGGCTCCTGTGTCTGTGGAATTCTCCAAGCAAGAATATTGTAGTGGGTAGCCATTCCCTTTTCCAAGGAATCTTCCTGACCCAGGGATCGAACCTGGGTCTCCTACATTACAGGCAAATTCTTTACTGTCTGAGCCACCAGGGAATCCCCAACATAGACCACAGATGATCTCAAATGTGAATAGAGGTAAAGATTATACATATGAAGTTCTTTTTAAGATGAGCTCCTTGGAACACTTATATGAATTCTGCAATCAAAACTTTGTCATTTGGGGGGCTTCCCTGGTTGCTCAGTGGTAAAGAATCTGCCTGCCAACACAGGGGAAATGAGTTTGATCCCTAATCTGGGAAGATCCCACATGCTGTGGGGAAACCAAACCCATGTGTGATAACTCCTGAAGCCCATGCGCCAAGACTGGAGAGTAGTCCCCACTCACCACAACTAGAGAAAAAGCCCTTGCAGCAGTGAAGACCCAACAGCCATAAATAAATAAATATTATTAAAAAAATTTGTCGTTGGGATAGACAAGAGGCGGTGGTCAGGGCAACACGTATTCCTTGACTGTTGTTTGGCATTTTGTGTCATTTTTTAAAAAATGACTTGTCTTCCCATCTGAATGTATTAACAAAATGTTAAGCAAATTTCTTAAATATCATTATGATCCTGGTCTTAAATATAAATATTTTTCTTCAAAAACATGCAACTTTCTTATATATTATAGTTTTTAAATAACTTTCCTAAGATATAATTGGCATATAATAAACTACACATACTTGAAGCATAGGACTTAAGTTTTGAAATATGTATTTACCCATGAGAATATCACAAAAAGCAAGACAGTAAACATAACTAGTCCTCCTCAGAATTTTCCCCTGCTCCTCAGTAGCCTCTTATTTCCTCATACCCAACCTATTCTTACCTTATTCTCCAGACAATCACTGATCTGCTTTCTGTCACTAGAGATTTGTTTGCAATTTTTAAAGAATTTTGTATAAATGGAATCATACAATGTATACTCCTTTTATTAAGCATAATAGTTTGAGATTCATCTACATTGTAGCTTGAATCAGTAATTCATTCCTTTTAATCACCAAATAGTATTTTACTGTATGGAAATAGAATTTTTATTTATCTGTTCACCTGTGAACAATTGTGTTGTTTCTAGTTTGGGGCTACTACATATAAAACTACTGTGAACATTTTGCATAGTAAACTTTGATGAATAGCTGTATTTGTTTTTCTTGACTAGATACTTAGCATGAAATGAATGAAGCATTTTATAGACGTATATTTAAAATTTAAGAAACTACCAAACTATTTTAAAAAGTGGGTTAACAATTTTTTATATTCCAACCAGCCATGTAAGAGAGTTCCAGTCACTCCACATGCTTGCCAACAGTTGTAGTAAATGCAATCTATATCTTTTATGTAAAAGCTAGAATCTTAGTATTCACATCAGATACTATTTATTGATAATAAACATATGAAACACAATTCATTTGAAGAGGTTAGAGGACAGAGGCAAATATCTATATTTCAAAGGCATCTTGAGAAATCTGTCAGCTTTCTGTTAGTTTTCCTTGTCTCAGTATCCAGAATAAAAATGATCACAACAAATTTCTTTTTTTTTTATTGTAGCTTTATAGTAAACTTTGGTTTTTTATTTTTTAAATTTTAAAATCTTTAATTCTTACATGCGTTCCCAAACATGAACCCCCCTCCCACCTCCCTCCCCATAACATCTCTCTGGGTCATCCCCATGCACCAGCCCCAAGCATGCTGTATCCTGCGTCAGACATAGACTGGCGATTCAATTCTTACATGATAGTATACATGTTAGAATGCCACTCTCCCAAATCATCTCACCCTCTCCCTCTCCCTCTGAGTCCAAAAGTCCGTTATACACATCTGTGTCTTTTTTCCTGTCTTGCATACAGGGTCGTCATTGCCATCTTCCTAAATTCCATATATATGTGTTAGTATACTGTATTGGTGTTTTTCTTTCTGGCTTACTTCACTCTGTATAATCGGCTCCAGTTTCATCCATCTCATCAAAACTGATTCAAATGAATTCTTTTTAACGGCTGAGTAATACTCCATTGTGTATATGTACCACCGCTTTCTTATCCATTCATCTGCTGATGGACATCTAGGTTGTTTCCATGTCCTGGCTATTATAAACAGTGCTGCGATGAACATTGGGGTACATGTGTCTCTTTCAATTCTGGTTTTCCTCGGTGTGTATGCCCAGCAGTGGGATTGCTGGGTCATAAGGTAGTTCTATTTGCAATTTTTTAAGGAATCTCCACACTGTTCTCCATAGTGGCTGTACTAGTTTGCATTCCCACCAACAGTGTAGGAGGGTTCCCTTTTCTCCACACCCTCTCCAGCATTTATTGCTTGCAGATTTTTGGATCGCAGCCATTCTGACTGGTGTGAAGTGGTACCTCATTGTGGTTTTGATTTGCATTTCTCTAATAATGAGTGATGTTGAGCATCTTTTCATGTGTTTGTTAGCCATCCGTATGTCTTCTTTGGAGAAATGTCTATTTAGTTCTTTGGCCCATTTTTTGATTGGGTCATTTATTTTTCTGGAATTGAGCTGCATAAGTTGCTTGTATATTTTTGAGATTAGTTGTTTGTCAGTTGCTTCATTTGCTATTATTTTCTCCCATTCAGAAGGCTGTCTTTTCACCTTGCTTATATTTTCCTTTGTTGTGCAGAAGCTTTTAATTTTAATTAGATCCCATTTGTTTATTTTTGCTTTTATTTCCAGAATTCTGGGAGGTGGATCATAGAGGATCCTGCTGTGATTTATGTCTGAGAGTGTTTTGCCTATGTTCTCCTCTAGGAGTTTTATAGTTTCTGATCTTACATTTAGATCTTTAATCCATTTTGAGTTTATTTTTGTGTACGGTGTTAGAAAGTGATCTAGTTTCATTCTTTTACAAGTGGTTGACCAGTTTTCCCAGCACCACTTGTTAAAGAGATTGTCTTTACTCCATTGTATATTCTTGCCTCCTTTGTCAAAGATAAGGTGTCCATATGTGTGTGGATTTATCTCTGGGCTTTCTATTTTGTTCCATTGATCTATATGTCTGTCTTTGTGCCAGTACCATACTGTCTTGATGACTGTGGCTTTGTAGTAGAAGTCAGGCAAGTTGATTCCTCCAGTTCCATTCTTCTTTCTCAAGATTGCTTTGGCTATTCGAGGTTTTCTGTATTTCCATACAAATCTTGAAATTATTTGTTTTAGTTCTGTGAAAAATGTGGCTGGTAGCTTGATAGGGATTGCATTGAATTTGTAAATTGCTTTGGGTAGTATACTCATTTTCACTATATTGATTCTTCCGATCCATGAACATGGTATATTTCTCCATCTATTAGTGTCCTCTTTGATTTCTTTCATCAGTGTTTTATAGTTTTCTATATATAGGTCTTTAGTTTCTTTAGGTAGATATATTCCTAAGTATTCTATTCTTTTCGTTGCAATGGTGAATGGAATTGTTTCCTTAATTTCTTTTTCTACTTTCTCATTATTCGTGTATAGGAATGCAAGGGATTTCTGTGTGTTGATTTTATATCCTGCAACTTTACTATATTCATTGATTAGCTCTAGTAATTTTCTGGTGGAGTCCTTAGGGTTTTCCATGTAGAGGATCATGTCATCTGCAAACAGTGAGAGTTTTACTTCTTCTTTTCCAATCTGGATTCCTTTTATTTCTTTTTCTGCTCTGATTGCTGTGGCCAAAACTTCCAGAACTATGTTGAATAGTAGCGATGAAAGTGGACACCCTTGTCTTGTTCCTGACTTTAGGGGAAATGCTTTCAATTTTTCACCATTGAGGATAATGTTTGCTGTGGGTTTGTCATATATAGCTTTTATTATGTTGAGGTATGTTCCTTCTATTCCTGGTTTCTGGAGAGTTTTTATCATAAATGGATGTTGAATTTTGTCAAAGGCCTTCTCTGCATCTATTGAGATCATCATATGGTTTTTATTTTTCAATTTGTTAATGTGGTGAATTACATTGATTGATTTGCGGATATTGAAGAATCCTTGCATCCCTGGGATAAAGCCCACTTGGTCATGGTGTATGATCTTTTTAATGTGTTGTTGGATTCTGATTGCTAGAATTTTGTTAGGATTTTTGCATCTATGTTCATCAGTGATATTGGCCTGTAGTTTTCTTTTTTTGGATCACAACAAATTTCAAATAGACATTATTATAGTGATAGATACTATTTATTTATGAATATAGGGGTCACAAATAAGTCCATCAGAACTATAGGTAAAGGTCCAAAAGGAAACAAATTAGAGGAAATACAACTTCTCAGAATATAAGACTGTAACTAGTGTGGTTCAGTTATATGCATCAGCTGAGTAAAGTGTCTATGTGATAAGGACATTGTGATTCGGTTAGGGTGGCATGTTTTTGGTCTCTTAAATGTGTTTGTATTGGGGATCCAACCAGTCCTTCCTAAAAAAATCAGTCCTGAATGTTCATTGGAAGGACTGATGTTGAAGCTGAAACTCTAATATTTTGGCCACCTGATGTTAAGAGCTGACTCATTTGAAAAGACCCTGATGCTGGTAAAGACGGAAGGTGAGAGGAGAAGGGGACGACAGAGGATGAGGTGGTTACGTGGCATCACAGATTCAATGGACATGAGTTTGAGTAAACTCTGGGAGTTGGTGATGGACCAGGAGGCCTGGCATGCTGCAGTCAATGGAGTCACAAAGAGTCGGACATGACTGAGCAACTGAACTGAACTGATTGGACTCAATATAATCTTATCATTAGCCTGACCAGTGAGACCAATAATTTTGGTTTAGTTTCTATTAAAGGACAGAAGCTATTTTGTCAAGATACAAAGGCTATGGTTTTTCCAGTGGTCATGTATGGATGTGAGAGTTGGACTGTGAAGAAAACTGAGCGCTGAAGAATTGATGATTTTGAACTGTGGTGTTGGAGAAGCCTCTTGAGAGTCCCTTGGACTGCAAGGAGATCCAACCAGTCCATTCTAAAGGAGATCAGCCCTGGGATTTCTTTGGAGGGAATGATGCTGAAGCTGAAACTCCAGTACTCTGGCTACCTCACTCGAAGAGTTGACTCATTGGAAAAGACTCTGATGCTGGGAGGGATTAGGGGCAGGAGGAGAAGGGGACGACAGAGGATGAAATGGCAGGATGATATCACCGACTCGATGGATATGAGTTTGAGTGAACTCCAGGAGTTGGTGATGGACAAGGGAGGCTTGGTGTGCTGCGATTCGTGGGGTTGCAAAGAGTCGGACACGACTGAGCAACTGAACTGAACTGAACTGAAAGTAGATACAAGATCTCATTTCAAAACTTATAAAGGTAAGAATCAGAAAATATCTGGTGTATGTTTCTCTTACTGATTGATCTAAAAAACACATGGATCAACTCATGAGTAGTGCCGTGTGGGTGGTATTCCCAATCCAAGGGTTTTGGCCCTTACAAAGCAACTGAATATCAGTTCAGTTCAGTCACTCAGTTGTGTCTGATTCTTTGCGACCCCATGAATCGCAGCACGCCAGACCTCCCTTTCCATCACCAACTCCTGGAGTTCACTCAGACTCACGTCCATCGAGTCAGTGATGCCATCCAGCCATCTCATCCTCTGGCATCTCCTTCTCTTCCTGCCCCCTATCCCTCCCAGCATCAGAGTCTTTTCCAATGAGTCAGCTCTTCGCATGAGGTGGTCAAAGTACTGGAGTTTCAGCTTTAGCATCATTCCTTCCAAAGAACACCCAGGACTGATCTCCTTCTGAATGGACTGGTTGGATCTCCTTGCAGTCCAAGGGACTCTCAAGAGTCTTCTCCAACACCACAGTTCAAAAGCATCAATTCTTAGGTGCTCAGCTTTCTTCACAGTCCAACTCTCACATCCATACATGACCACTGGAAAAACCATAGCCTTGACTAGATGGACCTTTGTTGACAAAGTAATGTCTCTGCTTTTGAATATGCTATCTAGGTTGCTCATAACTTTTCTTCCAAGGAGTAAGCGTCTTTTAATTTCATGGCTGCAGTCACCATCTGCAGTGATTTTGGAGCCCAGAAAAATAAAGTCTGACACTGTTTCCACTGTTTCCCCATCTATTTCCCATGAAGTGATGGGACCAGATGCCATGATCTTACAAACAATGATTATTCAGGTGTCTGTCTACAGAGATGAAGGGGTTACAGTCATTTTTCCTCATCTTCTCTGAGTGCTGTTAGCAATGATATATGTCTACGTAACTCCATTTTGAAAAGTTGAATTGTATGATGAAATTCAATTCGTAATTTATTTCATCATGATTATAAAATGTAATCATAGACTCCTATGATCTTACAGTTAGAAGAGATAGAAATAGCTCCTGAGAAAGTCCATTTTGCTTCGAGAGTGTTTGTGTTTTATTTTTTAAGATTTATTTGTTTATGTTTGACTGTGGTGGGTCCTCGTCGCTGCATGCGGGCTTTCTCTAGTGGTGAGCAGCGTCTACTCTTCATTGTGGTGTGCCAGCTTCTCATTGCAGTGGCTTCTCTTGCTGCAGAGCACAGGCTCTAGAGACATGGCTTCAGTAGTTGCAGCTCATGGGCTCTGGAGTGTGCGCTCTGTAGCTGTGGCACAGAGGTTTAGTTGCTCCATGGCATGTGGGATCTTCCTGGACTAGGGATCTAACCAGTGTGCCTTACATTGCAAGACAGATTCTTAACCCCTGGATCACCAAGGAAGTCCTTGCAGAGTGTTTAATAGATAGAAGGTGCTTCTTTTTGTGGTGCTGAAATTTACCTCCTGGCCATTTCTTTTAAACTCATGGAAGATTTCCTACTGCTAAAGAAGACATTTACTGAAAGAAGGATGTAAAAATGTCATGAAGAGAATGTGAGTTTGACTTATCCTTCCACCACTTACTTTAGGTTTTTTTTTTTTTTTTTACAAGTCCTAGGTAATATTTATCTTCTTGAACCTCTGTTTCTTTACCTCATGAAGTAGAGATAATAACAACTACATCTTAGAGTTGTTTGAATGCTAAATGAAATTATTATATGCACAGTCCCTATTTAGTAATCACTAGTTCCAACTATATTACCTTTGTCACCCCAGTGAACCTGATAACCTAGCTTAACTTAGATCAGGCTTTGTCTTGGCAAAATATATTATTTCTGACGCTATTTGATCATGCTTCATTTTTAGTAACCTCCAACATTGATATTTTTAGTGAGAATTGAGCGTTTTAATTTGAGTGCTTCCAAATAATCTATTTTGTTCTTTAGTTCCTTTTCAGTCTTTATCTTCTAAAATTGCAAAGAATGTCTGAGTAAGAGCTATTATATAAAAAACAGACAAACAAGAATTTTACATAATGGCCTGTTAAATATACCGTACTCTTCTTTTGGCTACAAAAGGCTAGCTACAATAGTCTCAGTGCCTATCTATCTATCTATCTATCTATCTAATCTCCAAATGATTTACCTCTCACTGTGATCACAAATCAGCCATATTCCAAATAGATGTTCCCAGCGAATCAACAGTAAATACATTAAATACTAGTCTTGTTGACTACAGAAGAACTGGGATGAACTCGTCAAACCCAATGAGAAAATTAGTGATGTCTATTTATCTGTCTGATGCAATAGTGCCTGTGTGTGAAATACCCAAACTCTCATTGCATGCCTACTGTCAGAATCTGTTGACAACACACTTAATCACTGAATTCTCTTTGTTTGGGAAGCTTCACTCATTTTCACTGATATTTTCTTTTCTAATGTATCTTACTCATGCCTTTCAAGGTATCCACAAAGCTGTCAATTTTCTGATATGCTCTTCTTTCTCTGAATGTATACTTTCCTGATGGTACCCAATAACTAAAAAATAAGTAAAACTAGCACTAGGGCTCTAGGAGAATCCTTTCAACCTAACCAGTCTGATTTTATAAATTTTTAAGTGGTCAATTTTTTTTTTGTTTTTCTTACTATAATTAAAATTGCCAGTTACCAAGGAGACAAGTGAAAGTCTAAGGCAAAGCAAAAACAGAAATATTCAATATCTGTGGTTTATAATCCAGATAATTTACACTGTTTACAAAATTATAATCATCATAAAAACTATCACTCTATATTTTCTCCCTCCACCTCTTGATTAGTGACTTATAAGAATCGTTAGCCATCAATAAGAATTCTTTATAAAGGATTCTGTGACTCCCTTTATCCTCTGACAAGTCAAGTCTTTTAAGGAAAGCAGTCTTTCTCAGGATGAAATGAGAACGTTTTATTTAATGCCTCAATGTGTGAATGTTGTCCCTGTGAATTTCATCTGCTCTCTGTGCCAACTCTGAACAAAACACCTCACACCATACCTCCTACATCAGCAATTCCTGTCAGTTCTAACTGCTGATTATTTGCTGAATTTGGCCCCTTTTGACACTTCATTCTTACTTCTCTAGTCCAGTCTACTTTATTTCTCACCTAGATTACCTTTGTCATCGGTCACCTGGTCTCCCAGTTTCCATTTAGGCTAGCAAATATTCTATTCTTTCACCAATCACACCACAATCACTGAAGTGTGTTATATGATAGCACTGTAACCACAGGAACTAGACTCCTCTGCACACAAGGACTTTGGATCTTTTCATACCATGAATTTAGATGTAAGAAAGTAACAGAGAAATAGAAGGAAAGATCACTAACAGTGGAAATAGAAATGAGAAATAGCAAATATAAAGTGAGAAGTAATAAGAACCATCTAAAGCAAGAAAAAGCAAAGGATCATAAGAAATAAGATTACCAAAAACAAATTAAAAGAATCTCATGGACACAACCACCTGCTCCATTTCTGAATTTGCTGTTGACCATTATTTGTTGACTGAAGGAAAGTCTGTTTCAACTGGACATCTCAACACTTCCTTGTATTCCATTTTGTTGAGATAAACACATGCACATACAAGGAAAGAATCGTCTTATCATTGGTAGATTAAAAATCACCTTAAGTTTGATGTTTTGATTATCCTGATATCTTGAATTCAGCAAATGGCAAATGAAGGTTATATAGGCATCTTGCCTACAAGTAATATATTTCAGAGTAGTGTATGAGTTAGCTCCAGAGATCAAATTCAGTAGAATGTAATTTCCATAGAGGCAGATTTTTTTTTTTCATCATTCACCTCAAGCACCTAGAAGGGTGCCTGGCATATTGCATGTACTCACAGACTATTTATTAGATGCAGAAATAAGTCTAGCAAGAAAAAACTGGCTCAATCACTGACCGAAAAGCAAAGCATATATTGTCTATAGTGTTTACACAAGGTTAAAACATCAATTATCCATTTTAGTTGAGAAAAATATGGACTGCTTTAACTAGAGATGAAGTTCAGAATTCAAAATTCAATCATACCTATCATATTTACTATAGAAATAACCTAATTTTTATTTTAAGGTTTTAGTATAAAGCATTTGAAAGTATCTTGCCTTATGTTTACCCCATTTCTACTTTTAAAAAGTGAATTAAAAAATCTAATTAAGCATCACTGCATTCATATTTTGAAGGGCTGTCAATGTTAACCTGGGATCCACATGAGGAAATAGAAATCACACAGGCTTTTGGATTAGACTAACCCAAACTTCAGCTTATAAGTTGGCACAGGACAAATTGCCTTTCTGAATTTGAACTTCCTCAATGATAAAATGTAGTTTACATTAACTCTTATATTACAGTGTGCTGTGCTTAGTCACTCGGTCACGTGCAGCTCTTTGCAACTTCATGGACTTGTAGCCTGCCAGGCTTCTCAGTCCATGGGGGTTCTCCAGGCAAGAATACTGGAATGGGTTGCTCTGCCCTCCAGGAGATCTTCCCAACCCAGAGACTGAACCCAGGTCTACCGCATTGCAGGCAGATTCTTTATCTACTGAGCCACCGGGGAGGCCCATATTACAGTATGATGGTGAGGATATAATGAGATGACACACTGAAATGTTTAACATTGTATCAGATACATAGCATATCTTCATGAAATGTTTTTTATTTGTGCCCAGGTGCCAGAGCAATATGAACTCATTGAATCTCACATATTTTGGCTCGTTTTTAAGACCATAGAAAACATATATACCATTCCTAGAATGCAAAGATATGTTACATGACATCATTTAACAGTAGCAGAGACATTTTCTGAGTTATTCTAAAAAAGAAGCTCCAAATTTGACCCAAACCACGCAGAAATTCTCTGATAGGCAAATAATGAATGATTAAAAAATTCACCGTGACTTTACGTGGTCACAAGGCAAAAGATGATCAAATAATGACAACAGAAAAATGGTATTAGGTGAATAATTTCACTACAGAAGACTTTCTCAAGGCGTTTGACTTTCTAGAGAATAAGTGGCCTATCAGATACCAGTCAATGACTGTCTTATTTCAAGTCAGTCAAAAATGATGTGTTTATAGTGCCAGAAATTATGCTTAGAAAATATTAAACATTTCATAGTGAGTCACTCATGTTTTCGCTGGTATATATTTACATTAGTAAATTGATTACATGGAATACACACATATTTGACAAAAGTGTTTCACAGAATGAATGGTTCAATGAAACATTCCTGTTAATTTGACACTTCACGTTTAACCCGTTTTTTATTCTAGACCAAAAGAAGGAAAGAGGGTAATAAAATATTCATTAACTGCACGGAAGCCCATTTATTGAAGATAGTCTCTGGAGGGTGAATTTTAAAACATTTGCTAGAGAGTGCTGTGCAAAACATGCAGTTGTCCTGACATAGCAACTAGTGTGAAGAACAGCAAATGCAACAGTCATTATTAGTAAAGGAGAAGATCATCCATTGTGAATCACAGTGCAGCTACCTTTTATATTTAGACTAAAAAAATATGAGTCACTTTCAGTTCAGTCGCTCAGTCGTGTCGGACTCTTTGAAACCCCATGAATCGCAGCGCGCCAGGCCTCCCTGTCCATCACCAACTCCCGGAGTTCACTCAAACTCATGTCCATTGAGTCAGTGATGCCATCCAGCCATCTCATCCTCTGTCGTCCCCTTCTCCTCCTGTCCCCAATCCCTCCCAGCATCAGAGTCTTTTCCAATGAGTCAGCTCTTCGCATGAGGTGGCCAAAGTACTGGAGTTTCAGCTTTAGCATCATTCCTTCCAAAGAAATTCCAGGGCTGATCTTCTTCAGAATGGACTGGTTGGATCTCCTTGCAGTCCAAGGGACTCTCAAGAGTCTTCTCCAACACCACAGTTCCAAAGCATCAATTCTTCAGTGCTCAGCTTTCTTCACAGTCCAACTCTCACATCCATACATGACCACTGGAAAAACCATAGCCTTGACTAGATGGGCCTTTATTGGCAAAGTAATGTCTCTGCTTTTGAATATGCTATCTAGGTTGGTCATAACTTTTCTTCTAAGGAGTAAGCGTCTTTTAATTTCATGGCTGTAGTCACCATCTGCAGTGATTTTGGACCCCCCCCCCAAAAATAAAGTCTGACACTGTTTCCACTGTTTCTCCATCTATTTCCCATGAAGTGATAGGACCAGATGCCATGATCTTCGTTTTCTGAATGTTGAGCTTTAAGACAGCTTTTTCACTCTCCACTTTCACTTTCATCAAGAGGCTTTTTAGTTCCTCTTCGCTTTGCTGCTACTGAGTCAATTCAGTCGTGTCTGACTCTGTGCGACCCCATAGACGGCAGCCCACTAGGCTCCCCCATCCCTGGTATTCTCCAGGCAAGAACACCAGAGTGGGTTGCCATTTCCTTCTCCAATGCATGAAAAGTGGAAAGTGGAAGTGAAGTCGCTCAGTCGTGTCCGGGGTACCATTGCCTTCTCCACCTCTTCACTTAAGCCATTGCTTAAAATTTGGCGGGATTGTGATTGTGTGGCTGGACTCGGCCGCCGCTGTGGTGTGAGGTGCGTGTCCGGGCTCTCGCCGTCACCGCACCCGCACCGCGGCTACTGCCGTGCGGTCCGCCGTTCGACCGCCAGCCCTCGGGCCCCTTGCCCGCTGCGGACATGCCGCGCGTCTACATAGGACGCCTGAGCTACAACGTCCGGGAGAAGGACATCCAGCGCTTTTTCAGTGGCTATGGCCGCCTTCTCGAAATAGACCTTAAAAATGGGTACGGCTTCGTGGAGTTGGAGGACTCCCGCGACGCCGACGACGCCGTTTACGAGCTGAACGGCAAGGAGCTGTGCGGCGAGCGCGTGATCATGGAGCACGCCCGCGGCCCGCGCCGGGATCGCGACGGCTACAGCTACGGAAGCCGCAGTGGTGGAGGTGGATACAGCAGTCGGAGAACCTCTGGCAGAGACAAATATGGACCACCTGTACGCACAGAATTCAGACTAATTGTAGAAAATCTTTCTAGTCGTTGCAGTTGGCAAGATTTAAAGGATTTCATGAGACAAGCAGGTGAAGTAACCTATGCAGATGCTCACAAAGAACGCACAAATGAAGGTGTCATTGAGTTTCGCTCCTACTCTGACATGAAGCGTGCTTTGGATAAACTGGATGGTACAGAAATCAATGGGAGAAATATTAGACTCATTGAAGATAAGCCACGAACAAGCCATAGGCGGTCTTATTCTGGAAGCAGATCTAGGTCACGATCTAGAAGAAGGTCACGAAGTAGAAGTCGTAGGAGCAGCCGCAGTAGATCTCGAAGTATCTCAAAAAGTCGCTCCCGATCCAGGTCTCGGAGCAAAGGTCGGTCACGGTCTCGTTCCAAAGGCAGGAAATCTAGATCAAAAAGCAAATCTAAACCCAAGTCTGATCGGGGCTCCCGTTCGCGTTCTCGGAGCAGATCGAAGGATGAGTATGAGAAATCTCGAAGCAGGTCTCGTTCTCGATCTCGTTCCCCCAAAGAAAATGGAAAAGGTGATATAAAGTCCAAATCTAGATCAAGGAGCCAGTCCCGTTCCAATTCACCCCTACCTGCTCCACCCTCAAAGGCCCGTTCTGTGTCCCCTCCACCAAAAAGAGCTTCAAGATCCCGTTCTAGATCTCGTTCAAAGTCAAGGTCACGATCCAGATCAAGTTCCAGAGATTAACCCAGAACTCTCCATTCTTTGCACACTATTACGGAACACTTTCCTACTTGCTTAGTCAGTTACTCTTTCATGTTTCTACTTGGCCTCTTCTGCAAGAAGAAACCTCCCAAAATGGGCACACAGAAATTGGATTTGTAGCCAAATTTGATGAAAAAGATGAGGTTCTAAAGAAATGGCATGAAGACAAAGATCCTCTCCCTTCTTTGTAGAATTAAGATAACTTTGATTTTATAGCTTTTGAGCTAAAATAACTTTTGTAAAGATTAAGCTCATTTAGATTTTTTTTTTTTTAAGTATTTCAGCAGGATCTGCTGAAGGGGTTTTGTTATTGTTATATTTGTTTGCTTAATTTTCAATTAACCTTTTCAGGCTTTGAATACTTAAGGCTTTAGAGGGAGAACCCAATTTTCAATTATGTTGGCTTTTTATAAAGCTTGAGTTATGTAAGATTTCAATAAAAGTTTGCTACCAAGATGATTGCCTTACTTGAATAGGTCACTCTTAAATTCCTTGAGATACTGATAATCTATCTGTGGAAACGATGTAAATTCTACTTACGTGTAAAACAAGGCAAGTCTCAGATCCAATAAGTTTGGATACGTTACTTTGTGCTGTTAATCAAATTTGCCAAAATCACTTTGGCCCCTTAAACAGGTTTAAGTTAAAAATAAAAAGATTTTGTAGTGGACCTGTTAAAACAGTTTTGCCTAAGTTAATAGCTTTTTAAAATGTTCTTTAAACTTAAATTGGTAACTCAAAAAAGTAGTTCTAATACTTGGGATCTCATCTAGCCTGGTAATCCCACTTTCTGAAAGTGATCATTGTAATTAGTGTTTTGTAAGAGTAAGGTTCCGTGATCTTTACTGTTTGTTATGTAAAAATAGAAGTAACCTTTCTTTGATCAGAAATTTAGTATGTTATTCAAAATGGAAAAGCAAATACTGTGTTTTCTACTGGAAAACCCTTAATATTAATAGGCACTTAACAGATCATTTGGTAAGTCAGTTACCATTTAAAGCAAAATTCTACCTAACAGTCATCCTTTTGTAGTTAGTGGGGTTCTGTGATAATTGGTTAGGTCATCCTTACGAACTTTATGTGGTTGGCTTGGAAAAAACTTAAATGGGATAAACCCTAGTACTTCATCATAAAGTGTAATAAATTCTGTGGAAACCAAATTATAATCGGCAAATTTGTAGGAGTTACTGGGTTACAATTAGTCCTTATGTCCATAAGCCTAGTTAGCTGAATTTGCAGTTTGAGAAATGAATTACCTTATATCTCTGTTTGGTTCGTTAAGGTAATTTCATTTTAAAAACCATTCATTAGTCTTAGTCTGAAAATGGGCTGTAGGTTGTTTGGCTCAGCTTTAACATCTTTCTGGGAACTGTCAGTGTATAAGATGTCAATGGCTGGGTAGTGTTAGGGTAGGGTGTGATGGATACTGTCATTTTGAGAAATTTCTGGGCTTCCTGTTACGAAATCCTAGAGTCTAATCTTAGAAACATAGTGCCCCAAAAGGTTGATGCTTCTTTGACGACCTTTTCTTCTTCAATGCTTTTGATGTTTTTAAAGATATTCATAAGAAATACAGTTTGTTTTCCCATATAGACCTTGGATTTTGAAAGAAAAAACTGGTATCTGTAATTATAGTTCATTGTTTTACCTGTTTGAAGAAAAAAGTAGTGACTGTTGCATAAAGAGGCAAGTCTGCACTGCCTTTCAAAATGTGTTTAAGGACAAGTTACTTTTAAGAATTGGCTTTGACCAAAGTTCTCTTGTTTTCAGGGAAAGAACAAAAGCTTTTAAAACCACAGCCTTTTAAAGTGAAGGAGGGGGGAATACTACAATATACAATTTGACTTTCTAAAAGTATGCAGCATCCTTCAGCTGGGCTTTCTTATGTTATGACATCACATGGTAATAGGCAGGTTTGTCTACCCTCTTAGCTGCCACCCTCGCAGATGGGTAATTGTATTGGTAAATGCCTACACCCATAAGAATTTAATAGCAAAGACCAGTTTATTAAAACTCTAGTTCCTATTCCACACCGGTGGACCCCCATCATTGGACATACCAAACCACTTTTATATATAAACACTGGCCTACTTAGAGTTGACCAATAAAATGTTTAGTTCCTTGCTAACTTAAGTAGAATCTGAGTCTCTGCAGCTTGCCACATCTTTACCTGTGGCTAGACGGGAGTGTTAAACTGGTAGAGAGCAGAATAGAAGTGTGGTAATCTGGATCCCGCTTTCTTTTACCTGATAGTGTGTTAACATGCCATAGTGCCTTTATGGCCAGTTCAAGTCTTTCCTGCCCTGTGACTTAATGTTCCACTCCTGTGTTGTTACCATCTTTTCTCTTGGTGTCTTCTTTCTCCCACTTTGTTAACCTATTTTGTGCTTTATTGCCTCAATAAAATGTTCACTGAGGGAAAAAAAAAAATAAAATAAAATAAAATTTGGCGGGATTTTATAGATAGGTTAAAAAAAGCACAATGTATGTGCACAGTTTCATCAAGATTTATGGTAATTCCTTAAAAGTCTTGATAAGACTCCTCTCAACATTCTTTAGATTCTCAGACAGTTAAAATATTTGGGAACATACAATCTTGGTAAGCACCTACAGGTATTGTAGGGTTGAAGGGAAAAAGGAAGGAGGAAAATTATGTATAAATAGACACATTCATGGCTAAATAGATGGATAGCTAGATAATTTAAAATATCAGAAGCAAAAAAAATGTTAAAGATTCTAATCAGTCTATAAAACAAAGCATTACTGTGCTCTGAATCTCTCAGAACCAATTGTAAGTAGATATCTTAGGATAAAGTCAACATTTTCTGGTGCCCAATTGCCTGTTTGTTGAAGAATAGAACAATTACCCAGATTTTTCAAACTCTGCATGTTGCTGGCCTCCATTATTAAAAAAAATACCTTGAAATTATACTACTTTTCTTTTAATAATTTGTAAAAATATAAATTTTTAATTGATTTCAAATCAATTCTTCTTAATAGTGAAATGTCTGGAAAAATATTCTGTGGTGTCTAATGCAGGAGTCCCCAACCTCTAGGCCATAGACAGATACCTTCCATCAGATCAGCAGTGGCACTAGATTACAAATAAAGTGTACAATAAATATAATGCACTTGAATCATCCTGAAACCCCCCATCCTTCCCAATCCATGGGAAAACAGTCTTCCACAAAACCAGTCCCCAGTTCCTAAAAGGTAGGGGACTGCGGGGCTAATGCATGTTGAGTTAACTCTTTAAAGTTTCTAACTGTGGTTAAAAAAAACAAACAAACACATAACAGAAAATTGTGGTTAAAAAACACATAGCATAAACTTGGCCATCTTAACCATTTTTAAGTATATAATTCATTAGTCAAATATATTCACATTGTACAATAGACCTCTAGAAGAGTATCTTGAAAGTGAAAAACTTCTTTATCCATTGATTGAATTTCTCTCTCCCCTAGCCACTGATAACCACAATTTTGCTATTTCTTATGACTTTACTTATATTTGTTGTCTCATATAAGTAGAATAATACAGCATTTGCCTTTTCTGTGGCTGGTTTATTTTTCTTAGCATAATGTCCTCCAGGTTCATCCATGTTGCAGCATGTGAGAGGATATCCTTGCTTTTTAAGTGAATAACATTCCTATATATATGTATATTCATCCATTGGTGGATACTTGGATTGCTTTTATCTCTTGCTGACTGTAAAAAGTGCTGTTATAAATATGGGTGTTCATGAACTGAAATATATATATTACCATATATAAAATAGACAGCCTGTGAGAATTTGCTGTATGACACCGGGAGCTCAAACCTGATGCTGTCTGACAACCTAGAGGGGTAGGATGGGGTGGGAGGTGGGATGATGGTTCAGGAGGGAGGGGACATATGAATACCTATGACTGATTGATGTTGATGTATGGCAGAAACTATGATATTATAAAGCAATTATCCACCAATTAATTAAAAAATGTTAAAAGCTGAACCAAAAATATATTTATATGTGTATATATGTATATATGATCTGAAATCAATTATATATATATATGGATGGTCAAATAATTCTTAAAAAAAACAACAATTCTTCAAGACCCTGCTTTCAATTTTTTTAGATATAAAAGAATTGCTAGGTCAAGTGGTACTTCTGATTTTAATTTCTTGAGGAACTGTTTTCCATTGTGGTTGCACCAATTTACAATTCTCCCAGCAATGCACAAGGGTTCCAATTTCTTCACATCCTCTCCCATACTTGTTATTTTCTGTTCTTTTTTTTTTTAATATTAGTTGTCCTAATGAGTGAGAAGTGGTATTTTACTGTGGTTTTGATTTGCACTTATCCATTGATTAGTGATGTTAAGAATGTCTTCATGTGTTATTTAATCATTTGTATATCATCTTTGGAGAAATGTCTATTCAAGTCCTTTGTTCATTTTTTAATCTTTTTTTTTTAAAGATTTATTTATTTATTTATTTAAGCTGCCCTGGGTCTTCATTGATGTGCGTGGGCTTTCTCTAGTTGCAGCAAATGAGGGTTACTCTTTTGCGGTGTGCAGGCCTCTCGTGGTAGTGGCTTCTCTTGTTGCAGAGCACCGGCTCTAGAGTGCAGCCTCAGTAGTATGGCACACAGGCCTACCTGCTCCGCAGCATGTAGGATCTTCCCAGAGCTGGGATCAAACTTGTGTCCCATGCGCTGGTAGGTGGATTCTTAACCACTGGACCACTGGGGAAGCCCCCAGGTTGCTTTTATTTTATTGTTCATTGCAGGGGTTTCTATATTCTTTATGTTAACTTCTTACTGGAGATACAGTTGCAAATATTTTCTCTCATTCCATAGATTGCTCTTTCAGTCTGTATTGTGTCCTTTGACATATTGAAGTTTGACGTGTTGCTGTTTGTCTATTTTGGCTTTGCTGCCTGAGCTTTTGGTGTCATACCCAAGAAATCATTCCTACTTTGAACATATTGAAGCTTTTACCGTTTGTTTTCTTCTAGGAGTTTCATAGTTTAGAGTCTTACATGTTGATTTTTATATTCATTTTAGTTAATTTTTGTAGGATAAGGGTTCACTTTCTTTGTTTGCATGTGGAATTGCAATATATTTGCCTCACTTTCCCTCCCTCCATTCTCTTCCTCCCCCAACACACTCCCCGAGGCATTTACATAAATTTTTGATTTTTAAAAAATTATCACCTGCTATTACTCCATATTTTCCTTTTTATGTTCACATTGATTGTTTGAAATATTATAATCAGCCTCAATGAAAATTATTGTGATATAATAATCAAGGATTAACATATCAGGTGGAGAATAAACAAAAGTAGATGAATACTTGAGACAAGAGTCCTCTCTTTTTCTGATAATCTAAGGAGAAAAAAGCTACATATTTTGACATGAAAAGGGAAGTATTTTCAAGCAACATATTGTGTTTTTTTTTTGTAGCTGCCCCTTAATAGATTGCCTTATGTGAATCTTAGCATTTATTTCTCACAGAAAGAATAGAAAATAGAAGATACTCAATGTTTGATTTATAAAATACAAGTACTGGTAATATTATAATGCATCATATGTGTAAAAGAATGATAATTTTTAAAGGTGAGTTTCTATATAATTGCAAGATTTGTTATGAGATTTGAGTCTTTCCCCAGCTTGTTCCATTATGTCATACACATCTGCCATCAGGTAAAAATCTTAACAACATTACACAAAAGTATTGTGAGTTAATTATAAGTGAAAACCCTCAAAATCTTTATATTATTACTTTAAAAATCCTCCTTTTTGTCACAGCAGTATCAAGAAACAACTGCAATTGAGACTTTATTCTCTATTCTATGTGAAATCAAATTCTCTCCAGGGTATTTTGTATGACTTATTAAGAGAGTCTGTTGGTAGGCAAAATTCTTCTCACTGTGACCAGAAAACTCTAAAATTGGTGGCAAAGGAATTTGGATATTCTTAGAGAAAAAGAATCACCGAGTTGGGTATTTGAAGTTAGGTTTAATGGTCTAATTTAATGTGAAAATATGGGTGCAAGCTCAGACATATTTTGATACAAGTATCTGGGAACTAGATATGGAACTAAACAATTTACAGACCTTGAAATGAGTAGAAAATTATTCTTGAAATCATGTTAAAAAGTGAATGTAAAATTGATCACATTGAAATGAAAATAATCATGACTAAAATGTATTTTAGTAATATGTGACTTGATTTAAAAGAAAATTATTTTCTACATCTTGGATCACTTATGTGTTAACATTTAAATAATTTTTTTCTTCTTCGATTTTTGTTATAGTTGAGACAGATAAATGAACCAGAGTCTTTATTAACTAAAGTAGGTCAAATCAGTACTTTATGGATTAAAAAAACTGTAAGGAGGTTATAATTGATGACAAGATTCTAATGTTACAGCTATCAGTCAAAGTTATATTCCACAAGACATTTGATCATTTTGCTAAGATACTTTCTTCAAGAAATTCTTATTTTCTCTTTGGAACTTATTTAAAGTATTTTTGTATGAAATCTCAAACAACCAATATGTAACTTCAATCACAACATTTGTTTAGCCCATACTATTTATCATGTTCCCAGGCTAAGAAGAATGAATGGTACTGTGCACTAACAGTTCATCCGAGGACAATGCACAGACAAGGAACTAAACAAGCAAGCGAAAGAACAAAAGCCAACTCTTCATACAGATAAGAATTTTCAGTCTGTGATTCTTGTGTGTGTGTCAGTTTATTAACTGAGAGTTTTAACTTGATTTAACGTTAAAATACGAAAGGCATGAATTTGATTTTTACTAAGAAAATACTTTCAAAGCAAGCAGACTGGAATGCTGATGCACTTTTTCATTAGCTTTGCCTGATTTTGAGATAACTTTATATGGGTGGTCAATTCACAAAATGGAGAATGCAAAGATTCCCTATTAGACTTAGTGACCTTCTGTATGAGTCTAAAATGATCATGTGTTGTAATTTTTATGAACATTTTCTAAGTAATTAATGCGCCCCTATTTAATTCTAAGTGCAACATATTCTAATACTACTCGACAGATTATTTGAGTTCTCTCTATTAAAATTGTGATAGATTTTTAAAATCACTGAAAAAAAAATCACATGATCATCAGGAACTGCAAGATAAGAGTGTTTCCAAGTAGATTTCCTCAAAGGTTAAAGTCTACTCATAGCCATATGAAATAGTCTGGCTGTGATTACTGAAGACAAAGGGTTTCTATATAAAAGAATAAATTCACAAAATAATAACTAACATCCCACTTCATTTTATGCTTATGTAAGTGTTCTACTGGCTTCTAAACATAGAATAACATTTTTATAGAACCATAATTTTGGACTTAGAACAAAGCTTACAGATAATCTGTAAGGAACTCAGGAGACAAAGCTTTAAGGAACAGACATTAATAAAATAAAGAACTAGGAAACAATACAGAATAACATGATTGTGGGTGGATTCTTTACCCTCTGAGCAACCAGGGAAGCCTATAGATAACAGGAAAACCCCCCAAACTGCTTCTTTGAAAATACTGATAATAGACAAAACTCTTACAAGAATTACCGAAGGAAAAATAGAAAATCAAAAATAAATAAAATACAAAATAAAGGGGGGGAACATACACATATAGTAGACATTTAATAAATCATGAGAAGATACAATGAATAAGTTTGTTAATGAAGATGAAAACTTAGATGACAAGAACACCTTCCTAGAAAAATAGAAATGATCAAAATGCATATAGTAAGAAAGAAATAACCCAACTGATCACTGCCACTTAAGAAATTGGATGAAAAAGAAAAAATTCCCCCAAAAGATGCCTGGCCCAGATAGATTTACAGGCAATATAAAATCTCAGAGATAGATAGTAATTCATATACAACCTGTGTCAAAGAAAACAAAAAGAAGAACGCTGCCCAACACATTCTATAACACTAATATAATTTTGATAGTAAAACTTGACAAAAAGTATGACACCCAACCTTTAAACAGCAAAAACACTGTACACAATACTATTTGAATCCAGAGTGATTTATTAAAAGTTTATTATTTAAAAGTTTATAAATGTAATAGTGCATTAAATTAATAGTGCATTAAAATAGAGACCACTTGATAAACCTAAAAGAGCCTCCCTTATTAAATATTTCTCCTAAAGGATCTTTCTATTTTAAGAACTTGTCCCAGGTAGATTCTCAATATATTATGTATCTCTTCCATGAGGAATGTGATATAGAAGACTGAAAATGTTTTATTTCCCTCCAAAATAATTATCTTTTAAAACAGAATTTTAATCACAAATATTATTTTGTACTCTTCTCATTTCTTAGTTCAGGATGCTTCTGAGTTTTTGATACTTGGGAAATTTTAAAGAAGATTTGAACAAAACATTTAATAAAATACTACCTCAGCCTATAGCATCCTTATTGATAGTGGCTGGCAACCTAAATATAATGCAGATCATATTTTCAGAGTGACTGTACAAAGTCAAGTTACCTAATAACTTCATTAAACCTCACCCCCATTAAAATACTGAGTGTACAAATTCTAATGGAATTGTGCAATCAGGGTAGCACAGAGGAACTCCAGTCGGAATGAGAGAGCTCAAAAGTAAGCTGCTGTGCCATCTCTTCTCCTCCTTTTTATCCTTCTCTGTACTAAGAAACTTAATGGCTAATTCCCACACAGGTTATTCAACAAGACAATCTAGATTTAAACAGTATCCATTCAGGAAAATGCAAAGGAAGTTTCTAGTATATTTGCAAATTTGAATGATTTGGTTCCTGGGAAACCAGTGACACTGGATAGAAGGATTTGTATATGGGTAATCATGCCATACACGTGTGCCATCAATTAGATTAAGAGTTCCTAAGGGATATCCTAGTTCATTGAGAAGATTTAATCTTTTATAAAGATGCTTGAATTTGCTAGGGGAATCCATACAAAGTAATTGATATCTCTTGCCTTAAGGTGATATTCAGTTGCAAAACTTTAGTTCAGACAAATGTTCCTGAAGTTTAGGACTTCACCTTCTGTAGATCAATTTAGGCTTTATTCTACACAGATCAAAGTACTTGTTGGTTGCAGTTTTCCTTAACTACTAGTGGATTTAGCAAGGATATACACACAGCTTTAATTGTTTAAATCCCTCACCAATGATTTTTTGACAATGTAATCAGAAGATTAAATGAAAATATTACAGATAATAGTATCTGCATATTTATTTTTATCTACAAAATACAAGATGATCACATGGTAAAAAAATATCTTTTAAATGACAAAATAAACATATATTATGCCTCACTGCTTTTCTTTTTAAATGTCTAAATCTATAAAAGCACTGCATGAAATAAGACTATAGTTGCAAGATACAAATTATATTTTCTCCTTGGTGATATAATGCATTATAATTTTAATTCTATTTATGTGATGATTTTGTTCTAAAATCTAAATGAATACTTTCTTTTCTTTAAACAAGGTTTGTACAAAACAAGATGACTCCTATCCTTCTAGGAAGAATTTCTCCACTGAAATGGAAGGTACATTTTGTGGTCATTCACTAGCTTTACTGTTTCCAAGTTCATTTAAAATGTATTTTTTTTAAAGAGCTTTAGTGATTACCAAAAATAATTTAAATGGCAAAAGCATAAAGGAACTCAGTTTATCACATTAAATTGGATATTTCACAATATCTCCATCAAAAAGAGTTAGATGAGAATTTTTCATTTTCAAACTCTACACATCTAAATAGAATTATAAACATACTGTCACAGATCTAAGGAAGGATAGGACTCTCTCCTGAAATTATAACTCTTCATTCTTGTTCAGAAAATTATTTGAATTATTTTGAAACAAATGAAAAGCATAAATATTGAAGAAATGTAAGTTTAGCTTATTTCATATAAAAAGTGTTCAGTAGATTGAGTATCACTTGAATCAGAATCTTTGATTAAATAGTTCCAAAGCTACAGTCTCTGTATAATATGGTAAAGAATTCTTGTTTATTACAGCTGTAAACATTTAATGGCTGATAATTAAATAAACAGCGTCCTTACTGAATCCTGCAAGATTTAATTAAACATAGCACACTACAGATGTGAGATTTAAATCACAATTTATAATTACATGTTAGACAAAATAGTTCATGTGAGTACATGGAGTTCCAATAGAAATTTGCAATTTGATCTCATTTTAAACAGTTTTTGTTTTGAATTTTTTATCCTAGTTTTTATTAGGAAGTGTTTTTTCAACAGATAAAATATGTCAGATGTCCTTATGAAAGTTGGTTCTGAGTGAAGGAATATTGTCTCAGAGATATTTCTGTATCTATTGATTCCAAAGATATAGTAAAAAAGAAAAAGAAGAGAAAGCTAGGAAATGGAAATAGATCCTCACCTAATTATACATAATCAAATAAAGAAAAATGGGAACAAACCCAATACTACCATTGCATGTATAGATAGGTAGGAAGGAAAATGAAAGGAATTTTATTTTTTTTCACTTTGAGTATTATATGAAACTCATATTTGAATATTAATTACAAAAAATCAGTGAAGAATGTTATAGGGCAATGATTTAGAGTGAACTTTTAAACATTTATAGAAAACCTATTAAATACTGGGAAATTTTCAGCCTTCTTTATTCACTATTAAAGATGTCTTTGGTATTTTTTCCCATCCAATGTACAAGAAATAGAACATGAAGTATTTTATAGTTGATTACACAGACTAACTGATTATACATATCATTCAATATACCTTTCATAACAGTAATTGTTCAGCATCTTGTTTGTGATACATTCCTCTATGGAAGAAGAAAACAAAAGTAGAATGTGCCAAAGACTAAATTCAGTTTACACCATTCTCTAATCCTGTATGCCTGTAGTGTTTCGGGATCACAAATGTTTACAGTGAGAATCTTGTCAGTGAGAGCACAGACCAGAAGTGCAAATAGTTAATGTTCAAGTGACTAACAAAGAATGGCATGAACCTCCATATTCCTCATCTCCACAAGCATAAAGAAAGGCACAATTTATCTTTAGTAAATTATGGGAGTGAATTACACCCTAATATCTAAATTAATTACCTGGTCATTCTTGATTAACACTTCTCTTGTCACTATTGTATTACAAAGAAGTACCAAATTTAAAAATCTGTAGGTGGGCTGAGAGGAACTATAAATTGCGTATTCAATAAGACATAATTTGTCAGATCATATATGCTTATTATCCCCATATATAGTACCATAATTGTCCATGGCATTCTAAAATAGATGAAACAGTCTCAAAGTTGTCTATTCCAAAAGAGAAATCTGTTAAAGGAAAATAGATGGATCCTAGAAATGGAGCTGTCCAGGGCTCCATATGCATGTGACAGTTTCTTATTTACATGTCGCTCATGTTTATGCATGTTCAGAAGAATACAGCTGCTACCCCATTCTCCAGAAATCACAGACACCGGTCAAGTCTGCAAACGGTAGCCACATTTGAGCTTGTAATGTATTTATCATGAAAAGCTAGAAGCCCTAATGTTAGGGAGAGGGAAAAGCAGCACAATTTGCTTTGAAAAGGTAACAGACATTTTTCAAAAAAAACAAATACTGTATATTCAATTCAGCTTCTTTAGGTGCTTTCATGTTATAGGAATTCTGTTGGTGATGAAAACAGCCTTCAGCCAATCAAATGGAAGTACCCTAGTGCCATCCAAAGTAGAAGCCTAGTGTTTAAAATAACCCCAATGAATTATTCATAGAGCTGATGTTTATGCAAATTAGAGAATCATGCACCCACCTGACCACCACAGGAAGAAAAAAACACAGGGAAAAAAAAAAAACCCATCATGCTTTTAGCATTCTTCAGAACCTATGTAATCAAATGATAATATTCTTTCATTAAATGCATCAAGGAATTACAACCTTACCTGGTTAGTTTGTAGGGCCTTCAGATTTTCTGGATGAAATAACTGACTGTGCGTGCAACCAATAAAACTGAACTGAAAAGCTGATTAAGGGCACTTACTTAATGCAAAGCCACTCACTGAATATTCATATGATGCCTGTGTTTATGCAAATTAAAGCAAAAGAAAGCCCAAGGGGATTGGTTGCTATAGCCCACAAATACTGTGTACAGCAGAAAATATAGAGAGTAGTGACAAATAAATCTTGAAATTCATAGCTTTAGAGCAACAAAGGAGAAATAGTAAAATATTAAAAAGCCTAGGTGAATTACAGTTTTAAAGTGCTTTATTTAATCATATTACTTTAGGACTGTTGACTATTCCTAGTATGTAATGATCTATAATTATCTTAATGCCAAAAGATACCATCATTTGTGTTTGTCAGCTATATTTATCCTGTAGTCATTTATAAGAGCAGGTCCCGTAAGCATAGAATAGTAAAGAGGAAACAATTATAATAAAAACGTAATTCACTACACTAATAACCAAATCCAGGGCCACATGTGGCCCTTTGTTAAGTCTCCCATGCAGTAATCTTTTAGTGGAAAAATCTTATGAGGGAGTGAAGTGTCAATAGAAGACCTCCAGCATTAGGTTGAGCTCTTTGTTTTCTTAATACTGATATATATCTGCTTCATTTGAAATGGAGATTACTTTATATTAGAATAGATACTGTGAGTCTTTTGGCCAAGTAGATTCTGACACATGCAGTTTTAAATTCAAGAATTTCCACTTTTGGAACCCAAATGCAATAACATTCTCTGAAATGCATGCTAATATGTTGTATCCTAAACATGAAAAAATGTGAGTCCTCACATATGTATGTGAGAACCAATTATAGGCATTGACAGGATTCATAATATTTAAATAATATAATGCATGTCTGGCATAAAATGTTTACATTGTCAAGGGTATTCTCCATTTTTTACTTTTTAATGAGTAAGAAATGGAGATGGTTAAAAATGCTGGAATGCATCTGATAGGCTTTTTATTTTCTTTGGTTTTTCTCTTTGTTTTCTGGAACATACCTCCTAAACTTTAAACTAAGAGGGCAGTGTTCTTCATGGCAGTTACCACTGACTAAAAGAGTGTTTACCATTTCCAGCATTTTCCTAATAATTCTGACATCCTCACTCCACAGTCATTCTGGTCTCCCACATACTACATTTACTTTTCAATTGCTCTTAAATAATAAAAATATTTAAAGCATCTTAAGCATCTATACAAATCTGGCTACACTTATCATAAATGTTGTAATGACTAAATCCAGTATTTATTACCTTAATCATAGGTGTATGCATATGTCTAAACTCATCAAATTTTACACCTTAAATATGAGCAGTTTTTAATGTATTAATTGGACCTCAAGAAAGGCGGGGTGAAGGGGAAGAGACCCGATCTAGTGCCTGGACACTGTTGTTCTGGAAGGCATTTAAAAAGAAAGAGACTTCTTTGTGGCACCTGTGGTTGCTTAAGTATAGATTTATGGTTTCAAATAATTTCCTTTCTTTTAGAGTTGCTCACTGATCTTCCATGAGAATAACCCCCATATATATACACTTATAAATCCACATATATTTTCTATAACAGGTATTACATGTATGTATTGATTCTAATTAATATCTCCTGAACTTTTCTTAAGTTTCAGAATTGAATTGAGAAAAACAGTGTGATTGACATGAATTTAGAGTAAATTTGGAAAAATTTTGTAAACTGTGAATTTCCATTACTGTTTATTAGTTATTCTTTCATTTGATTTATTAATTATTATATTCATACATATCTGTTCCAAAATACAAAATAAAGATTAATGGGTAACTAGTAGTCCACCTGCCTAGTAATCATGCGGTTCTTTCTCTTTTATTGATCTAAGAGCATATTATTTCGAAGATGGAGTAGTAATTTATTATAGTTTCTGATTAAGTAATATTAAATTAAAAACATCTAAGAAACTATTTATGTTAATCAACAGCAGTTACATTTTTAAAGCTTCCCTTTCTAAATATTAAAAAAAAAAACAGTGAATGTAGTTAATTATCTGTTCCCCCATTCTTTCTCTAGAGAACAGTTTTTCATGTAGCTTAATTACCAATAGAAATACTTTGCTGATTATATATACTCCAATAGCTAGTAATAACTAATAATAATAGTTAATATTATTGATTGATTGCTTCTGTTCTCAATGTAAGTACTCTCATTGAAAGTTCGGGGAAAAAATGCTAAAATTACAAAACCCATCAACAATGTAATAATGCATTCTCGTGTTAGTAAATTGAATTATTTTCAAAGTCAAAATTTTTCAACTTTAAAAGTAAAATTCAAACATATTTGTACCAAGAGCAGTTATTGCTGATTTAAGCTGCATTGACCATACCTTGATTACAAGAAAGCCAAGATTTCCTTCAGAAAAATATTTGTTTTCAAAGGAAACACATTATACACACATACAAATGAACTGCCAAAGCGAAACATAAGTGAGTTATCAGTATATCATCCTTTGTCTGATTCCAGATTTCATTAGTGGGATTTTTCTTTCCTTTTCTTGGACTGAATCTCTTAATCTCTGGCCCTTGTACAACTCTAGGATGTTTCTGACACCTTTAAAATATTTATAAACCAAATCCAAACTGCTCAGACCTCTTATCTTGTATCTATGCAGGGCAAGAGTAGCTTATTCAGTGAACTAAGTTCTGTAGAAAGCTAAAATTGTCTATTCCATATGAAATAACCCAAATCTTTTGAGACTGAGTTGACCGATTTGAATGATAGATTCATAATCTCCAGTTTCATAATTCTTTCATGATTTCCAGTTTCATAATTCTTTCAACTGTGTCCTATGTGGTCACAATGAAATCCTAAAGAACTATTTACAAGTTCTTATAAAGGTTTCATAAAGAGAAAATGTTCAGTCCATTTGCCATTTAGGTTAGAAGCCGAGTCTCTCTTTTGAAGCCAACTCATTTGACTTCATATAA
Source organism: Capra hircus (assembly GCF_001704415.2). Taxonomy (NCBI): domain Eukaryota; kingdom Metazoa; phylum Chordata; class Mammalia; order Artiodactyla; family Bovidae; genus Capra; species Capra hircus. Next base: position 23,271,286 of record NC_030814.1, read on the forward strand.
TTATTCTAAAGAAAGTAAATGAATATACAAAAGCAACTAAAACTCAGTCAGTAAATCAACTGATAGTCCATTGGCCCAGATATAAAATTTGGCCAGGGGCCAGCTTCTCCCCACACCCTAAAAAGTAAATATGTAAAAATTTTGGTCTATAAATGTTTTAAAATTAGTTGCCAGGATCCCAAATTATAAGATTTTACATTAAAAAACAAAACAGAACTTTCTGATTTTCTTGGAAAATCAGGAGCTTTATTCTGGGCTTGCATTGCCACCAAGTAACAACCTCCTGAAGCCAAGTAGGCCTGCTCCCTCTAAACAGCTCCCTTGTTCTCCATCTGCTATCCCATCTCACCAGGATTCTTGCTCTTTTATGCTGTTCTTAGAGGCATCTGAATTTTGTCCTGAGGCATTCAAGTTGGAGTTGTGACATCTAGGGTGGGCTCTGAATTTTGAGACTATTTTTCAATCTACTATACTGTTTGATTTTTATATTTTTATTTGATAGGTGTATGTTTATAAATTTGTTGTTCAAGAAGTAATTGAGAATAAAATGTAATAGGTACAAAGGGTAATTGATACTAGGCAGTCAGGCTGCTTCCATAGAAGCATTTTGACACTTCCACTTTTATCAGACACTGTCATGCTATTCTTTTTATAACATCAACAAAAACATCTTGGCTAGAAAAGTGAAATAAACGTCAATACTAATATTTTACAGATAATTTTCCTGTAGCAAACTTAAGCACATACACACATACCCTACAGTAAGTACATTACTGTTAACTATGTCCATTTTTAGTAATGACGTCAAAGGGAGAATCCCTGAGTTCCTTTCTCTTTTCTCCTTGCTTCAATTTTTAAGTACTTCAGTTTTCTAAAATCTCTCTGTGGCTTCATCAGGAATCTCAGTCCTCATTGTTTCCACTCATAACTTATACTTGATACTCTGTATCTCTAATTTGAGATACAGAGAAGATAGATAGAAGAAGATAGATAGATAGAAAGAAGAAAAAAGTGCTCAGACACTCTTGAGAACTCCTTCATCTTCTCCAGGGCCTCAACACAAAACCAAGATTCTGATTGGCATGCGCAGAATCTCACTGTGTGCTCACTCAGTCATGTCCGACTCTTTGTGAACCCATGGACTGTAGCCTGCCACGCTCCTCTGTCCAAGGGGTCTCTTAGGAAAAAACTACTCGAGTAGGTTACCATTGCCTCCTCCAAGGGATCTCCCCAGGGACTGAACCCATGCCCCCTGTACTGGTAAGCAGATTCTTTACCACTGGGCCATCTGGGAAGCCTAAGATTATGACTGTGTGTGTGTGAGTGTATGTTGCTCAGTTGTGTCTGGCTCTTTGCGGCCCCATGGATTGTAGCCTGCCAGGTTCCTCTGTCCATGGGATTCTCCAGGCAAGAATACTGGAGTGGGTTGTCATGCCCTTCTCCAGGGGATCTTCCCCACTCAGGGATCGAACCCAGGTCTCCCACATTGCAGGCAGGTTCTTTGCCATTTGAGCCACTCGGGAAGCCCCATCTATATGAACCCTGTGGCAAGAAAACTTGTGATCTTCTGGTCCAATTGCAAGAAGTCAATTTTTCTGTTTGTAATGGAGTGAGTGAGTGAGAGTCGCTCAGTCGCATCCGACTCTTTAGGACCCCATGGACTGTAGCCTGCCAGGCTTCTCTGTCCATGGAATTCTCCAGGCAAGAATACTGGAGGGAGTTGTCATTTCCTTCTCTAATTTGTAATGGAGAAACAATTTATTCACTCTACAATCTCACCAACAATAACTAATAACCTATAGGTTTTTGGTTGCAGTTTACCTAGTCCTTTTAAAGCATTTCTCACAAGTATAAGCAATTTCAGCTGTAGTTAGATACAACCCCTTGTTTAGTAAGACCACTGCATAGATTTTTTTTTTCTAAAAAAAATGCTGTATTCCCGTAGGTAAAAAAATATTTTAAATCAGGTCAAAGAAGCTTAACTGCTTTTTGAACATTATGATTTTGTTATACAGAAAGATGGGAAGCTTGTGCAGGGACAGCTCGGTCCTCTCTGCCCCAAACTGAAAAGTAGGCCAGCGTTTCTTCCTTTTTATTCCCCTTTGCTCTGCTTGGGTTGTGTGGACTCTGCATCATGTTATAGACAGGCCCTTTACATTCAGCTCTCCTGGGTAATATGCCTTCCTCTTGATTTTTTGTTCTCTACATCTCAAAATTCCTTTTACTGTTTCTTTTTGAGTGCTCTGACTGATGTCTTGTTCATTGAAATTAACTTGATAAATTCATTTGAAACTGTTTAGTAGATAATAAAAAGGCCAGTGGCAGAGACAATTTGGTTCAGATGAATCTTTCAAATCACTCTATGTAAGCAAGTATCTGCCAAAACAGTATTGGTTCTAGTGGCACCTAATTTAAGCTTTAAAAGCAATACAAAGACATAATATTAAATTCATTGGAAAAATAATTTACAAACATGGTGCAGATTTCATTTTCATGAGGATATAGGGAACCTCTAATTGATGGCTTGATTTAACCTATGATTTAATGCTAGCATAAGTTCTATTGTTGCAGCCCTTAGTCTCATTTACTGAGTTAACTTCTGAACTTACATATTTCAGAGCACAGACTGGTATTTCAATTAGAACATTTGCAGAATACCAAACTACTGTCCTGAGGTTACGGTCCTACTTCAGTGCTATTGCAGCCTACTGTATCTGTTTGCATCATGGCCTGCCCATTTTCATTGCCATAACTTCATTACCATAACTTATAGGCTTCCTATCTATTCTTTTATGTTTTTCAAATAGTTGATTACTTGCCATAAAGATTTCAGTTCCAATACATCTTTTATAATCAGTGTTGGTATCTTCCACCGGGGAAGCCCAATCAGTTTTGGTATTTTCAACTTCCACTTTTTGTATCTTCCGAAATTCTGAACTCAACCTTCTTACTCTAAACTTCTCAATTCCATTTTTACAAACTTTGAAGCTTGCCACCCCCTGGAATATTTGTGTACCTTTCTTTCTCCTGTATGTTCAGCTCACCTATTTCATCTATTCCATCTAACCTTTCATTCTCATTGCATTGAGGGTATCTCTGTTTTTATTTTGCTCTGTCCAACATGAATTTCATGATTAGCCACAATAAGGGGTTTGAATCTCCTCAACTATTTACCTCAAGGGCTTTCCTATCTAGGAATACATCCCACATACATTTCCTTTACTCCCATTCCTGTGTAGTCATGCATATGATCTTTGAGTTTTCTGGTTTAAGTACAGTATAAACTCATGCTATCAACCTACACAATGAAATAAAGCACATCTCAGATAACTTCCTTCATACACTCTTAACTTCCGCCAGCCAGCCAGAGTGGGATATGATATTGAAAAAGGTATGACAGTTGCTAGCCATACATTTGACATTATGTACATGTTTAAATCTATTGCTATGATAAAGATACCGGATATCACTATTATCCCCAAATGTTCCTTTGTGTTCCTCTCTGGTCGATCTCTATCCACCATGCCTAGCACCAGACAACTACTAGTCTCCTCTCTCTCAGTATGAAATATTACATTTTCCTTTTATAACAAATTCCATATGATTTCATACAAATAGAATGTAGTCTGTAGTTTCTGAGTTCATTTATTTAGTACAAATGTGTGAGATTCATTCATGTGTTGCACATATAAATGTTTTATCCCTTTTTAGAGCTAAATAGTGGAGAAGGCAATGGCAACCCACTCCAGTACTCTTGCCTGGAAAATCCCATGGATGGAGGAGCCTGGTAGGCTGCAGTCCATGGGGTCGCACAGAGTCGGACACAACTGAGCAATTTCACTTTCACTTTTCACTTTCATGCGTTGGAGCAGGAAATGGCAACCCACTCCAGTGTTCTTGCTTGGAGAATCCCAGGGACGGGGGAGCCTAGCGGGCTGACATCTATGGGGTCGCACAGAGTTGGACACGACTGAAGCAACTTAACAGCAGCAGCAGCAACAGAGCTAAATAGCATCCCATTGTATATATTACAATTTGTTTATCCATTTACCAGTAACTATTTATTTGGATCATTTCCATTTTGGGACTATTATAAATAAATTTTCTAATGAACACTTGCAAACAATTTTTTGTGTGGACCTATGCATTAACTTTTCTCAGGAAAATACTTTGGATTTGAAGTAGTGAGTAATGTGATAAGATTTCACTTTTTAAGAAACTACCAAATTGTTTTCCACATGACTGTGGGAGACAGGCTTTCAAGTGGTCCCCATTATCTCTGCCTCCTGATGTTCATGCCCTTTTATAACTCCCACCCTTTGAGTATGGGCAAGGGGATTCAACTTGCCCTCTGTGACTTGTACTATAATTTGCTTCTAGCCAATAGCATATTGGCAAATGGGAGGAAATGTTATTCCAATCAATACATTACTTTATATAAGACTCTGTCCTGAAAGCAAACTCACTCTAGAGTGTCTCTCTCTCCTTTGTTTTTGAAGAAGTAAGCTACCATGAATTCTGCAGCCATAAGTAAATGAATTCTTCCAAAAACCTGAGGGTGTTGGGCAAAAACCTCAAGCCTCAGATGAGAACCTAGCCCTGACCACACCTTGATGGCAGTCTTATGAGACTAAGCAGATGACATCCCTCCCTAAATTGTGCCTAGCTTTCTGACCTACAGAGACTATGAGATAATAAATGTGGGTTATGTTACGTGTTTGTGGTAGTTTGTTACACAATAGTAGAAGACTACTAGTACAGGAGGTGTATTTCTTTCTATTCCCACTGATAATGTGCATTCCAGTTGCTTCACATCCTTAATTTGATGTTGTCTGTCTTTTCCATTTTAACCGTTCTAATCTAATTAACCAAAATGTTTTAATTTTCTATAAAAAGCCCTGCTTGGATTTTGATTGAAATTACACTGAATCACAAATGAATTTAGGAAAAAATGATACCTTCAGAATATTGAGTATTCTGCTTAATGAAGATGATATATTTTCCCACTTATTTAAATCCTCTTTAATTTCTCACAACAATCTTTGTAGTTTCCAGTATCTAGGTTTGGTACCTGAATACATTATGTTAAATTTATCCCTAAATAATTCATGCTTTTAATGCTAGTTTAAATGATTTTTAAATTTGTAATAGTTGATTTGCTAGTGTATATAAGTAAAAAATGCTATTTATACATTAATCTTGGATTCTGTTACCTTGATAGACTTTACATTTTGTTTATGGTTTCCTTGCCTTTTTAAAATTTTGTTTGGGTGGGCTTAGAGTAGCCTTCACACCAGAGAAGCGTGATTCCATTTGGATTAAGGCTGTTTGGATCTTGTGGAGTTTCTGTTGAATCCTCTACATAAACGTTGCTCTTTGTGAGCTCTGGAAAGTGTTCACCTTAAAATCCTGGTCCCTCTTTGCCCAATTCTTGCCTGTCTTAGTGTTCAGCAAAGATTCAAGAGAGCTCCTAGGCAGAATTTTTAAGCTCTTTGTGTGCATATCTCCTTTTTTCCATAACTCTGGCCTGCAACTCTTGGGTGCCTCAGCCTCTCTGAACTCCAGTGTCCATGCAGTCAGTTCAGTAGAGCGTCATTCTGTCCTCTGTGCAGAAATCCAAGCAGTCAGAGAGTTCAGCACTGGTGCTCATGCTCAGTTGTGTCTGATTCTTTGTGACCCCATGGACTATATATAGCTGCTAGTCTCCTCTGTCCGTGAAATTTTCCAGGCAGCGATAATAGTGTGAGTTGCCATTTCCTCCTTCAGTGGATCTTCCCGACCCAGGGATTGAACCTGCACCTCCTCCGTCTCCTGCATTGGCAGACAGATTCTTTAACTCTGAGCCACCCGGGAAGCCAGGGTTCAGTCTTATGTTTACCTTAATGACTTACCTGCCTGTTCCTCAATGTCTTAAACAATTCTTTTAGACATCTAACCCAGTTTTATAATCATTTTCAATGGAGATATAAATCCAATCTCTGTTGCTAAACATGGCAAAAGTGTACAGCTCTGCCTGTGTCTTAGGCTTAAAATTTTTACAATTAGGTTGTATTCTCTTTCTTCTTTCACGGATTATTCACAATTTCTGGTCCACCAGATAACCATTTTTTTGCATGTTAACAGAATAGAAAAAACACAAACATATTGAGCATTGTTGAGTACATAGCTATTAGGTATTTCTTTCAGATATCAATAAATAATACAGGCAAAAAATAGGTAAGGCTATAGAAATATAAAATTTTTTAAAGTATATTTTAATTTTAAAAGCACATTTAATCTAATTGATTTATAAAGAACTCCCTACCAATATTAGAAGATATTCATTCTTTTAGAACATACATAAAACATTAAAATGTTAACCATTTGGCCTCAATATAATCTCAATAATTCAAAAAAGTATAACCCACACAGATTATAATAGTGCCAACAATGTAAGGAAGTTTGTAATTAACAGTAAAAATAACTGAAAATTTATATTCATCTGGAACTAAAATATGCTCTTTGAAATAACTTTTTAAAGAAGGTTTCAAAGGAGGAATTACAGATAATAATGGAGTTGCATCACATGCAAATTTGCAGTTTCAAATATGCTTACTTTATGAAAAAAAAAGAGTGAGAATGAGATATAAATAACTATATAAGTAATATGGTTGATTCTGCCTACCACTTCACTCAAAGAGCAGGTGCATGTGAACGAGGAGGGGTGTTCTGCTGTGTTAGCTCTGCTGCTCTTTATGATGTGACTCTTAACACCATATTCAATAGAGTTCATGTGCTTAAAGACACGTTATAGTGCCTTCCAAGTTGGGTAATGACAGAACAAGTAATTTGAACCCAACCAGCAAATGAAGTCCCTAGAGGAATATTTATCAAAAAGCTAATGAAATTTAGGTTTCAGGGCTCCTCACTTGATGTTTTCTCTCAAGGCCTTGTATCTAATTTTGTATCATTTTTCTTAAAGAGGGACCCGCAGATTGTTTAAGTTCATATTCCACAAAACACGATAGCTAACCAGAAAAAATACTTGAGTTCAAAATGATACTGAGGTATAACCATGTCAGTTTCCATGATAATAGAAATCTAAGAGCACCAGGTCTTGCAAGCTCCTTTTGTGCAGGAGATGTTTGCAAATCTAAAAAGAACTTTGCTTTGAGAAGCTGTGCAGTACCTTCGACAACTTCTTTGATCTCGAGCAACAAAAGCTAAATCCAAGGCTTAGCAAGGCAGGTGGCCCTGGTGAACAAACCCTGTGGGCTACACCTTACGAAGCATGGATAAACAGGAAGTACTACAACCTTGGCAAGCAGGTGCAGTGAGCTCTCAGTCTTCTAGGCTGCACAGAAAACTTCACACTTTGATACTGACTGACAGTCATCTGTCTTGCTTGTGCCTCCAGATGCCTGACAGACGGAAATTCTCGCTAAAGGAAGATAACTTCATTTTAGGTTTCAAAGTATTTCTACAAATTACTTTTCAAATAGAACATCTATCACCCAACCAAAGATGAGGGGAAAAGACAACATAAGCAGTTGTCAACACTATAGGTAATTAAATAAATCCACAGGCACATTAGTCAAAGAAATCATAAGATAGTTTATAAAGAAACTATGTTTATTATGTACTTGGAATTATGTACTTGATAATCTCCAAATATTAAATAAGAACTGGAAATTATGAATAGTTATATAGCTTATTAAAAATTCCTGATTCTATGGCTAAAATGCAGAGAAACTTAAGAACTCCCTGCAAAGCACAATGGCAAATAACACATACAGGAAGAAAATTAAAGAAACAAGAGATAAATCAGAAGAAGCTGCCCCTAGAGTAATGGAGATAACAAAAATAAACAAATAGGACCTGATTAAACTTGAAAGGTTTTGCAGAGCAAAAGGAAACCATAAATAAAACAAAAAGACAACCTACCCAATGGGAGAAAATATTTGCAAATGATGCAACCAACAGGAGATTAGTTTCTAAAATATTCAAACAGCTCATACAGCTCAATACCAAACACAAACAACCTAATCAAAAAAATGGGCAGCAGATCTAAATAGACATTTCTCCGTAGAAGACATACAGATGGCCAACAGATATATGAAAAAGTGCTCAGCATCACTAATTATTAGAGAAATACAAATCAGAACTACAACAAGGTGTCACCTCACTCCTGTCAGAATGGCCATCACCAAAAATCTACAAACAATGAATGCTGGAGAGGGTGGGGGGAAAAAGAAACATCCTACACCATAGGTGGGAATGTAAATTGGTATAGCCATGATGAAGAACAATATGGAGGTAACTTGAAAAACTAAAAATAGAGCTACCATGTGATCCTGCAATGCCACTCTTGGGCATATATCTGGAGAAAACCATAACTTGTAAAGATACATGCACCCCAGTGTTCATTGCAGCATTATTTACAATAGCCAAGACATGGAAGCAACCTATGTCCATTGACAGGTGAATGAATAAAGATGTGATACAATGGAATATTATTCAGCCATAAAAAGAATGAAATAATGCTATTTGCAGCAACATGGGTGGATGTAGAGATTATCATTCTAACTGAAGTAAGCCAACCAAAGACAAATACACAAATATCATATGATACTACTTATTTTTGGAATCTAAAAAAGTGATACAAATGAACTAATTTATAAAAGAGAAACCCATAAACAGAAAATAAACATAAGGTTATCAAAGAAGAAGAGGGGAAAGATAAATTAGGAGTTTGAGGTTAACATATATACAGTACTATATATTTAATAGATAACCAACAAGAACCTACTAATGTATAGCACAGAGAACTATGCTCAATATTTCGTAATAACCTATAAAGGAAAAAATCTGAAGAAGAATAAATATATGAAAGTAGATCACTGTGATATACACTTGAAACTAACATGACATTGTAAATCAATTATACTTCAATATAAGAGAAAGAACAAGACACCCCTTTCAGTGCAGATGGCTTTCTGGCCTATACAAAGATAATTAGGGGCAAAAAGATCTTTGAGTCCATTTGTAATTATTACAATCTTGTAAAGAAATGGACTCTCAGTCTCTCATTTCCAGTCCTAATTTAGATTTGGGAAAGGACTCTGACTGGGCCATGTAAAATATCAGAGATTCATCCTTGGTCTAATCAACTATGATTAAGGATACTTCTGCACTTTGCAATGTCCCCAAAACACATAGCTTAGGGCACGTATACTCTAATTACAAGTGTAGAATTTGACAGGCAAATAACAGCGGCTGAAGACATGCAAACTAGAACTAAGGTAGAAGATTTTGAGTTATTTTGACTGAACATGGAAGCATATTGGATATGTGGAATTAAAAGGGAGGAGGGAGAAAAAGAGAATTTAAATTAGTACTACTGGAGGACATGTATCCCTGAATGGTGTGTAAAGATAGACAAATTAATAGGCTACTTAAATTTTTCTTTTTTGGTTGTAGAATTATTTTGTCTGAGACTGGGTTATATCATGGCTTTGTCATACTGTATATATATATAGCTTGGGGAGTTGTGGGAAAAAAATCAATAAAATGATACAAAGGTTTTGTTTATGTTTAAAATGTATTGTTCTAGATTATTTTATAAAATATATAATATTCCATCCCAATAAGTTATATAACTGTTACAGTAGAACTGATTTTTTTAAATGTGCTTTAGAGACTTTTCATTACTTTTAAAAACTGCTCTAATGCTGATATATAATAAAAAAAATATATGCACTATGATGCAGAAATCCCTTTTCTGGGAATCTGTCCTACAAAAGCAATGGTATAATAACAGCAGAAAAATGTGTATTTCAGTATTTTTTCTGAAACAAAAGCCTACAAATAATGTGGTAATGTAATGTCCAGTAAAACTGAATGGCTGAATAAATTATGCTGTCATATAAAATGACTATTATATAAAAATTAAAAAGATTATGACATTTATATATATTAACTTGGAAATGTGTGCATATCATATTCTTAACTGAAAAAGGCAGTGCACTGAGTCTAAGAATAGCATGCTGCTGCTGCTGCTAAGTCGCTTCAGTCGTGTCCGACTCTCTGCGACCCCAGAGACGGCAGCCCACTAGGCTCCTCAGTCCATGGGATTTTCCAGGCAAGAGTACTGGAGTGGGGTGCCATTGCCTTCTCTGAAGAATAGCATATTATGTCTTAAAACTGTATCTATATAAATATATATTAGCTATATATATATATGAAAATAGGGGAAAATAAATACAAAGTTTAAATAGTAATTATTTCTAGAAATAAAATCTGAAGTGAGGAAAAAGAACAGAGGGGAAATCTTGCACTTTATTCATACACTACTTTATCATATTTATTTACTTGTTTCTGACTGTGTTGGATCTTAGTTGCGGTACACGGGGTCTTTTGTTGTGATGCTTGGGCTTCTCTCTAGTTGCGGTACACAGGCTTCAGGGCACATGGGCCCTGTAGTTGCGGCACATGAGCTTGGTTTCCCCAGGCATGTGGGATCTTAGTTCTCTGACCAGGGATCAAACCTATGTCCACTGCACTGGAAGGTGGATTCTTAACCACTGGACTATCAGGGAAGTCCCTACTCATGCATTATTTTAAGGTGATAGAATCAAGAATAACTTCCCCCCAGGGTTTTCTAAGTAAGGAGATATACAGACGCATTAAGGAAAGGTCCCAAAGAGATACATACCAAATAATAGTGATTGCCCCCGGGAGTGGAGGTGGGGAACTAGAGGATAGGATTTTCAACAGAATATTATATAACTGTTCTGTTTAATTTTTTCAACAAATAAAAACCATGTTTTACTTAATACAAAACAAAAACATTATTTCCTAGATCCAGCTCTGCTTTTATTTTGAAAACCACTGGATGAACTCATTAGGACCAGGATTACTTCTTTTTGTCTCCGTCAAACCAGCCTTCTTTATTCAGAAGAGATTCAATATGGATACATGCTATCCTCCTCCATAGGCATGAAAACAAATTCAGATTTCACAGTGAACCAAAACAAACAAGAAGCCTCCAAACCACATAATCATTCATTCAGGTACTTATTCATTTAACTAACTTCAAAATAACCAAACAGGACTACATCAAGCTAAAAAGCTTTTGCCCAATGAAAGAAACTATCAACAAAATAGAAAAGGCCATCTATTGAATGCGAGATAGTATTTGCAAATGACATATCTGGTAAAGGGTTAGCATCCAAATATATAAAGAATTCATACAACCTGACTAAAACATGAACAAGAGGACATGAATAGACATTTTTCCAAGGAGAACACACCGAAGGCCAACAGACACATTATAATGTGCTCAACATCACTAATCAGAGAAATGAGAATCAAAATAATGAGATATCACCTCCTATGTGTCAGAATAACCGTCATCAAAAGACAATAAATGCTGGTGACCGCGTAGAGAAAATGGAAATTTCGTGTACTGTTAGTGGGATTGTAAATTGGTGCAGTCACTATGAAAAATAGTATCAAGATTCCACAAAAAAACTAAAAATAGAAGTGCCGTTTGATCCATCAGTTTCACTTCTGGGTATTTAACTGAAGAAAACGAAAGCACTAATTCAAAAATATATACACATGCCTATGTTCATCTCAGAGTTATTTATGACAGCCAAGATATGGAAGCAAACTAAGTAGCCATCAATAGATGAATGGATAAAGAAGTGGTACATGTATACAATGGAATACTTCTCAACCAGTAAAAAGAAAAAAGAAGTCTAGCCATTTGTAACATGGATGGATTTATGCTAACTGCAATGTCAGAAACAGAAAGACAAATGGTATATGATTTCACTTAGATGTGAAATCTAAAACAAACAAACAAAATGAACAAAACAAAACAGATTCATAGATACAGCAAACAAATGGGTGGTAGTTGCAGAGGGGGAGGTTGGTGAAATAGGTGAAGGAGAAGAAGAGGTACAAGCCTCCAGTTATAAAATAAATAAGCCATGGGGATGTAACAGATAGCATAAAATATGGTCAAAAATATTGTAATAACTTTGTATGGAGACAGATGGTTACTAAACTTACTGTGATCACTTTATAATGCATGCAAATATCAAATCACTGTGTAGTACGCCTGAAACTAACATGGAGGAAGTCTTCTGTTTCATAGCTTTTAATACTGTCTATATGCTGAAATATCAACAAGCTCAGATATGCACATGATACCACTCTAATGGCAGAAAGTAAAGAGGAACTAAAGAACCTCTTGATGAGGGTGAAAGAGGAGAATGAAAAAGCTACTTTGAAACTCAACATTAAACTAAGATCATTGCATCTGGTCCCATCACTTCATAGCAAATAGAAGGGGAAAAGGGGAAGCAGTGAAGATATTCTTTTCCTGGGCTTCAGAATCACTGCAGATGGTGACTGCAGCCATGAAATTAAGACGCTTGCTTCTTGGAAGGAAAGCCTTGACAAGCCTGCTGCTGCTGCTGCTAAGTTGCTTCAGTTGTGTCGGACTCTGTGTGACCCCATAGATGGCAGCCCACCAGGTTCCCCCATCCCTGGGATTCTCCAGGCAAGAACACTGGAGTGGGGTGCCATTTCCTTCTCCAGTGCATGAAAGTGAAAAGTGAAAGTGAAGTCGCTAGACAGCATATTAAAAAGTAGAGACATCACTTTGCCAACAAAGGTCCATAGAGTGAAAGCTATGGTTTTTTGAGTAGTCATGTACAGATGTGAGAAGGACAAAGAAGGATGAGCGCCCAATAATTGATGCTTTTGAATTGTGATGCTGGAAAAAGACTCTTGAGAGTTCCTTGGACAGTAAGGAGATCAAACCAGCCAATCCTAAAGGAAATCAACTCTGAATATTCATTGGAAGCACTGATGCTGAAGCTGAAGCTCCAGTAATTTGGCCACCAGATATGGAGACAACTCATTGGAAAAGACCCTGATGCTGGGAAAGATTGAAGGCAAAAGAAGGGGGAGGCAGAGGATGAGATGGTTTAATAGCATCATGGACTCAATGAACATGAATTTGTGCAAACTCCAGGAGATATTGGAGGACAGAGGAGCCTGGTATGCTACAGTCCATGGGGGCCGCAAGGAGTCGGACACTACTAGCAACTGAACAATATGCTAAAATTTCCAAACTTTTCTTTCTTCAGCCCCCCCTTCTCTGCACTTCAGGTCTATGTATATAACTACTTATGTGACATCCTCATCTTGATGTTTAATAGCAATCCACAGTTGAGCTTGTAGTCTTCACCATCCTTCCTTTACCAACTCTTCCTGAGCTCCTGACACCAAAAAAAAAAAAAAAACCAAAAAACAACTCTGCTCCAACCACATCCTTTCCCTCTTTAGGCCTACAAATTGAGTGACCCCACCCCCCATGGTAGTGTTAGATTGGAGAGGACGCCTGGACCCAGTAGCCTAGGCTTCACAGAGGCTGAATTCTGACTTGTCAGGTGTGGAATCTGATATTAATTGCTGAGGAGACCAATAGCCTTTTGGTGGCAATTTAATCAAGCCACGTCTTCCCTGGAGTTGTATTTATGTGTTGGGATAAACTATGCCATAATAATTCTTCAAAATTCCCTCTGCTTTAGGGTGAAGCCGCCCTGCAAGGGCCTTTGCTCGAAACACAGCTGGTTAGTTTCAGCCTCTTCTTTGACTTTGTTTTTACCACTCTTTTATTGGTTTCATCCGGGATTATTTTATTAAATCACTAGCACATGACTCCTTGGATTAGGATTCACTTCCAGAGAATCTAGCCTGTGATGCTACTTTATTTGCACGGACAAACCATTGCACTTCCGTGGGCCGGGTTGCCTCATAGGATCCCCACTGCCTTCGGTGGTGGTAAGCTTCAACAGGAGCAGAACAAGATTTCTGGCTGAGTGTCTGGAATTACCTCTACTGAATGCTACAATTCATTTTCATTTGGAGATGCAACTGTTCCTGCGAAGGTATTCTTGTGCTTTGACATATACTATCTAAATCCAGTAGTACTGACTTAAAGAAAACTTTATTTTCAAAGGTTACATTAATTTCTCCTGATGTGTTAGGTACAAAATGTCTGAGCAATTCATACATGGGGCCTTTAATCTTATGCAACCAACTTAAAATTTTTAATTTTTAAAAGTAGTTAATTAAAAAACATACAAGGCTATCTACTGTGACTTTGATACTGTTGCTCTCTACCAGCAATCAAATATGGGTATCAATAATTTATCTTCTAAAAATAAGTGATGGTATTGAATAATTCCTCTGTTTTTTTAAAATATATTTTTTAATTGAAGGATAATTGTTGTTTTCTCTCAAACATCAATATGAATCACCCATAGGTGTACTAAGGCTGTTTTAAGTCACCACATGTCACTCTTAAGTTGTACTTTATTTCTTAAAAGAACATTCAGATTTCCTTCTTTCTAATTCAAACTTTGGTTTAAAAAAAAGCATAATTGGGAATTGAACTGAACTATCTTTAGATTCACTTTCTCAGCTAAGCTGATTTTTTTCATGTTTTAATTGCTCCCTAATTTCTCTATTATTGCTGCATGTCCTAAAATAAATTTTCCATCTGCTCTTTCCATGTTTGATTGTCATGTTGGTTCTCTTTGAAACTGCTAAACAAGCAGCTTTTCTAATCGCAATTTGTGGCTGTGAGGCTCTTCAGGGCTTGCTCTGCATATAGAAAATGCACTCGCTGTTAAAAAATACAGAATAGATTGAATATAACTTGATAATTCCATTTGTGGATATAGATTGTACTCTGTAGCAGTTTTATTCCCATAGTTAGTAAATTCTGGTAAAATAAACAATTTCTGGGAAAAAAGTGATTTAAAGAAAATAACAAACATCTGTGCATGTTTTCTCCAGCTATTGCTCCAACTTTTACTAGGCTCTTAAGTTCTTAAATCAATTTGAAAGGAATGGTGCATATTGGCTTATTTAAAAAAAGTATAATGAGATATTCTATAATTTTTTAATATAAATTTATTTATTTTAATTGGAGGTTAATTACTTTACAATATTGTATTGGTTTTGCCATACATTAGCATGAATCCGGCACAGGTATACACGTGTTCCCCATCATGCACCCCCTCCCTCCTCCCTCCCTGGACCATCCCTCTGGGTCATCCCAGTGCACCAGCCCCAAGCATCCAGTAACATGCATCGAACCTGGATTGGCAATTCGTTTCTTATATGATATTATACATGTTTAATGCCATTCTCCCAAATCATCCCACCCTCTCCCTCTCCCACAGAGTCCAAAAGACTGCTCTATACATCTGTGTCTCTTTTGCTGTCTCGCATACAGGATTATCGTTACCATCTTTCTAAATTCCATATATATGCATTAGTATACTGTATTGGTGTTTTTCTTTCTGGCTTACTTCACTCTGTATAATAGGCTCCAGTTTCATCCACCTCATTAGAACTGATTCACATGTATTCTTTTTAATGGCTGAGTAGTACTCCATTGTGTATATGTACCATAGCTTTCTTATCAATTCATTTGCTGATGGACATCTAGGTTGCTTCCATGTCTTGGCTATTATAAACAGTGCTGCGATGAACATTGGGGTACACGTCTCTTTCAGTTCTGGTTTCCTCGGCGTGTATGCCCAGCAGTGGGATTGCTGGGTCATATGGCAGTTCTATTTCCAGTTTTTTAAGGAATCTCCACACTGTTCTCCATAGTGGCTATACTAGTTTGCATTCCCACCAACAGTGTAAGAGGGTTCTCTTTTCTCCACACCCTCTCCAGCATTTATTTCTTATAGACTTTTGGATCGCAGCCATTCTGACTGGTGTGAAATGGTACCTCATTGTGGTTTTGATTTGCATTTCTCTGATAATGAGTGATGTTGAGCATCTTTTCATGTGTTTGTTAGCCATCTGTATGTTTTCTTTGGAGAAATGTCTATGTAGTTCTTTGGCCCATTTTTTGATTGGGTCATTTATTTTCTTGGAATTGAGCTGCCGGAGTTGCTTGTATATTTTTGAGATTAGTTGTTTGTCAGTTGCTTCATTTGCTATTATTTTCTTCCATTCTGAAGGCTGTCTTTTCACCTTGCTTATAGTTTCCTTTTTTGTGCAGAAGCTTTTAATTTTAATTAGGTCCCATTTGTTTATTTTTGCCTTTATTTCCAGTATTCTGGGAGGTGGGGCATAGGGGATCCTGCTATGATGTATGTCGGAAAGTGTTTTGCCTATGTTCTCCTTTAGGAGTTTTATAGTTTCTGGTCTTACGTTTAGATCTTTAATTCATTTTGAGTTTATTTTTGTGTATGGTGTTAGAAAGTGTTCTAGTTTCATTCTTTTACAAGTGGTTGACAAGTTTTCCCAGCACCACTTGTTAAAAAGAGATTGTTGTTAATCCATTGTATATTCTTGCCTCCTTTGTCAAAGATAAGGAGTCCATAGGTGCGTGGATTTATCTCTGGGCTTTCTATTTTGTTCCATTGATCTATATGTCTGTCTTTGTGCCAGTACCATACTGTCTTGATGACTGTGGCTTTGTAGTACAACCTGAAGTCAGGCAGGTTGATTCCTCTAGTTCCATTCTTCTTTCTCAAGATTGCTTTGGCTATTTGAGGTTTTTTGTATCTCCATACAAATTTTGAAATTATTTTCTATAATTAAGACACTTTTCTTAAAATAAGGAAAGATAAAGAAATATGTTGCTATGTGAATGTGTTTTATATGTCTGAATAACAAAGTTACATTAAAGTGATCAGAATAACAATGAGTTATTTCAGACTACTATACAAGATTAAAGGATAGTTAAGTATGAATTTCTTTCCTAACATTATATTGAAAAATACAAATATAATAAAGGAACACACATTCTTCAATTAATAGAATTGAATTATAATTCTATAATTAATAGAAAAATTAATTGTAAAATTAATAGAAAAATGCAATAGCTTGATTCTGTGACTTAGGCCACCCATGGTCAATTGATTAAGCTAATATTTTCATCATTCACAAATTTATTACAAATATAAAACTGACTCTACTTTTAGGACAGTGAAGTAGTAAATTTGGGGAAAGTGATTTGACCACATACTGTGTAAGTCTTAACACCAGTAACTTTTACTGTGGTAAGTCCACTACAAGTAGGTTACGAGTAAGAAAATAAGCAAACTTATACAGTGACACATGTTCCCTGGGGGAGAATGGCTACATATATGTATAGCTGAGTCCCTTGGTTGTACACCTGAAACTATCATTTTTGTCAATGAGCTATACCCCAATACAAAATAAAAAGTTCAAAAATAAGACATATATTTAATGGTATTCATTTCAATGGTTATTTATGATGGCACAGTGTAAATATTTTGGCTACCCAACAAAAACGGAATGCTTTAATAAATTAGAGTATGTCCATTTATGGACAATAATTTAGCAATCAAAATTCATTTTAGAGGAACATTTGCTCTCATAAATGCTCACAAAATATAAAATGAACTTATAAAATAACATTCATGTGATTATAATTTATTATATAAATACAGAAAATTGTGGCAGCATTTTACAGAAATGTTAACCGTGATTTTCTCTGTTATGAAGTTATTGATAATTTTAATTTTCTCTTTTACATGTATATATATATATTTTTCTCCACTGATCTCCAGTAGCATATTGAGCACCTACTGACCTGGGGAGTTCCTCTTTCAGTATCCTATCATCTTGCATTTTCATACTGTTCATGGGGTTCTCAAGGCAAGAATACTGAAGTGGTTTGCATTCCCTTCTCCAGTGAACCACATTCTGTCAGACCTCTCCACTGTGACCTACCCGTCTTGGGTGGCCCCATGGGCATAGCTTAGTTTCAGTGAGTTAGACAAGGCTGTGGTCCTAGTGTGATTGACTAGTTTTCTGTGAGTATGGTTCCAGTGTGTCTGCCCTCTGATGCCCTCTGGCAACACCTACTGTCTTACTTGGGTTTCTCTTTTCTTGGACGTGGGATATCTCTTTACGGCTACTCCAGCAAAGCGCAGCCACTGCTCCTTACCTTGGATGAGAGGTATCTCCTCACCACCTCCCCTCCTGACCTTGAATGTGGAGTAGCTCCTCTTGGCCGTCCTGCAACCCCGCAGCCATGGCTCCTTGGACGTGGGGTAGAATTTTGCCAAGAAAACGCACTGGTCATAGCAAACACTATCTTCCAACAACACAAGAGAAGACTCTAAACATGGACATCACCAGATGGTCAACACTGAAATCAGATTGATTATAGTCTTTGCAGCCAAAGATGGAGAAGCTCTATACAGTCAGCAAAAACAAGACTGGGAGCTGACTATGGCTCAGATCATGAGCTCCTTATTGCCAAATTCAGACTTATATTGAAGAAAGCAGGGAAAACCGCTAGACCATTCAGGTATGACCTAAATCAAATCCTTTATGATTATACAGTGGAAGTGAGAAATATATTTAAGGGACTAGATCTGATAGATAGAGTGCCTGATGAACTATGGAATGAGGTTTGTGACATTGTACAGGAGACAGGGATCAAGACCATCCCCATGGAAAAGAAATGCAAAAAAGCAAAATGGCTGTCTGGGGAGGCCTTACATAGTAGCTGTGAAAAGAAGAGAAGTGAAAAGCAAAGGAGAAAAGGAAAGATATAAGCATCTGAATGCAGAGTTCCAACGAATAGCAAGAAGAGATAACAAAGCCTTCCTCAGCGATCAATGCAAAGAAATAGAGGAAAACAGAATCGGAAAGACTAGAGAGCTCTTCAAGAAAATTAGAGATACTAAGGGAACATTTCAGCAAAGATGGGCTCAATAAAGGACAGAAATGGTAAGGACCTAACAGAAGCAGAAGATATTAAGAAGAGGTGGCAAGAATACACAGAAGAACTGTCAAAAAAGATCTTCACAACCAAGATAATCATGATAGTATGATCACTCACCCAGAGCCAGACATCCTGGAATGTGAAGTCAAGTGGGCCTTAGAAAGAATCACTATGAACAAAGCTATTGGAGGTGATGGAATTCCAGTTGAGCTGTTTCAAATCCTGAAAGATGATGCTGTGAAAGCGCTGCACTCAATATGCCAACAAATTTGGAAAACTCAGCAGTGGCCACGGGACTGGAAAAGGTCAGTTTTCATTCCAATTCCAAAGAAAGGCAATGGCAAAGAATGCTCAAACTACCACACAATTGCACTCATCTCACATGCTAGTAAAGTAATACTTAAAATTCTCCAAGCCAGGCTTCAGCAATATGTGAACCGTGAACTTCCAGATGTTCAAGCTGGTTTTAGAAAAGGCAGAGGAACCAGAGATCAAATTGCCAACATCCACTGGATCATGGAAAAAGCAAGAGAGTTCCAGAAAAACATCTATTTCTGCTTTATTGACTATGCCAAAGCCTTTGACTGTGTCAGTCACAATAAACTGTGGAAAATTCTGAAAGAGATGGGAATACCAAACCACCTGGCCTGCCTCTTGAGAAACCTGTATGCAGGTCAGGAAGCAACAGTTAGACCTAGACGTGGAACAACAGACTGGTTCCAAATAGGAAAAGGAGTCCGTCAAGGCTGTATATTGTGACCCTGCTTATTTAACTTCTGTGCAGAGTACATCTTGAGAAACGCTGGACGTGAGGAAACACAAACTGGAATCAAGATTGCTGGGAGAAATATCAATAACTTCAGATGTGCAGATGATACCACGCTTATGGCAGAAAGTGAAGAGGAGCTAAAAAGCCTCTTGATGAAAGTGAAAGAGGAGAGTGAAAAAGTTGGCTTAAAGCCCAACATTCAGAAAACGAAGATCATGGCATCTGGTCCCATGACTTCATGGTAAATAGATGGGGAAACAGTGGAAACAGTGTCAGACTTTATTTTGGGGGGCTCCAAAATCACTGCAGATGGTGACTGAAGCCATGAAATTAAAAGACGCTTACTCCCTGGAAGAAAAGTTATGACCAACCTAGATAGCATATTCAAAAGCAGAGACATTACTTTGCCGACTAAGGTCCGTCTAGTCAAGGCTATGGTTTTCCCAGTGGTCATGTATGGATGTGAGAGTTGGACTGTGAAGACAGATGAGCGCTGAAGAATTGATGCTTTTGAACTGTGGTGTTGGAGAAGACTCTTGAGAGTCCCTTGGACTGCAAGGAGATCCAACCAATCCATTCTAAAGGAGATCAGCCCTGGGATTTCTTTGGAAGGAATGATGCTGAAGCTGAAACTCCAGTACTTTGGCCACCTCATGCGAAGAGTTGACTCATTGGAAAAGACTCTGATGCTGGGAGGGATTGGGGGGAGGAGGAAAAGGGGATGACAGAGGATGAGATGGCTGGATGGCATCACCGACATGATGGATGTGAGTCTGAATGAACTCTGGGAGATGGTGATGGACAGGGAGGCCTGGCATGCTGCGATTCATGGGGTCGCAAAGAGTCAGACATGACTGAGTGACTGAACTGAACTGAACTGATATATTTTTCAAATTTCCACAATAGTAATACTATATTTTAGCTAGAGGAAAACTATGAAAATTATACTTTAAGCTTTTTATATTGTAATGCTAAATCACTACTTTATACACATATCAAAGAGATAATTGAGGACTAGCTTAATTAATCTTCAAGACTGGTGAGAAAGAAAATGTGAGCATGTGACTTTAAGTTGAGGTGAAATATACTTGAAGGAAGTCAGGAGTTCTTAGTATTTCATTTTTTTTTTTTTTACAGTAGTTTTCAGTATGAAGAGGCTGAGAAACGGTTACCTTTTCACCTCTAGTTTTAAACAGAAATGCATGTGTGCAACCTGAATCTATGGGTTGATATTTCTGTACTCTGGGCCTGTCAATCCCTCACCTTTCCAGAACACTACACCAATAAAGTGAATTATTTTCAAGAATAACGAAACAGAGAAAATGTGATCCATAATTGACTTCTTTGTTCTGGCAATTGACTAAGTGACACTTAGTCATCTCTAAGTGCCTGGAGAAAATAAAAGGTATTTCTTTTGTGAACCTGATGAACAATTAGGCAATTGTAAGGCATTGAATGACAAAGTGGAGAATGCAGCGTAATATTGTTTTATGCCTCTTTCCTCCTTTTCTCTTTTTATTTTTGGAGAAAAAAAATGCTCGAGGCAGATATTTTACTCTCCCTCCTACTCTCTAGCTTTTAAAATAATGATGAACATTTGCTGTGGCTAACAGAGAGGGATACAAGCCATGGTTCAAATAGAGAAGTTGTTTTCTAAGTTAACCAGCACACTGCTTAGGGACAAAAAAGAAATGCTTCCAGGCTTTTAAACTTTGTTCAAAGTTCAGAAGGTCTGATAAGTACTTCCAAATTTCACTCCCTGAAACAACTGCAAGTTTTTCGTGTTGGGGGTCATAGTACACTGCTGTTTGCAGTATTCATTATCTTTCAAACTCTGCTCAGATGGTTATAGGGCATCCTTTCTAAAACTACAAAGGCTTTGAACGTTGTCAGTTATAAAGGATTGTCTTTGCTTCATACAAAATAACATGGCTCTCTTTATCAAGTTTATGCTAACAAAAGCTGTATTATGTGGAATCATAGAAAATCATTTACTGGTTTTACTTCATCACTCAATTGATACATTCACATATACAGGTATACACATATACATATTTATATTTGCCATTTATTAAGGGTAGACTTCTCAGTAAAGCAACATGATAGACCGAACACTGCAATGTAACTCTTCCTGTTGTAGACACAGAAAGGCTGGATTAATATAATAAATAGACCACTACAAATACCCTTTTGACACAAATAGACCCGTCTCAAAAGATAGCAGTAAGTGTTAGGCAGCCCACAAATATGAAATGTAGGGCAAAGGGGATAACGCTGGGATTCTAACAACCACAGGGACATAGGAGATAGGGCCTTAAGGCTAAATCACCATGCAGGGTAAAAAATATGTACAAAGTTCAAATCAATAGAAAGAAGAAAATAAAATTCCAACAATCCAATAGTAATCTAAAAGGAACAGAGGCAAAAGAAGCAAATGCAGTAATACAACATGATAGATGAAAAATTGTAACATAGAAATAAGTTCACATCGCAGTTGTAATAAATGGGAACTAATAGAAGACGCTCAAAAATAAACTCAGATGTTAGAATAAAAGAAAATATAGATACCAAAAAATGAAATCACCATAGAACCAAGTAAAGTGCAATTTCCCATAACTGAAGGAAGAGAGTTTCAGAATGAAAAAGAGCCCTAAAAACAGAGCAAAATACACCAATGCCAAACTAGATTGTCATGAAATTTGGGACCACTAGGGGAAAAGAGATGATAAAAGTTTCTCCCAGACCAGGTCAGGGAAGATGTCATACAAAGGATCAGAAAGACAGATCTCAATAGTAACACTGGAAGCTAAAAGAAAATGGAGGCTCTGTCCACAGAATGAAAAATATATATATAAATCATATATCTGATGAGTAAATATCCAGAATATATAAAGAACTCTTACAACTCAACAAGAATCAGTTCAGTTCAGTCGCTCAGTTGTGTCTGACTCTTTGTGACCCCATGGACTGCAGCACACCAGGCTTCCCTGTCCATCACCAACTCCTGGAGCTTACTTAAACAAAAAATAAAGGACTTGAATAAAGGACATTTCTCCAAAGATGATAAACAAATGGCTAACAAGCATGTAAAAAGATGCTCAGTTATCACAGTTAGAGAATAGAAAATCAAAACCATAATGATAGGATGGTCACTATAGAAAAAAACAACAGAAATAAACTAGTAATGATATAGAGAAATTGGAACCCTGGTGCACTGTTAGTGAAAATGTAAAATGGTGAAACTGCTATGAATAACAGTACTGAGGCTCTTCAAAAAATTAAAAATAGGATTACCATATGATCCAATAATCCCACCTATGGGTATATCTATCCAAAACAACTGAAAGCAAAGTCTTAAAGTTATTTGTACACTATATCTATAATAGCATTATTCACAGAAGCCAAGAGGTGAAAACAATACAATTTCCATCAGTGGATGAATGTATAAAGAAAATATATATATACATATGTGTTCAGTCACTAAATTGTGTCTGACGTTTTGCAACCCCATGGACTGCAGTATTCCAGGTTCCTCTGTCCTGCACTATCTCCCTGTCCTGCACTATCTCCCTGCTGCTGCTGCTGCTGCTGCTGCTAAGTCTTGTCAGTTGTGTCCGACTCTGTGTGACCCCATAGACAGCAGCCCAAAAGGTTCCTCTGTCCCTGGGATTCTCCAGGCAAGAACACTGGAGTGGGTTGCCATTTCCTTCTCTAATGCATGAAAGTGAAAAGCTAAAGTGAAGTTGCTCAGTCGTGTCCGACTCTTAGCGACCCCATGGACTGCAGCCTGCCAGGCTCCTCCATCCATGGGATTCTCCAGGCAAGAGTGCTGGAGTGGGTTATCTCCCTACACTAGCTCAAATTCATGTCCATGGAGCTGGTGCTGCTATCTAACCATCTCATCCTCTGCGTCCCTTTCTCTAACAGAATATTATTCAGCCAAAAAAAGACGTCACAAGAAAAACTTTCTAAACTATCAAAGTAATAGATTTTTCCCCAGCGAATGTTAGTCATCCTGGGAACCGAAAATTGGGGTAGGTTTTTATAAGAGAGGGAGCGCAAAAGGGAGTGGTAGTCCTGCAGGGGAAAGGTGTGGAGGGGGTAGAGGAACAGGTTTCAGAGAGTGTATGCCAGAAATGAAAACCTTGGGCTTAGTTGCTCAGTAAGTGCCAACTGACCTGGGACTTTTCCAAACTTTAAATGTATTTAGTTTCAATTGGAGGATAATTGCTTTATAATATTGTATCAGTTTCTGCCATATGTATCAACATGAATCAGCCATAGGTACAGTATGTCCCCTCCCTCTTGAACCTCCCTCCCATCTTCCTCCCCACCCAATGCCTCTAGGTTGTCACAGGGTACCAACTTTTTAATGAAAGTCAAAGAGGATGGCTCTGGAGAAATGGCTCTCCCCCTGCCCCTGCCTTCCTCACTCATTAGTCACACACTGGGCAAGAATTGGCAGATTCACATTGTCGGGGTTTTTTTTTTGGAATATGGTTGATTTATGATGTTCTGGTGTTGTGTTAGTTTTTTGTGAACAGTAATAAGAATAGCAGTGTTTTAACACTGACTCTTTCTGGGAAAAGTCAAAAGTTGCCAGTGAAGAAATCCAAGCTCTCAGCTCATTGTAACAGGAATGAGGCTGGGGATTATATTAATCTTGAGTTTTTGGAATTACCAAAAAGGAAGTAGAGCAAGGGAAACATGAAAGGAAAGATATGCTCTTAGAAATACTTGTAATATTTGCTTTGAATAATCCACAGATATGAGTTTATTTTCTACCCCTGAAACTGGTAAAGTAAGGTCTTGTTTATATATAGCACAAGTTTATTCAAGTCACAGTATAAATGTTTCTCCTTCAGTTCAGTTCAGTTCAGTCACTCAGTCGTGTCCGACTCTATGCAACCCCATGGACTGCAGCACACCAGGCCTCCCTGTCCATCACCAACTCCCGGAGTCCATCCAAACCCATGTCTATTGAGTTGGTGATGCCATGCAACCATCTCATCCTCTGTCATCCCCTTCTCCTCCTGCCTTCAATCTTTCCCAGCATCAGGGTCTTTTCCAGTGAGTCAGTTCTTCCCGTCAGGTGGCCAAAGTATTGGAGTTTCAGCTTCAGCATCAAATTTCCTTCAGTAACATCAAATATAAGGTAAACTAGAAGCTTATCTTAGAGACGGCAATGGTAACCCACTCCAGCGCTCTTGCCTGGAAAATCCCATGGACAGAGAAGCCTTTAGGTTGCAGTCCATGGGGTCACTAGGGGTTAGGCACGACTGAAGTGACTTCACTTTCACTTTTCACTTTCATGCATTGGAGAAGGAAATGGCAACCCACTCCAGTGTTCTTGCCTGGAGAATCCCAGGGACGGGGGAGCCTGGTGGGCTGCCGTCTATGGGGTCGCACAGAGTTGGACACGACTGAAGCGACTTAGCAGCAGCAGCAGAAGCTTATCTATAGACAGAACATGAAGCTTTTTTCTGGCTTCATATTCTCTCCTAGTACCTAAACAGTCACCCAGTACAGTGGCAGGTTTGGTAGGGCAGGACCAATTCCAGTGTTTAAAAATGCTTGATGAAGGCCTGCCTACTTAATAATTCCTTCTGAGAAACTGCCTACTTGTAGAGATAGGCCTGGATTTACAGTTGAGATGATTGCATAGTCGATAACAGGAGGGAGGATATTTATTCTGTCACTTAAATTAGCATTTTAGACCTATATGGAGCCCTTATTTTTTCTCATTTGTAATTAGTAGTTGTTTTTTTTAAGATCTGGCATTTTCCATTAAATTTTGGATCCAATTGTCAAGTTAGTTTGAAATCAGACCCCAAATAGATAACAGACATGTTATGAGCTTTTACTATGACCAAGTTTACTAAATATTGTTTACAGTAATCTCAGATAATCTTTCTAGCTCAAAATAGAGTTGAGTATTGAAAATAAGAAAACTTATCTCTGCTTATCTTTATTTTGGTTCCACGTGAAAGGAAAAAAAAAAGCCTGATTTTTAATTTAAAAAGGAACTTGGTTTTCTGTTACTCAGCCTTAAAATAAAATCTTAAAAAATGTGTGGTTCATCTGCCTGAGCAGTGTACACAAGACCAATTTACAGCAGGGCCATGGAGTGCTGATGAAAATCGTACTTGCTCTTTCCACTGGGCATCACATTGCATCTGTTTTTGTGATAGCATTGGATTCAGAAATTAAGCACAGCAGGAAGGAAGATCTTGCATAGCTTCAAAATATATTGCATGTCTTGACATTATAGTCGGCTTTTACAGGGGAAGGTGGGAGGCTGAAAAATCTCTCTCCTGTACTTAGGGAAAGTTAAACAAGGGGAAAATAATATGTTCCTCCTTCTAAAGAACATTCATTCCCAGAGCTTACCAGCCGCTAGTCCTGGTATGTCATTCTGATTGGAACACATATCACAAGATTATTTCCAGTGTCACAAACAACCAAACTTCCCTGATTCCAGAAAATGTAACCTCTACTTTGAAAATGTATGCTGTAGGAATATATAACACAGATACAACTCGTACAAAACAAAACGTACATCTCTGAAGTAACACAGAATAAGCACTCATGTCACTGTCAGGCAGATCAAAAATTAGAATATTGCCAGCAACTCAGAAATATCCTCATGCCTCCTCTAACTTAAATGTGTCCCTAAACACTGTAGGTTAGTATTGCATATTTATTGAATTCTTTACAGATAAACTCTTAGGGTATCTGTTATTTCATTTTTGATTTCTTTTGCCCCATATTATGTTTGTGAGATTTTTTTCACATGTGAGTGTAGGTATAAATTCCTTCATTTGTGTTGCTTTGTAGTGGTCCATTGAACAAATGCACACTATTTATCCTGTCTTCTGCTGATGGGCATTTGGGTTGTTTCTCACTCTTGGATATTATGAATAATGTTGCTATGAATATTGATATTACCTCTTTTGGTGCATATGCACCTATACTTTTTTTTTAATATATCTTAAATCTGAGTTTAATTTTTTCACTTTGTTTTTATTATTTTGTCTTGTTTTATTGTTATAGATATTGAAAATTAAGATTTGGGGGAATATGAATACATAAAAGTCTTTGATGCAATGTACTCATGTAACATTATATTTTTTCTACCAAAATCTAAATTAATCTAATATTTATATCTTCCTCCAAAATAAAACAAGGAACTCTGTCCCTTGATCTAGCCCTAAAGACTTTCCTACTATTTTTCTAATGTCTGAAATTTTATTCCCACTTATTTTTTTAATAGTTCTCTTATTTATTTGACTGTGCTGGGCCTTCATTGCTGTGTGGGATTCTCTTATTGCTGAGTGCAGGCTCTAGAGTGTTTGGGCTTCAGTCGCAGTAGCATGTGGGCTCAGTGGTCATGGTGCCCAGGCTTAGTTGTTCCATGGCCTGTGGAATCTGCCAGGACTGGAGATAGAACCTGTGTCTCCTGCATTGGCGGGTAGATTCTTTACCACAGAGCCACCAGGGAAGCTTCCCACATATTTCTAACCTGATACAAATTAACTGGTTCAGTTCAGTTCAGTTCAATCACTCAGTCGTGTCCAACTCTTTGCGACCCCATGAATCACAGCACGCCAGGCCTCCCTGTCCATCACCAACTCCCGGAGTTCACTCAGACTCACATCCATCGAGTCCGTGATGCCATCCAGCCATCTCATCCTCAGTTGTCCCCTTCTCCTCCTGCCCCCAATCCCTCCCAGCATCAGAGTCTTTTCCAATGAGTCAACTCTTTACATGAGGTGGCCAAAGTACTGGAGTTTCAGCTTTAGCATCATTCCTTCCAAAGAAATCCCAGGGATGATCTCCTTCAGAATGGACTGGTTAGATCTCCTTGCAGTCCAAGGGACTCTCAAGACTCTTCTCCAACACCACAGTTCAAAAGCATCAATTCTTCAGTGCTCAGCTTTCTTCACAGTCCAACTCTCACATCCATACATGACTACTGGAAAAACCATATCCTTGACTAGATGGACCTTATGCGGCAAAGTAATGTCTCTGCTTTTGAATATGCTATCTAGGTTGGTCATAACTTTTCTTCCAGGGAGCAAGCGTCTTTTAATTTCATGGCTACAGTCACCATCTGCAGTGATTTTGGAGCCCAAAAAATAAATTCTGACACTGTTTCCACTGTTTCCCCATCTATTTCCCATGAAGTCATGGGACCGGATGCCATGATCTCCATTTTCTGAATGTTGAGCTTTAAGTCAACTTTTTCATGCTCCACTTTCACTTTCATCAAGAGGCTTTTTAGTTCCTCTTCACTTTCTGCCATAAGGGTGGTGTCATCTGCATAACTGAGGTTATTGATATTTCTCCTGGCAACTGTTTACACACTATTTAACTAGAATTTCCAACATATCTTATGATTACTTTCAGCACTTTAAAAATACATTCCATTCCTTCTTTCTATGCCTTTCTTCTTCCTGAAGTATATGCATTACTAATTCTTACAGGGGGTACATCTTGGTGGAACACTCTTGTAAATATACTTTGATATATCTAGGAATGAAATTGCTAGATCACATAGAAGGTTCAGCTTCAAAAGATAATTTTATAAGATTGTCCATTGTGTTCTAAGAAATTTGTACTTCACCAGCAGGGTGTGAGAATTCCTATTGCTTAATATACTTAGTAACTCACCAGTACTCAATAACCTCAGTCTTTTTCTGTTTACTTGCGTTTCTCTGATCATTAATGATGTTGAGCACTTTTTTTTTCATGTTTCTCTGTCACCTAGATATCCTTTATTGCTCTATTTTTATCGTCAATTATTTATCTTTCTGGAAAACTTTTTACATCTTCAAGACATATGCCCTTTGGCTGTGATGTGTGCAGTCAAATGTTCTGCCTCTGTTTTGACCATTATCATGTGGTGAATATATACTCCCACTCCAGGGACTGCACTTTCACCCTCTTAAAAATGTCTTCATTAATAAACATTCTTAATTTTAATACAGACTACCAAGCATTTTACTTTATGGTTGGCACTTTTCATGTTTCATTTAAGAAATCTTCACTACCTCAGTGTCATGATGACACGCCTCTCTGCTTTTGTCTATAATCTTTATGATGTTGTCTTTCACATTTGGATGTGACCTGGAATTAAATTGTGTCTATGGAATCAAGTGAGGTCAAGCTTCATTTTTCCCCACATGGATTTCCAATTACTCATGCCATTGGTAGTCAAAAAGACCGCCCTATACCTACTGCTCTGGAGAATCACCTTCTCTAAAAAATACATTGTCATAGGATATCATGAATCGGTTTAACTCTTGATTATTTTCATGAGTTATTGTCTTTTTGTCAGTAACACACTGTATTAATTACTGCAACTTTTTGGTAAGTTTTTAAATTTGCAGAGTAAATCATCAGATTGTCTAGGTTATTACTGGCCTTTATAATTACCATATGTTTTTTATTTTTTAATTGAAGTGTACTTGACATATTAGTTTCAGGTATACAATATAGTTATTTGACATTTATATACATTGCAAGTTGATCATCATGAAAAGTCTGGTAACCATCTGTAACCATATAAAGTTATTGCGATACTCTTGACTATATTCCCTGTACTATGCATTACATCCCTGTGACTTATTTACTTTATAACTGGAAACTTGTACCTCTTAATCCCCTTTACCTATTTTGCCTAACCCCCAGTCTCTTCCCTCTGGTGACCACCAGATACAGTTTTCTCTGTATCTAAGTCTATTTCTGTTTTGTTTGTTCCATTGTTTTGTATTTTAGATTCTGCATATAATTGAAATCACTTCTATGTCTTTCTCTGTCTGACTTATTTTGCTTAGCATAATACCCTTTCTAAGTCTATCCATGTTGTCCTAAATAGCAGGATTTCATTTTTATGGCTGAGTCTTCTTTATTCTCCATTACTCACGTCTTCTTTATCTGTTCATCTGTTAAAGGACACTTAGGTTGCTTTCATATCTTGACTATTGTAAATAATTCTGCAGTAAGCATAGGAGTGCATACATCTTTTCAGATTAGTGTTTTCATTTTCTTCAGAGAAATACCCAGAAGAAGAACTGCTAGATCGTATTGTAGTTCCATTTCTTATTTTTTGAGAAATTTCTATACTGTTTTCTATAGTGACTTTACCAAGTTATATTCCTATCAGCAGTGTATGAGGGTTCTCTTCTCTCCACATCTTCACCAATACTTGTTATTTGATGTCTGTTTGGTGATAACCATTGTGACAGGTATGAGAGGATATCTTATTATGGTTTTGAGTTGCATTTCCCTGATGGTTAATGCTGATGAGCATCTTTCGTGGATCTGTTGGCCACTGCATATTTTTCTGGGGAAATTAAATGCTCAGTTCCTCTGCCCATCTTAAATTGGATTCTTATGGAGTTTTTTTATATTGAGTTGTATGGGTTTCTTATATATATTGGATATTAACACCTTATTGGATAAACCATTTCCAAACATCTTTTCCTATTCAGTAGGTTGCCTTTTCACTCTTTATGGTTTCCTTTGCTGTGAAAAATCTTTTTAGTTTGATGCAGTCCAATGTGGTTTTTTGCCACAAGGGTTGGTTGCCCTTGCTTGAGGAGACAGATGCAGAGAAACAAATATTGCCAAGACCAGTGTCAAAGAGCTATTCCCTATGTTTTCTTCTAGAAATGTTATGGTTTGGAGTCTTACATTTAAGTCTTTGATCCATTTTGAGTTTATTTTTTGTATGGTATTTTAAATGTTCTAGTTTGATTTTCTGAGTTTAGTTGTCCAGTTTTCCAAACTCTTTATTGAAGAGACTGTCTTCTCCCTACGTATAGTCTTGACTCTTGTGTCATCAATTAATTTGGGCTTCCCAGGTGGTGCTGGTGATAAAGAACCCACCTGCCTACACAGGAGATGTAGATGCTGTTTTGATCCCTGGGTCAGGAAGATGCAAGAAGGCATGGCAACCCACGTCAATATTCTTGCCTGGAGAATCCCATGGACAGAAGAGCCTTGAGGGCTATGGTCCATAGAGTTACAAAGAGTTGGACATGGTTGAAGCAACCTGTTACGCATGTGTGGGTTTACTTTTGGACTCTATTATACTCTGCTGCTGCTGCTGCTAAGTCTCTTCGGTCGTGTCTGACTCTGTGCGACCCCATAGACGGCAGCCCACCAGCCTCCGCCATCCCTGGGATTCTCCAGGCAAGAACACTGGAGTGGGTTGCCATTTCCTTCTCCAATGCATGAAAGTGAAAAGTGAAAGGGAAGTCACTTGGTCATGTCCGACTCTTCGCGACCCCGTGGACTGCAGCCCACCAGGCTCCTCCGTCCATGGGACTTTCCAGGCAAGAGTACTGGAGTGGGTTGCCATTGCCTTCTATATATCAGGTATATATCATGTATATATAATATGTATCTGATATATATATCATATATATGATTTATGGTTACCTTGAGGTTTATATGTAACAGCTTATTTATTATACCTATTTTGAGTTGATGGTTGCCAAATTTGAGTGCATTTTAAAAACACTATATTTTTACTGCTCTACTCAGCTACATTTCATTGTTTCTGACATAATTTGCATCTTTTTATTTTGTGTATAACTTAACTAATTAATTAGATGTGATATACTTTTCTCTTTTAACCTTGTTTAACAGGTGATTGATCTGTTACTTTTACTTTATGTTTACCTCTACTACTAAGACTTTTTTCTTTCATAATTTTCTTGTTTCTAGTTATGGGATCTTCTCTTCCATTTAAAGGAGGCCCTTTAACATTTTTTGTAAGGTCAGTTCCAGTTCAGTTCAGTTGCACAGTCGTGTCCGACTCTTTGCGACCCCATGAATCGCGGCACGCCAGGCCTCCCTGTCCATCACCAACTCCTGGAGTTCACTCAGACTCACGTCCATCGAGTCCATGATGCCATCCAGCCATCTCATCCTCTGCCGTCCCCTTCTCCTCCTGCCCCCAATCCCTCCCAGCATCAGAGTCTTTTCCAGTGAGTCAACTCTTCGCATAAGGTGGCCAAAGTACTGGAGTTTCAGCTTTAGCATCAGTCCTTCCAAAGAAATACCAGGGCTGATCTCTTTCAGAATGGACTGGTTGGATCTCCTTGGAGTCCAAGGGACTCTCAAGAGTCTTCTCCAATAGTTTAGTGGTAATTAACTCTTAGTTTTTGCTTATCTGGGAAACTATCTGCCCTTCAATTCTAAGAGACAAACTTTCTGGGTAGAGTATTCTTGGCAAGCTTTTGTTTCTTTTCAGTATTTTAAAATATCATTCCAGTCCATTTTAGCCTGTAAAGTCTGCTGAAAAATAAGCTAATAGTCTTTCCTATATGGATTTTCCATATATGTAAGTGATGAAAGTGAAGAGGAGAGTGAAAAAGCTGGCTTAAAACTCAACATTCAAAAAACTAAGATCATGGCATCCAGTCCTATCACTCCATGGCAAATAGATGGAGAAACAATGGAAACAGTGACAGATTTTATTTTCTTGGGCTCCAAAATCACTGCAGATGGTGACTGCAGCCATGAAATTAAAAGATGCTTGCTCCTTGGAAAAAAACTATGACAATCCTGAAAGTGAAAAAGTGAAAGTGAAGTCGCCCTGTCGTGTCCAACTCTTTGCAACCCCTTGGACTGTAGCCCACCAGGTTCCTCCGTCCATGGGATTTTCCAGGCAAGAATACTGGAGTGAGTTACCATTTCCTTCTCCAGGAGATCTTCCTGACTCAGGGATTGAATCCAGGTCTCCCGCATTGTAGGCAGACACTTTACCGTCTGAGCCACCAGGGAAGTAAAACCTAGACAGCATATTAAAAAGCAGAGACATTACTTTGCCAATAAAGGTCCTCTAGTCAAAGCTATGGTTTTTCCAATAGTCATGTATGGATGTGAGAGTTGGACTATAAAGAAAGCTGAGTGCCGAAGAATTGATGCTTTTGAACTGTGCTATTGGAGAAGACTCTTGAGAGTCCCTTGGACTGCAAGGAGGTCAAACCAGTCCATCCTAAAGGAAATCAGTCCTGAATATTCATTGGAAGGACTGATACTGAAGCTGAAATTCCAATGCTTTGGCCAGCTGATGCGAAGAACTGACTCATTTGAAAATACCCTGATGCTCGAAAAGATTGAAGGCAGGAGGAGAAGGGGATGACAGAGATTGTTGGATGGCATCACTGACTCTATGGACATGAATTTGAGCAAGCTCCAGAGTTGGTGATGGACAGGGAAGCCTGGTGTGCTGCAGTCCATGGGGTTGCAAAGAGTTGGACACTACTGAGCGACTGAACTGAACTTACATGTAATTAGTTTCTTTCTCTTTCTGCTTTTTATATTCTTTCTAACTTCTGACCTTTTAATTATAATGCATCTTGGTGTGGGTCTCTTTGTGTTTATCTTGTTTGGGCTTGAATGTCTGTTTCCATCACCAGAATGGTAGGGGAGTTTTCAGCCATGAGCCATTCTTCAAATAGGTTTTCTGTCCCTTTCTTTTTCTCTTCTCCATCTGGGATGCCTATAACATGAGTGTTAGTTTCCTTGATATTTTCCCAGAGGTATCTTATACTATATACATTTTTCTGCATTCTGTTTTCTTCTTGCTGTTTCAGTTGGATAATTTCCACTACCCTGTCACAGAGATTACTGCTCTGTTCTGCATCCCCTCATCTGTTGCTGAGTTCCTCTAGTGCACTTCTCTTGTCAGTAATTGTATTCTTCAGTTTGATTGGTTCTTTTTCATATTTGCTATCCGTTTGTTGAAGTTCTCACTGAGTTCATCCATTGTTTTCTTGAGTTTGATGAGCATATTTATGACTATTACTTTGATTTCTTTAACTGGTAAATTGCTTATCTCTGATTTTAGTTCTTTTTCTGAAGTTTTATCTTCTTTCATTTTGAAAGTACTCCCTTTCACCTCATTTTGCCTAACCCTCTGTGTTTCTGTGCATTAAAGGTATCAGCAAAGTCTCCATAAATTAAGAGTGATACCTTTACTATATTGAGTTTTCCAATCTACAACTCTGAACATTTAATTTACTTACGTCTTCTTAGTTTCTCTCAATAATATTTTGTAGTTTTAACTAAAGGGGTTTTACATAGCTTCATTTATATTTATTCTTAGGTATTTTTATGCCATTATAAGTGGTTATTTTTTATTAAAATTTATTCTCTATTTATTGCTTATATGGAAATATAATTGTTTCTGTATATTGATCTCGCATCTAGCACCTCTAAAAATAAAATCGTTTATGTATCCTTTTGAATTTTTTACGTACTCAATCATCAGTTCAGTTCAGTCACTCAGTCATGTCCGACTCTTTGCGACCCCATGAATCGCAGCATGCCAGGCCTCCCTGTCCATCACCAATTCCTGGAGTTGACTCAACCTCACGTCCATTGAGTCAGTGATGCCATCCAGCCATCTCATCCTCTGTCGTCCCCTTCTCCTCTTGCTCCCAATCCCTCCCAGCATCAGGGTCTTTTCCAATGAGTCAACGCTTCGCATGAGGTGGCCAAAGTACTGGAGTTTCAGTTTTAGCATCATTCCTTCCAAAGAAATCCCAGGACTGATCTCCTTCAGAATGGACTGGTTGAATCTCCTTGCAGTCCAAGGGACTCTCAAGAGCCTTCTCCAACACCACAGTTCAAAAGCATCACTTCTTTGGTGCTCAGCCTTCTTCACAGTCCAACTCTCACATCCATACATGACCACAGGAAAAACCATAGCCTTGACTAGACAGACCTTAGTCAGCAAAGTAATGTCTCTGCTTTTGAATATACTATCTAGGTTGGTCATAACTTTTCTTCTAGGGAGTAAGCATCTTTTAATTTTATGGCTGCGATCACCATCTGCAGTGATTTTGGAGCCCAAAAAATAAAAGTCTGACACTGTTTCCACTGTTTCCCCATCTATTTCATACCAGCCTGTAAATTAGGAAGTTTTATTTTTTCCTTTACAATTGTTAAAGTTTTAATTTCTTTTTTTTTTCAGTTTTTATTAGGTTTTATTTATTTTATTTTATTTATTTATTTATTTATTTAATTTTTTATTTTTTTATTTTTTAAATTTTAAAATCTTTAATTTCTTTAAAATTGCATTGGCTTGAGCCACTAACATGAGCTGAATGAATATACTGATGGGTGAATATAACTGTCTTGGTCATAATTTCAGGTATAAGGCTTTCATTATTTCTCAGGGAAGTATGATATTTGTTATATGTTCTTTATAAGTAAGTTTGTCTTATCATGGAAGTTTCTTTTTATACCTAGTCTATTATGAGGTTTTTTTAACATGAATGAATATAACATTTTACTTTGTTGAGTACATATCTGTATCTGTTAAATTATTTACTTTTAGTTTTTCTATTAATTTGGTTGATTTCTGAGATAGATGATTTCTGAATGTGAAATCAACTTTACATACCAGGAACAAATAAATACATTTTGATTTATCATACTTTTTAAAATCACTGCATTTTATTTGCTGAAGTTGGTGTGTAAGGTGGAAGGCTTTTACCTTTAGATTTTTGAAAAATTGACCTGTAATTGACCTGTTGCTTTCTGGAGTTGTCCTTGTCTGCTCTCATAAAATGAGTTGAGAAGTGTGCCATTCTTCTCTATTTTATCTTGTTTTTTTTTTTTTTTTTTTTTTTTGCTTAAGATTGGTGTTTTACTTTTTATGCACTTTCTTTTTTCTTAATTTATTGGTGTTATACTTTTTTAATCTTTTGAAAATTCACAAGTAAAGCCATCTGGGCCTAGAATTTCTATTATGAAAAGTTCAGTTCCTTTAATGTGTATCTTTGTTTATGCTTATTGATCCATTCAGATTTTCTCTTTGTCAGTTTTAGTAAATTGTGTTTTTCTAGAAGCTTACTCATTTTATCTAAATTTTAAAATGCACAAGTTTAGTAAAATATCCTCTTACTATTTTTTTTAAAGAGTGTCAGATTAGTAGTAATGTCTCCTTTCCTCTTCCATTTTCCCCATAAACCACTGCAAACAACCTTTCCCTCCCACTGCTCTACCAAAGCCGTCAACAACATCCTGTTGCTGAGTGTAATCAAGTCGTACCTCTTATTATCTAAGAACATATATCACACAGTTTTCTTCCACTGCATAGTTTCTTTATGTAGACACTATTTATACTACTTTCTCTGTCTCAGTGACCTACCCTGGTTACCCCATCCAGTATTATGGTTTTAAACACTATATGAGGATTCCTAAATAAATATCTCCATTCATAATCTCAGGTCTGTTCTCCATGCACATGACATCTAGTGACCTCACTGACATCTCTGCTTTGGATTTAACAATCATTTCAAACCTAGCATGTCTGAAACTTAGTTCCTGATACCACCACCACCACCCCAAACCTGATTCTCCCACTGTATTTCTTATCTCAGTAAGTGGATACTCCATTTTTCCAATTGTTCAAATGGAAAACCTTGGGTAATTTTGACACCTATCTTTTTCTCATACCGCCAAAATCATTGATTAGACTGATCTGTTGTAAACTTAAGAATGCATATATTATTTGTCCACTACTCCTTACCACTTTTAGCAATCTTGTTCAAACAGCTATTACTTGTCACCTGGTTAATTGCAGTAATTTCCTAACTAGTCCATTGCTTTTACTCTTGCCACTATTCAATCAATTAACCTAGCACTCAGAGTGACCTTGTTAAAAATTAAATTAGATCATGAAACTTTTTTGCTCAAACATTTCTAAAACTTTCCATCTCATTCAGTGTAAAAACAAAAAGCATTGCAGCAACCCTAATTCTACCTTATCTGGTTCAGTTCGGTTCAGTTGATTAGTTGTGTCTGACTCTTTGCGACCCCGTGAATCGCAGCATGCCATTGCTCCTTGTCCATCACCAACTCCCAGAGTTCACTCAGACTCACGTCCATCGAGTCAGTGATGCCATCCAGCCATCTCATCCTCTGTCGTCCACTTCTCCTCCTGCCCCCAGCCCCTCCCAGCATCAGAGTCTTTTCCAGTGAGTCAACTCTTCGCATGAGGTGGCCAAAGTACTGGAGTTTCAGCTTTAGCATCATTCCTTCCAAAGAACACCCAGGACCGATCTCCTTTAGGATGGGCTGGTTGGATGTCCTTGCAGTCCAAGGGACTCTCAAGAGTCTTCTCCAACACCACAGTTCAAAAGCATCAGTTCTTCGGCACTCAGCTTTCTTCACAGTCCAACTCTCACATCCATACATGACCACTGGAAAAACCATAGCCTTGACTCCTTGACTAGTAGTGCCCCTCTAAACCCTGTTCCTTCCATTTTTTCTCTTTCACACTTCACTATAGTCATTGTTGCCACTTTGCTTTCCTGAAATATCTCAGACATGCTTCCATCAAAGCCTTTGCATTTACTGTTCTGTTTATTTATAAGTTCCCTTCTTCTGTCATTTCCATGGCATACACTTTCATTTTCTTCAGGAGTATATTCCAGTGGAAGCTTCTTAATGCAGTTTTCCTTATTTCCGAATGTAATACTGCAACTTTTTTCTTACAAAAATCTTTCAACCTCATTTTCTTGGTTTTTCTGTTTATAGATCTAAATCTAATATACAATAAATTTTGCTTATTTGTCTCATCTATTGTCTGTCTCTCCCACTAGAATATTTGTTCCAGAATATTGGGAATTTTTATCTGATTTACTTATTGGTACCCAGAACAATACCTAAAATAGAGGAGATGCTAAGAAATTGTTCAATGAGTGAATAAATGAGGCTGAATACATTATTACACCATTTTCAGAAAACTACAAATTGATATACAGAAGAACATAAGTATAGTATACAATATATAATTTCATCTGTCATACATACAGTATGCACAGTCTTACTAAAGTGTAAGAGCATCCAAATTGTGCTATTATTGCAGAAATTTCATTTTCTCTGCATTGTTGAAATTTTTTGTGGGTTTTCTTCTTGATAGCTATCAATAATAGATTTATCTCTCAAGTATAATGAAATAAGTAGAATGTGTGGGGAAGTTATCGTATTATTGGTCCAACTCTTTACCTTTCTCTAATTCATACCCTCCACCATGTGAATTTGTAGCTCCTTATACCATTCCCATGAACAGTATGAAAGGCAAAATGATAGGATACTGAAAGACGAACTCCCCAGGTCAGTAGGTGCCCAATATGCTACTGGAGATCAGTGGAGAAATAACTCTAAAAGGAATGAAGGGATGGAGCCAAAGCAAAAACAATACCCAGCTGTGGATGTGACTGGTGATAGAACCAGGGTCCGATGCTGTAAAGAGCAATATTGCATAGGAACCTGGAATGTCAGGTCCATGAATCAAGGCAAATTGGAAGTGGTCAAATGAGATGGCAAGAGTGAACGTCGACATTCTAGGAATCAGCGAACTAAAATGGACTGGAATGGGTGAATTTAACTCAAACGACCATTATGTCTACTACTGCGGGCAGGAATCCCTCAGAAGAAATGGAGTAGCCATCATGGGCAACAAAAGAGTCCGAAATGCAGTACTTGGCTGCAGTCTCAAAAATGACAGAATGATCTCTGTTCATCTCCAAGGCAAACCATTCAATAGCACAGTTATCCAAGTCTATGCCCCAACCAGTAATGCTGAAGAAGCTGAATGGTTCTATGAAGACCTACAAGACCTTTTAGAACTAACACCTAAAAAAGATGTCCTTTTCATTATAGGGGACTGGAATGCAAAAGTAGGAAGTCAATAAATACCTGGAGTAACAGGCAAATTTGGCCTTGGAATGCGGAATGAAGCAAGGCAAAGCCTAATAGAGTTTTGCCAAGAAAATGCACTGGTCATAGCAAACACCCTCTTCCAACAACACAAGAGAAGACTCTACACATCGACATCACCAGATGGTCAACACCAAAATCAGATTGATTATATTCTTTGCAGCCAAAGATGGAGAAGCTCTATACAGTCAACAAAAAAAAGACCGGGAGCTGACTGTGGCTCAGATCATGAACTCCTTATTACCAAATTCAGACTTAAATTGAAGAAAGTAGGGAAAACCACTACACCATTCAGGTATGACCCAAATCAAATCCCTTATGATTATACAGTGGAAGTGAGAAATAGATTTAAGGTCCTAGATCTGATAGTTAGAGTGCCTGATGAACTATAGAATGAGGTTCATGACATTGTACAGGAGACAGGGATGAAGACCATTCTCATGGAAAAGAAATGCAAAAAAGCAAAATGGCTGTCTGGGGAGGCCTTACAAATAGCTGTGAAGAGAAGAGAAGCGAAAAGCGAAGGAGAAAAGGAAGGATATAACCATCTGAATGCAGAGTTCCAAAGAATAGCAAGAAGAGATAAGAAAGCCTTCCTCAGTGATCAGTGCAAAGAAATAGAGGAAAACAACAGAATGGGAAAGACTAGAGATCTTTTCAAGAAAATGAGAGATACCAAGGGAACATTTCATGCAAAGATGGGCTCGATAAAGGACAGAAATGGTCTGGACCTAACAGAAGCAGAAGATATTAAGAAGAGGTGGCAAGAATACATGGAAGAACTGTACAAAAAAGATCTTCATGACCTGGATAATCATGAAGGTGTGATCACTCTTCTAGAGCCAGACATCCTGGAATGTGAAGTCAAGTGGGCCTTAGAAAGTACCACTACAAACAAAGCTAGTGGAGGTGATGGAATTCCAGTGGAGCTATTTCAAATCCTGAAAGATGATGCTGTGAAAGTGCTGCACTTAATATGCCAACAAATTTGGAAAACTCAGCAGTGACCACAGGGCTGGAAAAGGTCAGTTTTCATTCCAACCCCAAAGAAAGGCAATGCCAAAGAAAGGCAATGCCAAAGAATGCTCAAACTACTGCACAATTGCACTCATCTCACATGCTAGTAAAGTAATGATCAAAATTCTCCAAGCCAGGCTCCAGCAATACGTGAACCTTGAACTCCCTGATGTTCAAGCTGGTTTTAGAAAAGGCAAAGAAACCAGAGATCAAATTGCCAACATCCGCTGGATCATGGAAAAAGCAAGCGAGTTCCAGAAAAACATCTATTTCTGCTTTATTGACTATGCCAAAGCCTTTGACTGTGTGGATCACAGTAAACTGTGGAAAATTCTGAGAGAGATGGGAATACCAGACCACCTGACCTGCCTCTTGAGAAATCTGTATGCAGGTCAGGAAGCAACAGTTAGAACTGGACATGGAACAACAGACTGGTTCCAAATAGGAAAAGGAGTGCGTCAAGGCTGTATATTGTCACCCTGCTTATTTAGCTTATATGCAGAGTACATCATGAGAAACGCTGGACTGGAGGAAACACAAGCTGGAATCAAGATTGCCGGGAGAAATATCAGTAACTTCAGATATGCAGATGACACCACCCTTATGGCAGAAAGTGAAGAGGAGCTAAAAAGCCTCTTGATGAAAGTGAAAGTGGAGAGTGAAAAAGTTGGCTTAAAGCCCAACATTCAGAAAACGAAGATCATGGCATCTGGTCCCATGACTTCATGGGAAATAGATGGGGAAACAGTGGAAACAGTGTCAGAATTTATTTTGGGGGGCTCCAAAATCACTGCAAATGGTGACTGCAGCCATGAAATTAAAAGATGCTTACTTCTTGGAAGGAAAGCTATGATCAACCTAGATAGCATATTCAAAAGCAGAGACATTACTTTGCTGACTAAGGTCCATATAGTCAAGGCTATGGTTTTTCCAGTGGTGGTGTATGTATGTGAGAGTTGGACTGTGAAGAAGGCTGAGCACCGAAGAATTGATGCTTCTGAACAGTGTTGTTGGAGAAGACTCTTGAGAGTCCCTTGGGCTGCAAGGAGATCCAACCAGTCCATTCTGAAGGAGATCATCCCTGGGATTTCTTTGGAAGGAATGATGCTAAAGCTGAAACTCCAGTACTTGGGCCACCTCATGTGAAGAGCTGACTCATTGGAAAAGACTCTGATGCTGGGAGGGATTGGGGCCAGGAGGAGAAGGGGACGACAGAGGATGAGATGGCTGGATGGCATCATGGACTCAATGGACATGAGTCTGAGTGAACTCTGGGAGGTGATGATGGACAGGGAGGCCTGGCGTGCTGCAATTCCTGGGGTCACAAAGAGTTGGACATGACTGAGCGACTGAACTGAACAGATACCACTCCATGACACTGAGTTTAGCCATATGACTTCCTTTGGTCTGTAGGATATTTGCAGGAGTGACACAAGCAGTGGCTTTCCCACCTTTGCCATAAGACCTTAACTGGGCAAGTCAGTTGAATGAGATCTGAGAAACAGAGAGGAATCATCTCAGCTCCCAGCTGTGGCCATCATAGGTGAGTCAAACCTTCCAACTAGCAGATATTTTAGGAGCAACAGGCATGATCAGGGTCTCCTAACCAGCCAGCTCACATATGTAGCAGTAGATGATTATTGTTGTAGGTGTTTGTTAAACAGCATTACTGTGGCCGTAAATAACTGGTAGAGGACAATTTACAGTGCTGGAAATACATGTCTTTATGCTTTAAGATTTAGTTTAAAATAACTGTATTTTGGAAGGCTTAGTCATTCAGACAACATTTTAAGGAGGAATTCTAGTATTATATTTATAAAGAAAATAGAATTCTTATAGACGTTAAATTTTAGAATAGGAAGCGTCACAGATTTTACATATCTTTATCAGTCAGGCTCTTAAAATGAGCTAGATGTTACTTATGTAGGCCAACTCACAGATAAAAAGTCTTATTACTGATTTCCTGGGGGTTGGGGCGGGGAGCTTGATTTTTCCTGATCTGGTTCTTGATATTAATGTTGTCTTCTCTTCTGAAGAGTATTATGATTAGATTAAATCTTTTAGTTCCTGGTGAGGATAAAAATGGGCTTCCCTGGTGATTCAGCCATAAAGAATCTGCCAGCGAATGCAGGAGACATAGGTTCAATTCCTGGGTGGGAAGATCCCCTGGAGAAGGAAATGGCAACCCACTCCAGTACTCTTTCCTGGGAAAGACGGAGGGACCTGGTGGGCTACATTACATTGGGTTGCAAAGAATTAGACATGACTTGGCGACTAAACAACAACAACAAAAATCATAAAAATGCCAACTTATTAATTGTAAGAATTGTTATTATTAATTGTAAATTCTAAGAAGAATTTACATAAAGAAAAGCTTATGTCATGATCAAAGATTTCTGTAGAATTGTATCTATAATGATAGAAGTTTGATTATGTATCTTGTTAGTATAAATGATATGGCTCAACTGTGTGAATGCTCAAATTTTGAGTCTCTATAATTAACTTTCAGGGAACATATTTTCATGTAGGATAGCCCCATGATGAAGATCAAAATCAAAGCAACACCTAAATGACCAGCGGTTACTATGTAAATTTGTACCAGTATGAAGAATCTGAGGAAACCTAGCTCGATCTGAATTTGACAAAGTGACTTTACAGACTTCAGGGAAAATTTAGAATCAATCATATCTACAACTTTCTATGTATGTGATACTACAAGTTCATTCCATGATCTCTTAAAGTTCGTACTTAGTCATGTCTGACTCTGTGGCCCGATGGATTGTAGCCCGCTAGGCTCCTCTGTCCTTGGAATTTTTTAGGGAAGACTACTGTAGCAGGTTGCCATTTCCTCCTCCATGGGATCTTCCTAACCCAGGGATCAATTCCATGTCTCTAGCATCTTCTACGTTGGCAGGAGGATTTTTTACCACTGGCACCACCTGGGAAGCCCCTTCTTAAAATTGGTGCCAAGTTATATCAACTCAAATTTAGAGAAAATGGAAAGTTTTTTAATTTAGTTTATGGCATTTGCGTATTTGTTCAAATGGATCTTAACACCTGTCATATGAAATTATGAACAATGCATTATTTTATAGCTTAGACATATGCAATCTCAGAATTTCAAAGCACCTAACATAAATCATTGTGTGATATTTATACTCAAATTTCTTTGGCTAAAATAGGTAAGTAGTAAATATTATTCTTATTCAAATAGAATGAGATCTGTAGAGTTACAGATAATTTTAACTGGAAGAGTAAAACATGTTGAACTTTAACATTGACTGTTAATCTTTTTTTTTAAATCATCTAGTTTTTCTTCAATTATACACATACAAACTTCATCTATACTTCTCTGCAGCATGCTCACTCATTGGAAAAAATGATGTTTCATGAAAAATACATGACATTTTCATATACATACAGTTGTGAAAGTTGTAACATGGTACATTGTTTTCAGCTGGCACTATAATTAACATAATTGGTAGGTTAAATATTAAATGTAGAAAATACTATATGATACTGCTTAGCTAAGTAGTGAATTAAAATCATGAATTTTTAGCAGACCCATGCAGCAGTCTGTTAGAAACAAATTATTTGCTTAACTGTTTAAATTCTACTTAAAGAGACAGTGGAACAGAAATAACTATCCTGTTTTTTAAATTTAATAATGCTAGTAAAGAGGACTTTGTAGAAAGGAAAACTATTTCTTACTAGACTAGTTGAGAGGTTAGTATCAAACGATCTAAGATTATACATTTTGAGGGGGAAAGAAGAAATACGTGCTGATTTAGCATGTATTAGGTCAACTTGTATAAGACAGATTTGAGTAGAAAAAGATCATGGCAAAACCATGGTTGTATGAAAACTATTATTAATGTATATAATGTGTATAAGGTATATACCAAAAAACTCTGTCACTATAATGAAGGATAAGGCTGTGTCTAGGCTCTTTAGATGTTCAGAAATCATTATGAACTAAGGTGTACAGAAAGGGATAGACTTTCTGTGATCTCTCAGTTTGTCTCCAGCAAATGTTATTTGCCATATTTGATGAAAGGCTGCAGTATATTATGGCCAATAGCATAGAATACTTATAGTGGTGCTAGTATTTATTCCATTTTAATGAGACTGCCTTTCTACCACGTGCAGACTTGATCTGACTGTCTATTTCCTCACATGGTTTTGCCACCTTAAGTGGAAAGATCAGTTGGTCAGAATGTAGAGCCATAATGAAAACTAAAGCAAAATGTTGAAAGGGATAAATAAAAAGCAACAACAATTCTCTTGAATCATTTTACCCCCTTTTAGAAGATAAGAATACTTTTTTATAATTTTAGTTTATTCATTTCTTCCATGTAATTGTAGTTTATATAAAACATGTTTGAGAAACTTCTATGTGGAATATAAATATCTATATCTTTACTTCATTTTCATCAAGGAAAGACTTTCTATGCATCAAATAAGCTGGACCACATTGCCCACCCCCATTGCCTAGACCATGTATTGTGAGTGAATCATGTAAGTAGTTTATGTAGTTCAGGGATCTTTTTTTAAATATATATAAACTATTGGTTTGCTCATGTCCACTACTAGCAAAAAAGGTTTTACTGGCAAAATTGTAATTCCCTTTGACCTTCTCTGATT
This sequence comes from Capra hircus, assembly GCF_001704415.2. Classification (NCBI taxonomy): domain Eukaryota; kingdom Metazoa; phylum Chordata; class Mammalia; order Artiodactyla; family Bovidae; genus Capra; species Capra hircus. Next base: position 23,315,259 of record NC_030814.1, read on the forward strand.
GTGCTTGGCACATGACAGTATTGTTGTCAGGTACCTCATTTACAAATAATATAATCAAGTGCATTATGGGTCTTTTAAAACACTGATGATGTATCTGTACTATGAGCTGCTCTAATAATGGATAAGCTTCGTTATTCTAAGCTCCAAACACACTCATCACAGGAAGATTCTGCAGCATGTCTTTTGTGTGTGTGTACTTGCGTTTTGCATCTGAACATGTACCTAAGAATTTATGAGCTTTGATTGACAGTTGAGCCCAAATTAGGCCTTTAATTATACTGACTCTTTTTTAAAAAATCAGGGACCTATTCTGATGCTGAGGATGCCAACGCTTACAAGAGAATGAAGAAAAGAAATAGGATTTGGGAAACCCCTATTTAACCACTCTGTTAAGTTGAAATGTATTTAGTTTCTACTCCACGCCCCTCAAAAAAGGATGAAATGTGAGACTGCAGAACACCCTCTAGACAAGGAATACAAGAACTGCTTCTAATGTTTTGAGGTTTGGGGGATTTTTTTTGCTAGCTTTCTTTCTGCCTTCTTTTCTGCCTCTTTCTCTCCCGTCTTTCCTTCCTTTTCCCTTCTGTCCTCTGGTTTGTATTTGTTTTGAGAGTCAGAACTCTGAATTGGAGGTAAAAAAAAAAAATTCACTGAAGGGGCCATTGCATCTGTACCACAGTCTAAAACATTAATACACTTTGAGCTGAGTCTGTGACAAATCAGCATTATTCACATTTCAAAGTCAACTTTAATATCCCATTCCAGACCAGATCTTAGTGGGCCTGAGCATAATTAAATTAGTTTCAGAGATTGTGGTCCCAACATGTAATTTCAAGTATCTCTCTGTGCCATTTACCCAGAGGCTGTGATTTGAGCTACTTCTAGGACCCTTTGAGGACAGTGTGTTGCCTGTGTCTAGTGATTCTGTAGTTATGTTTTTCTAATTTCCAATTCACCTTCTGTATCACTGAGTGGAGAGGATTTTACCATACATCAGCAATGAAGCATGACACCAACAACCTCACACGTGTGCCAACCTATCTTTGCCTTCTCTGCTGGCAAGCCCTATTTGAAAATACTTTTCTTCTGGTGATTTTAACTCAAAACTGGAAAATATTTAAACTTAAATACTTTTATTCTCACCTTAAACTCTCCTGCCGAATTCTGATTGTGATCTCAGATTTAAAGAACAAATAACTCAAAAGGAAGGACAGAGTACGTTACTGTTGAAGACCTAGCTCTGTATGACATTTACCAGAAGGAAAAGATTTAACTCACAAAAATGTTTGAGTAAGAAAATTTTAGGTTAGTAATAAAACATAACTTCCATATTTACTGTCATCATATTTTGAGTAAATAATGATTTAATGAAAGAACTCAAAGTGTGCTATACAAATACCAGAAACATTTTGTAGCTAAATATTTAGAGTATTATTACTAATAATACACAAGAGGAAAAGGGCAAAGGAATTGGAAAATATTGGCAAAATATTATGAGGGAAAAATCGCACAATTCAAGAAAAATCCAATACAAATACAATTCAAACTACATAATTTTAAATTTTATAATAGCCACATTGTAAAAGTAAAAAGGAATATAATATTAATTTTAGCAATATATTTTGTGATTGAATAGATCCAAAATAATCATTTCAACATGTAATAAAATATTTGAGATATTTTACATTGCCTTTTTCATAGTCTTCAAAATCCAGATATTTTACATTGTCTTTTTCATACTGTCTTCAAAATCCATTGTGTATTTACAAATATAGCATATCTCAATTCCAAATTTTCATTGGAATCACCTAATTTACAGTTCATGAAAATATAAAGTTAAAATATTATCTTCACATACCAAAGATGTAAAAAGATGCTTAAAATTTTTGAATAACTAAATCAAGTACCAAAAAAAATCATTTCTTCTAACATTTGCATCCACATTGACAAACTGGTTCTTCTCTTTAGAAGAATTGATTTATTAATCTTTGATAAAAAAGTATTAATTGCAAAACTTTACATGTTCATGTTAACTTAATTCACCATCTCTTTTGTCAACCAAGTATTAACATAAAATTCTAAGGGGTCTTGCAAGTGAAAAGCAACTCTTTAGTGAATCAGTATACACAAAAAAATACCATAGAACTTTAACTTACAGAACATTTTTGTAGTTTTTTCATCCAGTTTATATAGCACCATACATTACAATTAAAATATTCTTCACATTAATTGATTTTTTTAATGTAAATCATTAGTATTTGTATTATAAAATCTTTCCATTTCAATATTTGTACTTGCCTAATTAGGTCGTATTCAAAAGCAGAGACATTGCTTTGCTGACTAAGGTCCGTCTAGTCAAGGCTATGGTTTTTCCTCTGGTCATGTATGGACGTGAGTTGGACTGTGAAGAAGGCTGAGCGCCGAAGAATTGATGCTTTTGAACTGTGGTGCTGGAGAAGACTCTTGAGAGTCCCTTGGACTGCAAGGACATCCAACCAGTCCATTCTGAAGGAGATCAGCCCTCGGATTTCTTTGGAAGGAATGATGCTAAAGCTGAAACTCCAGTACTTTGGCCACCTCATGCAAAGCGTTGACTCATTGGAAAAGACTCTGATGCTGGGAGGGATTAGGGGCAGGAGGAGAAGGGGACGACAGAGGATGAGATGGCTGGATGGCATCACTGACTTGATGGACGCGAGTCTGAGTGAACTCCGGGAGTTGGTGATGGACAGGGATGCCTGGTATGCTGTGATTCATGGGGTCACAGAGAGTCGGACATGACTGAGCGAGTGAACTGAACTGAATTAGGTCATAGATAAACTTGAGACTTCACCTTTCCATGAAAATCTTTAGTTTTAGTTAACAATCTTTTTAAAACAGTTGATTTCTCTTAAGACTTTTCCAAGACACAACAACAGGCACTGACAAAGAACACAAGATCACTGTATTTCCTTGTCTATTTTTTCAACAGTTCCATAAATAGGTACTAGCATAATACACACATAACTGACCAATTGTTACAACCCTATCCTTGACACTTTTCATAGACTCTGCTCAGAAATCCAAGAATAAATATTTTCAGTGTGTAGTATACAGAGAAATAAAACAATAAGATAAATAATCTCTTGTTTTAAAGTTCCAATAAATGTGTATATTTTTACCTAACATAACTGTAACACTGTCTGTTTTGAGAAAAAACCTATTTTTTATATATAGCTCAACTTATTTTGTGACAGGTATAAGATCTTAACATATTTATGTAATGAGGTTAATTTTGACCAGCTTTCCCTACAGCACTTGCTGAATAGACTATCTTGTTTGCATTGTAATCCTTGCCTCCTTTGTTGAAGATTGATTGACCATAGGTATGTGGATTTATTTTCAGACTCTATTCCATTCCATTGGTCCACATGTATGTTTTTGTGGCAATACCACATTTTTTTGATTACTGTAGCTTTGTAGTATCGTCTGAAATCTGGGAAGATTATGTCGCCTACTTTGTTCTTTTTTCTTCAAGATTGCTTTGACAGTTCTGGGTCTTTTATGGTTTCATATAACTTATAGATTATAGTTCTAGTTCTGTGAAAAATGTCATGGGTAATTTCATAGGAATCTTACTAAATCTGTAGATTGCTTTGGGAAGTACAACCATTTTAACAGTATTAATTCTTTCAATTCAAGAGCATGAGGTATAATATCTTTTGATTTCTTTGAATCATCTTCAGTTTTCTTTATTAATGTTTTTATCATTCTCAGCATATATCTTTCACCTTCTTGGTCAGTTTTATTCCTAAGTATTTTAATTTGGGTGACATTTTGAAAGATTCCTTTTTACATTTCCTTTCTGATATTGTTAATGTAAAAAATGCAAATGATTGCTATATGTTAATCTTGTATCCTGCTATCTTAGTGAATTCATTTATCAGTTCTAATAGTTTTTGTATGGAGTCTTTAGGGTTTTATATATATATATAATCATGTTATCTGCATATGACAATTTTACCTCTTCTCTTCCAATTTGGATACCTTTTATTTTTCTAGTCTGATTGCCATGATTAGAACTTCCAATAATAATTTGAATAGAAGTGGTGAGAGTAGGCATCCTTTATCTTCTTCCCGATTTTAGTGGGAAGACTTTGGCTTTTTATTCTTAAGCATTACATTGTCAGTGTTTGTCATAAATAGTTTGTATTATATTGTCTGTGGTTTTGTCATAGATAGCTTTTATTATGTTGAGATATGTTCCCTCTATATCCACTTCTGGAAGAATTTTTTCTTTAATCATGAATGGATATTGAATTTTGTCAAATGCATTTTCTGTATCCATTGAAGTGATCGTGTGACTTTTGTCTTTTTTGTTTGTTTATATGGTGCATTACTTTGATGGATTTGTGAATGTTGAACCATCCTTGTGAGCCTCGGGTGAATCCCACTTGGTCATAGTGTATGATCTTTTCTATATGTTGTTGGATTTGGTGTGCTGATATTTTGTTGAGATTTTTTGCATCTATATTCATCAAAGATATTGGCCTGTAATTTTCTTTTTCGATGATGTCTTTGTCTGGTTTTGGTATCAGAGTGATGGTGGCTTCATAGAATGTCTTTGGGAGTGTTCCTTCCTCTTCAGTTTATTGGAATAGTTTGAGAAGGATCAGTATAAATTCTTTGTGTGTTTGGTTGATTTCTCCTGTAAAGCCATATGGTTTTAGACTTTTGTTTGTAGAGAGATTTTAAAATACAGATTATATTCCACCTCTAGTGATTGGTCTGTTCAAATGATCTATTTCTTATTTATTCAGTTTTGGTGGGCTGTATGTTTCTAGAAACTTACCTGTTTCTTCTAGGTTGTTGAATTTGTTGGCATATAATTGTCTGTAGTATTCCTTTATGTTTTTTTGTATTTCTGTGGTATTGGTTGTTCTGTCTCCTTTATCATTTCTTATTTTGTTTATTTGGATTCTCTCTTTTTTCTTCTCAGTGACTCAGGCTGAAGGGCCCCAAATTTGACATAATTCTGTTTTCAGTCCAGACATGGTGATCCAAGCCCTCAAGGGTTTTGTGAGCAATTTGAGGGAGGAAATGGAAAATAACACTAAACTATAGAAAATACAGTGAGCTTTAAACTGAACTTAGTAAAGACATCACCTCTCTACCCTGTATATTTCTCTGTACTTAAAATTTTAGACCCATCAATAGTGTCTGTTCTTCATCAGAGTCAGAAGCACAGAATTCATGATGCTATAAGTAGGAAAATGTAAGCTCTACTGTCCTTGGGTTGAGGCCAAGGCTAATAATGACCTCTGAGTGTTCAGTTGAAAGGAAGAGTTGCATATTTCTCACTTTAATCTTTTCTAGCTTTTGGTTTAAGTTTAGTGAGGAAGACATGTCAAAAGCTGAGACTGGTCGAAAGCTAGGCCTCTCACACCTAGCACTTGGCCAGGTTGTGAATGCAAAGGAAACAGAAAAAGATGCTCCAGTGAACACATAATCAATAAAGTGAAGCAATCTTATTGCTGGTGTGGAGAAAGTTTAATGATCTGGATAGAAAATCAAACCAGCCACAAGCATTCCCTTAAGCCAGAGAATTTAATACAGAGAAAAACCCTAACTCTCTTCAATTCTAAGAAGGCTGAGAGAAGTGAGGAAGCTGCAGAAAAAAGTGTTTGAAGCTAGCAGAAGTTGGTTCATGAGGTTTAAGGAAAGGAGTGCAAGGTGAATCAGCAGGTGCTGATGAAGAAGCTGCAGCAAGTTATCCAGAAGTTCTGGCTAAGATCATTAAATGAAGGTGACTACACTGTAATAGATTTTCAATGTAACTGAAAGACCCTTATATAGAAAGAAGACGGTCATCTAGTACTTTCGTAGCTAAAACAGAGAAGTCAGTATCTGGTTTTAAAGATTCAAAGGACAGGCTGAGTCTCTTGTTAGGGGCTAATGCAGATGGTAATTGAAGTTGAAGCCAGTGCTTATTTACCATTCTGAAAAGCCTAGTGTCCTTATGTTAAATCTTCTCTGCCTGTGTTCTGTAAATGGAAAAACAAAACTTGGATGATAGCATGGCATATTGAATATTTAAGCCCACTATTGAGACCTACCGGAAAAGGAAATGGCAATCCACTACAGTGTTCTTGCCTGGAGAATCACGTGGACAGGGGAGCCTGGCAGGCTGCAGTTTGTGGGGTCTTAAGAGTTGGACACAACTTAGCAACTAAACTACCTCTACTAAAATTCACATTGGAGAAGGAAATTGCAACCCACTCCAGTATTCTTGTCTGGAGAATTCCATGGACAGACGATCCTGGCAGGCTGCAGTCCATGTGGTCATAGAGAGTCAGACACGACTGAGTGACTAACACACACACATTGAGACCTACTGCTCAGAAACAGATTCCTTTCAAAATATTACTGTTCATTAACAGTGCTCCTGATCATCCAAGAGCTCTGATGGAGATGTACAGTGAGATTAATATTGTTTTTATGGCTTCAAGTACAACATCCATTCTGTATCACATGGACTGGGGAGTGATTTCAGCTTTCAAGACTGTTATTTAAGAAATACATTTCATAAGACTATAACTGCCATACACTGATTCCTCTAATGGGCCTGGGCAAAGTGAATAGAAAACCTTCTGCCAAGGATTCACCATTCTAGATGCCATTAACAATTCACGGGGAAAAGTCAAAATGGCAACATTAATGGGAGCTTGGAAGAAGTTGGTTCCAACCCATTTGGATGACTTTGAGGGCTTCAGGAATTCAGTGGAGGAAGAGCTAAAGGTGTGGTGGAAATGGCAAGACAATTACAGTTAGAAGTGGAGCCTGATGTCTGAATGGCTGCAATATCATGCTCACACTTGAGTGGATGAGGAATCGTTTCTAATGGATGAGCAAAATGGTGGTTTCTTGAGATGGCACCTGCTCCTTGTGAAGATGCTATGAAGGTTGTTGAAATGACACCAAAGGATTCAGAACATGAGATAAACTTAGTTAATAAATCAATGGCAGGACTTGAGAGGATTGACTCTAATTTTGAAAGAAGTTCTACTGTGGCTAAAATACTATCAAACAGCATGCTACAGAGAAATTAGTCACAAAAGAAAGGGTCAGTTGTTGCGGGCACCTTCACTGTTTTAAAAATTGACACAGCCACCCCAACCTTCAGCAACCACTGCCCAGATCAGTCAGCAGTCACCAACACTGAGGCAAGACCCTCCACCAGCAAAAAGATTATGACTTTTTAAGGACTCAGATAATGGTTAGCATTCTTTCAAAGTGCGAGTCACTCAATCGTGTTCGACTCTTTGCAACCCCATGGATTATATAGTCCATGGAATTCTCCAGGCCAGAATACTGGAGTGGGTAGCTGTTCCCTTCTCCAGGGGATCTCCCCAACCCAGAGATCAAACCCGGGTCTCCTGCATTGCAGGCGGATTCTTTATCAGCTAAGCCACTAAGGAGGCCCAGGAATACTGGAGTGGGCAGCCTACTCCAGTATCCTTTCTGGATCCTTTCTCCAGGGGAACTTCCTGACCCAGGAACCAAGCTGGGGCCTTCTACGTTGCAGGTGGATTGTTTACCAGCTGAGCTACCAGGGTTTAGAAATAAAATATTTAAAAAATCAAGATATATGCATTGCTTTTTAAGACATAATCCTATTGCACACTTAATAGAGTACAGGATAGTGTAAACATAGCTTTTATATCCACTGAAAAACCAAAAAAATTTGCAATATTTGCTTTATTGCTGTGGTCTGGTCTGACCTCACAACATCACTAAGGTATTCCTGTGTGTAAGAAGTAAAACACAAAGTGCCTTTGAAATGTCATTGCCATGTTTTCTAAGACATTACCTACATTAGGAAAATACCGAAGAAGGAAAACTTTGATAAGAATTTTCTATAAGGTGAAAACATCCTAAAATTTTAGGAAATATTCCATAAGGTTTCATATTAATTTTGAAAAAACAAGTGATAAGAAAGTGACATTAATTCAAAAATTCCCATGTGAACTGCAATTTATATTTAGCTTTATAAATTGGATGAACTAGAATAGTTTGTAAAATTAACATTCCAAGCTACAGAGAAAAGATGCACTTACATTCTGCCATATGCTGTCTGAGCTCCATTTTTTGAAAGATGAACAAGTTTCGTGCACTGCTCAACTTTTTTTTTCAATTAATTACCCAATTACTTCACAAATTATATACTTGCTGCAAGTTGTGCTATTTTGAGATATTATATTTAAATCAGTATTCTTTTTTTTATGTTGAAAAACTCTCCATACTGATTTCACATGGCTGAACACCCCCTATTGCAGAATTTTAATTCATGTAGTTTAGCTTGAAATTTATTGTGTATTTTGCTCTTTTCAGATTCTGTTGATGTGAAATGCTCTAATAATTCACAGTAGCTCACTTAAGTCCCAACCCCTCTCTCCCTTTCTCTCACACACAGACTACAAATAATAGTCCAATTTTCCAACAAATAAATTTGCTAATCCAATATGAAGTATGATATCATTATATATTTTAAAATAATTCTTCCCTAAAGGAATCACCCTTTCATTACTATGGGAATTGACTTGAGTCTTTCTTACTGAATATCTAAAAACAAGATAAGAGAATCAATAACGAAGTGGCATTCTCTTGGTACAGAAGCATATAAATTAGAAATTTTTTCTGCCACTTAACTGATGACAACTAGTTTGTTCTCTATATCCATGAGACTTTCTTTTTTGTTTTATTCACTGGTTTTTGTTTTTCAATTCCACATATAAGTGACATTGTATAGTATTTGTCTTTCTCTGCCTTATTTCACTTAGCATTAATACCCTGCAAATCCAAATGACAAAATTTCGTTCATTTTTGTGGCTTAGTAGTATTCTATTGTGTGTGTGTGTGTGTATATATATATATGTGTGTGTGTTTGTGTGTGTGTATATATATATAACTTTAAAAAAATGTATTTATTTTTAATTGATTGATGATTGGTTTACAGTATTGGTTTGATTTCTGTCATACATCAACATGAATTAACATAGGTGTACATATTCATTTATCTGTTGTTAGACACTTTGGTTGCTTCCATATATTGGCAATTATAAAAATTGCTACTGTGGATGTTGAGATATGTGTTTTTCTTCCAGTTAGTATTTTACTCTTTTCCAAGATATATACACCCAGGAATGGAATTGCTGAGTAATATGTTAGTTCGGTTTTCAGTTTCTTTTTGAGAAATCTCGGTGGTTTTCTACAGTGGCTGCACCAATTTACTTTTCCACCAACAGTGTATGAGGGCTCCCTTTTCTCCATATCACTATCAACATTTGTGATTTGTGTTCTTTTTGATGATAGCTGTTCTGATAGTTGTGATAAGTGTGTTTTTAATTTGCATTTCTCTGATTATTGACACTGAGCACATTTTCATGTGCCTGTTGGCCATTTGTATGTCTTCTTTGAACTGGGAATTTAAAAATCACTTAAACATTTAAATACATTCCAACTGAAGGATATTTAGTGAACCTACTATGTGTCCAGCTCTCAGTTTATGTATTGTCACCTAACTTCATCAAGATGCTCTCCCGAGATAGAACGGTGAAATTTAATTGGTGTAGCTTGAAATATTCAAAGACCAAATGTAAACTAAATTTATTTGACCTAGAATGCCAGCACTTCATGAAATAATTCAAAATAATATTGCTGTAAATAGCCACCTTCTTAATCTCTTCATAACATAACAGCTTACACACATATCTTAAAGAAGAATTTTTCATGTTAACTGAAGCAGACCATTGTTTTTCAGTTTTTTAGAAACATGGTATAATGCTTTCATATGTGTAAGAGTAACAGAATGGAAGAGAATAAACAAAGTTGATACCTTGGAGTCAATAAACTTTCAAGCAAGAAAACTGAAATTATTATATATACTCATATGTTTTTTGATTCTACAATACCATCAACTGCAGGGTGATTTACCTTTGACACATTTTTGACAAAACAAGGTACAATACCACATTAAGTGTATGCATTTGTTGCTTGACCTAGCCAAATATCATAAATATTAAAATATAAATAATTAAGTTGAAGAAAGTTACCTTATGCATACATAGAAATGTTTTTCCTCTATAGTATACATATTTGCATGTGTGTGTGCATGTGCACGTATGTGCCTTTAAACACTTAACAGAGAGAAAGGCAGGAGGAAGATTGATTGCTAGCTGGCATGGGTATATACATACTTGTCTGCTTCTTAAAATCTCTTCTGTTCAGTTGCAGATCCCTCAGGCATTCAGCTGCAGAGTGCAAAAAGAGACAAATAGCCACCCACACATCAATACTCTATTTAGTAGTTTAAAACACCCATCATCTAAACCATAGTTCTTTAAAAATTCTAAATACAGGTGAAAATCAGTTACATAATGACAAAAAGAAAGAACATGGTACCAACTGCAGCACTTTTTAATGGAAATAGATATGTGCTCTGGGCAAGATCTGGTGAGGGCAAAGGTGAAGCTTTGAAGATTTGATTCCCTTCTTATTCTGCTTTTTAACTTTTCACAGTAGTTACTAAGCCCATATCTGTTTTGTGTTATTGATGCTTTGCTGCTGCTGCTGCTGCTAAGTCGCTTCAGTTGTCTAGTACCAAGACAGGAAAAAAGAATTTTAAGACTTTAAAAAGAAAATCTTAGAGGCTATATTTAAGTTTTGTTTGACATCCCTCAGTTAGATATTAACTAAAAGAACTGTATAGATTCTCCTTCCCAAAATATATTCCCAGTGCCTGGCAAACTTTGGATAGGGATTTTTTTGTTGTGGTTAATTTTACTTTTTTCATTAAATTTTCAAAAATGTTTTATTGGAATATAGTTGATTTACAGTATTGTGTTAGTTTCTGGTGAACAGCAAAGTGATTTAATTATATGTATACATGTGTCGGGGCTTCCCTGATGTCTCAGATGGTAAAGAATCTGCATGCAATGCAGAAGACCCAGGCCCAGTCCCTGGGTCGGGAACTTCTGGAGAAGGGAATGGCAACCCACTCCAGTATGTTTTTGCATGGAGAATCCCATGGACAGGGGAGCCTGGCTACAGACTACAGTCCATGGGGTCACAAAGAGTCAACCACAACTGAGCAATTAACACTTCACTTTCACATGCATATGTCTGTTCTTTTTCAGATTATTTTCCCCTGTAGATTACTGCGGAGTTTTGAATAAAGTTCCCTGTGCTATACAATAGGCCCTGTTGATTATTTTATACAACCTAATTTATCCCCCCCAACCTCCCTCCTTTGAGAACCATAAGTTTGTTTTCAAAATTTGTGAGTCTGTTTCTGTTTAGTAAATAAATTCATTCATCTCATTCTTTAGATTCTGCATATAATTGATATCATATGGTATTTGTGTCTGACTTCACTTAGTATATCTTTGGCTCCATCTATGTTGATGCAAATGGCACTATTTCATTCTATCTTATGGCTGAGTAATATTCTGTGTGTGTGTGTATGTGTGTGTGTATCACACCACATCTTCTTTATCCATTCATCCATTGATAGGTATATAGGTTGCTTTCATGTCTTGGCCATTATAAATAGTGCTACAGCAAAAAGTACTATTTACAATGTGGCGCATGTATCTTTTCAAATTATACTCTTCTCTGGATATATGCCCAGGATTGGGATTGCTGGATCATATGCCACCTCTGATTTTAGTTTTTTAAGGAACTTCCACACTGTTCTCCATAGTGACTGTGCCAATTTACATACCCCAACAGTGTAGGAGATTTCCCTTTCCGCCTCACCCTCTCTAGCATTTATCATTTGTAGACTTTTTTGATGATTGCCTTTCTGACCTATGTGAAGTGATATCTCATTGTACTTTTGATTTTCATTTCTCTAATAATTAGTGATGTTGAGCATCTTTTCATGTGCTTTTTGGCCATCTGTATGTCTTCTTTTGAGAAATGTCTGTTTAGATCTGCCTATTTTTGGACTGATTTTTTTTTTTTAATATTTGAGCTACACGAACTGTTTGTATATTTTGGAGTTTATTCTCTTGTAGGTCACATTGTTTGAAAATATTTTCTTTTGTTTGATTCCCTTTGCTATACAAAAGCTTGTAAGTTTGTCCTCATTTGTTTATTTTTGTTTTTATTTTCATTACTCAGTGTGGTGGATCCAAAAAAAGTCTTGCTGTGATTTATGTCAATGAGTGTTGTATATTTCCTCTAAGAGTTTTATAGTATTCAGTCTTACATTTAGGTCTTTATTCCATTTTGAGTTTATTTTTGTGTATGGTATTTTAGAATGTTCTAATTTTACTCTTGTATGTAACAGCTGTCCAGTTTTATCAGTAGCATTTATTGAAGAGATTGTCTTTTCTTCATTATATATTCTTGTCTCCTTTGTTGTAGATGGGCTTATTTCTTTGCTTTCTATCCTGTTCTATTGATCTATGTGTCTGTCTGTTTGCCTGTACCATACTGTATTGATTACTGTAGCTTTGTAGTATAGTCTGAAGAAGGAAGCCTGACTCCTCCAGCTTTATTTTTCTTTCTAAATTGCTTTGGTATTTGGGCTCTTTCATGTTTCCATACAAATTGTTAAGATTCTTTTCGGTTCTGTATTTGTGGTCCAAAGAGATTCTTCATATGATTTCTATTTTGTTAGATTTATCAAGGCATACTTTATGGTCCAGCATGTGATCTATCCTGGAGAATGTTCCATGTGCACCTGAAAAGAATGTGCATTCTGCTGCTTCTGTACGCAATGCCCTATAAATAACAATGAAGTCAATCTGGCCTAATGTGTCGATTAAGGCCTGTGTTTCCTTAATGATTTTCTGTCTGGATGATCTGTTCATTGATGTAAGTGGGGTGTTAAAGTACCCCATATTATTGTGTTACTGTGAATTTCTCCTTTTCTGGCTGTTAGCATTTGACATATATTGAGGTACTCCTATGCTGTGTGCATATATATTTATAGTTGTTATGTCGTCTTCTTGAATTGATCCCCTTGATCATAATTTTGTCTCTTGCAACAGACAGTATTTTAAAGTCTATTTTGTCTGATATGAATCTTGCTACTCCAGCTTTTTTTAAATTTCTATTTTCATGGAATATCTTTTTCCATTCCTTCATTTTCAGTCTACATGTGTCTCTAGATCTTAAGTGGCTTTCTTGTAGACAGCACAAATGTAGGACTTGTTTCCACAATCCATTCAGCCAGTCTATATCTTTTGGTTGGAGCCTTTAATCCATTTACATTTAGGTAACTACTGATTTGGATGCTCTTATTGCCATTTTGTCAACTGTTTTGGGTTTATTTTTGTAGGTTTTTAATTTTCTTCCCTTTCTCTTTTGTTCTCTTGTGATTTGATACCTATCTTTAGTGTTGTATTTGGATTGCTTTTTCTTTTGTGTGTGTGTATATCTATTGTAGATTTTTGGTTTATATTTACCAAACTAGAGTTTGGTAATAGCAGTCAGATATATATAAGGGATGCCTGGCGTGCTGCTGTCCATGGCGTTACAAAGAGTCAGACACAACTGAGCGATTGAACTGACTGATATATAAGTTGCTAGTTTCTTAATTTCAAATGCATTTCCAATATCCATGCATTTCCAACATTTGTACTTGCCTCTTCTCATGATTGCTGCTGTTGTTATATTTGCATCTGGATGATTTCCTACCTTTACCAGATGTATGCCTTTGCTGGTGAGATTTCTCATTCATAATTTTATTGCTTCTAGTTGTGGCCTTTTCTTTTCCATGTGGAGAAGTTCCTTTAGCGTTTGTTATAAAGCTGGTTTGTGGTGCTGAATTTTTTTAGCTTTTGTTGTCTATAAAGCTTTTGATTTCTCTGTCAAATTTGAATGAGAGCTTTGCCAGATAGTGTTCTTGGTTGTAGTTTCTTTCCTTTCATCACTTTAAATATACCACTCCATTCCTTTCTGGCCTGCAGATTTTTATACTGAAAAATTGGCAGATAACCTTATGAGGATTCCCTTGTATGTTATTTGTTGCTTTTCCCTTATTGCTCTTAATATTTTCTCTTTGAATTTAATTTTTGTCAATTTGATTAATATATATCTTGACATCTTTCTTCTTGAGTTTATCCTGCGTGGGACTCTGCACTTCCTGGATTTGGGTGACTGTTTCTATTCCCATGTTAAGGAAGTTTTCAGCTATTATCTCTACAAGTATCTTCTCAGGCCCTTTCTCTCTTCTTCTGGGACCCTTCTGATGCAAATGTTGGTGGGTTTAATTTTGTCCCAGACAGCTTTTAAACTGTCCTTATTTATTTTCTTCATTCTGTTCCATGGCAATGGTGTCCACCATCCTGTCTTCTAGATCACTTATCCGTTCTTCATCCTCATTTGTTCTGCTGTTGCTTCTGGTGTATTTTTCATTTCAGTTATTGTATTATCAACTCTGTTGTTTAAGTTTTCTAGCTCTTTGCTAAATATTTCTTGATTTTCTCCATCTATGCCTCCATTATTTTTTCAAGATCTTAGATCATCTTTACTGCTATTACTCTGAATTCTTCAGGTAGACCTGCCTATCTTCATGTTACATAGCTGTTCTTCTGAGACTTTATCTTGTTTTTTAATCTAGAGCATATTTCTCTGCCATCTTATTTTGTCTGACTTTCTGTGTGTACAGTTTCCAGGCTGCTGGATTGTCGTTCCTCTGGCTTCTGGTGCCTGCCTCGTGGCTTGTGCAGCTGGTTTGAAAGGCATGTGCAAGCTGACTGATGGGAGAGATTGGAGCCTGCCCACTGGTGGGTGGAGCTGGGTCTTGTTCCTCTGGTGTACAGGGCTGCAGATGAGTGGGGCTCCATTACTGCCTGGTTGGTTTTTTGGCCTGAGGCATCCCAGCACTGGAGTCTAAGGCCTATTGGGTGGGGTCAGGTCTTTGCATCAAAATAGTAGCCTCTAGGACAGCTTACCGGAGAAGGCAATGGCACCCCACTCCAGTACTCTTGCCTGGAAAATCCCATGGATGGAGGAACCTGGTAGGCTGCAGTGCATGGTGTCCCTGAGGGTCGGACACGACTGAGCGACTTCACTTTCAGTTTTCACTTTCATGCATTGGAAAAGGAAATGGCAACCCACTCCAGTGTTCTTGCCTGGGGAATCGCAGGGACGGGGGAGCCTGGTGGGCTGCCGTCTATGGGGTCACACAGAGTCAGACACGACTGAAGTGACAGCAGCAGCAGCAGGACAGCTCACACCAATGAGTACTCTCCAGTACTTCTTCCACCAGTATTCTTGTCCTGGCAGTGAGCCACAGCCATACCCAACTCCCTAAGAAACCATTCTGGACAAGCAGATAGATCTGGCCCTGTCTCCTGTGAAGTCACTGCTTTTACCCCTGGGGCCTGGTCTGCATGAGACCTTGTGTGTTCCCTCCAAGAGTGCTGTTTGTTTCCTCCAGTCCTGTGGAGGTTCTTTGATGATGCCCCACTGACCTTCAAAGCCAAATGCTCTGAGGGCTCCTCCTCTTGATGCCAGATCCCCAGACTGGTAAGCCTGATGTGGGTCTCAGAATTCTCACTCCTGTGGGAGAACCTCTGTGATACTATTTTCCAGTTTGTGGTTCACCCACCTGGTGGGTATGTGATTTGATTGTATCATAACACACACCTCCTGCCATCTTGCTGTGGCTGCTTCTTTGTCTTTGGAAGTAGAATATCTCTTTTGGTAGGTTCTAGTCCTTTTTTGTCAATGGTTTTTCAACAGTTAGTTGTGATTTTGATGCTTTTAATGAGAGGAGGTGTACTAAGATCCTTCTACTCCAACTTGTCCCCTGGTCCTCAATTTTATTAGTATTCTTTTAGCAAAGTTCACTTTAGATAGCAGCTCTTCTTTCAGCATATAAAAGAAGGCTGAATTCATAGCTAAGGTGTTCATCAAGATTCTTGCCTAGTCCTAACATTGAATCAGGTTTGTTTTTCCTAACACAGCAAGCCAAAATGCTGAGACACTGAGGTTCATGGCAAAGAGAGGGCTTATTCCCAAGGCAGCCAAGTCAAGAGATGAGAAGAAGGGGAAACAAATCTCAGATTCACCTTTGGGATAGAGATGTTTGGAACGAAGTGGGCAGGTAGTTCATTTACTCAGTGAGCTTCAGTCTCCTATAAGTACTTTACTCTAAGTCTAAAAGAATAGTAAACAAGTTATACAATTTATCCTGATAATCTCTGTAGTACTGTATCTGATTTGGGCTACATGCACACACAGGTGTTTTCTTTTCTTTCTTTTTTTTTTTTTTGAAGAATAGCACATTAGAAGCACAGAGGTAGAATATCTGATAGAAGGTTCAGACTGAATGTTAGGAAGTCTTCAAACCCATTTGGTTTTGATAAAGTTGTTTCAATTTAGTTCATGCAAAATGCCAAAATAGAACTATTTCCATAAAAAGATTTTAAAAATTGTACTATGATAAGTAAAGTTTGGGGAAAATTTTAAAAAAAAAAACCTCCAAAATATAAAGGATGAGTAAAAATGTGGAAAATTGTGAACTCATACCTGTTGTTATATCTTTAAATATAAGCATACTTCCTGTACATACAATAGACCCCTAAAATAAGAGCTATCTGTCATGTTTCTTTGTATCCTCAGGATCTAATCCACTTTTGTATACAGAATAGGCACTTAATAAATTGATGGTCTTCTATCCATTTAATTTATTGTATTGTTAGTATGTGCTGTGAATTGCCATTAAGGTACTAAGAGGAAAAAAACACAGGTCCTATTTTCAAGGAGCCATCAGTCTAGAACAGTAAAAGAAGATACATAAATATGCATGAAGATATAAAAAATATATAAAATGAGTCAAACTGAAAAGAGAAAAGTATGTAGTCAAGGTACAAATAAAATTAAATTGAAAGTTCAATGAATGAATGAATTTGATAATGGAAAAGGATTCATGAAGGAGATAGAATCTAATGGTGATAGTAGAAAGAATTTGAGTAAATGATGTAACATTATTTTGGAAACTAATAATAAAGGTATTTGACAGTAAACATAGTAAGTTCCTTGGAATATACAAGGGTTTTAAATTGTTTCAAGATGGTATTTTCTTGTGTTTAACTATATAATATTGTCTATCTAATAAATCTACATTTTTCTAGCAAAACTACACACATATATAAAGGGTAAATTCATTCACTTAATAAGCATTTGTCTAATTATAACTAATAGTGTGCTAAAAGCATAAAATGATTTTTAAAATAATACACAATCCATGTTCTCAAGGAGCTTACTCTTTAAGAGTGTCTATATAAAAGCAATCATTTTTAACATAGTATTTTCTAATTATGAATGTTTACTTTTATTAATAACTTTGGTATGTTACTTCATTGAATATATTTTCAGGAATGAAATCTTAACCTTACAACATCAGGGATTTACTTAAAAGGGCACAGTAGTTACTGTGCAGGTACTTTGCACAGTAGTTACATTTGATCATCCAACTTATTTTTTAATAGGAAATGGCCCTATGCATAGCTTACCAATTTTACCAAAGTTAAGATACAGTTAGATGATTCCTGCCTTAATAACATAGTTAGTTTCTGTCACAAGAAAAGCAAATTAAAGTAAAACACACATACCTTGGATACACACATATTAAGTATATGCGGGGGAAATGGCATAATATAAAAGTCACATTGTAAATATTCCTTTGGAGTATATTTCTGTAATTGTTACTGTGGTATTTTAATTATAGCAAGAAAGAAGATTAAAAACAGGATGCCACATTTTAAGATATTAGTAAGTCTGGGCTTTCCCATGAGATAGAATACACTTAAAAATATGGATTATGATTTTGTATTTTGTTTTAGAAAGTGCTTCAGTTTCTTGCATTGCTTCATTTCATCATTTATGTGTCCTATTTGTGATCCAGTCTTGATAACTGAACTGTTTCTTTAAACTCTGAATAAATAGGCACCTTTTAAAAAGCCTTTTGATAACAGTCAATGTAAACATACAGGATTGACTTGAATGAAGTGTAAACTCTAGAGATAATTTCAGCTAACATATATAAATTTTGTGGTTAGATGAAAATAAACGTGTAAAGAGAGAAGAATAAGTGGGCAGAGAGACCTCGTTGTCAACAATATTAGATATCATGTTATTGTGAGAGCTAAGACAATCATAACTATATATTTCTACATGTTTCTGCTTTATGTATCCCTATTTAAGACTTGAAGCTTACTAAGACTTATATCATTTCCCACCTGCATTTGATAGCAAATGACATTGTCCTCTTGTTATCACAAGTATATGCATATATGTGGCAGGCATTTTTTTCTATATTCAGTCATGACCAAAGTTTATTCATCCCAAGGTGTACCCTGGCCAACAGGGACAAGGTTGTTCTCTTTATGAAAGAAATAATTCCTAAGGAAGACTTTTCCTCTTTGATACTACAATAGTGCTGGCTTGGTTATTAATCTGCTAAGGTGATCATGTCCTACTTCAAATACTTTCTTATCCACATGCAAATAAATCATATAAGGAACTACATACATGTACTTGATTATTGGGTTTAGTTCACGGTTATTTTTAAGAGAATATGGGTATCTGAATATGTAAATTGAGGCTATAAGTGAAAGTCCGTTGTTGCAATCACCATTCTCTTACATTTCCTGATGTTTCCCTTAAGCTGTTTTGCACCTGAGTGGTTGCATGGTTTTAGCCCCCATTAAAATAGATCTGACACTTCAACAAAAACACAAATTGTGCCTGAAATTGGGACCATTAAAATTCTGCAGGGGCATCCAGAAGCCAGCAATCATAGAGGGCCTGTAAAGAACAAAAAATAAAAACATAGGAAATGTGGTGCTCCATTCCTTGTGGCGCATCTAACATTTTTAAGCTCGAGAAGTCAGCTTCATATAGTTTTATCAGGTTATAACTTATAAAACCAAGGTTAGTACAAACTAGCTTTATAATCTTTTCAAGTGAGTTCTTGGGAACTGAAATTTCTCAATGATAAATACAGTCATCTTCATTATAATCAGCATTCTTTTCTATATGTGGTATACTTACAAGGCAATTTAGCAAGTAAAAAAAAATAAACATTTTTAACCTCTAGACGTTTTCTCTTCTAAAAAGCAATCTGCAATAAAGAGATGTCTTTTCCAACATATATTATATATTGATAGAGGAAATAGTGGGGTTTGCTTCTAACGAAGACAGGGAGAAGGCAGAATTAGTGCATGAATTCAAAGGAGGAGAAAAGAAGTTCACAGTCCTTAAAAGCTAACCTCCTTCCACAGTATCCATTACTGCTGCCATCAGAAAAAAAAAAAACGTGCTAGATTTTCACATGTCTCCCAAGGGTCCATAGTTCAGTCACTACAGCACATGAGGGTTTCTATGGGAGTGTATACACATTTTATTACAATCTACTTCTTTCTTACATGCAAAGAAGACTAGAGCTCTTGGAATAACTCAGTTCAATTAAATAAAACTCTTAGTTTTGGACACAAAATGCACAAATAGGTCAAAGTTTCAAACCTGAGATATGTCAGTAAGGGAATTGATCACCTTAGCCAAACAACCAGTTGCTTTGCAAGGGTAAGTCTAGATTTCAGAATAGCTTATCCACAGACACAGCAGGCAGTAATAGATGGGCAGCCTGTCATTGCTCCGGTCTGTTCAACAGGCACAACTGGATGGGAGTAATGAAAACTGGACACATTTCCCAGTTTAAAAAAAAGGTCCGCTCTGTACCATTAAGTAGTATTCCATGTAGAGTGGGTGAGAAAACGTGGGAGGGAGTAGGAGAGGCATTTGGTTGCAAAAAGAGAGGAATCTAGGTGTCCTGTGAGGATGGGCACTCTACAAAGATTCAAACTGTGCACTGTTCAGCAGCTAGAGAAATTGCCCGCCTTCCAACCGAGTTGAATTCAAGGTAGGATCGTTGTGACTGAAAGTTATCTTATACCTACCTATGTTTTGCAGGTCTGTTAGGTTCTGAGTATTTCTTATACTGTTAATTATCTTCTATACTTAAGATACTACTGAAAACTTCTATATGATCTGGGAGGCTGTTCAGTACAGGAACTGTTCATCCTCAACAGGCTAGCCTTATGATGCATTTCTGAATAAACAGGTATTGTAAAATGTCTATTCCCATATCCCACAGTTCATCATTGTCATGTCAAACTGCCTTCTCTCTATAAAGGTCTTCAATGGAGAAGCACAGTACCAATGAATTGATTATAGTTGCCCAAGCCTGTCCAGAAATAAATGTATTATTTTAAATCACACCAAGGAGCTCAAACAGTGTAATTAAGAGTGATAAAGCAATTGGGTATGTCTTCTTTTGAATTGAATTGTAATCAACCAATTTTTCTAAACAACCTAATCAAAAGGAATTAATGCTTAATCCCCATGCCCTATCACACATTATTTTTAGTGTAGGTATAGAACAGGCACATTATGTTGGGTTGAACAGATGTGGAGATCCATAATACCATTGTCTAAAACTAGACTGTGGCTCAGCTTCAAAGTGCGCATCCAAAAATACACTGGCACTTTGGGTGGCTGTTATAATACTAGCCCACGTAGTTAACTCAAGGCAAAAGCTATCCAATCCAGTTACCATATTTAAAGTTCATATGTCAATGTGTTTTTGAACACTCATATCAATGTGAAGTTTTGGGATATTCCGTAAGTCTGTATTTTGGGGAAGTACAATCTTAGGAATACAACGTAACACCTATGGAATAGTGCTTCAGAAGCTCAGCTCCAGATATTAATATATATTTTAAGTTAGCTCCCTTCTAAGACATCCTTATGCTGTTCTGTCTCTTGCCTTTGTTTTTTCTAATGCTGATAAAACATGATTTTGCCCAACAATGCAAACACTGTTTAATAAACATTTTAACATATCTGTAATTTATAAATTATTTGAAGAAGTAATATTATTTTGTACTTCAACACCGTGCATACTAGTTAATATGTGTGTATCTGCTTTTTAAAGAATGTATAAATGAAAAATTTTCTCTTTTCATTATGATATTTGAAATCTTGCCAGCTCTGTTGCTGTTTTACACAGACACTATCATTTTTAGGTTAATCATAAGCATTACATAATAAGTAAAGAAAAAGGAGAACTGAGGGGGAGAAAAGTCAATTCAAACTGCATAACAACAAACTTAGGGTTAAAGTCATAGCAGTTCTCTGGGAGCACTTAAAGCTATTCAGATGAGTTAACAGGATAAAAACATTTTGATTCAAGAAGTTCCTGTGGGTGCTCAGTACTAAGAAATGGTCTAGGTTAGACAAGATTGTGGATTCTAAGGCTGATTCAAATCACCTTAGGCTCCTGAGCAAGTAGTTTGGCTTTATTGGGCTTCAGTTCAGTTCAGTTCAGTCGCTCAGTCGTGTCTGACTCTTTGCGACCCCATGAATCGCAGCACGCCAGGCCTCCCTGTCCATCACCAACTCCCGGAGTTCACTCAAACTCATGTCCATCAAGTCAGTGATGCCATCGAGCCATCTCATCCTCTGTCATCCCCTTTTCCTCCTGCCCCCAATCCCTCCCAGCATCAGAGTCTTTTCCAATGACTCAACTCTTCGCATGAGGTGGGGCCAAAGTACTGGAGTTTCAGCTTTAGTATTATTCCTTCCAAAGAAATCCCAGGGCTGATCTCCTTTAGGATGGACTGGTTGGATCTCCTTGCAGTCCAAGGGACTCTCAAGAGTCTTCTCCAACACCACAGTTCAAAAGCATCAATTCTTCGGTGCTCAGCTTTCTTCACAGTCCAACTCTCACATCCATACATGACCCCATGACCTGCAGCACGCCAGGCTTCCCTGTCCATCACCAACTCCTGGAGTTTACTCAAACTCATGTCCATTGAGTCGGTGATGCCATCCAAGCATCTCATCCTCTGTCGCCCCCTTCTCCTGCTCTCAATCTTTCCCAGCATCAGGGTCTTTTCAAATGAGTCAGTTCTTCTGATCAGGCAACCAAAGTACTGGAGTTTCAGCTTCAGCATCGGTCTTTCCAATGAATGTTCAGGACTGATCTCCTTTAGGATGGACTGCTTGGATCTCCTTGCAGTCCAAGGGACTCTCAAGAGTCTTCTCCAACACCACAGTTCAATAGCATCAATTCTTTGGTGCTCAGCTTTCTTC
The DNA here is from genome assembly GCF_001704415.2 of Capra hircus. Lineage (NCBI taxonomy): Eukaryota > Metazoa > Chordata > Mammalia > Artiodactyla > Bovidae > Capra > Capra hircus. The sequence goes on from NC_030814.1 coordinate 23,337,414, forward strand.
ACAGTCCAACTCTCACATCCATACATGATGACTGGAAAAACCATAGCTTTGACCAGATGGACCTTTGTTGACAAAGTAATGTCTTTGCTTTTTAATATGCTGTCTAGTTTGGTCATAGCTTTTCTTCCAAGGAGCAAGCATCTTTTAATTTTAGGGCTGCAGTCACCATCTACAGTGATTTTGAAGCCCCCCAAAATAAAGTCTGGCACTGTTTCTATTGTTTCTCCATCTATTTGCCAGGAAGTGATGGGACCAATACTTTGGCCACCTGCTGTGAACAACTGACTCATTTGAAAAGACCCTGATGCTGGGAAAGATTGAAGGCAGGAGAAGGGAACAACAGAGGATAAGATGGTTGGATGGCATCACCAACTCAATGGACATGGGTTTGGGTAGACTCCAGCAGTTGGTGATGGACAGGGAGGCCTGGCTTGCCGCAGTTCATGGGGTCGCAAAAAGTTGGACATGACTGAGCAACTGAACTGAACTGATGGGACCAGATGACACGATCTTAGTTTTCTGAATGTTGAGTTTTAAGCCAACTTTTTCACTCTCCTCTTTCACTTTCATCAAGAGGCTCTTTGGTTCTTCTTTACTTTCTGCCATAAGGGTGCTGTCATCTGCATATCTGAGGTTATTGATATTTCTCACGGCAATCTTGATTCCAATTTGTGCTTCATCCAGCCCAGCATTTCTCATGATATACTCTGCATATAAGTGAAATAAGCAGGGTGACAATATACAGCCTTGATGTACTCCTTTTCCTATTTGGAACCAGTCTATTGTTCCATGTTCAGTTCTAACTGTTTCTTCCTGACCTGTATACAGATTCTCAGGAGGCAGGTCAGTTAGGCTTCACTTTCCTCATAAATTTAATCTGAAAAAAAGATTGTGTTTATAAAGAATTTTTTAAATATATGATCAAGAATGTGACATAAACAGATTAAAAAGCATTCTCTGAAATTAGGATAGGACTTGGTATCACAAGTATATTACACGTTAATCTCAAATATAGATGTTATATACATTTCCAATAGTGGCAATATCATAGATTATTAATATATTACAGCTCCCAAGCCTTTCTATGTGAGTGTATACATATTTAGTATATTTCCTTCAAACTTTGATCACTTGAGTAAGAAATTCAATAAATTTTCACTTATATCAGATTGAATATTTTAAAGTAAATATAATATTTGTCTGATCTAAAGGAGATCAGTCCTAGGTCTTCATTGGAAGGACTGATGCTAAAGCTGAAACTCCAGTACTTTGGCCACCTCATGCGAAGAGTTGACTCATTGAAAAAACTCTGACGCTGGGAGGGATTGGGGCAGGAGGAGAAGGGGACGACAGAGGATGAGATGGCTGGATGGCATCACTGACTCGATGGATGTGAGTTTGAGTGAACTCAGGGAGTTGGTGATGGACAGGGAGGCCTGGTGTGCTGCAATTCATGGATCGCAAAGAGTTGGGCATGACTGAGTGAATGAACTGAACTGAATAATATTTGTCACATAAATAAAATACTTCATTCTTAAGAAACTAGCTTAAGTTTAAACACAACAGTTACATAGAAAAGAATATCATAGATTTGTCCCTTAAAGAAATTGGTGTTTTCAAGTATGATCATGATATAAATTAGAATTTTTGTTTAGTACTAGATTACTTATATTTTTAATGTTTATCTTTATGTTTTAGCCATTTGAAATTCCGGTGGCAAGATATCCTCATCTTTTATTTACCCCCAAAATACCCTAGTTGGTAAAAAAAAAAAAAAAGTAAAATCCTAAAATTCTTTTAATTCCATTTTGGAGAATTTCATGGACTGGATAGTCCATGGGGTCGCAAAGAGCCTAACACAACTGAGCAACTTTCACTTTTCAATTTGTAGCTACCTAAAACAGAATAAACAACAATTACAGGAACTAAATCCATTTGAATGGTAATAAAAATGAAAGTTTAGCAGACTAGAAATAATGTTATAGAAAAATACAATAAAATAAAGTATAAAATGCAATGCAATATTGTAATTTTTAAAATTTAAGAAATAACCTGCAAAATTCTGAGCTTGTAATTTTTCTTCAATTTTTTATTTTAATGTACTTTAAATTGTATAAACAATATGCAGTCAAAGATAATAAAACTTTTTAAAATGTTGTATTAGTGAGAGCTAAAATACTTAGCTATATTAAGAAAGGGCCTTAAATAAAAAAGCTTTCAAAAGCTTTCATTCTTCTTTAGAGATCACCATTTATGTCTAAATAAAACTTATTTTTTACAGATAAAATTATGCCCCTGTAGTAGAGACAAGGTGGTGAAATGAGCCTTTACGCCAAATTGAAGTATTCTTAAATTACATTTTTCTTTTCACCGCACAAGTTAACTGCTGTTTTTCTTTTCCTTTATATTGTATGTTAAAAGCTCCATACTTCTTAGCATCACCCAAGAAATGTATAATTTATTTAAATAGACTCATTTTTTTTAAATGGAAGAAAAGTCAAACAAAGCCTCTCAGAGTTAGCATAAATGTAAATGAAGACAAATTTTTGAACTGCATCAATTATTTTGCATTATCAACCAAAATAATAATGGCACCCAATAAGTGTTAATAAAATGATAATTTTAACTGCCAATAAGTATCTCCATACAGCACTATTTACATTGTCATCATCTGAATGACTTGAAGAGTAAACTTGAGAAATGCCAGAGAGGGTCTATGGCATCTTGAGATGGGACAGTTCTGGGGAAAGGAGTTTCCAAGATGGGAAAAGATGTGACCCCAGAAAGTCGATCAAGGGTAAATATCTTAAACAGTCAGATGAACAGTTTAAGTGCTCCTTAATTCGCTAGTTACTAGTCCATAATAATGGAACTTCATGGTTTGTGAGAACACTTGCTGTTCCTTAAATGTAACACTAAATCCATTTCATTCAGAGAACTGCGTCCACTCCCGGAGGCCCTCTCCTCTCAGTATATGGTCTACAGTGGATATAGCTGAGATTGCTAATGCACACATCTTAAAGGAGACACATTTCCAGCTATCCTGCATACAGCCAACCCCTAAAAAACTTCAGTGGGAAAAGAGCATGCAGCCTGTCCCAGCAGAGCACTGATGGGGCAAATTCTGCTTCCATGTCTAGATACAAAACTAGTTGTACACTTATTATGGTACAGTATTTATTCATCCCTGGGAAATATTAGAACAAAGCTTTAAATTTTGATATTTCTTTCCATCTATTATCACATTAAGTAGTTTAATATTCACATATTTTCTAGGTTAAGAATGTTCTTTATGGATTTTTAAAAATACTTTATCTGGACAGAATAGAATTTTTTTTTAATTAAGCAAATAATTATTTACCAGTGGTACCCACTGAGACATCTTCTGCAGAAATGTTAACTTTAAAGAATTTGAAATATTTGCTGGCTTTATGAGTAATAAATTTTACTAAATGCATGTGCCAACATCCTTTTCTAAAGGAGGTGGCATAGATAATCTTTGGTAGTTGTTTTTTTTTAAAGGTCCTCAGGGCCAAGTTCTCATAAAGGCTGACAAAATGATACACCAGGTTTATTCAGCTTCAAAGGCAGAGAACCTCAGCCTTTTCTCAGGAGAGCAATACCTTTAATGACTCCAGAGACAAGGTTGTTATTTGGAAATCAACAAACACAGCCTGAATTGACAGTGGCCTCTTTGTGTTTTACCTTTTAATGTGAACTAATACTTTCTCCAATTTCTCATTTTTTCCTACCTACAAATAAACCAATATAAATAGTGAGCTATAATATTCATCCCATTCTCTATTCGATATGGCAGCAATGATATACCAGGTCCCTAGACTAATCCTTTATTTGGGGATAGAGCTTTTTTCCCAGAATAAATAAAACCAGAAATTTCATCTTAATAAGGCAAGTATACCCCCTGCTGCAACTTTAGCTACTAGCAAACATCATTTTGTGCATCAATTTAGTTTTTTTGAAAGGAAAATAATGCATAGTTTCTATCTCTTTGTATAATGGAGATCACTAATATTCCGCTTCTTAAGGAAATGCATCTATAAATGAACAAAGATACATATGCTGTATACTGTAATACTCTGTACAAATATTTAGAAAAGGGAAACTTAGGAACACTCAGGAAAGAATTTCAAACCAGAAAGCCAATAATCTAATAGGTTTTTGAAATAATGTTTAAATGATACAACTTTAGCATTGTAGAGGCATGCTAGCACAGCGATCTAAATTACTTTTATTCTTTCATGCTCATATTTCTTCTCAGGTAGTCATAAGTCTAGACATATGAAAAGTAGCAATTTCAACCGAAAAATATGGCCACTACCATAGCATGTAACTGAGGCAGAATAAAAAAATAATCTTGATTTTTTTCTTCCCTAAGGGATAACGTTGACTACTCCTTTAAAACAAATTATTATCTATTCATGCTATAGTTTTATGTAAGATACTAAAGTGGAAAATGGGTGATGAATTTAGGAAAAATGGTTTTTTCCCATATTTGAAGATAATTAAAACAATTGCCACCCTAGAGTTAATTCTGAATTCCCGGGAATCATAAAGTCCAAAAGCATAGTTCCTAATGACTGGGGCCACAGACCACTTGTATCAGAATCTCCAGGAGTGATTGTCAGTAATTCAGCTCTCTGGACTCCATCTCAGGTGCAATCATCAGAATTTCAGGGAATCTGCCTTTTAAAACAGTTCCTAGATATTCTGTTACTTGAGACCACTTATATTATCAGTACTTTTACACTTGAGTATAAACATGATATGGAGAAGGAAATGGCAACCCACTCCAGTATTATTGCCTGGAGAATCCCGTGGACAGAAAAACCTGGCAGGCTGCAGTCCAAAGGGTTGCACAGAGTCAGACACGACTGGAGAAACTTGGCAATGCACAGGGAGCGCTTTGGCTTCTCCCCAGGGGCTTAGCGGTAAAGAATCCACCTACAATACAGGAGATGCAGGAGACATGGGTTCAATCTCTGGGTAGGGAAGATCCTCTGGAGAAGGGCACAGCATTCCACTCCAGTATTCTTGCCTGGAGAATCCCCATGGACAGAGGAGCCCGGCAGGCTACAGTCCATAGGGTCACAAAGAGTCGGACCCGATGGAAGCAAATTATTAGCATCAATATAATAAGCTTGTATAAGAGCTGTAAATTAGCACAAGTATTTGATATTGCAAAGCTATAAGATACAATAGTAATGGAAGTCCAGGGTAGTGGGAGAATTCAACCAGTCTATTCAAGGAGAAAGACTTCTTGTTACAGAATTACGTCAATAATGACTGAGTTATTAAAAGTATGTTTGCCGTGCTTTCTAAGTGTCAGAAACTAAGATAGGAACTTCAGATCCATTGATTACTATTACCTGGTTTCTATCTTTTGGTGAGAGGGCAACTCGTAGCCTGGGACAATAAATATTGATTGTTACATATTTGGTATATCAAGTTTTTTCAAACTTTCACCTACAGTGAAAGTGAAAGTGAAGTCGCTCAGTCGTGTCCGATCTTTGCCATCCCATGGACTGTAGCCTCTCAGGCTGCCCCATCTATGGGATTTTCGAGGCAAGAGTGCTGGAGTGGATTGCCATTTCCTTCCCCAGGGGATCTTCCCGACCTAGGAATCGAACCCGTGTCTCCCACATTGCAGGCAGATGCTTTACCGTCTGAGCCACAGAGTAGCCCCAACTATAGTATGTTATAGCAAATCCCTTTTAAATCTTGAGACCTTTCTCTGAGAAGAGACTAATCATTTCTGCTCCAGATTAGATGTGTTGTCATCTGACTTGCCAAGCAACTTTGTCCTTCCCTACTTTTTTGAGTTGAGGCTGCTGTTCCTGAAGTCTGTGATGTCCTCTTTTTTGGTTTGCTCTCTTATTTTCCTGGTATATATATCCTTGAATAGCTTACTAAGAAGTTTTACATGAGGAGTAAAATTTCTGAGTTCTGGCATGTCTGAAATTACTTTATTCTTTCTTCACTATTGATGGTAATATAATTGGGATACAATTCTAGGTTTGAAATAACTTGTTTTTTTTTTTAATTTCAAAGATTAATTGTAGTCTTCTAGCATTCAGTATTGGAGAAGGCAATGGCACCCCACTTCAGTACTCTTGCCTGGAAAATCCCATGGACGGAGGAGCCTGGTGGGCTGCCATCTATGGGGTCCCACAGAGTCGGACACGACTGAGCGACTTCACTTTCACTTTCATGCATTGGGGAAGGAAATGGCAACCCACTCCAGTGTTCTTGCCTGGAGAATCCCAGGGACGGGGGAGCTGGTGGGCTGCTGTCTATGGGGTCACACAGAGTCGGACATGACTGAAGCAACTTAGCAGCAGCAGCAGCAGCATCCAAGTGTTGGAGAAGGCAATGGCACCCCACTCCAGTACTCTTGCCTGCAAAACCCCATGGATGGAGGAGCCTGGTAGGCTGCAGTCCATGGGGTCGCTGAGAGTTGGACACAACTGAGCGACTTCACTTTCACTTTTCACTTTCATGCATTGGAGAAGGAAATGGCAACCCACTCCAGTGTTCTTGCCTGGAGAATCCCAGGGATGAGGGAGCCTGGTGGGCTGCCGTCTATGGGGTTGCACAGAGTCGGACACAACTGAAGTGACTTAGCAGCAGTAGCAGCAGCAGCAGCATTCAGTATTACTGATTAAGTATCTAATGTTGGTTGGATTCCTTTTTCTTTATGGTTGACTCTGTTCTATCACAGAACTGGAGCAGTACACTAGGAGAAAACTCTTGCAACACTTGACTTGTTTTCTGTGAAGTCTGGAGTTTTAAAATCAGTGACTTAATCTCAGCTGGAAAGCAACGGAGTAGTAACAGACAACTGTAGTGATTGCAACTTGATCACTCTAATTTGGGTGGGGCAAAAATAATGTGTTTGTCAATCTTGTCATTGGTTTTGCCCATGAGCTAAGGAAATACCACAGAAAACAACTTGGCTAGAGATGACTTGAGGTCACTTTCAACACTGGCAGAGACTATCTCTGGTGAAAGGGCACAGCACCAAAAGAAAGATAGGGTCTTCTGCCAGGGAGAGAGTCAAGGAGAAGTCTTAACAGGTCAGAGTGAACATTTTACATCAGAGGACTGTGAGAGAGACTCTCAGCTCTAGAAGGGTGGAGTTGGAAAATAGGTACATCTGAAGACATGTAAATACCTCATGAGAGAAAGAAAGAGAGACAACACTTAGACAGCAGCCAGAAAGTTAACCTCGCAGCCCAGAATCATAAGCAGCATAAGCTCAGTAAGCAAACATTGTATTTTCCTTTATCACTCATCACTCTTTCCCATTTTAATCTTGGAAGAGCCAAAGTCAGAGTAGTGATTCTGAGTGAGCTCAGGAAAATACGAAACATGTTTCCTGACCTTGTTGCAAGTTTCCAAGGCTGGATTAGACCTCTGCTGGGAGTGGGAATGGGAGAGGGATGGGAATACAATCCTTGAAATGAATATGAAATAGAAATTTGGGCTGGGGTTAACCTAAGAAGACTTTTCTATTATTCAACAATAACAGAAAAAATTGATTACATATTGACACATCTGGAACATCTCCAGGGAAGAAAGGGAGACTGAACGTTGCCCACTTGAAAGTGGAGGCTAAAAAAAATTTTTAGAACTGTTTTGCTTTCTTGTATCTAGACCAATTCCAACCCAATCAATAAACCAGTTATAATGCCCTTTTAATTTTTTATTGTTATTTTAAACAAGTTTTGGTAGAAAAAGTCACTAAAAAACATGTGAGCTCAGTTCAACATTTTAATCACAGGTTCTAGAAATTATTTTTATTTTTTGAATGTAATTCTGTTTTTCTTACCCTTTTTTAAATGTGTTTTGTAAATCTGGAAAAGTTCTGTAAATCTGGAAAAGTTGGAACTAACAAACTTTGAATTTATGATGAGCACATAGCACCCGATAGCTAGCTTAGCTGTTTTTTTTTTCAATAAATACATTTTTAAATCAAGACTAATACATTATTTTGGTTTCAGGAAGATACAATTTATATAAATGTGTAATCAATGTCATAAGTGACTCAGTCTCAGATTAAGTAAAAAAAGTCCAGACAGACCAGTAAATACCATGAATATGACAACAAGATGTGCAAAAAGATCAGATTTGACTTGAAATGGAGCTAGGGTTGGGGCAGAGGGTCCTTTTAAAGTATCGTAGGTTAAGAAGAAAAGCCTCTATATTTTAGCTACTGCCTCTCTACACAGAACTGCTAGGTTTGCCACTGTGACTCCTGTTAGATAGCTGAGCAGAGAAGTTTTGCTGCAGTGGGCACAAAGAAAGTAAGAAGAGGAACAGCTGGGGAAAGCAAAGAGGAAAAGAAATAACAACAAAAACTAAAAGGTAGAGAGGAAAAGAGGAAAGATGAAAGAGGATGAAACTGGAAAGAAAACTCAAGCCCAGGCGATTTATAAAGGACAAATTTCACTTTATTCTTTGCAGTAAAGTTTCACTCACTTCTTGAGTAAATGGCTATGTGGTATCACGCAACCTGTCTCCTTTGAAATGCCATCTGTTTCTGGAGAATCCTGAGACATTCTCACTTTTCAGTTTCCTATTGGCATGAAAGTTTAGGAGGTGGATACCTCCTAAACTGTCTCTCTTTTAATTGAGAGACAGAAATCCAAGGGCCAGTTCCCTGGAGTTTAACTGCAGAATTTGTGGTTAACAGTACTTGATAAGCTTCCTCCTACGAGCTTCAAGAGCAGTGTTATGTTGTTATCATCTCCAGTAAATCAGGTCTCCAGGATAAAAGTCACAGGAGTTGTATGGCTTGTCTTTGAGGAAAATACCTCGATCTTTTTGTATATTGCATTAAACTTCTGTGATATTTGGCCATATCAGCCTTAAAAATAACTGAGTAAAGGATAAGGGCAGTCCCTTGGAGGGCATTCAGCAACCAGCTCATACATGGGTATGTCTATGAATTCTAGTCGGAGAGCACCTAATGGCTGCAAGAACTATGAGTCAAGACTTTGGCCACAGCAACTGAAGTTTCTTGAATAGTTTTGCCAGTTTCAGTTTTAACATGTCATTCATTCTGAGTTCTGGTTATGGTAGAGGCAGTAAAACTTAAGAGTGACAGGTGAAGAGTTAAGAATCCCCTAATTATTGTTCTGGTGAAATGAGCAGACAAACCTATCTCTCTCACTAGACAAATATAGGGATATTACCCAAACCTAAAATTTATTTACTACTATTCAAGTCGTTAGTTTTTAACAAGGAAGGTCTTCTAGACAGCAGACAATAGTAATAAAATGTTCATAGCTGCATTAAGTGGAATAACTGGATAATATCTGTTGTGCTATTGAGTTGGAATCCCCAAAGTTCATATACAAGTAGAAGAAATGTTAATGGTGATTGGGGAATTTATTTTAAGTTACAGAAGGCAGTCAAGTGAGTTTGGTAAAGGCTCTGGCATGCCAGCTTTCAACAGTTCAAATACAGGAGCAACCAGTTCAGATAAGGTTCCTCGCTTATCCCAAGGGATCCAGAAATCCTCCACATTGGTGATTCAGTGGGAAAGTCACCAATAACTTTTAATTTTTTGGGGAAAGAGGCTTTCCATGATGTGTGATGTCATTACTTGGATAATGGACTTGAGACTAATAAAATTAATATTTAGTTGATATTTAGATGCTTTGTGTACCTTTTATAATAATACTGTCAGCAAAGAGAGGGAATAAATTCTGCACAACTTTCAATCTTTCATTCATAACAGAAGACTATCAACATTTCATATACAGCCATGACATACTCCTTTTCCTATTTGGAACCAGTCTGTTGTTCCATGTCCTTTTTTAACTGTTGCTTCCTGACCTGCATACAGATTTCTCAAGAGGCAGGTCAGATGGTCTGGCTGAAGAATTGATGCTTTTGAACTGTGGTGTTGGAAAAGACTCATGAGAGTCCTTTAGACTGCAAGGAGATCCAACCAGTCCATCCTAGAGGAAATCAGTCCTGAATGTTCATTGGAGGGACTGATGTTGAGGCTGAAACTCCAATACTTTGGCCACCTGATGCAAAGAGCTGACTCATTTGAAAAGACCCTGATGCTGGGAGGGTTTGGGGGCAGGAGGAGAAGGGGACAACAGAGGATGAGATGGTCGGATGGTATCACCGACTCAATGGACATGAGTTTGAGTAAACTCCGGGAGTTGGTGATGGACAGGGAGGCCTGGTGTGCTGCAGTCCATGGGGGCAAAGAGCCAGACATGACTGAGTGACTGAACTGAACTGATCAACATTTCATATAAATGTGACTATGTATAAAATATGTATTTTTAGGAATGTATAATGAGGGAATTGGATATCTCTCAGATTTGGTTTATTTCATTACAAGAAGTAAGAAATTGCTTTTATAAACCTTTGAAAAATGATTGTCTGTGTGTATTACTGATTTTCAAGTGATGCAAATGGTTACAGTGATCTGAATACAGTCCAGTTCAGTTCAGTTCAGGTGCATCTGACTCTTTGCCGACCCCATGAATCACAGCACGCCAGGCCTCCCTGTCCATCACCAACTCCCGGAGTTCACGCAAACTCCCATCCATTGAGTCCGTGATGCCATCCAGCCATCTCATCCTCGGTCGTCCCCTTCTCCTCCTGCCCCCAATCACTCCCAGCTTCAGAGTCTTTTCCAGTGAGTCAACTCTTCTCATGAGGTGGCCGGAGTATTGGAGTTTCAGCTTTAACATCATTCCTTCCGATGAACACCCAGGACTGATCTCCTTTAGGATGGATTGGTTGGATCTCCTTGCAGTCCAAGGGACTCTCAAGAGTCTTCTCCAACACCACAGTTCAAAAGCATCAATTTTTTGGCGCTTAGCTTTCTTCACAGTCCAATTCTCACATCCCTACATGACCACTGGAAAAACCATAGCCTTGACTAGACGGACCTTTGTTGGCAAAGTAATATCTCTGCTTTTCAATATGCTATCTAGGTTGGTCATAACTTTCCTTCCAAGGAATAGGCATCTTGGAGCCCCCCAAAATAAAGTCTGACACTGTTTCCAATGTTTCCCCATCTATTTCCCATGAAGTATTTGGACCAGATACCATGATCTTAGTTTTCTGAATTTTGAGCCTTAAGCCAACTTTTTCACTCTACTCTTTCATTTTCATCAGGAGGGTTTTTAGATCTGAACACAAGGCCATTCCAAAGAATGCTGGGCACAGATCTACCACTGGCTAAGAGAAAGGCAGAGTCTGAAAAGTATGTGAGATACTACCAATGAAACGTTTTTTAAACAGCTTTATTGAGATATAATTGGTATAACAAAAAACTGAAACATTTTTACTATTCAGAGAAATTATTTTTTTAAGTGGTCAAGTTTTAATAAGCCTATAGTCCTGGTATCAACAAGAAATGAACATTGTGGTTTTAGAAATCTTTTTGGCTTAAGGAAGTCTCTCTTTTGTTAAGGGCAGTTGTTGGCAGATCAGAGCAGCTACTTACTCTGTCAGGTTTTTTTTTCCTTTTTAGAAAGGAAGATATTACCTATCACTCCAGCACAGAATGGCTGCTCTTCCAGCGTTGTCATTATAATATCAGCAGGTATCTTTATGTAGACTAGACATAGAGGTATGCTTGTCGTTAGGTTTTCCAATTTTTTTTACTCTAAAGGGCTATTAATTTGGTCTGCAAATTTTCCTTTTCCTAAGTCAAAATATCTTCAAAATACTCCATAAATTGTTGGAATTCAGAGATAGCCTGCCAGCCTCTTTTCTGACTAAATCTGCCACTTCAGATTTAAGACCATCAAAAAAGAAAGTATGTAAGGCAGTTGTGAGGCCTTATCCTGTATTTATATCAATCTGTAGCCAAATTTTGACCTTTACACCTTATATCAGTTTGATCATCAATTTGTTTTGCTTTTTAAACCAAGTTTTTTTTATTTCTGGGTCTCACAAGGAGGTGCACCAATGGATTGATATCAGAGGGTCGCACAGTCCTAAATTCTTCAGTGGACTTTTGTCTTTCCTTAGAAGGGTGTGTGTGTGGGTGTGTGTGTGTGTGGATGTCTGTGTGTGTCTGTAGCTCAGTCACGTCCAACTCTTTGTGAACCCATGGACTGTAGCCTGCCAGGCTCCTCTTATAAGCAAGCCCGTATTTAGATTACGCAAATCTGATCCTGACGAAGAGTTGAAGCTATACAAGAAGGGAGGTTGGCCATCATCTTCACCTATGTTGATGGAGAATCACTGCCTACACACTAGGAGCTGAAAAAATGACTTGCTCACCTGTCCTGTCACTGAGACTCCCAAGGAGGGAGATGTCAGAGGATCCCCAGCAGCGTCCTGATGAAAGTGGTCCAGGTGGAGCAACAGAGGACCTGAGCCTGATCCAAATCCAAACCCCAGCACCAAAGACAGTAGAAGAAAATTAATCAGAGCAGCTGTTAGCATAAGCCAGTAGTTCTCAGTTCAGGGCAGAGGTGGGTCAGTGGGCAATGACACGGGGTATACATGCCGATGTCTGAAGACATTTTTGGTAACCCACCTTGGAAGGTTGGGAAGTGGCTGTGCTGCTGGCTTCTGGGAGGTAGAAGCCAGAGATGTCGCTCAGCATCTTATAATGCATCCTATACAGACTCCCACAACTAAGAATTATCCAGTCCAGAATGTCAATAGTGCGGAAACTGAGAAATCTTGATATCAGCTTTTGTGCTAAAAATGCGAGCCATCGGAAAGTTCTGAAAGGAGAGATACCTGTTTTGGAGAAAGAGAACAAAATTTTTAGAGCTTTAGCAGAAAAGTGAACTTGAAAACTCACTGATCAAAAATGGTTCCCTGAATAGGGAAGAATTATTCTTATAGGTTATGGGTGTTGGTTGTATGATTCATATTTTTACAAAAAGAGATGGAGAAGAGTTTAAGAGCTAAGGTCATGAGCAAGAGAGGACGGAGAGGAACAGCCATGAGGGTCGAGGACAAGTGAGGGCCAGAGTAAAAGGCTGTCTCACAAAAACAAAATGAAACATGCCCGGGAAATCCATGGGAGTAGAAACATGTCATCAAATGCAGGATTCTACCTAGTGTTGGAATTCTGTCCCTTTAGAATAAATAAGAATATGAAGCATGGTAACGATAAGTCAGTTTACTGTTCAAAGAACTATTGGGCTTTCCTCATAGTTCAGTTGGTAGAGAATCCGCCGGCGATGCAGGAGACCCTGGTTTGATTCCTGGGTTGGGAAAATCTGCTGGAGAAGGGATAGGCTACCCACTCCAGTATTCTTGGGCTTCTCTTGTGGCTCAGCTGGTAAAGAATCCTGCAATGCTGGAGACTGGGTTCAATCCCTGGACTGGGAAGATCCTCTGGAGACGGGAAAAGCAACCCAATCTAGTATTCTGGCCGGGAGAATTCCATGGGGTTGAATAACTGTATAATACAGTATACAACCTGCAGTACTAGTCTGGTCAAGGCAATAGTATTTAGATAGAAAATATTAAGCCCATTCTGTTTCTCCTATAGAGCCATATCAAAGATTGTTACCAGGTTCTTACAGAGCCATATCAAAGATTGTTAGAGCTTCTTACCAGACTGATTCTTTTTTTTTTATTTTTTTACTTTATTTTACTTTATAATACTGTATTGGTTTTGCCATACATCAACATGAATCCGCATGTGTTCCCAATCCTGAGCCCCTATCCCACTTCCCTCCCCATACCATCTCTCTAGGTCATCCCAGTGCACCAGCCCCAAGCATCCTGTATCCTGCATCGAACCTAGACTGGCAATTCGTTTCTTATATGATATTATACATGTTTAATGCCATTCTCCCAAATCATCCCACCCTCTCCCTCTCCCACAGAGTCCAAAAGACTGCTCTATACATCTGTGTCTCTTTTGCTGTCTCCCATACAGGGTTATCGTTACCATCTTTCTAAATTCCATATATATGGGTTAGTATACTATATTGGTGTTTTTCTTTCTGGCTTACTTCACTCTGTATAATAGGCTCCAGTTGCATCCACCTCATTAGAACTGATTCAAATGTATTCTTTTTAATGGCTGAGTAACATTCCATTGTGTATATGTACCATAGCTTTCTTATCCATTCATCTGCTGATGGACAGCTAGGTTGCTTCCATATCCTGGCTATTATAAACAGTGCTGCGATGAACATTGGGGTACACATGTCTCTTTCAATTCTGGTTTCCTCGGTGTATATGCCCAGCAGTGGGATTGCTGGGTCATAAGGCAGTTCTGTTTCCAGTTTTTTAAGGAATCTCCGCACTGTTCTCCATAGTGGCTGTACTAGTTTGCATTCCCACCAACAGTGTAAGAGGGTTCCCTTTTCTCCACACCCTCTCCAGCATTTATTGCTTATAGACTTTCGGATCGCAGCCATTCTGACTGGTGTGAAATGGTACCTCATTGTGGTTTTGATTTGCATTTCTCTGATAATGAGTGATGTTGAGCATCTTTTCATGTGTTTGTTAGCCATCTGTATGTCTTCTTTGGATAAATGTCTATGTAGTTTTTTGGCCCATTTTTTGATTGGGTTGTTTATTTTTCTGAATTGAGCTGCAGGAGTTGCTTGTATATTTTTGAGATTAGTTGTTTGTCAGTTGCTTCATTTGCTATTGTTTTCTCCCATTCTGAAGGCTGTCTTTTCACCTTGCTTATAGTTTCCTTTTTTGTGCAGAAGCTTTTAAGTTTAATTAGGTCCCATTTGTTTATTTTTGCTTTTATTTCCAGTATTCTGGGAGGTGGGTCATAGAGGATCCTGCTGTGATGTATGTCGGAGAGTGTTTTGCCTATGTTCTCCTCTAGGAGTTTTATAGTTTCTGGTCTGACATTTAGATCTTTAACCCATTTTGAGTTTATTTTTGTGTATGGTGTTAGAAAGTGTTCTAGTTTCATTCTTTTACAAGTGGTTGACCAGTTTTTCCAGCACCACTTGTTAAAGAGATTGAACCAGACTGATTCTTATCGAATCTTAAGTGGGCAGACTTCTTACCTCTGGTGGAATATCTCCTAAAACAAACATATGGTTAAAAGAAGTTAAGGGAAAATGATGTGGAATACAGACAGTCTGGGATTGTTTGACCTGGTTGAATGAAATCTATAAAGACTGCAGGCTTGTATTCAGCTAAACAGAGGCAAGTTTCTTTGAAAAATGTTTTTAAGGACAAACATCAATTCCTCATTAAATCTACATGCTTCTAAATGGTCCTTCACTACCTGTTTTTCTAAGAGTTAAACAAAAATATTTGAAGGAAATTTAATAGGCTTCAATAGGTGAAAAAGACTTCGTATCACAACCAGGCAGAGAAAATGACATTTTCATGAGTGGAGGCCTGCCATGGAAATACTTTTAACAAAGCATTTCCTACAAAGCACCCTGGTCAAAGACTGAGGAACAGAGATATGCATATGAGAGAGCACAATGCTTGGTAATAAACAGGCCTGTTTCTTTTTAATGTGTAATCTTTTAGCTTTCTGCCTGGATGATGTTATATAAGGCCATCATAATCAACAAATTTCACTGCTGCTGAGGAAAAGAGGAAGTCTAAACACATCAGCAATTTCTTAAGAAAGTGCAAATGCCAAACAAATCAGGAATTCATTAACTAGATGGTGCTGACATTTCCCAGTGGCTTTTGGAGAACTGAACCATTCATTCTTCAATCTTTACCCAGGAGCAGTGGCTCCCTGATAGTACCTATGAAGTGCGATTTTGTTTAGACTCAATAAATAAATAAATAAATAAACATGATCTGATGTGCACTCCTAACTTCAAGTTTTAGTATTTTATTGGACATGACCCGAGGTGACTTACCAGGTGACAGACTTTCCATATCTTATTCCGAATTCATGCTTATAGTTCATATCAGACCAGAGACTAAAGCTTCAGCATCATTTATACCTTGTTCTATTGGAGAGCAAATATAGTACAACTTCTTTCTAAACCTCTTGTATATTTTTCTGTAGATTATATTGGTTGTCCTTTTTAAAATATTAATTTCATAACTTCATCCTTTATAATATAATAGATTTGCTGGAGGCAAAATCTATTCCTAGTCTATAGAAACAGCAAGGCTAAATATAGATGGTAATTTCTTTCTCTTTACCACAGAAGTAGAAACCCACTGGTCAGAGTAAGAGGTATCCTAAAAGGAAGACAATAGGACATAAAATAGCTAGGCACATGGCTTCAGCTGGTATGGGACAGGCAGAAACAGTCTATGTGAATAAATGTTGAATAATTAGATAAAACAAACTGTCGCAATCACGTTAAGTAACAAATAATTCCTAGCTCAAGCTCCTTCCCCAAATCCTTCTTCATACTGATCTTTCATAATACAAGACACTGACTTTTGAATCATTTTAAGCTTTCCACAAAATGTGAAACTATTAATCTTAGTTGCATTAAGTGAAGAAATAGAAGTTTCCAACATTCTATGATGATGTCAATATTATGTTAACATTTCAAACAGCTTCTTACTCTAAATCATATTGGTATCATTTGGGGCATTTTGACATGACATTGGCCCAAAAGTGTTACATGTTGATAGAATTGTATTTGTTTCCAAAACATTAAATAGATTTTAGTTGATTTTTTTCTGAGTTAAAAACATTTTTAATTTTGGTATTGATTAAATATAGTTACTGCTTTGAGTATTATTATATTTGACTATCATTTTAGATCATTTTTCAAAGTTTGGTTTATTGTGTTTTATCATGTGGTAAGAAATAGGAGTAAAGAAGAGTATATTATTGTTTTATAAATGTAGCAATTTGCCTAACTGAACTCTTTTAAGTTTCATATTTTTCAGTCTTTCCTAGTGAATTCTAAAATATTTACCTTATTTTCTGTTAGAAATAAAAAATCATATTCTATTCAGCTGATGACTCACTTACAATGAAAATGAAGATCCATAATCCTTAGTGGACTCTCAAATTTTACAGTCTGGATAAGATCACAGATGAGATCTTGAGTATCATGCTCCTGTGGATTAATGTTTCTCTATGCATACAGTCTACTTAGGCAGAGAGTTAAACAGGTCATTTGAAATTTTATATAATTAATATATCAAATTCTAAGACCTCTAGTATCTAATATATTCTGTAAATCCAAGAAGTGCTCAAATATATTGGCAAAAATTTAATAGATGGGAGTGGATAATTTTTATAAATGGTGTTGGACCTCTTACATATACAACTAGAATTATCATCTATGAGTATCAGATTCTTCTTCTTCTCAGAAGTATATTGTTAATACTTTTGTGTATTTCCTTTTGACTCTGCTGGGTCTTCATTGCTATGTCAGCTTTCTGCAGTCTCAGCGAGCAGGCCTTCCTCTATGTGTGGTGTGTGCACTTCTCATTGCAGCGGCTTCTCTTGTTGTAGACCGTGGACTCTAGGACGCACCGGCTTCAGGAGCTGCAGCCTTTGGGCTCAGGAGCTGCAGCCACTGGGCTCTAGAACAGAGGCTCAGCAGTTGTGTCACGGGCTTAGCTGCCCTGCGGCACGTGGGGCCCTCCTGTGGCAGGGACCTCACCTGTGTCTCCTGCACCAACAGGTGCATTCTCCACCACTGAGCCACCAGGGAAGCCCTCTACTTGGAAATTTTAACCATAAGCTTTAACTAGGTTCATACACCAAAACAGTATGTCTTTATAAATCTTCTGAAGGTTTCAAAACTGCTGGTCCTTGTACCCAAGTTTTATCAGCTATCTTTCAGTTACTTGAATTTTGCCTACTGGTACTTTCCTCAAAAGCTGTTTGAGGTGAAGTGAAGTCGCTCAGTCGTGCCCGAATCTTTGCGACCCCATGGACAGTAGCCTGCACCAAGCTCCTCCGTCCATGGGATTTTCTAGGCAAGAGTACTGGAGTGGGTTGCTGTTTCCTTCTCCAGGGAATCTTCCCGACCCAGAGATCGAAGCCAGGTCTCCCACATTGTAGACAGACGCTTTACAGTCTGAGTTTATTTGGACAGTATTTCCTAAGCACTTGCATATTCAAAACTATTTTGCCATAGCCTTTATACTTGAAATAATCTTGATTGAAAACAAAATCATGGGCTTTGAACATTGTTTCCTTGGATAAATGTAAGGTTTAAAGTCCAATAATTATACCGATGTGCCTGTGTGGAATATTCTGGGACAGTTTTTATCTGCTAAAAGTTTCCCCCTTCAGTTTGAAATTTTAAGTGATTTTGTTTACTTCAAGCAAGTATTTAGTTACAGTCTTCAGTAGTATTGTCTCATTGTTTTAGTTTTTTTTTTCTGGGACTACAATTACGCATTTTTTGGATTGCTTTTGTGTGATTTATATCTATTATTTTCTCCTATTATCATTTTGAATTCTACTTGACTTCATTCACTTGCCTTTTTGCATTTCTATCTTCCCTTAATGTGCTTCTATGCTCTTAATAATCAGTGTATTTTTCAGTTTATTGGATGCCAATAAACTTCACAATTAAAAGACATAATCAGTATACAGATGATTACAAATTATTTATCTCCAGCCTTGACTGCCCTCAGTCTCCTAACTTATATATTCATTTGCCTGCTTGATTTCTTTACTTGGTATATAATTGACCTCTCACACTTAATCAAATCCTAGAATTTTCTCCAGAAAACTCTTCCCTTGCAGTCTCTCCTAGATCAATGCATGAGGTCAGATGCATGCAATTCCTCAAGTCAACAATTTTTTCTTTTTCTTCATCCCTCACATCCAGTCTATCAGCTTGTTCTGTTGGCTCGTAGATAGCCAATGGGAATTTGCTGTATGGCTCAGGAAACTCAAACAGGGGCTCTCTATCAACCTAGAAGGGTGGGATAGGGAGGGGGATATGAGGGAGGTTCAAAAGGGAGGGGATGCATGTATACCTATGGCTGATTCATGTTGAGGTTTGACAGAAAAAAAAAAAACACAAAATTCTGTAAAGCCATTATCCTTCAATTAAAAAATAATGTATCCACAGAGTCCACCTCCTTCATCTACACTATTAGATAGTGTCCGACTCTTTGCGACCCCAAAGACTGTAGCCTACCAGGCTCCTCCTTCCACGGGATTTTCCAGGCAAGAGTACTGGAGTGGGTTGCCATTTCCTTCTCCAGAGGATCTTCCCGACCCAGGGATCGTACCCGGGTCTCTTGCATTGTAGGCAGATGCTTCACCGTCTGAGCCACCAATGCTATGCTAAGTCACTTCAGTCGTGTCCGACTCTGTGCAGCCCCATAGACAGCAGCCCACCAGACTCCCCCGTCCCTGGGATTCTCCAAGCAAGAACACTGGAGTGGGTTGCCATCTCCTTCTCTAATGCATGAAAGTGAAAAATGAAAGTGAAGTCGTTCATTCGTGTCCGACTCCTAGCAACCCCATGGACTGCAGCCCACCAGGCTCCTCCATCCATGGGGTTTTGCAGGCAAGAGTACTGGAGTGGGGTGCCACTGCCTTCTCCCAGGGACATACCTATTAGATAGAGCCATTATCATCTCTCATCTGGGTAACCCCAGTGACTTCCTGATTCGCGCTTTCATACTCTTTTACTCCTAGATATATCCAAAGTAGTCTTAAAATATGAAGTAGACCATGTCACAACCCTACTTAAACCTGTGCTTTGGCATCCCATTGCTCTTAGAAAAAATCAAATTTCTTCTCATGGGGCCTGCAAGGCCCTAAATAATCCAGGAATTTCCCTCTTATCTACTGGACTCCAAATCTATTAGTCTTCCTCCAAGTCTATTCTTACCTTAAAGTCTTTGTACTACTTACACCCTCTGACTGAATTCTCTCCTCGAAGACTGTCCTAATGCTGGTTATTTTTATGTCATTCATGCTTCAGCCAAAATCATCATAACCTCAATGAGGCTTTCTCTGACTGTCCAGTGAAATTTTTGATCCCCACCCTATCCCTTCATAGATCCCTTTCATTGTTTTCACGGTGCTTAGCGCTGTTTACCACAAAAATTATCTTATTTATTTTCTTTCTTCCACTCCTGTCACATGATTTACATGAGAGTAAGTCCGTGTATGTCTTTTTCATCAGTGTCCTCAGTACCAAGAAAAGGACTTGACATGTTTATACTAATTAAATAGACATTCAGTAAGTAGTGGTTGATATGGCTGATTGAATGAATGAATAAATCATTCCAAATAAGCATATTGTATTCTTTCCATACAATATGCTTGCTTAAGTGCCTTACTGTGTTTTAAGTAATTATGATAAAAAGCAGAGTCTAATTCAATAGCTATTCCTATAAAGATTGTAGGAATCAGGAAAACAATCTAGTTTGTTTAGGATCTTTGTGCTCCCTACTCATCCATTAAAATAATCCAGATAACTTTTCTTTCATAATAGCAGTCTCATTCAATTTTTCATTGTGCAAGAGACATAGGATCCCAAATAAAAGGAAGCTTTTAAAAAATCTCAGGTGAGACAAAAGAAATGAAGGGTTTTTTTCCCTTGTATTCCACAAAGAAAGATAAGTAATGCATGAATCTCCAGTATCCTCAGCCTTGGATGCCAAAAGGGCCAAGATGGCTGGGTGGGGTGACGATTACTCTGCAGATGGGTCTGCATTGAGATCTGTACTCCAACAGAAGGAAATAAAGCAAAAAAAAAAGAAGGCCGATTAAGAGAGCATCAAGGTGGCCAAACAGCTTGATTTACTCTCACATCTCAGAAACTTTCATTAAGATTTACATCATGATGCTGACCTAAGTGGCAAACCAATTTTTTCATAGCTGAACAAAAAAGCTAATACTCTCCAGTTGGGTCAGGTAACCTTTTTCTTGCTCACAGCAAGTAATGGAGTTTGCCTCATGTGAGTGAGACTGACCAATGGACATGTATCGCTGCATTCCTACAAAGCAGGTTCCCCATATGATAAATCTGCACTCTGCTTATTAAGATTTTTTAAAAGCCCTTTCTCATTTTATTCATTTTTCTTAGTGAGCCTAAGAAAGGCTATAGGCATACTTTAAGAAAAAAATGCATAGGCTGACATTAAAATGCCCAGCATGATTTTCAAAAGCACCTGAAATAAAAATGACCTAGTACCTTTAGGAACCAAGTTCCTAAAATAAAAGTAAAAAGCAAAACACACACACAGTATTAAAGAGATTAAAGTGGTCTTAGAAATTAGTTAGAATAAATGTTGTTTTATGCAATTGATTTCAGAAAAAAAATGGTTTTTATAAGTGAGAACAATCAGAGAGAGAAAAACAACAAAAAGATAAAAAAGTGACTGTCTTAGAAACTTACATTAACAATCCCAGAGCAAGAAAACAGTAACCACAGGGTGAATTAAAGAACTACTGAAAGAGGGTGGGGCTGTAACCATCTCAGCCAGAGATCACAGGCTTAGTTCCTCCACTCTGACCCTGGCCATGTCAAGGAGTTTCCTTTTCCCAACCATGATCAACTGGTTCTCTCTATCTACTGCTAACACTTATGGAATCTCCGTGTGAATGTGGAAAAAAAAAAAAATCCCTCAGTAAAAAATATTTAGAGGAGTATATTATTTAGCTTGCAATGTTGACAACAAACATATTTCATATAAATTACACAAATCAAATAATGAAATCTAAGGTAAAAGAAAATTAAAAATTAAGACCCATGTCATTAAGATATAATTTTTTGTAAAATAGTCATTTCTCTTGCTTTCATGGTAGTGATATTCTTTGTGGCAGTTTTGATGCTTATTTGTCCCAGTATCTTCATTTTTATAGAAAATGTAACTACACAGAAGCATTGTCTTAGACATTAATGGCTTTAAGTTCTTAATAATTTGTACTTTGTAATTTTGGATGTAACATTCTCCAATGAGAAATGATATTCGGCTAGTCAAATAGATACTGAAAACTGAAAGTGTTTAGAAATGTTGTCTTTTAAATGATTACTGCTGCAGTATTTCAAAAGGAATCGTACCACATTTTAGAAAACAACTGTAGGTTTTAAAATTCCTCAAATGTCCATGTTCCGTCAAAACCACATTCCTTTACTATGTTCATTGTTGTGTTAGATATAAATTTTAACATAGCTCTATTATATCATTTTTGTGTAATTCTTCAAATTATCTATGCCATCTAGAACTGTGCCTCTCAAACCTTAATATATATGTAAGCCACATGGGATCCTGTTAAAATGTAGTTCACTGTTTCAGGGCCTGAGATTCTGCATTTCTAACTTCATACAGTGCCAATCTTGTTCATCTGTGGACCACACAGAAAGGCCATAATATTCTTAAAATAAAAATTAGTGTTTTATCTTTCAACTTGTAGCTTTTAAAAATAAAATATATTAAGCTGCTGAATTTTTTTATTTCATAAACATAGAAAAACACCAAACTACATACAAGTTTTTAAACTGAAGTTGATTTGCAATGCTGTGTTAGTTTCAGGTATACAGCATAGTGATTCATATATATATATATATACACACACATATTCTTTATATAAGTGATTCATATCAGTTCAGTTCAATTCAGTTGCTCAGTCGTGTCCGACTCTTTGAGACCCCGTGAATCGCAGCACGCCAGGCCTCCCTGTCCATCACCACCTCCCGGAGTTCACTCAGACTCGCGTCCATCAAGTCCGTGATGCCATCCAGCCATCTCATCCTCTGTCATCCCCTTCTTCTCCTGCCCCCAGTCCCTTCCAGGATCAAAGTCTTCTCCAATGAGTCAACTCTTCACATGAGGTGGCCAAAGTACTGGAGTTTCAGCTTTAGCATCATTCCCTCCAAAGAAATCCCAGGGCTGATCTCCTTCAGAATGAACTGGTTGGATTTCCTTGCAGTCCAAGGGACTCTCAAGAGTCTTCTCCAACACCACAGTTCAAAAGCATCAGTTCTTCAGTTCTTTTGCCATGTTTTATTGTTATTGTTGTGTCGCTAAGTTCTGTCTTTTTTGTGACCCCATGAACTGCAGCACTCCAGGCTTCCCTGCCTTTCACTTATCTCCCTGAGTTTGCTCAAACTCATATCCATTGAGTCATTGATGCCATCCAGCCATCTCATCCTCTGTTATCCGCTTATCCTCTTGCCCCCAATCTTTTCCATCGTCAGGGTCTTTTCCAATGAGTGAGCTCTTTGCATCAGGTAACCAAACTACTGGAGCTTCAGTATCAGGCCTTCCAATGGATATTTAGGATTGATTGATTTCCTCTTGGGTTCACTGGTCTGATCTCCTTGCTGCCCGAGGGATTCTCAAGAGTCTTCTCCAACACTACAGTTCAAAAGCATCAATTCTTCAGTGCTCAGCATTCTTTATGGTCCAACTCACACATCCATACATGACTACTGGAAAAACCATAGCTTTGACTAGACGGACCTTTGTTGGGAAAGTGATATCTCTGCTTTTTAATGTGTTGTCTAGGTTTGCCATAGCTATTCTTCCAAGGAACAAGCATCTTTTAACTTTGTGGCTGTCATCAATGTCCACATTGGTTTTGGAGCCCAAGAAAATGAAATCTGACACTGTTTGTGCATTTTCCCATTTATTTGCCATGAAGTGATAGGACCAGATGCCATGATCTTCATTTTAAGCCAGGTTTTTCACTCTTCTACTTTTTACCTTCATCAAGCAGCTCTTTAGTTCCTCCACTTTCTGCCTTTAAAGTGGTATCATCTGCATATCTGAGGTTATTTCTTCCAGCAGTCTTGATTCCAGCTTGGGAATCATTCAGCCTGGCATTTCTAATGATGTACCGTGCATATAAGTTAAACAAGCAGGGTGACAGTATACAGCCTTGACGTACTCCTTCCCCAATTTTGAGCCAGTCCACTCTTCCATGTGCAGTTCTAATTGTTGCTTCTTGTCCTGCGATACAGGTTTCTCAGGATGCAGGTAATGTGGTCTGGTATTTGCTTCTTGTCCTGCATACAGGTTTCTCAGGAGGAATGTAAGGTGGTCTGATATTCCCATCTCATTAAGAATATTCCACAGCTTGCTGTGATCCACACAAGTCAAAGGATTTGGTGTAGTCAAGGAAGCAGAAGTAGATGTTTTTTGAAATTCCCTTGCTTTTTCTATGATCCAGTGTATGTTAGCAATTTGATCTCTGGTTCCTTTGCCTTTTCTAAATCCAGCTTGTACATCGGGAAGTTCTCTGTTTACATACTACTGTAGTATAGCTTGAAGGATTTTGAGCATAATCTTGCTAGCAATTGTATGGTAATCTGAACATTCTTCTGTATTGCCTTTCTTTGGGATTGGAATGAAAACTGACCTTTTTCAGTCCTGTGGCCACTGCTGAGTTTTCCAAATTTGCTGGCATATTGAATGCAGCACTTTCACAGCATCATCTTTTAGGATTTGAAATAGTTCAGCTGGAATTCCATCACCTCCACTAGCTTTGTTCATAGTGATGCTTCCTAAGACCCACTTGACTTCACACTCCAGGATGTCTGGCTCTAGGTGAGTGATCACACCATTGTGATTATCTGAGTCCCTAAGAGCTTTTTTGTATGGTTCGTCTGTGTATTCTTGCCACCTCTTCTTAATCTCTTTGGCTTCTGTTAGGTCCTTACAATTTCTGTTATTTATTGTGCCTATCTTTGCATGAAATGTTCACTTAGTATCTCTGATTTTCTTGACAAGATCTGTAGTCTTTCGCATTCTGTTGTTTTCCTCTATTTCTTTGCATTGTTAATTTAAGCAGGTCTTCTCTCTCCTTGCTATTCTCTGGAACTCTGAATTCACTTGGCTATATCTTTCCCTTTTGCTTCTCTTCTTTTCTCAGCTATTTGTTAGGCTTCCTCAGACAACCACTTTGTCTTCTTGCATTTCTATTTCTTGTGAATGGTTTTGATCACTGCCCCCTATACAATATTATGGATCTCCATCAGTAGTTTTCAGGCACTCTGTCTATCAGATCTAATGTCTTGAACCTATTTGTCGCCTCCACTGTATAATCATAAGGTATTTGATTGAAAGTGAAAGTGAAGTCACTCAGTCATGTCCAACTGTTTGCGACCCCATGGACTGTAGCCCACCAGGCTCCTCCGTCCATGGGATTCTCCAGGCAAGAATACTGGAGTGGGTTGCCATTTCCTTCTCCAGGGAATCTTCCCAACCCAGGGATCGAACCCAGGTCTCCTGCCTTGCAGGCAGATGCTTTACCTAAATGGCCTAGTGATTTTTCCCTACTCTCTTCAATTTGAGCCTGAATTTTGCAATAAGGGGCTGATGATAGGAGCCACAGACAGCTCCAGGTCTTGTTTTTGCTGACTTTATAGAGCTTTTCCATCTTTGACTGCAAAGAATATAGTCAGTCTGATTTCAGTACTGACCATCTGATGATGTTAATGTGTAGAGTCATCTCTGGGTATAGTTTCCTCTGCTATAGTCCTGTTGGTTATTTATTTTAAATGAGTTAAAATGTTAGCTTCTCAGTTGTATCTGACTCTTTGCAATCCCATAGATTGTACCTTGTCAGGTTCCTCTGTCCATAGGATTTCCCAGGCAAGAATACTGGAGTGGGTTGCCATTTCCTTCTGCAGGGGATCTTCCTAACCCAGGGATCGAACCCAGGTCTCCCACATTGCAGGCAGAGTCTTTACTGTCTGAGCCACCAGGAAACCCATCTATTTTATATATAGTAGTATATTTATGTTAATTGCAACCTAATTTATTCCTTCTCCCCTTTCCCCTTTGGTAACCCTAAGTTTGTTTTCTATATCTGTGATTCTCTTTCTGTTTTGAAAGCAAGTTCATTTTATGTATTTTTTTTTTAAAGATTCCACATATAAGTGATATGATATTTGGCATTCTGTCTGGCTTACTTCACTTACTGTGATAATCTCTAGGTCTATCCAGGTGGCTACAAATACAATTATTCCATTCCTTTTTATGACCAAGTAATATTCTGTTGTATGTGTATCACATCTTCTTTATACATTCATCTATTGATGGACACAGGTTGCTTCCATATCTTAGCTATGGTAAATAGTGCTGCAATAAACATGGGGTGCATATATATTTTTGAATTATATATATGTTTTCATGTTTTCACTGGATAAATGGCTAGCAGTGGGATTACAGGATCGTATGGCAGCTCTATTTTTAATTTTTTTAAGGACCCTCCATACTGTTCTCCATAGTGGCTGTTCCAATTTACATTCCCACCCACAGTGTAGAAGAGTTCCTTTTTTACCTACACCCTTTCCAGCGTTTATTATTTGCAGACATTTTGATGATGACCATTCTGATCAGAGTAAGCTGACATGTTATTATAGTTTCAAACTACATTTGTCTAATGATTAGCAGTGTTGAGGATTTTTTCCCATGCCTTTTGGCCATCCGTATGTCTTTGGAGAAATGTCTATTTAGATATTCTGCCTGTTTTGGGATTGAGGTTTCTTTTTTTTCATATTGAGTTGTGTGAGCTGTTTGTATATTTTGGAAATTAATCCCTTGAAGGTCACATCATTTGCAAATATTTTCTGCCATTCTCTAGGTTGTCTTTTCATTTTGTTTATCATTTCCTTTGCTGTGCAAAAGCTTTTGTCACAAACCCAAACGTAAGACTGGATATGATAAAACTAGAGGAAAACATAGAACACTCTTTGACTTAAACTACAGCATCTTGTTAGATTCATCTCCTAGAGTAATGGAAATAAAAACAAAAATAAACAAATGGGACCTAATTAAGCTGCTATGTTTTAACCAAGTTAATTTCTATACTGATGAAACTCCCATATTAAAATAAACAATTTCTATAATATAATTATCTAAGTATTTTGCAATCCTTAATTTATATCTATCTGATATCTACTTTTTGGATTACTAATGATAAATGTATATAGATTACATAGTAATTCATGCCATAATGGAGGTACTTAAGAATTTTAAATGGGGACTTAACAGTCAACAAATGGCAGATAATATAAATTGAAATACAAAATGTCAAATTAGCCACTACATTTATGCAAAAATTGTTTCTTCTATGTTTGTTTTATTTTAAGATACCAATCTGAATATCAGTGGGAAAAGGAGCAGAAGCTCTTTACCAAAGTGTTGTTATATCAGAAAGTTATTTCAGTTACTGAGTATGCTCCTCCAGGAAAAAAATAGAAATATCAATCCTATTAGAAAAAGGTACTTTATTTTCATTTGTCATAAAATTATCCTAATGTGCTGAATTTGTTAGAATAATACACTCTACTGCCATCTACTGTAAGATTGTCAAACTTACAAATAATCTATATGTGGAGATACACAAATTTACAAACTTACATAATATACAAATAGCTTATTGTGGAGACAACAAAAGTCATAAGGCAAGTACGAATATTTTCTAACTAGTGGAGTCATGTGCCAGGTATCCAGGGCACCCTCAGGCAGGGCTCCTTGTGTGGTATTCATCCTACACGAACGTCCCTGGGAGCTGGCCTCCACTCCTCTGACCTGAAAAGCATCTGAAGGCTGATGCTTAAATGGTCTTGGACCATCAGAAGAGAAACTAATGAGTCCTCATGACACAGCATCAGGAAGGACCTTTGCAGACCTTGGCGCAGACAGTATACAACATTCATGTGAGTGCAGCTTGGAGGATCTGCAAGGTCTGACTTGACCACCACATGACTTACCTAGTGTTGGGTGGCCTTGCTCAGGCAGAGAATGGACTGCCATTCCTGACTCAATAAGCTTTCAGAAATTCAGTCATATAGTGACTTATCCCCATTCTGTCAGGAGACATGTAAGCAGCTATCACAGAGAGTAACTGTATGTTTTTCTTCCTTAAATTTACACCACAGATGTTGAAATACAGATAACAACAATGCCATACTTCTCTCTGCTCTCTGGTTCCTCTTGCCTATGACTCCTTTGCCTGTATAAGAGCCTGGACATGGAGGTGGGCACCCTCCTGCTATTTTAATATTTCACAATATTATTCAATACAGATTTGTAAACTATAATGAGAAGTGTACCATTAACATAGTACACTGGGTCATTCCATTTAAGAGAGAACACTGTAAGCTAAATTACTTTTATGATAACTGTCCTAAATATAGTGACTGCTAGAAACATTTTTGATAAACACTAAATAGAGACATCTGTCATCTTCTATTTCTGTCCTTTGAATGTATTTTAGAAAGTGATCACATAAATCTGACAGTAAAAAAAAGTTTAAAAGGTGTATTCAAAGGAAGTCTGGCAACATGGTGGGCTAAACTTATACAAATAAAAATTTTCTTATTACCAACTCATAGGTAGGCTGGACACATAATAAGTAGAAAATTCAAGTGTGTGATAAAGTTAATAAATGAAAACATCAGAAATCTCTGGCTATCAGGAAAAAGAGAGAAATAAAGCTAGAGTCCAGACTTAGCTGGTTCATGGATGTTTCTAACCGGGTACAGCCCTGAACGTTGAGGCCAGTGACCACATAGGAGCAGATGCGCGACCGCAAGCTGTAAGAAGTGAGTGATTTCATCCACAAGCACTCTGTTGCTACAGCTCCCCACATCTGCTTCTTCTGGCCAAAGCCCTCTCAGAACCTCCCCGGCTCTTACCTTTTTCGTTGTAGGACAATTCAGTACTAGAGCTTCTAGGTGGTCTGTATGTGGTGAGAGTGAGAGGTGAAGGCCCAGTGTGGAGAATCAAAGTCCAAATGAGACGAGGAGGGAATCTGCGTGGTGTGGGAAATTGGTCTAGAGTGAGTTTCAGGGCCCAGGTAGAGAGAGGAGAGTTCCTATACAGTAGTGCAGAGCTGCTCAGGGGATTGAAACCAGAGTTGAGTAAGGAGGGTATCCAAGCCGGATGTCAGAGCCAGTGGGATGAAGTGGGCCTGTGCACGGGACACAGGGTACATACAAAGGAGTGATGAAGTGAATACAAATAACCACATTTCTTACTGTCAGAAAAAAGGAATCGCAAATATAAAAAGGGACCAAATTGTACTGAACTCTGTGCTGTTGATCTGGAATCATATCAGTGAACTACTAGTTTTCAAATATAAAAATAGAGATAGAAATAAATATATATGTATTTTTATGTGGTATTATTTATACATATCCTTAGCTCTCTCCCCTAAGAAGGCCTGAAAGTAGTTTGAAAATAAAAACAAAGCAGTGAGCAAATGTAGCATCAGATCTTGGTTTTGAACATCATTATTCACTTATGGGAAGAAGCTAGGCTCCTAAAGAAATGTCTGTTTCCAGGGCTGGGACAGGAAAATATAGATGTGTCTGAAACATTCTGTTGTACTGGGAAAGAAAGAAGTGTTCAAGGAATAGAGAGGTCATGTCAAAAAGAGAACAGGAGTAAGCTTCAAGGAGCTCCCAGTGCCAAATTTTGGACAATATAGCACCAAATAAATATGACACTAGTAGATTGTAGCTTAATGAGTAAAATAGGAACCATAGTCCATTCTGATGAATGAATAAATTGAAAGCTTTTGTAAAGTACCCAGCTTCACAAATTGTCCCCCCAGTACTTATAAATTACAGAGTTTAAGAGAGTAACTTGAAAATGTTACTCTAAACATCTAATGTTAGTCTAAACATCATCTTAAGGGATGAAAGGAAACATTAGAATACCAAGATAAATTGAAGTTTGTGCACGACCTTATAGGAAGAAATGATGAGAACACAGCATCACTTTTGTGATACTTTGCCAAAGATGTATAAACTGAATCAAATCATGAGGGAATGTCAGACAAAACCAAACTGAGTGACATTCTGCAAGATAATGCTTCTATAATCTCCCAAAGTGTTAAGGCCACAAAAGCCAAGGAAAGACTAAGAAAGTGGTCTAGACAGAAGAAGGCAAGATAGCTAAATGCAACACATGAAACTTAATTGGAGTCTGAGCTTTATATTATAATAAGTATCAGTGTTAATGTCTTAATACTGATGGTAGTATTGTGGTTAGACTGGAGCATGTATTTGTTTGCAGAAAACGTACACTAAAGCATTTGGAGTCCCAAGGTGATAAATAATAATTCTCAAATGATTCAGGGGCAACATTTTTTTAATTGCATTTGAAACTTTTGTATAAGTTTGAGATTGTTTCAAAATTTTAAAATGACATTTTTAAAAAATGTCAGTGTTGCATCTGTATAAACAGTGACTAATGCAAAAGATATTTGTTTAGCCTAAAATGGTGAGATATTAAGAATAATAGAAGATAGTTTAGAGCACATTTCTGCTAGTCGTGATTCTAATTACTTTTTACATATGTCAACTAATTAAATTTCACAGCCCTGGGAACATTATAAAAAGCAGACCTGAGGCACATAAAAGTTACATAATTTGCCCAAAAGTATACCAAAAGTAAGTGGCAAACCTGGTGTTATGTTTATATAAAATATTTATGTCCTCTCTAGCCATACAGAAATATAATTGGTCGAGATAATTTTTCTCTGGGGTTTGCTTTAATACTATCTTTATTTAAATAAAACTCTGTTGATCCCTATAAACTGCATCAAGCTTCACATATGGGATATTTGTCCAGAATCAAGATGTGAGTCCTTCCAATGAGAGTGACCGAAAACTCCCTTCGCAGAGTCAGCCAGTTCACGGAGCAGGAGCAGCCACTGAAGAGCTCATTCTAGCCCAGCTGAGTCAGTAGAGCCCCTCCCATTTCTGCCTTCCACATGTATATGTTATGATCACAGCTGGCAGCAATGGTAGAGTTTGTGCAGAAGATAAAACCCAAGAGATGGTCTGTCAAGACTGGGCATTTTTTATGGGGACAGACTCACAACTGATATCAGCAACAGCAATAATTTTTTAAAAAAAAAATAGCTAAGACCTCCAATGACACACTGAAGAAAAAAGAAAAAAAATCAGATCCACTCAGATGTCGAATATTCCAAAGTTACTCACATCTGGAGTAATGTCTCATTTATTTGTGCAGTTGAGGACCTGCCTGCTGCAGACACATTCTCAGGAAATCATGCCTATCAGTACAGAACAAGCAACTTACCCTCTTCTACCTGCCTAACCACCCCCAACCCCTGCAAATTAATGACATTGAAGAATACTTACTTAAATGCAATGGAAATTTATACTAAGCTTTCATTCATAAACACTCTGACAAACATTATCAACATTAAAAAATCCTAGCAAGAAAAAGGAAGATCAAGATGAACATGGTGATCACTGTTTGGAGATTGCCAGTTGAAAAGTGGACAGTGAATATGCATGGCCAATGAAAGAAGAGAAAAACGAAATTGCTAATAAACGTATAAAACGATGTTCAAATAGTAGAACGAAAAGCTCATCCTTGGTATGCATGTGGTTCTGCATAATATGCAGGCATCCCCTAGAAGGGCACAGCTGCAGCATTATGAGGATGAAGGGAGGTCCTTTCGGGAGACCCACTTCAAGCTGTGTACCTGGGGGTTCATTTTGCCTAGAAAAGGGGATAGCCAGATATGGAGGTCTGTGTCAATACATGAGCTGTAACTAGCAGTGTAAATAAATAGTCAGATAGGATAGAAACTTTTGGAAAAATCTCTGTATAGGCACATAGTGTGAAGATATTTGTATCTCTTGTGAGTGCCCACCAAACTATGACCTCATTAGAGGAAGATTTTAACAATCAGATGGAAGATTACCCAGTCTGAGAATATCAGTTCTGTTCAGTTCAGTCGCTCAGTCGTGTCCGACTCTTTGCAACCCCATGAATTGCAGCACACCAGGCCTCCCTGTCCATCACTCCCAGAGTTCACTCAAACTCACGTCCATCGAGTCGGTGATGCCATCCAGCCATTTCATCCTCTGTCATTCCCTTCTCCTCCTGCCCCCAAAATCTTCCAGCATCAGAGTCTTTTCCAATGAGTCAACTCTTCTCATAAGGTGGCCAGAGTATTGGAGTGTCAGCTTTAGCATCAGTCCTTCCAATGAACACCCAGGACTGATCTCCTTTAGAATGGACTGGTTCAGTCAGCATCTGTTTCCAACCACTTAATTGCTCAGTGGACTCATGAAGAAAGTGGCCGTAGCAGCAGGTAGAGTTGATACATGGGTGAAGCAATGTGATTTCTCCTAAGATTTGTCTGGCTACAGCCAACTGCTGAGTGTCTAAGCTTCCAAAAGCACAGACCAACCCTGACGTCCTGATATGGTTCCATTCTGGAAAAAAAAGCCGGCTACTTGGCAACAGGTTGATTAAATCAGATTGCTTCCATCGTGAAAGGAGCAGTGCTCGATTCTTACTGAAACAGACACCGTGACAATACAGTTGCCTCATCCACCATCATAGACATTCTCATGGCCTCATTTCTGACCAAGGAGGCTGCCCTCCTATCATCTATCATATGTTAATAGTAGTTAAGTTTATACCTCTGTCAACTGAAAAAAAATGCACAACCTAAGTGTTGAGTTATGTTTTATTTAGCAGGAATTTTTAGAACATCAAGCTCATGAGACAGCATCTCAAGCAACCCTGAAAGAACTGCTCCAAGGAGGAGAGAGGGGAACTAGGGTATATAGGAGTTTTGCAGCAAAGGGCAGATAGTTGAAACATAAAAAGATTACTGTTAATTAAAGAAAACTAGATAGCCCAAGTTAAGAAATTTAGTGCTTTTCTGTGTTTGGGAAGATGCAAGGGTTTGGGCTCACTGAAATCATTCCTTTGATACGCACCTCAGCTGTCTGGAGCCAGTATCCTGAGTTACACATCCTGAGTTTCCTCAGGGCTCACCTTAGGGAGTGGCTGCAGTCTGACGGCTGCTGGATGACAGGTATTCTTTTCCTTCCTGAGTTCCCTCAGGGCTACCCCGCTCACTCTTGGCAATGGCTGCAGTCGCAGACTATGACAGCCTTTGTTTACTGGTACTGCAGAAAACAGGCCACTTCTCACCTCCAAATTAAGTTAGAGAATATCAAAGTGAGTTTAGCTAAAGAATAAATATTAACCAAAGATAGTGGAACATTGTATCCTTTGTGGGGAGAGGGTTAGCATGTTTCACTTATACATGAGATGGGTGCTTCATCCTGTTATCTCCTCTGTCCATGGGATTTTCCAGGCAAGAGTACTGGAGTGGGGTGCCATTGCCTTCTCCGTATGTGTAACATAGGAACGTATAAACTTGGCTAAATTAAACTGCATTCATCAGCATTCAATTCCTGGAATATTCTCAGTTAGAGTGGTCACAACAGGCATCTGTATGAGATCTAGAGGGCAGAAGGCAAGGGACAGCCATGTTTTACTGTCTGAAGGTCACCATACTTCAGGCCTTGTTTGGAACCCACGTAAGTTTTCACTGGTCTAGTGCCTCACTTTGTCAGCGTGGACAGCAGCAGAGCTCAAAGCTCCTCCAGCTACAGCCAAATCATTCTTTCAGTTTCTCAGAGTTCTGGGTAAGCTACCAGTGTGGCTTCTCAGCAAAACAATAGCTTCTCCAGCTGTTTCCATGGAAATGGGATTGGAGACTTTGAGATGAAGAGAGGCCAGCCACAGTTCTGCTGGTGATGGACGCAGGTTGCATTCAGCTTGTTCCTCCTGGTTTCTAGTTGTTGCCGCTCCCCTTCACTTCACTCCCTCGTTTCCTCCCAGTATCCTGCCATGTGTCCTCAGGCTCAGGACCAGACAGAAGAAACAGCTGCACAAAGGCTGTTTTTACCAGTCCTTGCAATTTCTTAAAATCAATCCCTATAATGATCCTTTATTCAGTGTTTTTCCCAGTACTTTGGCTTCTTTGATAGAACCCTCGCTGATAGAAGAGACTATTTTGCTACTTATTGACCTGTTAAAAAGAAAAATATTTTGATTTCTGAAATTACTAAATCTTGTCTCCCTGGGTAAAAGAGAGAATGTGAGACAATAATAGGCAAACCTTTACACCTTTAAGTGTGATTTAGGAGGAAATATTCATTCATTCAAGCGTTTTATCCCTGGTTACTGAGAAAGCAAAGACTGAGACATAGAGTGAAGCAATAATCTGTTATCTGGGAAGTCTTAAGGATGAGAAAAAGAGAAGTGCAGCAAGGAAGTATGAGAAGCCATATAAAATGAAACATTGCAGCACAGCCTCACAAGACAAGGAAACTAATAAGTCATGTGGTAGGTGCGCTAACACACAGACTTGTCTAGAGAGGCTGCAAGGAGAAGCCATGCCTCGAGACCCCTGTTGGAAACGGGGTGGAGGGTGCTGGACCTGCAGGGGCCTCCCATCTCCTCCTTCCCAGCAATCAGCACTGGACACTTAGACTGCTCCTGCCCCCGCACTCCCAGGTTTCAAGATTGGCCCCTTTCAGCAGTTGCTCCAGATGTCTGACCCCATACTGGATGTGGCAGTGGCAGGAAAATCCAGAAATTCCCTGTGTGCTGCCGCACTGTGGAAGACAAGGGCGAGGAAGCAGCACTCCCTAGGCGTGTGACTAGTTGCATCTTCAGACGGAAAAAGTCATCTTTTTCTCTTCAGAAAAGGAGAATCCAAGGGGGCCAGTGCTTCTGAGGAACACCCATGGGCAAGTCCAGTGAGAAGATCCCCTGACCTTGCAGGCAGAGTTGGAAGGGGAAGCTAATTAAATGTCTGAGCATGTCATTCTTGATGAAAAATTCTAAAGCATGCCTATAAAAGTCTGAATCAAAGCACGGATGACACTAGGAGGTGGTTTAGTCACTAGGTCATGTCTGACTCCCATGACCCCATGGACTATCTCTCACCAACCTCCTCTGTCCATGGGATTTTCCAGGCAAGAATACTGGAGTGGACTTCCATTTCCTTTTCCAGGGGATCTTCTTGACCCAGGGATCAAACCTGTGTCTCCTGCATTGCAGGCAGATTCTATACCAACTGAGCCACCAGGGAAGCCAGATGCTAAGATAACAACATGTATTTCTAACTAGTTGATGTGTTTATAAAAGGGGAAATGTTATCAGTACAATAATCAGAAATGATAGTGTCATTGTTTGTAGATAATATAATTGTATCTTGGGAAATAGAGAACTACTTGTACTATTACAAGTAGTTTCAGGGAGATGGATAGATATTTAATTCTTTTTTAGCTTTTATTGTGAGAAGATTTATGATCTTCTCTTTTGCAACTTTCAAGTATACAGTACATTATCGTTAACTATAATCATCATATAGAGGGTTTTTTAGGTATAACTGAAATCAACATTAGTTTCAAGGATACAGCATAATGATTCTATATTTGTATATATTTCAAAATGATAACCACAGTAATTCTAGTTAACAGCCATCAGCATATATAGTTACAGAATTTTTTTCTTGTGATGAGAACTGTTAAGGTTTATCTCTTAGCAAATTTCAAATATGCAAAACAGCATTATTAACTATAATCATCATGCTGTGCATTACATCCCATGATTTATTTCATAACTGGAAGTTTGTATCTTTTGACCCTCTTCAACCATTTCTCCCACCTCACGTCTTGCCTCGGTTCTGTTGCCAGACTTGCCACCAGTCAGTTCTTTGAATCTATAAGCTTGGTTTGTTATTGTTGTTCCCTCGTTTTTGGTCTTACCTATAAATAAGATCATAATGTATTTCTTTCTGTCTGACTTATTTCGCTTAGACTGAGTCCCTCAGGGTTCATCCATGTTGTCACAGTGGCAAGATTTCATTCTGTTTTATGACTGAATAATATTTGTTGTGTATATATATATACACACACACACACACACAAACAACTTCTCTTTTGTCCGTTTGCCTGTTGATCGACACTTAGGTTGTTTCATTAACTTGGCTATTGAGAATAATGCTGCAATAAATATGGAGAGTGCATATATATTTTTTCAAGTTAGTTTGTTTTGTTTGTTTGTTTTCTTCAAAATACCCGGGAGTGAAATTTCTAGCTCGTTTGGTAAATTCTGTTTTTAACTTTCTGAGAATCCTGTTTTCCATAGTGGCTGCACCAGTTTATATTCCCAAAAGCAGTACACATGTTTTCTGTTGTCTTCATATCTTTCTCAACACTGTTGGTTCTTGCCCTTTGGAAAATAGCCATTCAAATGGGTGTGAGATGGATATGTTATTGTAGTTTTGATTTGAGGTTCCACATGAGAAACGCTGGACTGGAAAAAACACAAGCTGGAATCAAGATTGCCGGAAGAAAGATCAATAACCTCAGATATGCAGATGACACCACCCTTATGGCAGAAAGTGAAGAGGAACTAAAAAGCCTCTTGATGAAAGTGGAGAGTGAAAAAGTTGGCTTAAAGCTCAACATTCAGAAAATGAAGATCATGGCATCCGGTCCCATCACTTCATGGGAAATAGATGGGGAAACAGTGGAAACAGTGTCAGACTTTATTTTTAGGAGGCTTCAAAATCACTGCAGATGGTAACTGCAGCCATGAAATTAAAAGACACTTACTTCTTGGAAGAAAAGTTATGACCAACCTAGATAGCATATTCAAAAGCAGAGACATTACTTTTTGCCGACTAAGGGTCCATCTAGTCAAGGCTATGGGTTTTCCAGTAGTGATGTATGGATGTGAGAGTTGGACTGTGAAGAAGGCTGAGCACTGAAGAATTGATGCTTTTGAACTGTGGTGTTGGAGAAGACTCTTGAGAGTCCCTTGGACTGCAAGGAGATCCAACCAGTCCATTCTGAAGGAGATCCGTCCTGGGTGTTCTTTGGAAGGAATGATGCTAAAGCTGAAACTCCAGTACTTTGGCCACCTCATGCGAAGAGTTAACTCATTGGAAAAGACTCTGATGCTGCGAGGGATTGTGGGCAGGAGAAGAAGGGGACGACAGAGGATGAGATGGCTGGATGGCATCACTGACTTGATGGACATGAGTCTGAATGAACTCCGGGAGTTGGTGATGGACAGGGAGGCCTGGCGTGCTGCGATTCATGGGGTTGCAAAGAGTCGGACACGACTGAGCGAATGAACTGAACTGATGATGGGTGATATTGAGCATCCTTTCATCTTTCTATATACCTATGACCATTTTCTTTGAAAAAATGTCTGTTCAAGTCCTCTGCCCATTTTTAACTCAGTTGTTTATTTTGCTATTGAGTTATATAAGTTTTTATACATTTTTGGATAATAATCCCCTATCAGATATACAGGCTTCCCTGGTGGCTCAGCGGTAAAGAATCTGCCTGCAGTGAAGAAGAAATGGGTTCAATCCCTGGGTCAGGAAGATCCCCTGGAGAAGGAAATGGCAACATACTCCAGTATTCTTGCTTAGGAAATCCCATGGACAGAGGAGCTTGGTAGGCTACAGTTCATGGGGTCACAAGAGTCAGACATGACTTAGTGACTAAACCACCACCACCATCAGGCATATGATTTGAAAATATTTTGTCCCATTCTGTTGGTTGCCTTTTCATTTTGTTGATTATTTCCTTTGCTGTTCAAAAGATTTTTATTTTTATGTAGTCTCATATGTTTGTTTTTGCTTTAGTTGCCTTTGCTTTTAATGTCAAACTCCAAAATTAATTATCAACACCAGCATCAAGCTGCTTACCACCTATGTTTTCTTTTAGCAGTTTTATAGTTTACATGTGAGTCTGTAATCCATTTGGAGTTAATTTTGTGTATGGAATAAGACAGTATTTCATTTTTATCATTTTGCATACAACTGTCTGGTTTTCCCAGTGCCATATGTTGAAGAGAACTTTTTCCATTGTATATTCTTTGCTCCTTTGTCGTAAATTGATAAACCATGCAAGCATTGGTTTATTTGTGAGTTCTCTATTCTGTTCCATCGATCTTTGTGTCTGTGTTTATGCCAATACCATACTGCTTTTATTACTATAGCTTTGCAATATAGTTTGAAATCAGGGACATGATTCCTCCAGCCTTGTTTTTTTTCTCAATTGTTTTATTTGTGGGTTTTGTGGTTTCATACAAATTTTAGTATTATTTGTTGTATTTCTATGAAAAATGGTGTTGGAATTTTGATGGATTGTTTTCAATCTGTATATTGCTTAGAGTATGGACATTTTAATAATAATAATTCACCCAACCCATAAGCATGGAATATCATTACACTTTTTTGGATCTTCTTCAACTTCTTTAATTGTTATCTTAGTTTTTAGTGTAAGCTTTTCAATTCCTGCTTCTTTTAAATTTATCCCTACATTTTTTCTCTTTGATGCAACTGTAAATGGGATTGTTTTCTTGATTTTTCTTTCTGATTGATTGTTATTAGTGTATAGAAATGTTTCAGTTCAGTTCAGTTGCTCAGTCGTGTCTGACTCTTTGTGACCCCATGGACTGCAGCACTCCAGGCCTCCCTGTCCATCACCAACTCCCAGAATTTATTCAAACTCATGTCCATTGAGTCGGTGATGCCATTCAACCATCTCATCCTCTGTCGTCCCCTTCTCGCCCCACCTTCAATCTTTCCTAGTAACAGATTTCTGTATATTGATTTTATATTCTAAAACTTAATTCATTTATTTTAACAATTTTTTGATGAAGACTTTAGAGTTTTCTGTATCTAATATGTCATCTGCAAACAATGACAGTTTTACTTCTTCCTTTCCAATTTGGTCGCCTTTTGTTTTTTCTTACCTAATTGCTCTGGCTGTCTTCCAAATCTATGTTGAATAAAAGTGGCAAGAGTGAGTATCCTTGTTTTATTCCTGATCTTAGACAAGAAGCTTTCAACTATTCACTACTGAGTGTAATATATGCTGTGGGCTTGTCATATGTGGCCTTTATTATGTTGAGGTATATTCCCTATGTACTCACTCTATTGAGAGTTTTTACCCTAAACAGATTTTCAATTTTGTCAAGTGCCTTTTCTGCATCTATTGAAACGATCCTGATTTTTATCATTTGTTTTGTTAATGTGTTATATCACACTGATTGATTTGCAGATGTCAAACCTCTCTTGCATCTCTGGAACTGGAATAAGTTCAACTTATGATGTACTGCTGAATTTGGTTTGCTGATATTTGTTGAGGATTTTTACATCTGTGTGTATCAGGACTGTTAGCCTATAATATTTAAAATTTTTGTTTCCTTGTGACATTCTTGTCTGGTTTTGGTGTCAGGGTAATGTTGGCTTTGTAAAATGAGTCTCAAAGTGTTCCTTCTTCTATTTTCTGGAAGAGTCTGAAAAGAACTGACATTAATTCTTTGAGTATTTGGTACAGTTCATTAGTGAAGCCATCTGGTCCTGGATTTTTGTTTGTTGGGAGGTTTCTGATTGCTGAGTCAACCTCCTTACTAGAAATAAATATGTTCAAATTTTCTGGTCCTTCACAATTCAGTCTTGGGGGGGTTTATGTTTTTTGGAATTTATCCATATGTTTTATGTTGTCCAGTTTGTTGGCATATAATTGTTCATACTAATCTCTTCTGATCCTTTTTATTTCAAAGGTATCAGTTATAATGGGTTTTCTATCATTTCTGATTTTATTTATTTGACTCCTCTTTTTTTCTTGGTGAATCTGGCTAAAGGGTTTTCAGTTTTCTTTATCTTTTCAAGGAACAGGCTGTTAGTTTCATTGATCTTTTCTGTTGTGTTTTTAGTCCCTATTTTATTTATTTCTGCTCCAATCTTGGTTATTCCCTTTTATCTGCTAACTTTGGCTTCATTTGCTTCTTTTCTAGTTCATTGAGGTATAAAGTTAGGTTGTTTATTTCAGATCTTTCTTGTTTCTTGATGTAGGTATTTACCACTATGAATTTTTCTCTTAGAGCTGCTTTTGCTGCTTATTAGCTTTTAATTATACAAAGAGCCATAT
This sequence comes from Capra hircus, assembly GCF_001704415.2. Lineage (NCBI taxonomy): Eukaryota > Metazoa > Chordata > Mammalia > Artiodactyla > Bovidae > Capra > Capra hircus. The sequence goes on from NC_030814.1 coordinate 23,377,055, forward strand.
TATGTAGGTTGGAACCATGATGTGAAATGAGCAAGGGCTGTATAAAGAAAACTTTAAAATTGCTTCAGTTAAGAAAATAAACATGCAGGCGGAGTAATATTACATAATCTTGAATATGAAGAATCAATATCCCAGTGTTAACAACTGTTACTAGGATAAACATATCACAATCCTAATAAAAATAAAGATGAGATGTTTTATTAAACAAGATAAATTCATTCTAAAGTGTCTTCATGTGGAAAAATAAATAAGCAAGAATAGCCAGAGAAAGATAGGCAGGTGGATTCTTAACCACTGGACCATCAGGGAAGTCCTACAAATCAGCTTTGAAAAGATTTGTAATCCAGTAAACAATGTTAGAGATGGTTTACTGAAACTTTATTATTTGAGTCTATAGTAGTAGTTGTAGTTCAGTCGCTCAGTCGTGTCCGACTCTTTGCGACCCCATGAATCGCAGCACGCCAGGCCTCCCTGTCCATCACCATCTCCTGAAGTTCACTCAGACTCCCGTCCATCGAGTCCATGATGCCATCCAGCCATCTCATCCTCTGTCGTCCCCTTCTCCTCCTGCCCCCAATCCCTCCCAGCATCAGAGTCTTTTCCAATGAGTCAACTCATTTGAGTTTATAGGGGAACTCAATACCCACATAAAATAATTACCATTTGGATCACCGGTTTAAATGTAAAAAGCAAATGGAAACTACTAGGACTTCCCTAGTAGGGACTAGATCTGATAGATAGAGTACCTAATGAACTATGGACGGAGGTTTGTGACATTGTAGAGGAGACAGGGATCAAGATCATCCCCATGGAAAAGAAATGCAAAAAAGCAAAATGGCTGTATGGGGAGGCCTTACAAATTGCTGTGAAAAGAAGAGAGGCGAAAAACAAAGGAGAAAAGGAAAGATATAAGCATCTGAATGCAGAGTTCCAAAGAATAGCAAGAAGAGATAAGAAAGCCTTCCTCAGCAATCAATGCAAAGAAATAGAGGAAAACAACAGAATGGGAAATACTAGAGATCTCTTCAAGAAAATGAGAGATGCCATGGGAACATTTCATGCAAAGATGGGCTCGATAAAGGACAGAAATGGTATGAACCTAACAGAAGCAGAAGATATTAAGGAGAGGCGACAAGACCCAATCAAAAAATGGGCCAAAGAACTAAATAGACATTTCTCCAAAGAAGACATATGGATGGCTAACAAACACATGAAAAGATGCTCAACATCACTCATTATTAGAGAAATGCAAATCAAAACCACAATGAGGTACCACTTCACACCAGTCAGAATGTCTGCGATCCAAAAATCTGCAAGCAATAAATGCTGGAGAGGGTGTGGAGAAAAGGGAACCCTCCTACATTGTTGGTGGGAATGCAAACTAGTACAACCACTATGGAGAACAGTGTGGAGATTCCTTAAAAAATTGCAAATAGAACTGCCATATGACCCAGCAATCCCACTGCTAGGCATACACACCAAGGAAACCAGAATTGAAAGAGACACATGTACCCCAGTGTTCATCGCAGCACTGTTTATAATAGCCAGGACATGGAAACAACCTAGATGTCCATCAGCAGATGAATGGATAAGAAAGCTGTGGTACATATACACAATGGAGTATTACTCGGCTGTTAAAAAGAATACATTTGAATCAGTTCTGATGAGATGGATGAAACTGGAGCCAATTATACAGAGTGAAGTAAGCCAGAAAGAAAAATACCAATACAGTATACTAACACATATATATGGAATTTAGAAAGATGGCAATGATGACCCTGTATTCAAGATAGCAAAAAAGACACAGATGTGTATAGCAGACTCTTGGACTCAGAGGGAGAGGGAGAGGGTGGGATGATTTAGGAGAATGACATTGAAACATGTATACTATCATGTAAGAATCGAATTGCCAGTCTGTGTCCAGTGCAGGATACAGCATGCTTGGGGCTGGTGCACGGGGATGACCCAGAGGGATGTTGTGGGGAGGGAGGTAGGAGGGGGGTTCATGTTTGGGATCGCATGTTACACCCGTGGTGGATTCATGTCAATGTATGGCAAAACCAATACAGTATTGTAAAGTAAAATAAAGTAAAAATTAAAATTAAAAAAAAAAAGAATATACAGAACTGTACAAAAAAGATCTTCACGACCCAGATAATCATGATAGTGTGATCACTAATCTAGAGCCAGACATCCTGGAATGTGAAGTTGAGTGGGCTTTAGAAAGCATCACTACAAACAAAGTTAGTGGAGGTGATGAAATTCCAGTAGAGCTATTTCAAATCCTGAAAGATGATGCTGTCAAAGTGCTGCACTCAATATGCCAGCAAATTTGGAAAAGTGAGCAGTGGCCACAGGACTGGAAAAGGTCAGTTTTCATTCCAATGCCAAAGAAAGGCAATGCCAAAGAATGCTCAAACTACCACACAATTGCACTCATCTCACATGCTAGTAAAGTAATGCTCAAAATTCTCCAAGCCATACGTGAACCGTGAACTTCCTGATGCTCAAGCTGGTTTTAGAAAAGGCAGAGGAACCAGAGATCAAATTGCCAGCATCCTCTGGATCATGGAAAAAGCAAGAGAGTTCCAGAAAAACATCTATTTCTGCTTTATTGACTATGCCAAAGCCTTTGACTGTGTGGATCACAATAAACTGTGGAAAATTCTGAAAGAGATGGGATTACCAGACCACCTGACCTGCCTCTTGAGAAACGTGTATGCAGGTCAGGAAGCAACAGTTAGAACTGAACATAGAACAACAGACTGGTTCCAAATAGGAAAAGGAGTATGTCAAGGCTGTATATTGTCACCCTACTTATTTAACTTCTATGCAGAGTACATCATGAGAAACGCTGGGCTGGAAGAAACACAGGCTGGAATGAAGATTGCCGGGAGAAATATCAATAACCTCAGATATGCAGATGACACCACCCTTATGGCAGAAAGTGAAGAGGAACTAAAAAGCCTCTTGATGAAAGTGAAAGTGGAGAGTGAAAATTTTGGCCTAAAGCTCAACATTCAGAAAACGAAGATCATGGCATCTGTTCCCATGACTTCGTGGGAAATAGATGGGGAAACAGTGGAAACAGTGTCAGACTTTATTTTTGGGGGGGGGCTCCAAAATCACTGCAGATGGTGACTGCAGCCATGAAATTAAAAGACACTTACTCCTTGGAAGAAAAATTATGACCAACCTAGATAGTATATTCAAAAGCAGAGATATTACTTTACCAACAAAGGTCCATCTAGTCAAGGTTATGGTTTTTCCAGTGGTCATGTATGGATGTAAGAGTTGAACTGTGAAGAAAGCTGAGCACTGAAGAATTGTTGCTTTGAACTGTGGTATTGGAGAAGACTCTTGAGAGTCCCTTGGACTTCAAGGAGATCCAACCAGTCCATTCTGAAGGAGATTAGCCCTGGGATTTCTTAGGAAGAAATGATGCTAAAGCTGAAACTCCCGTACTTTGTCCAACTCATGTGAAGGGTTGACTCTTTGGAAAAGACCCTGATGCTGGGAGGGTTTGGAGGCAGGAGGAGAAGGGGATGACAGAGGATGAGATGGCTGGATGGCATCACTGACTCGATGGACGTGAGTCTGAGTGAACTCCGGGAGTTGATGATGGACAGGGAGGCCTGGTGTGCTGCGATTCATGGGGTCACAAAGAGTCAGACACAACAGAGCAACTGAACTGAACTGAACAGAACTGGGGACTTCCCAGGTGGCACTAGTGGTAAAGAACCTGCCTGCCAATGCAGGAGACATAAGAGACACAGGTTTGATCCCAGGGTCAGTTAGATCCCTCGGAGGAGGGCATGGCAACCCACTCCAGTATTCTTGCCTAGAGAATCCCACAGACAGAGGAGCCTGAAGGGCTACAATCCATAGGGTTTCAAAGAGTCAAACATGATTGAAGAGACTTAACACGCATGCACATTCAACTTTGTTATATCCAATCTTATGAGCCTTTAAAATAGTGTCTTGGGCTTCCCTCGTGGTTCAGATGGTGAAGAATTTGCCTGCAATGCAAGAGACCCATGTTTGATCCCTGGATCAGGAAAATCCCCTAGAGAAGAGAATGGCTACCCTCTCCAGTATTTTTGCCTGGAGAATTCCATGGACAGAGGGAAGCCTGGTGGGCTACAGTCCATGGGGTAGCAAAGAGTCAGAGACGACTGAGCAACTAAGGTTCTACAAAGTAGTAGAACTTGTAGTTGGAGAGTGTGATGGCACCCCACTCCAGTACTCTTGCCTGGAAAAATCCCATGGATGGAGGAGACTCGTGGGCTGCAGTTCATGGGGTCGCGAAGAGTAGGACACGATTGGGCGACTTCCCTTTCACTTTTCACTTTCATGCATTGGAGAAGGAAATGGCAACCCATTCCAGTGTTCTTGCCTGGAGAATCCCAGGGATGGGGGAACCTGGTGGGCTGCCGTCTATGGGGTCGCACAGAGTCGGATACAACTGAAGCGACTTAGCAGCAGCAGCAGCAGCAGAACCTGTAGTATTCTTGATCATCACAGAGAAGTCCATCTGTAATGGAAAGGGTGAACTTGCTCAGTTGTGTCCAACTCTGCGATCCCATGGACTGTAGTCTAGCAGGCTTCTCTGTCCATGGGAATTTCCAGGCAAGAGTACTGGAGTGGGTTGCCATTTCCTTTCTCCAGGGGATCTTTCTGACCCAGGGATTGAACCCAGGTCTCCTGCATTGCAGGCAGGCTTTACCCTCTGAGCCACCAGGGAAACCCATGTAATGGAAAGGTGACAGAAACCAGCAGGCCACTGCACTGCTTCAGGATGGGACGAACTCAATGTAGTTTATGCTCCAGGGCTTCTTTGGAATCAGACTGAAGCTCGACTCCAATCTCAGCCGTTCTGTCCTACCTCTCTCATTGTTCTTTTCCTGAAGTCACTTCCTAATAAATCACATGAACAAGAACATCTGTCTCAGGATCTCCTTCCGGAGAATCAGATCTAAAACACTGATGAATACTTTGTCTATTAGGAAATTTAGTTTGAAACAAATGTTAAATTAAAACCTACATTCTGAGCCCTGGCTATCAGTTAGTTTTACTGCTGAGCTCATAATGCTTTATTTGTTTTATTCTTTGAGATCCAACTTAAGTCTCATGAATTCCGTGATAAAAACAAGCCAGTTAATTTTGAAACAGGCCTCAAGCACCATCAAGTTCTGGTCCACAATGCTTTATTAATGTGATCAGCCGCTACCATTTGAGAAGAAACTTCAGAGTTGTAGGAATTCCTTCCCTTGGTATCAAGAGTGAGAGACTGATGGGAGGGGAATGAATGATTCCATTATTCTATTTGTCCTAATTCCTGGTAGTTGAGACCATGGAATAGTGAGTTTGAAGACTAAATCTGGAGACTTTTCCACTCTTTAAGACTGCAACTACCAGACCACATGATCTCTTCCGTGTTCCCCTTCTGCTCCCCAGCCCCTAATTTCTCTGCAAAATTATATGAAACTTTTGACAGGATTATATTTGCATGTGGGGCCCCACTAGATTTAAAGCCAGTATGCCAGCCCATAGTTTGTCAAAATTTTGACTGATTTCACCTTATCCCACCAAAAACTGACCTTTCATAGCAGTTTCACTTCTCTGCCTGTTTAACCTTAACCTCAGCAGCTAGTCCCAAGTAGGAAAAGTGAAGTCACTCAGTCGTCTCCAACTTTTTGTGACCCCATGGAATATAGCCTACCAGTCTCCTCCTCTGTCTATGGGATTTTCTGGGCAAGAGCACTAGAGTGGGTTGCCATTTCCTTCTCTAGGGGATCCTCTCAATCCAGGGATCGAACCCAGGTCTCCCACACTTCAAGCAGACGCTTTACTGTCTGAGCCACCAGGGAAGCCCAAATAGGAAAAACATCCTCCGATTCCTTGACCCTTGGAAGGGTTTTTTTGATGTTCTTTCTATGTGTAGCTCTTCAGTGATTTTAAAGAGGTTATTATTAGTTTTATAGACAATTTCTGCTGTGCTGCTGCTGCTAAGTCGCTTCAGTCGTGTCCGACTCTGTGCAACCCCATAAACGGCAGCCCACCAGGCTCCCCGTCCCTGGGACAATTTCTAGCAGACTAAAGCTTGTTCATGTCTTTTTTTCTTTCTAATAAGGGAACACCACTTCTTCTGAAATTATTTCTAACGTTATTCTGGAAGTTCTTGTTGTTCAGTCACTAAGTTGTGTCCGACTCTTTGAGACCCCATGAACTGCAGCACACCAGGCTTCCCTGTCCTTCACTGTCTCCTAGAGTTTGCTCAAGATCATGTCCATTGTGTTGGTGATGCCATCCAACCATCTTATCCTCTGTCACCTCTTCTCTTCCTGCCCTCAGTCTTTTCCAGCATCAGGGTCTTTTCCAATGGGTTGACTCTTGGCATCAGATGGCCAAAATATTGGAGTTTCAGCTTCAGCATTAGTCCTTCTAGTGAATATTCAGGCTCAATTTTGTTTAGGATTGGCTGGTTTGATCTCCTTATTGTCCAAGGGACTCTCAGGAGTCTTCATCAGTACCACAGTTTGAAAGCATCAATTCTTGGGCACTCAGCCTTCCTGATGGTCCAGCTCTCACATCAATACATGACTACTGGAAAAACCATAGCTTTCACTACACAGACCATTATTGGTAATGTGATATCTTTGTTTTTTAAAATGCTATCTAGGTTTGTCATAGCTTTTCTTCCAAAGAGCAAGCTGTAAGTTCTTACAATACAGTAAAATATATTAAAAAAAAAAGAAACATTGTAATGGAAAAAATGAAGCAAATTATTATTTGCATATCATCTGACTGTATGTCAGAAAATAAGACAGTCACTTAAAATTGAAATTAATTGAATTTAAAACTAGTTGGAAGATAGGTATATAAAAATAGTTTTCCCATAGAACACAAATAACATGGAAGAGAATGTAATATAGTAAAAAGCTTATCAAAAACAACTGCTGCCACAAGAAATAAGTATCTAAGAATATACTTTAAAAAAAACAGGATATTTGTGAAGAAAATCTTACACATAATGTTAGAGATTTGAATAAATGAAAAAGCATACCTCCTCCCCGGGTAAGAAAACTGAATATTATTGTAAAAATTACATTTTTTGAGAATTATTCTATAGATTTAATGCAATTTCAACAAAAACTGAGGGTGCCTATAATTTTAAATTGGGATTGCAAGGAAGGTCTTACTGAGAGAGTGACATTTGAACCTAGACTTAAAGGACATGAGGGGACAATCATGAAATCTGAGGAAGAATACTCCAGACAGAGGAAACTGAAGCCTTGGGATATACAGGAGCCCTGAGAGGTTTGAAGGATTGGAAAGAAAACCAGCACAGTTGGGAGGGAATTTATGAGGAATAGAGTCATAACAGCAAATAGTAGGAATGAGATTAGAATGGCAATGGAGTCACATCATGTAGGCCATTGCAAGCGCTTTCCTCTGAATGAAATGACAAACCAGTCGAGGGTTTTACCCTAAGGAGTGACCAGGGCTGAGCTACATTTGAATAGAATATTTAGTTGCTGAGTTGAGAATAGCCCACTAGATGGCAAGAGTATAAGGAAGAGCAATTCAAAAGCTATGATAAAATTAAAGCTATTTGAGTTTATTTTTGTATATGGTATTAGAGAATGTTATAATTTCATTCTTTACATGTAGCTGTTTAGTTTTCCTAACACACTTACTGAAGAAACTATCTTTTCTCCACATATACATATTCTTGCCTCCTTTGTTGATAGTGTGGGTATATTTCTCAGCTTTGTATTCTGTTACATTGATCCATGTTCTGCTTTTGTGCCAGTACCATACTGTTTTGATTTGTGTAGCTTTGTAGGATATCATCTGAAGTCTGGGAGCCTGATTCCTTCAGCTCCATTTTTCTTCCTCAAGATTGCTTTGGCTATCTGGAGTCTTTTGTGTTTCCATACAAATTCAAGACTTTTTGTTCTAGTTCTGTGAAAAATGCTATTGGTAGTTTATTAGATACTGCAAACTAAATGTCCCTTGGCAGATGAATGGATAAAGATGGGGTATATATACACTATGGAATATTACTCAGCAATAAAAATGAATGCATTACTGTCATTTGCAGCAACATGGATGGACCTAGAGATTATCATACTAAGTGAAAGTAAGCCAGAATAGAGAAATACAAATACCACCTGACAGCATATGTGAAATCAAAAACATGATAAAATGAACTTTTATACAAAATAGAAATAGGCCCACAGATATAGAAAACAAACTTACTGTTACCAAAGGAGAAATGAGGGCAAGGATAAATTTGGAGTTTGGGATTAACATATTGATGTATATATTACTATATCTAAAATAGATAATCAGTAAGGACCTACTGTATCAGAGAACTATACTCAATATTTTTGTAATAACCTATACAGGAAAATACTGTTCATGGGGTTCTCATGGCAAGAATACTGAAGTGGTTTGCCATTCCCTTCTCCAGTGGACCACATTCTGTCAGACCACTCCACCATGACCCACCCATCTTGGGTGGCCCCACAGGGCATGGCTTAGTTTCATTGAGTTAGACAATGCTGTGGTCCTAGTGTGATCAGATTGACTAGTTTTCTGTGATTATGGTTTCAGTGTGTCTGCCCTCTGATGCCCTCTTGCAACACCCACCGTCTTACTTGGGTTTCTCTTACCTTAGACGTAGGGTATCTCTTCATGGCTGCTTCAGCAAAATGCAGCCACTGCTCCTTACCTTGGATGAGGGGTATCTCCTCACCACCGCCCCTCCTGACCTTGAACGTGGAGTAGCTGGCCCTCCCTGCACAGCCACAGCTCCTTGGACGCGGGATAGCTCCTCCCGGCCACTGCCCCTGACCTCGGATTTGGAGTGGCTCCTCTTGGCTGCTCCTGTGCCGTTGCAGCCTGGCACTCTCGGCCGCCGCCCCGGCCTCGGACATGGGGTAGCTCCTCTCGGAGCTAAAAAAAAAAAAATTGAAAAGGCAAGAGAATTCCAGAAAAACATCTATTTCTGCTTTATTGACTATGCCAAAGCCTTTGACTGTGTGGATCACAATAAACTATGCAAAATTCTGAAAGATGGGAATACCAGACCACCTGACCTACCTCTTGAGAAACCTATAGGCAGGTCAGGAAGCAACAGTTAGAACTGGACATAAAACAACAGACTGGTTCCAAATAGGAAAAGGAGTATGTCAAGGCTGTATATTGTCACCCTGCTTATTTAACTTCTATGCAGAGTTCATCATGAGAAACGCTGGGCTGGAAGAAACACAGGCTGGAATCAAGATTCCCGGGAGAAAGATCAATAACCTCAGATACGCAGATGACACCACCCTTATGGCAGAAAGTGAAGAGGAACTAAAAAGCCTCTTGATGAAAGTGACAGTGGAGGGTGAAAAAGTTGGCTTAAAGCTCAACATTCAGAAAATGAAGATCATGGCATCTGGTCCCATGACTTCATGGGAAATAGATGGGGAAACAGTGGAAACAGTGTCAGACTTTATTTTTGGGGGCTCCAAAATCACTGCAGATGGTGGATGCAGCCATGAAATTAAAAGACACTTACTCCTTGGAAGAAAAGTTATGACCAACCTAGATAGCATATTCAAAAGCAGAGACATTACTTTGCCAACAAAGGTCCATCTAGTCAAGGCTATGGGTTTTCCAGTAGTGATGTATGGATGTGAGAATTGAACTGTGAAGAAGGCTGAGCACCAAAGAATTGATGCTTTTGAGCTGTGGTGTTGGAGAAGACTCTTGAGAATCCCTTGGACTGCAAGGAGATCCAACCTGTCCATTCTGAAGGACATCAGTCCTGGGTGTTCATTGGAGGGAAAGATGCTAAAGCTGAAACTCCAGTACTTTGGCCACCTCATGCGAAGAGTTAACTCATTGGAAAAGACTCTGATGCTGGGAGGGATTGGGGGCAGGAGGAGAAGGGGACGACAGAGGATGAGATGGCTGGATGGCATCACTGACTCGATGGACGTGAGTTTGAGTGAACTCAGGGAGTTGGTGATGGACAGGGAGGCCTGGCGTGCTGTGATTCATGGGGTCGCAAAGAGTCGGACACAACTGAGTGACTGAACTGAACTGATACAGGAAAATAAAAATGTTATGTAACTGAATCACTTTGTGATATACCTGAAACACAACATTGTAAATCAATTATACTTTAATTAAAAAATACATTTAAAAATTTTAAAAAATGGTGAAACTAACATATGCAGTGGAAAGCAAAAATTACTAAAAATAAAAAATTTCTAAAAACTAAAATTTATAACAAGCTTTATTTCACTTACAATTTTTAAAAGTTAAAAAGAAATTCTATGATAATATTTTTTAGCCAATTTCAACCTTAATAAATATAGTAGTGTATGTTGGCTAACATACATCTAGTGTTCAAAAACTACTGAAGAAGATGCATACCCATTGACTTAGTAATTGTCATTTTAGTTATCTCTCTTAAGACTTTAGAGATTTAGAAACTAATATTTGCAACAAAGATATTTTGTCACTGTGTTATTTATTCCATACACTTGTAATGAACAATCTGAAAATGAAATTGAGGAAAAGATTGCATTTATAATAATATCGATAAGAACAAAATACTTAGAAATCTGACAAAAGTTTAAAACTTGTACACTGAAAGCTACAATGTATTGTAAAAATAAATTGATGAAGACTTAAGTAAATAGATTTCTCATTGTGGGTTTGCCAACTTAATATTACTAAGATGGCAATAATCTCTAAGCTGATCTCAAGATTCAGTACAATTTCCATCAAAATCCCACTTGGCTCTTTTGTAGAAATTGACAAACTGGTTCTAAAATATATATAGAAATGCACTGGGCCCAGAATAGCCAAAATAGTCTTTAAAAGGAAGAACAAAGTTGGAGAACTCAAATTTCCCAGTTTCAAAACTCACTTAAAGCTGAAATGTACTGTATCATACAAGCCCAAGGTACATCCATGATACATAGATATATGTAATTAAAACAGGATTCCTGAAATAAAATTTTTTATTTATGGTCAGTTGAGTTTAGGCAAGGATGTTAAGACATTTCAGTGGGGGGGAATGAATACTTTTAATAATTTGATGAGAAAACTGGATATACACATGCAAGAGAATGAATTTGGACCCCTACTTTACACCATATACAATAGCTAACTCAAAAATTAATCAAATATCTAAATATAAGAGCTACAATACTTAGAAGAATGCTTAGAAAAAAATATGAATGTATATGTTAGTAATCTTGAACTTGGCAATGATTTCTTACATATGACATGTCAAGCACAAATAACCAAAGAAAACCTGGACTTATTCAAAGTTTAAAAAGTTGTACTTAAAAAAAAAAAATTGTGCTTCAAAGAACACTACCAAAAAAGTGAAAATACAAACCACTCAATAAGAGAAAATATGGAAAGCCGTGTATTTGGTTCTAGTATCCAGAACATTTAGGACCTCCCTGGTGGCTCAGTGGTGGAGAATCTGTCTGCCAGTGTGGGAGACATGGGTACGATCCCCTGGAGAAGGAAATGGCAACCCATTCCAATATTCTTTCCTGGGAAACCCCATGGACAAAGGAGCCTGGAGGGCTACAGTCCATGGAATTACAAGAGTCAGACATGCCTGAGTGACTAAACAACAATCATCCCTAACATATAAGGAATTCTTAAAACCTAGATCATTAAAACAGAAACAACCTAGTGTAAAACTGGTGTACATTACTGGTGGGACTATAAAATGGTTCAGCCACTTTGGAAAACATTTTTTTCAGTTTCTAAACATGTTAGAGTTATCATATGACCCAGTAGTTCTACTCTTAGGTGTATATCCTGCTACTGCTGCTGCTGCTGAGTCGCTCAGTCATGTCCAACTCTTAGCGACCCCATGGACTGTAGCCTACCAGGCTCCTCCGTCCATGGGATTTCCCAGGCAAGAGTACTGGAGTGGGGTGCCATTGCCTTCTCCAAGGTATAGATCCTAGAGACTTGCTAATAATATACGTCCACTCAAAAACATGTACATGTGTGCTTACAGCAACATTACTCAACAACCGAAGAGTGGAAGCAATTCAGATGTCCATCAGCTGCTGAACGGATAACAAAATGTCATGTATTCATTCAGTGGAATATTATTAAGCCGTAAAAGTGAATGAAGTACTGATGCATACTACATTGAAGATGAACCTCGAAAATGTTATGCTATTAATGAGTGAAAGAAATTGGTCACAGTAGGTCACATACTGTATGAGTTCATCAACTAAAATATCCGGAATAAGCAATTTCATATATGCAGAAAGTAGATTAATGGTTTTCAGGGGCTGGAGGCAGGATTTTTGCTGATGAGTGTGGCGTTCTTTTTAGATGATAAAATGTTCTTAAGTTTGAAAGTGGTATTGGTTGCACAATTTTGTGAACGTATTCAAAGCTGTTGAATTGTATACTTTAAAATGGTTACTTTTGTGTTTTTTTTAAAAATTAGAACTTAATGAAGCTGAGCTAAAGAAGGGGAGGGGGACGGTTATACTAGACTACCTCTACATAAGGAAGTATTGAGTATATATTATGTTGCCCCGATAGTAATGAGATGCTGTTGCATCCATAAAGCAATACTAGATTTCTCTGAAGAAAGCATAATCAAGAATAAAAAGGGACTCTAAAACAATAAAAACTTTGATAATTGTGAAAAATATCAACAGAGGTATTAGGAAATTAAATTAGCAAAACTGCTTATAGATAGACTAGAACCAGAATGCAAAAATAAGTATAAGAAATAAAGGGTAATTAATCCAGAAATATCTAAATATTAAGAGTTCCAGAGAGATTAGGGGAAAGGAAGGTAAAGAAGTCATCAAAGAATTAATAGCAGACAATCTCCTAGAACTAAAAGTCTTGCTGTAATTCAAATGAGCCCACCAAGGAACCAACAAAAAGGATAAAAGACAATCCCCTTTAAGTCACTTTCTCTTAAATTTTAGAATACTGGTTACCAACAAATGAACTTAAATTCTTCCAAAGAAAATAGTGAGATACAAATGACAGACATCAAAATGGCATCAGCCTTCAGACTTACAGAGTAGTACTGAATGTCCTAACAGTGAGGGATTACTTTCCAAATCCTCAGGGTGAATACATTTTCATTTAAAATTCGGTACCTAGGTAAGCTACCAAGAAAGTAGAAGGATAATGTGAACATTTTCATAATACAGTTCTTCTAAAAAATTAACCTTTACACGACTGAAGTGACTTAGCAGCAGCAGCAGCATCCTTTTTTAAGTTACTCCAGTATATTTGGAAGAAAAATGAAGACTCAAACCAAGAGGAAACAGATTCCTACTCACAAGGATAGTGAAAGGAGGTGTTCAGATGGTAGTACTGTACCAACCCTATAAAGAAACCAAGTCAAAGCGATAGAGGGATAAGAGAAGGAGGTATATAGAAAAAAGTTAAATAGAACAACTATTTTATCTGATATATGTATGCCTTTGAAAAAAATTCTAATAGCTGTTTGAAACATCTGTGGGGAAAAGTGGCCAGAAAATGATAGCTAGACAATTATCCTCCAACTGAAATAAATAAAAGAAGATGATAGCTAGAAATAAGAAACAAAGCAAAGGTGAGATGAAGTAATTATTACTGCCCCCTCCCACAAGAAGAAATGTTCTACTAGAAAAGAAACATAATCATAATTAACAAATTGGTACAGCAGTAAGTGATACTTGCATACTCATAATGATGGAAACATTGACTGTCACTAATAAAAATTATGACATATATTCAGATAGGAAGTGAAGTCGCTCAGTCGTATCCGACTCTTTGCGAACCCCCTGGACTGTAGCCCACCAGGCTTCTCCGTCTTTGGGATTCTCCAGGCAAGAATACTGGAGTGGGTTGCCATTTCCTTCTCCAGAGGATCTTCCCGACCCAGGAATCGAACCCAGGGCTCCCACATTGCAGGCAGACGTTTTAACCTCTGAGCCACCAGGGAAGCCCCCTTCAGATAGGAGGTGGTATGTAGATCATGTAAAAACTAAATCCTCAACATAATAGAAAATGAATAATACCTAAAATTTATAAATTAAAAAACACCTAGAAATATAGACCAATTAAAAAGACTCAATATGGTACTTGCTGAAGAGGTAGGTTGAGAAGTAGGGTGGTACATGGCAGGAAAACACATTTTTTTTTGTTACAAGGCTACAAACTGCAGCTTGTACATATTGATGAAACTTATTTTTAAAAAGAAAAACTGGAATCATTTGGAATATTTGAATAACAAAATGGCCAAGCATGTCAAATATATACCTTTTTATCAGGTCAAAGAGTTCCTTTTTGTTACGGTTTATAACAGTGGTTTATAACATTATGTAAGTTTCATGTGTACAATAGTATATTAATATTTTTAACTCTGTGTGCCCTACAGCTTGCTCATTACTAAAAGTTTAGTTTCCGGTCATCCCCATAAGGTTGAATTCTCTTACCCGTTTTGTTCCTTGACCTCCCTTCCTTTCTGGTAACTGCTACTTCCTTCTCTCAAACTGTGTGTTTGTTTTTGTTTGGTTTGATTTCCTCTTTTATGTTCCTTCTTTACTTCCTTGGCTTTTAAAAATATTGCATAAATGAATGAAGCCATATTGCATTTGTGTTTCTCTGCCTAAATTATTTCACTTAGCATTATACCCTAAAGGCCATTCATGTTGTAGGTCTGCTGCTGCTGCTAAGTCGCTTCAGTCGTGTCCGACTCTGTGCGACCCCATAGACGGCAGCCCACCAGGCTCCACCATCCCTGGGATTCTCCAGGCAAGAGTACTGGAGTGGGGTGCCATTGCCTTCTCCATGTTGTAGGTCTAAATATCAATGGAATGTCATTTTTATTGAAAATGAGTTTTCTTTCTTCGAACATGAAATAATGCTTTGGTTAATCAGTAGTATCTTAGATTTGATAAAATAAATATTTTGAATATTACTGTTAAATATACTTTTAATGACAGATAATTTATAAAAATCAATCAGGTATTAAGCCACAGATTCTGTCACAGAGTTGTGGCTATGGTAGACAATTAGAAATATCTAATGTAAAAGGAGAAGTAGGCACAACAGTCATAATGATACAGAGGTATCATGGAATGAAGAAAGAAAAGAGCAAGAATCAAGATAGTGTTGGCACTGAGATGCTTTTTTTCAGATGCATATAAATATATGATTGGAAAATGAGAGTCATCTGTAGATGTACTGAACAGAAAGGAAAAAAAATAGAAAAATGAGAAAACAATCTGGAAAGAATTTTGGAAAATGCAACTTACTAAAGACCAAATAAAATTAATCTAAAATCATTTATAACTTTCTGGACAAACAGGCAAATATCTTTTTTCAGCAAGCTGATACTGAGAGATAAGTCTCTAATGTACAAAGGGAAGAATCTACAATAGGCATCCAGTTAAATTTGCTACAGGAAGACAGGATGGTGATTTCATAGAACTTACTAGGGCTTACAAAGTTGTTAGTGATAGTGAAGTGGCAGAAGAGTTCTTCAATGCAGCTTAGGTCTCATAATTTTTCATTTCTACTGTATAAAGCACTCAGTTCCCTTACTGGAGGCTGCAGACTGACAAGGAGCCTTTGGATGATGCAATGGCAGAATTGGAAATAATGAGGAAGGAAAGTATAAAGATTCTACAATCATCATGCAATTGTTACATGAGAAACTCATACTATGGACTTTAGCCACCCAGGGTGACAATGAAGAACAGAATAAATAAGTATTTCAGCATGTGGAAGATGGAAATCACTGAGTCATCAAAGCCAAAGGATCATTCACCTCTGACTAGCCCAACCAGGCTCATTCCTACCCCTCCAAAATCTCCATAGTCACTAAAAATAACCAAATCTTATTTTTACATTTGGGTGCAGCATACAGGTTTTATCCTCTTACATCTTTTAAAAAAAACTTTCAGTTGTCTTGAGGGCAAAGAATAAACCTTGGTGAATTTTACTAGTCCTCATTTTAAGGTTCTTCAAGACACCAAGGCACAGGGTTTCTTGATTCTCTATACTATTGCCTCACCAATGGGAAATATTAGAAATAGACAGTCTATTTTAAAAAATTAATCCTCCTAGTAATAGAATCTCAGAGAAAGTTTTATTTCTGTAAGGAATATAAGATAGTACATTTCCTTTTTAATGTAATTTCTTACTGAGTTATATATTGATATTTACAGTTAACTAGTTGCTTTAATTAAAGGTCTAGGTAGATATGATTTATTGTATTTATTGTAATAGTTTTATTGTCAAAATTTTTCTGAAATGTGCTGAAATGTTACAAATAATACAGCATAGATTTTTGCTCCTTTTACCTTATTTCAAAGTAGGAACCTGTACTGAGAAACCTACATCAATCTTCAGTCCTTTATTGTTATTTTATTATTTGTGTGTCTTTCCTCTTTCCTTCAGTAGCATAGCAAGCTATTTGGGGAATGAATAGACCTCAAAGGTGTAGGAAATCGGGGATATAGTGGCTGTGAAAAGTGAAAGTTTCTAGTTGTGTCCAACTCTTTACGGCCCCATGGACTGTAGCCCACCAGGCTCCTCTGTCCTTGGAATTCTCCAGGCAAAAATACTGGAGTGGGTAGCCATTCCCTTCTCCAGGAAATCTTCCTGTCCCAGGGATCAAGAAAACCTACTCAAAGTGGATTTGCTCTTTATTATCACCATGCTGAAGCAATTCTAAACAATATTAGTGATAAAGCTTGCTTCCACCTAAAATAATCTTGCTTTTGTTTTAATATTAATATCTATTGCAATTATGGCTGAGTTTTTATATGTAAGTGTCAAATAAGAACAATTGTATTACTTATCCTCTAAACAAAGACAGTATTTTCCTTAGATGTTAATTCAAAGAGCTTCAGCTATAGTTGCCTCCCATATAGGTGTGGATTTAGCTATATGCATTTGTTTGGAGAGTAATTTCCTAAGGTTACAGATCTTTGACTTGCTTCCAGCACTGTTGGTGTCTTCATCCCCTAAGATATCACATATTGCTGCCTTCAAAGAGTAGACTCAAAATAAACAATGATAGTGCAATGATTATAAAGACAAAGAAACAGAACTTGAGTTATCTCAATTCTATCATTCTGTGACCACGTGGAGTTTTTATTTGTGCTTAAAATATTTAAGAGGGCTTCCCAGGTGGCCTAGCAGTAAAGTATCTGCCTACCAATGCAGGAGAAGCAAGGTTTGATTCCTGGTTCGGGAAGATTCCCTGGAGTAGGGAATGGCCACTCCAGTATTATTGCCTGGAAAATTCCTTGGATAGAGGAGCCTGGTGGGCTACAGTCCATGGGGTCACGAAGAGTCGAACACAACTGAGTGACTGAGCAACAGCAAAATGTTTAAAACAGGAACAGTGAGCAAACGAAGAAGTGTAATATTTCATAGATGCAAATTTTATAGGTGTGAAAAATATACAGAAATATGCATGAAATATATTTATTTCATCTTCTGGTTACTACTGAAAATAATTTTCTTAGATAAAGGAGAGAAGGTGTTTTTAAATGATCTACTCTGAGATCAGATAACTAGAAACACCAGGGCCCACTGTTACCCATCTTCCTTGCCAAGCCCCTTTCAATTGGTATGTGTAACAGAATGCTGACTTTGATTAGTAATAGATATGATGAAGGGACACATATTCAGAATCTTATTGTTACTGAAACAAAGCATCAAATTCACATTTAAGCAATACAAAACCAATTTTAGAATACCCCTGAAGGGTTATAAGAAAATCATAAATGAGCTGTAAATAAACAAGCATGTCAACAACACATATGTAAAACACACAGGCCTATATATATGTTTTGTGCATATTATTTTATGTATCTTGGAAAAATAAACATCCTTTTATTTAGATTTTAGATGAGAGAGGAAATTAAAACTGAAAATACATAACATTCAGAAGTCAATGGCAATGAGAAGGGGCTACATACCATATCTGTGAAATGTAGATAAGATAGAATTGAAAGAAAAATTCAATTTAATGTCTTTATTGGGGATAAAAGCATAAAATGACAAATTAAAATTTTAATTCAAGTAGCTAGTGGGAATACTAACTCTATATAAAAAGAAAATAGGATAAAATAGTTGTAATAGAAATAGATTTATATGGTAATAAATAAAAAAATTACTAATTTAGAAGAATTAATAATATTTGCCTCACATAAATTAATAAGGAAATGACAAGAAATAATTATTTAAATGGAACTAAAAATATGGAAAGGCAGGAAGCATAAGGAATATGCTTAAACTCATTTGCAGTCAAGGAATTACAAACTAAAATAAGAAAATAAAATAATTTTCTATTGGATGGGCAAATTTTATTACTGATAACATGAAGTGATAGAAAAACAGAAAAAAAAATAAGATTTCTGGCACATTGTTGATGGAATTTGAATTAGTGCAGCCCTTTGAAAAAAATTTGTCAGTACTTATCAATAATACAAGTGATATACCCTTTTGATCTGACAATTCAATCTAGAGAAATTTATTTTTCAGAAAGATTTGTTCACATGTTCACAAAGATATTTGTATAAGAATATTTATTACATCTTTATTTATAGTAACAAAAATAGAAAACAACTTAAAAGTCAGTTAACTTGGCATTTTTATCTTATGGAATATCATGCTGTCATTAAATGGAAAGATACAGATTTGTATGTACTGAAATAAACTCAAGCTACCTAATTCCTAAGCACTTTATTAAGTGAAGAAAGCTAACTCATGGGAAAATGTATACTATGATCCCCTTTTTGGAAAAAACTTTTTTTTACTTAAGTAAATGTGTATACCCATCCCTGTAAGTAAATGCATGGAAAGCAGTCTGGAAAATACACAACAAACTGTTTCTTCATGGTGTGGCATTGGAATTGGGGTAGGGAGATAATAGAAGACTTATTTTTCATTCTATATGATTTTGTATTATCTGCAATTCTTTCAAAAATGCATTTATGAAAACTGTGCAATTGTGATATATAGACGGATAGATAGTCTTTAAAATAGTTACAAAGGAGAGTACAAGAGTAGTAAATGGAAAACAGTCCAGAAATTAACAATGAAGACAGGATAGTTGTAGAATAATCTCTAGAGCCTGAGTCTAAATCCCACAACTGTGTGATCTTGGGATGGTAATTAACCTCTTTGTCTCAGTTTCTTCATCTGTGAAATAAGGGTGGTTAATGGAACATTGTTCAAGTGAATATGTGTAAAATCCTTAGACCAGTGTCTAAGGATATATAAAGTACTCCATGCATGTATAAAAAGAGTGTTAGCTATTCTTATTAAAGTCAATAGAGGAGCATTTCCCAAGAAGAAATGTTTGATATTCTCAAATTGGAAATGGATGAGAAATGAAATAACGGAGATGTTATTTTCACATCTAAAAGGACTAAACCAAGAGAATAGTCCTCAGGTTAAAAAACAGCAAAAAGTGGGGGGGACCAAAAATGCTGATACCTTTAACCAATATACAAGAAAAGAACGAAGTGATTATAATATGGATTAATTTGTGAGAATAGACTTAAAGGAAATGTTTTCAGAATAAAAGTGTTGAGTATGTTTGTAGCCTTCCATGAAATTGGTCCCATCCAAAATGTCCATAAAAGATTTTTTTTGATACAACATTTTGGCTCATGCCAAATGATCCTTGAAATTTGATCCTATCCAAAATGTTCATGAGCGTATTCGGTCGATGCTATTTGGTTTGGGATAGGAACAAATATCAAGGACCTTTTGGCATAATGTTTTATGGACAGTGTAGACAGGACCAAATGTCTGCTAACTGTTGATAGCAATGGAAAAAAGGAATCAGTGGACAAAAGATGAAAGGTGAGTTGGGAGAGAAGGGTGACTGGTGGAAAGTGACCCCAGAAGGGACAGAAGGAGATAGAATCAGTAGCACAGAATAACGTGGTGGGGAATTATTTCCAAATAGAATTTGAAGCATGGATCCAGCATTCTGGAAAAAAACTTACACAGATCTGTAATTCCGGAGTTTGGAATCTGCTTTGTACTGAGAGTGCTTTCATATTGGATAT
The DNA here is from genome assembly GCF_001704415.2 of Capra hircus. Taxonomy (NCBI): domain Eukaryota; kingdom Metazoa; phylum Chordata; class Mammalia; order Artiodactyla; family Bovidae; genus Capra; species Capra hircus. The sequence continues at coordinate 23,397,157 of NC_030814.1, forward strand.
AGAGGAAATGAGCAGTTGTCATGGTGGCTAAGGAGATGAGTAAGGTTATCATACTGAATGACAGATTAGTGCATTATAAGGACAGGAGGAAATTTCAGAGCCTCAGAACAGTTAGTGAAAGTTTTAAAGAATTGTGGAGATATGAAAGTGAAGCCACTCAGTCGTATCCAACTCTTTGCGACCCATGGACTATAGTCTGCCAGGTTCCTTCATCCATGGGATATTCCAGACAAGAATACTGGAGTGGGTTGCCATTTCCTTCTCCAGGAGATCTTCCCAACCCAGGGATTGAACCCGGGTCTCCCACTTTGTAGGCAGAGTCTACTCCCTTTACTGTCTGGGCCACCAGGGAAGTCCAGTGGAGATATGAGGGAAACTCAAATCTAGGTGTGGAAGCTTAAGAGTGTGCTAAATCAATCAGTTACAAGAAACTCTGAAGTTTCAGTCAGATTTTCAAACTTCTTCAGCATAGGAAATAGTGAAATTGGTGAAATGCACTATCTACCTACATCTGTAAGGGATGTAGCTATCCTACTCTCGTTGCAATTGTTTCTTTTAGCAGTTTGGTAGCATTTTGAATAGAGCTTCCCAGATGGCTCCTGCCAATGCAGGAGACCTGGGTTCAATCCCTGGGTCAGTAAGATCCCCTGGAGAAGGAAATGGCAGTCCACTCCAGTATTCTTGCCTGGGAAATCCCACGGACAGGGGAGCCTGGCGGGCTATAGTCAATGGGGTCACAAAGAGTAGGACACGACTTAGCCACTGAGCCACCAGCACTTTGAATACCATGTATTTAATTAATGTTAAAATGCATTCAGTCATAATACACTGCATCTACTACTACCTTTTTTATTTTACTACTTTGTTTTTTAATAAAATAGAACATTTAACATATTTGTTAACGCTCAAATTTTAGTCTGTTTTTATAATTTGAAAAGAGACATAGAGAAAAACCACAAACATAATTTTAGCAATGTCAATTGCATCTAATTCTGCTTGTTTCTGTCATGTTCTAAATCCCTCACCAAAAGTTGAAGTATAAGGAAAGGTGAGATGGGAGAAAGAGTGAACACGGGGGACAAATGAAATGGGAGGGACATATGACATTTATTCCTCCACATACTTGACATGTCTTACCCATGCCTAAACTGTTCTAATAGAACTTCTTTCTTCTTTGGCAGATGTTTTGGAAGAAAACAGATGAAGGGTGGGCAGACATAGAGTAAGTAAAAAGAGACACTGTATACCTTTGTGACAAGGAAATGTATTTTTGTGCATACATTCATGGATCCATGAAACTTTTAAGACTATATCTCACTTTAAGTAAGCTCATGAAAATAATTGATATGTGCAAAAAAAAAAACAAATCAAAAGGTTATTATTTACTTTAGAAAAGATTATTTCCTGTCATGAATGTTTTCTCTTGAACTTTAAATTAGCAAGTGATCCCCAGGGCAATAAACCTAAGAACTGATTTACAGTCCTTCAAAAATGTATCATTATTTGCCCAAATTCCAAAAGCAGAAACATAGTGATACAAAATGTGGGTCAGTAATAATTTTTTTCTTGCTGCCCTTCTAAACGCCCTTGGTACTGAAATAGAGCATGAGTTGAATGTAAACCATCCAAAAATATATTTTTTTAAATCTCCAAAATACACACCAGAAGTATCTGAATGCAAAATCTAACCTTTCTCCTCAGCCTCCCTTGGTTGGGGATGGGGGCAGCCGTTACCGACTTGAAAACAGCTAGTTTGCCCACAACTCCAGATTCAAATTTAGCCACTGTAGAGTTTATCACCAAGAGAGTGTCAATATAATTCACAGCTATGCACACAAGACTAGGTTAAGGGTGGAGGTGGGCGGCGAGGGGTAGAGGTTGAAGGGATTGAGGCTGAAAACATGGGCCCTGGCCTAGGGACACTGAATGAAGGGACAGGATGGCCCTTGGGGGCAAATCTCTAGCTCTTAGGGTCTATTGTAGTCAAGCATGATGATAATTTTACAAGCCTAATTACCTCTTTGGTGGGTAGAAAGGTTTTCCTAAGCTATTTATAACGTGAAATTGGAAGAATTAATGAAGAGGAGGTTTCTGCTCAACAAGTGAATTGGCTGAATTAGAAGTATTTTCTTGCTTTGTCATCTGTAAAAGTCAAGAAAATGTTTTATAATGTGTTTGAACATCTATTTTGTTTTTCTGATCTTAGATCTCTGTAACACTTACAGTGGAAACTTTGCTTGGCTTTATCTCTTTGATATCTAATTAAACCTGATTTAGTGGAGAATTTATCAGCATGCCTTTTTCCTCATATTTCATTTATGGATATGGACAGACACCCATTTTTACCATGCACTGTATGTTGAAAGATCAAATACATCAGCATAATTTAAATAAATCTGAGCCCTATAAATTCCCACTGGATACAAGACCACAAATGGAAACAAGAACAAGGGCATGTTCAATGACATTAAAATGCAACTAATTTAAAACACAAAGGAAATACATTTCTATGGAGCGCCTAATAAATCTACAGCATTCATTTCCACAAGATTTCAGTGAGCCAAGTACCTCAGCAAATTTCAAGAAAGAATTACACATTCATAGCACAGGAAAAAAATATTTGTGGCTATGAGGCTACATGAACTATCAATTTCCATGCTTTGTTTTTGAGTTGAAAGAGATTTCAGCCAACTTCCTAGATTAGTAAAAATTGCTTGATAATTAGGGAATGTGCTAAAATAAACTAGATTTGAAGGTCTTCATTTACTTAATTCTTTTATTTGACTGATGGGTTTATTTCAAGTAGCACTGGGGATACAGAAATGGCAGAATGTTTTCTTGGCTATCTTTGAATTGATTACACCAGTAGATCATTAGTGTAATTGAATCAGTCTCCTGCAAAGATTGGATGATATGTAGAAATAGTCATTTTTATGGTAAGACAAATATATTTGTATAAGAATATTACTGGAGGAAAAGAAAAGAAAGCAGACTGATAGGAGAGTGAATGAGAGCTGGAAGAGAGAAAGAAAAGAGCAAGGTGATCACATGGCTGGCATCACAGAGTGGTTCTGAACCAAAACAGAGACAAGAAGTCAAAATCCCATGGACAGAGGAGCCTGATGGGCTGCAGTCTGTGGGGTCGCTGAGGGTTGGACACCACTGAGCAACTTCACTTTCACTTTAGCTAATGAACCAGCTAAAGCCTTTATTTCCCCTCCTTATTACAAATGTTTCTTTTTTTTAATTCACTGATTTTATTTCCGGCTGCGGTGGGTCTTGGTTGCTGTGCGTGGGCTTTGTCTAGTTGCCCAGAATGAGGGCTGCTCTCTAGTTGTGGCTTCTCATGGTGGCTTCTCGTTGGGGAGCACAGGCTCTCGGGTACGTGGGCTTCTCCAGTTGCAGCTCACAGGCTCCGGAGCACAGGTTCACTAGTTGTGGCAGATGGGCTCACTTGCCCCACGGCATCTTCCCAGACCAGGGACTGAACCTGTGTCCCTTGCCTTGCAGGGCAGCTTCTTAACCACTGGACTACCAAGGAAGCCCCACAAACGTTTCTCAATGCATAGTCTTCCATGTAATGTGGATCCTCATGTTTTCCTTTTTATTCCTCTTCTCATACCAGCAATTACTAAAGAAGAGATGCACAAGTAAGCTTCCCTTTATCCAGATACCTTCTTAAAAGTATCTCTGAGGTTTCAGAAAGTCAAATGTCCCTTCCTATGAGCACAGCCTTCTGAAATATCATCCATGAACTCTCTACAATTCCAAGGCCTTGATCTTTCCATTCCTTCAAATATTTTGTAAGCCATCTGTCATCCCTCAGGCACTATAATAGACTCTGGAGATATGTCAACAAAATAAAATATTCTGCTCTCAGGAGTTTACATGCTACTGGGAGAGGGAAGATGGGAGAGAAGATAAATAATAAAATAAAAAGTAAAACACAGTGATGGTAATAGATGCTAGGGAAAAAGACAAGTCAAGAAATATGAGGAGTGTGTGTGTGTGGAGGCTTGGGAAATGGTATATAGTTTAAATAGAATGGTCAAGAAAATTCTCACTGAAAAGTGTTGGATGGACATTGTAAAACATAAGGAGTGAGGTATATATAAGGATGCTTCAAAGCAGAAGGAAAAAGGGCAATGCAAATTCTCAGAGGCAGATAGTGATTCTGGATTTAATTTTGGTAAAGATGGGGACTTGGGGATCTTGACAGAATTGTGTTATTATCTGATTTGCCTTTTAATGGCTCATTCTTACTTTGAGAGTGAACAATTTGTTTACTCATTGAGAGAAAACGAATCTGAAGTTTTGCATTGGTAGGTGTAAAGGACTAAACTAATCTGTTCTCTATGTCCATACTTCTGCTTCTGTTTAAAAAATTAGTTCAATTGTGTCATATTTTACATTTCACATGTAAGTGATATCATGCGGTATTTATCTTTCTACCTCTGAATTACTTCATTTAGTATTAATCTCTACTTGCATCCATGTTGTTGCAAATGGCATTATTTTGTTCTGTTTATGTCCTAGTAGTATTCCATTCCATTGTACGGAGAAGGCGATGGCACCCCACTCCAGTACTCTTGCCTGGAAAATCCCATGGACGGAGGAACCTGATAGACTGCAGTCCATGGGGTTGCAAAGAGTCGGACATGACTGAGTGACTTCTTTCACTTTTCACTTTCATGCATTGGAGAAGGAAATGGCAACCCACTCCAGTGTTCTTGCCTGGAGAATCCCAGGGATGGCGGAGCCTGGTGGGCTGCCATCTCTGGGGTCGCACAGGGTTGGACACGACTGAAGCGACTTAGCAGCAGCAGCAGTATTCCATTGTATTGCCAGTAAAGCAGGTCACATGTAAATGTACCACATCTTCTTTATCCAGTCATCTGTTGAGGGGCATTAGGTTGTTTCCATGGCCTGGCTATTGTAAATAGTGCTGGTATCAACATCAGTCAGTTCAGTTCAGTCACTCAGTCATGTCCAACTCTTTGCGACCCCATGGACTGCAGCACGCCAGGCCTCCCGGTCCATCACCAACTCCCGGAGTCAACTCAAAATCATGTCCATTGAGTTGGTGATGCCATACAACCATCTCAATCTCTGTCATCCCCTTTTCTTCCTGCCTTCAATCTTTCCCAGTATCAGAGTCTTTTCCAGTGAGTCAGCTCTTCGCATCAGGTGGCCAAAGTATTGGAGTTTCAGCTTCAGCATCAGTCCTTCCAGTGAAACCTCAGGACTAATCTCCTTTAGGATCGACTGGTTGGATCTCCTTGCAGTTCAAGCGATTCTCAAGAGTCTTCTCCAACATCACAGTTCAAAAGCATCAATTCTTCGGCACTCAGCTTTCTTTATAGTCCAACTCTCACATCCATACATGACTACTGGAAAAAGCATAGCCTTGACTAGATTGACCTTTGTTGGCAAAGTAATGTCTCTGCTTTTGAATATGCTGTCTAGGTTGATCATAGCTTTTCTTCCAAGGAATAAGCGCCTTTTAATTTCCTGGCTGCAGTTAACCATCTGCAGTGATTTGGGAGCCCCCAAAATAACGTCTGCCACTGTTTCCATTGTTTCTCCATCCTTTGCCATAAAGTGATGGGACTGGATGCCATGATCTTAGCATCAACATAGGGGTGCATGTATCTTTTGAATTATAGTTTTTGCTGGATCATATGGTAATTTTATTTCTAGTTTTCTAAGGAATCTCTACACTGTTTTCCATAGTAGTTGCACCAACCTACATTCCCACAAACAGTATGTGAGGGTTCCCTTTTCTCCACACCATCTCCAGCATTTGTTGTTTGTAGGCTTTTTTATGATACCCACTGTAACAAGTGTGAAAAGTGAAAGTGAAGGTTGCTCAGTTGTATCCGACTCTTTGCGACCCCAAGGACTGTATTGTCCTTGGAATTCTCCAGGCCAGAATACTGGAGTGGGTAGCCTTGGTACACTACTGTAGTTTGGATTTGCATTTCTCTAGTAATTAGCAATGTTGAGCATCTTTTAATGTGCCTATTGGCTGTCTGTATTTTTTTTTTTTTTGGAGAAATATTTAGATACTCTGCCCATTTTGGGGTTGGATTTTTTTTTTTTGGTATTAAGTTATATGATCTGTTTGTATATTTTGGAAATTAAGTCTTGTCAGTTGCGTTGTTTGCAAATATTTTCTCCCATTCCATAGGTTGTCTTTTCACTTTGTTTATGGTTTCCTTTGCTATGTAAAAGCTTGTAAGTTTGGTTAGGTCCCATTGTTTATTTATTTTTTTTATTTCTATTGCTTTGGGGGACTGTTCTGTTTGGGTTTTTTTTTTTTTTTTTTCTAAATTAGCAGAGAAACGTCTGCCAGTATAGTTTTTGTTTTCAGAGTGAACGCTGAAGCAAATTGCTTCTTTTTATCTTAGGTAAAGTTTACTGTTTTGAGTTTGCTACTGGCCCTTTTGAGTTCTAGTCACTAAATATGAACCTAAGTTTTCAGCTTCACACCTCTTTTCCTGATTTTTAAGTTTGTCTTTTGGTGGAATAGATGCTCCCTATATGAAAGCTGTGCGTAAAATCGCAACAAAATAAACTCAAATGTTCCTCTTTGTCATTAATCTCCAAGTGTCCATCTCAGATGTAAACCTGCAGAGGGAGGACTTGGTAATTCCCTGCAACAGAGTGAAATAAAAATTGTATGGTCCTCAAAGGTAGTGCTCCCACAAGTAAATCTAGCAGCACAGACATCTCCTTTTTCATTTAAGCCAAATGTCCATTTTCCTGTAGCATGAATAGCGAAGTTATCAAGAGAAAGAAATTCTCATAAAAGCTTAATTAGATGTTAAGAGAAATAAGCTAATAGAAAGAATTAATAAAAGGGAAGACAATAGCAGGCATATTTTGATGAATAATGTCTACTAATGTGTTAAATTGGCAGTAAAAGAAAAGTTATGCAAAGAAATGGGCAAAAAGCAGAGAAAAGAAAAAAGAACAAAGTTTTCAAAGTATATAAGAATATGAAGGAAGGAATGAAAGACAGCAGTTAAAAGTAGATGTTGAAACAGAATTGAAAGTTCCCACCATTTTAAAAACATTATTTAACTAATAACATTGAAAGTATTAATATTAAACTACAGGGTATTTCGTAAACAGAGATAAAGATATTTTATTAAAATTCTGTTTACATGCCACTGGATTTTTTTAACGTACTACCATTATAGTAGAACTGTCTATAATCTGTTTCTTTATATCACTGGATAGATTATTCCATATAGAGTTCATATGAAAATAGAGTAATCATACAATGTCTAAAATGCAGAGGACTCATTATATGTGTATATTAATCAGAATATTCAATTCTACTTGAATAAACACAACTATAATACTAAAATTTTAATATTTTCTGGATTCCTAACTATTCCATCGGTGATTTAGGATTACCCATTATTTAAAGTATAATTGGGACATCCCCCAAAATCTGATGGTTGCTCCTTTATTATAGCCATGTGCTGCTCAGATTTATTCAAAAAAAGAACAGTTTCTGCAGCATCCTTTAAAAATAAAAAAAAATAAAGTATCTGATTGTGATTGCTGTTTTGTAGGTTCAGACATTTAATGCATTCTTCCTTGGAAAAAAATAACAACTAGGAGCAATAATCACCGGCAAAACTTTGCAACACCAATTGCCTTGAAAAGGAAACAAATATTTCCCCCACACACAAGAAAAAATACTGTCCATTCCTGTCAGCCTTTTCAACCTCTTTTGTGTTCCAAGAAATTGCGAGTAATGAAAACAGGGCAGAGCCAATCAAATGGGTGTGTATACTAGTGCACTGTGAGAGTTGAAAGCTCTGCATTTAAAATAAGGTTTATGCATAATTCATAGCCTATGCATGTTTATGTAAATTACCAAAGGCGGAAGTATATAGGAAACCAGAATCTGAGGTAAAATGACGATGTTATAATATACTGCTGGACTTGGATCTCGCCAGTTCAACATATCCCCCTTTATACTATTCTTGAAAATTACATCATATGCCAGTTCACACTAGGAAACCTAATAAAACTTTGAGGCTCACACCCATAGTATATTTTTCAACATTTCTTTCAGATTCCGTTTATTATTAAACACTGAAACTTAGCCATATATAATTCAGACAGCCTGGGAATAAAAATGTACATGCATATTCCTGTTAATGGGTGTTATATAAGTTGAGGGAAATAGAAACAGTGCCCAGAAATTTTATTTAAAGATTGGGAGGTTTTAAATGTATGGAGATTTCCACTTCTAAAAAATGGAGGAAATGAACTCTTCCATCACTGAAAACAGAGTCAGTGAATTTTGGAAGGTAAAATAGTGTTTGGAAGGCAACCTCCCACGTAACATGGAACACTGGTGTGGTTTCTGGCTGGCGGTATTCAGCTCAGACTCACCTTCTGGGTTAAAGTGTTCTTTTGAATCAGTCATTGTGGGCTGCCAGCAGAGAAGAGCTTATTTGCATGAGCTCTCCACCTCCTGGTCAGCTCTGAAAATCGTGGCAGCGTAACACTGCAATTGGCAAAGGAGTGTTTAAAAAAATAATAATAATAAATAAGGGCTTCCAAAGAAAACACTGTCATAGAATTAAGTCCAGTGCACCTGAAATTCATTGTTGTGTTATCTCTTAAACTGCTATAAATACAGCAGGCATTTTGAAGTCACTTCTGTTTGTTCCTTTCCTAATGTACTGTGTGAACCATTTTTCACATGTGTTAACGTACTATATGCAAATTGCGTTTAATGTGTTTTATTCACAAAATGCATTTACAAATCATTTTTCGTGTATGGGAGGAAGCAGTTGCCTCACTTTTGCATGTGAAACTGAAAAGGAGGAGTGCATATCACTACATTTCTCAAATGAGAGAAAATTTAAATGAAATGAGGAAGCCTACAGATGCTGTAAGAGAAATTTTCTTGGTTTCTAATTCACCTCTTAGTACCTTTTTCTCACTTCATATACAAAATCTGTTGCTGAATTTCCCTCCTTAAGAGTTTTAAGCTCTTATTATGAGAAACAGTTATCCCTTCTATTATTCGTGCTTAGTTCCACGTATCCTGTTCCTTTTAGGAATCGAAAGGAAAAGCTCAGAAACAGCAAACACTTACAGGTGAAGCAAAGATTAATTTAAACATTTGTGTTCCATGTACTAACACAGTAACAGAATAATTTCTTACACATCTAATAGTCATGTATTTTATTTATGGCATTTAAAGACTTTCAAATAATTTGCAACAGAATTTATTTTAAATAGTTCTCATACACTAAACTACATAAATCAGTATGTTTTAAAAATGCAGAGTAGGTTAAATATTGAAAATATATTAAAATTCCATTTTATATAATATTAAATATGTAACCAAAAAGAACATCTCTAATTGTGATAAAAATAATGTGAAGAATGTGTGCAACATAATGCTGTTATTCTGCTAATTTATAGAAATAGGTCCCTAAATGGTTATTATTTTCATTCCGTGTGTAGAATGACCAGGAAAAATGCTAGCAATTACTTGGTGAATGGTGTTCTACCCTGGCATGAAGCTATCACTGATTTGCATATAGCATTGTTGGAGATGAAGCCTGTGACATACAGATCATCATCAACATTGGGAATTCACACTGCCAACTGTACCTCCTCATACAAACACATACTGCCACTTATGGATCAAAGGGAGTGTTGCCACTGCAGTTCTGAGCTATTAAAACACATCACGCTCCTGGAATTTTAAACATATTTAGAAGTGGGATCTTTTAGAAGGATGTTTTTTCCTTTGTTATGTAAATAAAAGGAATTCTTTTAGGAACTTATTCCATGGAAATACTGGTCTTTTACCTACATTTTCATGGTTTCCTCAAAGGAAGTAAAGGCGTGTAGCACAACATCAAGATTTTAATTATTTGATATGTTAGCATCAAAGAGAGTGTAAATGTAGTTAGGAAGAAAATGTAAAAGTCTTCTTTAAATTTAAGAATAATACAGAAAAGATCAAAATGTAGATACAGTCCACTAATTTTTGAGCAGTGTCTTTTAGTAGCTTCTGTGGTGACATGAGTCCACAAACATAAACTCTAATGAGGCAACTTTTACCTCATTTATCAAATAGACAAAAGAGAATCTTATTTTTAATTATTGGGATAATTATCTCTATTATTTCCTTTGTGTTGCATATATAGTCACTGATTGACTTATTTCCTGCTATTCATCCTTATTTATTAAAAAAAAAACTAAAAATTTTTCTCTGTGCATTTTAGATTAAGTATTTTGAATTTAACATAATGAGGGATTATTATTATTTCTTGATTTAAATAAAAGCTTAATTGATAACAAAATAGTGAATTGGTTGTGGAACTTGAGAATTATACTCTCAGCAAAAAGATATTTTTCTACCAAATTTTTGAGAGGACATGTGAATGTGTTAGAGAATTTACGTCTGCCCTATGGGACTATCTATAGTAGATTGTTTCTATACATTATATGTCAAGACTTGTCTGTTGAGGCAAATACAGCAGGTATGCACAGGAGTATAATTTATAAAGTATGCTTACAGGGTATTTTTTTTATCATGTCCTCACCCATTCTCTATTACCTTTCTTGTCCTCTAATTTTCATGAGGCTCTGTCGTGCATCTTATTTTCTATTTAGTGAAGAAGCTGAGTGATCGGTTATGTATGATAAGAGGAAAAATCAGTCAAATGTGGACAAGGCTGGCCTGATAAGACTGAAATGAAGTATGCTTTTGGTTGTATAATAATTTCCAGCTGTGTTCTAGTTTAAGAAACCATCCAACATGACATTCCTAGCTTAACTCAGTCACACATTTCATACAGGTAGTATTTTTCAGATGACACCAAGTTAGAAGGGGTTGCTAACACTTCAGAAGAGAAGATCAGAATTCAAAGTGACCTTGATAAATTGAAGAAACAGCATGAACCAGATGAAAACACTGGCTTGCCACAGGTCCTTCAGGGGGGAAAAAAATCTAAGCTGGCATTCATCACTCATTTATTTATTCATTCATCCAGTATTTATTGAATTCCTACTATGTGCCAGCCACAAAGTGAATATTGGTTAATCTTAGTTTGGAATTCTGACCCCTGCTTTGATAACTGGTCATTTTAGGAAATAAATCTCTCTCAAAATCGTATGTTCCTGCATTGTGCAAAACTAACAGGTTTCAGAAAAAAAATACAAGCAGATCAAGGAATACCATCATCATACAGATATGTGTGTGTGTGTATACATATATGTGTGTGTATAAATACATATATATAATATATGTATATCTATATAGTATATATACATATATACACTCTTCATTCTTTTTAAACACAAGTCACTTTGAGGAGATAAAATGTAGTATTTAATGTTTAACTTTGGGTTACAATAGGTTGGAATGTGGTTCCCAGGTAGTGTGGTAGTAAAGAATCTGCCTCCCAATCCAGGAGACACAAGAGACTCAGGTTCGATCTCTAGGTCAGGAAGATCCCTTGGAGTAGGAAATGGCAACCCACTCCAGTATTCTTGCCTGAAAAATCCCATGGACAGAAGAGTCTGGTGGGCTGCAGTCCATGGTGTCACATAGAGTTGGACATGACTGAGCATGCACACACACTTCCACAGGTTATAATAAAAGTAAGTAAAAGATATTTTCATACTGTTCATGGGGTTCTCAAGGGAAAAATACTGAAGTGGTTTGCCATATCCTTCTCCAGTGAACCACATTTTGTCAGAACTCTCCACCATGACCTATCTGTCTTGGGTGTCCCTACATGGCATGGCTCATAGTTTCATTGAGTGGGCCTTAGGAAGCATCACTACGAACAAAGTTGGAGGTGATGGAATTCCAGTTGCACACTATGTCAAACCCTAAAAGATGATGCTGTGAAAGTGTTGTGTTCAATATGCCAGCAAATCTGGAAAACTCAGCAGTGGCCACAGGACTAGAAAAGGTCAGTTTTCATTCCAACCCCAAAGAAAGGCAATGCCAAAGAATGCTCAAACTACCACACAATTGCACTCATCTCACATGCTAGCAAAGTAATGCTTAAAATTCTCCAAGCCAGGCTTCAAAAATATGTGAACCGTGAACTTCCAGATGTTCAAGCTGGTTTTAGAAAAGGCAGAGGAACCAGAGATCAAATTGACAACATCCGCTGGATCATCAAAAAAGCAAGAGAGTTCCAGAAAAACATCTATTTCTGCTTTATTGACTATGCCAAAGCCTTTGACTGTGTGGATCACAATAAACGGTGGAAAATTCTGAAAGAGATGGGAATACCAGATCACCTGACCTGCCTCTTGAGAACTCTGTATGCATGTCAGGAAGCAACAGTTAGAAGTGGACATGGAACAGACTGGTTCCAAATAGGAAAAGGAGTACGTCAAGGCTGTATATTGTCACCCTGCTTATTTAACTTATATGCAGAGTACATCATAAGAAATGCTGGACTGGATGAAGCAGACACTGGAAGATTTCTGGGAGAAAAATCAATAACCTCAGACATGCAGATGACACCACCCTTATGGCAGAAAGTGAAGAAGAACTAAAGAGCCTCTTGATGAAAGTGAAAGAGGAGAGTGAAAAAGTTGGCTTAAAGCTCAACATTCAGAAAACTAAAATCATGGCATCCGGTTCTATCCCTTCATGGCAAATAGATGGGGAGACAGTGGAAACAGTGACAGACTTTATTTTGGGGGGCTCCAAAATCACTGCAGATGGTGACTGCAGTCCAGAAATTAAAAGACACTTGCTCCTTGGAAGAAAAGCTATGATCAACCTAGACAGCATATTAAAAAGCAGAGACATTACTTTGCCAACAAAGGTCCATCTAGTCAAGGCTATGGTTTTTCTAATAGTCATGTAAGGATGTGAGAGTTGGACTATAAACAAAGCTGAGCACTGAAGAATTGATGCTTTTGAACTGTGGTATTGGAGAAGACTATTTAGAGTCCCTTGGACTGCAAGGAGATCCAGCCAGGCATTCCTAAAGTAAATCAGTCCTGAATATTCACTGAGAGGACTGATACTGAAGCTGAAACTCCATACTTTGGCCACCTGATGCAAAGAACTGACTCACTGGAAAAAACCCGGATGCTGGAAAGATTGGAGGCTGGAGGAGAAGGGGATGACAGAGGATGAGATGGTTCAGTGGCATCATGGACTCAACGGACATGATTTTGAGTAATCTCCGGGAGTTGGTGTTGGACAGGGCGGCCTGGCGTGCTGCAGTCCGTGGGGTCGCAAAGAGTCAGACATGACTGAGTGACTGAACAGAACTGAAAACATATTTTAGTGGTTAAATCCTATATGCTATAATTCAAGAATATTCAATTCACTTTTAAAAATTTGATTGCAATAGTATTCTACCTTTGTTTTCCCCTGGCTGTCTTGAGGAAGTGTAATCATGCATCCTAGTTTGATTGGGACAATTGACATTTGCTTTTTCAACATAATTGTTAGTCTCTTTCACTCTCAGAAGTGATCCACTTAAAAAATAAATTATGTGATTCCCCCTAGTTTGAGATGTGTACCCAAGCAGTGTGCTTTCTGATGGTGTCAACTAAGATGTCATTCCTGCCCTTGGACACCTGGAGAGACATAAATATCAACAGATCTTTTCAGAGGAAACCAACGACCAGAAGGATGAACAGACTTCACGAAGGAGCCAGTAGTCAAGAGAACATTAAAACTGTTAAATTTGAGAACATAGGACAGTAAAGACTAATTAACAACTTACCAGACATAGTTCGTCTTTGAGCAAAAACTACATTAGATTGGTGTCTTTAACTTGAAAACCTGGTTGCCGAGACAAAATAGGCAGGAATGGTAATAGTATGTGATAGTAACACCCATAAGTAACTAATATATACCTATCTATAATGAAAGCATTTCCATTACTTTTCCAGACTTCACCATTCCTTGAAATGGACATATATATATGTAACTGGTAACCAAAATTTTATAACTATTTTATAACTGTTTGTACCTAGGTTTTATTTCTCATAATCTTTTTCTCTTCTCAAATTTGTAGCCTTAGGTGTGAGGAAATAAAGAGTTAAATTTTTAAACAGCCACTGATATGCTCTCTAAAGCAATTATTCCTTCTGTCACCAAGAGATAAATGTACTACCACAAGACATTACAAATGTGCTCTTCTAGACTCTAATACAAATTACTGTCAGACCACACCACTTAAAGCCTTCTTGCTCTTATTTAGGAAAGCCAATTCCTTGTGATTTTTAAAAAATATATAAAGAAGAAAATATCTTGCTCTGAGGATTGAGAATACATTTTAACAATTTTTAACCCTTTAAAAATAACATTAGCTGCTTATTAACTCTTTCAGTACCAAGACGCACAGACATTCTGGAGCAAGTAGGTGAGGCAGAGAGCCTCTGGTATTGGGTGAGTTTTCAATGTCTGTTAGGTATGCAGGAAGCACCTCTAATCAAGGAAAGGAACACTAAAGTTAGCCCGTACTTCAAGCCTCATGAAGACAAATTTAAATCGCAAAAAATGTCAACTAAGTTTACCTCCCTTGTAGTCTCACCCAAAGCAGAAATGATCTCAGGGTCACACAGAACATATCAATGTGCCTAGAGATTGTGAACACAATGCATGCATCTAAGTTTGTGATTTTGCACTATAATTTTTTCAATTCCCTAGCTCTGTGAAATGACAAGTCTAATCAACAACTCATTCTGAGGAAGCTAAACTTAAAAATAGAGCTACTTGGCAGCCCATAGGCCATAGACAGGTGCCGCAAATTAGGCTATGAGTGAAGCAAGGTTGTGAGCACTGTCTTTTTTAAAAAAATCTTTTTAGCAGTTTATTATTGACATTTCAAATATGGGAGAACAATGAAAGAATTTTGTAATGAACACATGTATACCTACTACCTAGACTCTACATTTATCACATATGTTTTATCACACTTATTTCTTATCCTTCTATCTTTCTTTAACCTCATTTTGGTTTTTTTTTTCCTTTTTTTTAAATTAAAAAAAACCCTATTTTATATTGGAGCATACTTGATTAACAATGTTGTATTAGTTTCAGCTGTTCAGCAAAGGGATTCAGTTATACATGTGTCTATTCTTTTTCAAATTCTTTTCCAATTTAGGTTATCACAGGATATTGAGTAATGTGCCTGTGCTATACAGTAGGTCTTTGGTTATCTATTTTTAAAGTTTATTTATTTAAAATGGAACAAAGATGAATATTTTTAATGATAAAAGGTAAATTTCACAAATATAGCAGTGTATGCATGTTAATACCAAACTCCCAGACTATCCCTCCTCCTCACCCTTCCCTTGGTAACCGTAAGTTACTTCTCTAAGTCTGTGAGTCTATTTCTGTTTGTAAGTTCATTTGTACTTTTTTTTTTAAGTTTCCACATGTAAGTGATATTATATTTGTCTTTCTTCCTAATCTCCAGGTCCCTCCATGTTGCTACAAATGGCATTATTTTATTCTTTTTAATGGCTGAGTAATACTCCATTGTATGTGTGTATCACATCTTCTTTGTTCATTCACCTGTCGATGGACATTTAGGTTGCTGCCATAATGGCTATTGTAAATAGTGCTACAGTGAATATTGTGGTGCATGTATCCTTTGAAACCACATGTTTCTATGAATATATGACCAAGAGTGGGATTGCTGGATTTTATGCTAACTCGATTTTTAATTTCTTAAGGAACCTGCATACTGTTCTCCATAGTGACCATATCAGTTTACCTCCCACCAACAGCATTTATTGTTTGTAAATTATTTGATGATGGCTATTCTGACTGGTGCAAGGTGATAGCACATTGCAGTTTTGATTTGTATTTTTCTAATAATTAGAGATATGAGCATCTTTTCATGTGCCTCTTAGCCATCTGTATGTCTTCTTTGGAGAAATGTCTAGGTCTGCCCATTTGTTGATTGAGCTGTTTGATTTTTTTTTTTTTTATCGAGCTTCATGAGCTGTTTGTAAATTTTGGAGATTAATCCCTTGTTGGTCACATTGTCTATAGATAAAGTTCTCCCACTCTATTGGTTGTCTTTTTGTCTTGTTTACAGTTTCCTTTACTGTTTAAGGATTTCAGTCTGTAGATTGGAGAATGATGTAGAAATTCAGAGCAAAGAAAAGATGCAATGTGAGCCTGGAAGACTGACCAGTCCTCAGGTATGTTTCCAGACCAGCCTAGCAGGCCCAGCACTGCTTCAGCCGCAGGCCTCCACTCTAACCACCAACACCATTTCATTAGTATAACTACAGCAGTCTTGTTTTATTTTTTCCAGCCAAAAAAAAAAAATATTTTGAGGAAAAAAGTGAACAATTAAATAGATAAATAAGAAATGAGTGAGACAGAGAAATTGTCTTCACTACAGAATAGAGGTTGTGTGTTAACAGGAAATAGATTAAATACTATGCCGAGAAATATAGACGATCTGGCTTTGAGACTATTTATCATGAAAAAAGTCTTGACACTTGATTTGAAAAACTTTCACTAAGCACAGAATAGGAGACTACAATGCCTTGGCCTTTTCTGCCAAACAGAGTTTACACAAACTATAACAGTGGGAGGAAACAGCTTGTTGTCATTCTGTCCATAAGTCATGTCCCCAAACGATCAGTTCTTGGGTACTAAGCCTACTTTATGGTCCAACTCTTACATCCGTACATGACTACTGGAAAAACCATAGCTTTGGCTATACAGACCTTTGTCAGCAAGGTGATATCTCTTCTTTTTGATACACTGTCTAGGTTTGTCATAGCTTTTCTTCCAAGGAGCAAGCGTCTTTTAAATATATGGCTGCAGTCACTGTCTGCAGTGATTTTGGAACTCAAGAAAATACAGTCTGTCACTGCTTCCAATTTCTTCCCTTCTACTTAACATGAAGAGATGGGACTGGATGCCATGATCTTAGCTTTTTGAATGTTGAGTTTTAAACCAGCTTTTTCACTCTCCTCTTTCACCCTCATTAAGAGGCTCTTTAGTTACCCTTCAGTTTCTGCTGTTAGAGTGGTATCATCTGCATATCTGAGGCTGTTGATATTTCTCCCAGCAGTCTTGATTCCAGCTTGTGATTTTTCCAGTCTGGCATTTCACATGATGCACTCTGCATATAAGTTAAATAAACAGGGTGACAATATACATCATTGTCGTACTCCTTTCCCAATTTTGAACCAGTCCATTGTTCTATATCCAGTTCTGTTACTTCTTGACAGGTTTCCCAGGAGACAGGTAAAGAGGTCTGATATTGCCATCTCTTTAAGAACTTGCCACAGTTTGTGTGATCTACACAGTTAAAGGCTATAGCATAGTCAGCGAGGCAGAAGTAGATGTTTTTCTGGAATTCCCTTGCTTTCTCTATAATCCAGTGAATGTTGGCAGTTTGATCTCTGGTTCCTCTTCCATTTCTAAACCCAGCTTGTACATCTGGAAGTTCTCAGTTTACATACTACTGAAGCCTAGCTTGAAGGATTTTGAGCATAACCTTCCTAGCATGTGAAATGAGCACAACTGTCTGGTAGTTTGAACACCCTTCTTTCAGATTGGAATGAAAACTGAATTTTTCTAGTCCTGTGGCCACTGCTGAGTTTTCCAAATTGGCTGACATGTTGAGGGCAACACTTCAACAGCACCATCTTTTAGGACTTGAAATAAATCAGCTGGAATTCCACCACCTCCTATAGCTTTGTCTGTAATAATGATTCCTAAGGCCCACTTGACTTCACTTTCCAGAATATCTGGCTCTAGGTGAGTGATCATACCATCATGGTTGTCTGGGTCATTAAGATCTTTTTTGTATAGTTCTGTGTATTCTTGCCACCTCTTCTTAATATCTTCTGCTTCTGTTAGGTCCATACCATTTCTGTTCTTTATTGTGTCCATCTTTGCATGAAATGTTCCCTTGATATCTTTAATTTTCTTAAAGAAATCTCTAGTCTTTCCCATTCTGTTGTTTTCCTCTGTTTCTTTGCATTGATCACTGAGGAAGGCTTTCTTATCTCTCCTTACTATTCTCTGGAACTCTGCATTCAATTGGGTATTTCTTTCTATTTCTCCCTTACTTTTCACTTCTCTTCTTTACTCAGCTATTTGTAAAGCCTCCTCAGAGAACCACTTTGCCTTCTTCCATTTCTTTTCCTTTGAGATGGTTTTGGCCACCGCCTCTTGCATAGTGTTACAAACCTCTGTCCATAGTTCTTCAAGCACTCTGTCTACCAGATCTAATCCTTTAAATCTATTCATCACTTCTACTGTGTAATCATAAGGGATTTGATTTAGGTTGGTCATACCTGAATGACTTAGTGGTTTTCCCTACTTTCCTCAATATAAGCCTGAATTTTGCAATAAGTAACGTATGATATGAGCCACAATCAGTTTCAGGTCCTGTTGACTGAATAGAGCTTCTCCATTTTTGGTTGCAAAAAATATAATCAGTCTGATTTCACATCTGGTGATGTCCATGTGTAGAATCGTCTCTTGTGTTGTTGGAAGAGGTTGTTTTCTATGACCAGTGTGTTCTCTTGACAAAACTCTGTTAGCCTTTGCCCTGCTTTATTTTGCACACCAAGGCTAAACTTGCTTGTTACTCCAGGTATCTCTTGACTTCCTACTTTTGCATTCCAATCCCCTATGATGAAAAGGACATTTTTTTATGGTGTTAGTTCTAGAAGGTCTTGTAGGTCTTCACAGAACTGTTCTACTTCAGTTTCTTGAATGTTAGCGGTTGGGGCATAGACTTGAATTACTGTGATATTGAATGATTTGCCTTGTAAATGAACTGAGATCATTCTGTCCTTTTTGAAATTGCACCCAAATTTTTGAAATTGCGTTTCAGACTCTTCTGTTGACTGTGTGATTCTTGTGCACAGTAGTAGATGTAATGGTCATCTGAATTAAATTTCCCCATTCCTATCCATTTATTTCAGGATTCCTAAGACAATGATGTTCACTCTTGCCATCTCCTGTTTGACCACATCCAATTCATGGACCTGACATTCCAGGTCCCTATGCAATATTGTTCTTTACAACGTAGGATTTTACTTTCACCATCAGACACATTCACAGCTGAGCATTATTTCTGCTTTGGCTTATCTGCTTCATTCTTTTTGGAGCTATTAGTAATTGCCCTCTGCTGTTCCCAGTAACATATTGGACACCTTCTGATCTGGGGGCTCATCTTCCAGTGTCATATCTTTTTGCTTTTTCATATTGTTTATGGTGTTCTCATGGCAAGAATACTGGAGTGATTTGCCATTGCCTCCTGCAGTGGACCACTTTTTTCAGAACTCTTCAGTATGACCCGTCCATCTTGGGTGAACTGGCATGGCATGGCTCATAAATTCACTGAATTACAACAAGCCCCTTCACCACGACAAGGCTGTGATCCATGAGGGAGGGAGGAAATAGAGGCATGGACTATTCTGCAAGGCTTGTCTTCTCTTTGGGGAAATTATGTCGATTTCCCATTTATAACATTCCTATTAGAGATTATAAAAATACTACTTCTTGGTGCCCTAAGGAAGAACAGTTATATTTGGGTGGTGTTACTCTCAATCATATTCATAAAAGAGGAAATCCCACCAGCTCACCTTCTCTTGACAGTGAAAGTGAAGTTGCTCAGTCGTGTCCATCTCTTTGTGACCCCATGGACAGTAGCTTGCACCAGGCTCCTCCATCCATGGGATTTTCCAGGCAAGAGTACTGGAGTGGGTTGCCATTTCCTTCTCCAGGGAATCTTCCTGACCCAGGGATCAAACCCAGGTCTCCCGCACTGTAGACAGATGCTTTACCATCTGAGCCAATTTCCTCTGAGTTTGGGCTGTGGACAAAAGATTCTTTTCCATAGGCCCTCATAACACTGAAAGTCCCTTGGTCTGCAAGGAAATCAAACCAGTCAATTCTATAGGAAATCAACCCTGAATACTCACTGGAAGGACTGATGCTGAAGCCGAAGCTCCAATACTGTGGCCACCTGAGGCAAAGAGTCGAATCGCTGGAAAGGATCCTAATACTGGGAAAGATTGAAGGCAAAAGGAGAAGGGACACAGAGGATGAGACGGTTAGATAGCATCCCTGACTTAAAGGATGTGAATTTGAGTTTAACTCCAAGAGATAGTGAAACACAAAGGAGCATGGCGTGCTGAAGCCCAGCCAGTCGCAAAGGTTTGGACACAATTCATCTGCTCTACAATAACAACATGATACTGATGATAAGTCTTAACTTATTGTAGAACTTGAAAAAACCAATTGAAAAAGCAGTAAAGAGCTAAAACCCAATATACATACTATCAAATTATTATTGTTTAGTTGCTAAGTCCTGTATGACTCTTTGGGATCCCATGAACTGTAGCCTACCAGGCTTCTCTGTCCGTGGAATTCTCCAGGTATGAATATAGGAATGTGTTGCCATTTCCTTCTCCAGGGGATCTTCCTGACTCAGGGATTGAACCCGTGTCTCCTTCACTGGCAGGCAGATTCTTTACCACGGAGCCAGCAGGGAGGCCTAAATTTAACTCTAAAATTAATTCCCTAGATATTAATACCACCAAATTGTACACGTAAATGGTAGATTTTATATTATGTACTATAATTTTAAAAGTTAGAGTTAAAAATATGGTTTGTTTTTAAAAAAAGAAAAAATTTTTTGATTGTTTATGCCTCCTAAAATTCTAAGCTTTCGGCTTTCCTGGTGGCTCAGTGGTAAAGAATCTGCCTGCAAATGTGGGAGACATGGGTTCAATCCCTAGTTGGGGAAGATTCCACATGCCCCAGAGCAACTAATAACTGTACACCACAGTTATTGAGCCTGTGCTCTCGAGCTAGGAACTGCAACTCCTGAGCCCACGCACTGCATCTGCTGAAGTCTGAGCACTCTAGAGTCAGTGTTCTGCAAGAAGAGAAGCCACAGCAATGAGAAGCCTAGGCACCGTTAGCTACAGAGTAGCCCCTTTCTCCACAACTAAAGAAAAGCCCGCATAGCAACAAAGACCCAGAACAGTGAAAAAGAAATTAATTAATTAACAAAACACATTCTGAGTTTCAGTTCTGAGCCAATTGTTTGTGGAAATAACTAACTACTTAATGAGGAGCTGAGCGAAGGAAGAGACATCTCTGATCCAGGTTTTTTAAAACAAATGGGTTAGATGAGGTCAGAATAAGGCAGGTCTTGAGAATTGGTTAGTGTTATCTTAAGAATGCGTTTAAATAAAACCAGTTTGGTCCTCAAGCCATCTTATTTTTGAGGTCTTTATTACCATTATGGAGAGAGATTAAACAAATGACCAAGTGAAAAGAGGAGACAGGTGATAATTAAGAGCGGAAAAAATTAATTTTTAAACTTTCAGAAGCCTTGAGTATAGTGATTGCTTTGCTATAACTGAGTATATGAGGACTATTAATTTGTTTTAAAAAGAGAAAGAAAAGTTGTTGGCACATCAAAGAATTAAGCGAAATAATCCCTAATCATATGTTCAAACTATGGTTAGGATGACTCTCAAATAAACTAAAATCTTCCCACCCCTGTAGAGAATGGTGTTTTTCAAGAGACAAGATAGCATCAGGATTATATTTAAATAATTTTTTTTCTTTTCAATTAACCTTCTAATGCTGAACAAATTCAAGTATCCTTATACAGTGCAAGCTAACATGTTACATTTCTCTACCACAAAATGTATGCCGTAGGGAATTAATTCAGTTAAATCCACACGTACAGACTATTTAATGGCCTGTGATACCTCTCTAACTGGTTCTTCAAGGCTGGTCTCATCCTCCTTCTTTCCATTCATTGTTCTGTGCCAGAAGCAACCTTTCCCTCTTGCTTGATCTCTGTGAAATACCAAGCAAGACATCATCAGTTAAAAACTGAAAGTGATAAGAAACTACCAACTACCAGATTTGTTGTAAAAGCAGCTGGTCTGTTTCCTTGTCAGCTGGGGGGGGGGGGTGCAGAAAACAAGATTCCACATCAAATATAATTATTTATAGCAATATTTTCTTTCCCATTTTGTAGAAAATAAAAGATATGAAAAAGCCACAAGGTTCTGCTCTTGTTTTGCATTTTAGTAACGTGCTGGCTGAAGATCTGAAGACAGAGATAAAAGGCTTAAAGGTTCTAGGTAATAAAGACTTCTTCTGGATTTCTTCCGACTTACTTTCCCTTCACAGAGCTACCAGATGAGAGATCTTGGCTATACGCATCAGCTCTAGCAAAGCTGCTCTTCAGGGGAAACTTCCCACTGGAGCTTCCACCTCTCCTTTCATCATCCCTCCTTTGTTGGTAGGATATGTGTTGGTACAGCCTTTTGAAAATAGTTTAAAAATTTAAAACACACATACTTCTTGATCTTAACATTGCATGAATGTTTCTGTAGGATTGATTTTTGAGACGGGGGAAAGCAGCCCCTGATGTCCAGGAACTGGCCTTACAAAGGGAAGCCTTGATGGTGCTGATTGTTTGCCTGGCACCCACAGCTAGACGGAAGTGTTCTTCTGTTGGACATTTTAAAAATCTCATAGAACACTAACACTGCCCAAGGTCACTTGGTGACTGTGATGGAGTGAGACCAAAGCAAAACAAAACAAAAAAGATAGCTTCCTGGAGTTTTACCCAAAATTGCCAAACCAAAACCCAAATTCTGTGTTTTCAAATGCCCTCTTACTGAGATCCCTCATGGTTCATCATGATGCATGATCTCCCTTATTGCAACAAGCAATAAACCCAAATTACTTTCTGGGGGTCTTCAGTGGAAGGGCAGAAACAGCTCTTTGAGAAAGAATATTGCTTACAGCAATATTTGTAATAGCAAAAATTGGATCCAACCTATTCAGAAATATGAAAATGATTTGACATATTATAAATACATCCATTTTATGAAATAGGCCTTGAATAAGTTGGATGCATAATTTTTGGAATGGGGAAAAGACTGTCTAAGCTATGCTGTTGTTTGGAGGAAACGGGGAAGCAACTTAAATAAAATCACAAAAAAATAGGATACTGTTCTCTGTTTAAGAAAAAAATCTGTGTGTGTGGTGTATATACAGAAAAAGTTCTGAAAGAATGCACATCAAACTCTTTAACAGTACCATGAGGAAGCAGTTAAAAAGAAATTTTCATATTTCATGTTACTCACATCTATATTGTTTTAATTCTGACAAAGTTCTGTAATTTTTAGAAAGGACTATAATTTTTATTTTTTAGCTTATTTTTTATACTGGAGTATATTTGATTTACAGTGTTGTGTTAGTTTCAAATATACAGCAAAGGATTTATACATATACCTGTATCTATTCTTTTTCACCTTTTTCACGTATGGGACTATTGAGTAGCGATCCCTGTTGATTATCTATTTTATATGTAGTAATGTTTATATGTTAACCCTATCCGCCTAATTTATCCCCCCATTTCTCTTTGGTAACTATAAATTTGTTTTCTAAGACTGTTTTCCATAATGGCTGTACCAATTTACATTTCCACCAACAGTGTAGGAGCATTCTCTTTTCTCTACCCTCTCTCCAGCATTTATTGTTTGTAGACTTTTTGATGATTACCATTTTCTGACCTGTGTGACATGATACCTCCTTGTAGTTCTGATTTACACATCTCTAATAATTAGTGATGCTGAGCATTTTTTTCGTGTGCTTTTTGGCCATCTGTGTGTCTTCTTTGGAGAAATGTCTTTAGATCTCCTTTCTGTTTTTATTGGATTTTTTAGTTTCTGATATTGAACTGCATGATGTGATTGTATATTTTGTCAGATACATTTTTTTGCAAATATGTTGTCCCATTTTGTAGTTGTCTTTTCATTTTGTGTATGATTTTCTTTGCTGTCCAAAAGTTTTTAAGTTTAATTGCTGCTAAGTTGCTGCCAAGTCACGTCAGTTATGTCTGACTCTGTGCGACCCCATAGATGGCAACCAACCAGGCTCCTATCCCTGGGATTCTCCAGGCAAGAACACTAGAGTGGGTTGCCATTTCCTTCTCCAATGCATGAATGTGAAGTTGCTCAGTTGTGTTGGACTCTTTGCGACCCCATGGACTGCAGCCCACCAGGCTCCAGGCTTAAGTTTAATTAGGTGCCATTTATTTATTTATTTATTTTTTCATTTCTCTCAGAAGTGGATCCAGGGAGATATTGCTGTGATTTGTGTCAAAGAGTGTTCTGACTATGTTTTCCTCTAAGACTTTTAGACCGTCTGATCTCACATTTAGGTCTTTAATCTATTTTGAGTTTATTTTGGGGTATGGTATTAGAGAATGTTCTAACTAATTTTTTTACATGTAGTTGTTCAGGTTTCCCAGCCACTTACTGAAGAGATTATCCTTTCTCCATTGTGTACTCTTGCCTACTTTGTTGTAAATTAATTCACCAGAGATGCATGGATTTATTTCTGGACTATTTTATCCTATTCCATTGATTCATGTGTCCGTTTGTATTCCAGTACCATACTATATACATGACTATATTGTTGCTGTTCAGCCACTCAGTCAGGTTCAACTCTTTGCGACCCCGTGGACTGCAGCATGCCAAGCTTCCCTGTCCTTCACCGTCTCCTGGAGCTTGCTCAAACTCCTGTCCATTGAGTCAGTGATGACATCCAACCATCCCATTGACTGTCATGCCCTTCTGCTCCTGCCTTCAATCTTTCCCAGAATCAGGGTATTTTCCAATGGGTCAGTTCTTCGCATTAGGTGGCCAAATTATTGGAGTTTCAGCTTCAGTATCAGTCCTTCCAATAAATATTCACAGTTGATTTTGTTTAAGATTCACTGGTTTGATCTCCTTGCAGTCCAGGGAACTCTCAAGAGTCTTCTCCAACACCACAGTTCAAAAGCATCAAGTCTTCAGCGCTCAGCCTTCTGTATGGCCCAGCTCTCACATCCATATATGACTACTTGAAAAACCATAGCTTTGACTATATGGACCTTCGTTGGCAAAGTGATGTCTCTGCTTTCCAATATGCTGTCTAGGTTTGTCGTAGCTTTTCTTCCAAGAAGCAAATGTCTTTGAATTTCATGGCTGCAGTCACCATCTGCAGTGATTTTGGTGTGCAAGAAAATAAAGTCTGTCACCATTTCCATTGTTTCCCCATCTATTTGCCATGAAGTGATAGGACCAGATGCCATGATCTTTGTTTTTTGAATGTTGAGTTTTAAGTCAGCTTTTTCACTCTCCTCTTTTACTTTCATCAAGAGGCTCTTTAGTTCCTCTTCACTTTCTGCCATAAGGGTGGTGTCATCTGCATATCTGAGGTTATTGATTTTTCTCCCGGCAATCTTGATTCCAGCTTCTGCTTCATCCAGCCTGGCATTTCACATGATGTACTCTGCATAGAAGTTAAATAAGCAGAGTGACAATATACAGGCTTGACGTACTCCTTTCCCAATTTGGAACCAGTCTCTTGTTCCATGTCCAGTTCTAACTGTTGCTTCTTGACCTGCATACAGATTTCTCAGGAGGCAGGTGAGAAGGTCTGGTAAACCCATCTCTTGAAAAATTTTCCACAGTTTGTTGTGATCCACACAGTCAAAGGTTTCAGTGTAGTCATTGAAGCAGAAGTCAAGAAGCAGAATTTCTGGAATTCTCTTGGTTTTTCTATGATCTAATGGATGGTAGTAATTTGATCTTTGGTTCCTCTGCCTTTTCTAAATCCAGCTTGAACATCTGGAACTTCTCAGTTCACATACTGTTGAAGCCTAGTTTGGAGAATTTTGAGTGTTACTTTACTAGCATGTGAAATGAGTGCAATTGTGCAGTACTTTGAACATTCTTTGGCATTGCCCTTCTTTGGGATTGGAACGAAAACTGAGCTTTTCCAGTCCTGTGACCACTGCTGAGTTTTCCAAATTTGCTGGCATATTGAGTGCAGCACTTTAACAGCATCATCTTTTAGGATATGAAATAGCTCAACTGGAATTCCATCACCTCCACTAATTTTGTTCATAGCAATGCTTTCTAAGGCCCACTTGACTTCCGCACTCCAGGATGTCTGGCTCTAGGAGAATGATCACACACCATCATGATTATCTCTGTCATTAAGATCTGTTTTGTATAGTTCTATGTATTCTTGCCACTTCTTCTTAATAACTTCTGCTTCTGTTGATTACTATAGCTTTATAGTGTAGTCCGAAGTCAGGGAGCTTCATTCCTCCAGCTCTGTTTTCTTCCTCAATATTACTTTGGCTATTCAGGGGTCTTTTGTATTTATAGACAAATTTTAAGATTTTTTTTGTACTACGTTTGCAAAAAAAAAAAATGCTATTGGCAATTTGTTAGGGGTTGCATTGAATCTGTAGATTACCTTGGGTAAGATAGTTATTTTAACAATATTGTTTCTTCTAATCCAAGAACATGATATGTCTTTCCATCTGTTTTTGTTGTCTTGATTTCTTTCATCAGTGTCTTATAGTTTTCAGAGTACAGAGTACTTACCTCCTTAGGTAAATTTACTCCTAGGCATTTTATTATTTTTGATGTGATGGTAAATATGATTGCTTCCTTAATTTCTCTTTAAATCTTTTGTTAGTGTATATAAATGCAGCAGGTTTCTGTTTATTAATTTTGTATCCTGCAAGTTTGCCAGATACATTGAAAATAAAATAGTTTTCTGGTAGCATCTTTAGGATATTCTTTTCTGTATGTGTGAGTTAAGTTTTATTTGGGCAAAATGAGGACTGTAGCCTGGGAGGCAGCATCTCAGATAGCTCTGAGAGACTGTCCCAAAGTGGCAGTGGGAGAAAGACAATATATAAAGTTTTGGTGAAGGGGGAGTTCAATACCATGACTTTTCATTTTACGAAAGGCTTTTTGTTAATCATGAGGATCTGATATCACCATGAAGGGATTTAGTGCTTCTCTAGATATGAGGAGATGCAAGGATTGAGATCATAAAATCTGTTCCAAAAAACTTCCAACTATCTAAAGACCTGTCCCACCAGACTCCCTGGAGCACAGAATGCATCACTCCACCCTGAACTCCCTCCAGGGTTGTTGAAGGTCAACAGCTATAGCAGAATGGGGTTCAGTCTCCATAGAGCCAGATGGCAAACGCGTTTGTTGTTCAGTCGTTTGCAATGCTCTTGTTAAGTGCCAATTTGTAGTTGATACGGCCCCCTTGTGGTCATAAATCCGACCATACTTTGGCGGGCATTTCATGACCATTTTGTCCCACGTTGCTGGGAAGGCTCGTTCCTGGTTCTAAAGAAGGTTTTTGTTGATAAGATACTCAATGTGCTATTAGTGGACGAGGTCTTTTTTTTTTTTTTTTTTTAACTTTACAATACTGTATTGGTTTTGCCATACATTGACTTGAATCTGCCATGAGTGTACATGTGTTCCCCATCCTGAACCCCCCTCCCACCTCCCTCCCCATCCCATCCCTCTGGGTCATCCCAGTGCACCAGCCCCGAGCACCCTGTATCATGCATCAAACCTGGACTGGTGATTCATTTCACATATGATATTTTACATGTTTCAATGCCATTCTCCCATATCATCCAGCCCTCACCATCTCCCACAGAGTCCAAAAGACTGTTCAATACATCTGTGTCTCTTTTGCTGTCTTGCATACAGGGTTATCGTTACCTTCTTTCTAAATTCCATATATATGTGTTAGAATACTGTATTGGTGGTTTTCTTTCTGGCTTACTTCACTCTCTATAATAGGCTCCAATTTCATCCACCTCATTAGAACTGATTCAAATGTATTCTTTTTAGTGGCTGAGTAATATTCCATTGTGTATATGTATTCTTTTCACAGCTTTTTTATCCGTTCATCTGCTGATGGACATCTAGGTTGCTTCCATGTCCTGGCTATTATAAACAGGGCTGCGATGAACATTGAGGTACATGTGTCTCTTTCAATTCTGGTTTCCTCAGTGTGTATGCCCAGCAGTGGGATTGCTGGGTCATAAGGCAGTTCTATTTCCAGTTTTTAAAGGAATTTCCACACTGTTCCCCATAGTGGCTGTACTAGTTTGCATTCCCACCAACAGTGTAGGAGGGTTCCCTTTTCTCCACACCCTCTCCAGCATTTATTGCTTGTAGACTTTTGGATCACAGCCATTCTGACTGGTGTGGAATGGTACCTCATTGTGGTTTTGATTTGCATTTCTCTGATAATGAGTGATGTTGAGCATCTTTTCATGTGTTTGTTACCCATCTATATGTCTTCTTTGGAGAAATGTCTGTTTAGTTCTTTGGCCCACTTCTTAATTGGGTCTTTTATTTTTCTGGAATTGACCTGCAGGAGTTGCTTGTATATTTTTGAGATTAATTCTTTGTTCGTTGTTTTGTTTGCTATTATTTTCTCCCATTCTGAAGGCTGCCTTTTCACCTTGCTTATAGTTTCCTTTGTTGTGCAGAAGCTTTTAATTTTAATTAGGTCCCATTTTTTTTATTTTTGCTTTTATTTCCAATATTCTGGGAGGTGGGTCATAGAGGATCCTGCTGTGGTTTATGTCGGAAAGTGCTTTGCCTATGTTTTTCTCTAGGAGTTTAATAGTTTCTGGTCTTACGTTTAGATCTTTAATCCATTTTGAGTTTATTTTTGTGTATGATGTTAGAAAGTGTTCTAGTTTCATTCTTTTACAAGTGGTTGACAAGTTTTCCCAGCACCACTTGTTAAAGAGATTGTCTTTTCTCCGTTTTATATTCTTGCCTTCTTTGTCAAAGATAAGGTGTCCATAGGTGCATGGATTTATCTCTGGGCTTTCTATTTTGTTCCATTGATCTATATTTCTGTCTTTGTGCCAGTACCATGCTGTCTTGATGACTGTGGCTTTATAGTAGAGACTGAAGTCAGGCAGGTTGATTCCTCCAGTTCCATTCTTCTCTCTCAAGATTGCTTTGGGTATTTGAGGTTTTTTGTATTTCCATACAAATTGTGAAATTATTTATTCTAGTTCTCTGAAAAATACCATTGGTAGCTTGATAGGGATTACATTGAATCTATAGATTGCTTTGGGTAGTATACTCATTTTCACTATATTGATTCTTCCAATCCATGAACACGGTGTATTTCTCCATCTATTTGTGTCCTCTTTGATTTCTTTCACCAGTGTTTTATAGTTTTCTATATATAGGTCTTTTGTTTCTTTAGGTAGATATATTCCTAAGTATTTTATTCTTTTCATTGCAATGGTGAATGGAATTGTTTCCTTAATTTCTCTTTCTCTTTTCTCGTTGTTAGTGTATAGGAATGCAAGAGATTTTTGTGTGTTAATTTTATATCCTGCAACCTTACTATATTCATTGATTAGGTCTAGTAATTTTCTGCTGGAGTCTTTAGGGTTTTCTATGTAGATGATCATGTCATCTGCAAACAGTGAGAGTTTTACTTCTTCTTTTCCAATCTGGATTACTTTTATTTCT
The DNA here is from genome assembly GCF_001704415.2 of Capra hircus. Lineage (NCBI taxonomy): Eukaryota > Metazoa > Chordata > Mammalia > Artiodactyla > Bovidae > Capra > Capra hircus. The sequence goes on from NC_030814.1 coordinate 23,426,551, forward strand.
TCTTCTGCTCTGATTGCTGTGGCCAAAACTTCCAAAACTATGTTGAATAGTAGTAGTGAGAGTGGGAACCCTTATCTTGTTCCTGACTTTTAGGGGAAATGCTTTCAATTTTTCACCATTGAGGATAATGTTTGCTGAGGGTTTGTCATATATAGCTTTTATTATGTTGAGCTATGTTCCTTCTATGCCTGCTTTCTGGGGGGTTTTTATCATAAGTGGATGTTGAATTTTGTCAAAGGCTTTCTCTGCATCTATTGAGATAATCATATGGTTTTTATTTTTCAATTTGTTAATGTGATGTATTACATTGATTGATTTGTGGATATTGAAGAATCCTTGCATCCCTTGGATAAAGCCCACCTAGTCATGATGTATGATTTTTTGAATATGTTGTTGGATTCTGATTGCTAGAATTTTGTTAAGGATTTTTGCATCTATGCTCATCAGTGATATTGACCTGTAGTTTTCTTATTTTGTGGCATCTTTGTCAGGTTTTGGTATTAGGGTGATGGTGGCCTTATAGAATGAGTTTGGAAGTTTACTTTCCTCAGCAATTTTCTGGAAGAGTTTGAATAAGATAGGTGTTAGTTCTTTAAATTTTTGGTAGAATTCAGCTGTGAAGCCGTCTGGTCCTGGGCTTTTGTTTCTTGGAAGATTTCTGATTACAGTTTCAATTTCCATGCTTGTGATGAGTCTGTTAAGATTTTCTATTTCTTCCTGGTTAAGTTTTGGAAAGTTGTACTTTTCTATGAATTTGTCCATTTCTTCCACGTTGTCCATTTTATTTGCATATACTTGCTGATAATACTCTCTTATTATCCTTTGTATTTCTGTGTTGTCCATTGTGATCTCTCCATTTTCATTTCTAATTATGTTGATTTGATTTTTCTCCCTTTGTTTCTTGATGAGTCTGGCTAATGGTTTGTCAATTTTATTTATCTTCTCAAAGAACCAGCTTTTGTTTTTGTTGATTTTTGCTATGGTCTCTTGTTTCTTTGCATTTATTTCTGCCCTAACTTTTAAGATTTCTTTCCTTCTACTAACCCTGAGGTTTATAATTTCTTCCTTTTCAAGTTGCTTTAGGTGTAGAGTTAGGTTATTTATTTGACTTTTTTCTTATTTCTTGAGCTAAGCCTATATTGCTATGAACCTTCCCTTAGCACTGCTTTTACAGTGTCCCATAGGTTTTGGGTTGTTGTGTTTTCATTTTCATTCATTTCTATGCATATTTTGATTTCTTCTGTGATTTGTTGGTTATTCAGAAGCATGTTGTTCAGCCTCCATATGTTGGGATTTTTAATAGTTTTTTCCCTGTAATTGACATCTAATCTTACTGCATTGTGGTCGGAGAAGATGCTTGGAATGATTTCAATTTTTTTGAATTTACCAAGGCTAGATTTATGGCCCAGGGTGTGATCTATCCTGGAGAAGGTTCTGTGTGCACTTGAGAAAAAGGTGAAATTCATTGTTTTGGGGTGAAATGTCCTATAGATATCAATTAGGTCTAACTGGTCTATTGTATCATTTAAAGTTTGTGTTTCCTTGTTAATTTTCTGTTTAGTTGATCTATCCATAGATGTGAGTGAGGTATTAAAGTCTCCCACTATTATTGTGTTATTGTTAATTTCCCCTTTCATACTTGTTAACATTTGTCTTACATATTGTGGTGCTCCTATGTTGGGTGCATATATATTTATGATTGTTTTATCTTCTTCTTGGATTGATCCTTTGACATTATGTAGTGTCCTTCTTTGTCTCTTTTCACAGCCTTTGTTTTAAAGTCTATTTTATCTGATACGAGTATTGCTACTCCTGCTTTCTTTTGATCTCTATTTGCATGGAATATCTTTTCCAGCCCTTCACTTTCAGCCTGTATGTGTCCCTTGTTTTGAGTTGGGTCTCTTGTAGACAACATATATAGGGGTCTTGTTTTTGTATCCAGTCAGCCAGTCTTTGTCTTTTGGTTGGGGCATTCAACCCATTTACATTTAAGGTAATTATTGATAAATATGATCCCATTGCCATTTACTTTATTGTTTTGGGTTCGAGTTTATACACCCTTTCTGTGTTTCCTGTCTAGAGAAGATCCTTCAGCATTTGTTGGAGAGCTGGTTTGGTGGTGCTGGATTCTGTCAACTTTTGCTTGTCTGTAAAGCTTTTGACTTCTCCTTCATATTTGAATGAGATCCTTGCTGGGTACAGTAATCTGGGCTGTAGGTTATTTTCTTTCATCACTTTAAGTATGTCATTCCCTTCTGGCCTGAAGAGTTTCTATTGAAAGATCAGCTGTTATCCTTATGGGAATCCCTTGTGTGTTATTTGTTGTTTTTCCCTTGCTGCTTCTAATGTTTGTTCTTTGTCTTTGATCTTTGTTAATTTGATTAATATGTCCCTGGTGGCTCAGACGGTAAAGCATCTGTCTACAATGCAGGAGACCCAGGTTCGATCCCTGGGTTGGGAGGATCCCCTGGAGAAGGAAATGGCAATCCACTCCAGTACTGTTGCCTGGAAAATCCCATGGACAGAGAAGCCTGGTAGGCTACAGTCCATGGGGTTGCAAAGAGTTGGAAACGACTTCACTTTCACTTTCACTTTGAGGTGGAAAAGGAATACATCAAGGCTGTATATTGTCACCATGCTTTAGAGTACATCATAAGAAATACTGGGCTGGAAGACGCACAAATTGGAATCAAGATTGCCGGGAAAAATATCAATAACCTCAGATATGCAGATGATACCACCCTTAGGGCAGAAAGTGAAGAGGAACTAAAAAGCCTCTTGATGAAAGTGAGAGTGAAAAAGTTGGCTTAAAGCTCAACATTCAGAAACTGAAAATCATGGCATCTGGTCCCATCACTTCATGGCAAATAGATAGGGAAACAGTGGAAACAGTGTCAGACTTTATATTGGGGGGCTCCAAAATCTCTGCAGATGGTGATTGCAGCCATGAAATTAAAAGATGCTTACTCCTTGGAAGGAAAGTTATGACCAACCTAGATAGCATATTCAAAAGCAGAGACATTACTTTGCCTACAAAGGTCTGTCTAGTCAAGACTATGGTCTTTCCTGTGGTCACGTATGGATGTGAGTACTGGACTGTGAAGAAGGCTAAGCGCCGAAGAATTGATGGTTTTGAGCTGTGGTGTTGGAGAAGACTCTTGAGAGTCCTTTGGACTGCAAGGGGATCCAACCAGTCCATTCTGAAGGAGATCAGCCCTGGGCGTTCTTTGGCAGGAATGATGCTAAAGCTGAAACTCCAGTACTTTGACTACCTCATGCGAAGAGTTGACTCATTGGAAAAGACTCTGATACTGGGAGGGATTGGGGGCAGAAGGAAAAGGGGACGACAGAGGATGAGATGGCTGGATGGCATCACTGACTCAATGGACGTGAGTCTGTGTGAACTCCGGGAGTTGGTGATGGACAGGGAGGCCTGGCGTACTGCGATTCATGGGGTCGCAAAGAGTCGAACACGACTGAGTGACTGAACTGAACTGAATTGCAAAATATATCTAAGACTTTCTCTGGAGCTGTTGCGGACAGTGTGGGGTCCGTTCATTTTCAGATAATTCCTTGGTCCAGCTTGTACTTCTCACAGTCCATAGGCCCCTTCCTATGTAGTCAGTGTTAACTACAGGGTTTTAATCTATTGCACCTGTCACTTCCAAAGCAGTTCACTCTGCTTATTTTAGCTTCTTCTATTTGCTGGTCGCTTCAGGGTCTAATTTCCGCTCTGACACAAGGGGTGCGGTGGTGTTCTCGTTTTTTTAGGCACGCTTGTTCAGTCATGCTTTGGGGAAGGAGGAAAACTGCAAACAAATATCACTGGCATGTGTTCACAGTGATTCAGCCACGCTGGGTTTGCCCCCGCTCACGGTGTGTGTGCTTTCCCAGTCTACACTGCTCAGACTCTAGGTTACTCTGCTGGGAACTATCTGATGCGGGCCCTGGTTTGCATGCACTTCCCAGGTCTAAACCGCTCAGGTTCAGGTTCTCAGGGTACTCCACAAAGGCCCAGACTTGGTTGGGCCTGTGTTTTGCGCCCGTCCCAGGTCCAAGCAGCTCAGGTGACCAGATCCTTAGCGTGCGTAGTCACCCCCCAGTTGAAGGCTGCTACTTATCACCTCCCCCTTCCCAGGCACTCAGTTTTCTAGGTGTACAACGGGCACACCTTCTCAAGTGTGCCATATGTCACTTCTGGGAAGCTGATCTCTGGCAGCAACCGTCCTGGTGGATGTGAACAGTCCAGAATCCCAAGAAGTCTTGATTAGCAAAGAAGTCTGCTTGCAGTTTGGTACAGGATGCCTCTCTGGGGCCGCGGTTGCCCCCTTCCAGCTCTGGCTGCCCTCGCCTGCCTGTCTCTGGCAACGGATGGGCCTGTCGATAGCCAGCTAGCTCTGCTCAGTCCTTTGTTCTGTGAGCATGCCTGATGGTGGTTAGGGCTTTTCGCAGGATATCAGGATAGCTATCCCACAGTCTGGGTTGCTGTCTCAAGCTAGTTCCCTCAGATTGCCCCCAAGGCATTCAGGCCTGGTCCTTATCCTAAGCAATGCCTCTGGCTCCTCCCTGTCCCTCCCCCACTTGCTAGTGGGGGATGTGAGCTTCTGGGCTGTGGCACCACTGGGAGTTGCTGTTAGGCACGTAATCTGTGGGGTTTAATTATTTATTTATTTTTCCTCCCAGTTATTTTGCCCTCTGAGATTCCAAGGCTCGCCAGAGACCCACTAAAGAGAGTGTTTCCTGGTGTTTGGAAATGTCTCTCTCTTTTAAGACTTCCTTGTTCCCTACCTCTTTTGTCTCTCTTTTTATCTTTTATATTTTGTCCTACCTCATTTCAAAGACAATGGTCTGCTTTTCTGGGTGCCTGATATTCTCTGCCAGCATTCAGAAGTTGTTCTGTGGAATTTGCTCAGCGCTCAAATGTTCCTTCAATGAATTTGTGGGGGATAAAGTGGTCTCCCGTCCTATTCCTCCACCATCTTAGGACTGCCTCTGGACTAGGTGTTAATAGTCAAAGATCTCTGGACACCTGTCTACTAGTTATGGTCCAGGAAAGTATTCCCTCTCATTGCATCTTTTCATACATAGAGTTACACTATTACAATCACTGATCATATATCAAGCTATATATTTGATCAACTGCTTCAAGTCTAGTCATCATTTTCATTGGAGGCTCAGTAATATACTTGGTAATACAAGAAATAATGTGAAACAAGCAAAATACAAACGGTATGCTGCTGCTGCTGCTGCTAAGTCGCTTCAGTCGTGTCAGACTCTGTGCAACCCCATGAACTGCAGCCCACCAGGCTCCTCTGTCCCTGGGATTCTCTAGGCAAGAACACTGGAGTGGGTTGCCATTTCCTTCTCCAATGCATGAAACTGAAAAGTGAAAGTGAAGTAGCTCGGTTGTGTCCAACTCTTCGCGACCCCATCGACTGTAGCCCACCAGGACCCTCCGTCCATGAGACTTTCCAGGCAGCAGTACTGGAGTGGGTTGCCATTGCCTTCTCTGACAAACAGTACAGTGGAATTAAAAGTAAATATTTTAGCCATGAGCCTCTGACACTGCTTTTTTTAAAAGATCGTCAAGACTAGGGAAGAGAAGGCAATGGCAACCCACTCCAGTATTCTTGCCTGGAAAATCCCATGGACAGAGGAGCCTGGTAGGCTGCAGTCCTTGGGGTCGCTAAGAGTCAGATACGACTGAGCGACTTCACTTTCACTTTTCACTTTCATGCATTGGAGGAGGAAATGGCAACCCACTCCAGTGTTCTTGCCTGGAGAATCCCAGGGATGGGGGAGCCAGGTGGGCTGCCGTCTATGCAGTCGCACAGAGACGGACATGACTGAAGCGACTTAGCAGCAGCAGCAGGTATGAAACTATAGCTTTCAGTTTGAATTATAGCACAGATATCTCCCTGAGATACTGTAAGGTGTCAAGCGCCTTGCAATTGTGTAACAATGCCTTTCTTATCATAGAGATCTCAGAATTCAATAGGCTAATAGCCCAGTTACTATCATTTAAAGCTTATGAAAGTTGTTAAGGCTTCAGTTCAGTTCAGTTAAGTTCAGTCGCTCAGTCGTGTCTGACTCTTTGCGACCCCATGAATTACAGCACGCCAGGCCTCCCTGTCCATCACCAACTCCTGGAGTTCACTCAAACTCACATCCGTTGAGTCGGTGATGCCATCCAGCCATCTCATCCTCTGTCGTCCCCTTCTCCTCCTGCCCTCAATCCCTCCCAGCATCAGAGTCTTTTCCAATGAGTCAACTCTTCGCATGAGGTGGCCAAAGTACTGGAGTTTCAGCTTTAGCATCATTCCTTCCAAAGAACACCCAGGACTGATCTCCTTCAGAATGGACTGGTTGGATTCCCTTGCAGTCCAAGGGACTCTCAAGAGTCTTTTCCAACACCACAGTTCAAAACCATCAATTCTTCAGTGCTCAGCTTGCTTCACAGTCCAACTCTCACATCCATACATGACCACTGGACAAACCATAACCTTGACTAGACGGACCTTTGTTGGCAAAGTAATGTCTCTGCTTTTGAATATGCTATCTAGGTTGGGGTTGCTCCTCCCGGCCGCTGCCCCTGGCCTTGGGTGCAGGGTGGCTCCTCTCGGCCGTTCCTGCACCGTCACAGCCTGGCACTCTCAGCTGCTGCCCCGACCTTGGATGTGGGGAGCAACCCCACGCCCGAGGCCAGGGGCAGCAGCTGGGAGAAGCAACGCCACGTCCAAGGAGTGGTGGCTGCCCGGGTGCAGGAGGGCCTAGAGGAGCTATCCCACGTTGAAGGTCAGGAAGGGCGGCGGTGAGGAGATACCCCTCATCCAAGGTAAGGAGCAGCGGCTGCGCTTTGCTGGAGCAGCCATTAAGAGATACCCCATGCCCAAGGTAAGAGAAACCCAAGTAAGATGGTAGGTGTTGCAGGAGGGCATCAGAGGGCAGACACACTGAAACCATACTCACAGAAAAGTAGTAAATGTAATCACACTAGGGCCACAGCCTTGTCTAACTCAGTGAAACTAAGCCTTGCCCACGGGGCCACACAAGATGAGCGGGTCATGGTGGAGAGGTCTGACAGAATGTGGTCCACTGGAGAAGGGAATGGCAAACCACTTCAGTATTCTTGCCTTGAGAACCCCATGAACAGTATGAAAAGGCAAAATGATAGGATACTGAAAGAGGAACTCCCCGGGTCAGTAGGTGCCCAATATGCTACTGGAGATCAGTGGAGAAATAACTCCAGAAAGAATGAAGGGATGGAGCCAAAGCAAAAACAATACCCAGCTGTGGATGTGACTGGTGATAGAAGCAAGGTCCGATGCTGTAAAGAGCAATACTGCATAGGAACCTGGAATGTCAGGTCCATGAATCAAGGCAAATTGGAAGTGGTCAAACAAGAGATGGCAAGGGTGAATGTCGACATTCTAGGAATCAGCGAACAAAAATGGACTGGAATGGGTGAATTTAACTCAGATGACCATTATATCTACTACTGCAGGCAAGAATCCTTCAAAAGAAATGGAGTAGCCATCATGGTCAACAAAGGAGTCCGAAATGCAGTACTTGGATGCAATCTCAAAAACGACAGAATGATCTCTGTTCGTTTCCAAGGCAAACCATTCAATAGCACAGTAATTCAAGTCTATACCGCAAACATAACGCTGAACAAGCTGAAGTTGAACGGTTCTATGAAGACCAATAAGATCTTTTAGAAGTAATACCCAAAAAAAGATGTCCTTTTCATTATGAGGGACTGGAATGTTAAGTAGGAAGTCAAGAAACACCTGGAGTAACAGGCAAATTTGGCCTTGGAATGCAGAATGAAGCAGGGCAAAGACTAATAGAGTTTTGCCAAGAAAATGCACTGGTCATAGCAAACACCCTCTTTCAACAACACAAGAGAAGGCTCTACATATGGACATCACCAGATGGTCAACACCAAAATCAGACTGATTATATTCTTTGCAGCCAAAGATGGAGACGCTATACAGTCAACAAAAACAAGACCAGGAGCTGACTGTGGCTCAGATCATGAACTCCTTATTACCAAATTCAGACTTAAATTGAAGAAAGTAGGGAAAACTGCTAGACCATTCAGGTATGACCTAAATCAAATCCCTTATGATTATACAGTGGAAGTGAGAAATAGATTTAAGGGCCTAGATCTGATAGATAGAGTACCTGATGAAATATGGAATGAGGTTCATGACATTGTACAGGAGACAGGGATCAAGATCATCCCCATGGAAAAGAAATACAAAAAAGCAAAATGGCTGTCTGGGGAGGCCTTACAAATAGCTGTAACAAGAAGAGAGGCAAAAAGCAAAGGAGAAAAGGAAAGATATAAGCATCTGAATGCAGAGTTCCAAAGAATAGCAAAAAGAGATAAGAAAGCTTTCTTCAGCGTTCAATGCAAAGAAATAGAGGAAAACAACAGAATGGGAAAGACTAGAGATCTCTTCAAGAAAATGAGAGATACCAAGGGAACATTTCATGCAAAGATGGGCTCAATAAAGGACAGAAATGGTATGGACCTAACAGAAGCAGAAGATATTAAGAAGAGGTGGCAAGAATACACAGAAGAACTGTACAGAAAAGATCTTCATGACCCAGATAATCATGATGGTGTGATCACTCATATAGAGCCAGACATCGTGGAATGTGAAGTCAAGTGGGCCTTAGAAAGCATCACTACGAACAAAGCTAGTGGAGGTGATGGCATTTCAGTTGAGCTATTTCAAATCCTGAAAGATGATGCTGTGAAAGTGCTGCACTCAATATGCCAGCAAATTTGGAAAACTCAGCAGTGGCCACAGGACTGGAAAACGTCAGTTTTCATTCCAATTCCAAAGAAAGGCAATGCCAAAGAATGCTCAAACTACCGCACAATTGCACTCATCTCACATGCTAGTAAAGTAATGCTCAAAATTGTCCAAGCCAGGCTTCAGGAATACATGAACCGTGAACTCCCTGATGTTCAAGCTGGTTTTAGAAAAGGCAGAGGAACCAGAGATCAAATTGCCAACATCTGCTGGATCATCAAAAAAGCAAGAGAGTTCCAGAAAAACATCTATTTCTGCTTTATTGACTATGCCAAAGCCTTTGACTGTGTGGATCACAATAAACTGTGGAATATTCTGAAAGAGATGGGAATACCAGACCACCTGACCTGCCTCTTGAAAAATCTGTATGCAGGTCAGGAAGCAACAGTTAAAACTGGACATGGAACAACAGACTGGTTCCAAATAGGAAAAGGAGCACGTCAAGGCTCTATATTGTCACCCTGGTTATTTAACTTATTTGCAGAGTACATCATGAGAAACGCTGGACTGGAAGAAACACAAGCTGGAATCATGATTCCCGGGAGAAATATCAATAACCTCAGATATGCAGATGACACCACCCTTATGGCAGAAAGTGAAGAGAAACTAAAAGGCCTCTTGGTGAAAGTGAAAGTGGAGAGTGAAAAAATTGGCTTAAAGCTCAACATTCAGAAAATGAAGATCATGGCATCCAGTCCCATCACTTCATGGGAAATAGATGGGGAAACAGTGGAAACAGTGTCAGACTTTATTTTTTGGGCTCCAAAATCACTTCAGATGGTGACTGCAGTCATGAAATTAAAAGACTCTTACTATTGGAAGGAAAGTTATGACCAACCTAGATAGCATATTAAAAAGCAGAGACATTACTTTGCCCACTAAGGTCTGTCTAGTCAAGGCTATAGTTTTTCCAGTAGTCATGTATGGATGTGAGAGTTGGACTGTGAAGAAGGCTGAGTGCCAAAGAATTGATGCTTTTGAACTGTGGTGTTGGAGAAGACTCTTGAGAGTCCCTTGGACTGCAAGGAGATCCAACCAGTCCATTCTGAAGGAGATCAGCCCTAGGAAATCTTTGGAAGGAATGATGCTAAAGCTTAAGCTCCAGTACTTTGGCCACCTCATGCAAAGAGTCAACTCATTGGAAAAGACTCTGATGCTGGGAGGGATTGGGGGCAGGAGGATAAGGGGACGTCAGAGGATGAGATGGCTGGATGGCATCACTGACTCGATGGACGTGAGTCTGAGTGAACTCCGGGAGTTGGTGATGGACAGGGAGGCCTGGCGTGCTGCGATTCATGGGGTCGCAAAGAGTTGGACACGCCTGAGCAACTGAACTGAACTGATCTAGGTTGGTCGTAACTTTCCTTCCCAGGCGTAAGTTTCTTTTAATTTCATGGCTGCAATCACCACCTGCAATGATTTTGGAGCTCCCCAAAATAAAGTCTGACACTGTTTCCTCTATTTCCCCATCTATTTCCCATGTGAAGGCTTAGATATGGTCAGTTATATCCTCCAACTCCACTGAAGGCACATGCATGTGCACACACACACACACACACACACACACACACACAAGCTGCTAAATGGTCATACCAGGAGAATACAGTTCTTTGACCCATTGAGGTCATACCAATGGTAGATTGGTTAGGGTTACCTCTAATTCATTAACATGTATGACCTTTAAATTCATGGGAATCCCAGGCTACACCTTCATATCCATCCCTGTAGATGTGAAGGCCATAAATTAGTGCTGCAAATCCAGAGTTCCATACCGATCACTCTCTCTAAGGTTAATAATAGACATAGTTCATAAAGCACCCAGCCTTGTTTCATAATTACCAGGTAGATCATTTTATGTTTAGAATCGTTACATCTGCAAACAGTGACAGTTCTTCTTTTCTAGTTTGGATTCCTTCTATTTCTTTTTCATCTCTGATTGTCATGGCTTCCAAAGCTATGTTGAATATAAGCGGAAGAGAAAGGACTGTAATTTTTAAAATTGTCTTCTCAATAAACAAATGCCATATGATCATATATATGATGTGTGTATGTGCATTATATATGTTAAGGTGATAGATATACTTTTGTGTGCATCTGCTATTTCATGTACATCACAGAAAACATCCCCATGAACTGCTGTAGGCCTTCCTCAGTATTTGTAATAGCTACATAACATTTCATAATAAAGATGCTCAGAATTTATTCATCCATTCTTATATTGATAGACATTTCTTTTTTGTACTTTTTCAGTCACTATTTATCTATATTTTGTGTCTATTTGAGCTGCTATGTATATCTCCTTGCATGTGTAGTCAGTTTTCCCCTATGGCATAGTGATGGGATTTAAGGGCCAAAGGGCAACGGCTCTTCTCAATTTTGATATATATTGATAGAGTGTTCCTCAAATTAATTCGTAATTCTACTATCAGATAGAATACTTTTTCCCCTGAATCCCTGTGACCAATAGGTATCACCTCTCTGTAAATTATGCCAAATATATATAACATAATACCTATTTTTACATTATTTTGCATTTCCTTTCATAAAAGTAGTTGGCCATTTGTTTATTAGAACATTTGAATTTACGTTTTGATGAACTGCCTCCAATAGCCTTTGTTTTTCCATTTTTAATTATTTTGTTAATAACATGAATTCTTTGTATGTTATAGATAAATCTTGATAGATAATTTGAAATCTTAAAGAATATTTTCTCTTCTATTTACTTTGGGTTTGATATCTTTCTATTTTAAGATATTTAAAACGGTTAAGTGTGTATTACTTTTCTCTAATGGTTTATCTTGATTAAAATATTACCTCTAGTACCTCCACATGTACTCTTTTAAGTTTTCTTTTAAAATTTGTATTGTTCTCACATTCATGTTTTAATTCCACCTGGAATTATGTTCTGCTTTTTACAAAAGTTAAAGGATGATTCCATTTTCTTCCAAATAACCTATGCTGCCACTTATTTAAAATGTACTCTTCCCCCAACCAATTGGTAAACCATCTTTGATATATTCGAGTGCCACATATACTGGTAAGCAACCCTCCTGCCAATGCAGGAGACATAAGAGAAGGGGATTTTATCCTGGGTTGGGAAGATTCCCTGCAGTAGGAAATGGCAATCCACTGCAGTAGTCTTGCCTGAAGAATCCCATGGATACAAGAGCCTGGTCAGCTACTGTCCATAGGGTTGCAAAGAGTCCAGCTCGACTAAAGTGACTTAGTACATGTATGTATACTAGAATCTCTATTCTGACTCACTTTTCTGATTTACTCCATTCTCTACAACCCTGAAAACAAGTTGAATTATAATTATGATGTATATTATCACTAATGTTAATTTTTAGGTTCTCACCATTTAAAGTTGTATTTGTTGAGCATCTTTTCATGTGTTTGTTAGCCATCCATATGTCTTCTTTGGAGAAATGTCTATTTAGTTCTTTGGCCCATTTTTTGATTGGGTCGTTTATTTTTCTGGAATTGAGCTGCATAAGTTGCTTGTATATTTTTGAGATAAGTTGTTTGTCAGTTGCTTCATTTGCTATTATTTTCTCCCATTCAGAAGGCTGTCTTTTCACCTTGCTTATATTTTCCTTTGTTGTGCAGAAGCTTTTAATTTTAATTAGATCCCATTTGTTTATTTTTGCTTTTATTTCCAGAATTCTGGGAGGTGGATCATAGAGGATCCTGCTGTGATTTATGTCAGAGAGTGTTTTGCCTATGTTCTCCTCTAGGAGTTTTATAGTTTCTGATCTTACATTTAGATCTTTAATCCATTTTGAGTTTATTTTTGTGTGCGGTGTTAGAAAGTGATCTAGTTTCATTCTTTTACAAGTGGTTGACCAGTTTTCCCAGCACCACTTGTTAAAGAGATTGTCTTTACTCCATTGTATATTCTTGCCTCCTTTGTCAAAGATAAGGTGTCCATAGGTGTGTGGATTGATCTCTGGGCTTTCTCTTTTGTTCCATTGATCTATATGTCTGTCTTTGTGCCAGTACCATACTGTCTTGATGACTAACAAACACATGAAAAGATGCTCAACATCACTCAATATTAGAGAAATGCAAATCAAAACCACAATGAGGTACCACTTCACACCAGTCAGAAAGTCTGCGATCCAAAAATCTGCAAGCAATAAATGCTGGAGAGGGTGTGGAGAAAAGGGAACCCTCCTACACTGTTGGTGGGAATGCAAACTAGTACAGCCACTATGGAGAACAGTGTGGAGATTCCTTAAAAAATTGCAAATAGAACTACCTTATGACCCAGCAATCCCACTGCTGGGCATACACACCGAGGAAACCAGAATTGAAAGAGACACATGTACCCCAATGTTCATCGCAGCACTGTTTATAATAGCCAGGACATGGAAACAACCTAGATGTCCATCAGCAGATGAATGGATAAGAAAGCTGTGGTACATATACACAATGGAGTATTACTCAGCCGTAAAAAAGAATTCATTTGAATCAGTTCTGATGAGATGGATGAAACTGGAGCCGATTATACAGAGTGAAGTAAGCCAGAAAGAAAAACACCAATACAGTATACTAGCACATATATATGGAATTTAGGAAGATGGCAATGACGACCCTGTATGCAAGACAGGAAAAAAGACACAGATGTGTATAATGGACTTTTGGACTCAGAGGGAGAGGGAGAGGGTGGGATGATTTGGGAGAATGGCATTGAAACATGTATACTATCATGTAAGAATTGAATCGCCAGTCTATGTCTGACGCAGGATACAGCATGCTTGGGGCTGGTGCATGGGGATGACCCAGAGAGATGTTATGGGGAGGGAGGTGGGAGGGGGGTTCATGTTTGGGAACGTATGTAAGAATTAAAGATTTTAAAATTTAAAAAATAAAAAACTAAAAAAAATTAATTAATTAATAATAATAAAGTTGTATTTGTTATTAATTTTGCACAATCTTTACTGTATTTAAGTACAGTTCCTTCATTTTTATGATTAAAGAATCTCCTTTGAGCCTTTTATACAGCTTTAATTTGTAGAAAACTACAAATCACACTTTGGACCAGGAATCTTGCACAATTAAAAAAAAATCAAATCTTTTGTTTATTCAGAAGCTTTGCTATAAATAGTCTTTCTCTAACCTGAAAAGGAAAATAGATAGTTACAAGTTTATGAACTTGGAAATAATGCATTGTCTGAGTAATCAGGCTAAAATCATGGTCCCAAATAAGATGAAATTTGATTATGCTGTATTCACAGTCATAAATTATAGATCTCTTGTGTTGTGTTTCCTGACACCAGGATCAGTTACGTAATTTGTGAGACCAAGAGGAAAATGAAAATGCGGGATCCTGTACTCAAAATACAGGAAAAATGTACCATGAAATGTAGTAAAATACTGAAAGTTTTCCTTTTTCCCATGGTCTCTTCTTTGACCTGTCATGCCGTCTGGGGATGGCTATACTTCTGAGCAAGTGTAGACTCTCAAACGCACCCAAGAACTGGGCTGTGATTTGCCCCACAGGGATATCCACCTGCAGCCAGGCTCCCCAGCTAGTCTCAGAAATATATGTTGAAGAAACTTTCCTCACATATGCCCAGAAATTCTATTGCAAAGGATATTTTTCTCTGGAAGCATTTTTCTCCAGTTTTTGAAATTACGAACAGTAAGTTAATGTTCCTTCTCTCTCTCAACCTACAATATTTTATTGATCAACCAACCACATCAAACTATAAAAGACAGATTTCTCATAACTCATATATTTCTTAGGAGCAATAAGTTTCAAATTATCTCAAATCATGCTTGCAAATACGTGTTGGACCCTTAGCAGTTTCACCGTTTTGCTTACAGTAGTTTCAGAAGCCACTCATTTGTCACCACTCACCTAGCACAGTTTTTCACCAGCTGAAGACAAATGAGGAAGTGGCGATTTAGGAAGTTGCTACAGATAGTAGTACATGCTTTCTTTGTACTTTGTTAATCTGTCTTAGAGTTTTAAATACTTATTTTTTTTCCTTAGGATGTTCATCTTTTGACCAAGAAGAGAAATAAAACTATTCTGTGATTACACTAGTAACTCCTGACAAGAAATAAGTAGGAAATTTTGCTTATATAGTTATATGATACTCCAGTTATTCTGATTCCAATTTTAAAATAAAAAGACACTCTCTGTTATAACAACTCTGTCATCACCTACATATATACTTAATAGCTTTAAAATATACTAGTTTTATTTCCCATTGAATTTCTTGCTGGCAGATCCTTAATATTTCTCGATACTTCTATTTACTGTTGTTCTTTATTTATGACACTATGAGATTATATATTATCATTTTGGAAGTGCAACTATGGCTGAAAGTTCCCATGTACTGCTAGTGCCACACTTCAGAATGAACACTGTATAGCCTACTGCAGAGTTAGGTCTCCACCCACAATTTCCCTGAATTATGTATCAGCTAATCAGCGCACATAAGCTTATAAATACGTGAACAATTTTATCTTCAATGTCTTTAAACATTTAATTTAATGATAATTGTTTATTGTGGGAATTTTGGAAAATAAAGACAATTATAAAGAATTTACAATAGTCATCTGTAAGCCTACCAGTAACTTTATGTTTCCGTGTATCTCTCTTCATAAATATATATGTACAGCCCACCAAAATCGAGATAATATTATACATCTGATTTTTGTAGACTACTTTCCATACTGAATATATCTTACAAAACTTTTAAATGTACTGGTGCTTTGCATATCTTTAAATTTGACTTCTGCATAGGTATAATAGTAACTATATTAGCATCCCATGCCTAGAATAATGAATGTGTTTCTTAAAGATATAGAAATTGCTCCTTCAATTTTGCTTTCTATTTCCTCTTTTAAGTAGCTGATAAGAATTAGTACACTAGGGGCTTAAACTCATAATAAATGTGTGGTTTAAAAGGTGAAAGTCTTCTTAGTTGCTTTTCAATAATTAAACTCTAATATTAACAAAGTTGAGTCCTTAAAGGAGCTGGCTTGAGCTACTGTATACAAAAGCTTGTTTTATTTTTCAAAGGCATATTTAGATATGTAATTCTAAGTGCTTAAAAGTATTTAAGACCACCACAGTACGTAAAAGTTTAAAAAGTACCATTCATAAATATCAATAGATACTATTTCTATGTGTCTAATTTACTCAAATAATTCCATTTACAAAGGATATTTAGAAATTAATCATAAACCCATTAAGGAGCTGAGTTACATGCTTCTCTTCAACCTCAGCCCCTAACATACAAACAAACGACTGCTGCTTCTACTCTTGATAAAATTGATAGGAAAATTATGTTGATTTCTGCTTCAATTTATTGCTCTGCAATAACTTGAGAAAGTTAATGTATATTTAAGTTATTATCTCCAAAATAGAGTTCAACAAATGTTGAGTAATAGAACAAAATATCTAGGTCTTAGCCCTTGGTAGAATTGTTGGAAAGACTTTAAAAATCGAGCTGTACAGATTGAATTGAAGTAAGCAATATTGTGTGCCCAGGCCACAGAAATCTTACAGTGGATAACTCACATTCCCTTATTACCCTGACCTAAATTTCTCTCCATTCTTACATGCTAAATAATGTCCTCAGTCCTTTGCTCTTTACAGAGTAAAGTTGCTACTGGTATTAATGAGAAAACATCCTGCATTCTTGTTAACAACCTATATTCTTTATGATTGAATGCATCTGCTTTGGAGTACCAATATATTCCTGATCTTCAAATTATTTATTAGTTTTGAATAATAGGCAAAACACATATGACCTGAATAATATCCCTGGACCCTAGCTACTGGGATCCTTCAGCATTTGATTGTTGATTGGCTGGAGTTACCAGAGGTCACCATCTGCAAGTCTTCAGCAAATGGGGTTACTAAAGATAATCAACGGCTATTGAAGTTCTTCCTTGCTGACTTCTTCCTCCATTCTTGCTAATGATGAAAAGAAGGCTAAACAATGTAGCAAAGTGAAAATTCAATGGCAAAAGAGAAAACATAAAGTTTTGTGAGACTTCTGAGAGCACACCATGATGCGCTACATCATATTTACCGCAATTCCATTGCACAACATGAGGTCAGTAGGTTTCCTTGGATTCTGTAAATCAGACTAGTTAGCCTTTACTAGTTTGTCACTGTGATTTCATAAAGCTGAAGGCTATGTGAGTGGAGGGGCTGCAACACTCACATGGTGTTTCTTCTCTTATCTTAAATTTCTACATTTTTGAATTAAGAATACATGAGCTTGTAACATTTCCTGCAGGCTAGTGTGTGGTCTGCCACAACAGATTCAGACTGTGGGAGCTGGACGAAAGTAGAGCTGGTGACAGAAGGAAAATGTAGAGTGAGGAAAAGGAGAACCAAAAGAGTGATCTGAACTCCATAAATATCAAATATCTTTGTATATTCACTTCCTTGCATATTTTAAATTCCAAATCAATGATTTACTGTGAAATGTTTTCATTGACTAATTGAAATTAAGTTCTTTGTTTTTGGCAGTGAATTGTAAGCCCTGAAGATAGTTTGTCTCCAGTTTCCTCATTTTGGGAAACTCTCTCGATATAACTGTTTTGTTCTCTCACCCCACTCTGGCTTCCATCAGCATCTCCTTGTATATGAAGCATCTGTAATATTCTATATGTTACTGTTCTAATAATTCTAAGATTACACATACTGTTATCTTCACCATCTCTTTTCACTTTGCATGAATCCAGTTTAAGCTCCTGAAAGATCTCAGATATGTGATAATTAGAGTGGCCACCCTGAAAGTATCAGTGAAATCAGGCTGCTGCTACTCCACCCTTCTCAGTCTATTTGAAATGTCCTAGGATGCACAAGGGTATTGAAAAACACCAACCCTAGAGAACAGGATTTATCACCCCTGTCAAGTAACACTCAACACTGATGAATTCTGACATTCACCTCAATATGAGTCAGAATTCATTTATTATTTAATTAGCCAATTCTGTGTATCTTTTGCCATTAAGTTTGACAACGTAGGTAGCCTCTCTCTTTTCTTGTATTATGGTGTAATCTAACATGAATTAAAGAGGAATTTAAAATGGAGACTTCAGTCTTCAAAGTCATATATTCTTTGACCTGGAGCCTGACATCCTGTGGGTGATATGAGTTTCTCTGAAGAACTAAACCCTGTTGTAACACTATAAGGTCTTGTGTGGCATTTTTTAAATGCAAATTCTTGACATCAAATTGAGAATTCTTTCTAGACATGGGTAACTTAGGAGTATTTAATGGTTCGTGTGTGTATCTGAAATATTACTGTTGCCATTTAACTAGTTTGGCTTGAGAACTGAACCACTCATTCAGCCTCTGTGGGAATAATTTGGCCATAGAAATTGAAAGTGCTTCGAATTCCACATCTTGCATAGTTGAGGAAGTCATATATTCAATTCTAGAGGGAAAGTGTATAACCCTTAATATCACCAACTCCTTACTCTGAAAACTTCCCTTCTTTAAAAAAGGAGCCCCCAGTATCTCAGTTTCTAGAAGTGCTTGTATGAGGTGGTAGATAGCAGCTGTCTCGTTAAACTAATAACCTGCCCTGCATATGTCATCGTTGCTCAGTTGCTAAGTCTTTGCGACCTCTTGGACTGTAGCACACCAGGCTTCCCTGTCCTTCACTATCTCCCAGGATTTACTCAAATTCATGTCCATTGGGTCAGTGATGCTATCTAACCATCTCATTCTCTACCCCTCTCTTCTTCTTTTAACTTCAATATTTCCCATCATCAGGATCTTTTCCAGTCAGTCAGCTCTTCACGTCAGGTGGCCAAAGTATTGGAGTTTCAGCATCAGTCCTTCCAGTGACTCTTCAGAGTTCATTTCCTTTAGGATTGACTGATTTGACCTCCTTGCAACCCAAGAGACTCTCAAGAGTCTTCTCTTGCACCACAACTTGAAAGCATCAATTCTTCAGTGCTCAGCCTTCTTTATGGTCCAACTCGCAAATCCATACTTGACTATGGGAAAAACCATTATTTGACTTAGAGAGACCTTTGTCAGCAAAGTGATGTTCTTTGGAACTCTCAATTCAGTTGGGTATATCTTTCCCTTTCTCCCTTGCTTTTCACTTTCCTTCTTTCCTCAGCTATTTGTAAAGCCTCCTCAGATAACCACTTTGCTTTAATTTTTTTTCCTTTGGGATGGTTTTGGTCACTGCCTCCTGTACAGTGTTACAAACCTCTGTCCATATGAAACTCTGTCCATAGTTTTTCAGGCACTCTTTGTACCAGATCTAACCCCTTGAATCTGTCAGTCACCTCCACTGTATAAAAATAAGGGATTTGATTTAGGTCATACCTGAATGGCCTAGTGATTTTCCCTACTTTCTTCAGTTTAAGCCTAAATTTTGCAATAAGGAGTTCATGATCTGAGCCACCATCAGCTCCAGGTCTTATTTTTGCTGATGGTATAGAGCTTCTCCGTCTTAGGTTGCAAAGAATATAATCAATCTGATTTCAGTATTGACCATTTGGTGATGTCCATGTGTAGGCTGATCTCTTATGTTGTTGGAAGCAGGGGTTTGCTATGACCAGTATTCTCTTGACAAAACTCTGTTAGACTTTGCGCTGCTTCATTTTGTACTCCAAAGCCCAAACTTGCTATTTATTACTTCAGGTATCTCCTGACTTCCTGCTTAGCATTCCAGTCCCCTATGATGGAAAGGACATCTTTTTGGTGTTAGTTCTAGAAGGTGATGTAGGTCTTCATAGAACCATTCAGCTTCAGCTTCTTCGGCATTAGTGGTTGGAGCATAGACTTGGATTACTGTGATATTGAATGGCTTGCCTTGGAAACGAACAGAGGTCATTCTGTCGTTTTTGAGATTGCACCCAAATACTGCATTTCAGACTCTTTTGTTGACAATGAAGGCTCCTCCATTTCTTCTAAGGGATTCTTGCCCCTTGTAGTGGATATAATCATCATCTGAATTGAATTTGTTCCTTGCAGTCCATTTTAGTTCACTGATTCCTAAGATGTCAATGGATATTCACTTTTGCCATCTCTTGCTTGATTATGTCCAGTTTACCTTGATTCATGACCTAACATTCCAGGTTCCTATGCAATATTGTTCTTTACATCATCGGACTCTACTTTCACCCCCAGCCACATCCACAACTGAGCGTCATTTCCACTTTGGCCCAGATGCTTCATCCTTTCTGGAGCTATTAATAATTGCCCTTTGCTCTTCACCAGAAGCATATTGAACACCTTCTGACCTGGGGGGACTTATCTCCCAGTGTCATATCTTTTTGCCTTTTCATACTGTTTATGGGATTCTCGCAGCAAGAATACTGGTGTGGTTTGCCATTTGCTCCTCCAGTAGACGACATTTTGTCAGAATTCTTAATTATGACCTGTCTGTCTTGGATGGCCTGGAAGGGCATGGCCTGTAGCTTCTTTGAGTTATGCAAACCCCTTCTCCTCAACAAGGCTGTGATCCATGAAAGGGCCCTGCACTACATTATCCTAATAGAAATAGCCCTTTCTTTGTGGAATTTTTCCTTCCCTAATCCATCCATGCAATTCTAATGGGAACTGCTTTTATTATACTACTTCCATAGCTAAAAACTGGGTGGAGCCCTGACTCATGCTGACCCCAAAATACTGCCCCATCCCTGGGGCTGCAGTGATTGTCCCAATAAAAATTGGTGACTGAAGCTGGACCAGAGGGCTTGTTAGTAGGATCTAATTATAGACTGTCAGGATCTCCTTTTGCTTTTTGAATTAAATAGATGGAAGTTTCTTAGTCTGGAGTGGTCTAGAGCCATATTCCCAATCAGGTTTTATTTTTTACTTTTTTGATATTGCTACCAGAAAAATTTAAATTATGTATGTGCCTCATATTTTGGTTTGGATGGTACTATGATTTGAATGTTTGTGTTCCCCCCCAACCCGATTCATATGTTTAAACCTATCCCCTAATGTGATGGTGTTAATAAGTGGTGTTTTTCAAATTGATTAGGTCATGAGGGCTCTGCCCCTATGAGTGTGATTCGAGACCTTATAAAAGTAGTCTGACATAGCTTTCTTGTTTGTTCTGCCATGTGAAGTTACAGCTAGAATACTCCTTTTAAAAAAAAAAGAGAGAGAGAGAAAGGTTATTTGTTTGCTTACTTATTGACTGGCTGTGCTGGGTCTTCGCTGCTGGGTGCAGGCTTTCTCTAGTTGCATCGAGCAGAGGCTACTCTCTAGATGTGGAACATGGGCTTTTCACTATGGTGGCTTCTCTTGTTGTGGAGTACAGGCTGTAGAGAGTGGGGGGGTTTCAGTAATTGCAGCCCATGGGCTCAGTATTTGTGGTACACAGGCTTAGTTGCCCTGTGGCATGTGGGATTTCCCAGACCAGGGATAGAACCAGTGTCCTCTGCATTGCAAGACAGATTCTTTTTTCGTTTGTTTCTTTTTGGGTTTTCTTTTCAATTAATTAATTAATTTTAACTGGAGACTAACTAATTTACAATATTGTGGTAGTTTTGCCATACATTGATGTGAATCAGCCACGGGTACACATATGTCCCCTCATCCTGAACCCCCCTCCGTCTTCCCTCCCCACCCCATCCCTCTTGGTTGTCTCAGAACACTGGATTTGAGTGCCCTGCTTCATGCATCATCAAACTTGCACTGATCATCTATTTTACATATACACGTTTCAGTGCTATTCTCTCCAATTGTCCCACCCTCGCCTTCTCCC
The DNA here is from genome assembly GCF_001704415.2 of Capra hircus. Classification (NCBI taxonomy): domain Eukaryota; kingdom Metazoa; phylum Chordata; class Mammalia; order Artiodactyla; family Bovidae; genus Capra; species Capra hircus. Next base: position 23,448,098 of record NC_030814.1, read on the forward strand.
ACAGAGTGCAAAAGTCTGTTCTTTACATCTGTGTCTCTTTTGCTGTCTTGCCTATGGGGTCGTCTTTATTGTCTTTCTAAATTCCATATATATGCATTAATATACTGTATTGGTGTTTCTCTTTCTGACTTACTTCACTCTGTATAATAGGCTCTAGTTTCATCCACCTCATTAGAACTGACTCAAATGTGTTCTTTTTTTATAGGTGAGTAATATCCCATTGTGCATATGTACCACGACTTCCTTATCCATTTGTCTGCCAATGGACATCTAGGTTGCTTCCATGTCCTAGCTATTGTAAATAGTGCTGTCATGAACATTGGGGTACATCTGTCTCTTTCAATTCTGGTTTTCTTGGTGTGTATACCCAGCAGTGGGATTTCTGGGTCATAGTTCCAGCTTTTTAAGGAATCTCCACACTGTTCTCCATAGTGGCTGTACTAGTTTGCATTCTCATCAACAGTGAAAGAGGGTTCCCTTTTCTTCACACCCTCTCCAGCATTTATTGTTTTTAACCACTGGTGTACCAGGAAAGCCCTAGAATACTACTTTTTAGAAACCAGATTCAGGCCCTCACCAAACACAGAACCTGAAAATGCAGGTACCTTAACCTGAGACTTCCAGCCTCCAGAACTGTGAGAAATATATATCTGCTGTTTATAAGACACTCAGGTTTTTTCTTTTCTCTTTTTAGTAACCTGAATGAACTAAGAAACATTGTATCCCATTGGTTAGGACTGACCTATAGATTTAGTCCAATAAGAAGCCCCCCACCCCAGGCTTTTGTTAAAAATTGACAGATTCATATAAAATTCATACTGAAATGCAAAGATAGCCAGAAGATATTTTTTAGAAGAACAGTGTTTTTCAGAAGAACTTACACTATCTGGTTTCAAGACTTATTATAAAGCTATAGTAATCAATACAAGGTAATATTTCACAAAAGGATAGACTAATCAAGGGAACAAAATAGAGTACAAAAATTGACCCACATTATATAACCTCAGTTAATTTTCTACAAGGCATGAAAGGAAATCAAGGAGGAAAGGATCATCTTTTCAACAAATAATGTTGGAACGACTGAACAGCTATATAGAGGTCATCTCATGTGATACACAACAATAGTTTGAAATGGACCATAGTACTAAATATGAAGTCTAAATAATGATGCAACTTCTGAAAGAAAACATAAAATCTTTGCAACTTTAATATTGAAAACTTCTCAGGACAAAAAAGTACAAACCATAAAAGACCAAAAAAAGGTACATTGGACATTCTCAATATATAAACTTCTGCTCAGTGATAGACACCAGTGAAAAATAAAATACTAATCACAAACAGAAAATATTTGTGAAAAGTGTATCAGATTAAGGACTATATCCAGAATATAAAAAGAACTCTTAAATTCAATAATAAGAACATAAGCAATCTAGTTAAATCTAGTTACATTTGGCAAATATTTTAACAGAAATTTTATTTGAAAAACTAATAGATAGCAAATGAGGAAATAGAAAGATGCTCTTAATCATTAGTAAAATATAAATTAAAACTATGGTGAGATATATAGCACAAGCCAATTAGAATAGGTGAAATAATTTTAAACTAATCATATCAATGCTAAGTATAAGCAAGAAAATGGAATAGGAATTCTTATACATTGTTGGTGGGAATGTACAATGGTATAATCACTGTAGGAAACACTTGGGCAGTTTCTTATAAAGCTAGACATCCATTGACCATCTGACCCAGCAATTCCATCCTTAGGCATTCACTCATTCAAGCAAGTCCACACAAAGATTTGTTTATGAAGTTTCGTAGATTTATTCATGACAGTACTGCCACAACTCGGCCTCTGTCGTGTTACCAGCACCGAATTGAACCTTGGAGACAGTTTTTGATAAAGCAGAAAAGGACTAGATTTTATTGCTTTGCCAAGCAAAGGGGGCCACAGGAGGCTAATACCCTCAAGACTGTGTGCCCATGTCTTGAAGCTGGTAGGACATGACAGTATGATAGTAATGGTCCAAGGAGCAGGGTGTGACCATTTGTGGACATTGTTCTGATTGGTTGCTGGTAAAGTAATAATAATAATTGGGAAAATTGGGAATATTGGGAATCAGCATCATCAACCTTCTGGTTTCAACCAGTCTAGGGTCTATTACATTCTTGAGATGAGCAGTTTTCATCTGGTGTGGTTCTGCTTCCTGTTAAAACAACAGGAATGTGTGTCAATTCTTTATCTATATCTCTCAGGGAAGTGTGGGTTCCATGATTTTGCTGTGTGACAGATTTATATTCTAATTTGGTCCCCAGCCCAACAGCTATTCTTTGTTTCTACATATTCATATTTCCCAATTATTAACTCTTGAGTCAACTTTTTACTTCAAAGACAAGGCCACATAAGCCTGTACACAGTTTCCATAGCACCCTGTTAGAACAGGTGCTCTGTCCATTCCCATGTAAATGAATAAATGATGATATCCATACAATAGGAGACTCTTTAGCAGTAACAAGGAGTGAATGTCTGATATATTCAGCAACTGAATAAATATCAAAAACATTATGCTGAATGAAAGACTTTAGATACAAAAGAATATAAACCTTTTGATTCATTTATATGAACCTAAAAAATTCAATTTATAGTGATAAAAAGATCACTGGTGGAGCTAGATAGGAGGGGACAGACAAACTAGGGAAGAACACAAGGGAATTTTTGAGGGATATAGGAAATGTTCTATATCTTGATTGTGGTGCTTACACGGGTGCACATGTTTATCAAAACTCACTGAACTCTTCACTTAAAATGAATGCATTTATTGTATATAAATTACAGTTCAATGAAGTTCAGGACTTTTTGATCTCTATGTTTGTAAGCCTATGTCTTGATTGTTATATTTACTAGTTTGTTGTGTTTTTTTAGATTCTACATAAAAATCATATAGTACTTGTCTTTCTCTCTCTGACTTATTCCACTTAGCATAATACCTTCCAAGTCCATTCAGGTTGCTGTAAATGACAAAATTTCATTCTTTTTAATGGCTGAGTAACATCCCATTCCATTCCATATTCTATGCCTTCTTTATCCATTCATCTATTAGTGGACACTTAGATTTCTTCTGTATTTTCTAACTTTGTGTTTTGTTTTTCTTTTTCTGGTTCCTTAAGGTGTGAAGTTAGTTTATTTGAGGTTTCTTTTGTTTCCTGAGGTAGGCTTGTATTGTTATAAACTTCCCTCTTGGAACTGCTTTTGCAGCTTCCATGGATTTTGGATCTTTGTGCTCTTTTCATTTGTCCCCAAGTGTTTTTAAATTTCTTTTTAGTCTCTTCAGTAATCCATTTGTTGTTTAGTAGCATATTGTTTAGCTCCATGTGTTTTTGTGTTTTGCATTGTTTTTTCATGTAGTTGATTTCAAGTCTCTTAGACTTGTGATCAGGAAAGACAGTCTCTGGTCACACCAGTCTGAATGCCCCTGAATTCATCTAACATCAGCAGCTAAGCAGGGTTGGGCCTGGTTAGTACTTGGATGGATTAAAGATAATTTCAGTTTTCTTAAATTTAGTGAGACTTGTTTTATTGTCTAACATGTAATCTATCCCGGAAAATATTCCATGTGCATGTGAAATGAATGTGTACTGTACTGCTTTTTGATAGAATGGTCTATAAGTGTGTATAAAACTTATTTGGTCTCATGTGTTATTTGAGGCTAGTGTTTCCTCATTGATTTTCTGCTCAGATGATTTGTCCATTGATAGAAATGGGGTGTTAAAGTCCCTTACTATTATTATGTTGCTGTCAGTTTCTCCCTTTGTGTCTGTTAAAGTTTGCTTTACGTACTTAGGTGCTCTTATATTGCATGCATATATATTGACAGTTTTATGTTTTCTTCTTATATTGATCATTGATTGTTAGATAATATCCTTCTTTATCTTTTATTACAGTCTTTGATTTAAAGTCATTTTTTCTAGCCTAAGTATTGCTACTCTGGCTGTCTTTTCATTTCCATTTGGATGGAATACCTTTTCCATCCACCACCTTCAGTCTGTCTGTATTTTTAGATGTGAAGTGAGTCTTTGGTGTGCAACATATATATGGATCATATTTTTGTATTCATTCAGCCACTCCATGACTTCTTTTTCAATTTTAAAGCTATCTCTGCTTATTAACTAACCAGTTCAGTTCATTCACTCAGTTGTGTCTGACTCTTTGCGACCCCATGAATCACAGCACGCCAGGCCTCCCTGTCCATCACCAACTCCTGGAGTTCACTCAGACTCATGTCCATCAAGTCAGTGATGCCATCCAGCCATCTCATCCTCCATTGTCCCCTTCTCCTCCTGCCCCCAATCCCTCCCAGCATCAGAGTCTTTTCCAATGAGTCAGCTCTTTGCATGAGGTGGCCAAAGTACTGGAGCTTCAGCTTTAGCATCATTCCTTCCAAAGAACACCCAGGATTGATCTCCTTCAGAATGGACTGGTTGGATCTCCTTGCAGTCCAAGGGACCCTCAAGAGTCTTCTCCAACACACAGTTCAAAAGCATCAATTCTTCGGTGCTCTGCCTTCTTCACAGTCCAGCTCTCACATCCATACATGACCACTGGAAAAACCATAGCCTTGACTAGATGGACCTTAGTCGGCAAAAAGTATGTCTCTGCTTTTGAATATGCTTTCTATGTTGGTCATAACTTTTCTTCCAAGGAGTAAGCGTCTTTTAATTTCATGGCTTCAGTCACCATCTGCAGTGATTTTGGAGCCCCCCAAAATAAAGTCTGACACTGTTTCCACTGTTTTCCCAACCATTTCCCCCATGAAGTGATGGGACCAGATGCCATGATCTTCGTTTTCTGAATGTTGAGCTTTAAGCCAACTTTTTCACTCTCCTCTTTCACTTTCATCAAGAGGCTTTTTAGTTCCTCTTCACTTTCTGCCATAAGGGTGGTGTCATTTGCATATCTGAGGTTATTGATATTTCTCCTGGGAATCATGATTCCAGCTTGTGTTTCTTCCAGCCCAGCGTTTCTCATGATGTACTCTGCATAGAAGTTAAATAAGCAGGGTGACAATATACAGCCTTGACGTGCTCCTTTTCCTATTTGGAACCAGTCTGTTGTTCCACGTCCAGGTCTAACTGTTGCTTCCTGACCTGCATACAGATTTCTCAAGAAGCAGGTCAGGTGGTCTGGTATTCCCATCTCTTTCAGAATTTTCCACAGTTGATTGTGATCCACACAGTCTAAGGCTTTGGCATAGTCAATAAAGCAGAAATAGATGTTTTTCTGGAACTCTCTTGCTTTTTTGATGATCCAGCAGATGTTGTCAATTTGATCTCTAGTTCCTCTGCCTTTTCTAAAACCAGTTTGAACATCAGGAAGTTCACGGTTCACATATTGTTGAAGCCTGGCTTGGAGAATTTTGAGCATTACTTTACTAGCATGTGAGATGAGTGCAATTGTGTGGTAGTTTGAGCATTCTTTGGCATTGCCTTTCTTTGGGATTGGAATGAAAACTGACCTTTTCCAGTCCTGTGGCCGTTGCTGAGTTTTCCAAATTTGCTGGCATATTGAGTGCAGCAGTTTCACAGCATCATCTTTCAGGATTTGAAACAGCTCCACTGGAATTCCATCACCTCCACTAGCTTTGTTCATAGTGATACTTACTAGGGTCCGCTTGACTTCACATTTCAGGATGTCTGGCTCTACATGAGTGATCACACCTTCATGATTATCCGGGTCATGAAGATCTTTTTTGTACAGTTCTTCTGTGTATTCTTGCCACCTCTTCTTAATATCTTCTGCTTCTGTTAGGTCCAGACCATTTCTGTCCTTTATTGTGCCCATCTTTGCATGAAATGTTCCCTTGGTATCTCTGTTTTCTTGAAGAGATCTCTAGTCTTTCCCATTCTGTTGTTTTCCTCTATTTCTTTGCGTTGATCACTGAAGAAGGCTTTCTTATCTCTTCTTGCTATTCTCTGGAACTCTGCATTCAAATGCTTATATCTTTCCTTTTCTCCTTTGATTTTCACCTCTGTTCTTTTCACAGCTATTTGTAAGGCCTCCTCAGACAGCCATTTTGCTTTTTTGCATTTCTTTTCCATGGGGATGGTTTTGATCCCTGTCTCCTGTACAATGTCACGAACCTCATTCCATAGTTCATCAGGCACTCTATCTATCAGATCTAGGCCCTTAAATCTATTTCTCACTTCCACTGTATAATCATAAGGGATTTGATTTAGGTCATACCTGAATGGTCTAGCGTTTTTCCTACTTTCTTCAATTTGAGTCTGAATTAGATAATAAGGAGTTCATGATCTGAGCCACAGTCAGCTCCTGGTCTTGTTTTTGTTGACTGTATAGAGCTTCTTCATCTTTGGCTGCAAAGAATATAATCAGTCTGATATCAGTGTTGACCATCTGGTGATGTCCATGTGTAGAGTCTTCTCTTGTGTTGTTGGAAGAGGGTGTTTGCTATGACCAGTGCATTTTCTTGGCAAAGCTCAATTAGTCTTTGCCCTGCTTCATTCCACATTCCAAGGCCAAATTTGCCTGTTACTCTAGGTGTTTCTTGACTTCCTACTTTTGCATTCCAGTCCCCTATAATGAAAAGGACATCTTTTTTGGGTGTTAGTTCTAAAAGGTCTTGTAGGTCTTCATAGAACCGTTCAACTTCAGCTTCTTCAGCGTTACTGGTTGGGGCATAGACTTGGATAACTGTGATATTGAATGGTTTGCCTTGGAGATGAACAGAGATCATTCTGTTGTTTTTGAGATTGCATCCGAGTACTGCATTTCAGACTCTCTTGTTGACCATGATGGCTACACTATTTCTTCTGAGGGATTCCTGCCCGCAGTAGTAATTATAATGGTCATCTGAGTTAAATTCACCCATTCCAGTCCATTTAGGTCACTGATTCCTAGAATGTCAACGTTCACTCTTGCCATCTCTTGTTTGACCACTTTCAATTTTCCCTGATTCATGGACCTGACATTCCAGGTTCCTATACAATATTGCTCTTTACAGCATCGAACCTTGCTTCTATCACCAGTCACATCCACAGCTGAGTATTTTTTTTGCTTTGGCTCCATCCCTTCATTCTTTCTGCAGTTATTTCTCCACTGATCTCCAGTAGCATATTGGTCACCTACTGACCTGGGGAGTTCCTCTTTCAGTATCCTATCATTTTGCCTTTTCATACTGTTCATGGGGTTCTCAAGGCAAGAATACTGAAGTGGTTTGCCATTCCCTTCTCCAGTGGGCCACATTCTATCAGACCTCTCCACCATGACCCACCCATCTTGGGTTGCCCCGTGGGCATGGCTTGGTTTCATTGAGTTAGACAAGGCTGTGGTCCTAGTGTGATTAGATTGACTAGTTTTCTGTGAGTATGGTTTCAGTGTGTCTGCCCTCTGATGCCCTCTTGCAACACCTACTGTCTTACTTGGGTTTTCTCTTAACTCTTACCTTCTCTTACCACCCCCTTCCTGACGGTCAACGTGGGATAGCTCCTTAGGCCCTCCTGCACCCTCGCAGCCACCGCTCGTCCGGTTGCTCCTCCCGGCCGCCGCCCCGGCCTCGGGTGTGAGATGGCTCCTCAGGGCCACCGCCCCTGGCTTCGGGTGTGAGGTGGCTTCCTCGGCAGCGGGGTAGCTCCTCTTGGCCACCACCCCTGACCTCGGACCTGGGGTGTCTCCTCCCGGCCGCCCCTGGCCTCGGACACGGGGTAGCTCCTCTCGGCCGCCGCCCCTGACCTCGGATGCAGGGAAGCTCCTTCCGGTTGTCGCCCCTGACCTCAGACGTGGGGTAACGCCTCTCGGCTGCACTTAGTGCGCCGGCGGCTGCAGCCTGGCACACTAAGTGCGGCGGAGAGGAGTTATTATCTAACCAGATTACAGAAATAATCATAATAGATATCTTAGTTTATCCTTCTAATAAGCCTGTTGATCTGATCTTCCCTGTTGCCAGTATCTCTACCTTCTACAAAATGAGTGGTCTTTTTCTTCATTCCATTTCATGGAGAATACAATTTGAAGGTCCAGAGGAAGTTGTTTGCTTCTTTGAAATGCTTTCCAACAGTACAGATCTCATGAATCAGATCCTCCTTGTAGATAATGCCATATTTGCCACAGATTGAGCAATCAGCTTGTTATCTGTCAGGGCAAATTGCTTCTTGCTGATTTTGCCCTAACCATGCTTGTAGATAAATTCATTTACTGACGTCAGGTTTGGGTACTCTTGTACAATGTATGGTTCCACAATTCTCAGCATGTTAATTGAAGCCTTGTTGACTTTACAGAGGTGCCATTGAAGATCCGATGGAGGCAAAGAAGCTCCAACACTTTTTAAACCTTGGGCTCACACCATTGATACCTCTGATCCTGATGATTTTATATGAAGATTTGGGTTCTGTGGGTACGTAAAAGTTGCTGCTTTTTCTTATCATCCTAGCCATTCAAATTTCAGTTCTATACATCTGCTTGTACTCCATGTGACAAGGCTTAGTTCTTTCATAGGTATGTGTCCTCCTTGCCTTTCAAAGCATCTTTGGATCAAGCTTCTTTCTCCGGTGCTTAATCTTAAACTCTGCGAAATTCTTCCACTTTTTCTTAAGGGTTTCTGGCACAATAGGAACCTTCTTTTTCTTCTCTTTTGCCTCCTCAGTGGTTCCAGCTGGGAAGAGTACCCAATGACTTTTCATTGGCGTGTCTAGTCCATTTCGGAGAAGGCAATGGTACCCCACTCCAGTACTCTTGCCTGGAAAATCCCATGGATGGAGGAGCTTGGTAGGCTGTAGTCCATGGGGTTGCTAAGAGTCGGACACGACTGAGCGACTTCACTTTCACTTTTCACTTTCATGCATTGGAGAAGGAAATGGCAACCCACTCCAGTTTTCTTGCCTGGAGAATCCCAGGAATGGTGGAGCCTGATGGGCTGCCATCTATGGGGTCGCACAGAGTCGGACATGACTGAAGCGACTTAGCAGCAGCAGCAGTCCATTTATATTTGAGGTAATTATTAATAGGTGTGTACTTATTGCCAATTGATAATTGTTTGGGGGTTGTTTTATAGTTCCTTTTTGTTCCTTCTTTTGTTCTTTTCCTTTATGATTAGATGACTAGTTTATTTTTAGATTTTCGTCTCCTGTGTGTGTGTATATCTATTATAGATTTTGGGTTTGTAGTTACCATAAGGTTTATATATATATAGGAATCTTTCTATATATACAAATGCATTTAAGTTGATTTTCTCTTAATTTCAAATGCATTTCAACAAACCTTCATTCTTACTCCCCTCTCCCCATGATCGCTGTTTCTGACGTCTTATTTTATACATTTTTGTTTCGTAAATCCCATAACTGCTTATTGTGGCTGTGTACATTTTACTAGTTTTGTCTTTTAACCTTCCTGCTAACTTTATATGTGGCTGATTTACTACATGTACTGTGTATTTGCCTTTATTAGTGAGCTTTTTCCTTTTGTAATTTTCCCATTTCTAGTTGTATCCTTCCCTTTTTCACTTATTAAAGTCCCTGTAACTTTTCTTGTAAAGCTGATTTGGTGGTGCTGAACTTTTAGATTTTGCTTGTCTGTAAAGCTTTTTGATCTCTTCATCAAATCTGATGAAAACATTGCCAAGTAGGGTATTCCTGGTTGTAGATTTCCCCTTTCATTGCTTTAAATATATTGTACCATCCGCTTCTACCCTGCGGAGTTTTTGCTGAAAAGTCAGAGTATAGCCTTATGGGAATTCCCTTGTATGTAATTTGTTGCCTTTCCCTTGCTGTTTTACTATCCTCTTTATATTCAACCTTTGCCGTTTTAATTACAGTGTGTCTCGGCTTGACCCTCTTTGGGTTGATACTGTTTGGGACTCTGTGCTTCCTAGATCTGGATATCTGTTTTGTTTCTCAAGGAAGTTTTCAGCTATTATGTTCAAAGTATTCTCTGCTCCTTTCTTTTCTTTTTCTGGGATCCCTATATTGTGAATGTTAATATGCCTGATGTCTCGGAGATTTCTTAACCTGTCCTAATTTTTTTCTTATGTTCAGCCTCATTGATTTCTGCTACTCTGCCTTCCAGCTTATTGATCCATTCTCATTCCTCTGTATCTTCTAATATATGTTGATTCCTCCTAGTGTATTTTTTTTTCATTTCAGTTTTGTATTCATCAGCTCTGTTTAGTCCTTCTTTATGTCTTCTAACTCTGGTTAAACTTCTCGTCACATTTGTCTATTCTCTCAAGTCTCTGCTAATCTTTATGATCATTACCATCTTCACTTCATGTAGTTCTTCTGAGGATTTGTTTTATTCCTTCCTTTGAAACATGTTCTTCTGTCATCTCTTTTTGCTCAATTTGCTGTATCTATGCCTTTGTATCTCATAGGTTGACTACATCCCCCAACTTGGAGAAGTGGCCTTTTTAGGAGACATCCTATGCATCTTAGCAGTGCATGCCCCTCTGGTCTTCTGAGCTATCTTCTGTAGTGGTCTCCCCTAGTTTGGACTCTGTGATCCTTCTGTTGCGGCAGGCTGACTACTGTGGGCAGTCTAGTAGGCATGGCTGACCCCATGTACCAGGGTGCCAGGCTCTGCCTTGTGTGGAGACTACTGGCCAATGGTTGGCAGGGTTGTGTCATGAGATTGCTGGATATGGGACCCTGGGGGATCCCAGGGCTGGTTCTGGCCCACTGGTATGCATAAACAGGCTCTGAGATGGGTAGTTGTAAGGTCAGGATTCCCAGTGAATTCCTAGTGTCAGCCTGCTGATACATGGGATCAATTCCTAATATGACTGGCTGCAGGTCATAGGATGTCCCAAAGCTGGTACTGTCCCACTGGTGAGTAGGGCTGGATCCCAGGCAGTTGGTTAAGGGGTCCAAGTTATCTCAGAGCTGGTGTTGGCCTGCTGTTTGGTGGGACCAGGACCCATAGCATCCTGGAGCTGCTGCAAACTTGCTGGTGGGCTGGCTGGGTCCTGACAGGGCAGGCTGAAGAGCTGTGGTGGTCCTGGGGTTGATGTCTACCTGCTGATGGGTGGTGTCAGCGCCCGCAAGATCCTAGGGCTGGTACCTGACCTTCAGTGGGTGAAGCCAAGTCTAGGTGCTCTACCAGCCCCCCAGCAGGCAGAGTTGGATCCTGGGGTCCTAAGGCTCCTGGAGCTGGTGTTGACTCTCTTGTGGGTGAGGTCTTTTCCTGGCACAGCTGACTACAGGATCCAGCTCTATGGGCTCAGGGGGTTTAAGTCAGAAGCTGGTGCCAGCCTGCTGGTGGTGGAGGCTAAATCCTGGGATGGCTGGCTGAGGATCCAAGGTGTCTCCAAGCTGGTGTTGGCCTGATGGTGGGCAGGACTGGAGCCCAAGTGGCCCTAGGGTTGATGCCATCTTGCCCAAGGAGGGGCTGAGTCCTGTCATGGCAGGCTGTGGGATTGCAGTGGTCCCAGGGCTGGTATCTGCCTGCTGGTTGGTGGAGCTGGGGCCCAGGGCATTCCAGGGCTAATTCCTGCCCACTGGTGGGTGGGCTGATCCTGAGGCTAGTACCAGCTCACTGGTGGGTACAGCCAGGGAGTGGGGGGTCCTAGGGGTGGTGCCTGCCCACTGTGCACAGAGCTGGGTCCTAAGGTCTCTGGATGCAGTGCCCTGGGGTCCCTGGGGTCCCTGGGGTCCCTGGGGCTAGTGCCAGTGCATGGGTATGCGCTGCCGGGTCCTGCACCCTCTGGTGGACAGAGCCATTCCTAGGGCAGCTATGGGCTCAGGAGGTTTAAGTCAGAAGGCCTGCTGGTGAATGGGGCTGTGTTTCTGCCCAGTTAACTCCTTGGGTTGAGCGTCCAAGTACTGCTGATGCCAACAAGCTGGTGGGCAGAGTTGGGTCCTAGCAGTAATACCCGCATCTCATATTTCTCCTGCATTGCAGGTGGGTTCTTCACCACCAGCACCACCTGGGAAGCCAGTAATAAGCTAGAGGGAGGATTCCAAGATGTGGCTCATCAGCACCAGTGCCCACATGCAAGAACAAGCTGCTGCCAGCTTCATGTCCCCACATGCCTATAAAATGATTTGGCCTCGCTTTGTGGTTTGGGTCCCCCTTTTGATATAGCAACAGTGTTAAGATAGAGTCAGGTTTTAAAGATGCAAAAAAAAAAAAACTTAAGAAACAAGTTAAATGGTACTTCATAAACCTAAGAAGTTGATGGGTATTTGCAGAATAATTCTGATTTTAAAAAGAAAGGAAGAAGTTCTTTCCAGAGTTCCAGTCTGCTGATGCGTTATTTAGAAAAGAAAAGTTGCTTTTGTAGATAGTAGGCTGGGAAATAATTTCCTGGCAGTCAAGTGCTATAACCCATATACCAGACAGACTATCTTTGTCAAAGAATGAAAATTCTATCTATAAGACAAATTATTATAACTATTGTGTTTTTTTGTCCACAAGAGAAAATAAAGTTATAGAATCTCAAGTCATAAATACATGGATCATAGCTTGTGGGCTTTGTAACATTTTATCAACTGTAAAAGATGTCTAGTGAAGCTAAACGTGTGCATTTTTTGGTTACTCTTTTATACTATCCTCAAACTATTATTTGTCAGTAGCCAAACAAAACTATCCATGCTAACCAAAGGTTGAGGAAGTTCAACTTATTTATCAAGAGAGAAATATTTTATTGCTGTGTTTTCCACACTGAAGTCAACTGATAAGCTTTAAAAAAAGAAATCCACTCATGCTAAGAATATGATAGAAATTATCTTCAGGCTTATACTTCCTTCTTGGTAGAGGCATAGAGAAGAAAAATTTCAAAATGCATCTTTTTTGCATTATGCTAGGTTTTGCGTGTCTATACATTTAACAAATAAAGAAAAGCCAAAATTTTTAAAAACTGTGATGATGGATTAAAACCAAAAGCATGTGTCCCTGTCATTTTTATTTAGCTATAGGTCTACTACCCTGACAAGTCGAATCTGAACTATAATCATAACTTTGCCCCAACCCACCATGTATCTTTTGGGGAGTCACTTCGTATCTCTGTGTCTTATATGTATATCTGACAAGATGAAGGAATTAAAGTGGACAATAAATGAAGGTCTTCTTAAAAGCAGATTTTTAAAGTTAAGTTCTGATGGTTTCTGATTCCACATTCATACTCATGAATATCCTGGACATTATAAATGACTCCAACTTAGAATCCATCTAACTGACTTCACCCTAATGGACGCCCATTTCCTTTTTGATTTTTCCTTTCTTCTACCATCTCCTTTTCAATATAACATTGAAAGATGCTTGTCTCTGCAGTAGAAATCAGTCTTCCTTCTCTTTCATAGTCTCCACTATCTGTTAAACTAACAAAAAGGCCAAATGGCTTATGATTGCTGATCTACATTTATTCTTATGACTGCTTGTATATGTCCTCCTCTTTCTAAAGTTTCAGATTTAACAGGAATACTTGGTAGTAGGTACAAAAACTTAGTGGCGGCTTTATTCTAACATTGATATAACAATTACTTACCCATGTAGATGGAAAAGGCAGTTAGTATCTACCAATATCATAAGCAAAAGTCCAATACTGAAGAAATAAAAATAAGTGTGAAGGGTAAACATTTTTAGAGAAAATATATTTATGACATCATAGAAAGGATTTCTTAACTAAAACATAAAAAGATATATTCATTAACCAAAAAATTTGGGAGAAAACTATGACCTCGAGATAGGGATGAATTTTTTAAGCAATGCACAAAAAATAATAACTATAAATTATAAGAAGAGACTGCTAACTATAACTGCATTAAAATTAAGAGTTTCTGTTCCTCAAAATACGTATGAAGGAAACAAAAATATACTACAAACTGAAATATTTTCAGCAAAGAGACATTTTGTTTGAAAATGATTAGGAACTAGGTACCAAAAAACTCATGAATAAAAAGAAGAAAAAAGAAGATTCAGTAGAAAACTAGGCCACAAAAAAAAGCAGATATTTCATACAAGAGAAAATATTCATAGCTTATAAACATAGCAAAAGAGTTTCACAACAATTATTAGTTGTTAGGAAAATGTAAATCACAAATAATTTGCTATCATTTAACATTATCATTGTCATAAATTTACAAATCTGACAACAGCATGTATTGGCTACAATACAAATCATCAAGAACTCTTAGACACTTGGTGTGAACATATAAGTAATATAAAAAAATCACTAGGAAAATTATAAGTAATATAAGAAATTGCTAAGAAAATTGTCTGTAACTCTGATATAGATAGCATAAAAGCATAATATCATAATATCAGCATAATATCAGCTATAATAATATAAAGCCAAAGTTTACTGGAAAACTTTTTTTGCTGATAATATCAAATTATAATTCATATTATTTAAACTAAGCTTCTTTCCCATTTGCTGCAAATAAATTATTTTCCTTTTTTCTGGCTAAACCTTAATGTGGTAGAACTTTTTCCATGCAGAACAAGATCTCTGAAAAATGTATCACCAGTTCCAGATCAGATTTTTTTCCTGTGTTCCTGCAAGAGTCTTGCCTTTGTTAGCATTTTCTCTACCGAAACACCTTCTTTTTCTTAAAATTCAGTTCATTCCATTCATCAAGGCCCAGCTCAAATCTATTTAAATCTACTGCTGGCAAGTGGCTCTGCCTCCTTTCCTGACAATAACAGCTCTTACCCTTGAAGCTGATTTCCAGTCTTCAGTTCAGTTCAGTAGCTCAGTTGTATCTAACTGTTTGCTACCCCATTGACTGTGGCATACCAGGCCTGCCTGTCCATCACCAACACCCGGAGTTTGTTCAAACTCATGTCCATTGAGTCGGTGATGCCATCCAACCATCTCATCCTCTGTCATCCCCTTCTCCTCCCACCTTCAATCTTTACCAGCATCAGGGTCTTTCCAAATGAGTCAGTTCTTTGCATCTGGTGGCCAAAGTATTGGAGTTTGAGCTTCAGCATCAGTCCTTCCAATGAACGCTCAGGACTGATCTCCTTCAGGATGGACTGGTTGGATCTTCTTGCAGTCCAAAGGACTCTCAAGAGTCTTCTCCAGTTCAAAACCATCAGTTCTTTGGTGCTCATCTTTCTTTATAGTCCAACTCTCACATCCATACATGACCACTGGAGAAACCATAGTTTGACTAGACGGACCTTTGTTGGCAAAGTCATGTCTCTGCTTTTTAATATGCTGTCTAGGTTGGGCATAGCTTTCCTTCCAAGGAGCAAGCATCTTTTAATTTCATGGCTGCAGTCACCATCTGCACTGATTTTGAAGCCCCCCTAAAAAATAAAGTTTGTCACCATTTTCATTGTTTCCCCATCTATTTGCCATGAAGTGATGGGACCGGATGCCATGATCTTCGTTTTCTGAATGTTGAGCTTTAAGCCAACTTTTTCACTCTCCTCTTTCACTGTCATCAAGAAGCTCTTTAGTTCTTCTTCACTTTCTGCCATAAGGGTGGTGTCATCTGCATATCTGAGGTTATTGATCTTTCTTCAGTCTTCAGAGCTCTCAAAATTCTTAGGTCTCCTCTATAGTTGTTTATGATCTTTTCTCCACCCACTACATTATAAATCCTTAAATGTAGAATTCATGTTTGATTGTTTTTGAGTTCCTACTTCCTCTAAGAAAAGGAATTTGTTTATAGTAGGAGTTCTAAACAATATTGATTGGTTCAGTAAATGAAGCAAATGAGGGTATAATGGTAACATACCACCAATTATTGCTGTTTGTTTTTGTTTCTCACAAGACACTTTCATCCCTGAACATGTAGAAATCTAGTTCTTCTATTAGTCTGATCCATTTTATAATAGATAATTTTTCACTTTAATTCACAAATTGGTTATTATTAATCATTGACAATTTGGACTTGTTCAACTTGTCTAATGAGAATAGCTTCTCAGAAATCGTGTTTGACCATTAATAGAATTAATAAATGGTAAGTAGGGGAATCGCCAAATGAAACACTTATCTCAAACTTTTTTGAAAATAGAAAGCTTATAAATGAGTTTGTGAGCTCACATAATAGTTCCTTATTTATTCCAATATCTTTGTACTTATGATATCCTTGGAAACTATTAAAAATTTGCTTGTGATTCCTGCTAGCCAGTCTTTCTAAAAGTGATCTCTAAATATTACAGCAAACAGGGAGAAAAAGGCATTTTCTTGACTCAGCCAGTTGGCAGAGCTAAACCATTCATACCCTTTCTTTCTCTGTTTCTTCTCTGTAGTATCATTCAGAAAAGGCAAATATCTCTCTGTAATTGAGGAGACTGGAATGAAACCACCTATAAAAAGTCTTAATTGTTTCCTCAGTTTAGTCACTCAGTCCATAGTGTATATTTACATCCCCTAGATTTTGGTTATAAAGAAATTCAGCAAAAAACTGGTTTCTGCAAGATATTCTCAATTGTGCTATTCTAATTCAACAACCTGATATACTAAATCTGCAAAGAATTGTTTTCCAAGAATATCTTATGGGATTAACAGAATTACTTAAATTTGCCACTGCTTTCTAGTCTCTGAAATTATATTATCATCAACTTAATTAAGATTTCTGGGAAGAACCTTGGAAAAGTTCTTATGATTATTGATTATTTAAACATTTTTTCAGGAGCACCTATTATTGAATCCTGAAAACATTGCCAATTTATTAACTTTTCCAGATAGCTCAATAAATACTTTTTTTTCACTTGTTTTACTTAAATCTTACCCATAGGACCAGCATTTTAACTTTTAAGAAACTGAAAGAAACTCAAATGCCTTTTGTGATATCTGATGATCTAGACCTGTACTGTCCCACATGTCCCATATGGCTGGGCCAAACTGAGATGTACATAAATGTAAAATACAAGTCAGACGTTGAAGACTGAGTATGAAAAATCCAGTGTAAAACCTCACTAGTTATTCTTATGTTAGTTACATATGGAAATGATAATATTTTAGATATTTGCTTAAGATACTATTAACATTAATTTCATCTGTTCTTCCTTTTTTAATAAAAGCAGCTATTAGAAAATTTAAAATTTCACATGTAGCTTGTGTTTGTAACTCAAATTATATTTCTATTAGATAGCCTTGTCCTATACTTTTACCCAGTTTAGCTCAATGAATTTTTGTTCAGGAATATATAACTATTCATTACTTTAGATTTCATCAGTTTTAAGTCAGAAAAGTTAAGAAAATGATGGGTAGTGACTGATTTTTCAAAGTTGGGTGAGTGTTTGAGAGGTAGTATTTTAAAAAGTGGTCATTTCTTTCATCAATAGTTGTTTTCAGATACAATGACAGTTTTTTGACTTTAAGCTGTGTGTAATTGTCAGATACCAAATTTATACCTGGTTGTGTGGGATGAGATATATATGTGTATGTGTGTGTTTGTGTGAAGTGCTGATCAGCAAATATGGAGAGCATTATTTAACACACCATTCTTCCCACTTAATAAATATTTCATCAGCAATGACTAATAATCACATCAGAATGATAATTCACTCACGTCAAACCATCAGTAAAATAAGTGCAAAATTCAGAGAAGAGCAAAGACTTCTTAAAAAAGCACTACGAAGAACTAGAATGAAGTTATTAACTTAGAGTAACTTCCTTGCCTTTATTATTATTATATCATTTCATCTACAGATTGTTTTTGGCCACTGTAGGGAGGATAATTTTGAAATGTAAAGAGATATAATGAGAGTTTTCTTATAATTTTTTAAAAATCTGGTATTTTTGCAAATTCTTTGCTTGCCTTTTTTTTGAGGACAAAACTATGTCTCAGCTTCACGTCATGAAAAAGTACAAAAGCAACAACACACTAATAGGAAGGAGATACTTTACAAGGTGTCTATTAACATAGAAAAGTATATGACACTCATCAAACTTCCAAATTCTTTTTAGAATGTGTTGATTTGCCGTAATTCCATCCACTAGAAGTGATTCAGAATCAGATACTTAGCATTCAGATCCTCTGTGTTATTTAAACCAGAGGAAGAGACATGAGTAGTGGATAAGTATTGTGGCTCCCCTTGCATGGTTATTGTTGCTAGGGAAACCACTTCCTTCTGATTCTTGCGTTCAGCCTGTCCATCCCACTATCTGCCATCATTGTCTCTCAAGAAGGGCAACATCACAGCTTGGCATAAGAACAGGAAACAAAAGAGACCAAAACCAGTACATTATCCTGTTACATACAAACGTTTCTCAGAAAACCTACATGAAAGTAACTTCTGGGAAATGAAAAACAGAATCAGTCCTCTAAAACTGCTCTATGCATATGTGCTAGTGACTACGAGGTACCGCATTCACACATTCAAGTATGCAAAAACACCAATTTCCAAGCCACACTTGTGATTGCAGAAGAGAGTATCATGTGTCAGGCCCAGATAGGACAGGGCTTGGCATATCAGAAGCCCAAGACCTGGGTCAGGATGGTGCCCTGTGATCTTTCTGAGAGGCAGAGTCCCTGGCAGGCAGTGTGATCAGCAAAAGGGCTTTTATGGGAGTAGATTTTGAAAACCAGTGCAAGAAAGACTGAGATTCTTTGGGTCCTGGGATCAGGTTAAGTTATGAAACAAGCCAGCTAGCCAAACAAGAGCATCAGGAGTAAATAAAGAGAAAGCTGATACATGCTTGTAAAAGAACCATAAGTCACAAAGGTAACTGTTCTTGCAAATCTGATATTGGCTTCCTCTTGGACTCCTTAGCAACACAGTCAAACTGGTTCTAGGAAACAAGCATAAAGCAAAACTCTGAAAATCAGTAATATACAGTAACTACTTTGAATGAACACAGTTAAAAGCACAGTTACACTATCGCCTGTGCATCTATAAGACATCAATCAATCAATTCCTGTACTGCATTTTGTTTTACTCTGGTTTTCTAGCATTTATTGCTGTGTTCTATATACATCTGCTACATTGCACTGGATGTATAAAATTGAGTATGGTAGAGAGCAAGCAAAGTATACCAAATTCTGAAGTCAGTGGTGCTATAAAAAAGCTGTAGACATAGTAGATAATTATGCAGGTAACTCTACTACAAGATTACACCTCCTCCACGAAAAAACTAATCTGGAAGAACCATAAAAGCCAAAAGCTGCTTATGGGGACCAGATGTAGTCATGGGTACATCTTGGTAAAAGACACTATTTAAAGTTCAGTCAGCTTCCTTTATTCTTTTATAAACCTGGAACTTCATCTCATACGCAGGTCCTGCCTTATAACATATATATAATTGTGTCTTCTTGAGCAGTAATAGAGGGAGGTCCTTGAACATTGCTACTATACAGAGGACCTTAGAATACCTCCACAGAGAACTGTACTAACTTAAAAGGTTGATTTTCTTAGGCTCTCAAGAGTGACGTTCTATGTAAACCGATACCCATAAAATGTGATAGTAACCTATCAAATATATGAAAACAGAAGCAAGTTGTCTGCAAATCTCTGTCAGCCCAATCAGAATCATAATTCATCCATCAGCTTCTCGACTGCTCTTATAGGCAGTCTCACAAAATAGATGCCCTCAAATTTCCCACCTGTGTTGCTGCTGCTAAGTCGCTTCAGTCATGTTCGACTCTGTGCAACCCCATAGACAGCAGCCCACCAGGCTCCTCTGTCCACAGGATTCTCCAGGCAAGAACACTGGAGTGGGTTGCCATTTCCTTCTCCCTTCCCTCATAGACATCTCCAAATTGTCTGCTGGAACTCCCTTTTTACGTTCTTATCATCATCTTTGAGAATTTTAGATATACTTGAGGCCTTGAGAGGGAAATCCAAGTTTATTTTTAAAGATTATGAACAGGAAAATAATAAATTGCTATTGACCATACTAATTTAATTCTATTTTTTTTCTAGATAAAGATTGTCTTCCCAGTAACCCAATACTAAATACAGGATTCCTTTCCTGAAAATCTGAAAGTTCAGCTCAGTTCAGTTCAGTAGCTCAGTCGTGTCCCACTCTTTGTGACCCCATGGACTATAGGACGTCAGGCCTCCCTTTCCATCACCAACTCCCAGAGTTTACTCATACTCAGGCCCATTGAGTTGGTGATGCCATCCAACCATCTCATCCTCTGTCATCCCCTTCTCCTCCCACCTTCAATCTCTCCCAGCATCAGGGTCGTTTCCAAAGAGTCAGCTCTTCACATCAGGTGGCCAAAGTACTGGAGTTTCAACTTCAACATTAGTCCTTCCAATGAATATTCAGGGCTGATCTCCTTTAGAATGGACTGGTTGGATCTCCTTGCAGTCCAAGGACTCTCAAAAGCCTTCTCCAACACCACAGTTCAAAAGCATCAATTCTTTGGTGCTCAGCTTTCTTTATAGTACAACTTTCACATCCATACATGACTACTGGAAAAACCATAGCCTTGACTAGACAGTCCTTTGTTGGTAATGTTTCTGCTTTTTAATATGCTGTCTAGGTTGGTCATAACTGAAAAGTTCATTGCAAATGTAATACATACCCAGATTCCATGTAATGTAGGAGCTACTTAGTCATGCATGCCAATAGAGAGAAAGAAAAAAAGAGGCAGGCAACATTCAGAACTGTCTGTCTAAATCTGACTGGCTCCCCAAAATGTAGCTTTAATCTTTTTAATAAACAACCCCAAAGAGAGAGCCATATGCAAGACAAGCTACAAAGTGTCTGCCTTTATTTTAATCCAAAACCTGATGCAAGTGTGCCCATAATATTCTTAATATGAGTATAATCTTATCGTTTTATTGTTAGGCACAAACCACAAATCAAATTAAGGAACTTAGTTCCGATAACCAACCATCATAAGGCATCGACTCTGTGCCTAACCAATCAGGGCACTGACAAGTTGCAAATGGTTGAATTACCTTTGTGGTTGATTTGATCGGTTCAAATGTCAGTTACCAAAGAGTAGAAGTGGCAGAGCTAATCAGAAAGATTGCATACATGGTTTGACAGTTTACATAACCTCCAATGGGACAGGAATTTATGTTTGAAATTTGTACCTTTCCTTCACCATCTCATGCCCCACCCCAGTCCCCAGTGAAAATACACTGGGGTATATCCCATTTAACTTCTCCTGCTCCCTGCTCTCTGAGAGAAACACATCTCAATCCACTTGGTAAACTCTCGAGGGAAATGGTAAAAGACAAACTACCTTTCACAGGAGGCTGACAATGGTGAGGAGGTGGTGAAATGTCTGGTAGGCTCCACGTGGGAAAGATAGGATGGACAATACATTCAGGGAGCATGAGAGGCTGGAGGACAGAAGGGATGTGTAAAAAGATTGGAATCCCCATTTAAGATGTTCTTAACATGCTTACACCAGTGCAAGCCTAGACACTTTGCATCTCGGTTTTCCAAGTATTACCCAGAACAGTAAATGTCTAGGATATTCAGATCATAAATTTCTTTATATGAAATTTCTCAAACCCAGTGTTTCCTTTCGGGGGGAAAGGCTAAAGAAAATCACACGATGGTTACATAACTTAGAAGACACTGTAGTAGCAGCGTGTACCTCCTCTCCTGGTAGACTAGAAGCCTGTGTATTGTGTCTAAAATTATCCTTGCTCACCCAAGTCACAGCCTGGGCAGCAGCGGCAGCTACCTGAATGAGAGTTCCCTCTAGCCTCTCCTTGCCTTTTACGCTTGTCTTTCTCTCCAAGTAGCCCAGAGCCACATTTTAATAAGTGACCTTCAACTAGCTGAATAATTTCTTCAGTACATGGGTACATTCAAAAGCCTTGGAGGATTTAGCGGTAATAAGTAGTCCTAGCAAATATACGGTCTTATGAAGCCTTTGAAGTCTCTAAAAACTTCCCTTAAATAGCCTCAATAGAAGGTTCGGGCTAGATGATTTACAGAGCCCCTTGCAAAGCAGAAATCCTACGATTTGGGATCAGCAGAACCAGCTTACTGCAGTTAATATGGCTTTTCCATCTTTAAGAATATTTTTGGATCGAAAACAGGCTGCCTGAGTTGTTTGGCTATTAACTATTAATTAATGTTCAGTCTACACTGAGCTAGCAACAAAACCAAAGGCAAAGATTTGTATTCTCATCCCTTTAGTTTAGAGAATGAGCTGATAAAAAATTTTCCATTAGTTGCAATTAGAAAATATTGTACAAGTACCATAAAGGCGAAGGTATTTTCTTGTGACTCTGGATTAACTGTCATTTACAAGATTCGGGGTGCGTATTTTTCCTTCAACAAGCTCCTTTCCTTTACTTATAACTAATACATTCCACATATATTTCTGTGACTTTATAAACAAGCATGAAAACAATATAACAAATGTTCATAGTATTTCATTTTTCAGTTAGGGATGAAAAATAGAGAACTCTTCTCCAGTTGGTCGGTGAATCAGATTTCTCATCATATGTGCTCTGAATATCAGTTTTGAAGTCTTAAGGACCTTTTTATACTAATTTCTGCTTTTAAAAATAGTAATTGCATATTTAGTCATGTATGGCGTCTCTGGCATGGTTTTTGGAGAAATAAAATTTTAAAGCACAGTCATAAACAGTGATAGAGAACCATCATCAACAGAAAGCATAGGAATTAATAGAAAATTAAACTGTCAAAATCAATTCACTGAATAACTGATTTATGAATGGCAAAATTGACTGATCAAATGCACCAAAAACTTGTTTCAAGAAATATTCTTTTAAAATATATTTAATGAAAACAAATACAGAATCAATCATTTTTCCTTTAACATTTATGGAGGAGTTACAATATGTCAGACACTGTTTTAAATTCTTTATATAAATTTATATACTATTCATACCAATCATACAACTTATATTTTATTATTTTCACCAATTATTTTATAGAAGAAAACAGAGGCACAGTCCTGTTGAATAAGTTTCCCAAGGTTGCATACCCAAAGCTGTCGAGTTTGACCCACTATGCTATTCTGGGTCATAAAATGACATTCACAGAAATTATATTGAGCTCATTTAAGGATGTATTCAACATATCAAAATATAAGGAGATTAAAATCAGTTGTTATTCTTTGATTTCAAAAGTTTGAATATTTTTAAATATACTGCTAGGAAGCATGTGCCCATTGACTAAAATTTAAAGGGAACACAAACATATTTACTGAATATATTTAAGAAGGATATTCCCTCAAATAAATCATCACTTGCACTGTATTGTATTCATTAGAAGGGAGACACTAAATAAGAAGAGGAATTAAGCTCCACCTCTTGAAGGCAGAATCATAGAATTTGTTGACATAATTTAAAACCACCACAGAAAAATTTAATCAGTAGAAAATCTTAAATATAGATTATATCTTCTGAGGATTTCCTGAGGTGGAGCTACAAATACCATAGGTTAGACGTCCTGTGAACACTTCATCGAGAGTAGAGGTTTTCTTTTTAAATATTTTCTTTTAAAAAAGAGGTAAATATTCAGGTCATTCTGTGCTGAAATATTTAGTTCATCTCCTTGCAGTCCAACGGACTCTAAAGAGTCTTCTCCAACACCACAGTTCAAAAGCATCCATTCTTCAGCACTCAGCTTTTTTTATAATCCAACTCTCACATCCATACATGACTACTGAAAAAACCATAGCTTTGACTAGACGGACCTTTGTTGGCAATGTCTCTGCTTTTTAATATACTGTCTAGGTTGGTCATAGCTTTGCTTCCAAGGAGTAAGCGTCTTTTAATTTCATGGCTGCAGTCACTATCTGTTGTGATTTTGGAGCCCCCCAAAATTAAGTCTGCCACTGTTTCCACTGTTTCCCCATCTATTTGCAGTGAAGTGATGGGACTAGATGCCATGATCCAGCAGCTGTGCAGCACTGGAGTGGCAGTGTGTGGTGCTGGAGCAACTGTGAGGAGATACTCCACAACCAAAAGCAAAGGAGAAGTGCCAGCAAGACAGGAAGAGGGGCAAAGTCACGTTTAGAATCAAACCCCATACCTACCAGAGACGCTCAGAGGGCTTAAACAAACCTTGTGTGCACCAGGACCCAGAGACCCCACAGAGACTGAGACAGAGCTGTGTTTGAGCAGCTCTGTGGGGTACGGGTCAGCAGTGGCCTGCCGCAGGGGCAGGAGCTCTGGGTGCAGCAGACTTGGGTATGGCATAAGCCCTCTTGGAGGAGGTTGCCATTAACCACACCATAGAGCTGCCAGACCTTACGTAGGACTGGGAAACAGACTCTTGGAGGGCGCAAACAGAAGCTGATGTGTACCAGGACCCAGGAGACATCAGTAGTGACCCCACAAGAGACTGACCCAGACTTGCCTGTGAGTGTCCAGTACTCTCTGGCGGAGGCATGGGTTGGTGGTGGCCTGCTGCAGGATTGGGGGCCTTGAGTGCAGCAGTGCATGCGTGGGACCTTTTGAAGGAGGTCGCCATTATCTACATTACCTCCACCATGGGTTAAAGTGAAAGTGAACTTTCTCAGTCGTGTCTAACTCTTTGTAATCACATGGACTATAGCCCATCAGGCTCCTCCATCCAGGGGATTTTCCAGGCAAGAATACTGGAGTGGGTTGCCATTTCCTTCTCCAGGAGATCTTCCTGACCCAGGGATTGAACCTGGGCTTCCCACATATTAAGCAGATGCTTTACCATCTGAGCCACCAGGGAAGTCCACCATAATTTCAGTTCAGTTCAGTTCAGTCACTCAGTCGTGTCCGACTCTTTGCAACCCCATGAATTGCAGCACACCAGGCCTCCCTGTCCATCACCAACTCCCGGGGTTCACCCAAACTCATGTCCATAGAGTTGGTGATGCCATCCAGCCATCTCATCCTCTATCGTCCCCTTCTCCTCCTGCCTCCAATCCCTCCCAGCATCAGAGTCTTTTCCAATGAGTCAACTCTTCACATGAGGTGGCCAAAATATTGGAGTTTCAGCTTTAGCATCAGTCCTTCCAAAGAACACCTAGGACTGATTTCCTTTAGAATGGACTGGTTGGATCTCCTTGCAGTCCAAGGGAATCTCAAGAGTCTTCTACAACACTACAGTTCAAAAGCCTCAATTCTTCAGCGTTCAGCTTTCTTCACAGTCCAACTCCCACATCCGTACGTGACCACTGGAAAAACCATAGCCTTGACTAGATGGAATTTGTTGGCAAAGTAATGCGTCTGCTTTTGGATATGCTATCTAGGTTGGTCATAACTTTCCTTCCAAGGAGTAAGCGCCTTTTAATTTCATGGCTCAGTCACCATCTGCAGTGATTTTGGAGCCCAAAAAGATAAAGTCTGACACTGTTTCCCCATGTATTTGCATTGAAGTGATGGGACCAGAGGCCATGATCTTTGTTTTCTGAATGTTGAGCTTTAAGCCAACTTTTTCACTCTCCTCTTTCACTTTCATCAAGAGGCTTTTTAGTTCCTCTTCACTTTCTGCCATAAGGGTGGTGTCATCTGCATATCTGAGGTTATTGATCTTCCTCCTAGCAATCTTGATTCCAGCTTGTGCTTCTTCCAGTCCAGCATTTCTCATGATGTACTCTGCATATAAGTTAAATAAGCAGGGTGACAGTATACAGCCTTGACGTATTCCTTTTCCTATTTGGAACCAGTCTGTTGTTCCATGTCCAGTTCTAACTGTTGCTTCCTGACCTGCATACAGATTTCTCAAGAGGCAGGTCAGGTGGTCTGGTATTCCCATCTCTTTCAGAATTTTCCACAGTTGATTGTGATCCACACAGTCAAAGGCTTTGGCATAATCAATAAAGCAGAAATAGATGTTTTTCTGGAGCTCTGTTGCTTTTTCCATGATCCAGCGGATGTTGTCAATTTGATCTCTGGTTCCTCTGCCATTTCTAAAACCAGCTTGAACATCTGGAAGTTCACAGTTCATGTATTGCTGAAGCCTGGCTTGGAGAATTTTGAGCATTACTTTACTAGCGTGTGCTGCTGCTGGTGCTAAGTCACTTCAGTGTGAGATGAGTGCAATTGTGCAGTAGTCTGAGCATTCTTTGGCATTGCCTTTTTTGGGGATTAGAATGAAAACTGACCTTTTCCAGTCCTGTGGCCACTGCTGAGTTTTCCAAATTTGCTGGCATATTGACTGCAGCACTTTCACAGCATCATCTTCCAGGATTTGAAATAGCTCAACTGGAATTCCATCACCTCCACTAGCTTTGTTCATAGTGATGCTTTCTAAGGCCCACTTGACTTCACATTCCAGGATGTCTGGCTCTAGGTGAGTGATCATACCATCGTGATTATCTTGCTCCTCTCCCCACCATAGTTTGGCCCCACTTAAATAGCAGGGAGGCAAGACAGCCCCACCCATCAACAGAAAATTGGATTAAAGATTTACTGAGCATCAGACCCAATTTCCCCCTCAGTCAGTCTCCCATCAGGAAGCTTCCACAAGCCTCTTATCCTTCTCCATCAAAGGGCAAACAGACTGAAAACCACAATCACAGAAAACTAACCAATCTGATCACATGGACCACAGTCTTGCTGAACTCAGTGAAACTATGAGCCATGCCATATAAGGCCACCCAAGATGGATGGGTCATGGTGGAGAGTTCTGACAAAATGTGCTCCACTGGAGAAGGGAATGGCAAAGCACTTCAGTATTTTGCCTTGAGAACCTCATGAACAGTATGAGAAGGCAAAATGATAGGATACTGAAAGATGAACTCCCTGTGTCGGTAGGTGCCCAATATGCTACTGGAGATAGTGGAGAAATAACTCCAGAAAGAATGAAGAGATGGAGCCAAAGCAAAAACAACACCCAGTTGTGGATGTGACTAGTGATGGAAGTAAAGTCTGATGCTGTAAAGAGCAACATTGCATAGGATCCTGGAATGTTAGGTCCATGAACTAAGGCAAATTAGAAGTGGTCAAACAGGAGATGGCAAGAGTGAACATTGACATTTTAGGAATCAGTGAACTAAAATGGACTGGAATGGGTGAATTTAACTCAGATGACCAGTATATCTACTGCTGTGGGCAAGAATCCCTTAGAAGAAATGGAGTAGCCATCATAGTCCACCAAAGAGTCTGAAATACAGTACATTGCTGAGCTCAACAATCTCAAAAATGACAGAATGATCTCTGTTTGTTTCCAAGGCAAACCATTCAATATAACAGTAATCCAAGTCTATGCTCCAACAAGTAATGCTGGAGAAGCTTAAGTTGAACGGTTCTATGAAGACCTACAAGACCTTCTAAAACTAAAACCCCCAAAAAATATCCTTTTCATTATAGGAGACTGGAATGCAAATTAGGAAGTCAAGAAATAACTGGAGTAACAGGCAAATTTGGCCTTGGAGTACAGAATGAAGCAGGACAAATGCTAATAGAGTTTTGCCAAGAGAACACACTGGTCATAGCAAACACCCTCTTGCAACAACACAAGAGAAGACTCTACACATGGACATCACCAGATGGTCAACACCGAAATCAGATTGATTATATTCTTTGCTGCCAAAGATGGAGAAGCTCTATATAGTCCGCAAAAACGATACCAGGAATGTACTGTGGCTCAGATCATGAAATCCTTATTGCCAAATTCAGACTTAAGTTGAAGAAAGTAGGGAAAACCACTATACCATTCAGGTGTGACCTAAATCAAATCCTTTATGACTATACAGTGGAAGTTAGAAATAGATTCAACAGATTAGATCACATAGACAGAGTGCCTGAAGAACTATCGACGGAGGTTCGTGACATTGTACAGGAGGCAAGGATCAAGAACATATCCAAGAAAAAGAAATGCTAAAAGGCAAAATGGTTTCTGAGAGGTCTTATAAATAGCTGTGAAAAGAAGAGAAGCAAAAGGCAAAGGAGGAAAGGAAAGAATGCAGGGTTCCAAAGAAAAGCAAGGAGAGTTAAGAAAGCCTTCCTCAGTGATCAATGCAAAGAAATAGAGGAAAACAACTTAATGGGAAAGACTAGAGATCTCTTCAAGAAAATTAGAGATACCAAGGGAACATTTCATGCAAAGATGGGCTCGATAAAGGACAGAAATGGTATGGACCTAACAGAAGCAGAAGATATTAAGAAGAGATGGCAAGAATTCACAGAAGAACTGTACAAAAAAGATCTTCACGACCCCGATAATCACGATGGGGTGATCACTCACCTAGAGCCAGACATCCTGGAATGCGAAGTCAAGTGGGCCTTAGGAGGCATCACTATGAACAAAGCTAGTGGAAGTGATGGAATTCCAGTTGAGCTATTTCAAATCCTGGAAGATGATGCTGTGAAAGTGCTGCAGTCAATATGCCAGCAAATTTGGAAAACTCAGCAGTGGCCACAGGACTGGAAAAGGTCAGACTTCATTGAATCCCAAAGAAAGGCAATGCCAAAGAATGCTTAAACTACTGCATAATTCCACTCATCTCACACAATAGTAAAGTAATGCACAAAATTCTCCAAGCCAGGATTCAGCAATACGTGAACTGTGAACTCCCAGATGTTCAAGATGGTTTTAGAAAAGGCAAAGGAACCAGAGATCAAATTGCCAATATATGCTGAATCATCAAAAAAGCAAGAGCGTTCCAGAAAAACATCTATTTCTGCTTTATTGACTATGCCAAAGCCTTTGACTGTGTGGATCACAATCAACTGTGGAAAATTCTGAAAGAGACGGGAATACCAGACCACCTGACCTGCCTCTTGAGAGGCCTATATGCAGACCTATATGCAGGTCAGGAAGCAACAGTTAAAACTGTACATGGAACAACAGATTGATTCCAAATCAGGAAAGGCTGTATATTGTCACCCTGCTTATTTAAATTATATGCAGAGTATATTATGAGAAACGCTGGGCTGGATGAAGCACAAGTTGGTATCAAGATTGCCAGGAGAAATATTGATAACCTCAGATATGCTAATGACCCCACCCTTATAGCAGAAAGCAAAGAAGAACTAAAAAGCCTCTTGATGAAAGTGAAAGAGGAGAGTAAAAAAGTTGGCTTAAATCTAAACATTCAGAAAACAAAGATCATGGCATCTGGTCCCATCATTCATCGCAAATAAATAGGGAAATAGTGGAAACAGTGACAGACTTTATTTGGGGGGCTCCAAAATCACTGCAGATGGTGACTGCAACCATGAAATTAAAAAACACTTGCACCTTGGAAGATAAGCTATGACCAACCTAGACAGCATATTAAAAAGCAGAGACATTACTTTGCTATCAAAGTTCCATATAGTCAAAGCTGTGGTTTTTCCAGTAGTCATGTATGGATGTGAGAGCTGGACTACAAAGAAAGCTGAGTGCCAAAGAATTGATGCTTTTGAACTGTGGTGCTGGAGAAGACTCTTGAGAGTCCCTTGGACTGCAAGGAGATACAAGCAGTCCATCACAAAGGAAGTCAGTCCTGAATATTTATTGGAAGGACTGATGCTGAAGCTGAAACTCTAATACTTTGGCCACCTGATGTGAAGAGCTGACTCATTTACAAAGATCCTGATGCTGGGAAAGATTGAAGGCAGGAGGAGAAGGGGATGACAGAGAATGAGATGGTTGGCTGGCATCACTGACTCAAAGGACATGAGTTTGGGAAAACTCTGGGAGTTGGTGATGGACAGGGAGGCCTGGAGTGCTGCAGACCGTGGGGTTGCAAAGAGTCAGACAGGACTGAGTGACTAAATTGGACTGGTTCAGTTCATTATTTTAATTTTTTAAATGCTGATATTTCTCCAACCATGGTCAACTGCAGGGAATGTTTAATGCAAAAGCTCTTGTTTTATAACATAAAAAAATAAAATAAAATCTACCTCTTGATTATTGGTTTGCTTCACTGATAGTCCCTTAAGGCAATTCTCTGGGAAGTAGGATGGCTTATTTTTCTGACAAGGGTCCTCAGAATTTTATGAGATGATTTCAATCCTAATCCATTTTGAATTGTCTGTAGGACATTCAGTCTATTTTTTTCCTCTGTAAATTCTGTTAAATCTCTCTCTGATTTAGTCATTAGGCCCCCACCTAGAATTGTGTTAGTCATCCTGGAGAGAAATTTGAGTCAGAGTTATGGAGCTTCTTATTGTGTTTCTTATAAAAATGCTTGTGAAGATGTTGCCCATCTCCTTATGTGACGTTACTCTTTCTGAAGACCCATACATCCTTCCTCATCTTAGTATCAGAAAGAAAAATGAGTTTCTCTTAAACAGTGTATTTGTTTTTGTCTCAAGACACTGTGAATCATAGGTGATTATATTTTCCTCATTCATTGGCAGCTAGATGGTTCAGAGCCCAGTTTTCATTTCTATTCAGAGTGTATAACTATGAGGTGATTTTTGAAAGAACTTGTTCTTGCTACACCATCTTCTACCTACTTTTATTCCCCTTTGTCATGTTTTCTTACATTTTTTTTTTCATCATTAGGAGAGAATTTTATTTTAAAAGTGTCATCTTAAACTGCAAGGATGTCCGCTAAACATCACAATTTAACATGCCAAAGGAGAAACCATGTTGTCAAAATGCCCACTTAACCCACCCAAACATCTCAAACCCACCCTTTGCTGACCTTCTATAACCCTATTTTTTTAAGTTTTTTTTTTCTTTTTTTAAACAAGAGAAAGTAGACAGATACTTGTTGGTAAAGGCTAACTGTCCATATTCACATAGAGACACAGTGTAATCTCTGAGCCCAATATACAGAGAAAGGAGGAAAAAAGCTAGAATTCTATGCACTACTACGCAGGGGCCTAGCACCCTCCAGCTTCCAGCAGAGCTAAGGGAGCATAAGGTTTTTCTTTTTTTCCCACAGAGCATGGTCGTGTTGATTCCATAGTTTTTGTTGAGACAGGAAGGGATAAAAATGAATTTAGAACAGAAAGGGGTAGAGATTCTTGTCCCACTGAATTCTGCTCAAGGTATTTCCCCCCCACCCCCAAATAAGTTGTGAACCATGGTATAAAGGAGAAAAGAGACCTCAAAAACAGGGCGACTGAGCACAAGAGGAGGGAAAAAAAAATAAAGACTGCAACTTGCTCCCAGGGACTGGAGAAAATTAAAAATGGTTGGAATCCATCAGTGTTCCATTAGTCATCTGCTCCTTCATCTTCCTCTCCTTCCACCCCCTCATCATCATTTTCATCTTCTTCACCTTCATCCTCATCCCCTTCTTCATCAGTGTCTTCCAATCCTTCTTCCTCTTCATCACTGTCATCATCCTTTTCTCCTTCCACTTCCTCATCATCCATGTCAGGAACCAAGTAGTACTGTAATGGATTTGGCCAAATATAATCTTTGATGACTTCTCCTAACTCATCTGCACCTGCATCAGAATGATCAGTAAACCAGGTGAAGAAGCTTTCTGGTTCCTCATGCTGTCTCTTCCTGCTGGCTATATTCTGTGTTTGGCTTGATCGTTAAGTCAAATCCTTTCCAGATTTCCATTTGATTTCAGCGGACTTAGAAGATGGATCACCACTCTCATACAGAAGAAATTCTTTGCAGAGAATTTTATTTTCGAAGTAAGGGTATTTATCAAAATAAAAATCTATTCTGTAACCTTTCTTTGGAATTGGAATGAAAACTGACCTTTTCCAATCCTGTGGCCACTGCTGAGTTTTCCAAATTTGCTGGCATATTGAGTGCAGCACTTTCACAGTATCATCTTTCAGGATTTGAAATAGCTCAACTGGAATTCCATCACCTCCACTCACTTTGTTGGTAGTGATGCTTTCTAAGGCCCACTTGACTTCACTTTCCAAGATGTCTAGCTCTAGATTAGTGATCACACCTTCATGATTATCTGGGTCATTAAGATCTTTTTTGTACAGTTCTTCTTGTGTATTCTTACCACCTCTTCTTAATATCTTCTGCTTCTGTTAGGTCCATACCATTTCTGTCCTTTATTGAGCCCATCTTTGTATGAAATGTTTGCTTGGTATCTCTCATTTTCTTGAAGAGATCTCTAGTCTTTCCCATTCTGTTGTTTTCCTCTATTTCTTTGCATTGATCACTGAAGAAGGCTTTCTTATCTCTTCTGGCTATTCTTTGGAACTCTGCATTCAGATGTTTCTATCTTTCCTTTTCTCCTTTGCTTTTCACCTCTCTTCTTTTCACAGCTATTTGTAAGGCCTCCCCAGACAGCCATTTTGCTTTTTTGCATTTCTTTTCCATGGGGATGATCTTGATCCCTGTCTCCTGTACAATGTCACGAACCTCATTCCATAGTTCATCAGGCACTCTATCTATCAGATCTAGGCCCTTAAATCTATTTCTCACTTCCACTGTATAATCATAAGGGATTTGATTTAGGTCATATCTGAATGGTTTAGTGGTTTTCCCTACTTTCTTCGATTTAAGTCTGAGTTTGGTAATAAGGAGTTCATGATCTGAGCCACAGTCAGCTCCCGGTCTTGTTTTTGTTGACTGTATAGAGCTTCTCCATCTTTGGCTGCAAATAATATAATAAATCTGATGACCATCTGGTGATGTCCACGTGTAGAGTCTTCTCTTGTGTTTTTGGAAGAGGGTGTTTGCTATGACCAGTGCATTTTCTTGGTGAAACTCTATAGTCTTTGCCCTGCTTCATTCCACATTCCAAGGCCAAATTTGCCTGTTACTCCAGGTGTTTCTTGACTTCCTACTTTTGCATTCTAGTCCCCTAGAATGAAAAGGACATCTTTTTTGGGTGTTAGTTCTAAAAGGTCTTGTAGGTCTTCATAGAACTGTTCAACTTCAGCTTTTCAGTGTTATCCAAGTGCATAGACTTGGATAACTGTGATACTGAATGGTTGGCCTTGGAGACGAACAGAGATCACTCTGTTGTTTTTGAGATTGCATCCAAGCCAGGCTTCAGCAATACGTGAACCTTGAACTCCCTGATGTTCAAGCTGGTTTTAGAAAAGGCAGAGGAACCAGAGATCAAATTGCGAACATCCACTGGATCATGGGAAAACAAGAGAGTTCCAGAAAAACATCTATTTCTGCTTTATTGACTATGCCAAAACCTTTGACTGTGTGGATCACAATCAACTGTGGAAAATTCTGAAAGAGATGGGAATACCAGACCACCTGACCTGCCTCTTGAGAAATCTGTATGCAGGTCAGGAAGCAACAGTTAGAACTGGACATGGAACAACAGACTGGTTCCAAATAGGAAAAGGAGTACACCAAGGCTGTATACTGTCACCCTGCTTATTTAACTTCTGTGCAGAGTACATCATGAGAAACGCTAGGCTGGAAGAAGCACAAGCTGGAATCAAGATTGCCGGGAGAAATGTCAATAACCTCAGATGTTCAGATGACACCACCCTTATGGCAGAAAGTGAAGAGGAACTAAAAAGCCTCTTGATGAAAGTGAAAGAGGAGAGTGAAAAAGTTGGCTTAAAGCTCAACATTCAGAAAACGAAGATCATGGCATCTGGTCCCATCACTTCATGGGAAACAGATGGGGAAACAGTAGAAATAGTGTCAGACTTTATTTTGGGGGGTTCCAAAATCACTGCAGATGGTGACTGAGCCATGAAACTAAAAGATGCTCACTCCTTGGAAGAAAAGTTATGACCAACCTAGATAGTATATTCAAAAGCAGAGACATTACTTTGCCGACTAAGGTCCTTCTAGTCAAGGCTATGGTTTTTCCAGTGGTCATGTATGGATGTGAGAGTTGGACTGTAAAGAAGGCTGAGCACTGAAGAATTGATGCTTTTGAACTGTGGTGTTGGAGAAGACTCTTGAGAGTCCCTTGGACTGCAAAGGGATCCAACCAGTCCATTCTGAAGGAGATCAACCCTGGGATTTCTTTGGAAGGAATGATGCTAAAGCTGAAACTCCAGTACTTTGGCCACCTCATGTGAAGAGTTGACTCATTGTAAAAGACTCTGATGCTGGGAGGGATTGGGGGCAGGAGGAGAAGGGGGCGACCGAGGATGAGATGGCTGGATGGCATCACGGACTCGATGGACGTGAGTGTGAGTGAACTCCGGGAATTGGTGATGGACAGGGAGGCCTGGCATGCTGCCATTCATGGGTTCCCATGGAGTCGGACACGACTGAGCGACTGAACTGAACTGATTCTGTAACCTGATTTAATGTTTTCAAATTCTGTCACTTCAGCTCTTGTCAAATAATGCAGCGCCTCTTCATCCTCCTCCCCAAGCAGTGCAGACACTTGTGGATGGTTAACAAATTTTGTTTCCCCAAAATTTGGGATTTTGGCGATCAATTCTGACCTCTTGTGAAAGAATGGTTGGCCGAGTTTGTTATATTTCTGTTCTACTTTCAAAATCTCCTCACTGGCTTGTTCATTAAGTCTGTCTATTTCATTTTCTACTTCATCAATATGTTCAATTGCTTCTTGCTGTTCTTTTTCTTCCTTCGGCAAGTTTGAAGAAGCAGATGCCTCATCTGGCCTGGAGGCAGCAGTCAGCCTGGCTTTCTTCAGTTTCTTCACTTGGGGTGGAAGAGAAGACTGGTGTCTGGGGGCCATGCTGGGGGAAAAAAAGCCAAGAATCTCCCAGGAGAAGAGAGAGGAATTGCGAGCTCAGAGAACTCTTTTCGTTACATTTTAAATTTTATTTTATTATTTTACTGAACATACCTGTGGTTCAGTTTAGTCACTCAGTCATGTCCAACTCTTTGCGACCCCATGAGCCACAGCATGCCAGGCCTCCCTGTCCATCACCAACTCCTGGAGTTCACTCAAATTCATGTCCATCCAGTCAGTGATGTCATCCAACCATCTCATCTTCTCTCATCCCCTTCTCCTCCAGCCTTCAATCTTTCCCAGCATCAGGGTCTTTCCAAATGAGTCAGCTCTCTGCATCAGGTGGCCAAAGGATTGGAGTTTCAGCTTCAACATCAGTCCTTCCAATGAACACCCAGGACTGATATCGTTTATGATGGACTAGTTGGATCTTCTTGCAGTCCAAGTGATTCTCAAGAGTCTTCTCCAACACCACAGTTCAAAAGCATCAATTCTTCAGCACTCAGCTTTCTTTATAGTCCAGCATGACTACTACATCCATACATGACCACTGGAATAACCATAGCCTTGGCAGATGGACCTTTGTTGACAAAGTAATGTCTCTGCTTTTTAATATGCTGTCTAGGTTGGTCATAACTTTCCTTTCAAGGAGTAAGTGTCTTTTAATTTCATGGCTGCAGTCACCATCCGCAGTGATTTTGGAGCCCAGAAAAATAAAGTCTGACACTGTTTCCCCATCTATTTGCCATGAAGTGATGGGAACAGATGCCATGATCTTCGTTTTCTGAATGTTGAGCTTTAAGCCAACTTTTTCACTCTCCTTTCACTTTCATCAAGAGGCTCTTTCGTTCTTCTTCACTTTCTGCCATAAGGGTGGTGTCATCCGCATATCTGAGGTCATTGATATTTCCCCAGCAATCTTGATTCCAACTTGTGCTTCTTCCAGCCCAGCGTTTCTCATGATGTACTCTGCATATAAATTAAATATGCAGAGTGACAGTATACAGCCTTGACGTACTCCTTTTCCTATTTGGAACCAGTCTGTTGTTCCATGTCCAGTTCTAACTGTTGCTTCCTGACCTGTATACAGGTTTCTCAAGAGGCAGGTCAGGTGGTCTGGTATTCCCGTCTTTCAGAATTTTGCGCAGTTTATAGTGATCCACACAGTCAAAGGCTTTGGCATAGTCAATAAAGCAGAAATAGATGTTTTTCTGGAACTCTCTTGCTTTTTTCAGTGATCCAGCAGATGTTGGCAATTTGATCTGGTTCCTCTGCCTTTTCTATATCTGTAGAAACAGACTTCATTAGTCTTGAGAACAATTTGAATAAAGTACATAAAATACATAGCTCTTATATGCCACTTTGAGACTTCAGAACATGGTTTTAATCTTTTCCACTCTTCACCAAAATACAGCCATTCTTTAATAAATACTTCTCCATATATTGTCTCACGTTTAGTTTTCTTGATAGGGTATCTTAGCCACATGGATGTCTCCAGCCAGCACTAGACAACCCGGAATATGTGACAGTTAGATCTCCCTTCAAGAAAGAGCCCATCATTCAGTGGTGAGGAGGGCTAGTAGGTGACAGCCTCTTGCTGTAGATCTGCCAAAACTCAGCACAGTATTTGAGGCAAGGCCATGCTTTTCATGAGAAGCACCCAGCCTGTGACAAAGGCCTTCTGCCCTACGGAGGGACTCTTCTGATGTCAGTCTTTGATCTGGGGCTCATCCTTGAGTTGGCCAGGACTTTGTCATCCTGAAGTCCTCACTATCCAGTTCTGTCTCTATCCTGCCTGGTGTCACATCAACATCATGATGTGAAAGCATTCCATGGCCATTATTTTTTTTTCACTCTTTTACCTTATCAACTCTCCACATTCCTGATAAATCTTTTCCCCTTGTAACTCCAAATCAGCATCTGATTCTCAGAGAAGCCAAAATAATATACCAGATAACTCACAAAGTTACATTTCCTTGAATTTCCAAACCTATAAATGCATACAGTTACTAAGTCATCTCCCAGATGTCTCAAAGACACTTTAAATGGAAACTGAGCTCATGATTTTCTCCTAAATTTTTTTCTGTTCTGATGTTCTGTATCAGTGGGTAGTCCTAGCATCCATTTGGTTCTGCCAGCCAGAAACCTGGGCTCTATCCTTGACATTTCGTCTTTCTGGTCCCAATTCATCATCAACTCATGTTGATCTTACTTCCTAAATATACTCTTCCTTCTATTTCTCTCTAGCTCCATCAGAGTAGTCTTGGTCTTGAATACCATCATCTCTTGATTTTATTCTACTAATCTCCAAAGAGTAGTAGACTAGAGTTACCAACCAATCCATCATTCTCCATACTACAGCCAAAATTATTTTCCAAACACAAATTTGGTCATGTCTCCATCTAGCCTAAAATCCTTCTGTTGGTTCCCATTGCTCTTGTAATAAAGGCAAAAGTCTTTAAGACAACAAGTCCCTGTACTCAAGACCCAGCCTCATTTCCTATTCCCTTCTCCACACCATATTGTTAACTCCATGATGGCAGATACTGTGCCTATTTCTTTATTATTTTACCTGAGTCTGCTGAACACCTGACATATACCTGGTGCTCAATATAGAATTATTTAATGCATAACTAAATGATTGAGTGGATAAATGAATCAATCAAATGAGTCTGTTCATAATCCACTGGACACACTTTGTGGTTTTCTGTTGTGGAACTTTGTCTCAGAGTTGCCTATCTAAATCTTATCTATCTTGTAATTCTCAGATCAAATGTCAACTCAATCAAGAAGGCTTCCTTGACTTATCTAGGTGAAAATACTTGTCTTGTTATAAAATCCTGTATTCTTTTTGTGTGTGTGCTCAGTTACTCAGTTGTGTCCAACTCTTTGTGATCCCATGGACTATAGCCTCCCAGGCTCTTCTGTCCAAGGAATTTCCAGGCAAGAATATTAGAATGGGTTGTAATTTCCAATTCTAGGGATATTCCTGATACAGGGATCAAACCCACGTCTCCTGCATACCCCACATTGGCAGGTGGATTCTTGACCCTGAGCCACCTAGAAAGCCCATTCTTCTTTTATATTACACTTAATATGTAATCAACTGATTAAATATGTTTAATATATTAATAGCACCAGTTAAACTCCACATTCTTTGAAGGAAAGTGTTGAGTTTATGCTCATAAGTATTCTGCACATCACCTAACATACACATATGTGTATAAGTGTATGGGCTTTACTTGATTGAATGATTTGATTGACTGATCTGGCAATATCTGGATGATTTTTCCTGCCACTCGAGCAACTGTTGTGATATTAGAAAGAGTGGATGAGGCTAATAAAAATGTGATGGCCCAGTAAAAATGTTGGTTAGGCAATATATCTCTTGAATCTATCTTTAAGTATCAAGAATAGAAGACTCATTTGGCCTATAAATTTTTGTTGGTTTTGTAAAGCTCAAACGTCATAAAAATCTACTTCATAGCTACAAAATGTGCTGTGGCTGTGTGTTTTTAAGAATTGCCTAAGCTTTATACTAAAGAAGGTTTCCAAAAGAATAATATGTGTAACCACTGAGGACATAAAAGTTGATTATAGCTGCTGTAGAGACAGGCTGTTTAAAAATCTTTAATTGTGGGAGTTCTCTGGCAGTTCAGTGATTAGGACTTGGCACTTCCACTGCTGTGGCCCAAGTACAATCCCTGGATGAGGAACTAGGGTGCCACAAGCTAGGTGGTACAGTCAGAAAATAAATCTTTAATTGTTAATGAATATATTTGAATGTACATTAGAAAAAATAAACTATCACATAAAAACCATAATGGTCATAGTTAATATTGCTTTGGATAGGGTTGAAAAACAAGCATTTCCAGTTTAAAAATAATAATTTAAAAATATTATAATGTGATATGTCCACAAACATGAGTAAAGGTTAAGAGACCTTATTTCAGAGATTTAAAACGTACTGAACACTACCTAGGTTTTTACTCCTCATTTTTTTATTTTTTACTATGGTTTTGGGTTCCAAAATCACTGCAGATGATGATTGCAGCCATGAAATTAAAAGACGCTTACTCCCTGGAAGAAAAGTTATGACCAACCTAGATAGCATATTCAAAAGCAAAGACATTACTTTGCCAACTAAGGTCTGTCTAGTCAAGGCTATGATTTTTCCAGTACTCATGTATGGATGTGAGAGTTGGACTGTGAAGAAGGCTGAGCGCCGAAGAATTGATGCTTTTGAGCTGTGGTATAGGAGAAGACTCTTGAGACTCTTTTGGACTGCAAGGAGATCCAACCAGTCCATTCTGAAGGAGATCAACCCTGGGATTTCTTTAGAAGGAATGATGCTAAAGCTGAAACTCCAGTACTTTGGCCACTCATGTGAAGAATTGACTCATTGGAAAAGACTCTGATACTGGGAGGGATTGGGGGCAGGAGAAGAAGGGGACAACCGAGGATGAATGGCTGGATGGCATCACTGACTCGATGGATGTGAGTCTGAGTGAACTCCGGGAGTTGGTGATGGACAGGGAGGCCAGGCGTGCTGCGATTCATGGGGTTGCAAAGAGTCGGACACGACTGAGTGACTGAACTGAACTGAACTGAACTTACTCCTAGGTTTTTAATACTAAGAGATTAATAACTGGCTTTGTGAGCTTTTACTCTTTTGTGAAATATTTATGAAGCACTGCTATGTTTAAAGCTCTAGACTCAAAACTAGAGAAATAATGTGATTAACGTAATTAAGGTTTCTTCCCTCAAAGAGCTCACAACCCCAAAGAGCAGGGACCATAGAAAAAAATAAAGAAACCCAGTGCAAATGCCCTAGTAGAAAGACATCTACTGAAGGGTCAATTGTAAAGGGTACAAAGGATAGGTGCGATCAGCTCTGCTTGGTAGAGTGGGTGTTAAAAAGGGGGATAAATAGAAGAGCTACATTTGGGAGGCTGCGTAGAAGCTCACTGGTCAAAAAAAATGAGATCAGGTCATTTCAGGTGAAAACAGCAGTCTGTCAAGCCAGAGAGACAGCTACGACTAGAAGAATTCCAAATGATTGGAGCCTGGGGTGCGGCAGAGTAGGGATTGGAACCGAGACAGAAGAGGCAGGTAAAAGCCTGGTGTCCCATGCCGAGGAGTTGCTTGTATTCCTCAGAGGGGACTGAGGATCAATATGTAGAATAGGATCAGTGTTTTACTTAAAAAGAAATAACAGCAGAGGAATTTTACATGCGTATGAATTTCAATGCAAGAAGTTTGAAAAATACTTTTTCTGAAAAGATTCTCTTAGGAAAAGATGATTTCTCCCAAACACCCAAAAGTAGGATTTGAAGAAGAGATGCAAACTGAGGTGAGATAAAGGGAAACTTAAACTACCAGTCGGAGAAGGCGATGGTACCCCACGCCAGGACACTTGCCTGGAAAATCCCATGGACAGAGGAGCCTGGTAGGCTGCAGTCCATGGAGTAGCTAAGAGTTGGACATGACTGAGCGACTTCACTTTCACTTTTCACTTTCATGCATTGGAGAAGGAAATGGCTACCACTCCAGTGTTCTTGCCAGGAGAATCCCAGGGACGGGGGAGCCTGGTGGGCTGCCGTCTATGGGGTCGCACAGAGTCGGACACGACTGAAGCGACTTAGCAAACTACCAGGGGGA
Organism: Capra hircus; assembly: GCF_001704415.2. NCBI lineage: Eukaryota > Metazoa > Chordata > Mammalia > Artiodactyla > Bovidae > Capra > Capra hircus. Next base: position 23,488,088 of record NC_030814.1, read on the forward strand.
GAAAATATCATCCATCTCTATGGCTTCAACTCCAGCCCTAAGATCTCATAGGAGTTCTTTCAATTTCTTTAGAATACCAACTTATAAAGGTAAAGGCACAATAAGAATTTTGAAAATCATCATTTTTTACCAATATCATTGTAATAGTTGATTGAGGTGAGAATTAACAATGAGCACTAAAACCATCAGGCAAAAGGTTGTTTGGAAACAAGATGTTGGTTCAGTCTGAAAGTGTCACCCTGCTTGTCAAGTTATCATAGAATAAAAATGGTACATTTCATTGTAGAAATCCTCAATTAAGAGATCAAAGCTAGTATCACCAATAATAGAGCAAGTGACATAGCATGCTCTCAGATAGGGAAATAGTCTTCCTGCCAAAAACATTTAATCTAATCTAATCATGAACATGACCATATAAATCCAAGTTGAAAGGTAAACCAAATTTCATGAAGGTCAATGACAGGCTGGAGAACAGTTCTAGATTAAAGGAGGAAAAAGGAGACAAAGCAAATTAATATAACATGAGATCTGACTATATCCTGGTTTGAAAAAGTAAAAAAGGCTAAAAGGATTTACTTGAGATAAGTAGGCAGTTTTGAATATGGACTATATATCAGAAAATGATGTATCATTGGTAAATTTTCTGAGTGTGATCACTGTGTTGTGCTTATATAGAAAAAATGTCCTATTTTTCAAGCTACATGAGGAAACATTTGGAGGTAAAATTTCATAATTTGAGACTAAATCATTCATCACAAAGGAATGTGGACATATTATATAGGCTAGATGTATTTTATTTCAAAATAAAGTATTGGCAAAAAAAAATTGATGACTGAGTCGCACCCCCAGAATATTTTATTTAATTAGTTGAGGGGAAGCCTGGAGAATTTTGAAGATCACCAGATAATACTTAAGTTGAAAATCGCCGCAATAGTTCAAAAATATTATTTTACAAATGTGGGGGGGGATGGGGATTACAATTCCTTGAGCCTGGCAATTCTTGGGTTCTGACCACATATCACTTGTATAAGTATTTAACATATATTAACTGGCTACATTAATTAACAGCACAGAGAATAGGCATGAATAGATACTTTATTTTGGTCTGTTCTTCATTTTTACAAGATATATCTGTGAGTGATTTACTTTGCACCAGAAACCCAAACCATTCTATCCCATAAATAAGACCAAACCATTTAAAAGAGAGTCTGCTCAGAATATGTATGTGTCCAGGACAGAGAATTAAAATTTGAGAAACTTAAGTAAAAAACACTCAAAATTATATGCAGTCATGATATGTTATCAGTAAAAGGGCAAGATTTTTTCACACAACAATATATTAATGCAAGAGAAGAGATGATAAAATATGTACACAGTTATCCCAACACTGAGAGAGTGACAGAAATATAAATCTCTGAAATCAATAACTTTGTAAAAGAAAATCAACCTTTATGTCTGACCTTCACCCAGAGTAACAGAATTAAGGTGAGAGTCTTAAGTTCAGTTATTACTTTCTGTTACGTTTTTAAAAGATTTAATGGATGATATCAAATGAATTTTATATCTCTCTGGCCAAGTATAAAATTTAGATTTCATTTGCCCCTGATTTCAGGAATTTGTATTCAGAAAATGCTATGGGAAAATTAGACATCATCTGGAGCTATAATTGCATCTCTTTTTTGTCTCCCTGACATTTGTCAGCTTACTCGTCAATTCCTTGCTCTTTCCATTGTTTTGCATATCAAAAATTAAATAAAAAGCAATATTTCTATATAAGGGAAGTTCACATGAAAAATAGAAAATACTATTCAGTATAACAGATTCACAGTCTCTGAGTTCTTATAGTCTCAAATGACATTACTTCTTTATTGTTATTTTAGTAATTAAGTTTTTCATTTAAGAGAAGTTTATCCTTTAACAAAATGTAAATAATTGGTTCCACCCCTTTCCTACATTTGTGTTGAGTTACATAGCTAAAATTTAGTATCAAGTTTAGTACTTACCTTCTACTTTTAAATACACAAAGAGTTTTAGCTTCCAATATCTTCAAACATTATCCCCATAAGTGCATTAGCCAAAGCAATTTAGTTCTACAGTTGTTAACTAGAAAAAAAATGAAACCTCTTATCCTACTTCTTGCCTCTTTACTGCATCTATGCCCTGCCCCTGCCCAAAACCAGAGAGAAGTGGTGCCATATATAAGAGCAATAATGTCTGTGTTTTGATTTTGTCATACACAACTAAGGAAGCAGCCATAAAAAACATATGAATCGGTCACTTACTAATATCTAGTATCTTTAGGAGACATAATTTGGAAATGGGAGTTGAATGAAAATGAGGGGTAAATGAAAAGAATTAATGCCAAGAAAAATTTTGGATAATGGGGAAAATTATAGAGAAGGAAATCAGTTCTCTCCTCTTATGGGTTTAGCCTTTTATATCCATGAACATTAATATTTGCCTTTGGACAGGGGTATGTACATGTGTGAATGAGTGTGTGTGTGTGTGTGTGTGTGTGTGTGTGTGTGTGTGTGGTTTGATAGATACTCACTGTGCATGAAGATGCCCATCTGCAATAACACCATTTAGGAGACTCTTAGAGATGAAGCTCAGACCTTTCCATGAGATGTGGAGTGTGAATGCCAAATTGGAACTTCAGCTCCCATGGAATTATTCTAATGCATACTTAGAAGAATATACTTCTGGAAATGAAGGAAATAGATTCTGAAGTAAAACTAACCCTTGTGGACAATATATAGAGTTTCTAACAGTGATTGGAGAGATTGTCAAGGAGAAACTCTTAAAAACCTGGAGATAGAATAAGGTTGGGAATTGGGATACCTTCCTAAGAGGACCCTTAAGAAAGGTGGAAATTCACAGATGCTTTCCCTTTGGACTAAGGGAAACCCATATCTAGCATATTCGTTTACAATTCTTTCTCTATTACTTCAGTTTTTGTTAACCGTTTAATAAATTCAGATTGACTTAAGCACGTTGGTTGTGATGTAGAAGGAAAGAAAAAATAGGGTCTAAAGACAACTGACCTGCACTACTTTCCCCACATACATCTTCTCCAGAGGACTTTGTCAAGTAGCGTCATTTTCCTGAGGGGACCTAAAGTGCATTAACATGATAAAAAAACAAGTCAAAGTCAAGTCTTCCATCTGTTTCTTCTAATGTACATCATTGCCTGTCATGCCTCTTCTTTTTATATACAACATTAGATATCAGGAAAAAAATGTTTAGTTTTTATTGGGGTATAGTTGACTTACAATATCACTAATTATTATAGTAGTGAAAAATGTTTTAAAACTGAAGTTTTATCATCAAAAAGAGAAGGGGGAAAAAAGAACTAGAAAGAAATAGTGTAGAATGTTAAAGCTTTGTTCCCAGAACTTACTGACCTTACTTCTGTCCCAACCTTCTGCTGGTGAACCTGGGCTGTCCTAAAACCACTGTTAGAACCTTGGAGACTTTGATGTCAAAGAAGTCAAGGGATCAAGTCATTTCAAGAGAATGTGACATAGTTTTCATCGGGGAAGTTCTGTTGAAAAAAATGCATGTTGATGTGAGTATAAATGGATTTCAAACACATGACTTGACCATAACCCACAATTAGTAAATTAAGTAAGAGTCTGTTCAGTTTTATCAACTCCAGAATTCTTGGCTGTATCCCTTCATGCTGTACCACCCCCACCTGTATAAAGTCGGCCTGTACACCTAGATCATCATGAACATGTCAGCTCCCTAGGGTCTTGTGCAGTGACGAGAAACGGTGCTGGAACCCTGAGGGCAGGTTGTGAGAGCATTACTTTGAAAATGTAGAGCAGAGTTCTGCTTATCAGTGACCAACCCTGTACTGATACTAATACTCTTCGTGTGTGTGTGTGTGTGTGTGTGTGTAGAATTAAGAAAGGGACATGGGGGCATGCAGCAAGATCATCCTACCTGCAACCCTGAGAAGCTATGAGATAGGTAGTACGTGACTGGCAGGAGGATCCACTGTGTTCATTGCATTGACATACAGATCAGAATGTTGAATAACAGTAAAATTCTTAATGCAGGATATAGATTTCTTGTCATATATCATGTTTAATAGATGCGTTTAATATTCACTATTGAATATTAAAACTGTATTCCCTTGAAGCAGTAGAGGCATCAAGAAACAAAGAAAAATGACATGTTATCTTCTTTGACGTAGTGAACATTGAAAAAGACTCAGAATAAATAGTAACTTGCTCATGACAGGTATACCTGGGGAAAGCAAGTGCCAGTTACTAAAAGAGCAGGAGCATCAGATGAGGAGTCCAGCAAGTCCAGTTCTGTTCATGACTGTGACACCAAACATATAACCCTGGACAACCTTAAGTCACTTTCGTTAGTTTCCTCATCTGTCAAAAGTAGCTGTCATATACCCTAGATTTATTGTGAGGAGCAAATAAAATAATAGATATAATCACAGCAAACTGTTATAAAAAGAGAAGTCAGTCTAATGCTCTAATGAAATAATACACCTATAATAGCCAAATTCCACTCATTAACCACAGAATTATTTTAATTAGCAACTACAAATCACTTGAATCCTCCATGTAAAATTTAAAAAAAAACCACTAATATTAAATATGAAAAAAACACTGGATCTTCCCCAGTGGCTCAGGGGCAAAGAATCTGCATGCAATTCAGGAGATTTAGGAGATACAGTTCGATATCTGGGTCAGGAAGATGCCCTGGAGGAGGAAATGGCAACACAGTCCAGTATTCTTGCCTGGGAAATCCCATGGACAGAGGAGCTTGGTGGGCTACAGTCCATGGCGTCACGAAGAGTCAGACACGACTGAGGAAAGGGAAGGAAAGCAAAGGAAACACTGGAGCACTGACAGCGCTCTCTGAGCTCAAATCATGAACCACAGGGTTTCGGTGCCCATTTATCCACTTTGAGGAACACTCTAGCCCTCTTCCCAAGATGTAAATTCAACCAAATGCCTCAAGGACCTCTGGGACTCAAACTGATGGAGTTGTTCTGCATCCCAAAGTTGGTCCCTGTTTTAGGAGGGTGGACTGGTGAGGGATGACTCCCAGTGGTCAGCATAGCATTTCATTTTCCAGGATCATGTGAGATTAGGTTTCCAGAATGGCAGTTACAAACAGCAGATGTTGGTTGGGCTACCAAGGATCCCTGGCAAATCATGGACTTGAGCCGTGTGTGTGGGCTTGTGAAAGAACTCCCACCCATCGCTGTTCTAACCACAACACCACCTCTGGTCTAGCATCCAAAGATGTCCGTTACCCTATGCACCTCTGGCCACTGGCCGCTAGTGAGTCACCTGTCCCCTCTGCAGACTCCATGCTGCACGTCTGACACATCTCTGGCTGTGGCTGTACGCATCTGTCCAAGGATTTAGTTGAATATCACTCTTGCTTTTGACCTATGTGGTCATGCCATGCACTTCTTTTTTATTTTTTCATAATTTTTATTGGGGTATAGTTGATTCTTGCCAACATCCGCTGGCTCATCAAAAAAGCAAGAGAGTTCCAGAAAAACATCTATTTCTGCTTTATTGACTATGCCAAAGCCTTTGACTGTGTGGATCACAACAAGCTGTGGAAAATTCTTAAACAGATGGGAATACCAGACCACCTGACCTACCTCTTGAGAAATCTGTATGCAGGTCAGGAAGCAACAGTTAGAACTGAACATGGAACAACAGACTGGCTCCAAATAGGAAAAGGAGTACATCAAGGCTGTATACTGTCACCCTGATTATTTAACTTATATGCAGAGTACATCATAAGAAACACTGGACTGGAAGAAGCACAAACTGGAATCAAGATTGCTGGGAGAAATATCAATAACCTCAGATATGCAGATGACACCACCCTTATGGCAGAAAGTGAAGAGGAACTAAAAAGCCTCTTGATGAAAGTGAAAGAGGAGAGTGAAAATGTTGGCTTACAGGTCAACATTCAGAAAACGAAGATCATGGCATCTGGTCCCATCACTTCATGGGAAATAGATGGGGAAACAGTGGAAACAGTGTCAGACTTTATTTTGGGGGGCTCCAAAGTCACTGAGGATGGTGACTGCAGCCATGAAATTAAAAGACGCTTTCTCCTTGGAAGGAAAGTTATGACCAACCTAGACAGCATGTTAAAAAGCAAGAGACATTACTTTGCCAACAAATGTTCGACTAGTCAAGGCTATGGTTATTCCAGTAGTCATGTATGGATGTGAGAGTTGGACTATGAAGAAAGCTGAGTGCCGAAAAATTGATGCTTTTGAACTGTGGTGTTGGAGAATACTCTTGAGAGTCCCTTGGACTGCAAGGAGATCCAACCAGTCCATCATAAAGGATATCAGTCCTGAGTGTTCATTGGAAAGACTGATGTTGAAGCTGAAACTCCAATCCTTTGGCCACCTGATGCCAAGAGCTGACTCATTTGAGAAGACCCTGATGCTGGGAAAGATTGAAGGCAGGAGGAGAAGGGGACAACAGAGGACGAGATGGTTGGATGGCATCACCGACTCAATGGATATGAGTTTGAGTAAACTCCGGAAGTTGATGTTGGACAGGGAGGCTTGGCATGCTGCAGTCCATGGGATCGCAAAGAGTCAGACACGACTGAGCGACTGAACTGAATTGAATAGTTGATTTACAGTGTTGTTAGTTTCAGGTGTTTGGCAAAGTGAGTAAGTTATAAATATGCATATACCCACTCTTTTCGATTCTTTTCCCATATAGGCCATTAGATAGAGTTGAGTTAGTTTCTTTGCTATACAGTAGGTCCTTGCTAGTTACCTGTTTTACATACAGTAGTGTGTGTATGTCAGTGCCAATCTATCCCTCCCCCACCTTACCCCCTGGTAACCACACCCTCTCCAGTATTTACTATATATATTTTTTTTGATGATGGATGCCATGCTCTTCTGAATTGAAGTTCCTTACACAAATTAGACTGCTCTTTTGCTTTCCCCTCTCCCCAGGTCCCTTACCTATTGGGAGAAGAATCCCGTCCCTGGGATTCTCCAGGCAAGAACACTGGAGTGGGTTGCCATCTCCTTCTCCTCTGATGGCTGTGTATGGAGGGAAGACAGGCAGTCATGAGCCATTGTGTAACCAGAGTTAAATGAATGGTTTTAGAGAATGCAGAGGCAAGATCTATATTTTTGAATATAAGCAGGTTTCAAACAGCTATGACCCATGAGTAATAATAATGTTAATATTTTTTTTCTCAATGAGAGATGTGAAGTTAGCTATTAATGAAGCATTTGACAGTACAGAACTTGAGGAGATGGTCCTGAACCTGAACAGCAAGAAACAGTGGCCCTGAGCAGTCCTTCACGTTGTTGCTCTATGTGCTAGATTGCAAGGTTTATCCAGCTCTTGATCCTGTTTCTGTAACTAGTAACATAGATACTAAGTAGTTTAAGGTGACTGCAGCAAGACTGGGGGTGGAGGGCAGGGCTGTATGATTTGCTGCTTGCTGCAATGATTTGCAATTTGCTCAAAAAGTCCTGCACTCTTGGTCCTTGTGTCCTGTCCTCTAATGCAACCCACTGCCTCTAGAGGTGTTACCTGAGTCCATTGCATCATTTGCAGGGACTTGGCAAAAACAACTAGTGCAGATATTCTGATGTGATCATGCTGTTTTCTATACTGTGAACCAATAAGGCCTTTGTCTCTAACCCAGGAGACCCCTGTCTTTTGCTGCTGCTGTCACTTCAGTCGTGTCCGACTCTGTGCGACCCCATAGACGCAGCCCACCAGCTCCTCCATCCCTGGATCTCCAGGCAGACACTGGAGTGGGTTGCCATTTCCTTCTCCAATGCATGAAAGTGAAAAGTGAAAGTAAAGTGAAGCTGCTCAGTCATGTCCGACTCTAGCCTACCAGGCTCCTCCATCCATGGGATTTTCCAGGCAAGAGTACTGGAGTGGGTTGCCATTGCCTTCTCCTGTCTTTTGCTAGCATCCTTGAAATATGAACAAATTAGCTTATTAGATTGGAAAGAGGGTAAATTCTCAGCCTTCACAGGCTTTTGTAGATACTACAACAAATTTTCAGGTGCACAGACTGGGCAGTAAACAAATGCTAAAAAAAAACAAACCCTCAAAACTCTGCTTATTATTCTAAATTTTTATCAATATGTCACTGTAACTCACATGGACCTGTGAATTTCATAATACATTTAAAAATCAAATTAGTCTTATAGAAGTCAACAGAAAAATATTTGCCCTGGACTCTTTATACCCTGGAGATAGGTAGGTTTCCATGATTTGAATGGCTACTTATGCTAATAAGTAGAAAAGGTATCAAAGTTGGCTTTTTGTCTGGTGGAAGCCAAGAGTTCCAAAATAATATAATCATATTATTAATTATTATAGTTCTCAAAATGTGTTGTAGAAGTAACCAGGACAGATAATTTAAAAATAATAACTAACATTGTTACTGAATTATCATATTCCAGACACTGATAAAATGTTTGATAAATATTATTTTGCTTGATCCTAAAATTCTGTTATCCTCAATTTTTTTCAACCAGTTAACAACATATTTAATATTAATATTTTTAAGTATTCTACCGAAATACATGGATAAATTTAGGGTTGTTGTTCATTGTGCAGTCGTTGTGTCTGACTCCCTGGGACCCTATGGACTACAGCATGCCAGACATTCAAAGGTCATTGGAAAAGGGGTGTACTTGAGGGTGTATTTGGAGGACATTGGATTAACTCATGAATTGAAACTATGGACTGGGATCTGCAAGAAAACAGGGTTTTCAGGGATACCAGGTATTAGAAGTAGAGATGTGACTGTTCTCCTTAGGACTCAGTTTATTGCCTTCTTTTCTCTGGTTCCTTTTTGTCTTTTATTTCTTCTGTCTGCTCAAAGTATGCAGTCCATGCCAAATTACTACCACCTACAACTCCTGGACTCATATCCTCACATCTTCACCACTTGAAATAAAAGTGCACATGCCTCTAACTTATTTAAAATTACTAAGAAGGAGTCTGATTTGCATAATATATATATATCAGGTGCCTGCTCGTGTACTATAATTAGCAACTTTTGCTGAATGGCAAGTTTAAATCTCAGAAGAGAAAGATGCTGGGCAAGCCAAGCAAAGAAATGTCCATAACAATAGATTAGACAATTATGTATCTATTTAAAATTTTTGAACTAATCTTACCAATATTATTGGTTTAGTTTTGGCAAAGAAAGAAGATCGGTTGTTATCAATATGTAACTTGAACACCATCTGGGAAGTCAGAACCCAAATAGCTAATAAGAGCTTCCCACTATTTTTGAGCTTGATAGAGGAGGTTAAAAACTAATAATGCTCTGTATAGCCAAGAGATGTATTCTAAACACATTGCAGTTATCAAGGATCATCAACCATAAAATAGTCCCATCATCAAAAAAGGATTGCTTGGTAAGACCAATAAAGGCAGTAGAGTTTATTATTTATCTTTAATATAAAAACTATACTAAGTCTGTCCAGTGTCACAGACACATTAGTTAATTGATTCAACAGCATGTTTGAACTTACATTAGAAAAGCGCTTGTTTAGTATCGCACATAAGTAGCATCCATATTCTAAGCATGGGTTTTGACATCAGAGGTGTTCAGCTAAACTTGAGCTCTTTGCAATGATGGCACGTTCAAAGACATTTATTTTCATAAACCTGAAAAGTTTGGTAAACTTTTTCACTAGAAGCCATTTTAGAAGACTGCTTTTGAAGGTTCTGTACACATGAGAGGACTATGTTTTTTTATGCCTGCTCCTATTGCTATTAATAGTGTTGACACCTTTGTATCAGAGTAACATCAAGATGTGTCTGTTCAAAAAAAATGATTTTACATGCCAAATGACTCACTTTTATCCAAAAGAAAGGTATATGCCATAGTGAAAATGCAGGTTGAGGGAATCATTAGCGAGCCCTTTTATATTTGTCTCACGTATTGAGTACCAGCAACTACCTCCATCTCTCCCCCCAAAACTGAATTGTATTAGGATAGATATTGATGGCCTGAAAATAAAGACCAAGATACCCAGGTAACCATTATAAGCATTTATATCACCTGGCAGGCATGAATGGGGAGACACTTAGGGATGGAGACCCCTCTTCTAGTTGCCCTGAAATCAGGGCCACATGACATTCCTGGACTCCAGGCACTTTTGCCTTCGTGGGCCCCTTTCTCCATAAAAAGTAATTACAAATAGTATTTTATCACTGTGCCAACATAACCATGAGTATATTACTATCTCACATTGAAACATTTTCTTTGACCTGGAATTCTATTTTTAATTCTGATTTAAAAGACACTAAAACATATTCCTGCACACCTAAAAACATTGTGGTCACCAGGCATTGTTCTACCATGCCCAAAAGATGAGGCAGGCTTCTCCCAAATCATACCTCTAACTCTTCATGAACACCCAACCCTGAAACTCTAGTTCAGTCAGTTTCTTGGCATTTCTGGGATGAGAACTGTTAGAAGACCAAAGATTCTAAATGGCTAGCCAGTGAGTCCAAAGACCTACTAATTTATAAAGAATAACTGCAAAATACCATCACCCACAGGCAAGCAGTCCATTTCACTGTTGACTTAAACACAAATGTTACTGTTGAAAAATTCAGATGGGAAAGAGGTACAATGTAGAAGCAGCTGTTCCTAGGGAGCCATTCAAATGTTCCCTTTGGAGCAAATAAATTGACAGAACACAGTGTCTACTTTAGAATATATTTAACATTTGTTGGTTCACCTGATCCCACATTCTACAGTCCAAGCCACCGAAAAAGAAGCAAGCACTTGGGAGTTGTTTGACAGAAATAAACATCCCTGTCCTAAGTAAGATGAAGCCATTTTATATTATTCATTTGGTCATTCAATGAATATTCATTAGTGCCTACTGTATTAGTTGCCAGAGATATGAGCCCACGCCTCAAGAAGTGTAAAACCTGGGGATTTTTAGCCTGCAAGTGACTCATTTGAAAAGACCCTGATGCTGGGAAAGTTTGAGGGCGGGAGGAGAAGGGAACGACAGAGGATGAGATGGTTGGATGGCATCACCGACTCAATGGACATGAGTGTGGGTAGGCTCTGAGAGTTGGTGGTGGTGGTGCTTAGGTTCATGGGGTCGCAAAGAGTTGGACAAGACTGAGCAACTGAACTGAACTCTGCAGGCTATGTCTTGGGAGTTGAAAGGTGGGAGATGGTGATGACGCTTAAAAAGGAAATGGTCAGTCTTTGAAGGGGCTTGTTTGCCTTGTTAAGGAAGTTGATTTTATCCTAAAGTTGTTGAGAAGCCAATGAATGATCTAACTGAAGAATGATGTGATTAAATATATAATTTAGAAAGATACTTATAGTGGTAGTATGAAGGATTCCCCTTCATGGATCAAAGGCTTGTCATGGTGAAGGGGCTTGTGTAACTCAATAAAGCTATGAGCCATGCTGTGCAGGGCCACCCAAGTGAAGAGTTTTGAGAAAACGTGGTCCACTGGAGGAGGAAATGGCAACCTACTCCAGTATTCTTGCCTAGAGAAGCCCATTAACAATATGAAAAGTCAAAAAGATATGATACCAGAAGATGAGCACCCCCTGGTCTGAAGGTGTCCAATAAGCTACTGCGGAAGCACCGAGGGCAATTACTAATAGCTCCAGAAACAATGAAGCAGCTGGGCCAAAGTGGAAACAACACTCAGTTGTGGATATGGCTGGTAGTGAAGTAAAGTCCAGTGGTATAAAGAACAATACTGCATAGGAACCTGGAATGTTAGATCTATGTTTTGTTGTTCAATCGCTAATTCATGTCTGACTCTTGTCTACCTCATGGACTGCAGCATGCCAGCCTTCCCTGTCCTTTAATACCTTCTGAAGTTTGCTCAAACTCATGTCCATTGAGTGAGTGATGCTATTTAAACATCTCATCCTCTGCTGCCCTCTTCTCCTTTTGCTTTCAGTCTTTCCCAGCATCAGAGTCTTTTCCATGAGTTGGCTTTCACATCAAGTGGCCAAGGTACTGAAGTTTCAGCATCAATCCTTCCAATGAATATTCAGGGTGGATTTCCTTTAGGATAGACTGGTTTAATCTTCTTGCAGTCAAGGGACTCAAGAGTCTTCTCCAGAACCACAATTCAAAAGTAACAGTTCCTTTGTTGTGCAGAGGCTTTTAATTTTAATTAGATCCCATTTGTTTATTTTTGCTTTTATTTCCAGAATTCTGGGAGGTGGATCATAGAGGATCCTGCTGTGATTTATGTCGGAGAGTGTTTTGCCTATGTTCTCCTCTAGGAGTTTTATAGTTTCTGATCTTACATTTAGATCTTTAATCCATTTTGAGTTTATTTTTGTGTACGGTGTTAGAAAGTGATCTAGTTTCATTCTTTTACAAGTGGTTGACCAGTTTTCCCAGCACCACTTGTTAAAGAGATTATCTTTACTCCATTGTATATTCTTGCCTCCTTTGTCAAAGATAAGGTGTCCATATGTGTGTGGATTTATCTCTGGGCTTTCTATTTTGTTCCATTGATCTATATGTCTGTCTTTGTGCCAGTAAGGTGAAAAGACAGCCTTCTGAATGGGAGAAAATAATAGCAAATGAAACAACTGACAAACAACTAATCTCAAAAATATACAAGCAACTTCTGCAGCTCAATTCCAGAAAAATAAATGACCCAATCAAAAAATGGGCCAAAGAACTAAATAGACATTTCTCCAAAGAAGACATACGGATGGCTAACAAACACATGAAAAGATGCTCAACATCACTCATTATTAGAGAAATGCAAATCAAAACCACAATGAGGTACCACTTCACACCAGTCAGAATGTCTGCAATCCAAAAATCTGCAAGCAATAAATGCTGGAGAGGGTGTGGAGAAAAGGGAACCCTCCTACACTGTTGGTGGGAATGCAAACTAGTACAGCCACTATGGAGAACAGTGTGGAGATTCCTTAAAAAATTGCAAATAGAACTGACCATTATGACCCAGCAATCCCATTGCTGGGCATACACACTGAGGAAACCAGAATTGAAAGAGACACATGTACCCCAATGTTCATCGCAGCACTGTTTATAATAGCCAGGACATGGAAACAACCTAGATGTCCATCAGCAGATGAATGGATAAGAAAGCTGTGGTACATATACACAATGGAGTATTACTCAGCCGTTAAAAAGAATTCATTTGAATCAGTTCTGATGAGATGGATGAAACTGGAGCCAATTATACAGAGTGAAGTAAGCCAGAAAGAAAAACACCAATACAGTATACTAACACATATATATGGAATTTAGGAAGATGGCAATGACGACCCTGTATGCAAGACAGGAAAAAAGACACAGATGTGTATAACGGACTTTTGGACTCAGAGGGAGAGGGAGAGGGTGGGATGATTTGGGAGAATGGGAATTCTAACATGTATACTGTCATGTAAGAATTGAATCGCCAGTCCATGTCTGACGTAGGGTGCAGCATGCTTGGGGCTGGTGCATGGGGATGACCCAGAGAGATGTTGTGGGGAGGGAGGTGGGAGGGGGGTTCATGTTTGGGAACGCATGTAAGAATTAAAGATTTTAAAATTTAAAAAATAAAAAAAAAATTAAAAAATTAAAAAAAAAAAAGTAACAGTTCTTGGGCACTCAGCCTTCTTTATTTCCAACTCTCAAATCTGAACATGACTACAAGAAAAAGGTACATGAATCAAGGTAAATTGGATATGGTCAAGAGGAAGATGGCAAAAGTGAATATCAACATCTTAGGAATCAGTGGACTAAAATAGACAGAAATGGGCAAATTTAATTCAGATCACTCTTATATCTACTGGAGAAGGAAATGGCAACCCACTCCAGTATTCTTGCCTGGAGAATCCCCACAGGCTACAGTCTGTGGGGGCACAAAGAGTCGGACACAACTGAGTGACTTCACTTCACTTTCATTATGTCTACTACTTTGGGCAAGAATCCCTTAGAAGAATTGGAGTTTCCCGCATAGTCAACAAAAGAGTCAGAAGTGCAGTACTTGCATGCAGTCTCAAAAAGGACAGAATGATCTCAGTTTGTTTCTAAGGCAAACCATTCAATATCACAGTAATCCAATTTGTGCCCCAACTGCTGATGCCAAAGAATCTGAAGTTGAATGTTTCTATGAAAACCTATAAAACCTTCTAGAACTAACACCAACGGAAAAAAAAAAAAAAGTCCTTTTTTTTTCATCATAGGGGATTGGAATGCAAAAGTAGGAAGTCAAGAAATACTTAGAATAATAGGCATGTTTGACCTCAGAGTAAATCAGATCGATTATATTCTTTGCAGCTGAAGATGGAGAAGCTCTATACAGTTAGCAAAACAAGACATGGAGCTGACTATGGCTCAGATCTTGAGCTCCTTATAGCAAAATGCAAACTTAAATTGAAGAAAGTAGGGAAAACCACTAGGTCATTCAGGTATGACCTAAAACAAACCCCTCATGATTACACAGTGGAGGTGATAAATAGGATAGATTCAAAGGATTAGATCTGGTAGACAGATTGCCTGAAGAACTATGGACAGAGATTCTTAACATTGTATAGGAGGCATTGACCAAAATTATCCCAAAGAAAAAGAAATGCAAGAAGGCAAAGTGGTTGTCTGAGGAGTCTCTACTAATAGCTGAGGAAAGAGGAGAAGTGAAAAGCAAGGGAGAAAGGGAAAGATAGCCCAACTGAAGGCAAAGTTCCAGAGAATAGCAAGGTGAGATAAGAAGCGCTTCTCAAATGAACAATGCAGAGAAGCAGAGGAAAACAGAATGGGAAGGATTAGAGATCTCTTCAAGAAAACTGGAGATATAAAGGGAACATTTCATGCAAGACTGGGCACGATAAAGAACAGAAATGGTAAAGACCTAACAGAAGCAAAAGAGATTAAGAAGAGGTGGCAAGAATAGATAGAAGAACTGTACAAAAAAGGTTTTAATGGCCTGGATAACCATGATGGTGTGGTCATTCACCTAGAGCCAGACATCCTGGAATGTGAAGTCAAATGGGCCTTAGGAAGCATCACTATGAACAAAGCTAGTAGAGGTGACAAAATTCCAGCTGGGCTATTTAAAACAGTAAAAGATGATGCTGTTAAAGTGCTGCACTCAATATGCCAGCCAATTTGGAAAACTCAGCAGTGGCCACAGGACTAGAAAAGGTCAGTTTTCATTCCAATCCCAAAGAAGGGCAATGCCAAAGAATGTTCAAACTGTCATACAGTTGTGCTCATTTCACATGCTAGCAAGGTGGAAAGTGAAAGTGAAAGTCACTCTGTTGTGTCCAGCTTTTTGTGACCCCCCCCCCATGGACTATACAGTCCATGGTATTCTCTAGGCCTGGCATTTTGTATGATGTACCCTGCATATAAATTAAAGAAGCAGGGTAAAGAGTGGGTAGCCTTTCCCTTCTCCAGGGGATCTTCCCAACCCAGGGATTGAACCCAGGTCTCCCGCATTGCAGGTGGATTCTTTACCAGCTGAGCCACAAGAGTAGCTAGCAAGGATATATAAGCTCAAAATCCTTCAAGCTAGGCTTCAGCAAATATGTGAACAAAGAATTTCCATATACAGAAACTTTATTTAGAAAAGGCAGAGGAACCAGGGATCCAATTTGCCAACATTTGTTGGATCAGTGAGAAAGCAAGAGAGTTCCAGAAAAATATCTACTTCTGTTTCATAGACCATTCTGAAACTTCTGTGTGGATCCCAACAAACTTCGGAAAATTCTTGAGATAGGAGTCCCAGTCCACCTTAACTATTTCCTGAGAAACCTGTATGCGGGTCAAGAAACAACAATTAGAACCAGACATGGAACAAGTGACTGGTTCAGAATTGGGAAAGGAGTATGTCAGAGCTGTATACTGTCTTATTTATTTACCCTGCTTATTTAACTTATATGCAGAGTACATCATACAAAATGCCACGCTGGATGAATCACAAGCTGGAATCAAGATTGCTGGGAGAAATATCAACAATCTCAAATATGCTGATGATACCACTCTACTGGCAGAAATTGAAGAGGACCTAAAGAGCCTCTTTATGAGGGTGAAAGAGGAGAGGGACAAAGCTGGCTTAAAACTCATTATTCAAAAGACTAAGATTGTGACATCCAGTCCCATCACTTCATGGCAAATAAAAGGGGAAGCAGCAGAAGCAGTGACAGATTTTATTTTCTTGGCCTCCAAAATCATTACAGATGGTGACAGCAGCCATGAAATTACAAGACTCCTGCTGCATGGAAGGAAATCTATGACAAATCTAGACAAGTGTTTTAAAAACCAGAGACATCACTTTGCTGATGAAGGTCTGTATAATCAAAGCTGTGGTTTTTCCAGCAGTCATGAATGGATGTAAGAGTTGTACCTAAAGAGGGCTGAGTGCTGAAGAATTGATGATTTTGAATTTTGGTGTTGGAGAAGACTCTTGAGAGACCCTTGGGCTGCAAGATGATCAAATCAGTCAATCCTAAAGGAAATCAACCCTGAATATTCACTGGAAAGACTGAAGCTGAAGCTCCAATTCTTTGGCTACCTGATGCAAGGAGCCAACTCATTGGAAAAGACACTGCTGCTGGGAAAGACTGAAGGCAAAAGGACAAGAGGCAGCAGAGGATGAGATGGTTAGATAGCATCACCAATGCAGTGGACGTGAATCTGAGCACACTCCAGGAGACAGTGGAGGACAGAGGAGCCCAGTGTGCTACAATCCATGAGGTCACAGAGTCACACAGGTATGAGACTGAACAACAACAATGGAGCACTGAGTTACAGTCTTGCTTTCAAGATTGAATCACTTGCACAGCCTTGAAACTTGCCAGTCCTCAAGCCTCACACTGCAAAGATTCCTGTGTAATTAGCCTCAGGTAACGCCTCAAAGGGAGAAGGCAATGGCACCCCACTTCAGTACTCTTGCTTGGCAAATCCCATGGACGGAGAAGCATGGAAGGCTGCAGTCCATGGGGTTGCTAGGAGTCGGACACGACTGAGCGACTTCACTTTCCCTTTCACTTTCATGCCTTGGAGAAGGAAATGGCAACCCACTCCAGTGTTCTGGCCTGGAGAATCCCTGGGACAGGGGAGCCTGGTGGGCTGCCGTCTCTGGGGTCGCACAGAGTCAGACATGACTGAAGTGACTTAGCAGCAGCAGCAGCAGCAGTACCTCAAAGATGAAATTTTTATTTATTTGTTTATTTTTTAATATAAATGTATTTATTTTAATTGGAGGTTTAATTACTTTACAATATTGTATTGGTTTTGCCATACATCAACATGAATCTGCCACAGGTATACACGTGTTCCCCATCCTGAACCCCCCTCCTTCTTCCCTCCCCGTACCATCCCTCTGGGTCGTCCCAGTGCACTAGCCCCAAGCATCCAGTATCATGCATTGAACCTGGACTGGCGATTTGTTTCATATATGATATTATACATGTTTCAATGCCACTCTCCCAAATCATTCCACCCTCTCCCTCTCCCACAGAGTGAAGTAAGCCAGAAAGAAAAACACCAATACAGTATACTAACGCATATGTATGGAATTTAGAAAGATGGTAACAATAACCCTGTATGCAAGACAGCAAAAAAGATGAAATTTTTAAAAACTGCCCAGGTGATTATAATGTGCAGCCAAAGTTGGAAAACCACTTGCTACCTAAGAGTGGACTATAACAAGACTGTCATGTGCTAAATAAGAGATAAAAAAGAACTAAATTAATAGTACCAGAGAAAATTGTGTACAGGAACAAGAAATGTGGTTCTTTGGATTGAGCATGACTTATCTCAAAACGGAGAAGTGTAAAAAAACTTGTGTCTCCAGGATCTAGCCACATGGCTCCACCATGTGGATAAACTGTGATGTATCAAGTCAGTTGATTGCTTTTTTCCTTCAGATCCTGCTTGCTGTAATGTGAGACTATTAGTAGAAATAAGTTAAAAAGCCAAAAATAGTGCATCAATTAGAGGAAAAATATGTATTGGTTACCTGAAAAGATTTAACATTCAAATACTTCTTTCAAATCTGATATAATGCTTTACATATGAAACTGCTATAGAACTTTTGCTTGGGCACATATATTACAGAAAAGTGTTTCTGTTTATTAAATCTAAAAATCTATTGTGTAGTGAAATTATCACATTTGTTTGGCGGTAAAAGATTTGTCAGAGAAGGCGATGGCACCCCACTCCAGTACTCTTGCCTGGAAAATCCCATGGATGGAGGAGCCTCGTGGGCTGCAGTCCATGAGGTCGCGAAGAGTAGGAGTGACTTCACTTTCACAGAGAGACTTCACTTTTCACTTTCATGCATTGGAGAAGGAAATGGCAACCCACTCCAGTGTTCTTGCCTGGAGAATCCCAGGGACGGGGGAGCCTGGTGGGCTGCCGTCTATGGGGTCGCACAGAGTCGGACACGACTGAAGTGACTCAGCAGCAGCAGCAGCAGAAGATTTGTAAAGAATGTTGCTTTGATGAATCGAAATGCTGAACATTTATAATTACTTTTTATCACTATAGAATTCCTTCAAAGTAGCTTCATAATCATACCGCTCTTATTCTTAGGATATACTGAAATAATTCAGGTAGAAATTTTAAAGTGATTAGAAAAAGAGAAAAATAAATTGATTACTTTTTATGACTGTAGAAGTTTCTCATCTTATTTAACTACTCACATAATTCTCTTTAAAGCTTGAAATGTGTGATTCTTGATGGCAAAATAAAACATCTTCATAGTCTGTAAACTTTCATACATGATTGACTACTGTAATTTATCAATATCTCTTCAAGCAGATTCTGAAAATGAGATTATTAAACTAGTGAAATTAACATTGCATTTCTAATTCTCCAGCCTCCAGACAGTTTTCTCAACCAGCACTTTTCAGTTCATAATTGTACTTTTCACCTCAAGGTTTGAACCAAATTTAAATTTTACTTTTATAATTTGACTTAATATATCAATTCAAAGACGTCTCTTTTACTACAAAACGTCTTTGTTTTTGAAGAAACATGATCCTCACCACTGAAATGTATCAAAATCTATTAAAGGAAAAATCAATTAGTTCTGAAGATGTGAATGGATAAAAGTATTGCCTTATTTACTGTAATGATGTCCTGGTAACAACAAAAAAAAAATGTCCTTTCTAATGTTAGACAGTAATTAAGTGAAAGTGAAAGCTGTTCAACCGCATCTGACTTTTTGTGACCCCATGGACTATAGTCCATGGAATTCTCCAGGCCAAAATACTGGAGTGCGTAGCCTTTCCCTTCTCCAGGGGATCTTCCCAACCCAGGAATCGAACCCAGGTCTCCCGCATTGCAGGCGGATTCTTTACCAGCTGAGCTACAAGGGAAGCCCAAAACAGTAATTAAGTTAATAAATATTTTTAGAATATCTTCCAGATGTAAGGTACTATATGAGCATCACAGGTAATAGATGTTCTAAAAACAAGATCCCTACTTCAAGAGAGTTTAAGTCTTTAGGAGGTAAGAGAATCACACATCTAAGAGTCAAACAGATAACATTAAAAACCAAAAGAAGCAAAGTTAAGTGCAGTGAGGAAGGAGAGGTCACAGTCAGGTGGAACAGTTAGGAGAAGTCATAGAAGTAACAGGGTTTAAGTTATGGACCTAAAAGAAATCTGTATAGACAAGGAGTTTGGGGCGTTATGGTCAGGTACTAGGTCAAGGGCAAAAACTGAGAACTAGGAAACAGTTTGCAGGGCAGCAGCATCAGCCTCAACCAGGATCATGTTAGAAATGGGGAATCTTGGTCTTGGCTTCCTGAATCCCAGTTTGCATTTTCATAAGAATGCTAGGTGATTGGTACTGATATTAAACATTTTAAAGCACTCTCAGAATACTGGCAGTAAATTCTTTTCTGTAAAAGGTCAGATAACAAACATTTTTGGCTTTACAAGCTACTCTGTTGCTTAGCATGAAAGCAGCAAAGATGACAGCATGCAAATGAAAAAGCCTGGATGGGTTCCAATAAAACTTTATTACTGTGACCATTAATTTCATGTATCACCTTGACTAGAACAGGGGGCTCCTGGGTCTTTGGTTGAACATTGTTCTGGGTGTGTCTGTGAGAATGTTTCTGGATAATGTTTGAATTTGTACAGTAAGTGAAGCAGATTGCCCTCCTCAATGTGAGTGGGACTTTTCCATCTGGTGGTGGCCTGAATGGAACAAAAGGAGGCGTGAAAGTGAATTTGTTCTCTTTGCCTGACTGTTTTAGAGCTTCCCTGGTAGCTCAGCTGGTAAAGAATCTGCCTGCAATGCAAGACCCCAGTTTAATTCCTGGGCCAGGAAGATCCCCTGGAGAAGGGAGTGGCAACCCACTCCAGTATTCTTGGGTTTCCCTGGTGGTTGAGCTGGTAAACAATCTGCCTGCAATGCGGGAGACCTGGGTTTGATCCCTGGGTCGGGAAGATCTGCTGACGAAGGGAATGGCTACCCACTCCAGTATTCTGGCCTGGAGAATTCCACGGACTGTGTAGTCCATGGGGTCACAAAGAGCTGGACATGACTGAGCAACTTTCACTTTCACTTTGGAGCTGGGGTGTTGATAGATCCCTGGGTTGGGAAGATCCTCTGAAGAAGGAAATGGCAACCCACTCCAGTATGCTTGCCTGGGAAATTCCATAGACAGAGGAGCCTGGCAGGCTGCAGTCCACGGGGTTGCAAAGAGTTGAACACATCTTAGTGACTAAACAACAACAACAAAAGATATATATATATATATAAATACACACACATTTACACATGTATGTGTGTGTATATATATTTGTGTGGGTGTATGTATGTCTGTATACATATATGCATGGAGAATGTGGGTGCTCAGTTGTGCCCAGCTGTTTATGGACCCTATGAACCGTAGCCTGCCGGCTCATTTGTCCATGGGATTTTTCAGGCAAGAATACTTGAGTGGCTTGCTATTTCCTTCTCCAGGGGATTCTCCTGACCTAGGGATTGAACCCACATCTCCTGTATCTCCTACATTGGCAGGCGGATTTTTGTTTTTCTTTTTTAACCACAGAACCACCTAGGAACCCACATACATATATTCATTCTATTAGTTCTGCTTCTCTGGAGAAGAACCCTGATTAATATAGTTATGGACACCAAGTTTGAGTTTCATATAATTTTCATGTGTCATGAAATACTGTTCTTCTTTTTCTTTTTTCCAACCATTTAAAAATTTAAAAACCATCTGAGCTTACAGGGCATACAAAAACAGACACTGGCTAGATTTGGTCTGTGAGCCATAGTTTGCCAACTATGTCTTAGAATACTGAACATCAGTAGAATTGAAAACAAGTTAGCCCTTCAATTATTTTTATCATCTAAACTCTGGATTTATAACAATAGAATTATAACTATAGAGATATTTATACTCTGTAAATATATAGTATATTTATCTGTATATATAAATATAGCCAAAGAATAATTTTTATTATTCCATAGCTAAGGATATCTTAGGGAAAACCACTAGACCATTCAGGTATGACCTAAATCAAATATCTTATGATTATACAGTGGAAGTGAGAAATAGATTTAAGGGGCTAGATCGGATAGATAGAACGCCTGATGAACTATGGACTGAAGTTTGTGACATTGTACAGGAAACAGGGATCAAGACCATTCCCATGGAAAAGAAATGCAAAAAAGCAAAATGGCTGTCTGGGGAGGCCTTACAAATAGCTGTGAAAAGAAAAGAAGTGAAAAGCAAAGGAGAAAAGGAAAGATGTAAGCATCTGAAAGCAGAGTTCCAAAGAATAGCATGAAGAGATAAGAAAGCCTTCCTCAGCTATCAATGCAAAGAAATAGAGGAAAACAACAGAATGGGAAAGACTAGAGATCTCTTCAAGAAAATGCGAGATACCAAGGGAACATTTCATGCAAAGATGGGCTCAATAAAGGACAGAAATGGTATGGACCTAACAGAAGCAGAAGATATTAAGAAGAGGTGGCAAGAATACACAGAAGAAGTGTACAAAAAAGATCTTCAAAACCAAGATAATCACAATGGTGTGATCACTCACCTAGAGCCTACATCCTGGAATGTGAAGTCAAGTGGGCCTTAGAAAGCATCACTATGAACAAAGCTAGTGGAGGTGATGGCATTCCAGTGGAGCTATTTCAAATCCTGGAAGATGATGCTGTGAAAGTGGTGCACTCAATATGCCAGCAAATTTGGAAAACTCAGCAGTGGCCACAGGACTGGAAAAGGTCAGACTTCATTGAATCCCAAAGAAAGGCAATGCCAAAGAATGCTCAAACTACTGCACAATTGCACTCATCTCACACGCTAGTAAAATCATGCTCAAAATTCTCCAAGCCAGGCTTCAGCAATACGTGAACCGTGAACTTCCAAATGTTCAAGCTGGTTTTAGAAATGGCAGAGGAACCAGAGATCAAATTGCCAACATCCACTGGATCATGGAAAAAGCGAGAGAGTTCCAGAAAAACATCTATTTCTGCTTTATTGACTATGCCAAAGCCTTTGACTGTGTGGATCACAATCAACTGTGGAAAATTCTGAAAGAGATGGGAATACCAGACCACCTGACCTGCCTCTTGAGAAACCTATATGCAGGTCAGGAAGCAACAGTTAGAACTGGACATGGAACAACAGACTGGTTCCAAATAGGAAAAGGAGTACATCAAGGCTGTATATTGTCACCCTGCTTATTTAACTTATATGCAGAGTACATCATGAGAAATGCTGGGCCGGAAGAAGCACAAGCTGGAATCAAGCTTGCTGGGAGAAATATCAATAACCTCAGATATGCAGATGACACCACCCTTATGGCAGAAAGTGAAGAGGAACTAAAATGCCTCTTGATGAAAGTGAAAGTAGAGAGTGAAAAAGTTGGCTTAAAGATATTCAGAAAATGAAGATCATGGCATCTGGTTCCATCACTCCATGGGAAATAGATGGGGAAACAGTGGAAACAGTGTCAAACTATTTTTTTGAGCTCCAAAATCACTTCAGATGGTGACTGCAGCCATGAAATTAAAAGACGCTTACTCCTTGGAAGAAAAGTTATGACCAACCTAGATAGTATATTCAAAAGCAGAGACATTATTTTGCCAACAGAGGTCTGTCTAGTCAAGGCTATGGTTTTTCCAGTAGTCATGTATGGATGTGAGAGTTGGACTGTGAAGAAAGCTGAGCACTGAAGAATTGATGGTTTTGAACTGTGGTGTTGGAGAAGACTCTTGAGAGTCCCTTTGCCTGCAAGGAGATCCAACCAGTCCATTCTGAAGGAGATCATCCCTGGGATTTCTTTGGAAGGACTGATGCTAAAGCTGAAACTCCAGTACTTTGGCCACCTCATGCAAAGAGTTGACTCATTGGAAAAGACTCTGATGCTGGGAAGGATTGGGGACAGGAGGAGAAGGGAACAACACAGGATGAGATGGCTGGATGGCATCACTGACTCGATGGATGTGAGTCTGAGTGAACTCCGGGAGTTGGTGATGGACAGGGAGGCTTGGCGTGCTGCGATTCATGGGGTTACAAAGAGTCAGACACAACTGAGCGACTGAACTGAACTTACTTAACTGAAGGATATCTAACCCAATCATCAGCTCAGTTCAGTTCAGTCGCTCAGTCGTGTCCGACTCTTTGCGACCCCATGAATCACAGCACGCCAGGCCTCCCTGTCCATCACCAACTCTCGGAGTTCACTCAGACTCATGTCCATAGGAGAATAGTACTTTTCTTCACCATTTTTTAGCTAGTGGGAGTGTGGTTATTAGTATTTTTTCAAGTGGATATTAAATTTCACCATATCATGGTACATGTGTATAAATATAAGGCAAACAAATGATTAAAGTATCTTCCATTATTTTCTTTCACAAAGGCAACCTAGAAAAATAGTAAGATTTCCTTCAATCAACCCAACAGAAAAGGTAAAGACTCTCCATGATAATGTCACTGTCATTCTTCTCCTCACTTGTGCTTTAAAAATCAATCACATTGAAGCAACTGGAATGAAAGTTCTCTAGGTGTATTCCAAGTTCTAAGCATCTCCTGGGAACTAGTTAGACTTGCTAATTCTTGTGGCTGCCCGAGAGAGGGAGGCGGGGGCCGGGTGGAGGGAGAGGGGGGAGGACTGGGCCTAGCAATCTACGTTTTTAAAAGTTCTCAAAGAGGGTATGATGAATGTTAAAATTTGAAAACTGCCAAACTCAATGTAACTCTTGTTAAGAATCCATCCAGATTCTTGGAATTCTCTTGCAGACCCATGGAGTGGGAATCTCTGGTTTGCATTTTAACAGGCTCCTAGATGACTGTTATGCTTGTTCATATTTGAAAGTCACTACTTTAGAGTTGGTGCTTCTCTTTCATCCCACCACCCCATCCAACCTATAAGACCTTTGCCAAATCCTATAAACTTTACACTTGCAAAAATTTCCAAACCTAATGCTAATTATCAGAAAAACCTAAGATTTTTATAAAATTCCCAGGCCCTGCTCCAGAATTATACAGAAAAATGTATTATATAAATATAAACATATGTTATATGATACATACATATATATATGAGATATACTATCTGTCCATCTGGGAACATGGTGAAGAATTTACTCTTATATTCTTAAATTTGATGTAGCTACTCACTAGTAGACATTTCGGCCTCACTATTAGAATTTACTCCCTTGTTCTATTTGAATATACTTTAATTTGGACTTTATAAAGTCCTCATTATGAAAACAATCACAAATAGTATCCAAATTAAAATTATGCAACTCTGATCATTTTATTCTCCCACTCAAAATTTTTTACTGTATTACATACAAATTACTCAGCTTGACATTCAAGACCCTCTGCTAATCTTCTTACTAATTCATATCTCAGTTAATTTAGCTCATTCTCCAACCAACCAAGCTATGCTCTTTTTCTGGTCTCTGGATACATCTCGTACTTTGTACCCTACTTTGACCAATCACATCCCATCTACCTATAGCATGCCTTCACTCAATATAATAAACAAAAATGTACATAAATGTTATATTCTATGTGTCAGTTATGTAATAACTAACATTTATGGAACAATTTGTAGAAGCCAGTCATACTGCTATAATCTCCACATGCAGTAACTAACTTAATCCCTTAAAACCACCTTGTGAGTTAGCAACACTGATTTTCTTCACTGTTCAGAGGATGAAATTCAGGGTAAAATAGATTGAAGTAACTCTCAAAGAATATTCAGTAGCAAGTAGTAAAGCTGGGATTGTGAGCTTTGAAAAAGTAGGTCTGCTGCTGCTGCTAAGTCGCTTCAGTCATGTCTGACTCTGTGCGACCCCATAAATGGCAGCCCACTAGGCTCCTCTGTCTCTGGGATTCTCCAGGCAAGAACACTGGAGTGGGTTGCCATTTCCTTCTCCAATGCATGAAAGTGAAAAGCGAAAGTAAAGTCACTCAGTCATGTCCGACTCTTAGCGACCCCATGGACTGCAGCCTACCAGGCTCCTCCATCCATGGGATTTTCCAGGCAAGAGTAATGGAGTGGGGTGCCATTGCCTTCTCCAAAAGCAGGTCTACTAGATCACAAATGAGAGCTTTCCACCTTATTCAGTTCAGTTCAGTCACTCAGTCATGTCTGACTCTTTGAGACCCCATGGACTACAGCACGCCAGGCTTCCTGTCCATCACCAACTCCCGGAGCTAACTCAAACTCATGTGCATTGAGTCGGTGATGCCATCCAACCATCTCATCCTCTGTTGTCCCCTTCTCCTCCCACTTTCAATCTTTCCCAGCATCAGGGTCTTTTCCAATGAGTCAGTTCTTCACATCAGGTGGCCAAAGTATTGGAGTTTCAGTTTCAGCATCAGCCCTTTCAGTGAATATTCAGGAATAGTTTCCTTTAGGATTGACTGGTTTGATCTCCTTGCTGTCAAATGGACTAGCAAGAGTCTTCTCCAGCACCACAGTTCAAAAGCACTAATTCTTTGGTGCTCAGCTTTGTTTATAGTCCAACTCTCACATCCATACATGACTACTAGAAAAACCATAGCTTTGACTAGATGAACTTTTGTTAGCAAAGTAATATCTGCTTTTTAATATGCTGTCTAGTTTGGTCATAGCTTTTCTTCCAAGGAGCAAGTGTCTTTTAATTTCATGGCTGAAGTCACCATCTGCAGTGATTTTGGAGCCCCCCCCCCCCAAAATAAAGTCTCTCACTTTTTCCGTTTCCCCTATTTGACATGAAGTGATGGGACTGGATGCCATGATCTTAGTTTTCTGAATGTTGAGTTTTAAGCCAACTTTTTCACTCTCCTCTTTGATTTTCATCAAGAGGGTCTTTAGTTCTTCTTTGCTCTCTGCCATAAGGGTGGTGTCATCTGCATATCTGAGGTTATTGATATTTCTCCCAGCAATCTTGATTCTACCTTGTGCTTCATCTACTCTGGCATTTTGCATGATGTACTCTGCATAGAAGTTAAATTAGCAGGGTGACAGTATACAGCCTTGACATACTCCTTTTCTAATTTAGAACCAGTCTGTTGTTCCATGTCTAGTTTTAACTGTTGCTTCTTGACCTGCATACAGATTTCTCAGGAAGCAGGTAAGGTGGTCTAGTATTCCATCTTAGTAAATTGCTGTAAAATTGTGTTGGAAAGGACCATATGATACTTTATATAATAGTTCTATTCACTCTTGATTAATTAGTATAATAAAAGGATAAGGTAGTGACAGATTAGTCCCAATCATGATTGTAACAGAGGCCAACTCTTTGTTAATTTGTTTTGGGAAGAATTAACAGTAATTTTTTTAAAAAGCCACAGGAATTACCTTTATGTTGATGACATACCCCTAGTTAGCAGAAAAGATGCTAAGCCTTTTGGACTGAATGGTCCCTAGTTGGGGCTGAATGAACTATGGGTCTTCCATTGGTTTCAAGTCACTAAAGGGTAGTACCGACACTAGTACCAGGTATCAGCACTCAGGGATAAGAGATATTACCTAGTTCCCTACTGGACCCTACTCAAAGTTATTATCATTGAGAAGGGACTGTGTTTGTCCATGTCATAATCATTCTACTATACTCTAAGGACCCTGAGGTAGGACTGTGAAATAGCCATTTTTGTGTCCCCATTGCCATCACCACCACCACCTAACAATTAGTATCAAATCTTCAGTACAGTGATTTAATATGACATTTTGAATTGAACATGGAGTTTTAGAATTTGCTCCACAATATATTGTCTTTACATCTTAATTTTCAATAGTCCTAAAATATAAAAGAAAAAGTGTTTGAATTTTGGGAGAGTTAAATTTAGATTGAGGATATTTTTTAAATGCTATTTCTTCTTGTCCTTTAGTAGTATTCTGTTTTAGAGAAACTAGGTATTTACTGCAGGAAGAATAAGACAGGGACACATTTAGGGTCAGAATAGTAAAGAGCAATACCTACGCACTGCTTCTAGTTTTCCAACCATGTTCCTGTCTCTCTGAGGCCAAGAATTTGGTACCGCTCCAGAGATACTTTCTTAAAAGAACCAAGAATGCTTCTGCTTTACGATCTTGGCTGTTCAATCTGATCTGCCCCCATGTCATCCCCATGTAATTGTTAGCCCCACCCAACTCTTTCAAAACTTTGCTCAGAATGTCACCTTTTTACTGAGGCCTCCTCTGAACCATCCTATGTAAAAGTTGATACCCTCCCAAGTCCCTTCCTCATTTCTGATCGTCCCACGTTAAATTGTTCAGGTTAGCCTCCACAAGCCCTAAATTTATTGATAGTTCCCTTTTGAACAGCCCTCCGCCTCGCTTCTCCTTTAAATCTTGTCGGGAAGGGGCGGAGCTAGGGCTCAAGCTCTCGTAAAGTAGGAGCGGCTTCTGTGGGTCACGCCCACTTAAGTCGCTGGCGCCGTCCGGAGCCGCCCGGAGCCGCCCGGAGCCATTCTCCTGCCAATCCGCTCCGGAAACGCGACTGGGGACGGAACTACCACGTGAGGTTGACGTCATCGCCCCCGCGCCGGGTTGTCCTGACTTGGCTTCCGCGGGATCCTGGAGGTGTCTGAGGTGCTTTACGTCAGGGTTTGTACAGTTCGCGGTCTTCTCTCCAGAGACTCGCTGGGCCTCGCCTCCGATTTCCCGATGTACCACAACAGTAGCCAGAAGAGGCACTGGACTTTCGCCAGCGAGGAGCAGCTGGCGCGGTTGCGGGCCGACGCCAACCGCAAATTCAAATGCAAAGCGGTGGCGAACGGGAAGGTGAGGGCTCGGGCTGCCGCCCTTCGGCCTCGGGCTCTGTAAACTCTTGCCTGTCCCCCCCTCCCCCAGGACTTACCCCACACCTCCCTCCCGCCTCCTCGGCGCAGAGTGCGTTTATCCATCTAATCAACAGCGAGCACCTTGCCAGGTACAGTGGGTAAGGAGACGGACAAGGCCGTCCATCCCCTCAGTCGAGCGGCGGACTGTATAGTCAGTAACAAGGCCAAGAAGACACTTTGTAGGATGCTAATGTACCGGGGGTAGGTTTCTCTTAGTGGCTGGTGTGGAGAAGATGGGGAAAGGACTTTCCCGGCGGACAGAGCCACAGGTGCAAAGGAGTTCAGAAATCGCAGAGCTGGTCTCTGGAACGCTCTCGATCGTGTGTGGCGGAAGCAGTGTTTGAAAGGCTGGAGAACGCAGGCAGGGAACTTGTAAGCGGAAGTAAGTAGTTTGAACTCTGTGATGGACAGATGGGAAAGCTTAGAAAGATTCTAAATGAGAAATTAATCTTGTCAGATTCTGTTCTAGAAAGAGCTTTCTGGGAAGGAATGGATTGATTGGATGGGGCAGGGCAGAGGAAGGGGGATGAGACACCGTTAGCACAAACCAATTGACCACAGAAGGTTTGGACTAGAGTCTGTCAGTCACGCCCTTCCAGCTTTACTTTTACCTGTAACGTTTACTTCATATCGTTTTATTTTTGTGCTGTACAGACTAGTACTTCGTTTGCTAAATTTTCAATATTTGGCAACTGTTAGCTCATGTAACCCTCACAACTACCCCCATGAGGTAGATACTGTTATTATCCTTGCGTTACATCTGAGGACACTGAAGTACAGAGAGGTTGAATAACTTCTCAGACTAATTAGCTAGTAAGTGGCAGAGCCAGGATTTGAACCCATGGACTCTGGTTTCAGCTGTCCTTCTGTGAATCGCAATGCCATGCTGTCTCTATAAAATGAGCCACACCTGTGTTAGTTTCCTAGGCCTGCCACAATGCCATACACTAGGTTACTTAACACAGCAGAGATTTATTGAGTTCTGGAGGCTAGAAGTGTGAGACCAAGGTGTTTGTGGAGTAGTGCTCTCTGCAACTTCTAGACCCTTTCCTCTTCAGCTTCTGGTAACCCCAGGTGTCTTTTCCGCTTGTGGCAGCCAACTCCAGCCTCTACCTGCTTGTTCCAGAGTGTTCTCCCTGTGTCTCTTTATATGTTCTTCTTACAAAGCTACCAGTCATACTGGATTAGAAGCCACTTCTACTTCAGTAGGACCTCATCTTAACTGATTGTATCTGCAAAGACCTTATTTTCTCACATTCTGAGGTACTGGGGTTAGGACTCAACATACCTTTTTTTGGCAGTTGTAATTAAACCAGTAGTGGCACCAAATAGATATTTTTGTAGTAAAATTGTAGTATTTATTAACCCTACAGTGTATTTTGTAGAAATTTTGTAGAGTTGCAGAAGAGGTAATATGTTAAGGGTCAGAATTATCCTTGAGACACTTGATTTTTACTTTAACCTCTGTGACTCAATAACTGAGAAAGGACTATTGAAAGTTTTCCAACCATTGATGGTTTCTTCCTTTTGATCTGTAAAAGTGACATCAAACTTGTGAATGTATACACACGCTCCTCACGTTTGCTTATACCTTAGTGAAGCAAATATTCAGCTGACATTCTGAGAAGTTATGCAGTTGTGGCACAGTTTAGTTTATTGACTATTTTTAAAACTTATTTTTGTGTAATATTAGACACAGGAGCCTGGTAGGCTGCAGTCCATGGGGTCCCTAAGAGTCGGACACAACTGAGCGACTTCACTTTCACTTTTCTCTTTCATGCATTGGAGAAGGAAGTGGCAACCCACTCCAGTGTTCTTGCCTGGAGAATCCTAGGGAAGGGGGAGCCTGGTGGGCTGCCATCTATGGGGTCGCAGAGTTGGACACGACTGAAGCTACCTCGCAGCAGCAGCAGCAATTCTATTGGAGAAGGAAATGGCAACCCACTTCAGTGTTCTTGCCTGGAGAATCCCAGGGACAGGGGAGCCTGGTTGGCTGCCGTCTGTGGGGTCGCCCAGAGTTGTTCAAGACTGAAGTGACTTAGCAGCAGCAGCAATTCTATAAAAAAAAAAAGAGGTACATTTCCCTTTGGTTAGAGATAAAAGCTTAATTAAATCTGCACAGAGAAATATTAAGATTATCTAATTTATTAGATATTTATTTTTGTTCTAACTTTTGATCTAAAGGTTCTTCCAAATGACCCAGTCTTTCTTGAGCCTCATGAAGAAATAACGCTCTGCAAATATTATGAGAAAAGATTATTGGAATTCTGTTCCGTGTTTAAGCCAGCAATGCCAAGATCTGTTGTGGTAAGTTTTAGTAGTAATGAAGTATAAAGTCCTGTAGCTAACTTACAAGAGTTTATAAAGATTAATCTTACAAGGTAGCTTATAACCGCTTATAAATATTTACCTCAATTCTCTATCCACTTTACTCAAAAATGCACCTTAGTTATATATATAATTTATGCATCAATATTTGTTTTGTCACATATTTTTCAACAGACGCATTAAATTATGAATTCTTACATTGTATCTTACACAATGTTTCAAAAATCATTTCATATCAAAAGAATTTTGAGGTCTGCTGGATATGTCATGACATTCTCATTTTATAGGGAAAGAAAAAAATTACTTTCCCTCTGGGTTCCCATGTCTTTGATTCGGATGTTTGTGTATGTGCTTGTGTACTTCTGTGTGTTTGTACTGTGATAGGGTATTGTTGAGGAAAAACAGGTAGTTAAGACTTTTTGGCTATATGGATTTGTATATGCTGTCTTTGTAATTGTTTCTATCCTCTTTCTTTTTTAATTGGAGTATATTTGATTACAGTGTTATGTTTCAGCAAAGTGATTTAGTTATACGTATATCTTGCAGAAGGCAATGGCAACCCACCCCAGTACTCTTGCCTGGAAAATCCCAGGGACAGGGGAGCCTGGTAGGCTGCCGTCTATGGGGTCGCGAGGAGTCGGACACGACTGAGCGACTTCACTTTCACTTTTTACTTTCACGCATCAAAGAAGGAAGTGGCAACCCACTCCAGTGTTCTTGCCTGGAGAATCCCAGGGACAGGAGAGCCTTGTGGGCTGCCGTCTACGGGGTCGCACAAAGTTGGACATGACTGAAGCGACTTAGCAGCAGCAGCAGCATACATATATCTATTCTTTTTCACATTCTTTTCCCATATAGGTTATCACAGAGTATTAACTCGAGTTTCCTTTGTTATATAGTAGGTCCTTATTGTTTATCTACATACAGTAGTGTGTATACTTTAATCCTAACTTAATTTATCCCTCATTCCCCACCTTTCCCCTCTCTTAATCAGAAGTTTGTTTTCTAAGTCTGTGAGTCTGTTTCTGTTTTGTAAATAAGTTCATTTGTGTAATTTTTTAGATTCCACGTAGAAGTGATATCATATGATATTTGTCTTTCTCTGACTTCACTTAGTATGTTAATCTTTAGGTCCATTCATGTTGCTATAAATGGAATATTTGGTTTTTGTTTAGTTGCTAAGTCATGTGCAACTCTTTTGTGACCATGTGGACTATAGTCCGCCAGGCTCCTCTGTCCATGGAATTTTCCAGGCAAGAATACTGGAGTGGGTTGCCATTTTCTTCTCCAGTGCCTCTTCCTGACCGAAGAAGTGACCCAACTCACTTCCCTGGTGGCTCAGACAGTAAAGCATCTGCCTACTGTGTGGAAGACCCAGGTTCAATCCCTGGGTCGGGAAGATCTCCTGGAGAAGGGAATGGCAACCCACTCCAGTATTCTTGGCTGGAGGATCCCCTGGACAGAGAAGCCTGGTAGGCTACAGTCCATGGGGTCGCAAAGAGTCGGACACAACAGAGGCTTCACTTCACTTCACTTCTCTTATATCACTTATGTCTCTTATGCCTCCTGCATTGTCAGGCGGGTTCTTTACCACTGAGCCACCTGGCTGTGGCTGAGTTATATTCCATTGTATATGTGTACCACATATTCTTTTTAAATTCCTCTGTTGATGGACATTTGGATTGCTCCCATATCTTAACTGTTGAAAATAGTGCTGCAGTGAACATTGGGGTGTATGTATCTTTGAAGTATGGTTTTCTCCAGATACATGCCCAGGAGTGGGATTGTTTATCATATGGTAGCTCGGGTTTTAGTTTTTTAAGAGCTGTCCATACTGTTCTCCATTGTGTCTGTACCATTTTACATTCTCCGCTGCAGTGTAGGAGGGTTCTCTTTTCTCCACACCCTCTCTAGCATGGATTGTTTGTAAAATTTGGCCATTCTGATGTGTGTGAAGTAGTACCTCATTGTAGTTTTGGTTTGCACTTTTCTAGTAATTAGCCATGCAGAGCATCTTTTCATGTGCTTTTTGGCCATCTGTAGATGTTCCTAGGAGAAATGTCTATATTATATCTTCTGCACATTTTTTGATTGGGTTTTTTTTTTTTTTTTAATATTGAGCTACATGAGCTCTTTATGTATTTTAGAGATTAATCCCTTGTCGGTTGCTTTGTTTGCAGTTCTCCTATTTTGAGGGTTGTCTTTTTGTTTTGTTTATAATTTCCTTTTCTGTGCAAAACCCTTTTAAGTTTAATTAGATCTATTTGTTTATTTTCATTACCCTCGGGGGCGGATCCAAAAAGATATTGTTGTGATTTATGTCAAAGAGTATGTTGCCTTTGTTTTCCTCTAAGAGTTTTATCATGTCTGGTCCCACAGTTAGGTCTTTAATCCATTTTGAGTTTATTTTTGTGTGTGGTGGTAGTGATTGTTCTAATTTCATTCTTGTATAGGTAGCTGTTCAGTTTTCCCAGCAGCACTTATTGAAGAATGTCTTTTCTTCATTATATATTCTTGCCTCCTTTGTTGAGATTAACCATGAGTGCATGGGTTTATTTCTCTGCTTTCTATCCTGTTCCATTGATCTATGTGTCTGTTGGTTTGCCTGTGAAATTTGCTTAGCTGTGTCTGACTCTTTGTGACCCCATGTACTTTACAGTCCATGGAATTCTGCAGGCCAGAATACTGGAGTGGGTAGCCTTCCCTTCTCCAGGAGATCTTCCCAACCCAGGGATTGAACCCAGGTCTCCCACATTATGGAATTCTTTACCAGCTGAGCCAGGAGGGATGCCCAAGAATACTGGAGTGGGACGCCTATCCCTTCTCCGGTGGATCTTCCCGACCCAGGAATCAAATCTGGGTCTCCTGCATTGCAGGCGGATTCTAATAATTTGCCAGTACCATACTGTATTAATTACTGTGTCTTAATAGTGTAGTCATAAGTCAGGGAGCCTCATCCCTCCAGCTCTGTTTTTCTTTCTCAAGGTTGGTATGGCTGTTTGGGGTCTTTTGTGTTTCCATACAAATTTTAAGATTTTTTTAGTTTTAGATTTACAAAAACTGCCATTGGTAATTTGATAAGGATTGCATTGAATCTGTTGATTACCTTGGGTAATATAGTTATTTTGACAGTGTTGATTCTTTCAATCAGGAATATGGTATATGTTCCCATCTGTTTTTGTCATCTTTGATTTCTTTCATGAGAGTATTACAGTTTTTAGAGTACAGGACTTCTGCCTCCTCAGGTGTATTTATTCATAGGTATTTTATTCTTTTTGATGTGGTCAAAAATGGAATTGTTTCCTTAACATTTCTTTCTGATCTTTTATTTGTATATAGAAATGCAAGAGATTTCTGCATATTAATTTTGTATCCTGCAACTATACAGAATTCACTGATGAGCTCTGGTAGTTTTATGGTAACATCATTAGGATTTTCAGTGTTTAGTCTAATGTCATCTGCCAACTGTGACATTTTTTTTTTTTCCTAATTTGGATTCCTTTTGTTTCTTTTTCTTCTCTGATTGCTGTGGTTAGGACTTCCAAAACTGTGTTGAGTAAGAATGTTGAGAGTGGACATCCTTGTCTTGTTTCTGATGATAGAGGAAATGCTTTCAGCTTTTCACTATTGAGCATGATGTTGCTGTGGGTTGGTCACATATGGCCTTTACTGTGTTAAGGTAGGTTCTCTTTGTGCACTTTCTGGAGAGTATTAATCAAATCAGTATTGGATTTTGTCAGGTTTTTTCTGTGTCTGTTGAGATGATCATATAGTTTTTATTCTTCGCTTGATTAATGTGGCATATCACTGTAATTAATTTGTAGATATTGAAAAATACTTGTAGCCTAGGAAGAATGCCGCTTGTCATGGCGTGTGATCATGTGGGCATGCTCAGTCTTCCTTGCTGCACAGACTTTTCTGGTTGGAAGCGCATGGACTTAGCACTGGGTGGCATCCCGTGCTGCAGAGCCCACGCCTTAGGGCATGCGGGCTCCCGTAGTTGTGGCACATGGGCTCAGTAGTTGTGGATCCCGGACTCTAGAGCACAGGCTCAGTACTTGTGGCACGTGGGTTTAGTTGCTCCACAGCATGTGGGTCTTCTCAGACCAGGGATTGAGCCTCTTTACACTGAGCCACCAAGGAATCCCTCGTGAATGGTCTTTCTAATGCATTGTTCAATTCAGTTTGCTAGTATTTTGTGGAGGATTTTTGCATCTATGTTCATGAGTGATGAACTAATAGCCTGTAGTTTTATTTTGTGGTATCAGTCTGGTTTTGGCATCTGGGTGATGGTGGCTTCATAGAATGAGTTTGGGAGTGTTTCTCTCTCTGCAGTTTTTGTAAGGGTTTCAGAAGGATGGGTGTTAACTAGTCTCTAAACTATTCTCTTTATCAGTAGTCCCCAACCTTTTTGGCACCGGGGACTGTTTTGTGGAAGACAGTTTTTCAGTGGACCTGGAGGGGTGGGGTGGGGATGGTTTTGGAGTGATTACAAGCAGATTACATGTATTGTGTGCTTCATTTCTATTATTACTGCAACAGCTCCACCTCAGATCATCAGGCCTTGGATCCCAGAGGTTGGGGACCCCTGCGCTAAATGTTTGATTGCATTTACCCATGAAGCCATCTAGTCCTGGGCTTTGGTTTGGGAGATTCTTAATCATAGTTTCTATTCCATTGCTTACAATTGGTCTGTCCATATTTTCCATTTCTTCCTGGTTCAGTTTTGGGAGATTTGCATTTCAAAGAATTTGTCCATTTCTTCTAGGCTATTCATTTTATATAGTTGGTTGTACAAGTCTCTTGTGATCCTTGATATTTCCGTGGTATCTATTGTAACTTCTCCTTTTTCATTATTGATTTGAGCCCTCTCCTGTTTTTCATGATGGGTTTGGCTAAAGGTTTGTCAGTTTTGCTTATCTTTTCCAAGAACCAGCTTTTAGTTTCATTGATTTTTTTTTTATTATTTTCTTCGTGTCTAATTATATTTATTTCTGCCCTGATCTTTGTGATTTCTTTCTTTTTGCTGACTTTGGGTTTCGGTTGTTCTTTCTCTAGTTGCTTTAAGAGTAAGGTCAGGTTGTTTGAGATCTTTATTTCCTGGGGTGGGACTGTATTTCTATAAACTTCTCTTGTAACTGCTTTTACTGCAGCCTAAGATTTTGGATTGTCCCACTTTGGTTTTCATTTGTACCTAGGAATTTGGTTTCCTCTTTGATTTCTTCAGCGATCCATTGGTTGTTTAGTAGCATATTATTTAGCCTCCAAGTGTTTGTGTTTTTTACAGCTTTTTTCTTGTGGTTGATTTCTAATGTCATAACATTGTGGTTGGAAAAGATGCTTGATGTGATTTCAGTTTTTTAAAGTTTATCAAGGCTTACATGGGTTACATGTTATCTGTCTGAGTGTACCCTGTACACTTGAATGTTTATTCTGCCGCTTTCAGATGAAATATTCAATAAATTTAAATTAAACCCATCTGGTTTAATGTGTCATTTAAACCCTGAGTTTCCTTATTGATTTTCTGTCTGGATGATCTGTCTGTTGATGTAAGTAGGGTGTTTAGTTCAGTTCAGTCGCTCAGTCATGTCCAACTCTTTGCGACGCCATGAACCGCAGCACGCCAGGCCTCCCTGTCTGTCACCAACTCCTGGAGTTCACCCAAATTCATGTCCATTGAGTCAGTGATGTCATCCAACCATTTCATCCTCTGTCATCCCCTTCTCCTCCTGCCCTCAATCTTTCCCAGCATTAGGGTCTTTTCAAATGAGTCATTTCTTTGCATCAGGTGGCCAAAGTATTGGAGTTTCAGCTTCAACATCAGTCCTTCCAGGACTACCTAGGACTGATCTCCTTTATGATGGACTGGTGGGGATCTCCTTACAGTCCAAGGGACTCTCAAGTCTTCTCCAGCACCTCAGTTCAAAAGCATCAATTCTTCAGCACTCAGCTTTCTTTATAGTCCAACTCTCACATCCATACATGACCACTGGAAAAACCATAGCCTTGACTAGATGGACCTTTGTTGGCAGGTAATGTCTCTGCTTTTTAATATGCTGTCTAGGTTGTTTAAGTCCCCCACTATAACTGTGTTACTGTCCTTTTCTCCTTTTTTGACTGTTAGGATTTGCCTTATATATTGAGGAGCTCCTATGCAGGATGCAAATGTATTTACAGTTGTTGTATCTTTGTGCATTGATCCCTGGATCATCATGTAGTGTCCTTTTTTAATCTAATCTTTTTTAAATCTTTAGTTTAGTCTGTTTTGTCTGATATGAGCCTCAATACTCAACTTTCTTTTGATTGCCATTTTCATGGAATCTGTTTTCATTCCTTCACTTTCAGTTTGTATGTGTCCCTAGATCTGAAGTGGGTCTCTTGTAGACAGTACATATATGGGTCTTGTTTCAGCCAGTCTATGTCTTTTGGTTGGGGCATGTAATCCATTTGCGTTTAAAAGGTAATTATCAGTGTGCATTTCTTATTGCCATTTTGTTCATTGTTATTTGTTTTGATTCCTTTTTGTGTGTGTGTATATCGTAGATTTTTGGTCTGCAGTTACCATGAGGATTTTATATATATATTATATATATATAGTTGCTTTTGTCTCTAAGTCATGTCCGACTCTTGTGACCCCATGGACTGTAGCCTGCCAGGCTCTTTTGCCCATGAGATTTCCCCTGGCAAGAATACTGGAGGGAGTTTCCGTTTCCGTCCCTAAGGAATCTTCCCAACCCAGAGATTGAACCTGTGTCTCCTGCATTGGCAGATGGATTCTTCACCACTCAGCCACCATGGAAGCCTGTGTGTGTGCATGTGTGTGTGTGTGTGTGTGTAAATGTACACTAGATTGTTTTAAGTTCCAGGTCTCTTAGTTTCAAATGCATTTTCAATATCCTGCATTTGTACTCTCCTCACAATTGCTACTGTGTGTACGGATGATTTCCTGCCTTTACTGTATATGTGCCTTTGCTGGTATATAAAAGCTTTCCCATTTGTAGTTTTCTTGTTTCTAGTTGTGGCCGTTTCTTTTCCACCTAGAGAAGTTCCTTTGGCATTTGTTGTAAAACTGGTTTGGTGGTGCTAAATTCTGTTAACTTTTGGCTATCTACAAAGCTTTTGATTTCTCTGTTGAATCTGAATGAGAGCCTTGCTGGGTAGAGTTCTAATGTATTTTTTATTTGAGTTAAGGTATTGGTCATCTCTGTTGGTCCTTTATATTTCCTCGCTCTTTGTTAAACACTTCTTTTATCTTCTTAATCTACGCCTCTTCTTTTTCTGAGTTCTTGGATCATTGACCTCTACCATCCTTAATCTGAATTCTTATAGGTAGATTGTGTGTCTCCACTTCACTTATTCTACTGGAGTATTATTTTGTTTCCCCATCTGGATATGTGTATTCTTGTTGATAGAAAATAAACTGAAACTTAAAAGCTTAATTTATATGCTTTTATTTTTTCCATATTACCTCACAGATTTGTTGTGAATATCAAATATGAAAGTCTTAAGTGAAACTGGATCATACATTTTAAAGTTAAACTGATTGAATAATCTATGACTCACAAAAGAATAAGCTCCTAGTAAATAATCTCCATTTTTAAAATTGATAAATGAAGTATATTGAAAATATAGTCCAAAAGTATTCATAGTATTTTCTTTTTTTTAATCAGACTTCCGAGATCAGATTTATGTAAAATTTTAGATGTGCTTCCTTTCCATCTCCAGATTTGGTCCTAGTCTTTTCTGATAAGAAAACTATAACATGAGGCAGTAGGTTTAAGTGATCTTTTCAGGTGAAGAAACTGAATCCTTGAATAAACTTCTTTGTGGATTTGCCTTTATATAACTTATTTTTTATAACTGATAGTTTTGATGTTTGTTTCATGTAAAGTGACCAAACTAAACTTCAGAAGTACTTAAAAAGAAATATGTTTTTTCCATCCTAAAATAGATATTTATTTCATTGGTTCTAGCCAAATGAAATAGTGGTTAAAAGTACAGGCAGACCTTGGTTGAAAACATCCCTGTTCCTTGTTAGATGTGTGACCTTGAGCAAGTCAGTTAACCTCATTGATATTATTTTCTTTCTCTGTAGAGATAGCAACACTTCACCAAATTGTTATAAGAATTAAAATAAGGTAATAGTTTTGAACTTGGCACAAAGTGTGGCACATGGGATGTGGTCAGTAAATGGTAGGTGCTGCTTCTGCTGTTTGGTTTGGCAGCAGTGATCACGGTTAGATCGCAGATCTAGAGTGGATTTAAAGAGAAGACTCATTGCTCTAACAGTGTTATTCTATCAATATTTTATAAGATTGATTAAGCTTTGATCATTTGTATAAACTATGCAAATATATGTGTATACTTAGTCACTCAGTCATGTCCAAGTCTTTGTGACTCCATGGACTGTAGCCCGCCATGCCCTCCTCCAGCGGATCTTCCGATCACAATTTATTTTGAGTTAAGAAAAAAATAAGTTTTGGCATTTTTTTACCAGTGACTTTTTTAAAGGAATATTTGCATAATTTTTTTTTTTAATACAGAACAACTTGTATGTGTGATAGGTTCTGATAATATGTGTGTTTTTAATCTTAGGGTACAGCTTGTATGTATTTCAAGCGCTTTTATCTTAATAACTCAGTAATGGAATATCATCCCCGGATAATAATGTAAGTATAATTTATTGATTTTCACTTAAGAATACTTTTTTACTATGTGACCATGAAAATGACTTCCTAATAAAGGGTAATTTATACTTGTATTCTGTTCTGAACTTAAGATCGCTCCCTCAAATTCTGATGACATCTGTACTGGCACTTGTCCAAATTCACATTCTGTTTCTCTCAAATTAGCTACCCTAATATCTTTCTGTTAGTGGAACCTTTCTTCACTCAGTTGCTCTGAGAATCATTTACGGCAACTCCTCTTTCTCTACAAATTTACAAGTCCTGTAGTTCCCTGTTCATTCCACTTGAACAAAGATCTGTTGTTTCTGGTCTCTGCTAAGCACTGTGCTTATCATTAAAGATGAAGTTAGTATGAAACATAGCAAAGAACTTGCTGTCAATGGTACTGTCCCTGTATATTTCTTCTTTTTTATTCTTATTTCTACCAGTCCTGGTCAGGCCCTTGGTACGTCCCATACTGGTTTTTGTGGTAATCTTTCTCACTCTAAAATTTATGTAGCAGCCATGAGAGTTTAATAGGTTTGTTCTTGAGGTAATAACCCTCTATTTAAATGCCCTTAGAGACTTCCACTGGTGGCTTGTCATAAGGTTTCTCTGACGTAACCTTCTTCCCAGGCCCATATGTACTTATGTGTGTGCTTTTTTTTTTTCTCCTTCTTCCATTTGTTTTTCATGATGCTGAGTTCTCTTATTCCTATTATTTTGTTTTCCCAGATATTTAGGCTGAACTGCCATTAAGTTAATAATTGAATGCTGTGACACTATTATACAGTTCAACCTACAATTTTAGTCACCTTATGAATAAAAAGATTAAACAGGAAACTTTTTTTTAACCAATTTCCAAAGATGTCTAGTATAGTCATTTGTGAATATTAGGCAGTTTTAGAACATACTTTTAGAAATATTTCATTATTTTAGACATATTCCTCCCTTTATTTTTTCCTCTAGGCTCACTTGTGCATTTTTGGCTTGCAAAGTAGATGAATTCAATGTATCTAGTCCACAGTTTGTTGGAAATCTGCGGGAGAGCCCTCTTGGACAAGAGAAAGCACTCGAACAGATTCTGGAATATGAACTGCTTCTTATACAGCAACTTAATTTCCACCTTATTGTCCACAATCCTTACAGACCCTTTGAGGGCTTTCTCATTGATTTAAAGGTAATCTTGCTGATGTAAAGTAAATTGGTAGAGTGAACTCCTTTGCTATTGTTAAAAGAATCAAAATTTTGCTATAATTTATAATGATCCTGATGGGCTTAACTAAAATATGAGTTTGGCCTGGATTCTTAGGGCAATAGTTCTCAAACTTCAATGTGCTTTAGTGCTTCAGAACCACCTGGAGGGCTTATTAACTGAAATTGTCAGACTAGTCCCAGAGCTTCTGATTTAGTAGATTTGCAAATGCCAGCCCAGGGACCCTAATGAAGACCATTGTGTCTTTGTAGTAACACTTTTAAAGACTTAACTCTTCTAACTCAAGTATACTGTCTTGGATACAAAAGGCTTAATTTTAAACTAGAAGATTGCTGAGTGACTTCTATTTTTAGGACCTTGTGAACTAAATTCAATATGTAAGCATCAAAAGTAACAGTAAATAAAATGTTTTGTCAGAACACTAACAAA
Source organism: Capra hircus (assembly GCF_001704415.2). Lineage (NCBI taxonomy): Eukaryota > Metazoa > Chordata > Mammalia > Artiodactyla > Bovidae > Capra > Capra hircus. The sequence continues at coordinate 23,529,034 of NC_030814.1, forward strand.
AGCAACTAAAGTTGTTTTGTTTTGGTCCTGAAGAAGGACTTGAATAGTGTGAGTTATTGGTCCATTCATCTTGAGTGGCAAAATTTGGGTGCTTTCTTTGTGCCAAACATGGTGCTTAAGGATTAGCCAAGAACTAGACAGGAACAGCCTTAACTTTATAGGCCTTATAGTCTCACAAGAAAGTATCATATATTCAATGTGCTAAATGTTAACAGAAGGGGAAATACAGGGTGCTTTAGAAGGAGATGGCAGATTGAGAGGAAGAGGAGACAGTTCTGAGAAAGTGTAACAAGGTGAAATTCAAAGCAAGAGTAGGGACTGGGTGGTAGAAGAGCATCCTGCTCAGAGACTTCTTTGGCCAAAGGCCCAGATTTTAAAAACCATGGTACACTAAAGAACCTAAACAGAACTGAGAGATGGGGATGTCTGCCTGAGTGGAAGGCAGTCTAGACTGTGGAAGTAACGTTACAGATTTTGAATAGAGTTGACAGGAAGCCAGTGAAGGGGTCGGGTCTGAGGAGTGATATGATCAGGTTTGCAGCTTTAAAAACATGCTGGCAAGCTCATGCATCAGTCTGCACCAGGTGTTTATTGCACATCTGTATTATGTGTCAGGCACAATGCGGAGAATGGATTCGAATGGATGAAGGGATCCCAGTAACAGTAGTTCAGACAGAAGATGGTTGGTTTGACTCACGTGGTGGCACTGGGTACAGAGAGAGCTTCTTGGGCTTGGGAGATGGGCAGAGTTGGTAGAGCTTGAAGAATGATTGCCTATAGAGAGTGAAGACCGTGGGAGAATCCCCAGTTTTTGGCCTGAGCATATAGGTAGATGGTGGCACATTTATGATACAGGTAGATTGTGTCTGATACAGGTAGATTGTTGGTAGATGTTTATGTCTGGAGGTCAGAGAAGATGGGTAGGCAGGAGGTATAGATTTGAGCATGATTGCCCCAGGAAGATTTCAAGTGGATTGGTCATAAGGACTATTTAAAGGGCAGCTAGAGAAAAAGAAGACGACTGAAGAATATCTAAAGAGGTAGGACTTTTGGAGAAGTAGAATGTTTTTATAATATGATCAGGGACAGCTCTCCAAACCTGCTCAGAATTCAGGCAAAGTAAAAGTTGACATTTGCTGGAGTTAGTGCCAAAGGTGATTTGTGATCTTGGTAAAATTAGTCTTTGTGGAGTGTGGAAGAAGAAAGCAGATTGGAGCTGGTTGGGGAATAAATCAAAGGTGAGAAAATACATCCATATCTTGGATTAAATTGCTTGTCTTTGAAGTGGAAAAAGAAGGTGGGATGATAGAGAAGATGGGGTACGGGGGACTGCTAGCAGAAAGGAACAGTTTTTTGTTGTGTTTTGTGTAAGAAACTGATGCAGAGAACTCATGAAACGCAACCGAATATATGTAGCTTGAGGTTTCTTCTGGAGTGTGGTGAAAGGGCCTGTTACAGGATTTCGAAGCAACGTAGAATTGGCTGTTTCTCTTAGTGGAGGAAAAGAGGAGAACACAGGGAAGGATGACGTTATGCCTGGGGATCTGACTGTAGCAGGAAACAGTGTCTTTGTTATCAGCAAAGTTCATTTTCTGAGAGCAGTGAAGTTTCTGAGAATTATCAAAGACTTTGAGTCAGGTGGAAAATGTTTAATCACCAAAAAGGGGGAGAACACATTTTCAACGGAATATTATCATCATAGCTAGGCAGTGTTGAGAGCCGTTTTGAGGTCAGTGAGCTTGAATTTATATGGATATTTCCGGACCTCTTGGTTGTATTGTTTTCTTTCGCAGGACCCAGAAATCTGGGTACAGTTGAAAAGAAGGTTGGTTGAGTTTGACTGCTATTGACATTTTGCTGGAAATATGTTGGCAGCATACTAGGGCAGGGAATTAAAGAGGAAAATCAGAACCAGTGGACACTGGTGAGTAGGAGCAAGTATGGAGATAAGGAACCAGAGGTTCTGAGGAGGAAGTCAGCGAACAGCTGTGAAGTATTGGGTCCTGGGAAAGGGAGTGCTGTGGTCAGAGTATTGGGTTTGTAATATTATGGCAGGCATTTGGGGATAATGACAAGAACTGGGTCTGACTACACAACTGACTCTGGCTGTTTTGTTTCAGAGTATAAGATTTCTAACTGCTTTGGGACTTGAATGTGGATATCTGAAATATATCTGAGGGTTTAAGATTAGGGTTCATTAGGTAGAAACTGTTAGAAAACAGGGGATCATCAGGTGGCTCAGTGGTAAAGAATCTGCCTGCCAGTGCAGGAGAGGCAGGAGACGCAGGTTCAGTCCCTGGGTCGGGGAGATCCCCTCGAGGAAGAAATGGCCACCCACCCCAGTGTTCTTGCCTGGGAAATTCCGCAGAGTAGCCTGGCAGGCTGCAGGTCATTGAGTGGCAAGAGAGTTGGACATGACTGAGCATTTACAAGGGATGGTTCATATATCTTAGGCATATACTAAAAATAATTCTATAATCAAACCAAGATTCATTTCCACTTAACTTCCGAAAAGTAAACTTCTGGTAGAAAGAATTTCAAATCAAAATGAAGTGGTGCTTTGGTTTCTAAATGTGGCTTACAGGGGCTACACATATAAAAGTGTTCTGTGTTAAGCACTTTCTGGTTTATATAAATATTTTTGTCTTGTTACTACTCCATTAAACCTTCAGAAGTGATAATATTTGCAAACTCTCTTTCTAGACTCGCTATCCCCTGTTGGAGAATCCAGAGATTTTGAGGAAAACAGCTGATGACTTTCTTAATAGAGTTGCATTGACGGATGCTCACCTTTTATACACACCTTCCCAGATTGCTCTGACTGCCATTTTATCTAGTGCATCCAGAGCAGGAATTACTATGGAAAGGTATTGTTTTGTGTTTTAACTTAGATCAGACTCAGTCCCTCAGTTTATTCCTTTCTGGAGTGCCAAGTTTTTAAGTAAGTTTCACTTTGTGACTGCAGTCTTTCGTGTTCTTATGCTTGAGCATTGGTGAGGACAACTGAGGGAAGACTTGGAATCACCTTTTAAGGAAATATTTAAAAATTGAGTAAGGTATTTTTGAGCTAAAATGATGCATTTATGATCAAAGTAGAATTAAATCTACTGTTATCAAAAGATTGATAACAGCTATCAATATATGGAAAATTTAGAAGTTTTGTGAACTGGTAAGCAGTGTGAGTGCAACAAATACATCTGCCTTGTTTTATCATTAATCTCCATGTACGGCACATGGAGTTCAGTAAAGACTTGTTGAATGAATGATGCTTTAGAGAATGTCCAAATGAGTTTCAGTGAGCTGTAGACTGTAATAGCTGATACATAAGTGCACACTGAGAACTGTGTTCTGTGACAAGCACTTTACATGAATTAAATCCACGTGATTCTTACAGTAATATCTTATACAGAGGTTAATTAGATACTTATTGTATTCATTTATAATTAACTCAAGCCCAGGCAAGTAGTAAGTTAGACTTTTTAAACTTTCACATTTAATTTCTTTATACCTTGGAACTTCTGCTTGATTCATTCCTAAAATAGCTGAGGAAGAAAGATGGTAAAACTTTCTAAATTTAAACTTTTCTATGTTTTTAATCCCTTGTCTGTAATTTCAAAATCCACTGATATGGTGGCAGGAAACGTGAACAGATGTGATTTAGTCTTTATTCAACTGAATGGGAATATCTGTAAGTTTCCTTGCATGGCTATTAAGATAACTGATTATAGGATACAGCCCCAGAGACATTGGGGCAGTGTATATATACTCTGAAATATTTCACATTTCATGGTATGTATACCATGTTAGCTTTCTAAGACATGAATAATTCTGAATTTCAAAACAAATCCAAGATAAGGGATTGTGGGTTTATATTTTAATTTATGGTATGCTTTTTATCAATTGTATATTAATATATACATTTAATCCCAAAATGATCTATACCTTCATTTACTAAGCAAACCTTTGTGGAAGTTTTTCCTCCCCCCACATTGCCGTCTATATATCATGCACTCTACTATACTGTAGAAATTTAAGACTGAACAAGCTATCCTTAGTCTAGTTAGGAAGGACGGCCATACAAACTGATACTATGGATTTTGCAAGTGTGGAGCTTCCATAGTGTAAGGGAAGAAAGTCATTTCCACAATTCAGATAACCAGTTGTTTGCTTAATCTGTTTAAGCATTGTATCTTATGCAGTTTATATGCTAGTGGTAAGATTTTTCTTACATCAAGAGAGAAGGATGAAAGATCCTAAGGTCTAAATTCGAGTTTATTTCATCTTAGAAGTTTAGTTATAATTTCAGATAGGCAGGTGAAGTGAAATTATAGTACCTTGAAAGTTGCAAGTATTAGTTGCTCAGTCTCGGCCAACTCTTTGGAACCCCTTGGACTGTAGCCCACCAGGCTCCACGGTCCATGGAATTTTCCAGGCAAGAATACTAGAGTGGGTAGCCACTCCCTTCTCCAGGAGATCTTCCCAATCCAGGGATTGAACCCCAGTCTCCTGCATTGCAGGCAGATTCTTTACCATCTGAGCCACCGGGGAAGCCCCATAGTACCTTGGGTTCACTACAAATTAAATACACTTTCATTGCATTCCCAGACACTATAGACATTTGGGCATTTTTACCTTTGAGAAAATGCTTTCAAATAATTTTTAACTTCTGACCTCCTTTCCAACTTTTGGGATACATGGGAATTTCTTTTATGTTGATTACTAATTTCAAAAGGGGAAAGCCTTTGTGCTGTTGTTATATTCTGAATGATGTTTTAAGATAATTACTTATGGAATATTCTGTTGTTGTTTTGGGGTTTCTTCTTTTTCACTGGATTTAGAGCTTTACTTCACATCTCCTAGTTTGACTTTTTAGGTAACGAAGAGAAACAAAGACAGCAGAAGCTTGAAAGGAAAAAGAAAAAACTAATTGTTACTTTGAGTTACTGAAAACTAGAAATGTATTAGCTGTTACGGGAGTTACTGATTTCCATATTTAAAATGGATTCCCACACTGGATGAAGACAATATAATAGCAAAAGTAGTTATCAAAATTTTGTAGTATAATTTAAATAATTTTGATAGTTTAAAAGACATATAGCAACAAAATTTCTTTAAAAATTGTCTAAATTTTATAACTTTATTTCACCTCAGAGAAAAATTAACAGTTTTTATTACATTTATGTTTGAAAGATTATTTTCAAAGATTACTTTGAGAATCTGTTCACTTGGGCCGTTATTAATTATAGATCAAGTTCAAGTATATAAAACCTCAGTGGCTAAAAATATAAATATAGAAACACTATCATTGGTTCCAGGAAAACAGTTAACTGAGCTTTATGTCCATTTAAGGAATACTATTGGGTTGGCCAAAAGGTTCTTTTGGGTTTTTCGTAAGATGTCCCAAATGAACCTTTTGGCCAACCCAGTATTAACACCTTTAATTTGGACTTGATGCAGAAAGGCTTCCTGGTGGCTCAGAGGGTAAAGTGTCTGCCACAGTGCGGGAGACCTGGGTTCGATCCCTGGGTCGGGAAGATCCCCTGGAGAAGGAAATGGCAACCCACTCCAGTACTCTTGCCTGGAAAATCCCATGGACAGAGGAGCCTGGTAGGCTACAGTCCATGGGATCGCAGAGTCGGACACGACTGAGCGACTTCACTTGATGCAGAAAAGATGTAATAGATTTGTAAAGCATGGGGTGATACTCTTACTGGTTATCAGGAATACCTGTTTGTTTCAAGAAGAGCAATTATAGTTAACATGGACTTATAATAAGAGGCGAAAGAATTCTTACTAGAGCCACGTTCCAGTTCTGCTACTCCCTGACTTTATTCATGATTTGTCTGTCCCTGTGACTCAGATTCCTCACCTGTAAAGTTAGACTGATAGGCTTTAAGTATTAAATATTAAACATTTAACATCAAAAGTATTAGAGTATTGCTACTAGTATTTTCATATCATTTTCCCTCTGAATATATTATGGAAGTTAAATTAACTTGAACATTAACCATTTTTAACCTAGTACAATTTGTAGTGGATTCTTAAGACTGTAAGAGATAGAGATTATAGTTTTAGTAAAGTTCAAAGTATTGTTATTTAACAGTTTTCAAGTAAACTTCTTTAAAAATTCACCTTGATGAAGAAAAGAACATGAAGAAAAATAATTTATGATGTCATATTTTCTCAAGATGTGTGCGATAGATTAAAACATTTTTTTCCCCTCTCTTTTCCAGTTATTTATCAGAAAGTCTGATGCTCAAGGAGAACAGAACTTCCTTGTCACAATTACTAGATATAATGAAAAGTAAGTAAAACAGAATGCTTTATAAAATGTTCTATCACAGAGTTACTTTGTAAATAAATAACTCATGGTATTTTAACTTGAGATTACAAGTTATTGTTTAGATTTATTTATTATTGTATCATGAAGGTGAAGAACAAATAGAAGGTACATGAAGTAGTTTTTACACATAACTTTTTAGGAAAGTGAAAAATATTAATGAGATTCACAAAGGGTTGAGATTCAAAACAAGGTCCTTTTAAAGTGTATGCAAATATGAGCACTAAAAAAGGTCTTAGGGAACTAAAGGCTAATTAAATTGGAAACTTTTATTTTGTAGATAAATTAGCTTTAATTAGTTAATGTGTGTCATTTACTAGTCACTTCCTTAGCTGCTATTACAAAAGCCATGATTCTTCACGGGGTGAATTTTTTTTCCCCTGTCTATGAACATTCTTGGTTGTTACAACTTTGGGGGTGGGGGTGTTTGTGGCTGCTGCCATCACCTAGTATGTGGAGGTAAGGGTGCTGCTGTACATTTTATAACTCACAGTACAGCCCCTTGGTAAGGTGAAAAATGGCTCCCCAAAGATAGCTATGTCATAATCCCTGGAAACCGAATATTGTTGCTTTATATGGCCAAAAAAAAAAAAGTGCTTGCAGATGTGATCAAGTTAAAGACATTATCTTGGATTATCCTAAATGTAATCACAAGTGTCCCTATTAGAGGAAGGCAGAGGTATGACAGAGAAGGCAGTGTAAAGACAGAATAGAGATTTGAAGGTGCCAGCCCTAAACACTGGAGTCATGTAGCCACAAGCTGAGGAACGCTGCCAGCCCCCAGAGGCAGGAACAGAAGCCCCCAGAGAAACCCCCGTGCCAGTGTTTGGCTTTTGGCCCAGTGACACTGATTCCAGACTCTTGGACTTCAGAACTGTCGGGGAATCCATCCTGTGATTTTAATAAGCCTTACTAAGTTTGTGGTAATTTTTAATAGCAGCCTTAGGAAACTAACACAGCACTTCATGACAAAGAATCATCTAGCCCAGACTGCTGTCAATACTACTGACGCTGAGAAAAACTGTCTTGAGGGTTGGGGTTTTTTTTTTTTTTTCTTTCACTTGTTAAAAATATAGTTGGGTTAGTTTCAGGTGTATGCCAAAGTGATTCAGTTATATATGTATATGTGTGTGTGTGTGTGTGTGTGTGTATATGTGTGTGTATGTGTTCTTTTTCAGATTCTTTTCCATTATAGGTTATTACAAGATACTGAATATAGTTCCCTTAGCTGTGAGTTAGGCTGAGTCAGAACCTCCACCTATCTTACTGGCTAGGTTAGCCAGTCCTCTCCAGTTTCATTCTTGCCCGTGTCACACTGCATGCTCAGGGCTGCTGGGCTATTCTTCAGGGTTAAAAATCAGTGTGTTTCCAAACCATTTGTGCCAGTTGTCCTTGTTAATAAAATCTGTAATTTAAGTACTGAAATATGAGATTGCAGATCTTGATCTTGGATGACGGAGTACTTACATCTTTTATGTTTCAAAAGTCAAGATGCGTCAGACTGTGTAAGTTCTTTGCTTGAAATGTTCTTGAGGGCTTCCCTCTTGAGAAAAACGAATTTGTGATTTAAGAATCATAAAACTGTAGGTTTTCAGTTTTACCACTAGAGGGTTCACTTCCAAAGCTAATTGTGATTTGGCCATAGACACTAGGATCAGGGAATTTAGTAGGTAGAAGAGATCTTAAAGGTAACTCACTGTGCTGTGTGTATACACGTGACAGTTTTGTTAGTGATTCTCTCAGTAGCTTTATTTTACTCCACTTGTTTTACTGTAAGAATAGCTCTTGTTAACACTCAGAGCTTGAATGATATTAAGGCATCTTATTCATAATTTTTCACACAAAGATACTGTCCTAAGGGTGTTGTCACAAGTATTAATTTAGTTGAAAACACTGCTTTACTTGCATTATGAAATAAGTCAGTCACTTGGAGCACGTACGTGGCTGACTAACAACAAGCCCTGGATCTCTCATTCCCCTAATAAATCTTGTGACTTATGGTCTTTGGTTTATTGTAGTTGAATTCAATATAGACTAGGTAGAGGATGTTTCTGCGATTTTAAAGTCACTGAATTTTCTAGCTTAATGAGGACATTTTTGTTTTCTTGGTGATACTTCATTGTCTAAGTTTTTCATTTTGTTAAAGGATGGCTGACATGTTTTTACTAAGCATGCTACCTTCATTACTAATTATGTAATAATGGCTTTCTTTGTAAATAAGTATACTCTCAGCCCTCCATCTGTAGGATCATGAGTGAAGAGTGAAGTCGCTCAGTCGTGTCTGACTCTTTGCGACCCCCATAGACTGTAGCCCACCAGGCTCCTCCGTCCATGGGATTCTCCAGGCAAGAATACTGGAGTGGGTTGCCATTTCCTTCTCCAGGGGATCTTCCCAACCCAGGGATCGAACCCAGGTCTCCCGCATTGCAGGCAGATGCTTTAGCCTCTGAGCCACGAGGGAAGCCCAATCTGTAGGATAAAATGTTTTGAATATGGTTGGTGGCAGGGGACAAAGCATGTCTTTACTAAATCAAGTAGAGCTTTTTTAACAGCCTGTAAAACTTTAGCAAAAAGTAACCATGGTTAAGATTGGGAAAAAAAATACTAGTAGAGCAAGTTTATCGTTTAGCTGTACATGATATGGGCTAAGCAGCAGATGGCTATAATAACTTGAAGTATCGTGGCCATTGGATTTTAATGTGGAACAATATTAACAATGAGAATAATCACATTTCAGGAGCGTTTCTGGTTCCCAAAACTAGATGGGAAATTATTTAACTACCTTATGGGAACAGGGCTTTTTATTATCTGGTTTAAATCCTTTTATTAATCTCCACATAGGCATGAGGAACTTGGTAAAAAAATATGAACCACCCAGACCTGAAGAAGTTGCTGCTCTGAAACAGAAGCTGGAGAGGTGTCACTCTGCTGAGCTTGCACTTAATGTAGTTACGTAAGTAGATGTGAGACTGCCATTCAAGAATAGAGTTGTTACTGTGTCCAGCTAGTCTGTAAAGTGAATTATTTAACTGGCAAATTTTGTTTCATATGGGGAAGACTGACTTACCCCCAAATCTGATTTTTATTTTTAGTGGAGATTTCTAACAGGATTAAACACGACATAATAAATTATTATGAGTTTGGGTTTCAAGAGTATATTCTGCTTCTGCTCTAACATGTCCTTCAGCTTGCAGGCCCTGTCCCGTTATTCCTTGTGGGATCCACGGGGCGGAGTCTTCCTAGGGAATTCTTGAACCTCTTCTTGCCCTTTTAATCTTTGGGTTCTTTGTGATCTGGTTTTATCTCCTCTGAAGAATAAGTACACTATTCTAGACTTAACATCTATTAGCTAGGGTAGAGAAACTTGGCATATTTTCTCTGTGGTAATTTTATGCTGAAGACAGATGTGCTGTTCAGTGTCTTCTTGTAGCCACAAGGAACACCATAATGCTGCTTTTTTGATTTGTAGGCTGAATGTGGAAATCACTGTATTTGGGCTTCTTATGCTTTGCAATTTGAAATATCTACTTAAACCTTTTAGGTGTTTGAACACTTGAAGATCTGGGTAGGGTAATAGGAATGGTGAAACTTCTGTTCCGTGGACTGTAGTCTGTAAAGTTTACTGGGAATTAGCTCTGGCATCTTAACAGCCAAGATGCATTTGAAATGTTTTTCATCTTTATAATTATATAATCTCTACACTATCAGATAATATGTAAGCCAGCAGAGCATTAAGGCCTTCAGATCAGGTACACATGACTCAAATTCTTCAAAGTTATAGTGTGTAAAATATGAGACTCTTTTATTATATTTGTAGTTGTAACTGCAAAACATGCCTTAGCACAGAACTTAAAATGGGTAAATTTCACTTCTGGGTTTCTATGGTGACGAGAAGGAAGGAATGGTTACAGAGAAGGAAGAAAAATGTTGACTAATGAAAAGGATTGCAGCACTGATTGATAATCTTTTCACGTTGATTTTGACATGGGCGTCAACCAGGGGTTGCCAAACTATAGCCCATCTGCCAAATCTGGGCCAGTGCCTGTTTATAGAAAGTTTCCTTGGGGCATAAGCACACTCACTAGTTTGCATTATTATCTATGGCTATTTTCACACAATAACAGAAGAGTTGGGTAGTTGTGATGGAAGCTGCATGGCCTACATGCCTAAAATACTTAAAATCTGGCCTTTTTAAAGCCAATTTTGTCAACCTCTGAATTAGACCATTGAACTGTTACTGTTAACCCTCATAGCTACGTAAAGGACTGTAATGGAAAATTCTTAATTGCTAGATTTACATATTATTCCAGGTGACCTTCTGCTTTGTACTGTGTCAGTCAAATCTTGCATGAATACTTAAGTGGTGCTTCTCAAACAGTCTGGAAGGGACTATTGGTTTTATTTCTATCCCATTACAGATGTTTATACTTTGTAAAATGTTACCAATTACTGAAAAAAGAAAAAAACACATAAAGATAAGCTTAAGTTTTATTAGATTTAACAGTCATAAATTATTCTATCAAATTGCTATAGTTTCTAAACATACACTCAGTTTCTGTACTTATTGCACACTGGAAATTGTTCGTGGACCAGCAACATCGGTCCATGGACCCACAGTTACAAGCATTGCTTTGGGATAAAATATTTTTCCTTGGTCTTTAAGATTCTTTATCTTTTTTCAGTATACAAGTAATATATTATCATTATTAAAGCCAGTTAATACAGGTAAACCAAAGTTCTTGTCGACCAAACTCCAGTCCCAGTTGTGACCTGAGAGGCATTTACCTCTGCCAAGCTTTTCTCTATGTATCTGTTGAAGAAATAGTTTTCTACTGTTATCATATAAATTGTATAACATTTAATACTGTCAATCTTTAACGGTTGCCATTCTGGGTAAAAAAGAAAATAGAATCATCTTTTAGTTTTCATTTCCCCTATTAATTACTTTGAGGCATTGATATTTCTATGTTTAAGAATCATTTGCGTGTCTTCTGCACTGCATAATTATAAGCCCTACTCAATTTCCTGGGGTCGTATACAACTATTTCCTTCCGTTGTTCTTTTCACCTTGTGATGTAGGCAACATGTCGTTTGCTTTATTAACATCTAAACACCTTTTCTTACCCTAAATTATTATTTTGCCTTTTGCTCAGCTGTAAAAACCATTTACAATTATTTGTGCCTGGCCTGAGGTAGAAATCTCATAATAAAATTTTTGTTCAAATAAGTAACCCATTGTACCAGCCATTTAAAAATCTCTTGATTTTCTTAAATACTCATTTATTACAGATTAATTATACTTTGTTTTTTGCCTGTCTGCTCTGATCATTGATCTCTGTGATTCTTTGCTGATACAGTCAGCCCTCTGGATGCAGACCACCACTGTACCATTGCCATTTTATATAAGAGACTTGAGCATGTGAGGATTTTGGTATTCTGGGCGTTCCTGGAACCAGTTCCCCTCAGATATCAAGGGACAACTGTGCCACACTTTTAATTACCGTAGTTTACAATTACAGGTGTATATTTTGGTGTCGAGAAGGACAAAGAGCCCCCTTGTTCTTTTCAGATTCTTTTGCTAATCTTTCCCAGGTCAGAGTTAAGTATTGTTCTTGTATTGTAACTAGAATTGCACTGAATTCAAAAAGAGTAATTTGAAAGAGTTTTCCTATCCGAATTTTTCACCTCTTTCCATTTATCCAGGCTTTGGTCTTCAGTAACTGTATCTCATAGCCTTGCTAACTTATTCTGTTGCCCATATTAGATTGCTTATTGATGGCTGCTTAATTGTAGGAAGAAGAGAAAAGGTTACGAAGATGATGATTATGTTTCAAAGAAATCCAAACATGAGGAGGTATGTTCTTCAAAGGTAAAATGTAAATTACTGTTGTATATTCTGGTACAACCATAATGTTAAGGTTTTATTGTTCTAGAGTACAAGCATTATAGAGAGAGGTACTGGAAAGCTTTCTTTTGTATCCTTTATTAACCTTGGCCATTATTGGAGGAATTTTTCTCACTTCTGTCTTGGCCTGTTCTGAAGTAGTATAAAAGTTACTTGATGAAGAATCCTTCCTAAGGTTATAGAAGGTAGTAGATATACTTCTTGATCTTCAAGGAGTCTTCTCCTACCCTTGTTTTAAGAAAATTGTACATGTCAAGTCAGATAATGAACAATCAGACCCAGAACATCACAACTGTAACATTTATTCCTGTCACTAGGCTAACCTGGTAAGACCATACCATATTATTATAAGGTTAAACTGCTACACATTTTCCTGATTTATTTACCTCATAATCAACATAGCAAAAGAACATTTTCCTAAAGAGAGGCAAGAAGGTAAACAATACTGGTTATGCTTCAGTATACTGTTTTCCTTATGACATTTTCTTTCCTTCTTAGGAAGAATGGACTGACGATGACCTGGTAGATTCTCTCTAGCCATTTGAAATTGATTTGTCAATGCTAACTAATCATCAGACGGATGAAGCATGTCTGGCATTTAACTTTATTTGTGAAAGCATCAAAATATATTAAACTTTTCTATTTATGTTATTTAAAATTTTTTCCTTTCAGGGTAGCTTTATGTGAAATAAAACATCTTCAAAGGAGCCAGAGTAACACCAGGTTTGGGTAACCTTACCCCATCATGACTGATATAAAATTAAAGCTATAATTTGCCAATGTTATTTTATATAAAGTGTCATAATCTAGGTTGTTACAGCATTTAATTATTTAACTGTGATCTTAGTTTCTAGAGTTAAAACCAAATTATGATGGTCAGTTTTTTTGGCTAGAAAATGAGGTTAAAGAAATTCTTAGAAACTCAATTGTCCTGAATCTGTTTTCCAGATACAACCCTCTCCTCAGTGTCAGTGCATCCCAGGATATACTTTTCCATGAAGTATAGGTACCATTTAATTACATTTCAAATTTCAAAAGTAAAGTTTACTATATGCATATTCTTTAATAATTCTTTGTATTTTAGGCTTGAGCTTTTTTAGTTTTCCTTCTCATTGAGAAATGAGAGGAATGCAATTCACAAAGTATGATCTTATGAAAGTGAAGGGGGAGAAGCCGGAACTGACGCTCCTCCAGTACAGTCCAGATGAAGCGGCAGTGCTGCCAGGCTCTAGACAGGAAGGCAAGCTGTCCCCAGTGAAGTAGCTTGTTTCTCTTTTAGGTCACTCAAGTTTGGCATCAGAGCAAGGTCCCCATTTATCTCTGAAGATTTTCCTACCAACCCCCTTAAAAAAAAAAAAATTTACGTTTTATTTCATCATTGATCAGCTAAGTGACTCTCAGTCCTACAAAGGTAAATAACAAGTTTTTTATTCCAGTTTTAAGGGATAAGCATGTCATTAAAATATGAAAAGCAGGGTGACTTTTTTTATATTTGTGGGTTTTTTTTTTTTTTTTAAATAAATAAAAGGCAGGAGGAGGAGAAGTAGTTGAAATCAGGAAAGGGCAGGTACGTTAGTATGGTTAAAACTGAGGTGTGATTCGAGGGAGATAACCAAATTGCCAAGCACTCAAATCTGGACCTTTTTATTTCCAAAATGTTTTCAGAGATATCACTAGCCTGTGTCCCTTCTAGTTTATCCTAGAACACCAAAGGAGGCCAAATGGCATACCACTGTCTAGCTGAAAAGAAAGGAACACCGGATATGCTGAGTATTTTGGTAATACTGTTCAACTTGTAAAATTGCAGCTACTTTAGGGCTAGCTGCTGCTAAGTCTCTTCAGTCGTGTCTGACTCTGCAACCCCATAGACGGCAGCCCACCAGGCTCCCCCGTCCCTGGGATTCTCCAGGCAAGAACACTGGAGTGGGTTGCCATTTCCTTCTCCAATGTGTGAGAGTGAAGTTGCTCAGTCGTATTCGAGTCTTAGCGAACCCATGGACTGCAGCCCACCAGGCTCCTCAGTCCATGGGATTTTCCAGGCAAGAGTACTGGAGTGGGGTGCCATTGCCTTGTTCATTAGGCCTAGCTACCTCTATACAAGTAACAGCATTTAATACTTAAAATTATACTATGTAGAAATTTTGTGAACCCTCAGTTTTAACACTTTATTCTATCCCTCTAATGCTTAAAATACAGGAAGAAATAGTGTTGCTGTTAGAATGTAGGCCTTCAGAAAATTTTTCTTTATTGTGGGAAATGCTTTTCTCAGTACATACTTGTTTAGAACCACCTTGTATGCCTTGTCTCCCCCTGGAAAATTATGGGAGGGAAAGAATTGTTAACAAATACATAATGAATAGAATCCTTCAAAAGAGACCATTAGCCAGAAAAAAAAAAAAGCTCAAATTTCATCTTCTCCCTGGGCCTTGCTCTGGTACTAAATTTTGAACTGCCCCTAAAGGAGGAAGAAAATAATGAAATTAAATGTTTAGCTGTATTTAGACAGAAGTAATCAATTTTAAGATATCCCTTGGTTTTATTTTAACTTAACCCTGTGAATAATTCACAAAAATACACATACAGAAGCAAATAAAACTATACAGTCAAACTAAATATCCAGCAGATACAACAAGTAGTCAGAAGGTCAAAGATGGATAGTTGTTCAGTGGCTGATGAAGTTGTTCGCATAATTTAAAAATGCAACTTGGAATTAATGAATATGTTCAATGAAAGTATTCTAGGTTTTTTTTTTAACATACAAAAGAAATTGGTCATTTATAAATGGTTGAATGGGTAACATGCATTGATCAGTACACAATGACCAATAATATTTATTGAATTCAAACTATTTACTGTTGTAAACATTAAACAAAAGCATTATGAGTTCTAAATACAGTCTTTGACAATTCCAACAAAATAAGTGGTACGTTTAAAAAATAAAGCTGATGAGCAATAGATCCACTCTATATATTTTCTTTCAACAGTTCCAGCAGAGATAGCACAGTTATTTTTAAAAAGTATACAGCAAGGATTGTTCCTATTGTAATGGCAAATTCTGGAAACTGTAAATACAAATAAAGTCATTGAACAGTCAGACGGTCATATTCCTAATTCAGGAAGAAGTAATGTAAGAACAGTCTGCAATCCAGTTATACTCAATTGTCAACAGAGAATGCTTTTTCATAGTTCTTTTCTCAAGAAACAGCAAAACTTTGGCAATTGAATGTATTGAAAATATATTTTCAAAGTTCAAGATACAGTCATAACATTGTGTGAAAGGTGATCTGTACACCAAGGCTCAGAGGTTGGTAAAGATAGCTTACAAAGCTGCTGGAGCAGTTACCAGCAGAATCTTGAGTTCTATTTGCATAGCTCACACATCACTGGAATGTGGAAAGGTGTGCTATTTTTTTGGCAAGAGCAAAGGAGACATTATACTGATGTGATTTACCATTTGGGGCATGCTGAATCCATGCAGAACACTGCGGCGAAGGCTGCTACCTGACATCGTTAGTTTTTGTATACTGGTTTTGTTTTTGCTGAAGCAGTTCTGTTATAGCCAGAAGCTTTTTCAGTACATGCTAGACAAGGAAAAACAATATGAAAATAATTAGTAAATGAATGAAAGCTCTGTCAAATCTCAGGGATGGGAAACCTGGATTTGAAAAATACCATATGAACTCAAAGGGATTCATAAAATAACATTACCATTCTACTCAAAAAAAAAGCATACAACTGTAAGTATGTATTACTCAGTCCTTGATTAAATATTTCTGGTCATGTTATTTTGGTTGAGATATAATTTTTTACTCAACATCTTATCAGAAGACAGATTTATCATTATAAATGACACACCTCAAGCCCTGTAAGAGCACATAAGGGCAATCAGGCTATAGTCTAATGAATGCTGTAATCATGAATGACAACACTGGGCCTACAATTAAATCATTCAGCTCCTTTATCTTTCTTAGAAAGTCTTAATTAATTGGGCCACATTCTCCAAAAAAATAATAATTAAAAAAAAAAGTATTCAAGGCAAGCCATATAATAAACCCAACTCCAGTGTAGCAGGAAGGCAGTTTAGATGCCAAGAGCATATAAGTAGGTCTATGGCACATATTCTGCCTCAGTTTCTAAAGTGATCGGAACCTAAGTGAATCGTGCTATTATTATCTAAACTGGGAAGAAACGAGATTGAGGAGAACTCAGAATCACTGCAGTCAATGTGTTAACCCCTCCTAAGGCCCCTGCCGCATGTCGGCCACTGGTGACAGTGCTTCGTTTTTAAGGCCATATTCCAGAATCTCTGGGTCTTGAAATGTTTTTATCAGTCTTAGAACACATGCATAATTCTCATGTGTTTGACAGTTTGCAGAGTTGCCTGGCCATGCACGGTGTGTGTGTGTGACAAAAGCAGACAGAAAAACACTACATCACTACTGACTGACTGTTAGCTCACTTACCACTTCCATACATGCCACAAAGGGTATAAACACCTCCGTTTTTTCAACAGAGTTCACATAAACTTAGAAGCAAGGTTTGACATTCTGTGGTATCAAAACTATGTAATCTTAATCTGGGCTCATCATTCCTGTTTGCTGAGATCTTTGTGGATTTTGATTCAGAGTCTTAAAATTTTAATTAGTAAAGTAAGACTAACTGTAGTTCAGCTATTTATCAGCTCTCAAAGAATCTTATGCTGATATTGTGCTTACATGTAAAGAAATAATATTGTTAACAAAGGCTGGCAAAAACCTACCTGTTGTGCACCACGCTCATTACTGAGCGTCCGCAGTTCATCTGAATGGGCCACACAAATCTCATGCAATGCTGCTAAATCACGGGAAAGGTCAGTTCTAGAATGCTCTGTAGTGTCCGGAAGTTCAGGTACATTCTTTAAGGGAATCATAAAACTGGGTTTAGAAATACGATACTACTATCTCTTCTGAAAAGATCCTAACTGGTACAATAGATAAAATTTAATACATAATTATCTCTTAAAATTCAACTTGACAGATTTTATGACCTCAATATTCACACAAAAATCAGGTTTCACTTTCTTCAATCACAGGACAAAATATCATGTAGTATTACTGCTATTCTAAGCAAATGGTTTTTCTAAACTTTAAATCTATGAAGAGTTTTTTTTTTTTTTTTAAGAAAAAAAAAACTGGAGGGCAAATAATGCAAGCATTAACTCTTTAATATGGATTAAAGGCAACCCAAACTTAAAATTCCTACGTTCTTTCAGACTGACTTTCATGATTAAACTGGTATAATTTGTCCAAACTCATCAGCACATATAAGAGCTACATGACAGGTGTTAATGAGAACCATTCAGGTCTATAATTATCTGTGGACTATGCCACGAACACATAACTAACATATAGAAATCAGTGTTAATTATCTTCAGATAAGTTTCATAAAGTAACTTAGTGTCAATAAAGTACTACCAGACTGAATACTGATTTTACTGTTTCAAGTTCCACTACTTTGTTAAAGCAGCTAAAGCAGCAACAGACTGACATAGTGGTGAGGTGGGCAGCTAAGAAGATAATGAAAGACAAGACAGAAACTGAAAATGACACAAGAAATCCAAAAGCCACAATACTATATTCGTGGTGAAAACTACTTATCATAAGAATAAATGATTATCATTATAATCAAATGAAATAATTTGTTTAGGAAGGTAGACAAAAATATGCAGCTTTTGAATTTTTTTTTTCAGTTCTGGATAGAAAAGCTTTTAGGTGTCAAAATACTTAAAAAATTATATACATACCCCTAGTTCATCTAAAAACATGATCATGCGATGTTTATTACTTTTGATGAATGGATTGACACCTTCCATGTAAGGCTCCTAAAAATATAAAAACAAAAGTCTTACTATATGGACTTGAAAAGCATCTGATCTGTAACAAAAACAATACATATAGTAAAAATTCTTATAAATCATATTATCAGTAGCAGAACATATTTGTAAGAATTTAATCATAAAATGACTATTTTCTTTCTAATATAAGCAAGCAGCTATTCTAAGGAATAGGGGTATATTTTTAATGACCAAATTCTGGATGAAAAAAAATCAGCATACATAGTCTAGCAGAAACAAACTGTTTATATGTAGGTCATTCAAAAATAATTACTGAGAAACTACTTGCCAAGTACCCAGAGGTTATTAGAATCTAGCAGAGAATATAATGAATTAAAGTACAGTATGATAAGGACTGCAATAAAAAATCAGCACTCATAACCTGCCTCAGAATTCAGATACATTCAAAAGCTAAGTCAGGCTACAAACTGCTTCTTTCTAAAGTCTTAAACCTATTCTACAACATGCTATGTTACAATAGGAAAAGTTTAGTATTAACACAAGCTCTTTTAAACTCAGTAAGGTGAGATAAGGACCTAGACATGAAAAATCATCTAGTCTTAAAAGTGACGAAATAAGGAAACACAAAGTAGTATGCCTATCAGACTGTCAAAAATAAAAGTAATAATAGCTGAGTTTTGGCAAGGCTGAGAGAAGCAAAAAGTCTTCTTCCTTAGTAATTCTGCTCCAAAGTTCATTTAAAGAAATAACTGGACAAGTTTGAAAGGAAGAGAGAGAGAGAGTGTGTGTGTGTGTCTGTGTAAGGCACAGTGACAGACTGGAAATCATCTATGTATCCAGTAGAAGACTATTTAACATTTACATGATGGCATTAAATAAGGATTAAGAAAAATAATTACATGTTTCCAGATACAACAAGAAGTTTAATAATGACAGAAGCAGGTGACGTATTAATAGTCAATTGTCCTTAGTAGGATCACATATGGGTTGTTTAAAAACTCATCTAAATTTTAACATTACAGAGAATGTTTAGTATGTAATACATAACAAATCAACCGGGGTACATTTTAAAATATGCTAACTGATTTTTATATTTAAAAATGGAAGACTTTGATTATACTGGAAATTACACTGAAAAAAGTTTTCTATACTAGCTGAAACAGTGGTTTTTAAAATTCCATTATTAAAATCTAAAAACATTAAATATGTGAACATACCAACAAAATCATAAATTACCTTTATGAAATATCCACTGTTGAAAATTTACTTATATTTTATGGTTTTATCATGTTTAGGTTTCACTCAAAAATGATATTTTAAAGTATCAAAATGCTTTTACCTTAGCTCCAAATTCCACAAGATTTGCTAAGTTCTGCACAGACTTAGCCACTAATGTCAGTGTTCTTGCAGCAATAGGAGATGGGGAATCTATAAGAGAATTGGGCACAGTTAATGACACCAACTCCAAAGGTACTTCCAGGTAAACCATTATAAATTTAGCACTTTAATATTTCTTTACAGTTAAAAACACTAACATTCTTCCATTCAGAATGCAATGGTTTTTTTGGCAAGTGTATGACCTGTATGAATCAAAAGAGCTTGATTTAAAGGGGGGAAATCAAACACATTTATTAGCACTTGCAGTTTGTGAAAAGGGTACAAGGCTCAGCAATTCCCAATTGGTTGATAGTATTACAAAATACCTCAAAACTTTACCACTAAAAAGACTGTCACTCTACATACCCTTTGGGGACAATTCACGAATTGTGAATTTCAACCCACCCAGGTTGTCAATTTGCAATATGAACAGTTTCCTGCTCCCAGCCTCCAATGAGTCAAGTAATCACTTTAAAGCTCAATAACAAAAATAAAGTCTGGAATCTGCTTTATTTTGAGGAGAAAAACATAATGTATTAATTTTTTAAAGTTTTTTTTAAAGGTTAATTAGGAAATATTGCCCTATATTGACAGTAGGATGTAAATGAAAAGTATTTGTCTATTAATTTTAAGCTCTGAAATGAGATTATTGTATAGTAAAAGCCTATAGATAGTCTATCTGGCTGCCTGATTTTAGATTGTATTCTTTTTATCTTAAGCTGTTGAACAATAAATAATATTGCCTAGTGGTTCAGAGTCTGACATTCAGATGAACACATCTCTCCAAAAGAATTCTAAATCCTTAATTCTTAATAGACCCAAAGATTTAACCATTTTAGTAGCAACAGAAAGTATTTACAGAGATATAATGGCTATAAAGGTAAAATTTAAGATATTCCAAAAATGTTTAATACAGTTTTAAGCTTCAAATTATTAAGACAAAAATGCTTCAGATTCCTTCTGCTAATAATGGCTTATGATTACATTTATAGTCACAAATATCATTCTTATCCTTTATTTGAAAAGTCTACTACAACATCAGAAAGTCAGTCCATAATGGACATATGAGTAATATGCAAATCCGAATCTGGTTTGTTGGGAGTTTAAAATGCCAATTATTATGTAGTTCGTGACAAGAAATCTCTACTGGGAAATCTCAAAGGGCTTCTTCATAAGTATTTGCAGAGTACAACTACAACTGCAGTTATAATTTTAAATTCCAACTTGCAATGGTAGTGACGAGAGTCTAGCATGAGCTAAAACCACAGAGAAAGCTCTTCTTCCCGACCTGAAAAAGCCAATACTGCAGACTGGAAACAGTCCTAAGAGTCTGAGACACGGGTATGGACAGGCCAAAAAATGGTATGTGTCTACTTATGCCATCTCAGGCTTCAGATAGTAGTGGAAAGGAAGGAAAAAAAGCAAAATGGAAAGAAAAGGTAAAACAGCAAAAACAAGTTGGGTGCTTTTTTATACCAAGTCTTAGAAGTAAATAATTTAAAAATCAGATTTAAAAGAAAAAATGAATAACCTCACTGAAGAGTATGAAACTTTTTTTAATTTCAAAATTTATTACCTGAGATGATATTAAACATCCGTGGACTCAGGATGGCAGGACAGATAAGTCGAAGAAAAACAAAACCACTGAATGGGAGGGAAATTTTGTTATTTTAGAAAACTACTATAATGTGTTACATTAAAATAATAAAAATCTTAATACCTGTAGAGCCATGAACTTTGAACTAATGTAGGGCTGACCAAATATACAACTTCATGAAAATAATAAGCTATTTTAAGCACACACACACACACACATATATATATATTCTGCTTCTTAAACATATGTACTTATCTCATGTAGAATTGTAGGTTTACTTTGGGAAGATTTAAGTTATATCTAAAATTCACTGTTTATTTCAGGCCAACAGTGCATTTTATACTTACTTTGAGGAAGGAGTGTCCTTAGGAACACTAGGAATTTCTAAATTATTATAGGAGTACAAGTAAGCCTTTTTAATAGATACATAGTTCTGTAAAGGTCTTAAAATTGACATTCTCTCACTTCTCCTTCCTCTTAGAACAGTCTGTTATAAATCAAGTTCGTTATACTGACTTTGTTCACTTATTATTATGTAAAAATCAAGAATCCATTGTACTAGGGGAAAAGTGACTCCTTAATAAATGACAAAGTATACAAACATAATGTTTGAAAAGCCTTTAAGGCAACAGAGGAAAAGACATGCGTTCTAAAGTTAAAAAAAAATTCTCAGATTACAAAATATTAATAGCAAAACAAAACTTAGTATAAACGCACATTTAACAACAGTTGTCATATGATTTTACCTGCTAATCTTACTTACTCTGGGAACAAAGTACAAAGTACATCTACAAGTGTATATAGCTATTGCTAGTCTGCCCCCTTCAGTTACTGGTATAGTCCTCATTTAGATACTGTTTCTCTAATTTACTCTTAAAGAGGGATCCACACTCATAACTGATCTCTCACCTGCCCTTGGAAAGACAAGCATTATTTCCAAGATAATAAAATTCTTTTTAGAAATTATAGACACAGTCTCTCTTCTCTATTAGAGTGAATAACACTTCTCAGCATTCACCTCCCATCAATGTTGTTTGCTAATTTTGGGAAATCTTAGAAAAGGAATATGTTGATTATCAGTACATTAAATCTTTAGATGTCTTTTAATTTATGAGGAAATTTGCATAAGTTTTACTTGAAAACATTCTGATATCTTTGCCTTTGAATCTGAAATATAACCTAACCACACTGAATTATAAAAGACCTTCAGTGTGCGAATCTACTTTCTGTGAATTCTTACAGGTAACTTTAAATATAAGAGGGATACTAGGTATCTACACGTATATTTAAAAGCTTAACTAGGAGCAGAAGTCACCACCTAGGCCATAAATGCCCCTTAAAATACCCTGTCGTATCAAACTGCATAGTAGAATTTCCAGCTGTTTGCTCAACAAACATACTTATTTGAAACTTACAGACCAGTTTTCATTTGTATCACACACAACTGTGCTGAAACATTTGCTTGTAATTTTTTTCTATTCTCTCAATCTCTACTAAAGCCAAAAAATGTAAAATCGACAATTCCTAGATATTTGTCATATCATTAGTAACCAAGAGATTTTATCTGTAAAATGAGATCTCTCTGCAAATGCAGGTTGGGGACAGGATTAATGCAAATTTTCAAAACTAATTCTGTGATACCAGTGTCTTCAGTAGTTGCCCAGTTTTTTTTTTTAATGGTCTGTAACACGATGGGCAGCATATATTCTATACGATAAATTTTATTATCATTAGACTGTTGAATTCTCTGATGCTTTTGCGGTAATTTCCCTACTGTCTTGAATAGGTTGTGGTGTGCTTAATAAAGTCTTTCAGATATTAAGGATATTAGATTGGGTCTTAGACGTTTTGCCTTTAGTTCTGCCTTAGCCACTATCTATCTATATAACCTTAAGCAAATTCAGCATCTACAGATCTCCTTCCTCGTTGCAAAAGTTAAAATAATACCAAAGTCCTCCTATATAAGCTAAAAAATTATATGACTTGACAGAGCAATTCCTTCTAATTACTGCACAACTAACACACTGCGACAGCTTCAGAACTATAGACTCTGGCAGGAGACGAGCACCAAGACACAGACTGTTACAAATCAATTAATCATTATCTGTATGGTTCAATTATTGCTTTTCCTAGAGACACATTAACTGATCTTAGCCTCCCCGCTCCCTCTTCTTCTACCTCTCGTTTCTCTCTCCTTTTCTATGTATGTATACACATAAATGGGCTTCCCTGGTGGCTCTGCAGTAAAGACTGCCTGCCGATGCAGGAGATTCAGGTTAGATCTTGGGCCAGGAAGATCCCCTGGAGAAGGAAATGGCAACCCACTCCAGTATTCTTGCCTGGAGAATCCCACGGAGAGGAGCCTGGTGGGCTACAGTCCATGGGATTGCAAAAAAGTTGGACATGACTCTGACTAAACAACAACGATGCACATAATATGCATGAATGTGTATGTGTGTGTATGAAGGGTACTATATGATGTTAGCTACAGATTTTTGTTGGTTATATAAGTTTTAACGTCATTTTGTATGGTTTAAAAACAAACAAAAAAAAGACCTTCCCAAATAGTTTAATTGACTATCAGTGAAGGTTTTTAGAAAATGCAAAACGGTAGCTACCTAAGTATTTCATAGTAACTTCAAAAAAAAAAAAAAACAAAACAAAAAAAACCACAGTAAGTTAACGTTTAGGAGCTATCTGAATTTAGAAAATATTCAACAGAGCCTGACATAAAATTCAAAGAAAAAAGGTTTTTAATTGTATACTATATACTGTTAGTCTTCACATTTCCACACTTAGCCACTTGACTGTTGGTGCAGGCTATTAAAATGATTTAACAAATCAATTAATAAGCCTTACCTAACAACTCTTGTTCTCATGGTGGTATTTGTAGGCCACTTGTACTGAACAGATTTCTGTAAACACCCATAAATATACCTCAGTGTCCTGCCAAAATAACACAATCATCTCAATACAGAAAGCAAATGAAAATACTGATCTCACTGCAGTCTAAAGCTTATGACATTTTAAAATGCAACTAGCCTTTTTCCCAAATAAAGTACTCTGCTACAAGTAATAATATTTAGCAAAGGATAAGGGAAACTTAGGTTTTCGTCAGTTCATTTAGCCAGTTCTTTATATCTACTATGGAGGAAACCCTATCATTTTCAGATTACTTCTATATTAATGAAAAGAATGAAAAGATACTAGAATGGAGGCAGATTTTAATGTAAGTTAACTTCTGTCTTGAATAAGTGATTTCACTAACAGTGGAAGCCACTAAGCAAATACCAAGTAATTATCTTGTGTACATACTGAGGAAGATATTCAACTATAGATAGGAGAGGTACATATGTTTCATGATGTCAAATCTGAGACTATAAGCTTCTATTCATCCCCCAAGTTACTAGATAAACCATACATACTGGCCTGTATAAAAACATGATTTATTTTAATGCAAATATTTCACTTTGGTTTCTTCAAGTCACTTTTTCCTTAAACACAATTCATCGGGTAAAGATTAAAAACTCTGCTTTTTCAAAGTATAACATCAGGATAGTGGAAAAGCTTACACATGTTTTTATAAATACAGATTTTAAAAAGGCAATATACAATTTCTTGTCAAATTAAAATTTCACCACTTACGGTGGAAGTATTTCTGAAGCCATGAATATTTTCTCCACAAGCTCTGAAAGTATGTTCAATAGGTGTGCTAAATTAGTGTTCACATCTTCATTTTTTTCTAACTTTGATGGACTTAACTAAGAGAAGGAATAAATCAATATAAATGCATCTTGGCAATAATAAATGCAAATCAATCAAGGTAATCAAACAGTTGTTTGCAAAGTTCTCTATTTTTCCATTTTTCAATCTGTATTAGTCTTTTGGTGTTGGTGGTGTGGATAAATGGGAATTTCAAGTAGCTTACTCTATGGAACTCCTAATGGGCTTATTACTGTTAATTCCCAACTACTCAACTGAAGAGCAAGCAATGATTATTCAACAATTTTCAGCTGCCTTGGGGTTAATACTACTCAATAAAATTTTCTTTTATTCATTTACCACATTTACCATAGACTTTACAGGCACACAAAACTGTATTAGACTATTTTAAACATAATATTCCCAACTACAACACAAAAACCCCATTTAAGTGGCCACGTATTCATAGATATATTGGAATATTTTAACTGGGAAGAAAGATCACTGTATATTATTATAAAACGTATCTTAATTCTAAATTTATGTGAGGAAAAAACTTATTAGAAAAGTTTTTATCAATAAGACTTTTTAAATGACTAATAAAATACCAGAGCCTCAGTGGCAGCATCATGAACTTGACAGCAACTTTTGATATGTAAGAATTCTTGTCTAGAATCAATGGAGTAGATGTATCTGTGGGAATCTAAATACCTTAGCCTGGATTCAACATCCAGAGACTTTCTGCAGACTTGCTGCATGTCTCTATCCTTTATACTTAGGCTAACTATGGTATTAATCCAGGTCTGTAATACTATATTATCAATTTATCCTGAGTTAATAAGTAAAAATTGACAACTTAGTACAGAATTAACATCTTGACTGATCCCAGTGTACATTATCAAAAGCAATTCCTTTGTTCTGTATCAGACCTAAAAAATATTATCCTGTAGTTCCTCTACCTTCAAAATAAAATGATAAAATAGTCACATAAATGAGATTCTACTCTTTTTCTTAATGGTTTGTTATGAGTTTACATTCCCAACCCTGGGATCAAACCCAGGTCTCCTGCATTGCAGGCAGATTCTTTACCATCTGAGCCACCAGGGAAGCCTGAAGCCTTTAACAATTAATCCTAAAAGGATGTTTTTTATTTGCTTTTAAAGGGATACCTCTGCCATTCCTACCACCCACCTCCCTGCCACCAAAAAAAAAAAAAAAAAACAACCCCAAGGACAAACCTAGATATTACTTAGAACTTACACAAGAGAACTCTCTTAACAAAAACTTCAGTTTATGTCATACACACTTCCTGAAAGTAGTATACACTTTATGATAAAAGTACTTTCATGTATTTCTGGCACAATTTGAGGTTTTTAATCCCCAAATAAATTACATCTTTTGAAGTCTGTTTTGCGTAACATTTTTCTACTTGTATTACAAAAGGTATAACTGCTCTGATGAACAGTTTCAGACAGCTAATACATTTTCCTTAAAGTTAGCTATAAAGTATTACCTATTAAAATATGCTCTTTGCTAAAATACAACATTACTCACCTCACAAGACTGCTTGCTTTCCATTATCTTTAAGATAGAGTCTTTTAAAGCGTGATGAACAAATTGTGTAGCAGTGGCTTTCATATACTGTTCCATCAAGGTGCTCGCAAGTGTTGTGGCTCGAAATAGGGTAGTGGCTTCATCTACATAAATATTTAATATTATAAAATTATTTGTAAAGGATTGTACTATTATGAATCAAACTGGAAATTAATTGAATTCTTTGTTTTCCTTAACCACTTATAGCCATTTAAGCATATTTATCTGCATGCAGTATTACTGAATATAATGATGTCCTGTATTTCTATAAACTTAACTCTTCAAAAGACTTCTATTACTTCATAAGATCATCAACAGAAAGGATTCACACTGCCATGTTTATATGAACACATGAAGGCTTCAGACAGTTATATGACTTATCAGTAAGACTAAAGAGCCAAATAGTGACAAAACTAGGACCGGAATCCAGCCTTGCTTTCCACTGAGCCCACACTGGAAAATATGAGTTGATTTCCAAACAAGCATGTAACATAAAATCCCTGTATAGATTAACTTAGTAGTCTAACATATAGCCATTAATAACTTTTAATAAAATTCTAAAAAACACAAATATTGAAAGAAAACAATCTCAGTATAAAGTATGTACCACCACTTTACATTTTTGTATTTTCTATGAGTAGGAGGAAATAGTTCTAGATTCTACAGTTTATTAATACCTGGGGAACCTAGAAGCAAGTATTGTGTGAGTCAAAGTGCTGGCTGGAAATGGGTTATTCTGATGTATTTACAGGTGGTTACAAAGTACAATGTGTCCAGCTGCCTAGGAACTACCTATCTATATAGACGCTAGAAATAAAATGTAGCTGACACCCAACTTTTGTGCAGTGAATTTATAAGCAAAAAAAATAAACAACATGGTAAGTATACCAAACTATTCTTAATAATCAGACACACTTGAACCAATGATCTGGACATGGAAGTCACTTTCTATTGTTTCTAATACTAATTTGCCATGACAGAAACCTGTATTAAATATAAATAACCCCCTGCTTCCTATATTAGCCAGCATAAGCATCAGAACTGACACTCCAACTAATTTTTTAATGAAGGAAAAACAGTAACTTCCTTTGTAAGATGATTTAATTATTTAACGTTAAGATAAAGTCCATATATATTTGATTATAAAAGAAAGATGAGCACCAAAGAATTGATGCTTTTGAACTGTGGTATTGGAGCAGACTCTTGAGAATCCCTTGGACAACATCCAACCAGCCCATTCTAAAGGAAATCAGTCCTGAATATTCATGGAAAGGACTGATGCTGAAGCTGAAACTCCAATACTTTGGCCACTTTGGCGAAGAACTGACTCATTGGAAAAGACCCTGATGCTGGAAAGATTGAAGACAGGAGGAGAAGGGGACAGCAGAGGATGAGATGGCTGGATGGCATCACTGACTCAATGGACATGAGTTTGGGTAAACTCCGGGAGTTGGCGATGGACAGGGAGGCCTGGCAGGCTCCAGTCCATGGGGTCACAAGGAGTTGGACACGACTGAGTGACTGAACTGAATCGTTAACCCAGTTTTTAAAAGTATCACACTAACACATCCATACTATACCTTCCATGCTTATTTCTCTGTCATTTAGTGTGCATAACAACAATGATTCAAGCTTTTCATGAAGAAAAATCTTCAGTAGAATGCTAGCAAGTAGTGTTCGGTCCTGTCCACATACATGTGATAAAGCGTAGACTACATGAAGTTCCTTTTGCAGTATAAGCTAAAAAAGACATCGAGAAAGGTTGCTGAAAGTATACAACATGGAGCATTCTCAGATTAACAGAAAATATGTTCTTCTATGGGCTTCCCAGGCAGCACCAGTGGTAAAGAACCCACCTGCCAATGCAGGAGACATGAGAGAGATGGGCTCGATACATTCTCAATTTAGGAATATGTTCTATTGAATACATGTATTAAAAACAGAATGAGATTGTAGCCTTTATATTCATAGACAATACCAATGTCATACTGCTGCACAGCTTTTCAATCTTCTCTGTCACTGTGCCACTAAACTATGAAATTATCATATTTAACTCAACAGACCTTTCATTAAAAGTTAACTATTTCTCTTAATGCTTTTAAAAACAGTCCGGTAAATAACTTACATACCTCTTTAAATTCGCTGTACTCTTCCTCTGGCATGATCTTTTCCATACAATATCGTGCTCGGACACGCAGAGTTCCTGGTTCAATACCTTTCAATGGTATATGGGAGCTGAGCAAAAACCATTCATCTGTGGCGTGCCCCTTCTGTAACCGGCTCAACTGGCAGCGCATAAATACTTTGACAGAAAAACATCAAATGATTACTATCTATCTCAGAAGATGACACTGTAATCAGTCCCACAAATTTTCCTAATGTTATGTCTTCTCTATAGTGTTAAACACTTTTCATTAAAGGACTTTTAAGTAATACCACAAATTTTAACACTTAATGCTTACTTCATTCATTCACTGAATGCCTACTATGTGCCAGACTCTCTGATAGGCAAGGATGTAGAATACAGACATGATTAATACATGGTCTCTGACATGCATGGAGACCACCGTGTAACCAAGGAGGCAAGAAATCAATTATGGTACCCTGCGGTAAGTGCTATAAAGTTATTAATGCTAATGAAGTACAGAGAAACAATTTCTAATTCAGCCCGTGAAGTTTTAAACATCCATTCCAAACAGATATCCATTAAGCTGACTTTTAACAGGATCTGGAGATGTAACTAAGTAGAAAGGTAGAGAAAAAAAGGCAGTGTGCACACAGTCTGAACACAAGGTATGGTGGATAGTTTTAAAATCCATGAATAATTTACAAGCTATAAGAAGGCTGGTGCAGCTGGAGAGAAGGATATACAGAAGATTAAGAATGAGAAGGAGTAGGTCAGGAAAGGGTTCTGTTTCATTACTAGGGGGGTTAGATTTTATCTTAAAAATAATGGGAACCACTATAAAATGTTAACCATTTAAAACAGTACAGAAATTACAGAATATAGCAAAACATTCAGGCTTTGATTCTGTTAACATATATCACTTTTTTTTTCTTTGTAAGCCTGGTTTTTAAGAAGATATTTAAGGATTAACCTAATTCACTCTGGTGTGAACTGCTAAATCACACTGTCACCTGTTTCCAAAATTGGCTGCGAAAAGTATGCTGCTGAGACACGGACTGACACTACAAGTGAACAGTGTTTTAAAGAAAAAAATTTAAAAGAGTGCTTTTTTTCATGTCCATGCAAAGGATAGGAGAGTAGGAGAAACCTAAAAAGTAGGAAGAAGGGGTAAGGAAGCATCACAGGAAGATGACCACTGTCACTATTTTCTTTTTCTTGTTGTTCACTGGATGAGGAGGGTGAACAGCCACTACTTTAATCGTGAGGGCTTAAGATTATAGTATATACAATTTTGCCATTTTGGTCCTTATTCTTTTTTGGACACATTCTCAACAACTAATACTTTCATGTGTACAAAAAGCAATCTCAAGTTAACACTATTTACATACCGTTATAATTTCCATTTTAGACTCTACTTCATTATGAATTTCCAAAGTATATAAAACATACTTTTTTACTTTAGAAATAAATTTCTGTATTAACTTACAGATATCAGGATCTTTGCTTTTCTTCGTTTTATTACTAAGAGTTATTTCAAATCTGTTGATGTCAGGAGGAAGATCACTAAAGAAGCATGTGGGGAGAAAAAGAATTAAGAAAATGTCCTGGCATCACACTATCTAATTCTTTTGTCTCCAGTATAGAATAAGCTCCCTATTTTTATTTCTGCTACTAACCCAGTTCAGAGTGGTAGATTTAAAACTAGATTCAAAACAGGTTTATCATTTGGTATACAAGAATACAGACAAACTACACTTTTCTAACATCTTTAACTTCCCCAAGTAAACTGTGGAAACCCTCATAAATATTTTCTATGTGTATGTTAGTAAATGCTTTTGGATTTGTCACTGAATAACTAGGTGAAAAACCATGGACATAGCACTTTACTAACAAAAGTGAACAGATAAGATAGAAAACAAATATAGGTACTATTAAAATGCCTGAGCCTGGCACCTTGTTCTGACTGGTTTAGATACAGAGTTAAAAGGAAAAAAAAAAAGAAAATGCATTATGGGAAAAGAAAATCATCTAATGTAATAAGAAAATAAGACTTACTCAAAGACAAACTCTTCTGACCATACAGGGTTTTGCCCTTCCCTTGCATGAGTTTTTGCTACCTGGACGCTATTCAGGTAGATGTTACAATATGGATTAGTAAAATGTTTTACTGGGAGTTTATGGGCTTCTTCAATATGTAAAACAAGACTGCTGACCTAAAAAAAACACAAAAAGTATTACCCCAGATTTCAAGAATTATACATTAGGTTTCAAAGGCAATTATAAAAACCCAAAGTAGTGACTTATCCCCCCTCTTTTTAACGAAACATGACTTTCAGTTATGTTTTCCTTTTAAAGTGACATACAATGCAACATTCAAGCACTCAGCAAAATCTCACTTTAAAAAATTGTATTTTACAAGTTATTATTCCAATTACAGTCCTACAAAAATAATGAAATATACCTTTTTTACTATAAAACCATGATTCAGAGGAAATAAAGTTGAGAAGAGGATTCTTTATTAATTTAAGTAAATAACTGTCACCTCCCAAAGCAAAATCTAACATACTATATAGTGCTCCTCTGGAAGATTTTATTTCTATATAGAGTTCCACAGCTAGAAAATAATTTAAAAATACTGATTCTACCTTCTCATTTTACAGAAAAGGATACAGATCCAAAGAAGCCGTTTTTCAGTTTTGATGCCAGAATTTAGATTCTGATTCCAAAATTCTAGTATCAGGTTCTCTTTCCGTCTTGCCAACTGCTATTTGTATGGCCTTGCACAAGTCAATTTCTATGCACCTCTGCTTCCTCAAATGTCAACTTAGGATAAAGTCTACACTGCAAGTTGTTGTAAAGATTAGAAATGATATGTATAAAAGCCCAAGTGGAAAAGCATATATGTCCCTGGGGAGATTATCAGACTTCTGGCTACAGGGAACATTAAATTTAGAGTCATCTAAAAATAATCATTCATCCACTTCTTGGGTAAATTCACCTAGCTTACTGGAAGTTCCCATAAGTATTAATACAACAAGAGTTACTTTAGTCAATAAATACTATACTATGCTTTCCTCAAAACTCCAAGAATGTTAAATTTACTTAATTTTTTTTCAATTATCTGGGGATAACTAGAAGAAAAAAGCAAAGAAATAGAAGGTATACAGTTGACTTTACATACCTAGAAAAAAAAGAGAAAGCCTAGCTTTACTCTCCATAAATGAACATGCAGGACATGTTAAGGTTTCAAAAAAGATAGGATACTACCTGTAAGTTACATAATAGGTTTCAAAAGCAATTACTATAAAAAACACTAAAGTTACCAGGATTAGTACTTTCAGTCAGATGATTTTTTTTCAATGAGCACTTTTAGTTCTTTTTTAACAAAGACCAAAATAATTTTTTGAAGAAAAGAATAATAGTGCCAAACAATAGTTTCTGTTGTTGTTGACTTGGTACTGGAACTTTAAGTAGAAGAAAAAAGTCCCTGGTATGTATTCAACAGATGGCATTAGGGACTAAGTACCCTATATAAGGCAGTAAAGTCTGCCTGCAATGAAGGAAATGTGGGTTCAATCCCTGGGTCAGGAAGATCTCCTGGAGAAGAAAATGGCAACCACTCCAATATTCCTGCCTGGGAAATCTCATGGATAGAGAAGCCTGGTGGGCTAGAGTCCATGGGGTCATAAGAGTCAGACACAACTTAGCAACTAAACAACCACCCAGCAAGGATATAAGAATATTCTTCTTCATAAAGAAATAACTATTTCTCCTGCTGCTGAAGCCAAGTGGGAGCATGGCTTTAAAATGCCTGAAAAAGATTAACCTCTCTTAAGAAATCTAAAGTATTTAAAATGTTGCCCAAAGTAGTTCCGAAAAATAAAGAGCAAAGTGATAAAGCAAAACACAATCACAAATCTGTGACAATCACAAATCAAAGAAAATAAAATTTCACCTGACGCAGGCGTTTATTAGATGTCCCTGGACTACTTTTCCTTAAGTTGCAAAATGCCTGCAGACCTTTCATCCAATCCTAGGAAAAAGAATAACAGCATTTCAAAGAAATAACTATATAACAGTTTATGCAGTTTCCAGTCATCAATTTGGGTTCTTCCTCAAAATTCAATAGTTCTTTTCTTCTCTACACTCAAGAATATCCTGCACTTTAAATATATGTTATCCCACAAAGTAAAACAGTGACCAAAAAAATTATAATAATTTCTGCAAAATAGATTGTATTATTGCAGAAGGTCTAAACTAATCCTAAGTGTCAATGAGTGATTGTTTATTAGCCAAAAAATAGATGTATATGTAGTTAAGCAGTTGAGGCACCCTAAGGCAGAATTTAACGTGATACATTTTGTGAAAGGAATGCTGACTACAAAACCAACTGATAATGTGATCACTGATTTGATGACTAGTTTTCTAATCTTTACCTTAGACCATGAAATATATAAGGGGATCTGGGTGATTTATGAGCCTTTTAAATATTAATGTTAGATATAAAATATTGCAGCCTAATATTAAAACTAAGTTGCAGATATATTCTCAAATGTTTAATACCCTACTACACTGGAGAAAGAGAATAATTTTAGGTTTATAAATTATAAACATGTTTGGCATACATGTTTCTAGTAAGCTCTGTACTATTGCTTCACTCAATTATGTCTTCAGTGTGTTGGCTACTTCAATGAATCTGAATTCTGTCAGTGTTTAGAGTACGTCTTTTAATAGGCAAATTTAAGACTAAGTCGATTACCATAGCTTTTATAAAGAGAAACCAATACAATATTGTAAAGTAATTAGCCTCCAATTAAAATAAATAAATTTAAATTTAAAAAAGAGAGAAGACAATAACCAGAGATCCTACAGGTCACCAAAGTAACAAAATTTTGGAATACCAGTGGCATTTTTGGACTTTAAGAGGTATATGAAAACACAAAATATGGAAAAGAGTATAGATAAATAAGAAAATGTTCTATTTATACATTATGTGAGATACCCAAAACATACTGAAACGTCATCAAGGTGTGTAACACAATCTTTAGAAAGAGAGAACATGATAAAATAACTGAAAGACAGGAAAGAAACTTAAACTTGAGTATCCTAACTCAATTTCTAACGATTAAAAAAAATGTCAAAGTTACCGAAATATTATGAGCCCTATTTTTGCAAATTAGGGATAAATAAAGAGCCTCTTGATGAAAGTGAAAGAGGAGTGTGAAAAAGTTGGCTTAAAGCTCAACATTCAGAAAACGAAGATCATGCATGGCATCCAGTCCCATCACTTCATGGGAAGTAGATGGGGAAACAGTGGAAACAGTGTCAGACTTTATTTTGGTGGGCTCCCAAATCACTGCAGATGGTGATTGCAGCCATGAAATTAAAAGGCACTTACTTCTTGGAAGAAAAGTTATGATCAACCTAGACAGCATATTCAAAAGCAGAGACATTACTTTGCCGACTAAGGTCCGTCTAGTCAAAGCTATGGTTTTTCCAGTAGTCACGTATGGATGTGAGAGTTGGACTGTGAAGAAGGCTGAGCGCCGAAGAATTGCTTTTGAACTGTGGTGTTGGAGAAGACTCTTGAGAGTCCCTTGGACTGCAAGGCGATCCAACCAGTCCATTCTGAAGGAGATCAACCCTGGGATTTCTCTGAAGGGAATGATGCTGAAGCTGAAACCAGTACTTTGGCCACCTCATGCAAAGAGCTGACTCATTGGAAAAGACTTTGATGCTGGGAGGGATTGGGGGCAGGAGGAGAAGGGGATGACAGAGGATGAGATGGCTGGAAGGTATCACTGATTCGATGGACATGAGTCTGAGTGAACTCCAGGAGTTGGTGATGGACAGGGAGGCCTGGCGTGCTGCGATTCATGGGGTCGCAAAGAGTCGGACACAACTGAGCGACTGAACTGACTGAACTGACCCATCCTCAAATGGTAAAGGATCTGCCTGCAATGCAGGAGACCCAGGTTTGATCCTTGGATTTGGAAGATCCCCTGGAGAAGGTCATGAATACTCACCCCAGTATTGTTCCTGGAGAATCCCAGGGACAGAGGGGCCCGGTGGGCTACAGTCCATGGGGTCACAAAGAGTCAGACTAATACTTTCACTTTGTTCACCCATGAAACAAGGTTTTATGTGTATTACAAGCTAACAATGAGTATTCAATTGTGATATTTTTTTCATGACATGAAAAATTATATGCAATTATGAGCCATAAAACACAATGGCTCATTCATCAATTTATTCTACAGCCAAACATATCTTCATAATTTATGAATCAGGAGCCCAAGCCAGGACCCAGAGTTTTAAAAGCATCTGTCTCATATCCAGAATTGGCAAATTATCTTCTTTTTTCAATAAAGTCACATTCTTTCTTTCACCTCTAAACTACTTTCAGGTTCCTTCCACAGAGAATCAGCAGAAGAAAATACAGCCATATATCTACAAAATACCACTTAACACCCCAGAAATATTGTGGTTCAGAAAAATCAATGTATTTTTAAAAGGAGATCTTTAAAAACATTTCTTCACATTACTTAAAATTTAATAAAAGTTTTAATAAAGGCACTGCACCTGGATCAATGGCTAATACTGAAAGAAAACATTATATCTAGACTTAGAAAAATAGAAAAATTCCTCAAATTTTTCCTTGTGATGACAATTTCTATTTTTAGATACAGAGTTCAACCAGTGAAGAATAGCCAGTGCTTATTAGCAAAACTAACTGACTTACCTTTTTGAGTGTACTGAGAATATCCACAACCTTTCTTCAGAGAAGATTTTAAATGAGCATTCTCAGTTGACCCAAACATCATAAGAGTATTTTAAGGTCAATTTAGAATGAAATTTTCCCAATAACCCTTCACTATTTCTTTCAAAAATTTTTTTACACATGAAAGTTCTTATTGCTTAAAATAAAAGATGATTCTATTCCAGGCATCTTTTTTTATCACCTTAAGTGCATTAGTTTTCTATTCTAGTTAAGAAAATATGGACTGAATAAAGGTTTATAGTAGTTGAAAAAACATTTAACTTACCTCTGCCTGTTCTGGAGTTTCTCCTGCAAAGTAGAAGATGTAATGTTCTTCACTGAAGTGCTGAACCACTATCTGGAAACAGTTTGGCCTTTAAAATACAAACAAAAAGTTATTAGGAAGTTCAACAAAATGTACTGATTACAGCACTTACACCAACTTTAGAAAACAAATCAATATAATTATATAATTTATACACAATTAACAATTCATTAGAGAAATAATCCACTGTACTAAACTAAAAAGAATATGTCAGCTGCATATATTTTAGAAAGCTTTCTGTCTGTACTACTGAAATCTATCAAAGTTTAAAAACATTTCAAAGTACTATGTAAATTATTTTAAAATAGAAAAGTTATAAGAAAATTGAAAAGTTAAAAGAAAACTGAAACAGAAGTGCTAGAATTGCATATAGCTAATCTAAAGGCTTTAAAACAAATAAAATGTTACTAAACTTGCAGCTTAAGGATGATATATAATATACATTTCTATGTACTGAGAAAAAACTAGACATTTGGGATTTTTTAGACCCAAAATGCTCTTAATGGCTATCTCCCAATAGATTATGGGTAATTTTAATTTTCTTCTTTATAACTTTAAAATGTTTTTTAAAAACTGGCCATTTTTCATCTGTTAAAATGGAAATATCAACAAGCTTATTTTGAGGATCAAATGACCTAATGCTGCTGCTAAGTCACTTCAGTCGTGTCCGACTCTGTGTGACCCCATAGACGGCAGCC
This sequence comes from Capra hircus, assembly GCF_001704415.2. Lineage (NCBI taxonomy): Eukaryota > Metazoa > Chordata > Mammalia > Artiodactyla > Bovidae > Capra > Capra hircus. The sequence goes on from NC_030814.1 coordinate 23,565,292, forward strand.
CACCAGGCTCTCCCATCCCCCGGATTCCCCAGGCAAGAACACTGGAGTGGGCTGCCATTTCCTTCTCCAATGCGTGAAAGTGAAGTCGTTCAGTCAAGTCCGACCCTCAGCAACCCCATGGACTTCAGCCTTCCAGGCTCCTCCATCCATGGGATTTTCCAGGCAAGAGTACTGGAGTGGGGTGCCATTGCCTTCTCTGAATGACCTAATAGTAGCGTACAATAAATATTAGTTCTGTTCTTCCTATCAGTTCAGTTCAGTCGCTCAGTCGTGTCCAACTCTTTGCGACCCCATGAATCGCAGCACACCAGGCCTCCCTGTCCATCACCAACTCCTGGAGTTCACTCAGACTCATGTCCATCGAGTCAGTGATGCCTTCCAGCCATCTCATCCTCTGTCGTCCCCTTCTCCTGCCCCCAATCCCTCCCAGCATCAAAGTCTTTTCCAATGAGTCAACTCTTCTACACTGCATATAATTTACTTGACAAGTAAATACAATATTAGTAGTTAACATATTTTTGAAGACGTGTTGTTTTTCCAATTAGATTTGAAAGTTTAAAAGGACCTTCAAACTTTTGAAATTTAATAAGTGTTATTTGTATTTCTTGCTTTCACCAAAGAAATATCTTAGACCTTGGTGTTAGAAGGTCATAGCAAAATACCCAGAGTACAAGCTTAACAAATGGATTAAAGATAAAAAACCATGTCTTCAATGCTTTAAGGATACCATAAAACAGTGGAATATGTCAATTGAAAACTTCTGATTCTGAAAGTGGTTTGTACCAGACTAACCCTCCTGGATGGATAAAATATAAACTAAACAAAATACAACTGTATGAAGTCAATGGAGAACAATGAGGTGGCTAAGACTTGAGGGACCAAGATATAATGAGGTGAGACTGACATTCTCCACAACTGTTCTTTTCAAGGTGTTTGCCAGTTCCTAAACTGTTAAGGGCAGGGAGCTGAGGCGATAAGTAGAAAGCATCTAAGAGGCTAAGAAGCTCACCAGGCACATTCAGAGTTTCACAGTGTTGGGAGAGACAAAATGAGTTCAGGGCCTTTAGATGAGGAGGCTTTCTGTTAAGAACCCTGAAGGGCTATGCTTTCAGAATTAAGAGCAAATCAGAGATAAAATAGCCTTCACCAAAACTTCATATTGATCTGCCTAGGAATCAACTGGAACTACCCCTACTCTAACTTATCTGGCAGAACAGTCCTCTCTGGAGGCAATAACATTATGTATAGCTTCTGCAGTTTGTCACATACTATATCCACTATTTAGTCAAACATAAGCTGTCGTCACAGGAATCAGGATTAAATGTCTGAACAGCTGAAAGAAAAACAAATGAGAAAGACCTACATATAACACAGATGTTGAGGACAGATACAACTTTCAAATATTTTTCATAGTAATTAAAATTCTTTGAAAAAGGTTAAAAAAAGAGAATTTTGTTAGATAACTAGAAATATACAAGACGACCCAAGTGGAAATTATAAAGTGGCAAATGTAATAAATAAAATTAAGACCTCAACAAATGCATTTAACTACAGAAGAATAGTGAACTGAAAGAAAAATCAGAAGAAAATATTCAACCTGAAGCACAGAAAGGAAAAAAAATTATGAAAAACATAGAGGAAACTGTTTAAAAGACACATGGGATGTAGTGGATGGTCTATAACATGCAACATGAACTCCAGAAGATTCAAGTGAGCATGGCAGCAGGGCTGTTTAAACAGACACTAACAGAGAACTGTTCAAAACCGACAGGAGACATCAGGTCTCAAGAATAAAGAAGCTTTACAAACACCGTAAATTTCTAAAAGTATTTTTTTTTACAGTAGGCACATATTGATTTAACCTTTGAAGATCTAAGATAAGGAAAGATCTCAAAGCTTCCAGAGAAAGATGAAATAAGTATACACCTTGAAGAAAAAAAAAAATATCCATAATCTCTAAAAGAGAAAACAATTAGAATAAGAAAATTTTGGAAAGTAGAGACTAAGGCTAAAAGTAGAGACAAGGCTAAAAGAAAATAATCACCAAACCTAAAATGTAATATCCATCAAAAACATCCTTCTTAAACAGATAAAACAATAAGTACTGCCACAGTAAAAGATTCAGCCTAAGAAAAGATACAAGTACAAAACTCCCATGTAAATATTCAGTACAGCAATAACTCTGTATGACTGAAATGTCTTTTGACTTGTGCTTCCAAAACAGTTAATATTTAAAGTAAAGCAGTATTAAAAGTCAGAAGTTTAATATAAAGAAACAGGAATATTAGAGACATCTCAATAATACCGAAAAAACCTGGAAAAATTGCACAGCTACACAACTAAAGCACTGGAGCAAACAGCTGAAGGGCAGTGCTGACCAGCATTCCTACACCACAGGCTGGGTGTGCATAGCAGTCATCTCTACTGCTGGTAGAACTTTCACATTAGACTCCACCCAAATGCTCAAGGTAAGTCAGTATACTGGGCTCTATGCTTACACAAAGCAAGAAATATACAATGACTTTATCTATTTGATAACACAACAAATAGTGTAGTCTCAGGATTTTCAGTAGTTACTGGAGGAAATGGTCACTGCTCCTTTCTCTGGCACTGTTTGCCACCTTTGCTCTCATGAAGAAGTGGCTCCGTGAGAAAAACCTAGTATACACAAAGTAAGGCAGAGTAGCAAGATTGAGAGGAAGCCAGAGGTCTGATCCTACTACATCTGAAGGCCAAGTTTCTCATATTGTTAAGTGAGGGGAAAAAAACCTTAACTCCTATCTTACCCAGATTTGTCTTTTTTTTTGGACAGCTGTTTTCAAGAGATATTAAGAAGTGTTTGGGGCTGGGTATCAAGCAAGAGTATCAAGGTTAAATGAATTCATGAAATACTTCATAGTATTTTATGATGATTCACATAGTATTTCATGATGATTCATAGTATTTCATGTTGATTCACTCTTGATGATTCACAATACAAACTTGGGCTACAACTTCAAAATGTCCTGCTGTGTGGAAAATTATTTGTCCAATTCAGCATCTCCCAAACCTATTCAACCACTTAAAAGAGGCACTGTTAAATTTCAAATAATACTAATGTGATCTCCTAAACACAATTTGGAAAAAATGACAAGCCTGTATGCTCTACAGGTATTTCTCTTGACGCTTTCCCAACTTAAATAGGAAAAACTGAAGTTGCCTAGTAGAAATGCCATCCTGCAGCAGAAAATAGATTGTTAAAAATGTGTTGTAATTATCTGTGTTTTCTTCATCATGCCTGTGTGCCTTACTCAGTCACCCAGTCATATCTGACTGTTTGCCATCCCCATGGATTGTTTGCCCACCAGGCTCCCCTGTCCATGGGATTTTCAAGCAAGAATACTGGAGTAGATTGCCATTTCCTTCTCCAGGGGATCTTCCTGACCTAGGAAGCGAACCAGCATCTCTTGTGTCTCCTGCATTGAGAGGCAGATTCTTTACCACTGATGCCACCTGGGAAGCCCCCATAGCAATACGTAATAAAATTGCTTGCTAAGTATACCCAAAAACACTCTAGAACGGATTCATAACAGATAGTCCATCAGTCAGTCTTTAAGTGGTCAAATAGGTTTATTAATAATACTGATGATGAAAGGTAAAGAAAGGCCCTTGTTAAAAAATCTAGATGGAATTAAGTGCTGAATTTGCCTTGTGATGTTCAGGATTTACTTCTATTTATTTTCTTAAAAACTGTGACATTAATGTAAGAAAAAAAGTTTTAATTTCAAATCTGAAATACTCTCTCCTCTTTTCTATTGAAATAACTGTTTTTATACTACAGCCTTCTTAGGAATCAAGTTACTATAGTACAACTGAGTGATCTAGTACTATCAGATGCATTGAGTTAACCAAGAATGATAAAGTAGGAGAAAGGTGACAAGAATCAAAGTCATTCGAAAGACTGGCAGTGAGTGCAGGGCAACACACTGCATACAGAGTAAGTCTTTATACAAAAGATCCATAGATTTCTATGTGATATAGTGGAAGTAGAATTTTATGCATAAGTTAGTCTAAAAGAGAAAAACAAAAATTATCCTAGAAAGTAAATGTCACATTTTCAGATGATTTTCAGGCTCTCAGAATTGGTTTGCTTTGAAATGATCTGAACATACTATTTTATTATTAAAACAATTCCAAAAATATATAGGAAACCAATTTCTTACCTGCCAAAGAGACTTTCATGAACAACATAGACAGAACACACGCTGAGATCTATTAATCCTTTTGGTTTTGTAGCTCGTTTTTCACTTTCAAAATAAATAAGTTGGGCATCACTGCCCTCTAAGATAAAATATAAATTTTTCCACCTTTTTCCCTTTCCTGTTAAGAAAAAACAAATTGTTTTCCCTTAGCCAAATAATGAACTATAAAGTCGCTGATAGTAAAATCATAAAAATGATCATTGCTTAAAAAAAGTCAAATATATTTCATATTTCAATTTTTATTCCCAAAGCTTCAGTAATACCAATCCTTATAAAATGAGAAAATGTCTATAATCTATCTGTAGAAAAATATTTTGTTATATTCCTTGTTTTAATGAATCACAAGGTAAGTGACAAGGGTACCTAAACAGTGTATTTAGAGATTTCATTACAATAAATCATTAAAATTCTCACTTAGCATTAATTCTTTTCTGGTCATAAGGGAAAAAAATCTCTTCTGCTAGTCATGCACCCCTCATCCCCCACATTTCTTAATGCCAAACTGAGGCAAATATATAAGCTAGAAACCTCAATACCATGAATGTGATAAAAGTCAATATGAATTTTCGCTTAAAAAAAGTTATGGACAGGTGACCAGGGGACCAAGAATCAGATGCCAACTTGTTAAATTCATACCTCAATGATAAGATTTATACCCAGTACTCACAATGTTTCTATTAAGAAGCTGAATCTTTAGTCTTAAAAGTTTACACTTACCTTTTTTTAGAAGATAACCTTTTTTAACAATATTTTTATAAAAGGCATCCTTTGTTTTACGACGAATTGTATTATAAATTTCCTTGCCATCCACTGCATCATTGAGTACTTGTTCTTGATCCTGAATTTTCAAAAATATTAAAATTATTTCATGAATTCTTGATGGAAATGAAGTAAAATCTACTCAACTACCAACTTAAAAACCAGACTGTGCCTGTCTAGACATTAAAAAATAATAATACCAAAATCTAAAATTATGTAACATATATATTAAGAGATTCTGCTTTCCAAAGAAATTTTCAAAAAGGTGTCCTTACCATTTCTCAAGAACTATTTTTTAAAATACAGTTTTTTGTGTGCTTTATAGCAACACTGTTTTGAAAACATGTACTTGTCCCAGCATAACTGATAGATTTGGACCAATTTGAGCATAAAGCTAATTCATGTTTGCTTATGCACAATTACATCCTCAAGAAACTAAGTGAGTGCAGAAAGCTGCACCCAGCTGAAATGAGATGCCTGGGAATATGCAAAATACATCCCAAAAGCCTACCGGCCTGCACAGATTCACTGAGTGTTATAAGCCATATCCATCCAGCCACATCTGGCGTCCTAATGTGTCTGATTTCAGATAGTCCTCCTTTTTACCACTTCCCACTATTTACAACCCTTCTGATGGCCTCTTCCACAAGAAAATTCAGGCCTTTTTCAAGGTAAAGTGCCTTATTTATTGTACTACTTGATGCGAAAGTAACTGCTGTTTTTGCATTATTGAACTCTGCCATCTGATTTTGGAATACATTCTTAAATAAATGTGGTTATGTTATACATCATTTTAATGCATACTTCTCGCTTTATGCTTTTCTGCCAATGACTTATTACTTGCTGTTTAGCTTTTAGACTGTGGAAATGATGTTAAGACAAAAAACAAATTCGAGTGATTTTTTAATTCGAGTTCAAATGCATCATAAAGCAGCGGAGATAACTCTCAGCATAAACAACACATTTGGCCCAGGAACATGAACATACAGTGCAGTGGTGGTTCAAGAGGTTTTGCAAAGTAGGCCTTGAAGATGAAGAGCATAGTGGCCGGCCATCGTAAATTGACAACGACCAATTGAGAGCAATCATCAAAGCTGATCCTCTTACAACTACCCAAGAAGTTGCTTAAGAATTTGTGTCAATCATTCTACAGTATTTGGCATTTGAAGCAAATTGGGAAAGGTGAAAAATCTCCATTAAGTGGGTGCCTCATAAGCTGACCAAAACTCAAAAAAAAAATCATTTTGAACTGTCATCTCTTCTTCTACACGACAGTGAACCATTTCTCTATCTGATGTGCAACGAAAAGTGGATTTTATACAGTCAGCTCAGTGGCTGGAGTGAGAAGAAGCTCCAAAATACTTCCCGAGTCAAACTTGCACCAAAAAGCAGTCATGGTCAGTGTTTGGTTGTCTGCTGCTGGTCTGACCTACTACAGCTTTCTGTATCCTGGCAAAAACATTACATCTGAGAAGTATGCTCAGCAATTTGATGAGCTGCACCAAAAACTGCAATGCCTACAGCTGACTTTGGTCAACAGAAGGGGCCCAATTCTTCTCCACGAGAATGCCCAACTGCACATTTCACAACCAACACTTCAACAGTTGAACAAATTTTGCTGTTAAGTTTTGCCTCATTCACCATATTCACCTGACCTCTCACCAAATGACTACCACGTCTTCAAGCATCTCTGACAACTTTTGCAGGGAAAACACTTCCACAACCATCAGGACGCAGAAAATGCTTTCCAAGAGTCTGTTGAATCCTGAAGTATGGTTTTAATGCTACAGGAATAAACAAACTTATTTCTCAGTGGCAAAAATGTGTTGATTGTAATGGTTCCTACTTTGATTAATAAAGATGTATTTGAGCCTAGCTATAATGATTTAAAATTCATGGTGCAAACCCGTGAATACATTTGCAACAACCTAGTATTTAAATATTTCTTACCTATTTAGCACATATAAAAACTCTGCTAATTGTTACTAGTTTCTTATCTTTATGTGTCACTGATGATGCTTTTCAGTGTTGTATCTGTAACTCCACCTTTCCCATAATCCTGTGGGGTTTATTGCATGGTTTTAAATGACACTGAACTATAGGAAGGCATGTATCTTAACTGCTAAATCCCCACAACCGCCTATAATAAAAGAATTAGGATGTCAGGAAGAATATAAAGATGTAAGTGCCTTTATAATGATCTTCCCCAAAGAAGTCAATCTTCAATATTACCATTTAGTCCAATGGACCCAATTTTAGTTTTTAGTTTCTTGTTTGAGCAGCAAGTATTAATATTTTATGACTTTTTCTTAGAGATTCATGGATCCGGCTGACCATTTTATATCTAAGATATGTTATAGAATTTTCATGAATCCTCTTTTTTCCTACATCTTGAAACACTCTGCTATTTTATCATCGTAGGAACCATTTCATCATGACTCAACAATTATACTCAAGTATGCTGAAGAGAATGGCAAACCATGGCACACAGACCAAATCCAGCCCACTGCCTGTGTTTGGACGTAGAGTTTTACTGGAACACAGCCATGGTCATTGTTTTACATACTGTGTGTTGTTGCTTCACTACAAAGGCAAAGTTTAAGTAACTGAGACAAAGACGGAATGGCCCACAAAATCTAAAATATTTAGTATCTGGTCTTTTACAGAAAAGTCTGCCAACCTTTGGCCTAGAGGCTGATGCAACAGTGAAATAAATCAATTTTATTGCATCACCTTTGGCACTTTTTACTTTGTTGCCAACTACTGCAGCATCTTTCAAAAAATATAAAAGGCCATCTTTGTTATCTGTTTATTAGTTTTCACTGAGTGCAAATAAAAATTCAGAATTCTTAATTTTCTGCCCATATTAGCAAAAAGAAAAAAGTGAAAAAGATGTTTGACAATTATAAAAGGAATCAGATGATGAAAGCAAAGCAACATCAATACTCTGTGACCTACTAACTATGATGATAAAATTGATTTTGATAAGCAAAGTTTCAGACTATAATTCTTGATATGGTAATATCCTTGATGAATTGTCTCAAACTCAGGAATGTGCTGAGAAAATGTTGTATTTCTAGGGAAATAAAGGAAATATGGTACACTCATCTAGTTAGTGATTCAATAGAAAGGACATCATGCAATAATTTGTGACAAGAAATCTAGATAAACCTGTTTCCTAACAGAAAATGAGGATTCTTAAAACTTTTATAATTTCCATCAAGATTTACTCATATGGCTTATAAATGGACAAAGGTATTTCACATTTAAAGGTTACTGGAAGGAAACATATAATGTAGAAATGTAAAAATTCACCATACTGATCATTCTAATTGATGTTTATAAACCTAAAAATATATTTACAGAGTATAGAAGACTGTACTATCCAACAAAATTATGAAACAAAGTTTTCCAAAGTATTACAGCTAATGTTGCAAGAACAAGGAAGAATCAAACTAGAACGCAGCTGAAATATATTTAAAATCTAGAATCAGTACTGCATTTTGACAGTAAAAATGTGAAAAGAACCAGAGGAATTATAAGCAAGAACTATTATAGAAGCTGTATCTGAAATTAGGGTTTACAAGACAGATATGATTCAGGTCCGTACAAGACAGTGGATAACAGTTAGCTGCCTTCTATTTCAGGAGCAAGCCTTTATAACCAAGGAAATATATGCGTAGTACATCATGAGAAACACTGGACTGGAAGAAACACAAGCTGGAATCAAGATTGCCAGGAGAAATATCAATAACCTTAGATATGCAGATGACATCATCCTTATGGCAGAAAGTGAAGAGGAACTAAAAAGCCTCTTGATGAAAGCAATAGTGTGAAAAAGTTGGCTTAAAGCTCAACATTCAGAAAACAAAGATCATGGTATCCGGTTCCATCACTTCATGGGAAATAGATGGGGAAACAGTGGAAATACTGTCAGACTTTATATTTTTGGGCTCCAAAATCACTGCAGATGGTGACTGCAGCCATGAAATTAAAAGACACTTACTCCTTGGAAGAAAAGTTATGACCAACCTAAATAGCATATTCAAAAACAAAGACATTACTTTGCCAACTAAGGTCCGTCTAGTCAAGGCTATGGTTTTTACCTGTGGTCATGTATGGATGTGAGAGTTGGACTGTGAAGAAGGCTGAGCGCCGAAGAATTGATGGTTTTGAACTGTGGTGTTGGAGAAGACTCTTGAGAGTCCCTTGGACTGCAAGGAGATCCAACCAGTCCATTCTGAAGGAGATCAGCCCTGGGATTTCTTTGGAAGGACTGATGCTAAAGCTGAAACTCCAGTACTTTGGCCACCTCATGTGAAGAGTTGACTCATTGGAAAAGACTCTGATGCTGGGAGGGATTGGGGGCAGGAGGAGAAGGGGATGACAGAGGATGAGATGGCTGGATGGCATCATTGACTCGATGGACGTGAGTGAATGAACTCCGGGAGTTGGTGATGGACAGGGAGGCCTGGCGTGCTGCGATTCATGGGGTCGCAGAGAGTCGGACACGACTGAGTGACTGAACTGACTGACTGACATTTAAATTCTTATTAAATTTCTAATAAAGTTTTTTTGTACTAAACGTTCATTCTTACTACTTCAAATTATTCAGAAAATGACCAAGAAAAAAATTTTTCAAGATACACTGCACCCAGATGATAAATAGTGATGACTGTGTCCCTAGTTGTATATATTTGTACTTATCAATTTTTATCATAGTAGTGATAATATTTACTCTTCAGTACAGAATAGGGCATATTTGTAGTCTACCTGGTGGCTCAGTCAGTTAAGACTGCCTGCTATGCAGGAGACCCAGGTTCGATCCCTGGGTCAGGTAGATCCCCTAAAGAAGGGAATGGCAACCCACTCCAGTATTCTTGCTTGGAGAATTTCATGGACAGAGAAGGCTGGCAGGCTACAGTCCTTGGGGTCACAAAGAGTCGGACAGGACTGAGCCACTTTCACTCCCTCATTTAAGACATTACAACACTGACATTTGGATTTAAATACCTGAATTCAGGATTATATAAATCTTTCCTATTTAACATAAAGGCTGGTCAACTGCTATACAACACCTACATTAGAAGACACTACAGGCAGGGACACCACTTCATGTTCCAAGTTTTGGTAAGTTACTAGATGACAGGAAGGAAGGCTTCTCAGCCTACTCTTTCTACAAAGTTCTGGAGAAGGAAGTCTCATACATTCCTCCCAAAGGGAAGCAGATTATCTGATTGGTGAGAGTCTAACAACCACTGAAGCAAGTTTTTGCACAGAGGTTAGGTGTGCAGGCTCCTACTTCAGTTGTAAATCCTTTTCTCAGGGAATAGCTAAGAAAACTCATTTGATAAATGAATTCAATAAAAGTTCTTTGAGTGCCAGTTCTTGAGATACATCAGTGAATAAATCAAAGATCCTTACCCTCAAGGAACTTAACATTCCAAAGATGGAAAGAGATAATAAACATAGTGAATAAGAAAACTGAATTGTATGTTAATAGACAGTAAGTGCTCTACAGGGTAGGGCAAGTAGCAGCAATAAATAATATGTACCAGTAAGTCTCAATTGTGAAGCTAATACTTAAGCAAAATTTGAAAGAAGAAAAAGAATGAGGCGAGTGGATATTTGAGGGAAAGTCATCTTGAGCAGAGTGAACAGCTGTAGCAAAAATCCTAATGTAGCAAAGATCGTGACATATTTTCTTTTTAACAGCAGAGAAGCCAGTGTGAGTGGAGATGAGTGACAGAGAAGGATGGTAGGAAGAGTTCAGAGGACCACGGGACACTGCACTAGGGTCCTGCACGCTACTGCAGGGACTCTGGCTTTTACTCTGCATGAAAAAGACCACCTCTTAGTATCAAACAGAGGCGTGAAATGGTCTGACTCACATTTTAAACGGATCCCTCTGACAGTGGTACAGTTTTAAAGGGAAGTTGGGAGCAGAAGGAGGTAGAAACAAAGAGATGATATTCTCTAATAGGTAGAATCCTGCTGGGAAAGATAGCTAAGTGTTGGCATTTCTCAAACTTCTATTGGAACATATTTTTACTCCAGGCCCAAAATATTTCTGGTGATGGTTAAATTCTATATATAATTTGAAGGCAGAGGTGGCATGACGATCCTGACAGTTTAAATACAGAGTATAAGAGACAAAAAGAAGAGTCAAGGATGACTTGATGCCTTAAGTAATTTACTTACCTTCTCTGGTCCCATTTTTCCTATCTGTAAAATGGGTGTAATTACAGAATCAACCTCAAATTGTTTAAAAAGTTAAACAAATTAACACATGTAAGACATGGTGTCTAAAATAGTGTTCAAAGGGCTCCTCCTTTCTTCTAGTATCTCTCTCAGGAAGTGTTAGTTCCACCAAGTAAAAGACTTTCTCTTTCAGCATCTTACCCTGAGTAGGGGTATGCAGGGTAACCTTAGGGAGAATGAACTGATTCTGTTAGCTAATCACTTTTACAATAATGAAAGGACATTACTAGCCTTTGGGTTCTCTAACAGTTAGAATCCTTCTGAGAAGGACAGGTAAGTGTTATGACTCTCAAATTTTTCTGTAAACTACTTTTACTCCAGACCCAAAATAATTGACTTCAAATAGCATTTAATGGTTTCTATGAAGTAATCAAATTGCTCTGTAATCAGCATCAGTTATTTCTGAAGTACTGAAAGCATTATAGGCACTTTTGCAAATGACAATACTTGGAAGTTTGTTCAGTTGTGAAACAGTGACACAAGAATAAGACACAATGTATGTCTGAAGTAAGTTTAAGTTTTAAAGCTATCTTAAAGTTTACTAAATGTCAAATGCTACTTATTTTTCTAACTATAAAAAATTTAGTTAGAAAATTCTAATAAGACAAATTTAGGACAGGAAAAATGCGTGCATGACTTGTGAGCAAATAAAATTACTCAAACAGCCAATCTGAATTAGAATGCAGAATACAGTAACAGAAGTGACTGGCAGGATCCATCATTTGTAGGTAAAGGCACCTCTGATCCAATAAAAAGATCCTAAGCAGTGGTTTCTAGAAAGCACATACCATACTACATAAAAAAACGGTAGGCAAAGTCTGCCAGAACTGCCAACAAAAGGGTTGGGTGTGTGTGGGTGTGGGTGTGTCTATGTCAGTCATATCTGATGCTTTGCGATCCCATGGACTGTAGCCTCTGTCCATGGGATTCTCCAGGCAGGGATACTGGAGTGGGTTGCCATGCCTTCCTCCAGGGATCTTTCCAACCCACAGATTGAACCTGGGTCTCCTACATTGCAGGCAGATTCTTTATCATCTGAGCCCCCAGAGAAGCCCCAACAGAAGTGGTACATAATTGCTAACTACAGATATTAGGAAGGTGTCAACAAGGAAGTGAAACTTGAGATGTAAACTTGAAAGGCAAAGAGGAAGAACACAACACAACACAAAACTGCCCTCATGAACTTTCCGTCTACCAGGAAAGCATGAGGAAATGAAGCAAGATTATATTAAAATGTGACAAGATGATTCTTAAATTTATATTAAGCATCAGAATAATGTTTCTCTCTTAAGCAGCAATTAATAGTCGGTTATAACCATCATAAACTAATTTGTTAGGAGGAAATAATGAGACGCTCAAGACACTACAAAAAACTGTGGAAGTTTAGCGGGGACCCAAAACCCCTCACAATCCTTCTTTAAATCCTGGGAAATTCACTACCCCCATTTTCCACATAGGAAAATTCTTAATCACTCTTTTGATGTACCTTTTACTTACCCTTTACCCACCACACTTTAGGAAGTATGGGCAAGATACAGAAGCTATAATCACCTAGGCATTAAGCACTTAGCGTTCAGCAGGAGCTCTCGTTCAAGACCAGCCCTTTTTATGCTCTGCATTTCGGTCACTCTTGCCTTCTCTAGGACCTTGTACATGGGGTACTGCCACTATCCCATCCCTCACCAACCACTCACTTTCCTCAAGTACACACATGCTCAAAACTTTCTCACCATAAAACTACCAGCAAATAAAACAAAGAAGTTACAAGTTTAAACCCCTTTTTGCCCTACATCATCTTCTAGCTACTGTTTTTTATTTTCTTTACTTCCCAAGAGCTGCCCTGGTGGCTCAGATGGTAAAGCGTCTGCCTCCAAGGCGGGAGACTTGGGTTTGATCCCTGGATTGGGAAGATCTCCGGGAGAAGGAAATGGCAACCCACTCCAGTATTCTTGCCTAGAGAATCCGACGGACAGAGGAGCATGGTAGGCTACAGTCTATGGGGCCGCAGAGAGTCGGACACGACTGAGTGACTTCACATTTTTTTTTCCCCCCAAGCTCACCTAGATAAACTTGGCTGTGATTTATTCTTGCTGTCTCCACTTTTGCCTCCAACAAACTCACTCCTTGACCCAGTGCAACTTGGTTTCTGTCCCCACCACTCCTTCTACTCTCAAAAAGCCACCAAGGACTTCCTAATTATCTAGAACCAACATAAAAACTAAGAGATTCTCTTACAAATATTCACTTTCTGAAAGAATCGGAATAATCAGCAGTTTTAAATTTTATCCAATTTCAAATGCATGGATGTGTGCATAACCATATCACCAAAAAAGCATTTTAAATTAAAAAGCTGATTACTGCAAAAAGAAAAACAACACTGACCTGCATGGGTACAGGTTCCTTAAGATAATACCCTTCAACAATTTGTTCTTTTCGATAGTGATCTATGATGTCCCCAATGCTGTTAAAATAAAAATTACTAACACTGACATAATTTGTCTCATAAAAATTGCAAATCTTAAAAATACACACAAACCTTGTTAGCAAGGATTATCTGTTTGCAAGTTTTTTCCCAAAGTATATAGCCAGAATGTAGTAATAGAATACATGATCATTACAGTCACATTACTTTAGAAAAGCAAGAATGTTCCTAATATTGATTTACAGGTCAGAAATACTTGACTCAGAAATTTCAGTTTTCCACACACATAATCCAAGCACCACTATATGTGAGGAAAGGATTAAAAGTCTACTTTTTTTTTCTTTTTGTTTATAGACAAAAATATCTGAGAGATTGAACAAGAAATGACAGACAGATCACATTTATTTAGCAAGTAGTGAGTTCAGGTTAAAGTTAAGAATTTTTATCATCCGAATGATAAATTATCAAAAGTTACCATCATTTACATATTCTGCTTTTATAGTAAGATGGAGTCATAAGACAAATAGCAGGTGAAAGCAGAAACAAAAAAGGGAGGGAAGGAGGGAAGGAGGGAGGAAGGAAGGAAGACCAGGAGCTAATCTTATATGTAGTATTACAGCTACAGCAGGAAAGGTTTATTGATGATTTTGATAAAAATGCTACAAAATATTAATATTTGGAAAATATTACAAATAAAAAAACTGAAAATAAAATGACGTTATATAATGTATTTTAACACAAACTTTAACATGAGTTTTTCTAAGTATAAAAATGTTTCTCTATAATCACTTTGCCATTTTACTGTCCTAAATATGCAAAACCTAGAATTTTTAACTTTCCTTTAATACACTAGAGGAAAGGATATTTTAGTGACAGCTAGGCAACATTTCTCAAAGCATCTTGTTAATTTATCATTTGATTTTTTTCATGTTTTTCCTACTGATCCAATAACTGTTTTATATACACATAGGTATATGTTTATATATAACTGGATATATATTCATCACTATTTTTCATAGTTGTTCCTTCTGAAAGAACAGTTGACATGTATATCTCTTTTATCTTTGGAGATACATATGTATATATATACACACACACATATATTTATCCCTGATGATAAAATATCTTTGCTATACTACAAAATTATTTTGAATTAAATATAAATAAAGTATAATGTTAAAAAGCAAAACAGAAGACTTGAAAAGATTAATAAAAAAGTACAAATGAATATGAACTAAATACCAGAGACAGCATCTAACATGATAGGGTGAGGGGAATGAGACAAGCAAAGAACTTTAAAGGTGAAAAGTAGGAACCAACAATTACAAATTAATACCAGCTTGGGAACAACCTAATATTGTTGGGTAACATTATTAGTAAGTCTTAGGTCATTCTTTAACCTTTTTCCTATTAAAATGTCTCACTGATAAAAGACTAATACATTTTCTTTTCTTAGATTAGATGTTCTGTTGTCCTACAGTTAACTTACATGTATGAACTTACTAACAAATTTGCTGCAAATAACCTGTGCATTAATAATCAAAAAATTATATACATTATTTTGGAAGAAATAAATTATTAATTTATATTCATGTTTGACAATGTCTAAAAAATCCTTGGACATGACAACTAAATTACATTAAATGTCTTATAATTTCAAATATTACAGAGTCAGAAACTTTTATATAATTTTGATTCTGATAAACTATTATGATATTTCAACTCTGCTCACCAAAAGTAAAAGATAACTATAAATTTCTCCCAACTTACCTGTTATAATATCGGCCTCCCATCATAAACTGATTGTTTGGTGTTGGACATATTTTAAACCGCTGAATATTTTCACTCGTCCGAAAATAAAGTGAATAGTCCCCAGGAGTATTATCTGATGGTCTCACAAGAAAACTGCAGACTTGACCAACTGTAAAAGGTAATCTGTTATTTTATTCCCTAATTATCAAATTAAAAAACAGAAAGAGTTAAGTGGTATAATTACAAATTACATTCAAAAGCATATATAAATTTTAATTTTCACCAGGTACTTGTTTTATAATAAAAAAATCTTAAGGCAATTATTTTTTTGTATTTTCTGGTTTATGAGTCACAGCCACCCATAATGTTACTTGTCTTTATTACATAAAAATACAGGGCAGAAGTTTACAGCAATGACTTCTGGATAATAATATATGTATCTGTCATAACTTGGAAAGAATACTGTAACCACAGGTAGGGGGTACTGGGTAAAACTGCTACACTGTTTGCAAATCCCATGATAAGAAAAGTAAAAAAAACAGTTGAATTGAATTTTACTTTCACATACTCTGTACTTAACACTTCTGATTAAACATTAAAAGTCATAATTGTAATAAAATAGTAGCAAAAACTTATAAAGGTAGATGAAAACAACTGAAATATTTGTGTACCTAATCAAAATTAATACACATGCACTATATTTCATTTAAAAGGCATGATCTTACAAAATCATAAGCAGCAAAATTATATATCAGATATTTCATATTAATTTTAGAGAAGTCTTTTTGACATCTGCAATTAGCAATGACTCTTACCACTAAGATGCTTTTCTACCTTTTCTCTGTTTAAGTCCAAATGACATGGGAAAGATCAGAACTTTATTGCTTTTGGGAAAGCACAATGAAAACTTAAAATATCAGATGTTTTTCCTTAAGTTACTAATAGTTACAATCATCATGCCAAATCACTTACTACCAAGTAGTTTTATGTTCAATACAAAGAATAGGAACTACTGCAAAATTGTGCATGCAAGCGCTTATGTGTACTTTTCAGGGCAAGAAATCACCAGACTCTCAAAAGAGCACATGACCCGAAGAAAATTAAAACTAATTTAAGAAAATTAAGTTTAGTTCTTTTTTAATTTACATGCCTAAAACAACAGTGAGTGCCTCAGGTATTTGGTGCAAATTCAAAAAATATAAACTATATTCAAAATTCAGTAAATTCATTAAAAAATATTTTGATGTCACTTTGAAAGCAGATAGGATGTCATTTTGGTTTAGCATTTCATCTGTTACTACCATATGGCATTATCATGTTCTTTATTTCTAACCTATATCCTCACAATATAATTGAATACTTAATAAAACTGCCTCAACTGTTTCAGAAGAACAAAGTGTTAATTAAATTAAATGTCATACCTCATGGCTTGAATAGTAACTCAGATAACAGTTTTAAATAATCAGTGGTTTATTCACTGTATACAGAAACTACTGAACTCTGGTCGTTTTTTTTTTTTTTTTTAAAGAACTAAGACTTATAAATTACAGATTATTACTTAAACTTGTCTGAAGGTCTTCTAAAGTATGGCTTATTAAAGACATATTTGGTAATTAAATTTAGTCTTAAGTTTTAGTTAGGATGAATGATGGAATACTTTTTCTTTTAAATAATAAACCCACAACAGTTTCAATTTTTATTTTGCCTATCTCTGTAACAGTTTTATGAAATATTAAAACCACTATATTTTCAATAAGGCCAGAGTATATAATTCTACAAGTGTATAAAGATAAATTCAAGAACATTTGCTGCACCTAAACAATAAGAAAATGAAAACATAATATTGCTCTATAGGAGACTGATAATAAATTATGGTATTTATACAATGGAAAGTTTATGGTCATTAAAAAGAATGAAATTTTAAATATGCAGATATGGGATAATCTCCCAAAATACGTATTAAAATGAACAAAGTGTGTTGCATGTTCCTGTGAGAATGTGTGAGGAGGTACGTATAAAGGTTTACGTCGCGGTAAGGAAGGCAGGCACACACAGACAGAAAAGTTCTAGAAATACAGGAAAAGACTCATCTGGCACTGCTCCTAAGGAAGACTGCAGGGGCCTGGTCCAGAAAGAAAGCACACTGTGCACTGAACTTTATACTGCACTTGTGTTTTCCACTAAAAAACACCAAAAATACCAATTTCTCTGTGCTGGGCAAGAAATTACAGTATGCATAAAAATCAAAAGAGTGCTAAAGGCAAAACACATGGAAAGTGTTTTATTCTTTTTAAATAACATTAGAAAAGTAAAGTGAATATACAAGTACCTGTCATTAGTAAATTATAAGCTTCTTGTTTGGAAATTTTCCCATGGAACCATCTTAAAAAGAAAATAAAATATGTAAATCAAAGTCTTTTTTGCTGTTAACTAAGTCAAAACTAAACGACTAACACAATACAGTTAAGTTTAATTCAAGGTGACATGTTGAAATAAATGTAATGCAATTCATCAAATGACCTCATTCCTTTGACATTACTTTGTGAATATCTGTAAACAGATGTTTTGTAAACAACAAAATATACAATGGGCTGTCTAGTATGAACTACAATTTCCATATTAATTACCAATACAAAAAATAGGATTTAATTCTGATAATGACAAATTATTATCGTAGCTAGTATTCTTTTCTTTTTATTAGGAGTGGGGAGTGGTACAGGTAGAGCCCGCCAAAACTGCCAAAAAAGATTAGTCAATTAATTTTCTCATACTTCTCTCAAAGTGAACTTCCCTGAAAGTTCTCCCTTTTCAGTCAATGTAGCAGACTGCTACTTTACAGAAAGCCAGAAAATAAGATTGAGTGATGAGAAAGAGTAGATATCTGTTTGAGCTAATGGCCTATCATATCAGATCGCTAGAATATTTTATACTCTGATACTTAAGACTTTAGAAAATGTTATAGAAGGCATTATAGCAAAAATCTACTGCATATAATGTATTTAAATAATTTACCTCAATAAAATGATACATCTGGAATTAAAAAATTAATTACTAGTAATTAGTTAAAATCTCTCATGTACCAGAAGGACTATTATCTATCTTGCCAATTAACACATGTATGTTAATACCAAGCTGACAATATATTCTCAGGGTCTACTATAGTATTTTAATTTCCAACCTGTTCTTTTCAGTCATGATTAAAAATAATACTGTAAAATTAAGACATATAACTGCCCTAAAATCCAATGTTACAACTTTAGAGGCTGTTCACCAGTTTTAAATTATCCACATGATTATGGGTCAGAGTATAAAATGAAACTGGATTTTTCTCTCTTCACATGAATAAAATGTTAAATGTTTAAATCCTCTTTTTGATTTTATTCTAACAATTAACTCACTAATTCAGATTCCCTGAGGCTCCCAATGCTAATTATGAATAATATAAAACAAGTATACAATATCTGGAATAGTCCAGGTTGCCCTAAAAGGCAGTAAAGTTCCATACTGCATTCAAGTACGGCCGAAACGACCATTTATTACAATGCCAGAACAAGATTTCTGTATTCTAGGGGAGAGATGATTAGATGACCTTGAAGGCCTATCCTATACTTCTATAGCTAGAATAAAAGAGAAAAGGGGAACATAAAGGCGGGGGTGGGGTGGGGTATTGGGCAACTAATGGCGTTTATACAACAAATCAGCAATACCGCTTTCTGAAAGGATTAGATCAGAGTCTCCTCACTGAGAGATTTACCACCTATATGTAAAATGAATCTATTTCAAGCACATGGTTTGTACCAATAACAGAAAAATGGGTCTGTGACCTCAGGGAAGACCTCTTTTTAGTAAGAAAAAGGAACATAAATACTGTATAACTATAAAACAAATGTAGAAAATATAATAAAGCACTGTGATAGGTACATGCTGAGGGCATTTTTGGAATAACAGAGCACCAATTCTGTAGGGTGTGTAAGGGAGAAGATAACAGAAGACTTGCTGGCAAGAGTGATAAATGAGTTAAGTCTCTAAGTAAGAATAGGCATTAACCAACACAACAGAGGGGAATTCTGGCCTAGGAAGTAACTTGAGCAAAGGAGAAAAAACAGTGATACACATTTGAAGATCTACAAGCTGGAGAGGTGGAAATAAAACTAAAAATGACAAGAGATGGGACTTGTAAGGAAACAAGGGCTGGATCAGGAGAACTTTTCAGACTCTGCTACGGTAGAAAATCAGACAAGAATTTTCAGTGAAAAGTAATACAATCAGATACATGTTTTAGGTGTTTTAGCTGTTGGAAGAAAGGATTTGAGGAAACTAAAGTGTCAAGCAAAACCAACTGGGAGGTGCTCATTACATCAAAGGAATACAGCTAGTTATACCTTCTGTTTAGTCTCAAAGAGCACTCCGGGATGTTAATGAGGATGCTCTACTGCCAGTCAACACCTTAAGAAGTTACAGGGAGCTGACAAATACATAAAATAAACCAACAATGCAAATTTATCTTATGCTAAATACCAAATGAGTAGAAAATAATGAAGTTTCAGAAAATGGAAAAATCACAATGATATTAAATTATTTAAAGAAAAAAGATTTCCCAATGCCAGTGAGAGTTACAGTTTACACTTAGAAAACTGGACACAGCTTTAGATATTTACTGGTATTTGACCTCTTTTTTTCCCCTTTCAAAAAGAATCCATGGCATTATTTTAAGAGATACAAATCTACATTTCTCGCTTCTCTTGGAAATCAGGAGGCTTTCGTTAACACTAGACCCCTAAACTTTGACACATCAATTAGTGCACGCACCTCCCTGCAGGCAAACACTGGCTAGCTTTGACTTCCTGTGTGTATGTGCTCAGTCGCTCAGTCGTGTCTGACTCTTTGCGACCCCGTGGACTGCAGCCCACTGGGCTCCTCTGTCCATGGGATTCTCCAGGTAAGAATATTGGAGTGGGTTGCTGTTTCCTCCTCCAGGGGATCTTCCTGACCCAGGGATTAAACCCACATCTCCTGCATTGCAGGCAGATTCTTTACCCACTGAGCCACCTGGGAAGCCATTGACTTCCTAGCCTTCCCTAATACAAAGAATGAATGTTAGTTTCCATTTATCACATTTGCATTATATAAAAAATTAGAGTAGGGAAATACTGTAATAGAAATTACAGTAGGGAAACAGTTCCATGTACCTTAATTTCTATCAAAGAGGGAAAATGAGAAAGATTAAGATTATTGTAATTTGAGAAAAATGGGAATACATACACCTGACTCAGTTCATCTGCTTTCATTATCTGTATGCATCCTCCAACAATAATTAGAATTTGTAACTCCCCTCATAGGTAGTGAGAAGACCTCAAACTAGTACAATCAACAAAGTACAATCTCACTGATGGAGCCTACCTTAGCAGATACATAGAACAATAAGGAAAATGAACTCAGAAAATATCTCATGCTTCACTTAAAGAAGAGTGGACACTAAATTAGATAACTGAAAGCACAGTATCTGGCTTAATGGTTTCATGTTCTAAGGGTTAGAACAGAATAAACAAACACTTGAGAAGCAAGTCTTCAATGCCACCCGTAATTGCCAACAGGAAGGTAAGAAAAAGTATTCCCCTGAAAACATTAGAAGATTAACAGTCAGTTAAAATAATATGAATAAAACAGAATTGGGATTAAGAGGTAAGGTCTTTAAAAGAAAATATATATACAAATAAATATCAAATGGGATGAGAAGGACACTTAGAAAGATCTTCAAGGACACATAAATTAGAGCACAGCCGACACCCCATGAGGAACGATGACCTGTAAGAGCAACTAATAAGGGAAAAATGCGGCAAGCAGTAAGTGTAGTAACACACGGCCTTTGAATTAGTGCTTATAAGATACTTAAAATCTGCCTTTAAAAAATTATAAAAACAAAGTCCTTGAAGAATCTTATTAATATGATAAAGAATTGTAATTCAGGGGAAAGTTCTCTGACTTTAAAAAAACAAAACAAAAACTGAACTATAAAGTACATAAAAGATATGGCAACAAAAAGAAATACTAAGAAGTAATCAACAAGAAAACAAAGTGTGAGAATTATGATATTTATAATGTTTTTAATGTACTGTTTACTGTTAATCAAAAAGTTGTTAGTTTGGTGATCTAAGAGCTGTATGTAGGTATAAGACACGTTCATTATCACTAGGTCCTTAAGAAAACAGAAATCAATTCTTGGGTCAAATAAAAATATATTTTTAAGTCAGCTCAAAAAATATCACTTTTCTTCTAAAACGTTTTTAGATCAAAAGTTTTCCAATTAGTAATTGTACAGTATATTTTTTCCTTTTAATAATTAACACAAACTTACATTTTTCCTTCATGTGGATCTTCTTCCCGGCCCTAAAGGGGAAGACATTAAAACAGTATTTTATGTAACTATTAATATATTTTTGATAAAATTAATAAAATTGTATCTTCAAATATATCTACACCCCGACCTTCATATTTATTTATGTATATACAGGAAAAGCTGTTTCTGTTTATGAAAAGTCTTTTCAAACCTCTTCCCCTTAGTCCCTCTCTCTCTCTGATTATTCTAATCCAGGCACTTTTCCTTCCTTTTCTTAAAACTATTAACAGTAGCCCAACTAGTGTAACTACCTCTGTGCCCCACACCACTCCAATATGGAGTCATCAGTTTCAACTTCAACTCCGCCCTGCATTAAGAAACACCAAACAAAACAAAAATAAACAAATTTTAAAAATTAGACCTTTAACACTTCTCTACCCGCTACAATTCCTCACTTTACAACCAGAATCCTTTATCATATGATTCAAGTGTACGTTTCCTATCTCACTTCTCTTTAGGTGTCTATATACCGTAACCATGGTATATAGAAGCCCATAAACTGCCTCTGTGGTAATCTACATTCTCCCACCACTGTAGTTTGTTCTTTTTCACTTAGAATGCCCTTTCCACTCACTACTTTCCTAGCTATTAGTTAAACCCTAAACTGTGTAGGCAGGATCTCTCAAACATAGTGCCTACTCTATAACACTGCATCCCTAAAACATAAATATGAACTTTTACTCAGAATAGAAAAGACATCTTTCATCATCTCTTGAACTTTACCTTACTCTATTAGATATTGCTATCATATACTGGGTGATATAAATTTCATTATCGTGGCTATAAGCATCTTAAGACCTTAGTCATTCTTTGTTAATACCAACTACCACCAAACCACTAGCACAAAGCTGGGCATATAATTTTCACTAGTATCTGTGGAACTGTAGTCCTAAATACCCAGCCAGTATACTGTGGCGTCAAGTTTCCATTGAATAAAAAAGGTAGGAATAGGAAAATGGACTAAGTATATGTAGATTTATTAATACTTCTCTCAATTTGGTCCTCACTCAAATATCGAACCAAAGAAAAATCAAACACTTGCTAAATGCCTTCTATACTACAAAACACTAAAAAAAAAAAAAAGACATAAAAACAAAATGCATTATTTTCTCACCCAGAGAGAGTTAATCTCTACATGAGATTTTTACAGAATAAATTTATTTTACAATGTAATGGGATACAAAGTTAACAAGGTGCTATGGAAACACAGGAAGAACAATTTAGTCTCAGAAAGCATAAAATCTCTCTGAAAGAAAAAAGGCAACATCTGAGCTAAACTGAGAGACAATCAGATTTCCCAAATCAGTCCAGCAGGGTAAGAGTGTCAAGGAAGACGGAAAAGAACAGGCAGAGAGACAGCCATTCATTCAGCAAACACTGACTGATTGCCTCTACTGCAAGGCATTATTCTGTTCAATGGCGACATATCACTGAATCAGAGACAAAAATCCTCAGAGAGCTTATATTCTAGAATTAAGACATAACAGGACAAATGTGTTTGGCGAATGGTAATTAAAATTAGAATGTCATAGTGGAAAATCTCTCAAATCTAACCACCAACCACATGTCTGAAATCTAGATAATCACCAAATGGCTCTTTAACCTTCAAGGATTAACTATGTCCCAATAAGGACCATTATGAAAAATCATCCTAAATATTGGAGAAAAACTGTAACTTTGATTTGGATTATTCCACTACTAATTCAAAGTATGACCATATTCATTTTTAACAGCCACATCACATCGTTAACTCATATTGGGCTATTAACTTGTTCTTTTTTTTCTTTCCTTTTATGTTAGGTCATGTCTCCTTATCTCAAACTGGATTTTTTTTTCCTGTATTCATCACATAATTTTCACTTATCCTTATTAAAACTTGTTTTGTTAAATTTGACCCAGAGTCCCAAGAGCTTGAAAGAAAAGTTTAACTATACTTCAATTCCTTTAAATAATCAACATAATGAGGGTAGGTGTGTTACAGCAGGAAGAAAATTCAACATACTATGAAGAAACTTTTTAGTAAAACTAATCTAGATAATAAGATTCTTCATTTTGAACACGCCTTGCCCATAGAGAATAAATACCTCTTCTGCTGTAGAATACAGAATTCTAATCTAGCTAATCCCAACTCTTCTACCTAAGTAACGATGTGACTATGAGTATGGAACGTATCATACCATTTCCTCAACTCTTCCCACTTTTCCTCAGTATGTTTTACTTCTACATATCAAGATCTGGCTGCCAGAATAGGCAGACAAGAGAATTAATAGCAAAGAAAAATATTCTCCACTGCCGTCCTCCTGGAACAATAATCAGAGCACAGGTTTCAGCATATTACCAGGTTCAAGGCATAAATTAAAAATAGTCACTCTGAAGGTTGTGGAAAGAATAACAGAAAACCATTCCATCCTGCTGGACAAATCCAAATGAGTGAATTCCTAAACTATAATATAATGTTTAATATGTTTCGGTGATACTGAATACTGTATTTGAAGTGCAAATGCTGCTTGAATGCTGATCTGTATCTAGAAATGCATACGTAGAATTATTTATACTGTGTCTAAGACTGCTGATAATGTACTTTGTGATGACACTGAAAACAAGTCAAATATTCAAAATATAAAGCCATGTGATAATATACATGTAATGTAACTAAATTTCTCCAAGGTTACTAAAAAATTATACATATATTTGGGCGATAAAGAATTTGAAAGCAAACACGTGCAACCATTTGAGATTACACAGTCAGTCTGACATAACATCATTTATGAGGAAGACCAAGAAGACTTTTAAAAAGGGATACAAACAAGCACAAACGTTAAAATTTTTAATTCTAGAAACTCATTAAAACTTTGTGAAAATTGGCAGCTACAGAATGATTTGGTTAACTTGGATATGCTCTTTACAAATAAATAGCATTTACCAATAGTAAATGCATTTTAATGAAAAATTACTTGCACTTATGAATTAAGGTTTTTCATAAAAGAAATATATCTTTACCTGACTTCCCTGATTATGGGCAAGTTTCAAATTTAAGAAGTATTTAAAGTTTTAAGAAGGAGAAGAAAAAATAAAACTTACCACCTCTTCTACTAAGTCTTCAACAATAAGACCTTGTTCATCTGTTCTTAGATTTGTAACCCACATCCATCCATCTTCTAATTCGTTATGAACAATGAACATATCTCCTTTTAAGAAACTGAAAACAGTAATTATGAAGTTATCAAAATTAAATGAAATTTTGAAACATGGCAATTTATGTGATCATATACCACACCACAGAGATAATACTATAAAAATGCAAGGGGTTAAAGTCAAATACCCTAGATTTTTGTTCTGTTTCTGTCATCATTTACATGTAAAACTTTGAAGATTCTTGTAAACCTGAATCTTAATTTCACCATGTGTAAAATGCGTTTAATAATGGTAACTGTACTATCTATATCATTGGATTATTATTAGACTCAAACTGGAATTTATGTGGACAGTAATTATACATATATTACAGCTTTGGAGGTGTAACTACAAGAAAACTGAACTTTAAAATTTAAGTTTCAATGTTATTACTCTTTCAAAAGTAGGTTAAACTAAAATTATAAACATAAACATGAACTCATTCCACATACACAGGTTACTTTATAAAAAGTTGACTTTAAATAAGCATAATTAGCCTTATCACACAGATGCTTATGAAACTAACATTTTTCTCATTAAAAAAAAAAAGTTTATTTAATTCACTCAGCTATCCATGGTCCAACAAGTACAGCACTCTTTCTCCAAAAGTGGAACCAAGTGGTATGAAAATGCATGCATGCTTTTTCTGTCATCAATATTCTAGTGGAGGGATATATATACACACACACACACACACACAATATAGTTTACTTTCATTGTTGTCTAGATGTTTTCAGTCTTTACCCAATCGCAGAACTAAAAAATTGTTAATGTATTTCATCATTATAAAACCCATTAATAATTCCTTGAACTTTTCCTTTTAGGCTTGAACAAATGCTTTTGAGTGATTAAGATTTTAAGATTGGATGCTACCACTAACCCTGTATCTATATCCTTATCTGTCATATATATGTAATTATTTAATCAAATTTTCCTTTCAGTCTTAATAGTCAAACCAAATATTCAAACTTAATACAAACCAAAGTTGTAGTACGTAAATCTCTTCTCGTGTCTTTGAAAACTTTTTCTCTAGACTATCTGAAGCTTCATGGTTACTTGGAGTAGTATCATGCTTGAAATACACTCTTTTTGAATAAGCACAGAATACTGCATTCTACCTTGATTCTAAAGGTATTAACAGTGACCAATATTTTACTAGCTGAAAGGTGGCAGACATAACCACTTAGCCAAATAAATTGTTCTTTTCCAGAACCAAACAGATACATTAAGAAAATAATCGTGAGTAAGTAAAAAAGGAGTGCATATGGACAAGAAGTCAAAGAGAAATAAGAAATGTCATGTTTCATTTTTGGTCAAATGCAGTCATAAGAGGTTTTAAGTTGTTTACTTCTTTTATTGCTGTTATATTACCAACTTTTTATGATAAAAAAACAATGAAAATAAAAACTTTACTAGCACCTAATAAGATAACATAATCCTAAAATTCATTATGTATTATTTTGCATTTTTCTTCAAAACAGAATAAAGTGCTTTATTAAATTTTATTTATCTTCAGATGTTTTTCCTTGGGAAAAAAACAACAACTTCTCAGTTATTTGTGTGTGTTAGTTGCTCAGTCATGTCCAACTCTTTGCAACCCTATGGACTGTAGCCCACCAGGCTCCTCTGTTCATGGGATTTTTCAGATCTCTGCACTGCAAGCAGACTCTTCACTGTCTGAGCCACCAAGGAAGCCCTCTCAGGTATACACAAACTTAAAAAGACTCACAACTTCAAACATATTTATGACATTCTAATTCATGTTTAAATTTTCACCTTCCTAAATCAGAAGTATTCAACTTTGGAAGGTCTCTCAGGACCCATTTACACTTTTAAAAATTGATACCCTAATAGGTTTTCTCATTTATTCATTTACATGAATTATATATCTATTGATGTTTACCATATTAGAGTTTAAAATGTAAATATTTAAAAATATTTATTAACTCTTTTAAAATACTAACATACCCCATTATCATGATAATACAAAAAGTAATTATAATTTTCACATGTTCAGTAAGCATATTATTGTCTTGCATTTTTGTACATGTCTGGCTTAACTGAAAACTACGGGATTCTCCTATCTGTTTCTGTATTCAATCTGTTGCTATATAGTTTTTTTGCTTAAAGTATATGAGGAAAATCTGGCTTTATACAAATATGTAGCCGTGAAAGGGATGAGTATATTAATTGCCTTTCAGATAACTATAGATATTCTATGACATTAAACCTAAAACTTGACAGCAGTACTTTTTTAGAGATTGATTATAATGTGGAATCTTAAACTACGCATCTATGAACTTTCTGTACCAGTCCAATAACATCTACTGGTCTGTTTTACCCTTTGAGTAGATCTTTTGCCCAGCCATAATTTGGTAACCTCATGCATTGATCACTTAGAAAATACTGTTTCACTGAGCTGTGCAGATCCATCTGGATACAAATATGTTATACAGTATCAAAACATCACACTCTATTGAAGAATCACCACCAATGTTGTCAGAAAAGTCATGAAGTATCTAAGAAGCTGTCAAACTCCTGATGGCAAATATAGGGTATCCAAAATTCTAATTTTTCCCTGAAAGCTCAAACTGTCATTGGCAACAAATACTGTCAGTTATTCCTCTTTAAAAAAAGGTCAGATACTCAAGTCTGAATAACCATAATTTGCCTGTCAGTTATTCTCTCAGGTGAAAATGGTGTGCACAAAAAAGGTAGCGAAAACATTGAACTCTAATACACAGTAGAGGTGCTGTGTGAATATGTCCCATCTCATCACAAAGATATTAAAAAGATATGTAGCCAAAGGTTGAGATTTACAAAATAAATATGCTTTCGTATCTCACCAATAACAGTCATAAGTGAAACCAGTGATTTTATTTAACTGCAAGTGTGGGGCAGTGAAAAACACTATATATTTGTTCCACTATCTTGATTCGTGCTAAGGCACCAACAGTTTTACTGTCTTTGGCTTTTAGTACCTTCCAAAAGTTATCACCACATTTTAAATGCTGCTGTTGATTTCTATGAGAAGCTTTAACTCAGGGCCAGTAATTATTCAAAGTAGCCTTAACATTTTACAAGTAAGAAACAAACCAGAAAGCTGGTAGCTTACAGAAAAATACAGATAATTTGATAATTGATTATCAAATTATATAGTAAATTTGCTAATTATCAACTCATATAATAAATCAAATTATACAGACATAATAAAAATAAACTATAAATTATATAATAAAAACAAAATTTACTATGTTCTATAGTTTTATAACATTAATAACAATAAAATTATTCACTTATAATGTAAAATAAAAATTAAATCACTTGAGTAACATTTACAGATGAGGCATAAATGTCATGTAATACAAATTAAAATAGAGTACTGAATATAACAGCCCTCTCCTTACTCTGTAAGATAGTCTAATAAAAGCTAAGTTATTTCTCCTGTCATCTTCACTGTGGCTTCTCTGATCCAAATCCACAGTCTGAACAGATAAGCCAACACAGGGAGACAGGAATAATGGACATAACATTAAGGACATGCTTTGCTGGATGCTATTTCCTCAATTTCCAAAACCTTCCTAGTCCAAGAGCTACAAATTTTCAAAGTCTTTCAAATGCCTATAAATGAAAATATATTATAAAATACCTTATTTCATCAGTGTCTGGTACTTTTGTGTAAGGGAGAATGGCTCGGACACGCCTTCTATCTTCTACTGGCTAGAAACCATAAAAAAATTGATTTACAGAAGAAAACTTTTCTATGTCAAAGTCAAATTGGGTATGTCCACATAAAAAGTCAATAAAAATCCACATGATAGAATCCTAGGATCAAACTAATTTTTATTGGGGCTCTAAAAATACAAATCCTAGAAATGCTCATCTTGTTGTGTTTTTGTTTTTACAAAATTCTTTTAACAGTATAACCAATATGGTTTTAACCAGGTATTATGAGTTATCACTTAATTTTAAATAAACTGCAGAACATATAAAGTAACCTTTCTCCAATAATACACAAGACATTTCAGAATCTTAGAGCAACTTCAGCATTAGTACTATGATATCAGTAATTACTCCGCATTTACTAAGAAATATTTGTTAGGGTATCATCATACCGTATGATAAAAAATCTAGTAAACACAAAGTAAAATCACTCTTTTTTAAAAGAAGTTGCCAATTTTGCTTTGACACTACAACCAGAATTAAATCTTTAATTATATAATAAACATCATGAGAAACTGAACAACAGCTAATCCTATTAGTAAAGTGAAATAATAAAGTTTTGAAAGACATTTTACTTG
This sequence comes from Capra hircus, assembly GCF_001704415.2. Classification (NCBI taxonomy): domain Eukaryota; kingdom Metazoa; phylum Chordata; class Mammalia; order Artiodactyla; family Bovidae; genus Capra; species Capra hircus. The sequence goes on from NC_030814.1 coordinate 23,594,599, forward strand.
CCTCTGGTGGTGCAACTGGATAAAGCAGTTTTTCTCCTTTAAGCAAACAGGAAACATGACTGTAATAACCTATTAGGTCTGACAGAGAAGAAAAACGTCTTCCACCAATGTAGTAATCTCCACACATAGCAATAATCCTATTTGTACAGGAAAAAAAAATACAATATAGAAAAACCTTTATAGTCAATTTTTAAGACCAAGTTCCATAGAAATTAGAAATCTGTAATTCTCATACTTTTCCTTTCCCTGCATCCCTGTAGTAAAATACCACTTATTAATACCTTCACCATATGCAAGTTACTTGATGCTATTTCTTTTTGAAAAGATATATGCATACATTTGAAATGAAATACATATCTGACTTATAAACCTCAATTACTTAATTCATTAAAATATTTATAAATCCATCCTCAGGTACCTCTCCTTACTTTTCATATTTAAGACAAAAGAGCAATTTTAATAATTTTCTTAGGCTAAAAGTAGCTTACAGAGCTCTTGAAATATTTAGAGTATAATAATTTCACATTCCACATGTGTGATGATGGTACTTTTAAAGTATATTTTAAAATCTAAAAATTAAGGGCATATAAACACTTTATTATCTAACTTTACAGGCACTAGATGATTTTTTTCAACATCTCCCATAAAAATGAAATCAAAGACAATACTATATATAAATATATTGATACAGACTTTTATAGCTGTACTTGAAAATCCAGACACCTGTTTAACTGAATGAACGTCTAGAAAGAGTTCAGAACAGAGAAGGTAAAATGAAGTAAAGGGCACTTTTAAAATACAGTTTCTGCATTTTCTATTACTCAGTGATCTGAAAGTATACATTGCCATTATTTCTGCTTTACCAAAGTTTCTTTGTAATTCTTTGTACTTTAAAAGCAGTAACTATATTTATGATCAGCACAAAAAAGTCCAATAATACTGTTTGTAAACAAAAATGTAAGCATTAATAATATCTATTCTAAAACACTTATTAAATCATTTAATTGAAAACACATTTCTTTATCCATTATTTAAATGCCACTAAAGCAGGTATACTTATGAATACTACAGCAAAACAGCTATAGGATGTGGCCTCATAATAGGAATAAAGACTTACCTAAAATGGTTGACAACGTTCGTCTGGCTAAGAAAGGAAAGTACAAAGGACCCTGGCCTCCGATCACTCTCTCTTATAAGGTAACTGCCGGACTTCCCTGCTTGCCTGAGGCGTTCTTCTGCTATAGTTCTATCAAGTTTTCCATGATACCACCTAAGAAAGAAAGTTGAAACATTAGAATAAAAACAGAAACCATAAAATTACTATTGGTAATTGAAAAACATACTACGACAGACTTTGCATACCTACATGTAACAAACATTTACATTTTACTCTGAAACATTCATTCCAATTTTAACTCAATTATTTTTAATTTCCTAGTCTCTCAAAAATAATGAACTCATTTACTCATTTTTCAATCTGCTGTATAAGCCCAGGCTTAACCAAACACCTCACATATTCACCTCTTCTACTATTTTAGCCCATCTCTCGAACCCCTAGAACTGTCTATCTGTTCAAGATACAAACACTTCTTACAATCAAATGGTTAATTAGAAAAATAAGAGTAAGATGGACAAATGGAAATGATACTGTCTAAAGGCTACTATTCTCATTTTCCATTTCATTATGAAACTGGTTATTTCCTTTTGTCTTAAGATGATCCACTCCATAACCACACATTTGAACTCTTCAAATGTAACAAACAGGTCGAAAATAAATAACAACTTTGTCTATTTTCCTGCTCTCAATTTAACTATCTTCTACCTACCATACTACTAGATAATCTGCTTAAATGACTGGCTACAACCCTAGCATCATCCACACTACCAGTCTATGCCTATAAAAGCCACATGGATTGATATAAACAAACTGGAATTTTCATATAAGCATAGTAACAAATCTACAAAGTAACTGTTATAAAATATTTTTACACTTTCACTCTATTAGTCATCCAAATTTATTCTTGGTACTTATAGTCTTAACTTGAAACACTGAGAGGAAAACAATAAACATTTACATTAACAATACACTGACATTACCTAGCCATAAATTGACAGTCAAAACTATTATAGTACTATTGACTGCTTCTGTAAGCTTGATGTAGTGAAAGTTTACGATTCTTGACTTGTTTATTTAAAAAAAAAACACTTAAAACTTCTCAAAAGTTATTTTTAATTTTCTTCTAAAACCCAACCTATTTATTTGAAAATTTGTTTATAAGACAAAATAATGAAAAAACAGTCATGGAGTTTCACTGTAACTTAACAGGAAAAAAACAATTGTAAACCATTAGTATTAGAGGAAGAAGCAGAACAAATCAACACTGCATTCCTCTAAATTCTTAGCCTTCATTTCAACCATTCTTTGAGGCTACTGACAAGTAAATTTAACTATTAAGATCTGTGTTTTTTAAAGTCTAATAGGAAAAGCTTGGACCAATGATCATTTAAAGCTCTTTGAAAAGCTAAAATTCAATTACAGATGATCAGAACAAAATTTTGAAATTCCAGTCTCAAAGTTTATTTAGCTGTGAAAATACATGGTTCAACTTTGGAATGTCAAACAGGTACATTCCTTATTACCTGAAGTAGTGGCGTTAACACAGAGAGCAGATTTATTTTTTGTTCAATAAAGACAAAATTAAGGACAGTTTAAACAATGTATTTTTATGTACTTGATATTTGTTAAATTTCTGTTGTGTTTTAAGGAAAACGTCAAAATTAAAAGATTTTTTTAATCTCATTTTGTGAGCTCACTATAAAATGATACATGGAGGTTCACAAGGCATTACACAATCCTACACTATAATAAACCACTAACTAAAGACTTATATCTGTGAGTTTCAGATTTTACATCTAAGTACTTTCTGTAAGATTCTGGCATTCGAACAGGTATTCAGTTCAAGACAGAGACTTAAAACTAAATAAACAACTTTTGTTTCCTGATTATTAGTAAGTCCCTTTATGCAAAAATCCCTTAACTTTGAACACATTAGATAAAACATGTCAATTCTTGATTACGACTATAACAAAATTACAGGCATATGAGCATATATGGAATTGAATGTGATTCTCAAAAGAGTTCAAACATTATACTGCTACAAGTCTCTGAGGTTCAAGGAAAAAACCTGAATGGTCTTACCCAGAAAACTTAGAATTTCTTGATCTATGTTCACTTCAAATTATCAAGATGAATCATACTAACAAGAATATTTTAACTGCATCTGCAAAGGTAAGATGGTTGCAATGGCACCTCTAAATGTCTTCAAAAGAGATTAAATGGACTGGTGAGACTAGGACTTACCAGAAACCTCCATAATCATGGTCAAGTCTCTAAACTCTGTACCTCATTACCATCACTTGTAAAAGGGGGGAAATAACCTTCATCTCAGCCTTAAAATATATTAAATATTTGTCCTAAACTCCTTCAGAGAAATACATAAAAATGAAAAAGCACTACACACGCTGTATAGGCACATAATAACTAACTTCACAGAAGGTTGCACAGTATTATAAATACACACAAAATTTGATACACATAAACAGTGTACACAGACTACAAGACTAAATCAACGTCATCAATGAAAATCTCAAATTTTATACTAACTGACTGCTTAATTTGTGGATCACCTAAGCCTCAGTTATCTTCCTATCTTCCAGTCTTGTTTATTCTCCATCTAATTTTGGGAAGAGGACAGGAAATACCAATCTTTGTTTCTACTAAAATACTGATTTTAAGAGGAAATTTCTTTTCCCAAAACATCTCTTTGAACTTTACAGATCACACATATTAATTGATACTGGAATACTCTCATTCAACTCAATCCTAGACTTCTAGAAGCCTTCAAATAGCCTCATTCCGCCCCAATGTGGATATATTTTTTGGAGGGATAGTAAAGACAATATGCATTTGAGATACTGTAACTTAAATTTGCCTAATACTTTAATAGTAAAATATCTAATGTTCTCCTAGTTAAAAGTAAGTTATACCTCTCTCGTGTTCTGTCTCTCTTTTAAGGAAGATTTGAAAAAGAAACAGCAGGAAATTTAAGAAGTAAATATGTTTTTCTCAGCTAGTTTTGCCATTTTTTGTTAAGAAATCTTACAAGCAGACATAGTAGACACTACACAATCACTGTATCTAAGATAAAACATCCGAGATAAAACATATTAAATAAGTTAACTAGAAAAGACAAGTTGCCCAAGCTATAGGTTCATCTTATTTCTAAATCAAGAATCACATAAATGTTTTTATAAACGCATGTTTTACACTGGTGCAGTATGTTCAAGGGATTTTGGAGCAGCTAATGAGGTAGAATAATAAAGAAATCTGTACCATAAGAAAGCAACCTGGTGTGAATATAGACAGACACTTAACTCAAACTATTAAACTAACCGGGCAATACTAAATGGAAACTGTCTACTACAGTAGAAAACAATTAGAATAGCACTATCAACAAACATCCTTCGTCTAAAAAGGAAACTACACTGAAGCTCCCAGCAGGTCACTTTTACTTTCCACTACGCAATTATACCTCCTAGTTATGCCACTGACAGGCACCAAAGTTCTCAGAGAGAAGCATATGCAAAAATCTAACTGCCAAAACCTTTGTCACCTCAATCACCTGGAATGCTGTGTGCCTGGTCATATCACGAACTCAAGTTTTTCCGTAACTCTCAAAGTTACGGAATCAGATTTTCTCACACATGCTGTCCTTTCTGAAATTAAATTGGTTATTTCAGACTGGTAAGACATAAACTAAAAACATATGCTAAAACTACTATAAACCTCCTGCAACTTCCATTTCCTCTTAACACATTTCTTACAGTTGTACAGTGTAAGCTGGTGGTTAACAAAAATAAATGGACTTTTTAAAGGGAAAAGTAAAGATACCTTCCAGTAAATGATTTTATTCAGTCTTTTTTTGCCCCATATCACTATGCAGACAGACTAAAATCTGGTCACTAGAAATTCACTTGAACAATCACTAGACTAAGTCTAAGAGGTGTAGTATCCTTAGACCAACTATAGTAAAATTAATATTCATGTGTATGTTTGACCTCTTGAGTATTCTTGTACGTTCAGGCAAGTAAGCAGTATGTGTGTGTCTATGCAGCTAGTTGTATATCTCATATTAAATTAGCTCTATTTCCTTTTGACACAGGTGACATATTTACAGGGTTTTGGACCTAGAGGTTTAAGTTCTGGAGAATTATTTTTAAGGAAACAGCACTATTATATATTCACAAATTCAGTTTACTGACAGACTGATCCTCCTAAAGTGAAAGAAAGTGAAGTCGCTCAGTCGTGCCCGACTCTTAGCGACCCCATGGACTGCAGCCTACCAGGCTCCTCCGTCCATGGGATTTTCCAGGCAAGAGTACTGGAGTGGGGTGCCATTGCCTTCTCCAATCCTACTAAAGGTAGGACCAAATAACATGATGCTTATGCAATCAAAAATTTACAGTGAAGTGCACTCAACCAAGATAGTCTCGTTCTCACTAACCGAACTCCGATCACCTCAAAAAAACAAATAATGAAAGGTAGAGAGAGCCACACCATTTCCAAAAATGCTGTACACTAATCAAACATGTTAAAGAGATTTTTTTAAAGTAACAAAAAAAAAAAAAAAGAAAGGAAAAGCATAATACTTACTGGCCGGAGACTAACAGTTCCTACCTCACATCTTCCAGCTATTATATCTGTGGAATTTCATTTATCAGAAAACTACCATATTTTACAGTCTAGTTTTCCTTAGAACTTCAACAATTATTGTTCATGCCAGTAACTAAGAACATGAAATAGGGGCAACAAAATGAGATTAGCGACCATCTGGTCCAATGAATGCATTACTGTAACACAGCTGTAAACTATCTTGAAGGGCAGTTTTTCTTCTTAAAAATACTTTAAAAAAAATTTCACAATGTTCAGTCTAAAACTTTGGAGGGTATGGTGATTCAGTGGCTACCTACTGTAATTACAACATTTCTTAACCTGTATTTTAAGATACATCTTTAAAATACCAAGTCTGAAGTTTAAACGCAAACTTTAGTCTGGCATGGTCTTTAGTCCATGGCCAACAAATATGCACCAAGCATTGTGCTACATGGTAGAAAAACAAGTTAACACCACTATGTGTAACTTTATGGTTTTTGATCTCGAGGAGAATACAGACAAAACAGGCAATGGTAATCTGATACAGCAAGTACTAGAATGTGGGGGCAAATGGAAAACTTCAGTTTTAGCATTTTAGTGTGCACCTTCTGAAAAAAACTGATGGCTAAATGGAAACCTACAAGGTAAGGAGCAACTAATTCAGAGAAAGCAAAGGACTGAGAATGGGAGAAAGATGTCACAGGCAGAGGGAAAATGTAAAGGCAAGCTAAGGCAAAAAAAAGCTTATATACAGATATGGGAACATGAAAATATTTTAAACTTTCAAAATATACTTTGCAAGTCTAACTCTTATCAGATAATATGGAAAGAATATAACCTCCTGAATTAGAAGAGACTTCAGACCTCACTTGTTGAACTTTCTCGGTACCTCAAAGAGGATCTCAAAGAACATTTTAAAAGTTCAAAATATTCTCAGATCTATCCACTCATCTGCTCTCAGCAATAATCGCCTGGGCTGAGGATATCAGAATACGTCACTCAAAGTTCTCCACTGCGAGTCCATTACTCTCTCCTATATGCCCCCTATAGGGCTTCCCTGGTAGCTCAGCTGGTAAAGAATCCCCCTGCAATGCAGGAGACCCTGGTTGGATTCCTGGGTCAGGAAGATCCCCTGGAGAAGGGATAGGCTACTTACTCAAGTATTCTTGGGCTTCCCTGGTGGCTCAGAATGTAAAGAATCCGCCTGCAATGTGGGAGACCTGGGTTCGATCCCTGTGGGAAGATCCCCTGGAGGAGGGTATGGCAACCCACTTCAGTATTCCTGCCTGGGGAATTCCCCATGGACAGAGGAGCCTGGAGGGCTACAGTCCATAAGGTCACAAAGAGTCGGACACGACTGAATAACAAAGCACAGCACATACGTCCCTTATATCCCAAACAATTACCTTTATTCATTCAACAAAAATTTAAACACCTACCATGTTTAGGCACTGTTTTAGACAGTTTTCCTCCCTATGCTTTTTCAAAATATGCTTCCTATTTAACATTTTTTTAAGGAGATGAAAAGATAATGCAACTGAGCCAAAGGTCATCCTACATTTTTATTTTCTATGGGTTTCTGGTCTTTATTTCCTCAGAAATTTCTATTTCTCTATTCTCACTCATGGAAATATCTGAATCTCTTCAGCTCAAAGTATAACTTCTGTGATGATTCCCAGATTCTTCTAAGGCTGACTCTCCTGTTAAGCTTCTGTGTTACCAAGTACCTTCTAAGAAGTTCCAACTTAAGGTGACTCTGCGTGTATGGGCACATGTGCATGCACTCAATCGTGTTTGACTCTTTGCGACCCTCTTGACTATAGCCCACCAGGCTCCTCTGTCTATGGAATTTTCCAGGCAACCCTAGAGTGGGTTGCCATTTTCTACTCCAGGGGATCTTCCTGACCCAAGGATCAAACTCATGTCTCTTGTGTCTCTTGCACTGGCAGATGGATTCTTTACCATTGCATCACCTGGGAAGCCCTAAGGTGACTATAGGTCAGCAGCTATGCTTAAGCAAACATATACATCCACACACCCCTTCTGCTTTACTCCTCTATACTGTTAATGGCAACAGCATCTTTCCAAGCGTTTAGACTCAAAACTTCAAAAGCAAAACTGATTCCTTCCAATTTCTCTTGCCATAACACTTCTGCCAACTTGCGAACTGCATCTCCAACATCACTGGAGTTGCAACATGCAAACTATTCTCTAGTTTTCCATTTCCTCTATTTCCTGCTTTGATAGATTTGAACACGTGTCTTGCACGTTTTCTAAAAGTTAATAAAATTATAAATAGATTGTGTAACAAATTACCTAAGAAGTCACAGAAAAATTTGACTAAATTTTTGAACTTCCACTAATAGAAGGCTATTATAGGCTTCCCTGGTGGCTCAGAGGTTAAAGCGTCTGCCTGCAATGTGGGAGACCTGGGTTTGATCCCTGGGTCGGGAAGCTCCCCTGGAGAAGGAAATGGCAACCCACTCCAGTATTCTTGCCTGGAGAATCCCAAGGACGGAGGAGCCTGGTGAGCCCCAGTTCATGGGGTCGCAGAGTCCGACACAACTGAGCGACTTCACTTCACTTAATAGAAACCAAAGGATCAGCCTGAATATTCATTTTTTTAAAATTATTTTTACCTGGTATATTTAATTTTATTTTTACCTGAAGTATATTCAATTTCATATCAATGTTGATTCTTAGGCAAGACAAATACCCATAAGTGCAAGGAAGTATTTAATTTGCTTGATTACTATTAGATAAAAACAATGGAAAAAAAGACTATTGTTCTGAAACTGCTCCTCCTTGTTTAAGTACATAAAACATAATAACACCAACAGCTGTTTAACCTTCTCTCAAATCAGCATTCAACCAGGAGACAAACTGTACTCTGTAATAATTTCAGATTGAGACATTCTCTGAAAAGCATAGAAGATAGCTACTTCTTTAAAAACACATTTATTAAAAAGAAAGCTTTTGCCCCTTAGATTAATAAGAGCTGCCAAACAATTTTGTACTTATTTATAAACACAGTAACTATGAAAATTAAAATGTCCCTTTTTTAACAATACATCAATTTTAATATTAATATAAAACTCTCTATTTTAAATAATTTCATTCTGCCTAATTCCCAATATAGCGCACTTAACAACAGGTATAATATTCAAAAGGATTTCCTTTGGCATCTCCAAAATATGAAGAGTGTATATGATCTAGGGCACAGAACCATCAGGTTCACCTGGTGTTACACAGTAAACAGAAATCATTCCTAACTCTACAGCCAACCACAATTGACAACCTGCATTTCCAACTGCTGGACCTTTCAACCTGGATATCCCAACTGATAAGTCAAATTCAATACATCAAAAAATGACCTCACCATAGTACTTCCCACATCCTTTCTCCTCCTCCTCCCCTGGTTCTCATCTTGACTTATGTTACACATCAATCTACTCTCCCAAATTATTAACTAAAACTATATATTGCTGTATTTTTAAGGTTAAAAAAAAGTACACATTGTTCAACCTAGTGGAAACTTCTCATCAGTAGCTCTTAGTCCTATGTTTATCTCATATCCAATTGGTGAAAAAGCCTGGACAATCCCAAATTCCTTTTATTTATCTAATCTTTTCCTTTCCCACTGTCAATATCCTTCCTTATCATGTCCTGTAGTAATTCCTGCTCTTCTATTTCCTTTATCTGTGGTAACACTTCCCCAAACATCTATGCCTGAACTGCGTCTCAAAAAACTGAAATGGTCCCATTGCTAATAGAATAAAATCCAAACTATTGATATGACATTCAGTGAAGAATTCAATCCTTTCAGTAAAGGATTAAATTCATTTCCACTCTTCACAAGACCATTTGTCACTTCCTAAACACATCAAATGAGACTTTCAAGCCTCTATCATTTTGATCATGCTCTTCCTTTCATTTGAAATGTCCTTACTGTCTTCAGAAATGCATGCCATTCATCATACGCCTATCACAAATGCCATCTCCTTGAATCTCTGGTCATAATTAATCTTCTATCATGCTCCAGCTTATTTCTTATATGATTTTTTTGATATTTTGTCATCTTATAATATAGTTACACACGATGGTGTGGTCACTCATCTAGAGCCAGACATTGCAGAGTATGAAGTCAAGCGGGCCTTAGGACCACAGACAAAGCTAGTAGAGGCGATGGAATTCCAACTGGACTATTTAAAAATCCTAAAAGATGCTTCTGCTAAAGTGCTGCACTCAATATGTCAGCAAATTTGGAAAATTCAGCAATGACCACAGGACTAGAAAAGGTCAGTTTTCATTTCAAGCCCAAAGAAGGGAAATGGCAAAGAAAGTTTAAACTACCATATGATTGTACTCATTTCACATGCTAACAAGGCTAATGCTAAAAATCATTCAATCTAGGCTTCAACAGTACACGAACCAAGAACTTCCAGATGTACAAACTGGATTTAGAAAAGGCAGAGGAACCAGAGATCAAACTGCCAACATTCGTTAGATCACAGAGATAGCAAAGGAATTCTAGAAAAACACGTACTTCTGCTTCACTGACTATGCTAAAGCCTTTGATTGTGTGGATCACAACAAACTGTAGAAAATTTTCCAAGAGATAGGAATACCAGTCCACCTTACCTGCCTCCTGATCAATCTGTATGCAGGTCAAGAAGCATCAGTTAGAACCAGACATGGAAAAATGGAGTGATTTCAAATTGGGAAAGGAGTACATCAAGGCTGTATATTGTCACCCAGATTATTTAACTTCTATGCAGAATACATCATGCAAAATGCTGGGCTATGTGAAGCACAAGCTGGAATCAAGATTGTCAAGAGAAATATCAACAATCTCAGATATGAAGATGATACCATCCTAATGGCAGAAAGTGAAGAGGCACTAAATAATCTCTTGATGAGAGTCAAAGAGGAGAGTGAAAAAGCTGGCTTGAAACTCAACATTACAAAAAGGAAGGTCGTGCCTTCTGGTCCCATCACTTCATGGCAACTAGGGAAACAATGGAAACAGTGACAGACTTTCTTTTCTTGGACTTCAAAATCACTGTAGATGGTGACTACAGTCATGAAATTTAAAAGACGCTTGCTCTTTGGAAGAAAAGCTATAACAAACCTCGACAGTGAATTAAAAATCAGAGACGTTACTTTGCCGACAAAGGTCAGGCTTCCCTGGTAGTTCAGCTGGTAAACAATCTGCCTACAATGCTGAAGATCTTGGTTTGATTCCTGGGTCAGGAAGTTCCCCTGCAGAAGGGATAGGCTACCCACTCCAGTATTCTTGGGTTTCCCTGGTGGCTCAAATGATAAAAAAATCCACCTTCAGTGTGGGAGACCTGGGTTCAATCCCTGGGTTGGGAAGATCCCAAGGAGGGCATGGCAACCCACTCCAGTATTCTTGCCTGTAGAATCCCCATGGACAGAGGAGTCTGGTGGGCTACAGTTCATGGGGTCACAGAGTCAGAGATGGTGTATTAAATATTAGAGACATCACTTTGCCAACAAAGGTCTGTACAGTCAAAGCTATGGTTTTTCAGGTAGTCATGTACAGATGTGAGAGTGGACCATAAAGAAGGCTGAGCACTGAAGAATTGATGCTTTCAAATTGTGGTGCTAGAGAAAACTCCTGGGAGTCCCCTGGACAGCAAGGAGATCAAACTATTCAATCCTAAAGGAAATCAATACTGAATATTCAACAAAAGGACTGATGCTGAAAGCTCCGATACTCTGGCCACCTGATGAGAAGAGCTAACTCATTGGAAAAGACCCTGATGCTGGGAAAGACTTGAGGGCAAGAGGAGATGTGGGCAACAGAGGATGAGATGGTTGGTTGGATGGCATCAACAACTCAGTGAACATGAGCTTGAGCAAAATATTGGAGATAGGGAAGGACAGGGAAGCCTGGCATGCTGCAGTCCATGGGGTTGCAGACAGCTGGACACAACTTAGCCACTGAACAACAACAATATAGTTAGTCATTTTCGTATCTATTTTCTCCATTAGATTTGAAAAGTACTTGAGGATATTGGGACATTTTAGTAATCTTCACAGTTCTCTACTCTAGCACTTGGCACAATAGTAGGCACTGACAGGTGGGAGGCTAAGAGAAACAAATTTGTCAAAAATTCCTGCCTACACTGAAATTTTCAAGTCATAATCCCTGACTGGAATTCACATGGTGAATGCCTTGCATTCTCCCATTCAAGCTATTTCCTCAACCTGCACTGTCCTCCCACCTCCATTCTAGAGATCTTTTATCACTCTTCCCTCCAGGGAACACCATGCCTCCTGGCAGAGCCCAAATTCCACCTCCTCAATGGCATCTCCTAAAGACCATTCTGCCCCATGTGATGGTTTCATCTAAAAATCATCTAGTATATGATGTCTTGTGGTTATATCCATTTTCCTAGTAGAGTAACTGAGCAGAGATATTAGTTTTCTCACCTGAATACCCCAACCTCTCCTTCTCTGAACTCCCACAGTACTGGCACTCTATACACATTGCTGACACTCGAAGACGCTGATACTCGGCACCCATCCCATTCAGTAAAATCACTCAACATTCACACCACCCTCTGGCTACTGTTTCTCCCCCACTTACAACAATACAGCTCCTGAGGAGTTTTCTTTGAAGAATGAAGCCCAGTCAATACTGGTCATGCCATGGTACAGGGTACAAGCAGGGTTTTTCACACTGAAAGTGAGAATCAGTCTTCTTCTGAAGGTAAAAGCTACCAGATGCAAGAAAGAATCTTTGTTCATTATGCTTGCTAGGTTTTCCACTACTTGTTAGAGCCAGTCTGCAATAAGAAAGAATGAAGGTGACAGGATGGAACTGAAGATTCATGAGAACATTTAAATCCCTACTACAGCTATCTGAGATCCCAGATAGCTGGGATCTTCCTACTCTTCCCTTAATTTAGCTGTTCATCTCGCCCTTCTATTACCTCTAGAACAGTTTTTTGGTCTCCAGGTCCTCTGACATATTTAAAAACTTACTTGACCCCCAAGAAATGTGTTTATGTAAGTTCTTTCTATAAATATTAACAGAAATTAAAACAGAAATTTTTAAATCAATAGCAAATATTTGAAATGAGAACTTAATAGTTACTATCATCAATATAAAAAACATATTCCTTATGTAAGACAATTTCCAAAAGAATATTCAGTGAAAAGAGTAGCATTATTTTACATTTGCATATACTCTTTAATAGCTAACTTAAGACAGCTGGATCCTCATATCTGTTTCTGAATTCAATCAGTTGTCCATTGTTTTGGTTCATAAGTTATGAAAACGGCTATTCAATGTAGCTACTTAAAAGTTAAAATGTAGAGTCTCACCACACCCAGAAATGTTCCATACACTGCTATTAAAATCCTCTGGTATACCATTTATTCATGTACATTTTGTAGCATCATGAACTAGCCACTTGGCAATATTGGTTCACTGAGTTATGAAGATCTTCCAAATGTTAACATGTTTTATTTTACAATAGCAAAATATCACTTTCTTTGTGCGACAACTACACAGTCGGCCTGGGTTGTTTAAACTGCCTATCTCTTCTTTGCCTCGCTCCTAGGAGTTAACCTCAACACACCTGAAAATCCTGTCTAGTTAAGACTGTCTGTCTATTGAGAACCTTGGACCATACCAGATCGTTTACACTAATATTATTTGCAGTGGAGAACTTCCTTCTCCTCTGAAGTCAAACTGATGGAGTAAAAAAAAAAGGTCAGCCACAAGGGGGCATAAGGCCTACATGACTAAATCTCAGTAAGAATTTTAAACACCAAGGCTCAGGTGAGCTTTCCTGATCAGCAATCCTTCATACATATTGCCCCACACTGTTACCAGGAGAATTAAGAACTGTGACTCCACTGTGCAAGGACAACCAGAAGCTTGCAATTAGTCTCTCCTGGATTCTGACCTATGCACTTTCTTTCTTAGCTGATTGTAATCTGTGTCCTTTTGCTATACGAAACTGCTACAGTGAGTGCAACAGCTTTGCCAAGTTCTGTTGGTCCCCCTAGAAAAATCACTGAATCTGAGGGTGGTTTCAGGAACCTTCAACAACCACCACCAATGCAACATGGGTGTCATAAATCCCTTCAGGTAGTAAGTGTAACTATGAAGGAAAAGTGGCACTGCTTTCAAAAAACTGAACTGACTCTGGGTTTGGTAGATTTTTTTCAAGAAATGCAAAGCACCGCATGTGCATATTATACATGTTTTCTTGCTGACCACAGTTACGTTTTAGAGTTCAGCATGAACGTTTTAATTTTTGTTTTGTTTTAGTTAGATGTCATGTTTGTTGCTAATTCTAGCTATTATAATTGCATGTGTGAAGAATATATTGTAGTTTACGGATTGGCTGGCATTCAAATAAATGGTGTATTTAAACATTGACCTGACATTTTTGGAGATGCCTGTCAACTGACATTTTTTCTTAGCCCAAGAAAAAGTCTGAATTATTAACATTAGAAGTATTATTTTAAATATATTCGAATTTAAATATAAGCATGACACTTTATCTTGGAGCATGAGACGAATTCTCCACAAATGGTATTTTTCTTTGGGAACAAGCTGCAAAAATCTCTCTTAAACTATACACAGTCTGTAATGAGTATAGCATATAGTATATGAAGCTTACAGTATGTAATGTTTCATCCAAATAGTTGTTACATTTTGAAAAAATGCTAAACAGTTTAATAGTGCCACAAGAAATCTCTGCCCAGAAAAAAAAAGTCATTGGAAAAGGCATTTAAGTATTTAGAAAGCTCTCAAACTTATAGTGCAGATAACAAGGTTTCCAAAATTCTAATATTTATTTGAATGCTCAAATTCTGCTTGAAAGCACCAAACACTGTCAGTTGCTAAGGGGCTCACTTTGTTCTTTTCCCCAAAAAAATTTCTATCAAATACTCAAGTTTGACCAACCACAGTTTTGTCTGTCAGTCACTCTTTATAATAAGATAGTGTGCCATAAAAGAAGCGGCCAGTTCAGCTCCAACTCAAATAACCACACAACTGCTTTTCAAGACAGTGTACTTAGGGATGTAGCATTATGAGTTTTCCATTTTATCACACTAAAAACTGAAAAGACATATGCTTGAACTTCCTTGGTGGTCCAGTGGTTAAGAATCCTGCCAATGCAGGGGACACAGGTTCCATCCCTGGTCTGGAAAGATCCCATAGGACCTTAGTTGCTGCGGGGCACCTAAGTCCCTGCACCACAACTACTGACACCCTGCGTGCCCCAACTACTGAAGCCCCCAGCACCACAACTACTGAAGCCCCACAGCACAACTACTGAAGCCCCGCGCCTCAAATACTGAAGCCCCGGCTCCTAGAGCCCTACGCGCTGCAACAGAAGCTCTACTGCAATGAGAAGTCCATGCACCACAACTTGCCAGTAGCCCCTGCTCTCCACAACTAGAGAAAGCCCACACACAGCAAAGAAAAATCAGTGCTGCGAAAAATAAAAATAAAAGACATGCACTCAAGGATTGTAAATTAATAAAACTAATAATTTTCACTGCTCCAAAGACCTTCTTAATTGAAACTGTTTTTTCTTTTTTTCTTTTTTCTTTACAACTATATGGTAGTGGTGAAATCTAGTACAGTTTGGTGACACTACATTTATTTACAATGAAGTTACAGAAATACTGCTTTGCACCATCAGTGCAAATGTCAACAAAGTAAAAATGGCAAATAATGGCTTAGTATTATAAAAACTTTTACAGAACTCCAAAGGGTCTCAAAGAACCAGAAGATTTGAAGTCAATATTCTAGTCAAAGCAGACTACAACAGTCTATTCTAGAGAAGCTATACTAACCTAAACCATCTGAGCTAAGCCTGTCTGTCATCTTTTATATGGAAGACAAAGCCACTATCAATATTACAACCCAAAATTTAATTCTTCCCTCTCTTTATCTTTATGCTAAGCTCACCCAGCCTCTATTAGTTATGAAGTTGGGGTTATCATTGTTTGTATATAAGATCAACTCTGTTAACCCTATTTCCAAATACTTTATTAATTCAAACATAAATTTTATTGATATGTTTCAGATTTTAATTTTCAAGCTTTGAAATCTTTCTTCTCCTTATTAACATTTTAATGATCAATTCCATTCTCTTTAGATTACTAATTTTTCTTCAGTTGACTCACAGGCTTGAAATTATTTAAAATTCCCTAGTTTCTCTTTGATGTGTGCTACATTCTTTACCTTTGAAATAGTTTCAGCAGTTATTTAGGGTTGTTTTACGGATGAGTCTAAATTATGCACAAAGAAATGAACTTCTACTCAGCCAATCATTAACTGACCTTCAAAATCAATAAGCTCATTGACATGACTTGCTACTGTGAGTAATCCACGCTTTTACTCCAGTCAAAACATTACATATATGCCCTTTCTCTTCCCCCTAAAGACTTCTTTCCAAATCACACGACCAACAGCACATCTTTCAACCACTTCATGCACATCAATTCTAGAAAAGGACCCTATGACATATAACAACTGAATATACAATGAAAGACATACTACAAAAAGTGTTCATTAACAGTCCTGCAACAATCAATTAGCTGTTTAGAAAGTAATCAAGCAATGATTCCCAAACAAAATATATAAAACAAGTGCCAGAGAAATTAAATAATATTTTTAAAATCAAACTTAGGTTTACATATAAATCTTAATACCTGGTAATCCAGGCTTGAAAAGCCAAAAATGAAAAAAAAAAAATACAAAGATTGAGATTTGACAGCACAAAAACTTCATATGTCAAGATAAAAAGCAAAATTTTAAATGCACATGTGCTCAGGTAACACACTCAAGGACCATTATTATAGCTGCTTACAATACCAAAAGGCTAGATAAAACTTATTTAATAACTAGAGATATAATTAAATAAATTATGTACATCAAACAGAAAACCATTCAACTACTTAAAAAAAAATCCAAATATACACAAGTACAAAATCTCCTCAATGAGTCCTATTCTGACCACCTTACTTAAAATTTGCACACTCCCTTCTGGCACTATCAATACCCCTTAATCCTGTCCAATTTTGTCTCCTTTTTTTAATCATGGCACTTATCTCCTCTATATTTTATATAATTTACATTTATTTCTTTCCCCCAGGAAAATATAACCTCCAAAAAAACAAAGTATCTTCATCTATTCATTCATTTTTCTTAAGCATCTAGAACAGTGCCTGGTATAAGACAGGTTCTAAAAAGTTTATCTGTTAAATAAACATCCAAAAAAACTGATTAAGTTGATCTTAGAAAGTTTAACTAGAGAACTGAGGAGTAATTTTTTATACATACTGCAAAATAAAACAAAGACCTTGCACTATAAAACTGCAGGGGAAAAAAGTTGGCTCTTGGAGAGACTAATGACTTGGAGAAATTCTAGAAACACTGGTCAAAAGAAGAAAAATGTTACAAACTATCAATCTCAGATGTACAGGTGAATAAATTTGAAATTTAAAAAGAAAGACTAATAATCTAAGAAAATATGTGAAAAGATAAAGCTGGAGTTTAGTCATAAAATTGGAATGACTAAAAAGTAACTGAATTTACAGAATTAAGAACTAAATATATATATATTTTAAATATATATAAAATATATATATTTTTAAAAACCTAATGGAAACTACCATAGAAAGCATCTTTACTTTAAGCATTAAATAGAAAAAGCATTAAGAGGAAAAAAAGGATAGAATATACAGGAAAGAGTGTATAAAATAATGGGATAATTTTTTCAAATGTGGTGTTGGAGAAGACTCCTCAGAGTCCGTTGGACTGCAAGGAGATTAAACCAGTCAATCCTAAAGGAAATCAACCCTGAGTATTCAGTGGAAGGACTGATACTGAATGTCCAATACTCTGGCCACCTGATTCAAAGAGCTGACTCTGGAAAAGACCCTGATGATGGGAAAGATAGAGGGCAAGAGGAGAAGGGGATGACAGAGGACGAGATGGCTGGATGGCATCATCGACTCAATGGACATGAGTTTGAGCAAGCTCCAGGAGATGGGGAAGGACATGGAAGCCTGACATATTGCAGTCCACGGGGTCGCAAAGAGTCAGACATGACAGAGCGACTGAACAACAACAACGGTGGCAGCTGAGGAACAGGAGGAAGAAAATGGAGCAAAGGCAAAATCTGAAAGGAAAATGGACAAAAATTTCCCAAATCTAATGAAAGGTATCAACCCCAAGATGAGAGACAGAGGAAGGGAAGGAGGGAGAGAGACAAGGCGAAAGAGACAGGAAAAGAGAAAGAAGGAAAGACAGAAAGACTGCCTGCCTCACCTAGGTATCACACATTACAGAAGAGATGCTAAAAACCAAAGACAAGGCTACATTTTAATAGCTAACAAAACGAAAAGGCAGTATCTCAAAAGAAATAATAAAAATCCTTGCTGACTTTGCAACAGAAATACTGGAAACCAGAGAGAATGGAATATCTTCACATTTTTGAAGGACAGTAACTGCAAACCTAGAATTTTATGCCCCAAAACAATATCCTTCAAAAACCACAATGAACATATTCTTAAAAAAAAAAAAAAAAGAAAACATATCCTTAGATAAAGAGAAAGCAAATTTGCTGACAGTTGATATTTAGGAAAAGAAATACTCAAAGAGTTCTATAGGAAAACAAAAAAAGGCTCCCATAGAAAAACATAGAAATGCAGTATAAAGTAAAAACAGTAAGTAAATAAATAAATAAATATATAGATAAATCTAAATAAATACCAACCATATAAAGCAATACTACTTAATGAGTACTGAAGCATAAATGAAAATTAAGGACAATAATGTATAAAACAGCAGCAGTATAATATAAGTAGAGTTAAAGTGTTCAAAGTTCTTAGCATTGTTAAGGAAGTGGTAACAGTAAGTATTTTGTGTAGATTGCAATAAGTCAATGATAAGTATTATAATCTCTAGGGCAACCACTAAAAGATCAAGATTGGCAGAAAGGATACAAAATAAAACACAAGAGATACATCTTAAATGAAAGAACATAGGAAAGTTGATTGTGAAAGGACAGAAAAAGTTATACCATGATAGCACCAATCAAACAAAACATTACACCAGACAAGATATATTTTAAGTATTAATACAGATAATAAGGGGCATTTCATAATAATTAAAGGACCAATTCACCAGGAATTTAAGCTACGCTCATGGGACATATAACCAATAACACAACATCAAAATATAAAGCACAGTAGGTTGGGAAACTTTAACACGCTTCTCTTAATGGTTGATAAAAGAAGCAAACAAAGAAAACAAAACATAAAAATAGATAACCAAGATTCATAAATATAATGTAATGACCTACACAGAAATAACATCCAATAATAAAAAAATAAATATTATTTTCAAGTGAACATGCAACATGTGTCAAAACTGCTGCTGCTGCTAAGTCGCTTCAGGCGTGTCCGACTCTGTGCAACCTCATAGATGGCAGCCCACAAGGCTCCCCCCTCATTGGAATTCTCCAGGCAAGAACACTGAGTGGGTTGCCATTTCCTTCTCCAATTCATGAAAGTGAAAAGTGCAAGTGAAGTCGCTCAGTCGTGTCCGACTCTTAGCGACCCCATGGACTGCAACCCACAAGGCTCCTCCGTCCATGGGATTTTCTAGGCAAGAGTCAAAACTGCTATATGCTAAATCAAAAAGGAAGACCGCTTTCAAAGGACTGAAACCATTCAGAGCAATGTTCTCAGGACTGATATTAAGAAATCACTAGACAAAAACAAAAACAATTTAAAAAAAACAGCACTACTATTTGGGAATTGAGCAACATACCTCTTAACTATTAATCAAAGGAGAAATTACAATGGAAAACAAAGTATTTAAATGAATGATAATGAAGATAAGACATATAAAAAGCTGTGACATACAGCCAAAGCTATACTTAAGAATTAAATCTGTAGCCCTAAATGCTTATATCAAAAAAGGAGAATGACAATAATTATTTAAGTATTTACCTTGAGAAATTAGTGAAAGAACAAAAAGTTAAATATCAAAAAGGCAAAAAACAGAAATGAACAGAATTAATGAAATCAAGAACAAAGGTATAACAAAACCTCAGAAAACAAAGCAAAAGTGGTTTCAGGAAAGATTAACAAAACTGTTAATTCTAGCAAAACTAATCAAAAGAAGTCATAAATTGTCATTTTCAGTCACGAAAAAGGAATCATAGGTTCTGCTACACTCTCATTTATCAAGACTTTCTGCAAAAACAGACAAGTAAACTAAAGGAACAGAACTGAGATGAGTAATAGGCTCACACACAGACCGCCATTAATTTATGACAATAATAAACATGGAGAATATGGTGTTCAGTAATGTTGCTGGATCGATGGACATCAATATTTTTAAAAGGATGAGAGGGAATGGCAGGTCAGGAAGGGAGGAAGGAGGAAGAGGAACAGGGAGGAGGATAAAGCAAGATACAAAACTGAGATCCATAAGATGTATATCCAACAAAAGACTCAGAGCCAGGAAAAAGAACAACTCAAAATTAGGAAAGAGAAAGAAAAGCCAACAGAAAAAATGGTAAAGGACTTGAACAGCCAATTTATGGAGGTTATCCAAACAAGTCAATCAATATGAAAAGATACACACCATTATTATTCATTATATCTGGAAGATTCCAATTAAACCACAAGGGTTATTTCATTACACGCCCACCAAAATAATTTGTTACTGAGAATGTAAACTGGGATAAGCACTTTGCAAAACTATTTATTATTAAATGCACATCCTCTGACCAGTAAATCTAATCCTAACTGCATAAATATACTGACCAAAAATACAATAAAAATTCATAGCAGTACTATTTGTAATGGATAAAACTGGACACATCCTGTCAGGTCTATCTGTAGCAGAAAAGATAATACATAGGTTAGTCAGTGTTAACAAATACAAGCAAAGAAAGAGTGAAATATTGTACAAGCAACAACATGGATATATTTCATAAACGTAACAAAGTTAATGAAGTAACACAAAGAATCTATATTATATGACTCAATTTATAGAAAATTTTAAAATCCCAAAATAATCTACAGCGTAAGAAGTTAGTGTTGCATTTATCTTGTGGACAAGTGGGCTTCCCTGGTAGCTCAGCTGGTGAAGAATCCGCCTGCAATGCAGCAGACCCTGGCTCGATTCCTGGGTCCATAAAATCCGCTGAAGAAGGGATAGGCTACCCCCTGTAGTATTCTTAGGCTTCCCGGTGGCTCAGATGGTAAAGAATCCACCTACAATGTGGGAGACCTGGGTTCAATTCCTGGGCTGGGATGATCTCCTGGAGAAGGGAATAGCTACCCACTCCAGTATTATGGCCTGGAGAATTCCATGGACTGTATAGTCCTTAGGGTCGCAAAGAGTCAGACGCAGCTGAGCGCCTTTCACTTTGGACAAGCGATATGGGTATTAGACTGGGATAGAAAAGGACTTCTAGGATTCTGGTAACAGATATTATTAGCAAATAACAGTAAAAAATAATATGTATTAATATATATCATGCATATATAATACCTACTAATAACACTGCTAAAAATTCATTGAGATGAAAACTTACAATGCTATACTATATGTGCATTATACTTCAGTAAAAAGCATACTTTAAAAAAGTAATCTGAAATATAGAAAAACTCTTCACACTAAACTTTAATATTAAAGGGTACATGCTTAAATACACATTTATACACAAACAATATTATGTAGTCAAAGTTAAATCTACATTATACCACTATACTGTACAACTGTCCAGCATACTGCTGC
Source organism: Capra hircus (assembly GCF_001704415.2). NCBI lineage: Eukaryota > Metazoa > Chordata > Mammalia > Artiodactyla > Bovidae > Capra > Capra hircus. The sequence continues at coordinate 23,616,135 of NC_030814.1, forward strand.
CCACCCCCTCATCTACTGTTTTATCTTGGACTTAAACTCCCTTAACCCTCAATACCACCAAATGTTTGCACATGTCAAGACTGTGGTAAGTTTTGCAAATTTACATTAGGTTCTGCTCAATAGTCAGTCCTAGCAGCTGAGTCAATGGATGACACAGAGGCAGGCTCTAGCCCTGTATCACCTGTTGTCTTCCTGTGACTAATAGCTTATGGCAACTAAGGTCAGAAATTTGATGGGAATACATGTTTCTGCCTCTTTGGCATGTGTATTTTTATACCTCTCAAGATTTTGTAACCATTTTTCACTTTATCTATTTAGTAATTATGTAAACTTCAATCATATCACATATTATGTAATATACTGATATTATGTAAACTTCAATCATTATCACATATTATTTTTTCAATAATAAAAATGTGAATACATTACACTCTTCATTTAGAAAGCTCTTCCACCCCCAAATTACTGTAGGCATTATTCTAAAATTCAGTTTTAACTTTCTTAGGAAATAAGCAAGTATAGATGTTATCTCAAAAATAACTGCATGATTTTACCTCAAGTGTTCTATCTTGTTCATATTTGTATCATTAATAATTAGGATAAACTTTCCTGTTAAGGAAACTTCCTCTTGGAGAAGGAAATTTCCTTTGGAGAAGAAAATGGCAACCCACTCCAGTATTCTTGCCTGGAGAATCCCATGGACAGAGGAGCTTGGTGGGCTACAGTTCACGGGTCGCAAAAAGTCGGACACAACTGAGCGACTTTACTTTCACTTCACTTTTTCCTGTTAAGGAAACTTCCTCTTAACCCTGTAAATCTTAATGAATAACACTAAAATATATATTTACACTTGCATCACTGTTATCTTATCCTGGCCACATATTGTAGTAGATACAAAAGGAAAAAAATTACATGAAAACCTGCTGCTTTGACTTAACATTAACAAGCCGTTCACTTAAGTACTTAATTCATTGACTATTTCAGTATTTAAACAGGTTTCTGGTTTCTATGACAATGCATATCAGTGTCACCAGCTCCCAAAAGAGAGATATCAAATGTTTACCTTCTGTAAGAACCACAAACTTTATGTATAAACGTTTTACTAAAGCTTTTTTAAAATAATTATAAAACATCAACATCACTGTGAATTAAATTGAAAAGGAGAAAAGTTACCATATTTCACAAAAGGAAAATTAAAGGATGAGGAAATTAAATAAATTTTCCAATACAGGGATTCACTAAAAGCAAACAGAAACTCAAGTTTTCCAAAGACTTAAACTATGAGTTCTTCCTCTATACTGTACCTCCCACGTAAGCACCAGATGGATAGAAACATGCTGCTGCTGCTGCTAAGTCGCTTCAGTCGTGTCCGACTCTGTGCGACCCCACAGACAGCAGCCCACCAGGCTCCCCGTCCCTGGGATTCTCCAGGCAAGAACACTGGAGTGGGTTGCTATTTCCTTTTCCAATGCATGAGAGTGAAAAGTGAAAGTGAAGTCGTTCAGTCGTGTCCAACCCTCAGCGACCCCATGGACTGCAGCCTACCAGGCTCCTCTGTCCATGGGATTTTCCAGGCAAGAGTACTGGAGTGGGGTGCCATCGTCTTCTCCGGATAGAAACCTAGCTACTTGCTATTGCTATGTTTCTCAAAGCATGCTCTACAAAGAATATTCATTAAGCATGTCCTTAAGTTTAGGAAAAGCAGAGTTAAAAAGGTTTGCTTATTAAAGACTAAGGAATCTTGTATCATGTGCATTCTATAATTCCAAGAACACAGACCCAAATTATTTAACTGTTAAAAATAAAGTCACAGACTATCAATTCCTATAATTGAACAATGCAGTGTGCAATTTACAAACTATTATGGGACACTTAAACAGTAGATTCCTGTTAACTGACTAGTCATTACCTCCATTTTTTCAAGCTACTTTCTTTCAGTGATAAAGTCTCTACCTTAATTCTTTAGGTTTGAGTAAATGTATTAAGATAGACTGAAAATAAAGCAGTGCTTTGAATTAATTTGAATAGAAACAAAAAATTCAACCTAAGTGTTTCAAAAGACATCTAAATATTTACTATTAGGAATAAAAATATTCTCAGAAGAACTTTTACTTTGAAAAATTTATTCCCGTTACTTTGCTATCACCTCGGGCTACTATTCTCTGGAAGAATTTATTCACCAAATTCCCATAAACCAAACTCTTTGACCTCATTAAAACTTTTAACCTAAAACCTCTTTAAGCCGCTTCCAGTTTTCAATCAGGCATATGAGGAACTTAGAAGTTGCTACTCTGTCCTAAGAACAAGTAAAAACTGAACAAACTAAAAAATCAACAATTTGTCTTAGATCCATCAGAGAACTGAAGCCATAAGGCAAACCACTGCCCTTAATATTGAGGCTGACAGGCAAATGAAGGGAATCATCTTACCTGAGCACAAATCTTCCCATGGAACCAGCATTAGAGTAGGGAAACCCGAACTGACAAATTACTGGAGGCTCACTATGGACAACTCAAGAGAGTTTTAACTCCATTGTAAGGCAGGCCCAAGACTTTCAGAAGCTTACCAGGTCCTCACAGTGAACATCTGAGAAAAACCACTGCATGCTTTTCGAAGTAGAAGGGAAAGAAACCATTCTGAAACACACCAGAGCATTCTGTTTTTCTTAACAAGGTCCGTCCTCAAGGGAAATTAATTTACCAGAGCTTAACATGCTAGGGTTTTATCAGGAGTCCCAATGCACCTGAAGGGAGGGAAATACTCAAGTCCAGTGCTCTATAAACATGCTATTCAACCTAAAAGGGTAAAACAAAAACAACCAAGGTATTGAAGTTCACAATCCAAAGTCACAAGATTCACCAAAAGACTAAGACTTAGTCACAGTACTACAGAACACTTCCTCCCCCACCTCCCAGACCTTAAAGTGATGTGATCCGCTCAGTTGTGTCCGACTCTGTGACCCCGTGGACTGTAGCCCACCAGGCTCCTCTGTCCACGGGATTTTCCAGGTAAGAGTACTGGAGTGGGGTGCCATTTCCTTCTCCAGAGGATCTTCCCAACCCAGGGATTGAACGCGGGTCTCCCACATTGTAAGCAAGAAGGTTTACCGTCTGAGCCATCTTAGCACTACATTTATTAAAGGTTTATGTACCACAGTTACCTTTTCCCAGTACAGTATGTCCACTTTTCAACAAAAAAAATTACAAAGCATGCTAAAAAGCAAAAAAGCCAGTTTGAAGAGATAGAAGAGCAAGTCCTCAAACCAGAGTCAGATAAGGCAGAAATGCTAAGATTATCAGATCAGAAATCTTTTTTAGAAAACTCTAACTGGGGCCTTCCCTGGTGGTCTAGTGGTTAAGAATCCACCTTCCAATCCAAAGGACTCAGGTTTGATCCTTGACCAGGGAACTAAGATCCCACATGCCATATGCAACTAAGCCCATGAGCCACAACTACTGAGCCCACGTGCTACAGCTACAGAGAAGGCCATGCTTTAGCAAACTCGCCACACGTCACAACTAAGACCCAAAGCAGCCAAAAATATATATTGTTTAAAAACTAAGAGTTTCAATGGAAAAGTAAACAATATGCAAAAACAGAATAACATAAGCAAAAAAATGTAAATTATACAAAAGAAACAATAAGAAATGTTAGAGATCAATAACACTAATAGATCTTCAACAGGCTCATTAGTAGACTAGAAACAACTGAGGAAAGAAACTCTGAACTTGACGATATGACAACAGAAACTTCCAAAACTGAAAAGCAAAGAGAAGAAGAAGAAGAAAACACCTGGAAAAAAAAAAGAATATTCAAGAAATTTAGTTGTGAATTTAGCATTTTTAATTTTCCTTTCAGTTTTTCTGAAGGATATACATCACATCTAGTGGGCAATAAAGTACATTCTATAAAGTAAACACAAGTACAAAGTAAAATAAAATCATAAAATAATGAACTTCATCAATATAAAATTTGCCACCTACAACATTCCAATTCCTGAATACATTTATAAATTTACATTTTCAGTTTAAAAAAGACTTTTGAGAGCTCAAATTTTTAGATTTAGCTGTGAGACAACTACAAAAAATATAACATACATGAAATCGGAATATTATAAGGAGAAACAAAAGAAAAATGAAAAGTAACATTCAAACTTCTCCAAGCTTGAATAAGGACTGAGAATTTCCCCCAAATTAATGTCAGACATCAAATCACAGATCCAGGCAACTCAGAACACCAAGCAAGATAAATGCCAAAAGAATTACACCTGAGCATAGCATAGTCAAATTTCACAAACATCAAAGACAAACCTAGAGTAGCAAAGACTAAAAGTAAGTCCAACTTCTCAGAAACAATGCAAACAAGAAGAATATGGAGTGAAATATTTAAAGTGCAGAGAGAAGCAACCAACCTAGAATTCTGTACCCTGTGAAAATATCCTTCAAAAGCGCAGGAGAAATACTTTCTTCAACAAAAATTGAGGAAATTTGTTCACAATTAATCTGTTTTGCAAGAAACGTTAAAAACTCTTCAGAGAAAAGAAAAATGATATAGGTGCCAAGTTCAGATCTACATAAAGAAAGGAGTGTCAGTGAGGGCATAACTAAAAGTTGTATTTTTCTTATTCTTTATCTACCAAAGTCTGTCCCAAATAACAGCAACAATATATTTGACTAGGTATGCTTATGTACAGATCACAAATGAATGACAGCAAGGAAACAAGTGACGGGGGAGGAAATATTAATATTTTTAAGGGGGGAGGAATTATTAATATTTTGTTATGGGAAAGCACTTGCACTGTGAAGCAAGTATTATTTGTAAGTGGACTTAAGTGTAAATGTGTACTGCAACTTCAAGGGCAAAAACTAAAGAGAGTAAAATGAGAAGTATAACAGATATGCTAAGAAAAGAGTGAAAACGATCGTATAAATGCTCAATTAAAACCACGAAAGGTAGGAAAAATGTGTTGGACATAAACAGAAATAAAAACAAGGGCAACAAAGAAAACAACAACAAATATGGCAGATAAATCCAATTATATCAATAATTACCTTATCTTTTTAATTTTTAACACTAGAAACATTTTGTATTGGGGTTTCCCTGGTGACTCAGATGGTAAAGCATCTCCCTGCAATGCGGAAGACCCAGGTTCAATCCCTGGGTCAGCAAGATCCCCTGGAGAAAGAAATGGCAAGCCACTCCAGTACTCTTGCCTGGAAAATCCCATGGACACAGGAGCCTGGTAGGCTACATTCCCAGGGGTCGCAAAGAGTAGGATACGACTGAGCAACTTCACGTAACTGATTAACAATGTTATTTATGGTAGTTCCAGGTCAACAGCAAAGGGACTCAGCCATACAATATCAATAATTACTTTAAATGTCAACAGTTTAATATGTCAGTTAAAAGACGGACTATCAGAGTAAACCAAAGAACAAGTCTCAACTGTTGCCTACAAGAAAGCAACTTTAAATATAAACACACATAAAGAGATTGAGGGGCTTCCCAGAGCCTGCCTGCAGTGCAGGAGACCCAGGTTCAATTCCTGGATCAGGAAGATTCCTGGAGAAGGAAATGGCAACCCACTCCAGCATTCTTGCCTGGAGAATTCCACGGACAGAGGAGCCTGGTGGGCTACATACAGTCCACAGGGTCACAAAGAGTCGGACACAACTGAGTGACTGACTAACACACACACACAAAGAGATGGAGAACTTAAACTTTCTTATTACCAAAAAAATGTAGGTACATAATGTGTTTAATAAAAGAGAAACACTTATCAAAAACAACAGCAGCAGCAACACTGGAGTAATTACATCAATTTCAGACACAGCAAACGTTAGAGCAAGGAAAATTATTGAGGATAGACAGACATTACATAATGATACAGGGATCAACATTCCAAGAAGACCTAGCAATCTTTAGTATTTACATGCCTAACAAAGAGCATCAAAATATTGAGGGGGAAAAAAAACTAATGGAACAACAATGTGAAACACAGGAATTCAGTTATAGTTGGAGACTTCAATGATCCTCTATCAGAAATGGACAGACCCAGCAAGCAGAAAATCATCAAGGTCACAGTTGCACTCAAGACCATCAATGTAACTGACATCTATAGACTATTTCATTGAACAGCAGTTAACAGATTCTTCCCAAAGCCCACATGGAACACTCACCAAGACAGACCATCAGTTCAGTTCAGTCACTCAGTTGTGTCCAACTCTTTGAGACCCCATGGACTGCAGCACGCCAGGCCTCTCTGTCCATCACCAACTTCCGGAGTTTACCCAAACTCATGTCCATTGAGTCGGTGATGCCATCCAACAATCTCATCCTCTGTCATCCCCTTCTCCTCCCGCCTTCAATCTTTCCCAGCATCAGGGTCTTTTCAAATGAGTCAGCTCTTCACATCAGGTGGTCAAAGTATTAGAATTTCAACTTCAACATCCTTTAGGATGGACTGATTGGATCTCCTTGCAGTCCAAAGGACTCTCAAGAATTTTCTGCAACACCACAATTCAAAAGCATCCATTCTCCAGCGCTCAGCTTTCTTTATAGACCAACTCTAGCATGGGCCATAAAACCATCTTAACAAGTTTAAAATTAGAGATTATACAACAATGGGATAAAAAAGGAATTAATAGAAACAGCTCAAAAATTCCAAAATGTTTTGAGATTAAACACACTTCTGAATAACAAATGCATCAAAGAAGAAATCTCAAGAAATTTAGAAATATTTTTAACTAAATAAAAATAAGACATTAAATTTGCAGGATGTAGCATAAACAGTTCTTAGAAGGAAATTTACAGCATTAACTAAATAAATTAGAAAAGATATGAAATCAGTAGTCTAAGCTTCCATGTTAGGAAACTAGGAAAAAAGCAAATAAACTGAAAGAAGAGAACAAACATCAATTAGAGCAAAACTCAAGTTTTTTGAAATTGAAAACAGGAAATCAACAGAGAAAAACCAATGAATCCAAAAGCTGGTTCTCTGAAAAGACCAATAAAGCTAATATAAACCTCTAACCTGGCTAAGACAAAAGGAGAAAGACACAAATTAATAATATCACAAATTAAGGACAAACATCATGACTGATTCTTTGGACATTAAAAGAATAATAAATGAACACTATGAAAAGTTCTACACTCAATTTGATAACCCAGATCAAATGGATCAATTGTGAAAAACACAATTTGCCAAAATTCACACAAGATCAAACAGATGATATAAATAGGCCTATAGTTACTAAAGAAACAATCAATAATTAATAACCTCCAATAACAGAAAGCACCAGGCCTAGATGAATTTACTGGTTAATTCTATGAAACATCAAACATTTAAAGAAATTATACCAATTCTCTATAATCTCTTCCAGAAGACAGAAGAGAGAATAAAATTCTCTACTAGAAGTAGAGCAAATACTTTGTTTCTGTGAGGCCAGCATTATCCTAAATTCAAAACCAGACAAAGACACTTCAAGAAGAGACTGTAGACCAATATCTCATGAACACAGATTTAAAATTCTTTAACAAAATGTTAGTAAATCAAATCCAATAATATATTAAAATAATTATACACCATGATAATGTGAGACTTATCCCAAGTATGCAAGGCTGGTTCAACAATTGAAAATTAATCAATGTAGTCCACCACATCATCACACTAAAGAAAAAAATCACGAGTATACAGACGCAGAAAAAATATGACAAAATCCAGCACCCATTAATGATGAGAAAATCACTCAAAAATCTAGAAACACAAAGGAACTTCTTTAACTAGATAAAAGATGTCACAACTTTAAAGAACTTTACAAAAAAAACCTACAAGCGACATCACACTTAAAATGGTGAAATAACCAATTTTTCACCATTTCACTAAGATCAAAAACAAGTCAAGTCTTTTCACATCACTCCTTGTCAATGTTGTCCTGGAAGAGTTAATGCTTAGACAAGAAAAGGAACTATAACTCAAACAACTGGGAAGAAATAAAAACTTCATTGTTCACATATGACTTGACTATCCATGAAGGAAATCCAACTGAATCAACAAAAACTCCACTAGAACTAATGAGAGATTTTAGCAAGACATCAGGATACAATGTTAACATATAGAGGCCAACAACTTTCCTATATACAAGCTATGAGCAAGTAGAATTTTAAACTTACAACATATTACCATTTATATTAGCACTACAAAAAATTAAATGCTCAGATATAAATCTAACACGCACAAGTTCTACATGAGGAAAACTACAAAACGTGAACAAAATCAATGAGGAACTAAATAAATGGAGAGATATTCCATGTACAGAGATAGGTAGACTCAATATTGTTAAAATGTCATTTCTTCCTAACTTGACCTACATTCTAGGGGAATCCCATTCAAAACCCCAGCAAGTTATTTTACAGACATCAACAAACTAATACAAAGTTTATATGAGAAGGCAAAAATGACCCAGAACTGCCAGCTCAATATTGAAAAAGAAAAAGTCACAGGACTGACATTATTTGACTTCAAGATTTACTACAAAGCCACACTAACCAAGACAAGACTGTTCTGGTGAAATAAGACAGATCAATGGAAAACAAAAAGAAAACCCAGGACCAGATCCACATAAATATAGTCAAACTGATACTGGAAAAAGAACAAAAGCAATACAACGGAGGAAAGATAGTCTTTTCAACAAAAACAATCTAGGCAGACTTTATATCCTTCACAAAAATCAACTCCAAAAGATCACAAAATTAAATATAAAGCACAAAACCATAAAACTCCTGAAAGATAACATAGGTAAAAATCTAAGCAACAGTGGATACTGAGATGCCTTTCAAGATACAACATCAAGGGCATTAAAAGAAATAACAGGTAAGCTAAACTACTTTATAAATCAAAATTTCTGACCTATGAAAGACAATGTCAGGAGAATGAGAAGGCAAGCCACAGACTTGGAAAAAATATTTGCAAAAGACATTTAGCAAAGGACTGACAACTATCAGAACGGCCAAAATCTGGAACACTGACAACACAAATGCTTGCCTGAATGGTGAGCAACAGGAACTTTCATTCACTGATGGTGGGAATGCAAAATAGTACAGCAACTTTAGACAGCACTTTTAGGGTTTCCTAAAAACTAAACTATAGCCCACCAGGCTCCTCTGTCCATAGGATTCTCCAGGCAAGAATACTGGAGTGGGCTGCGATGCCCTCCTCCAGGGGACCTTCCAGACCCAGGAATTAAACCGGCATCTCTGTCTCCTGCCTTCACAGGCAGGTTGTTTACAACTAGCGCCACTGGGAAGCCCCCAAACTAAACATTGGTCGGTCGGTCGGTTCAGTCATGTCTGACTCCCTGTGACCCCATGAATCGCAGCATGCCAGGCCTCCCTACCCATTACCAACTCCCGGAGTTCACTCAGATTCAGTCCACTGAGTCAGTGATGCCATCCAGCCATCTCATCCTCGGTCGTCCCCTTCTCCTCCTGCCCCCAATCCATCCCTGCATCAGAGTCTTTTCAAATGAGTCAACTCTTCGCATGAGGTGGCCAAAGTACTGGAGTTTCAGTTTTAGCATCATTCCTTCCAAAGAAATCCCAGGGCTTATCTCCTTCAGAATGGACTGGTTGGATCTCCTTGCAGTCCAAGGGACTCTCAAGAGTCTTCTCCAACACCACAGTTCAAAAGCATCAATTCTTCGGCGCTCTGCCTGCCTTCTTCACAGTCCAACTCTCAAATCCATACATGACTACTGGAACATACTCTTTACCATAAAACTGAACAATTATGCTCCTTGGTATTTTCCCAAATGAACTGAAAACCTACCCATATAAAAACCTATACATGGATGTTTATAGCAGCTTTGTTAAGCCTTAAGTTAGCCTACATGCTCATGCGTGCTTAATCGCAACCCTATGGACTGTAGCCCACCAGGATCCTCTGCCCATGGAATTTTCCTGGCACAAATACTGGAGTGGGTTGCCATTTCCTTCTCCAGGAGATCGTCCAGAACCAGGGACTGAACCTGCATCTCCTGCATTAACAGGCGGATTCTTTACTGCTGAGTCATGAGCGAAGCCCAGAGGCTGTATTGGTTAATTGTCAAAATATGGAAGCAAACCAGATGTCCTTCAGTTGGTGAAGGGATAAATAAACTGAGGAACATCCAGACAATACAAAAATATTCACCACTAGAAAGAGATGAGCTACCAAGCAATGAAGATACATACAGGAACCTTCAGTTCAGTTCAGTCGCTCAGTCGTGTCTGACTCTTTGCGACCCCATGAATCGCAGCACGCCAGGCCTCCCTGTCCATCACCATCTCCCAGAGTTCACTCAAACTCACGTCCATTGAGTCAGTGATGCCATCCAGCCATCTCATCCTCTGTCGTCCCCTTCTCCTCCTACCCCCAATCCCTCCCAGCATCAGGGTCTTTTCCAATGAGTCAGCTCTTCGCATCCAGTGGCCCAGAGTTTGGAGTTTCAGCTTTAGCGTCAGTCCTTCCAAGGAACATCCAGGACTGATCTCTTTAGGATGGACTGGAGAAATCAAACTGAAAAGGCTTGATACTGTAAGATTCCAACTATGTAACATTCTGGAAAAGGTTTAAAGTAAAACCATGAAGACAGTGAAAAAAAAAAAAAAGCTGCCAAGGGTTGCAAGTGGCAGGAAGGGGAGGGAAGACTAGAATAAGCAGTGAAACTATTCCCTGTGCTACTGCAGTGGTGGACATATGTCATTTACATTTGTCAAAACCCATAAAATGTAAAACACCAGGGGTGAACTGAAATATAAACCATGAACTTTGATAAGGATGTGTTAAAGAAGGTTCATCAGTTGCAACAAATGTGCCACTGCACTGTAGGATGTTGATAGCAGGGGATGATGTACATGTGTCGGGACAGGGAATATATAATAACTCTCTAATTTTTGTTCAATTTTTCCTTGAACTTTAAATTGCTGAAAAAATTAAGTTTATTACCTTAAAAAAAATGAGTCAGAAAAAAACAATACCGCCCCTTAATCTTATCTATAAGCATTTACCATTTTATTCAAATAGCATTCCTGTTAATTATCCATCATCTTCAACATTAAACTCAACACCTTTTCTGAAATGCATCCTCTTAGCCCTTATTGGGAGAAGGCGATGGCACCCCACTCCAGCACTCTTGCCTGGAAAATCCCATGGATGGAGGAGTCTGGTGGGCCACAGTCCATGGGGTCGCTAAGGGTTGGACACGACTGAGCGACTTCACTTGCACTTTTCACTTTCATGCAATGGAGAAGGAAACGGCAGCCCACTCCAGTGTTCTTGCCTGGAGAATCCCAGGGACGGCGGAGCCCGGTGGGCTGCCATCTATGGGGTCGCACAGAGTCGGACACGACTGAAGCGACTCAGCAGCAGCAACAGCAGCAACAGCAGCAGCAGCAGCCCTTATTATCTTGAAAAGATCACTGTTAATGAAACAAAGGGGTAACGTGCTAGACAGAATTAACTTGGTGGCTGCCAAGAGACTTTACAGAGTAGCAATACCCAATGTGACTTCCCCAGGATCTGCTACTCAAATTCAAACTAGTCAAGTTTCAACAGTGGCCTGCATTTCAGGTTGTTGATCCATCCTTACAAAGCTCACAAATGACTAAGAAACCAAAACAAGTTTTCTATTAACAAAATAAATGCCTTCATACATCTCTTCCCAGCTTAGCCCCCCTAGCAAGCCAGTTAAATGGGAAGCCAAATTATAATCACAAACATTGTATACCAAAGAATGCTAATAAGTTTCAAAGCAATGATAAATAGAAAAAAACACTAATCTCCATTTTACAGTACAATAGAGTAATAACTGATTCAGGTAAAAATCAATGATGATTAAAAACCCATGGGTATGCATTATTTATTAATTACCTTTAATAGCAAAATATGGTGAATCTACCTAAACCAAGTTTGAACTTATATATGTCATCAATAAGACAAGTGACATCATATGTCCTGGACATGACATACCAATAACTCATGACCAATGGAGTATTCCTGCCAAGAACGTTTAACCTGAATATAATTATGAGGAAACAATCAGACAAATATAAATTGAGATGTGTTCTGCAAAACAGCTGTCCAGACTTTTGAAAAAGGACAGTATCATGGAAGAAAATTTGGGAGAACAGTTCTAGATTAAAGGAAACTAAAGAGATATAAAAATTAAAAAGAATTAAATAGATACAAAGGACATAGGAATAATTGAGGATATATGAGTATGATGTGAGCTACTGCCTTTATTCTTAGGACATATGAGTATTAGGAGGAAAGTGACATCAACTCTGCAGGTAACTGCGAGGTTAGTAAAAATAATATACAATATGTGGATGTCTATAAAAAGATAGAAAAATAAGTGCACCAGAAACAAAGAGGTTTCATCCCTGGGCTCCGATTCCCTTGAACTTAGATGATCACTGACACAATCACCCTTAATAAATCATTTCCTATGAGTCCATTATGACTATGTCACCTGCTACAACTTCCACTTTAAACATGTCAATACCACTAACTGGTAACTGTCATGTCTTCCTAAACAGAAAGCATCTTTAATTCATCACGTTAATTCAACTGATATACTGTGTTTTACTTTTCTAAGAAAACACTTCTTGCCAAGTTTGTGTGATGAGATCACTATCATTCCTTCAAAAGAAAATTTCTATCATTCTGCATGCCCTTCAGTAACATCTCAGCTATGTTCAGAAAAATGAATGAAGTTCGTCACACAATCAAGGAAGAGAGAGGGCACTCCACACTGAATAAATAGCAAATAGAGAGACAGAAATTGGCACAGCAAATTGAAGGAATAGACAGGATAGTATAAATAAAAAGTAAATACTGGAGAACAGTGTAAACGTCATAGTATGGCAGACTAAAGCTTTAATTTTCCCATCTCAAGCCAATGGGTCAAGAAATCAGTAGGTCTCAATCAGTTTTTTGTGTTATTGTTGCTGTTTTCCAATAAAATGAAACAGAACAGAACAGTAAATAGTGTTTACCCTTACTACCTGTGATGCACTCTGTTTCATTATGTTTGTTTACGTGTGTGTACTGGGTCACAAATGTAAAATCTATTTATTTTGGTGAGTCATGGTCAAAATTAGATTTGAAAGCCACTATTCCTTTAGACAAGAGAGACTTACAAAAAGGTCTCAGAGAGAGTGTACAGAAAAATCTGTATTTATAAAATCACGCAAGCAGTAATATAAAGCAGTTTTTCTAACTGCTGGGAGCCTCAAATTCAATTTAGCTACTCTCCACCAGTTTTGTTATCTTTTTTTTTTTTTTAAGTGGAACAAAACAGAGTTAAAAAGAAAGTCAAATGTATCAGAAGCAGCAATTAAAATTTGGGTGGTTTTTTTTTTTCTGCATTTCAGTTCAGTTCGGTCACTCAGCCATGTCCGACTCTTCGCGACCCCATGAATTGCAACACGCCAGGCCTCCCTATCCAACATCAACTTACAGAGTTCACTCAAACTCACGTCCATTGAGTCCGTGATGCCATCCAGCCATCTCATTCTCTGTCGTCCCCTTCTCCTCCTGTCCCCAATCCCTCCCAGCATCAGAGTCTTTTCAAATGAGTCAGCTCTTCACATGAGGTGGCCAAAGTACTGGAGTTTCAGCTTTAGCATCATTCCTTCCAAAGAAATCCCAGGGCAGATCTCCTCTAGAATGGACTGGTTGGATCTCCTTGCAGTCCAAGGGACTCTCAAGAGTCTTCTCCAACACCACAGTTCAAAAGCATCAATTCTTCAGCGCTCAGCTTTCTTCACAGTCCAACTCTCACATCCACACATGACCACTGGAAAAACCAAAGCCTTGACTAGATGGACCTTCGTTGGCAAAGTAACGTCTCTGCTTTTCAATATGCTGTCTAGGTTGGTCATAACTTTCCTTTCAAGGAGTAAGCGTCTTTTAATTTCATGGCTGCAGTCACCATCTGCAGTGATTTTGGAGCACACACAAAAATAAAGTCTGACACTGTTTCCACTGTTTCCCCATCTAATTCCCATGAAGTGATGGGACCAGATGCCATGATCTTCGTTTTCTGAATGTTGAGCTTTAAGCCAACTTCTTCACTCTCCTCTTTTACTTTTATCAAGAGGCTTTTTAGTTCCTCTTCACTTTCTGCCATAAGGGTGGTGTCATCTGCATATCTGAGGTTATTGATATTTCTCCCGGCAATCTTGATTCCAGCTTGTGCTTCTTCCAGTCCAGCGTTTCGCATGATGTACTCTTAGAAGTTAAATAAGGAGGATGACAATATACAGCCTTGAAGTACTCCTTTTCCTATCTGGAACCAGTCTGTTGTTCCACGTCCAGTTCTCACTGTTTCTTCCTGACCTGCATACAGATTTCTCAACAGGCAGGTCAGATGGTCTAGTATTCCCATCTCTTTCAGAATTTTCCATAGTTTATTATGATCCACACAGTCAAAAGCTTTGGCATAGTCAATAAAGCAGAAATAGATGTTTTTCTGGAACTCTCTTCCTTTTTCCATGATCCAGAGGATGTTGGCAATTTGATCTCTGGTTCCTCTACCTTTTCTAAAACCAGCTTGAACATCAGGGAGTTCACGGTTAACGTACTGCTGAAGCCTGGCTTGGAGAATTTTGAGCATTACTTTACTAGCATGTGAGATGAGTGCAATTGTGTGGTAGTTTGAGCATTCTTTTGCATTGCCTTTCTTTGGAATTGGAATGAAAACTGACCTTTTCCAGTCCTGTGGCCACTGCTGAGTTTTCCAAATTTGCTGGCATATTGAGTGCAGCACTTTCACAGCATCATCTTTCAGGATTTGAAACAGCTCAACTGGAATTCCATCACCTCCACTAGTTTTGTTCATAGTGATGCCTTCTAAGGCCCACCTGACTTCACATTTTACACACACACACAAGTTCTGTCACAATGTACAATAAATTTCTTAATTTTTACTTAAATGAAATTCGGAAATTTTCAAAGCCATTAAAGGAGTTATTAGTTAGCAGAGAAACAGACATGGGACATGGAAAAATTAATGATTACTCCAACAGGATGAGAGAGAAAATGAGGGTTTGAAGCCACAGGAGATTAAAAAAAATGTTAGATTCTAAAGCAATTTAGAAAAGAGAAAAGAACCATCACAGGAGATGATTACACTGAAGTGGAGAAAGAAGAAAAAGGCAAATTAACTGAAATCTTTTTTTTTTTTTAAGTTTTAAAAAGTAGAAAAAGACAGCATTCTATAATTCCACACATCTACAAAAGAATGCTCAGCCTCCTTACCACTGCATTTACAACATATGTCTGCTAGCTTTTACATTCAATTTTTCTTCCACTGTACTCAGTCCCTGTGCCCTAAGCAAATAATACCATTTCCATGAGAGATAATACTAATTTAATAAAATGTACTATTTCTCCTCAGGACTCTAAGACTTTGTATGATTTCTGACTCTACAATGTTAAATGTTATATTATCAAATTACATAGAAGAGGTCCCCAAAAAACAGTAGCAAAATGAAATGATTAAATATTATAAATACTATTCACTTTTTTCAAAAAAGGATTCATGATGAAAATATTCTGAGGATAATATTCATGTATTCCAGTACTAACTAAAGGATACAGTCCCCTATAAATGTTCTTTATTCCTGAATTACATGAATAGTTAATTTATGTAATGACTAAAAAAGCAAACATAAAGCACACCATTAAGGAATCTTTAATTGCAGGCAATGACAAATGCAGAGGATTCCACAGGATTCCAAAGAACTAAAGAAGATTTAAATTTAATTTCTCTTACCATCACCTTACCATTGCTGTGAAAAAGTAAGTAAAAATACATACAGTAACAATTGCACTGTAGATACCTGGATTAGTTTTCTTACGTAGAAACTAAAAGGCAGTGAATTATTCCTAAACTCTCATACAATCACTGTTTAACATAGTAATTAGGAATTTCCCCTAAATCCATGCTTAGGCAGTTACCCTAAAGCTCAGTGTTATGGGTAAACAACCGAGCTCACTGCATATATGTGATGGTGACCTTATTGTCACTCAAGTGAGATAATGTGTGGAATAATTTCTACACAATTTGCTCCTCAATAAATGAGTAAGGAAACTAACAATGATTTACTTTAAAAAACAAAACCAAAAACCAACCACCTCTTTTTCAAAAAAGATAAAACTTTACAAAAAGAAAAAAAAAGCCTATTATTGCTTTGCATTTAAATATAAAGAGGTATTTATTTAAATATCCCCAAGTGAGTGCCTAAAACAGAGGTATCAAACTCCTTTCTCTAAGATAATCTTCCAAAATACATAAATATACACATGTATGCACCTAGACATATTCAAATATCTATAGATGTATACGCTGAACTACTTAAACACTATTCACCATGTCTTTTAGAGGGCTGTTAGTTGATTGACTATCCCTCCCAAAATAAGTTCATTTTTCAGTTGAAACAATTTTTCTGAAGTAGTAAGGAAAAGCAAAAAACAGAATAAGACAGATGGGACTACAGTGGTTAAAAGCATAGACCTGGGGATTAAAAGCTTGCATCTGAGTCATTTGGAAGTTCTGTGACCTGAGAAAGTTACCTAAAACTCTCCTTACCTCAATTTCCTCACATGTGAAAGTGTTAGCTACAGTTATATTTGGGAGAATGAAAATATACACAGGAATATCTCATTGTATTGTTCATTACTTTGTTGTCCTTTGTAAATAATTGTGCTTTTGTACATAATGAAGGTTTGTGGTAACCCTCCAAGAAGCAAATCTATCAGCACCATCTTTCCAACAGCAGTTGCTCAATTTATGTCTCTGTATCACGTTTGGTAACTCTCGCAATATTTCAACTTTTTCATTATTATTTTATTTGTTATGGTGAAACTTGCTCAGTGATCCTTGATGTTACTACTTTCCCTCACTGAAGGTTCAGTTAACATTTCTTTTTAGCAACAAAATATTTAACCAAAACTATCTTTAATTTAAAAAGTATGTACTTTTTTCAGACAATGCTATTGTACACTTAACAGACATGACAGTACACTGCAACTATAATTTTAACATGAATATATTGAAATTAATAGAATGTTAAAATTCACATGATTTGCTTTATTGCTGTATTCACTTTTTTGTGGTGGTCTGGAATGGAACTCAGAGTATCATATCTCCAAGCTATACCTGTACTTACTCCCTTTCACATATATGTTACATATTTATATAAAAATTTAATAGGAACTACCTTTGGCAATAAAAATAAAGTGAAATTTTTCTTTGTATTTTCCAATAGTCCCCATTTTCTACAGTAAGTATATATTAATCATACTAAGGGGACAAGGGCTTTCCTGGTGGATCAGACGGTAAAGAACCTGTCTGCAATACAGGAGACCCATGTTCAATCCTCGGGTCGGGAAGATCCCCTGGAGAAGGAAATGGCAACCCACTCCAGTATTCTTGCCTGGAGAATCCCATGGACAGAGGAATCTGGCAGACTATTGTCCATGGGTTGCAAAGATTGCACATAATTGAGTGACTAACAACAGCAACAACAACAAAAAGGGGGACAAAGTGATTTTAAGAAACTACATGGAAAACACAATGTCCAAAATACAATAAAAAATCACCCATCACAGTAAGAACAACAAAAATCACTACTTGAATGAAAAACAGACAATCAACAGAGCCAATACTGATATGAATTAGATGTTAGAATTATCCGACAAAGATTGTAAAGCAGCTATCATAAAAATTCTCCATCAATTACAAATTCTTAGACAAAATTCAAGCCAAGAAATAGAAATGATTTTAAAAATTGAACCAAATGGCAATTACAGAATTGAAAACTACAATAAGAAAGAAAACTAAAAACTCTTTAGATGCACTCAACAGTGGGAATTACAGGACAGATCAACAGAATTTACCCAATCTGAACAACAGAAAAAAAAAAAAAAGAAATATCATTGAAAACAACGTCTCATAGATGGATGGGACAATAATGAAAAGACCTACATCCATTCATTAGCGTCCTATGAAAAGAAGAGAAAGAGTAGAGAGAAGAATATTCAACAATGGCTGAAAACTTCCAAATCTGGAGAAAGGTGTAAATTTATGTATTAAACTGAGCAAACCACAGACAGGTAAACCCACAGATATTACAACTTGACACACGTATCTGAAAACAAAGGAAACTCTTGAAAGCAACTACATAGAAAGGATGTAGGGCACACCAACTCAAATGATCGTTTTCTCATCTGAAACCACATAGGGCAAAGAAAGTAACAAAAAAATTTTCAAGCACTGAAAAAAGAACTCTCAACCATGAATTTTGTATCTGACAAAATTATGTTTCTGGAATTAAGGGAAAACAAAGACATAGACGGCAAACGAAAAACTAAAAGAATCTGTCATTTGCGGACATATTCTTCAAGAGTGGCTAAAAAAGTTCTTCAATTGATAAAACAAGACTCTTGGCACATGAAGAAAGAAGAAAGGACAATGGGAAAAGCAAAAATATGGGTAAATAGACTCAAGAGACTGCCATTCTCCTCAAGAGTTAAAACCTAATCATAATAAATGGGTGAAATAAAAACTATATAGGCATAAAATATATAGGCATAAAATATATAGGCATAAAACTATATAGGCATAAAATACTGGAGTTCATAAAAAACTAGAAATCAAAGTTAAAAACCTGTTTATTAAAAGATATTATCAACAAAGTAAAAAAGCAAACTCTCAGAACAAAAGAAAATATTTGCAAACCAGTTATCCAAAAAGGGACTGATAATCAGAATATATAAAGAATTCCCAAAACTCAACCGAAAAAACCTGACTAAAAAATGGGCAAAGGACTTGGATATTTCTCCAAAGAAAATATACAAATGGACAGTAAGCACACGAAAAGATGCTCCATATCACTATTCAGTAGAAAAATGCAAATCAAAACACAATGAGAAACCATTCACACCAATCAGAATAGCTATTATCCAAAAAGAAAAATAAAAAACAGAAAATAGAAGTGATGGCGAGAATATGGCTCAATTAGAACCCTCAGGCATGGCTACCATTAAAAACGGCCTAGCTACTACTGAAAGTGAAAGTTGCTCAGTCATGTCCAACTCTTTGTGACTCCATGAACTATACAGTCCATGGAATTCTCCAGAATACTGGAGTGGGTAGCCATTCTCTTTCTCCAGGGGAGCTCCCCAACCCAGGAATTGAACTGGGGTCTCCGGCATCGCAGGCGGATTCTTTACCAACTGAGCTATCAGGGATGGTATAATGCCTCAAAACACAACATATAAAAAGATACAGAATATGCAAGGCCAAAAAGGTTAAGAGGGAAAGCCACAGCATTAAATGCTTACTTTGGGAAACAGGAAAAGTCTCAAATCAGTAATCTTAAATTCCTCCTCAAGAAACTTAAAAAAAAAAAAAAAAACCAAAGCACATATTGCCAAAATAAAATAAACATAACTTATATAACCATTTTAAAGTGAATTCATAATTTTAAATCTCCAAAAGAAATAATAAATCCCAGGCTGAAATGTTTTCACTGAAAATTCTACCAAATATTAATACCAATACATCAAAAACTCTTCCAAAGAGCAGAAGAGGGAACATGTCCTTACCCCATTCTATGAGGCTGCTGCTGCTGCTGCTAAGTCACTTCAGTCGTGTCCGACTCTGTGCGACCCCATAGACGGCAGCCCACCAGGCTCCCCCGTTCCCCGGATTCCCCAGGCAAGAACACTGGAGTGGGTTGCCATTTCCTTCTCCAATGCATGAAAGTGAGAAGTGAAAGTGAAGTCGCTCAGTCATGTCCGACCCTTAGCGACCCCATGGACTGCAGCCTACCAGGCTTCTCCGTCCATGGGATTTTCCAGGAAAGAGTACTGGAGTCGGGTGCCATTGCCTTCTCCTTCTATGAGGCTAGTATTACTCAAATAATGAAGCAAGACAAAGATATCACAAGAAAACTAGAGAAGAATTTCTCTCATTAAGACAAAAATTCTCAACATATCAACAACCTGAGTTCAGCAATGCTTAGCATACACCATACTATAATGAGATTTACTCCAGGCATGCAAGGCTGGTTCAATATTTTAAAAAAATCAGTATAATCCACCACATCAACATGCTAAAGAAAAAAATCATATGATCACATAAATTGACTCAAAAAAGAATTTGAAAATATCTAACACCCTTTCATGGTTAAAAACTCAGAGTAAACTAGGAAGAGAGGCAATCTCAGTTCAGTTCAGTCGCTCAGTCGTGTCCGACTCTTTGCGACCCCATGAATCGCAGCACACCAGGCTTCCCTGTCCATCACCAACTCCCGGAGTTGACTCAGATTCAGTCCATCGAGTCAGTGATGCCATCCAGCCATCTCATCCTCTGTCATCCCCTTTTCCTCCTGCCCCTAATCCTTCCCAGCATCAGAGTCTTTTCCAATGAGTCAACTCTTCGCATGAGGTGGCCAAAGTACTGGAGTTTCAGCTTTAGCATCATTCCTTCCAAAGAAATCCCAGCGCTGATCTCCTTCAGAATGGATCTACCTCAACTTAATTATGAGCATCTATATATACACTCTTCTCAAAAAAGCCTACTACATTTAACATCATATTTGATGGTAAAAAACATTTAAATGCTTTCCACCTAAGACAAAGGACAAAGTAAGGATGTCTGCTCTTACCACTCTCATTCAACAGTATAGAATTTCCAGTCACTGTATATGACAAGAAACAACATAAAAATCAGGAAAAAAAAAAACTCCCTATTTGCAGTTGACATGATTTTCTATGTAGAAAATCCTACGGAATCTGTAAAAAGTCTCTTAGAACTAAAAGATAAGTTTAGCAAGGTCAAAGGTGCAAGACCAACATACATAAATCAATCTACATTTCTATATGCTAGCAATAAACATGTAGAAACTTAACACAGTAATATTAACAGAATTGCTTCAAAGAAAACAAAAAAATTTAGTACAAATTAAACAGGTATAATATAGGATTGCATGCATACTAAGTTGCTTCAGTCATGTTCTACTATGTACAAACCTATGGACTGTAGCCTGCCAAGCTTCTCTGTCCATGGGACTCTCCAGGCAAGAGTACTGGAGCGGAATGTCAAGCCCTCCTCCAGGGGATCTTCCTGAACCAGGGATCAAACCCAGGTCTCTTACATCTCCTGCACTGACAGGTGGGTTCTTTACCCCTAGTTACACCTGAGAAGCCTATTAATACAGAACTGATATACTATTAATTACAAAACGCTGATTAAAGAAAAAAGAACTACATAAATGGAGACATACCATGTCAATACAGTAAAGATGTCAACTCTTCCAAAACAGATCTAAAGGTTTAATGCAATTTCTATGAAATTTTCAACAAAGTTTTTGTAGACATGAACAAGCCTGTTGTAAAATTTTTATGTGAAGACACAAGTCTTAGAATAGCTAAAACCAAACTGAAAGGTAAGAGGAATCACTTTACCCAATATTAAGGCCAATCATCAAAAAAGTAGGAGAGTTCCAGAAAAACATCTACTTCTGCTTTATTGACTATGCCAAAGCCTTTGACTGTATGGATCACAACAAACTACGGAAAAGTTCTTAAAGAGATGGGAATACCAGACCACCTTACCTGCCTCTTGAGAAATCTGTATGCAGGTCAAGAAGCAACAGTTAGAACAGAACATGGAACAATGGACTGGTTCCAAATTGGGAAAGGAGTAAGTCAAGGCTGTATATTGTCACCCTGCTTATTTAACTTATATGCAGAGTACATCATGAGAAACGCTGGGCTGGAAGAAGCACAAGCTGAAATCAAGATTGCCAGGAGAAATATCAATAACCTCAGATATGCAGATGACACCACCCTTATGGCAGAAAGTGAAGAGGATCTAAAGAAGCTCTTGATGAAAGTGAAAGAGTGAAAACGCTGGCTTAAAACTCAACATTCAAAAAATTAAGATTATGGCATCCGGTCCCATCACTTCATGGCAGAGAGATGGGGAAACAACGGAAACTGTAACAGAATTTATTTTCTTGGGCTCCAAATCACTGCAGATAGTGACTGCAGCCATGAAATTAAAAGATGCTTGCTCCTAATCTTCAGAAAGAATGGAACTAGAGGAATCAAGCTGCCTGACTTCAGACTATACTACAAAGCCACAGTCATCAAGACAGTATGGTACTGGCACAAAGACAGAAATATAGATCAATGGAACAAAATTAAAAGCCCAGAGGTAAATCCATGCACCTATGGACACCTTATCTTTGACAAAGGAGGCAAGAATATACAATGGAGAAAAGACAATCTCTTTAAAAACTGGTGTTGGGAAAACTGGTCAACCACTTATAAAAGAATGAAACTAGAACACTTCCTAATGCCGTACACAAAAATAAACTCAAAATGGATTAAAGATCTAAAGTAAGACCAGAAACTATAAAACTCCTAGTGGAAAACATAAGCACAACACTCTCTGACATAAATCACAGCAGGATCCTCTATGACCCACCTCCTAGAGTACTGGAAATAAAAAGCAAAAATAAACAGTTGGGACCTAATTAAACTTAAAAGCTTTTGCACAACAAAGGAAAACTATAAGCAAAGTGAAAAGACAGCCTTCAGAATGGGAGACAACAATAGCAAATGAAGCAACTGACAAAGAATTAATCTCAAAAATATATGAGCAGCTCATGCAGCTCAACACTAGAAAAATAAATGAGCCTATCAAAAAATGGGCCAAAGAACTAAACAGACATTTCTCCAAAGACGACACACAGATGGCTAACAAACACATGAAAAGATTCTCAACATCACTCATTATCAAAGAAATGCAAATCAAAACCACAATGAGGTACCATCTCACACCAGTCAGAATGACTGCTATCAGAAAGTCTACAAACAATAAATGCTGGAAAGGGTGTGGAGAAAAGGGAACCCTCTTACACTGTTGGGAATGCAAACTAGTACAGCCACTATGGAGAACAGTGTGGAGATTCCTTAAAAAACTGGAAATAGAACTGCCTTATGACCCAGCAATCCCACTGCTGGGCATACACACTGAGGAAACCAGAACTGAAAGATACATGTGTACCCCAATGTTCACTGCAGCACTGTGTACAATAGCTAGGACATGGAAGCAACCTATATGTCCACCAAAGATGAATGGATAAGAAAGCTGTGGTACATATACACAATGAAATATTACTCAGCTATCAAAAAGAATGCATTTGAATCAATTCTAATGAGATGGATGAAACTGGAGCCTATTATACAGAGTGGAGTAAGTCAGAAAGACAAACACCAATACAGTATATTAACACATACATATATATATGGAATTTACAAAGAAGGTAACAATGACCCTATATGTGAGACAGCAAAAGAGACACAGATGTAAAGAACAGACTTTTGGACTCTGTGGGAGAAGGCAAGGGTGAGATGATTTGAGAGAATAGCATTGAAACATGTATATTACCATATGGGAAATAGATAACCAATCCAAGTTCAATGCATGAAACAGGGCACTCAAAGCCAGTGTACTGGGACAACCCTGAGTGATGGGATGGGGACGGATGTCGGAGGAGGGTTCAGGATGGGGGACACATGTACACCCATGGCTGATTCATGTCAATGTATGGCAAAAACCACTACAATATTGTAAAGCAATTAGCCTCCAATTAAAATAAACAAATTTAAAAAAAAAGTTTGCTCCTTGGAAGAAAAGCTATGACAAAACGAAACAGCATATTAAAAAGCAGAAACATAACTTTGCCCACAAAAGTCTATCTAGCCAAGGCTATGGTTTTCCCAGTAGTCACGTACAGATGTGAGATATGGACCATAAAGAAAGCTGAGCACCAAAAAACTGATGCTTTTGATCCATGTTGTTGAAGAAGATTCTTGAAAGTCCCTTGGACTGCAAGGAGATCCAACCAGTCCATCCTAAAGGAAATCAGTTCTGAATATTCATTGGAAGGACTGATGCTGAAGCTGAAACTCCAACACTCTGGCCACCTGATTCGAAGAACTGACTCACTGAAAAAGACCCTGATGCTGGGAAAGATTGAAGGTAGGAGGAGAAAGGGACAACAGAGGATGAGATGATTGGATGGCATCACCAACTCAGACATGAGTTTCAGCAAGCTCTGGGAGCTGGTGATGGAGAGGGAAGTCTCATATACTGCAGTCCATGAGGTTGGTCGCAAAGAGGTGGACATGACTGAGTGACTGAACTGAGGACACACACTTTACGCAAGGTCAAAAAATTATCTTCATTAATTTGTAATTCTTTTTAACCTGACAGAATCATTAGGCAAAGGTTATAGGAATCAGTTACCTCTTGTTCAGAATAAATTAAGCAGCACTGAAAACACACCTGCTATTTTTCCTCTAAAACCTTACTGATTCTAATTATACAGATCTTATTATTTTAACCCCCATGACCATGTGCTCATACTTTACTCATGATATTTATCTTCAGCTATTGAAGTTACTTAATTTTCTGAAAGTGAAAGTTGCTCAATAGTGTCTGACCCTTTGCGACCCCATGGCATATACAGTCCACGGAATTCTCCAGGCCAGAACACTGGAATGGGTAGCCTTTCCCTTCTCCAGTGGCTCTTCCCAACCCAGGAATCCAACCAGGGTCTCCTGCATTGCAGGCAAATTCTTTACCAACTGAGCTAAGAGGGAAGCCCATTTAACTTTCTCCTAGATCGAAAACTCTCTTGGAAGAGAGACTCATGAAGAAAAGGAGTATCTTACTCATTGCTGTCTCCCTTAAATTAAGCCCCTACTACACTGCTCTCCTACTCAGACAAATATCTGGTCATGTTCAGGTTCTGTGGTCACTATGTCCACACCTAATCTCTGCAATTCTCACTCCCGCTTTTATTAAGAAATTATGACTCACCCAGAGTTATAACGCAATCAATGACGAAGTTGATCAACACTACATGCCTTAGTACTAACATTTAACAATGATTTGACTTAAGAATGCTTTATATTTTTATACAAACAGTATGATGATTTTTAAGGAAACGAAAGGTATTATTTACATTCCTTATTTATTTTTTCTTCCACCTTCAGGCTTGAGAAAACTTGCATCTTAGGTCCAGGGTAAGATCTAGTTAGCCAGACACCACACAAATAATATCAAAGGTGAAGCAAGCCTGGTGGAGACCACAGTTAACTGTAGAGCTCAGAACTTAAGTCGGGCAATCACTACTCAGCTATAGAAAACTATTCTCAAGCACTAACAGCAACCAGGTAAAGCCAAGTCTCAAGTGATGCTAGAAATCAAGACTTCTTAAACATGAAGTTTTGCTGCTTTTAAAAGTGGCAACTAATCCACTCAATGCTCCAAATACACTAAGAGCAAGCAATGTGTATCTCTCAACTGGATTCAGCCCAAGAAGCTCCTGCTACTGCAGGCTCATAGTTTAAAATCTCTATACGTAACAGAAGGTGGACTAGAGGAACTATACTACTTTACTGTCAGCCCTCACCTCTGAGGAAGAAAGTAAGAGAAGAGGAGGACCACGGAAAAAAGCTCCATTATAGTAAATGAAGTATCGTGAAAAACTCCTTTAACTTTTCTCTCTTGGAAAAAAAAAAAAATATTAGCTGTTTTAGATACAGGACATTTTCTACATAAAAAATGTATGCAGAAAATATTTTTCTTTTAAAAATTTTTTCCTAAATTTTGCAAAAACAAAAAAGTATTTAAATAAATGTAATAGTTACAATTATACAAACTTAAACTTCTGGCCTTAACCAAATGAATGAAAATGCTCAGTGATAAACATGAGGCTAATGATTCACCATGCACACAGAGAAACAAGATACAAAATAATAGTGTTATTATACTTGCACTAGTGTATCTACATATTGTCACTTGATTCTTTTGTGACCAACAGCACCGAACAACCTGGACACACTGTTGAAACTCTGTGACTCGGGAGCCCTAGTCTATCTAACAAACCACTGCGAACTCAAACCTCCTTAATACCATGTAATCAATAACTAAAGTGACAAGTCACTGGTAATCATATATTAATTTAGCCAAAAAAAATTCTTCAATACTTTAATGAAAGGTTTGACATTATTTACCTAAGTCTCTAAGGCTTTTCCCTTTATTTAAAATTAGGAATTTAGAGAAAACATTTGAATTCCATCTCTAAACCTGCTTCACCTGCTGAAAGCCTTTATAAGGTTAAAATAAAAATTTTGATATAATTAATCATGGTAGACAGGCCCGTGGAATTCAAAACATTCTCTCAAATAGCTATTAGCATGGGAGTTCCTATAGAATTGACAAGCAATTTAATGATAAAATTATGTACTACTTGAGCCAATTTACTGAACACTTACTACGTATCAGTTACTGTGCTGAATACATTCAGGGATTTCTCATTAACCTTAAGTATCATATGAGGGAGATAGCATTATTACCCCATTTTACAGATGGGGAACCTGACCTTTGCAAGATCACACAGCTAGTAAGTAGCAGAGTCAGGATTCCAACCCAAATCTTGTCTAACTTCAGATTTTCTACCTTAACCCCTACACTGTATTGCCTCCAGTAAGTCTGGGTTGATATCTAAGACAAAGAAGAGAGGGAAATTTGTACTTCTCATTGGCAACTTTTAAAAACTATAGTGAAATGGAGGATACTTTTTAGAACATGAACAATTCTCATATACAGAGTTACACAAATAATATTTTCATTCCCAAACACAAATGATGAAAATCTTACAATGGATTTCTCACAAGAATAATTTTTCTTAGGTTCTCATTTATATTTATTAAAAATTTAATTGGAACACTGTGTTTTCTGTTCACTTCTACGGTGAACCTAAAACTGCTCTAACAAATAAATTCTATTTTTAAAAAAACTTAGAACTGCAACACACTAAATATGCCTTATTCAATTTAGTTAAGAACTAGCATAAGACTATATTCTTTCATTATGAAAAGCTGAACTTTATCATAACCACAGGGCCCTTAATACTTAAGTAGTTTTGAAAAAAGGCTTGAAGATGTGTAAACAGAGCTGTAAATTTTGAATTTTTAATACTTTCAGAACACCTTCAGAGAAGTCTGCAATATGTAAATAAGAAATGATAAGCAGAAATTAAATTAGACAAAAAATTGAACTCATGATGAACAATATAAAAGGAATAAAACTCCCCTGTCCCATGGCTGACATAAGATTAACTTTACTTTTCCATCAAAAGATGTATGTAGCCTTAAGTCAAAAATGCCCTAATTTGTTAAGTCCTTTCTAAATTTTCTAAAGAAGCTTATCCAAAAAAAGAAAAAAAAACACAGACACAAAAAATACCTTCAACTGTCTAGAGTGATTGTCAACACAGGAATCAAATCTTTCTTCCTCTGATACCTCACCAAGGTTGTCAAAATTCTAAAGGACAATTAAGACAGATATGAGGGATCTATAAAACAAGTTTTGCCTATTGCCCATCAACATGTTCCTCTCAAGATCCAAACCTAAGTTCACTTATGAAGAGAACAAGGGAGAAAGTACTATATATATATGTAAGTCATTTGTCCTGTATATTCTGCAGAAGATTGTCAAAATTAATTTTCAAATAGAATACTGTATTTGCCACCAACAAAAGGTGTTGAAGGGAAGCACAATATTAATTCTAGTTCGTTTCAATACTGTACTCACAAAGTTTCAACTTACAGAAGAATTATACTAGCATATTAGTAAACGGGAATTCTACTGCACATGTTAAATATTGTTGGAGTACAGGCCCTTAATCACACCAGTAATTAACAGAACTTTCCTTTCTCGCTGACCCACGTTCTCAAAAGCAATCCAAAGACTTTTCTGCATCGCAGTGCTTTCAACAGCCAAGAAGCCGGGAATTGCAGGGCAACAAAAACAAAGCAATCCGACCAAGGCACTTTTCAAACAATACTACCACGATATTCCCTCAAATATTCAAAGCTTCTCACTAATTGTCTAGCTTCAACAGGGAATGCAACCAGGTTAATACAGACTACGACTGCCTCGGTAGCTGCAAGCTCAGCTGAATCCCAGGACGCCACCTCAATCTGCAAGGGACAGAACCATATCCGGTTCTCCCTGGATACACATTTTCCCATGCTTCCCATCTTGAAAACTTTACATCTTCCCAGAGGAGCAATAAATATACCAAGACGCCAGGGAGTGTGCCTGTAGGGAGGATGAGTGATCAAATTAAATCCGTACGCACGGAACCTTGAGCTTCAGAACTTTTTCTGAACGAGTCACAGCTGAAAGCACGAGTCACAGCTGAAAGCACTACGAGTCACAGCTGAAAAGAACTAGACCTGTTTTTCCTATTTCTTTCCAAGGAGTCAGCTTCCCCCAAAACGCCGGTCTTGACTTACTGGTTAGTCGGAGGAGCGGTCAGCGGGATGGCCACCTCTTCCTCCTCGTATTCTGGTCCATCCAGAGAGTCACCTTCGTCCACTGTTCCCAGGCCAGCGCCCAAAGGGGGCAACTGAGGAGGCGGCGGCGGCAGAGGAGGGAAACCGCCGCCGGCCCCGAAGGTCTCAGTGGGCAACGAAGTGGTCCCTTTGGCTTCAGCCATCTCCCCGCCGGGTCCGGCGGCGGCGGCGGCGACACCAGCCACGCCGGCGGCAGCGCCTCCGGCTGACAGTCCGGCTACCCCCGGGGCCCCCGCCACAGACCCAGGTCCCAGGAAGCCTGACCCCAGAGCGGCTCCGCCACCCAGAGTCGCGGCCACGCCGGCCTCCGCCAGCCCAGGAAAGGGGGCGGCGGCGGCCACGGGCAGGGCCGCGGGGATCTTCACCCGACACACCGCCGGGTAGGCACCCGAGGCCGCGGCCGCGCCGCCTCCCGCTGCCCCGGCGGTGACCGGGCCGCCCTCCTCACCGCCGGCCTCGGCCGCCATCATGTTGAAGCCCGCTTTACGCGGCCCTACCCTGCCCGCCCGGGAGCCCCCAGGGGCCACCAGGCCCGGGCTCCGAGCCGCCCCACCCAGGCGCGTCCCCTCTTCAACTCCCCGGGCGGAGGAAACAACAACAAAAGGAGAGAGCCCGCTGCCGCCGCGCCCCCTCTCCGGGCCACAGCCCAGGCTCGGGAGCTCCCCGGGTTACGGGAAGAGAAGTGGGCAAAAAACCCCAACGCCTGCACAAACGCCGCCCAAACCTTCACCTTCCACACCCACACTCGCGCGCGCGCACACACTCACACACACACACACATGCACAGAAGCGAAAAACTTCCTGGCTGCACTAAAGAGGAAGGGAAGCGAGGTGGGGGGGAAAGCGGCTTGAGGCGGCTGCTGCTCCCTCAGCCGCCGCCGCCGCCGCCACCGCTTCTTCACCACCCCAGTTCCGGCCACCCCCACCGCAACCACCGCCGGTGCCGCTGCAGGGGCTGGGGCCACTGCGGCCGCCTCATCCTCCACCGGGCTGAGGCGGGAGGGGTGGGGAGAAAAAGAGGAAGGGGGGCGGGGTAGCGGGGAAATCAACCTAAAGGCTCCCAACCTGGAGCGCTAAGTGACATCGACGAGAGAAAGGAAGGCGGGGCGCGGGAGGAGGGGCGGAGGGAAGGAAGGGCGGGGAAGGAGGGGCGAGAGGGCAGCTTCTGCGCAGGCGCACTCCCCGCGCGGAGGCAGTGGGTTGGGGTGGGGGTGTGGCGTGCTGGGTCTGGAGGAGGGAAAGGAAGACTCTGGAGGGAAGGAAGCGGCGGGGACGCGCGGTGTGCGGTAGCGCTCGCTGTCCCGAGCCGAGGGGAGCGCGTGGAGGCGCGGCCAAGCTAGCAGTCCCGAGCCAGTGGGGAAGCGCGTGGCGGCGCGGCCGCCTCGCCGGTCGGTGTGGCCGGTGGCGTGCGCCTGCCTGACTGGGCTTTGTCTGAGAGGCGGGTTAGGCGGCGGAGGGGAGGAGTGGGTCCCCGGCACGCGGCCGCTCAGCGCGGTAAAAACCTGTGAGCGACGAGGAGGGGTTCTTGAAGAGGGAGGGAAAGAGAAGGGAAGATGAGGCGAAGCCAGTCCCTCGCTTCCCGACCGGTAGAGCGGACGCCGTGGCCGGCGGCGCAGAAACCCGACGGCCGAGGCCCGCGGGGGTGGCACTTGGAGGGGTACCTGCCTGGAGGTCCGAGAGAGTCCTGTTAGTGTTTTCGTTCTCTTTTCATTATATAAATGACTATATGACTATTTCAAGCTAAAAAAAATAAAATGAAAAATTTTCAAATAGATTCTAAGACTCATGCGAAGAGTTCACTCATTGGAAAAGACCCTGATGCTGGGAGGGATTGGGGGCAAGAGGAGAAGGGGACGACAGAGGATGAGATGGCTGGATGGCATCACCGGCTCGATGGACAAGAGTTTGGGTTAACTCCGGAGTTGGTGATGGACAGGGAGGCCTGGCGTGCTGCGATTCATGGGGGTCGCAAAGAGTCAGACACGACTGAGCAGCTGAACTGAAGACAGAACGAAATGGATAACTGGGGAGACATATGGGGAGGGCTAAGAATTTTAGAAGAAACAGTGGTTGTGAGTCGGATTTCTGTGACTGTACGCGTTTTGTTGTCTTCTCCGACTCTCCCTGTATTCTATTTTCTTTCTTTTCCCTTTCTTTCACACCCACATACACTACCTTTGCCACTGCAAGTCTGTTGGGTATAATAAGGTGTGGAGAGGAGAGGTCCCCAGACAACGCTAATGAGTGCACTTTTTTGCGCAAAACACAAAACACGGCAGGGCACACTCCACGGTACACGTGTGGTACAGAGCAGTTTCAACCAGCAAATGTCAAGGAGGAGCCAACGCGTCAGTTACAATTATGTATCCTCAAAAATAATAAACTGAAATTTCACCCTTTACATATCCAGAGACAATGGGTTTTGGTTTTTATAGTGGAATATGTATAAAAGTGTGCTCCCCTGGTAGCTCAGTTGTAAAGAATCCGCTTGCAATGACAGAGACGGAGGTTCGATTGCTGGTTGGGGAAGATCCGGAGAAGAAAACTGCAACCTATTCCAGTGTTTTTGTCTGGGAGGAGGGAAGAACAGGTGGACATCACATGGACAGAAGAACCTGGCCGGGTACAGTCCATGGAGTCGCAAAAGAGTGAGACACAACTGAGCATCTCAACAACAAATGTGTAAAGGTAGGTGGAGGAATCATTTCCATTTTTTTGAAATTCCAGTATCTGTGATTAGACCTTTTGGATTCATATATATTGCTTTTATTTTACATTATCCTAGGAGGAATTTCACATTAAATACCAGTAAATATTGATCTTTGAGATTAATATTTTCTCTACTAAGGGTAATAGTCAAACCCACAAGAAGCACATTGAGGATGGAAAGGGGCTGTGTAACAAGAGGCCAAGGAAAAAAGGAAAAGACAGTTGAAGGAGGTGGCAAGGTACACACAAGATGTTTTCCTTTAGAAATGTCTATTTCCATAAGCCTGGTTGCCAAATCAATGACAATGCAATTAGTGGTAGTCCTAAGGACTCCTTCATTCTTGCCTCTTAAGGCAGTAGAGAGAGTGAAGGACTGACTAATCACAGTAATAATCTCAGACCAGCAATATCCCAGGAACTTGTTAGACATGCAAATTCTTAGACCCCCACCGCAGACCCTCTTGAATCAGAAAAATGGAGTACTCTTGTTTTAATGAATTCTCCAAATTTGCACATTTACGTTTAAGAACCAATATAATATGCTAAACAAGAAAAAGGTATGCAACACCATTGTTGGCCTCTGAACATAAGACGTTGGACTGGCAGGTAATCACCAGCTCTGGGTTAACACACAGCATATTTATTCTGCCTGAGATTCCAGGTCAGACTCACTAATTTGCAGAATTACATCCATTCCCTTTTCTGGAAATTCTTTAGCATCTAAAGGTCAATATTTAATGCAGTCCAACACCAATTACAAACTGATGTATACTATTTTGTAGTTCCTACACTGCAGACACAACTTGTAGTCTAACCTACTGCCTAACCTAATGCTAGGCATCTTTGTCAATTGCTTTGAACAGGTCTCCATTCTTTTTAAAAATACTAAATTAGATCAGCTCGTATCGTTAGACATCAGTTGCTCAACCAGTGGGAGAGGTCTACTCTGTCTGTATATATCAACCTAATACCACTGTCTTACATTATATTCAGCCTTAGAGAACTGTTGTCCTTTCCATCTAAAGAGATTACCACACATTTCTGATGAGATATTTTCAAATGTTTTACACATTCTGTTTATTGGATGGGTCTAGGCCTTGATCCTTATTATTCTTTGTGTACTCCCTTAAATCAGTCTTCTGTCTGCAGTGACTTATTTTTTTCCAAAAGAGGCTAAATGTTTTGCCTTCTTTATTTTTTTTCTATTGCCTTTTTTCTTTTTCTATTCACCTTGACCTCTCCATCTTTCATTTATAGTCTCTACAGTCTAATTTTTTTCTGCTAATTTCTCCCTCAATTTCTACCTCTGTGTTTCCCTTTCCTTTTCTTCCAAGTCCCTGAATTTCCTGACATAGATAATGTACTCCTTGAAGTTTCATAAATCAAAAACTGAAGAACTTTTTTTTTTTAATGAAATATTTATTTGGAGAGAGGCATTACAGGGTTTCTGCAGGGACTGATGTTAGGTGTGGTGTTATGTAACATTAGTTAACAAAGGGAAGTAAACAGTCTGCTAATTAAATTCACAGATAATATTAAACAGGGAGGCACTGAAAAACTGAACAATATACAAAAAGAGAAAAATTCCAAATAGCTTTTACTCTTAGTAAAACAATCTTTGATATCTGTGATTTGAGAAAAGTTACTCCGGATATAGAATTAAACAGCATTTAATGAAGAATAAATAATAGATGGCAAATAGATGGGGGGAAAATGGAAACAGTAACAGATTTTCTTGAGTTCCAAAATCAATGGAAATGGTGACTGCAGCCATGAAATTCAGAGACTCTTGCTCCTCGGAAGGAAAGCTATGACGAACCTAGACAGAGTATTAAGCAGCACAGATATCACTTTGCTGACAAAAGTCTGTATAGTCAAAGCTATGGCTTTTCAGTAGTCATGTATGGATGTGCGAGTTGGACCATACAGAAGGCTGAGCACTGAAGAATCGATGCTTTTGAACTGCGGCTGGAGAAGACTTGAGAGTCCCTTAGACAGCAAGGAGATCCAATCAGTCAATCCTAAAGAAAATCAACCCTGAATATTCATTGGAAGGACTGATGCTGAAACAAGCTCTGATACTCTGGCCACTTAACGCGAAGAGCAAACGCATTGGAAAAGACCCTGATGTTCAGAAAGATTTGAGGGCAAGAGCAGAAGAAGGTGACAGAGGATGAGATGGCTGGATGGCATCACTGACTGGACATGAGTTTGAGCAAGCTCTGGGAGATGGTGAAGGACAGGAAAGCCTGGCATGCTGTAGTTATGGGTTCCCAGAGTCATACATGACTTAGCAACTGAGCAACAACAACAAATAATCAGAAATGCTGGGCAAAGACTTATGGGTAAAAAGAATCTGAACACTTAATTTTCTAAAAAATGATTTTGACTCATTCTGATTTTACTGGTAACTCAAATATGAATAGAATACACTCTTAAAATATGTTACAGATTTGATGCTTCAATATGTGAAAAGATAACTGACTCAGTAATACAATTTTAGAGAACATTTCTGAGGGGAATACTAAGCAAGAAGTGATAAAGAGCATAATTGTGTTTCATGCCCTAGTACACACTCAGCTAAACAAATAGGCTTCCAAGTTTCTGTAAATAATGTCAAAAGGTTTCATTGACGTCAAAATTTTACTCCTAACCTCTAATGTCCTTAGTGCATTTGTTGACCTCATCTTAAAATTTTCAAGAGCAGAAATTTCCTTACTAGGAAGACTTTTAAGCAAATAACATTGAGGAGATATAGGTTAATGGAAATTATTTTGATGAAAAAGTAAAAATAGCTCTTCAGAGATTACAGTATGTGATATAATAATTAACTAAGCTTGAAGAAAATTATAAACACCATGGGGAAATTTAAAAATAGTACAAACTGAGGCTGTAAAACTTTAAAGAAAATTATTAGAGCCCTCTTAAAACATTTAAGCTTATATATGGTTAAAGGTGGAGCTTCCCTGGTAGCTCAGCTGGTAAAGAATCCACCTTCAAAGCAGGAGATCCCAGTTCAGTTCCTGGGGCGGGAAGATCCCTTGAAGAAGGGATAGGCTAACCACTCTAGTATTCTGGCCAGGAGAATTCCATGGACTGTATAGTTCAAGGGGTCGCAGAGAGTCAGACAGGATTGAGCGACTTTCACTTTCACTTTTCAAGGTTAAAGGTACTTAGATCAATTGGATTGAGAATAAATATCCCTTCTCTTGAAAGAGTAGAAAAATGTATTCATTTTTTATTTGTTTTTTTTATCTTTTGGTCTTTCATTATTCTATATCAGAAATTTTTCTCCTGCATCATTTCCAGTTTGTTTTTCTTTACCTACTGGATTCCTCTGTGTTTCCTTTCTGCACCTGGGTTCCTTTACATGATAATGCTTTATGCTAGAAGTAAAAGAAAAAAGGAAGCGGAATGCTTTTAGGGCAAGGGAATGGGGGACTCAGGGTGGTGTGAGGCTCCAGTTCACATTTTCCTCATGATTAACTGCTATTCTGTGCCTCTGTGGCAGCAATTTAACTACTACCTGGAACACTTGAAACCGTTTAAATACCACCTGAAACAGAGTCATGGAATCCAGCTAACCTTTGGCCTTTCACCTACGAATTTCACTGCTGCTACTGCTGCTGCTAAGTCGCTTCAGTCGTGTCCAACTCTGTGCGACCCCATAGATGGCAGCCCACCAGGCTCCCCTGTCCCTGGGATTCTCCAGGCAAGAACACTGGAGTGGGTTGCCATTTCCTTCTCCAAAGCATGAAAGTGAAAAGCGAAAGTGAAGTCGCTCAGTCGTGTCCGACTCTTAGCGACCCCATGGACTGCAGCCTACCAGGCTCCTCCATCCATGGGATTTTCCAGGCAAGAGTACTGGAGTGGGGTGCCATAGAATTTTGCAGAGTCTCTTAATTCTGGTTGCTTTCTTGGATTTACTGGAGAAGCTCCCAGTAACCCAATTCTCTCTAAATTTAGTACATCAAATACGTAAGCCCTTTTAATAGGCTTTAAAATAACTATACAATGAAAGGGTTAGATAGCACTTTGGATAATTATAGATAAAATAAGGTGAGAGTTTTAAGTACATCAGAAGAAGTTGTGGATGATGAAACTTAACCTAACTAAAACTATCTTTCTAAGATATTTCTAACTATTTTTCTTAATACATGTTTTTGAAGAACTCAATTTCACTTGTTATCTTAAACTTTTTAATATTTTAACTTTCTCTTCTTTATCTAATTGTGAAATAACAATGAGATATAACACATAGTATATATAGCAGCAGTAACTTCTAGTTTTCTAGATTTTACAGAATACTAAAGCATCAACAAAAAACTACTGAATTATGAATTTAGTGAAGTGGGGAATATCTTGTTACTATTAACAACAATTTTCTACAACTGTTTCATAAAAAGAAAAGACATTTCAGGTCAGAAATAGTAAAAAGGGAGGTCATGGATTACGGGACAGGGAGAGAGGAAGGAAGGGAAAGAGGGAAAAAACAGAAGCATCAATATCAGGGAAAAAAATCTTTTGAATCACATAAATTTAGCTTCATGAAATGTGCAGAGTATGTATTATGTCCTTCTTTTTCCATTTTTCCATGGATTTTTAAAAATTTGCATTAGTTTATAGACCAGGTATCCTAATTTGGGTTTCCCCAGAAGCAGACACTGAAACTAGGACTTGAGTGTTAAAGTGTTTCTTTGGGAGGACATCCTGGGAAATTTCAATAGGAGAGTAGAGAAGGGAAGGAAATTAATAGAGAATGTATTAATGAGCTGGTTACTGCTAAAAGCAACTGGAGCTCAGTTCTACCATGGAGGTCTGGCTGATCGCATAGAGCCCCCAGGAGGAGGCACACCTGAGGGACACAGAAACTGCGGTTTTTATTCTTCAACTCCCGCTTATCCTTGGCTGAGGGCAGCTTCTGAAAACATCTCCAAACTGCCCAATGTACAGCCTGAGCATCTCCCCTGGCCGGAGAAAGCCCTCAGGCAGAGGGTAACTAGCATTAGCAATGACA
Source organism: Capra hircus (assembly GCF_001704415.2). NCBI lineage: Eukaryota > Metazoa > Chordata > Mammalia > Artiodactyla > Bovidae > Capra > Capra hircus. Next base: position 23,652,356 of record NC_030814.1, read on the forward strand.
GGCCACTGCTTCCGTAGAATAGGTGGATGCCAAGAGGGTAGGGTTTGACACTGGCAGTTCTACTACAGCAGGGTTTGAGAACCCCTGTGATGAAGAATGTATTTCTGTTAAATATAGGGATGTTATTTGTTACACTTGAACCAGGTTATATTTAATTTATCCTATCCTATGACCTAACTAAGGCTATTTAGCACAAATGGCTAAGAAGCTTGCTACGGCTGCTAAGTTGCTTCAGTCGTGTCCGACTCTGTGCGACCCAGAGACAGCAGTCCACCAGGCTCCCCAGTCCCTGAGGTTCTCCAGGCAAGAACACTGGAATGGGTTGCCATTTCCTTCTCCAATGCATGAAAGTGAAAAGTGAAAGTGAAGTCGCTCAGTCGTGTCCGACTCCTAGCGACCCCATGGACTGCAGCCTACCAGGCTCCTCTGTCCATGAGATTTTCCAGGCAAGAGTACTGGAGTGGGTTGCCATTGCCTTCTCCACTAAGAAGCTTAATCAGTGTTAATCATGGTATGACTGGGATGAGAACTCATCGTTTCCCAGTCATGTGTATTATTAATGGAGCATTTCTGGCCAGAGGGAGTGATTTTTTTTTTTTTAGAACTATTTATTGCTTGATTCCAAATATATTTTCTGTCATTTTTTTTAACATGTATTTTCAGCTAAATGATAGAATAGAAGCAAAAGTGATTATGCACGGGAGATAAAATAGATTAGTATAAGTGAAAGTGTGACCTAAATCAAATCCCTTATGATTATACTTTGGAAGTTACAAATAGATTCAAGGAATTAGATCTGATAGAGTGCCAGAAGAACTACGGACAGAGATTTGTAACATTGTACAGGAGGTGGTGATCAAAACCATTCCCAAAGAGAAGAAATGCAAGAAGGCAAAACGGCTGTCTGAGGAGACCTTAGTAACAGCTGAGAAAAGAAGAGAAATGAAAGGCAAAAAAGAAAAGGAAAGATATACCCATCTGAATGCAGGGTTCCAAAGAATAGCAAGGAGAGATAAGAAAGCCTTCCTTTGTGAAAAATGCAAAGAAATAGAGGGAAGCAATAGAATGGGAAAGAGTAGAGATCTCTAAAAGGAAATTAAAGATCCAAGGGAATATTTCATGCAAAGAGGGGCACAATTAAAGGACAGAAATGGTATGGACCTAACAGAAACAGAAGATATTAAGAAGATGGTGGCAACAATACACAGAACTATACAAAAAGAAAGTCTTAATGACCTGGATAACCACTATGGTGTGATCACTCACCTAGAGCCAGACATTCTGGAGTGTGAAGTGAAGTGGGCTTTAGAAAGCACTATGACAAACAAAGCTAGTGGAGGTGATGGAATTCTAGTTGAGCTATTTCAGGTCCTAAAAGATGATGATGTAAAAGTGCTGCACCCAATATGCCAGCAAATTTGGAAAACTCAGCAGTGGCCACAGGACTGGAAAACATTAGTTTTTCATTCAAATCCCAAAGAAGGGCAATGCCAAAGAATGCTCAAACCACTGCACAATTACACTCATTTCACATGTTAGTAAAATCCTTCAAGTTGGCTTCAATAGTACATGAACCAAGAAATTCCAGATGTACAATCTGGATTTAGAAAAGGCAGAGGGAAACAGAAATCCAACATCCGTTGGATCATAGAAAAAGCAAGAAAATTCCAGAAAAATATCTACTTCTGCTTCATTGACTACACTAAAGCCTTTGACTGTGTGGGTCACAACACACTATTGAAAATTCTTCAAGAGATGGGAATACCAGACCACCCTACCTGTCTCCTGAGAAACCTGTATGCAGGTCAAGAATCAACAGATGGAACCAGACATGGGACAACAGATGGGTTCCAAATTGAGAAAGGAGTATGTCAAGGCTGTATATTGTCACCCTGCTTATTTAACTTGTATGCAGAGTACATCATGTGTTATGCTGGGTTGGATGAAGTGCAAGCTGGAAACAAGATGGCTGGGAGAAATATCAATAACCTCAGATATGCAGATTATACCACCCTAATAGCAGAAAGTAAGGAGGAACTGAAGAGTCTCTTCATGAGGGTGTAACTGGAGAGTGAAAAGCTGGCTTAAAACTCAACATTCAAAAACAGATCATGCCATCTGGTCCCATCACTTCATGGCAAATAGAGGAAAAAATGAACACAGCAACAGACTTTATTTTCTTGGGCTCCAAATCACTGCAGATGGTGACTGCAGCCATGAAATTCAAAGACATTTGCTCCTTGGAAGAAAAGCTATGACAAACCTAGACAGCTTATTAAAAAGCAGAGGCATCACTTTGTTGACAAAGGTGCATCCAGTCAAAGCTATGGTTTTTCCAGTAGTCATGTATGAATGTGAGTGTTGGACCATAAATAAGACTGAGCACTGAAGAATTGATGCTTTCGAACCATGGTGCTGGAGAAGACTCTTGAGAGTCCTTTGACACAAGGAGATCAAACTTGTCAATCCTCAAGGAAATCAGCCCTGAATCATTGGAAGGACTGATGCTGAAGCTGAAGCTCCATTATTTTGGCCACCTGATGTGAAAGCTCTCTCATTGGAAAAGACCTGGATGCTGGGAAAGATTGAGGGCAGAAAGAGAAGGGGACAACAGAGGACTAAACGGTTGAGTGGCATTACCAATTCAATGGACATGAGTTTGAGCAGACTCCTGGAGATAGTGAAGGACAGGGAAGCCTGGCTGCTGCAGTCAATGGGGTTGCAAAGAGTCAGACACGACTGAGCCACCAAACAACAACAACAAGTGAAAGTGTTAGTCGCTCAGTCGTGTCTGACTCTCTGTGATCTCATGGACTGTAGACCACCGGGCTCCTTATTCACAACCAAATGGGAAAAATTCATGTAGAGCTATCATGAGTATTACAATGGCATTTGTGAAGAAATATTGTGATAATATGTTTTGCTTTATTAAAAGTGGTCCAAAATCCATGCCTTGTATTTGTAGAAAAATGTTAAATTGTCAAAGTGACTTCATGTGTACTCTTTCACAACTCTGAAAAAGTATGACAATATTACCATCTTCAGTTAACAAATCTGTAAGCGTTTGAGTTTCAAAGGTGTGGTTGACTTGCCTTAAGTGATGAGGTTTATTATACCGATTCCTGGAGAATAAGAGAAAATAAGAAAACTGTCCCCCAGTAAAATGTCTAGTCTCACAGGGAACTGTAATATTTTTTATTGTTCATAATCCACAAGCAGTTCTTGGGAACTAACAGGCATGCTTGTGGTTATGTATGAAGAATGGGGACCATGTTATTACCTCCTTTAGTGGCGACACCATTCCCACAACTCAAGAACCCTGTCACGACTTCATTCTATTTCTCTACTCAACACAATCACTCATCTTGACTCTGACCCCAGTACCAAACACCCTCAACCACCCCTCTCTCCCCAGCTCTCTACCTCATGATTCCTGCTTACTTACTTGTAGTTTCTTCCACTTACTTACTTGCGGCTTCTTCCACTTAAAATATTTATCAAGTGCCAGGGAAACAACAGTAAGCCAAAATAGATACAGTCCTTGCTCTCATAGATCATACAATTTAGAGAGAGAGGTAAACATTTAATCTTCTAGCCACATAAATAAATGCAGCATTTAACACTGTGATAAATGATATTAGGGAAAGAAAAGCTAAACTGACTTGAAATCTTTATAGTTTTTACAGTCAGTTGACTAGATTCTTTGTCGAGTGTTCACAGAGCATTACAGTGTGGTAATACAGACAGTAAATCAGCTCCAAACCTGAGTTGCTGGGACAGAAAGACTGTATTTAAATCCTTCCTCTGCCTCTGTTAGCTCTAGAACTTTGGTTAAGTTACTTAACCTCTCGGAATCTCAGTTATGTCATCTATTACTTGCGTGGATAGCAATACCTGTTGCTAAGTTAGCTTCCCCCAGAATCAGACTCCAAGACTAGTATTGAATTATAAGTTATCTGGGAGCTGATGCCAAGAAGCTCCATTACAGAGTGAAGTGAGACAGGGAAGGGAAGGGAGCAAAGGGTGTGTCTTCAAATAGGTAATCACTGTGGGCAAGGGATAGGAGCTCGATCCCATGGGGGTCTGTGAGAAACTATGTTAAACTCACCTCAGAGTTATCCTCTATAAGGAGTGAGGAGCTGAGGGTACTTATGTCTGTAACTCCCTTCCACCTTTGGTGAAGGCTGCTCCTAGATTCTTTAACTTACTGCACTTCTTAGATGTCCCATGTTCACAGGGGAGAGAAAGCAAAACTTCTAAAGAGAGTCACCAGGGACATTCCATGACCATGCACTAGAAGTAAGTGACAAGGGAGAATGGGTGAGGTGATGACAGCTTCTACACCTGCCTTCAGGAGGTTTTTATGAGGATTTGAGATAACAGAACAAAGTAGGAGCTCAATGAACTGTATCTATTACAATGAATAAAATTCTGGTTGAAAGGATCAGATACGCACTTATGAAATGGTAACATAATTACAATGTAAAATTCAATATATGATTGTTAACATGAGTTATTGGGGGGGGGCTCTAAAATCACTGCAGATGGTGATTGCAGCCATGAAATTAAAAGATGCTTACTCCTTGGAAGAAAAGTTATGACCAACCTAGATAGCATATTCAAAAGCAGAGACATTACTTTTCCAACAAAGGTCCATCTAGTCAAGGCTATGATTTTTCCAGTAGGTACGTATGGATGTGAGAGTTGGACTATAAAGAAAGCTGAATGCCGAAGAATTGATGCTTTTGAACTGTGGTGTTGGAGAAGACTCTTGAGAGTCCCTTAGACTGCAAGGAGATCCAACCCGTCCATCCTAAAGGAAATCAGTCCTGAATAATCATTGGAAGGATTGATGTTGAAGCTGAAACTCCAATACTTTGGCCACCTGATGAGAAGAGCTGACTGATTTGAAAAGACCTTGATGCTGGGAAAGATTTGAGGGCAGGAGAAGAAGGGGACGACAGATGAGATGGTTGGATGGCATCACTGACTCAATGGACATGAGTTTAAGTAGACTCCAGGAGTTGGTGATGGACAGGGAGGCCTGGTGTGCTGCAGTCCATGGGGTCACAAAGAGTTGGACATGACTTAGCAACTGAACTGAACTGAACATGAGTTATATTGCCACAGTGGTAGTTCAGAAGAGTCAGATAGATTGCATCCTAAAGAAAAAGGGCAAAGCTTTTCCTTGAGTTTCTAACTCCTTTAACTATGAAAGAAGAAGGACTGGATCTCCCAGCCCAGGAGATAACAAAAGGTGAGAAGATAAGTGATAAAAAGTGATTCCCTTTATTGAACAGAAATGTGTTCCTGGTGACTTGTGCATGTTAGTCCTGGTTCATGCTTCTAAATTTGTATTGAAAATAGAGCCCTTTTAATACTTGAAGTTACAAGTAAGTCCTCCAAGACACCTTTTATAAGTTCTAAATGTTGGGAGTACCCTTAGTCTTTTTACTGTCTACTACTTCTAAATAATTTGATCCAGATCCATGACTTTAAATACCAAAATACAGTATATGCAAATAGCTCCCAAATTAATATCTCTAACCCCAGCATCTGCTCTTAGCTCAACTGTCCCTTGGCAACTTCATTCAAATATCTCAAGTTCAAAATAAAACTCTTGAATTTCCTACACATAAAAGCTCCTCTCTCAGAATCTTACTATAGCAAGTGGTATCACTGCTCCCTTACTGGCCAAAATCTTAAATAACATCGCTGATTCCTCTCTTTTTCTCACATCCCACATTTAATTCATTCGTTCATCCTGTCAGTTCTACCTTCACAATATATCCTGTATTTAACTACATTTCAATCTTAGTTGCTACCACCCCAGTCTAAGCCAGCATCATCTCTTACCTAGACTTTTACAATAGAATCTTCTAACAATCTTCCTGTTTCTACTTTTACTCCTCTTGCCTATTCTACACACATTAGCCAGAATAACCTTTTAAAAATGTAAATCGAATCATCTCATATTCCTTTTTAAGATCCTCCCATCACACATAATAGAATGAGAACTTCTTCCCGTGATCTGTAAGGTCCTCCGGGGCCTGACGGTTTCCTCACTCATAAGCCTAAGGCCCACCACACACCTCTACCCCTCCACTACAGTCCTGTCACAATGAATGTCTTGCTGAATTCCCCCCACAGTCCTACTGTCTCAGAGTCCTTAAATTTACTTCACGCTCTGCATGAATTACTCTTCAACAGAACTTTCCCTGGCTTACTTCCTCCCTTCGCTGAACTCTGCTCAAATGTCATATCCTCATAAGGTCCTGCACTGACCGCTTTAACCACAAAAAGCCTCCACTTACACTGTTTGACTTTCCATCTTACTGCTTTTCAGTGCCTGAAGTGATGGCATGTTTTTATTTATTTGCTTAATGTCTGCTTCCATAGATAGATTATATGCTTCATGAGTGCAGAATTTCTGCCTGTATTAACTGCTGTGTTCTATTTGCCTGGGTTAGTGCCTGCCATGTAGTAAGTTCCTAACAAATCTCTGTGGAAGGAAAGAAGAATAGAAAAAAGAAGAAAGGAGGAAAGAAGAATGAAAGGAATCAATAGAATTCTTGGCAATTCACACCTGCTGTTGAAAAATGTTGAGTTTAGAACCATTCCTATTGAAACATTTTCCTATGAACATTCAACCAAGTAAAGTCTCCCCAATGCTGTGTTTATGCAATTTATAGCATTTAATCTGGTGTATACTTTTAGTTTAATATTTTAGGCTTTCAAGATTTTTTTTTTAAATCCACATTATATAATAAAATATGTTGACTATTCCACTTTTTTTCATATCCATGATGGCTAATTTTGTGTCAAGCCTAAGCCTTGACTAGGCTATATTATTTAGTTATTTAATTAAATACTGTCTAGGTGTTACTCTGAAGGCAGTTTGAAGATGAGGTCGATAGTTGACTACACATAAAGGAGATCAACCTTAATAATGTGACTAGGCTACATCAGTTTAAGGCCTGAAGAGCAAAAACAGATTCCCTGGAGAAGAAGATCTGCTTTAAGACTATAGTGTCAGTTCCTATCAAGTTTCCAGGTTGCTGACCTGCCCTGCAGATTTTTAGCTTGTGTCCTCCACAATTATGTAAACAAATTCCTAAAAATAATATCTTAATCTCTCTCTCTCTGAGATACATGCACACACACACACATATGACATATAGATAGAGATAGAGACAGATATAAGTATGTAGAGAGATCTCCTTAGCGAGAGAGATATCTATAGATAGATTATAGATAGATAGGTCTATCTATCTGTCTATCATGTATTTATCTACTTCATATCAATTCTGTTCCTCTGGACAACCCTGGCAGATACAGAGTCCAAACATGTGAAAAACAAATTATATATACTACCACTCAAGGTCAAATCAATAATATGATGAACTACTACAAAGCAGAAACCTCTCAATGTGAACATGAATCCATTTTCAAATACTATTTAGGTGTATTTGTTCAGTTCAGTTCAGTCACTCAGCTGTGTCCAACTTTTTGTGACCCCATGGACTGCAGCATGCCAGGCCTCCCTGTCTATCACCAACTCCTGGAGTCCACTTAAACTCATGTCCATTGAGACAGTGATATCATTCAACCATCTCATCCTCTGTCATCATCTTTTCCTCCCACCTCCAATCTTACCCAGCATCAGGGTCTTTTCAAATCAGTCAGCTCTTCTCATCAGGTGGCCAAAGTATTGGAGTTTCAGCTTCAATATCATTCCTTCCAATAAACATTCAGGACTGACTTCCTTTAGGATGGACTGACTGGATCTCTTTGCAGTCCAAGGGACTCTCAAGAGTCTTCTCCAACACGACAGTTCAAAAGCATCAATTCTTTGGCACTCAGCTTTCTGTATAGTGCAACTCTCACATCCATACATGACTACCGGAAAAACCATAGCCTTGACTAGATGAACCTTTGTTGATAAAGTAATGTCTCTGCTTTTTAATATGCTGTCTAGGTTGGTCATAACTTTCCTCCCAAGGAGTAAGTGTCTTTTAATTTCATGGCTGCAGTCACCATCTGCAGTGATTTTGGAGCCAAAAAAAAAAAAAAAAAACCACCTCTGTCACTGTTTCCACTGTTTCACCATCTATTTGCCATGAAGTGATAGGACCAGATGCCATGATCTTAGTTTGTTCAACAAGCAATACATTCTCTTAACCCACCTTTCTTATTTCTATGTGTATTATAAATTATTTCAATAAATCTTGCTAATTTCAAAAAGAATCTTTACAGCATTTTCCCACCTATCATATTAATAACCTTAAAAAACAAAACAAAATGAAGGAGAGTTTGATATGTCTTGTGAATTTCTTCTTGGTGAACATAACTAGTCATTGTTTTCATTCTAAACTCTAGGCAGTTGGTTGATAATGTTTACTTAAGTTTTGTTAGGCACTGATACATTTATTATATATTTCTGAACATTTTCATAATAGAAGAAAGAACTAATATTTAAAAATTCTACTCTGTGTTATATCTTACCTCATTTAATCCTGTCAGTAGCCTTCAGTTCAGTTCAGTCGCTCAGTCATGTCCAACTCTTTGCAACCCCGAGAATCACAACACACCAAGCCTCCCTGTCCATCACCAACTGCCGGAGTTCACTCAGACTCATGTCCATCGAGTTGATGATGCCATCCAGCCATCTCATCCTCTGTCGTCCCCTTCTCCTCCTGCCCCCAATCCCTCCCAACATCAGAGTCTTTTCCAATGAGTCAACTCTTCTCATGAGGTGGCCAAAGTATTGGAGTTTCAGCTTTAGCATCAGTCCTTCCAAAGAACACCCAGGACTGATCTCCTTGGTTAGATCTCCTTGCAGTCTAAGGGACTCTCAAGAGTCTTCTCCAACATCACAGTTCAAAAGCATCAATTCTTTGGTGCTCAGCTTTCTTCACAGTCCAACTCTCACATTCATACATGACCACTGGAAAAACCATAGCCTTGACTAGATGGACATTTGTTGGCAAAGTAATGTCTCTGCTTTTGAATATGCTATCTAGGTTGGTCATAACTTTCCTTTCAAGGAGTAAGCGTCTTTTAATTTCATGGCTGCAATCACTGTCAGTAGCCTTATAGAAATGGTATTACTAGTCCCATTTAGTAAATGGGAAAGCCAAAGTCCCCAAGTATAAACTACTTGCCAAAGTCACCCCATACTGTAGTACTCTTCTAATCAGAACATGTATCCAATGTCTATCTTCTGGTTTCTGTTATAATCATCATAATAACTCATCCAATTTATCAGAAAGTCTATAATCACATCTGTAAATTCTTTCAGTAGATTAAGATGTAATTTTTGTGAAACTATTTGTTGGAGTCCATTCACAGCAACCATGTTGCCATTAATATTCTCTAACTTGTTTTAGATTGTAGATTATTCTTAGGTTGATCTTCAAATCAATCAGTACTCCAGAGAAAGAATTAGAGGGAGTTTGGAACTGGCTGGAAGTGAGACGCAAAGACGACAAAAGCTTTTGTAAAATGATGCCACTATATTAAGCCCAAAAGAATAGGACTGGTAGATTGTATTCCTTCTGAGTTGCTCCCTGATTATCTGTAAGATGGTTATCACTGCAGACAGTGACTATAGCCATGAAATTAAAAGACGCTTACTCCTTGGAAGAAAGGTTATGACCAACCTAGAGAGCATATTCAAAAGCAGAGACATTACTTTGCTGACTAAGGTCCGTCTAGTCAAGGCTGTAGTTTTTCCAGTAGTCATGTATGGATGTGAGAGTTGGACTGTGAAGAAGGCTGAGCACCAAAGAATTGATGCTTTTGAACTGTGGTGTTCTAGAAGACTCTTGAGAGTCCCTTGGACTGCAAGGAGATTCAACCAGTCCATTCTGAAGGAGATCGGCCCTGGGATTTCTTTGGAAGGAATGATGCTAAAGCTGAAACTCTAGTACTTTGGCCACCTCATGCGAAGAGTTGACTCATTGGAAAAGACTTTGATGCTGGGAGGGATTGGAGGCAGGAGGAGAAGGGGACGACAGAGGATGAGATGGCTGGATGGCATCACTGACTTGATGGACGTGAGTCTGAGTGAACTCCGGGAGTTGGTGATGGACAGGGAGGCCTGGCGTGCTGCAATTCATGGGGTCGCAAAGAGTCAGACACAACTGAGCTACTGAACTGAACTGAACTCAACCCATTGCCATGGGACTTGCAGTGCCTCTTGTCCAATGGAGTATACTCTCCTAACACTTTGTTGGGTTTGGTCATGTGATTTGGTTTGGCCAATGATATGTAAACGGAAGCCACACATGCCATTGAATATTTCTACCAACAGTCTTGGTCTTTCTCATTGTCAATAAGGATAGAATGTTCTACACAGAGACTGTTTCCAGTCAAGGTCCCAGAAATTTAAAAAAAAGAAAAAGAAAAAATGAAAATGAAAATATGCACGGAGTAAAACTGTAGGCAAACTTGTTGGTTGATATGCAATGTATGCAAGGAACAAGTTAAATGATTTCTAGGATAATTTGTTCCTGAATCAAAGTTGACTGATAAAAGTGATGGGCCTATAACAAATAGAGTCAAATACAGTGAAAAATAATGGTGATTTAGGACTATGTTAATAGATTGAGACTGCTACAAGTTTATATCGCTTAAAATCTGAATTATAAATAAGCTTTTTTACCTTATGGAATAATAAAAATATCATAAGATTATGAAGATTAATGAAGAATGAAAGGTTTTAAAATCCGAATTATCTACATAACTGTCTACATAGCCATAGGTGAAAATGCATTGTTATTTACAGAATTTGAACAATCATAATAATAATACATAGCATAGATAATTATGTTTTTGTTTGGAATGGAAATTCTTTTTTCTTTTAGACTGAGATATTAGAACTAAAATTTATTGACAATGAAGTATATTCATGACATAACAGGGAATGAATAAAGTAGGTTATAAAAACATGTAGAGTATGATCCAATTTTTTTAGAACTAATTTTATATTTTTAAATTTGCCATCTGTCCATTTGCTTTGTTTATTAATTAATTATAAAGGTTATGAGGGTTTCTGGATTTGTACTTTGGTATACTTTTTTTTGTTATTCAGTACAAATACTTTTTAAGTCTTAGCTAATAAAAAGGATATCCATTAAATTTCAATACTTTTTGAGATGCTTGAACAACCTTACAAATAGCTGTGAAAAGAAGAGAGGTGAAAAGCAAAGGAGAAAAGGAAAGATATAAGCATCTGAATGCAGAGTTCCAAAGAATAGCAAGAAGAGATAAGAAAGCTTTCTTCAGCGATCAGTGCAAAGGAATAGAGGAAAACAACAGATTGGGAAAGACTAGAGATCTCTTCAAGAAAATTAGAGATACCAAGGGAACATTTCATGCAAAGGTGGGCTCGATAAAGGACAGAAATGGTCTGGACCTAACAGAAGCAGAAGATATTAAGAAGAGGTGACAAGAATACACGGAAGAACTATACAAAAAAGATCTTCACGACCCAGATAATCATGATGATGTGATCACTAATCTAGAGCCAGACATCTTGGAATGTGAAGTCAAGTGAGCCTTGGAAAGCATCACTACAAACAAAGCTAGTAGAGGTGATGGAATTCCAGTTGAGCTGTTTCAAATCCTGAAAGATGATGCTGTGAAAGTGCCGCACTCAATATGCCAGCAAATTTGGAAAACTCAGCAGTGGCCACAGGACTGGAAAAGGTCAGTTTTCATTCCAATTCCAAAGAAAGGCAATGCAAAAGAATGCTCAAACTACCACACAATTGCACTCATCTCACACACTAGTAAAGTAATGCTCAAAATTCTCCAAGCCAGTCTTCAGCTATATGTGAACTGTGAACTCCCTGATGTTCAAGCTGGTTTTAGAAAAGGCAGAGGAACCAGAGATCAAATTGCCAACATCTGCTGGATCATGGTAAAAGCAAGAGAGTTCCAGAAAAACATCTATTTCTGCTTTATTGACTATGCCAAAGCCTTTGACTGTGTGGATCACAATAAACTATGGAAAATTCTGAAAGAGATGGGAATACCAGACCACCTTACCTGCCTCTTGAGAAATCTGTATGCAGGTCAGGAAGCAACAGTTAGAATGGACATGGAACAACAGACTGGTTCCAGATAGGAAAAGGAGTACGTCAAGGCTGTATATTGTCACCCTGCTTATTTAGCTTATATGCAGAGTACATCATGAGAAACGCTGGACTGGAAGAAACACAAGCTGGAATCAAGATTGCCAGAAGAAATATCAATAACCTCAGATATGCAGATGACACCACCCTTATGGCAGAAAGTGAAGAGGAACTAAAAAGCCTCTTGATGAAAGTGAAAGAGGAGAGTGAAAAAATTGGCTTAAAGCTCAACATTCAGAAAACGAAGATCATGGCATCCAGTCCCATCACTTTATGGGAAATAGATGGGGAAACAGTAGAAACAGTGTCAGACTTTATTTTGGCGGGCTCCAAAATCACTGCAGATGGTGACTGCAGCCATGAAATTAAAAGATGCTTACTCCTTGGAAGAAAAATTATGACCAACCTAGATAGCATATTCAAAAGCAGAGACATTACTTGGCCGACTAAGGTCCATCTAGTCAAGGCTATGGTTTTTCCAGTGGTCATGTATGGATGTGAGAGTTGGACTGTGAAGAAGGCTGAGCGCCGAAGAATTGATGCATTTGAACTGTGGTGTTGGAGAAGACTCTTGAGAGTCCCTTGGACTGCAAGGAGATCCAACCAGTCCATTCTGAAGGAAATAAACCCTGGGATTTCCTTGGAAGGAATGATGCTAAAGCTGATGCTGCTATACTTTGGCCACCTCATGTGAAGAGTTGCCTCATTGGAAAAGACTCTGATGCTGGGAGGGATTGAGGGCAGGAGGAGAAGAGGACGACCCAGGATGAGATGGCTGGATGGCATCATGGACTCGATGGTCGTCAGTCTGAGTGAACTCTGGGAGATGGTGGTGGACAGGGAAACCTGGCGTGCTGCGATTCATGAGGTTGCAAAGAGTTGGACACGACTGAGCGACTGAACTGAACTGAACTGAACAAACTAGAAAGGCTGGTCAAGAATTTTTTGCTGAAAAATCAAAACAGTAGTTTGAAAAATATAGTGCCATATTATTTTCCTAGTAGGTACAAATTTATGACTTATGTATATAGCCTGATTTGTTTAAAATTGTGCAATTCTCAGTGTTACTGATGAACCCATCTGCAGGGCATAATGGAGAGCAGACGTAAAGAACAGACTTGTGGACGTAGGTGGGGAAGGAGAGGATGGGACAACTAGAGAGTAGCTTTGAAACATGTACATTACTGTGTGTAAAGTTGGATGGCCAGTGGAAATTTGCTGTATGACACAGGGAGCTCAAACTCAGTGTGCCCTGTGACAACCTTGAGGTGTGGGATGGGGTGGGAAGTGGGGGAGAGTTTCAAGAGGCAGGGGACATACGTATACCTATGGCTGATTCATGTTGACATATGGCAGAAACCAACACAATATTGTAAAGCAATTATCCTCCAATTAAAAATAAATAATTTTTTTTTAAATTTTGCTTTTCTCAAGTAATCAGACTTAGTATTTACATTAATGATTTTGGCCTTATGTTTTTTAAATGTATTATGTATTGATGATCTTATTTCCTGAGCTTTCTGAGTGAAGTCATGGGTAATATGCTGCTTATATAATCTTGCTCTTAGGTGATATATGTTTATTTAGCTTTTTAATTATTGGAAGATGATATGGTTACATTTATTTTTCCCTTTCTATATTTTGCAACTATAAGTGTTTCATATTATATTGCTCATCTGATGTAAAGAAAAGTTCTGAAATTTAACGGAATAAAAATCTGATTTATTTTCATCTAAAACAATATGCTGTTTTATAGTCTTAATTTATTATATTGTTCCATGTTATAACTATAATATTATCTAAAATAAACTTTTATGTTAGTCTCATGTTCTGTCTTTGCAAATATTTTATGTTTTATATTTTATTAATTTTTGAAATGGCATCTTTTTTAAACTTTTATTTTAATTAAAATATTGTTCTCAGTCGTGTCCAACTCTTTGCAACCCTATGGACTATATAGCCCAGCAGGGTCCTTCTGTCCATGGGATTTTTCAGGCAGAAATACTGGAGTGGGTTTGCCTTTTCCTCCTCCAGGGGATCTTCCCAATCCAGAGATTGAATCCGCATCTCCAGCATCTCCTCCGTTGCAGGCAGATTCTTTACTGCTTAGTCATCGAGTTATTAAAATATTAGAAGATAAAATCAGGCAATGTTATGACAAAGCTGAAGGATTCTGCAGAGAACAGACACAGTGCTTATGGCAAATCTTGTTAGTTGTTTATCCATAAACTTACACCTCCTTTCCTGCTAACTGAATCATGACTTCTTCAGAAGGGCATTATATCCTGCTTGAGCAATGAATACTAACTGCTCCAAGCTAGTCCTTAACAACTCTGTTCCCATTTGGCAGAAAATTAATTCCCATCCACCTGATAACTAAATAGGGCCTTGTGATCCAGGTGGGTTCTTTTATGGCTTTTGGATTTTTGTCATTGCTAAAAAACTTTCTCCATTATGATACTATTTTTAGAAACTCTCCCAAGTTATCTTCTGGTACTTTAATGGTTTCGTTTTCTGTGTTGTTTAAATCTTTAATTCATCTGGAATTTGTTTTGGAATAAGGAGTGAAGTAGTCATCCACCTTCTTCCTCTCTATCTCTCTAAATGTAACTTCCTCCTCATACGCATATTATTGCCTTTGTTTTTCCTCCCCTTACACATTCACTCTGTTTTTAAAAAATCTTCGATTTTCAGAATGAGGTATTATTAAAAGTAGGAAATAACTTGTAAATCAACTATACTCCAATAAAATTTTTTAAAAAGGAGGAAATACCATCAAGATTTTAATTATTTTAGACCTTCAGGGAAAGCTTCTATCATATTTAAAAGCTTAGATAATGGGAGATCAAGATCAACCTTCTTGAAATGCCATTTGCTTCTTCTACCTCATACAGACATCAACATTGGAGTGAAAATGCCAAGGAGAAAAAGAGAAATTTCCATAATTATATGGGAAACATGAGGACTCATACAAAATTTTGCTAAAAATTTGTGTGTGTCAAAAAAAAAAGGATTTCTGGTACCACACTTTTTGAAAATTAAACAGAGGTCTTTGGTAGTAAAACACTATTTTTGAACAAAAGTAGGAATCACTTTTTGTTTTCTGTAAAGGAGATAAGCTTAGTGCATTCAGTTTCCTCTGAGTGGATCGTGATTCCCTTTACAGACAGAATACATTCACAGACATAATCTAGGTTAGGCACACAGACTACAGGAGGAGCTCCTTTAAATTATAATCTAGGTTAGGCACATAGACTACAGCAGGATCCCCTTTAAATTAATGTGAATCCTTTTAATAGATTTTAGAAAATATAAAAAACTCCAATACTTGTTGAAGCTGGTTGATGATGGTACTTGTAGGTTTATCATCCTATTCATTCTACTTTAATGTATAACTGAAAAGTTCCATAATGAAAAGAAAAGTGTAACATTTTAAACTTTGATTAGTGATTTATACCTCACTTTGTATAAAGATCCTTAGAACAGTGGGAGAAGAGTGTCCAGCAAGAGGTGAGAAGGGCTCACCTCAGAAAGCAACAACTAGTGATAAACAGTTACCATGTCCCAAGCATTCAGAAATAACCCTTGACAAGCCAAGATGAAGGAAAAGCCTGAAAGGAGGACAGTACAAATGGATCTGAAGACATCTACCAAACATTCTTGAAAACACAATGTCTTTTCATTAGACTGAAGTTGCATTACAACACTCCATTAGTGTGGTTGACTAGTTGTTATGAGTCAATATCACAACCCAACTTTTAGGACATTATGTCATAGTTTTGTAGCTATTTATTATTTCTTTTGTTAACAAATGGTCTTTCTCTTCACTATTATTCAAGCTGTTAAGGCAAATTTAGAATATAAAATAAAAACACCAAGGCATTTAAATTAGAGAGGACCAAAATACATAAACTAATTAATATATACATATATATATATGTGTGTGTATATATATCCTCTAACATCTATTTCAATTCTAAGGTTCAAATATCCTTTGATTTGAAATGAACTAAGACAAACAGCTTGAGGCACATTAAAGCTACATTTGTACTGAATTCTCACTCAACTTTTTCTAATCATATAGCTTCATTTCTTATCAGGATTCACTTCTGCAAAAATGTTAGTTAAAAGAACAGGAGGAAAGGGCTAGTGAGAGTGGTATGGTTAGTTGCCAAGCCAGATCCCTCTTGTTGGTGATTCAAGCCAGAAGTTAAAATAATGTTTATTTTCATCTCTATTTCAGAAAAAAAGAAAGGTATACAGTGAGGTGGAATGACCAAGAAAAATAAAAAATAAAAGTTGTTTTCAAGCGTGTCACAAAGATGTAAATGAGAGGAACAGAATAAGATTTAATATAATACAGACATGGCATCATAAAGAAGGAATAAGGAAAAAAGCAATATGGAGGCAGGGAGAAGAGTTGTGCTTGTTCTTGTTGTTTGGTTCATTTTATTAGGCAGAGAAAGGATTTTGAGGGAAAGCGAGGCATGTAAAAAAGGTTTTAATGAAAATTTGAAGGGTGATTGGAATGTGCATAATTTTATTTTAGAGTTGTATCTGTATTTATTTTGGATGTATTGACATGGGTCTGAAGCTGAAATAGAGTAGGCCCAGTTTTATTCAAGTTTCAGTTCAATAAAATGAGCTAAGCTCGCTTTAGCCTAAAGCATGTATGTTAGTGCTTCTTTTTAAGGTCACAATTATAAAGATGCTAAATTAATTTCATTATCAGTGACTCAAACGTTAGTTAATATAAAGTTAAAAGACTGGAGGAGACATTATAAATAGAAAGCCCGCTTTGCTTACTCATTTTCCCACTAAATTCAGAATACAGTATAACAAAAAGATTACAGGCATTGTTTTTACAAATCCACCACATACAAGTAGAGTGATCTTAGGCAAATCAAACTTAACAAACTTCTACTTCTATATACGTGTAATTTCAATGAGTATATTTTTAGTTCTAGAAGTTCTATTTGATATCTTTTAAAGTTGCTTCATACCATTTCTGTGCTCAATTGCTCCATCGTGTCCGACTCTTTGTGACCCCATGAACTGTAGCCTGCCAGCTCCTCTGTCCATGGGATTTTCCAGGCAAGAATAGTGGAATGGGTTGCCATTTCCTTCTCCAGTATATTATTTGAGACTGTCATTTTTTCTAGTTTTTCTTAAAATATATTATCAGTTCAGTTCAGTGGCTCAGTTGTGGCTGACTCTTTGCGATCCCTTGAATCACAGAATGCCAGGCCTCCCTGTCTATCACCAACTCCTGGAGTTCACTCAGATTCATGTTCATCAAGTCGGTGATGTCATCCAGCCATCTCATCCTCTGTCGTCCCCTTCTCCTCCTGCCTCCAATCCCTCTCAGCATCAAAGTCTTTTCCAATGAGTCAGCTCTTCACATGAGGTGGCCAAAGTACTGGAGTTTCAGCTTTAGCATCATCCCTTCCAAAGAAATCCCAGAGTTGATCTCCTTCAGAATGGACTGATTGGATCTCCTTGCAGTCCAAGGGACTCTCAAGACTCTTCTCCAACACCACAGTTCAAAAGCATCAATTCTTCGGCGCTCAGTCTTCTTCACAGTCCAACTCTCACATCCATACATGACTACTGGAAAAACCATAGCCTTGACTAGACGGACCTTAGTCGGCCAAGTAATGTCTCTGCTTTTGAATATGCTATCTAGGTTGGTCATAACTTTTCTTCCAAGGAGTAAGCTTCTTTTAATTTCATGGCTGCAATCACCATCTGCAGTGATTTTGGAGCCCAAAAAAGTAAAGTCTGACACTATTTCCACTGTTTCCCCATCTATTTCCCATGAAGTGATGGGACTGGATGCCATGATCTTCGTTTTCTGAATGTTGAGCTTTTTAAGCCAACTTTTTCACTCTCCTCTTTCACCTTCATCAAGAGGCTTTTTAGTTCCTCTTCGCTTTCTGCCATAAGGGTGGTATCATCTGCATATCTGAGGTTATTGACATTTCTCCCGGCAATCTTGATTCCAGCTTGTGTTTCCTCCAGTCGAGCGTTTCTCATGATGTACTCTGCATATAAGTTAAATAAGCAGGGTGACAATATACAGCCTTGACGTACTCCTTTTCCTATTTGGAAATATATTATAGTCAATATCTAATAATTCTACTTTCTAAAGTTCTTGGATCTAAGCCTGCTATCTCTTGTTTGTGTTGACCAACTCACAGTGGATTATTTCCTCATGTGTTTTATAATTTTGGATTGTGAGTGAATTGTAGTGGGAGCTTTATTTGTGGTAATGCTGCATTGTGTGTCCTTCTAGAGTAGCTTGTATTTTCACCTGTAGGTAAAATGAAGTAACAGGGACTATGTTTATCCTCCTGCCCGAAACAACTAAATTTCTGGACAAAATAATGAAGCAACAGTTTTAAAAGACAAGAAATATTAAGCCACAAAGACAATGTATCCTGAGAGATGGGAAATGAGCAAGGTGAGCTCCAGGAAAAGGGCATACAAGAGGAGACTGGCTTTTTTTTTTTTTTTGAGGTAAAGAGGTGGAACCAGAAATGTGGAAAGGCCAAGGAGGCTGGAGTTTACACTGCATAGTATCAAGAAGGGGAGAACTGTGTAGGGAAAAAATTCTAGAGACCTGTACAGTGTGTTCTCAACTCTAAACATCCTAATGGAAAGTCAGAGATTGATAGATTGGATAAAAAGCAAGACCTAACCCTAGGGTCTCAAAGAGTCAGACACAACTGAAGTGACTGAGCACACAGAGGCATGCAGCTATCACTATCTCCAAGATGCCCACTTTAAATAACAAGATAGATTTAAGGGAAAAGGATAGAAAAATACACAATGCCAACACTAACCAAAGGAAAGAAAGTTGGAGTTGCTATAGAAATACCCAAATAAAATAAATTCCAAATAAAAAAATATATAATATTGCCAAGGATAGAGAAATCATTTTATCTACTGATTTGGTGTTTTCTTCTGCAAACTCCCTATGTGTGTTATTAGCTTTGATATTAATGGAGACACAGGGAGAAGACAGCAGGCCTTAGACAAATAAGAGGCAAGGAGTGGGCACTGAGGCCGGGAATTTCTTGGCTCAAAAGTTTCCAGGTGCTGCAGAGAGTGAAACATCTAATCTCAAATCTGAGAGCTGTTCTGCGGTACATTCTGGGGAGACTTTTCTCATCCAGAATGCAGGGTGATGACATGGCTTTCTGTCGCCTAGTATGCTGGGTTTATTTTTTCTACGTCACCCTTTCCCTGAGTAGCAGTGAGCCTATCTTTTTGCAGAGGGTTTCAGTTCTAACCCCCTCACCCTATCTGACCCAAGTTGGGCCCCCTTCATATCTATGCTTATAGCAAGTGAGGATCCCTCCTGTGCCCTCCCTCAGACAACCCACCATCAGTTCACACTTTAAGCTCTAGTTTTTAATTTCCTCTTCACATTTGACCTCTAGGTCAATTTCCTCTACTTTCTTGTAAGCTTGACTGGACTTCTCTGGTGGCTCAGAGGTTAAAGCATCTGCCTGCAATGCGGGAGACCTGAGTTTGATCCCTGGGTCGGGAAGATCCCCTGGAGAAGGAAATGGCAACCCACTCCAATATTCTTGCCTGGAGAATCCCATGGATGGAGGAGCCTGGTGGGCTACAGTCCTCGGGGTCGCAAAGAGTTGGACACAACTGAGCGACTTAACTAACTAACTTGTAAGCTCAGTTTTGTGTTCAAAAGGGGATTTCTTATAATTCGTCAAGCATTTTTAGGTGTCTTCTTTTGGAGGATTTTTCAGACAGATTGCTGTAGTGCTGGAAATGGAAGGCTGTCTTTATGTGAACTGGGGAATAGTGGCTATCTTAGGACAGGGATAAGGTTTGAAGACAATATTTGTAAAATGCTCAGCATAATGCTTAGAGCATAGTTAGTGCTCAATGTAGATATTATGGAATGAGTGACTAGGATGTCAAAGTGATGGTGCTCTGGAGATGACAAAATTTTGGGAAGAATGCACTCTGCAGAATATGAAAATAGATTGGATACAGAAGTCTTGTTACTTTTACAGACTTTCTACAGGAAGTTATCAGGACTTTTTCCCCACAACCTCCTTACTTTTGTGTCAGTGATTATAATACAAAATTAATTTTTACAATTAATATTTTTTACATGAAGTACCCTCCCATTTTTTCTGAGGAAAAATTATTTATAAATGATTTAATTATCTGACAATGACTGCTGTTAAAGGGCCTCCGTATTGAATAGGGGATTAATTCTGAAAGAGAATAGTGCATTTCTAGTTTCATTAAAATTAGTATTGAAGATACTGAGACACAAAAGAAACAGTTTTACCCTCAAGGAGCAGGGGGTACCTGGGAGAAATGTGAGACACATATATCCTTGCAAAAAAGTGACTAACGATAATACCAGAAAACATGAGCTTTGATACTATGGGTAGGCCAGAAGAGGGAAAACATCTTGGGTTGAATCAGTCAGTGAATGAGAGAATGCTTAGATAGAGTTAGGTAGAAGGAAGAAGGAAGCCAGAAGGGAGAGAAGAAAGATAGACACGGGCATGCAAGCTGTGAAATGAAGAACTGAAAGGGCTAGCCTCACTAAAGGGATGATTTGTTAGGAAAAAAAAAAAAAGCGATGAAAAGGAGGAAAAGGCACATTGAGGAAGGACCAAAAGTTAAGGATTGATTTTTTTTTTAAGCATTAAATGCAGATGAAGATTGAGATGGAGCAACACAGTGAAGGAGGCTCTATAGAATAATTGTGGCTCCTTGATACTGTACGATATACTCTTTTACATACGCATCTTCCTACTTGAGCTAGTGTCTAGCGACGCAGCTCCCTGAAGGCAGAGACTTTGGCTGTCTTGTTTACTGCTGTAGTCTTAGCACGTAGACAAGTGTCTAACAGAATTGCCACTGAATGAGTGAATTATTCATCTGGCAGCAGTATGCAGGACAAAGCAAGCATAAGGAGAATTTAGAGGTGAGACAAGTATTTAGGAGGCTTTCGACATAAAGCAAGTGCAGTGACCATGGAAGTTAAAGAACACATTGCAAAGCCACTATACTGGGCCCTGTGGTCCTTCCCAGAAGCAGGAGTTATGATTTACTCATTGTGACAGTTTTGGTGCCTGGCATGATGCCTAAAGACAGCCGGTCCTTGCTAAATGTTTATTTAATGAATAAGGGGAATAATACAACTTAGTGACACTATTTGTTATGTGAATAAGTTAGGGAAGGGCATGTAAGATGACTTGAAGTTTCTATTATTAGTGACTAGGGGGATGGTGATGCCATGAATGGAAATAGACAAATCCAGAAAGAACAGGAATTTCAGGGAATAAAATGCTGCATTTTATTTTAGGAATGCTGAATACAATTTAAGCTCTAGGATATGTTTAAATGCTTGTGGATATATATAAAATGCTTGAAGTTATTAAACAAATTCAATGACAGTTTGTTTCACAGATGTGTTAGCTACAAAAAATTCTTCCTGTCTTTTTACAAATGATCTCTAGAGCAACCCTTTTCGTAGATTAGAAAAATTCAATAACATCCTTGCATGAGTTGTTTCTCTTAAGATGAGCTATTTTAGGATAAAAAGTATAAACATTGGTAACCCAAATGGTTTTTTTTCACTTTAAAATTGTATATTGTACTTTAGGATTATAATGTTAAATTTCTATTATTTTACATTTATGTCATTTTGCCTATGTATTTTTAACATTTAGTTCAGTTCAGTTACTCAGTCGTGTCCAACTCTTTGCAGCCCCGTGAACTGCAACACCCCAGGCTTCCTTGCCCATCACCAACTCCCGGAGTTTACCCAAACCCATGTCCATTGAGTCAGTGATGCTGTCCAACCATCTCATCCTCTGTCGTCCCCTTCTCCTCCTGCTTTCAATCTTTCCCAGCATCAGGGTCTTTTCAAATGAGTCAGCTCTTCACATCAGCTGGCCAAAAGTATTGGAGTTTCAGCTTCAGCATCAGTCCTTCCAATGAACACTTAGGACTGATCTCTTTTACAATGGACTGGTTGGATCTCCTTGTAGTCCAAGGGACTCTCAAGAGTCTTCTCCAACACATAGTTCAAAAGCATCAATTCTTTGGTGCTCAGCTTTCTTTGTAGTCCAGCTCTCACGTCCATACATGACTACTGGAAAAACCATAGCTTTGACTAGATGGACCTTTGTTGGCAAACCATCACAATTTCTCCTCCTCTTCTTCCTTCTTTAAATAAATCTCTCACATTGCTTTCTAATCTTCGCCTTGTAACTGAGTGGTTTTTAAAATTCAATAAATGTATTTCTTATGTTGGAAATTCATATATGATTAACATGCACCTGTGTAAGCAGAATTCTAAAATGACTCTTAGTAACCGCACTCCTTGGTCTACAGATGCTCTTTTTGAGTATGGACAGGACCTATGAATATGGCCGGATAGTCACTCCTTCGATTAGGTTTTATTGTATATGACTCCACCAAACCTGACTGAAGGGACAAATTCTCCTTTTGACCTTGAAGAATTGCCATATCATGGAGACAGCCAAACGGCAGGGAATGGTGGAGAGCCACCAGAAGCTAAGAACAGATCCCAGCTGACAGCCAGCAAAAAAGCAGGGAACTTGGTCCTGCAATGGCAAGAAAATGAGTTCTGCCAATAGCAGTGAGCTTGGAAGAGGACTCCAGAGCTTCAGGTGTGATCAGAGCTCCAGCTGCCCCTGTGATTTCAGCCTGGTGAGAGCCTGAGTTGAGGATGGGGTTAACTCCTACCTGGACTCCTGACCAATGGAAACCATGACAAGTCAGTCTGTGCCATTTTTAAGCTGCAAAATTTGTGATAATTCATTATGCAACAATAGAAAACGAACATGGCATCTATAACTTTATTATAATTCACTTGCTGCTTTATCTTGCACATTAAATATTAGTGTCACACCCTACTTTTTGAAATTTTTAGACATGGATGACCCTGGTTTATGTACTTCTTTGTTCTTAATTATTCAAACCTTAGACTTGAATGGCCTCTGGCATAAATTAGTAGTCAAATCACTTCTGGACTACCATCATTTTAATGTTTTGGAACATCCAATTAGAAAATTAATTATCACTGACAAACCAAACCTCCTCCTCAATCCTTGTTAATCACATAATTTGATAATATTCTTAGTCACATGTTTAAAGTATAAATTAATGTTCAGATGCTGATTAATTATAAATAATTACCTTTGGTACTACAAAATAATGAAACTGTGCATCTGTGTGTAATATCTATATATTACTAGCATGTTTTTTATTCAAATGAATATGTAGTACAATTCCATTTGTATAGTTTTATCTATAGTTTTAGCAATAGGCTTAACAATCTTTTTAAAAATTTTCTAATAGTTCTTTACCTAGTATATTTTATTTTTATTTTTTATTGAAGTATATAGTTGATATACAACACTATATAAGCTATAGGTATACGATATAGTGTTACACAGTTTTTAAAGGTTATACCCCATTATAGTTATTATAAAATATTGGCTATATTCCCTGTATTGTACAATAAGCCTTTGTATCTTATTTTATCCCTAACTGTTTGTATAATACCTCTTAGTACCCTATCACTATATTTTTCCTCTCCACTTTAAGCTCCTCATTGACAACTACCAGTTGATTCTCTATATTGGTGACTTTGTTTCTTTTTTATTATATTCACTCTTGCATGCTCAGTTGCTCAGTTGTGTCCGACTCTTTGTGACCCCATGGATGGTAGCCCTCCAGGCTCCTCTGTCCATAGGATTATCCTGGCAAGAATACTGGAATGGGTTGCCATTTCCTCCTCCAGGGGATCTTCCTGACTCAGGGATAGAAACTGCATCTCCTGCAGCTCCTCCATTGGCAGATGGATTTTTATACTTACTAATTTTAGATTCTGTGTATAAGTAATATCATACAGTATTTGTCTTTGTTTCGCTTGTTCCACATAGCATAATGCCTTCCAAGTCCATCCATGGTGTTACAAATAGCAAAAGTTCATTCTTTTTAATGGCCGTGTAGTATTCCATTGCATATATGTAGCACATCTTCTTTATCCACTTGTCTGTTGATGGACACTTAGATTGCTTCCATTTCTTGGCAATTGTAAATAATGCTGTTATGAACATTGGAGTGAATATATCTTTTTAAATTAGTGGGAGATTCTTGGTTTGATTTTAGGGGATAAATATTTAGGAATGGAATTGTTGGTTTGCACAGTAATTCTATTTTTAGTTTTTTGAGAGACCTCCATAATATTTTCCACAGTGGCTGCATCAATTTATATTCCTCCCACCAATAGTGTATGAAGGTTCCATTTTCTCCACATCTTCACCAACATTTGTTCTTCGGGTTCTTTTTCATGATAGCCATTCTAATGATATTGTGGGTTTGATTTACATTTCCCAGCTTAACAAACTTTGCAGTGTAAGTTTGCAGTTATTCTATGTTTTCAGGTGGATAGAGACAGGTAAGTGAAGTGCTATTCTGTTAAGGTTTTCTTGGTGGTGAGATGGACAATGTTTTAGTTTTACTTTTTAATAAGATATTACTGACATATACATGGAGGTATACAAATAACTGGGGCTTCCCTGGTGGCTCAGTGGTAAAGATTTCAACTGCAATGCAGGAGTCGCAAGAGATGTAGGTTTGATCCCTGTGTTGGGAAGATCCCTTGGAGAAGGCCATGGCAACCCACTCCAATATACTTGCCTGGAGAATCCCATGGACTGAGGAGCCTGGCGAGCTATGGTCTATGGAGTCACAAAGAGTTGGACATGACTAAAGTGACTTAGCATGCATGCACTCATACAAATAACTACTACTAAATTGACTTCACAGAATGAGCACTCCTGTGTAGTCAGTGACAAGGTCAGTAAACAGAACAATGGCAGAATCTCAGAAACCTGTTTCCAGTTCCTACACTTCTTACCCAGTGGTAAACATTAACTTGAATCTAATACCACAGATTCATTTTGCCTGTTTGAAACTTGTATCAGTAGACTCATACAGAATATTCTCTTTAATGTCTGGATTCTTTTACTCAGCATTTTGTTTGTGATATTCATTTACGTTGTTGTAGTTGTAGTTCATTTATTTTTATTGCCATTAGTGTTTCATGTTATGAAGATACAATTATTTATTCCACTGTAGATGGACATTTGGCTTGTTTCCAACTTCTAGCTGTTACAATCAGACTCATAAGCATTTTACCCATATTCAAGGTCCATCTAGTCAAGGCTATGGTTTTTCCAGTGGTCATGTATGGATGTGAGAGTTGGACTGTAAAGAAAGCTGAGCGCAGAAGAATCGATGCTTTTGAACTGTGGTGTTGGAGAAGACTCGTGAGAGTCCCTTGGACTGCAAGGAGATCCAACCAGTCCATCCTAAAGGAGATCAGTCCTGGGTGTTCTTTGGAAGGAATGATGCTAAAGCTGAAACTCCAGTACTTTGGCCACCTCATGCGAAGAGTTGACTCATTGGAAAAGACTCTGATGCTGGGAGAGATTGGGGGCAGGAGAAGGGGACGACAGAGGATGAGATGGCCGTGAATCTGAGTGAACTCAGGGAGTTGGTGATGGACAGGGAGGCCTGGTGTGCTGTGATTCATGGGGTCGCAAAGAGTCGAACATGACTGAGCGACTGAACTGAACTGAACTGAACATATATTTACATTTCTGATGAGTTTATAACAAGGGATGGAATTCCTAGAACACACAGTATGCATATATTCAGCTTTAGTAGATGCTGCCAAACACTTCCAAAGCGGTTGTTCCAGTTTACACTCTCAACAGCACATATGTGATCCAGTTATTCCACATCCTCACCAGCACTTGCTTGATATTGTCTGCTTTTAATTTTAACAATGCTGGTAATATAGTGTTGTCACTTCATAGTTTTAATCTGCATTAGCCTGACAAATATTTAAGTTGTTTACCTTTTCATATTTTATTGCTATTTGGAAATACTTTTGGTGAAGTGCCTTATTAAGTCTTTTGTTCAATTATCTATTGAACTATCAGTCATTTTCTTCTTTATTTGTAAATTATTTATGTATTCTAGATATGAAATATTCGTTAATCATATATACAGCAAATATACTTTTCCACTCTATAGCTAGCCTTTTTACTTTCTTAATGGTATCTTTTGATATATAAAAATTTTTAAGCTTTAAAGGAGGGCAATGCATCTTTTTTTTTTTCTTTCAGTTTATCATCTTTTTGTCTCATTTAAGAAATATTTGCCTACTCCAAAGACCTGAAGATATTCTTCTATGTTTTCTTCTTGGAGCTTAATAATTTAGCTTTCACATTTAGCACTACAGTTCATCTTAGATTAATTTTGGTATGTCATCTTTGGATACTCTATGTACACAATCGCATCATCCGCAAACAATGGCAGCCTACCACAATGAAGAGCAGCCCCCACTTGTTGCAACTAGAGCAAGCCTGTGCACAGCAACAAAGACCTAGCACAGTCAAAAAATAAATAAATTAACAAAGAAAAGAAAATCTTCTGGTACTCAGTGGTGAAGATCAGGGGAAATATACCCCTATCAGAATGCTTTTTAAACAACTTGTTTCTGCCTTGATGTATTATTAATTAATTGTACCATGTTGTCACTTTCATAACATGTTCTTTGACTTTATTCCCTAACTATGACCTATAAACTTGCTCAAAATACATCTGCTGAGGCTGGAAGATCCTTTTTTCTTGATTTAAAAAAAAAAAAAAAGAGGTCATGAGAGTGGCCAGATCAAAGGGAACTTGTAAGGTCTCCAGGTCAGCAGTCTAGGCACAACATTACAGGATTCTCAGCTTAGGGTCTCATCAAGCTGAAATCAAGGTGTTGCTCGAGTCCGCACTTCTTATCTGGGGTTGAGGTTTTCATCCAAGCCCATTCAGGTTGTTGGAAAAATTCAGTGTCTTGTGGTTGCAGGACTGAGGACCCTACTTTGCTGGCGTTCAGCTGTGGGCTGCTCTTAGCTGCTAGAGGCTGCCCTTTATCCCCTGCTGCGTGGCCCTATTCACAACCTTTTGCTGTCTTGTAGGCCAGTCAAAATGTATCTTTCTGACTTCCTCTTCTGTGATTGGCAGAGAAAAACTCTGTTATTAAAGACTCGTATGATAAGTTTAGGCCCACCAGAGTGCTTTCCCTATCTTAAAGTCAATGGATTTTAGACATTACTTACATCTGTAAAATCCCTTCACACCAACACATAGTTTTTGACAGAATAAGTGGAAGAAGATATGTATATGTCAGGGACTGGGAATCTTGGAAGGACATCATAGAATTCTAACTAAGAGTCAGATATTTACATGTGGCCCATTACTTGGGACACATTCAGTTCAGTTCAGTTCAGTCGCTCAGTCGTGTCCGACTCTTTAATATGAAAATACCATACCGTGTAAGATGTGGAGCATATGCTCTAGAAAGTTTAGGGGAAATATAGGTTGTATTGGGCTTCCTTGGTGGCTCAGTGGTAAAGAAGCCACCCGTGATGCAGAAGATAAGGGTTTGATCCCTGAGTTGGGAAGATCCCCTGGAGAAGGAAATGGCAACCTATTCTAGTATTCTTGCCTGGGAAATCCCATGGATAAAGGAGCCTGGTGGGCTACCGTCCACGGGGTTACAAAAGAGTTGTACACAACTTAGCAACTAAACAACAGTGCTATAACAGCTATTAGTGTGGGTAAAATAATGTTGTTGTTTTTGTTATCTCTTGAACAATTGTTCACTTAGGTATGAATCCCGACAGTGGTCGGAGACCTTCCATTGATCATAAGGTGATGAGTATGAAGTTTGTAATAATGAGTATTTTGTTTAATGTGTGGAAACATACATATATATATAAGATTCTAATATGTTACTATTTCAGTTTTAGGAGATAGCCAGATATAAATAGCCTTAAGAACAGCAAAATATTCCTGTTTTACTTGTTATTCTATGCTAGTAATCAGTCAACTAATTTTAATAGATGGTATTTTTAATGTGCTTCTCAGTATGCACATAATGGAAATGTGTGAGTTGTCATTTTACTATCTGAGCACTCCTTTTTTATTTCAGGTTCATGGAATATGAGAGAGGGACCTTAAAGATCAAACTATCCTTTGTTAGCATTTAAGGGTAAGATAGTTGAAAAGAGACTTTTCCTGTTTATAGTTAATAAAATATCAAGGTTCTATTTTGTTTTTTGAATATGTGTACTTCTTTTCAAATGATAACAGATGTGACCATCCTAATGAGTGCGTTTCTCGAAATAGAGCAGAAACTTAAATAGCGAGAATGGGCAGGATACCAAGGAAACAGACTAATCAGGCAGATGGTGACTGTTTCCTAGGGAAAGTCTGAGTAAACCAGTAACTTTGCAGCAGTGATCTGAAAATAAAGGAACATTTGTGCGCATGGAAAACTTACTGTTTTTTAAAATGCTTTTCCATATTAATAAATAAATAGTTAGATATATGTACATATTTTTATGTGTTATCACTGATCATAGGAAATTTACTTGTTTCCTTTATTATAATGCTTTCTTTTCATATTAACCACTTTTGTCAGAAATTTTTTGTAATTAAGATATAGCAATGAATTTCCTTTTTTTGTGAAAATCTTTGGAGTATTTCTACTGGCCTTTTAAAATTATTTAATCATTTTGAAATGAATTTATTTTTAAATTTAATAAAATGGATTTATAAATGACAGAGCTCTGGTGGTGTAAAAATAAAAACCATAATCAACTGAAATACATTTGCTGAAGAATGAAATTTTGTATAAAAAACAAAAGTAAAAAAACATATCCTAGCAGGAAACCAGGAACTGAATAAAAACACAAAAAGGTATCTCTGGCACAATGCCCTGAAGGTCAACAACCATGGCCAAGAGCATGAGGTAATGTAAGAAGTAAGAAAACACCCTGGGTCAGATTCTTGTCACTCTGATCTTAAGACCATTAGTGATCATGTGAAAATGTAATCTGTATAGTGATATAAAAGTTGTCATATATTGTATTTCATTTCTACCTTGTAACATCCTGGTGAGCAGTTCTTGTTATCCCCATTTTACAGATGAATAAATTACAGAGAAATCAGGTTGCCAAAATTCAAGTTACTGAGTGGCAGAATAGGAACTAGAACTGTTCTCTAATTCTGAATCCAGTATACTTTTGGATATAAAAATTGGAACAGTCAAAAGAGAGAGAGTAGCTATAGTTGCAGACATGAATTTGTTTCCAGTTAGCATCTTAATGTATAGACAGCCCGCAGTTTGCCTGTATTCTTACAACAACATGCTGTATTTAGTTTATAAAGATATGCTTTGGGGTTAACATTATTTTAAAAATTGTATTCATTTTCTCTCTAAAAGTTGTGAAGGCTTTGAATTGTTTCATAGAAATTCCATGCATAAATTACTTTGGTTTGACTCTCTTATTATCAACTGAAAGAAATCAAAAAGAGCAGCCACAAAACAAAGGGAATCTGATGGATCTCCCAAGTGATGATACCATGATTAATTTCATGATTCTTAAAATGCTTTACACAAATGTTTATTAATTACAGAAGGATAGGAAGGATGGATTTTAAAAAGGTAGTGAAGAGGAACTAACTTTTGGAGGTTTGCAATCTGATGCAAGCACCAATACTCACTGGTGGTCTATTCTTCTCACAAGAGAGAATGATACTCTTAAGGAACACATATTTCATACTTTAAGTCTGACCTCCTCTCCATCTGTCATAAAGGAAAGCTTATACCTTAGCAATGGAGAAGGAAATGGCAACCCACTCCAGTATTCTTGCCTGGGAAATCCCATGGACAGAGGAGCTTGGTGGTCTACAGTCCATGGGGTTGCATGGAGTCAGACACAACTGAGCAACTAACACACACACACACACACACACACACACACACACACCCCTTAGGAAGAGTAGGAGTAGAGTGCTTTCAATATCCCAACATCTATAATCAATGTAGTTTTCTAGAGAACAAAGACTCTGATATGTATGTATATATATATATGTATATATGTATATATATATATATATTTAAAGTCTCCTGAGCCTAGATAAAAATGCTAAAAATTTAATTGTTTACAAAGCATGCATATGTGGAAGTCTTTGACACAGGCTAACCTCTGTTCATTACAATATTTTCTTTTATTAGTGAACAAACCACTAAATATTACCCAGCATTCCTTGCTTTTAGGTATGTCCATACCACAGAATTCTAGACAATGGAATCTAAAAGAAAGTGTGGTGTGTCATTTTTAGATCAGGGTCCATGTGATCCTACATGCTCTTTTCCCTTTCCCTTCTAAAGGAAGACCTTGGAAGTCATATGTGGAAGTTGGCAAAGTCTATAGTTTGAACCACTAAATGAATGGTGGGGCAAATAAATCTCAATACCACCTAAAAATTTTCAGCTTCCTTGGTCTGTTTATGTATGAGAGAAATAAAATATCCAAAACATACAAGCAGCTTATGCAGCTCAATATATTAAAAAAAACAACAACAACAAATAGCCTAACCAAAAAATGGGCAGAAAATCTAAATACACCTTTCTCCAAAGAAGACCTACAGATGGCCAACAAACATATGAGAAGATGCTCAACATCACTAATTATTAAAGAAAAGTATATCACAACCACAATGGGTATCACCTAACACTGATCAGAATGGCCATCACCAAAAAATCTGCAAACAATAAATGCCAGAGAGGACATGGAGAAATGGGAACCCTCTTGCACTGTTGGTTGGAATGTAAATTGGAGAACATTATGGAGGTTTTCTGATGGCTCAGACAATAAACAATCTGCCTGCAATACAAGAGACCCAGGTTGGATTCCTGGGTTGGGAAGATCCCCTGGAGGAGGAAATGGCAACCCACTCCAATATTCTTGCCTGGAGAATTCCACGGAGAGAGGAGCCTGGCAGCCTACACTCCATGGGTTCTCAAAGAGTTTGACACAACTGAGCTATTAACACTTTCTTTCTTTATGGAGGTTTCATAAAAAGCTAAAAAAGAGAGCTACTATATGACCTAGCAATACTACTACTGGGCATATATCCTGTGTGCGTGTATGCTGTTTCAAGTGTATCTGATTTCTTTGTGACCCTATGGACTGAAGCCTGCCAAGTTCTTCTGTCCATAGGATTCTCCAGGCAAGAATACTGGCATGGGTTGCCCTGTCCTCATCCAGGGGATCTTCCTGACCCAGGGATTGAACCCATATCTCCTGTGGCTTCTGCACTGCAGGCAGATTTTTACTGCTGAGCCACCAAGGAAGCCGTGACATATACCCTGCTGCTGCTGCTGCTAAGTTGCATCAGTCGTGTCGGACTCTGTGCCACCCCATGGACTGCAGCCTACCAGGCTCCTCTGTCCATGGAATTTTCCAGGCAAGAGTACTGGAGTGGTTCGCCAGTGCCTTCTCTGATATACCCTGAGAAAACCATAATTCAAAAAGATCCATTCACCCCAATGTTCACTGTAGCACTATTTACAATAGCCAGGACATGAATGCAACCTAAATGTCCATCAACAGATGAATGGATAAGAAGATGTGATACATACATACAGTGGAATATTACTGAGCCATAAAAAGGAATGACGTTTGGTCATTTATAGTGATGTGGATGGATGTGGAGTTGGTCATACAGAGTGAAGCAAATCAGGAAGAGAGAAGCCAACATAGAATATTAATGCATATTAATGGAGTGGGTTAAAGTCTCCTTGGTTTCCTCCAATCTGAGAGTCCTCAATATTTCCTTTCTTTAATGACCTTGGCATTTTTGAAGAGTAAAGGTCACATATTTTGAAAATTGTGACTCAGTTTGGGTTTATATGATGCCTCCTCAGGATTACATTCAGGTTCGGCATTTTTGGCAAGTTCGTCACAGAAGTGATGTTCCATTTTCTTTGCATCATAGCAGGAGGCACATGATGCTGATATGTCTCATACTGATGATGTTAGCTTCAGTCTTGTGCCTCCTGCTACGCTGCAGTGAGAAAGGCCCAATGTGCTCATTTTTTTTGCACTGGCTAGATGTTGATGCTCAGCATGACCTTGGAATTTATTTGTGGAAGATACAGAAAAACCTTCTGCCTGGGTCCTTGATTGACTGCATGGGGCCGAATCTCTTTCATCTCCACCCAGGAACCTGAAGCTGTCTTGGTCTGTTTATTATGCAAAAAAGAGTTTTATTGTGTTTGAGCCATTGTACGCTTTGAATTCTTCTTCAGAGCTGTTAGGCTACCTTGTTGTATTACCTAGAATTACTTAGATTCTTGTCCTGCTAGAGAAAGTGCTTCATCCCAAAATACTTCAGATTTTCTTCTGTCTTTATTAGCAGTTGCCAAATCTATTCCTGTAGGCCACAGTTTCCACAACTATTTCTCTTTAGTTTCCTCCAAATTCAACTAGTTTGAAATATTTTAAGGTTGATATCCCACCCCTATATTTAGTTACACTGTGTTTTAAATTTTTAAATGTTTTTAAGTACTCTAAAATTAGTCACTTTTTACAGTGTCTAATAAAATTTATCAACATGTTTACCACTTTTTTTTTTTTAACATTGGCATTGCTTCTTGCATCCCACATACTTTAGCATTTCTTTTAAGGAGGGTTTTCAAATAATGAACTCTTTTTTTTTTCCTGAAAACTATCTGTATTTTGTAATAAATTTTGAAAAATAGTTTTATTCTTTAAAGATATTTATTCCTAGCATCAAACTTGTAAAAATGAAACTGGATTAACTTCACTAGAAAAATATAGAGATACTCATATTCAGTTCAGTTTAGTCATTCAGTCATGTCCGACTCTGCGACCCCATGAATCGCAGCATGCCAGGCCTCCCTGTCCATCACCAACTTCCGGAGTCCACCCAAACCCATGCCCATTGTGTCAGTGATGACATCCAACCATCTCATCCTCTGTCATCCCCTTCTCCTCCTGCCCTCAATCTTTCCCAGCATTAGGGTCTTTTCAAATCAGTCAGCTCTTTGCATCAGGCGGCCAAAGTATTGGAGTTTCAGCTTCAGCATTAGTCCTTCCAGTGAACACCCAGGACTGATCTCCTTTAGGATGGACTGGTTGGATCTCCTTGCAGTCCAAGGGACTCTCAAGAGTCTTCCCCAACACCACAGTTCCAAAAGCATCAATTCTTCATCACTCAGCTTTCTTTATAGTCCAACTCTCTCATCCATACATGACTACTGGAAAAACCGTAGCCTTGACTAGACGGACCTTTGTTGGCAAAGTAATGTCTCTGTTTTTTTAATATGCTATCTAGGTTGGTCATAATTTTCCTTCCAAGAAGCAAGCATCTTTTAATTTCATGGCTGCAATCACCATCCTCAGTGATTTTGGAGCCCAGAAAAATAAGGTCAGCCACTGTTTTTACTGGTTCCCCATCTATTTCCCATGAAGTGTTGGGACCAGATGCCATGATCTTCATTTTCTGAATGTTGAGCTTTAAGCCAACTTTTCACTCTCTTCTTTCACTTTCATCAAGAGGCTCTTTAGTTGTTCTTCACTTTCTGCCATAAGGGTGGTGTCATCTGCATATCTGAGGTTATTGATATTTATCCCAGAAATCTTGATTCCAGCTTGTGTTTCTTCCAGCCCAGCGTTTCTCATGATGTAGCCAGCATATAAGTTAAATAAGCAGTGTGACAATATACAGCCTTGACGTACTCCTTTTCCTTTTTGGAACCAGTCTGTTGTTCCATGTCCAGTTCTAACTGTTGCTTCCTGACCTGTATACAGGTTTCTCAAGAGGCAGGTTAGGTGGTCTGGTATTCCCATCTCTTTCTGAATTTTCCACAGTTTATTGTGATCCTCAGATTAGATTTCATTAAATCTAAGCTTAAGCTATACTTCTTTTTTTTTCCAAGAAATACAGTTAAAATATAATAATTTCAGCAAATTGAAAATAATGAGGTGATAATAATGGAGTGAAAAGGGTTACACAAAGAAACCAGCCAAAATAAATCTGGCATCTAATACTGATATTAGAAAAAAAAAATGCTTTATAGCAGTATCACTATTAGGGTTAAAGAAGTTAATTACCTAATGATAAAAGGATGAATTAATTGAGGTGAGAGACTGCTAGAGTTCATAAGTATTCATTTTCTCCTCTTCTTTTTTGGTGCATGGATAAACTCCTTCCATAGGCTTCTTATAGTTTTATTGGAACAACATAGCTGATTTTTAGCCAATGGAATATGTCCAAGTGACATTTGCTACTTCTAGGTCTGGTATATTAACCCTTTTGATGTGTGATCTTTCAGACTCTTCCATTCTGCAGTGATTTTTGAGATCTGTTGTTGAAGACAGGTATGCATTAGGTCCTGCTATATGTCCTCCATTTTTCCCTTACTGATCAGATTTTTCTCATAATTATCTTAGCTGTGATCTGTTATTATATATTTTTTTAGATGTGTGTTTGGGAGTGATGGTGAAGATAAGCTTGTCTTTTTTTTTTTTTTTTTCTTTAATAGCACTTTCTTCCTTTCTTTCTTTTGGTTGCCATGTGTGGGCTTTCTCTAGTTATGGCAAGTGGGGGCCACTCTTTGTTGTGGTGTGTGGGCTTCTCCTTGTGGTGGCTTCTCTTGTTGAGATGCACAGGCTCTGGGTATGAGGGCTTCAGTGGTTGCAGCATTCAGGCTCAGTAGTTGTGGTGCATGGCCCAAGACTGCATGGACTTCAGTAGTTGTGGCACATAGGTTTAGTTGCTCTGTGGCATGTGAAACCTTCCTGGACCAGGGATTGAACCCACGTCCCCTGCATTGGCAGGTGGATTCCTATCCACTGCACCACCAGGAAAGTCCCAAGCTTATCTGTCATTCATAGGATCCCGAAGTCAAATAGTCACATTTTGGAGAAGACTGCACATTTCTTGGATATCTTGGATTTTGAATGCACTGACTCAAAAGGACTTCAGTTTGTCTTCCCTGGGGAGAAGATGAGTGTATTCTTCATGTAGAAATAGAGTAAAATGGTCACAGAAGCTTCCCTTTCCCTTTTTCTTCCAGGACAGCAGTTCAAATACATTTCTCAGATCTC
Source organism: Capra hircus (assembly GCF_001704415.2). NCBI lineage: Eukaryota > Metazoa > Chordata > Mammalia > Artiodactyla > Bovidae > Capra > Capra hircus. Next base: position 23,687,574 of record NC_030814.1, read on the forward strand.
TTACACTGGATTGGGGTGATGTGGACAGAGTTGGATGGGTTCTATCTCTGGGTTGGGAAGATCTCCTGGAGAAGGAAAAGGCTACTCGCTCCAGTATTCTGGCCTAGAGAATTCCATGGACTATATTCCATGAAGTGTATAGTCCATGGGGTTGCAAAGAGTCAGACACGACTGAGAGACTTTCACTTTCACTCTTCCATTTTCTTTTCCCATTTTGGGGTGACCATGGTGACCACATGATGAAGATTGTATACCACAAGGAGAAGATGGTTAGGTCCTTGATTAAGTACATTGATCAATAAACCAAAAGATGGATCCTCCAAAGAGTAATAAAAATAAAGAATCCTCAGAAAGATTGATCAATAATGTGAAGAGAAGATATCAATAAGTAATATTAACAATAAAATAAAATAATTACAGATACAGTACAAATCAAAATGCCCAAAATCTTAAGAAAATTATGTTAACTTTTATAAAATAAATTTTAAGATTAACTTAAATGAAAAAATTTCTATAAAAATTTAAATTACCTAAATTAACTCAAAAACAGTAAGCTTGTATCTGAGTGGACAACCACCAGAGAAAGCAAGACAGCAGGAAAAATCTATCACAAATAAAGGCATGAAGTCCAGACAATTTTATAGACAGGCTTCAAAGGACAGAAAACTTCCTCTTTTGTGAAGAAAATTAAAAAAAAAAAAAAAAGCAGGGGAAATTCTAAAGCTGCCTTTATGGGATTAATGTATTTTAGATACCCAATCCAGAAAAGCAAATAAAGGAAAAAAAAAAAAAAAAAAGATAGGTTAACCTTTCTTATGAATGCACATGCAAATATCTTTAAGTATTGACCAATTAAATCAAAAGAGTGTTTTTTAAAGTACATTATGGTTGAGGATGATTTATCCCAGGATAATGTTTGGGCATTATAACATTCCCATTAGTATTAAGAATAAGCAAATAATACTTATTAGCTCCACCAGTAATCATCATTGCTCTGGAGTTTCTAGCCAATGAAATAAGAAAGAAATAACAGTTGTATGAATTAGGAAGAATCAAATATTTATTATTTGTAGGTTATTTGAACAGAAATCCAATAATATCTACAACTAACAACTAGAATTAATGTTGCAGTTAAGCAGAGTTTCTGACTACAAGAGCAAGGTACCGAAATCAATAGAATATCTGTACGCCAGCTGCTAATGAGGTTGATACAGTGCCTTAACATTTCCCCATGCAATGCATAAATGTGTCATTGATATTTTTCTACTGAATATTGATATCCTAAAATTATATTAATAAAGCTGTGTTGTTGTTTCATGAATAAATTGATAGACCAATAAAATAAAACCCAGAGATAGGAATAGACACACATATGTAAAAACTTGGCATATGAAAGGCATGGAATTACAACTCAGAGCTTGAAAGAAAAAGCCATCACAATAAAAGATGCTGGGACAACTATTATTCACATGGGAAGAAATAAAAATCTCTGCCTTACAGTATTTCTGAGAATATAATGCAGATGAATTAGATTGAAAAGTAAAGAGCAAAACTCTAAAGAACAAAAGGACAATATAGGAGAATTTATGACTTTAGGAGAATTTATGACTTTAGGATAAGAAAGAATTTCATAACCTAGACACAAAGAGGAAAATATTGATAATCTGATAACATTAAATTAATAATCAATGATCAAAATAAAATTAAAAGACTAGTCAGTTCAGTTCAGTTCAGTCGCTCAGTCATGTCCGAGTCACAGACATTATATTTACAACATATACAACTTATAAAATATTTCATATCTAGACTACATTAAGAGCTCCTCAAACAGATGTAGAATAGCAAAACAGACATAAACACAGTTCACAGAAGAGACTCAGAGGGCTAATAAACATATGAAACAATGTTCAACTATTTCAGTGTTAGAAAAATGCATGCCAATGTGAACAGTTGAGTTTATATATAATACAGGGCAGATATATAGAACTTGCTGCTGCTGCTGCTAAGTCACTTCAGTCGTGTCCAACTCTGTGCGACCCCATAGATGGCAGCCCACCAGGCTCCCCCATCCCTGGGATTCTACAGGCAAGAATACTGGAGTGGGTGGCCATTTCCTCCTCCAATGCACGAAAGTGAAAAGTGAAAGTGAAGTCGCTCAGTCGTGTCCGACTCCTAGTGAGCCCATGGACTGCAGCCTACCAGGCTCCTCTGTCCATGGGATTTCCCAGGCAAGAGTACTGGAGTGGGGTGCCATTGCCTTCTCCATATAGAACTTGAACTAATTAGAAAAACAGCCTTAGAGTATGCTAAAAAAAAAAAAAAAGCTTTAAAGCATGTAAAAGGCACACATACATACCCCCAACTAAAACAAAAACAGAAAGTCTGCTAATAAAAGCATAAACTTGAAAAACCACGGTAGCAGACATTGATTGTTAGCTGCCTATCTACCTTCCTAAAGAATAAGTGCACAATATTGTGCAGTACAAAAAAATATGAGGCCCAGATGATGATGCATGACTAGTCTGACTCAATCATGACTTGTCTCCTTTCTCTCAGCCATCCTTGCAGACAGCAGCTCCTTAGGAAGCTTTTCTGGCTGATGAGACAAAGGGTACGTATTTTGGGACTATTTCTCAAAACTGATGGCTGGAGCTGTAGCAACTATCCTGTCACCACACACAGATAAAAGACAAAGAGAATTGCTATCTCTTGCATATCAGTTGTTATACTTAGATTCTTTTACACTTGCAGCCAAATGCCATTCAATAACTGAGCAGGTACCTATGGGACTTTCTCAGGACAGGACACCCCTCCCCATTTCCTCAATCCATCTCTTGGTTGCAGGAAAACTATCCTCCTTGGCCTTCTCCAAGTTCCAAAGAATAATTTTATTCAGAGAAATGAGAAAACGCAGAAAGAAAGGAAAATAGTCAAGCAAGACAAAATAATGATTGTTGAGCAATTAAACAAAGTCAGGGATCTTTAGTTCCCCCTCAAGGTCTTTAGATAATATCCTGAGCTGTGTGCTTTGAGCTGTTTGGCAGATACTGAAACCCCCACCAGGTGGAAGAATTTAACTGTATGCTTCCCACAAGCATGTAGACCCCGGACCTGAAGGTTGATGATGTTGACTCCAGATTACCTCATCACCAACAAATCAGAATGGCCGTGAATTGATCCTGCATCCCACAACCCCTTTGCCTCACCTTGTGTTTGGAAACTTTTCTTAAAGCCACAGGAGAGTTTGAGCCCTTTAAGCACTAGCTGCCTGGACTCCTTGCTTGGTGTCTTGCAATAAACTCTACACTTTCCTTCACCACAACCTGGTGTCAGTTAGATTGACTTTACTGCATGGGAAAGTCGACCTAAGTTTGGTTGGATAACAACCCTATTTAGCAAACTACATTGGTGAGCAATTTGCCAATATATAGTAAAGATGAACACGTTCTTATCCTCAAGATTGGAAATTGGGTATCTATTTTATATCCTACAGGAAATCTTGCACATGTACACAATGTCCACAATGCAACACTGACTATAAAATACTGGAAACAATCTAATTGTCCCTTAAGGAACAAATAATACATTTTTGAATATTTCTACAATAGAATGATAAGGATCAAGTTAAATAAGTGAACTAGATCTATAAGTATCCGTACAGATATTTTTCCAAAATGTATTTTTTTAATCAGAAGAACAAGTTACACAAGAGTAATATATCAAATCATTTTATACATTAAAAAAACCCCTAATTTTTATATTGTTTGTGTGCATGCCTGCTAAGTCACTTTAGTTGTCTGTGACTCTTTGCGACCCTATGGGCTGTAGCCTGCCAGGTTCCTCTGTCCATGGGATTCTCCAGGCAAGAATACTGGAGTGGGTTGCCATTCCCGTCTCCAGGGGATCTTCCTGACCCAGGGATGGAACCCGCATCTTTTATGTCTCCTGCATTGGCAGGTGGGCTCTTTACATTGTCGAGGTTCCCAAAATTATCTAGATGCATAAAAATTAGGGCAAGAAGGAGAATCACCAGGTACTTTAATAATGTTGCCAAGGAAATGGAATTCGGGGACAACTACCAAAGGAATATCAACTGTATTCAAATATTTTATTTATTTAAATAAAAATTTTAAACAAGCATGGGAGGACATTTATATTGTTTTCATCTGAATTCTGAGTATATGGTCGTTATATTAATTTGACTATATTTAACTATATGTTTGAAATATTGACTATTGTTTGACTATATATTTGAAATATTTTACTATATGTTTGAAATATTTATGATTTATAAATAAAAGAAGAGAATGTGTACAATTCCTTATGAAGAAAGTTATAAAACTTCTCTCCTTTTGTTTTTTTTAAATTGTGCTACAGTTTCTTTACAATGTTGTATTCATTTCTGCTTTTAAGAACATAAATAGAACTCTGAGTCACTGGTAAGATTTGCCTTATTTCTGAAGGGAAAAAAATCATTTTTGAACAATACCAATCATTTTAAGATTAATATACAAGCTTGATGTAATAAAATTAAAATTTCCAATAGTGTTGCTTATGGAAATTCACAAGACAACTTTTAATTTGATTTGAAATATGAAAATAACCATGAAAAGTTTGTTAGAAGAAAATAATGAAAGAATTTCTACTACTGTATTGATCAGGGCTCTCCACAGACACAGAATCAACAGGATATATACATTAAGAGAGAGAGAGAACTTTTAAATAAGTTGGCTCACACAATTCTGGAGGTTTAGCTCCAAATCTGCAAGGTAGCCTGGCAGGCTGGAGACTCAGAGAAGAGTTGTGATGCAAATAAATCCAGCCAAACCAGACACAAAAAATCACAATAAAATTCAGGAATGGGGAAATTGTGATAAAAGGACTCTGGTAAATATTGAGTGCGTTTAAATCTAGAACTAATACTAAGCAATATGGATATTAGGCAGAGGACTGAGGGTAGATTTTATTCAACTTGATAAGTAAACACCAATAGGAATTGGGAGCTGATAAATTGGGAGCTAATAAAAGGGAGACAAAAGGAAGATTTTAAGCATGCTGGATCCCTCTATTATTAGGAAGTCAATCAACAATGGATAAATTAAAACAAGGAATTTTAAAAAACACACAATGACTTCAAACTCAATGATTTTAGTATCTTCTTAAGGCGGAGTGATTCAAAAAACCCTAATATCTTTGGAGATCAAGAAAGAATTATGTGATGTTAATTGTTTCAATTATTTTAGGACTTCTCACCTTTGGCAAATTTCAGTAAATTTCACTTTAATATTTTCATTTGAAACAGGGTGTGTCATCCATTATAACATATTACTTCTTTCTATCAAACTATTCTCTCATTTGTATAGAGTTATGTAAAGAGATGTCTGGGATTATTTTTATTTCAACGTCAAATATGATTTATGACCCTCTAGAATATGAGCACAATGAGGACAGGAAAATGTATTGGATATGTTCACTGCTATATCTTCAGTATCTCGTTGAATGCACAAAAGAAACTTTTAATGAAAATTTGTCAACAGTGAGAACTGGGGTGATGTTTTTGTTTCAGTTCTCCTTATTGTTTAAACTTTTTACACTGACAATGTATCATTTTAATAAGAAATCACCCAAGTGCCCATCAACAAACAATTGGCTTAAGATGTGGAAAATATATGTATATGCTTTGCTGTGCTGTATTGTGCTTAGTCGCTCAGTCATGTCTGACTCTCTGCAACCCCGTGGACTGCAGCCCATTAGGCACCTCTGTCCTTGCAGATTCTCTAGGCAAGAATACTGGAGTGGATTTCCATGCCCTCTTCCCGGGGATCTTCCCAAGCCAGGGATTGAACCCAGGTCTCCTACATTGCAGGTGGATTCTTTACCAGCTGAGCCACCAGGGAAGCCCAAGAATACTGGAGTGGGTAGCCTATCCATTCTCCAGGGGATCTTCCCAATCCAACCGGGGTCTCCTGCATTGCAGGCAGAGTCTTTATCAGCTGAGCAATCAGGGAAGTCCATATATATGTATATATATATATACACATATATATATATATTTAAATATCACTCAACCATCCATCATAAAGGATGAAATATTGCCATTGCATTGCAGCAACATGGATGGACCTAGAGAATATTATGCATTGTGAAATCAGTCCAACAGAGAAAGACAACTACTATATGATATCATTTATATGCAGAGTCTAAAAAAATAATATAAATAAATATATATACAAAACAGAAAGACTCAGAGACCAACTTATGGTTATCAAAGGGGAGAGGGAAGCGTGGACTGACAAATTAAAAAAAATATGGAATAAGCAGATACAAACTACTAAGCATAAATTGATAAGTAACAAGGATTTATTGTATATTGGAGGGAATTATATTCAGTATCTTGTAATAACTGATAATGGAACATAATCTGCAAAAAAATATGTTTATTTACAAATGAGAAAACTGAGGAAAGCTGTACTCTTAAATAATAATGTGTATAAAGATATATGAACATTCATTGCATGTATTAATACGATGTCATTCTGTAAAACTATTTAAAAAGATTGGCATGGGACTTTCTAGGTGGTCCTGTGGTAAAGAATCTGCCTGCCAATGCGGAGGACACAGGTTCAGTCCCTGGTCTGGGAAGATTCTCCATGTAGCGGAGCAACAAAACCTGCGTGCCTCAGCACTGAGCCCATGAGCCATAACTACTGAGCCTAAGGGATGCAGCTACTGAAGCCTGTGTGCCTAGAGCTTGTGCTCTGCAACAAGAGAAGCCACCGCAGTGAGAAGCCCGTGCATCCCAACTAAAGAGTAGCCCCCCATCATTGCAGCTAGGGAAACGCCCATGAAGCAAGGAAGACTCAGTGTAACCAATAAATAAATAGATAATTTTAAAAGATTGGCATATTTTGAGGTATTCTAACATGGAAATATATGAAAGATGCAATTAAATGAATAATGTAGTTCATGGAATATTTTTATATATAATCTTTATATGTAAATAATATATATATAATCTCTATATAATCTTACTTATTAAAATAAAGTATATTATCTATAAACTATATATGTGTGTGTATATATATATGTGTGTGTGTAGAGAAAATGACTTGGCAGAATCCTACACCAAACTATTATTTTGGACAAGGTTGAGGGTTTGGGACAAGAATGATTGAGAAATGAAGGTTGCTTTCTCACTTGTATCTATATTTTTCTCTATTTTTGAAATTTTACCATGAGATTGTATTAATATGTTTATTGAAGTAAATGGTTTTAGAAAAATTTAGATATCCTTTGTATGAGTAATGAAAGGAAACAAATATAATTTTGGATGGGGATTCAACTAAATAAAAATGGTAATTTTGGTTGTGTTTTTCTTGCTAAAATACTCCTTCTCTCTGAGAGATCTGTGTTACTTTTGGATTTTTGTTTAAGTGAGGGAAATTGATACACAGTTGGTGACTCCATAAGACGACTCTTTGCTACTTTCTCAGACATTCTTGTCTTACCTCAGCCACCGCTGCCCTCATGGACTCTTCTACGGCTGTGCGGTGCTGTGTCTGTGGAGCCAATCTCTCCCGGCTACAGTGCAGCAGCACTTCTCCTCAGGCCTGTGTCGTTTGCCTCTTACCTTCCACGCCAGGACTTCCCTGTTGTCTCTGAATCATAGGAGGCTCTAAAGACTCAATCATAACCCATGCATGCCCAGCTTGGCAGAGCAACAGAGTAATTTCCTGTGCAGAGAACTTCCAGTGGGAAATAAGAACTGGCCTGTGAATTCTACTCCCTTCTGTTATGGAATGTCTGGAGAAGCAGTGATTTATATAGTTTCTTGGAAGACAGTCCTATGACAAGCAAGCTGTTGTGCTTGATACGGAACAACGGAAACTGGAGAGTGCACTCTTTCTGTTGCACTCTGCCTCAGCCGCGTTTTCCTCACTCTTGCTTCCCTGGAACTAGGCCCTATAATAAAGTAACAGCCCAGGTTTCCAGGCCATGCTTTCTGGAAAATCCACATTAAGAGAATGGTCCAATTATGAGCCATCTTCCCAGAAGATGTAATCTGAAAGTTTACTTGCTTTATAAATGTTATAGTAAATCGTGTATTACTTGTAAAGATGATACTATGACTGGCTATAGGGCAGTCAGATTAGAAAGATGAGAGTGAACAAATGAACATTTTAAAAAAGATATCTGTAATATTCCTGCAAACTGGAGATTATGATTAAAATGTCATCTGATATACAATTATTTAAGTTATACATAAACACTTTTAATATACTTAATCACAATTGATACTTAAATTATAACTTTAAACAGTATTTATTTAACTTTTGACTAGTATGCAGCTGTTAGAATTTTGCCTGTTTTATGAGGTAAACTTCCCCCAAATGTCTGCAAAGCTTATTATGAACTAAATACATATTCTTAAAAAATGCAAAATAAACATATTACTTTTATAGAATAGAAAATATCAGTTTAAGTGTTAAAGCATAAATGAGTTGGGCAGGAGATGACTAATATCAGAGGAAATATAATTTAAATCAATCCTTGATAATTATGAATATAATGCCAAATATTTTCAATTGAGGCTCAGAATTAATAGCTATACTTAAAATATGAAATTAGTGGTAGATGAGACATAAAACCTATGATAGAACAATTCATCTCAGAATGAAGATTTATATTTAGATGCTGAGAAAGAAATTAACAAATAACTGTTCAATAGAATAATCCTCTGCTCTAAACAGCATTGCCTTATATCATTTCAGGAAGTAATTAAAATTAATTTTTTATAATTTCTGAATATTATTTTCCCTACCTATTTGGCTATAATTCTTTGTGGGGCATAGATGACTAATGACTTCACTATACCATGGAGGGAACATTTGTGTAAAATCATATTACCACATAATGCAGTTTATGTGTTTTTGGTGGAGTCGATCAGGTGGTTATACCTCCTTTATTATCTGAAATATTATAGAGGAGGTGTTACCATGAATATATTTTACATAATAAAAGGTTCATAACTTACCTCAGGGAAAAGTATTTATATTAGCTTATGTTCAAAGCCTGAAGGGAAGGTTTCTGTGTTATAGTCTCATGTGACAGAAAAGGATAGTGTGGCAGGGAATGAGAAAGAGCCAAAACAAAGCTGTGTTACTGTTTGTCACCATTAGTAGCTGGGCAGTGTCCAGGAAGGGGGCACCATTGGATTTGTGGAGGGTTTAAAAAGGACAAGAGGCAGACAGAAGTTGAATTTACTCTCTGCTTTGAATGAGTGCTTGAGATGGGACCTGAATCTTCTGCTGCTCTTGGCACTCTTGGTTCTCAAAACTTCAGACTCAGACTGGAATCTATACCAGCTCTAAGGTTTTCAAAGTGTATCACTGACTTTCCTTGGTTCTCAGCTTGCAGATGCCAGATTATGGGACTGGCTAGTCCCATCATCACATAAGTCAATATCTTATAATAAATCTCATTTTATATACGCGTATGTCCTATTGATTCTGTTTCTCTGGAGGACCCTAACTAATACAAAGATTCAGCCCATTGGGCTTTAATTTCCCCTACACTTCTGGCTTTTGTACGTCTGCCAAGCAGTCTTATGGCATTTTATGTTTTAGCGTCAAAAGAGAGTCTCAGGGCTGGAGGATAGGCACTTTTAGTTTGCATGTGTGTGAAGTCGGTTGAAGTCCAGAGAGACTATTGTTGCAATGGCTGCTGGAGTAAGTGAATAAAGATCCCAAGGACTAATGAGGCCAAAATGAGTATGACATTTTTCATCACAAAAGACAATTGCTTTGTTATGTATTTTACCCAGGAGTGTTTTAAAAAATGCTTACATTAAATTTATTTCTTAAAGATAAAAATTGTATTTTAGCAGTTAGTGAGAGAATAACTTATTTTTGAGAGAAATGAATGTTGCAGAGAAAGGATTTTGAATATAAATCTTTACAAAATTTTCCATGTTTATGGGACATCATGACTGAAGACAATTAAGTACAGCATCTATAAAGGAGTAAACCTGATCAAGGAGGTGAAAGAGTTATACACTGAGAACAATAAAACATTAATAAAGGAAGCTGAAGATGATTCAAAGAAATGGAAAGATATCTATGCTATTGGATGGGCAGACTTAATATTGTTTAAATGGCCATACTACCCAAAGCAATCTACAGATTTAATGAGATCCTTATCAAATTATCTATGACATTTTTTCATAAAATCAGAATGAATAATCTTAAAATTTGATATGGAACCTTAAAGGACCCAGAATTGCCTAAGCAATCTTGAAGAAAAAGCAGGAGGCATAATCCTCCCAGACCTAAGATAATACTACAAAGCTACAGGAATCAAACAGTGTGGTATTGGCACAAAAACAGACATATGGATCAATGGAACAGAATAGAGAGCCAGAAATAAACCCACACAACTGTGGCCAATTAATCTTCAACAAAGAAGGTAAAAATATACAATGGGAAAAAGACAATCTCTATAGCAAGTGGTGTTGGAAAAGTTGGATGGCCACATGTAAATTGATGGAGTTAGAACACATCCTCTCACCATAGACAAAAATTAACTTGAAATGGCTTAAAAGCTTAAACATAAGACATGACATCATAAAACTCCTAGACGAGATCACAGGCAAAACATTCTCTGACATAAATTATACCAATGTTTTCTTAGGTTAATCTCCCAAGGCAATCAAAAATAAAAGCAAAAACAAATGGGACCTAATGAAACTTACAAGCTTTTATTCAACAATGGAAACCATAAACAAAATGAGAAGGCAACCTATGGACTGGCAGAAAATATTTACAAATGATGCAACCAAGAAGGGCTTAATTTCAAAAAAATACAAACAATTCATACAACTCAATAACAAAAAACCAAACAGTTTAATCAAAAAATGGAATGCTACTCAGCCATAAAAAGCCATAAAAAAGAATGAAATAATGTCATTTGCAGCAATCTAGATGCAACTAGAGATTATAATACTAAGTGCAGTAACTCAGAAATAGAAAGACAAATACCGTGTGATATCACTTATATCTAAAATATGACACAATTGAACCCATCTATGAAACAGAAGCAGACTCTCATGGACAGAGAACAGACTTGCGGCTAAGGCAGAGGGGGTTTGGGGAAGGGGTGGATTGGGAGGTTGGAGTTAGCAGGTATAAATTATTAAATATGTGGAATGGATAAACAACAGCATCCTAATGTATAACACAGAGAACTAAATTCAGTATCCTATGATAATCCATAATGGAAAAGAATATGAAAAAAAAGAACGTGTATATATATATGTAAAATGAAATCACTTTGCTATATAGCAGAAATTAACACAACATTGTAAATCAACTATATTTCAATTAAAAAAAAGAAATTTACCATATAAAATTATTAAAAATATTTATATATTTGGTAGATGGGATTAAAAATGAGTACCAGAATTTGGGAAACAGAACCAACAATATATTTCTTTCATTTGGATATAAATATTTTCTTGAAGTTTCTCTTTTACTTACGAAAGTCACTAAAAACATGGAATGATATAAACTAAACTTAGTACCAGACCTTCAGATACCTCAGTTACAAAGCATAGAATAGGCTGTAAAAGATATTTTCAGTTATAAAATGATTAATAGTAGTTTTCTAGTGAGAGCACAAAGGTTATGTAATGGTAATAATGAAATAGGTTTAAGTATAGTTTGAAAGTGAAAGTTGCTCAGTTGTGTCCAACTCTGTATGGACTATACCATCCATGGAATTTTCCAGGCCAGGATACTGGAGTGGGTAGCCTTTCCCTTCTCCAGGGGATCTCCCCAACCCAGGGATCAAACCCAGGCCTCCCACATTACAGGTGGATTCTTTACCAGCTGAGCCACAAGGAAAGCCCAAGAATACTGGAGTGGGTAGCCTATCCCTTCTCCAGCAGATCATCCCGACTCAGGAATCAAACTGGGATCTCCTGCATTGCAGGCAGATTCTTAACCAACTGAGCTATGAGGGTAGCCCTTAAGTATAGTTTATTTCATATAAATTTCATCCTTTAAAATGTCTTTCATGATAAATATCTTTAGAGTAGCATATATGTAATTTATAAATACATAAATATTATATAATCAAAATTTTTATTGATAGAAGTATGTGATTTATAAGAAAGTCACTCATTTTAGAAAGCATTATTAGTAATATAATAGTATAATATATATGTAGTTTCCTTTATAGAGCCATGTTGCATTGTCTTCAGTACAATAGCCTTATAGACTTAGCTGAACAGGTATTCTGTGGGTGCCTATCTAGGTTTACTACCTATAACTTCTTGGTGATAATTTCTAGCTACTTTTCTAATCATTTCTCCTCATTCACTTAAGACTTCAACTACTGACTCACTACCTTCCTGCATATCTTAATTCCTGCCGTTGTTCCTAGTGATCGCAAGAGCCATGTGCACGAAATACCCCAAATGTCAGCCTCTCTGTTCTTTGACCTCTCCTCACTCTCTTCTTCAACTCCACATTTGCCACCTGCTCACATGAGTACTGGGATTTATCATCATCAGTAAATAAACCACCACCTAAATCTTTAAGCTATCCTACTTTATGACCATCACCTCCGTTTTATTTCACTCATTCTGTTCTACCATTACTGCAATTCTTTAACCCACTGTCATCCAATCTACAGACTTAAGTAGTTGAACATTTGGGCTCTCCTGGGGTGGCTCAGTGGTAAAGAATCCACCTGATAATGCAGGATACGCAGGTTCAATCCCTGGGCTGGGACGATCCCCTGGAGGAGGAAATGGCAACCCCCTCCTGTATTCTTGCCTGGAAAACCTTGTTGAGAAAGGAACTTGGAGGGCTACATTCCATGGGACCACAAGAGTTGGACACAACTTAGCAACTAACCAATAGCAACAACAAAGCTGAACATTGGCAGAAAAAAACAAGACTGACTGATAATACTTGAAATTCATGACAAAACTTCAAATGCTCATTCAGTACTGCCTGCTGCTACTGCTAAGTCACTTCAGTCGTGTCCGACTCTGTGTGACCCCATAGATGGCAGCCCACCAGGCTCCCCCGTCCCTGGGATTCTCCAGGCAAGAACACTGGAGTGGGCTGCCATTTCCTTCTCCACAGTACTACCTAGTACTCTTGTATGTTTTCCTAGTAAATTTGCTTTTCACTTTTTTGATGATTGTTTTAAACCTTCTCTTTACCTTTAACATCCATTCCCTGAGCTTAACCGAGGAAATAAGATGCATCAACAGCAAACGCCCTCATGTTCCCACTCTTAATCTAGCCAAACAGAACCTGTGCCCTGGGGTTACAGGGAAAGAAATATCCCTGGCCCAATCAAGTGCAAACCTTTCCATTTTTCTCTAGAATTAATCCCCTCTTGATTTCTTGTGAACTGAAATCTGCATCTGTCTCCTCAACCTCTCATTCTCTGCTGATCACACCAGTTAACACACTAACATGTCTCATGTTAAAAAAAAATAAAAAATAAATAGCCTTCTGTTGATCTCATGTTCTTTTGAAGATATTTCCCAATTTCTCTGTATCTTTCTGTTAAACATATGGAACATGTTATCATTGCTTACTATCATCTCCTGATTACTTCTAATTAATTCTTCGCCCCATTCTAATCTAGCTTCCATTTCCACCTCTGCACTGAAACTCCTCTTGTCAAGGTTTCCCACAGTCTCTGTATTGCCAAACTTAGCTCCTCTGTCATCTCACTAGATGCCTTAACTGTGTGAAACAGCCAGACACACCCTCCTTGGAATCTTCTCTTCTCTTGGCTGTCTGATACCACCCTCCTGATTTTTTCTCTTGCCTCACTCTTGCCTCCTTCTCTTTAACAAGGCTCAGGGCTAGTCCCCTTTTAAATTCTTTCAGAGCTTTCTTCTGAAGTGATCTCATTCACTTTCATAGGTTTAAGTATTTTTACAGTTGTCCCTTGGTATCCATGGGGGGTTGGTTCCAGGAGTCTTCACAAATACTAAAATCTTCAGATGTTTGGGTTCCTTATATAAAATGGCATAGTATTTACATATAACATGCATCCTCCTGCATACTCTGTATCATCTCTAGGTTACTTATAATGCTGATATAATATAAATGCTATGTAAATAGTTGCCAAAGCAGCAAATTCAAGTTTTGCTCTTTGGAACTTTCTGGAATACTTTTTCTAAAAATTTTTGATTGATCCAGTTTGTTGAATCCATAAATGCAGAATCCATGGACAGAGAGGGTGGACTAAAATACGCTGATGGATTTCAAAATTAAATTTCTTGCCCAACTGGGCTTCCGATTTTCTTCACAAATTTAGTCTTTATCTACTCTTCTTCCTTTCAGGATTTGGCACCACTTTCTTGCATAAAACTTAGATATCAGCTTTAATTCCTGTCTGCTGTTCCTCACATCCAATCGTCATCCAGTTCTTTTGTTTCTATGACCAAAATATATTTGATTTTGCTACTTCCCTCCCTCAATATAGCACCATCCTAAATTTAGCCACCATAATCTCTTCTCTGTACAATTTGAAATAGGTCTCAGCTGGTCTCTTCGCTTCCCTTTTTGTTCTTATTCAAAAATATTTTTTTTCACATTCCAACCAAAGTTATCATTTACCAACATGAGTGAGGCCATGTCACTTTTTCCTTAGATCCATTCAATGGCTTCTCAGCATTTTAGGAATAGATCCATACTTCTGAGGCTGGCCTACAAGACTGTATGATGTGGCTTTCATCTATCTTTACAAAGATTCCTTCATCATGTTCTCTCTTGATTACAATATACTAATCGCATTGGCCTCTCTTCTGTTTGTCAAATTCCCCAAGTGTGTTTTGACACCCCAGCCTTTGCACTTCCTGTTTTCTTTGCCTACAAAGCTCTTGCCTCAGCATTTCGCACATCTAGCTCATTTTCATTACTTATGTCTCAACTTAAATGCCAACTCCCCAGAGTTCTTCCTAGACTGTTCAAGGCATACTTGTACAAATGTAGTTATTCTTTATTGCATCTCCCTTCGGAATATTTTTTATGGTCTCAATCTGGCTGATTTATTTGTCTTTATTATTTCTTGTTTGTGATTCGTCACAAAATATAAGTTCTATGTAGGTAGGAGTTGTGCCTTGTTTATTATGTATTATGTCTAATACAGTGTCTGCTGCTGCTAAGTCGCTTCAGTCATGTCCGGCTCTGTGCAACCCCATAGACGGCAGCCCACCAGGCTCCCCTGTCCCTGGGATTCTCCAGGCAAGAACACTGGAGTGGGTTGCCATTTCCTTCTCCAATGCATGAAAGTGAAAAGTGAAAGTTTAAGTCACTCAGTCGTGTCCGACTCCTAGCGACCCCATGGAGTACAGCCTACCAGGCTTCTCCATCCATGGGGTTTTCCAGGCAAGAGTACTGGAGTGGGGTGCCATTGCCTTCTCCAAATACAGTGTCTGGTACAAGGTAAATTCTCAATAAATTTTTATGAGTATATGCAGTCTTCTTTTTCTTTGGCTTCCTTGGTGTACATATGCTTGGTTTTCTTCTTACCACTCTCTTATTCACGCTTCCTCATTTGCCCTCTTGTGACCCCCTGTATTAGTTTGTTCTGGCTGCAGTAACAGAGTATCACAGACTTAAGCAGTAGACTTTTATTTTCATACAGTTCTGGAGGCTAGGTGTCCAAGATCAAGGTTTCGGTTGTTTTGGTTTGTGATGAGGGCCTTATTCCTTGTTTGCAGATGACTGTCTTCTCACTGTGTCTTCACATGGCTTTTCCTTGGTTTGTGCTTGGGGGTGGAGAAAGGGTCTCTGATGTCTCTTCTCACAAAGACACTAATTCTGTTAGATCAGGGGCCCACCTTTATGATTTCTTTTCATTTTAATTATTTCTTAATGGTGCCACCTCCAAAGACATCAACCTTGGGGAACAGGACTTGAATATATGCATTTTGGGGGAACATAAACATCCAATTTATAGCACCATAGAGATCTCCTCAGAGACTGCATTTATACTAATGAAGTATGCTTGCTGGGGCATCTATATTAAACTCTTATGCTGCTTATTTTTGCTGTCTTATTCAACATGGGCACTCTTTTCTGTTGTCATCTTTATGTAGACAAAAGCTTCGACTCCCCAGTGTTTTCATGTTAGTGTATACTTCCTTCACCTTCTTTATATAAGGGCTTAAAAGCAGTTGTTTTATGTATATCTTCTTATTGACTAATTAAGTATAAATTCACATTTCCATTCATGAGCTGTTACCCAACATAAAATTCTTCATCTCCAGCTACTGATTGTATTTATACTTGAGTTTCCTATTTTTGCCTCAAATTTGTTGTGTCCAAATTTACCATTTGCTCAACTGCTAGCAAGCTTCCTTTCTCATTTCTACTCTTTGTCACTGGCATTATATTCTCCTGACCATTCAAGCCTTATCTGTGACTCATTATTTTTGATCTCCTGTATTCAGTTAATCACCAAACCAGTTGTTACTTCCTCTAAAATCTTGCATAAAACATTTCTTCCTCTAAAGTCTCTCTGTCATTAAAAAATAACTTTTTTGTCTTAGAACAGCTTTAGAATTACAGAAATGATTAAAGATAGTACAAAGAATTTCATTATATGCTGTAACAAATTTCTCCTGTTATTAGCATATAACATTAGTATGGTACATTTGGCACAACTAATGAAACAATATTGATGCATTAGTATCAACCGAAGTCCATACTTTATTCAGACTCCCCTAGTTTTTACCTAATGTCTTTTCTGTTTCAGAGTCCCATTCAGGATATCGCATTGCATTTAGTTGTATCTCCTTAGACTCCTCTTGGCTGTGATAATTTCTCAGAATTTCCTTGTTGTTGATGACCCCGGCAGTTTTGAAAAATATTGGTCAGGTATTTTGTATATTTCCCCTCAGATGGAGTAAGTCTTAAGTTTTTCTCACGAGGAGACTGAGATAAGTTTTGGAGAGAAAGACTACTGAGGTAAGGTGCTATTCTCATCACATCACATCAAAAGTGGATGCTCTCAACAAGATTTAGTACTGTCAGCATTAACTTTGTTCATCTGGTTGATGTTGGGTTAGTCAGACTTCTCCACCATAAAGTTATTCATTTTTCTGCCTTTCCATACTATATTCTTTGGAAGAAAGTCACTATGTGCAGCCCACACTGAAAGAGCAGGTAATCATGCTCCACTTGAAAACAGAGTATCTACAGAATTATGTGGAATTCTGCATGGAGATTTATATAGGCTTCCCATTATTGACTTAATTTATATCAATGTGGACTCATGGATATTTATTTTAAACTTAGAGTTATAATGCAATACTGTGTTATTTACTTTCTTATTCAAATTGTTCCAGCTTTAGCCATTGGAGGAGCTTCCACTTAGCTCCTATGTCCCTCTGATATACTTTCCTGATGTGTGTGTTTGTTTTAAATACTTCCTTACTTAAAAAAAATTTTGTTTATTGAAGTATAGTTGATTTAAAATTTAGTGTTGGTTTCAGGTGTACAGCAAAGTGATTTGGTAATACATATACATGTGTATGTATACATCTATATTCTTTTTAAAAATTCTTTTCCATTATAGCTTACAGCACTTCCTTACTTTCTGACACTGTAAGATGCTCTAGGATCATCTTGTGTACTTTTGCTGGTAATCAGTTTTATATTGCTATTGCAAAAACTTGCCAAAAACTTAGTGGCTTAAAATTACACAAAATTTATTATCTTATAATTATGGAGGTCAGAATTCCAAGACAGATCTCATTGGACTAACATCGATGTATAGGCAAGGCTGTATATATCGATGTATAGGAGGCTCTAGAGGAGAATTTTTCTTTCTTTCTTTTTTGTTCCCTTCCTATCTTCTAGAGTCCAGTGGCATTCTTGACTCACAGCCCTATTCCTTCATCTCGAAAGCCAGCAATGGCAGCTTCATCTTTCTCCTACAGCCATCTCTTTGCTCTTCTCTTCTGCCTCCCTCTTCCAGTTTGAGAACCCTCCTGATTACATTGGGCCTACCTGGAAAATCCATGATAACTTCCTCATATTGATGTCTGCTGATCTGCAATCTTAATCCTATCTGCTACCTTAATGCCTTTTCACCATTTAAAATATCATTTGCAGGTTCTGAGAGTTAGGATGCGAATATCTTTGTGGTGGGGGGCATTATTCTTTCTATCATACTGCTGTAGCCATTGAATCAACCATTTTTCCAAAGAGTCCAAGTTCCTTTTATTGGAGAATGGAATTAGAAGCCACAATTTGGGCACTGAGTGTGCTCATTGTTGTTGGAATATTGTTGCTTTTAATCCTTCTCGACTGACACAGAAAGGAAATATATGTATGTATACTAGATCATAGAAGATCCCTTAAAGACTACTTTTATCAGATAACTTTGCTAAGAAACACCCAACAGCATTCCACTCAACAATAACTTGTCCAAAGTTTGGGCAAAAGTTTTTGGCCGACAAAGCTTCCTATTACCATTAACCATCTGAATTTATTTTCCAGAATTCCCTACTACAGGTACTGTCTCCTCCCAGCTTCACTAGCCTCCTTGCCACACATTAATCAAGTTAGTTTCATGGAGCATCAAAATATACCACTCCAGTTCTCAACATTGTATCTTTGTATCTTTTCTAAATACTCTCATCTTTAACACTTAATGTATGTTCAATCCCACATGTCATTGAAAATCCCTTTAATCCTCACATCGTTTCCAACTAACATTAATCGTTCTCTTCTTTAAATTCTATTGCACTTGAATAGAAAATACATTATGTCTAATCCTTTAAGAAAAGTTTAATAACCCTGGTAAAAGGTGTTCAGCATACATCACCGAACAAGTCGATTACCTTGCTATTTCTTAACTTCTCTAAGTTTGTAAATCTTTAAAACCAAAACCTGATTACTCTTTTCCTTCTTTTCTGCCTATAAATTAAAGATGGGAATTAAGATTTCCTTAAAAATCTGTAAGCTTTAAAAAGGAACTCAAGACTAATATTAGAACCCAAAATGAGTATTCGGTTTTCAAATGTTAGAGTATAAATGAATCACCTAGAAGAGTGATAAAAAAGCAAATTTCTGAACTTCATATTCAGGTACATTGATTAGGTAGGTACATTATTTTCTTGCTGCTGTTATAAAAATTATACAATATATCTTTATCATATAATTATATAATACTTTATTATAATAAATTCCCACAAACTTAGTGGTTTAAACAACACAGATTTATCTTATAGTTTTATAGAAGTCCAACACAGGTCTCACTGGGTTAACATAAGGTGTCAGGAGGCTCTATGGGGGAAATCTGTTTCCTTGCCCTTTACAGCTTCTAGAGGCTGCCCACATTCTTTGTTTCGTGACTTTGTCTTCTATCTTCAAAGCTAGCAACACTGCATTGCTTTGTACCTTTCTTCCATAATTGCATTTTTCTCAGACTGATTTCCCTTTTCTGCCTCCTATTCTACTTTTTTAAGTGCCCTTGTGATTACATTTGGACCTACTTTGGATAATCTAGGATCTCTCTCTAATTTAGGATCAGTTGACAAACAACCTTAATTCTATCCATAACTTTAATTCTCCCTTGTCATATAGAATAACACAGTCACTGGTTCTGGGGATTAGAATGCAAGTCTCTTTAGGGAGCCATTTTTCTGCTTACCATAGTAGGGTTAGGGTGGTGGAGCCCAGGAGATTGGTCTTTTATCAGCCAACCCAGCTGATTCTTAATAAAAACAGTCATCACAACACACTTTGTCAGGCACACCTACCTTTGGATATTTAAACATAATGACTATTTGTACAACTTTGGAACTCAAACACTCTAGAGGTGGTTTAAATAGCAGAGTTGATGCAAAGAGAAAATTAAAATTAGACTGCAACTTTATACACAGTTATCCCGAAAGAGCTGCTTACACAGGAAAAAGGTATTGATATATTTCTTGATTTTCTTTGCAAGGGTTTTATTTGGAGGTGCTATAGGGTGAAAATATAGTTTTACAATTCATTTTAAGAAATATTTTATAGCTTAAATGCCAAACATCAAGAAAGACAACTAGAATGTAAGTAAAGATATGAAAATAAAGTCATTACTCAATTGTAACACTATATACTTGGCTAGATGTTCTTTATTCTTTGATCAGTCCAACTTATTTTCACATATACATATTATTTACACCTCCTCTCCCCGATACACATTCAGTATTCTCAGGACATCCTGAAGTATTCTTCTCTATCTTCCCAAATCTGTAACTATGCTAGGAATAGTTTCTAATTCCTTAATATGTATTATTGAAAAGATTGAGTTTGCTGAGAGTTATATTATTTATTAATATTAAAACAAGGATGAACTCAGTAATTTTGTTACAGAGTTTATCCTAGTTTAACCATATATTTTTGCATAGTCTGTTTATTGGTCTATTGCTCACAAGTCATATTCTTTGAGAATTCAGGAAAGATTACTCTAAAAAATTCTGTTTGGAAAAGCAGTCATGGGCTTTAGTAAGAGATGATTGATAATAAGCATAATATTTTTGAAGAGTGGGTTTCAACATTTAGTTCCCCTATTCTTTAAAATACAAAATATTTAAATCTACTTATATGCTTAATTTTTATAAAGTATTATTTTAGAGCTACAGCCGTAGAAAAGCTATTCATAGTATTGTTGTAGGAAAATAAAGAACTTTAGAGAATGATGAAGTTTTATTGAATGAACACATCAAGTAATTAAACTAATATTTAGTCAAATCCAACTAGCCTGAAATGTTAACTCAATTTCATTCTTGTAACAATCCATGAATACTTTAATTATCCATTTTTTCTTAATGCAGAAATATGCTACTGAGTGATTTCTCCCCAGCTGTCCTAACTATTAAACGGTAGAGCTAACTAACTGTTTAAACATGGGTCTCTGATTCCAAGGTAAATACTTTTAATAGTACAGTCAAGCTTCTATGTGCTTTTTCATTGTGTTAGTAATAATTATGATTGTTATTTGGAGGAGGGACAAACTTTCACTTTTTTTATAGCTGAGTGCATACTCACTAACCCACAAGGATAGAAGGCAGATTCTGGGTGGGGTAAGGTTGGCCAGTATTAGACCCAGGAGTTGAGAGGCGATGCCTTTTAGGGCCAGCTCTATTACATGCTGAACCAAAGAGCTGATTTCCAGAAATTAGTTATCAGTCGAGTTAGTATTAGGGCTTTTAGCCCATAATTTCAAGTAATTCAGTATCCTGAAAGTCACTGGGAAAAAAAAGTCCTTTATACTTAGTAATTACTTGCATAGGAGCCTTTTTTGGGTATTCAGGTATTTCAGTTGTTGAGACATATGTTTACGTTTACTGTTTTGTCATCTAGCAGGTGTGCTGTTCCCAGCTGTAGAGTCCAGTTACTGAGAGTTTGGGATGCAGATGTATTTCTGTACCAGACTGTGACCTGGTCAGACCATGACCCCAGCAGGATGAGGCATCTGGAACAGCCCTCTCCCAGCCCCTCATGCTAGGTGCTTGAGTGCTGTACTAAATTGCTTCAGTCATGTCCAACTCTTTGCAAGCCCATGGACTGTAGCTTGCCAGGCTACTCTGTCCGTGGGATTCTCCAGGCAATAATACCAGAGTGGGTGCCATGCCTTCCTCCAGGGGATCTTCCCAAACCAGGGATTGGACCCGCAACTCTTACGTCTCCAGTATTGGCAGGAGAGTTCTTTACCACTAGTGCCACCTGGGCTTTGAAGGTCACAGATCAATCCCTAAGATATTGATTATCCAAAAAAATCAGATTAGTGGAATTCCTGAAGCCCTCTCAGGTGGCAATTAAGAAACTTTTAAGTCAGCACCAAATAATTAAAATCAGGTAGTTAATATGTCTTTTGGACCTGGAAGTCAATCAGCGTTATCCCATGAAATTTAAGTATTATTCTATTTAACTCAGTTTATCAATCCAGAGTATCATTAGCAATGTCTTTTCAGAAGGATGGGACATTTACCACAGGTAATATCCAATTGAGAGGCACCAGATATGACATAAAGTTCATAGATATGGCATTAACTAGCACTGAATCACATGTTGTTGTTCCGTCACTAAGTCGTGTCCATCTCTTTGCCAACCCATGGACTGCAGCATGCCAAGCTTCCCTGTCCTTCACCATCTCCCGAGTTTGCTCAGACTCATGTCCATTGAGTCCCTGATGCCATCCAACCATCTTATCCTCTGTCGTCCTGTTCTCCCACCCTCGATCTTTCCCAGCATCAGGGTCTTTTCTAATGAGTCAGCTCTTTGCATCAAATGGCCAAAGTATTGGAGCTTCAGCTTCAGTATCAGTCCTTCCAATGAATATTCAGGGTTGATTTCCTTTAGGATTGACTGGTTTGATCTCCTGCTCTCCAGGGAATCCTCAAGAGTCTTCTCCAACACTACAGATCAAAAGCATCAATTCTTCAGAACTCAGCCTTCTTTATGGTCCCACTCACATCTGTACATGACTACTGGAAAAAACATAGCTTTAACTATAAGGACTTTTGTCAGCAAAGTGATGTCTCTGATTTTTAATACACCACTTAGGTGGATCATAGCTTTTCTTCTAAGGAGCAAACATCTTTTCATTTCACCTTTCATTTTCATCTTTTCATTTCAGTCACCATCCACAGGAACATGAGGACTATGTTATTTTCTCTGTAAGTGTCTTTCAATCCTTGTAATTTATATAAAGGAGGAAATTGTATTTTGGTATTAATCTGTGTCTAAATTTCTTAAATCCTCCTTTTTAACAAGGTAGAGCTGTTCTGACAGAGTTTCCATCAGGTAAGATAGTAGCAAAAATATATTACTACATTTTGCTATTTTTATCCTATTGTATTAATATTTACCATTACTTTCTCTTTATGGTTCTGGTTTTCTATTTGTGGTAGTAATAAAAAGTTTCTTCTTTTATAAGTGTATTAAGTGAAAAACAGTGAATAAATAAAAAAAATATGATAGTACTAGGCGGTAAGATGAGGCAAAAAGTAAAGAGGAAATAGAAATGGCTGTAAATTAGCAAACAATGGCATAGAGTAACAAGAAGAAAGCTGACCTAGTTGTCTGGAGAGGGTTCTGCCACTAACCTGTTAGTAAACTTGCGCAAATCACTTCACATGGGTCTGGGTCTCAGTTTTCTTGTCCTCGACTAGAACAGTTTGAGCTAGATCATCTTTTTTTTTTTTTTAACAATAAAATCTGAAATAAAACTATATCAGTAAGGCTAAAGGTGAGGTTAGTATCAATTTTGTGGGCTGGAAATATATTTTCAGGCCTATCAGATGTTGTGCATATGTTTTTTCAGCTCTGGTTTTGGAGCAAGTCTCTTCAGGGATTAACTCTTAGAAGTCCATTTCTGTCTTCTTCTTCTTTCTAATCAACGTTTGTCAGGAGCTTACCCTTGATTGGATTTCCTGTCAGATAGTTGCTACTATGGAATGAAATCTGGTATACAAATCATCATGGAAAGGTTATACCACATGACAGTCTAATGAGTCATGGCCCACTGAAATATTAGTGTGCTTTGACTGTGTACACTTAGGAATGAGGATCCAACGAGCCATGGAAGAAATTTTGAGAGGATCTTCTAATGCTCCTTAAAGAACTTCATTTAGGCAACTATCTATGCCATTTATATACAGCAAATCCAAACTCATTTTATTGCAAGGCAAGGAGGAAACAAATACTAGAATTAAAAAGATCTTGGGTCCTAAATAAAAGAAAGATTGAGATTCTGAATAGTGGAACATATTCCCTATCTTCTTTTACAATGCCTTTTTTTTTTCTTTTTAATAGGAGGATAATTGCTTTACAATGTTGTGTTGGTTTCTGCCATACAACAGCATGAATCAGCTGTAAGTATACATATGTTCCCTCCCTCTTGAACCTCCCTTCTCCACCCCATCTCACCCTTCTGGAGCACCAGGTTGAGCTCCCTGTGTCTTATAGCAACTTCCCATTAGCTCTCTGTCTGCCATATGGTAATGTATATGTCTCAGTGCTACCGTCTCATTCATCCCACCCTCTCCTTCCTCCACTGTGTCCACAAGTCTGTTCTCAATGTCTGATAGACAAGGCCTTTTTATCTCCCCTAAATGAGATCAGAGAATCTTTGTTTTTTCAATTGCTATATTCCCATGAGTTTAGAGTTTATAAGAAAATACCTTCATGTTTTCCAGAGGCTTAGGTTCTCTACAAATTTGTTGAAAGATACCATGTAATGATATTGTCAAGGTCCATATGTGAATACTTATTAGAAAGTGAAAATTAGAAGTATCACTTTTCTTTATGCCTTAATTTTAGTCTTAAGTTCCCAATTCTGGCACTACTTCTGCCTCAAACATACTTTTTTTTTTTTGCTAAGAGGAGCCCTCTCTGCTACTAGACTAATCCCAACACAGTCCCATCATACAAGTACCAGTCTTTAGGTATGGGTTGGCAAAATACTTTGGTTTTCCTGTTGCTTTTGGCATTCAGCCAGGCCGCACCTCTGATGGACTCACTAACCAACTTAAAGAAAGGCATTTTTTTTTCTCTTTCCACATACTTGTTTCACTAACCTCTTCTCTTCCACATCCTGAGTCCAAAGTTGGTTTTGGGACTGACACCTAAAATTTCAACCTACTTTTGACAGATCAGTGTGGTCTTCCTTAACTACATTTTCCCTTGGCTCTTCTCTATATGATTTTGTTTCTCCTAGACAGTTGTTATTTCTACTTGGTTGGCTGGCTTCCTACTAGATCCTGATATTGAAAAACAGGTTAGATTTGTTTAGTCCATGTCTGTCAAAGTCAAGTTCTTTGGGTGGAGGAAATTATTTAAATGAATCTCACCCATTTGGAAACATCTCCATCAAAGGCCGCTTTCAAAATAAAGCAGATGGATTTCAAAATTCCTGTCTTGAATGTTCTCCATGAGAAAGTCTACCACAAAAATTTTCTTTATCTTAAACGTCTACTTGTCAATTCTAAATTGCAAGTGTTTCTCACCAGTTAATTACCAAAATCCAGAACACGAGACTTCAGTGAGAACAACTACTACATATTGTACATATTGCAGTTTTTCCATTGAGTATTTTTATTCATAGTTAAGAAAAGCATTGGCAGCGTGTGCTCAGCCGCTCAGTTGTCTCTGACTCTTTACGACCCAGTGGACTGTAGCTCACTAGGCTCCTCTGTCCATGGGATTTTCCAGGCAAGAAATACTGGACTGGCTTGTCATTTTCTCCTCCAGGGAATCTTCCCAATGCAGGGACTGAACCCTCATCTCCTTTCTTTCCTGCATTGCAGGTGGATTCTTTTACCACTGAGTCAGAGGGGAAGCCCATATATTCCACTATTTGTCCATTGGATATTTTAATTCATAATGAAGAAAAACATTGGAAGTGTATGCCACCAAACACACTGTTTGTATGTGTATATGCCACCAAACACACTATTTGTATTAGGAGCACCTCCACAATCATGGATAAAAATGGTAGAGACCTAGTAGATGCTGAAGAGTTCAAGAAGAGATGGAAGGAATACATGGGAAAACTGTATAAAAAGATCATAATGAACCAGATTACTATGATGGTGTGGTTAGCTATCCAGAGCTAGACATTCTGGAGAGCGAAGTCAAGTGGGCCTTAAGAAGCACTGCTGTTAATAAAGCTAGTGGATGCCATGAAATTTCAGCAGAACTACTCAAATCCCTAAAGGATGATGCCATCAAGGTTTTGCATTCAGTATGTTAGCAAATCAGCGAGACGAGAGGTGGCCTCAGGACTGGAAAAGGTCAATCCTTATCCCAATTCCCAAGAAGGTTAGTAGCAAAGAATGCGCTAACCATCAGACAATTGCACTCATCTCCCATGCTAGTAAGGTCATGCTTAAAATCTTGCATGCTAGGCTTAAGTATTAGGTGAACCAAGAACTTCCAGATGTCCAAACTGGGTTTAGAAAAGGAAGAGGAGCTAGAGCAAATTGCCAACATTGGCTGGATTATAGAGAAAGCAAGGGAATTTCAGAAAAACATCTATCTCTGTTCCGTCGACTACTCTAAAGCCTTTGTGTGGATCATGACAAACTGTGGAAAGCTCAGAGAGATGGGAATACCAGACCATCTTACCTGTCTCATGAGAAATCTGTATGCGGGCCAAGAAGCAAGTTGGAACCCTGTATAGAACAACTGATTGGTTCAAGATGGAGAAAGGAGTACGACAGGGCTGTCTGCTGTCACCTTGTTTGTTTAACCTATATGCTGAGCACATCATGAGAAATGCCAGCTGGATGAGTTACAACCTGGAAACATCAACAGGAGAAACATCAACAGCCTCAGATATGCAGATGATACCAACTAATGGCAGAAAGTGAAGAGGAACTCGAGAGCCTCTTGATAAGGGTGAAGGAGGAAAATGAAAGAGCCAGCTTAAGACTCATTTTTTATTTTTTATTTTTTATTTTTTATTTATTTTTTTTTTTTAAATTTTAAAATCTTAAATTCTTACTAAATATTTTAAAAAAAAACTAAGATTATGGCATCTGACCCCATTACTTCATGGCAAATAGAATGGGAAAAGTGGAAGTAGTACAGATTTCCTCTTCTTGGTCTACAAAATCACTGTGGGCAGTGACTGCAGCCTTGAAATCAGAAGATTATTTCTTCTTGGCAGCAAAGCAATGACAAATCTAGACAGTGTGTTGAAAAGTAGAGACATTACTCTGACAACAAAGGTCTGTATAGTCAAGACTATGGTCTTCCCATTGGTCACTTATGGTTGTGAGAGTTGGACCGTAAAGAAAGTAGAACGCCAAAGAATTGATGCCTTCGAACTGTGGTGCTGGAGAAGTCTCCTGAAAGTCCCTTGGACAGCAAGGAGATCAAACCAGTTAATCTTAAGGGAGATCAACCCTGAATATTCAATGGAAGGACTGATGCTGAAGCCCCAGTATTTTGGTCATCCAATGAGAACAGACAACTCACTGAAAAAGTCTCTGATGCTGGGAAAGATTGAGGGCAGAAGGAGAAGAGGGTGTCAGAGGATGAGATGACTGGACAGCATCACCGATGCAATGAACATGAACTTGAGCAAACTCTGGGAAATGGTGAGGGACAAGGAACCCTGGCAAGCTGCAGTCCATAGGGTCGCATACAGCTGGACATGACTGGGCCACTGAACAGCAACAACAACACTCCAAAAGACCCTGGCAATGGGAAAAGTAACCTCTTTCCTTTTATGTATCTGTCATGCTAAACTGCAACTTCCTCATGAGTAAGTTATTTTACTAAACTAGGAGAGCAAATATGATACTGTAAGGAAGGGAAGGAGTGAAATATGGAGACTGTTATTACACCCAATTACTCAACGGCACTTGGCCATAGTTTAAGATATTACAAATCTGGCTTATGGTAAATATGTATGTGTGTATTTAATTTAGACCATTGGTCACAGCATAGGATTTTCTGGGACTGTTTAGCTAACTCAGAAAATTCAAGAGAAGGTTTTCTCCAAGTACATTAATAATAAAATAACAATAACTATGGGCTTAATTGTCTGTATTTTCAGGCTCATTCCTTTTATGGATTAATGTGAAGAAAAGTTAAAGTAGAAAGCCAAGGAAATATCCAGACTCTATTTGAAATATCCGTGACCCTAACACATTAAAAAATGTTTTTTTTCCAAATCATTTGTATTGCTTTAGTTGACTGAATTAGGGCTGATTTAGTGAGTGTAGTAGGTTAAATAGGCACCAAAAAGTCTGATACTTTTGGGGACAAAAATGCATTCGGAATGTTGCCTTTCCTTTATGGTTTTGGACAGGTCACTTCACCTCCCTTAGTTTAATTTCCTTCATCAGTAAAATGGGAGAATATGCCCATCTGGTAGAAATGCTTACTGTGGAGAAAATAGAAGATATATATGAAATGTACAAGGAGGGCATGGCAACCCACTCTAGTACTCTTGCTTGGAGAATCCCCATGGACAGAGGAGCCTGGCGGGCTACAGTCCATGGGGTCGCCAAGGGTCGGACGCAACCGAGCAACTAAGCACAGCACATCTCATGAAACACATAGTACATGGTAACATTGGCATTTTAAAAATGTTAATAATTACAATGACTCATTTTAAGTAAGAGTACAATACAAGTCTGGTCTGTATTATTTCTAGATGTTGGTAACATAATTATCATTGCTCAAACCAAAGCCAATTCCCAGTTCCTAGCCCTATGGCTGGACATTTTTTCCTGCTACTGTAATAGTGTTGGAGCCATAAACTTTCCTTTTAATTAAATGTTTTGTAAGTGGAACAATTAGTTGTGGCTTTATAAAGATTACAAATCTATTTGTAAAATAAATCAGGCGCAGAGGAATGCTTTCAATACTCATATTCTTACACTGTTCCCTGATTCTTTTACTTTTAAGATTTAGAATGTAATTTCATTTCTATAAGCACCAACTAAGAACTTAAATAATGCATCTGGCTCACATATATCAATCTGGATTACAATGTATCCAGTTCATCAGAACCATAATGGAAGGCTTCTTCTTTCTAGGACTTGTTAGACTCCTTGATTAATATCTATTAACAGTCCATGGAGTATGAAACATGGTCTGATTGCAAGAGGGGTAGTCAAAGTTCTGAGAGCATATGATAAAGATAATCAGAAAAACTGTAAGGTTGATTCCATTGCATTGCATAATAGTGCTAAACTCCATGAAGACAGGATCTTTATTTTGTTAACAGCTACATTTCCAGGACTTAAAGCAATTCCTGGGACAGAATGAAGTTTGAATAAATATTTGTTGAGCTTATGCTTATGATATTAATAAGTAGATCTTTTACATTCTGTGTTTGCATCTTAAAACCCCACCAATATGTGAATTTGATATTGCCACTTAAAATATCATTGAATAAAAATGTACCTTCATAGTAGAACTTAAGCATTTCTTAAGTAATCCTTTATCTCTCTGAAATAAATTATAACGATATAGGTTTTCTCCAGAAAAATAATAACATATAAATAATAAAGTAATTTAAAGAGTTTTATTTTGCCATTCTCTCTCTCTTTATATGTATGTGTGTGTCATGTAGGAAGTATTCTCTATACACATACATTTTAACACTTAAATATTTAGTTAACTACTTGATGACAAGAAGACATTCTCTAAACAAACATTTATTTGAAGAGATCTATCACTGTGCCTGGAACATTTGTAAATGCTCAGTGAATAGTTCTTGGCTAGATGAAATGTTGTCTTTTATATGTGTGCATGTTCTGTTTCCAATATACCTGTTTATAATACACATACGTTTTGATATATTCTGGGAGTATACAGTAAATCAAACAATATTACAAGTAAAACTGAAGCAGAATATTCTGGAACACAATATGCTGGAACAGCCATGAAGAGATACCCCATGCCCAAGGTAAGATAAACCCAACTAAGATGGTAGGTGTTGCAAGAGGGCATCAGAGGGCAGACACACTGAAACCATACTCACAGAAAACTAGTCAATCTAATCACACTAGGACCACAGCCTTGTCTAACTCAATGAAACCAAGCCATGCCCACGGGGCAACCCAAGACATGCAGGTCATGGTGGAGAGGTCTGACAGAATGTGGTCCACTGGAGAAGGGAATGGCAAACCACTTCAGTATTCTTGCCTTGAGAACCCCATGAACAGTATGAAAAGGCAAAATGATAGGATACTGAAAGAGGAACTCCCCAGGTCGGTAGGTGCCCAATATGCTACTGGAGATCAGTGGAGAAATAACTCCAGAAAGAATGAAGGATGGAGCCAAAGCAAAAACAATACCCAGCTGTGGATGTGACTGGTGATAGAAGCAAGGTCCGATGCTATAAAGAGCAATATTGCATAGGAACCTGGAATGTCAGGTCCATGAATCAAGGCAAATTGGAAGTGGTCAAACAAGAGATGGCAAGAGTGAACGTCAACATTCTAGGAATCAGCGAACTAAAATGGACTGGAATGGGTGATTTTAACTCGGATGACCATTATATCTACTACTGCGGGCAGGAATCCCTCAGAAGAAGTGGAATAGCCATTATGGTCAACAAAAGAGTCTGAAATGCAGTACTTGGATGCAATCTCAAAAACGACAGAATGATCTCTGTTCGTCTCCAAGGCAAACCATTCAATATCACAGTTATCCAAGTCTATGCCCCAAACAGTAACGCTGAAGAAGCTGAAGTTGAACGGTTATATGAAGACCTACAAGACCTTTTAGAACTAACACCCAAAAAAAGATCTCCTTTTCATTATAGGGGACTGGAATGCAAAAGTAGGAAGTCCAGAAACACCTGGAGTAACAGGCAAATTTGGCCTTGGAATGCAGAATGAAGCAGGGCAAAGACTAATAAAGTTTTCCAAGAAAATGCACTGGTCATAGCAAACACCCTCTTCCAGCAACACAAGAGAAGACTCTACACATGGACACCCAGATGGTCAACACTAAAATCAGATTGATTATATTCTTTGCAGCCAAAGATGGAGAAGCTCTATACGGTCAACAAAAACAAGACTGGGAGCTGACTGTGGCTCAGATCATGAACTCCTTATTACCAAATTCAGACTTAAGTTGAAGAAAGTAGGGAAAACTGCTAGACCATTCAGGTAGGACCTAAATCAAATCCCTTATGATTATGCAGTGGAAGTGACAAATAGATTTAAGGGCCTAGATCTGATAGATAGAGTGCCTGATGAACTATGGAATGAGGTTCATGACATTGTACAGGAGACAGGGATCAAGACCATCCCCATGGTAAACAAATGCAAAAAAGCAAAATGGCTGTCTGAGGAGGCCTTACAAATAGCTGTGAAAAGAAGAGAAGTGAAAAGCAAAGGAGAAAAGGAAAGATAGAAGCATTTGAATGCAGAGTTCCAGAGAATAGCAAGAAGAGATAGGAAAGCCTTCTTCAGAGATCAAGGCAAAGAAACAGAGAAAAACAACAGATGGGAAAGACTAGAGATCTCTTCAAGAAAATTAGAGATACCAAAGGAACATTTCATGCCAAGATGTGCTCGATAAAGGACAGAAATGGTCTGGACCTAACAGAAGCAGAAGTTATTAAGAAGAGGTGGCAAGAATACACAGAAGAAGTGTACAAAAAAGATCTTCACGACCCAGATAATCGTGATGGTGTGATCACTCATCTAGAGCCAGACATCTTGGAATGTGAAGTCAAGTGGGCGTTAGAAAGCATCGCTACGAACAAAGCTATTGGAGGTGATGGAATTCCAGTGGAGCTATTTCAAATCCTGAAAGATGACGCTGTGAAAGTGCTGCACTCAATATGCCAACACATTTGGAAAGCTCAGCAGTGGCCACAGGACTGGAAAAGGTCAGTTTTCATTCCAATTCCAAAGAAAGGCAATGCCACAGAATGCTCAAAGTACCGCATAATTGCACTTATCTCACATGCTAGCAAAGTAATGCTCAAAATTCTCCAAGCCAGGCTTCAGCAATACATGAACCATGAACTTCCTGATGTTCAAGCTGGTTTTAGAAAACGCAGAGGAACCAGAGATCAAATTGCCAACATCCGCTGGATCATGGAAAAAGCAAGAGAGTTCCAGAAAAACATCTATTTCTGCTTGATTGACTATGCCAAAGCCTTTGACTGTGTGGATCACAATAAACTGTGGAAAATTCTTCAAGAGATGGGAATACCAGACCACCTGACCCGCCTCTTGAGAAATCTGTATGCAGGTCAGGAAGCAACAGTTAGAACTGGACAGGGAACAACAGACTGGTTCCAAATAGGAAAAAGAGTACGTCAAGTCTGTATATTGTCACCCTGCTTATTTAACTTATATGCAGAGTACATCATGAGAAGCGCTGGACTGGAAGAAACACAGCTGGAATTAAGATTGCTGGGAGAAATATCAATAATCTCAGATATGCAGATGACACCACCCTTATGGCAGAAAGTGAAGAGGAACTCAAAAGCCTCTTGATGAAAGTGAAAGAGGAGAGTGAAAAAGTTGGCTTAAAGCTCAACAGTCAGAAAACGAAGATCATGGCATCTGTTCCCATCACTTCATGGGAAATAGATGGGGAAACAGTGGAAACAGTGTCAGACTTTATTTTTTTCACCTCCAAAATCACTGCAGATGGTGATTGCAGCCATGAAATTAAAAGACGCTTACTCCTTGGAAGAAAAGTTATGACCAACCTAGATAGTATATTCAAAAGCAGAGACATTACTTTACCAACTAAGGTCCATCTAGTCAAGGCTATGATTTTTCCTGTGGTCATGTATGGATGTGAGAGTTGGACTGTGAAGAAGGCTGAGTGCCGAAGAATTGATGCTTTTGAACTGTGGTGTTGGAGAAGACTCTTCAGAGTTCCATGGACTGCAAGAAGATCCAACCAGTCCATTCTGAAGGAGATCAGCCCTGGGATTTCTTTGGAAGGACTGATGCTAAAGCTGAAACTCCAGTACTTTGGCCACCTCATGTGAAAAGTTGACTCATTGGAAAAGACTCTGATGTGGGAGGGATTGGGGGCAGGAGGAGAAGGGGAGGACAGAGGATGAGATGGCTGGATGGCATCACGGACTCAGTGGATGTGAGTCTGATGAACTCCAGGAGTTGGTGATGGTAGGGAGGCGTGCTGCAATTCATTGGGTCCTCAAGAGTTGGACACGACTGAGTGACTGAACTGAACTGAAGAATGTATATGTTCTAAACTACTAAAGGTAACTTTCAGCAGGATTTAATTGTTCATACATTCTATTTTTAGTCACATTTGTCCCTCATGAATGAAAATACTTCTGACTATTCTTTTATCACATCTTTAGGGAACAAATTCAATTCTTTTCATGTCAGTTTGTCTGTATTAGCCAAAGCATTCTAGAACCGTTGAACGTTTAGCTAGAACCAGGGAAGACATTCAGGATGTTTTTCGTTTATCTTGTTGCATTGATGCAAATGACAGCACTAAGCAGTTTCTGTCTTTGCCTCTGAAACTCTAAATTTTATACATTTTAGATCTGAATCAAATTGCTACTTTTGATATTCTTGATAACAGGTCAGGAAATTGTGTCTTAAATGTGGCATTTCTTGGATTATCAGCTGTAGAAGCAAGAGAGTTGCATAGCTTCCTTAAACTCAGAGTAATAGTAAGATATTACGGAAAAGGGGGAAAGATTATATTAGAAGCAGTTCTCTTTGCCTCTCTCTCTGCCTCTCATGGTACTAAAAAAACAATTAGCTACTGCTCTCGAGGAGGAAAGAAAATTCTTTTTTTTTCCATTTTGGCAATGTGTGTGTGTGTGTACTATTATATGTATGAAAGTGGGGGCTGTGTTTCCTCACACCACCCAAACCAAGAGATACTGACTTCTGTAGGCCTTGAGACTGTATCTCAGAATTTACATTAGAAAATGGTGGTACTGTTCTAATTGATAAACCACTTCCTTGGAATTTGGATTTCTTGGTAAACTGTAGTAATTAACTCTTTCAGGAGAGGAAATCAGTATCTTAAACTGTGAAGCAATGTTGTCTGATGACTCATTGTTATCCTGAGTGAATAATTTCCCAAAATTAACGTAGCCTGTTCTCAATTTAATCACAGATAACTATCCAAAAGTTGTGAATTTGCTATCTGAACATGGAGCAAACATATTTTTTCAGAGAGATACATTTTCTAATATTAAGACCAATAGGAGAGGTGGTAATAGATTCATAGTCAGAGCTCCAACAAGATCAAGTTTTATAAAGACTCCTGAAGGAATAGAAAAGCTCGACAGTTGACTGTCTGCAGAAGCTGAATTTTATTACCACTTAAAGAGTCTCATTCAATAAACCAGTTGTGGTCTCTATGTGCTCCACCTACTTATTTGGTTTTACTTTTAGCAGTATCACAAAAGATGTATTGCACAAGGATTCAAGTTCATTTCTTTTATATATTCTTTAATGTTTTTTTCTTACAGTTACAGGGATATTTCTGGAGTTGTAAGTTCTTGGTTCTTCAGAGAATGTAATGGGAAATCTCTTGAGAACTGCCTATAATGCATTTTTTAAGCAGACTACATGCTTTGGTGACAGACTATTTTCCAAATAGTTTTGTCATCTCGCTTGAGGATGACTAGAAGATGCTAGGACTATGTCTTCTTTCATAGTCACAACTTTCTTTATCTCCTGAGTTTTCTGTAAACTTTAAGGGAACATGGGGGCTTCAGGAAGAATAGAGCTGGCCTCATGAGAAATAATGAGGAATGCTTTGTGAATTTGTAGCTCAATTCTGAGCAGTATGCTTAGACAGAGGTATCCTTCTGACATAGGATTGAATGGACTGTATTTCTCTGCATATATCCTAAATACATAGTTCCTCTATTTTGCTCATGGAAAAATTGTCTCAACAGGCTCTGGATAACATTCAAAGAAATTTATTTTTTCAAGTTTGTAATGAGTAGAAGAGCAGACTCTACCTATGACCTCTTGAAGGGGATCGTAACTGAAAAAACTGGAACACTCATTGGACCTATTAAAGTGTTTGGTTAGTAAATGAATATACAAAGTATAGTACAATACTATTATCTAAGAAAGCCTCAAGATTTTAGTATGAAGAAGGTGGGACAAACATATCCTACAAAAAGCTATGGTCATAAAACATTTTTGAGAAATTCGTATTTTTAAAAAAACCAGTCATGTACTAGGTCAAGATGAAACTTCAGTGTGTTTGGATATTAATATCAGATTGATTACAATTTCTTACCATGGTTTGGAATAATTAGAAAGCAGAAAAAAATACATAGCTTTAAGAATTCCATGGCTGCACTATGAAAGTGAAAGTGTTAGTCGCTGAGTCGTTTTCAACTCTTTGCAACCCATAGACTGTAGCCTGCCAGGCTCCTCTGTCCATGGAATTCTCCAGCAAGAATATTGGAGTGGGTAGCCATTTCCTTCTCCAGGGCATCTTCCTGACCCAGGAATCAAACCTGGATCTCCTGCATTGCAGGCAGATTCTTTACTGTCTGAGCTATCATAAGCTGCAATATTTTCTTCAGGCTGCTGATAATGCTTGAGAAGACTTTTTAAAATGATAGTTAATAAGTGCAGCCTTTAATATATAATATATATATTTATAATGTATAATATAATAAATATATCATATAATAAATTTATCACTAACATAGTGAGGCACTATTAGTACATAATCCTATTAAGGGAAATGTTTGGGACCTACCATCAGAGTAATTCCATGTTATTTTACTGTACAAATATTTGGTGGAACCAAATTATTTTATTTTCTTGTGGTTTTCTATAACTGCCATCTTTCTCTTAAACATGAGAAAGATAAAGTCTTCAGGAAAATAAAGAGTCTATTTCTGATATGAAGCAGTTTCCAAACCTACTTTTGGTGAGTAGCCTATATTGGGTGTTCATTGGAAGGACTGATTCTGAAGCTAAAACTCCAATACTTTGACCACCTCATGCCAAGATTTGACTCACTGGAAAACACTCTGATGCTGGGAGGGATTGGGGGCAGGAGGAGAAGGGGACAACAGAGGATGAGATGGCTGGATGGCATCACTAACTCGATGGACGTGAGTTTGGGTAAACTCCGGGAGTTGGTGATGGACAGGGAGGCCTGGCGTGCTGCGATTCATGGGGTTGCAAAGAGTGAGACACGACTAAGCGACTGAACTGAACTGAACAGAACTATATCGGGAACAATCTAATTTATTCCTGAGAGCAGAATTTTTTTTCATGAAAAATCAACTGGTACATACTTTGGTTTAGTAAAGAAATTAAACTGAAAAAAAAAAAAAAAAACCCCACAACAAACCACCTTCATTTCCTAGGAAAAGGATGAAGTCAATACTTTCTCAGCATTTACAAACTGTTAAGTGTGGCAACTAGATTCCTTTCAACTCAACAGTTTAAGTGAACTCCGCAGTAAGCATTTATGGCCCTGAGGCTGTTGCTGCTCCACCTCTGTCCTCTGGCCCACCCTGAGGTCATCTCAGCTGTGGTGGACAAGCAGGCCCTTTGAGAGCTTCCTGCTTCAAGCATTTACGTCTGTGCCTCAGGGCCTTCTCTGTCTACAGGGAGGAATGCTAGACTGGCCAGTGGTGACTTGCAGTTAACTCCCCAGGAGCAACCCTGAGACAAGGAAGGCGGAACTGTGGGCTTTATACCCTAGGCCCTCATCTTAGGCATGGTCTACCTGGCTTCTCAGAGGGTCCTCAGCAGGCCTGGACCCTGGTTGCCCACAGTGGAAACCAGTTCATTCTTTTCCCCCAAGTTTTAGTGAGGTGTATTTGACATATAAAACTGTACATATTTAAAGTGCAACAAGATAATCTGATATACACAGTGAAGTGTTTACTACAGTCAAGTTAGTTAACATATCCATCACCTCACATAGTTACAGTTGTTTTTTTTGGTCATGAGAATGCCTGGAATACTTAAGTTTACACTCCAAGCAAATGTCAAGTGTACAATGCAGTGTTATTAACTGAAGTCCGAATGTGTACATTAGACCCACGGAACTTATTCATCTTATAACTGACAGTTTATAACCTTTGACTAATATTTCCCCACTTGCCCTACCCCTCATGCCCTGGTAATCCCCGCTCTTTGTTTCTGTAGAAATCTGCTCACTAGTAATGCTTCTCTTTTGGCTTTCTTTCCTTCAGTAGCTCATACTCTTCCTCCTCACTTCCCAAATAAACTATTTGCATCCAAATCCTTTTGCCAAAATCTACTTTCTGATATGTGAATACGATCTAAGTTTGCATGCTAGCCATTCAATAGTTTCTTAAAGCCAGAGGCCTGTTGGTTTGACTCTGAAATCCCAGATACAGCATGTCCCTGGCATGTATGAAAACGAGATATTTTCCCAGACTTCAAATAGATTTGAGTCTAACAGGGAAGACACTCATGGTCTCTACAGAACAAGGAAGAGTGGATTAATTTCTCAAAGAGGTACAACAGAAGATTTATGGGAGTACTGAGTCATTATGAATTTGCAGATCAGCAGGAGTTAAGGAAGAGGCGGTATTAAATCAGGTGTTGAAGGATGCCTAAGATTCTGTAAAGTGGAGAAGGAGGGGACTATTTCAGCCAGACAGAAGAGCAATAGCAAAGTCACAGAAGTGCTAAGACCCATGGATTATTGGAAGTGAGTGATAGTATTCTTGGACTGATTCTTGGGGTGCATGAAGCAGAAGGTGGGAAAGAAAAATAAACCTAAATTAGTCCATGGCAGCCTGATCGTTTGAGGAAGTCTTGAAGAGCGGAGGAATAATTTCCAGAACTGTACACACAGAGCTATTTTTTTTTCATGTGACTGCTAAAAAAAAAAAAAAAAAAAAAAATCTCGCCCACGCATTGACAGTCACTTCCTCTGCTAACATTATTTTGAAAGTCTGACTCACTAATAGAGCATTTTTCCTGAAACTTAAGAAATTTAGAATTTTTTTTTTCGGCTTTTTGATTTTTCTGCTTCTTGAGGACAAGAAAAAGAGACAGGAGTTCTTCTTCTAGTCTGAAATTTCAATAGATGTTTATGTCTTACATTGTATATTAGAGTTCAGGTCTTTGAGCTTTCCACTTGGAAGCTATCATGCAGCCCCACTTTTCCTGAAGGGGACTATGATGTGAACAGCTCATTTTTCTTATCAGATAAATATATTTGTGGACAGGAAGATGCAAGGACACCACTGCAAAAATTATGGAGTGCAGTTGGCTGGGACAAGTCCTACTTCGGAAACCAGGAAACCTGAACCCAAGCTCTGGAGATCTGCCTTAACCCAGATTTTTGGCCTCAGGAATGTCATTAAAATGTTTGCAGTCTGTAAAATGAACTGTAGAATTAGAAGATCTCAATGATTTCTTCTAGCCTCTGTGATTAAGGCAAGGTCAGAAGATAAAATCAAGTCTCTTATGAATGAATGTCTCTCTCTCTATCACACACACACACACACACACAAAGCTATTTGAAAGTTGATACATTATAACATTTTGGGAAAAAGTTGCAAACATCATTGCCACTATTTCCTTTAAAATATCTATTTTCTGATGATTTAATGCAAGTCCCATCAATTAAAATAAGCATAATAGTTCTCATATAAAATAGTAATTTTCTATAATGCATCTGATGACACCAGGTCTTGGAGTATACTCCATTAGTTGTTGGAAAGATAAAAGAATTTCATTAAGAAATGAACTTAATGTAAGTGGGAAGTCAAGAGGTACCTGGAGTAAGAGGCAAATTTGGCCTTGGAGCACAAAATGAAGCAGGGCAGAGGCTAATAGAGCTTTGCCAAGGTCGTAGCAAACACATTCTTTCAACAACACAAGAAAATGCTGTACACACGGACATCACCAGAGGGTCAATATCGAAATCAGACTGATTATATTCTCTGCAGCCAAAGATGGAGAGCTTTATATAGTCAGCAAAAGCAAGACTGGGAGCTAACTGAGGTTCAGATTGTGAACTCCTTAATGCCAAATTCAGACTTAAATTGAAGAAAGTAGGGAAAACCACTAGACCATTCAGGTATGACCTAAATCAAATCCCTTATGATCATACAGTGGAAGTGACAAATAGATTCAAGGGATTAGATATGATAGACAGGGTGCCTGAAGAACTATGGATGGAGGTTTGTGACTGTATAGGAGGCATTGATCAAGATCATCCCCAAAGGAAAAAGTGAAAAAAGGCAAAATGGTTGTCTGAGGAGGCCTTATGTATAGCTGAGAAAAGAAGAGAATCTAAAGGGAAAGGAGAAAAGGAAAGATATACCCATCAGAATGCAGAATTCCAAGGAATAGCAAGGAGAGATAAGATTAAGACCTTTTAAATACAAAAAGAAAAATACTTTTTCTTTTCAGTGCAAAGAAATAGAGGAAAACACTAGAATGGGAAAGACTAGAGATCTCCTCAAGAAAATTAGAGATACCAAGGGAATATTTCATGCAAAGATGGGCACAATAAAGGACAAAAATGGAATGGACCTAACAGAAGCAGAAGATATTAAGAAGAGGTGGTAAGAATACACAGAAGAAGTACAGAAAAAAGATCTTCATGACCCAGATAACCACAATGGTGTGATCACTCACCTAGAGCCAGACATCCTGGAATGTGAAGTCAAGTGGGCCTTAGGAAGCATCACTACAAACAAAGCCAGTGGAGGTGATGGAATTCCAGTTGAGCTATTTTAAGTCCTAAAAGATGATGCTGTGAAAGTCCTGCACTCAATATGCCAACGAGTTTGGAAAACTCAGCAGTGGCCACAGGACTGGAAAAGGTCAGTTTTCATTCCAATCCCAAGAAGGGCAATGCCAAAGAATATTCAAACTACTGCACAATCGCTATCATCTCATATGCTAGCAAAGTAATGCTGAAAATTCTCCAAGCGAGGCTTCAAATGTACATGAACCATGAACTTCCAGATGTTCTAGCTGGTTTTAGAAAAGGCAGAGGAACCGGAAATCAAACTGCCAAAATCCACTGGATCATAGCAAATGCAAGAGAATCAGAAAACATCTACTTTTGCTTTATTGACTACGCCAAAGCCTTTGACTGTTTAGATCACAACAAACTGTGGAAAATTCTTCAAGATATGGGAATACCAGACCATCTTATCTGCCTTCTGAGAAATCTGTATGCAGGTCAAGAAGCAGCAGTTGGAACCGGATATGCAACAACAGACTGGTTCTAAATTGGGAAAGGAGTATGTCATGGTTATACACTGTCACCCTGCTTATTTTACTTCTATGCAGAGCATATCATGTGAAATCCTGGGCTGGATGAAGCACAAGCTGGAATCAAGATGGCTGGGAGAAATATCAGTAAACACAGATATGCAGATGATACCACACTTATGGCTGAAAGTGAAGAGGAACTAAAGAGCCTCTTGACAAAAGTGAAAGAGGAGAGTGAAAAAGATGGCTTAAAACTCAATATTGGAAAAAATGAAGATCATGACATCTGGTCCTATCACTTCATGGCAAATGGATGGGGAAACAATGGAAACAGTGACAGGCTTTATTTTCTTGGGCTCCAAAATCACTGCAGATGGTGACTGCAGCCATGAAATTAAAAGACACTCTCTCCTTAGAAGAAAAACTGTGACCAGCCTTGACAGCATATTAAAAAACAGAGATATTACTTTGCCAACAAAGGTCCATCTAGTCAAAGCTATGGTTTTTCCATAATCATGTATGGATGTGAGATTTTGACTATAGAGAAAGCTTTGTGCTGAAGAATTGATGCATTTGAACTGTGATGTTGGAGAAGTCCCTTGAGAGTCCCTTGGACTGCAAGGAGATCCAACCAGTCCATCCTAAAGGAAATCAGTCCTAAATATTCATTGGGAAGACTGATGATGAAGCTAAAACTCCAGTACATCGGCCACTTGATACATAGAGCAGACTCATTGGAAAAGCCCCCGATGCTGGGAAAGATTGAAGGCAGAAGGAGAAGGGGATGACAGAGGATGAGATGGTTGGATAACATCACTGACTCAATGGACATGAGTTTGATCAAGCTCTGGGAGTTGGTGATGGACAGGGAGGCCTGTCCATGGGATCACAGAGAGTCGGTCATGACTGAGTGACTGAACTTAAGAAATGAACCACAAGCAGAGAACTAGATTCTGAACACTGCATTCCCTACTGAAATGCAGGCATTAATAGATGATGGTCTGTTTTGAAATCTAGTGTTCTTTACGTTACTGTTGTAGCATGAAACAGATTAAAAAAGTTCCATTGCTCCTATGTCTCAGCATAAAGAAGTAGCCAGAGAAGCTGCCACCAGTATTTTTCCTGTACCCTCTTTTATCATGTGCTTTCTAAATCAAGTTGTTGTTGTTTTAATGTTGAAAAATAATTGAGATTTTTCTATCAGTTTTTTCCCACATGATAATGATGGAAAGGTTTTAACTCACAGAGAAGTAACTGATGGAAGCAAGGGCTGCAGAAGCAGTGAGCCCAAGGACAGAGAGAGTATGAGGGAGGAAAGCATTTTGCCCAAGGGGAGCTCTTGGTTGAGAGCACTGGAAACAGCTGCCTTCTACTCTCAACCTTCTTCATATCCAAGCCTGAAGTAGAG
This sequence comes from Capra hircus, assembly GCF_001704415.2. Lineage (NCBI taxonomy): Eukaryota > Metazoa > Chordata > Mammalia > Artiodactyla > Bovidae > Capra > Capra hircus. The sequence continues at coordinate 23,728,700 of NC_030814.1, forward strand.
AACCAGTATTATCAAGGGAAACTGGAGGGAAAATTGCTGTGCTCAATATAAATTTTCTTAAAAATCATATCAGATTTTATAAACGTTTAGCCTGGTGTTTTACTTTTCAGGTATCAAACACTTCAGGGAAATACAAAACAAACTATACTTTGAACCTAATAGTACAATGACAAAAATAACTATTTTCTTTCTAAAACATTTGAAAATATGTCCAGTGTATTTCTTGAGGCAAAATTCTAGGCCCACAAATGCTAGAGCCACAGGAATGATTTTAGTGAAAAGTGGTGAGGAATCCATGCAGGCTATGTGATGTGGGAAAGGAATCAGCATTCACAACATCCCCGTTCTGTGAGGATACTTGACTTACACTTTACATTTGTTGATTTATATAATCCTCAAAGACAATTCTATGGGGTAGGTATCATTTTTACTTTATAGTTGATGGGACTGAGGTTCATTAGGTTAATTAACTTGTCCAAAGTAATTGTTAATGTCAGATCCCTCCTTTGATTTTAAGGGTTGTGCTCTTCCTAACATCATACTGTCTTCTGCATCAGATTATACACCTCTGCTGTGGAATCAAAAGTATACAATGTATACTTATTACTGTATATACTGTACATTATATATACAAGATTAGATCTGATAAACAAGAGTGCCTGAAGAACTATGGATGGAAGTTCGTGACACTATACAGGAGATAGTGATCAAGATCATCCCCAAGAAAAATAAATGTAAAAAGGCAAAATGGTTGTCAGAGGAGGACGTACAAATAGCTAAGAAAAGAAGAAAAGTGAAAGGCTGAGGAGAAAAGGGAAAGATATATACATCTGAATGCAGGGTTCCAAAGTATAGCAAGAAGGGATAAGAAAGACTTCCTCAGTGATCAATGCAAAGAAATAGAGGAAAACAATAGAATGGGAAAGATCAGAGATCTCTTCAAGAAAATTAGAGATACCAAGGGAACATTTCATGCAAAGATGGGCACAATAAAGGACAGAAATGTATGGACATAACCGAGGCAGAAGATATTAAAAAGAGGTGGCAAGATACCCAGAAGAACTATACAAAGATCTTCATTACCCAGAAAATCATGATGGTGTGATTATTCACCTAGAGTCTGATGTCGAATGGGCCTTAGGAAGCATCACTACAAACAAAGCTAGTGGAGGTGATGAAATTCCAGTTGAGCGATATCAAGTCCTAAAAGATAATGCTGTGAAAGTGCTGCACTCGGTTCAGTTCAGTACAGTCACTCAGTCGTGTCCAACTCTTTGCGACCCCATGAATCGCAGCACTTCAGGCCTCCCTGTCCATCACGAACTCCTGGAGTTCACTCAGACTCAAGTCCATTGAGTCCATGATGCCATCCAGCCATCTCATCCTCTGTCATCCCCTTCTCCTCCTGCCCCCAATCCCTCCTAGCATCAAAGTCTTTTCCAATGAGTCAACTCTTCACATGAGGTGGCCAAAGTACTGGAGCTTCAGCTTTAGCATCATTCCTTCCAAACAAATCCCAGCACTGATCTCCTTCAGAATGGACTGGTTGGATCTCCTTGCAGTCCAAGGAACTCTCAAGAGTCTTCTCCAACACCACAGTTCAAAAGCATTAATTCTTTAGCGCTCAGCCCTCTTCACAGTCCAACTCTCACATTCATACACGACTACTGGAAAAACCATAGCCTTGGCTAGAAGGACCTTAGTCAGCAAAGTAATGTCTCTGCTTTTGAATATACTATCTAGGTTGGTCATAACTTTTCTTCCAAGGAATAAGCGTCTTTTAATTTCATGGCTGCAATCACCATCTGCAGTGATTTTGGAGCCCCCAAAAATAAGGTCTGACATTGTTTCCACTGTTTCTCCATCTATTTCCCATGAAATGATGGGACCAGATGCCATGATCTTCGTTTTCTGAATGTTGAGCTTTAAGCCAACTTTTTCACTCTCCACTGTCACTTTCATCAAGAGGCTTTTTAGTTCCTCTTCACTTTCTGCCATAAGGGTGGTGTCTTCAGCATATCTGAAGTTATTGATATTTCTCCCGGCAATCTTGATTCCAGCTTGTGTTTCTTCCAGTCCAGCGTTTCTCATGATGTACTCTGCACAGAAGTTAAATAAGCAGGGTGAAAATATACAGCCTTGATGTACTCCTTTTCCTATTTGGAACCAGTCTGTTGTTCCATGTCCATTCTAACTGTTGCTTCCTGACCTGCATACAGATTTCTCAAGAGGCAGGTCAGGTGGTCTGGTATTCCCATCTCTTGAAGAATTTTCCACAGTTTGTCAAAGGCTTTGGCATAGTCAATAAAGCAGAAATAGATGTTTTTCTGGAACTCTCTTGCTTTTTCCATGATCCAGCGGATATTGGCAATTTGATTTCTGGTTCCTCTGCCTTTTCTAAAACCAGCTTGAACATCAGGAAATTCACAATTCATGTATTGCTGAAGCCTGGCTTGGAGAATTTTGAGCATTACTTTACTAGCATGTGAGATGAGTGCAATTGTGTGGTAGTTTGAGCATTCTTTGGCATTGCCTTTCTTTGAGACTGGGATGAAAACTGACCTTTTCCAGTCCTGTGGCCACTGCTGAGCTTTCCAAATTTGTTGGCATATTGAGTGCAGCACTTTGACAGCATCATCTTTCAGGATTTGAAATAGCTCAACTGGAATGCCATCACCTCCACTAGCTTTGTTTGTAGTGATGCTTTCTAAGGCCCACTTGACTTCACGTTCCAGGATGTCTGGCTCTAGATGAGTGATCACACCATCGTGATTATCCAGGCCGTGAAGATCTTTTTTGTACAGTTCTTCTGTGTATTCTTGCTACCTCTTCTTAATATCTTCTACTTCTGTTAGGTCCATACCATTTCTGTCCTTTATTGAGCCCATCTTTGCATGAAATGTTCCCTTGGTATCTCTGATTTTCTTGAAGAGATCTCTAGTCTTTCCCATTCTGTTGTTTTCCTCTATTTCTTTGTATTGATTGCTAAAGAAGGCTTTCTGAGCTTTTCCTGATATTCTTTAGAACTCTGCATTCAGATGCTTGTATCTTTCCTTTTCTCCTCTCTTCTTTTCACAGCTATTTGTAAGGCCTCCCCAGACAGCCATTTTGCTTTTTTTGCATTTCTTTTCCATGGGGATGGTCTTGATCCCTGTCTCCTGTACAATGTCATGAACCTCATTCCATAGTTCATCAGGCACTCTATCTATCAGATCTAGGACCTTAAATCTACTTCTCACTCCCACTGTATAATCATAAGGGATTTGATTTAGGTCATACCTGAATGGTCTAGCGGTTTTCCCTGCTTTCTTCAGTTTGAGTCTGAATTTGGTAATAAGGAGTTCATGATCTGAGCCACAGTCAGCTCCCAGTCTTGTTTTTGTTGACTGTATAGAGCTTCTCCATCTTTGGCTGCAAAGAATATAATCAATCTCATTTCAGTGTTGACCATCTGGTGATGACCATGTGTAGAGTCTTCTCTTGTGTTGTTGGAAAAGGGTGTTTGCTATGACCAGTGCATTTTCTTGGAAAACTATATTAGTCTTAGCCCTGCTTCATTCTGCATTCCAAGGCCAAATTTGCCTGTTACTCCAGGTGTTTCTGGACTTCCTACTTTTGCATTCTAGTCCCCTATAATGACAAGGACATCTTTTTTCGGTGTTAGTTCTAAACGGTCTTGTAGGTCTTCATAGAACCATTCAACTTCAGCTTCTTCAGTGTTACTAGTTGGGGCATAGACTTGGATTACCGTTATATTGAATGGTTTGCCTTGGAAATGAACAGAGATCATTCTGTCGTTTTTGAGATTGCATCCAAGTACTGCATTTCAGACTCTTTTGTTGACCATAATGGCTATTCCACTTCTTCTGAGGGATTCCTGCCCATAGTAGTAGATATAATGGTCATCTGAATTAAATTCACCCATTCCAGTCCATTTTAGTTCGCTGATTCCTAGAATGTTGACGTTCACTCTTGCCATCTCTTGTTTAACCACTTCCAATTTGCCTTGATTCATGGACCTGACATTCCAGGTTCCTATGCGATATTGCTCTTTATAGCATCGGACCTTGCTTCTATCACCAGTCACACCCACAGCTGGGTATTGTTTTTGCTTTGGTTCCATCCCTTCATTCTTTCTGGAGTTATTTTCTCCACTGATCTCCAGTAGCATAGTGGGCACCTACTGACCTAGGGAGTTCCTCTTTCGGTATCCTATCATTTTGCCTTTTCATACTGTTCATGGGGTTCTCAAGGCAAGACTACTGAAGTGGTTTGCCATTCCCTTCTCCAGTGGACCACATTCTGTCAGCTGCATTCAATATGCCAGCAAATTAGGAAAACTCAGCAGTGGTCACAGGACTGGAAAAAGTCAATTATCATTCCAATCCCAAGGAAAGTGAAGTTGCTCAGTCATGTCTGACTCTTTGCAACCCCATGGACTGTAGCCTACCAGGCTCCTCCCTCCATGGGATTCTCCAGGCAAGAGTACTGGAGTGGGTTGCCCTTTCCTTTTCAAAGGGATCTTCCCGACCCAGGGATCGAACCTGGGTCTCCTGTATTCCAGGCAGATGCTTTAACCTCTGAGCCACCAGGGAAGGGCAGTGCCAAAGAATGTTCAAACTACCACACAATTGCATTCATCTCACATGCTAGCAAAGTAATGCTCAAAATTCTCCAAGCAAGGATTCAACAGTACGTGAACCGAGAACATCCAGATGTTCAAGCTGGATTCAGAAAAGGCAGAGGAACCAGATATCAAATTGCCAACATCCATTGGATCATAGAAAAAGCAAGGTAATTCTAGAAAAACATCTACTTCTGCTTTATTGACTATGCCAAAGCCTTTGACTGTGTAGATTACAACAAACTGTGGACAATTCTTAAAGAGATGGGAATACCAGACCACCTTACCTGCCTCCTGAGAAATCTGTATGCAGGTCAAGAAGCAACAGTTAGGACCGGACATAGAACAACAGACTTGTTCCAAATTGGGAAGGGAATCCATCAAGGCTGTATATTGTCACCCTGCTTGTTTAGCTTATATGCAGAGCACATCATGTGAAATACCAGGCTGGAGGAAGCACAAGCTGGAATCAAGATATGGCAGAAAGCAAAGAGGAACTGAAGAGCCTCTTGATGAAAGTGAAAGAGGAGAGTGAAAAAGATGGCTTAAAGCTCCAAATAAAAAAAACAAAGATCATGACATCTGGTCATCACTTCAAGCCAAATAAATGGGGAAACAATGGAAACAGTGACAAACTTTATCTTCTTGGGCTCCAAAATCACTGCAGATGGTGACTGCAGCCATGAAATTAAAAGACACTTGCTCCTTGGAAGAAGAGCTATGACCAACCTACACAGCATATTAAAAAGCAGAGACATTATTTTGCCAACAAATGGCTGTCTAATCAAAGCTATGGTTTTTCCAGTAGTCAACTATGTATGTGAAAACTGGACCATAAAGGAGGCTGAGTGCCGGAGAATTGATGCATTTGAACTGTGGTGTTGAAGTCTCTTGAGAGTCCCTTGGACTGCAAGGGGGTCAAACCAGTTAATCCTAAGGGAAATCAGTCCTGAATATTCATTGGAAGGACTGATGTTGAAGCTGAAACTGCAATACTTTGGTCACCTGATGTAAAGAACTGACTCATTGCAAAAGATCCTGATGCTGGGCAAGATTGAAGGCGTGAGGAGATGGAGATGACAGAGGATGAGATGGTTGGAGGGCTTCACTGACTCGATGGACATGAGTTTGATCAAGCTCTGGGAGTTGGTGATCGACAGGGAGTCCTGGCATGCTGCATTCCATAGGGTTGCAAAGAGTTACACATGACTGAGCAACTGTACTGTATATTTATTTTCCAAGAATCAAATCACCAACATTGATTTTAACACAAGTATGGAAAAAGACCCCAGAACGTAAGCCTAACTTTGTTAACCCACTACACGTTTGAGTATCGGAAGGTCCACGTGGCAGGCCAGCGGGATCTCAGGTTAGTCTGACTGTGGGTTTGATCTGATGGAAAAGCCTGAGGACTGGACTATTGGGGGCCAGTTACTTTCCACTAGGAGCATTGAGAACCTGAGTTCTAAGCCTGTGGCTTGTTGGCAGAGCCAGAGTAAAGTGAAACAAATGAGCCTTTGCCCCAGGAATAAAATTTAAGGGGTAATCCCAACATGGTGAAAGTGAAAGTCACGCAGTATATGTGTGACTGTTTGTGACTCCGTGGAATTCTCTAGGCCGCAATACTGAAGTGGGCAGCCATTCCCTTCTCCAGGAGACCTTCCCGACCAGGAATCGAACCCAGGTATCCCACATTGCAGGCAGATTCTTTCCTGGTTGAGCCACAAGGGAAGCCCCCAAACACAGTAATCAATATCAGTAATATTTAATGCAATTTCTCAAGAAATCAAAACAATGAATTATAGCCATGGGCCAGCCACTTGTTTTTGCATATAACACAATGGCTCTGGTTAAATAACAGCCTTTCTTTATCTCTTAAGAGTCTAAGGAAGAAGAAGGATCCACCTCCAAGTTGAATCAGAACCTGCTGGGTCTAGGCACCCTATGCTGGGGACATGGTGACAACATATTATCTGGTCCCATCAAGCAGGAATCTCCTAGCTTCTTAGAGTCAGAGTTAGATTTAGGGCGACAAGGTGTCTCAGTCTGTCTGGACTGTTCAGGTTTTAGCACTGAAAGCTTCATTGTCATAGAGCGGATATGCTTAGAGTTATGCTATTAAAAATAAGAATACGTGAATGTTCTGCATGAGACTGACTCTTAGAGTTTAACATTGGTGGAAGAATATTTTAGTCTAAATTTGACTTAAAATTAGAATCATGTTAACTTGGGTGAGTTCATGAGGTCATGTATGTGTTTGCCCTCAGCATTCACCTGGAGAATGAAATGGCAACCCACTCCAGTATTCTTGACTAGAGAATCCTGTGGACAGAGGAGCCTGGTGGGCTGCCGTCTATGAGGTCGCACAGAGTTGGACACAACTGAAGCAACTTAGCATGAATGCATGCATGCATTGGAGAAGGAAATGGCAACCCACTCCAGTATTCTTGCCTGGAGAATCCCAGGGACAGAGGAGCCTGGTGTGTTGCCGTCTATGGGGTCGCACAGAGTCAGTGTGACTGAAGCGACTTAGCAGCAGCAGCAGGATTCACCACTGGGAATGAAGTATGCAGAATCAGAGTTTCAGTGCCTTCTCTAGATACACCCACCTGCTCTATCTGGCCTTCCAACTCACTTCATAACCTGTTTTGCTTATTTCTGGAGTCCCTAGAAGAAGCTGCATCTGTGCTATTGAGCAAGTCCTCTTAGCCTCCATTTTTGAAACGGACATTAGTGATCATCACTGTAGTTCAGGGCTTGGGGTTTCTGAAGCATCTAGAAGCAGCCGTTGCCAACACTTCCTGCAAGGGTGACCTCCTGCTTCATTCAGTCATGCTCGTTCAACTAAGAGTTGCCTCCCCTATCTTCCCAAGTCTTCTTTTCAATGAGCTGCCTACACGCTTTCCTCAACTCCACCAAGTTAGATCTGAATGGAAGTCTAATGGGCTTCTTAATCAGAGGCAGAATTACTGTGAAACTTTTGAAAGCACAGTGTCAGGGGCCTTCGAGAGGTCTGTACTCATTCTGCATTATTTTTCTTAAAGAAGATCCCTGGGTCCATGCTATGAACTAGATTGTTTTCCCCTCTGCCAAAATCATGTATTGAAGCCCTTCCCTCCGATATGACTGCATTCAGATATAAGGCTTTCCAGAGGTAACCAAGGTTAAACTAATTCATAAGGCTGGGATCTGAATTTAACAGGATCAGTGGCCTTATAAGAAGAGGAAGAGAGATATCTTCCTCTCCCTCTCCTCAAGCATGCACACTGAGGAAAGCCTACACGAGGATGTAGCAAGAAGGGCCATCATCTGTAAGTCATGAAGGGAGACCGCACCAGGACCATGCTGGCACTCCGATCTTGAACTTCCAGCCTGAAGAACTGTGAATAAATACATTTCTGTCGGTTAAGTCAGTCTACAGTATTTTGTTAAGGCAGTCTGAGCAGACTGAGACAATCTATTTTGTCCATAAACCTATATCTGACCATTAGGAATGCAAATTGGAATATTTGTCTCTGCCTCCTTCAACCCCAATTCACAGTGATAACTTGAGGCCCAGGAAGGAGGTATCAACACAGAGACAGAATTATTTTTTTGACTTGTGGAATTGAACTGATAGCGACTTAGCTATTAGTAAACTATCATTGAGAACATCAGAGAAGGAAAGCCACTAGGGTAGAAAGGATTACAAGGTCCTTTTGCATGAGCAACCCAAGGGCAGCAACTCTGGGAGCAGGGCAGCTGGAGATGTTGATGAACACTGGGACCTCACAGTAAAGTGATTAAAAGCCTGGCTCTGGATTCAATACGTGGATCTACTACTTGTTTCTATGTGTACATGGACATGTCACTTGATATCTCTTTGCTTCAATTCCTCATCTTTAAGATGGAGAGAACAATAATAATACCTATGTGTGTGCTGTGTGCTTAGTTGCTCAGTCATGTCTGACTCTTTGCAACCCCATGGGCTGTAGCCTACCAGGCTCCTCTGTCCATGAGGATTCTCCAGGCAAGAATACTGGAATGGGTTGCCATGCCCTCCTCCAAGGGATCTTCCCGACCCAGAGATTGAACCCAGGTCTTCCACTGCAGGTAGATTCTTTTCTGTGTGAGCCACCAGGGAAGTCTAATAATACCTATACACAGAGTTTTTATAAAGAGCAAGTTTTATGAAATATGTAAATTAGTTAGAAAAATGGCTTGCGTAGTACATCCTTAGTAAATATTACCCATTCAGTTCATTGTAAGTTTCTAGCCTTCTCTGAATGAGTGGCATTCTCCTCTGTCCAACTGTCCAAAGCCTGGACTACTGCTAGTGTCTTGTATCTATAGCTGATTAATTACTATGTCTTGTCAACTTTATCTTCTAAATATTCAATTAATCCACTTCCTTCCATCTTCACCATCTGGGAAATAAAGTATTTTTCCTAGCTTCTCAGAGAGGGAAGAGCAACTAAAAACATTTACAATGGACTTAGATTTGCACCAGTTACTTACAGCAATAGCTTCCTGATTTATCTAGCTTTGCTCTCCCCTCCCATTCACACCTTAGGAAGAGAGAAGTTTTCACAAGGCAAATCTGATCATATTACTCTTCTCTCCACATCACTCCTCCAGCTTGAAACCCTTCAGTGATTTCTCATTGCATTTCAAATGAAAATTGTCTGACATTTATCAACCTCCCCTCTCCCCTTCAATTATTTGCCCCTTTACTCCTATCCTAGCCATTTAGATTTTCTTTTACTCTCAGATGTGCTAGGTTCCCTCTGATAGCAGGGTTATTGCAAATAATTTTCCCTCTGTCCTTAATTGAGACTCCCCCCAACCCTTATCTGGTTAACTCCAGTTGACTCATCATATCTCAGCTTGAGCATCCCTTCCTAAAGAACACCCATCTTGACTACAACCTTCCTTTTTCCCCAAGTCTAGGAATTTTTTGATTACTTTCTGTTCCTGGATTTTAAAGCTACATGAAGGACCACGTCTGCTTTTGCTCACCATCATAGCTCTAGCACTTAGCAGAGTGTTTGCTTCATATGTAATAATTGATAAACTATTTGTTGAATGAATGAACCAATGAAGGATTGACCAGGGGGAAAAGGTTCCACCCATTTTGCTGTTTGGTTTTTACTCCAACTCTGAGTTTAACCCCTCTGATGTTCAAGGCTCAACTATATATTCAAACAACCTTCTTATGATATAAAACTCAGTTGTACTCTCTCTACATGAAGTCTTAGACTCATATGAGTCCTAAGTTAAGACTCAGCTTCATATGCGGGGTTCCTGGAGCTACAAGCATTTCAATCATCTAAAAAGTACCAAAACCAATCTTTGAAGAGTTCAGAAAATAAACTTTGGATTGGTATGCACCCTGACCCCATATCTCCAAGAAGAAGGAAATGTGCTATTTACTAAGTGGTACTTGGAAACAGTTTTGTTATGCAGAAAATGTATTATTTTACCCTATGAGATATTATGGTCTGAACAAAGCACATTTTCATATGTGGAAGTGGAGACAAATTATTTTGAACAGATTGTTTCAGATGGTAATAGTAAAACTGAGTTTCAGAATTCTGGGGCTTTTTATTTTTAATGCACATATTTCTGGTGTGCCATACTCTCTGCCTTCAGGGTGGTTAAGAGCTCTTCCATGGTCCACCTGGTTGGGAGGTAGTCAACGTCCTGTATGATGGTGGCTTAGATGCTACACAAGCTTTTTTTTTTTACCCCTGCCCTCCCACTCTCCCTCCTACCATTTCCCCTCCTCCTTTCTTAATTTCTCCTTCATAGAGGAATTACTTGAGTTGTTTAAGGGAAATTTTCTCTTTCTTGCCCATCAGTTATTTTTTTAATGTATTTAAAAAATATGATCTACTTATAAGATTTGATTCTCAAGGAGTAAGTGGATTTAATTGTTCACATCTTTGGAAAAAAAAAAAACCCACTAGCATTCCAATTCTTTAATACTGAAATCATTTTCTACATCCTCCCACTCAAAACCTGAATAAAAGTTGCATGTGTGGGTACTTAATCTTCCACAAATGAACCCTTCCAATTATTGACCTACTGAATTTTACTCCTGGAGTAAGATAGGAATGCATTACAATTTGGATAAATAATGATTGCATTGTTCCCTCCTCATATAATTTACTGAAGACTGGCACATCTTAGAGTAAAATACAAAGACTGTATTTGGATTGAAGTGAAGTGCAGCTGTTACGCTTCTGTGTGCAGGCAACTTTCAAATGACAATCTAAAATAGTTTTCCAAAAGCATTCCATGAACTCTCCTGCAATTTTTCTCATTGCCCTGGGATGTGACTGAGTTGAGCTAGGAGGCTAAAATTCAATAGACTGCCTTTTAAGACAGCTTGTGTGGGCTTAGTCACTCAGTCATGTTAGACTCTGTGCAGCCCCATGGACTGTCGCCCACCAGGCTCCTCTGTTCATGGGATTCTCCAGGCAAGAATAATGGAGTAAGTAGCCATTCTCCTCTCCAGGAGATCTTCTTGACCCAGCGACTGAACTCAAGTCTCCTGCATTGAAGGGGGATTCTTTACCATCTAAGCCACCAGTTCAGTTCAGTTTAGTTCAGTCGTTCAGCCATGTCTGACTTTGCAACCCCGTGAATCCCAGCACACCAGGCCTCCCTGTCCATCATCAACTCCCAGAGTTCACTCAAACTCATGTCCATTGAGTTAGTAATGCCGTCCAGCCATATCATCCTCTGTCTTCCCCTTCTCCTCTTGCCCCCAATCCCTCCCAGCATCAGAATCTTTTCCAATGACTCAACTCTTCGCATGAGGTAGACAAAGTATTGGAGTTTCAGCTTTAGCATCAGTCCTTCCAATGAACACCCAGGACTGATCTCCTTTAGAATGGACTGGTTGGATCTCCTTGCAGTCCAAGGGACTCTCAAGAGTCTTCTCCAACACCACAGTTCAAAAGCATCAATTCTTCGGCACTCAGCTTGCTTCACAGTCCAACTCTCACATCCATCCATGACCAATGGAAAAACCATAGCCTTGACTAGACGGACCTTTGTTGGCAAAGTTAATGTCTCTGCTTTTGAATATGCTATCTAGGTTGGTCATAACTTTCCTTCCAAGGAGTGAGTGCCTTTTAATTTCATGGCTGCAGTCACCATCTGCAGTGATTTGGGAGCCCCTCAAAATAAAGTCTGACAGTTTCCACTGTTTCTCCATCTATTTCCCATGAAGTGATGGGACCAGATGCCATGATCTTAGTTTTCTGAATATTGAGCTTTAAGTCACCAGGGAAACCCTTAAAACAGTTTAGTTATAATTATTTTTAAAGTACAGAAAATAATCTGAAGATTGGTATATATGTATGTATATATGACATTGATTTTTAAAAACTGTATAATTTTTACTTCACATTGGGTCTCACATATGTACTAGGATTTCTCTGACGTAGTCTATTGGTTTTCCAAGCATTTATATTCATATCAAAATTTCTATCTGACTTGAAATATTTTATCATGTCTTGCTGATTATCTTTTACATCAATGCTAACCATGGTTATATACTCAGATAAATTTCAGTTGTTTATGGCTGTGCCAATAGCTCTACCTGTATGTACAAATGGCCATCCTTAAATTCGGTTTGTTTTAAACAATTTAATTTAGCTGAATTGGCAAATGGTTTGAGTTATTCTCATTATGTTTATGGGGTGTAGGCGTGGGAGGTGGGGAGAAATAATGACCTTAGCAATCATTATGAATTGCATGGTTGACACAGGTATAGTTTCATTAATCTTGCAAGTGTTAACTGAGAGCTTGTGTGTGTGTTTGTGTGTGAGTTACTCAATTGTGTCCGACTCTTTGTGACCCCATGGACTATAGTCTGCCAGGTTCCTCTGTCCATTGAATTCTCCAGGCAAGAATACTGGAGTGGATTGCTATTCCCTTCTCCAGGGGATCTTCTTGACCCAGGGATTGAATGCATGTCTCCTGCATTGTAGGTGGATTATTTACCATCTGCGCTACCAGGGAAGCCCTGGAGTGGACCCAGCTATTACAGTAGGCTCTGGGACCTAAGAGATGAAAGTTCTTTGTCCCATTCCAAGCACTCAGTTTCTTAAGGAGATACTTGTACAAACAAAAAGAACCCAGCATGACAGCTGCTAAAATAAATGTCTGTACAAAATAATCAGGAAATAGGAAAAGGATTACTTAAACCTACCCTATAGGTAGCCTTTAAATTTTCCTACATTTTCACTTTTATAAGAAATATTACAGTAACATGCTTTGTGTAAAAACACACTCCTGTACATTTTAGCTCATTTCCTTAGGTCAAATTTTAAAATGGAACTACTGGGACAGAAGTTTTAAGGTCCTTGATTGATATTGCAAATTGCTTTTTTGACAGCATGCTTGATTTAGATAGCAGTTTATGAGAGTGCCCATTTCACTGTGCTCCCATCAAGCAGACTGTTGTCTTTGAAATTAATCTCTTAGTGCTTCCTTCAGTGAAGACAACAACTGAAACCCATTTCTGTATTTCTTTCCAGAGATACACTTTATGTATTTATGATATTTTGATATATGGAAATGTATTTTGTTTCATAAAGAAAATTCATTATACAGTCAAATCTGCTAATGTTTTTTCATTATTTATTCCCCCGTCACTTTCAAGATACCCACTGTTTGTTTTCCTCTATCCTTTATCATCGATTGACTGGTTAATGTGATCACTTGTTCAAAAAAGGATCATGTTGATCTTGAAAACTGGCAGAAGAGAACTTTGTAGCACGTGTGCTTTTGCCAGATCCGTTTCACTTTCCTCAAGAGAGCCTGAAGGATGACCCACACACAATGTAAACCTTGGTTTTTGGAACAAATAGAAACCATCAACTCGATCTCTGGGAGGTTAGGACATCAGAAACAATGTCTGTTTATTGCTGAGATGGTTGGAAAGTAGTGATGGTTCTATCCATTCCCATTAGGAAATATAGCATTTCCAGGAGATGAAGTGTGTCTATACAGGGGACATGCGTTTTTTCTGTCCATAAATCAGAATTAAACAAACTGGTGGTAGCAGGCTAGGTAAGAATAGACAACTATAAGGTTTTAGAGTTCTTTGAACTGTACCAATTAATAACCCTACTTGGCACAGAGGGCTTTCCTGGTGGCTCAGATGGTAAAGAATCAGCTTGCAATGTGGGAGACGTGGGTTCGATCCCTGGTTTGGGAAGATCCCCTAGAGGAGGGCTTGGCAACCCCCTCCAGTATTCTTGCTTGGAGAATCCCCATGGATAGAGGAGCCTGATGGGCTACATAGTCCATGGGGTTGCAAAGAGTTGGACACGACTGAGTGGCTAAGCACACACTTAGCAAAGAATGCAAGCTCTCTCAAATATCCTTTATACTCAATTCCCCAGTGACACGACTCTCTGTTATATATTGGATTGCATCCATAAAAATCTGCCACACTAGAAAAGACATTTTCTCTTTGTTTATCCTTCTTATTTTGTTATTTCGACACCCAGCTACTTAAAAGTAGAATCCTAAACAAAACAGTTTAACGCCGGATGTATATGATGACAAGATTTGGATAAAATGAATAAAAACATTTTTACCCAAATGTGACATACAACAGCATAGTGATGCATTATAGAGGTGTTAAAAAATAATTAAAATCTTCAAAAAATCCTGCCCTAAAGATCAAAGAGTCTGAATTTTTAATGATAATCTTAGTGGAGACAGTATATGTTTTATTAAAATTTCTCAGAAAATCTAAACCTTTCCTAGTGCAAAAAATATAGAACAGGCTTACCTAATAAATGTAAATTTGATTTTTTAAAATTTATGTGCTCTGCAACTGGTTTTGTCATATTCTTCTTTTTCTTGTGAGAAAGAAGATACCCATTAAATTTTCTCTCTGTTTTCTTTGAGCAGCTGGAAGAAAGGCATGAAGGGAAAGAGAAGGTTTCCCCTCTGGATAATCATTTAGAGAGAATTTGATGGAGAGTAGGGAATAAAACCTGGAGAGCAAACTATAAACTACTGCAGCTATTAATGCCAATGTAGGGTGTGAGAGAGAAGGGTTCATGCTTTTCAAAGCTGATTATAGTCATAAAGAGGGAAAGAGCTGAAGGAGAATAGGAAATGGCAGGATACCACATGTGTTCCATCAGTAAGGAGTCAGTCAGTTCAGTCGCTCAGTCGTGTCCAACTCTGCAACCCCATAGACTGCAGCACACCAGGCTCCCCTGTCCATCACCAACGTCTGGAGCTTACTCAAACTCATGTTCATTGAGTCGGTGATACCATCCAACCATCTCATCCTCCTGCCTTCAGTCTTTCCCAGCATCAGAGTCTTTTCCAACGAGTCAATTCTTCCCATCAGGTGGCCAAAGTATTGGAGTTTGAGCTTCATCATCAGCCCTTCCAATGAATATTCAGGACTTATCTCCTTTAGAATGGACTGGTTGGATCTCCTTGCAGTACCAGGGACTCTCAAGAGTCTTCTGCAACACCACAGTTCAAAAGGATCAATTCTTTCATGCTCAGCTTTCATTATAATCCAACTTTCACATCTATACGTGACTACTGGAAAACCATAGCTTTGACTGCTGCTAAGTCACTTCAGTCGTATCCGACTCTGTGTGACCCCATAGATGGCAGCACACCAGGCTCCCCCATCCCTGGGATTCTCCAGGCAAGAACACTGGAGTGGGTGGCCATTTCCTTCTCCAATGCATCAAAGTGAAAAGTGAAAGTGAAGTCGCTCAGTCGTGCCCGACTCTTAGTGGACCCCATGGACTGTAGCCCACCAGGCTCCTCCACCCATGGGATTTTCCAGGCAAGATTACTAGAGTGGGTTGCCATTTCCTTCTTCCTAGCTTTGACTAGACGGACCTTTGTTGGCAAAGTAATGTCTCTGCTTTTTAATATGCTGTCTAGGTTGCCATAGCTTTTCTTCCAAGGTGTAAGTGTCTGAATTTCATGGCTGCAGTTACCATCTACAGTGATTTTGGAGCCCAAGAAAATAAAGTCTCTCATTGTTTCCATTGTTTCCCCATCTATTCACCATGAACTGATGGGACTGGATGCCATGATCTTAATTTTCTTAATGTTGAGTTTTAAGCCAACTTTTTCACTCTCCTCTTTCACTTTCATCAGGAGACTTGAGAACTCCATGAACCAGTAAGGAGTAACACATGAGAAACAGTCACACATTCATTGAGATAATTCTAGGCATCACAACAAAAATGGAAGATTTCTTGCTTTAATAATGTACACAATAAAGAAATTTATCTTTGAAAGTCTGGGGAAGGTGGTTTGAGGGAAGATGTTATCCTGCTACTCTGCCTGAACTCCTCTCCAGACACAAGAGTCTAGTTTCTGGTTTTAAACGTGCCAAGAAATCTCCCCCTTGGGGCTTTGGCTTTGGGTACAGTTGTCTCTCAGTGTCTGTGGTATATGGTTCCAGGAATGGATACCAAAAATCCCTGGATGCTCAAGGTCCTTACATAAAATGGCAATAGAACAATGAATACAGTCAGCCCTCAGTATCCACCTTTGGCATCTGTGGATTCAACCAACCATGCATCAGTTTCAAGGGCGGTGCTAAACTCAGGGATATGGCAAGCACACTGTATTCCCTTTCATGGAGCTTTATTCTTCAGATATTCTTCTGGAAAAGTCCCCCAAAAGTCACTTCTCATGGAGCAGTACAGATGATGCATGCAGCCCCCTCTGTCCATCGGCTGACAAGCCCCTTCCCAACAGCTCTCCGAAGCCCCTTATCTGCTTTGTTCCATTTTCCCATAGCACTGTCATCCTCTAACATACAGTCACTTTCAAGATTTATTACTAGTCATTTTCAATATTTATTACTTATTATCTGTTACATCCTCCACCCCAGATTGAATGCTGAGCTCCAACAAAGCAAGATTTACCCCACCCCTAACAGATGTTTCCAAAATACCAAACACAGTGCCTGACTTGTGCAAGGTACAAAAGGTACTCAATTCATACTAGTTAAATGAATAAGTGAATGTTTATGTCATCCACATGAACTGGAGAGTACATATCAGCTAAGGAAGGCCGTACAATGATTTTCATACAAATCTACTTCTGGTGTAGCTGGGAGGTACAGAAACAGAAAACCAAATAGACCAAGGTTTTATTTTGCTTTCTGGGAAGAAGACCACCTAGAAACTGGTCCTTTTCACTACTCAGGTCACAGCATTTCTCAAAATAAATACTAATACCTTGCATTTGGGGATGCTTCAAAATTTTTTCCTAGAGGTCTATGTTAGATGTTAACTCACTTTAATGCCTATCTTACAATAGGAAAACTAAGGCTCAGAGACAAAAAGTACCCAGTGTGTCACATTGAGCAAATGCGACCTCAACAGAAGGATACCCAGGCTTTCTAATTTCATAAGCTCTCTCATCACACAGAGAACACAAAAGGACTCCACCATTGAGAGGATGAGAGACAAAAGACTAGTGCGTGTATGCGTGACTCAGTGTGGTGTTTGTGGTTAGACCAATATTACAGGACAAAGAGAGAAAGAGCAGAGACTGATTGTTAGAGCTAAAAGAGCACATTGCTATTTATTGCACAATTTCCGAAGCTTGTTTTGAGAACTTAACATATCTAAAGTATCTTTTACAGTGATAATTTATGCCTTAAATGGCATAAAATTTAGACCTTGTAAGTGGATTTACTATAATTTTTTCTGCTTCCATTCATGTTGACTATAACCCATTTAGAAAGTTAAGGTCAATACTGACATTTTGTCATTGTTTTTCAATAGTTTTTGGTGCTCTAGGTATGAATTTTCAATATCAGATAGCAATTCTGGTCTTTGTTATCATGGCATCTGGTTCCATCACTTCACAGGAAATAGATGGGGAAACAGTGGAAACAGTGTCAGACTTTATTTTTTTGGACTCCAAAATCACTGCAGATGGTGACTGCAGCCATGAAATTAAAAGACGCTTACTCCTTGGAAGGAAAGTTATGACCAACCTAGATAGCATATTCAAAAGCAGAGACATTACTTTGCCAACAAAGGTCCGTCTAGTCAAGGTTATGGTTTTTCCTGTGGTCATGTATGGATGTGAGAGTTGGACTGTGAAGTAAGCTGAGTGCTGAAGAATTGATGCATTTGAACTGTGGTGTTGGAAAAGACTCTTGAGAGTCCCTTGGACTGCAGGGAGATCCAACCAGTCCATTCTGAAGGAGATCAACCCTGGGATTTCTTGGAAGGACTGATGCTAAAGCTGAAACTCCAGTACTTTGGCCACCCTATGAGAAGAGCTGACTCATTGGAAAAGACTTTGATGCTGGGAGGGATTGGGGGCAGGAGGAGAAGGGGACGACAGAGGATGAGATGGCTGGATGGCATTACTGAGTCGATGGACGTGAGTCTGAATGAACTCTGGGAGTTGGTGATGGACAGGGAGGCCTGGCGTGCTGCGATTCATGGGGTCGCAAAGAGTCGGACACGACTGAGCGACTGAACTGAACTGAACTGATCATGTATTTATCAGATATTTTATTTCTGAGATACACAGCTATAGTTAACTGCAAAACAATTCTTTTAAGTGTCAACCTTCAATCATTTAGCCATTTCCTTTCTATTTTTTCCCCTGGCAGCTGTTCTATTGATTGTCTAGAATTTGTCCCTCCTGTGTTCAACATTATAACAGGAAGTGCAAAATAAAAAGATGATATGTAACAAAGGATGGTAAAATAGTAAGAACCTAACAAGTGCTGTGCTCCAAAAAGCTGAGAAGTATGTGTCATGTAAACTCACAGATAGGCTCACACACATTTGGAATGTACATGCACACACTTACTAATCAGTATTGTCCTTAATGACATAATTCAGAAAAATACCAAATACGTTAAAAGCATACCACGTACTTGTTACTTTGCTAGCTTCGGAAATACAGTTTCAGGAAATACACATATTATGATTATCAAAATTTTACAGTTGAGGAAGCAGAAGCTCAGGGAAGTCAAATAGCCCATCAAGGTCCCACAACCAGTGAGTTGCAGAGATGAGGTTGAAATTGAGTTTTGCCCTGATTTCAAAAAGCTTTTGTCCTCTTTTCCTTTTGTTTCCTTTTTTCCTGAAATATTTCAGACATATAAAAACTGTAAAGAGAAAATGAAAAACTAAGTACCTATCACCTAACTTAAGAAATAGAAAATCATAAATACCGTTGAATTGTTAGTTATATTTACCAATCCATTATCCCTCCTGTCTCTTTTTCTCCTGAGTTCTGAATTTGTGTTTTCTTTCCCATTTGTATCTTAATAAGTTTAATACAAAAATATATGTCTCAAAAATTATTTAGTGTTTTTTGACAGGTTTTAAAATTTCATATACTGTTTAAAAAATTAAAAATTTTCACTCAATAGTATTTTTACTGTTTTAGAGTATTCCTTGGTTTGAATATAGCACTATTTTTTGATCGTCTGTTTTTAATAGATGTTAGGTTGTTTTCAACTTTTAGCAACTGTTTTTAATTTTGACAAGTTGATGAGTATAAAATGCTGTCATTGCTTTTTAACTGGCATTTTCCTGATTAGCATTCAGTGGAATTTTTCATATTCTCGTTGCTAATTCATATTTACTATGAATTTCCAGTTCAAGTATTTTGCCTCTTTGTTATATTGAGTTGTTCATTCTTTTCTCATTAATTTGAGGATGAATACAAACTATTATCTCTGTAGATATCTTATTAAGTTTTAAAATAAATTTTATCTTGTCTTTTGATGTAGGGACATTTTTCATGTTTAACAGAAAACTTTCTTTCTTTAGCTAACAGTGTCTGCTCTTATCTTTTCCGCATAGCCCAGTTTTCTATTGTGGCTTTTGATTTACCCTGAAAAGCATTGGAGAGAGAGAAAGATGTATCCAACTGAATGTAGAATTCCAGAGAATAGCAAGGAGAGATAAGCCTTCTTAAGTAAACAATGTGAAGAAATAGAGGAAAATAACAGATGGGAAAGACTGAGATCTCTTCAATAAAGTTGGAGATATCAAGGGAACATTTCATGCAAAAATGGGCACAATCAAAGACAGAAATGGCAAGGACCTAACAGAAGCAGAAGATATTAAGAAAAGGTAGCAAGAATATACAAAACTATGCAAAAAATATCTTCCTGACTTAGATAACCATGATGGTGTGGTCACTTACCTAGAGTGAGACATCCTGGAGTGTGGAATCAAGTGGGCCTTAGGAAACATTAGTAAGAACAAAGCTACTGGAGGTGATGGAATTCCAGTTGAGCTATTTCAAATCCTAAAAGATGATGCTGTTTAAAGTGTTGCACTCAATATACCAGCATATTTGAAAAACTCAGCAGTGTCCACAGGACTGGAAAGGGTCAGTTTTCATTCCAGTCTCAAAGAAGAGCAATGCCAAAGAATGTTCACATTACTGCACAATTGTATTCATCTCACATGCTAGCAGAGTAATGCTCAAAATTCTCCAAGTGAGGCTTCAATTGTACATGAACTGAAAACTTCCAGATTTTCAAGTTGGATTTAAAAAATGCAGAGAAACCACAGATCAAATTGCCAACATCTGTTGGGTCATAGAAAAATCAAGAGAGTTCCAGAAAAACATCTATTTCTGCTTTATTGACTATGTCAAAGACTTTGACCATGTGCATCACGACTAACTGTGGAAAATTCTTCAAGAGATGGGAATACCAGCCCACCTTATCTGCTTCCTGAGAAATCTGTGTGCAGGTCAAGAAGCAACTGTTAGAACCAGACATGAAAAAATGGACTGGTTCCAACTTGGGAAAGGAATACATCAATCTGTGTATTGTCACCCTGCTTATTTAACTTACATGCAGAGTACATCATGTGAACTGTTGGGCTAGATGAAGCACAAGCTGGAATCAAGATTGCCAGGAGAAATATCAATAACGTCAGATATGCAGATGAAACCACTCTTATGGCAGAAAGCGAAGAACTAAAGAGCCTTTTGATGAAAGTGAAGGAAGAGAGTAAAAAATTGGCTTAAAACTCAACATTCAGAAAAGTAAGATCATGGCATCTGGTTCCATCACTTCACGGCAAATAGATTGGGAAATTATGGAAACAGTGACAGACTTAATTTTCTTGGGCTCCAAAATCACTGCAGATGGTGATTGCAGCCATGAAATTAAAAGACACTTGCTCCTTGGAAGAAAATCTATGACCAACCTGAGAAAGTGAGAAAGTGAAGTTGCTCAGTCATGTACAACTCTTTGTGACCCCATGGATTGTAGCCTACCAGGCTCCTCCATCCATGGAATTTTCCAGGCAAGAGTACTGGAGTCAGTTGTCATTTCCTTCTCCAGGGTATCTTCCTGACCCAGGGATTGAACCTGGGTCTCCTGCATTGCAGGCAGACACTACCATCTGAGCCAGCAGGAAAGCCCTCAGTTCAGTTCAGTGGCTCAGTTATGTCTGACTCTTTGCCACCCCATGAATCGCAGCAAGCCAGGCCTCCCTGTCCATCACCAACTCCCAGAGTTCACTCAGACTCACGTCCATCGACTCAGTAATGCCATCCAGCCATCTCATCCTCGGTCGTCCCCTTCTCCTGCCCCAGTCCCTCCCAGCATCAGAGTCTTTTCCAATGACTCAACTCTTCTCATGAGGTAGCAAAAGTACTGGAGCTTCAGCTTTAGCATCATTCCTTCCAAAGAAATCCCAGGTCTGATCTCCTTCAGAATGGACTGGTTGGATCTCCTTGCAGTCCAAGGGACTCTCAAGAGTCTTCTCCAACACCGCAGCTCTAAAGCATCAGTTCTTCGGCACTCAGCCTTCTTCACAGTGCAACTCTCACATCCATCCATGACCACTGGAAAAACCATAGCCTTGACTAGATGGACCTTAGTCGGCAAAGTAATGTCTCTGCTTTTGAATATGCTATCTAGGTTGGTCATAACTTTTCTTCCAAGGAGTAAGCGTTTTCTAATTTCATGGCTGCAGTCACCATCTGCAGTGATTTTGGAGCTCCCCAAAATAAAGTCTGGCACTGTTTCCACTGTTTCCCCATTTATTTCCCATGAAGTGATAGGACCGGATGCCATGATCTTCGTTTTCTGAATGTTGAGCTTTAAGCCAACTTTTTCACTCTCCTCTTTCACTTTCATCAAGAGGCTTTTGAGTTCCTCTTCACTTTCTGCCATAAGGGTGGTGTCATCTGAATATCTGAGATTATTGATATTTCTTCCAGCAATCTTGATTCCAGCTTGTGTTTCTTCTAGTCCAGCGTTTCTCATGATGTACTCTGCATAGAAGATAAATAAGCAGGTTGACAATATACAGCCTTGACGTACTCCTTTTCCTATTTGGAACCAGTCTGTTGTTCCATGTCCAGTTCTCACTGTTGCTTCCTGACCTGCATACAGATTTCTCAAGAGGCAGGTTAGGTGGTCTGTTATTCCCATCTCTTTCAGAATTTTCCACAGTTTATTGTGATCCACACAGTCAAAGGCTTTGGCATAGTCAATAAAGCAGAAATAGATGTTTTTCTGGAACTCTCTTGCTTTTTCTATGATCCAGCAGATGTTGGCAATTTGATCTCTGGTTCCTCTGCCTTTTCTAAAACCAACTTGAACATCAGGAAGTTCACAGTTCATGTATTGTTGAAGCCTGGCTTGGAGAATTTTGAGCATTACTTTACTAGCATGTGAGATAAGTGCAATTGTGTGGTAGTTTGAGCTTCTTTGGCATTGCCTTTCTTTGGGATTGGAATGAAAACTGATCTTTTCCAGTCCTGTGGCCATTGCTGAGTTTTCCAAATTTGCTGGCATATTGAGTGCGGCACTTTCACAGCATCATCTTTCAGGATATGAAATAGCTCCACTGGAATGCCATCACCTCCACTAGCTTTGTTCATAGTGATGCTTTCTAAGGCCCACTTGACTTCACATTCTAGGATGTCTGACTCCCTAGATGCATATTAAAAAGCAGAGACATTAGTTTGCTGACTAAGGTCCACCTAGTCAAAGCTTTAGTTTTTCTAGTAGTCATTTATAGAGTTGGACCATAAACAAAGCCTAGTGCCAAAGAATTGATTCTTTTGAACTGTGTTGTTGGAGAAGACTCTTGGGAGTCCCTTGGACTGCAAGGAGACCAAATCAGTCAATCCTAAAGGAAGTCAGTCCTGAATGTTCATTGGAAGGACTGATGCTGAAGCTGAAGCTCCAATACTTTGGCCGCCTGATGCGAAGAATGGAGTCGTTGGAAAAGCTCCCAATTGCTGGGAAAGATTGAGGGCAGCAGGAGAAGGGGACAACAGAGGATGAGATGGTTTGATGGCATCACCAACTCAATGGACATGAGTTTGAGCAAGCTCCTGGAGTTGGTGATGGACAGGGAGGCCTGGCCTGCTTCAGTTCATGGGGTCACAAAGAGTTGGACACAACTTAGTGACTGAAGATGCTACTGGATTTTTCCATGCATGTGAGTCTAATTTTCTCCTTTCCATTCTGTTCCACTCGAGTATCTTATTCATGTGCCATTACTATACTGTATTAATGATCAAGGCTTCATAATGTAATTTAATACATGGTTTGGTTATTTGCTCCTCACAACCCTTGTTTGTAAAACTTTTTCGGGCCATTCTTTTTAATTTTTCTGTGTGAACTTTAGTTTCAGTTCAGCCATTTCTTTAAACAAATCCTTTTGGCATTTTTTGAGATTTGGTTGAATTTGTGAATTATAACTTAGGAAGACTTAATATCTTTGTGATGCTCTGTTTTTCCATTTAAAAACGTTTCATTCATTCAAATCAGCTTTTGGATTTATTTTAGGATTACTTAACATTTTGCACATAAATTATGCATTTTTAAAAAGTTATGCCTCAGTTTACTTTAGGAAGAACTATTTATTCCTAGTTGTTTAATATTTTTGTTGCTATTTTTTCTTTCTTTAAAAAGTGTTTACTTATTTGTCTGTGCTAGGTCTTAGTTGCAGCACGTGGGATCTAGTTCCCTGACCAGAGATGGTACTCAGGCCTCCTGCACTGGGAAAGTGGAGTTCTAGCCACTACCCGCCAGAGAAGTCCCTTTGGTGCTATTGTAAACTTGAGTCTTCTCTTCTATTTTTCCTTCTGCCAGGTTACTGTTTCTAGATATGCAGACTACTGATATCTGTATATTAATCTGATATCCTCTACCTGATTGATTCTCTACTTTATAGTTTATTTATTGATTCTCTTATTATTTATAGTTTATTTATTGATTCTCTTATTGATAGTTTATTTATTGATTCTCCTATTATTTATAGCTTATTTATTGATTCTCTTATTATTTATAGTTTATAGTAAAGTCTTTCAGGGTTTTCAGGTGTGCAATATGTCAACCACAGATAGTGATAGTTTTGCTTTCTCCTTCTAAATTTTTAAACATGTCTTTTATACACCTTTTTTCTTTTGGCCACATTGACTAATACTAATAATGGTAAAAATGGAAAAAATATAATGGTAAAAATGGTAAAGATAGCTGTACTCTCAATGAGCATTCTTGCTCTTTTCCTAAGTGCAAATAATTGCAATGTTTTACTTTCACTATGATACTAATACTAATATATAAAAATGGATACCTGTGTATATATGCACATATATTCACATATGCATATATACATACATACACACATACATGCATATATGTAAAAATATATGCATGTGTAAATATTATATATGGGCATAAATATATGTTATATATTATACATAAACATTATATATGTATTATCTGTATGTATATGGTGATATATGTGTATATATATTATTTGTATTAACATTTTGTGGAAATATCCATCTGAATGATTTTAACAAGAATTGGTGTTAAATTTTTCAAAAGTTTTCTTTTACATCAATGGAGATGATCACATGATACTTCTCTTTAACTCATAATGTAATTGATTTTTAAATTGATTTTCCAATATTCAGCCATCTTTGAATTTTTACAATCTGTCTAAGTGCTGATACATTATTTTTTTAAACGTGCTGTTGGATTTTAACTGCGTCCATGGGATTCTCCAGACAACAATACTGGATTGGGTAGCCATTCCCTTTCCCAGGGGATCTTCCCAATCCAGGGATCGAATCCAGGTCTCCCCACTTACAGGCAGCTGCTTTACCATCTGAGCCACCAGGGAAGCCCTATTTAAGTGCTAAACTTCACTTAAAATTTGTGCATTGATATTTATGTGTGATGGGCTTCCCAGGTGGCATAGTGGTAAAGAATCTGCCTGCCAATGCCAGAGACACAGGAGACGTGGGTTTGATCCCTGGGTCAGGGAGATCCCTGGAGCAGGAAAGGGCAACCCTCCCCAATATTCTTGACTGGAGAATTCCACGGGCAGATGAGTCTGGCGGGCTACAGTCCCTGTCTCAAAGAGCTGGACGCAACTGAGCACACATGCGTGCACACACATGCGGTCCTAGACCAATAATCTAGGACAATATTACCTATCTATTTACCTAATTATCTACTTTTCATTTTTTGTGGGGTTGGTTTTCCTGGACTTTGTAGCAAATTTGAATTTAAATTCCAAACCAGGATAAGGGCACATCAAGTGTCAGTTTTATGCACAGGTATAATTTTAACTTCCTACATTATGCAGGCCAGGACCTGGTTTCATATTTTCACATGTGTTTTAAGATCCAAGCCTTGTGATTACAGGGCTAATTCAATGTGTAAAGGCCTGTTTGTCAAAAACGTGGCTTCTGGCCTGCTCAGATCAAGAGATCCAAGAGAGAAACAGTAACCACGATGGAAGCTGTCCTTTATAATCTAATCAGAAATGACATATCATTACTTCTGCCATATTCTGTTGGTCGTAGAGACCAACTCTGGTATAATATGGGAGGGAATTAACATGGGTATTAATTACAGGAGGTGGAGATCATTGGGAGCCATTTCAGATGCTGGCTACAAGTGTGCATATCCACTTTTAAAATGTATTAGTCCTGCTATGTACTGATGGTCCATGACAACAATTTATTCTCAGCACTTAAGACAGTGTCTGACACATAATAGGGTTTGAGTAATTTTAAATAATTGATTAGCTGATTTTATATGATTACAAATAGATATATCATAGTGTAGAAAGAGTGATTTAAAAAGTTTTCCAGGGAGGATTCATAGAAAAAGGATATCTTGGCTTCTATAATTTAGTAAAAAGAAGTTAAAACCCCTAACCATTAATACTATGTTTTTGTGACTCCTAGACAATATTTCAAAAATTTATATCACTTAACAAGGGAGGGTCAAGAGAAAGGTCATTTAAAGCTGTATTCCAGATAATAAATGCACAGAAAATATCAGAATAAAATAACTAATTATAGGCAACCATTGTCACTAAGTGCTACACCATCAAGTAAAATTTTGACAGGGAATCTCATAATGGAAGAATCAAGATAATACTACTTTAACCTTCTGATTTATCTAAGCTTCACTAAAGTTTGTCAACCAGTCATTTTACACCCTGTGATATAGTATAACAGGAAACAATTCAGAATACTTGCCCGTAAAAATGAACTTGAATCTCTGTATATAACAGTGAGATTATAGAAAATATTAAGGGGAAGATACCTCAAGAAACTGGTCTTCCCTGGTGGTTCAGAGGTTAAAGCGTCTGCCTCCAACGCAGGAGACCCGGGTTCAATCCCTGGGTCGGGAAGATCCCCTGGAGAAGGAAATGGCAACCCACTCCAGTATTCTTGCCTGGAGAATCCCATGGACTGAGGAGCCTGGTGGGCTGCAGTCCACGGGGTCACAAAGAGTCGGACACGACTGAGTGACTTTACTTACTTACTTACCTCAAGAAACTAATAGACCAAATCCAGAATGTGGGACATGCTAGGGGACAAAGTTTTCCCAACAAGGAATACCATGGGGAAAAGGAAAGATTTAGCAGGAAAAAAATCAAGTGTAATGTATGGATCATGTTGGGATTCCAACAGAAATAAATCAAATGTGAACTCACATTGCTTAACTAATCAGAGCAATTTGAATGCAAACAGAATAAATGGTACAAAAGAATTAGCATCAATTTGATAATGATCTGATGATTTGTAAAAATTTCAAAAATAAAGCCTTATCAGTTAGAGACACACTAAGGAATTCATAGGTGAATAACATGAACTCTTATGTTTAAGAATTGTTTTCAATTTCTTAAAAGAAATAAAATATGGTAGGAAAATTGAAGGACCAAGATTGGCTAAATATTAAAAATTGTTAGAGCTGAGTGATAATAGAGATTCACTCTAATATTTTTTCTACTGTTGTATATCTTTCTATAACTTAAAAAACCCTCTACTTTCATGGAGCTTACATTTTAGTGGAATATAGAGATAATAAAAGTAAACAAAAAAGTGTACAGTATTTTAAATTGAAGTAAGTGCTATGGAGAAACAGTAAATCAAACACAGAGGATTCAAAAATATAAGATGGAGATGTATATTTTTTTAATGAATTAATTTTAATTGTAGGCTAATTATAATATTGTGGGGGTTTTTTTTGCCATGCAGTGATGTATAATTTTTAATAGAGTGGCTAAGAAAGTTCTCAGAGAGGATAAGTGAGTTGATACCTGAAGGAAGTGAGATAGCCATCTATCCAGATATCTGCACAAAGAACATTCCAGGCAGAGTAAAGAGCAAGTGCAAAGGCCCTGAGGCAGGTGTTTGAGTTGCTCAAGGAACAAGGTGTGATAGGAACAATGTGAGTGATGGGTTGAGTAGGAGGTGATGAGGTCAGAGGGGAAAAAAAGAGTGGAGGGGAGATACAGATCATGTAGTTCTGCCTAAGTCACAGTGAAGTAAGATTTTAAATTTCTGCTTACGAGGTAAAATGGATACTACCAGTAGATGTGATATGTTTCTCTTGTAGCTCTAAGTAGCTACAACATGCTCATGTGTGCATGCTCAGTTGTGTCTGACTCTGCAACCCCATGAACTGTAGCCTGTTTCCAGGCAAGAATACTGGAGTGGGTTGCCATTTCCTTTTCCAGGGGATCTTCCCGACCCAGAGATAGAACTTGCATTCCCTGTATTGTGTCCCCTTCCCTGAGCCACCAGAGAAGCCCCATTTCAGGATAGTCAGGGCTCTTTTGGAAAATAGACAGGTATTTCGGGCTGGGCTTCCATGTATGAGTAGCTCACTATTCCATTTAAATCATGTTACTGAAAGTTATCACCCCCTTACATTCCATGCACAACATTTACATGTAAATTCTAACTGCTCTATTTTCAAGTCATATGAGTCTGTTTAAATGCTTCAGTTTATGACTTACAAACCTTAACTAATTTAGAAAATGGTCTGCTGATCATAAACATATTACAAAGGGGCCAAGTAGGGTCCAAAACAGGAAATTTTCAGGGATATACTATAACATGTGTGTTAGTCACTCAGTCATGTCTGACTGTTAGTGACCCATGGACTATAGCCCGCCAGGCTTCTCTGTCCATGGAATTCCCCAGGCAAGAATACTGGAGTGGGTTGTCATTCCCTTCTCCAGGGAATATTCCTGGTCCAGGGATCAAACCCAAGCTTCCCACATTGCGGGCAGGTTCTTTACCATCTGAGATACTAGGGAAGCCCATACTATCATATAGGATGCTATAAAATGTTTTTTTTAGGCTTTGTGTTTTTCCCAGTTTTAACAATATCACAGAAATATCTCTGAGATCATAAATTCAGTTACTTATATTACTATTGTTATTATGTGCTTATTCACCATGCCCTGGTGGCTCAGATGGTAAAGAATCAGCCTGCAATGCAGGAGACCTGGGTCTGATCCTTGGGTTGGGAAGATCCCCTGGAGAAGTGAATCTCCTCTGGAGATTTTCAATGACAGAGGAGCCTGACAGACTCCTCCAGTCCATGGGGTCACAAAGAGTTAGACACAGCTGAGCGACTTTCACTTTCATGCCAATACTCAATGATTTGGGCCATGATTATGTGACAGACCATTCCAAAATTTCCTGAGCTGCTCTCTGGGGTGAGAAGCAGCTTAGTATTTTTGGCCGAGACTAGGATTCTGGGATTCAGGTCAGGTATGAGAGTGAAAAACAACTACAGGGCACGTTGGAAAGAAGAACCAAAAATAGCATTCTTGAAGAAAGTTTCAAGAACTAAAGTTCAATTCCACATTAGGAGCTGGAGAATAAAACATGGTCAAAAGTAAGAGGTCTGCCAGTTTCCTTGCTCCTTTTCAACACGGTACTAGAAGTTCCAGCTAATAAGATAAAAAGAATAAAAGGTTGGGGGAAAGACATACAGATTGTGAAGAAAGGTAAGCATATTTCTTTGCAGGTATATGATTGTCTACGTATAGAAAACTCAAAGAAAGTGACCAAAAAACTGAAACTAATGAGAGATTATCATAAAGTTGCAGAATACAAAATTCATATATAGAATTTCACTGCTTTTCTATATACTAGCAATGAACAACTGGAATTTGAAATTAAAAACTTAAAACCATTTATATAAGCCCCCCAATGAGATACTCAAGTATAAATCTAACAAATCATGCACAAGATCTATATGAGAAAACTCAAAATCTCTGATGAACAAAATTGACGAAGAACTGAAAAAATGGAGAGATATTCCATTCTCATGGAAAGGTGGACTAGATTTTGTGAAGACACTAATTCTTCCCATCATCTATGGATTCAATGCGATTCAAATCAAAATCCAAGCAAGTTATATCTACGGCTATAAACAAATTCTAAAGTTTGTGTGGAGAGGCAAAAGACCCAGAATACCTAGAATATTCTACACAATACTGAAGGAGAGGAGGTAAGTTGGAGGACTGACACTACTGACACGGTAATCAAAACAGTGTGATATTGGTGAAAGAACAGACAAACAGATCAATAGAACAGAATAGAGAGCTCAGAAAGAAACCCATATAAATTTAATCAACTGACCTTAGACAAATGAGCAAAGGCAGTATAATGGAGAAAATCTAGTTTTTGAACAAACAATGATAGAATATTTCTTCTGTGTATTCTTGCCACCTCTTCTTAATATCTTCTGCTTCTGTTAGGTCCATACCATTTCTGTCCTTTATTGTGCCCATCTTTGCATGAAATGTTCCCTTGGTATCTCTTAATTTTTTTGAAGAGGACTCTACTACTACTACTACTACTACTAAGTCACTTCAGTCGTGTCCGACTCTGTGCCACCCCATAGATGGCAGCCCACCAGGGTCCCCCGTCCCTGGGATTCTCCAGGCAAGAATACTGGAGTGGGTTGCCATTTCCTTCTCCAATCCATGAAAGTGAAAAGCGAAAATGAAGTTGCTCAGTCGTGTCCAACCCTCAGCGACCCCATGGACTGCAGCCTTCCAGGCTCCTCTGTCCATGGGGTTTTCCAGGCAAGAGTACTGGAGTGGGGTGCCATTGCCTTCTCCAAAGAGGACTCTAGTCTTTCCTATTCTATTGTTTTCCTCTATTTCTTTGCATTGACTGCTGAGGAAGGCTTTACCTCTCCCTGCTTTTCTTTGGAACTCTGCATTCAGATGGATATATCTTTTCCTTTTCTCCTCTGCCTTTCACTTCTCTTCTTTTCTCAGCTATTTGTAAGGCCTCCTCAGACAACCATTTTGCCTTTTTACATTTCTTACACAAATATTATATGCAATGTTCTTATGCAATATCTTTTGCAATGTTATAGCAGCTTTATTCATAACTGCCAAAATTGGGAAGCACTCAAGACGTCCTTCAGTAGGTGCTTGAATAAATAAAATATGGAACGTCCAAACAACAGAATATTATTCAGTACTAAAAAGAATTAACTAGTAAGCCATGAAAAGACATGTGGAATCTTAAATACCTGGTATTGAGTGAAAGAAGCTACCCTGAAAAGGCTACATATTTCATGATTCCAATTATATGACATTCTTCATTCCAAACTATGGAGTCAAAAAACATCAGTGGTTGCAGGGGAGTGGGAGTGGGGAAGGATGAGCAGGCAGAGCAAAGAGGAATTTTAGGACAGTGACACTATTCTGTATGATAGTGTAACGGTGGCTATATGGCATTATACATATGTCTAAGCCCATAGAATGCTTCCCTGGTGAGTCAGATAGTAAAGAATCTGCCTGCAATCCAGGAGCCCAGGGTTCGATCCCTGGGTTGGGAAGATCCCCTAGGGAAGGGGATGGCAACCCACTCTAGTATTCTTGCCTGGAGAATTTCCTGGACACAAGAGCCTGGCAAACTACAGCACATGGGATTGCAAAGAGTCAGATACGACTGAGCTACTAACACTTTCACTTTTGAGTCCATAGAATATGTAACACCAAGAGTAGACTGTAATGTAAACTATGGAATTTGGTTGATAATGATATCAAAGTAGATTTTTCAGTCGCAACAAGTGCCACCCCTGGAGTGGGAAGGTGTTGGTAATGGGGGAGGCTAAGTCTGTCGGGGCAGAAAGAGTATTTGGTAAGTTTCTGTACCTTCCCCTCAATTTAGTTGTGAGCCTGAAACTACACTAAAAAATGAAGTCAATAAATTACAAAAAAGTGATATGTCTATGGTTGGGATCAACAATTATGAATAAATATGAAATGGTACCTGGATACACTGACTGAGTTATTGTTACAGAGAAGAAAGATAAATTCATGGTATTCTTGTTTTCTTGGCTATGATCCAGCTTGGAAAATGTGAAGAGGCCTATATAGTCAGACTTGGTGTAGACACAGGGGTCAAGAGCCCATTATACAGTCCTCACAATGATCCAGGGGTCCAGAATACAACAGTGCGTATTTTTCTCTCCACTTATTTGATTCAAGCTCAAGATAGATTATCTGCCTGATTTGATTTACATGTCTGTCTACTCCATGAAATAATTACATTTTTAAGGTCAGGAACCATATCTAGTTTCAGTTTGTCAATCACTATTTTTTGAAGCAAGGAAAGAATTATATTGGCCAAAGATAAGAGACTTCACTTGGACTCACATATCTCAAGCCTAATGAAGCCAGGTTACTAGTGTATTTACAAAAAGCGGCAGTTAATGCCCACTTCACAAGCTTACAAATATGAAGTTGGCCCCACAGTCTCAATGTACAGCCTTTGTGAAATTTCATAATGATGTGAAAATCAATCTCATGAACATTCTCAGCAATAGCAATGATAGGCTTATCTCTTGCTTTTGCTCACCTGGATGTGTGCTGTTGACTGTGTAGAGAAGATGGAAGGCTAGAAGCAGCTGTTCTTGTGGAATTAAATGAGAATTTCTTATAGATTCTCTGCCCCAAATAATTTCCTCTCTTTTTTATGCCTTATGCTTACAAAGCCTATATTTTTAATACTAAAAAGGCCCTGATAGAGTACAAACAAAAATACAAAGTGATATGACTACAAACTGATCATTAATTTGACTGCAATGCCCTCTCAAACTCATCACTCCTTGCAGTTTCTGTTTCAAGCTGCACTCCCAGGCAGGAAAGAGAAACTTCTTAGATAGAAGAGGGTTCCTGAGGAATGGGAGGATTTGAGTTTCCTTGCTAAATACTCCCAAACAAGCAAACTGTTAAGATCTATTCAGGGTACAACCTGGTGAAATTTCTATGATGAAGCACTGATCAATAGGGCAGATCCAGGCATTGTGACTGCTCTGGGAAGTGGTGGGCTGCCACTAGATGCTGGATGCCTTCAGAGTGAAGAAAAATAGACACGTATGTTTTCTTCCAGTTTCCTACTCCTTTGGAAACTGTAGATATTTTATTCTCTTCTTTTAAATAATTCTGGGATTTCAGACAAATGATCATACCCAAATTACATCCAACAAATTTCTCATGCATCCAATCAGCTTATGTATTTGAACAAAGGCACAAGCCATTAAAATCAAAGGGTATATTCTGTAGAATCTCAGAAATCTCAGCCTGAGATGCTTTTGTACCATATACATTTCAATAAGCAACACAATTCAAAGATTTTGTATTTTATTCAACCAAGATTTTAACAAGAAATAATCTGAAGAAGCTATGGATAGATGGATCTTTCCATGAAGGAAGGTAAAATGTATCTCCTGTTTTCAATTGTAGAGTGAACACCTATGCAATCAGTTCGGGTCAGTTGCTCAGTCATGTCCAACTCTTTGCGACCCTATGGACTGCAGCATGCCAGGCTTCCCTGTCCATCAACAACTCCTGGAGCTTGTTCAAACTCAGGTCTGTTGAGTCAGTGATGCCACCCAACCATCTCATCCACTGTCATCCCCTTCTTCTCCTGCCTTCAATCTTTCCCAGCATCATGGTCTTTTCCAGTGAGTCAGTTCTTCCCACGAGGTGGCCAAAGTATTGGAGCTTCAGCTTCAGCATCAATCCTTCCAATGAATATTCAGGACTGATTTTCTTTAGGATTGACTGCTTTAACCTTCTTGCTGTCCAAGGGACTCTCAAGAGGCTTCTCCAGCACCACAATTCAAAAGCATCAGTTCTTCAGTGCTTGACTTTATGGTCCAGCTCTCACATCCATACATGACTACTGGAAAAGCCATGCTGCTGCTGCTAAGTCGCTTCAGTTATGTCTGATTCTGTACATCCCCACAGACGGCAGCCCACTGGGCTCCCCTGTCCCTGAGATCCTGCAGGCAAGAACACTGGAGTGGGTTGCCATTTCCTTCTCCAACGCATGAGAGTGAAAAGTGAAAGTGAAGTCGCTCAGTCGTGTCTGACCCCTAGCGACTCCACAGACTGCAGCCTACCGGCTCCTCTGTCCATGGGATTTTCCAGGAAAGAGTACTGGAGTGGGGTGCCATTGCCTTCTCCGTGGAAAAGCCATAGCTTTGAGTATATAGACATTTGTCAATAAAGTAATGGCTCTGCTTTTTAACATGCTATCTAGTTTTGTCATAACTTTTCTTCCATGGAGCAAGCATCTTTTAATTTCATGGCTGCACTCACCATCTGCAGTGATTTTGGAGCACCCAAAAATAAAGTCTGACACTGTTTCCATTGTTTCCCCATCTATTTGCCTTGAAGTGATAGAACCGAATGCCATGATCTTCGTTTTTTGAATGTTGAGTTTTAAGCCAGCTTTTTCACTGTCCTCTTTCACTTTCATCAAGAGGCTTTTTAGTTTCTCTTCATTTTCTGCTCTAAGGGTGGTGTCATCTGCATATCTGAGGTTATTGATATTTCTCCTGGCAATCTTGATTCCAGCTTGTGCTTCCTCCAGCCCAGCGTTTCTCATGATGTACTCTGGATGTAAGTTAAATAAGCAGGCTGTTAAATAAGCAGGCTGTTAAATATACAGCCTTGATGTACTCCTTTCCCGATTTGGAACCAGTCCACTGTTCCATGTCCATTTCTAACTGTTGTTTCTTGACTGTCGTACAAATTTCTCTAGAGGCAGGTCAAGTGGTCTGGTGTTCCCATCTCTTGAAGAATTTTCCACAGTTTGTTGTGATGCACACAGTCAAAGGCTTTAGTGTAGTCAATGAAGCAGAAGTAGATGTTTTTCTGGAACTCTCTAGCTTTTTCTATGACCCAGTGGCTACTGGCAATTTGATCTCTGGTTCCTCTGCCTTTTCTAAATTCAGCTGGAATTTCTCAGTTCATGGACTGTTGAAGCCTCTCTGAGAATTTTCAGCATTACTCTGCTAGCATGTGAGATGAGTATAATTGTGCAGTAGTTTGAACATTCTTTGGCATTGCCTTTCTGTGGGATTGGAATGAAAACTGACTTTTTCTAGTCAGTGCCTAAGACTGTGGAGTAGAAGGAAGTGCTCTCATTTCCTCCTGTGAGACTTCCAAAATTGCAGCCATCTGCTGAGCAACCGTCGACAGGAGAATGTTAGATCCCACCAAAAAAAGATACCCCATGGCCAAGGGCAAAGGAAAAGCCCCAACAAGATGATAGAAGGGGCAAAATTGCATTTAGAATCAAACCCCATACCTACCAGAGAGACTTGGAGGGCTCAAACAAAACCTTGTATTCACCAGGACCCAGGGACCCCACGAGATGGAACCAGACCTGCCTTTGAATGTTTGAGTGTCTCCTGTGGAGGCATGGGTCAGCAGTGTCCTGCCATGTGGCTGCAGCAGACCTAGGAGGTGTGGCATGTGAGCCCCACCATAGAGCCACTGAGCAGACAACCCACAAACTGGAGAACAATTATACCAAAGAATTTCTTGCAGTATTGCAAAAATTCTATGGCCCACAACTGATCTATGCAATATCAGCCATGAAAGAATGTGAACAAAGCCTTGAACAATTAAAACACCACCAGTTATAGCACAAAAGAGATAAGAAATGTACTTTTCTCATTTCAATCCATTGCTCTTTAAATAAGAAAAACAGAACATTCCTTTGGACATCTGTCAGTACTGTTTCGAATACTTCTCTGGAATATTTTTATGTTTAATTAAAGCTTTGTTTTCATACTACCCTGAGCATTGTTCACAGATGTAAAGACAGAATGGGGATTAAACATAATCGACACAGGGAAAAGTGACCATGTAAGTTGAGCTTACTTGTGGTATAAGTAATTAAAAATCAATAAGCGGGACTTCCTTGGTGATACAGTGGATAAGAATCTGCCTGCCAATGCTGCAGCCACAGGTTCAATTCCTGGTCCAGGAAGATTTCCACATGCTGTGGAACAGCTAGGCCTGTGCTCCACTATCGAGCCCAGGCTCTGGAGCCTGTGAGCCACAAGTATCGAGCCCATGCACCTCAACTACTGAGGCCTGCATGCTCTGGGGCCCGGAGCCACAACAAAGATCCCCTGAGCTGAAACTACTGAAGCCTCTGCACCTAGAGCCTGTGCTCTGCAAAGAGGAAACCACCACAGTAAGAAGCCCTCACATTGCAATTAGAGAGGCCCATCTCTGCAATGAGAGAAGTCCCATGTGAGACAATCAAGACTTAGCACAGCCCTGCCCTGCAAAACCCAATAAGCTCTGAAATTTAAAACTCAAGCAGTCTTTCAGCGAAAACTCAGGTTTACCATACTTATAGCAATTTTAATAAACAAACATGGAAATATAAAATATGATAAGTCAGGCATTAATTATTCACTTTACAAAAGGTATTTTTATTGTAAGGAAGTATTTTCAAGGAAAGTATTTCACGTGTAGATTAAATACATAACTTAATTTACAAATATCTTATTTGTAACTGCCCTTAAAGATGCTAATAGTTGCTCAATGTAGAATATTCTTATGTTGAACTAGGAAAAACACATAAAATATTTAGTGTGACAGTTATTTTAGTCTTACATGTGTCTATTTCTTGACTTTCAGTGAAGTTGATAGTAACAAAGAAAAGTCTGTCAAAGTACCATTTTTCTAAATACGCCATGTAAATCATTAATATGCTCTGATCTTATGATGTGAGATTGCTGGTCAAATTTAAGTACAGGAGAACAAGTCACATTGTCCAGAAAGAAATGGCAGACATTATACTTCTCAATGTCATTTTGTTATTTTACTTTAAATGCCTTTTCTGTACTTTTTTGCTATCTTACTCTTTTTCTTTTGGTCTCTTTTATACCTGTATCTTAGCATTGCAAAGAGTCAGCCACGACTGGTGACATAGCACGCATGCATGCACATATCTGTGTCTTTGCTCTTTATCTCATTTATTTCTCTTCTTTCATTCCTTGCTATCTATACATTATGTCTATAGTGGTACCCAGTGACATTTCCAACACTGCTTGGTCCTCTGTTAGTATCAATTCAGGTCAGTTGCTCGGTCATGTCTGACTCTTTGCGACCCCATGGACTGCAGCACACCAGGCTTCCCTGTCCATCACCAACTCCTGAAGCTTGCTCAAACTCATGTTCACCGAGTCAATGATGCTATTCAACCATCTCACCCTCTGTCGTCCCCTTCTCCTCCTGCCTTCAATCTTTCCCAGCATCAAGGTCTTTTCCAATGAGTCAGTTCTTCACATCAGATGGCCCAAGTATTGGAGTTTGTATACTCCATGTATACATAATTATATTTAGGTATTAGTAAATTAGTCCATATGAGTATATTGGTTCATGGAATGGCCAGGCTGTCCAACTCAGTGGGCAGATCAAAAGACTCACTGGGAGGCTTTTTCTAGGAAACAAGCAGCCACTCCCATATTGTAACTTCCTAGTATTTACTGGGTTGGAGAAAAAGTTCGTTAGGGTTTTACCATAAGAATGTTATGGAACTTTTTGGCCAACCCAATATAATATTTGCCCGAAGAGAAACTTCTCAGAGCTAGATTTTATTTTCAGACGATCATTCTGAAAACTGATTTCCAGCTCTGAAAAACAAGCCCTTTCAATATGCCTCACTGAAGAAGGTTTTCTTATCTCTCCTTGCTATTCTTTGGAACACTGAATTGAGATGGGTGTATCTTTCCTTTTTGACTTTGACTTTTGCTTCACTTATTTTCAGAGCCATTTGTAAGGCCTTGTTCAACAACTATTTTACCTTTTAGCATTTCTTTTTCTTGGGGATGATCTTGAGCCCTGCCTCCTGTACACTGTCATGAACCTCTGTCCATAGTGCTTCAGGCACTCTGTCTATCAGATCTAACCCTTTGAATCTATTTCTCACTTCCACTGTATAATTGTAAGGGATTTGATTTAGGTCATACCTGAATTGTCTAGTGACTTTCCCTACTTTCTTCAATTTAAGTCTGAATTTGGCAATAAGGAGTTCATAATCTGAGCCACAGTCAGCTCCCAGTCTTGTTTTAGTTGACTGTATAGAGCAGAGTTCATGATCTGAGCCACAGTCAGCTCCTGGTCTTGTTTTTGTTGACTGTATAGAGCTTCTCCATCTTTGGCTGCAAAGAATATAATCAATCTGATTTCGGTGTTGACCATTTGGTGATGTCCATGTGAAAGTCTTCTTTTGTGTTGTTGGAAGAGGGTGTTTGCTATGACCAGTGCATTTTCTTGGCAAAACTCTATTAGTCTTTGCCTTGCTTCATTCTGCATTCCAAGGCCAAATTTGCCTGTTACTCCAGGTATTTCTTGACTTCCTACTTTCGCATTCCAGTCCCCTATAATGAAAATGACATCTTTTTGGGGTGTTAGTTCTAAAAGGTCTTGTAGGTCTTCATAGAACCATTCAACTTCAGCATCTTCAGCATTACTGGTTGGGGCATAGACTTGGATTACTGTGATATTGAATGGTTTGCCTTGGAAATGAACAGAGATAATTCTGTCATTTTTGAGATTGCATCCAAGTACTGGATTTCGGTCTCTTTTGTTGACCATGATGGCTACTCCATTTCTTCTGAGGGATTCCTGCCTGCAGTAGTAGATATAATGGTCATCTGAGTTAAATTCACCCATTCCAGTCCATTTTAGTTCGCTGATTCCTAGAATGTCTACGTTCACTCTTGCCATCTCCTGTTTGACCATTTCCAATTTACCTTGATTCACACAAGCTGGAATCAAGACTGCTGGGAGAAATATCAATAACCTCAGATATGCAGATGATACTACCCTTATGGCAGAAAGTGAAGAGGAACTAAAAAGCCTCTTGATGAAAGTGAAAGAGGAGAGTGAAAAAGTTGGCTTTAAACTCAACATTCAGAAAACGAAGATCATGGCATCTGGTCCCATCACTTCATGGGAAATAGATGGGGAAACAGTGGAAACAGTGGCTGAGTTTATTTTTGGGGGACTCCAAAATCACTGCCTATGGTGATTGCAGCCATGAAATTAAAAGATGCTTACTCCTTGGAAGAAAAGTTATGACCAACCTAGATAGCATATTCAAAAGCAGAGACATTACTTTGCCGACTAAGGTCCACCTAGTCAAGGCTATGGTTTTTCCTGTGGTCATGTATGGATGTGAGAGTTGGACTGTGAAGAAGGCTGAGCACCGAAGAATTGATGCTTTTGAACTGTGGTGTTGGAGAAGACTCTTGAGAGTCCCTTGGACTGCAAGGAGATCCAACCAGTCCATTCTGAAGGAGATCAGCCCTGGGATTTCTTTGGAAGGACTGATGCTAAAGCTGAAACTCCAGTACTTTGGCCACCTCGTGCGAAGAGTTGAGTCATTGGAAAAGACTCTGATGCTGGGAGGGATTGCGAGCAGGAGGAGAAGGGGACGACCGAGGATGAGATGGCTGGATGGCATCACTGACTCGATTGTTGTGAGTCTGAGTGAACTCCAGGAGTTGGTGATGGACAGGGAGGCCTGGCGTGCTGCGATTCATGGGGTCGCAAAGAGTCGGACATGACTGAGTGACTGAACTGAACTGAACTAATAGAGCTTCTCCATCATTGGCTGCAAAGAATATAATCAATCTGATTTTGGTGTTGACCATCTGGTAATGTCCACGTGTAGAGTCTTCTCTTGTGTTGGAAGAAGGTGTTCTCTATGACCAGTGCATTCTCTTGGTGAAAGTCTATTAACCTTTGCCCTGCTTCATTCTGTTCTCCAAAGCCAAAGTTGCCTGTTACTCCAGGTGTTTCTTGACTTCCTACCTTTGCATTCTAGTCCCCTATAATGAAAAGGACATCTTTTTTGGGTGTTAGTTCTAGAAGGTCTTGTAGGTCTTCATAGAACTGTTCAAATTCAGCTTCTTCAGCATAACTGGTCAGGGCACAAACTTGAGTTAGAAAGACTAGAGATCTCTTTGAGAAAATTAGACATACCAAGGTAGCATTTCATGCAGAGATGGGCTCAATAAAGGACAGAAATGGTCTGGACCTAACAAAAGGAGAAGATATTAAGAAAAGGTGGCAAGAATACACAGAAGAACTGTACAAAAAAGATCTTCATGATGCAGATAATCATGATGGTGTGATCACTCACCTAGAGCCAGACATCCTGGAATGTGAAGTCAAGTGGGCATTACGAAACATTACTATGAACAAAGCTAGTGGAGGTGATGGAATTTCAGTTGAACTATTTCAAATTCTAAAAGATGATGCTGTGAAAGTGCTGCACTCAATATGTCAGCAAATTTGGAAAACTCAGCCGTGGCCACAGAAACAGAAAAGGACAGCTTTCATTCCAATCCCAAAGAAAGGCAATGCCAAAGAATGCTCAAAGTGAAAGTGAAGTTGCTCAGTTGTGTCCGGCTCTCTGCGACCGCATGGACTGTAGCCTACCAGGCTCCTCCTTCCATGGGATTCTCCAGGCAAGAGTACTGGAGTGGGTTGCCATTTCCTTATCCAGGGGATCTTCCCAACCCAGGGATCAAACCTGGGTCTCCTGCATTCCAGGCAGATGATTTAACCTCTGAGCCACCAGGGAAGCATGCTCAAACTACCTCACAATAGCACTCATCTCACACGCTAGTAAAGTAATGTTCAAAATTCTCCAAGCCAGGCTTCAGCAATATGTGAACCGTGAAATTCCAGATGTTCAAGCTGGCTTTAGAAAAGGCAGAGGAACCAGATATCAAATTGCCAATATCCGTTGGGTCCTTGAAAAAGGAAGAGAGTTCCAGAAAAACATCTATTTCTGCCTTATTGACTATGCAAAAGTCTTGGACTGTGTGGATCACAACAAACTGTGGAAAATTCTGAAAGAGACGGGAATATCAGACCACCTCACCTGCCTCTTGAGAAATCTGTATGCAGATCAGGAAGCAACAGTTAGAACTAGAATGGAACAATAGACTGGTTCCAAATAGAAAAAGGAGTACGTCAAGGCTGTATTTTATCATCCTGTTTATTTAACTTATATGCAGAGTACATCATGAGAAATGCTGGGCTGGATGAAACACAAGCTGGAATCAAGATTGCCGGGAGAAATATCAATAACCTCAGATATGTAGATGACACCACCCTTATGGCAGAAATTGAAGAATAACTAAAGAGCCTCTTAATGAAAGTGAAAGAGGAGAGTGAAAAAGCTGGTTTAAAACTCAACATTCAGAAAACTAAGATCATGGCATCTGGTTCCATAACTTCATGGCAAATAGATGGGGAAACAATAGCAACAGTAAGAAACTATTTTGGGGGGCTCCAAAATCACTGCAGATGGTGATTGCAGCCATGAAATTAAAAGATGCTTACTCCTTGGAGGGAAAGTTATGACCAACCTAGACAGCGTATTCAAAAGCAAAGACATTACTTTTCCGACTAAATTAGGAAATTTGTATAATGAATTCCCATTTCTGTCAACAATGATCAACGTGTTTTATCTATGCCTTCTCCTATTCCTCCAGCCTTGAATTATTTTTAAAGCAAATCCAAATGGCCTATCATTTCATCATTAAACACTTCAATTCAGTTCAGTTCAGTTCAGTCGCTTAGTCATGTCTGACTCTTTGCAACCCCATGAATCGCAGCACACCAGGCCTTCCTGTCCATCACCAACTCCCAGAGTTCACTCAGACTCATGTCCATTGAGTCAGTGATGCCATCCAGCCATCTCATCCTCGGTCATCCCCTTCTCCTCCTGCCCCCAATCCCTCCCAGCATCAAGGTCTTTTCCAATGACTCAACTCTTCACATGAGGTGGCCAAAGTACTGGAGTTTCAGCTTTAGTATCATTCCTTCCAAAGAAATCCCAGGGCTGATCTCCTTCAGAATGGACTGGTTGGATCTCCTTGCAGTCCAAGGGACTCTCAAGAGTCTTCTCCAACACCACAGTTCAAAAGCATCAAATCTTCGGTGCTCAGCTTTCTTCACAGTCCAACTCTCACATCCATACATGACCACAGGGAAAACCATAGCCTTGACTAGACAGACCTTTGTTGGCAAAGTAATGTCTCTGCTTTTGAATATGCTATCTAGGTTGGTCATAACTTTTCTTCCAAGGAGTAAGCGTTTTTTAGTTACATGGCTGCAGTCACCATCTGCAGTGATTTTAGAGCCCCCCAAAATAAAGTCTGACACTGTTTCCACTGTTTCCCCATCTATTTCCCATGAAGTGATGGGACCAGATGCCATAATCTTCGTTTTCTGAATGTTGAGCTTTAAGCCAACTTTTTCACTCTCCATTTTCACTTTCATCAAGAGGCTTTTTAGTTCATTTACCTCTAAAAGATAAGGACTCTTCCACAATCTCAATATCAATCATTAACAAATTAACAATAATTTTTTTCCATATCATCAAATAGCCATTCTTCCCTAATTTTGTTTCTTTGTGTCAATATCATGGCCATCTTTTATTTGCAGCACAAATATCTACTTCATAGAAAAGCTGAAGTAATTTATATTGACAAAAAATTATATGAGTGCCAATTTTCCTGCATTTCATCCCAAATTGGACTTGTCATTCTTTCAATAATTCTCAAGACAGGGTGCTCAGGGCTGGTGCACTTGGATGACCCTGAGGGATGGGGGAAAAGA
This sequence comes from Capra hircus, assembly GCF_001704415.2. Classification (NCBI taxonomy): domain Eukaryota; kingdom Metazoa; phylum Chordata; class Mammalia; order Artiodactyla; family Bovidae; genus Capra; species Capra hircus. The sequence goes on from NC_030814.1 coordinate 23,770,598, forward strand.
TTTTTAAAAAAGTAAGCTTTTAAAATATGTTTATTGCCCATTTGTACTTTTGTGAGTTTCTTATTCATGCCTTTTCCTTAGTTACTATGGAGACATTTGCTTTTTCTTATTGATTTTTAAGAGTTCTTCAAAAAGATGTGTATCAGAGTATTCACTGGCCGCTGCTGCTGCTGCTAAGTTGCTTCTGTCGTGGCTAACTCCGTGCAACCCTATAAACGGCAGACCACAGTCTCCCCGTCCCTGGGATTCTCCAGGCAAGAACACTGGAGTGGGTTGCCATTTCCTTCTTCAGTGCATGAAAGTGAAAAGTGAAAGTGAAGTCGCTCAGTCGTGTCCGACTCTTCACGACCCCACGGACTGTAGCCTACCAGGCTCTAGCGTCCATAGGATTTTCCAGGCAGGAGTACTTGAGTGGGTTGCCATTTCCTTCTCCAATGCATGAAAGTGAAAGTGAATTCCCTCAGTTGTGTCCAACTCTTCGCGACCCCATGGGCTGTAGCCTAGGAGGCTCTCTGTTCATGGGATTTTCCAGGCAAGAGTACTGGAGTGGGTCACCATTGCCTTCTCCATTCACTGGCTAGTACTGCTATAATTTTACCTTAGGTTTTCTATTCAATACTAAACTATAACATTTGAGAGAAACTGTATGCACCTGTGGATTAATTTATATTATGGGAAACACTATTTTCCCAGACACTGTCGAAGCCTAGTCACAATGCCCTCTTCTTTGTTTCACAATGGATAGTAACACTTTGTCTAATATTGAAAATTTTTCTCATTGCCATTTATTTTTCATCCTTGTTTATAGTTACTTTTCTCTGAACTAAAATTTTCCTTTCTCAAGACGAACTTAAACAGTAATAATTTTCTTCTTATATTTTTATCATCATTTCATTTTCCATTTTAAAACCTTAACTCAATCTGAAATTATTATAATATAAGGCATGAAGAAGATAAGTTTACCTTCATCCCAAATTGCTAGTTAATTGTTCCACTGCATTTGAGTAGACCATTTTCCTCCCCATGGTTCAATATGCCTTCTTTATCATCTAAAATATTTTACATATTGAATAAAAACATATATATTATATGACACATATATGTTACAAAAGCAGGGGCCCAAGAAATGAGACAAGTCTTAACTGAGAATAGAAAGAAGGTAGTCTACACAGGGTGGATGGAGTGTGTCACTGGCATATGGGCAATAAAAGGAAATCCAGAGGAATAAACAATGAAAAACAGTATAAATGGAAAAGTAAAATGACACCTGTGAACTGCAAACATTTCTAATAATTTTTCTGAAGACTTAACAGAGAGCAGAGCTAGCTAGTCCACCCAAGCTTACCTCTAATACAAGCCCTGTACCTTTCATTCAGTCAACATTTATTCACTCTCACCATGTGCAAAGCAATTGGGTAGGTGCTGGTTTACAAAAGAGAATGTGATTTAGCCTATGCCCTTAAGGAATTCATACTTTCCTTGACAGTACTTTTTATGTTATGTTGTAATGATCTGTTTGTGGGCCTACTTCTCTTTCCAGACCATAATATTTTTCAGGACAGAGTCCAGGGCTTATTCATGCTCTAATCCCTGGTGCTTAGAATAATTCTTGACACACAGTTGTTGCTGATCAATGAATATTTGTTAGAATCCCCTGAGAGCAGAATCCCGTTATTTCCAGGGTCATCTGTCAAATCCATAGCCAAATCCATCTGCCAAGGGATGTTGAAAGCTGTCTGCTAAGCATTCATTTTTTGCGAATGAATGACTTTTTCCCTTGTACTGAGGCTTCTTTCAAAGTTGCCATGCCAGCTAACTCCCTTTCTCTGCTATAGATCTACCTTCTACCCTCAGGCTGGCTAGGTTCCTGCACAGAAAGTCTTCAGTACTCTCAAAAAAGCCTGTAGTGATACACTCTCCTCCTTTCGGCCTCAAATAACTTCTTTCCAGCATTCCTCAGAATCTATGTCAGTGACTGGCAGCTGACAGCCCTAGGTTCTCAATAATGTTTTGTGGTTCTAATATATATGCTCATCCATTCCTTTATGAATAATCTCTCAGCAAATAAAACCACTTCACATTATACTTTTAAATGTGCAGTATGTTTGCTGTCAATATCTTTACAATAACTATTTATTATTGATTTCCTCAAGTGTATGTGTGTGTTGGAACAGGTGGGGATGGCAGGTAGGTGTGGAAGTGTGGTTTTGCATATTCAGGAAAGAGGTTTTATGTTTAAGATATCTGCTGCTGCTGCTGCTGCTAAGTCGCTTCAATCGTGTCCGACTTCTGTGCGACCCCATAAACGGTAGCCCACCAGGCTCCCCCGTCCCTGAGATTCTCCAGGCAAGAACACTGGAGTGGGTTGCCATTTCCTTCTCCAATGCATGAAAGTGAAAAGTGAAAGTGAAGTCTCTCAGTCGTGTCCGACTCTTCGCGACCCCATGGACTGCAGCCTACCAGCTCCTCTGTCCACGGGATTTTCCAGGCAAGAGTACTGGAGTTGGGGTGCCATCGCCTTCTCTGTTAATATATGTAATAGTCTGAAAAAAAGTGCCAAAGTCTGAAGTGACACCTTGGCAGAAGTATCCGTGAAAATAGTGAGAAAACACTTGGATATCCCTGAAAATAAATATCCTTTCATATGGTGATCAATTGATGAGTCACAGTGAGTTATTAATTTTTTTAAAATTTACCCCAACATTAACTACACCTGTCCTGGGTGGGACTCCCAATCGCTTTTTGTTTCTTGACAAGTTGCCAATAAAACCTGTTTTCCGTTATTATTTAAAGGTGATATTGTCCTTCCTCAATAAAGAATTCTATTCTACACATCTTAATTGAATTACAAAACCCTGTCAAACTTCTTTGAAACATAGTCTAAAACTTTTAGGAGTAATTATTAAACGATTCCAAAATGATATAATTTGCTAATCTAACTTTTATTTTCCTTGATTCTTATGGTACATTGAGTAGTGCTCACTTCATTTGTAAATGTAGGCTCCAAGGGAATAAAATAAGTTGTACCTTGTTGCCATTGGTCACAGTCCTGGAGGATTACTCATTGACTCTTTGCTACTGTGTTTATCCTTATAATATCTAATAAAGTATCTAATAAAGAATGGACATCTACTTATTTCATTTATTCTTTTCAATAAGCTTCTAATTAAATAGAAGTATCATGATAGGCACTGAGGAATTATAAATGAATAAGACATATTTTTCCCAAATCCCATATTGTTCCCATCAAGTGAAGCTTGCTGGGCTGTGAAAATGAACTTCATTAAAGGTTAAGTCCTTTTACCTTTCTGTTATGGAGGAATAGGAAGAACTGTTTTGCCTTCATTGTGAGCTTTTCAAAGTGACTGTTATGGGAGTAGTTGCAAGAGTTATCACAGGGGCTGTGCATTGGTCCTGCTTCTATGTTCTGACACCTCTCTTTCAGTATTAATATTTATAATGTTATCACAGTTACAAAATTCGTCTCTAGTGCAGCAAGTTCAGACAAGATAAACTACATAAAGTTTATGGGTTTGATTTTCGTTTTGGTGTAAGAAAGATGTACATCACAGAAAAGTCCTTATGTGTGAGCCAAGGAAGGCATGTGACTAGTACAAGCTGTTAAAATAACTGCAATAGATACTTGATGTTGTTCACCCTAATTATCTTGATGTTGAAATAATTTTTCTACATTTTGAATGTATTTCTTTGAAGCAATAGTACCATTTCATCATTCCCCACTGAATAAACTTTAGTAGGAAGGTGACATGTGCCAGGGAACTAGGAACTCTTGCCTTTAAGTCACTATTTAATTCATGACTTTGCTATTACTCTGGTCTCCTGGAACTCCATTTCATTAATAATAGAAAAGTCTCCAGTCTTAAGACACTTCATTTTTATGCACCAAAGTTTTCTTGGCTGGCATTTGTTGCTATTCCTTCCCTAGCTGTTTCTATTTAGGATACCATTGTGCTTTGAAAAGATATATTTTTAAGAAGTGATAAAGGAGCATTTTTATAAATTCCATATTAGGAGGCTTATATAGTTTCTATGCAGTTTTTGAAGACCAAATAATAGATTTTTAAAAGTAATTATTATTTTAAGTAGTGCCTATAGGTTGCTCACTTTCCCCTCTAGATAGAAGAGACAGAAGAGATTGAAGTGCTGACACTCTTGGGGGGTTACGTCCCCCCTGGCATCTTATTGTAGTGCTGACAGGGTCCTGCATATGTCCAGGGCTAACCAGTGCTAATCAGACATGTGTTTGTATGTTCCATAAATAAATAAGCAAGTAAATATTAATAAGGAGCAGCCCTGGACTGTAATTGTGAATGAAAGCAAGACAGTGATGCTCATTCTCAAAAGAAAAATATATTAAGATCTTAAAAAGACTTCTAATTCAAACGAACAGTTATTTTTCCACTTTATGAGAAGCAGAAGTGTCACTATTCACCACTTCACACAAGACAGTACCATTTGTGAAATGTTGAGAGCTTGGATTACTTAGAGAATGATTTAAAAGCTCATTTGAAAGATTCAATAGCTTTTAATGATGTCTGTGTTATCTTTTCTTTGAGGAACAGGGATGTATATCAGAAAATTAGATTAATCACTCCACTGAAATTGCTTTCTTATTTTATTTTATATACTACCATTTTCATTAAAAATATTTAAGTTTGTCCTGAGTATACAGTATACCCATGGGAGGAACTATAGACAAGTGCCAAGGTCTGAGAGCCAAATGGATGCTTTTACTCTCAAAGACTTTATAGAAGGAGGCACCCTTCTCTTGACATACATTGTGCAGAAACCAATCTTTACTTATTTAAGAACTCAAGCAAAATAAAAAGACCACACAAATACAAAGATGTGTCTAGTTAGTTTTTCAACTTTACAAATGTTAGAAATGAATAAGTAAAATGTCAAGCATTTTGTTAAAAAGTAGTTTCTAAATTTAAGTATTTTAAATAATTAAATTTTATCAATTAAAACCTAAACTTCTTTCAAAAATAACAGACATATTTACTTTTTTAGAGCAGGGAGACAAAGCTTGTTTTTTTTTTTTCTTTTTTTCTCAATCTGGTTATTAAATTAACTTGGCTATGGAAATCAAACTCTTTTAAGCTGTTATAAATAATTAACTGAAAAATGATGTTCTGCATTTTTTGAAAGCACACTTTTTTTTTTCAAGCGTTAATGCTTTAATTTCAGGGCAGTAGTCTTTGAAGAGAGAAGCCAAATGCATCTTTAAAAAGCCAAGAATATGATTTCCTCTCTCTCATTAATATGTTCTTGGCATTGGAAAAATAGCTTATTTTAGGTAACTTCTTACTAATGGCCTCTATGAAGCTTCCAGCCATTTACATTCTTTCCATGTGTCCATGTCAGTATTTATCTGCCATACACATTTACTGTTATTTACAAAGATAGTGCTTTTTTAAATTGAAAAATATATTTATCTTTGAGAGTTTACATTTTGGATTATGCTGATTTTTCTTATAGGAATGCGTTAGTTTTATATTTTTGGGAAAAAAATCCTTTATAAATTGGAAAAGTATTTAGTGGTCAGCTGAGTAATGGCTACAACTCAATGTTCCCGATTTTCACAGTAAGTGACTAGAAAATAAGATAGTCCTTTTTTTTAATTGTCCATTCATATAGCTTGAATCTCCACCATTCTAGTCACTGGAAGTAACACTTTTAAGAGTTTTCCCGGGTCTCACTTCACATCTGCTCAGAATTACTCTGCTGTCTCAGCCACTGGCTCTGCTCCTGAGACCTCTAAACATATAGGCTCAGCAACTTTGTCCGAAATAACCACAACTATCACTGCTCTCATTCTCCCATCCAAGTACTAACTGGGCGGGACCCTGCTTAGCTTCTGAGATTAGCAATCAGGTGTGTTCAAGGTGGTATGACCATAGACACTACTGCCTTTTTAATCTCACACAGCCTGACCCTCACTCTCCTCCCTCTGAAAAATGAGACAGATCCCTGATAACTCTCTATAGCACAACCAAGAGCAGGTTAAAATGTTAACTAGAGCTTTTAAAGATTTGGGCACCGTGGAAGGAAAGTATGGTAAAGACAGTCATTTACTATTGCTATATAAATGGTTACTTTTAGTGTAGACAGGACTTCAGACTCTCTAATCGGTCCAGCTTTAGGCTGACTGATGTCTCACCAGGAATGTCCCAGCATATCCATCACTCAGAGCCCTTTCTAAATCCCTAGGCCCAAAGTGAAGGTGTCATTCACCTCAATCTAAGGTCCTAAGTCCTCATTTCTTGCCTCATATTGGAGCTCATTCAAGATGTTTGACAATGAGACCTACTATCTTAAGGGAAAAGTCTACACCTATCCGCAAAGCTATGATCTTGCCTTAGGAGCCATAAAAAGACCCTGAAACACCATAACTTAACAGATTTTTCTACTTTGAGTAATGTTTCATTTACATGCAGCTATCCAGGTGAGTGTCTACTGCCTTTACTCAGTCTGTTTCCTCTCTGTAGTATTAATATGAGGTAGAGGAAGAGTTGGGCCTGTAAGACCTTCTTACCATCCTCTTTCTGCTTGCTTTGCGTTTCAAATACTCATAGAATGAGACAGACAATGCTCCAAATATAAACATGTACTCATTAATAGTTATAATATGGCTGAAATCTAGTTTGTGGAAAGAAATATTTTCTAAAAAACACAATTTCTGAAAACTCTTCTTAAAAATTCCCTCATTTTCATGATTAAATCTTAAATTTCCATTCCAAAGCACTTGCATTATAGTTCTTTCATTGAGTTCAGGTTTTTCTTCCAAACAAAGAGCTGGTAATTTTCTTCTTTTTTTGAAACAAAGTAACAGGCTTCCTCAAGGACTCCACCTAAGAATGTAGGACTATAGATCAATGAGACAGAACAGAAAGTCCAGAGATTAAACCCACGCACTATGGTCAGCTATCTAGAACAAGGGAGGCAAGGCTATACAGTAGAGAAAAGACAGTCTCTTCAGTTAGTGAACCTAGGAAAACTGGACAACTAAATGTAAAAAAAATGAAATTACAACACTCCCTAAAACTATACACAAAATTCAAAATGAGTTGAAGACCTAAATAAATGTAAGGCTGCATATTATAAAAATCCTAGAGGAAAATATAGGCAGAACCCTCTCTGACATAAATCTCAACAAGATCTTTTTTGACCCACTTCCTAGAGTAATGAAAATAAAAATAAAAGCAAACAAATGGTACCTAATTAAACTTAAAAAAATATTCTGAATAGCAAAAGGAACCATAAACAAAATGAAAAGAAAACCCACAGAATGGTAGAACATATTTGCAAACGAAGTGACTGACAAGGGATTAGTCTCCAACATATATAAACAGCTCCTTTGGCTCAATATAAAAGAAAAGACAAACAACCCAGTCAAAACATGGGCAGATCGAATTTCACTCTTCTCCAAAGAAGATGTATAGATAGCAACAACAACAAAAAAAAAAAAAAACCAACATGAAAAGATGCTCAACATTACTCATTATCAGAGAAATGCAAACTAAAATTACAATTAGGTATCACCTCACACCAATCAGAATGGCCATTATCAAAAAATCTACAAACAATAAATGCTGGAGAGGGTGTGGAGAGAAGGGAAATTTACACTGCTGGTGGGAATGTAAATTGGTACAGTCAATATAGAGAACAGCATGGAAGTTCCTTAAAAGGCTAAAAATAGAGCTACCATATGATCTAGCAATCTCACTCCTGTGCATGTATCTGGACACAACCATAATGTATTTGAAAAGATACATGCAACCTAACATTCACTGCAGCACTATTCACAATAGCCAGGACGTTGAAGCAATGTAGATGTCCATCGACAGAGGAATGGATAAAGAAGATTTGGTACATATACACAATGGAACAGTACTCGGCCATAAAAAGAATGAATAACATTATAGCAACATGGATGGACCTAGAGACTGTCATACTGAGAGAAGTCAGACAGAGAAGGGCAAATACCGTATGATATAGCTTTATATGTGGAGTCTAAAAAATGGTACAAATGACCTTATCTGCAAAACAGAAATAGAATTGCAGATGTTGAAAGCAATCTTATAGTTATAGGAGGAAAAGGGAGGAGGAATAAGCTGGCAGATTGGGATTGACATATACACAGTATTATTATATCAAAAAGATAAATAAGAAGAACCTACTATATAGCACAGACAACTCTATCTACTATATACTATATAATGACCTATATGAGAAAAGAGTCTAAAAAATCTGGATATGTGTTTATGTATGTGCATATGTATAACTGAGTCACTTTTCTGTACAAGAGAAAGTACACAATGTTGTACTCCAATCAACTCTACTCCAATTTTTTAAAAAAAGGAATTTCCTGGTGGCCAAGTGGTAAGAACTCCACACTCTTACTGCCAAAGGCCCGGGTTCAATCCTGGTTGGAGCACTAAGAATCTACAAGCTGCTCATCACCTTAGCGCTTTCGGGGTCTTGTAGGTATTATTAACAGCAGAGGCAGCAATGTGAGGAGGAGGTCACCAAGTTTTAAAAATCTCAGGTTTTTAGAATCTAGAATATTCTGTAAGAAACTAGTCTAAAATTGAATGGCTAACTTAGGACAAGTTTTTATACTCACAGGTTTCGGTTGGGTGAGTCTGCTCTGAGCTGCAGGCTGCAAGGTGGGTTCATAACTGCTCCATGCCTCTTACTCTGGAGCCTAGGCCAGAGTTCAGTTCTGGCAGATTCCAGAACTCAAAGGGCCACCTTGAGTGCACAAGTACATTCCAAGTTTCTGCCTGAGCTATGCCCACAAACATCAGTCAAAGGAAGACATGGCTAAGTCCAACGTCAAGTAGTTCACTTAGCCTTCTCCTCCACAAAGCTGTGGCAAAGACGTGGGTGCATAATTCTATTACAGAAGATAAAATAACTATGTCCAATAATTCAATGTCCTGGACCACTACAGACTCTGTCTGGTTCTCCAGTGACTCTGTGTAAACCGGGCTTCATATCCTCATTATTTATAACCATGTGATTGTTTCTCTACTTAAATAGATCTTTCCAGTGTAGAAAGAATGTAAACTTTTTACTCAGATCAATAAATTCATCCTGGTTACTTTTATAGAACGTTTTATGTCTATTACTTGCTGCTTCTCTACCCTCTAGAGCTATGCTTCCATCTACCTGTCACTTCTCTGGATACAGAAACTATTTTTAGGCTCATGGTTTTGTGCAGGCTATCTCTTCTTACAGAAATTTATTTTATTTACCCTGCATTTATTAAATGCCTATGACATGCCAGGCACCCAGCTCTATTAGAGATATACTGGAGAACAAAATAGAATTTGTCCCTTTCCCTCATACAGCTTACAGAAGAGTGAGGGAAATCTTTGCTGCAATTAACATGCAGTCATCTTTCAGGGTGCAGTTTAGGTCACCTATGCCTTTCTTTGCTTTTCCCAGGGGAGATTAATTCTTTCCCTTTTAACATTTCTATACCACTTTGCATCAGAGCGACTAAATTTTATTTTTAGATACAAATGCTTTTAATTTGTAAAAATTATACAAACTTACCGATCCTTTCCCCTTTTTCTTCCTTTCTATTCCATGACCAAGGAAGTTTGGGGAAAAGAACCCCTCCTCTTCCCTCCAAAACAACTGCATAAGCTACTGAGGACATTTTTGTAAGTGACCGTAGGAAAAATACCAAGATAGAATGGTGTGTGACTGGAGGTGGTGAATCTGGGGGAAGAGTGGTGGAGAGCATGGGACCTTTCTGCCTGGCCTGGGAAAGGGAGGAAGATCTGTGTATCCTAGGAGCAGAGAGGACTCATGTACTCCTTCTGCTGGTATCTGGAGCATGATGGAGTCAGTAATCATAACAGAATCAACGATTATGAAAAGGAGAGCAATTAACTGTTACTGAATTCTTATAAGATGCCAGGTATTTTTCCTAACATTTTATATTAAATTACTTCATTTTGCCCTTATAGCAACTCTGTCAGGTAGATTTTATAGAAATATATATTATAAATATAAATTTATATACATATACATATATATATATATATATATATATATATATATATATATATACACTCTGCAGATGAAAATCTGAAGTTTAGGAAATTGAAAACATTCTGCTTGAGGTCATACAGACAGGGCATGCCCAGGATGTGGGTTCAAGTGACGCCAAAGTCAGTCTTATGAAGCAATGCATGATTCTGCCTCTTTCATTGAGGCTGGCTGCCTGGGGATCTGGGGGCAGAGAAAGCCATGTAAAAGCTTCTTGTTTGTCCTGCAGGACACACAGGTGGTCAAAGGCCCCTGAGCTGAGGAGTTCCGTAGCCAAGGGGCAAGACCTCCACCTTCTTTTCCTTCCCATTCCAAAGAAGCTGGTAAGAGGATAAAGGATAAAGAATTAAGAATTATCAAGATCACATTCTCTGCTGGCCTGGAAGATGAGGGCTTGGTGTTAAAAAAAAAATCAAGTTTAATTATAGAAAATAATAAATGTAATTCTTGTACATGTGAGTTTGTAAGATGAGATTTATATCCATTACATGGATAATCTCTATTCTTCCTCTTCTCACTTTACATTATAATTAGAACCTTTCCTGCAGATTATGAATCACTAGAATTTAGGAAATTTCTGTTTATTGACATTATTACTTATATATAGCACAGTGTTAGGCATATGCTGGTTGAATGGATTATTGACATGCCCTTGATAAAATGTTTCCATTACTCAATTTTCCCCAGTAAATTCTGTTCACTTACAGTGTTAAAGTCTTTGTTGTGACTATAAATTCAGTTAACACAAACAGGTAATATTTCAAATGTCTGTGCTCTTAAAAGTATTTTTTTTACCCCTTTCTTTATTGTCATTTCTTACGTTTATAAGATAATGCTTTGAGAATAAATCAGAGACTGTAAGATGAAAACATTTTAGACAAAAATGCTCATTAGCCACACTATGAAATTTCTAAGGGCAAAGGGTACTTCCACAACGTAATGACAATCGCTGCAGAATTTATCAAGAAAACAACGTTGATGAATAGGAAGAGGAAATACATTCTCGGTAGAGGAATGATGCCAGAGAGAACCTACAACAAATGACTCAGAAGGAGGAGGTCCTGCTACTGTCAAGGGCCAAGAAGCCAAGTTCTGTCACTAGAGAGGAAAATCAGCCAAAGAATTGAGCATGAAGCAACTTCCACCAGAGAGGAAAATCAGCCAAAGAATTGAGCATGAAGCAACTTCATGTAGATCGTGCTATTGTCGGTATCTGGGATGATAACAGCTGCCTGGTTGGTGTGCTGCCCTCCTTACTCACTTCCTTCCTATTCCTCCACATTTTTGTGGTTCCTGAGCTGCGTCCTTTGAGCTTGCCAATTCTACAGTCCCACTAATCTCAAATAGAATTTTTTTTTTTCCTTTTGGGTAAAAAAATCAACCTCTACAGCTTCCATTTGAATTCAGGGAGAATAACTATGTCAGTAATGCCAAAGTACATGCACAAACTTACAAATCTCAAAACTGTGAGATATTTGAGGATAAGTGTCTGGTCAGAGTTTCATTTCTTCATTGACTCACAGACCATCCAGTCACCATCTGTTATTTACTACATAGTTGGGTTGTGCTCTAGGTGCTGGAAATCACAGATCAGGTGGGGAGATAGTCATGCGGAGAAATTCTATGTGTAACACAATGGATGCTAGAATAGAAGCATTGTACACTTCCACAAGAACACAGAGGGAGAAGGCAGTGTAGAAAGCAGACAAGGATTTCTGCAGAAGGGAACTTTCGAGCTGGACTTCAAAAATATGCTAAGAGAAGTTACCTACTGATTCCGAGAGAAAAAAGCACCCAGGGATAAAAGAACAGCATTTTCAAAGACCCAGACCATGAAAGAATATGACGTATTTATGGACCAGAAAGTAAGTGTGAGTGAGGTGTGAGAAGAGAAGATTGGGAGCGGAGGTAGGGGAAGAAAAGGAGGCTGTGAGTGGCTTTGAATGCTGTGCTTAACAATTTAGAGATTGTTGAAGACTTGACTGATGGAGTTAGGTTTTGACAGCAGTTAGTTCCTCTGTTGGCTGGTTGGGGACTGATGTGAATAGACCATATTTCTTCACTGATGGCAAAATGATCTAAAACTAGGGTAAGGACAGTTGAATCCTGCAGGGACACCACCAGACAGGGTGCGGTACTGGCCCCAGTTTCTACTGTATAGATTTGCACATGATGGGTATCCATAAATGCTCGTGACTTACTGGGCTTTGGTGTATATGTAAAGATGATATTTGATTCTATAACTGGAATAAAGAACGGTTAGTTGGGGTGGAGTATAAATCTTGGCACTCACTCAGGTACTCGAAATTCTTAACTACGCCTCTGCGCATGATTACATGGACAGAGTTACCCTTCAGGTTCTTGTGAGACATGAGTAATAGGTATAATATGTCTATGTGTCTCTGACCCACTCCTCCCATCGTATTGGAGTGCTTTAGTGCAAGACAGAAAGGGAAGCACAGAGGAACTGTGTGAGAGAAAATCCTTGAGAATAAGTCCTTGTTAGTTTTTCTCATAGGTTTAATCTACTGCCTCAAAGTCTCCCAACAGGAGGCTCAGTGGTAAAGAATCTGCCTGCAATGCAGGAGACTCTTCACAGGAGACATGGATTCAATCCCTAGGTCGGGAAGACCCCCTGTAGGAGGAAATGGCAACTCATTCCAGTAGTCTTACCTGGAGAATCCCATAGACAGAGGAACCTGGCAGGCTACAGTCCACGGGGTCACAAAAAGTCAGACATGACTGAAGCAAATGAGCACAGCACAGCATTGCTTCAAAATCAGTCAGCATGGCAACGTGGTTCAGAGCAAACCTTGGAGTCTTGTTCTGACTCTACCCTGGGTTCAATCCCTGGGTTGGGAAGATCCCCCTGGAGAAGGGAAAGGCTACCCAATCCAGTATCCTGGACTGGAGAATTCCATGGACTGTATAGTCTCTGGGGTCACAAAGAGTTGGACACGACTGAGTGACTTTCACTTTCACTTTTCGCTTTCTGACTCTACCCATTAACAGCTGTGGGACCCATGGCAGGTGAGGTGACATCTCAACCCAATTTCTCATCTCTAAACCATGCAGAGCAACTCCTACATTGAGAGTAGTAGGAATCAAATGAGGTGATGCATGGAAAGTGCTCCGCACAATGCCTATCATAGGAATCAGAAACAAAATTAGTATTCGTCAGAGACTTCTCACATAGGATCTCTTTGGAAGTGAAACACATTGGTCACAGTCTTTTCTTTTTAAACAGGCCTTTTTTATTTTGGCTATTCCCATATGCAGTGTGTCCTGTTCACTTCGTAGTCACATGATAAGCCTCTGACACTCCTCTTTCTTCTCATACTTGCTGCAAGGACCCACCAGCCCCCTTTCTCTTTTCTGGGCAGCACCTCTTGCCTGCTTTTTTGTTTCCATTTTGATGCCTCAGTGTCTGTCTGTAGACAGCTTATCATGCCTAAACATTGTTTTTTGACCTGTGAAATAGCAAATTAATGATTAATATGACTCTATATCTCATGCTTGCTCTGAAGAACTTGCTCAGGGTTTAAGAAAATCTGGGATCTCCTTTCACTTTTTCAAAGATGACTCAGTCACAAAAATTGGAAAAACAGTGAAAGCCACTAGACATAGAAGAATACCTAGATGTGAATACTTAATCCGTTCACAGCCAAATGTTATTTCTTACACTAGAAAATCTGAGTTTAGAATGACAATGTTGGAAACATTTGGCTTGTGATAGCTCAACAAAGATTATTTCTGTTCAAATTTGCAATCAAGAGTTATCTTTAATTCTCTAGGCTTTTCCCTAATACAGCTACCCTTGCTTTTCAAAAGTTTGTATTATACCTCTTTACTTTTATGCAAACCTACATTAATATCTGTTTTTGCTTTTACAGAAAAGGCAAGGTGAAAATGGCACTCAGTTTGTTTTGTGCACCCAAAGCAATGAAGCGTGGTCCTGTCAAGCTCCTTCTCCGGGGAATTAGAATCAGCATCTCAAATGCCAGCTGCCATAGCTTTGAACTTTGTCTTTGAGCCTCTGTGCTTTATCTTAATTTATTTTGTTCATCTGTTAGCAAGATGTACCTTAAGGTAATTTCTTCTTTGCTTACACCATTTTGGCTTACAAAAAGTTTCATAGGAGCAATCTACTTCTGATATGGGGTGGGGAACCTATAACCAAGAAATAACCACCACCCACTGGAGATAAGTTTTGCATAATTATGACTTAGCATATAAAAGATGAGAGTTTTCAATTAGAAATGTAGGTTAAAGGATCATACATATTCTGGCATCATTGTTTTGGTTATCTGTTAACTTACTGTCTCCCGATTCTTCCATTGGGGCAATTGACAAATCCTTATTTTCCTTTGTATATAGGAAAGTGCCTGCTAAGTCATCTCAGTCATGTCTAACTCTTTGTGACCCCATGGACTCTAGCCCGCCAGGTTCCTCTGTCCATGGGATTCTTCAGGCAAGAATACTGGAATGGGTTGCCATGCCCCGCTCCAAAGGATCTTTCTGATTCAGGGATTGAACCCGTGTCTCTTATGTCTCCTGAGCTGGAAGGTGGGTTCCTTACTACTATTGCCATCTGTAGGAAAGTAGTGAGCATGAATAAAGCAATATATATGAGAATAATCTGTGCTCTTTGGAGGACAGCTACTATTTAAAGTCAGGGTATTATTATTGGCAGTGATGAGAACCCTAAAACAGGAAGAGGCATACTGGTTAGCCCCTACCCTGAACTGCTATGAGCTTCAATAGGCTCCCATACATTTCACTGTCACAGCCATAAGGCTGACAGAAAGGCCCTCAGTTATGTGACCGTGGTGCAAAGGGTGATATTATTATTGGGGGACTATTACTGGGGAACAATGTCATGGGTAACCATATGCTGTAAAGACCTAGAAAAACATTTTAGGTTTTCATTGCCATCCTTTAGGTTCGCAGTGTTATTCCTAACAGGACAGACTGCCAGAGAGTACAATCTGAGGCATTTTCTACCTCAATTAAAAATAGAAAACTTAGTGTAAGATGTGTATGTGGGCAGAATGAATTGCCAGAACTGGCAGGACCTGTTCTTCCCTTCCTTCCTTTGTAATCTGATCTTTAGTATCTTTTCTCTTGCTTGATGGCACAAATCTAAATTCTTTGTATCTAATAGGGTCTTGAAATTCTGGACTTTGGGTCACTTTATAGGAAGTCATCTGGGTTTTAGTTTTTATCATGGCCCAGTTCAGTAAATATCACAACAGCCAATAGTATAAATATCTTTAAGCTTTGTGTTAAAATTCTTGTTTTGCTTTGCAAGCCCAATATTATCTTGTAGCAGGTGCAGATACTGTGTTTTCTGAGTTCTTAATGAACATAAATCCCTAGTGGAGATATTTTTCATTCCCTGCATTCCATTGTTCTGATAATGATGCTTATAAAATGCAGACAGATACTTCTCCAGATTGCATGACCAAGCATGTATTTCAAGAAAGGTCAATGTTCATCCGGAAATGGGAAACTGCTTATGACTTTTGTAGGTGTTCCATGTGGATATCTTTGAATAAATCAGCTAAGTAAAAGCCACTTTATTTATTGCAATCCTTTGGCATTAGTGCAGCTCATAGAAAGTGTGTCACACTGTGAAACTGTTATGTGCCCTTTTCTGTGTTCCTGAAGTCACTTAGTTTTTAAAACATAGTTTAAAATGATAATTGCTGGAAATGGGCATGATCAGGGAAGGGTTCCAGGGCAGCTTTGCAAATAAATACAGACCATTTATAAGCACACTTTTAGAAACCTGTTTCCCAGATCTATTTAAAAGATATCTGGGTGAGAGAAAAAAATTAAGCTGGTATTTTTCACCATTCATCTAGTCTGAATCATAATTTTCCAGAAGCAGGTATCTTCTTGCAAATAACAGAATGATGTCCTGATACCTCTGTCTCTCTCTCTCTGTTTCTCTTTGCTATTGATGGAAGTAACGACATGGATGTGGAATCTCTGAGACTAATGATTGTTAATACAGTTACCTTTGACACACCTTGTAAACTGCTAGACACAGTGCAAGGTCCTGTCTTTACCACTTTCTCTGGAAGGTTTAGGGAGCTGCGTATCTAAAATAAATACATGCATAATAAGCTCCTCCCAATTATTCATGAGAAGCTTGTAGGGACTGTCAGACTCTTTGAAGGAGGAGCTGGATTGCTGCTGATCTGTGTCTCCATCCTGATTGTGCTCCAGAGCAGCATCTCATGTTTCCCATTGCAGCCGGATATTTTATTGTGAATGCCTCTTTGTTGCCTAAAACTCTACATGGCTAAAGCTTAACTCTTAACTTGGTTCATGTGTTTATTCGTTACTTCACTCAATCAACTGACAAAAACAAAGTTTTTTTCCTCCCCTGTCTACCTCTCCATCCTTCTTTTCTTTAATACATTTGTGCATTTATCCAAGCAGTATATATTGTGTCCTCTCTGCAAATCTCTGAGTCTACATGTACCAAAGGACAGCACTCAGTTCTCTGTCTTCCCTCTACTGACAGAACTGTTTAAGGGCATCCTATCTAAATCTTTTTTTTCAGTCTCCCTTCTCTTTTTCGCCTCCTCTTTCCACCAACCTCCTAGTCATCCTACACATTGTTACCAAATCAATCATTTGAAAAACTTTCCTTTGACTATGTTGCTGCTGCTGCTAAGTCACTTCAGTCATGTCCGACTCTGCGCAACCCCATAGATGGCAGCCTACCAGGCTCCCTCGTCCCTGGGATTCTTCAGGCAAGAACACTGGAGTGGGTTGCCATTTCCTTCTCCAATGCAGGAAAATGAAAAGTGAAAGTGAAGTTGCTCAGTCATGTCCGACTCTTCAAGACCCCATGGACTGCAGCCCACTAGGCTCCTCCGTCCATAGGATCCTCCAGGCAAGAGTACTGGAGTGGGCTGCCATTGCCTTCTCCGTTGACGTTCAGTTCAGTTCAGTCGCTCTGTCGTGTCCGACTCTTGGCGACCCCATGAATCGCAGCATGCCAGGCCTCCCTGTCCTGCTTGGTTATAAAACACCTTCATTGGTTTTTATTTTTACAGGAAAATGGAAGTAGTTGAAGGGAAGAAGTGGGGAGAAGCACTTCTTTCCCCTCACCCTCAAGCCCGTCTGACATGTCTTTTTAGTGAATTTCCAGTTAATCTTCTTCCTAAGCTCTCTACCTGGCAGCCCAGGTGTTTAATCACTGCCTTTTGAAAAAGCCATGTGTTGTCTTCATGCTATGTTTTGCCCATCTTTTCCTTGAAAAATCACCCGCCCCCCCAACAACATTCTACCAGTACCAATTCTACTTAATTCTTCAAGATCTGTTTTAAAACACAGGTCATTCGCAAAGCTTTCCTTGATCCTCCAGGCCAGGGATTGACAATTATTTTTTTTTCTGTGAAGTGCCAGATAGTATTAATAAATATTCCAGGGTTTCTGGGCCAATCTCTGTAGCAACCATTCAACTCTGCTGTTGTGTCATGAAAGCATACATAGACAAAATGTCAAGGAATGAGTGCAGCTGTGTTCCAACAGAACAGTGGACACGGAAATTCTCAAGTGTCATGATGCATTGTTCTTCCTTTGAATTTTGTTCAATCATTTAAAAATACAGAAAGCAGTCTTAGCTTATGAACCATATAAAAACATGTAGCAGGTGACTTTGGTCTATGGACTGTAGTTTATAGATTCTTGCACTGAGCAGAGGATTCTTTCTCATATAATTCCTAATGCTAAGTTGTCCCTTAGACAACAAGGAGATCGAGCCAGTCAATTCTAAAAGAAATCAACCCTGAATACTCATTGGAAGGACTGATGCTGAAGCTGAAACTCCAATACTTTTGCCACCTGATGTGAAGAGCTGACTCATTGGAAAAGACCCTGCTTCTGGGAAAGATTGAGGGCAGGAGAAGGGGATGACAGAGAATGAGATGGTTGCATGGCATCACTGACTTGATGGACATGAGTTTTCAGCAGTCTCTGGGAAATAGTGAAGGACTTCAGTGTTTCATGGGTTTGCAAAAATTCGAGCACGACTTAGCAACTGAACAACAAGTTGTTTTATGTGCAGTGTACTTTTTCTATACTGACATGTCCTGCTTTTTAAGTATGTGTCTATTAACTTTAATCAGACTAGACTCCACGGAAGCAGGGGTTTTATTTCATAGCTCTTCCTTTATATTCAGCATCTATGACAATATCATATAATTAGTGCTCCATGAAAACATGATGATATAAGTGATTCAATCAAGCTTTGTTAGATGGGTCTTTCTGCCTCTATTTAGGTCAAAGTAAATGGGAAGTAGCACTATTTTTTATAGATAATTTGTTGCAGAATTATTATTTCCTTTGATGGGCCATGTGCAAATGTAAAATACTGCTTGTTATTATAGGAATAAATATGACGTAAGTTTACTTTTTGCCTTATAATCAGGATAGCATTAATATGAAAATATTTGCTTTCTTGGCAAATAAGATAAATTAGGAAAATAACACAACAAAATTATAACAGCAATGCTGCTACTGCTAAGTTGCTTCAGTCATGTCCGACTCTGTGTGACCCCATAGATGGCAGCCCACCAGGCTCCCCCGTCCCTGGGATTCTCCAGGCAAGAACACTGGAGTGGGTTGCCATTTCCTTCTCCAACGTATGAAGGAGTGAAAAGTGAAAGTGAAGTCACTCAGTCGTGTCCGACCCTCAGCGACCCCATGGACTGCAGCCTACCAGGCTCCTCCGTCCATGGGATTTTCCAGGCAAGAGTACTGGAGTGGGCTGCCACTGCCTTCTCAGCAATAGAAGATTGTAAAAATGTGTTTTTAGTACCAAGACAGTGAAGGTATCCTCTTTTGAGACTCCCAAGGCCACCTGGAAATCAGGATAATTCATGCTCCCCTGGGTGCATGAGTTATGGGTGGTACTGACACATTGCAGTATCTGTTGTCTTCTCCAGGCTCATTGGATGGCAGAGCTGAGCCCTCGGAAAGAGTCATCACTGTCATGGTCTTTGCAAATAATGCCAGCCTTAAGATTAAGAAACAATTGAATAAAAAAATATTTTATTTAATACCATTAGGTTAAATAGCAAGGTAGGTATTTACAGGTATAAAAACATGCCACAAAGGAAGAAAATCCAGGCATTTCTTCCTTCCATTAGTGTTATGATCCTCAGTCTCAAAAAAGTGCTACAGATACTCTTATAAGTAGTTGTGGAGATAGAATGAGTTCTGCAGTTCTTTTGGTTTTTATGTTTGTTGCTAGTTTTTCAGGCCAGCTGGCTAAGCAGGGACTATTTCTAGCCTAAAGGAAGCTCTAAGGAAGACCTTGTGATTTAGTTGCTAAGTAAGTATTTCTGCAGATGCTGTTATCTTTAGGTAATGATGCCCTACTTTACAAATGAAACTATGCATTTATTTGGGAGGAATAGTTGAATTTCTGAAATCTTGAGCTTTCTTATGTGGAATTCTGTTATTAACCACAGGTGTGTCTAAAGAATGGCTCTCATGTGTAAAGTATTGGCCTGAATGGTGTGCAAATTTCTCTCTGGCTTTATGACTTCACTTGTGTTTGGGTGCCAATGAGGAGTGACAATATCCTGGTTTCCCAGCCAGAATGGAGGAAAGATTTCCTAGTCTAGATTGTAGAGGGTGGAACGTCCAACACTCGTGAGGTACAGAAGGAGACTCCCTTCAGATATAACAGAAAGTCGCATATTGAAACATGGATAACCTGGTCCCTTTTCATATGCACTTCCTGTTTTTGTGAAATCTTTGCTTGTGAAAGGACATAATAAACTTTGATTTGTCACCAGTGGTTATAATACTTCAAATAACTCAGATTACTTTGGGTTAAGCAGGATTGAAAAGCATTACTTCCCCGAAGGAGCAAATCATAAAAGGTTTATTTTTAATTGCTCACTCGCCCTCTTTGCTGGAACTAGTTTCGGGTTCTTGTTCTCCTTCTTCTTTTCTTTTGAAATCCTATTTTCCACTATATATTAAAGTTATAATAAAGTTATATTAAGGTTATAAGTGGTTTGTAGATTGTTTAATCCAGACAAACATGACTTCCATGGCTCTCGATTGTTCTGACCACATTCGTACAGCAGTAATGACCATCTTGGCCTCTACGGCATGTTGTGGGAATATGTGCATGGTTTGGGTGTTAGACTTATTTTAAAATACTAATTCCACTGTTGGCTGGTCAGAGTAAGCTGGGAAAATCATTTAACCTCCCTCACAGCCTTAGTTTCTTAAGTTTTTTTAAGACTAAAATAAAAATTTTTTTTAATTTAAAAATTCTATTTGTAGAGCATGTCAATAATGTAACACCCTATGTAACTCAGAGTAGGAATACAATAAACATTACTTTCTGGCTCCATATATCCTCATCTAGGTCTTTTTGTTGTTATTGTCTGCTGTTGTGGTGATGGTCTGGCAACTGGGTAATTTCTGATTTTGCAGGACTCTAATAATATTTTACAATGAGATACACTTCCAAGAATCTCAGAATTGTTACTGGATTGTATACTATACTCCAACTCATTCCCTTCCTCCCCCTGACCCATTGCTACCAAAAGGTGAAGCAAATAGCAATTCTTTTGCACGTTTTTTTTTACAAAGGGAAAACTAAACTAAAAAGCAGTTAAATTGCAAATTGCAGAGAGGAAATGGAGAAGGTAGTATAGGACCTGGAATTCTTGGTTTGGCATGGTGCTGTGATAAGCACTATTAGATCATGCTCTTTGCTTGGAATGTCTTATCTATTTTGTGTAAGTATCCATAGAGATGGTTTTGCTTTAAAAAAAATCTCACAGAAGGTTTTTTAGGAAGCTATAATTTTCTACTGTATGATATGCTGTGCTTCAGCATAGAAGTACACCCATGGCTGATTCATGTCAATGTATGGCAAAAACCACTACAATATTTTAAAGTAATTAGCCTCCAATTAGAATAAATAAATTAATTAAAAAAATAAAATGGTTAAATAAGACTTCCAAAACCTATTAAAGCATAGTACTTGATACCAGCCCTTTTCAATCTTAAAGTCCAAATTGAAATTTCATTTAGTGTAAGTGAATTTTAGCTGTTTTGCATAATATCTGACTAGTTTTGCACATTATCTGACTAGTGATCATTTTCAGCCTTTATAAATCTTGATTTTTAAAGTCTCAGTTTCTTGAAAATTTTGGATGTGAATCCATCTGAACAAAAACTACAAAAAGTTTTCCAATTGGCTTAAGATAATAATCCAGTTTCTTTGACAAATAAATGTAGAGTACACAGTTAACTTGACAAAGTTTGATAAACAATGTTGAAATGTAGTGAAATGCCTTCACAATTTCTTTCTTTTTTGTTTTTATTAGGGTTTTCTTATAAATAAATAAATCACATTAGTACTGAGAAGATATGCTCTCATTTAATAACTGGGAACAAAAATGAACTTTAGGAGTTTAAATTGAAAAAATATTTTGCTAAAAATTTTCCTAATTTATGTAATCTTCTTCATATGACATTCATTCTCAATTGTATAAGAATGAAAATACCATTTGAGACCATTGCCACCATATCTGTTATGGGCTCAGTTTTATCCCTTGAAATTCATATATTGAAATCCTAACTCTCAGTACCTCAGAATGTGGTTGTATTTGAAGACAACCACAGAGACACCTGGGGACTCAGAGACATAATTAAGGTAAAATGAGGCAAGGGGCCCTAATTTAATATAACTGTGGTCCTTGAAACAACAAGAGATTAGGACAAACACACACACACGCACAAAAGATTGTGTAAAGTACAGGGAGTACGTGGGGATATACAAGCCAAAGAGAGAAGTCTCAGAGGAAATCAACGCTGCTAACATGCTGATCTCTAAATTAGTAAGAAACTAAACTTTTATTGTTCAGATCACCCTATGTGAGGTGCTTGTTTTAGTAGCCCAGCCCTTACCAACTTATATAACATCTCAAATTTAGAAATAATATTGGCTGGTAGAGCAAAATTTCCCTTGAATCGTTGTTTCTGTAAAAATTCCCTTTATTCTGTTTCTAATACCACCAAAGTGTGACTGGTAAGTCTTTTGTATGTAAATACATTAAAATATCTTTTACAGACAAGTATTTTATAATTCTGACTTGAGAAACCATCTTGACCTTTTCCTTCAATTTTAATGAATTAATGAGATCTTCCTGAATAATCTATCTGAGATAATTTTTACAGAATTGGTTCTAGGCAACATCTTCCATATTTAGTCAATTCATATGTCTTATTGCTTTTACCATCTTTGTCATAAAATACAGTATTTTATTATCTTATTTTTTCCTTCCAATTTCACTACCCTGGGCTTCCCTTGTGGCTCAGCTGGTAAAGAATCTGTCTGCAATGCTGGAAACCTGGGTTCGATCCCTGGGTTAGGAAGATCCCCTGGAGAAGGGAAGGGCTACCCACTCCAGTATTCTAGCCTGGAGAAATCCATGAACTGTATAGTCCATGGGGTCACAAAGAATCAGACACGACTGAGTGGCTTTCACTTTCACTTTTCACTTTCAGTGAAGACGCTAATGTTTGTCTGGGCTCATATAAAAACTTCTCAAATGCCCTCCCCTCTAGGCTCTATCTCCATGTTAAGATTATAACATGAAACTTTTCTCATGGCAGATTTCTTCAATAGTTTCCCATTATCTCCAAAATAAAATCTTAACTCCTTTCACAACAGTAGCATGTGCTTCATGATGTAGCCTCTGCATACTTGTTCTGCTTTGTGTTTATTCCCACTTTCCCAAGCTCAACTCTGATTTTACTAATATTTCCTGTAGATTCTAGAATGTATCACACTTAAAAAAAATGACTCTGTGTCTTCACATATGTTCTTCCCACAGAATGTAATGTTTCCTCATTATTTTCTGACATCTAATTCTTCAAACGTTAGCTCAAATAACATTTCATCTCTTGGTAAACTCAAGTGTGCCTTCTATGCTCCCTTGCACATGTGCTAAGTTGCTTCAGTCACGTCTGACTCTTTGTGACATGATAGACTATAGAGCTCCAGGCTCCTCTGTTCATGAGATTCTCCAGGCAAGAATACTGGAGTGGGTTGCCATTTCCTTCTCATGGGGATCTTTCTGACCCAGGGTTCGAACCTATGGTTCTTACCTCTCCTGCCTTGGCATATGAGTTCTTTAACGTTAGCACCACCTGGGACATCCTGACAAACTGTTTCCAGCTCCTTGTTCATCTCCACACTCAGTTCAGTTCAGTTGAGTCTCTCAGTTGTGTCCGACTCTTTGCGACCCCATGAATCACAGCACGCCTGGCCTCCCTGTCCATCACCAACTCCCGGAGTTCACTCAAACTCATGTTCATCGAGTCGGTGATGCCATCCAGCCATCTCATCCTCTGTCGTCCCCTTCTTCTCCTGCCCCCAATCCCTCCCAGCATCAGAGTCTTTTCCAATGAGTCAGCTCTTCCCATGAGGTGGCCAAAGTACTGGAGTTTCAGCTTTAGCATCAGTCCTTCCAAAGAAATCCCAGGGTTGATCTCCTTCAGAATGGACTGGTTGGATCTCCTTGCAGTCCAAGGGACTCTCAAGAGTCTTCTCCAACACCACAGTTCAAAAGCATCAATTCTTTGGCACTCAGCCTTCTTCACAGTCCAACTCTCACATCCATACATGACTACTGGAAAAACCATAGCCTTGACTAGATGGACCTTAGTCGGCAAAGTAATGTCTCTGCTTTTAAATATACTATCTAGGTTGCTCATAACCTTTCTTCCAAGGAGTAAGCGTCTTTTAATTTCATGGCTGCAATCACCATAGGCAGTGATTTTGGAGCCCCCCAAAATAAAAGTCTGACACCGTTTCCACTGTTTCCCCATCTATTTCCCATGAAGTGATGGGACCAGATGCCATGATCTTCGTTTTCTGAATGTTGAGCTTTAAGCCAACTTTTTCACTCTCCTCTTTTACTTTCGTCAAGAGGCTTTTTAGCTCCTCTTCACTTTCTGCCATAAGGGTGGTGTCATCTGCATATCTGAGGTTATTGATATTTCTCCCAGCAATCTTGATTCCAGCTTGTGTTTCTTCCAGTCCAGCATTTCTCATGATGTACTCTGCATATAAGTTAAATAAGCAGGGTGACAATATACAGCCTTGACGTACTCCTTTTCCTATTTGGAACCAGTCTGTTGTTCCATGTCCAGTTCTAACTGTTGCTTCCTGGCCTGCACACTAGATCAATGAATCTCCATGTGTATCTACTCAGTCCCTGGTACTATGCTTTCATGGTGAAAGGACTCAATAACTATTTAAGTGATTACAAGGGTAAAGTGGGTTATGGCCTTATATAGTTGTTCAAAAAATTTTAAGAATGCTCTACTTTCATACAAAGTCTTTATGGAGATGACCATAATGGAAAATCATTTCAATACAGTCAATTTTCTCTGTAGGTACAATATAATATAACTGAGGGTTGTATCACACAATAAAGGCAATACCAGGTAAACCATAGTTTTAATCACATGGGCAAAGCAAAGATATGACAATTAAAAATAGATATAATCAATAAACATTATGCTCTAAGTTCTATAATATGAATATATGCATTCTAGATATAATGTAATTTAATGTGATAAAAGGTAAATATAAGTATGACATTAGTCAATTTTCTGAATCTTCTAAAATGGATTTAAAGCTCTTTGAAAACATATAGCAGCAGTGTATTAGAATGAAATTCTAAAACTATATACTTGAAGTTAACTTGATAGTAATATCAAGCATTAACAAAGCATTTAATGCTAATCGACATTTTTTGTTTCCTTAAAATAACTTATTTTATAATTAGTGTGAAATGGGCCTACATTTCTGTGAATAGTGTATGAATTTCCCATGCACATCTGTGGGTATACAAATTTAAGAACATGTTTGAAAGCAATTTAGCTTTGTGTTTCCAGATTATTTAAAATTTTCACAGTATTTGACTTTGAAATTCTAGAAGCTGATCTTAAGAAACAAATCAGATTTTTAAAAAAGCTTCATGAACAAACATTTACCATAGCACTGATGAAAAAAATAAATAAAGGGCTGTTAAGAAAACATGGTACATTGGAAGAGAACATTTTGCTGTCACTTAACTTTACAGTAGCCTGGTGAAATATTAGTGTCAAAATAGTGAAAAGTGGGAAAGAAAACTATGCTTAAAACAAGATCACAATTAATGATATTAAAATATGCCAGAGAACAAACACACCCAAAGTTAGTAGAAAGAAGGAAATAACAAAGATCAGACCATAAGTAGAAATAAAAAGACAGTAGAAAAGATCAATGAAATTAAGAGTTGGCTTTTTGGAAGGATAAACAAAACTGACAAACTTTAACTAAATCACCAAATAAAAGGGACAGATGACTCAAATAAATAAAATCAAAACTGAAAGAGGAGATGTTACAACTGATACCACAGAAATACAAAGAATTATAAGAGGCTGCTATGAATAATTATATATCAACAAGCTAAATAACCTAGAAGAAATGAATAAGTTCCTAGAAACATGCAATATACCAAGATGAATCATGAATAGAAAATCTGAAAAGAACGCTTACTTGTAAGAAGATTCAATCAGTAATCAAAAGCCCTCCCAACCAAGAAAAGTCCAGGGCCAGATGGATTCACCAGTAAGATCTATCAAACATTTAAGGAATAATGATCATCAACCTTTCTCAAACTATTCCAAAAAGGAAAGAGAGGAGGGATCACTTTCAAACTCATTTTATGAGACTAGCATTACCCTCTTACCAAAACCAGACAAGGATACCACAAGAAAATTACAGACCAATATCCCTGATGGACATAGATATGAAAATCCTCAACAAAATATTAGCAAACTGAATTTAATGACATGTTAAAAGGAGCATACACTATGATCAAGTGAAATTTATTTTAGGGTATTCAATCAGAAAGCCTTCCTAAGTGAACAATGCAAAGAAATAGAGGAAAACAAGAGAATGGGAAAGACTAGAGAGCTCTTCAAGAAAATTCGAGATACCAAGGGAACAATACAGGCAAAGATGG
The DNA here is from genome assembly GCF_001704415.2 of Capra hircus. NCBI lineage: Eukaryota > Metazoa > Chordata > Mammalia > Artiodactyla > Bovidae > Capra > Capra hircus. The sequence continues at coordinate 23,796,763 of NC_030814.1, forward strand.
GCACAATAAAGAACAGAGACCTTATGGACCTAACAGATACCTAGCAGAAGCTAAACAAATACTTAAACAGATTTCTAACAGTACCTAGCAGAAGATACTAAGAAGAGGTGGCAAGAATATACAGAAAGAATCATATAAAAAAGATCTTAATGACCCAGATAATCACGATGGTGGGATCACTCACCTAGAGCCAGACATCTTGGAGTGTGAAGTCAAGTGGGCCTTAGGAAGCATCACTATGAGCAAAGCTAGTGGGGGTGATGGAATTCCAGCTGAGCTATTTCATATCCTTAAAGATGACACTGTTAAAGTGCTGCACTCAATATACCAGCATATTTGGAAAACTCAGCAGTGGCCGCAGGACTGGAAAAAGTCAGTTTTCATCCCAGTCCCGAAGAAGAGCAATGTCAAAGAATGTTTAAACTACCACACAACTGCACTCATTTCACATGCTAGCAAAGTAATGCTCAAAAGTCTCCAAGCTAGGCATCAATAGTATGTGAACTGAGAACTCCCAATGTTCAAGCTGGATTTAGAAAAGGCAGAGGAACCAGAGATCAAATTGCCAACATCCATTAGATCATAGAAAAAGAAGAATTCCAGAAAAAACATCTACTTCTGCTTCATTGACTACACTAAAGCTTTTAACTGTGTGGATCACAACAAACTGTGGAAAATTCTTCAAGAGATGTAATGCCAGACCACCTTTCCTGCCTCCTGTGAAACCTGCATGCAGGTCAAGAATCAACAGTTAGAACCAGACACGGAACAATGGACTGGTTTCAAATTGGGAAAGGAATATGTCAAGACTGTATATTGTCACTCTGCTTGTTTAACTTCTATGCAGAGTACATCATGCAAAATGCTGGACTGGATGAAGCACAAATTGGAATCAAGATTGCAGGGAAACATATCAATAACCCCAGATAAGCAGATGACACCACCCTTATGGCTTAATGTGAAGAGGAACTAAAGAGCCTCTTGATGAAAGCGAAAGAGGAGAGTAAAAATCTGGCTTGAAACTCAACATTCAGAAAACTAAGATCATGGCATCCAGTTCCATCACTTCATGGCAAATAGATGGGGAAACAATGGAATTAGTGACACACTTTATCTTCTTGGGCTCCAAAATCACTGCTGATGGTGACTGCAGCCATGAAATAAAAGACACTTGGTCCTTGGAAGAAAAGCTATGACAAACCTAGAGTGTAGTAGAAACACAGAGACATTACTTTGCGAACAAAGGTCTGCATAGTCAAAGTTACGGTTTTTCAAATAGTCATGTATGGCTGTGAGAGTTGGACCATAAGCAACGCTGAGTGCCAAAGAGTGATGCTTTTGAACTATTCTATTGGAGAAGACTCTTGCTGTCCCTTGGACAGCAAGGAGATCAAACCAGTCAATCCTAAAGGAAATTGGTTCTGAATATTCACTGGAAGGACTGCTGCTGAAGCTGATGCTCCAATACTTTGGCCACCTGATGTGAAGAGCTAATTCATTGGAAAAGACCCTGATGCCAGGAAAGATTGAAGGCAGGAGGAGAAGGGGACGACAGAGGATGAGATGGTTGGACGGCATCACCGATTTACTCAATGGACATGAGTTTGAGAAAGCTCCAGGAGTTGGTAAGTGACAGGGAAGCCTGGCATGCTGCAGTCCTTGGGGTCACAAAAAATCAGGCATGACAGAGCCCTGAACAGAAGCAGTTTGATGACTTATTCACTTAATATGTCTTAAAAATTACTTCATATACTAAAGTTACAATTCTAACTCATTTAAAAGAATAACTACATGCTATTAAAAGACACTTACTCCTTGGAAGAAAAGTTATGACCAACCTAGATAGCACATTCAAAAGCAGAGACATTACTTTGCCAACAAAGGTTAACCTAGTCAAGGCTATGGTTTTTCCTGTGGTCATGTATGGATGTGAGAGTTGGACTGAGAAGAAGGCTGAGCGCCGAAGAATTGATGCATTTGAACTGTGGTTTTGGAGAAGACTCTTGAGAGTCCCTTGGACTGCAAGGAGATCCAACCAGTCCATTCTGAAGGAGACCAACCCTGGGATTTCTTTGGAAGGAATGATGCTAAAGCTGAAACTCCAGTACTTTGGCCACCTCATGCGAAGAGTTGACTCATTGAAAAAGACTCTGATGCTGGGAGGGATTGGGGACAGGAGGAGATGGGGACGACAGAGGATGAGATGGCTGGATGGCATCACTGACTTGATGGACATGAGTCTGAGTGAACTCAGGGAGTTGGTGATGGACAGGGAGGCCTGGCGTGCTGCGATTCATGGGGTCGCAAAGAGTCGGACATGACTGAGCAACTGAACTGAACTGAACTGAACTCCATTCCTCCGTGTCTGAGTGATAAAAGAATCTGCCTGTCGATGCAGGAGACCCCAGAGATGCAAGTTTGATACCAGGGTGGGGAAAATCCCCTGGAGAAGGAAATGGCAATGCCCTTGTTTTCTTGGCTGGGAAATCCCATGGACAGAGGAGCCCTGCCGCTACAGTCCACGGGGTAACAAATGAGTCAGATATGACTTAGTGACTAAACAACAACAATTATATGTACTTTACTATTATATGGATACAGTAATTTATTTTGTGTATTCAGTACCCTATCACCAGACATTGTTTCCATCCTTTTCAGAAATAAACATTTATAGCAATCAACGGTTTTATTTTTACATATATCTTTGTACCCAGATGGATGTATTTCAATAGGACAAGTTCCCAGATGCACTGTTGCAGTTTTAAATTTTTACGAACATTAATTGTGATAGATATTGACAAGTTCCCTTCATACAGTTTTTATTAGAATATTTAAATTGGAAAATGAATTGACTTCCTTTACTATGTTTGCTCTTTCAAAATTAATGCTGATACCACTAATTTGTCGTTGGGCTTAGGTGACTTTACATTTATTTATTTTGTTTTTCCAAAATAGATTTAAAAGTTCTTGAAGTCTGCTACAGTGTCTTCCATATTTGGATATTTTTAATGCTAAGAAATAAGGGACGTCTTTAGGCAAGTCCCATCTAAAACTCATCTAACTGATAACTTGAAATATTTGGCATTAATACTTAATTATCACAGTTAATAGATAATCTCTTTGTTAGTGTCCATTTGCTCCTCATATCAGGGAGTTATCGAAAAACTCAGCATTTGAATGTAATTGGAAAATGAATAAATAATACAAATCATTATTTTTTATATGATATCACATGCAATGTTGCTTTTATATTATTACTAATTTTGTTTTTGAAGACTGTGTCTGTATCAAATCAAAGAATAAATAGATTTTTTTGCTTCATCAGTCCTCTGGGCACAGCAGGTCCTGAGCATCTTGCTCTAGAATGTTGCATCACTAATTCCAAACATCAAAATAAAGAACACTGAGGATATCCCCATCCTATAGTCCATGGGGGCTAGTAACCTCTTTTACTAATAGGAACATTAAATTGCTACCCAGAACCTGTTTGCCTGTGTTAAGGCAACAGGAAGCATATTATTGAAGACACTACAGGTTCCTGTAGGGAGAAGTGTCTGTACTGAGTGGGCAAGCTGGGTGTAAGTTCAGTAATATCCTGGGTGTTTCACAAGTTGTTTGTATTCAAATACTTCTTCTCAGTTTCAGATCCTCAGCTATTTTATTGAGTGAAAGTCTTGAACTGAAAAGGTTCAAGAAAAAATATTGTTTCTTTATGTCTCAGGAAATGTTTATGCTGTCTTAGGTCATCTGTGAACAAATCTGATAAAATCTTTTTCTTCCTGTGATATTTTATACAAGGACACAGCAGTTGTGTTATTAGATGTGACTAATTTTGACAAATTCTATTAGATTTGTATCACTAGTTTATGTATACTCATAGCCTTTCATGAATGATCACTGTTTTTGGTCTAAAAAGATGGCCTATTTTGGGACTTCCTGGTGGTCCAGAGGCTAGACTCTGCACTCCCAATGTAGGGGACTTGGGTTCAATCCCTGGTCAGGGAATTAGATCCCATATGCTGCAACAAAGATTTGAGTTCTCGCATGCCACGACTAAGACCCGGTGCAGCCAAATTAATTAATTAATTTTAAAAAGATGGTCTATTTTTAGCCTTTGTATAGGTACATTCCTGTTTTTGTGACAGAAAAGTACCCGAAAAGTATCAGTCTTGAATAATAACTATCAGAAATCTGTTTGGTTTTAGTGTTACCATCACTGTCTTCATTTAATGTAAAAAAGTGGAAATTTAGTTTTCACTGTAATTTCTGATTAAAAAAGTAACAAAAAATTTCTGTTAAAAAACAAAAAAATTGAAGATTGATATTTGAAAAGGTTTAGTCTTTTAAAAATATTATTTACTTTGTTTATCTATATCTCCTAAAGATATACATTAATTTTCTTCTCTAGAATTTGTCTTTTCAAGTTGGATTCTTACCCTTCTCTGCAACAGAGAAATTTAAAAAAAAAAACCCTATAAGAATTGTGTTGTGATTTGAGTACAAGTAGATGAGCAGAGGGGCAAATGGTATATACTATAAAAAATGAACTTAAAAATATAAATGCAGCTTTGTTTGTGATGGCAGTTAATGCAATTATTTTAACTATGAAGGTTTGGTTATTATAATAAACTAAAAACCATTTTAAATCATTTTAGAGAAAATCCAATCTCTCCTTGTGTAGATGCAGGCTGTATTATTAGAGTCTGAAAATCAGGCTTCGGGGTTCACATTTAGTGGTGACTGGGACAGAGTGTCATTTGGTGGCACTCCAGGGCAAGTAGCCTCAGGGTGTCACAACAGGACATGTTGGCTCAGGAAGGTGGGATCATTCTAAACAACACCTCTGGAAAGTTGGCTTTCTAATGAGAACGTAGCTACTTGAAGAAGCACTTGGCTAAGTGACAACAGATCTCTCTGCTATTGTAGTTTCTTTTTCCCTGACAGCATTTAGAACACAACCACTTACATTTAGCAAGTTTTCACTATAAATAAAAATGAGGGGGAAATGCAGAGAAACAGTGGCAAATATGTGGTTAAAAGAATCATTTAGCTATAATGGACATGTCAGATGTGGGTAATATTTACAAAAAAAAATTGAATGATATACATTCAGAATTGAGGAAACGTTTCTGATATACATGTGTCAGAATTGGCTCTATGATACACTGGCGGTTTAAAAGTGTTTCCTGAATTGAAGGCTGTCAGATTCTGCTCCAAAACCAATATAAAAAGACTGTCTTAATGATGGTTTCTATCCCTCTTGCAATTGTTGTTGTTTAGTCACTAAGCAGTGTCCAAATCTTTCGTGACCTCATGGACTGTAGCCCACCAGGCCATGGGATTTCCTAGGCAAGAATAACTGAGTGGGTTGCCATTTTCTTTTCCAAGGGGTCTTCTCAACCCAGGGATTGAACTTTCGTCTCCTGCATTGCAGGTGGATTCTTTACCACTGAGCCACCTAAGAAGCCTGTATCCTACTTGCAAAGACCCTATCAAATAAGGATCAATAAACTTTCCACAAAAGTACCACAAATAAGTACAAATACTGCTCAGAGACTTGCAGAAAACATTCATTTATTCAATAAACATTTGTTAAGGTCTAGGTGATATGATGAAGAACAAGACTAATAAGATCCTTCCTTTTATCAAAATAATCAAGCATATATATTCATTCAGATAGTATTAAGTTCTATGGAGATAATAAAGCAGGGTGACGTGCTAGAAATACCTGGCATGTGGGTTTCATGGGGAAGGAAATTATTTAGGGAAGTTATCCTAGATAAGGAGACTTTGGGGCTAAAATATAAATGATAAGAAGGAATCAACCACATAAAGATTTGGAGGAAGAATATTCCAGACGCAGAAATAGCAGCTGGATAGTCCTTGCAATGTGAATCTTCAAACAGAAGAAAGCAAGCCAGACTATCAGAGGCAGTGTGGTGGAGGATGAGGTCAGAGAGCTAGTGAGAGCTCCTGACTACACCTGGCCTAGAAATCACCATAGATTCGACTTTTATTCTAAGTACAACAGGAAGCCACTGGAAATTCTAAGCAAAGGAGTGAAATAATATTCATAATTAAAATGGTCATTGCTTCTACAACTGAAAAATTACCTGGTGCATAATTGGATGAAGACCAAACAGCATAAGGACAAACAGGATACATTTTGGGAGCAGAGTTTACTTGCTGAGAGTTCAGATAAAAAGTATGAGGCAAAGAGAGAAATCATCTATCCTTTCTAGGATTTTGCCCTGAGCAGCTGTCTAGATGGAAGCACATTTACTGAGAGGAGATTGGGGAGACCAGTTTGCAGGGGAGGAAATGAGATGTTCCATTTTAGACATATTAGCTCAAGATGTCTGTTAGATATCTAAGTGGCTCTTGAATATGTCTGTCTGCAGTCTCAGGAAACTCAAGAGCTGTGTGGGTAATCCACACTGTTCCCTTGTTCTTACCTTCCTGCATATTCCTATATTGAGCTTGAGGGAACAATAGAAAAAATTCACCTGTTCATTCATTCAACAATTGATACACTGATAGTTTAAAAGAGTTTCCTGAAGCAAGGGCTATCAGATTCTGCTCCAAAACCACTATAAAAAAGACTCTGTCTCAATCATAGTTTATATCCTACTTGCAGAGACCCTATCAAATAAGAACCAATGAATACTTCCCCCCAAATACCAGGAACAAGTACAAATACTGCTCAGGGACAGTATTTCTATCTATTAAGCACCTATGCCACAGACATCCACGTCATGCACTGTTCTAGCGGATGTGAACAGGGTAATAAATAAGATGAAGTTGTATTTTGTATTAAACTTTTCCCCTTTCAGGTTTGGTTTCAAGAGTGTGGGTGAAAAATAGTTGACTCATTTCCGCTCTTTACTGGCGAGTGTAAGGCTGGCGGTCAGTTTGGTCTCTGTTGCTTCACATCACTCTGGTATTCAGTAGAAACATTCAGAAACTGCTTAGCCTGAGTGCACAATGTCACCTGCCAAATTTCACTAGTAATGGATACAAAATGAAGGGTACTATTTAATATATATTTCCTCTCACTTATTCATCTTATCTTTTCATTCTTCAATAAAATAAATGTCTTTGAAATTCTGATGATTATTAGAAGTGGTTAGATATAGAAACAATTCAGTTTAAGTCTGCCAAAGAAGCACCAAAATATTTCTGAGTAATTGGTTATTTCAGCCTTCACAGAATTTTATTAGCAGCAGATCAAGATTTCTGAAACTAAGAAATTACCTGGTACTTTTCTAAAAGATTTTGAGGCCATTTGTTTAATGAAGGACTATGTCTGTTTTCCTTCTACAGAATTCCAAACCAAAGACAGAAGCAGAGACTAAAACAACAAAACAAAAACAAAACTTTTATTTGTGTTTTCACTAATTCTGATCCTAACTAAATGAGAGGCAAATCAAATTTGAGACCATTAAATAATACAGTCCACCTGATGGCTCAGATTCACTTAATATTCCTTACCTTCTCACCCTTCCTTAAAACTGGTTCCTCCAGTTTCCCTCTGAATGATGCTATCATCAGAATGAGCTGTGCCAAACTGACATTACTGTGTACTGCAGTCACGGTCTGGTTTCCTGTCTAATGAAGAAGTCTTTCATGGTGGGTCATAGTACTAACTTTAGTCAGTTACACTAGGATTTGAATTCTGGCACTGCAATTCCCTGGCTAGATGACCTTGGGCAAGTCTGTTATTGTCTCTGCACCTGAATTTCCTCATCTCTGTTTATGTGTGAGACATAAACGAGCTTCTCCAAGCCACAGGGATCATCACAGAGTAGGCATTTGTTCACACACTCCACAAATATTTAGGTGCTCCGGGATAAAGTAGAAACAAATTAGACAAAGCCTGTGCCTTTGTGGATCTTTTATTTGGGCACTTTAGAACCTCAATCCCCTTTGTCATTTCCTTTCTTTCCAGGATGGCTTTAGGCAAAATAATAATATAGGGAAAAGATGGGTATTTTATCGTATTCTTCCCTTTGTGTGTCATGACTGAAGTGTATATGGCCTAACTCGAGTTCCATCCATTCACCACTAAGGCAGAAACTACACAGTGGGTCTCTGTTCACTGTTGCTCACCCCACCTTAGCAAGACTCATCTGCTTAGTCTCCGCTTACTCCCTCCCTTCTCAGTCACACAAGGCAGTCGAACAGAGTTTCTCATCGCTGATACAGACCTAATATATTACTCACTTGAGAGTTTTGCTTAGTCTCCCCAATATAGATCTCTAGAAGTATAGTGTTGTAACTTGTGGAATACATGAGACAGTAGAGGGTTATGGAGATACTGTTCTGTCTGATTGTTGACAGAATATCATGTTTTACTTCTTTTTTAAATTTAAATTTATTTATTTTTTATTTATTTATTTTTAATTTAAATTTCTTTATTTTAATTGGAGGCTAATCACTTTACAATATTGTGTTGGTTTTGCCATACATCAACATGAATCTGCCACAGGTGTACACGTCTTCCGCATCCTGACCCCCCCTCCCATATACCATTTATTTATTTTTTAACTGAAGGATAACTGCTTTACAGAATTGTGTTGGTTTCTGCCAAACATCACATGTTTTGTTTATTGAACCTGTGAAATGACTTTCTTTCCTTCCCATACTTTCCCCTTTTCTTTCCACACTTTCCCCATGCTTTTCTACCTTTATCCCTTTCTCTGATGTTTATATCACTGATTTCACACAAAATATATCCTAAAACCAACTTAACTACCATGTCTTCCTCTGACTTTCTCATGCATGCATGCTAAGTTGTGTCAGTCATGTCCACCTCTTGGTGACCCCACGGACCCCACCAGGCTTCTCTGTCCATGGGATTCTCCAGGCAAGAATACTGGAGTGGGTTGCCAAGCGCTCCTCCAGGGGATCTTCCCAACTCAGGGACTGAACCCATGTCCCCTGCATCTCCTGCACTGGCAGGTGGCTTCTTTACCACTAGCGCCACCTAGGAAGCCCCTGAGCTTCTCAGTTGCCAGAAATCTCCCTCTCTACCTCTCTGGCCAGTCTTCCCATACTGTTCACTTACTTGTTATTTCTTCCTTACCTCTCTGCATCCACCAACTTCATTAAGACACGTGTGAATGTATGGGGATAAAATCCAAGTTAGCCTTTCAGAGGTTGAGCAAGGCCCTTCCCTCCTTCCTTCCCTTTCTTTATTTCTTCAAAATATGTTTTAAAAACCTAAAACTAAAATTTAATATTATAAAAAATAATATCTTAATATATAAGTTGTGATGTAGTAATTGTTATTTATAAAAAATTATTTGGGTTTTTATTTAAAAATAATTTGTGATACACTATAAGTATCTGGTAATGGGATATTACAGTTTTTTGATAAATGAAGTTGTAAATGTATCTCAAAGACTACAGGTATAGTTCTGAGAGATTATTAGAAGTTTATTTTGAGGCTTTATTGAGTGAGACCCAGGCTTAGTGATTCTTTACTCCACACCCCACGATATATCCTGCATGTGGTATCAGATGTAGATAAAAAATCAGTAAGTAAAATGTTAGTTGGATGAAAAATGAGGGAGATTACAGGAAGATGAAAAGATACTGGGGTAGAATTCTGGGGAAGGGCTGAGATAGTTTTGGGTGATGGTGTTTGTATTAGCTCAGAGTGTAGGTGTGTTTTGGGGTTTCATAGAATCAGGGAGGCAAAGAACGAAGAGACCTAGAAAGAAGGTCTCCCCATCAAAAATTGGATTTTGGATTTTTTTTTAGTGATGGAGGAAGGGTATCAAAGGGAGGACCTATTAAGAACACAAAAAAGAGATTTAAGAACTTAACATCTTTGGTAGATCTGCTTTGGAGCATCTCTGTCCATCAACCCTTCCTTTGAGACTCTGTTCTTTATATAGCATGGGTAATAAACAGTCCCAAGTAACCGGTGACCACCTTGCCAGAAAGCTGGTCTGTAAAGAGGAGGAAGGGGACAGAGAAATTGTGCAGAGAGAAGTAAAAACTAGCAAAGTGATGTCTCTGCTTTTTAATACACTGCTTCTGTTTGTCATAGCAATTCTTCCAAAGAGCAAGTGTCTTTTACTTTGTGGTGAATCTCAAGAGATGAAATAAATTGTCTCAGGTCCTTGATGACTTCAGTTTCACTGAATCCTCCTGGTTCTTTGCAATGGATTCTGTGTCTAAATAGCATTATTTTAAGCTCCCTTGCTTTATAATCTGCAAGTGAGTGTATTCTGCAATGAAAAGGATCCTGATTAATGCAATTTAAGTTGTTGAATATTGGTGGTCTCTTCTTGCCCCAGGAACCTAAGCTCTTAGGCATAGATATTTGTTTTGTTTTGTTTTGTTCAGTCGCTCAGTCATGTCTGACTCTTGCGACCTCATGGACTGCAGCACGCCAGGCTTCCCTGTCCTTCACCGTCTCCCACTCAAACTCATGTCCACTGAAGCGGTGATGCCATCCAACCATCTCATCCTCTGTTGTCTGCTTCTCTTCCTGTCTTTACAGCATCACAGTATTTTCCAGTGAGTTAGCTCTTTGCATCCGATGGCCAAGGTATTGGAGTTTCAGCTTCAACATCAGTCCTTCCAATGAATATTCAGGGTTACTTTCCTTTAGGATTGATGGACGGGTTTGATCTCCTTGTAGTTCAAGACACTCTCAAGAGTCTTCTCCAACACAACAGTTCAAAAGCATCAGTTCTTCAGTGCTCAGCTTTCTTTATGGTCCTAGCCTCACATCCACACATGACTAATGGAAAAACCATAGTTTTGACTAGACAGACCTTTGTCAGCAAAGTGATGTCTCTGCTTTTTAATACACTGCTTATGTTTGTCATAGCAATTCTTCCAAAGAGCAAGTGTCTTTTATTTTATGGCTGCAGTCACCATCGGCAGTGATTTTGGAGTCCAAGAACATAAAGTGTGTCACTGTTTCCATTGTTTTCCCATCTACGTGCCGTGAAGTGATGGAACCATATGCCATGATCTTCATTTTTTAAATGTTGAGTTTTAAGCCAACTTTTTCACTGTCCTCTTTCACCTTCATGAAGAGGCTCTTCAGTTCCTCTTTGCTTTCTGCCATAAGGGTGGTGTCATCTTCATATCTGAGGCTAGTGATATTTCTCCTGGCAGTCTTGATTCTAGCTTGTGTTTCATCCAGTCTGGCATTTCTCATGATGTACTCTGCAAATAAATTAAATAAGCAGGGTGAAAATGTACAGTCTTGATGTATTCCTTTCCCAATTTGGAACCAGTATATTGTTCCATGTCCAGTTCTATCTGTTGCTTCTTGACTGGCATGCAGGTTTCCCAGGAGGCAGGGAAGGTGGTCTGGTATTCCCATCTCTTGAAGAATTTTCCACAGTTTATTGTGATCCACAGAGTCAAAAGCTTTAGAGTAGTCAGTGAAGCAGAAGTGATTTTTTCTGGAACTCTCTTACTTTTTCTATGATCCAATGGATGTTGGCAATTTGATCTCTGGTTCCTCTGCCTTTTCTAAAACCAACTTGACTACCTGGGAGTTCTTGGTTCATGTACTGCTGAAGCCTAGCTTGGAGAATTTTGAGCATTGTCTTGCTAACGTATGAAATGAGTGCGACTGTGCAGTAGTTTAAACATTCTTTGACACTGACCTTCCTTAGGATTGTAATGAAAACTGACATTTTAATGTACGGTGGCCATTGCTGAGTTTTCCAAATTTGCTGGCATATTGAGTGCAGCACTTTAACAGCGTCATCTTTTAGGATTTGAAATAGCTCAGCTGGAATTCCATCACCTCCACTAGCTTTGTTCGTAGTATTGCTTCCTAAGGCCCACTTCACCTCACACTCCAAGATGTCTGGCTCTAAGTGAGTGAACACACCATTGTGGGTTTCTGGGTCATGAAGATCTTTTTTGTACAGTTTGTGTGTGTATTCTTGCCACCTCTTAATATCTTCTGCTTCTGTTAAGTCCATAGCACTTCTGTCCTTTATTGTGCCCATCTTTGTGTGAAATATTCCCTTGGTATCTCTAATTTTCTTACAGAGAGCTCTAATCTTTCCCATTGTATTGTTTTGGAAGGCTTTCTTATCATTCCTTGATATTCTTTGGAACTCTGCATTCTGATAGGTATATCTTTTCTTTTCTCCTTTGCCTTTGCTTCTCTTCTTTTCTCAGCTATTTGTAAGGCCTCCTAAGACAACCATTTTGTCTTTTTGCATTTCTTTTTCTTGGGGATGGCTTTGATTACTGCCTCCTATAAAATGTCATGAACCTCTGTCCATAGTTCTTCAGCCACCCTGTCTATCAGATCTAATCCCCTTGAATCTATTTGTCACTTCCACTGTATAATCATAAGAGATTTGATTTAGGTCATACCTGAATGGTCTATTCTTTTCCTCTACTTTCTTCAATTAAAATCTGAATTTAATCTGACCAGCCATAGTCAACTCCTGGTCTTGTTTTTGCTGACTGTATAGAGCTTCTCCACCTTCATCTGCAAAGAATACAATTAATCTGTTTTTGGGATTGACCATCTGGTGATATCTACGTGTATAGTTGTCTCTCATGTTTTTGACAGAAGGTGTTTGCTATGACTAGTGTGTTTTCTTGGCAAAACTCTGTTAGTCTTTGCCCTGCTTCATTTTGTACTCCAGGCAAAAAACTTGCCTGTCCTTCCAGGTATCTCTTGGAATGTCCGGTCTGTGAATCAAGGTAAATTGTAAGTGGTCAAACAGGAGATGGCAAGAGTGAACATCATTATTTTAGGAATCAGTGAACTAAAACGGACAGGAATGGGTGAATTTAATTCAGGTAAACTTAATTCAGTCATAGATAAGGGAGAACTGTATCTATTTCTTCACCTACTTATTTGGAACTAGTTTCCCAGTTATAGTAGTGTGGAGTGTTTGGAAAATCTACATACAGTTGGGTTTGATTAAGGTAAGGCAGAGGGAGTTTCTTGTGAGGCTTGGATATAGGCTGATGGATATAACATTTAGGGCAAAGGATAATCTTTTGCTGAAAAAGAAGGACACTTCAGTACAACAGCTCCAATAAGATGGAAGTTTATCTCTTCTGTTGCAGTCATAGTAATGTGTGGGTTCTTCAGTGTAAGGTCAGTTGTGTCAGTTGTCCTTGTCTACATGGCCACCAGTATCATGATCATGTTCCAACCAACAAGAATGGAGAAAGGGCACCAAAAGTGCCCAAAGCTTTTAAAGCCAAAAGCTGGAATTATCACACACCACCTACAGTCATATCCCATTGGTCGAAATTCAGTTGTCTGACTATACATAGTTGCAAGGGAGGCTGGCTGGTCTACCTACTCTCCAGGTTTGTGGCCACAAAACCAGCTGGATAATTTTTGATATTCTGTCATAAAAATAATGAAGGAGCAGGTTGGAGGAACAAGATGGTGGAAGAGTAGGTAGATGTGGAGTACATCTCTCTCTATGGATACATCAGGAATACACCTTCAGACACAGAAGTGCATGCAGAACACCAGCTGAGAGCAGGCAGGAGGACCTGCCCAGTGGAAAAGAATATATAGAACCATGCGAAACTCAGTAGGATGAAGGAACTAGGCGGAAAACAGGAGTATTAGTAGGCCTGGACCTGCCCTTGGTGAGTGGGGGAACAGAAGCAGGAGTCTGATCCCCACATTGGGGCAATTATCTGAGTCAGAGGAGAAACATTTAAGGCTGAGAGTGAAACAACTGATCTGTGGCAGCCTAAACGGAATGAGAAGCAGGCAGTCCTTGACACAGCCATACATACCCCGGACAGGGATGTAGATCCCCTGGAAGGTGCAGTGGCTGGGAGCTGGAGTTTGGGGATTGTGGAGCAATCCCAGGGCAAGGGCTGCTGTTGAGTGCAGAGAGACAGGTCGAGGAGATGTGAGAGAGATCATGGTGGGAAATGCCTGTGGAGGAGAGCCGGGCAGCCAAGGAAGCAAGACGATACTGCTGAGTCATGCATAGGGAGTGGAGCCATCACCATAGCCTCTCTTCCCTCACAGGCCAGCATTGACAGCTGGACAATAGAGAGACTGGCCCATCATATACCTTATGTATTGAATTACAGAGTAGGACCCCAGCAAGGGGGGGCCCCTCTATGTGTCTGACGCGCTGAACAACAGAGAAGGATCCCAGGCAAGGAAGTCCTCTAAGTGCCTGAACAGGTGGAGCTACAGAGAAAGACTGGCCAAAGGGGCTTTCTGATCACTAGCTACAAGAGGCTTAAAAAAAGACTGACCAGGGCCCTGGCTCCTGTGGTGGAGGCAGTCTGTGTCCCTGCACATTTGGTGATGCCAGGGTCCCCACAAGCCCAGCAGCTGCACCACCTTCACGCTCAATTCTCACTGGGGAAGTGCTGCCACAGGCAGAAAAAGTCTCATGTCTATGTGGGCAGGGTCGCTTTGGTTGTGTCCAACTCTTTGCAACCCTGTAGACTAGCTTGCCAGGCTTCTCTGTCAGGGAGAACGGGTTCTCCAGGCAAGAATACTGGAGCGTATTGGCCAATACTGGTTGCCATACCCTTCTAGAGCACTATATTTCCTGCTGCCATAGCCCCCAACTCCCCTGAGTAGCTGGTGCTGCCAGAACCCCTGCAACCCAAGCAGCTGCACCCCTCCACACCTGGCCCTCTCATAGGCAAACCCAAGTCCTCCAGGGCAGCCTCAGGAGCAAACCCCACTGGACCCACATGCAGAGGTGGAAATAAAACTACAGTTGGAACCCAGGAGCAGTGAGACTAAGGAAGAAGACCCAAAACCTTCCCACCAGCTATACAAGCTGCAGATTAAATCCATGTGATCAACTGGGCAGACTCTGTGTCTATGGAATATATAAACGGTCATTGAGAGCTCCCACAAAAGAAAACACAATAGTTCTGATAGCTGTGGACATTGGAGGCAAGAACACAGAGGAGTAGGACCAGATTAGAATCTGAGCTGCCCCCATAACCGGTCCAGAAATCAGCACAGTGCTGGAGGGCATCCAAGAGAGGTAATATGGATTGTGACTCCCAGTGAGGGAAGGGACTCTGACTGCAGTGACTCAAGAAAAACATTTATTATTCTTATGTTTTGACTTGTTCTGTAGATTCTTTTGGATCTTTTTCCCCTACCTCTGTTGTAGTTGTTGATTGTATTGGCACTATGAAATCTAATTATGCTTTTTTTTTTCTTTTCTTTTTTTCCTCAGTCACATTTTTTTTATTGTTGTTTTATAACAATAATAACCCCTGCCTCTACATTGGGCTTTTGCAGTTCTGGGGAGTTTTCCTTTTTATTCTCTCTTTTTAATAATTTTAATTTTTTAAACCTATTATATTTTTTTCTACATCTCTTCCTTTGTTTGCCTTTCCTACTGTTCTTTCCCCCTTGCAGTTAATCTTTAATGTGTATAAAGCTTCTTCATCTACCTCTACTTAACTTTGCATAACTATTCTTTCTTTCTTTCCTTTCCTCTCAATATATTTGTGAGTTTTATTTTCATTGCTTTATTCCCCACTTGGCACCTTGGTTTAGTTTTGTCTTCCACTTTGTGCTTTAGTTAGTTTTGTTCTTAACTGGTAAATATAATTTTTGGTTTCCTTTGTTCACTGGGTCAGTCTATCGTGCTTTATTTTTGTTGGACTGTTTTCACTTTGCTCATGGGTATATATGTATGTGTACATTCCATTACTTTAATTATTATTTGCCTGGTTTTGTAACTGCCATTTGTCTGGGGTTCATCTTTGACTTCTCATTTTTGGATATTTGTTTTAATCTCACTTAATGCCATAACAAACCACTAGCGGAATCTTCATTCCTGACCAGAGATCAAGCCCCGAGCCTTTGGAGTGGGAGCACTGACTCCAAGACCCTAGACTATCAGAGAATTAACCCTAGGGAGTATCAAATGGTGAGAACTCACACAAAGGAAACCACTTAAATAAAAGACCCAGCATCACTGAATCACCAGTAGCACTGTGTGTAGGACACCTCATCTAAACAACAAATAAAACAAAAATATAAACCCAATCATCAGCAGACAGGATTACCACCTCACTCAGCCCTGCCCATCAGAGGGGGGAAAAAAAAAACAACTCAGCACAAATCTCACCCTATACAAAGCTCACACAAATCACTGGACCAACCTTAGGAGGGCAGAAGCCAAAAGGAAGAACGAATTCAACCTTGAAGCATGGGGAAAGGAGACCTCAAACACAGTAAATTAAAAAATAATGAAAAGGAAGAGAATACTACACAAATGAAAGAACAAACTAGAAGCACAGAAGTCCAAATAAATGAAAGGAAATATGCAAACTACCTGAAAAAGAATTCAGAATAATGGTATTAAAGATGACCAAAAACCTTGAAAACCAAACGGAGAAAATACAAGGATCAATTAACAAATACCTAGAAGAATTAAAGAATAGACATACAGAGACAAACAATATAAGTACTGAAATTAAAAATACTCTAGAGGGAATCAATAGCAGAATATCTGAAGCAGAAGAATGAATCAGTGAGCTGGAAGCTAAAATGGTGGAAATAACTTCTGAAGAGCAGAATAAAGCAAAAAGAATGAAAAGAACTGAGGATAGTATCGGAGACCTCTAGGACAATATCAAACCCATCAATATTCAATTATAGGGTCTCAGAAGAAGAAGAGAAAAAGAAAGGGTATGAGAAAGTTTTTGAAGAGATTATAGTTGAAATTTTCCCCAACATGGAGAAGGAAATAGTCAATCAAGTCCAAGAGGCATAGACAGTCCCATACAGGATAAACCCAAGGAGAAACATGCCAAGACACATACTAATCAAACTAACAAAGACTAAACACAAAGAAAGAATATTAAAAGCAGCAAGGGAGAAGCTACAAGTAACATACAAGGGAAACCCCATACGCGTAACAGCTGATCTTTCAGCAGAAACTCTGCAGGCCAGAAAGGAATGGCAGGATATATTTAAAGTACTGAAAGGGAAAAATCTACAACCAAGATTACAGTACCCGGCAAGTATTTCATTCACAATTGATGGAGAAATAAAAAGCTTTTCAGACAAGCAAAAGTAAATAAAATTAATAACACCAAACCAGCTTTACAACAAATGTTAAAGGAACTTATATAGTCAAGAAATACAACAGAAGAAAAAAGATCTACAAAATCAACCCTGAACAATTAATAATATTGCAATAGGAATATACATCTCAGTAATTACTTTAAATGTAAATAGATTAAATGCTCCAATCAAAAGACACAGACTGGCTGAATGGATACAAAAACAAGACCCATATATATGCTGTCTACAAGAAACCCACTTCAGACCTCAAGACACATATACACTGAAAGTGAGAGGATGGAAAAATATATTCCATGCAAATGGGAAGCAAAAGAAAGCTGGAGTAGCAGTCCTCATATCAGACAAAATAGACCTTAAAACAAAGATTACAAGAGATAAGAAAGGACACTACATAATGATGAAGGGATCAATCCAAGAGTAAGACATAACGATTGTAAATATTTATGCACCCAACATAGGAGCACCTCAATACATAAGACAAACACTAACAGACATAAAAGGAGAAATTGACAGTAACACAATAATAGTAGGAGGCTTTAACACTCCACTCACACCAATGGACAGATTATCAAAACAGAAAATTAATAAGGAAACACAAGTCTTAAATGTCACACTAGATGAGATGAATCTCATTGATATCTTCAGGATATTCCATCCAAATGCACAAGAATACACCTTCTCAAGTGCACATGGAACATTCTCTAGGATAGATCACATCTCGAGTCACAGATCAAACCTCAGTAAATTTAAGAAAATTGAAATTGTATCAAGCATCTTCTCTGACCACAACTCTATGAGACTAGATATCAATTACAAGAAAAAAAAAAACACAAGAAAGAAACACAATCACATGGAGATTAAATAATATGTTTTGAAATAACCAACAGGTTCCTGAAGAGATCAAAAGGGAAATAAAAAAATTTCTAGAAACAAATGACAGTGAAATCATGACAACTCAAAACCTATGGGATGCAGCAAAGGCAGTTCTAAGAGGGAAGTTAATAGCAATACAATCCTACTTCAAGAAACAAGAAAAACATTGAATAGACAACCTAACTTTACACCTAAAACAACTGGAAAAAGAAGAACAAAAAAAACCCTCAAAGTTCATAGAAGGAAAGAAATGAATATCCGAGTAGAAATAAATGAAAAAGAAATGAAAGAAACAATAATAAATATTAATAAAACTAAAAGCTTTGTTCTTTGAGAAGATAAACTAAATTGACAAACCTTTAGCCAAACTCATCAAGAACAAAAGAGAGAAGAATCAAATCAACAAAATTAGAAATGAAAAAGGGGAGGTTACAACAGACAATGAAGAAATACAAAGGTTTATAATAAAATGGATAACCTGGAAGAAATGGACAGATTCTTAGGTAAGTTCAATGTTCCAAGACTGAACCAGGAAGAAATAGAAATTATGAACAACCCAATTACAAGCACTGAAACTGAAGCTGTGATAAAAAAAAATCTCCCAGAAAACAAAAGCCCAGGACTAGATGGCTTCACAGGAGAATTCTATCAAACATTTAGAGAAGAGCTAATGCCTATCCTTCCAAAACTCTTTCAAAAAATTTCAGAGGAAAAAACACTTCCAAACTCATTCTACGAGGCCACCATCACCCTGATACTGAAACCAGACAAAGAAAGACAACACACAAAAGAGAAAACTATAGGCCAATATCACTGATGAACATAGATGCAAAAATCCTCGACAAAATTTTAGAAAACAGAATTGAGAAACACATCAAAAAGCTCATACACCATGATCAAGCTGGGTTTATTCCAGGAATGCAAGCATTCTTCAATACATGCAAATCAATCAATGTGATATACCATATTAACAAATTGAAAGATAAAAACTATATGATCATCTCAATAGATGCAGAAAAAGCCTTTGACAACATTCAGCATCCATTTATGATTAAAACTCTTAAAAAAAAATGGGAATAGCAGGAACCTACCTCAAAATTGTAAAGGCTATATATGATAAGCTTACAGCAAAAATTATTCCCAATGGTGAAAAACTGAAATCACTCCCCCTAAGATCAGGAATAAGACAAGGGTGTCCACTTTCACTACTATTATTCAACATAGTCTGAAAGTAATAGCTACAGCAATCAGAGAAGAAAAAGAAATAAAAGGAATCCAGATCGGAAAAGAAGTAAAGCTCTCACTGTTCGCAGGTGACATGATACTGTACATAGTAAACCCCAAATATTGTAGCAGAAAATTACTAGAGCTAATCAGTGAATTTAGCAAAGTTGTAGGATACAAAATCAATAAACAGAAATCACTTGCATTTCTATATACTAACAATGAAAAATCAGAAAGAGAAATTAAGAAATAAATCCCATTCACCAATGCAACAAAAAGAATTAAATATCTAGGAATAAACTTACCTAAAGAGATGAAAGAACTGTACACAGAAAATTATAAGACACCGATGAAAGAAATCAAAGATGACATAAACAGATGGAGAGATATTCCTGTTCCTGGATAGGAAGAATCAACATTGTGAAAATGACTATACTACCAAAGGCAATCTACAGATTCAGTGCAATCCCTATCAAATTACTAATGGCATTTTTTTATAGAACTACAACAAAATATTTCACAATTCATATGGAAACACAAAAGACCCCAAATAGCCAAAGCAGTCTTGAGAAAGAAGAATGAAGCTGGAGGAATCAACTTTTCTGACTTCAGTTTATACTTCAAAGCTGCAGTCATCGAGAAAGTATGGTACTGGCACAAAAACAGAAATATAGACCAATGGAACAAGATTGAAAGCCCAGAAATAAACCCATACATCTATGGGTACCTTATTTTTGACAAAGGAGGCAAGAATATACAATGGGGCAAAGACAGTCTCTTCAATAAATGGTGCTGGGAAAACTGGACAGCTACACATAAAAGAATGAAATTAGAACACTTCCTAACACCATTCACAAAGATAAACTCAACGTGGATTAAAGTCTTAAATGTAAGACCAGAAACTATCAAACTCTTAAAGGAAAATATAGGCAGAACACTTGACATAAATCAAAGCAAGGTCCTCTATGACCCACCTCCTAGAGTAATGGAAATAAGAACAAAAGTAAACAAGTGGGACCTGATTAAACTTAAAAGCTGTTGCACAGCAAAGGAAGCTATAAGCAAGGTGAAAAGACAATCCTCAGAATGGAAGAAAATAATAGCAAGTGAAACAACTGACAAAGGATTAATTTCCAAAATATACAAGCAGCTCATACAACTCAATGCCAGAAAAACAACTCAATCAAAAAGTGGGAAAAAGACCATAACAGACATTTCTCCAAAGAAGACATACAGATGGCCAACAAATGCATGAAAAGATGCTCAACATCGCTCATTATTAGAGAAATGTAAATCAAAACTACAATGAGATATCACCTCACACTGGTCAGAATTCCCATCATCAACAAATCTACAAACAGTAAACACTGGAGAGGGTGTAGAGAAAAGGGAACACTCTTGCACTGTTGGTAGGAATGTAAATTAATACAGCCATTATGGAAGACAGTATGGAGATTCCTTAAAAAACTAGGAATAAAACCATCATATACCCAGAAAACTCACTCCTAGGCATATACCCTGAGGAAACCAAAGCTGAAAAAAAAACACATGCATCCCTTTGTTCATCGTAGCACTATTTACAATAGCTAGAACATAGACGCAACCTAGATGCCCATCGACAGACGAATGGATAAAAAAGTTCTGGTATATATACACAATGGAATATTACTCAGCCATAAAAACAATGCATTTGAATCAGTTCTGATGGGGTAGATGAACTTAGAACCTATTATACAGAGTGAAGTGAGTCAGAAAGAGATAGATAAATATCCTAGTCTAACACACATATACATGGAATCTTGAAAAAATGATACTGAGGAGTTTATTTACAGAGCAGCAATGGACAAACAGACATAGAGACTAGATTTCTGGACATGGGGAGAGGGGAGGAGAAGGTGAGATGTATGGAAAGAGTAACATGGAAACTTACACTACCATATGTAACATAGATAGCCAACGGGAATTTGCTCTATGGCTCAGGAAACTCAAGCAGGGGCTCTGTATCAACCTAGAGGGGTGGGATGGGGAGAGAAATGGGGGGGAGCTTCAAAAGGGAGGGGATATATGTACATCTATGGCTGATTCATGTTGAAGTTTGACAGACAACAACAGCATTCTGTAAAGCAATTATCCTTCAATAAAAAAGAAAGAAAGAAAGAAAGGAGCAGCAATTATCCTGTGGTTTCTGGGGCCTGATAGGAGACTTTGAAGCAAGCAGGATCTGAGCTCCTGAAAGATGAGCATAGTTTGTGCTCTCCTCTCCCTCTAGTATTCACTCGGTTTTTGAGTTTCATTCATTTGTTTACAATTTTACTTAACAGATTGATTTTATTTGTCATATGTAGTATTTGTTTTTTACTAAATATATTGAATTTCTAATTCACTAAAAGGCAAGCAAAACTTCAAATTATTTTTTTTAAATATTTTACTTTTAAATGACCATTAATAGTTTGATTGGGTATAGATAGTGTCAATAACTTTCTGAAAGAAAGGGGGGTTAGTTATTGCTGATTTAGCCCTCCGGATACTCTAGCAAGGAAAGTGTGTTTCACTCTGATAAGCCTCTGGTGATCAAAAATTGCTATTTCAAAGCAGAATGAAATGCCAGCTAGTGGCTGCAGGTGGGGGATAAGTGTGGAAAGTGTGAAACATACTTTTACAATTTATTTAACTGGTTTAAAAATAGATGTGTGATAACTCTGCAGGAGGTCTTGGTAGGGCGGGCATCTAAATGAAATAAAGGCAATCAGACACAGCGAAGCATAGGGAGCACACAGGCACCCAGAGCTGAAAGGCTGGAGGTGTCCATTCTTTCACAAACGTGAGTGTTGTGTGTGTGCACTCAGTCATGTCCAGCTCTTGGTGACTCCGTGAACTGTAGCCCGCCAGGCTCCTCTGTCCATGGAATTTCCCAGGCAAGAATACTGGAGCGGGTTCTCATTTTTCTACTCCAGGAAATCTTCCCAACCCAGGGATCAAACCCACCTCTCTTGCATCTCCTGCATAGGCAGGCAGATTCTTTATCACTGTGCCACCTGGGAAGTGCTCCTTTATAAATAGTGTGTCAAATAATACCTTAACAGTACATTAGACATAATATGACTTTAAATATGTACAAAAATACTACAATTTCCCACATTCTTTTTTTTTTTTTTTTTTTTTTAGATTGGGCTTGTGAATCAGAAGCAGAAACATAAAATTACTCTGCTATAATCCCTGCTTTTAGGGGCTTACTGCCCCACCATGAGTGTGACAAGGTCATGGGACCTTCTGTGTCCTCTTAGGAGAGACTGAAAAGAGTAGAGGCTGTTAAGGGAAAAGAATGGGAAACTATTTTAGATACATGGTGTCACTTCACATTTACAACACAATCTACCCTTTTTAGAATCTCTCTGGATTCCAAAGTTTGTTGCCGGCTCTAATATTTAGTACTTTCCTATCCTCCTGGCCTTGTCTGATCGATGGTTCTGAACAATCACGTTGACCTCAGCTTTTGGTCCAGCTATTTAGCAAGTGTTTCCTTTCTAGAATGATTCACTAGTTACAGGCTCCACCTGGTGATCACCTGTATCTGCATTTTCACCAGGGCTGAACCACGCAGTTGGCTAAGGTTTATTTGCTATCCCAGCCTTGTCTCAGGTTTTCTGAGTTTGATTTTCATCCTTTTTTTATAAACTGCTCTGTTAGCAGCACAAGTAGTCAGACAGTCAATTCAGTTGTCCAGAAGAGCCCTGAAAATGGTATAGGAAATCAGACTAGAAAGATTATTGGGAATTTAAGGTATGGAATCAGGCTAGAGGTGAGTTCTTAGCAAGGCCTTAAAGGATGAGGTGTGTCCAAGGTGGAATGAAACTTTTGTCATGCTGGAGTGAAAGCAGCTGGTGACCCACAGAGAACAGTGTGGGGTGAGGTGGAAGTGCTTGGCAGAATGTGTCAAGCTGCCCTTCATCTGAACCCTCCCTCTCATTTCCGGATACCTGTGTGTATTTCCTGCTTCCAATTTTGGACACCTCCCCGGATGAGAGCTTTTGAACTTCCTTGTTCCCTTGCTTTCAGGGTCTTGAGAATGATTAGCAGTTTTTAATATACAAATCTGTTCTTTAGATAATAGCCTACTTCCATCTTTGCTCATAAAATACTTAGTACTGACCCTGCGTTCCTCTGGGGTTCATTTTTATTTAGTCCTATGTTGAATGAAATGAGTGAAAAGGTGGGGAAGAAGATCTTTTGGAAGAGAAGTCAAAGGCAATCTAATACTAACATTTAAGGGATCTGGAGTTTTGGTGGATAAAATCAAACACTGAGAAAATAAAAGCGACCAAAACTGTAAGATGTGAAACGTGAATTACACTAGACCAGAATCCTGCTGCCAATTCAGGAGATGAGGGAGATGTGAGTTTGATCCCTGGATTGGAACGATCCTTTGGAGAAGGAAAGGGCAACCCATTCCAGTATTCTTGCCTGAAGAATCCCATGGACAGAGGAAACTTGTGGGCTACAGTCCATGGGGTCGCAAAAGAGTTGGACATGACTTAGTGACTAAACAACAATTTGATTTTATCATGTAACATCTCTCCCTTTTAATATTGTGATTTAATTATTCACTAAATCCTATCCTTTGAATATTTTAGAGTATAATTCCATGATTTAGCTGTGGAAGAACAATAATGTGGCACTCTCTAGAAGATTAATTTTCCCAAATGCTCAACACATGGACCCTGAAAGCCAGCTGCATATTTATTTTTCATGTTACATTTGCTGATGAAAGTTATATCTGGAATTAAAAAATATTTGGCAGATTCATAAGGATCTTTTTTAGGTTAAAATTCAACAGTGTCCTTTTAGCATTTAATATCATGCTTGCTATGTGTAGAGATGTGAAAATGGAAAATGTCTTTCCGGGGAAAACACTGACACCTGGAAGGCTTCTGTCAATTTCCAATAAAAGCACTCTGAAAAACTGCACGTCAGATGCTACGCAAATGTGCTTCTATTTAGCATACATGATCAAGTACATCGTATCCTGTTATTTTGAAACACATTGCAAAATAATTTTAATATCCATTTTAGGAATTTTTACATGGATTCTTCTCATAAAAAGAAATGTCTCTGATAACCTTTTATAATTATTGCTTATCCCAATAGCAGAGGCTCAGTTCTAGTCATTCCTGATCACACTGTGCTCTCCTTCAATCCCTAGTGCCTTGTATTACCTCACTGATGCTGTTTGTCATTTTTAGCTTTCTTTACCTTTTTGCTTCCTCTCTCCTATTTGACTATGAACTCCTAAAAGACAGACTCCACATTCATTTCTCTCTTCTCCTATATAACATTTTGCTTAACATTGGTACTTAAGGGAAGGAATTATGTTGTGATACTACGCTTTTTCATTTGTTACTATAACCTCCTTGAGGTTCCATAACAATATCTCATTCATAACTTCCAGCACTGGTTCAATTCTTTAGTCTTTAGAAGAACCCAATAAACGACTGTCCCATAAATCAATGGGAATTTTATGCAGATGCTACGTTTTGTCTTACATGCTTGTTTTTCTTGGTGCTTTCAAGGAAAGAGATGCTGTGTTCAGACAGACCACAGGAATCACATGAAACGGTCCCGTTGGTTCTCCAAGTCCAACAGACGTAGCTGTATAATGTTGCCAACAGATCACAAAGCTCCAAAGAATGATCTGGGACAGGTGCAAAATTTATACGGAGACACAGGGGAAGATTCTAAAGAGTAATTATACTGTTTTCACATTCATGTGTGGGAGACAAATATGATACAAACAAGCTCATTAACATTCTTAACTACAACTATCAAAATTAATTTGAAATCTCTTCACCATTGGTATCTAGGCAGATGGAAGAGATATACTTAAAGGCAATCTTTTGTGATATTATGAGAAGTATATCAAGTGGTTTGAGATTGCAAACTGCCACACAGTTGAAGCCACAGATGAATGTGAAAATTATACCAATGAATTGTTACTGATGACCTTTTATAAAATATAGTTCAAGTAGTTAATATGGTAGAAAATTGCAAAAAAGATTGCAAAAAGAAGGACAGAAGTGAAAACTAACGGAGAAACTTTGGTAATAGAGAAGATAAAGAAGGCAATGTAATTTTGGTTTCCTGGTCTAATTAAACCTGTGCAAGGACCTTTCTGACTTATTCCATACAGCACATAAATCTGTCCTGATTTGTGGGCAACTGAATTTTCAGGTCTGTGTTATAGGTAAAATTAGTAACTATGTAACAGAGTTTCTGGTCATTACTATTGATGTTAGGAAGATAAGACACATAATCCCATTTTTCATACATCTAGAGGCTAATTTTTTAAAAACAAGGAGGCAGCTTTTCAAAAATGAATAACAGAAGCAAGGCCTTTATATAAAGACAAACTAACTTTGGTATAAAAGGAAAGGGAATTTTTAGAAACACAGATGCATGACAAGACAGCATAATATCATTCCAAGATTTCAACAGGAGATTATTTTACTTAATTTGTTTTGAAATCAGCCAAATTTGTTTCAGATTTGGGGGAGATAAAGGGCTGAATGAATTTTTAGAATCTCTTTTATAACTATCATATGGTCTTGTTGAGATCCTCACCCTACGAAAAAATAGGATTTTAAAGTTCATTCTAAATTTTGACAAAGCTGTGTCTATATTATTTTTTCACACTTTTACATTTTTTTTTTACTGGAGGATAATTGCTCTCATATCTATATTCTTGAGCAATTTTTTTGATATGAATTGGCAAAGGAGAGTAAGTAATTAAGAAATGAGTGTGGTTTAAAGCTACTGGTGCTCAAGTGCTGGCAACCACCATGACATGTGGTTGTAGTGAATGGGTCAGGGCCAGACTTTGGGTAGAGAGCCACAGTAGGGTAAAGGCAAAGAGAGAGGGGGGAAGTAATTTTGATTCCATTTGCCATATCAGTGTTATTGTGTCATGACATCTAAATTCTGATCTGGAGGTATTTTGTGATAAACTTCTTTCACTTTATTCTCTGCTTTTTCCAGTTCTTATAAAATATATGACAAAAAGCATGAGTCCTGTTTTTGATCTCTGATGCTTAATAATGATGAGCTACTAATTCAGTTCATTCTGCATGTTATTCCAACTTTCATTACCCACTCAGAGGGCCAGGAATTATCGAGAATTCAGCCCTATGTTCCTTTTTCAGCCAGATATGGATGGGTCTGTGAAATCCATTTTTTTGACAATCTTTTCAGGTGATTCTGAGAGTCAGCTAGGATTTTAAATCCTAAAATGTGTCATTCTCTAACCCCTTCCCACCTCATGGAAGAAGCTGAATAACCTTTTCTTTGAGATTAATTGATCTCAATAATTATATCATTAATGTATTACACCTTCTTATATTTGCATTTCAAGATAGGTTTCAATGTTTTAAAACAGAGCATCAATTCTCTTTGGAGATTCCACCTCTTCCAGAATTTTCTAAGAACCACGATATTTCCTGGGGGTGGTTTACTCAGTCCAAAATGTTCTGTCCACTTCCCAAGGCCAGCTGGAGAGAATACCAAATGGTGGAATATGTTCACTATTGCATGTGCTTCTGGCATTCACAGTATTAATAGATGCTTGCAGTCATGACCTTGGTGGTGAGATCCTTGCCTATACCCAAGCTCCACAGTTAGGCTTCCTGATCAGAACTCCCTTTATTTTATGCTCACATGCTTAAGAAACAACCCCACTTTTAAGACCTTTTAGATTAATGTTTCTGTGAGTGGGTGTGTATGTGTTTGCCTTCATGCACCAGAAATAATCCTCTCTCAAAAATCTGTAGATCCTCATGATAAGCTATCACCTCAGCCCAGATCACCCTTTCCTTATGGTAAGATGGTATCCTTTCTGGTTAGCAAACTAGGTCTCAAATGTTAACTTGCATTAAAAATCACCTTGAGGATTTATTAAAACACAAATGGCTGGGCCAGTTTTTTACTCAAAACGTTTATGGATTGAGTTGTGTCTCCCCAAAATTTATATGTTGAAGCCCTAACACTAGTACCTTAGCAAATGACTGTATTTAGAGATGGGGCCTTTAAAGGGGCAATTAATTTTAATGAGGATTTCCCTGGTGGTCCAGCAGCCAAGATTCTGTGCTCCCAATGCCAGAGGCATGTGTTTGATCCCTGGTCAGGGGACTAGAGCCCACATGTCACAACTGAGTTTGCATGCTGCAGCTAAGACCCAGTGCTGCCAAATAAATAAAGATATATATTTTTAAAGTTTAAATGAGGTCAAAAGGGTGGGACCCTAATCCAACATGACTAATTTTCCTTATAAAAAGAGGAAGAGACTGCAGGGGTGCTCACACACAGAGGAAAGGCCACAGGAGGACACAGCAGGAAGTCAGCCATCTGCAAACCAGAGAAAGAGAGCTCAGGAGAAACCAGATCTGTGGGCACCTTGACCTGAGACTTCTAAGCCTCCAGGACTGCAAGGTGACAGATTTCTGTTGTTCAAGCCACTCAGTCTGTGTTGCTTTGACATGGCGGCCCTCGCTGACTAACATAGTAAGTTTGGGCTGGGCTCAAGAATTTGCCTTTCTAACAAGTTCCCAGATGATGCTGATGCTGCTGGTCTGAGAACCACATTTTGTGAAATACTGAGCTGGCAAATCTTTGGCTTGTCTTGAAAACTAAAATTAACTATTAATGTGAAGATGGTACTTCCTATTTGAGTCAAATTGTGTGATGCAAGCTTTTTTTTTTTTTTTCCTCCTCTCCTCTTTATTTCTGGGGGTGCTCAGTTTCTCTCCAAAATCCTAACTCTGAATTGAGAATGAAAGGGAAACTTATTAATTTAAAAAGAGAGAAGAAAAACTGAGAAAGGATCCCTGGTTTAGAGTAGTTAATCAGTACACTAGGGATCAAGGAGAACATCAGATTGAGAGTCTGAAGAATTGGGAGTCTGAAAATTTGGATTGTGTCTTGATTCAGTCCCTAGAGGGACTAGGATAAATTTAAGTCTTAAGGTTCCTATTTGAATACAGATGGCATTGGATTAGACGGTCTTTAAGGTTCCACACTGTTCCAGTATTTCATAATTTATCCAACAAATGTTAATAAAACCCTGAGGAATGGTGATAAAAAGTACTCAACAATTTTAACCTTTTCCTCTTTCCCCAATCAGTTCAGTTCAGTTCAGTTGCTCAGTCATGTCCGACTCTTTGCGATCCCAAGAATCACAGCACGCCAGGCCTCCCTGTCCATCACCAGCTCCCGGGGTTCACACAGACTCACGTCCACCGAGTCAGTGATGCCATCCAGCCATCTCATCCTCTGTCATCCCCTTCTCCTCCTGCCCTCAATCCCTCCTAGCATCAGAGTCTTTTCCAATGAGTCAACTCTTGCATGAGGTGGCCAAAGGAGTTTCAGCTTTAGCATCATTCCTTCCAAAGAAATCCCAGAGCTGATCTCCTTCAGTATGGACTGGTTGGATCCCCTTGCAGTCCAAGGGACTCTCAAGACTCTTCTCCAACACCCACAGTCCAAAAGCATCAATTCTTCGGTGCTCAGCTTTCTTCACAGTTCAACTCTCACATCCATACATGACCACTGGAAAAACCATAGCCTTGACTTGACAGACCTTTGTTGGCAAAGTGATATCTTTGCTTTTGAATATGCTATCTAGGTTGGTCATAACTTTTCTTCCAAGGAGGAAGCGTCTTTTAATTTCATGGCTGCAATCGCCATCTGCAGTGATTTTGGAGCCCGCCAAAATAAAGTCTGACACTGTTTCCACTGTTTCCCCATCTATTTCCCATGAAGTGATCAGACCAGATGCCATGATCTTTGTTTTCTGAATGTTGAGCTTTAAGCCAATTTTTTCACTCTCCTCTTTCACTTTCATCAAGAGGCTTTTGAGTTCCTCTTCACTTTCTGCCGTAAGGGTGGTGTCATCTGCATATCTGAGGTTATTGATATTTCTCAGGACAATCTTGATTCCTGCTTGTGCTTCTTCCAGCCCAGCATTTCTCATGATGTACTCTGCGTAGAAGTTAAATAAGCAGGGTGACAATATACAGCCTTGACGCACTCCTTTTCCTATTTGGAACCAGTCTGTTGTTCCATGTCCAGTTCTCACTGTTGCTTCCTGACCTGCATACAGATTTCTCAAGAGGCAGGTCAGGTGGTCTGGTATTCCCATCTCTTTCAGAATTGTCCACAGTTTATTGTGATCCACACAGTCAAAGGCTTTGGCATAGTCAATAAAGCAGAAATAGATGTTTTTCTGGAACTCTCTTGCTTTTTCTATGATCCAGTGGATGTTGGCAATTTGATCTCTGGTTCCTCTGCCTTTTCTAAAACCAGCTGAACATCAGGGAGTTCATGGTTCATGTATTGCTGAAGCCTGGCTTGGAGAATTTTGAGCATTGCTTTACTAGTGTGTGAGATGAGTGCAATTGTGTGGTAGTTTGAACATTCTTTGGCATTGCCTTTCTTTGGGATTGGAATGAAAACTGAACTTTTCCAGTCCTGTGGCCACTGCTGAGTTTTCCAAATTGGCTGGCATATTGAATGAAGCACTTTCACAGCATCATCTTTCACGATTTGAAACAGTTCAACTGGAATTCCATCACCTCCCCTAGCTTTGTTCGTAGTGATGCATTCTAAGGCCCACTTGACTTTACATTCCAGAATGTCTGGCTCTAGGTGAGTGATCATACCATCGTGATTATCTGGGTCATGAAGATCTTTTCTGTACAGTTCTTCTGTGTATTTTTTCCACCTCTTCTTAATATCTTCTGCTTCTGTTAGGTCCATACCATTTCTGTCCTTTATTGAGCGCATCTTTGCATGAAATATTCCCTTGGTATCTCTAATTTTCTTGAAGTGATCGCTAGTCTTTCCATTCTGTTGTTTTCCTCTATTTCCTTGCATTGATTGCTGAGGAAGGCTTTCTTATCTCTTCTTGCTATTCTTTGGAACTCTGCATTTAGATGCTTATATCTTTCCTTTTCTCCTTGGCTTTTTACTTCTGTTCTTTTCATAGCTATTTGTAAGGACTCCCTAGACAGCCATTTTGCTTTTTTACATTTCTTTTCCATGGGGATGGTCTTGATCCCTGTCTCCTGTACAATGTCACGAACCTCATTCCATAGTTCATCAGGCACTCTATCTATCAGATCTAGTCCCTTAAATCTATTTCTCACTTCTACTGTATAATCATAGGGGATTTGATTTAGGTCATACCTGAATGGTCGAGTGGTTTTCCCTACTTTCTTCAATTTAAGTCTGAATTTGGCAATAAGGAGTTCATGATCTGAGCCACAGTCAGCTCCTGGTCTTGTTTTTGTTGACTGTATAGAGCTTCTACATCTTTGGCTGCAAAGAATGTAATCAATCTGATTTCAGTGTTGACCATCTGGTGATGTCCATATGTAAAGTCTTCTCTTCTGTTGTTGGCAGAGGGACTTGCTATGACCAGTGCATTTTCTTGGCAAAACTCTATTAGCCTTTTCCCTGCTTCATTCCGCATTCCAAGGCCAAATTTGCCTGTTACTCCAGGTGTTTCTTGACTTCCTACTTTGCATTCCAGTCCCCTATAATGAAAAGGAGATCTTTTTTGGGTGTTAGTTCTGAAAGGTCTTGTAGGTCTTCATAGAACTGTTCAGCTTCAGCTTCTTCAGCATTACTGGTTGGGGCATAGACTTGGATTACTGTGATATTGAATGGTTTGCCTTGGAAACGAACAGAGAACATTCTGTCGTTTTTGAGATTGCATCCAAGTACTGCATTTTGGACTCTTTTGTTGATCATGACGGCTACTCCATTTCTTCTGAGGGATTTCTGCCCATAGTAGTATATATAATGGTCATCTGAGTTAAATTCACCCATTCCAGTCCATTTTGGTTCGCTGATTCCTAGAATGTTGACGTTCACTCTTGCCATCTCTAGTTTGACCACTTCCAATTTGCCTTGATTCATGGACCTGACATTCCAGGTTCCTATGCAATATTGCTCTTTATAGCATCGGACATTGCTTCTATCACCAGTCACATCCACAGCTGAGTATTGTTTTTGCTTTGGCTCCCTCCCTTTATTCTTTCTGGAGTTATTTCTCCACTCATCTCCATTAGCATATTGGGGACCTACTGATCTGGGGAGTTCCTCTTTCAGTATCCTCTCATTTTGCCTTTTCATACTGTTCATGGGGTTCTCGAGCCAAGAATACTGAAGTGGTTTGCCATTCCCTTCTCCAGTGGACCACATTCTGTCAGACCTCTCCACCATGACCTGCCCATCTTGAGTGACCCCACAGGCATGGCTTAGCCTCATTGAGTTAGACAGGGCTGTAGTCCTAGTGTGATTAGATTGACTAGTTTTCTGTGAGTATGGTTTCAGTGTGTCTGCCCTCTGATGCCCTCTTGCAACACCTACCATCTTAATTTCCCCAATCAGTGAATGACAAATCACAATAGTAAGAATCTTAGCAAATATTGAGATCTCCAAAGGGGCACTTCCTCTTCCCCATTGGGCTTCCAAACTTTAAGAAATAAGTGAGAGAAACAGAGGGGTAAGTGTCACCCTGATTAATAGTAGAGGCCATATTAGAAGAGATGGCTTTAAGCCTCATTCACCAATCATAACAACGCTGAGCTGGGCCAAGCCTCCCATGTAAGACTGAAGGCACGGGAAAGCACAACACACCTTTGTTCTCCATAACTTTGGTGGCCATGCTTGCTTCTTGAAGCTCAGTGTAAAGAGTTATCCTTTCCAAATTTACTAATCAGAAAAGTCTTTCCCCAGAGGCAGAGCAAATGGAACATATAGAGAGGCCACTGAAGCTCCTTGGACCTGAAAAAATGCTCAGTAGTAAGGAGATAAGTTTGTCTCCTACAGTTCTCAACATCCCATGAAGCTGATGAGGTTTGCAAGGTGAACCACTTAGCTAGGGTCACACATCTAGGAAGATGCATAGTTGGGCCTGCAGCCCAGATCTGATTGCCTCTGATTATTAGCATCCCTAACTTCTCTTGCAAAGCTTTAGTTGTAGACATGAAATCTGGTGATGTGTATGCAAATATCCTACTGATACATACAGAAGCTAAGCCCAGTCTAAGAGTCTGGACATTTCAACTGTGATAATCTACCATCAAAGCAGCCATTTTCCTTGGGCGTATATTCACTTAATTTTAAGGGAAGAAAAACATTCCCTGAATTTCCTCTCCATTCAGTCATGCAAGGTCTGCAAATGATTCAGGTTTAACTGATATATTCCTGCTATCTAACAGCGCTAATGCTCTTTGGGTTTTCACAAACACAAGACTATGTTATTTATTAAAACTGGGCTAAACAAGCATAGAAGCACATTATTTCTCAACATTCACATTTATTCTTCTTTCTAGTTAAATTATAGTCCTTAGAGTTTGGGAAGGAACTACTTCCCTTTAAATCTTTACAGAACTTTTGAGTTTGGAAATTAGATGGAAAAAGAAGCTTAAGAAAGTGAAATTCTTATTCAATTCATATTCACACACACACACGAAAAATTGCTAGTAACAACAGATGCCTCTCCTTACAGGAACAGATTTATCCTAAATCTGGATACAATGAACTCATTTATTTCCTTAGAAAAGCAGATCTTTGGCCAGATTTGGTAGAATATTTCTCTCTTGGTGAGTTAACAAAATTATTTCAGCCTGTATTTTAATTATGCAAACTGATGGAAAATGAATTCTTCATCACTTTTAAGGTATTATTTATATAATATTCTCTAGTTCCAGCACAAAGTTGACATAAAAACTCCCATTCATTTGGGTATTCCTTAACTGATCTTGGCTTGGTTCTTTTTTTTTTTTTTAAAGTAATGTTTTAATATTTATATCATCAAGCATTCAGAGAATTCTAGGTTTCAAGACATTCACAGATTATTACAGTATGCATTACTGTTAGGTTAATTAGCTTATTGATAATACAATAGATGATTATAGAAGATTTTTACTTTATCTCTGACAATATACCTGTCATTTATGTTGCTAGACATTTTTTACAGGTATGAAAGTTTGTAAGAATTGGATAAATGAGGAAAAATATGTTATTAGCAAAAACTTGGTCTTTAATATCTTTGCACATCTAATTTGTTCCCATTAAGTGAACTTTAGGTATAATTTTTCAGAGAAAATTTGCAAATAATTGGTATTATCTATTTTATTCTATGAAAAAGTAAAAATGTTAGTGTCTCAGTAGTGTCAGATTCTTTGCACCCTATGGATTTTAATCTGCCTGTCTCCTCTGTCCATGGGTTTCTCCAGGCAAGAATACTGGAATCGGTTGCCTCTGGTCACTCTCTATTCTCGTGCAAACCCAGGTTTGCCCTCAGTCCCATCTTCGTCCATTTCCCACCAGACTGTTGGACACTGGGACTGACTATGAAAGAAGTGAAAGTGAAATCGCTCAGTCGTGTCCGACTCTTGCGACCCCGTGGACTGTAGCCCACCACGCTCCTCTGTCCATGGGAGTTTCCAGGCAAGAGTACTGGAGTGGGTTGCCATTGCTGTCTCCAGAGGATCTTCCTGACCCAGGTATCGAACTCGGGTCTCCCGCATTGTAGGCAGACGCTTTACCATCTGAGCCACTCACCAGGGAAGTCCTTAGCTGACTATGGCAGGGCTATATTTTCCAGTCTGGCCTGTCAGCTGGCTTCCTGTTGCATTTGGCCAATGAGCAGCACTGATGCAGAGCGGGAGTCCCTCCACCCTCCTCTGTCTGGAGTGAGTCTCCATGTCTGGAAGCAGGGCCTATTTTTCTGTCTGTGGCTCCAGCTCACTCCAGGTGCACTGTAGTTTCAGCTTCATCCAGATGACCCCCGTCCTTAGAATCTGGTTAACACGACCTCCTTCCTTCATTCTTCCCATCCAGGAGTGGTAATGACAGAGTGCTCTCTTGCTCATCTCTGAAAACTATGTCCTATTGATGCTTCAGCTCTGTCAGTAATTTATTACCTTTGTTTTAAATAGAGTATTTCCTTAATTGTATGCTAATTTATTCTTAGTGCTTTATTTCCTTGAAAGTCCTTATCAGGATCTGCAATTAGTTTTGTTACTCTCTGTGCTGTCTGTACTTCCCTGCGCTGTTATTGGTTTACGTGAACAGAATGTAAAAGCCAAGAGGACAGACACTTTGTCTTGTTTATCACTGTACTCTCACTAGCCAGCACAATACCAGGCATATTGTTGCTGGATGAACATTTACTGAATAAAATAAGTCTGGATGAATTTCTGCAGATCTCAAATACAGCATGAGTAATGGCACACATAGTATTCTCATACTCGGAGCTTTTCAAACACCAGACCTAATGAAAAGACCATTATTTTGTTCCCAATCCACTGGAAATATAGGTATTTAAATTTGAGAGGAGGGTGACAAAAAGAAGTTTGATTCTATGAGATTTAGAGTTCTGTGCTGGATCAAGACATTTATAAATCCAAATGGATTATTCCTAAAACACTGTGGTGTCCCCATTCTTGACAAAATGGTCTTTCATATATGGAAGCATATGTCATTTTGAATCACAGTGCTGATAAGGTCCAATTGTTTGATTGATTTGACAATGCTGTGATTCTCTTTGCTTGGCTGGTATTGACAAAGAGACATAAGGAATTTCTCACTTTGCAGACAAAATTGACATATCACTTTTTGTTCTAAGCAATATCCTAATGAATATTAGACAGATTTTATTCTGTTGATCTCAATTTTAATGATTGTACTATTAAAGGTGTTTTCAGTTTGGTAAAGACAACGCTGCTTTTGGACACTTGCATAAATTTGTGTGGAATAATCAAGACCTAAACATAGTAAAACTAAAATTTACTGTTTGATTAGTAGTTGTAGAAAAGCAAGTCCTGCCATACTATATTTATTTATTTGTTTATTTATGAATCTATCTATTCACCTATCTAGTCGTCCATTAGTAAACATTTCTGCCCCATTCTCCAATTCAGAAAATAGTTCTAAACATACTTACAGCAATATATATCCTATACAGGATAAAGAGAATGAATGAATGATTGTGACAAGAAGACCATAAGTAAATAGTGAATAGTAAGGGAAATGGAATGCAAATGTAATATACAAAAACCATGCCATAAATTCTTAATAGCTCCTAGAGGTAGGTTAGTTTTGAGCTTTTAGGTTCTGAGTTTTCTAACAACCAAAACAAAGAAACAATGTGATGATTCACAAGTTTGCAGTGTCTATAAACCTAACATATGAAAAATTATTTAAGCGAATTCAAGGCTTGCAAGGTATTGAAATCTGAAAGGCTTTTCCAGTGGGTTCTTATAAGTGGGACACTGTACATCCTTAAAAAGAAGAAGAACACACATTGGCTTGTAAAGAAATCACGTGGAATATGTCAGATATGATTTCAAATATGGTAGGACGTCAGAAATTGGTAGATATGGATCTTGTCATTGTGCCAGCATGGGGAGCTGAGGACACATCCCAGAGAGGGAGAAAGTGTTGGTATGTACTGTCTAGTGAAGTTCTCTGATTTGATAGGGTCACACAGAGTCGGACATGACTGAAGCGACTTAGCAGCAGCAGCAACATCTGGTTTCAGAACAGATTAACAGCTTTCTCAAAGACTTGCAAGGTGTATGAAATTCAGAACTTTGGATTCTAATCAATGTCTCTGACTCCATACTCACTGTTTTTCCAGCTAAGTGAAAAATGCAAACTGATTTTATTTCCAGAGATCCATAAATCAGTGATAGTTAGAGAAAGGCAGGACATAGACGTAGTCAGGCTGTGAGTCATAAAATTGATAGGAAATGAGGAGTTTAGACTCATAGGAGTTAAAAAGCAGGAGTTTGAAAGTTAGTGTGGTAGTGGGGGAAAGAAAATGGAGGTTTAATCAGACAGACCTGGTATAAATTCTATCTCTGCCATCTACCGGATGTGTGAACTAGACAAGTTATTTATCATTTTAGAGATCTCCTTTTCTTATCTATGAGATAGAAATAATGATACCCACACTGAAGGATTATTTCAAGAATGCAATAATAAGTGTATCTCAGCTTCAGTTCAGTTCGGTCACACAGTCGTGTCCACACTTTGCAACCCCGTCAACTGCAGCACGCCAGGCCTCCCTGTCCATTACCAACTCCCGGAGTTTACTCAAACGTATGTCCATCGTGTCAGTGATGCCATCCATCCATCTCATCCTCTGTTGGCCCCTTGTCCTCCCTCCATCAATCTTTCCCAGCATCAGGGTATTTTCAAATGAGTCAGTTCTTCACATCAGGTGGCCAAAGTATTGGAGTTTCAGCTTCAGCATCAGTCTTTCCAATGAATATTCAGGACTGATTTCCTTTAGGATGGACTGGTTGGATCTCCTTGCTGTCCGAGGGACTCTCAAGAGTCTTCTCCAACACCACTGTTCAATAGCATCAATTCTTTGGCGCTCAGCTTTCTTTATAATCCAACTCTCACATCCATACATGACTACTGGAAAAACTATAGCCTTGACTAGATGGACCTTTGTTGGCAAAGTAATGTGTCTCCTTTTTAATATGCTGTCTAGGCTGGTCATAACTTCTCTTCCAAGGAGCAAGCGTCTTTTTATTTCATGGCTGCAGTTGCCACCTGCAGTGATTTTGAAGCCCCCAAAATAAAGTCTGTCACTGTTTCCATTGTTTCCCCATCTATTTGCCATGAAGTGATGAGACCAGATGCCATGATCTTAGTTTTCTAAATGTTGAGTTTTAAGCCAACTTTTTCACTCTCCTCTTTCACTTTCATCAAGAGGCTCTTTAGTTCTTCTTTGCTTTCTGCCACAAGGGTGGTGTCATCTGTATATCTGAGGTTATTGATATTTCTCCTGGCAATCTTGGCAGAGAGTAAATTCCTTGTAATGTTAGTCTTTACCGTAATTATGATTATTATCAGGCCAAAGAAATAATTAAGGAAGTAAAATTTTCAATGAATATACAGAATTTGAAGATCAGGACAGGCAAGAAATAAAAGACCAGTTTGGAAACCAACAGTCAAAAATGATAAAGGACAAATCCAAATTTAAGATAAAAAAGCCACGGGGACAGAAAGTAGCAGAGCCAGGTAGTCAGGGCAACACATTCGAATAACCAGGATGGGAAAAGCTGGATTTGATGCACCATTAGGTTTAATTCAGGAATTTTCCATTTGCTTCCACCTGGCACAGGAAACCGTCCCAGCACTTAACCCATGGGGGCAGGAGTGATGTTCATTAAACTGAAAATGAGAGTGTATCCTTACCCAATGGCACAAAGTGTGCTATTGAAAATCTCATCAAAAGAAACACCTACTTCCCGAATGCTAATTTCAGTGCTTATGGATCTGAACTCAACCAGGGAAGTTGGTGGTACACAGTTCAACCCTTGGTGTACCACGTGCTGTGCTAAAGTCCAGCTGTTCATAAAATCTCAGGTAAAGAAAACGATGACCAAGAAACAAGCACAAATCAAGCACTGTGCTCTATCATTCATCATTTAAATATTAGATTGATTTTGTAGTTACCGTGAACAATATCAAGAATTTTGATTACCATTTAAATAGAAAAAAAAATCTTCATACTATTCCTCAAATCTGTTAAAGTTTCTTTAGCATTGCTATTTCTATTCTTGAGATGAAGAGAAACAGAGATACATATAGAAACAAAAACCTTTATGACTAAGTGCTATAGTATCAAGTGCCAAAATTTCTAGTATGTCAACCAGAACTTCTGCAATTATTCTTCCTTCACCTCCCTTCAGATTTTTTACTTCCTTTCTCATAAATGAGACATTCTAATCTAACACACTACTCTAGAATTATGCCTTGCATTCTCCACTATTTTTTGCTCACATTTTCCCTACAACCTGTAGGAATATAGATAGTTGTTCCCTCCACTTTTGCATATTGAAACCCTAGTTATCTAAATTTCTTTTCCTCTGTGGACTTCTTCCAAGTCTCTCCAAATTAATTAACTGCACTTTCTTTCCACTTCACTTTTGGTTACTGAGTAAAGCTTTTGCAAGTATCCATTCCTCACTCCCTGCTTTCACTGTGCTAAGCATTTGTGCAAAGTTCTAACAGTGAGAAAAAGGAAAAGCAAACAAACAGGAAGAACCATTCCTGCCTTTCTCTAACTTATAGTTAAGTGGCAGAGACAAATATTAAACAAATTAATATGAGACAATATAATTGCATATTATGGCAAGTGTTATGAAGGAAAACAAAATCATACCAGGAGACAGGCTAACAAAGGAAATCTATTTAGATTTAGGGAGGTGCGGGGAGAGCCTTTCTGAAGTAACATTTAAGCTGAAAACTGAAGAATGAGTATCTTTTTATTGCAGTCATTTGCATACTTGGGTTTTCCCCTGCTAGATCTAAGTTCCTAAATGCATATTCATTTTTATCTTCTCTATAAGATCCTACACAGGACCTTGCCTGTTGGCTGCCTCAACAAATGTTGCATGCATTGAATGCCCATGTAGTAGAAATCCAACTTGATAAATTCATCTTGGTTCTGAATGTTTTTAAGATTTCTCTCTAACCGGATACTTTGGACTGAGTACTTGGCTGTTCAGGAGTTACTGGAATGGGGGAAAGGGAAAAGGGAAGTTTGCAGCTAGCCAGGTCTTCGCCACAAGATGAAGCTCAGGAGATATGCACACCACTTCTACTGATATTAATTTTCAGTCCTTTCTCGGGAGGACATCCCATGGGTAATCTTCATCTTTGCAAAAGAGGGGATTTGGTTATCAAATTAGGGAAGATCAATTTGAAATTCAAAACATGGAGACTGTTGTTAACTAGAACACATTTAATATTTCTATTTTTTTTGGTGGGAATCTGTTTAATTTATGTGGGGTTTTAGTAGTAGTGCCACTGTGATAAGTATATAAATCACATGCTATCTAGCCATCTTCACCAAAATTGATTTTCCAGTTGGATACTTCTACATGTCCAGCTTCCTCTGGCAAGAGAATAAGATTGATTTCAAATTAGAGTTGGTAAGTCCTAAGGCATTGCTTTTGGAGATGACTGAACAGAGAGATGTGAAGTAGTTTGGCTACAACACTAACTTTTCATTGATTTCTAGGGTGCATTCAACTGGTCTGGCTCAATTGTCTTTACTTCAACTTAAATTTGACTTTTAGGATAACCCATACAGTGTTCCTCTTCTGCGACTGATGAAAAACCCAAACAAGCATTCTGGGGAAAGAGTGAATCTAGACAGTTACAGCAGGAGGCCATTTGTCACATAGGACATGCAAGATAGTGAGTTCACCTGGAGAAGAGCCTAGGCCTCTCTTGCCCAAAGCAAATCACACCTTCACGGTCCTCGTAGGCAGGGCAGGCATCAGGGATGTTTGGAAGATTAGTAATTATTATTTTTAGTAATTTAATATGAGAATATGATAGAATTAGAACTAAGTAAGAGAACTTTATGAAAGAAGAATGTTGCTAAAATAGAGATGGTTTTAGAGTGGCAGCATTTCTGCTATGTCTAGGACCAGAAAATAAATATTTATCCATACTAAGAAACATACTTAATGATTTGTATGGACTGAATAGAAAATTAGCATTATTTTCTCGCATTCTTTATATTCAAAAACATAACTGGGTAGTCTATTGTCCCAACACATTGTGATCTTTCTTAAGACATTTTCCAATTAATGGTATTGCTTGCTTAGGTGTGAGCTCCACAATTTAAATAGCAGTCTGTGTTCAGAGATGTATATCATGCTGTGTCACTTTATCAGAAGAGCAATCTGCCATTTTTGACAGTCAGTGACAAGTGGCTGAATCAGTGATACCTTAAAAAAGAACTCATTATCAGCCTAGTGAACAAAACATGCCTTATAAAATAGTGCAGGATTTTAATTTTCAATGTCAGTGATTTTTGTCTGCAGAGGCGTGATGGATTGGGGATCAGCTAAAGCAATTTCAAATATTTCATATCAGGAGATTAGCAAATTTAGGCAGTCAAGGATACCCTCCATTCTTGGAATTAGAAGACATTCTTCATGGTATAAAAACACAGGTGTTCTTTTCTTAAGAGTAGTGCTATGTTGAAGAGATATTAAGAAAAAAATTAACATGTTCTATGACTGAGATGTCATCTTTTGAGGAACAAGGGAGCATTAGTAGCCATGAAGACATCGTTTATAAATATCATCAATAGACTTCATTTGCGAATTAAGGATGAATGAAACATGGACTCTGCCGTACACTCTTCATTAATTCTGAAAGGTTCTTCATGGTTCTGTGTCACTGCACTCAATTTCATATCCTGTGAGAAGTCAGCAGATGGAAAAAACAAAACAAAACAAAACCAGAATGGGAAGAGGTTAGAAGAACAGCATCCTGCTAGTTGACCTAAGGACATTTTTAGACAAACAGTCCTAATCACTGACGGCCTGTGGCAGATTATTTACACATCTCTAGGCTTGGTTATTATATGAATGCCTCAAGTTATTTCAGCTATGGAAAGGTGACACTGTGATGGTGTCAGGTTGAAACCTCATTTGAGAGAATCCCACATTCCACAGTGACTAATGACTGGAAATTCAGATTTGATGAGGAAAGAGAGAGAAGCGAGCACAATGAAATTGCACTGACACCAGAATACTTGTCATTTTTCAGAAGAACCTTTTGAAGCTGAGCACTTACATTTAACCCCCTACAGGCATATCTAGGTCTCTGTTATGGGATTTCCATCTGGCCATATACTGTTTCTAAGCCTCTAACATCTCCATCAGAAAGTATTTTCACTTATAGTGCGTGGAAAAGATTTTAGAAATACTGTGAGAATTTTTATGTTAAGTCTCTGGCTTCTTATAGAAGATGCAAAAAGGGAAAAATAAATGAGGCGAATCTATTCTTTCTGTCATCTCCCACCAAAATGCCTTCTCCTAATATTGGTATATGTCAGCATCGGCTGCTAAGCAGTGGGAGCAGTGACTGTTTATTAGGCTTTGGCATTATAGTGACTTGTGTTTAAAACAACTTTTCCACTTGTGTGGAATCCATTAAAAGTTTAATATGGAGAGTTACAAATATTATTACGGCTCCAGTGAGGAATCTAGGCAGCATTTGTTACCTTTCTGCTATATACTTTTCAAATCTGCTTGGTTACCAAACCCTGACCAACTGATCTCATAAGTATTTTCCAGTAATCATATCCTAACCAGCAATATCACCAAAGCCTCTACTACAGCCATGGGCCTTTATCACTGTTTGCTTAAGTTCCTGAGATAATGTTTTTTTTGGATTCTTGCCTCCTGCCTTATTCCCTTATAACTCTTTCTATAAATTACTAAAAAATATAATTTTATAAAACTCAAATCTATTCACATCATAACATGTATTAGAAGGCTTTAGTGGTTTTAACTTCCAGCATAAAGTTTAAACTCATAAAATTGTACCCAAGACTCTGTCTTTCCTCTCTTGCAAGACACTTATGGATCCCCCATGGGCCAGTTAGATTGAAACATTCATTATTGTCCTCTCTTTGTTGTTGTTTAGTTGCTAAGTCATGCCTGACTCTTTTTGACTGCATGGACTGTAGCCCATCAGGTTCCTCTGTACATGGGATTTCCTTTTTCCAAGGGATTTTCCTGACCCAGGGATCAAACCTGTGTCTCCTGCATTGGCAGGCGGGAGTTGCCTGGGAAGCCCTTTCCACACTTCAGTCAGTCAGTTCAGTCACTCAGTCGTGTCCGACTCTTTGCAACCCCATGAATCACAGCAAGCCAGGCCTCCCTGTCCATCACCATCTCCCGGAGTTCACCCAGACTCACGTCCATTGAGTCCGTGATGCCATCCAGCCATCTCATCCTCAGTCGCCCCCTTCTCCTCCTGCCCTCAATCCCTCCCAGCATCAGAGTCTTTTCCAATGAGTCAACTCTTCGCATGAGGTGGCAAAAGTACTGGAGCTTCAGCTTTAGCATCATTCCTTCCAAAGAAATCCCAGGGTTGATCTCCTTCAGAATGGACTGGTTGGATCTCCTTGCAGTCCAAGAGACTCTCAAGAGT
The DNA here is from genome assembly GCF_001704415.2 of Capra hircus. Classification (NCBI taxonomy): domain Eukaryota; kingdom Metazoa; phylum Chordata; class Mammalia; order Artiodactyla; family Bovidae; genus Capra; species Capra hircus. The sequence goes on from NC_030814.1 coordinate 23,838,962, forward strand.
CTTCTCCAACACCCACAGTCCAAAAGCATCAATTCTTCAGCTCTCAGCCTTCTTCACAGTCCAACTCTCACATCCATACATGACTACTGGAAAAACCATACCCTTGACTAGACAGACCTTAGTAGGCAAAGTAATGTCCCTGCTTTTGAATATGCTATCTAGGTTGGTCATAACTTTTCTTCCAAGGAGTAAGTGTCTTTTAATTTCATGGCTGCAATCACCATCTGCAGTGATTTTGAAGCCTAAAAAAATAGAGTCTGACACTGTTTCCACTGTTTCCCCATCTATTTCCCATGAAGTGATGGGACCAGATTCCATGATCTTAGTTTTCTGAATGGTGAGCTTTAAGCCAACTTTTTCACTCTCCACTTTCACTTTCATCAAGAGGCTTTTTAGTTCCTCTTCACTTTCTGCCATAAGGGTGGTGTCATCTGCATATCTGAGGTTATTGATATTTCTCCCGGCAATCTTGATTCCAGCTTGTGTTTCTTCCAGTTCAGCGTTTCTCATGATGTACTCTGCATAGAAGTTAAATAAGCAGGGTGACAATATACAGCCTTGATGCACTCCTTTTCCTATTTGGAACCAGTCTGTTGTTCCATGTCCAGTTCTCACTGTTGCTTCCTGACCTGCATACAGATTTCTCAAGAGGCAGGTCAGGTGGTCTGGTATTCCCATCTCTTTCAGAATTTTCCACAGTTTATTGTGATCCACACAGTCAAAGGCTTTGACATAGTCAATAAAGCAGAAGTAGATGTTTTTCAGGAACTCTCCTTCTTTTTTGATGATCCAGCAGATGTTGGCAATTTGATCTCTGGTTCCTCTGCCTTTTCTAAAACCAGCTTGAACATCAGGAAATTCACGGTTCACGTACTGCTGAAGCCTGGCTTGGAGAATTTTGAGCATTACTTTATTAGCATGTGAGATGAGTGCAATTGTGCAGTAGTTTGAGCATTCTTTGGCATTGCCTTTCTTCAGGGTTTACACACTTAGAGGCCTAAATTTACCCTCTGCTGACCTCTTTACTCTTAACCCTGCATCCCTCCGTTTACCCAGACTACCCCCTCCCCTCCACACACACACATGTATTTGCACACACTCTTACTGGTCCTGACCCTGCGACTGAAATGGAGGTTTCTCTGGGAAACCTTCCTTTACTCACCATAATGAATTTGGTTTACCTTCCTCAAGTCTCAATAACACAAGCCCACACATCTTTCTGAGCATCTAGACTCTATTTTTAAAATAATGTGAGTTTTCAGGGCTGACTTTACCATTGCAGTATAGCACCCTCAAGACAGTGATTGCTTCTTATTTACTTTTAGATCCCTTGTAAAAGGAATCACAGTACTGTGGACAGCACAATAAATAAGCTATAAAGGATTGTTGAAAGGATGAAAGTTTAAGGCTTAAGTGTTACTAATTCTAGAAGTATTTGTAGTGTGAATGAAATCAAGGACTTCCATGAGGGAAGTGAGTCTCAAATTGTGGAATTTCAGGCTTAGGCCAACTGATGAATGAGGCATGTGTGTCTGCATGTGGACATGCGCTGGGCTGTGTCAGTGTGTGTAAGGGATGCAAGAGGAATGCGGGGAGCGGAGAGGTAAGCAATAGGGGCATCGTGGAATGCTTTGAATAGTCAGGTAGTTGTCTATTCTATCAGTTAGGTATATGACTAATATAACTAATATGACTATTAGTCATAGTGACTTAAACACATTAGGACTTGTTTTTCTTTTGTTATAGAAGTTTGGAGGTAGGTAGCTGCTGGTTCAGTGGCTCAAAAACATCAGAACAGAAGTCTCTATGATTCTTGTAATCTTTTTCTTAAGGTCCCAAAGTGGGATTGGGGTTTGGGTGAAATTTTCCCCAAAGATGTACAAGGTTGCCAGTACCTTCTTTCTCTCCACCCCCCTCACCCTTCCCTTTTTCTTCATCTACTCTGGTGAGACTTTAATTAGGGGTTTTCTTGTAAAGGTGCATGTAGACTAAAACTGGAAGATTATCAGATACTAGCTCAGCTCTAGGGATCAGAACTAATCTTTACTTTTTCTTTTCCTATTTGAACAAGTGGTTCCATGGCTAAAAACAAATTTCAAGGCTATACATCAAAAGCCATGGGTCAACTAAATGCCCTTCAGGGAACTGTACAAAAATTGCCATTCTTTCAGTTGAGATTCAAGCTGTTGTATATTTTGTTAAAGTTTATTCCTTAAGTTTAAATTCCTTTTTCCTGCCTCATAAATCACAAGGGTATAAGTCTTATTGTAACACCTGACATTTCAGAGCATTTTTGTTATAGATGATTCTGTTGATTTTTAATGTCTGCAGTTAGTGTTAGTGGCTCAGTTGTGTCCAACTCTTTGTGACCCCATGGACTATAGCCCTCCAGACACACACCTCTGTCCATGGAATTCTCCAGGTAAGAATACTGGAGTGGGTGACCACTTCCTTCTCCAGAGGATTTTCCCAGCCCAGGGATTGAACCTGGGTGTCCCACATCTCAGGCAGATTCTTTACCATTTGAGCCACTAGGGAAGCCCTTTAATGTCTACAGCTTTTCTGTATGATTTTTCCTATGCAAAATAACTCCAATCAGCTAACTGGAATTTGTTCATCATAAACCATCCTGAAATGACACTCTACTAGATATATCTTAAGGCAATTTCAAGTCTGTAATATGCTCAATAGGTGCTTTTAATATAGGTGAGGCAGTCTGTGATTCTGCGATTGGGCATAGTTATGTTTCCAAGTGTGGGACCTCTACTTTTCACTTTATAGACATAAATTTCAGAGATGTTTGTACATAAAAGGTTTTTGCTTCTTTGCTGTATGTTCACTTCTAGGGAAGCCTTAGCTGTAAATTCAGTTCTGTCCTTATGCCATAAAGCCAGGAGAGAATTCTTTATATTTCTGTTGCATTATTCTATTTTACTTCTTATCTTCTTTTCCCACTTCCTTCTTTTTTCTTTCCTTTTCTCTTTTTGGAGCAGATTTTTCTAATTTCATTAAATACTCTCCAAGAAAAATTATGGTCTTTCTTTAAATAGCAAAGGGCTGTTAGACTATGGCTAGTGTTATTCAAAATTTAAAAACCATTACCTAAAAACATTATTTCAGAAAAAAATGAAGCATTTTCTGAAAGGCTACATTTTGTGGTTCCATCATGAAAGATGTGATAATGTATTACTAAAATGCTAGTAAAAGAGAATATTCAGATTATATAACTTTTCAGTGTGTATGCAAATATGTGTAGTCTTATTGCTTGCTGTTCCAACAAATTGCAATCATTCAAAATGAAATGTAATAGGCTTCTTTAGAGGATTAGTGGAAAAAATTTTCAAATCTGTATTTGTGAAGGATGAACTTTTAAAATCTAAATATGGGAGAGAGAACTTGGAAATATTTTTATAGACATTTGGACTGAACTTCCACAACAGGAGAGGAATAAAATTAACTTATTCAGATTGTGCTTATGTTTAAGATAAGAGGAAAGAAAGTGGTTTCTGCTATTAGATCCAGCATTAAAGTGCAACCACAAGAGGAGAAGCAGTTTCAGAATGTTCTGTGAAAGTGGCAAAAATGAAACGAAAACCTAAATGTGTGATGAAAAGTGAGCTATCTCTCAAGGGCAGGATTTTCAAAAGGGACTTACCCTAAAATCTCTTCAGATGTTCAGTCTGTAGGATGAACATTTAATCTCCTGCTCAGCTTTGAAATTATACCCATTTAAATCTGCCTTGTGCCATTTTAGAAAGATCTACACATTTGAGAAGGTATCTGAGTAATTTCTCAAATTAATGCTGAAGGCAAGAGACAAAGTCTTTGAATTTATCTTACTGGGACAAAATCAGAAGGTTTGGGGTTGCAAGTTCAGAGACACAGAGAAATACATAAGTACCAACCAATTCGTGTATTCTGGTTATGGACTGTGTGAGAGATAATTTAGCTTGTGCTATTACTCTAGAGAACAATCAAATAACTGCTATGTATATATTTTTAAATGACTTAATTCAGATTTTATAGGTTGACTATGAAAGATCCTCTCCCTGACTTGTTTAGATGTGTGAATTTTCAGAACTCTTTCTAGCAATCTTGTGATATGCTTGGATTTTCCACAAAGTATGAAGGAGAATGGAGCAAAAATGTCCAAGGAGAAGGAGAGGTGAGAATTAAAGTAGCATATTGCCTATCAAGTAAATTAAATTGGCATCTATGTGGAAACTATTCGCTATTATCCTTTAAAATAGTCTAGAATTTTCTCTCAACTTAGTGCTCTATAGTTTTACTCTGTCTTGGAAATACAAAATATGTGTAGAAAATTTTATATATTCAAATTAACATGGGAAAGATATTTTAAAACTATTGTTTTTAAAATGGATTCTTTTTCTCCTTACTAAAGTGAAAAAGATTCATAAATCTATAAGCTATTCAGCTACATGTCTCTGTGATTCTTCCCTGAACTTAAGTCACCCAACTAAGCATACAGTTTGAGATCTGTTTTTAACGTGGTACCTCTTAACCTCATTTTTTTTTCTGGGTTTTACTCACTGTATCTTGTTGTTGTTATTGTTTAGTCACTAAGTTGTGCCCAACTCTTTTGTGAAGCCATGGACTGTAGCCCACCAGACTCTTCTGTCCGTGGATTTCCTAGGCAAGAATACTGGAGTGGGTAGCCATTCCCTTCTCTTGGGCATCTTTCCAGCCAAGGGATAAAACTTGTGTCTCCTGCATTGGCAGGCAGATTCTTTACCACTGAGCCACCAGGGAGGTCCTCACTATATCTCAGTCAGTTGAGTCCCTCAGTAATGTCTGAATCTTTGCGACCCCATGGACTGCAGCACGCCAGACTTCCCTATCTGTCACCAACTCCTGGAGCCTACTCAAACTCATCTCCATCAAGTCGGTGATGCCGTCCAACCATCTCATCCTCTGTTGTCCCCTTCTTTTGCCTTCAATATTTCCTAGCATCAGGGTCTTTTTCAGTGAGTCAGTTCTTTGCATCAGGTGGCCAAAGTTTGGAGTTTCAGCTCCAGCATCATCCTTCCAATGAATATTCAAGATTGATTTAGTTTAGGATGGACTGGTTGGATCTCCTTGCAGTCCAAGGGACTCTCAAGAGTCTTCTCCAACACCACAGTTCAAAAGCATCAATTCTTCGATGCTCAAGTTTCTTTACAGTCCAGCTCTTACATCCATACATGACTACTGGAAAAACAATAGCTTTGACTAGATGGACCTTTGTTGGCAAAGTAATGTCTCAGCTTTTTAACATGCTATTTAGGTTGGTCATAGCTTTTCTTGCAAGGAGTGTCTTTTAATTTCATGGCTGCATTCAACACATGCAGTGTTTTGGAGCCCAAGAAGTAAAAGTCTTACTGTTTCCACTGTTTCCCCATCTATTTTTCATGAAGTGATGGGACCAGATGCCATGATCTTAGTTTCTGAATGTTGAGTTTTAAGCCAGCTTTTTCACTGTCCTCTTTCACTTTTGTCAAGAGGCTCTTTAGTTCTTTTACTTTCTGCCATAAGGGTGGTGATTATTGATTAGTTTTCTGTGATTGTGGTTTTCATTCTGTCTTCCCTCTAATGGATAAGGATAAGAGGCTTGTGGAAGCTTCCTGGTGGGAGAGACTAACTGTGGAAACTCGGTCTTTTTCTGATGGGTAGGGCCATAATCCTTAAATCTTAAATCCAATTTTCTGCAGATGGGCGAGGCTGTGTTCCCTTTCTGTTTGACCTGTGATGAAACTATGGTAGAGGTAATGAAGAAAATGGTGACCTCCTTCAAAAGGTCCCATGCAAGCACTGTCAACTCAGTGCCCCTTGACCCTGCAGCAGGCCACCACTGACCCACGCCACTGCCAGAGACTCCAGACACTCCATGGGTAAGTCTGGTTCAGTCTCTTGTGCGGTCACTGCTCCTTTCTCCTGGGTCCTGGTGTGCACAAAGTTTTGTTTGTGCCCTCCAAAAGTCTGTTTCCCCAGTCCTGTGTAAGTTCTAGCAGCTCTGTGGTGGGGGTTTAATGGTGACCTCCTCCAAGAGGGTTTATGTCATACCCAGGTCTGCTCTGCCCAGAGCCCCTGCCTCCGCAGCAGGCAACTGCTGACCTGTACCTCCCCAGGAGTCACTCAAACACACAAAGGCAAGTCTGACTCAGTCTCTGTGGTGTCTCCTGGTGCACACAAGGTTTTGTTTGAGCCCCCTGAGCATCTGTAGGGGGGATGTGGTTTGTTTCTAAACATGATTTCGCCCCTCCTACCATCTTGTTGGGACTTCTCCTTTGCCCTTGGACATAGGGTATCTTTTTTTGGTGGGATCCACCAAAAAATGGTGATCCAACATTTTCCTGTTGACGGTTGTTGAACAGACAGTTGTAAGTTTGGGTTTCTTGCAGGAGAAGATGAGCACATGTCCTTCCACTCCACCATCCTGGAACTCCAGGACTTCTCAGGAGTTCTCTTCACTCCTGAAGTGAAATCACTTTACTCATTAATTGAATTCATTCCTTTAGGTATTTGTTGAATGTGTAAATATTCAGGAATTAATTTACTCACTTATTTATTATGTAAATCAAAAGGATACTGAACAACTACTCAAAATAATGTTTCGTTCTGGTGCTTGTGGTTTTCATTAATGACCAGTGCCTGACTCTTTCTTTTGAATAGCTTGCAATGCACCAGAAGATGTAATATGTATTCAAAAATAAGTGTAATACAAGAAAGAAAATGATGCCTCTGGAGAAGACAGGATTGCTACTTAAGATAATTCAAAAGATGAAATTGGCTACATATTGGTTTAGTATTTCATCTGCATTAACCTCTCCATCTAGTAACCAAGAATCATTTCAAGCAGATTATTTCAGGAGGGAAAGATGTACAAACGGAACCTGCTTAAAAGAGACATTTTTCATCTAGTATCTTCTGAATAATTCTGGACTTCAGGCACATTTATCTCTTTCTAGGTATTGAAACTCAGATTTCTTCCTGCCTTCTTCTTTCAGAAGTCAGCTTCCTCTACCATATGGGGGAGGAGGTGGAAAAGACAGTCAGTTTAGATGTCTCTCTTCAGTCCTCTTTAGGGTTACACATTTTTTTTCCCCAGGTACTCCCTGTAGTCTCCCTAAGGTTACCACACCAGGTAGAGAAAATCTACAAATTTGTGTTAGTATACATATGGAGTCATTTTAAAAGGGAAATGATAAAGTAGGATGGGAAATATTTTACAACTTGGTAACTAGAACTTACCCTAGGGTATGAGAGAGAGAGTAAGTTAGGCCCTTCCCAACACAGTCCTATTGGAATTCAACTTTTCTGAGATTCTGGCTCTCATTCTAGCATCTTCTTCACTTCTCTGTGATAATCTCCAACCACACCTCTCCTTAATTGCCATCCTACTTACAGGAAAGTTCCTACCCTCTGCCTCCAACAACTCCCTCCATTTGTTCAGTCCAAGGTCTTCATCTGGAGAAGCGCCATTAGGGCCATTAGGACGCCAGAGACACACCAACCATTAAGACCTCTTGTCTCTGGTTTTCTTATTCCTTGGACAATTGAACCAATATGAACTGCAGACAACATTTTTTAAACTATGACATGCTAAGGGCAAATATAGGCACCTCTCTGAGAGACCAATGTTAATTTTCAGGAACAGCTAAAAAGTCCAAACTCATACTGAAAAATGTAATGTTTCCTTAATTAACAAGTTCCATTTCCCTTCCCATGCAGTCAGTATATCTGTAAGATTTCACTGAGTCATAAACCAAAACAAAATTTAATGGCTTCACACAGCAACTGTTTATTTAGCTTTGTGTTTCCACGGTCAGGATGGTGATTTGGGCTGGGGTTATATGATCACTTTGCTCCTGATTGTAGCTGATTGTGTCTCACTCTTGTGTCTGCTGTTTGCTGATAACCCAGCTAGGGCACCCTTGATGTGGCCGCCTGCACATGCCCAGGGGTTAGCTCCGTGTTAGCTGGGATGACAGGATTTGCCTGGACAGTGTGTGTCATGTCATCTGGGACATGGGCCTACATCATCCAGCAAACCTGCTCATTTCACATCGTTGCAAAGACAGGGCCTCCTTCACGTGGCAGCTAAAGTGTTTCCAGAGCATCAGGAAGTCAGGTCCCAAGGTGCAAAGCACTGTCAACCTTGTGCTGCATCACATTTGCTAAAGTAGCATCGAGCAGTACAAGTCAATGACTCATCCAGATTTAAGGGGCAGAGAACTACATCCTATCCACTCTTGGGAAGATCTACAAAGTTATGTGGCAAAGTTGTAGATGTTGGGGGGGGGGTGAAGAACTGGAGGCTATGTTAAAAATCCGTAAGACCTATTTTTGTGTAGAGTAGGAATTGTTTTTTTCCTGCTTGAAGTCTATCAGAATGAGAAAGAAACTACATTATGCTGTAATGACTGGATCCTTCTCTAGCCTAAGAAGGAGTTCAAGTTGACAGTCCTTTGCTTCTCCTCAAGTCCCCCTCCACATAAAATGGAGCAAGGATGAGGCTGGGGGAAAGACAGGAGTTATCCAGTTTTTCCTTTTGCCATTGGCATTGATAGAGCCCACTCTAGAGACAGTAAAAATGGAAGACTGATTTTGTCATGTTTTAAACACCACCATGGGGGTGGTGTACAGGAAGCCTAAAGTTACTGGTTAACTATGTAAAACAACCGCTTGTTTTTGTAGTTGCTGTTTTTCTAATTTTTAACTTGCTTGAAAATATCTCCATAAGCCATAGATCTTTAGCCAAGTAGCTACATCAGTAATGTAGAAAGCTGACACAGTTTGAAAGATTCAAAACCCCTTGGTTTAAGAAGTTACCTCCTAAAACACCTACTAGAAGGCAAATGTATTTTTAGAAAGTGATGCCTGGTGAAATGAAGTATACAGATAGAGAACAAACTTTAACACAATGTAATTCAGCAGATAAAATATTTTATGAGGGAGGTAGAAGGGAAATATAATGATATATTTTACTGGGATGTCCTGAGAAGTCAGGAAGTAGCCTGGGGTGCTGGATTCATACGGATTTCAAAAAGAAGAAGATGCAGACAGGGATACTTCGTATTCTAAGCAAACTCCACGGGCACATTTTCTCCTAATATGGTATTCAAGTCCCACTTTAAAAAAATAGTTTGTAACAATAGAGTAAAAAATGTTTCCAAATTGCATTCTATTATGAAAGCTTCCTGAATGAAACAGTTTTTAAACCATGTTTTTTCTTTGATTAAGATAAGATTCACTATGTTTGTTTCTTACATATTTTTAAAGGAAAAATTCATAGAAAACTTAATGTGATATATTCTTATTGATAAGTAGTCCAGTAAAACTTATCACAAAGAGCCTTGGAATTATGGCCAGAGTCTGCATTTTTATGTATTTGTATTTTTCTCTACTTTTGTCATTAAATACTACAGAACACTTACTAAATGATGATTAGAAAATGTGTATGTTAATAAGGTTTGTGGCCAATAACCTTGCAGTTTACAATCTACCAGAGTCCACACAACACATCCCACAGATATATGGTCAAGTGCTGCTGCTAAGTTGCTTCAGTCATGTCTGACTCTGTGCGTCCCCATAGACAGCAGCCCACCAGGCTCCTCTGTCCCTGGGATTCTCCAGGCAAGAACACTGGAGTGGGTTGCCATTTCCTTCTCCAGTGCATGAAAGTGAAAAGTGAAAGGGAAGTCGCTCAGTCGTGTCTGACTTCTAGCGACCCCATGGACTGCAGCCCACCAGGCTCCTCTGTCCATGGGATTTTCCAGGCAAGAGTACTGGAGTGGGGTTCCATTGCCTTCTTTGTATGGTCAAGTAGATAATCTGAAAATTGAATGAATGAAATTGGGAATTTATAAATGAGTAATGAACTAAGTATATTTCATGGGATTCTCAGTGACTAAGTCATGTGCTATGTGCATGTTTAGACCACCTGGGATGGGATCAAATGGCCATCCTTCTGAAAGAGGCAAGGGTTTATAGAAGAGATGGGATTTCATGAGTTCTTTCTATGAAAGAAAAGGGAGAGTTTGGTCATCTGATTATACTCTTGGCTCTTAACTCTTCAGGTGTTGTTGGTAGTTTGAAAGCAGTCTTTCTTAATGATTATTTTTTAGCATATCTTTTTCAGTTTTATTGAGATATAATTGACATGTAATTATATATAGTGTAAAACACAATGACTTGATATATGCCTATATTCTTAAATGCTTACCACAAAAAGTTCAGGCCTTTTGTCTTAGTTCTGAGTTCTTGATATCTTTTCAATGGTATTAAATTGAAAATGAGTATATAATTACTTAATTGGAAAATACATAAATATAATTGAAAGTAATTTGTGTGCCTTTTTTCTTTCTTCTGTCTACCATTTGTATTAATATATACAGATTTCAGACTCTTTGCTTTTCATGTGTGGCCTTCTAAGTCAGAGAAGTCTTTTTCTACAGAAAAGGACCAGACCCTCTTGCCACTGAGGTGTTTTGTTTTAGGATCTCGTTTCCTCGTACATCTGTAGGCAGCTTTTGCTTTTATCTTCTCAGCTAAATTAGTTCCTGCATGTTAAAAAAGGGGAAGTGGTGAACCGCCCCCACGGAAGACTTTATTTGGTTTTTAAAAGCGGGTTTGTTAGGATCCTGCTGTGGTTATTATAGGAGACAATTTTAGCACTTTGAGCTGTGTGTTTTCCAGAGGAAGTGTTTAAAGCAGAATTTTGCAAAATGTTGAAGGTTAACATTACAGCCTTGCTAGTTGTTAAAGGTCAGGATATGTTTTGTGATTAAGTTTGAGAGAATTCTTGGGTAATACGAGTGATAGAAATTAATAAGGAAATATTATACAGTGCATCAACACTTTCTTACTCCTTTAACTTACTATTCAATACACCTGAAAATTCTTTGCATTTCTTTTTCAATGAAATACATTGTTGGAAACGACTCAAACGTCTTTCCGAAGAGTTGGTGAGTGGTAATTTTATATACGAACAATAGCACAGTGTGTACAGTGGTGGAAGAGGGCACTGACAAATGTCTAGATCTTTTTAATATTATGGATCTGTGTGGCTTATATTTCCACATTTGCAAAATTCCTTGACACAATACAATATTAGTGGTTGTTCAGGATATGTGAATGGAACAATCTACTTGTTGGTACTATGATGTAATAACTTGAAATTCCATACATGTTACAAAAAATCTAGATAGGTAAATTGGTGTTTTGACGGTGAAAGAAATACTAAATCTTGGACAAAGGTAGTTTCATAGTTTTGAATGGTGTTCTTCAAATCATTGCTTTGAATTTTTAATTGCTTCCAGTTTCTTACCCAGGTATCAGTTGTTGTGATACCTGTAGAGAAATCATATGTGAAACTATATCACTGCTTCAGTCCTGGAACACGGCAGTTACTCAACTACTGTGGTATGTATTATAGCTAAACAGCACATAGTGTGCAGGAAATATTATCTATAAGGAAATATTAAGTATCTATTAGGCCTAGAAATCTGCTTCTAGGAGAGCAAAAGAGGAAATTGGAGAGAGCCTAAAAATGTCAAAATGTCAAAATCTTTTCTCAAAGGTCATCCAAAGGGAACTAAAGTGCTTATTATCACATATAAGGTCCTCATTTCAGATTGGGAAACTGGGAAGGAGGGTATTTGCAAATAGTCCTTTATTTAAGCAAGTAGGAAGAAATTCTCCAAACAGTAATTATGTAACACTTCAAAAGCTCTTACTATGGGCCACTCAGAGTGCTAAGTGACTTACAGATGGTGTCTTAATTAATCCTAACAATGACTGGATGAGGTAGATAAGGATCATCGTACCTTTGAAGCAGTAAGTGTTGAAGGCACTTACAACTACTTCAAAGTCAGTTTATATGTCCTGGTTAGTAGCTGTTGTCAACTTTGAGATTAACAACACTGAAGCTCCATTCTGTGCTTGGCAGACTCATCACTGATTAAGCCTGTGTTCCTTCCCTTTACTTAAGAGAATCCCATTTCTGTGCTGGTTGGTATAATAGCTTAATTTTTGTCTTTACTGCTTTGTTTTTCTACCACTTTCCTACTCTTTGTCTCCTCCCCTCCCCTCCACTCCCCCCTCCAACACACCAGGAACTGTCTAAATTAAAAAGCAAAATTGTACCTGTTTACAATCCATTAACATTTTTTTTCTCAAGTGTAAAACTTTCTATAGCAATTTAAACGAGGCATTTTTCAAGAAGTGCTTGTTACAATTATTAACATTTCTTCTTAATAGGACAGAGAGTGTCCACACAGTCTCCATCTCTACGGAGCAAACACGGAGCAAACACGTGTGTACCAGATCAGGAGCAAACATGTGTGTACCAGATCAGGAGAAATAGGACTGTCGGTCACCTCGGTTTTATTCAGTAGTTGGTAACTGTAACTTGTAACTTGCAGTTTGCTTGTACCCTTGCAAACCTCTCTTTAAGGCAGGCTTTTTGCAACAGTTCTTGTTACTCAGTATCGTTTTTACTTCTGCCATGTAGCAGCCTCAGGGCCGAGTTCTGACGGCTCAGCAGATTCCTGCCCTGGCTGGCTCCACCTCAGTTCCTCCTCCTCTATCTCTAATCTCTCCACGCATAACTCAAGATTGGGCTTCCTGCTTCCCAGTTGTAACATTTTAATCCACTGCCCCCACTTCCTGTGTTATCCCTTTATTTTTAGTTCTATAAGTGATAAAAATATCATTTATTCATTATCATAAATTTTACAGTTAGTTCTGTGTTGGTTCCTACAGCAGTCTGCCTTGCCTTCTTTTGCTTAACTATATTAAAAGCTCCTCAGAGTTAGAATGTTCCTATCCTTAATGCCAGCCAAGGACAAATGTTGAATGCCAGTAGTTACTGCTTTGAATGATAGTAGATATGAAAAATATTAAATGAGAGTGCGCCCTCAGCTCCCACTTTAGACCTCATTTCTCAGCCTCTCCATTTCTACGAGGAGTTTTCTAGTAGTATTCTATAGGCCTGTGTACTTATAAAAGGATTGATGTAGTTATTCTTGATATGTGTCTTATTCTTCTATATCCAGTCCATTAGGGACTTGAGTTTCCTCCTCTTTCACCATTTCTCAAATTCACCCTTTTGTTTCCTTTTCAAGTACCCCACTATTAATCAGATTCTTAGCATATCATGCCTGAATTAATGGATTTAGTTTTATGGCTAATATGGAAAAATAAACTCATCTTTCCGTAGACCCAACCTACATAACTTATTAAAACATTCTGTTCATATGTCACCCCTGGTTATAGAAACTATAATGTCTGTCTAACCTATCAATTTCAAGTTCTTCAGCCATATATTTAAGCCTCAGACTACCTAACTGTATAATTTTGTTCATTGCTCCCTAATATATTCAGTCTATTTTGCTCAGAGTGATTTCATCCATTCTCTTTCCACATGCATTATACTCATTCCTATTTCTTTTCTTTAATTAAGTTGCTTCTGAGGATTGAGGATGTCTTGGTTACTATCCTTTGCTTACACTCCAATTAGATTTTCCTGTGCCCTTCATGAAACATTATCTAAACATTCAATTTATTTTTAAACACACACACATAACTATCTTTCCCAAATGTTCACGGCAAAGATATTTATTCTGTAATTTAACTTTGAATGGTTTGTAAATTATTCTGCTTCTTTGTTTTATTTAACATTTAGAATGTAATGTCCTTAATGTCTAGATTAAATGTAATTTTCTTATTGTTTAGATATTATCAAATGTTTAAGAAGCATCCTGGTTCAAAATTCCATCATGGTCTTCATTATCAACAGAGGTCTTCTGTATTTTGAGAACAGGGAAAAAAGTAGTCAACTTCCAAAGGCTTGGGTTTATCTTTGCTGAGGGACAAAGAGATTCTGGACGTAATGCTAAATCTTCAAATTGTAAGTTGTTTCTCACTTTTTCTGCTTCTAAAATAAATAGTGTTTTTAGCAACAATTTAAGATTGTTCATTGGAGAAGGCAATGGCACTCCACTCCGGTACTCTTGCCTGGAAAACCCCATGGATGGAGGAGCCTGGTAGGCTGCAGTGCATGGGGTCACGAAGAGTCGGACACGACTGAATGACTTCACTTTCACTTTTCACTTTCACTTTTCACTTTCATGCATTGGAGAAGGAAATGGCAACCCACTCCAGTGTTCTTGCCTGGAGAATCCCAGGGACGGGGGAGCCTGGTGGGCTGCCATCTATGGGGTTGCACAGAGTCGGACAGGACTGAAGCGACTTAGCAGCAGCAAGATTGTTCATATCAGACAATATTTTATAAAATCAGGTTCATACTGTTTTATAAAATAGCTTTTAGCAAGGCACATACTATGTTCTCTGGGTCAAGAAGCTCCACTGGAGAAAGGAAATGGCAACCCATTCCATTATTCTTGCCTGGAAAATCCCAATCTATGGGGCCACAAAAGAATCAGACATGACTGGGCAACTAAACAACAGTATTATGTTTATTGTTAGTTCAAAAACAAGAAGGCTCTTCCCTAGTTTTCTTCAAGCAGAGCTCTGGGCAATTAGAATACATCAAAGTGTCTAAAAGGACAGAACCGATTTCTAGCTCCCTCCTGATCACCTGTGCAGTGTATTCTCACCATTGGGGGCCACTGGTCTTGTGGCTTTTGCTTCCTGTTCACTAGACTGTTAGACTGTTGGTTGAAGGGCTGAGGGTGTGACTTTGTTCATTTCCTTTTTGTCACCTCACAAAGCCCTGGTTTGTTTGCTTTATCTAAGACCTCTCTGCTACCTAGCTAAGCCTGGCTTCCTGTCCAGTGCTGTGCACTGCATCTCCATGGTCCCAGCTCAGTTGGAAGAAACTTGACTGAGGGTCTGAAAGGCTGCTGAATGTTTAATGACTTCCTCAAACTTCTCACCTACCTTCAGTGCTGGCAACAGCCAGGTCAGAGGAGAAAGTACTAGGGGTGACTTAAATTTTAGCACAATAAAAATGCTAAGCGTTCTGCTGGCTGAAACTGCATGGGATGAGGAAGGGAATGGAAATTTTAGGGCAAAGCACTAGTTTATATTGTGTGTATGTGTTTGGGTTTAATAATATTTTTGGTACCTTCTGTTGGTGAGGAACAATAAGAATTTGACGTCCTTTCATGGTGGTGCTTAAGTAAATCGCTCCTACTTACTCTAAGGAGAAGTAGGATGATTTTGGAGCTGGTGCAAGTCAGAAGTCTGGATTTAAAAGGCATACTGGTGAGTCCACAGTCAATATTAGGGACAGAGGTTTAATAGTGAAAAATGAATAGTCATCCTAGAGAAGATATGCAAGACCTATATCTTATATAATGAATCAATATTTCTTCTCCAACCAAAAGTGGAGTCTTCAAGAGAGGTTTCTTTGGAAAGAGTTAAACCTGGGGTGAGGGTGGATCATTCTAGCAGGGGGTACTTTTTAGGTGTCTTCCTTGCAATGATATCTCTGAAAAGTCTGGATGTAAATTCCAGAGACATGGCATAGATATGATGGGACAGGCTTATACCATCCAACTGTAGGGTGAGTAATCAACTCTCTGAAAACAGTATACATCACCCAAGGGCAAACAAAAACCACTTGTGAGTAACCCACATCTGTGAATTCACTGAGATTTACCATAGACCTAGGAATGAAAGCTTGGAGAGTCTCCATCAATCTGTAAACTGGCACAGCTACTAAGGTAAACAATATGGGAGTTCCTCAAAAAATTAAAAATAGAGCTACCAGGGTGATGGTGGAGAGGATAAATTAGGAGGTTGGGATTAACACATACAAATAGATAATCAATAAAGATCTACTATATAGCACAGGAAACTCTTACTGAATACTATGTAATGACCTATACAATAAAAGAGTCTGAAAAAGAATAGATATATGATTATGTATAACTAAATTGCTTTGGTGTACACCTGAAAATACAACATTGTGAATTAACTATACTCTAATATAAAATAAACAAATAGACATGCCATATGATCTAGCAATCCCATTGCTAAGTATAAATCTGAAGAATATAAGATCACTATCTCAAAGAAATGTTTACATTCCTTTGTTAAATGAAATATTATTTACAATAGGACATGGAAACAATTGTCCACTGACAGATAAAAGGATAAGAGAAAGATGTGGTATGTATATAATTGGTATATTATTCAGCCATAAAAAAGAAGGAAATCTTGCTATTTGTGACAGTATGGCTGGACCTTCAGGGGATTATGCAAAATGAGATGAATAAGACAGAGGAAGATAAATATTGTATGAATTCACTTGCATGTGGAATCTAAAAATAGGAAACTCACAGAAACATAGCGCAGAGTGGTGGTTGGTAGGGACTGAAGGATGAGGAAAACGGGAAGACAGCAGTCAAAGCATACGAACTTTTGGTTATAAGTAAGTTTCAGAGATCTAATGTACAGTACTGTGACTATAGTTAATGGTGCTGTATTGTATACTTGAAAGTTGCTGAGAATGAAACTTTAATGTCCTCACCATAACAGTAATAACAAAATGGCAATTATGTGAGGTAAAGAATGTATTAGCTAACCTTATTCTGACATTTTGCAATATATAGTTGTATCAAATCATCATATTCTAGACCTTAAATTTACACAAATTAATATATCAAGTACATTGCAATACAGCTAGGGAAAACAAAAGCTGAAGTACTTTCGGGTGTCTTGATTGAGGTCACGATCTTTGTCACTATATACACACATATACCACTATAATGAGTTATGTAATATACATGTCATATATAATCATATGTGTGTTTTAAGTTGCTTCAGCCGTATGCCTGACCCTGTGTGACCCTATGGACTTTAGCCAACCAGGCTTCTCTGTCCATGGATTCTCCAGGCAAGAAGACTGGAATGGATTCCCATGCCCTTTTCCAGGGGATCTTTCCGAGCCAGGTATTGAACCCAGGTCTGCATTGCAGGCAGTATTTTTACCATCTGAGCCACTCAGGGAAGCAGCCCTCCAACTATAATTAGGTATCAGTGTGTATAGACATGCATATATAGGACCTCCCTGGTGATCCAATGGTTAAGGGTCCACCTGCCAATGCAGGTGACGCGGGTTCAGTTGCTAGTCTGGGAAGACCTCACACGCTGCAGAGCAACTAAGCCTGTGTGCCACAACTAATGAGCCCACGTGCTGCACCTACTGAAGCCTGTGTGCCTAGAATCCATGCTTCAAACGAGAGAAGACACTGCAACGAGAAGCTCATGCACTGCAATAAAGAGTAGCTCACAGTTGCTGCAACTAGAGAAAGCCTACACCCAGCAACAAAGACCCAGAGCAGCCAAAATAAATGAATAATTACATATCCAAGCATACATGTATATATCTTTATTACGCAGTGTTTTACTACAATAGCAAACACCCCAAAAATCCCTTCTCAGATGATATTTTATATTTTAACAAATTGGGAATTAGAGGAATGTCCAGAAATGAAAATATTTATATATTAGAATTTTTGAAGATTGACTTGGTGGTTTGGGGTTGCTAAATTGAGTATAAATTTTAAGACCACTTGACGTTAAACCCTCTCCAAAGAGTGATCTGAAATTCCACTTCTTAAAGTAGTAGAAATAAGCAGAAATTCTGAGGTACATGTGGTATATACCAAAAATATCTGCATTTTCTACACAAAGAATAAACACTCTCCAACCCCTTTGCTTTTTCATAATTTAATTAACTGACAGTTATAGATCCTTATATGAATATAGGATAAGATAATAAAGCATGAAAATTCAAAGAGTTCAAGCATAATATATGGTGAGTTACTAGTTTTTGAAACAAATGCATTTTTTAAAGAGTATGAATTTATTCTTCTAATAAAACTTAGAAGTCATTATTTAGATTGGCTTCTAGTTTCAGTTCAGTATTTCACAATGAAAAAGTTAATCAAAAGCAAAATGGGAAGTGATAGCTGAAACATAAAAAAGATACACATTTTTCGGAAATGATATTTTACTTTTAGAATATTCAATAATAAAAATTTCCCCTCTTCCTAACTGGACCCTTTAGAAACAATGATGGCTTATGTAATTTTCTAAATTTAAAAAAGTGACTTTAGAAAAATAATTATACGGAAATACATCAGTATAGAGCCAGAAACAGCTGATTCAGTTCTATAATTAATGAAATACTTATAAGCAGCTCTGTGAAGAAGAAATTTTCTTATTGGGACACTTCAGTGTGTGCGAGTGTGAACTGTGGAACAAACTTTCTCCTTTCAAGTCACCTCTGCCATTGACAACTGTGTGAACTTGAACAAGTTATAGGCTTGCTTATGCCTCAGTTTACTCATCTTGAAAATGGAGATACAATAGAACAAACCTCAAGCAGCTGTTAGGAAGATGAAACAAGGTTATGTAAAGTACTTGGAGCATATCCCTGGCACATAGCGAGTTTGCATAAGGGTTTGTTATCATTATTAGTGCAAACTAGTTTCCTGCAGGCTGTTTGTAACTTTTTTCCACATTTAAATATCAGAAGAATAATACAGATTTTTTTACTTTCTCTTGACCAAAAAAAAAAAAAAAAAAAATCTGGCCATATGGTAGCAGTGGCTATAGCCCTTCCCACTCCTGGCCCTGCTTCTCCCATTCAAGCTGACGTCCACCCTTGCAGTCCTGGGTGGGTCACAGTACTTCAGTGCCAAGAACCTTTATGGGGTAGAACTTGTGCTGACGGGGACACTCAGGATAGAGCATTTCTGTTCTCCCCTCACCTCTTGGAATTAAGGATGTGTTTTTTAATAAGTAAAAATGTCAAAGTTAAAACAGAAGTAAAAATGTTCAAGGATGTCCTTTGCTTTTTCTTTTATTTTATGCTCTTGGAGCTCATTGCATTTCAACTGTCCTCGCCTTTGGCCCCATCCTGTGGTCATTCATTCACGTGCACTCTCTATGTCCTGCGGTGAGAACTACCCAAATTGTAAATAGCCTTTATAATTGCAGGTTACTTAACTAACATGAGATAGCTTCTAACATCTATCTTCATCCATTTTTAATACTCCCTTTACCCTTGCTGTGCTAAATTAAACTGACACTTGTTTTTTAGGTTGTTTTTCTGTAGAAAACACTATAAGCCAGCTAGTCCAACAGGAAAAAAAAAAGTAACCATGAAAATAAATATAAATCCTTTCACAGAAAATATTAATGTTGAAATATTTCATTTTCATGCCATTACAAATGTTGTTTTAGTCCATGATACTCTGAACATCTAGATCCTATAATGACAAATACATCACTCATGGATCTGACATTATTTAATTTACCTGAACAAATAAGACCATTTTCAGACACCTTCTTGTCATCTGATATAATGAATGGAATAGCTCAAACATTTGTGGTTACAAATGCATTAACACTCTGATGTTAAGGTGATAAAATTCTCAAATTTGTCTAAACCTATACTTCATTTTTCTTCATTATATCTTTTATAAGATCTTAACAGAGACAGTATTTTCCTTTAAATCAGTGACAAAATGTCACTCAGTCTCATAAGGCTGACTCATTTTACAACTTGCTTTAGAAATGTGTTACAGTGTTAGGCATTAAATTACAGATTTAGATGATATTCTATGTGGGTTTTCTGAATTGTAAGAAATAGATATGATAATAAAATGTTATGCATTTTGGTATATTCTGCTTCAAGCTGTCAGTTGATCATTTAATGGTTAACTTGTTTTTGTTAGATAGGTGATACTCAGATTAATTTTAAAGTTGATATTTTTGCACTGCATGGCTTATTTTCACTACTTTAGCTTACTATAATTTGTTTCATCCCTTCACAGTCTCTTTTAGAAAAAAATGTTAAAATTTATAATTCCTGTCCTGAACTATCTCAGGAAACTTCATTCGTTTTGACAAACAAAAATAGCAGCATACTAGAACTAGGCATCACTTCCCACCATCTCTCTGGAAGTGTGACTTTTCAAACTCTGGCAGAAAGATAGCCAAAAGTGTCATTTTTATTGTTTGGTTTCTATTTTTTAAACCAAATTAATGTTAATTTCACTTAATCTAAAATAAACTGATTTTTAAATTTAATCCATCGACTAGGTAATAAGATTATCTTCCAAAAAAAAAAAAAAAAACAACATTGAATTATGTGTAGTGTGCAAAGCCTGCCTTCTATTATCTCTTTTTTGCATTTTCCTCCTCTCTGCCTTATACATACATTGGTAAACACTATATTTAATTGTGCATTCTTCCAGAGATTCAGTAGGCAAATATAAGCCAATAAAAACACAAAAGCAAAAATCACAAAGAATGACAATTTGATGCCATTAAAAAAACAAGATAAAAAGAAAACAGGTACTCATCAGAAAAAGCCACATATAAAATTAAAAGATAAGTCATGATATAGAAGAAAATATTGTCTCACATAAAGCAAATGATAAATTGGTTTCTAGGAAGTTAAAAGAAACACTGAAGTTAATCAATATGAAAAAGACAAACCATAAAATTTTTTAAAAAGGTAGGTAAAAGATTCAAATAGCAAATTCACAAAAGAGGAAATCCAAATGGTTATTAAACACATAAGATGATATTTCAGCTGCAAAAATCAGGGAAATGCTAACCTAAAACAGAATAGGTCATGTTTCTACCATTAGATGGACAAAGATCAGAAAGTTTGAAAATATCAAGTACTAGGGAATCATCCTTATAGATAGTAGCCTTTCCCTTCTCCAGGATCTTCCCAACCCAGGAATTGAACTCAGATCCCATAGACTGAACCTAGGTCTCCTTTTTTTTTTTGGCAGGGAGATTCTTTACCAGCTGAGCCACAGGGAAGCCCAGGAATACTGCAGTGAGTAGCCTATCCCTTCTCCAGGGGAATCTTCCTGACCCAGGAACCATGCTCAGGTCTCCTGCATTGAAGGTGGATTCTTTACCTGCTGAGATATCAGGGGAGACAAATAATGGGAATATGAATTAGAATTCCTTTAGCAGTGTTTGGTAACATTTAAACATTTGCTGTATTTGAAATTCATGTTGGTGTGCAGTGTGACGTATGGATTTTACTTAAAAAAATATTTTTCAGAAGTTTACACAGCTGCTTTCACAACTTTGGTTTAAAGTCTGTTTTTTTCCCTGACTTGAGATGCCATCTTTGCCTTATACTAGATTCATGTGTGTATTTGGGTCAGCTTCTGAATTTACCAATTTGTTCATTGATCTGTCAATTCATGTGTCACTGCCACACTTTTAATTATTAAAGATTTATGATACGATTTATAGTGTTGTGGGAGTTACTCTTTTTTTTTTTTTCTGGTTTTTCTTCTTGTTGGCTGCATTTTTCTGGTGAGGTTTTGTTTTTGACATTTTTTTTCTGATACTACCTTTTCAGTTCAGTTCAGTTCAGTTGCTCAGTCGTGTCCGACTCTTTGCGACCCCATGAATCGCAGCATGCCAGGCCTCCCTGCTCATTACCAGCTCCCGGAGTTCACTCAGACTCACGTCCACCGAGTTAGTGATGCCATCCAGCCATCTCATCCTTGGTCGTCCCCTTCTCTTCCTGCCCCCAGTCCCTCCCACATCAGAGTCTTTTCCAATGACTCAACTCTTCGCATGAGGTGGCCAAAGTACTGGAGTTTCAGCGTTAGCATCATTCCTTCCAAAGAAATCCCAGGGCTGATCTCCTTCAGAATGGACTGGTTGGATCTCCTTGCAGTCCAAGGGACTCTCAAGGGTCTTCTCCAACACCACAGCTCAAAAGCATCAATTCTTCGGCGCTCAGCCTTCTTCACAGTCCAACTCTCACATCCATACATGACCACAGGAAAAACCATAGCCTTGACTAGACGGACCTTAGTCGGCAAAGTAATGTCTCTCCTTTTGAATATACTATCTAGGTTGGTCATGACTTTTCTTCCAAGGAGTAAGCGTCTTTTAATTTCATGGCTGCAATCACCATAGGCAGTGATTTTGGAGCCCTCAAAATAAAGTCTGACACTGTTTCCACTGTTTCCCCATCTATTTCCCATGAAGTGATGGGACCGGATGCCATGATCTTCGTTTTCTGAATGTTGAGCTCCTCTTTCACTTTCATCAAGAGGCTTTTTAGTTCCTCTTCACTTTCTGCCATAAGGGTGGTGTCATCTGCATATCTGAGGTTATTGATATTTCTCCCAGCAATCTTGATTCCAGCTTGTGTTTCTTCCAGTCCAGTGTTTCTCATGATGTACTCTGCATAGCAGTTAAATAAGCAGGGTGACAATATACAGCCTTGATGTACTCCTTTTCCTATTTGGAACCAGTCCGTTGTTCCATGTCCAATTCTAACTGTTGCTTCCTGATCTGCATATCGACTTCTCAAGAGGCAGGTCAGGTGGTCTGGTATTCCCATCTCTTTCAGAATTTTCCACAGTTTATTGTGATCCACACAGTCCAAGGCTTTGGTATAGTCAATAAAGCAGAAATAGATGTTTTTCTGGAACTCTCTTGCTTTTTCAATGATCCAGCGGATGTTGGCAATTTGATCTCTGGTTCCTCTGCCTTTTCTAAAGCCAGCTTGAACATCAGGTAGTTTTTGGTTCACATATTGCTGAAGCCTGGCTTGGAGAATATTGATTATGTATTTACTCCTTTTCTTAGTTATTATCAAATGGGTTGAATTTTCCTAGACCAGATATTTTCCGTAGATTTCATTATGGTTAAACAGAGGGAGGGGTCACCACTTAGAATACTTCTGCTTGTTTGCTGCCACAGAAGCAGACTGCTCTTGCAAATAGTATTAATCAGTGTGATTCTTCTTCAGAGTTGCTCATGTTCTGTTACTCTGAATCAAATTGCTACCTGTATTGCCCAACACAGTTCCTGCACCCTTGTCGCAAACAAGGATTACAGTTTTGGACTTCAGAATGGATCTTTCATTTTCAGAAAGCTGTATTTTAGTTGGTACTTTGGGGGACATCCTCCAACATCAGGCACGCTACATGCTACACTTTCTATTATTTCACTTCTCATGGACTTTGGTAATACTTCTGACTAATCATAATTGTGTTTATCAGTTCATAATTATATTCAGGTTTTGTTACCTACTTTATTTTTAAAGATTTTTTATTAAGTTTTTTATTTTTTTATTCTTCTTGGTTTTGTGTACTTCATGAAGAGGAGGATGAGAAAGGATTTCATGCTTTTGTAGCCTTTTTCTCACTTAAAAGGACTTGTGTTGCCTTTTTCATGTGCCTATCCCAGCTAACATAGCATGTGTTTGCAGTTCTGACCACACAATGCCACTGCGCACAGTAAGCCTCTTTGAATTTTGCCCATGACTGAAAAGCCTTTCTGAAACTCCACCACTGACTTCTCCCTTTTCACTTGGCTTATTCAGACTCATTCTTGGAGATCATTTAATGTATCACTTCTTTGTAGAAACTTTCCCTCATATAATAAGGAAGAATGAATCTGACTCGGATATTTCTTTTACTTTAACTTTTGTATTCTCTTACTTTTTGCTCTAAGTTAATAACTAGAAGAAGATTGCCTATAGACTGAAATATACAGGTTAGCCCATTATCAAGTTCTGACCTCTAAAGCTGTAACACTTTTTCATTCATATTGAGATAAAAAGTTGTATTCTCTGAGATAAACGGAGAATAACATTTGTCTTGTTGGAGCTTTATAGGAAACACTGTGACCAGACCTACATGGACGGCTACAAGAACAAAGGATTCTGGCACCAAGAAGTTTGCAGTAACTAACTATACACCCTCCTCCCCTTTCAGTATTGATACAAAGAAAGCCCTGAAATGGGTAACCTAATTGGGTAGCCTAACTTGGGTTACATGGTTCTTTGGGACACCTCTTCCTGGTCTGCTGGCTCTCCAAATAAAGTCACTATTTCTTGTCCCAACAACTCGTCTCTAAATTATTAGCCTGTCCTGCAGTAGTATAAGCTTGGATTTAATAACATATACTCTCAGTCCTTGAAACCTTTGTTTGTCGTTGTATTCCACCCATTTCGTGAAGGGAATGGCGTTGGGATGATTCAAATAGAGTACGCTTACTGTGTACTTTATAATCTAATATCACCAGTGATCTGACAGGATCAAGTCCTGTCAGAGGTATTGGTCCACAGCCCAGAAGCTGGGGAGCCTTGCTCTAGAGGGCATTTTGCAAAGTATTCTCAACTACTGCTTTAAAAAGCACTGTGAAAACAGTTTGGTGTGATCAGGGAAGTCTGGAAAATAATACATACTATATTTTGAGCCTTGGAGAGTCACAGATTATATTTGAATATTAGAAGTTTTAAAAAGTCCTAAGGAAAAGATATAACTCAGAGTGACCCCAAGTATTTGTTTATGAAACCCTTATTTACATGTGATACATGTTAATTCATTCCAGTAGGCTACACAAGAAGAGCCTCCTTGGCGGTGTCGATGGCAGAATCTTCAGTTCTTAGCATAGTGCCTGGAACATAGGAGCTACCAAATATATGCCTGTTGAATAACTTAATCTATCTTATATACTATCCAAGATGCTCAGTTATTTAGACAAACATTTTTATAAGATGGTTTTACACCCAAGAAATTATAATAAACTCTGTAGGCTTTTGCAGGCAAGCCTCAAATAAATATATTTGACTTCAATATTTGGTGCTATTTTTGACATAGGGGGCATTTGCTAAACAAAGAGCACGTAGAGGAGGGTGGGCAGATTGTTTAAGGAACTTGGAAAACTTTGGGAAGTGGCAAGACATATTATACCTGTTTACTTTGGAGAAGAAAGGAAGAAAATTCTAGCTTCAAATATTTGAGCAATGACTAAGATAACCTTTCCCCAGCCAAAAATTTCACAGTAGAATGAAGAAAACATATACTTGTTACAACGTAATGAAGCAAGCCCTGGTGGAGTCCTTTGGAACAGACAAATGGGGGTGGCTGCTCTACTTGGAGGGTGGGTGAGGGGTAGTCAGGGAGATTCCCTAAGGAGGAATCATCTTAGCATACTTCCAAGGGTGAGCATAACAGAAGGCTTCCTACCGTGACACAGCCCACCTCTAGAGTTCTGTATCATCAGAAGGGCTGAATATATTCAGAAAATAGTTTGCTTTATAATTTCAAGGGTGGAGAGCATTGCATTTAATAAAAATGAAAATACAAATGATTTTAAGTATGTTTTTATGAAAAAGTCAAATATAAATTTGTTTCTAACAACTATTTCACTATACAACTTCTTTTATACAATGTTACTTTTAAAATTCTAAATACTTACATGCGTTCCCAAACATGAACCCCCCTCCCAAGAATTAAAGATTTTAAAATTTAAAAAATAAAAAAATAAAATTCTAAATAAATTGTGTTAGCTAGCTGTTTTTTCCCATAGTAAACTGTTAGGCTTCAGTCATTTTTGAAATTTTACTGTGTACTCAGCTATTTATGTTTTTAACATTCTGATAATAATTGTTAAAAATTAATGTAAGTTGGTTACCAAGTGAGACTGGACAGTGCTTCTTTGACAATGTTTAAACATATATTGTCTATCTGGGCTTGATTCTGGAGTTATTTGACCATTCATTCTTTCATCCAGGAAATATGTTTTTAGTGACTATTACCACAAAACACTGGAGGTTCTCATTATTTATAAGATGTTAGAAACATATATACAAAATAGAAGCTAGTCCTCTCAGCATTTGTCAAACAAGTCATTTCAGATGGCGTAGTTTAGGAGAAAGGCTATAGGACTTTAGAATCAGATTAATCTAGGTTTGCATCTGGGTTCCTCTACACATTAGCTGGTAATTTTTGGTAAGTTATTCAATTTTCCACTTTTGAATATCAAACAAGATAAAACTTGTAAGGGCTTCCCTGGTGGCTCAGTAGTAAAGAATCCACCTGCCAAGGAAGGAGACACAGATTTCAGCCCTCATCTGGGAAGACCTCACATGCCCTGAAGCAATTAAGCCTGTGTACCACAACTATTGAGACTGTGCTCCAGAGCTCTGGAGCTATAACTACTATTGAGCCCACATGCTGCAAAGCCTACTGAAGCCTGTGCGCCCTGGAGCCCACCACAATGGGAAGCTCATGTCCTGCAACTAGAGAGTAGCCCTGCTCACCACAAGTTACAGAGAAAAATCCATACGATGAAGACCCATCACAGCCAAAAATAGATAAATAATATTAAAAAAAATTTTTTAAAGCATAAAACTTGCAAGTACCTATAACAATGTCTAATACCAGCAAATATTCAACAGTCAGCATTACAGCAATGCAAACAGGAATGATTAATGTAAACCTTAGCTTATTTTCTCCTGTTCTAGGAATGACTAGTCTCAATCCATTGGGCTATTTCCAGCATTATGGAGTATTGACCAATAAACAATACCATAGAATGACGGTTTTTCGTAATTATTCATATTTAAACAGTTTGAGCAAATGTTCATAATTGTTTCACACTTTAAAAAGCAGTTGTTCAGGGTGTGAGCAAAGATGACTGCTTTCGACACTAGAGGAAAAGCTGTTAATAGTGTTACATTCCATATAAGCTTGTATGTTTTTAAAATGTTATGTTAAGAAAACATGTCGAATAATTCTTTAATTTCTACTTATTTAGGTGAGGAAAAAGAAATATAAATAAGTATGATATTTCTTTTTTTTTACTTTTGAATATTTTCTACAACTTGCTAAAACCCCATCTATTACAACAACTCTTTCATATGTGTCAGGCATTAATTTTTCCATGCTGCACTCAGTTTCTGACATTTCAAGTATTATTTTCTGCTTTCACTCTTTGCCTTTGGAAACAGCCTGTATGGAAATAACATCTATAGAGCATTAATGTGATATAGTCATATATGTCCTTTTTTCTCCATATTGATAATTTAGCAGCAATGAGGAAACAATGACCAGATCGATATTCTTTTGTCTGACAAGAGGTTAGTATAGAATCAGACAAGGGTCTCAAGTGGTCTAAAAATCTTGGATTAGTTGAGTCCTGGTCATTTCAAGACTACAGACTAAAGTAAAGTAGAGATTCAAATAATAAAAATAAATCTGCATTTACTCTACCCATTGACTTGGGCTTGTTCCAGAGTCCTAACATCACCCAGGTCTCTCTTGCAAAGAAAGCAATTCCCTGATAGTGTAACCTTTGTACTAAAGGATTATCTACACGCACGTGGATTTCCGGAGACCTCTCCTGACAGAAGACTATCCTGGCCCTTGTGAGCCAGTTTCTTTGGTGTTGGTGAGCAACTGTCTGGGCATTTCAGTTTTGCACTTCTCATTGGTAACATCTGCTTTTCTCATCAGCTTTAGTGATATAGAAAAGATCTCTAGAGAATGTCAAATGCTCTTATTCCTTTCCTGGATATTCTTTAAAGTATATTTTCAAACTTCCCCACTAATTAAATTCTTCCTTTTCCTTTTCCTGTTTAAAAACTTCATTGTGTTATACAAAATGGAGGCCTTGATTTCACAGAAATGGAATACATTATCATTTACTCCTTGAATTGTCAAAATAGGAATTGATTCCACCAAATAAGACAAGAAATATGTATAAAATCTGTACTTTTTGGGAAACTTTAGTCAGCAAAGCTCAGCATGAAGTAGAAGTTGGAGTTTGTGGAGAAGTAGGAAAGAGACCAGGGTATACTAGCCTATTACTTACATGGAGATGCTTGGTCTTTGCTGACCAGTTTTTAAAATTATGATCTATGCTAAGCTGAAGAAAACAACCTAGATGCTTATCAGTTTTGCGGTCTGTTCAATTCATTTATGGTTGAAATGCATCCAAAATCTCCTAAAGTTGGGCCTGATCACTGTTTCCTCTCCTAACTGCTGCCTAGGTTACTAACCACTGTTCTGAATGGGTTTCCAAAATCATTCAAATTTAGGATGTCATCTATATATTTCTCCAAATCGTCTAAGGACTCATCATCACTGGTCAAAACACTATCTCCTTACAATCTCTATCAGTCATTTTAAAAGAAAAATTAGCCATTAGAATGCTACTCTAAATTTAAGTTTTAGGATCTGAATAATAATTTTTCTCACATTTGAACTAATGTTCTTTAGAAGGATATCAACCACATGTCAATCAGAATAGGACTAAAGGACAACAAAGTTAAATTTACTTTTAAGCAACAGAACGGACATGATGTCAGTTTACTACCAGATTGCATTTCAGCCTGAATGATAATATAAGCAATTAATAAAAGCCAAGTGGAGTTTATTTTGCTATATGATACATAGACCATACCTTCTATTTAAAATTATAATTTCTCGTTAGAAAACTAGCTGAGTCTCCAAACGTGATTCATAATAATAGTTTTTCTAGATTTTCTTGCCCTAATGATTTGTTTCTAAATTATTCTGTTTTAATTTTTACTATTCTTAACTCTAAAATTTTAGTAAAGCTTTAAATGGTATTATTTCTAAAGCTAGTGGCTTTGATAACTTAATATTTGCCAAATTGTGTTGAAAGTGAAAAAACTGAGTATGATGTTAGCTATGGCTCGTTATGTGCTTGTGTTCAGTCGTGTCTGACTCTTGGTGACCCCATGGGCTGCACCCTGCCAAGTTCCTCTGCCCGTGGAATTCTCCAGGCAAGAATACTGGAGCGGGTTGCCATTCCCTTCTCCAGGGGATCTTCCTGACCAGGGATCAAACCCAAGTCTCTTGCATTGCAGACAGATTCTTTACCATCTGAGCCACCCAGAAAGCCAAACTGTTCTAATTTAGATCTTTACATGGATCATCTCATTTAAGCATCACTAAAACCCTATAAAAAAAGCAAAATCATTATTTCCATTTTACTTTTGAGAAAAATTTAAATGCATAGAAGTTAAGTAATTTACATAAAGTTATACGGACAGTAGTTAATCTAGGATCAAACTCATATCAGCATTCTTATCCACAGTCATCTTAGTTGCCAAATAAGTAGTAGGGTTCATATTTTACTAACTTAATTTTAAAGTTGAATGCATTATTGTTCACTGTTCCCATAAAAATCTTAGGAAAATCATTATTTGGGTTTGAGAATACAAGTATAGAAAGTCTAAAGACCTTGGGAGTTACTTCTTGTTTTTTATCAACAAATTTGTGAAAAATATTTAATGGATGAAAAAGTAGACAAGTGACCATTATTATTAAGATCCAGTTTAAAATAGTTATACAGGGATTTCCCTGATGGGCCAGTGGCTAACACTCTGAGCCCTCAAGGCAGGGGGCCCAGGCTTGAGTCCTGGTCAGGAAACTAGATCTCACACGTTGCAATAAAGAGTTCATGTGCCACAGTTAAGACCTGCCACAGCAAAATAAATTTTAACTACATCCAGAAAATAGTTACACATACGTGTGTAGGGCAGGGAATGTATGGAAACTCCCTATAATTTCTCTTTAATTTTGCTTTGAATATGAAACTGCTCTAAAAATCAAGTGCATTAAATAGCTGCGTATTTGAATCATGGCTAAAAATACTTGAGAGGAAACTCTTCCGTAAGTGCTTTTCAGTCCTTTCCCCGGAAGTGCCTCTAAGGGCAGAGAAGAGTGAATGTTTATCTTAGGAGTTTAGTGTTATATGAATCTGGGTCCAGTTAGGAAAGAGAAACCACATAATAATTTGAATAGGGAAAGTTGAATGATTAATTACAACAGTGGATTGGACTAATGAGAGATTGGTTAAGAAGAAGTCAAGATTCTTCTAAGAAATATAGCAATGGCAGGTATGAGGGGCAAACACTACCCACAGGACTAAGAGTACCTGGAGTGTTCGAGGAGAGGCCTCAAGGCTGAGATCCATATATTGGATCCAGGCACAGATGTGGCTTCTGAATGGCAGAGACTTACTGTGATGCCAAGCCAAATGGGACTGGCTGGAAACTCACCCTTGGAAATTGACTGAAATCTGCCTTCTAAGGTGTTAGGGAGTGCTGTTCACAGGAGGTGTCTCAGGAGAAGCACTCTGCTACAAAATTACCCCTAGAGAATGCCAAGGAAATCTGCTAGCTGCTATGCACTGTGGGAGCCAAACACTGGAGAAGTTGGATTGCTTCAGAAGCCAGCACAGAGTAAGCAACCAGCACTGTAAAAGCTGCATGCATTGCAAGAACTTGGAAAACAAGCCACCGGAACCAGGAAGAAAAATCCTTCCTTCTTCAATGTCTCTCTAACACTCTCTGCTGAAAAGACTTAGCGTGATATCTGCTGGCAAAGGAAAAGTATATAGAAGACCCAGATCTGTTATCACAGAACAGGCAGTGAAGGGTGAATTTGTTGTGGAGAAGCAATACCTTAATACATGGCACAGATGGTGTAACCAAAACTGCTTGCTTTATGAGTATACTTTTTTTTGGAAGTCTGGTCAGAAATGAACTTGTGATGAGAAACTGCCTGAATGAGCTCATGTTCGCTTCTGTGGATTCTAAAGTGACAACTGATTAGCCTCTCCTGGCATGCTGCTGGATTGGCTTTCCTCCCTGCTGCTTCATATGAGCTGGATGGTTTGCTCTGTTTTTCAGCAGCTAACTTCTGTCATGCAACTTAGCTTCGGTCATGCATGTAGCTCTAAGTATTTTCACCTTCTACCTAATTTAACTCCCAACTTGCTTTTTCCCCAGTCATCCATGTCTTGTTCCAACATCTGTTCTGGTGGCCTGTGTAGAAGATGAAGTGCTTCTCTCATTCACCCACAGGTAGTGCACCCTAAACCCGGAAGATGACCAAACACTCCTGGGTATGTGGACACACTTGCTTATGTACCACTTTTTAGCCAATCCCATAAAAATTAGAAAAGTATAAAAAGAATATATGAAATGGAACAATGCCCATTTATGAACTGGTCTGGGCATCCCTGGTGGCTCAGTGGTAAAGAATCTGCCTGCAGCGCCGGAGTCGTGGGATTGAAATTCCATAAGGACCACACACAGTGACTTACTTTTTGAATAGCTTCATCATGTTATGAATACCAGACTCCTCTCCCACTGATAATTAGGCTGTCTCTAAATTATTGCAAGTATAACCAAATTATATTAGGGCATTTTGAAACTAATGTTTTGATTACATATAATTTATATAACACTAAAAATTGTTAAGTGCCATAAGCCTTTGTCTCAGGAAAATTTTATGACAAAGAAGTTTTAAAGGATGATTTTCCTGCAAGACTGCTGCCTTCCAATGTTTTTCCCTATTTCCACTTTGTTGAGGAATATATTTAAAATTTAGTAAAAGTCTTTCTGAAATCACAAACTCAAGATGCTTATTCCCTAAAAATCATTATTTATCAAAAATAATGTTAGAAAACATGTTCAGAATTTGATGCTTAAAAAAGTAATGCTGAAAATGACTTAATGTTTTATGAATTAATATACAGGAAATTCATTAATTTTGCTTCATAATTTTTTTTTAATTTTTAAAGAGCAACCCACTAATTACTCTATTAATGCTACTAGTAGAAGAGGAAAACAAAAACTTGAGAAAATGGATTTCCAGGAATTATAATGTAGAATGCTAAGTAGATCAGCAATATTGAGCCCGTAATTTTCACACTTAAAGGGGTTCTTCATATTTTATTTCACCATATGACATGTATTCAATTTGGACAAATGTGACAGATGATGCATTTAAACCTACTGCAAAATTACCCAGTAGCAATTTACAATTCAACAGACTTCATTTTATTAGTAATTTTGTATTATTTATATGAATTAGCTTATAGCTTCCCTTGTGGCTCAGCTGGTAAAGAACCCTCCTGCAATGCGTGAGAGCTGGGTTTGATCCCTGGGTTTGATCCCTGGGTTGGAAAGATCCCCTGGAGAAGGGAAAGGCTACCCACTCTAGTATTCTGACCTGGAGAATTCCATGGACTGTATAGTCTATGGGGTTGGTTGCAAAGAGTCGGACATGACTGAGAGACTTTCACTTTCTCTATGACTGAGGCTAAGTGTATGGCCACCCTTTGTTTTTTCAAAAGTAATTAATTAATTAATTTTTATTGAAATACCGTCAATTTACAATGTTGTGTTAGTTTCAGGTGTATAACAAATTGGTTCAGTTGTACATACTTATTTATCCATTTTTCTTTTAGATTCTTTTCCCTTAGTCACTAATTGTTTTTAACTGATCAGTTAATCAAAATTTAACCTATTGGTCCTGATCATTCATTCATTGTTTCAGTGTATGTAAATAATGCTGTTTTATGTTTTTCCTGTTTTGATTGTACTGATTTAAGGCACTTAGGCTTAAATTTAAATAAGGAAGATATATTTGAACTGATACAAATGGATTAGACATTTACACATGCATATTGGCTAATACACTTGTAACATCTATTTATTTCTGTATTTGGCCAGGAATGTGGAAACAGATGCAGCAGTAATGATCCCAAATGTTTTTAAAAGTTGGATTATTTTAAAGTAGCATCTGGCTAATCTGGAGGAGAAAATGATTGACACAGTCCATACTTGGAATATGAGTTATGTATATTTCACAAAAATTAAAAGGAAATACTATTTAAATCCCACATTTTTGTTAAGTATGTTGAATTTTGTTTTGTAAACATCCTTTAAAAATAAATGTTCTCTTGAGAAATGAGGAAAAAGTATTATAAAAGATGGCAATTTCAACAGTGGTTAAAATTATAGTAAGTAAAATTTGGATATAGACTAAAGTTTTATGCAGAATGTTTTTTAATTAAATGCTCTCTCTTAAACTTGATGCAGGGAGGGTGAGGGTATATAGTTTTATAGAACAAACATATTAGCAAATAATTTTCAATATAAAACTCTATATACCAATAATTTTTAAAAATCCAATAATTAAAAAGCCATAGTTTTCTTTAAGTCTCATAAGTAATCCTCTACACACTTGAAAGCAATAGTATTAAATGTCTCAGCTATATTTTAAATTTCTGCTACTTGCTTCCAGTATTTATTTGAAAAAAGGGATTTTTCAATATACTGCTGTTTACAATCATCAAAAAAATTTATGAACACTTATTAATTAATAAGTACTCTAGTCAAGGCTATGGTTTTTCCAGTGGTCATGTATGGATGTGAGTTGGACTGTGAAGAAAGCTTAGCATCAAAGAATTGATGTTTTTGTTTGTTTGTTTGTTTTGAATTGATGCTTTTGAACTGTGGTGTTGGAGAAGACTCTTGAGAGTCCCTTGGACTGCAGGGAGATCCAACCGGTCCATTCTGAAGGAGATCAGTCCTGGGATTTCTTTGGAAGGACTGATGCTGAAGCTGAAACTCCAGTACTTTGGCCACTTCATGCGAAGAGTTGACTCATTGAAAAAGACTCTGATGCTGGGAGGGATTGGGGGCAGGAGGAGAAGGGGACGACAGAGGATGAGATGGCTGGATGGCATCACTGACTCAATGGATGTAAGTCTGAGTGAACTCAGGGAGTTGGTGTTGGACAGGGAGGCCTGGTGTGCTGCGATTCATGGGGTCGCAAAGAGTTGAACATGGCTGAACGACTGAACTGAACTGAACTGATGGGCTATATGCTTGCCGCACTCAAGCTAGACTTACCTTCTGCTTGGAGGCAGCAAATGAAAAATTTCAATTCAAGATTATTTGAAGTGCAACAAAATATTTCTTGATTTATAAAGCATCACTTTCCTACTTTCCTAGTAATCAGTTTCTGTCCTACTCAGATGCTGTAATCTCTTGACCTGCAGTTTCAGCATGTAAAAATTTTGGAGCACTTAAGAGTCAAAATGGCAGGGTTAGTGATGTTGGAAAAAACACTTCTTCAGCTCAAATGTACAGAATTGCTAAAGGCATGTAAAATTACATAGCTGAGTTTCAGGAGAAGAAAGTTACATTTTCAAGTGCTAGAAAGCAAGTGGAAAAGACCGGTGAAAGGAGGGAGTTGAAGCTGTGTGGTCCACAAGGGTGACTGCTTTAGAAGCTGGGGCTTTAATGGCAACAAAACAGCAGGATTCAAGGTTGTAGATAATGGATAGAGAAGGCTAGCCCTCAGAACCTCAGCAGTGTGAAACCAGGTGCTGCAAATATACAGTCCACTTGGAAATACTCTTCCTCCTTATCCAAGGAAGGGATGTAGATTATAGTCATTAATCCTGGACTGTGCATGGAAATGCAATCACAAGACCTTGAGGCTTTATGAATTTTGTGGAAACTGAGCCAAGAAACTAATGTGAAATGTGCCCTGAAACCAGTGAATGCTTTAACCCTCAACAGAGTTGACAATAAAATTACTCCCCCCTCAAATGTCTCCTTAATAAGAGTCATACACAGTATCCTTTACAAGACAATTAGGTTACAACAGGGATATGCTTTTCCACTGTGAATGGAAAACCACTATGGAATTTGCCCTCTTGACAAACAATGGAAAATAGGAAAAATATGTGAAAACAACTGTTTTCAAATATTGGTTAACAGACAGCACAGCACCGTGAATCCTGATAGGAAGAAAGCAAATGAGATGAACTCCATGGTTGCCTTCAGCTTTCTATTTGGAGGCAGAAAGTGGAGAGTCCTAACAGGTTAATGGGTTGAAGGGACCAAGTCCAGATATTAGAAAGTCAAGGTGACTAGAATCTGCTGGTAAGATTCACAGAGAAGAGATTGCTGCAGAAATCTGTAAATGAGCCCTCCTTAGAGTTTTTGGCCAAACACATATCTGTGCATATAAATTTGGAACTTTATCAGGTGAGGTAAAGTAAAACTGTCAGGGAAGGAATAATTTATGGAGAACTATAAGGTGAACAGCTCTCAGAATTTACACAGGGCAAGGAATGATTTGAGTTCCTACTAGCCAGGGTAGAGATCTCACTGAGTACATGGAACATTCAAAAGAAATCCAGAAGTTATGTTAGTAGTGAGGGCTAAGCTAGACCAGGAGCAAAGGTAATTCTAGACCTGCTCTAAAAACATTGAAAAACAACCTTGAAAAATATTATGCTGATCTGAAGTAATCTGCTGCTGCTGCTGCTGCTGCTGCTAAGTCGCTTCAGTAGTGTCTGACTCTGTGCAGCCCCATAGATGGCAGCTCACCAGGCTCCCTCGTCCCTGGGATTCTCCAGGCAAGAACACTGGAGTGGGTTGCCATTTCCTTCTCCAATGCATGAAAGTGAAAAGTGAAAGTGAAGTCTCTCAGTCGGACCCCATGGACTGCAGCCTATCAGGTCCTCCATCCATGGGATTTTCCAGGCAAGAGTATTGGAGTAGGGTGCCATTGCCTTCTCTAACTACCTACAAAAACAAAGCCTAACATTCTTTAAACATTCTTTAAACTTTCATATAGTGAAATCCAGCACTCAACAACATAAAATTAATAATGTCTGACATCCAAAGAATAATTACTAAACATTTAATAAAAGCAGGAAAATGTGATCCTTAACCAGGAGAAACTTTGATCAATTAAAGCAGACACAGGAATAGCAATAATTATGGAATTTACACACGTGACTTTAAAATAATTTTATGCACACACTCATACATGTGTGTGTGTAGGTATTAAATGTATTTGATGATCTAAAGGAAAACATGAATAACATGAGAAAAAAGAAAATTATTAAAATGGAACTTTTAAACAAAACTTTTATAAGATAGAATGGCCTACAAATTGGACACAGCAGAAGAAAAGAGTAAAGATTTTGAAGTAATAGTAATATAAATATTCTAAATGAAACACAGAAAAGACTGAAAATAAAAACAGTCTCTGTGACCAAAAGCAGCCTAACACAGAGCCATAGACACATATTCATTTCAAGTCCTACAAAGAAAGGGGAACAGAAAAAAAAAGTAAATAGTAGCCAAATACTTCCCAAATTGGTGGAAGCTAGACTGGGAGAAGTCAATGGCACCCCACTCCAGTACTCTTGCCTGGAAAATCCCATGGACGGAGGAGCCTGGTGGGCTGCAGTCCATGGGATCGCGAAGAGTCGGGCATGAATGAGCCACTTCAATTTCATTTTTTGCTCTCATGCTTTGGAGAAGGAAATGGCAACCCACTCCAGTGTTCTTGCCTAGAGAATCCCAGGGACAGAAGAGCCTGGTAGGCTGCCATCTCTGGGGTCGCACAGAGTTGGACATGACTGAAGCAGCTTAGCAGCAGCAGCAGCAGCAGACAGGGAACAACAGATTGGTTCAAAATTGAGAAAAGACTATGTCAAGGCCGTGTATTGTCACCCTGCTTATTTAACTTATATGCAGAGTACATAATGTGAAATGACAGGCTGGATGAATCACAAGCTGGAATCAAGATTGCTGGGAGAAATATCAACAACCTCAGATATACAGATGATACCACTCTGATGGCAGAAAGCAAAGAGGAACTAAAGAGCCTCTTTGATGAAGGTGAAAGAGGAAAGTGAAAAAGCTGGCTTAAAACTCAACTTTCTAAAAACAAATATCATGTCATCTGGTTCCATCACTTAATGACAAATAGAAGGGGAAAAAGATGAACAGTGAGAGATTTTAATTTTCTTTGGCTCCAAAATCACTGTGGATGGTGACTACAACCATGAAATGAAAAGATACTTATTTATTGGAAGAAAAGCTATGACAACCCTAGACAGCATATTAAAAAGCAGAGACATCACTTTGCCGACAAAGGTCCATATAGTCAAAGCTATGGTTATTCCGGAGAAGGCAATGGCAACCCACTCCAGTACTCTTGCCCGGAAAATGCCATGGATGGAGGAGCCTGGTAGGCTACAGTCCATGGGGTCTGACTGAGCGACTTCACTTTCACTTTTCACTTTCATGCATTGGAGAAGGAAATAGCAACCTACTCCAGTGTTCTTGCCTGGAGAATGCCAGGGACGGAGGGGCCTAGTGGGCTGCCGTCTATGGGGTCACACAGAGTCGGACATGACTGAAGCGACTTAGCAGCAGCAGCAGCATGGTTATTCCAGTGGTCATG
This sequence comes from Capra hircus, assembly GCF_001704415.2. Taxonomy (NCBI): domain Eukaryota; kingdom Metazoa; phylum Chordata; class Mammalia; order Artiodactyla; family Bovidae; genus Capra; species Capra hircus. The sequence goes on from NC_030814.1 coordinate 23,875,831, forward strand.
TATGATGTGAGGGCTGGACCATTAAGAAGGCTGAGTGCCAAAGAATTGATACTTTTGAACTGTAGTGTTGGAGAAGACTTCTGACAGTCCTTTGAATAGCAAGAAGGTCAAACCAGTCAATCATATAGGATATCCACTCTGAATATTTACTGGAAGGACTGATGCTGAAACTGAAGCTCCAGTACTTTGGTCACCTGATTTGAAGAGCCAGCTCAGTGGATAAGACCCCAGTGCTGAGAAAGATTGATGGCAGGAGGAGAAGAGGGTGGCATAGGATGAGATGGTTGGATAGCATCACCAACTCAATGGACATGAGTCTGAGCAAACTCCAGGAAACTGTGAAGGACAGGGAAGCCTGGTGTGCTGCAGTCCATGGCATGGCAAAACATCAGACCTGACTTAGCAATGAAACAACAACAGACACCCACAGATCTAAGACGCTCAAACAAACCCAAGCATGATAAACACAAAGAAAAACACACCAAGGCACATTATAAATTGTTGTAACCTAGTGATATAGTATCAAAGAAAACTGGAAGAAAAACTAGAGTCACATTATGCACAGAGGAATTTAGGAAAGGATGACTACATGATTCTCATTAGAAGCTAATCAAGCTGGAATTACATATAAGTGCTAAAAAAGAGGGTACAGAATTTTATATCCAATACTGCAATACACATTGTGATTGAAAGTCAGTGTCCCTTTAATTCATATGTTGAAAACATAACATCCAAGGAGGCAGAAATGTCATGAATAGTATTAGTGCCCTTGTAAAAGATGCCCTTTTCATACTATTCACACTGTTCACAGGGTTCTTAAGGCAAGAATACTGAGTAGTTTGCCATTCCCTTCTCCAGTGGACCACTCTCCACCATGACCCGTCCGTCCTGGGTGGCCCCACATGGCATGGCTTAGTTAGCCAGGATTCAGCAATATGTGAACCGTGAACTTCCAGATGTTCAAGCTGGTTTTAGGAAAGGCAGAGGAACTGGAGATCAAATTGCCAACATCCGCTGGATCATCAAAAAAGCAAAAGAGGTTCAGAAAAACATCTATTTCTGCTTTATTGACTATGCCAAAGCCTTTGACTGTGTGGATCACAATGAACTGTGGAAAATTTCTTAACAGATGGGAATACCAGACCACCTGATCTGCCTTTTGAGAAACCTGTATGCAGGTCAGGAAGCAACAGTTAGAACTGGACATGGAACAACAGACTGGTTCCAAATAGGAAAAGGCCGGGGGACTGTATACTGTCACCCTGCTTATTTAACTTCTACGCAGAGTACATCATGAGAAATGCTGGGCTGGAAGAAGCACAAGCTGAAATCAAGATTTCTGGGATAAATATCAATAACCTCAGATATGCAGATGACATCACCCTTATGGCAGAAAGTGAAGAGGAACTAAAGAACCTTTTGATGAGAGTGAAAGAGGAGAGTGAAAAAGTTGGCTTAAAGCTCAACATTCAGAAAACTAAGATCATGGCATCCAGTCCCATCACTTCATGGCAGATAGATGGGGAAACAGTGGAAACAGTGGCTGACTTAATTTTTTTGAGCTCCAAAATCACTGCCTATGGTGATTGCAGCCATGAAATTAAGACACTTACCCTTGGAAGGAAAGCTATGACCAACCTAGATCCCATACTGAAAAGCAGAGACATTACTTTGTCAACAAAGGTTCGTCTAGTCAAGGCTATGGTTTTTCCATGGTCATGTATGGATGAGAGAGTTGGACTATAAACAAAGCTGAGTGCTGAAGAATTGATGCTTTTGAACTGTGATGTTGGAGAAGACTCTTGAGAGTCCCTTGGACTGCAAGGAGATCCAACCAGTTCATCCTAAAGGACATCCTGAAGGACTCCTGGGTGTTCATTGGAAGGACTGATGCTGGAGCTGAAACTCCAATACTTTGGCCACCTGATGTGGAGAGCTGACTCATTTGAAAAGACCCTGATGCTGGGAAAGATAGAGGGTAGGAGGAGAAGGGAACGACAGAGGATGAAATGGTTGGATGGCATCACTGACTCAATGGACATGGGTTTGGGTAGACTCCGGGAGTTCGTGATGGTCAGGGAGGCCTGGCGTGCTGTGGTTCATGGGGTCTCAAAGAGTCAGACATAACTGAGCGACTGAACTGAAGTGAAAAGGTGCCCTAGAGAGAGCCTCACTTCTACCTTGTGCAGATACAAAGAGAAGTTGGCAGTCTGCAACCTGGAGAGGACTTTCACTAGAACTCTATCATGCTGTTACTCTGATCTTGGATTTCATTCCCCAAACTGTGGGGAATAAAATTATGTTGTTTAAAAGACATCTGATCTATTATTATTATTATTATTTTATATAGCAACCCAAATGGACTAAGACATCCAGTGAAAACAATTTTCATAATGAAGATAAAGAATTTTTAGACAAAAACAAAGCTTAGAAAATCAATTGACAGCAGAGCTGCATTATAAGAAATGTCCTAGTAAGTTCTTCAGGCAGAAGAAAAATTATGAGACAGAATCTCAGATCTTCATAGAGATCTGTGTGTGCACTGGGAAAGGAAAACATATGGGTGAATAGAAAAGATATAGTTTTCTTGCCTTTAAATTCTTTAAAAGATATTTAGTTTCCCAAAACATAACAATGACAATATGTGTGGGTTTTGCAACACTTGTAGAAGTAATATGTGTAGAAGTAAATGCAAAATGACAACAGCATAAAGAACAAAGGAAAATGAAAGTATATTACTGTTAGTTTCTTATATATGAGGTAGTATAATATTATCTGAAGATACACTATCATAAACTAAAGGTGTATTTTGATAACATTATTAGCAAAAATACTAAAAAATTACAGTAGACAATAATAAGCCATTGTGAAAATAAAAATGAAGTACTAATAATATACTCAACCCAAAATAAAGATAAGAAAAAAAGAATAAGATCAGATGGGACAAATGGAAAATAAAGAGAAAGATGATAGATTTAAACCATATTAATATTACATTGTGCAATATTACATTAAATATAAATGGCCTAAACACTCCATGAGACAAAGAGCATAGTACAAGAGAAATTAGAAAATGTTTTGAATTGAATGATAATTAAATTACATTTCATATATATATATACATATATAAATGAGATAAAGTTAAAATAGTGTTTGAGGAAAATGTATAGTTTTAAATGATTGCATTAAAAAGAAAAACTGTCTAAAAATTACTGATTCAAATTTAACTGTAGAAATCACAAAATGACAAATTAAATCCAAAGAAAATGAAAGTAAATAATAAAAATAATATTTAAAAAATCAAAGACATTAGCATTAGAAAAAAATAGAGAAAAATCAATGAAACTCAAACCTGTTTTTTCCCCCAAATAATCAATGAATTTGACATCTCTACCTATATTGCTCAAGAAAATGCCAAAAGGAACTATATTGACAATATCAGTAGTAAAAGTTGGAACATTGCTAGAAACTCTATAGATCTTAAAAGGACAACAAGGTAATGTTAAGAATAACTATATGTCAATAAATTTACAGTGTAGACTATATGGGCAATTTCCTTGAAGAACATAACTGACCAAAACCGATTCAAGAAGAAATCAAACCTCTAAATAGCTTTATTTAATTAAAGAAACTAAATATTCTAACGAGGCTGAAATAGCATCATGGATGAATTCTATGAAACTTTTAGGAAGAAATAATACCAATCCTGTGCAAACTTTTTCTGATAATAAAGGAATAGGGACTACTTCAAAACTCATTTTTACAAGTTCAATCTTACTTTGAGAGCAAAAACCAGACAAAATATCACAGGAAAAGAAAACTAAAGATGACTATGAACATATATTCAAAATTTATAACAAACATTGTCAATTGAATGCAGCAATTTGTACAACTGAAAGAATGGAAACTACATCATGGCAAAGTGAAATATATCCTAGTAATACAGAGTTGATTAACATTCAAAAACAAATGTAACTGAACAAAAGAGAAAACCTCTAATCTCAATAACTGTGGGAAAAGAATTTGTCAGACTTCAACACCCATTCATGAATAAAACAAAAAACAAAAAAACTCTGTAAAAACCAGACATATAGTAGAAGAAATCTTTTACAGTATGAAAGATAGCTATCTATCTATACATTCATCGATCATACAACTAATAATAGAAGACAGGAGGCTTCCCCCATAACATCAGGAACAAAACAAGGGTAACTACTCTCACCAGTTCTACTTAGCATTGTATTGAGGTTCCAAACAAGCCTGTGTGATAAAGTCACAAAAGAAGAAAAATAAAGGAAAAAAGAAAGAGAAAAAGATGAGACACACAAATTGGAATGGAAAAGTAAAATTGTCTTTATTCTTAGACACCATGGTCTTGGTCCTAAAAAATATTTAGTTTTCAATAGGATATTGAAAATCCTAAGGAATCTACAAGAATCTTCCAGACCTAATTGGTTTGTTTAACAAGGTTGCAGGACAAAATCTGTATAAAAAACAATTGTATTTACATATAATTGCAATGAACAATTGAAAAATAAAATGAGATTTACTGTAGCATTTAAAATAGCATCTAAAATCATGAAATACAGAGGGATAAATGGGATAAAATGTATTTGAGACATGTATGTTGAAAAATGTAAAATATTGATGAGAGAAAATAAGACTAAAATTGGAGAGAGATACAGCTTAATCATGGATTGGAAAACTCAATATTGTTGAGATTATAATTCTTTTCAAATTGATCAATTGATTTAAAATAATCTCAATAAAAAGTTCACTGGGTTTTTGGTAGAAATTGACATGATTATTTAAAAAATGTATATGGTGACACAAGAACTTAAGATTGACAAATTTGGGAGAACTAGGGTACTTGATTTTGAGTGTTACATTGAAACTACAGTAATTAAAATAATATGATATTGGCAAAGTATAGTTATATAGGACAAGGTATAGAAATATAAACTCTACATAATGTATTTATTTGATTTTTTGCAAAGATGGCAAAGTAATTCCATGAGGACAAGATAGTCTTTCACCAAGTGATGCTGGTATTTGAATTTAATCCTTACTTCTTACCACACATACAAGTTAAGTTAAAATGGATTATACACCTAAATGTAAAAGTTAAAGCTACAAATCTTTTAGAAGAAAACACAGGAGAAAATCATTTTGAGCTATGTTAAAACACATTTTTAGATAGCATATAAAAAACATGACTGGTAAGAGAAAAGAATCAATAAATTGGATTTCATTAAAATTTTTGCTCTCATAAAGACACCTTTAAGAAAATGGAAGAGAATATTCACAAAATATATACCTGTTTTCAAAAGACTTATGTGAAGATATATACAAGACTTATAATTCAATAGTAAGAAGAAAAACAATGCTTTTAAAATATGGGCAAAGTTTTGAGAGTTTTCAAGTTCGGTTCAGTTCAGTTCAACCAACGCCACAGTTCAAAAGCGTCAATTCTTCAGTGCTCAGCTTTCTTTATAGTCCAACTTTCACATCCATACATGACCACTGGAAAAACCAAAGCTATGACTAGATGTGCCCTTGTCCCTTGTCGGTAAAGTATTGTCTCTGCTTTTTAATATGCAGTCTAGGTTGGTCATAGCTTTTCTTCCAAGGAGCAGGCGTCTTTTAATTTCATGGCTGCAGTCACGATGGGCAGTGATTTTGGAGCCCCCAAAATAAACTCTGTCACCGTCTCCATTGTCTCCCCATCTATTCACCATGAAGTGATGGGACCAGAGGCCATGATCTTAGTTTTTTGAATGTTGAGTTCTAAGCCAAATTTTTCACTCTCCTCTTTCACTTTCCTCAAGAGGCTCTTTAGTTCTCAAATTTCTGCCATAAGGGTGGTGTCATCTGCATATCTGAGGTTACTGATATTTCTCCTGGCAATCTGGATTCCAGCTCGTGCTTCCTCCATCATGGCATTTCACATGATGTCCTCTGCATAGGCTTCCCTGGTGGCTCAGAGGTTAAAGCATCTGCCTGCAACGTGGGAGACCTGGGTTCAATCCCTGGGTTGGGAAGATCCTCTGGAGAAGGCAAAGGTAATCCACTCCAGTATTCTTGCCTGGAGAATCCCATGGACAGAGGAGCCTGGTAGGCTGCAGTCCATGGGGTCACAAAGAGTCGGACATGACTGAGCGACTTCACTTCACTTCTTCACTTCACTTCACTCTGCATAGAAGTTAAATAAGCAGGGTGACAATATACAGCCTTGACATACTCCTTTCCCGATTTGGAATCAGTCTGTTGTTCCATGTCCAGTTCTAACTGTTGCTTCCTGACCTGCATATAGATTTTTCAGGAGGCAGGTCAGGTGGTCTGGTATTCCCATATCTTGAAGAATATTCCACAGTTTGTTGTGCTCCATACAGTCAAAGGCTTTGGCATAGTCAATAAAGCAAAAGTAGATGGTTTTCCTGGAACTCTCTTGCTTCTTCGAGGATCCAATGGATGTTGGCAATTTGATCTCTGGTTGCTCTGCCTTTTGTAAATCCGGCTTGCACATTTGGAAGTTCATGGTTCATGTACTGTTGAAGCCTGGCTTGGAGAATTTTGAGCATTACTTTGCTAGTGTGTGAGATGAGTGCAATTGTAAGGTAGTTTGAGCATTCTTTGGCATTGCCTATCTTTGGGATTGGAATGAAAACTGACCTTGTCCAGTCCTGTGGCCACTGGCTACTGCTGAGTTTTGCAAATTTGCTTCCATATTGAGTGCAGCACTTCTTCAGCATCAAATATTAGGATTTGAAATAGCTCAATTGAAATTCCATCACCTCTACTAGCTTTGTTTGTAGTGATGCTTCCTAAGGCCCACTTCACATTCCAGAATGTCTGGCTCTAGGTGAGTGATCACACCATCGTGGTTATCTGGTTCATTAAGATCTTTTTTTGTATAATTCTTCTGTGTATTTTTGCCACCTCTTCTTAATATCTTCTGCTTCTGTTAGATCCATACCATTTCTGTCCTTTATTGTGCCTGTCTTTGCATGAAATATTTCCTTGGTATCTCTAATTTTCTTAAAGAGATCTTTAGCCTTTCCCATTCTATTGTTTTCCTCTATTTCTTTGCATTGATTACTGAGGAAGGCTTTCTTATCTCTTCTTGCTCTTCTTAGGAACTCTGCATTCAAAGGGGTATATTCTTCCTTTTCTCCTTTTCCTCTCACTTCTCTTCTTTTCATAGCTATTTGTAAGGCCTCCTCAGACAACCATTTTGCTTTTTTGCATTTCTTTTTCTTAGGGATGGTCTTGATCACTGCCTCCTGTACAGGGTCACAAACCTTGGTCCATAGTTCTTCAGGCACTCTATCAGATCTAATCCCTTTAATCTATTTGTCACTTTGACTGTATAATCGTGAGGGTTTTGATTTAGGTCATACCTGAATGGTCTAGAGGTTTTCCCTACTTTCTTCAATTTAAGTCTGAATTTGGCAATAAGGAGTTCATGATCTGAGCCACAGCCAGCTCCCAGTCTTGTTTTTGCTGATTGTATAGAGCTCCTACATCTTTGATTGCAAAGAATATAATCAATCTGATTTCAGTATTTATCATCTGGTGATGTCCATATGTAGAGTCTTCTTTTGTGTTGTTGGAAGAGGGTATCTGCTATGACCAGTGTGTTCTCTTGGCAAAACTCTATTAGCCTTTGCCCTGCTTCATTCTTTTCTCCAAGGCCAAATTTGCCTGTTACTTCAGATATTTGTTGACTTCATACTTTTTTGTTTCAGTCCTGTATGATGAAAAGGACTTTTTTTGGGTGTTAGTTCTAGAAGGTCTTGTAGGTCTTCATAGAACCATTCAATTTCAGCTTCTTCAGCATTACTGTTTGGGGCATAAACTTGGATTACTGTGAATCTGAATGGTTTGTCTTGGAAATGAACAAAGATCATTCTGTCATTTTTGAGATTGCATCCAAATATTGCATTTTGGACTCTTGATGACCTTGCTACTACATTTCTTCTAAGGGATTCTTGCCTACAGTAGCAGATATAATGGTCTTCTGAGTTAAATTCACTCATTCCAGTCCATTTTAGTTCACTGAATCCTAAAATGTTGATGTTCACTCTGGCCATCTCCTGTTTGACTACTTCCAATTTGCCTTGATTCAATTTGCCTTGCCTTGACGTAACATTCCAGGTTCCTATGAAATCGTGCTCTTCACAGCATCGGACTTTACTTCCATCATTACTCATATCTGCAACTGGGTGTTGTTTTTCTTTGGCTCTATCTCTTCATTCTTTCTGGAGTTATTTCTCCACTGATCTCCAGTAGAATACTGGGTACCTACTGACCCGGGGAGTTCCTCTTTCAGTGTCCTATCTTTTTGCCTTTTCATACTGTTCATGGGGTTCTCAAGGCAAGAATACTGAAGTGGCTTGCCATTCCCTTCTCCAGTGGACCATATTCTGTCAGATCTCTCCACCATGACCCGTCCGTCTTGGGTGGCCCTACACCGTATGGCTTAGTTTCATTGAGTTAGACAAGGTTGCGGTCCGTGTGACCAGATTGGCTAGTTTTCTGTGATTATGGTTTCAGTGTGTCTGCCATCTGATGCCTTCTCGCAACACCTACTGTCTGGATGGCATCACCAACTCGATGGACATGAGTTTAAGTAAACTCCGGTAGTTGGTGATGGACAAGGAGGCCTGCTGTGTTGCGATTCATGGGGTCACAAAGAGTCAGACATGACTGAGCGACTGAACAGAGCTGAACTGAACCATGTCATTTGACTATTTAAAGAGATTACCTCTGAATTTGTTCTCAACTGGAAACTGAAAAGTGGTTCCTTAATTTCTGTGAGTTCTTTCTCACCCAGTGAAGACTACTATATCACACCTGAATATACACTAACAATATCTATCCAAAGACATGACAGAACTTCCTAAAGAATGTGAAAAATGTGGTAAGAAGTTTGAACAACAAAACTAATATTTTATTTTAATCGAAATAAATGCATTTATATTTTGAATTCTGTTTAAATATACAATAAGTAATTTTATTTCAATTTAAAATAGCAATTTTGTTTCCCTAAAATATGGTGATGAAGCCCCTTACCTCTCCAAAGAAAGGCTTCTTAAATGGTCACGTGTTTAATTAAATGCATACTCTTTTAGTTGAGACCCATCAGTGAGAAACAGAAAGCTTAGCTAAACCAAGAAAGAAGGCTTTAAAAAAAAAAAGAAAATTAATCTTATTAAAAATAAACAAAAACTGATTTCAAATAGCTTTTTAACCGAAAGAGAATTTTTTCCTATAAGAAAATTTCCCAAGAGAGAGTGAGTATACATACTGAAATTGTATTAATTACTGCATAGAATTTTGATTTTGCAAGGTTTGTTCCTGTTATTAACCTCATCTTCAGGCACTACATGTAATATCAGCCAGTTCTTCTGTCACAAACTAAACATAAGTTTAGTTCTTATGTCATAAATTAATTCAGTTGTTCTTTGTTGTTTAGTTGCTGCTGCTGCTGCTGCTAAGTCGCTTCAGTCGTGTCCGACTCTGTGCGACCCCATAGACGGCAGCCCACCAGGCTCCCCTGTCCCTGGGATTCTCCAGGCAAGAACACTGGAGTGGGTTGCCGTTTCCTTCTCCAGTGCATGAAAAGTGAAAGGGAAGTCCCTCAGTCGTGTCAAACTCTCTTGCGACCTCATGGACTGTAGCCTGCCAGGCTCCTCTATATATGGGATTTCCCAGGCAAGAATAATGGAGTGGGTTGCTATTTCCTTCTCCAAGGGATCTTCCCAACCCAGGGATCAAACCTTAGCCTCCTGCATTGCAAGGGGCTTCTTTACCACTGAGCCACCAGAGAAACCCAGGGTAATTGTTGTTACTTAAATCCTATAGGAAAAGCTGTCCTAATGAATACTATTAAGTCTTAATCATTAGAAATGGCTTTGCCACTATACATAGCATTATTTTCTCTTATGTAGTCAATTATCTTATCCATTGATTAATTTTAAGCACAATATTACATATGGCAACATATTAATGATGGGTCTAAAATGAGCTATATATATATATATATATGTTTTTTTTGGCTTGTGCACTAAAATGATTTTATTTCAGAGGAAAGGAGCTTTTTTTTTTTTCTTGAAATGTATAAATCAAAATCTCTATGTCAATTGATGCAGATAAATCAATGAACAAAATTCTATAGGAAAATGTCACTGTAAAGAGTAAACGGGACAAAGAGGAGCATCTCTCTTAGACAGTGAGTGAATGAAACATTAGAAAAAACTAGAAAAGTTAGTAAGACTGCATTAAGCGGAGCAGAGGTAGAAATCTTCCCCAACTCCCTAAACTCATCATAAGAATAGATAAGAAGGGGAAAGATTATTTCAAGGAATTAAAAGTTTTAATTAAAATTAAAACTTCTATTACTAAATCAGAAGTTGTTTTCTTGATTTTATATAGTAACTGAAGGTTAAACTATTTAGAAGAGAAAATTTCCCAAAATTTCTGCTTGAGCATATATATCAAAGATCATGATATTAATCAACGTTAAATGGATGATTAGCTTAAGGAATGTTATGAAGATAAATCTGGCAACAAACATAAAGCTAACTTTGGGTTAAAGCTGAGTTTCCTAAAAATTTCATCAATTTTTTGAAAAAGAATTTACTTCCTCACCAAAGATATTGATTAGGTATCAAAAATCAGGAAAGGAATACATCAAGGCTGTATACTGTCACCCTGCTTATTTAACTTATATGCAGAGTACATCATGAGAAACGCTGGACTGGAAGAAACAAGCTGGAATCAAGATTGCATGTATCAATAACCTCAGATATGCAGATGACACCACCCTATGGCAGAAAGTGAAGAGGAACTAAAAAGCCTCTTCATGAAAGTGAAAGAGGAGAGTGAACAATTGGCTTAAAGTTCAACATTCAAAAAAAAAAATTCAACATTCAGAAAACTAAGATCATGGCTTCTGGTCTCATCACTTCATGGCAAATAGATGGAGAAACAATGGAAACAGTGACATACTTTCTTTTGGGGGGCTCCAAAATCACTGCAGATGGTGACTGCAGCCATGAAATTAAAAGACACTTACTCCTTGGAAGAAAAGTTATGACCAACCTAGAGAGCATATTGAAAAGCAGAGACATTACTTGGCCAACAAAGGTCCATCTAGTCAAGGCTATGGTTTTTCCAGTGGTCATGTATGGATGTGAGAGTTGGATTGTGAAGAAGGCTGAGTGCCGAAGAATTGATGGTTTTGAACTGTGGTGTTGGAGAAGACTCTTGCGAGTCCCTTGGACTGCAAGGAGATCCAACCAGTCCATTCTGAAGGAGATCAGCCCTGGGATTTCTTTGGAAGGAATGATGCTGAAGCTGAAACTCCAGTACTTTGGCCACCTCATGCGAAGAGTTAACTCATTGGAAAAGACTGTGATGCTGGGAGGGATTGGAGGCAGGAGGAGAAGGGGACGACCAAGGATGAGATGGCTGGATGGCATCACTGACTCGATGGATGTGAGTCTGAGTGAACTCCGGGAGTTGGTGATGGACAGGGAGGCCTGGTGTGCTGCAATTCATGGGGTCGCAAAGAGTCGGACATGACTGAGCGACTGAACTGAATGAGAAGAACTGACTCCTTGTAAAAGACCCTGATGCTGGGAATGATTGAGGGCAGGAGGAGAAGGGGACAAGAGAGAATGAGATGATTGAATGGCATCACTGACTCAATAGACATGAGTTTGAGTAAGCTCTGGGAGTTGGTGATGGACAGGGAAGCCTGGCATGCTGCAGTCCACGGGGTTGCAAAGAGTCAGATGCTACTGAACAACTGAACTGAACTGACTGAACTGAAGCTAGGTTTAGAATCTAGTTTTTCAGGAAAAAAAGTGAGAGAAATATCACAGTTATAACAAGCTTCTATCATATTAAAACTTAAAACTTTTAAAAAGTAACCTAATAACTAGCTAAAGGGTTAGTATTGTGGCTTTTTAATATTACTTTGTTGGATTCAGATCTTTTTCTTACATGTTAGATAAACTTAATATTTCATATTTTCAACCCAAATTTTAGGACATTTAGCCCTGACAACAGAATCCCCCAAGGATTAAGGTTGACCTTTTGCTAGTATTTCAAAAGGAATGCAACTTCCTAAATTCAAAGTATCAGCAATGAGTCAGACACAAATCAGTAGAGTCAGTATTTTTAAAGCAGAAGTTGCAAAATTTGCTTTGTTGAAAGACTGTTATGTGTGAACAAGTATATTCCACTTTGCTTCATTTTTATAAAAATAGTATGCAGGAGCTTAGAGAATGCTATATTTTTAATTTAAAATCTTGCAAATAATGTCTGTCATTTTTAAAACGTTGCTGAAAGCAGGTTTTTTGTTTTGGTTTGTTGTATTTATATAATTCTGCTTTGGTATGTGTCCTCATAGATTTTCAGAATAATAGAAAGGGGAAGTAGAAAATATTAGTTTTACACAGATGACATGAATTCAAATGGAAAATAATTATTGACCATAAATAAAAGTATAAAAGGAATAACAGGGAAACTAAATAATTTTATTTTTTTTTTGCTATATTCTCTTTTTTTGCCAAAGGCACTCTTCCTGTTTCTGCTTTCTGGTTGTAAGAGAGAGGTTAGTAAATGTTAGGGAGGCATTTAGGATGTGATAGCACCAAATTTAGACTTTCCCCTTGATATAATTGCCAAGGGGTTAGAAGAGAATTACATAAAGGTATGGACTCTTTAATTAGAAGATCATTTGTGTAACAATTAATTCACCCAGTGAACAACCAGGAAACATTGCTCCCCACTCTGACAACAAGTGATTGGGTCCTCTCTCTTTTCAATTTCTACAACTATATTGTCATATGTACATCACATGTGTTTTGTGTGCAAAATGTATCTTTGGTGTTATTTCTTGTTATTCTGGTCTTTTTAACTGAGTTGGAAGACTGCTTAAGAGAAAAGACCATAAAATTTTTTAGAATTACAAATTGCCTATGAGAGTGTGTTGTACATAAAGTATTCCTCATTAGTATTTGTTCATCAAGTGGCTGTACATCTGTCTTGCCAGGGTGCACAGATGCCATGAAGACATATTATTAGTTATGCTTGAAGCAGTCTATATTATAAGTAGATTTATTTATTAAGAGAGACCAAAAGACCCTAAAATACATGTATCTGCTCAAATAGAGCTGACGGAAGATTTGGTATATATATATATGTGTGTGTGTGTGTATGTGTGTGTGTGTATGCTTGTGTGTGTATGCATTTGTTTGTGTATGTCTACATATACATATATGTATGCATATATTATGCATTTGTGTATATTCATATGTATAATTAATATATATGTATAAATATGCATATTATAAATGTTATATACATGTTATATCTATATATACAGTATTAGTTATATACAATAAAAAGTATCATACATTCAATATATAAAGAGTTCCTAGTGTTCAAAAAAATTCCCTCAACTCCTTGTAGTCATTGATCCTATCCTATCCCTAACCCCATGAAACTGGGCTCCCCTGGTGGGTCCAGTAGTAAAGCATCCACCTGCTGATGCAGGAGACATATGAGTTCAGTCCCTGGGTTGGGAAGATCCCCTGGAGAAGGAAATGGCAACCCATTCCAGTAGTCTTGCCGTGGTAATCCCATGGTCAGAAGGAATCTGGAAGGCCCAATCCATGGGGTCTCAAAAAGAACTGGGCATGAATTAGCAACTAAACAACAGCAACAACCCTGTGAAATTACTGATATGGTTTCTGTTTTTCTTAACTAATTATGTCTTTTTCTAGAATTTTTCTAGAAAAGGCAAAATGATAGGATACTGAAAGAGGAACTCCCCAGGTCGGTAAGTGCCCAATATGCTACTGGAGATCAGTGGAGAAATAACTCCAGAAAGAATGAAGAGATAGAGCAAAAGTAAAAACAATACCCAGTTGTGGATGTGACTGGTGATAGAAGCAAGGTCCGATGCTGTAAAGAGCAATATTGCATAGGAACCTGGAATGTCAGGTCCATAAATCAAGGCAAATTGGAAGTGGTCAAACAGGAGATGGCGAGAGTGAACATCGACATTCTAGGAATCAGCGAACTAAAATGGACTGGAATGGGTGAATTTAACTCAGATGACCATTATATCTACTACTGTGGGCAGGAATCCCTTAGAAGAAATGGAGTAACCATCATGGTCAACAAAAGAGTCCAAAATGCAGTACTTGGATGCAATCTCAAAAACAACAGAATGATCTCCGTTCATTTCCAAAGCAAACTATTCAATATCACGGTAATCCAAGCCTATGCCCCAACCAGTAATGCTGAAGAAGCTGAAGTTGAATGGTTTTATGAAGACCTACAAGACCTTTTAGAACTAATGCCCCCCAACACCCCCCAAAATGACACGGTTAGGTGGGGTATAAAAATGTCTGCTAATAAGAGTTTTCAAAATAAAAATTGTAAATTGTGCTTTATCTCTTCTGGAGGTTTCTTTTTTCTTTTCCAAATATAACAACAAACATTGTATATTATATATCTTTGTAAGTCTCCTTCTAGTCTGTTAGTTTCATGGCAGTTTAAACTACTTAGTAAACCTGTAAATATAAAGGAAATAGATAAATCTAATTACATTGAACATATTTTTCTAAAATACAATAGTTGAGCAAAAATATATTTTAAGGCACATTTAAAAGCATTTTCATAATTGAGGCAATCTCACCTTACTTTTGGAGTTTTGTATTTTGAACTATATTAGTGTGGGATGTGTTTGCAGTAAAAAAAAAAAATTAAGAAATAAAAATAAAAGCATTTTCATAGTCTTTACAAGCCAAGTTGAACTCAATACTAAAGAACATTAGCTCATGCTTTTAACTATGGTTGTCAATTTGCTGTTCAGTGATAAGTGTTTAGGTTTAGAGTGTGATTCCTTTACATGAAAATAAGTAAGACTGTTGAAAAATATTTGATACATAAAAATATTTAGTGAACAAAAGTATTTATTTATATAAAACCTTTATGATGAATATTTATGCACACTAGTAAATATTAGCCATAAGGTTTTTAAAATAATGCTGTTATAAAAATATTTTTGTTACCTATATTATTAAAATAATATTAAATTATATAATATTGTGAAATGTATAATATAATGAAATGAGAGTCCCTTGGACAGCAAAGAGACCCAACCAGTCCATCCTAAAGCAAATAAGTCCTGATTATTCATTGGAAAGACTGATGCTGAAGCTGAAACTCCAATATTTGGCCACCTGATGCGAAGAACTGACTCATTGTAAAAGACCCTGATGCTGGGAAAGATTGAAGGTGGGAGGAGAAGGGGATGGCAGAGGATGAGATGGTTGGATAGCATCACCAACTCCATGGACATGAGTTTGAGTAAGCTCTGGGAGTTGGTGTGGACAGGGAAGCCCAGCGTGCTGCAGTCCATAGGGTCGCAAAGAGTCGGACACAACTGAGCGACTGAACTCAGTCAGTCAGGATAATGAATTCAGGGTAATGAATCCTGAAATTTATTTTAGAGTGAAACCCCACATGGTGGCACTGTTTACTAAGAAACTCTTGCAGTACAGAGGCTTCACAGCGGTCAGCTTGCTTTATAAGCAGCTGCATCCTTTTATCTGTCAAACTCGCCCTGTATTTCAACTGTTAAGAATGTATACTAGATTCTTAAGTGTGGAAATGGTAAGTACTTTTTATGTTATAAATTGTTTTATGTATACAGAGCCTATGACAGCATCTTTCACAAATACTGAAAAGAATTAGAAAACGTTGAATTTGGTTTGCAGATTCATACATTGTGCTTTTGTTTAGAGATGAAAAGCAACAGAAGAAAGTGAATAATAAATACAAACTATATATATGCTAGAATATTCCACCAATGTGTATTTTCAATAACCGTAACAGTGGTTGGTTAAATAATGATGGGAGTGTTTCAAAATGAGAACCCAAAGCACTTAAGCATGAATACAATGGGTTTAAAGCTGCAGATCACTTAAAACTGAAAGAGAATATACACAACTGAGCGACTTCACTTTCACTTTTCACTTTCACGCATTGGAGAAGGAAATGGCAACCCACTCCAGTGTTCTTGCCTGGAGAATCCCAGGGATGGGGGAGCTTGGTGGGCTGCCATCTATGGGGTCGCACAGAGTCAGACACGACTGAAGCGACTTAGCAGCATCAGCAGCTGATACACAACCTTCTTCCTCTTTTCCTACTGTCACACCCCGTTTGCTTGCCCAAAATCCATCATTAAATATTTTCTAACCTGTTTAAATTGTTTCATTCCTTTTGTTTTTGGAACTCTTACCCATGAAGGTATAAATGCTTTCCATAAGTCTGCCCTGGGGTTAGCTTGCAAAAAGCTTCCATATATCCCACCCAGAGGGATGTGACTCATTACTGGGAGAATCTGTCATCAGTCAAAGAAAACAATAGTAACAGCATGCAAGTGGAGATAACGAATCATAGATCTCCAGTCCCTGGCCTGAGAGCGGTGGGCAGAATTCTTTTCCAGTCACATCTCCTTCCTCCCCACGTTGGCCTCTATTGTTGCCCGGGTCTCTTCCACCATCTCAAACAGGCTCTCACATTCTTCTTTCTCAGTTATAAATGACTGACCTCAGGGCAGTCTCTTTGAAAAGCATTTACACCTTAATGGGTGAGAGCTCCAAAAACAAAAGGAATATAATTCTTGTGTGAGGCAGTGACACCTGCTGCCCAAGAATGACTCTGAAGCAAACTTTCTAGATTTGAACAGTCAACTCTGCCACTACCAACTGTGTGATTTTAGGCAAATGGCTGAATCTCTTTGGTCTTCAGTTTCCTCAGGTGTAAAATAGTATCCATCTGTTGAAAGGACTGAATGAATTGCATAGGTAAAGCTTTTAGCAGAGTGCCTGGCACCATTACTATTGATATGTGACTACCAGCTGTCTGAGGCACAGGATTTTAGGCATCAGTGTGTGAAAGGAAAGCATTGTAAGGACTTGTAGTAGGGGAGGGGACCTAACATCTTGGTGGCTTAGATGGTAAAGAATTCGCCTGCAATGCAAGAGACTGGGATTCGATTCCTGGGTCAGAAGATCCTCTGGCAAAGGAATAGGCTATCCACTCCAGATTCTTGCCTGGAGGATCCCATGGACAGAGGGGCCTGACAGGTTACAGTCCATGGGGTTGCAGAGTCCAGTAAGATTGAACAACTAACACTTTCATCTCACCACTAACAAGTTACTTCTCTTGTCTGAGAATAAGGCCTCCTGCAACTATGACTTGGGTTGGGTAGATTATCATCTGCACTTTCTGTATTTGAAGAAGTTTAAAAGGCAACAAATTTCTGACCAGAAAACTTCTCTCAAAACATAGAAATAGATGTTCTAAAAGTGTCTGAAACTTTATTATACTGGGGCATTTTCTAATATGAAGAAATTAATTATATATTACTCTTAAAAATATTTTTAAATAAGAAAGGACAAAGTTTGCTACAGATAAGTGTATACTCAGCTGTGTTTCTGACGTTGAAACAATGCTATAATTCCTCTAATATAAATATTGATAAAATGTAAATTTTTCCTTTATGGGAAAAAATTGATGCTATATCTTATTATATTTATTTGTATCTTGCTTTTAAAAATGAAAGTGTCCTCAATTGACATTAACCTGGTCTTCCTACAACGTGCATTGTTAAGGCAATTTTATATCAACTTACTTATCACTTAGGGTTGACTTCCTACAGTCCGTGGGGTAGCAAAGAGTCGGACATGACTAAGCGACTTCACTATATCACTATATATCACTTAGGGTTAGTAAATTGGTGACCTTTTTGATGGCTTTTTCAACAGGAAGAGAACTAGGAAGCAGGATGTGAGTGAAATTAGAGCCAAAACATTAATGGAGAATGTGAAAAAACAGAGCTATAGAAAAGGGTTCTGTTCATTTATATCCTGGTGACAAACTAAAGCAGAGTCTTTTCCTCAATCCATAGCCAATCTCCTTACTAGGACCGCTTACAAAATTTGTGGGACCCAGGACAAAATAAAAATGTGGGGCCTCTTGTTAAAAAACTATTAAGAATATCAAGAGGCAACATCCGAGCATTAAGTCAAGCACAGGTCAAACATCCAGAAGTTGGCCCTTGTCTTTGTATTGTTCCCAGGGAGAGACATAGGCTTGGAATTGCTGTTCCTTGCACCTTCCTTTCAAAGGAGAAAAAAATAATCTCCAAAATAAATGGGAATCTTTGTGAACTGAATATCTATTAGATGACATCCATTTGCCAAGTTCTTTGTAGATACTGAGTATAGTCTGTGGTTACTTCCTTTGTGGTTTTAGACAATCTTTTTAGTATCAAATGAATGGTATTTATTTATATTTTGGCAAAGTATAAAAATAACCCCAAATAAACTGTCTACTATTCAGAAGAACTTTGGAAAACCACTCATTTATTATTTCCTTAACTAAATCACTTGTATGGTTTAATCAGTAAAATGGTGTAGACTTCTAGACCTTTCGCGCAAAACATAAGCACTATGGCTAATACTCTAGATCAACAAGGTGACCTTTCCTCATTGATAACAGCTTTGACAGCTCATGTTTGTTTGGTTTACATTCTTCATGTCATAGACCAGGCTCAGCCACACATTGCTGTTGTTTTAGTCACTAAATCACATCTAACTCTTTTGCAATTCCACACATGGTAGCCCGCCAGGCTCCTTTGTCCATGTGATTTCCCAGGCAAGAATACTGAACGGGGTTGTCATTTCCTTCTGCAGAGGATCTTCCTGACCCAGGGATTGAACCCATATTTCCTGCATTGGCGGTAGGTTCTTTACCACTAAGCCCCCAAGGAAGCCCAAGACAGCAATACCGTATTACATTTTCAAATTACAGACATCAGTGAAAGCCTTGGTTTTATATCTTCTCATCTTAATATTTTCTCATCTTGTTTGGGTAACTTCATATGCAAAGTAGCAACATGTAGTCCTTTCAATGTTGTATAAAAGTTACGAATGTGCACTGCGTGCTGAGTCATGTTTGACTCTGTGTGACTCCATGGACTATAGCCCACCAGCCACCTCTCTCCATGGAATTTTCCAGGCAAAAGTACTAGAGTGGGTTGCCATTTCCTACTCCAGGAGATATTCCCCACTCAGGGATCAAATCCGCATCTCTTGCAGTCTCCTGCATTAGCAGGCAGATTCTTTACCGCTGCACCACCTGGGAAACGTGAATAAAAGTTACATTTGTCACTTAATAGTAAGCTCCCCGTGAATTGGAGGTTTTGAATTTAAATGTACACATCATAATTTTGGTTTAAATAATGATCTCAGGCAGAGGTTAGATATCCCACTTAGGTAGCTCAGTTGATAAAGAACTCCCACTTAGTAACCTGTGCTCTGGATACACTGGCTGGGTTGATCCTGTGTCAATACCCAAGTCATGTCCAGTTGGGCTCCTGTGGATGTGCATTAAGGACCCTAGATAGCTAGCATACACTTAATCCTCAGTTTATGTGAACCACTAAATCATATAGGAATGGGATAAAAGTCTGAAAATTAGAGTCCAATAAATATAAATCACTAGAAACTTGAATATAGTTTTTTTCAGACAGTTTAGAGAATGATTAGAAAATAAAGCATATTTGGGTGTGTATAAGCATATTGACACTGTTTCCACTGTTTCGCCATCTATTTCCCATGAAGTGATGGGACCAGATGCCACGATCTTCATTTTCTGAATGTTGAGCTTTAAGCGAACATTTTCACTCTCCTCTTTCACTTTCATCAAGAGGCTTTTTAGTTTCTCTTCACTTTCTGCCATAAGGGTGGTGTCATCTGCATATCTGAAGTTAATGATATTTCTCCCGGCAATCTTGAATCCAGCTTGTGCTTCTTCCAGCCCAGTGTTTCTCATGATGTGCTCTGCATAGAAGTTAAATAAGCAGGGTGACAATATACAGCCTTGACGTACTCCTTTATGGGAAATAGATGGGGAAACAGTGAAAACAGTGTCAGACTTTATTTTTCTGGGCTCCAAAATCACTGCAGATGGTGATTGTAGCCATGAAATTAAAAGACGCTTGCTCCTTGGAAGAAAAGCTATGACCAACCTAGATAGCATATTCAAAAGCAGAGACATTACTTTGCCAACAAAGGTCCGTGTAGTCAAGGCTATGGTTTTTCCAGTGGCCATGTATGGATGTGAGAGTTGGACGGTGAAGAAGGCTGAGCACTGAAGAATTGATGCTTTTGAACTGTGGTGTTGGAAAAGACTGTTGAGAGTCCCTTAGACTGCAAGGAGATCCAACCAGTCCATTCTGAAGGAGATCAGCACTGGGATTTCTTTGGAGGGAATGATGCTGAAGCTGAAACTCCAGTACTTTGGCCACCTGATGCGAAGAATTGACTCATTGGAAAAGACGCTGATGCTAGGAGGGATTGGGGGCAAGAGAAGGGGACAACAGAGGATGAGATGGCTGGATGGCATCACTGACTCGATGGACGTGAGTCTGAGTGAACTACAGGAGTTGGTGATGGACAGGGAGGCCTGGTGTACTACGATTCGTGGGGTCGCAAAGAGTCGGACACAACTGAGCAACTGAACTGAACTGAACTGAACTGAAGCATATTGAAACTTAGTCTTACATTCTGAATGGTTAGCATATTTTTGCTTTATGATCTAACATAGAACCAACAGTAACTTTAGTAACCTACACAACAGATTCTATTAGTTAAATTATCTATTACCATCTATGTAATCATTAGAAATTGGAAAATTAAAGTAAAGTCTGCAATTTTTAATTGGGAATACATGTAAAGTGTTATTTGGATTTGTGTTTAATAGAAATAAAGGAGAGTGAAGTATGTGTAAGACAAATTAAACTGAACTATAGTTATTAAGCTAATATGTAGCAAAGCATTTTATAATAAATACTAGTTTGAGAAATGTATTAGTATATACTTCAGACTAAGACACAAGAAATAGAGTTGAAATCTGAATGTAACACCACATTATATCTGGTTCACAATAACCACAATACTATTTGTTGAATCTGATAAAAGGGAATTTCTGATGCTTTGGTTCACATTTAAGAAATTAATCAGCAAATCATTTCTTTTCCTTGCTGTATATCCATTCCCACATCTACTGTGATTTCCCCTTTTCTGCTTTGAATTTAGCAAATTCTAAATTTAATTATTTGGCATATAAATTTTGACTATATCCATTGTAAGCATTAAAATATAATTGAATTTCTATTCTTATCATTAGTTGGCAGAGTGACCTGAGAAGTCAAGCCCTGTAGGAGCTCAAGCAGATAGAAAGGTTACTGTGACCCTAATCAAAACATATTATTCACTGTTCACATCGTTTTCTTAAATGATCATAATAAGGTGAATTTCTCAACTTATTAAAAATGAAAACATGAAAAGCAAGCATTTGAAAATGAGTAAAAATTTTTGATCTATCATTTGTTTCCAGATACTTATTATTATTTTTTTGTTTTTACCTGAAATAAACACCTCAGCTGATTTATTTCACCATTTCTACTTTTTTCTAGAAGCTAACAAT
The DNA here is from genome assembly GCF_001704415.2 of Capra hircus. Taxonomy (NCBI): domain Eukaryota; kingdom Metazoa; phylum Chordata; class Mammalia; order Artiodactyla; family Bovidae; genus Capra; species Capra hircus. Next base: position 23,897,416 of record NC_030814.1, read on the forward strand.
TCATATCTTTGGGTATTTAGCACTTTTCAGAGATCAACTGACATTTATTTATAGGAGAGAATGAGTAATTTCTAAAATGTGTTAAAAACTCCTATAACTCAATGGCAACAAAACAACCCAATTAAAAAATGGATACAAGACCTGAATAGACATATCTCCAAATAAAATATACAAGTGGCCAGTAGGTATATGAAAAGGAACTCAACATCACTAATTGTCAGGGAAACACAAATCAAAACCATAAGGAGATGTCACCTCATATCTGTTAAGATGGTTATTATAGAAACAAAAAGCTAAGTGTCTGCTAAGATGTGGAGAAAAGGGAATCCTTGTATACTGTTAGTGTGAATTTAAATTGGTATAGTCACTGTGGAAAACAGTATGGATGTTCCTCAAAAAATTAAAAATAGAACCACCATATGATCAAGCAGTCTCACTTCTGGGTATATATCCAAAAGATTGAAATCAAGACCTCAAAAGAGATGCCCACACTCCATGTGAAGTGCAGAATAACTTAGAATAATAAAGATATGGAAACAACTGAAATATCCATCAACGGATGAATTGGTTAAAAAACTATGGTATGTACATACAATTATCCAGCTTTAAAAAAAAGTAGAAAATCTTGTCATTGGGAATAACATGCATGGACCTGGAGGGCATTACACCAAGTGAAATAAGCCAGACCGAGAAGAACAAACGCTGCATGGTCCCATTTATATCAGAAATCTAAACTAGTCAACCTCACAGAGGCAGAGTGGTCCAAGGGAGGGAGAATCAGGAAGATGTTGGTCAAAAGGTGCGAATTTTATTTTACAAGGTAAGTCCTAGAGATCTATTGTGCAGCTCAGTATGTATAGATACTAGTATATTATATACCTAAACATTTTGTTAAGAGGGCAGATTTTATGTTAAATGTTCTTATTACAAAAAAATAAAAAGAGGAGGGAGGAAATCTTTAGAAGTGACAGTTAAGTTTATGACATTGTTTATGGTGACAGTTCTACAGAAATATACTTATCTTCAAACTTATCAAAATATATACACTAAAAACAGGACTCTTTGTATGTCAATCATATCTCAGTTGGAAAAAAAAAAACAACAACAACAACACAAAAACCCACAAAGACTTAAAAACTAGCACAGGAGTAAGTAATGCAACTACATAAAAGTTTTTTTCTCCAACTGCCAATTAACACATTCTGGATCAATTACACTCTCTATCTCCTTTATAAAACATCAGAATACTCAAGGGAAGCAAAATGAGAGTAGTAAGTTACTCCTTTTATGTCCTTATTTTCTGCTAGCCTGAGTTGATGTGCGTGCCAAATCGTATGTCAGCTGCACTTGCTATTATATAATTTGGCTAAATAATTCATGAATGCACACACCAGAAAAACTCACTATTATTTCTACAAAAGCAACTTAAACACTTTGGAAAACAAGCAATAAAAATTTACTGAAAATTTGTTATTTATTTAAATTAAAAAAAACTGTAAAAGACAGAAAAATCTAGAAATCTAGGGTTTCGCACTTTGATTTTAACTGGGAGGGTTGTTTTTTTTTTTTTTTAAAGAAACGGAAAAAGAGAGATGTTATTCGTATGAAAAATATAAGAAAGTTATTGCAGAATTATAATCAGCGGGCATGTACTCTAAGGAAAGGTGTGGCCCTAGACCTAAAGATTGGCAAAAGAATGTACATTTCTATGTTTTAGCTTTTTTTTTTAAATCAGATTTTAAATAAAAGTAAAAGAAAACGTATAATTTACTTCATTTGAACTCACTTTTCATTCACTGTACTTTGAGTTCTATCCCACTGAAACCACTTATAGTAGAGACTGCCAGTTGCCCATCTGATATACATTCTTTCTCCTCCTACTGACAGAATCCTAATTTTACTCAAGGTAAGCAATGTTCCCTATTACAATTCCAGTGTCTTATGCCATTAGAGGTGGTCATGAAAAAGAGTTTTCTCCAATGAGATATATATTAGCTAATTAAAAGAGCTTGACTTCAATACCCATAGCTGTTTTCATCCCTTGTTCTTCCCTTTGACTGGCCCAGAATGACTCATGCTTGGAGTTGTGGCAGAAATCTTGAGAGTATGATGATGAGGGTTATTTCTTAAGTCGCTGGAGCAGAAAGTTAAAAAGAACATAGTTTGTGATGACAAGTGAAGTTTACTCTAGTTTACTGCAAGCATAGTTAGCCTGCTTTCAGGCTTCCTGTTCATTAGACAGAAAAAAATCTTCAAACTTCTTACTGCTCTTTGTTTCATTTTTAGCAGCACAAGATGATTCTTACCTAATGACCGACTCATACAGCTGATGTGCTGGTGAAGTGTGTGGGTTCTTGAGTCAAGAGTGCTGGGCTGGACATTGGGTCAGTCATGTTCTGTGTCGCCAGAGAACTTCCTTAATTCCCTGAACCTCAGTTTCTTCATGTAAAGATGGGTACAACAAAGGACAGAAATGGTATGGACTTTACAGAAGCAGAAGATATTAAGAAGAGGTGGCAAAAATACACAGAAGAAGTATACAAAAAAGATCTTAATGATCTAGATGGTGTGATCACTCACCTAGAGCCAGACATCTTGGAGTATGAAGTCAAGTGGGCCTTTATGAAGCATCACTGTGACCAAAGCTAGTGGAGGTGATAGAATTCCAGCTGAGCTACATCAAATCCTAAAAGATGATGTTGTGAAAGTGCTGCATTCAATATGCCAGCAAATCTGGAAAACTCAGCCAGTGGCCACAGGACTGGAAAAGTTCTTTTCATTCCAATCTCAAACAAGGGCAGAGCCAAAGAATGCTCAAATTCACTCATTTCACATGTTAACAAAGTAATGCTTTAAATTCTCCAAGTGAGGCTTCAACAGTACATGAATCAAGAACACCCAGATATAAAAGCTGGATTTAGAAAGGCAGAGGAACCAGAGATCAAATTGCCAACTTCTGTTGGATCATAGAAAAAGCAAGAAAATTCCAGAAAAAATTTTACTTCTGCTTCACCGAGTACACCAAAGCATTTAACTGTGTGGATCACAACAAACTGTGGGAAATTTCTGAAAGAGATGGGAATACCAGACCACCTGTCTTGCCTCTTGAGAAACCAGTATGCAGGTCAGGAAGCAACAGTTAGAACTGGACATGGAACAACAGACTGGTTCCAAATTGTGAAAGGAGAACATCAAGGCTATATATTGTCACCCTGGTTATTTAACATATATGCAGAGTATATCACGCAAAATGCTGGGCTGGATGAAGCACAAGCTGGAATCAAGATTGACTGGAGAAGTATCAATAATCTCAGATATGCAGATGACACCACCTTTATGGCAGAAAGAGAAGAGGAACTGAAGAGCCTCTTGATGAAAGTGAAAGAGGAGAGTGAAAAAGTTGGCTTAAAACTTAACATTCCAAAAGCAAAGATCATGGCATCCAGGCCCATCACTGCATGGAAAATAGACGGGGAAACAATGGAAACAGTGACAGACTTTATTTTCTTGGGCTCCAAAATCACTGCACAGGATGACTGCAGCCACAAAATTAGACACTTGCTCCTTGAAATAAAAGCTATGACAAACACTAGATAGTGAATTAAAAAGTAGAGACATTACTTTGCTAACAAAGGTCCATATAGTTAAAGTTATAGTTTTTATAGTCAGATATGGATGTGAGAGTTGGGCCATAATGAAAGCTGGCACCAAAGAACTGATGCTTTTGAATAGTGGTGTTAGCGATAACTCTTGAGAATCCTTTGGACTGTAAGGAAATAAAACCAGTCAATTCTAAAGGAAATCAACCCTGAATATTCACCGGAAGAACTGATGCTGAAACTCCAAACTTTGGCCACCTGATGCAAATAGCTGACTCATTAGAAAAGACTCTGATGCTGGTAAAGATTGAAGGCAGGAGGAGCAGGGGATGACAGAGGTCAAGATGGTTGGATGGCATCACCAACATGAGTTTAAGTGGGCTCCAGGAGCTGGTGAAGGACAAGGAAGCCTGGCTTGCTGGGGTCCATGGGGTCAGGGTTGCAAAAAGTTATACATGACTGAATGACTAAACAATAACAACAAAAGTTTCTTAAACTGGAAAATGGGGTTAATTATAACCATTCTCATAGAATTTGGGGATCAAGCAATAAAATAATCCATGTAAATTGTTTAACACTCACTTATCAGCAGTAAATGCTCAATAAATGCTATTTTTAACAGGGCCACAAATGATTTCCTAATTCATAAATCAAGTGGATTTTTTCTCATTATAGAACATTTCTGCTTTTTGTAACTTTCCACCTGCATATGATTAGATTGAGATATCTCATTTAGAATGCAGGCAAAGCTACAGGATATTAATAAAGTCCATGATCAAGGGTGGAAAATCTTGTAAAAATATGATAGAGCAGATAGAGTTTCATAAGTCATAAGTACAGGTATGAATACATAAAATTCAACTTAATATTTTTCCTGTTTTAATTCTCATTCTGAAACCCCATTTTGCCTGATTCAGAAAAATAATCTAGATATACATTTCTAAATGTAGGCAAATTCCTTTGATTTCTCCATTACAGTATGTTAAAAAAGTGAGACTTAGGATTGTTTATCTTTCATTCATCCCGTCTCCATGAAGGCTGCTATTATCTCTGTTGACAGTATTTGTGCTTCATCCAGTTCAGTTCAGTCACTGTCGTGTCCGACTCTTTGCGACCCCATGAATCGCAGCACGCCAGGCCTCCCTGTCCATCACTAACTACTAGAGTTCCCTCAAACTCACATCCATCGAGTCAGTGATGCCATCCAGCCATCTCATCCTTGGTTGTCCCCTTCTCCTGCCCCCAATCCCTCCCAGCATCACAGTCTTTTCCAATGAGTCAACTCTTCGCATGAGGTGGCCAAAGTGTTGGAGTTTCAGCTTTAGCATCATTCCTTCCAAAGCACACCCAGGACTGATCTCCTTTAAAATGCACTGGTTGGATCTCCTTGCAGTCCAAGGGACTCTCAAGAGTCTTCTCCAACAACACAGTTCAAAAGCATCAATTCTTCGGCACTCAGCTTTCTTCACAGTCCAACTTTCACATCCATCCATGACCACTGGAAAAATCATAGCCTTGACTAGATGGACCTTTGTTGACAAAGTAATGTCTCTGCTTTTGCTATCTAGGTTGGTCATAACTTTCCTTCCAAGGAGTAAGCAAGTATTTGTGCTTAGAGGTAATCTTATACAAAAATTAAAAGTCATCAGCTAGGAGGGTATACCCCCTTATTTTCAGCCGAAGTTTTCATTTTGTGCTGGTGTTTTTTGAGAATTAACTCTGTTCACTGTTCCCTCAAAAGTTTTCTCCTTCATGCCATGGAATAATTCTCATCTATGTGGTCCACTCCTCATCCTTTGCTTCGGAAATATACACAGCTTTCCCCCCCATCATAGAGATTCCTGCAGACGTGCCTGATTTTTTTCTTCTTGGCCAGTTTTTGAACTCTGTCCAATAGTTACACATCCTCTCCTGCAAATCTCTATCATTACAGGCTCCCCAAGCTGTTCAGGGGCTATTCATTCTCTTACTGACACCCCTTGCACCCATCTCATTTGTCTGACTTTCATGCCATGTGGAAAGTTGTCAACTCTGATTTTCCAGGTGAAATGATGAGGCACGAACCACTTTCTCTCGTGGATACGTCACATCCGTTACTGATTAGCACCCCTGCCTGATCTCACCTCCAGTTTAGCTGGTGGCAGTTTGCAGAGTACAGAAAGAAATAAAATGCTTAAGGCTCTGTTTCTTCTCTAAGGTTTGTCTTTCTCTCTAGTTCCTGAGATCTTAATCTCTTTAAAGTGGGAAATGTTGCAGAAAGCAGAATAAAACAGTTCTATAACATAAATATCCCTTTCAATCATTCTGTGTCATACTTCATTTAAAGTCTTTTATCTTTATGGATGGACATGATTGTTCTATAAATATTCCATGGATATATGAAAAATGTAAATTCTGTATTCAAAGGATGAAAATTTCTCTGCCTTAAATCAAGTTTATTGATTGAACTATTATATTCCTCATGATATTACTTGTTTTTATTTTCTGCTAGATTTGTTCAGTTCTGAAAAGGGTTACTGAACTCAGTCTTTAAACAAGAACTTTGTATTAAGTGACTTGGTTGGGTATACAATTTATAGCTAGCATTAGGTCTCTTTATATTCTCTGATAGCTTGATTTTAACAGTCAATTCAATTTATTAAATTTTAGTGTAATTACTGATATACTTTATTCCTCCATCTTAATTTAGATCATTTTTGCTTTTAGGGAAAAAGTGTTCAAGGCCTGAAAATGTGTCAAAGTGACTGTTGCTCTTTTAGTGAAGTCCTGGGTCACTTGGGGCAGACTCAACTGGTGACTGATGGCTTCTTTAGGGATATTGTACTTGAGCTCCTTGTGAAATGAAAGTTGCTCAGTCGTGTCTGACTCTTTGTGACCCCATGGACTTAGCCCTCCATGTTCCTCTTGTCTATAGACTTTTCAAGGCCAGAATACTGGAGTGGGTAGCCATTCCCTTCTCCAGGAGATCTTCCCAACCCAAGGATCGAACTCAGGTCTCCCACATTGTGGGTGTATTCTTTACTGTCTGAACCACCAGGGAAGTCCTTGAGCTCCTTATAAGTGCTCTTATCATTTCTTTTTTTTTTCTGGCAAAGATGCCAGTCTCCTTCAGCAGTTCTAAAGGCTGGCCATGTGTTCTGTTTATTCTGACTCTAGCACACTCTGAGTGCCAGCTCATTTGTTGGACTGTTATTTTTATTTTGTTCGCTCTTTGGTTGTCAAACTGTAAGTGGCAGGGGTCCTACAAGCAATGAGAGGTGAAGTGACCTTCTTCTGTGAGCCAGGGCATGGGGTCTTTGATTCCCTGATGTCAAATTTTTTTCTGGAGAAGATACGAGAAGGAGACTCAGCCCACCTATTGCTGAATAAGCCCCCACACAGATTTCTGTGAAGTAAACTATTTAAAGGGTCTGTTTCTTTGTGATCCTTGCCATAAGGCTTCAAAACTCTTTTTCAGGTGTTCAGTGAGTCATCAGGAAGTGAAGAGAGTGGGGGACATTCTCCAATTTTCTCCTTAGGGACTTTCTCAGAGCCTACAAGCTTCATTTACCCTAACTTCCCAGGGATACAATCAGGTTTATATATATATATATATATTTTAAATATAAATTTATTTATCTTAATTGGAGGCTAATTACTTTACAATATTGTATTGGTTTTGCCAAACATGGACATGAATCCTCCACTGGTACACGTTTTGCCCATTCTGAACCCCCCTCCCACCTCCCACCCCATGACAATCAGGTTTATCAGTTCAGTTCAGTTCAGTCACTCAGTTGTGTCTGACTCTTTGAGACCCCATGAATCGCAGCATGCCAGGCCTCCCTGTCCATCACCAACTCCCGGAGTTCATGCAAACTCATGTCCATTGAGTAGGTGATGCCATCCAGCCATCTCATCCTCTGTCGTCCCCTTCTCCTCCTGCCCCCAATCCCTCCCAGCATCACAGTCTTTTCCAATGACTCAACTCTTCGCATGAGGTGGCCAAAGTACTGGAGTTTCAGCTTTAGCATCATTCCTTCCAAAGAACACCCAGGACTGATCTCCTTTAGAATGGACTGGTTGGATCTCCTTGCAGTCCAAGGGACTCTCAAGAGTCTTCTCCAACACCACAGTTCAAAAGCATCAATTCTTCGGCACTCAGCTTTCTTCACAGTCCAACTCTCACATCCATCCATGACCATTGGAAAAACAATAGCCTTGACTAGATGGACCTTAGTTAGCAAAGTAATGTCTGTGCTTTTGAATATGCTATCCAGGTTGGTCATAACTTTTCTTCCAAGGAGTAAGCGTCTTTTAATTTCATGGCTACAATCACCATCTGCAGTGATTTTGGAGCCCCCCCAAAATAAAGTCTGACACTGTTTGCACTGTTTCCCCATCTATTTTCCATGACGGGATGGGACCAGATGCCATGATCTTCATTTTCTGAATATTGAGCTTTAAGCCAACTTTTTCACTCTCCTCTTTCACTTTCATCAAGAGGCTTTTTAGCTCCTCTTCACTTTCTGCCATAAGGGTGGTGTCATCTGCATATCTGAGGTTACTGATATTTCTCCTGGTAATCTTGATTCCAGCTTGTGCTTCTTCCAACCCAGCGTTTCTCATGATGTACTCTGCATAGAAGTTAAATAAGCAGGGTGACAATATACAGCCTTGACGTATTCCTTTTCCTATTTGTAACCAGTCTGTTGTTCCATGTCCAGTTCTAAGTGTTGCTTCCTGACCTGCATACAGATTTCTCAAGAGGCAGGTTAGGTGGTCTGGTATTCCCTTCTCTTTCAGAATTTTCCATAGTTTATTGTGATCCACACAGTCAAAGGCTTTGGCATAGTCAATAAAACAGAAATAGATGTTTTTCTGGAACTCTCTTGCTTTTTTGATGATCCAGCGGATGTTGGCAATTTGATTTCTGGTTCCTCTGCCTTTTCTAAAACCAGCTAGAACATCTGGAAGTTCATGGTTCATGTATTGCTGAAGCGTGGCTTGGGGAATTTTGAGCATTACTTTACTAGCGTGTGAGATGAGTGCAATTGTGTGGTAGTTTGAGCATTCTTTGGCATTGCCTTTCTTTGGGATTGGAAGGAAAACCGACCTTTTCCAGTCCTGTGTCTACTGCTGAGTTTCCCAAATTTGTTGGTATATTGAGTGCAGCACTTTCACAGAATCATCTTTCAGATTTGAAATAGCTCCACTGGGATTCCATCACCTACACTAGCTTTGTTCATAGTGATGCTTTCTAAGGCCCACTTGACTTCACATTCCAGGATGTCTGGCTCTATATAAGTGATCACACCACTGTGATTATCTTGGTCGTGAAGATCTTTTTTGTACAGTTCTTCTGTGTATTCATAATTGAACATAAATTATAAAGATCTGTGTATCCAATGGTAGCAACCATTGTCCACCATGAAAGGAGCACTAAACAATGAAGAAACAATCACCTTCTTTTGTTGACCTGCCAAGTGCTAGTACAGAGTAATGGATTACTAGCCTAACAATGGGAGCTGGGGTGGAGGCTATGAATGAGTTAATAGCATGGCTGCTTACTTACCCAAACAGATCTAGCACCCTGCTATTGCTGAATGTTCAAGTTGCTAGCAACAGAGACCAATGGCAAGTCCCTGATATGGTACTATCTTTCTGGAAGACCTACCAGCTACTTTGCAGCAACTTAAAACACTTAAGCCCTTCTATTCTGGAAGGGGAAAAATCATCTGACAGAAATACACATATTCTAGATTGCGTTTTCCACCTGCAAAACTCCAGTCAGGATGGAGAGAGTAGAGGGAGTGTTCAATCCATAATATAGAATCCATCATAATGTCTGAGGGATGCACTTTATAGCCAAGAAAGTGTTACAGTGGGAACATGAATACAGGAGTCACTGGCTCTATCACACACTATGCCACAGAGAAGCTGATGGTGATAGAACTGTTTTTAAAAAAGGTTGTATTGAGGACTTCCCTGGTAGTCTAGTGGTTAAGAATCCACCTTCTAATACAGAGGACACAGGTTCTATCCCTGGTCCCAGAACATTCCACAGGCTGCTGGACAACTAAGCCTGTGTACCACAACTTATGAGCCCATGCACTCTAGAGCCTGTACTCTGCAACAAGAGAAGCCACTGCAACAAGAAGGCCACTAACCACAATTAGAGAGTAGCCCCACTCACCGCAGTTGGAGAAAGCCCGTGTGCAGCAACGAAGACCCAGTGCAAACAAAATAAAGAAACGAATAAAATTACAAAATAATAAACAAAAATTAAAAAAAGGTTGTATTGATAACCACTATGGAGAGCAGTATGGAGATTTCTTACAATACTAGGAATAAAATTACCATATAACCCCCAAATCTCACTACTGGGCATATATTGTGAGAAAACCATAATTCAAAAAGACACAAGTACTCCAATGTTCATTGCAGCACTACTTACAAGAGCTATGATAAGGAATTAACCTAAATGTCCTTGGAGAAATGAATGAATAAAGATGTTATGGTACATATATAAAGTGGAATATTACTTAGCCACAAAAAAGAACAAAGTTGAGTTAGTTCTAGTGAGATAGCTGAACCTAGAGCCTGTTATATGAGTGAAGTCAGTCAGAAAATCAAATATCATATATTAATGCATATATATGGAATCTAGGAAAATGGTACTGTTGAACCTATTTTCAGAGCAGGAATAGAGACACAGACATAGAGAACAGACTTGTGGGCACAGTGAGGGATGTGGAGGATGGGATGAATTGAGAGAGTAGCATTGAAACATGTATATTACCATATTTAAGAGAGATAGCTAGTGGAAAGTTACTGAATAACACAGGGAGCTCAACCTGGTGCTCTGGGACAACCTAGAGGGGTGGGATGGGATGGAGAAGGCAGGGAGGTTCAAGAGGGAGGGAACACATGTATATGTATGGCTGATTCACGTTGTTATATGGCAGAAACCAACACAACATTGTAAAGCAATTATCCTCAAATTAAAAAAAAAAAAAGCTTTCCTAAATAATCAGTGTGTCCAGGATAAAATCAAAATGGTGACTATTTAAAATACAGTGTAAGAACAATCTCTGGAATTCTGTTAATGCTTTAATGAAGGAAGTTTATAGTTTTAAATGTTTAAATGTAAACCAGAAGGAAAGAAAATATAAAATTTAAGTCTCTGACATAATGGTAATACATGAAATCCAAGAATATCAACTGAAAATTATTAGAAGTAAAGAGAGGCTTCACTCACATTTATCTGCTCTAGCACTTCCTCACTTTGCCACCATGTCTTGCTGCTTCCCAGTCTTTAGTTTACAAAAGGAGATGAAGGGCTAGCTCCCTTCGATTTCATTCTACACCATCCTATAAGATTGTTCTAGAGGAGGTTGCTTGACTTTCCAGGCCAAACTTGAATAGGATCCAGTAAAAGAATAAATTAAAAAAAACAAATAAAAGTGAAGAGAAGATAAAAAAAAAAGATTGTATTGAGATATAAATGACCTGCTAATGAATTCACTCACTTTAAGTGTACAGCTCCATGAATTTTAGAATGTTCACAGTTGATACAACCATGATAACAATCTAATTTAGACCATTTTTATCTTGCCCTCAAAGAAACCTTAGGCCCACTTACAGTCATTACCCTCCCTGCCCCTAGATAAGATCTTTGAAGGCCCAGCTGATGCATTAGCTTATAGATGGTACCTTGCAAGGATAAGGTGCCATCCTCTGAGATGCAGGATACATTCTAAATGAAAGCCCATGTGGCTTCAATGAGCAGAAAACAAGAATCTTGGAAGCAAGTTGATGAAAGTAGGAGTCAACCCTCTTATCATCATCTCAGTGATTCACTTGGGAAGTAGATCTGTCACTGAAGCTCTAAATTACATGGTTCTAGAGATTTTGGTTCCTAAAAGGGGAATGCTTTTATCAAGTGACACAGCAAGAGTTTCATCAAGCCTTAAGGTATGACTGTCACCCAGGCCCTCTGGGTGCTTTTTTTCCAATGGATTAGCAGGGAAAATTGTCTTGATAATCAGGAAGTGATATGACTGCTGTTATACAATGGAGTCAGGGAAGAATCTGACTGAGACCCAAGTGATTCAATGGGGTTCCTATTGGTGGTCCTCTGTCAAATTATGACAGTGAGTGGACATAATCAGCAGCCATGACTTGAGAAGGGCATGGTTTCCAGAATTTACCTCTCTCAGGGCTGGATGTCTCAATCACATCACTAGGTAAGCCACCAAGAAAAGCAGAGGTACTTACTGAAGTTGTGATTTATCTGGAGTTGATAGTATAGGATGCTAATGATTATTAATCAGCCCTATAACTAGCTGCAGTCATGGGGACTGTAATTTGTCCCACTACTCTTTTTCATTTAACTTTTCCCAGGAAATGAGAACAATCAGAATCCTGGAGGAACTGTATCTGAAGTAAACTTATTGTGTAAAGCAAGTGGATTCCAAAGGTGCAATTCAGTTTGGTTCATTCACTCAGCCATGTACGACTCTTTGTGACCTCATGTCATGGGCTGTAACTCACCAGACTTCCCTGTCCTTCATCATCTCCCAGAGCTTGCTCAAACTCATGTTCATTGAGTTGGTGATGCCATCCAACCATTTCATCCTCTGTCATCCACTTCTTCCCCTGCCTTCAATCTTTCCCAGCATCAGGGTCTTTTCCAATTAGTTGTCTCTTCGCATCAGGTGGCCAAAGTATTGGTGCTTCAATATCAGTTCTTCCAATGAGTATTCAGGGTTGATCTCCTTTAGGATTGACTGGTTTTATTTCCTTGCAGTCAAAAGTCTCAAAAGTCTTCTCTAACACCACAGTTCAAAAGCATCAATTCTTTGGCACTCAGCCATCTTTGTGATTCAACTCTCATATCCATACATGACTATTGGAAAACCCGTAGCTTTGACTAGATGGGCCTTTGTTGGCAAATTAATGTGTCTGCTTTTTAATACGCTATCTAGGTTGGTCATAGCTTTTCTTCCAAGCAGCAAGCGTCTTTTAATTTCATGGCTGTGGTCACCATCTGCAGTGATTTTGGAGCCTAAGAAAATGAAGTCTGTCACTGTTTCCATTGTTTCCCCACCTATTTGTCATGTAGTGGTGGGACCAGATCCCATGATCTTAGTTTATTGAAAGTTGAGTTTTAAGCTATCTTTTTCACTCTCCTCTTTCACCTTCATCAAGAGGCTTTTTAGTTTCTCTTTGCTTTCTGTCATAAGGGTGGTGTCATATGCATATCTGAGGCTATTGATATTTCTTCCAACAGTCTTGATTGCAGCTTACACTTCATCCAGCCCAGAGTTTCTCATGATGTACTCTGCATATAAGTTAAATAAGCAGGGTGACAATATACAGCCTTGACATACTCCTTTCCCAGTTTGGAGCCAGTCCATTGCTCATGTCCAGTTCTAACTGTTGCTTCCTGACCTGCATATAGATTTCTCAGGATGCGGGTAATGTAGTCTAATATTCCCATCTCTTTCAGAATTTTCCACAGTTTGTTGTGATCCACATAGTCAAAGGCTTTAGTGTACTCAGTGAAGCAGAGGTAAAAATTTTTCTGGAATTTTCTTGCTTTTTCTATGATCCAACAGAAGTTAGCGATTTGGTCTCTGGTTCCTCTGCCTTTTCTAAATTCATCTTGTACATCTGGAAGTTCTGGGTTCACATACTGTTGAAGCCTAGCTTGGAAGATTTTGAGCATTACCTTGCTAGCATGTAAAATGGGTACAATTGTGCAGTAGTTTGAACATTCCTTGGCATTGCCCTTCTTTGGAATTGGAATGAAAACTAACTTTTCCCAGTCCTGTGGCCACTGCTGAGTTTTCCAAATTTGCTGACATATTGAGTGCAGCACTTCAACAGCATCATCTTTTAAGATTTGAAGTAGCTAAGCTGGAATTCTATAGCCTCCACTGGCTTTGTTTGTAGTGATGCTTCCCAAGGCCCACTTGGTTTGACACTCCAGGATGTCTGGCTCTAGGTGAGTGATCACATGATCATGGTTATATGGGTCATTAAGATCTTTTTTGTATTATCCTTCTGTATAGTCATGCTACCTCTTAATATTTTTCTCTTTTCTTAGGTCCACACCATTTCTGTCCTTTATTGTGCCTATTTTTGTATGAAATGTTCTCTTGGTATCTCTAGTTTTCTTGAAGAGATCTCTAGATGTAATATTGAAATGTAATGATACATATTTCCCTAGCGAGAGCCTACCTGGGATGAGGTGTTCATCTCCCTACCTGCTGGGAACGTTGTCTGCTAATGGCTGAGTTGAATGCCTCCCCTGCAAGTTCCATCAGCCAGGAGAACTGCCTTGGCCATGGTCCCACCCTCTTTCAAGGGGCATTTCACATCCATTCTCTGGTCTATGCATAGGTACAAAAAGGCCCAGAAAATGTGTTAGTTGCTCAGTTGTGTCCGACTGTTTGTGAATCCATGGACTGCAGCCCACCAGGCTCCTCTGTCAATGGAATTCTCCAGGCAATAATACTGGAGTGGTAGGCATTCCCTTCTCTAGATGATCTTCCTGACCCAGGGATTGAACCAGGGTCTTCTGCAATGCAGGTGGATTCTTTACCATCTGAGCCACAGGGAAGCCCACAAAGGCCTGGGTCTTTCTGTAAATCCTACATTTCTGAAGTACTTTCTCAACTTTAGAGCTCCTTATGGGAATGACTGCGGAGAAGGCAATGGCACCCCACTCCAGTACTCTTGCCTGGGAAATCCCATGGACGGAGGAGCCTGGTAGGCTGCAGTCCATGGGGTCACTAAGAGTCAGACATGACTGAGTGACTTCACTTTCACTTTTCACTTTCATGCATTGGAGAAGGCAATGGCACCCCACTCCAGTACTCTTGCCTGGAAAATCTCAGGGACAGAGGAGCCTGGTGGGCTTCCGTCTATGGGGTCGCACAGAGTCGGACATGACTGATGTGACTTAGCAGTAGCAGCAGCAGCATGGGAATGACTGAGACATGGTAAGTGTCCTCTTTGCCTGAACCTGCTTCCTTCAAGGCCTTGGAGTATCATTCCCAAGGACCCTCCCCCAAAAGCCCTTGCACACAGTTCTCTGATTCAGTCTATTTTGCACAGAACCCATCCATGTCAAACATTCTAATATTACAATTGAGTCTATGCAAAAAACTAAAGTCAGCAACTGATAATTTACTTTCTAAATGTAATTACAGAAGCAGTCAAAGGAGTTTATCACTCCTTTATCTCCCCCCATTTCTGTGTGTGTGTGTGTGTGTGTGTGTGTGTGTGAGTGTGTGAGTGTGTGGCTTGAGTAAGGCTCCTTTCTTGATTTTTTTGCAATTTTGATTCAATTTTCTAAATTCCAACCTATGAAAGACTCCTCTTTCAGACTGGATGCCTTTTAACATAATAAACTCATGAATTTTATCTAATTTTATTATAAGAATTGACAGACTACTAGGCAGAACATGGAATCATTAATAGATTGCAATATTTTATATTCTGCTGCAGATTAAAATCTCTTCCCTCAAACTTAACAATATGATCAATTATATGACCACGTGCTTTTATTTGGTAGAGTTATAGCTTGATTTGTTGTGAAGGACAAATTATTGAACTTTCATCAACTAACTGGATAAGAAGTTGCCTTGCAAGGAATATTAGCATTGTGTTGGGAAACCCTTATCAAATCTGGCCTTCTTTTTATTAATCCATTACATCGTTTGCTTGCACATGGAAAGCCAGTATGCAAAAATTACTTTCTCCTTTTTAAATATGTCCAAAAATATTAGCTATGCTCAAACTCTGTGTGATCTGGCAGCTTGAGTAGTATATAATTAAATTAGTTGTATATAATTAAAAAAAAAATAAAGACCAAGTAGTTCTGTGAAACGCACACAAACGTGAGTGCCTGTGCACACGGAGACCACACACTACCCATATGTCACATCAACCACAGAATTTCTTATTTCAACACACTAACATCAAGATCACAAAATATGCTCATTAGTATACTTATATAACTAATATAATGTGATTTGGTACAGAGATAAGCTACAAACAGAACAGAATAAAGAGTTTAGAAACAGACCATTATATGTATT
Source organism: Capra hircus (assembly GCF_001704415.2). Taxonomy (NCBI): domain Eukaryota; kingdom Metazoa; phylum Chordata; class Mammalia; order Artiodactyla; family Bovidae; genus Capra; species Capra hircus. Next base: position 23,913,107 of record NC_030814.1, read on the forward strand.
TTCACTTGATTTATCAAAGAAAGAAAAGATACTGCATGTATAGGAAAGAATGCTTTATCTCTTCAGTAAATGGTGCTGAGTTTAATATAGCTATACAGAGAAAAAGTACTTTGATTTCTACCTAACCACATAAACAAAAGTCAATTCTAGGTGGATGGCTGAAATGCAATTCATTAATAAAAGAAGATGTTAGAGCAAAACATATGAGGGCATTTTCATGACCTTGGAGTAGGCCAAGAAATATTAAATAGGACAGAAGAAGTAGTAAGCATGAACGAAAAGAATTGAAAAACTGTAGTATGTTAAAGATAATTTCTGTCCTTAAAAGTTACCCTAAAGGAAGTGAATAGGTGAGCTATGAACTGGGAGAAAATACTCACAATCCATTTGCATGACAAAAGGCTTCTGTCAAGAGTATAAAAAGAACCCTTACAAATCTATAAGAAAAAGATTGGTGACCCAACAAAAATGGGCCAGATTTCCAGATGTGAAGAAACTTTATGAATAAGGATATTCCAATGACCAGTAAACTTATAAGCAGACGCTTAAATTCATTAGTTATAAGAGAAATTTGAATTAATCCAGGATATAACATAATAACACTTCATAACCACCAATATGATTATAGTTAGAAAATATGTTGAAGACAGAGAGAAACTGGATTCTTGTACAGTGCTGGTGGAACTGTGAATTGGTACAACTTTGGAACATACGAATATTCTAGCAACAAGTAGTTCAACTCATAGGTTTATTTAGTAAAAATCATATATATGTTTTCCAAAATGCATAATTACCAAAATATTAATACATAATAGAACTGATGAACAGATACACAGAATAAATAGGAATGTGAATGAGCAATATACAGTTTTAGCAACAATATTGATGATGTTTGCAAACACATTGTTAAGGGAAAGAAACTAGCAAGAGAAAGTTCCATTATATAAAGTGTAGTTCCACCTATACAAAGCATAGGAAATAGCAAAATTAATTTATTCTTTTAAAATTCAGGACAATGGTTTTCCTTATTGATACAGTGATTGGAAGGGAGAATAATGAGAACCTTTGGTAATTGTCTTTTTTTTTGGGCTGGAGCTGGTTGTATAAGTCTGTACACTTTATGCTAATAAACTGAGCAGTATGCTTAAGTTCACTCTTCTTTACGTGTGTTTATACCAATATAAATAGGAAATGATGAGTCTCATCTCTTGAAAAAGAAACCTCTAGATATATTTCCATATCCCTCTGACTTAAGATGATATCAATTATTGGGTTGGCCAAAAAGTTCATTTGGGTTTTTTTCCCATACGATGGTACGGAAAACCAGAACGGATTTCTTGGCCAATCCAATATTTTTTGCCTATCTTTAGTTACTCTTCTGGTGTTGGCAGGTATTTATGGGATTTCACACCCAGTATTTCAGGAGAACGTGGTTCCAAAACTGTGTTACTCCAGCCAGTCCTCAGCAGTCTGTTCTAGGTCAGGAATACGTAGAGCTGTGTGTGCATCAGTCTCATCTCCAAATAGTTTGACTCAGTTGATCTGTGCTGTGGTCATCAACTCTCCCTGATACATCTAGTAGGAAATCAGAGTCATGGAACCATTGGACCAGACTGCTAAAGACAGCCTTAGCATATTTCTGTAGTCATCTTGACAGCAGAGGGGTAAACGGTTAGAATTTTAAAAGTCATATTTGGCCATCTGCATCAAAATTACTTCCTGGCCCCCAAGACTTTGATTTACTGCATTTGAGTTGACAAAAAAAAATTTTAACAAGAAGTTGACAAAATTTTTAACAAGCATTTCAGATGATTCCTATATTAATTAAAGTTTCAGAAACGTTGTAAAATCCATACATTCCTTACTTTCTAAAGAGGAAAAATAAATTATTATAGCACATAGTAGTGTCATCTATCTACCCACAGATACTTTCTCCTAACTTTCTAGCCTCTCATTTTTCCAAGCTAAATATCAAACTCCCAAAATTTAGCAAGTATAAATCTGAGACTATGGGAGATTTACATAAAATAATCACTTAGTCATCTCTTAGCAGTTTACAGTTTACACAATTTACTTATGAACAGTTCTTTCCAGGAAAGTGAGAAAAAAGTACTTGTATCTCTTGCCACCAGAAAATGTAACCAAAGTTTTACACCCGTGGTGGATTCATGTCAATGTATGGCAAAACCAATACAGCATTGCAAAGTAAAATAAAGTACAAATAAATATTAAAAAAATGAAAAAAAGATTAAAATAAATAAATAAATAAAACAAAGAAAGAAAAAGTGCAGCACATAGCCACTGATGATCTATTGACAGTGAGGGCTAATTTCTATCTCTGTATAAATGACAAGTCACTTTCCTAGATTTTTACATGGACCAGAAGCAAAGAAAAATGCTTCTTCACTGTCAATGATATTTTCATTAAAACACTTCTTTATTATTCATAGTCAAAGTAAAATAAAACAATTTAACTCCCATATAAGTAATGCTTTTATTGTTAAGGACTCTTTGCAGTATATACTAGATGCTTCCAAAATGGCTGACATACAGCCTTCATTAACAAAATATCAAATAATCACTTCTAAAGAAAGCAGGAAAGAATTTCATTTTCATTCTATTGGACCCAAACATTATCACTAATAAGGGACTGTATTACTTCAAGGGGGGTGGTGGTTGTAAGACAGATTATGAGCTTTGATCTGTTGCCTGATTTCTGGGGCTATGACAAGCCATTATATTTGCTATGGAGGTTTTCTATTTTCCTGTTTGTTTACTATATAGTAAAAAGAAAATTGATGAAAGCTTAAAAAGAAAGCCAGTGCAACTATCTACTCTAATGAGAAGATGAGTGAAAACGAAGACTCATCTTCACTTTTTTTCAAGTGAAACTGTTCAGTTTCTTTGGACAAAAAATATTTAGGCTCAAAACTGTTTTAATGTCTTTGATATAATGCCAGTTATTAAGTTCATAAAACAAATCACCTTCAAAGCAATTAAAGTTTAAGCTCATGAAGTTTTTCTTTTTTTAGTTTTGATCTGCTGTTCAAAGATAACTGTACTTCATTTTTATCATAATAATCTCCACTTAGGTAAGTAACAATAGCAAGGGTTGTATAAGGGCTGTTTGGATCACTAGTGTGTATCTTGGAAAATATCTAAGATTTAATCAGATTGATCAAGAACTATCAGGGAACATTTTGAAAATCATGAACATCATTTTCCTTTAATATGGTATTAATACTAGATGACATTTTATTTTATTTTATTCCTATAATGGAAGGAGGTTCTTTCTCTTTTGCCCCCACCCCTTCTCTTCATGTGTGAGGGAATAAGGTTGGTTTATATGTATATGGTTTCTGGGGAAAAGTGGAGGGAAATTTTCAGGAATGAAGCAATGTAGTATAGGGTTCTCAAAGAAGCAGGCCATAGCTAAAAGTCATTGAATTTATGAGGGGGAAAGCTAATTCTAAATTGCACTCAGCAGAGATCAAGAAATAACAGCATGAAGTTTTATTGCTATAAGAATCAATACTTGGGTCTTTTCCCTTTGTGAAATGATGTTTGACTCAGCAGATGAAAGATTGGATATTTGTGTGCAGAATACATGATGCTGTCTCTTTTATTTTTTTAACCATGGGCTCTAATTATAGACACAGGAGATCAGTCTCAGGAGTTCATTGGAGGGACTGATGTTGAAGCTGAAACTCCAATATCTTTGGTCACCTGATGCGGAGAGCTGACTCATTGGAAAAGACCCTGATGCTGGGAAAGATTGAGGGCAGGAGGAGAAGGGGACGACAGAAGATGAGATGGTTGGATGGCATCACCAACACAACGGACATGGGTTTGGGTGGACTCTGGGAGTTGGTGATGGACAGGGAGGCCTGGTGTGCTGCGATTCATGGGGTCACAAAGAGTCAGACATGACTTAGTGACTGAAATGAACTGAACTGAGGTGTCATTTGATAGATGGCTTAATACAGACAATTTGTTAACATTTGAGCTACTTTGTATGCTTGCTGGAAACAAGCATTTAAACACATTTAAAACAAGATTTTAATAAACATTTTGCTGCTGCATGGTCACTTTCTCTTTAGTTTTATTATCTAGGTTAATACAAAACAGGGTAGGATTCTTTATAGTCCCACTGTGTGATAAAAAAAAATCTCTTCTTTTAAGAATATACTTAGATAAGCCATTTGGGAACAGATTAACTTTCTACTTTTTAATAGACCAATTTGAGGAATACTTCACGTACTGGCTAGAATCAGCGAAGTCAAGAAGTTACAACTTTGATGTTTCTGAAAAAGAAAGAATTAAAGACACTTTCAGAGAATATTTGTAATAGAGACAAAGACAGAGAGACTCCAATAAGACTACTCAGGATGCTGCATGGACAGTGGGTTGCAACTAAGGAATGGGAGTTCTAATTCTGTTTCTATTGAAAACCAGCTGAAGAAAAAATGGAAATATTATAGTCATCTTGGGATTCAGTGTCCTTATCAAGAAAAATAGACAGTTAATCTTCAAAGTTTCCTTAACAATTAGAGTCTATATAATTTCTCAGCAATTACATTCCACTTAGAGTCTATATAAATAGAATGTTAAGATTTTTTACTTTGGTCTGTACATGGGCAAATACATAAAAATTTATTGAAGTATGATTAGTTGACTTTTTGTGGTTTGCTAGTTTTTCTAATTCCTTGGCCAAGCCTGCAAGAATTCATTTCTATGTCCTGAACACAGAAGGTGATTGAAGCTCATGAAATCTGATAGAAAAATTGTGACTCAGTGATAAATAAAAAATCATATTTAGTTGGTTGTAGCCTGTTTTTCAGATTAGTGAAGATAAGTTTAAGTATGTTCATTAGACTTTTAGATTTCTTCTAGGGGATTTGAATGTCATATTGGCACCATCTATAGATACTTAAGGTGAAGTACACCCACAATGATTTCATTCTATGATAATTTTTAAATCTATTTTATTTGTCTGTTTTATTTAAGCTAATTAGTATAAACTCCAATCAATCAGGAGTTACTAAATAGTTAAATCTAAGCCACAACAAGCATTAGCCTAGTTGGGTAAAAACCATCAGGTAGACATTGTTCTTCCTTTTGCCAGTTTGTATTCTGAGCACACAATATCTATGCTTTTAGTATTTTATTGAACTCCTATAATGTCTGCAAAAAGTTAAAATTTCATTTTTAATAGTGAGTAGCAAATCATTTTCATGTTTAAATCAAAAATTAACATTTCATTTTAATGATGAGTTCCACTAAGCTTATCTTAGGAGTTTTAAAAGGAGAATTGATTTTTTCCTAAGCACCATTTCTTGAAATTTTCAATGCTCAAATGCAAAAGTAACACCTGAAGTCAAAGACACGTCTACATGAAATTCATGAGTAGAAGTAGAAAACAAAAAATAATTTGTTTAGATGAATGAACCTTATCAATGTGTAGGGAAACATATATAGTTGAGACTTTGTTTTGTGGATTTAGATTCTAATCTTCCAGGCACAGTAACAATTAACGGGAATATGTCAAAGGTGGTATATTTGTCAATAAGATTTGATGAACATAGGAAGGGGCAAGCACATTAATTAAAGACATTTGAAGAAAGAGGGCATGTCTGAAGTCATGTTTCTGGAGGAGGAAGCCAAAGAAAACCCCTGCATGTTAAGTGTATGCTCAGGAATTATTTGCTAAACCTTGCTCCTTAACGAATAACTATAGTGAATAGAATAATAACAATTTGACTGAACCTGAGGAATCAAAGGAGTAACTTTTAAAGACAAAAGTGAAGTCACTGAACTTACTCTTCTTACTGTTTTATTGATTAGCCATTTGTTTCATTGCTTTAACTGTGTTGAATGGGTATTTTGGAAGACAAACAATGAAAACTACACTAACTCTATACATAATTAAATGTTTCTGCGACATCGTTTTAAGTTCCATTGGTTAGTAGTCCCTCAAAGATTTTGCACTTTTTCCAAGAAAGTATTTCATAATGCCATTCGCAGCAACATGGATGCAACTAGAGATTAACACGCTAAGTGAAGTAAGTCAGGAAGAAAAAAACAAATACCATATGATATCACTTATATGTGAAATCTAAAAAATGACATAAATGAACCTATCTATGAAACAGAAACAGAATCAGGGACACAGAGAATAGGCTCGTGGTTGCCAAGGGACTGGGGGTGGGAAAGGGAAGTATTGGGAGTTTGGGATTAGCAGATGCAAACTGGTGTATATAGAATGGATCAACAAAAAGGCCCTACTGTAGAGCACAGGGAACTATATTCAGAGTCCTGTGATAAACCATAATGGAGAAGAATATGAAAAATACATAGATGGATGTGTTATATATATGTGTAACTTAGACACTTTGCTGTACAACAACAATAAACACAACCTTGCAAATCAACTTTATTTCAATAAAATAGAAATAAAATTTGTAACAAGCACATCAGTATTCATCAACTTAGAGAAACCTACATCTCTCTAAATGACTTAAATGTTTTAAGATATTTCCAAATTAGCAAGGGAAAAATGTGAGAATGTGTTCCACTGATTTCTATGATAATCCTGTAATAATGGATAAATTAAGCCATTAGAAGAATGCTGGCAACTGAGGTATTCTGATTAATTGCATTTTTCTGAGGAACAGAGGTCTAGTTTCCAAATCTTTCTTTGTTCTTACTGTCACTAAAAGGAAGACACATTAACTCATTTTAGTAAGCACTAAGCACTACATGTTTAGAAGTAGTAGGAGATATTTAGAGTAAATGTATACTACCTAGGTATAGCCCATTCATTTCCATTTATTTACAATCCTAAAATATGAGCTTATTTTGTTTGGCTTTGCTTTTCCATTCTCAGAGTTACAAGCTCACTGTAATTGGAGTCAAAATAATAAATTAAGCCTTATAGATACTTTCAGTTATAAATAAAAGTGATTTACAAGGATGCTATCAATTGTGTTGCATATATTATGGTGCTTTGATAATATAAACTTTCTGCAACCCTATTTGAACTATTAATTTATCAAGTGGACTCATTTAAAAAATGTGAAACCAACTTTTTAAAACTTTAAAATAATGTATCTTGGAAAACCCAATAGGCCCAGTAATGGTGAGTTTCTGTTGAAATTATTACAGTTTCTGAAGTTTAGTGTTATAAGTTTTTACTATTCTACTGTTGTTATTAATTTATTTGTATACCAGATGTCTATGCAATATTCCATTTTTTGAATGTTTATGGAAGAAAAGTTAACATGCTGTCCTTTAAAATACAGTCTTACTACTTCTCATGTGGGAGGAAATATTCCTCAGCATTGTTCTGGAAGCAAGATTCCATGACGGAAAATCCAAGTAGGTTTCTGTGAGATGAGAAGAAGGGCTGAAAGCGAGCTTGACAGTCCTTGCATCTGAAAAGCTCTCAATCTGTGTTTTAAGGATTGAATCATTGCTCTCCCCTTAGAGGAATGTTAAAAACTGGGACAAAGAGCTTTCTTTGCTCTCCTGTATTTTGCTTTTTGGACTTCCCTGGTGGCTCAGAAGGTAAAGCATCTGTCTACAATGTGGGAGACCACCGCACCTCTTTATCTGTACTTTTTTTCTTTTTTATACACTCATTTATTACCTAATGTCATATTTTTCTGCAAGTAATAAGATGGTATTTTCTGCAAATGGACACCAAGCACAAACAGTAGTGTCTAAATAACCCCCTGGAGTTGAATTTATTAGATTTTCCCTGCTTAGCTCTTCTTTCACATATTTGTGCTGTTAACAGAGAGAATGAGTCAGATAATTTAACAAGTAAACATGTCATTGAGTCATACAATGGAGAACTGGATCCCAAACATGTCTTTTATATGATAAAATTAACATTAAACATTATCATTAAAAAATAAATTTACTGATAGCCTCATCCTAGTATTTATTTTTTTTTCTCAATTCTTCCAATCATATATGCCAGTGAATTGGCATTATTTTTATCCTTTAAATGCCATGGTCTTCTTTGGTGGCTCAGATGGTAAACAATCCGCCTGTCGTGCGGGACACCTGGGTTTGATCCCTAGGTTGGGAAGATCCCTTTGAGGAGGGCAAGGCAACACACTCCAGTCCTCTTGCCTGGAGTATCCCCATGGACAGAGGAGTCTGGCAGACTATAGTCCATGGGGTCACAAAGAGTCAGACACAACTGACTAAGCACACATGCTATATTGTTTAATCATTTTTTTCCTGAATAACATTCAGAATTACTGAAGCATTTATGAATGGTCTTCTTAAAATATAATATAAAAAGTTGGCATTCTGAAGCACTTATTGCATTCTAGGTATTAAGCTAAACTCAGTATACATATTTTCTTGTTTGTATAAAATAGGTGAGAGGTGGTTGTGTTTATGCTGTTGATTGAGGGCTGGAACAATTAAGCAATTCACTCAACATCGCACATGTAGCAAGTGATGAATCAACCAGATGGTCTGTCCTTAGAACTTATGCCCTTAATCAACATGCGATATTGCTTCTTACAACTAAAAAGATGTATGCCAAAGATTTAAAAACTGGATAATACAAAGGGTTGAAGAAATATAGCCACATTAAAGTTCATGTTAGTTATTTAGATTAATAAATTCTTAATTCCTATACCTGGTTACTTGCTGTGGTTTTCCCTCCTCCTCACTCAAACCTAGGAAATAGCTTTGAGGATGTAATTTAGCATTTCTGAGTTTTTAAATATATTTATATTCTTATCCCTTGGGTTTCGAACATACCAGAAATGGAATAAGTCAGACTTATACTACATAAGACCAGGGATCAGGGGCAGAAACAGAGAATAGTTATAGGTAGGAGAATTTCCATAAAATCAAATCACAGTTAAGTTAATCCAGGTGAATAAATCTACCAGATGGTTTGCCAAATTACAAAAACAAACTGGTGACAACTGTGGGATTAGGTATGACTATAAGAAGGACTTTTCAAATAGCAAAAATTATCTATGGAGAAAACTTGAAAATCATCCCAAAACACATTTTGGAAGTTCTTTGGCTTTAAGAAAAAGACAGCTTTCATTTTTGAAAGAAATTATTTTCTAACTCAGAATGTTTTTATCTTCTCTCTAGAATATTCTTATTTCTGGTGTCTGCTCAGGAATTTCTCTGTCACATCCTTGAGTGTATTGGGCATCTTGAGGAAGAAACAAGATTTTAAAAGTTGTAATTCCCTGGTATACTATGGAGAACAGTGTCTATAAAATGTCATGGGTTAAATACCACACTGAAATTAGAAGAACCAAGGAGGAATTTAGAGACTACAACCTAATATTCTAAAGGCAACAATTAGCGATTGTTGCCTATATATGTCAGATTTAGGGAGGACTACAAACCTGAATGACATTTAAAGGTAAAATAAGAAAAATGTCTGCTCAGAGAGAAAAAGGGAAAAATAATAGGAAAGAGAATACATTAGTTCTGTTCTTAATTGTAGAAAATGAAAGATTTCCTCAACACTTTAAAGAGAGAGAAAGTTCAAGTTATATTAAATAGCGATAAATACATCAGATTACAGTTGATAAAACAGGTGAATAAAATCGTAGGATTATCATCTGAGTATTGAACAAGTAGAAATAAACCTTATTTACAAAGCATTTCACAAGAAGGTCGGCCATCAACTCCTTGATAAAGTTGACTGACATTGTAGTCTGCTTCACTCCAAACATTAATCTATAATTAGGGGTGTTTGTGATTGTATGAAGATGTTAAAACAGTTGATTCAGAGTTAGCAAATCTGCAGTCTGAAACAACAATGTATATATTATTTACTATGCAGTTTCCATAAGTGCAATTGCCCTCTCCTATAACAGTAAAAACCCTCTTCTGTGTTTGGGCTCTGTAAAGAGTTGGCTAATCAAACTGTTTAAATCCAGGTGTACCTTAAACATTTGTTTAACTCAAAACATATAAATGTGCACTTTTTAGCCTTCAGATACAGATTGAAGTCTTTTTCTATGAGAGTATTGCACTGTTCAGACTTCTGCCTCATCTTCCTTGAATAAACAATACATATAATGCATCTTTAAAAAATTTCCAGTTTTGGTGTCTTAGTATCTTTCATATATAGAAACAGTTTTATAGATTCTTGTGAAGCTGAGTACAGAATCATTCTATATTTCTATGATTCTCTCACCTCCCTTCTCTTTTGTCACTCAAGTAATTCAATGGCTATATTTATTTTTTTGTCCTAGACTCTATGAAGTCTTTCCAAAGCATTTAACTTAATTTGCATGTAACAGTGATTTTCTTTTCATACTCATATTTTTCAATTAAGGCAGAATATAATTAAATTATATAATTATAAAGATGATTCCACAGTAGGATACACATTGAAGCTAAATTAATGTTGGCCCAGAAAAGAAAAGTCTTATCTCTCTCCAACAGGCAAATCTGATTAGGTATTTTCAGGCTGACAGGGTGCCTTAACAGTCATTAGGAACAGCGCCTTCTCCTAACTACTTGCTCAAGTGCCCCAACTAGTGGTACAGAATGATTGCTCCCATTCCCGCCATTACACTCACATTCCAGGCAGTAGCAAAAGGGAAAGAAGGGAAGTATGTACTCCTTCACTTTAATGACAAGACTGATAATTTGCACATATTGCCTAAGCACATTTAGTCATCTCCTTGTCATACCTAGTTGCAAAGGATTAAACGTAGCCTTTTAGCTGAGTGACCACATGTTGACTAAAAATTCTATTGTTATGTAAGAATGAAAGATGGAAAGAACAGACATTGAGAGAAGCAAAGTAATCCATAAAATGTTTAGATCTATTTCCAGTGATTCTTTTGAAACCAGGCAAATGTTTTAGCAGGTTTTGCTCTGACTGTCCCCTGGTTATACCACTCCACACAGGGTGAGGAGCTCACAGGGCCAAGAGGACTTGCCTAACAAGAATCATGTGTGTGCTCATATGTTCAGTCGTCTCTGACTCTGCGTCCCCATGGACTGTAGCCCACCAGGCTCCACTGTCCCTGGGATTCTCTCAGCAAGAATACTGGAGTGGGGTGCCATTTCCTCCTCCAGAGGATCTTCCCAACCCAGGGATCAAACCTGTGTCTCTTACGTTTCCTGCATTGGCAGGCCAGTTCTTTTCTACTAGTGTTACCTGGGAAGCCCAACCAGAATCATGCACTCCTTTTGAACTTGACTACCCAGGACTTCAAAATTCCCTGTCTGAATAGCCCTGGACCTGCTTCCAGAGCTTCCAGTGGGCCTCTGAAGAAGGAACTACTGCAGGAGTATGAAAACAGCTTGGACAAGCAGGCTGGAAATGTGCCATGTGTGTGAAAGTCCCTGTACAGTCAGAGCTGGAGGCAGGAAGAGAATGGGAGAGTATGAGTCAGCTTGCCTAGGACTAGATAATCCCAATGAAGAACTCAGAGATGGCATAAAAACTGAAAATTGAATCTAGCCTTGAAAAATTGAAAATTGAATCTAAAAATTGAAAATTGAATCTAAAAATTGAATCTTTGAACTCATTATGGAGGTATATTGCCAAAGTAGGAAGATGGTTTCATTTGTCTAACGCTAAGTAACAGACTCTGCCAAAATGTGGTGGTTTGAAACAACAATCATTTCATTGTTCTGGTGAGGATATTCCACAAGGTGTAGGCTGTTGCTAGAGGATCCAGGATGCTTCCCTCATGTATTTGGAGCCTTTGTCAGCTGGGACATCTTGTTTCTCTCCATTCGACCTCTCTTTCCATTTTTGTCTGATCCAAAGAGTCTATCATAAGCTTCTTTATATGGCAGCTTCCTTATTTGGCTGAGTTCTAAGGGCAAAAATGGGAAGATGCAAGGCCTTTTAAGACCTAGGCCCAGAAATCACGTTCCCCCATATACTAGTGCCCAAAACAAGCCATAGGACCAGTCCATATAAAGAGAAGGCAAATAGGTCCAATCACTTAACTGGAGGAGTGACAAAAGGCATATGCGATGGGAAGAAGTGTCATGGCCATCTGAGAAATAATCTACCACAAACATATTTATTTAATAGCTTTGTATTCTTGCCCCAGTATCTGAACACATTAGGCATGTATCTGTCTTTAACCATCCAAATTCCACTTACTTCTGTACATCAAATACTTCTTTCCACACCAAAAATATCTGCATTTTTAGTAGAGAACTTCAAATAGACCTATCTAGCTCTTGCATTCAAATGCAAGGTCTATGGATAATGTTCAATCATTTCCACTTAGTTAGACTCAGTGTGGTCTGGTAACCAATATGATGAAAAGCAAGTTCTATTTCTTTCCTCACATGCATTCCACAATGGTGAAGTAGGGATAGTAATGTTTCTCAAACAGTAAGATTTTAGAAAACACAAAGTTGAGTCATTATTGTTGGAAATAATTTAATCTCCTTCTATTTTCTTTTTTCTTTAAACAGAGATTCAAGGTAGGTGTTTTTTTTCTTTCCCTGTTTGGAAAAATACATTCAAGGAAAAGTACAGTCTGGTCTTATAACTATCATCTTCCTTCTGTTGCAGAAAAAGGGTCTGATAAGCCTGAGAATGGCTGTTTATGTCTTTGGTATGAAACTAACTTAGGAAAGATTAAAATGCTAGTTAACTCTTGCAAAAAATACTCCTCATCTATAATGAACTGAAGTTGTTAAATAGTGCCTTTGGTTTATTTCTTCCAAGTAAAGAACTTAACTCTCTGGGGATACACCCAGGAAGTCAAAACTCTAAGATCGTACTTCACAAAGTATTTAATCATTTATATTAAGGGAATCAAAACATTTGCCTCTTGGAATTCATGGTGGTCTCCCACTTCCTGGGACCATCTTTCATTCTAACATTTAAAGAAAATGGCTCAAATCCCTTTTATAAGATAATACTATCTAGCTTCCATCTACTTCTCCCTTCTTTAGGTTCCAGCTTTCTCTAAAATATTGAAAGAAACGGAGGTTATTTCAGATTTGCTTTTCTCTTGTCATATCCAGGACTCATAATCACTTAACTTCAGGCTTTCATTACTTTGTGGTTGGTTTCCACCTACAGCTTTGGAACTTTGCCTCTCTTCCTTCATTCCCCAAAGAGGTACCACTAATGTCGAATGAATGGGATTCTATGTTAAACAGATTTGTGCTGAAGACTTGAGGAAGACAAGAATCCTCGCATGATCAGAAAACAATTCTGCTGTTGAATCAGTTCAGTTCAGTTCAGTCTCTCAGTCGTGTCTGACTCTTTGAAATCCCCTGAACTGCAGCACACTAGGCCTCCCTGTCCATCACTCAGCTCCCGGAGTTTACACAAACTCATGTCTGTTGAGTCAGTGATGCCATCCAACCATCTCATCCTCTGTTGTTTCCTTCTCCTCCCACCTTCAATCTTTCCCAGCATCAGGGTCTTTTCAAATGAGTCAGTTCTTTGGATCATGAGGCCAAAGTATTGGAATTTGAGCTTCAGCATCAGTTTTTCCAAAAAATATTCAGGATTGATTTCCTTTAGGATGGACTGGTTGGATCTCCTTGCAGTCCAAGGGACTCTCAAGAGTCTTCTCCAACATCACAGTTCAAAAACATCCATTCTTTAGTGCTCAGCTTTCTTTATAGTCCAACCTTCATATCCATATATGACTACTGGAAAGATCATAGCATTGACTAGATGGACCTTTGTTGGCAAAGTAATGTCTCTGCTTTTTAATATGCTGTCTAGCTTGGTCATAGCTTTTCTTCCAAAGAGCAAGTGCTTTTAATTTCATGGTTGCAATCACCATCTGCAGTGATTTTGGAGCCCAAAAACATCAAGTCTGTCACTGTTTCCATTGTTTCCCCATCTATTTGTCATGAAGTGATGGGATTGGATGCCATGATCTTAGTTCTTTGAAAGTTGAGTTTTAAGCCAACTTTTTCACTCTCCTCTTTCACTTTTATCTAGAGGTTCTTTATTTCTTCTTTGCTTCCTACCATAAGGGTGGTGTCATCTGCATATCTGAGGTTATTGATATTTCTTCTGGCAATCTTGATTCCAGCTTGTGCTTCTTCCAGTCTGGCACTTTGCATGATGTACTCTGCATATAAGTTAAATAAACAGGGTGACAATATACAGCCTTGATATACTCCTTTCCCAATTTGGAACTAGTCTGTTGTTCCCTGTCTGGTTCTAACTGTTTCTTCTTGACCTGCTGTTGAATACCCTCCCACAAACCAAGTCCCTGAGAATCCCATCTGTCCAGACTAGTATTGTCCAATCCAGTAGCCACTAGCATCATATGGCTTGAGCACTTGAAATGTGGCTAGTATAACTGAAGAACTGAATTTTTAATTTGATTAAATTTATGTGAGTAGCGGCTATCATTAGATACCACAGGTCTAGAACTCAATTCCTTTTTTTCCCCTTAGATTTTCACTCTTATTTATCAAGTATTAGTAGATAATTACAAAATCTTTGCTACTTTATTTCAAAGAAAGAGATTTCATTTAATTTTTTCTCTAAGTCTTATCTATCTAGATTACCCTGGGGTCCCCACTCTATACAATAAAAATTGCCCAATGTGGCCTATCAAAGTGTTTTCCTAGAACCAAAGAACAAATTACTTTGGTACATGTCTATACCTAGGAAATCTTAAGTAGTTGCACCTAATATTTTGTTTTAAAAGTTAATATTTTCTTTTGATTACAATTTTTCTTCAGTAAAATCTTTGCTGTACTCAGAAAGGAAGGTTGCCCATAAATTCTTTTCATAGGTAATAGTCTAGAAAAGATGAAAACGTATTATCCACTGTCCTATGAAAACTTCATAGGCTACCCAATGTCTATGACTTAAAGTCCTTGAATGAGAAAATTTATAGGCAGTCTTCTCCAAAACCAGAAGAAATCTCTTAAAATGTATGTGTAATTTAAATGGGAGAATAGGCAGCTGTCTATTGAGCAAGAGGGAATGGGTGTGGCCAGAATGTCAAGTTAGTTTTCTATCCTGAGGCTTGTGGCCTTGAAATTCAGGGCCCATTCCAAGATTCTGTCCCTTTGACAACAGTGGACTCCTGTTATGAAAATAATCTTCTTTTCTCAACTTGCTTTTAGGGCCATATTCTGTGTGTACTTGACATGAAGCTTTTCTTCCTAGGGACTTGCCTATTTCTCAAGTTCCTACTTTTATAAAAGGGGAGAGAGTCCCAGAGTAAACGAGAATATGTGCTCACAGAGTCGAAAGGCTTCCATTCCTCTGGAAATGCCCTCTTCCCCCTTTTCTGCCGCTATACTTGATGTTAGAACCTCCCCAGATAAGCCTCAACTTCCACATCATTAAAGTTGACGACTTGGTGCGCTTAGTGCTTTAAGTACCCACCGTTTTCACAATCACAGTAAGTGGGTGACATTTTCATTTCATGTAGTCTTAAGTCTCAACCTCAAAAATAGCTAGAACTCTGAGCTTTGCAGGGCTTCACTGATGGCTGGTGGCTATCCTAGTAAATTGTAAAACAATGATTAGAATTCTAACTCACAAGCGATATTCACCTCTACAATCCTATGCTTTTCCTTGGTTTGCTTCATGTAGACTGCAAGTTTTTATCAGGCCAGGTCAAATATATTCTATTTAAGCTATTCTGTTCCAAGCTGGTAGCAGAATAGTGGTGTTTATTGTCACTGGCCCCAAATCCTCTAACTAGAAGGGAGAACACCACCTGCCCCTATTCTATGGAGTCTTTTTTTAGAAATTTATTTAATTGGAAGATAATTACTTTACAATATTGTGATGGCTTTTGCCATACATCAACATGAATTGGCCATAGATATACATGTGTCCCCCCATCCTGAACCCACCTCCCATCTCCCTCCCACCCCTCCAGGTTGTCACAGAGCACCAGCCCTGGGTGCCCTGCTTCATGCATTACTCGCACTGGTCATCCATTCTGCATATGGTAATGTACATGTTTCCATGCTATTCTCTCAAATCATCCCACCCTCTTCGTCTCCCACCAAGTCCAGAAGTCTGTTCTTTACGTCTATGTCTCCTTTGCTGCCCTGTACGTAGGATCATTGGTACCATTCTTCTAGATCTATGGAGTCTTAAGTAATGAAATTCTGAGACCAGATTTTGGCTGACAACAACTTCTGCCTCGTGTCTAAGCTGGTGCCTCCTCTGTTGGGATGAAGTGTTTTCTGTTGGCTTCCAGTGCCACCTGTCTTTCTTCCTCCTGATGAATTGTCTTTATTAACTGAAAGAAATGTCCTATTTATTTTGAGATATTATACAATTTTACTATAAAAAATCCAGTGCTTCTTTTTTCCAATTAAATTCTCTTTGACAAAGTTTTTCTAACTTCATATGATGAATATATGCATTTATACTGCAAAAGTTGATTGAGCATACAGTATATGAAGATATAGTTCTAGACGCTAGGGATATAGCAGTGAGCATAATTCACACAAATCTCCACTCTCAAAGAGTTTACATTATAGATGATGTAAATAGAAAGTAAAGAGATGGTTATAAGCTCTGTAAAGAACTTTTCTGAAAGGGCAACTGTGAGAATGGAAGGGAAGCTCTGGAAAGTGCTGGTGGGGTAGTTAATACTCTAGGTGAGATGGGCAGGCAAGAACTCACTAGTAAATAAACCTTTGACCAGAGACTTAGGGAGCTGATAGAGTAAACCAGGTAGAAATGCGGGGAAGAGTGTTGCAAAAAGATGGGAATTGCAGGTACAAAGTCTTGAAATGTACAGGAAATAGCAAGATGGTCAGTGCAGCTGGAGTCAAGCTAGGAAGTGGAGCTATAGAAGCTGATGTCAGAGAAAGGTGGGGGGGGGAGGGAGAAGCAGGAAACTACAGTGTCTTACAGATATGTATACTTTGGCTTTTTCTCTGAGATGAGACACCGTTGATAGGTTTGGGGCAGAAGAACAATCCACACCACTGGAGGTGTTTCTCTTCCTTCTCTGTGATGCATATTTAGAAATTTGTGGCTACTCTACAAATTTGTCAATACCTGCTCCAGTGCTGTACGCATGTCTGGGGAGACGCAGGAACATTCAAGTCAAAGAGAGGCCATTAGAATTTCCTAACTTTCTTATATCCATCCATAAATAATCTGAGAGAGTTAAGGTTGGGATACCATTTCCAAAATTTCAGATGAGTCACCAGTTTCTAAGCAAGGAAATGGAAAGATGGTGGAATAATCACTGAAGGAAGATCTTAAATGTCCGCAAAAATGGACAATAAAAAAGCAGAGATATTTGAATCCTGACATGTCAGGAAGCACCCTTGGGGAGAAATAAACCATGCTGTAGGCTAATAAGCCTGGGGGGTAAAAATCCACCATATCTGTAAGAACTATGTTTTTAACCACTTCTCACAATGTGAGTATTAGCCATATATAAGTAACAAAAACAAATTCAGATGAAATTCGGCTACACAGCCGGTTGCCATTACCACACCCACTGCAACCCCCATACATCTGTAGGTCGTCATTATCATCATCCTTTTCCAGGAATATTAAGCAATTTGTCAGAGAACAAACATCTGGAAATAAACCTCTGCTAGCTTGAGCATGTCTTTTTGTTTTATAAACCATACTTCCTCTCTCTAGAAATTATGATTCCAGACCAATTCCTGTATCCTTCAAAGGAAAACAATATTGACAATATGAACTCCAAATTTCAGATGAAACGCTAAATTCACTGTGAATGTGTAGTGAATAAAGACTACTTTAAAGACATTTTAGTCTCTTGTAACAATATGAAATTGTAACATATATTGACAATAAAATAAAGATATAACTTTCTACTTTTTAGCTCTTTATGAAGAGCACCAAGAAGTTTGGAATCTTTTAGAGATAAAATTGAAATATACACAATATGAGTTCATTAAATTAGTTCTGTTATAATCCTAGCACCCAAAGTCAGCCATCATTGACATTTAGGCATAGTTCCTTTTGCTCAATCATTTTGTTTTGATTTTTCTTTTTGACAACAGCAGAAACATAATATTTTTGATTTATGTCTGCGCATAGTTTCACCTTATCATTTTAGTCAACACGATAGCAAAGCATTCCTCTTGTTTTATAAGCTCATCAAAATAAATTTTAGCTTAACACTTCTAAAATATTACATATTCATGAACTTTACTGTCTGAATTCTTTGCTAGCTCTGAACCACCTTCAATATAAGGTCCCAAACTCCTTAGTGGAACATATTAGGCTTGCATGATTTCGTCTTTCTCACTCTCTAGTTTTTTGCTTTTTCTTTAATTTCCCAAATGTACCTTAGCCTCTCACAGTTTGGAAATGACTTGCTATTTTTGAGCCAATTGTACTTTCTGTTTTTGCATAGTTTCACTCATGGCCTTCAATGCCTTTACCATTATCACCTGATACAAAACATTCCTACTTGTCTTTAAAGAATGAGGTTTAGGATAGGCTTTTCTGAACAGCTGTTCTTGACTGCTCCACTCCTACCCAAACCTCCCTAGCACTGATTTGGGGGCCCCCATCCTGGAGCCTCAGAGCAGTCTTCAGTTACGGCAAGTCTGCTTTCCTTCTCTAGACAGGAGTTCCATAAGGGCAGGGACCTTGGATTTTTCATATTTGCATTACAGTTCTTAGCACAGTCCCTGCCACATAAGAGGCATTCATTGGCTGTATGTTGAAAGCATGAATAAATGACCACAGTTTCTTATCTGTGTCTCATTACTGAGCCCTTGTCATTAATGGGACACAGAAAAGTCCCTACTGTCCTTGTCCATTGCCACTTCCTATGTTTACTGATTCATTCCCTATGATTGCTTTAGGTTTTAGGCCTTAGAGTTCTTTGTCTGCATTTTGCTAATAAAGTTAAAAATAATCTTCAATGAGACAAGTTTGAAATGAAAAACAAGGTGAAAAAATGCATATTAAGGATGCCTATAAATCTGCATATATTAAGTATGCATATGGAATTTCACGTCTGACATATATTCAAACATGAACAATGGTATTAATTTTGAATATTAAAGCAATTATAAAACTAGATTTCTTAACTGGGTAGTTTCTACATAAGTTCCCCATTTCTGCCTCTACCAGTTAAGGTTTGCCATGATTACCTTTTAGAATAATAACTATAGCTACTATCCTGCACAGATATGTCCTCTTCAAAGTCACCTCAAACCAGAAATGAATCAAGAAGGGACAGACTTTATATGGAAGTGTGTTTAGCTTCAGATTTATGAGCTTGAGTAAGTTAATGTCTCTGAGTTGAAAATTACCACCTGTAAAAGGGAAAAAATTGTAATATCTAACCCATAAGACTTTGAGGATTATATATGTAACTGCATGAAAGAACTCTGTATATGCTCAATATCAGGTCTGTAGTTACTGACTTTATATATATTGTGTGACTCTTGTGTCTATATGCCTAATCAGTTATTGAGCCTAAAGTTTACTTGCTAAAGGATCAGTATTTCTTTTAACTCCCAATTTTCTTCTAATCCTTGTTCTATAAAATCCATGACTTGGATTAATTCAACACTCAGTTTTGTGATCCTATTCAAATTCCTCTTTCCTCCCCTACAAACAACATGTCTGCGCTCTCTTAGAATCATGCCAACTGGCTGTCAATATTCCACATTGAAGGTGGGATAGAGGTTCTTGCTTAAACAGTTAAGTAGTTATTTTCTGTCCATGTTTACAAACTCACTAACATCATCAACTGACATTTGCGTGCATGCTGTCGCTTCAGTTGTATCCAACTCTTTGCAACTCTGTGGACTGTAGCCCACCGGGCTCCTCTGTTCGTGGGCTTCTCCAGGCAAGAATACTGGAGTGGGTTGCTGTGCCCTTCTCCAGGGGATCTTCCTAAGTTAGGGATCAAACCCACGTTTCTTATGTCTCCTGTGTTGACTGGTAGGTTATTTACCAGTAGCGCCACTTGGGAAGCCCAATACTGCCAATTACTTTACATAAATATTTTTCATGAATACAACATCTCTACTTGTAACATGAAGATAATATTACATATGAAAAAATTTTAAAAACTTTTAGAAGATAGAATTCTTTACACATAAATTCTTCTGATTTATGATAGATTTTCATTATAGTAGTCTTTGCATTAGAAAAATAAGTACTGCACAAGCTATTTGAACATATACAATGAATATATTACTGTTTTTACTTGGTTAAAGTTATACAACCATAAATAATTTTGTTTTCTCTTCAAATTGCAGTATAATGGGGGAAAATAAATGTGTATCTAACTTGATTTTAATCTCTTTAAGACTTCTAAATAAGAACATAATAAGAGTGTAACTTTATTTCACTGTTAAATTTCTCAAAAAGTCAAAATGCCAAAGCACTTTTATTTGCTTTGCAATGTAATTTATTTTGTTATCAAAATAAATCTTGCTATAAGGTATTAAAGGATGCACTAAGGCTGCTATTTATGAGAATTATTGAGATCTTTGTTATAATTCTCCCAAATTTATAGAGTTAAATGTAGGTGTGAGTTGAATTTTTTTGAGGTTTGTTTATCTGGGCGACAGCACATGCTAATATTGTGGCTGATTTATAGCCTTCCTTGGCTTTTAATTGTAAACATGTATGATAGACTGGTTTTGTAGAATAGTTTATAGATTTTGTTTCATAAACAATCATTTGTCCTCTCTCTTTCCATTTGAAAATGACCATATGGAAACTTCTTCAAGTTTAAGAAATAGATTAGAGTGGCTCTAAGACACAGCGTTGGATTCAAACTGTAGCATAAACCAATCGTTTAGTGATATATGCAGCGTCTTTAGTGCTTTCACTCTGGTTATGCTTCTTGGTCGAAAAGATACAGAGACTGTTTTGCAACTATACCCCTGATGTATACAAAAAGTATTGCATTTAAAATCCTAATAAAATATATTCACTTTGGATCCCAGAAAGCATCTACCCCCAAAGGCTCAATGGAGCCACCATTAGCCACCATTCACTTGGTCAAGGGAACAAAGGAAGGAAGGATAGGGTTTCTAGACTGAAAACAATGGATAGCAGGCAAGGTAAACCGGCTTCCTGGGGGAAGTTAATCAGAGGCACATGAAAAAGTTGGGAATTGGTTGATCAAGGGAGAAGGAGAAAGTTCCCATTTTCTCCTAAAATTCTTCAGTGCTTCTCTTCCTCTACTCCAATGAAGATACAACTCCTTACATCTTTGTCCCTAGAACAAATACTATGAGCCTCAGATGCAGTAATGAGATAATGGGTGTATGTAAACATCTTTACCAGAGTAGTGATTATATTTAACCTATACTTTGATATGTATCAGTTTTAGTCATGGTATCCCTAGTGGCTAAGGGATAACAAATCTGCCTGCAATGCAGGAGACTTGCAGGAGACACTGGTTAGATCGCTGGCTTGGGAAGATTCCCTGCAGAAGGAAATTGCAACTCATACCAGTATTCTTGCCTGGAAAATCCCATGGACAGAGGAGCCTATGGGCTACAGTTCATGGGGTCGCAAAGAGTAGGACACGGCTGAGCCACTAAATAATAGCAACATAAAGTAAAATACACAGGATAGGAAATCAGTCACTCATTCCTTGTAATAATTAAGGAAATAGAATAACCACGAGGTGGTGCTATATAACAAGAAATCTGAAACCACTGAGCAGGAAACTGTTTCTTTGGACATCTAATTCTTTGAAAAACTACCTTAAAACTGATGAATCAGTAGGAAACAAACACTGGGAATTTAAAGAGACAAAATACTAACTGCTCCACCTACCTCATTTTGTTAGGCCATTTTACTTTGGAAACATATTGGAAATAAATTAAGCTGTGGTTTTCTAGAATTCAGAACAACAGCGACTTAAAGACCTTCAGAGAGAAAGCTTCCTCCCTTGGATTAGCGCCTGCTGTGGGACTAAGTGTGAGCAGGATGAAGGGCTAGAGCTTTGGGAACAAGAAAACAGAAGAGCTCCTGTTTCTTCCAGTTTTACATTTGTCAATTTCTCCAGAGGGCACGTTATCTATAAGTGTTTGGCAGAGAATGGTTTGGGGCTGAGCAATATGGAATCTGTTGTGAAACCAACACTGGCTGATTTACTATAATAAAAAAAAGTGTTTGAAAAGTATAAAGGGGGCCAGTGACACTGGGGAAAAAAAAACAAATTTGTCCTGGTAAATCATAATAGTTTCAGTTATTTTAACTCATATTTGGAATCACCAAATAAAAAAAGTTTCCATCAAATAAGCTATATATATTAAAACTTCCCCCCCCACAAACTATAGCTGTAAATAAAATGATTCTATCTTTCATGTGATTTCTAAGACTAAGTATGGGCTAAACTAGTGTTTACATTCTATCCTCTGGATAATTGTTATGACTTCTTCAAAATACATGTGGCCTCTAGAGTTAAACCACCTGGCCATTTAAAAGGAAACACATTTGGTAATGTGGGCAGATGAAGAAAGAACCATAAAAAATTTCTCATCTCAATAAAAAAGTTTATAATGTCAGTTAGGATTTTCAAAACATTTAGGAAATACCTAATAAAAGGAGAGAGGTTAAGGAAGGCAGTTGGAAATAAAGATGTCCAGAGGCAAAAATAAGTCAAAAGAAATGAAATGAAAGTAGTTAAGATTACTGCATATTCGAGAGAAGTATTCTGTGAATTTTAGTAGCATTTTCAAATTTGAGAGTGATGCTGGATGGCATCACGGACATGATGGACATGAGTCTGAGTGAACTCTGGGAGATGGTGATGGACAGTGAGGCCTGGCATGCTGCGATTCATGGGGTCGCAAAGAGTCGGACACGACTGAGCAACTGAACTGAACTGAACTGCTGTTATTTGGGTATAATGGTAATAGCATACTTTCCTTAGCAACTGATACATCTATGAAGAAAGAAGAAAACTGAAAGAGATAGGGGGTCAGCCTCAAGGACAGATTTAGAACCTCTCTGGTCCCTAACTAGGAATCAGAAGGCCAAATTACCCAGAGAGAGATCATTTTTTTGATTCAGGCATCTGCTCCAGCTGCAAACCCATCTTGCCCTTTCTTTTCATCACTAAGTAAGTGCCAGGGATGCCCCAATTTCCATTTACCATTGGTTTTTCCACACTCTGTAATGTGGTTTCCCAATTTAAAACACTGCAGGTTGTCACCAGATTCTTTTCCAGTAGATTGTCATCTCCCCGCCCTGTCATCTTGTGTGACACCTGACTGGATCCCTCATGGAAGTTTGGCTTCCTTTGTCTTCTGTTAGAAGCCCTCCCATGTCTTTCCAGCGGCCCCCTGAATGGCTTTCTCCATCTCCTCTTCAACTCTTGCTTCTTGGATGTTGACATCCCTGGGGTTCACTTTTTTCCTCCATCTCTAATCACTTCATTGGCATGAGCTTTCCCCTCCTTGGACAGTCTTCTAATTCTTTGCTGATAAATCTCAAATTCATGCTCAATCCTAGCCACTCCTAGAGCTATAAAACTTAATATACTGTTATCTGAGGAACAACTCCATAAAATGTTTATGGGCACCTTGAATTTGGTAGGTTCCCAGACTGATAACTGGCATTTTCTGCTGAATATTCCCTTGCCTTCTTCTTCTTCTTCTTTTTTTTTTTTTTTAAATAAAGGAGTATCCATTTCCCAGCTGGAAACTTTGGAATCTTTTCTCTCCTACATGATGTACTTCAGTATTCATCAGTGAGTCTTTGGAATGTGTTTTATATGTTTTAACACATCATGTGTTATATGTATTTTTTGCTTTATATGTTTAAGTACATTATATATTTGTGCACATTAACCATACATTTGTTCCGATTTTATTTTATTGTTTCCCTCATTGTTCCAATAGCCCCATAACCTGTTTTTTCCATAGGTTTCGGTTAGTCCTTCATGCAAATATGTGTCAGTTCTAACTTTCCAAAAGACAAATCAGATCCCACATCATATTTCTGATCTTACAAACTTCTTCAGTCTTCCCATGGTCCACTGATTAAAACTGAAAACTTAACTAACATGACATTCAGAATTATTTATTATCTGGTTCTGGCATGCTTTTCCAGACTTACATCTTCCTTCTTACACTTGAGTCACTCCAAAAGGCATGTCATCACTGCTGCTGCTGCTGCTAATTTGCTTCAATCGTGTCCAATTCTGTGCGACCCCATAGACGGCAGCCCACCAGGCTCCCCTGCCCCTAGGATTCTCCAGGCAAGAACACTGGAGTGGGTTGCCATTTCCTTCTCCAATGCATGAAAGTGAAAAATGAAAGTGAAGTGTCTCAGTCGTGTCCAACTCTTTGCGACCCCAGGGACTGTAGCCCACCAGGCTCCTCCATCCATGGGATTTTCCAGGCAAGAGTACTGGAGTGGGGTGCCATTGCCTTCTCCAGTCATCACTGCTACCTATCTGCAAATTCTAGTCTCTGTGTCTAAAAGGTCCCTTTCCCCATTTTCCACATCATATTGATCAAGACTCAGATCAAACATCAATTTCTCTAGGAGAGTGATTCATATTATTTTCTAGCACCTCTTCCCTAATAAGAATTCTGTTAATGTTTTATTTTTAAAAAACTGTAAGAGGATTCCAAGTCATTAATTAAATAATTGATTTATTTTAAAATCAACTTCTATGAGTAATTTGTGTTAACTACCATGGTGGGTCATGGGAAGGCAAAAAGGAATCAGACTTAACTTTTGTTCTTCAGGGACTCACAGTGAATTAGGTGATAAAGACAGAGATAAGCATTATTATAATGCAACTGTCCAGCCCATTGCCTCCATGAATGAAAGAAATACTATTTCCTTTCCAATACCCAGCATAATTTTTGTGTACACCAAGTGGATCTCTCTTCAATCAGACATGGGCACACATTGCAGACTCAGCCAGCAATTCATACTCTGTTTTCTTTTTCCTTTTCTTCCTTTTTTTTCAGCATGACCAGGGCTTGCAGGATTAAACTGGTTTTCTTCTCTCCTCTAAAGCTGCCTTGCCACTACTTGATTTTCTTGGGCTTCCCTAGTTTCCCACAAAGAAAAGCAAACAGACACTTTCATTAGATGGGTTTTACTACTGTATGATCAAGACTGGAAAATAGACAGAGCAGAATGGAAATAATACACAGGGAATTTACCAAGTTTAAGCAGATCTTCCAATATTAATTTAGTGTGTCCTGGCATACTGTTTCTGAGGCAGCTGCGTGTCCCATTGCTTTTCTGCTTTGACTTTTATTCCATAAAGTAAACTCACTGCTCTCCCTCCTTCTAACTCCAACTAAAGGGCTTGCTTACCTCCTTCTCTTTAGAGTTCCCTTTCTAAGCAAAGAGGCTAGGAAGATCTATTGGAATAGTACAAAGCTGATCCAAGTACCATCACCTTAGCTATCCCTTCCAATTAAGGGGCTGATTCATGTCTCTCTAGAGCTTCACACTTGAAATATATAAGTCCTCCTGACCCCTGCCTCACAAGGGAAGTTTCACGCTTGGTCTTAATACTAAAGAAACTTATTTCAGTCCTTTGATTTATACTTTTCCTATCCTAACTTTCTCTTACAGCATCCCTACAAACTATAGTGATGATGGAAGTCACTTTCTTTGATTAGTATACCATTTCTTCACGTACCTAAAAGTTTGTTAATAAATGACCATTCATTTTGAGGCAAAGGAAGCACAAGACTTACTATTGTGAGTAAATTCTAAGAGGGCAGTAATTTCGTGTGCACTTGTTTTGTTCATTGACTTGTTGTTAATCCCTAAAATAGTGCCTGAACAGTAGTAAGCTAATAGTGTTTAAAAGAAGGAAGACATTATGTTTCAGTATCCTAACTTGTGAGAATCTCAAATTAACTGAAAGAATAAAATAATACATTCAATAAACACTTAAAAAATCTCATAAATAATTCTGAGTATTAATAAAACTAAGATATTTTGACTTTTCTAGATGCATTTAAAAATCATTATCTATAATTTTCGCTGTTTTAATGCAGATGATACAATCGGAACAATTTCTTCTGTTGTCAATAATTGTTTTTTTATAACAATGACTTATCTAAGTGTCTAATTTTCATACCAAATTATACATTATTCATGTTAAATTTAAAAATATTTTATAAGAAAACTTTATCAAGGAAGCCAGTGGGTAGAAGTTAATATTAACCAAGATTAAGTCAACATAGTGATTTTTGTGTACTTAGTCATTCTAATCAGTGCTTTCCCTTAGTTACGATAAATTGTATGTTAACAGGTTACAAAGACAAAAATGAAACAACATAAATCCAATGTCACAAATTTACTCTTGCGTCTGTATTTTAGGAAACATATTCTCAAACACCATTATGTGTAAGAACCAGGTAGAATTCTTCATAAAGTCTGAGGTGGGGCTCAAGAATCTTGAGTCTTAGTAAGTACCCATGTGAATCTGGTGTGGCAGCGAGTGCATTAAAGCTTCAGTATTTTGTTCTCAGGAATCAGACTTGCCACCTTTGTATTGTGATGACAGCATTACCATTATCTTTAAAAAGGAGTCTGTATTTAAATTTTGAATACTTATTATCTAGGTCCTTATATTATATGGTTGAATATAGTAGTATACTTAATATGTCTTTCGCTAATTCTAGGTTAGCAAATGTTATTTAGTGTATGAGTTATGTGTATAAACTGCATGGATTTAAATCCTTATCTGTAATATATAACTTTGTGATTTAATGAAATTTATTAGCCTCTCTGAGTAATAATTTGCCAGTTATTAAACTGGCCTCTTACCTCGTAAAGTTGATGCCAGGATAAAATGAGTGTTGGGACATAGTAACCACCAAATAAACATTCATTATGACTATTCAAATTGCTTTGTGGTTTTATCTATTATATGGATTTACAATTTTTGCTATTATTATATACACAGATCTCAGTACATATACCTTAAGGTTTCCCTAGAACAGTCCCATTTGATGCCTATTGTCCACAAATTCTCTCTGCTTTACCATTTGTCCTGGACAAAAGTTTTATGGTTTGGACAATAAATTATATGGTCACCATTAAATGAGTTAGTATAACTTTGTGAAAGCACACAATACATAATTCAATAAGTATCAACCGATTACACATAAAAATCTTCTCCTTTTTTTCCTCTAGACATGAAATTTGGAGTTTTTGTAGCTATGATTTATTGTGGACTGCCTGCTAATCTGACCCCATGAAATCCTTTTATTGCTATTAGTGTCTGAACTGAGCTAAGCTTCTCAGCAGTGACTCCACCAGTGAAGTGATGCAAATGCCAGTCAACCAGACTTGACCTCCTTGAGCTCCAGGGTAGTTTTATTAATCAAGATTCACGACATTATTTGCTACATCAATGGAACCTCTGGCGTCTCTCACCCAGAGCCAATTCTGCTAAACAAGCTCCAAGAATTAAATCTGTGTCAGTTGAGCAAGTGAATTTCTCTCTCCTTTCACTCTCCCTTCTAATTTTCTAGGAATAATCTAACTCCATCTCATGTATACATCATCTAAGTACATTTTCTTTTCTATAGTAAGAATGTACTGGAAGATGTTATCTAAACCTAACCAGAGAGGAGATTCTGTGACCAATAACTGGTAGGTGGCTCTTAAATTTCTGGGCCAAATTAGTGTAGAGAGTTGATTTCAATGCGTTATGTGAGTTTGAAAAAATAAACTGCTCCCATGTCCCCTGTTTGGGGCTGGATTAAATTTCTATCCCTTTTTTAGAAGCTAAGCTAAAGTTCTAAATGATAGGTTTCTCCTGGAACAGTGGATATAGTAATATCTTTCAGGGAGCATATACAGATTTTTCTGTTTGACCCAAAAACGTCACAGGGTGTCACGCCACATCAAACAGCTTGACTCTAGAAAGACAGTTCACAACATTTTTTTTGCCTTCAGAACTTAAGTATACAACCTAGAAAATTCCCTTTATAGAAAAAGAAAAATGTAATTGTAGCTATTTAGCATATGCCAACTGAAACTGATCTATATTTATAACAAGTTGCTCAGGCAAATAAGCAATTATTTAAAGAGGGGTGGATATGTACATATGCGCAACATAAGCAAGTGGTAAAGTCAAGTTTTAGAAACTTGAAGTCTTGAAGCAAGATTGCATCTAACATCCCAAATCAGTGAATGTCCATCCTTATTTTTAAACTCTCAAAAAATTCAGGTTTTGTTTCTTTCTCACAAGTTTCTTTGTGGTTCTCATTATGCCTTCCAGACAGTAGAAATCATTTTATGTCTAAGTTAAATCTGAGAATGCACCCAAGTTAGAGCTGCCAGATAAAATACGACTCCTGATTCAACTTAAGTTTCACATAAACAATAAATAATTTTTACTTTATCTATGAAAATTTAAATTAAACTATATAATAAACTAAAAACCTAAAGCAGACTAAAAATGTCAGTGCAACTTAAATTTGAATTGCAGATAAATATTTTAGTATATATTTCTTCAATATTACATGGGGTACATTTATACTACAAAAGATAGTTGTTCAAATTTATTTTTAATCTGCTAAATCTGATACCCTTAACCCAAATCTACCTGTCAACTGAGTCTTTAAACTTTAGAAAGGAGGCTAGTTATGATTTAGCACATTTACCCCAATGTATAGAAAATTACAATAATCAGCTGATTAACGTGAGAAAATAGGACTTGTGACTCCTTCATATGAGCCACACTGAACACAGTGTACTGAAATTCAAATACAATGAGAAAGTGTGAACACTCCTTTAGAATTCATTATAGTGGGTTCTGACTGGGAATAATATATTGACTATTTTTAGCAGCTGGCCCTCTAATAAGATATGAGCAAAATATATTGGAAAGAAATATGCACAGTCTGGTCATGTGAGAGCCCTTGATAATGACATGAGTGTTCTGGGTAGTTAAATGGAAATCATATTCATTAAATGTACTTTGGCTACCCATTTGAGTGAGTGGTCAGGAGAATGATAGCAACAGCAGTATGAGAATTCAGATTACAGTGGCAAGTTGAAAATGAAAGTACACATAAATAGAGCACAGTTGAAAATAGAGGAGGTGAGCTAATTATATTAGAAGAAAAAATAATTTCTAAATATATGCGTAAGAATGTGTAGGCAGAGATACCTAGAGAGGACCTGAGGCTAGACCTATTGTGACCAGCAATGTAAATTTATTTAAGGAGCAAATGAGAGGTGTGCAAAAGCAAGCGCAAACCATGTCTGAACAGAAATCCTCCTATCCTAATCAGCTCTGGTAGAAGTCAGGGTGGGTTTAAGTGCTGAAAATTTTATGTTAAGGAAACAGGGGGAGGATATTTAATAGCAAGTCAAAAATTTAAATGGGATGAAAAACTCACATGAGGGAAGGATAAAGAAATAATGATGCTGTAGATAGCAGAAGGAGAGGCTGCAATGAGGTTTATTTACCCTCAAAAAATATTATTAAAAAAAATGGAGATGACACCCAAATAGCTTTACTTTTTTACTGTAAAATCTCAGGGGAAAGCTCTCTCATACCTGTCACTGGGGCCATTTTTTATCAGGTTTGTAGGGACAAAGGAACTGAATTTGGCATCCTTGATGGTCTATACTTCCTAAATAATTCACAGTATTAAATTTATTTTATTGAACATGTACTGAATACTATGCTGGGCTCTGGGAATGCATAAATGAGTAAGTCATACAGTCTTTGACCTTGAGGAGTTTACAGTTCTGTGTACGTGCGTTGGGAGTGATTATAAGTAATTTGATGTTTCTGGACTATAAATTTCACTGTGAGGAAATTTAAATAAAACATAGGCATGAAAAAGCACATATTTATTAGTACTTAATATGAAGGCATTAGTATACATGTAAAATATACAAGCAGAGAGAAAATATTATGTTATTATGCTAAAAGATAGCTCAGAGCCTGAAAAGTTTGTTTTCCCCCATTACTAGCACAGAGTACTCATAAATTTTCTATTCTGTGTGTGTGTTCCTGAGGGGCTAGGGTAGGGTGTGTTGACTTACATATTCAACACTAAAGAATGAGGAAGTAAACTAGGAATGTTCATCTAAAAATCTTAAAATTTTTGAAAGTGAAGTAAAGTGAAATTCGCTCAGTTGTGTCCAACTCTTTGAAACCCCATGGACTATAGCCTGCCAGGCTCCTCTGTCCATAGAATTCTCCAGGTCAGAATACTGGAGTGGGTAGCTGCTCCCTGCTCTAGGGAATATTCTCAACTCAGGGATCAAACCCGGGTCTCTTGCATTGCATGCAAATTCTTTACCATCTGAGCCACCAGGGAAGCCCCAAACTTTTGGAAGCCAGCCTTATTTAGGCAGCAGGTATAGACTTCCCATAAATGTAGTAGATGTTTGCATGCTTAGAGATTTAAGACTTACTTTGAACCTTCATCTGTTCTATGGGTCCCCTATCCACCATTATTATTTGTTTTCTTTCCTTGCCTCTTTAGTTTGACACAGTTAAACCAGTTTCTTCTGGAATTTGATCTCAACTTTGTTCATGTTTGTCTCATCTCAATCATTGGAAATGCCCTTCTCAGTTCAGGCCATAGAATACTTTGCTATGGTTTGTTCTCACCAAGTCTATCATGGGGGTTGGGAACTGGTATTTGGTTTGAATCTAGGGTTTCAGTTAACAGTTACTCTCATTAAAGACAAAAACAAACAAACAAACAACAAAAAACCCAAAGAAACAAACAAAAAAGAACCCAGTTACTCTAATAAGATCCATGTGGAGAATCAAGGTCAGAGGAAAAAAAATTGGTTCCAAATTTTATTCTCTAGAGTGCAAGGTTATACCATGAGGCTATGTTGGGGTTGCTAGAACCCTGCCCCATGCTCATCCCTTACATAAATACTCTGAGG
This sequence comes from Capra hircus, assembly GCF_001704415.2. NCBI lineage: Eukaryota > Metazoa > Chordata > Mammalia > Artiodactyla > Bovidae > Capra > Capra hircus. The sequence continues at coordinate 23,943,936 of NC_030814.1, forward strand.
TTTAAGATACACAATACAAAGACAGAAAGAGAGCAGGATGATAAAGAGTTTTTTCCTTAGGCTGAGGGTCTTCTCAGACTGCCTGTCCAAGTAGAGCCTCTTTTGAAGTCTATATTACGCCACATCAGTCTCAAGGAAGAAGAAAAATACAAGGAAAGAAGAGTCAAATAGAAAGAATGTCTACTGAGAGGGACAGCTTTATCATATTGGCCTCCAAAGTGTCCCTAAGCCCACACTCATCAATTTCAGTCCCCTTCCTCTTTGGACATGAAATAGGAGGACAGGAAAAAAATATAGACGTGCCCCAACAGAAAAACAGAAGGGGTCTGAGCATTTGACTGTTCTTACGCCAAACCATTAGGACATTTATGCATCACTTTCTATAGAGAAACTATTCTATGTCAGGAATTGTTCTGGTTGCTCTCACAGAGCTTGTATTCTAGATCTAGGGCTGTCTCAGGCAACTGAGGAATACTGGGGCTTCGACACTATATCCTCAGCTCCTGTACCTGCATGCACTCAATCCCCCCAACACACAAGAAAGGTATTGGCTTAGCTCTTGCTGTGTCTTATTGATAACTTTGTGTCAGCTGTCTGGATTTTTCATAGTTTAGATTCCCAACTATTTTTCTTGATGAACTCTAACTCATCATTTTAACTTTTATGAAGTCTTTCCCCCAAATGTTACCTTCAACAAAATAGAATACACAAGAATAACAAAAACTACTTGTTCTGCCATGGATTCAAGGTAACAATGAAAAATAATAAATTGAAAAATAAAAAAGAAATTCCTAAATATAAGTGACAAGAACAACATTGAAATATTATCTTGCAGGATGAGCATACCTCTATAAAGAACAGGTATTCATATCAAAAAGCGTTGCTGATTAAGTAAATTACTGAATGAACAATTCTCTGGTAGATGAGTTTTGTGAACGAATGAGTGCAAAAGCTCATCAGAGTGTACTAGCGAAAAACTAATAAAATTAAGTCAGCATAGCTATAGTTTCTAAATGCTGAGTAATTACATAAAATATTGACTTGAGGTGTTATTATGCATTACTAAGTGTAGCATATAACAATTTCTAGTCAAAGAAATGCTTAAGTTAGAATTTCAGTGAAATGCTCAACAGAATAAGGGCTAATATGAAAGTTTTAAAATATATTTATGAGGATGATAAAACTAGCTTTAAAGTTGACCAGAATGTTTTAAAGGAGAGAAATATTCTGTAAATGCCTTTTAAAATACACATCAAGTATATTGAAAATGGAATATAAAGTTTATAATTGGCCTACAAAAACTTCAAGTGATTTATAACGTATATTGGTTGCACACTGTAAAAGAATTACTACCCATAAAAATGTCTTCATGCCAAATATAGATCTAAATACTTATAATAAATATTAGACTTCCTAACTTTCCATTATAGAAAGTTTGTTCTTGTATACCAGAACAGTTACAGCTTGGTGAGTCAGTAATCTTCATACATTTTAATTTCACCATTAAGCCCCTATTTCTATGAAACCTCAAATAATTCTTAGGTACAGGTGAGATGGGTGTATGGAGTGGAAAGAACTGAACAGTTCAACTTCCCCATTTTCTTACTCTGTGACCTTGAGAAAATGTCTTACCCTCTATAAATCTGGATTTCCTCATCTGTAAAATCTGCAAAAAATCTGTAGGAATACTAGCACTAGCATTGGAGTGGAAAAAATGAAATGAAGTCACATATGTAAGTATCAAGTCCAGTACCAGTTCACAGGAGGCATAAAGTAAATGGGAATTCTTTCCTTTGCTTGTTTCACAAAACTGGGTTGGAAGCAGAAGGAAAGAAGGAAAAGTAGGTGAATGTTATATGATTGATGCCCTGGTACCTCCAAAATATCCTAAGGGTCATACATAGAGTTGCACCCAGGCAAACACTAAAGGATGAGAATGGGAAGATGGGAGATGCAGCCACACTGGTTACAGCTACAGATAGGAAAGAGAACACTCGAGACACTGCAGGGGGGCTTCCCTGGTGGTCTAGTGGTTGAGAGCCTGCCTGCCAATGCAAGGGACACAGGGTTGATCCCTGGTCCAGGAAGATCCTACAAGCAGCAGAGCAGCTGGGCCTATGAGCCATAGCTACTGAGCCAGCACTCCAGAGCCCACTTGCCACAACTACTGAAATCCGTGCACCTAGGGCCTGTGCTCTGCAACAAGAGAAGCCACTGCAAGGAGAAGCCTGCATGGAGCAATGAAGAGTAGCCCCCACTTGCTACGACCAGAGAAAGCCCGCACAGCAAAGATCCAGTGCAGCCAAAAATAAATACATAAATAAGTCTTAAAAAAAATAAAAAATAAAAAGACCCTGCAGGAAACAGCTGGAGTGTGTCAAAAAGGACAGCCTGCATCAATCTCACATGTGGGAAATCCTACTAAGTAGTGAATCAGAACTCCAATGTTGCCTTTCTGTCCGATGTCACTAGATCTAAGATTTCCAACCATTTGTTGGAAATCTTTAACCTTCTGACTTCTAAAATCAAAGCAGGTGAATTACAGCAATGAATTCAGATTTTAAATTCTATCGTTGTATGGGCTTCCCTAGTGGCTCAGATAGTAAAAAATTTGCCTGCAAGTTAGGAAGATCCCCTGGAGGAGGGCAGGGCAACCCACTCCAGTATTATTGCCTGGAAAATCCCTTGGACAGAGGAACCTGATGGGCTACAGTCCACGGGGTCACAAAGAGTTCGGACATGACTGAGCGACTAACACTTTCACTTTCACATCTTGGCATAAGTTTACTGACCTCATTAAAATTTCTTTGAAATGGCATATAAATAGCTAAGACATTATTTTTATTAAACATATCACTTGTCTTATTGGAGGTAGGCAGGAGACAATTACAGAAAATTTGTCATTTTGACAGTTACTATTTAGGGTAGGCTTTGACATCAGAAAGGGTAAAACTAATGTACACACTTGTCCTTGCTTTATACAAATTAGTTCACCATAGGGGTCAGGTTCTGTTGCTGAAAATTGAAGAGATTTTTTTTTTCTTTTAAAGAAATAGTATTTTTATAACTCTAGCAAGTGTTTGAGTAGTCACTTGATAGAATTCTTTATGTTTTAAAAATAAATCTTGGTAATGCTTCAGAAAATTAAAGCAAGCATCACAGATTTTATGACAGTGGTGAGAGATAGGGAAGAGGCAAGTAAAAATGATATAATTTAGTAAGTCTCAATTTTGATCAGACAAAAGAAGCAAGGCAGCAAGATGTGTCAATTTATGTAACCCAATTCAATCACTGTCAAACCTATCTTGAGGGCCCTGTCAATTTTATAACAAAACCTGTACTCTGAGTCAATATTTTCTTACTTCTTCAACTTATCAAACATCTTCTAACTTTCATCGCTTTATCACATTTTGAAAATTCCGTTTTCTCTTTTGTTTGTTTTGTTTTTTTTTGAGTAAGATGTCAAAGATGCTTTGGTGGCAGAACTTGCTACCCTTGGAAATGTGTCTCAGTCTGAAATGCCTTTACCTCTGTTCTGTTCTAACCAATTATCTGGTGTTCTTTGCAAATACTGATTATAAATATCACTAGCTTTAATGACCCATCTTCAGCTTCTCATGGTTCATTAACTTATTTTAAAAATTTCCCAAAAAGGTTAGTCCTATCCACTTGTCCTTCATTTAATTCCCAGCCTGCAAAGTAGAAGAAGCAGAAGCTGTACCAAGTGATACTCTGGACCAGAAAAAAGGATCAGATTGCCGGGAGAGCATATTTAAAACAATGATTAATATCTCTGAATTTGATAGTCAAAATATTTTGTTGCTAACTAGAAGTTTTAATGATCACTGTAATTTAACTGATGGATTCAGTACTAAAGCTCCAGTGCAGCTTTATACATTTAACACTGATTACTATGGTTAAGTTTACCGAGAACAAGGAAGAAATTCCTTAGGACCCATGCTCTCAGTAATCTGGGTGGGAGACTGCGCATAATGACTTCTGACAAACAACTAACCAGGAAAGTTATCTTATTTGGTAGTGGCTTTGGTCCTGCCCTTGGTCCTGCCTTATAGATGAGGTGCCCCAAATCTCACACAAATGATCTATCCACCAAGACATCACTCTATAAAGTTTAGCTTCTTGCAGAGGAAGTTAAAAAACATGAACATTATCAAATTAACAATGTATATTATTTTTTAAGTACCACTGGAAATATGAAGACTTAGCAATGTTAGCTTTATATGGTAATGTATAATGGTGGTGTCAATCATTTCGGAAGTAAAGTTCAAGATGTTTCTGTAAGATGAAGCTTCCTCCGTGAGGCCTTGTGGTTTATGATGCTATGTTTGAGTTCATCTCTCTCAGGTAAAAAGTGAGGTTATACTTTTGATTTTCAGCTTTCTAATAATTAGTAATGTCAAACATCTTCTCATATGCCTACTATCTACATATGCCTACTGGCCATGTGTATGTCTTCTTTGGAGAAGTGTCTGTTAAGGTCTTCTGCCCATTTTTCAGTTGGGTTGCTTGTTTTTTCGTTGTTGAGTTGTATGAGCTGTTTGTATATTTTAGAGATTAAGCCCTTGTCAGTCACATCATTAGCAAATATTTTCTCTCATTCTGTAGACTGTCTTTTTCTTTTTGTTTTTTAATGGCTTCATTTGCTGTGCAAAAGGTTGCAAGTTTCAGATCAAAACTATAGTGAGGTATCACTTCACACCATTAAGAATGGCCACCATTCAAAAGTCCACAAGTAGCAAATGCTGGACAGGATGGGAGAAAAAGGAACCTTTGTACACGGTTGGTGAGAATATAAGTTGGTGCAGCTACTAGGGAAAACAGTATGGAGTTTCCTCAGAAAACTAAAAAGATAATTACCCTTTGATTACTATGTGATCTAGGAATCCTACTCTTGGGTATGTGTCTGGACAAAACTACAATTCAAAAAGATACATGCATCATTATGCTCATAACAGCACTATCCACAGTGGCCATGACATGGAAACAACCTAAATGTCCACTGGATGAATGGATGAAGAAGATGTGATACATATCACAATGGAATGTTGCTCAGCCACAGAAGGAATGAAATAGTGCCATTTGTAGCACCATGGATGGACCTTGAGATTATCATTCTAAATGAAGTAGGTCAGGAAGAGAAGGACAAATACTGTATGATATCACTTATACATGGAATCTAAAATATGGCACAATGAATCTATGTATCTACAAAACAGAAATAGACTCACAAACATAGAGACCAGACTTATGGTTGCCAAGGGGGAGGGGGTGAAGGAGAGGTATGGACTGGGAATTTGGGGTTGGTAGATGCAAACTATTACATTTAGAATGGATAAATGACAAGGTTCTATTGTATAGCTCAGGGAACTATATCCAATCTCTTGGGATAAACGATAAAAAAAATTTTTAAGAAAAAAAATGTATATATATATATATATATATATATATATATATACGGCCACATGTGTTCTCACACACACACACATATACACACACAGACCAGAGGCATTCCCTTATTCAGCAACATTCAGTAAATAAATATTCAGCATCTATTATTTTCCATGTCTTTTGATATGTGTGCATGTATATATATATATATATATATATATACGTTTTTATATATATAAAGTCACTCAGTCGTGTTTGACTCTTTGCAACCCCATGGACTATAGCCTGCCAGGCTCCTCTGTCAGTGGGGTTCTCCAGGCAAGAATACTGGAGTGGGTAGCCATTTCCTTCTCCAGGGGATCCTCCTGATGCAGGGATCGAACCCAGATATCGTGCACTGCAAGTGGATTTTTTACAACCTGAGCCACCAAGGCAGACCAGGAATTTAGCCATTATTATTCTAACAGCTTCAGGTACAGTTCAGGAAGAGTTCAAGGCCTGATGGAAGCTATAATATTCAATATTCTATCATACAGCTAAAGAGTCATTTGTGTGAAAGTATCCAGTTTGCCTGGAGAACTGGCAAATGATATCAAAGTGGATAGTAATAAAAACAGTTGCTGAGTGATCCCAGTGTGCTAATTGTCTTATACAATATTTTGGACAAAGCCCAAGACACAAAGAGGTAAAACCAAATCATATCAGTCCATATCCATTCTTTCCTCCTCCAATAGCATCAGAATTTTTAGCTAGAAACAGGATACACAGAATAAAACTACATTTTTCTAGACTCCCTTTAGCCACTTAGGGAGCCTCCTGTAGAATTGTGCTACAGGAGGCCCGTTGAAGTGTTGTATGACACCTGGGAACCTTCTTTAGGAGATAATGCCCATATAACCTTTGTGCGATGCTTCTTTGCTTCTTCCATCTTGCTTCTTAGAATACACATATGTTATTTTGAACCATGAAGTTGAAACTACTTGTGACAGAGCAATGGGCCAGAAAACATGTTTTCTGACATTGTGAAGTGCTGGGGAGCCTGGACTGTAATAAGAGAAAGGAACAGATTTCAAATCGTTTACACCACAGCTACGATGATTTTGTCACTTGTGAACAAATTAATCCTAAATCCATCAAAATTTATGGGGGCCAATTCCAAATGTGTGATTAATAGGGCTTTATTTTATCTTGATACATCATTAGTAAATAGGCAGGTTCTATTTAAGATTTTTACGTTTTACTCCTGTAAAAAATATTCTATTCTGTGGAGTCTACTAAATGCTTCCTCTCCTCTTCCCTCTTCCTTGCTATCCATCCAAAGGATCCATAAAAAGAATTTCCATTCTTTCAAATAGCCTGTATTGTAAAACATATGCACCTAAACACACACACATGCACACTCATACACACACATACACACACATACACAGTGGGAGATGGGATAGCAAACAGATAACTAATTCTGCCTGTAAGTCTCAGGAGTTCCACTGAGATGATATTATTTTAATTGAACCTTAAATGTAAAGTATAAGAGGGACGCAACATTTATATCAAGTAGAATGGCCATCAAAAATGAATAGCTTTATGAAAGCTGATGACCAATTTTTGAAAATAAACAAGGTTAGCATGAGAGAAGTGGAAGATGGTGCTGAGTCCACCTGGGCCTTGCTGAAGTCCTTAGATTGCTTCTTTAGGACCTCATTAGGAACTTTTAGATATCAAATGGCATGATCGTTTTTGTACTCTAGAAATATTATTATGGAATAAGTAAAGGGAGGCATGAAATGAGAAGAACGGAGATAATTAGGGCGTTATTAGAGGGTCCACTCACTGAAAATGGGATTAGGATGAGGATATGGATCCCAAGATTTGGTTGAAAACTTAGTAGTTCTATGGGGTGAGGCAGAGGAGCAGAGAGACCAGGGAAAAAGATAAAAAAAGATAAAATTATTTGATTCCTCTTGGTATATAAATAACAGCTAAAGACATGAGGTGTGCTGTCTCTCTCAGGGAGAGGGTACAGAGTTGCAAGACACAATGGCTGAGGACAAAACTCTAGGTTATAGGTGGAGAAGAGAAGAGCAAGAGAATGTGAAGCTGTTTGCCAGGTGGGGTTGGGGGGGGAGGGTTGAGTGATATTAAGGGAGAGTCACAGGGAAGGCCAAGAAGCAGAGACAGCAGGTGGGTTGGGCTACAGTGATGGGGTATATTTCATGATGACTTGATTGAAGTCTATCTTTCCAACCAGACCACAGCCTTACATAGGTTTTGTTCACCATTCTATCTTCAGCTTATAACTGAAGTTCAACACCCACCATATTGTAGATGCTTGTTAAACATGTGTTGACTGAATAAGTATCCAATTCAGAGATTCACTAAGGCCTAGGAGGGACTCAGAGTTCAGTTTTTTGAAAGAGATTGTATCAAGCATAACAAAAAGCTAAAAAATAAAAAAGACCGAAGTTTAATATCTGCATCCTATGTCTGGCTTATGAAAAGCGTGGATCTTATGAAAAGCATTTGAGGGTTCCATCTAGAAAGAATGTAGGCTTTATGCCCTTCAGTTGTTCAATCATGCATTCTAATTCGGAAACCATGATTGCCTCACTTCTAGGAGCAGATTTCTAGTGGATGCAGACATATTTGGCTAGTCCATACTAAGGGAGATGATAAAAAGCCTGAAAGGAGTTCCCTGTTTAATCCACAAAACTTTGTTGAAGCAACAGAAAATCATAAAGGTGCAAAACAAACACACAGAACCAAAAATACTGTATCTGAGTGAAAAATTATACTTTTGGAAACTAGACTTACATCCTGGGGTCTGAAATATAGCCCCCAGCAAATACTGGTACTGCAAAGAAGAGAGAGAGGACTCAGATGAAGGAAATGTTAATAAGAACTCTTGAAGAAATAACATAGAAACCAAAAAACAAATTGAGACTATAAATACCAGATGTAATGTTACTGGAATCCTTGTTGGAAAACACATTCTAAGCTAAAGCATAAAAATGATGGTTGAGCATTTTTAGGTTTATAAAAGGCTTAAAAATTAAATTGCTAGGCATGGAATGTAGAATATTTTAATTTAGTTTTTAATTTCTCCTACATAGGTGGTCCTCAGATCCAGAGGGTTTTGGAATAAACAAAGCAATGTACTGTTGTTAAAGTTAGAGGTTTTTATTTTCATGCAGTTTTATTTCCATTTGAATTAGTTTAAGCACCCAGAGATGAAAAAACTGTGCTCAATTTGAACTCTTACAGTTCGGTTCCTAAGAGGAATAACATTTCAAAATAAAATGTTTATAGAAAATCTGTTATGTTTAATATTTAACAGGGATAGGATAAAATACTGTCCAGTCTTACCCAACTACCAGTGCTGAAGTTCTCTTCCTCACGATTACTACATTTCAGGAGGCCTTTAAGTGTCATTCCAGATAGAACTCAGCTAACCCTTGGCAAAATTATTTAAGCTGAAAATTAAGGACCGGCATCTGCAGTTGGGTTAAATGACACCACCCTTATGGAAGAAAGTGAAGAAGAACTAAAGAGCCTCTTGATGAAAGTGAAAGAGGAGAGTAAAAAAGTTGGCTTAAAGCTCAACATTCAGAAAACTAAGATCATGGCATCCGGTCCCATCACTTCATGGCAAACAGATGGGGAAAAAGTAGAAACAGTGGCTAACTTAATTTTTTGGGCTCCAAAATCACTGCAGATGGTGACTGCAGCCATGAAATTAAAAGACCTTTACTCCATGGAAGAAAAGTTATGACCAACATAGACAGCATATTAAAAAGCAGAAACATTACTTTGCCAACAAAGATCTGTCTAGTCAAAGCTATGGTTTTTCCAGTAGTCATGTATGGATGTGAGAGTTGGACTGTAAAAAAAGCTGAGCACCAAAACACTGATGCTTTTGAACTGTGGTGTTGAAGACTTTTGAGAGTCCCTTGGACAGCAAGGAGATCCAGTCAGTCCATCCTAAAGGAGCTAAGTCCTGAGTGTTCACTGGAAAGACTGATGTTGAAGCTGAAACTCCAAAACTTTGGCCACCTGGTGCGAAGAGCTGACTCATTTGAAAAGACCCTGATACTGGGAAAGATTGAAGGCAGGAGGAGAAGGGGATGACAGAGGATGAGATGGTTGGATGGCATCACCGACTCAATGGAGATGAGTTTGTGTAAGCTCCAGGAGTTGGTGATGGATAGGGAGGCCTGGTGTGCTGCAGTCCATGGGGTTGTGAAGAGTCAGACATGACTGAGCGACTGAACTGACTGACTGACTGATCTGCAGTTGGAAGACTCACCCCACCACTACAGGCAACTTGCTCTGTCTAGGTAATGAGCTGTCTCTACATGTTGAATGGACTTCCATGGGACTCCCTGACGCTGGCCCCTCAGGAGATGGGTAGTCTCCCTGTGAGGACGCCATTTCCCTCCACATGGTTCTTCAACCCCTAGGTCAGCCCCTCTTCTCTCTCATTCCCTGATTGACTACAATGGTGTGTCCCATGCAGCTCCCCATTTCCAACTGCCTCTGCTGTCTTCCTTAGCCCAGATAAACCTATATCCTCTGGTATATGTATGCACAAGAAGTGGTCTACATCTCTGCTATTCTTTCTTCTATTTAACTATTGTAGCATAAGCCCCATGCCCAGCTTTCTTCAGGTCTTCCTTCTCTATTGACTACTTTCTCTTTTTGTTCTTACTGTAAAAAAATTCTACTCTTTGAGGAAATATGGGTACCTTTGATTCAAGGTGGGAAGGTCTCATCAAAGGAAATAGGAAAAACCAAAATTAATATTTTAGGATGCCTTACGGCAAATGGTAACATCCATGCTGTTGATAGATGTTTCATAAACAGACAAGCCTTAATCTGGATTGTGGATATAAAATCAGTGTATAAATTGAGCCTAAGAAGTGACCATTGTATACAGACTCTCTCTCTCTCTGTATATGTGTGTATATACACACACACACACACATACATGTTTATTCACCACCTCTCCCCAGTCATACATACAACTGTATCTACTCTCTAAAAGTCTCAGTCTCTCTTTTCATAATTTCAAATTTTTTAAGGGAACTCTGATCTAACTTCTGTTTTTAAGCCAGACTATAGAAGTCATATTGGCTGACCAGCTGTATGTAAGTCATTTTGGATGAGATCCCCACCCTGGTTCAATTGAATTGTGGAGCAACACAGTATAAAATATAGCTACATCAGGAGGGACTGTGGACCAGGCAACAATCAACATTTCTGGGTAGATTTCTCTTACATATACTTATACCTTGGTATTTCATCTATAATGCAGACCAATCTAAGACTTTGTCTCTCCTTTTGATTGTTAAACAGCCTATTAATTTGTCTGTTTTTAGTCACAGTCAGCTTGGCATCCAGCACCTCATTTTGAGATTTTAATTTTTCTAAACTCTTTACTTCTCTTGCCTTTTTCAGCCTAAACATTCAGCTATGGCTCACCATTGCCTATGTTCCCAAAGCATGTTCTACAGGGTGTAAATAGGGTTTTACACAGGCAGTAAGTATTCCGTCTTTATTTTTTTTAATTTTTATTTTTACTTTATTTTACTTCACAATACTGTATTGGTTTTGCCATACGTTGACATGAATCCACCACGGGTGTACATGTATTCCCAAACATGAACCCCCCTCCCACCTCCCTCCCCATAACATCTCTCTGGGTCATTTAAATAAGATTGATAAACAACGATTTAACTCATTCTCACCAAATTTATTTTCCCAGGATTCCTCAGATATGTTAATAGGCTGAGATGTAATACTTTCTTAGGGCAATATAAGATGTAATTTTCCTCAAATTTACTTAAATAAACTTTTCGTCATGGATCACTAAATCTGTATGGAATATCCTTTAGCAAAACATTGGCCAACAGCATAAAATAAAATTTATTACCTGGTATGGTTAGGCCACCTCATGTGAAGAGTTGACTCATTGGAAAAGACTCTGATGCTGGGAGGGATTGGGGGCTGGAGGAGAAGGGGATGACAGAGGATGAGATGGCTGGATGGCATCACTGACTTGATGGACGTGAGTCTGAGTGAACTCCGGGAGTTGGTGATGGACAGGGAGGCCTGGCGCGCTGCGATTCATGGGGTCACAAAGAGTTGGACACGACTGAGCAACTGAACGACTGAACTGAACTGAACTGATGGTTAGGTCCTCTACAATCTATATTCTCAACTTATGTCCTGCATATAAATTTTCTGTTTAGCTATATAAAATGACATTTTAACCCATTGTTTTGACCTTATTATTAATATAGTTTACCTTGTCATACATTTTTCATCTTAATAAAATAAAATTGCTGTAATCTACGTCTCATGTCTTTTCCTGTGTTTCTCTTTCTAGATTTCTTCCTTTGACTTATTTTCCCACTCTGCTTCTCTGCACTTTTCCATCATCTTGTTCCTTTGCTTTTTTCTTTTTCTACCATTTTCACAAAATTGATAAATTTTTTCATTTAACTAAATAAAAAAGTGTAATAGATGATAAATCCATAATCTATAAAATTTGGTACAGACAAAAATAATTCAATTAAATATTGAATACTGATAAATACTGATAAACATAAAAGTATAGTCCCCAATGAGATATTTCAAATTATAAAAATTTTAAAGGGAAATATTTTAATTGCCATAAGAATATTGATCAAAAATTTAATTGACTTAGAAAAGATCACTTAGGAAAAACTTTTAAGAGAGGTTATTAATATTTTCATAATCATGATTAGCATGCTTATATTTAGGATATCCTTTAAGTCAAGATATGTTCAGGGCCAAAAGAGCAATCCTAAGTATAGGGCAGAAGTGTCAAGAGGAAGGAAAAGTTTTCCCCATTTATTCATTCTCATTAACTCACTAGTATGTGGGCATAACCTATTTACATGTTAGAGATACTTTCCTTCCATTTTGCACTCATCACTCTAAGCATCCTTCCTCCTTTCCACTGCTCCAATTTCTACACATTTCTCAAGAGCACCTTCTCATGAAACTTTCTGTGATTATCTTAGTCTAACTTAAAATCCTTAAAAAGTATTTACGTCAGTGGGAGAGTTTTGTCAATGACATATGCTCGACTGCTTGTTCTGAGAGTACTACATATACACTGTGTGCTAAGTCGCGTCAGTCATGTCTGACTCTTTGTGACCCTATGGACTGTAGCCTGACAGGCTTCTCTGTCCATGGGATTCTTCAGGCAAGAATACTGGAGTGGGCTGCCCTGCTCCAGGGGATCTTTCTGAGCCAGGGGTCACATCTGCATCTCTTGTGGCTCCACCATTGGCAGGCGGATTCTTTACCATTAGCACCACCTGGAAAGCCTGATATAGTGTGTCTCAGTTGTGTCTAGCCACTGTAACAGGTTGTTAGATGGATGACCATCAGGATTTGACTATGCCAGTGAAAAAGTAAAAGCAGCAAGAGAATAGAACAGTTGACATAGGTAATTTTCGGTATGACTTTATGAGCTAAAAATTCATTGGCTAGTTGAAATAATGGTCAAAGTTAATTTATTCTATTAGACCAAAGAGAATTCTTCAGTCAACAGGTAAGTCTTATACAATTTTTAATGTACTAATTAGAAGAAACAAATGTCACAAATATTCATTACCTTTTAAAGATATGATATCAAATTCTTAATTTGAATTCCAAGAAGCACAGGAAGCACAACAACTGTGAGTTTAATTAGCTTAAGTTGATAAATTGCATCTTAAAAATAAAGATTATATAGCAACCCAAATGAATCCTTTCACATAAGTTTAAAATTTATTAGTGAGACATTCATAGACTAATTACAAAAGTTGTTAGGTTATGAATATAAAAGGAAGGAAAAAGAAAATTCATATATCTTGTCAAAGACATTTTAATTCCTCTGTGTCGCCAGTTTCTGGAACAAATGCAAAGGCCACAAAACCTCAGGAGAGAGGGTATTTATTAGTGTATTTGTGTTATCTACTTTTGTACTTTATCTTCTAAAACTTGCCACCTTGTCATCCAAAATACTTTCCCCTTCCAAGTTAGAGTGGAATTTGGTTCCTCCAGAAAAGGCTCTTTGTTAAATGTGTATTTCTTAGCTCTCTTCTTTATCAAGTTCTATGTTGACTGTGTAGTGTTAGTGAAATGAAACCCCATTAAGAGTAAGAAAGAAAAATCTTTAGTGAATTTTTTCTATTTGCTAAATAAATGATTATTTGATGTTGAGCACTTATCTATATTTCTTATGGATTACAAACACAATAAGCAAAGCATTTTTCATAACCTCAATTTGCTTGAGAAAAAGAAATTAGGCTTTAAAAAAGCATTATTTTTCCTTTTCAAATTAATTTACTTGGGAATAACCTCCCAACAAAAAGCTATAGCCATGGTACTCATACCTTTGTAAGTTTATATTCCCTTTTTAAAGCAAACAGTCAAATTTAACTTTTCTTCTTCTTATCTGCAAAGTGTCCTACTGTGTCAGATATATGTCTTGACAGCTTTTCTTTAAAAGTTCAAGGTTATCATTGACCCCTTTGACAGCATAAGCCTCTGTAGAAAGTAGCCCAATTTTCTATGGGTGGGAAACAGCCTGGAAAACTTACCCAGCTACAAACAGGGTCATTTCTTATTGAAAAGGAAGGATGACTCAGAGGGAGGAACCAACAGCCTCCAAGAATCATTTCTTAGGATAGGGATTATACCCTAATCAAGCATCTGACATCACCTGTCCAGCCAGAGTTCAGAAGTACACTGAACCCTTGGCTGCCCTGGGCCTACCATTCCTTCCTTCCTCGTATGGCATTGTTTATTGTGGTCATTCTATCTCTACTTCTGCATATTATGTTGGGTATGCGTGTGTAGGAGCAGATTCATAGAAGGATTTAGAAGAGCCATAGCCAAGGAAACTAATCTGTGATTCATCATCAGCACTGGACTTCATTTAGATCATGAAAACCCAAACTTCAATCCTGACTTTCCAGCTGAACATGATGAAACAAGCTAGTAACTTTTGAACTTCAGCTTCTTCGTCTGTAAAATGAGAGGTATTTAACCCAATCATTTCTGAGGTTTTTTTCTCATTCTTTTTATGATTATATCACCTGCAAGTTTTCATTGCTTGTATCACTTTATCATCTTGGTTGAATCAAGGGTTACTACATTTTCTTTTTGAATACTCTATACCACTTATGAGTCTTTTTGAGCAGCAGATTTCCTGACAGCACTGATCATTTCCTCTCTGTATTTTCTAAAATCGCCTTAGAGTTTATTTGAGAGCCAAGTATTCATGAGATGCTTAATGAATATTAAATGAAGAATATGACCAGGTTAATCTGTGGTGTCCTAGGCTGAGATTGCACTATTGCTGCTGACATTTCCTTTGCTTATTAAAACCATTAACAACAGGAGTGTGTGTTCTTTGCTACTGTAACATGACAGATGAGGGAGGTTACAGCAGTGACCTAGTTCAGGGCTTCTCAAGTGATTAGAAATTGACTTCTAACTTCGCAATGGAATTCAGGAAAAACTTACACAATATGAATGAGATATTCTTCATCAGGGCGCTACCATAAAAGACATTCTTCATGGGTTATTTGGGATATATTTTGACAAGATAATCTTTGTTTTAGAGGAACACTTTAACAAAGAGCAAAAAGACCTTTGATGAGCCAAATGAAATACTTAAATAAGGGACCTAAAGACTAGCCTTCAGAGCTGAGGAAATCTTGGTGAACTATTTGGAGCAAACCAGTGTTATGAAGCATGTTTGAGAACTGTGTTTTTTTTTCCCTTACTCACAGTCCAACTAAATGAAACCAGAAGCTTTCTAAAGTTATTTTTATTAGCACCTTCTCTCTTAACAACTACTTTATTTCAACTTGCAGCTGTTATGTAGAATAAATTAAATGATAAAAAGCTACAAAAGTCTCAAATTCCTTGTTGGAATCCTTTTGACCCCTTCAAGTATCTATTAAATAATGCTAGTGCCTGTTTCTTGGCTCTTTGACTTATACTTATATTTGGGAACTTGAGTGTTGAGTTTGCCACTCAAAGAAAAGCCAGATCTTGAGACTTCTTAAAACTATGCTTAGGAAAAGAACTACAGGAATATTCACAATGGAACCAGTTTTTCCCCAGTAGATATCACAGAAATAGTGATTTTATGGAATATAAAATATTTATTTATTGTTTGGTTAATATAATCAGCTAAAGGGAACAAATGTGACCTTGTATCAGATATGTTTCCTGATTTTGCTATTTAAGTCAATTATGTACACCTAGCCTCTAAAACTAAAGGTCATTTTTTGCAGTATAAAAAGAAGAGCTCAGTTTAATCCAAAGTCATTAGAATAAATTTGCTTTCTCTCTTTTACCCTCTCTCACCCCCACACACTCATATACTCATATTTATATATAATTAGGGTATAAAGGGATTTTGAGACCAAGTGCAAAGTCATTTCTCACTGACAAAAAGGACTATCTTGTCAGTTCTATTATTTTCATCACTATCATAAGTCACTTGGAAATGTATAGGGAAAAAAGGAAAGGCTTTTCTCAACATACCTTGATTCTTTGTTTTCAGTGTATTCCTTCAAGCCATAGTAATTGAAATGAATGTCATGATAATGCTTAAATGATTCAATCTTTTACGGTCCATTGAATTTGTGATGCTTATAATGGGAAGGATAGCAATCCTATAAAGCTGAATCCTCTGCATCTCATCTGACTCAGCAGACTTCTACCACATTGCTGAACCGAAGAAAGCTAGGCTGGTCATGTAGGCAGCAATGAGCAGTCAGAGAATTGCTTCTTGCCCTAGAAAACTGTGCATGGAAATGCCCCTGGTGAAGTTTATCCTTAAACTCTGTGACTGTAGAGATGCCACAGGAAGGAATGACGTACTGGTGGTGATAGCTCTGACCTCTAGTGGGAATCTATGTCAGCCTGATAAATAGAGTCTTTCACGTGATAATTATCCTGAGGCTGTCAGATGCATTTAAGTTTCCTTTGTAAGGTTAAAGAGCTTATGGGAGCCAAAGGGTCTGTGGTCTCTGTGATCTTCACTACTCCCAGTCCAGCAGCTGGGAAGCCTGAGTGTGCCATGTTAGCAGTTCAGCAGAACTCAGGCCTGGGGTGCTCTTGCCACGGTTAAGTTAAAGAAGGACGTTAAGTAATGCTCAGAACTCTTTCATCTGAGGACTGTCCTAAAAAGGGGATGTTTTTTGCTTAATACTCAGGAGTTAATTATCAGTAAGAACATGTTTTTCCAAACCAACATTGAATGATAAGTTTATTTTTGATTGAATTTATAATAATAATACTTTTCTGCTAATGCTTCTGGCTCTCAATCCAAGAAGGTCAAGTAATCAAGTATTTCCCTTAGGACATATACCTGCTGTTTTCTGGTAGTTTTCTCTAAATCGTTTCACTTGCTGATAGTAAAATTAGTTTACAGAGAGCCTTTTGAGAATATTCATGTTTAATTTCTTAGTTTCTATTTTCAATTCTCCCCATATGCGTTGATGGAGGGGATGATACATAATAGACTCAACTAGGAGTGGGAGGATGATTCATATGAGGTTTGAGTGCTGTTTAAATTTGGAAAAAAAAATTATTCTTTCATTTGGGCTTATTTTTTCTAAAATATTCTTTAATTTTTTAAATCCACCTCACTATCCTCCAGTTAACACACAACAAATCATGGGTTTTGGAGTCATAAGAATCTGGTTTAGGTATTGGTCCTGTCACTGGATCATCTGTGAATTTAGGTAAATTATTGTTGTTCAGTCGCTAAGTCTTGTTGGACTCTTTGTGACCCCATGGACGGCAGCACCCAGGCTTTCACTATCTCCCAGAGTTTGCTCAAACTCATGTCCATTGCAAATTATACTATATAGCAGCCAACCAAGAAATGCTGACTCTCTTTCTTGATTTTTCCTATTTTGACTTGAACATTATTTATTTGCCAGTAGAAACGTAGCTCTTTCTTTTCATTTTATCAGTCCATTTTCTTATCCATATAAAATAATACATCTGCTATTAAGGCATTCCAAAATACATGTGAGAGTTATATTAAACAAATGTAACTGGAATTGATAGATAGGTATACAGATAAACACAGAGACTCTATTTCTCACTCAGTAGCATATATATTTGTGTATTTTATATATGTATATATTTATGTATTTTCTAAATTAGAATTTATATACATGCTGATTATATATTTGATTGAGTTTTCCAAGTCAGTATTGCCTTTAACTGTAAATGTCTATTGGCATACAAGTATATAAAATATTATTTATGTTCTCAAAGACTAAAATATTTGATACAATAAGAGTATACTTTTATAATGATAAAATAGCTCCACAAATATGAATAAGCTCATAACAGTGTTACAAACTATTGAAGGATTTTTATTATATAAAATGAGAAAGTCAACAGTAGAAGAAAAGAAGAAACATGAGAACATATAACACATCATAATTGATAAGAATCATTGCAATTGCGTATTTCCGTATGGTACTTATATGAGTCTCTGAACCTGTCCATGGACCAAATATGAATTTTGCATTTTGAGAGAATTGCAAAAGGAAGGAAGCATCACTATTGACACCAAGCAAGCCCCTTTTGGGCTCCTGAGCACAAAAGCTTTTCTGTGTCCTTCAGTTCTTTGAATACAAGAAATAGGCTTCATTCAGCCTTCATGACCTTCCCTGAGTTCCAATGGGCAGATTCAAGCAGTTGTTAATTAGGGAAGGGAAGGGATGTGAGACAAGGGAGAAACAGTCAGGAGGAACAACAGGAGCAACCTTGGAGCAAGGCCTGATTCCTCAACAAGGGATACACACAACAATACCTTTGAGCTGTTCTGCAGATACTGAAATCCCCTCCAGTTGGGAAAAGTTAACAGTTAACAACCAAAAGCTTTCCCCAAGCACTTACCAGTTTGAATCAGAAGGTTGATAATGCTGACTCGGACTTACCTCACAACAAATCAATCAGAAGAATGTCCATGAGTTAATCATGCCTTCCTTGAATCATTACTTTAAAACTTCTCACTACCTCTCCAAGTTGAGACATACAGTTTTGAGGGCATTAGTCTGTTGTGGCCCCCTTTGCCTGGCAAAGCAATAAAGCTATTCTTTTGTATTTCACTCAAAACTGTCTCAAGATTTAACTTGGTATCAGGCTACAGAGACTAGATTCAACTTCCCTATTTTGATCTAAACTTTCTATCTTTCACTGTGAAGACAAATTATAATTTGAATTATAAATTAACTTGAAGTAAGGCATACATCTTAGTCAAGTTCAAAAAGTAGACATCTTAGGGCAAATTCACAAAGTAAAGACACACTACCTAATATTCATATCTTTTGTTTAAGAACACTTATGGCTCATAATTTCAACCTTAAGAATCAGCTTATATCTGCAAAGAACAGAAATTTTGTTTTAAGTATAGAGATGTTAGAATATTCTATTATAAAAGTCCTAAACATCCCATACTCTTATTTTGTTTTTACTCCTTATCCTTCTTTGTAAAAATAATTCAAATAGAAAGAAAATAGAAATGGTACTAACTTAATAGAAAGAGAAATCCATGGGGAATGAAGCAACTATATTACATAGTGGAAAAAATTTATGGCATCTTAGGTATTTAAATTTATAATCTTCACCAAACTGTATTTCCAAAGTGGAAATAGCCTCTAGTTTGCTAAAAGATAATATTGAAATTTCACTTTAAAGGAAGTGTTTGTGAGAGTCCTTTGGGATTTTGCTATATTTGGATGGAATGTATTCATATATACAGTTGTTAAAGGAGGATAGTAAACGTTCTATATTAAGAAAAAGCTCATTATAGGCAGGTCAAGAATAATACTCAATTCATTCTTTGAAACCATCAGTTCAGTTCAGTTCAGTTGCTCAGTCATGTCCGACTCTTTGCGACCCTGTGAACCATGGCAATCCAGGCCTCCCTGTCCATCACCAACTCCTAGAGTTTACCCAAACTCATGTCCATTGAGTCGGTCATGCCATCCAATCATTTCATCCTCTGTTGTCCCCTTCCCCTCCCACCTTCAATCTTTCCCAGCATCAGGGTCTTTTCAAACGAGTCAGTTCTTTGCATCAGGTGGCCAAAGTATTGGAGTTTCAACTTCAACATCAGTCCTTCCAGTGAACACTCAGGACTTCTCTTCTTTAGGATTGACTGGTTGGATCTCCTTGCAATTTTAAATTGCCCTTTTGGTAAGGGGGGGCCCCTAGACCATATATTCTGCCTAGCCATCATGACTTCACCAAGACAGAATTGCTACAGAATATAGCAGCTAAATATTCTGTAATCTGTTTCTTTGGCAGAACTTTCTGCATAAAGTTGACATAAAGCAAACATTCATTCCACGATGGTGAACTTCTTTATAATATTTTGTTGGTATTATATATGACAGTTCTACTATCTCCCTCTATAGTGTTGCAGCCTTATGACACTGTTGAATGGAAAATTATTTGTAAACTCTACTTACAGTTGGGAAGAGTATGGTTCGATAGACTTGACTGAGCACCTGATCATCCTGGGAAGAGCACTGGTTGAGGAGTTGTTACACTTGACTTTGAAGCCTGGTTTAAGCTTTCTGCAAGTCACTGAGCTCCAGTTGTTTCTTCATGTCTGAAATGAACATGATGCATTACCTTCCTACCACTTTAAAAGATAGTTGTGAGCAGTATTTACCAATTTTGTGTGGCAACTCCCATCCCCATCTCCCATAAAGTTAATTACCCTGCTCATTCTGTGGTACCTTGTAAATCATTCCTTTATTGCACTTGAATAATAGAAGAGAATTGATTATTTACCTGTCAATGCTTTATTAATCTGTAAGATTATTGAGATAAATGGCCAAGGTTTTATTCCTCCTTTATCCCTACACCTGGTGTAAAGACAAAGTGGGCATTTAGAAAATTTATTCATTGAATAAATAAAAGGAAACACTTTACAAACTGTGAAGACTATTTTTTTATGGTGCTCAAAATTAAGTGTTTTCATCTCTGTGACACCTTTTCTGACCACATTGTGCTTTTCTCTTTGCCCATGGTATTACCTGGTTTCAATTTCTTCTTTGAAATATGTTTTAATACTAATGTAAATCTTTATTTGTCCATGTTAGATAGAAAGGAAGTGGTCTAGTTAGATACATATCTCTCTTTAACTGATGCTGACATAGCTGGAACTTTAAAAAATTAATTACTAATAAGAAAATTATGGTAAAAGCACTTAATGATATATACATAAAATACAAAATTAATTTTTTCCTTGGTGAATCATAAAGCATTTCAGTATCATGGAATATTTGGGGCCAAATAAAAGGAAGAAGGCAGAGAAGAAGAAAGGGGCAAACAGGGGCTCTGTGACAATCTAAGTGAAAGTGAAAGTGAAGTCGTGTCCGACTCTTTGTGACCCCGTGGACTATAGCCCACCAGGCTCCTCTGTCCATGGGATGCTCCAGGCAAGAATACTGGAGTTGGTTGCCATTTCCTTCTCCAGGGGATCTTCCCAACCCAGGGATCGAACTCAGGTCTCCTGCATTGCAGATAGACGCTTTATCCTCTGACCCAGGTTCAAGAAATGGAGGGAGATGGAAGGGAGGTTCGGGAGGAAGGGGACATGGGTGTACCTGTGGCTGATTCTTGACATATGAACAGAAAACCACAAAATTCTGTAAAGCAAATATGCTTTACTTAAAAAAAGAAAGTGGCAAAAAAAAAAAAAAAGAAAGGGCAAAGTATAAAGTTAATATTGTCTTCTAGCTCTACATGTACTTAGAATATGTTAACTTCAGGCTTAGAGAAGAGATTCAGAATAATTAGATAACTTGTTCATTGTCACATACCTGATTGGTAGCAGAGCTATCAAGTATGTCTAAATAAAAAATCTTGTAACTGTTCCACTAAACCGCTTTACAAGACTCCAAAAATTCACTTACTTGGTACCAGAATTTAAATTCTGCTGGAAAATTATTATAATAATAAGCCAAGAACTTATATTCTCCTTCAACTACATGTTTTAATAATAAGTACTTGAGGAAAATCATGTTGCAGCCAAAAACTAATTCTGTTCCTGTTTTGGGTAGAGCATACATCTCGTAGCAAAATGTATGAGCTTTTAGTAGCTTTATCTGCCTTAATGGATTTTATTCTATGGTTTTCTGTTGCCCTTTGTGTCAAAAGAAGCAACTAATATTTGAATGTCAAGTTACAGTAATAACTTCAAGCCCCTGATTGTTCAGCCCTAGGTTTATGAGTCCAGTACAGTTCTGGGGATTCACAATCAATTTCTTGGGCAATTAAAGTTTATAGAATATTCTATTTATATGTTAAAATAACATTACTTAAAATTTGAAAGAAAAATTTACAGGTGAACAAATATAGGTTCATAGATTTCCCTTCCTTCCCATCAGATAATTGTAAATTCTTCTTTTTTTTTTTTTTTTTTGAGCAGTAGCAGGTCTTATTTTTCCATTCAATTCCAGTTCCCTCATAAAAAGCTTAAGAAATTTCCTGGAAAATGTTAACATTAGAGGATATAACATCTGAAATAAATACTTCCAAATATAGTGACTTTATTTTTTTTCATACAATTTATAAGTCCCAGACTTCTCTTTTTGCTGTTGTGTTTCAGTGGCTAAGTCATGTCTGACTTTTTGAGACCACAAGGACTGCAGCAAGCAAGGCTCCTTTGTCCTCAACTGTCTCCCAGAGTTTGTTCAAATTCATGTCTATTGAGTTGGTGATGCTATCTATCTCTTCTTCTGCTACTCCTTCTCCATTTGGCTTCAATCTTTCCCAGCATCAGGGTCTTTTCCAATGTGTCACTCTTCACATCGGGTGGTCAAAGTATAGGAGCTTCAGCTTCAGCATCAGTTCTTCCATTGAAATATTCAGAGTTGATTTCCTTTAGGATTGACTGGTTGACCTCCTTGCTGTCCAAGGGACTCACAAGAGTCTTCTCCAGCACCACAATTTGAAAGCATCTGTTCTTTGGCGCTCAGCCTTCTTTATGGTCTAACCCTCACATCTGTACATAACTACTAAAAGAAACATAGCTTTGACTATATTGACCTTTGAGGGAAAGTGATGTGTCTGCCTTTTAATATGCTGTCTAAGTTTGTCATAGTTTTCCTTCCAAGGAGCAAGTGTCTTTCAATTTCATTGCTGCAGTCACAGTGCACAGTCATTTTGGAGCCCAAGAAAATAAAATGTCACTGCTTCCTCTTTCTCCCTTCTATTCACCATGAAGTGATGGGACCAGATGCCATGATCTTAGTTTTTTGAATGTAGGGTTTTAAGTCAGCTTTTTCACTCTCCTCTTTCATCTTCATCAAGAAGCTCTAGAGTTCCTGTTCACTTTCTGCCATTAGAATGTTACCACTTGCATATCTGAGGTTGGTATTTCTCGCAGCGATCTTGATTCCACTTGGGATTCATCCAGCCTGACATTTTGTATGATGTACTCTGCATTGAAGCTAAATAAGCAAGGTGACGATATACAGCCTTGATGTACTCCTTTCCCAAATTGAACCAATCTGTTGTTCCATGTCCAGTTCTAAATTGTTGCTTCTTGACCTGCATACAGATTTCTCAAGAGATAGGTAGGGAGGTCTGGTACTCCCATCTCTTTGAGACTTTTCCATTTTGTTGTGATCCACAAAGTCAAAGGCTTTAGCAGAGTCATTGAAGCAGAAGTAGATGTTTTTCTGGAATTCCTTTGCTTTCTCTATGATCCAGTGAATGTTGTCAATTTGATCTCTGGTTCCTTTGCCTTTTCTAAATCTAGCTTGTACATCTGGAAGTTCTCAGTTCATATATTACTAGGGTTTAGCTTGAAGGATTTTGAGCCTAACCTTGCTAGCATGTGAAATGGGCACAATTGTACCATTGTTTGAATATTCTTTGACATTGCCCTTCTTTGGGATTGGAATGAAAACTGACCTTTTCCAGTCCCGTGGCCACTGCTGAGTTTTCCAAATTTGCTGGCATATTGATGATTTGGAAATCATCTTTTAAGGATTTGAAATAGCTCAGCTGGAGTTCCATCACCTTCACTAGTTTTGTTCATAGTAATGCTTCCTAAGGCCCCCTTGACTTCACACTCCAGGATGTCTGGCTCTAGGTGGGTGACCACACCCTTGTGGTTATCTGGGTCATCAAAATCCTTTTTTTTTAAGAGTTTGTCTGTGTATTCTTGCAAACTTTTATTAATCTCTTCTGTTTCTGTTGGGTCCTTACTGCTTCTGTTCTTTATCATGCTTATCCTTTAATAAATTGTTCCCTTGTTACCGCTAATTTTCTTGAAGAGACCTCTAGTCTTTCCCATTTTGTTGTTTTCATCTATTTCTTTGCTTTGCTCACTGAAGAAGGCTTTATCTCTTCTTGCTGTTCTCTGAAAATCTGCATTCATTTGGGTATATCTTCCCCGTTTCTCCTTTGCTTTTCACTTCTCTTCTTTCCTCAGCCATTTGTAAAGCCTCCTCAGACAACCACTTTGCCTTTTTGCATTTCTTTTCCTTTGAGTCATTTTTGGTCACTGCCCCTGTATAATGTTATGGACCTCTGTCCATAGTTCCTCAGGCAATCTGTCTATCAGATCTAATCCTTTGAATCTATTCATCACCTCCACTGTATAATCCTAAGGGTCATACCTGAAAGGCCTAGTTTTCTCTACTTTTTCAATTCAAGTCTGAATTTGGCAATAAGGAGCTCATGATCTGAGATACAGTCAGCAACAAGTCTTGTTTTTGCTAACTGTATAGAACTTGTCCATCTTTGGCTACAAAGAATATAATCAATCTGATTTTGGTATTAACCCTTTGGTGATGTCCATGTGTAGAGTCCTCTGTTTTGTTGTTGGAAAACGGTGTTTGCTATGATCAGTGGGTTCTCTTGACAAAACTCTATTAGCCTTTGCCCTGCTTTATTTTGTACTCCAAGGCCAATCTTGCCTGTTTTTTAAATTCCTACTTTTTCATCCCAATCTCCTAAGATGAAAAGGACATCTTTTGTGTGTGTGTGTGGTCTTGTAGGTCTTCACAGAACTGGTCAACTTCAGCTTCTTCAGCATCAGTTGTTGGGGCATTGACTTGGATTACTATGATATTGCATGGTTTGCCCTGGAACCAAATCGAGATCATTCTGTTGTTTTTGAGATTGCACACGAGTACTGCATTTTGGACTCTGTTTTTGACTATGAGGGCTACTCTATTTCTACTATGGGATCCTTGCCCACAGTAGTAGAGATAATGGTCACCTGAATTAAATTCACCCATTCCAGTCCATTTTAGTTCACTGATTCCTAATGTTAGGTAGTTAGAATAGGAAATCGCGGTGGCTAAAAGACAAGGAAGAGAAAGACCCGTGAAAATAGAATAAAGGAAGGCCTGAGGACCACAGTGAGGACCTCAGGCAGAACAAACAGCACTCCTGACTAGCCCCATTTACACAGAGCAGGCGTGGGGGGAGGGAAAAACATATAAAAAGAGGAGCCAAAGGGCCAGGGCTCTCTCTTCTCTTCGCATCTTTTGGGTCAGCATGCCCTCACGCCTCGAGGAGGTATTTTCCTTTATTTTCTAAATAAAACTGATCTGTCCAAGAACTATAACATGGACTGTCGAAGAGCTGTGATACATCAAGGGCTTTAACGTCCGTCACTTCAAATCTTTGCTATGATGAGACAGAACCGAAGAGATTACACTCCCCTGACACTAAGATATCTATGTTAACTCTTGCCATATCCTGTTTGACCATGTCCAATTTACCTTGATTATGGACCCAATATTCCAGGTTCCTATTGCAATATTGTTCTTTACAGCATTGGATTTTACTTTCACCACCAAGTATATCCACAAGTGAGTGTCATTTCCACTTTGGCCCAACGGCTTCATTCTTTCTGGAACTATTAGTAATTGCCCTCCACTCTTCCCTAGCAGCATATTGGACATCTTCTGACCTGGGGGGTTCATCTTCTCATTTCGTATCTTTTTGCCTTTCTGAACTGTTCATGGGGTTTTCATGGCAAGAATACTAGAGTGGTTTGCCTTTCTCTCTCCAGTGGACCATCTTTTGTCTGAACTCTTCACTATGACCCATTCATCTTCGGGGGCCCTGCATGGCATGGCTCATAGATTCAGAGTTACACAAGCCCCTTCCCCACAACATGTGGTGTGATCCCTGAAGGGTAACCTCCCTTTTACTAAGGGACTTTTCAGAAACTTGATGTTCAGTGTGGTCCTTTGTGTTGTCTGTGTGCTAAATTGCTCAGTCATGCTCAAGTCAAGCAGGAGGATTTAGATGAAGTATATTTCCAAATTATTATCTTCAGCTATAATGGTAGTAACACAGCTACTATCAAGTTCTGAATACTATGTAACTTGAAGTGTGAGCATGTGCATGTAAGCACACACACAGAGTACCAAACAAACAAAATACCCCTGTGCAATAAACTAATCTACCTTTATTATAAGATGCCAAAATATGACTGTAATTGCAGTAGGGAAAAACAAATCTGACTCCATATTGGTCTGTCTCTTTTACTTTAATCTTTATATTCTATTGCTTTTGCTACAAGTTAATCACTAAAGGGATGTTGCCTGTAGCTTAAAGTATACATAATGGCCCATCTTCTGGAAACCTGCCTCCCATGCCTGCGTGTTAAGCTAAAGTATCTTTATTTTGCTCTCAGGAAGCATCCTGACTAGGCCCACCTGTGAATGGCTACAGGAAAGAAGTCAACATACATCCCCTTTTGAGTCTGGCCAGAACCAGGAAATATTTGTAACAAATTACTGTCTTTTTTTTTTTTTTTTAACTTCCTTACCTCCTCCTCTTCATTCTATAAAAGAAACTAGCATCCAAAACCTGGGCAGGATGGTTCTTTGAGACACTGGCCCAATATCTCAATCCCTGCTTTCTCTGTGAATAAGAGTAAGTAACTACTCCTTGCCTCAACAACTTACCTCTATTTATTGGCCTGTTGTGTGGTGAGCAGTACAAGCTTGGACTTGATAACATAATTATAGTAGGCATAGTTATAAAAACCTACTAATTATTGAAAATCAAGTTATCATATCAACTTTCACCAAGTACATCACTATATATAAGATGTTGTGCTGTACAATTTGAAAGCTACTAAAAGTTATAATATTTGGTCTCTGACACCTAGAAGTTTCTACTGAATGTAAAGACAGAGCATATACACATTCATAAATAAGCATAATAAAAAGTCAGATAGTAATAAATAGTATAGGAATCAGAGAGAAGATGGAGAAATTCCAGCAAGTCAAGGAGTCATTAAAGTGTCATAGAGATGTAAACTTTAAATTGGGCTTTGAAGGATATGTAGACGCTACATAGATATTGATGTGGATAGAAAGTTGTAAATAGGAAGATAGCACATGCTACATGATGAAACAATGACAGTGGGAAAAGTCTGCTTAGGCGATGGATGTGCCTGGAGTGAAAGCTCTCTGTGCAAAAGTAGGAATGAGGTGGAGGAGACAGTTGGTGAGCACTGAAAATTAGAGTCAGTCATTCAGACCTCATTCCATTCAAGAAATGTTTGAATTATATTTTAGGAAAATTAATGGAGGAGGCAATGGCAACCCACTTCAGTATTCTTGCTGGGAAAAATCCCACAGATAGAGGAGCCTGGTGGGCCACAGTCCATAGGGTCGCAAAGAGTCGGACATGACTGAGTGCACACGTGCACACACACACACACACACACACACACACATACACACACACACAATTAGGAAAATTAACCTGGGAACTACATGCAGTATAAATTTGAAATGTGAGGATTGGGGAAGGCAATTGGAGTGAGGTCAGCAAGACCACCACATTATCTTGGCTGTGCACAGAGCATTTCTAGGGTACATTTACACAGACAGCAACCTTTGTTCAATGCCTTTTCAGATGAAAGGAAGATAACAAGTAAATAGTATCAAAATGGAGGACAGAAGGTAAAGAAATATAGGCAAGAGATTTGAATTAATGCACAAAATTAGAGTCCTAATTAGCAAGGTCAAATTATTTTTTAGAAGAGGGAAATGGTTCAAGTTCAAAGAGAAGGAGGCAATGGCAGGCTGATTAAAGATAAGATGTACTTAAAAGACCAGTTTCTAAATAGATTGGGAATAAAAGCCCAAATAGTGAATCTGGTCTTTGATAATATTTGTATACTTTCCTTTTGAACCTAAAAGGAGGAAATAAAGATGGAAACAGATAATCATTTCATCATTATTTCCTCAAAGTACCACTATGAGCCAACAGAGGTGACTATCAAAGCTATGAAATAAATTATAGAAAAGTCAGGTGATTCTGACACACCAACTGTTGCTATTCTTCCACTAGGGATGGTTGAAAAAAGGATTTCATTTAATCTTGGGGCTAAGTGGTTGTACCTGTCACAATGTTGAATTTAAATATCTGGCATTTTAGGGCTAGAATGAGCCCTAGTGTATCCTCCAGACCACACAGGTCTCTATCAAAATTTTCAGGGGGAGGAGTGAGGTGAAATGTCTATTTTACTCCATAAAGTATCCAATGAAGATTTTGTTTATGCCAGATGTCTTTACGTCAGTTAATAGGATGATATATTTAATTATATAACCTCCATTTCATCAATTAAGGTTATGTTACAAATCAACAAATATTTACTTAACATTTTACAATAATCAAAATATTGAGCTGGCATTTAGAGGCTACATAAAGCTATAAGATTCCACTATTATCCTCAAGGAGGATATCATGTAATAGTTGGAAAGACCACACACATGTACACACATGAATAATATATGCCAGTATAAAATTCACAAGGTCACAAAGAGTTAGACAGGACTTTGAAATAGAACAATAACAAAATAAAATACCAAATGGTTGGTAAAGCTAGCAAGAATTGGGGCAAAGAATTGAGGGGCAAAGCTTTAGAGAAAAGCATGGCTGTCCTGTACCCGGTAAGCTAAGTAGTGATACCTATTATACAATTTAATTTAAATGTGTGCTCTTGTTTAAAACCAAAGGGACAAAGTAATGCCAGGTACATTTACTGTAATTTGTAGTGCATATTATATTCATGAGTCCTGTTTTATTCATAACTGAATCATCACTTTGGACTCTCATAGCCTCTAACAATAGACATTTTTTTCCCCTAAAATAATGCATGATTATGGTAGGAATCCTGGAAAATATAAAGAAGTATACATATTAATGTGATACACTGAAGTGTAGATAAAACATGATCCTATCAGAGATAAACACTATCAGCATGTTGTCATGTCTTTTCAAGGCAGGATTGAATATTTTAATGTAGCCCCTATCTTACTCTGTCTTGTATTTCTTGATGAGATTCTTCTAGCAGAATGTCTGTCCCCTAAGTTCAGTAACAGGAAATTCATCTTTTTATCTCTCTATTGAGCAAACCACCATTTTTTCACAAATATGTGGCAAGAAATAGAGATCACTTTCTGCTTTTCACAGTAGACCAGTAAATTCCTGCCTTTTATATTTAAATTTTATGTAAATAAATGTTTTGCCATTCACAACTTATGTTCAAACCTAAATCTGAAGAACTCTTCTTATATGTATCTTATTGTAGCTAAAAGACCTCTTAAGTAAAAATTTCTCCTCTTTATTATAAATGATGCTTAAAGATTAAGTAATTTTTCTTTGTACATGATCTAAGTCCCCTTTCCTACCCTTTTCCTTAGGCCACATATGAGATGTTCCTTTTCAGAATTTTTTAGATTTCTGAGACATTGATTCATTCTGCAATCATGTGTTCTGCAATGGGATGAAATTCTGAGAAACTGTTGGCAGCTGATTTCTGTGTAAGAAAGTTCTTAACTATAATAAGCACAGAATGATCTGTTCCAGTGTTCTTTAGTTCATGTTTAAGAATCACAAACAAGATTTTGAATATAAAGTTGGACTCTCCAATAATTGAGTATTTGTTCTGTTGCCTTTGATTCAAGTTTAGTTTTTTAAGTTTTAGAGAAAGAAATTAGAAAACAAAAGCAAAAGCAAAAAAAAAAAAAAAACCTAGCATAGTGGCATACCACAGGAAACTATGTTCAATGGTTTAGGCTTATGGGAACTTGCTAAACCTATTAACAGAGGTAGCTCAAATCTAAACAAAGAAGCATGATAACTAGGGCTATAACTATTTATTCCTTTAAATTTACTTTTAGAATATACTTACAACTGCATTTTTATTGAAAAAAGTAATGTGTGCACAAGATAAGAAATTCAAACTGTTCTATAGACCTGTTGCCTAGAGTCTATTATCAGTTTTAATGTATATTCTTCTAGCAATTTTTTCATACACTTATGCATATTTAATCTATTTTTTCCATAGATGGAAATACAGGGTTCATACTTTTCCACAACATATTTATTATCTCTTACAACTCTTACTCTTACTTATTTCCTACTTCCATCTTTACAAATGACTTGAATAATATATTATGAAAATTAATCTACATAAACTGTGTGCCAGTATATATGTATTGTATTGTATTTCATTACTCTATATATTTTATATAGATATGCAAAGAATGCTCAAACTACCACACAATTGCACTCATCTCACACGCTAGTAAAGTAATGCTCAAAATTTTCCAAGCCAGGCTTCAGCAGTACGTGAACCGTGAACTTCATGATGTTCAAGCTGGTTTTAGAAAAGGCAGAAAACCAGAGATCAAATTGCCAACATCAGCTGGATCATCAAAAAAGCAAGAGAGTTCCAGAAAAACATCTATTTCTGCTTTATTGACTATGCCAAAGCCTTTGACTGTGTGGATCACAATCAACTGTGGAAAATTATGAAAGAGATGGGAATATTAGACCACCAGACCTGCCTCTTGAGAAACTATATGCAGGTCAGGAGGCAAGAGTTAGAACTGGACATGGAACAACAGACTGGTTCCAAATAGGAAAAGGAGTACGTCAAGGCTATATATTGTCACCCTGCTTATTTAACTTCTATGCAGAGTACATCATGAGAAATGCTGGGTTGGAAGAATCATAAGCTGGAATCAAGGTTGCCAGGAGAAATATCAATAACCTCAGATATGCAGATGATACCACCCTTATGGCAGAAAGTGAAGAGGAGCTAAAAAGCCTCTTGATGAAAGTAAAAGAGGAGAGTGTAAAAGCTGGCTTAAAGCTCAACATTCAGAAAACGAAGATCATTTTAGATATGGAAAAAAAATATATAGAAGAGAAAATATAGAAAATATAGAAATATATAGAATAGAAAATATAGAAAAAATATAGAAAAGAAAGAAAGTGAAGTCACTCAGCTGTGTCTGATTCTTTGTGACATCATGGACTGTAGCCTACCAGACTCCTCCGTCCATGGGATTTTCCAGGCAAGAGTACTGAAGTGGGTTGCCATTTCCTTCTCCAGGGGAAGAAGAAGAAGATCATGGCATCTGGTCCCATCACTTCATAGGGAATAGATGGGGAAACAGTGGAAATGGTGTCAGACTTTATTTTTTCGGGCTCCAAAATCACTGCAGATGGTGACTGCAGCCATGAAATTAAAAGACACTTACTCCTTGGAAGAAAGGTTATGACCAACCTAGATAGCATATTCAAAAGCAGAGATATTACTTTGCCAACGAAGGTCCATCTAATCAAGGCTATGGTTTTTCCAGTGGTCATGTATGGATGTGAGAGTTGGACTGTGAAGAAGGCTGAGCACTGAAGAATTGATGCTTTTGAACTGTGGTGTTGGAGAAGACTTTTGAGAGTCCCTTGGACTGCAAGGAGATCCAACCAGTCCATTCTAAAGGAGATTAGCCCTGGGTGTTCTTTGGAAGGAATGATGCTAAAGCTGAAACTCCAGTACTTTGGTCAGCTCATGCGAAGAGTTGACTCATTGGAAAAGACTCTGATGCTGGGAGGGATTGGGGGCAGGAAGAGATGGGGATGACAGAGGATGAGATGGCTGGATGGCATTACCGACTCAATGGACATGAGTTTGAGTGAACTCTGGGATTTGGTGATGGACAGGGAGGCCTGGTGTGCTGCGATTCATGGGGTTGCATAGAGTAGGTCATGACTGAGGGACTGAACTGAACTGAACTGATGTAATTTATTTATTCCCATACAGATGATTATTCAAGTTATTTCTGGAATTTTGGTATTTTAACAATCTTCCAACAAATATTCTTGTACATCCTTATTTTTCAGGTATGTGAAATAATAGCTCTAGAATAATGCTTGTAAGTGCTACAGAAAAAGAGGGCTAGGACACAAATCCATGACTATTTGATTTGATACCAGGATTGGAAATCCTGGAGGTTTAACTCCAGATAATAGGAACTGAGTTTAGCAGCACTGAAAACATCATGATTAGAACAGTTTGCTTGAGGAGAAAGAGCTGGTCAGCTGCTTGGGTTGTGGGTAAAAAGCCTTCAGGGATAAAATCCCTGGATGTAGTTCAAGTACTTATGTATTTTGGGAGCTATCCAGAGTACTGAAGAGATGCTGCAGGAAGCAGTCTGTGCCACTGGACCAGAAACCACAGTCTTGGAGATTTTATGTCTCTCCTGCTTTGAATCTTGCCCTTGAGATTTTAAACACTTCCTATAGCAGCTGTCACCCATCAGATTCTTCCTTCTCTGTCCTTAACTCACCCCATTCTCCATCTGCCTCAGTCCAAGCCTATTAGCTCTGCTTTTCCAACAAATTCAGCTATGATCCACTCCTAGCATTTGGTATTAGGATTCCAAGAGAAACAAACTAAAAATGCAGCAGTACTAGCACATGACTTTGACTGGTTCCTAATAATAGTCTCAGTTTTTACAGCTATATACAAGTATCCAATAGACCTCAAACAACATGGGTTTAAAACTGTATATAGAGGTCTGCTTAGTCATGCATTTAAAAATAAATATAGTAAATATAGAAAAGAAAGAAAGTGAAGTCACTCAGTCATGTCTGACTCTTTGCGACCTCATGGACTGTAGCCTACCAGACTCCTCCGTCCGTGGGATTTTCCAGGCAAGAGTACTGGAGTGGGTTGCCATTTCCTTCTCCAGGGGATCTTCGCCTCCCAGGGATCGAACCTGGGTTTCCCACATTGCAGGCAGATGCTTTACCTTCTAAGCCACAAGGGAAGACATAGTAAATATAGTATTTTTTATTTTACAGATATTTAAATAAACTAATGTTGGGAAAGATTGAAGGCAGGAGGTGAAGGGGACAACAGAGGATGAGATGGTTGGATGGCACCCCTGACTCGGTGGACATGAGTCTGAGCAAGCTCCAGGAGTTGGTGATGGACAGGGAAGCCTGGCGTGCTGCAGTCCATAGGGTTGCAAAGAGTTGGACACTACTGAGAAACTGAACTGAACTGAAATTAACTAAGTGTGGGAAAAAGTTTGTGTTCAATTAGAGATCACAATATGTGGGATTAAAAGAACTATCATTTGAGTCTTGATTCTATATTAACTAGTTTTGGCTTCTTGCCCTCAGAAGAGTAATTTATCCGTTCCTTCATTTTTGAGGCAGAGATATCAGTATGAGGATTTTCCACTGTGTGAAGAGGGGGTCATATCCATGCCCCTAGGTACATCAGAAGTTAATGCCAAAGTATCTTGGAACTTACTATTGCTGATTTTTGCTCTCCTTTTCAATATAGAAATGAACATCCTAAAATAACTCAATAACTTATTTACTCATGTAAATCATAATTGTTTGCAAATTTCTTCTGAAGCAAAGATTTTTTTTTTCCTTTCTGCTGAAGACAGCACAAAGGATAACTTCAAAAAGCCAGTATTTTCTGTTCCAGTGTTATATTTACTTAGTTTTGATATATGGACCTCTTAATATATTGAATATGTGGAAATATCAGAATTTCTAGAATTTTTCAGTTGGAAAATGTCAGAGAAGATATTTTAATGTTTTTTTTTGTTTGTTTGTTTTACACATTGGAAATCCTCTCACTGAAGGACTCAGGTTATAAGGGGTAAGAGAAGGAGAGGGTGTGGTATAGTTTCTTCATCTGAATGTTAGACAGAGACAGGAAGAGTGAGATTCTCAGAAGTATGAGAGTATAGTCAAAATTGGCCTAAACAAAGAAAGTTGTTAGTTAATGTGCATGAACAATTTAATAATGCAGCTTGATTCAGAGGCCTCAGTTACCCACATCACCTCAGTTCTCTATTTTTGGCCTTGCTTCTTCTGTATTGACTTCCATCAGAAATATATGGTCCCTGGGTGGTAGTATGGTGATTGTAGAAGTTTTTGTCTTCCTTACTCCCAGATTCAAACTCAACAAATCCCCTTTTCCAGTCACTCCAGCAAGAGCTTAAGATAAATTCTCATTGTTCTGATTAATTTTGTTTTTAATCGCATTGTCTTTCTTTAAACAAGCACTATCCAGAGGCATGGAATTTGACAGTCATCCTTCCACCCTGGACCTGATACAAAAGTGGATTAGCCCACTTGGAGAAAATTCAGGGAATTCTTACCAAAAGAAATGAAATGAACAATGACAAAAGCAAAAATAAAATAAAAATAGAAATTTAAAATATGTTATATAATATATGAGAGAGGTGGGAAATATATTCAAGGGGGAAACTAAGGAACAGCAATCATTTAATAATAGTGTTTTAAAAATTAACATTTATTAATGATTATATGTGAATGTGCCAATTGATCCTAATAAGAAACCTATATAGTAGGTAATATTTTATAATTTTGATAATTATGTGTAATTATAAAAATTAGTCTTTTAATAAATAAAGAATTATATCTTATTCCCAATTTTCTCTTCCATTTCTCAAATTGAAGGATTTACTAAAGGGGGTAAAAACTCTTCCTAGAATCTTATAAAACTCTATAAGTTTTAAATTCCATCCTTGACTACGCTTGATCATTCACGATCAAAGAAGCAACCCACAGAGAATTTATTTTCAGGATGTTTGACATTTTGTTTGCATGGTTTCCAAAGTTAACCTTTCCCTTCAGATTACTCTTGGAACACAAAAACTGTCAATTCCTGCATGTGGCTCTTGGATGGCTGGTGCACACAGTAAGTTATTTTTTATTACTTGTCTGTTCTTGAGTCTCATTTATTTGTTCCTACTGTACTATTCTCATTCTTTTCTTGATATACCTCTGCAAAAAATTCTCTTTAGTTTCATAACACATCCAACAGACTTAGGAATGATGCTTCAGAAAATTCTTATCCTTATTTCTTAATACAGTGATAGCATTTTTGAGGTTGCTGATTGTCCAAAGTTTTCTTAATGTATCCTTTCCATTTAATTTATGGTGTACTAATGCTTAACATCTATCTAGCATCTATACTCATCCATTTCTTATCTATATAGCAGCTTTCAAGTTAAATAATTATTATTTCAATGAAAACCTCAAACACTAATTTGGTTTGCCTGAGAAAAAAATGAGCAAAGACACAAAACTAATGATCAGCAATTAGAATTCTCTTCTCTTTCCTTTGAGTTATATTCTTAAACAATATGTATGTATTGTCCTTTTGTGATATGTTTTCTAGATAGGCTCACAGACACTCAAGGGAGACCTTAAGTGGCAAGTAAAATTTTTCTGCTTATAGCTTTAAAATAAGTGAAAAGATAATGTGAATTTCCCAGTAATTTACACTGAGACTATATTGGATATATAAGAATAGATAAGATCACCAAATTGTGGGCTATAATGCAACTGGAAGAGAAGAAACCTTGTGAATTCTTCTGAGAAGTGATTGGAGAGTTAGAAAGAGCTTATAAAACATATCTGCTGCTGCTGCTGCTAAGTCGCATCAGTCGTGTCCAACACTGTGCGACCCCATAGACGGCAGCCCACCAGGCTCCCCCGTCCCTGGGATTCTCCAGGCAAAAACACTGGAATGGTTTGCCATTTCCTTCTCCAATACATGAAAGTGAAAGATGAAAGTGAAGTTGCTCAGTCGTGTCCGACTCTTCGAGACCCCATGGACTGCAGCCCACCAGGCTCCTCCATCCATGGGATTTTCCAGGCAAGAGTTCTGGAGTGGGTTGCCATTGCCTTCTCCTATAGAACATATCTACAGTTCTTTAATTATTCCAAAGTTGTTAATCTTTATCTCTCCACAAATTTTCAGTTTCTTTGAATATTATGGACCACAGAATCTGCCCTTTGAAATTTTAGTTTCTTTCAATATGAATATTGAACTTAATGAATTTTGAATACGAAGACTAGGAACATAGCCAGTCAAACTAAAAGAAATATAAAGTATCTATATCCATCTTCCACTGGAAACCAAATTACCCTCACCCATAGCCATTTAAATTATTTATGTGACTGTGACAGGATAACATTTATTAATATCCTCCTTTATCTGAGTCATCAAAGAGAATCCTGCACTTTAAGATGCACCTTCAGAGAAAAGGACTGCACTATGGGCACAGTCGAACAGATTGGTTAATTACACAGGCTCTGGTGCCAGACTCCCTGGTTTAGAGTCTGGCTCTGTTGCTTACCAGCTATGGGAACTTGGGCAATTTACTCAACCTCTGTATGCCTATAAACCAGGGATTATAAAGGAATTAATCCTACAGGGTTATTTTGAGAATGAAATGAATTAATATAGTAAACTGTATAGACTAGATACTGAAAGATACAAAACATTAAATAATACGCAGTGATTACAGATAGGGAGAAGGGGAAAGGCTTGGCAAAGAAGTTAACGTAATCTACAAAATAAATAACAGAGAAAGAGATAGAGGCAGAGGGAGCAGGAATTGAAGAAGACTGAAGATGAGGGGGAAATTTGGTGAATGATGAAATCTGAACAATGTGGGGTTCTCTGGAGCAGAAAAGCAGACAAAGGAGAGAGGTATGGAATGTCAGGATTGATCATGAATTATCCTCTCTTTAATATAATCTGAGAGCCATGAATAAAAAATGGGGCTGCTTTTTATTTATTGCTGGGAGAGGATTTGTGTAAATTGGATACTATTTTAGGACTAAGTCACATAAATCTTCACTTTTATAGGTTTTATTAAGTGTTCCTTCATTTTCTGTCTTTTCTGCCCAATCCTTCTGGTTATTGAGTTAAAATCATATTCCTAGACAGATATGAGTGAGGACAGAAATGCAAAGTTTATATTCCTGAGGTTCATGGTAGAGAGAGCGCATGAAGACAAGGGACATCTTAGCCCCCTCAAACTCATAAATGTCTAGCAAAGGGAATTTATAGGCAGGTTTTACCATGATCACTTTCATTACAAGAAAAGCATCAGGCTCACCTGAATCTGAGGATTCTGCCCCCTGCTTTTTCAATTGTTTACATTTGATACTGATTACCATAATTAGCAAAGAAAATAAATTTCAGAAAGGAGTGTAACTCTCATACAGTGCTTATGAAAACACAAGTTTTTATGGCTTTTGGGAAAATAAAATAACAACATATACCTTAAAATTAAAGTTCCACATATGCTTTGACCCATTGATCTGATATCTCGGATCAACCCTAGAACAGTAAGAGCTTATTAGATAAGAATCTAAACAGATATACATGCAAATAAATTAGAAACATATTTGTGTATTTTATAGAATGTCCTTGATGTATCATTAAGTGAAAAAAATTAATATCATTAAGTGAAAAACATTAATAGGAACTTCTATGATCCCATTAGGAGCAGAGAGATAAAACAACAAAACCTCTATTAAGATACAAGTATAACACTGAAACAGAAACAAAAATGAATCATATTATTAATATTAATATATTTAAAAATGAATATTCATTTGAAGGAATAATCAACAAAATGAAATGCAACCTACATAATGAGAAAAATAATGCAGTTCATATATAAGAGGTTAATACTAAAAATATAGAAATAATTTATATAATTAATAGCAAAACCCCAAATAACCTGATTGAAAAATGGGCAAAGGACCTGAATAGACATTTTTCCAATTTTGGAAATAGACATTTCCAAAAATGTCCAATGGACATTTTTCCAGTAGACATTTTTCATTCATTCCAATGAAATGAATATCATTTTCATAGATATTCAAATGACCAAGAGAAGAGATACATGAAAAGGTGTTCAACATTACTAATACTTAGGAAAACACAAATCAAAAGCACAATGATATATCACCGCATGCCTAATAGAATCGCTATCATCAAAAAAATATGAAATAGCAAATGCTAACAGGAATGCAGAGCAAAGAAAGTTCTTGTGCACCGTTGGAGGGGAAGTAAATTGGTATAGCTTTATGGAGGTTCCTCAAAAAATTTAAAATAGAACTACCATATGATCCAGCAATTCTACTTCTCAGCATATACTCAGATGAAATGAGAACACTGTTTTGAAGAAATATCCTCACCCCTATGTTCATTGCATCGTCATTTACAATAGCTAAGATATGGAAGCAACCCAGGTATATGAAAATACACATACACACACACAAACACACTGTGGAATACTGTTCAGCCATAAAAAGGAAATCCTGCCATTTGTGACAAGGATGGATCTTTAGAACATTATTCCAAGTAAAATAATTCAGATAGAGAAAGGCAAATACTATATGATTTCACTTATACGTAGAATCTTAAAAACCCCTAACTTACAAAAATAGAGATCATATTTGTGATTTTCAGAGGTATGGGGTAAGGGTGGAAGAACTGGATGAAGCTGGTCAAAAAGTACAATCTTCTTGTTATAACATGAATAAGTACTGGGGATGTAAGCACAATGTAATTACTGTATTTAATACTGCTATATTGTGTATTTGAAAACTGCTAAAAGAACTGATCCTAAAAGTTCTCATCACAAGAAAAAAATTATCTTTGTAACTATATAAGGTGATAGATGTTGTGGTAATCATTTCACAATATATGTATGTTACATCAGTATGCTGTATACTTTGTACAAGGCTCTATGTCAGTTATATCTCAATAAAACAACAAGGGAAAAAAAGAACAACAGTAAAAAAAGTACTTTCAAATCTTAAAGATGTAAATTAACACAAGGTGAAAGTTAATGAAAAATATTTTTAAAAGAAGCTAAGAAAGGAGGTGCAGATAATAATTATGCAAGAATATTGCAAACTGGGACTGTCCCAGGTAAAGAAGAATTTACAGTCAAACTTCTTATAATTCACCTAAGTTTGCATGAATATTCAAATCCCATATAATGACCCGGCCCACTGAATTTTAGTTTCTTTGAGCATTTCAGAGAATCATAATTGAGAATTGTTAAGAAGCTTAAATATTTTCTAGTTGAGTCACACAAATTTATAGAAAAGAAAATGAGTTATCCATTGCCACATAATTCTTTGGCACTAAAGTTATTTATAGAATCCTAGAATTTGACTCCCACTGCAGAATTCTTGGGCTTCCCTGGTGGCTCAGCTGGTAAAGAATCTGCCTGCAATGCAAAAGACACCAATTCAATTTCTGGGACAGGAAGATCTGCTGGAGAAGGGATAGGCTACCCACTCCAGTATTCCTGGGTTTCCCTGGTGGCTCAGCTGGTAAAGAATCTGCCTGCAATGCAAGAGACACCAATTCAATTTCTGGGACAGGAAGATCTGCTGGAGAAGGAATAGGCTACCCACTCCAGTATTCCTGGGTTTCCCTGGTGGCTCAGCTGGTAAAGAATCTGCCTGCAATGTGGGACACCTGGGTTCAATCCCTGGGTTGGGAAGATCCCCTGGAAAGGAAATGGCATTCTTTCTACTATAACAATTATATACACAGTACAAATACTAGCATTTTCCTATCCAATAGGTCAGGTTTTCTTGCAAATGGTGTTTCCACATCAGGACTCAAGTAAAAATGCTTTTGTTAGAAAGTCATAAAGATCAACCCAGAATAGAGTTCAATTATAAACTTGATTATGAAAATAGGACACCTGAGGTTTTATCGTGGCTTATCCATCCTTTTATAAAACCTACATTTTTCCATTTGCATGTGAATATTAAACTCTGATTTCAATAGTACAATCTACAAATACCAGTAGTCAGTTCACATGGTTCCTACTGACTCAGACAATGTATACTTATATTCTAAAAGTATCACAAGAATATACAAGCCAGGTGTCATGGAGACATGGGACTCTTCTGGAGACACTAACTGTAGCTCACTCAGGATCAATCTGGAGCAAGCTTCCAATGAGAAGCCTGTGGCTTGGGATGCCCAAAGTGTAAATGATTTAGTCTGGGTCCTAAGGGATCAGAGAAGGGAATAACATAATTTGGTGATCAGGAGTGCTACAGTTTTAAGTGGGTTAATCAGTGTAGGCCTGTTGAGAAGGTTACATTGTGGCATTTTAGGAGAGGTGATAGGAGATAAAGGAGAGGGTGGAGGATGTAGGCAATTCTCTGTGTCCTGTCATTTGACTTTGTGGGTGAGACTGTGGGTTCTAGAACCAGATGGGCTGGGTTTGAAATCTGAACCCACTGCTTTTAGACTGCGTCACTTCAGAAAACTTAAACCTTTGTGCCTAGTTGGCACCATCCATTAAATGCAGAATAATAATTTTCTTGCCTTTACAAGTTTTTGCCCAGATGAGATAATACTTGCAGCATACTTAGAATAATGCCTAAAATGTAGTAAGCAGAGATTATATACTAGCTATCACTATTACTGGGGTTCCCTGGTGGCTTGCCTTCAGTACCAATCTTAGGTCAAGCAACATGCCAGAGATGAGGACTGAGAAGGCTGGTATTTGGGCTGCTTTCTCAGATTAACTGAGAAAGCTGGAATCAAGGTTGCTAGGAGAAATATCAACAACCTCAGATATGCAGATGACACCACCCTAAGGCAGAAAGCGAAGAAGAACTAAAGAGCCTCTTGATGAAAGGGAAAGAGGAGAGTGAAAAAGTTGGCTTAAAGCTTAACATTCAGAAAACGAAGATCATGGCATCTGGTCCCATCACTTCATGGCAAATAGATGGGGAAACAGTGGAAACATTGACAGACTTAATTTTTTAGGCTCCAAAATCACTGCAGATGGTGATTGCAGCCATGAAATTAAAAGATGCCTGCTCCTTGGAAGAAGAGTTATGACCAACTCAGAAAGCATATTCAAAAGCAGAGACATTACTTTGCCAACAAAGGTCCATCTAGTCAAGGCTATGGTTTTTCCTGTGGTCATGTATGGATGTGAAATTTGGACTATAAAGAAAGCTGAGTGCCAAAGAATTGATGCTTTTGAACTGTGGTGTTGCAGAAGACCCTTGAGAGTCCCTTGGATTGCAAGGAGATTCAACCAGTCCATCCTAAAGGAGACCAGTCCTGAATATTCATTGGAAGGACTGATGTTGAAGCTGGAACTCCAATACTTTGGCCACCTGATGCCAAGAACGGAGTCATTTGAAAAGACCCTGATGCTGGGAAACATTGAGGAAAAGGGGATGAGACAGGATGAAATGGTCCATCCTGACTCAATGGACATGAGTTTGAGTGAACTCCGGGAGTTCGTGATGAACAGGGAGGCCTGGCATGGTGCAGTCCATGGAGTCCTAAAGAGTCTGACATGACAGCGACTGAACTGAACTGAACTCAGTCTAACAGCCTTCAGTGCCACATCATCTCCATCATGATTTTTACGACAGGAAAATTAAAAAAGTCAAAGCCTATTTTCCCTTCCTTCTTCTTTATTTTTGATGGGTTCCTAAACTGAGAGATACAAAAACTTTCCTCTGTATTTGCCATTTATCAGTTGAGAGACCTAAGAAGGGAAAAGTATTTATTTATGTCAAGGATATTTGTGTGATATAGCTTCTCTTAGTGATGACAAACTCCTTGATGTTGGAATTCAGCTATCTTGGTATTTTTCACAGTACCCAGGGTAATTCTTTGCCCACAGTGGCAGATTAATGTATACACATGTCAAATGATCAAATCATTGAATAAAACGCAACAGGGAGCAAGGCTTGCCAAGCATGATTTGGGTAATTCAAAAAAATGCATTGAGACAAATCTAAATTATCAGCAAGAGAGAGTGAAACCATCTGGAAAGAGGGAACTGAGTCATTAGCCTAAAACAAGAAGGGTGCCTGGAGTGAGACGGGAATAAAGCAAAAATAGTAGAGAAACAGAATAAAAAGAGACAGGGAAGATAAGAAGATGGAAAACAGGTATGAGAGGCAGTCACAGAGTTTTATAGGAAAATAAAAGCAGTGGTTTGAAACAACCGGGTTTTTGGCAACCAGAAACAGATGATAACAGGCGTGACAACCATGACGCTGCGATGAATGTCTGTTCACAGACTATTTGTGATTCACTGATGCAGCTATTTGACAAGAGACTTGAAAAACTCCTTGAAAGAAAATTGAGGATATTGTGCATATAAGACATTTTTATGGTTCCTCATGATTATTTACTTTTTTCTAATAACAAAAAACTATTCTAAACTATGGCAATAATCTCCCTTCAAATTTTTGTGCAAATTGTTTTATTCTATATAAAAAGCACATCAGATCAGAAATGTGTGGAGGGGAGGCTTCTCAGCATTCCGTTTTATAGCCCTAAAGCTAATTCCACTTCTATGCCAAGTAGATGTTGGAAATTTTCCGTTGACTATTACACAAATTTCAAAAAGCCAAACCATTGAGTCAGAGAATAGTTTATGGCCCATTAACAATACATTGACTCCTCAGAACTGTAAACACGGCCTTATGGATCTTAATGTAATTGTTTAGGATGAGTGTGTTGGCAAGAAGCATTAGAGTCTGTTAACACAGTCTGGAAGGCAACGTGTTTTAAGCAAATCTGCAAAATGTTACCAACTCATTAAGCTAAGAGCTTTATGGCTCCGTGTTCTGAAATGATTCTGTGAGACACTTCCGAACGAGGCTGTATATCCATTTCTGGTTCTGCTGTGATTGATGTGTGTATAAAAGGGGCTGACTACATTTCTCACTGCATTATGCTGATGCTGTTTCAACAGGAATTTTGCCTTTTTTTCTTAAACCTTATTCTTTTATTCTGTTATACAACTAAAAGAGTACAGAGAAGTACTTATATATATTCTATGGAATAGATTTTGCTGTATTTAAATAGAATGTAGGGAATGCAAAGGCTTTTACAAGGCCGTGTTCTACAGATGCAGTACTACTGCCAACGCATCCCCCTCTCCTGGATGCTCCTTTAAAGTTCACTTTACTGCAGACACTGGGAATTGGAAGGGATTTAGATATCATACAGTCCAACTTTGTACTTATGGAACCAAGAATTTCTAGAGCATCCCTGTTGGGATAGGCTAAAATTCCGTACATTTCAGGGGAAGCAGTCTAGATTCAGTGAAAGTGTTTTCAGTTGCAGACAGAAGAAACAACTCAAACAAGCGGAATTAGCTCTCAAGACTGAAAAATTCAGCAGTGTTTCTCATTTACAGCATGGGTAGTTTGAAGGTTTCAAACGATATTATCATCTTTCTTCACTTCTTCATCTTGCTTCCTTTTTTTCAGATGAATTTCTTTGCTGAGATGTCTTTGTGGTACCACAAGGATTATATCATAATATCTCCATGGCTAGAACAAAGAGTTCTGTTTCTAATAGTTTGAGTCCAAGTTCTAGGTTTGAGTATAGTAGACTAACTTGCATCACAGACCCACCTTTAAGCCAAACACTGGGCTCAGGGAGGAAGGAAGAGACGGAGTCCCCAAGTTAGGTCATGTACTTACACAAGTAGCTATCAAACCAGGATTTGGTAATTTTATTGAGCTGACCTGGATTACTTTTAATTGTCTTCTTTCTCTCATTCTCAACAACATAATGAGGCACAATTCTTTCTCCTACATCTTCAGTCAATTCCCTTTCTTCTACTGACATTGATACTTGTTTCAAATAGTCATTAAGGCTTTCCCTAGGACGACAGTTATAGACATCTCGTTGTCTCTAGTCTTCTCCTCTCCATTTTTTTTGTGTGTTGTTGCCACAGTGATCAACTTTAAACACATATTTAAATCTCTACTGCCTCACACCAACTCATTCACCTGCTCCATTAAGATCTATCCATTCCTTTTCCATCTCAAATTCTTTCTAAAAGTTGAGCTCAATAATTTTCTCTCCTATTATCCCATACTTTTCTCTACTTTCATTATATAGTCTGTCTTTATATTAGGTCTTAGATGCTGGTGTCCTCTGTTAGATTATGAGTAGTTATAAGGCATGAACCATATTTTTTCCATCTTTGCATTCACATAAGTACTGAGAATGAGGTCTTGCCCAAAGTAAGATTTTTATAAATGCTAGTCAAATTTAATGAATGAGGTGCTGAACTGTCCAATATAAACAATAAGTGTTTTAAGAGTCTTATCTAGGCCAAAATACTTAAGGAAAGACACATATATTACTATGTAAGATTTTGCAATCTTATTAAGTAGGAGCCAAAATTAAGTTTCAGCACTTGGTCAATATCAGGAGACAGCGTTCCATGGATCTCTTGTATTTCTGTGAATCTCACAAATGAAAAGCTACTTTTATTGTTATCTGTCTTTTCAAAGATGTTTCTAATGAAAACATATGATCATGGAACACAGATCCAATATCTTCCTCTAGAGCAAAATGTGTATTTCCCTATGTGACAGTGAAAGTTACTCAGTCATGTCAGACTCTTTGTGACCCCATGGACTATACAGTCCATGGAATTCTCCAGGCCAGAATACTGGAGTGGATAGCCTTTCCCATCTCCAGGGGATCTTCCCAACCCAGGGATCAAACCCAGGTCTCCTGCATTGCAGGCAGGTTCTTTACCAGCTGAGCCACCAGGGAAGCCCAATTTCCCTATAGTCTGTTATGAAAGGTTCGTTTCCTAGGCTAAAGGTTTCTGCCCTATGAGACAACCTGCTACACGTACAGGTGAACTTCCCTGAAGGCTCGGAC
Source organism: Capra hircus (assembly GCF_001704415.2). Classification (NCBI taxonomy): domain Eukaryota; kingdom Metazoa; phylum Chordata; class Mammalia; order Artiodactyla; family Bovidae; genus Capra; species Capra hircus. The sequence continues at coordinate 23,988,259 of NC_030814.1, forward strand.
AGTAAAGAATCCACCAGCAGGAGACCAGGTTTGATCCCTGGGTTGGGAACATCCCTTGGAGAAGGGAATGGTTATCCTCTCCAGTGTTCTTGCTTGCAAATTCCATGGACGGAGGAGCCTGGTGGGCCACAGTCCATGGGATCACAGAGTTGGACACAACTCAGTGACTAACACACAGATACATGCACACACACACACATACGTGCCAGTAGCACCTGACTTGGCCCTTTTCACAGAATCCGGTCAGAACTGGGACTCAGAAAACTAATGTAAGGAGAAGGTGCTATTCTGACTACTGCTGCTGTCAAGTTACAATCCCTTTGCTCTTTGCTCAGGTGTCTCATGCTTTCTGCCAGCTTTCATGAAATGCATGCAGGCTAACTTATTAATTTACAAGTAAGGAAAACCTCTGGACCTTCACAGTTATTAACAATCTGGGCTAAAATAGGTTCTAGTTTCTAGATGTTCTTACTTACTTATGAGACTTTGGTTTTTACAATGGTATACTGCAGCAATGATATCCCAACAATGTTATACCACCGACAAATTGTAGTTGTGGTCTTATATGACTTCATTGGCTATTTTAAACATCTAGGAGAAGATATCTAGAGAAACAATATTTTGTTTATAAAATCCATAAAGATAGCAAGAAGCAGTACATTGACAAACTATAGCTACATTTGTTGATCACTTATCATGTACCAAATATGTTAATTAATTAATTTTATTGTGTGTTCTATATATCAGTGAATAAATATGACTACTACCCAAGGAAATCAATCCTGATATTCATTGGAAAGACTGGTGCTGAAGCTGAAGCTCCAAAACTTTGGCCACCTCATGTGAAGAGCTGACTCATTAGAAAAGACCCTGATGCTGAGAAAGATTGAAGGCAAGAGGAGGAGGGGATGTCAGAGGATGAAATGGTTGGATGGTATCACTGACTCAATGGACATGAGTTTGAGCAAACTCTGGGAGATGACGAAGGACAGGGAAGCCTGGCGTGCTGCAGTCCGTGGGGTCACAAAGAGTTGGACACAACTGAGTGACTGAGCAACAACTACCCACTTGTATAAATAAAAACTCTGCATGCTTCCCTGACTTGTCACTCTCATTTTCTTCTAGACATAATTAGACTTATATATCTAGAAATCTATTATCTTATGAGTTTTTCTGCTCCTTTCCACAGCCAGTACTTCTACTGTAACCTCTCCCTCCAGTCAATGAAGTACCCTAAATCTTCTCTCTCCTTCCCATCTTGTGATCCCCACCATCAATTCTGTAGGCTGAACCAGAGTCAACATTTCAAAATGGAAATATGACCAAATTACTTTCTTAAAAAACCTATCACTGACTCCCATTGACATTTAGATATAACCTATACTCATAAATGCTGTGAAAGTGCTGCACTCAATATGCCAACAAATTTGGAAAACTCAGCAGGGGCCACAGGACTGGAAAAGGTCAGTTTTCATTCCAATTCCAAAGAAAGGCAATGCTAAAGAATGCTCAAACTACCGCACAATTGCACTCATCTCACACGCTAGTAAAGTCATGCTGAAAATTCTCCAAGCCAGGTTTCAGCAATATGTGAACCGTGAACTTCCAGATGTTCAAGCTGGTTTTAGAAAAGGCATAGGAACCAGAGATCAAATTGCCAACATCCGCTGGATCACGGAAAAAGCAAGAGAGTTCCAGAAAAACATCTATTTCTGCTTTATTGACTATGCCAAAGCCTTTGACTGTGTGGATCACAATCAACTGTGGAAAATTATGAAAGAGATGGGAATCCCAGACCACCTGACCTGCCTCTTAAGAAATCTGTATGCAGGTCAGGAAGCAACAGTTAGAACTGGACATGGAACAGCAGACTGGTTCCAAATAGGAAAAGGAGTAAGTCAAGGCAGTGTATTGTCACCCTGCTTATTTAACTTCTATGCAGAGTACATCATGAGAAATGCTGGGCTGGAAGAAGCACAAGCTGGAATCAAGATTGCCGGGAGAAATATCAGTAACCTCAGATATGCAGATGATGCCACTCTTATGGCAGAAAGTGAAGAGGAACTAAAAAGCCTCTTGATGAAAGATAAAGAGGAGAGTGAAAAAGTTGGCTTAAAGCTCAACATTCAGAAAACAAAGATCATGGCATCTGGTCCCATCACTTCATGGCATATAATGGGGAAACAGTGGAAACAGTGTCAGACTTTATTTTTTTCCAAAATCATTGCAGATGGTGACTGCAGCCATGAAATTAAAAGACACTTACTCCTTGAAAGAAAAGTTATGACCAACCTAGATAGCATATTCAAAAGCAGAGACATTACTTTGCCAACAAAGGTCCATCTAGTCAAGGCTATGGTTTTCCCAGTGGTCATGTGTGGATGTGAGAGTTGGACTGTGAAGAGAGTTGAGCGCCGAATAATTGATGCTTTTGAACCGTGGTGTTGGAGAAGACTCTTGAGAGTCCCTTGGACTGCAAGGAGATCCAACTAGTCCATTCTGAAGGAGATCAGCCCTGGGTGTTGTTTGGAAGGAATGATGCTAAAGCTGAAACTCCAGTACTCTGGCCACCTCAAGCAAAGAGTTGACTCATTGGAAAAGACTGATGCTGGGAGGGATTGGGGGCAGGAGGAGAAGGGGACGACCGAGGATGAGATGGCTGGATGGCATCTCCGACTCAATGGGCATGAGTTTGAGTGAACTCCGGGAGATGGTGATGGACAGGGAGGCCTGGCGTGCTGCGATTCATGGGGTCGCAAAGAGTCAAACACAACTGAGTGACTGAACTGAACTGAACTGATACTCCTAAATGACAGTGGTGTCTCTAGAGGACAGCAGATTAAATAAGATAGAAATGTATTTCTCTCCCAGATACCTGCTGAACAATAAACCATCAAGTGTTGATTTGCTCCTTGAAGTTATCATGAAATCTATGCTTCTCAACGGAGAAGGCAATGGCACCCCACTCCAGTACTCTTGCCTGGAAAATCCCATGGATGGAGGAGCCTGGTAGGCTGCAGTCCATGGGGTCGCTAAGAGTCAGGCACAACTGAGCGACTTGTCTTTCACGTTTCACTTTCATGCACTGGAGAAGGAAATGGCAACCCATTCCAGTGTTCTTGCCTGGAGAATCCCAGGGTCGGAGAACCATGTGGGCTGCCGTCTATGGGGTCACACAGAGTCGGACACGACTGAAGTGACTTAGCAGTAGCAGTAGCAGTAGCATGCTCCTCAAAACTTGTTGCTTTACAACCCCTAACGTTGTCCCTCATCCTCAGAGTCTAAGATGGCTACATAGCAAAATTATGTTCTAAGAGATAAGGAATGGGGAAAGGGATGGATATCTTTTCTCTATAAATAGATAACTAGAAATTTGTTCAGATCTTTTCTGCTTATATTCTATCAGTCAGAATTTAGTCCTATGTCTACACCCAGCTGCAAGGGATGCTTAGAAATATAGTTTTTAATCTGAAAGACTATATGCCCAGCTGAAAATCAGGGGTTTAGTTATTACAAAGTGAATGGTGGATGACCATTAGATTTTTAAATCTCACTTCCTCAATTGGACTATGAGCTTCCTAATGACTAAAACTATGCCTCAGTTCAAATTCCAACATTTTTAAAATGCTTGCATATAATAGTTGACTAAAAATAGCTGTGTGAAAAAATGAATGAGTGTTATGTTCATGACAACACTACAAATGTGAACATTAACATCTACCTTTTAGATATGAAGAAGCTTGACTCATGAGATTTGATAAATTGATCAGCACAGAGATAACCTGAAGAGGAATAAAGCTTAGATCTTGAATCCAGGCACTTTTTACTCCACTCCACTCCATTGGTATCTCTTTCAGTTTGATAAAGTTTCAAGAACACTTCAAAATAATCATGATTTACTACAGTTGTATAATTTTGAATAAACTAGTTTTCTTAGTCTCCTCTCTCCCCATGAAAATATAGAGTGGAAAGCTTTTGAGGGACATACGAATGCTATTAGGCTGGTGCAAATGTAATTGTGATTTCAGACCATGAATTTTAAATCATTATAGCTAGGTTCAAGCACATCTTTACTAATCAAAATAGGAACCATTACAATCAACAATTTTTTGCCAATGAGAAGTGTTTGTTTATTCCTGTAACATAAAAATATGTGTCTTGGGATTTGACAAACTCTTGGGAGGGATTTTCTGCCTCTTGTTCATTGTGGAAGCATTTTCCCCACAAAAAGTTGATGAGATGTTTGAATAATTGGTAGTCAATTGGCGATAGGTCAAATGACTATGGTGGATAACGCAAAACTTCATAGCCCAGTTTGCTCAACTTTTCAAGCATTGGTTTTGCAATGTGGGGTCAGGTCAGGTGTTGTCGTAAAGAAGAATTTGGCCCTTTCTGTTGGCCAATGCTGGATGCAGGCATTGCAGTTTTTAGTGCATCTCATTAATTTGCTGAAAATACTTCTCAGATGTAATGATTTATCCAGATTCAGGAAGTAGTAGTGGATAAGACATGCAGCAGACTGCCAAATGATCATGACCTTTTTTTGGTGCAAGCTTGGCTTTGGGAAGTGCTTTGGAGTTTTTTCTTGGTACAACTACTGAGCTGGTCATTGCCAATTATCATATAAAATCCACTTTTCATCCCATGTCACAATCCATTTGAGAACTGGTTCATTGTTATTGCATAAAATGAGAAGACAACACTTCAAAACAATTCTTTTTTTGATTTTTCAGTCAGCTTGTGAAGCACCCACTTATTGAGCTTCTTCACCTTTCCATTTTCTTCAAGGGTTGCACTCAATGTGCCAGCAAATTTGGAAAACTCAAAAGTACCATAGGACTGGAAAAAGTCAGTTTTGATTCCAGTCCCAAAGAAGGGCAATGCCAAAAAATGTTCAGACTACCACATAATTGCACCCATTTCACATGCTAGCAAAGTGATGCTCAAAATCCTTCAAGCTAGGCTTCAACAGTACACGAACCAAGAACTTCCAGATGTACAAACTGGATTTAGAAAAGGCAGAGGCACCAGAGATCAAATTGTTAACATTTGTTGAATCATAGAAAAAGCAAGGGAATTCAAGAAAAGCATCTGTTTCATTGACTTTGCTAAAGCCTTTGACTGTGTGGATCACAACAAACTGGAAAATTCTTGAAGAGATAGGAATACCACACCACCTTACCTGTCTCCTGAGAAACTTAAATGCATGCCAAGAAGCAAAGTTAGAACAGAGCATGGAACAATTGACTGGTTGAAAACTGGGAAAGGAGTTTGACAAGGCTGTATATTGTCACCCTGCTTATTTAACTTCTATGCAGAATGTATCATATGAAATACTGGACTGGATGATTCACAAGCTCGAATCAAGTTTTCCAGGAGAAATATCTATAACCTCAGATATACAGATGACACCACTCTAATGGCAGAAAATGAAGAGAAACTAAAGAGCCTCTTGATGAGGGTGAAAGAGGAGAGTTTAAAAGCTGGTTTAAAATTCAACATTCAAAAAACTAAGATCATGGCAGCTGGTTTCACCACTTCATGGCAAATAGGTGGGGGAAAGTAGAAACAGTGACAGATTTTATTTTCTTGGGCTACAAAATCACTGTGGATTATGACTGCAGCTAAGAAATTAAAAGATGTTTATTCCTTGGAAGAAAAGCTATGACAAACCTAAACAGTGTATTAAAAAGCAAAGGCATCACTTTGATAACAAATGTCTGTAGAGTCAAATCTATGTTTTTTCCAATATTCATATATGGATGTGAGAGTTGGATCATAAAGAAGGCTGAGAGCTGAAGAATTGATACTTCTGAATTATGGTGCTGGAGAAGACTTTTGAGAGTTCTTTGGATTGCAAAGAGATCAAACCAGTCGATCCTAAAGGAAATCAACCCTGAATATTCATTGGAAGGGCTGATGATAAAGGTGAAGCTCCAATAGTTTTGCCACCTGATGCAAAGAGCCAACACATTGGAAGAGCCCCTGCTGCAGGGAAAGACTGAGGACAGGAGGAGGAGAAGGTGACAGAGGATGAGATGGTTGGACGGCATTACCAACACAATGGACATGAGTTCAAGCAAACTCTGCAAGAGAGTAAAGGACAGAGAAGCCTGGTGTGCTTCAGTTCATGGGGTCACAGAGTTGGACAAAACTCAGTGACTGAACATTTGATTCAAATGCCAAACAACCATACGATGTTTGACATTTAGTTCTTTGGCAACTTCTTATGTTGTTGTAAGAGGATCAGCTTTGATGATGCTCTCAGTTGGTCTTTGTCAACTTTCAATGGCCCTCATCTTCAAGGCTCTTGTTTCCTTTGCAAAATCTCTTGATCCGCCACTGGCCCTGTAGATTTGTTAGCAGTTCCTAGGCCAACTGCATTGTTGATCCTTTGAGTTTTCTCTACTGCTTTATGACCCATTTTGAACTCAAATAAGAAAATTGCTCAAATTTGATTTTTTCCCAACCTTAGTTCCATAGTCTAAAATATAAAATACACAGCAAGTAATGTCATTATCAAAAAAAAAAGAAACATGCATTAAAATGATGTATAACATAACCACATTTATTGTTAAATAAATGTGATTTATCAATTGGCAAAGTTCGACAACGCAAAACCACAATTACTTTTGCACCAACTTGATAACATTCTCTGATTATAAGAAATATAATCATGTAGAAATTTAATTAAGAGAAAAATAAGTTTTATTTTTTTTAATTTTTATCGAATTATTTTCAAGTGGCTGGACACATCTGTATCTCTGTGTCTTTTAATCAAGTTTAATTTTAGTTGACATTTTTATACTGTATTGAATGTTTAATACTATTTGTAGTATTTGTGAAATCAGAAGGAGTATGAATAAATATATAAAAATATTTTCAAGCATTTCTTCAGGATAGTATTTGCTGTTGGTATCCTTAAGTGGTTGATCATAGCAAGGGCTCTTTCTAATCTTTGCTGAGAGGTTATGCTCTCAGAAGTAATCCTGGATATATTTTTACGAAGAAGCATTATGCTCTGATTATAAAAATGATGGTACAATTTTAAAAATTAATACTTGATATGTAATACCTGGTTAAAAATGGTGGTAGTAGGTTTAAGCATAAGGGAAATCCTAGATATTCATTACTTTTTATTCTTTTTAAAAATATTTTACTTGAAATACCTGCTATCGATTGTTTTCCTCCATTATTTCTATAGAAACATGGAATCATAAAACTGAAATTCCAACTACATCTAGTTAAAATATTTATGATATATATCTATCTTCAAAATGGAAGTATGAAGCTTGGGTAGAAGGATGTAAATGAAATTACATCTTGGAAAAGAACTTGTAACTTATTGAACTTTGAAGAATGTATCTTGTGCAAGAGAGGGTACATGTTTCCACTGAACCTGAGGTTATAGAGAATAGTGTTTTTATATCTATTCTTCCAATTGTGAAAACAGCCCATGGCATGTAATATATTGACTTTGGCATCTTCTGTACACCTAGATTTACCAATACAGTTATTTGAAATTAAATTGACTTTCTTTGAAATGTTTAATTGGAATCTTAGAATTGCTGAGCAGACACACAGGCCGATTGATTGCCTGTCTCCCAAAGAGCACCTCTTGGCCACAGACCTCTAAAGTGTTAATTGCTTTACTGCCCAAAACACTAAACACCGAAAGTTGTGAATTGACTTGATGCCTAACTCATTTATTCATTTACAATATATTTACATCACACATTATTACGCAACCATCACAGATGCCCTGGTGTTCAATTCAGAATGTCTGCCTTAATTAATTAGTCCCAATATTTAGCTTAAGGTTAAATGACTTTTTTTTCCCCAAACTCTTCGAAATCTGGAAAGTAGGGGTGATGGCAGTCAATAGTGATATATGTTGAGTATAAGCCCTGGGAGCAATGCTGACAATAAAGGTTTTGAGCCTAATTCGGGAGATATTTGTATTTTTCTCACTTCTAGACTTTCCTTTGTCCTTCTAGATATTGTGGATTGGGCAAGAGCACAGCATAATACATAATCACTTTTGAAAACTGACCAGGCATTCTGAGCTCTAAAACAAGATGTTGAGTTTTACATCATTGAAAGGTTATTTGAGAGCTTATTTATATATTTACTTATTGAAAGTGGATAAAATGCAGGATATAACATCTACCACAGAATTCCTAATCAAATGGAAAAGTATCTCACAAAAGGAAAAATGTATGGGAAGCAGTCACAGTGGATTCTTCAATTATGCCAGTTAGAAATAAGATCTTCCTTTACAAAAAAAAAGATAGGAAAAATAGATGTCTACTTTTATTTTTACTATCTACTAATCTCAAAAGCAAAAGCCAGTGTAATGGTTTATGAGATAAGGACACTTGAGGCATGATGAGTTCATTTGGCTGGCTTATCACTTTAAATACCTGCTCTCTATACACTTTATACATTGTTATGTTTGTTTACCTGTCAATCAGGGGAAACTGGTTTCATTTATTTTTCAATATTGAGCATAAAATGAAATTACCAATCAAATTTCAAATACCTAGCAAATCAGAGGGATCTCCATTCGGCTCCAACCTTGAGCTTATTGTGCATGTATGCTAAGTTGCTTCAGTTGTATCCGACTCTTTGTGACCCTAGGGACCATATCCCACCAGGCTCTTCTGTCCACGGAATTCTCCAGGCAAGAATACTGGAGTGGGTTGCCATTCTTCCTCGAAGGGATCTTCCCAACCCAGGGACTGAGCCCATGTCTCTTTCATCTTCTGCATTGGCAGGTGGGTTCTTCACCACTAGCATCATCTGGGAAGCCCCTAGACCTTATTACCTCTACTACTTACTCCAATGTACTCTCTGATAAAACCAAATAGAACCATTCACTCATCTGTAGTTATCTCAAGTTTATTCACTTCTATGTCTTTGTCAATGCTAGTCTGCTATTTAGGAAAATATTTTTTCTAACTTTCCAGAACAAAAAATTTTAAGGATCTTTGAACTCCCCTTCTAATGTCTCTTCTTTTTCATCACTGATCTGTGTTCGGAAAGAGGAACTATGTAAGTAAGTTCAGAAGAACATTATTCTTCCTGTTCTGCAGGGGAGTTTTAGAGCAGAGGTAGAACAGTTGTGAGGCTCTATCAATGGTCTAAGAAAGAGATAATAACTTGGCTCAGAGTAAAATAATGGAAAAGGAAAGAAATAGGCATATTATACATACAGAGTTTGGAAAGAAAGTGAAAGTTGCTCAGTCGTGTTGACTCTTTGTAACCCCATGGACTATACAGTCCCTGGACTTCTCCAGGCTAGAATACTGGAGTGGGTAGCCATTCCCTTTTCCAGGGGATCTTCCCAACCCAGGGATCAAACCCAGGTCTCTCGCATTGCAGGTGGATTCTTTACCAGCTGAGCCACAAGGGAAGCCCAAGAATACTGATATGGGTAGCCTATCCCTTCTCCAGGGGATCTTCCTGACCCAGGAATTGAACCTGGATCTCCTGCACTGCAGGCAGATTCTTTACTAACTGAGCTATCAGGGAAGCCCAGGCCCATTGTGATTCATGAGTAAGGCCAACTGATTCCAAAATGAGTAATATCAATTGGGCTTACCCATGAATTGGAGGTAGACATGAATAAATAGGAGGAATCAAACAAATTCTATCTCTCTTTCTTTATTTTTGGCTTGAGCCAAAAGAGAATTGCTAGGAAAGACAATATTTTATGGTAAAAGTCAAGAAATCATTTAAGGCCCTATTAAGTTTGAAATGTCTATTAGAGATTCAGATCAGTGGAACAGGAAGGCAACTGGGTATGAGCTGGGATCTCCGAGGAGAGAGCCAAAGCTTGAATTATAAATAAGGGAATCAATCATATGTAAATAATTTAGGAGAAATATGTAGAGAGGACTCTGAAAAGTCCTGAAGAGAAAGAAGAAAGAAGTTCGGTTTTGCAGAGGAAGGAGTGATTGCTAACTACTGCCTAATGGGCTGAGAGGCTAAGAAAACATGGAAAAATAGTCACTAATTTTGGCAACATAGAAATCATCTGGTATTGAACAGGGAATGTGGGGAGTGGAAGCAAGATTCTAACAGAAATATGACTTGAAGATCAGAAAATGAGGAAAAAATTAAGTTTATACAGAAAATCTGAAAAATTGGCAGAAGTTAGTGGACACTGTTGTACTGAGGGAGATTTCTCTTTTATAATATTGATAAGCAGCATATATTAATAGAAATGATTCAGTCAAGGGGAAGATCAATGATGCAAGGGGAAAGGAGTCAAGGCAGCATGGCGTCCGAAAAGACTCTAAGAATTTACCCAAGGATAAGAAAGGAGGTAAGTAAGACTTAGACAGGAGGAAAGACAGTCTTCCATTTTACTGTGAAGAAAAGATGCATATGCTTTTACAGCATAGACTTGGCAGAAGGAATGAGAGATATCTAGAATCCAATAACTTCATCGTCAATGAAGTACTAGTTTCAGTGTGAGAAGTGCAGAAAGCAGACCCCAAGACTGGAGGAGAGAGAATTTACGTAAGAATTGTCTCTGAAATTGGGAAAGTGAGCTTATCACAGAAGCAGAAAATTTCAAGGGGCAACACTCTGTGCTCTATTGAGATTTGAAACAGAAACCTCTCCATTTGATTCTGTGATTTTCTTCATTTACATTCAACTGCATCAGGAAAGATGCAGAAGAAATCAGATTACTTTTAACTTTACATTACAGTTAACTACTTATATATCTTTTATTTATATAATAAAGTAATAAAGAAACAATATGGAAAACAACATAAAATTCCCATCTGTACTCCCCAAAGCACTCAGCACATTGTAATCCTTTAGTAAATTTACCAAAACATTTTGGAATGAATAAACAGTTTCCTTGCTGTCTTTATAAATTTGGTAAGTTTTTTTTTTTTAAATTTTGAAAAGTGAACTACCATTATTAATAATGATAAAGAAATGTAAAACAGAAATGTCAGATTTTGAAAATAAAGTACAATGGTTTTCTTTTTTTTTTTTACATTCATGTCTTTCAAGAAGCTTAGAGAACATATCGTATTGAATCTTCCAAAATAATATCCCAAAGTAAAGAAGAGCAAGAGTGGCTGAGAGGTAAAAAAAAAAGTAGAGATGCAGAACATTTTAGCAAAGTCTCACTGGACTGTGGGTGCTGAGGCAGTAACCTAATACTCAGTGGTGGCTTGGGTTTCTTGCTAGTAATGCCAAACTGAATCATAAAGAGCTGAAACTGTAATGTTTGCTTTTCAAACATATGTGACCTAAAGTTAACCTTGATGTGGAAAATGTTTGCATATTAGCAGAAACCCTAACACTTAAAAGTAAATTGCTATTCAATTTTTAGTGTAACTTTTAGTTAAAATATTAAAACCATAGTAAGCATAATGGTCTCAAGAAAACATATTTTCCAGACTTATTGTTTTAAAACAAAAATATGTATATATATATTCACTGTAGACACCATAGAAAACATAGAACTCTGACCTGTTACTTTGGGAAATGAAATATGGAAGTTGTTATGTTTGCTTTTAATTTGCCATAAAGCAATCCAGGTGAGTGACAGTGTCCTCAAACATTCATATACTTGACAGTTTGTCTTTATATGAAAAAAAAATGAGCTAAAATAAAAGCTCCAAAATTGAATGATGAATGGAAAAAAGAAACCTGCTGAGAAATATTTGGGGGAAGTATTTGGTTTTTCTTTCTTCCATTGGTGTTGGAGAAGACTCTTGAGAGTCCCTTGGACTGCAAGGAGATCCAACCAGTCCATTCTGAAGGAGGTCAGCCATGGGATTTCTTTGGAGGGAATGATGCTGAAGCTGAAACTCCAGTACTTTGGCCACCTCATGCGAAGAGTTGACTCATTGGAAAAGACTTTGATACTGGGAGGGATTGGGGGCAGGAGGAGAAGGGGACGACCGAGGATGAGATGGCTGGCTGGCTGGCATCACTGACTTGATGGACGTGAGTCTGAGTGAACTCCGGGAGTTGGTGATGTACAGGGAGGCTTGGCGTGCTGCGGTTCATGGGGTCGCAAAGAGTAGGACACGACTGAGCGACTGAAATGAACTGATTTTCATGGCCACAGGGAAATAGAATACATTAAGTAATTAACTTTGATCCTGTTAAAGAAAACTTCAAAGAGAGAAATTTGCAGCCAAGTAGATGGATCTAGAGATTATAATACTAAGTGAAGTCAGAGAAAGACAAATATTACATGATATTACTGATATGTCAAAAATAAAAAGCAATAAAAATGAACTTATTTACAAACGGAAATGGACCCACAGACTTAGAAAGCAACCTTGTAGCTACCAAAGGGGAAATGTGTGGGAAGGGATAAACTGGAAGTATGGGATTAACAGATATATACTACTGTACATAAAATAGATAAACAACGAGGATTTACTGTTTATCACAGGGAAATATACTCAGTATTTTATAATAAAGTATAATGGAAAGAATAGAAGAAAGAACATAGATATATAAAAATGTATATGAATAACTGAATCATTTTTTTTGTACACCTGAAACATCAATCAACCATTTTTCAATATAAATAAATATATAAAATTTAAATGTAGAAAAAGAATTTCTTTGCTTATGAAAATATCAGTTGAGTTCTTATATATGCAACACAAACCAAACACCATCATTCATTCAATGTATATTTACCGAGTACCCATCATGTTACTGGCAATATTATGGAGATGTAAGAATATATAAAAAACAAAAGGTTATATAAAGATAATGACCAATAATGTTTAGATTGCATAGTCTATTTGGATCTTCTGTTTATTTTTAAATTGAGTTATTTGATTTTCTGCTGTTGAATTTTATGAGTTCTTTGTATATTTTAAATGTTAACCCTTCAGATGTGTTTTTTCCTGCATCTATTGTGACTCTTTAGTACTTTTATTCTTCAATTTGCTAATGTGGTATGTCACACTGATTGATTTGCAGCTACTGAAGCATCCTTGTGTTCCTGGGATAAATGCCACTTGATTATGGTGTATGATCCCCTTAAAATATTACTGAATTCTGTTTGCTAGTATTTTGTTGAAGATGTTCTCATGTTCATTAATGATTAAGTGCGCCTTCCTCTGCAATTTTTTTGGGAATAGTTTAAGGATTCATGATTTCTCTTCTCTAAATGTTTGGCAGAATTTACCTGTAAAGGCATTTGGTCCTGGACTTTTGTTTGTTGGGAGGTTTTGTAATTATTGATTCAATTTCATTATGGGTAACTGGTCTGCTCATGTTTTCCATTTCTTCTTAGTTCATTCTTGGGAGATTGTACATTTCTAGGAATTTGTCCATTTTTTTCTAGGTTGTCCACTTTTTTGTCAAATAATTGTCTGTAATCTTTTACAATCCTTTGTATTTCTGTGATGTCAGTTGTAACCTCACCTTTTTCACTTCTGATTTCATTGATATGGGCCCTCTTTTTTCTTGATGAGTCTGGCTAAAGGTTTATCAATTTTGTTTATATTTTCAAAGAATTAGCTCTTAGTTTCTTTGAAATTTTCTGGTTTTTGGCCTCTATCTCATTTATTTCTGCTCTGTCCTTATGATTTCTTTCCTTTTTCTAACAGTATTTTTGTTGTTTTTCTTTTTATAGTTTCTTTAGGTATAAGTGAAATTGTTAGAGAATTTTCTTTTTGTATCCTGAAGAAGACTTGTATTGCTATAAACTTCTCTCTTAGAACTGCTTTTGGAGCATCTCACAGATTTTGGATCACTGTGTTTACATTTTTATTTGTCCCTAGGCAGTATTTTTATGTGTTATCTATTCTAGATTTTTTGTTTGTGGTTACCGTGAGACACATATATAATTTAACATAAATAATCATTTTAAGTTGCTTTCTCTTAAGTTTGGATATATTTTAACAATCCTGCATTTTTACTCCTCATCTTAACAGTTTTTGACATCATATTTTACATATTTTTTCTTGTTTAACCTTTACTTATTATGGATATAGAAGATTCTACAACTTTTGTGTTATAACCTTTTTACTAGCTTTATATAATGGTTGATTCTCTACTTTTACTGTATATTTGTCTTTACTGATGACATTTTTACTATTGCAATTTTCATGTTTCTAATTATAGTGTTATCATTTTTGCTTGGAGAAATTCCTTTATTTCTTATAAAACTGGCTTCACCGTGCTGAACTGTTTTCCCTTTTGCTTGTCGTACATCTTTTATCTCTCCATCAAATTTGAATGAAAGCCTTGCTAGGTAGAGTATTTGTCGTAGGTGTTTTCCTTTCCTTTCATCACTTCAAATATATAGTTCACTCCCTTCTGGCCTTCAGAGTGTCTGCTGAAAAGTCAGCTGATCACCATATGGGTGTTCCCTGTATTAGTAATGCTATTTTTCCCTTGCTGGTTTTAATATTCTTTTTTTTCCTTAATTTTTGTCATTTTAATTATAATGTGTCTTGGTGTGGTCCTTTTAGACCTCTATGCTTCCTGAAACTGGATGTCCATCTTTGCCTTTTTTTTCTTTCAGATTTTGAATCATATAAAAGCTTTTAGTCTATCTTTGTTCTAAAAAATAAAAATAACCTTGGCACTTTGGGTACTTTGAAGTAGTTTGAATCAAAGAAGTAGTGATTTATATTTACTAACAGTGATATATTTATCTTTTTATGCACACAGGTAATGTATCATCAGAGTTTTACAGCAAATGGTGCTAACAAGATTTTTACTCGGTGATAGTTATCTTCTAGAGACAGAGATAGATCAATAACAAACATGCTTATTTTTCTTCTCCTTGGATATTATTATGTTCATATATATATTCTATTGTATAGATACAAAAAAAATCTTCATTAACGCTCATTATCCTTTGTTTTGAGAGAGTTAACCATGTTTGGAAGTGAATATTTTTCCTAACAGTTAGATAAAAATTTCCCCCCAAGGTAAATTTTAAACTGTGGCACCCTGTTGCTATTGATAGGCACATTTAAGTTAACTCCAGACTAGAAAAGCTTACACCCTAAGGGAGCCGCTGTGGGGTTACTTCGCCTGTATAGCCACATGGAGGTTCATTAACAACATCTGTTATTTCCAGTCAAGAAATCAATAGAAACTCTGAAACCTCTGTGACACTAATCCTTTCTATCAGGAACCACAGGGTAGAGCATATATAAAGTACTTTTTTTCCCTCTGGGGAGAAAAGTTGTTAAGTGGGAGACATTACCTGACTTTTAACTGGCAGCTTTCTGTGGTGGCCACATTGATATTTGGGCTTGCTGTAATGGAATTTTCTATGATGCTTCCAGGCACAAGCGATATTTAGACATGAACTTAATCATCAACCAGTTCTGCTTTCACCAAGGAAATTTCCCATGGGAGATGAAAGATTTGGCCTAGACTTGGTATTTTCTTCTTTCAGAGCACTTGAATTGATGGAAAGCTGCCTGCTTGTAGAGAGACAGTTCATTCAAATAGGGATGCTACTGAGGACCAGAGTTTGGGACCTAAGCCTCACATAGAACTTTATGTGAGAGATCTCAAACAATTTATTTAACTACTGTGTCATCACAGGAAATCAGTCTTACTCATATGATTATGTAACTAGTACATTGCTTTTCCTCAAATATCAGAAATAAGTCATTGGTTCTCCAGAGAAATTCAGTAGTAACTTTCTTAAGTAGCCTAAGGCAGTCTAAAGCATTTCTTCTAAGTTTTGGTCTTGTAGTTGAATTTAAAATTGTTATTAAGATCTATTAACTTTCTCCCTAAAAGTCTCTTATACCCATGTAGGGGCAAGGGAAGAACAAAGTTTTGATTTTTGTAAAAGTATTCTGTTGTATCTTTTTCTATTTTCCCAAAATAAGCATAATTTTCTCTCCTGGTTCTTAGCTTTGTTTAGGTTGATAAAGGATGGAACCTTCCATGTGCGGCAGGGATAATCAGTGAAACTTCCTGGGCTCATAAGCCAAGCAGTAGAGTAGTTGTTTGTTCAAACATTTCATTTATTTATTTATTTTACTTATTTCATAAGTAATGATGGCTAGAAGTTGAATTTAAAAAGGCATCTATCTAGGGCCCCATCACCTCCATATGTTTATGGGATATCTAGTACTTTTGTCCCTATAGTCAAGGCCCCTGTCTTGACAGATAGATCTTATTCAATATTATGTTAATAATTACAATATTATACTAGTTACTAGTTACATTGCTACTTTAGTCTTCAATGTGTACTTAACATTTTTAGTTAAATTCCTCTCTGTCACCATTTAAAGAAATTCCAAAGGAGACCTCACACTTTAGAATGTTTTTACTTTTGAAATATCTTCCAGTTTCTAAACTTTCATACCAGGTTTTCATATGCATAAACAGTATTTTCAGATCATTCTTGAACTGGAGAATGAGTCATTACAAAGTGTTATGGGAAGAAAAGGTGGAGGAAGAAGACCTATTCTCTGAGGTGCTGAGAATTAACTCCCCAAACCTTATAAAAAAGAATATACAGCTCTTTTCAAGTTTGAGAAACTTGTACAGTGATTTGAACATTCCTGAGTAATAAAATTAAGACATATAAGAATGATTAATAACAAACTACTTATCAAGTGCCATATTTATTCCCAGTTATCTTTCTTTTTTCCTTCATTTCTCCTTCCTCCTTTCTTTGCTTTATAATTTTTGTTCATCTTCACCTACATCTGTAACCTTATGTCACAAGCCTAATCTCATGTTGCCTGTTCCAATACAATTCACTCTTTAAAAAATGGGAGACTGACTTCAAATTCACTCATATTTTCAGCTAGGTTCTCAGAAGTTTATATATATGACAATCTTCCATAAAAATGTGTAATAAAGTTCTTGCAAGCAACTGTCCTACTTTTGTTTGAAATTTGGCAACCATGTTTTCAAGAGTCAACGTTAGCATGTATAGCGCAGTTGGGTTTATGTAGTTAAGATAAACACCACCCATAGCAATTCCTTCCTTAAGTGTCTTCCATATGGTTCAACAGCAGGAGTGATCTTTGTCCGATTCAATTTCAATACATTTATGTTGCTAACTACTCAACATTATGTCATCACACAGTTCCTTTCCCTTGAATTTCCTCAATTTATTTCATCTTTTCCAGACATTTATCTGACTAAACTAGGGAATCTGTGATTAGGATTACTTATGTTTTAAATTTTGGAATTTATATTGAATGAAATTCTTATAGTTATACCTCAAACAAGTAAAAACTGTAGAATATATAGTTATACTTTTTTCTAACAATATTTTTCAAATCTCTGTTTGTCTAGAAATTGGATTTTAATTCACATCATGAAGGATTTTATTTAGAATCCTTTTAATGATCAGGTAGAATTCTTTTTAAAAGGTTTTTGATTTCCACATTAATTTAATGGTGACACAACTGTACAAAGTTACAAACATCTATAGCAAGCTTCTAGTAACACAATTCAGTGATCTTTCTCCTGTAAAGTTTCATGAGATTTACTGTCTGTGTAAAATGGCATTTAAAAATATAGATCCATACTGTCCTTTAGTCATTTTACTTGCTCTCAATTTTAATTCCAACTTGATCCCACAATGCTCAACATACTTCTGGGAAGTTAGTAGGTACTTATACACTGCATGTATACTGATTGATTGAAAAAAGAAAAGACCTGTACTTAAAGATACTAGGTCTCCTAAAATAAATCAACTAAAGCCAAAATTATCGAATGTGGTGGTCTACCTTGATCAAAGTAACCAGGTAAATACTAAATCTCATTCCCTGCACCTACAAACACAACTTTTTAGGCAATTTTTACTGATGAGAAAGAGACAAACCTTTAAGATAAAGCAAACACTTTGGATTGTACAGTTCTTTAGAAATTCAATGCCTATTATAGTTACCATTTGAAAAACTAATGTGTGCCAGGAAATAGGGCAACTGCTTTGTATATTTGTATCCTTTGTAAAATCACAGAATTTGAGATACATTGCTCAAGCTTAGATTCCAACTCTCAACTCTACCACTTACTAGCTGTGTGACCTTAGGCAAGTTAACTAATCTCTCTGTACCTCAGTTTCTTCACTTGTAAAATAGACAGAGTAATAGAACAGGCCTCAGAAGGCTGTTGTGAGAAATAAACAAGATACTTAAAAACCAAAATATTAGCCAGCATTCTGTGTGGCACATGTAATTGCTTAATAAATGTTACCTTTGGTTTACATTGCTCCTGACAAATACCATGAAAAATAAGGGTTACTTCTCCAAATTTGTAGATAAAGAAACAGGCTAAAAAAAGATATATATATATACACACAGACACACAGACACACACATAAATACAAACCACACACACATACATACAAACCACACACACACAACACGGGTTTGAACTGTGCAGATCCATTTATGCACAGATTGTCTTCACCAAATGGCACTATAGTACTTACTACACAATCCATAGCTGGTTGAATCTGAGGATGTGAAACCATAGATAAGGAGGGCAGAATATAAAATTATAGACAAATTTTCAATTATGTGAAGGTTCAGCACCCCATCCCTCTGTTACATATAGCATACTTACATTGAGCTAACTGATAAAGATACAAACATAACTCTTTTATTTATTGTGACAGCCTAGATTATGCAATGTAACATAATATCTCAAGATCTCAATGACTTAGAGCAACAAAAGGTTGTTTCTTGCTCACCATATCTGACTATTGTGAGTTGGCAGGAAGTTCTTCTCCTATATCATCATTGTACTCACTCCAGACAGGCTGATAGATTTCCCAAATATTCACATAGGCTTTTGCACTGACATGAGATGTTCTGACCTAGAAGTGACACATGCTATTATTGATCACAACTGTTTGGCAAAACTCGTTATATGGCCATATCCAACTACAAAGATCCAAAAAGTTCAATTCTATCATAATCACTAATGACTATCATAGATCTCATTATTCATTCTTTCACCTTAATTACTGAATTCTTATAATATGCCAGTCATTTTACTGGGCAATATGGATATAGCAGGAAACAGACGAGGTATGAAAAAAACTTCCATGAAGGTTACATTCTAGTACAGGGACGATAAAGAGATGAAAGAATGAATAAATAAATGCATAGATAAATTATTAAATAAGAAGAATCAGATGTTAATAACTATGCAAATAATCATAAAAGGGTAATTGCATAGGAAGCAATTTACTGGTTATTTTAGACTGATGGGCAGAGAGAGTCTCTCCAAGGAGGTGACTTTTGAAACAAGATCTGAATACCCATTAAGAACTGGTTATGTGAAGACTGGGAAGAAGTACTCAGAGCAGAGGGAGCAACAAGGCAATAACTCCAACAGAGAAACACATTTGTTGTGTTTGAGCAGAAGAAAGCCAAGTGTGAAGGAAATATGATGGTTGAAGGAAAATGTTATGGGACAAATGGAGGAGGTAAGACAAAAGGTGGAGGGAGAAATTTTACATTTTGCTCTGTTTGAGGGAAGCTGAAGGGTAAAACATTGAATAGCAGCTGGTTTGTAGTTTTTAAAGATTTTATTGAGTCTTCTGTAGAAATGGAGTATGGAGGACCAAGAGAGGATGCAGGGAGGGGACGGATATGAAGCATGTTTTCAAGGAGGTCTGTACATCTTCCTAATGATTTAAATGGGGGCATAGAAATAAAGATGAATCAAAAATAGCTTCTCAGAAGTTCTGGCTTGGACAGATATTTAGATGGTAAGTCAGTACTAAGATGGGGGGAACGGGAAAAAGAAGCATGTTTTTAGGGTGAATGGGGTAAGGATAAGTTCTATTATGATAATGTCAACTTTAAGATGCCTATTAACATCCAAATAGAGATATTAAAAAGGTAGATAAATGAGTTTGAAGACTAGATTTATTAATAGATATGAAACAAATTGTTAACCAGATGAGACTTTAAAATCATGGTACTGGTTAAAAATAACCCATGTAGAGAGTGTGTAGATACGGAAGACAAAATTACCCAGCAGTGAGTCCCAGAACACACCAAAATTTCAGTGATTTAAGCAGGAGGAGGAAGCAAGAGACTGGGGGAGTGACCAATGAATAGGAAAAGAATCCCTCAGTGAAGTAGGGAAGAAACAGTGTCTAAGGAAGCAATCAGTTATGTTAAATGTTCTTGAGAAGTCAAGTAAAATAAGAACATAGAAGTGTCCATTGGGTTGGGATTGACAATATGGTGGTCACTGTTTACCTTATCAAGAGCAATTTCTGTGGAATGGTATAAGGAGAGGCCTTATTGGAGTGAGTTGGAGATTGTAAGGTGAAGAGAGGAGACAGAACTTTTAATATGAAGAGCATAAATGTGGGGTGTCAACTGAAGGAGGGTCAATGAAAATATTATTTTAAAATAAGACGTGATAGATATAAGCAGACTGAAAAGGAAGGAAGGAGTTGAGAGAAAGGAGAAAAGAGAAAATTAGTGGTCTAAGGAAATAATAAGTTCATGAACAAAGATCTTGTGAAGAAGAGGGTGTCCGGAATCCAGGAAATAAATGGATTCCAGCAGGGACGGTTTATACACAGTTATAGGAAGAAAATATCTGTGCAATTGCAATTTTATTGGTAGATTTGTGGAGAGAAGAGGAGAGACTACTGGGTCTTTAAAATTTTTAAGCACAAGGTAAGACCATCATCTGGATGTTAGGGAGGGGAAAGAAAGTGGCACTTTTGGGAGTGAGTTTGAGGTGTGAGATAGTAAGTTTGGAAAATGGCAGAACAAAATGAAGAAGAAAACACAGAAATACCGCTGTGTTGTGTTGAGTGACTGGATTATATTTGTGTTCATGCATTTGTAGTGAGATCAGTTAGTCCTCCTGATTTTAAATTATTCTTCAGCAAAGTTCAACTGCTATGGGTGCAGGCATGGGAAGGAAAGACAGGTAAGTTTAACCACAGTGAAGCTTAGCAAAGAAAAATGGAGGGAAAGAGGCATGAAAGAAATTATTGCTGTAACAGAATAATTATAATGATAGATAATGAGTTCTAAATTTGGTCCACAGAGAAGTGAAGAGATGACAGGTTAGAGGGTCATACTTAATGGTGAAAAAGTGGTGTGGTGTTGGATTAAAAACTTACACTTTAGGGGTAGACAGGCATATAAATAACTGACTATAAAACAATGTGATATATTCCTATCTTTGGGCAAGTTTAGAGTCCTATGGGAATAATTAATTCTGCCTGGGGGCAGGGGTTAGGAAATATATCTAATACACTCACTTCTCTCTAAGAATTATGCCAAATCTTTACAGCAGAGGTGGTCCTTTTACTACCTAAGTTGTAAATAACCTTTAGAATTTGAAGAGCCAGTCACAGGCTGTGTTGAGAACATAAGCATATTTTTTTCCACAACCCTCTTTTATGCTAGAAACAGAGATGTCAGTTAGGAAGCTATTATTGTAGTCTGGGCACATGTCAGTGTTCTAAATCTTATCAGGTTCTCAAGTGAAAATTGAAATGAAGAAATAATGCCCCGCTGAATGGTAGATCAAGGAGATAAAAAGAGGGAAACATTAAAGGGGTAATTCAGGAGACTGGAAGAAATAGCAATACCATTGTTCAAAAGAGAGCCTGTCTTGGAGAAAAATGGTTGACATTTGGAATGAGGGATTTGAGGTGTTAATAAAACATGTTTTGGGATAAGGTGAAAATATGAGTTTTGTGTGCCAGGACTAGAAATGAAGACTGAATCACTAGGATAGAAGTAACTGCTGTCCACCACATTCATCAAGATGCTTCTCAGTTCAACAACCTGTAATGATTACTTAACGCTATTGATTTTAAAGTTCCCAGAACCTGTTCCCATCTAGACATCAAGATTTTCCCTTTCCACTTCTCCAGTCAGCTCAGACACCTGACCAGTCTTCATATATTCATGCCTATATCCATACCTTGTATTTGCTTGTTTGGTTTCCTTTGTCTGGAATTTTCCTTCTTTCCTTGGCATATGTGCAATGAAATATTCATCCTAAATTTCACTTTTACCATAAAACTCTGCTCTAGACCCAAGTTAAAGATACAGATATATGCATTCTTTTTACATTTAGGGTTAGCACTTGCTCTTGCATTAGCTATTAATTCTTCTGTGTGGTTCATCTCATCTTCCCAAATGAATGTGTTGGCAGTCCTGGTATAACTGAAAGAGCACATTTTGAAATCTCAAGCTCTGGATTCCAATCAGCTTTGGCTACTTCTAACTTCACTGTGCAGTGCAAAACATTGCTGATCCTAAGCTGATTTCCTCATATATAAAATAAGGATTGCAATCCTTAACATACAATTTATTGTGAGGATTATGTAAAAAGATGTGTGATATTATAGTCTTCTTTTTATTATGGACAACAAAATGCACACTAACTAGTTGTGATGATTAACTCTATATATGCACTTGGCCAGGCTGTGGTACCTAGATATTTGGTCAAACATTATTCTAGATGATTTGTGAAGATATTTTTTAGTTGAGATTAACATTTAAATCGGTAAACTTTGAATAAGGCAGATTACTCCCTATAGTGTAGGTGAATCTCATTCAAAAAAGTGAAGAGCTTAGTAGAAAAAGAATAACCTCCCTAGAAGAAGGGAGGATACAGCCAGCAGGAGGCCTTTGGTCTAGAACCACAACTCTTCCCTTGGTCTCTATTTTGCTGGCTGACTCTATAAATCTTGGCTTTCTTCAGTTTCCACAATTCCTTGAGCCAATTCCTTAAAATAAACTTCTTTTGTTTTCTATCTCTTGATAGATATAAATACATCTGTATAAATGTGCATGTGTGTGTATATATCCTTTCGGATCTGTTTTTCTGCAGAACCCTGACTAATATGCTAATTTAACAAGGAAGAGATTTATACAGAGTATTAGCTAGAATAAAGTCTCTGGCAAGTCAAAAGAAATAATTTTATATGCTACATGGTCAGGATAAATAATGAAGCCAAAAAAACCCCTCCCAACTATATACCTACATATTCCTAACTGTAAAGCAATGAAGAAATGTAGATTTTAGTTTTCCAGATTTTGTTGTACAGAAATGCATGCTCAAAGGGGATTGCAATGTGGTTGAGTGAACCAAATGGCAGTATCTGTGACAGATGGCATATATGAAAGCAATCAACATCATGCCTGACACTAGTGAAAGCCCACCTGTGCCTACAGAACTGCAAACGTCTTGAGAATAGAGGTCAAGTGTTCTTCTCCTTTCATCTCTAAAGCCTCAGACTTTTGATGTTCAGGTCACAGATTCTCTGAGAAGTCATTATCATTTTTGTTCCATGTTCCTCTTATCTTCCTGCAACATGCTCTGTCACCATTTTAAAATTTAATTTCTCCCAGGACCAATTCTCATTTATACCTGAAATCATATTTTAGTCACAATTTAAGTAGTGCGTCTGATTGTTTTTATATCAATGCATGTAGCAAATTTTTGAATTAATTTAGACTCTGGGTCAATTGGTTTAAACTGTGGAATAGACTGATGCAGTAATTTTCACAGTACCGTGTCAGAGACTAATACTGGTAAGTTCAATAATTAGAAAAGTGTAAAAGGGACTAAACTTACATTTTGATTATCAACAACATTAACTCAGGTTCAAAGCACAGAGCATGAGCTCTGCTTTAAAACTTCAATTTTGTGTGAATTTTCTGTGGGAAGACGAGTCTCATTTAAAACTAATTTGATCTTGTGAGGCCTTGGAAAAAGTTTTGAGTCTTATTAGAATTTACATAAAGTTTTATTTTTTAAGAAAAAATTCAGGGTGAACTGAAGTCTGAATCTAAGCTTTCCTAAGTATTAAATATATATCATATATCTTACCTTATGGTAGGTACTCTGAAATCTATAAAAAGGATTTAAATTATCCACAATGATTGTGAACTGGAACAAAATATACCACAAAGTGTATTATTTGTTTCTCTCTTAAAAGGTCTTATATTTTCAGCTCCAGTAGTGTTGGATTTCAAAATTGAAGTCTGTATGACTAAAATTGGGAAGAGACACTCAACTGTTCTCCATTCTTTTTGTCCTCGGAGATTAATTATCTATCATTTCCTCTGAGAAGTCTACTTTCTTTAGACAATCCTTACAGAAGTAGCTTAATGGCAAGGAAAACAAAAGTCTTTCACAAAAATGCTACAGAACCTCTAACTGGAAATTATATGGTTATTTGCAGTAGTTGGTCATTCTTGTGTTTTCTGAAAATAAGCACAAGAATGAGGAAAAAGAGCAACTCAGATCTGTGAGTCCACTGCTTTTAATATTGTGTGTAAATTGGACATTGAAGTTCTGAAAGTACCTTATAAAGAGACACTTCAATATGGAATATAAAAGGAAACAATTAATCTCCAGAGGGCAGGTCTCACTGTTTAGTTGGTTTGCCAGATTGGATTCAGATAATATACAGGTATGCTGAATGAACTACGGGGTGTTTGCCAATCCTTCAAGCTGAATTTTGTAGCCTTTGGAAGGAAAAGTCTTTTGTGTATAGGGCTTTGTTCTTTTTTAGGGTCCATAACCCTGTTTTATCAGCTATCTGTGCTTCAGCAGGAAGTATATCTGTTAATTTCAGAACATGTACAATGATAGCATTGTAGGGAGATGGCACAGAGCAAGAGTAATTGAAGAGGAATTTCACATTTTTAAACCAAAATGAGGGAATATTTTGAAGTTTATCTAGGAAGATTCCATATGTTCAGTGTTATAACATTGAACTCCTACATGGTTCTTAAAAATGTATCCAATGTATACTCACCTGAAACAGTAGGAGAGAACTGATTTGACTTGCTTTAGCCATGGGAAACTCAGGTAAAGGGTCAGGTGACTTGCCCAGGAGCTAAATGGAAAAAAATCCAAATACTTTGGAACTTCTGACCTACTGTTATTGATCAGTATATTTACCTACTTGTATATTATGATACTTTCAGTATAGAGCTGAAATAGCACACATTTCATCTCTAGAGAGCATAGCTCCACAGAGTAAGCCTAATGAGACTCACAGGGGCTGGCATTCTGAATGACTGTTATGTTGTGCATGTTATGTTGGTAGGAAAATGAATGGGAGCCAGCCGTTCTTTCGAGGATTAACTCATAATACCCTGAGCGTGAAAAGTAAGCAAACTGTATTCCTTATCTCTCTTCCTGAGTCCTCATCTCGTTTTCTTTTCTCTTACTCTTCCTTCTCGGTCTTCCTCAGGAACTTAAATCCTCATGCTGGAACCTCTGTTATTAAAGGCTCCGTCCTGAGGCGTTTAACTCATAGATCTGAAATCCTAGCCAAGCATCTTCCGTGTTTTGGTCTTTACTCTTTCGGCCATCAACACTATTCAATCTACTCCCTCAGGATATTGCTATTACCACAGGTGGACAAATCTGCTAAAAGTGTAAATGGGTTTAATAGTTATCAAACCACATCTCTCCTCCCACAGGCTTGTGTGTACATTAACAAGCCTAAATGTTAGACCTCCCTGTTGATTTGATATACAAAGTTTGAAAATGCTCCTTTGATATAGAAAATATTCAATTAGCCCCATTCTCTTATCTTTTTCAATAATTTACACCATCACAATAAAAACCATGGAGGATAATCATTTTTGTATGCCTTGGGAGCACTATTAATAAATATATTGGAACAACAGGTTTAACTAGACAGTTGGTGGAAACCAAGGTAAATAGTTATCTTTTCAGATGCAACAGGGACAATTTAGCAGTATCCACACAGAGAAGGCAACCACTATCAACATTACTTAAGGTAATTTCATGACAAATGTGTTCTTCCCTTGCAATATTTGTATTTAAGCTTGTTAGTTATTATTAAAATGTCTTTATGTACCTGTACAGTCCTGATAACTCTATATCTGTTAAAATGCTCTGAGGAACATTGCAACATCCTAAGTCTAATACATGAGAGACATTGTAACACAGTGGAAAAGAGAATGAGTTTTGGTTTGAGAACTGGGTTTCAATGTTTGATTTTCCCCTTACAGTTAGGCAATTTTGGCCTATTCGAGCCTGTGAATGTACATTTTCTCATCCGTTAAATGGGAATGTTAGTAATATTTGACTCACCAAGTTGTCGTGTGGATTAAATGAGACAACACAGAAAAAGTACTTAGCAGAGTATCCAGTGTGGAATAAGTGGTCCAGTATGTTAATGTTGGCAGAGGCAACTGTCATGGGCTCTACAATGGACATGAGTTTGAGCAAGCTCTGGGAAATGGTGAAGGACAGGGAAGCCTGGCGTGCTGCAGTCCATGGGGTTGCAAAGAGTCAGACATGATTGAGCGACTGAACAACAACACTAGCTCTTACTGAGTGCATCCAGATTGCAAGATCCTGACCACTCTTTACATTTCATAGCAGAGTATAATGAATAACCTTGAGGAAGGACAGAAGTGGAGTTTCCCTTCAGGACAAAAAGCAGGCTTCTTACTTCTTGCTCCAAAATCAGTTTCCTTCAAATATTCCTCAGCTGTAATGCAAACCCAGCCTGTATGAGCAGCAATTCATCTGGGCTCTCTGCATCTTCCCCCTGGGAATTTGGCATTAGGAGGAACCAAAGCAAACATGCTGATGTTCATGCCACTTGCTGTGCTCTGAGCAATAAAGTCTTTTGTCTCTGACCCAAGAGTCTTCTGTCTTGTTGCAGTGTCCTTGAAATAGTAACAAACTAACCTATTAGCTTGTAAGGAGGGTAAAATAAAATCTTAGGCTCAATAGTTTTGATGACCAGGATAGGATATTCAAAGACTTTTTGGTAGAGAAAGGACAAAACCCTGAAGGTTGGGTTCAGGGGAAAGAAGGGCCTCCTGGGAAGTTGTTGCAAGTGCTCTTGCTAAAGTCATAGGTAAGGATTGGGTTAGAGTGCAGTCAGGGTCCCTCCTTGTCATACCTGTTAATAAGGCAGGTGGTAAGGTTGAAACAAGCAGCCCAAAAGTTGCCTTGGGAATGTGACCATAACAACAGGGCCATAAGCCCCACAGCTCTGGCTGAAAGGGAGAGCTGTGGAGCTAAGGAATCTTCAGAGTTGGAATAGATGGTGTCAGCAATGTCAGCCTTGCTATTTGACAAAGACCTTTGGTTAAACCAAAACCTGAAGTTTGTTTCATCGATTTGCAAATGAGACGATTGCCAGAACTCAAGGTAAATGCAAATTTGATTCTAACAGCGTAGAGCCAGCTGCATTTGTATATCTGCTGTAGCCCAACTTGACTGACAATGAAGACAGAATGTGAGTCTGAAGAATATAAGGTTTGGAGCCACAGCAGTGTGATCAAGGACATTTATGAAAGTCAAATCTCACCTTTTCTAAAGTATAGAATTTATGATTGTGAAAGTGACATATTGAAGTTGGGGAATGCTGTTCTATTATTATTTACCCAGCATCTCAGAATTAGTGGAAAAGAACAGCTAAGTAGTAGATTCACACACCTTAAGATGCTTACATTAAGGCCTGGAGAAGATTATAATACATAAGGATTTGGTAATACATGGGGTTTTAACTAGGTACAGATTTGGTAAGAATTCTGCTTTTCAAAAGGAGTTGCTCTTCTTACAGTTAAGATTGAGCAGTTACATGTGAAACTTTGAAAGAAAATAAACACCAGACAACTTGAGGCCTTGAAAAATGTCTGAAGTGCTTCCTTACTGCTGTTAAGGCTGTGTGGTCTCACCCACCCGCTGTTCACCACCCACTGGTCAATCAATTATGGTCAATCAGCGAAGAGAAGCAGTAACCAACAGCAGAGGGGACAGAGTTTAAACTGCCACCTGTGAGATGTCTATGACAGGCACAGCTCTGAACAAATACATATTTTATTCCTATCTGGATTCTGTGATTCTCCATCAAAAACATCGCTTAAAGGATTCAATTAGAGAGGGACAGATTTTGCTTTTACTGTGTTTTGAGAATACACAAGTAAAAGAAAATTGCTTGATTTAGGTGCATGGTTCAGCTCTATTTCCAAAATTTCCTGAGTATCTCTAAGCCAAGAGATGATAAAGGCTTGCTTCATTCCACTGAACAGTCAAAATCCTTTGCTCTGGTTCTGGGGTGAAATATTTATTTTCTTATTGATTTTCTCTAGCTCTGCCTGACATTAGTGAAATAGTAACTTGGTTTGACACCCTGTATTTGAAGTACAGAATGGAAAAGGGGATATTTGAGCTCTGAATCAATAATCACAATGACCTGCTAATGGATGATAGCTTTAAATTTCCAAATACATGATCAGTAGATTCAGTAACTTGCATATATAAATACATACATGCATGTACACAAACACACACATATTCCTTTGTTTTACTTCCATATTATTTGATGAACTTTATTTGTACCTAAATATTAGATTTTTATTCATTATATATCTGGTTTCAATTTCTAAGAAATATATTTCAAAGGCCACTACATTAATTCATTTCTTAAATTTGTTTTTTCCATTTATGCACTAAGTGCAAACTACTATGCCATGCATTTTGCAAAATAAAATAATAATTACCAGGATCTAGGATTTTACAAATAGAAAAGAAAAATAATACATGCATACATCCCAAGTCAATGTCAAATGTATGTATACTATAACAGAAGATACCAACAAAAAAGTAAAGTCTTTATTTGACTTCCTATTAAATCCCCAAAGAGATAACAGCTATTTAGAGCCTTAACAACATAAAATAATGTTGCCTATTTTTGAATTTCCTGTGAATAGAGCATATGGCATCTTTCAGTCAACATTTTGTCCATACTGCCTACTTTTCTTCTTTTTCAAATTTCAGATAAATAACCAATGTATTTTTAAAAATTGACATCTAATTCATATACCATGAAATCCACCTTTTTAAAGTGTACAGCTCAGTGTTTTCTGTAGAAAGCCTGTATGTGTTGTGACATGCAACTTTCTGTTTATGCCGAGACCCCAGGTCAGTAGAGGCAAGAGCTGAGAACCTTCAGGTTTTTTCCTGAGCATGTGCCCAGCCTTGGGCACATGCACAGTCCTCTGCTGACATGTGGCCTTCTACATTCCTAGAAATGTATCAGAACTTTCCAAAGCTTCCAAAGGACTTCACTTCTTTTCCTTATAAGCCTTTTGGTTAGCCTATTGTTTTGCCCAGTTGTAATCTACAGCGTCAGGCATTCTTTAAATAAAAAGAAAAGTGAAAGTGAAGTCGCTTAGTCATGTCCAACTCTTTGTGACCCCATGGACCATAGCCTACCAGGCTCCTCCATCCACAGGATTTTCCAGGCAAAAGTACTGGAGTGGGTTGCAATTTCCTTTTCCAGGGGATCCTCTTGATCCAGGGATTGCTGTTCAATAATCGCTTCTGATTGTTTTTAACAGTCACCTATTTTCACTAGGCAAGATTCAACCAGGTAACAAAAAGCCAGTCTTGTGGGTAGATTCTTCCAGGGAACCATCAGAAGAGTCACACGATGACAATACTCTGGGAAGTGGTTTGGAGGAATTCCATCTTCCTTTGGCCCCTTCCAGGGAAGTCACTAGGGAAGTCTTCCGTGGTGGTCCAGACGGTAAAGCATCTGCTTATAATGCGGGAGACCCAGGTTCAATCCCTGGGTCGGGAAGATCTCCTGGAGAAGGAAATGGCAACCCACTCCAGTATTCTTGCCTGGAAAATCCCATGGACGGAGAAGCCTGGTAGGCTACAGTTCTTGGGGTTGCAAAGAGTCAGACACAACTGAGTGACTTCACTTGGGCCCTTTCCAGTAGTGGCCAGTATACTGGATTCGCTATGATTCTGGCTGTTGGCTTGTGAGTCTACTACAGAAGGGGGGCAGAGGGCTAAGAATAGGGTGAGCTAAAAAGCCACAAACTTAATTGTTTTTACAGAGATTCAGCCAGATTCTTGGCTTGCCAAAAGCCTTTGTTTAGTTTCCAGAGTTATAAAAAAGTTGACTGTGACAATTTTGCCATTTTAAAAACTACTTTTATGGAGCAAATAATTTCCAGAAATTCTTACTCTACTATATTCCCTGACAATACTTCTACATCTGGTTATTTTACTATTTTATATACTGTAATAATTTTAGTCTCTTACTGAAGCAATAGTTGCCACCCACTAAGTGGTTTCATGTCTTACTCATGGGTTGTACTCTTCAGATTTAAAAATCAAGATTCTAGTTATCTAAGGGCATTTACATAGTTTTAGTGTCAAGAAATGTACATTTCTTGTATAGCACAAAAATGAATGTAACAGCCACAGAGAGGGCTGGAAAAAATGTACTAGTAAAAAAAAGAATGTACTAGTTTAAGTTACTACAGGATAACTTAAACTCTTAACCAAAATATTTGCCTCAATTATTGTGAAGCAGCAAGTAAAAATGAATATGACTCAAATTATCCATTTGAGCTACCTCAAGTCTCTACTTCAATTTTCATACATAGCTATTGCTATGGGCTGAATAGTGCCCCCTCCCCCATTCCCACATTTATGTTTTGAAGTCCTAACCCCAATACCCCAATGAGAATGTGACTATTTAGAGTAGGAATCTTCATAGAAATAGTTAAGGTAAAATGCAGTTATTGGATTGGGTGGGCCCTAATCCAATATGACTGGTGTGTTTATAAGAAGAGGAGATTTCGTCACAGACAACCTATTGACAGAGGAAAGACAAAAGACCGAGAAAGTAGCCATCTGCCAGCCAAGAAGTGAAGCCTTGGAAGAAACCAAACTTGAGGACACCCGGATCTTATACTTCTAGGCTCCAGCACTGAGAAAGCCATTTTCTGTTGTTTAAGTCCCTCAGTCTGTGGTATTTTGTTATCACAGTCCTAACTGGCACGGCTATGTGTATATAGCTAATTTGCTTCTGCCTTTTATCATGTATTTTTCCACACTTAATCAAATTAACAGTATCTTCAATGAAGTAATACATATGAGAGACACAAAAGCCTAATCAGCCCCCTTCTCCCAGAAAACTATTTGGTCTATGTATGGTGATAACGTTTACAGTTTTAAAATGACCCTTTCACCTACCCATTTGATTCCTTGAACATTTGAGTATTTTTCAAATCCTAAGTAAAATTTTGCGGCAACAAGATCAGCTGGAATAAACGTGTCCTTCTGGCCCCTCGTTGCCCTGTCCCATGAGACAGCATCCACCACCATATTTTCCTCTGAGGTTGGTCTACACGTTTTGCTCTGGAAGCACATTGTTGTAGAGGTGTGATGCCATTTTCTCTCATTGATCAGGACTTATATGTTGCTGAACCTTAGTGCCTCCAATTCTAAGCCAAATTGAAGAGGGGATCATTTCCCTGGTTTGATCTGCGCAGAAGGTTTTAACCCGATTTGAGTAGTGAGGCTGCTCATTTGAGTCTAAACCATGTGCTCCATTGTGGAGAGAAGACCAGATAAGTGAAGGTTTACCCACTTTTTACTGTGACCTGCAAACTGCCAGTTTATTCTAATTGAGTATTCAATAGTTTTAAGGTTTTAAGATCTATAAATCTTAATAATGGAAACAGCAACAGACTTTATTTTCTTGGGCTCCAAAAATCACTGTGGATGATGACTGCAGCCATGAAATTAAAAGATGCTTGCTCCTTGGAAGAAAAGCTATGACCAGCCTAGACAGCATGTTAAAAAACAGAGACATTACTTTGTCAACAAAGGTCCATATGGTCAAAGCTATGATTTTTCCAGTGGTCATGTATGGATGTGAGAGCTGGACAATAAAGAAGGCAGAGTGCCTAAGAACTGATGCTTTTGAAATGTGATGTTGGAGAAGACTTGAGAGTCCCTTGGACTGCAGAGATCAAACCGGTCAATCCTAAAATAAATCAATCTTGAATATTCATTGGAGGATCTGTTGCTGAAGCTGAAATTCCAATACTTTGGCCACCTGATGCAACGAGCCAACTCGTTGGAAAATACTTTGATGCTGGGAAACATTGAAGGCAGGAGGAGATGGGGACTACAGAGGATGAGATGGTTGGATGGCATACCGACTCAAAGGACATGAGTTTGAGCAAGCTCCAGGAGATGGTGAAGGACAGGGAAGCCCGGCATACTGCAGTCCATGGGGTTGCAAAAATGTGAGCATGACTAAACAACTGAACAATAACAAAATCTCAACCACAGTATAAAGAACCACATCTTTGCACAATCTTCACACCAGCCAAGTTTTACTGATGTTGAAATTTGTTTAAACATTATTTCAAAGAGGGAAACTTTTAAACAATATTTTCATTCTCTAGAACTTTATCTTCGCCTATTTGCTTAGGATCTTTCAGTGGAAGGAACAAATTGTTTTCTTGTTGCATGAAGCTGATTTTTTCCCCTTCATGTCATCTTAATTTATGGGACTGTTTTCTTCCTAAACAGCTCAGACAAGTTATGTTCAGGGAATGTAAAAATTTGGCAGTGTTTAAAGGGCAGCATTTCCACATGTGTCCAGATAACTCTGGAAATGAATTGCACCAAAAAATTGGAAACAAGCATGTCCACAAACTATTAAGCTTTTATTAAACACTCTAAAACTTTATGTACTTATTTATAACATTTGTATTGAACATGTGTGAGCTGTTGGTCTAGGAAGTGACATTTACTGTTGTGGCTGGCTACGACTATGTACCAAAAGAGAGAAATGACTTGGTTTAAAGTATCTCTTATATAATTAAATTTTGATTAAAAAAATAGTTTAAGATGTGACATGAATAAATCAGTCATAAATAATTTTCTCTATAATACAAAATTTGGGACTAGAAGATGATTATTTCCATTACGCCAGGTAATATAGATGGAATAGAATTTCAAATAGTTTTGTCCTTAAATTGACGAAAAAGTGGTATAATGGTTTTAATGAGTCATTAAGCCTTGAAGAATAACATGGCATATGGTTGCCCTATTACATGTAGGAGAGCATCTATAAAACATCTCATATTATTTTGCTTATTTTTAAAATTCACTTTTATCAGTGATCCTCAGAGGATCTCATTCCCTTTTCAACCTTCTAGGCGATAAGGAATTCTTGATAGCTGCTTCTAATACATGTAAATGCTCATGGGAAGGAAAGTATGACGCTGCTATGCTGAGAAGCTTCACAATGGCGGAACATCAAATTCTAAACATTCACAGGGATCTGATTTATGTTTAGAGGCAGTGAACTGAGTGGTAACTTGTGCCTTTTTGCCCTTTCTGAACTGGGAATATTTCAGCAAATTTTTAGCAGCAATGGGAAACTTGCCTTTTATTATGAGTATATTCTCAACCTGTCTTGACTGTTGTACCCACTTGGTAAAAATAAGGTACATGAGAATCCAAATTTGGAGAGAAAATAAAGTAGAAATTGGGTATGTAAATCCTCAAATAATATAGCATGAGGTTTCTTGAAAGAATGAGCCCAAGTGAATTTTAAAAATGCAACTTAATTCAGTTTGCATTCAGTTCAGTAGTGTACTGGGCATCAAAGAAGTTCCCAAGAAGTGGCAGGCAAGGTTGAAGAGTTTTCAGTCTAACTCAGGGGGCAAAGCAAGCTTAGCAATCATCAGAGAGTCAGATAAAAAGTCAGAGTGCACAGAGTAGATGGCAAGGCAATGTAATCCGGGAAGACTCAGCTTATTTATCTGATGCGGCAGTTGGGCCAAAAGATTTGGGGATGTCTTCAAGTTCTTACATTCACAATTTACTGAATATATGTATTGTAGATACTTCAAAAAGGAAAAATAGTAGTTAATTAGGGAAGTTTACTTGTGTGATTTTTACATGGATGAAGGGCTCAATTTGGACTTGAAGTAATTGCAATATTTGGGCTTGTGTTCAGGGAGAATATTTAGTTGGAGAAAATGAAAAGACAGAAATGATGCCACTTGCCTATGTGGAAGGTTGAGTGTTGAGGAGAGGCCAGTGGCGAAACAGTGTGTTTCTAGATATCGAGGAGGGTTACATGACAAGTAAAGGAACTTGACTTGATTCCTATAGGAAGCAAGTTCTATGGCAGAAACTTTAGCGGAAAAGGAGGGCTGCAGATGGTAAACAGGTTTAGTGTAGGATCGTGGAAGCACGGAGACCAGTTAAGAAGTTACTGCTGACAGGAGACCCAGGCTAGATTTGGGTCTGGGGCAGTGGGAATGAAGAGACAAGGCTGAAGATGCACCAAGGTGCTCTCAGAATATGGAATTTGTTGAAGAATTTTATTAATAATAGTATTCCAACTCTGTCCAGGTTCCTTAAGGCTTTGAATGATCAAACATCTACACAAAGTTTCCTTTGTCTTCTTTCCCCAGGTAAGAGCTGTAGGTTCAAATTGTGCAAGGTTTTAACTTACAGGCAGGACAAACTGACCATGGCTGTAAGTCAGGAGAGAAATTTAGTGACAGGAGGCTGCATGACCCAGAGAAGTTCCAGGTAATCTAGAACCAGGTGAGCGATCTGCTAGGGAGGAAGGAGATATGGTAACAGAAACTAGCTCCAGTCTTCCTTTTTTTCTAGGATTGTTTTTTCCTCATACCTTTACTGACAAGCGCAACTCCTGGCTTAGGTGATCGAGTGCAGCAGCTGGCTAATTAGTGTCCCTTTACCCTCAAGAGAGACAAAGAGAGGAGAAAAGCATGTGATTCTACACAGGTCTGGGGACTGGATGTGACATGTAAGTGGACAAGCAAATGAAGGGCTCCACACCTTCTCCCAGAGCCAGGGAACCAAATGGTTTAGTGTCTTTTCCTCTGTCTGGAAGCTTGAAAAGATAAAGAATGTTTAGAGTTCGCAGTTCCAGATTTGATGGGCTTCATACACACAGTTTACATAAACCCGTGTGCTACAGCTGGTCTTCAGGACATCTATGTGGACAGTAAGTTTCATGGGGAGGGCAGGAGGCTCTTCCATCATTCCCTTAGTAATAAAGACCTTTGTTACCCTAGTTTTTCTATCTTTACTGTGGTATAATGGACAAATAAAAAGGTAATATTTGAGGTACACAACACGATGTTTTGATATACATTATAAAATACTGGGTTTCCCTGGTGACTCAGCTGGTAAAGAATCTGCCTGCAATTCAGGAGACCTGGGTTTGATCCCTGGGTCAGGAAGATCCCCTGGAGAGGAGAATGGCTATCCACTCAAGTATTCTTGTCTGGAGAATTCCCTGGACAGAGGAACCTGGCAGGTTACAGTCCATGGGATCTCAAAGAGTTAGACATGACTGAGTGACTAACACACTTTAAAAGGCTTACCACAATCAAGTTAACTGGCATACTTGTCACCTTACATTACCATTTGTGTGTATGTGTTGAAAACATTTAAGATCTGCTCTTTTAGCAAATTTCATGTATATAATAATTATTCTCAACTATAGTTACCAAAAAAAAAAAAAAAAGAAAACAACTATAGTTACCATGTGGCACATTGAATCTCCTGAAATATTCATTTTGCATAATTGAAACTGTTTACCCTTTGAACAACATAAGCCCGATCCTCCAGCCTTGGTAACCACCATTCAACTCTGCTTCTATAAGTTTGACTGTTTTGGATTCCATGTATAAGTATTTATTTTTCTGTGCTTGCCTTATTTACCTGACTGATGTTCTTCTGGTTCATCCATGTCACAAATGATAGGATTTCCTTCTTTTTTAAGGGTGAATAATAGTCCTCTCTCCCTCCCCCTTCCCTCTTCCCTCTCCCTACCCTGTCTACCTAGCTATCTCAAAATTTCTAAGTTTATCCATAAATAGGCACTTAGATTGATTCTATATCTTGGCAATCATGAATAACATTGCAATGAACATGAGTGTAGATATTTCTTTGGGATACTAATTTTATTTCCTTTGGATATATACTCCAAAGTGGGATTGCTGGATCATATAGTAGGTGTATCATTAATTTTTTTGAGGAATCTCCAAATTCTGCATTCTTCATTATTTCATTATTCAGTGTGAATGTAACTTCTTCCAACAACATCCCCCTAACCACTCCATTATTCCCCCCCTCCCACCAAATTTAAGCTAGATGACCCTTTAGGTACTCTCCATAGCTTGCTGTACCATCCCATTAAAACACTAATCTCTGGAGTATTCTTGCCTGCTGATTTGTCTGTATCTTTTTTAAGCTCTAATCTCTTACAGATGCTAATGTATAAAACAGGAATGATGATATCTGTTTTGCATGGTGGTTATAATGACTGAATGCAGAGTGCAGAACCTAGAATATAGCAACTCCTTAATAAATAGTAGCTATCACGACTACCATCACTGCTACTGAGATTTG
Organism: Capra hircus; assembly: GCF_001704415.2. Lineage (NCBI taxonomy): Eukaryota > Metazoa > Chordata > Mammalia > Artiodactyla > Bovidae > Capra > Capra hircus. Next base: position 24,024,487 of record NC_030814.1, read on the forward strand.
CTGTTTGGTTCAGTTGTATATGGAGATTGTCCTGTCCCAGGAAATAGTGCAAGAGGATTTGGAAACAGAAGGTAGAGAATGAGGAATAAAGAAGTTAACTGAAATAAATGGAAGGGTTGGCTCTGGCTTCTTCAGCTGTTTCTTCCACACACTTCATTACTAGTTGATAGAATTCAGTGCAGCAAAAACCTTGTCTCCATCAGGATGCATCATTTGGAGATGCTGGGCTTTCCAACCCAGCCTGATATGGATGTCTCACTCTTGCGTCATGCCTGTCCCCACCCCTGTTTAGGAACAAATCACTTCACGTTCTCTGGCTTTCTAACCTTGACATAGGAAATGATGGATGTAGGACAGAAATGACCCACATACAATCACAAAGAAGCTGAGGATAACACTAGAGCAAGTAATTAAAAACAATCCTGCTCCCTTGGAAACCATCCGCGGCCTCCCATCACCCTGGCCTCTTTATCTTGGCACTGTCAGTTTGCTGGCGGCTCTTTCTGCCAGCTCACTTTGGCTGGCACTGGCACACCACGCATCTGGCAGTCTTTGTCCCCATTACAGAGCTCCTCTTTGGAGCTGCCAGGCTTCAGACAAATGCTGCAGGGGACACTTTGAAGCCCTTCCAGACATTTGGGTTTTCAGTTGGGAAGTTGGCTTGTTATCATTTACACTTAATCTACTCCCCCCCGACCCATCCCTGCCCCGACATGCTGTATTCTAGTTGTTTTTACAATTTTATTGGGTTAAAAAATATTTTTTTTTGATCTGAGAAAAATGTTTGTCCCTATGTCACACACTGATGTATATCCCTAAAATGAATAAGGTGGGCGTATGTAAAATAGATACGATTTTAGCTAGAGATACCTCCTGAAACATTTAGGCAGAGAAGATTAAAATCAAATAGCAAAAATGTCCTGTTGTACATGTAGTTTCCTATTTGCAAGCTGGTTTACAAATGTTGTTTTCCACAGTTGTTTGGAAAATAAACCAGTAACTATTCTGTATAAATAACACAGTCTGCCTCATTCTCCACTGCTGGTTTAGTCCCAAATATAAACCCTTTAGGACTGACAGGGGGAGAATCTGACTCAGGCAGAAAACTGAACTGGTAATCGCTATAGCATGTAGCTAATTCCTTCCCTTTTGTTGATTTTCCCTCCAGCCTGGGAGCCTAGTGTACAGTGTAGCTGTCCAGAAGCAGTACTGCCCAGAGGACAACTGGACTCAGTGCTTCCAAGCCCTCTCCCCTCTACACCCAACCAATGACCAACACCCTGGACCTTGCACTTATCAGCATTCTCTTCCTCCACTCCTGAACCAAAGCCCCTTATCTTCCTGAGGGCTGCGGGCTTGGTTCTTTCTGTGTGTCAACCTATTTGTCAATGAGATGCCTCCACTCTCCTTAGAAATGTTATCTGGTCAATTTTGAAAATATTTCAGGTGGGTTTTTCTATAAGCCTGCTTTAGATAGCTTCTTCTTTGAGCCCAAGCAGTTTTCAGGTAGCCAACTTCCTCACAAATCACAGATCAATCTGCGGTAAATTTCCAGGCTTATTCCTTTCACATTTATAGTACATTATGCCTGATTGTCACAGCATGGGGCATGATCTGTACACAGTTGAGGCACTTGTGAAAGCTGTTAGGGTTTGTTGGGTTTTCATTTTAACTGTACCAATGTAAGAGTGCACTTTTAGCAATTATCTTTTATCAGTGATATTCTCTCTGTTATCACAGGACCCTGCATACTTCTCTATTTTTTATGTTTTTTTGTTTTGTAATTTATTGGTGTAAATAGAACGATAAACCCCTTGAAAATAATGACTTCCTTTTTCATTTTTATTTCTATAATGCTTGGCACATAGTAGGTGCATAATGAATTGTCAAATGAACGATGAAAGGCACAGCAGCATGAAGCCCCAAATAAGACCCAAGTGGCATGACACAACAAGTCCTCCCAAAGAAATAAAATCAAGTCACCCACAGTTCTCTTATATACTTCACTCTGCGAATGTTAGTGTAGAGTCTGTTTTAAGAATGACTATAAACAACTCCCTGCTTTCATAATATTTTCTCATTATTTATAAGATGCAGCCCTAAACTTCTTAGCAGACTGTGAGTTATATTTCTGGCAACTTCTTTATGACCCTTCTTTGGAGGAACAATTGCTATTGGTTCTAAACTGGAAAGAAGATGAAAAAAAACTGTCTGAAGTATAAGATAATTGATATATGACTACCTCTAAGATTGATTATAGTGGGGAAAAAGCTTAAATTTATAGGAAACTGACTTAATTGTACTCTTTCACAAAGTTTAACAATCTGACAAATGGCATCATTACAGCATAGTGTTGCATTAAGCTTCCCTCACCCTCCAGAGCTGGCTGAGAGACCTCTGTAGAAAATGAGCTCCATGCAATAAATATACAGATGCATTTAAACATAAGAACTGCATCTGTTCCAGGCAGAAATCTCTGTAACAGTAATTGGCATATTGTTGGGACTGGAGTAGCAGATGTTGCTTTGCACTTTGAGAAATCAGCTGTAAAATTTGCTGAAAACATGAACCTTACTGCAATGGCTGGACTGTAAGTACCTGGCTAGCTCAAATAAAATCTGAAAGCTCTGGTCCTCTTTTTAGGTCCACCAATATATCTCTAACAAGATGGTAGTCTGTGGGAATGTGCTGTTCTTGGCCTACAGGGCTTTCAAACAGAATGAAATTGACAAAATTTATTTTTATGTAAATGCAGGTAGGGTATGAAGATATAGCTTGATTGTCTCACCATCATCTCTGAATGAATAAAAACAGAGATCAATGTGATGCAATATAGAGATAACTCTAAAGACTATCAAAAAATTGTTAGAATGAATGAATTCAGTAAAGTTGCAGGATACAAAGTCAATAAACAGAAATCTGTGGCATTTCTATGCACTAAAAACAAGCTATCATAATAAGAAATTAGGAAAACAATGCCATTTAGAAATGCATCAAAAATGATAAAATATTTAGGAATAAATTTAACCAAGGAGGTAAAAGATGCTGAACCCTATAAGACATTGATGAAGAAATTGAAGACACACATGAATAGATACCATATTCATAGACTGGAAGAATCAATATGGTTAAAATGTATCACCCAAAGCAACCTATAGATTCAATGAAATCCTTATTCAAAATGCCAATGGCATAGTTAGCAGAGCTAGAACAAATACTTCTAAAATTTATAAAGAACCACAAAAGATTCTGAATAGCTGAGACAATCTTGAGAAAGAAGAACAAAGCTGGAGGTATCATGTCCCCTGATTTCAAACTATACCGCAAAGCTACAATAATCAAAACAGTTTGATACTGGCACAAAAAAGACATACAGATGAATGGAACAGAATTGAAAGTCCAAAAGTTAAAACACTTATATGTACAATTAGTTTACAACAAAGGAGGAAAGAACACACATTAGAGAAAAATAATCTCATCAATGAATGATATTTGGAGAACTGAACTGTCCCATTCAAAAAAATGAAACCAAACCACTGTCACACATATCCAAAAATTAACTCAAAATTGACTTAGTACTTGATTGTAAGACTTGAAACCATAAAATTCCTAGAAGAGAACATAAGTAGTAATATACTGATGCACTTCCCAAGTGGTGCTAATGTTAAAGAACCTGCCTGCCAATGCATGAGATGTAAGAGATGTGAATTTGATCCCTGGGTCAGGAAGACCCCCTGGAGGGGAGGGCATGGCACCCACTCCAGTATTCTTGCCTGGAGACTCCCATGGACAGAGGAGCCTGGTGGGCTATTGTCCATAGACCACAAATAGTCAGACACGACTGAAGCAACTTAGTACACACGCAACGACATTGATACATACCAGTTTTAGCAACGTTTTTGTGGCTCTGACTCCAAACATAAGGGAATCAAAAGCAAAAATAAACATAGGATTGTCTTGAATTGAAAAGCTGCTGCACAGCAAAGGAAACTATAACAAAAATGAATGGGAGAATATATTTGCAAATGACATAGCCTAAAAGGATTAATATACAAAATATATAAAGACCTCATACAACTTAAAAAATAACAAAAGCAAAAAGCAGGATAAAAATGAATGGAGGATCTGAATAAATATTTTTCCAATGAAGACATGCATATCCCCAATAGAAACATGAAAAAATGTTCAACATCACATATCATTAGGGAAATGCAAATCAAACCACAGTGAAATATAACCTCACATATGTTAGAATGGTTATCATTGAAAAGACAACAAATAACATATGTTGGTAAGGACATGGGTAAAAGAGAACACTATTGTGGAAACTGGTACAGCCACTATGGAGAGCAGTATGGAAGGTTCCTCAAAAAACTTAGAACTACTGTATGACCCAGCTACTCTACTTCTGAGTATTGATCTAAAGAAAGTGAAACACTAATTTGAAAAGACACATGTGCCCCATGCAATCGTATATTGCAGCATGTTTCATAATAGTCAAGATATGGAAATAACCTAGGTGTCCATCTGGGGAAGAACCTATAAAGAAGATGTAGTATATACACACACTAGAATATTAGTCAGTCATAAAAATAATGAAATTCTGCCAATTTTGACAACATGGATGGATCTTGAAGGTATTATGCTAAGTGAAATCTGCTAGATGGACAAACATAAACATCATGTGATTTCATGAATACACGGAATCTAAAAAAAAAATAGACAAAATAAAATAAAAACAAACTCATAGGAGCACAGGTCTGAATAGAGATTACTGGAGGGAAAGGTGGTTGGCGGGGAACGGGCAAAATGTGTGAAAGGGGTCAACTATATCAATAAATGGTAAGTAGACTTGTGTGCCGGTCACTTTGTATTGTATAAGAATGAATTATGATACTGTACACCTTTGATGCTTTTGAACTGTGGTGTTGGAGAAGACTCTTGAGAGTCCCTTGGACTGCAAGGAGATCCAACCAGTCCATTCTGAGGGAAATCAGCCCTGGGATTTCTTTGGAAGGAATGATGCTAAAGCTGAAACTCCAGTGCTTTGGCCACCTCATGTGAAGAGTTGAGTCATTGGAAAAGACTCTGATGCTGGGAGGGATTGGGGGCAGGAGGAGAAGGGGACGACAGAGGATGAGATGGCTGGATGGCATCACTGACTTGATGGACGTGAGTCTGAGTGAACTCCGAAAGTTGGTGATGGACAGGGAGGCCTGGCGTGCTGTGATTCATGGGGTCGCAAAGAGTTGGACAAGACTGAACGACTGAACTGAACTGAACACCTAAAATTTATATCAACAATGACAAAAATGAGTCCGGGCAAGAATAATACACATTTCCTGCACCACTTTGGTTTTCGTCTTTCATTCAGGAATTAAACTTTTAAAAATATATTTTAAAGTTGCCTCTTATTCCCCAGAAAGTTTCCCTTTGCTTGCAGCACAACACATAGGGCTCCAAAATGCTAACCTCACTGTGGAAGAGCTGTGGGATCAGCATTAAGGGAAAGAATCACAGGAGACTTTTGCACAGCCCTGCCTGATAATGTCACTTGCCAGCACCTATGGGAGCTAGAGGTGGTTTGTCCAAAAGAAAGTTCCAGGCTATAAAACACCTCCACCATCATTCCTAAAGTGATACCACTAGGATTCTCACCTTCAATTCATTATACTTTATTTGGAGAAAAAGACTAAACTATCTGAAAAATGATTAAATATTGAATAATAGACATAGTAAGCACATCAAATTCTATCATTTAACTCTCCAATATTCTCCTTTTACTTTGATCCTCTAATTTTTTATTACATTTTTCCAAAGTGTTTTCACATGTATTATTAATTTTTGTAGTAGTCTTTAGAATTGTTATTACTTTTATTTTATGATGTCACCATAGACCAAAAATGTTAAGTGATTATCTCAAGATCACACAGAAAAGCAACAGAATCAGAATAATAAATACAGATCTCTAATAATGTATGTTTATATACCTTCTTCCTCATTTTCCTCACCCAAAGTAAGCAACTTTATTATATAAAATATTATAGATATTACATGTTTTATTATATCATTGTAAATATTTCTAATTGTCTCAGAGATGGCAGATTTGAATTTGGCAAAAAAATAAAAACTTGAAAATTTCTAGGATCTATATTATCTGAGTTCTCTGTTTCATTCCATTTCATTCCATTTCCTCCCCTCATTCTTACCCCCAAATATCTCCTCTTTGACTGTAAACTACTGTGCATTGATCAGCTCTTCTGATCAACTGACAGTGTCTTTTTGCTCTTATGGAAAGATAAGACAGGAATTTTTACAAGAAACAAAGAGGATGAATGAATCACAAGAGGGGCACAAAGTAACCATTATACTCAACAGGTTCCTTCTTTGTTTTAGAGATGACAGTCTTCAGTGTAGAATAAAACAGATAGGCAGAATACAGGAGAAATAATGATTGATATATGGTAACAATATCTCATTCTATGACACTCTGATTCCCAGAAGGACAAGTTGGCAGAAGTTAAAGTAGAATAGGAAAGTAGAGGATAACACCCCTGGGGTGGGGATGGGGATGAGAAGGTGCCCAGGAATAGTTCGGGGATAAGGGCTTCAGAAAGAATATAAATCACTATGCAATTCTTACTCAGATATATATCTTAACTGTGTCTCCCTTTAGTGATGATAAAGGGCCAAACTGACCACCTTCTGTCTCTGTTCATGACTTTTTTCACGCTTCTATACTGCAGTAGTAAAGAATCAACACACAATGCAGGAGACAGAAAATGTGGGTTCAGTCTCTGGATTGGGAAGATCCCCTGGAGAAGGGAATGGCTACTCTCTGCAATTTTTCTTGCCTGGAGAATTCCATGGGCAGAAGAACCTGGCGAGTTATAGTTCATGAGGTTGCAAAGAGTTGGACAGGACTGAGCACGCATGCACTCCCTTCCCTTTCTTCCATATTAGCACTGGAAGATTTTCCTGGGAATGATTAGGTCATCTCTTTTGTTCCCGATCATAAGACTGAATCTTCTTGATGCTTTTTCTACTAAGCAACTCTCCTCCCATGGGAGTGCAAAGATAGAAGTTGCCAGCGATCACCTGGAAATAATCATATTGTCATACATTTTGTTCTACCTGTAAACAGAGCCGAATAGATAAATGAATAGGAGGACAGTGAGCTGTGACAGTGAACTATAGCTCTTTGCATCTTCTACTTGATGCATCATTACTTGTCATAATCCACTGCCATAATGTAAATTCTATGCAGACAGAGGTACTATCTCTCATGTTTTCTGTTTAATTATATATGAAATTTTCCATATTTTTTAACAAATGTATATTGTTGTATAGTGATAAAATAATAATTATAATAATTATTCTTATTATTCAGCACATAGCTCAATGCCCATCAGAGAATAAGAGAGTAAATGAGTGAATGAATGACCAAGGAAAATAACAGAATATTCTATGGGAAAAATCTATAAGGATCCGGGTCATTCATTCATTCATAATTATATGCCTTTCAACTTAGAGAAACATTTTTTCTTTCTATTAAGGATCACAGTTTTGTGACTAAGCATTGGCTTTCATAATTTGTATGTGGAACTCTCTCCCTTCAAAAGACCCAAAGGCCAGTCTTGCATAAAAGCAATCTGTCAGCTTGCTGATGACTTTTGATCAGTTCCAGCAATACCATTGGGCTTCTTATTTTGGTAAAATATGCCTTTCCTAAATCATTGTGACAAGCCTGCAGTGAGAGTGTTTGCTGCTAACAAAGGAACAGTCTCTAAGACAGAGAGGGACTGTGCAAAGTGGAGGAGAATATTTGCATCCCAGGATCAAAGCCAATAGACTGTAACCGTACAATCATCTAATCCACTGAGCAGGACAGAGGTCACCTCCAGGGAGGAAAACTTCCTTCTCTGACAGTTATAGGAGCAAGAGTCACTAAAGTGCATATAAGAACATGATTGTAAAAGAAAAATCACTCTAGAAATTGGACAATGGTCCTAGAATACTCAGTCACTACATATCAAATTTAGTGAGCCAGAATGTTCATTATTTATTTGTGCACTTTACCTGGCTACTTACAAAAAAAATTTGTTAGAAATCTTTCATATCATGAGTCAAAAATTGTAACTGTTAGTACAGGAAGACAAAGACAAGGGTCATATTTGATTTTTTAAATGATTTGCATTTATGTCTTATTTGGATATATTTCATGTCTTCAGTTCAGTTCAGTTCAGTCGCTCAGTCATGTCTGACTCTTTGCGAACCCATGAATCGCAGCACGCCAGGCCTCCCTGTCCATCATCAACTCCAGGAGTTCACTCAGACTCACGTCCATTGAGTCAGTGATGCCATCCAGCCATCTCATCCTCTGTCGTCCCCTTCTCCTCCTGCCCCCAATCCCTCCCAGCATCAGGGTCTTTTCCAATCAGTCAGCTCTTTGCATGAGGTGGCCAAAGTATTGGAGTTTCAGCCTCAGCTTCAGTCCTTCCAATGAACACTCAGGACTGATCTCCTTTAGAATCGACTGGTTGTATCTCCTTGCAGTCCCAGGGACTTGCAAGAGTCTTCTCCAACACCATACTCCAAAAGCATCAATTCTTGGGTACTCAGCTTTCTTCACAGTCCAACTCTCACATCAATACGTGACCACTGGAAAAACCATAGCCTTGACTAGATGGACCTTTGTTGGCAAAGTAATGTCTCTGCTTTTGAATATGCTATCTAGGTTGGTCATAATTTTCCTTCCAAGGAGTAGAGTCTTAATTTCATGGCTTAGAAATGCAGAACATCTCAGCATGAAACCACACTGTGAAGACCTATACCTATCTTCTGATTATAATTCTTCCTTACTCCCATATATTTCATGAACTTTCATACTTATATAAAGTATTAGCCCAAGATTAGCTATAAGCTTTAATATCTCAATTAGAAAGTTCAATTGCTTGAATGTAAAAAGGAATTGTTTCAAAAAGTAAATGAGAAAAAATGAAAAATTATGTACGTTTAATAAGCTAATATTGGAAAATATTTTAAAACATTAGTTAAATTTACTGAATCAGTATTGTGAAATGTTTATTTAACTTGAATCATTAGTTTACCTTTCATTAGTTTATTGTGTCTATACACTTGGATGAAACCTCTTTTTGTCATATATTAAACTTTGTGTGAATCATTAGATTTTTATGAATGATATATGACTTTGATTTCCTAAGCAAAAAAGATTACTAAAAATATTAAACATACAAATGCAGAGAAAAAATAAGCCAGATCTTTCATAAAATCATCAAGCAGATTCAATGGCTTTTATGATTTTGCCTTATCTGCTTTAACTCATCTCCCTTCAGTTTTTTCTAAAGTTTTTTTTTTTTAATCTCTACATCATGTCATTTTATCACTATGTAACTTAATATACATTTGTTAAAAAATATGGAAAATTTCATATATAATTAAAGTTCTAATAAAATTAATAGTAAACTATTGGTGTTACCTAAGAGTCTCTATTATAATTTTCTTATGTAATTACTATTCAATATTATTTCAATTTAAAACTTTGGGGAAAAAGTAATTTAAAGAAAGGCAAGGATGCCTTTTACCAACACAAAAATTACTAAACTTGCTTTTAAGAAATTTCTGTTTGAAAACATGATGAAATTTGTTCTCTATGAATTATTTAGTATGTATTTGGGCCAGTATTTAAACCAGGTATCTTTTTAATAGTTTTAATATTTGGCTAGTTAAATGCCAATTATATCAGTATCCAGATTGTGTGTGTGTGTGTGTGTGTGTGTGTGTGTGTGTGTGTGTGTGTGTTAGTTGCTCAGTCATGTCTTGACTCTTTGCAACCCCATGGACTGCAGCCTGCCAGGCTCCTCTGTCCATGGGATTTCCTAGGCAAGAATATTTGAGTAGGCTGCCATTTCCTTCTCCAAGGGATCTTTCTGACTCAGGGATTGAAACCGCATCTCCTACATGGCAGGCAGATTCTGTAACACTGAGTCACCCGGGAAGCCCCAGGTGGAACTATGCTATGATGAGAATAATAAAGCATTTCTGTAAAAAATGGTTTTATAATTATAACAAATTCTAAGGCTAGGAGAGCAAACACTCAAACAATTTGGATTTTTCTGGAGTAACAGAATTTTAGTTTTGTCTCCTGGTGAAGAAGTTCTGTCCAGATTGGCAACTTTGCTTCAAATAAATCAGAAAGCTTTTGAAGACTCAACAGTAGCAGCACTGATAAGTGTTTCTGTGCAAAGTTCATTACAAAATACAGTTCCTACTTTTGAGAAGCTTAGAATTTTACAGAAATTTTTATGACTACCTTATTGTGATTCATGTAGCTATGGAGAATCCACCCTTACTCTACCATAAATGAAACATTGGGGAAAGGTAATCTCCGTTTTTATCTTGACATTTCTGAGCTGTGATAGGTGGTGAAATGAAAGAAGTAGAAACTCCTCACTGTTAAGACTTCAGTTCAGTTCAGTCGCTCAGTCATGTCCGACTCTTTGTGACCCCATGGACTGCAGCATGCCAGGCTTCCCTGTCCAGCACCAACTCCCACAGGTTGCTCAAGCTCATGTCCAATGAGTAGGTGATGCCATCCAACCACCGACATGAGTTGGTGCAAGCTCCGGGAGTTCAGACTTAGACATTGTGAAATCTACCATTTAGGACACCATTTATAGTAAAAAGAACATGTACTTGTTTAGTTTACTGGCTTATCTTTATGGTTTGGCAGGCCATACCTGCACTTGACTTCTATGATATTTAATCATTCATTCACTCAATGTTATAGAGTTCCTACTTTGTCTAGCAACATAAGGTGTATCCTAGGAATACAAATCTAAGTAGTCAAAGTCCCTAACTGCAAGTGGCATAGAGTCACTTATGGAAGACACCTGAATTAAGCAATGGTCATACAATGATAAAAGCAGGAAAATCCTAACAAATAGTCTAGTTTCTTCACTTGAGCGTATTATATTTGAAATAAAAGCACTGGATATAATCTTGTCTTCCAATCTTAGCCTTGCCTGTAATTAATATACAAAAATTTCAAAATGGAAACCTTCAAAAGGTTATAAAACACAATGAAGGGTGTTTGTGGGCCGGAAGTTAGTATGCTTCGTCTTTGATATTTCCTGATTCTACACCTGCCTTTAAAACTCTGTTCTTTCATTCATGTTCCTTGCATGGTGTCTGGCATTTATTTTTAGTCTTACCCTTATTGGTTCTGGCTTCCTGTTGTATCTCAGCAAGCCCTTCCACCTACAGTCTAGACATGAACCACTTGAAGTTACTTCTAATTCTATGATTTACACATTTGGAAAAGAAAAGAGACAGAAGGAGAAACATATGTCTTACATAAAACTTAAAGTCTGGATATAGTTCTTTGCTGGGGAAGTTTTTATGGAGCAAGCTTGCAAAATTATATGCTGTAAAATGAGAAAATCTTTTAAAAGTTTTAAATAAAAATTTAGAAAATAATTATAACATTAAAATCATCAGTAAAACTGACTTAAAACAGATGAGAAAATTCCAGCATCGGGAAAGTTTTGTCTATCTGTCTGTGTCATGGACAGTCTTGGGATCAGTTATATATATTTTGGCTTCCAATTAGTTTTAGCCCAAAGGCTTAAAGTTTAACAGCCAATTTTAACCATCACAAATTTTTATGACTTCTGTTCATCATTTCTACAGAGTTATGACAGTTTTGTGCTAAAAATGCTTTTTGCTTTCCTTCCACATTTCCTCTCTTGGCTTTTTTAAACTGTATATATTGAAGAAAAGAGAATAAAAATGGATTAATGTGAAATACTATTAGTAGGTTGCTATATGGTTAATATGTTAGAGTTCAGTTGTCTAGTATATATTGAATTCAAAAGAGCCAAGAGATTTCCTCATTCACTTCACATTTAAGAGTAACACTGGCAAGCTTTTTTTTTTTTTTTTTTAATAAAAATGGCATCCTGATGCCATTTAACCTGGGCAATACAAGTATCCAAAATAGTGCTTTGCTTCATTTGTACAAGAAGAGGAGAAGGAAGTAGAAGAGGAAGAGAGTAGAGTTCACAAAGGAATAAATAAATGCTAGTGAAAAGCTGGTTCTTCATGAACTTTTTTTCACTTGAGCATATCATATTTGAAATGAAAGCACTGGCTGTAATCTTGCCTTCCAGTATTAGCCTCTCCTGTAATTAGTATACAAAAATTTCAAAATGGAAACCTCCAAAAGTTTATAAAACACAATAAAGGGTATTTGTGGCTGGAAGTTAACATGAGCCCAGCTAAGACTGAAGAAATCATTCCTGTAATCTGGGAAGCTCTGGCTGTTCATTGCAGTATAGATGCTGTGGACTAATTCAAACAACAGTAAAAATACATTTAATCAGAGAAGGAATACTTTCCTAGGTTTTAAAATTAAATCATGATTTAGATAAAATTAATACACATAAACAGAACATTTCATTCAAAAACAGCAGAATATACAAGTTCACAAAGAAAATTTTCCAGGATAGATCACATGCTATGTCACAAAACAAGTCTCAATAAAGTTAAGAAGACTTAAATCATCTCAAGCATCTTTTCTAAGATGGTATTAGACTAGAAATTGACTACAAGGAAAAAACTGCCAAAAACACAAACATGTGGAGTCTAAACAATATGCTACTACACAATAAATGGCCACAAAGGAAATCAAAGAAGAAATCAAGACAGACATGAACACAAACAAAAATGGAAACACAATGATCCAAAACCTACTGGATGCAGAAAAAGAAATTCTAAGTGGGAAGTTTATAGCGATATAAGGCTACTTTATAAAAAAAGAAAAAATTAAATAAATTATCTAATTTTATACCTAAAGGAACTAGACAAGCAAAAATAAAAACAACCCAAAGTTAGTAGAAAGAAAGAAATAATAAGAGCAGAAATAAAAGAAATAGAGACTAGAAAATATCAATAAAACTATGATCTTTGAAAACTGTGAGTTCCTGGTAAAGATGAATATGAATGACTGATCATTACCCAGACTCACAAAGAAAGAAGAGAGAGAGTCTAAATAAATAAAATCAGAAATGAAAAAGAAGTTACAACCAACACCACAGAAACACAAAAGATCATGAAAGATTACTATGAAAACTATGCGCCAATAAAATGGATAACCTAGAAGAAATGGATAAATTCCTTGAAATATATATATATATACATATATATATATATATGATCTAAAACTAACCCAGGAAGAAATAGAAAATAAAAAAGATTAATTACGTATACCAAAACTAAATCAGTAATAAAAAGCTCCCACTAAACATAAGTTCAGGACCAGACAGCTTCACACCTGTTTGAACTTTCAGGTCAATTCAGTTGCTCAGTCGTGTCCTACTCTGCAACCCCATAGATTGCAGCATGCCAGGCTTCCCTGTCTGTCACCAACTCCCAGAGCTTGCTCAAACTCATGTACATAGAGTCAGTGACGCAATCCAACTATCTCATTCTCTGATGTCCCCTTCTCCTCCTGTCTTCAATCTTTCCCAGAATCACGGTCTTCTCCAATGAGTCAGTTCTTTACATCAGGTGGCCAAAGTATTGTAGCTTCAGCTTCAAAATGAGTCCTTCCAATGAAGTCAGGACTGATTTCCTTTAGGATTGACTGGTTTGATCTCTTTGCAGTCTAAGGACTCTCAAGAGTCTTCTCCAACACCACAGTTCAAAAGCATCAGTTCTTCAGTGCTCACCTTTGTTCACCAAATGTTTAAAGGCAAGTTAACACATATCTTTCTCAAACTGTTCAAAAAATTGAAGAAAAAGGAACACTTCTGAACTCATTCTATTAGGCCAGGATTACCCTGATATCAGAAATAGACAAAAGTATTACAAAAAAGAAAATTACAAGCTGATATCACTGATCAAACATAGATGCAAAAATCATCAACAAAATATAAGCACACTGTGTTCAACAAAGCATTAAAAGAATCATATACCACAACCAACTGAGATTTATCTCAAGAACAAAAAGGGGGTTTAATATCTGCAAATCAATCAATGTGAAAATACTGTATAAACAAATTGAAGGATAAAAATCATATGACCAATCTCAATAGACACAGGAAAAGCTGTTGACAAAATTCAACATCCATTTATGATAAAATCTCTCAACAAAGAAGGTATAGAGAGAATACACTTGGACTGCAAGGAGGTCCAACTAGTCCATCCTAAAGGAGATCAGTCCTGGGTGTTCATTGGAAGGACTGATGCTAAAGCTGAAACTCCAGTACTTTGGCCAACTCATGCGAAGAGTTGACTCATTGGAAAAGACCTTGATGCTGGGAGGGATTGGGGGCAGGAGGAGAAGGGGATAACGGGGGATGAGATGGCTGGAGGGCATCACCGACTCAATGCTCATGAGTCTGAGTGAACTCTGGGAGTTGGTGAAGGACAGGGAGGCCTGGCGTGCTATGATTCATGGGGTCGCAAAGAGTTGGATATGACTGAGCGAATGAACTGAACTGATGACAAACACACAGCCAAGATTATACTCAATGCTGAAAGCTGAAAGCATTCCCTCTAAGATCAGGAACAAGCAAGGATATCAACTCTCATCAATTTTATTCAATATAATATTGAGAGTCCTAGGGACAGCAATCAGAGAAGAAAAAGAAATAAAAAGAGTCCAAATTGGAAAGGAAGATGTAAGACTGTCATTGTTTTCAGATGACATGATGCAATATGTAGAAAATTCTAAAGACGTTATCAAAAAGCTATTAGAATAAAGGAATTCAGTAAAATTGCAGGATACAAAATAAACACATAGAAATCTTTGTGTTTCTATACACTTATAACAAACTACCAGAGAGTGAAGTTAAGAAACAACCCCATTTAAAATTGCATCAAAAGAATAAAATACCTAGGAATAAATCTAACCAAAGAGGTGAGAGATTTGTACATTGAAAACTATGGGATTGGGATGAAAGAAATTGAAGACCACACAAACAAATGTAAATGCATACATATCTATGGACTGGAAGAATTAATATTGTTAAAATGACCACACTACCAAGGCATTCTATAGATTCAATACAATTCCTATCAAAATTCCAGTGGTACTTTTCATGGAACTAGAACAAATAATTCTAAAATTTGCATGGAATCACAAAGACCCTGAATAACTGTAACAACTCTGAGAAAGAAAAAGCTGGAAGTATAATATTCCCTGATAAAAAGCTACAGTAATGAAACCAACATGGTGCTATCTCAAAAACAGACACATAAATCAACTGGTACAATATAAAGGGCACAGAAATAAATCCATGCTTACATGATCAACTAACATGACAAAGAAGGCAAGAATATACAAGTTCCTTTGATAAATGGTATTGGGAAAATTGGGCAGCTACATGTAAAAGAATCAAACTGGACTGCTTTCTTACATGATAAAATAAACACAAAATGGATTTAAAGATTTAAATGTAACACCCAAACCCAAAAAAAAACCTGGCAGAAAACATAGGCAATATGCTCATTGACATTAGTCTTGGCAATATATTTTAAATATCTTTCTGGAACAAAAGCAATTATAAACAAATGAAACTATATCAAACTAAAAGCTTTTGCACAGTGAGATAAACTATAAACAAAATGAAAAGGCAGCTTATTAAATGGGAGAATATATTTGCAAACAATGTATGTGATGAGGGGTCAATGTACAAAACATACAAAGAATTCAAACAATAGAATTAAAAAATGGGCAGAGGACATTAACAGACATTTTTGCCAAGAAAATAGTTCAGATGGCCAAGGGTCACATGAAAACATGCTCAGCATCACTATCAGCAAGACGTGCGTTAAAACCAAAATGAGATAACACCTTATACCTGTCAGAAGGTCTATCATCAAAAAGACAGCAAATAATAAGCATAGGAGAGGATGTGAGGAAAAGAGAACCCTGTGCACCATTGTGGGACTGTAAATTGGTATAGTCACTATGGAAAACAGTACTGGAAGTTCTTCAAAAAATTAAAAGCAGAAATGTCATATGCCCCAGAAATTGCACTTCTGGGTATTTCTCTGAAGAAAACAAAAACACTAATTCATAAAGATACAGGCATCCCTGTGTTATTTCAGCTCATTCTTACAATAGTCAAGATATAAAGCAACCTTAGTATCCACTGATAGATGAATGGATAAAGATGTGTTATCTGTATCTATATCTATGTTTCTAAGCTTTCTATATATATGCCTATAGGGTGATATTTAGAGTTCCTGTAATTTCTGGAAAAAAATTTCTGGAAATTATAGGATTTATTTATTTAACAGTTGGTTGGTTTTCATTTCTTTACATACAAAATTCTTTACCTGGATCTTTTCTCTTATGATTTGTACATGTGAAAATATCAAGTCAGATCATTTTATTCCAATCAGCATTATAAATAGGTGCGCCAGGTGCTCTAACATTTTGTTCAGAAATGTTCCAGAATGGTGTTGTGTGTAATGATCCATCAGATAACGGGCTTGACCAGAGGGCTAGAACTGGGATATAGTCAACACAGGAAGGCTACAGAAGGATCAAAGAAGGATATACCCCAAAATATCTGCTGTTTCTCCTTTAAACCTCTTGTCCTCTACCTCCTTTCTTCCACTGCCTGCCCCTCCTCACACAGGCTGGCTGCTGGATAAGGAAATGGGTTCTTGACAATCATGCAGTTTCCTCTATTTCATAGCAGTGATATCCAGCAGGTTCTTCCTTCACTGTAATTCCTCTGTCCTACAGCTTGTACAGATTCCTAAAAATTCCACTAAGTCCCTCTATTGACAGACAGACAACTCCAAAATTTCCTTCACATATATCATCCAAATCTTTAAGTAAGCTAAGTTTTCTACCAAAGGATTTTACAATACCTTAATGGAGTCCTAGAAATGCAACTTTGTATGGATTGTAGTCAGTGTAGTCAGCTCTCCGCATAAAAAATTAGGCAACTTTTGCAATTAAAGTGACTATACCATGAAACACAGGTTACAAATGTCTTTGCAAACCTAATCCAGAAAACCATCATATGTGTCTTTACAAACATGAAGAAACTCCAAAATTAGAACTCAACCTGTGGATACACATGTATCCTTGTACAGGGGTAAAGAATGATGAGTTGGAGAAAACAGTATTTATTTGCCATGCCATAGTTTCTGACAAGCAGGACTGGACCACAGAGACATCATTTTTAATAATGGCTGAAGATGTAAGTTTAAAATCCTACCAGTTTTTTCCTCTCTGTTTTATTAATAAATGTTTAGGACTGTAGTTGACAATGTTTTGTGTGATATACTTGCTCTATTTTGGAAAAAGAAAATTATTGACAAATAACTATTTAAAATCAACCAAAAGTCACAAACCGAGGCTTTCTATACTTTTACCAATATTTTCTGCTCTCAGAAGGAAACAAAATATAGTAAGAGGCATTTAATAACATGGGCTTCCCTGGTAGCTCACAGTAAAGAATTTGCCTTCAATGCGGGAGACCTGGGTTTGATCCTTGGGTTTAGAAGATCCCCGGGAGGAGGGCATGGCAACCCACTCCAGTATTTTTGCCCGGAGAATCCTCATGGGCAGAGGAGCCTGGCGGGTTACAGTACATGGGGTCAGACACGACTGAGTGACTAAGCACACTCAGTAACACAAATTTCTCCTTAAAATGTATAATGTAAAATTCTTAAAATATAAACAAAACTGCCATTTTGAACTCCAAATAATCTTTACTACTGTGTTACCTAGAGCATAAATATAAATATTTTGGGCAATTTTCTTTCAAACTCTAACCATGAAGAGACAATAAATATAACCTAATATTTCTGGAAACAGCAATAAGTTGAGGGTAAATTAAAAGGAACAAAATGGCACATAGTTCAACTTTCATTGTCATTAATATGAAGTATGTATTAACACACATGACACTAACCAGCCCTGAGAGCATGCTTTGACATTAAATTAGAGATTTTAAAGGCAGCTGTGGATGAAAGGTGATAGCAGATAAAGATAGAGTGGTAATAATGTGGATAAAAATGTGCTTAAGTTTATCATTACACTGATGGATGGATTCTATTTTCGCTGGGAACATTCATAACACTACTTCTCTCTAAATAGTATAGGAAAAGAATTCTGTAGCTGTGTCCTAGTGATTCTTAAAGTTTAGCATGCATCAGTGTCTCCTGAGGGCTTGTTAAAACACAGATCCATGGGTTGCACTCTCAGAGTTAATTCAGTAGCTAATGCTGCTCATCCAGCAACCCGGTTTGAGGACTACCACTACAGATGGACACCCAAAGACCGACTAGTTCATCCTTTTGCCCTGCGCAAGAGGCGCTGATCAAACCATGAATCAGGAGCCACGGCTGCTGCTGCTGCTGCTGCTGCTGAGTCGCTTCAGTCGTGTCCGACTCTGTGCGACCCCAGAGACGGCAGCCCACCAGGCTCCCCCGTCCCTGGGACTCTCCAGGCAAGAACACTGGAGTGGGTTGCCATTTCCTTCTCCAATGCATGAAAGTGAAAAGTGAAAGTGAAGTCGCTCATTCGTGTCCGACTGCTAGCGACCCCATGGACTGCAGCCTACCAGGCTCCTCCGTCCATGGGATTTGCCAGGCAAGAGTACTGGAGTGGGGTGCCATCGCCTTCTCCGCAATCATGGCTTGCCAGATCCTAACACTTATCAATATATCATGAATGCTCTAATTTCAAAAGCAGCTCAGATAAAGGGGAGGGACTGAGTCTTGGGTCAGGAGCCTCAGGAGTAAAATGAAGGAGAATCTTAAAAGTGTCCCCTGGTCATAGGAACAGGTACAAAGAATCTGTCGCTGAGAGTTATAACCAGCCGCAACACAGGCCCTGCCTGTTGCTGTTTCAGGGAAACAGTTATTGTTGGTGCTACTGTGGGTATCACATCTTTCCCAGCACCACTGAAACTAAGATGAGAAGAGACTGAACATCCCAGAGAGATGGAAGCTAAGCAAAGGAAGGGCACGGGGTAACGGTGGGTGGAGAGCGGAGCAGCTTCATTTTACTCATCTAACTCTCCAGTACCTGGTTATTGGTACACAAGAGACTTTCAGTATATGTTGTATAGAATTAAATGAGTGAAACTTTGCCTTTGCTTTTTTCTTGAAACATTGTATGATGTTGGGAAAATCACTTCATCTACTTCAGTCCATTAAAAAAAATTATAAATGTGGTCTGTTCATTGTAGGATATTTTGAGCATGAAATAGATCATAAATATATCTGTCTTCAGAAATAAGCCTAAAAGATGAAAAATTAGAGATGTTTCTGTTTATCTTTTCAAAGATTCCCAGATATTAATATTTCAGTAACCAAAACAATGCCAAATTTCTCACCGATATGCTTCTATTCAATAACCATGTTAGAATAACATATCCATTCCCACCTTCTTTTAGGAATGGGACTCCTCAAGGTACTTGCATTAAAAAATTTAAATGTGTTTATAAACAGTTGTTATCTGAGGTTATTGATATTTCACTGGCAATCTTGATTCTAGCTTGTGCTTCTTCCAGCCCAGCGTTTCTCATGGTGTACTCTGCATAGAAGTTAAATAAACAGGGTGACAAAGTATAGCCTTGACGTACTCCTTTTCCTGTTTGGAACCAGTCTGTTGTTCCATGTCCAGTTCTAATTGTTGTTTCCTGACCTGCATACAGGTTTCTCAAGAGGCAGGTCAGGTGGTCTGGTATTTCCATCTCTTTCAGAATTTTCCACAGTTATTGTGATCCACATACTTCATGGGAAATAGATGGGGAAACAGTGGAAACAGTGTCAGACTTTATTTTGGGGGGCTTCAAAATCACTGCAGATGGTGACTGCAGCCATGAAATTAAAAGACACTTACTCCTTGGAGGAAAAGTTATGACCAACCTAGATAGGATATTCAAAAGCAGAGACATTACTTTGCCAACAAAGGTCTGTCTAGTCAAGGCTATGGTTTTTCTAGTGGTCATGTATGGATGTGAGAGTTGGACTGTGAAGAAAGCTGAGCGCCGAAGAATTGATGCTTTTGAACTGTGGTGCTGGAGAAGACTCTTGAGAATCCCTTGGACTGCAAGGAGATCCAACCAGTCCATTCTGAAGGAGATCAGCCCTGGAATTTCTTTGGAGGGAATGATGATGAAGCTGAAACTCCAGTACTCTGGCCACCTCATGCGAAGAGTTGACTCATTGGAAAAGACTTTGATGCTGGGAGGGATTGGGGGCAGGAGGAGAAGTGGACGATAGAGGATGAGATGGCTGGGTGGCATCACTGACTTGATGGACGTGAGTCTGAGTGAACTCCAGGAGTTGGTGATGGACAGGGAGGCCTGGCGTGCTGCGATTCACGGGGTCGCAAAGAGTCGGACACGACTGAGCGACTGAACCAAACCGAAACAGTTTTTTTTTACCTAAAAATTTTAAACTCAGTATCAATGAATTGTAGGACATCCAAGTCTTTATTTCTTTGTTCCTTCTTGATTTTTCTGTCAAAATAGTATTGTTGATTATTCACTACATGAACTTCTCTCCTCTCACTTATGCCAGTTGTGTACCATTCTTCCTTTGAGGTTTCTCCTTTCTCTCTTTTGTGAAAGAGACCATGTGAAAAACTGTGACCATTCTTTCACAGTTCCTCTCCTAGTTTTCCTTTTGCCACCCACTCTTTAATGCAGTTTCTAAACTTTTGTCCTTAGACAGCTGTAGTTCTCATTCTGTATACTGTTCTTGGCAATCTTACCCTGTTATGGACTAAATGTTTCTGTCCCCTCATCTCCAAAATCATATGTTTAAGCCCTAACCCCTCAGTTCAGTCGCTCAGTGGTGTTCGACTCTTTGTGACCCCATGGACTGCAGCATGCCAGGCTTTCCTATCCATCACTAACTCCTGGAGCTTACTCAAACTCATGTTCATTGTGTTGGTGATATCATCCAAATATCTCATCCTCTGTTATCCCCTTCTCCTCCTGCCTTCTATCATACCCAGCATCAAGGTCTTTTCAAATGAGTCAGTTCTTCACATCAGGTGGCCAAAGTATTGGAGTTTCAGCTTCAACATCAGTCCTTCCAATGAACGCCCAGGACTGATCTCCTTTAGGATGGACTGGTTGGATCTCTTTGCAGTCCAAAGGACTCTCAAGAGTCTTCTCCAACACCACAGTTTAAAAGCATCAATTCTTCGGCGCTCAGCTTTCTTTATAGTCCAACTCTCACATCCATACATGACCACTGGAAAAACCATAGCCTTGACTGGACAGACCTTTGTTGGTAATGTCTCTGCTTTTGAATATGCTGTCTAGGTTGGTCATAGCTTTTCTTCCAAGGAGCAAGCGTCTTTTAATTTCCTCGCTGCAGTCAACAATTGCAGTGATTTTGAAGCCCCCTGAAATAAAGTCTGTCACTGTTTCCTTTGTTTCCCCGTTTGCCATGAGGTGATGGGACCGGATGCCATGATCTTAGTTTATTGAATGTTGAGCTTCAAGCCAGCATTTTCACTCTCCTCTTTCATTTTCATCAAGAGGCTCTTTAGTTTGTATTCACTTTCTACTATAAGGGTGGTATCATCTGCATATCTGAGGTTATTGATGCTTCTCCTGGCAATCTTGATTCCAGCTTGTGCTTCTCCAGCTTGGCATTTTGCATGATGTAGTCTGCATATAAGTTAAATAAGCAGGGTCACAATATACAGCCTTGATGTACTCCTGTCCCAATTTCTAACTGTTGCTTGTTGACCTGTATACAGATTTCTCAGGAGGCAGGTCAGGTGGTCTGGTATTCCTATCTCTTTCAGAATTTTCCACAGTCTGTTGTGTTCCACACAGTTGAAGGCTTTGGCATAGTCAATAAAGCAAAAGTAGATGTTTTTCTGGAACTCTGTTGCTTTTTTGATGATCCAATGGATGTTGGCAATTTGATCTCTGGTTCCTCTGCCTTTTCTAAATCCAGTTTGAACGTCTGGAATTTCATGGTTCAGGTAATGCTGAAGCCTGGCTTGGAGAATTTTGATCATTACTTTGCTAGTGTGTGAGATGAGTGCAATTGTGTAGTGGTTTGAACATTCTTTGGCATTGTTTTTTTTTGGGGGGGGAATGGATAATACTGACCTGTTCCAGGTGTATTTCCAGATTTTCTGGCATATTGAATGTAGTACTTTTACAGCATCATCTTTTAAAATAGCTCAACTGGAATTCCGTCACCTCCACCTGCTTTGGTTGTAGTGATGCTTCCTAAGGCCCACTTGAATTCGCATTCCAGGATGTCTGGCTCTAGGTGAATGATCACACCATCATTGTTATATGTATCATAAAGATCTTTTTTGCATAGTTCTTCTGTGTATTCTTGCCACCTCTTCTTAGTATCTTCACCTTCTGTTAGATCCATACCATTTCTGTCCTTTATTATGATTTATTTGGCTTTATTTGGAGATGAGGATTCTGATTAAGGTTAAATGAGGTCAGGAGGGTGGGACCTGATCTGATGAGATCGGTGTCCCTGTGGAACAGACACCAGAGACATCACTCTCCATCCAGAAAAGGCCTGCATACACCCAGGAAAAGCCATGTGAGGACATAGTCGAAAGCTAGGAAGAGAGCCCTTCACAGAAACTGAAGTTACCAGCACCTTAATTTTGAACTTCTCAGCCTCTAGAACTGTGAGAAAATAAATTTTTATTGTTTTTAGTCCATTTTGTCTGTGATTTTGTAATCACAGTCTGAGTAGACTAAGACACCACCCGTGGCTCTAACACTCATACCTACACTGGTGGGCAACCAGTTCCCCAGTCTAAGCTCCAGGTGAGTATTTAGTCATCTATTTACAAGTCTTGAGTGATGAACAAGCAGCTCATACTCTACATATGCAGACAGAGTTAATTTCTCTCCCCTTAAACCTGTACATCTGCCTGTGTTAGTTATCTGTGTGACCTATTACTTATCATCACTTTTTCTGTCACCTCGGGCTTCCTTGGTGGCTCAGGTGCTAAGAATCCACCTGCAATTCAGGAGACCTGGGTTCCATCCCTGGGTTGGGAAGATCTGGAGAAGGGAATGGTTACCCACGTGTTGGGTAACCCAGGGACAGATGAGCCTAGCAGGCTACAGCCCATGGGGTTGCAAAGAGTCAGCCACAAGCGACCAAGCACACATTCTATCACTTAAGCAAGAAAATTGGGAATTGTTCTTTCTTATGTCTTCCCTCTTCTATGATCCTTGAAGGCAAAAACCATGTTTGGAGCCTATTTGTTTCTAGAATTAGGATAAATACATGTCAGTCCTTAGGCACTTACATGTTACTAGATTAATTAATAACGGTACACTCTGCCACTTTGTCCACTTTAAACCCTATATGTTTGATCAAGTCAGACTGACTATGTACCATTTCTGATGCCCCATGGAAGCAAATTACAGCATCTTCTTATCTTTCACCAAGCATTTGTCTCTGCTAAACTCTCTCCAGATACACTGTAATCCCACTAGATTTATAACATGACAGTTTAAACTCATAACTGCCCCTAGCTTTTAGTCTTATGTTTCTCCTTTGAACTTGCCATCTCTCCTTTTATTTTATTTTTCTGGCTTAGACTCTCTAAAGATCTTATCATGGAATCCAAACTCTAGCTATTTATATTCTTGGCATTTGACAGAAATTCTTTCATTCTAGCTCTGGTCTTGAGCACCCTCACTTGAACAGTCTTGAACAGCCTTACTCCAATGCTTTGAGGTGGGGGATGGATAGACTTAGTAGTTATTTACTGAATATTTCCTATAGGCTTAGTGCTAAGCATTTTACATAGAGCATTGTATTCATTTCTCCTATTAGTCCTATAAGGATATAGTTATTATACTCCTGAGAAAATGAAAGTTTAGGGAAATTACATAACTTAGTCAGGGTCATACAGCTAACAAGTGACAGAACACTGATTAGAATCAAGCCGGTCTTAAGCATTATGCTTTAAAACAAAATGCATTTGAGATTTGTCAATTGTCATTTTAGTGGATTGAATCTGAGCATCAAAAGTATAATGTGAACCCAGCTGAGAGTACAATTATCAAAGCTGTTTAAGTTACCTGTGTCATACCTGTTCATAGGTTGATTGCTCAACTGATCTGCAGTGACCATTAAAACGAGCTAAGAGCAGGAGCAAAAAGAATATTAGTTCTGTGAGTTCGTAGAACACAAAGTACAATTTTTCAAAGAAATAGAAGAGACTGTCTCTATCAGAAGTGATTTAAAAAGCTTCATCACCCTTGGGCATTGCATAGTGCTTCCCTTAATGGCTTCAAAAGGAATGTCATGGGCTGAGTCTTCTGTCCTAAGTACAGCTGTGGAACATATAAAATAATTTGCCTGCCGTAAAAAGCCCTGGTTTGTAATTGCAAATGTAATGGATTAACCAAATGCCACACATATGACTCTTAAAGAAGTCCATTTAAAATAATGACCTATTTAGGAATAATCACTTAAAGTTTATCCTCTCTAAGCTTCTCCTGGAGGAAGGACACTTAAATTAGTTTAACAAGAGTGTTGTAAAAAGAAAATTTACAAACTGCTTGTTTTATCACTGTCTTTTACAGTTGACTGTTCTTGCAAGTGTATCAATGTTATTAGGTTAATTTTGTTCTTTAACCTAACATATTTAATAAAAGGAAATGAAATTGTGTCTTAAAGAGATACTCATTTCTCTTTGGTCAAACTTGGAAGTAACGTGCAGGCTGGTTTCTCTGAGGGTCAAGACCTTGAAGAAGGCCAAAGGGACACTGTGGAATGCCATGGAGAGGTGAGCTGAGGGACCCCTAACAAACTTTTTTCCTTTCCTATGAGCAACCATGTATTTGATGCCTGATTGTCACGTTACCTTTGCTCTGTTAATAGCTCCTTTTCCTCTGCCCCCTCTATCACCCTTCTATCATCTGATTAGCAAATTAAAGAATACTATGTTGAACGATGAGTTTTACATGTATACATGGATTATACGTAAAGAGCTTGAAGAAACACACTAGGATATGTCATATGAAAGATTTGGGGGATTTCAAAATTATCTTATGTAGTTTTTTTTAAAATTTATGTTAAACATTATTAGTAAGAGTTAAACGTGTATACTCAGTTAAACATGAGTTTGTCTCCATAAAGCACTCTCAATATAGGGCATATGCAAAATGATGAGACAAAATGGCTGATCGGGGTGATGTAAAGATAGAGAATTTTTATTTTGTATTAAAATATTAAACATAAATTTAAGGCCAAACAAATTAATTTTCAAGAACTTTTATATAGTGAGAAAATCACTTAAGGATCCTGTAAGTGGCGCCAGGGTTTAGTATAAGAGGTCCTTGATAGGGTTCCATGAAACCTCTCTCTAGGTCCACAAAAGGGCTGTGGACTTTAAGGAGAAAAGTACACAGATTTTATTTCACTAATTTAAAACTAAAATTTATCACTGCTTTCAATCACCAAAATAGGAAAAAAACTAGCAGTATCTGAGGTCTTGCCAACAACAGAAATCACGAATATTTTCTTGTCATGTTATGGAAAATATATTAAAATATTGTTATGTTTATTATTGTGAAACTATGGCAGTTATTAAATGCAGCACCTGATCTTAATTATTAATAAAGCAGCACATATATTACTATTAGGATGAACTATATAAAATTATAAATATTTGCACATTTTTTAACCCAAAACACCTGACAGTTTTATATGATTCAGCTGAATATATTATCATTTTGTTTTTAAAATATTTCTGTTTCAACAGAATTTTTTGGTATTTTATGCATTTTATTTTAGATATAAAAGCATTTTTTTTTTTTCTGTAAAGTGTTCCAAAGGCTTTTCAGAATGCCAAAGGGTTCGTGGCAGAAGTTTAAGAATGCTGTGGTCAAAGATTTTGGCCTTTGATTCAAATAGATCTTAATTTGGCTGCCAGTCTTATCCTTTCATAGCTGTGACTTTGAGCAAGTTATTCAGCTTCCCTATGCCTCAGTGTCCTCGAGTAAGGTAAAGGGGAAACTACAATGATTTCATCCTAGAACTAAGGAAGATGCCACATGTTCAGTGAGGCATTACTCAGGAATCATGTTACTGCTCTTCCTGTTTTTATCAGTCATATTCATTGTTTTCCCTCTTGTTTTAAAAAACTCAATAAAGGTGTTACGTGTGTATGTGCATGTACATTTAAATGACTTCATAGTTATTATGGGTTAGACAGTATCCCTGCAAAAGGTATGTTGGAGGCCTAACCCCACGTACCTCTGAACATGATCTTATTTGGCAACAGGGTCTTCACAGAAGTAACCAAATTAAAGTGAGATTGTTAGTATAGGCACTCATCCAATATCATTGGTGTCCTGATGAAAAGAGGCGAAGGGAATCGTGGACACAGAGACAGACATGCACAGAGGGAAGACGATGTGAAGACGCAGGGAGAATGCCTTCTGAAGACCAAGGATCAGAGCGATGCATCGGCAAGCAAGGAAAGTCAGAGATTCAGGCAAAGCCCAACAAGCTAGGAAGAGGCAACTCAGGATTCTGCCGCAGGATTCAGAGGGAGCCGACACTTGATGTCAGACTTCTAGGCTTCAGAACTGAGACAGTCAATATTTTAAGCTTATCAGATTGTGGTATTTTGCTACAGTTGACCCAAGGAGCTAGTAAAAGAATATTCATAATTATTTTAAACTTCTCTAGTTTTATCTATGGCTTAGTACATCTTTTTGAACATAATGCAGTTTTGAATACAATGCACTTCTTCATTCGTATATGGACCTTTTAGGCTCCTTTTTTATTTCCTAACATAAATTAGAAATTAACACCAAAGAACTCATAATCACCATGATTTTTAGAATCATTATAAAGAGGAACCATGTAATGTGTAATGACAACTGAATTATCTTGATAAATAATCATAACAAAGGCAACATACCAATGATATTTTATTTCTCATTGAAAAGAGTAATACACCAATATTAATTTGTCATGAAACACTGCCCATTTAAAATGAGTTTTAAGATCACTCCCTGCATTGAGTGATGCCATTCAAAGGCTATGCCTGGAAAGATAAGCTGAAGAACCAATTTCTCTCAGCTCTAGAAGAGCAGCATTGTGATGAAATTGGTGTTTCGCCTCATATAGTGTTGTATTCTCTGTGCAATTCTAAAGGTCAGAATGGGTTGCAGGGAATTACTTGTCTCCTGTAGTGCTCCATAAACAAAGTTACTAAAACCTGAAAAGGCTTCTTCAATGTAAGTTTTAAGAAAACAATTCTATGTCCTGATATCTAAGATATACATCCACATGAGAAAAAAAAATCAGTTTCTGAAATGTGAACATAATTACCAAGTTAAGACATATACTGCTGGGTACTAATGCCTGATTACCTTAACTACAGGTAAGGGAAAATTGATCCGCTTGGGGCAGGATTTGAGTGTCCTTGAATTTATCAAGACAAAAATCAGCTATTCAAAATATTATTTGTTTTATATGGTACTTTCGTACAGTTATAGCACAGCTACATTTTCCCCCTTTCTTTTACTTAGGACATAATGTTTCCCCTTTGTGTTTTTGATGTTCTCTGAATGTAAATGAAGAAATGTACCGCATGTTAAAAAAAAAAAACAACCCACACACATAATTGCATTACATTCACATTTTTCATCCAGAAAATTTTCAGTCCAGATAAAACTAAGATCCCTTCTCACTCTAGTATTCCATGATGCTTTGTGTGCTGTTCTTGGTAAGAATTCATAAATAAGCAAAAGGCCTCAAAATGTTGATTAAAAATGGTTTTAATCTTCAGTAGCTCAAGAAATATTTTTAAAAATCTGTGAGTGATAATGTCAAAGTACTACCTGAAAAAATCTAAAGGACTTCTGCTTCCACTCATGAAGAGTTAGCTTCTAAAGGAATTGTCCTGCTACAAACAGTTAGAAATGCAGGGGGGGGCGGGAAATGAAGTAATTGCTTTCAAACATTGAACTATAGACAGCCCTGGAATGTGATTTCTCAAAGATTTCTGAAATAAAGGAAAGCTGAGACCTTATTACTGCCCAATTCATACCCTGCCTGATGGCAGATTCCAGGAGACAGGTAAGGGAGGAAAGAAACCCAGCCAGGCTGGAGATCTTACTGCACTGAACAGAGAGAGGTGAGAGCAGTGGGGCTGAATTCTGGAGAGGAAAGAGCTGAACAGAGAAGAAGTCTCAGAGACCTGGAGAGAGGGCCTTGTCCAGTCTTGGGCTGAGTATGAGCATGCATGCACACAAGCAAGGTGGAACTCCTACAGACAGGAAAGCATAGAACAAACATTCCCAAAGTCACACAGGACCGAGAAGAGTCTGTGTTTCTAAATCCTAGAGGGGAAAGTGTCAAAATACAAGGGGTATTGAGCAGAGTCTTCAGAAGGGTCTCCCCTTAGTAGTGGTGCTAATGTATCCCTAGAATAAAGGCTGCTCTGAATCTTTGCCTATGTGCGTGTTTAGTCGCTCAGTTGTGTCCAACTCTTTGCAACCCTGGATTTCCCTGGAAGCTCAGCTGGTAAACAATCTGCCTGCAGTGCAGGAGACCCTGGTTCGATTCCTGAGTCAGGAAGATGCCCTGGAGAAGGGATAGGCTACCTACTCCAGTATTCTTGGGCTTCCCTGGTGGTGCAGACAGTAAAGAATCCATCTGCAATGTGCAAGACCCGGGTTCCATTCCTGGATTGGGAAGATCTCCTGGAGAAAGGCATGGCAACCTACTCCAATATTCTTGCCTAGAGAATCCCCATGGACAGAGGAGCCTGGCAGGCTACAGTCTGTGGAATCACAAAGAGTCAGACACAATTGAGAGACTAAGCACAGCACAAGTTTGCAACCGTATGGACTGTAGTCTGCCAGGCTCCTCTGTTCATAAGATTCTCCAGGCAAGAACTGGAGTGGTTGCCATGCCCTCCTCCAGAGGATCCTCCCAACCCAGGGATTGAACCCATGTTTCCTGCAGTGCAGTGGCAGGTGGATTCTTTACCAGTGAGCCACCTGGGAAGTCCACTCTGAACCTTCTCTTAGAGCTTAAAAAAAAAACTTAAAAGGATCAGAATGATTCCAAGTAACTTAAATATGTTCCAGAACAAATTCCAATACTCTTTAAAGGACTAGAACAAGATTTAGCACTCAAAAATGTGAAATTCACACGTGCAATCTAATAAAAAAATTACCATGGTTACAAAGAAATGGAAACATATAACTTCAGGAGAAAGAGAGTCAATCAACATTAACAGACCCAGAAATAACATGAAATTACTAAACAGATTTCTTTAAAGAGCAGTTATCAATATCAATATTACCTTCCTAATGAGGCATACCTAAGCCATCCTATTTAATTTTTAATTTTTAAAAAATTTTTGGCCATGCCATGTGGCATGTAGGATTTTAGTTCCCCAACCAGGGATCAAACCCACACTGCCTGCAGTAGAAGCTCAGAGTCTTAATCATTGGACTGCCAGAAGTTCCATGCCATCCTATTTAAAATTTTTAAGACTCCTGTCTTCTACCCCATTCCCCTGCCAGTTCTCCTATCCTAATTTCCTAGTCAGTTTTTATAAGTACTTTTTATTTATATTATATTAAAAAGTGAAATGCTTTTTATTTATTAAATTTATTTAAAATTTCTTTTTATTTTCTCTTTAATTAATCCATGCATGCATGCATTCAACCATCTGTTTCCCCCTACCAGAATTTAAGCTCTGTGAGAACTGGGATCTTCATCTGTCTTATTTACAGACATAGCTCCAGAGCCTAGAACAGTGCCTGGCATGTGGTAGGAGCATATTAATTTGTTAAAGGAAAAGTCATTCATCACCTTTTATATTAATGGAATCATGCTACATTTCTGGAAGCTCTGAAGGAATTAGAAAATGTCATGCCTGACCTTAGTGTCAGTGTTCAGTTGCACAGCATGTGGTTATATAATTGAAACTTCTTCTCTCTTGGGAAATGCAAATAGAAAATCTGATCATGCTCATCTCTGTCCCCTACCAGTTTAAAATGACTTGAGTTGCTTTTGTAATGCAGGATTTGAAGAAATAACTTTGATTTACAAATAAAAATATTGTAGAAATACTAATGCAATGTATCTCAATGGAAATGGATTTTTGTAAGGTTTCTTGTTTATACTCTATTTCTTAAAAGAATTTAAGGATACTTAGAATAAAATATATATACTCATTTTTACCATATATTTATATTTATAAAAGAAAGTCTTATTAATTGAAAATGAGTGAAATTTAGTCCATAAGGAATCTAGGCCTTAAAGACTTTTAGATGCCACTGGTATTTGGAAATTAGCAGAGTGGTCTACATTAATTGTAATATGGATTAAAACAAATAAACAAAAAACAACAGAAACAACAATTAGAATGCCCATTATGAGGGACAAGGGGCACTGGATTATTTGCTAAATTTATGCATGAAGATGTTTTCTAGTGTATTTAAGATTAGAAAGAGTGGAGTCTTGTGTCATCAAAAAGACAAGAGATAACAAGTGCTGGGGAGGGTATGAAGAAGAGGGAAATCTTGCGCGTTGTTGGCAGGAAGGTAAACTTGGTACAGTCACTATGGAAAACAGTTAGGTAAACTCCTCAAAAAATTGAAAATAGAAATACCATTTGATCCAGCAATCATTCTTTTGGGTGTATATATAAGGGAAATAAAAACATGACACTGACAAGGTATCTGCACCCCCAAGATCACCACAGTATTATATCAAATACATAATAATAGCCAAGATATAAAAATAACACGAGTGGCCATCAACGGATTACTGGAAAAAGAAGATTTGTATACATACACAATGGAATATTATTCAGCCTTGAGAAAGGAAATTCTGCCATTTGTAACAGTATGGATGGAACTTGAGAGCATAAGTCAAAGAAAGAAAGAAAAATATCAAATGACATCACTTATATATGGAATCTAAAATAAATTGGAACTCAGGGAAAGAAAGAATAGTGTTGTGGTTACCTGGGACTCTGGGATGAGGAGGATGGAGAAATGTTGGTTAAGAGTTTTAGATTTCTATTAATAGTTATAAGATTAATAAGTGTAAGGGATCTAATATATAGGCTAGTGATTATAACTAATAATACTGCTATATATTTGAAAGTTGTTCATAGAGTAGGTCATATATATTCTTGCAAGAAAAATGAAATAATTATAAGATAGGGTGGAAATGTTAATTAACACCACAGCAGCAATCATTTTGCAATGTACACATGTATCAACAACAAAATCAGATTGATTATATACTTTGCAGCCAAAGATGGAAAAGCTCTATACAGTCAGCAAAAGTGGCTCAGATCATGAAATCCTTATTGAAAAATTCAGACTCAAATTGAAGGAAGTAGGGAAAACCACTAGCCATTCAGGTATGACCTAAATCAAGTCCCTTATGATTATACAGTAGAAGTGAGAAATAGATTTAAGGGACTAGATCTGATAGATAAAGTGCCTGATGAACTATGGACTGAGGTTCATGACATTGTATAGGAGACAGGGATCAAGACCATCCCCATGGAAAAGAAATGCAAAAAAGCAAAATGGCTGTCTGGGGACACCTTACAAAAGTAGCTGTGAAAAGAAGAGAAGCGAAAAGCAAAGGAGAAAAGGAAAGATATAAGCATCTAAATGCAGAGTTCCAAAGAATAGCAAGAAGAGATAAGAAAGTCTTCCTCAGCAATCAATGCAAAGAATTAGAAGAAAATAACAGAATGGGAAAGACTAGAGATCTCTCTGAGAAAATTAGAGATACCAAGGGAACATTTCATGCAACGATGGGCTCGATTAAGGACAGAAATGGTATGGACCTAATAGAAACAAGATATTAAGAAGAGGTGGCAAGAATACACAGAAGAACTATACAAAAAAGATCTTAATGACCAAGATAATCACGATGGTATGATCACTCACCTAGAGCCAAACATCTTGGAATGTGAAGTCAAGTGGGCATTAGAAAGCATCACTACGGACAAAGCTAGTAGAGGTGATGGAATTCCAGTTGAGCTCTTTCAAATCCTGAAAGATGATGCTGTGAAAGTGCTGCACTCAATATGCCAGCAAATTTAGAAATCTCACCAGTGACCACAGGACTGGAAAAGCTCAGTTTTCATTCCAATCCCAAAGAAAGGAAATGCAAAAGAATGTTCAAACTACAGCACAGTTGCACTCATCTCACATGCTAGTAAAGTAATGCTCAAAATTCTCCAAACCAGGCTTCAGCAATACGTGAACCGTGAACTTCCTGATGTTCAAGCTGGTTTTAGAAAAGGCAGAGGAACCAGATATCAAATTGCCAACATCCGCTGGATCATCAAAAAAGCAAGAGAGTTCCAGAAAAACATCTATTTCTGCTTTATTGACTATGCCAAAGCCTTTGACTGTGTGGATCACAATCAAATGTGGAAAATTCTGAAAGAGATGGGAATACCAGACCACCTAACCTGCCTCTTGAGAAACCTGTATGCAGGTCAGGAAGCAACAGTTAAACCTGGACATGGAACAACAGACTGGTTCCAAATAGGAAAAGGAGTATGTCAAGGCTATATATTGTCACCCTGTTTATTTAACTTCTATGCAGAGTACATCATGAGAAATGCTGGGCTGGAAGAAGCACAAGCTGGAATCAAGATTGCCAGGAGAAATATCAATAAACTCAGATATGGAGATGATACCACCCTTATGGCAGAAAGTGAAGAGGAACTGAAAAACCTGTTGATGAAAGTGAAAGAGGAGAGTGAAAACGTTGGCTTAAAGCTCAACATTCAGAAAACGAAGATCATGGCACCTGGCCTCATCACTTCATGGGAAATAGATGGGGAAACAGTGGAAACAGTGTCAGACTTTTCTGGGCTCCAAAACCACTGCAGATGGTGATTGCAGCCATGAAATTAAAAGACACTTATTCCTTGGAAGGAAAGTTATGATCAACTAGATAGCATATTTAAAAGCAGAGACATTACTTTGCCAACAAAGGTCTGTCTAGTCAAGGCTATGGTTTTTCCAGTGGTCATGTATGGATGTGAGAGTTGGACTATGAAGAAAGATGAGTGCCAAAGAATTGATGCTTTTGAACTGTGGTGTTGGAGAAGACTCTTGAGAGTCCCTTGGACTGCAAGGAGATCCAACCAGTCGATTCTAAAGGAGATCAGTCCTGGTGTTCTTTGGAAGGAATGATGCTAAAGCTGAAACTCCAGTACTTCAGCCACCTCATGTGAAGAGTTGACTCATTGGAAAAGACTCTGATGCTGGGAGGGATTGGGGGCAGGAGAAGAAGGGGACAACAGAGGATGAGATGGTTCGATGGCATCACAGATTCTATGGACGTGAGTTTGAGTGAACTCCGGGAGTTGGTGATGGACAGGGAGGCCTGGAGTGCTGCAATTCGTGGGGTTGCAAAGAGTTGGACACCACTGAGTGACTGAACTGGACTGAGCTGAAATGTATCAAAATAACATGGTATACACCTTAAACTTATACAATATTCTATGTGAATTATATCTCAGTAAAGCTGGAAAAAAAAAATTTAAAATAGACCGTAGAACAATTACAGTAAAGATTGGTGATATGCTGCCAAATTAGAAAAAGGTAAGTGATAATTATGACAGAATAATGAAGGGGTATTTTGAGTATGAAAATTGGTTCAGAGCTTTGTAGTCATGGTTAACAGAGAGTACAATATATAATTACTCTTATATTGTTTTAGAAAACAAAAGCAACAACAAAAAGAAGAACATAATATTTTCTATGGGGCAAACGCTAAAATCCTGGTATTTAGTTCCAAGCAAAACTTGCCACTAGAAATTCTTACTGAGTATTATATGGGATATTAAACTCAAGCCCAATTCTGTAGGTATAGAAAAGTCTTCAAATGTCTAGTTTTTGAGATAAAATTTAGTAGAAATTGAAGCTTAAGTTTAAATAGTAACTCAGTGAAGACATTCATATATGGAGCTGATGAAATGAACTAAACAAGGATATTATTATCTAAAATATCAAACTAGTTTTTTCAAATAATATTTGTAATAGTGGTAATTCTGTAGGTATAGAAAATTCTTTAGGTATAGAAAAGTCTTCAAATGTCTATTTTTTGAGATTAAATTTAGTAGAAATTGAAGCTTAACTTTAAATAGTAACTCAGTGAAGACATTCATATATGGAGCTGATGAGATGAATTAAAGAAAGGATATTATTATTTAAAATATCAAACTAGTTTTTTCAAATAATATTTGTAATAGTGGTATTTTGACAGTAGCCAGGTAACAGTCAATTCAAAAGCTGAGCTTCATAAAGAATGAATATTTTCTATAGCAATAATCAGAAAGATATTGATGCTTTATACATGAAAAAAATCAAGTCAGCAATTTGTTCTAAAAGCTGAAAAGACTGATTTGCACTCTAACCTTGAAAACAGGCCAACCCCTCCACTGCAAGTGATATGCAGGTGGGAAAGAAAGTAAAGCCAATTTTTTCCTAAACAGTCCTTTCAATTCGTTCAAATGGCTAGGCACAATAACAGCTTCAAGGCTATGCTCCATAAAGTTTGAGTAGATGATTTTGCTTTGACAAATTTTAAAGGCAGGTGTTACCAACCAGTTGTCTGTACTAAAAGATAATCTTGATATGACTTCTGCAGAATGTTAAGTTTTGAGCAACACTGCAACTTGATGGACCAGTCAGAATGAATAACTTGCTAAAGCTAACTCTGAAGTAGTTGAATTTAATGATTCTTTCAATAAAATGACATTTTAATGCAAATTAGACAATGCTTTCCAGAGTATTCTTTTGAAACACAGAGTTTGAGTATTGATTCAATGAATGAAGATATATCTCAGAGGAAAGTGAATCAGTTTGATCAGATTCAGTATAGAGTCAAGCCAATATAAGAAGAATGCCACCTTAAATTTCCTTGGGAATATGGGCAGGTTAAAACAAATACTTTAATAATATAATTATAAATAATAACACTATATCTATATTATGTCTAACTATGAGCTGTTATAAATTGAAATTATCAATAGAATGCTATTCATAATAGTATAAAAATATTAAATACATAAGCAATAAATCCAATAAAATACATCACTCCTGTATTAAAATGTACAAAACTCTGCTAAGAAATTAAAAAAAAAAACTTAAGTAAATGGAGATAAAGAAGAATCCTTCATGGCAAATAGATGGGGAAATAGCGGAAACAGTGGCTGACTTTATTTTTCTGGGCTCCAAAATCACTGCAGATGGTGCTTGCAGCCATGAAATTAAAAGATGCTTACTCCTTGGAAGGAAAGTAATGACCAACCTAGACAGCATATTAAAAAGCAGAGACATTACTTTGCCAACAAAGGTCCATCTAGTCAGGGCTATGGTTTTTCCTGTTGTCATGTATGGATGTGAGAGTTGAACTATAAAGAAAGCTGAGAGGTGAAATATTGATGCTTTTGAACTGCGGTGTTGGAGAAAACTCTTAAGAGTCCCTTGGACTGTGTGAAGATCCAACCAGTCTATCCTAAAGGAGATCAGTCCTGGGTGTTCATTGGAAGGACTGATGTTGAAGCTGAAACTCCAATACTTGGGCCACCTGATGCGAAGAGCTGACTCATTGGAAAGGACCCTAATGCTGGGAAAGATTGAGGGCAGGAGGAGAAAGGGATGACAGAGGATGAGATGGTTGGATGGCATCACTAAATTGATGGATGTGGGTTTGGGTGGACTCTGGGAGTTGGTGATGGACAGGGAGGCCTGGCGTGCTGAGGTTCATGGTGTCTCAAAGAGTCGGACACGACTGAGTGACTGAACTGAAATGAAAGAAGAACCCAAAATTACAATTCTCCCCAATTTTATTTATAGATTTAATTTCAGCTAAAATTAACTAGAGCTTGTTCAAACTCATGTCCGTCGAGTTGGTGATGCCATCCAACTATCTTGTCCTCTTTTGTCTCCTTTTCCTCTTGCCTTAAATCTTTCCCAGCATCAGGATCTTTTCCTGATGAATCAAGGAAAAGAATCTTTTCCAGTGAATCAAGTCTTCATATCAGGTAGCCAAAGTATTGTAGCTTCAATTTCAAAATTATTCCTTCCAATGAATATTCAGGACTGATTTCCTTTAGGATTGACTGGTTTTATCTCCTTGCTGTCCAAAGGACTCACAGGAGTCTTTCTTCTCCAGTACCACAGTTCAAATGCATCGGTTCTTCAGCCCTCAGCTTTCTTTATGGTCCAGCTCTCACACCCATACATGACTACTGGAAAAACCATAGTTTTGACTAGACAGACATTTGTTAGCAAAGTAATGTCTCTGGTTTTAAATATGCTGTTTATGTTTGTCATAGCTTTTCTTCCAAGGAACAAGTATTTTTTAATTTCATGGCTGCAGTCATGAAATGATTTGGAGCCAAATAGAATATAGTCTATCATTGTTTCCATTTTTTTCCCATATATTTACCACGAAGTGATGGGACCGAATGCCATTATCTTAGTTTTTTGAATGTTGAGTTTTAAGCCAGCTTTTTCACTCTCCTTTTTTGTTTTCATCAAGAGGCTCTTTAGTTCTTCTTTCCTTTCTGCCATAAGGGTGATGTCATCTGCCTATCTACGGTTATTGATATTTTTCCTGGCAATCTTGATTCTAGTTTGTGCTTCATCCAGCCTGGTGTTTTGCATGATGTACTCTGAATATAAGTTAAATGAGCAGGGTAACAATATACAGCCTTGACATAAACCTTTCCCAATTTGGAACAATTCCTTTGTTCCATGTCCGGTTCTTACTGTTGCAATATCGCAGTAATCCAAGTCTATGCCCCAACCACTAATGCTGAAGAAGCTGAAGTTGAACAGTTCCAGGAAGACCTACAAGACCTTCTAGAACTAACACCGAAAAAAGATGTCCTTTTCATCATAGGGGACTGGAATGCTAAGTAAGAAGTCAAGAGATATCTGGAGTAACAGGCAAGTTTAGCTTTGGAGTACAAAATGAAGCAGGGCAAAGGCTAACAGAATTTGGCCAAGACATGCACTAGTCATAGCAAATACCCTCTTCCAACAACACAAGAGTTGACTCTACACATGGCCATCACCAGATGGTCAGATTGGTTATATTCTTTGTAGCCAAAGATTAAGAAGCTCTATACAATCAGTAAAAACAAGACAGGAAGTTGATTGTGGCTTGGATCATGAACTCCTTATTGCAAAATTCAGACTTAAATTGAAGAAAGTAGGGAAATCCACTAGACCATTCAGGTGTGACCTAAGTCAGAATCTTTTCAATTATATACTGGAAGTGACAAATAGATTGAAGGGATTAGATCTGATAGACAGAGTGCCTGAAGAAATATGGATAGAGGTTCATGACATTGTACAGGAGGACGTGATCAAAACCATTGCAAGAAAAGGAATGTAAAAATGCAAAATGGTTGTCTGAGGAGGACTTACAAATAGCTGAGAAAAGAAGAGAAGCTAAAGGCAGAGGAGAAAGGAAATATACCCATCTGAATGCAGAATTTTAAAGAATAGCAAAGAGAGATAAGAAAGCCTTCCTCAGTGATCAATGCAAAGAAACAGAAGCAAACAATACAACAGGAAAGACCAGAGATCGCTTCAAGAAAATTAGAGACACCAGTGTAACATTTCATGCAAAGATTTAATTTAATCCCTCTCAAAATCTCAGAAGATCTTTTCTTTAGAAATTTACAAACTGATTATAAATTCATATGAAAATGCAAAAGACCTAAAATAGCAGTCTTGAAAAGAATAACAAAGTTGGAAGACAAACTATTTATGCAATAATTATTATAAAGAGACAAACAGAGGAGCCTGGTAGGCTGTGGTCCATGGGGTCGCGAAGAGTCAGACACGACTGAGTGACTTCCCTTTCACTTTTCACTTTTATGCATTGGAGAAGGAAATGGCAACCCACTCCAGTGTTCTTGCCTGGAGAATCCCAGGGACGGGGGAGCTTGGTGGGCTGCCGTCTATGGGGTCACACAGAGTTGGACACGACTGAAGTGACTTAGCAGCAGCATTCAAGTTATTGTGGTATTGGCATGAAGATAGACCAACATATCAATTGAATAAGGAGTTCAGAAATAGATCCACAACTATATGGTCAAATAATTTTCAACAAAGATGTAAAGCTATCTCATTAAAGAAAATGTAGTCTTTGCAATGTTGTTGACATGTTGGAAAATCTGGATATTCATACACAAAAAGAAAAAAATTAAAACTGGATTTTGCAGCATAAAATAATTAATTTGTAATAGAACATAAATTTATATGGAGAACCTAAAACTATAAGATTTCTAATATAAAACTAAGTTTAGGTCAGGGAAAGCTCTAAAAGCATGGTCCAAAAAAGGAAAAAAAATGATAGTTGGAATTCGACAATATTAAGAACATCTTCTCTTTTAAAAACACTATTAAAAGGATGAAAAGACAAACCACAGACTGAGAGAGACTATTTACAAATCACATATATGTTAAAGGACTTGTATCCATAGTCTACAAAGAAGTCTAAAAATTCATTAACAAGAAAATAATTTAAAGAAAACATGGCAAAAGATTTCCACAGATCTATACCCAAAGAAGATAAATGTATGACAAATAAACAAGTGAAGTGATGCCCAGCATCACTGATGATCAGAGAAATCAGACTTCTTAATCAGAGAAATTAAAACTTCAGGGAGATACCACTACAACCTGTGAGAAATTGCTAAAATTAAGAAGACTGACCATACCAAGGACTGGTGACGATGGAGGAACTGAAACTCATATACTGCTGATGGGAGTATAAAAATAATACAACTATTTTAGAAAACAGTTTAATGGTTACTTGAAAAGTTAAACAAATACCTACCATATGACCCAGCCATTACACTGTTTCAGATATTCAAGGAGTCAAAATTTGCACCTCACATACACTGTTTCTCAGGAACTTACCAAACGATATTCTTTATTGTTCAGTTCAATTCAGATCAGCCACTCAGTCGTGTCTGACTCTTTGGGACACCATGAATCGCAGCACACCAGGCCTCTCTGTCCATCACCAACTCCTGGAGTTCACCCAAACCTATGTCCACTGAGTTGGTGATGCCATCCAACCATCTCATCCTCTGTCGTCCCCTTGTCCTCCTGCCTTCAATCTTTCCCAGCTTCAGAGTCTTTTCCAATGAGTCAGCTCTTCCCATCAGGTGGCCAAAGTATTGGAATTTCAGCTTTAGCATTAGTCCTTCCAGTAAACACCCAGGGCTGATATCGTTTAGAATGGACTGGCTGGATCTCCTTGCAGTCCAAGGGACTCTCAAGAGTCTTCTCTAGCACCACAGTTCAAAAGCATCAATTCTTTATTGTTCTGAGAACATAACCCAAAATGTAGGAAAAAATGGTCCAGGAAATAGGGGTCACATAGAGGAGAAAGGTACAGTAAGTAGCAAAGGAAGTCTCAGGAAAGTAGCAGGTATACAACAAGCAACCAATCAAATTTAGAGTAGAAAGGTGGTGTCTAGAGGCAACAAAATGCAACTGACAGATTATGTGAGAGGTTTAACAAGGTGGGTAATTTTATCAAGGGACAGCAAAAGGAAACTAAGGCATAAGAAATAAAGGGAGAAAACAAAATAAATTTAAAAAATGGGGCATTGATGCAAGAAAAATGAAAAGGTGACAAATGAATGAAATATAATCATAATATACTAATTGCCTCAGAAATGAATAATATTTTGTAATTATATTAATGAAAACACTAAAATTAATTTAACCAAAAATTATGATTAACTTTTATAGGAAAGATTGAGTAATGGGAAAGTTGTGTAAGGGGACTGAATAATTGACTATAAAAGTATTTGTGCAAATTGACTCAGACCAATAGAGTTCTGCATTTTTAATTAACACAGAAGCTTCCAAAGAAGATTAAAGTGGGTAAAGTTTAGCTAGCTACTATTCAACATCTTCCAACTAGCCTTTCATAAAAAGTCAGTCTCAGAACAAATAATATCATATACATTTTCACCTATTACATAAACATTCATCAGCAAGCAGGTACATAAACAGTTATACCGTTTAGAAAGTCTCTGTTTCATCCTTTTTAGTGTTCTGACCATATCCAGCATGAAGACTGTATCCAAGGCAAATAAGAGAATGTTTCAAGACAAGATACACTTAATCATAAGATCAGCAACTGATAATCAGAATTTTCTCAAATTAGTTCATTCAGGGAGCCTTCTAGAAATTAAGTCTAGGATCAACCCTAAAGCTATAAACTCCAGATTTCTTTAGATTATTTCCATGTATGGGTAAGGATGCCCCTGAAATATTTAAGCCAGTCCATGTATCTTGAATACTGCTAATTTTGTGATGAGCTCTCTTCCGAATTTCCATTTACAAGCCACTAATTTGCTTATGGAAAATCATTTTTTAAAAAAACATTCATTATGTTAATTATCAAAACCTGTGGGATAGGGGGAAAAAAAACAAGACAGAAGCATTTGTAGTGATGGCCTCTGGAGGGTAGATTTCCTGATTAGAATTCTAGCTGTGTCTAAGGTATGATTAGAGTTAGTGACCACACACAGGGTATAATTAAGCCAAAATAACACACACACCCGCACACATGTCTCTTTCTATGCTGAAATATTTTAAAGTACTATAGATACCATACTGAAAACAAATAGCTATCTAAAAATAAATAAAAGAACTAGAGATATAAGCATACTATTTAGAAAGCTGAATGTAAATACCAGAAAATAGCCAAGAGTAGTTATCCCTGGAGATTGAGGGGTGGGGTGATGTGTGGAGTAGGGCAAGGAACAACCGCTAATTTTCATTTTAAGTCTTCTGGTAGCATTTGAATACATTTTAAGCAATACACATGTATTTCTTTGCTAAC
Source organism: Capra hircus (assembly GCF_001704415.2). Classification (NCBI taxonomy): domain Eukaryota; kingdom Metazoa; phylum Chordata; class Mammalia; order Artiodactyla; family Bovidae; genus Capra; species Capra hircus. The sequence continues at coordinate 24,065,422 of NC_030814.1, forward strand.
CATAAAATTAATTTGAAAAAGATAAAAGGTAAAACAAAAATCCTAATACTAGGAATCCTCTCTTGGGGAACTGAGAGGAATTCCTTCTTTCCTAAGTGAGAGAAAGGGATCAAAGCTTCTAGTTTCTCTTGTTTTAGAAAAACATTTCAGTTGTTGCTGGGATCCGCTGATGTACGTAGGCACTTTTGCTGTTCCCTTTTGAATAAAAGATAAAAGATGTTAAGAAGGTAATAAAATTAAAATTGCATGCTAATTAGAATATAAATGAAGTACTGAAAGGAACATGCTTTGTTTCCAATCAACAAAATTCCACAAAGGATTCAAGACCTTGGTGTAAATTAAAATGAATAAAAATAGAAAATTCACTATGCTATACATGACTAGGTTAAATGAGGATATTTATGAGGAGAACTAAAGGGACAGGATTCAATGGAGTCCAGGGCAACCCCCAGCTACAGAACACCCATTCTGTGTCAGGCATTGTGCCAGCTGCCACAAGAGAGATCAGTGATGATAAAGACACATCCCGTGTTGTTACGGTGTTCATATCCAGTGGAGGAAAAACAAACACAGGTCAGTCTGTTCATGGATATTATCCAAGATATAGAATATGTATGGATGTGTTAGTTGTTCAGTCATGTCCAACTCTTTGGGACTCCAAGGACTGTAGACAACCAGGCTCCTTGGTCCATGGAATTCTCCAGGTAAGAATACTGTAGTGGGTTGTCATTCCCTTCTCCAGGGATCTTGCCAACCAGGGATTGAACTTGGGCCTCCTACATTGCAGGCGGATTCTTTAACACCTGTGCCACCATGGCCGCTGGTATATGCGCTTTATTATAGGAAGTTTCCTCTGCTAGGAATGACCAAACTTATTTTAGGAAGAATTAACATCCACTTACCAAAATTCTTCAAAAATTCTAACTCAGATTTTGCTCATACTGTGAAGCTCTCTTTGACTTCCCTCACTGATTTAGCTACCTCTGTGCTCCTCTCCCTCAGCCCATATCTCCATCATTATATTTACCTAACTAAGCTATAATTGTTGCCTTGCTAGACCATGTTTCCTACATAGAATATTCTTTGAGAATAAGGATTGTCATTATTTATCATTGCTAAATAGGAACATAATGCTAGACATACAGATGCTCAGTTAATGTTTGCTGAATCATTAGTGGGAAATTTATCCTGGGGGATACTGGTGAAGACATCTTAGATGGGTGGATACCCAAACTGAAATTTGCAGCATAAATGGGAAGGCATTTTCAGGCAAGTAAGGCATGTATAAAACACATTTTAGAGAAAGGGAGAATGAGTTCAAAGACAGAGTGATTGAAACCCATGGGGTGTTCAGAAGATTGCTGTAATTCAGAATGGCTGAGAGGGAAAGCTACTGGAAATAAAATTGAACAGATAGTCAGGAGTCAGATCACAAAAGACCTTATGCTACATTTGGACTTCATCCTGTAAAGTCATTGAGAAATATTTAGGGTTAAACAGAGAAGTAATAAAAAAGTGTGACTTTTTCCTACAAATAAAACAGTTTATCCTTTTTTTTGAATTAAATACAGTACACATTCAATGTAAAAATTTAAAACACAGAAAAAATATAAAGAAAAAAGATACAAGAAAATATACCAAAAATGTTTCAAAATTTGTATCACCTTGACGTACCATCATTAACATTTTGTTGACCATATTTCCATGCATCTCTTTACATTTGCCATATTGAGAGGTATGTAACATACACACATACATTTTACATAAACTGAATCATATAAGATACTCCATGTTTATTATGTAAACATTTTATTCTCTTTTTCTCCTATTTTAACTTATTTACTTCTTTCCCCTCCTGTATCATTTCTTCTCAACATCCTACTGATGTTAACATATTGACACATGCTGATAATCATATTTTCATAAGACTTCTGCCATTATTTGAGAAAAATGAACTCATATCATATCCTATGTGCTTCATATAGATTTTCCTACTCAACAATATATTCTAAAAATCCCTCAAGTGGTATAGATCTCACTAATCTTTTTAATGGCTGAATACTATCCTTGTAGAATGAATGTACTACAATTTATTCAACCATTCTCTGGTGGCTCAGAGGTTAAAGCGTCTGTCTGGAATGCAGGAGACCCAGGTTTGATCCCTGGGTCAGGAAGATCCCCTGGAGAAGGAAATGGCAACCCACTCCAGTACTCTTGCCTGGAGAATCCCATGGAGGGAGGAGCCTGATAGGCTACAGTCCATGGGGTCGCAAAGAGTTGGACATGACTGAGTGACTTCACTTCACTTCACTTTCCCTATTCATGGACATTCAATGTGTCTTCAGTTTTTGATACTGTCAACTACATGGCAATAAACTTCCTTATAAGTACATCCTTATTCTTGTTGACTGGTGTTATTTCATAGACTGGGGCTTCCCAGTCTGGTATCCCAGTGGTAAAGAATCCACTGGCCAATTCAGGAGACATGGGTTTGATACCTGGGTCAGGAAGATCCCTGGAGAAGGAAATGGCAACCCACTCCAGTATTCTTGGACAGAGAGCCTGGAGGGCTATAGTCCAGGGGGTTGTGAAGAGTTGGACATGACTAAGCACCTGAGCACAGCACATTTCAGAGAGCAAATCTTCAAAAGAGGGATTGATGAGTTGAAGTATAGTTTATTTTTAATTTTAATGGGTATTGCCAGATTTCTTTCTAGAAATGTCTAATTCATTTCATACAAGAAATGCATGAAAGTACCTTTTCCCTATATACTTGCTGCCTATAAGTAGCATCATTCTTTTCCAGTTTTTGCCAGTCTATTAAGTGCAAATAGTATCCTATCATTACTTGAGTAGGCTTTTTTCTGACTCCTCCTAGGATAAGGAATCATTTTACCATGTACCAGGCATTTGAATTGCTTTACTGTCAATTGCTTATTAATATTCTTTGCCTATTATTCTCTAGAGATGTTTATAATCAATCAGCAAGAGCCCTTTATAAAGCATCAGTTCAGCTCAGTTCAGTAGCTCAGTCATGTCCAGCTCTTTGCAACCCCATGAATCACAGCACGCCAGGCCTCCCTGTCCTTCACCAACTCCCGGAGTTCACTCAAACTCATGTACATTGAGTCGGTGATGCCATCCAGCCATCTCATCCTCTGTCGTCTCCTTCTCCTCCTGCCCCTAATCCCTCCCAGCATCAGAGTCTTTTCCAATGAGTCAACTCTTTGCATGAGGTGGCCAAAGTACTGGAATTTAAACTTTAGCATCATTCCTTCCAAAGAAATCCTAGGGCTGATCTCCTTCAGAATGGACTGGTTGGATCTCCTTGCAGTCCAAGGGACTCTCAAGAGTCTTCTCCAACACCACATTTCAAAAGCATCAATTCTTCGGAGCTCAGCCTTCTTCACAGTCACCTCTCACATCCATACACGACCACTGGAAAAACCATAGCCTTGGCTAGATGGACCTTTGTTGGCAAAGTAATGTTTCTGCTTTTGAATATACTATCTAGGTTGGTCATAACTTTCCTTATTCTTCTCTAGAGTTGTTTTTAATCAATCAGTAAGAGCCCTCTATAAAGCATAGAAATTAAAAATCCTTTGTGGATAGGCATTTTAGAATAATAATTATGACGACTGGAAGATAGACTGAGTGTGGGCATCAATGGAGACAGGAAAATGGCTGAGAAGACTACTGAAACTAAGTCGAAATTAGGGTGATGAGTACCCAGACCAAGAAGCTGGCAGTACTCATGGGGAGCAGGAGGAAGAGATACAGAGATTTCCATAAGGTATCTCCCAATCAGAGACGATTCACAACAGAGCCCTCACACTTCAGCTTCTTCAATCTCAATATCCAAGGAAGCTGCATTGCATGCACGGTAATAGCAAAGCTGTGACTCCAATACAAGAACCAGAGAACCCCTACTCCCATTCAGTTCAAAGTCTTCTTTCAAGAACCAAAGACCTTGCACTCCTTGCTAAGTTCCTTGATAATAATTAAATATATTTGTGACTCTGTGCCACTGAAAGATGCCAAGTTATCCTTTTAATGACAGATTTAAAACCTATGAATTTTGCAGTGGTTTTTTTGAAAAATATGCTTTTATTTGACTTTTTAAAGGTCAATCACTCATATGTCTTGCGTCATAATCCTCTGATAATCAGAAAAGTTAATTTCATAGTTACAATGTTCCACTTGAGGATTATGTCACAAATAAGCTTCCTGGTAGGACTAACCACCAGTCATGGGTTTCTAGTGAAATCCTAGGCAATCCTTTCAGCTAATAGATTCTCTAGCTATTGTAATTGTCATTGCCAGCATTATTTGATAGTGGAAAGCAGTAACTTGAAGTTCCCTCATACTTCTATGTACTGTTCAATGAATGAGTCACTCAGAAATTTCCAAATGGCATTAATATAGTTAACAAAGATGTTTAGAAGAAACATTTAACCTTTTGGGTTAGGATATGTACGGCTATACATACTGAGTCCTTAAAAACTAAAAATAGAACTACCATATGATCCAGTAAGCCCACCTCTGGGCATATACCCAGAAAAAATCAGAATTAGAAAAGATAATGTTCCCCAGTGTTCATTGCAGCACTATTTACAATAGCCATAGAAACAACCTAAGTATCTGTCAACAGGTGAATGGATAAAGAAGATGTAGTACAGTCTTCTTTATACGTGTACATATAATATACAATATACCACATTGTATATTGTGGTACAATAAACAATGGAATATTACTCAGCCATAAAAAGAATGAAACAATGCCATCTGCAGCAACATAGATGGACCTAGAGATGATCATACTAAGTGAAGTCAGACAAAGAAGACTATTATATGATATCACTCATATGTGGACTCTAATTTTAAAAATGATACAAATGAACTTACAAGATAGACACAGATTTAAGGATATTGAAAACAAGCTTATGGTTAACAGAGGGGAAATGTTGAGTGGGATAAATTAGGAGTTTGAGATTAATATATATACACTGTTATATATAAGAGAGGTAATTAATAGCCTGCTGTGTAGCACAGGGAACTCTACTCAATATTCCATAATAACCAATATCAGAAAAGAATATGAAAAAGGATGAACATATGTATATTTGAATCAGTTTGCTGTAACACCTGAAACTAACACAACATTGTAAATCAACCATCCTCCAATAAAATTTAAAAAACAAAAAATCTTCAGGGCACTTTAAAAAAAGGTGCTGTGAAAATTCAAAGAATGATTTATTCATATGCTTTGAAAGAGAAGAAATAGCATAATGAAAGCCTGGAAAATTCCAAGAAAACAGCCAATCACTTATGTACCAACTCTAGATAAAAAAATTTTATGTAGATTCTCAAAAGTAAACTTTACTTTTATAAATCCAGTCATCATGTGTCCCATTATTTTTATCTTATTTATTCTAAAAAGAGTTCACAATATTATTCAAGAGATTAGCATATTATGTAACTCTATTATAGTACTTAATTTTCTTTCTTTCCTAAAGTGCTTACGATGGCCATTCAATCATTTAATCTTCATAACTGCACCATGTGGAAGGTATATGTTGTTTTAGTTTTTTTTTTTTCAGTTGAGGAAGCATCACAAAATGGGTATGTTGCTTAAAATCACCTAGCTAGTAAGGGGCAGAGCTAGGAGTTGATTCAGGCTGTCAGCACTGGCTCACTACACTAGAACATCTGACAGTAGCTATGCGCTTGGTGCTGTGGAGTCTTCTTTCTTCACTTATCACTTTTCACTGGGTGTGCACTGAGGCATTACCATAGCCACCACAGATATGGTAGTAATGTTCCCTGAACTTTTCAGTGACCTGTGACTTCAAATAAAACTCTCACCCCCTTCAAAAACTCAAGGAAGTAGAAAAGAACTACGCAATGGTATTTCAGTGATATTCAAAAATGTTTCTAATGCCTGGTAGAAATTCAAATAAACATTTGTTCCTCTTTCTATGGCTCTTTCTCCAAGCATACCTATAGAAAATATGGTTATTAACATTCATAATCATGACTTGTGACTCATCAGCCTGATGTGTTCTACACAGACCTCCTGTGAGACAAATGACATAAACATCATGTGTGGCATGCAGGGGCCAGTGTTGTTTTAAAAGTTCAATACTTGAAAATGGTAAAGAAATGCCAAAAAGCCATACCTTTTGACCTTCAGGTCATTATTCACAAGTGAAGTGAACAGAAGAGAAGAATTTCGGTTTATGGAGACGGAAAAGTTCTCTCTCTACAACAGTGCCAGCTCAGAGCCAGAAAACCACTTGCGCCTTGAAGTTGATCTTTGTTTTATGCTGGGTAGCGTAGAGAAGAATAACAAAAAGCCAGTCAAGCTTCATTGAGCACGTTTATTGTTCAGTGACAAAACTGAAATCCCTTTGTTCTAACAGATGACTTTCCATTGAACTCTGAAAAGAGTAAGCAATTACTTGGTTCATGCTATTGAGCAGAGTGAACGCTTGCTTAGTTTATTTTAAACTTCCAGATTTGATCTGTCACACTAGAAATGATAATACCCCTAAGCAATTATGGCATTTGTTATTTGTTGCTCTATTGTATATTTCCCTAAGCTCTAAATGGAAATAACTCTCTTTGCTGCATGTATAAACCATTTGGTAACAGCTCAGCAGTGATGAGGCCTCCTTAATAAAAGTGATTTTGAACTTCTTTTCCCAATTTTTACCCTAAAACCCATCACAAAATAACATCCAGTGGCCCAGGAGAGAGTTGAATGTGCGTCAAGTAAATGGATAACTTCTGATAGTCTTCCAATTAGTTGCTTAATTCTACTCTTTCCAGGAAACCAAAAGATTTGCCTGTGTTATTTGGGGAATTTATTGTATCTTATTTATCAGTCTTGTGGGGAAATAGGTCATTTTTGAGGAAAGTTTATTTTCCATATAAAATTATGGTTTAAACATCTTTTCCTGATACAAATTATTTAAATTAAAGCTCCCTTTACTCACTAAATGTATAATAACTACTTCTCTTTTGAATGTAGGGGAGATAAAGAGGAATTCATAAAGTTCATTCACTTTTTCTCTCAAACAGAATTTGTAATCTAGTCTGATAAATGACTGATATAGAAAACCAGGATAAAAGAAATCACTCCTCATCCCAAAACAAAAACACACAAAGAAAGCTTTATTATTAGAGAGAAAAAGGAAAAATGTCAGAATTTCATTTCCTTCAAAGATAAGCTATTTTAAATATACACACAGGCAACTGAGAAAGGAGACATGTCATACAGAATTATCAGCTATAAAATAGTTAAAAGCTGAGACTTTCTACCAAGAATTATGGCTTTAATTCTAGAATAGTAAACCTATAGTTCCTATTACTGTACATTTTTAAAATAGTCTGACAATGTATTATGCGCTACCTTATGCCTTGATGAATTCTATCCACATCCTGCCTGCTGCTTTTCCCTGATTTATGTTACTCATTGAAAGTTTGGGCCCTTGGTTTAAAAAGATTTGATTAAAAAAGCAGGAAAAAATAATTTACACATATTTATGGGCTTCTCTGGTGGTGCAGACAGCAGAGTCTGCCTGCAGTGCAGGAGACCCAGGTTCAATTCCTGGGTCAGGAAGATCCCCTGAAGAAGGAAATGGCTACCCACTCCAGTATTCTTGCCTGGAGAATCCCATGGACAGAAGAACATGGTAGGCTACATACAGTCCATGGGGTCACAGAGGTGAACACGACTGAGCAACTAACAGTTTCACTTTTCACTTGAGTTAGCACTTTCATACATTCATTTTTATTTCTTTTCCATTAGAAACCCCAAGTCTTCATTAACCACAACAAATAAATTGCTTGTATACCTCAAGCCTGTTTTGCTCTGTACACTGAAAAAAACCCAAGATCTAAAGTTTCCATTTTCAAGCTTGAGTCACAGTTGTGTCTATCACTTGCTACCTATTAAATATAGGGCTGGATGAGCTTCTGCTTATTCAAGATTGTGTATTGTCCTAATATAATGGTATTAATTATTTTGTAGAACTAATATTTTCTCATTTCTCCTAGATTAAATTTTTTGTTGATCATAATAAGAGTTCCTCTCTTTTTAACTGATTATTTTCTGATTTCTTAGGCATCATGTAGGTGATCTAGAATATAAGAAATGCTGTTAACAAATGACTGGGTTCATATGTTAGTGATACTACCAGTACTCCCTCCTAAGACTTTAGCTCAAAGGAGGGCAGTTATCCTGAGTAGAGTCCTGAAAGTACATCAGGGTTCTCCTGGTTTTACTGTCACTCTTGAAACCATTTATCTTTTCCATTCAAAGCAAGCTGATAACCCTGTTTTGATATCTTATGCAGTGATAACATTTGTAATGAGTTTCTAAGAACTTACATCCACATGACTAAAGATATAATTCCACATATCACATATATAAAGAAGGGGTTCATAAATACTATCTAATATTTAATAATATTGACTCAAAATTAGTAAAGTGATCTTAACATCTGATTTCTTCATGTTACATAATTATAGTATTAAACAATCATATATATAATTAAATACAAATTATATTATTGAATTGGCTTCCCAGGTAGCTCAGATGGTCAAGAATCTGCCTGCAATGCAGGAGACCCAGCTTTGATCCCTGGGTCAGGAAGAGCATCTGGAGATGGGAACAGCAACCCACTCCAATATTCTTGCCTAGAAAATTCCATGGACCAAGGAGCCTGGTGGACTATAGTCCATGGCATTACAAAGTGTCAGACATGACTGAGTGACTAACACTATATTATTAAATGTATTTTCCAGGCAATAGTCCTGGAGTGGATTGCCATTTCCTTCTCCAGGGGATCTTCCCAACCCAGGGATCGAACCAGGGTCTCCCGCATTGTAGACAGATGCTTTACCATCTGAGCCACCAGGGAAGTCCAGTAAATAATCACTACACAGTAAATGGGATAAAGGACACAGTTAATAATTTTTAAAAGTATTAGTTTTATAAAAATAAAAAACTATATTTATATTTATTTAAATATATATTATATAAATTTTATAAAATATATTTAAAGATTATATTTATTTATATATTATTAAGAAAGTAAAAGTGTTACTTGCTCAGTCATGTCTGACTCTGAAACCCCATAGACTGTAGCCCACCAGGTTCCTTGGCCCATGGAATTCTCCAGGCAAGAATACTGGAGTAGGTTACCAGTCCCTTCTCCAGGAGATCTTCTCCACCCAGAGACTGAATCCAGGTCTCCTGCATTGCAGGCAGATTCTTTACTGTCTGAGCCCCCTGGGAAACCAAGTGAAAATTCACATCATTCAACCGTACCAAAAAGAATTTCACTCTGTTACTACTCTGAGAACAAACAGCTTTAAATACTAGATGTTTAGAACATGGTCCTTTCTTAATATCACCCTCATACAAAAGGCTAGTAGAATTCAAATAACCAGGCAACCATTACTTCCAGCAAGAGCTATCTAGCTGTCTCTAAACTAGCTCTGCCTTGTGATTAACTCTAGGGCAATCTTCCAGGGTAAGCAACTGAATAAATAATTTAAAATGATCATCTGATCCCTATACACCATAATGGGCTGCAAAAATGGGGACAAGAAAAATAGAATGGAAGAGCAATAGTCGAGAGCTAATGTTAGCAGCTCTTAACTGGGGGTAAGAGTCTCAGGGTACACTTTCAGTGTTACAACTTGGGAGGTGCAACTGGGATCTAGTGGGTAAAGGCCAGGAGTCCTACTAAACATCCCCAAGGTCACAGGGAAGGATTGATTTAGAATCAGGTCTAGATTTTAAAACTGATTTTTTGTTTTGTTTTGTTTAAATTCTAAGGGCAACATAAAGTTAATCTAGTTTATATGGAAAATCAAGGGACCGCCAATGGGATTATACTACTAAGACTTTGACCTTCCATTTCTTCTTCTATTGTAAACAGTCTGGTGAGCAGGAACTGATCTTTAACTGTATGAGCATACTTCTGGTGAACCCTCAAAAAGGTCATAAACAAATGACAAATACACTTGTCCATAATCCCCTAATAACACAATTAATGTCAAGAAAAACAATAAAACATATGGTTTGTAAAACAAAATGGATGGCTGGGTTTAAATATTACATTGACTATGCAATGCATTAAGATGTGTTTATACACATTGTTCTTTACAGCTAGATTGTTTTTCTAATATTTAACGAGAATTTCTGCAAAAAGACTCTAATTCCTGACATGTCTGCAAAATAATATCCTCAAATATGAGAAAGACTTGGAGAATTTGAATAATTGCCATGAAAACAACAGATTTTTACATTGCCTCTTTCAAATATTTTATTTGAGAGGAAAAAAAAATTTAAAGGCCACTGTTTCAATGAGTCAGTTCTCTTTTATTTCATACTCAAATGTGTGTCATATGCTTTTGGAAAAGGCTATTCAGTGATGACACAATGAAAGTTATAAACCAGATAGAGAGCTAAGCATGTAGCTAGGCAAAGTGAATGGAATTTTGTAGATGTTAGATCTTATCTGTCTATAGATACTTTATAGAACTCTCTCTACAATAACTCTTTTACAGCACATGGTTGAGTTCCTTGCACCTGGAGAGTGCTACAGCACCCAAGGGAGAGGAGACTGATTGAGGAAAGTGAAGCCAAAAATAAGAAAAGAGAAGATAACCTCTCATTCCTTTCATATGAAGGCTGAATAGTACACCTATATCTTCTGTGCAAAATAGAAAATCCAAAGAGTAGCTTGAAGCATCACTGGAGTTTCAATAGGGTAAATTCAATTCAAGAAGAAACCAAGAAGGAAAGTTTTAATTTCTTTCCTTGTATCTGTCTGGAGTTTAAGAGAGTAATAAGCAAAATTTTTATTAACTGTTTTAATGAAACACAAGAACTTCTGACATTTTGCATTCATATTTCTGTGGTGCTGCAGTTTTTATGGTATAAATATTTATAACCTAGTTCAATGATCAAAAAAGATGAAAAATTCATTGCTTAAAGAGAATTCAGGAGTCAGAGTTATGCTGCGAATATGCTTTTACACATTTATTCATTCAACTAACATTTTTAAAGAACATTATGTGCTGTGCAAGTGATACAAAGAGCACCAAGTAAGATGTCTACCTCAATGAATATTTCTAGGGATTAAGGTGATGATACTAAGGCAGTCTTTTGTCACTTCTCAGAGAAATGAATCAGCACATGGGTTCACGTTTTAATATAAGAGAACGAGGGTAAGGAGGAGTGAATCCTTTCTCATGTTAAAAAAGACCCTGGGTTGGTTATGAAGGTAGTGTCAGGGGAGTGTAATCTCCTCGGTTCTGTCTCGTCTCAGCAAAAATTTGAAGCGAGGGACACTAAAGCCCTCGGTGCGTCACTGCTCTGGGACAGTGTTATTGCTCCCTCAGTTTTATTTAGAAAATAAAGGAAAATATATCCTCGAGCCATGGGGGCATGCTGACCCAAAGGACTCAAAGAGAAGGGAGAGAGGGAGAGAGGGACGGAATGTGCGTGTCTGCAGGGGAGAGAGAGAGAGAAGAGATAGAGACCCCAGGCCCTTAGCTCCTCTTTTTGTCTGTCCCCCCCACCCCCAAACCCCGGCCTGCCCTGTGTAAACTGGGCAGGAGTGCTGTCTGTTCTCCCTGAGGTCCTCACTCCGGTCCTTGGACCTTCCTTTGTTCTATTTTCGTGGGCTTTTCCCTTCCTTGTCTTTTGGCCACCGCCATTCTGGACTCCTGTTTCCTATTCTAACTACCTAACAGTAGTATCTCTCAGTTTCAACCCATGGTTCTTGTTTTGTAGTTCTGTTTCTGTAGTTTTGGAAAACGAGGACTGGGACTCAGGAAACCGCTCTTCTGTTTGTGTGAGGGACACTAGAGGGAGTCTGGGAGGGCGGATGAGAGAGGGGGCTGCACCAGGCAGCTCTCTGCAGGCTCGCTTTTTTCTTCCTGGTTCCCTGTCACTCCAGTCGCACTCCACCCTGGCAGCAGCAATTCGTTTCTGTTTTTTACCACTTTAAAAAGCCAGCCTCCTGCTTGCCCCCTTTTCATCAGTGCTAGCTGGCAGCTCTCAAAGTTCTGAGTTCTGCAGCATTCTCCCAAACATTTTTTCCCCCTTATCCTGATAACCACTTTCTTGTTAATGTATTTATTTTAATTGGAGGTAATTACTTTATAATATTGTGATGGTTTCTGCCATACATCAGTATGAATCGGCCATAGGTATACACGTGTCCCCTCCCTCCTAAATCCCTCTACCTCCCCACCCCTTCCCTCCAGGTTGTCACAGAGCACCAGCTTGGGGTGCCCTGAGTCCCCCATCAAACTTTTTAAAGTTTTATTAATTCCTACTTCTCCTTGTTCCCAGAGCATTAAGGGAGGATCAGGAGGGCTACCTGCATCTTCTAAAGTCTATGTTCACAACACACTACATTTTCTTGCCCTTTGGTCTTCAATACTTAGCTCAAAATTATTTCTATGAAAATCTTTGTTAAAATAATGAGGGGTTTTTGACTGCATCCCAACTGGTACATTAAGTATTTACTTGACAAAAGGCATATTAAGTTGACTTCTATTTAGGCTTCAAAAATATTAGTCATTATCAGGGTCACAATAACCTAATCCACATTCAGTAATATTCAATTCAGAGCACTAAAATTCTTTTGGTCTGCAAACTTTTGATTGATAGTAATTATTTATGGCATATTATTTAAGTATTCATACTTGCCATAAGTGCATTAATATTTGGAAAACATTTAGAATAGCATCTAACACATAGAGAGGAGTATGTGTGTATATTGACACACGTACATATATATTTACTATATAAATGAAATAAAACATAAAATATTTTACCACTCTTCTGCAAATAGGCAGGTATACTCTAAAATTCCGTAACTATTCTATATTTACTACATTGAGTCTCCTAGCACTCATTCAACAACAAATACTCATTGTTAGAAGTCTCTGTTTTTATGGATCTTACGGAGAGAATGTCTGCAACCACACAGCAAAATTTTGGCCAATTCTTACATCTTTACTGCTGCCCATGGTTCACAGTACTATATAGGGTATGACTGTACCACCATCATCTAACTTGCAATGACCTTATGTAAGCATACTCTGAATATTTCCATTCAGATCACATGCCAGGGTTGGAGAGTATCTTCCCGTTTGCCTGAATTGATCCCTGTAAAAAAATCTTATTTCACACTTCTAGAATGTTTTGAAGTGTATAATCTGCTCTAACTATCATAACTTACTGGATATTTTATTTGATTAGAACTGAAAAAATTCAACATTACTTCTGGATGATATGTGGGGTTTTAAAAATTTTTAATAACTCTGAGAAGATATTAACATTTTCTTCCAGAAGTTAGATTACTGAATGACTGTTCTCCTTGTGTATGAGACTGGTGTTTTTATACTTAAACATCTGAGATCCATAGGAGAGCTTTATCCTATGAAATCAGTGAGAATTTCTGGTACTTTTGTGGGTTCTTCTGTGAATATTGTATATGCATGTAGTTGTAAACATATTCTGGGCAAAAGGCATTCCTTTAATTTTCCGTCCAAAAATATAGTTTTTCCATAAATAATATTTTTAAAATTAAAAAAAATTATTTTAAAAATTTAAAAAATATTTTTAAATTCCTGAATAACATGCATTGGTTAATCTGCATCCAGAGTGAATAATTACTTGACCTAGAGAAAATTTCTGAATCCTATAACAATTATCTCTTCCCCTACATCTACCTCAAGTCAGAATTGGCTAGATTCTAATAAGCTTTGAGTGTTTGCAGCAGACACCATGGAACTCTGAAACCAAGGGTTCCTAACCTATACCATGCTCGATTTATCACATTCCCCACAGCTGCACAGTTTTTATAGGATTCGTTTAAATATAAGAGCATAAATATTACTAGAAAATAGAGTTTGTGAGCCCTGTTGTGTGTTCTGTCAGCCCTTAACATTTTTCTCAATTGTTTAGTTACATGAAAAGAATTTCTTCTAATTTTCAGACAGATGTATATAAATACATCAAATCTTTAGGAAATCACCCTGCAGATAAACTGCTTCCCATGAATATTATAGCAAGTTATAGGGCCTCCCTGATGGCTCCATGGTAAAGAATCCACCTGCCAAGCAGGAGAGGTGGGTTCAATCCCTGGGTTGGAAATTTCCCTTGAAGAAGGGAATGGCCCCATTCTTGTATTCCTGCCTAAAAATCCCCAAAACACAGGAGCCTGTCAGGCTACAGCCCATGGGGTTACAGAGTCAGACACGACTTAGTGACTAAACAACAATAGGTGTACATCCTGCTACTGTACTTTTCAGGTTGATTTAGAATTTACCATAATAAGATGTGTCCTGATTCTCCCAGGAAGTCCAAATGTTCTCCAAGCTACTTTAAAATGCCAAGCATTAGACACTAAAGACCTTCACTAAACACAAAAGGAAAAGAAATAAATCCTTTTAATTGATACTAAAGATGGAATGTAATATTTCTTCTTCCATATGAAACTCAAAAGAAGTAAGCTTTTCTTGTAGGTTTGGAAAGAACTATCAAGAGTGAGACAAGATTCTTGATTCATTTGTAGAAAAATATTAATTTTAATTTTTATTATCTGAGCCTAGACTATGACATTTAGCTAAGGACCACTTTTATTTTAATCATCTATGAAGAATCCACTACATGTCAGGCACTTAGGTGTCATTGTTCCTTCTGATGAAAGCAGCAAAGAAAAGTTAACTGAAAGCAGAGGAGTGAGGAAGGAGAAATCCAAGTTTTGTTTGTTACAGACTGAGTATTTTGTTAAAACAAAAGGAAAATTTGCAACTATATAATCCAAACTTGTTTATATAACCACTCTGTTAGAATTTAGGAAAACCAAGAAAATTCACCAAATATTTCACTGTAAGTTACAGTATTCTCTTTACTCTTTCCATACTCTGCATGTGTCTGTGAGAAGAAACCATGTACTCCAATAAAAATAATTTATGAGTCATTTATAATAGTACCCAAACCCATAGTGGAGAGTGAAAATCTGGCTTAAAACTCAAGAGTAAGAAAACAAAGATCACGGCATCTGGTCCCATCACTTCATGGCAAATAGATGGGGGAACAGTGGAAACTTGACAGACTTTATTTTTGGGGGGCTCCAAAATCATTGCAGATGGTGACTGCAGCCATGAAGTTAAAAGATGCTTGTTCCTTGGGAGAAAGGCTATGATAAACCCATACAATGTATTAAAAAGCAGAGACATTACTTTGCTGACAAAGGTCTGTCTAGACCAAGCTATGTTTTTTTCTGTAGTCATGTATGGATGTGAGAGTTGGGCCATAAGGAAAGTTGAGCACTGAAGGATTGATGCTTTTGAATTGTGGTGTTGGAGAAGACTCTTGAGAATCCCTTGGAATGTGAGGAGATCCAGCTAGTCCATCCTAAAGGAAATTAACTCTGAATATTCATTGGAAGGACTGAGGCTGAAGCTGAAGCTCCAATACTTTGGCCACCTGATGTGAAGAGCCGACTCATTTAGAAAAGCCCTGCTGCTGGGAAAGATTGAAGGCAGGAGAAGAAGAGGATGACAGAGAATGAGATGGTTGGATGGCATTGCCGACTTAATGGACATGAATTTGAGCAAGCTCCAAGAGATGGTGAAGGACAGGGAAGCCTGGTGTGTTGCGGTCCATGGGGTTGCAAAGAGTCAGACAAAACTGAGCGACTGAACAACAGCAACAAACCCATAGAAATAAGTTAAAGATATAAAACATCTTTCAGATATTATAAAGACAAAATAGTCTTGTACTTATTTTGTATATATCAGAGAATAAATTACCCCAATAAGCCATTAGCTTATTTTCTCAAATTCTGTGTATGAGAAACCACTAGGTGACAGTGTGACTTTGTAACAAAATAAGTACACTTTTTCTGAATTCACATTAACCCTCAGATTTGAAAGTTTAGCATTTAGGCTTAAGGTGTGTTTACTTTTGGAGACAAAAAATACCACTTATAGAGTTGCTTCCAGGTAAGAAAAACAAGAAGATTAAAAGGTTAAAATAGGGCTTCCCCGGTGGCTCAGCAGTAAAGAATCCACCTGCCAGTGCAGGAGACATGGGGTTGACCCCTGATCCAGAAAGATTCCACGTGCTGTGGAGCAACTAAGCCCGTGCACCACAACTATTGAGCTTGCACGCTGCAACTGCTGAAGTCTGAGAGCCCTAGAGCTCATGCTCTGCAACAAGAAAAGTTACCTCAATGAGAAACCTATGAACGGCAAATAGCAACTAGAGAAAAGCCTGTGCAGCAATGAAGGCCTGGCACAGCCAAAAATAAATAAATAAAATTATAAAAATAAAGGTTGAAAGATTTGCTATTATCCATGCTGACTCAAATTTTTTTCTCCATAGCATAACAGGATTTTCAGTAAGAGATGCTTTTCATCATGCAGCAGAAAATCTCCTATTTACAGGTTTTCATTAACTCAAGTGTTGTTGCTGGCTTCTAGATTTTTCTAGGTGGTTCTTCATTAAATTACTCATTCATGTCTATTCCTCAACCATCTAAATTTTAAAACAAAGTAGCATTTCACATTTGTATATTTATTTTACAGAAAATGAAAAAGACATTATTTTTGTTTAATTACATGTACAATTTGGGGAGATAATCAAGCAGTTATACCACATTATTGAAAGATGTTGGATATGTGGCTTGATAGTTAATATAAGCTTTTATAAGGGATCCAAGAGACCCATTCAACTACTGTACTGGAGTTCTTTCCCCTCCCAAAGCATTTGAACTATGATTTAAACTATGGAAATATTATCTATGTTAAAATAATCATAGTCATGTGTAATAAAGAATTTGGCTGGCCTGTGTCCCTGGTTCTTAGAAGGTAGGCTCTAAATTCTTGACATTTTCTGAGTCACTGGGATGTCTTTTTATTCATAGCAGGCTCCTAAAACAGTGCCTGATAGCTTACACTAATGAGGTGACTCATGGTGGGCCCCTTCGTAGTTTACACTAACATAGTTAATGCTAGTGATGGATGACTCAGTAAGATGAGGGGCTGACAATGTCAGAAAGACAAAGACTATAATTAGATTACTGGGGCTTTGAACATGTGTCATTAACTCTACTTCTGTGGGAGGAAAAAGAGCAGCAGACTGAGTTCAACCATGTGGCCAGAGGTTCAATTTCGCCTACAGAATGAAACCCAATAAAATTCTGGACATGGAACTCAGGTAAGTTTTCCTGGTTGGCAGTAGTGAATATTGTCATACATTGAGGTGCTGGGAGATCATTGCCTCCTGAGGACACATGTGGAACCCTCTCAGATTTTATCTGATGTGTCTGTTTCTTTGGCTGGTTTTAATCTATATCTGCAGACAAAGGAATGTTCCCTGCCATCAATCCATCAGCCATTGCAGCACCCAATGGTACATCCTGAGGAAAATTCAGAATGGAGAAAAAAGAGATACTGGCCCTAGGTAGTTAAGATGCATATCAAAGAAATAATTTCATTCAGCCCAGACTCTATGCATCTTCCCATACATAGATAAGCTCTAAAATTATTACCTTGATATGCCTACTTTTTTTGTGTGATTAGTAGTAATCTTTCAATGTTTGGCTACATGAGGTTTTAAAATTTTATTTTATTTTTAGTAAAACTCTTATATATCCTGGCTCCTCCCTTACTTTTTGGAACAATTCGTTAGAGTTTTATGAAAGGCTGATTCCCAGGCTATGATGCTCAGAAAGATCACAGAATAAAACATAACTCTAAAATTTTAGGCTGAGCATTTTTTTCACTTGACATCAGTTCAGTTCAGTCACTCAGTCGTGTCCTACTCTTTGCAACCCCATGGACTGCAGCACTCCATGCTGTCCATCAGCAACTTCCAGACATTATTCAAACTCATGTACATGAGTCAGTGATGCCATCCAACCATCTCATCCTCTGTCGTCCCCTTCTCCTCCTGCCTTTAATCTTTCCCAGCATCAGGGTCTTTTCCAATGAGTCAGTTCTTCACATCAGGTGGCCAAAGTATTGGAGTTTCAGCTTCAGCATCACTCCTTCCAATGAATATTCAGGACTGATTTCCTTTTAGGATGGACTAGTTGGATCTCTTTGAAGCCCAAAGGACTCTCAAGAGTCTTCTTCAACACCACAGTTCAAAAGCATCAATTCTTTGGCACTCAGCTTTCTTCATAATCCAACCCTCACATCCATACATGACTACTGGAAAAACCATAGCTTTGACTAGATGGACCTTTGTTGGCAAAGTAATGTCTCTGTTTTTTAATATGCTGTCTAGATTGATCATAACTTTCCTTCCAAGGAGTAAGCATCTTTTAATTTCATGGCTGCAGTTACCTTCTGCTGTGATTTTGGAACACAAAAAAATAGTCTCTCATTGTGTCCATTGTTTCCCTATCTATTTGCCATGAAGTGATGGGACCGGATGCCATGATCTTAGGTTTCTGAATGCTGAGTTTAAAGCCAATTTTTCACTCTTCTCTTTCACTTTCATCAAGAGGCTCTTTAGTTCTTCTTCACTTTCTGGCATAAGGGTGGTATCATCTGCATATCTGAGGTTATTGATATTTCTTCCAGCAATCTTGATTCCATCTTGAACTTCATTCAGCCTGACATTTCACATGATGTACTCTGCATATAAGTTAAATAAGCAGGGTGACAATATACAGCTTGATGTACTCCTTTCCAAAAAAACACAAAAAAACAAATTCTAAATAAACACTGGCAGAGGACACCAGGCACCCAGAAAGGAAAGATACTTTCCTAATAAAATAAGAGGTATTTGAAGTTGACCAAAACTGAAGCTAAGAACGCGTAGATGTAGCCTGTGTATTTGTGGGTTTAGGCTTCTATAGCCAGAGGTGCTGTCTGATAGTGCTACACGGGAGGTGTGGGAAGTGGCCTTTTGCTGGGTGGGAGAATTTACTCTTCTTGACAAAAGCTAGAGCCAGATAAAACTTGTCTCATTCTTTCAATGTAAATGAGACAAAGTCAAAGTCTGCAATTAGTCTAACAGAATAATTTCTGTAGACCAATATAAATTGCTGAAGTCACACAAGCATGGCAGTATTACCACAATATCTGGAAGGAAGACAATCATCACATAAGACCAAGAACAGAAATAGCTGGGACTGTGTTAAGAACAGTTTAAGTGGGAACTTTGAGTCCTGGTAGACTGATAAAGAATAATAATGACAATTATAAAGAACTTCACATTAGGAAGAGTCATTTCTCACCAACCAGTGTGGGATTAAAAGAGAAAGAATTCACAGAAGATGAATAGAAGTTGTATAAGCAAAGGAGAGATAACTGAGCCAGAATAGAGTCAATTCTCAGTCACTTCAACAAAGGTTTTGTTAGCTGTTAGTGAATAAGTTAAAACCAGAACTCTACTATTTTTTATTTATAGTTTACAGATATAACTTGTTCAAGTTAACTGTATAATGAACTGTATAGCTAACATTCCAATTGGTCAGTCCATTGCTTCTCAATGAATCCTTTGTTACTTTATGTAAGTCTCAAGCTTAAGATCCCCTAACTTGGAAGGCAATATATTATAGTGAGCTGTGGCACAGGTAGAATGCAAGGGCACAGTATACAAGCTGGTTTTTTCCTGCATATCTGGACATTAGATATCTCATAGGCATAATGAAAAGTATGAGCTAGAATGATTACAATCTCGTTGTAATCACTGAGATTATGTAAATACATATCTTGCTTTGTTAGACTTGAACAGAAAATTGAGGGAAAGTACACGATTTTGGATGTTTAATTGTCCATGCTTAATTATTTTTGGAATTCACTATTTCCCCTGTTAACAGTGGGAATGTACAAACCTTAATGTCAAAGAGTGCAATTAGCTTGAGGTGTGCACCATCTTAGAAATGCACATCATTGCGAAGAGTATTATTATCCACCAGAATTGGCACAATTCTATAAAGTTTGTTACTTTATAAATTGAGGAAAAAATTTGATATAGGAATCCAGCCTTTGAGGAAAGATGGCAGTATCTTTTGAACTGTGGTGTTGGAGAAGACTCTTGAGAGCCCCTTGGACTGCAAGGAGATCAAACCAGTCCTTCCTAAAAGAAATGTGTCCTGACTATTCATTGGAATGACTGATACTGAAGCTGAAACTCTGATACTTTGGCACCTGATGCGAAGAACTGACTCATTGGAAAAGACCCTGATGCTTGGAAAGATTGAAGGCAGGAGGAGACAGGGATGACAGAGGATGAGATGGTTGGATGGCATCACTGACTCGATGGACATGAGTTTGAGCAAGCTCCAGGAGTTGGTGATGGACAGGGAAGCCTGGCGTGCTGCAGTCCATGGGGTTGCAGAGTCAGACACGATTGAGTGACTGAACTGAACTGATCTTTAGAGAACTGCCAAATGAGAGGTGCAGATTTCATAGGTGCTTTATGTTTATGATCATGATCCTTCTCTTACAAGGATATCACTTTCCAGTCAGAGCAATGAAACTTCTTCATCCTCTAAGACCACCCAGTAATGATCTTCCTTGTCTGTTTTTACTGAAGCTGGAGGCCATAATCCAGGAGTCAAGAAACTGGGTTCTTTTTTCTCATTCTATTAGCAGATTTGCCATGACTCCTTGGGACATTTTTTTCCTTTCTGCCTGTTTTCTCAAATGCAAAGTTAAGATGATATTTTTTTCTCTCTTCTAAGCAGGATGTAGCTGGGAAATGTCTATGAGGTTCTTAGGAAAACATGTAGCATAAATGAAAGGTATCAATACTATTTCATTTTTCTCTAGGTTAATTCTAGTTTACGGGAGAAATCCAGGAATATGGGCAACTAAGAAGGTGGCCTCAAGAGTAATTTGGTAAATGTTTTAGAAAAATAAACTTCTCACACCTGATCTTTGAGGCTTTAGTAGGAATAAATAGAAACACTCAGCAGGTGACTCACTAGAAGATCTGTTTGCTGGCTGAACACGGCAGGGCAGTCACAGTTTCGAGTTCAGGAATCTAGAGAGGAAGGCAAGGTGTGATTATAATGAAGAGATGAAGAAGCCTGGAATAAAATGATGGTGAAAAGAATAAAGGGAAGAAGTAGATGTCCAAGATCTTAGAGTAACTTAAAACTTTATGCCTTTATTTTAGAGATGTCCGATTGCTAATATTCACTACGTAGAATAGCCAGTGTTTTTGGTTAAGGACTTAGAAGGAAGCAGTCAGTGTAAACTTTTTTTGACAAATTTGATGAAAGAGAGATTTTTTAAGGTATGCTTTTCATGGAGAATTAAGGACGATTTTATCCTTACTTTCACTGTGTATGTTGGACCCACATTTTCTTTTGGTTTCAACCTCTATAATTCAAGTATTTACCTCCTCATAATTTGTATTACCAACCCAACATTCTGTCTACTCCAATCCATTTGACACATTGTGACCAGAATAATCCCAATATTACAGCTCCTCCACTGAAATCTTTTAGTGATCTCCCATTTGTTACCAAATAAAGTACAAGTTCTTTGTTTAAAAATCTAAAGCCCATGACAGTTTGTTTCTAAATTACCTCTTCTTCATCTCTCACCTTTCCCAATATAATATTTAAGGTCTGGTCATTATCGGTTTTTCTTTAGACCCTGATTAGGTTTATACCTTACTTACTTTGGACTTTACATATACCTTTTTCTCTAACTTTCATGTTTCTTTGATCCTTTTAAAAAACAATTTATGAAAGCTCATCCAGGAAATTTCAGACCATGTCCCACCTCCTATCTCCACAATAAATTCCATGAAAGCTCATCCAGGAAATTTCAGACCATGTCCCAACTCCTGTCTCCACAATAAATTCCATGATCCCTCCATTTGAAGGACTTCCCTAGTGGCTCAGTGGTAAAGAATGCACCTCCAATGCAGGAGATGCAGATTTGATCCCTGGTTCAGAAAGATCCTCTGGAGGAATGCTTGGCAACTCACACCAGTGCTCTTGCCTGGAGAATCCCATGGACAGAGGAGCCTGGCGGGCTGCAGTCCATAGTGTCAGAAAGAGCTGGACACAACTGAAGTGATTGAGCACACATGCTCCGTTTGAAAATCAGCCCTTTCATATGAAACTAGCTTACAGCATTTTTCATGCCCTTTTCACATAATTACTTAAATTATACTTCGTTTATTCATCATCTTTTCTCATTTATTTAGTCATTCGTCAACATTTAATGAACCTATATTATATGTCAGACTGGTGCTATATTACGTGTCGGGCTACTGAGCCTATATTACGCGGCAAATAGAGACATAAGACCCAATATTTGCTCTTCTTGGTCTTGCAGACCACTCAGAACACAAATATGTAGACAAACAATTAAAATGCACTGTGAAAATTGATACAAAGAAGTGATGCCTCAAATGCAATGTAAGCAGAATAGAGGGAATGCCTAATACTCTAGTAAGTAGCATCTGAGTCTAATGAAAATAACATCAATATAGAGTAGCAAAATAAAGTATCTTGCTAATTATTATGAAGCATACTGTTTCCCTCAAGTAAAATTATAATCACCCCTTCCAGCAGAGGGAACAAGTCTCCGAGAATTTGCTCTTTGGTCATTGGCACAGCTGTTAACTAGCATAACCAGGATAACATGTAGCTCTGTTGGAAAGATAACTGCCAGAACATCGGGACAGGAAGGGCATGGAGGAGTGGTAACTGGAGAGAGAGATTCTACTAGGTACTAGAAAACAAGCTATTTGATTTTGGAAATCAGATCTAACCCAAGTTTCTTTCTCATGCATTGTTTATATAGTAATATCTTTAATGTTGTTGAATGTAGGTGCAAAGAAAATTTAGACTACACCAAGTTAAAGTCACTGGAATTTTAGTGAACTTAGTAAATAAAATTCCCTTTTCCCATGCAAGTTTGTAATAAATGCAAACAAATTGGTAATCTATCAGACAGCTCTCCTCAGCTCTACTGCTCTGTATAGAATGAAAAGCTTTGACAATTTCAACCATTCAACATTTAACTTTTACTTGAAGGTATTACTGGCATTTCGTGGGGCTTGAAGTTTAGATTCAAGGAGGAAGTGAAGCTTAAAGAACATTGCTTGTCACCATATATGGTTCAGTTCAGTTGCTCAGTCGTGTCCAACTCTGCAACCCCATGGACTGTAGCACGCCAGGCCTCCCTGTCCATCACCAACTCCCAGAGTCTACCCAAACTCATGTCCATTGTCAGTGATGCCATCCAACTATCTCATCTCTGTGGGGCTTGAAGTTTAGATTCAAGGAGGAAGTGAAGCTTAAAGAATATTGCTTCTCACCATATATGGTTCAGTTCAGTCACTAAGTCATGTCTGACTCTGCAACCCCATGGACTGTAGCACGCCAGGCCTCCCTGTCCATCACCAACTCCCAGAGTCTACCCAAACTCATGCCCAAGTCAGTGATGCCATCCAACTATCTCATCCTCTGTAGTCCCCTTCTCCTCCTGCCCTCAATCTTTCCCAGCATCAGGGTCTTTTCAAATATGGTCGAAACTGCAAAAGGGTTACTCAACCCAGAAGCTACTTGGGATCTCCATTGTCTTAGGATAACCAAGAGATTAGTTTGAAGGCTCAAGGCAGAACCCTCTGGATGTGCACATTTTGTTTTAATTTTGGAAAAACCTCTCCAAAATATGCAGCCATTTTTAGTGTTTGCTTTTTTCTAACATTTATATTCAAGTTCTGTTTTGTTACACTGGATCTTGTTTGATACATGCCTACGCTCCAGAATTAAACTCAAAAGGTAGCTATAAAATATCCTATACTCTCTGATGGTTGAGAGATGGGATGGAAAAAGCATTTGAGTATGTAAATCATGGGATTTTATGACTATATTAGTGAATAAATATTGAAGTTATACTAGAAGCACAGATACTTTATAGAGAAGTAAACAATCTTACAAATGTGTTGAAATAGCAAAGTGATGAATTTGTTGATTATGACACATTGAATGCTGTTAGTTGCCTTGGTACAGTATTTAGTCTAATTCTCCAAATCCCTGTCCTTCCCCAAATAATGTAGATCTCTGAAATAATGGATAGAAATTGAGATAAGGGAGAATGATATTGTTACTCTATTAGAATGAATACATTTCAGGACAAAGAAAATGGAAAATACAAAGGTGATTGTAGAAAACTTAAGGAGTTTTCTAAGCATAATTTTTTTAAAAAAGTGCTTTACAGTCACGAATTTCTCTCTGCTCTTTTCACATTACTTAAAAAAGAACTCCAAATTTCAGTATCTCTAATGGAAATAAATTTAAAATTTAAATGTGTGGAAGTAGAAATGACCTCTAGCCCAAAGCTAGAGATTTTGAGATATTCAGAGAACTTCATTAAATTGTCAAGGCCATGTAAACCATGGACAGTGGAGCCAAGAGGAGTTTTAGGGTTTGAATTCATTGTTCTTTTCAAGAGTTGGTACTACTTCTCTGCCTTTAATAAATTAGTCGATGGAGGGCCACTACCTCTCCTTGAACATGCTCTGCTATAGTACGTTTAATTCTGATCTCATTTAATTATCTCAAAAAGGCCTCCCATCTCTCTCTCCTCTTCTGAAGTTAAAAATTAATCATGATCCAGGGAAAAGAGACCTTTCACTTTTCTCCTCTGTGATTTTTTTACTTTTGACTTCTCCTCCAACTTTCCTGGGAATGCCAGGGCTGTTTCCTCAGTATTTTTACACCAGGGATAAGACCATTTTCCCTGTTCCGCAGATGCTCAAATAAAACTGTGCTATTCTTTGTCTTCCTCTTTCCATGCTTCTTCTCCCTTTCCTTTTCTTCTCCCCTTTGCTTTCTCTTTCTTAATTAGGTTCAAGGCAAGATAGATGTCTGCTCCCAGTCCATTGTCCTGCAGATGCAATCTATGGCAAGGCCAGAAATGCTCTTTTTAAATGAGACCTAGTTGTCGACACTGAGCACAGTGAGAAATAACCCCCTCAAAGTTTTCTATTTCTCATTAACTTTTAAAAGCCTTGCTGACTACGTGTGCTCATTACATTGAGTTGTAAATGATGTTTGAAGAGAATGATTCCAGCCCACTCAGAGCACAAAGAGAATACAAACAAGGATTTTGCAATTGCTTTTCCAAGGTGATACATGCTATAATATTGAGCTGAGTTACTGCTATGGAAATCTGAAGTCCCAGAAGCCTCAAACTACTGAAAAACAAACACAAAATGAAAATATACAATTTGTTCCCTGTTAACTCTCTTATGTCTCACTAACTGAATAAATATAAGTAAAAGCTCCCTTCTCTACAATAAACTGCCATATGAGGAACTCTGACTTCTTATCTCCTCTTCCAAATGACTTTTGTTTCTTCTCTGTCCTGTTATTAACAACTCTTTTTAATAGTGGAAACCAAACCCCTAAGTGACTAATGCTGGCTATTGAGTAAATAGGACAGACGCCACCAATAGTCACTTCCTTTCCTAGACAAATTGAATTCACTTTATGTTGCTATTTATAATGAATATTATTATAATTTTCTTTTTCATCTGAACATTGCAGTGGTATTTGGATGACTGAAAGGGTGACAGTCTGGAGCACCATAATTGTGGCTATTTCTTATGGTCTTCTGAGCAGGGAATCTGTCATATCAAAAGGCCCTTAATTCATCACCAGAAACTCCACTGATGATGTCTTTCAGTAGGAAATTGTCTTTTGAAAATTAACTTCTATCAAGAGAAATATTTTCTTTTGAAGTAAAAAAATAGAGGCAAGCATTATAAGCAGCCCTTATGCTTAACATGGAACCTTGGGATGAGCAGCATAAATATTATCCTAAGTATATTAACCTTACAGCATTAGGGGACTGAACTATGATGCATAATGAGGAAAAATAAATGACTCCAGAGAGTGCATTTTGATATTGATTACCTGGAAATAATAGGCCTTCACACATTAATAATTATGTTGAGAAAACTCATTTTTAGAGAAATCTATCCCACTGAAAATCTCTTTAACAGATTTTTCTAGGTTAGCAGTCCGAGGAAGTACAAAGGTGTGAGCTTGCTAAGTCCAACTCTGTGACCCCACGGACTGTAGCCTGCCAGGCTCCTCTGTCCATGAGATTCTCCAAAGTGACAAAACAGTGTTGTCTACAAGAGCCCCGGCCAGTGTCAATCCTGCAAGTTTGCTCAGTAGAGCACCCTCCTTGCCGCCTCAGATAGGAACTGTCATGCCTGCGGTCACTACTGAGTTCCTCCAGGTTTTCACTAGAGGTGGGAGGAGGTGAGTGCGCTCTGCTTCTCTTGGACTTTTCCTCCATTACAAAGATGACTGTCAGTTCTTCACTGTCATGGTTACTGTGCTCATGTCCATCATCTTTGTAGCAACTGCCTTAATTCCTGAGCTTTTGCTGTCGCTCTCAAGGTTAGGGCTACTGCTCACCATCTCTGGGGCCTTGAGACATGATATCCTTCCAGTGACGCCTCTTCTTCTAAGAGCTGCTCTGAGCTTCTCACTCCTTATTTTGTTATCAGGGGCTCCCACTTCTTTCCTAGCATTTATTCCGCTAACTTTGGGAATACCTGGGAGAATTTATTTAACCAAAATGTGTGCTGTGTTTCCCATGCCCAGAGAGTTGTGGCCTTTTCCAGTTTCCTTTATTTCAGGGTTGGAGATAGAATCTTAGAGGAATTCAGGCCCCAAGGGACTCTTGTGGAGGAAAGATATCTCATGCTAATCCCTCTTATATTATCCCCTGTCCTTTGGAGGTAAGCTGTTAGACATGGTCAGAATTCCCAGGTTAAAAATTGCCAGTTTGACTCTTTGCTTTTTGGAGTCTCTCTGAATTATGAAAATATGTTAGACTGGTGTCCATGATTTTAGATAAATCAACTTAAGGGAATTATTAGTGGGAACTAGGCAGCATAGCACACTGAAATCAGATGGTCCACCTTAGAACTCTTGCCTTGCCATCCATCAGAGGCTATGTTACTGAAAAGAACCTCATACGTTTGTTGTGAGAATTAAGCGAAATAATACTTGGAAAGCAAGGATAAAAATGTTTGAACCAATACCCAGTTATAGAGCACATTATGAGAGGGAAAACCCAAAACTCTATTTATAATAGTAATAAAAAAGATTAAATACCTAGGGATAAGCAAGAAACATAGAAAGACATATATTAGTAAAACCTTGAAATTCTTCTGAAAGACACTAGAGTACACTTGAACAAATGGAAAGACACCCTGTCCTTGGATATGATGAGTCAATATCCTAAAGCAGACAGTTATCCTTAAGTTAATTTATAAACTACACAAAATCTCAATAAAAATACCAACAGGCTTTATTACAGAGTTAGAAAAGTTCACACTGAAGTTCATTAAGAAGAACAAACACACAAGAACATCTAAGAGAAACTAAAAATAGATAAAAACTGAGAGAAAGACTAGCCTTATCAGACATTAACACATACTATAAAGCCTCTACAATTAAAACAGTATCTTCTGTGATATGAATAGAGAGACCTATCCGTGGAAAAGAATAAAAAGCCCAAAAATGTACCCAAATAGATAAAGAATCTCAAATCACAGGAACAAAACTGGATATATTAATAATCAATATTGTTACCACTGGGTAGCCATTTGAATAAAAACAACCAGACCCATATCTCATCTTTCATAAGACTAAATTCCAAATGAATTAGAGATTTGAATGTAAAAAAAGAAACCATATAGGTATTAGAAGGAAAAGAAGTGAATTCCTTTCTAACCTTAGTGTAAGGACTTTATAACTATGAATAAAAGTCAGAAGCAATAAAAGACTAATACACTTGACCAAATGAAAATTAAAATTACTTCATGACCAAAAAAAAAAAAAAAAAAACAACAACAACAACACATAAAATCGAAAGAGAACTGATAACTTGGAAAAAAATATTTGCAACACATACCACAGGCCAAAGGTTAATATTTCCAATACATTTTTAACAATCCTTAAAACTGAGCAAAAAAGGACTAAAAACCTAATAGAGAAATAGTAAAAACAGACAATTCACAAATATATATATTTTATAAATGAGCCTTAAACATATGAAAAAATACTCACATTCATACATAAAATAATAAAAATTAACACACTGCTGAGGTACCACTTACCACCTATAAGATTAGAAAAAATTGAAAAATCCAACAGCTTAGGTTATTAGCAAGGTTTTGGGGAATTGGTACTCTAAAATTACTGGAGAGAATGCAAATTGGTGTAAGACTTCTGGAGAGAAATTTGGCAATAACAAAATAGCTCATTATCTTATATTTTGGTCCAATGGTCCTACTTCTAAAAATTTAATCTAAGATACATTTCAAACAACATGAAAATACATATGTACAGTATTATTCGTTACTGCCTTGTTTGTAATTCCAAAATACAGTAAGCAATCTGAATGCCCAGACAATGGAGAGTAGTTGGATAAGTTATGATACATTCAGAGAATGGAGTACAATGCAATTGAAAGGAGAAATGAGGAATATCTCTGAATTTACAAGGGGTGATTGTTAGTGTATACTATTCAATAAAAAATAATTTGTGAAAGAATGCTTTTAGTATGTAGCCTTTTTTTCAATTAAAAATTATAGAAAGGACTATATGAAATATACAGGTATATGCTTATTTGTGCAAAAAGAAACACAGGAAGAACAAATCAGAAACTAGTAAGAACAAGGGCCAACTCATTGAAAAAGACTATGAGGCGGGAAAAGATTGAAGGCAAACAGAGAAGGAAGTGGCAGAGGAAAAGATGGTTAGATAGTATCACCAACTCAATGGACATGAATTTGAGCAAACTCTGGGAGATAGTTTGCTGTCTCCAGGACAGAGGAGCCTGGCGTGCTGCAGTCCATGGGGTTGCAAAGAGTTGGGCAGGACTTAGTGACTGAACAGTAGCAATAAAAGTGGTTTTCTAGAGGCTATATGGCAGAAAGCAAAGAAGAACTACAGAGCCTCTTGATGAAAGTGAAAGAGGAGAGTGAAAAAGTTGGCTTAAAACTCAACATTCAGAAAACTAAGATCATGGCATCTGGTCCCATCACTTCATGGCAAATAGATGGGGAAACAGTGGAAACAGTGACAGACTTTATTTTGGGGGGCTCCAAAATCACTGAAGATGGTGAATATAGCCATGAAATTAAAAGATGCTTGCTCCTTGGAAGAAATGTTATGACCAACCTAGACAGCATATTAAAAAGCAGAGACATTACTTTGCCAACAAAGGTCCATCTAGTCAAAGCTATGGTTTTTCCAGTAGTCATGTATGGATGTGAGAGTTGGACTATAAAGAAAGCTGATCAGGGAAGAATTGATGCATTTGAACTGTGGTGTTGAAGAAGGCTCTTGAGAGTCCCTTGGACAGCAAGGAGATCCAACCAGTCCATCCTAAAGGAAATCAATCTTGAGTGTTCATTGGAAGACTGAGGCGGAAGCTGAAACTCCAATACTTTGGCCACCTCATGCAAAGAACTGACTCATTGGAAAAGACCCTGATGCTGGGAAAGATTGAAGGCAGGAGAAGGGGATGACAGAGGATGAGATGGTTGGATGGCATCACCGACTCAATGTACATGAGTTTGAGTAAACTCCGGGAGTTGGGGATGTATAGGGATGCCTGGTATGCTGCAGTCCATGGGATCACAAAGAATCAGACACTACTGAGCAACTGAACTGAACTGAGAGGCTATAGGCAGGGAATGTGATAAAAAGAATGAGGGAGGGGTATATGGTAGAGGGGATGAGAAAGATCAGTGCTTCTCTAAGTAGTTTTGACATTTGAGTAGTTTTGAAATTTAGAATCAGGTTAATGTTTCACATGCTCAAAAAAAAAAAAAAAAAAGAAGAAAGGTAACCACAATGAGGGTGGAATCCAAAAGTAACAAACGAATCTAACTATTACAAATGAGTAAAATAACCACACTGAAGTGGGTGAGGAGTTAGTGAAAGTTAGAATTCATCTAACTTTGGAAACTAGTATCTTGAGTAGACATAAGAAGGCTAAAAATATGAAGAATTTTATGTAAATACTTTCTCTAGTTAGTGAATTTATTTTTCACAGAAACTGAGTTAGCAAATTTGAAACTACTTTGCAAATATTCTAGCATTGAGAAAATAAGCAAATGTATTCCAGATAATGAGGCCAGATTTTTCACCTCTTGAAAGAAGTTATAAATAGGGAAGTGGGGAAGGCTAGACACTGTGATGGTGTAGTAGAATCATAATTCATGGTTCTCAATGTTTGTGGAGATAGATATAAAAACAGATAAAGATATATGTATATGTGAATACACATTTTTCCTAGCTCTACTTGCTAAAGGGGCTTAGAAGCAGTAACACTCCAGAAGCAATAAATTATCTATCCTCTACATCTTGGTCTCAAACAAAATTCTCTGATAAAACAGATCAGGACCTGTGGGAGAAATGGCTGGTTTTACTACAGGGTCAGGGAAAATACAAGATCAACCTGGAGTATCTGGTGAAGCCAGAAAGTAAGGCAGCATTAAGAAGTTAACATGAATGGGTTAAGCCTCTTCAATAAATGGTGCTGGGAAAACTGGACAGCTACACATGAAAGAATGAAATTAGGATACTTCCTAACACCATACACAAAGATAAACTCAAAATGGATTAAAGACATAAATGTAAGACAAGAAACTATAAAACTCTTAGAGGAAAACATAGGCAGAACACTCGATGACAAAAATGAAAGCAAGATTTTGCACAGCAAAGGAAACTAAAAGCAAGGTGAAAAGACAACCTTCAGAATGGGAGAAAATAATAGGAAATGAAACAACCGACAAAGGATTAATTTCCAAAATATACAAGCAGCTCATATAACTCAATACCAGAAAAACAAACAACCCAATCAAAAAGTGGCAAAAAGACCTAAACAGACATTTCTCCAAAGCAGTACAGATGGCTAACAAACACATGAAAAGATGCTTAACATCACTTATCATTAGAGAAATGTAAATCAAAACTACAATGAGATATCACCTCATACTGGTCAGAATGGCCATCATCAAAAAGTCTACAAACAATAACTTTTGGAGAGGGTGTGGAGAAAAGGGAACACTCTTGCACTGTTGGTGGGAATGTAAATTGATACAGCCACTACGGAAGATGGTATAGAGATTCCTTAAAAAACTAAGAATAAAACCACCATATGACCCAGAAATCCCACTCCTAGGCATATATCCTGAGGAAACCAAGATTGAAAGAGACGCATGGATCCCATTGTTCACTGCAGCACTTTTTACAATAGCTAGAACACGGAAGCAACCTAGATGTCCATCGACAGATGAATGGATAAAGAAGTTGTGGTACATATGCACAGTGGAATATCACTCAGCCATAAAAGGAATGCATTTGAGTCCGTTCTAATGAGGTGGATGAACCTATAACCTATTATACAGAGTGAAGTGAGTCAGAAAGAGAAATATAAATATTGCATTCTAATGCATATATATGGAATCTAGAAAAATGGTACTGAAGAATTTATTTACAGGGCAACAATGGAGAAACGGACATTGAAAACAGACTTATGGACATGGGGAGAGGGAAGGAGAGGGTGAGATGTATGGAAAGAGTAACATGGAAACTTACATTACCTATGTAACATAGATAGCTAATGGGACTTTGCTGTATGGCTCAGGAAACTCAAACAGGGGCTCTGTATCAATCTAGAAGGGTGGGATCAGGTGGGAGATGGGAGGGAAATTCAGGAAGGAGGAGATATATAGTACACCTATAGCTGATTCATGTTGAGGTTTGACAAAAAACAACAAAATTCTGTAAAGCAATTATCTTTCAATTAAAAACAAAAGAAGTTAACATGAGTGGGTTGAAGACACAGAAGTCAAGTCAAGTCAAAAGGAGGCCACTAAGACCAAAGGCAGAGTAAATTTGAGTAAAAAACATTAATAATAGTAACAGATTATGTTATGTCGAAGAAATGAATAAATGAATGAATATGTGAAATGAATAAATAAGTGAATGGAGACAGGAAAGCTCTTACACAAGAATTCCAATTAAAAAAAAGTGGGGATGGAATGATGGAAATAAAACATCACCATTTGGAAAATACCAGGGAGGAGAGACTTGGTAGACAACATCTTAGGTAATGTTTAGGCGTGCTAAAATTTGAAAACTAAGTTTATAGTAAAGGATTTTTTGGTGTGTTTATTATGTATGGATAGATTTATATTTGTGTCATCAGCAAAGTTTTTCAAGGTATGGTGATAAATTTTCTAACAGGTAGGTCATATATCACACAAAATTTAAACTTTTGCTATGTGATTTCCTCTAAATCAAAATGAAAATATTTTCTTGCAGCCATCTGCTTTCTTTAAACAAAAAGAAAAGGATCTTCATTATCTTCTGGGCTCTAACTAAAGTTGATTCTGCCTAATGTCAAGTCGGATCTTTTTTTTTTTTTTCACTTCAGTAAAAGGAAGAAAGTGGTGCCACAAATTGTTGTCAAAAAAAGAAAACACTCTAACATTTTTCTTACCTTGATGGAAATAACAAGTTTCCCTTGTTTGAAGCAGCAGAGCTCAGTCAAGGCTGCCACATAAAACCTAAACAGCCTAATCAGTTCAAGCTTCTGTGTCTGACTAGAATATGCTTGTAATGTCAGGCTCTCTTTTACCGAGTGCTGTTCACTGTCATCACCTCCTACATGGTCTCTGCCCTGCTAGTCTTATCTCTCATAAGAGGTTAAGCAAAATTGGAGGGAGTTGCTGATCAGCCAGCAGGAACTGTCAAAACATCAGTCATTCTGGCCTTCCTCCCAAGAAACAAAACAAATTATTCTCCCAGCCAGCCTCCTCACTGCCCTCTGGGAGCAGGTCTAAAACTGTTTGAACTCTCCCATATGGTTCTCGACATGGGATTGTGTCATTCCATCAGGAAGCCACTCAAAGGACATTTTCTCAGTTTGATTTATATTTTCCTTTTATCTCCAATATGCTTCCAGGAACACCAAGTCTTTCTTTGTCCTGTTTTGTCTTTCTGCTTGTCCAGTTCCCCTTTTCCCCATATTATGTTCCATTCATTTACTGGTTTGAAGGGCACCAAACATAGTGAACAGTTTTGTTTATTCTAGATTTGATGTTGCCATGCCGAGCATTCAATTTTTACTTGCATTTGTGTGATGTGTGTATGTGTGTAGTAAATAAATATCACAAGCTTTAAAGACTTCACATTAAACATCAAGTCTTTTGACACTGAAAAAGAGGGAGTGCTTTCTTGTGAATAGCTTTCAGAGGCAATTTATGAATATCTAGTGTTTTAGTAGTTTGGGTACAATGTTTTAGAATAAAATCAATATTTGATAACATAGGACTTCCCTGGTGTCTCAGACAGTAAAGTGTCTGCCTACAATGCGGGAGACCCGGGTTCGATCCCTGGGTTGGGAAGCTCCTCTGGAGAAGGAAATGGCAACCCACTCTAGTAATCTTGCCTGGAAAATCCCATGGACGGAGGAGCGTGGTAGGCTACAGTCCATGGGGTAACAAAGAGTCGGTTACAACTCAGCTACTTCACTTTCACTTTGATAACATAAGAAAGCAATGGCATGAGAAATCAACGGTATGATCTATCTTGTCCATTCTAATAGTGTGAATAGTACTTCTTCAGTTCAGTTCAGTCACTCAGTCCTGTCTGACTCTTTGCGACCCCATGAATTGCAGCACGCCAGGCCTCCCTGTCCATCACCAATTCCCGGAGTTCACTCAAACTCATGTTCATCGAGTCGGTGATGCCATCCAGCCATCTCATCCTCTATCGTCCCCTTCTTCTCCTGCCCCCAATCCCTCCCAGCATCAGAGTCTTTTCCAATGAGTCAACTCTTCGCATGAAGTGGCCAAAGTACTGGAGTTTCAGCTTTAGCATCATTCCTTCCAAAGAAATCCCAGGGCTGATCTCCTTCAGAATGGACTGGTTGGATCTCCTTGCAGTCCAAGGGACTCTCAAGAGTCTTCTCCAACACCACAGTTCAAAAGCATCAATTCTTCGGCACTCAGCCTTCTTCACAGTCCAACTCTCACATCTATACATGACCACTGGAAAAACCATAGCCTCGACTAGACGGATCTTTGTTGGCAAAGTAATGTCTCTGCTTTTGAATATGCTGTCTAGGTTGATCATAACTTTCCTTCCAAGGAGTAAGCGTCTTTTAATTTCATGGCTGCAATCACCATCTGCAGTGATTTCAGAGCCCAAAAAAATAAAGTCTGACACTGTTTCCACTGTTTCCCCATCTATTTTCCATGGTACCTCTTAATGTCAAACAAAATACAGAATATTGTAAAAATGTTGCTCCTGTCAAAGAATTTACAACCTAGCCATGTTGCCAAATGAACAGAAGTAGAGCACAGATCTTAGACATAGAATGGAGATCATAGAACATCATCCTTAAAATTATTAGGTATTAATTTCAGCAGTCTTAGGGAAGGTGGAAATTTCTATAATTCATACTAAAGATTAAAAAAAAGGTATGCGAGAGAAAGAAAAAGGGAAAGACTTAATCATAGAAGATAATGGACCTGTACTCATTCTGTGCTTCTGATGTTCCAGTTCATGCCCGCTTTTTTTTTTCTCACCAACATTGCAATCTCTAACTGATTCAATTTAAGAGTGACAGTAACTCTCTCATGTAGTATTTGGATTTCCTAAGAAAGATCCTTGATGAATTGTGAGAGGCAATTTATTTTCACGGGAGGGAAGGCTTTCTTGTTCCTTGCCAGTTATTGACTAATTCAAATTCAGAATGTTTCTGATTCTCTGAACCTAACAAAAATGTGTTTTATAGTAATTAACTCTGTTTAGTTGCACACACACTCAAAGCTCCCAGGGGTTCTGCTTTACCTTTATGAGTGATGCTGAAATCCACAAGACAGTAAAATACAGTTGGCTCAGGGAAGAAATTCTCTGAAAACATGTGGAGCATGTCCTGGACCATAGTGCTCCTAACCATACATACACACATACACATGTGTATGTCTACATATACATACACATAATAGTAATCACCACACTCATCTGATTCAACAGGACATTTTCTATTGAAACAGAGAGTAAAAGTCCTTTTAATTTCTCTACAGGTCCTGAAAGGCTTAAAAGGCACAGAAGTGGTGAACCTGATTTAGTCCATTAACATCATTGTAGATTATGTAAATCAAGTCCTTCAGTCCTCTTCAAATTCTTAAATAAAGTCAATTGTTTTACTTGCCATGTTTCTTATTCCCTAGTCAGATTTGCTAAACTGCTAGTTAAATTAAAAACACAACTGAAAGAGTATAAGTGGCTACATGTAATTTAGATTGGTTTACTAGTTTATTCTTTGATACAAGAATATTTATGACACTCCCACATTGTACAAGTCTCTGAGGAAATAAAGGTGAAAAACGTAGATGATTGAGGGTCCTACTTTCAAAAATGTATTGTAATCTGAAAGAGCCAGTTTATTCTTGGAAAACTAAGAGCAGAATCTTTCATTTTTTCTTCAAATAATTAATCAATTCTTGAAGTGTATTTATTTTTAAAATGAATAAGTGTCTACTTGGAGAAGGAAATGGCAACCTACTCCAGTATTCTTGCCTAGAGAATCCCAGGGACAAATGAGCCCAGTGGGCTACAGCCCATGGTGTCACAGCAGTGTTTGGCACAACTTAGCAACTAAAAACAAACAAAAAAAATACCTACTTTGTGCTAGGCACAAGGGCTCAAGAATCATGTCAGGAAGTGTCCTGTCTCTTACAGTGCTCAGTGTCTTTAATGATGGAGAGTTGCCTTAAGTTGAGTTCAAAATATTGGCACAAATGGCAAAAATCAAAGTAACATGACCTTGAATAGATGGAAGATATCACATTAGAGATCAACATAACCACAGCTCCATAAGTCCTCAGAGATGATCCCACTGTTCCCTAGAACTAGTCTTGTAACAAATCACTATTTCAGCCTGGAACCAGATGGAGTAATTTGCTTGACTTTCTTGTACAACCCTTCCTCCAAAAGCCTATCTTTGAAAACTAGAATCCCACTCAGCCTGGATAGTGCTTCTATGATGAACATTATGTGATAAGAGATCTGTAGGATATGAGATTCTGGGTGGGAAGAATTTATTCACATTTGCCAGTTATAGTCATTTGAGGGCATGAGGTCACTGAGTCCAAAAGTGAATGGAAATGCCTATACTACTGAAGTTCTCAATCTCTCTTTCCCCATCATATGCTCATCAAAACTGTACACCTGATTCTGGAAAAACTTAAAAATAATTTTCCAAGTATGCTTCCACAATGTTCCCTGTTTTTCCCATACCCACTTAACTGAAATACAGTGAACATAATTTAATATTTTGAGGGTCAATATAAAATTATGAGTCAATAATTGGGCCTGGTCATAATATAGTAGTCCTCTAAGTGGACAAGACAAAACAGGTACATCAAAATAGCTTTGTATAAACTTTCTTCACTCTACTTGATTAGGGCTTCCCTGATAGCTCAGCTGGTAAAGAATTCACCTGCAATGCAGGAGACTCCAGTTGGATTCCTGGGTCTGGAAGATCCGCTGGAGAAGGGATAGGCTACCTACTCCAGTATTCTTGGGCTTCCCTTGTGGCTCAGCTGGTAAAGAATCCGCCTGCAACACGGGAGACCTGGATTTGATCCCTGGGTTGGGGAGATCCCCTAAAGAGAGGAAAAGCCACTCACTCTAGTATTCTGACCTGGAGAATTCCATGGGCTGAACAGTCCATGGGGTTGCAAAGAGTTGGATGTGACTGAGCAACTTTCATTTGATTATCAGCAATTATTTCCTGTTGACCTCAACGTATCTGCTTGTATATAGCCTCCTCTCTCCTTCCTTTACAGCCTTCTGGGAAACCAGAGAAATTTGACAATAGTTGTTTCACTTTCACTTGTATAAAATAAGATGAGATAGACTTTGAGCCAGGGCCTGAGGAGATTTTATTTGTAACTAGAATACAGTAAGATATCAACATGGTGAACTCCCACTTAGCTACTCTGAATATGGCCACCGTTACACTCTCAGGTAAAACTACTACATAAAAATAATGAAAATGTAATTGACTGATTCATTTCAAATGTTTAAACCAGTTGCAAGCAGGGATGACCCAGAGGAAAAAAAAATTGCTTGCAGTGTAAAGGATCTAGGTTTTGATTCCCAGAAGACGTACACAGGCTTATCTGCATCTGTGAACATTTATTTGAGAATAAGTATAATTGGAAATTTATTGTAGGACTGACTTAACTCTCTCTTGGCTTTTACTCAACATGGTTTCAACGTATCTTTAGGTACATAGCTGCAATAACTGAAACTGATTAAATCCAAAGACTTGGAACATTTGTGCATTTATTCAGTAAAATGTATTGGATACTGTTTTAATTGTTGAAGATATGAAGATGGCAAGATAATGTGCACACCTTCAAGGGATCAGCACATGCAGAAAAGCTAGGGCAGATTTCTTTTAAAATAGTAAGTCTGTACTTGGAAGCATACCTTCAGTTCATCGCCCCCCACCATTATCCCCCCCCCCCGGTGTAATGACCTTATATATTACTCTGTCCAATCTTGACACATAAATACCTACCCCCACCCCTGCTCTGTGTCATATCAAAACCTTGAGACACCTTCTCGTATAAAAAAACTTGACAATAGAAAAAGAAAACATAAAATGAGAATAACATCTCTATGGTCTAGAAACTGGACAGAAATACACAGCCATGACCAGGATGGAAGTTACGATCTTGGATTTCAGGTGCAGAAGCAGGTAGAGTTTACTGAGAGTTTGGCCCCTGGAGAGTAAGAGAGTAAAAGTGTTCCACATTAAGAGACACTGAGCCTGTGTTTCTGATGGGATGAGTTGCTCTGCTCATAAACGGAGTATGAAAAAATCTGTTGCAGACAATTTATAGCTCAATTAACATTCCATTTTAGGAGGATACAGACATAACCTGTAGAAGTAAACTATACTTTTGAGTGAGGGAGTTAAGAGTTGTGGTATCTAATATATCATTTGGAGAGAAATCCTAATAATCAGTGTGAGCCTGAGTAAAGATAGAGTCCTTGGGGGTCTTGATGGAGTCAATCACAGGGTTAAGTAGGATGAGAAAGAGAAAAATTCCCATTGAAATGGATTGCAATCCAAAATTTCAAAGTAAAACAGTTTTCCAATCAACAATCAAAATGAAGATTTTATTCTGGTGACATTAAAAGAGCATAGGAATCAGAAAAGACAGAGGATGAGATGGTTAGATGGTATCACTGACTCAATGCACATGAGTTTGAACAAGCTCTGGGAAAAGGTGAAGGATGGGGAAGCTGCAGGTGCTGCAGCTGGTGAAGGCTGGTGTGCTGCAGTCCACAGGGTCGCAAAGAGTTGGACACGACTGAGTGACTAAACAATAGCAACATTGAGAGACAAAGGGGTAAATGAAGGAATAACACCTATTAGGGAAAAACTAAATTATTATTTTTAAATAGAAAGATGAATGAGGATAAATAGGACAATATCCAGCTGGCACAATCTAAGAGCAAACTAGTGAATAGCATTAGGATTCCTTCAGATTTCTCATTTAATTCACTAGTTTTCTTGTCAGATAAAGAAGAGAGGAAGAGGCATAGAAGATAAAGAGACACTTGTATAATTTCCGGAGGAGAAAACAAAGTGATGGAGCATCTTTATTTGCAAATATAATAGGTGAATGATTTTTAGAACTGAATGTATGAGTCCTTAAGTTGAAAATACGTCAAATACCAAGCAAAATAAGGTTAAATTCACATCAAGACACATACTTGTTAAGCTGTAGAATATCAAGAATAAAGAAAGCAGAGCTGGAAAGAATGAGAGGGGGAGTAGCCAAGATGGCAGAGTAGGAAGAACCTAAGTTCACCTCCTTCTGGAGCATACAAAGTTACAATTTACAGAGTGTTGATGAGAAAGACATTCTAAAATTAAAGATATAAAGATGAAACCACAACAAGAAGTGTAGAAGGGGCAGAGATGTGATACAGTCAAGACCCATATCCCTAGGGTGACCCATTAACAGGGCGATGCTTACAACTGCAGAGGTTCTCCCCAAGAAGCAAAGGGTCTGAGCCACATGTTGGGCTCCCCAGTCTGGAGGTCCTGCATCAGGAAGATGAGTTCCAAGAAGATTTGGCTTTGAAGGCAACTGGGGCTTACTTTCAGGAGAGCCAAGCAGAAATAGAGAAATAGAGACTCTACTCTTACAGACTGCACACACTACCTATCTCATGTATAGACTCTGGGACCCAGGGTAGAAATAATAATTTGAAAGCAGCCCCACCTGTTAACCTTGGAGAGCCTCTCAGAGAGACAGGAGGCAACTGGAGCTCACCTTGGGGACATAAACCCTGTGGCAATCGTTTTCAGAAACTTGTTCTACCATGATGACAACGACGCTGGCAAACACCATTTTGGAATCTTCCCTCGACCTCATTAGCCCCAGAACCTGGCACCACCAACCAATCTGTCAGCATTTCAGGCCAAGCAGCTAGCAGTGTGGGGCTACAGCCCCACCAACCAGCAGGCCAGTAATCAATCTACTGAATACACAGACGCAAAAACAGCAAATAAGGCAAAATGATGTAACAATGTAATATGCTCCACATGAAGGAACCAGATAAAATTCCAGAGGAAGAACTAAGTGAAGGGGGGACAGTCAATCTACCTAATAAAGAGTTCAAGGTAATTACTGTGAAGATGTTCAAATACTCAAGAGAAGATTGAATGAACAGAGTGAGAAGTTAGATGTATTAAACAAAGAAAAAAAATAAACAGATGAAAAATAGAATAAATGAAATTAAAAAGAAAAAACACTTGAAGGAATGGAATAAACAGTATTTAGATGATACAGAGGAACAAATCAGTGAACTAGAAGAAACAGCAGTGGAAATCACTGAAGCTAAACAGAAAAAAATGAAAAGAAATGAGTACAGTTTAAAAGCCCCCGGCGGCAACACCAAACTTACTAACATTCACATTACAGGGGTCTCAGAAGGAAAAGAGAGAAAATGTCAAAGAATATATTTGAGGATGTAATATTTAAGAATATCCCTAACCTAGAAAAGAAAATAAACAAATATTCAGGAGGAAGCACAAAGTCCCAAACAGGATCAACACAAAGATGTACTATATTAAAATGGCAAATATTAAAGATAAAGAGAGAATACTAAAAGTAAGGGGGAAGCAACAAGTTATGTACAAAGCAACTCCAATAAAGCTATCCAGCTGCCTTTTGGCAAAAACTCTTGACTTTTCAGCAGAAACTCTACCGGCTAGAAGGAGTGTTATGATATATTTAAAGTAATGAAAGGGAAAAACCTACAACCAAGTATACTCTACCTGGCAAACTTTCATTCAGATTTATAGAGAGATCAAAAGTTTTACAGACAAGCAAAAGTTTTAAGAATTTATCACTTTGAAGCCAACTTTACAAGAAATGTTAAAGAAATTTCTCTCCACAAAAAAGGAAAGGCCACAACTAGAACCACAAAAAATTACAATAGAGAAAACCTCACTAATAAAGACAAATATACACTAAAGGTAATAGGTCATCCACATTACAAAACTGAGTCAGAAGGTCAAAAGACAAAAGCAGTAAAAAAAAAAAAAAAAATAAAATAAAAAAAAAAAAAAAAAAAAAAAAAAAAAAAAAAAAAAAAAAAAAAAAAAAAAAAAAAAAAAAAAAAAAAAAAAAAAAAAAAAAAAAAAAAAAAAAAAAAAAAAAAAAAAAAAAAAAAAAAAAAAAAAAAAAAAAAAAAAAAAAAAAAAAAAAAAAAAAAAAAAAAAAAAAAAAAAAAAAAAAAAAACTATCAGAAGGTCAAAAGACAAAAGCAGTAAAATTATCTGTATCCACAGTAGGTAATTAAAGGACACTCAAAAGACATAACAAACAGTAAACACGGGGTTGAGGAGTTGTTCAGCATTAAAATGTTTTGAACTTAAGAAATCAGCAACTTGAAATAATCACATATATACATGTACAGATATACATACATACACATATACACCCACATACATACACACATATATATGCACACACTGCATACACGTATATATAGTGAGCTACATATAAAGCTCATGGTAACTACAAACCAAAAATCTTTAACAGATATACACAGTAGAGAAAGGAATAATGCAATAAAGATAAAAATCAAATCATAAAGGAAGAGAGCAAAAGAAGAAGAAAGGAACTACATAAATAGACCCCAAACAATTAACAAAATGGCAGTAGGTGCATGCCTATCAATAATTACATTAAATGTAAATAGAATCATGCTCCAATGAAAAGACATAGAGTGGCTGAATGGATGCAAATTTAAGACCTGTATATATGCTGCCTATAAGAGACTCACTTTAGATCTAAAGACACACACAGACTGAAAGAGAAGGGATAAAAAAGGTATTTCAAGTAACTGGAAATGAAAAGAAAGGCTGAATAGTAATACTTATATCAGACAAATAGGCTTTAAAACACAGATTGTAAAAGAAAAAAAGATATCATCTTGATAATAATCAAGAAGAATACATAGTAATTATAAACATATATGCATCCTATATAGGGGCACCTAAATACATAAAGCGAATATTAACAGACATAGGGGAGAAACTGACAACAGCACAATCATAGGAGTGACTTTTGTATTTTACTACATCACTGGACATGTGGCTTCCCTGGTGGCTCTGCCTGTTAAGAATCTGACTACAGTGTGGGAGACCTGGGTTCAGTCCCTGGGTTGGGAAGATCCCCTGGAGAAGGAAATGACAATCCACTCCAGTATTCTTGCCTGGAAAATTCCATGGACAGAGGAGCCTAGTGGACTACTGTTCATAGGGTTGCAGAGAATTGGACGTGACTGAGCAGCTAACACTTCACTTCACATTGATGGACAGATTATCCAGGCAAAAGATTTGTAAGAAAACACTGGCCTTAAATGACACATTAGAAAAACAAATAGACTTAATTGGTTTATATGGAACATTCCACCCCAAAGCAGCAGAATATAACTTCTTCCAGGTGCACATTGGACATTCTTCAGAATAGATTATGTGCTGCCATAAAACACACCTCAGCACATTTAAGAAAACTGAAATCATAGTAAGCATATTTTCTGACAATTATTTGAAACTAGAAATCAAATATAAGAAAAAAACTGCATAAAAGTAAACATGTGGAGGCTAAACAACATGCTACTAAACAACCAGCAAATCATTGAAGAAATGAAATAAGAAATAAAAAATACCTGCAGGCAAATAAAAACACATATTCAACACCCATGTAATGCAGTAAAAGCATTTCTAAAGGCAAGTTTTTACCAATACCAACCCAAGGCGGACACAAAAAAATCTCATAAAAGCAATCTAATATTATACCGAAGGAATAATGCCCAAACTTAGTAGAAGAAATCATAAAAACCAGAGCAGAAAGAAATGAATGGATACTAAAAACATGACAGGAAAGATCAATGAACCTAAGAGGTGGTTCCTTGAAAAGACAAACAAAATTGATAAACTTCTGGCCAGACTAATCAAGAGAAAAGGAGAGAAGGTGCAAATCAATAAAAATAAGATGAAAAAGGAGAAGTCACAATTGTCAACAGAAATGCAAGGAATCATATGAGACTGGCCTATGATTATGAAAAATTATATGCCAATAAAATGGACAACCTAAAAGAAATGGACAAATTTCTAAAAATGTACAATTATCCAAGACTGAATTGGGAAAAACTGGACTAATCATGGGTAATGAAATTTAATCAATAACAAAAAAAACACCTCCCATCAAACTAAATTTTGCACAGCGAAGGTAACTATCAACAAAATGAAAAGGCTGCCTATTGAATGGGATAAGATACTTGCAAATATATCTGGTAAAGAGTTAATATCCAAAATATACAAAGAACTCTACAATTCAATGTATAAAAACACCTCAAAAAATGGGCAGAGGATCTGGATAGACATTTTTCCAAAGAAGACATATAGATGGGCAACAAACACATGAAAAGATGCTCTCCAGCACTAATCATCAGGGAAATGCAAATATATCACACTTGTCAGACTAGCTGTTTTCAAAAGGATAGCAAATAACAAGCGTTAGAGAGTTCAGAGGGTAAGGGAACCCTCCTGTACTGTTGGTGGGAATATAAACTGGTTGAGCCATTGTGGCAAGCAGTATGGGGAATTTTTTTAAGGTCAAAAAATAAAGGCATAACTACCATATGACCCAGAAATTCTACTTCTGATTATTTATCTGAAAAAAAAATGCTTATTAAAAATGATATATGCAACCCTATGTTTATTGCAGTGTTATTTACAATAGTCAAGATATGGAAGCAACCTAAGTGTCTATCAATTGGTGAATGGATAAAGGAGATTGTTGACATATAAAAAAGAAAATTAACATTAAACAGAGATTTTTTTTCCTGAATAATGCATTGTTTGAATAATCAGACTTGTTTTAATTAACATTTTCCATTTTATGTTTAACTATAACAGACAAGGGAATAATTCATGTACAGACTACTGAGCCAATTTTCTACAAAAGTTAAGAGAAATTTTTTTTTAATTTAAAAATAGAAAGCCCAGAGATAAATCCACACACCTATGGACACCTTATCTTCGACAAAGGAGGCAAGAATATACAATGGAGTAAAGACA
This sequence comes from Capra hircus, assembly GCF_001704415.2. Classification (NCBI taxonomy): domain Eukaryota; kingdom Metazoa; phylum Chordata; class Mammalia; order Artiodactyla; family Bovidae; genus Capra; species Capra hircus. The sequence continues at coordinate 24,109,192 of NC_030814.1, forward strand.
ATCTCTTTAACAAGTTGTGCTGGGAAAACTGGTCAACCACTTGTAAAAGAATGAAACTAGATCACTTTCTAACACCACACACAAAAATAAACTCAAAATGGATTAAAGATCTAAACATAAGACCAGAAACTATAAAACTCCTAGAGGAGAACATAGGCAAAACACTCTCCGACATAAGTCACAGCAGGATCCTCTATGATCCACCTCCCAGAATACTGGAAATAAAAGCAAAAATAAACAAATGGAATCTAATTAAAATGAAAAGCTTCTGCACAACAAAGGAAACTATAAGCAAGGTGAAAAGACAGCCGTCTGAATGGGAGAAAGTAATAGCAAATGAAGCAACTGACAAACAACTAATCTCAGAAATATACAAGCAACTTATGCAGCTCAATTCCAGAAAAATAAACGACCCAATCAAAAATGGGCCAAAGAACTAAACAGACATTTCTCCAAAGAAGACACACACATATATACACATACACATGTACACACACACACACACACATATATATATATATACACACATGCATATACATAATAGTATATTACTCAGCCATAAAGAAGAATGAAATCTTTTGCAATCTGTAGCAACACAGATGCACCTAGAAGGTACTATGGTAAGTGAAATAAGTCAGACAGAGAAACACAAATACTGTATGATTTCTCTTATATGTGGAATCTAAAACGAAAACAAATGAACAAACAGAAAAACCGAAACAGAGTTATAGATACAGCGAAAAAACAGGTGGTTGCCACAGGGGAGGGGAGTGGTAGAGGAAAGAAAGAGATGAGGGAGATTAAAAGATACAAACTTCCTGTTGTAAAATAAATGAGTCATAGTATGAAATGTACAGTTTGGGGAATATATTTAATAGCTATATAATGTCTTTGCATGGTGACATATTGTAACTAGACTTATCATGGTAAATGTTTTAAAATGTATAGAAATCTTAAGTGTTCTCATCACAAGGAAACATTTTTCTAATTTTTAAATTAGAAAATATCTATATGAGAAGATGGATGTTCACTAAACTTACTGCGATAACCCTTGTATGATGTATGTAAGTCAAATTCTTATGATGTACCCCTTAAACTTTCATAGTGCTGTATGTCAAATATATCTCAATAAAACTTTGGGGAAAAAAAAAAGAGTTTTTTAAAAAAGGTCAAATAGACTGCAGCTGTCTATCAGCAACAAAAGCTGCTGGAACATAATAAAACAACAACTTCAAAATGCTGGAGAAAAATAATTGTCAGCATAGAATTTTGTATCAGCCCAGGAACTGTTCAAGAGTATGAGCAAATCAGAGTATTTTCTGACATAAGAAGACAAAGACAGTTTACCACCTACACACCTCACTGAAAGAACTAGCAAAGCATTCATTCAGCAAGAAGTTAAAAAGCAAAAGAACAGAAGTGTCAGATGCAAGAAACAACAAAAAGAAGCGAAAATTGGTCAAAAACCACAGAGACAATTTTGTTTGTTTTGTTTGTTTTAAAGGAAGTTTCCTGAGCTATTCAATACAGTAGCCACTAGATATATATGGTTATTTGAGTTTCAACTAATTAAGATGAAATTAAAAATTCAGCCTCTCTCTCTGTTATCTCAGCCATATTTTAAATACTCAGTAGCCACATGTGGGGCTTCCCTGGTGGCTCAGATGGTAAAGCATCTGCCTGCAATGTGGGAGACCTGGGTTCGATCCCAGGGTCGGGAATACCCCCTGGAGAAGGAAATGGCAACCCACTCCAGTACTCTTGCCTGGAAAATTCCATGGACAGAGGAACCTGGTAGGCTACAGTCCTTGGGGTTACAAAGAGTCAGACATATGGCTTAATTATTGCTGTATTGGACAGTGTGGATATAGAGTATTTGCATTATTTCAGAAAGTTTTATTAGATAGCACTAGGTGGTTCAGACAGTAAAGGATCTGCCTGTGAAGTAGGATACCTGGTTTCAGTCCCTGGGTCGGGAAGATCCCATGGAGAAGGGAATGGCCTCCCACTTCAGTATTCTTGCCTGAAGAATTCCATGTACAGAGGAGACTGGCAAGCTATAGTCCATGGGGTCGCAAAGAGTCGGGCATGACTGAGTGACTAATACTTTCACGTTCTTTTCAGTGATAGTTTAGGGAAGCATGGAATGCGATGCAATTTATGCTTTTAAACTGCGCTAGAAAGAGCATAAGCAGATGATATATTCACTGATAAGAACACTTTAATCAGTGTACAACGTTTCAATTCTTTTTGTGCGTGTGGTAATCATAAATGAAATAAAATTTTCCAGTTTCATATACAAATTGCCTCATACTGGGTTAGGTCTTGTTAAGCTTATTAAATCAGCATCAGTTATACAAATCTTTAAAAAGTGAAATTGAAGGCATACTTTAAAAAGAGTAAATTTGGAAAGTCATCTTTCTATTTGTTCATGTTAAAACAAGGCATTCTAACATGTATACTATCATGTAAGAATTGAATCGCCAGTCTATGTCTGACGCAGGATACAGCATGCTTGGGGCTGGTGCATGGAGATGACCCAGAGAGATGTTATGGGGAGGGAGGTGGGAGGGGGGTTCATGTTTGGGAACGCATGTAAGAATTAAAGATTTTAAAATTTAAAAAATAAAAAACTTAAAAAAAAACAAAAACTGACATATACTATGAAAAAAAAAAAAACAAGTCATATGCATCTGGACAATATATAACCAAACAAAAATGAAACAAAACAGATATACAACAACAAATTCTCCTATTGATTTCATATGCATTTAGGCTTCATTTTGCAATTGTAAAAGGAAGTTGCATAAGACATAAGTATTGTTTTGAAACATCTCCATAGTTTCTATTATAAATTATGTTACAGTCTTAGACATACAGAGGTTGAGTTAATTGGATGTTTTTAAGTAAAATAATCAGCCTCTAAATTTTTATAAAACTATAAAATGCTGTTGGTTCATTTATTTGTTCATTTATTAATTTTATTTACTTAATATAAAAATTATGTTACAAGCCTGCTATATCCTAGGCACTGTGCTAAGCCCTTGGAATTTATTAGTATTGAAGATATTATCCTTGCCTTCAAGGAGTTTTTTTAGCATGAAAAACAGACTTTAGATAGAATCATTTCAAGTAGCTGCATTTGTAGATCAAAAATGGTTGAATATTGACAATTTCATATACTTAACCTAATGCACTGTTGTTGTTGTTTAGTTGCTCAGTTGTGTCCAACTCTTTTTTGATCTGATGGACTCTAGCCCACTAGGTTCCCCTGTTCATGGGATTTTTCCAGGCAAAAATACTGGAGTGGATAGCCATTTCCTCCTCCAGGGGATATTCCCAACCCAGGGATCAAACCCACATCTCCTGCATTGCAAGTGAATTCTTTCCCATCTGAGTCACTGGGGAAGCCCCAATCTAATGCATGATTTTAATTCAGATTAATAAATCTGTAATGAGTATATGCTGCTGCTGCTTCATGAAAGATATGAGGCCGGAACTCAGATATGTAGGGAGAGTAAGAGTCAGGACAAGAGGAAACAGGCTTTTAACTCTGAGTGGTTTATTTAACTGATCTGAATCTTAGCTCTTTGTCTTAAAAAAGGAAAGATAATTTGAAACTCTGTACATCCTTGATGGGAATGTAAAATTGTGAAGCTGCTATGGAAGACAGTATGAATGTGCCTCAAAAAATTAAAATTAGAATTTCCTGATGATCCAGTAATTCCATATCTGGATATTTATCCAAATAATTGAAAGTAAGATTATAGAAATATCTGTACTCCTTTGTTCATTTCAGCAGCATTCCTGATAGCCAAAGTGTGGAAACAACTGCCCATTAAAGGATGAATGCATAAAGAAAATAAAATATGGTATATACAGTAGGCCCTTGAAAAACATGAATTTGAACTGCCGACTTTTTTCAGTATACACACAGTTGGCTCTCTATATTGGAGGGTTTTCGCAGTTTCAGATTCAACCAGGGATTGAGATTTCCAACTGTGGTTGGTTGAATCCATGGAAGTGGAATCTATGGTTACAGAGGGCTGACTATGGGTTTTGAGTGTCATCGGAGTTTGTTAAATGTAGGGGCTCCTGAAATCAACCCTCCTCAGATACTGAGGGACAATTGTACATAGAATAAAATATTCAGTCTTTGAACGGAAAGAAATCCTACCATTTATGCCAGTGTGAATGAACACAGCATTATGCTAGGTGAAATAAGCCAGTTGCAGAAGAATAAATACTGTATTAGTTCACTTATCTGGGGTAGATAAAATATCTAAACTCGTAGAAGCAGAGAGTCCAATGGTGATTGCCTTGGGACGAGTGGAGCAGGAAATAGGGAGTTACTATCCAATGGGCAAACAATTTCACTTATGAAAATGAATAAATTCTAGAGGTCTGCTTGCAACATTGTGCATAAACTTAACAATTTGTTGTGTGTTTCAAAATTTGTTAAAAGAACAGTTTCATGCTAAATATTCTTACTACAATAAAGGTGATGAAAATAGCTACCATACTATTAAGATGATTCAAAGGAAATGATATATGCAAAGCAGTCAGAACCTAGACTAAAATAGTTCAATTGATCCTCAACACAATAGCCATTTAGTAATATTATAAAGGTGAGTACTGTTAAGAGGAGGAGAGATCAATAAACAATCATGGTAGTTGCGTCTTAACACTTTCATTAACCAAAATAACAAATCATGCATTAATAAATTGTATCAAGGTGCAAACTAACAGATGCATAATGTCCAAAGCGTGCTTCTTTTAGTTTTTTCTTAGTGAAAATTTGGAATATGTTTCAAAAATAAAGTTTTATATGAGGATACAGTGAAATATCTCCCACTCTTAAAGCCTATCTGCTTAATTTCACTCATCTTCCCCCTCCTTGTCCAAGCAGGTAATCACTGTTAACACTTTCTTTTTTATCTTTTCAGGGATATTTTAAGCAATAAAGCAAAACCAAAACATGAATAGTTTATTTCTTGTGTTTTGTATGAATGGTGGCATGTTGTACACAGACTTTTACATCTTTTTCAGTAAATATATACTAGATATTATATTGGAGAAGGAAATGGCAACCCACTCTGGTATTCTTGCCTGGGAATTTCATGGACAGAGGAGCCTGGCAGGCTACAGTCCATGGGGTCACAAAGAGTCAGACATGACTGAAGGACTGAGCACAGATATTATATATATCATATATAAAGTCTCCTAATTCTTGTATGCCTGAATAGCATTTCCAATGTACATATGTAATATAATTTAACAGGTCGAACAATATGAGATGGTTGATAATTGACTGTTTTTGAACTGTGAAAATAGCATTTCATATGATTTATCGTCAGTTCAGTTCAGTTCAGATGCTCAGTCATGTCTGACTCTTTGCGACCCCATGGACTACAGCACGCCAGGCTTCCCTGTCCATCACCAACTCCCAGATCTTACTCAAACTCATGTCCATTGGGTCAGAGATGACATCCAACCATCTCATCCTCTGTCAACCTCTTCTCCTTCTGGCTTCAATCATTCCCAGCATCAGGGTATTTTCTAATGAGTTGGCTCTTTGCATCAAGTGGCCAAAGTATGGGAGCTTCAACTTCAACATCAGTCCTTCCAGTGAATATTCAGGACTGATTTTCTTTAGGATTGACTGGTGTGATCATCTTGTTGTTTAAGGGACTCTCAAGAGTCTTCTCCAACACCACAGCTCAAAAGCATCAATTCTTTGGCACTCAGCCTTCTTTATTATCCAACTCTTACATCCATACATGACTACTGGAAAAATCACAGCTATGACTATACAAATCTTTATCAGCAAAGTCAAGTCTCTGCTTTTTAATATGCTTCCTAGATTTGTCATAGCTTTTCTTCCAAGGAGCAAGCGTCTTTTAATTTCATGGCTACAGTCACCATCTGCAGTGATTCTGGAGCTCAAGGATATACAGCCTGTCACTGCTTCCATTGCTTCCTCATCTATTTGTCATGAAGTAATGGGATGCCATGATTTTTGTTTTTTGAATGTTGAGCTTTTTCACTCTCCTCTTTACTTTCATCAAGAGGCTGTTTAGTTCCTCTTCACTCTCTGCCATAAGGGTGGTATCATCTGTATATCTGAGGTTATTGATATTTCTCCCGACAATCTTGATTCCAGCTTGTGCTTCAGCAAGCCAGTGTTTTGCATGATGTACTCTACATAGAAGTTAAATGAGCAGAGTGACAATATACAGCCTTGACGTACTCCTTTCCCAATTTCGAACCAGTCCATTTTTCCATGTCTGGTTCTAACTGTTGCTTCTTTACCTGTAGACAGGTTTCTCAGGAGGTAGGTAAGACGGACTGGTTTCCTATCTCTTGAAGAATTTTCCGCAGTTTGTTGTGATCCATACAAACAAAGCTTTTAGTGTAGTCAGTGAAGCAGAAGTAGATGTTTTTCTGGAATTCTCTTGATTTTTCTATGATTCAACAGATGTTGGCAATTTGATCTCTGGTTCCTTGGCCTTTTCTAAATCCATCTTGAACATCTGGAAGTTCTCAGTTCACATACTGTTGAAGTTTCACTTTTAGAATTTTGATCTTTGCTAGTGTGTGAGATGAGTGCAATTGTGCAGTAGTTTGAACATTCTTTGGGATTGGAATGAAAATTGACCTTTTCCAGTCCTGTGGCCACTGCTGGGTTTTCCAAATTTGCTGGCATAATGAGTGAAGCACTTTCACAGCATCATCTTTTAGGATATGAAATGGCTCAGCTGCAATTCCATCACCTCCTCTAGCTTTGTTTATAGAGATAGTTCCTAAGGCCCACTTGACTTCACACTCCAGGATGTCTGGCTCTGGGTGAGTGATCACTATATCATGGTTATCTCGGTCATTGAGACCTTTTTTGTACAGTTTTTTTGTGTATTCTTACCACCATCTTAATATCTTCTGATGCCCTTCTGTCCTTTATTGTGCCCATCTTTGCATGAAATATTCCCTTGATATTTCTGATTTTCTTGACGAGGTCTCTAGTATTTCCTATTCTATTGTTTTCCTCTATTTCTTTGCATTGATCACTGAGGAAGACTTTCTTATATCTCCTTGTTATTCTTTGGAACTGTGAATACATATGCATTTATCTGATACATATATTTAATCATATAGGTATCTAATTTGTTAGTGAAGGTCATGTTACATTTCATAAAGTTTTATTAGTACTCAGCCATATCCATTCATTACATGTTGTTTGGGGCTCCAAAAATCACTGCAGATGATGACTGCAGCCAGGAAATTAATTAAATTGAATTAAACCTTGGTCCTTGGAAGAAAAACTATGAAAGACCTAGACAGCATATTAAAAAGCAGAGACATTACTTTGCCAACAAAGATTCATATAGTCAAGTTGGACCATAAAGAAGGCTGAGCACCAAAGAATTGATGCTTTTGAACTGTGGTGTTGGACAAGATTCTTGAAAGTGCCTTGGACTGCAAACAGATCAAATCAGTCAATTCTAAAGGAAATCAGTCCTGAATATTCATTGGAGGACTGAATATTCATTGCTGAAGCTGAAGCTCCAATACTTTGGCCACCTGATGCAAAGAACAGACTCATTGGAAAAGACCCTGATGCTGGGAAAGGTTGAAGGCGGGAGGAGAAGGGGTTGACAGAGGATGAGATGGTTGGATTGTTATCACCAACTTGATGGACTGGAGTTTGAGCAGCTCCATGAGTCAGTGATGGACAGAGAAGCCTGGCATGCTGCAGTCCTTGGTGTCTCAGAGTTGGACACAATTGAGCAACTGAACAACAACAACATGCTGTCTGCACTGCTTTGGTGCTCTCAATAATATAGTGATTTTAGATTCATACTATACAGTAAGTGAGCAGACAATAAATGAAACTATTCAGTCTATATTCTCTGCTCACTATGGCATCATCACATCATCATTCAGACTTCCCAGGTGACACTAGTGGTAAAGAACCTGCCTGCCAAAGCAGGAAACATGAGACACCTGTTAGATCCCTGGATTGGGAAGATCCCCTGGAGGAGAGAGCATGGCAACCCATTCTAGTATTCTTGCCTGGATAATCCCATGGACAGGGGAGCCTGGCGGGCTGCAGTCTATAGGATTGCAAAGAGTTGGACATGACTGAAGCTACTTAGTACACACACATGCATCATTATCCCCCTTCTATTTGGCAAGCACATTTCCCTTACTCCTGCCTTTGAATTCTCCTTGTTTCTCATCTAACCTGCTTGTAGGTAACTTTACAACTTGTGTATGTCACAAATAGGGCAGTGGTTTTGAACACTTCCCCAAGACTGAGACTTGAAGGAATTGGCAGTCCTTAAGAGTTCTTGTCCTTTGTTCCTTGTTTAATTTGTGGGCAGTCATCTTACTGTCCATGAAAGGAAAGTGTTAGTTCCTTTTGGGCTGAAAAATCTTGAGAAATTAGAAATGAATTGTTATATGTTAAAGAGTTACATTCACTGCATAGCTGATGATGTCCAGATCTTTTCCCAACCATGACTAAAGATGGAATTTACAAAGCTGCAGGGAGGACTTTAGGTTGTGGTGACTTTCATTGACTGCTTCAGTGCTGAGACAGTTAAGTCCTATTTTTCCAGCCAGGAGTGCAGACTCCAAGAGGCAGGAAGCTGGTGCCAGGTGTGTAACAGCTCCCAGCTCCACAATCCTGCTTCACCACCTGCAGTCTGTGTATCTACAGGGCTCCTGGAGAATAGAACTCAAGTGGGAGAGTTCTTTTATCCAGTCATCAAATTTATCCTGACAGTTAAGGAACAAGGAGCGAAGAAAACAAAGGTTGAAAAATGAAATGCGGTATGTAATTCAGACAAGGCTGAAAAAGCTTTTCTTCTCCATGCTGGGAAAGGTTTGTGCAGTATTACAAACTCAAAGGAGTATTAAAAATACCATTCTTATTCACATTTCTTTAAAATAGTGAGCCAGACAAAGAAAATATCTATGTTGGCCAAATTCTACTTTGGGGCCATTAAGTATCCTCTGAATTCAACCTTTTATTCTACAAATGAGAAAATTGATGCCAATAAAATTTAAGTGATGTATTCAAGGGATATGACTTATTGGTGCCATGCTAGGATCAGAAGGTGCATATACTTCCTACAATCAATTCAAAATTTAATGCTAAATTCTTTTAATGGTCATGTATAGCCCTGGAATTCATAAATGCTTCCAAATATGTTTTAATGCATTTATACTTCCTGAATGGAACCTTTCTTGGAGAAATGTTCACTAAGTTAATCCCCTTCTTTGTAAAATACTACATCAATCCTGAGTTGGCTAGAAACTGTAGTCCCTTCTGAATAGTACAGTTTGCTGAGGCTTAAAGGAAAGGCATGTGGGTTTTTACAAAAGCATCTTGATCCCATTCTTGCAAACGTGGACTTCTAAATATACCTTCATGAGGCCAGTGCACTGCTTATGCAAATGAATTCAACGTTTTTCTAGGTCACAGCAGGCCTACTTCTACATAGAAAGTGCCAATAGGAATATCAGGGGGATTCCTGCTGCCAGAATGTGAATGTTTTCTACTGACAAAACTTGACTAGAGATGAAAGATGTTATGCAACTCATATCTCCTCATTCACTCAAAAGCCAAGGTCTCAGATGGTATTCTGTCACTTCACAGACAACAGTCATCTTGGCTTCCAGAAAGAATGTTAGAAATTTACTGGCCAAAATGTATTCCTACTATTCTGTCATTAACTATGTATAGTCTTAAAAACTGTGTCTCAGATTCCTCATCTGAATAACTGTGTTTATTTTAAAATTGGGGTAGGGGATTCGTGTTTATTGTAGCTAACATCTTGTTAACATACTCAGAGAGGAGTTGATCAAATAACACTGGCTGTTTGGATTCCTCAGAAGCAAAACAGGCACCAGTAATTGCAATTATTTAATTTACTCTCTTTGGGGAGGTTGATCAGATGTTATAAACTGTTTTTAAAATTCACTAAAATTCTAACATAATACAGTTCATTATTCAATAATTTCTCTTCCATAATCAGTCAAAATATATACTGAATTTCTTACCTAACAGGAATTCTCTTACATGATAATTTTCTTTGTTAATTGGAAAGGAATACACAGCTTTTGTATGGTCAAATAAACCTTGGGCATGGACCAGAAACAAGTAGCAACCAGGCAAGTTTCTGTTACTTCTGTTACTTACATCTGTGGAACCCTGGACATGGGCTCAACTTCACTGAGCTTCAATTATCTCCATAAAAATAAGTAAGCAAAATTCCATTAAAAGGACTCTATAAACAAATAAACAAAATGCACTACTGCACCACAAAAGGGGAGACAAGGCATTATTGCTATGATGGTACATAGTGGTTTAAGAGCACTGATGGTAACATTAACGTGTTTTGCTGTTGTTTCATTCTGGCCTTTTATCTCTTTCTTTGGAAACATTTTGGAAGAAAAAAAAATGGTTCTCTATCTGGAGACACTTGCATTTAAAGCACAATCAAGATATACCATTTTTAGGAGGTAGCTCACCTTTCATTGTGTGTGTGTGTTATTTGCTCAGTCGTTTCCAAGTCTTTGTGACGCTATGGACTAGAGCCCGCCAGGCTCCTCTGTCTGGGCAAGAATACGGGAGTGGGTTGTCATTTCCTTCTCTAGGGGATCTTCCTGACCCAGGTATCGAATCCAGGTCCTGCATTCCAGACAAGAGTCCTTATGCCTGAACCATCAAGGAAGCCCTCATTTTGTGTTGCACTTTACAGTTGACTCTGTACTTTCAGAGAAAATGAATCTGCTGTCTATATAATGCTCAGAGACGGTACTGTGTACATTACTAGTCTTCTGTGCCTGTGACTGCAGAAATTTCCCCTAAACACTTTGCCTTAGAAGTTAAGTATTCACTCCATCTATCTGTTGGCCAGACTTAGGTCCACTGAAATTGTTGAGTCAGCATCTTCAGGATTTCTTCTAGGTGGCGCAGCTTATGATTAGGAAAACAAACACTGACTTTGGAGATAAACTGACTTCAAAACTCAGTTCTACAAAGCTCTGTAACCCTAGGTAAGACACTTAATTTCTTAGAACTGCAGTTTCTTAACTGTATGGGCAAACATTTCATCTGCTGTTTAGGGCTGGTGTGGGGATGAAATGAGATCAAAGCATAAGGACAGTTCTGTACTCAATGCCTGGCATCAAGTAGGAATTTAGTAACTGTTCATTCCCTTTTTCCTTTCTTTTTCTTTATCACTCTCAGCTTGACTCAGTATTTTCCTGATCTTACTAATGCTATTGCTTCCTAATGATATAGATAGTAAACAACTGTCTATTTTTTAGGAAACAATTTAGTCTTCTTTTTGTGTGTAACGGTTCAGTTCAGTCACTCAGTCATGTCCGACTCTTTGCGACCCCATGAATTGCAGCACACCAGGCCTCCCTGTCCATCACCAACTCTCAGAGTTTACCCAAACTCATGTCCATCGAGTCAGTGATGCCATCCAGCCATCTCATCCTATGTCGTCCCCTTGTCCTCCTGCCCTCAATCCCTCCCAGCATCAGAGCCTTTTCCAATGAGTCAACTCTTTGCATGAGGTGGCCAAAGTATTGGAGTTTCAGCCTCAGTTCAGGTCAGTCACTCAGTCGTGTCCAACTCTTTGCGACCCCATGAATCGCAGCACGCCAGGCCTCCCTGTCCATCACCATCTCCCGGAGTTCACTCAGACTCACGTCCATCGAGTCTGTGATGCCCTCCAGCCAACTCATCCTGGGTCGTCCCCTTCTCCTCCTGCCCTCAATCTCTCCCAGCATCAGAGTCTTTTCCAATGAGTCAGTTCTTCACATGAGGTGTCCAAAGTACTGGAGCTTCAGCTTTAGCATCATTCCCTCCAAAGAAATCCCAGGGTTGATCTCCTTCAGAATGGACTGGCTGGATCACCTTGCAGTCCAAGGGACCCTCAAGAGTCTTCTCCAATACCACAGTTTAAATGCATCAATTCTTTGGTGCTCAGCCTTCTTCACAGTCCAACTCTCACATCCATACATGACCACAGGAAAAACCATAGCCTTGACTAGACCTCAGCATCAGTCTTTCCAATGAACACCCAGGACTGATCTCCTTTAAGATGGACTGGTTGGATCTCCTTGCAGTCCAAGGGACTCTCAAGAGTCTTCTCCAACATCACAGTTCAAAAGCATCAATTCTTAGGAGCTCAGCTTTCTTCACAGTCCAAATCTCACATCCATACATGACCACTGGAAAAACTATAACCTTGACTAGACAGACCTTTGTTGGCAAAGTAATGTCTCTGCTTTTGAATATGCTGTCTAGGTTGGTCATAACTTTCCTTCCAAGGAGTAAGTGTCTTTTAATTTCATGGCTGCAGTCACCATCTGCAGTGATTTTGGAGCCCCCCAAAATAAAGTCTGACACTGTTTCCACTGTTTCCCCATCGATTTCCCGTGTGTATAGGGCTTCTATAGTTACCCAATGGGAGAAATCAAGCTGCAGTTAAGATGGGAAAATACAGTGGAAAAGCAGTAGACTAAGAATCCAGGGAACTTTGTCCACCCCTGTCTCTGTGGGGATTTACATGGTCTTGGTAAGTCACTTCTGTGTTCCCTCCCTTGTAAAATGAGAATACCAATATTTATCCTACTGCTTCAGAAGTGGTTTGTCACTTCAAACAACAAAATTATGAGAAAACATTTAGAAGTTTGCAATAAAATTAAAAATGGAAAAAATATGATTGTGATCATATTTTTATTACTCTGAAACATTTCCTAGAAAATGAAAGGACTTTCCCCTTAAAATACCATAAGGAACCCAGAGGGCAACTGTGTGGTCCTGCTTTCCAATCCAGTAGTCTGGATATTTCTCTTCATCAGTGTCACAGAAGGCTTCAAAGCCACAGCACTGTAGACTTTTGGAGGGGATAACGATAAACTGATCCAGAATGCATCAGGGTACATACGGAAGGGGCAGCAATGATTGGATTCAGGCAGTCATTCTCAGCCAAGGTTTATTAGAGCTATGGTATGCTGGAGAATATTATGTCTATTTTTATCTCCAAGGTAGTTTGTGAATAAATGAAATTCATCCATAGTAATATATGGATGTGAGAGTTGGACCTTAAAGAAAGCTGCTGCTGCTGCTGCTGCTGCGTCGCTTCAGTCGTGTCCGACTCTGTGCAACCCCATAGATGGCAGCCCACCAGGGTCCCTTATCCCTGGGAGGACACTGGAGCGGGTTGCCATTTCCTTCCCCAGTGCATGAAAGTGAAACGTGAAAGTGAAGTCGCTCAGCCGTGTCTGACTCTTCGCGACCTCATGGATGGTAGCCCACCAGGCTCCTCCATCCATGGAATTTTCCAGGCAAGAGTACTGGAGTGGGGTGCCATTGCCTTCTCCGAAAGAAAGCTGAGCACTGACGAATTGATGTTTTTGAACTGTGGTGTTGGAAAAGACTCTTGAGAGTCCCTTGGACAGCAAGGAGATCCAACCAGTCACTCCTAAAGGAAATCAGTCCTGAATATTCATTGAAAGGACTGATACTGAAGCTGAAACTCCAATACTTTGCCCACCTGATGCATAGAACTGACTCTTTTGAAAAGACCCTGATGCTGGGAACGATTGAAGGCTGGAGGAGAAGGAGATAACAGAGGATGAGATGGTTGGATGGCATCACCAACTCAATGGACATGAGTTTGAGTAAACTCCGTGAGTTGGTGATGGACAGGGAGGCCTGGCGTGCTACAGTCCATTGGGTCACAAAGAGTCGGACAAGACTGAGCGACTGAACTGAACTGAACTGAAATTCTCTCAAGGAAGTTGGAGTTCTAACTACAAAACTGGTATATTTCCTTTGAAACAAAGTACCAGAACCAAAATTAAAACCCCCAGATTCACATCTCTGAATATGATGCACAGATCTCAGAATCCTTCATATAGTTAATCTCTAGATGCTCCTTAGTTTAATGACTAACGATTTTGACCTCTGCCTAAATACACAAAGTTTGACATCAGTGGCAGATGAAAGCTGTGAGGAAAACAGCAGACCCTTGTTCAGACAGGATATAACAATTTTCCATTCAAGGTGAGTCACTGATAAATCTCTTCGGGAGAGAAGCTCTGCAAAATATTGTCTGAATCCATCGCCGTTCAATAGAGATTGTACTCTGGTTTATTTTTTCATTTCAACACGTGTGTGTGTATGTGCTGTTTTCTGTTTTACCCACACATTTCCCCTCTGTGAACTTTTTACCAGAAGGGGTTTTGGCAGAACGAAGATGTGAAAAGAAACTCAGGCAGGCAGATACAATATTAGCTGAACACACAATGAGAGCTGGCAGTATGACTCAGGAAAGAGATTTTAGTTATTAAATCTCAGAAACTTTCTTCGATTGAGAAAAATTAGGATAGACTAGGGTAAAAGAATGAAACAAGACTACAAGGCACTAATAAATTACAGGATTTCCTCAATTAGAGACACTTTTAATTGTCACTTGGGATGTGAGTTCATTGAAATGCTTTTATTCCCAAGTCTTCTCTAAGCCAAAGGGTACCGAATAAGTGCATAGCAAGTACCTTTGTGTCTTGAGGCTTAGTGATGTCATTTTTTAAAAAAGAAGTATTTTCATTCACTCATGGAATAGATAAAAGTTGAGGACATACCATGTACCAAGTAACCCTGAAGAAGAAGCTATAGTAGAATAAATATGGTCACACTTACTGGGTTCTGTTCTCTGAGGTACCAACACCTTTCTAGATAGTTCTATTCCATCACTTCCTAGTAATCCTGCTTTTGCCATCTCCTGCAACCGGGAAAAACAAACGAAAACCCAGGAATTAGAAGCAATGGGCAGGAGCAGCTTTGTTGTTGGACTTTTGGGCAAAAACTTCAGAATGTGACTCAGTACATGTGCAGGGCAGGGTGGTGGTGGTGGGGAACGGTGTTAAGGAGGATGCATGTTCAGCATAATCAAATCAAAGGTGTGTTGAAGGGAGGAATGTAAATCTTAGATAGCGCTGGTTAAGTTTTTTCAGAGGGTTTTAAAATTCATACAGTTCTATCTTTTTTGTTTGGCTTTTGTTTTTCTCTATTTGTGGAAAGCCTAAGTAACAGCTAAGTTTCAGAAATTTATATCATGCTATTTGTCTTCACCCACCAGGCTAAGAATCACCCTTCCCTTTAGCCGGGAGCAAAGACTAGGTTATACAGTTTGTTCCTGCTGTTGTCGCTAAGTCATGTCCAGCTCTTTGCGACCCCATATTTAGAAGATGCAAAAGGGGCATTGATACAGGACATTTTCTGAAGGAAGTGAGTTGTGATTTTTCCAGAGGTATAGGATTTTGGAGAAATAAAATGTGGGAAAATTGGGGATATTGAAAAAAGTGAAACTTTTATTTAAGAAACAGACTTTGAGAAGAAAAAAATGGACTGTCTCGTCAGTGCCAAAGATCCCAGCAGTAAGGCTCCATTTTTTAGGATGCAAAAATATAGATTAGTTAGCAGTAAAGAATAATTTTTGAAAAGATAAAATGAGTTGCCTTCAAGTATAAAATGAACATGAATTAAAGAGTTTAATATATAAATGAGGAAAGCAATAAGAGGGTTCGGGAAAAAAATTGTAGATGACTTTATATATATATATATACACAAAGATTTTATATATATAAAGTCAGGAATGGTGAAATGAATTTGGTAATAGAAAGAAAACTGTCTAATAGCCTACTAAGCAACAAATTATAATGTTTCTGTTATTATTTCATCCAGGAGGAATTCAATTCTATCTCTACTGGATAAAATTAATTTGCATAATTATAAATAGGAAGCATTTGCATTGTCAAGGAGAGGAATCACTTTCAACTTAACTTCTATAATTTGTTTAATATCTGGACCTGCAGAACGAACAATAGACTAGTCATTGGAAAATTAATCAAAATTATATTTTCCTAGAGAATCAGATAATCACTGGAGGGTCCACCAGACGATACGTATCATGCCACTGAAAGGCAATTTAGTGATACATTTTGCCTATTCCCGGCTTAGACATTTTCTTAATCTTAGACTCAGGGACAATTGCTTTTTCAGTCCCCTGTATCTGTACAGTTTTGACATTAACAAAGCATTACTTAGATCTTCATGTAGCAAAGACTACTACTATGCTCACTTTCAACTGGTCAGTGGGCTATCCAGAAAGAAAAAGGAATAACCTCCATTCTCCAGTCACCAGCAAGCACCTGAAAGTTTATTTCCTTGACCTTCCCCATACCTAGAGGATGTTCTTGACACAGCCTTTAGGACAACATAAACTATCCTTTTCTTCAGAGTTGAGTTGAATTTCCAGGAGTGGAATGGATGGATCACATAATAGTTTTATTTTTAGTTTCAAAACACTCCATACCATTTTCCACAGTGGCCACACCAGTTTACATTCTTACTAACAGTTCTGTTTTCTGTACATCCTTGACAGCATTTGTTATTTGTAGACTTTTTGATAACAGCCATTCTGACAGGTGTGATGTCAGATTATTTTTTAAGAAACAGAAGACTCAGGAAACCTTTCTTTTTACCTCCTTCTTAGCTGCCTAAACAGATATAGGACCTGTTTCAGGAAGGGAGCTATCATCACAGATAACTATAATATGAAGTAAGTGTGATAGGGAGGAACCTAGCTTAATCGTTAAAATTCCAATGTCTTATTGTCTCTCAAAAGTTTGAGCAAACTCCAGGAGTTGTTGATGAACAGGGAAGCCTGGCTTGCTGCAGTCCATGGGGTTGCAAAGAGTTGGACACGACTGAGTGAATGAACTGAACTGAACTGAACTGAATTGTCTCTTAGTGCCTCAGCAAACATTTGTTTACTAAACCTTTGCTTTTCCATCTTCATGTATATTGCCTTCCTCTCCTTTGAATTTCCAAGCCAATACCCTCAACATCCTAACATCATCTTCTCTTTTGCCTTTAGCTGAAGATGATATTTAAGTGATGGCTTAGCCATTTTGACAAGTCACTGAGTTTTCCTGGGTCTCTCCCATGTATACATGTTATTAAATGTTTGTTTGTTTGTTTGTTTAAGTGTCTCAGTTCAGTTCAGTTGCCCAGTTGTGTCTGACTCTTTGCAACCCCATGGACTGCAGCCCGCCAGGCCTCCCTCTCCATCACCAACCCCCAGAGCTTACTCAAACTCATGTCCATTGAGTCAATGATGCCATCCAACCATCTCATCCTCTATCATCCCCTTCTCCTTCTGCCTTCAATCTTTCCCAGCATCAGGGTCTTTTCCAATGAGTCAGTTCTTTGCATCAGCTGGCCAAAATATCAGAGTTTCAGCATCAGTCCTTCCAGTGAATAGTCAGGACTGATTTCCTTTAGGATGGACTGGTTGGATCTTCTTGCTGTTCAAGGGATTCATGTCAATTTAATTCTTGGACCAGCCAGAAAAACCTAGGACAGAGGGAAATTTCTTCCTCCCTAACAGCACTAAGCACAAGGCTAAAGTATCCAAGGCTAAAACTGTCAATAAATAATACAATGTAAGTCAAACTTTGGACAGTGTAGCTTTGGGGGGAAGGTGTTTTTTCCTTGGCACATTCTCTCAATAAATAGTTGTCTTAAGACAAATTCGGTGAGATGAACACAAGGGATTAAGGACCATGTGAAACTGAGAAATGGAATATTTCCTGCCACATCAGCAAACAAGGATGTCACTATCATCGGCAATTGCAGCTCTCCAATGTGAGCTGGTGAGTCTAAAGGGCACTCAAGAAGGAGAAGAATACCTGCAACCTAACAGCCATCAGACTGCAGCCACTATGTACAGTGAACACCAAGCTGAACTCAGGATGTCAAAAATACAGGATATACGGCCCATAGCTGAAATGGATATGAAAGGAATTATCTCAGTGAGCCCAGACTCTTGCATCTTCCCATATACAGAAAAGTGCTAAATTCCATAACTAAGGATATCTGGTTCTTAATTAACAATAATCTTTTGATGTTCAGACTACCTGCCCTTTGTTTCAAAACTTCTATATAACCTGGCTCCTCCCCTCACCTCCCCAGAACAGTTCTCTCAGGGTCATTTGAGATGATGTTTCCTGGGTTTCAAATTCTAAAATTTCCCACTGAATAAAACATAACTCTCAACTTTTAGGTTGGGAATATATTTTTTAAGTTGACTAAAGTTCTATAGGCAAGACTGGATTCCTTGATTTACCTAGGAAAGATTGCTAGAATTCCCAATAGTACTAAGAATGAGGCTGAGACTCGGATTGAGAAGATATTAAAAAATGGAGTAAGAATGATTCTGGGATAGAAATGGAAATAGACTCAGAGTTAGGAAATTCTGAAGGTAATGGCACAGACACAAATCTAAAAACTGATAACATCTTATTTATTTCTCTTTTCACTTTGAGCAAAACTTAATAGAGCTTGTCTTATTGACCATCCCACCTAATATCCTAGACTGCCTTTAACTGGCTCCTGGTATGGAAAGACTTGTACACAAAATACATCCATTCTACAATGTCTATACTTTTTGATATATCACCTTCTAATGCGATCACAATCACCTCTTTTATAAACCTTGCCCTTTACAGAATTTTTACCTAAATTGACATATATTTCAAGTATTTCCCTCACCTGTTCTTCTGGTTTCAACCTTCCAAGTTTTATCATTTATATATATATGTGTGTGTGTGTGTATATATATGTATATATATATAATTTCTATTTTATGATTATTTATTTTATGGCTTTTGAGTTAATGATCTTGTATCTGAATGTTCTATTGATTTAAGCTCAATTTTCAATCTGTCTTTAAGTTTATCAACCACAGATTGGCACTTGCCATTGGCCCTTGCCAGCTGCCTCTATAAGAACTAAATCATGTGCCTGTGCTCCTGCAGGTGCTGATTTTCAACACCCCCTGAAAAGAGGTCAGAGTGGAGACAGAAATAAGGTACTTTGCTCAGGGAAAAACTGGCAGAATGGATACTTAGATATTTTCAGGAGCAGTTGCTCAGAGATGCTTGAGGTGCTGTCTCCTAGGCTGCAGTCCTCATTTTGCTCCAAATAGAACTTGCAGCTTTCATGTTGTGCAATTTTTTTAAGTCGACATGTTGTTATTTCTACACTACAGCCCCTCACTTCCTAATGTTTTAGTTATCTGCTTCCCTCAACCACTGCATGCTAGATGTAGCTCATACTAATTCTACCAGCCCACTAGACCTGATTATTACTAAATATTTAGGATTTCTGTGAGTGGGTTGCTAAATTGGCCATGGTGAGAATATTTAATCCTGGGAAACTGATAGTTCCAGCACTTGAAACATACACTTTATAGATGAGAAGATTGAGGTACAGAAAAGTTCATTAATTTTATCAAGATCAAAATGGTAATAAATTGTTGTGGTAGAACTAGAATGCAGACTTCTCTGTTCTAGCTCCTGCCACAGGCATTTTTTGATTCATAGTATAAGATGATATTGAAATGCAATTACTTAAATAATTCAATTTTTATCTCATCAGTTCAATTCCCTACTTGTAGCTAAAAGTAGGGAATGAAATGGCACTACATATATTTTAATAAAAGATATAACTATAAGGTGGCTTCCCTTGTGGCTCAGCTGGTAAAGAACCTGCCTGTAATGAGGGAGACCTGGGATTGATCCCTGGGTTGGGAAGATTCCCTGAAGAAGGGAAAGGCTATCCACTCCAGTATTCTGGTCTGGAGAATTCCGTGGACTGTGTAGTCCATGGGGTTGCAAAGTTGGACAAGAATGAGCGACTTTCACCTTCACTTTCTTAAGTGTAAGGGGATTTAGATGTTTCAGTTCCTAAAACAGGGTTAAATTTGTGAGACTCACTCTATAAAGCCTGCTTCCTCCTAAGTATTTCAAATGAATTTTATATGATTGGTACACAGCTCAACTGTGGTTATGAAACTTGATGAGTTAATGTCTCCCAATAAATAAAAATGACAGAGTAAATTAACATTAGTTTTTAATCAATTTCTCTATTAAAATGGTGGTAGATACAGTGGTTACATTAAATACCAGGAAATATATGTCATGAAAAAAGACTTAAAAATATATAGTTCAAACTGGGGCTGTTATTAATTGAAATCTATCACTGGTAAATTAAATCAGTTAATTTCCCCACCACTATCAAAAGCCACAAAGATTCGGCCTGAAAGTACAATGTACCCTGCTCCCTACACCTTCCTTTATAGACTCATGTTTCTTTAAGAATCAGCTACTTGTTCTTTTCAGAGAAAGTTGTCACCATCTTTGCTGTAGAGCCAGCTCTTGGCAGACTCTTTCTTCCTTTAAAAAATGAATCTCAACAGGAAACCCTGTTATCTCTTCTGACTGTGACTCAAGCTGACCACAAGTCCTTGAAGATAAGAGCTCACGTATCAGGTTTCTTTTCCCTGTTGACTTCTTTATACCTCTTTAAAACTTATTTCTGTAAAGACCATCTTTGTAATCCATTCTGTCAACTAATTGCTGCATCGTTTAATCACTTTCCCTTAGCATTAAAAGCAAAACCTTTATCAACCAGGGTATAAACAGTGTCTGACAACTGGAAGATCCTTCCACTCTCTCAGTCCCTTTATTGAATTGTCCACCAATGCCCATTAGCTAAGATTTGAGCTTTCCTCTCTTTCCACTGCTATGATCTTATTTCAAACCTTTATCCTACTGTTAGCAATAACAGTTACAAGTCTCTTTTGTTTTTCTCTTTGCATCAAGTTTCTGCCTCCACTATATTTTTAAAAGACCTTCAGAGTTATTGTTCCAAAATATAAGCCTGATCACATTCAACCTATAGAGGATAATTTTTTTGCTGTAAGGATTCAGCTTTATCTAAATCAAAGTTTATCTCTTTACAATGTCTGCCGTATCAAAGTATCCATTTGAACAATGGATAATTAATAATGTCTTCTGGGTATGAATGCTATAAATATTCTGTATAAAATTAGAGATACATAAAAATATTAAAATTACTTCAATTACTATATTTCAGAGATAGGCATTATTAACATACTGGTATATCTTTTCACGTACACATATGTGATCTGGCTGTGAAGTTTGGTATTTTCATAAAATAGCTGAGCCCAGCATGATGATGGTTGGGATGAGGTTGTTCTCAGAAGATGAGGTGAATACTGGTCACCTTATTTAGAATGAAATAACTTTTGATTTGCTTTCTTTTTTCCCTCAGTAAGAATGGCAACATCTTTAAAATGGAAACTTTAAATCCATTCACATTTATTATCACTTTGCATATGTAGCATTTAGTAGCTTACACAATAGATGAATAGGCTGTTTTCTTGCCCTCCTTCCAACAGGGGGAGTTGTGACAAGCACATAAAGTTTTTTTTTTCTTTTGATGAATTAACATGGAATCAGAGTCATTAGAAATGAAGTGACCAAGCGTTTCTGAAAAAAAGTTTGTTTTCTCCTAGGGTCATGGAAACTTCATGAATGGGTAGCAGATAAACTTTGAAATGTAGGTATACATGTGGAAGAACTAATAACACAAATGACTAAAAAAAGGAAAGCTGGGAATATGCTTTGAGAGAGCTGCGACATTGAGTGTATGATGAGATGCAGGATAAAACCGGAGGATGGATCAGGTCAAGGCAGAGGAAACCTGGATTCAAGGGCTAAGTATTCTTGCATTGCTTTGTAGAGTAGGGGCATCCTTGAGGGTTTCTGTTTAGGAAAATGACAAAAAAACTGTACTTGTACATAAGGAATATATATTCAGCAATAGCATATAAGACCTATGGGGGATGGAAGAGTTCAGAACTGGAGAGAGTGGTTTCGGAGGGCAGGTTGGGGGAAGAGAGGGCCCGAATGAAGTAGTGTCTGTGAAGGCAGGAGAGGAAGGGAGCACTCAGGAAACAATGAGGACTGAGTGTAGCTGGACTCATAGTGAGGATGTGATGACTAGAGTGAAACGGGTAGCAAAGAGACTAAGAACATGGTCAATGTCTGAATTCAAGATTATCAGGAGACCGGGATGTCCTAGAGTTTAAAATGGGGGGTGGGGTGGGGTGGGTAGTGGAGAGGAGAATTTAGATGAAAGATGACTGGTTTCAGATATGGGGATTTTAAGTGTTAATTAACTCTTAATATGGAGACATTTTTCAGTATCAGGTTCCACTTACTTTTACTTTTAGAACTTTTTATTGTTATTATTACTTTGGCTCATTTCTCCTTGAAAAGGAAATTTAGGCCATCTGTCCCTGTCGTGCTAATTTCCTTTCCACTTTATGCTTTTACCTCTAGGTTATTTCTAACCTGTAATCATGTCCTCCCTCTTTGCAGTGCATATAATTGGTCCTCAGAGTCCCTTCCCCTCTGTTCTGCCCTGTAATCTGTGTGTCCTGCCTGTAATCTT
Organism: Capra hircus; assembly: GCF_001704415.2. Taxonomy (NCBI): domain Eukaryota; kingdom Metazoa; phylum Chordata; class Mammalia; order Artiodactyla; family Bovidae; genus Capra; species Capra hircus. Next base: position 24,131,606 of record NC_030814.1, read on the forward strand.
GTTTTGACTGCCCACACTGATCTGGTTAACCTTGAATCATTTGTAACCATGACCTTGCAGGAACAATACCTCCTGTGTCTACTGAAAGGGCAAGATATTCACCTTTAAGGGATGGATGTTTGAAATCAAAGTTCAGTTAAATATTTCACATAATTCCTAATGGGAGTGGGTAGTAGGTATACAGCATGTTCTTTGAAATTGTTTGGCTTGGTTGAGAAGTCAAAACTTGAACAAGCTGCCATTTTTTTTTGTTGTTATTGAGCAATTCAATGTTTATTAAAACAAATCAGCTTATTTACCAGAGTGTGCCAAATGACCCTCTTACTTCTAACTGCTTTAAAGGGTTTTGTCTAGGATAAACTATTGTTTTGGAATCCAATTATAGTTCCACACTGGATTATAATTGCTTTTGCCTTATAGTATATCTACAAAGGAGCTTCCCTGGTGGCTCAGATGGTAAAGAATCTGCCTGCAATGTGGGAGACCTGGGTTCGATCCTTGGGCTGGGAAAATGTCCTGGAGAAGGGAATGGTTACCCACTCCAGTATTCTTGCCTGGACAATTCCATAGACAGGGGAGCCTGAAGGGCTACAGTCCATAGCGTCACAAAGAGTTGGACCACAGTGAGTGACTAATGCAGACGTAAGTGCAAAATCCAAAAAAAATTTTTAAAAAGGGTCAGAGTTTCCCAGTTATGATTCTGGTCTTAATTTCATTATTGCCACAAGAATCTTGCTGATAACTATGGACTACAGGAAACAGTGCCTAGGAAGAGTGCCAACTTGAAATTCACATGATTGTGTGGCTTCCCTGGTGGCTCAAATGGTAAAGAATCTGCCTGCAGTGCAGGAGACCCAGGTTTGATCCCTGGTCTGGAAGATCCCCTGGAGAAGAAAATGGCAACCCTCTCCAGTGTTCTTGCCTTGAAAATCCTATGGAGAGAGCAGTCCATGGGGTCACAAAGAGTTGAGCACTACTGAGTGACTAACACACATGGTAATACTCAACATATGTGGCATTTATATAATATGTTTGCTTGCAAGATTTTCTGCCTTTGATATTAATATCAATAATAACTGAGGGGATTTTTGTTTCAAGGAACAATGGAAACTGGTGCTGATATATCTTGATTTCTTCACTCTTTAGAGACGAAGTACTGGAAAAGCCATGACTGAACAGTAGGGTGACATTCCAACTTTACAGACTCACTGTATATAGTTCTGGAATGCATCCTATCGAGTTTCATTCCCCAAACCAGTGATCTCTTAATAATGTACTCCTGATTACATTCTCCCTCTTTACAATAATAATGTACTGTGGAACTCTGTCTCTTTTCTCTGTCATGCTCTCTAATCTATGTGCTACTTTTAATGCTTGGCTGGTAACTGCAACTCCACTGAGACAAGGCTGTCTGCTCCACATGAGAAGGGTGGACTCATGCTGTACACAAATCTGTATCAGGTCAAAGGGCATGGAGATTGCATCACGCTTGGGTGAGTCTGTCAGCAAGTAATGCTAAAACATTTGGATTGTGTCACCAAGAGAGAGTTTACTTGGTTTGGGTACCAGTGAAATCTCTGTTTATCATTTAAAAAAAAGAAGGTAAAGAGAAAAGACATAAAGAAGCCATAAATGTTTCCTTAATTTTTTGCAGTTGTTGCTTTGGGGGAAAAATAAATTTTAAACAAACAAAATCAGTTTACGTCACTCATGTTAAAATAGAAATAAAACTTTTAAAGTTAAGGTCTGCTCTGACTCCAAATCTTGACTATTCACTTGTTGTTGTTAATCATGATCCACGGATGTTGACTGCCAAATGTAGGTTTTCTTGACTAGTTAACTATTCTTTCATTGACTTGGTATTCGTTATACCAAGGCCATTTCCCGCAGAAAAAGTGTTAAAGTAAGGCTATGGACTGTAGCTAAATACAGACCCATACTTCTAGGTGATGAATACTTTCCTAGACAATAAGGTTGCAAATATATATATATATTTTTTTTTTTCCTTGCTCAAAAAGTTATTTCATCTGAAACAGAAGTTGTGTTTATTGGTATTCTTCTAAGTACCATATTATTTATTTGCTAAGGTTTTTAACTTACAAAATATCTATTTTCAGTGGCTGATGTAAAGAATTTACAAACTCAAGATAGTAATTCTTCTAAATTCATAAACTAGATCAATTGAGTTAGAAATTACTGACTCAATATTTAGATCCAGTTTTACCAAGGTTGATGATTCCTATCAGGAGTGTGAAAGTAGTTCTCTTTTTATCATGGAGGATATGAAAACATGAGCGGCAGGGAAAAACTGTTAACTTCCACAGTCCACCGTACAATGCTAAATTTCGTTGTTTACTTCTTTGCATTAATTACCAGGAGTTCTATTCCCAAATATTTGGTAACTATATGGGTATTCAATATGTGTATTAATCTTAATTATGATGACTTCTTTTTTCCTTTCCTGTTTTCTTTTAATTTTATTTTTTTAATATAAATTTATTTATTTTAATTGGAGGCTAATTACTTTACAATATTGTATTGGTTTTGCCATACATCAACATGAAATTTATTTTAAATTGTGTTTAACTTATATTGGTTCTAATTGTTTTTAAACCTAGTTTGGAACTAGTTGTGGGATAAATAAAAAAAATTAAAATACATTTACTTACAAATTTTCTATAATATACATTTCAATGATTTTAAACAATGTATGAAAAATAATAATTTACTTAAGATCAGTATGATATAAGTTTATTAGTATTTCTTAATCTTTATGTAAAGCACCAATAAAGATTCTAGATCTTGAGGTTTCAAGATGGCATCAGGATGTAATTACAAGCCTGCCAAAGACAGTACAATTTTCTATCTTTATACCAGACAAGAACTTTCACAGCCTAAAGGAAAAAATCAGGGACGCATCACTGAATATTGCAGAACCTGAGACAATTTATGTTTGATATTGATGGATTTCTCATAACACTTTTTCTTTGGCTTTTTACAATTTTTCCAGGTCAATTCAGTAACATTTACTCAGCACCTCAAAACTGTACTGCATGTGTCCCTTAATGTCTCCCTGAAAGAGTTAGTTTCTTTCATAGTTTGTTTAAAGTTATTTAGAGAGTAGGGTTCAAGTATTTCAACTCAAAGTGGTAGATATCTCCAGAAATTTTAGACAGCTCTATAATACTAAGTGCTGTAAAAAGCTGTATTTTTTTCTCTGGAAAGTTGGTGAAGGGCATATCTTCCTACATTACCCCTGAATATACTATTTGTGGTGAAGATTGAAACAGTTCTTTGCAGCTTCTCCTACCAAGAGAGGGATTCTATTTCTTCACCTTCTTAAACCTTAACTGGCCTTGGATTAGATTCCCCTTTTGCATTTTAGACTCATCTTCTTAAAGTCTTCCTCTAGGAGTGAAACTCACTGGCTTCATATAGTCTCTGTGTACACAATTGACAGCAGTCACAAGGGTATGGTCAGTAAATATCCCTATTGAATATTAAACTTCTATTTTATTCTTATCATAAGATAATATATGACTAGCCTAAAGTTTTTAACGCTTGTAGCATCTTATCTCTCTTCACTGATGAACTATGCTAGAGATTATCAGGCTAACCCATCTCATGAGTATTCAGAATGGACATTTAAATCTATTATTAAAGTAGCATACAAAGGTGAATGTTCTGGTTTTTGACTATATGCCTAGATTTACCCCATTTCATTTGGAAAGCCACTATAAATTTACCTTCATAGGTCACAGGAGAGGGAAAATCATTTGGTTTCTAGGAAACTAATATAACCAACTTGGAAGTTCATTCCAATATTCATTGAACTTCTTTTTGGTCTTTTTCAGTCATAGTTGATCTCATATCTATGTGTTGTTCTTGGTTTAGTGTTTAAATTGGATACTCTACCTATAGCTACTTTGCAGAAGACCTCTGCAAATTACCACTTTGACTGCCTCATTACCTTTCCTGGAATCTAATTTCTAATAATCTTATAAATTCATTCATACATATTATACTAACATGTAATCACATTTGTTACCTTCTTTTCAGGGAGATACCATATTTGTAGTTGTTTAAAGTCTTCAATCTCTAAATCTGAAGGAAGGACTAACCAGTGTTAACATTTCTGGCACTAGGTATTTGTTAAGGGAGCTCAGCAAAACCTCTCCTATCCTATCAGTTATCTGCCATCTCCATTTTTAGACACTACCCCTTTTGGATAAACACCTCTTTTTCTTTCTTGTTGTCTTTGAACCAGATCAGCATCCCAGTCCTAAAGGCAAGCAGTTCAGGTCCTTGACAAAATGATTAGTTATGTTCCTTTCATAACTGCTTGCTTAGTGATCAAGGAAGAGGAGAAGGAGGTGTGTGTGTGTGTGTGTGTGTGTGTGTGTGCACGTGTGTGTGTGTATACACCAGCTCATGTGCTTCCAAGGTGAGTTAGCCTTTCTATTCCACTTGGCTCCTTACCATAACAAGTCATGGATGTTTTGCAGTTTGACACCCTGAAATCTCTCAGGGAGGAGCTATTCTGTTTGTAGCTGCTGAACCATTCAGATTCAGCAAAGCACCATTTTGTAAATGATGACACCTGTGCAGTACATGATTCTATAATATAGGCAGCTACAATCTTTTTGGTTGCAATGGTAATTTGGGTAGGGGGACTAGTTGGCAAATAAATATAGTTTTTGATCAAATAGAAGTCTTGGACTTCCTGGGCAGAAAGCCCTGCCAATGCCAACTAACCAGACAGAGGGAGCAAAGAGGAAGGAACAAATGAAATTTTAGGTCAGTAGCACTGAGCTGAAGGCAAGAGTAAAGACTACAGAATGGCCTGAAATGTACATGAAGAATTATTACTCTTGGTCCTGGTGACTTTAAAATGTTAATAAATATTGCCAAAATGCTTAACTCTTGGTAACCTACCAAAAGATAGGCTATATTCTGGGGAAAATGAATCCCAGCATGATATTATATATGCACAATTAATTTAAACATAAAATTTTGAAATGTGGGTGCCAAGGCCAATTCCAGCTGATATAATTTTCTCAGATTAAGTTCCAATGAATATTACATTTTCAAGAAAATTATATTGTGATATTAAAGAAAAGTCCTATTGCAAAAGCAGATCACAGTCCCATTTGTAATAAAAGGAATATAAAGGACTACTGATTAGAGGGAATGAGTCAAGTCTCCAGCGTTAAAGCATAAGGTACAGGAGGTTAATTTTCACCCACCAGCTTCTAAAATTGCTCACATAAATTTTCTCATTTATTCATGTAAACCAGACCTCATATTGTGTGAGGAAAAATTAAGGATTCAGCAAGGAAAAATGCACATTCAATTTATGGTTGCAATTTTAGAGTCTGAATAAAAGTTATGTGAATATTTGGCCTTGTAGCTGCTCTCCACTTATTTCAAACATAACTGAAAAAACCTGAAGAACCAGGGAGGGGCCTGAAGGTAAACTCCAGTACCTGCATGCATTTGATGTTTACCTGACATTGGCCTGGGCAACTCAAGAATTCTAAATGTTTCTCATCCTTGACCTTGAACCTTACCAGTGATGTGAAATCACTACAGCAGGATCACTTGAGCTATGCTGAAGGGAAAAAGGAAGATAACCAAGTCTTATCTGAAATATTCTGGGTCAAATCTCTTGTGGATAGAACTTGAAAAAAGCATTTTAATAGGCTGTCAGGTTGATTCTGATGCATACTCAAGTTTCAATACCACTCCCTTGTGGAACATTAGTGGAGAAATACTCTGCTGATACAATTCTATAAAATATAGTTTTCAGGCTTAGTAAACATAACAGTGATAAGAATAGTGAGAAATAGGAATTATGTCCATTATTTGGGTACAATTTGCTGCAGGTGTCAGAGAATGGCCAAAGTATATGAATTCTCCATCTCAAGTCATTCTCTTTATTCACCCCTAACTTAATTCACACTACCATTGGTCTAACTCTTCTTGCCATCCCAGGTTTGAAAACCAAACTTCTATAATTAGCACCATCGGTAGGACCTAAAGATTTCCAGCTTGTTAAATTTCTCATTCCCATGTTTCTCTGCCTTTTTTTGTATTCATCCATTATAAAGCTCAAATTTGTTTTGTATTTGATGCAAACGTTTTGTGGGAATTCCACCATGTCTGCAGGATACACTAGGGCTGGTGATGGGAGCTATCTCCTAGAATTAGATGGTTGGGAGAGAAGTAAAACACTTAAACAGATTTTGTTGTCTGGTCACTAAGTCATGTCAGCCTCTTTGCAACCCATTGACTGTAGCCCGCCAGGCTCCTCTGTCCATGGAATTCTCCAGGCAAGAATACTGGAATAGGTAGCTATTCCCTTCTCCAGAGTATCTTCCCAACCCAGAGATGGAACCCATGTCTCCTGCATTGACAGGTGTATTCCTTACTACTGAGTCACCAGGCTTTTCCTAAATAAAAATATTAGGTATTTAAATTAGATATTTATATAGATATTAAATAGATTTTAAAATTATACATGCATATTTTGTCTATTCTATCACTAATCAATTTTAAAGTACAATAAAAATTAACTCTATATTTATGCCCTCCATAATATTAAACTGCTCAGATCTTTGAATTTTCTAAGTCCACTAACCTGTATACAAAATCAAAGTTTCACAAACCGTGTTGAATGAGTTTTGAAACAGACAAGAGTAATTTGAAAATGTTGGCTTATATTTTTTTTTAAAAAGCAACATCTTATTTTGAGATTTAAATAATGTTTTTCAAAGCGCTGCATTGCCTTTTTCAAATGATATAATTAGAATAGACTTCTTTCAGGACCAATAAGATGATTCATCTCAGACATACTTCCAAGGATATAAAGTCTTTGAAAGATAGATTGTTGAATATACTTTAAAATCTAAATCCTAATTAATAAATACTCTAAGTGGCTGCAATACCTCAGGCAAGGGCTGAGTCACAAAGTGTTCTGTACTAGCTCAGAAGCAGCAGAAAGTTATTTTAGTCTTGCACTTCAAATGATACTTCTAAGGAACAAACGTAAGTAAATGAATCTTTCCAAAGCTCCTTCTTGTGTTAGTCCAATACTACGCAGTATCCTTATTTATCTGGCAGAGCTATTACATACACTGATATATTTTAAAGGAAAAAATATTCTAAAAGTTGCCCAATTGTTGATGGTTTTTTTGGCTTTGTCATTGTGAATAATAAATAAGTGGGATGTTAAATTAAAAAAGAGACCCAGCTTCTGATAAACATCAAGGCATCTATTATCAAACCAAAGATTCACAGACTTAAAATGTTGAAAATATTGGATAGGGGCAGCACAGGTCTTTAAGTCCTGAATTAAGTTTCTAATTATTTCAGTTCCTACTAATCTTTCCCTCTCTGAAATTTTATTGCAAATTTGCATTCAAATGATATAGTTTATCATCTAATCATTACCCATTCCTTAAGTATTATTTTACAGAAATATAAATTTAATATCAATATATATTAAAATATTTCTAATATATATTTATACCCGTGAACACACACACAATATACTTCAGCTGCTTTGTGTATTTGCCTCATTTCTGCTATTATACGTTAAGATCTCTGAGAGCAGAAACCATACCTCACACTTCTTTGCTATTTACTACAGTTGTGAGCACACTGTATGGCAAAAGGGAAAAACATATTCCTTAATAGAAAGTACCAGTAAATATTATGACAGTCAATTACCTTCCCAAGTCCACATCAGAAGCCAATAGAATATAAACCCAGTAAACTCTTTGCATCCCCATTTCCCTCTACCCAGCCATTTCCTGCCAAGAACTTTCACCAGTTCTTGAAAAGTTGCTCCTCTTTAGATGGCTGGTTGCCTTGGTATTGCTTTTGCCTTTTTGAAGCAAATCACTTTAATATATTTGAAAAAGTTGCAAAATTAGGTATTTATGCCCTCTATCCTTTGCAAGCAATACAAATGACTGCACTTGTACTTTCATGTGCTCTTCAAATAATGACCTATGGACAAGATTTAACTTAAGGAAATAGAAATTTGTTGATATTTTTAATTACTTAAATCCAAATGTACTGTTCAGGCTAATCGATTCTAATTGTATTTCAGTGATATTGTTCATTATTTTATGAACTAAAAAGAACATGCAGAGTCATTCTTAAATAGGTTACTATAGTACATTAATGATGGAGAAACCGAGGCATGCATAATTGAGGTGTGTTACGCAAAATCACTCAGCAGCTTGAGGACTGTCCTCAAAATTCTGGAGTTAGTGGGAGCAGTCACTAGGGATTCTACTATTTAGGCCTTTAAAATCTGCATTTTAAACAACAGCTCCAAGTTGTTCTCTTTTAGACTTTAAGAGCACATCTGAGAAGCGCTGCTTTATGCAGGGTGTTCTCTGTAAAATAAATTTCAACATGATTGAAATAAATCATCTCAATTCTGAATGTCTTCTGCTTTTGTCATTTAGCTAAGGCTTTGGTGATAAACTGGAAATAAGGCAGACATTCCCCTAATCATGCAATATCTTTTCTCTTGATAAAATAAATTTTCTGCAGTAAATAATAAAATACAAATTTTAAACTGGAATATATTTGCACATCATTAATGTAGTCTAATTTCATGACCACTCCTTTATCTTCAGAGAATCAAAATGCAGAGCTTCCTGGGCAAAGTAAATAAAGATGACTAAAATTTATTCAATACTCATTCTAATTACTTTGTATATTAACTCTCAACAAGTCATTTAAGTTAGTTGCTACTACCACCCTCTTAAAGAGGGAAAGAAGGGAATCACTCCCCAATCTCCCCAAAAATATTTGTTATTTTAGGAAGTGATGGTGCTACGTATGGAATACAGACTGTTGGCATACATAATTCAGACCCTTAATCATTGTGCTACTATATGACCATGAAGCTGTTTGTATATTTATTTAGTTACATTTATTTCATTATTTTAATTTAAGGGAACCAAGACAATTAAAAATGGCACTTCTATGTTACTTGGGAAGAAGAACCCTAACTATGGTCAGGTTTGATGGTAAAGAATCTGCCTGCAATGCAGGAGACCCAAGTTCAATCCCTGGGTTGGGAAGATCCCCTGGAGGAGGGAAGAACAACCCACTCCAGTATTCTGGCCTGGAGAATTCCATGAACAGATGAGCCTGGTGGCTATAGTCCATAGGGTCACAAAAAGTCAGACATGACTGAGTGACTAACGCTTTTCCTGAAAACAAAACTCCCAATAGGGATTTGCAGTAGTTACCTTTTGTTTCTGTAACAAATTACCACAAACTTGGTGGCTTTTAAAATGGCACCAATTTATTATCTCACAGTTCAGTAGGTCAGAAGTCTGACATGGCCTCCCTAAGCTAAAATCAAGATGTTAGATGAGGTGGTATTTCTTTTTTAGGGCTCTAGGAGTAAAGATTTCCTTTCCTTTCCCAGCATTTAGAAATGGCCTGTAATCCTAGGCTCATGGCCTACTACACTGAAACATTTTTTATTGAAGTATAGTTGATTTATAGTGCCATGTTCATTTCTGCTGTACAGCAAAGTGACTCAGTTATGCATATTAGTATATATTTTAAATATTGTTTTCTATTATGGCTTATCATAGGATATTGAATATAGTTCCCTGTGCTACACAGTAGGACCTTGTTTATCAGTTCTAATAGTTGGCATCTGCTAATCCTAAACTTCCAATCCAACCTTCTTCCACCTCCCACCCTTGGCAACCACAAGTCTGTCCCTTAAGTCTGTGAGTCTGCTTCTTTTTCATAGATAGGTTCATTTGTGCCATATTTTAGATTTCACATATAGCCCACTTCATCTTGAAAGCCAGCAATGTTGCAGCTTTCTGAACATTTCCCTGTAGCCACATCTCCCTTTGACTCTGACCTCTTCTATATTCCACTTTTAGAGGTTACAAAATGGAGGTTACTATTATTATACTGGGTTTACCTGGGTGATTTCCCTCTATTAAGACCATCAGTTTAGCAATCTTAATTCTATCTGAAGCTTTTCCCCTTTGCTGTGCAACCTATTCACCTATTCTGGAAGTTCTGCCTACCATAGCACTCATTCAAGTGATTTATTAGGAAAGTGTTTTCAGTAGAACAGAAGGAAGGGGAGCAGGATAGGGTTGGAGAACAAAGCTAAATCAAGATGTGAGCTCAGCTGGAGACTTGGTTCAGCCTGAGCCCAAATGAAAGCTCAAAAAATGAACCACAAAATTATTCCAACTTGAGACAGAAGACCTGCTGAAGGTGTGGGCATGGCTGTAGCCTAGTCAAGGTGGTTCCCATGTGTCCAAAAGCAATTATCAGGCAAAGGGCTGTTTGAGCCGTCATGAGGCAACACTCACACAAGTGAGGAGTTGGTGCCACTTTGGCTAAAGAGAACCTGGGCAGAGTAGCAACAGTATTCACTGCAGATCTCATTATGGGTCGAATTGTATAAAGAAGACTAATCATGGGGATTAGGATGCACTGTAATGATTTCATTTTAACTTAATTACTTGTGTTGACTTGTGTCTCCATCCCCACACCACACACACACACACACACACACACACACACACACACACACAAATAATAATAATAAAAGATATTGTGGAGTCTTAACTCTCAGGATGTGGTCTTTCCTTTGTTGTTGTTCAGTCACTAAGTCATGTCTGACTCTTTGCAGTCCCATGGACTGCAGCATGCTAGGCGTCCCTGTCCCTCACTATCTTTCCTAAATCAGTGTAATTGGTGTCCTTGTAAGAAGGGGAAATGTGAACCCAGAGACAGGCATGACAAAGGGAACATGCTGTGATCAGGGACGGGGCAATGCCATACGGAGAGGAACAATTGGAGTGATATATCTATAAGGGACTTCTGAGGCTACCAGAAGCTATAGAAGAACAGTTCCTTCCATACCACCTTCAAGGGGAGCATGGCCCTTGATTTCAGACTTCTAGCCCTCAGAACTGTGAGACAATTTATTCCTGTTGTTTTAAACTGCTCAGCTTATGGTACTTTGTAATGACAGGCCTCAGAAACTAATGCAGATCCTACACCCCAAAGCCTAGGAAAGACCAACTAAGCAGTCAGAGTAACCATCTTCAGAATTCCTCCCAAGGAATGTTGTTCTACATTGTCAAGTGGTAATATTTAGAATTTCCTTTAGCTAACAAGTCATTAATCTGAACTCTTTCTCTGGACTTGAGAGAGTAGCGGGGAGGGCCTTTCTTGACCTTTATGCTCTTAGGGAAACTCTTGTGAATTCATTTTATGCATTCTCACCTTTTCCCACAAAGGCTCTGACAGTAGACCCACATTCTTTATTTAACTAAAATAATTTCCTGGCCTACAAACCAGTAAGAACTTTGAAGACAAGTCTTGTCCATATTCATATCCATGGTATATAGTATGTAGCCTGATATAATCACAACTTTGAGGAAATTATTGAGCAGTGTTTTTCCCCTTTGGGACTTTATCAGAACTTTCTTGTGCTCAAAGGAAACAAACAAAACATGGAGAAAAAAGGAGGCTGAGCTAAAACATTCAAGCCAGGAGATAATGGACTGGCTCAACAAAGAGAATGACACAGATTCTCTAGACTCTGCTCTTTGTTCCTGTGGACAACCTCTCAGCATTATCACTGAGATATTATAACTGACGACTTAGGAAATGGAGGTATGATTACAAGTGACTCTGGCCCCAGTGACTCACGAATACTGTAATAGTTAACACAGTTGGAAGAAAAACACTCAGCCAAATAAACTAGTTGGCATTCACTAAGGATATTTATCCAAAACTCTGAAATTAAATGACTGTGTGTTCTGATGAGATACTGAATTCTACTGCTCTTGACCCAATCATTGTGGCATAAATACAGCCTCCATTTTATGCTGACCTAATACTGCTTTAAAATTAAAATTGAATTCCTTAAATATCTTCTACCACTGCACCAAAAGCAGAACTGTGAGACTCTTGAATAAGCTTTTAATGGAAAGACCAGGGTGCTATAATTTCTATTCCAGTTCAGCAAATGAAATGTACAATTGCAAAAGCCAGCCATTTTCTACTGACTTTTATTTTATTTATGTAAGAAAAGTGTGGGGAAATTGAAATATATGTATATAAAATTCTATAACTCAATGATATGCTTTCAGGCCCATGACATGAATTTTTCCTAAGCCTTCCACAACCATTTTATTGTCTTTTATCATGGGTCAAAATCAAAAGAATACATCTTTGAATTATCTTATAGAACACTTGCATATTCAAGGGAAAAATTACAAGTTTAAAAGGGGAAAATTATTGAAATTCTGCTATCACAAAATAGATTTCACTGTGTCTATTTAAATTACAAACCATGGCATTCATCTATTTATTTATTCGTCCTTTCTTTGCTGTAGAGTTGGTGTGTGGATGCACAGTAAGGGGTCTATCCTCATTTCTCCATGGTAGGGTCCTCATTTTCAGCCTATTTTTCTCTTCTTGCCTTAGGACTCCACAGCTGTGCCATGACCCTCTGCATCCCATGTTCTGTTTGAAAAAACATTCCTTCAAACGTTAAAAGACATCAGCATCTACCTCGTAGAGCTGAGACTCTGAGGATTCCTTGTGTGGAGATGTTAAGGTTTACAAATAATTATTTGATGTATGTATGTTTATGTGGGGTGTATGTGTGTAAACACAGGAACATTTTTGTATTAAGTTCTAAAAAAATTTTTCAACTAAGATTATTGCTTATTGAAATATCTCCAAGCACCTGCACTGGATGATCTTTGGGGTTTAACTTTCCACTGCATTTTTAAATGCAAGTGTGAATTAGGATTTTTAGTTATTAACATTGGTGTTAACTGCTTCCTTTAATGACATTTTGATTGAACAAAGCTGGAAAACGTAATAAGCATAGTACCTCTGAGTTTTATAAAGGTAGGTAACTCTCAAGTCCACAGTAAACCTAAAATAACTAGGCAAATAACTCAAGCATTATATCAGTGTCTAAGATTACGTTGACATTCAGCATCTCTTTGGGGTTACAAAATATCGTATCACGACTGACTTGTGGTTACCTTTCTGAGTAATTTGGGTTCGGTTATTAATGTTTAAGGATAAAAGTGAGCAGTGCCTTTTTGTTTTGTTTAACATTAAAAATTCTTTAAAAAATTCTTTAACAAAGAACTCCCTATTGGTTTTCCAGTCTTGACAATTTAGGGATATTGAGGATTTTCTCAAAAGCAGTCTGCTCTAGATGATGAGGTTCAAAATGACTCCAAAGAAACAAAGCCTGTGGAGGGCAATTTGACAATATCATCAAAAGTGTAAATGTATAATCCTTGACCCTGTAATCCCTGCTCAAAAAATTCTGAAAATGTATGCTATAGAAATACTAGCACATGTGAGAAATGACATGACTGCAAATTTATTCACTTCCACGTGGCTTAAATTTCAATGATAGGGAGTAACATAAGTCACTCCAACATTAGTGCAGTGGACTAAATACATTATGATAGGTAGATAAAATGGAGCATGGTACAACTTATAAAAACAGAAATTCTCTATAAACTGATAATTAGAAATAAAAAATACATATGGTTAAATGAAACAAAGGTGCAGATCAGTGTATGTAGAAAGCTATCTTTTGTGTAAAAAGGGTTTCGAGACAATATATTTATATTTGTTATTTATGCATACAGAACATGAAGAAACTAATAACCATTACTTTGCTTTGGGGGCAAGTTTTCTTGAAAATGGATGGATGGAGATGTAGGATAGGATGCCATTTCACCATATTTATTTTTATAGTTTTTAATTTCTGAACCTGGAATTATTAACTATTCAAAAATTTTAGAACTCCAAAGAAATAAGTTAGTGTTAAAGACAAATAAAACAAAATAATTCCAGTGTAACCAGACATACTGGGGTCATGGAAATCCTTTATCACTGCCTGGCAACTAGCACTCATGTTATGTAAGTTCAGAAAGGATTGAAAAGGTGGTCTTCTTGCTCTGGTGTGGCTGAAAAAACTCCCATGAGATTTTCCACAGAAATATCCTACATGCTCTAGAAAATTATTGCTCCAAACATACGAATTTTGTAGGGTATTTCTCTACCATTTCTAGTGATTTCTCCATTCCTCTCAATCCACCACAACTGTAATTTGCTAAAGATAGGCATGCTCCCTTCCCTGACTCTTCACATCATCATTTATAAAGCCTTGACAGTGGACCTACTTAAGTCTTCATGAATACCTATGAATCTCTCTTTGAAGAAATAGCCCTGAAATGTTTGATTCTCCTACTTCAATGTCACCAACTGTGTACTTATCTTCCCCAGTTTCTCATATTTTAATCACCATGTATGAAGCAAAAACAATGAGTCCAACACTCTGCTAGGTGTTACAAGGAACAAAAAAAGGATTAAGGCTTGCTGTTGCTCACTAAGATTACAATCTAGCCAACTTGCTTCTACCTTTCACTTACAAAGTTTCTTTACTATTGACTCCTTATTGCCAAATTCAGACTTAAATTGAAGAAAGTAGGGAAAACTGCTAGACCATTCAGGTAGGACCTAAATCAAATCCCTTATGATTATACAGTGGAAGTGAGAAATAGATTTAAGGGACTAGATCTGATAGATAAAGTGCCTGATGAACTGTGGACAGAGGTTCATGACATTGTACAGGAGACAGGGATCAAGACCATCCCCATGGAAAAGAATGCAAAAAAGCAAAATGGCTGTCTGGGGAGGCCTTACAAATAGCTGTGAAAAGAAGAGAAGTGAAAAGCAAAGGAGAAAAGGAAAGATATAAGCATCTGAATGCAGAGTTCCAAAGAATAGCAAGGAGATATAAGAAAGCCTTCCTCAGTGATCAATGCAAAGAAATAGAGGAAAAAAACAGAATGGGAAAGACTAAAGATCTCTTCAAGAAAATTAGAGATACCAAGGGAACATTTCATACAAAGATGGGCTCGATAAAGGACAGAAATGGTCTGGACCTAACAGAAGCAAAAGATACTAAGAAAAGGTGGCAAGAATACACAGAAGAACTGTACAAAAAAGATCTTCATGACCAAGATAATCATGATGGTGTGATCACTCACCTACAGCCAGACATCCTGGAATGTGAAGTCAAGTGGACCTTAGAAAGCATCACTACGAACAAAGCTAGTGGAGGTGATGGAATTCCAGTTGAGCTATTTCAAATCCTGAAAGATGATGCTATGAAAGTGCTGTACTCAATATGCCAGCAAATTTGGAAGACTCAGCAGTGGCCACAGGACTGGAAAAGGTCAGTTTTCATTCCAATTCCAAAGAAAGGCAATGCCAAAGAATGCTCAAACTACTGCACAATTGCACTCATCTCACATGCTAGTAAAGTAATGCTCAAAATTCTCCAAGCCAGGCCTCAGTAATACATGAACCATGAACTTCCTGATATTCAAGCTGGTTTTAGAAAAGGCAGAGGAACCAGGGATCAAATTGCCAACATCCGCTGGATCATGGAAAAAGCAAGAGAGTTCCAGAAAAACATCTCTTTCTGCTTTATTGACTATGCCAAAGCCTTTGACTGTGTGGATCACAATCAACTGTGGAAAATTCTGAGAGAGATGGGAATACCAGACCACCTGACCTGCCTCTTGAGAAACCTGTATGCAGGTCAGGAAGTAACAGTTAGACCTGGACACGGAACAACAGACTGGTTCCAAATAGGAAAAGGAGTACGTCAAGGCTGTATATTGTCATGCTGCTTATTTAACTTCTATGCAGAGTACATCATGAGAAATGCTGGACTGGAAGAAACACAAGCCGGAATCAAGACTGCCGGGAGAAATATCAATAACCTCAGATATGCAAATGATGCCACTCTTATGACAGAAAGTGAAGAGGAACTAAAAAGCCTCTTGATGAAAGCAAAAGAGGAGAGTGAAAAAGTTGGCTTAAAGCTCAACATTCAGAAAATGAAGATCATGGCATCTGGTCCCATCACTTCATGGGAAATAGATGGGGAAGCAGTGTCAGACTTTATTTTTGTGTGTGCTCCAAAATCAGTGCAGATGGTGATTGCAGCCATGAAATTAAAAGACGCTTACTCCTTGGAAGGAAAATTATGACCAACCTAGATAGCATATTCAAAAGCAGAGACATTACTTTGCCAACAAAGGTCCGTCTAGTCAAGGCTATGGTTTTTCCAGTGGTCTTGTATGGATGTGAGTTAGACTGTGAAGAAAGCTGAGGACTGAAGAATTGATGCTTTTGAACTGTGGTGTTAGAGAAGACTCTTGAGAGTCCCTTGGACTGCAAGGAGATCCAACCAGTCCATTCTGAAGGAGATCAGCCCTGGGTGTTCTTTGGAAGGAATGATGCTAAAGCTGAAATTCCAATAGTTTGGCCACCTGATGCGAAGAGTTGACTCATTGGAAAAGACTCTGATGTTGGGAGGAACTGGGGTCAGGAGGAGAAGGGGATGACATAGGATGAGATGTCTGGATGGCATCACCGACTTGATGGACATGAGTTTGTGTGAACTCTGGGAGTTGATGATAGACAGGGAGGCCTGGCGTGCTGCAATTCATGGGGTCGCAAAGAGTCGGACACGATTGAGCGACTGAACTGAACTGAACTGAAACCCTACTCTCTACCAAGCATAAACTTTTCTAGTTTTATTTCTTAAACTAAATTTCCTCCACCTCTATGAGTTCTCCTTCTTGATAGTAACCCCAACTGTGTTTTCATAGATCTAATTCTCTGTGCCAGTCATGGGGCTTAGTTCTTTATGAGTAGCTAAAGTACAAGCTTCACTGACTATAAATTTAGTGAACCAAAGATGTAACTTTATTTTTTCCATGACTGAACTTCTATTTCAAAATTCACTCCACTGGTGCAAAGATGGAATCCTAATTTTGGAATTACTAAGTCTATTCAGAATTTCTTTTCATTCTTATCTTCAAACTTCTACTGCCACTGGGGTGGGGAGGGCAGTTTGGAGATATTCATGTAGTATCTAGTTTTTGGTAAAAGAAAGTATTTTGTCCTTAGCCGTTTCTCATCTAGGCTGACCTCTCCTGAGCTATATATTGTCTCATTTGACTGTTACGATCTTCATCCTTCCTAATCAACCTTTCTCTGTCTTCCTTGATTCTCTGGTACTTGCTGTTATATCCTCTCCATGGACTGAAACAACCCTTCAGATTCCGCACTGCCAATGTCCCCTCTGCTCCATGCTGATCACACTGAAAACCAGTCAGCAGCTCCCCAAGACAGACAGAACTGGATGTTTGCCAACCTCAGAGTCCTTTGTCTAGAAATAGCATCAACCACTCCTCCTCTGTTCCTCTCACACCATGGTGATGTCCCTTCTAATCTGAGATCACCAAATGTATCTGCGGAAATTGTACTGAGGAGGGAAGCATGGCCTCCTTCCTAAGAAATTCTCAGAATTTTTTCTCATCCACATAACTGTTCCCTTTTCACATTGCCCATCTTTTCTCCTATCCCAGAGTATGCTTTAGCCCCTGCAACAGAAAAACCAGACTCAGCAGCTAGTTCTTCAAATCTCTGGTGTTTTCAAATAACAAGAAATAACTTTTTGGTTTTGATGTTGTGCTAGGTTCTTTCTGAAAAAGAAAATAATCAGCTAATATGCTTCCCTGGTGGCTTAGATAGTAAGTAAAATGTCTGCCTGCAATGTGGGAGACCTGGATTCAATCCCTGTGTTGGGAAGATCCCCTGGAGAAGGAAATGGCAACCCACTCTAGTACCCTTGCCTGGAAAATTCCATGGGCAGAGGAGCCTGGTAGGCTACAGTTCGTGGAGTTACAAAGAGTCGGATATGACTGACTTCGACTGTCTAAGTTCTTTCTGAAAAAGAAAATAATCAGCTAATATATAAAAATACTCTGTCTGATATACAAATGTCAACTCATTCTCTTTTTAAAGGTATGGTAGGTATCATATTATAGAAGAAGAGGTTTGGTTGCTTTCCAAAGGTCATGAATTTAGTAGGTGAACAGAGTTGAAACTGAACACAGGTCATTCTATTCCTGGGGTTTATGAATTTAAACATAATCTTCTCTAGAAAAAAAATTTTCCTTCTAACTTCGCGCGAACAGTAATGCTTTTCCTGGTGGAATGATGCTGGTCACATTTGTTTCCTGATTTGGCCATTAAATACTATTTTTTAAAAATGTCCAAGTGATTGATAATTCCTTAGCTATTTGGTCAAAGTATTTCATGGCTCTGGGATCAAGATTGTTCTTCAAAATAAAAGTATAGCTAATTTCTGGGGCCTGGAAGATAAACCCAGCTAGGCGGAGTTGAAGAAAACCTTAAGTGGAGATATTTCGGGTGATTGTCACAGTCTTATTTACAGTTAAACTAGCCAGATTCTCAGCTAAGTTATGTGAGTCACCAAGTATTTAGATATCAGATACATGGTTATCAGTTGCTACTTTGGGTCCTGAGGATAGTGGCAAGGGGTTCATTTATGACTTTTAATCTGGATAAAATAAGATTTGAGAAGGTGGCACAGAAAATTTAAGTCTTTAACTTTCTGAAGTTAATTAATGCATTGTTCATAGTTGCAAAAATGGCAATTCACCACTTACATGACAGACTTTGGTTATTCATTCTTCCATCGTTTGTTGACAGTTGACCAACTACTCTGTACTAAACATTGTGTGAACTGTAAAATAATTTACCTAAATTTTTGCAACAATTAGAATCAACTTTACAGGGAAAATATAGCTTCCCTTACAGAATTTTATTAAGTAAGGCATACACTCTTGTTCTTGAACTAAGTACTTTTAGCACTCACTCCAGGAGATTCTTATAAACAAAGAAATTTGGATGAAACTGGAGCCAATTATACAGAGTGAAGTAAGCCAGAAAGAAAAACACCAATACAGTACACTAACACATATATATGGAATTTAGAAAGATGGCAATGATGACCCTGTATGCGAGACAACAAAAGAGACACAGATGTGTAGAGCGGACTTTTGGACTCTGAGGGAGAGGGAGAGGGTGGGATGATTTGGGAGAATGGCATTGAAACATGTATAATATCATGTAAGAAACGAATCGCCAGTCTATGTTTGATGCAGGATACAGGATGCTTGGGGCTGGTGCATGGGGATGATCCAGAGAGATGATATGGGGTGGGAGGTGGGAGGGGGATTCATGTTTGGGAACTCATGTACACCCATGGTGGATTCATGTCAATATATGGCAAAACCAATACAGTATTGTAAAGTAAAGTAAAGTAAAATAAAGTAAAAAAAAAAAATTAAAAAAAAAAAAGAAGTTTGGGAAATCTTGCTTTAAAAATACAAAAATAAAGTAAATATAAAACCCGCTCTGTAGGATTTTACATCCTCTCAAACATCCTTGATTAGATTTTCTTTTAACATTTGAAAGGATAATTCAGACAACTTTACAGTTCAGTTAAGTGGAACTAGAATATAATGTCTTTGACATTTTTAGATAACACCAAAACTAACACTGCAAGAAACTTCAAAAATGCAGTTCTTAAAATATTTGGAGTAACTGATTTCTCATAGGGCTAATTCCAAGCACAAAATGTATTTAAAAAAAAAAAACGGAAAAAACAAAACTTGGTGTTATTAGGAAAAAATCCATTACTTTAAAGTCACATGACTGATGTCATATTATAAGCTCCCCATTTCTTGTTTACAGAAAAAGGCTTTTAGTCTCCTAAGCTTTCCCTGAGTTCCAAAGAGCAGGCACAAGCCTCATTAGAGAAGTGAGGAAATGTAGAAACAAAGAAAAAATCAGTTAACAAAGTAATGACAATAGTTTGCTGTAAAATAGGGTCCTAGTCCCTCCTCAAGAGATATACATAGCAATCTTATGCGTATCTTTGAGTTATTCTTCAGGAACTAGAACATCCCCTTCTCCCCCTAGCTGCACCCCCGCCCCTACCCACACACACACAGCTGCAGCCAGCAGGTGGAGAGTGGCAGCTACATGCTGAGCAGACCCTAGAGTGCTTGGAACCAGAAGGTTGGTAATCCAGATTCTTGGAACACCATCCTGTTACCTCACCACCAACCAATCAGAACAAAGCCATGAATCCCGTAGCCTTCACTCCCAAATATTGTCTTTAAAAATGCTTCCCTGCAAACCACCAAGAAGTCTGGATCTTTTGAGCATGAACCACTGATACTCCTTTCTGGGCCCTGATATAAGCACTGTACTTTCCTTCATCACAACCCAGTGTCAGTAAATTGGCTTCACTGTGCAGGAGGAAAGCTGACCCAAGTTTGATTAGGTAACAAAGCTAAGAGGGATCCTGAAGATATCTCCTTCACTTAAAAATTTGTAAGAAAACTAGACCCAGAGAGGCTGAGTTTCCCAAATGTATAGTCCTAATAGAGAAGAACTAGTCTGTCATCTAATTATTTAAAAACTCATGATTTCTATATTGTTATATTCATCCCATCCTTCCGATACAGGGAGAAAAAACAGGGTCTTTATAATAGACTTGAGGCTTCACCAGTGTGTAACCTAGCAGGTATTGCAGTGCCTGGAATGTTGTGGGTGAGAGGGACCATCACCACTCACTCCATTCACAATGTTGCAAGTGGATTATCAGATTATCTTTCCTTCTCCCAGCTTTTCTGAGCAGCCAGCCTGGCACCCAGCTCAAACCTCCCTCTGCCCCCCACTCCCAGCCCCCATCCATGCCTTTTTTTGATGTACAAGTATTTCCACCAGGTCCTGTGGAAGCCTTTGGGGGACTTACTGCCAAAACGTTCCCCATTCCAGCAGCACCAGCATCAACCGGGAGCTTATTAGACTTGTAGAGTATCTGGTCACCCCAGACCTACTGAATCAGAATCTACATTTAACAAGATCCCAGGGTGATTCATATGCACATTAAAGATTTTGAGAAGCACTAGTCCTGGGTCCATATCAAATGCACATTAGATATACATTTTACTTCCTGTAAAGATGTAATAGCAAGGGAGTAAATTATATTTTAGGAGAGAAATAGAAGGTTGCTGACCTCTTTTGGAGAGACTTTTAATTTTATTTCCAAGCTACAATTACACTATTCTTAGAAATAGTTTTGTTTTTTTTTTTTGGGGGGGGGGTCCTGTATCTAATTGGCCCAATAATAATAACTTTTAAGGCCTAGGAAGATTTATTTGTTTATTATATTGTTAATTTAAACTAGCATGATTTTGGCAGATATGATTGCAGTACAGGGCATTTCTTGAGGATTAATGACAAGTTAGAAGGAATGGCTGGCTTGAGGAAAGACTGACTACAATTAATCCAACGTTATTAATTCTTAACACATGCCTTATGTTGAAGTTGCTATTGTTTCATCCACAGAGCACTGGGGGAAAAAGAGAGAGAATGAGTTCTATAGATCTTTTCTCATGCTTTAGGCAGTTTCATTTTGCTGTTTCACTAATGTTTTCTGGAGGTCCTCATAGAGAACCACTGTTCTGTTCATTAACCTTTCAAATTGCTTAATGTTTTCGGCACACTGCAAGATGATCTATTGCTTTTACCTTAACATTTCATTTCATTGACTCTGTTACCCCTACCATGCATTGGAAATACACTGTTGGTTCCAAACTAATTATGCAAATACTATACCTAGGCCCTAGTATTCTAACTTCTATTAGCTCTACTACACCATTATCCTGGCCTCCTCTGAATCAGAGGTATCAAATTACACATGGAGGTTTGTGCAGGTTTCTTTGAGTTTTGATGTGAAGCTGAGTGGTCTCCCAAAGACTCAGAAAAGCAATTGTGTTTGAACTGAATGGTGCATTCTATATTTTCAAATATTACAGTTTGAATATGTCCTCTCAAGAAAAACATTATAGCATATGAGCCTTAAGAATTAGCTTAGGAAATCTTAGGAAATCATTCATGTTTACAGAATCAGAAACAGCTCCCCTCAAAACACCTGTAGACCTGTATGTCTGCTGAAAGTTCTTTCTGAAGATGGTGGCTAGCTCTAGACTAAACAATGGGCAAGATGCTGTACTATCAAAAATCTTTAAAAACAAAACAAACCACTACTTAAGGTTTTAGCTTCTATATATCAGACTTTATGTGTATATATCAGGCCTTATATTTTTAAAAGGTACATGTTCTAAATAAAGCTAGATGCTATGTCTGATGCAGGATACAGCATGCTTGGAGCTGGTGCATGGGGATGACCCAGAGAGATGTTATGGGGAGGGAGGTGGGAGGGGGGTTCATGTTTGGGAACGCATGTAAGAATTAAAGATTTTAAAATTTAAAAAATAAAAAAATAAATTAAAAAAAAATGTATTTGCATTTCCTCAAGACTGCTTAAGTTTCACCTAAATATACTGTGTATTTGAAGAAAGGAAACATCCTGGACTTGCCTGGTGGTGCAATGGATAAGAATCTGCCTGGCAACACAGGGGACAAGGGTTCGATCTCTGGTCCTCTGGGAAGAGTCCACATGCTGTGGAACAACTGAGCCCATGGACCACAACTACTGAGCCGCTCTCTAGGGTCCACCAGCTGCAACTCCTCTCTGCATGCCACTACACTGAGGCCAATGCACCCAGAGCCTGTACTCCACAACAAGAGAAACCACCACAATGAGAAGCCCGCACACTGCAACAAAGAGTAGCCTCTGTTTCCACAGCTAGAGAAAGCCCATGCAAAGCGATGAAGACCCAGTGCAGCCAAAAATGGCAGTGGTGGTTTAGTTGCTAAGTCATGTCCGACTCTTTCGACCCCATGGACTGTAGCCTGCCAGGCTCCTCTGTCTATGGGATTCACCAGGCAAGAATACTGGAGCAGGTGGCCATTTCCTTCTCCAGGGGAACTACCCGACCCAAGAATCGAACCCAAGTCTCCTGCATTGCAGGCAGATTCTTTATCAACTGAGCTACAAGGGAAGCCCTAAATGAATAAATACCCTTTGTCTACAAATTCACACGTAAAATCATTCTTTTATTCAAACAAAAACTCTTAAAATACAAAAGGTCATTTTGTCATGATGAAAGTATGAATAAAAACTTGCTTAGCTTGTTCACTCTTCTCAAATGACTTGGTTTAGCCATATGAATTATTTGACCTGATCGAAGTGTGTTTGGATAAGGTATTTTTCCCTTTCCCCACCACTCAAGCCAAAACCCACTGACTAAATCTCCAGCTGGTTCTAAACAACCTATATAATGTTGGTGAAAATCTAGACATTTTCCATCAATGGATACCCATGGTCTGCATGAAATTTAATCTTTTGAGAGCCCCCTCCGCACCAACTTGACTGTTAATCATTGCCTATACTCTGGGAGTCGGTGATGGACAGGGAGGCCTGGCGTGTTGCGATTCATGGGGTCATAAAGAGTCGGACACGACTGAGTGACTGAACTGAACTGAATACACTGAATAAGTATGTCTCACATATGTATGCTTCCTTATCTTTAAGTATATAGAGATGCAATTTTAGTTAATAGGAAGATAATGCACTTAAAATTGCTGTTAAAATAGTCATTTTTAAAACTGAAGTTTATGGATACTTGGTTCAATTCTTACAGATAGAAATTGATCATTTTAAAAAACAAGCTAAACACAAATTCTTGGTTGAAATTTGGGCAAAAGTACTCTAGGAACAATAAACATGTTCAAGAATATGTGTGTCTTCTGCTGCTGCTGCACTATCTAAATCTCCCAAGTGCCCACGAACACCTGTTCTGTACAAGCTTTATCATAGGCGTTGACAGTGCCAACACGTACATGTCTCAGGCTTTGATCTGAAATAGTCCATAATGAGTAAACATAAATAGGCTGAAAGTCCACATTTGTAAGCTGGAATATGAGTTTAATTTTTATAGAATTTATTCAATTTTAAGGGAATAAAATGAAGTACAATATATGAAACAAATGTATTATGGATTACATTAAGAGTTTACATAAAGTATGTGTATTGGGAATCTGGGAAATTTGTGGGAATTAACATTATTTCCACTGTTCAGAAAGATGGTTAATGGTGACAAGGAAAATATGTGGGTGAGAACAATTTCAGATACACAAAATCTACTACACATTTAAAATACTGTCCTCAACAACCTTAAAAAGCTTTGATTTGTATGTACTTTTAACCAGTTCAATAGATTTTTCAACAATTTTTATATGCTGACAACCAGGGATATTGATCCAAACATATTTTTTCACTAAAAGCAGCTGATGTATTGAAGCATCCAAAGATTTTGTTTTTAGTGCATTTTTATCTATGAGACATCTTCCCAAGACCCATGATTGTGCTATGTAAGGCAGTGATTTCTTGACATTCATTTAAAGAATTACGTTAGGAATATTAGATTCTGATTTAATTGACTCTTTCATTTGATAACTATAAACTGTTATAGACTCCTCCAAATCCTGGTCTTGGAACTGACCTCAGATAAAGAGTATTTTAGGGCAAATATTTTGGTGATAAGTATTTTTGCCAAACTATCCTTGTTTGAATAAATTACCTGGTTAAAATAAAGTGTTTCATGAATGGACTCAGATTTCTTTGGCTAAATGAGCAATAAATTTAAGCAGGTCATCAGTTAAACTCTTAAGACTAATAACTAAATAGTTAAATTTTAAGTTACTATTCATTGATCAAGAGTAGATTCTTTGATGGAAAAAAAACTAAACCCAAGATCTCTTGCCTTCTTTTAATTTGTTTAGCTTTGCAATCAAGTAATCAAAATGCAATCAGAAAACTGGATAGGACATTTGACTTCATTGAGTAAGAATAAATGGATTAATAGAACTAGTCACTAACCTTCATTATCCTCAAGAACTGTTGACGTAGTAAAACAATCCTCTTTGGCCCACAATATAGCTGATAAATATTTGGAAACTATTCCAAAAATTTTGGAAAATATATATGAAAACTTTGTTTTTAACAGAGCATTCGGACATTGGATATAACACATATTTATTCAGTTCCTAGTAAGTCAGACTCTTCTTTAAGTGCTTTCTCAAAAATAGGACGATCTCGGCTGTTTTGTTCCTCAGTTGTCAATTAATGAGCCTTCAATAGTAGAATTCTTGTAACAGTAAAGACAAAATAGCCAAATCAAAGTGTATTATTTGGAACATGAATTTTCTAGTTTGGATGTCTTCATTGATCCATTCTTTAAATAATTGTTAAGCTCCAATTATTTGCTGATTACTTTGTAAATGCTTGGTTACCAGTGGAGAATTCGAGTCCCTGCTCTTATGTCACTTGTTTTTTCTAGAGAACTATAAAGGGAACACATAAGTAAACAAATAGACAAAAATAATGATTCTAAAAATCCTTAAAGCTAAGAAGAAAAAGAAAGCAAATCAATATATAAAGTCACTTAATTTGGTACCTAGTGGACACCACTGGAAGTTTGTGACCTAGTTTACAGGAAAAAAAGCAAACTGTACTTGTAATGAGTTTAAACTCTGACAAGGAATATGCAAGCTAAAGAGGCTCAAAACTACTTTTGACACATGAGAAAAATCTATAAACACAGATGTGTATGATGAAACCTAACAGCTCTGTAGAGGCTCCCTGGGTCAGGAAGATCCCATGGAGGAGAAGTGGCACCCTACTCCAGTATTCTTTCCTGGAAAATACCATGGACAGAGGAGCCTGGTGAGATACAGCCCATAGGGCTGCAAAGAGTCAGACACAACTGAGTGATTGAGCATACACACAGGATTTTGTAGAGGTCAGAACTCTACTTTAATGAATCACTAACACTTAAAGATTTGTATTAATATGATGTTAAGATTGGGACATAGCAAGAGGAATAAAACTTTCATGTTCTGGTTACTACCTAGTTCTGCTACAAGCCCAGCTATTTTATAAACCTCAGATCTACATGTGTCAAGTGATGGCAGACAGAGCCATGGGATTAAAAAAAAAAAATTTAGACAAGTCAAACTCTGAGCAATGGTCCTCTGCTTAGTCGCTCAGCCATGTCCAGCTCTTTGCGACTCCAGGGACTGTAACGTGCCAGGCTCCTCTGTCTACGAGGATTCTCCAGACAAGAATACTGGTTGCCATGCCCTCCTCCAGGGTATCATCCCAACCCAAGGATCAAACCCAAGTCTCCCGCATTGTAGGCAGATTGTTTATCATCTGAGCCACTAGGGAAGCCCTCTGAGCAATGGTATGTAAAAAGATACTGTATGCTTTTATCTTTCTCAAAGAAATCCTGATCAGCTTTCTTAGTTAATAAAGTAGTTGTTTTTAGTTTCTCAGAGCAATATATTCCTCACTTATAAATTTATGAAAGACAAGGAATGATTTATTCAAAGCATTCATTTTTTTTTACTTAATCACTTATTTATTGCTCAAATATTTATTGAGCATATATTATGGTTCTTCCTAAATCTAATTTGGTCAATACCAAACTGTCTTACCATTAATTAGTTTAAAGGATGGTAAAATTAGTTTAAAGCATGGTAAAACCATTCATGTGTGTCATTCATAACAGGCTTACTTTGTTACCATGGATTCCTATAGGGGTATACATGGTACAGGGCTTCAGGTTAATCACTGTGAACTTACTTAGGACATCATATAGTTGTGTTGAGTAGTTGGTTGTTTTATTAAATTTTATAGACACTAAGACCACTTGTATATTAAGGGAAAAAGCCTATCACAAATGCTAACTGGGGATTGTCTGATCTGTAAACGTTGAACAAACACAGTATTTGAATATGACACAATATAAAGGAACCACAGGACATCTCCTGTTAAAGTTAGCATTGGTTAGAATCTCATTTAAATATTATTTCCATGTTTTACTTCCATAAACTAGGGAGAATGTGGATTTGGGGGAAAAATGAGATAGCAGAACAATTCATTTTAAATTAAAAAATCAGATATAATAAAAAATATTACCAAATTCGAGTAACTTGTATATATGAAAAGCTGATGTGATTCAATAGTATAAGTTATATATAGTGTCTAGATAAAGGATGTTGGGCAAATATTTTCTGTAGCCCTAGAGTGAGAGTGGGGTGAGTAGGGATGAGTAGGGAAGAAAGAAACAAATGAAAGAAAGAGAATGAAATTTGTTTTGTACTTGAGCATTTGGCTAGCTATATCTAAAATGTTCTTCTCCCAAAGAATCTCTAAATAAGAACAAGTTTAAGCAACTTGTAGAAAGTCCTTCCCTAAACCCTTAATCATCACCATACAGGGCATTACTATTCTAGAGGTCATTCCAAACTATTCACATGAAACCCAGAGATCTGACTTACTGGCCTTAAAAAAATAGTTGCTCTATTTTTATTGAATGTGAACTATGTGCCAGGCATTTTCCTAAGATTTACATTCTAACATCACATCAACACTATGAAATAGTTATCATTAAACCTGTTTACCAGTGGATTAGCTCTAACATGAGAGTTCAAGCACTTTTGCAGTGGTGCAGTGGTAAAAATTCCTCCTTCAATGCAAGAGACCCAGGTTCGATCTCTGGGTTAGGAAGATCCCCTGAAGAAGGAAATGGCAACCCACTCCAGTATTCCTGCCTGGCAAATCCCAGGCAAGAAGAGCCTGCAGGAGAGAGGAGCCTGCAAGCTACAGTCCATGGGGTTGCAAAGAGTAGGACACGACTGAAGCAACTTAGCACACAGTACCAGGAGCTGAAGAGTCCAAATTGAAAGCCACTGAACACCATCCATTTGCACTGTTCACAGCAGAACTTGGGGCTTATACAAGTGTGGGAGCTTCTGGGTTACATCAAGAAGGCAGGCAGTGTTTACACACTTTGCCACATCACACATGTAGGTCATTGCTGCTGCTGCTGCTGCTGCTAAGTCGCATCAGTTGTGTCCAACTCTGTGAAACCCCATAGACGGCAGCCCTCCAGGCTCCTCTGTCCCTGGGATTCTCCAGGCAAGAATACTGGAGTGGGTTGCCGTTTCCTTCTCCAATGCATGCTAAGTCGCTTCAGTAGTGTCTGACTCTGTGCAACCCCATGGACAGTGGCCCACCAGGCTCCTGTATCCATGGCATTCTCTAGGCAAGAATACTGGAGTGGGTTGCCATTTCCTTCTCCACATAGGTCATTAGAATGTCACAATCCAATTGTTTTTGAAACTAGAATTACTAGAAAATAAACTTGTACTGACCAGCTGAAGTTTGAGTCACTATTCAAGTTCTATAGCCTTTTCTTAGGATGAGTAGGCAGCTGATAAAGTTACTTGCAAGTGCTAAAAGCACTAAGCACGGAGAATTTCAATTATTCTGACCCAATAGTGGCTAACAACGGTTGAATCATTAAGAAGGGATTTATGTACCTGTAAGTAATACAATACTGTTTTCTCTCTGAGATTTAGGTCTCTAAGGCAAATTCCAACTTAGTCATACAAAATAAATGAGGTAAATAAGACTGAATTGAGTAAAAGTGTTGTCCATAGTTTCAAATATTCAAGAACTTGAAATGTCTAAGAAGGTATATTTGAAATTAATGGTGCATAAGGATGAAAGTTTTAAATGTCAGTCTTGCAAAGAATGTGAGTAGGATGAGAAAATGGAAGTTTATTTGACTTTAGCAATATACTACTTTAAAGTGGTTTTGGTCTTGCTAAATAATCTTTTCCTTTCATGGAAAATATATTAAGTCATTATTAGTCTTTTTATAAAAAAAACTTTTTTGTGGGTGGTAGGCAAGGTGGAGGTCTGAGGAAAGAATTAAAAAACTAGATTGATTGCAGCAAATATGCATTGTATTGCTTCATCCACTGCAGCCATGAAATTAAAGAATGCTTACTCCTTAGAAGAAAGGTTATGACCAACCTAGATAGCATATTGAAAAGCAGAGACATTACTTTGCCAACAAAGGTCCGTCTAGTCAAGGCTATGGTTTTTCCAGTGGTCATGTATGAATGTGAGAGTTGGACTGTGAAGAAAGCTGAGCTCCGAAGAATTGATGCTTTTGAACTGTGGTGTTGGAGAAGACTCTTGGGAGTCCCTTGGACTGCAAGGAGATCCAACCAGTCCATTCTGAAGGAGATCAGCCCTGGGATTTCTTTGGAAGGACTGATGCTAAAGCTGAAACTCCAGTACTTTGGCCACCTCATACAAAGAGTTGACTCATTGGAAAAGACTCTGATGCTGGAAGGGATTGGAGGCAGGAGGAAAAGGGGACAACAGAGGATGAGATGGCTGGATGGCATCACAGACTCGATGGACGTGAGTTTGAGTGAACTCCGGGAGATGGTGATGGACAGGGAGGCCTGGCGTGCTGCGATTTATGGGGATGCAAAGAGTTGGACGCGATTGAGCGACTGAATTGAACTGAACTGAACTAGGTTATTCTGGCTATAGAAATGTGCTCAGACCTGAACCCTTCCAAAATGCTTGAATACATTTAAATAGAGTCTCACTATGCATTTTCTTTCCATGTCTTTATTAATTCCTCTCACCATGTTCTTCTACTTTCCTGATATATTTCATTTGTCTTTTTCTCTTTTATTCCTTCCATGCCATCCCTTCCCAAAGGTCTTTTATCCCCCAGTATGAAGTCAGAATCATTTAGACCTCTGGAAAAGAACACTAGTTTTCTATAGTGTAACACTTGAGTCTCACAGAGCAAAAGTGGGTGAATAATACTGCGGGCTTGAAGCCCAAGCTAAATTCTCAGTATTTCCTAGTTCAGGCTGTTATGCCTCTCATGCAAAAAAGATGCCATCTGCTGCCACATCCAAATTTTTATAGGCATGTGGAGTTCCTCAAAGTTCTTGAGTAATTTTTTTTTTTTTTTTAGGTTCCGACTTATTCTATTAAGCACCTGTGTCTTGCGGTGCAAGCCCCATGTTATCTGATTGGAGATACAGTCACTCATTGATGTGGGGATATTCCCAGAAGTCTTGTGCCCTCTTATATCTGTGTTCATGTTTAAATTTGTGAGTTTTTGTATATATTTCTGAATTCAAGCTTTGATGTATATTTTTAAATTGGAAACTGTTAGAATTCAGAGTGTTTCATATGACAACTAAATTGTCTAAAGTCATTCTTCTACAATTGCACTATAACAGTTACTAAACACACACACACACACAATTTTCTATTGGACATATGGCCCTTTGCTTTGAATTGATCTGTCTTCCCTTTAGGACAAAATACCACATCCTTACAGTATTTCTCAGGTCAGTAACCCAATGAAATGAAATAATTCTTGCTAAAGTGCTAGAGGTTTACTTATTTTTAAAGAATGCTGGTATTTTAAAAGCAGCTTTTGTATAGCTGCACCATGTTTGAAAAATGTTTTCAGGCAAAAATATACACTATACAGCAGATATTTGGGAGTAGTTGTGTTGATGTTCAGTCACAATGTTGTGTGCAACTCTTTGTGACCCCATGGATGGCACCACATAGGCTCCTCTTTGGGGGTAGGGGATCCTCATATACTACACTATCTTGTAATGCCATGTGTTAAAAATAATTTCTCTATAAACTAGCACTCTAGCACTCTCTATATTTTTCAGTTGCTTGGCCTAGAGAAGATAATACAATGAGATGGGAAACCCGTCAAGACCCTTGGGATTCGAGAGGACTGGGATCCATTATCTATTTTGCCACTAACTAGTTTGACATTGTCAGTATATCACTTAAACTGACTCAGTTTTAACTTCTCAATGTGGAAACTGAGTTGTTTGGCATTAAATATATGATTCTATAATGTTGTCAGAACTGAGTTTATCTGGTATTTGTAGTGTGAAAAAACAGAATGGGAGAGAAAATACATATTCGGAGGGGAGCCACTTCTATCAGAGAAATGAGAATTAAGCTACTTTTACAAAAGGAAGACAAGTCAAAGTGTATATACTTTCACAGAACTCACGAATTACAAACACATACATTGTAATTTGTTAAATAGTTTGGATTAATAGGAACTTTGAGAATGAAGCTTCAGTAATCCAATCTTTACTGTTCCTCAATCTAATTTGATATTGCCCCCGAGTCAATCCATTTCCTAACAAAGATGGGCCTTAAAGTAATATACCAGTTAATTTTGCAGGGTAAACAGTTTTACAGCTCACAAAAAAGTGTCATATTTAAAGACATTTAGTTGTGATTATTCGGACCAGAGGCATAATACTTTACAACAATTTGTCAGTTTCATCTGCTTCATTCCAGTTGAAATTTTGAAGCAAGGAAATGCTTAAATAAATACCTGAGAAAATTCAAGTTAATCAATACTAGGTCATTGTGAGCATACAAAGCCTCCTTCTGCCCTCTAACACCTGAATACAACCCATCCAACATTTGAAACAAAGGAAAAGGTGCTGGAATCTAGACAAGCTTCACTATTCACTTCAAAAATATGATCTTTTCAAATAAAACATGACTTGGTCTAGATACCACATTCACAAAAGAAAAAAGCAACCAAAAAAAAAAAAAAAGGCAGCACTGAGATTTTAATTTATCCCTATGGGAAAGACTTCAGTGTGGAAAATCAGGCAGGAGCTGATTCTGTTTATCGACTACCTGCAGAGTCTTCTCAGACCTGAAGAAATATTTTTGACAAAATTCTTTATGGGAGGATGAGGAACAGATTCTAATCTTTTTCAGTGCATGGGCAAGACTGAGTGAGAAACTGTATTCAAACTGGATGAGAAAATTAAACTGTTCAGGGCTATCACTGTCAATATGACAACTTCTGGCAGAGAATTCAACTTCAAAGATGGATTCTTGACTTTAACGAACTAAGATCTTGAGATAAAGAGAAGAAACTGGCAATACCTCATTTCCCAGTTCTAACTCTTTTCAAAGTCCATCCTAGGCTAACTTATAAATCAATTTCCTCTGACCCTCCTCCATCTTTCCCTTCTAGTTTTTCTTATGGAATTATTTATGTTACTTAGTTTTGTTCTTTCTGATATGTTACTCAAAATACTTGGAGGAGGGGATGGCAACCCACTCTAGCATTCTTGCCTGGAGAATCCCATGGACAGGGAAGCCTGGCTGACTACAGTCTAAGGGGTTGCAAAGAGTCAGACACAACTGAGGGACTAACAAACACACATACACACACACACTCTAAATACTACCACAGTCTTAGTCTACCCAAGAGTACTGTTATTCTAATAGATTTTGAAAGATCTCCAGCAAGGTTAAGAAAGATGTTTGTGTGTGCTTGATTCCAGATACTATAGTAGGTATCATGCATAATTTTTAATATTCTCATTAAAATCTAAAAGAATTTATTTCCATTTTCAAAATAAGAGAACTGAGACATAGAAAAGTTTAGCCTCCTTCTCCCCAGTACACAACC
This sequence comes from Capra hircus, assembly GCF_001704415.2. Taxonomy (NCBI): domain Eukaryota; kingdom Metazoa; phylum Chordata; class Mammalia; order Artiodactyla; family Bovidae; genus Capra; species Capra hircus. The sequence continues at coordinate 24,163,903 of NC_030814.1, forward strand.
TGAAAATGTTGAAGTTGGAATAGGAGTCAGTGTCTAAAACCCCACCTCTTGTATTGTGCTTTCTCCCCTTTTTGTTGTACTTCACCTCAGAACTTTCTGCTTCTTCTGTCTACTAGGTCAAGCCAACTTTCTGCAACTCAAGACTGAACATCCATCCCTCCCATCCATTACTTGGGGCTCAAGTAGAGGATGAAAGTACATGAAGGCAAATAAGTACACAGCATTATTCCATAGCTCAGGGATCTACAATATTTTCTATCTCTAATGGTATCAGTTCTAAATTCTGAGGACTAGATGGGGGAAGTGTGGAAAGAATAACAGATTTTACTTTCTTGGGCTCCAAAATCACTGGATGGTGACTGCAGCCACAAAAGTAAAAGGCGTTTCCTTGAAAGAAAAGCTATGACAAACCTAGACAGTGTATTGAAAAGCAGAGACATCACTTTGCCAACAAAGGTCCATATAGTCAAAGCTATGGTTTTTCCAGTAGTCATTTATGGATGTGAGAGTTGGCTCATAAAAAAGGCTGAATGCTGAAGAATTGAGGCTTTCCAATTATGGTGCTGGAGAAGACTCTTGAGAGTCCTTGGACAGCAAGGAGATCAAACCAGTGAATCTCAAAGGAAATCAATCCTGAAATTCATTGGAAGGACTGATGCTGAAGCTCTAATAGTTTGACCACCTGATGTGAAGAGCCAACTCATTGGAAAAGACCCTGTCACTGGGAAAGATTGAGGGCAGAAGAAGGGGGTGACAGAGAATGAGACGGCGGATGGCATTATCAGCTCAACGGACATTCATTTGAGTAAACTCCAGGAGATAGTGAAGGACAGGGAAGCCTGGCATGCTGTCCTTCATGGGGTTGCAAAGAAACATGAATTAGTGACTGAATGGCAACAGATAGCTCAAGGTTCTACAACACTTTCTACTTCTTGTGGTATCGATTCTAAATTCTGTAACTGCTTCAAGTTTCAAGACCTCTAACCTGGTTTCACTTATTTACCCAACTACTTGGACTCCCAATTGGGGCCAGTTTCTTCACATTCCTCTACTTCTAATAGCATGATTATTAGCATACTCAAAAATCCTATTACTCTCCTTCTTTAAAATTCTTTTCCTTCTGTTTCCACTTTCATTTACTCAAGTTCCACTCAATCTTTGAGACCAACTGTACCTCCAATCCTTCTTAAATCTTTGCCAACTCTTCTAGATTATGCTGACTTGCCTTTTCTTTGTCCTTCTGGGAAAGTCCTTGGAAAATATGCTATTTACTTTTCTAAATTGTTTCATGTGTTTTATCTTGCCAATTAGATAGTAAGTGAGAAGTGAATAAAATGCTACATCATTTGTTTTCAATAAATACTGGTTGAGTTATTCAAGACTGAGATATCTTTGAGATACCATGGAGTGAAAGATGACAACTATCCTCCTCACCACCAGAAAAAAATCATTCTAAAAACAAAAACAAAAAACAAAAACAAAAACAAACAAACAAACAAAAAATCATTCTACAGCCAAAGTCATCTTCACTGTAAATGTGTTAGGGTCAGGATGTGATTTTTCAATAAGCCTTTCTCAGCCAAGTTATAGGACTTTGTGTTTGCCAAGGGTGAAGCCTATAGGAAATTCTGGGATTTATTTTCACTATGAGGGCAGTTGGCCGAATTTTTATAGTATTAACTCCAGCAATTTTTAGAAGAAATTGAAAATTTATTGATTATATCTAAGTCATATATTACTATTTCTTAGGTTTAGAAACTTGATGTCAAGAAAGAAGAAAACCTCTTTTAAAAAGAGTAGTATATACTGTAGAGAGAAGCCTTGTTGACTTTTTCACTGTGTTCCTGTATATACTTAGTGAATGTATCACTTCAGAAGATACTCCAAAGAGCAACTTGTTAATATAAGCCTGGAACTTTGCAGAGCTAGCAGAGAGTCTGCAGCTGAATATCCTTCTTTAGAACAGAGCCTAATTGAAGAGCTGCAATGAGTCACTACTTTAAGTCTGGCTCAGATTTGTATAATGAGCACAAACTCATAGAGAAAGATATTTCTGATCTATTGGCAAGACTCTCTTCATATTTTAAGTTCACCTCAGTTAAACACAATCTGACTGCTGGAAGCTTCCAGCCCACAACTTTTTGGATATTTCACCCCAGCCACTATATCTTGGATCTGTCTATTCTCCCTGCTCTATGTGGACACTCTAGGGTGAAGGAGAACTGGGACAAATTCTGTCTCTTCTTTCCATTCTAACATTCTCCACTTTACCCATAAAGATGACAAGTGTAAGAGGTATAGATCCCTTTGGGTTTTAGAACCTGAGCTTTCTCTTAACCCTTTACCAACATAAACTCTCTAGTCTCTGTAACTTCTTAACTTTGCAAAGGCTGTTAGCGGTGCCACCATGCAGAATGCCTACTGCTGGAAAAGTGTGTAGGTCCTTAATGAACAGTGGCTACAATCATTTTCAAATCTTTTGTCTCTCCCTCAGTGATTCTAGCAATACTGGGCACACAACAGGCACGTGGCACTGTTGGTTTAAGCTGACATTATGCTTAGTATTCTGGAAGAAAACTTCTCTTTAAGATATTACTTTAGAGAAGACATCTCGTATTTACCCAACTTTGGCAGAAAAACTTCAAATGGCTGCTAAAACCATCTCACATATGTCTGTAAACCCCAGTTTCTTTGGGTTACAATATCTGTTAATACCTGAAGAGTAGATAAAATTTAATGACTTTGTCTAAACTATGTTAAATCAACAATAACACTTTTACAGTTAGGGATCAAGTTAATATTCTTGTGGTTATTCAATTTATGTTGTGAAAGTTCAATGGAGATGTCTTTGACAATAAGTTATCCTTGCCAAGAAGCACTGAGGCAGAATAGCAAGACAATACTTGAAATTCTATGTTAGTTCTCTCAGCTTACATTCTGTTAGCTGTGGATATTTCTCTTTTTTCCCCCCAAAAATCTAATATATTTTGGTCAAAAAATTGGCTGCTCAGTTTTAAAGAGATATTAGATAAAATGACAATGTTTAGATGAATAGGGATATCAGTCTCTTTGAGGCTGGGTTTACCTTTCTACTTCCTAAAATAAGAAAGAGTATCGAGGAAATTCCGATATGTCATTTTGATATGATATGTTCAAATAAACAGACTCCAGTGTCCTGTGGCAAGTTGTAGCCAGGAGCCTACCTGACACTTGTGAGTGAGGGTCATCAGAGCAAGTTGGAACTGTCTCAACTGCTATGTTTTATTTTCTCTTTGAATCAGATGAGTTGTTTTACCCTCTGCTCTGTTCCACAAAAAGAAACTGCCAAAATCCCCTTTACATGTTATTTCACTAAAGGGCTTCTCTCATTGTTTAGTTGGTAAAGACTGCCTGCAATGCAGGAGACCTGGGTTCAATCCCTGGGTCAGGAAGATCCACTGGAGAAGGAAATGGCAAACCACTCCAATATTCTTGCCTGCAGAACCCCCATGGACAGAGGTGCCAGGTGGGCTACAGTCCTTGGGGTTGCAAAGAGTTGGACATGACTGAGTGATTAAGCATATATTCCACCAAAAGTCTTCAGAAAAGCCTGGATTAAAATGAAGATGGTAATGTTATAACTTCCTTCTGATTTCCAATATTCTCATATGTTTACATCACTGACTTTGAACCATAACAGTGACACAGTATCACCTCAACCGCAGTCTTGATTCAAGCTCGGCACCTAATATCTGACTTGCTCTCAAAATGGGAGAGAACATCACAGCGAGAATACAGCATGGGAAGGAGAGAATCAAAATGTCTTTGCCTTGAGTCTAAAGGATTCTGAAAGGTTGATGTATCAATGAACTTTCAAATTTACAAGTTTTATTTCAAGATTCTTGATTAATTTTCTCCACTACCCTTATGTGTCTCATTCAAAGGAGATTCGAAAGAATGCATGAAGGGTGTGGCTATCACCTTTGGCAATCCACCTTGCTCTTTCAATTCTTCTCCAAGAGGCCTTCTAATAACCACCTTCTCTAAATTGGTAGTGGAACAACATGCCATCTTGAGAAAATACTTCCTTGTGTTCTGAACATTTTAGACATTGGTAGATACTACAAGGCACTATTGGTTAGCCTAAAACTTGACTAGTGTACTTTATAGACACTTAAAATTTTTGTTACTATTCTTAATAAAAAGTTGTTATTTTAAAATGAAAGCCACACATTCATAGAGCTTGCAAAATGTAAGTATTATACCAATGAGCACTCATTATTGATAACATAGCCAATCTGCTCTCTGGGTGGGTTAAATTTTTCCTATTTATTATTACCAGGAAATGTGCCACTCATTCCTTAACTTGAAGAGGAAGTCAGTTTACCTCTTTCACTCTTATTTCCAAGACATAGGTCACAGTAGGATTGGATTAAATTTGAAGCCATAAGTTTTGTCAAACTTTATTTTCAAATACCCACCAAACAGAACACCTAAAATTAAATTCTAAGTGGCATGTATGGAGGAGGAGTAAGTTTTCTTACTTGGCATAGTTAAGGTCCAAGAATCATTTCTTATAGTAGTTTTCCAAAGCTCTAAATGAATATGTCCACTCTTTGGATCTTCCCTTTTAGTTAAATATATGACTGTTATTAAAAACAGATTCTAATCCTTATACCTTTATTACTTATATGTCTACATGAAGCAGTTGATAGATGAGTCTATATACTGTCTTCATAAAATCCTTTCTGAGAACATTTTTATTGAATTTCAAAATGCTATAACACTAGAACAGATCTTTGAAGTAAAAATTTATTAATGTAACAATTTTCTGCATTATAGAACTAAAAAAAGGTTTTATTTTAATCCAGTTTATTTCCAAATTAACATCAATGTACAACTTAGCAGCAGCAGCATAAAGGTGCTAAATGTTTAGACGTACCCAAGATTAAATGAATTTTTAACAATCTGTATTTCTTTGTATGCAACATGCTACTTACAGTCTTTTATTGATTATTTTTTCAGTTTTTTCCCATTTATGCCCTTTTGCATTAGCATTACTGTTTTCTATAACAGTCTAAATTAAAATTTTAATTTCATATTTAGGTACAGCTGATTTACAGTATTAGGTTAGTTTCAGGTGTACAGCAAAGTGATTCAGTTCAGTTCAGTTCAGTCTCTCAGTTGTGTCCAACTCTTTGCGATCCCATGAATCGCAGCACGCCAGGCCTCCCCGTCCATCACCAACTCCTGGAGTTCACTCAGACTCACGTCCATCGAGTCTGTGATACCATCCAGCCATCTCATCCTGGGTCGTCCCCTTCTCCTCCTGCCCCCAATCCCTCCCAGCATCAGAGTCTTTTCCAATGAGTCAACTCTTCGCATGAGGTGGCCAAAGTACTGGAGCTTCAGCTTTAGCATCATTCATTCCAAAGAACACCCAGGGTTGATCTCCTTCAGAATGGACTGGTTGGATCTCCTTGTAGTCCAAGGGACTCTCAAGAGTCTTCTCCAACACCACAGTTTAAAAGCATCAATTCTTCGGCACTCAGCCTTCTTCACAGTCCAACTCTCACGTCCATACATGACCACAGGAAAAACCATAGCCTTGACTAGATGGACCTTTGTTGGCAAAGTAATGTCTCTGCTTTTGAATATACTATCTAGGTTGGTCATAACTTTTCTTCCAAGGAGTAAGCATTTTTTAATTTCATGGCTGCAGTCACCATCTGCAGTGATCTTGGAGCCCCAAAAAATAAAGTCTGACACTGTTTCTACTGTTTCCCCATCTATTTCACATGAAGTGATGGGACCAGATGCCACAATCTTCCTTTATCTGAATGGTGAGCTTTAAGCCAACTTTTTCACTCTCCTCTTTCACTTTCATCAAGAGGCTTTTTAGCTCCTCTTCACTTTCTGCCATCAGTTATATATATATCCATTCTTTCTCCAAATCTTTTAATGGCTAAATCTTTGGTCTATAATTTGTATTACAGAGGGTCTTTTTAAAATTAGACCACATTCATTTCAGTGGGATCTCAATGTGTAACTTCTTTGATAATGTATGACTTTCAATAGAAGGCAGTGCTAAATCACATTATATCCAAGCAAAGCCTCAGTTACTAAAATATATTGAAGACCTCATAATATTCCTATTTTTCCTTAAAAGCAATCCCATAACACAGACTTTTCTTTACAGAACATCCTCTGAACTTTGTAACCAAGAATATGTGATTTAATACTTAAACATTGGATAGAGAGCAAATTTGATTTTCCTTTCAGTGGTAGATGAGAGAAAAGCCACAGAGCGTGAACAAATATCTGAATGCACAGTGTGCTTGTGTGGGGCAAGGACATCTCAGAAGGCATTTTAATGAGGCTGAGGAATAAGGAAAATATGGGCTAGTGACATCTGATAAAGTGACTAATGTTCTTTTTTCATACAAGTTTGGAATCTTTATATATATGTATTGACCATCCAAAGGTAGAGCCAGTAAGTTCCAATTTCCCTCAGGGTTACTTTTCAATAACTAAAAATGTCTTTCTGACCTTTGATGCTTAAATTGGTATGACTTTTTTTTAATATTAAAGTGTTTTATTATAAATCTGAAGAAAAAGGTCTCCCGAAGTCTGTCCTCCATGCTTGTGGTCACATGTTCCTTGCATATTAGTAGGCAGAAGAACCAAATGCACAACACCAGGATAAACTATAGTTGCGTCTGTGCCTACTCATGCTATGTCTTAGTCTATCCAGGCTGTTTTAACATTATCCTAGACTGGGTGACTATAAACAAACATATGCCCCTGGGCACTGATTTTATAAGGCACAAATTGTACTAATGAGGGCTTTGTCCACATGATCTAATCAGTTCCCAGAAGCCCTACCTTCAAATACCATCACACTGAGAGTTAGGATTTAACAAATTTGAGAGTGACACCAACAGTCTATAGCATGATAATAATTCTAAGGACCCAGAAATTTGTCTGTTTAATATTAAGATGGATCTAGCAGCATATACCAGAGAAAGCAATGGAACCCCACTCCAGTACTCTTGCCTGGAAAATCCCATGGGCGGAGGAGCCTGCAGTGCATGGGGTTGCACAGAGTCAGACACAACTGAAGCAACTTAGCAGCAGCAGCATATACAGTTTTTTTTTTTTTTAATTCTGTCATCAGATAAGGTATATAAAGCAGACAACTCTGAGAGAGGAAAATGGTGACCTATTCATACTGTGGTAAAAATGGCTAAAGCACATCCCTTGCAGAAAGTAGGTCTTTTTTTTAACTTTTTATTTTATATTTGAATATAGCTGATTACACTGTTGTAGTAGTTTCAAGAGGGCTTCTCTCGTGGCTCAGTGGTAAAGAATCTGCCTGCCTATAGTCATGTATGGATGTGAGAGTTGGACCATAAAGAAAGCTGAGCGCCAAAGAATCAATGCTTTTGAACTGTGGTGTTGGAGAAGACTCTTGAGAGTCCCTTGGACTGCAAGGAGATCCAAGAAGTCCATCCTAAAGGAAATCAGTCCTGGGTGTTCATTGGAAGGACTGATGTTGAAGCCGAAACTCCAATACTTTGGCCACCTGATGCAAAGAGCTGACTCATTGGAAAAGACCCTGATGCTGGAAAAGATTGAGGGCAGGAGGAGAAGGGGACGACAGAGAATTAGATGGTTGGATGGCATCACCGACTCAATGGACATGAGTTTGGGTGAACTCCGGGAGTCGGTGATGGACGAGGATGCCTGGAGTGCTGTGGTTCATGGGGTCGCAAAGAGTCAGACATGACTAAGCGACTGAACTGAACTGAACTGATGCAGAAGATGTGGGTTTGATACCTGGGTCAGGAAGATCTCTTGGAGAAGGCAATGGCACCCACTCCAGAATTCTTGCCTGAGAAATCTCATGGTCAGAGGAACATGGTGGGGTACAGTCCACAGGGCTGCAAAAGAGCTGGACACAACTGAGTGACTAAATGACTCAACAGTTTTAGGTGGACAGTAAACACCTCAGTCATACATATACAGGTATCCTTTCTCCCCGCAAATTCCTTCCTATTCAGGCTACCACATAACAGTGAGTAGAATTTCCTGTGCTATATAGCAGGACCTTGTTGATTATCTATTTTAAATACAGCAGTGTGCACATGCTGATCCCAAACTCCCTAACTATCCTTTTCTTCCATTGTTCCCTGTTGGCAGTCATAATCCAGAAGGTAGGCTTTGCAATGGACAGAGCTTGAGGGTGAGTGCTTGAAGAGATGCAGTGATCCCATAAACAGGAGGGACAAAAGATAGAAAAGGGTATTGGATATAACATTTAAGTGGCACAAACAGGTTTAAACACAGCATAAATGTTATAGTCAGTACCTCTGGCTTTTCTAGAGCTGGCAAAACTCTATCTTCTAAGAGATGCATATAAGGAATAATGAATATCTTGAATTAAATGCTTTTTGAAGACTGTTTGGAATTAGCCACCCATGAGGTCACAAAAGCAAAAGCAAAGTTTCTGTTCTATCCTCCTATCTTGAGAATTTCAAAATCCTCTTAGGAGAGACCTGAGTGACTCATGTGAGTCAAAATAAATAACAGAAGATAATATTAGGTGACTTTGTTCTATGCCTGAGACAGAGTTATTAGCTTTCTGCCTCCATTAACTCTTGCTGAACTGCCTTGAATTAGTAATCATATACAGTGGTCCATAATTGCTAATCAAATAAAATGTATTTGGAAGGAAATAAGAGGTGTGGATATTTTTAAGCTGTTTCTCAGTTGCCTAATTTTCCCAGTGACCTATTTGTGAGTGAAATGTGAATATGCTATAAATAAATTATGAGGTGAAAACCCTCATAACTTCTGATGACTTTGGATATCAGTGTTGGCTACATTAAAAATTGTCAGTACTTCAAAAGGCTATTAAATATCTAAACATGTAAGCAGTACTTGTTTCATGACTTGCAAAAACATATCCACTAAGATTTTTAGGTAAATACATGCCGCTTAGAAGTGAAATATAGATGCCTCATCTATTTTACATAACACATTAGTAATCTTTTCAAAATATACCCAATGTTAAAGCTACAGTTTTTTTTTCTCTTTTCTAAAAGTAACAATACAACTGAATTTTTATTTAAACTGACTCTTACTGGTTAAAAATGGCCCAAACTTACTATATTTAAAAATTTGGTGGGATTATTTCTCAAACCTTCATGTTAGCACTTAATATCACTATGCTCATTAAAAACTACTATCCTCTTGGCTTCCAGATTAGCCAATAATAGTCATAATCACAATGTATAAAAATTATATGGGACAATGTACTAATTGTACATTTTTAACCATGTATGTTCATAACAGTATTTGAAGTAGATACTGTTTCTATGCTATTTAATAGACCAGGATATTGTATTTCAGTTTAAGAGCTGACTAACAGGAATTGGGGAAGTCTGGTGGGCTGCCGTCTATGGGGTCACACAGAGTCGGACATGACTGAAGCGACTTAGCAGCAGTAGCAGCAACATGATTCAACAGCTAAGTGGTACACAACTTAACATTCTTTCTGTTTCTAGAGGTCAAGTTCTTGATTACTTCTTTCTATAATTTCTTTTAATAGCATTGCTACTTTGAATTTTTATTCTTCTCTGCAGCTACTGTTTTTTGTCTTATATTTTCACCATTTTATTAGTGCTCCTCATGGTTTACTGATTTGCTTTATTTTCTCTATTTTGTGTATTTTAGGCAGCACATTAACTCCAGTTCCATATTTCAAGTAGCCTCTTGAATATCCCTAAAGGCTTCCTTGTCATATGAAATTCAATAGAAGACACATTAAGCTATAACACAAAGCTAGACCCAGAGTCAGGAATTCTATGCTATTGTTCTGGATTCATTATTAACTACTTAGTTTTTAAAATGCCACTTAAAATCTATGGATTTCAAACTCTTTGTCTACAAAGGGATGTTAGTTAACTCCATAATTTTTAAAGTTATTTACAATTTTAAATATGTGATTTTTTTCTATCAAATTAAACATACTTCTAAAACATAGTCTGAGTTCCAACTATTCTGTTTTTCCTATGATGATTCCACTTCTGTAGCATCATCTTGGGCTTTGATCCATTCCCTTATCTTATAATTTCTATACAGTTACAAAGTTTCTCTGTCCATGTGTGTTTATTTTGCCTCACAGCGTAAAGTCTCGTTTCTCAGTCTCACAATGGGGGGCTTTGGTAAACAAAATTAACAGATGAGTGACTGTGAACCAAGTTCTGTGATACTACGATATATAAGAAAATATTAGTTTTCCAGGATTGTGAATTCCAGGATTGTCTTTCCAGAAAGACCAAAAATTAACAAAATTACCTTAGTAGGGGTAATAGGCTGTGTGTCTGTACACAAGTGTGGCTGAAGGTTAATTTTTAAAGTTAAAAACAGAAGTAGATGAAGTTGCATTGTTTTTCCTCTAAGCACATGGACCTTTATACACTGACAACAGAGAAATTGAAAACCCAAATGCTGACCTGAGTCTTCCCAAGACACAATGGGAAGAAAAGAGAAGCTCCCTGATCAACTGGGAGTTATAGATTCTATGACTCCAGAAAGTTTGAAACTAGGAGATTGAAATATTTTCAATGCCCTATGGATATACAGCCCTCTTGTTTATGGGGTCCTGTCAGGTATAATAGTAATTCTTCTAGTGAGTGGCCTGTCATTCAGCGGTCAGGCCACCTAGATACATGTAACTCAATTCTTTTAACAGACAATAAAGCCTATTAGACTTTGATATTTCAAACATAGCATTTATACCAAAATTAAAATTTCTATATAACAATGAAGTTGCATCAACAATTGAAGGACTACATATGCAAGGATCCCAGACTATGATTTTTAAAGGAACAGTCTGGAGACCAAAGAAAGTCTCATTACAAAGTGACATTTATTTAGGAAATTTCAGGCACCAGAAAGGAAATTATCAGAACCGCTTACAAAGACAGTCTGTGTGATTTTTCCACAGTGGGTTCAGAAATGTTTGTCCTGATAATTTTACCTTATCAACAGTCGCTTGCATGACTGGAATCACTGTGAAGAAAGTGTTTGAAGATATTGCCAAAAAAAGAAAAAAGCTGTGGCTAAATACCCCAAATGATCATTTTATTGATGATATGCACAACGACTAAGTCATTTGAACCTACAGTTGGGCTTCAGTCAGACAGACATTTAGTAAAGAAACCAACAACAACAAATAATTAAAAAACATGTTTCCTAAAGATATAATTGAAGTTAAAAAATAAATGGAGCTCTTTTTGCTTAAGCAATTATCATGTAATCCTCCCCCACCAATATCAGAAAAAAATCCAAACAAGTCCTTTATTTGTTCATAAAACTAAAATTATTTGGTTCAAGAGTTATAAACTTCTGGCCACATTCCACTCAAGAAAAATCAGGACCTGAAGTGCTAGCAGTGTTACCTAATAATCAAACAACAAACTTTCTTGGCATTAGTGAATTACTACTACACAGCATTAATTTCATGCTTGTCTACTCTAGTAAGCTGTGAATGGTTATAGAAAGTTAGAAAGCATCAAAGAGTTAGAATAGAGTCAAGAAATCTCCTTGGAAAAAGGGAGAAAAAATAAATAATTGAAAGCATTTAATGCAATTAAATAAGATTGCAACAGAGTTTGCAAACATAATTTAGGGACAGAAGACTGTTCAAGTCTATTGCACATGCATAATTCATCTTAAAAAGTGATTGAAACATGACTGGACAAGATGCCTTGATTTAAGTTGAAATTGGAAGGCTTAGGAATGTACTAAAGCCAATTTCTTTCTGGTCATGTTAATTCCCCAACCAAAGCTTGTAAAATTTATTTTACACTAAACTGGTTAAGACTGAGGACCATGGAAAAATACAGCAAGCTACAAACCCGTAATGAATTTGGGGTTTTCTTTTAAAAATTAATTCTTCTTTCCTCATGATTCCACTTGTCTATTCATAATAACCTTTCCTAATTTTTCATTTGGTAGCATTGGTTTAGTCCCTAATGTAGCACTGACTATCCAGGAAGGTTTTATGCTCTAACAAATTGCACCGAGGTGCCAGCAGTCCTTGAAGTCCTTTTCACTCTGTGTCTGCATGTCCCCAGGGTTTGGTTTTGTTTGATGCCCCATGTGTGAAAAGCAGAAGTAGCAGAATGGCATCTATATGTGCATATGGAAATTTTCAGCAGTTGCCATGCTACTTTTGCCATGGAATCATCTGTAGATGATTTTCAAATGTATTGTCTATTCTTCACTAAAATCACTTGTCCTCAGCTCCCCAACAGGACTCCAAGACACACAATTATCTTTATAACTTTATGACATTTATAGAAGCACTTTAAGAATATATTTCATGAAGACAAAAGCACCTGAGGATTGTGTGTGTCCTTTAGCACGCTTGATCTCACACCTATTCTTAATTTCTCACTTCCTTAAAGAAAAAAAGAGGGTGGATTCTGGACATATTATTATAGTTGAATCAAATATGGCAGCCATTTCTGGTGCACACTCATTATCTGAGACAAGTTCAGTTCTGGCCATTGCATATGTATGTTGCATATATATGATCTGAAGAAAGTCACCATAAGCGCTGTTTTGCCTAATTCTCTAAAATGGGTAGAGAAGCTTGGGAAGGAGTGGGGACTACAGAGCCACCAGCCTGCTTTAAGGCCACAGAATTGTCAAATGCCTGGTACTGAACAGCTGTCTGGTGTTTGAACTTTGTGAAAGGGTTTCAGAATAATATTTTTTTAAAAAAATGAAAGATGCCTAGAAGCCCACAGAGTCAGTAAGATGTAACTTTGTCAATATACCTTCTGTGTGATGTTCAGAAGTTCACCAATTTGTTGAAACAATCCAGTAACCATACCAGGACCAAGAAAGTGACTCATTCAAAACGTTCCATATTCATCCTTAAAGGCAGAATTTGTGTATGATAGAAAGAAACATAGAGCCTGGTTAAACATGGAAGGTACCAAGGACAGCCTGAGAAAAAGACTTCTGCTGGGAACAAAGGGTATAGAATATGGGGTTCAAGTATCAGGGTTCCAGAGAGAAACAGGGGATCTGGCAGAGCAAAGGTGCTTCAGGGTTTTTACAAAGACTGTTACTCACAAGTCTCCTGTGAAACCCATAGCAGAGGCATGTGGGCGGCTGGCTGAGCTGAGGTGACAGACAGAGGGTTGAGAGCTGAGCCAGTTTGATCATAACACATTTGTTCTTAGGTTCTGTGTAGTGGCTTTGCTCAAAGAAGTTTTGAATGAGGGTTAACTATTCCCTTTACTGGCTCTCAAATAGAAAAACGCTATATGTCCATATACTCATTAACTATTTTTTATTAGCAAATGAGTTCAAATATAACCTGTTTTGACTCTCTAGGAACTCATCTTGATTTTTAGAAGTTTCAATCATCACCTTGCATAAAAACGTTAACTTGAAGAAAACTTCAAGACTAGGCATAGAATTCTCTCAGCCTTAAAAAGTCAGCCTCAGGCAAACAAAGTCCTCCAATGTTCATCTTGGAATAAAGGACAATTTAGAGATTTAACTTATGCTTTCAAATAAGATAAGAAAGTTCAATTTCCTTGAATTCTTATATCTTATCTATGCATGTGTTAAGATGTTCTTAGCCATATGCCTCAAATGCCTTTAATCTCAACAAAAAATCCCACTTTAATATTTCATGCTATTTAAAAGGCACTATGTTGTTCAATACAAACCTATATCTGACAGTATGCTAATTGCAAAAGCCTTGTTAAATTATGAGAGCAAAAGCATTTGTGGTAGGTACTTCAAGAATGTAAGCTTCTGAATTAGAATTCCAATACCATTTCTTATTTACCTTTATCTAAGTATGACACATATACTGACATATTTTATATCATGTTGCAGATATTTAACAGGTGAGCTGGACAAAAATCATCGAAAAATCACTGTTGACTTTTCCTATATGGCAACCCACTCCAGTGTTCCTGACTGGAGAATCCCAGGGACGGGGAAGCCTGGTGGGCTGCCGTCTACGGGGTCACACAGAGTCAGACACGACTGAAGTGACTTAGCTTAGCTTAGCTGAGCTTAAGCTCTTTAATAAAAACAAACAGAAAAAAAACCTCACCTACAAAAGTTGTCATATTCTTTAGTATCATTTATATAAAGTAGTAGTTGCTTTTTATTGCATAAAACCTGATGGTTTTCTAAAATGCAGAATCTTGAACCTCACCATACAGCTACTAAGTCAGAATTTCTGGGAGTAGAACTTTGGTATTTGCATTGTAAGGGAGAAAAGATGACCACAAATTCTTTGACATTTCTCCCATCAATAGGTGGGGTTTGTGTCTCCTTGCCTTGAAATTGGCCAATGCTGGCTCTGAACAATGAAGCGATGCTATGCCAGTTCCAGGTCTAGCCTTGGTTTCTGGGAGCCCTGGACCATGTGGAAAGGCCCTACAATTGCATGGAGTACAAGAAGAGTCTGGCTGAGCCAGCTTTAGAGTCATACTCCCTTATTTGCCAGGCATGAGGGTAAAGCTGTCTTAGCTTTTCCAAGTGAGACCAGCCACCAGGTAAAAACCAGTGGGTTACCCCGGATGATTATGTTGAGCAGAGGAATCACCCAGACTAGCCCTGCCAGAATTCCTGACCCACAAAATCATAAAGTACAACTAAATAAGTTGTTGGTTTAAGCCTCAAAAAAAAAAAAAAAAAAAAAAAAGTATTGCGAGTTGCGAGTCACAGTGGCTCAGTACAGATTTGTTAAATTAAATATTGAGTGAAAAAGTTATAATTTTGGTAAATGATTCCATAGATAGTAACAATCTCAAGAGTTTGCCTAGGGCACCAACAAAGTGGCCATTGTTCCATAGGATTAAGGGCAAAAATGCAAGCTCTCATCTGAGGCAGCAGATCAAGCCACAAAGCATAGGAACATCTGAAAAAAATAGTGTACATCTGATGTTTTATACAACCAGTTTTTTTCCTATAGTATCTCTTCAAGTGTGGTCCTTAGACCATCATCAGGAACTTGTTAAAAATGCCCTATTCTAAACCCATTAAGGTCAGAAACTCTGGGGATCTGACCTAGGAATCATTTTTACAAGCCCTCTAGGCAATTCTGAAGCATATTCTAATTTGAGAATCACTGCCCTATTTTTTTGATGTAAACATTCTTTTAATATAACTTCCCTGTTTTTCTTTTAAGAAGTATCCTTATTGAAAACTCATTCTACCTCAAGATAACTCTACCTGATCCTTAATTTCCAAAGAAGCTCACTTCCAAATCTCAACACTGAGGAAACAGAAGCAGGAACTTCTGTAAGAGCACTGGAATTAAACACCAACCCAGAGGAAAGAAGAGGTAGTTGATGGAGAGAGACCTGAAAACATAGTCTGAGCCCCTGCTGCTGCTAAGTCGCTTCAGTTGTGTCCAACTCTCTGCAACCCCATGGACTGCAGCCTAAAAGGCTCCTCCATCCATGGGATCTTCCAGGCAAGAGTACTGGAGTGGGATGCCATTGACTTCTCCGAGCCCCTAGACTACGCTATAACTGGAACTAGCACTCCTGTAATATGAGCTAATAAATTCAGTTGTATTAATACTAACTAAGTTTGAGTTGGGTTTTGTTAATTGCAATTGGAAAGTTTGGCTAAAAACAGAATCAATTTAGGGAAAGCTGACTGTAATGATTGAGAGCAAAATATAGGTTGCTGAAGGATTTAAGTCTAGAAAAAGTGTTAAGGCAAGAATACACAGAAGAACTGTACAAAAAAGACCACTTACCTAGAGCCAGACATCCTGGAAAGTGAAGTCAAGTGGGCGTTAGGAAGCATCACTATGAACAAAGCTAGTGGAGGTGATGGAATTCCAGTTGAGCTATTTCAAATCCTGAAAGATGATGCTGTGAAAGTGCTGCACTCAATATACCAGCAAATTTGGAAGACTCAGCAGTGGCCACAGGACTGGAAAAGGTCGTTTTCATTCCAATTCCAAAGAAAAGCAATGCCAAAGAATGCTCAAACTACCGCACAATTGCACTCATCTCACATGCTAGTAAAGTGATGCTCAAAATTCTGCAAGCCAGGCTTCAGCATATGTGAACCATGAACTTCCAGATGTTCAAGCTGGTTTTAGAAAAGGCAGAGGAACCAGAGATCAAATTGCCAACATCCGTTGGATCATCGAAAAAGCAAGAGAGTTCCAGAAAAACATCTATTTCTGCTTTATTGACTATGCCAAAACCTTTGACTGTGTGGATCACAATAAACTACGGAAAATTCTGAAAGAGATGGGAATACCAGATCACCTGACCTGCCTCCTGAGAAACCTGTATGCAGGTCAGGAAGCAACAGTTAGACCTGGACACGGAACAACAGACTGGTTCCAAATAGGAAAAGGAGTATGTCAAGGCTGTATATTGTCACCCTGCTTATTTAACTTCTATGCAGAGTACATCATGAGCAATGCTGGGCTGGAAGAAGCACAAGATGGAATCAAGATTGCCAGCAAAAATATCAGTAACCTCAGATATGCAGATGACACCACCCTTATGGCGAAAAGTGAAGAGGAACTAAAAAGCCTCTTGATAAAAGTGAAAGAGGAGAGTGGAAAAGTTGGCTTAAAGCTCAACATTCAGAAAACGAAGATCATGGCATCCGGTCCCATCACTTCTTGGGAAATAGATGAGGAAACAGTGTCAGACTTTATTTTTGTGTGTGCTCCAAAATCACTGCAGATGGTGATTGCAGCCATGAAATTAAAAGATGCTCACTCCTTGGAAGAAAAGTTATGACCAACCTAGATAGTATATTCAAAAGCAGAGACATTACTTTGCCGACTAAGGTCCGTCTAGTCAAAGCTATGGTTTTTCCAATGGTCATGTATGGATGTGAGAGTTGGACTGTGAAGAAAGCTGAGTGCCAAAGAATTGATGCTTTTGAATTGTGGTGTTAGAGAAGACTCTTGAGAGTCCCTTGGACTGCAAGGAGATCCAATCAGTCCATTCTAAGGGAGATCAGTCCTGGGTGTTCATTGGAAGGAATGATGCTAAAGGTGAAGCTCCAGTACTTTGGCCACCTCATGCGAAGAGTTGACTCATTGGAAAAGACCCTGATGCTGGGAGGGATTGGGGGCAGGAGGAGAAGGGGACGACAGAGGATAAGATGGCTGGATGGCATCACTGACTTGGACATGAGTTTAGGTGAACTCCAGGAGTTGGTGATGGACAGGGAGGCCTGGCGTGCTGCGATTCATGGGGTCGCAAAGAGTCAGACACGACTGAGTGACTGAACTGAACTGAAAGTGTTAAGTGATCAGGCTGAGCAGTTACAGAATAAGAAAGTGTGGGAATGACTTGAAGTTGCAATGATAATTTGAATATATAAGCATTAAGTCAGGCTAAAATGGCCAGAAGAAACTTTTTCTTTCATTGACTGCTGTTATTTTCAGGAATCTGTGTCTTCCCATAAAGCTTGCCTGTGTTTGAATGCAGAGATGCAAAATCCTAATCTGATGAAGAATGTGATTTCTCATTTTTTATGATAAATTCCTCGTGTAGTCATCTCTGGGTCTCCCTTGCTTGTGGGAACATTTGAAATGAATATAATCAATGAAAATAGTTGACTTTTTGGTACAATAAATGCAATTACAATCCAATTACACACAGGCATGGTGGCCTCCACATTCAGAAGCTTATGGTTTTAGCTGTTTGACTGAAGCATACTTCAGCCTATGTAAGGTGGTAACCATACGGCTGCTGAAAATACAAGAGCAAATCTTTTTTTTTTTTTTTTAATATTCCTTAAAATAACAGCAGTCAATGAAAGAAAAAGTTTCTGAAAACATAGTGGCTTCAGTGATGCTCACCAAAAAGAAGTATTTCAATTTCTTTAGGAATATCTCACCGTCTTCACTGAGTAGTTTTGCCTCATCTCAGCAGTACTGTGTTCTGTAACCACTGAGCTAATTGTTACACTGGGTCACTACAAAGAATTTTCTCTCTCAAAATGTGTTTTCCATTTAGCGATTGATAAAGGTTTTATGTAGTTTATTGTTAATAATTTTTAACTACGTGTTTTTATTCAGATAAATTATTTCAGCTATGCTGACTTTTCAAGAAAAAAATACAACAGCTTGAGGAACGTAATAGTTTCTCTTCTGGACCCTTCCAGATGGTACAGAATCCACCTGGGGAAGGGAATGGCTTCCCACTCCTGTATTCTCTCCTAGAGAATTCCGTGGACAGAGTAGCCTGGTAGGCTGAAGTCCATGGGGTCACAAGAGTGGGACACAACTGAGCAACTAACACACACGTTACAGCTTATTGCTTTTAAAGCCTCTTATACTATACAACACTGAGAAGACTTATTGTGCATGCCACAATATTTATGATAATAAAAGCTAATATTTACAGAGCATTTATATGTGCCAGATATTCTACCAGGCATTTTTACAGACATCATCTATATTCATGGAAATCCTGTGAAGTATGTATTATCCTCATTTTATACACAAGGAAATAGCTACTCAGAGACTAGTAAATAGCCCACGCAAGTTGCAAGCTAGGATTTGAACTCTGGCTGTCTGGCCTGAGAGCTCATGCTTTTGACAATATTGCTTAATAAAATTCTATAAACTATATGCTTTTCTGACTGCATAAATTTTTCCTACATAGAAATGTAACTTGACTATAAGCCACCTGAAGAGACTATGATCTGTTTTATTCATTTTTCACTAGTGCCCAATAGTGTAACATAGTATTTGCTACATGCAAGGTAATCAGTAATTATTTATGAACAAACAAATGGTATTAATGGGGTTGTATGCTGATGTCAAATACAGATTGGGATTTTGGAGATAGACTCAAGTATTATTGGATAATTCTAAGGCATTTAGCTTTTGAATTCAAAGGTATGATTTGATATATATTGAAAACTCTATAATATTTCTTTCTTAAATGTGCTTAATAAACTACTCTGGCCATAGACACAGTGAAATCTTATTTATTTCCCTGATAAACTGACCTCTTGGGTACATTAAAGAGTTCAATGAATTGTAACTTGGTCTGAACTTCTATTCATCGTAGAAGTCTTTTCTGTAGCACTCTTCTTGACAGGTAGTCATTTGACCTCTGTGGAACATTTCAAGTAACAGGGAGCTTATTACAGCATAAGGCAATTCACTCCATTTTGAGAAACTTTAATCGTTTAGAAAGTTCTTTCTTGTAGTTGGTTGAAATCGCCTCGCTTGTAACTTCTTTCCATTGTTCTTAGTTTTGTCCTCCAGAGCTACTCAGAGTGACTGCCTGGACAGATGTCTACATGACAGTCCTTCAAATATTTGAGGGCAGTAATCATGTCCCTCTAGGTCTTTCATGCTCCAGGCTAAAAATCCCATTTCCCTCAAACGTTTCTCATGCTGCATGGTTTTAGCATCCTTGTAGCCAGTTTGTCTTTAAAAATCACCCTCTGACAGAAGTGGATTTTCCGTGAAGTGAAGAGCTTCAGGGCTCCACTTGCCTGGGCCTCTTCCACAGCCTCTAGAGGGCACTGAGCTGTGTGTTTACACAGCAAAACTTGCAAAAGTAAGATAGTTAAACCTCAGTAGATTACGGTTGCTCTGACTTTGCAGACTTCTGGTGGAAATGCCAGATAGCTTTGCACTGGCCACAGGCATTTCTGGGTTTGGCTAATTGGGGGTATCTTTCAGTGGGTTTCACATGTGTGTTTGTAGTTATCGCTGTGACCATTAAGCTTTCATTAGCAGTCCCAGAGTAAAAAAGGCTTGCAGGAATCTTTATCTACTGTGTCAATTCCTGACATCCTAACTTGAGTGAACTGAAGACAACCTAGATAGTGAGTATCACTGAAGTTTAAAGGGTATTAAAATTAGTGCATAGGAAATCTTAATGGCTTATACATGAAAGAAACTAAAGAACAGTTTTCCTGAAGTTGACAATGAATTTTGAAGCTGAAAAAATATTTCTAAGTGATATACTAAAAACACATTTCATCCAACCATACTAAGAAGATTGAATTATCTCTTCTCTCTACAAAAATAACTCAAAAAACTTCAGTTTTATAAAGATGTAATCTAAGGCTTTGCAGTCACATTTTTAGAAGTATGTCAACTAATGAAAATATTATGAATTTTGTGATATTTGTGGCACTTATAAGCGTAAGCATCTGTGATTTTTTATTCTAATTAACCATTAATTTTTATATTTAGTTTTGTATTTTTAATTTTTAAACAGGCCCCCCAAATCATATACGCTTTGAGATCTACAAAACCTAAACTCCTGATCTACCCTGCTCTTGCAACTCAGTGACATCTGAAACAGAAATATTACAATGGGACTTCCCTTTGATCTAATACTCTGCTTTTACTGATGCAAGTTAGATTCCATTAGTTTCTCCTGGCCTTCTTGCAACACTGATCACAGAATTGCTGAATAAGAATCTTGGAATTGAATGTATCTCCGAAGGTCATCTAAACTAAACACTCATCCTGTGCTCAAATCCCCAGTTGACACCCTGCCAGGCAGTTTGCCTATGGTTGAATGCTTCTTGAGACAGGAAGCTCATTATGTCCTGTGAAACCTATTACATCTTTAAACAACTCTGGATTTCAGGTTGAGCAATATATCTTGTTGGGTTTGCTATAAAATTAAATGTCTTCCCGTTTTTAAGATGGACTGTCTTCACCTAAATCTCATTTCTTAAACAACTTTATTGAGCTATAATTCACGTACCATACAATTTACTACTTAAGTGTATGATTCAATGTTTTTTTGTTTTTTTTTTTAGTGAAGTCATAGGCTTATGCAACCATCGCTACTATGACTACCAGGTAATTTTTAAGCATTCACTACTATGACTACCGTGTACTCTATGAAAGAATCTGTGTACCTATTTATAATCAATTCCCATTTTTTTCTACCTGTCCCAATAAGCCCTAAACAATTACCAGTCTACTTTCTGACTATACTAACTTGCCTATCCTGAAAATTTCATATAAATGGGAGCCTACAATATGTATGTAGTCTTTTGTGACTAGCTCCTTTAATTCAGCATAATGGATTAAAGTTTCATAGACTATACATTGCTAGCTATTACTATGATCATTAAAAATGGTGATAAATACACTCTGATACTGTCCATTTTAAAAGATTTTAAAGATACCTTAAGATAATCGTTAATTATCTTTGGAAACTAGTCTTAGGGAGAAATATTCCAAAGAATGTTTCCCTTAATCTTCACACAATTTTAGAAAGCAGCAATTAGAAATTAGTTAATAGAAATTAGTTTAGCTTTTTGACACCATTATTTTATCAAATAATTACTTGGCACCTTTGTCTTTTCTGAAATTTTGTAATTATTATCATTATGAACATTGCATTTGCTGCCAAGTGTTCTAGTTCTGGTGGCCTAATCAACTCAGAATGTTTTGTTTTGTGTGATTTTGTTTTAAATGACAATAGGCAAACTTGACCTCACCCATAACTTGACATCTTCCTTTTTCATCTCAGCTGGATGGTACCTGTACCCTAGTCAGATCCCCAAGTCAGACGTTTTAGATTTAAAACTTATTAGGACATTGCAGCAGCCAATTGCAGCCTAACTCGCCAAGATCTAAACAAATTGCCTTAAACACCCAATTTCATAATCTTATGAAAGAAGAAAAGCTCTTCCTTCTGTTGAGTTTGCCTAACTAACTTCCTATTTCTCTGTGTCACCAACTCATTTATTACAATAATGACAATCTCAGTATATGCTTACTCACATTAAACATTTCATGGTTTTAGTAGCTTTGCTGAAAAATCTAACCATTGAGGAAATGGCCACATCAGTGTCTTCCATTACCTCATAGTTTCCAAAATCCTGTCCTCTCATTTTCTCTCAGTATTTTGCTTCTTCAGAATAAAGGATACATTCCTCCATTTTCTCAGGTACACCATGGTTTTTTTTGTTTTTTTTTTTTTTTTTTTTCTCCTAAATCCAACCCCCATTGCTGGCCTTTCTCCTGCAATTAAGCCTCTTAAGGGTATTTGTCCAAATACAGGAAGCTCCCCTAAAGGAAATCTGTAAGTAAAACTTCCTTCCTGCTATGATTACTCATTGCTAGTGCTACCTTCTCTGATGCATCATTCACCAGGAAAAGCTTCGGCAGTAAACATTCAACATTTATAGCAAACCCGGGATCTGACCACTTTTTACCTCTTCCACAGCAACCACTCTAGTTCCGGTCACCAACATGTTCCACATGGATTAGTCCTGTGAGTGGTCGCCCAGATTCCACTCTTGATCCCCTACTGACTACTCCTAACAGGACAGCCAGAGTATCTTGCTTAGCTTTATTTTCATGCAGAGTAAAAGCTGAAGTCCTTTAAAGGGCCTAGAAGACCTAGGACCTCCCTGGCTTCTCCTTCTACTCCTCCAGTTCTTCCTTGGCACACTCCCAACCTCGTGGTGTTTGCACTTCTTAACGATTATTTTGCTTTCTGTTACTTGTTTGGAATGATTTCTCTCCAAGTTGAGGAGTTCCCTAGTCATTTTATTTAAGTGTTCCCTCTTGCCCCATGCTCCTCATCTTTCTTTCCTCTTTCATCTCTAGCAATTTTGACCATTTAATTTACCCTATAACTTGCTTATTTACCCTCCTCCAACACTCACACCCCACCACCATCATGCCCAGAATATAAACTCAATGAGAACAGGTTTGTTTTTAATTGATGTAGTCTCTGAATCTAGGATGATTTGTCACACATAATAGCCAATAAATATTTATTAGATAACAAAAGCAATGAATAAATTACCGACATTCCATGTTTACACTGGGATCTATGTCAGACTCTGCACATCAATCAATGCTCTTTAAAATTTGATTAGGTACATATCTATTCACTCAACTTCTCTAGAGACACACTAGTGAACAGACACTTAACATGTACACATATAAATAAGTGAACATATTTTATAAAATGATATGTGCTTTGAAGGGAAGAAACAGCACAGTGATAGAGAATAAGTTGGAGGATTCAACTTAAATGAATGGCCTGAGAAGGCATTAAACCAGAATGTGCCGAATGTGGAGTTTGCCATGTATGGAGTTCAATTTTCCTGAAGCAGGAAAAGGCATTTGAGGACTAAAATGAATAGTGAGGTGTGCCAATATCATATGGGGACTTATAGACGTCAGTCGCAATTCAGCATTTGCTTGAAGGTGTCTGAGTAAAGCATAAATTTAGAGACAAGAGTATCTTAGGTGATTGTGAATAATTGTTCAAGAAAGATAAGACGATATAACTTTTACAAGGTATCATGAAACAAAGAGCCATACATAGAACATCATTTGGAATAGCAAAAGACAGTCAGATTCTCTTTATTTTCCTGCTACTATTTCCTTAGAGTCTCCAAACATTTCAGTTCAGTTCAGTTCAGTCGCTCAGTCATGTCCGACTGTTTGCGACCCCATGAATCGCAGCAGAGTTAGGATATTTTGGTTTTGATAGGAAAAAGGAAAAAAAAAAAAACCCATGTGTTCTCACATACACATATCAACATGAAGGAATCAAAGAAAAATTCCAAAATAAAGTGTGAAACCTGCTGCACTAGAGTTTTAAGTAATTAATTGCCATTGATATTAAATTTAAGCCACATTTCTTTTATGTGATACCCAAGATTGAAGTGCAAATACAAATAATGCAAATATTTTTTGTAGTTTTTTATTATTAAAAACATCACAAATACTACCAGCAGTACATAATAGAAATTCAGCAGTAGTGAATAAAACATTAATCTGTAGTTCCATAATCAAAGGTAATCAAGTTGTCAAAATCGGCATTGGAGGCCAAAGTAATTTAACATCTTCTATCTACATCTTTCTTGAAAAATTAAAACTATATTTATGTTCTGTCATATAAAGATTCTCTGTCTATAGTGTTAGCTTAATTTCATTGAATTTTCAATGCTCAGAGACTCTAGAATTAAATGTAGAGTTATGTTTAAGTTTTATTAGTCTGTTGAAAAATGAATACTGTAAAAGAAACCAGCAGAATACATGATAGAATTAATACTTAAGCAATTCGGTGTTGCCTAGTGACAATGTGTGTGAGACTTTTGCCTTCTGGAAAATATTTTCAAGGTTGGTGTAAGTCTGAAATGCTTTGTGAAATCACTGAATAGTTTCCTAGACTATAATGGGTACTTCAAAATATCTATAATTTTATTTTTGTGGTTGTTAAAAAAGATTAATAGTTTTAAAAAAAGTCAGATTATATCTTCTTTGTAAAAGCAGTTGTTTGTTGTTTTTTTTTTTTTTCAAAAATTTCTCAGAAGTTCTCCTAAGCCCTCTTACAAATAAGGAGTCCTTTCTGAAATATTCTATCTTAATATACAGAATGCTTGGAAATAACTGAATGTTACTAAAGATATTAAACCAATAAGAAAGTGTTGGCTGAATGAATTTAATGCTCTCCAGCTTTCATTTCTCTCTCTGCCCTTAAAGAAATAGGATTCTCACAATCTCAGCTTCTAACTTACACAGCCTTAGGGAGGAAAATGTATACCTTTTAACTGATTTCTCATCTATATAGTCACTTTCATTCATATATATGTATTATAATTAACACAAATGGACCCATATGATTTCTTTAAAATAGTTTTAGGAAAAATGAGCACACATTTCAAAATCATTCATTGTCACTAATGGTAATGTAATTATCAATAGTTTCCTTGATGTAGTTACTGGTTTCAGTTCCTGTTGAAAACAGGAATGAAACACAGCAATGTCTTTTCTCACATGGAAATAATGTCTAGGAAAGAACTAGATTGTCTAATGAGGTCATAGCAGCCTAGAGCATCTGGGAATCTTTCTGGTGCAAAGTTCAACACAGTCCAGGGAAAGATCAAGTTCTCATTTATTACCATGCACACCCTCAGAATGAACTGAAGGGGGCAATATTTACCAAGAAAATTTAGTAGGGCAGTACTCTGGAAACAGAACATTGTAACATTATTTAAGAAATCATTTTTATTTGCCAGCTGCTAATACCATTACACATAAACACATACACACACACACATACACACCACACAACTAATAAAGGGAAAAAGTTTAAAACCGTGGATTGTAGTTGGGTTGTATTTATAAATTATGATAAGTTGTTTTTATCCAAACTTAAGTACCCTCTACCTGGCTCAAGTTCAGAAAACCATTTGCTTCTCTGTTAAATGCAGTCCATGGACATTCCCTCACGAGGTGGACTTTGGTTGTATTCATACACCAAAAATGATTTTTCCTTATAATTAGGTTAATATGGTAATTGGTAGGATAGATAAATTAGGCTTTGTGGTACCATTCCTTTCAAGAGTTTTTATTTCAGGTTACTTGTAACACTTAGGAAAATTCTTGCAATAAAATCATAAACTTTGCTACAAAAGTATCATCAGTGTATGTCAAAATGATATTTGATGACAAGTATATCAAAGATATTTTATTATTTGGAGAAAATAAATAAATGAACATGAGTGAAAGTGTATATGTATATAACTTCATTCATGTAACACAGTATCCAATAAAATGAAATTATTAGCATGTGCACAGCTGGGATTTTTGGTTGCCCTGCCAGAAGCAAATACAAAAAAACAAAAGCAAAACATCACGGAAATACATAGCTGCTCATTTTCTATGAGTAGTCACCCAACCCTAGTTGGCCTGTTCCAGAAAGTACTGATTGTTCAACTTCTCCTCTATTTCCCCAGATAACTTGAACTGCAGCAAAAATCCCACTTCTTCTATTTAGCTGTTCAGTTTCTTCTCCAGCCTAAGAACCCTCTGGAAGATTTGAGTAAGTAGTATAGTATGGATGAAGTAGTATTTGAAAGATTGAGTTTAGGAAAGTTAATTTTTGAGTTTAGGGAAGTTAATTTTTGAGTTTCATCTTGGGATTTTTTTCAGGATACACTCCATAATATCTTTGTTATGTATATATAAAAGCTTACATAATCAGTTCTATACAAGTGCAATAATATAATATCACCACTACAAAATAAATGAGGTTCAGATTATACATAATATCTCCATAGCATAATTATCCTACTCCAAAAATGATGCTACTGTTCTCATACATGTATGGTTAGAGGACTTCCATGCTATGGATGAATGGATAGTTCAGTTTACTGCTTCCTTTGGGTTTTACAACTCTAATTCTGAGACTCCTGTTCAAAAGTAGCTTTCTTTCTGCATACAGTATCTGCTGTCAAGGCTGCACTTTCTACTGCTCTGGTTGTCCAGCTATCTCTAATGTTGCTACAATAATTATAATAATCAGATTTTCAGTTTTCCCCCATTCAGTATCATAAGTAATAAATTCCCTATAACTATTCCTTTTCAGAAAACATACTGTTTCTGTCTGATTCTCAAAAGAAGTATTACTGTTATTAGGTTGTTACTGATTTCTAAAACAGTAAGAAGGAATTCTCTTGGTTTAGATCTTCATGCCTTTTTTAATGTGATTGATGAAATTGAAGAAGCTCTTCTACAACAGGATGTCAGGTTATAATGACCATCTATGAGCCTTTGGATTTACAGTATCTGCAAACACACAGCAATCCAATAACACAGGCGAAAGAGTACTTTGTTATGGCCACAGAAGAATGTTGAATTATTGCAGATTATTATGATTGTAGTACATCTTTCAGGTGGGTATTTTCATGCAATCACTCCCTCAACAAAATTATAAAGTTCATGAATAATGAGAGCACATCTTTTTCTTTTCACAGAATTATTTGTATTTATTTGTCTTGCATCTCTCTCTATGTGAAACAACTTTTTAAGTAAACTATGAAAACCTAGGAGAGAGGATGATCTGGTAGAAAGGGATCAACAATTTTTAAATTAAATTCATACTGGTAGGTCTTTGGAAGAAAGGAAAAACAGAATTTGTATTTACTGGAGTCAGACCACAGTGAGCTGACTGTTTGAAATTAAGTTTTGAATTATTAATGCTGAAAAATGTTTTCTACAAATGTGGCAGTAGGAAAAAGTGGAAACCAACATAGTAGTCCTTTGTCTAAATATATAATATCTTGGTTATTTAAGACCTTGTCTGTGTACATAAAGAAAACAACCACAAAGTTAAGCACTATAAGTCAAAATAACTATAGTTAGTTCCTGAGAATTGGCATAAAGATACATACTATATTAATATCATTCTCCAAGTTACATATATTGTACACATGGCTCAGACAGTAAAGACTCTGGCCTGCAATGTGGCAGCCCCAGGTTCAATCCCTGGGTTGGGAAGATCTCCTGGAGAAGGAAATGGCAATCCACTCCAGTATTCTTGTCTAGAGAATTCTATAGACAGAGGAGCCTGGCGGGCTACAGTCCATAGGATCACAAAGAGTTGGACACAACTGAGTGATGAACACTTCACTTTCACACATATATACATAAAATTTGACATTTTGAATTGTGTCAGATTTGATGCAGAAATCTAAAACCAACATGAATGAAACCTGTCTAGACTTTCACATGGACTCAGAGTTCCAGGTGAGTTTGTAGTCTACCCTTCTCATCAATCCTCTGAAAGACAGAAGACCCTGAGATCTCCTTTTCACATGCAGTCCTCAGTCCCAAGCTGGACCAGAAACAATCCATTCCCAAGGCAAGTGTGGCTTCATGTCCTGGTTTCTACTCACAGAGTCTTTCCACCTAGACTTAGTGGTGTACATATGAACAAAAGAATGTCAATGAGCTGTCCATTATAGGACGAAAATCAACTCTTGGCTACGGATGAAGACTGAAGTATTTACATGAAAACTAGCTTTCTAAGGACTATGAAGTCATGCTGCTTACACAATGATATATCCTTTTTCATTGAACATAAAGTCAAACCTTATCTTAAGAGAAAACTTCTTCTGGCCTCAACCATACTGATAATAAACCATGGTGTAAAATGAGCCTCTTAATCTGCTAGCATGACATTTTACTTTTCTTGGAGATTAGGTTTGAATTTGTATTTTATGTGATTCTATCTCTTTCTCTGCCAGTGAAGCAACTGAAGTTGTCTATGTCCAAATTCCATGGTGACTGGAAAATCCACAGTTTCAGCTGTGCTCTTAGACATCAGTTCCTTTATTGGAAAAGTAGCCACATTCAAACATTTCTGCTGAAATAAAGGTAGTTATCTGACTTGTTGGTGAATAAACAGTCTGCCCTGAAACTGTCCTGTGACAGTTTGACACAGTGAACAAGAGTATGATTCTATTTAAGTAGCAGGACTCACAGGAAATTAGGGAGTAGGAGAATATGGCTTAGCAAAAGTTCTTATTTTGACAATAGCCATCATTTGTTTTTTGAATCTAGGTCCTATTAATGGTGATAAATACATCTTTGCTTAAAGTTACCTATTTGACAGACAGGAAAAAGTGGAAAAAAAAAAACCAAATTCTTTCCTATTAGGTAGCTTTAAGTTAGTATATTAGGCTGCAGACTGGCAATACAAAAAGCATCCTATTGAATCACATCATAAATGATCCATGTAGAACAGTTTATTTTTCATTAGCAAGGTGAGGAGGTGTGGGGCCAAATAAATCAAAATGAACAAGGTAATAACTGTTCCTCCCACAATATCACCTTAAATGGGGAAGTGATGAAGGAAACAATTTAAAGAATGTTTTATTGATGAACTCATTTTTATGTTAGAAAAACTTCATGCCTCTGGGAAAGAGTTAGCCTATTATTTTATGTGAAAAGTAAAATTTAAAGTACAAAGTTAGATTTATAAAGCAGGTCCAGGAAGTACTAGTAATTAACTCAAAATATTAGAAGTGCAAAAAGAATTGAAACTCTTAAAAATAACTTCTGACATGAACCCAATGGTTGCAGACATTAACATCCAGAAAGCAACATTGTCTACAATCTTTTAGATTCATAATAGCATAGATTTCACAGAATTGTAACATAATTATAAATTCTTGAAAATACACATTACTGAAAATGGGCAATAATATCCTCATAGGCAGTGAGAATCCCATAGTTCAAATATCTCTTCTTTAACTTTGAATAGGTAGTATCACCAGTTCAGTGGTTGTTGGCCGTACATAGATTTTTGTAATGCTATAAAGCAACTTGATATGAGTTAGTGATGACCTTCCAATATATATTTTTCTAAATCTTATATAAAATAAGGAGGACTTAGGAGAAGCTTTTCTCTGTTTTTAGGCAAAGTGATCAGATATTAAAACTCCATAACAAACAGCAACCAACTCTGCCTCTTATATTTGGGTTATTTCTACTTAAAAATTGGAGGAGGAAATGATGACCCACTCTAGTATTCTTTCCAGGAAAATCCCACGGGTAGAGGAGCTTGGCAGGCTACAGTCCATGGGGTTACAGAGTCAGACATGACTAAACATGCATGCTACTTAAAAACAGAAGACTCTTATGAAAGATTTGGCTTAATTTTTTTCTCCCCCAGGTAAGAGTAGATGTGTAAGTAGTGAAAAATTGAGCAACCATATGAAAATGTGATATGGTGGATGCGAAGGTGTATGATGTCTAAGGAAGTAAGAAACCTGGGGGTTTTGAGAGCAAACCAGATGGGATCAACCCCAAGCAGTTTTTCCAAGTTATAGCTAAACTGTTGATGCACTGAATGACATCTTCTAAAAAAACCTGGAAAGTGTTTACCATTTGTGAATTACACTTCTAAAATATTCTCACTTCTAATATATTCTTTATAAGTGAGAAGATAGGGTAATTCATGAGGCTTGAAGACCATATACAAAAATCCGATCCTATCACTTAGTTAAAATTCTGTACCAACATTCCCATTTCTTTAGGACAAAGTTAAAACTCCTTCACTTAACTAGAATTTTCTTTACTCCAATAAATATATAGAACTTTCTTTATCTAGTCCCAAGTTCTCAGCGTCTTTCAATCTACCCCTCAGTCCTCTCCACCCCGCCTATTTAGAGCAAAAAAAACCACGTATACAGGGCTTCAGCCACCGAAACGACTTCTATGGTTCCCACAGTGTGACTGGTTTTGTTTTGTCTCTGGGTACTTGCCTATGCTAAAAGTAACACTTATTACTTCTTTCCTTGTTAATTCCTCATCCTTCTAGTCTCATCTCAGTTTACACCTAATTCAGATAGCCTTTCCTATCTTCACCAGTTTAACTAGGTTTGGTAGGCATCCTTTTATGGAACTCTAACAACTTCTCAACTTCAACATAAATTTGGGGTTCAGTATAAACTCTTGTAAATGTCCACCTGATAATTTGAATGTCCTTCTGGATTCGTTAAAGAAAGAGACTATATCCTTGTAGTTTTTGTCCTTATAACCTCTATGTTTAGCATGGTATATGGCATGTGCTCCGGAGAAGGCAATGGCACCCCACTCCAGTACTCTTGCCTGGATAATCCTATGGACAGAGGAGCCTGGTAGGCTGCAGACCATGGGGTTGCTAGGAGTCGGACATGACTGAGCAACTTCACTTTCACTTTTCACTTTCATGCACTGGAGAAGGAAATGGCAACCCACTCCAGTGTTCTTGCCTGGAGAATCCCAGGGACGGGGGAGCCTGGTGGGCTTCCCTCTATGGGGTCACACAGAGTCGGACACGACTGAAGCGACTTAGCAGCAGCATAGTCCATGGGGTCACAAAGAGTCGGACACGACTGAAGCAACTTAGCAGCAGCAGCAGCATGGCATGTGCTCAATGAGTATATATGGCTGTGGAATTGAACTGAAATCTCAATTTGAAAATGTAGAGATAAAGTGAAAATAATGACAGGATTTTGTATCATAAAACAATAGGAGAAAAAGTACATACAAGTATGATGTTCATGAATAACGAGTAAATGTTTACATAACAGCACACAGTATCTAGAAATTAATAAAATTTAAACCACTAACATCAATTGGCAAACATGATTTCATAGGTAATATTAGCATATATATATTGCATTTTGGGCCAAGGTATCTTTATGTATCTACAATATTTTTTAAACTTAAAATTTTTAGTCTTTAAAAGTATATGAATATTTTATGCTCATTAAGAAGAAAATTCTAGGATTTCTATATCCAGTAGAAGCCAGTTTAGCATTTCAATATTTGTTCTACTACAACAATTTTCCCTGTTTGTTATATACTGCTTTGCTTTTGTTTTTAAAAGAAAAATCTAGAAGTTTATGCTATTTTGAGTATTTGAATACAGATTTTCATATCTATAACCATGTTTCCACATCAATATATCTGCATCATGAAAAAAAAAAGTATATAGGTAATAATATGAAGATTGAACCACCTGAAAAGAAGCATTTGTTTGATTAAAATGGTGAGGAGTAGGTATGATATGCCAATGGAAGAGTATTATAAACAACTCGGATAATATGTAAATAATAATTTCCTAAAATATCTTGGAAAATAGGCAACATGCAATAGTAAAATATTTACCTTCTGAAAGTGTGCAACCTAGAATATTGAAGAACAGAGCTTTCAAACAGAAGTCTACAGGTCAGCATTTATCTAAAAAGCCAGTGAGCTTACTTAAAATCCAGCTTTCTAGCCCCAAACCAAACCCTCTAAATAAGAATCTCTGAGGCTGGCTTCATGGGTCGGCAAACAAGGGGCCCATTCATGGTTTAATGTTCTGCTATTATCATCTTGAAATTCCTAAAGACTGCTAAACAAGGGGCTTCACACTTTCATTTTAGTGTGCTCTGCTATGATGCGGCTGTCCCTGGGAATGAACACTCTAAAGTCAGCATTTTAAACACCCACTGCACCTGATTTCAATTCAGATGTCTGCAGACCACACTGTGATATACGCTGAAGATTGAGAACAGGTGACATTGAAGGTAAGAAAGCAAAGCAAAGCAATGTTACTGTGGACATACTTCTTATCTCTAGGAAGAAGGGGCTATGAGCATAGAGGCAACAGACATCATGGGAAATAGTAGCCATGTCATCCTAGCATTTATAAAAGCCCAGGAGTCAGACTCAGGAAAGCCAACCACTATACTCTTATTAAAGAACATCCCCGAAGTTCTGAGACAGGTGGGATTGTACATTTGGTCTGAAAATAATCAGAGTTTCCAAGTTATTACGAACTTAATGTGAGCCCTGACCAAATCTTTAATCAAAATCAAAGATAAAACATTCATGACTGAACAGGGAGTTCCCGGAGCTCAGACATTTAAGACTGAGAAAACACAATAATATCAAAGACTGAGAGAATATGAAGGAAGTCTACAAAGGCCTAGAGCATTTGAAAGTTCTAGGGCAAAATAGTAAGGACTTTTGAATAGATTAAATAGAAAAGGAAAGGGATTCAAATAGAATCAAAATCCAACAATGAGAACCTTGTCCAAGAATCTGATGAGACAGTCAATCAGTTCTGAGGAATAAAGCTTTCCCTGGCCCAAACTGAGCCCACAATCTTCCCTGAATTCTAGTACAAATACAGGGACACAACTTAGATAATTGGCACCATACTAGGGTAATAGCAACCACATAGACAGTGGGCCAAAAACAGAGGAGGTGCTTCATAGATGTTAACTAAACTTGTAACTATATATTTGCTAATATATGGAAGCTCTACCTTAGGCTGCCCCAGATTAAAAAACTGCATTCAGCTGGAGTGTTCTATAGAACCAAAACTCCCAGCAGCTTCGCCACTGACTTTTCCCAAATATTGATTAATTTCATCAAGCTCACCTTGGCAATTTGAACACTTATGTATAAATGTTTAGTTTCAGCTTCACTGGTTATTAACTGGCCTGGATCCCTGATAAGTAGTCTTTCTGGGCTATGTTGCAGAAAGACTCACTTACTCAAAACAATCCACACCCCTGGGAAAAGTTTGCAATTTATGACAAAAAAAATATAGTGTTAAGGAACAAAGCAGAGAGAATAGATTTATTCGTATTCTGTTTTGCTTCTTTTTTCCATCAAAGAAAATAATTTTCAAGCTGGCAAATCTAGAACAAACATCATTAGGAGGGAATTGAAGCACAAGATAGGTGCAGAGATAATAAGGGAGTGCTTTACAGCTTTAAATTAATTCAAGCCTTCAGGCCCAGATAAATTATATCCCAGGATATTTAAATAACTTGCAGATGTGATCAAGAAGTATTGTTGTTAAACTCTAAGAAATCACAGAGAAGAAGGCGGCCCCAGAAGTCTAGAAATGGGCAAATTCAATCCCTGTTTCTTACAGTGGATGTGTGGGTGAGGGGCAGAGGAAACAGATTTGAAAAATTAAAAACTCAATGTAAGCTTCTTCTAGTCAAGATTTTGAACAATGGTTAAGCAGTCTATGAGTCAGGAGCTCCCTTGAATGCAGAGAACTGTCTCTGAAGCTCAGCATTAAATCATAATCACTTACTTTAAAAAAGAAAATTTTTTTAAATTTTAATTGGAGGCTAATTACTTTACAATATTGTAGTGGTTTTTGCAAACTCACTTACTTTTTTGCTCACAGGTCACATCCTTGTGGTGGGCTGTGGACGCTGCTCCATGGCATCCTCACTCCAGAACTCAAGCCACCATTTGAAACACTGCTCCTAGAGGCAAAGAGAAAGAGAGAAACCTGTGCTGGACTGGCAAATCCATTCTTAACAGCTACCACCTGGAGTGGATGCATGCCTCCCTGTTCCTTCCATTGCCCAACAAGTCACACGGCTGCACCTACCTTCAAATAGTGAAGAGGAGATGTGAACTTACCTGGTATCCAGGAGGAAGACCAGAAAAATCTAGTCCAAAGTACTAGTGGCTACCATAGTCATCTTCTTGTGTAAAATGGAAATTATAATAGCTATCTGTTAGGTGGGTTATGGGCTTCTCCCATGGCCTAGCTTAAGGACTGCCTGCAATGCAGGAGAGGCGGATTCAATCCCTGGATGGAGAGATCTCCTGGAGAAGGAAATGACAACCTATTCCAATATTCTTTCCTGGGAAATCCCATGGACAGAAGAGCCTGGAGGGCTACAGTCTATGGCGTCTCAAAAGAGTCGCTCATAGCAGTGACTAAACAACAAGTGGGTTATAATACAATTACAATATAGCTATCTGTTATAACTTTTTTTGTTGTTTTAATAAGAAAATGTCCTAACACTTTTTCTGAGTCAATTGAAATTTAATGCTGAGCCACCAGTGCCTAAGCTGGTGAGTAATTTAATACTAATTCTGTTTTTGGTGGGATTGTTTTGAGAATGACAACATTTATCTCCTTAAGGTTGCACAAGTATTGGGAATTCCCTAGCAGTCCAGTGATTAGGACTCCATGCTTCCACTGCAGAGGGCAAGAGTTCGGTCTCTGGTCAGGGAATTAAGATCCTGCATGCCTTATGGGGCTGGCAAAAAATAAATAAATAAAATCAGTCCTTAAAAAATAATGTTGCACAAGTATCCAAAGAGCTCTCATTCTGCCTTGAAAGTAAAGAAAGATCTGCTTTTCATTATATCATGGTCACAGCTAAGAAATAAATTACCCAATCCTTTGTGATTCATTAGAAAATGGGCTTTGACTGTACCTTGCAGCCACCCCTTTGGAAGTCCTGTTCCCGCCTTAGGTTACTACACAGGAACATAATTTCCACCGTTGTGGTTATACACCTTCTACCATAGTCTTATGGAATACTTTAATGCTACGGCTCTGCCTGGGCTTCCCTGGTGGCTCGGGGGTAAAGAATCTGCCTGCCAATGCAGGAGATGCAGGTTTGATTCCTGAGTCAGGAAGATTCCCAGGCAACCCACTACAGTATTCTTGCTTGGAAAATTCCACGGACAGGGGAGCCTGGAGGGCTATAGTCCATGGGGTCTCAAAATAGCTGGACATGACTAAGCAACTAAGCAACAACAATAGTTCTATCCAATGCTACTTACTCCATTACCTCCCACCACATGGGGTCTCTCTCCTATCCTAAGCAACTGGCTTAATCCATCAAATGGATTTCTGTTTTCAGAAACGAGAGGTGGAGAGAGGAGGTTGTGATTTAGCAACATCTGCTTTAAACCTGCAGTATTAATACCCCTGAAGCAAGGCAAGAAAAGCCTGGCTGAATCCTTGTTAAGGGGAAGAAATACATGGGAGCAAAATACAAGTTGGTGATACAACAAATCATCTTTAAAAATATTTCAAAGTAATATATGCAATTTAGTGATTAAATGTAAACATAAATAGAATCAAATACAGTACCTGACAACAGGCTTTCAATAAATGACAGTTTCTATTATAGACTGTCAAATCATATCTAATTGGCCTTATTTCTATGTTTAAAACAGTTACTCAACTGATTATTTGAAGGATAATGTGGTCAAAGTGTCTCTGCTCTATGGATTGGGGGAAATAAGCTCTGTGAATTTAGGACATAGAACATGGAATCTTACAACTAATTCTGTTCCTTCATTTGACTGATGAGGGTTCATAACACATGCAAACTTTTAACAGTCAGAAATGTTGCACTGTTCCCTTTGATGAGTGTTACTATCCAGTTCTCTCCCTGTTTTTTTGTTTCAATGTTATAAAAGATAAACCATTGTGTATGTATGTATTTATCACATACTGAACTCTCATCAGGAATTATTTTTGATAACTGTAAGGTGAAAATTCTATTAGGCCACCTTCAGTTTTATTGAAATAATTGGAAATCATTTGGCCAGCAAAAATACCAAAATTTTGTATTTCACTTTGGAGGTGTTTTTTTTTTTCCCTACTCCAGGGTTGTTTTTTTTTTTTTTTTTTTCTTTAAACAGTTTGGGGTAGTGCACTATAGTAGCATTTAGCATGGATAACAGGTAAAAATCTTTCTTTAATAAAATACGAACTGGGGGCAGGGAATGAGAAAGGGGAGATAGGGAAGGACTTGGTAAGTAACAAAACCTGAAAAGTTCATTCTAGGTAGAACAGTTTTAGGAAAAACTGGGTGGTCAGACAACTGATTCGCATGCCTGTGAGCCCTTGCAAAGGACTCCAGTTGAAAGACACCAGTGTTATACCACCAGAAAGCTCCAGGCTTAAAGTCATCCTGTTTGGGTTGAGCAGACACCACTGGAGTTCTTAGGGATTAACTTGAGATAACTATTAGTAATATATATTCCTGCCAATCACTTAGGAAGTCTTAACTAAATTATTATTGGAAGGATTACATTCTGTTTTTCAAATTTATATACTTATTAAGTCTATAGAGAAATTTGAAATCAAGACTGACCTCAATTTATTATCAAGCTAGAGTGTAACATTCAATTTCAGTCTTAATAGTCTGAGGAATAAGGACCAAGACTCTGAAAATCCTGAATTCTGACCAAAGCTTTCAACACTGTACTTCATATCCACTTTTTGACACTTGCTAATAATGTCACTGACTCACTAAATAGAATCAGAAGCACTAAAAATGTGAAGCAAGTTTTATTTCATTCCTTTTTAAAGTGTTATTTTCTTTATTCTAACCATTTCTAGTGTGAAATAATTGTTGATATTTAATATAGCGACTAAAAGAGAAAAAAACTGAGCTTTTTCTTTTTATAAGTTTACCATTTGCTTTTTCCGGGTTAAAGCCTCCTTTAATTTTATTTCATGTAATGTAGACTCTCTCTATAAATTTCAATGTAGAATTGTAAGAGTATATTATATACAAAGAAACTATTGCAATATTTTGAAAAATAAAACCCTATAATCTATGAATGCTGCTGCTGCTGCTGCTAAGTCACTTCAGTTGTGTCTGACTCTGTGTGACTCCGTAGACAGCAGCCCACCAGGCTCCTCTGTCCCTGGGATTCTCCAGGCAAGAATACTGGAGTGGGTTGCCATCTCCTTCTCCAATGCATGAGAGTGAGAGTGAAAGTGAAAATGAAGTCGCTCAGTGGTGTCCGACTCTTCGCAACCCCATGGACTGTAGCCTACCAGGCTCCTCTGTCCATGGGATTTTCCAGGCAAGAGTACTGGAGTGGGTTGCCATTTCCTACTCCATAAATCCATTATAGTATATATCAAAAGAGATTAAGTAACTGTCTCAGAAGTGATGTAGGGGTGCAGAGTACAGATATGAACAAATTTCAGTTCAGTAGGTATGGAATGACCCCATTTATGTTATAGAAATGTTTATATGCATACATGTATTTTGAAATGCATAGATGAATTCTCAGTTCAGTTCAGTTGCTCATTTTTGTCCGACTCTTTGTGACCCCCATGGACTGCAGCACGCCAGGCTCCCTGTCCACCACCAACTCCCAGAGTTTACTCAAACTCATGTCCATCAAGTCGGTGATGCCATCCAACCATCTCATCCTCTGTTGTCCCCTTCTCCTCCCACCTTCAATCTTTCCCAGCATCAGGGTCTTTTCAAATGAGTCAGCTCTTTGCATCAGGTGGCCAAAGTACTGGAGTTTCAGCTTCAACATCAGTTCTTCCAATAAATATTCAGGACTGATCTCCTTTAGGATGGACTGGTTGGATCTCCTTGCAGTCCAAGGGACTCACAAGAGTCTTCTCCAACACCACAGTTCAAAAGCATCAATTCTTCAGTGCCCAGTTTTCTTTATAGTCCAACTTTCACATCCATACATGACCACTGGAAAAACCATACCCTTGACTAGACGGAACTTTGTTGGTAAAGTAATGTCTCTGCTTTGTAATATGCTGTCTAAGTTGGTTATAACTTTTCTTCCAAGGATCATGCATCATTTAATTTCATGGCTGCAGTCACTATCTGCCGTGATTTTGTAGCCCCAAA
Organism: Capra hircus; assembly: GCF_001704415.2. Lineage (NCBI taxonomy): Eukaryota > Metazoa > Chordata > Mammalia > Artiodactyla > Bovidae > Capra > Capra hircus. The sequence goes on from NC_030814.1 coordinate 24,201,658, forward strand.
AAATAGTCTGTCACTGTTTCCACTGTTTCCCCATCTATTTGCCATGAAATGATGGGACTGGATGCCATGATCTTAGTTTTTTGAATGTTGAGTTTTAAGCCAACTTTTCACTTTCAACCAGAGGCTTTTTAGTTCTTCTTTGCATTCTGCCGTAATAGTGGTATCATCTGCCTATCCGAGGTTATTGATATTTCTCCTAGCAATCTTGATTCCAGCTTGTGCTTTATCCAGCCTAGTGTTTCTCATTATGAATTCTAGAAGGATAAATTAAAAACTGTGAACAGTTATTACTTCCTGGGAGTAGGTTTTGCGATCTTACTGGGAAGGTATCTTTCTCTTTCCACCTTCCATCTTACTTTATGGATGAAACTTTTGGATCAGTATATATTTATTGTATAAAAAAATTTACTTTTGGATTGTATATACCCTCTCAAGGTTCCAGTCAGATATTAATATATGGTTTGTATGTTAATTTTATAATATAGCCTTGTTTTTAAACAATTAAGAAATGTTCATCACAATACATTTCAACATTAATCTTTTAAGGAATTCAGTTCAAGGAGATAGCCACAATATAATAAAATAAGTGAGAAAACTGGAATAAGAAGAAACCAGGGAAGAAAACAAACATAGAGATATTATGGGGAGGGAGGTGGGAGGGGGGTTCATGTTTGGGAACGCATGTAAGAATTAAAGATTTTAAAATTAAAAAAAAATTAAAAAAAAAATAAAGCTAAGGGTTAGTACACAAAATCTTATTAAGAAGTTCACTCCAGTTTTTGAAAAGGGCTGTTGATAAGCTCTTTGCTTCCATGTATTCAAAGAAAATGGGCTTCCCAGTTGGCTCAATAGTAAAGAATTATCTGCCAATTCAGGGGACACAGGAAAAGCAGGTTTGATCCCTGGCTCATGAAGATCCCCTAGAGGTGGAAACGGCAACTCACTCCAGTATTCTTACCAGGGAAATCTGATGGACAGAGGAGCCAGCAGGCTACAGTCCTTGGGGTTGCAGGGTTAAAAATGACTGAGCATGCATGCACTCATTCAAAGGGGGTAAAGATAATCAGTTTTAAGAATCATGTAGTATCTTCCTTTTGTTAAGGCCTACGAGCAATTTCTTATTGCTCTTATAAACCCTGAAGTATCTAAGTAAGAGAAGGCAAATTAAATTAATCTGATTCTAAACCAATGAGATTTTTCTCTAGAGTATATCAATGACAGAAGAAAATTTTACTAGCCATTCTTTTAAATTTAAAATAAACAATTTGGCTTTCTGACATATTTCATCACACAGAAAGAGATATGGATAGTTGGAGACTTGTTAATTCTAAACTAAAACTGAGGAAACTGTTTTTTGAAAAGATCAGTTCAAAAACCCTGAAGAAAACTATGTTGCCCTAGTAAAATGCTATAATATAGTGGGAACTTTCTTTTTTTATTCAGAAATTAAGGCCTTTCTCCCACTACAGCTGCTATCATTTTTGTCTAGCAGTTTCAGACCCAGCTTTTCTTTTTAATATCTGACCATGATGAAAAGCAAAGACATATCATATTAAATAAGCACAAATTTATATTTTTAAAAGGTGAGATGTACAGTGGTATATCAAAATGTTTTTGTTTATATTTCAGCCTTCCTTTTTTTTTTTTTAACGAAACATACAAAATCAGCCATTGTCTCCAACTCAATTTAAACTCCACATCATCCACCACTGTTTGTGGTTCCTTGTTGTTAGTTTCTATTTATTTAATTTTCTCCACCTTTAATACAATTCTGTAATAGTTTGTTTTGCAGGGCTTTTGGAAAAGACCTTAAGAAAAATGAGATGTTTCTTCAGCATTCTGATTTTATTTTTCTTTCACCAAATACGTGATGTGAAAAAAATCACTCAAGTGCATTAGTGTGTTACACTACAAATATAGATGGAGTCTGTTAAGGTTCAAAACAGGCTCTGTGCATATCCATGTTCTGAGACAAAAGAGAAAGGGAGAAAAGGAGAAGAGAAAGAAAGAGGAGGAGAAGGAGGCCAAGAAATATCAAATTTGCATGAAAAACTGTGGCATATTTTAAATATTTTTGTATATCAAAATAATATTTTAATTTAAATATGTAATGTCTATATGAAAACTTCATTTGGAGACAATATAAAAAACATAAATTCGAAGCTCTTTGAGGATTGAGATGCGGGCCCAATGTCCTCCTGCCCTTTCAGACCCACACTTACCTTTCCCACCTTCTTCATCTCCTTCCTTAGCCTCATCCCTGCTCTGCTTTCTTTCTTTTCCTTCTGGGATATTTGTTTCCCATTAATGCTTTTTAATTGATGGAAGTGTGTGCAAAGAAATCAATAACAACAGGGATTTTTTTTTTGATGTAGGTAATATTTTATGCAGTGTAGTAATTATAAGGCTAACATATGTTCGTCATAGAGCTTTAAGAAAATACAGAAAATTATAGAATAAGTCATAACCTTGGAGAAAATAATTTTAAAGCATCATTTAAAACTTTCCTAGAATGTTTTCCAAAGAAATTGCATATTTATTTTTTTGCATTTATAAAGTTAGTTGACAGATTAATCACCTCACATAGCTAATTTTTATGTTTACTGAAAACATTAAACACCTACTCTCTTAAAAAAATTTAAATATATAACACAATATTATTAACTATAATCACAGTGCTGTATATTAGATCTCCAGAACTTATTCATCCTGCATAACTGAAACCTTGTGCCCTTTGACCAGCATCTTCACATCCCTGCTGCTCACCTCCCCACATCCCTATTAGATCTTAGCAACTACCATTTTATTCTCTGCAACGGGTATTTGACTTTTCTAGATCCTACATAGAAGCGAGATCATATAGCATTTGTCTTGCTCTGTTTGGCTTATTTCACTTGGCATACTGCTCCTGCAGGCCCATCTGTGATGTTGCAAATAACAGGATCTCCTTCCTTCTTAAAGCTGAAATGCTCACCTATATCTATGTCTATGTCTATATCACATTTTCATTATCTCCAATGGACACTTAGGTTGATTCTGTACCTTGGCTAATGTGAATAATGCGGCAATGAGCATGGGAGTATGGTTATCTCTTTGAGACACTGATATCATTTCCAGAAGTGGGATTGGTGGGTAATATGGTTGATTAATAATGTTGACCTTCTTTTCTCATGTGCCAGTTATGTCTGAATCATGAAGAAATATAATAAGGAGATTAAATTATCAATCAAGAGACTCCCAACAAAGAAAAGCCCAGGTGCTGATGCTTCCATGGGTGAATTCTACCAAATATTTAAAGAATTAACACCGATCCCTCTCAAACTTTTTCAAAACATTGAAGAGGAATAAACACTTCAAAAGGCCAGCATGACCTGATATCAAAGTGAGAAAAAGATAGTACAAGAAAACTTCAGACAGATATTCTTGATGAAATTAGAGACAAAACCTTCAACAAAAAATTAGCAAATTGAATTCAACAATACAATAGGAGGATCATATACCATAATCAAGTGGTATTTATCTTTGGGATGAAAGGATGGTTTAACATTCACAAATCAATCAGTATGATACACCACAGTAACAGAATGAGGGATAAAAATCAGATGGTCATCTCAATAAGTACAAAAAAAAGCATCTGACAAAATTCAACATCCTCTCATTATAAGCAGTCTCAACAATGTGGGTACAGAAAAACCATACCTGGACATAAGAAAGACCATATATGACATGCTCACAGCTAATATGATACTCAATGATAGAAAGCCGAAAGCTACTCAAGATGAGGAAAGGATGCCGACACTTCCTACTTCTACTGAAAATACCCCTGGAATTCCTAGCCAAAGCTATAAGCGGAAAAAGAAATAAAAGGCATCTAAATCAGAAAAGATGAAGTAAAATTATCTGTTTGCAGATGTCACAGTCTTACACATGGAAAACCCTAAAGACTCCACCAAAAATATTTGTTAGAACTAATAAATGAATTTGGTAAATTTGCAGGATACAACATTCAAAAATCAACAATATTTCTCTACATCAACAATGAACTATCTGAAAAACAAATTAAGGAAATGATTCCATTTACAATAGCTTCAGGAATAAAGTAAAATAAAAATAGACACATAGATCCATGGAACAGAATAGAGAACCCAGAAATAAATCCAAACATTCACAGTCAATTGATTTTTGAGAAAGATGTCAAGAACATACAATGGGGAAAGGATAGTCCTCTTTAACAAATGGTGTTGAGAAAATTGGATATCCACATGCAGAAAAATAAAATTGGACCAACTATCTCATATCATATACAATAATCAAATCAAAATGGATGAAGATTGAAATGTAAGACTCAAAAATTTAAAACTAGTTTTACCAGAAGGAAACACAAGGTAAAAGTTTCTTGAAATTCATCTGGGTAATGAATTTTTGGATATATACTCCAAAACACAGGAAATAAAAGCAAAAATGGAGAAATGGGATTATATCAAGGTAAAAATGTCCTGCACAGCAAACAAAGCAATTAACAGAGTTCGGAGATAGTCTATGGGATGGAAGAAAATACTCTCAAACATTTATCTGTTGTTGGCTAGTTGCTAAGTTGTGTCTGACTCTTTGCGATCCCATGGACTGCAGCACACCAGGCTTCCTGTCCTTCACTGTGTCCCGGAGTTTGTTCGAACTCATGTCCAATGAGCTGGTGATGACATTTAACCATCTCATCCTCTGTTGCCACCTTCTCCTCCTGCCTTCAATCTTTCCCAGCATCAGGCTGTTTAACAATGAGCTGGCTCTTCATATCAGGTGGCCAAAGTATTGGAGCTTCAGCTTCAATAGCAGTCCTTCCAGTGAATATTCAAGGTTGATTTCCTTTAGGATTGACTGGTTTGATCTCTTTGCTGTCTAAGGGCCTCTCAAGAGTTTTCTCCAGCACCACAGTTCAAAAACACCAATTCTTCAGTGCTCAGCCTTCTTTATGGCCCATCTCTCACATCTGTACACAACTACTAGGAAAACCATAGCTATGACTATACAGACCTTTGTCAGCATATCTAAAATATGCAAGAAACTCAACTAATTCAGTAGCAAGAAAATAATTATTCTGATTAATAGACAAAGAACCTGAATAGACACGTCTCAATATATACAAACGTTTTGCCTTATGTATGCAGGAATAATGCTGAGTCTTTTTAAAAGATGGCTCATTAGTGAAAGTTCTCCCAGTGGTTCTTTTGTTGGCAGTGCCACACAGCCTCTCAAAGGACATGTGTTTCTCCTCACAGCTCATGAAAGTGAAGTTGAAAGTTGCTCACTCTTGCCTGAGTCTTTGCAACCCTATGGACTGCAACCTGCCAGTCTCCTCTGTCCATGGAATTCTCCAGGCAAGAATACTGGAGTAGGTTGCCATTTCCTTCTCCAGGGGATCTTCCCAACCCAGGGATTTAACCAGGGTCTCCTGCATTGGAGGCAGATTCTTTATACCTCACAGAGAAAATGTATTTCTCTCTACATTTCTCCAGAACCAGGACACAAGAACTCAGTTTCCAATCAGGAAAATAGGGAAGATAGGAGGGAGAATTCTACATATGCCTGTGTGAATCTTTGTCATGTGTGCATTGTGGTAGGTACATATCTTAATATGCCAGACTATTCTTTGAGTTGTTAAAAATCCAGAGAAAATGAATTATTATCTAGAATTTAATATTATACCAATAAAATTCCAATAGAATGTTTGAGTATATGAGAAACTGGTTCTAAACTTCATTTGGGAATCAAAACATGCAAGAATAAAAAGGATACTTTGAAAAAGGAATGAGTGCACATGAAAGAGAGAGAAGAAACAGAAAGAGAGAGAAAAGAAGACAATTTGATGTATCAAATACTAATGCTTATTATATATATAATCGTTATGCTTATTGTATGTTTAAAGTGCTTATTATATAATTATGTTTATTATATATATAAAGTTAAAAGAGTTAGAATGCTACTGGACAAAAAAACAGATGAGTTAATGGAACAGATTATTTTTGGTCCAGCAATAAAGCCAAATACATAAGAGAATATGATCATGATACAAGAGACTTTTCATACTGTAGAAAAATAGATTATTCAACAAATAGTGTTAGGACCACAATATAATCTTTATAAGAAAAGATTTTGTAGATACCTCCCTAACTTCTTATATGAAAAAAGTAAATTTCAGAAGAATCTTATAAGCAAAGACCATAAAACAATAAAAGCAGTAGGGATAATATGAGATAATTGAAAAAATAAATTTGGCATTGAGAAGTATTTTGAAATATAACACAAAAAATAAAACTCATAAAAATTTAATATGGCAATAAAATAAAATTTAAGAAGAAATCTATTTGGCTAAAGATAACATCAAAAGACAGCAACAATCACAATTAAAAAGCAAAAGAACAAAAGACAAAATCTTGGAAAAAATACTTATACACATTTAGCAGTTAATATGCAAGAAGTTCCTATGAATCAACCAGACGAAAGACACAACAGAAGGAAAGAGACAGTTCACAGAAAAGAAATAAAAGGGGTTTTAAGTATATAAAAAGACATTTGATCTTACTTATTTTGGGAAGAAGGCAAATTAAAACCACATAAAATTCCAATGTTCATTTATCTAATCGTCAAAGATCAAAATTTTCAGTAACATAAGGAAACAGAAAGTCTTAGGCGTTATTGGTCTGTGAATTGATACAAATCTTTAGGTAGAGAAATTCTGTAGCATATGACAAAATTGAAAACATATGTTCTTTTTCCCAGGAGTTTCTAGGCATTTATCTAGTGTAGTCTCACACTTGTGTGAAATGATACTGCCACTAATATTCAGTGTTATAATATGAGGATCATAATTTAAGTGGTGAAGGATGGGATTCAGTGAAATAAATTATGCTATATCCGCACAAAGAAACATGATGCCACCATTAAAAATAGGGAAATTTATATATAACTCAGAAGACAAACATGGTTATTATATATATATATATATATATAGAGAGAGAGAGAGACAAAGATACTCTTTTGGATCTTATTTCTTTGCTGTAATATATAACTATTTGGGTAAAGAGAAAAGAAGAAAGGAAATACACACACGCACACATGTTTGTATATGTAGTCTATTTCTGAAATTGATGATGGTGGTAGCTTCTAGAAAAGGGACAAGTGGCTGGGACAAAGGTGAAAGAGAAGACTATTTTGCCTCTCTGTATCTTTTTGTACATTATGCATTTGCTGTCATGGGAATGCTCTGCTTTTCAGAAATCTTTTGTTAATTAATATTTAAAAGAAAAAAATGAATTCTAAGGAGTTGAACTTGTGTCTCACTGTAAAAATGTCAGATATGAGTATGAAGACAAGTACACAGAGGTTTTGTGCAAAATTAATTCTAAATTTGGAACTCATTTTTCATTTCTAAAACAGTGATTGAATAAGAGTCCAGATAGGTAGTTATTCTTGAAAGAAGATTTTTTTTCCTATGATTTCTTATATTCCTTTCATAGCTCCTGTTTGTTTATCAGCCTTTATAGATGCCAGGTAGAATGCTCAGGGGACGTTCTAATGCACCCCAGCCAAATATGGCTCTGTTTGGGCAAGTTATTCTGCATGGGAGATTTTAGAGCCTGCAGCAGTTTCCAAGGCTAATTCCAAAGGTGAAACTGTCTTTGTAATTGAGATGCATATGTAAACCCCAAGGGTCAACACACTTGGCTGCCTTTAACTCAGGCAACTACCAAGCCATCTAAGTGATTCAAATGCATCTTCATCAGAAGAGCCTTCTTTCTTAGATTGTGTCATGGCCCTCCTTATTTATAATCAGAACTCTGATTTTACTAATGTCACATAAAAGCCTTCGACTTGAGTTACAGGAAAGGAGAGGATGACACTGAGTGCGTGCACAGAAGCTACCGGGCCTGGTTTGACTTTTGTCCTTTCCCTGTTCCCTGGAGGTCTAAGGCCTTTGAGTATCTGTGAAAGCTGGTGCTTACAGGTTCTTTCTGTCAATACCATAGCCCAGTTCACTTTATTGAGAGGGTCTAAAATGGAAACTGAAGAAGATCAGGTCCCAGTTCTCCCCTTAATATACTGGGCACCTAAATTTAAAACTCTGGACAGGGTAGAGTAGTGGGGCATTCACATGTATAATGGTTCCATCAGCCCAGTAGGGATACTGCTTTGTGTTCCACACGGTTTGGTACATCCACAGAGCATCCTTGGGTCAAACATATGTACCTATATATACAGAAGTTCCCAGGTGATACTAGTGGTAAAGAACCTGTATGCCAATGCAGAGGACATAAGAGACGTGGCTTCAATCCCTGGGTTGAGAAGATCCCCTGGAGAAGGAAATGGCAACCCACTCTAGTATTCTTGCCTGGAGAATTCCATGGACAGAGGAACCTAGTGGGCTACAGTCCATAGGGTTGCAAAGAGTTGGACACGACTGAAGCAACTTAGCATAGCACAGTACCTATATACACACATATATACCAACAAAGAGATTGTATGTAACATATTGCTGACACTATATATTATCCCTTTCATTGTTTGCTTCTAGGAAAAATAAAACGTTATGTTTTTTGAAACGTATTTTCTTTTTGAGGATCAGTACCAGGCCTGAGGAATAGCTTAAAATAAGCCTGTTGGCTTTCAAATCCTTTCATGTCTATTTTTGGACCTCAAGCAACGTAAGTTTCCTAGGCCTATTCTTCAGATCCACAAACTGAATTTTTCCCAACTCTCTTCCTCTTCTTTCTTTATTCTTCTGAAAGTGTTAGTCACTCAGTCATGTCCTATTCTTTGTGATCCCATAGATTATAGCCCTGCAGGCTCCTCTGCCTATGGAATTCTATAGGCAAGAACACTGGAGTGGGTAGCCATTCCCTTCTCCAGGAGATCTTTCCCACCCAGGGATCGAACCTGGGTCTCCTGCATTGCAGGCAGATTGTTTACCATCTGAGCCACCAGGGAAGACCCAGTGCTTCTGAAGGATACCAGTATATGCCATCCCCAAATATGCCACTTTGGCATAAAAATTATTTTGAGCTAAAGGCATTTGAAAAACACCAGGTATAAGAAGAATATTCTGACCTCCTTTTTTGCCCTAAAAGCAAGAGATAAGACTCCCATGTGAAAACATCCTTCCTATACCTGAAGGAAAGAAACATTCTTATCACCAGAGAAGATGACTTGAGGCTGAAGAGAATTCTGTACAAAACCACATTTTTAAAATAATTCTGAAATTCGTTTAGCCTCTCCCAATATTTTAGTTACTTTTCCTCAATTGCTTGTCTTTGTTCAACCTAATATCAAAGCCTTTAGGTTTTTCCCCTTTTTAGAGCTCTATTTCCTTATGTAGGCGTCCATATTATATAAAACTTGTGTTAACTGAAATCTGTCTTCCTCCTGTTAGCCTGTCTTATGTCAATTTCATTCTTGGGTCCGGCTGGAGACCCTAAGAGGGTAGAGGTAGAGTTTTGCCTCGTCTACAGTTTCTTCACCACTCCCATCAAAATGCAATGGTCTTACTACCCATTTCTTCAGTGTCAGATGTTTGCGAAAATACCATGTAGTCTAATGCATAGCTGAAATTCTAATATATGTGCTAATGTTATACCTTTTTATACAACATATTTGCATTTAAATAGAGTTGTCTGGAGATTTAATGATTTAACCCAAAGGGATTAAAATGTCTCACATTTGTATAGCACTTGGTAGATTATTTCAAGAAGCTTTCACAAACAAGATTTCTTATGAACCTTTAAGTCACCCAGAGGCAGAGAGAGTAGGCATTTTAATTTACATGCACATTGTTGAAAACTTGAGAAGTTTAGTAGCTGCCTTAGAGCCACACAGTAAATATTAAGATATTGACAGAGGTCTCGTGACTCCTGATTCAGCATTCTTACTTTTACAACTGACGCCTCAAAAAGAAGATGTAATCTATATATTTGTAACTCACAACATGCAAGTGCCCAGTGGCTCCATTTGCTCGTAGAGCCGGTAACATTCAAGGGATGAAGCTGCAGATGGCATTCTGAACCTCTCCCCTGTACAGACACGTAGAGAGCTCTTAGCATTTTTATCAAACAATGGATAAAACCACTTTACTGGTTGACAGAATATCCCAATAATTTTCTTCCAAGTTTCAAGAAAACATTGCATCAGAAATACCTGGGCTTGGTGTTGGGCCTTCTGTTTAAAATGCATGTTTCTGGGTGATTAATTCTATTTACTTAATCAGAAATACAATCTCTCAGGCACAAGACATTTTGAGAAACTATAAATGATTCCCTTGTCTTGAGTACAAATATACGTTATTTCCATTCTAAAATTCTCCTATGTTTATGATGGTCTCATAGACAGGTTCACTTTTTTGGCATATAACTCAAAGCTTTCCAGTTTTTCCCTAGGCAGTATTCCCCAGTTAGTTCCTTACAACTACTTTTCATGTTGATTTCTGTGTATAGTCTGCAGTTTTCTTCCTTAGGATATTTCCAACCATGAAGTGCCATTACTTTTATTGCCTAATTTCTCTTTATCAGTGAGATGTTCTCCTTCCTCTGAACTCACGGCCCCCTTTTCAGTGTTAGTTCTATGACTTTTGACAAATGCATGTAGTCATAGAGCCACTACAATCGAGACATAGAAGTTTCATCCTTCAGGATTTCCCTTAGACCCCCTTTGTGGGGAATGCCTCCTCTCTACCCTCAGACTCTGGCTCATCAGTTTCCCATCCCTATAGTTCTGCATATCCTGAATGTCATTCAAGTCGAATCATACAGTATGTAGTCTCCTGAGCCTGGCTTCATACACTTAGCACAAAACATTTGATAGTCATTCATATTATATTGTAAATCACTTATTTATTCCTCTTGTTTGCTTATTACTTCATTGTATGAACGTGTATTTCCTTAATACATTCACCAATAAAAAGGCATTTGGATAGTTTCCACTTTTTAGATGAATATAGCTACTATAAACACTTGCATACAGGATACAGATTTTTGTGTAAGTTTTTATTTCTCTGAAGTAAATATCAAAGGTTAGAATTTATGGGTTGTATGGTAACTGTACCTTTTAACTTTACAAAAGACTGTCAGAGTATTTTTTCAAACTGTTTTGCATTCTTACTAGCAGTATTTGAGAAATCCAATTGCTGTACATCTTTCTGATGCTATGTGTTAGTATCTCATTGTGGTTTTAATTTGCATTTCCTTAATGACTAATGATGCTAAATATATTTATGTGCCTACTGTCATCCATATATCTTCTTTGGTCTTGTGCTTATTCAAACTTTTCTGTATACGTCTATTTTTATTAAGTGGTTTATTTCCTTATTATTGAGTTTTGAGAGTACCTTAAATATCCTAGATACATGCCCTTTATTACATATAGGTTTTACAAATATTTTTCCAAGTCTGTGGCTTGTATTTTCCTTTTCTCAATAGTTTCTTTCAAAGAGCAGAAGTTGTCAAATTTTCAGGAAGTTCAATTTATTCTTATTTTAATGGACTGAACTTTTAAGAAAATTTTGCTGAATCTAAGGCTATAAATATTGTCTCCTTTGTTTTCTTCTAGAAGTTTTATTTTATATTCTGGTCCATGATCTGTTTCGAATTTGTGCAGTAGTCAAGTAGAGTTTCCTTTGGTTGGAAAGACTAGTCTTTCTTCACTGAAATGTCTTTCCAATGTGACTGAAAGTCAATTGACCATATAATGTATGGTTCTATTTCTGGACCAAATATTCTGTTTCATTGATCAGTGTGATAACTTATTTTTTAACTCTATAGCTTTGTAAAAAAATAAAATTACTTTCTACCTTGCATCAAAGTTGTAACACTTAAAATGTTGGTCTGGGCTCTTTGCCTAAATTGTGAACTAAGGGAGATATCTGAGTCTGATAGATCTTCAATATCGCTCAGCCTAAAGCTTGAACATAGAAGATGATCAAGATTTGCTAAAGACATGGTTTCAAATTTTGTTTTTGTCTACAGAGCTACCACCACATTTTTGTTTGTAGGAGGACAAACTAAAGTTCACAGATTGGATAGAAGGAAGAATAAAATTTTCTTCCTTTTTATTCTGAGAAGGATATGTATACATTTGCATAATATAAAGATAATCCAACTTATTAGAAATTAGACAAAAAGTGTTTTATCTGTTATTGCAAGATCAAAATTTCAGAGCCACCAGATTCACATAGTGTTGTTTTGCTGAAGGGGATAAAACAGTGTTTACGAAAAGAAATTCATGGGGATTATTTAGAACTATGAAATATTTTCAAGTGAAAGTGAACCCTTTCTGAAAGAGAAAAATAGCATTAAAGTGTTAGATTGTAAAGGTTCTTGATTTGTGTATGTATGTAAGGAGCAGCGATAATATTAGTTATTGCATAGTACTGTTAAACATTTGAGGCTTTCACACCATGAAACAATTTATTTAGAGATAGGACAAATAGTGTTTTCCTTGTCAGTACAATCTGAACAGGAGGCCTTGATTTCTAGTGATGTTATCTGCTGGTTGCTAATCATGCAGAGCAGGTTAAAGAGCAAGTGACCTTTTCAGGAAAAAGGGGAGCTCTAACTCTATCAACTGAGTTGTGTCTTTTTTGTCTGACAGGACAGATGTTAGGCTGTGTTGGCATTTTCACAAAGGCACAAATGATGTCAACTATGGTTGTTAATTTATAGAAGAATTCCTATTACCCAATGCCTCAATATGATAAATCTTATTATCACTCTTGTTCTCGTATACTTTTGTCAACATTTGCTAAGACACACGCAGGAAGATTTTGTTCTGGGAAAGGTCACTTCATTTGACTGATAGTGTTCTGGCACTGTGAAGATGACTTAGTGACCAGACATCACCAAACTGACTGTCAGTTTCAGGCAAAGTAGTTAAGTAAGTATAAAACTGATAATTAAGGAGGGATTAGGGAGTTTTTTCAGAAATCTTTGAATATCACTTAATATGGATGTGAATTCGGATATTCCATCTCTCCAATTTCTTTTGAATCCAGGTTACTAAATCCTTCAGCATTCCAAAGTCTTTTTGTTTCCTTTCTCTTTAGCTGCCAGTCATGAGAATGAAAAGCAAATGCTTTCTAACGTCATATTTGACATGATGTCCCTGCACCCAAGTATCACACCAATGTGGGCTTCATAACATCAATATGAGAAAAAATTTTAAAAATTAAAATTATATTTTATAAAAAAAAGTTTTGAAAGTGAAGTATAAGAATGAAGCCCCATGAATCACAAATACTGAACTTTTGAACACCTTTCATCTTATTGCTCAACTTATAATTGTTCTTTTATTTTACTGTGAGTGTATTTTAAATAAAATTCTAGATATGATATAATTTCTTCCATAATATGTCTGTTAGAGAAGAATTTAAAATATAATAACAGTATATTCTCATATCTAACAAAATTAGCAGTAGTTATTTTATGTCAGCCAATATCCAGTACATGTTTAAACCTTGCCGGTTGCCTAAAACTATCTCGCTATCATTTATTTACTTGAATTTGAATCCAAACAAGTCTCACACATCATAATTGAATGTTTTATGACTTAAATCTTTTTTAATCCAAACACTTCCCCTCTTTCCACTATTTCTCTTTATCTTCCTCTCAAGGTCATTTCTTTTAAACCAGGTCATTTGTTTTATAGGCTTTCACCCATTACACATTTGACTGACAATTTTGTGGATCAATTTAGCATATTTATTCAGACTTATTTTATCTATATAGTGGTTGTGTCTATAATCTTGATTAGATTCAGGGATTCAAACTTCATTTTATTTAATTTGTAAAACATAAGTGGTTCTATGTGCTTCTTACTGTTTTACATTAGGAAACACATGATATCTGATTTTCCTACTTTTAGTGATATTAAGATTGATCAAGAGGTTCAGCTTCATCCATTATAGAATGGCCATCAACTATTTACCTAATGGTTTTAGCAACCATTGATGACTGCTAGCAAGATCAGTTTTTATATTAAATCTTGCAAAATGAAGATTTTCTATTATTCCTTACCTATTTGTTAGATTTATTCTATACATTTCTGCTAATATGATCAATATATGAACAAATCTTATGATGTTTTTACCTTCTCAAAAAACAAAAGACTATTATTTAAAGCAATGTCAATGATTTTGAAATAGGATATAAGGAAAAGACAAGCAGATTTTCTGTTGTTCTTTGCTGGAAAATAGCAACAACAACCAGTTGATTCAGTTCCCTGGAGCACATAAACATACTGTCAAAAAGAACCATTTGGGACACAAGTATATAAATGTGTAACAGCAAATTATATGTGAATACTGTACAATGATATAGTGCAATAGATATTTAACCAAAAATAAAATTTTAATTAAATTTCATTAGTATAAATATCCATTAGTATATCACAAGAAGTCAGAAATTTTTGTCTGCTTTGTTCTGTGCTGGATTTCCAGACCTAGACAGATGCTTGAAACATCATAGGCACTTGGTAAATATTTATTGAATCAATATTGAATTAATGAGTGAGATAACTTCAAGAAATGAGTAGTTAACAGTGATTACAACAAAGGAAAAGAGAACAAAGAAGAAATTTCACCACTGTGGATTAAGAACCCACATTAAGAAAGTGTGTGCACCATCATATGTAAATTATAATGGCTTTAAATCATTTACTTACTTTTCTTGCTAATAAACTACAAACGTCTGTTTGCCAAAGAATGAGGGACATAATTTTTATTTCTCCCACTAATAGTCTCTAGTCCTATTTCTCTACTCAGAAACAATTCCAAATTAAGTGTCTTCTATGGTTAGAAACTACTTCTTGAATGGATGGATGCAAAATTCACTAGTTTACTTAGGTTGCTGATAAAATATGTACTCATTTTTTTCTCTATAGAAAAGAAATATTTTAAGATTCTGATCTTTAATTGTTATCCCATTATTTTAATTAATTATGCTATTACTAGGACAGGGATAAATATGTTAAAAAAATCCTTTCTGAAATTAAAGAAAATCTAAGTGAAAGTGTTAGTCACTTAGTCATGTCCAATTCTTTGTGACACCATGGACTATAACCTGCTTGGCTCCTCTGCCTATGGGATTTCTCAGGCAAGAATACTGGAGTGGGTAGCCATTCCCTTCCCCAGGGGATCTTCCTGACCCAGGGATTGAACCCAGCTTTCCTGCATTACAAGCAGATTCTTTACCATCTGAGCCATTTAGAAAATCTAAAGCACAATCTAAAATGCCACATATACATTTTAAAGAAATGCTCTTGATTTAATGATGCTGGTCTGTTGATCTTCCTCTGACAAAGAGAAAACTACTCTGACAAAGCCCGCATCTTCTTAAATGCCCCTTCTTCTTTTCATCTCTTACATGCAAGGGATAATGTTCATTGTCACTACTTTTAGTGAGATCATCAACTCTTAAGTCAACTTAAACTTATATATCACACACACACACACTATATCATGAGTTCTGATCTTTTTCCTGTGTCTAGATCTTCATTTTAGGTTGTAAAATACCTCAAACATGTCTAAAATAGAATTATATTGGTTTGACTTCTCTAATCTCTTGAACTGGTCTCTTTTGTCCCATTCCCATGGTCTCTTTCATTGTCTCTCAGCTGAGTTGCCTTTCTCTGCTCCAGTTTTGTCTCCTGCTATAGAGCAATCTTCCGAATGCACAACTCTAAGTACATCACACAGTAGCTCTCCATTCATTCAGTTCAGTTCAGTTCAGCTGCTCAGTCGTGTCCGACTCTTTGCGACCCCATGAACTGCAGTGCGCCAGGCCTCCCTGTCCATCACCAACTCCCGGAGTTCACTCAAACTCACATCCATCGAGTCAGCGATGCCATCAAGCCATCTCATCCTCTGTCATCCCCTTCTCCTGCTCTCAATCTTTCCCAGCATCAGGGTCTTTTCAAATGAGTCAACTCCACATCAGGTGGCCAAAATATTGGAGTTTCAGCTTCAGCCTCAGTCCCTCCAATGAATACCAAGGATTGATCTCCTTTAGGATGGACTAGTTGGATCTCCTTGCGGTCCAAGGGACTCTCAAGAGTCTTCTCCAACACCACAGTTCAAAAGCATCAATTCTTCGGCGCTCAGCTTTCTTTATAGTCCAACTCTCACATCGATACATGACTACTGGAAAACCCATAGCTTTGACTAGACGGACCTTTGCTGGCAAAGTAATGTCTTGGCTTTTGAATATGCTATCTAGATTGGTCATAACTTTCCTGCCAAGTAGAAAGCGTCTGTTAATTTCATGGCTGCAATCACCATCTGCAGTGATTTTGTAGCCCAGAAAAATAAAGTCAGCCACTGTTTCCACTGTTTCCCCATCTATTTGCCATGAAGTGATGGGACCAGATGCCATGATCTTAGTTTTATGAATGTTGAGCTTTAAGCCAACTTTTTCACTCTCTTCTTTCACTTTCATCAAGAGGCTCTTTACTTCTTCATTTTCTGCCATAAGGGTGGTGTCATCTGCATATCTGAGGTTATTGGTATTTCTCCTGGCAATCTTGATTCCAGCTTGTGCTCCCTCCAGCCCAGCATTTCTAATGACATACTCTGCATAGAAGTTAAATAAGGGTGACAATATACAGCCTTGAAGTACTCCTTTTCCTATCTGGAGCCAGTCTGTTGTTCCATGTCCAGGTCTAACTGTTGCTTCCTGACCGGCATACAGATTTCTCAGGAGGCAGGTCAGGTAGTCTGGTATTCCCATCTCTTTCAGAATTTTCCATAGTTTATTGTGATCCACACAGTCAAAGGCTTTGGCATAGTCAATAAGGCAGAAATAGATGTTTTTCTGGAACTCTCTTGCTTTTTTGATGATCCAGCGGATGTTGGCAATTTGATCTCTGGTTCCTCTGCCTTTTCTAAAACCAGCTTGAACATCTGGAAGTTCATGGTTCACATATTGCTTAAGCCAGGCTTGGAGAATTTTAAGCATTATTTTACTAGTGTGTGAGATGAGTGCAATTGTGCAGTAGTTTGGGCATTCTTTGGCATTACCTTTCTTTGGGATTTGGAGAAGGCAATGGCACTTGGAACAAAAAGTGACATTTTCCAGTCCTGTGGCTACTGCTGAGGACTGGAAAATTTACTGACATATTGAGTACAGCAGTTTCACAGCATCATCTTTTAGAATTTGAAATAGCTCATCTGGAATTCTATCACAAGAATTAAATACAAACTATTTTATTTGCCGTTTATGACCTTTGTCTGAATTTTCTATAACATATCCCCTAATCTCCAGTCTAAGCAAGTTACTTCCCACTTCCCAAATAAAATCCAGAATCTCCTGCACATTTTTTATAATGTTTCTCTTCATCTAGAATATCCCCTTTTCATAACCCTTTCCCATCCTTCATCCCATAAAAATACCCCCATCCTTCAACACATTACACAAATGACACAGCTTTTCAAGGGACTGTCTTACTCATGCCTTCATCATATTACAGCCTCTTTTTTATTAATATCTAAAACATTTGTCAATACTTCTTATAGAACACTTATCACATGTGACTATATATATATAAATTTAGTGACTATTTGTATTTATGGCATCCCCATTTTAGGAATGAAGCCAAGTTTTATAATCTAATATTTCCTATTTCTCATTCACAAAACATGGCACTGTATTTTTCACAGTATAGAGCTTTATAAGTATATGTTCAATTAATTTTAACACATCTTTGTGGTAATTCTGAAAAATTCACTACGTTCCTTCCATGTTGACTGAAATGGTCATGTTTATATTACTACCAAGGTGACATCAGCCAGATGTTGCCCAGACATTATTGGCCTCAAAGGGCATTAAAGTCAACATATACAGCAAGGTTGACCCTGAAACTTAAAAGACAGGAAGCATGCTTTCTGCCTCCTTTTTGCACACCACACAGAAGTAAATACAATGCTGATCATGCTTTAACTAATACATTCTTGCTAAATGAATAATTTATATAAATTACAATATTTGTTTCCAAAATTCTTCCAATAATAACACTATTTTGAAATCAGCTGATCAGAGTCCTCCAATATCCAGATTTGTTTTCAACCCTCTAAAGAGAAACACCAATGTCATAACAAAAGAAGCTAATTTCAGCAACTGAATTCCTGTAAATATCTCCCAGGTAGTAAGTATACACAAGGCTGCATCTCAAGACACTCTTTGCCTTGCTAATTCTTTGTCTTATGTTGTCTTGCTGCACATGAGGACTCATATTCATAATGACAGACCAGGGGCACTGCCAGACTCCACCTGATTCTGTCTCCTGTGTCTCGTAAAACAAATAAGTACTTAATACATTTTCAATTTTTAAAAGCAGAAGTTCACACTTTAAGTGATTTTGAATAATAGAGTTAAGAAGACACCATATATCACAACCTCTTTGAACTACAAGAATACTGGAGTGGGTTACCATTTCCTTCTCCAGGGGATCTTCCTGACCCAGGGATAGAACCTGGGAGGCAGATGCTTTAACCTCTGCGCCACCAGGGAAGATAATTAAAGCCACAGCCAAGCAGTTGTAATTGGCCGCTTCCCATGATTTTCTACTCCATGAGGTGGAGCTGGAGTAGAAGGAAACTCTGAAAATTTAAAAAAGAAAAATAGTTGTCTGGTGCCACCAAATAAACAGAAGTTATTAGATCAAGCATCTCAGTGATTCCCTGGTGGCTCAGAGGGTAAAATGTCTGCCTGCAATGAGGAAGACCCAGGTTTGATCCCTGGGTCAGGAAGATTCCTTGGAGAAGGAAACGGCAACCCACTCGAGTATTCTTGCCAGGAGAATCCCATGGACAGAGGAGCCTGGTGGGCTATAGTCCACGGGGTCGCAAAGAGTCGGACACAACTGAGCGACTTCACTTTCACTTTAGACATGGACAGGTATATAAATTATCAATCTATCTATCTATATATATGTAAATACTTTATCAGGTGCATAAGAATGACATAGTTTTGTTAGAGCTGTGGTAGGTTAAAAACAGAAGGTTTGTGGTGAAATGGAGCTCTCTCTCCCCTACTGAATATCTTGGAAAAGGAGAGGTAATTGGAGTAAATAAACATTGATGAGTGTTACTTAGGAGAATAGAGCAGGAAGAATTCTCTTCTATTGCTGTCTTAGGAGAATTCCTTTTTCTTTCTGACTTCCTCCCTAAATATATCGGCAAAACATAACTTCTGTGAACCTCAGCTTCTCCTTACACTATAAAAGGAAGTTGAACCACATGGTCATTATGGGCCCTTTCTGTGTTCTTTCTCTTAAGTAGAAACAGACAATATGAACCTGTAAATTAGTAATATAATTTGAGATAATGACAAATATAAGTAATAAAGCCTAAAGAGTGACTAGGAGTGAGACGGTGACATTTAAGCTGAAACGTGGGAATGTGCTTGGCAGGGAGAACATAAAATGCAAACACCTCAAAGCAGGAGAAAGGCCACTATGTGGGCTGTAGTTGTGACAGGAAATTACATTGGGAAGGTGAGTCGATGGTATGGAGTTTGGGTTTGAGTTTAAGACTATTGATATAGGGAAGCCACTGAAGAGTTTATTCCTGGAAAGTGATATGATCTTATTTAAGCTTGAAGACAATCACTTGTGGTTGCTACGTGGGGAACAGGCTACAAAGAAGCGAGAGTGGAAGCAGGAAAACAGAAGGGTGAGGATGATACAGACAAGTTCTTCAGCAGTGAGACCATCCTGAGAAACAATTAACTTCAGTATAGATTCAGGAGGAAGTAAAAACAAGACTTGTGAATTGATTGGAGGTGGGATGTGAAAAACAAAAGACAGAGAGAGTTAAAGATGCCTAGTTACTGGTCTGATCAAATATATGGTTTTATCTGTAGAGATAACATATAGGCTTAGTTGTATGCATTTGCAACAATTTGCAACAATTCAGTTGTATGTGTGGCTGCATTTCAGTGGAGATGTCAAGGTTGAAATGGAGACTTGGGAGACCTCAGTTTATAGATGGTACTTAAAATCATGAGACTGAGTCAAATCTTAAATGCTTTCACATTCACCTTTTTATTATCTAGCTGCAGAAAAATTGGATCAGGTACATTGAGTAATTCTTATTAAATTACTTGCCATGGTATTTTAAAGTTCTTTGTGCTGATTTAATGAAGTGATACAGATGGGGAGAGAAGCTATGAAGTGTGCCTCTGAAAATACATGGTTTTAGTTGTAGCTTAATTTAAGGCTTCATTGTGGTGCTTTATAACTGTGCAATATTTTCTGGGCATACCTTCACCTAATGCTATTCTTTATCAGACTGAAAGGGAAGAAACAAGTTTTACCATTTAAATTTACTTTGATTATGTACTGTTACCATTTAGTTTCTGATCTATCCAAAACCAATTGATTTCCAATTAAGAACAAGGTTTTAAATCATTCAATTAATTTTAAACCCATTTAATTAATTGTTTTAATTCCAAAGATAACAGAGTTGCTGGGGAAAACTTTGTTTAAAGTTTATTCCTAACTGAGGAAAACAGAAGATGGTAGAAACTGGAAACATAAGCTTCTTTTGTTAACAGTAAGTTCTTTCTCTTTTATAATAGAATCTAGTGTTTCACATTTATTTCCTCCTCATTAGGATTCTAAGATAAACACTTAAGACCAATAAATGGCATGAAAGACAAAAGGTTAATTCCTTAATAGACAAAAGTCCTTATAAATTAATGAATCGATAAATAATAATGCACATCCCAAGTTTAAAAAGGCAAAGAATAGAGTCAGGAAGTTCTCATAAAAAAAGATACTTAGCTTTAATTTATACACACTGTACTCTGCTTTTTCCAAATTTTTTTTAAATTTTTGAATAGTAAATTCTAATATTTAGAAAACTGCCATGTAATTCTGTATACCACTAATTATTTATTTCCTTTCCATCTGCCACCTAAACTATTTCTCTTGAGTCTCCAAATTTAACTCTGCTTTTAATCCTAATCGGCAAACAGAATCCCTTCAGATTTAAGTGGAAGGAAAGTGATGAAATGGAAGGGAGCATTGCTGGTCCTAATTATATACTCTCCCTCTTGATCTTTTTTTGATACATTTTCTAAATTTTCTTTTTGATGACACTTATTTTCTCCCAGCTTCTGACTGATCTACTTTTTAAATTTTCTTCTGTATTTATTCTTACAGGCCTTTCTGCATTTCTATACCTTTAAAAATGTCTAAGCTTTTCTTGTAATTCCCTAAAGAGAAACCTAATTAATATTACCATTGAACATTAATTAATATGTTATTTTCCTTGAAAGGTGTAGAAAAGTTTTGAGAATTCATACTAAGGAAAGTGCTCTCAAAATGGCATTGTAGCAGTGAAAACTGTGAGTGGCATCCAGCAGGTAACAGGAGAATTACTCTTAGGATAACAATGTTTCTCTGAAGGATTCCTTAAATTATTCTTACACATCCAGAAACTAAACTTTGGAAGTTTGGAAACTAAGAACTACTTTTTTTTTTTTTCTTGAAAAAAGAAATGATTGATCGGAGTAAGCCTGGAAGTCAGCCAAAGTCTAATATGAAGAGGAGCTGAAGCAGTTTCTAGGTAAAGGATAAGGAGTTAAATGAAGAAATGTTTCCTCTGTCCTCTTCACAAAGGCACTTACTTGATTTTTTAAAAATTAAATTTTCCTTTGATGAAGCTCTATTCTAACTGCCAAAGTATCAGATCCAGATTTAGCTATTTCCAACTTTTTACCTACATGATGTGAAGAGCTGACTCATTTGAAAAGACCGTGATGCTGGGAAAATATTGAAGGTGGGAGAAGGGGATGACAGAAGATGAGATGGCTGGATGGCATCACTGACTCAATGGACATGAGTTTGGGTAAACTCTGGGAGTTGGTGATGGACAGGGAGGTCTGGCATGCTGCAGTCCATGGGGTTGCAAAGAATCAGACACGACTGAGCGAATAAACTGAACTGAACTTACATGATGACTCACATACATCATTATTGGCTCACCAAAAGGATTTAACTCTCTAGAATAGACAGATCAGCCATCAGAGGGAGATATGTGGTAATGACAAAAGGTTTTACCAATAGTTGCTGAAATTAGGTCCAAAGATGGCCCTCATGTGAACACTAACAGGAAAATATACTGGACCACATATTGATCTTTTACACCAGAGTAATCAACATCTAACACAGCTGATCAACTATGGCAGCTCTGACTAGAGTCATAATCCTGAAATGATCACACATAGAGTAGAGGCAGTTGGATACCATACTCCTTAGGTGGGTACCATGCCTGGAAGTATTAATAGAAGCCACCTTCTCATCAAACCATTGACAAATCCATTTATTGGTTATCTAGTCTGCAACTTTTGGAAACTGTTTTCCTAAAATGAGACAGAGATAGTTTGGCTTTAAAAGACCTAGCCATATCTCTTCCTCTGAAACTTGGAACCTAGATTCAGTGCTGAACTGAATCTGTGCTTGATGGCAAATATTATTGCATTAAAGTCTCTACCTTTTTTTCCCTTGGTCTCATGTCTGTTTGTTTTTCCTTTAGCCATCAGAAATAAATTAGTGATAGAATTAGCTGGAGGTAATTATTAGTAAAAAATATATTTACTTTGTGAAAATGGATTTAAGAGGCACATCTTGATATAACAAATTCAAAAGCAGCAAAAGTAGTATGAAAAAACGTTATTTTGGGAGTTAAGAAACTATTAAATTGAATCTCTACCAACCCACTCTCAGATAATAACCCATCAGAAACAGCTTTAAAAAAATAAAAAAGAATGTTGATGGAGTATGTGGGCTGAGAAGACTTGAATAGAACAAAAAATGTATCCATTTGATGCAAAATAGAAAGAACTATTAATTTGAACTATTTTTTAAATAAGAAGCCAATTTTTCCATCAAAGTCCATTCTACTGAAAAGAAGAAAAAATGGACTTCTTTGAAATGCTTGCAAAATTAAAGAGACAACTCTAATTTCAATCAAGACATAGAACTTTTCATTATAAGTTTTGTGGCTTTCATGCACTTCTGTACCCGTAAGTTTATACCCTTAGATATATATTTTAAATCTATTGCAGGTTTACAAACACACACACACGAAACTAGAATACAGATAGCTTAGATAAATTACTGAAATTTTAAGTTAGTTCCTAAGAGACAACACTTGAAAATTGGGTGCAAAACTCTGGATTTTTAGAGAATCAACAATGGTATGGCATTGGGACTTTTGATCAGTAAAATCTACAGAATCTCACGTTGTGCCCCCGCTCTTAGAGCTTTGGCAGTTATTCCTTTTACCCTTCCAGGCTGTTTTGATCACAATGATGTGTGTGTACAAAATTACCCCCAAATTTAGTGGTTTAAAATATCAATAATCATTCATCTTATGATTTTCGTGGGTCATGATTTTGAGAATCATCAGCTGAGAGTTGAGAAGATCAGCTGTAGTTATGTCTCAGCTTTATTTACTCACATCACGCATTTGATCTGGGAAGAGCCAAAAAGTTGGTCACCAAACCAACTGGCGCCTTGGGCATCTTTTGCCATCTCTCTGTAGTCTGTCCACATGATCTCTCCTGCGTGGTGACTTAAGGTGACAGGCTTCTTATATATTGTCCCAGAACTCCCAAGATGTGTGTCCTGAGAAAGTGAGAGTCAGACAGAATGTATCACCTTTTATGACCTTGACTTCCACCAGATTTATTGATGAAGTCAGTTAAAATTTTCTGCTCAGGTTCAAGGGGAAAGGAACATAGATGGCAATATTTGGTGGAGGAGGGTCAATGTCATAGAGTAAAATTGTGGCATAGACTATGTATTGGTATATAGATCTTCAGATAATATGATTTGCCACACTATCAAAAGTCTTGCTGAGACCCACACTCAGATCTTTTCCTAAACAATGATATTCAGGATGGACTGCAGCCTACCAGGCTCCTCCATCCATGGGATTTTCCAGGCAAGAGTACTGGAGTGGGGTGTCATTGCCTTCTCCATTCAGGATACTAGTGTGTCCTAAATATCACCAGCAATGGAGGATTTTCTTCTGTTTGATGAACAATGGTACCATGTGACAGTTTTCCATATATAATTGTTTCCATTTCATTTACACATTGGATTCTTGTGTTTTCTCATTGTTTTGTTCCAGAAATATTTTTTGATCAGTAGTAAGCCATATATGGGCTTCCCAGGTAGTGCTAGAGGAAAAGAACCTGCTTGTCAATGCAGGAGATGTAAGACACGTGGGCTCAATCCCTGGGTCGGGAAGATCCCCTGGAGGAGGGCATGGCAATCCACTCCAGTATTCTGGCCTGGAGAATCCCATGGACAGGGGAGCCTGGAGGTCTACGGTCCACAGGGTCACAAAGAGTCAGACATGACTGAAGCAACTTAGCATGCATGCAAACAGTATATAAGGTGGTGAGAATGAAGTGGTAGACACAAAGACATAGGCTTGCCCTCACGGAACACATTGTACATGTACACACTCATAACTGTGTTTTTTAATAGCTTGTGTGTGAGACAAGTCTTCAAGGTGAGTAGCAGATATAAGTTTTAGAGTAGGGAATTCATGAAGAACTAAGTGTTATATGAATCTGATAAAAAGAAAACTGAATGTCATTATTTTGAGGCCAAAGGAAAGTTTAAGAAAAAAAGTAGAGAGACTCACTTTCCTTTGGATTTATAAAATCTCCTGAAATAATCCAAAGAAAAGAATTTTAAGGAGAAAGAAAGTTTTTAGACCACAGCAGAAGGCTATAAAAGACACATAGTTCAGCTTTTCCAGGGAAATTATTAGAAAGAATATATTCATTTGATTATGTGAATTTGAACATAATCTTAAGTGCTTTACTGTATAACCTATAGAGTTGTGTATGTGTGTGTAAGCCTCCTCATTATTCTAGAACATTCTCTTTGAAGACCAAGACAACATCTAAACTATTGCCAGAAGAAGGCATTTATTTTCTGAAGAAAAGTTATAATTATATGACAACTTAAAAATTCAGCTAATTATTAAAAATATTTTATTTAAAAAAATCTGAGGTCAAAGGGATCTTTTAGGCTTGATATTCTGGTATATAATCTGCACAAAACAAAGTCTTAAAATCTCAGCGTTTGTAGGGACTATAAAAATCATCTAGCCTCAAACTTTTGTGTTTTGAATCATTTCACAAAATGTCTCACCAAAGCTGTTCAGTTTCTGCTTTTAACTCTAGACAAAAGGCAAAGCGTGATTACCTATAACCAGCAATGGTGGTGTCTATTTCATTTTCAGTGTCTTTGAAAACAGAGTCAATTCTCATTATTTGTGGATTCTATACTTAAAATTTTATGTATTTGTAACCTCAAAATCAATACTCATGGCATTTTCACATCATTTATAGACATGCACAAAGTGTCAAAACCTCTGAATTACAGGATGTACACATTCCCAGCTGAGTTACAAGATGACAGTGCCTGGTATCAAATATCACACTGTAAAAAAAGTGTCCTTTTGGTGGGGGAGCTAATAAGTGCCATGTTTTTGGCATTTTTGTGTTTTGTGTTGGTGATTTTGCCTAAAATAGCCCTCAAGGTATGCTGAAGTACTGTCTAGTGTTCCCGAACCAGGAAAGCTGTGCTGTACCTCACAGGCAAATATATGTTTTAGACAAACTTTGAAGTGAAGTGAAATCACTCAGTTGTGTCCGACTTTGCGACCCCATGGACTATAGCCTACCAGGTTCCTCCGTCCATGGGATTTTCCAGTCAAGAATACTGGAGTGGGTTGCCATTTCCTCCTCCATTTGTTTAGCATAAATTTTTATAGCCTTGTTGCGTGAATTCTGTATTAACCAACCAATAATATGTATTTAATAAGATTATCTTTGAATGGAAACATACATAAACCAAAGTTATGTATTGATCAGTCTACAAAAAGAAATTGAGCAGCAATGTGATAGAGAAATATGGTCGGAACAAAAACTAAGCCATTCTTGAAATTTATGATCCCACACTTTGCTAGCATGTGTGCTATGTTGCTTCAGTTGTGTTCAACTCTTTGTGACCCGATGGCCTGTAAGTCGACAGGCTCCCCTGACCATGGGATTCTCAGGCAAGAATACTGGAATGGGTTGTCATGCCCTTCTCCAGGGGATCTTCCCCACCCAGGGATGGAATCTGCGTCCCTTGTGTCTCCTGCATTAGCAGGCGAATTCTTTACCACTAGTGCCACCTCAGACTAGGATTCAGTGGCAGTCCTTCAGCAAGCACTTTTACAAGTGTCAGTATTCCAAATGTGTGATCAGGACTTGACAGGAAATGAAAGTTTGTCATATGTTAAGGGGTTGAGAGGGTGGAGAGTTTCATCAAGGGAAAAATTAAAGGTCTTGGGTTAGCCTTTGCTTAGATTAGTACTCTGTTTTCATCTTTGTCAATAGCCTGTGGAACATTCAGTATGGAGCCAAGATACAGTCTAGATATTTACGTATTAATTTTCACATCCTCCCTAAGATTTCTCAGCCTCTTTGTAGTTAGGCAGGGCCATGTAACTTGTTCTAGCCAATGATGTCTGATGAAGAGAGATATAACTCTTTTGGTAGAAGCCTGGCACTTGTGTCTTCCACCCTGCCTCTCCTGCATTCTCGTCCCCTGCCACAGCAAGTCCTGGAACATTACTGTGGTGATGGTGCCGTGAGAGGGCAGAACCTTCATCATTCTGGATCACTGAACAAGAAGCAGACCTCTCCCACCCAATCTAATGAATAATCATCATGAGGAAGAAAATTTTTTGTTTCATTTTGTTAAACTATTTGATTTGGGTATTATTTTGTTTCATTACTGCCCCTTTTTATTCACTTTATCTGGAATGCACACATTAGGTGTTCTGGGTCAGAGACAGATTTCTCAGTAAACTCCTCACAGTACATAATAAATAAACTGGACCCTATTTGCCTTAGTCCTTACCTTAGAGTGGAATGTTGGAAGCCAAATAGCTGAGCCAGATTTCAGCTTTTAAAACCCACCTACCTAGAGAGGTCTTCAACTTCTGGATCTTTATCCGTTTTTGATATGTAAATCCCTGAGAGAGCCCTTTAGTCTTCCAGGTAACTTGGGACTTAGGCTAGGGACATGGTCCAGGCTTTAGCAATTGGTCTTCTTGAAAGATAAGAGTTTCATCCTTTCAAATCAAAGAAATTAACTAGGTAAGTGACTACAAAGCTAATTGTTGTGGTATGTGAATTAGCTTTTTATATTTTTATAAGCGGGGTGAAACAGACATTCTCTAACTTTATATATATATGTTCCCTTCTCTTAGAATGTAGAAGGCAGCAGGAGCATTGAGAAATCCAGGGAAATTTTACTTCTCTACCTATATGATGGTCAAGCCTCATCTGAATAATAAAAGGGTTAAAGATCAGACTAATCTGGCAAAAGAAAAGCATAGTTATAAGAAAATAGAAAAGATGAGCCTGAAAAGGTAGCCTGCATATATATTTTTTTGAGGTCTAAGCATGTCAGACCAGGGTTTTGTATTATGTTCATCCAAAAGCATTACAATGATTTTCGAGGACTTGTTATTCGAAGGTGTCTATATATCAATTCAAATATTTCTAACAAGTGTCTGATATGTTTCAACGTGAGGGAGCCTCAAAGCAGTAGTAAGCTTCTAGTGAAGGAAGGGAACTTCCTTGGATAAATTCTGAAAAAGCCAGTCTCTAGAAGAGGCTGAGAAATTTTCAGCCTCTGAAAATTTCAGCTGCTGACTCCTTGGAGTCTGACACAGTCTTAGTATGATAACTTAGAGTACCTTAGCTACATGGTTTTGACCTAGAATGTGCCTTCAGGGGACAACCACCTCCCCAGGCTTGGCTTCCACTGTCACTTTTACGATAATTTTCTCCAGTGATGACCCCCAGCCGTTGTCATTCAAACTGACTCTAAATTGGAATTAGTATCTAAAGGACCAAGAGAAAGTTCAACTTTTTTTCCTTTAAAGGCTAAAACTCTCAAGCTAGGGTAATTATTATATCATTAAGTGAAACTAAACAGAGATCTAAATACCAGCTGTAGAAATATCTTTCTAATGTAAATTCTAACTCATGAAAATTCTAATTCAGGTTTCAAAGGAGATATGAGGTTCTCTTGAGGAATCAGGATTTTATGAACATGAATCTTTGGTGTACCCTGTGCCAAAGATCCCTCTTTTTGTAAACAAAAAGCCTAGCAGAACACAGCATGAAACAGCATGAACTTGTTCTTCACTTTAGTCTGTTCATTTTGAATTTGGCTCATCAATACAGAGCCACGGGGGTCTATCTTTAAACCTCTAATATTCTGCCTTGAGGTTACACTTGCCAATGAAAATAATAAAAGTAATGTTTTTTTTTTTTCTCCCATAAAACCCATATACTCAAAAAATTGAGGTAAATAAATAGTGATTGTATTTCTTATATCAGTTATGCATATTATTATGGCATTTCACATGCTGTTTGTTTTTTCACCTGTAACTTAGTTGGACATCTAGAAATGAATATCTGAAGCATGCCTAGTTACAATTTTCCAGCTCTTAATAGTGTATCAGTTTGTGACCCCATGAATCGCAGTACACCAGGCCTCCCTGTCCATCAATACCTCCCAGAGTTCACTCAAACTCACGTCCATCAAGTCAGTGATGCCATCCAGCCATCTTATCCTCGGTCGACCCCTTCTCCTCCTGCCCCCAATCCCTCCCAGCATCAGAATCTTTTCCAACGAGTCAACTCTTCACATGATGTGGCCAAAGTACTGGAGTTTCAGCTTCAGCATCATTTCTTCCAAAGAACTCCCAGGGCTGATCTCCTCTAGAATGGACTGGTTGGATCTCCTTGCAGTCCAAGGGACTCTCAAGAGTCTTCTCCAACACCACAGTTCAAAAGCATCAATTCTTCGGTGCTCAGCCTTCTTCATAGTCCAACTCTCGCCTCCATACATGACTACTGGAAAAACCATAGCCTTGACTAGATGGACCTTTGTTGGCAAAGTAATATCTCTGCTTTTCAATATGCTGTCTAGGTTGGTCATAACTTTCCTTCCAAGGAGTAAGCGTCTTTTAATTTCATGGCTACAATCACCATCTGCAGTGATTTTGGAGCCCCCCAAAATAAAGTCTGACACTGTTTCCACTGTTTCTCCATCTATTTGCCATGAAGTGATGGGACCAGATGCCGTGACCTTAGTTTTCTGAATGTTGAGTTTTAAGCCAACTTTTTCACTCTCCTCTTTCACTTTCATCAAGAGGCTTTTTAGTTCCTCTTTACTTTCTGCCATAAGGGTGGTATCATCTGCATATCTGAGGTTATTGATATTTCTCCTGGCAATCTTGATTCCAGCTTGTGCTTCCTCCAGCCCAGGGTTTCTCATGATATACTCTGCATATAAGTTAAATAAGCAGGGTGACAATATATAGCCTTGACATACTCTTTTTCCTATTTAGTTAAAGTATTTGAGCTTCCCTTTGTAGCTCAGTCGGTAAAGAATCTGCCTGCAGTGCAGGAGACCCAGGTTCAATCCCTGGGTTGGGAAGATCCCTTGGAGAAGGAAATGGAAACCCACTCCAGTAACCTTGCCTGGAAAATCTCATGGACAGAGGAGCCTGGTGGGCAGCAGTCCATGGGATCGCAAAGAGTCAGGCATGACTGAGTGACTAACACTTACTTAAAGTATTTGTAGGTATTGTGAATTTAATTAACATATAAACAATATGCTTATGGATGAAAAGCACATACTAATTTCTATATCAAAAATTGAAAGTAAATAAGAAGTATTTTCCTTCTAAGACTTTTGATAGAGCCTTTCCAATAGCTTATTTTTTTTTCTCATAATTATGTTATCAGGATAGGTTTGGCTCAAAATAAGAGTATTTATCTTAGCCTTGAGAAGATTCAAATGCTAAGTGATATATTGAAAACTAAAGAGGAGGCAAGCAAATACTGTCTGACAAAAACAGAGAAATAAGTGAGACTCAGAGGGTGTAGAGACCTAAAAAGAAAAATTATTTACAAAAGATACTTATTTTGGAGGGGAGGGAGTGAGTCATTGTATAGTATCCCTCCACTTTCTTTCTTCCCTACCCTATGTGACTAAGAGCTGCTGTGGCAAGGGTGAGACATGAATGTAAACATCCATATATCATTTAATAGATACATATCCTTGGACACATTTGGGTACTCTCTGAGCCACAGTTTATTAATATGTTAAAAAGTATCTTTCTTCTATCTCTCATCCTTTAACAGGTAATTTGCTAGGAAATCCTTTTCAAGAAATCCTGTTAGCTCTACCTTCAAAATATATCTCTCCAAGTCTCCATTATTATTCTTCATCTGAACACTGCCATATGCTTCTCCTTTGCTCTTGCTTCCAATCTTGTTCCCCACTGTCTGTTCTCAATGCTGCAGCCACAGTGAACCTTTAAAAATTCAGGTCAGATGCTGTCACTTCTCTCATCTAAACAGATCCAGTGACTCCCCTTTTCATTCAGATTACAAGACATGGTTCTTACAAAGGCTGGCAAGGTTCTACCTGCCCTAGCCCCCTGTGACCTCTAACTAGACTCTCTCACTGCTTTGCTCTGGCTACTGTGACATCTTTGCTGTTCCTTAAACCCAAAAGACAACCTCCTTCCTTAAGAACACTATTATTCCAAATATCTCAAGCTTTTGGTTAAATGTTAACTTCTCAATAAGGCCTACGCTGATCACTTTTTAAAAACTTACAACTTACCTCTCCATACCCTACCCACAATCACTCTGCCTCAGTTCTATTATTTTTTCCCCATGGCCCTTTTAACTTCTAAGATATGTAATTTACTTATTATGGTCAATATTTGTTATCTCTCTTTACCCTTTGATATGTAAACTTAACAAAAGCAGGGATTTTACTCTGTTTTGTTCACTGATGTATATCCAGCTCTTAGATCAATACATTGTATCTAGTAGGTATGCAACAAATATATGTTAAATGAATGAATGAATGACTACATATGCCATAATATTATTTTGAAGATTAAGTTCAGTTGTTTAATACTACTACTAAATACTAAATACTACTAAATTCTTGCCTAGATATTCCTAAACTTTCCTATTTATAAAATGTCATCAGTCAGTTCAGTTCAGTCACTCAGTCTTGTCCGACTCTTTGCAATGCATGAATTGCAGCACGGCAGGCCTCCCTGTCCATCACCAACTCCCGGAGTTCACTCAAACTCATGTCCATTGAGTCGGTGATACCATCCAACCATCTCATCCTCTGTCATCCCCTTCTCCTCCTGCCCCCAATCCCTCCCAGGATCAGAGTCTTTTCCAATGAGTCAACTCTTCGCATGAGGTGGCCAAAGTATTGGAGTTTCAGTTTTAGCATCAGTCCTTCCAAAGAACACCCAGGGCTGATCTCCTTCAGAATGGACTGGTTGGATCTCCTCGCAGTCCAAGGGACTCTCAAGAGTCTTCTCCAACACCACAGTTCAAAAGCATCAATTCTTTGGCACTCAGCTTTCTTCACAGTCCAACTCTCATATCCATACATGACCATTGGAAAATCCATAGCCTTGACTAGATGGACCTTTGTTGGCAAAGTAATGTCTCTGCTTTTGAATATGCTATCTAGGTTGGTCATAAAATGTCATCAGTCCTCCCCATATTCTCAATTATAAAATAAACATCAGTTCAGTTCAGTTCAGTTCAGTCGCTCAGTCGTGTTCAACTCTTTGCAACTCCATGGACCACAGCACACCAGGCCTCCCTGATCCATCACCAACTCCAGGAATCTACCCAAACTCATGTCCATTGAGTCAGTGATGCCATCCAACCATCTCATCCTCTGTCATCCCCTTCTCCTCCTGCCTTCAATCTTTCCCAGCATCAGGGTCATTTCAAATGAGTCAGCTCTTTGCATAAGGTGGCCAAAGTATTGGAGTTTCAGCTTCAGCTTCAGTCCTTCCATTGAACACTCAGGATTGATCTCCTTTAGGATGGACTGGTTGGATCTCCTTGCTGTCCAAGGGACCCTCAAGAGTCTTCTCCAACACCACAGTTCAAAATCATCAATTCTTTGGTGCTCAGCTTTCTTTTTAGTCCAACTCTCACATCCATACATGACTATTAGAAAAACACTATATACACAAAAGATTAGAATGAGCTATATTTTTAGTTTCATTAGTATGCATGCTTTCTTTGAGACATAGAACCCTGTGCCATCAACATTCATAGCTTTATTACATGCATTTTAGTAAATCCTTTGCTCAATCTACTGCTAACAGAACATCCTAAAGAGGCAAAGCCTTTCTGGAAACACTAAGCACACACTCATAATCAGGAACAAGGGCCAATTTTAAGATTGAGTGAAGGAAAATCAGTAATAGCATAAAAAGGTAACAAAATATACTGACATATAAATATTTTCATCTCAGTTAACATTAACAGCTTAGTTTACTGCATAATATATTATAAAAAGAAAAGAAATATTAATTCCTCCTTGTACTATGGTAGAGCATATAACAGATGTGTGAAGAACCCAAAATTCAGTAGTTATTTCTCAGTTAGCATTAGTTGATCTTGAATATTAAAACCAGGTGTATTGAAATTTATGGATTTCCCTGGTGGCTTAGACAGTAAAGAATCTGCTTGCAGTGCAGGAGACCTGGGTTTGATTCCCTGGGTTGGGAAGATCCTCTGGAGAAGGGAATGGCTAGACACTCTAGTAATTCTTGCTTGGAGAATTCCGTGGACAGAGGAGCCTGGTGAGCTACAGGCCATGGTGGGGTCTCAGAGTTGGACTCGACTGAGTGACTAACACTTTCACTTTTACTTCACTGTACTTTATAATCTGATGCTAAAATTATTTTGTTTTAAAATTTTATTTTCTCTAACAAGCAAAGCCCACTTTTATAATGACTTAATCTCTCCAGTAAGTTTTCCTCTTAAGAAGTACGTGCAGAATACTATGTCTGCACCAATTAACTGTCATTTTCATTTGTAAGTCAGTCTTACACGATTTTTTTTTTCACCACTACACAAATAAAATGGCACAACTGAATGATTAAATGTGATGTCTCATTTCTGGACCCATTCAGTCATCATATTGGTATATGTATTGTTGTTGTTCAATAGTTCAGTCATGTCTGATTCTTTGCAACCCCATGGACTGAAACATGCCAGACTTCCCCATTCTTCATCATCAGCCAGAGCTTACAGAGACTTATGTCCATTAAGTCAGTGATGCCATCCAACCAGCTCTTCCTCCATTGCCCTGTTCTCCTCCTGCCTTCAATCTTTCCCAGCATCAGGATCTTTTCTAAAGAAAAAGACCCTGGTATATACCTCTTGGTACATATCCCTCATGAAACACAGCCTGAAATGACCAACTAGTTTGTCTCTACCACATTCTAGGTGTGATTACAATCTTTCATTGTTTCAGTCCATAGTCTCCCTTCCTAAGGAAATTCTTAATGTACTAAAAGACCCATCAATTTTCTTATTCATTCTTTTGAAATAATTGTGAGACAAATATGAATGTATACACATACACAAATACACACAGATTAAAAAGTTAAAATACTGAAGTACCTGCTTAAATTATCCTTGAGAGCAATTCAAAGATATATATTTCTATGACTATAGACACTAAATAAAAACAAATATGGCCAAAAATTATTTCTAAATCTGCAAGTCATGCTTCAATTCCTTATTAATGATCAGTTTATTTCTCATAGGCTACATTTTAGAAGCTATATTTTAGCCTTTTAAAATTCTCTTAACATGTTTTTCTGTTTGTTACTTTGGAAGTTTTTCACATTTTCAAATTGAAGATCAGTTTGATTCCAGGGCACAGAAGTCCAAAGTTTTGTCTTAAGACTCCTTCTAACAATGTGATATTTTTGGAGTCTATCATCACTGCTTACAAACTATACAAAATACATTGTCATAACAACCAGAGCTTAGTGGCTTAGTATTCCAAATTTTGAGATTTAACGTTTATACCTAAGTAATATCTTTCTGTATTGCTTTAAACCAACTGTAAAATAAACAAAAAGTTTACCTTGAGCATTAAAGAGGAATGCTTAAGGAATTTCCTATAAATAAACCTATCTGTGTAATTTATATATGTAAACCTCTCTATATATAAACATATGTATGTATCTTTCTCTGTCTCAATACATGTAAATATATGCTCTATACCTGTATGACCCATCCTCTTTTCCATATCTTTATGACCTCAAATTCTGCCCATACTTTAAGGCCCAACCAAACTCCACAAAATTGTCTCAGATACCCTAGGTTCCCAGCTCCTCCATGCTTTCACAGTCCTTTTTGAGCCTTATTACCAGTACTTATTCTATCCTAATTTGTATTCATGTGCATAAGTATCTATCTTTCCTGAAAGATGGGAAATATCATCTTGCTCCTCTTAGTATTTTTCTTAAAGATCACTAACTATACCTTAAAACACAGGACTTAAGTAGATATTGAGTGGAATGAATGAATGTCTGTCAAGCAATGCCTTGGGCAGGATACTAGAGTTCTGCTTTGATGGACTACTGACATCCTATGTACATATGCAAATAGAGCTGCCTTAAACTTTAGAGTTCAACATTCATCTTATTAAATATTAAAATGAGCTCTCTGTAGAGTACTGCCTCTTACTGTCACTTGATTAACTGTACTATAAAGTTATTTTATAATGCCAGAGAAAGTGCTAAGTATTCAAGACATCAAAAGACTTTACCACAGGTCTTACAATGTTGAGACCTTAATATTTTAAGACCAGAATTAAGTAACTGTAGAGATAGAGGAACCAAAATACTTTTCACATTAGCTGGCCTCTTGGAGAAATTTGTAGTCTCATTTCTTTCTCAGTTCACAATGTAAAGACTCAGCTTTTGCATTCTGTACAGGTACACAGTATAATAGAATTGTTAAAGAATTTAATAAAGCAGGTAGATATGACAAGTTCAAAACAAGACAACTGGAAACAATGGGAAGCATTATTTTCCTGTATTTCATTATGAAGCTCTCTTATATTGAATACTCTATCCCTCCACTTATCATGTTCTAACCCTAACTAAACCCTCAGATTACTTCTTCCTGGTTATTCTTTCCCAGTTTCTCTTCTTACTAGGCCATCAGGCAGGTAGTGACAAATTACTATTACCCTTGAAACCAACAAGCTCAGATTTGTAAAGAGCTGACATCCACCATCAGTCCTAGACCTCAAGTTGCCACTTCAGTATCACTCCCAGTTTCCATCCCCACCCAACCAAGGCCTTTGCTCTTTGCCACACATATTATCTGGTCTCATTTTAGGGTACTCAGTTAAGCCAAAGTCCTCTTCACACTTCCTGAAATCTTCAATTACATTCACACTCATTTCTATATTTGGAATATTCTTCAATATAATTCACTTCCACAAATATTGAGTACTTACTGTTTATCAGTGACTACACTAGTCACTAGGGTCACTTTTCATCATTGTCAGTTCTTTCTTGTCTTTACAATTTACATGCTACTTGAGTGAATTCTAAGGGCATCCCGTGAAGCTCAGTTGGTAAAGAATCTGCCTGCAGTATAGAAGACCCAGGTTCAATCCTTGGGTTGGGAAGATCCCCTAGAGAAGGAAATGGCAACCCACTCCAGTATCCTTGCTTGGAAAATCTCATGGACAGAGGAGCCTGGTGGGCAGCAGTCCATGGAGTCGCAAAGAGTCAGGCACGACTGAGAGACTAACACTTCCTTACTTACTTACTGAGTGAATTCTGAGGAAAAGCTTTTCTAATTCACCTCACCTGATCCTGCTGATTCTTTTACTCCATATATTCTCTGTTGGGCTGCACACCATAGACCTACAAGGCTTACACTTTCTCAGCCTTAAGATGGAAGAATCCAGGATGAAGACATCGGTGGTTTAATGGATGGAGGAGCTTACATGTCTAAAGCAAGGTCATAGAGCTACACCCCACCATGTGCAGTGAACAGCAGGCAGGGCATGGAGGCAGTGTTTGCTCCTGCGGTAAATGGGAGGCAGCCAGTTATAGGTGACAGTTTGGGTCATTAGTTGCCAGGGAAATCAGAGGAGAAGCACACCCCTCACCACCTCTTTGATAAGAACAATAGCAGCTGGGGCCACAGGGGCAAGTATGTGGGAAGGTCAGTCTTGTGAGGAGGGTATAGGTAAGGCAGGCACAGGTCAAGCAGGGGAAGTACAGAGAATAAGAGAATAACCATCTTGAGAGGCTTGATCATACATTATGTAACTCCAAGTCCATGGTGCTTCAGTTGTTCAATATAATAGGATTTAAACCTATATGCAGGTCACAAAGCAACAGTTAGACCTGGACATGGAACAACAGACTGGTTCCAAAGAGGAAAAGGTGTGTATAAAGGCTATATATTGTCACCCTGCTTATTTAACTTATAGGCAGAGTACATCATGAGAAATGCTGGGTTGGAGGAAGCACAA
Source organism: Capra hircus (assembly GCF_001704415.2). NCBI lineage: Eukaryota > Metazoa > Chordata > Mammalia > Artiodactyla > Bovidae > Capra > Capra hircus. The sequence continues at coordinate 24,238,156 of NC_030814.1, forward strand.
GCTGGAATCAAGATTGCTGGGAGAAATATCAATACCCTCAAATAAGCAGATGACACCACTCTTAATAGCAGAAAGTGAAGAACTAAGGAGCCTCTTGATGAAAGTGAAAGAAGAGAGTGGAAAAGTTGGCTTAAAGCTCAACATTCGGAAAACAAAGATCATGGCATCCAGTTCCATCACTTCATGGGAAATAGATGGATAAACAGTGGAAACAGTGGCTGACTTTATTTTTCTGGGCTCCAAAACCACTGCAGATGGTGATTCTAGCCATGAAATTAAAAGACGCTTACTCCTTGGAAGGAAAGTTATGACCAACCTAGACATCATATTAAAAAGCAGAGACATTACTTTGCCAACAAAGGTCTGTCTAGTCAAGGCTATGGTTTTCCCAGTGGTCATGTATGGATGTGAGAGTTGGATGATAAAGAAAGCTGAGTGCTGAAGAATTGATGCTTTTGAACTGTGGTGTTGGAGGAGACTCTTGAGAATCTCTTAGACTGCAAGGAGATCCAACCAGTCCATCCTAAAGGAGATCAGTCCTGGGTATTCATTGGTAGGACTGATGTTGAAGCTGAAACTCCAATATTTTGGCCATCTGATGTGAAGAGCTGACTCATTTGAAAAGACCCTGATGCTGGGAAAGATTGAAGATGGGAGAAGAAGGGGATCACAGAGGATGAGATGGTTGGATGGAATTACTAACTCAATGGACATGAGTTTGGGCAAACTCCGGGAGTTGGTGATGCTCATGGAGGCTTGGTGTGCTGCAGGGTCGCATGCAGGTCTTCATGTGTTCACAAAAAGGCAGACATGACTGAGCGACTGAACTGAACTGAACTGATATGTATATATTCAAGGGATTAGACCATCCCCAAGAAAAAGAAATGCAAAAAGGCAAAATGGTTGTCTAAGGAGGCCTTACAAATAGCTGAGAAAAGACAAGACACAAAAGGCAAAGGAGAAAAGGAAAGATATACCTGTTTGAATGCAGAGTTCCAAAGAATAGAAAGGAGAGATAAGAAGCCTTCCTCAGTGATCAATGCAAAGAAATAGATCAATGCAAAACAATAGAATGGGAAAGACTAGAGATGTCTTCAAGAAAATCAGAGATACCAAGGGAAAATTTCATGCAAAGATGGGCTCAATAAAGGATAGAAATTGTATGGACCTACCAGAGGCAGAAGATATTAAGAAGAGGTGGCAAGAATACACAGAACTGTACAAAAAAGATCTTCATGACCCAGATAAACACGATGGTGTGATCATTCACCTAGAGCCAGACATTCTGAAATGCAGAGTCAAGTGGGCCTTAGGAAACAGCACTATGAACCAGGTTAGTGGAGGTGATCGAATTCCAGTTGAGCTATTTCAAATCCTAAAAGATGATGCTGTTAAAATGCTGCACTCAACATGCCAGCAAATCTGGAAAAGTCAGCGGTGCCTACAGGACTGGAAAAGTTCAGTTTTCATTCCAATCCCAAAGAAAGGCAATGCCAAAGAACACTCAAACTACTGCACAATTGCACACATCTCGCTCTATAACAAAGTAAGGCTCAAAATTCTCCAAGCCAGGCTTCAACAGTACATGAACCACGAACTTCCAGATGTTCAAGCTGGATTTAGAAAGGGCAGAGGAACCAGAGATCAAATTGCCAACATCTGTTGGATCATCGAAAAATCATGAGAGTTGCAGAAAAACATCTATTTCTGCTTTATTGACTACCCCATAGCCTTTGACTCTGTGGATCACAACTATGGAAAATTCTTAAAAGAGATGGGAATACCAGACCACCTGACCTGCCTCCTGAGGAATCTGTAAGCAGGTCAAGAAGCAATAGTTAGAACTGGACATGGAACAACAGACTAGTTCCAAATTGGGAAAGGAGTAGGTCAAGGCTGTATATTGTCACCCTGCTTATTTAACTTATATGCAGAGTATATTATGCGAAACGCTGGGCTGGATGAAGCACAAACTAGAGTCAAGACTGCTAGGAGAAATATCAATATGTTCAGATATGCCATTATGACAGAAAGTGAAGAAGAACTAAAGAGCCTCTTGATGAAAGTGAAAGAGCAGAGTGAAAAAGTTGGCTTAAAGCTCAACATTCAGAAAACGAAGATCATGGCATCTGGTCACACCACTTCATGGCAAATAGATGGGGAAACAGTGGAAACAGTGTCAGACTTTATTTCAGGGGGCTCCAAAATCACTGCAGATGGAGACCATAGCCATGAAATTAAAAGATGCTTGCTCCTTGGAAGAAAAACTATGACCAACCTAGACAGCATATTAAAAAGCAGAGACATTACTTTGTCAACAAAGGTCCATCTAGTTAAAACTATGGTTTTTCCAGTAGTCATGTATGAATGTGAGAGATGGACTATAAAGAAATCTGAGTGCCGAAGAATTGTTGCTTTTGAACTGTGGTGTTGGAGAAGACTCTTGAGAGTCCCTTGGACTGCAAGGAGATCCAATCAGTCTATCCTATAGGAGATCAGTCCTGAATATTCATCGGACAGACTGATGCCAAAGTTGAAAGTCCAATACTTTAGTTGCCTGATGCGAAGAACTGACTTATTGGAAAAGACCCTGATGCTGGGAAAAATTGAGAGCAGGAGGAAAAGGGGATGACAGAGGATGAAATGGTTGGATGGCATCACCGACTGGATGGACATGAGTTTGAGTGAACTCTGGGAGTTGGTGATGGACAGGGAGGCCTGGCGTGCTGTGATTCATGGGGTTGTAAAGAGTCAGACATGACTGAGTGACTGAACTGAAACCTCACCAAATGATTAAGATTTTGCCCATTTCACTGTATGTGGATTTTACCTTTTTATGTCATTTTGTATTTATTTCTCAGCTGTTTTATGCCTTTCAGTTCCTTTACTAAATTTTAGGGAAATCTGTCTTTCCTTAGACATCTTGTAATTTCAAAGATCATTTTCTTTTTATTTTTTCTGTTTGGTCAGTTATTTCAAACCTCCCTACCAGAACTTCTAAGTTTTTGAATTTTTAAATTCAAAGTGTTTTTTTTTTTTTCCTTTACTATTTACAAATATTTATTATTGTTTTTATTTAGTTGCTAAATCATGTTTGGCTCTTTTGCAACCCTATGGGTTATAGCCTATTAGTCTCCTATGTCCGTGAGATTTCCCAGGCAGGAATCCTGTAGTGGGCTGACATTTCTTTCTCCAGGGGATCTTCCCAATTCAGGGACTGAACCCATGTCTCCTGCTTGGCAGGTGGATTCTTTATCATTGAGCCACCTGGGAAGCACATGCAAATGTTTAAGAATATTTAATTCAGATTAGATTATATTAAGATTGCTTCTGCTACAAGGATAGTGTTTATTGGCAGCAGAATTTTCATCAGCTGAAATGAAATGCTGTGAATCTAAATTTCTGATTAATTTTCACGGTAACTTTGTATGAATGCTGTCATAGGCCATTCACTTTGAAATCCTTTTTTACCTGTAGTAGTAACACAATTATATATAGTCAGAGTGAGAACTTAAGGATGCTAACTAGGGTTTTTTTCAAAGGGTTTCTCTTTTTTCATGTGGTGAAATAGTACTTTTTTAAAAAACAAATTTTGCACTTGTTTTGATGGGAGAGGGCTTCCTTCTGATTTTGTACTGTTTTTACAGGAAATAATTTTGCCCTTTTGCTTCCTTTTCTTCATTTAACAGCAGGCCTCTAAGGCTGCATTTCCCTGACACTTTCATTTACTCAGAAGTGGTGCCATTCTGAAACTCCTGCCTTGTGTTCTGCTTATTTTCAAATCCTTTCATTTTCGTTGTAGCCAGTGCTCCAGTACCACAAAATCTCAAGCTGATTCTCAGTGTTTTCTCACTCTGAGTGCAACTGGCTTCTGAGAGTGATTTTATCTGTACCCCAACATCTCTAGTCTCCCTACTTTCACCCTTCATCTATACCTTCTTACCCTATCCACATCTCTACATAAGTCTCCCCTTGGGTGCAGGCTCTATATGTGATTTTGCTGGTCTGAGTGCTTATTTTTCTAGTTATATGTAACTTAAAATTTGTCACTTAGTGTTTTGGGTTCCTGAACCAAATTTCTCTGTGTGTAGTCTTCCCACTGGGCTTCCCTGTGGCTCAGCAGTAAACAATCCACCTGTGATGCAGAAGATGCAGGAGATCCGGGTTCTATCCCTGGGTTGGGAAGATCTCCTGAAGGAGGGCATGGCAACCCACTCCAGTATTCTTGCCTGGGGAATCCCATAGACAGAGGAGCCTGGCGGGCTACAGTCCATAGGGTTGCAAAGAGTCAGACATGACTGAAGTGACTGTGCACCCATGTAGGCTTCCCAAACAAGCACTTCTCAGACACCAGCAGGGTGTCTGAGAATTCAACTAAATTCTGACATTACCCAGAGACAGCATGAAATTCCACAGTCCCGTAAGACCATTCTCCACTTTGCCTGTGCTTCTGATCAATTGGTTATAAATCAGAGGTTCCCACAAACTTCTGCTTGGGTTTGATTAATTTGCTAGAGCAGATCACAAAATTCAGGGAACCCATCTATTTACTAGATTACAGATTCATTACAAAAGATATTAAAGGACACCAATCAACAGCCAGATGAAGAGATACCTAGGGTACAGTCCAAAACTAAGGAGCTTCTGTCCTCTTGGAGCTTGGGGCCCAGCACTGGTGCACGTGGAAGCATTCTGGTTCCTCAACCTAGAAGCTCTCTGAACCTTGCCCCTTTTGGGGTTTTTTATGGAGGACTCATTACACAGGCATAATTCATTAACTCATCAACCACTGGTGATTGATTCAGCTTCTAGCCCCTTCTCCCCTCTCTAGAAATCAGGGAGGACTGAAAGTTCCAACCTTCTATTCAAGGTTCATCTTCCCTGGCAATTAGTAACATTCCTTTGGAGCTTTCCAAAAAGTCACATTTGTTAACATAAACCTACTTGTGGGGCAAAGGGGCTGTAATGAATAACCAGACACCTTTATGGCTCAGAGGTATTTTCAGCAACTGAGGACAAGAGCCCACGTTTTATAACAAAAAAAGTTCCCATTTTTCTTATGTCTCAGAAAATTGCAAAAGTTTGGGGAAATATGAGCCAGGAACTGTGGATAAAGACCATATATACATGAGAAATATATTGTGGTCATTTGAATGACCAAAGACATATATATATATATATCTTATAAATCACAATATCACACTTAATTAGATTACAGGCATAGATTATGGGGGCATTTCCTACTGATCAGTAATGTTCTTTGGAGGACTTGTCTTAGTTTGAGTTGCTGTAACAGAATAGCACATGCTAATAGCACGTGCTACATGTGAGCTCAGTCACTTGTCATGTCTGACTCTTCATAACCCCATGGACTGTAGCCTGCCAGGCTCCCCGTCCATGGGATTCTCCAGGCAAGAATACTGGAGAGGGTTGCCATTTCCTCCTCTAGGGGATCCCAACCCAGGGATCAAACTTAACATCTCCTGCATTGCAGGTGGATTCTTTACCGCTGAGCCACCAAGAAAGCCCCACAATATCACAGACTGTGTGGCTTATAAACAAGAATTTATTCCTTATAGTTTCGGAGGCTGAGAAGTTCAAGATCAAAGTGCTGGCAGATTTGGTGTCTAGTGAGGGCCTGCTTCCTGATTTAAAGATACGTCTTTTGCGGTGTCCTCAAATGGCTGAGGCAGTTAGGGAACACTCAGGGGTAAGTTAATCTGAAACAAACTGCCTGATATTTCTCTAGCAATTACAGATTTATCCAGGAACAGCAGAGAATTGCAATTAGAGATCTGCAACCATGGCAAGCCACATGCTAGTCTTCACAAAGCAAGGTGAATGCTTTTATAGAGAATAAAAGGAAGTTGGGAGGGCTATAATTGAGTCCTTGCCAGGAAAGAAAAGGGCTTGTCTTCCTTCTGGGCTCAGCTGCCACAGGTTGGCAGAGCTCCTCCTTCTGGTCTCCTGTGTGTATGTGTATGCTCCATTGCTCAGTCGTGCCCAACTCTTCTTGGCCCTGTGGACACTAGCCCACCATGCTCCTCTGTCCATGGGACTTTCCCGGCAAGAATACTGCAGTGAGTTGCCATTTCCTATTCTAGGGGATCGTTCAGAGCCAGGGGTTGAACCATCTCTTGTGCCTCTGGCACTGGCCAGTGGATCCGCTACCATTAGTCCACCTGGGAACCCCTCTGGTTGACTGACTCTAATTTTGGATTTAATTTTGAGGTCTCTTTTTTAATGGCACTAATTCCCTTCATGAGAACTCCAATATCATGATGTAATCATGTTCCAAATGCCCTACCTATAAGTATTGTCACATTAGGGATCAGGTTTCAACATATGAATTTTGAGAGCAACACATTGTCTGTAGCAGGAGGTTCTCTTTATTCTATGATAACTTGGGAGGTATCTAGAATTTCCCCTCTAAAATTCCAACATTCCATCCCCCTCCCCACAGATAATTTGTATCAATTTCCACACTGGCAAAGGCTATGAGCCAGAGTCTTTCTGTAAACTCATCTAATTTTGTGCCTCAAAATGTATTGTTGGTACTGTAATTGAGAGCACTGTCCCCCAAAGCTCTATTAAGGAAAAAGGCAGCATTTAAGAATTTCAAATTATCTTGTTCTTTAACTGGTAATGATGATGCCCCAGGTTAAACAGTTTCATTTCTGCTATACAGAGTATATGTTGCTATTTACTCACCCAAGTCATGTCCTACTATTTTGTAGGCCCATGGACAGCAGCCCGCAGGCTCCTCTGTCCATGGGATTTTCCAGGTAATAATACTGGAGTGGGTTGCCATTTCCTCCTCCAGAGGATCTTCCTGATCCAGGGATCAAAGAGAGTTAACTGCATTGGCAGGTGGTTTCTTTACCTCTGTCATCAGGGATGTCCACACGGAGTGAATGAAAAAAAAGTGAAAGTGAAATCATTCAATTGTGTCTGACTCTTTGCAACCCCATGGACTGTAGCCCACCAGGCTCCTTCATCCATGGAATTTTCCAGGCAAGGGTACTGGAGTGGGTTGCCATTTCCTTCTCCAGGGGATCTTCCTGACCGAGGGATAGACCCCGGGTCTCCCACATTGCAGGCAAACGCTTTTACCGTCTCAGCCACCAGGGTAGCCCAAGTGTACACAATCTACTTAATTTCTGGTGGTGGGAAAATCCATGGTTTCTCATAGTTAAGTATATGGAGGAAAGGACTTTTATGAGTGGTCCAGTAGCTGAGAAGAGAAATTATGATCATGGAACCATCAAAAATTACCATCTATAGCTCAAAATGTGAAATAGTTTCATATGACTCAGTTTAATACATACGCTGTCTGAAAAAAGTGATTGATTTTGGTAGTTAGCACGAGAGCTTGAACATGATTTCATACTATATAGCTATAACTGCATTGAGCAAAGCTGTCAGAACATACAGATGAAGAATTTTGTTGATTGCATTAATTTGAACCAATGAAGGGTAAGATGTAAGCCTGATGAACTTATCAATATATATTTAATTGATCATCTCCTGTTACTAGGCATCAAGAATTTCCTTGACTGGTTCCTCATATACTGGGGAAATGCTATTAAACCAAATTGATAGTCATGTCTCCATCTATCTAAATACAGCTGTTGAAATCCTAATAGTTACCTGGCATTGTAGCAAGTTTTGGAATCCAACAAAGAAAACACAAAGTTTATTCTAAATGACATGAAAGTGAAAGTGACTCAGTTGTGTCTGACTCTTTGCAACCCCATGGACAGTCCATGGAATTCTCCAGGCCAGAATACTGGAGTGGGTAGCCTTTCCCTCCTCCAGGGGATCTTCCCAACCCAGGGATCGAACCCAGGTCTCCTGTGTTGCAGACAGATTCTTTACCAGCTGATTCACAATATGGAGCCATTACAATCTTAAATAATTATTCAATATCAATTACCGTGATATGTTTTTTGTCAGATCTGGGAAAATTGGCAGCAAATGGTGAATTTTAGCAGATAAATCCAAATTTGATATTTTATACAGAAATGCTACATAGAGTTGTACTGTTTTTCAGTGGCCAATATACAATGGTGATTGGACAAGGGAGCAAGTGTGTTCTGGTTGTGAAGCTGTGTCCACCTGGAAGAAGGGACTCATTTTTACAAAGGTGCCCATTGGGTAAGTGGGATCCATTAAAATGAGAGACATGGTAAAAATGCCTCATAGCTAGCTACTCAAAACTGCTGCTTTAAAAAGCACTTTGAAAGCTAAAAGCTATTTACCTCCATCCTGACGCTTGTCCACACATGGGAAGGGCTACCAAGTCATGCTTTCAAATGGTATCCATCTTTGTAATTATAGATGCAACTCATTTCCAGTTGGAAGAGTCCTTATAAGATTGAATTGACAAAGAATTTTACAATTAAAGATTCAGAGATATAGAGAAGTAATCCTTTTCAAGATCTTATGAGGTACCCAATATTTCAGAGAGCATAGGCCAAACTTTGCTGCAGTAACAATCCTCAAACTCCAGGCGCTGAAAGCAATGAGAAAGTTTTTTGCTCATTCTATGTACAGTATTCAGCCCTAATTCTTTAAGCCAATGCTTCTCAAAATGTTGGTCTCAAACAGGACTAACAGCTACTGCCAGAATGTAAATCAAGTAAGGGTACCTACAAAGAACATCAGATGGACTAAAGTGTGGTCAGTGACATAGTTATTTTAGCAGAAAAGCTTAAACTCACTGAGTCTGCAACAACTGTATTGGAGAACTCTATAAAGTTACCTGGGAAAAATTCATTTTTCTTCAGAAGGAAACACTGTGTACAGACTAGAAAGCCTGGGTTTTAAGGTAAATTTGGCTTAATTCAATAATCTACTCAATAAATATTTACTGATTACATAAAATTATATATGTAGGACAAATGAATAAATAAAAGCTTCCCTGGTCTCCAAAATTTACAAGTTGGTATGGGAGAATGGGTTTCCTAGGTGCCACCTGCCAATGCAGGAGGTGTGGGTTCAATCTTTGGGTCAGGAAGATCCCTTGGAGTAGAAAATGGCATCCGCTCCAGTATTCTAGCCTGGAAAAGTCCATGGACAGCAGAGCCTGGTGGGCTACAGTTCATGGGGTTAAAAAGTTGGACACGCCTGAGCACACTGCAGATAGGAAAGTGAAAATGAAAGTGTTAAGTCACTCGGTTGTGTTTTACTCTTTGTGACCCTATGTGACCCACCAGGATCCTCTGTCCATGGTTCTCCAGGCCAGAATACTGCAGTGGGTTGCCACTCCCTTTCTCCAGGGACTCTTCCTGACCCAGGGATTGAACCTGGGTCTCCTGCATTGGAAGCATATTTTTTATCATCTGAGTCACCAAGAAAGCGGGAGATAACAATCAGTGATTACAGTATTTGCCAAGGCAATTACAAAGCTGTTTACAGGGTATTAGAAACCTAAGTGTATTGTTTGGAAGGGAATCACCCAACATGACTGAAACCAGAAAAATGACTGAACACTATGCTAAGAAGCTGTAATTTTACTGATTAAAGTGAAAATTGCTTGGTCATGTCTGAATCTTTGCAACCCCGTAGACTATACAGTCCATGTAATTTTTCCAAGCCAGAATACTGGAGTGGGTAGCCCTTCCTTTCTCCAGGGGTCTTCCCAACCCAAGGATTGAACCCAGGTCTCCTGCATTGCAGGCATCTTCTTTACCAGCTGAGTCACAAGGGAAGCCCCAAAACACTGGACTGGGTAGCCTATCTCTTCTTCAGCGGATCTTCCTGACCCAGTAATTGAATCCATATCTCCCGCATTGTAAGTGGATTCTTTACCAACAGAGCTATCAAGGAAGCCGATTTTACTGATGGTGACATCTTATCAGACTTGCATCTACCACCATGACTCCAGGCATTTTAGGATATCATTAAGATTGAAGTATTGTTGGACTTCATAGGTGGCACTAGTGGTAAAGAATGCACCTGGCAACTCAGAAGAGATAGTTTGATCCCTGGGTTGGGAAGATCTGGAGGAGGAAATGACAGCCCACTCCAGTATTCTTGCCTGGAAAATTCCATGGGCAGAGGCCTGAGTATAGACCATGGGGCCCACAGAGTGGGACACAGCTGAACACACACAAATTTGCTGGACAGCTGGTTTTAACTGTAACTAGACTTTCCTCCATCTACTCATTTAGGAGTTAAGCACTATTTTAATCTTTACAACTACCCTAAAATAGTTACTTTTGATATACAAGGGAGCTGAGGAAGATACTTTCTAATTTAACTGAAACATGGTCAAGCCTGGCTTTGAATCAAATCTTAACCCTTAGTCCATTTGTACTGCTTCTACAGCAAAACATAGGTTTTGATTTTTCACCAGGATGGCCAAAACTTTACTCTGTAATCAATAATACTAGCTCCCTTCAAAAATGATTCATGGGTTGTAGTCCCCAACCAAAATCCCTCCCTACCCAGGTATTCTGGTTAAGGAAGCCTCTGCATAAGTTACACTTAGCCTAGCAGTTTCACTAAGTATGTATGGGCCCATTTAGCACAAATTTTGATAAGAGAATCTGGATTTTTATGGGAATCTTGTGGTTTTAAGTATCACCTGGAATTTTGAAAAATCAGTGGAGGAAAATACACAAAATTGTAAAAAAAAAATTCTGCGGTGGTTTTAAAAATTCAAACCAACATTAAAAAAAAATTAAACTGGATGGAATCACACACTTATGTGAAATTGCAACGGTTAATTTTACATCAAGTTGACTGAGAAATAGTGTCTAGATACCTGTCTAAACAATACTCTGGGTATTTCTGTGAAGGTATTTTTGGGGATGAAGATTTCTTTTCCCCTTCAGCTACACTGCGCAGCTTGCACAATCTTAGTTCCCTGACCAGGGAGTGATTTGACCAGGGCAGTGAAAAATGCCAAGTCATAACCACTAGACTGGGAATTCCTGAGATTACCATTTAGTTTCAGTAAAACTTACTCTCTACATGAGCAGGCCACATCCAATTAGTTGAAGGAATTAACAGGAAAAGATGGCCTTCTGAGGAAATCCTGCTAGAAGATGGTTTGCAATTGGAGCATCAACTCTTCTTGTGTCTCCCACTTTCAGTTTATCCCATCAGACTGCGGACCTGACAAAGTCACAATCCCAAGAACCACATTTCTTAAAATAAATCTCTCTATAGACACATGGCGGAGAAGGCAATGGCACCCCACTCCAGTACTCTTGCCTGGACAATCCCATGGACAGAGGAACCTGGAAGGCTGCAGTCCATGGGGTCACACAGGACTAAGCGACTTCACTTTCACTTTCATGACTTGGAGAAGGAAATGGCAACCCACTCCAGTGTTCTTGCCTGGAGAATCCCACAGACAGGGGAGCCTGGTGGGCTGCCGTCTATGGGGTCGCACAGAGTTGGACACGACTGAAGCGACTCAGCAGCAGCAGCATAGACACATGGTATTGGTTGTTTCTCTGGAGAACGTCAATACAAAAACTAAAAAGTTGTCTAGTCTCTATCATTAAGAGCCAGCCCACTGAAGTCCTTTTACGGGGAATGGGTAAAGTGCACTCCTATACCAGGAAAGTTAAAGGAGATTTTTCTCTCATTCATGTATACCACTCAAATACTTAATTCAAAAAGACAAATCTAATAAATGACATTTTCTACCTTGACCCTGCTGTAAAATAAAATACACTACTTTTGGCTGTTGCTACAAATTGTAAATCGGGGAGGAATGGGGGAAGCAGGTCCTAGGACTTGCCAGGAGGTAAATGTTTAATATAGCTCAATGAATCTCAAAATAGGAAGGAGGCTCTAGTACCCTTCCTGTCAAGAAAACCCAGACGGCTAAATGTGTAATTTAGCAATGATTCAAATGAAAAATTCAAAATCATTTTATGAACCCTAAACTCTTATTCTTGCTTCTGTGGTTCCCAAAGGTAGAAATCCTTAATGTTATACAGAAAATCCCCAAGCACATAATACCATGACTTATCACTGATACAATTACTAATCAGAGCCATCTCACAACCTATTTCTCCTAGTCAAAGCATCAGAATGAAAAGGGGAGTATTTCCTATATACCTCACATGTTATTACAATTCATTTCAAATATTCTTTTAGTCTAAACAAGATTAATATTGGTCAGCAGCACATCTATGAATGCAAAAATTTCAGTGTTATGGTACAGAGGAAGAAAACGAAGCTCTTGAACTTAAAATCTCCATACACTACTGATTTTCCTAATGTTTAACTAATTATCACTCATGGAGAAAAATGAATCTACTTCTTCAAAGTAAAAAAAAATTAAAGAGTAAAAAGACATCTTTTTCTCCCTTTAAAATAAAAATCACAGGTTAAGTCTGCACTTCTCTTTTATAATGAATTGCCGACAAATTCCTGACCCATGAATCAAAAAAAAAAAAAAAAAATCGGATTTTAAGACCAAGAAACAAGCTAAATCAAATACATATTTAAGAAACTAATAATGCAGTATTACCCAAACAAAATGTAAGCACATGTTCAATTATCATGTTCCATATTTCAGAGAAGAGGCATTAAGGATTTATGCCATAAGTTTATTTACAAACATATTTAGGATGCTGAGTTCAAGGGACTGATCCTTTTAAGAGACTGCACCTCTTAATATGCTCCTCTTCCTATCTGTGAATAAAAACACAAAAAATTAATGACATTTAAACTCAAATTTAACAGAAATCATGCAGTTTCATTAATGTATTGTCTGTCCTTCAATTTATGACTGGTGCATCAGAAAGCGTTTACAGTATCATGATTTTACTCATACTGATTTGCTTCATCATATGCACCAAGTAATGGCTTGGATAAATCATTTCCCTTCTAAAGTAAGACAAGCGAAGTCCTTCTTTTCTAAAGTATATTTTGGAATGTATTCCAACAAACCCACAGAGCCTCCTATAGTGTTGTTTTTGATGAAAATTCTAATTACAATATTAATCTTCTCACTCAGTGGTGCTTTAGTTGCTAAGTCGGGTCTGACTCTTGAGATCTCGTGGAATATAGCCCACCAGGCTCCTCTGTCAATGGGATTTTCCAGGCAAGAATACTGGAGTGGTTTGCCATTTCCTTCTTACTCAGGGACTCTAATAATCTTGCAGCACACATGATTCCTTCATGTAGATACTAACATATACCGCCCTCAAGACAAATGAACATTAATCAGTTTATTAGAACTTTTCCTGGTCAAGAACCTCAGCTCTGGAACAAGACTGCCTGGATAGAATTCCTGGTCCACCACTGCTAGCTATGGAATACTATGCAAGCTGACTTTTTTTTTTTTTTGGTCTCAAATCAGGTTAATACCTCACAGTCTTGCCTGGGAATCAATCTGAGCCTATTAATATTACGTGTGCCTAATAAACAGCAGCATTCAATAAACTGGCTTTCAGGCAAAGATATGTCTGTCTATAGGTTTAACCTGTCTCCCACCAATGTCACATGCCCGCTTAACTTCAGTATTTGTGATTTTGAGGGGGTGGGTGGTAAGGGAAGAAAGGAATAAAGGAGAAACTTCTGCGAAAGTTTTAATTCCATTAAATTTACCTTTCTCATGGATTACTTTTTAAGCAGTTGGTGTCTTACTATAAAGAAAGGTGCAGCAAATCCAGACCCAAAGAACAAAGTCATCATAGCTAGTAACCTCCACTTGTTTTCCACTGAAAATGGTATATTCTGTTGGGAACAAAAGAGAACAAACAACAAATATCGAACTTCAAACCATCTGATTTTACAATTAAAAATAAGTACAGAGAAAATGCTAATTTTCATATAATCAGGTTATGTATGCCTGGTCAAATACCTGAGCTCTGGAACAAGACTGCTTGGATAAAAATCCTGGTCCACCATTGCTATGTACGGAATACTGGGCAACTTAATCATAGCACTTTTAAACATCTTTAAAATCATATGATCTTCACCGCCAACACTATATGGTAAAAAAAATTTCTGGCTTTCCTGACTCACTCTTTACACCCTTTCTAGGCCTCAGGATAACCCCAGGAGGCTGTTACAGCTAACTACCCGCTTGAAGCTATTTATAATTAAAACTAAAACCAACTTCAAGGACGGTTAATACTTCTAATTTCGTCAATTCGTTTAAGACTAGCCCCACATCATAGGCCCTCACAACCCCGAGTTTTCAATGACCTTCATTTCGAAGCCGGTGACCTTTAGCTAGGTTTTAAGCCACAATACCTGCAGTTAGAGGTTCTAAGGTCCCCCGAATTTTGAAGGGCAGGGTGGGGCGCGCAGGGGAAACGGGCGGAGCGCTAGAGCGAGGTAAGGCCTCTGGCTTCGTTTACTGAAGCCTATTCATGACTACAGCGCGCAGTCACACTCCTGAACTTTCTCCCGGGTCCCTGGGGGAAGCCGAATGCTAGTCGACGTCCCAGTTCAAAACCCTGGCTTCTCATTTCTCTCTTCACGTCGCATAGTAGGCCTCGGAGTTCAGTCAGTCGCGGCCAAGTGCCCCCTACCCAACGAAGCAGGCCCCTTCCATACTAACCTTCCCTGGACCCTCCTCATAGTGGCTCCGACGAATCACAGAGGTTGTGAACCTCCGGATGCTCTGTCCCAACATAGCGCTCTTGGACGCTCTACAAAAGATCCAGAGACCGGAGGCGGAAGAAATGGCGGCTGCAAACCTACCGCTTCTTGCCTCACGACCTTGCTCCTCTAACTGCAAGGATCGAAAGGGGAGATGGGAAATGAGGCACAGTTCTCGGAAAACGCGAGAAAACGGCGTTCTGAGGATTGTGGGAATTGTAGTTTAGAGCACGGCGGCGCATTGTCGGCCCTGAAGGATTGTGGGAAACGTAGTCTGGCAGCAGATTCTCGCGGTGATTCTTTTAGAGCTGAGTTCTTTAGGTTTGTTTCTAAAACGATTTTACTGAAGTTAACGAACCAGTTTACGTATGTTCTAGTTTATGGAAAAGGAAAATAAACCTCTCCCTTTTCTTTTTTTTGTGACTGTATGCTAAGTGTTTCTAATTTGCACTACTATGTCGCTATGAGATGTGTGAAGAAAACATAACAACAAATAATCAAATAATATGCAGTGCAAAGGATTTCAGAGAGAAAACTGAGTTGAAGTGCCAAGGGAAGGGTTATTGGAAGTAAGCGTAGCTGCTCAGTCTGGGACTTCCCGCCAGACTCCTCTGTCCATAGAATTCTCCAGGCAAGAATACTGAAGTGGATTGTCATTCCCTTCTCCAGGGGATCTTCCCATCCCAGGAATCGAACCCTGGTCTCCCGCATTGCAGGCAGATTCTTTACTAAGCCACAAGGGAAGTCCCCCTTGAAAGTATAGAGAACTAAATGCAACACAAAGAGGGAAAGAGGGCAGAGAAAACTCAAGGCTAGCGTTAGTGTGGCTTGTTGGGAAAACTCAGCAGTGGCCACAGGACTGGAAAAGGTCAGTTTTTATTCCAATCCCAAAGAAAGGCAGTGCCAAAGAATGCTCAAATTACTGCACCATTGCACTCATCTCACACGCTAGTAAAGCAATGCTCAAAATTCTCCAAGCCAGGCTTCAGCAACACGTGAACTGTGAACTTTCAGATGTTCAAGCTGGTTTTAGAAAAGGCAGAGGAACCGGAGATCAAATTGTCAACATCCGCTGGATCATCGAAAAAGCAAGAGAGTTCCAGAAAAACATCTATTTCTGCTTTATTGACTATGTCAAAGCCTTTGACTGTGTGGATCACAATAAACTGTAGAAAATTCTGAAAGAGATGGGAATACCAGACCACCTGACCTGCCTCTTGAGAAACCTATATGCAGGTCAGGAAGCAACAGTTAGACCTGGACATGGAACAACAGACTGGTTCCAAATAGGAAAAGGAGTATGTCAAGGCTGTATATTGTCACCCTGCTTATTTAACTTCTATGCAGAGTACATCATGAGAAATGCTGGAAGAAACACAAGCTGGAATGAAGATTGCCAGGAGAAATATCAATAACCTCAGATATGCAGATGACACCACCCTTATGGCAGAAAGTGAAGAGGAACTAAAAAGCCGCTTGATGAAAGCAAAAGAGGAGAGTGAAAAAGTTGGCTTAAAGCGCAACATTCAGAAAATGAAGATTATGGCACCTGATCCTGTTGTTGGGAAATAGATGGGGAAACAGTGGAAACAGTGTCAGACTTTATTTTTTTGGGCCCCCAAATCACTGCAGATGGTGACTGCAGCCATGAAATTAAAAGACACTTACTCCTTGGAAGAAAAGTTATGACCAACCTAGATAGCATATTCAAAAGCAGAGACATTACTTTGCCAACAAAGGTCCGTCTAGTCAGGGCTATGGTTTTTCCTGTGGTCATGTATGGATGTGAGAGTTGGACTGTGAAGAAAGCTGAGCGCTGAAGAATTGATGCTTTTGAACTGTGGTGTTGGAAAAGACTCTTGAGATGGTTGGATGGCATCGCTGACTCAATGGGCATGAGTTTGAACAGACTCTGGGAGTTGGTGATGGACAGGGAAGCCTGACATGCTGCAGTCCATGGCATCGCAAAGAGTCTGACATGATGGGACTGAGCAACTGAACTCACCTGAACTCACTTCAGTATTCCTACCTGGAGAATTCCATGGACTGTATAGTCCATGGGGTCACAAACAGTTGGACACAACTGAGAGACTTTCACTAACTCACTGCTGTTAGTCTCTGATTAGTGAGTATTGGGAAGAAATTGGTGATAAAGGAGGCCAGGAAAGCAGCATTTGGTTAAATTGTGAAAAGTGAAAGAAAGGGAAAGTGAAGTCGCTCAGTCGTGTCCGACTCTTTGTGACCCCATGGACTGTAGCCTACCAGGCTCCACCGTCCTTGGGATTTTCCTGGCAAGAGTACTGGAGTGGGTTTACATTGCCTTCTCCAGAGTTATCTTCCCGACCCAGGGACTGAACCCAGGTCTCCCGCATTGTAAGCAAGACAATGAGCCACTGTCTGAGCCAGTGGGGAGGTCTGTGCTGACCTAAGGTTTACGTTATTCATCTGTGGCAGAGTGCGCAGAGGACTCACTTATGCAGCATCAGTAAACAAAATTGATTAAGACTTCAGTCTTTGAAAACTGGATATAAAGTGCATGCTTTCATCTTTCTTTATCTTTTATTTATTTATTTATTTATTTATTTTTAATTTTTTATTTTTTTTAAATTTTAAAATCTTTAATTCTTACATGCGTTCAGAGAAAAGTCATGTTTCACTTTGATCAAAACACAAAATATATAAAGTGAAGAAATTTTATTTCTACAAGGAGCTTGTAACTGAGTAGAGATACATGTAAAGCATAACTGGTGTTTTCTCCTTATTGACAGAGACTATATGATATTCGGTTTTTTTTAGAGTCCCCATCAATGTCTTTATCTATTAAAGGATTCTGATTTATGTTTCTGAGAAGGCAATGGCAACCCACTCCAGTACTCTTGCCTGGAAAATCGCATGGACGGAGGAGCCTGGTAGGCTGCAGTCCACGAGGTCGCTAAGAATCGGACACGACTGAGCAACCTCACTTTCACTTTTCACTTTCATGCACTGGAGAAGGAAATGGCAACCCACTCCAGTGTTCTTGCCTGGAGAATCACAGAGACAGAGGAGCCTGGTGGACTGCCGTCTATGGGGGTCTCACAGAGTCAGACATGACTGAAGCAACTTAGCAGCAGCAGCAACAGCAGCAGGGAAATGTTTTCACAGTTAATAGTTAAGGTTTTCTGAATTTTCTTTTTCATTATAATGTACATAATGCCTCCTGTATATTTGGTTCATTGTTACTTCTAATTCATATTAATTGATTCTCCTCTGTGTATCTGTCAGTTAACTCCAAAGGGAACTATAGGAGAAATTCTGTATGGCTTTGAAATTATCTGCCCCTCATGGGCTCTGTGAACTCATTTTATCATGACATGGGATGGGAGGGGGATATTCCTTTTCTCCCTGAATCTGGATGGACTCTGTGTGACTCTTTTGACCAAGAGAATTTGATATGTGATGCTGTGTTAGTATCCTGCCCAGTCCTCACGAAATTGGCAGCTTCTTTTCCTGTCTTTGGAAGGTTTCTCCTAGCAACTCTGAAGTTCATGTTAAGAAGTTTGATTACTCTGTTGGAGAGGCCCCCTGGAGAGTACTCAAGAGTTCATTGGAAAAAAAGTGGGGCATCAGCTTAGTAGTCAAGTATGTGAGTAAAGGTATCTTGGATTCTCCAGTCCAGTCCAGTCCAGTCCAGCTGCTACCTGAATAACACTGAAGGACCTCAGTCAGTGCTGTGTAGAGAAGAGATGACCAGTTTAGTCTTGCCCAAAATGCTAATCTACAGATTTGTGAGACATAATTAGATGGTCATTCTTTCAAGCCAGTTAGTTTGGGGTAGTTTGTTATGTACCAGTAAATAACTGGAACAACAACTGCTCAGCTGAACCTATCAGCCTCCAGACATACAAAAGAAAATAATACATTGTTTTAAGATGTTAAATTTTGGGATAGTTTATTATAAAGGAGTAGAGATCTGGAACAGGTACCATACACAAGTTCTTATACACATAACCTAACATTCTAAATTCAGTCATAGTGACTGGCAAGGAAAATGCATATCATCTTTGAGAACTTTTTGATTCAGTATGATACTCTTTTGCTATAAAATGAATTTCAAGAGAAATGAGATATTTCATGGATTCAAACAAAACAGAAAAGATCTTTAGGGACACGGGGTTTACTCCCAGGTTGTATTTAAAAAATAAAATCCAATTATTTTAATAGTGAATAGGGTGTATATCATAGAGTGAGCAATGCTCTTTCTAGACCCACATGAATCTTTGGAGACTGAAATTGCATTATATAGAAAAATATATCTAGAAATTAAAGAACAGTATATGTCATGTCTCTCAACAGCTACTACATTAGATTTTTAGGAACTAGGTTAGAATTCAAAAATAAATTGTTTACTGAAAAAGTTCATGTTTCTGTTCTACATTTAAAACTCAAGCTAACAAGTTTTTTTTTGTTCTCAAGTTTTTATAAATTCCTGCTACTGTAGAATTAAAATCAGAATATCATGCTAGCCTTTAAAAATTTTTACATTTGTAGAAAGAAAAGAAAAGAAAAAAACCCTGGTTTAGGAAAGAATAAAATGTGATTCCACCGAGGCAGTTACAGTTGGAGAATATTCTGCCAGTCTTCTGAATGATTTAGTGATGACCAACGGTGAGAAAAATTTCTGCAAAAAAAATAAAATGTTTATATGATCTTGTATATTTTACTCATCTTATTTTATTACTATAAAATACTAATTTTTCCCTAAAAGCACATCATTTTTCATTCCAAATTTATTGCTTAATCTCAATGAAAGTTTAAGAATGATTCATTTTTTGAAGACCAATTTGTAGTTTAATTATTTGTCATTGAGAATTGCCAAGTACAGTTAGATACATTTTTACACAGAAACTGACATTTCTCAATTTGAAAATCACTGATTGTATTTATGTTTATGGGCCATCTCCTTCTTGACTTAATTTACAGTGATACCTTGTATTGCTTTGGCCAGGTTTCTTTAAAGTCACTATGGCATTTCCTGCTTGTGTCTATAACTGTAATACTGAATAATTAAATAGTTTCCTTCATTTATTTTAGGGAAACACATAATTTAAATGAGGAAGGGAATACTGAAAACGAATTCAATGCATCATTCTAAAAAATCCTTTTTTGATAGAAGTAAGTAAAACATAGGAGATATTTGAAAACAAACCAACTTTGTTGCAATACTTATGTTGTTTTGTTTTGTAAAGAACTGTGCACGTTAAGGACTATCTGGAAATCTTGGTCTATAACTAAGCTATTTTTCTGCTAATCAATGCATATGAAGTGCTGGTATATGTCTACCAGATTCAGGTGAGATTTCAGGGTTCCAATCAAAGGCACTTTGTTCCTCTAGACAGTGGACTGGCAATGACATGGTTAATACAGTCCAGAAAGATGTGTTTGTTTATGCTATAATAGCTTTTGTATCTGGCTTTTCAGTTTGGGCTTATAATTAAGAGAAATAGGATTTTCTTGAGATAACATTTATGCATTTTGAGTAAATTATTAGTGAACTCACAAACAGTTCCTTTAAATATTTCAACTAATTATAAAATTATACAAAATGGGTTAGGTTTAATTTCCCAGTTCTCTTCACATCTCTCAGATAATCTATACCCTCACTAACAGCATTAAAAACTCTATCTTTGTCCTAAATTGGATTCAGCATCTTCTTACCAGTTTGTACTAAGGGATTTATTTTTAAACAACAGACTTATGAAACTCATTGCTGTGTTTACTGTAAGGATTTTGTTTTCCCTCTGAGGATACGTTTCAATGTATTTCATGGTGTCATTTTTATGAGGACCCATAGGAGAAATTTCTCTCTGGTCTTAGAACTAAAATAAACATGCTTCTTCTGAGTAGCTGATTTGCCTTTTCCTTATGAATGCTATGAATAACAAATTTTATTGCAATTTTTTTCCCATATAGTGATTCTTAGAGATCTTAGGGAGAAGGCAATGGCACCCCACTCCAGTACTCTTGCCTGGAAAATCCCATGGATGGCGGAGCCTGGTGGGCTGCGGTCCATGGGGTCGCTAAGAGTCGGACACAACTGAGTGACTTCACTTTCACTCTTCACTTTTCGGCATTGGAGAAGGAAATGGCAACCCACTCCAGTGTTATTGCCTGGAGAATCCCAGGGATGGGGAAGCCTGGTGAGCTGCCGCCTGTGGGGTCGTACAGAGTTGGACACAACTGAAGTGACTCTGCAGAGAGCTTAGAGCCAAATGTGTGACCTACCTTCTGGGGAGACTGTGAAGGTATTTTGTGTACTTTACTCTTAGCTCCATCTTCTCTTCTTAATTTATTTAGCTTTGCTTCACTTTTCTATCCAATTTTATTTTATCATACTCTATAGTATGTGTCTTTGTTCAATACCTCAAATGTTTTCTGGAACAGTATTAGCACATGTAAATAAGCTAATAAATCATGAATTCTTCTCACAGAGAAAGTTGTTGTAGTGTTACTTTATTGATCTTGCTCTTTGCTTTATAGAACCTGGGCTAGGTAAGGCAATTAAAGCTAGCTAATGTAACAAATGAGCCCCAGATTTTAATGGCTTAACACGATGAAGATGAATTTCTTACTTATGTCTCCATCTGGATCAGATGTTCGGCTTGCAATCTTCCATTTGGTAACCCTAGTGTCACCATCTTCTTGGGTCTCACTCAGTCTTCTGGATTGACCCTGCCTGCCGCCGTGCTACGAAGGTAATGAATGCTATGAATAACAAGATGGCATGCATTACTTGTGCCTATATTCTATTAAAACCAATCACATGCTACCACCATTATCCAAACCCAGTTAAAACCAATGATATGCTATCACCATTATCCAAACCCAATTAAATGATATACAGACTTCTGTGTGTCTGAGAGGAAATTGGTTTGGTTAAGTACAGCATCTCCTCTGCAGAGACCTTCTCGTTTCTTGCTGGAATCTTATGAAGTACCTCTGTAAGAATTCAACATCCTGTGGTTATATATTACCTTGGGGCTTTACTACAGTGCTGCAGATGATCATAATCTTGTAACTTCCTATTCTGCACATTACGCCAGATCTGCACACTTCAGGCAATATACTGTACCTGGAATCAGAATGACATGGGCTCAAATGAAAGATCTACCCTGACTGTTTAGTTTTGGCAAGTTGCAAGTTCCTTCCTCATCTTTCAAATGGGGACAGTAATGTTACTTACTATATAGGGTTGTTAAAAGGCTATTAAACTGTACCCCTCAAGGCTGCAAGCCATGTTACTGCCCAGCCTCAAAACCAAACAACAACAACAACAACAAAAAACACAGAACCCAGAGATAGATAGAGACATCAACAGTTTATTGGATAGGGGATCTTAGGCTGCTGCTGCTGCTGCTGCTAAGTCGCTTCAGTCGTGTCCGACTCTGTGCAACCCCATAGACCGCAGCCCATCAGGCTCCCCCATCCCTGGGATTCTCCAGGCAAGAACACTGGAGTGGGTTGCCATTTCCTTTTCCAATGCATGAAAGTGAAAAGTGAAAGTAAAGTCACTCAGTCGTGCCCGACTCTTAGCGACCCCATGGACTGCAGCCTACCAGGCTCCTTTGTCCTTGGGATTTTCCAGGCAAGAGTACTGGGGTGGGTTGCCATTGCCTTCTCCGAGGGGATCTTAGGAGTTCTCAACAAAAGATCCTGGAGCAGCACTCCCACTGCAGGAGGCAGACAGCAGACTCAGTTGGTAAAGAATCCACCAGCAATACAGGAGACCTGGGTTCAATCCCTGGGTTCGGAAGATCACCTGGTGAAGGGAAAGGCTACCCACTCCAGTATTCTTGCCTGGAGAATCCCATGGACAGAGGAGCCTGGCAGACTACAGTTCATGAGGTCCCAAGAGTTGGACACCACTTTGCGACTAAACCACCACCATCAAGTTGCACCCCTCAAGCCTACAAGCCTTGTAACTGCCCAGTCTTGAAACAAACAAACAAACAAAAAAAGAGCCCAGATATAGAGACAGAGACATCAACAGTTTTTTGGATAGGGGATCTTAGAAGTTCTCAACAAAAGATCCTGGAGTGACACTCCCACTGCAGGAGGCAGCCAGCAGATGGCAAGAAGGACAGGACAGCAATGTCACTACTCTCAGTACCCAGGGGGAGAAGGAGACTACCACTTATAAGAGAGAACTGACGTCAGGCAGGCTCATCAATTATCAGGAAACCGTCAGTTACCAGGAAATTGCCTGTCTTCTCTGCCATCATTGTGTGCCCTCAACTACCTATACTGTTGAATGTTTATAAGTTTCTGTTGATCCTCCCTTCAGTTCCACACTGAATCCAGGGCAGACAGAAAGTGGTATTAATGCTTGCTTTTGTTTTATTCCTGTTGTATGAATCTGTGTTCTCTGTGAACCCATCCTTAGTTCTACCTTTAGCTGTTCAGTCACTAAGTCCTGTTTGACTTGTTGAGACCCCACAGGCTGCAGGATGCCCATCTTCCCTGGTGTATCCTTCGTTATTTCCCAGAGTTTGTTCAAATTCAAGTCCATTGAGTCGGTAATACTATCTAGCCATCTCATCCTCTGCTGTCCTCTTCTCCTTTTGCCTTCAATGTTTCCCAGCATCAGGATCTTTTCCAGTGAGTCAGTTCCTCACATCAGGAGGCCAAAGTATTGGAGTTTCAGCTTCAGCATCAGTCATTCCAGTGAATACTCAGGGTTGATTGTCTTTAGGAGTGACTGGTTTCATCTCCTTGCTGTCCAAGGGACTCTCAAGAGTCTTCTCTAGCACCACAGTTCAAAAGCATTAATTCTTTAGTGCTCAGCCTCCTTTACTGACCAACTCTCACATCCATATATGACTACTAGAAACACCATCAGTTCAGTTCATTTCAGTCACTCAGTTGTGTCTCATTCTGCCACCCCGTGGACTGCAGCACTCCAGGCTTCCCTGTCCATCACTAACTCCTGGAGCTTGCTCAAACTCATGTCCATTGAGTCAGTGATGCCATCCAGCCATCTCATCCTCTGTTGTCCCCTTCTCCTCCTGCCCCCAATCCCTCCCAGCATCAGAGTCTTTTCCAATGAGTCAACTTTTTGCATGAGGTGGCCAAAGTATTGGAGTTTCAGCTTCAAAATCAGTCCTTCCAATGAACACCCAGGACTGATCTCCTTTAGGATGGACTGGTTGGATCTCCTTGCAGTCCAAGGGACTCTCAAGAGTTTTCTCCAACACCACAGTTCAAAAAATCAACTCTTCACTGCTCAGCTTTCTTCACAGTCCAACTCTCACATCCATACATGACTACTGGAAAAACCATAGCTTTGACTAGACAGACCTTTGACGGCAAAGTATTGTCTCTGCTTTTTAATATGCTATCTAGGTTGGTCATAACTTTTCTTCCAAGGAGTAAGTGACTGTTAATTTTATGGCTTCAGTCACCATCTGCAGTGATTTTGGAGCTCAAGAAAATAAAGTCTGTCACTGTTTCCATTGTTTCCCTATCTATGTGCCATGAAGTGATGTGATTACATGTTATGATGTTAGTTTTATGAATGCTAAGTTTTTAACCAACTTTTTCACCCTCCTCTTTCACTTTCTTTAAGAGGCTCTTCAGTTCTTCTTTGTTTTCTGTCATCTGCATATTTGAGGTTATTGATATTTCTAAATCATATTTCAAATATGAGGTTATTGATTTTCTAAATCATATTTTAAAACCATAGCTTTGACTATACAGACCTTTGTTGCCAGAGTGATGTCTAACACACTCTCTAGGTTTGTCATAATTTTTCTTTCAAGGGCAAGTGTCTTTTAATTTCATGGCTGCAGTCACTGTTCACAGTGATTTTGGAGTCCAAGAAAATAAAATCTTTCGCTGTTTTGACTTTTCCCCCTTCTATTTGCTGTGAAGTGATGGGACCGGATGCCATGATCTTAGTTTTTGAATGCTGAGTTTTAAGCTAGCTTCTTCACTCTACTCTTACACCCTCATCAAGAGACTCTAGATCCTCTTCACTTTCTGCCATAGGGGTGGTATCATCTGCGTATCTGAGGTTGTTTATATTTATCCCAGCAACCTTTATTCCAGCTTGTGATTCATCCAGCCTGGCATTTTGCATGATGTACTCTGCAAGTATGTTAAATAAGCAGGGTGACAATATGCAGCCTTGATATACTCCTTTCCCCATTTGGAATCAGTTGGTTGTTCCATGTCTGGTTACAACTGTTGCTTCTTGATGACCCACATACAGGCTTCTCAGGAAGCAGGTGAGGTGGTCTGGCATTCCCATCTCTTTAAGAATTTTCCACAGTTTGTCGTGATCCACACAGTCAAAGACTTTAGCTTAGTCAATGAAGCAGAAGTAGATGTTTTTCTGGAATTCCTCTGCTTTCTCTATGATCCAGCGGATGCTGGCAATTTGATCTCTGCTTCCTCTGCCTTTTCTAAACCTAGCTTGTACATCTGAAAGTTCCTGGTTCACATATTACTGAAGCCTTGCTAGAAGGATTTTGATCATTACCTTAGTAACATGTGAAGCGAGCACAATTGTGCGGTAGTTTGAACATTCTTTGGCATTGCCTTTCCTTGGGATTGGAATGAAAGCTGACCTTTTCCAGTCCTGTGGCCACTGCTGAGTTTTTCAAATTTGTGACATCCAAAATCGCTATTGCTCAAACTGTGTTAACTGAAATTTTCTAGTCTTTTCAGAAACTCAAAAGCTGAGATTGTTTTTAGTTTTTCCATTCACTTTTCATTCCTGTTGTAGAAATCCTGTCCTAAGGGGGAGGAAATGGTGGTAGAGGATAGGGCTAATGGCAATTTATTGTTGATAAAACAGGTGATATATCAAAAATGATTTTCCCAGGACACAGATTTTTACTATCTGAAGTAAAATGACTGATGTGTTATATCTACTTCTGAGAGCAGTCTTGCACAAGTATTGGGGATGCAGACAAACCTGACTTCAGGGGAATAAAAAATTCCAATGCATTTCCTGTCATTCTCAAAAGAAAAGTGAAACCTTTGTTTATACTACTAGAGACAAAGGCTTAGATAAATATTAAGAGAAGTAAGAATTTTATTTAAATTCACAATGTTAGGCCTTTTTAAAAGGCATGATTACCTAGAGAGGAGGGCATTCACATCTGGAAGCAGTAAGGGATTAGAACAACATGCAAGATGAGAACAGATAACATTTGCAAAAACTGCATAATGTTTAGAACAAGATGTTTTGCTTTCTCTCCTTCTTTTATACAAACTATGAAAATTCGGTGGAAAATATACAGACACAGTGCTGAAATCACTTTACAGCTTTAAGTAAGTTGGAATTCCACAAAAAAATTACAGAAACAAGTGTTAAAGATTAATGATGCCAACTTTAAATATATCCAGAAAATAAGATGATAGAGTCAAAAGGCTTAATCATAAAGACCAAAGAAGTCTGACAAGGTGATTTGATAAATATAATAGGATAAAAAGTTCTCCTAGCTTTCCCTCTTAGGTGCTGGATTGACTATCTACTGTGCTTAATCTGATTGCCTTCAATGCTGCCATCATTAAAGAGTTTTAATGATAAACCCTCCCTTGAAGTCATAATGGCACCATAGAAATGAATGTGTTACATTCATGCATGCATGCATGCTCAATCATGTCTGACTCTTTGCAGCCCCATGAATTGTAGCCTGCCAGGCTCTTCTGTCCATGGGATTTCCCAGGCTAGGATACTAGAGTGGGTTGCCATTTTTATCCTCCAGGGGATTCCTGACCCAGGGATTAATCCTGCATCTCTTGTGTCTTCTGCACTGGCAGGCAGATTCTTTACCGCTGAGCCGCATGGAAAGCCCTGTGTTAGTTTACCTCCATCCTGTACCTCAAATCTACTCTTCTTCTCAGTTTTCTTTTTTACGGGTGTAGTTTCCATTTCCAGGTCATCCCAACCCAGAATCTGAGAATTGTCTTTGACTCCTTTTTCTCTTTCCAAGGGTCTTACCACTTAATGGGGGTAGGGTGGAAAGAACATTCAAACTAATAGAGGGAAAAAATCATAACATGTTTTTAATTACTAGAAACAGGAGGATCTAGACACAAGATTGAGTCTTCTTTGCCTCACTGGTGCACATGGTTACCTAGTCTTACAGCGATGATATTTTAAGTGGGTATCTGAGCACAGACAATAGCTGGTTATTTTTCTCTTAGTCTAAGTAGAAGGAAGATAGTAAAATCATCCTCCAGCTTTACTCTAAGAAAGTTAGAAGCTTTACACTGATTTTGTAGCTTCTAATTTCAAGGTCACGCCTGGTTGTGGATGAAAACTCTACCTACACTAAACTCAACTTGTAGGTAGAGAAATGGTGTTGTTTGTCTTTCAGCTTCTGAACTCTACTTCATACCTATCACTCTGTGACTTTTCTGCGTGTTCCTTCTAGGATTCCAGAAATCACATTCTCTTTTTGAGATTAAAAAAAACTTTTATGAGATCCAAAATTAATACGTTTTAAATATATAAACCATTAACATTATACTGGAACATTAACGTTCTTTGAAGACTCTCCAAAGTAACAAAAACTGAAGCATAAGTAAAAGAAATAATAATACTTCTATAGATAATTTCAGACAACATGAGGAGAAGAACAGCTCTTTGTGTCTGTTTTTGTTTAATTAGGAGAGAATGTTTTGGATAAAATTTTAAATATTCAGATGATTTCTGTACAATGTAAGTGTTATAAAGTTATGGTAGATTTTAGACAGTTTCTTTCCTTGGCATGAATGAAACTGTATAATTTATATGTCATATTTTAGATTACACTGGAATGGCACCCCACTCCAGTACTCTTGCCTGGAAAATCCCATGGACAGAGGAGCCTGGTAGGCTGCAGTCCATGGGGTTGCGAAGAGTCAGACACGACTGAGTGACTTCACTTTCACTTTTCACTTTCATGCACTGGAGAAGGAAATGGCGAACCCACTCCAGTATTCTTGCCTAGAGAATCCCAGGGATGGGGGAGCCTGGTGGGCTGCCATCTCTGGGGTTGTACAGAGTCGGACACGACTGAAGCAACTTAGCAGCAGCAGCAGCAGTTTTTCATTTAGGTATTTGAAATTAGCATCTTCAATAATAATTTTTAAACAATCCAACAGTTTCAGTTTTTCTATGTTGGTTAGAAAGGTATGTACAACTTGAAAATATTATTGTTTCTTGGCAATATTAAATCATTTTAATCTCTTTCAAACATATCACGATACAAATAAACTTTAAAGAAAAACTTAAGGCATCCATGCAGAAACTTTATAAATTTATTTTCTGTTTTTTTTTCTAATGATTCTATTTATGAATGCAATACATAATGTTAGATACCATAGTCTAAGGGTATGTGATTTTATTAATGAGCCAGTTAAAATTATAAATAATGTAAGGAAAATTTGGCTATGCTGAAGAAAACAAATACAGAAACTTTATAATCATTTCCCCCAGAAAATGCTACCTCATATCTTTAATAATATGTAGTATATTATGTTTTGGTTATAGTACATAAAATGATTTTAAGGGAATAATGAAATAATATTAAAAGTAAAAAGGTAGTCAAAATGGAATATAGGATTTAGGTCATATCTTTTCCTTGTGTTATACAGATAACTGAAACAAAGAAACAGATTTTAGCACAAGCCTTAACGTTACCTTTCACTTTACTTTGGTGCCTATAGTGATACTGAAAGTCATTCAGTCATGTCCGACTCTTTGCGAGCCCATGGACTATATAGTCCATGGAATTTTCCAGGCCAGAACACTGGACGCCTTTCCCTTCTCCAGAGGATCTTCCCAATCCAGGGATCGAACCCAGGTCTCCTGCATCGCAAGTGGATTGTTTACCAGCTGGGCCACAAGGAAAACCCAAGAATACTGGAATAGGTAGCCTATTCCTTCTCCAGCGGATCTTCCCAACCCAGTAATGCAACAGGGGTCTCCTGCATTGCAGATGGATTCTTTACCAACTGAGCTATTGGTAACTATAAAAATAAGCATATTAAGACTTAAAAAATTTTTTAAAGACAAAATTAAGTCTAAAAATTTATTTTGAAAGGGGAGATGATCAAACAATGAGCAGTAGTTAATTTTTCTTCAATAAGATACAATATTTTAGGTATTTATTAAGAAGCAACTAATTTTAAAATTGAGGTATATAGGCTTCCAGTGTTATCTAAAATTTATTAACAGTGCATAGATTTTCCTTGAATAACAACTGGCCTATAAGAGACCTGAGCTGTAGTTTCTAAGTTCATCAATTTTCAGTTGAAAAGAAAAAAAGGAAAATGTTTAAACTTGTTTGCTGCTTTTCAGATTTTGTTAGTAAAATCCAAAATGTGGTTTTGAGACTAAGATGGACTGACAAGTGTTTCAATACTGAAACAAAAAGAATAAAGTATGAAATTTCATTCATCTTATTCAGCCTAATTGGAGAAGGAAATGGTAACCCACTCCAGTATTCTTGCCTGAGAAATCTCATGGATAGAGGAGCTTGGTGGGCTACAGTCTATGGGGTCACAAGGAGTTGAACATGACTTAGCTTCTACACCACCGTGACCATATTCATCTTAATACTCGTTTATTTTAAACAAACATTTATTCCTGAAGTATGAGGTAATTTGTTTAAAAGGAAGAAATTGATTAAGTAATTAAAGTATGAAGGGACTGAAGAAAAATCTCCCAAAGTATATAACTTTAAAAAATCCATCCCATTTTATTATTAAATGAGGACTGGTTTTAGGCATGACAGTGAGAATTGAGAGGTAATTGCAATGTTTCTTTTGAGCTTACTCTGATGCAAGCAGAGGGTAAAAGAGAATGTTTTGGAAGATATTCAACATTTAATTACCTTGATTT
The DNA here is from genome assembly GCF_001704415.2 of Capra hircus. Lineage (NCBI taxonomy): Eukaryota > Metazoa > Chordata > Mammalia > Artiodactyla > Bovidae > Capra > Capra hircus. The sequence continues at coordinate 24,267,614 of NC_030814.1, forward strand.
CAATTTTTCCTAATGAGTCAATACTTTCAGCCAATTGATTTCAAATGCTTATTTTATAATGTGTAGTACAAAGAACATCTCAGAAGTTATAAAAATGTAAAGGAAAATGGCTAATATTTCTTTAGCATTCTCTGTTTACCAGCACATTAAAAAATGCCCAGTTTACTATGTGTGTGAGTATTCTTGCCTAGGTATGCATAAATGGGACCAGAAATCCTAAGGAATGATGGATGTTTCTATCTCATTTTAGTTACAACTGTGTGTAACTTTGAACATTAATCAGACTAAAAAAAGCAGGATTTTTGTAGTAGGAACGTGTTCTACCTGCTAGTAATGCAGATTTCAGTTTTCCTTGCTGGTCATTAAATTCTGTTTTCAAAGGATAAAAGAGATACAGATGTAGACACACAAGGTGCAGCCAAAAGGAGCTTTCAAATTTGTGAGACCATGGGTATTCCCAGCTCAGCAGTCTGTCTCTGATAATGACATCTAGTCACTTTGGGGGAGCTCATGAATGTGGTTCTTCAAGATCAGAATCTGTGTGGATTTCACCAGTGCAACTTTATTCTGTAGTATATCTTACTTCCCCCAGCATAATGAAATGGTTATTTACACCGCTAAGCATGGGGTGGTTTTTAATACATCAATAAATAACTGGAATAGAATGAGGTGCTGCCATTGTTTTGGGGACCAAGCAGTGGGCTTGTATCTCAATTGTCACATGGCATTCTGTGTGTCTTGTGCCCAGATTTCCTTCTTTCTGAAAGAAAACCAGCCTACTAGTCACATCCAAATGGCCTTATCTTAAATTGATTATATCTGGAAAGACTTTATATCCAAATAAGGTCATATTCAGAGGCACCAGGTGTTCCGACTTCAAGACATCTTTTTAGGAGGTACAATTTAACCCATAACAATGGAGCACCAGAAAAGCAGAGGGGAACTGGCCAGGGCACCAACACCAATGACTGCAGGAGCTATCTAAATTTCCATTTTCCTCTAGAGATATATTGAATTATTGACTTACTGAATAATTTTCAGGTTGTAATTTTCATATCTTCGAGTATTCTTTTTGCCCAAGCTATATCCATTTCCCTCTCTATGAAAGTCTTCTTATCTTTAGGATGTACTATCATGTCCTGGAGTCAGCCTTTCCTGGCCCTCTCAAGTGTCTCTATTCCAAGTCACTCACTCTATTCCAGATGACTGTGTTTATTAATTCAGTCAAATAATTTTAATGCGTATTATGTGGCACAATGATAAATACTAGATATGGAGCTAGGTTATTAGAAAAACAGACCTTACCTCTAAGGTAGGTTACAGGCTAGTAGAGAATACAAAAAGTAATTATAACAAAGCTTAATAAATGAAAAAGCGATCACAGCATGCTACAACCACTTAAGGAAGAACACCAAGCCCAGGTAAATGGCAGAGGTACAAGGGATGACACAAGAATTTTGATACAACATGATTAACATTTTAAATGCAGAAAATAATTCTAAATCAGTCCTTTAATGAAGCACCTATTTTTGACTCTATAAATATTCTCTGCTAGATACTTACCTGTTTAATTAATTCATTCAATGAATTAAATTTGACAGTTATTTCTGGATTGAGATACTGAGCTAAGTTCTGTCAAACATATGTCTGAACTGTTTTAAAACAAACATTAAGTAAAGGAATGGAATAAAATATACTTACCTTCTTTAAAGTTAATGGCGCAACTTATTTTGAACTGTTGATCAAGCTGTATTTATCTATAATTTATTGCTTCCTAGAGAAAATTTTGTCAATCTGCAATCTGTATATCTCAAAGCAGACCTTAAATATTCTAAAGGTAATTTTCCTAAACAGGCATTTTAGAATGCCTGCAATTAGAGTTACAAGTGTTGATTGTCTGCAATAGCAATTTTCTTGTCTTAGTGGAAATAAGCTGTTCATTATTTTTAAAAAAGTATGTCAACCATTATTTATGTTTAGAATGCTGCCTTTTCTCCAAAAGCTGATAAAATATTCAACTTTCTACTGACAGTGCAGTACAGTGTGAAGGAAGACACAGCCTTCAAAGACTGACAATAAAAATCCGCACTGCGTTTTGATAAGTTGGTTTTAATATGAAAGTAAAAGTGTTAGTTGATCAGTTGTGTCTGATTATTCGTGACCCGTGGACTGTAGCCTGCCAGACTTCTCTGTCCATGCGATTTCCTTGGCAAAAGTACTGGAGTGGATTGCCACTTCCTTCACCAGGGGATCTTCCTGACCCATGGATCAAACCCAGGGTTCCCACATTGTAAGTAGATTCTTTACCATATGAGCCACCAGGGTTTTAATATAATTACCCTTAAAATTCTTAAAGAGAGGGGACTACCAGGCCACCTGACCTGCCTCCTGAGAAATCTGTATGCAGGTCAAGACGCAACATTTGGAACCAGACATGGAACAATGGACTGGTTCCAAATCAGGAAAGGAGTACATGAAGTCTGTATATTGTCACCCTTCTTTAATTTATATGCAGAGTACATCATGCAAAATGCTGGGCTGGATGAAGCACAAGCTGAAATTAAGATTGCTGGGAGAAATATCATTAACCTCAGATATGCAGATTACACCATCCTTGTGGCAGAAAATGAAGAGGAACTGAAGAGCCTCTTGATGAAAGTGAAAGAGTTAAAACAGCTGGCTTAAAACTCAACATTTAAAAAACGAAGATCAAGGCATCTGGTCCCATCACTTCTTGGCAAATAGATGGAGAGAGAATGGAAACAGTGACAGACTTTATTTTCTTGGGCTCCAAAATTACTGACTGCAGCCACGAAATTGGAAGAAAAACTATGATCAACCTAGACAGCATATTAAAAGGCAGAGACATTACTTTGCTGATGAAGGTCTGTCTAGTCAAAGCTATGGTTTTCCCAGTAGTTATGTATGGAGGGAAGTGACAGCTGGACCATAAAGAAAGCTGAGCACTGAAGAATTGATGTTTTTGAACTGTAGTGTTGGAGAAGAATCTTGAGAGTCCCTTAAAGTGCAAGGAGATCAAACCAGTCAATCCTTAAGGAAATGAGTCTTGAATATTCATTGCAAGGACTGATGCTGAAGCTGAACCTCCAATATTTTGGCCACCTGATGAGAAGAACTGACTCATTGGAAAGGACCCTGATTCTGGGAAAGACTGAAGGCAGGAGGAGAAGGAGATGACAGAGGATGAGATGGTTTGATGGCATCACCTATTGATGGATATGAGTTTGAGCAAGCTCTGGGAGTTGGTGATGGACAGGGAAGCCTGGCATGCTGCAGACCATGGGGTCGCAAAGAGTTGGATACAACTGAGTGACTGAACTGAACTGAACTGACCCTTAAAATAGCAAGTTTGACAGGCAAAGATGTTTTACATTTTACATTTGTCAAAGATTTACACGTATTCATATATGTATATGAATGGATACATAGTATTTCACTAGTTCATCCAATTTCTTATATTCATAATATTATGCAATAAAAAAGTAACTTTAGTTGACTTCTCCTATCATACGTGTTCAGTTGTGTATGACTCTTAGCCCTCTGTCCATGGGATTCTACAGGCAGGAATACTGGAGTGGGTTGCCATGCCCTCTTCCAGGGGATCTTCCCGACTCAGGTATTGAACCTGCGTCTCCTGCATTACAGGCAGTTTTTACTGCTGAATCACTGGGGAAGCCCTCTCCTTACTACAGCTATACTCTATATTCAGAGAATACAATAACAAGCATGAAACAGAAATTAGGTTAATTGATTCACAGAATGCTAGCTTTTTTTCCCAAGTCAATCTAGAACAGGGTTTGGCAAATACCTGTATTAAATGCCTTTTATAGCCACATTAAGTATGAAAAAATGATATGCATCCTTTTTTCTTTTTTTTTTAAGAGGACTTTTAAGAACCCTGAAATGCATATAGGTTAGACAATAGAAATAGAAAGGTTTATGGCCAAGCCTTTTTTTTTTTAAATTTATTTATTTAATTAATTTATTTTTTTTAATTTTAAAATCTTTAATTCTTACATGCGTTCCCAAACATGAACCCCCCTCCCACCTCCCTCCCCACAACATCTCTCTGGGTCATCCCCATGCACCAGCCCCAAGCATGCTGCACCCTACGTCAGACATGGACTGGCGATTCAATTCTTACATGACAGTATACATGTTAGAATTCCCATTCTACCAAATCATCCCACCCTCTCCCTCTCCCTCTGAGTCCAAAAGTCTGTTATACACATCTGTGTCTTTTTTCCTGTCTTGCATACAGGGTCGTCATTGCCATCTTCCTAAATTCCATATATATGTGTTAGTATACTGTATTGGTGTTTTTCTTTCTGGCTTACTTCACTCTGTATAATTGGCTCCAGTTTCATCCATCTCATCAGAACTGATTCAAATGAATTCTTTTTAATGGCTGAGTAATACTCCATTGTGTATATGTACCACAGCTTTCTTATCCATTCCTCTGCTGATGGACATCTAGGTTGTTTCCATGTCCTGGCTATTATAAACAGTGCTGCGATGAACATTGGGGTACATGTGTCTCTTTCAATTTTGGTTTCCTCGGTGTGTATGCCCAGCAGTGGGATTGCTGGGTCATAAGGTAGTTCTATTTGCAATTTTTTAAAGAATCTCCACACTGTTCTCCATAGTGGCTGTACTAGTTTGCATTCCCACCAACAGTGTAGGAGGGTTCCCTTTTCTCCACACCCTCTCCAGCATTTATTGCTTGCAGATTTTTGGATCGCAGCCATTCTGACTGGTGTGAAGTGGTACCTCATTGTGGTTTTGATTTGCATTTCTCTAATAATGAGTGATGTCGAGCATCTTTTCATGTGTTTGTTAGCCATCCGTATGTCTTCTTTGGAGAAATGTCTATTTAGTTCTTTTGCCCATTTTTTGATTGGGTCGTTTATTTTTCTGGAATTGAGCTGCATAAGTTGCTTGTATATTTTTGAGATTAGTTGTTTGTCAGTTGCTTCATTTGCTATTATTTTCTCCCATTCCGAAGGCTGTCTTTTCACCTTGCTTATAATTAAAAGCTTCTGCACAACAAAGGAAAATATAAGCAAGGTGGCCAAGCCTTTTTGAAGTAGTTATTTTGCTAAAAACTGGTCTTAGTTGTCTGGTAGGTCAATTATTGAACCTCTTTGTGACAGTATCAGCTCTGGCTTCTCCTGGTTCATTTTGGGCATGTGAGAAGTCAGTCAGTGGTAACTGCTGCAGGGTCTGTATATTAGTAGTAACTGGTTAAAAATTCTAATCTCATTTCTTTCTTCTTTCCCCATCTCTTTTCTTCTCTTTCTTTTTCCTTTTATTTTCTTGAAGACAATTTTTCATGTGTTATTAAAAGGAACTTATATGTGGTGTGGAGGGACAATATCTCAGAAGGTCATCAAAATGTGAAACTGTTTCCTTGAAACATTTCTGTACTATTGTTTTAAAAATAATCATAATGAAAAAATGGTATTCATAGATATGTCAATGTGAAATTGAAAAAAAAAATCTATTTTTTAGGCAAAGAAATCTGACATTTCTAGAACACCGGTTGCTCATTGTTACCCTACAGGTAAGTGTTATGCACCGAGCCCGTATCTCCGAACCGACTGAGAGAGCAAGTCCACCACAGTAATGCAAAAGCAAGAAGGGAGTTTATTTCTAGCGTGCTAGGGCCCAAGTCTCATCCGGCACAGTGGAATCCGACAAGAGCCCCGAACAAAAGAGTATGGCGGCTTATATACAGGCAGTTCTTTGTCTCAGTTACAGGAGTAGCTGGCGTTACATGATTGGCCAGGCAGGATGAGTGCATGTCCTGTCTCTTTCTGGTAAACATGACTCAGGTCCTAGAGCCCATCGTTTGGTCCCTAACAGTAAGTGGTGGGGTCTGCATGGGTTTTGAAATCAGTTTAACTAGAAAATCTGGGTTTTTACGTAAAAACATATGGAAGTTGCATGTTTACAAGGACGGAAACTTTAGGTTTGCTTTTATTGTTTCATTATTATAATTTCATTTTTTCATCCCCTTGTCTACCCTTTAAGCTGATCTCTGGTGGCTCAGCTGGTAAAGAATCCCTCTGCAATGTGGGAGACCTGGGTTTAATTCCTGGGTTGGGTAGATCCCCTGGAGAAGGGAGCAGCTACCCACTCCAGTATTCTGACCTGGAGAATTCCATGGACTATATAGTCCATGGGGTCACAAAGAGTCAGACAACACTGAGCTACTTTCACTAGGTCACTAGTCTACCCTTTGGGGGTGGCTCGAGGGCTCCACTGCTTTTACATTCATATTCTGGTAGAACTTCATGACAGAAAGTGTATAGCTATTAGGAGTACAACTCCTACACCCAGAAATCTGAGAAAATTTGGTTATAGGGACTCCATTAAGCTGATGCTAATTATCCCTCATGTTAATTTGTTATTTATTATTTAGTAAGGATCGGTACAATTGGGTATTATTAGCACTCAGATGATAGAGGAAGGAGCAAGTGGCCGTAGTTCATAACCTGGTGGAGTTCTACAATAATTGTTCTCTAATGTCTTTCAGTTAGAGTTCTTAGTGAAGAGCCACTTCAAACAGTTGGTTCCTTACATTCATCCGCCCTGGAGTGAGGCCAAAAGGAAGGTGGGGGTGGAAATCCATTATTTTAGCTACTAAATTGCCCTTTTTTTGATCACGGTTTTGTTTATAGGGCCAAAGTTTTAGTTGATAAAGTGTTCTGTGAACCACAAATTTTATCTAAAAAAAATTCCCTCTCAAAACCCAGAAACATGTCTTTTAAAAATCTTTCCTGTTCTGTCCTATTAGGGCATGATGGATCCACCAGCATACACATATTTTCTGTAACTTTGGGCCCTAAAAAATTCTCCCTTGATTCAGTATCTCAGTGTTGTTACCATTTTGTTTCTCTGTGTCAGTCCGAAAGCTCTTCAAATTCATTGTCTTCAGATAGTATATCTACTTTGTTATCTTTTATTTGCTCCATCTCATTCCATTCCAGTTCCATCTCTACCACTCTAATGAATCTTGTCAACTTTACTGGTGTTCTACATTTTGACTACTCCTCCATTCATTTTTTTCTTGTCACTTATCATCTTATTTGAAAGTAGTGCAAAATCTATTTGGCCATTCCCTTTGTTCCAAGTTCTTTTTTTTTTTTTCTCCTTTGTCTTAAAAGTACTGTTTCTGGCTATTAAGAATGACCAGGAGGGGGCCAAGAATGGATTTTAGGAGACCTATGGGAAGGTTATTGGTGATAGAAGTCTGATGACAGAAATAGTAGATTGGATTCAGGTATTCACAATGGTGATAAATATAAATGAATAAGAAAATGATATGAGGTAAAACTGGAAGTTCTTGGGGACTGATTGACTTTAGTTCAGTTTTGAACATGCTGATATTCCTGAGGAGCTCCTGAGACGTTCAAATAGAGATACTGAGTAGACATTGCCCATAGTGGGATATGGACCGCAGAGGAGAATTCTGAAATAGAACTACTCACAGCACTGTTTATAATAGCCAGGACATGGAAGCAACCTAGCTGTCCATCAGCAGAGGAATGGATGAGAAAACTGCGGTACATATACACAATGGAGTATTACTCAGCCATTAAAAAGAATACATTTGAATCAGTTCTAATGAGGTGGATGAAACTGGAGCTGATTATACAGAGTGAAGCAAGCCAGAAAGAAAAATACCAATACAGTATACTAACACATATATATGGAATTTAGAAAGATGGTAATGATAACCCTGTATGTGATACAGCAAAAGAGACACAGATGTAAAGAACAGAATTTTGGACTCTGTGGGAGAGGGAGAGGGTGGGATAATTCGGGAGAATGGCATTGAAACATGTATACTTTCATGTAAGAAATGAATCGCTAGTCTAGGTTCAATACAGGATACAGGATGCTTGGGGCTGGTGCACTAGGATGACCCAGAGAAATGATATGGGGAGGGTGGTGGGAGGGGGATTCAGGGTTGGGAACTCATGTACACCTGTGGTGGATTCATGTCAATGTATGGCAAAACCAATACAGTATTGTAAAGTAAAAAAAACTAAAAATAAATAACTGGAGGGAGAAATTAGCTATATGAAAGAAAATCAGAAAGATCATCATTTTATTAAAGATATATTACTAAGAATAAAAAAAACCAGTTGACTACTCCCCAAAATTAACTACTTATAGCCTATTGTTGACTAGTAAATTACCAATAATAAAAACAGTTGATTAACACACACACACACACACACACAAAGAACTACTTTAAAGCATCAATTTAGAATTGATTTGAGGCAATGGACTTATATATGATCACTTAAGGTCAGAAGGGTAAATTGAAAGAGAGGCCTTAGGAAGAAACATACTGTACCCTATAATGTATTTTAGTTCTTTATTCACTTAAAAGAATGGCTATAGAGTAAGTCTGGATATATAGGAAGTGACAAGATAATAACTCTTGGAGTTGTTCTTTTTATTCTTGATCCCATGTGATACATTTTTCTTTCAGATTGTGATGAGACTTAATGTAGTTGAAAGCACACAAGCAGTAGATTTTGTCACACCTGTCAGTCTACTTTTAATAATACATTTCAGCAATAGCAAAGTCTTGCATGATGTATAAAGTCAATATTAAGTATAATACTGCTGTATTTGATTATGATGATGAAGTTTGACATAAATATCTTTCTTCTATCTTAAAAGAAAAGTTTTGCCACAGCTATGAAATTCATTTAGTGCTTTGCTGTTGTCTGGGAATATCACATTCATTCTTCCCCCTTAGCTGCTTTTGAAATGCTTTAATGTTTGAGGTTGCAGTAAATAATAGTGTTTCTTTATACTGTAAACAAATGGAACTTAAAAAAATGTTTTAGTAAACATATAAACCCACAGTAGAAAACTAAATAACAAGATGTATACCATTCTTGCATTGGGAAAAATGAAAATATACATATAGAAAGTATGTTAGCATTTATATACTTAGAATCAGAAAATGAAAAACATTCATATGCCATAAAGGTTCTTAGATGAACGGCATCTTCCTAATAGTCTAATAGTACTAATTTATGTGGATATTAGGTCACATAATTTCATTGAAATATTTTTTACATGTGGAGAAAAGAAGTGTGGAAACAAAGGAAACAAACCAGAATCATTTTACTACTCTTAAATGTAACAAACTACTTAATTACTCAAAAATATTCTTTTGCTTGAGTATCATCTTTTACTGACATACATTATTCATTTTTGTGAGCAAAAAGGAAAGTGATTCAAGGAATGGGTTCAAGTTCTTGATATGTATGCAGAAAGAATGGAAAGAGTTTCTATTAATCTTTTGTGGTTAATTTATATTTTCAAAGGATATTTGATAACCAGATTTTCCAATTTAGTATTTTGAGAAAAAGATAAATAAATTACAAAGTAATTGATGATAAAATACCTTTCCTTTGGAATTTGTTGTAGAAAAATTCAAAGAACAATAAGAAATGTTTTTCATTTGTGGTAGATATAATCTGGGTAAAGAATTTTTCTGGATATATAAACATATATTGGAAAATCTGCTTTTCAAAACTGTTTCTGGAAAATAATTTGATTACACGCTGTAAATAAAATCTGTATTAAGCTGATATCAGTATATTCAGTACGTATAAACTTCAAAATATCTGAAACATCCCTTATTTCCTATTATTATTAATAAAACACATGTGGACCAATTTTAAATTTTTTTAAATCATAAAGTACACACACTACTTTCTTTGCAAATGATGTTTCTCCCTCTAATGACTTAAGCTTGGCAGGTTATCTTGAATGCATAATACATGGGTGTGTGCTTAGATGTGTCCCACTCTGTGCAGGCCCCATGGACTGTAGCCCACTTGTCTGCTTTGTCCATGGAATTTTCTAGGCAAGAAACTGGAGTGGGTTGCCATGCCCTCCTCCAGATGATCTTCTGGACCCAGAGACTGAACCTCATCTCTCGCATCTCCTGCATTGGCAGGCAGATTCTTTACCACTAGTGACACCTGGAAAGTCACAATGAATGCATAATACTCAAACCAAAACTACCACACTGAAAAATGTGTTACTTCAAGCAAAGAAATTTTAACTCAGTGACCCTAGAACCACCCTGAACTGGACCCCAGCTCCTCCCCCTGAGGAATGATTTTACTGACATCCTGAGGATGATTTTCCCACTGAAAACCCTAAATCTTCATCTTCTGGGCATGCTTTCTTCTTGGAAATGAATACTGTTACAGAAAATATGGATTCATCTCAGCTGTGTTATGAAGCTAGGTGAAAAATCAAGTTGATTAGGTTTGTCAAATGGTATGTTTCTTTCCTTTTGGTTTGATCTGAGATTTATTTTCTCATTACTCTTGAGCTCTGAGAGATATCTGGTTGTAATAGAAAGTAACTTTGATACCTTAGTAGAAGGTTTACTTCTCTTCAGGTCAGAACTAGACACGCATGGTGATTTAGTTGAATTGAAGAAGAAACCATGGCATTTTTGCTCAGAAGTGACTACTTGAAATAAAAAAAAAAAGTCCCTGTCAGTCTGTTGCTGCATATCCTGTGTAGATTGCAATTTTGTTTATCTCTGTAAACTACACTTCCCCCCACCATCCCAAGCATTCATGTGCCCTCATTTCTCTTAACATATACTTCACACCCCTAGAGCCAGACATCCTGGAATGTGAAGTCAAGTGGGTCTTAGGAAACATCACTATGAACAAAGCTAGTAGAGGTGATGGAATTCCAGTTGAGCTATTTCAAATCCTGAAAGATGATGCTGTCAAAGTGCTGCACTCAAAATGCCAACAAATTTGGAAAACTCAGCAGTGGCCACAGGACTGGAAAAGGTCAGTTTTCATTCCAATCCCAAAGAAAGGCAATGCCAAAGAATGTTCAAACTACCACACGATTGCACTCATCTCACACGCTAGTAAAGTAATGCTCAAAATTCTCCAAGCCAGGCTTCAGCAACACGTGAACCGAGAACTTCCTGATGTTCAAGCTGGTTTTAGAAAAGGTAGAGGAACCAGAGATCAAATTGCCAACATCCGCTGGATCATGGAAAAAGCAAGAGAGTTCCAGAAAAACATCTATTTCTGCTTTATTGACTGTGCCAAAGCCTTTGACTGTGTGGATCACAATAAACTGTGGAAAATTCTGAAAGAGATGGGAATACCAGACCACCTGACCTGCCTCCTGAGAAACCTGTATGCAGGTCAGGAAGCAACAGTTAGACCTGGACATGGAACAATAGACTGGTTCCAGATAGGAAAGGGAGTACGTCAAGGCTGTATATTGTCACCCTGCTTATTTAACTTATTTGCAGAGTACATCATGAGAAATGCTGGGCTGGAGGAAGCACAAGCTGGAATCAAGATTGCCAGGAGAAATATCAATAACCTCAGATATGCAGATGACACCACCCTTATGGGAGAAAGTGAAGAAGCACTAAGGAGCCTTTTCATGAAAGTGAAAGAGGAGAGTGAAAAAGTTGGCTTAAAGCTCGACATTCAGAAAACGAAGATCATGGCATCCGGTCCCATCACTTCATGGCAAATAGATGGGGAAACAGTGGAAACAGTGTCAGATTTTATTTTGAGGGGCTCCAAAATCACTGCAGATGGTGATTGCAGCTTTGAAATTAAAAGATGCTTACTCCTTGGAAGGAAAGTTATGACCAACCTAGATAGCATATTCAAAAGCAGAGACATTACTTTGCCAACAAAGGTCCATCTAGTCAGGGCTATGGTTTTTCCTGTTGTCATGTACGGATGTGAGAGTTGGACTGTGAAGAAAGCTGAGCGTTGAAGAATTGATGCTTTTGAACTGCGGTGTTGGAGAAGACTTCTGAGAGTCCCTTGGACTGCAAGGAGATCCAACCAGTCCATTCTAAAGGAGATCAGTCTTGGGTGTTCATTGGAAGGACTGATGTTGAAGCTGAAACTCCAATACTTTGGCCACCTCATGTGAAGAGCTGACTCATTTGAAAAGACCCTGATGCTGGGAGGGACTGGGGACAGAAGGAGAAGGGGACAACAGGATGAGATGGTTGGATGGCATCCCCGACTCGATGGACATGGGTTTTGGTGGACTCCGGGAGTTGGTGATGGACAGGGAAGCCTGGCATGCTGTGGTTCATGAGTTCACAAAGAGTTGGATATGACTGAGTGACTGAACTGAACTGAACTGATACTTCACACACAACTTATTCAACAAATTAAATAAGGTGGTCTTATTTCATTGCATAATATTTTAAATGAGTTAGAAGCAGGAGATTCTGACTTCTATACTAGGAATTTAGAAATAGTGTTATATACTGACATTTAATATTTCAAAGAATTTCTGCGTGAAGTAGTTTTTATTTTTAATTATGAATATTTCATAAAATTGAATGAAATTATGAACTCACATAGTAACTGTATGGACAAGTCTATGTCTCCAGTTTTTCATTTATAGCTTGGAAGAAACTCATGGCTTTATCAATGAAACATTCCAAATATACAGGAAGCAGAGAGTAGCATAATGAGTAATGGTGGATTAACAATGTCTTCTAGAATTTATTTCCTCCTCTAGAAATTTCCTTTCAGTTTCTGTGCATTTTTCTAATTGGCTATTTGCTTTTTCTTGTTAATTTTTAGATTCTTTATAAATTTCATCCAACAATTCTTTGTTGCTGATATTAATAACAAACATCTTCTCTTATTCTGTATCTTTTGTTTTCAGTTTATTTTGAAATGACTGTAGTTTCACTGGAAGCTGTAAAAATAATATAGAGAAGTCCCATGTATCCTTCAGCTAGTTTCCCAGAATATAACTACAGAACAATATCAAGACCAGGAAATTGACACTGGTACAAGGTGTGTGTATGGTTCTGTGTCATTCATCTTTGATGCGCCAGTTTGTATCCACTGCCACAGACAAGAGAGAGAACTATTAATACAGACATCTCCATCATGCTATCCCTTTTATCCACAATCTCTAACTCCTGGCAACTATTAATCTGTTATCCAACCCTATAATTTTGTTGTTTTGAGGAAGTATATAAGTGAAATTATACAGCATGTGGCTTTTGGGAACTAGCATTTGCAAATGAGCATAATTTTCTACATAGACCATTATGTCTCCCATTCCCATCTGCATGTCTTGTATTCTTTTCTTGCTTTATAACATTAGCTTAAACCTCCAATATCATGTTTAATAGCAATGGTGAGAGTGGATATCATGTCTTTTCTTGATCTTTGGGAATAAGTATTACATCTTTCATCATTGTAAATTATTTTGGCTGTAGGGTTTTTGTAGATATTCTTTATCAAGTTTAAGTTCCCTGTTTTATGAGAGACTTTTTTTTAAAATCATGCATAGGTGTTTTAATTTTGTCAAATGAGTTTTCTGCAGCAATTGATTTCATCACAGGATTGTCTTCTTCAGAGTGCTAACACAATGAATTACATTGTTTGATTTTCAAATACTGAACCAGTCTTACATCTTTGGAATAAATTTCATTTGGTCATATTATATGATTCTTTGCATACATTGTTGAACTCTATTAGCTAATATTTTGTTAAGGATTTCTATACCTATATTCATGAGAGATAATGAACTATCGTTCTCTTTTTATTTTTTTAGTGTTCTCTTTGTCGAGCTTTTGTATCAAGATCATATTAACCTCACAAAAGCTGAGGGGTAGATTGTTGATTTGAAAATATCCTCTTTTTCCCCAGTGTAAACATTTAGTGCTATAAACTCCTCTCTGCTCTGCTTTAGCTGTGTGCCACAATTTTTCATTTTTAATATATAAAATTAATTATTAGAGATAATGGCTAGTTAAATTTATCAATATATTTTAATCAATTCCAGTACTTCCTTAAGTTATTATATCTATCTAAAGATAGTATAAAATGAAACTTTAGAGTCATATTTATCCAAATACTTACTATCATGTAGATATAGGCAAAGAGTAATTTGGTAATGTAAGCAAATTGAAAACAGAGGAAATAACTCATGAACATGTATTTAAGTTCAAAAAAGGGAAGTTGGATAATGAATAATTTCATCTGAAGAATCAGATAACAGTCTTTTCCTCTTTTACTTATATGTGGTTACTTTAAAAAATCTTTAATGTCTTCATAGTGCGTAATTTGAGAAACACGTAGTTTTATATCACGACAGTTTTGTCATGCTATCACTTTAGCTGAAAAAGTTGGGGAATGAACTTGATTATAATCATTGTTTCTAGAAAATTGTGGATCATTGACATTCAAATTGTAAGTAAAAACTCATTAGATTTATTGAGCCTTGTTCCTGTTTAACTATATTGTCAAGTCTGCACATCAATGATCTCAGATTAAAGGTCAGAAAAAGATTCAAGACTCAGTGAAAAAAACAAAAGGCCACAGGTATAAAAGGAATGATGTTTTCAGAGTTAGTCCAGCTCCTTCCTGACTCAGATAAGCAATTTTCTTTTATGTTCACAAACAGCAGGGCTTATATTGCTTTTGCGCTTCTCCAAAATAATAGGCACTAGATTTTCATCTTAGCTAGTTTTTATTGTGCTGTGTTTATGCCAAAACAAGATAGGAAGCAAATAGTTCATTTAATTTAATTATATTTATACTTTAAAAAAACCCCTCAATTTGTATGTTTAGATCCCACATCAGTTTCTTCCATTAAATTCAGAAAATATTTATCTACCTATTATATATAAGGAGAAGGCAATGGCATCCCACCCCAGTACTCTTGCCCGGAAACTCCCATGGACGGAGGAGCCTGATAGGCTGCAGTCCATGGGGTTGCTAAGAGTCGGACTCGACTGAGCGACTTCACTTTCACTTTTCACTTTCACGTATTGGCGAAGGAAATGGCAACCCACTCCAGTGTTCTTGCCTGGAGAATCCCAGGGACAGCGGAGCCCAATGGGCTGCCGTCTGTGGGGCAGCACAGAGTCGGACACGACTGAGGCGACTTAGCAGCATTACATATAAAAACTTTGACAGACATTGTCTGAGGTATAAAGACTAAATATTGTCCTCAAACCATTCTTGGTCATCTCTAATGATTCCAAGCATTCAGGAAAAAGGAAGTAAACCTGTCCTCTTGGTTGCTGTATACAATTTAACCATTTTTACTGTCTGAGCCACCAGGGAAGTCCTTCAATTTAACCATTTTTAAGAAATTGCTACAAGTCTGAAAGGAGGGCAATCAAGCTTTCATATTTTTTTTCCTAAATGGAAATCAGCTGAACTTTGAAACAAAGTATTTTTCTGCTGCTGAGCTACTCAGTGAGAACGAAACAACAATTGCTTTTGGAATGATTGTTCATAAGATAATGGTTCTTTTATTCTTTAGATAGTAAACGGATGGTACTATGTGTAAACTTTGTTTCTTATAAATGTCAATTGAGCCTTAAGGCCAAATGTTTTCTCATGTATGAAACCAACTCGTATATAAGGTAAAGATGTCTTTCACACTTCAGAATGCTGACTGATCTGTAAATATAAATATTTTAGAATATCTTGGAATTATTACTTATTTAACTTTGGCTCAAGCAGTATAAGAACACTTATGCAGATTTTCTGTATGAGTCTATAAAAACAATAATGAACCATTACTGTTTAAGGTGGATGTCTTTCATTTGTTTATTGAATCCTATATGTTTGGGTATTACATAGCTGCAAAACAATGCCATTTCCAAAATACACTACCTGTGTCAGTAAGGGAAATCAGAAGATTTGAAAAAGTAGGATTGATGTTCAACTTTTTGCTTAATATTCTCTCTAATACACAGTTATACTGAGTATGGAATATAATGTGAAGCTTGGTTTTTCCTATGGCACCAGAATACATTTTCTTTATAAGAAACCAATCTACAGATCATTTAAATACCAGAATACCGAGTACCCTAATTCACAGATGAGAATCCCTACTTTTGTGTGACAAAATACCTTTATCTTTACCTGGAAGATCTCATTTTATTGTCATGACAACTCTGCTTTTTAAAATTTTCCATTGGAGTATAGTTGCTTTATGATACTAATGTTATGTTAGTATCTGCTATGCAGCAAAGTGAATCACTTATACGTATACATATATCCCCTATCTTTTTGGATTTACTTCACATTTAGGTCACCACAAAACATTAAATAGAGTCCACTATGCTATACAGTAGGTTCTCATTAGTTAATTACTTTATACATAGCAGTGTGTGTATGTTAATCCCAATATCCCAATTCATCCCACTCTCTCTTCCCCGCTTGGTATCAAGAACTTTGTTCTGTATAACTATCTCCATTTCTGTTTTGCAAAAAGGTCATCTCTACCATTTTTCTAGATCCCACATGAAAGCAATATTATATGATATTTGTTTTTCTGTTGCTGACTTACTTCACTGTTTGACAACCCTCCTATATTTTTGGTGGGAATGTAAATTGGTACAGGCACTATGGAGGGCAGTATGGAGGTTCCTAAGAAAACTAAAAATAGAACTACCTTGTGATCCAGCAATCCCACTTCTAGGCACATACCTGGAGAAAACCATAATTCAAAAAGATACATGCACCCCAGTGTTCATTGCAGCAGTATTTACAATAGCCAGGACATGGAAGCAAGCTAAATGCCTGTCAACAGAGGAATGGTTAAAGATGTGGTACATATATTCAATGGAATATTAATCAGCCATAAAAAGGAACAAAATTATCATGATGACGCTCATGTGTGGCCATACACACTCACACATTCACAAAAATACAGAGCCCCTGGCACTTTAGTTACCTTAATGGATCTGTATGCGGAATTTCAAGTGGAAAATGTTTGAGAAAAGAAATTATAAATAGAGAAAAATAGATGGATATATGTTCTGAATATTCAGATCATGTGAATAGTTTAATTAAGTTAATTATAACTTCAATATTTCCCATGACATCTGTGAAAGGGAGGAGATGATTACACTAGAACATTTGTTGAAAAGATGTCTTAGAAAATCACTCTAAAATATTTAGGTTCTAGTCTATGAAGAGTAGGGGCACGTTGAAGATTAGACAGAATAGGCTAACCTGTTTAAGCAGAGTAGGCTACATACTCTTAACAAATTACCTCCAAAATTTCAGTGGCTTCACAAACAAAATTTTTCTCCCTGCTCATATCATAATTCAATGTGGGTAGGTGAGAAGCTCTACTTCATGCAGTCATTCACAGATCCAAGCTTCTTCCATCAGCTGCTAGGGCCTCAGTGTCTTCCAATGAATCCTGTGCATTTAACCTAAGGTATAAGAAGGTTTGCAGGTCCAAGACTGAAAGGGCATTTCTCTTCTGCCTTCATTATCTCATAACTGATCTACATGATCCCACCCAATCTCAGAGATTAGGCATGACAGATAGTTTGGAAGAAATTTGGGATAGAAGAAGGGAGCATTTGGATATGGGGAGGCCAGTTAAAAGAGTAATTCAATGGTCCAGAGTAATCTAATGATCAGGATCTTGTTATAGAGAGGCCTAGGGCAAAACCCCACAACTTATGTATTTCCACTCAGCATTTTGAGGTGACTCAATTTCTAATTCAGAGATACTGTTATGATATTGTTTCAAATGTGGTTTGTGTAAAAGATAAATTAAGGCATCCCTTGTATTTATCAGAAAATATATATTTATAGCCAGTGTCCCTATTGGCTCAGATGGTAAAGAATCTGCCTGCAATATAGGAAACCTGGGGTTGATCCAGGGAAGGGAAGATCCTCTGGAGAAGGAAATGGTTATCCATTCCAGTATTCTTGCTGGAGAATTCCATGGACGGAGAAGCTTGGTAGGCTACAGTCCATGGGACTGCAAAATCAGACAAAACTAACACAACAACATAAACAGTTTACCTGCATTAATCAGAAGTTAATGGCAGAGAAGAGACAAAGCTAAAGACATTACGCAGTCACTTGGTTTTTATAAATACTAAGACCCATTTGTCAAGGGAGGGGGTTTGCATGTGGAAAATAAATAATAGACATACACCAAGTATAGGTATGGAAAAGAGGATCTCTAGCTGAGCACAGCAGTCCAATAGCTGAGATGAATAATCTACTTTACCACAATTACATGTATTTGAAAGAGCGAAAACAATGAGCAAGGAGCAAGTTTTTCTATTTCCCAGTTGGGTAAGGAGCACGGCAATGTGAACTCATTTAGCTACAAGCTCAGGAGGTTGTTTGGGTCAATCTCACCACTCACACCAGGTCCCATTCTCAGAAAAGGCTAAGAAACACAGGAAGAAGAGGCTTATTTTTACTGCTCACACAACTAATTTTGACATCAGCTAATGGACTGTGTGGATCACAATAAACTGTGGAAAATTCTGAAAGAGGTGGGAATCCCAGACCACCTGACCTGCCTCTTGAGAAACCTATATGCAGGTCAGGAAGCAACAGTTAGACCTGGACATGGAACAACAGACTGGTTCCAAATAGGAAAAGGAGTATGTCAAGGCTGTATATTGTCATGCTGCTTATTTAACTTATTTGCAGAGTACATCATGAGAAACGCTGGGCTGGAAGAAGCACAAGCTGGAATCAAGATTGCCGGGAGAAATATCAATAACCTCAGATGCAGATGACACCACCCTTATGGCAGAAGGTGAAGAGGAACTAAAAAGTCTCTTGATGAAAGTGAAAGAGGAGAGTGAAAAATTTGGCTTAAAGCTCAACATTCAGAAAACGAAGATCATGGCATCCGGTCCCATCACTTCTCGGGAAATAGATGTGGAAACAGTGTCAGACTTTATTTTCGGGGGCTCCAAAATCACTGTGGATGGTGATTGCAGCAATGAAATTAAAAGTTGCTTACTCCTTGGAAGGAAAGTTATGACCAACCTAGATAGCATATTCAAAAGCAGAGACATTACTTTGCCAACAAAGGTCCATCTAGTCAGGGCTATGGTTTTTCCTGTGGTCATGTATGGATGTGAGAGTTGGACTGTGAAGAAAGCTGAGCACTGAAGAATTGATGCTTTTGAACCATGGTGTTGGAAAAGACTCTTGAGAGTCTCTTGGACTGCAAGGAGATCCAACCAGTCCATTCTAAAGGAGATCAGTCCTGGGTATTCTTTAGAAGGAATGATGCTCAAGCTGAAACTCCAGTACTTTGGCCACCTCATGTGCAGAGCTGACTCATTGGAAAAGACTCTGATACTGGGAGGGGTTGGGGGCAGGAGGAGAAGGGGACAACAGAGGATGAGATGGCTGGATGTCATCACCGACTCGATAGACATGAGTTTGAGTGAACTCCGGGTGTTTGTGTTGGACAGGGAGGCCTGGTGTGCTGAAATTCATGGGGTCGCAATGAGTGGAACACGACTGAGGGACTGAACTGAACTGAACTGAATGTGGTAGACATGGGCTTCCCTGGTAGCTCACTGGTAAAGAATCAATCTGCAATGCAGGGAATGAGGGTTTGATCCATGGACCAGAAAGATTCCCTGGAGAAGGAAATGGCAACCCACTCCAGGATTCTTGCCTGGGAAATCTCATGGACAGAGAAGCCTGGTGGTATACAGTCTATGGGGTTGCAAAAGAGTCAGACACGATTTAGCAACTAAACAAAATGTGGTCGACATAAATGTAATTATGTGAGGGCTTTCATTCTTGCTTTTTATCTGCATTGAGAACTGGAGGTGGACAAAGACAATAGAATTGCCTGAGATTATTCACGTAATTATTCATTCCCTATGTGATTTGAACAGAAAGGACTACAAAAGGAAAGAACAGGTTAAAACAATTGTTAGAGGAGCTGAGGGAATAAATGTCAGGAAAGCGAAAGTAAAGTCGCTTAGTCGTGTCCGACTCTGGGACCCCATGTACTGTAGCCCATCATGCTCCTTTGTCCATGGGATTTTCCAGGCAAGAGTACTGGAGTGGGTTGCCATTTCCTTCTCTGGAGGATCTTCCCTACCAAGGGATTGAACCCAGGTCTCCCACATTGTAAGCAAGACGCTTTACCGTCTGAGCCACCAGGGAAGTCCAAATGTCAGGAAAGCTTCTATCAAAGAACTCAGTCTAACATATCAAAAAAATGGTCCCCAATGCGCCTGGAGCAGCTTTACTGCTGTAGAAACTCTGGGAATCTTTCACTCGCTCTCCAGTCTGCATTCGTGAAGTGGATGGTTTGCCAAAACTTGCCAGGAAGTTGCCATGAAATGCAGATCTGTTCATGCAACTGACTGTACTTGTCTAAACAAATCCAGATTCTCCGGCTCTCAAAATTTCATGATAGTGCCTCTCATTGGAAAACTCTAACCTTCTATAGAACCAAATAGGGAAAGGGATCCTGTGAAATGTGGACCTTGATTTCTTTTCTGAGCCACACAAGAGCTCTTGAAACGGGCTGGTAGAGATGCCAGGTTGAGCATAGGTGATCCAGCATTCTGGCTTTTCCACCTACTGATTTCTAGCTGAGCTTCAGATATATGCTCTAAAGTTTCTCCTTTGCTTTGATAACCTAAAAATGCTTACTCTGGTTAACTGAGGAAACTATATAGCATTTCTCCAACTCACACATAACAGAGGTTCTCTGCAGATGAGGAGAAATAGAGTGAAGCTAAGTTTTGAGAAATTCTAAGCTCGGATTGAGAGTCAGATGAATGGGAAAAATCTGTATAGTAGTAACTAAAAGGAGGTAGCAGAGTCACTTGGCTAAACCTTCGTTTTATGCTTGAGGTAGTACAGAAATCCAGGATGGTGTTTTTCCTCTAGTATTTATTAATCAATTTAACACATACTTGCTGAGTGCCTACCAGGCAAACATCACTCGGCAAGAATTATAAATGCAGTAGAGAACTTACAAACATAGCTCCTGTATTTAAAGTATGCTTAGCTTTGTGAGGAAGACAGAAAATATGCTAATTATGAAGAGAAAGAACAATTATTCTTTGCACAGATTTTGTTTTGTTTCTTATCTAGTAAGCTTCTGAGCTACTTTAGGGTGAGAATAATGGCTGCCCATTTGTCACAGCTCTGGAAAGAACATATTTTTATTCATCTTGACATTCTGGGCACCTACTGCATAATAGGCTCCTAATGATATGCTTTTTCTTCTGCTAGCACATCCCAGTCTTTATTATTACTATTATTATTATTATTACAACATCATTACTTTAGTTTCAGAGCCAATTTTCAACCTACAGTTATCTTAAGTTTTTATTTTTAACAGCTCCTTAATAAAATATTTCCCATCTGATTTTATCAACTTTATTCAAAGGGCATAGTGCTTTGCATTTTTATAAGTCTAATGGGTCCTATTTGTTAATTTATTGGAATGATGTTTTATTTCCTTTTCACAAAATATTAAAACTTTTATATATTATCTCCTCCTCTCCACCACTCAATATTGAGGACATCTGTATTTTATGTGGTTATATTCATGGTTCACATTATTATCTGAGAAGTCTATTAATATAACACCACTAATGTGTATTTCAATTGACTTTCCTTTCCTGGCAACAGTGCTAGAGTGACTCTAAGGAAATGACAAGCAGAAGAATAAAAATAAGGATGAGAGAGGAGAAAATAATTAAAATTTCCTCTGAAAAACATGACAAAAGACTATTCTTTTGGTAAGTTTAAACAAGCTAAAATAATTTATATAAAATTATACTCATTAAAATATACATTTATAGTCAATAATGATGCTTAAATAGAGATAGTTCCTATATAGTGTTTTCATTCATTAGGATTGTTTTCACTGAGGGGAAATAAATATTCAACCTTTTCTTGTTCATGTTCATTTATGGCAATAGCCTGTTAAGTCACTTCAGTTGTGTGCAACTCTATGTGACCCTATAGACTGTATCCTGCCGGACTCTTCTGTCCATGGGGGTTGCCATTTCCTTCTCCAGGAATCTTCCTAACCCAGGGATTGAACATGTAGTTTTTAGGTTTCCTGCATTGGCAGTCAGGCTCTTACCACTAGCAACACCTGGGAAGCTTGACGATTTCATTGCTGAATATCACAAACATCAGTTTTAAATCATAACAGTGTATATATTTATATGTACATGTGGTAATTATGTACAAGATACATCTGCGAAAGTGCTGCAATCAATATGCCAGCAAATTTGGAAAACTCAGAAGTGGCCACAGGACTGGAAAAGGTCAGTTTTCATTCCAATCCCAAAGAAAGGCAATGCCAAAGAATGCTCAAACTACCACACGATTGCAGTCATCTCACACACTAGTAAAGTAATGCTCAAAATTTTCCAAGCCAGGCGTACGTCAAGGCTGTATATTGTCACCCTGCTTATTTAACTTATATGCAGGGTACATAATGAAAAACTCTGGGCTGGAAGAAGCACAAGCTGGAATCAAGATTGCCAGGAGAAATATCAGTAACCTCAGATATGCAGATGACACCACACTTATGGCAGAAAGTGAAGAGGAATTAAAAAGCCTCGAAAGAGGAGAGTGAAAAAGTTGGCTTAAAACTCAACATTCAGAAAACTAAGATCATGGCATGTGGTCCCATCACTTCATTGGAAATAGATGGGGAAAGAGTGGAAACAGTGTTAGACTTTAATTTTTTGGACTCCAAAATCACTGCAGATGGTGATTGCAGCCATGAGATTAAAAGATGCTTACTCCTTGGAAGGAAAGTTATGACCAACCTAAATAGCATATTGAAAAGCAGAGACATTAGTTTGCCAACAAAGGTCCGTCTAGTCAAGGCCAAGGTTTTCCCAGTGGTAATGTGTGAATGTGAAAGTTAGATTGTGAAGAAAGCTGAGTGCCGAAGAATTGATGCTTTTGAACTGTGGTGTTGGAGAAGACTCTTGAGAGTCCCTTGGACTGCAAGGAGATCCAACCAGTCCATTCTAAAGGAATCAGTCCTGGGTGTTCATTGGAAGGACTGATGCTAAATACTTTGGCCACCTCATGCTAAGAGTTGACTCATTGGAAAAGACTTTGATGCTGTGAGGGATTGGGGGCAGGAGGAGAAGGGGATGACAGAGGATGAGATGGCTGGATGTCATCACCGACTTGATGGACACGAGTTTGAGTGAACTCCGGGAGTTGGTGATGGACAGGGAGGTCTGGCGTGCTGCAATTCATGGGGTTGAAAACAGTTAGACATGACTGAGTGACTGAATTGAACTGAACTGAATATGCTTTCCACTTAAATGTATATATAATTCAGAGACTGTAATTTAGAAAAAAATAAAATATGTTCAATTGTACTTATTTTAGCTTTCCATTTTACTGGTAATTTATTCTAGATTTATATGTTCAGTGCCTCTGTGTAAACATAAAGATGTTTTAAGCTATTTTTTGTCCTTTTTTTTATTTTAAAGAAAAACAATTCAGAATCTTTACAGTAGTGAAGACTATATTATTTGAAATTTGGAGTTTTTCTCCATTCCTTTTGGTGCTTCTGTTTTTACTCATTCTTACAGGCAACTGTCTATCCCAGCCCTACCATTTACTAGCTGAGTGATTTTTGACAAATTGTCCTGATTCTTTGTTTCAAAATGCCCTTATCTATAAAATAGGCTTTATTTATTAATTTATTTTTATGTACATTCTTTATTTATTTATTTTAAATTTTATTTTTACTTTACAATACTGTATTGGTTTTGCCATACATTGACATGAATCCACCACAGGTGTATACGAGCTCCCAATCCTGAATCCCCCTCGCACCCCATATCATCTCTCTGGATCATCCCCGTGCACCAGCCCCAAGCATCCTGTATCTTGTATCGAACATAGACTGGCGCTTCGTTTCTTACATGATAGTATACATGTTTCAGTGCCATTTCCCAAATCATCCCATCCTCTCCTCTCCCTCTCCCTCACAGTCCAAAAGTGCGTTCTTATACATCTGTGTCTCTTTTGCTGTCTCGCATACAGTCATCATTACCATCTTTCTAAATTCCATATATATGTGTCAGTATACTGTATGGGTGTTTTTCTTTCTGGCTTACATCATTCTGCATAATCACCTCCAGTTTCATCCATCTCATTAGAACTGATTCAAATTTAATCTTTTTAATGGCTGAGTAATACTCCATTGTGTATATGTACCACAGCTTTCTTATCCATTCATCTGCTGATGGACATCTAGGTTGTTTCCATGTCCTGGCTATTATAAACAGTGCTGCAATGAACATTGGGGTACACATGTCTCTTTCAATTCTGGTTTCCTTGGTGTGTATGCCCAGCAGTGGGATTGCTGGGTCATAAGGCAGTTCTATTTGCACTATCTCCATAGTGGCTGTACTAGTTTGCATTCCCACCAACAGTGTAAGAGGGTTCCCTTTTCTCCACACTCTCTCCAGCATTTATTGCTTGTAGACTTTTGGATCACAGCCATTCTGACTGGTGTGAAGTGGTAGGTACCTCATTGTGGTCCTGATGCAGATGACATGATCCTCGACATAGAAAACCCTAAAGACTCCACCAGAAAATTACTAGAGCTAATCAATGAATATAGCAAAGTTGCAGGATATAAAATCAACACTCAGAAATCCCTTGCATTCCTATACACTAATAATGAGAAAGTAGAAAAAGAAATTAAGGAAACAATTCCATTCACCATTGCAATGAAAAGAATAAAATACTTAGGAATATACCTACCTAAAGAAACTAAAGACCTATATATCAAAAACTATAAAACACTGGTGAAAGAATCAAAGAGGACACTAATAGATGGAGAAATATACCATGTTCATGGATTAGAAGAATCAATATAGTGAAAATGAGTATACTACCCAAAGCAATCTACAGATTCAATGCAATCCCTATCAAGCTACCAGAGGTATTTTTCACAGAACTAGAACAAATAATTTCAAGATTTGTATGGAAATACAAAAAACCTCGAATAGCCAAAGCAACCTTGAGAAAGAAGAATGGAACTGGAGGAATCAACCTGCCTGACTTCAGGCTCTAATACAAAGCCACAGTCATCAGGACAGTATGGCACTGGCACAAAGACAGAAATATACATCAATGGAACAAAATAGGAAGCCCAGGGATAAATCCACACATCTATGGACATCTTATCTTCAACAAAGGAGGCAAGAATATACAATGGATTAAAGACAATCTCTTTAACAAGTGGTGCTGGGAAAACTGGTCAACCACTTGTAAAAGAATGAAACTAGATCACTTTCTAACACCACACACAAAAATAAACTCAAAATGGATTAAAGATCTAAACATAAGACCAGAAACTATAAAACTCCTAGAGGAGAACATAGGCAAAACACTCTCTGACATAAATCATAGCAGGATCCTCTATGATCCACCTCCCAGAATGCTGGAAATAAAAGCAAAAATAAACAAATGGGATCTAATTAAAATTAAAAGCTTCTGCACAACAAAGGGAACTATAAGTAAGGTGAAAAGACTGCCTTCTGAATGGGAGAAAACAATAGCAAATGAAGCAACTGACAAACAACTAATCTCAAAACTATAAAATAGGGTTTATAATAACAGTGTTCATCTCATAGAGTTGTTTTGATGATTAAGTTTGCCAATACATTTTTTTCTTCATCTTAGCTAAGAAGAGTACTTGGCATAAAGTGGAAATTCAATTATCATTACATTGAAAGGAAAGAAGAAAGGTTAATTTCCGGGGGGTGGGGTGGGGGGGGGGAAGCTTTATTTTTTTCTATTCCTGGCCCATCTTAATTTGCTATATAAGAGTGGTTCTTTTCTACTCGCGTAAGTCTCATGACTTTTCTGGTCACTCTAGCATAGTTCAAACAATTCTCCGGCAAATCACAGAATCTTGTTTCAAGAACTAAAATGTTTATAAATGCTTCAAAGTTAAAGCCTCTCTTTCCCTGCAGTTTGAATGGCTTCAGGCTCAATGTCCGTTGTGGATAAAGTAACTTTATCAGCCTCTTTCATGTTTCCCGAGCTTTGTAGTCTTTCTCCTTCCTCCTGGCTCACTGGCCCAGTTTCTGATCCTTTTCAGAATTGGTGCTTGAGATTATGGAGTGTAAATGGGGAGAACCAATATGCAGAACTTCCCTGGTGGCTCAGACGGTAAAGCATCTGTCTGCAATGCCGAAGACCCAGGTTCGATCCCTGGGTTGGGAATATCTTCTGGAGAAGGAAATGGCAGCCCACTCCAGTATTCTTGCCTGGAAAATCCCATGGATGGCAGAGCCTGGTAGGCTACTATCCATGGGGTCGCAAAGAGTCAGACACAACTGAGCAACTTCACTTTCACTTAATATGCAGAAAAAGTCTTAACAGATTGCTTCTAATGTGACCTGGTATTGGAGCTTTCCCCTTCACAGATCACTGCCTTGTTATGGTGAAGGGGCTTGGATAATTCACTGAAGCTATGAGCTGTGCTGTGTAGGGCCACCCAAGATGGGTGGGTCATAGCAGAGAGTTCTGACAAAATGTGATCCACTGGAGGAGGGAATGGCAACCCACTCCAATATACTTGCCATGAGAATTTCATGAACTTGTTAAAAGGACAAAAAAATATGACACCAAAAGATGAGTCCCCCAGGTCAGAAGGTGTCTGATATGCTACTAGGGAAAAGTAGGGGAGAACTACTAATGGCCCAAGAAAGAATGATGGCACTGGGCCAAAGAGGAAACACTGCTCATTTAAGATCCCCTGGAGAAGGGAAAGGCTACCCACTTTAGTATTCTGGCCTGGAGAATTCCATGGATGTATAGTCCATGGGGTTGCAAAGAGTTGGACATGACTGAGGCACTTTCACTTTCACTGGTGATGATACTAAAATCCAATGCTGTAAAGAACAATATTGCATAGGAACCTAGAATGTTAGGTCCATAAATCAAGATAAATTGGATGTGGCGGGAGATGGTAAGAATAAACATCAACATCTTCCCATTGGTTGCATACGGTTGTGAGAACTGGACTGTAAAAAAGGTGGAGCACCAAAGAATTGATGCCTTTGGTCTGTGGTGCTAGAAAAGACTCCTAAGAGTCCCTTGGACAGCAAGGAGATCAAACCAGTCAATTTAAAGATAGGTAAACCCTGAATTCTCGTTAGAGGGACTGATGCTGAAGCTGAAGCTACCATAATTTGGCCACCTGATGCGAACAGCTAACTCATTGGAAAAGTCCCTGATGGTGGGAAAGATTGAGGGAAGAAGGAGAAGAGGGAGTCAGAGGATGAGATGGCTGGATGACATCACTGATGCAATGGACATGAACTTGGGCAAGCTTTGGGAGATGGTGAGGGACAGGGAGGCCTGGCATGCTGCAGTCCATGGGGTCACGAAGAGTCTGACACTGCTGGGAGACTGAACAGCAACAAAAATTGGAACTTTATAGGCATATTGATGCTCAAAACTGACTTGTTTTGGGGACTTCCCTGGTGGTCCAATTTCTGGTCAGGGAAGTAGATCCCACATGCCACAACTAAAGATCCCACGTGCTGCAACTAAGACCCAGTAAAGCCACAAAAACAGCTGACTTGTTTTCTTGGCAAGCATTTTTAACTGTTTACAGGCTGAGGCACTGAAAGCTTCACCATCTTGGATGTGGAAATCTACTTTAAACCTCTCTTGACCTCCCAGCCCTCCTTAGACCCAGGAATTTGCTAAAGTCCCCTTCACTTTGCCAGGCCTGAACCATTTAAGTGGTCTTTTAAGAAAACTAAAGCTGGGTGACCATCCTGTTTATCCTGAAAATTCGTCATCTTTGAGTAGCCAAACAGTAGCAGGAGTCTACTGTTAGGGCATTATTACAATCTGCCCCCATCTTTTAGTCCTCATTCTGTTTGAGTTCCTGGTGGACAGAGGATTTTCATTAAAAACTTACAGATCCACTAGGACAGGAACCCCCATAACAGATCATAACACCAAGAAGGAAAAGAGGGATCATTTTTCCTTTTTTCACCAGGGCCATGTTACAGATTTGGCATTTGAGCTTTCTATTGTGTTAGTGGCAGTGACTTACTGGAGAGTGTGTTGTCTGGAAGAAGATTGTGAAGATTCTGATACTAGATCCTAATGACAGGGCACTTAGCAGACATGAAATAAGATGCAGCTTTGCGTGGTAAAATGGAATGTTCAGGGCTGAAGCAGTAGGACTCAGTCGTGACAGTCACAGCAGCAATGACATGTGAAAAATGCAGGGGTGTCAGATGGCAGTAATGGCACCGTGGGGGCTACTTTGCCCAGCAAAAGCAGAGCATTAAGTGGGTAACACTCTAGGTCCAAGAATAGTTTAGGTACCCTAGGGAACCTCTATGCTTATTTTAGGAGACAGTGAAGTAGTTATATGTTTAGATTTGCACAGCTGAGGGAAAGATCCAGCCTCCAAGTGAATCATCAATGTTACTACTATTTACATCGTTCCATGTAGCTGACAAAGCTCTTCAAAACCATAGGTTATTTGTGAATTTTAATAACCTTTAAGTGATAAACAGTAGATAATGGTATGTTAAAAAGTTAAATGCAATCACAATTCAGATTGAACCAGAGATTCTAGCTACTTTAAAGTTAAAAATTTTAGAAAGTTGTATTAATTTTCAGAACATCAAACGATAGTAATTTTAGTGTTACTGAATGAATCAAAGTGTTCTTATAACTTCCAGATTTTCCTGAATTTTAAAATATTATACTTAATTGCTTAGTAACTGCTAAAATTTTAAATTCTAGGCACAGAAACAAAAATTTCCCTGCATTTCTTAATGAAAAGCCTAATGTATTTTAAAGGAAACTACAACTAGAAAACATCTTTAGTCTCCTAAATTCTATTTTTAGAATCTGAAAATTATATGTTATATTGTTACTATAAGAAGTTTTACCAAAAATACAAAAATTTCATGGTTCTTATGTCAACTCTTTTGGCACTTCAATTATTTTTTCTGTTTTTAGATTTATGTTATTCTTTCTATATAAGTTGTTCTCTCCTATAACTAACTTATAGCAGTCATATCAAAATCCAAAACCTATTAAAACCAGACTAATATTCTTTTCCCTGAGAAATTTCCCTTGACCATATAAGCCAGAAATAGATTCTTCTTAACTTCAGCTTTAATTGAATTGTGTGATGAATTTTATTTCATAATATTTATTATGAAATATTTGGCAATATACATGCTTCAATACCTGTCTAGACTCTATTACCAAATCTGAGCATGTTATAGGGGCTTCCTAAGTGGCTCAGTGGTAAAGAATCTCCCTGTCAATGCAGGAGACACAGGTTTGATCCCTGGATTGGGAAGATCCTTTGAAATAGGAAATGGCGACCCACTCCAGTATTCTTGCCTGGGAAATCTCACAGATAGAGGAGCCTGGTGGGCTACAGTTCATGGGGTCACAAAGAATTGAACACGACTGGGAAACTGGACATGAGCATGTTATGTCTCCTAAGATGGGGTCTCTAGTATTGGACCCTGTAGACAACTGATGCTCAGTAACAGTATCAAATAGATCATTTTTGCTCTGCTTGCAGATAACGTGACTAAATGTTGAAAATATGTAAGTAAACTTTTAGACTTTTTATTTATTAAAAGAAAGACAACACAGTAGGAAAGTAGGCAAAGAATGGAAATAAGAATTTCATAAAAGAGCAAACCTAAATGGCTATAAAACGTATTTGAAAGAGTACCAAACTCACTGAGAGATTGGGGAAATGAGAAAGAAAATTATGATGTGAGATTACTTCCCACTCATCAGACTGGCAAAACTAAAAAAAGATAGTGATAGTATAACCTCTGGTAGTGATGTTGGCAAAGTGACTTCTTGGAAAGCTATATGACAACATAATAAGAATAAAAGAGTATTACTTTTGACCTGTCATTTCCACTTTTGGGAATGTATCCTGTAGAAGAATTAAGATTAAAAAATCCTGCTAGATTATTACAGTATCTTTGTAGTGGGAAAAGCTTGAAATAAAGTAAAAGCATGCTAGTAGGTGAATGGTTAAATACATTCTAATATATTACTTGAAATAATCCTGCCAATAATAGACTTAGTTCTGTAAATTTTGGCTCACAAAATAATGTTCAAAATTACACGAAGAAAGAGTCTGTAGAGTCATAGATGAGGCTAAAAGGTAAAGATTATTCCTGGACATACCAGCTCACTGAGCTCTCACTCCCCCTAACCTCTTCTCGTATTTGTCTGTATCATCTAGGATTTGTTGACATGGTGCTTTGTATCTCTAGCTAGCTATTTTAATGTGTATATCTTGCCTCCTTAGTCCCTTGATGTTTTATGTTTTCTCTTCACAATGTTATGGGCTTCCCAGGTGGCTCAGCGGTAAAAAAATCTGCCTGCCAGTGGAGGAGAGGCCAGAGATGCAGGTTTTATCCCTGTGTTGGGAGGATCCCCTGGAGGAGGAAATGGCAACTCACTCCAGTATTCTTGCCTAGGGAACTCCATGGACAGAAGAGCCTGGTGGGCTACAGTCCAGAGTCGCAAAGAGTCAAGACATGACTGAGCATGCATGCACTGCACTTCATAACGCTAAGGCTTACTCTCTGTGCTTAGTAGGCAGACAGAAAATCTTTTTTGATTGGCTGGTTGTTTCCCTGAGTAAAATTTAATAGACTACAGACCCAAGGTCTTGGTATTTATCTGTAAAACCATTTCCTTTTCCTGTTCCATTGTGCATTGAGGGGTATATCTACTCTATTCAATTATTCAATCATCTTGCTGAAAACTGGGAGAGTCTATTTCTAACTGAACATAATAAAAAAAGTAAAATCATTGGCATTAATAAATAACGTAACATATGTGTCTGTTTTCCAGTAGCAAGCAGAGTTTGAGTGAGTATTCATGTTGTTCAAGATTAGGTAAATCACCACAGACAAGGAAAATTATGCCATAACTTATATGATCAGATCAAAACAACAGTCATTTTCTCCACCAATGATTCCTATTAAATGAATTGTATGCTAACTGTTTCCAATAATGAGTTGAGTTTAATGAATTATGTACTCTTCATAACTTTTTAATGTACATCCTTCCAAGACTGGCCTGTTCCCAGAGGGGAATTTATCAAACGGCTTCTGCACATCAGAAATAAAAGCAAAATGAATGAAATTGAGGTGATTGAAGCATAACTAGTGGTAATGGGATTGGTCTTGCTTCACTTTCTCTGTCACCCTCCAGACATGAGAAATTTCCTACAAGTGGCTCAATGTTATCTTTTTTTCCCGAGTCTTTGTTTTTCCTATAAATATTAGATATTGGCTACAGACAACAACAGGATAGTGTTTGCAATTGACCTGTGAAATTGTCTATTTCATGAAAAACTTTATTTCTGAAATAGAATATGTAAACTGAGGCCACTGAGAATATACAAACGCACACACACATACACACCTAAAGATGTATATGAGAGACCATGGACAATATATCCAACAATTTCTTTTAATCTTTGATGCTGGTAGTATAACAAAGGAACATGAAAGGAGAAACAAATCACAAGTGATACTAGAGATACTTCTTGGGTTTTCAGAAACCATGCAGAGAAAGTAGATTCTATTGGCCAAGACTCACTTAATAAATATAACATTCAGTTTTGTGTTCTAACCAGTGATCTGAAATCATCCTTTTTTATTATTCTCTTTATTATATAATCAATATAACTGAACAGACTTCTTTTAATTCAAAAATAAACTTGATTTTTGGAAGATATCATATAATTCTGTTGTTTTCAGGTACTAAATTATGTTCAACTCTTTGTGACCCCATGGACTGTACCCTGCCAGGCTCCTCTGTCCATGGGATTTCCCAGGCAAAAACCCACTGGAGTGGGCTGCCACTTTCTTCTCCAAGGGATCTTTCCAACTCAGGAATCCAACTTACATCTCCTGCATTGTCAGGAGGATACTTTGCTACTGAGTCACCAGGAAAGCCCATCATATAATTAATCCTGATCTATTTTGTATCATCTAGTGTATAGAGAGAATATACTAGATTTTATTAAAAGGGAAAGAAGAATTCTTTATTAACTTTATATATAAATAGAAAGTTTATTTTCAAAACATGCCACTATTAATATAAAGCATTTTTTCAATGGTACAGGTGGTAAAGCAGGTGATTTTTGCACTTACTACCCCAAAGAGGAAAGGAAAAATATATCCATTAAAATGCAGAGTTCGAGAAAATAGCAAGGAGAGATAAGAAAGCCTTCCTCAGTGATCAATGCAAAGAAATAGAGGGAAACAATAGAATGGGAAAGACTAGAGATCTCTTCAAGAAAATTAGAGATACCAAGGGAACTTTTCATGCAAAGACAGGAACAAGAGAGGACAGAAATGGTATGGACATAACAGAAGCAGAAGATATTAAGAAGAGGTGGTAAGAATACACAGAACTGAACAAAAAAGATCTTCATGACTCAGATAATCATGGTGGTGTGATCACTGACCTAGAGCTAGTTATCCTGGATTGTGTAGTCAGGTGGGTCTTAGGAAGCATCACTACAAGCAAAGCTAGCTGCTGCTGTTGCTGCTAAGTCACGTCAGTCGTGTCCGATTCTGTGCGACCCCATAGATGGCAGCCCACCAGGCTGCCGTCCCTGGGATTCTCCAGGCAAGAACACTGGAGTGGGTTGTCATTTCCTTCTCCAATGAGCTAGCTATGAGCAAAGTTGAGCTATTTCAAATCCTAAAAGATGATGCTGTGAAAGTGTTGCACTCAATATGCCAGCAAATTTGGAAAACTTAACAGTGGCCACAGGAGTGGAAAAGGTCAGTTTTCATTCCAATCCCAAAGAAAGGCAATGCCAAAGAATGCTCAGACTACCACACAATTGCACTCATCTCACACGTTAGCAAAATAATGCTCAAAATTCTCCAAGCCAGACTTCAACAGTACGTGAACCATGAACTTCCAGATGTTCAAGCTGAATTTAGAAAAGGGAGAAGAACCAGAGATCAAATTGCCAATATCTGCTGGATCATCAAAAAAGCAAGAGAGTTTCAGAAAAACATCTATTTCTGCTTTATTTACTATGCCAGTGCCTTTGACAGTGTGGATCACAACAAATTACAGAAAATTTTAAAGAGATGGGAATACCAGACCACCTGACCTGCCTCCTGAGAAATCTGTATGGAGGTCAAGAAGCAACAGTTAGAACTGGACATGGAACAACAGACTCATTCCAAATCGCGAAAGGAGTATGTCAAGTCTGTATATTGTCACTCTACTTATTTAGCTTATATGCAGAGTACATTATGTGAAATGCTGGGCTGGATGAAGCACAAGCTGGAAACAAGATTTCTGGGAGAAATATCAATAAGCTCAGATATGCAGATGACACCACCTTTATGGCAGAAAGTGAAGAAACACTAATGAGCCTCTTGATGAAAGTGAAAGAGGAGAGTGAAAAAGTTGGCTTGAAACTCAACATTCAGAAAACTAAGATCATGGCATCTGGTCCCCTCACTTCATGGGAAATAGATGGGGAGACAGTGGAAACAGTGACAGACTCTTTTTCTGGGCTCCAAAATCACTGCAGATGGTGACTGCAGTCATGAAATTAAAAGATGTTTACTCCTTGGAAGAAAAGTTATGACCAACCTAGCTGCTGCTGCTAAGTCGCTTCAGTCATGTCCAACTCTGTGTGACCCCAGAGACAGCAGCCCACCAGGCTCCCCCATCCTTGGGATTCTCCAGGCAAGAGTACTAGAGTACGTTGCCATTGCCTTCTCCAGATGACCAACCTAGACAGTATATTAAAAAGCAGATACATTAGTTTGTCAACAAAGGTCTAACTAATCAAAGCTATGGTTTTTCCAGTAGTCATGTATGGGTGTGAGAGTTGGACTATAAAGAAAGCTGAGTGCTGAAGAACTGATGCTTTTGAACTGTGGTGTTGGAGAAGACTCTTGAGAGTCCCTTGGACAGCAAGGAGATCCAACCAGTCCATTCTAGAGGAGATCAGTCCTGAATATTCATTGGAAGGACTGATGGTAAAGCTGAAACTCCAATACTTTGGCTACCTGATGTGAAGAACTGACTCACTTGTAAAGATCCTGATGCTGGGAAAGATCTAAGGTGGGACAAGAAGGTTACTACAGAGGATGAGGTGGTTGGATGGCATCACTGACATGATGGACATGAATTTGAGGAAACTCCAGGAGTTGGTGATGGACAGGGAGGCTATGGCTGGTTGGCGTGCTGCAGTCTATGGGGTCCAAAGAGTCAGACATGACTGGGTAACTGAACTGAACTGAACTTAACCCCATGTGATTAAGCCAACAGTGACATGTTGTTTAAAAACTACCATATTAGAACTATTAAAGAAAATTGGAGATAACACTGTATTTGCCAAACCAATTTTGTTTTACTCCTGGGCATATAACTTGACTGCATGTCCCAAAGTGATTACACTGAGTTACATGACAAAGGTCCAGGTATTGGAACTTTTTCCCCATTATCACTCTTTCCTCATTACTTGGCTGCATATGATAGAGATGAAACCACACTGGAAGAAGTCTGGGTTGTGGACGGCGGCATGGAGCAGAGACTTCTGTGGACTCAGATCTGACTACAGTGATCAAGGAATCAATTCCCACGGGGTTAAGACACAGATCTTGTATGTTTGTTATAGTAGCTAGTTTTTTCTGATTGATACATTATGTACTAGGCAGGATGCTTTCAGATGAAATTAGGTCATTTATTATCTCACATGACAAGAAGTCTAGAGTTGGTTAAATTTCAGTGTTGATAAATTTAGTGACTTAGTAAAGTCCTGAAGTAGTACCTAGATTTTTGCATCTTTCCACTGCAGCTTTTTTTTTTTCCACTTGGCATCTTTTTCTGCAGCTTTCTTAAGCTGCCTCACCTCTTGGACACAAAACAGCTTCTGCAGTTCCACACTGCAGGACAATAATGGCCAGAGGAAGTAAAACTACATTTCTCTCCTCTTCTGTGTTTTAAGAACAAAGAACCTTCCCCAGATGCCACCTTGCAGACTTTATCTTATGTTTCATTTCCCCAAATTGGATCATATGCCCTTTTCTAAACCAGTCACTCAAAAAGGGAATGGTATAAATTAATCAAGATACAGTCTTTGGGAACTTAAGTCTTTTCTGAACCTTTTCATTAGTAATACCTAAGTAAAACAAGGATTCTTTTGGCAAAGAAGAAAATAAGGATGGCTTTCAGGCAACCTACATTATATATTCAGATCCTTTAAGGTTTACTGAAGTAAAAAAATTGCAGATATTCTCAACCTATACTGGTCAGATACATAATATAACAACATACTAGTTCAAGGGAGGTGCCTGAATAATAAAAAGTAGAACTGCTTATCTATGCAATTTATAGATCCAAAGTGAGGCAGTGGTTACACATTTAATCTTATTAGAGGGTGCTATTGATGTGGGTGCAATTACTAGCAACTTTGACATTTGTGTAAAGAAACAATAGTTAAGCATTTAAAAAAATGTAGATAGATGTGGTAAACGTGAAAATTATATTTGTTTAAACCTCATCTAGAAAGCCAGAAGGATGAACTATATTTATTCAGTTTACTATTACTATTGCATAAACAATATGGTATATGGATCATAAGAATTAAATGATCCAAGAGGCCAGGAAGGGCAACTTAGAGCTGTTGAGCCCAATTGTGCATCTCACAGACAAGGAAACAGTTCTGCAGTTTTGAAGGAACTTGTACCAGGTCACATAAAAAGTTCCTGGCAAAGCAGGAACCACAATAGAATTTTTACCTACCTTCAATCTAGGGCTATTTTTAATGGAATATGGTACTCTTATCAATGCATAAGCATCAGTTAGGAAAGTGATTCTAAAGAGGAAGGTGGCACGTGTGTGTAAAGCAGCATACCTCACAGTTCTTAAAATCATGAGAGTTAAAATGTATTGCGCTCTCCTTGGGCACTGTAGTAAACTTTCTACTTGTATTAGTTCACTTATTTGTCACAACTTTATGATGGAGGCTTTATTAATGCCTCCCCTCTCTCTTAATGTGACTTAATTTACCTTCACAGAAGGTAAATCTATTCATCATGCAGAATCCATCTCTAAGTTTTTGTAATTGTGAGCCTTTGAGGTGACAACTACAGGGATAAGTTAAAATAAGACAAAGACTAATCATGCAGAGGTCACCTATATTCACCTTTGTGCAGAATAAGAGACAGAGACAGCCCATCACCCAAAACTGATCTTAGTGATGGGTATTTTTGAGAGTCTCACACAAAAAAACACCTTTTCCCAACAGAAAATTGAATCTTTCAATAAGACTCTTTTCAATCCTGTACCCACCCATACAAGCTAGTTGGATAAATCATTTTTAGGTAATTTAGGATTAATCAGCTTGGTCTTGCAATCTTTGATATTTGTCTGGGGAAGTTCCCTTTTAACATTTCCTTATGAACTCCTAGATTTTTTGATCATCAACATCTGCTCAATACTCAGTCTCTAGGATTGAGTTTTACTTGCCATGTTTACTATCAATACTGACTAGCAGGAAAATACCTAGTACATGTCTAGCAAAGCCAAGATTATATGCAATCTGAGGAAACTCAGTATGAAAGGAATGTACCTACTAGGTGGCTCTGAGAAACAAGCAGCTGGTGGAGTTATGCTTGATATATCAAGTATTTGCTTTAATCCCATTTACTTTCATTGTGTGCTGTTCAAAGTGTTTGCTTAATAATCTTGAATGAGCATTGCTTTCCTCTCCTGTCTTTGTGTTTGATAGTAAAGAACATATCAAACTTTTGTCCTGCTGATTGTGTCTCTCTCCTACCTGTGAGAAAGGTTAGATTAATGACTTAGAGGAATTTCATAGTTGTTTAATTTTCCTAGGTGGTCCAGAATATATGCCTCAGTGGAAATGTAAACAATCACAGATTTCTCCAATGCTGGTGCAATATAGTCTAAGGAATGTTTCAATTTCCATTTATATGGGAAAATCTTTTTTATGGACAACCTTGAACCTGACCCACTCCCTAAAAGTTTTATTTTGCTCGAGAGGTAACAATCATTATTTTTCTACAAGAGTAACTCATATCCTAGCATCTTTAGGGACCTCTCTTGGAGGATGCCTCATAGTGTTCCAGTATATCCAGGAGGGGTTGCATGATGGTAGCATTACAGCTTTGGTCACTAAATCTCAGTAAATAAAATCTAATGTTTATTTGTCCATCAAACGTAGGCATATATTTGCAAAAGTGTATATGTGTGAAAAATTGGCCTATTTGGTTTAATTATTTATATATATATATGGCTATAGAAAATGACCATTACTAAATTTTAAGAAAGCAAAAAAATCTTCAGGAAAAGTTAAAATCACTATTGCATATGCTAATATTTTGGCACATACAGATTCTCTAAAAAATCTTAGTGAGAAGGTAATGGTATTTCTAAAGGATACAGAATAGAAAATGTCTTTTCCATATAACTAAAGAGTCATGTAGGTATTTATATTGCTGGCTTCCTGAGTCATTGGTCTCTGGATATGAAAATACTAGTGACAATAACAAAGTCCTTGGTGCTATGTTTCGAATGAAAAACAGGGATTTATTTCAATTCTTAATTGAAAATGAGAGAAATCAGAATGAATACATTGACTTTTTCATTTATTACTTTATATCTTTATCATGTTTATGTTTAGTCAGTTTAGATAACCAAAAATTAATTGGATTTTTGTTGATTTAAATATATCAAATCTCCTAACTTGTGGCTATTTAATTTGTGTGTCTGTATGTGTGTATGTGCAAAATAGTTTCTAGAATCAAATGAATATATAGACCTGGTACTCTGAAAACTATTCAATTATAAGAGTCAGAGTTTGGAAAATTAACATTGAATTATTGAGCCTTGGTTAATAAGAGGCTTAAAAAAATCATACTGTTGACTCTGTCTCCAAATCATCCAAGACAGGTGACTTATCTTTTTAAGACTTTAAGAAAAGAAGACTGGATTCCATAAGCTTCTTAGGTTTTCCTGTACTAAATAAACCTGGAAATGAGAAGTATTATTCCATTTTTACTTAATTTCTATGAGTTAAAATGTTTGCTTCCTTTCTGATTTCATGGGGGGATGAAGAGAGCTGATCACAAAACACTGTTTAAGAATAGAACCACATTTGTCTTGTTCATCAGTGTATCATCTGTCATAGTAACTGGTATGTAGTAGGTGCTTGATAAATATTTATCAAAAGCATAAATTAAAAAATAAGTCCACATTTTAATTAATTTTCAGCACCTTTCCCCCTAATAAAACAATCCCAATTCTTATACAACTCTACAGTACCATTTCTGTAATTCAGAAGTTCCAAAATCTTTTACAACAGAAGTTTTAAAAATAACATATTTGGTAGCAAATCATAAACTTACTTTTTTGGTGGTAAACTTTGATCTAAACTGACATCATATATAGCCTTTATTGCACTAGTTATGCACAGTGATACAATTTTGTTGCAAAAATATTAATGTAACGTTGCCCCTTACTATCCTGGGGTATTACATAACATCAGGTATATGTACTGTTTTCCCTCACACATACCTCTCTGAAATTCTATACATATCAACATCAAGCTCAAAGGCTTTGATTAAGACATTGTGGAACTGAATTACTATTATCTCATCTTTTCAGTTATTTTAGACATCTGTTCATAAGTTTCCTATATAACACTCTACTAAGATGTCAATCATTTCTCACAGATCAACATCAACATCTTTTGTTTTCCTTAGTTTCATTCCAAACTTTTTCTAAAGTTTCCATATCTCTGCTCTTCAACCCAGAGGAACCACTTAGAAGATGGGGTAATTCAGCTTCTATGAACCTCCAGTTTTGACCTTTCTTTTGAGAGTGCTAACAAGGATTCCAATTAGTGTCAGTTGTTACAGTAAAGTTTTATGATTTTGACAGGGTATTATTTTTAAAGAAATAGAGTGCCCAGTCTACTCATTTCACATAGAACTGCGATGAGGAAACTGTAAAGTAATGATTCTGTATTTACCTACTATCCAGATAAGCCAAACTAATGATCATAAACTCAGAAACATCAAGTTCTGTATTTGATTCCTTGATTTATTGTTATTGGTTATTAAATACTTTTAAAATGTAGATATAGCTCTCTAATATATATTTAGTATAATATTACTTGGGAAAATGAACAGCATGCTTATAAAATTAAAATTACTTTAATTTCGAATAGGATAGTAAGACCAGAGTCTATACTGAAAATGTACCACAAAATTAGAGTAGAAAAGCAAGTTATGAAACTGTAAATTCAGTGAAAGTTTCCATGTATTTGAATTGAGCTAGCCTTACATGTAGACAAAATACAATTTTTTTTAAAAAATGGCTGCTTTTATAAGAAATATACATATTTTAAACATAACACATACAGAGAAATAATTCTAAAATACATATTTCTCCACTTATTAACTGTGTGAATGTGCATGAGTCACTAGAAATCTTTAGCTTCTTTATTGGTAAAATGAAAATGATAACAGTACCTACTGCTTAGAGTTGCAGTAATATTTAATGTTAAGTAGGCATACAATCGGAGAAGGCAATGGCACCCCACTCCAGTACTCTTGCCTGGAAAATCCCATGGACGGAGGAACCTGGTGGGCTGCAGGCCATGGGGTCGCTAAGAGTCGACACGACTGAACGACTTCACTTTTACTTCTCACTCTCATGCATTGGAGAAAGAAAAGGCAACCCACTCCAGTGTTCTTGCCTGGAGAATCCCAGGGACGGGAGAGCCTGGTGGGCTACCGTCTATGGGGTCGCACAGAGTCGGACACGACTGAAGCGACTTAGCAGTAGCAGGCATACAATAGGGCTTTCCTGGGAGCTCAGGTGGTAAAGAATCTGCTTGCATTGGAGGAGACCCCGATTCAATTCCTGGATCTGGAAGATCCCCTGGAAAAGGGATAGGCTACCCACTCCAGTATTCTTGGACTTCCTGGGTGGCTCAGACAGTAAAGAATCTGCCCGCAATGTGGGAAACTTGGGTTTGATATCTGGGTTGGGAAGATCCCCTGGAGGAGAACATGGCAACCCACTCCAGTGTTCTTGAATGGCGAATGGACAGAGGAGCCTGGTGGGTTTACCGTCCAGGGAGTTACAAAAAGAGCCAGACACAAATGAGTGACTAAGCACAAGCACATAAGCACAGGCATATAATAAATATTAAGTGATAGGAAAAAAAATAATAATGATAATAAGTTATCTGGATTTCCATTATACTGTAATTATTACAAAATAAAATTTTCTATGAGGGTAATTTTGGACTATTTAGTTGTTTACTCTTTAGTCTATATCTCTGATTCCTTGGATATATATTTTTAAAATTATTATTTTATATTGCAGTATAATTGATTAGCAATGTTGTGTTAGTTTCAGGTATACAGCAAAGTGATTCATATACATGTACACATATACATGTATCAAGTATTTTTCAAATTCTTTTCTTGTTCAGGTTATTACAGAATATTGAATGGAGTTCCCTGTGCTCTGCAGTAGGTCCTTGTTGGTTATCTATTTTAAATATAACAGTGTGAAATGGCTTTTGAATAGAATAGTTTGAATTGAAGTACATTGGGTATCTGAAGAGAAAAATTAGAAAGATAAGATATTGCAGGTAGGAGAAAGGAGAAACTATGGAGCAGTGAGTGAGCTAAAGAAAAACGTACCCACTAAATGTTATCAACTATAGCCATGCTATTATTGCCACATAATAATGATATTATTAATGACAAAATAGCTATTTTTTTGTATTTTTATTATTAACCAGTTTTCATGATGATATTTGCTAACACTTGAATGTCCATAGTCTTAAAGTATAATTGAAATCTTTTTCAAAAATTTCTTTGACCAATAAGTTTTGTTTGGTTCTTATGTTAGTAATATTCAGTTCATATGTATATTCTAGTATATTAGAATAAAAATAATGCAAATATTTGTCTAAATATAGCTATTTTCTCATAAACAGAAATTTTCATTTTACTGAAATCAGAAACTGTACATATCAGCTTCTTTTTAGCTCACATTGTCGTATGAATTTTGTACGTAGCCTCTTTTAGAAACCAACATCTAAAGCATACATATTGTACATGATACAAAATATATTTTAAGATATAAAGAGTAATTCATTTTAGAAAAGCTCTGAAAATTGAAATTAGAGGTTGAAATTAAAACTGAAAATATTGCAAATAGGACGAACTTTTCATTACATTTTATCACTTTTTGGGAACACTGAATTTGGTTGAGATGGTTCTCCAATTTCAAACACACACACACACACACACACACACACACACAAGCACACATATACACATATCTCTAGCTGCTTTGCTTCTCCGACCATGGAAAAATATTACACTCTTCCTCTTGGGCAAAGCTGTCAAACATCTAAGAGATATCCCCTCTTGAATAAATAAAGCAGATGGAGTTGTATGCACAACAGTCAAACAGGCTTTAGTGTAAAATACACTTGATTGAGAGCCTTGGATCCTTTCTTGCTAGTCTAGGCACATTACTTAACTGTATTAAGACTTACTGGCCTTACCTCTAAAAGGGGCAAGATAATCTTGCATCAGAGAGTTATTAAAATTATACCCATCAATACTATCATATCTAAAGTTGTTAGTGCAAACTGAGAAATACATATATTTTTATGTACTGCTCATACATAAAAATACTGCTCATCTTGAACAGATGGTTAACAGACAGGATAAAAATTCATGAGTGTACACTAAGGAACACTCAGAAGGTTCCAGGTTGACATGTGAGGTAAAGAAGCTAATGGACAGAGCATCATCAAGGGGATTTTAAGGAATATCAATGTCCCGAGCACTTCAGAGTGATTGGGTAACTGTCCCTATTGGGCAATGACAAAAAGTACACAAATACAGGACAATTGGCCAGTGTCCTCAAGTTTCTTAGACCCAGGTCCACAGTCTGTCTTTTCTGCCCAATATTATCCTCCCAAGTGACTTCAGTCTCCACACTGAGGATATTAGGATGAAGATTCACCACTCGCATGTCCATTCCCTCAAGGTTTTGCTCAACTAACTACTCCTAACACCATATTATTATCCTAATTTGTTCTACTTTCACCTAGATTCTGAGATGCCCTCCTCTCAAGGCACAAAAAAAGTTTACAAAGGAAAGATATTCAAGTTGATTTCTGAAGAAGTAGGAATTAAATTTGGGACATTTGCAGGCAAAGGAAGAGGTGTCTTCTCCTTTTATGAGTCCTGGAGTGCTATCCTAAAAGTGTTTTGCAAGTATATACACACAGCTGATATTCCTCAGGAGAGGAAAAAATGAGGCCAGGCTATAGCCCTAATTCTATATGGCTAAGCAGCCACTTATGGTAACAGTGACCATTCAGACCCAGGGATTCAGTTCCAACTACTAGTAAGAGGCAGTGGGAAACAGTTTGGATTTTTGTCTTTGAACATGGTTTATGGCTCTAGAAGGAGAGCTTCCCTGGATGTCACATTAACAAAAATGATATTGAGCAGACACATTAACATGTAATTTTGCTTTGAAAATGGAATATACTGGACATTTTCATCTGTGTAAAGTTGTCTTTATGGTCAACCTTGTTTTCTTCAATACTTAGGGCCATCATTTGGAACATTTTGTATTTTCCATTCCAAATGTCCATTTCTTCTTTGTGTTGTTGTTGCTGTTGCTGTTTTTCTCTGGGACATAAATCATCATGCATTCACACTGTTCAGCTGATGAGCAGTACTCTTAACATCCTGGATCCAAAGTTATGTCCTTTGGAATTGTTTTCATAAGCTGAACTTTTGCCTCAGTGATTAGGAAAAGATGTTAATGATTTAGGGATGTATGTATCATTTTAAAATTCACAGATATGAGTCTCTTTCTGAGCAGAACTGTGTGAGAGTCAATGGTAAATAAAATTTATCTTCACTAAGAGTCTCACTACAGAAGACTGTTAACAGTCCCATATGAGAAGAATGGGTCACCATTGAAAGTAACAATAATTATTTGGTGCTTTAGAGTCATATAATACACATTAACAGCAGACTCTTTCTGCCAAAGTGAATATCTGCCTAAGTGTGAATCAGAATAAACAACAACTCAAGCAACTTTCAAAATCAGGTTGCTACAACTCTGGGATTATCCTTTTGTCAGGGTAAATTGAATTAATACTATATAGAAAAGGCATAAGAATTACTGCTGCTGCTGCTGCTAAGTCGCTAGTGG
Source organism: Capra hircus (assembly GCF_001704415.2). Lineage (NCBI taxonomy): Eukaryota > Metazoa > Chordata > Mammalia > Artiodactyla > Bovidae > Capra > Capra hircus. The sequence continues at coordinate 24,310,801 of NC_030814.1, forward strand.
ATTAGAATTCCTCTGAAGTACATTGAATGCTGGTTTGGAAGGCTTATAAAGGACTTAATTTTTTTACAGGTTACACAATACTCTCAATCTCTTGATATAAATATATACTACTCATTTTTTGTCTCATATTAATTATATACATAATTATCTTATTGGCATGTAGACTTTTAGTGAATTCATTTGCTCTGAGACCTTTTAAATTCACTTTTATAATAGTACTATTTTTCTATACATTCATCTGTATGAATCTTTTAAAGTTCCCTAAATTAAAGAAAAAGTATTTTATAGACCAGACTGAATAAGAATTATAGAAATCCTGATTAAAATACCATTTGGTAAACAAACCCTTACTCAAAATGACAAAGATTCCTAGTGGGATACCTAGAAACAGACAAAGAAAACAAGATGAGAATATACTTTAATATTCACTCATGTGAATCACAGTCCATATACTGCTGGGCTCTGGGAGGAATACTCACTAATATGAAATCTATGGAACAAGATTCAGAAAATCAGAAGTAAAAGGGGAACATATCAACTTTTTTTCACATAGAGCAGAAAAAGCCTGGTTCATCTCAGACCAACAGTCTTGATACATAAAAAAGTAATAAACACTAGAAACCAGATTAAAATTCATATACATCGATCCTCTAGCTGTGGATTTAAGATGGGGTTTCAACTAGTCCTAAAATAGACAAATAAGTAGGGAAACGCTAGCCTTGCCTACTGTATTTTGTCAACCATCAGATTACACTAGATGTCTTATGAGGCCTCTGGGGAAATTACCGTGGTTGAAAGGAAGAGGAAGTTATCGTGAAGACTCAGAGGAAGCACATATAATTCTCTAAAGTGATTTATTGTAAGAACTGGAGAAATATTTTAGAAAAGAGACATGCCCATTATGATACGGGAGAGAGACAAGGCCAATATGACAATATAACTAAGTTTCAAAGACTATTTTTTTTTCGTTGCTGTTGTTTGTCGTTTAGTCTCTCAGTCCTGTCTGACTCTTTTGTGACCCCATGGACTGTAGCCCGCAAGACTCTTCCATCCATGTGATTTTCTAGGCAAGAGGCAAGAATACTGGAGTGGGTTGCTCTTTCCTTCTCCAGGGGATCTTCCTGACTCAGGGATCAAAGCTATGTTTCCTGTTAAGTCTCCTGCATTGCAGGTGGAGTCTTTAACACTGAGCCATCAGGGAAGCCCATAGTAATTGATATTAAAAGTGATCTTATTGAGATTTAGAAGGTAGTGTTAGGACATTTAATCTTCAATTATAGAATTAAAGTGTATGTTGCTTTAAACACAGAGCAAGAACAATGTCAAAATCTAATCAGTAATAGAGAAGATGAACTTTCCGAAAATGTAAAATATAAGAACTAAAGGGACAGGATGATCCTAAATGTGGAGGAAAGAGAATGAAGAGAGAACCTTAGAGAGGGGAAACACCTTGAAACCAGTGTCCACTTGGTCTTTTCTCAAGTTTTTAGTTCATTCTGATCAACCTACATTCTCTGCTTAACTCTGCCTGCATAGGCCTCCTTCATTATTATTCTACTGCTTCTACTATAATTGAGACCATATCTATTTCTTCAGGCTAAAGTTAGTAGCCATTTCATAGTCTTTTTTTAAGTCTACTTATCAGCGCCTTCAGTATTGAAAATCTTCCTTCTTTTAAGTTCCGTAACACAGCACGTCTGAATATTCTACTGTTCTGGATATTTTTTCTCAGTCCTTTGCTGTCTCCTCCTTTGTACAATTATCAAATACTGAAATGTGCACTGCAGTCTAGATAACCTCCTTTCTCTATCTACAGTCACATGATCTACATCTCCCTAGTCATCTTACTAATTTAGATTGTCAAATTTAGATCTCAGATTCATATTTGTTATCGCTGTTATGATTTGACTAGGAAATAAACTCTCAAACTTAACATGACACACCCCCAAAATTCTGTACTCCTCTATACCCATGCCTCCCCAAATTGTTCTCATGTTAATAACTTTTCCACAAGCCTCCTAATTACTCAATTTAGGAAAGCTAGAATCTTTTCTTTTACTGGCCTCTTCCCCTTGCCCAACCAAAACATTACTACCATCCTGGTCCAAGTCACTATATTCTTATATTTTGCCTTTTCAAACACTTCTCTGCTTTTTTATTGTTCATCACTGATGATCCATTTGCTAACTGGAGCCAGAGTAATTTTCTAACAAAGATAAGTCAGATCATGTCGCTCCCTTACCTAAAAACTTTTAACTCTTTTCCACTGCACTAAGAATAATATCCAATCAGAATGACCCAGAAAGATCAGTAATAAAATAAAGAGCAAAAGGATCTGGAGTAAAAATATTAATTTCAATCAAAGTGAAAATCAAGACAATGAAGTCAGTGACCAGAGGTTAATTTTAAATTGATAAAATGAAAAATGAAATGCAAGTTATAAAATTTATAAACCTAAGAGTTTAATGAAAATGTGCAATGGTAATAGCTATAATTCAAATGTTTAACATATGTCAGGCATTATGGAAAATTCATTATTACATTTCACTTTCAGAAAACATGATTATCAAATCCTTTTCACTGAGTAAAAAACTGAGCATCTAAGTTACACAACTCACAAGCAGTAGTACCAAGTGAGTTCTGAGTGCTTTTACAGGCTATGACTATTATAGCAAAAAAGATAATGTAACTAAAAATATAGAATAAATTGGGAACAATTGTGGTGGGAAACTTCAATTCTGCTTTGACAACTTTGAGAGATTAGATAAAAAGTAGATAAAAACAAGTAAGGGTATACAGTAGTCATGTATGGATGTGAGAGTTGGACTATAAAGAAAGCTGAGTGCTGAAGAATTAATGCTTATGAGCTGTGGTGTTGGAGAAGACTCTTGAGAATCCCTGGGACTGCAAGGAGATCAAACTAGTCAATCCTAAAGGAAATCAGTTCTGAATATTCACTGGAAGGACTGATGCTGAAGCTGAAACTCCAATGCTTTGACCACCTGATGCGAAGAGTTGACTCTTTGGGAAAGACTCTGATGCTGGGAAAGATTTAAGGCAGGAGGAGAAGGGGATGCCAGAGGATGAGATGGTTGGATGGCATCAGTGACTTCATGGACATGAGTTTGAGCAAGCTCCAGGAGTTGGTGATGGACAGAGAGGCCTGGTGTCCTGTGATTCATGGGGTTGCAAAGAGTTGGACTTGACTGAGCAACTGAACTGAGCTGAACTTAAGGGTATAGAAAAGTTTGAATTATGTAATTGTTATGGGAGGACCTCAAGATAATCTCCCAAACTGGACCTGATTTTGTTTCCTTTTTGTAGGGAAAAAAAGAAATTTAACTGGTTGAAAGTATCATTTTCAAACAAAGTAAGTTAAGGCCTATGCATCCATTGCAAGAAATAAGTTGTATGTATATCTTAGTGAAAGGAGTCTCCTTTATAGAAAGGAGACTTAAGCAGTTTTTGAAAATCTTTTCCTGATAATTTTTGCTTGCTTGATAATTATGCTTCTAAAACTTCTTTGTTAATTTTACTTCTTTGAAGAATTATGCCATCATTTTATATATAAATATGTATATACATGTAAGATGTAATTTTGATTTTTATTTCATTGTTGTTGTTGTTGTTCAGCTGCTCAGTTGGGTCCAACTCTGCCACCCCATGGACTGCAGCACATCAGGCCTCCTTGTCCCTCACCCTCTCCCAAAGTTTGCCAAAGTTCATGCCCATTGCATCGGTGATGCCATCCAGCCATCTCATCCTCTAATGCCCTCCTCTCCTTCTCCCTTCAATCTATCCCAGCATCAGGGACTTTTCTAGTGAGTTTTCACATCAGATGACCCCAAATACTGAAGTTTCAGCATGAGTCCTTCCAGTGAATATTCAGGGTTGATTTCCCTTAAGATTAACTGGTTTGATTTTCTTGCTGTTCAAGGGACTTTCAGGAGTCTTCTCCAGCACCACAGTTCGAAGGCATCAATTCTCTGGCTTTCTGCCTTCTTTACAGTCTAGCTCTCATAACCCTATGTGACCACTGGGAAGACCATAGCCTTGACTGTACGGACCTTTGTCATCAGAGTAATGTCTCTGTTTTTCAGCACACTGTCTAGATTTTTCATAACTTTCCTGCCAGGAAGCAATCATCTTCTGATTTCATGGCTGCAGTCACCATTCACATTGATTTTAGAGTCCAAGAAGAGGAAATCTGTCAGTACTTCCACCTTTTCCCCTTCTATTTGCCATGAAGTAATGGGGCCAGATGATATGATCTTTGTTTTTTTAATATATAGTTTAAAGCCGACTCTTTCATTCTCCTCCTTCACCCTCATCAAAAGGCTTTTCAGTTCCTCTTTGCTTTCTGCCATTAGAGTGATATCATCCACATTTCTGAGGTTGTTGATGTTTCTTGTTGTTATTTCATGGTATTAATTATTTCATGGTATTTCATGGTATTTCATGGTTATATGCTGGAAACACCCTTAAACTTCCACCCTGCTTTTTGAGTATTCTAATTTACACTAGTTCAGTTCATATTTTGATATAGTTAAGGATGAATATTTTGATACTTTGGTAACAGCTGAGGGTGAATTACAGTGTAAATGTTATCTACAGTTATAATTTACAACGTAAAATGTAAAGACTGGCTCTCTTTAACAACTCAAATTTCTCAATATCTTATCATTCAGGGCTTTTTTTTTTTTTTTTTCATGGCTACACCTACTTCACAGGAAAACTGGAAACATGAAGACAATAGATAGTGAGGTATACCCAGATGTTTTATAGACATTGATGTATAACAAGCACAGTCAGGAGATAGATTGAAAGCAGGTGTAAGCAAGCCCAGGAGCCATAGCCATTTTGGTAATCATGAGAAGGTTATCAGTTTGACAGTTCATGGTGGATAAAGTTGGAGTTTGCATACTCAATAGTGTCTGACTCTTTGTGACTCCATGGATTGCAGCCCACCAGGCTCCTCTGTCCTTGGAATTTTCCAGGCAAGAATACTGGAGTGGGTTGTCATCTCCTACTCCAAGGGATTTTCCCAACCCAGGGATAAAGCCTTCGTCTCTGATGTCTCCTGCATTGGCATGCAGATTCTTTACCATTGTGCCACCTTGGAAGCTGTGGATCAACATAGGCTCATCCCTAAATTACAGTAGACAGGTTTATAAAGGTTTTCTTATCTTTGCTTTGGCTAAGCCTTTGTTCTTGATCTAAAGTCTAACTTTTTAAGAGTTATTTCCTTTTATGACAAGCAGCTACTAATCCTTTGGGAAAGGGAGTTTCTTCCCAGATTTGCGGCTATTAATACAATTTTATTAGTCAATGGGAAAATTGACAGGCACATTTAAATATGTGATAATTGGAGGTGGGGTGTTGGCAGACCTTGGTCAGAGCACCAAGGTGAACACCAACCACAGTTCTCATTAGGACTTCCTGTTATTGTTCTCATTTTAATAACATGTGCTGCTGAAGCAGGGGCACTATAATAGCTTCAGCCTGTAGAATCCTATCTTGGACCTTATTTACATAAAGAGATTGGAGAGGTAAATATATGAATAAAAAACTGAGAGTTATCCAAAATTTATGGATCTGAAATAAACTCTGACTTATTTTATGTTGGTTTCATCTAACTTGAATTAAGTCAAACTGATAAAGTTGAAACACATATTCACCATCAATTTAGCATATATTTTCCTCACTCCATAGCTCATCACCTTTGGACCAGAACAGGGATTTTAAATTTGTTAGTTTCAAATTAGACACTTTAATGATATAAGTGATTAACCTCATTTCTCTCACTACTCTAAGTAAGTAATAGAGGGAAATATTTAGATATGTGTTTGTCTGAACTTGGGAGATGTTTGTAATGATTATTGATTCATGGGTGAATTAATTAATTAAAAAACTCTTAATCTCTACCCTGTCCTGATCCTAAGTAGCAGTTTGAGTAAAAATTTTATTAGCTAATCTTGATACCCAATATAGCTTTTTCCTGCTTATCAACTTCCAGGGCTGGAATTGCCTAGTAGTAGAAGGCAATGGTACCCCACTCCAGTACTCTTGCCTGGAAAATCCCATGGATGGAGGAGCCTGGTAGGCTGCAGTCCATGGGGTCGCTAAAAGTCAGACACGACTGAGCAAATTCACTTTCACTTTTCACTTTCCTGCATTGGAGAAGGAAATGACAACCCACTCCAGTGTTCTTGCCTGGAGAACCCCAGGGACGAGGGAGCCTGGTGGGCTGCCGTCTATGGGGTCGCACAGAGTTGGACATGACTGAAGTGACTTAGCAGTTTCTCACCAAGTAGGTGAAATTGTTCTACAGACTCTCTTCATTTCAGAGAAATTGATCTCTATGTAAAACAAGTGAGCACTGCCATTGACCTCAAAATAGTTAAATCAATCACAAATGGTTAACTTTGCACCTTGTGTGGAAAGAAAGAACAACCACACAAAGACCACAATTTCTAAGTAGCAATTTTACAGCAAAGAATGCCAGTAGCATGTTTTTTTTTGCATTAATGCAAATTAACACTATTAAGTGAGAGACTACATATGGATTTCAGAAATAAACTAGTTCTTCTTTTTACACATTTTTCTTCCATATAATTGCAAGGTCTATAAACAATTGTAGAAACTATATATTTTTTTGCTCTTTAAAAAATATGGAAAAAATGGGATACTAATCTTGTTTATAATTTAGAAATTCTTAACAATTTTTAAGATGTGACATTTTTCTTTTCTACCTGTTCTTTACATTAGGTACTTGCCAATATTAATGCATACATTTATATGGTCATCCATCAATTAATTATCTGTAGTAGAACTTTTCATAAACCTCTTCTTAATCAATTTAGATGAATTAAGCTTTCCACACAACATATGCTACCTAATGCCCTTGGCATGCTAAAAGTGTATTACTTATAGGATATGCTTTATTTTGCATGGAATATTTACTTCTAGCAATTGGACTGATGACTTCCTGCAATCACAAAAGTTTAAACAAATATAATGTAAACTGATGAAATATCTAAAGAAACAGCCATTGTAATGAAATCTAAAATGAATGCTTTGGAAAGACTTGATATATGTAAATAGCTAAAAATTTTGTTATGATTATAAAAAGCTGAAGAAACAGTAAAAAATTGGAAAAGTTTGACTCTCATATTGCCTTACAAATGTGTTTAGTTCTATTTTTACTTCAAAGACACTGACATTGGAAATTGGAGATGATGCATTAAAGATGGTTTATACAAGAAAGTCTGGTCAATATTCCAATTTATCTCTGGCCAATATGAAGTTGGTGAATGGAATCTTATATTTTAAGGCAAAATATAATATACAATGTTTTTAATCTATTTCCTTTATGTATATTTTTATTTCCTTTATTATATTATCTTTATGTATATCCTGTATTTTTAAGATTTGTTAAATACTTTAATGAACTCATTTTTTACTTTTCTCATATCATTTCCCTTTGATATTCTTTTCTAAGAATTACAGTTAATTCACAATGCTTCAAGTATACAGAAAAGTGATTCAGTTATACATATGTGTGTGTGTGTGTGTGTATATATATATATATATATATATATGTTCTTTTTCAGGTTGTTTGAATTCAACCTATAATGAAATGAACTCTTTGACTGACCTACACACTATAACTACAGCTCATATCTGTGTATCTATTTTAGCCTTTTTCAATAAAGAATGAAAGCTGCATGATCAAAGCCATCACCATAATATTATCTGTAATTATATCAAACATTAAAATAATACATTTTTAATTCTAGAATTTCTATTCTTTATCATCATATCATCAAATGAAAATACTCTTAATAAGATGTGGACAAATAAAAAGTTTGTCTTTTCTCCTTGCATTCAAATTCTAGGTGTCTATTTCTGTGTCTCTTGCTATGTTAGTTAGACCACTGGGCTGATTGGAAACTATTTTTGTATCGATATTATTACAATAGTAAAATAATCTAAATTTATTTTTCTGTAATTACTTATAATAAATTTATATTTTAAATTTGAGTCTAAATCAACAGCATTTTTATGGCACTTTGCTTCTTCCTGAAATTGCAAAAAATATTTGTTCGTTATCACATGACTTTTCTACCTTTGTTTTGGAGCTATCACTTTTCTCCATCTCTTGATTGTAGTCTGACCTATATCTCTGTATCTTGGCAAAAGCCAATTACAACTCTATCTTGCATTGACTTGTCATCTGTCTGTGCATTATTTTATTAATTGGTTCCGTGGTTCTAGTTAGGAGTTTTTCATTTTGTGGGTAGAGAATGACTTCCAGTTTGAATCAGAGGTGTGAAATGATCCTATAAGACAGAGTCTAGGAAGCTGTATGTCCTGCATTAATAAATTAAACATGCCCTCTGGCTGTAGCATCTTGAAGTTTTATTACTACTGGGTAATCTTTTCATGTCACTGTTGTATAGACCATAAGAACACCTCCACATTTTCATTTTCTGTGGCTGGTAAGCTTAGTTAGAATTTGAAATTGAATTTTTATCTATCTTTTTAATTTATGTCTATATATTTATAAGTATTATTATTTTTAAAATATATATATGATGTATGACTCTCTCTCTGTATATATTTATCTCCTGATACATAGCATGGAAGGGATATGACTGACCACTTCTCACAAAAAGCAAAATTGATGGTCTGATAAATAAAGGGTAATAACATGTATTTTTCCACTAAACATGATCTGAATTTGCTATTTATTTGTTGTTGTTTAGACACTAAGCTGTGTTTGACTCTTTTGTGACCTCATGTGCTGTAGCCCACCAGGCTCCTCAGTCCATGGGATTTCTCAGGCAAGTATACTGAAGTGGGTTGCCATTTCCTTCTCCAAGGGATCTTCCTGAGCCAGGGATTGAACCAGGGTCTCCTGCCTTGGCAGACTGATTGTTTACCAGTGAGGCACCAGGGAAGCCCATTTATTTTATAGAGACATCTAAATGAGCAAAAACTCCTGAATATACTATGAAATTCTCATTATGATCCTAGAAAAAAAGTTCTGTGTATCTGCGAATGATAGTTTACCATAATAAAGCAATGTTTATGTAGTTCTTCAGTCCATGGTGCCAGGTTTCAGCCTGTCTTCCTTTGCTACTGATTTTATTTTTACTTTTATCTGGAGTGAGACGTAAATACATAAGTCCTCAGAATGAAAAATACATCTTTTCTATCAAGCTCAAACAATATCACATAATTGTGAAATCCACAACTATACAATGTTAAACCTAGGGATTTACTTCAAAGAGAATTATTTTAAGAAGAACTCTGACAAAATTCTAGAAAAAAGCTTATCTGAGGAAGATAAAGCTATATTCTATTGCCTACAATTTTTTTCTACTTCTCTTTAATTTTTTAAAAAGGTCTTATATAGATTCTTTATATCTGATAAAATTCCACACTATTTTCTTTATATCTGATACAATTCTTCATGTACAGATGGTCCTCTTGAAACTTTAAGGTTTGACACAAACTCAGAGATTTTTAATGTTTACATTTAGAGGATCTGTTCTTGAAAGAGTAATGAAAGGGTTATTTTTTTAAAATAAAAATATGCTTTATGTATCATTATTATTATTAGGAGAAATTTATAGTCAGCTATTTCTGAAAGGGAAATGGTGAAGGTTTTAAATCATCTTCCAGTCGCTTTTTGCTTCTGCAACCAGGTATGCTTCTGCATCATGGTTTCAGAATGATCTATACAAGCTTAATATTGCACTTTATATTAGCCACAGCTTCAGATCCAAATTTCTGCCCATCCTGTCCATGGCCTCCCTGTCCATCACCAACTCACGGAGTCTATCCAAAACCATGTCCATTGAGTCAGTAAGGCCATCCAACCATCTCATTTTCTGTCCCCTTCTCCTCCTGCCTTCATTCTTTCCCAGCATCAGGGTCTTTTCAAATGAGCCAGCTCTGCATCAGGTGGCCAAAGTATTGGAGTTTCAGCTTCAACATCAGTCCTTCCAATGAACACCCAGGACCAATCTCCTTTAGAATGGATTGGTTGGATCTCCTTGCTGTCCAAGGTACTCTCAAGAGTCTTTTCCAACACCACGGTTCAAAAGCATCAATTCTTTGGTGCTCAACTTTCTTCACAGTCCAACTCTCACATCCATACATGACCACTGGAAAAAACAGAGCCTTGACTAGATGGACCTTTGTTGGCAAAGTAATGTCTCTGCTTTTGAATATGCTATCTAGGTTGGTCATAACTTTCCTTCCAAGGAGTAAGCGTCTATTAATTTCATTGTTTCAATTGCTTTGTCAGTTGCTTCATTTCTTATTATTTTCTCCCATTCCGAAGGCTGTCTTTTCAACTTGCTTATACTTTCCTTCGTTGTGCAAAAGCTTTTAAGTTTAATTAGGTCCCATTTGTTTATTTTTGCTTTTATTTCCATTACTCTGGGAGGTGGGTGATAGAGGATCCTGCTGTGATTTATGTCAGAGAGTGTTTTGCCTATGTTTTCCTCTAGGAGTTTTATAGTTTCTGGTCTTAAATGTAGATCTTTAATCCATTTTGAGTTTATTTTTGTGTATGGTGTAGAAAGTGTTCTAGTTTAATTCTTTCACTGGTGGTTGACCAGTTTTCCCAGCACCACTTGTTAAAGAGATTTTCTATTCTCCATTATATATTCATGCCTCCTTTGTCAAAGATAAGCTGTCCATAGGTGTGTGAATTTATCTATGGGCTTTTTATGTTGTTCCACTGATCTATATTTCTGTTTTTGTGCCAGTACCATACTGTCTTGATGACTGTAGCTTTGTGGTATGTCTGAAGTCAGCCAGGTTTATTCCTCCATTTCCATTCTTTTTTTATTTTTTTTTTTTATTTTTTAACTTTTGATTTTATATTAGAATATAGCTGATTAACAATGCTTTGATAGCTTCAGGTGGACAGCAAAAGGACTCAGGTGCATATATATATATATATATATATGCACACACATATACACATACATGTATCTATTCTCCCCCAAACTCCCCTTCTATTCCAGGCTGGCACATGACATTGAGCAGAGCTCCCTGTGTTATAGAGGAAGACCTCATTGGCTATCAGTTTTATTTTTTTTATTTTTATTTTTTTTTAGTTCTGCAGACTTTATTTATTTATTTTTTTAGATACAATTAATGTTCATTTGCTGTTGTATCTTTTTTTTTTTTAAATTTTAAAATCTTTAATTCTTACATGCGTTCCCAAACATGAACCCCCCTCCCACCTCCCTCCCCACAACATCTCTCTGGGTCATCCCCATGCACCAGCCCCAAGCAAGCTGCACCCTATGTCAGACATGGACATGTATACTGTCATGTAAGAATTGAATCGCCAGTCCATTTCCATTCTTTTCTCAAGATTGCTTCTTTCTAAACAATCTCAAGATTGTTTTTATATTTCCATACAAATGGTGAAATTATTTGTTCTTAGTTCTGTGAAAAATACCATTGGTAGCTTGATAGAGATTGCACTGAATCTGTAGATTGCTTTGGGTGATATACTTATTTTCACTATGTTGATCCAAAACCTCTGGGATTCAGTAAAAGCAGTGCTAAGGGGAAGGTTCATAGCAATATAAGCTTACCTCAAGAAACAAGAGAAAAATCAAATAAATAACCTAACTTTACAGCTAAAGCAACTAGATAAAGAAGAAATGAAGAACTACTGGGTTAGTAGAAGGAAAGAAACATAAAAATTAGGGCAGAAATAAATGAAAAAGAAACAAAGGAGACTATAGCAAAAATCAACAAAACTAAAAGCTGGTCCTTTGAGAAGATAAATCAAATAGACAAACCACTAGCCAGACTCATCAAGAAAAAAAAGGAGAAGGATCAAATCAACAAAATTAGAAATGAAAATGGGGAAATGACAACAGACAACACAGAAATACAAAGGATCATAAGAGACCACTATCAGCAACTATATGACAACAAAATGGACAACTTGGAAGAAATGGACCAATTCTTAGAAAAGTATAACCTTCCGAAAATGAACTGGGAAGAAATGGAAAATCTTAACAGACCCATCACAAGCATGGAAATAAAAACTGTAATAAATAATCTTCCAAAAAACAAAAGCCCAGGACCAGATGCCTTCACAGCTGAATTCTACCAGAAATTTAGAGAAGAGCTACTACCTATCATACTCAAATTCTTCCAGAAAATTACAGAGGAAGGTAAACTGCCAAACTCTTTCTATGATGCCACCATCACCCTAATACCAAAACCAGACAAAGATGTCACAAAAAGAGAAAACTACAGTCCAATATCACTGATGAACATAGATGCAAAAATCCTCAACAAAATTCTAGCAAACAGAATCCAATAACATATGAACAAGATCATACATCTTGACCAAGTGGGCTTTATCCCAGGGATGCAAGGATTCTTCAATATTTGCAAATCAATCAATGTGATCCATCACATCAACAAATTGAAAGATAAAAACCACATGATTATCTCAATAGATACAGAGAAAGCCTTTGACAAAATTCAACATCCATTTATGATTAAAAACCCTCCAGGAAGCAGGCATGGAAGGAACATACCTCAACATAATTAAACCCATATATGATAAACCCACAGCAAACATTAATCTCAATGGTGAAAAACTGAAAGCATTTCCCCTAAAGTCAGGAATAAGACAAGGGGCCCATTCTCACTACTATTCAACATAGTTTTGGAAGTTTTAGCCACAACAACCAGAGAAGAAAAAGAAATAAAAGGAATCCAGATTGGAAAAGACGAAGTAAAACTCTCACTGCTTGAGGATGACATGATCGTCTACATAGAAAACCCTAAAGACTCCACCAGAAAATTACTAGAGCTAATCAATTAATATAGTAAAGTTGCAGGATATAAAATTAGCACACAGAAATCTCTTGCATTCCTATACACTAAGAATGAGAAAACAAAAAGAGAAATTAAGGAAACAATTCCATTCACTATTGTGATGAAAAGAATAAAATACTTAGGAATAAATGTACCTAAAGAAACAAAAGACCTATATATAGGAAACTGTAAAACACTGATGAGAGAAATCAACGACGACACAAATAGATGGAGAAATATACCATGTTCATGGATCAGAAGAATCACTATAGTGAAAATGAGTATACTACCCAAAGGAATGACTCGACTTGAAGAGCAAAGGTCCTTGGCCTTGTTTGGCTCTGCTGCTGCTGCTACTACTAAGCCACGTCAGTTGTGTCCAACTCTGCGACCCCACAGACGGCAGCCCAACAGGCTCCTCTGTCCCTGGAATTCTCCAGGCAAGAACACTGGAGTGGGTTGCCATTTCCTTTTCCAATGCATGAAAGTGAAAATTGAAAGTGAAGTCGCTCAGTTGTGTCCGGCTCTTAGCGACCTCATGGACTGAAGCCTACCAGGCTCCTCCATCCATGGGATTCTCCAGGCAAGAGTACTGGAGTGGGTTGCCATTGCCTTCTCCACGTTTGGCTCTACTTCAATGTATATCTGATGAGACTGACTTTCCTTTCTCAGTGTCTTGTGCTGGATTCTATTTTATTTGACTGTCATATGTTAGAATGCTAGCCTCTGTCATTGAGCCCTCTTTATATACTCTCGCTAGATGAGTCTATTGAGTTTCAAGGGTATAAATAAGATCTCTGTGTTAATAATTCTCAAATACATAGCTCTATTCCTTATCTTCCCAGGAACTTCAGATTTCCATACTCTGCCTACTACTTGATATATCCACATGGAAAATCACTAGGTATATCAAAGTTAATATGATCCACATAGAACTCTTGATTTTTCTTCCAAGTCTGCTTTTCTTCTCTTACTCTTGCTCATTTCAGTAAAGGGCACTACAGTTCACTCATTTGCTCAAGCCAATTTTCTAGAGTTGTGCTATCCAATATAGTAGCCACCACTTGCATGTGGTTATACAGTTCAGTTCAGTTCATTTTAGTCACTCAGACATGTCTGACTCTTTGCAACCCCATGAATCGCAGCACTCCAGGCCTCCCTGTCCATCACCATCTCCCGGAGTTCACTCAAACTCATGTCCATCGAGTTGGTGATGCCATCTAGCCATCTCATCCTCTGTCATCTCCTTCTCCTCCTGCCCCTAATCCTTCCCAGCATCAGAGTCTTTTCCAATGAGACAACTCTTCACATGAGGTGGCCAAAGTACTGGAGTTTCAGCTTTAGCATCATTCCTTCCAAAGAACACCCAGGGCTGATCTCCTTCAGAATGGACTGATTGGAACTCCTTGCAGTCCAAGGGACTCTCAAGAGTCTTCTCCAACACCATGGTTCAAAAGCATCAATTCTTCGGCACTCAGCCTTCTTCACAGTCCAACTCTCGCATCCACACATGACCACAGAAAAAACCATAGCCTTGACTAGGTGGACCTTTGTTGGCAAAGTAATGTCTCTGCTTTTGAATATACTATCTAGGTTGGTCATAACTTTTCTCCCAAGGAGTAAGCGTCTTTTAATTTCATGGCTACAATCACCATCTGCAGTGATTTTGGAGCCCCCCAAAATAAAGTCTGACACTGTTTCCACTGTTTCCCCATGTATTTGCCATGAAGTGATGGGACCAGATGCCATGATCTTAGTTTCTAAATGTTGAGCTTTAAGCCAACTTTTTCACTCTCCACTTCTACTTTCATCAAGAGGCTTTTTAGTTCCTCTTCACTTTCTGCCATAAGGGTGGTGTCATCTGCATATCTGAGGTCATTGATATTTCTCCCAGCAATCTTGATTCCAGCTTGTGCTTCCTCCAGCCCAGCCCAGCGTTTCTCATGATGTACTCTGCACAGAAGTTAAATAAGCAGGGTGACAATATACAGCCTTGACATACTCCTTTTCCTATTTGGAACCAGTCTGTTGTTCCATGTCCAGTTCTAACTGTTGCTTCCTGACCTGCATACAGGTTTCTCAAGAAGCAGGTTAGGTGCCATCTTGTTCAGAATTTTCCACAGTTTATTGTGATCCACACAGTTAAAGGCTTTGGCATAGTCAATAAAGCATAAATAGATGTTTTTTTGGAACTCTCTTGTTTTTTCAATGATCCAGCAGATGTTGGCAATTTGATCTCTGTCCCCTAAATCTGAATCTTCAAGTTGCATACTTTCAAAGATGTGAATGTGCACTTATATGTCCATCATGTAAGTTAGTTCATGGTGTCTGGTGTACATTGTCGTGTGTATGTCTCCTCTACAAGTGGTTGTGCTTTTGTGTACCTTATTGTATAGTACTGTATACAGTACAGTAGTATGGTATCTTTATTTCAAGCTCAGCAAGTCCAGAAGCAAGCATAAAAGCAGCAGTGATGTTTCTGGCACTACTGTGCTTTTCAGGGTATTTTATTGTAAGATTAAAAATGTTTTCTTAATTTTTTATGTTTGTTTTTTATGCATTATTTATGTGAAAAATATTATAAACATATTATAGTTAAGTACTATATAGCCAATTGTGTTAGTTGGGTACCTAGGCTAACTTTGGAACTTAGAAACAAACTGGACTTATGAACACACTCTCAGAATGGAACTTGTTTGTATTTAGGGGACCTAACTGTATTTAAATTCAAATTAATTAAAATTCAATAAGACAAAAATTATTAACAAATTTCTCAGTTGCAGTAGTCACGTTTTGAGTGCTCAATAGCCACATGGGTAGTGGCTAGCATATTAGACAGCACAGATATAGAACATTTCCATCATTACAGAAGATTTTATTGAACAGTGCTTATCTAAAGTCATGATTTATATGTCTCTTTCTCACCATACATCTCCAGTCCTATCTGCTTTGTCAGAATATGATTTATTTAATAATTGAAAGCATACACTAAATTCATTTATATATATCCTAACTTAGTCCAGTTCATTTTATGTCAGAATTACCACCATGGTCAAAGCCATCGTCTTCGTTTTGTAGTTTTCTAATTCACCTTTCAGTTTGTCCTCTTATCTGCTTCTTTGCAGAGTAGCCAGCAGAATTTATTTAAAACATAAATTAGGTCACGGGTTTTCTTTTGCTTTAAACTCAAACTCTCAATGACTTCCATTGGTCATAGAACAAAATTTGAACTTATCCTGGTTTACAAACTCTACTTGACCTGGCTTCTGCCTATCTCCTGACCTATTTACATGTTTCCCCTCATCTACTATGCTTAATCACTCTAACTCCTTTTATTTTTCTAACAGAACAGAACAATCTTACTTTAAGTATTTTTTCAAGCTACTCTCTAAGATGCTCTGCTTTTCGTCACACCATGGCTGACTCTACCTAGACATTGATACTCAGCATAGAATTACCTCTCTTCACCAAACAAATCAACAGTAGTATCTGGACTCTCTTTGAATCTCAACCATATAGCATTTGTTAATTATCTGAATAGCGTTCACTGCCATTTCCCTCTTGCTCATCTAGAATTTATTACTCTATTTCTCTAATGAGAATTTAATTTCTTTGAGAATCAAAATACCATTTTATTGTCTTCATCACTTTATCTCCAGTTCCAAAGACATGCCTAGCACATAGTGGGGAATCGTTAAACCAATACAGTATTGTAAAGTAAAATACAGTAAAAAAAAAAAAAAAAAAAAAAAAAGAACTGTCTCAATGAATTGACATGAAATGGAAGAATTATAAAAAGAAAGATAATTTTCCCCTTCAATATATTCCACCCGACAGGTTCATGTAAACAAGCACAGAAATCAGTTCTGATATTTCCTGCCACTGTACACGGAGAAGGCAATGGCACCCCACTCCAGTACTCTTGCCTGGAAAATCCCATGGATGGAGGAGCCTGGTGGACTACAGTCCATGGGGCCGCTAAGAGTCAGACACGACTGAGCGATTTCACTTTCACTTTTCACTTTCATGCATTGGAGAAGGAAATGGCAACCCACCCCAGTGTTCTTGCCTGGAGAATCCCAGGAATGGAGGAGCCTGGTGGGCTGCAGTCATGGGGTTACACAGAGTCGGACACGACTGAAGCGACTTAGCAGCAGCAGCAGCAGCAGTCAATATATTCCCATCTTTCTTGCTTTTACTCATGATCCATGAAATTTAAGTAAGATATAGGCAAGAGTGGGAGTTTTAATCTAACCACTTAAGATTAGAGAATGCAATAGTAGATACAGTTGAAATGAGAATTATGGAAAAATTCATTTGTTAATTTATTTACTGAAAATTTCATCTGTCTGGGGTACTATGCTACCTTCTTCCTTTGAATCAGAAAAAGAATGCCTCTAAGATTCACCATAGCATTGTTGAAAACAATGGGTTTTTTCAAATCTATAATTTGATATCACACAAAGGAACTACAAATTTAATAAAAAGTCCCCAGTAATGAAACTCAGTATTTTTCCACTTTTCATTGTGAAAAACACAATTTATATTTACTAAACATAAAAATAGGTATATTTAAAATTTATGCTTAAGCCTTTATTACAATATATATTCTTAAAAACTTTTAGCGTTTTACTCTTAACTATAAAATTTGTATGAAATGTGGGTAAATGCATACTTTTATAATTTCACTGCTTTCACTTTTGAGATTTCAGCTTCTATTTTCTATCCTTTCTGCATCAAAATGTTATAGCACATTATATTCATATTTTATGGAATTGGATGAAATAAAAAATAAAATCTGAAGAACATAAAAATGTGTTAATCACTGTTCTTGGGCAATAAATTTTAATGTTAGGGGCATCATCTTTAGATCATCGAAAGCAGCATTTCTCCCTGGATGGGGCTCTGCCAGTGTCAGACTACCAGTATCAGACTCAATTGGGTCTTTGTGAAAATTGAGATTCCTAAAGCTCTTACTTATAAAATTAAGTTTCTGGGGATGGGGCAGAAAAGTCTGTATTTAAAAAACTCAGGGTGATTTATTTTACATAAGCTAAAGTTTTGAAATCAATAATCAATGTTTGTAATGAAGTTTAATGGGATCATTTAAAGCAGACTTTAATAGTCTTTGTGTAAACAGCCCTACAATATTTAAAGTATGTGTGCATGTGTACTCAGTTGCTGTCCTGTCCAGCTCTTTGCTACCTCATGGACCGTAGCCCACCAGGCTCCTCCGCCCATAGACTTTTCCAGGGAAGAATACTGGAAGGGGTTGCCATTTCCTACTCTAGCGGATCTTCCCACAGAGACCAAACTGTGTCTTTTGTGTCTCCTGCATTGGCAGGTTGGAGTATAATTTGATTTAAAGCAAATTGTAGCAGCTTTACCTGAAGGAAAGGAGGCAACATTATGTGATAGTGTCATGCTTAAACCCCAAAGGCTCTCCTATTTACCCTATCTTTGGACTTGGAAATCCTTTTCTGTAAATATTTTAGGTTTAAAAAAATTAAGATTGAGTTAAAATTAAAATGCCTTTTTAAGAAAGGAATAATTTATGGCTATTAACACTTTATCATGAATTATTTTATTAGAGTAATTTCTGTAACATAGCAGGATCTCAATGATTGAATCAGAAATAGACGAGTGTTACCTGTGGAAAGAGTTCAGAGCACAAAGAAACTCAGCTAAACACAGGCTGAGAAAACAATCTATCAATTCAATTCACAAAGGATTCTTGAAATTGTACTAGATGTTATGGGAAAACTCATAGATAAACTTTATCACCCAACATGGGATTTAAAATGCATAAAAGAAGTATGCTATCTTCCAGTATATTCCATCATATTAGGTGTACACTGCCACAAGGAATGTATGAAGAGTATAGAGGAGGCAGCAATGCCTCAGCTGCAAGAGTTCATAACGTTCTTTGGAGGACCTAACACTTAATGCTGACCTTTAAAGTGGAAAAAATTAGGATATATGGAAACTTCAGGGGAGAATCTGATACCATTGAATGTGGATGTAAGAGGAGCCAAGTATCCACTAAGGGAGAATGAAAGCTTAGAATAGAGAACTAAATGAACACTGATAACAAAACACACATTTTCCCCCTCATATCAAGGTTTTAAAAATTCAAATACATGGTTCTGTGTGTGACATGGGAAATGAAATGAGAAACTGAAATCTGTGGTTTTAATCTAGTCAAAATCTCTGCTATAAAGTCACTTTACTCAGGCAGCCAGTAAAGTAAGTGGACCCATGTTCTGAGGGGCATTTTAAGGTTGACATTATCTCTTCATTGTTGTACAGCCTAAAATATTATTATTTTTGCTTCTTTACCAAAACAATGCTTTTTCTAGAGCCAGACCTCTATAGATATGAGAGAAAGTTAGAACCTGGCCCTTATGCCAGAAAGGACATTCAAATTTCCCACTATTATATAGCAAGCATAGAGACATTTCCAAAGAGTTTCCAGCTTGTTTACTAATGTCAATGACAAAGCAGAAGACAAAAATTACAGCTGTCATATATCTATCGTTCATGAAATGGCAGCATGCCAAAGGTTTGAGAATAAGAATGCCCTCCAAACCATCATCAAGAACAGTTTTGAAAAAATTTTTTTCCATGTTAGAAAAATCAATAAAATCTGAGGAGAAAATGAGATTGCAATATAATCCAAGCTTTACAATTTTTGGTTTTTATTTTATTAACTAAAAATTATCAAAGTTGGTTTTTCAAAGAGTTAGGATTGGTAATATATAAGGTTTATGGATAGAATTCAGAAAATATTTAAAAGTAAACAAAGCACAGAAAATGTGATCGACATAGTCTTTTGACCTTCCTTGAAGATTTACAAATTTAGTGATTTTAATTTAAAAGGTATTACTTATGCAGAATATTTAAAGTTGAAAATTTTATTCAGATAGCCATTATATGAAAAGTCAAATAAACAGACATTGTGAATGAAAAATCATTAACCAAAATTAGATATATGAGCACATTTATAAGACTGACTTTGTAGGCTAAAATCTAAAGGAAGAAATAGACAATGTATTTCACAACCTGCAAAAAATTCAAGGGATAAAAAAGATAAAGCAAACAGCATTAACAGTGGAGTAAATATACTAATTTTGAGGCAGTGGGAGAGGGTAACTGCCCCACAATGTGGAACATCTGGTCATTGAATCAGAAATGGACTTTAATTGAAAACAGACAGATGGCATAAACACTATTAGTACAGAGAAAGCTGTTGCACAGACATAGAGATCTGGGATATTGACTTTGGCAGTACTGTCTTTACTTTGCATTGCCAATGTTATTTGAATTGAATGAATATCAGGGAAGGCTGACCTCCTTGCCTAACATTCCTTCAGGCCTGTTCTTGCTCTTTTAAATGGGTAGACAATTATATTTTCTGTTGTGTTCAGTCACTCAGTCGTGTCCAACTCTTTGTTACAATTACATACTCTCATATAATTTAAAAACTAGGTAGGACATCTCTCTTTCTGATATTAGGCACACATACATGCATACATTGGAAGAAAGAATATTGTCATAATGGCAATTTGCTTTCTTTTGGCAATTTTAGTTCAAACAGGAATATTTCTAACTTTTTTTTAAATTAATAGGACCTACATTCATCATTCAATGATTCATCATTTTTAGAGATGAAAATAAGGATTCAGGAATAATTATCTGAATCTTTTTCTATATTGCACATCAAAACAAGATAAGAAAGTCAAGCACAGTGAGATAATCAGCTGACAGAAATATTTTCATCTATTTTGGTTTATCAGATATGATTTAAATAGTTGTTAGATATTTAATCACTACACTCACTTGATCATTTTTCAGATCTAATCTGTCAATTCATTTTAAATAGGCTTTGTCAAAAAGCGTTTAGTGAAAAAAAAAAGCCTGTAGATAAATGTTTTTAATAAAACCCATTTTAGAAGTTTCTTATTTTATGCACTGGCTTTATCTTCTAGCTCTTTGTATAACAGAGAAAGTATCAATTAAATCAGTGATTCAGATTCCAGTATTGCTTTGTCTGAGAAGCTTATGAAAATGAAGGACATTCCTCCCTGAAAAAATGCACATGCACATAATTTAAAAATGCAATTTCAGAGTTTATCTTTTGATCCCTTATTCTTGGGGTCCAAGTATATCAGGTAGAGAATATCTGATTTCAAGTAAATTTTTGAGTAAATTTATCTTGTTTTGATGTGCTCTATAAAAAACGATGCAGATAATTACTCCTGAATCTTTATTTTCAGGAATCCTTATGTGTGTGTGCATGCTAAGCATCATCAGCTGTGTCCGACTCTGTGACACAACTGTGGCCCACCAGGCTCTTCTGTCCATGGGATTCTCCAGACAAGAATTCTGGAGTGGGTTGCTATGCCCTCCTCCAGGGGATCTTCCTGATCCAGGGATTGAACCCACGTCTCTTATGTCTCCTACACTGGCAGACAGGTTCCTTACCACTAGTGCCACATGGAAAGCCCCATAAATAATGTTCAGTTCAGTTCAGTTGCTCAGTTGTGTCCTACTATTTGTGACCCCATGAATTGTAGCATGCCAGGCCTCCCTGTCCATCACCAACTCCTGGAGTTTATTCAAACTCATGTCCATCGAGTCGGTGATGCCATCCAGCCCTCTCATCCTCTGTCGTCCCCTTCTCCCTCCCCCAATCCCTCCTAGCATCAGGGTCTTTTCCAATGAGTCAACTCTTCTCATGAGGTATTGGAGTTTCAGCTTCAGCATCAGTTCTTCCAGTGAACACCCAGGACTGATCTCATTTAGGATGGACTGATTGGATCTTCTTGCAGTCCAGGGACCAGCAAGAGTCTTCTCCAGCACCACAGTTCAAAAACATCAATTCTTCAGCATTCAGCTTTCTTCACAGTCCAACTCTCACATCCATACATGACCACTGGAAAAACCATAGCCTTGACTAGACGGACCTTTGTTGGCAAAGTAGTGTTTCTGCTTTTGAATATGCTATCTAGGTTGGTCATAACTTTTCTTCCAAGGAGTGAGCGTCTTTTAATTTCATGGCTGCAATCACCATCTGCAGTAATTTTGGAGCCCCCCAAAATGAAGTCTGACACTGTTTCCACTGTTTCCCCATTTATTTCCAATGAAATGATGGGACCAAATGCCATGATCTTCGTTTTCTGAATGTTGAGCTTTAAGCCAACTTTTTCACTCTCCTCTTTGACTTTCATCAAGAGGCTTTTTAGTTCCTCTTCACTTTCTGCCATAAGGGTGGTGTTATCTGCATATCTGAGGTCATCGATATTTCTTCCGGCAATCTTGATTCCAGCTTGTGCTTCTTCTAGCCCAGCGTTTCTCATGATGTACTCTGCACAGAAGTTAAATAAGCAGGGTGACAATATAGAGCCTTGACGTACTCCTTTTCCTATTTGGAACCAGTCTTTGTTCCATGTCCAGGAATCGTTTATTTAACATGAATATATATGGAAGAAGCTGGATGTGATGACAAAACTCACTGTTCTAATTACCTACTTAAAAATCACTGCTCATGTGTTTAAAAATCCTATCTTCATGGACAGAGGAGCCTGGCAGGCTATGGTCCATGGGGTCACAAGAATTAGGGACAAGACTTAGCAAATAAACCAGCCAACCAACCAAACAACCAATAATGATTATCTAGCTCTCTTTTCCGTTTTTGTTGTCTGAAATTTCTGCTTTACAATGTAATTAAAATTTGCCTACCTCTAACTTCTATGAATTACTTCTGATTTTTTTGAATAATCTAGAACAATTCTTTCCCTATTTTAGATCATAGAATTTTAGGTTTTTCTTAGATTCTTAGAATATTAGAGAGGAAGAGGAGACTGGACCTTATTAATCATTTTAGGTTAAATCTTTCAGTCTACAAATGATAAAATTGAGGCCCCCAAATAATTAATTGATGACGTGTTACTTCTCTCAATAGTACTTTATAGTCATGCCCTATGTGCTATTAACCTTACTTTAAAGCATATTCTCAGATTTCTTTATCCATCCTTCCTCCCCATTTTTTTTTTCCCCAAGATTCTTCATTAGTATGGCACTAGAAATCTGTCACAGTATCCATTTGGGACTTGAGCAGCAGGTAGGAGAACTCCTGTGCTAGCTTTGGAATGGCCAGTTTTATTCAACAGTGTTCTTTTCTTTTTGTAAAACTATATTTTGAATATTTTTATATGAACACCTGTCAACTGATCAGTTTTGTACATTTAGTTTTCCTTTTAATTTGTAAAATGTCAGACAGACTTAAAGAAGATTGAGCAAGACAAATTAGAAAAAACTAAAAGCACTCAGTAATAGTTGGTTACATTTTTTGATCACTTCCTGTGTGTTAGGAACAGGATTGAATGCATTAAATGGACTGTTTATCGCAGTCTTCCCAGAGATCTCATGCAGTAGACACTAACTGGTACTATTATTAATGAGCATTCTAAAGATGAGGGGACTGAAGTTCACACATATGAAGGCCACATAGTTTGAAGAATAAAAACTAAGGGTTTAATCTCCCATTTCCTCAGGGCTTACAAGTTTCACCAGTACATTGCAATACCTCATTCAACTGATGTGTAATAGCACAGATATGCTGGTTCTACAATACTCTATTATGAAATTAATATAAGAATTTTAAATACAGAAGTGTATATATATACATATAGCAAAGATCATATCCACCTTCCACATAGCATTAGCCAAAATTCGCTTAGTTTTATTTTTCTAAGCTTTTTTCCTAGATAAAATAAATTCAGTATTTTGAGTGGTATCAGAAAATGGTAACAGTGTTAAAAGCTGAGATTTGAAGATAATTGCCAGACATCAATTCTTCCATTAAGGAAGATATTTTCTTTCTGTTTATCAGAGTAGATAACATATAACCAGATTAACAGCTGCATTTCCACTGCTTATATAAGGCTATAAAATTGATCAGCCAACACAATATTATGAAGCTTCATAATCAACACATCTTCTAATATTATTTTACTTTGAGTAAGTTATTATGTTACACGAGCCACAGATATAAAGACTGAACATACTGCAAACTCCATTTTACTGCTTTGATCAAATAAAATGTACATAATTTAATCTAGCATCTATTTAATGATATGCATAATTGCTATTGTGCTACATGGTAATTAAACCTGAATGGACAACAGATGATTATAATTTTACATACCCAAGCTAAAATTCTATAGCTCTTCTCTTTGTAACTTCTTTCATACTTTCATGATTGGTAGTGCTGACAATTTTATCTGATACCACATAAAACTTAATCCTCATTACAAGCTTACTTTATTTTATTGTACCTATCTTTAATGAGATTTTCTGATATTATGGGGTTTCGTTGCTTTTTTGTTTCTAACAAAATTGAAGTTCTGTGGCAACCCTACCTCTAACAAGTTTGTTGGCACTATTTTTCAACATTTGTTTACTTTGTGTCTGCATATCACATTTTGGTAATCTTCTCAATATTTCACACTTTTCATTATCATTATACTTGTTATGGTGATCTGTGATCAGTGATCTTTAATATTCAGTTCAGTTCAGTTCAGTTCAGTTCAGTCGCTCAGTCGTGTCCGACTCTTTGCGACCCCATGAATTCGCAGCACGCCAGGCCTCCCTGTCCATCACCATCTCCCGGTGTTCACTCAGACTTACGTCCATCGAGTCCATGATGCCATCTAGCCATCTCATCCTGGGTCGTCCCCTTCTCCTCCTGCCCCCAATCCCTCCCAGCATCAGAGTCTTTTCCAATGAGTTTGAGGCACAGTGAACTGCACTCGTGTAAGACAGCAAACTTA
The DNA here is from genome assembly GCF_001704415.2 of Capra hircus. Classification (NCBI taxonomy): domain Eukaryota; kingdom Metazoa; phylum Chordata; class Mammalia; order Artiodactyla; family Bovidae; genus Capra; species Capra hircus. Next base: position 24,335,508 of record NC_030814.1, read on the forward strand.
ATAAACGCTGTGTGTGTTCTGACTACTCCACCGATCAGTTACTCCCATCTTTCTCTCTCTCCTCAGGCCTTCCTATTCTCTGAGACACAGAAATTAGGCTGATTAATAACCGTACAATGGCCTCTAATTGTTCAAGTGAAAGGAAGAGTCCCACTTGTCTCACTTTAAATCAAAAGTTAGAAATAATTAAACTCAGTGAGGAAGGCATGTCCAAAGCTGAGATACGCTGAAAGCTGGGTCTCTTGTCTCAAACCAGGTTGTGAATGCAAAGGAAAAGTTCTTTAAGGAAGTTAGAAGCACTTCAGTGGCACACGTATGACAGGAAAGCAAGACAGCAAGCAGCCTTGGTGTTGATATGGAGAAAATTTTAGTGGTCTGGATAGAAGGTCAAAGCGGCCATAACATTCCCTTAAATCAAAGGCTAATTAAGAAAAAGGCCCTAATTCTCTGTCTTAGATTTTGCCAAGGTTAATAAGAGAGATGAAGAAACTTCAGAAAATTTTGAAACCAGCAGAAGTTGGTTCATGAGGCTGAAGGAAAGAAGCCATCTCCATAACACCAAAGTGCAAGGTGAAGCAGCCAAGTGCTGATGTAAAAGCTGCGGCAAGTTATTTGGAAGATCTAGCTAAGATAATTAATGAAGGTGGCGATAGATTTCCAATGTAGATGAAACATCCTTCTGTTGGAGGAAGATGCCATCTTCTTTGATAGCTAGAAAGGAGCAGAGACAAACTGACTCTCTTGTGAGGGGCTAATGCAGCTGGAGACTTTAGGTTAAACCTATTCACTTTACTGCGGTGGTCTAGAACTGAACCCACTCCATCTTCAGTATGTCTGTGGTCACACATATGCATTCTAACCCCATAGCTATGGCCCCCACCTCCAAGGTCTGAATCTGACTCTCCTACTGTTAGAGTTCTATTACTACATCATCTCTTCTCTGTCTGTCCCTGTAACTACACACCAGGATTGAGACCTGTTTTCCCTTCTACACAATCTTCCCTTACCTAAGAAGTAAATAAAAGGTAATTTTTAAAAGAATGGCTATGTGGTAAGGTAAATCTGGCTTTGAGTTTAATCTCTGATTACTTTCTAGTTAAATGAAATTCAACAGTGTACCTAAGCTTCTGAACCTCAGTTTCTTTAAAATCTAATAAAGCTGAGACCTACTTGGAAGTGGTGCTGTGTGAATTACATAGCCACCAGATGTAAAGAATTTGGCCCAGGCATAGTTGTTGCTCAATAATTTGTAACCGATGTTGCTAGCCTTGCATCAGCCTGTTGGTGGTGGTGGTGCTCAGTTGAGTCCGACTCTTTGCAACCCCATAGTCTGCAGCCCACCAGGCTCCTCTCTTCATGGAATTTTGCAGGCAAGAACACTGGAGTGTGTTGCCATTTCCTTCTCCAGGGGAATCTTCCTGACTCAGGGATTGAACCTCTGTCTCCTGTATGGGCAGGCAGATTCTTTACCACTGAGCCGCCAGGAAGGCCCTTGCATCAGCCTAGTGCCTGCATCTTAGCTATCCCAGATCTGGAAAGCTAGGGGCCTTCTGTATCTCGTGCTTGGATAGCTCACTGGACTGACAGGGCAGACCTAGGGTTGTGGAAATTCAGGAATTCTGACTGTGGTCTGAGTACTTGGACTTGTCTGAGCAAAGTTATGGGAGAACAAAGATAGTTGTTTACATAAGGGTAAAGAAGGCTGGTGAAAGAAAGGTTGGAGGTTCTCAAGAACCAATTAATTGGAAAGGTTAGTTAGAGTAGATTTAGTTACAGGGAGCCAGAAAAACATGCACATGGGTAAATGTATATGCATTTTACAGCTCCCAACAACTTTTGGAAATAATACTGTGGTAGCTGCAGCTGGGTCATTTCCAGAATTATTACTTTTACTATCAAAATGCTCTTCTAAAATAAAGAAATTAGGTTTAAACTTGAAATAAGTCATTGTTGTTCAGTCGCTATGTCACGTCCGACTCTTTGCAACCCCATGAACTGCAGAATGCCACGCTTCACAAAAAAGTCATAAAAGTGGTCATAATAGTTCAAGGACAACAAGGAAAAATTACTACCTACTTGGTTCTTTGAAGGAGAGAAAATGTTCACCCTGTAATACTTTATGCCTAGGCATACCATGCAAACAACTAGGATTGATAATACAATGAAACCCATTTACACCTAAGTATATTTAATAAATCAGCAGACATAATGCGTGAACTCAAACCATCGCATTTTTGCTAGTGGTAAAGGATTAAAAGAAGAATGGCTCTGTAGATGTTCTGACTTGGGTGCTTAGGGGGGTATAAATTCTATAAAAGAGAGGGGAACAGGTGCAAAAACAGAGTACTGGCCCTCTGTCGACTGACTTTGAAGGTCTCCAAATTTTTCCCAGGCTGCGCCTCTTATCTTAAAAGAATTAAGAGTTATATTTTCCTGTATATGGGGTAGTTAAGAAAAACATTGTTCATAATTATGTTGTAGTGGATAAATGATACATAGAGAGTTGGAGGTGGTAATGATAGTGGTAATATTTATCTGAATTTCACAATGCTCTAGGTACAGGGAAACTCTGACTCATGATTAGCTGAAATAAATAAGCAGACAATTCAAGAAGCTTTTATAACTTTACTTGCTTTCCCACAAGGCAGTAAGAAACAATAAACCAAAGTGCATTTTAATTATCAAGGCATGATAGACTGTAACTAAATTCTGTATTAAATAGTTGCTGGTGATAAATCAATATAATTGAAACCATACTGTGCTAATTCCTAATTGATGATTGAATGCATTTATTATCAGAATAGCACAGAAGAATTACATGCCGTCACTCTAGCACTGAGGAAATTGAGAGCCCATGTTAAAAGAGAAAGCTCTAATGCAGGGATTTTTGAAGTCCTATGATCAAATTTCCGAGAGCATAATTGGAAATATATTTTAGGTACACATGGATTTTCTTATTTATACTAACTGGAAAATAATAACATATTTAATGTGGAGCTGGATCATTTCATTGAAAATATAGCCTTTGTTATATTGTCAAACTTTTCTGGTTTCGATGGTCTTGAAAATTAGATTGCTTTTATTTGATAGGATAACATTAGTTAAATATGAATAAGTTATTTTAGGGATCAGTTCAGTTCAGTCAATCAGTCGTGTCCAACTCTTTATGATCCCATGGACTGCAGCATGCCAGGCTTCCCTGTCCATCACCAGCTCCTGGAGCTTACTCAAACTCATGTCCATTGAGTCAGTGAGGCCATCCAGCCACCTCATCCTTTGTGGTCCCCTTCTCCTCCAGCCTTCAATCTTTCCCGGCATTAGGGTCTTTTCCAATGAGTCATTTCTTTGCATCAGGTAGCCAAAATATTAGAGTTCCAGCTTCAGCAAAAGTCCTTCCAATGAATATTCAGGACTGATTTCCTTTAGGATGGACTGGTTGGATCTCCTTGCTGTCCAACAGACTCTCAAGAGTCTTCGACGCCACAGTTCAAAAGCATCAATTCTTTAGTGCTCAGCTTTCTTTATAGTCCAACTCTCACATAGCTTTGACTACAGGAATATTTATTGGCAAAGTAATGTCTCTACTTTTTAATATCCTGTCCAGGCTAGTCATAATGTTTCTTCCAAGGAGCAAGTGTCTTTTAATGTCATGGCTGCAGTCACCATTTGCAGTGATTTTGGAGCCCCAAAAGATAACATCTGTCATTTTTCTCATTGTTTCCCCATCTATTTGCCATGAAGTGATGGGACCAGATGGTGATGAGCCATGATGTTAGTTTTCTGAATGTTGTTTTAAGCAAACATTTTTACTCTCTTCTTTCACTTTCATTAAGAGGCTCTTTAGTGCTTCTTCACTTTCTGCCATAAGGGTGGTGTCATCTGCATATCTGAGGTTATTGATATTTCTCCCAGCAATCTTGATTCCAGCTTGTGCTTCATCCAGTCTAGCATTTCTCATGATGTACTATGCATATAAGTTAAAAAAGCAGGGTGACAATATACAGCCTTGACGTACTCCTTTCCTGATCTGGAACTAGTCTGTTGTTCCATGACCAGATCTAACTGTAGCTTCTTGACCTGCATACAGATTTCTCAAGAGGCAAGTCAGGTGGTCTGATAATCCCATCTCTTTAAGAATTTTCTACAATTTATTGTGATCCACACAGTCAAAGGCTTTGGCATAGTCAATAAAGGAGAAGTAGATTTTTTTTTGATCTCTCTCACTGATTTGATGATCCATCAGATGTTTTCAATTTGATCTCTGGTTCCTCTGCCTTTCCTAAATCCAACTTGAACATATGGAAGTTCACAGTTCAGGTACTGTTGAAGCCTGGTTTGGAGAATCTTGAGCATTATTTTGCTAGTGTGTAAGATGAATGCCATTGTCGGTAGTTTGAGCATTCTTTGGCATTGCCGTTCTTAGGGATTGGGATGAAAACTGATCTTGTCCAGTCCTGTGGCCACTGCCAAGTTTTCCAAATTTGCTGGCATATTGAATGCAGCACTTTCACAGCATCATCTTTCAGGATTTGAAATAGCTCAACTGGAATTCCATCACCTCCACTAGCTTTGTTTGTAGTATTGCTTCCCAAGGCCCACTTGACTTCGCATTTCAGGATATCTGGCTCTAGGTGAATGATCACACCATCATGATTATCTGGGTCATGAAGATCTTTTTTGTATAGTTCTTTTGTGTATTCTTGTCACCTCTTCTGAATATCTTCTGCTTCTGTTATGTCTGTACCATTTCTGTCCTTTATTGTGCCCATCTTTGCATGAAATATTCCCTTGGTATCTCTTACTTTCTTGAAGAGATCTCTAGTCTTTCCCATTCTATTGTTTTCCTCTATTTTTTTCATTGATCACTGAGGAAGGTTTTCTTATCTCTCCTTGCTATCCTTTGGAACTCTGCATTTAATTGGGTATATCTTTCCTTTTCTCCTTTGCCTTTCACTTCTCTTCTTTTCACAGCTATTTGTATGGCCTCTTCAGTCAATCATTTTGCCCCTTTGCATTTCTTTTTCTTAGAGATGGTCTTGATCCCTGTCTCCTATACAATGTCACGAACCTCTGTCCACAGTTATTCAATCTATCAGATCTAATCCCTTGAATCTATTTCTCAGTTCCACTGTGTAATCGTTAGGGATTTGATTTAGGCTATACCTGAATGGTCTAACGGTTTTCCCTACATTCTTCAAGTTATATCTGAATTTGGCAATAAGGAGTTCATGATCAGAGCCACAGTCAGCTGCTGGTCTTCTTTTTGCTGCAAAGAGCTTCTCCATCTTTGGCTGCAAAGACTGATTTAAATCAGTCAATTGAAAATCAATCTGATTTCGGTATTGACCATCTGGTGATATCCATGTGTAGAGTCTTCTCTTGTGTTGTTGGAAGAGGGTGTTTGATATCACCAGTGCATTCTCTTGGCAAAATCGATTAGCATTTGCCCTGCTTCATTCTGTACTCCAAGGCCAAATTTAACTGTTACTCCAGGTATTTCTTGACTCCCTACTTTTCCATTCCAGTCCCCTATAATGAAAATAACATTTTTGGGGGGGTTAGGGATAATAGTGTTGAAGGCAATGGCACCCCACTCCGGTACTCTTGCCTGGAGAATCCAAGGGACGGGGGAGCCTGGTGGGCTGCCATCTATGGGGTCACACAGAGTCGGACACGACTGAAGTGACTTAGCAGCAGGGATAATAGTTATCAAATATATTCAGCTATAAAATCTAGAATAACAGAGAAATATGGCTCTTTTCAGTGTACTAAATTCCATCTTTATGATAACAATATTTAGCTACAGGTTTTGTATGAAGAAGGCTTTCCTGGAGGTTCAGATGGTAAACAATCAGCTTGCAATGCAGGAGATGAGAATTTGATCCCTGGAGTGGGAAGATGCCCTGGAGAAGGGAAAGGCAACCCACTTCAGTATTCTTGCCTGTTGAATTCCTTGGACAGAGGAGCCAGGCAGGCTACTGTTTATGGGGTCACAAAGAGTCAGACACAACTGAGCAACTAAGACTTTTTTGGGGTATGAAGAATATGCCATGTAGAAGAAAATTGGACCAGGAAATTTAATTAAAATTATTATTAAAATAATATATAGTTCTACACATGCATGGATTCGTTACTTCATTTCAAAAACAATTATTGGCTGTATTCCAGGCTTATCTTAGGTAGAAATGATACATAAATGTGGAGGAACTCATAATCTAGAGTGTAAAATGGATATACAAATATTTGCTGTGAAATATGATAAACACATCATGATATGTATGTGTAAGGTATAATAATGGATAAGAAGGTTTGGTAATGAATTATTCAGAAGAGAGGTTAGGTAGATGAGGGAAGTTTCCATAGATTGACAAGAACATTTCAGGCATACCAAGCATCCAACACATTCATTCAGTGCATCTTAGTGAAATAAAACAGCAACATGACAGATAATAAGTCACAGCAATAAAATGAAAGGGCAGAGAAGAAGGAGAAGTAGAGATGCATGTAGAAAAGTAAGTAGTGTGTACAGTACAGTATTTCAGAAAATGAATGCTAATGGGCTTGAAATAATTTAAGCTAGTAAGTAATGTAATTATATTTAAGAAATGTATTAATTTAAAAATGATTTTTAACAGACTGCTATAGAAGTAAATGTTGACAGTCTGCTTTCCTGAGGGATTGGGCAGGCTGGCAATAACTGGTTAGTGGTCACTAGGTAGGAGTTAGGTCCCTTGTGGCCTGTAGTTGATGTTATCAAAAGATAAAACTGGTGAACTTGTGATTATTTATGTTTCACAAAGTAAATACTTGAGGAAGCACAATTTTATTAAACTTGTAAACTTCCAGTCCTTTTAGAATATGTGCAAAGAAAGGAATAAATACCTTTATCAAAATTCAAATTTTGACCCAAATAACTGCACATCTATGGCCTCTTCACAGCCCAGTTTCTCAAAGTACTGGCTGAAAACACTGTTCACTCTCTATTTACTACTTACTGTTTATCAATCTAACTTAAACCATTTTAACCATTGAAATCCTTCTTGGTGAGGGCATTTACTTGTGTAATTGGTAATTTTTAGTCCATTTCTCATTGGGGCACTCTATGGCATTTGAAACTCCCAAATTCTACCTTGGTGCTGGTGCTGTTATCTAATCTGGTTTCCCTGTTGTTACTCTAGATCTCATTCTCCTCACCGAATTATCATCTTCCACCTATTTCATAAATTCAGGTCTTCTTTAAGATACTTTCTTTGACCTCTCTCCTATGATCCATACTCAGAGTCAATACTTTACTAGATGTCAAACTTTTTCTGAAACCTGCCTGTAGAACTGATAACAGATTTTAGTGTGTTAACATAAATTTATCATAGCAGTTTTAATACTTGATGAAACTTACTTGCTTACTCATACTCTGATAAACTTTTAAGAGTGGAGACTTAAAACAATTAATCTATTTATTCCTTTCATTTAATATACAGTGCCTACTATAGAGACAATATTTATTACATATCTTGTGAAAGTGAAAGTGAAGTCACTCAGGCATGTCCAACTCTTCGCAACCTCATGGACTGTAGCCTACCAGGTTCCACCGCCCATTGGATTTTCCAGGCAACAATACTGGAGTGGGTTGCCATTTCCTTCTCCAGGAGATCCTCCCAACCCAGGGATTGAACCCTGGTCTCCCACATTGTAGACAGACGCTTTACCATCTGAGCCACCAGGATGTGCCATTACATACCAGAATTATGCTAAATGTAACAGTGTCAGACTTTATTTTTGGGGGGTTCCAAAATCACTGCAGATGGTGATTGCTGCCATTAAATTAAAAGACTCTTACTCCTTGGAAGGAAAGTTATGACCAACCTAGATAGCATATTGAAAAGCAGAGCTATTACTTTGCCAACAAAGGTCCGTCTAGTCAAGGCTATGGTTTTTCCAGTGGTCATGTATGGATGTGAGAGTTGGACTGTGAAGAAAGTTGAGCACCGAAGAACTGATGCTTTTGAACTGTAGCGTTGGAGAAGACTCTTGAGAGACCCTTGAGACTACAAGGAGATCCAACCAGTCCATTCTAAAGGAGATTGGTCCTGGGTGTTCTTTGGAAGGAATGATGCTGAAACTCCAGTACTTTGGCCACCTCATGTGAAGAGTTGACTCATTGGAAAAGACTCTGATGCTGGGAGGGATTGGGGACAGGAGGAGAAGGGGACGACAGAGGATGAGATGGCTGGATGGCATCACCAACTCGATAGACGTGAGTTTGAGTGAACTCCGGGAGTTGGTGATGGACAGGGAGGCCTGGCGTGCTGCAATTCATGGGGTCACAAAGAGTCAGACACGACTGAGTGACTGAACTGAACTGAACTGACTATCTACATTATCTTACTTATCATTACCATAACCCTGATACATGGATAGTATGATTCCCATTTTACATGTGAGGAAACTGCTATTTTAGGTATTACATAAAATTTTGAAGATCATATAGTTTGTAAGTAGCAAAACAATGTTAGCAGCAAGTCAATTTGATTCTAAAACCTAATTCTAAATGTTTTACTTATATTGTAAATTCTTAAACTAAATGGCAAATTGGTTACATCTTTTATGCCTAAGTTAATTTTCAGGATGAGGGGCCCTGGGAGTACTGATTTTGAGGCTAAATCTGAAAAAGTTCAACATCATCTATGAATAATATCCAGTGGGTAGTAGCAGTATATTTGTATCCATCACATGATTCTATACAGCCTTCATACTTAATGATTGCTGTTTAAATAATAAATGCATTTTATTATTTCTTATTCATGGATCTTAAAGTATTTTGCTGTAGAATACTATGGTTCATATTGATATTATTCCTAGTTCAGTTCAGTTCAGTTCAGTTCAGTCGCTCAGTCATGTCTGACTCTTTGTGACCCCATGAATTGCAGCACGCCAGGCCTCCCTGTCCATCACCAACTCCTGGAGTTCAGTCAAACTCACGTCCATCGAGTTGGTGATGCCATCTAGCCATCTCATCCTCTGTTGTCCCCTTCTCCTCCTGCCCCCAATCCCTCCCAGCATCAAAGTCTTTTCCAAGTTTCAGCCTCAGCATCAGTCTTTCCAGTGAACACCCAGGACTGATCGCCTTTAGAATAGACTGGTTGGATCTCCTTGCAGTCCAAGGGACTCTCAAGAGTCTTCTCCAACACCACAGTTCAAAAGCATCAATTCTTTGGCACTCAGCCTTCTTCACAGTCCAACTCTCACATCCATACATGACCACTGGAAAAACCATAGCAGAGAAAAATAAATACATATCCTTGCTTATGATTCTTTCCTGCTCCTCTCTTCCTCTTTTTCTGTGCTCTCTTCCAAGCCTATCTTTTCTCCTCCTCTCTTTCTCTGTCTCTCCACAAATTTCTATGAATCCTAGTTAAATTTCTAGACTTAAAGGAAATAAAAATATGCACTATTTCTAAATGGTTCATGACACCTTGATTTAATTGCCTTAGCCATTTAATGATGCACTGAGTTTTTCATCAAATTAATATTCCAGATACTGAATTATGTTACTGACAACATCAAAATTCAGTTAAGATTTTGGTTAATGATAATAGTAAAACAGCACATTTTCAATTCAGAACAACACTACTTAAGAAAATTATCAACTTCTAATCATTATTTGAAAGATGCAAGAGGGTTAAAGACAATGCCTTAACTATATATTAACTGTAAAATTAGAAATAACAACAATATATAGAAATTTCTTTTTATACTCCAAAATCAAAATTTAATATGTTTCACAAATTTTCCTATATATAACAGAAAGTTAGAACTTAGTAGTTTATATTTGATTAATCCTATAGCCAAGTTTAGGTGATGTCACTTATGCTATGTATTTGAAATGGAAGGTATAATAAGGAAGTAAAAAATACTTAGTTATTGATTTTGAAATTTTATATTGCTTTTAAAAAGGATTTATTTTGAAATAATTTTAAATTTACAGAAAATTTGCAAGAATAGAATAAAGAATTTCTGCATAGATTTTTCCAATTGTTTACTCTTTAACCATGTTTATTTTGTTTCCTCTCTCTCCTTGGCCTCTATATGTATGCATTTAATCATAGTTATGTATACATGTATGTGCATATACATAGATTATGTATTATATATATACATTATATATACTTATATTTTATACTATATATAATATATCCATATTTTCTTTTGAATCATTTGATAGAGATAGTATGGTCCCATACTTTGGAGTGTATTTTCTAAAGAGATATTAGTCATTAATATATTTAATACAACAGCTATCCTGATGCTGACTGAATTACAATCATTAAAATTAGAAAATTTAACAGAGTACAATATTATTCCATAATATATAGTACGTATTCAAATTTTGAAATTGTCTCAGTAATTTCCTTTGTTGTGATGTTTCTTCTGATTGAACAGCTAATCCAGGGTCACACATCTTACTTTCATCTCCTGTATTTTAGGAGAGTTCCCTTGTCCCTTTTGTATTTCAAAACATTGATTTTACTTTTATCTTGCAGGTTAGTTATTTTGTAGAATAAGCCTCTATTTGTACTTGTCTGATGTTTCCTCTTGATTAGATCATGTTATAGACGTGGCTCAGACGGTAAAAGCGTCTGCCTACAATGCAAGAGACCCGGGAAGATCCCCTGGAGAAGGAAATGGCAACCCACTCCAGTACTCTTGCCTGGAAAATCCCATGGACAGAGAGGCCTGACAGGCTACAGTCCATGGGGTTGCAAAGAGTCGGACACAACGGAGCGACTTCACTTTCATTTTCACTCACTGCAAAAGTGATGTGTCCTCAGTAAACCATATTAGAAGACACATGATTTTAGTTATTCCATTATAAATGATGTTATCTTTACTTACTTTGTCAAAATGGTATCTGATAAGTTTCTCCTATGTAAGTATGCATTTTACACTTTATTATCAGCGAATTATTTGTGAAGACATACTTTGAAGTTAATTTCTTAGAAGTGTAGACACCAATGATCATGTTAATGTAAAATAATATAAATAGTGGAAAGAATGTGAACTGAGTCTCCTCTAATACTCATAATTCCAATAAAGTCAACTCCCTGAGTTCTTTGTATCTTTTCTGTCCCTCATTCTTTGACATTTCTTTACAAAATACGGGTGGAAGTAGTAATTCTCTCACTGAAAAAATATCTGATGGTCTTCAACATCAGGATAGTTGTTGTATTAAATATATCAGTGATTTCTTAGAGTGTTTCTGAGCATCCACAAACTAACCTCAACTTCCTTTCAGTTTTACCTTCTACCACATGCTTCTGAAACAGTCCATAGGTCTTTGGCTGGTGCTCTGGGATGTGCTTGTGTGATTAGTCACTCAGCCGTGTGTTCAACTCTTTATGACTCCATGGATTTTGACCCCATGGGTTTTTGACCCCATGGACTATAGCCTCCCAGAGCCTCTGCCTGTGGGAGTTTTCAGGCTAGACTACTGGAGTGGGTTGCCATTTCTCCTCCAGGAGACCCAACAAAGGGACTGAACCAGCGTCTCCAGTGCTTTCTGCCTGCTCTGGGATATTCAGTGGTAAATACTTCTCTTCATTCGCATAGGGTGTTCCTTGAGTTTGAAATACCCTTTATTTTTCCTCTATTTAGGAAAATCCAGCCATAAAAGGAAGTTTAAATGATATATTTTCTTTGAAGCCTTAGTAATTATTACTAATGGGCTCTTTTTATTTGATTGCTTTTATAACATTTTATTCAGATTCTCTGTTTCTAAATTCAGAATCTTTTCTTTTTTTAATTTTTTAAATTATGAAAGTATGTTAACATATTTATGGAAGGCTTGGAAAATACAGAACAAAGTTACATTCTACATATTTCAATTTTTTTAAGTAGATAAATTAAGATTTTTAATTGCAGTTTCAATAGCAAACTCTCAAAACATAATACAACGAATAGACAGAAGAGTAGAAAGATAAAGCAGACTGGAAGAGGACTATGAATCAATGCAACACAATTAAGATTTATACAATTTTCACAATGGTAAGATACAGATTCTACTCAAGTTCCCATAGACTATAAACCAGGAGACACTGGAACATAACTAGGGACATAAAACAAGGTGCAAAAAATTTCATGGTTTGAAGGTATTGAAATCATACAGAGTCTATTCTCTTACCACTGTGGAATTATGTTAGCAATAAATATCAAAAGATATTTGAAAATAACCCACATATTTTCAAGTGCAATGTGACATTTACAAAGAGAGCTCTTTGACTTAGCCCCTGATAGGTTCAATAAAGTTAACAGACTGAAAAAAAACAGAGTGTTTGCAGAGAAGAAAGCAATTAAATGAGAAATTACTATCAAAATGAGAAATAAATAACAAAGACATTTTCAAAACCCTCTGTATTTGGAAATTAAATGTCCATTTTAAAATAATGGATGTATCTAAGAAGCCATACAAGGAAAATTAGAAAATGTTTATAATAGAATAAAAATGAAAAGAGAATTTATCAGAATTTGTTGCATGTAGCTGAAGCTAAATACATGTGGAATCTTGAATAAGGTATAAAAGCAAATAAAGGACACCAGCATAAAATTTTGTGAAATTTGAATAAAATCTGTACTTCAGTTAAAAATACTGTATCATATGTTAACTTCTTGTTGCTGTTTTTTACAACATAGCATTTCTTCATACTCTCAGAATTGGATTAGATGTTTCAAGCCTCATTCAAAAATTTTTTTAAATCACTAAAATAATAAGTTTTCTAGACTTCTAGAAGTAATATTAGATGCCAGAATAAATAGAACTATATCAGAGTTTTAAGGGACTATAAATTAGAAATTTAGTATTGTATTCATACTTATTTAAACAAGTGAAGCCAAAGTATCATAAATTTTTTAGCTAAGCAAAAATTCATGTTTTCTAAAATATATATTATACATACTATACATGTTATACAGAAACTTTTCTACTACACATAGTTAAAGCTTAAAAATAAAGAACAACAACAAAAAAGAGATGAAGAGACTGGAAAACATAAACTAAATGAAATGGGAACACTGAATATGAAATAGAAAGAGTGAAACAAACTAGATAAAAATAAAAGATCATCACATAGTCCAGTTGGTTTTTGAACATGCTTGCTCATTAGACTCATGTCTGGAGCTTTGGAGAAAGAAAACAATACCTGGGCATTTGTATTTTGCAAAAAATTCCAGGATAATTCTAACGTGCAAATGGATTTTAAACAGTGATTACACGTTTTTCTATTAAATGGTAGTTTTAGTGATATAGAAATTCAATTATTTTCTGTTGAGCAATTGTGATACAATGGTATAAAAAAGAATAATAGTTAAACAATCACAATAGTAAAAGATATTTATCAGTTTTCACTATCAATATTCAGACAAAAATGAAAAAAAAAAGTTAAATACAATTGCAAGCCATAATGGAAATGTGATTAACCTAACAATATAAAATAATTATACACAATTTGGGGTTTAGTAGAGTTATATGGTAAGTTATATGGTAAGTTATATGGCACGTTTTCATCTACCCAGCCAGTCTATGTCTTTTGGTTGGTGCATTTAAATCATTTAAGATAATTATATGTATGATTCTTTACCATATGCTAATTGTTTGATATAGATCTTTCCCTGGTATTTCCTAATTAAAGAAGTTCCTTTAGTGTTTGCTGGTGTAAAGCTGGTTTACCAGTGTAAAGCTGGTTTGGTGGCTCTGAATTTTCTTAACTTGCACTTGTCTTTTGATTTATTCATTAGAATCTTCACAACAGAGGGAGAACTTCTTTGGTATTATTGTTCTCCAGTTTGTGGGTTTCCCACCCACTGGGTATGGGATTTGATTTTTTCATGTATGCACCCCACCTACCATCTCACTGCAGCTTCTCCTTTGTCTTAGGGCATGATGTATGTTTCTTGGTGGGTTCCAGTATCCTCCTGCTGATGGTTGTCCACAAGCTAGTTATGAATTTGGTGTTCTTGAAGAAGGAGATGAGCACACATTCTTCTACTCTGACATCTTTAGCCCATGAGCTAAATTCAGATTCTTAATAGCATTTATTGCAGTATCTTTATTTACATGTGTCTGTTGCCTTCTCCTCTTGATTGTAAATTCATTGAAAGAGAGCAGAAACTGTGTCATTCATTTTTGTGTTACTTGTGTATTATGGGTTGAATTCTGTCCTCCCTGATCTCCACTTTTCATACTGTTCATGGAGTTCTCAAGGCAAGAATACTGAAGTGGTTTGCCATTCTCTTCTCCAGTGAACTAAAATGGACTGGAATGGGCAAATTTAATTCAGATGACCATTATATCCACTACTGTGGGCAAGAATCCCTTAGAAGAATCCCTTCATAGTTAAAAATAAGAGTCCAAAATGCAGTACTTGGGGGTGCAGTCTCAAAACTGACAGAATGATCTCCTTTTGTTTCCAAGGCAAACCATTCAATATCACAGTAATCCAAATCTATGCTCCAAACACTACTGCTGAAGAAGCTAAAGTTGAATGGTTCTATGTTGACCTACAAGACCTTCTAGAACTAACACCAAAACAAGATGTCCTTTTCATCATGCTGCTAAGTTGCTTCAGTCGTGTCCGACTCTGTGCGACCCCATAGATGGCAGTCCACCAGGCCTCCCTGTCCCTGGGATTCTCCAGGCAAGAACACTGGAGTGGGTCGCCATTTCCTTCTCCAGTACATTAAACTGAAAAGTGAAAGTGAAGTCACTCAGTCGTGTCCGATTTTTCGCGACCCCATTGACTGCAGCCCACCAGGCTCCTCCGTCCATGGGATTTTCCAGGCAAGAGTACTGGAGTGGGGTGCCATCGCCTTCTCCGCCTTTTCATCATAGTGGACTGGAATGCAAAAGTAGGAGGGCAAGAGATACCTGGAGCAACAGGCAGGTTTGGCCTTGGAGTACAAAATGAAGGAGGGCAAAGGTTAACAGAGTTTTGCCAAAACACACTGGGCATAGAAAACACTCTCTTCCAGCAATGCAAGAGAAGACTTTACACATGGACATCACCAGATGGTCAGTACCAAAATCAGACTGATTATATTCTTTGCAGTTGAAGAAGGAGAAGCTTTATACAGTGAGCAAAAACAAGACCGGGAGCTGACTGTGGCTCAGATCATTAATGCCTTGTTGCAAAACTCAGACTTAAACTGAAGAAAGTATGGAAAATCACTAACCATTCAGGTATGACCTAAATCAAATCCCTTTTGATTATATAGTGAAGGTGATAAATAGATTCAAAGGATTATATCTACAGAATGCCTGAAGAACTATGAGCATGGCATAACTATGAACAACATGACATTGTACAGTGGGCAGTGGTCGAGACCATGCCCAAGAAAAGGAAATGCAAAAAAGCACAGTGGTTGTCTGAGGAGGCCTTACAAATAGTTGCGAATAGAAGAGAAGCTAAAGGTGAAGGAGAAAAGGAAAGATATACCCATCTGAATTCAGAATTCCAAGATAGCAAGGAGACATAAGAGAGCCTTCCTTAGTGATCAATGCGAAGAAATAGAGGAAAACAATACAATGGGAAAGACTAGAGATCTCTTCAAGAAAATTAGATACCAAGGGAACATTTCATGCAAAGATAGGAACATTAAAGGACAAAAATAGTATGGACCTAGCAGAAGATATTAAGAAGAGGTTCTAGAGATTTTTGTTCAGGTATCAGAAAGTCCTACTTACTATTTAGTTATTTCATATAGTGTACAAGAATTATATTACTGAAGATACCTATTGACAAACTAGATAGCTATGGAGGATTGATTTCATTCAATGACAATGTAACTAAGTTAAGAGATAAGATGTCAAATAATCCATACTCTCTCAGATTTATTTATTTATTTTTCTACTGTTCAATCAGTAATTTTGAGTCCTACCATTAAAATCAGCTCCCTAGTGAAAGTCATTCTCTCAAAAAGCTCTAGTTGCAAATACGTGTTTTTGAAGACTGACACATTCATGTTTTAGCATGTGATGTTGCTCAGTCATATCCGACTCTTTGTGACCCATGGACTGTAGCCTACCAAACTCCTCCATCCATGGGATTTTCCAGGCAAAAATAGAGGAGTGGGTTGCCATTTCCTTCTCCAGGAGATCTTCCCAACCCAGGGATTGAACCCAGGTCTCCTGCATTGTAGGCAGATGTTTTACCATCTGAGCCACCAGGGAAGTTTTAGCATAGATAGGTATAATCACTGGCAAGAGCTGTGAAAATGGAAACAGCAAAACATAGACCAAATCTGTTAGGGGATCATAGGAAGAAGTTCAGGTCCCAGGATTCTGTCACAAGTATCACATTATGGTGATGCTCAAGCCTGTTGAGTCACAGCCCTTAGGGAATCTAGGGACCACAATTTAGATAAAAATGAGGGGAATACCCAAAAGACAATACAGCACACTTCACAACTTTGTTTAGGTTTGACTGTAAATCCACATCAAGTTCCAATGACTCCCATAAAAGCAGCTAAATGAACTTAAGAAAAAGTTCTTTTGTTTTTTGTTTTTAAAGAAAGGAAGTTGAAAGCATTGAAGCAGATAGGTACATTCTTATTTTATAGTGCATTACAAAGAGGTGATGATTTTTACATTGTCTAGGTCAAGATTTTTCTACTTTATACTGATATTTGTTTCTAGCTTCCCTCAATATAAAACATTTTCTAGTTCACATTATGAGACATTTTCATTATTTCTGAGATTACTTTAGTTTTCTAATGCATTAAAATTTATCATGCATTTAGTTGCCTTGTTGTTGTTGTTCAGTAAGTCATGTTTGACCTTTAGTGACCCCATGAACTGTATCCTGCCAGGCTGTCCATGAGAATTCCCAGGCAAGAACACTGGAATGGATTACCATTTCCTTTTCCAGGGGATCTTCCCACCCCAGGGATTGAACCTGAGTCTCCTGCTTGGCAGGCAGATTCTTTACCACTGCACTACCTGGGAAGCCCCTATTTAGTGGCTTAGACAAGCAATTATTTATTGTGTCAGAAGTCCAGGCATGGTGTGGCTGAATTTTCTACTCAGATTGAAAAAAGGTTTCGATTGTACTCCTTTCTAGAGACTCTGAGTAAGAATCCACTCCAAGCTCATTCAAGTTGACGGCGCAGTTCAGTTCCTTGTGGTTGTAGAATGGCAGTTGAAGGCAACCTTTGGCTATTTCCTTTGGCTATGGTCAGGGGTGGCCTTCAGGTCTTAGAATCACCCACATTCATCGCCAGAGGCCCTCTAAATCTACATGCCCAGAAATGGTGAATCTCTGTAGGACCAAATCTGTCTTACATTTGACTCTTTCTTCAGGAATAGCACAGTCACTTTTTAGGACTCAAAACCTTAAAAGAGTACCTGGTGGGCATGTCCACCAGATCTCTCATCCTCAGAGTCGACTGTGCCATATTAGTATCTAATCACAGGAGTGACTTTCCCATCAAATGTTCAAGCCCTGGGGATTATACAGAGCTTGTACATCCCAGAGGCAGGAATCTTGAGGGCCATATCTTAGATCTTTCTGCCTGCTAAAGAGTGCTAATAGACAATTAATTTTTGTTATTGGTAGTGACACATGGTGAAATTGCATTCTTTTCAGTTTTCACATGACATTTTCCTAACTCACACCCTCATTTTCTCTCCTTCAAACTCTTATAGTAGTTTCTCATTAGCCGTCTCTGCTTCTTGTATTTCTGCCACCTAACTGTGACATTACCTTCAAGCACAATTATGACCACTGAAACTCCATTACTCAAAATCTTTTACTGTCTCCCTAGTGCCTCTTAAACAAGACTAAGTTTATTTGTATAAAACATCCATCATAATCTGCATCAAAACTATCTTTCTGGAATTACCTTTCTCCACACTCTCATTAATTATGGGCTCCAACCAAATTAATTTCTTGATCTTTTGAACATTTTCCTGCTTATGCACCTTGTATATAATTTTGTTTCTATCTGGAGGTCCTTTTCTCTCATTTTCCCACAACAAAATTCTATCCATGCTTTCAAACTTTTTGAGAGCAACTTCTCATGAAGCATTTTGTAACTGCTCTCAGAAATCCTATACTGTACCAAATTTTGGCACTATTCACCTAAATAGAAAGTTATAAACAGTATTCATTTTCAAATTTTATGGTCTCTGCTACAACTTTAAGTCCTTTGAGGATAAGTAGTGTGTTCTGTATACATTTGTATTCTACTTAGTACCATGCATAGTTAGTAATGAATAATAGCTACTGAATAATTATTTAAAAGTTGTCACTATATTCCTGACTACCTAATAAGTTTTCTTTCCCAACCCAATTGATTATGAGGAATTAATCCTGTTGATTGGTTGTTTTTATTAAAAATGATTATGATTAAAGTAAATTATGAAGACTATTTCCAGTTAATCAGTTTCTTTGTTACTTAATTTAGCCTTCTAACCTTGCTTGAAAATAATGTCTTTATATTGAAGTCTTAATGAAGTTATTCATACTTAATACCCAATTAGACTGTACTTTATGCAATAAATTTTGTTTTGTGTCTAGCTTAAAAAGGCAGATTCTTGGGCTGATAAATATTAAACTTTTATGTAAGAATGTCCCTTACTCCTGGACATACTTCATAAATCTAGATTTTTATTATATTAATACCAGAATTCTCTATATTACTGTGACTTGTAATAGATTGATGAATCTTACAAAGATAAACACATTAAAGACAATAATGTTAAAAGACTGTAACGAAATAATGCTGATTGAAAGTTTCAATTGTTTTCCATGCTAGTGGAAAATACTCTATAATATGTAAATAAAGTTAACAGATAATCAGAAACATCATTTGGCTTAGAAGATTGCAATTGCTTTCAGAATTAAATCTCTTTTTATTAACAATGTTTTCTATACTGGAGAAAGTATTACTTTCAGGATGGCAAATATGGCTATAAAAACTAAGAAGAAAAGATCTAGATATTATAAAACTCAGAAACTCAATTTTAAACTAGTAAATAAAAAAGATTTGACTCCCTGTATTAAGATTGGTAGGATTTAAAAAAATAGTTTTTAATTAGAATGGATAAATATTGCTCAGGGATCAAAATATATACTGATCTGACATCAGTTACTGACATTAATTTCTAACCTTATACCTGACAGACATTACTAATCAATCATATTAGTATTCCATTCTAAGTATGACTTAGAAGAATTGCAACAAGAGGTGAAGCCTAGATTTTCTCTGTAAGAGATTTCTTTTAAAATGATACCAACAAATCTTAAAAATCAAGGAGGCAGGGAAAATTCTCTTATAAAGTATCTAGACAAAGCTGTCTTAACAAAATCTTTCATATATTGGGTTAACCAGAAAGTTCATTTGGGTTTTTCTGTAGCGTCCTCCAAAATACATATCATGTTTTCATCTTTTCTTTACTTTTATCTGACTAATTCTTTACTGTTCACCTTTCCCAGGTATAGTGATATAAGCTGAGCTGGTAAACATAGTTTATTAAAAAATTGACAGTGCTGAGTATACTTGCATACATCATGCTGTCTGTGTTACTAAGATGGCAAGACACTGAGATGGTTTTGTTTGTTTGCTTAAATTTCATATATGGCAGGAAGAATCTTTGAGATGATTTATCCTGAAAACTCATTTTACCAAATGCTGAAACTGGAGCTACAAGTGCCAGCATTCTGAAATTGATAGTAAAAGGAAGAAATGAAAATAAGATACACATTTTTAGGCCCAAGGAATTAATCTGGCTTGGATTTGCTTACAGTTTTGTATCCAAGGATAATCATTGGGTTCATTGGCCCAGAAATTAGTGAAGAGGAAAACATCTTATCTCTTTAAAAAGACCTACTTAACTACTCAGAATTAAAATTCTGTTCTCTCTCAACAACTCAATAAATCTTATTCTTCTCAATTTACTTCATTGTTATTATCCAAATCATAGAAGCACAAAACAAAGCTTTTTCTGGACTGCGTTGGCTTTGGTATTTAATCCTACTTTATTGTTTCTTCAGCCATGAGTTTTTATATAATCCACATTGAATTGTGGTAAAAATCTTCTGATTAGTCCTTGTACCTGGTGTTTCATTATTCTTTCCAAATTGATTCCTATTAACTTCATTCAGTCCAGTTCAGTTGCTTTGAACTGAACATGTCCGACTCTTTGCAACTCTATGGGCAGCAGCATGCCAGGCTTCCCTCTCATTCATCGTCTCCCAGAGCTTGCTCAAACTCATGTCCACTGAGTCAGTGATGCCATCCAACCATCTCATCCTCTGTCGTCCCCTTCTTCTCCTGCCTTCAATCTTTCCCAGCAACAGCAACAGGGTCTTTTCAAATGAGTCAGTTCTTCTCATCAGGTGGCCAAAGTATTAGAATTTCAGGTTCAGCATCAGTCCTTCCAATGAATATTCAGGACTGATTTCCTTTAGGATGGACTGGCTGGAACTCCTTGCAGTCCAAGGGACTCTCAAGAGTCTTCTCCAACACCACATTTCAAAAGGATCAATTCTTCAGCGCTCAGCTTTCTTTATGGTTCAACTCTCACATCCACACATAACTACTGGAAAAAACATAGCTTTGACTTATGGACCTTTGTTGGCAAAGTAATGTTTCTGCTTTTAAATATGCTGTCTAGGTTAGTCATAGCTTTTTTTCCAAGGAGCAAGTATCTTTTAATTTCATGGCTGCAGTCACCATCTGCAGTAATTTTGGAGCTCAAGAAAATAGTCTCTCACTGTTTCCATTGTTTCCGCATCTATTTGCCATGAAGTGATGGGATTGGATGCCATGATCTTAGTTTTCTGAATGTTGAATTTTAAGTCAACTTTTTCACTCTCCTCTTTCACTTTCATCAAGAGGCTCATTAGTTCTTAACTTTCTGCTATAAGTGTGGTGTCATCTGCATATCTGAGGTTGCAATTTTGATTCCAGCTTGTGATTAATCCAGCCCAGCATTTCACATGATGTACTCTGCACAGAAGTTAAATAAGCAGGGTGACAATATACAGCCTTGACATACTCCTTTCCCAGTTTGGAACCAGTCCATTGTTCCATGAGTGGTTCTAACTCTTGTTTCTTGATTTGCATACAGATTTCTCAGGAGACAGGTCAGGTGGTCTGGTATTCCCATCTCTTTAAGAATTTTCCGCAGTTTGTTGTGATCCACATAGTCAAAGTCTTTGGTATAGTCAACAAAGCAGAAGAAGATGTTTTCCTGGAACTTTATGATCCAACAAATGTTGGCAATTTGATCTCTGTTTCCTCTGCCTTTTGTAAATCCATCTTGAACAACTGGAAATTCTCAGTTCACATACTGTTGAAGTCTCACTTGGAGAATTTTGAGCATTACTTTGCTAGCATGGGAGATGAGTGCAATTGTGTGGTAGTTTGAACATTCTTTGGCATTGCTTTTCTTTGGGATTGGAATATAAATGGACCTTTTCCAGTCCTGTGGACACTGCTGAGTTTTCCAAATTTGCTGGCATATTGAGTGCAGCACTTTAACAGCATCATCTATCAGGATTTGAAATAGTTCAGCTGGAATTTCATCATCTCCACTAGCTTTGATTGTAGTGATGCTTCCTATGGCCCACTTGACTTTGCATTCCAGGATGTCTGGCTCTAGGTGCATGATCACACCATCATGGTTATCTGGGTCATGAAGATCTTTTTTGTATAACTCTGTGTTCTTGTCACCTCTTCTTAATATTTCTGCTTCTGTTAGGTCCATACCATTTCTGTCCTTTATTGTACCCATCTAAATGGCAACCCACTCTAGTACTCATGCCTGGAAAATTTCATGGACTGAGGAGCCTGGTAGGCTAACAGTCCATAGGGTCGCAAAGAGTCAGACACAACTGAGAGACTGCACTTCATTAGCATGAAATATTCCCTTGGTATCTCTAATTTTCTTGAAGAGATCTCTAGTCTTTCCTATTCTATTGTTTTCTTCTATTTCTTTACATTGATTACTGAGGAAGGCTTTCTTATCTTTCCTTGGTATTTTTTGGCACTCTGCATTCAGATGGGAATATCTTTCCTTTTCTCTTTGCCTAATTTTAATTCTCTTTGTCTGATTTTAAACACAACTATCATTTAAGCCATTTCCCATTCTTTATTGAAAAAATTCAAATTTTCTCTATATAGCTAGATTCTAGCCCTCCATAATCTGATTTTTATCTTCTTCTCTCCCTATCTCTCAAAATAAAATATTTCCTACTCTGGACTAATCTCATTCTCTTCAGAAGTGCTATGCTTATTATCAAATTCTTACTCTCTACTTGGAATGTTTGTGTTGGTTCCTCAAATTCCACTCTTCATTCAGGTAACAGTTTACAACTCCATGGATTCTTCATTCAAGGACAATAATCTTCATTCTCTGAAATCTAGGAAAATGTGTGTTTGTGTATGTGATTCTTTCTATTATGGAGCAAAGCATTATATTAAAGTGTAGGCTTTGGAAATGTGAAGATATAGATTGGAATCCTGGCTTCAGTACTAAACAAACTGTGTGGATCTGTACTCTGAGGCAGTTTGCTCACCTGTAAATTGGAGATAACAACACTTACCTCTAGTCTTTGTTTTCAGAATTAAATCAGGTGAGTGTCGCTTATCTACCACAGTGTGAGCCATAGAAAGCTTGCTTAAATGGTAGCTCCCAATTCTCTCCCATTTACATTAATACTCTGTTGAATTTTGTACTGTATTTTATTTCTCTAACCAGTAGGGTATTACTTCCATGATATGGACTCTATCTTTTGTGTCTCTGCTTAGGTCTATGATTTCTCATAGTGGAAAGAATATTAAATTTCTAAATTGCTATAATTTAGTATTATTTCTTATGTATCTGTAAACACTTGATCTTGTCAGAAACCGTAACTATTTCTTCATCTGTAAGATGGAAACAAAAACACCTCTTGGGCTATTAAAAGAAAGAATTAAGAAATGCAACATTTACAAACAGCCTTCAAAATTATATATTTGTATAAAAGTTAAAGTCTCATATTTGTAGTTAACAATATTTTAATAGTTAATAATAACAGAAAATAATATTTAAAATATTCCAGAAAGAAGAAGGAATGTAATGTTCAAGATTATATTGTTACTTTTGGGGGTCAAATGAATGATGCATAAGGAAAATATCAGGGCCTAAGTGTTTAGCTAGATGAGTCTCACATAACATGGCAGCTCCATGCAAATATTTCATAATTGTAGTAATCTCAAAAAATGCTAAATTAATTTCAGTTTGAAGCCATAAGGCAATGCCCATAAATATCAAGTCTTTATACAGAGTACATAGTGAAGCAATTCTCTACTCTTCTTCCTTTAACTCCAGTATAATGACTGATACCCTTCTTTTTGGATAATCCTCTACTGCTATAAGTCTATGTTAAGAAATTTTTCAGAAATGATAAATGCTTTTTTGATTAATTGCATTTTCCTGTTACATCTTGAACCCAGTGTTGACTGTCATATAGCATGTACAGAAAATAAAGGAATATCACATATGGTCCGGGCCAATGTTCTGATTTCTAATGTAATGGTGAAGACAGAGAAACCTAAAACTTTTATATTTTTGAATAAGATAACAACACTTAAGATTATATGGACGTTCTACCCTTCCCAAATGTTCTATGCATTCTTACTATGTGCCGTAAATTAAGTGATGAACCACAGAGTTCTTAGCCACATGGCACTGTTATTCCAGTTGGGGAAATACAAAATAATCAATTGAATTAATAAATAGAAAATACTATGTCAAATATTCTTAAAAAAAAAAAAAAAGTAAGGGAAATAGTGCAAAAGTTCTGCGAGCAAGAGTTTGGGTGTTCTTTTAGACTGGGCTCTTAGGGAAGCCCTCCTAAAGAAGGTGACATTTGAAATCCATTCATAGTGAAGTGAGGGAACCAGCCAGGCAAGATCTGGGAAAAGAGCAATGAAAGTAAACGGGATCAGAAACTTCTAAGACCCCAAGTTAGATTTTGGCATTTTTCAAAGAACATGTTATATTGATTAAATTCTTTCTTCTTGAAAACCGTAACTATTTCATACTGTGAACCTGACTGCTTTCTTCACCGAGAGTGTGGTAATAGAAGATTTGATTCAGGATATATTTTGAGTTCAGCCAAAAGTCAGATGAGCTGTGTCTGAGGAGTGGGGGAAAGAGAGAAGATGAGGATTAATTGTGGGTTTTCAGTCCTAGCAACTAGGTGAATGGTAGCATCATTTACTAGATGTTGGAACTAAGTAAGGAGGTTCTCTTTGTGGTTAAAATGCTTCTTTAATCCAAACAGATGTGGACTACACCAGCAAACCATATGACTCTGAGTCTGGGATTCACTAATGGTTTTGGGAGACTCTTAAATCTCTAATCTTTTAAGAATAAATAAGCTTAACAGAGAATATTTCATCTGATTTTTCAGTAAAATTTTATGGATGATGTCCTATGCCAATTTAGCAACAAGAAGAAACTGAATTAGAGGAGTGAACTATTGAAGAAAACTAGCTTTAAAGAATTGCACTCGAAAAAGTATCACTGGAAATAAATTCAAAGCTTCTAAAAAACACTTTTTTTAAAGAAATAATTTCCTCTACTGGGGCACATCCAATCCTGCATTTATGTTGTACCTGCCTTTGTAAGTAAATTGCAGAATATCATTTTGACTGCCTCACATTCTCTAATTTCTTGAATTTTGTACTAGTTACTATACTAGTTTTGTACAATAACTAGTTTTGTACTAGTTATTAGCTTTCAAAAAGAAATAGAATGGCCAGTGTATCAGTAAAGGTTCAGCTGAAAACAATAAAACCACTTTATTCCATTTAAGAAAAAAAGAGATTTAATGCAGGCAATTGGATACTTACACAACTGTTGAAAGGGATGGAGGTATGGGCTCTAGGCTGAGTTCATAAAAATTATTTCCAGAAAAGCATTGCAACAACAATAAAAACCCAGATGTATAGTAAGTATTCCTATGGTACAGAGATCATTCTACATTTTCTCATATATTAGCTAATTTAATCATCTAGGTCCTGACCTAGCATAAATAAGTGGTTATTTCTGCCCAAGATCAAGAACCCATAGGAATTAGGAATTAGCTGCTTAAATTGCTGGGTCTGGGACCACATTGTTTCAATCCCATCCACAATTCATAAAAACAAAGTATAGACACTGGGGCATGTGATCCTGAAGCCAATAGAAACCCAGAAACGGCAGAAGTTGAACCTGACTGTTGCTGTTGTTCAGGAACATAGGTATGCATGTGGGAAAGAGTCCATGTAAACAAGGATCTGCATTATCTTTCATATTAAAACTTGCAAAAACATCAAGAAATTATAGGTATGCAAAATCAAGTAAATTGATACAAACAATGTAAAGGTTATAAGTATAGTCCCTTCTGCAGTTTTAATCTTAAAAAGGACATGAGTTCCATGTCCTTCAAGCTAAACTTGAAAGTTTAGATCTGGCTCTTGCACTTACCTGGTTTGTAATTTTAAATGTTACTTCTTCTTTTGTTTTAGCCTAAGTATCCTCAATCATTGAAGGAAAATAACACAAGTCACCTCCCCAGATTATGAGAAGCCATAACATGTGCTGGACAAATACGTTTAGAAAATAGGGAATAATGAGTTAGAATGGGCCAGCTTGGATTTCAAACCCCTGCTTCAACAGTTGTGAGCTCTATGACCTTGGGCAGGTCATTAAAACTCTCTAAACCTCTGTTTTCCCACTTGTCAAAAGGAAAACTAAAAGCAGAAATTTCACTGGGTTCTTGAAAATTAAATGAAACAGTGTAATAGATGTGCTGGATTTTACGACTTCCATGTATAAGGTACTCACTAAATATTAATTATCAATAGACGCCAATAAAGATACACAGACTTTTGTTTCTTCAATGGAGTTGCAATGTTTATAACCATGAAGGATATGAAAAAAATACTTGTTCAAATCAGCACTGGGTTCCTGAATCATGACTCTGTATAATTTGTTTTTCTTTTCTTGGTATGCTTGTATTGGACTTAAATTAAATTTACTTGTTTCAGTAATTATTTGTTAAGAACCAGTAGAAAAAATTGAAATGTTGGCATTGGCAGCATTATTTATATTGAAGAGACTTAACTATGAAGAGATAAAGAAAATGTAGTTCTTTAGGCAGGAGATAGAAGAGAAATACAAGAATGAGGAACTGTCACTCCATGAACAAATTTCCTTGGTGTTTGGTTTCTAACAGCAGAAGCCATAAGGGAGGATCTTTTTTGAAATTATGTTGCTAATTAGGCCAGAACAGTCTCAGAAGCTTGCCTTCAGCCTCCCTAATTCAGCGCCTATTTGGAATGCTGAACAGCATTTTCATGGTTTACCCATCTTGTGGCAGCAAAGACGCGCCCTCAAGAGCATTAGATAATTCTCTAGTCTCAACAATACCTAATTCAAAACTTCTAAATAATTTGTATATTTCCACCATTGGGAAGAAGGAAAATAAATAGAAGTACTGCTAAATTTGTTAGGCCTCAAATATCTCTTAAGATTTTAGCATTTCTTAGACTCTTGGAACGGTTAACCTAACACACACACACACACACACACACACACACACACACACTCCAACATTAGATTGCTGCTGCTAAGTCACTTCAGTCATGTCCGACTCTGTCCAACTCCATAGACGGCTCCCCCGTCCCTGGGATTCTCCAGGCAAGAACACTAGAATGGGTTGCCATTTCCTTCTCCAATGCATGAAAGTGAAAAGTGAAAGGGAATTCACTCAGTCGTGTCCGACTCTTCGCGGCCCCATGGACCGCAGCCCACCAGGCTCCGCCATCCATGGGATTTTCCAGGCAAGAGTACTGGAGTGGGGTGCCATCGCCTTCTCCAAACATTAGATTAAGTGAAGTTAATATCCATGGAGTCAAATTTTGACTCATTACTGCAGACAAGGTGTTAGTATTACATGGAAGTTGGCCTTCTGCTATTTATACTCTTTTAAAAAATAAAAATAAAACAACATAGTAGATGTGTTAGATAATGGTGTGTATCAAATCTTAGGGAATATTATCAATATAGTATTAATGTCATTTAGTTATTTATACTGGTAAATTCTATCAACAGTTGAAAGGTTCTTAGTCAATCTGTTAATATTGCCTCCATGATTTCATTTTCATACATGTACTTAGAAGCTATGAAAGCCTGGACTAAGAAATCTAAATAAGTTCAAAGTATTGGGGCAGCTAATTCAATCTCAGAAGTCCTTAAATTGTTCATTAATGCTGTAGCCAGAAACTAGAATGTTTAATGTATCACTTTTTATGGGAAATAAACTTCCCTCTCTGTGGAACTGTAAAGTGGATAATACTGATGAATTGCCTTAAACGACAATAAAGTTATTCCGGATAAGTTATGGTGAGTAAAATTTTCCTCTCTATTCTTGTCTTCCTCTTTTCACGTAAGAGAGAAAGGATAATAGGCTCAAAATAAGTGAACTGACATTCAATCTCCTGGGGGGAAAAATCAGTAGTTTTATTCCCATTCCCTTATTCTAGACTAGAAACAAACCTGCCATTTACCCTTGAAAATGGATGAGAAAGGGCTTGTTGGTTGGGAAATTCCAGCTATTTGTGGGATTTTTGAACATTTTTCATGTTAATGTGTGAGAGGGATTTATAGTTTAAGACAAACTTCCTGACTGCACAAGGATAATAGAGAATCCATGTACTGTCTATGGATGTTTCTAATTTAAGGTTAGATCTATAGAGTGAAACCTATTAGCACAAGGTGGTCTTTTCCATCTTACAAAAGATAATAAACTAAATTATTGTGAACTCCTTTTGCTTGAAATTTAACCTATGACTTTATGACCTTTTTTAAGATGGTAATTAATTAGTCCCTAAACTATCTTCTTTTGCTGAAGATAATGTCATAATTGCAAGGCAAGTGATTTATCAGTTTAAGCCTATGCATTGATTTATTAAAAGCAAATATACCCTCTCTCTTTGCTAACAGTCTTCCAACATCATAACACAAGGACTCAAACTAGAATGAGTGTTAAATTATACACAAGTTGTCTGCACCCCTACTTTCTTCTGTTGTCCCTCTAGAAATTATTTGCCACAGAGCACCATAAGTGATCTTCTCCACTTTTTCAATTAAAAACATTCAAATACATCTCATTGAATTTATAATAAAATTCAAGAATTTTAAAATCCTTACTAAGTAATAAAGGTAAACATTGTAACGTTATGATCTATCTCAGCTTTTTAGCTTTGAAAGCAGTGTCCCATTTGTCCAGTATCTTTAGCAGCACTTTCTTCCATTTTTGGAACATATAACTCTGTCTCTGTCCCAGGACTTTTGCACGTATTATCCCAGATACTTTTCCCCACTCCTCACATGCTTAGGTTCTTTTTATCCTTTAGGTCTCAGTTGAAATATTGCTTCCATTTATGTGATGCATCTGTCTTAGATTCCCTTTTGGTTTACTTTATGATTTTCTTCATAATTTACAAGTATTTTATTTAATTGTCTGAGGATTTTTTATTGACTGCTTCTACTCTTCCAGGAAGTCGAAGTGCCAAGAATTCAGGAAGAAAATTGCCAATCTTGTTCACAGGGAATAGTGTCTACATAGTACACAACAACAAAACAAAACCAGGTTTATCCTCCTCATTGTTTAGACACTAAATATTCATGTCTGTTTCTTTTGCGACCCCACCAGGCTCCTCTGTCCATGGGATTTCCCAAGCAAAACTACTGGAGTGGGTTGCCATTTCCTTCTCCAGGGGATCTTCCTGATCCAGGGATCAAACCTGCATCTCCTGCTTTGGCAGACAGATTCTTCACCACTGAACAACCGGAAGCCTTGTCCTCTGCAGTCCTATATTTTTATCCTACTTTCCATCATTACAAATAATTCTTTCTGCAGGAATCCACTGGGAGACTTTGGTTGTGTGATCATTGCCTGGGTATCGTACATGAAATGACAAAATATTTGAGTGGTTTTAAACATGGGTTTTTACCAAGCTTCACAGGGATTCGACAGTAGAACAAATTTAACTGCAGAGGGCAGTGCTGTTTAATGTGCTACATGGCAATCCCCTGACTCACAACCAACACTGTTTATTTCACATTTGAGGTCCTTTGATGGATGCTCTAAAATTCTTTCATTACTATTTTAGCAATGTGTTATGTAATTACACTTTAGAAATGACACATAAGAAATATCAGAGTTTTAGCTTCAGAGCCATCAGAGTGTTTCTTAAATTAACTGAATGACCCTTAAGAAATTATTTTTTGAAAAATTGCAGTACTTGCATTTAGCTCTAGCTTCTAACTTCACTTCCTATACTTTCTCCTTTAAAAATGCTTTTGGAATTTAATCAGATTCAGCAGTAAGTAATGCAACTGCCAAGGATCCTCACTAATTTTTAGAAGGCTAAAATAAATTTTGAATTTCTCATGCTTTTGCCTACAAACTTTCTGGCCTCTTGTCTTCCCCATCCCATCCACCGTCTACATATCGTCAGGTTAATCTCTAAAGCATATCTCTGATTTGTCACTCTTTTCTGAGCAACCTTTCAAGGTGCCTGATTAGTTAGTTAGCATTATTTAGTTTTCAAGACCCTCCAAATGTTGCTTGATCTCACCTGTTCAATCTTATTCTAAATGCTTCCCTAGCCATTTGAAAAGGCCACAGATTTATCCAGAGCTACCCTTCCCATGTCTTTGCTTGTGCTCTTAGCCACCAGCCAGACCTGCATCAGGCAGTGATCCTCTAAAATTCTCTCAGAGAACTGAAAGACTTGGATTTCTGTCATTTCCTTGACCTCAGTTTTGTACCCTATGCATATTGAGAAAATCTGCTTTTACTTTCAGGATTTATGCCATTGAATACATTTCCTGATATGAGGAGAGAAACTTTCTTTTCAGAGTGATGATCAAAGAAAGGTTTGAGATGCTAAATGTTGAGGGAGGGAAGGGACTAGCTATTAGGAAAGTGGTTTGTCTTTGGTATCCTTTTCAGTATTTGACCTTTATTAAATAGTTACTTTCTTTTCTAGTCCTCCTCTCCCCTTTAAAAGTATATAGTGTGTCATGAAACTTTATGTTGCATCTCTTCATATGAGATACTGAGAAGATATTTATGCTATCTTCTCAGGGTGTATTTATATTTCAGCTCCGATGAAATTGGGAAAAACAAAGCAAATATTTTATTTACCAATGACAGATATAAAGTATTAATGACAAATTTAAAAGTTTTTTTTTCCTTTCTTTCATTCTTCTCTTTTCTTCTTCCTTCCTTAAAACAATATTTTGTCCTTATTGATGAATCACACCAATAAGCAATCACATATAAGAAATGAAGCCCAGAATAGTTTAGGAGAAATGTAAACATACTATGATATACGTAATTTAATATACTATCCATATAGCTATCTATCTGCAACATCATTATAATATATTACTTATCTATCTGTTAGAGAGGCAATGCATTGGCAGGGCTACAAATTATTAAATATGTCTAGTGTAATCTTCTTTCTATCTGTTAACTCCAGCTACCTACTTTCTTCTCTTCCCCACTACAAATAGGTAGCCATGGTAATTGCTTTCTTCTATATCCTCCCAAAAGATTTTAGGCAAAAATTAAAAAATATAAATAGATTAATTTTTTTTCTCCTTTATACGCATGGTACTGCACTTGCATTTTATTTAATGGTGTATCTTGGATATCTTTTCACAGGGATGAAAATATTTTTCATTCTTTATAGCTGAGTGCTATTCTATAATATGTGCATAGCACAATTTATTTAACACATTTCTCTTTATGGCCATTTATGTGTTTTTTTCTTTTACTGGGACAGTAGTAAGCAAAACTTGAATGAAAAACAGTTTGCAAAAATTATTTAATATATCTATCTGCTATGCTTAGTCACTCTGTTGTGTCCAACTCTTTGTGACCCTATGGGCTGCAGCCTGCCAGGCTCCTCTGTCCATGGGAATTCTCCAGGCAAGAATATTAGAGTGGGTTGCCATGCCCTCCTCCAGGGGATCTTCCCAACCCATGGATCCAAACAAGGTCTTTTGCATTGCAGATGGATTCTTTACTGTTGAGCCAAGAATACTGGAGTGAGTAGCCTACCCCTTCTTCAGCAGATCTTCCCAATCCAGGAATCAAACTGGGGTCTCCTGCATTGCAGGTGTATTCTTTACCAGCTGAGCTACCAGGGAAGCCCATGTTATATCTATGCTGCTGCTGCTGCTGCTAAGTCGCTTCAGTCGTGTCCTTCTCTGTGCGACCCCATAGATGGCAGCTGACCAGTCTCCCCAGTCCCTGGGATTCTCAGGCAAGAACACTGGAATGGGTTGCCATTTCCTTCTCCAATGCATGAAAATGAAAAGTGAAAGTGAAGTCGCTCAGCCGCGTTCGACTCAGCGACCCCATGGACTGCAGCCTACCAGGCTCCTCCGTCCATGTGATTTTCCAGGCAAGAGTGCTGGAGTGGGGTGCCATTGTCTTCTCGGTGTTATATCTATAGGTACTCTCAAATACTACATTGCTCTATTACTTTTCTATCATGGCTATAACAAGTTGCCACAAACTTAGCAACTTAAGATAACACCACAACATCTGCAAATTCTCTTTGACATATAACATAACATATTTATAGATTCTGGAGATTAGGGCATGAACTTCACTGGGGAGCCATTACAATTATCACACAAGCTTAGTCCTTAAAATGTGTAGTATTAAACAGGTTTTTAATTTTGTCTTTCACTATTTCTTACAGGTATTTCCATAGTCACATTTACTGCTGTTTACATTTTAGTAGATATTTGAGTCACTTTTAGAATCAACTCTCATTTCAAGGAAATGAAATTATGCTGCTGTGTTTTATTCCAGAATATTCAATGTCTTTTTTTATATTGAAAATTTTAATTCCCCTGGAAGTTATTTTCCTATAAGATATATTATAGACCCATTTCTCTTCATCAAGATGGCTAATTAATTGTTCCTATACAGGGGTTCCTAATTTAGAGACTCTCATGGCATCTGTGAGTATTTAGTGAATTTCTAAAATTTCAGCAAACTTTTGCATATATGTTCACTGTTTTCAAAGGGACAGGAGACTCACAACATCACTTTCTTATTGTAAAAAGAAGAAAACGACCAGATTTAGGGACTTGGGCCCCAGACTTTTACTTACTGTAACCTGGATCTCAGAGTCTGAGAAGTCTCACCTCTTAAATGGGAGCAATGTGATTACATGATCCTAAAAGTCTTTCCAGCTTCAGAAAGATGACTAATTGATTTTAGTCTAAATTATTTAGAGTTTTAGAATAGCTATTTCTTTAAGCTAAAATGAATATAAAGCAGAAATGGTATAAAATATCATGTATATTGGAAAGGAACAGTGGACTCTATAACCACAAACCAAGTTTTTATAATATTGCATTTCAATAATTAATATAGTCAGTTTCAGCCAAAATATCTACAACTAGGAAAATGCATTCTTATAGTGATTATTGAACTGGCAAAATACACACAAAAAATTCCAACCAAAAGCCTGCCATAGTTTTAACTTTTTATTTGTGATTATGAAGCATTTTTAACATTAACCATGTAGTATTATAAATTTATCATGGGCAGCACTTTCATTTATTTAAACTGTATCTTGTTATTTCCAAAGGAAAAGAAGTATACTGACAGTAGCTGGCAGCCTGACTAGAGCAGGACTTTTTAACAGTTGAACCCATTTCATATTATTCTCATGGTGGCAACAAGAAATTAAATTCAAGCCATTAGGATAAAAAACAAACAAAAAAACCCCTGAGATATATTCTATAGTCTCTGGATTCTAGCTGTTTAATTTGAAGCTTGTGGAAGGTAACTTTAGAATCTTTTTGCTTTTCTTGGATTTTATATAGTTCTGGATTGAAAGCTGACTTAAAAATAATAAAAGTCAATGAAGTTTTTGAGTTTTCAATATAGTAGTCAATATAGTAGTCAACTAGCGCATTACTAGTATTGATAGTGCATTCAAAATGTGCCAGGTCATATTACTTATAAGCCACATAAACATTTAAGCTAAGAGCAGTAATATAATTGAAAATTCATGCATACTTTATAGCAACTATTTTTTAATTTTCTGTAATTTTACATTAGTGTAATGTGTCATTGTCATGCATGCATTGTTTGTGGGTGCTCATGAATTTGTGGAAACCTTAATGGAAAAGGAAAATGGCAATTGAAAAAGGTATCCTACTATGACTAACTACTGAAGTGACAGAAGAATAACGATGAAGACATAAAGAATGAATTCTGGAGGGTTATGATTCTGGAAAAGCCAGAGTAAGTATACCTATTGGATCTTTCCCACTGACAAAAACATTTAGTCCATAACAGCATTACCCAATATGAACAATAGAGAGACAAATTATTGAAAAAATTAACAAAAGCTCAGGGACATGTGAGACAACAAAAGTCAAATATTCATGTCATTAAAGGAAGACATAAGACAAAGTGTACAGTGATGAGTAAATATTTGAAGAAATAATACCTGAAAACCTTCCATGTCCTTTAGTAAAGGGCATAAACCTATATGTTCAAGAAGTTTAGCAAATTCCAAACAGAATAAGCCCACAGAAATTCATGCCCAACCACATCATAATTAAACTTTAGCTTTAGCTTAAAATAAAAGAAAAACTAATCAAAATCAGCATGAGAAAACCAGGGCATTATTTGCAGGGAAACAATGCTTCAATGAGTATATCCTAACAAAAGCCATACAGACTGAGAAGAAATGTCACATTTAAAAGTGCTAAAACACCTATCAACTAGAATTTTATATCCAGTGAAAATATTAGGAGTTAAGGTAATAGATATACATTCTCATTCTCAGATAAAGGGAAACTATGAGAATGTATTTTTAACTCACCTGTTCTAAAAGATCTGTGAAAGGATGTTCTTAAGACAAAAAGAAACTGATATCAGAAGGAAACTTAGGCATCAGGAATGAATAACAAAAGAAATTGTAACTATCTCAGTAAATATAATGAACTTCCTATCCTTTGAGTTCTTTAAAATATAATAGGTTATTGAAAATAAAAATTATAATATAAGATTTTCAATATAAGTACATATAATATGAATATAAGGAGAGGATATACAGTGTATATTAATATATAAAACACACAGGATATATGTTAATATATAATATTAATATTTATATATACAGTGGTAAGATTTCTATGTGGTACTTGAAGCAGTAAAATATTGATACTAAGTAGACTGTCAGATCGGAGAAGGCAATGGCACCCCACTCCAGTCCTCTTGCCTGGAAAATCCCATGGACACAGGAGCCTGGTAGGCTGTGGTCCATGGGGTCGCAGAGTCGGGCATGACTGAGAGACTTCACTTTCACTTCTCACTTTCATGCATTGGAGAAGGAAATGGCAACCCACTCCAGTATTCTTGCCTGGAGAATCCCAGGGATGGGGGAGCCTGGTGGGCTGCTGTCTATGGGGTCACACAGAGTTGGACATGACTGAAATGACTTAGCAGCAGACTGTTGATAAAGAATTCAGGGAAAGGGCAACAGAGGTTCATAAAATGGTGAGAGAAAACTAAAAAGAGATATGCTAAAATAATTACCCTGAATGTAAACATATCAGCAATTACATAAAATGGCACCAATTAAAAGACAGAGATAATCAGATTGGATAAAAATCACTCAATTATATGAGTCTACAAGAAACTAACTTTAAATGTAATTATGCACATGGGTTAAAAGTATAGAAAAAGGTATAACATGCAAACAGTAATCAAAAGAAAATTGGTGTCTTTTTGACTTACTTCATTCTGTATGACGGTCTCTAGATCCATCCATTTCTCTGCAAATGGCACAGTTTCACTTCTTTTTTTATGGCTGAGTAAATCCCCATTGTATATATTTACCACATCTTCTTTATTCATTCCTCTGTAAGAGAAAACAAATATTATATATTAACACATATGTGTGGAATCTAGACAAATGGTATCAGTTCAGTTCAGTTCAGTCGCTCAGTCGTGTCTGACTCTTTGCAACCCCATGAATCGCAGCACACCAGGCCTCCCTGTCCATCACCAACTCCCGGAGTTCACTCAAACTCATGTCCATTGAGTCAGTGATGCCATCCAGCCATCTCATCCTCTGTCATCCCCTTCTTCTCCTGCCTCCAACCCCTCCCAGCATCACGGTCTTTTCCCATGAGTCAACTCTTCACATGAGGTGGCCAAAGTACTGGAGTTTCAGCTTTAGCATCATTCCTTCCAAAGAACACCCAGGGCTGATCTCCTTCAGAATGGACTGGTTGCATCTCCTTGCAGTCCAAGGGACTCTCAAGGGTCTTCTGCAACACCACAGTTCAAAAGCATCAATTCTTCAGTGCTCAGCCTTCTTCACAGTCCAACTCTCAAATCCGTACATGACCACAGGAAAAACCATAGCCTTGACTAGACGGACCTTAGTCGGCAGAGTAATGTCTCTGCTTTTGAATATACTATCTAGGTTGATCATAACTTTTCTTCCAAGGAGTAAGCGTCTTTTAATTTCATGGCTGCAGTCATCATCTGCAGTGATTCTGGAGCTCAAAAAAATAAAGTCTGACACTGTTTCCACTGTTTCCCCATCTATTTCCCATGAAGTGTTGGGACCAGATGCCATGATCTTCCTTTTCTGAATGTTGAACTTTAGGCCATCTTTTTCACTCTCCACATTCACTTTCATCAAGAGGCTTTTTAGTTCCTCTTCACTTTTCGCCATAAGGGTGGTGTCATCTGCATATCTGAGGTTATTGATATTTCTCCCAGCAGTCTTGATTCCAGCTTGTGTTTCTTCCAGTGCAGCGTTTCTCATGATGTACTCTGCATAGAAGTTAAATAAGCAGGGTGACAATATACAGCCTTGACGTACTCCTTTTCCTATTTGGAACCAGTCTGTTGTTCCATGTCCAGTTCTA
The DNA here is from genome assembly GCF_001704415.2 of Capra hircus. Classification (NCBI taxonomy): domain Eukaryota; kingdom Metazoa; phylum Chordata; class Mammalia; order Artiodactyla; family Bovidae; genus Capra; species Capra hircus. The sequence goes on from NC_030814.1 coordinate 24,371,530, forward strand.
ACTGTTGCTTCCTGACCTGCATACAGGTTTCTCAAGAGGTAGGTCAGGTGGTCTGGTATTCCTATCTCTTTCAGAATTTTCCACAGTTTATTGTGATCCACACAGTCAAAGGCTTTGGCATAGTCAATAAAGCAGAAATAGATGTTTTTCTGGAACTCTCTTGCTTTTTCCATGATCCAGCGGATGTTGGCAATTTGATCTCTGGTTCCTCTGAGTTTTCTAAAAACAGCTTGAACATCTGGAAGTTCATGGTTCATGTATTGCTGAAGCCTGGCTTGGAGAATTTTGAGTATTACTTTACCAGCATGTGAGATGAGTGCAATTGTGCAGTAGTTTGAGCATTCTTTGGCATTGCCTTTCTTCGGAATTGGAATGAAAACTGACTGCCAGTCCTGGGGCCACTGCTGAGTTTTCCAAATTTGCTGGCACATTGAGTGCAGCATTTTTACAGCATCATCTTTCAGGATTTAAAATAGCTCAACTGGAATTCCATCACCACTAGCTTTGTTCGTAGTGATGTTTTCTAAGGCCCACTTGACTTCACATTCCAGGATGTCTGGCTCTAGATTAGTGATCACACCGTCATAATTATCTGGTCGTGAAGATCTTTTTTGTACAGTTCTTCTATGTATTCTTGCCTCCTCTTCTTAATATCTTCTGCTTTTGTTAGGTCCATACCATTTCTGGCTTTTATTGAGCCCATCTTTGCATGAAATATTCCCTTGTTATCTCTAATTTTCTTGAAGTGATCTTTAGTCTTTCCCATTCTGTTGTTTTCCTCTATTTCTTTGCATTGATCGTTGAAGAAGGCTTTCTTATCTCTTCTTGCTATTCTTCGGAACTCTGCATTCAGATGCTTATATCTTTCCTTTTCTCCTTTGCTTTCACCTCTCTTCTTTTAACAGCTATTTGTAAGGCCTCCCCAGACAGCCATTTTGCTTTTTTGCATTTCTTTTCCATGGGGATGGTCTTGATCCCTGTCTCCTGTACAATGTCACAAACCTCATTCCATAGTTCATCAGGCACTCTATCTAGCAGATCTAGTCCCTTAAATCTATTACTCACTTCCACTGTATAATCATAAGGGATTTGATCTAGGTCATACCTGAATGGTCTAGCGGTTTTCCCTACTTTCTTCAATTTGAGTCTGCATTTGGGAATAAGGAGTTCATGATCTGAGCCACAGTCAGCTCCTGGTCTTGTTTTTTGTTGACTGTATAGAGCTTCTCCATCTTTGTCTGCAAAGAATATAATCAATCTGATTTCGGTGTTGACCATCTGGTGATGTCCATGTGTAGAGTCTTCTCTTGTGTTGTTGGAAGAGGGTGTTTGCTATGACCAGTGCACTTTCTTGGCAAAACTCTATTAGCCTTTCCCCTGCTTCATTCCACATTCCAAAGCCAAATTTGCCTGTTACTCCAGGTGTTTCTTGACTTCCTACTTTTGCATTCCAGTGCCCTATAATGAAAAGGACATCTTTTTGGGTGTTAGTTCTAAAAGATCTTGTAGGTCTTCATAAAACTGTTCAGCTTCAGTTTCTTCAGCATTGCTGGTTGGGGCATAGACTCGGATAACTGTGATATTGAATGGTTTGCCTTGGAGATGAACAGAGATCATCCTGTTATTTTTGAGACTGCATCCAAGTACTGCATTTTGGACTCTTTTGTTGACCATGATGGCTACTCCATTTCTTCTTAAGGATTCCTGCCCACAGTAGTAGATATAATGATCATCTGAGTTAAATTCACCCATTCCAGTCCATTTTAGTTCACTGATTCCTAGAATGTCGACGTTCACCCTTGCCATCTCTTGTTTGACCACTTCCAATTTGCCTGGATTCATGGTCCTGACATTCCAGGTTCCTATGCAATATTGCTCTTTACAGCATCGAACTTTGTTTCTATCACCAGTCACATCCACAGCTGGGTACTGTTTTTGCTTTGGCTCCATCCTTTCATTGTTTCTTGAGTTATTTCTCCATTGATCTCCAGTAGCATATTGGGCACCTACTGACCTGGGGAGTTCTTCTTTCAGTATCCTATCATTTTGCCTTTTCATACTGTTCACGGGGTTCTCAAGACAAGAACACTGAAGTGTTTTCCCATTCCCTTCTCCAGTGTACCACATTCTTTCAGACCTCTCCACCATGACCCGCCCTTGTTGGGTTGCCCTGCAAGGATGGCTTGGTTCATGGAGTTAGACAAGGCTGTGGTCCTAGTGTGATTAGATTACTAATTTTCTGTGATTATGGTTTCAGTGCATGCTCTCTGATGCCCTCTTGCAACACCTACCGTCTTACTTGGGATGGGGTATCTCTTCACAGCTGCTCCAGTAAAGCACAGTGCTACTCCTTACCTTGGACAAGGGGTATCTCCCTACCGCTGCCCTTCTTGATGTTCAACATGAGATAGCTCCTCTAGGCCATCCTACGCCCGCGCAGCCACCGCTCCTCCTGTTGCTCCTCCCAGCCACCGCCCCTGGCCTCCAGAGGGGATGGCTCCTCCTAGCCGCCATCCCTGGCCTCCGGCATGGGTTGGCTTCTCAGGGCTACCGGCCCTTGCCTTGGGCGTGAGGTGGCTTCTCCCAGCTGCCCCCGACTTCGGACAGGGGTAGCTCCTCTCGGCCACCGCCCCTGGCCTCGGACTCAGGGTAGCTCCTCTTGGCCCCCGCCCCTGACCTCAGATGCAGGTGTCTCCTCCCGGCTGCCCCCGACCTCGGACGTGGGGTAGCTCCTCTTGGCCACTGCCCCTGGCCTCAGATGCGGGGTAGCTCCTCTAGACCACCGCCCCTGACCTCGGACGTGGGGTAATTCCTTTCGCCTGCGCTTAGTGCACCAGGTCGCAGCTGCCGGCGCTTAGTGAGCCGATTTTCAAAGCAGAAGCAGATACACAGATGTAGATAAAAATGTAACCTAGACAGCATGTTAAAAAGCAGAGGCATTACTTTGCCAACAAAGGTCCGTCTAGTCAAGGCTATGGTTTTTCCTGTAGTCCTGTATGGATGTGAGAGTTGGACTATAAAGAAAGCTGAGCACAGAAGAATTGATGCTTTTGAACTGTGGTGCTGGAGAAGACTCTCGAGAGTCCCTTGGACTGCAAGGAGATCCAAGCAGCCCATCCTAAAGGAGATCAGTCCTAGGTGTTCATTGGAGGGACTTATGTAGAAGCTGAAACTCCAATACTTTGGCCACCTGATGTGGAGAGCTAACTCATTTGAAAAGACCCTTATGCTGGGAAAGATTGAGGGCAGGCAGAGAAGAAGACGACAGAGGATGAGATGGTTGGATGGCATCACTGACATAATGGACATGGGTTTGGGTGGACTCCAGGAGTTAGTGATGGACAGGGAGGCCTGGTGTGCTGTGGTTCATGGGGTTGCAAAGAGTCGAACATGACTGAGTGACTGAACTGAACTGAACCAAGGGAAAAAGGGGGAGGATAGAATGAACTGGGAGATTGAGATGGACATTCAGACAATACTGATGCTTGAAAGGAAAGTTATGACCAACCTAGATAGCATATTAAAAGGCAGAGACATTACATTGCCAACAAAGGTCCTTCTAGTCAAGGCTATGGTTTTTCCAGTGGTTATGTATGGGTGCTAGAGTTGGACTGTGAAGAAAGCTGAGCACTGAAGAATTGATGCTTTTGAACTGTGGTGTTGGAGAAGACTCTTGAGAGTCCCCTGGACTGCAAGGAGATCCAGACAGTCCATTCTGAAGGAGATTAGTCCTGGGTGTTCATTAGAAGGACTGATGTTGAGGCTGAAACTCCTGTATATTGGTCACCTTATGCAAAGAGTTGACTCATTGGAAAAGACTCTGATGCTGGGAGGGATTGGGGGCAGGAGGAGGGGAAGACAGAGGATGAGATGGCTGGATGGGCATCACCGACTTGATGGACGTGAGTTTGAGTGAACTCCGGGATTTGGTGATGGACAGGGAGGCCTGGCGTGCTGCAATTCATGGCATCGCAAAGAGTCGGACATGACTAAGTGAATGAACTGAACTGAACTGATGCTATGTATAAAATAGATAACTAATGAGAACCTAATGTATAGCAAGAGGAACTCTACTCAATGCTCTGTGGTGACATAAATGTGAAGGAAATCCAAAAATGAGGGGATATATGTAGACATATAGCTGATTCACTTTGTTGTACAGAAGAAACTAACAAAATGTTGTTAAGCAACTATAGTTCAATAAAAATTAATTGAAAATAAAATACAAAAAGAAAATTGTTGTGGCTTGCTGTATTAATAATAGAAAAGTAGACTACAGAACGGAGAAGGCAATGGCACCCCACTCCAGTACTCTTGCCTGGAAATCCATGGATGGAGGAGTCTGGTAGGCTGCAGTCCATCCCATGCATTGGAGAAGGAAATGGCAACCCACTCCAGTGTTCTTGCCTGGAGCATCCCAGGGACGAGAGCCTGGTGGGCTGCCATCGGTGGGGTCGCACAGAGTCGGACAAGACTGACGTGACTTAGCAGCAGCAGCAGCAGACTACAGAACAATGAAAATTAAAAGATATTAATAGATATTACATAATAAATGAAGGGCCAATTCACCAAGAATAAAAAAATCCCACCTTCTAACACTTAATGTTCAAAACACATGAAGTAAAACTGACATAATCAAAAAGAGAAACAGACAAACATACAATTATATTTGGAGACTTCAATACTGCTCTGTCAGAAATATGTGGGACTAGTTATTCAAACTTTCAGAAAGGATATGAAAGAACTAAACATCACCAGCAGTTAACTGAGTCTACTGAACATTTATAGAAATCTCCAACTCTAAATAGCAAAATACATATTCTTTTCAAGTGTACATTGAACATTCCTCAAGATAGACTACATCCTTCATCATAAAATAAATCTTCACAGTATTAAAAGAACTAAAATCATTTAAAATATATTCTCTGATTTATACTGGAATTCAAGAAGTCATTTTTTTTTTAAAAAGGTTAATAGAAAAATATTCCAAACTTGAACTAACTTGCAATTCTTAGTGATTCATGGGTTAAACAGAGAAGACGATGGCACCCCACTCCAGTACTCTTGCCTGGAAATCCCATGGATGGAGGAGCCCAGTGGGCTAGTCCATGGGCTCTCGAAGAGTCGGACCTGACTGAATGACTTCACTTTCATTTTTCACTTTCATGCACTGGAGAAGGGAATGGCAACCCACTCCAATATTCTTGCCTGGAGAATCCCAGGGACTAGGGAGATCTGTGGGCTGCCGTCTATGGGATCGCACAGACTCGGCTGCGATTGGTGTGACTTAGCAGCAGCAGCAGCATGGGTTAAAGAAATTAGAATATATTTTAGGTAGAACAAAAATGAAAATATATCAAAACTTGCAAGTTGTAGCTAAAGTAGTACTTAGAGAAAATTTTACAACATTAAACATTTGTAATAGAAAGGTCTCAGATCAACAATCTGTCTACCTTAAGAAACCAAAAAAAAGAAGAACAAAATAAGATTTAATGTAAACAGAAGTAAAATAGTATTTAAAATTTAGAGCTTCAGATGTTGAAAATAGAAAAAATTGAGAAAACCAATGAAACAAAATGCTGTTTCTTTGAGAAGATTAATAAAGATAAACCTGCAGCAATTCTGACAAAGAAAAAGAGCATAGTAAAGACACAAGTTATCTATGTTAGAAATAATAGAACTACAGAAGGATTTATGTGCAAAGTGTTGTTTATCATATATACACAGTATAATCATAACAGTAATTTGCAGATACATTCGGTAAGTTTGAATAAATGAGTTAATTCCTTAGCAATCACAAATTACCAAAACTCACCCAAGATGATATGGATTACTTGAAAATCCATATAACTATTAAATAATTTGACAATGTATTTAAAAATCTTCCCCACAGATAAAATATCAGGCCCAGCTGGTTTTAGTGTTGAATTCTACCAAATACTTGTATAATACTGGTCATTCTATGGATAACAGAAGAGACAGCCTTTCTCAAATAATTTTCTGTGTGAAGCATAATGCTGATATCAAAACTAGACAGACTGATAAAAAAAGTATTCCTCATGAATATATATGCAAATATCCTCCACAAAATAGTACCAAACTAATTGTGAAAAATGAAAGTGAAGTCACTTAGTTGTGTCTGACTCTTTGTGACCTCATGGACTATAGTCTACCATGCTCCTCCATCCATGGGATTTTCCAGGCAGGAGTACTGGAATGGGTTGCCATTTCCTTCTTCAGAGGATCTTCCCAACCTAGGGACTGAACCTGGGTCTCCCACATTGTAGGCAGATGCTTTACCATCTAAACCACCAGGGAAGTTTGTGGTGGCAATATATAAAAAGGCATAAAACACCAAACTGAAAAAGTTTTTATTTCCAAGAAAGTCAAGGTTGGGTAAATATTCAAGTTACGGAGGTTTATAACATTCTACAGGAGGCAGTGACCAAAATCATTCCAAAGAAAAAGAAATACAAGAAGGCAAAGCGGTTGTCTGAGGAGGCCTTACAAATAGTTTAGAAAAGAAGAGAAGCAAAAGGCAAGGGAGAAAGGGAAAGTTACATCCAACTGTATGCAGAGTTCCTGACAGTAGCAAGGAGAGATAAGAAAACCTTCTTAAGTGAACAGTGCAAAGAAATGGAGGAAAACAGTAGAAAGGGAAAGACTAGAGATCTCTTCAAGAAAATTGGAGATACAAATGGAACATTTCATGCAAGGAAAAGCATAATAAAGCACAGAATCAGTAAGGACATAGTAGCAGAAGACATTAAGAAGAGGCGGTAAGAATACACAGAAGAACTACATCAAAAAGTCTGAGTGACCAGATAACCACAATGGTGTGGTCACTCACCTAGAGCCAGAGTGTGAAGTCAAGTGGGCCTTCGGAAGCATTACTGTGAACGGAGAGGGTGGAAGTGATGGAATTCCAACCAAGCTATTTAAAATCCCAAAAGATGATGCTGTTAAAGTGCTGCACTCAATATCCCAGTAAGTCTGGAAAACTCAGTAGTTGCTACAGGACTGGAAAAGTTCCATTTTCATTCCAATCCCAAAGAAAGGCAATGTAAAAAAAAAAAATGTTTAAACTACTGTAAAATTTTGTTCATTTCACCTGTTAGTAAGGTTATGCTCAAAATGCTTTAAGCTGGGTTTCAGCAGTATGTGAACTGAGACTTCCAGATGTACAAGCTAGGTTTAGATAAAGGCAAAGGAACCAGATATCAAATTGCCAACATTCACTGGATCATAGAGCAAGCAAGGGAAGTCTAGGAAATCATCTAATTTAGGGTTTATTTCCTTTAGGATTGACAGGTTTGATCACTTACAGTCCAAGGGACTTTCAGGAGCCTTCTCCAGCACAGCAATTTGTTGCTAAAAAAATCAGTGCTAAAGTCTTTGACTGTGTGGATCACAGCAAACTGTGGAAAATTCTTAAAGAGACTGGAATACCGGACCACCTTACCTGCCTCCTGAGAAACCTGTATGCAGATCAAGAAGCAACAGTTAGAGCTGGACATGGAACAAGGGACTTGTTCACAATTTGGAAAGGAGTACATCAAAGCTTTACATTGTCACCCTGATTATTTGTCTTCTATGCAAAGTACATGGTGTGAAATGCCAGGCTGAATGACTCACAAGCTAGAATCAAGATTGCCAGGAGGAATATCAGTAACTTAAGATATGCAGTTGATAGGCAAAAGGACAAGACGGTGGTGGAGAATGAGATGGTTGGATGGCATCAATTCAATGGACATGAACTTGGGTGAACTCCAAGAGATGGAGAGGAACAAGGAGGCCTGGTATGCTGCAGGCCATCAAGTCACAAAGAGTCAGACACGATTTAGTGACTGAACAACAAGAATGACAGAAAGTGAAGAGGAACTGAAGAGCCTCTTGATAAAGGTGAAAGAGGAGAGGGAAAAGCTGGCTTAAAGCTCAACATTTAAAAAGCTAACATCATGGCATCTGGTCTCATCACTTCAAGGCAAATAGATGGGGAAACAATGGAAATAGTGGCAGATTTTATTTTCTTGGGCTCCAAAATCACTGTGGACAGTGACTGCAGCCACAAATTTAAAAGATACTTGCTCCTTGGAAGGAAAGCTATGACAAATCTAGATAGCATATAAAAAAACAGAGACATCACTTTGCCAACAAAGGTCTGTATAGTCAAAGCTATGGTTTTTCCAGTAGTCATGTATGGATGTGAGAGTTGGATCATAAAGAACACTAAGCACTGAAGAATTGATGTTTTAGAACTGTGGTGCAGGAGAAGACTCTTGAGAGTCCCTTGGACAACAAGGAGATCAGCCCAGTTAATCCTAAAGGAAATCAGCCCTGAATATTCACTGGAAGGACTAATGTTAGAGGTGAAGCTCCAATACTTTGACCACCTGCTTTGAAGAGCTTAGTTCAGTTAGGTTCAATTCAGTCACTCAGTCGTGTCTGACTCTTTGCAACCCCATGAATCGCAGCATGCCAGGCCTCTCTGTCCATCACCAACTCCTGGAGTTCACTCAGACTCACGTCCATCAAGTCAGTGAAGCCATCTAGTCATCTCATCCTCTGTTGTCCCCTTCTCCTCCTGCCCCCAGTCCCTCCCAGCATCAGAGTCTTCCAATGAGTCAACTCTTCGCATGAAGTGACCAAAGTACTAGAGTTTCAGCGTTAGCATCATTCCTTCCAAAGAAATCCCAGGGCTGATCTTCTTCAGAATGGGCTGGTTGGATCTCCTCGCAGTCCAAGGGACTCTCAAGAGTCTTCTCCAACACCACAGTTCAAAAGCATCAATACTTCGGCGCTCAGCCTTCTTCACAGTCCAACTCTAACATCCATACATGACTACTGGAAAAACCATAACCTTGACTAGACGGACCTTAGTCGGCAAAGTAATGTCTCTGCTTTTGAATATTCTATCTAGGTTGGCCATAACTTTTCTTCCAAGGAGTAAGCATCTTTTAATTTCATGGCTGCAGTCACCATCTGCAGTGATTTTGGAGCCCCCAAAAATAAAGTCTGACACTGTTTCCAGTGTTTCCCCATCTATTTCCCATGAAGTGATGGGACCAGATGCCATGATCTTCGTTTTCTGAATGTTGAGCTTTAAGCCAACTTTTTCGCTCTCCTCTTTCACTTTCATCAAGAGGCTTTTTAGCTCCTCTTCACTTTCTGCCTAAGGGTGATGTCATCTGCATATCTGAGGTGATTGATATTTCTCCCGGCAATCTTGATTCCAGCTTGTGTTTCTTCCTGTCCAGCGTTTCTCATGATGTACTCTGCATAGAAGTTAAATAAGCAGGGTGACAATATACAGCCTTGACGTACTCCTTTTCCTATTTGGAACCAGTTTGTTGTTCCATGTCCAGTTCTAACTGTTGCTTCCTGACCTGCATACAGATTTCACAAGAGGCAGGTCAGGTGGTCTGGTATGCCCATCTCTTTCAGAATTTTCCACACTTCATTGTGATCCACACAGTCAAAGGCTTTGGCATAGTCAATAAAGCAGAAGTAGATGTTTTTCTGGAACTCTCTTGCTTTTTCGATGATCCAGCAGATGTTGGCAATTTGATCTCCAGTTCCTCTGCCTTTTCTAAAACCAGCTTGAGCATCTGGAAATTCACGATTCACATATTGCTGAAGCCTGGCTTGGAGAATTTTGAGCATTACTTTACTATCATGTGAGATGAGTGCAATTGTATGGTTGTTTGAGCATTCTTTGGCATTGCCTTTCTTTGGGATTGGAATGAAAACTGACCTTTTCCAGTCCTGTGTCCACTGCTTAGTTTTCCAAATTTGCTGGCATATTGAGTGCAGCACTTTCACAGCATCATCTATCAGGATTTGAAATAGCTCAACTGGATTTCCATCACCTCCACTAGCTTTGTTCGTAATAATGCTTTCTAAGGCCCACTTGACCTCACATTCCAGGATGTCTGGCTCTAGATGAGTGATCACACCATCATGATTATCTGGGTTGTGAAGATCTTTTTTGTACAGTTCTTCTGTGTATTCTTGCCACCTCTTAATATCTTCTGCTTCTGATAAGTCCATACCATTTCTGTCCTTTAACTCACTGGAAAAGACTCTGATGCTGGGAAAGATTGAGGGCAGGAGGAGAAGGGTGTGGCAGATGTTGAGATGGTTGGATGTCATCACCAACTCAATGCTCGTGAATCTGAGCAAACTCCTGGAAATAGTGAAGGGCAGGGAAGCCTGGCATGCTGCTGTCCACAGCATCTGAGTCGGACACAACTTAGCAACTGCAACAACAACAATCCCCAGAAGGATATTCCTGTCAAAATAAAGAAGCTAATTTCAAGCTTTATGTGGAAAGACAAAGGGGCTAAACTGTATAAAATAATTTTGAAAAAGAAGACTAAAGGTAGAAGAATTTTACAGTAAAGATAACACTATAATGCTATATTAAGCAACACCGATCATGAGAAAGAACAGAGAGGACAGAAACAGACTGGTACATATGGTTAATTGATTTTTGGCAAAAATACAAAAACAAATCAATAGAGAAAGTAAAGTCTCTTAAACAAATGGTATCAGAACAAATAGATGTCCGTATTCAAAAAAATTTGGACCTCAATTTCAGTCTCAGTCTCACACCATATATTAATACAAACATTAACTCAAAACTAATTATAGATCAAATGTAAAACATGACAAGATAAAACCCAGTAAAAAAATTGGAGAAAAGTCTTTGTGACCATGCATTTGGCAAATAATTCTTCAACTGACACCAAAGTGCTATTTAATATATATGTATGTGTTTGTATTTATATATGCAAACAAACCTAAAAATGTTAACAAAACAATTATGAAAGGCATATTTGGGAGAATGAAATATAAGTTATAGACTAGGTTAAATATTTGCAATCACATATCTAGGAGCATTTGTATCAACAACATAGGAAGAATTATCAAAATTTAACAAAAAAAAAATAAACCAAAAATCTCAAAAAAAGAAAGACTAAAAATTTGAACAGACCCCTATGAGAAAGGTATGTGCCTCACATATGATAATATAAAATGTAGCAAACATCATGTAGTCATTAAGGAACTGCAAATTAAAACAACATAGTGTGTTGCCACATATATATTTGGATGGCTAAAAGAAAAATTATTGACAGTACCTGTGGCTAGTGATTTTTCAAAATGACTGGAACTTTCATACACTGCTAAACAAAGTGGTACAGGTGCTCTGAGAAAGTTTTGCAGTTTTTTATAAGTTAAACCTACTCATAATTTCCCAGACATTTTACTCATGAATACTTACATATAGAAGTGGAAACTTATATTATTTTTAAAAAATTCCTATACGTGAATATTTATTGACGCTCTGTTCATAATCATCAAAAATTGAAAACAAATGTTTTTCAACTAGGAATGGTAAGCAAACTGTGAGAATTGATACTCAGCAGTTAAAATAATAAAATACTGATATATGCACTAACTTGGGTGAATTTCAAAAGCATAATATGTGAAGAAAGCCAGTCTCAGATATATTCTTGTATGATTACATTTCTATAACATTTTTTTTGGAGAAATTTTCACAATAGCTAACACATAAAAGCAACTCAAATGTCTTTTGGCAAATGAACAGATCAAGAAAACATGGTATGTATACATATGCATATATATATATGTGCTGTGCTATGCTTAGTTGCTCAGTCATGTCCAACTCTGTGTCCCATGGACTGTAACACTCCAGGCTCCTCTGTCCAGGGGGATACTCCAGGCAAGAATACTGTAGTGGGTTGCCATGCCCTCTCCTCCAGGAGATTTTCCCAACCCAGGGATCAAACCCAGGTCTTCGACACTGCACGCAGATTCTTTACCTTCTGAGCCACCAAGGAAGCATATATATATGGAACATGATTTAACCTGACAAAAGGATATCATGCCATTTGTGACAACATGGATGAATTTGGAGAAATTTGGATGAATTTGGTGAAATAAGCCAATCATAGAAAGACAAATAGTGCACGAGTCTACATATATGAGGAATCTAAAAAAATCAAACTCATAGAAACATAGAAGGCATTGATTGCCTGGGGTTGGGGGGATGGGAGAAGTGGGGAGAAGCTGTTCATGTGCAAAAGTTTTCAGTTATGCTACGTGAACAATTTCTAGAGATCTGCTGTACAATACAGTACCTATAGTTGTCAACATAATATCATGCACTTCAAAATATAAGCGGGGAGATTTCATGCTAAGTTTTTGCTCATCACAAATGAGCAAAAACAAAGAGACACAGGAAGCTTTGGGAGGTGGTGGATATGTCTACACGTATCATATGAGTTTGCATACATTGAAACTCACCAAGGGTTTGGTGGCTCCCTGGTGGCTCAGTGGTAAAGAATCTGTTTGATCCCTGGGTCTGGAAGATCCCCTGGAGAAGGGAATGGTAACCCACTCCAGTATTCTTGCCTGGAGAATTCCATGGACAGAGGAGCCTGGCAGGCTACAGTCCATGGGGTCGCAGAGTCAGACATGGGGTTGCAGAGTCAGACATGGGGTTGCAGAGTCAGACTGAAGCTACTTAGCAGCAGCAAATTCACCAAACTGTACCCATTAAATATGTGAAGTTTTTAGTATGTCAATTATATCTTGATAAAACTGCATTTCATATGATAAGGTAATATTTTAAACAGAAAAAGCAGAGATAATACTCTAGCGTTAGAGAATAGATCAGTGGCTGCCTGGCTTAAACATGGAGGGAGGTGGTGACTAACCAGGGATAATATGTGAGATTTGAAGGTTGTATCTTGATTGTGGTGGTGGTTACACAAGGGAATGCATGTGTCAACATTTATAGAATTGTACATCAAAAAGTAAAAAACTGAAATTAATTTTAGGAAAAGAATGTACTTTGCTTTTTCTTAGGGAAAATTACAGGATCATAAATAATTCCAGAAACATCTCTACAATTAAAAGGTATTAAACTTAAAGCTGATATATTTGCAGAAAATAGAGTATAGAAGTTTCTCCCTTGGCTTTCATAAACCTGTCCAAGTAAGCATCATTGCATTTTAAAGAACCACATATTGCTGAAATTAGACTTGATCTGACTCTTTGAAGTGTGCATTTTTATATGGTTCCCTAGTTTGTGAGGTAGCAGAGGAAGGACAGAAGCTACTTACAAAAATGAATTTTTAAGTTAACGTGTATGTAGTGCAATATACGCAAAAGAACTTCATGGCTCTCATGAGAGTTCTAAATCTACATAGCGAAAGTACTGTAAATTCTCAAGGGTTCACGATAGGCCCTGAAATGTAACAGATAAGCATCTGTACCATTGAGATAAAGGTCTTTCCTTGGGTTCTGAATAAAGGAAAATATTTTTCTTTGGTCTTTTTATAAAAAGGGAATGAATGGAAACACTCATTTCTTTTCATTCACCCAATCTCCACATTATATATTTGCTTTATTATTAGTCAGATGTTGCTTATCCAGAGATGACTAGAAAATTTTACTTTGCTATCATCCAAATATCTTTTCTGAGACACTTGCTTGGAAGAAAGCAAATTTTATCCCCTCCAGATTATGTATGCAGAATCCTTGCTAAGGCTGAAATGAAAACCTTTATGTAGATGTGTTTTGTACAAACATTCTTTGACCTCCGTTGGGATTTATGTTTGTTTCCATGTTTAGGTAAAAACAGACATTTTTTAAAAGCTCTGGTTATTTTTCAAGGGCTAGGCATTTTGAACATGATAGTTCACTTGAGATGTATTCAAACCAGTTCTGCAGAGAGATTTTTCTTGATGACCCTAAATTGCATACTCTGGACACAGGATGAATTTTAATAATTGTTCAGCTCCAACCTAGAGTGATATTACTTTGACTTTTGTATAATTATGCAGTATCAGCTCCATTTTAACTGCCTTTTCACATAATGAACCTCTTCCATAGGTTCCCCTTTGCATTCACTCTCATTTTAAGACACCTTACCCCTTTATTTTAACCCTATTTCTTCTTCTCAGAAAACATAATGACATTTCTCTCTAAATAGGAGTATTATATTATAGTTGTTAGGCTGTGAGAAACAAACTTCTACTGCTACTGCTAAGTCTCTTAAGTCGTGTCCGACTCTGTGCGACCCCACAGACGGAAGCCCACCAGGCTCTGCAGTCCTTTGGATTCTCTAGGCAAGAACACTGGAGTGGGTTGCCATTCCCTTCTCCAAAGCATGAAAGTGAAAAGTGAAGTTGCTCAGTCATGTTCGACTCTTAGTGACCCCATGGGCTGCAGCCCACCAGGCTCCCCCGTCCATGGGATTTTCCAGGCAAGAGTACCAGAATGGGTTGCCATTGCCTTCTCCGAAACTTCAACTACCTCTTAAAAAATAAGAAAAAAAAATTAAAGTAGTAGCTAAATTGAAAATGAGATAACTTACTTCTTTTGAAATCAGAAGTTACATTGAACATGAACACTTATAAAAAAATTAGCCTTTAAATCGTAAGCAAGATGAAAATCTTAATATAAAACTTTACAGAGGCTTTGGCAGAATTTTCCTTCTACAGCAAATAGAGAACTACATTCTCTAGCATGTGCCTTGAAAAGACCAAAAATTTGCTAGAAATTTATCAGACTCATTAGAGAACATTGCCTCTGAGGAAAAGGTCTCTGTTATTTGAATGTGCTCTGTGAATCCAGGCACCAATTCCATCAATTCGTAGGCTGCTACAGCTTTTCAGATGGAGGACCTGACAAGAGCTGGCAAGACTTTAATTTAGTTTTGATTTTTTTTTTTTACCCTAAAGTTAAATATTTGCTGTCCATTGATCAATGAAAAACTCTGCAATTTCTTGGTATTTCTCTGACAAATCTTAACGCAGACTGTAATTTCCTGTGAAATATAGTTGTCTGAATGTGGAACTACATATGATAAGCTCAGTATGAAAACGGGAATGGAGGAGCAGCTACAGGGCTTCTTTCTTTATATTTTCCCCTTCCCCATGTTCCTTCCCTTTCCTCAAAAAAATCATTTCTCTGCCTTTTAAAGGACTTTTTCTTTCCCAGTGCTTGTCATACATTATTTTTTATATGTGAATAGATCAAAATCATGCTGTGAGTAGCAAAGAGCAGAGTGCTGTTGTGCTTGAATCATTTAAAAAGTTACTGCCAGTATATTGGAGGGGTAAAGAAATGAAGAGATGTAAACCCAGTGGACAAACAGGAGTTCAGCATTACTTATGAAATGAAGAGTGGTATGTGTGTCTAAAAAACAGGAAAGAGAGAAGGGGAGGAAAAAACATTTATTATGAACAAAATATTTAGATATTTGGCAATTAAAATTAATTCAATAAACACACATAGAAAAGAAAAGATTAGGCAATGTATGTAAAGATGCCATCCAATATGGAGAATTTAAACATCAGAGTTCTCCCCTCAAAACCAGGGCTTGTGCAGAATTTAAGCACATTTAGAATGGGAAACATATTAAATAGCTATTTATCCATTTACCTAACAAAATCAATCACTGCATCTCAATCCAGTAGTGATTTTTCTAATAACAGGAACATATACTGGAGTAGTCCTTAATGAAGTTCTGTTACTATTAAAAGAGGTGAGAGAACATCAGCTAGTTTTGTTTGATAACTTCTTTTGCTTGCTTGCCCCACATACTACTGCTAAGTCGCTTCAGTCGTGTTCAACTCTGTGCGACCCCATAGACGGCAGCCCACCAGGCTCCCCCATCCCTGGGATTCTCCAGGCAAGAACACTGGAGTGGGTTGCCATTTCTTTCTCCTGCCCCACAAAAGATCTCCTATAATACATATACCAGGGAACTTCTCAATATGTGTAGTCTTAGTATACTTTTTTCCAATATCAAAAGTCAGAGACTCAAATGCTCCATTTCTTACCCCTTGGGAGAGAGGGTATTGGCATGTCATTTAAGTTCTGCCAATCATATTCCCCAGCTCAAGACTTGGAATGCTGATGGTCAGAATTTACTTGCTACAGTTCCACCATGCTAATGACCTGCAGCAGCAGTGTCCAGAACAGATTGCTTCTGCTAAAGATGGTAGTCTTACTCTCTCGTTTCCACTACTTCACCCTCCAGAATTTTTCTGTTACCTCCCTGTTTTCCAAACTGGTCCCAATGGGTTTTTATCCAATATATTCTTTAAAAATCCATCCAGAAAATTCCTTTTTGTAACCTGATATCCAGAGCCAAATTCTATTACCTGCAGTAAGGAGCTCTATCTGATTCAGCAAAATGAATCTTTCCTCGGAAGGATGAGCTTGCCTAGTCATTAAAAATCTATTATATTTGTTAAGCTGATCTTCTTGAGAAAAAAGATGTCTTTCTAAGTATGAAAAGACGAAACTAAAAAGAGATTGCCCTTTTACTGATGATTTCTGGTTGGCACATATCTTCTGCATGTCACATAAGTGATTTGCGTCTGCTTCAGTTTCTATCAGAAGATGCGTTTATTTTCTTTGGCTTAAAAATGGAGGTGGAAAAGGCTATTTTCTAGCTTTAATAGAGAAAGCTTTTGTGTCTGCAATTCATTTGTTTCTCAGAAAAATTTTTAAAAAGCAATTTAATTTGAACATATATGCTCGTATTTTAAATTGGAGAAATTTACATAATATTACATAATGTAATAGCAACCCACTCTGGTATTCTTGCCTGGAGACCTCCATTGGCAGAGTAGCCTGGTGGGCTATAGTTCATGGGGTTGCAAAGAGTCAGACAGGACTGAGCAACTAACACATAACTTAAAAATAAATGAATAATTGTAGTCAATTTTAGATTCAAGTATTTATTTTTATGCAGTTAATATATATAACTGTATATAAAAATGCTGAACAAAGTAAAAATTAAACCACCATTTTAAGTGACTCATTGCTTTAAATCTCCCTTTATAGAAACTTAGAGTTTTTCAGAGATATGATACTATTTTCCAGGGATTTTGAAAACTGCAAAGTGTCTAGATTTCAAGTGAGGAGTGGATATGTGTCCTCAGAAGTGGTCTTTCCATTTCAAGATAGGAAATTGAATTTAGTGCTAAAGGGCGAAAGCACTTTCCTTTAGAAGATCAGGAAATGCCACTGTATAAAGGATAGACTGTTCCTTCTTAATCCTACTAATCCAAGTTAATTCACTTTATCTATTAGGTCAGTTAAATATATAACAATCCATCTTAAGCTGTCTGACAGAATTATCTGAATCTGGGATATTCAGCTTAAGAAACGTGGCCTTCTATGTATGCGTATGGTGCTGCTGCTGTGTATATGTATATATGTGTATATATATAGTAGTAGTATATGTGTGTGTGTCTATGTATGTGTGATTTGTAACTTTGTAGTATTTATGCTGTGCATCATCACCTGACCTTATCATTCCAAAAATACATCTTTAACACACATACCCAATCATTTTACAGTTTCATATGCATTTTTTCTAGAGATGTAACTGCTTTATAAATACACTACTACCACTAGAAAAGAGGAAATTAAAAATAACTATAGTAATTTTGCTTATCAAGTAAAATTATTTGGATTTTTATTGGTTAATTTTCTTATGTCTAAATTAATAGTGTTATGAATTTATGCAAAGACAATCTGCCAAAAGAATGCAACAGTATCACATATATTTTAGGAACTGTGAAAGATATTAATCTCAATTCTTGTCAATATAATTGATTTATGATTAAAATTTATAAACCTCTTCTCTATGATATAAATTTACTTCATATTTTTATTTTCTAAGTTAAAAAATACTTCTCATGTATTAGTTAGCAAATGTCGCATGATAAATTACCCTCCAAATTTAGCAGCTTAAAGCAATCAACACTAAACTGTCAGAAGGGGAAGTAAAGATGATGCCCATTTATAATAGCATCAAAACAATACAATACTTATGAATAAAGTCAACAAAGGAGGTGAACCTATAAGACATTGATGAAGGAAACCGAAGAAGAAACAAATAAATAGATATTCTGTGTTCAAGGGTTAAAAGAATTCATATTTTTAAATGTCCATATGACAGGAAAGAATCCCCACATTCAATACAATTTCTACCAAATTCAAATGGCACTTTCCCCAGGTATCAACATAAAAAACACATAAACCAGTGGAATCAAATAAAGGATCATAAGTAAAGCCATGAATATATGGTCAATTAATTTGCAACAAAGGAGTCAGGAATATATAATGGAAACCAGATAGCATCTCCAGTAAATGATTTTGAGAGAACTGGATAGTCATGTGCAAAAGAACGAAATAGAACCTCCATCTTATACCATAATCAAAAATGGATGGTTGTATTAACTCAATAGGGGAAAGTTTTTCACAATATTACATTTATCAAATCATCACATTGTATACTCTCTATATAACATTGTATCCTGCAATTTCATTTGTCAATTATACTTCAACAAAAATAATTTAAAAGAAAATTTAGAAACTGAAACAAATGAAAACCCTCAAACATATATATTTTCTCACAGGCTCTTTGGGTAAGGAATTAAGGCACTGCATAGTTGAGTCCTCTACCTCAGGTTATCTCACACTCAAAACTTGAAATTATATATCTTATGCAGGAATGATTAATAATAAATGATGTTTACATTCCAAGGCATTATTTGATATAATTCTGATTTTTAGGCAGTCTTCATTGGTACCAGGGGAATGATCACACTGGTATTGTAGTTTAAATCTTAGAGTAATTATTAAACAATTTAATTCCAAACATGGAGTTAAGATTTATTTTCTAGTCTTCTACTCATATCATATCATAAATAAGATATAGTGGAGTGATACACAGATAAAAACATGTCAGAATAAAAAACACTGAC
This sequence comes from Capra hircus, assembly GCF_001704415.2. Taxonomy (NCBI): domain Eukaryota; kingdom Metazoa; phylum Chordata; class Mammalia; order Artiodactyla; family Bovidae; genus Capra; species Capra hircus. The sequence goes on from NC_030814.1 coordinate 24,390,351, forward strand.
TTTATGTGTTAGATTTAGCAAAGGGAAGAAGCTTAGGGGTTAAATATTAAGTCATGAACACTTTTCTACTTTCATATTCTGTGATCTTTTGACATCAGATACCACTATTGATCACTAAATCCTAGACTCTCTTTCAGCTCAGTTCGGTTGCTCAGTTGTGTCCGACTCTCTGCAACCCCATGGACTGCAGAATGCCAGGTTTCCCTGTCCATCACCAACACCCAGAGTCTGCTCAAACTCATGTCCATTGCAACTGTGATGTCATCCAACCATCTCATCCTCTGTTGTCCCCTTCTCCTCCTGCCTTCAATCTTTCCCAGCATCAAGGTCTTTTCCACTGAGTCAGTTCTTCCTATCTGGTGACCAAAGGATTGGAGTTTCAGCTTTAGCATCAGTCCTTCCAATGAATATTCAGGATTGATTTCCTTTAGGATTGACTGGTTTGATCTTCTTGCAGTTCAAGGGTCTCACAATATTATTCTCTAACACCACAGTTCAAAAGCATCAATTCTTTGGTGCTCAGCATTCTTTATGGTCCAACTCTCTCATCCATACATGACTACTGGAAAAGCCATAGCTTTGACTCTACGGATGTTTATCAGCAAAGTAATGTCTCTGCTTATATGCTGTCTAGGATGGTCATAGCTTTTCTTCCAAGGAGCAAGCTTTAATTTCATGGCTGCAGTCACCATCTACAGTGATTTTGGAGCCCTAAAAATAAAATCTGTCACTGTTTCCAGTGTTTCCCCATCTATTTGCCATGAAGTGATAGGACCAGATGCCATGATCTTAGTTTTCTGAATGTTAGTTTTAAGGTAGGCTTTTCACTCTCCTCTTTCAGTTTCATCAAGAGGCCCTTTATTTCTTCTTTGCTTACTGCCATAATGGTGGTGTCATCTGCATATCTGAGGTTATTGCTGTTTCTCCTGGCAATCTTAATTCCAGCTTGTGCTTCATCCAGTCCAGCATTTCTCATGATGTACTCTGCATATAAGTTAAATAAGCAGGGTGACAGTATATAGCCTTGACATATGCCTTTCCCAATTTGGAATCAGTCTGTTCCATGTCTGGTTCTAACTGTTGCTTCCTGACCTGCATACAGATATCTCAGGAGGCAGGTCAGGTGGTCTGGTATTCCCATCTCTTGAAGAAAGCCCTCTTTAGTATTTCTTTAATTTTATAAGCTGCATCTTTTTAGTCTATGTTACATCTCTGAATTGTAGTGATAGGGCTTAGTCTTGGGGCCCTTTGTATTTTAAATAGTTTTGAAGTTAAATTTATTTTACTTTATTTCAACCCTTTATTTTAGCACGCTCTACATACAAGAAATAAACATAAGACTCTGATGCTGGGAAAGATTGAAGGCAGGAGGAGAAGGGGACAACAAAGGATGAGATGGTTGGATGACATCACAGTTGCAGTGGACATGAGTTTGATAAGCTCCAGGAGTTGGTGATGGACAGGGAAGCCTGGAGTGCTGCAGTCCATGGGGTCCCAAAGAGTTGGACATGACTGAGTGACTGAACTGAACTGATTAACATATTCTCATTTGGTTGCATCAGTTTTTGGAAATTTTATAGCATGGCCATTTGATGATCTTTTAAATAATGGATATAAATTCTCAGCTGGGTGAGAAACAACAGAGGAACTGATTGGTCTTTTATGTTTGTTTTTCTGTTCATCTATTTGTCAGCTCACATTTATTCAGCATTTTGCAGCCATTGGGAAGAAGGATAATGCTATAAGATCTAGACCAGTTAGATTTCGTATTCCTGTGTTTATTCTTGACTCAGCTGAAGTGTGGGCCTGAAGCCATTAGTTCTCTATGTGCTTATGTATCTCCCTGTCTGCAACTTTAAAAGGTTCTATTCTATAATTGTGAAAGTAGGAAATGCTTTCCAACTTTTGGAAGATATTGGAATGGGAGGATATTAATAAATTAGACTATAATGTCTTAAAGAAGCACTGTTCTGATTTTTTCAGAGGTAAATAAGCACTTATATAATTGCTAAAAAATAAATACATAATACATTTAAAAGGCAGTCCATGTGGTCACAAAGAGTCTGACATGATTGAGTGACTGAGCTGAACTGAATTGACACAGTTTAAAGAGTTTTCATACTGAATACATTCATGTAACCAGCACTTGGGTCAAGAAGTACAATATTACCAACATCTCAAAGTCCATTCAATTCAGTTCAGTTCAGTCACTCAGTCACGTCTGACTCTTTGCAACCCCATGAATAGCAGCACGCCAGGCCTCCCTGTCCATCATCAACTCCAGGAGTTCACTCAAACTCATGTCCATCGAGTCGGGTGATGCCATCCAGCCATCTCATCCTCGGTCGTCCCCTTCTCCTCCTGCCCCCAATCCCTCTCAGCCTCAGAGTTCTTTCCAATGAGTTAACTCTTCGCATGAGGTGGCCAAAGTCCATTACCTTACCATTTTTCAGTCATAATACTCTCAGAGATTTTGTCTGTTTCCATACTTCATAAATAAAGAGACATAATATATTCTCTTTTGGGGTAGATTATTTTAGTCAATACTGTTTGGGAGATTTGTCTAGTCCATTCAACACTATTGCTGTGTAGTGTTCAATTGTGTAAATATACCATGATTTATTTCTCCACACATCTATTAATAGATACTTGAATAGTTTTCAACTTTCATTTATTACATAATATATCTGCTATGGGTAGTCTAGTATATGTCTTTTGGCAGACATATGTGTGTATTCTGATATGAGTTAAGAGCATGAATTATTTGGCCCTAGAACAACATGGGATTGAACTTCATGGGTCCAGCTACACTCAGATATAAATATATACTATGGTACTACACATGGAACAACAAACTGGTTCCAAGTAGGAAAAGGAGTACATCAAGTCTGTATATTGTCACCCTGCTTATTTAATTTCTATGCAGAGTATATCATGAGAAACACTGGGCTGGAAGAAGCACAAGCTGGAATCAAGATTGCCGGGAGAAATCTCAATAACCTCAGATAGGCAGATTACATCACCCTTATGGCAGAAAGTGAAGAAGAACTAAAGGGCCTCTTGATGAAAGTGAAAGAGGAGAGTGAAAAAGTTGGCTTAAAGCTCAACATTCAGAAAACGAAGATCATGGCATCTGGTCCCATCACTTCATGGCAAATAGATGGGGAAACAGTGGAAACAGTGGCTGACTTTATTTTTTGGGCTCCAAAATCACTGCAGATGGTGATTGCAGCCATGAAATTAAAAGACACTCACTCCTTGGAAGGAAAGTTATGACCAACCTAGACAGCATATTAAAAAGCAGAGACATTACTTTGTCAACAAAGGTCCATCTAGTCAAGGCTATATTTTTTCCAGTAGTCATGTATGGATGTGAGAGTTGGACTATAAAGAAAGATAAGTGCAGAAGAATTGATGCTTTTGAACTGTGGTGTTGGAGAAAACTCTTCAGAGTCCCTTGGACTGCAAGGAGATCCAACCAATCCATTCTGAAGGAGATCAGTCCTTGGTGTTCATTGGTAGGACTGATGTTGAAGCTGAAACTCCAATACTTTGGCCACCTGATGCAAACAGCTGACTCATCTGAAAAGACCCTGAAGCTGGGAAAGATTGAGGGCAGGAGGAGAAGGGGATGACAGAGGATGAGATGGTTTGATGGCATCACTGACTCAATGGACATGAATTTGGGTAGGCTCTGGGAGTTGGTGATGGACAGGGAGGCCTGGCATGCTGCTGTTCATGGGGTCGCAATGAGTTGGACACAACTGGGCGACTGAACTGAACTGAATGGTACTACACGACCCCTGGTTGGTTGAAAACAGAATGTGGAACCCTGGATACAGAGAACTAATTGTAGTTATACGCTGATTTTCCACTGAGCAGAAGTTTGTGCCTCAAACCCCTGCATTGTTGAAGCGCTAACTGTATAGTTTAACCCTCCTTGTACTCATTCTAACTGTATGACTTAATACAAACTACTTTTACAAAATACTTGTATCATGTGTTTCAAACTCCTAATTCATAAATGGGAGTCAAATAGTACTCATTGCTATGAGTACTACTGTAAATGAATTATATCTTTAAAGTGGTTAAATGACTATGTGACTAAATTTTTAAAGAGCCAAATCTCTAAAGTTAAGAGGAGTCCTCAACTCTTACTAGTTACTTAAAATCTTGGTTTTTTATTAGCTGTTTTAAATAGCATCATATTCCATTCAGTTGCCAAGATTCAACCTGCTATAGTATTGTTGGTGTCTTCCTTTTTTCTCATGAGTTCAATCTCCAATCTATCATCAAATTCTATGGCTCTGTCCATAAACACATCCTAAAACTATCCTCCCATCCTCCACTCTAACTTGTTTGGTACATTCCAGACTATTCTCCCCCTCACCCCTTTTTAAAAAATGTTTTTCACCTGTTTCTAACTAACTCTCAACAGTAATCAAAGTAACTGTAAAATCTATATTTATTTATTTATTTATATTTATTTATGATGTGCCATTCTCTGCATTCAAAATAAAGTAAAGGAAAACAAACAAATGAACAAAAATTTATAATGGCTTCCCTTCATAGCTTATCATTTCTTCTAAGGCTTCATGATCTGGTCTTTCTTTTTTTCTGACCTCATCTCCTATCACTGTCCTTCTACTTCACCATATTCTAGTCTTACTGTCCTTTCTATTCTTCAAGTAAACTAAGTTCATTCTACCTAGAGTCTTTAGATTATTTTTATACGTGGAATGCTACGCTATACTTGGAATGCTAAGCCCACTAACATTTGTTAAGTGTATGTTGTTTTTGTTATTTAGATTTTAGCTCAAATGTCCTCTTATCACATTGGTTTCTGAGAAGTACTTTTCTTGACTTATCTCTTAGTCTGCTCCACCAAACTAATTGTTTAGAATATCATCCTTGTTATTTATTGCACTCATTTCTATATGGAGTAACTTGATCATTTATTTGGTACCTGGTTTATTTTCTATCTCCTCATCTCCAGAATGAAAGCTCCTCAAAATCAGGGACCTTTTTTGTCTTCTTTATTAATTCCTTTAATAGTAGTGTCTGGTAAGTTTTCCAGATGCAATAAATATTTGGAATGAATGAAGTAATGAATGAAGTAGCAACTCAATTTTGTTTTTAAGTTTACAATACAGATTTAAGTAAGTATTCCAGAATGAATAGTAGCAATATTAGTGAAATGAAGTCGCTCAGTCGTGTCCGACTCTTTGCAACCCCATGGACTGTAACCTATCAGGCTCCTCTGTCCATGGGATTTTCCAAGCAATAGCACTGCAGTGGATTGCCATTTCCTTCAATATTATGTCACCATATTTCACTTATAAACATCCTCTTTGGCTGACTAGTATTAGAAAGTGAAAGTGGTAGTCCCTCAGTTGTGTTGGACTTTTTGCGATCTCATGGACTATAGCCACCAGGTTCCTCTGTCCATAGAATTCTCCAGGGAAGAATATTGGAGTGGGTAGCCATTCCCTTCTCCAGGGGATCTTCCCAGCTGAGGGATCGAACCTGGTCATCCTGCATTGCAAGAACATTTTTTACCATCTGAGCCATCAGTCAAGCTATCTATCATTAGAATCATGTTTGTTATCAGGTTAAAATGATCGCTTGCTTGGCTAAAGTGTTTAGGCATTTGATTAATTAAATCTTTTTTAAACTGATCAAGGCAATGGCACCCCACTCCACTACTCTTGCCTGGAAAATCCCATGGACGGAGGATCCTGGAAGGCTGCAGTCCATGGGGTCGCTGAGGGTCAGACACGACTGAGCAACTTCACTTTCACTTTTCACTTTCATGCCTTGGAGAAGGAAATGGCAACCCACTCCAGTGTTCTTGCCTGGAGAATCCCGGGGACGGGGGAGCCTGGTGGGCTGCCGTCTATGGGGTCGCACAGAGTAGGACACGACTGAAGCGACTTAGCAGCAGCAGCAACAAACTGATTAAATTTACATGGAAAGAGGTTCTAGGAAGTTAGGAAAATTGAAATGGTCTGCTTTTTTTTTTTTTTTTAAACTGATAATCTATTTTACCTTTAGAAAAGCAAATTATGGGCCAAGATGGTGCTTTCCATCACACAGTGAAAAGAATACTGGTTAGGAATAATGTATTTTTGACACAGAAAAACTATAAATATTGATTTGATATTTTATGCATTACTTATGGGGAGGTGTTTTATTTATAATGAATAAATACACATTTTTATCTTTTGCTATTCCTTTCATAACTATGCCCTGTTAATAAATAACAACAATGTTATAAGTTCCTAGAAATACAAGTTAAAATTTTTATTATTGTCTTTGGAAATCTTTTCTTTCTCTGAATCAAAGACTTGTTAGTGTTTTTGATAGAAAAGAAAAGTTTCTTACATTTTGATTTGGATAAGTAGAATGGTTTAACAGCTTCACAAAGATGATTGACAAAATGAGGAAAATAGAACTTTAGCTTGAAATCTTAATATTTTAATTAAAAATTCTATTTTAAATATCTAAAAGTGACTTTTTAACCTTTATTATTTTAATGGATATTATTCCTTTAATACCCAGAAATGTGTTTACCTTTAAAATATTACCTTGAAGATGATTCCATATTGATTATAAAACCCCTCTGATTCAAGCTGAGGTATAACAAAGAAAAGCAAACCTTACTTAGGCGACTGTTTCTTTCTCTTTCACTGTTTTTGCTTTCACATGCAGTATTGACCCTGACAGTAGGTCAAAGAAAGGTACATTATAGCAACATTAACATGCTGTTTCCTTATAGGCTGTTCCTGCCAAGCAGATAAATGTGTAGTGTGAATTATCAAGCATACTGCCCCTGGATTTTCTCCATGGTATTGAAAATAATTATTCCCATAGCACAGATAAGGTAACACTGATGCCTTAAGACCTACTATTAATAAGATTTGTATGTGCTGAAGTAAATAAGCAAGGTTCTGAAACTTGGCAATGTAAACCTAACTTCTGAACTATGAAGCGAGGCTTTGTCTTAATTTTTAAGAAGAGTTATGGGATGAAAAGATCAAAAGTTAGTGCTATAGTCAACAAATCTATTATATTAGACCACATAATGCAAACATTAATGTTTTTGAGTGCTTACTATATATAAGAAAGTTTTATAAGTACTCAGAGATCATTAATTAGCTGACCTTCCTAATTAGTTCTATAATACGCATCCTTTCTTTCTTTCCCCTTTAAATATGAATTAATCCTTCTCCAAGCCAGGCTTCAGCAATATGTGAACCGTGAACTCCCTGATGTTCAAGCTGGTTTTAGAAAAGGTAGAGGAACCAGAGATCAAATTGCCAACATCCGCTGGATCATCGAAAAAGCAAGAGAGTTCCAGAAAAACATCCATTTCTGCTTTATTGACTATGCCAAAGCCTTTGACTGTGTAGATCACAATAAACTGTGGAAAATTCTGAGAGAGATGGGAATACCAGACCACCTAACCTGCCTCTTGAGAAACCTGTATGCAGGTCAGGAAGCAACAGTCAGAACTGGACATGGAACAACAGACTGGTTCCAAATAGGAAAAGGAGTACGTCAAGGCTGTATATTGTCACCCTGCTTATTTAACTTCTATGCAGAGTACATCATGAGAAACGCTGGACTGGAAGAAACACAAGCTGGAATCAAGATTGCCGGGAGAAATATCAATAACCTCAGATATGCACATGACACCACCCTTATGGCAGAAAGTGAAGAGAAGCTAAAAAGCCTCTTGATGAAAGTGAAAGAGGAGAGCGAAAAAGTTGGCTTAAAGCTCAACATTCACAAAACGAAGATCATGGCATCCAGTCCCATCACTTCATGGAAGATAGATGGGGAAACAGTGGAAGCAGTGTCAGACTTTATTTTTGGGGGCTCCAAAATCACTGCAGATGGTGACTGCAGCCATGAAATTAAAAGATGCTTACTCCTTGGAAGAAAGGTTATGACCAACCTAGATAGCATATTCAAAAGCAGAGACATTACTTTGCTGACTAAGGTCCGTCTAGTCAAGGCTATGGTTTTTCCTGTGGTCATGTATGGATGTGAGCATTGGACTGTGAAGAAGGCTGAGCGCCAAAGAATTGATGCTTTTGAACTGTGGTGTTGGAGAAGACTCTTGAGAGTCCCTTGGACTGCAAGGAGATCCAACCAGTCCATTCTGAAGGAGATCAACCCTGGGTGTTCTTTGGAAGGTATGATGCTAAAGCTGAAGCTCCAGTACTTTGGCCACCTCATGCGAAGAGTTGACTCTTTGGAAAAGACTCTGATGCTGGGAGGGATTGGGGGCAGGAGAAGGGGACGACAGATGTTGAGATGGCTGAATGGCATCACGGACTCGATGGACGTGAGTCTGTGTGAACTCCGGGAGTTGGTGATGGACAGGGAGGTGTGGCATGCTGCGATTCATGGGGTCACAAAGAGTCGGACATGACTGAGTGACTGAACTGAACTGAACTCGCTCCTTACCTACTCTATGTCTTAAAATTCCATAGTGTTTTTTACCTTCTATCATATCAGGTGCCTTACTTATTCGTTATGTTTTATTTTCCTGTTTTCACTGCAACTGACTTCTCAAGTACAGGTATCTTTGTTTTAAAGTCAGAATAGTCTAGACTATGCTGCAGTAACAAACAACCCCAAATTCCAATGAAGGAAAATGATGAAGTCTATTTTTTCCACTTGAAATATTACACTATGAATCTCTAGGAGGTTCTATACTCAGAAATACAGAGATTTGATTTCCAAATGTGCTCTTATAATCACAAAGTCTTGGAAAAGCAAGTATAATAAATAGCTCCCTGGAGATTAAAGCTTCAAAAGAGACATATGTCACTTCCACTTTTATTTTTTTAGGCAAAGGATGTCAGATGGCCATGTGTGAATTCAACAGTGCTGGAAAGGGGACTACATTTTAGTAAGCAGAATACAATTTAGCATATCTCTTTAATTAACTGCTGCATCCTAAGGGATGAGAGCATTTATTGGTGCATGCTGCTGCTGCTGCTGCTAAGTCACTTCAGTCGTGTCTGACTCTGTGAGACCCCATAGACGGCAGCCCACCAGCTCCCTCGTCCCGGGGATTCTCCAGGCAGGAACACTGGAGTGGGTTGCCATTTCCTTCTCCAATGCATGAAAGTGAAAAGTGAAAGTGAAGTCGCTCAGTCGTGTTTGACTGTTCACAACCCCATGGACTGCAGCCTACCAGGCTCCCCTGTCCATGGGATTTTCCAGGCAAGAGTAGTGGAGTGGGGTGCCATTGCCTTCTCCATTATTGGTGCATAGAAGATCCTAAATAAATATAACTAGTAATTAGTATTATCATCATTTGAACAACAAAACTGGGGCACATGGGGATTAGGCAACCTGCCAAATACTAGGAAGAGCAGAACCTGAACTAGGCAGTATCATTTTAAAAACTAGACTCTTAACTACTATACTGATAAGTTGATAACAGAGGAGTCACTGTCAATACTGAACTTACATTTTCTCTCTCAGTATGATGTGTGCCTAAATTTTCATCTAGAAATAGTAGCATAATCTCAGACAGAAGTTGGATTGCATCCAATGTACCCCAAAAATGTCCCCCAAAAAAGACTTTTGAAGTTTGACAACTTGAAGAAGATAAAGAAGACACTTTGTTTAAGATGCTAAGATGGAGGTATAGGTTGTTCTATTGTCAAAGGTACTGGATATTTATTCTGTCTAAATTAATTATTCATAAGATATATATTTTTCATCAATAAATACAGAAATGTATGTTTGTATTGTGGAACCCTCAGGATAAGGGAAACTTATTTTCAATAATTTAAAAACCTAGGAAATATAAGGCTTTTCTACATACTCTACATCTAAAAAATAAAAAAAACAGTTATAGGTAAACGTGCTAATGCTTTGTATTTTGTTGGGAATATTCTTGAAAGAGAATATTAGAAGTAACAAATCAAAAAATCTGGCAGTGAGGATGGAAAACAGAGCTCCCATTTATTTATAAGCCAAAATACAAATGAGTCTCAATGTTGAATAGGAAAGTTCTTGTTTGAGGGCAAAAGTGTTAGTTTCATAGCAGAAATTGTTACTGTGCACTGAAGAAGCTAATGTTTAAATTTCATGTATATTTTACCTAGAGGAAATAAAATTATACCAAATATTGAGATCATACCGGTTTCCAATTTAAAAATACAAATATTATACCTAACATGTAACAGTTCAGTTCAGTTCCGTTCAGTTGCTCAGTCGTGTCTGACTCTTTGCGATCCCATGAATCGCAGCATGCCAGGCCTCCCTGTCCATCACCAACTCCAAGAGTTCACACAGACTCACGTCCATCGAGTCCGTGATGCCATCCAGCCATCTCATCCTTCATCGTCCCCTTCTCCTCCTGCCCCAAATCCCTCCCAGCATCAGAGTCTTTTCCAAAGAGTCAACTCTTCGCATGAGGTGGCCAAAGCACTGGAGTTTCAGCTTTAGCATCATTCTTTCCAAAGAACACCCAGGGCTGATCTCCTTCAGAATGGACTGGTTGGATCTCCTTGCAGTCCAAGGGCCTCTCAAGAGTCTTCTCCAACACCACAGTTCAAAAGCATCAATTCTTTGGCGCTCAGCCTTCTTCACAGTCCAACTCTCACATCCATACATGACCACAGGAAAAACCATAGCCTTGACTAGACGGACCTTAGTCAGCAAAGTAATGTCTCTGCTTTTTACGTTCTATCTAGGTTGGTCATAACTTTCTTTCCAAGGAGTAAGCACCTTTTAATTTCATGGCTGCAGTCACCATCTGCAGTGATTTTGGAGCCCCCCAAAATAAAGTCTGACACTGTTTCCACTGTTTCCTCATCTATCTTCCATGAAGTGATGGGACTGGATGCCATGATCTTCGTTTTGTGAATGTTGAGCTTTAAGCCAACTTTTTCGCTCTCCTCTTTCACTTTCATCAAGAGGCTTTTTAGCTTCTCTTCACTTTCTGCCATAAGGGTGGTGTCATGTGCATATCTGAGGTTATTGCTATTTCTCCCGGCAATCTTGATTCCAGCTTGTGTTTCTTCCAGTCCAGCGTTTCTCATGATGTACTCTGCATAGAAGTTAAATAAGCAGGGTGACAATATATAGCCTTGACGTACTCCTTTTCCTATTTGGAACCAGTCTGTTGTTCCATGTCCAGTTCTGACTGTTGCTTCCTGACCTGCATACAGGTTTCTCAAGAGGCAGGTTAGGTGGTCTGGTATTCCCATCTCTCTCAGAATTTTCCACAGTTTATTGTGATCTACACTGTCAGAGGCTTTGGCATAGTCAATAAAGCAGAAATGGATGTTTTTCTGGAACTCTCTTGCTTTTTCGATGATCCAGCGGATGTTAGCAATTTGATCTCTGGTTCCTCTACCTTTTCTAAAACCAGCTTGAACATCAGGGAGTTCACGGTTCACATATTGCTGAAGCCTGACTTGGAGAATTTTGAGCATTACTTTACTAGAGTGTGAGATGAGTGCAATTGTGCGGTTGTTTGAGCATTCTTTTGCATTTCCTTTCTTTGGAATTGGAATGAAAACTGACCTTGTCCAGTACTGTGGCCACTGCTGAGTTTTCCAAATTTGCTGGCATATTGAGTGCAGCATTTTCACAGCATCATCTTTCAGGATTTGAAACAGCTCAACTGGAATTCCAAGTTTGCTAAAATAATTCATTGCTCAAGCAAATATCCATTAGGCATATACTATATAGCAGATCCCTGGTGGTTTAGCGGTAAAGAATCCACCTGCCAATGTAAGAGACATGGATTCAATCCCTGGGATGGGAAGAGTCCCTGGAAAAGAAAATGGCCACCCACTCCACTATTCTTGCCTGGGAAATCCCATGGACAGAGGAGCCTGGTGGGCCACAGTCCATGGGGTTGCAAAACAGTTGTATATGAATTAGCATATAAACAACAATTGAGCGGGAAGGTAAGTGAAGGTATCACAAGGACTTCCCTATAGCTCAAATTGTAAAGAATCTGCCTGCAATGCCGGAGACCCAGGTTTGATCTCTGGGACAAGAAAATCACTTGGAGAAGGAAGTGACAATCCACTCCAGAATTCTTGCCTGGAGAACCCCATGAACAGAGGAGTCCATGGGGTGACAAAGTGTTGGACATGATGGAGCAACTAACACACACACACAATTGAAGCTATCATCAGTTCAGTTCAGTTGAGGTTATTGATAGTTCTCCCAGCAATATCAGTTCCAGTTTGTGCTCCATCCAACCCAGCATTTCGCATGGTGTACTCTGCATATAAGTTAAATAAGCTGGGTGACAATATACAGCATTGACACACTCCTTTCCCAATTTGGAACCAGTCCGTGGTTCCATATCTGGTTATAACTGTTGTTTCCTGACCTGCATACAGATTTCTCAGGAGGCAGGTCGGGCGGTCTGGTATTCCCGTTTCTTTAAGAATTTTCCACAGTTTGTTGTTATCCACACAGTCAAAGGCTTTGGTGTAGTCAATAAGGCAAAAGTAGATGTTTTTCTGGAATTCTCTTGCGTTTTCTATGATCCAACAGATGTTGACAATTTGATCTCTGGCTCCTCAATGACTTTTAAATCCAGCTGAACATCTGTAAGTTCACAGTTCACCTCACTGTTGAAGCCTGGCTTGGAGAATTTTGATCATTACTTTGCTAGTGTGTGAGATGAGTGCAATTGTGCAGTAGTTTGAACATTCTTTGGCATTGCCTTTCTTTGGATTGGGATGAAAACTGAACTTTTCCAGTCCTGTGGCCACTGCTGAGTTTTCCACATTTGCTGGCATATTTGGCAACTCACTCCAGTATTCTTGCTTAGAAAATCCCATGGACAGAGGAGCCTGGTAGGCTACAGTTCATGGGGTTGCAAAGGGTTGGACATGACTGAGTGACTTCACTTTTGGACTTTTGAGTGCAGTACTTTCACAGCATCATTTTTTAGGATTTAAAATAGTTCAACTGAAGTTCCATCACCTCCACTAGCTTTGTTCATAGTGATGCTTCGTAAGGCCCACTTGACTTCGCATTCCAGTTTGTCTGGCTCTAGGTGAATGATCACACCATCCTGGTTATCTGGGTCATGAAGTTTTTTTTTTTTTTTTTTTTTTTGTATAGTTCTGTGTATTTTTGCCACCTATTCTGCTTCTGTTAGGTCCATATCATTTCTGTCCTTTATTGTGCACATTTTTGCATGAAATACTCCCCAGTATCTCAAATTTTCTTGAAGATAGGTTTTCCCATTCCCAAAGATCTCTAGTCTTTCCCATTCTATTGTTTTCCTCTATTTCTTTACAATTATCACTGAAGAAGGCTTTCTTATCTCTCCTTGCTATTCTTTGGAACTCTGGATTCAAATGAATATATCTTTTCTTTTCTCCTTTGCCTTTCCCTTTTCTTCTTTTCTCAGCTTTTGTAAGGCCTCCTGAGACAACCATTGTGCCTTTTTGCATTTCTTTTTCTTGGGGATGGTCTTGATCACTGCCTCCTGAACAATGTCACAAACTTCCATCTATAGTTCCTCAGGCACTCTGTCTATCAGATCTAATCCCTTGAATCTATTTATCACTTCTACTATATAATCATAAGGGATTTGATTTAGGTCATACCTCACATGGAACAACAGACTGGTTCCAAATAGGAAAAGGAGTACATCAAGGCTGTATACTGTCACCCTGCTTATTTAACTTATATGCAGAGTACATCATGAGAAATGCTGGGCTGGAAGAAGCACAAGCTGGAATCAAGATTGCCAGAAGAAATATCAATAACCTCAGATATGCTGATGACACCACCCTTATGGAGAGGGTGGTGAAAGTGAAAGAGGAACTAAAAAGCCTCTTGATGAAAGTAAAAGAGAAGAGTGAAAAAGTTGGCTTAAAGCTCAACATTCTGAAAACCAAGATCATGGCATCTGGTCCCATCACTTCATTGGAAATAGGTGGGCAAATAGTGGAAACAGTGTCAGACGTTATTTTCTTGGGCTCCAAAATCACTACAGATGGTGACTGCAGCCATGAAATTAAAAGACACTTACTCCTTGGAAGAAAAGTTATGACCAACCTAAATAGCATATTCAAAAGCAAAGACATCACTTTGCCAGCAAAGGTCCTTCTAGTCAAGGTTATGGTTTTTCCAGTGGTCATCTATGGATGTGAGAGTTAGACTGTGAACAAAGCTGAGCACCGAAGAATTGATGCTTTTGAACTGTGGTGTTGGCGAAGACTCTTGAGAGTCCCTTGGACTGCAAGGAGATACAACCAGTCCATGGCCCTCAGTGTTCTTTGGAAGGAATGATGCTAAAGCTGAAACTCCAGTACTTTGGCCACCTCATGTGAAAAGTTGACTCATTGGAAAGACTCTGATGCTGGGAGGGATTTTGGGCAGGAGGAGAAGGGGATGACAGAGGATGAGATGGCTGGATGGCATCACTGACTCATGGAGGTGAGTCTGAGTGAACTCTGGGAGTTGGTGATGGACAGGGAGGCCTGGCGTGCTGCGATTCATGGGGTGGCAAAGAGTTGGACAGGACTGAGCGACTGAACTGAACTGAACTGAATGGTCTAGTGGTTTTCCCTACTTTCTTCAATTTAAGTCTGCATTTTGCAATAAGGAGTTCATGATCTGAGCAAGTCAGCTCCTGGTCTTGTTTTTGCTGATTCCATAGAGCTTCTCCATCTTTGGCTACGAAGGATATAGTCAATCTGATTTCACTGTTGACCATCTGGTTATGTCCATGTGTAGAGTCTTCTCTTGTGTTGTTGGAAGAGGGTTTGCTATCACCAGTGCATACTCTTGGCAAACCTCTGTCAGCCTTTGCCCTGCTTCATTTTGTGCTCCAAGGCCAAATTTTACTGTTACTCCAGGTATCTCTTGACTTCCTACTTTTGCATATCAGTCCCCTATGATGAAAAGGACATCTTTTTATGTGGACTTAGTTCTAGAAGGTCTTGTAGATCTTCATGAATTGTTGAAGTAGCTTCTTTAGCATTACTCATTGGGCCATAGACTTGGATTACTGTGATATTAAATGGTTTGCCTTGGAAACGAATAGAGATGATTCTATTGTTTTTGAGATTGCACCCAGGTAATGCATTTTGGACTCTTTTGTTGTCTATGAGGGCTGCTCTATTTCTTCTAAGCGATTCTTGCCCACAGTAGTGGATATAATGATCTTCTGAATTAAATTCGCCCATTCCAGTCCATTTTAGTTCAGTGATTCCTAATATGTCAATGTTCACTCTTGCCATCTCCTGTTTGACTACTTCCAATTTGCCTTGATTCCTTCATGGACCTAACAATCTTGGTTCCTATGAATATTGCTCTTTACAGCATCAGATTTTACTTCCATCACCAGTCACATCCACAACTGGGCATTGTTTTTGCTTTGGTCCCATCTCTTCATTCTTTCTGAAGTTATTTCTCCACTCTTCTCCAGTAGAATATTAGGCACTTTCCTACTGGGGGAGTTCATCTTTCAGTGTGATATCTTTTTGCCTTTTCATAATTTTCAATGAGTTCCCAAGGCAAGAATACTGAAGTGGTTTGCCATTCCCTTCTCCAGTGGACCATGTTATGTCAGAACTGTTCATCATGACCCATTCGTCTTGGGTGGCCCTACATGGCATGGCTCATAGTTTCATTAAGTTAGATAAGGCTGTGGCCCATGTGGTAAGTTTGATTAGTTTTCTGTGATTGCAGTTTTCATTCTGTCTGCTCTCTGATGGATAAGGATAAAAAGCTTATGGAAACTTCCTGATGGGAGAGACTGACTGTGGGGGAAAACCAGGTCTTGTTCAGGGCCATGCTCAGTAAATCTTTAATCCAATTTTCTGTTGATCGGTGGGGTTGTGTTCCCTCCCTTTTGTTTGACCTGAGACCAAACAATGGTTGAGATAATGAAGATAATGGCAAAATCCTTCAAAAGGTATCATGCACACACTGCTGCACTTAGTGCCCCTGACCTTACAGCAGGTCATCACTGATCTACATCTCTGCCAGAGACTCCTGGACACTCACAGGCAAGTATGGATCAGTCTCTTGCAGGGTCATTGCCCCTTTCTTCTTGGTCCTGGTGTGCACAAGGTTTTGTTTGTGCCCTCCAAGAGTCTGTTTCCCTAGTCCTGTGGATTTTCTGCCCTCCAAAGTCAAATACCTGGGGGTTCCCACTGCCCTCCAAAGTCAAATTCCCTGGGGGTTCTCAGTCCATTTGTCAGATTCCCAATTTGGGAAATCTGTCATGGGTCCTAGACCTTTCTTAACAGTGTGAGAATGTATTTGGTATAATTGTTCTGCAGTCTGTAGGTCATCTGCTTGGTGGCTCTATGGTGGGGTTAATCATGACTTCCTCCAAGAGGGCTTATATCACAAGCTGGGTGACCCAGGTCTGCTTCACCCAGAGCTCCTGCCCTTGCAGCAGACCACTGCTGACCCCACACCTCAGCAGGACACACTCAAAGCCTGAAAGGCAGGTCTGGCTCAGTCTCCATGGGGTCTCTGGGTCCTGGTGCACACAAGGTTTCGTTTGAGCCCTCTAAGCATCTCTCTCAGGGCTTCCCTGGTGGCTCAGATGGTAAAGCGTCTGCCTGCAATGTGGGAGACCCGGGTTCAATTTCTGGGTCGGGAAGATCTCCTGGAGAAGGAAATGACAATCCACTCCAGCACTCTTGCCTGGAAAATCCCATGGACGGAGGAGCCTGAATAGGCTACCGTCCATGGGGTCGCAAAGAGTCGACCATGACTGAGCAACTTCATAAGCATCTCTGGCGGGTATGGGGTTTGATTCTAAACAAGAATTTTGCCATTCCTACTGTTTTTCTGGGGCTTCTCCTTTGCCCTTGGATTTGGGGCATCTTTTTTTTTGCTGGGATCCAACATTCTCCTGTTGATGGTTGTTCAGCAGTGAGTTGTAATTTTGGAGTTCTTGCAGGAGAAAATGAGCACACGTTCTTCTACTTGACCATCTGGATAATCTTTGATCATGAAGCTATCATAACAATCTATAATATAAATAATATTATATCAATCTATAATCTGGGTATATTTTAAGCTCATCTTATTCTCTCTGCTGTTTTAAAATGAATGATTTCAGTTTTCTAAAGGAATTAGCTCTGGACAATATGTACTTCTCTGAATTTCTTTTGGCAGTATATATATAGCAATACCTAAAATAAGACAAGATTATGAATATTTGTTGATATTTCTGAGAATGGTTTGTCTGTTAATTTTGTTTCTCAGTTTGTTCACTTCAGTTCAATCGCTCAGTTGTGTCCAACTTTTTGCGACCCCATGAAGTGCAGCATGCCAGGCTTCCCTGTCCATCACCAACTCCAAGAGTTCACTCAAACTCATGTCCATCAGCTGGTGATGCCATCCAGCCATCTCATCCTCTGCCATCCCCTTCTCTTCCTGCACCCAGTACCTCCCAGCATCAGAGTCTTTTCCAATGAGTCAACTCTTCGCATGAGGTGGCCAAAGTATTGGAGTTTCAGCTTTACCATCATTCCTTCCAAATAACACCCAGGGCTGATCTCCTTTAGAAGGGACTAGTTGGAACTCCTTGCATTCCAAGGGACTCTCAAGAGTCTTCTACAACACTACAGTTCTAAAGCATCAATTCTTCGGCACTCAGCTTTCTTCACAGTCCAACTCTCGTATCCATACATGACCACAGGAAAAACCATAGCCTTGACTAGATGGACCTTTGTTGGCAAAGTAATGTCTCTGCTTTTTATGTTCTGTCTAGGTTGGTTATAAACTTCTTTCCAAGGAGTAAGCGTCTTTTAATTTCATGGCTTAAATCACCATCTGCAGTGATTTTGGAGCCAAAAAGAATAAAGTCTGACACTGTTTCCATTGTTTCCCCATCTATTTCCCATGAAGTGATGGGACCAGATGCCATGATCTTAGTTTTCTGAATGTTGAGCTTTAAGCCAACTTTTTTACTCTCCTTTTTCACCTTCATCAAGAGGCTTTTTAGTTGCTCTTCACTTTCTGCCATAAGGGTGGTGTCATCTGCATATCTGAGATTATTGATATTTCTTCTGGCAATCTTGATTCCAGCTTGTGCTTCTTCCAGCCCAGTGTTTCTCATGATGTACTCTGCATATAAGTTAAATAAGCAGGGTGACAGTATACAGCCTTGATATACTCCTTTTCCTATTTGGAACCAGTCTGTTGTTCCATGTCCAGGTCTAACTGTTGCTTCCTGACCTTCATATAGGTTTCTCAAGAGGCAGGTCAGGTGGTCTGGTATTCCCATCTCTTTCAGAATTTTCCACAGTTGATTGTGATCCACACAGTCAAAGGCTTTGGCATAGTCAATAAAGCAGATATATATGTTTTTCTTGAACTCTCTTGCTTTTTTGATGATCCAGCAGATGTCAATTTGATCTCTGGTTCCTCAGCCTTTTCTAAAACCACCTTGAACATTTGGAAGTCCACGGTTCATGTATTGCTGAAGCCTGGCTTGGAGAACTTTGAGCATTACTTTACTGGCGTGTGAGATGAGTGTTATTCTGCAGTAGTTTGAGCATTCTTTGGCATTGCCTTTCTTTGGGATTGGAATGAAAACTGACCTTTTCCAGTCCTGTGGCCACTGCTGAGTTTCCCAAATTTCCTGGCATATTGAGTGCAACACTTTCACAGCATCATCTTTCAGGCTTTGAAACAGCTCAACTGGAATTCCATCACCTCCACTAGCTTTGTTCCTAGTGATGCTTTCTAAAGCCCACTTGACTTCACATTCGAGGATGTCTGGCTCTAGATGACTGATCACACTGTGATTATCTGGATCGTGAAGCTCTCTTTTGTATAGTTCTGTGTATTCTTGCCACCTCTTCTTAATATCTTCTGCTTCTTTTAGGTCCATACCATTTTTGTCCTTTATTGAGCCCATCTTTGCATGAAATGTTCCCTTGGTATCTCTAATTTTCTTGAAGAGATCTCTAGTCTTTCCTATTCTGTTGTTTTCCTCTACTTCTTTGCATTGATCACTGAAGAAGGCTTTCTTATCTTTTCTTGCTATTATTTGGAACTCTACATTCAGATGATTATATCTTTCCTTTTCTCCTTTGCTTTTTGCTTCTATTCTTTTCACAGCTATTTGTAAGGCCTCCTCAGACAGCCATTTTGCTCTTTTACATTTCTTATGGGGATGGTCTTATCCCTGTCTCCCGTACAATGTCACGAATCTCCATCCTTAGTTCATCAGGCACTCTATCAGATCTAGTCCCTTAAATCTATTTATCACTTTCACTGTATAATCATAAGGGATTTGATTTAGGTCATACCTGAATGGTCCAGTGGTTTTCCCTGCTTTCTTTAATTTAAATCTGAATTTGTCAATAAGGAGTTCATGATATGAGCCACAGTCAGCTCCCGGTCTTGTTTTTGCTAACTGTATAGAACTTCTCCATTTTTGGCTGCAAATAATATCATCAATCTGATTTTGGTGTTGACCATCTGGTGATGTCCATGTGTAGAGTCTTCTCTTGTGTTGTTAGAAGAGGGTGTTTGCTATGACCTGTGCATTCCCTCGGCAAAACTCTATTAGCCTTTGCCCTGCTTCATTTGGTAAACCAAGTCCAAATTTGCCTGTTACTCCAGGTGTTTCTTGACTTCCTACTTTTGCATTTCAGTCCCCTATAATGAAAAGGACATCTTTTTGGGGTGTTAGTTCTAAAAGGTCTTGTAGGTCTTCAGAGAACTGTACAACTTCAGCTTCTTCTGCATTACTGGTTGGGGTATACACTTGGATTACCATGATATTGAATGGTTTGCCTTGGAAAGGAATAAATATCATTCTGTTTTTTTTGAGGTTGCATTCAAGTACTGCATTTTGAACTCTTTTGTTGACCATGATGGCTACTACTCCATTTCTTCTAAGGGATTTTTGCACACAGTAGTAGATATAATGATCAACTGAGTTAAATTCACCCATTCCACTCTATTTTAGTTCAATGATTCCTAGAATGTTGACATTCACTCTTGCCATTTCCTGTTTGACCACTTCCAATTTGCCTTGATTCATGGACCTGACATTCCAGGTTCCTATGCAATATTGTTCTTTATGGCATCAGACCTTGCTTCTATCACCAGTGACATCCACAACTGGGTATTATTTTTGCTTTGGCTCCATCCCTTCTTTCTTTCTGGAGTTATTTCTCCGCTGATCTCCAGTAGCATATTGGGCACCTAATGACCTGGGGAGTTCCTCTTTCAGTATCCTCTCATTTTGCCTTTTCATACTGTTTATGGGGTACTCAAGGCAAGAATACTGAAGTGTTTTTCCATTCCCTTCTCCAGTGGACCACATTCTGTCAGATCTCTCCACCATGACCCTCCCGTCTCGGGTGGCCCTACACGGCATGGCTTAGTTTCATTGAGTTAGACAAGGCTGTGGTCCATGTGATCAAACTGACTAGTTTTCTGTGATCATGGTTTCAGTGTTCTGCCCTCTGATGCCCTTTTGCAAAACCTGCTGTCTTACTTGGGTTTCTCTTACCTTGGATGTGGGGTAGCTCTTCATGGCTGCTCCAGCAAAGTGCAGCTGCTGCTCCTTACCCCGGATGAGGGGTATCTCCTCACGGGCGCCCCTCCTGACCTTGAACGTGGAGTAGCTCCTCTAGGCCCTCCTGTGCCTGCGCAGACGCTGCTCCTTGGTCCAAATCCGTCTGCACTCCCCAAGGAAGCGGATGGGCACAAGGGGCTGCTGCTGGTACCAAAGCTCCGGTTCCTCATGGAGTCCAGTCATAGGAAGGAAGTTCACTCTGGTTTGCTTCCTTGGTCGCCATAACTGTTGACTAAAAAAAGATGTACAATTTGAGAGCTGTGAGTTACGTTTTATTTGGGGCAAAATGAGGGCTGCTTAGTTTGTTACACAATTGAAAAATTTAGAGGTAATCCTCTCTATTTCACTTTATCATGTAATCTTATTTTCTATTTGAATATCAACTGACCACTTTCATGTAGATACCTATCTATATGTAATTACTCGTGTGTACTTACCCTCTTGGACTTCCCAGGTGGCACTAGTGGTAAAGAACCCAGCTGCCAATGCATGAGACTAGAGACGAGTTCAATCCCTGGTTTGGGAAGATCCCCTAGAGAAGGGCATGGCAACCAACTCAGTATTCTTGCCTGGAATATCTCATGGACAGAGAAGCCTGGCAGGCTATAGTCCATGAGGTTGCTAAGAGTCAGACACAACTGAAGTGACTTGGCACATGACTGGCAATTACACTCTCATATATACAATCTCCTATATATGCTATTTAGATTATATTTAGATTTATATATATATATATATATATATATACATTTTAAAAATCAATTACACTTTCCAGGAGTTGACCAATTACAAAAAACGATACTCCACCTTTCCACCTTTTCTTGGGAATTCAATTTCATTAGAACAAGCCCAGACTCTCAGAATTATTTCAATTGCTTTTACTAATTACCTAAGGTAATAGGGTACATAAAAAACATTTAATAGTAGATAACAAATAGGAATTTTTTTCATCTTTGTTTCTTTTAATACTTTTTTTTTTTATTTGCACAAAAAATCCATTTGAATGAGGCAATTCCAAACCAAAGTGGTTAGGAGCACTCCATGGATAGGAACTGGGGGAAAGACTTTTATAAACAAGAGTAGGGAGCAAAGAAATGATTAGATTGGCTATCGCTTAAGTGGTTGTATTATTTGGAAAATATTGATTGGTTCTTTGTGATTAATTGTCCTCAGGTTTTGATCCTTAATCTAGAGGCATTTACAGCCTTAGGCTTTGCTTATTTTAGATGATAAGGTGTTAGAAACACCTCACTCTATTGGCCTGCTTGTTTAATGTAATAATACTTTACATACATTCTTTTGATTAAACATCACAACATCCACACACAAGGCATGCTGTATTATTACCCTTATTTTAAACATTAGAAAATTCAGGTTGAGGGAATTTGTGGCTTGCCCAAGGTCATGTAGGAAATGTAGAAGTAGGTCTATAAACCCAGGCAGCATGATGCCAGACTGAGCTACTCATAATATTGCCTACTCGCTCTGAGGGTGTGAGGGCGCCTGCTAGGCACTGCTAGGCACTGCTAGGCACTGCTGGGCAGTGTCAGGAGCCCTTGATCTTACTTCCTCTCCACACTAACTTTGCCTGGGGAGGTATTAATCTCCTTTTACAGACAAGAACACACCATAAAAATAGTTATGTGAATTACTCAGGCTCTCAGGGAGAGTTAAGTGTTGTGACCAGATTCCAGCCCTGGTTTGTCTGGGATGGATCGTATTAGAATTGGTGAGACAGTGCAACAAACTGTGAAATGGTTTTTCTGGATAATTTTTGAGGGGCAAAACAAACACCAGGTTTTAATTTTCTTCCAAATGAATTGTATTTAATCAATCAAAGAGTAGAAAAAATGTACAGGAAACTCATTGAATATCTTCTAAATACCTATAAGTCAGCTGGTGAATTTGTTAATTTGTTGTAAGAGATACTGAAAGTGTGGGCAAAACTTAACCCTGCTGCTCTTTTCCTAAGATGTGAGACTTATTTTGATTTTCAAACTGCCTAATTAGGTAGTTATCATCTTGACAGATATATTCACAAGTCTTCCTGTTTTCAAAAGACATAATTCTAAAATCCTGTGGTTTTGACAATTATAAAAAATAAATTGTATACATATCTATAATTTTGTGAAACAATTTACTGCCCAGTACAAAAGTCTCTAATATAATTTTAACTAAAGTTCACAAAATCTTTCTTTATTGGGGGATATGATTTATGGGTAACTAGACAGTAAAGCGTCTGCCTACAATGCGGGAGACCTGGGTTCGAGCCCTGGGTTGAGAAGTTCCCCTGGAGAAGGAAATGGCAATCCACTCCAGTATTCTTGCCTGGAAAATCCCATAGACGGAGGAGCCCAGTAGGCTACAGTCCATGGGGTCGCAAAGAGTCCGGACACGACTGAGTGAGTTCACTTCACTTCATTTTAAATAGGGCAAATTCTAAATAGTGTTAAATAAGGCAAAATCCTTAACCATAAAATAAACATGCTTTTTGTTTAGTGCAATAGATTTGAAATGGAAGAAGAATCTGAATACAAGAAATATAAAATTAGAAGCACCTAGGATATATCTGAAATATGAACTTGTTGAATTCTTTCTACACAATATTTTTCTTCAGTGGGTAACCTCAGTTTGAATAAATATAAACTAGCAAGGCATTAATATAAATAAACAGCTAATAGATCATGAATTTTATAGGAGTATAAATGATGTTTAAAAAAGCAGCAAGTAGAGTATACTTAGTCATTGTTTATGTGCATATGCTTTAGTTTAGCTGTGAAATCTTGCTTATAATTTGTGAACATTTTGCATCTTTTTGTTTTAAATTATTATAATTTTAACCATTTATTTTCCATTCTTTCACTTTTCTTCTCTCCCTTCCTGCCATCTATGTTTACATTATACTATGCCTAGTGCATCCCAGGAATTAAGCTAATTACAATGTTCTTTCAAGAGCTGGCCCCACCACATATGTGCTGTGAAATGTTGGAGACAGTTTTATGTAACTTTTTTCCAGCTCTACTGAAATGTAGTTAATATATAATATTATGCAAATTGAAGGTTATAGTGTGGAATTTGATATACTTATGAATTTGATATACTTATGAATTTGATATACTTATAATCATGAAATTATTACAATAGTTATTGATTTTTTGTGTGTAATATGCTTAGAACTATGAAAATTTACTCTGTTTCAACTTTCAATACAACATGTGTTATATAGCAATTATATTCCCTGGTTACTCAGCTGGTAAAGGATCTGCTTGTAACAGAGGAGACCCTGGTTCGATTCCTGGGTCAGGAAGATCCTCTGGAGAAGGGATACCAGAAGGGATACCCACTCCAGTGTTCTCAGGCTTCCCTGGTAGCTCAGGCAGTAAAGAATCTGCCTGCATTACGGGAGACCTGGGTTTGATTCCTGGGTTGGGAAGATCCTCTGGAGAAGGGCATGGCAACCCACTCCAGTATTCTTGTCTGGGCAATCCCCATGGACAGAGAAGCCTGGTGGGCTACAGTCCATGAGGTCGCAGAGTCAGACATGACTGAGTGACCAAGCACAGCATATACAATACAGTATTGATAAATATAGTCATCATGCTATACATTGGATCACCAGAACTCATTAATATTATAACTGTAAGTTTGTACCCATAAACTACCTACCTTCACCCATTTCCCCAATCCCCTTCCCCTGGAAGCCACCAATAATCATTCTTTCTGTGTGTTCAGTTTTTTTTTTTTGGATTCCACATATAAATGAGATCATACAGTATTTGCCTTTCTCTGTCTTATTTCCCTTTGCAAAATACCGTAAAGCTTCATCTGAATGTTGTTGAAAACAGCATGATTTCCTTCTGTTTATGGTTGAACAATGTTCCTTTGCCTATGTATATCTACCGCATTTTTCTATTTATTCATCTCTATCTATATCTTGACTACTATAAATAGTGCTACAGTGAATGGGAAGGTGTGGATATATCTTCAATATAGTGATTTTATTTCCTTCAGCTATCTACCCAACAGTGGGATTGCTGGATCATATGGTAGTTCTATTTTTAATTTTTTGATAAACCTTCATAGTATTTTTCAGAATTGCTGAACAAATTTACATTCCCATCCACAGGGCATAAGTTTTCTCTTTTCTCCATATTCTCTCCAATGTTCATTATATCTTGTCTTTTTTGGATAATAGTTACTCTAACAGGTATGAAATTATACCACATATAATGTCTGAGCCAGACATCCTGGAGTGGGAAGTCAAGTAGGCTTTAGGAAGCATTCGTATGAACAAAACTGGTGGAGGTGATGGAATTCTAGCTGAGCTATTTCAATTCCTAAAAGATGATGCTTTTAAAGTGCTGCACTCAACATGCCAGCAAATTCGGAGAGCTCAGCAGTGAGTGACCACAGGACTGGAAAAGGTCAGTTTTCATTCCAATCCCAAAGAAGGCCATTGCCAAAGAAGGTTCAAAGTACTGCACAATTTTGCTTATTTCATATGCTAGCAAGGTAATGCTCAAAATTCTTTAAGCTAGGCTTCAACAGTATGGGAAGTGAGAACTTCCAGATGTACAAGCTGGATATAGAAAAGACAGATGAACAAGAGATCAAATTGCCAAGATCCACTGGATCATAGAAAAAGCAAGGGCATTCCCGTAAAAACATCTACTTCTGCTACATTGACTGTGCTAAAGTCTTTGACTTGAATCACAACAAACTGGAAAATTCTTCAAGAGATGGGAATACCATACCACTTTACCTGTCTCCTGAAACACCTGTGTGCAGGTCAAGAAGTGACAGTTAGAACGGGACATGAAACAATGGACTGGTCCCTAATTGAGAAAGGAGGATGCAAAGGCTATATATTGTCACCCTGCTTATCTAACTTGTATGCAGAGTACCTCATGCAAAATGCCAGGTTGGATGAATCACAAGCTGAAATCAAGATTGCTGAGAGAAATATCAAGAATCTCACGTACAGATGACACCACCCTAATGAAAGAAAGCAAAGAGGAACTAAAGAGCCTCTTGATGAGTGTGAAAGAGGAAACTGAAAAAGCTGGCTTAAAACTTAACAAGATCTATGGAGAGAGTAACATGGAAACTTACATTACCGTATGTAAAATAGATAGCCAATGAGAATTTGCTGTATATCTGAGGGAACTCAAAAATGGGCTCTGTATCAGTCTAGAGGGATGGGAAGGGGAGGGAGATGACAGGGAGGTTTAAGAGGGAGAGGACATATGTATACCTATGGCCAATTCATGTTAAGATTTGTCAGAAAACAACAAAATTCTGTAAAGCAATTATCCTTCAATCAAAACAATAAATAAATTAAAAAAAAAAACGCAGAAAACTAAGGTCATGTTGTCTGGTCCCATCATTTCATGGCAAATAGATGGGGAAAATCTGGAAGCAGTGACAGCTTTTATTTTCTTAGGTTCCAAAATCATTGCAGACAGTGACTGTCACCATGAAATTAAAAGATTGTTTAATTTAAACAAGGAAGAGCAAAGCTTGTTCCTTGGAAGAAAAGCTATGATGAACCTAGACAGTGTATTTAAAAAGCAGAGAAATCACTTAGCCAACAAAGGTCCATATAGTTGAAGCTATGGTTTTTCCAGTAGTCATGCACAGATGTGAGAGTTGGACTATAAAGAAGGCTGAGAGCTGAAGAATTAATGCTTTGAAATTGTGGTGCTGGAGAAGACTCTTGAGAGTTCCTTGGACAGCAAGGAGATCAAACCCGTCAATCCTAAAGGAAATCAACCATGGCTATTAATTGGAAGGATTGAAGCTGAAGTTGAAGCTCCAATACCCTGATCACCTGATGGTAAGAGCCGACACATTGGAAAAGATCCTGATGCTGGGAAAGTTTAAGGGTAGGAGGAGGAGGGGATGACAGAAGATGAGATGGTTGGATGGCATCACTGACTTAATGGACATGAGTTTGAGCAAACTCCAGGAGATAGTGAAGGACAGGAAAACCTGGCATTCTATAGTCCATGTGGTCACAAAGAATCGGACACAACTGAGTGACTGAACACCAACAACATGGTTTTGATTTGCATTTCCCTGATGATTAGTGCTTTTGAGCATCTTTTCATACATCTGTTGGTCATTTGTACATCTTCTTTGAGAAATTATCTATTGGAGTCAACTTTTTTAATTGAATTTTTTTTTCTCTTGAGTTCTATGAGACAAAACAGATATCAGATAAATTTGTGAGATAAATGGTTTCCAAATATTTTCTCCCATTCTGTAGGTTGTCTTTTCGTTTTGTTGAATCACTTCTGGTTGGGTGAGGTTGCAGGCTGTGTTTCCTGGCAATGAGATACTGGTTGTGGTGGTTTAGTCACTAAGTCTTGTCCAACTCTGCAACCCCATGGACTATAGTCCGTCAGGTTCCTCTGTCCATGGGATTTTCCAGGCAAGAATACTGGAGTGGGTTCTCATTTCCTTCTCCAAGGGATCTTCCTCACTCACAGATAGAACATAGTCTCCCTTCACTCAGGTAGATATTTTTACCACCTGAGCCACCAGCAAGTCTGATTGAATTCTGTGTTTAGATAATCTCTCCTGGTAGATTGGGACCTTAAGTTGTGCTTCTCAACAAGTTGGTGCTGCTGGTTGGACTCTATGTTCAGTTATGGCCACAGGCTGTGCAGGACCATAGACTGATCTTTTCCAGTCCTGCAGCCACTGCTGAGTTTTCCAAATTTGCTGGCATATTGAGTGCAACACTTTCACAGCATCATCTTTCAGGATTTGAAATAGCTCAACTGGATTTCCATCACCTCCACTAGCTTTGTTCGTAGTGATGCTTTCTAAGGCCCACTTGACTTCACATTCCAGGATGTCTGTCTCTAAGTGAGTGATCCCACCATCATGATTATCTGGGTAGTGAAGCTCTTTTTTGTACAGTTCTTCTGTGTATTCTTGCTACCTCTTCTTAATATCTTCTGCTTCTGTTAGGTCCAGACCATTTCTGTCCTTTATCAAGCCCATCTTTGCATGAAATGTTCCCTTGGTATCTCTAATTTTCTTGAAGAGGTCTCTAGTCTTTCCCATTCTGTTCTTTTCCTCTATTTCTTTGCATTGATCGCTGAGGAAGGCTTTCTTATCTCTTCTTGCTATTCTTCGGAACTCTGCATTCAGATGCTTATATCTTCCCTTTTCTCCTTTGCTTTTTGCTTCTCTTCTTTTCACAGCTATTTGTAAGGCCTCCTCAGACAGCCATTTTGCTTTTTTGCAAAAAAAAGGGGATGGTCTTGATCTCTGTCTCCTGTACAATGTCACGAACCTCCATCCATAGTTCATCAGACACTGTTTATCAGATCTAGTCCCTTAAATCTATTTCTCACTTCCAATGTATAATCATAAGGGATTTGATTTAGGTCATACCTAAATGGTCTAGTGGTTTTCCCTGCTTTCTTTAATGTAAGTCTGAATTTGGCAATAAGGAGTTCATGATCTGAGCCACAGTCAGCTTCCGGTCTTGTTTTTGCTGACTGTATAGAGCTTCTCCATCTCTGGCTGCAAAGAATATCATCAATCTGATTTCAGTGTTGTCCATCTGCTGATGTCACAAAGAAAGGCAATGATAAAGAATGCTCAAACTATTGCACAATTGCACTCATCTCACACGCTAATAAAGTAATGGTCAAAATTCTCCAAGCCAAGCTTCAACAATACGTGAACCATGAAATTCCAGATGTTCAAGCTGGTTTTAGAAAAGGCAGAGGAATCAGAGATTAAATTGCCAACACTGAAATTGCTGGATCATTGAAAAAGCAAGACATTTCCAGAAAAAACATCGATTTCTGCTTTATTGACCATACTAAAGCCTTGACTGTGTGGATCACAATAAACTGTGAAAAATTCTTAAAGAGATAAGAATACCAGACCACCTGACCTGTCTCTTGAGAAAACTATATGCAGGTCAGGAAGCAACAGTTAGAACTGGATATGAAACAACAGACTGGTTCCAAATAGGAAAAGGATATGTCAAGGTTGTATATTGTCACCCTGCTTATTTAACTTATATGCAAAGTACATCATGAGAAACGCTGGGTTGGAAGAAGCACAAGCTGGCATCAAGATTCCTGGGAGAAATATCAATAACCTCAGATATGCAGATGACACCACCCTTATGGCAGAGAGTGAAGAGGAACTAAAAAGCCTCTTGATGAAAGTGAAAGAGGAGAGTGAAAAAGTTGGCTTAAAGCTCAACGTTCAGAAAACAAAGATCATGGCATGTGGTTCCATCACTTCATTGGAAATAAATGGGGAAAGAGTGGAAACAGTGTCAGACTTTAATTTTTTTGGGCTCCAAAATCACTGCAGATGGTATTGCAGTCATGAAATTAAAACAACAACAACAACAACAAAAACACACTCACTCCTTGGAAGAAAAGTTATGACCAACCTAGATAGCATATTCAAAAGCAGATACATCACTTTGCCAACAAAGGTCCATCTAGTCAAGGCTATGGTTTTTCCAGTGGTCATGTATGGATGTGAGAGTTGGACTGTGAAGAAAGCTGAGCACTGAGAATTTATGCTTTTGAACTGTGGTGTTGGAGAAGACTCTTGAGAGTCCCTTGGACTGCAAGGAGATCCAACCAGTGCATCCTAAAGGAGATCAGTCCTGGGTATTCATTGGAAGGACTGATGCCAAGCTGAGACTCCAATATTTTGGCCACTTCATGGGAAGAGTTGACTCATTGAAAAAGACCCTAATGCTGGAAGGGATTGGGGGCAGGAGGAGAAGGGGACGACAGAGGATGAGATAGTGGATGGCATCGCTGGTTTGATGGACATGAATTTGGGTAAACTCCGGGAGTTGGTGATGGACAGGGAGGCCTGGCATGCTGCGATTCATGGGGTTGCAAAGAGTCAGACATGACTGAGCGACTGAAATGAACTGAACTGAACTGAACTGAGACTGATCTTTGTGATTAAGTTAGCCATGGACTCTGCTCTGCTTTGAGGTGAGGTCACAGCAAGTACTCTCTGTTTGATCGGCCCTTTAGCTGTGCCCAGGTAGGTGGCTTCCTGGCTGGGTGGGGCCAAAGGGTAGGCTGTGCAATTGGCCCAGGTCATTGTCTCAACTTCTCACTTGGCAAGGCTGCAGGCTGTTTGTGTTCACCAACTGAGCTGGACCTTATGCTGGGCTCCTCTGTTAGATGAGGTTGTAGACTGGGCTCTATGGCTGAGCACTAAAGCAGGCTGGGCTTCAAGTCTTCTCAAGGTCACTGTTCAGGTTCCATAGTTTTGTGGGCTGGACTCAATAGTTGGTTAGAAATGGTGGTTTGGCTCCTTGCCCAGGCACAGTCTGTAGATGTGCTTTGTGGCTGAGGGTATCTGTAGCCTCACTTCTCATAGTGGTGGGACTGGGGGCTAGGCTGAGAAGTTGGGAGGGGCTGTGTTTGTTTCCTGCTCAGGTGGTGCCATAGAATCGACTTCCTGGTGGTTGATATTGTCCACTGGTTGGGGATCCAAATCAAACAGAACTGACAACTAAGATTCCTGGCCAGACTGGGCCACTGACGTGGTTCAATAAAAGGGCAGAGTTACTGGCTGGGGTCTCTACTCAGTGGTACTGCTGCAAACAAAAACACAGTAGGCCAAGAGCTGAGCACTTGTTACTATAAACTCAACTTCCCTTCACCTTTATTTGATTTCCCCTGGTTGAGGTCTGCAGGTTTCCCCAGTATAATTTCCACAAAGTCAAACTGGAGTGAGCTTCCCAGGAAGTGTTCCACAATGCTGGATAAGCTGGATGTTCAATTGGGCTCTTTTTTCTCTCTGGAGAAACAGTAGGCTTGGAGTGGAGAGAGGCCCTTTCAGGGAGGTACTGAGCTGGCCTGGGGGCAGTGGTAATGTGGTAAAAATGAAACTACTCTTATCTTTCTCATACAGTACTTCTCCATCTTCAGTTCACCCTTCGTTCTGGGATTTTCACAATGGCATCTTTTCATCTATAGAAAGTTGCTAGTTGGTCTGCATGTGAGGGGGACTGAAGCTACAAATGACCTATGATGCCAAAGTCACATCATGTTCCAGGAATTCATCTTTAATTTAGCATTTGAGTATTATTTAATGTAATTCACCAAGTTAAAAAAAGGAGAAAAATCATGTATTAATCTTAATAAATGCAAAAATCTTTTAATATAATTCAGTGGTGAATAATGAAAGCAAAATAGATATAATAAGGAACTTCCTTAAATTAATAAAGAGTATCTACAAAAATCTTACAGCAAATATTATGCTTAACAGTAAAATACTAAAACCTTGCATATGATGTCTGAGAAGAGACAAGGATGCTTGTTATCAATATTTCTTTTTAATCTTGTAGAGAGGTTCTATTAAGCACAATAATGCAAGAAAAAAAGGAGGTATGTAGAAGGAAGAAAAATGGTTATTATTTTCAGATATTACTGTATGTATTTAAAAATCAAATCAGTTTGTGAGCAATGTATTAGAAGTCAAAGATTACAAGTAAAATTAGCAAGTTTGTGGGATATAAGTTCAAATATATTTAAATAATTATTTTATAGGTAGAGAAAAATTAAATAAAATTTAAGGGAGATACTACTTACAATAGTGTATAGTGTTTGAAATATCAAACACTTAGAAATAATTGTAAAAAATACAAATAGGTAACTTCTCACAGAAACAACAAAATGGCCTGAAATAAATTATGGAAACCCAACAGACTGGAGGGATATATTATGGCTATAGATTGGTAATCTAAATATTGCTGAGTCATTTTTTCACAAATTGATCTACGGCTCAATATAATAACAATCAAATTTCAAACAAATATTTTTTGTGAGTACAAATTGATCAGGTGATGCTATAATTTATATGAAGATACAAAGTACCTAAAATACCTAAAAGCATACTGAAGAATAAAATTGAAGAATTTACATTACCAGATTTCACAAATTATTATAACTTTATAACACTTAAGGCAGTGTGGTACTGGGGAAAGAATAAGCAAAGGGATGAAGCAATAAGAAATTCAAAAATAGGTCTGCACATTTAGAAAAAAAATTATTTGTGATAGAAATAATGAGAGGCAGAAATAAAGGATACCTTTTCAATAAATTGCTTTGAATCTATTGGATATTCTCATTAAAAATAAATATGTCTAACCCCAACCTCATACCATATGCATGAATATACTTCAGATAGAGTGTAAATTAAATGTTCAAAAGGGTCAATGTTATTATTGCATTAGCACTGCATACACATATGGATAGGTTTTAAATGTTTATAAAAATAAAGAGCAAGCTAAATATATTTAGAAGTGTACAAAAACACCCACATATTTTTCATATAGTGAAGTATTGAAAGTCTATTAATTTAGCTGCATAAAGGCCTTTGAAGATTGGCAGTTCTTACAATTAGTCAGGGACTATTGTTCATGCATAGAGAAAATTATCATTCTTTTTCTTTTTTTTTTAACCAAATCTTCATTTGAAATAACATATGCAAAGTTGAAGAGACATTGACAGACTCCTTAACGCTGATCTATGGTTATGGCACTATGCATTCAAAATCTCTAAATTTCCAGTATTCATTTTCTACTAAATATGTAAAAATATGTATCAATAGAATCATTTTTAACATATTATTTCCTTGATACATTTTGATTTCTTTAGGGAAAAATGGTTGAATTAAATTTCTCCTATATTGAAAATACAGAAAAGCAGTTCAAATTTATAATAATAAAAATATTTATCTCCAATTTTTAGCTTCCTATGGCTTTTAGTTTATTTTAGTCATTCTTTCCTAATTATGTGATATTTTTCTTAAATATGATCTTAATAGTCTGATGCTGGGACGGACTGGGGCAGGAGGAGAAGAAGACGACGGAGGATGAGATGGTTGGATGGCATCACTGACTCAATGGACATGAGTCTGAATGAACTCAAAGTTGGTGATGGACAGGGGGGCCTGGAGTGCTGCGATTCATGGGGTCGCAAAGAGTTGGACACGACTGAGCGACTGAACTGAACTGAGTCTTACATATTTCATTTCAGCAAAAAAGTATAATACATTATTCTTACACTGATAATTTTTAATGTATTGATGGCTATTCCTTCAAAGGAAAATACTTCTTTGTGTACTCTCCTAGCAAACAGGTGGTGTGGCTTTTCCAATGTCAGTGACAACCTCCCAATCCCAATCATTTCCCAAATAATATGCAGTGGATAAATAACATCTATAGATTAATTCAAACCGTTTTGATAAAATGTGCAGGTGCTCCTATTAGTATTTCTAAAACCAGAGAAATCCTGCTTTATTCTTCATTATAAGTAAATTCACTACCCAAAAAATGTGAATCATGATACTTAGTAAATATATTTAGAACTTGTAGAAAATTGCTTGTTACTTGCATTAAACAAGATTCTTTAGAAATCATTTGCTTCTTGCTTTAAGTATAAAAACATATATCTATAAAAAATAGTAATTTTTCTTGCTATAGATAAAAAAATATAATGTAATTCTGTAATCTAATACATTTTTATATGTGACATTAAATTTGGCTTTCTGTTATATACTTACGAGACATTTTAAGAGAAGCAAGACACATATGTGCATGTGCAAGTTATAATAAATGAATAAAAATACACAATTATATAGAAAATGTATTTACATAGATTATATAAGGTGTATAATAGTCATATATATATATAATAGTCATTCTAACAGGTATGATGTGATACCTGTGATGTGATATCTCAATGTGATTTTGATTTTCATTTCCCTAATTTAAAATTTATATAATATACAAAACATTTCCCTAATATAAAATAATGTTATTTTATATATAATTTTACACATGAAAATGTTATGATTGAATATATATAGAAAGTAATATTGGAAGCAATTTAGAAGGCCATCAATTAAAGATTAAACAATTTTTATTCTTTGATAGAATGAAATATTATACAATTGTTAAAGCATAATTTAAAATAAGGGATACATGGACCGGGAAAATTACCCTGAAGCACACAAAGCTAAATTTCTCAAAGGTAGGAGGGTCTTTCACCTCTCACTTTACATACCACTGTAAATTTTAATATTTTCTTATTTAAATGTAAAAGATATTTAACATTAAGAAATAAAATGATTATTAATAAGTTCTTTTTTGATAGTATGTATTCTTCCTTGTTAGTAATCATGAATCACATAGGAAAATGGTTCCTCATGTGCTAGAGATACTCTTCCTAAATTTTATAATCCACATGAAAATCAATATTTTATATCGAATATTTGATTTTGATAATGTATGAAAATCTCTATGATTTATCTGAAATATTTAAAGTTAATTAAGTATTTCTTATAAAATAAAATATTAGCTGCACTTGGGATGAATGTTATCAATTAAACAGTACCTTTAATTAATGTACTGTAAATTAATTATGTACTATAAATTAATCTATGACAAGGGAGGCAAGAATATACAATGCAGAAAGGACTGTGTCTTCAATAAGTGGTACTGTAAAACTGGAAAGCTACACATAAAAGAATGAAATTAGAACATTCTCTGTATCACTACATCAATAAATTCAAAATGGATTAAAGACCTAAATATAAAACCAGAAGCCTTTAAACTCCTAGAGGAAAACATAGGCAGAACACTACTTGACATAAATCATAGCAATATTTTTTTTAGAGCTATGTCCTAAAACAAAGGAAGTGAAAGTAAAATAAACTAATGGAACGTAATATACTTAAAAGCTTTTGTGCAGCAAAGGAAACCATCAACAAAACAAAAGACAAACTACTGAATGGGATAAAATATTTGCACATGATATGACCAATAAGGGGTTAATATCCAATACTTAAAAACTCAACATCAGAAAAAAAAAAAAGAACGGATTAAAACCTGAGCAGAAGACCAGAATAGACCATTTTCAAAGAGGAAATACAGATGGCTACTATGAAAAGATGCTCAACATTGCTAATTATCAGGGAAATGCAAATCAAAATCACACTGAGGTATCACCTCATATCTGTCAGAATGACTGTTATCAAAAAGAACACAAATAACACCTTTTGGCAAGGATGTAGAGCAAAGGGTGCCCTGGTACACTGCTGATAGAGGTATAAATTGGTATAGCCCCTGTGGAAAACAGTATGGAGATTCTTCAATAAACTGAAAATAGAGCTATCGTATGACCCACAAATTCCTCTTCTGGGTATATATCAAAAAAAAAAAAAAGGAAAAACACTAATTTGAAAAGATACATGTACCCCAATGTTCATAGCTGCATTTACAATTGCCAAGAAATGGAAGTGGTCCATCAACAGATGAATGGATAATGATGTGGTATTTACATAAAATGAAATATTATTCAGAATAAAAATGAATGAAATTTTGTCATTTGTAGCAACATGGATGGACTTGGAGGGTATTACACTAAGTGAATGTCGGACAGAGGAAGGCAAATACTGTATTAATCTGTATGTGGAATTTAAAAATACAAAACACTAGTGAATATAGCAAGCAAGTAGATGGACAGATATAGGCAATGGCATCCCACTCCAGTACCCTTGCCTGGAGAATCCCCTGGATGGAGAAGCCTGGTCGGCTGCAGTCCACGGTCGCTGAGGGTCGGACATGACTGAGCGACTTCACTTTCACGCATTGGAGAAGGAAATGGCAACCCACTCCAGTGTTCTTGCCTGGAGAATCCCAGGGATGGGGGACCCTGGTAGGCTGCCATCTATGGGGTCGCACAGAGTAAGTGACTTAGCTTAGAGAACAAACTGGTGGTTATCATCAGTAGGGAGAGGGCACAGAGGGGGAGCAATAAAGAAGTAGAGGAGTAAGGATTACAAACTATTAGGTATAAAATAAACTACAAGGATATATTATGCAATATGGGGAATATAACCATTAGTTTTAGGCTTCCCAGGTGGCACTGGTGATAAAGAATTTACCTATCAATGCAAGAGACTTAAGAGATGCAGGTTAAATCCCTGGGTTGCAAAGATCACTTAGAGGAGGGCATGACAACCCACTCCAGTATTCTCGCCTGGAGAATCCTATGGATTCTGGTGGGCTACAGTCCGCAGGGTTGCAAACAGCTGGACACAACTGAAATGACTTAGCACACATGTAGCCCTTGGTTTATAGTAACTATAAATGGAGAATAACTTTAAAAAATTGTGAAACATTATATTGTACAACTTTAACTTATAGAATGTTGTACATCACCTATACTTCAATTTCTAAAAAAAACATGAAAAACTATATATTGAGAACCTGATTGCAAATTATTCTTTTGAGGGATACATA
Organism: Capra hircus; assembly: GCF_001704415.2. Classification (NCBI taxonomy): domain Eukaryota; kingdom Metazoa; phylum Chordata; class Mammalia; order Artiodactyla; family Bovidae; genus Capra; species Capra hircus. The sequence continues at coordinate 24,426,254 of NC_030814.1, forward strand.
ATATACAATCTATCAAGTCCAACTGGCTAATGGTTATTTACTGATTGCCAAGGTATTTATAGAACTGAAGTGACAAGTTAAAAGAACACATGGGAGTAGCTTTGAAAGATTCTGGCCTCTGATATACTTCCTATGTGTTTTAAAGGAACTATATCTCAGTCAGTGTATTCATTAAACTATTTAGGATCTGAATTTCTCCTGAGAGTGTCAGGGCAATGGACTGACATGGCTTCTTCTGTGTAGTATTTTTCTTTGTCTCAAGCTAATTTTGTAGGCTATGGATATAAGAGTTGGACTGTGAAGGCTGAGTGCTGAAGAATTGATGCTTTTGAACTGTGCTGTTGGAGAAGACTCTTGAGAGTCCCTTGGACTGCAGGGAGATCCAACCAGTCCATTCTGAAGGAGATCAACTCTGGGATTTCTTTGGAAGGAATGATGCTAAAGCTGAAGCTCCAGTACTTTGGCCACCTCATGAGAAGAGTTGACTCATTGGAAAAGACTCTGATGCTGGGAGGGATTGGGGCCAGGAGGAGAAGGGGATGACTGAGGATGAGATGGCTGGATGGCATCACGGACTCGATGGACATGAGTCTGAGTGAACTCTGGGAGATGGTGATGAACAGGGAGGCCTGGTGTGCTGCGATTCATGGGGTCGCAAAGAGTCGGACACGACTGAGCGACTGAACTGAACTGAACTGAAGAAGGAGTGATATCTATACAATAAAGGAATCTCTAGAGATTTCTTTGGATATGTAAGGAGATTCAGAGTCTGATAAAAAGCATATTGTTTATCATACCAAACTGTTTGCATCCTATCTTACACCATCTCCATACTCTCTGACCTCCAAAAATATTAGTGAAATCAAGTTACATAAATAAACATGAATATTGAACTAAAGAGAAAGTAAGAAATGATTTCAAATTTGGGATAAAGTAATACTGTAGAAATTGAGAATAGTGGATTCCATTTTACATAGGTATTTCAGAGCATTCAGTTGAATATGTGTTCCTTGATTTAGATCATATCTGAATTATCTAGTGGTTTTCTCCACTTTCTTCAATTTCAGTCTGAATTTGGCAATAAGGAGTTCATGATCCAAGCCACAGTCAGCTCCCGATCTTGTTTTTGCTGACTGTATAGAGCTTCTCCATCTTTGGCTGCAAAGAATATAATCAATCTGATTTTGGTATAGACCATCTGGTGAGGTCCATGTGTAGCATCTTCTCTTGTGTTGTTGGGAGAGGGTGTTTGCTATGACCAGTGCGTTCTCTTGGCAGAACTCTATTAGCCTTTTCCCTGCTTCATTCTGTACTCCAAGGCCAAATTTGTCTGTTACTCCAGGTGTTTCTTGACTTCCTCTTTTACATTACAGTCACCTATAATGAAAAGGACATCTTTTGGGGGTGTTAGTTCTAGAAGGTCTTGTAGGCCTTCATAGAACTGTTCAGCTTCTTCGCCGTTACTGGTCAGGGCATACACTTGAATTACCATGATATTGAATGGTTTGCCTTGGAAATGAACAAAGATCATTCTGTTGTTTTTGAGATTGCATCCAAGTACAGCATTTTGGACTCTTTTGTTGACCATGATGCCTGCTCCATTTCTTCTAAGGAATTTTTGGCCACAGTAGTAGATATAATGGTGATCTGAGTTAAATTCACCCAATCCAGTCCATCTTAGTTCACTGATTCCTAGAATGTCAACGTTCACTCTTGTCATCTTCTGTTTGACCACTTCCAGTTTGCCTTGATTCATGGACCTAACATTCTAGGTTCCTATGCAATATTGCTCTTTGTAGCATTGAATCTTGCTTCTACACCAGTCCCATTCACAACTGGATGCTGTTTTTGCTTTGGCTCCATCCCTTCATTCTTTCTGGAGTTATTTCTCCACTGATCTACAGTAGTATATTAGTAGTATATACAGTAGTATATATACCTACTGACCTGGGGAGTTCATCTTTCAGTGTTCTATCTTTTTGCCTTTTCATACTGTTCATGGGGTTCTCAAGGCGAAAATACTGAAGTGGTTAGCCATTCCCTTCTCGAGTGGACCACATTCTGTCTGACCTCTCCACCGTGACCTGTCCATCTTGGGTGGTCCCATTCAGCATGGCTTAGTTTCATTGAGTTAGACAAGGCTGTGGTACAGCCATATTTAAGGGACTAGATCTGCTAGACAGAGTGCCTGATGAACTATGGATGGAGGTTCATGACATTGTACAGGAGACAGGAATCAAGACCATCCCCATGGAAAAGAAATGCAAAAAAGCAAAGTGGCTGTCTGGGGAGACCTTACAAATAGCTATGAAAAGACAGGAAGCAAAAAGCAAAGGAGAAAAGGAAAGATACACCCATTTGAATGCAGAGTTCCAACGAATAGCAAGGAGAGATAAGAAAGCCTTCCTCAGCGATCAGTGCAAACAAATAGAGGAAAACAATAGAATGGGAAAGACTAGAGATCTCTTCAAGAAAATTAGAGATACCAAAGGAACATTTCATGCAAAAATGGGTTCAATAAAGGACAGGAGTGGTAAGGACCTAACAGAAGCAGACGATATTAAGAAAAGGTGGCAAGAATACACACACAAAAAAAACTGTACATAAAAGATCTTCATGACCCAGATAGTCACGATGGTGTGATTGTTCACCTTGAGACAGACATCCTGGAATGTGAAGTCAAATGGGCCTTAGGAGGCATCACTACGAACAAAGCTAGTAGAGGTGATGGAAATCCAGTTGAGCTATTTCAAATCCTGAAAGATGATGCTATGAAAGTGCTGCACTCAATATCCCAGCAAATTTGGAAAACTCAACAGAGGCCACAGGACTGGAAAAGGTCAGTTTTCATTCCAATCCCAAAGAAAGGCAATGCCAAAGAATGCTCAAACTACTACACAAATGCACTCATCTCACACGCTAGTAAAGTAATGCTTAAAATATTGCAAGCAAGGCTTCAGCAATACGTGAACCTTGAACTTCCAGATGTTCAAGTTGGTTTTAGAAAAGGCAGAGGAACCAGAGATCAAATTACCAACAACTGCTGGGTCACGGAAAAAGCAAGAGAGTTCCAGAAAAACTTCTATTTCTGCTTTATTGACTATGCCAAAGCCTTTGATTGTGTGGATCACAATTCTGAAAGAGATTGGAATACCTGACCACCTGACCTGCCTCTTGAGAAACCTGTATGAAGGTCAGAAAGCAACAGTTAGAACTGGGCATGGAACAACACACTGGTTCCAAATAGGAAAAGGAGTACATCAAGGCTGTATATTGTCACCCTGCTCATTTAACTTATATGCAGAGTACATCAGGAGAAACGCTGGGCTGGACGAAGCACAAGCTGGAATCAAGATTGCTGGGAGAAATATCAATAACCTCAGATATGCACATGACACCACCCTTATGGCAGAAAGTGAAGAGGAACTAAAAAGCCTCTTGATGAAGGTGAAAGAGGAGAGTAAAAAAGTTGGCTTAAAGCTCAACATTCAGGAAACTAAGATCATGGCATCTGGTCCCATCACTTCATGGCAGATAGATGGGGAAACAGTGGAAACAGTGGCTGAGTTTATTTTTCTGGGCTCCAAAATTACTGCAGATGGTGATTGCAGCCATGAAATTAAAAGACACTCACTCCTTGGAAGGAAAGTTATGACCAACCTAGACAGCATATTAAAAAAGCAGAGACGTTATTTTGCCAACAAAGGTCAGTCTAGTCAAGGCTATGGTTTTCCCAGTGGTCATGTATGGATGTGACAGTTGGACTGTGAAGAAAGCTGAGCGCAGAGGAATTTACGCTTTTGAACTGTGGTGTTGGAGAAGACTCGGGAGAGTTCCTTGGACTGCAAGGAGATCCAGCCAGTCCATCCTAAAAGAGATCAGTCTTTGGTGTTCATTGGAGGGACTGATGCTGAGGCTGAAGCTCCAATACTTTGGCCACTTGATACAAAGAACTGACTCATTGGAAAAGACCCTGATGCTGGGAAAGATTGAGGGCAGTAGGAGAAGGGTACAACAGAGGATGAGATGGTTGGATGATACCATCGACTTGATGGACACAGGTTTGGTTGGACTCCCAGAGTAGGTGATGGACAGGGAGGCCTGGTGTACTGCGGTTCATGGTGTCACAAAGAGTTGGACATGACTGAGCGACTGAACTGAACTGAATGTTTTCCTTAGCTCCACTCCGACATGCATAATTATTTTTATGAGCCCCTGACAGACTAGATGCCTGATTTCTGCCATATTGTAAACCACCATTTCTTGAATCTTGTAAATCTTGAGCCACATCTTTTGCAACCCTGGGTTAAGTCCATATACCTTTTCTTTCCTTTGCAAACCCTACACTTTTATCCAGCTGGCTCTTCCTTTTTTCTTTTGGGGGGGGGTGGGGGGTCAAGTCTCTGAACTGGAATCTGATTTTCCCACCCTTTCTTATTTCATTCTCAAATTTGAATACATATCATGGTATAATCTTTTCCTATATCTCCAACTTCTGATTGCTAGGTTCTGGCATTTTTTTCTTAAACTAACATTTACCATAGGAAAATAGATCAGGATAAGGAACATAGATGCAATGAAAATAACAAGAGGAAATATACAAATTACTAGAAATCAATCCAAACTTTCATAATCTCTTCTTTAATCAGGTTGTCTAAAAGCACACATTGAGAAAATAATTTCCTGAAAGCAACTTTTTAAGGAAATGCTGCTAAGATAAATCTTTAAAGGGATGGAGGAGGTAAGAAAGAGAAATAAAGGAAGTCAAAAAGGATGTAATTTTACAGAAAAGCCCAGCTTCAGACCCATCCCAGGTGGAACCTTTATGTGAAACCTATATGTCAGAGTCTGTCTTGATTTGAGGCAAGGCTGTTAGGTTCCTAATCCAGTGTTCTAGCTGATTATTCACTAAGACTATCCTGGGGGGACAAAGTAAATTCACTCTGAGACACCCCAATTCTCCGTACAGAAAAGGCAAAGTAATTAAAATACGGGCTTTGAAGAGTGTCACCAGTTAAAAGCAAGATGCATGGAAGATGCAAGATGGGCTTACAGAAAGGATAAAATGAAGCCCTAGAGATCTGACCACATCACAGAGTGCCCTAATCTTTATTAAAATGATACAAGATTTCTGACTATACTTCAGAGAATTGTTTTATACAATATACTGCTTAAATGTAGGTAACAAATGGTAGGTAGTTAGGAATAATCCTAAGAGTAGATTTTGTATACACCAAGGCCTAGATCAAGGTCATTTACCTAATGTACTCCTTTCTTGTCAATGTTAATTATCTGGTGCTTCTGGCTTGTGTCAATTAAGAATTTAATCTTAATCTTTTTGACTATTCAATAGTAGTGGTGAAAGGTTGTTGCTGACCATGAAAAGATGCCAGATTCTTGGCCTCCGGAGGAGAAGAATTCAATCTGGGGCCAGAGACGAGGCTTGATCGCTCAGAGCTTTTGTGTAATAATGTTTTATTAAAGTATAAAGGAGATAGAGAAAGCTTTTGACATAGGCATCAGAAGGGGGCAGAAAGAGCACCCCCTTGCTAGTTTTTAGATGGCTTTTACATAGACACTGCTGCTGCTGCTGCTGCTGCTGCTGCTGCTGCTGCTAAGTCGCTTCAGTCATGTCCAACTCTGTGCGACCCCAACACTAGCAGTCTGTTAATGAAAGGAATGTCTTAAAACTCAGAATGGTACCAGGTCCCTCATCCATAAGATGTATTTTGGGACAATCTTGGAACCAGACGAGTCATCCTGGGCAATGGGCCATAAAATGATTGACTTGAATCTTGTAGAAGGGCAGATTACCATACAAATAGTTTCGTTTACATAGATTAGGGGAACAATGTCTGAGTATAACATAATGGTTTGTCAAGTCAGCTCTGAGCCATTAGGTGGAATCGACTTGAAGACAGAGTCTGGGGTAAATGCATAGTACATGAATAGCTTAAGACAAGCATTTCCATAAGAAGAATGCATTGGTTATCTCAGTTCAGTTCAGTTCAGTCGCTCAGTTGTGTCTGACTCTTTGCAACCCCATGAATTGCAGCATGCCAGGCCTCCCTGTCCATCACCAACTCCTGGAGTTCACTCAGACTCATGTCCATCAAGTCAGTGATGCCATCCAGCCATCTCATCCTCGGTCATCCCCTTCTCCTCCTGCCCCCAATCCTTCCCAGCATCAGAGTCTTTCCAATGAGTCAACTCTTCTCATGAGGTGGCCAAAGTACTGGAGCTTCAGCTTTAGCATCATTCCTTCCAAAGAAATCCTAGGGTTGATCTCCTTCAGAATGGACTGGTTGGATCTCCTTGCAGTCCAAGGGACTCTCAAGAGTCTTCTCCAACAGCACAGTTCAAAAGCATCAATTCTTCAGTGCTCAGCTTTCTTCACAGTCCAACTCTTACATCCATACATGACCACAGGAAAAAACCATAGCCTTGACTAGACGGACCTTTGTTGGCAAAGTAATGTCTCTGCTTTTGAATATGCTATCTAGGTTGGTCATAACTTTTCCTCCAAGGAGTAAGTGTCTTTTAATTTCATGGCTGCAGTCACCATCTGCAGTGATTTTGGAGCCCCCAAAAATAAAGTCTGACACTGTTTCCACTGTTTCCCCATCTATTTCCCATGAAGTGATGGGACTGGATGCCATGATCTTCATTTTCTGAATGTTGAGCTTTAAGCCAACTTTTTCGCTCTCCTCTTTCACTTTCATCAAGAGGCTTTTTAGTTCCTCTTCACTTTCTGCCATAAGGGTGGTGTCATCTGCCTATCTGAGGTTATTGATATTTTTCCTAGAAATCTTGATTCCAGCTTGTGCTTCTTCCAGCCCAGCGTTTCTCATGATGTACTCTGCATAGAAGTTAAATAAGCAGGGTGACAATATACAGCCTTGACGTACTCCTTTTCCTATTTGGAACCAGTGTGCTGTTCCATATCCAGTTCTAACTGTTGCTTTCTGACCTCCATACAGATTTCTCAAGAGCCAGATCAGGTGGTCTGGTATTCCCATCTCTTTCAGAATTTTCCACAGTTTATTGTGATCCACACAGTCAAAGGCTTTGGCATAGTCAATAAAGCAGAAATAGATGTTTTTCTGGAACTCTCTTGCTTTTTCCATGATCCAGTGGATGTTGGCAATTTGGTCTCTGGTTCCTCTGTCTTTTCTGAAACCGGCTTGAACATCAGGAAGTTCACGGTTCATGTATTCCTGAAACCTGGCTTGGAGGTTTGAGAATAGTTAACTTCAGATGGAACCAGTCACTAGTTTGTTTCCTCCTGCCTCTTAAGAGAGATACACAATGGAGTATTACTCAGCCATTAAAAAGGATACATTTGAATCATTTCTAATGAGGTGGATGAAACTGGAGCCTATTATACAGAGTGAAGTAAGCCAGAAAGAAAAACACCAATACAATATACTAACACATATATATCGAATTTAGAAAGATGGTAATAATAACCCTCTATGTGAGACAGCAAAAGAGACACAGATGTATAGAACGGACTTTTAGACTCTCTGGGAGAGGGAGAGGGTGGGATGATTTGGGAGAATGGCATTGAAAGGTATACTATCCGGTAAGAAACGAATCGCCAGTCTATGTTTGATACAGGATACAGGATGCTGGGGGCTGGTGCATGGGGAGGATCCAGAGAGATGATATGATGTGGGAGGTGGGAGGGGGGTTCAGGATTGGGAACTCATGTACACCTGTGGCTGATTCATGTCAATATATGGCAAAACCAATACAGTATTGTAAAGCAAAATAAAGTAAAAATAAAAATTAAAAATAAGAAAACATTGAGGAGTGAAAATACTGTGAAACATGACCATAAACACTACCCAGTGGTAAAGTTTACATTACTTTTCTACATTTGGATGTATTGATAAGCAACATATGATATTGTTTGTATGTTTTTAAGTGTTATATTACTGATACCATATATGAAAGTTATAAAAAAAAAAGAGAGAGATAAAAATGTCTGACACTTGCAGTCTGTTTCCTCCATTTGGAGACCCCTGGCCTTTCCTGCCTGTTACCCTCTCAGTGGTCTTTTGACTGTCATTCCTATCCCAATTTGCTTTCCGAATTTTCTATACAATATGTCTCTGCTGATTCTGTCTTTATTTAATTAATTTTTTGCTTTATCTTTCTCTAGTTTATATTAGGTCAGTGGAAGAATAAATTTTTAAAAATTTTATATATTTCTTAATTAAAAAATTTTAAAAGAAAAGATGATTGTACTATATATGGAAATAGAGCTATTTTCTAACAGTGATGAATGCTGTAAATCAAGCATGAGTTATTTCATCCTTTATTGATTGTCTACTGTATTTCTGTAGGAAGTCTAAATCTAGCATCTCTGTGGGATCCACAGTTTACTTATAATAATCATCTTTGAATATATTGGATTTCTTGCTTTTGTGATTTTTACCAGTTTAGAAAATCTAACTACATCCCCTTGATGACTATTTTGTATTTTAAAAGAATTGTACTTTTAGAGGAAAAAAAAAAAGTTTATTTTATAAATTTTTCTGAACACAACATTTTTACCTATTAAAATTACTACTAATCCTCTTTTGTTTTCAATGTTTATAAAAACTCTTCTGAAAAAGAGTTCTGAGCAAGATTTCATTATGGCAATACCAAACAGAGATCAGAGGTCTTCAACATGCAACTGAGAAAATGAGATAGGGAGGGAAAATTCCAGAGATGGTACAAAATACATAAAGACCTGAGGGTCAGAACTTATATTGCTTCCCAGAGCACTGAAGGATGCAAGTGGTGTAGATAAGATTTATGCAGTTTCTGAAGGAAGTTATTTACTCCTTGACTAAGCACACCTTTCAGAAAAGCCAATTCCCATGAAAATAAGAGAGGAGGAAAATATAATTTTGCAAAGGGAAACTATTAGTGCTTATACTTGCCCTTTGTCTTAGGACTTTTATTTTTTCTAACAAATTCACACATACAATAAAATGATTAATATTGACTATTTTTAAAGCAAATTAAGAACACAAGTGATATTATTCGTACTTAAACATCAACAAGACCATAATTTAAACAAATAGGACAAAGTATATGTTCATTCATTACTCTCCATTGTCATTTAAATGATTAATTGTTTGATACTTAAGACTATTGGCAGAAAACACAGTGTGTCAAACAACATAAATTCAACTTCTATAAATTAAAAGGAATCTAAGATCTCTACTACTACTAAGTCACTTCAGTCATGTCCGACTCTGTGTGACCCCATAGATGGCAGCCCACCAAGCTCCCCCGTCCCTGGGATTCTCAAGGCAAGAACGCTGGAGTGGGTTGCCATTTCCTTCTCCAATGTATGAAAATGAAAAGCGAAGTGAAGTCGCTCAGTTGTGTCTGACCCTCAGCGACCCCATGGACTGCAGCCTTCCAGGCTCCTCCGTCCATGGGATTTTCCAGGCAAGAGTACTGGAGTTGGGTGCCATTGCCTTCTCCAATCGTGAAGTAATAGTAGTCTTGTGTTTTTAAGATTTCCAACCAATATGCTAAAGGTCAGAAATCATTGTACGACACAAGGATAGGTGGGAGTGATACCTCTAGATTCAAATTATATATCTTCAAAACAAATATTCTGTGTTTGAGAGGCTAAGGAGTGGGAGACAATCAAACAATAAGGCAGGAAGAAAGATATTGCTATTATGCCCTAGGCCAGGGTTGGGAAACTATGAGCCGCTTGGTTCTGCAACTAAAGTTTTACTGGGATACTGTCTCATTAATTCTTATGTATTGTTATGGCCGCTTCATGCTAGAACCCTAATATCTGCAAAGCGTACAATATTTATTATGTGGGCTTGTTATTAGAAAAAGGTTGACAATTGTTGCTTTAGGTAAAAATGCTTTTTAATACAAAAATGTCACATTAAGATGAACAGTGTAAAAAGGCAAAAAATATGACACTGGAAGATGAGCTCCCCCTCAAGTCATTAGGTGTCAAATATGTTATTGAAGAAGGGCAGAGAAATAGCTCCAGAAAAAATGAAGAGGCTGGGCCAAAGCAGAAACAATGCTCAATTGTGAATGTGCCTGGTGGTGAAGGTAAAGTCTGATGCTGTAAAGAACAATATTACATAGGAACCTGAAATTTTAGGTCCATGAATCAAGATAAATTGGATGTGGTAAAACACAAGATGGCAAGAGTGAACACTGACATCTTACTTATCAGTGAACAAAAATGGATGGGAATGGGTGAATTTAATTCAGGTGACTATTATATCTACTACTGTGGGCAAGAATCTCTTAGAAAAAATGGAGTAGCCCTCATAGTTAACAAAAGAGGCCAAATCCAGTACTTGGGTGCAATCTCAAAAATGACAGAATGATCTTGGTTCATTTCCAGGGCAAACCAAGCAACATCACAGCAATCCAAGTCTATGCCCCAACCACTGATGTCAAAGAAGCTGAAGCGGATGGTTCTATGAAGACCTACAAGACTTTTTGGAACTAACAACAAAAAAATAAGTCTTTTTCATCATAGATGTTGGAATGCAAAAGAAGGAAATCAAGTGATACCTGGAATAACAGGCAAGTTTGGCCAAGGATAATAGAGTATTGACAAGAGAACATACTGGTCATAGCAAAGTCTCTCATACAACAACATGTGACAACTCTACACATGGAAATCACCAAATGATCAAACTGAAATCAGATTGATCATATTGTTTGCAGCTGAAGATGGAGAAGCTCTATACAGCCAGCAAAAACCAAACCTGGAGTTGACTATGGCTCAGACCATGAACTCCTTATTGCAAAATTTAGGCTTAAATTGAAGATAGTAGGGAAAACCACTAGATCATTCAAGTATGACCTAAATCAAATCCTTTATGATTATACAATGGAGGTGACAGAATCCAGAGATTAGATCTGATAAACAGAGTGCCTGAACAACTATGGACAGAAGTTGTAATATTGTACAGGAAGGAGGTGGTGAACAAAACCATCCCCCAAAAACAAATGCAGAAGGGAAAAATGGTTGTCTGAGTAGGCCTTACAAATAAGAGAAAGGAAGAGAAGCAAAAGGCAAAGGCCAAAGGGATAGATATACCCAACTGAAAGCAGAGATCCAGAGAATAGTAAGGAGAGAGAAGAATGCCTTCTTAAATGAATAATGAAAAGAAATAGAGGGAAGAAACAGAATGGAAAAGACTAGAGATCTCTTCAAGAAAATTGGAGACACCAGGGAATATTTCATGCAAAGATGGACATAATGAGGAACAGAAATGGCAAAGATCTAACAGAAGCAGAAGAGATTAAGAATGGGTGGCAAGGATACATAGAAGAACTATACAACGAAGGTCTTAATGTCTCAGTTAAGTACAATAGTGTGGTCACTTACCTAAAGACAGACATCTGGAGCATGAAGTCAAGTGGGCCTCATGAAGAATTACCACGAAGAAAGCTAGAGTAGATGATGGAATTCCAGTTGAGCTATCTGAAAACCTAAAAGATGCTGCTGCTAAAGTGTTGAATTCAATATGCCAGCAAATTTGGAAAACTCAGCAATGGCCATAGGACCGGAAAATGTCAGTTTTCATTCCAACTCCTAAGAAGGGCAATGCCAAAGAATGTTCTAACTGCTATATCAGTTCAGTTCAGTTGTTCAGTCGTGTCTGACTCTTTGCAACCCCATGAAACGCAGCATGCCAGGCCTCCCTGTCCATCACCAATTCCCGGAGTTTACCCAAACTCATGTCCATTGAGTCAGTGATGCCATCCAACCATATCATCCTCTGTCATCACCTTCTCCAGCTGCCCTCAATCTTTCCCAGCATCAAGGTCTTTTCAAGTGATACAGCTCTTCACATCAGGTGGCCAAAGTTTTGGATTTTCAGCTTCAACATCAGTCCTTCCAATGAACACCCAGGAATGATCTCCTTTAGAATGGACTGGTTGGATCTCCTTGCAGTCCAAGGGCCTCTCAAGAGTCTTCTCCAACAGCACAGTTCAAAAGCATCAATTCTTCGGTGCTCAGCTTTCTTTATAGTCTGAATCCCACATCCATATGAGACTACTGGAAAAAAACATAGCCTTGACTAGATGGACATTTGTTGGCAAAATAATGTTTCTGCTTTTTAATATGCTATCTATGTGGGCCATAACTTTTCTTCCAAGGAGTAAGTGTCTTTTAATTTCATGGCTGCAATCACCATCTTCAGTAATTTTGGAGCCCAGAAAAATAAAGTCTGACACTGTTTCCACTGTTTCCCCATCTATTTGCCATGAAGTGATGGGACCTGATGCCATGATCTTAGTTTTCTGAATGTTGAGCTTTAAGCCAACTTTTTCCCTCTCCTCTTTCACTTTCATCAAGAGGCTTTTTAGCTCCTCTTCACTTTCTGCCATAAGGGTGGTGTCATCTGCATATCTGAGGTTATTGATATTTCTCCTGGCAATCTTGATTCCAGTTTGTGCTTTCTCCAGCCCAGCGTTTCTCATGATGTACTCTGCATATAAGCTAAATAAACAGGGTTATCACAGTATACAGCCTTGATGTACCCCTTTTCCTATTTGGAACCAGTGTGTTGTTCCATGTCCTGTTCTAACTGTTGCTTTCTGACCTGCATACAGGTTTCTCAAGAGGCAGGTCAGGCAGTCTGGTATGCCCATCTCTTTCAGAATTTTCCACAGTTTATTGTGATCCACATAATCAAAGCTTTGGCATAGTCAATAAAGCAGAAATAGATGTGTTTTTTTCTGGAACTCTATTGCTTTTTTGATGATCCAGCGGTTTTGGCAATTTGATTTCTGGTTCCTCTGCCGTTTCTAAAACCAGCTTGGAGAGGAAGTTCAAGGTTCACATATTGATGAAGTCTGGCATGGAGAATTTTGAGCATTACTTTACTAGCGTGTGAGATGAGTGCAATTTTGTGGTAGTTTGAGCATTCTTTGGCATTGCCTTTCTTTGGGATTGAAATGAAAACTGACCTTCTGAGTCCTGTGGCCACTGCTGAGTTTTACAAATTTGCTGATATATTGAGTGCAGCACTTTCACAGAATCATCTTTTAGGATTTGAAATAGCTCAACTGGAATTCCATCACCTCCACTAGCTTCATTCATAGTGATGCTTCCTAAGGCCCACTTGACTTTACTTTCTAGGAAGTCTGGCTCTAGGTGCGTGATCACACCATCATGATTATCTAGGTAATGAAGATCTTTTTTGTGCAGTGTTCTTTGTGTATTCCTGCCACCTCTTCTTAATATCTTCTGCTTCTGTTAGGTTCATACCATTTCTGTCTTTTATTGAGCCTGTCTTTGCATGAAATGTTCCCTTGGTATCTCTAATTTTCTTGAAGAGATCTCTAGTCTTTCCTCATCTATTGTTTTCCTCTATTTGCTTGCATTGATCACTGAAGAAGGCTTTCTTATCTTCTTGCTATTCTTTGGAACTCTGCATTCAAATGAATATGTTCTTTTCTTGTTTGCTTTTCACTTCTCTGCTTTTCACAGCTATTTATAAGGCCTTCTCAGACAGCCATTTTGCTTTTTTGAATTTTTTTCCTTTGAAATGTCTTGATCCCTTTCTGCTGCACAATGTCACACACCTCCGTCCATAGTACATCAGCCACTCTGTCTATCAGATCTAGTCCCTTAAATCTATTTCTCACTTCCACTGCATAATCATAAGGGATTTGACTTAGGTCATACCTGGATGGTCTAGTAGTTTTCCCTACTTTCTTATATCAGTTCAGTTTAGTTCAGTCCAATCACTCAGTCGTGTCCGACTCTTTGCGACCCCATGAATCGCAGCGTGCCAGGCCTCCCTGTCTATCACCATCTCCTGGAGTTCACTCAGACTCACGTCCATCGAGTCCGTAATGCCATCCAGCCATCTCATCCTCAGTCGTCCCCTTCTCCTCCTGCCTCCAGTCCCTCCCAGCATCAGAGTCTTTTCCAATGAGTCAACTCTTCGCATGAGGTGGCCAAAGTACTGGAGCTTCAGCTTTAGCATCATTTCTTCCAAAGAAATCCCAGAGTTGATCTCCCTCAGAATGGACTGGTTGGATCTTCTTGTAGTCCAGGGGACTCTCAAGAGTCTTCTCCAACACCACAGTTCAAAAGCATGAATTCTTCGGCACTCAGCCTTCTTCACAGTCTAACTCTCACATCCATACATGACCACAGGAAAAACCATAGCCTTGACTAGACGGACCTTAGTTGGCAAAGTAATGTCTCTGCTTTTGAATATGCTATCTAGGTTGGTCATAACTTTTCTTCCAAGGAGTAAGTGTCTTTTAATTTCATGGCTGCAGTCACCATCTGCAGTGAGTTTGGAGCCCAAAAAAATAAAGTCTGACACTCTTTCCACTGTTTTCCCATCTATTTCCCATGAAGTGATGGGACCAGATGCCATGATCTTCATTTTCTGAATGTTGAGCTTTAAGACAACTTTTTCACTCTCCACTTTCACTTTCATCAAGAGGCTTTTTAGTTCCTCTTCACTTTCTGCCATAAGGGTGGTGTCATCTGCATATCTGAGGTTATTGATATTTCTCCCGGCAATCTTGATTCCAGCTTGTGTTTCTTCCAGTCCACTGTTTCTCATGATGTACTCTGCATAGAAGTTAAATAAGTAGGGTGAAAATATACAGCCTTGCGTACTCCTTTTCCTATTTGTAACCAGTCTGTTGTTCGATGTCCAGTTCTAACTGTTGCTTCCTGACCTGCATATTGGGCTCATGTCACACTCGACCGAGGCAATGCTCAAAATCCTTCAAGCTAGGGTTCAACAGTACTTGAACCAAGAACCTCCAATATAAAAGCTGGGCTTAGAAAATGCAGAGGAACTAGAGATCAAATTGCCAACATCAGTTAGATCATAGAAAAAGCAAGGGAATTCCAGTGAAACATCTTCTTCTGCTTTACTGATTAAGCTAAAGCCCTTGCCTGTGTGGATCACAACAAACTGTGGAAAATTCTCAAAGAGATGGGAATACTAGACCACCTTACCTGCCTCCTGAAAAGTAGGCAGGGCAAGAAGCAACATTTAGAACCAGATATAGAACAATGGCCTGGTTCAAAATTGGGAAAAGAGTACAACAAGGTGGTATAATGTCGCCTTACCTATTTAACTTCTATGTAGAGCACATTGTGCAAAATGCTTGGCTGGGCTGGCTGTATCACAAGCTGGAATCAAGATTGCCAGGAGAAATATCAACAACCTCAGATATGCAGATGATACCACTCTAATAGCAGAAAGTTAAGAGGAGCCTCTTGATGAGGGCAAAAGAGGAGAGTGAAAAAGCTGGCTGAAAACTCAACATTCAAAAACTAAGATTTTAGTAAAGATCTTGTCCCATCACTTCATGGCAAATAGGGGGGAAAAAGTGGAAGCAGTGACAGATTTATTTTCTTGGGCTCCAAAATCTCTGTGAACAGTGACTACAGCCATAAAATTCAAATACATTTGCATTTTGGAAGGAAAGCTATGAGAAGTCAAGACAGTGTGTTGAAAAGCAGGGACATCACTTTGCCAACTAAGGTCCATATATTCAAAGCTATGGTTTTTCCAGCAGTCATTTCTGGATGTGAGAGTTGGTCCATAAAAAAGGCTGAATGCTGAAGTATTGATGCTTTTGAATTGTGGTGCTGAGGAAGAGTGTTGGACAGCATGGAGATCAAACCAGTCAATCCTAAAAGAAATCAATCCTGAATATTCATTGGAAGGACTGATGCTGAAGCTGAAGCTTCATTATTTTGGCCACCCGATGTGAAGAGCTGACTCACTGGAATAGACCCTGATGAAGATTGAAGGCAAAAGGAGAAGAGGGTGGCAGAGGATAAGATGGTTAGATAGCATCACTGACTCTATGAACATGAATTTGAGCAAACTCTGGGAGATACTGGAAGAGGAGGAGCCTGAATTGCTACAGTCCATGGACTGAAACAATTGAATACGACTTAGTGACTGAACAACAACAAATATACATGTATACATTTCACTCAAAATGTTCACATTTACGATTTAAAAAAAGCAGGATATCAGTGCATATTGTCTTGTCATTTTCTCCTGTTTTGATAAAGGACTGCTCAAAACCTATATAATTTGTTAAAAAGTGAGTGCCTTTCTACTAAAGGAACAAGAGCAGAATTCTATTCAAAAAATTACATTGAAGCATTCTGATCACTGTGTTTTCATTTTAAGCTAAAAGCACTTTTTAATCTAAACAATAGCAGATTAGACATGCATGGGATAGATGTGTTTATCTCACACTTTCCTTTCCATTTTAAAAAGACTGAATTTCAAAAAAAAAGTGAATTGTTTTCTTGTAAGCAATCATTGCATAGGATATATTCAAGAAAGCAAAAATGTAATATCTTTGAAGTAATATGTAAAATGACATTAGGGATATTTATTTTTAATTACAATTATCCTTGTCTGAATTGTTTGTTATTCTCATTCATTATTGTAGGCAGAGATTGTGGTGAGAGGGGGTTGTAACAGGACCTACTTAAAAGGTAATGGGAAAAAAAATCACCTATTATTATAAAGTAGTCTTACTCTTTGAAACAGGTTACCCCTATTACACTAACAGAATAATGATAATGCATTGAATATAGTGGCTTCAAATATAATGTTTCATCTTTTGTCTTTAAAGTACTCCTAATAGACTATAATGACCTTGCAAGCTCTGAAAATGAATGTACAAGAAAGTTTTCCCATTAAATGCATTAGTGCTAAACTTAGCTTTTTTCTTGGTATCCTCAAAATGATCCAGACTCATTATGCCTCAAATGGTGCTTCCAAAGTCAATAGCATATGAAAGTTAGCTTTCCACAGTAAAAGCTAGGGTGAAAAATGACAGACAGAAAATTTCCCAATATTCTTTGTTATTGCATGCTAGAATTAAGAAATTTATTAGAGTAGACGGTTACAAGCATGACTGATTTATATTTACCTCTATTAGCATATATATTATAAACACACACATATGTGTGTGTGTGTATATATATATATACATATGTGTGTATACAAACATATATATACTATTCTTCATACAAACATATGAATACCCTGATAGAACTATACTTGAACCATGGAATTTGACAGAGTTGTTTCCTTCCTTCATCTTCTTGTAAAAACCTCTCAGATCTTAGGGTATGTAGCGCTGGAGTGTGTTGGTTTCCTTCCTTTTACCTCTCCTAATACATTAGTCTCTTTCACGGGTCTGTCTGACTTTCCCACCCTTGCTGAAGAATGCTGTGCTTTTCCTAGGATGGGTTCTTTCCTTTCTGTCCTTCTCTCTCCTTCTCTGATCTCATTCATTCTCTTATTGTTAAAAATAATCTCCACCTAAACAGAAACACACTCTATGTATAGAGTACTTACTTTTATCCTGAGGGTATATCTTTTATTTCCATTTATTTCTTAGACTTTTCAAACTGGACCTGGCAAGTTTCCCTGAAACCAGCTTTCATTTACAAATAGTCTCTCCATTAACAGCAATAACATATTCTTTTCATCGGCCTTATTTAACTCCTTTTATCTTCCTACAGTGATTCTGTCCTCAGTTTCAATCACTTTTTTTCATGTTGCAATTTTTTTTTCATTTCTATATTATCCTTTTGTCTTCAAATCTATCTTTCTTTAAGCTCTTATTATTGTCTCTGAATATTTATTCATTCTCAACAAAATTTTATTATGGATGTATATAGGAAACAGTAAGATTAAAAAATTGCAAATCTATCCACATTAAGTTTTTAATGTAGATGGATGGACAAGATATGCCAAGAAAAGTTATCATAAAAGATGATATTTTTCATATCATAAGTGAAGGAAGATCCACACTACAGAGTGAATGATTAGGGAAGATGTCATTGAGAAGATAGCACAGCAGGGGAAGGAGAGGGTGGGTGAACTAAGAATGTCAGCTCAGTTCAGTCGCTCGGTCGTGTCCAACTCTTTAAGACCCCAGGCACGCCAGGCTTACCTGTCCATCAATAACTCCTGGAGTTCATCCAAATCCATGTCCATTGAGTCAGTGAGGCCATCCAACCATCTCATCTTCTATTGTCCCCTTCTCCTCCTGCCTTCATTCTTTCCCAGCCTCAGGGTCTTTTCAAATAAGTCAGCTCTTTGCATCAGGTGGCCAAAGTTTTGGAGTTTCAGCTTCAACATCAGTCCTTTCAGTGAATGCCCAGGACTGATCTCCTTTAGGATGGACTAGTCGGATCTCCTTGCAGTCCAAGGGACTCTCAAGAGTCTTCTCCAACACCACAGTTCAAAAGCATCAATCCTTCGGCACTCAGCTTTCTTCACAGTCCAACTCTCACATGCATACATGACCACTGGATAAACCATAGCCTTGACTAGACAGACCTTTGTTGACAAAGTGATGTCTCTGCTTAAAAAATATGTTGTCTAGGTTGGTCATAACTTTTCTTCCAAGGAGTAAGTGTCCTTTAATTTCATGGCTGCAATCACCACGGACAAATCAAAAACGGACACTGTTTCCACTGTTTCCCCATCTATTTGCCATAAAATGATGGGACCAGATGCCATGATCTTAGTTTCTGAATGTTGAGCTTTAAGCCAACTTTTTCACTCTCCTCTTTCACTTTCATCAAGAGGCTGTTTAGTTCTTCTTCACTTTCTGCCACAAGGGCAGTATCATCTGCATATTTGAGGTTATTGATATTTCTCCTGGCAATCTTGATTCCAGCTTGTGCTTCCTCCAGCCCAGCATTTCTCATGATGTCCTCTGCATAGAAGTTAAATAAGCAGGGTGACAATATACAGCCTTGATGTACTCCTTTTCCTATCTGGAACCAGTGTGTTGTTCCATGTCCAGTTCTAACTGTTGCTTCCTGACCTGCATACAGGTTTCTCGAGAGGCAGGTCAGGTCGTCTGGTATTCCCATCCCTTTCAGAATTTTCCACAGTTTATTGTGTTCCACAGAGTCAAAGGCTTTGGCATTGTCAATAAAGCAGAAATAGATGATATATACATACAGTACCATGTGTAGAATATATATGTTGGAAAGCTGCTATATAGCACAGGAAGCTCAGCCCAGTGCTCTGTGATGACCCAGAGGGGTAGGACGGTGGGGTGGGGGTGGGGGTGTGTTGGGAGGGACACTCAAGAGGGAGGGGATATATGTATACTTAGAGTTAATTCATGTTGTTATGCAGCAGAAACTAACACAGCATTGTAAAACAATTATCTTCCATTTAAAAAATAATTTTTAAAAGACAGCATTTGAGATGGCAGGTAATTTGAGGCCATGGCAATCTTAAGGGAAAACAACTGAAAAATCCAAGGTGGAAAAACAGAAAACCTCAGTATGGGTGGTGCATAACAGATATATATATATATATGGCAGTAATGGAAAAATAGATAGGAATCTAGTTATGGAGGGCTATATGTACTGGCCAAAAACATTGGGATATCATTTCATGGGAGTCAAGAGCCATTGGTCTTGATTGACAGTGGTAATTTGGAGTCAGATAATCTACCTTCAAGGCTTGATTCTATTATATTCTGTATAAATAAGCCAGA
The DNA here is from genome assembly GCF_001704415.2 of Capra hircus. NCBI lineage: Eukaryota > Metazoa > Chordata > Mammalia > Artiodactyla > Bovidae > Capra > Capra hircus. The sequence goes on from NC_030814.1 coordinate 24,445,802, forward strand.
CTAAGATGTTTTAGTGTTTTATTGCAACTGTTTCCCTTTTTGAAAGTAGATATAGCCATATTATTCTTGCTTATATCACAGGGCTAAATAAATGTTTGAAAGGGTAGAATTTTAAACATTATAAAAAGACATGGAAAATTTACCCACTACTATACTTGTGATGTTCTTGAGAGAGACTATTTGAGCATAGGGATAATAGCATCTGACAGATGCTCCTTAGAACTGGTATAATCTTTGCCTTGACAAGAGATGAAAAGCTATATTCTCTATGTTTTGTTTTCTGTTAAATGATCTAAATTAGTGAGCATTTCCTTCTGCAATGTGTTCTATACATGACCAGACAATAAATTAATTTGATGATTATGGAATGAGAAGGCAATGGCACCCCACTCCAGTACTCTTGCCTGGAAAATCCCATGGACGGAGGAGCCTGGAAGGCTGCAGTCCATGGGGTCGCTGAGGGTGGGGCACGACTGAGCGACTTCACTTTCACTTTTCACTTTCATGCATTGGAGAAGGAAATGGCAACCCACCCCAATGTTCTTGCCTGGAGAATCCCAGGGACAGGGAAGCCTGGTAGGCTGCTGTCTATGGGGTGGACATGACTGAAGTGACTTAGCATGGAATGAGAACTATAAGCAATTCTATAGGTAGCCATCTTCGATATGAGCCAAAATATTTCAAATATTTAAGCAAACAATATGCTACATGCTATACACTAATAAGAGGCTTTAAAGGTTTTAAAAATATACTATATATTTGCATGATTCTTTAAACACATAACTGAGTCAATGAAAATCTTATTTTCCTCCTGTCCTCTTATGTTCTTTTTCTCTGTGCCAATGGTTAACCACTTCTAAAAGCCATTGTGTATTATTTAATATTATGTATAACATTGCCGGTGAATATGAATATATAATTCTGCTTTCCTTTTTAATTTATATAGAAAAAAAACAGTACATTCTATATTGCTTTGCTCCCTGCTTTTTTCACTTAATGAAATATCATGGAGATGCCTCCTTATACACAAAGATAGTTCTTATGGTAGTGGTTCCATCGAATTCTTGTTTTTGTAATTTTCCATTATTTAGTCACATACAGAGGATCATTTGGGTCTTTTTCAGTCTTTTACTATTACAAACAGTGCTGCATAGCATAACTTGTTCATTCATTTAATAAATATGTTGGTTTATTTATAAGTTCTTAAGTGTATACTTTCATAGTCGATAGGTAAGTTTTTTTGTAATGTTTTTAAGTGTTATTAAGCTGCCCTTTGTAGACTTGTACCATTTCTCATTCCCTCCAGCTGTGCAGAATGGTGGTATCTGTACAGCCACTGCAAGAGTGTGCTAACACTGAATTTTTGCCACTTTGATAGAAGAGAAATAACCATGTACAGTTTTAATTTGAATTTTTAAAAAATTTAGGATCAACATCCTTATATTCAATAAACACATTCCATATAATGCTTTTTACTATAATCATTTTTTTATTTCTAAGAATTTTATATATAGAAATATTATCCCCATTTTTTTATAACAGACATTGCCACACTTTCTTATTTCTTATGTCTTTTGACTTCACCTTTCATTTTTTTGCCATGCAAGGATTTTTTTTAAGATGTCCATCAGCAGATGAATGGCTAAGAAAGCTGTGGTACATATACACAATGGAATGTTACTCAGCCATTAAAAAGAATACATTTGAATCATTTCTAATGAGGTGGATGAAACTGGAGCCTATTATACAGAGTGAAGTAAGCCAGAAAGAAAAACACCAATACAGTATACTAATGCATATATATGGAATTTAGAAAGATGGTAACAATAACCCTATATGTGAGACAGCAAAAGAGACACAGATGTATAGAATAGTCTTTCGGACTCTGTGGGAGAGGGAGAGGGTGGGATGATTTGGGAGAATGGCATTGAAACAGGTATAATATCATATATGAAACGAATTGCCGGTCCAGGTTCATTGCATGATACTGGATGCTTGGGGCTGGTGCATTGGGATGACCCAGAGGGATGGTATGGGGAGGGAGGAGGTAGGGGGTTCAGGATGGGGAACACATGTATACCTGTGGTGGATTCAGGTTGATGTATGGCAAAATCAATACAAATATTGTAAAGTAATTAACCTCCAATTAAAATAAATAAATTTATATTAAAAAATAAAATAAAATTATTCATCTTTTCTTTTATGGAATGTAGACTTTTTAGTACCATGTTTTCTTCTAATTTTTCATGGTTTCATTTTTTAAATTTCCTCCTTATACTGCTTTTAATTTATTGTGTTAAAAATGTAGTTTATAGATGGAATTTTATTTTTCTCCAAATAACTCCTCTTCAGTTCCCAAATGCCATTTACTGAAAAGAAGAATGGAAAAAAAAAAGTCTTAACTGCATTTATTAGAGCACTCTGTTTATCATACAGAGTTACCATTTTGTGTCCACTGTTGGCGTTTCCAAATTCCCTTGGGTTTTTATACACTAGTTGCACAATGCTCCAAGGGAGCCTAAATTGTTTGAATAATGACTACTTATGCACATTACGTTTTATAGACAGTTGTAATACTGCAAACAATCATTCTATTTCTAATTAAAATATCTATTTTCATTGTGAGAAATTTGTCCTTACCCTTTACAGCAGTTATAAAATCCTGCCCTCCCTGTCACTCTGATCTCTATTGTCCCCCGTCTCCCAATACACACTCTCTATTTTGATTGAATTTCAGTAGCTTGCTCTGATTCAGACACCTTTTATGGTCAGGCCACTGGCAAGAAGAATGACAAGCTTTGATATAATACTAGATGTATTTTGCTGAGACTGTCACCTGGCTATGGGGCATTTAATGGTTGAATAACATAGAAGCAGAATACTACTTAGGAGGAGGGCATAATTTTGCAGGCTGCCATCTATCCATCAGTTAATGAAAAGAAAAACAGAAAGAAAAACACCAATACAGTATACTAATGCATATATATGGAATTTAGAAAGATGGTAACAATAACCCTGTATGTGAGACAGCAAAAGAGACACAGATGTCTCTTTTGAAAATACCTTATGAAAATACCTTAGGCAAAGTCCACTGGAATTTCTTTGCAATAATTTGAAAATAAAAGGAATGTTTTGTTTCTCTAAAAACAAATATTATAATAACAATTGGCTCACTTTTTCTTATTTTATGTTTATTTAACTCTGAAATTGTTTTCATATCAATCACGTTCTTACTGTCATTGATCCACTAGCAAATATTAAGTCATTTGCAATATTATTGTATTTTAACTTCAAATGGACAATTCTAGGATTTTCTAATATAAAAAAGTGGATAATCTGTCCATTTCTCTTTTCCTTTCTTTCATTAAGTAACACATATTGATGAAATTACAGTGTTCAAGGTGATATTGTAGATAAATTAGGGGACTAGAACTTATTGAAATGTGTCTTGGGCCTCAAGGAACTTTATATTTTTTTCTATTTACAGAAGAAACATGCATATAAAACGTTAGCTAAAAGTAAAAGGCTGCTCAGAATAAATGGACACATGGATAAAGAGAAAACAGCTGCAGTCTGAATTCAAATGAGGGTGATCACTTCCCTTGGGGAAAGGGATATCAATTAGTCAATGTTTTTTGAAGAGACAGACTTTGAGACTGACTTTTAAGAGTAGGTAATATTTAATAAATAAGGGAAAATGAGAAAGTGAAAAGACTAATATGTTTGGATTAGTAAGCAGAAGAATACCACAGTTAATCTTTCTGAGTCAATATAAAGAGTCCTGTCCATTCAGTTTACAATAATTCATTGTTCTTGGCAATTAACCTCATAGCCTGATGAGACATTTAATCATTCTGGCCAAATGTGAAATTCTATTTTTCTTTGTTTTGAGGACTTGTGCATCATGGTAAGCATGTTTTAGAACTTTTACTTAAGAATAACCTGAGGTTTGTCTTTATTATGCTCAATTCTAGCATCATTCTCCTGTGATAAATTTGGATCCATCCATCTGAGCTTCCCAGGTGGCACTGCTGCTGCTGCTGCTAAGTCGCTTCAGTCGTGTCCGACTCTGTGCAACCCCATAGACAGCAGCCCACCAGGCTCCCCTGTCCCTGGGATTCTCCAGGCAAGAATATGAAGTGGGTTGCCATTTTCTTCTCCAATGCATGCATGAATCCTAAGTCGCTTCAGTTGTGTCCGACTCTGTGTGACCCCATGGACAGCAGCCCACCAGGCTCCTCTGTCCATGGGATTTTCTAGGCAAGAATACTGGAGTGGGTTGCCATTTCCTTCTCCACAGGTGGCCCCAGTGGTAAAGAACCTACCTGCCAATGCAGGAGATGCGGTTTGATCCCTGCATCTGGAAGATCCCCTGGAGAAGGAAATGGCAACCCTTTCTAGTACTCTTGTCTGGGAAATCCCACGGACAGAGGAACCTGGCAGGCTACAGTCCATAGGGTCGCACAGAGTCAGACATGAGGGAAGCGACTTAGCACATATTGGATCGTAAATGACTTCTGGTCTAAATGCTTGAGATAACATAGGTTTATTTTTGAAATTACATACAATAATGCTATTTTCAAAAGGCAGTCTTATCAAGAATCTGCCATTATTAATGTATATTTTTCACAAGATGTATTTTTGAGAATTTAAAGAAAAATGAGCCATGCATATTTCTCTAAAAGTTTATTTTAGGGGCTTCCCTGGGTGGTCCAGTGGTTAGGAATCCTCCTGCCAGTGTAGGGGACATGGGTTTGATCCCTGCCCCAGGAAGATTCCACATGCCCTGTGGCAACTAAACCCGGTGCACCACAACTACTCCAGCGCTCTAGAGCCCCCCAGCAGCAACTACTAGACAACGTGACTCAACTACTGAAGCTCGCATGCCTAGAACCCACGATCTGCAATGAGAGGAGTCACCGCAATGAGAAACCTGCACACCGCAATGAAGAGTGGCCTCCTCTCACCTTAACTGGAGAAAGCCTGCGTGCAGCAATGAAGATCCAGTGCAGCCACAAATACAAAACTCTTTTTTAAAAAGCTTATTTAATAAAGTGTGCTATTGTCTTACAGTGCGTAGTACTGCAAATACAAACAACAGCAACAATGACACATAGCAATTAACACATATTTTGTCCTATTTGCCAGGTATTTCTTGGGTGCATCTATGTATAAACTTATAAAATGATTACAATAGCCTTACTATCTCTACTTTACAGGAAAAACTGAGCCACAGAGAATTTAACTTGTTAAAGCTAGGTGGTTAGAAAATGGGTAAAGCTGAGATTTGAATCCAGAATCTCTCTCTCTAGAGCCTTTTTATAACCACAGAACAATTACAGTGTGACTTAGCTCTACAACACATTTTTACTTATCATAGCTATTTTACCTGTTTAGAGTCAGACATGACTGAGAGACCAAGTACGCAGGCATGCATGAAATGACATTGCAAATCCTATTAATTAGAATTATGTTTCTTCCGGTGCCTACAAACTTAAACATTCACTTTTCTCCTTTGAATTTTAAAAGTATTGATTTGTTGATTTGCAACATCTTGTGTTTGTTTTCATTTGTTTTTACCATATTTTCTCCTTGTATTAAATTTGGAAAAAGACTGAAAATTTGTCCCATGCTTTAACGGTATTCTTCATTTGTAGCTTTACAGTGGCAAGGAAATGAGACAATAATAAATCTTATGTAAGCAGGACATGAGAGAATGGACTTGAAATTACTCATTTTAGTTAATTACTTTATCAATACCTAAGTCAAACTGGCTATTTTGAGAAATAATCTTTTTAGATGTTTTAATGACTTTGAACACAGAAATAATATGTATGTAATAATTCTTCCTTAGACCCAGTTATTAGAACATTTCGATAACTCATTAAATCATTACATGTACATTTTTCTTCATTGTTGCAAAAAAATCATCATTATTTCTTCTTCATTGGACATTAGTTATCAGTACTAGTCTTTGGCATTGTATGAGCAATTTTCAGCTTACTTTCAAAGACAAAACTGATGATATTTTCAGGAAATATGACAGAGGGAAAACATTTCCAATTCTGGCTAATTTCAAAGGGAAGAGCAGTTACATGAATCCTGTAAAATGTTCTTCTTATTCTGTCAAGTTTAAGGAGGAAGAAAGATAAAATTTAAGCTTGACTCTACATAAAAAGTGTGACTTATATTGTGGGATAGCAAGGGCATTTCAGAATAGATGAATTTTAGAAAATATGATTTTCATTTTGTTATATTGTTCTCTCCTAATATAACATGTAAAGTTGGTGAATACAACAGGGGTATCAGCTAATAAAACCCAAGTCTTCAAATTAAACTGGAGAGGAGATTGAGAGAGGAAATCATATCTAACGGAACATAACATTCAGCACCTGGTCCCTTCCCAATATTTATCTTGTTCTTATGATGAAGCCTTTGAGTGGGCTAATTAGAATTGAAGCTACTCAGACTGAGAAAATAAACGAAAGAAGGAGGAAGAAGAATCCAGGCAGCAAAACCATTTTCTCTTGCAGACATTTCTGAACAGATGAATAGAGATTTGCACAGAGGAATTTTCTAAAGGTGTTGCTTTTCAGGGTGTTAAGGAGCCTATAAAAGAAATCCAGTTGGTAGTGGGAATGTGTGAAAGAGAATAAAGATATTTAAATGGAAATTTGTGGAGGGCTTGATTTTCTAAGTGACTGTTTTGGGATTGAGAAAAGTTTTAAGAACAGCTTTAAATTTTCCCCATTATTCTTTGTTCTTTTTAATTGGAGTATAATTGCTTTACTAAGTTGTATTAGTTTCTGCAGTATAACAAATCCGCTGTATGTATACATATATTTCCTCCCTCTTGGACCTCCTTCCACCTGTATCCCAACACTCTAAGTCATCACAAAAGCTCCTTGTGCATACATCAGGTTCCCATTATATTTTCATTAAAAACTCCCTCATAGCTTCAGTAAAGAAAGTTCTAAATAACTGTATTTCTCGAGTATTGCCCTCAAGGAAAGTGAAGGAAGATGGTTTAAACAAATAGAATAGTGTGGTCCTTCCCCATCTTTCTATTCCTAAGTGAGATCAGGAAGCTAGATTTAAGTGAATGAACTGCTTCCTGTAAGTCTAGGGATGAGGTAATGATCCATCTACAGACTATAGTAACTACAATCTCTAACACAGGCAACTTTTAGTGAAGATAATGTAAAATTGAGGGCCACTTTCTCATTGTGGAAAGAAGCTTCCTGCAGAGAGAGAGGCTCTGAATAAAAATAAAGGAAGCTTATATAATCTCACAATAAAGAAAGTAGCCATTAAGTTCTAGGGAGTGTGTGTATATGTGCTGCTAAGACATACTATGTACGTTAGTTGCTCAGTCATGTCTGACTCTGTGACCCTGTGGACGATAGCCCACCAGGCTCCTCTGTCATTGAAATTCTCCAGGTAAGAATACTGAAGTGGGTTGCCATGTTCTCCTCCAGGGAATCTTCCTGACCCAGGGATCAAACTCAGGTCTCCTGCATTGCAGGTGAATTCTTTACCATCTGAGCCACCAGGGAACCCCTAAGACACTCTATAATGTCCTCTATAATTGGAACCCGTGGAGTCTAAAAAGATAGAGTTAGGGGACATTAAATTGTATTATCTTACAGAAAAAATTTCTTTTTGAAAATTACAGCATAAAATAATGTAGATTAATTGAGTGCCATATTAGATACTTTGGTATCTGATGAATGAGTGAGTGAGTGAAGTCGCTCAGTTGTGTCCAACTCTTTGCGACCCCATGGACTGTATAGCCTACCACGCTCCTCTGTCCATGGGATTTTCCAGGCAAGAGTATTGAAGTGGGTTGCCATTTCCTTCTCCAGAGGATCTTCCCAACCCAGGGATAGAACCTGGGTCCCCCGTATTGTAGGCAGATGCTTTGCACATATAATTGAGGGCTGTGCTTGACACTTGAGGCATTCTATGGGTGCAAGTTGCTCAGCTGTGTCTGACTCTTTGCGACCCCATGGACTTTACAGTCCATGGAATTCTCCCAGCCAGAATACTGGAGTGGATAGCCTTTCCCTTCTCCAGGGGATTTTCCCAACCTAGGGATTGAACCCAGGTCTCCCGCATTGCAAGGCAGATTCTTTACCAGCTGAGCCACAAGGAAAGCCCAAGAATACTGGAGTGGGTAGCCTATCCCTTTGCCAGGGGATCTTCCTGACCCAGGGATTGAACTCAGGTCTCCTGCACTGCAGGCAGATTCTTTACCAACTGAGCTATTAGGGAATCCTGAGATTCTGTAGGTAAGAAAAATCATGACATTAACACAGACCTGTTGTTTTCTTGCTCAATGTGGATTAACTATTAAGTTTAAATGCTGTACCCTATATATCCAACAAATATTTACCCCTGGGGAGCATTTGTTTGGAAACTACTCAAAATGTTAAGGCGCTAGAATGCATACAGAGAGACTGTCATTAGATGACTGGCATCTTGGCTATATTCTCGGAAGTGATTAACTTTGTTTTATCTCCTCAACAGAGACTAATAGTCACCAATCCATAGCCACTCATCCCTTGAACAAAATACTTTTCAAAATGTGTATTCCCTGTCAAAAATTGACTTAATAACAAAAGATTCTGATAAAGGATTATAATATGACATGTCCTATGATTACCTTCTCTGATTGGGTTTTTCAGTAGCTCAGTCGTGTCTGACTCTTTGTGACCGCATGGACATTACAGTCCATGGAATGGAGAATTCCGTGGACAATGGAGAGGCCAGAATACCAGAGTGGGTAGCCTTTCCCTTCTCCAGGGGATTTTCCCAACCTAGGGATTGAACCCAGGTCTTTCACATTGCAAGGTGGATTCTTTACCAGCTGAGTCACAAGGGAAGCCCAGTTTTGAATGTTTGAACATAAACTACAATTAATTGTTGATCTCTACCTTGGGGTAGGAGATGAGAGTAGAAAATAGATTATGCTTTCTCAGAGCATTGCCTGCAATGTGGGAGACCTGGGTTCAATCTTTGGGTTGGGAAGATCCCCTGGAGGAGGAAATGGCAACCCATTCCAGTACTCTGGAGAATCCAATGGACAGAGAAGCCTGGTGCAGGCTACAGTCCATAGGGTCGCAAAAAGTCGGACACGACTGAGCACTTCACTTTTTCTCAGAGCGGATAAACTAGAAGATAAATTTTCAGAGGCTTATTGCTTGATTAGAGTTTTAGTTTACAATAAAGTTTAGACAAAAAATATCTTTATCTATCTTAAGCGCCATTTTAGGAGCTTCAAGCTCCTGTTACTGAACTTAGGCATTCCTGATAAGCATACAAATGCTATTATATACGTGAATTAAAGAGAAAATTTTTTTGTAGAATTCCATAGCGTCATCAAATTAGGAGATGGATGGCTAGACATGAAGCAAGCCATAGCCATTTGAGCTAAATTTACACAGGAGATTTGTGCCTCCATTTGGTGAATATTTATAATCTATTTTAACTATTTAGAACCTGAACTGCATCTTAGGGATTGAGGAATTCCTTACAGTAAGAGTCTTGATGGGAGGGTGGAATAGGAAATGGTCAAATACTTTATTTTCCAGCCTCCCTTCAGGTACATTGTAGGTACATGTCCTTGGATTCACCAATCAAATGGATCTATCCCAGAAAATGATTCAGAAGTTAATAACAAGCAAGAGGAAGCTATAAACTTCCTCCTGATGGTGGAGGTAGTGAAAATAGGGTTGAGTTTCTGGGGCAAGTGTTGTAGCAGTACCAACTATAGTACCCACTGTCAGCTGTCACTGTCACACAGCAGTAATGCTAATCTTAGTAGTGGTTTGCACTGGAACTGGTTAGGTGGCAGCAGTTTTACAGCATAATCTTAAAGACCATCTTAAGCTGTTTCTGAGCCTGGTTCTCCAGTTCTCCTGTAATTGTATGAGATTGTCTTATATTTTTTTAGTACATTTCTTTTCTGCTGATATCAACTTGAATTTGTTTTTGTGGCTTAGAACTAAAATGCCTCACTGAAACACACCAAATATTAGAACTGAGCAGTGAACATTGTCTTCATTTATTATATAAATCTACAGGTTTATGATCAGTTTTCTTCCCTCATAGGACAAATAATTGAGGCACAAAAACTGCAACTTGAAATGACATATTGTTTTCAAAGGACTAACACTTTCAAAGAACATATGAGTAATCACTAGGATACACAAAAGTCTAAAGCAATGTTCTGAAAACATGTTTTGCCAGATACTAGTTTTTCAAGAAAAGACCTGAGAAAGGAAATTTCTCTAGTTTAACAATTTTGAAAATAGAGCAAATTATAGTCTTAGTACATTGTCATACTTTAGGTTCTAAGAATTCCTAAGTAAAAGAAATTTTTAACTTTGACTAAAACTTTCCAAACATATTGGATGCTGCAATAATTTTCATGTAATACTCAGAATTCCTGAGACCAGGGTCCAGTGGAACATTCTTAGAAGACCTAGAAATATTTATTTAGTTATTGGGTATCACTGAGGATAAGATGCAATGCTATTCTTGATTAATGTGAAAATTGTCAAGTAATTTTTATTTTTTTCCCTTTTAAAAGTTTCAAAGGAATTGAAAATATAGGCCTCAATCTCTTTACCTATGAAATGAAAAGAAAAAATACAGTAGTACCTATTCATAGGATTGTTTTATAGTAAAAGAGTAACATGGAGAAAGCCTTTATACTAAAAGAGATAATATGGATAAACCTACTGAGTATTAACATATATCACTATGCCAATTTATATGTGTACAAATATGATAACATTAATTCATTGTATGAAAGACAGTAGTGACTTTGTTTATGATAAATTGATAGAGTTACTCTAATCTCTCATTTCTTTCATATACAAATCCCTTGCAACTAAATAATATCCATTTTTAAAGATTTCAGTGGGATATTTTCTTCAATTTAAGATAAAACTAATTAATGAAGATCAAAAGTGCCAAAAATATGAATGGCATTTTGAGAGAGGTGTCATTATTATAACATATAATAATAACACTTAAAATTTGTTTTCTTCCCAGTACACATATATTTATATAGCATTGGTAATGTTTTCAGGCCCTGTATTACCATTAGTAAAGCCACAATATTTTTTTCTGACAAGAAATTAAGTTAATGAAGGTATACAGCAACCTGAGTAGCAGGTGTGAAAAAGCCTTTCTTTAAATGGAAGGATTAATGTGAAAATATTATTTTTAACTCTTCTCACACAATTATTCTGTTAATTAGTATTTCAACGTTCACAGATATTAGGACTTTATGAAGCATAAGAAACCTTTCCATTTTTAATCAGCTTCTTTGATATATTACTCTACAGAAACCTTCTTATATTCTGATTTTTAGCTGTGCTACTTTTTATTGAAAAGGTGAGAAGCAGAATCTGTTGGTTACACATCAACTGTGTACTTGAAGACTTTTCAAATGATATACAAAACATGCATGAAACTGTTAAGCAAAGAATAGATTTTGTGCAAGTCGTGTTCCCAGGTGGTATTTTGCAAATATAGCTTGTCTTGTAATGTTATAACAAGTGAACCTAAGAACAGAGGGCAAAATTGCTATCAAGAGTAAATGATTGGAATCCAATTTTTCTGTTAACTGAACTGAACCCATATACACATTTTAATATTCCTCAGGTTTGATAGGCATATTCTGTTAGCAGTTTTCTACTCACCACATATTGTAATTTGGTATTTAATTATTTGCATGAAATAAATCAGCAGCTGAAACTTACTATATAAAAAACACAAAAATAAGCCCTTTTTTACACACCATGCTTTGAAAAACTGGTTTGCCAAGTTCAAATGGCAAAATTAATAAAATGATTAGCTAAAGCATCTTATTTGCAAATGTACTCCTGGGTGTATTTTTGAAGCATAATTGAAAATAGATATACTTATGGACTTTTCAACAAGAAAATGTTTACTTTATTTAGTAATTGTGGGAACAAACTGCCCAGTCAGATTTGAAACAAAGAAATCAAATTTGAGTCAATTTAAACAAAGGAAATCAAATTTGAGTCGAGTAATAAATTACATGATTACAGTGTTTTCTTTAATCATTAAAGCGACTAGAAAATATGTGGGCATTTAATCAAAATGTTAAAATATGCAGAAAACTCTTAGTATGGAGTACTGAAGGCTCGGGGGTGATTAGAATGTTGTCTATGAAAATCTTATCTGCACTGAAGAAAAATCAAGGCAGAGAATGAGCTTCTTGAGAGACTTGTTTATAGAGAAGAAAGATCTTTTTCATTATATACCTTTCGGGGTATGAATTTTGAAAAATTGATTGGGAGAAAGAACTTTTCTGCTGTAGATCTAGAAACACCTTTCTCTGGGTCAGTTTTAAAGTAGGAAAACACCTGTTTTCAAAGGTTACAACATAGTCTAAATAAAAACTAGGAGGGTACATCTGATATTTTATGCTCCTGTCACGGATAAGATGTAAGCATATAATATTTGACCTCGGTGAGAAATGCAATAGTCCCTCATTTCTTTGTTCAAAAGATTTTCCACAGCAAAAATTAATCAGGAAATATAGTCCAAATACTCCTTGGTGGTAAATTTATGATTTTGCTATTTTCAGGAAACACATCTAACACACAAGCCACTTTCTCAGGTTATGGAAGGGGGTCCAACCCATGAGAAAGTAAAGAAAGAAGGTATATTACCCTCTCTTTCACACTTACCTACCTGAGGGCATTTCTCCAGGCTAAATTGAGTCTGTTGATGTCTGGTATGCAGAGCTGGTCTGACCTCACCTCCATAGCTGGGTAATTCTATTTATTCCAATGGAGGGTAATTTCTCTTATTCCGTATCTTTCTCTCTCCTGTTTCCACCCTTCTTATTCTTTCTTTGTCCCTTAGCCTCCATATAACTCAGCTGTTTTCACTAGGTAAGGTGACAGTGGGGGATTGGTGCTGGGTTGTCTGATATTAAATGCTTTCCCACAGTGCTAACCTGTTACAGTATCCGGGAATCGACTCATTTCCTTCTTCCTGAGAGACCAAGTTCCTTATATCATCCACTGGGTCATCCTCCTTCACACTACCAAGTTTTGGGCTTGATTTTCTGTGTTTTCAGTTAACCTTGCCTGTCTACAACCAGAAACTCATTTTCTTTTCCTTATTCTCATTTATGTCTGTGAAGTCTTCACCATAAAACAAAACTGCATCTGCTTTTATTAAAGGGAAATTTTTATTATCTTTAAAATGAAGCACCAAGTATTTACTAGTTTTCATTCAATTTCAGTAAATAAGTAGCAAGGCATTTTGTGGAAGAATTAAAATTTATTTGAGAAAATAGGGTCTTATAGACAAGGCCATTACTGCTTATATTATCATATTTTTAGTGAATAGTTTTTAAGAATGTGCTGAGTACTGAACAAAAGGAACAAAAAAAATCTACTTGAAGGATTATCTTTTAAAGCCACAGTGTTAGTTCCTCAGTCATATCTGACTCTTTGTGACCCCAGGTACTGTAGCCTGCCAGGCTTCTCTGTCCATGGGATTCTCCATCCATGGGATTCTTCAGGCAAGAATACTGGAGTGGGTTGACACTTCCTCCCCCAGGGGATCTTCCCAACTCAGAGATCGAACCCAGGTGTCCCACACTGCAGGCAGTTTCTTTACCGTCTGAGCCACAGTTCAGTTCAGTTCAGTCGCTCAGTTGTGTCTGACTCTTTGCGACCCCATGAATTGCAGCACGCCAGGCCTCCCTGTCCATCACCAACTCCCGGAGTTCACTCAGACTCACGTCCATCGAGTCAGTGATGCCATCCAGCCATCTCATGCTCGGTCGTCCCCTTCTCCTCCTGCCCCCAATCCCTCCCAGCATCAGAGTCTTTTCCAGTGAGTCAACTCTTTGCATGAGGTGGCCAAAGTACTGGAGTTTCAGCTTTAGCATCATTCCTTCCAAAGAAATCCCAGGGTTGATCTCCTTCAGAATGGACTGGTTGGATCTCCTTGCAATCCAAGGGACTCTCAAGAGTCTTCTCCAACACCACAGTTCAAAAGCATCAATTCTTCGGTGCTCAGCCTTCTTCACAGTCCAACTCTCACATCCATACATGACCACAGGAAAAAACCATAGCTTTGACTAGACGGACTTTAGTCAGCAAAGTAATGTCTCTGCTTTTGAATATTCTATCTAGGTTGGTCATAACTTTTCTTCCAAGGAGTAAGCGTCTTTTAATTTCATGGCTGCAATCACCATCTGCACTGATTTTGGAGCCCCCCAGAATAAAGTCTGACCCTGTTTCTACTGTTTCCCCATCTATTTCCCATGAAGTGATGGGACCGGATGCCATGATCTTCGTTTTCTGAATGTTGAGCTTTAAGCCAACTTTTTCACTCTCCTCTTTCACCTTCATCAAGAGGCTTTTTAGTTCCTCTTCAATTTCTGCCATAAGGGTGGTGTCATCTGCATATCTGAGGTTATTGATATTTCTCCTGGAAATCTTGATTCCAGCTTGCGTTTCTTCCAGTTCAGTATTTCTCATAATGTACTCTGCATATAATTTAAATAAGCAGGGTGACAATACACAGCCTTGACGTACTCCTTTTCCTATTTGGAACCAGTGCATTGTTCCATGTCCAGTTCTAACTTTTGCTTCCTGGCCTGCATACAGATTTCTCAAGAGGCAGGTCAGGTGGTCTGCGATTCCCATCTCTTTCAGAATTTTCCACAGTTTATTGTGATCCACACAGTCAAAGGCTTTGGCATAGTCAATAAAGCAGAAATAGATGTTTTTCTGGAACTCTCTTTCTTTTTCCATGATCCAGCGGATGTTGGCAATTTGATCTCTGGTTCCTCTGCCTTTTCTAAAACCAGCTTGAACATCAGGGGGTTCACAGTTCATGTATTGCTGAAGCCTGGCTTGGAGAATTTTGAGCATTACTTTGCTGAGCCACAAGGGTAGCCCATAGATTTCATTTTAAAAAAAGAAAAAGAGCAAGGCATTCTATTTTAAAGTTTATAGACTACCTAGTGATCTGCACTTGCAGTAACATTGCAATGCAAAACACTATTCAATTTTTTAATAATGTCTGGAAACTTCACATTGTAAAGTTTATAAGATATGGTTTCCCTGGTGGCTCAAACTGTAAAGAATTTGCCTGCAAAGTAGGAGACCCAGCTTCAATCCCTTGGTTCAGAAGATCCCCTGGAGAAGTACAAAATCTGTACTTCAGTTAATAATAGTGTATCACATGTTATTTTCCTGTTTGTTTATTTTACAACATAAAATTTCTTTATATACTCAGAATTGGATTTGATATTTCAAGCCTCATTTAATTTTTTAAATTTCTTTTTTAATCACTCATTTTTTCTTATATTTTATAATTTTATTTTTCCTTTATATTATGATCATTATCTACCTCTCTCTTTTTAAAAATATGTGTCAAAATGAAACTGGCAGTTATCATATTAAAATACAATAACTATAAATTGCTTTCCTTTAGTATGCAAAATACTTTGATGGTATGGAAGTTGCATTCTGAGTATATCTATGCCATTTTGATTTTGATACATGGGAAAAGCTGCTCCAACAATTGATATTTTTCTAACACCTTCCCTATATCTCTGCTTTATGATACATATTTTAGTGTAACAAGCAAAGTCTCTTAAAATATAAGTACTCCAGAAGGAATAATAAATCTAGATGCCTATTTACTAAGTAATTTGGTAAAGAGCCTGACAGCTGATTTAGAATAAAGCTGATGGTGTCTAGTTCTCTGATTAAGCTGGAGAGTTTCTAAGACAATAGGTATATACTTAGAGGTAGTTGTGGGAATCAGTAGGAGTGGGCTGAAGAAAAAATGTTTTTTGTCCAGGACTGGTATCACATTTTATATTTTCCCCATGCTCATCTGTATTATCTACATTTTTGATTGAATACTGAAAGATTTCTTTTGTTACAGGATAAATTTACTCTATTGCTATCAATTTAGATGGAGAGAATAATATAATAATATGGTAGAATTTCATGAGGAAGACTTGGATTTATATCTAAGATTTATGTAAGTCAGAGAATAATAACCATTTAAAAAATACTACTACCTCCTGAGTTAACAATTTCCAAGCTGAATTCCTAATTTAAACACTTTTTGTAAAACATGTATGTGGTTCTTAAATAAATAATAGGTGTTTTAAACAGAAATTTCAGATTTTAGAACATATTTTTGCATTTTATTTTATTTTTGTTTTGCATTTTATTGAAGTATAGTTGATTTGCAATGTTGAGCTAGTTTCAAGTGTACAGCATAGTGATTCAATTACATTACTGCATTTTAAAATCTGATCTTTAAAATATTTTAATTTAAAAATTAATTTAGCTTTTTGTTCTTAGACAGAGACACTGATTTTTCCTTTGCTGGAGGTGGCAATATAAAAGGTAATATATTGTTATTTTTTAAGTTTAAATAAGTAAAGTTGAGGTGTTGTTTTCCTTTTAATCATTGAACCACATGAAAAATTGTCACTTTGCTTCTCAGTTATAGAAAGGAGACTGGGGAAAATTCATTATTGATAGATTTTTCAGGATAAGGAATATAAACATCAGGAAAACACTGAATGACATGCTGACACATTTATCTCTTCTTCAATCAATAAATAAAACTTTTTAAAATTATTTATTTTTCTCAGAATTCCTTGCACCTTACTCATTCACCAAATATTTGGTAGATTAATGCATTAATTAACAAAAGAAGTGAGGTATGGATTTAGGCTACATAATCACACTTAGATAATTGGGCTTCCCTGGTGGCTCAGCTGCTAAAGAATCCCCCTGCAATGTGGGAGGCCTGGGTTCGATCCCTGGGTTGGGAAGATCCCCTAGAGAAGGGAAAGGCTAGCCACTCCCGTATTCTGGCCTGGAGAATTCCATGGACTGTATAGTCCATGTGGTCACAAAGAGTCAGACATGACAGAGCACTTTCACTTTCAATCACACAATGCTTGTGTTGAGTTTTAAACCAACACAGCCATAGGCTCAAAACTGTTTTACAAAGATACATATAATGGCAGTAGGAAGAGCAGATCATACCTCACCTTTTAAATGACTATATCCAGGTACATAATCATTTGAAAAATGCTAGGTCTTATTACCAGTAAACAAATAAAAATAAATTTAAAGCATAAAATAAATGTAAAATAACAAATATTAATAAAGTAAGATGTATAATAAATACAAATCTTATTATAAATGCCATAGCAAAAATACTTCAGACAATAATGAAAGTGTTAACAAGAAAAAAGTTTGATTTAGTTGAGAAAGGTTAGTAAATTTGTCTTCTGGAGGTGACCTTTAGGTTAATCATTGAAAGATAGTAGAATTCTGAAAAGCAATGACAATGGAAAGGAATTCTAAGCAGAGGAAAAATGTGATTAGAGGCATAGAGTGGAGAGCACAGTATTCTGAATAACGTTGACCCAATTCTGTTTGTCAGTCATATAGATTGCATAAACAAGTTAACAGAATATGAAGCTAGATGGATATATTGAGGACAATTAAGATAGGACTTGAAGAACAGGCTTAAAAGTGTGAGGAGTTTTATTTAGGTAATAGGCAATGAGGCAAAATTATTGTAATGAGAACTAACATAATTAGATTTGTGTTTTTTAGACTTTTCCAAATATCATCACTATGCTGGCAACCCATTCCAGTACTCTTGCTGGAAAATCCCATGGACAGAGGAGCCTGGTGGGCTGCAGTCCATGGAGTCACGAAGAGTCGGACATGACTGAGCGACTTCACTTTCACTTTTCACTTTCATGCATTGGAGAAGGAAATGGCAACCCACTCCACTGTTCTTGCCTGGAGAATCCCAGGGAGTGGAGCCTGGTGGGCTGCCGTCTGTGGGGTCGTACAGAGCCGGACATGACTGAAGCAACTTAGCAGCAGCAGCATGCATCAAAATGGGTTAGAGAAGACTTAAATCATAGGTACCAGTTAGAAATTTATTAGAGTAGTTGGAAATGAGAAATGATGAGGACGTAACCCAGAGCTGCAGATAGGAATGGAAAAAAAATGGAAGAGTTGCCGTAGTCATTGAAAAGCTATATTTGACTGAGTTTCAATGTGCAGGAGAAGGAAATATGATCAAAGGAAAACATCAGTGTTTGGGGCGATTGTACAATGATGGTTAGAAGAAGCAACTTGGGATAGTAAAAATCATGGACCTAGCAGCTGGGAAGAAGGATAGGTCTAGCAAAAAAGATGTGAGAGCATAAGGATAGTGCCAGGAACCTACATAAGCACCTGTCTTCCAAACTTAAAATTTCTAATGAAGGGAACATTAAAACAAGTAGAAACATCATCCTGAAAAGAAAGTGAAAGTGAAAGTCACTCAGTCATGTCCAACTCTTTGCGACCCCATGGATTGTATAGTCCTTGGAATTCTCCAGGCCAGAATACTGGACTAGGTAGCCTTTCCCTTCTCCAGGGGATCTTCCCAACCCAGGGACTGAACCCAGGTCTCCCACATTGCAGGCAGATTCTTTAGCAGCTGAGCCACCAGGGAAGCCCATCATCTTAAAAGTAAAATAAAAATATTTGCAAAAGACAAAAGTCATAAAGTACTGTTATCCAAAATGTATAAAAAATTCTTCAGACTCGGGAGTAAGGAAATGAAAAACTTGAAGTGGACCAATGACCTTAACAGACAACTCATCAAAGAAGATACATAAATGGCAAATAAGCATATGAAAACACGGTCCACATATATTGTCACCAGAAAAATGCAAATTAAAACAATAATAATATAACATTAAACATTTATTAGAAAGCCCACAATGTAGAACACTGACAACACCAAATCCTGGGATGAATGTGGAGCAACAGAGGAACTCTCATTCATTGCTGTGGAAAATGCAGCCAGTGTGGAACACAGTTTGCTTGTTTCTTACAAAACTAAATATGATTTTACCATATGATCTGGCAATCATGCTCCTTGTTATTGATTCCAAATTGTTGAAAACTTATGTCCACACAAAAACCTGCACGTGGATGTTTATAGCAGCTTTATTTATGATTGCCAAAACCTGGAAGCAACCAAGATGTCTCTCAGTAGGTGAATGAAAAAAATAACCAAATTGTACATTCAGACAATAGAATATTACCCAGTTGTGAAAAGAAATGAGTTATCAGGCCATGAAAAGACATGGACGAAACTTAGATGGATATTGTTAAGAGAAAGATTCTAAATATTCTGGGTAAGGCAAAACTGCGGAGGCATTAAAAAGATCAGTGTTTTCCAGGGGTTGACAAATGGTGGTTAGGAGGGAAGAATGAATAGACAGAGCACTGAGGATTTTAGGTCAGAGAAGTAACTTAGTATGAAACCATCAGAATGAATATGTCATTACACATTTGTCCAAACTCAAAGGATGTACAACCCCAAAAGTAAACAGTAAAGTAAATGATGGGCTTTGGGTGATTATGATGTGTCAATGTAGGCTTATAAGTTGTAATAAATGTATCTCTCTGATGGGATATGTTGATAATGGGAGAAGCTATGCATGTGTGGGGGCATGGGGAAACATGGTAATCTCTTCAGTTTTATTTGCATTTTGTTGTAAGCCTAATGTTCTAAAAATTGTCCTAAAATAGAAAATTAAATAGTAATAACAATAACATGAAAAAAATACCTAGTGGTAGTCTGGGATTTGCGTGGAAAGGGAGGGACAGATGGAACACAGATTCTTAGACCAGTGAAATTATTCTGTAGACAAAGGCCCGGAGAATAAGTATTGTTAGGTGGTGATCATATCTGCAGTGAATGAAATTAGAATTCACTTAAAAAATTAGAGTATCTAGATAGAACTGAAAACCTCCCTGTATGGAGGGTGCATGAATATGTTGTGAAAACATTAGCAAATTTCGATGATTTTCTATAGCAACACCTGTGAGGACGCAGGAGGAGATAAAACATACATCTGTTTGTCACAGGGTTGAAATTGGCAGGACAGATATGTTGGAAATGGCCATGGGGACGAATAATTCTAGGATGCATGTAAGACACTGTTGAAAGGAATTACTGTGTCCTTCCAAGCTAGGCAGAAAGCTAAATGACATGGAAATAACAAATGGGAAAATAGGAGTGTTTGAAATAATGGAGGTCTTGATGAACACTAAGTAGTCTGTGGGGAAAAAAAGAAGCAAAGAAAATTGAGCTATTTTGCAGCTAGTACTTAAAGTGTGTTGGGGCGTGAAGGTTTGCAAAGAAACAAACATTACTACTGTCTTTACAGAAAGAACAAACTAGTTTGGGAGGCAAACAGACATATAAATACGAAATATTTTCTTGTTATTTAGTTACTCAGTCGTGTCTGACTCTTTATGACCCCATGGACTGCAGCACACCAGGCTTCCCTGTCCTTCACTATCTCCTGGAGTTTGCCCAAACTCATGTCAGTTGAGTCAGTGATGCCATTCAAACATCTCATCCTCTGTTGTCCCCTTCTCCTCATGCCCTCAATCTTTCCCAGTATCAGGGTCTTTTCCAGTGGATTGGCTCTTTCATTCAGGTGGCCAAAATATTGGAGCTTCAGCTTCAGCATCAGTCCTTCCAATAAATATGCAGGGTTGATTTCCTTTAGAATTGACTGGTTTGATCTTGCTGCCCAAGGGACTCTCAAGAGTCTTCTCCAGCACCACAATTTGAAAGCATTATATCTTTGAAGCTGAGCCTTCTTTAAGATTCAATTCTCACATCCATACATAACTACTGGAAATATCATAGCTTTGACTAGATGGACCTTTGTCGGCAAAGTGATGTCTCTGCTTTTTAATATGCTGTCTAGGTTTCATAGCTTTCATTCCAAGGAATAAGCATCTTTGAATTTCATGACTCACTCACTATCCACAGTGGTTTTGGAGCCCAAGAAAATAAAGTATGTCACTGCTTCCATTTTTCCCCCATCTATTTGCCATGAAGGGATGGGACCAGATGCCATGATCTTAGTTTTTGGACTGCTGAGTTTTTTTTTTTTTTAAGATTTAAAATGTTTTATTTTTATTTTTTAAATTTTAAAATCTTTAATTCTTACATGCGTTCCCAAACATGAACCCCCTCCCACCTCCCTCCCATAACATCTCTCTGGTCATCCCCATGCACCAGCTCCAGGCATGCTGTATCCTGCATCAGACATAGACTGGCGATTCAATTCTTACATGATAGTATACATGTTAGAATGTCATTCTCCCAAATCATCCCACCCTCTCCCTCTCCCTCTGAGTCCAAAAGTCCATTATACACATCTGTGTCTCTTTCCCTGTCTTGCATACAGGGTCGTCATTGCCATCTTCCTAAATTCCATATATATGTGTTAGTATACTGTATTGGTGTTTTTCTTTCTGGCTTACTTCACTCTGTATAATCGGCTCCAGTTTCATCCATCTCATCAGAACTGATTCAAATGAATTCTTTTTAACAGCTGAGTAATACTCCATTGGACTGCTGAGTTTTAAGCCAGCTTTTTCACTCTCCACTTTCACTTTCATCAAGAGGCTCTTTAGCTCCTCTTCACTTTCTGCCATTAGGGAGGTGTCATCTGCATATCTGAGGTTTTTGATATTTCTCCCAGAAATCTTGAATCCAGCTTTTGATTTATCCAGCCCAGCATTTCGCATGATGTACTCTGCATATGAGTTAAATAAGCAAGGTGACAATATACAGCCTTGTCATACTACTTTCCCAAATTTGAACCAGTCGGTTGTTCAGTGTCTGGTTCTAACTGTTGCTTCTTGATCTGCATACAGGTTTATCAGGAGACAGGTAAGGTGGTCTGATATTCTCATTTCTTTAACAATTTTCCACAGTATGTTGTGATCCACTCAAGTCAAAGGCTTTAGTGTAGTCAATGAAGCAAAAGAAGATGTTTCCTGAAATTCCCTTGCTTTCTCTATGATTCAACAAATGTTGACAATTTTATCTGTCATTCCTCTGCCTTTTATAAACTCAGTTTGTACATCTGGAAGTTCTGGGTTCACATACTTCTGAAACCTAGCTTGAAGGATGTTGAGAATAACTACTAGCATTATGAACTGAGCACAACTGTATGGTCATCCAAACATTCTTTTGCATTGCCCTTTTTTGGCATTGGAATGAAAACTGACTTATTGTAGTTCTGTGGCCACTGTTATTTTCCAAATTTGCTTGACATATTGAGTACAGTACTTTAATAACATCATCTTTTAGGGTTTGAAATAGCTCAGCTGGATTTCCATCACCTTCAGTAGCTTTGATTGTATTAATGCTTCCTAAGACCCACTGACTTGACACTCCAGGATGTCTGGCTCTAGGTGAGTAACCACACCATCGTGGTTATCTGAGTCATTAAGATCTTTTTTGAATAGTTCTTCAGTATTCTTGTCACCTCTTTTTAATCTCTTCTTCTGTTAGGTCCTTTCCATTTCTGTCCTTCATCATGCCCATCCTCACATGAAATGTTTCCTTGATCTCTCCAATTTTCTTGAAGAAATCTCCAGTCTTTCCCATTCTACTGTTTTCCTTTATTTCTTTGCATTGTTCATTTAAGAAGGCCTTCTTATCTGTCCTTGCTATTCTCTGGAACTCTTGAGTTCAGTTGGGTATATCTTTCCCTTTCTTCCTTGCCTTTTGATTTTCTTTCCTCAGCTATTTTAAGGCCTTTTCAGACAAACACTTTACCTTCCTGCATTTCTTTTCCTTTGGGATAGTTTTGGTCACTGCCTCCTGTACAATGTTATGTGCCTCCAACCATAGTTCTTCAGGCACATGGTATATCACAGTAATATTAGAGAGAGAGAGAGAGAGAAAGCTATTTAATATATAGTTACCCTGTGAAATAGATAGGCAAGTAAGAGTGCCAAAAATCAAATTAAAGTTTTTGTGATATCAAAGATATGCTCTTAATAAGCAAGATTTTTTGCTTCCCTACATGGATCTTCACAGCTGCATCAAGGATTTTTTCCCATTGATTATGGGGAACTGTACCATTTCATTTGCTCTGTGACTTAAAGTTCCTCTGTATCCTATATTTCAGCTACGTCAAAGTACTCTGTTACCCAAAGGCATCACATTTATACTTCCATGCTTTTGTACACAACCTCCAATAGAAAAATTTGTTGTTGTTTATCACAAGTCGTGTCTGAGGACTCTTTTGTTACCCTACAGACTTGTAGCCCACCAGGTTCTGCTGTCCTTGGGATTTCCCAGGCAAATATCCTGGAGTGGGTTGCCATGCCCTCCTCCAGGGGATTGAACCTGTGTCTCCTACATCTCCTACACTGGCAGGCGGGTTCTTTACCACTAGTGCCACCTGGGGAGCCCATATATATATATACATATATATATATACACACACATATATATATATATATGCCTATAAAATTTAGCTAACTTAGGTTTGGAGCTTCCCTCATGGCTCAGATGGTAAAAGCATCTGCTTGGAATGCGGGAGACCCGGGTTCGATCCCTAGGTGGGGAAGATCGTCTGGAGAAGGAAATGGCAACCCACTCTAGTACTCTTGCCTGGAAAATTCCATAGATGGAGGAGCCTGGTGGGCTATAGTCCATGGGGTCGCAAACAGTCGGACATGGCTGAGCGGCTTCACTTTCACTAGGTTTGGCCAACTGAGACTTTAAATTTATATAGGGGTATTTCCTAGCTCCTAGAAAGATGCTCATATTCAAGACGGTGGTTTGATGTGAGGGTGACTTTGGTCAGAAGGCAGCCTGCTCAGATTTACTTTGTTAATGCATATAAGCGATTCAGAGCATATATAATAAAGGAAAATTTTCAGTGTCCTAAGTTTTCTGTCCACATGATGCTGAGACACCAGATGTTAACAGACATTTGGATAGCTAAATTTTTTACTTTTCCTCTTAGTGCTCTGGTGTCATGTAGACACAGCATCAGAAGATGTCTTTAAGGATTAATTTTATAGAATTCTCCATAATGGAGAACACCAAAGAGACCACTTACTTTGAGCATTTAGGAATATAAATGTATTCCTATTTAATAGTTTGGTCTTTGAACCTAACAAAGAATAGCTAGAACTGGAATTCTGTTATTTCTAAGACTAATAAACTGATATTGTGGCATGGCTCTACACCTATAGAGCGGCTATTATGTTCTATGGAGTTCAATAAGACATTTGTTTCTGTACATGAACAAAATTAACCCTGAATGCAAATGGTAATACAACAAGGTTTTGGCTTTATAGCCTGTCAATATCATTCAGGACTATTAGCCATGGTGCTTAATTTTATCATAAAATACCTGTCTAAATATATTAATGTTTTTAGGATTCTAAGGGCTTATTCTAACTTCAGTAAACAAGGGATTTTGAAATACTTATCAGTTTCTGGGTAAACTGTGATTATAACTTTTTTGTAACTCTTTAAATAATTGCTATAATTCTACAGAAACTTCACAATGCAATATAGCTTTTTTTTCCAGCCTAACATGATAAACACAACTTCATTTCATGCCGCAAACAAGAAATCATGTGCATTCTTGAAACTCATTTCCTGTGACTATAACTTGCAGACTGAAAATACTATTAATTAATTCCAAGTTGCTAAGTGCAGCAGCAAGATGCAAATAACAAAATATTAGAATGAGAACTACTCAATTTTTTAAGTGACACAGAAAAGCATAAGTAAAAGAAATTTGCATATGTTTCAATCATTCAACATTCTTTTATTCATTGAACAAGTATTTTAATATTAAGTGCATACTGTGTTGTTACCATTAAAAGTCCTGAGAATTATACAGATCTGAATAAAAGCCAGGCTCTAAATGTAAAGAGGTCACAAATGAAAAGATGAGACAGATGCCTGCCTACAAATGTGAGATAAATTTTTTTAAAGGAATTCTACCTAATAGTTAATTGAATTGTAGCACATGAACGGGCACTCTCATTCCTACTCTACCACATAACTGATGGATATCCCTGTACACTGAAAGGGTAATTTGTAGATGCTTTCTGCTTTCACTACAAACAGTGTTACATGCTTACCAAGAGAACTGGCTATTTTTCCTAATCATGCTTATGCCAACTGAACTTACTATTAATTTATTTTTAAAAAATGGGTTCATGTTTGGGATCGCATGTACACCTGTGGTGGATTGATGTCAATGTACAGCAAAACCAATACAGTATTGTAAAGTAAAATAAAGTAAAAATAAAAATTAAAAAAAAATAACACACATAATAGCACATACAGTAGAGTGATATGGCTCAAATAATAATAATAATGAAACACGTCCATCTATCTACAACCATGGAGAAGGAATTGGCAACCCACTCCAGTATTCTTGCCTGGAAAATCCCATGGATGGAGGAGCCTGGCAGGCTATAGTCCATGGGGTTGCAGAGAGTCGGATATGAATAGAGTGACTAAGTACGCCTCTACAACCAACTTAATAAAAAAAGTAATACCAGTACTTTGCAACAATGTCTCTTGAATTCTGCTTTTTATAATTTCATAATTTAAATAATATTACATATGTACATAAATTACATAACTGTGTATGGAAGAAAATTAAGTGTTATTATATGAGAACTGTGAAAATGTTTTGGAAATAATTAATAAAACAGAAATAATTTTATCAAATGATAATTGATAAAAATAGTCACTAAAATTATTATTGATTTAGAGTATAAGTGAAAAGCTTTCAAAGGTTGAGAAGAAAAGCCTAAAATTCATGAAATACATCTTTATTTAGAACTTTTTATCTTTGATTTCTCACTACACTTGAATGAGATCAATATTTGAGTTGAATGAAAAATGATATAAACCTTTAATCAGCAGATTCATATTCAAATAAAGGGCTTTGGCCCAATATGTTGTAGAATAAAATAATGTGCTTCTGATGTAAATGTATGACATTTCAATTACCTGTCTTCAAAGCCAGTTTCTTTTCTGGAAAAAAAATTGGAAAACTACCCAATTCAAGGATAATGTATAAAAGAATTTCAAATTTAATTACAATTTAATGAGAAGTTTCGAACAGGGTATCTACAAGAATACTTTATTCAAGTGTTTAAAAACCACACCCTCAGGTCTTATGAGATGATCCTAGCTAAATTAACCCTTATTTTATCTTTTTATTCCCCAATCCATAATTTATTTTTCTTTAAGGCACCATTGACAGAGAAGCCTACAAAGAGTTGGATTCAACTGAAGGATTAGCACATGGCACCATTACTACCTGTCGTTACATTTTATTTGCACTTATTTTCTGCATTTTTCAAAAGAACATGAGCTTCATGAGAGCAGGGGCTTTGTCTTGTTTGCCACATTAGCTTCAGTACGTCAGGAAGACAGAAGCAGGTCAGTGTGTGGAGGAGGATCACTGAGAGACTAAGCAGTACCCGGATTCTGTGTTGTGCTAGTGGAATTAGTTTGGAGCTGTAAGGCATTTAAAGTTCTGAGGTTTAGTGCTAAGGCTTCAAGGACAATTAAAGATTCTCTAGGAAAAAGCAATGGCACCCCACTCCAGTACTCTTGCCTGGAAAATCCCATGGACGAGGAGCCTGGAAGGCTGCAATCCATGGGGTCGCTAAGAGTAGGACAGGACTGAGCTACTTCACTTTCATGCATTGGAGAAGGAAATGGCAACCCACTCCAGTGTTCTTGCCTGGAGAATCTCAGGGACAGAGGAGCCTAGTGGGCTGCCGTCTATGGGGTCGCACGGAGTTGGACACGACTGAAGCGACTTAGCAGGAGCAGCAGCAGGAAAAGGCACAGGAAAGAACAATCTCATGAACAATCTTTTTTCAGAGCAAAGAGCACAGGCAAAAGGTTGTATCTGTGAATCTACATGGCAAATGTTCAGATTTCACAGTGGTACACTGATGGATTCTTATGAGAGAGTGCACCTCAACAGAACAGGCTGGGGAAGAAATGTTTGGGCCAAATTACAAAGAAATGGAATAAAGATTTTGCATTTCACCTTGCAGGTGATGGAGCTATTGCTGTATTTCAAACATGTTCATTTTGAAACTAATTCAACTTAAGTGGGAGTATAGGTATAAATGTAGAGAAACAAATAAGTGATGAATATACCAGAATCAGCGATATGTGAGCCATGAACTTCCAGATGTTCAAGCTGGTTTTAGGAAAGGCAGAGGAACCAGAGATCAAATTGCCAACATCTGCTGGATCATCGAAAAAGCAAGAAAGTTCCAGAAAAACATCTATTTCTGCTTTATTGACGATGCCAAAGCCTTTGACTATGTGGATCACAACAAACTGTGGGAAATTTTGAAAGAGATGGGAATACCAGATCACCTGACCTGCCTCTTGAGAAATCTGTATGCAGGCCAGGAAGCAACAGGTAGAACTAGACATGCAATAACAGACTGGTTTCAAATAGGAAAAGAAGTATGTCAAGGCTTTATATTGTCACCCTGCTTACTTAACTTATATGCAGAGTGCATCATGAGAATGCTGGGCTGAAGGAAGCACAAGCTGGAATCAAGATTGCCGGGAGAAATATCAATAACCTCAGATATGCAGGTGACACCACCCTAATGGCAGAAAACAAAGAGGAAATAAAGAGCCTCTTGATGAATGTGAAAGAGGAGAGTAAATCTGGCTTAAAAGCCAACATTCAGAAAACAAAGATCATGGCATCTGGTATCATCACTGCATGGCAAATAGATGGGGAAACAATGACAGGCTTTACTTTCTTGGCCTCCAAAATTACTGCAGACCATGAGTGAGACATGAAATTCAAAGACACTTGTTCCTTAGAAGGAAAGCTATGAAAAATCTAGACAATATATTTAAAAACAGAGACGTCAGTTTGCTGACAAAGGTCCATCTAGTCAAAACTATGTGTTTTCCAGTAGTCATATATGGATGTGAAAGTTGTGCCATAAAGAAGGCTGAGCCCCAAAGAATTGATGTTTTCAAACTGTGGTGCTGGAGAAGACTTTTGAAAGTCCCTTGGACAGCAAGTTGCTCATGGAATGTTGTCCATGGAATTCACCAACCCAGAATACTGGAGTGGGTAGCCTTTCCTTTTTCCAGCATATCTTCCTAATGCAGGGATCGAACCCAGGTCTCATGCATTGCAGGCAGATTCTTTACCAGCTCAGCCATGGGGTCACAAAGAGTCGGACATGACTGAGTGACTGAACTGAACTGAACTGGACAGCAAGGAGTTTAAACCAGTCAATCCTAAAGGAAATCAACCCTGGATATTCATTGGAAGGAGTGAGGCTGAAGCTGAAGCTCTAATACCTTGGCCACCTGATGCGAAGAACTGAGTCATTAGAAAAGACCCTGGTGCTGGGAAAGATTGAGGGCAAGAGGAGAAGGGGTGACAGAGGATGAAATGGTTAGGTGGCATCATTGACTCCAAACAGACATGAGTTTGAGCAAACTCTGGGAAAGGACAGGGAATCTGGGCGTCCTGCACCCCATGGGATTACAAAGAGTCAAACAAGACTGAGGGACTGAACAACAACAATTTATCTCCACTTCACTTAGTTCTTCTACTGGTATTTTGTCTTTTCCTATTTTTTTTTTTTAACATATTACTCTGTTGCCTCATTTTACCTAATTTGCTGTTTTCATTCCTATGTATTCGGTAGTTTGGTTACATTTCCCAATCTTGAAGAAGTTCCTCCTTGTAGGAGACGTTTTATGTGTCAGAAACACACTCAGTCACCAGATATTTGCTCTGGGAGTCACCTCTATGTGTGCCTCATGGGTCTGTATGTGTGGTGAGTTAACTACTGTGGGCACTCTGCCAAGTGTGCCTGGTCTCTAATCCAGTTGGTTGCCACACCCGATCTTGTTTGGAGGTTTATGGCTACTATTGGGCAGCACAGGGTCATAAGGCTGCTGGTTGCAGAGCCTCAGGAAGTTCCAGTGCTGATGCTGGCCCACTGATGGGTAGATTCAGGTTCCTAGATCTAGCGCTGGCCTGCTAGTGGGTGGGCCTAGTTCTTGACACAGCTGGCTGTGGGGTCTGAGGTGTCCCAAAGCTGATGCTGACTCACTGGTGAATGTGGGGGCTTGATCCTGGTGATTGATTGGGTGGTCCAACATGCCTGGTGCAGGTATTGCCTGCCATAGGTAGAACTGGAGCCAGAGCACATGCCTACTTGCTGGGCAGAGTTTGGTCCCAGGGTCTCTGACTGCACCCTGTGGGAGTCCTGAAGCTGATGTCAGGCCAAAAGTGGTTATGGTTGGATCCTGGGGCCATTGGCTGAGCGGCCTAAGGTGTTCCAGAGATTGTGTTGGGCTACTGGTGGGGAGGATTTGGGGCTTAAGGATTCCTGATGCTTATCTCTTAGTAGGTGGTCTGGGTCCTAATAGAGCAGTCTGTGGAACTCCAGATGTCCTGGGGCCAGGGTCTGCCTGCTGCTGGATGGAGTCACATCCTGGTACCTCTGTCTATAAGGCCCAGGGGACCCAGAGCTGGTTTTGGCCTGCTGGTATGCAGGGCTGAGGGTCAGGGCATCCTGCGGCTAGTGCTGCCTAACTGGTGGGTGGAGTGTCTTGGAGTTGGTTTGTTGAATGCTTGTGAATAGGGCTAGGTCATAGGTCCACTGCGGAACAGGGCTGAATCCTAGGGTGGCTATGGGCTCAGGAGGTCTGAAGGCAGCAAGTCTTGGGGCTTTGTCTCTGCCCAGTTAGTTCCTTGGCGATATGTTTCCATAATGATAGAGACAGGCTGGTAGGTGGGGATGGATCCTGATGCCAATAAGATATAGGCAGGTTTCCACAATGACACCCATATTGTTTACCTTGCTACTGTGAAATTATTATACTTTTTTATGTTCTTATTCATTTAAAAAATAAATTATATTTCCATTTCATAAAGAAATACAGTTTCAGTATATATTAATCTAGGTAAGAGGCACCATAGCATCTTATAAATATTAAGTTTATTCTGATATTGTAAGTTTGTTTATTGTGATTTTTAAAATGCTTGTGACTTATAAACTATATATCTAATCTCATGCTGGGCAATATTTTTAAGGTTTCAAAAATGAAATGTGCTTTCTATGGAGCATCTGTTTAAAGAAAATGAATGCAACAGAGTTATTATCCTTTGGATTTTTAAAACATATTGGCTCATCCTTATGATTATTCATCATGACTCTAAAGGAGAAAAATAAAACTTAAGTCACTTTTTTTTTTCTGTAGTATAGGAACAAAAAAAGTAAGCAGGCAACAGCTAGGAAGGGAGATGGTGGTGACAAGATCACTATGTACAGCACTAATTCTTTCACCTTGTCAGAATGAGAGCAAGATGCTTTATGCAACCAGCTATTGAATTCCTTTGGGGAGAAGAGATATAACTAGAATCTTCCATGTGTCAGAATAAGTGGCAAAAAAAAAAAAAAAGGAATCTAGCACAGGAGCCTATGGCTGGAGTATTAAATTTGCTTTTGTATTGATTTGATTAAAAGACTGTCCTTAGATCTGGGTCATGTGTATCATTTCAGTAGACACATCTGTGCTTTCAAATCAAACATCATTGCCATACTGCATGATTTACTCCAGTTTAAGATAAACTCTAATATATTCTAAATCATTTAATAACTTGGATATAGATATAAAAAAAACAAGATTATTAAGAGACCCAAGCACTTGAGTTCCAGAATGCAATCTTGCTTCAGGCTAATGTAGTGAAAATATTGTATTGGCACCATTTGACATCACAATGCAGGTTTTATTTTAAGATATGAGTATTGATCTGACAATTAAGACTTAGGAGTAATTGGTGTATTCTATAGGTACATGTGTGGATTATAACCTTGGAAAAATTGGAAAAAAATTATTTTGGATATATTGAGATTAGAAGTAACAGAAGTGGCTAATCAGCTATTTAAAAGTGTTCAAAAAATCCAGACTGTCAGTAGGATCAAGGGAAGACAAAGTAAAGCAAGAGAGCAAGAGGCAGGCTGAAAGAAAAAAAAAAAAAGGAAAAATTCTAACAGTATATGTAACCGATGGACTAAATTTTGCATATGGAAGACTGAAATTGTAAGACTGATTAACTAGAAAACTGGTGATTAATTTCAAAGGAAAGTATTTCTAATATTTTGAAAAGATTAACCTGAAGGACCCCTTAATAAGTCTTAAATGTTTTACAAAATATTATCTACTTTGTCTTGGGAAAAAGAAATCTATAACTGAAGAATTAGAAGCAGAGCTAATGTAAAGTTAATTTTAATTTTAAAAAGAACAGTAATATAACTCTGAAACTAAACTGAAATTAATTCAGTGAAGAAAGACTTTATTTTTAAATTTGGATGCAAGTTTAGGATTTCCTCAATTAATTACAATAACATTGACCAAATCTTTTTTTTTTTTCCAAATCTTTTTTTAGTTCCAAATATTGATGTAGCTTTCTGCCTACTAACCTCAGTTGCAAAGATTGCCCAGGAAATGACAGGTAGTAAGGATGTTAAATATTAGAATTTTGTAAGAGTACATAGTACTCAATTAAGGAAAATCAAGACACTTAAAATATTTTAAGAAGTGAGTACACTACTTCATCTAACATAGCTACTAAGTTGCTTCAGTCATGTCCGACTCTGTGCGACCCCAGAGATGGCAGCCCACCAGGCTCCCCCATCCCTGGGATTCTCAAGGCAAGAACACTGGAGTGGGTTGCCATTTCCTTCTCCAATGCATGAAAGAGAAAAGTGAAAGTGAAGTCACTCAGTCATGTCTGACCCTCAGAGACCCCATGGACTGCAGCCTTCCAGGCTCCTCTGTCCATGGGATTTTCCAGGCAAGAGTACTGGAGTGGGGTGCCATTGCCTTCTCCACATCTAACATCTGGAGTAAATAATTTACAAAGAATTGGCTTGAGGTGGTATATTATCCCTTTAAAAGTATTAGAGTAGTTAAGAACCCTATGGAAGTCACATGCTCTTTGATACATTTGGATATTCAAGGTTAGCTCTGAGATAGAACTTTATCTGAAATTATATTTTTGATAAAAATTCAATCTCAAAGTTAAGTTGCTTGTAAACTTTTAACTCTCCCTCCCCACCTTCACTGCTCATCTAGATACACCCACTGCTCTCCTTGCTCCCTCCCTTGCCTTTCACAAGTAAAAATCACATGTGTGGTGTATGTATATATATAATATATATATATATAATATATATGTTTTTCTTTTCTTGGGACAAAGAAATCAATAACTGAAGAATTAGAAGCAGAGCTAATGGAAAGTTAATTTTAATTAAAAACAGCAATGTAACTCTGAAACTAAACTATATAATTTGTTTCTGTGGGGCAAAAGGGTACAAATGATTTTGCCACATCATTTAAGTAGTTTCATGCCAGAGCTTCATAAACATTATGTATCATTTATAAATTTCTGGCAACTCAATTTCACAAATCTTGTATCAGAGAGGTTAAATATGAAGAGATGGATTAAAAAAGAAAGTACACTTTAAAATAAATGGAAGCACTCAGTTACTGAGAAAAATTTGAAGCCGATACTAATGGCAAAATTTTTGAAGGAAATGTAGAATAGAATAAAGTATATTTATTGGTAGACTATTCTCACTCAATGGAAATTAAACTGGATTGATCTTTTATTATATATTCAATTCAATACTGATCACTTTTTTATGTGAAGAAATAAATTTTATGTAGAATGTTCATGACATTTGGATTATCAAGTAAATATTTTCCTCTGATAATTATGATTCTGTTTAGAAGTATAAATGAAATAATTTGCAGGAGCATAATTTCTCTGTTTACACTGATTGGATGAGTAAGTGTAGCATTGTTTATGCAAAACAAATGAAGGTGAGAACAAAGAAAGCTAAATAAATATGAATTTAATTTTCATTTCAAAAATTTTTAGTTATGCATATCTGTATATATCTAAGAAACACAGTAAATAAATTAATCTTTGCATAAACAAGCTAAAAGGTTATGAAAACATTAGCATGGAGTATGATTGTTATTGAATCTTATTTATATATTTTTCTTTTCTTCAAGTGAATAATTCAATGACTCAAAATCTTGTATATATGTCACTGATTCAATCAATGACTAGAAATAACCTTAATTAGAAATGAATCCAAATATGGTAAATCTTCCAAAATGTGGCTAAATATATAATCCCCAGAAATACTTTTTAAAAATATGGATGATCAAGCTTTCTTCTTAGAGATTTTGATTCAATAAAAGGTGGAAATAAAATTTTTTTAAGTGGTAATTTTTTTTAAATTTACTTTTTAACAATGGCAAAATTGCTTTACAATGTTGTGGTGGTTTCTATTGTGCAACAACACAAATCAGTCACAATTATATATATATATCCCTCCCTCTGGAGCCTCCCTCCCATCCCCGCATCCCACTCCTCTAGGTCATCAGAGAGTGCCAGGCTGGGCTACTAGTGTTATTTATATATGGCAAATTCCCACTAGCTATCTATTTTACATATGATAGTACACACATATATGTCAAGCTACTTTTTCAGTTCATCCCACCCTCTCTTTCCCGCTCTGTGTCCACAAGTCTATTAAGCATTCTATTTACAATAATCTTTTCTACAAATCTTTCTATATCACATTTCTCTGCCTATCAGTGCTATTCTATATAAATATTTCATTTTGCTCTACTATTGTATTCTCAAAGTTATGCAGACTCTTTAGGTTTTCAAATTTTGTGACAGTACTTTGATGATATTGTATAATCCCTTCTGGGTTTCCCAGATGACACAGTGGTAAAGAATCCACCTGCTAATGCAGGAGGCTCAAGAGACGTGGGTTTGATTCCTGGGTCAGGAAGATTCCCTGGACTAAAATGGCAACCTGCTCCATTATTCATGCGTGGAGAATTCCATGGACAGAGGAGTCTGACAAGCTACTATCCACGGGGTCACAAAGAGTTGAAAACAACTGAGTGACTACGCATACACAATCCCTTCTATATGAACTGTTCAGAAAAAGCATATTCATAGACAGAAAGTAGATTAGTGGATGCCATTGACTGAGGGGAGAGGAAAAATGGGAGAGATTGCTAACAGGTATAGGATTTCTTTTCAGGGTAATGAAAATGTTCTGGAAAAATTACTAGTGATGGTTTTATAACCTTACAAATATACTAAACATCGTTGGAGTATCGTTTAAAGAGGTGAATTTTATGCTATGTTAATTACATATCAATTTTAAAATGTGATGAATCAGAACAATTTGTAATTATAAAATAAAATTTGATATTAGCATGTTCTGGATTACCTAGATTATTGGTAAATAACCTAGTTTTGTTTGGCTCTATTAGTATTAGCATGTACTATTCTATGGGCTTCCCGGGTGATGCCAGTGGTAAAGAAACTGCCTGTCAATGCAGCAGACATAAGAGACTGGAGTTTGATCCCTGGGTTGGGGAGATCCCCTGGAGGAGGGCATGGCAACCCACTCCAGTATTGTTGCCTGGAGAATCCCATGGACAGGGAAGCCTGGTGGGCTACAGTCCACAGGGTCGCAAAGAGTCAGATGTGACTGAAGCAACTTAGCATGCACACAATCAGAAGCAAATGAAAAATAAAACGGAGGAAAATTTTATGTATAAAGAATATATGTGGACAAGTCAAAGCCAAATAGGTTGCAGCTTTTCAAATAGGGAAAATTGGTATGGAATTGAATATTTGTAGTATTTATACTAAATAGATGTGCCGAACCCAAAGACTGTATGACAGTGTCAGCATCATATTCATGCTGTGATGAGCAATTTGGTTTTCACAAAGCAAAATCACCCTTGAAATTAAATTGGTGTGTACACGTAATTTGAATCAAGCTAATTTTCTTTTATTCATGTGGGACAATTTCCCTTATGGAAATTTTCCTTTCTTGGCTGTTATTGCTGTGACAGACTGTCCTACCTTTGGAGCTTCCCTTCTCCTTTTAAAACCCATCTCTTCCTTTTTTCTATCTCATTTATGCTTGTAATTTTTAAAAATGTACCTCAGAAATTAAAAAGGGTTGTAAAAACTACACGACATTAAAAATGATCAGGTTATCTTTGTTTATGCTGTCTTTAATCACCTAGGGATTTTCTTCAGAATTTTATTACTTGACTTTAAAGTGAAGCTTCATGTGAAACAGAATGTATAAAATGACTGATTCTATGGATTTCCACACACCCCTCAACTCTATAAATATGCTTATTTTTCTGAATTCTTTCTGGGTGACAAATTTTAACTGGAAAGTGATTTTTGGTGTAATATTTTCATTTTTTAAACAGATATATACTTTCCATACGGTGTGGAAAGGCTAGTACTGAATTACCAACAAACATGGACATTAAGTTAACATTTTATTTTGTAATGAAACAATTATCCAAGAAACACATTCAGGACTTTATATAAAAGAAGAATTCATATATGTCATTATGTCTGATGTATCATATAAAATAACATTATGTTAAATGTATATCATATTAAAAAGTAAGATTCCCAGGGATGAGAATTCCCAGGGATGAATCCTCACAACATTGCAGTGGGAGCATTTTTTCTCGACTTGCTGGTTAATAAGGAAAGCCAGCTTATGGGGGGGTTTACATTGTGCAAAATGCAATGCATATGAATACATGCTCTGTATGAATTCTATTTTTAGTTCTATTTAACAGTAGAGGAAACTGAGGCATAGATAACTTACATAACTTCATCATAGTAAAAACAACGAAAAACAAAAATACAACCAAAAATGATAAAAGGCAGGACCTAAAAACTGGTAGGGCTTCCCTGGTGGCTCAGTGGTAACGAATCTACCTACTAACGCAGGATACACAGGTTTGATCCCTGGGTCAAGAAGAGCCCTTAGAGAAAGAAATGACTATTCACTCCTGTATTCTCGGCTGGAGAATCATGTGGACAGAGGAGCCTGACAAGCTACAGTCCATGGGGTCGCAAAAGAGTCAAACACAACTTAGCAATTAAACAACAACAAAAAATATAAAGTGTAAAAAGAAAAAAAAAGAACTTTCATCAAGGTATCTTACCCACAGGGATGCCAAATACAAGAAAAGCTAAGATAATAGTATATACAGTTGTCCCTCAGTATTCACAGGACATTAGTTCCAGGACTCTTGATGATACCAAAATCCACAAATCCCTCGTATACAATGGCGAAGGGCAGGAGTCAGGCCTGCTTTATGCACAAATGCATCATTTCTTGTGGGTCTGAATTTTGCTGAGGTTTATAGTGAAGAAAACAAATGAAGAAAGGAATCCTCTTGGATTCTATTTTACTGAATTTTTCTCACAAATGATTATTGAATGTTACTAAATTGTTTTCTGCAACTAAAAATGAGATGCTGGTATGGTGAACAATTAAAAGTTTGAGCCAGATTATATGCATGGGATATTATATGTATTCTCCACCTGCTGGCATTGCTGTATATGTGTCCTTAGATCAAGTATATGTTGTACATTTTGCCATATGATTAACTATTTTATCTCTTTGTTCTATCAATTATGGTTTAAAATCTGCCTTGAGGGTTGATTTGTCAATTTATTCCTTTTAATTTTAGCTTTACATATTTTAAACTATTATGTGTTGATATAAGATCAGAACTGATACATGACACTAGAGATTTGACATTTTGTCAATCTGTAATAACCCTTTTGGGCTTCCCTGGTGGCTCAGGAGTAAAGAATTCCCATGCAATGCAGGAGATCCTGGAAACACAGTTTCAATCCTTGGGCTGGGAAGAGCCCCTGGAGAAGGGAATGGTTACCCATTCCAGTACTCTTGCCTGAGAAATCCCATAAACAGAGAAGCAGGGGTCCATGGGGTCGTTAAGAGTTGGACACGACTGAACGACTTAAACAACAAAAAACAAAAAATTGTACAAGGAAGCACATACATATTTTTGACTGAATGAATGAATATGTAAAGGAACTCAAGTCGTCTGCCTCTAGAGTTTCCTTTGGTAGACATCATACATTATTCCCAGATGCCTTGTCTTCCTATTTTTATTCTTTCTTCTTAATATTTCTTACTCTCATTCTTATTCTCAAGAGTCTATAAGTTTCCTATATTTTGAACTTTTTTGGTTATGTTTTAATGATACCTTATATGATTTCATTTATATGAAATATCCAGAATAAACAAACTCAGAGACACAAAGTAGATTAGTATCTGCCAGGGGCTCAAATGGGATAAGATCACATCTGTGTTAATTTGATATAAACAACAAAGTCATATTTAGTTTTCAATTTTTGCATTCGATGACATCTCTTAAAGAACTCTTAACATGTCATCAAAAATTTGAATGAAATATGTGAATGCATTTTTAAGCTACTTAAGCCACAAAGAGGGGCATACGTGATAAATATGTGACAATTTTAATGGTAACAAGATACAACAAAATGCAGATAATTGGAATGTTGACAGGAATTATGTGTATTGATTATGTTGCTAAAATTGGTAAAATAATGTTGAAATGTGTATTCTTCTCAACAATAGCATGGCTGCAAGGGTTAATCTAATTGCTTTGTATGACAGTGTCTGTTATACATCTGTATTGCTCCTGTGGTACTTGATAACAGAGGGATCTAGTTTAGAATTACTGTCAATCTAATTTTTGTCCTCTGTTTTCAGTTTCATAGAGTAGCCTATAACTTCACAACATTATTGAAAATATTCTTAAACTTTTTTGCATTTCAAAAGGAAGACTGATTACTTCATTGGATAACTGAAGATGTCTGTAATGATCAGCTAACAGAAGGCTAATATGTTTATTTGGAAGAATTTGGGTAATGAGAATTTCCACTCACAAATGAGATTTTCAACATGCTACTAAATGTACCTGACAATTTTATTTATTCTTTTTTGGATGGATATTGTTTATAACTTCTACCTAATTTTGGTCACTTTATTTCAAAGAGGAACTGGAGCTTTTTGTTTCAAAAGTAAAGAATTTAATCTTAAATATTTTACTTAATTGATTGTCAGCTATCCAGTTTTATTTAGTTTTTCACTGATTGGTTATACAGTTCTGCTCCAAAACGTTCTTTCTTTCTTTATTATTTTATTTCCTTTTGTTTCTTAGCAATGGAATGATAAATTAGTGTTTACTACAACACATTATCTCTGTTAACGTATCAGAGT
This sequence comes from Capra hircus, assembly GCF_001704415.2. Taxonomy (NCBI): domain Eukaryota; kingdom Metazoa; phylum Chordata; class Mammalia; order Artiodactyla; family Bovidae; genus Capra; species Capra hircus. The sequence continues at coordinate 24,483,946 of NC_030814.1, forward strand.
TAGCCATGAATCCATTTTCCTTTTCATCACGATAAGAAATGTACTTCTTGATAAGAAAATATATCCCATTTTGAGCAGTTGGAGATGTTATGCTCTCTTGTTGGTATTCTTTGTAGGCATTCCTTCTAAGGGAAGAAAATTTGTCTTCCGTCGGCACATTGTTATCCTGCTCATTACTTTGCGTCGTTATAATGCCTTCATCTCAGCAGTGCACGGTTCTTGTGTACAATGTCTTGTTGTGCTTGTGCTGGTTTTATTACTAAGATGTTGCCTTTGACATGACAGGGGTTGGTGTCCTGACAGAAAAGAAATCTTCTGTGAATTGAGGGATGGATTAATAGAAATAATCTGCGTTTAGATATATAAGATCATGGATCCCTATATTGAGCCAAAATTTTTCTTATGCTCTTTGACCATATACTGGCATAAAATGATTTGGGAAATGTGTTAGAGAATGAAAGTGAAGTGAAGTGAATTCGCTCAGTCGTGTCCGACTGTTTGCGACCCCACAGACGATAGCCTACAGGCTCCGCCGTCCATGGGATTTTCCAGGCAAGAATACTGGAGTGGGCTGCCGTTTCCTTCTCCAAACTGACTTTAAATAGATTGTAATCTATGCTCTAGTTATATTGTCCATATGCAGAACTTCTGACTCTGTGAAAATATGGCCATGCAATTGAGAGCTAGAATAAATTCTTTTCAAACATTACCTTAAACATTTCTCTCACTTCAAACACGAACATATTCAGATCATCTCCCAAACAAAAATCACCTTTCAAGGAAGACCCCACAATTTGTTTCTACCTGTAGCATATCGAGAAAAACATCTATTTCTGCTTTATTGACTATGCCAAAGCCTTTGACTGTGTGGATCACAATAAACTGTGGAAAATTCTGAAAGAGATGGGAATACCAGACCACCTGATCTGCCTCTTGAGAAACCTGTATGCAGGTCAGGAAGCAACAGTTAGAACTGGACATGGAACAACAGACTGGTTCCAAATAGGAAAAGGAGTACGTCAAGGCTGTATATTGTCACCCTGCTTATTTAACTTCTATGCAGAGTACATCATGAGAAATGCTGGGCTGGAAGAAGCACGAGCTGGAATCAAGATTTCTGGGAGAAATATCAATAACCACAGATATGCAGATGACACCACCCTTATGGCAGAAAGTGAAGAGGAGCTAAAAAGCCTCTTGATGAAAGTGAAAGAGGAGAGCGAAAAAGTTGGCTTAAAGCTCAACATTCAGAAAACGAAGATCATGGCATCTGGTCCCATCACTTCATGGGAAATAGATGGGAAAACAGTGGAAATAGTGTCAGACTTTATTTTAGGGGCTCTAAAATCACTGCAGATGGTGACTTCAGCCATGAAATTAAAAGACGCTTACTCCTTGGAAGGAAAATTATGACCAACCTAGATAGCATATTAAAAAGCAGAGATATTACTTTGCCAGCAAAGGTCCATCTAGTCAAGGCTATGGTTGTTCCAGTGGTCATTTATGGATGTGAGAGTTGGACTGTGAAGAAAGCCGAGTGCCGAAGAATTGATGCTTTTGAACTGTGGTGTTGGAGAAGACTCTTGAGAGTCCCTTGGACTGCAAGGAGATCCAACCAGTCCATTCTAAAGGAGATCGGCCCTGGGTGTTCTTTGGAAGGAATGATGCTAAAGCTGAAGCTCCAGTACTTTGGCCACCTCATGCGAAGAGTTAACTCATTGGAAAAGACTCTGATGCTGGGAGGGATTGAGGGCAGGAAGAAAAGGGGACAACAGAGGACGAGATGGATGGATGGCATCATAGACTAGATGGATGTGAGTTTGAGTGAACTCCAGGAGTTGGTGATGGACAGGGAGGCCTGGCGTGCTGCGGTTCATGGGGCCGAAAAGAGTCGGACACGACTGAGTGACTGAACCAAACTGATAGCATATCTAACTTTAGAAGGCTTCTTTTGTACCAGACACTGAGATAAGCACTTTATGCGCTGAATATTATTTCCCTCGATAAATCTACCAGATTCACATTAAAAATAGGAAATAAAGGCATTGTGGCATAAGGAATCTTAGATATGTTTGGTCTCAGAAGCAGAAGTATTATTACTGTATTCAATATATGTTCACATTTTACATAAACTCATTGCTTATCCATCAAACAGAATAAGTTCCAGAATTTATAAGCATATCTGTTTTTCACTTTTCTCAGCTTTTGTTTTTTTCTCAATTATGTAGTTTGTTATACTTTTAAATCTCAGAGGGAAATATATCAGTGAGTCAATTGAAAAAATTTTATCCATAATATTGACCTGGAATATATATCACTTCAATTTTCCCCCTTTCTTCATGAACATATCTTCTAATTGATGCAATTCCTCCTATGTCACTTTCAAAATGCACTACATTATGTGGGTCAGAGGTATTTTGATGTTCCTATTGTTCTTTTTTTAAGTATATTTAGGCATTTTATTTTCTCAATAGAGTTCATATTTCTTTCTTTTTATTATCTTTCTCTTTTTAAGGGACTGCTCTCCATGTGACTATAATTAAGTACTTTATTTATAGTTTATTTTATTGTGACTTTATACTAGGTCCTTAACTAATAATCAGACACTTGTACATTTCTAGGTTTCAAGGAAAAATAATTTTTCATTTAGCAGTTAGTCAAACTTTACAGAAAACTTGGATGTCCTTAATAATTTTTAACAGGTCTAAATGATACTTTTAACCATTCTATGGCTGAAAACATTTCTTCTTCTCCATATATAGGTACAGAAATGATAGAGTGCCATTTTGATTCATTGAGGAGTGTAGGACAGAAAAAATATGCAATCTTTAGAGTTGTGGTAGTTTGGGAAGGCTGGAATAACATGTTGGGAGAAGATTTAGAACATCATTTCAACATTTGGAAAGATTAATCCAAATTGTATGAAACTCCTGTTCTAATGTTCAGGCATTACACATTTGATTGCATTTAAGGAATGTACCCATACATAAATAAATGCACATATTCTGTACCCATACATAAATAAATGTTTTTCTTTTCAGAAGAAAGTTTTAACTAACTGTAAAAATTTAGAAAACAGAGGGGAGAGTGGAGAGAGAGGGGGGAATTATTAGACAATTTAGAAGAATAGGACTAAAATGTATATTAATTATTGTTACTGAAAGTCACTCAGTCATGCCCAACTCTTGGCGACCCCAAGAACTATAGAGTTCATGGAATTCTCCAGGTCAGAATACTGGAGTGGGTGGCCTTTCCCTTCTCCAGGGGATTTTCCCAACCCAGGAATCAAATCCAGGTCTCTTCCATTGAAGGTGGATTCTTTACCAGCTGAGCCACAAGGGAAGTCCAAGAATACTGGAGTGGGTAGCTTATCCCTTCTCCAGCAAATCTTCCCAACCCAGGAATCAAACCAGGGTCTCCTGCATTCCAGGCAGATCCTTTACCAACTGAACTATTAGGAAAGCCCAATTATTATTGCTAAGTATATTATTTACAGCAGAATCCAGAATATATCCTTGTAACATAAGATAAATGTATTAAAACGTGATAGAAATGTGCAAAGTAACCTGAGTAAAAAATAAATATGGATTTCTAGTATTCAAGAATTTAGGGACAAAAGTTAATAGAAATGTATTATTCTTGTAAGTCTAAGGAAAGGACCAGGAGAAACCAAAATATCAACTTAGTTTGGATCTATTTCTTTCACCTGAATATGTGATGCTGGTGTTTTGAAAGTTAATGTAGAATCATGCAATATGCAATGAACACACAGATGTCAACAAGAGTAAGTGAGGGGCATCACCAAGCTTTACTGGGAATTGTCACAAAGTTCTGCAATAAAATGGGCTTCCCAGGTGGCACAGTGGTAAAAAACCCACCTGCCTATGCAGGAAATGCAAGAGACGCAGTTTCGATCCTTGGATTGAGAAGATCCCCTGGTGTAGGTAAAGGCAACTCACTCCACTATTCTTACCTGGAAAATTACATGGACAGAGGAGCCTGGCAGGCTACCGTCCACGGGGGTCTCAAAGAGTTGTACACGACTAAGCACACACAGGCAATAAAACAGACATTTCACAGTTTGTTTCATATATACTTTAATCACTGTAGATCTAAGACAGATAATAAGTATGGTCTTTTGCAAAGAGATTTTTTTCCTAGATGTACTAAGATTCTGACACTTTCAATATTTCGTATGGAATCTATCTATGCGTTGCTTTCACAGGATTCTCTCTCAAGAGGGATATATTCTTTGTAAGTTGTGGAGGAAGGAAAAGTAAATTACATAAATTAAAAGTTGTCTTCATTCTGTTCAATAGGATATCTGAACTCAGAAGATCCCTACCTCATTTCCAATGCTGTACTTCACCTCTAACCAAAATATGTATCAGTTAGGAAAAGTCATGAAATTCTATGATAGGATTATGATGCCTTAATCCAAGGAGGCTGTATAAAGACTAATATTTCAAACTGACAGTTTTACTCTCCTTTAAGTAAATGCTATCTTCAAGTACACCTTATTACACCATAGTAAAATTCTGGCTGAGTGAAATATATGTCTTTCTTTTCTAAAGTAGAAACAGAGCTATTATGAATATGGACATGGGAAGGTTAATGGCCTGACACCTCACTTTAAGAGGACATAAATAATTTTAGGACATATAATTAATTTTGTTAAAATCATCTGTCTCTTTCATTAACCTCTGGGACACATGTAATTCTAATACTTGAAGTCCGTTGATATCAACAATTTTTAAGGTAATACTCCAGTCTCTTTTTGGGGTAAAAAAATACTTTAATCCCATGTTGTTCTCTGCTTTAAGGCCTGTTTCATAAAGATAGCCTCTGGGGGTGGAAAGTGGAGAATGATATATGATTATATGCTCAGTGGCTTTTGGGGAACTTCTCTTTCTTCTATCTTCCCTTTTTTCCTTTTGGTCACTGAATGCACAGTGGTATTTTATGGTCTCTGAAGCTATCAAACATTGTGTACTCTACAAGTCTCTGATACTAAAGCCTGATGAGAGTGTAACTTGTGATGTGTTTTATATATTTCTGAAATGGATGGGTGGATGAAGTGTTAATCCATACTCAGTATCATCAGGTCCAAAAGTTCAAGTTAAGACTTCCTGAAATTTACAACCTAAATCACAGATGCATTCTCATTCATTCACTTCATCAATGTTTATTAAGCATCCACTACATTTCAGGCACTATGATTAGTTTTAAGAAAAAAAAGAGTTCATCCAAGGTCAATCTTGGATGAACTCCAGGCTTGGGGCTTTGGGATAATGATAAGCAAGATTTTTAAATACTATCTTCAAAGAGTTATAACTGAGAGTTGCACTAAGTATCCTTGTAGCGCCGGAGGAAAAGTGACTAATTCTTTCCTGGGGAAGTTGGACGCCCTTACTGAGAAAGTGACATTTAAACAGGGAAGGTACTTAAAATACAGTTGTTAGAAAAGATTAATTTCAGCTAGAGGCAGAAGATACACTTCTGCTATATATGGGACAATGTTTCACAAAGAGTTCTTTGCCCTCAATGTATAAAGAATTCTTAAAAATATCAGAACTGCAATAGAAGCTAAACTTAGTTACTGAAAGGGCTGACAGTGCTGCAATGACCTGCATCTGCTTCCAGTGAAATATCAGAGGTTTTAGAAAACATATTTTATTTGATATGTTTCCTACCTGATTTGAAAGTATAATATGGCATATCATACTTATCTCATTTTAAGATTCAAAATAAGGTACTATATTGTTTGTATTCTTTTAATTTTACCATTGCCTGCTGAAAAAAAATAGATTTTAAAATTAACATTTGACTTAGTTTGTTTAAGCGTTTGTAACAAAATACCATAAATTAGGTAGCTTCTAAATAACAAAAGTTTATTTCTCATAGTTCTAGAGGCTGGGGAGTCCATAGGCAAAATACTGGCAGATTTGGTGTCTGGTGAGGATTTGCTTACTGGTTGACAGACAGCTGTCTTTTTGCTAACCTCATGTGGCAGAAAAGGGCAGCGAGCTCTCTGGAGCCTCCTGTATAAGGATCCTGATCCCATTCATATGGGCTCACTCTCAAGACCTAATCACTTCTGGAAGTCTCCACCTCCGAAAACCATCAAAATGGAGATTAGGGTTCAACATGTAAAAGGTGGGGAGACACAAACATGCAGTCTAGTAACATCTATCTAGGGCTTCTTTATCCTAACACTACTAACATTTTAAGCCAGTAATTTTTGTTGTGCTGAGGTTACTTTGTATGTTGAGAATGTCTGGCAACATCTCTGGCCTTTGCTTACCAGATGCCAGTAGAACCCCCTAGCTGTGACAAGCAAAATTGTCATGACATTACTAAGTGTTCCTGGGGGGCAAAGTCACATTAGTTGAGAATTACTGATTTAATTCCAATGTTTTTAAGCACTATTTTTCACTTTTAAAAATCAGATACTGTCCTAGAATCAATCTTGTCCTTTAGCTCAATAGGACTATTGCTATCATTAATATTTTGTGTCTGGACTGCAATTTCTAAGGAGAGAGAAGCGCTTTTCTTTTCTTTTATCACATACAAGATTTTCTTAGGTAATTGGGCCTGGGTTGGATATATCACCTAGTGATACAGATCGCCTTTTTTTCTTCCCTCAGAGAAAAATATACCTGAGATGATTTTAAACAGACCCAAGATATACTGCTACCCCTGCCTATCCAGGGTCATGTCTTGTGTATATGTTTTCACAGTACAACAGAATACAGCCAGAAATTCCTTCGCGAGCATATAGGTTCTAATATGTTCCTCTGGCTGGCCAGAGGTGGGGAGAGGGGGCTGTAGAACAGTAAGAAAATGGTTGGGAGGAAGCACGGCTCCTACTTCAACCTGAACTAACTGTGAGTGCCTGCCACTCTCATCTAATAGAGGTAGCAAATCAGGAGAAAATGGAAAAGCTAGTTATTGTTCAGAGGATTCTCTGAGATGCTTCCCAATTTAAAACTAGGGGCAGGCAAGCCAGGATCCAATACTAAGAACAGAAATAAAACCACATATTTACCACTTCAGTGCTACTTCCTGATATGAGGGGAAAAAATATCTCTTTGCTTACCCTCTGCACTCCTGAGGTTTCTTTATTAGATTGTCAAAAGTTTCATTGACCATCACAGAAACGGAGTTTCTCATTTTCCGAGCAAATGAGAAAATGTTGAATAAAAGGTAAACGAACAATGACGCTTTAAAGAAAACCAAGTTCAGCAATCATGTTATAAAATGCAGGATACTCAAACACAGAAAGAATCATTCTAAAGTCTGTCTCATTTTTTCTAGTTTAGTATTTCATATATGTGAGAATATTTGGAAAACATTTTAAACTAGTTCTCTTCTTAAAGAGGAATGTTTGGAAGTTGAAAAACTTAGCTAATTAAAACGTATATTATTCCAATTGACAAAGAATGCTAACTTGAAATTCTACTATAGAATCTCCTCTTCTAGCACCTATGAAAGATAGCTCTGCTTGGTTGCTGGGTCAAAGAAGCTGCACAAATACTTTTTGTTTTTCTGCTGCTGCTGCTAAGTCACTTCAGTTGTGTCCGACTCTGTGCGACCCCATAGATGGCAGCCGACCAGGCTCCCCCATCCCTGGGATTCTCCAGGCAAGAACACTGGAGTGGGTTGCCATTTCCTTCTCCAATGCATGAAAGTGAAAAGTGAAAGTGAAGTCACTCAGTCGTGTCTGACTCTTAGCGACCCCATGGACTGCAGCCTACCAGGCTCCTGCATCCATGGGATTTTCCAGGCAAGAGTACTGGAGTGGGGTGCCATTGCCTTCTCCGTTTGTTTTTCTAAGAGCTTCTAATTTAAGACATTGAAAAGTTAAAAATATATATATCCAGTATAAGTGATAAGAGAATGAGTGGAGAGATAATTTTTTATAAAAATCTCAACACTGAAATAAATATTGGTATAAGAATGCTCTGAAGACTAGCAGAAAAGGTTTTCTACAGGTAAAGATATAAAGAAGGAATCACAATGAGATGGATAGAAGAAGCAGAGATGCGAAATAGTTAAGACCCACAACCTGGGTGGGTGACACATAAACAAGAAGATAATTCCAACTGCCAAAGTGCTGGAGAAGACTCTTGAGAGTCTTTCAGGCAGCAAAGATATCAAACCAGTTAATCCTAAATGAAATCAACCCTGAATACTCATTGTAAGGACTGATGCTGAAGCTGAAGCTCCAATATTTTGGTCATGTGATGCAAAGAGCTAATTCATTGGAAAAGAATCTGAAGCTGGGAAAGATTGAGGGCAAGAGGAGAAGGGGATGGCAGAGGATGAGATGGTTGGAGTGCATCACTGACTCAATGGACATGAGTTTGAGTAAACTCCGGGAGATAGTGAAGGACAGGGAAGCCTGGTATGCTGCAGTTCATGGGGTCACAGAAGAGTTGGACACAACTTGATGACTGAATAACAATATAAGTGCTCCCCAAGTAGCGAGGGATCTGAGCCTCCCATTGGGCTCCCCAGACTTGGAGTCTAGCACCAGGAAAATGATCTCCTGAAAGGTCTGACTTTGAAGGGCAGCAGGACTTGTGTATGGGAGGTCAGAGAGCTGTAGAAAAGAGAGACTCTACTTCACTTAAAAGGTGTACAAGATCGCACATGCTCTGAGTCCCAGTGCAGAGACAGTGCTTTCAAAGGAGCTTGGGTCAGCCCACTTGCTGATCTTGGAGAGCTTCCTGGAGAAGGAGGAGGCAACTGGGACTCACTCTGGAGACACAGATGCTGGCAGAAACTATTTGGGAAGTTGATTGTATGATGAGAACACTGGTTCTGGCAAGTGCCATTGTGGAATCATCCTTCTAGCCTCTTTGTACTAGGGACTTACCCACCCACCAGAAGCTAGCATCAGTTATGAGTCCCCTTGGGCTGAGAAGCCAGCTACACTGGGATCCCATCCTACTCACCAGTAACAGGTCCGGTACCCCTGGGTTCCCCTAGTTAGGCACACTGGAACCTGGCCTCATGTACCAGTGAATAGGCAGCCAGTGCACCAACCAGCTGGGCTGGGGGCCAGTCCTGCGTAGAGGCATGCCTACAGAAGTTGTCCCACCACAGTAAAAGGGCCCATTCGGCTTCAGAATGTATACTTAGAGCATAATGAGTAGCGACCAAAGGGCAGTGTGCTTGGGCCCCATAGCGTGTCTCCTACTGAGGCCACTTCTTCAAGAATGGGAATTTTAATCTTCCTACCTAAAAGATAAAACTAGCAAAGAGAATGAGGCAAAATGAGGAGACAGACGAATATGTTGCAATAGAAGAAAGAAGACACAACCCCAGGAGAATTAAGTAAAGTGGAGATAAGCAATCTGTCCGATAGAGTTCAAGATAACAGTTATACCGATTAACAAGGAATTAGAAAATACAAAGAACCAAACAACCCTGAAGAAAACAACATATAAAATGTAACCTAGGAAGAATCTGCAGTAGATGAGATAATACAGAGGGACGGATCAGTAAACTGGAAGACAGAGTAGTGGAAATCAATCAAGTTGAACAGGAAAAAAGTACAAAAATTGAAAAAAAATGAGGCTAACAACAGATTTTGAGACAATATTGAGCATACTAACATTAGTGGATACCAGAAGCAGAAGAAAGGGATGAGTTCAGTTCAGTTCAGTCACTCAGTTGTGTCTGCCTCTTTGTGACCCTGTGGACTATAAATGCCAGGCCTCCTTGTCCATCACCAACTCCTGGAGTTTACTCAAACTCATGTCCACTGAGTCAGTGATGTCATCCAACCATCTCATCCTTTGTCTTCACCTTTGCCTCCCACCTTCAATCTATCCCAGCCTCAGGGTCTTTTCAAATGAGTCAGTTCTTTGCATCAGGTGGCCAAAGTATCGCAATTTCAAATCCAGAATCAGTCTTTCCAATGAATAACCAGGACTGATTTCCTTTAGGATGGACTGGCTGGATCTCCTTGCAGTCCAAGGGACTCTCAAGAGCCTTCCCCAACACCATAGTTCAAAAGCATCAATTCTTTGCTGCTCAGATTTCTTTACAGTCCAACTCTCACATCCATACATGTTTACTGGAAAAACCATAGCCTTGACACAGACGGAACTTTGTTGGAAAAGTAATATCTCTGCTTTATAATGTGTTGTCTAGGTTGGTCATAACTTTTCTTGCAAGGAGTGAGCGCTTTTTAATTGTATGCTGCAGTCAACAAATGCAGTGATTTTGGAGCCCCCCAAAATAAAGTCTGACACTGTTTCATTGTTTCCTCATCTATTTGTCATGAAGTAATGGGACCAGATGCCATGATCTTAGTTTCTGAATGTTGAGCTTTAAGCCAACTTTTTCACTCTCCACTTGCACTTTCATCAAGAGGCTTTTTAGTTCCTCTTCACTTTCTGCCATAAGGGTGGTGTCATCTGCATATCTGAGGTTATTGATATTTCTCCTGGCAATCTTGATTCCAGCTTGTGCTTCTTCCAGCCCAGCATTTCTCATGATGTACTCTGCATAGAAGTTAAATAAGCAGGATGACAATATACAGCCTTGACATACTCCTTTTCCTATTTGGAACCAGTCTGTTGTTCCATGTCCAGTTCTAACTGTTGCTTCCTGATCTGCATACAGGTTTCTCAAGAGGCAGTTCAGGTGGTCTGGTATTCCCACCTCTTTAAGGATTTTCCACAGTTTGTGGTGATCCTCAAAGTCAAAGGCTTTGGCACAGTCAATAAAGCAGAAACAGATGTTTTTCTGGAACTCTCTTGCTTTTTTGATGATCCAGCAGATGTTGGCAATTTGATCTCTGGTTCCTCTGTCTTTTCTGTAACCAGCTTGAACATTTGGAAGTTCATTGTTCACGTATTGTTGAAGCCTGGTTTAGTGAATTTTGAGCATTACTTTACAAGTATGTGAGATGACTGCAATTGTGCAGTAGTTTGAGCATTCTTTGGCATTGCCTTTCTTAGGGATTGGAATGAAAATTGACCTTTTCCAGTCCTGTGGCCACTGCTGAGTTTTCCAGATTTACTGTCATATTGAGTACAGCACTTTTACAACATCATCCTCTAGGATTTGAAATAGCTCCACTGGAATTCCATCACTTTCACTAGCTTTGTTCATAGTGATGCTTCCTAGGCCCACTTGACTTCACATTCCAGGATTTCTGACTCTAGGTGAGTGATCACATCATAGTGATTATCTGGGTCATGAAGATCTTTTTTGTACAGTTCTGTGTATTCTTGCCAACTCTTCTTAATATCTTCTGCCTCTGGTAGGTCCATAAAATTTCTGTCCTTTGCTGAGCCCATCTTTGCATGAAATGTTCCCTCTCTCTAATTTTCTTGAAGAGATCTCTAGTCTTTCCCAGTCTGTTGTTTTCCTCTATTTCTTTGCATTGATCGCTGAAGAAGGCTTTCTTATCTCTCCTTGCTATTCTCTGGAACTCTGCATTCAGATGCTTATATCTTTCCTTTTCTCTTTGCTTTTTGCTTCTCTTCTTTTCACAGCTATTTGTAAGGCCTCCTCAGACAGTCATTTTGCTTTTTTTCATTTCTTTTTCTTGGGGATGGTCTTGATCCCTGTTTCCTGTACAATGTCATGAACCTCCATCCATAGTTCATCAGGCACTCTGTCTATCAGATCTAACCCCTCGAATCTGTTTCTTACTTCCACTATAGAATTGTTAGGGATTTGATTTAGGTCATACCTGAATGGTCTATTTGTTTTTCCTACTTTCTTCAATTTAAGTCTGAATTTGGCAATAAGGAGTTCATGATCTGAGCCACAGTTAGCTCCCAGTCTTTTTTTTTTTTTTTTTTGCTGACTGTATAGAGCTTCTCCACCATTGGCCACAAAGAATATAATCAATCTGACTTTGGTATTGACCATCTGGTGATGTCCATGTGTAGAGTCTTCTCTTGTGTTGTAGGAAGAGGGTGTTTGCTATGACCAGTGAGTTCTCTTGGCAGAACTCTATTAGCCTTTGCCCTGCTTCATTCTGTACTCCAAGGCCAAATTTGTCTGTTACTCCAGGTGTTCCTTGACTTCCTACTTTTGCATTCCAATCTCCTATCGTGAAAAAAAAACATTTTTTTAGGGGTGTTATTTCTAGGTCTTGTAGGTCTTCATAGAACAGTTCAACTTCTGCTCCTTCAGCATTACTGGTCAGGGCATAGGCTTGGACTACCATGATATTGAATGGTTTCCCTTGGAAACGAACAGAGATCATTCTGTCGTTTTTGAGATTGCATCCAAGTAGTGCATTTCAGATTCTTTTGTTGACTATGATGGCTACTCCATTTCTTCTAAGGGATTTGCCCACAGTAGTAGATATAATGGTCATCTGAGTTAAATTCCCCCATTCCAGTCCATTTTAGTTTGCTGATTCCTAAAATGTCAATGTTCACCCTTGCCATCTCTTGTTTGAACACTTCCAATTTGCTTTGATTTGTCTACCTAACATTCCAGGTTCCTATGCAATATTGCTGTTTACAGCATCAGACTTTGCTTCTATCATCAGTCACATCCACAACTGAGTGTTGTTTTTGCTTTTGCTCCATCCCTTCATTCTTCCTGGAGTTATTTCTCCACTGATCTACAGTAGCATATTGGGCACCTACTGACCGGGGAGTTCATCTTTCAGTGTCTTATCTTTTTGCCTGTTCATACTGTTCATGGGGTTCTCAAGGCAAGAATACTGAAATGGTTTGCCATTCCCTTCTCCAGTGGACCATATTTTGTCAGAACTTTTCACCATGACCTGTCCTTCTTGCGTGTCCCTACATGGCATGGCTAAATAGTTTCCTTGAGTTAGAGAAGGCTGTGGTCCATGTGATCAGATTGGTTAGATTTCTGTGATTGTGATTTTCAGCCTGTCTGCCCTCTGACAGAGAAGAATAAAAGGCTTGTGGAAGCTTCCTGATGGGAGAGGCTGACTGAAAGGGAAACTAGGTCTTGTTCTGATGGGTGGGGCCATGCTCAGTAAATCTTTAATCCAGTTTTCTGTTGATGTGTGGGGCTGTGTTCCCCTCCTGCTATTTATCTGGGGCCAAACTATGTGGAAGTAATGAATATAATGGTGACTTCCTTCAAAAGAACCCATGCATGTACTACTACACTCACTGCCCTCAAACCCTGCAGCAGGCCACCACCAACCCATGCCTCCGCTGGAGACTCCTGGACACTCCCAAGCAAGTTTGGGTCTGTCTCTTGTGGGGTCAAGATTTTATCAATTTTATCTTCTGCCTAAACTCTTTTCCCCATTGTTAAACACATTATTGATGCACTCAAAAAAGCAAAATATAACTTACTAACACTTTTTCAAGTATTCTCAAATTTTCTTTACATATTGACAAAATTAATTTTCTTTATTTTGTTCAGAGTTTAACATAATTCAAAATCATTTCTAAATAACAAGTTAATGTTGAAATAAGCTCTAATTTTCACAGTCATCTTGCCAAATGTTTAGATAATTTTAGCTCAATGGGAATAGGATTTTAATTAGGCCCTGAGATGTGGTTCTAAGTTCCGTTTAGTCAAGGCTATGGTTTTTCCTGCGGTCATGTATGGATGTGAGAGTTGGACTGTGAAGAAGGCTGAGCACCAAAGAATTGATGCTTTTGAACTGTGGTGTTGGAGAAGACTCTTGAGAGTCCCTTGGATTGCAAGTAGATCCAACCAGTCCATTCTGAAGGAGATCAACCATGGGATTTCTTTGGTAGGAATGATGCTAAAGCTGAAACTCCAGTACTTTGGCCATCTCATGAGAAGAGTTGACTCTTTGGAAAAGACTCTGATGCTGGGAGGGATTGGGGGCAGGAGGAGAAGGGGACGAGAGAGGATGAGATGGCTGGATGGCATCACTGACTCAAAGGACATGAGTCTGAGTAAACTCCGGGAGTTGGTGATGGACAGGGAGGCCTAACGTGCTGCGGTTCATGGGGTTACAAAAAGTCAGACACGACTGAGCAACTGAACTGAACTGAACTGAGATGTGGTTCTTCTTAGTATGTGAAATTGAAAACTGATTTGCGTCCGAGTCTTTGTGACCCCATGGACTATACAGTCCATAAAATTCTCCAGGCCAGAATACTGGAGCAGGTAGCCATTCCCTTCTCCAGGGGATCTTTCCAATTTAGGGATCAAACCCTGGTGTCCTGCATTGCAGGCTGATTCTTTACTAGCTGAACAAGGAGGGAAGCCTGATTCTGCCCTACTCAAGGTATTCACACAGGAATGTGTTGTGAAAAGCATTTGAACCAGTGAAGTTGCTCTGCTGCTGCTGCTGCTAAGTTGCTTCAGTCATTCCTGACTCTGTGCGACCTCAGAGGTGGCAGCCCACCAGGCTCCCGTCCCTGGGATTCTCCAGGCAAGAACACTGGAGTGGGTTGCCATTTCCTTCTCCAATGCATGAAAGTGAAGTCGCTCAGTCATGTCTGACTCTTTGCGACCCCATGGACTGCAGCCCACCAGGCTCCTCTGTCCATGGGATTTTCCAGGCAAGAGTACTGGAGCGGGGTGCCATTGCCTTCTCCCAGAATTATACTATATGATCCAGCAATTCCATTTCTGAGTTATTTACCCAAAAGAACTGAAGGCAGGGACTTGAGTAGGTATTTGCACACTTATGTTCATAGCAGTATTATTTATAATACCACAAGGTGGAACAACTCAAATGTCCATTGACAGATGAATGGGTAAACAAACTGTGGTACATACATGCCATGGAATATTATACCACCCTAAAAAGGAAGGAAATAGTGACATACGCTACAACTTACATGAACCTTAAAGACATCACTCTAGGGGAAATAAGCCAGACACAAAACGGCAAATATACTACCATTTGTATGACGTTCCTAGAGTAGTCAAATGAACAGAGATAGAGTAGAATGGTGGTGTCTGGGGTTGGGGAGACGTGGGAATGGAGAGTTACTATTTAACAGGTACAGAGCTTCAGCTGAGGAAGATGAAAAAGTTCTGGAAATGGGTAGTAGTTGTTTCAGAACACTGTGATATGCTTTATGCCACATAACTGTGCACTTTAAAATGGTTAAATTCATAGATTTTATGTTATGTATATTTTGCCACAATAAAAAACAAGATAAACAACTTAACTTTAAAATGGGCAAAGGATCTGAATAGACATTTCTCCAAGAAGATATGCAAATGGTCAAAAAGAATGTAACAAGATGCTCAACGTCACTAGCCAGCAGAAAAATGTGAATCAAAACTACAATTAGGTGACTTCCCTGGTGCCCAGTGGTTAAGACTCAGCACTGCAAGGGGCACAGGTTCAATCCCTTTGTGGTCTTCCTTCCCAAAACCTATAACTCCAGTTTTATCATGCATTGGATACATTCTAGTAAAGGACATTCTATAAAACAGCTGTCCAGTGCTCCTCAAAACCATCAAGGTCATCAAAAGGAATACAAATCTGAGAAACTGTCACAGCCAAGAGAGCCTAAGAAGACATGATGACTAGATGTAATGTGGTATCTTGGGTGGTTCTGGGTGAGGACAGCTATATTATGCACATGGAGGCTGTAGTTATGATGTGAGATGACTTCAGCAAGGCAGGATGGCTCCCACGTGAAGTTGCTCAGTCATGTCCAACTCTTTGCAATCCCATGAACTGTAGCCTACCAGGCTCCTCCATCCACAGGATTTTCCAGGCAAGAATACTGGAGTGGGTTGCATTTCCTTCTCCAGGGGATCTTCCTGACCCAGGGATTGAACCCAGGTCTCCTGCATTGCAGGCAGACACTTACCATCTGAGCTACCAGGGAAGCCCCAAGTGAAAAGCCTTTACTTGTTCTTAGACTTACAGTTGTGATAAATATGTATATGGGCATGAATATGTAAATCTTCAGAGTGAACATGCAGTTATTCTTATAGTTGCTTGAAGGCTTACCCATAGTCGTGACAAGACAGCAGACCAAGCCCTTGCTCTACGTGTGTGCCTGCTAAGTAGCTTCAGTAGTGTCCAACTCTGTGCAGCCCTAAGGACTGTAGCCCACCAGTCTCCTCTGTCCTTGGGCTTCTCCAGGCAGGAATACTGGAGTGGGCTGCCATGTCCTCTTCCAGGGGATCTTCCTGACCCAGGGATCAAGCCCATGTCTGTCATGTCCCCTGCATTGACAGGTGGGTTCTCTACCACTAGGGCCACCTGGGAAGCCCCCTTTGCTCCACATCTCGTCACAAATAGCTACAGGAGAAAAAAGCCTAGAGGAAAACCCAGAATTAACTTTTTTGATGAGCTGAAAGGATTATCACCCTAAAGGAAGCTATCCTTCCAAGCGCTGTGACCTCTGAGAATGGTGCATAGACTAAGAAAGTCAGACTTCAAGTTGCAATGATTTGGAAGCCATTGTCCTGCAAATGTTAATGAATCTGCTCTTCTTTGGCTGTGCCTATTGATAACTTCTGTCAATTTCTACCATAGTAATAGTCAATTAATGTACAAATAATAAAACTATTTGGAATGTATTTGTGTATTTAAAAAGAAAATTTATTTAGATTTTTAAAAGGAACTAAGTACATATTTTTATTTTCCATCTAAATGGTAAGAAACATGCTTTATTCTGTCACTTAAAATTTGTGAGATTGTTCCTCTTTTTTAACATTTAGAACTTATTCTTATTTCTTGAAGCAAATTATTATTGTATTCTTTTTCGATTTTTACAATCAGATAAGGTGGTTCAACTCCCAGGGCTATCACTTAACAACCTTGGACATACTACTCTAAACCTCAGTTTCCTCATCCATAAAACAGAATGATAATATCATCAATTTCACAAATTGTTACAAGTTTAAACGTCACATAATAAGTGTTCAGTCAATTTTAACTATCAAAATTATGTTATTTTATTATTATTATTGCAATAATAAAATCAATGGAAATACTACTAATCTCAATTGTTCAACAAATCCTTTAGCTTCATTCTAAAGTCTTACAGTAATTCTGAGTGGGAGGTTGTTCTATTTTATACTGATAAGCTTAAATAAATAACTTCTTTTTTTTATGTTAAACTTGTTACTACCTAGAAAAAATATTTGACTAATACAAGCATTCAAATTGAGACATGAACCACACACAAATCAATGAAATCATTATGAAGGTTGGGAAATCACTAAATTGTTAGAATATATTATGTAAACAACTCAAAAATTGAGGAAATAAACACTGGAAATATCCTCAGGGATTTTATTTTATCTAGGAAACTAATTGTTTTTCTGCTTCCTATTTTCATGACAACTCTCTAAAAACTGTCATAAATGTAACTGGAAAATAAATCAATATCACAAAATAGAGCAATTCAAAATGCACAGAAATAGTTACAGAAGCAATTCTACAGTTCCCTAGATTTATTTCTTTAAGTCTTTTTGAACTCTTAAAACTTTCTCAATCTTATATGTTATGCCATAATATTTAGCATCTGTTTTTCTAATGCAACTATTTCAACTATATCATATTATCTGAATCCAAATATTTTCTCTTTTGTCTTAATGTAATAAAGGGAAAACCTTTTAGGAGAAAAGTAGAAATTGTAGATTATGATAAAATACACACACAATGAAAAAGTGGCAGGCATGTATTAACCAGCATCATCTTCGTGAACATGACATACATCAGAAAAATAGTTCTCAAAGTAGCATCACACACATAAAATTCACCCAAGGTGCTTTTAGGCATTAATCCCCAGCATATGCATCAGATCTCCAAAATCAAATCTCTGGAACTAAAACCTGAGAATCTGCAAGTGCCACAGGTGATAACAAGGGCCAAAGGGGATTTTTATGAACATGAAAACTGAGAACTATTGAACAACTTGAAAGTGAAAGTGAAGTCGCTCAGTCGTGTCTGACTCTGTGACCCCGTGAACTGTAGGCCACCAGGCTCCTCTGTCCATGGGATTCTCCAGGCAAGAATACTGGAGTGGGTTGCCATTTCCATCTCCAGGGGATAACACTGTATAATAATGTCCAATACACCTATATAGCACCAAGTATTGCAGACAGGCAGACTTCCATGCAAATATCAATCAATACATATGTACCAACTTTGTGGAAATATGCCTTTAAGCCTTGCCTTGTAATATGGTCTTATTAAGAAATATTTTATACCTGTCATTTCTTAACAGTTTCTAAAACATGTTTACTCAAATGTTATCTCCTTGGATGCCCCAAACAATTCTTTGACATGAAACTAAACAAATTATCATTGTCACTTGCAAAAGGAGAAACTAACACTTGTCTTACTTTATCCTAGACACCAAAGATGAAGTGGTGTGGGGCAGGGATTGATGTGAAATTTGGAGGGGTGAGGACAAAACCCACATTTTTTAGCTTTTGGTTTAATGTTTCTTTGTGTTCCCACTATACTGACTCATTAGAAGGCAAGAATTTCCTTAGTATTCATTTGAACAAAACTGTCTAGAAAGAATATGATAAACACACATATGGTAAAAATGTAACACACTGATAGCAAGTCAAGAGGTGACTTGCAATAATAATGGTTACAGTGTTGCAAATTTATAACCATTTTATAATGTTATAAAATCCATAAACATTTACCAGTGGTTTCAAAACAAAGCTTTTATTTTCACTACTCTCTTCATGATGGGGGAAAAAAGGGTTAAAACAGCCACTACTTTAACTGCAGTACTACCTACAATTAAAATTATTTTATGTGTAAAGATTAGTTTGTTATAGTAGGTATATAATTCTATAATTCTAGCAGCCATGAAATTAAAAGACGCTTACTCCTTGGAAGAAAAGTTATGACCAACCTAGATAGTATATTCAAAAGCAGAGACATTACTTTGCCAACTAAAGGCCGTCTAGTCAAGGCTATGGTTTTTCCTGTGGTCATGTATGGATGTGAGAGTTGGACTGTGAAAAAGGCTGAGCACCGAAGAACTGATGCTTTTGAACTGTGGTGTTGGAGAAGACTTTTGAGAGTCCTTTGGACTGCAAGGAGATCCAACCAGTCCATTCTGAAGGAGATCAACCCTGGGATTTCTTTGGAAGGAATGATGCTAAAGCTGAAGCTCGAGTACTTTGGCCACCTCATGCGACGAGTTGACTCACTGGAAAAGACTCTGATGCTGGGAGGGATTGGGGGCAGGAGGAGAAGGGGACGACAGAGGATGAGATGGCTGGATGGCATCACTGACTCGATGGATGTGAGTCTGAGTGACCTCCGGCAGATAGTGATGAACAGGGAGGCCTGGCATGCTGCGATTCATGGGGTCGCAAAGAGTCAGACACGACTGAGCGACTGAACTGAACTGAATCTCTTTCTCACAGCATTATAATTTTTAATATTGTACTTTATATAGAGGAAAATAAAATCCTAGCCACATATAGCTGAATCAAATCATCCATTCAACAAAATTTTATTCAGTGCCCAAAACGCATAAGGACCTATGTGAGCTGCCAGGAATGCATAGATGAAGTCAGTCTCTTGATTAGCATTTACTTTCTCTTGTTTAGGATTCTATTGACTTCTAACTTAACATGTATTTTTTAGAGTAGAGATATTTGAAATGAAATTAAATACTTTTCACATTGACATGTATTCTGTTTTAAAGCTTCTAAGTCTGCAGTTGACTCCTGCATCACTTACAATAGGAATATTAAATTGCCTGGGAATGACTATTTCTCCAGCACATTTATAAATTAATTTACTTCAATGTAAAAGTAAGATTGACCTGGAACTTGCCATATTTACATGTTTAAAACTATCTTGTTATAATGACTTGCATTAATTACTTTGCCTAAGCAAGTTACCTTCTCCAATTAAATGCTTTCCAGTGCCTTATTAGCTGTTTCAATGACACACAAAACTAAATTATTAAAAGAAAGTTGTATTATAAATAAACCCTTGTCTTTGTGGGTTCCTGTGCTTCTATCTACTCCATAGATATCTCAAGTATATATAATACACAAATACTTCTTCAACCATATTCACTGAAAAATCTTCAGTCTCACTGAGGATGTATAGTATACATAATTGTTTTGTTATTGATTATATTAGTGGGTACCTGAAAAATTATGAATGGCCATCCCCAAGAAAAAGAAATGCAAAAAGGCAAAATGTTTGTCTGTGGAGGACTTACAAATAGTTGGGAAAAGAAGAGAAGAGAAAAGACAAAGGAGAAAAGGAAAAATATATCCGAGTTCCAAAGAACAGCAAGGAAAGATAAGAAAGCCTTCCTCAGTGATCAGTGCAAACAAATAGAGGAAAACAATAGAATGGGAAAGACTAGAGATCTCTTCAAGAAAATTAGAGATACCAAGGGAACATTTCATGCAAAGGTGGGCACTATAAAGGAAAGAAATGGTATGGACCTAACAGAAGCAGAAGATATTAAGAAGATGTGGCAAGAATACTGTACAAAAAGATCTTCATGACCCAGATAACCACAATGGTGTGACCACTCACCTAGAGCCAGACATTCTGGAGTGCAAAGTCAAGTGGGCCTTAGGAAGCATCACTATGAACAAAGCTAGTGGAGGTGATGGAATTCCAGCTTAGATATTTCAAATCCAAAAAATGATGCTGTGAAAGTGCTGCACTCTCTATGTGAGAAAATTTGGAAAACTCAGCAGTGGCCACAAGACTGGAAAATGTCAGTTTTCATTCCAATCCCAAAGAAGGGCAAAGCCAAAGAAGGTTCAAACTACTGCACAATTGCACTCATATCACATACCAGCAAAGTAATGCTCAAAACTCTACAAGCTAGACCTCAACAGTACGTGAACTGAGAATTTCTAGATGTTTGAGCTGAATTTATAAAAGGCAGAAGAACCAGAGATCAAATTCCCAACATCCACTGGATCATCAAAAAAGCAAGGAAATTTCAGAAAAAATTCTGCTTTATTGACTACGCCAAAGCCTTTGACTGTGTGGATCACAACAAACTGTGGAAAATTCTTAAAGAGACAGGAATACCAGACCACCTTACCTGCCTCCTGAGATATCTGTAGCAGGTCCAGAAGAAACACTTAGAAGCGGACATGGAACAACAGACTGGTTCCAAATAGGGAAAGGAGTGCGTCACGGCTGTATATTGTCACTTTGCTTAATTAACTTATATGCAAGAATACACCATGTGAAAGGCCAGACTGAATGAAGCACAAACTGGAATCAAAATTGCTGGGAGAAATATCAATAACCTCAGATATGCAGATGACACCACCCTAATGACAGAAAACAAAGAGGAACTAAAGATCCTCTTGAGGAAAGTGAAAGAGGAGAGTGAAAAAACTGGCTTAAAATTCAACATTCAGAAAGATCATGGCATGTGGTCCCATCACTTCATGGCAAATAGATGGGGAAACAATGGAAACAGTGAGAGACTATTTTCTTGGCCTCCAAAATCACTGCAGATTGTGACTGCAACCATGAAATTAAAAGATGCTTGCTCCTTGGAAGAAAAACTATGACCAACCTAGAAAGCATATTAAAAAGCAGTTCAGTTCAGTTCAGTTCAGTTCAGTCACTCAGTTGTGTCTGACTCTTTGCAACCCCATGAACCACAGCACACCAGGCCTCCCTGTCCAACACCAACTTCTGGAGTCCACCCAAACCCATGTCCATTGAGTCGTTGATGCCATCCAACCATCTCATCCTCTGTTGTCCCCCTTTCCTCCTGCCCTCAATCTTTCCAGCATCAGGGTCTTTTCCAATGAGTCAGCTCTTTTTATCAGGTGGCCAAAGTATTGGAGTTTCAGCTTCAACGTCAGTCAGAGACACTACTTTACTGACAAAGGTCCATCTAGTCAAAGTTATGGTTTTTCCAGTAGTCATGTATGGATGTGAGAGTTGGATCATAAAGAAAGCTGAGCTGAAGAATTGATGCTTTTGAACTATAGTGTTGGAGAAGACTCTTGAGAATCCCTTGGACTGCAAGGAGATCCAACCAGTCCATTCTAAAGGAGATCAGTCCTGGGTGTTCATTGGTAGGACTGATGATGAAGCTGAAGCTCCAATATTTTGGCCACCTTATGCAAAGAGCTGACTCATTAGAAAAGACCCTGATGCTGGGAAAGATTGAAGGGAGGAGGAGAAGGGGACGACGGAGGATGAGATGGTTGGATGGCATTACTGACTCGATGCAAATGAGATTGAGCAAGCTCCGAGAGTTGGTGATGGACAAGGAAACCTGACATGCTGCAGTCCAACGGGTCATAAAAAGTCAGACATGACTGAGTGACTGAACTGATATTAATAAGAAACCAACCAGGAGATAGAAATCTTACAATAATTTGGACAGGAAAAGATTAACATAAAGAATTACTAACCATAGCATGGAATTAGAGTAACAGAGGATTGGCTAGAAAGGAATACAGATAATTCTAAATAACATAAGAGCAGGTGATGTAAAGTACAGATACTAACCCCATGGCTGAGACAGAGTTCCCAACCAAAAGCCTGATCATTTGTAAGGATTGAGATCCATAACTCATTGGTAAGTAAACAGCTGTGACTCTGGGTAGTGAAGGCATTCACTGAAGCTACAAAACTGCCTGAGTTGGTGCTGGCGTAAGCTGTTCGGAGGAGGCACCAGTCTACCTGACTCTTTTCACCAGGTGTTATAGAAGCCTAGCACTACCAAATCTGGCAGTGTTGCAAGAGCTTGACACTGCAGAAATCATTTGTACTCCAATATCCTGCCTATAGCAATTTACCTGATTCTAAAAGAGAAATCCCTTTGTTTTCCAGTGACCCTCCAGTGTACTCTATTGATGAAGCATTGCTTCATGACAGCTGACAAAGGAGATAGTTTACAGGGCCCAGATCTAGGATCACAGAGTACAATATGAACAGGAATTTGGAGCTGAGAAACTAAATTCATAACTGGTACATTGGTATACGTAGTATAATTTTGCAAACTTCTGAGTTAATTTTAGTGTTTCATGAAGCTGTTTTCTAAAGTAAATTAATAGGCAGCACCTATTAAGAAAGGTGAGAGAAATAAAAGAAGGTAGTAGAATGTAAATGTCGATTTGTAAAGTTATGAGAGACTAGTAGAAAATATTGGGTGATATCTGGCAAGAGCTCAGAAACATATTAAAAGCAGTGATACATATCAGTGAAATATTACTATGAACATATTTTAAATAAAAAGTTGAATAGGCCAGGAAAATCATGGATGACTAGCACCCCTCCCCCGACACATTCATGCATACATATGTATTTTAACTTTAATGCTAATGAAACTTTAAAACTGAATTTCATGTGTGAATGCATATCTATAGTAAGATATTGAATCAAACTATCATTACACATGGTAAATTAACCTCAGAGAGCCATTGAAACTTGTGGAATAGTAAATGATAGCAGCAAATTGTCATTTAGTATCATCAATGATGTTTGGTCTTTTCCAGATGAGTTTACATCCATTCAAGTGTAAAAGTGAAATACTTTCATAGTTAACTAATGGTTCCCTCTTTCTCATCCATTTTTAATATTTATTTATTTTTAAAATGTTTGTTGGGGTGTAATTGATATATGATGTTGTATCACTTTCAGGTGTACAGAAAAGTGAATCTGTTGTACAAATACCTATATCCACTTTTTAAGATTCTTTTCCCATATAGGCCATTACAGAGTACTGAGTGGAATGCCTATGTGGCATGGAATATGCTTATTAGTTACTAGTTTTAAACATAGTGGTGTGCTTGTGTCAACTCCAACCTTCCAGTTTATCCCTCTCCCTTTCAGCCTCAGGAACCATGTTTATTTCCTACATATTTTATAGATAAGTTCATTTGAAGCCCTTTTTGAGATTCCATATATAAACAATATCATATTTGTCTTTCTCTTTCTAACCTACTTCACTCAGTATGAGAACCTGTATGTCCCATTCATGTTTGCTGCAAATGGCATTATTTAGTTCTCTTTTACGGCTGAGTAATATTCTATTGCATATATGGACCATGTTCTTTATAGTTTAACTTTATGGCAGTAGAATCTGTGTTAATAAGTCCTTGAATACATGATTTAAAGTAACTTTGAAAGCATTTTCCAAAGTTACTTACCACTTGACAAAAAAAAAAAAATTCCAAGAAAACTAGTTATGCAAATTTCTATATAGGGGTCTTAATCCTCATAAATAATATATTGTAAATAAAGTGCTACATTCATAATTCCATTTATGCTTTCAATTTGACTGTGCTTACAAAAGTCCTAAAAAAGGACTGCATTTCCTAACCTCCTGAAGTCCACTCTGCTGTATTTAACACTTTGGACAAAACACATGTTTTTAAAGATAGAGCACCAATTAGCACCTTATCAAGCTTTCACTATGTTCTACTATAATTCTATGAAATAGCTTGTGATTGCAGAGTCTTTTTTTATCAACTCTATCTCAATGTTAACTCCAACTTTCAAATCTCTAAGTTAAAATACAGTCATTTCTAAAAACAAGAGTGCTATTCTACTACTCTCTGTATGGCCCTGGATCATACTTAATCCCTATAAACACTTTACTGTTCTTACCTAGATGATAGAGGTAATAACTCCTTCATAGTGTCATTATCAGTGTTAACTGAGGCAATGTATTCAATACATCGAAGAATCTTAGCCAAGCACTTCACATACATGTAGTGCCTATTATATAACTACTATGATAATGAGGCTGAAAATAGACAGTGAATGGGAATTTGGAATTTAGAAAAAAATTATTGCACTTACTAAAAGCAAACATCATATCACATTGGCACCAAGGATTAAGAAAATTCATGTTGATAAACATTTCTCAAACTTATTGGAAGGAATGATACCAGTCACACTGATATTATTTGTTCATTTTATTTTAAATTCAGTTGATCTTTCAGGACTTAGAAATGAGAATATGGATGTGATACACAGGAATTTTCTATCCCCACATCCAATTTTAAAATATTTTTCATGAAAGGAAAAATAAGATGAAGCAAAATGTTCATAAGAGAAACTAGATTGGCCATAAAAAACTTAATCTGTATCAAACTCACTTCTGAAAGAGAGAATTTAAAAACTTAAAAAAGTAATATCCTAAAGTTGAGTAAGAGCCTCAATTAAAATCTTTCAGAGGAAGAACTATATGCATGAGCTCTCTTATACTTAATGTGTTGAAATCAAAGATAATGAAAAGATATATGTGGGAGTATAATCACTTTAAGCCAACCTGGTAATACAAAACATTTATAATCAGATGAATTATAGGGTGAAGATTCCCTTTATGATATTTTTCACCTAGGAACTCATCAGCTAGGTCTTTTATGCTATTTAAACTTTGATGAATATTTAAATCGGTCTGTCATCTTTATACTGATGCATAACTGACTTATAATTTTGTAGTTTTAGGTATATAACAGAGTTATTCAACAGTTTTATATATTACAAATGATCGCCATGATAAGGCTGGCTACCATCTGTCACCATCCAAAGTTATTATAATACTATTGATTACATTCTCATATGGTACTTTTTAGCCATATGACTTCTTGAAATATTTTGTGACTTTGAAGTTTGTACCTCTTTATCTTCCTCACCTACTTCATTCATCCCACCACATCATTCTCCTCTGGAAACCACAAGTTTTTTTCTCTGTATCTGTGAGTCTGTTTATGCTCTGTTTAGGTTGTTCACTTGTATTTTTTAGATACCAAATATAAATGAAATCATATAGTATTTGTGTTTCTCACTTTGACTTGTTTCACTTCGCAAAATACCCTCTATGTCCATCCATGTTGTAGCAATGGCAAGATATCATCAATTTTATCTGTGTGATATTCTGTTGCACATATATAGCACATCTTCTTGATCCTAGTAATGGACACTTAGGTTGCTTCTGTAGCCTGGTTATTGTAAATAATGCTACAGTGAACACTGGGGTGGATACATCTTTTCAAATTAATGGTTTTATTTTCTTCAGAAAAATACCCAGAAGTGGAAGCTGAATTGAATGGTAGTTCTAATTTTATTTTTTTCAGAAACCCTCTTGCTGTTTTCCATACTGGCTGTATCAATTTACATTCCTCCATCAACAGTGCACAAGAGCTCCCTTTTCTCAGCATCCTTACTGTCACGTTATTTGTTATCTTTCTGATAATAGCCATTGTGACAGATGAGACGTAATATCTCATTGTGATATTTTTCCCCTCTTGATCAGTGATGTAGAGCATCTTTTTGTTTGTTAACCTGTTTGTATATCTTCTTTTAAAAAATGTCTGTTCCAGTTATCTTCCCATCTTTTACAACTCGATTGCTGTTGTTGTTGTTTTAGTTCTGAGTTGTGAGGGTTTTTTTTTAAACATTTTCAATATTAATCCTTTATAAAATGAATCATTAACATTTTTTTTCCATTTGGTAGGCAACTTTTTTATTTTGTTAAAAGTTTCCTTCACTGTGCAAAAACTTTTTAGTTTGATGTAGTCCCATTTGTTTCTTTTTGCGATATTTTTTCTTGCATGAGGAGACATATCAAAAAAATTGCTAAGACTGATGTCAAAAAGCATACTGTTTTCCTCTAGGAGTTTTATGATTTTAGTTCTTTCATATGATTCTCTAATCCATTCCAAGTTTATTGTATATGATATGAGAAAATAGTCCAATCTGATACTTTAGATGTAGCTGTCTGCTTTTCCCAACAACATTTTGAAGAAGACAATTTTTGTCCATTGTACATTCTAAAATCTTATGTGTAGATTTGTTGACAATATAAATATGAGTTTATTTCTGGGTCTCAAGTCTGTTCCATTGATTTGTGTGTCTGTTTTGTACCAGTACCATAGTGTTTTGGTTAATGTAGCTTTGTAGTACAGTTTTAAATCAAGTATGATACTTCCAGCTTTGTCCTGCCTCAAAATTGTTTTGGCCACTCAGAATTTTTTTGTGTTGCCATACAAATTTTAGAATTATTTGTTGTAACTCTGTGATACATGTCACTGGAATTTTGATAGGGATTGCATTGAATCTGTAGATTGTCGTGGGTAGTATGGTCATTTAAAAAATATTAATTCTTCTAATCCAGAATCATAGTATATCTCCATTTGTTTGTGTTATATTCAATTTCTTTTACCAGGGCTTATAATTTTATGAGTACAACTCTTTTACCTTTTGGGTTAGATTTATTCCTAGGCATTTTATTCTTTATGATGCAAATATAAAAGCATTTTCCTTAATTTCTCTTTATGATAGTACATTTGTACTGTACAAAAACATAAAAGATTTTTGTACATTAATTTTAATTCTTATAACTTTATTAAATTCATTTATTAATTTTAACAGTCTTTGTGTGGCATCTTAAGAATTTTCTATATATAGTATCATGGTGGCTCAGCTGGTAAAGAATCGCCTGCAATGTGGGAGACCCTGGTTTGATCCCTGGGTTGGGAAGATCCCCTAGAGAAGGGAAAGTCTACCCACTTCAGTATTCTGGCCTGGAGAATCCCACGGAATATATAGTCCATGGAGTCACAAAGGGTCGGACTCAACTGAGCGACTTTCACTTTCACCTACAAGCAGTGACAGTTTTACTACTTGCTTCCCAATGTGGATTCCTTTTATTTTTTTGTCTGATTACTGTGGCTAGAACTTCCAATACTGTGTTGAATAAAAATGGCAAGAGCAGGCATTCTTGTCTTAGTTTTTATCTTAGTGAAAGATTTTCACCATTGAGTGTGATGTTGGCTGTAAGTATGTCATATATAGAATGTTGAGATACATTCCCTTTATACCCACTTTGTTGAGAGTTTTTATTATAAATGCCTGTTGAATTTTGTCTTCTTTCTTAAGCACAAGTTTTCCTAAGAATGGGATGACAGAAAAGAGGTCTTAGATTGTGGTCACTTAGTCCTGATTAGAAGGCCCTTGAACTCTATGCAGAGGTAAGTTTTTGCTAGTTTTTATGGAAGCAGGTACAACAATCACATATTCAAATAAACTCACCTTTGTACAAATCAGTTGTTTCCCCACCACTTCACCACATCTATGCATTTCCCTCTACCTCATCTTCACATAAAAGTACATTTTAGGCAGCAACCGTTAAGCCCAACAAAGTATATATAGACTGCATACGTGCTCAGACACTTCAGTTGTGTCCAACTCTTTGCGACCCCATGGACTATAGACCACCAAGCTCGTATCCATGGGATTTACAAAAGTAATTGTGGTTTTGGACTGTTGTCAGGGAACATTTAACAGGAGGATTCCTGCATCCTGTTTTCTATTTCTCAAGGATTCTCTGTTCCTTATCAGTTCCTATTTTGAGAACGAGTAGAGCTGCATGCAGTTCTCAGGACTGAGGTCATAGGTTGAGACATGCAGTGACTCTTTTCAGCATCAGTGACCTTGTATGTATTAGACTATCCATATTGCGGCTATTGATAAAATTTCATTCTGTGTAATAGCTGAGTAATCATCTTACTAAAGATATATAAGTCTGCATTTCTGCTAATAAAATACCCTTGCTCCATCAGAGCTTGGGTCCCATATCTATCTTTCTTTCTCTCTTTCTCTGTCCCTCCCTCACTCCCTCCAGCTCTCTCTTTCACTTTCTTATTGTCGACTCCAGACCAACAGGTTCCAGTCCATTAAAGGACCCCAACAGACTGTGAGTTTTAAATCATTATAACTAGGCTCAAACACATCTTTATTAATCAAAATAGGAACCATTACAATCAACACATTTTAGACAATGAGAAATACGTTTGTTTATTCCAGTAGCATAAAAATCTGTGCTTCAGGATTCGACCAACGCTTGGAAAGCATATTCTGCCTCCTGCAGGTTGTGGAAGCATATTCCCTGCAAAAAGTTTTTGAGATGCTTGAAGAAGTGGTAGTCGGTGAGAAGGTGAATATAATGGATGAAGCAAAACTTCATCGTCCAATGCATTCAATGTTTGAAGCATTGGTTGTGCCATGTGAGGTCAGGTTTGTTGTGCAGAAGAATTGGGCCCTTTCTGTTGACCAATGGTGGCTGCAGGAATTTCAGTTTTTGGTGCATCTCATCGATTTGCTGAACATACTTCCTAGATGAAATGGTTTCACTGGGATTCAGAAAGCTGCAGCGGATCAGGTGGGCAGCAGACTAACAAACAGTGACCAAGACCATTTTGGAGTGCAAGTTCAGCTTTGGGAACTGCTTTGGAGCTTCTCAGTCCAACCACACTGAACTGGTCATCTCCAGTTGTCATATACAACCCACTTTTTGTTGCACATCACAATCCAATCAAGAAATGGTTCACTGTTGTTGAGTAGGATAGAAGAAGACGACATTTCCAAACATGACTTTTTTTTTTTTTCAGTCAGCTCATAAGGCACTCACTTATGAAGTCTTCACTTTTCCACTTTGCTTCAAATGCTGAATGACCCTAAAATGGTCTGCGTTGAGTTCTTCAGCAACTTCTCATGTAGTTGTAAAAGGATTAGCTTTGATGATTCCTCTCAATTGGTTATTGTCAAGTTTTGATGGCTGGCCACTGCACTCCTCATCTTCAAGGCTCCGTTTCCTTTGCAAAACTTCTTGAATCAACATACAGTCTTTGAGCACTATATGATATGTTCGTTAGCAGTTTCTGGGCCAAATGTATTATTATGTTGGGAGTTATCTTTGCTGTTTTACAACCCATTTTGAACTTGAGTAACAAAATCACTTGAATTTGCCTTTTATCTAGCATCATTTTCATAGTCTAAAGTAAATATAACAAGCAGCAACTAATAAGTCTTTAGAAAAAAAAAACAAATGTGCATGAAACTGATGTATTATATAGCTACATTTATTTAAGAATGTATTCCAATATCAAGTGGCAAATTTCAGCAATGTAGAATTAAATGACTTTTGCACCAAACTAATAATTCAAAAAGGCTTATTTTAATATCTTATATAATATATTAAAGAAAATTTTATGCTTATTAGATGAACCTTTTATTTATGATAGAGATATTAACAGTAAACTCTTATGTGCATTATGGTGAATAAATTGGCCTAATAAAAAACATAACTTGCTATTTATATAACAAGTAGACATATTTTTTATATCAGCTAAACATTTTATATCTGTTTGTTTCCAAGGCAAACCATTCAATGTCATGGTAATCTAAGTCTATGCCCTGATCACCAGTAACACTGAAGAAGTTGAATTTGAACAGTTCTATGAAGACCTACAAGATCTTCTAGAACTAACACCCAAAAAAGATGTCCTTTTCATTATAGGGGACTGGAATGCAAAAGTAGGAAGTCAAGAAACACCTGGAGTAACAGGCAAATTTGGCCTAGGAGTACAGAATGAAGCAGGGCAAAGGCTAATAGAGTTCTGCCAGAGGACACACTGGTCATAGCAAACACCCTCTTCCAACAACACGAGAGAAGACTCTACACATGGACATCACCAGATACTCTACACTGAAATCAGATGGTTATATTCTTTGCAGCCAAAGATGGAGAAGCTATATACAGTCAACAAAAACAAGACTGGGAGCCTACTGTTTCTCAGATCATGAACTCCATATTGCTAAATTCAGACTGAAATTGAAGAAAGTGGATAAAAAAATGAGACCAATCAGGTATGACCTAAATCAAATCCCGTATGACTATACAGTGGAAGTGAGAAATAGATTTAAGGAACTAGATCTGATAGACAGAATGCCTAATGAACTATGGATGGAAGTTCATGACATTGTACAGGAGACAGGGATCAAGACCATCCCCAAGAAAAAGAAATGCAAAAAAGCAAAATGACTATCTGAGGAGGCCTTACAAATACCTGTGAAAAGAAAAGAGTGAAAAGCAAAGGAGAAAAGATATAAGCATCTGAATGCAGAGTTCCAAAGAATAGCAAGGAGAGATAAGAAAGCCTTCCTCAGCAATCAATGCAAAGAAATAGAGGAAAACAACAGAATAGGAACGACTAGAGATCTCTTCAAGAAAATTAGCGATACCAAGGGAACATTTCATGCAAAGATGGGCTCAATAAAGGACAGAAATGGTAGGGACATAACAGAAGCAGAAGATATTAAGAAGAGGTGATAAAATACAAAGAAGAACTGTACAAAAAGGATCTTCATGACCAAGATAATCATGATGGTGTGATCACTCACCTAGAGCCAGACATCCTGGAATGTGAAGTCAAGTGGGCCTTAGAAAGCATCACTATGAACAAAGCTAGTGGATGTGATGGAATTCCAGTTCAGCTATTTCAAATCCTGAAAGAGGATGCTTGAAAGTGCTGCACTCAATATCCTATCAAGTTTGGAAAACTCAGCAGTGGCCACAGGACTAGAAAAAGTCAGTTTTCATTCCAATCCCAAAGAAAGGCAATGCCAAAGAATGGTCTAACTACCACACAGTTGCACTCATCTCACATGCTAGTAAAGTAATGCTTAAAATTCTCCAAGGCAGGCTTCAGTAATACGTGAACCGTGAACTTCCTGATGTTCAAGCAGGTTTTAGAAAAAGGCAGAGGAACCAGAGATCAATTGCCAAAACCACTGGATCATGGAAAAAGCAAGAGAGTTCCAGGAAAACATCTATTTCTGCTTTATTGACTATGCCAAAGCCTTTGACTGTGTGGCTCACAATAAACTGTGGAAAATTCTTAAAGAGACAGGAATACCAGACCACCTGACCTGCCTCTTGAGAAACCTGTTGCAAGTCAGGAAGCAACACTTAGAACTGGACATGGAGCAACACACTGGTTCCAAATAGGAAAAGGAGTACATCAAGGCTGTATATTGTCACCCTGCTTATTTAACTTCTACGCAGAGTACATCATGAGAAACCCTGGGCTGGGGGAAGCACAAGCTGGAATCAAGATTGCCAGAAGAGATATCAATAACCTCAGTATGCAGATGACACCACCCTTATGGCAGAAAGTGAAGAAGAACTAAAGATCCTCTTGATGAAATTGAAAGAGGAGAGTGAAAAAGTTGGCTTAAAGCTCAACATTCAGAAAACTAAATCATGGCATCCTGTCCCATCATTTCTTGGCAAATAGATGGGGAAACAATGGAAACAGTGTCAGACTTTATTTTTCTGGGCTCCAAAATCACTGCAGATGGTGATTATAGCCATGCAATTAAAAGATGCTTTCCTTCCTTCAAAGCAAAATTATGACCAACCTAGACAGCATATTAATAAGCAGAGACATTACTTTGCCAACAAAGGTGCCTCTAGTCAAGGCTATGGTTTTTCCAGTGGTCATGTATCGATGTGAGAGTTGGACTATAAAGAAAGCTGAGGAATGAATTGATGCTTTTGAACTGTGGTGTTGGAGAAGACTCTTGAGAGTCTCTTGGACTGCAAGGAGATCCAACCAGTCCACCCTAAAGGAGATCAGTCCTGGGTGTTCATTGGATGAATGATGTTGAAGCTGAAACTCCAATACTATGGCCACCTATGCGGAGAGCTGACTCATTTGAAAAGACCCTGATGCTTGGAAAGACTGAGGACAGGAGGTTAAAGGATGGCAGAGGACGAGATGCTTGAACGGCATCACTGACTCTATGGACATGGGTTTGGGTGGACTCCGGGAGTTGGTGATGGACAAGGAGGCCTGGCGTGCTGCAATTCATGGAGTCGCAAAGAGTTGGACCTGACTGAGAGACTAAACTGGACTAAACTGAAACATTTTATTTATTTAATTTTTATTGAAGTGTCTTAGCAGCAGCAGCATAGTTAAACAACAATGTTGCATTATTCAGGTGTCCACCAAAGTGAGTCAGTTGTACATATACATATTTACTGCTGTGTTGTTCAGTTGCTAAGCTGTATCCAAGTCTTTGCAACCCCATAAACTGCAGCACTCCAGGCTTCCCTGTTCTTCACTATCTCCTGCAGTTTACTCAAACTCACGTCCTTTGAGTCAGTTATAGCACATCCAACCATCTCATCTTCTGTCAGTCCCTTCACCTCCTGCCTTCAATCTTTCCCAGCACTGGGGTCTTTGCCACTGTGTCATCTCTTTGCATCAGGTGGCCAAAGTATTGGAGCTTTAGATTCAGCACCAGTCCTTCCAGTAAATGTTCAGGGTTGATTTCCTTTGACTTATTCAATATCCTTGATGTCCAAGGAACTCTCAAGGGTCTTTTCCAGCACCACAGTTTGCAAGCATCAATTCTTCAGCACTTAGTCTTCTTTACAGTCCAACTCTCACATCCACACATGATTACTGAAAAAACCATAGCTTCGACTATATGGACCTTTGTTGGTAAAGCTATGTCTCTGCTTTTTAATACACTGTCTAGGTTTTTCACAGTTTTTCTTTAAGGAGCAAGCATGTTAATTTCATGGATGTGGTCACTGTCTGCAGTGATTTTGAAGCCCAAGAATATAAAATCTGTCACTGTTTCCACTTCCCCCCCTTTTATTTGCCATGAAGTAACAGACCAGATGCCATGTATACACTTTTATTTTAGATTCCTTTTCAATATATTTCATTATAAAGGATTGAGTAGAGTTCCCTGTGCTATATAGTAGGTTCTTATTAGTTACCTGTTTCATGTAATATGTAGAAAAGAATCTTATGGTTGCCATGGGGGGAAAGGGAAGGGAGGATAAAGTGAGAGATTGGGATTTATAGATACATACTACTATATATAAAATAGAACCTATCATATTGATATTAACTAGTGCTGTGGACTGAATGTTTACAACCCCTGAAAAATTCATATTCTGAAATCTTAACCTCCAGTATATTTGAGGTGGGACTTTTGGTAGGTAATTAGGATTAGATGATGCAATTAATCTACTCTGCATGGTGCTTGATATAACATAAAAGCATAATATAGTTTAGCTATTATTCTAGAAGGTAAGGGTAACATGAGACAGCTTGCTCATTTAATCCTAGATACTGGAAGTGATCTAGTGAACCATTGCCTATTTTTATATTTGTCAAAGTATTCACTTTCAGGGCCTCCCAGGTGGCATAGCGGTAAAGAACCCACCTGCCAGTGCAGGAGGATCAAGAGAAGCAGGTTCAATCCCTGGGTCGGGAAGATCCTCTGGAGCAGAAAATGGCAACCCACCCTAGTATTCTTGCCTGGAAAATTTCATGGACAGAGGAGCCTGGCAGGCTACAGTCCATGGGGTTGCAAAGAGTTGGACAAGACTTAGTGACTTAGCATGTATGGATGCAAGGGTCCAATAAAATGTGTTCAGATTTTGTTAAGTATATTGCTAATTTTTCCCACTTGTAACCACAATAAGGTCACGACTAAACATAGAGGGCAGAGGTATGGACTGGACAGGCCCCAATACTAATAATATATTTATATAATGATGATTATGAATAACTGGCATGAAAGAAATGAATTAAACAATGCCCCATGGAATTATATGTTTATTTAATAATTTTGTCAAAATTAAAATATACAGGATTTCAGCATTTGAAAGAAATGTCTTCTGAGCATCTGCTCAATATTTTTCTCATAAAAACCACTATATAAAATGATTAATCATTTCTATAGCTAAAATGTATAAGGCACTTTTTTATGTACCAACTGATTTACATGGATGTTTTTATATTTAGACTTAACAACAGACTTGGAGAAGGAAATGGCAACCCGCTCCAGTGTTCTTGCCTGGAGAATCCCAGGGACAGAGGAGCCTGGTGGGCTGCTATGGGGTCGCACAGAGTAGAACACAATTGAAGCGACTTAGCAGCAGCAGCCGGAGAAGGCAATGGCACCCCACTCCAGTACTCTTGCCTGGAATATCCCATGGACGGAGGAGCTTGGTAGGCTGCAGTCCATGGGGTCGCTCAGAGTCAGACATGACTGAGCGACTTCACTTTCACGCATTGGAGAAGGAAATGGCAACTCACTCCAGTGTTCTTGCCTGGAGAATCCCAGGGACAGGGGAGCCTGGTGGGCTGCTGTCTATGGGGTCACACAGAGTTGGACATGACTGAAGTGACTTAGCAGCAGCAGCAACAGCAGCAGCAACAGACTTATAAGTGAAAGTGAAAGTGAAGTTGCTCAGTCGTGTCTGACTCTTTGTGACCCCATGGACTGTAGCCTACCAGGCTCCTCCCTCCATGGGATTCTCCAGGCAAGAGTACTGGAGTGGATTGCCATTTCCTTCTCCAGGGAATCTTCCCAACCCAGGGATCGAACTCGGGTCTCCCTCATTCCAGGCAGACGCTTTAACCTCTGAGCCACCAGGGAAGCCCTAACAGACTAAAAAGGATGGTCTAATTATCTGGTTATATGGTTATAGTTATCTATCCCGTTTATAAGATGAGGAAACTAAGGCTCTAATAACTTAAGCAGCTCAAAGAAAGAAATCCAAATTGAAGACTAGTTTGCCTAACTTTGAAGCTACGTTATTTCTAGTTTTTACCTATTTCACCCAATTTCTTCTCTATTTATCTTGAGGAAGGTTTTAGATTTTCCCACAAAAACTTTTTAACCTATAAAAGAGAAACTTTGACTGACTTAACTTCTTTCATTTTATTTGTTCAAAATATTAACCTTTGAAGGCCGGGACTGTACCTTAAGCTCTAAGAGCTTTAGGCAATGGCCCTTGCTGGAGAAGCCTAAGGAATAATACCTGACTCATTCTTTAATTTGCATACAAGAAAGACTAGGGCCATCACTGAATCACTTTTCAAGAGTTCTGGTTGGGCTAACAAAGTCAGGTTGCCTCTTCAAACCTGGCACTAGAGTGGGATTTGCCAACATAATTAAGATCTTTGAAAATAGTCTTTTTCAGAGTACCTCTGCCACTCAGAGAGGTACTTCTTTTTACTTGTTTGTGTATGTGTGAGTGTTTGTATGTTTTCCTTATCTATATTTGCTAATGATTAACATAGTATACCACTGAATGACAAATACTTATAAAAGTAAAAGATATTTTCTTTTCCTTCTATAATTCCCAGGCATTATGCAGATAAATTGTCATTATTTAATTTTTTATTTCTGAGCAATGACAAAGAAACAACTTATTTTATATTTAAGAAGAAAAGGGAGAAAAAAAGAGAAAACCTCCCCACTGCCCAAATTTCGATTTACCTCACAAATTTGTGTTAATATAGTTGACTTAACATATACCAAGTGTATTTTGGAAGGAAGTGGCATGCAAAGTTTATTAAATTTGCAGTTTTCTCTGTGTTCAGATACAGCTTCCCTAAACCATTTCCCCCTGCAGCATGACACACATGTACTTTCCTTTAATACATGAAAAGGCAAATGCCGGAAAAACTTTTGGTGCTTTGAATGGAATTTATTAATAGTATATATAACTTTGGTTACAGCATGATATGAATACATTTTTGATGTCACTTTGCAAAGAGATACCGTTTTCAGTTCAGCTAAGTTCAGTCACTCAGTCATGTCCAACTCTTTGCTTACCCCATGGACCTCAGCACGCCAGGCCTCCCTGTCCATCACCAACTGCTAGAGATTATTCAAACTCATGTCCACTGATGTCATCCAACCATCTCATCCTCTGTCGTCCCCTTCTCCACCTACCTTCAATCTTTCCTAGCATCAGAGTCTTTTCAAATGAGTCAGTTCTTTGTATCAGGTGCCAAAGAATTGGAGTTTCAGCTTCAGCATCAGTCCTTCCAATGAATATTCAGGACTGATCTCCTTTAGGATGGACTAGTTGGGTCTCCTTGCAGTCCAACGGATTCTTAAGAGTCTTCTCCAACACCACAGTTCAGAAGCATCAATTCTTCACCCCTCAGCTTTCTTTATACTCTAACTCTCACATCCATACATGACTAATAGAAAAACCATAGATTTGACAGATGGAACTTTGTTGGCAAGCATTGCCTCTGTTTTTTAATATGCTGCCTAGGTTGGTCATAGATTTCCTTTCAAGGAGCAAGCATCTTTTAATTTTATGGCTGTAGTCACCATCTATGGTGATTTTGAGCTCAAAAAAATAAAGTCTCTCACTGTTTTCATTGTTTCTCCATCTATTTGCCATGAAGTGATGGGACTGATGCCATGATCTTAGATTGCTGAATGCTGAGTTTTAAGTCAACTTTTTCACTCTCCTCTTTCACTTTTATCAAGAGGCTCTTTAGTTATGCACTTTCTGCAATAAGGGTGGCGTCATCTACATATCTGAAGTTATTGATATTTCTCCTGGCAATCTTGATTCCAGCTTGTGCTTCATCCAGTCCAGCATTTCACATGATGTACTCTGCATATAAGTTAAATAAGCAGGGTGACAATATACAGCCTTGACGTACTCCTTTCCTGATTTGGAACCAGTCTGTTCCATCTCCAATTCTTACTGTTGTTTCTTGACCTGCATACAAATTTCTCAGGAGGCAGGTAAGGTGGTCTGGTATTCCCATCTCTTTCAGAATTTCCACAGTTTGTTGTGATCCACAGAGTCAAAGGCTTTGGCATAGTCAATAAAGCAGAAGTAAATATTTTTCTGGAACTCTCTTGCTTTTTTGATTGATCCAACGAATGTTGGTAATTTGATCTCAGTTTTTCTGCTTTTTCTAAATCCAGCTTGAACATCTGGAAGTTCACGGTTCATGTACTGTTGAAACCTGGCTTGGAGAATTTTGAGCATTAGTATGTGAGATGAGTGCAATTGTCAAGTAGTTTGAATATTCTTTGGCATTACCTTTCTTTGGGACTGGAATGAAAACTGACTTTTCCAGTCCTGTTTCCGCTACTGAGTTTTCCAAATGTGCTGGCATATTGGGTGCAGCACTTTCACATCATCATCTTGAAATATCCAACCTGGAATTCCATCACCTCTACTATCTTTGTTCATAGTGATGCTTTCTAAGGCCCACTTGACTTCACATTCCAGGATGTCTGTCTCTAGCTGAGTGATCACATCATCATGGTTATCTGGGTTGTGAAGATCTTTCTTGTACAGTTCTTGTGTGTATTCTTGCCATCTCTTCTTAATATCTTCTGCTTCTGTTAGATCCATACCATTTCTGTCCTTTATTGTGCCCAACTTTACATGAAATGTTCCCTTGGTATCTCTAATATTCTTTTTTCCTAGTATAAATGTATTTATTTTAATTGGAGGTTAATTACTTTACAATATTGTATTGGTTTTGTCTAATATTCTTGAAGATATCTCTAGTCCTTCCCATTCTATTGTTTTCCTCTATTTGTTTGCATTGATCACTAAGGAAGGCTTTCTTATCTCTCCCCACTATTCGTTGGAACTCTGCTTTCAAATGGGTATATATTTCTTTTTCTCCTTTGCCTTTAGCTTCTCTTCTTTTCACAGCAAAGAGATATTGTTTTACCCTTTATCAAGTAGATGAAGATCAAGTGAAGTGAAAGTCACTTAGTTGTGTCTGATTTTATGACTCCATGGAATATATAGTCCATGAAATTCTGCAGGCCAGAATACTAGAGTGGGTAGGTGTTCCCTTCTCCATGGGATCTTCCCAACCCAGGGATTGAACCCAGGTCTCCTGCATTCCAGTGCATTCTGTACCAGCTGAGCCATGAGGGAAGCCCAAGAATTTGGAGTGGGTAGCCTATCCCTGCTCCAGCACATCTTCCTGACCTAAGAATCGAACCGGGGTCTCCTCCATTGCAGGTGCCAAAATACATCATTATTATGATGTTTAAATGGATTATTTGAATTTATATAATATGAAAAATATGTTAAATTAAGACATACATTTGTATATAATAAATATATTTGCATGCAGAAATGTATTTTAATATTTTTTTATGGAAACACTCTTCCTTGTCTACAAAGCAAATTGCAAATTCCTTTTTGTTGCTCTTTTAATCCATCTAGTGAATAACAATCTTTCATATGTCTTTGTCATGGAAGTATTTTTATATTAAAGAAAATAAGCTAAAATACAAAATTATGTGCAGTTTTATATCAAGAAAAATAAAATTAGTTAACATATAAATTAGAATTCAAGACTCTCTACATCACCTATTTCTGTCTATTAAACATCATATCCTGAAGTCATTTGGGAATTCTTTGTCAATGTAATTTAAAGTGGGGCTTATCTATGTGAATCTTCTGAATGCCTCTTCTAATATTTAAAATATATTCATTTCATTAAATTTAATAGTAAGCAGATAGTATTTTACTAATATAGTTAGGTATATTGGTATTATAAGTTGAATTTTTGCATCCCCCACACCCACCAAAATCATATGGAAGTCCTAACTCCATGTTTCCCAAAATGCCATCTTATTTGGAAATTGAGGTGTAGATATAATCAGTTACCATGAAGCCATTCTATAGCAGGGAATGCCCCAACTCTAGCATGACTGGTGAGCTTATAGGAAGGCCATCTGAAGACAGAGACAAAGGAAGAACACTGTGCTACAAGGAAGATACAGATTGAAATTAAGTGTCTGCAAGACAGGGAACAGAGGACTGCTGGCAATCACTTGAATGTAGAACGATAAAAGACAGAATTCCTCTGCAGGATTCAGAGGGAGGTTATATAGGCCAGTATCTTGATTTTGGATTCATCAGTTCAATTCAGTCACTCAGTTGTGTCCAACACTTTGCGACCCCATGAACTGCAGCATGTCAGGCTTCCCTGTCCATCACCAACTCCTGGAGCCTGTTCAAACTCATGTCCATTGAGTCGGTTGATAACATCCAACCATCTCATGCTCTGCCATCCCCTTCTCCTCTTGTCTTCAATCTTTCCCAGCAACAGGGTCTTTTCCAGTGAGTCAGTTCTTTGCATCAAGTGGCCAAAGTATTGAAGTTTCAGCTTCAGCATCAGTCTTTCCAATGAATATTCAGGACTGATTTGCTTTAGGATTGACTGGTTTGATCTCCTAGGAGACCAAGGGACTCTCAAGAGTCTTCTCCAACACCACAGTTCAAAAGTATCAATTCTTTGGCATTCAGCTTATCTTTATCCTAGAGATAACAAATTTCTGTTGTGGTAAATTACCCAGGTTTTGTTGATGCTGTTGTTGTTATCAGTTCAGTTGAGTTCAGTCACTCAGTCATGTCTGACTCTTTGCGACCCTGTGAATCACAGCACACCAGGCCTCCCTGTCTATCACCAACTCCCGGAGTTTACTCAAACTCATGTCCATTGAGTTGGTGATGCCATCCAACCATCTCATCCTCTGTCATCCCCTTCTCCTCATGCCCCCAATCCCTCCCAGCATCAGAGTCTTTTCCAATTAGTCAATTCTTTGCATGTTGTAGCCAAAGTACAGGAGTTTCACCTTTAGCATCAGTCCTTCCAATGAACACCCAGGACCAATCTCCTTCAGAATGGACTGGTTGGATCTCCTTGCAGTCCAAGGGACTCTCAAGAATCTTCTCCAACACCGCAGTTCAAAAGCATCAATTTTTCGGTGCTCAACTTTCTTCACAGTCCAACTCTCACATCCATAAATGACCACTGGAAAAACCGTAGCCTTGACTAGATGGACCTTTGTTGGCAAAGTAATGTCTCTGCTTTTCAATATGCTATCTAGGTTGGTCATAAGTTTCCTTCCAAAGAGTAAGCGTCTTTTAATTTCATGGCTGCAATCACCATCTGTAGTGATTTTGGAGCCCCCAAAAATAAAGTCTGAGACTGTTTCCACTGTTTCCAATTCTTGAATCTAGATAAAGGCAATTACTTTCTTAATATAATATTTTATAAAATAATATATATTTGTAGTGAATAATAATTACAAAATAACTATCACTTGCCTATAATTTCATTGAGCAAGAACAAATAAGGTATAATGGACAGAATGCTCATGCAGAATCAAGAAACTGAGTCTATGTAACTTTCTCTATTTATTGATTGTAGAAGACCTTTTCTTCTCCCTGGGCTACGGTTTCTCCACTCACCAAATAACGACAATACCTCTATGTGTAGTTCTGAAATCAATTTGAATATTAAACAAGGTCATATTTGCCAAATTGGTTGAAAGTTAAAAGCATGTGCTAGCTTAAGGAAACATCTTTATATAGGCTACTAGTCTGCATAAGCATATTAGTGTTCAGATTTAATTATTCTTGCTTTGGGGCTAAATTCGTTAAATGAGTCAAAACAGATTCAGTACCATTTCTAATCATTTGTACTCCATTAATTGTGG
Organism: Capra hircus; assembly: GCF_001704415.2. NCBI lineage: Eukaryota > Metazoa > Chordata > Mammalia > Artiodactyla > Bovidae > Capra > Capra hircus. The sequence goes on from NC_030814.1 coordinate 24,524,975, forward strand.
ATCCTGCTGATTATTTATATTTCTTTATCTTTCTTCCACTAAGACATTTCTTTCATAAAATGTAAAGAAAAAGCCTCAAATCTTGCTATATATAGCTCAGAATTGTCTCCTTAACTCTGAACCTCAAAATGTGTATATCTCATAGATTTCTCAGAAAAACTTGTCAAAACTGAAATTTATAAACTTTTCTTTCAAATATTCTCTATCCCTCTTAGGTAAGAAAAAGCCTAACTATCCTCCTACCAGATTCTTACAAACATGACTTTCAACTCTGAACTCTGTTTTTGATTGTTACTCAAATCTATTTGATTCCCTAGTGGCTAGCACTGTGAATCCCCTCAATACTGCCCCAATCCACCTGCTTATCTTATCCTTCATGTCAGAATTTTAATTTTGAGCTCATCATATCTTAGCAATTTTTTCCTACAAACTCTAATAACATTTCTAATCCATCCTCCATTTTACCACCAGAGCTCTTTAAACTCCCAGTTTGGCTTTATTGACATTTCTTGTTTTTTTCAACTTTATCTCTGGTTTCAGGTTTAGACATGGGCAATTGCCTGTAGTATCCTCCTGCTTGCCCTGTGGCACTAATATAGCCTCTACATTTGTGTTTTCTGCAAGTCACTTATTTCCTGCAGTTAAAAAAAAAATAGCGGCCCTTTTGGGGATGCCTGTTAGGCTCATATGGGTACAACCAAAAAATTAAGATGATATTAATGCAAGCTGGGGGATCCTCAGTCAATGGGTGAGCAAGTACATAAACAGCTGATGATAAAAGATAAATTCACATTTAAACACACACACACACACACATATGTGTATGTGCAATAATTTCTCAGGTCAACCAGTAGGAGTAGAACATTCAGTGGTCATCTTTGTGATACTACAGCAATATTCCTCACAGTGATATTTTCCATTTTTAAAAAATCTATACACAGCATTCAGCAGATGCTCTTTTGGGGGATGACCCAAGCTCTCCACTTTTCTCTGTCTTCTAATGCCTAAAGTATGACTATAAATAAGGGTAATTTTAAAACATTATATATTTTTTATAATATATATTGTTTTATTTATTTATTTATTTCTTTTCTTGTACTGTTTTTATTTGGGCTGTCATGTTAACGTGTTAAAATAAATCAGGTAGCTTTCTCTTTTCTAAAATTCTTTTTCTTCAGTTTTCATTCTCCCTTTCTTCTTTCCTTTCTTCCTTTCCTCCTTCCTTCCTCCCTCCTTCCCTTTCTCTCTCCCTGTTTCTTTCTTTTGTTCAACATCCATTGCTCCTTAATCCTTTCTAGGATACACACACACACACATATGCACACACAAACACACACACTATTTACAGATTTTTCCAATGTTTCTTCTTTTCCTGATTATTAAGCTCCTTGAAATTGTTAGGCATGGATCTTTTTTACACATCCTGCTTGGTTTGTGACTCTCTCAATCTGACTATGTTTGTCATTCATTCTGGGAAATTTTCTATTATTTCTTTGCTTATTTTTTCTACCTCTAATCCTCAATTTTTCTTTATCTGAAACTCTTGTTTTGAGTATCAAAGTTTTGTTTTAGCATTTTAAAATAATTATATGTTCTATAAACCATTATTTTCCTGTTCTCACTGAATGCTTTATTATCTCAAAAATCTATATTCCTCATTTTGTTTCAGTAAATTCTGTTTAGAAACAAAAGTTTAGACAATCCATCACAAATCTCTCATAAGGCAATCAGAACAGTGTCTACAATAAAATAAAATAATAGCAATATAAGGAGCAATCATAAATGAATATTTCCCAAATTATCTTGCCACAAAAATGTTCCCTTTCTAAGGGAATATTTCAAATATTCCCTTTCTTTGGGAATATTTCTCTTTCCTTTTCTATAGTGAATTATTTGCCTATTGAAAAATTCAACTTATAGATGCAGAGTACAGTCTGGAAGGCAGATAACATTAGGAAGATGAATGACTATAATCTTTTTTCTCTCTACTTTAAATCATTTGAAAGCAAAATGTAGTGCATCAGTTTAGAGATATAAGCCAAAAATGACCTCTGAAATTTACTTTCTTGCATAGGAGAATTGCCTATGAAGTTAACTTACTAGTTTGGTTTAAAATCATAAGATAAAACTTAGAAAAGTGAGTTTTAGCATTGGCTTTTGGCATTTAAGTTATTTCCTTAATTCAAAGCCAACAACCCATTCAGCACATTAAACTAATTGGTTTTCCCCCAATGCACCTATATAATTCTTCTATATAGTTTCTCATTAACTTTAAAAATAGAAATCTGATTTGTAGATTAAATGAATTCAATTCTGATTTTAATATTATAATGTTTGTTGTATGGTACATACTGTATAAAAATAGCATATTTTTCTATATGCCTGGAAGTGTTTCTGTCTCTAACCAAAGATGCTTATAAGAATGGCATTGAAGTGTACACTCCAATGTATAATTAGTGGCACTAATATAGCCTCTACATTTGTGTTTTCTGCAAGTCACTTATTTCAGAATGATATGTTTTATTGTCTCATGTGAATAATTGAAAGACAACTTGTGAAAAAATAAAGAAAAATGGAACCAGGAAAATCATAAAGGAAAACAACTACAAGTCTAAAGCTACCCTATCTAAAATCTCCTTATTTTTATATTTCCTATTAAGTTGGCATAATAATTTTCTTTATTGTTTATATCTATTTGAATTGGAGTTTCCATTACATGCAGCCAAATCTGTTCTAAACACAAAGAGAAGTCTATGGTTTGACACATCTTATTAGATATTCTGATACATTTGTCTATTCATGACTCTTTATTATCTTAATCTAGTCTATATAAAATGTTTTCTATAATTTCTATATTTGTATAACTAAGAATTCAACTTCGGCTTGTGCAGCATTACTGGTTGGGGCAAAGACTTGGATTACTGTGATACTGAATGGCATGCCTCATAAACAAACAGAGATCATTCTTTCGTTTTTGAGATTGCACCCAAGTACTGCATTTCTAACTCTTTTGATGGCTATGAAAGTGCTGCATTCAATATGCCAGCAAATTTGGAAAACACAGCAGTGACCACAGGACTGAAAAAGTCAGCTTTCAATCCAATGCCAAAGAATGCTCAAACTACCACACAATTGCACTCATCTCACATGCTAGCAAACTAATGCTCAAAACTCTCCAAGCCAGGCTTCAGCAATATGTGAACCATGAATTTCCAGATGTTCAAGCTGGATTTAGAAAAGGCAGAGGAACCAGAGATCAAATTACCACCATCAGATAGAAAAAGCAAGAGAGTTCCAGAAAAGCATCTAATTCTTATTTATTGACTACACCAAAGCCTTTGACTGTGTGGATCGCAACCAACTGTGGAAAATCTTAAAGATGGGAATACCAGACCACTTTACCTGCCTCCTGAGAAATCTGTATGCAGGTCAAGAAACAACAGTAACAACTGGACATGGAACAACAGACTGGCTCCAAATAGGAAAAGGAGTACATCGAGGCTGTAAATTGCCACCCTGCTTATTTAACTTATATGCAAAGAACATCATGTGAAATACTGGACTGGATGAAGCACAAGCTGGAATCAAGATTGTTGGGAGAAATATCAATAACCTCAGATATGCAGATGACACCACCCTTATGACAGAAAGTGAAGAGGAACTAAAAAGCCTCTTGATGAAAGTGAAAGAGGAGAGTGAAAAAGTTGGCTTAAAACAACATTCAGCAAACTAAGATCACGGTATCCGGTTGCATCACTCCATGGCAAACAGATGGAGAAACAGTGGAAACAGTGAGAGACTTTATTATTTTGGGCTCCCAAATCTCTGCAGATGGTGACTGCAGACCTGAAATTAAAAGATACTTGCTCCTTGGAAGACAAGCTAGGACCAACCTAGACAGAATATTAAAAAGCAGAGAGATTACTTTGCTGACGAAAGTCCATCTAGTCAAAGCTATGGTTTTTCCAGTAGTCATGTATGGATGTGAGAGTTGGACCATAAAGAAAGCTGAGTTCTGAAGAATTGATGCTTTTGAACTGTGGTGTTGGAGAAGACTCTTGAGAGTCCCTTGAACTGCAAGGAGATCCAACCAGTCAATTCTAAAGGGAATCAATCTTGAATATTCATTGTAAGGACTGATGTTGCAGCTCCAATACTTTGGCTATCTGAAGTGAAGATCTGACTCATTTGAAAAGACCTTGATGCTGGGAAAGATTGAAGGCAGGAGGAGAAGGGGATGGGAGAGAATGAGATGGTTGGATGGCGTCACTGACTGGATGGAGATGAGTTTGAGCAAGCTCTGGGAGTTGATGATGGACAGGGAGGCCTGGCATGCTGTAGTTGTTGGGTTGCAAATAGTCGGAGATGACTGAAAAACTGAACTGAACTTAACTAAGAATTTGTCAACCTCAGCAAAACTTATGTTTGTATGAAATACAAATATCAATAATTGTCTATGTTTACACACACACACACACACACACACACACACATATTAGTCTCTGGACCTAACAACAGTGAAAAATGTCTAGATACAGTATCAAATGTCCCCTGGATGGAGGGAGAGTAAAGTCACCCTAGTTGTAAGCCAGTGAGCTGAGAATATACTGATTCTGCTATAGATAAGATTATAAATCTAATGCAATACCACTTATTGAGTTTTTACTATATGCCTCCTCTTAATCCAGAGGCTACTGTTACATAAGTAAAAAAGACATGGTCCCTGGCCTTTAGGATCTATCTATACAGACATACAGTTTTCATTTTATCTTCAAAATAACTCACTTTGGCCTTCTGCCAACCATTTAGAAACCTGAAACAATGCTGCTCTCTTCCTAACAATAAGAGAAAACTGGATAGTGTACATAGTTATATTTTTCTTGAAAACAGCAAAATCTAAGATCATAGAGAAAGCTAGCTTGAAGCACTAGGAAAGATGTGGCATGAGCACAGTTCACCTGTGGCAGTGTAGACAAAGCTTACACACAGGTAAGAAGAACCTCACTACAATTTTAACATAGCGCTAGTCTGAGTGAAGGCTGGCATGTAAACACAGAATGCTGGGAACAGCTGATACTTGCATGCTCAACTTCAGAACCTCCCTGGATGTGCATGAGCAATATCAGGGGCAGGATAAACAGCAGAGACATTCTTCCTTAGTAGTTCAGCTTGAAGAAGTGAAGCTGCCATAGCTACAAGGAAAGCACAGAACCACCCAGTCCATTCTTCCTCAAAGAGCTAAAGGCGGAAGCCACTAACAGATGAGTCAAGACAATTAAAATTCTTCTGTCACTGTGGAAAGAAAGAATAAACTCAGAAAGACTCATCCCTAAGAACCAAAGATGTACTACCTACTTAAAAATGAGGCTGAACCAGGGAAAGAGATAACACTTCTGGTCGCTTATGCTTAGGTGAAGGAAAGCAACAACAATGTATCTACTGGGGGATGGTAAAAAAAAATGCAGAGACCTTCTCTGATATGCAGGAACGTAGGGAAGGCCTAAAACTGAGGGTAGAACTAGAACATTGAGGAGAACCCACTGATAAACCAACTAAAAGCCTTAGTACAGGTAATACCTGGAGGAGGAAATGGCAACCCACTCCAATATCTTTGCCTGGAATCCCATGGGCAGAGGAGCCTAGTGGACTACAGTCCATGGGGTCACAAAGAGCCGGGCATGACTGAAAGACTGAGCACGCACAGACAATACTGTAAAGATTTGAAGCTGGTGGTGCAACAGAACTATCTATGTGAAAATAATACCCAAATTGTGCATAGTTCCTGACTACAGTGGCTGATCTCCCCCACTGAAGGCCTAGCAGAAAAAAAACCAGGCATGTCTGTTTCTAGTCACAATACTCTTTCCCTGAGTCTCTGTTGTTCTATACATTATGTATGACATGAAATTAAAAAATATGAGATATGCAAAGGAGTAAGATCATAAAAAATAAATAAGAAACAAAGTATTCAACAGAAGACTAAGAAGTTACTTAGATGTTGAAATTATAAATTAAGGAAAAAGCCCTCAAATTATTATGTTAATAGAAGAGGTGGATGACATGTATGAACACTTAGGGTATTTCAGCAAAGTGGAAAAACACAAGAATGAATCAAATACTAAAGTTAAATAGAGTTAAGTGAGAGAGATGAAGTATGATGCTGATGGACCAAACACAGCTAAGAAAAGAACTAATGAAATTTTAATTAGGTCAATAACGATTATGAAGAGGAACTCAAAGGCCTCTTGATGAAAGTGAAAGAGGAGAGGGAAAAAGTTGGCTTAAAGCTCAACATTCAGAAAACGAAGATCATGGCATCCGGTCCCATCACTTCATGGGAAATAGATGGGGAAACAGTGGAAACAGTGTCAGACTTCATTTTTTGGGGCTCCAAAATCACTGCAGATGGTGACTTCAGCCATGAAATTAAAAGACGCTTACTCCTTGGAAGAAAAGTTATGACCAACCTAGACCGCATATTAAAAAGCAGAGACGTTACTTTGCTGACTAAGGTCGATCTAGTCACGGCTATGGTTTTTCCTGTGGTCATGTATGGATGTGAGAGTTGGACTGTGAAGAAGGTTGAGCGCCGAAGAATGGATGCTTTTGAACTATGGTGTTGGAGAAGACTCTTGAGAGTCCCTTGGATTGCAAGGAGATCCAACCAGTCCATTCTGAAGGAGATTAGCCCTGGGATTTCTTTGGAAGTAATGATGCTAAAGCTGAAACTCCAGTACTTTGGCCACCTCATGCGAAGAGTTGACTCATTGGAAAAGACTCTGATGCTGAGAGGAATTGGGGGCAGGAGGAGAAGGGGATGACCGAGGATGAGATGGCTGGATGGCATCACGGACTCGATGGACATGAGTCTGAGTGAACTCTGTGAGATGGTGATGGACAGGGAGGCCTGTCGTGCTGCGATTCATGGGGTTGCAAAGAGTCGGACATGACTGAGCGACTGAAATGAACTGAACTGAACTGAGAGCAGAACATTGTGAGATGTAGAGTAATATAAAATGTGAACATAAGTTTAATTGGAATAAATAAATAAATAAAACCCCTGTTTCCTCAGGTGGAAACACCACAAGGGAAGCAAGTCTGCAGGGTGGACAGAAATCCGGCGATGTGGGGACAGTATAGACACAAGAGGACAAAAGAAAGATTTGAAAACTGGTGCAATGGAATGACCCAGAGAGATGATATGGGGAGGGTGGTGGGAGGGGTGTTCAGGGTTGGGAACTCATGTACACCTGTGGTGGATTCATGTCAATGTATGGCAAAACCAATACAGTATTGTAAAGTAAAAAAATAAAATTTAAATTAAAAAAAAGAAAACGTATGACTAAGGATTTCCATAAATATTGAACCCATATTAAACCTAAATTGCATGCTCAGAGAATTTCAAACAGTGAAAATCAAAACCAAAGAAACAGAAGAAAACAAAAGAAAACCATACATAGACACAACATACTCGAACTGATTAAAGTAGTAGTGAGATTTTAATTGAAAATATTTATTACAATACAGATATGAAGAGAAAAAAACATGAGGACCAACAGTTGAAAAATAGATACAGCAGATATAGAAGAACAAAGAAAATGCAACATACTACTTGGCAAAAACTATGAAAGACAGAAGACAACTGTTTGAAGGTTTTATTGTTTTTACTGTTGCTTTCTTTGAGATATATATATATATATATATATATTTTTTTTTTTTTTCCCCAGAGTTAGCTCCAGCACATCCGGCTGAAGTGTGGTTGGAGTTCCAACTTGGAACTCTTGAATGCTACTTTACAGCAGAGGTCCCCAGTTCCTGGGGCACAGACCAGTAGCAGTACTGGTCCCTGGCCTATTAGCAACCAGGCCATATAGCAGGAGTTGAGGGGCTGGCAAGCAAGTTAAGATTCATCTGTACTTACAGCCACTCCCCATCACCCCAGTTACTGCCTAGGCTCAGCCTCTTGTCAGATCAGCAGTGGCATAGTATTCTCATAGGAGTGCAAACCCTACTGTGAACTGTGTACATGAGGGATTGAGGTTGCGTGCTCCTTATGAGAATCATTCTGAAACCATTCCCCCACCCCTGATCAGTGGAAAAACTGTCTTTCACAAAACCAGTCCCTGGTACCAAAAAGGATGAGGACTGTTATCTTACAAGACATAGGGGACTTTAAGATGTAATTAAGGTTATTTATCATAATTTTAGGGAGATTATTTCAAATTATCCAAGCTGCTAATTCTATTACATGAATTCCTAAAAGCTAAGCCTTCTCCTGGCTGAGTACAGAAGAGGAAGTTAGAGACAGTCAAAGTATGAGAAAGACCCAAGGTACCTTTGCTGGTTTGAAAATGGAGGGGGCCGCATGAAAAACAGAACCAACTGAATTCTCCCAAACATCCTGGAAGTACTTGAAAACAGATTTTTTCAGAGCATCTATAAGCAATGCAGGCATGCTTATTTGACCTTGATTTCAGCCTTGAGAGATGATGCTAAGCAGAAAAATCAGTTGAGACACTCTGTGCCTGAAATTGTGACCTATGAAATCTGTTAGGAAAAAAGTTTGTTGCTGGTTAGTCAATAAATCATGTCCGACTCTTGTGACTCCATGGACTGTAGCCTGCCAGCCTCCTCTGTCCAAGGGATTCCCCAGGCAAGAGTACTATAGTGGGTTATCATTTCCTTCTCCAGGTAATCTTCCCAACCCAGGGACTGAATCTGCATCTCCTGCATTTACAGGTGCGTTCTTTACCCACTGAGCCACCAGGGAATCCACTCAGTTCAGTTCAGTCACTCAGTCGTGTACGACTCTTTGCAACCCCATGAATGGCAGCATGCCAAGCCTCCCTGTCCATCACCAACTCCTGGAGTTTACTCAAACTCACGTCCATCGAGTTGGTGATGCTATCCAGCCATCTCATCCTATGTCATCCCCTTCTCTTCCTGCCCCCAATCTCTCCCAGCATCAGAGTCTTTTCCAATGAGTCAACACTTAGCATGAGGTGGCCAAAGTACTGGAGTTTCAGCTTCAACATTAGTCCTTCCAATGAACACCTAGGACTGATCTCCTTTAGGATGGACTGGTTGGATCTCCTTGCAGTCCAAGGGACTCTCAAGAGTCTTCTCCAACACCACAGTTCAAAAGCATCAATTCTTCGGTGCTCAGCTTTCTTCACAGTCCAACTCTCACATCCATACATGACCACTGGAAAAACCATAGCCTTGACTAGACAGACCTTTGTTGGCAAAGTAATGTCTCTGCTTTTTAATATGTTCTCTTAGCAAAACTCTATTAGCTTTTTTCCTGCTTCATTCTGTATTTCAAGGCCATATTTGCCTGTTACCCCAGGTGTTTCTTGACTTCCTACTTTTGCATTCCAAGCCCCTATAATGAAAAGGACATCTTTTTTGGGTGTTAGTTCTGAAAGGTCTTGTAGGTCTTCATAGAACCATTCAACTTCAGCTTCTTCAGCATTACTGGTTGGGGCATAGGCTTGGATTACTGTGATATTGAATGGTTTGCCTTGGAAGTGAACAGAGATCATTCTGTCGTTTTTGAGATTGCATCCAAGTACTGCATTTTGGACTCTTTTGTTGACCATGATGACTACTCCATTTCTTCTAAGGGATTCCTGCCTACAGTAGTAGATATAATGGTCATCTGAGTTAAATTCACCCATTCCAGTCCATTTTAGTTCACTGATTCCTACAATGTCGACATTCACTCTTGCCATCTCCTGTTTGACCACTTCCAATTTGCCTTGATTCATGGACCTAACATTCCAGGCTCCTATGCAATATTGCTCTTTACAGCATCAGACCTTGCTTCTATCACCAGTCACATCCAGAACTGGGTATTATTTTTGCTTTGGCTCCATCACTTCATTCTTCCTGGAGTTATTTCTCCACTGATCTCCAGTAGCATATTGGGCACCTACCGCCCTGGGGAGTTCCTCTTTCAGTATCCTATCATTTTGCGTTTTCATACTGTTCATGGGGTCCTCAAGGCAAGAATACTGAAGTGTTTTGCCATTCCCTTCTCCAGTGGACCACATTCTGTCAGACCTCTCCACCATTACCCGCCCATCTTGGGTGGCCACACATGGCATGGCTTAGTTTCATTGAATTAGACAAGGCTGTGAAGGACCACGCAGAAGCATGGGAATCCACTAGGTTAAAAAAAAAAATAGGTGTTGTCTAAAGCTCCTAAATTCATGATACTTTGCTATAGAAGCAATGAAATATCAACATATCACATAGTTGCCCTAAAGAAATAAAAATATTTTACACAAAAACTTGCATGCAAATGTTTATTCCAGCTTTATTTATAACAACTCCAAACTGAAAATGACCTAAACATCCTTTAGCTAATAAATGGATGACAAGCAATATTTCACTTGTATACCAAAGACACTTAAAATTTCATATCAATATTCAACACTAGAAATCAGTCTAATATCACTTGGTTCTCGTTAATAGATCACAATGGCATAAATTCTAATAAAATTATAATTAAAATATAAGATTATAAATTATTATCTCATCTTATCCTCTCCTTTTATGTAGTCTTTCATCATAGAAATGAATATATTTTGAGGGGCCTTATTTCCATTTTCTAAATTCATATACATTTCTATCTAGGATCATATACAGCTGCTGCTGCTGCTGCTGCTAAGTCGCTTCAGTCGTGTCCGACTCTGTGCGACCCCATAGACTGTTAGATGGGTATAAATTGATTATTAGATGATTTATTAGATTTATTAGATGATTTATTATTAGATTATTTATTTTAGTATCTTTTCAGGGCTTGGGTTGATTTTTCTATGATTACCAGTGCTATTTCTTTTCTCTCTCTCTCTCTTTTTTTTTTTTTTTTTAGAGTTTACATGTATTATGGTCTCTGGACCATTTTTCAGATTTTTTTAAAATGTTTTTCCCCAAAATAGTATGACTTCACAAAGATAACTTTTGAAAAAATAACTCAACAAATCCAATATCCTTTCATTTCAAAAATTCTCAGAAAATTAGGAATAGAAGGGAATTTCCTCACATGAAAAAGGGCATTTATCAAAAATCCACAGCTAACATCATATTCAATGATGTTAGATTCAAAAATGTATTCCTAATATCAGAAGCAAAACAAGGATGCTGATTTTCAAAATTTTACTAGGTCTAGCTGGAGCAATTAGGCAATAAAAAGAAATAACAGACATCCAAATTAGAAAGGAAGCAGCAAAATTCTCTCTGGTTGAAGATGACATGATTCTATATATAGAAAACCACAAAGAATAAATATATACACATACATATACACATATTCACACAAACTCTGGAGCTAATTCAGCAAAGGTGCAAGTTATAAGATCAAAACAAAAATTTCATTTGTATTGTATATTACCTGAAAAGGAATTAATAACCTGAAAAGAAAATTAAAAAAATAATTTCATTTATAATAGCATCCAAAAGAATACAATACTTTGGAGTAAATTTACTCTTTTAAGGGAAAGAGTTATATACTGAAACATAAGCTACTGGCAAAAGAAATTAAAGGCCTAAATAAATGAAAAAATATCCTGTGTTTATAGATTGTAAAAGACAATGTTGTTAAGATGTCAGTACTATCCAAAGTGATGTACAGATTCAATGTAATTCCTATCATAATACCAATAGTGGTTTTTTTTTTTCACAAAATGGAAAATCCAAACCTAGAATTCATATGCAATTGAAAAGGACTTGAATGATTAAAAAAAAAATCTTGCCAAAGAAGAATGAATTTGAAGATGTTAAATTTTCAAAAGTTACTACAAAACTTACTAATGAAAGAAATGTGGTCTTACCATAATGATAAACATAGAATAATCAAGTAGAATATGAGTCCAGAAATAAACACATACCTCTGTGCTGTGCTGTTCTTAGTTGCTAAGTTGTGTCCTACTTTTTGCAACCCCATGGGCTATGGTCCATCAGGCACCTCTATCCAAGTGGATTCTCCAGGCAAGAATACTGGGGTGGGTTGCCATGTTCTCCTCTTGGGCATCTTCCCAATCCAGGGATCGAACCCAGGTCTCCTGCATTACAGGTGGATTCTATACCATCTGAGCCACCAGAGAAACCCATATCTCTATGGTCAATTAATTTTCAAAAACTAAGACCTCTCAATAGAGCAAAGAATAATCTTTTTTTTTTATCAAATGATACTTGGATCAATAGATTTCCACTTGCAAAAAAAAAAAAAGACGCTGGAGTCACATCTCACACTATATACAGATATTAACACAGATATTAACATGAAATGGATCAATAACATAAATATAAGTGCTAAAATCTTAAGAGTTTTAGAAGAAAGCACATGGGTAAAACTTCATATCTCTCGATTTGGCAATATTATTCAGTTATAAAATGAAATAAGGTACTGATACATGAAACTACACGGAATAACCCACAAAACATTATGGTAAGTGAAAGAAGCCAAACAAAAATGACCATATACAAAATGCCTGAAATAGATGAAATTAATAGGAACAGAATGCAGATTGGTGGTTTGCAGGACCCAGCAAGGATGGAAAGGGAGAAACTGCTTAATAGGTAAGGGGCTTGGTCTGGAGTGATTGAAATATTTGGAACTAGATACAAATGTTGGTTACACAGTATTGTGAACATATTAACTACTACTAAATTATTCACTTTAAAATGGTTTACTTTATGTTATGTGAATTTCACCTCAATAAATTATTTAAAAAATAACAGCTGCTAACTGCAGATGCTCATCTTCCCAAGATGCTTGTCACTGGGCAAAACTGGCTTGCATACCTAAACATTTATAAATTATGCTGTACTCATGAAGGTTAAGAAACTGAAACAGTGACTGAGTTCTCCTTGTTTATATACCCTGTGCACAGTACACAAGAGTGGTTTCATTTTTTCCTTCTTTGATTGAGGGGTGGTAAGAGAAGGGGGCTGGTAATATGCTTAAGCAAAGTCTAGCTAGGAAGAAGATCATGTCTCAGGTCTTGGTGTCTACAGAAAGGGTAATTATATAACCAAGATTTTATTATAATTTCATAATGTTTTTCTCTTACATACTTCTTACAACTCCAGTTTCCTTTTTCAAAATGCTTGACTTTTCCCTTAAGTAAATAATCATATTTCTTTGGACTCATTTTTTAGTGTTTGATGTTAAATCAGCTTGTCCTCGTTGATAAGATAATAATCAAGAATACTGACTGTTCCTAGTTTGCTTCTTTAATGAAATAAATATTATAAATGTCACAGCATACTGGGAGAACCTTAAATATCATGCCATGCTAGTGATTGGCTTTCTGTTTATCCCCCAAACCAACATCTTGTGACATAAAACAGATTTGATAAACTGATTGAACAAAACATGATCTGCTTTCTCTACCCCATCTAGAAGTGCCAGTTACAGTTCCTACCATACTACCATTTCTTACTGGTTCTTCCCTACTAACTCTAATACTCTCTATCAGATTCCCTGGGATTGCTCATTTTAAGTGTCTGTCACAATATGCAATAGGATAACACCACTTCTCTTTTCCACACTTACCTCTTTCAAATAATCTATGCTGGCTTAGGCCTTATTTTCTTATTAGAGTGCCTATTCCATTAGGTTTTGACTGTGATTTAGTCACTATTAAAATCTAAAATTAACATTCATGGTTTCTGTTGACATACGTACTATCAATCATTAATTCTTCTGCAAGGAAACAGGGATAGGAAAGACATTTAGGCAAAGGAAAAGCAGAGAAATTAAACCTTGAGAATATTCCCTGATATTTGAATTGCTAGGGAAATTATTTCTGTTCCATGTCTGTGATTTCAAATGTCTTCTTTGAGCCATTTGTAGACTTTAGATGTATTTTATGAGAATTTATTGACACTCAGATGCACTGCCCCATCCTCACTCTGCTTTTCTCTTGACCTATTGCTTTTGGCATTTCATTTTCTTTTGGAGATTACTATATATGATATTATAGCCACTTCATGTTGAGTTTATTGACAGGGGTGGTCAGATTTCTTTGATTGTGTGGTTATGCACATGTTTAACCTCTATGTACTTGCCAAGTTATTTATTCTACAGAGTGTGCATTGCTTGATATACTAAGAAAATGACAAGCTGATGCTTGTAAAGACTAACTATTCCTCTGCATTTGTTCTTTATATTAAAGCATATTGACACTTTTAAAATGTCAAGTTATTTTTTTTAATCTTGACATAATTTCAAGGGATAAAGTGTTCAAGAAAATCAATCTTGTTAATATTCCACATATTCTGAGACTGTTGTGAAATATTTCTTGTATTAAACAGGTTTGCTGTGTCTAATTCAGTGACAATGAGGGTCTAGTGCATTACCGATTGCCTTTTATTTTTACTTTGATCAAAACAGTCAAAATTATTATTAAAATTTAAAAATATTTTTTTGATAATGTTGACATTACTTCCTTTATTTTAAAAATACACTAATTAGGTGAAGAGGGAACTTTATAGTAGAATTTTAACATAGTACACGTGGAACTCGGCACTATTATAAAGCCATATATATCTTATATAAAAACAATTATACAACTGAAACGTAGGTTCATACTTTCAAAGTTAATAATCTTACAAAAGAAACATATCAATAATATATTTATGACCAAAATACTCTATTTCTAACTTTACAGTCTTGGGGAATAATCAATGTCATTGTTATTTTCAAGTAACAAATGAAGTAATTCAGTTCAAGGATGTTTAAAAAGTTTAGGATCACAGTACAAATTAGAGGCAGACTCCTATCTGGGGTCTTGAACAAATTTCATGAATTTAGCTATCATTCATTGAATTCAGGGATTCTGATCTTATATTGATCTCTATTCTTAAATAGCTTTGTGTCAACTGGTAGTGATTCAGTATGATTGTTGTGACAAAGCAGTTATATGGAGGGGATAGTTAAGGAGAATTGTGGATAGATAACACTGCTATATCCTTTAGAAGTTATACAAAACCTACTGAATCACTTTGCCTTCCTGGAATCATTTATAGTCCTCAAATTAGGTTTGCATTTTATTTTCATCTTGATTATTATCCATAGGATGGGGAGTCATTTACCATTTTTCCTATCAAAATGGTGAATTTGCACATATTTTACAATCAACATATTAATGGTTTTGGAAAGTATTTTTGACTTGAAAACTTTAAAAATTGCTTGCTTGAAAATGTTTATTCACTCATAAATAAAAGAACACTATTATACTCTTATTTCTTCAAGATCTGACAAAACTCTTTAGAAACATGGTTTCACACTAGCTGTGAAAATTTTGGTTACAGTTTGATCTATGGCCAATGGTTAGAGAGTAAGACCAATATATAACTAGAGACAAAGGAAAGGGTGTGCTCCTGGGATAAAGTCCAAACTTTGGCCATTATCAGCATGACCATGTAGATCTTAATAATTACCAGAAAGTATAGGCATACATGACATGTTAGAAAACCAAATGGAACTACTCAATATTTCTGTAGTTAAATGAAAATTTTTACTATAATTCTTTTGTTAGCTAGGGATGTTTTCAAGTTCAGTTAATAAAAAACCAGAATTTTCAACTATATATCATATTTCAGATATTTAAGAAATATTCTGTATATTACTTTTCTAAAATAACATGAGCTTCAGGTAAGTACTGCTTTTCAATAAAGTATTTCACATAAATATTTTATTATCAACTTACTATTCAAATTATTTTCCCCAAACACATACAAAAGACATACAATAGTGTTCTATCTTCTCAAATACACAAGTGGAAAGGATTCAAAAAAATCTGTATTTTACATTTACTATTTCCTTGGACATAAAGTTTTAAAGATACCAAAGATTGTAGAAATAAGAGAATTGTGCTATGATGTAAAGTTTTTAGAGATATTCTTAGCCTTACCTATAGTATAAATAACATGTTTTTTCTTTACAGCTGGTAACACATGAGGTTAATAGCTTACTACATGAAGATCTGTGAAAATTTTAATTCAAATACATTTGCAAAACATGTAATATTTGTCATGTACTCCAGGGTATTCTACTTAAAATAAATTGTGATCAATCTTTTCTTAAAAGACTTTTTCTATGTTCAATTAAGTAAGATCTTAGACTAAAAATTTGAATTTATGGACTACCAAATTCATTAAATATTTTTTCCCAATCAGAACCATTCTATTCCTACTTTTTCTTATGTATTTGCTCTGTTTAATTTATATTTGATTTTATGATTGTATGTCTGAGTGTTTATATGTTTATGTACCTCCCTTTATAATAATTTATTAATAAGTTTTTGATGAAGGTAATAAAGGAAACCATTTACTGTCCTCTTACCACGGGCACATTAATGTCAGTAAAACCTGTGAGGTAGATAATGTTTTCCCCATTTTGCAATGGAAGCATAAATTTAAGGAGATGAGCACTTTGCGGATAGTCATGTGTACTATAAGGTGTAAACTCTGTCTGAATGAGTGATTTAGCTCGTAATCTAAACAGTGTACAGTTGTTTCATGCTTGTCGAGCTTATTGAAGACAACTAATGCTGCTAGACCAGCCGTTGTTATTTGTCTGCCTACCTACCTTCTTTCCCTTCCTCCTTTCCTTTCTTTCATTTCTCTCCTTACTTTCTTTCTCTGACTTGATTCACTTTATTTATCTATTGGAGTATAGTCGACTTTCAATATTATGTTAATTTCTGATGTACTACATAATGATTTGATATTTTATGTTAATCTGTACCCCAGAAACTAATGTAATACAGTTAACCACAATATTCTCTACTGATAATATTCTTTGTGCTATACATCTATGTAAACATTTGTTATTTTATAATTGGTTCTTATTATGTTTTCATGATGTCCTCAGCAATAACCATTAGGAAACTTTGGACAAAAGATTTATTATTCACAGATCTTGGAGCATGACTGGAACCCCGCAGTGAAGTTTTTGGAGACAGAGAGAGAGAAAGCAAGCTATGGAGGGCCTGAGATTCTGCTTTCATTGGGGTCCATGGTGGGACCCTAGAGTTTCATAGACTCTCTATTTATTGATGAATTTAAAACGTAAGAGCAGAATTTAAATATAGGAAGAGAAAAAAAAAAGTAGCCAAAATGGTCAGTTATTGAAATCAAACAAGATCTCTAAAATAAAGAAGGCTGGTTAGGGGTTGGGGCCTGGGCAACTTGACTCTATCTAGTCCTATGGCTGGCAATGTGTTTGTTCAAGATAGCCATCTTTGAAGTGGATGCCTCATCAATTACAAGCTTAAATCAGGCGCTTACAAAACAAAAAAAAGAAAAACTGTCAGGGCTTACACAATAATTCTTAAGTATTTCTGAGCACTTACAAAAATGGGACTTATTTTCAGGACAGTTTTGGATTACAGAAAATTTTGAGAAAACAGCATGATGAGTTCCAATATACCTTATACCCAGTTTCCCTTGTTAACATCTTAGTAAGGTACAATTTTAACACTTAATGAACCAATATTGTACATTATTATTAACTAAATTACATACTTCAAATTTCCATAGCTTTTTCTTATTTTTTTTTTTCTATTCCAGGATCCCATACAGTATACTACATTACATTTACTTATGTCTCCTTAGGCTCTTCACTCTGATTGTTTTGCAGACCCTTCTTATTTCTGACGAATAAAGTATTTTGTAGGATGCCTTTTTATCAGGATTTTTCTGATGTGTTTTTCATGATTAGAATAAGGAAATGGCTTTTGCAAGGAAGACCACAGAGCAGAGGGTAATTTTCATCACATCATATCAAGATTATGTAATATCAATTTATCACTAACATTGATCTTCCAGCTGAGGTATTATTTGTTAGGTTTCTTAACTGTAAAGTTAGTCTTGTTCCCCAATCCTCCTGTCTCTACTTCATATTCTACTCTTTGAAAGGAAGTTACTCTTACTTAAGTACACCATACTTCAAGAATAGTGAGCTATTCCTCCCCGCTTTGAGGGTAGAGTATTTACATAAATTACTTGAAATTCTTCTGCAAGGGAGATGCATCTTTTTTCCCAATTTATTAATTCAATCACTTATGTCAGTATGAACACAAAGACGTTCATTTTATACTTTGGGTTGTAATTTATGTATTTTCTATAATTATATATATTTTGTTGTTCAAAGTATTGCAATATTTGCCATTTAGGAGCTATTTCAGCTTGGTCCTATGTCCCTTTGGTTTAACCCCATCAGTGTAAACTATTTAAGTATTTCCATAATTTGTTACTATAAGAAGCTCCAGTCTCATGTATATTTCCTTCCCTGGTCCTATAGCCTGCCTTTTCTCTAAGACATTGGGCTCCTTTTATTGGAGAATGGTATTAATTCTGGATGCTCTTTATACTGGGGAGTCCTACTTTTAGACCTGTTCAGTTCATAGAGCAAGGTGATATATCTGTTCATACAAACTCATGTATTTATATATTTCTATAAACTATACAGATAAACATATATGCTTATAATAAGCTAAACATGTTGCTGTTTAGTCACTAAGTCATGTCTTCCTCTTTGTGATACCATGAATTACAGCATGCCAGGCTTCTCTGTCCTTCACTATCTCCTACAGTTTGCTCAAACTCATGTCCATTGAGTCAGTGATGCCATCCAACCATTCCATCCTCTGTCACCCCCTTCTCCTCTTGCCCTCAGTCTTTCCCAGCATCAGGGTCTTTTCCAATAAATTGGTTCTTTGCATCAGGTGGCCAAAGTTTTGGAGATACAGCTTTAGCACCAATCCTTCCAATGAATATTCAGGGTCGGTTTCCTTTAGGGTTTACTGGTTTGATCTCCTTGCTATACAAGGGACTCTCAAGAGTCTTCTCCAGCACCACAGTTCAAAAACATCAGTTCTTTGGTGCTCAGCCTTCTTTGCCCCAACTCTTACATCAAACATTAGTTTATATGATATCTCCAATTCTAGTTTATTACTACATGGATTGCTTAAGAGTTATCCCCTTATTTGTAACCTCCATTCCAATGGTGAGAAATATTTCCACTATCCACCATCCATATATTAAATTGCTCATTTCCTACAAGTAAAATAGTTTTAGAATTATCAACCCATACCCCCATGTGAAAGAGTTTATCCCCTGGAGTACAGTACAGTGCTTATGCAATTTCTTTTGTCATTCATCTTGCTGAGTCTGCTCATTTGCAAAGTTATCATTCTTGCCCTTCAGTGGGATTGTCTTAATCATTGGTAGTAGAGTTCAATATTTTTAACATTTTACATTCCATTCTGGGATCCTCTGCCTCCTAAAGGTTTCTGTTTGCTTGCTTTGCATATATTATGGTTCACTATTTGTGCTCCAAATTCGACAGATTTGGAAAAATACATAGGTGCATATAGTCAATATTGCAGCATAATATAGAATATATTCACTGCCTTAAAAAACACCTTGTGCTTTACTTAATCTACCTTTCTCCTTTTGAAATCTTGGAAACCACTGATCTGTTCATCATTTTATATTTTGAGTTTTTTCAAAATATATATGGATAGAATCATACACTATGTAGTATTTTCATGCTGGCTTTTATAACACTAATAATTTATGCGTGTATTACATGTCTTGATAGTTCATTTCTTTTTATTGTTGAATAGTAGTCCACATTATTAGATATGAAATTGTTTATTCATTTACTTACTAAATGTATCCTGGTAACTTTCAATATTTTGTGATTATGAATAAATCTATGGATCTTTTCTCATTTTTTTTTTTTTTGGACAAAAATATCCAAATTATTTGGGTGAAAACCTAGGACCATGGGGCTTCCTAGGCAGCTCAGTGGTAAAGAATCCACCTGCAGTGAAGAACACATGGGTTTGATCCCTGGGTTGGGAAGATCCTCTAGAGAAGGAAATGGAAACCCACTCCAGTATTCTTGCCTGGGAAATTCCATGGACAGAGGAGCCTGGTGTGCCACAGTCTGTAGGCTCATAAAAGAGCTGGACACAACTTAGTGACTAAACAAGAATGACAACTAGGAAAATGACCACTACATTTTGTGTGAAGACTATATTTACCTTTGCTAGAAGCTGTTTTCCAAAGTGGCGGCAGCGTTTTGCAGTCTCACCACAATAAATTGAGTGCTTGTGGAGTTTTGCAGTTTCAGAAGAAATTATTTGAAGTTTTTTTGGATGTCAGCTTTATATTTGTTTTCGCAGTCTTAAAAATATGCATATGACAGAAGAATGTAGTACATTTACATCTTTATGATTACTGCTCTGTTTTATGCCATCTTATTTATATGGCATATTCTTTTGGTGGTTAGCACTGAAATTTTAAAATGCATATCTAATAAAGTCTAGTACTAATAATTATATCTTTATCTAATTCTCTGTTTTCCTGCATTTGTTTTCCATCTACTATCGTTCCATTTTGAAATTCTATAAACTAGAAAGTTTGATTAGCTTTAGATATATGTTATTATTTTCTTTACTCTGTAGTTTTTACATTTCATAATTTCCTTCTGTGATCACTTTTCTTTATTTCAAGATCCATGACATTTTGAACTTTCTTTGGTGGGGCTTATTAATTTCAAATTTTCTTAGATTTTGGCATGTCTGCAAATAGGAAAAGAAGTACGTCAAGGCTGTATATTGTCACCCTGCTTATTTAACTTATATGAAGAGTACATCTTGAGAAATGCTGGGCTGGAGGAAGCACAGGCTGGAATCAAGATTGCCGGAAGAAATATCAATAACCTCATATATGCAGATGACATCACCCTTATGGCAGAAAGTGAAGAGGAACTAAAAAGCCTCTTGATGAAAGTGAAAGAGGAGAGTGAAAAAGTTGGCTTAAAGCTCAACATTCAGGAAACTAAGATCATGGCATCTGGTCCCATCATTTCATGGCAAATAGATGGGGAAACAGTGGAAACAGTGGCTGACTTTATTTTTTGGGCTCCAAAATCACTGCAGATGGTGACTGCAGCCATGAAATTAAAAGACACTTGCTCCTTGGAAGGAAAGTTATGACCAACCTAGACAGCATATTCAAAAGCAGAGACATTACTTTGTCAACAAAGGTCCATCTAGTCAAGGCTATGGTTTTTCCAGTGGTCATGTATGGATGTGACAGTTGGACTATAAAGAAAGCTGAGTGCAGAAGAATTGATGCTTTTGAACTGTGGTGTTGGAGAAGACTCTTGAGAGTCCCTTGGACTGTAAGGAGATCCAACCAGTCCATCCTAAAGGAGATCAGTCCTGGGTGTTCATTGGAAGGACTGATGCTGAAGCTGAAACTCCAATACTTGGCCACGTCATGTGAAGAGTTGACTCATTGGAAAAGATCCTGATGCTGGGAGGGATTGGGGGCATGAGGAGAAGGGGATGACAGAGAATGAGATGCCTGGATGGAATCACCTACACAATGGACATGGGTTTTGGTGGACTCTGGGAGTTGGTGATGGACAGAGAGGCCTGGCATGCTGAGGTTCATGGGGTTGCAAAGAGTTAGACACAACTGAGTGACTAGTCTAGTCAAGGCTATGGTTTTTCCTGTGGTCATGTATGGATGTGAGATTTGGACTATGAAGAAAGCTGAGTGACAAAGAATTGTTGCTTTTGAACTATGGTGTTGGAAAAGACTCTTGAGAGTCCCTTGGACTGGCAAGGAGATCCAACCAGTCCATTCTGAAGGAGATCAGTCCTGGGTGTTCTTTGGAAGGAATGATGCTGGCGCTGAAGCTCCAGTACTTTGGCCACCTCATACAAAGAGTTGACTCATTGGAAAAGATTCTGATGTTGGGAGGGATTGGGGACAGGAGGAGAAGGGGATGACAGAGGATGAGATGGCTGGATGGCATCACTGACTCAATGGACGTGAGTTTGAGTGAACTCCGGGAGTTGGTGATGGACAGGGAGGCCTAGTGTGCTGCAATTCATGAGGTCGCAAAGAGTTGGACACGAATGAGCGACTGAACTGAACTGAACTGAACTGAACTGAAAATGTCTTTATTTTGGCTTTAACCTTGAAATCAACTTTTCTGGCTATACAATTCTTAGTTGGCAGTTAATTTTTTCTCAGCACACTCACAAGTTGTTACTCTTTTCCTTAATCTGAAGATTGGTGTTTTATATACTTCCTGCAAATTATCAATTACTCTTTTTAATATGGCATATACCTTTCTTCACTATTTTCTTTTGGAACTTCATTTATCATATGCCTGACTCTCTCAATGTATTTTTCCTACCTTTGTTTCATGTATTCTTTCTCTCCATATTTATGTTAAGATTTTCATGTGTTTGTTAGCCATCCATATGTCTTCTTTGGAAAAATGTCTGTTTAATTCTTTGGCCCATTTTTTGATTGAGTCGTTTATTTTTCTGGAATTGAGCTGCATAAGTTGCTTGTATATTTTTGAGATTAGTTGTTTGTCAGTTGCTTCATTTGCTGTTATTTTCTCCCATTCAGAAGGCTGTCTTTTCACCTTGCTTATAGTTTCCTTTGTTGTGAATAAGATTTTAATTTTAATTAGATCCCATTTGTTTATTTTTTCTTTTATTTCCAGTATTCTGGGAGGTGGATCATAGAGGATCCTGCTGTGATTTATGTCGGAGAGTGTTTTTCCTATGTTCTCCTCTATGTTCTCCTCCTCTAGGAGTTTTATAGTTTCTGGTCTTTTGTTTAGATCTTTAATCCATTTTGAGTTTATTTTTGTGCATGGTATTAGAAAGTGATCTACTTTCACTCTTTTACAAGTGTTTGACCAGTTTTCCCATCACCACTTGTTAAAGAGATTGTCTTTACTCCATTGCATACTCTTGCCTCCTTTGTCGAAGATAAGGTGTCCATAGGTGTGTGGACTTATCTCTGAGCTTTCTATTTTGTTCCATTGATCTATATTTCTGTCTTTGTGCCAGTACCATACTGTCTTGATGACTGTGGCTTTGTAGTAGAGCCTGAAGTTAGGCAAGTTGATTCCTCCAGTTCCATTCTTCTTTCTCAAGATTGCTTTGGCTATTAGAGATTTTTTGTATTTCCATACAAATCTTGAAATTATTTGTTTTAGTTCTGTGAAAAATACCGCTGGTAGCTTGATAGGGATTGCATTGAATCTGTATGGATGGCTAACAAACACATGAAAAGATGCACAACATCACTCATTATCAGAGAAATGCAAATCAAGACCACAATGAGGTACCATTTCACACCAGTCAGAGTGGCTGTGATCCAAAAGTCTGTAAGCAATAAATGCTGGAGAGGGTGTGCAGAAAATGGAACCCTCTTACACTGTTGGTGGGTGAAGGGTTAATGCAGCCACAATAGGGTAGCGGAGATGTGCCTGCAAACAGGTCTCTCTCCTCGGGCTGAACGTGCTTGCAAATGAGGCATTCTGCCAAGGAGTCTGGACACAGCCTTGAGTTTAATGGTCCCTTGCAAACGAGGGAACATTCCTTTCTTGTGATAAGAAGAAAGAAAGGGCTCTGGACAGACTCTGCAGTAGACAGGGATTTCACTCCCTTGCTGTACGATAACATGTATGCACCTGCGCTGTACTGAAAAGGCTTATTCATGCAGTCTGGAATTCTGCCTAGGGGGCTTTATAAAAATAAACCACAATTAGTTTTGCTCAGTTTTTTTCCTCTGGCCAGAGTGGTGTATTGTCTGTCTCTTGTGTGTCTCGTGTGTTTTGTCTTTGTGTCATTTCGTTTGCAACAGTGGGAAAGCAAACTAGTACAGCCACTATGGAGATAGTGCAAATAGAACTGCCTTATGACCCAGCAATCCCACTGCTGGGCATGTACATCGAGGAAACCAGAATTGAAAGAGACACATGCACCCCAGTGTTCATTGCAGCACTGTTTATAATAGCCAGGAGGAAACAACCTAGATGTCCATCAGCAGATGAATGGATAAGAAAGCTGTGGTACATATACACAATGGAATATTACTCAGACATGAAAAAGAATAAATTTGAATCAGTTCTAATGAGGTGGATGAAACTGGAGCCGATTATACAGAGTGAAGTAAGCCAGAAAGAAAAGCATCAATACAGTATACTAACACATATATATGGAATTTAGAAAGATGGTAATGATAACCCTGTATGTGAGAGAGCAAAAGAGACGCAGATGTATAGAATGGACTTTTGGACTCTGAGGGAGAGGGAGAGGGTGGGATGATTTGGGAGAATGGCATTGAAACATGTATACTATCATGTAAGAAACGAATTGCCAGTCTATGTTCGATACAGGATACATGATGCTTGGGGCTGGTGCACGGGGATGATCCAGAGAGATGATATGGGGTGGGGTGGGAGGGGTGTTCAGGATTGCGGGGAAAAAAAAAAAAGATTTTCAAAACCTTCCTTGCTAATATTCACATTCAAATTTGAATTCTCTCTTTATATCTGGTCTGTTCTATAAATACTCTTTAAAATAATATAAATAATTTTGATATTTTCATTGTGATGTTTGACTCTTTTCCAAATAACATTAAAAATATATCTCTTAAAAGAAAGGGGACATAAATTTTTTTTTACAGTTACTGTTTTATTTTCCTTTCTGCTATATTTGTGTATATTTTTAGCTGTCCATTTTTGCCCCATCTTCTGTTTTTCATAATGTCTTTTCTGACTCACCCACATTGCCTGGACAACCACACTGATTTATACTAGATTTATTATTTCTTTATGACATGGCTGATATGGTAATTGCAAAAATTTCTTGGTCTCTGTCAAAGTTGAGACTTAGAAGTATGAAGCCTTCAAGGACTGTATTTCAATAGTTATGTTCTTTTTTATTTCCTATTTGCCATTGTATAAACTCATAAAAATGGATGTAAATACTACATATATGCTTATAATCAATTGTCTTAAGGCTTGCCACTACTATATGGGTATATTTCTCACTGGTGCTACAATGAAAACACCTTGATATATCACTTTGGCATTTGGCACAGAGAAAGTAATTTCCTACTGAGAGTTATCTAAGTCTCCTTTTATTATTTTGAAGTCCTTCATTTCTCAAGCTATCAAAATTTCTTCATAAAAAGCAGCTGCTGCTTTGAAAATTGTACCTTTCAGTAATACTGTGATTTCCTTATTTAGTTATATTATTTCCCTTAAATGTGAACCATGCAATAAGAATTTCCAGCATGTGATTCTATTGCTACTTATATTTAAAATATTATGGCAGTTAGAATTAAATTTTGTTTTCCAACCTCCCTGTTAGATTCTGAGTTTCATAAGAACCAAGGTCTGTGGTTGTTGTTTTCACTCCTTCAGCCTAGAAGTTAGGAAAGTGCTTGGCACAACTCTCATGCTCTATTTCCTGAATGAATGAACTGATGAGTGGGAAAAATGAGGTATGAATAAAAAAACAGTGCCAGTTTCAGAAGTAAAGATAAAATTATAATAGTGTTTGCTTTGTTCTAAATAGCCAATACAAACCTACTAACATTATTAAGAATTTAGCAAATAGATAAATACAATAATTAGGTAAGCAGCAATAGCATTTTATATATCAGCAAAAACTAACTTAAAATGATAATCTGCACCAAAAGAAAATTTTCCATGTATATTTTGACTGATCCCTGGAGTCTTTACATTTTAAAATTAAAACAAAAAAAAATGCACATTGAACAAAATAATGGTTCTGCATTTTTAAAAGCTATTACCACTATTCTGCTTCCCTATTTACTCTGGGTTAAAATGTAGTGAAATATAAATATTTTACACTTCAAAAGAGTAAAAAAAAATAGTCTTCTAGTCACTGTAAAGAATGTCATTTCAAACAGAAAAACTATTATTTATTGTTATTCACTAAGTTGTGTATAACTCTTTGTGACCAAATGGACTGCAGCATGCCATGCTCCCCTGACCTTCACTGTCTCCCAAAGTTTGTTTAAATTCATGTCAACTGAGTTGGTACTCCTGTCTAATCATCTTATCTTTGGTGCCACCTCTCCTTTTGCCTTCTGTTTCCCAGCATGGGTTCTTTTTTTTCTAAGAGTCAGTTTTCACATCAGGTGGTCAAAGTATTGGAGCTTTAGCTTTATCATCAGTGCTTTCAATGAATATATAGGAGTGATTTCCTTCAGGATTGACTGGTTGGATCTCTTTGCTGTCCAGGGGACTCTCAAGAGGCTTCTCCAGCACCACAGTTCAAAAGCTTCAATTCTTCAGTGCTCGGACTTCCTTATGGTCCAACTCTCACATACATGCATGACTACTGGAAAAACCATAGCTTTGACTAGACAGACCTTTGTTGGCAAACTAATGTCTCTGCTTTTTAATATGCTGTCTAGGTTCGTTACAGCTTTTCTTCTAAGGAGCAAGCATATTTTAATATTGTGGCTGCAGTCACCATCTGTGGTGATTTTGGAGCCAAGAAAATAAAATCTGTCACCGCTTCCACATTTCCCCCTTGTATTTGCCATGAAGTGATGGGACCAGATGCCTTGATCTCAGTTTTTGAATATTGAGCTTTAAGCCACTTTTTTCACTTTCCTCTTTCACACTCATCAAGAAGCTCTTTAGTTCCTCTTCACATTCTGCCATTGTTGTTTAGTAGCTAAGTCATCTCCAACTCTTTGCAACCCCAGGCTTCCCTGTCCTTATTAGAGTGGTATCACCTGCATATCTGAGGTGTTGATAATTCTCCTGGCAATCTTGATTCTTGCTTGTGATACATCCAACTGGCATTTTGTATGATGTACTCTGCATATAAGTTAAATAAACAGGGTGAAAATATACAACTTTGTGGGACTCCTTTCCCATGATCGGTTCTAAGCAGTGCTTCTTGATCACATACAGGTTTCTCAAGAGGCAGGTAAGGTGGTCTGGTATTCATATCAGTTTAAGAATTTTCCACTGTTTTTGTTGTCCACTCTGTCAAATTCTTTAAGGTAGTCAAAGAAGCACAAGTAGTTGCTTTTCTGGAAGTCTTCTGCTTTTTCTATGATCCAATGGATACTGGCAATTTGATCTCTGGCTTTCCTCTGCCTTTTGTAAACCAGCTTTTACGTCTGGAATTTCTCAGTTCATATACTGCTGTAACCTAGCTTGAAGAATTTTGAGCATAAACTTACTAGCATGTGAAATGCACAGAACAAAATGGTAGTTTGAACATTTTTTTGACATTGCCCTTTGGAATTGGAATGAAAACCGATCTTTCCCAGTCCTGTAAGCCACTGCTGACTTTTCCAAATTTGCTGACACATTGAGTGCGACACTTTATCAGCATCATCTTTTAGGGTTTTAAATAGCTAAGCTGGACTTCCCTCGTGGCTCATTTGATAAAGCGTCTGCCTATAATGTGGGAGAACTGGGTTTGATCCCTGGGTTTGGAAGATCCTCTGGAGAAGGAAATGGCAACCCACTCCAGTACTCTTGCCTGGAAAATCCCACAGACAGAAGAGCCTGGTAAGCTACAGTCCATGGGGTCACAAAGAGTCGGACACAACTGAGCAACCTCACTTTACTTTTAAGCTGGAATTCAGTCACTTCCACTAGCTTTGTTCATAGTAATGCTTCTTAAAGCCCACTTGACTGCACACTCCAGAATGTCTGGCTCTAGGTGTGTGACCACACCATTGTGGTTATCCAGGTCATTAATACCTTAAAGAAAGCTGAGCACCAAAGAATTGATGCTTTTGAACTGTGGTGTTGGAGAAGACTCTTGAGAGTCCCTTGGACCACATGGAGATCAAACCAGTCAATCCTAAAGGAAATCAGTCCTGAATATTCATTGTAAGAACTGATGTTAAAGCTGAAACTCCAATACTTTGGCCACATGATGTGAAGAACTGACTTATTGGAAAAGACCCTGATGCTGGGAAAGATTGAAGGCAGGAGGAGAAGGAGATGACAGAGGATGAGATGGCTGGATGGCATCACCAACTTGATGGATTTGAGTTTGAGCAAGTTCCGGGAGTTGGTGATGGACTGGGAAGCCTGGCATGCTATAGTCCATGGGACCGCAAAGAGTCAGACATGGCTGAGTAACTGAACTGAACAGTTTATCACAATGAAAGATTACAGATTAAAACCAGCTAATCCAAGGGATGCATGGAACAGAATCCAGAAAAAAAAAATCTGCTATCCATTGTCCTTGTCCTGTGGATTCATGAACAGTGCTAAATTTCCTGACAATGAAGTGTGAAAATATATATGGAATTTTTGCAATGATACAAGCTGATCAAAGTCTTGTGTCCAGATTGCATTAGGGCTCAATCATGTTGATTTTTTGTGGTGCTTAAGTGGCTCACCTTTAATCTCTAGGCCTTCTAAAGACAGATCAGATACCATGTCATTAAAACCTTCCACCAGAGTTGGGGGCAACTCTGGGAAAAGATACTTATCATGTAGGACACGTGGAGCCTAAAGCTTTGACAAAGCTTTGACAAAGCCAAATCTCTCCTTCATAAAGGTTAAATTCTTTATTACACACATACACACAAACTTTATTTGGAAAAGGAAACAAAGTAATTCTTGTTCCTTTCACATAGATGCAAATATCTATTATTTTTGAGATGTAGTACAGCCTCACATGTTTTCTATTGATATTTTATATTGAAAAAAACAACAACCCAAGATCATTGGGTTAACCTTTTTTCTGCATTTATGTAGAAAAAGAAGGAAAGAGATTTATGCTAATGTCAGTCTTGTACTCAGGAAAAAAAAAATTAAACATTCTCAAAATATCCTAAATAAAAGCCTGCAGTGATGCACAATTCAATTTCTGAGATTTGTGTTTCAGATTTAAATTTATAGTGCATGGAATTAAACAGACTGTAAAAGGCATGTACCATATACAGCAAATAAGAAAAATGTTATGAAGTTCAGACTTTCAGTGAGTAACTATAGTTCTGTTGGTTACAAATGTGACAGGAAAGAGAATATACTGCTTGCAGATTTTAGTTTTTCACCTCCATAGTTCTTCATCTTGCAAGCTGAGAAATATATTTTACCATTTTTGATTTAACCTTAGTTGATGGAACTAAGGAATAGCTCCTTTCCCCCAAAGTGAAAGTAATGATTTATTTAATGTATTTTTCTGCTGGTTGATTGAGTGTTTTGAGGAGTGAATGGTAATTTGTATAATGCAATCTTTAAAAAATATAGCTCCTGACACTAAAAAGAAACAGAAGAAATAATATTTGCAAGTGTTTCATAAATGCATACAACAGCAAAGCAATAATTTGCAATATTTTCTTTTTGATTAATAAACAGGACATATATATTTCTCCAAATATATTCAAACTCAGCTGCAGCTTTTTCAGCAACTGATATGCCTTAAAACTGCTAATTTACTGAGGAATACTGTGTTTCAATAGTGAGGGAAACGAGTGTATTGTTTACATGTGTGTGTGCATTCTCAGTCTGTAAATCGTGTCCAACTCTTTGTGACCTCATGGACTGTAGCCCGCCAGGCTCTTCTGTCCACGGGATTTCCCAGACAAAAGTACTGGCATGGGTTGTCATTTCCTCCTCCACAGGATCTTCCAGACCCAGAGATCAAACTAGCATCTCTTGAATCTCCTGCACTGGAAGGTGGATTCTTTGCTGCTGAGCCACCAGGGATGCCCGTTGTTTACACTGAGCATAGAAAAACTTCAGTCTTCCCAAATCGAAGGGTCAATTGGAAACAGAAAAAGGCGGGGGGACGGCTCTAACAAATGAGTGTCTGATAAACAACATTAAATATAAAGTATGCAGGTTACTTTTTCTGTTCAATTTCTTCACAACACACAGAAACATTGGGATAAACACTTTGCATAATATTTTTAAAATTTGGGATAAAATAGTAGATAGCTATATTGACCCATTTAATCTATTTTATTTTTAATCAGGTACATCATATTTTTGGACAAAAAAGGAAATAAAGATAAGGAAAAAATCAGCATCTAGGAATAAACAGTACTGTCAATTTAGTCTTTTAAATGTTTACATTTCTCTGTGAGTAAAATGGAGTATAATTTTGTTTGGCCAAATATTTTGTCCCTATTATAATATGACAATTTTCTATATTATTAAATGTATTCCTCCACTGAATTTTTTGTTGTTGTTCATTTAAAAATTATATTTATTTTTAATTGAATGATAATTGCTTTACAATTGTGTTGGTTTTGGCCATACATCAGCATGAATCAGCCATAGGTATACACATGTCCCCTCCCTCTTAAGCCTCCCTCCCACCTCCGACACCCCTCACCCCCCCACCCTGCATCCTACCTATACTGAATTTTAATGTCCCCATATATTAGCATCATTTAACTACTCTCACTTAAAATACTGCAAAATTAGTTGCTAATATGAACAGTGCTTTAATAAGTACACTTGCACATTATGTTTTGTCACTTTCTTTTGAGGATAGATTTTTCAATTATTGGCATTTACGTATCTATATATTGTTTTTTTAAATTTGTATCAACTCTTTATTATATAAATTTGTATACAATTTCATGCCTATTACAAATATATTTTTTCCTCAATTTCCCTTTGTTTTTACTCTTGCATGTGATTTTTTTTACTACACTATAACTTTGTATTCTTATTTACATAAGTTTATCAGTACCTTGCTTTTGGTGCTAGATTTGTTCTTATGATTAGGAAGAACTTAATTTTATGTTTCTATTGAAATTTTATCACTTATCTAATTATTTGATGTAGAAAACAATTCACTGAAACAATTAATTTTGAAAAATTCAGTTTTTTTTTCTTTAAAGCTGAGAATTAGATGTAGGACTGACAGACATTAATGTACTATGTACTGTGAAATAGCTACTTTGGTCTTGCTTCTCACAGTAAGAGTAACTTTATGGGTTACATCTTCACTAGGAAAGATTGCTTACAGACACTTCTTCCACATCTGATCCAGCTTCAAGGTCCTTGGGCTTTCTTATGTCCCCTTCCTTACTCCTCACTCACCTTTTTCTTTTCTCCCTTCCAAACAATTCTCTTTATCCATTTTTAGTATTCAAACATTCCAGACCAGTTTTGGATAAACATAATATAATATTTCTCACAGAATAAATCTTGCCTTTTTATTTTACCGTTAGTTCAGTTCAGTCGCTCAGTTATGTCCGACTCTTTGTGACCCCATGAATCGCAGCACGCCAGGCCTCCCTGTCCATCACCAACTCCAGGAATTCACTCAGACTCGCATCCATCGAGTCAGTGATGCCATCCAGCCATCTCACCTCTGTCGTCCCCTTCTCCTCCTGCTCCCAATCACTCCCAGCATCAGAGTCTTTTCCAATGCGTCAACTCTTCGCATGAGGTGGCCAAAGTACTGGAGTTTCAGCTGCAGCATCATTCTTTCCAAAGAACACCCAGGACTGATCTCTTTTAGGATGGACTGGTTGGATCTCCTTGCCAGTCCAAGGGACTTTCAAGAGTCTTCTCCAACACCACAATTCAAAAGCATCAATTTTTAGGCACTCAGCTTTCTTCACAGTCCAACTCTCACATCTATACATCACCACTGGAAAAATCATAGCCTTGACTAGACAGACCTCTGTTGGCAAAGTAATGTCTCTGCTTTTTAATATGTTATCCAGCTTGGTCATAACTTTTCTTCCAAAGAGTAACATCTTTTAATTTCATGGCTGCAATCATCATCTGTAGTGATTTTGAAGCCCCCCAAAATAAAGTCTGACACTGCTTCCACTGTTTCCCCATCTACTTCCCATGAAGTGATGGGACCAGATGCCATGATCTTCGTTTTCTGAATGTTGAGCTTTAAGCCAACATTTTCACTCTCCTCTTTCACTTTCATCAAGAGGCTCTTTAGTTCCTCTTCACTTTCTGCCATAAGGATGGTGTCATCTGCATATCTGAGGTTATTGATATTTCTTCCAGCAATCTTGATTCCAGCTTGTGCTTCTTCCAGCCCAGCATTTCTCATGTTGTATTCTGCACAGAAGTTAAATAAGCAGGGTGACAATATACAGCCTTGACATACTTCTTTTCCTATTTGGAACCAGTCTGTTGTTCCATGTCCAGGTCTAACTCTTGCCTCCTAACCTGCATATAGGTTTCTCAAGAGGCAAGTCAGGTACAACACCTTATTAATATACAAAATGCAATACACAAAGTGCATTAACATTTCTTTTTTCCTCCATTATCAGGCCAATATCACAAAGTTTGTGTCACTATTTCTGTGTCATTTTTTAGAATAAAAATTAGGTAAATTATTTTTCCAAATCGTGCCTCAGTTTACATCTTTATTTGTTTTCACCTATATAAATACTGTTACTACATTTTTTACCTAACAGTTTTTCTTAGATATGTTAAATTCTATTATTAATGTTAATGGTATATGCCATTAAATTAATTTTCTAGCTGGGTTTTGAGCTTTCCCAGTGGCTCATTGATAAAGAATCTGCCTGCCAATGGAGGAGACCTAGAAGACATAGGAGACTTGGGTCCATTCTCTGGATCAGGAGGATGCCCTGGAGGAGAAACAGCAACCCACCCCAGTATTCTTGCCTGGGAAATCCCATGGAGCCTGGCAGGCTACAGTCCATGAGATCACAAAGAGTCAGACACAACTTCGCTACTGAGCATAAACCCAACTGGTTTTTAATGGAATATAGGACAGCAATTTATGTCCTTTTTGTAGCACTTCACCATAATAATGAGTTAAATGTTCTTATTATTTATAATAATCTCCTTCCTCCAAACTCCACCAGTAGACTCTTACAGATTTTCCAGGAAGAGAATTACATCATCGTATGTTGTTCAGTTGCCAAGTCATGTTTGACTCTTTGAGACTCCATGGACTGCAGCACACCAGGCCTCCCTATCCCTCACCATCTCCCTGAGTATGAAGCGGATGCATTAATAAATAATGATAATTTCATCCACTTTCCTTTTAGTTTTGTATCTTAATGCATTTTCATGTCTTTTAGCTTCCTCAAATAATATTCAAGTTTCCTGAGTGTGAAGAATCACTATACTTGTTCATTTTGATATCCTCAGCAAAGAAATAATCTTTTTGGAAGTGTTATGGAAGAATTAATTCATGTATTTAAATGAAAGTTGTGTAGTTTCCTCATATTCTTCCTGATATTATTGCAACTTTTCCCCACACTTTACCCACTTGGACTGAGAATTGTCAAGGACCAATTACTTTTACCTTTCCATTTTCTCCCTTTTTTGAACGAGAATGTCAATATTCATTACTATCACTCCTCTCAGTTTTTAAAATTAACTCATAATTTTCACAACAACCATATAAGGCAGGTTTTACAATGGTTCTGTTTTTAGATGAGTAAACTGAACACATATAATAGTCAAAGATCACACATCTAATAAGAGGTAGATCTTATACCTGAAATCTAATAAGCAGGTTAAGAATTTAGTTATTTAATTTTATAATATACTGGCCTTACATTTACCTTTCTAACTAAAATAATTGAAATTTTGATCTTTTTCTTGATCTTATTCTCATTCAAAAAGCATTTTGTTTAATTATGCTCATTATATTATTTATTATTGTTATATAATTTTGGTAATATATTAAAGAAAAACAGCCTTAATGAGGTATAGTTTTTGTAGTATAAGAATCACTCAATTTATGGGTAAGAGTTGTCTTTATGTTTTAATAGACTTATACAGGTGGACTTTCACCCGTATTCACTTTTATAGAATTTCTCTTACACAAACAATGGTTCTCATGCTTATTTTCACTCCATCCTGCCCCCACACCTGGTCCTAGGCAACTACTGATATGCCTTCTCTCTGTACAGTTTGGCTTATTTAACAAATTTTACATATATATAATCATTCAATTTGTAGTATTTTTGGTCTATCTTCTTTTACTTCACAAGATGTTTCTGAGATTCAGCCATATTTTTACATTTAATAGTACTTGTAGAGATAGACTTCATTGACATAAAATACGAGAATTCCGCTATGCCACTTTTCAACAAATCTGGTAAAATTTTTATATATATATGATCGTGGTGATGTTTACATAGATCTATGAATATATTAAAAACCATTGACACTTTAAATGGAGAAATTGTATGGTATGAGAATTATATCTCAATGATTAGCTGTCAAACAATGAACAAAAGTAACACTTTGTTTCTGTTTATTATGGACATGTATTAGGTTGTAAAGATATTCTACGTTTTGTGTATACATTCACCAGCTGGTGAACATTTGCTTATTTCTACTTCCAGATTATTATAAACAATGCTTCTATGAATATTAACTCAACTCTTTGAGTGAATATCAATTTTCATTTTTGGGGGGTAAATACCTAAAGGTCAGATCTCTGGGACATATAATAGATATATGTTTAACATTTTAGCAAACTGTCAAACTGTTTTCTATAGTATCAGTATTAACCAGCAATATATGAGGCTTTCATCTATTTCATATTTTTGCTAAACTGACTTAGTTTCATTTTTAATTTTAACCATTCTAGTGAGTGGGTATAAGTATGTCATTGTTTTAATTTGCATTTCTTTAACATTAGTAATATAAAGCAACTTTTCACATGCATATTAAGTATTTGTATATCATCTTTGGTTCTTCAAAAATGTTCTTCAAACCTATTTCAAAAATCAGGTTAATTTTTTCTTATTGTTGCATTTTAAGAGCTTTTTCTATATTCTAGATACAAGATTTTATCAGATGTACATTTTTGTGTTTTTCCCAATCTGTGACCTATCTTCATTTTGTTAATGGTGTTAATTGGGAAGATCTCCTAGAGAAGGAAATGGCAACCCACTCCAGTACTCTTGCCTGGAAAATCCCATGGACTGAGGAGCCTGGTGGGCTACAGTCCATGCGGTCGCAAAGGGTAGGACACAACTGAGCAACTTCACTTCACTTCACTTCATAGAGAAAGTTTTTAATTGTGGTGATTCAGAGGGACTTTGGAAATTTGGAGG
The DNA here is from genome assembly GCF_001704415.2 of Capra hircus. NCBI lineage: Eukaryota > Metazoa > Chordata > Mammalia > Artiodactyla > Bovidae > Capra > Capra hircus. The sequence continues at coordinate 24,559,880 of NC_030814.1, forward strand.
TAAGTACATGGGCTAAAAAATAATGTTAAATGAAAATCTAAAAATTTAATAATGAGAGGGTAACAGGCAGGAAGGCCAGGTGTCTCCAAATGGAGGAAATAGCCTGCAAGTGTCAAACATTTTTATCTCTCTTAAGCGGGAGGAGGAAACAAACTAGTGATATTTTTTTCCTTCTCTATACAAATTTAAAAGGAGATTTGTCTTAAAATACTGTGCTGTCATAATGACACCTGGTTTCACCTGAAGTTAACTATTCTCAAACCTAGAGATAACCAATGCATTTTTTATGGAAATGTTTGTCTTAAGCTATGCTAATGTACTACGCATTTACCCCAAACTCTGGCTTGAAGTCAGTCCTGACTAATGGCTCAGACCTACTTCACAAACCAGTATGTTATACTCAGATATTGCCCTAATCTATGTAAATGAAACTATTTGTATGGTAATCTGTCCTTCTATAATATTCAAGTTAATCTTTTTATGGCCCAGGATGAACCATTCGGTGCCAAGATTATCCCAAAACGCATCTTATGGGTGCAGGGCCTAGTGCCACTCTGAGTTTTAAGACATTCCTTTCTTTTATTAACAGACTGCTGCTGCTGCTGCTGCTAAGTGGCTTCAGTCGTGTCTGACTCTGCACGATCACAGAGATGGCAGCCTACCAGGCTCCTCCATCCCTGGGATTTTCCAGACAAGAACACTGGAGTGGGTTGCCATTTCCTTCTCCAATGGAAAGTGAAAAGTGAAAGTGAAGTCACTCAGTCGTGTCCGACTCCTAGCGACCCCATGGACTGGAGCCTACCAGGCTCCTCCATCCATGGGATTTTCCAGGCAAGAGTACTGGAGTGGGTTGCCATTGCCTTCTCAGAACAGGCTGAACAGACTGCTAGTGACTATATATCATCCAGCTGAAAACTAGCAGGGGGGGGTACTCTTTCTGTCCCCTTCTGATGCCTATGTCAGAAGCTTTCTCTATCTCCTTTATACTTTAATAAAACTTTATTACACAAGAGCTCTGAGTGATCAAGCCTCGTCTCTGGCTCCGGATTGAATTCTTCTCCTCTGGGGGCCAAGAATCCTGGCATCTTTGCATGATTCAACAACATTTCAATAATATTCTGAGTATATTAAGTAAGCAGATTCTTTGTACTATACCTACAAGAAACTGGTGAGAAAAATCCTTGAATCCAGTAATTGTTAGTATTTATAAGATCATGACCATTGAAATTTCCCTGTATTGCTTAACAAGTCTTCAGCTGCTAAGTGGATGTACAGAGCACAAGCAGAACTTGAAAAATTATGAAAATTAAGAGTATTTCATTAGCTTTGATTATCTGAAAACATCTCTACCATCTTGAATGACTGAAAAGGAAAGAATATCAGAGAAATCTCTGAAATATCATTCCCCTAGTTATTAAGCATTCATCTTAACCTATTATATTCTTTGAATAAATATTTCAGATTTGATATGATAAGTAAGCAGATGACTGGATGATAATTTAAAGTAACGCGCACAATCTCAATTAATATTTTTATTGAACCACTTGAAGGAGATAGGCATGAAAATATCAGGTACATAATTGAGTTTTGTTTTTCATACTTTCTAAAAGTACTACTTAATGGATTTCTTTTCAAATGCCAACTCTATTCATGGTTTTGTTTTTGATTAGTTTTGAAGCTTTTTCATTTGCAACTGCTTTTTAAGAGTAACAAAGAGCCATCAGAGAACTGAACAGTGAGGCAAAGTTCTTTCAAGAAGGATGAAAAGGGGACTAATTGATGCAATTATCCTTATCAAGTTAGATTTCATCTGCAAAACAATATTATGGAAATAACATTACATTATCTAAGTAGACAAACAGCGACAATTTTGAAGTCATATACATAAAACTTTTTCATAATATTGATTTTTCACAAGCCAATGGTGTGAAATATAAAGGTCACTAGTCCAGTTCAGTCACTCAGTTGTGTCCGACTCTTTATGACCCCGTGAATCACAGCACACCAGGCCTCCCTGTCCATCACCAACTCCCTGAGTTCACCCAAACTCTTGAGTAGGTGATGCCATCCAGCCATCTCATCCTCTGTTGTCCCCTTCTCCTCCTGCCTCCAATCCCTCCCAGCATCAGAGTCTTCCAATGAGTCAACTCTTCGCATGAGGTGTCCAAAGTATTGAATTTTCAGCTTTAGCACCAGTCCTTCCAATGAACACCCAGGACTGATCACCTTTAGAATGGACTGGTTGGATCTTTTTGCATTCCAAGGGACTCTCTAGAGTGTTCGCCATACCACAGTTCAAAAGCATCAATTCTTTGGTGCTCAGCTTTCTTCACACTAATTCTATATTAATGTTTAATTACTTGAATAAGAATATACCAGTGATCTTGGGCAAAGGCTCGGAGATGGTGAGGGACAGGGAAGTCTGGTGTTTTGCAGTCCATGGGGTCACAAAGAGTCAGACACGACTTGGCGACAACAACAACAAGATGCCAGTGTCACTGAGAATTTGTATAATTATAACAACATTAATTCTTTAAGTGTGATTGCTTAGAACTAGGTGATGAAGTTGAAACTTATCATCCATTCCTAATGTCCTAAACACATATCATTTAATATGAACTGGATTTATGTATTAAACTACCTTTCTTGCTGATTTATTCTACAGATAGCTAAGCCCACTAAGAAAATCACAGAGTGGTTCTGACCACATTTATTTACCTGTATGATGAACCTCTTATACTAGGTCATCTTTCTTTTCTTTCTAATGAAAAGTTTATGATGGAATTCATTAAAAATTTATAATATCTATTATATATTATTCTTCAAATATTATCTATTTGATAATTAGAATTACCTAGTGGATTTATGCTGCGATACTCACATCTATTATAGGTTACTAGACTACTGTGGAATGTGTATCTTTATAGCTTGTCAGTACCATTTACCTAAGTATTGAGACTATATTTGATGGATCTGCAAATTAATAGCATTTATTAACTTATTGTATTAATAATGACTTTTCATACCCTAGACTTTAAAATTATTTATTTCAAAACTAATTATACAACACTGCCATTTTCTGTACAGATTGTTAGTGGTTTATATGTAGAGGTGATCAATTTAGACCAAATATACTTCATTTCATTTTTTAAAATTCTTTTTGTTTTATTTTTTCACCATCTCTTGTGACATTTGGAATCTTAGTTCTGCAACAAGGGGTCAGCCTCCACTCCCTGCATTGGAAGCTGGAGTCTTCACCACTGAACTGCCAGGGAAGTCCTGTTCATTTCCCTTTAACCTGCAGCCTTTGCTAGAAATGATGAAAATTCAGCTACCGGTCAGCACCTATTTGATTAGCTATTGCTCTTTGATTGCTGGTGATCATCTTTTAAAATAACTTTTTAATCATCTTTTAAAATAACTTTTTCAATGAAACAATTTTAATACAAAACTGAAAGAATGTGAATAGAGTCCAGTGAAGACTGAATTGATCTTTAAAAAGTCTAGCAGAAGTAGATATGGTTTGTTATTTTTTCTTACTAAAGCACACCTTGATGATGTCACTAAGTATAACTTTGATAGTTCTGTCATGGTTTCTTCAGTTAAAAATGATCTCTGAAAAATGTTGACTTGGTATGCCTATGTACTCTTTTTTCCTTATTAAGTTTTGGAAGAATATTTTTGATTCAGCTGGGTCACTGGTATCATTTAAATATATCTTCTCTATACAAAAATAAAAACTAATACTTCTTATCTGGCCTGATTTCAGAAGCAATATTAAATCTCTAGGCTGTAATGGTTTTAAGACATTGAATGCTGACTGTGCCCTTTAAAAAAATGCATTTTCCATTCTTCTCTTTGTTCATGTTTCAAAAAATAGATTTCAAATTCCAGAAATAATTAAATAAACATATAAAAACAGGTGTTTTGTGTCTTTTCCTGTCCTTGTGAGTTATAAAGGCTAAATGCATTTGATTTCTCCTCTAGAGTACAGTAGTATGGGAATAATTAAATAGAATATCTGTCATCTGTTTCCTTCTCTGAATATAAAAGTAGAAATGGAGTCTTGGCAAATAGTCCAAATAGCAGAATTAACCTTTATAATAAAGGTAATTTCCTCAGTGTGTTCTATTGATATTGTACATAAAACATAATGAGGTACAGTATTAAAATTTTAATCATTCCCTGATCACACTGAGTGATGAAATATACACAGGACACTCATTTTAAGATTTTTAAAAATTTTAATAATCTGTGGTACAGGGCTTTTAACTAATTTAGATATCTTTACACTTAGTTTGGGTTATTTGCAATATCTTGAATTTATTGAATATATGGCTTTAATTTCTTCCAACTTAATGTATCAGAGTCCTATTTATTATTTAGAAGTGAGAGAGATATTGAAGGTGAGAGTAGCTATTAAGAAACCTGAACAATCATTTCCCCTGGCTTTGGAGCATTATTCTATTGGTCACTGATCTTTGTGGCTTCAATATTACTATAAATCTTTGTACTTGTGGATGCCAATAAGTGTTCACAAAAATGAAGGTCTGTAATTAAGCATATTTAAGAAATTAAAGAATGAAAGAAGATACTCTGAGCTTTAATATGTTACTGTTGTAGGTCGTAAGAGGATTTCCTTTGCAATGAAGTTCAAATATATTTACTACAGACATTTAGTTTTTAATTATTTTGAAACAGGTCTTCCAGTGAAATCACTTGCAGAAACCCAGTTTTTAGAACTGCAATTACATGATGCTATCTCAAAATCTGCCATCACAGTGAGCACTAAAAGCAAAAGTAGCTAAGAGTTGCAGTCTCAAATTTCCCTCCTTAATAAAGTAACTTTTTTTGGGGGGGAGGGCATCCAGAAAGAAAGTCTTGTGATTTTTTTTTTAAGGATATAGACCTGTAAGCTACTGAGACCAATCATTATTATTCTATTTTTGCAGAGTGTTGGAATTAAATAGCATTGCACACTGTTGGAATTAAACATAGCTCTTTGTGGATCTATTGTCATTGAACTGCTCTTTTGAAGGAAACTCCATCCAAGGTTCAGGGTATTAGGTAGTAAGAAATCATTTTGTGCCACCCTGATCCTGGTATCTTCAGACCCTTTAACTCTTAAGGATTGTAGCTCAGTCGGTAAAGAATCTGCCTGCAGTGCAGGAGACCTGGGTTCGATCCCTGGGTTGGGAAGGTCCCCTGGAGAAGGAAATGGCAACCCACTCCAGTAATCCTTGCCTGAAAAATCTAATGGACAGAGGAGCCTGGTGGGCTGCAGTCCATGGGGTGGCAAAGAGTCAGGCACCACTGAGTGACTAACACTTACTTACTTAAGGATTGATCACTTTCAGAAGTCTGAGCTTGTAAAAATCTTTAAACCAATGTGCAACAGACGGCAGGCTTCCCCTGCAACACAGTGGCAAAAATCCACCTGCAATGTAGGAGCCACAGAAGACAGGGGTCAGGAAGATCCTCTGGAGAAGGAAATGGCAACCCATTGCAGTATTCTTGCCTGGGAAGCCCTAGGGACAGAGGAGCCTGGCAGGCTACAATCCATAGGGTCACAAAGAGTTGACTGGATAGATGCCCAATTGCCTTAATAAGCACACATATATAAGAGACTTCCATTATTTAAAAAATACAAATATTGCCTTCTAGGGTAGAAGTTGCTCAGTTATGTAAAGTATTTCTTTAGCTTTAAGGGGTATAATTCACACATTAATTTAAACAGATATATTCTCCCCCAAATGTAATGCCTATTATAAACCATACTTTTGTATCTGACTAAACATCTTCTCTATCTAGGAAAACGTTCCTGTTCTACATTTTCACTAACCACAGAGGGAACCTAAATAATACTCCAGAGAAGCTTAAATCCTGGTGATCCCTCACTGGCATAACAGAGTGAAGGGTAATAGAATCCTTAACTTTCCTCTAGTTACATAATGAAAAATAGCAAAAATGATGTTGGAATCCAGGTCTGTCTGACTCTGATGATAATTAAATAATACATACTACAAAATAACTTATCAGAGGTTTTCTGAGAGGAAAAGTAAAAGTAATATCTGACAACACATTGTTAAGTGGTAGAGGAGGATGTGTATTCCCAAGCACACTACACATACAAAATAGTATATCAGACCTAAGCCAACAGAGTTGCAATGTATATTGGAGAGAGGAAAACATGTTCTATTGCCTCAGATGTCATTCTCCCTCCCTAGACCATTGACTCCTTTTTTAAATCTGGTTTCATCTTTGAATCATGAAATTCAAAAGCTGTGGCAGATAAAGTCTGAAAGAAGCAAAAGTGATAGTACATGCCACAAATTGCGAAGAATTTTGATTCTAAGTTTCTCTGTCATTTGGTTGACGTTTCAGATGTCCTAGTTGTGGTTTATAAAGAGCAGCATGTGGCAATCTCAGGTGTCCCTAGAAAAGACTGTTTCCCAATAGCCTTGTGAATGACATTTGTTTATCTGGTGAATTTGCCATGGTCTGAGTGCTGTCTCTCGGCGTTATAGGCTCAGAATCTTGATTTTTCAGTACACAGAAACCAAATCTATTTTTCAGAGGCAAACTCTTATTACCCAAGTTTATGAAATAGCTTTGTAAAATTAATGAGATTTATATCTTTCATAGACTTGGGGACAGTTATACCTCCATTCAGCTCATTTTCTTTCCATGAAGAAATATGAATAAATAAAAAATAATCAAATGATACATTAACTTACAATGAGAAATGACTATCAAATAAAACCACACTTCAGGTCAGTACAACAGGTGATAACAGATGTAGGAAAGCTATAGAGAGCTGCTAAGAAATAATCAGGAGATTTAGAGCACGATATTAGAAAAATGGAAGTTAAACAATTATATGATAAAATTGTAATAAATGCTAAAATAGCCTATTCTTACTCACAGTCCATTTACTCTGAATGGTCTTACCAATGGGACCAAATATCTACCATGTGTACAAGCTCCAATGTTTCTTCACACACAACAAATTATTTCAACAATTGGGCCATAACATTTGAACTCTGTTAGATGAGCTGCCTCTCCATAGAAAGATGAGACAATGGGTTCTGTCAACATTGACGTCTGTGACTATTTGGTTTTCCATGATTCATCAAGACCTTCTCCCCAGGTAGCATGTGATGAAAGCTTTCTTTGACTTGCATTTCTGTGATGATTAGTGAGGTTGAGCATTTACAAATACATATAGGCCATTTGTATGTCTTTGGGGAAAATGTCTATCAATTGAGCATTTTTCATTGGATTACATGAATTCTTTTTATATTTTGGATATTAACTCCTTATTGAATATTTGTTTTGCAAATGTTTTCTCCTATTTCATAGACTGCCTTTTCATATTGTTATTTCCTTCGCTGTACGGAGGCAAAAATTGATGTAGTTTCACTTGTTTATTTATTTTTTGTCACTTCACAACTGTTGAGATGGCCATTACCAACAAGTCAGAATTAAGCAAGTGTTGGCAAGGATGTGAAAAGGGGGACATGATATTCTGTTGGTGGAAATGTAAACTGGCACAGCCAATAGGGAAAACAGTAAAATTCCAGTAAAAAGTAAAAATAGAACTACCATGTAATCCAACAATCCCACTTATGCACATATATCCAAAGGAAATAAAATCACTGTTTCCAAGAGATGTACATCCACATGTTCAGTGAAGCTTATTAATGGAAGGCAAGATATGGAAACAACTTAATTGTCCAACAGATGAATAAATAAATAAAATATACTAGAATATTATTCATCCTTATAAAGAAAGGAGTTGCTGACATTACAACAACATGAATTAATTTGGAGGACAATACACTAAGTGAAATAAGCCAGATACAGGAAGATAACTCTTATATAAATCATTTATGTATTTAATCTAAAAAGTTGAACTCAAAGTATAAGAGAGTAGAATGGTGCTTAAGTGGGGAAATGGGGGGAAAGAATACAGAATTTCAGTTAAAATAAATAAGTTCTGGAAACAATGTTCATCATGGTGATTATGATTAATAATAATATATACATTAAATCTGCTAAATGAGTATTTTTTAGAACTCTTACACCCATAAAAGGGTAACTATATGAGGCGATGGGAATGTTAAGCTTGATTGAAGTAATCATTTCACAATACATGCTTACAAAAAATCACATTGTACATCTTAAATATGGTCTCCAATGGTTATTCTATTCCAACATTATTTACCAACTTGAAGGCCCAGATCATTAGTGAGTCAAATAAACTATCTCCTTAGCAGATGATAGATGATATGTTAGAATAAAGTTACTAAGAGCTGAAATAGACAGGTGGTACAAAGATGTGAGGCAAACTATTTCCTATTTAGTATTTTGAAAGATAAAACCTAGTATAGCAATAGTAATGGAGCTCATGGAGTTAAATCAGAGACAAGAAAAAAGGTATAGAAAGGGGTAGAAACTCAGGATATTAAATTTCCAAACTCACTTTTAAACAAAAACTTCTGGAATTAAAACCATGTTTTAGATTTATATTTCTTTAATTCTCTTTCATATCAGAATAATAAAAATATAATAAAGTTTAATCTTCTTGTAATTTTCTTTAAATATTGAAATCATAGGCTCCATTAGTCTTATCAAACAGTCAGCTTAATTTCTTAATATGGGAGCAGTTAGAAAATTGTGCATAGATACCATGTCATCTAGTTGTATTTTGCTAGTTCACTACTTGATTAGTGACCATTATTAACCAATGAAATTGTGAATTTGAAAATTATAAAAGCTGGAAGATTTTGCCTTTGAGCATGAAACATCTTCACAAAAATCCCCATAATTTCATAATTAGTCATTGAAGATATTGGTCCATTTCTCACATGGTGGGGAATTCCTATTTTTAACATTGAAACTTAATTTATATTAAATCTATATAAAATAATTATAGTATAAGCTCCCCATAAGTCCACTATATACAGAGGCTTAAAACATTCTATTTCAGGAGAAAACAGACATTTAGAAAAGCCCTCAACATGTTTTTTTCTCTTCTACTAAGGGTTACTATAGAATGTTTCACATGAAGATTGATGAATACCCAGGCATTTAACTTAGCCTGAAACAATGAACAATTATCATGATTCCACTAGCTAGGATAATTGTCATCCTCCTGTCTGATTAAAATTTCACATTTTACAGAGTGCTTTATTTCTTAATCTACTCAACTGCTCAAACAACTTTTCCAGACATGATTTTCTTTCTCTCTTTCCTGTGTGTTGTCTTACTCTAAAATATGGAAAAGACAATAATTCTATTAACCTCTTCAAAATACAAAGTAATAGTTAGAAAATGTAATTTTAATTAGAAAATGATTATTTAAATTTAATATCAAAAAAATAGAATCAAATAAATTTAGAAGAGTTTTGCTTCTTGGTCAGATTGGAATCAACTGAATATACACCAGTCCTGCAGGCACATTCATTTTTGGTTCTTTAAATCATGATGTCCCATAACTTGGTGGTATAGTCCATGTTTGAACAAGTTCATTGTTTTTTTAAATTAAAACAATGTTTATAGTTGTATTATGATACAGAAAAATAATTTGGTACTGCAAGAAAGACTAAAACAATTTGATTTGATGGTCAGTTTCTTACTATTTGGCATTAAGTTGGTTCTGCCATTTTAATTTCATAGTGTGCAAATGTTTCAATAAAATTGTTTATCCTTTTCACAAAGCTATCAATTGACTTTCTGTTGAAAATGGTAATTGTTTTACTTTAATTAAATATGCCATTTAAAAATCCTTATCCAGAGAAGACACTGTCCTTACTGATGATTAAAATTAAATAAATAATAATTTCTTTATTTAGCAAATTATTCCTTTGAAGACACTTCACTTTTTTTTACCTTTCATGGCTTATCATGCCAAGCAAAAATTATCCAAAGAGTAAACAGCCATTTTTGTTTTCTATTTACCCAGGACATTTTATCTTCCTGATGAATTTCAATTGCTTCTACATCTGCAATGTATTAACATAATAGTATATAGAAAGACTTTGAAATGTCTATATTACTATATATGTATGCATACTTATTATTATAATACTCTTGATAAATCAAGGTTAAATATTTATTAAGAAATGTTTCCTTTATGTTATTCTACAATTTGTTAATTGTATCATTTCTTATCTCAGCTTCCTCTTCCTGTCTTCTACTTGACCTTTCATTCTCTATTGCCACTATTTCCACTATTTCCCTAGTTTTATATAGCACATCATGGTGCTGGGTCTAAAATCATAAAATATTTGAATAGGTTTTCAAAAGTTATGTAATGTATAGATATTTTATACATATGAGAGAAAGAGAGAGAATGTACATTATATTTTGTTTCAGTGTTCTTATTTATTCTCCCCACAATGTTTTGTTAACCTCATCTTTAAAATTAAACACATTAAGCTTTTCTAAACTTGGTCATAAACTCAAATCACAAGTGCTTTTTTTAGTAATTCTTCATCCACTTCATGTAAAGATATTCCTAATCAAAACTCAAAATGAGTGTTTAAATAATGGCTGAATAAACAGAAGTTGATAGTGCTTTTCCTGTAGTAGGGTGCAAACTTCAAAGAATAGTGCAGGATCAATACCAGACCACCTGACCTGCCTCTTGAGAAAACTATATGCAGGTCAGGAAGCAACAGTTAGAACTGGACATGGAACAAAAGACTGGTTCCAAATAGGAAAAGGAGTATGTCAAGGCTGTACATTGTCACCCTGCTTATTTAAATTATACGCAGAGTACATCATGAGAAATGCTGGGCTGGAGGAAGCACAAGCTGGAATCAAAATTGCCAGGAGAAATGTCAATAACCTCAGATATGCAGATGACACCACCCTTATGGCAGAAAGTGAACAAGAACTAAAGGGCCTCTTCATGAAAGTGAAAGAGGAGAGTGAAAAAGTTGGCTTAAAGCTCAGCATTCAGAAAACTAAAATCATGGCATCTGGTCCCATCACTTCATAAAAAATAGATGGGGAAACAGTGGAAACAGTGGCTGACTTTATTTTTCTGGACTCTAAAATCACTGCAGATGGTGACTGCACCCATGAAATTAAAAGATTTGCTCATGGAAGGAAAGTTATGACTAACTTAGACAGAATATTAAAAAGCAGAGACATTACTTTGCCAACAAAGGTCCATCTAGTCAAGGCTATTGTTTTTCCAGTAGTCATGTATGGATGTGAGAGTTGGACTGTGAAGAAAGCTGAGTGACAAAGAACTGATGCTTTTGAACTGTGATGTTGGAGAAGTCACTTGATACTCCCTTGGACTACAAGGTGATCCAACCAATCCATTCTAAAGGAGATCAGTCCTGGGTATTCTTTGGAAGGAATGATGCTAAAGCTGAAACTCCAATACTTTGGCCACCTCATGTGAAGAGTTGACTCATTGAAAAAGACTCTGATGCTGGGAGGGATTGGGGGCAGGAGAAGAAGGGGATGACAGAGGATGAGATGGTTTGATGGCATCACTGACTTGATGGACAAGAGTTTGGGTGAACTGCAGGTGTTGGTGATGGACAGGGAAGCCTAGCATACTGCACTTCATGGGGTTGCAAAGACTTGGACATGACTGAGCGACTGAACTGAACTGAACTGAATATGTGTTTCATATCTATCTATGATGCTTTTCAACTGTGGTGTTGGAGAAGACTCTTGAGAGTCCCTTGGACTGCAAGGAGATCCAACCAGTCCATTCTGAAGGAGATCAGCCCTGGGATTTCTTTGGAAGGAATGATGCTAAAGCTGAAACTCCAGTACTTTGGCCACCTCATGTGAAGAGTTGACTCATTGGAAAAGACTCTGATGCTGGGAGGGATTGGGGGCAGGAGGAGAAGGGGATGACAGAGGATGAGATGGCTGGATGGCATCACTGACTGGATGGATGTGAGTCTGAGTGAACTCCGGGAGTTGGTGATGGACAGGGAGGCCTGACGTGCTGTGATTCATGGGGTCGCAAAGAGTCGGACACGACTGAGTGACTGAACTGAACTGATATGTGTATCTATCGACCTCCATAATGTGATTTTACGGTAATTGCTATATTTATATGTAGAGGAACACCAAATTTGGTATATTGATAACCACAACATTTTTTAAATGTGTGATGATTATTTCAGCATAGTTTTAAAAAAATTAGAAAACACGACTTAATGACACTTCTCAAAAAATATTTGCACATCTCCTTTGAGCTAAATGACTTGTTTTACTAATGTATTTTATGCAATCTACTCTGAAAACAAGGGGGAAACACAGCAATATTATTCTATTTCTTTTAATATTGTGACAGTCTTATATAACAGAAAAACAGCAAGAGCTATATTTGCATGGGGCTAATAGGTTAACATAATCAAAATGATGAAATCTTATGTTGTGCGAAGTGTAATGAAATAAATTAAAGCTCTCCTTGACCAGTGAAAATACGAATTCATATACATAAAAGAAATTAAGTACACTATTATAGAATTTGGAATAACACCATTCACTTCATAAAGTTGCAATACAGTGTTTGTATGTAGAGAATATGAATCTGTGGCAGGCTGATTAAACTGCAAACGTTCATGATATTTTTGATGTCATATCAGAATAATTCAGGAAACATGAAGTCAATTTATTATTTATGTTTATATATTAAATCTTCCTTCTTTCTAAAAAGAAGTAAAAAAAATCAACATAATATACACTAAAAGCTAAATGCTGATCAATCAATAATTTCTCTAGCAGATTCTTTGCTTGATTTTGCAGACAAAGTTACATTAAAAGAAAAGTATGTTTGCAGCAATTTTCTCTGTAGCACTAATGAAATTATACAAAATGGCTCAGAGAAGTAAAAATCAGGAACTGGAAAATTTATTCTTGGAACTTATTATAAATGTCAAATTGTTTTTCAAAATTCTATTACAACTTTTATTTTCATTATTAATTTTATAAATCCTTTGTCATTAGATGGGCTTCCCTGTTGGCTCAGATGGTAAAGAATCTGCCTGCAGTGTAGGAGACCTGAGTTTGATCCCTGGGTTGGGAAGATCCCCTGGAGAAGGGAATGGCTACCAACTGCTGGAGAATTCCATGGACAGAGAAACCTGGTGGGTTACAGTCCATGGGGCCGCAAAGAGTCCACAATGACTGAGTGACTAACACTTCCACTTTTCACTTTTTGTCATTAGATTAAGGTATAGCAATGCACCTTTTTGTGGTAGAAAGGAAAGTTGAACTGTGCATGAATATGTGGCAGCACATGTGTGTGTGTATCTGTTTAATTTTAATGACTGTGTAGCATGCAAATATCCTGATTGATGGGGCTTTCTTTTGATAATCATTATTGTATCTGTATTGCTTAGAAAAGTACCTGATGTATTGATGATTCTCAATTCATATTTCTGAAGGAATGAACAGGTTTGAATAGCATGCTCCACTGTATTTTGATCTCATATGAAATAAGCAACATTTGCTGGATCATCAAAAAAGCAAGACAGTTCCAGAAAAAAATCTATTTCTGCTTTATTGACTATGCCAAAGCCTTTGACTGTGTGGATCACAATAAACTGTGGAAAATTCTGAAAGAGATGGGAATACCAGACCACCTGACCTGCCCCTTGAGAAACCTGTATGCAGGTCAGTAAGCTACAGTTAGAACTGGACATGGAACAACACACTGGTTCCAAATAGGAAAAGGAGTATGCCAAGGCTGTATATTGTCACTTTGCTTATCTAACTTATATGCAGAGTACATCATGAAAAACTCTGGGCTGGAGGAAGCACAGGCTGGAATCAAGATAGCCAGGAGAAATATCAATAAGCTCAGATATGCAGATGACACCACCCTTATGGCAGAAAGTGAAGAAGAACTAAAGAGCCTCTTGATGAAAGTGAAAGAAGAGAGTGAAAAAGTTGGCTTAAAGCTCAACATTCAGGAAACTCCAAATTCTCAAAGAGCTGAAAAGGAAACTCCCAAAATTTGCTCAGGATGTAAGAGAAATTGACATGGCAAGATATAATTAAATTCTGGGATATTCAGTTACAATTATAAAAATATTTATAACTTTTAGCTATAAATGAGTCCTTGAATATAATGTGCAGCATGGTGGTTACAGTTAATAATATTTTACTGTATATCTGAAAGTTGCTAGGGGACTAGATATTAAAATTTCTCATAACAACAAAAAAATTGTAATTATGCATGGTGATGGATGCTAACAAGAATTATTGTGGTCATTCTTTTTCTCTATATGCATCATACCATTATGTTCTACATCTGAACTAATATAATGTTATATGTCATTTATATTTCAATAAAAACATAAATGATGAGATGAGTAAATAAAATTTAACATTGACACTTTTGCATTAGATTTTAATAAAATAATTGCTTTAGACTTGTATTTTACATGTCTGTAATGTTTACAAGATTGACATATTAATGTATGAAACAAGTTAAAGCAAATGACAGAGGATGAGATGGTTGGATGGCATCATAAACTCAATGGACTTGAGTCTGAGCAAGCTCTGGGGATGGTGAAAGACAGGGAAGCCTGATATGCTGCAGTCCATGGGATTACCAACAGTTGAATACAACTGAGTGACTGAATAACAATAACAAGTGAGAGATGCTTTCTGAAAGAACACTACAAGAGAACAGTCTCCTCAGAACATTTCTTACACACATAAATGCACTCACTTATCATTCTTATACCTCCTTACCATGGAAGAAAATATAGAAAAGATGCAGTGTAGCTAGGAGAGACCCTGAGACACACATAGAGATACATACACACACAGGGCGGTGGGGGGGGGGGAGGGGTGGGGAGAAGAGAGGGAAGGTAGCAGAGAGGGAGAGAGAGGCAGAGGGTGGAGGTACCATTCCCAGAATTACAAGGCATTCATCCTCCTGAATTTTGAAAGAAAGAAAGCCTCCAGTTCCATTAATTGATAAAGACTATGCTTAAAGTGAAGGTTAAACAATTCAGTAAAAGAGATGGGAAATACTGTGCCAGTGGAATAAGGGTCAAATAAGGGTGGACCAGATGTTGTTGTGAGTGTGATAAATTACTTTCAGCACTGGGAGAAAAGTCCAAATTAGATCAGAATTCAGATTTTTCACTTGAGCATATTGATTAGAGGTGAACCTCTCATTTTCTTATCAAACTGAGTCATAGTTCTCTCCTTGAATATTTAGAAATGGTAATGCATAACATATTTAGTTACTGTAAAAACTGAATGAAATATCCTATAAGGAGCTACCAGAAAGTATCAAGAAAGAATAAATTTTAAAAAACTAAGAGAGATAAAGATAGAAGAATAGGAGGAAGTAAAGCTTATCTCCCACTACAAGCACATATCAAAGGTACATTTACGTGTGTAATATTCACAGAAAACCAACAGGAAACTGGCAGAAGATCTTTTATGTAACCAAAGCTGCAGAAAGATCCCCACATAACCAGGTAGAATGGAAAAACAAAACAAAACAAAAAACACTGGGATGGGACCATACTGGCCTCCCTGGAAGGGAGCGGTGAGGAAGAAAGAGGACGAGTCTACAGAGGTAGACTCATCCTAGGAACTTTCCCCTTGCCTTCTGGGAAGTCTGCTGAGATAGACTGGCTAGAGAGGCCTGGAGTATGCTTGACTACTGGCAATCATGGCAGAGAGATACTTCATCTTGATAGCTGCCACCTTGTTGCAATTCCTACCCTGAAATGTCCCCTGGGCAGAGCTACTAGTTTGCCCAACAGCCAGGTGCTGAATCTCAGAGAAGACATATGAAGAGACTCAGTTTAGCTGGGTGGAACCAGCCTAGACATGCTGGGGTGTGGTCTGGCTCAAGGAGCACCCATTGTCAGCCTTGCACAGTGGGGGAATCTCCATTAGCATCAGCCTTTGTTGGTAAGCATACCTGGTGACATCACAGAATGGCACATCTCCTGTGGACAGCCCCAGCGAAAGTTTTTTTCTCAGCTGGAGCTCTCTGATTCTGCCTACTCTACACTGCAGTTAGGAGCCAGATCTAGGGGTATACAAATCCTGGGAGAACTCAGCCACAAAGGGAGCCCATGACCCAGGCAATAGCATAACCACTTTGATTCTTGCAGCCGCAGGTCTCCAGTCCCTTGCACCAACCTAGCACTAAAAGTTTGGGGTGAACACAACAGAGAAAGGGATTCAACTTTGGGCTTCTGGGTAGAACCTTGGATACACACACAGGAGACACATAGGTTTGCCATGACTACACAGGCACTTGCTACAGGAGTCAACTCCTTTGAGACAGGGCATACATTTGTATTTTATTTTATTTTATTATTTTTAAAAAATTTTTTATTTTTATTTTATTTTACTTTACAATACTGTATTGGTTTTGCCATACATTGACATGAATCCACCAAAGGTGTACATGCCTTCCCAAACATGAACCCCCCTCCCACCTCCCTCCCCATAACATCTCTCTGGGTCATCCCCGTGCACCAGCCCCAAGCATGCTGTATCCTGCATCGGACGTAGACTGGCGATTCGTTTCTTACATGATAGTATACATGTTTCAATGCCATTCTCCCAAATCATCCCACCCTCTCCCTCTCCCTCTGAGTCCAAAAGTCCGCTATACACATCTGTGTCTATTTTGCTGTCTCGCATACAGGGTCATCATTACCATCTTTCTAAATTCCATATATATGTGTTAGTGTACTGTATTGGTGTTTTTCTTTCTGGCTTACTTCACTCTGTATAATCGGCTCCAGTTTCATCCACCTCATTAGAACTGATTCAAATGTATTCTTTTTAATGGCTGAGTAATATTCCATTGGGTATATGTACCACAGCTTTCTTATCCATTCATCTGCTGATGGACATCTAGGTTGCCTCCATGTCCTGGCTATTATAAACAGTGCTATAATGAACATTGGGGTACATGTGTCTCTTTCAATTCTGGTTTCCTCGGTGTGTATGCCCAGCAGTGGGATTGCTGGGTCATAAGGCAGTTCTATTTGAAATTTTTTAAGGAATCTCCACACTGTTTTCCATAGTGGTTGCACTAGTTTGCATTCCCACCAACAGTGTAGGAGGGTTCCCTTTTCTCCACACCCTCTCCAGCATTTATTGCTTGCAGACTTTTGGATCACAGACATTCTGACTGGTGTGAAGTGGCACCTCATTGTGGTTTTGATTTGCATTTCTCTAATAATGAGTGATGTTGAGCATCTTTTCATGGGTTTGTTAGCCATCCATATGTCTTCTTTGGAGAAGTGTCTATTTAGTTCTTTGGCCCATTTTTTGATTGGGTCGTTTATTTTTCTGGAATTGAGTTGCATAAGTTGCTTGTATGTTTTTGAGACTAGTTGTTTGTCAGTTGCTTCGTTTGCTATTATTTTCTCCCATTCAGAAGGCCGTCTTTTCACCTTGCTTATATTTTCCTTTGTTGTGCAGAAGCTTTTAATTTTAATTAGATCCCATTTGTTTATTTTTGCTTTTATTTCCAGAATTCTGGGAGGTGGATCATAGAGGATCCTGCTATGATTTATGTCGGAGAGTGTTTTGCCTATGTTCTCCTCTAGGATTTTTATAGTTTCTGGTCTTACATTTAGATCTTTAATCCATTTTGAGTTTATTTTTGTGTGTGGCATTAGAAAGTGATCTAGTTTCATTCTTTTACAAGTGTTTGACCAGTTTTCCCAGCACCACTTGTTAAAGAGATTGTCTTTACTCCATTGTATATTCCCAGAATATACAAGGGCATACATTTAAAGGCAGTGGAGCTTTACTGAACCACATTCTCAGGGCTTCTACTGCAAAAACTTGGGAGCAAACTCCACCCCCAAAAGGGCCTCAGACCAAAGAGCAAGCCCCACCCAACATCTAATGTGGGCTCCGGACACAATAAAACCAATCACTCCAACTATCAAGATAACAGCCAGCTCACTGTGAGGAAAGACATGCCTGGAATCCATATCAAGAATAGCCCTTGGACCAAAAACATTGTGCTCACACAATCTACACAGTAATGTTCCCACATAAAAACACCCCTTCATGACCACAGTCAACAAATGTTTCTCCTAAATTCAGGGACAAAGTTAAGGAAAATTTTTCAAAAAGCTAAGGAACTACTCCTGATTAAGAGAACAAGAGAAATACTGTGAAAGACCAAATAATGACAGACTTCACCAGTGTACTTGACAGACTTCACCAGTGTACTTGACCCTGAGTTCGAAAATGAGGTAATAAAAGTCTCAAAGGTATTAAGATTATCAACAGAAATACAGATCACTGTAACAAGGAACTTGAAACTGTCATGCAAGTGTATGTTCCTTGATTCTTTGTCTTGTTACAACAAAGACTTGGAGTGATGGACATTAAAGCCCCCTCAGCATGTCACAGCTCTCAGGTCTTGGATAGACCGTGTTATAGCTCTCAGGTCTTGAATGGACCGTGTTATAGCTCTTAGACAAATCAGTATTACAGCTCAGAGTTACAGCTCTGTTTAGAAGATAGCAGGAAAATCCATCTTCGAGGCGTGAGGGCATGTCGATCTAAAGACACTAGGAGAAGAGTGCCCCAGGGCGTGGGAGAGAGAGAGCGAGCTAGCTTTGGCTCTTCTATTTATATGTTTATCTCTCCCTGGGCCTGTCCTATGTAAACTGGGCCAGCCAGGAGTGTTGTTTGTTTAACTTGAGGTCCTCACTTCAGTTCTCAGACCTTCTTTTGTTTCATTTTCATGGGCTTTTCCCTTCCTTGTCTTGTAGCCACCACCATTTTGGACTCCTTTTTCCTGTTCTACCTACCTAACAAAACTATAAAGAGGAACCAATCAAAATTAGACAACTAAAATGCTGAGATAAAAACGAATCTAGAAGTAATAAATAGAAACCAAATAATACAGAAGAATAAATAAGTGACCTGGAAGATAGAATAATGTAAATCACTCAATCAGAACAAGAGAAAAAGACAAATTAAAAAATTAAAGCAAATTATAAGACCCGTGAGATAACATAAAGCATGTCAACCAATGCATACCAGGGGCTCTAGAAGGAAAAAAGAGAGATAAAAGGATTAAAAATGTATTTGGAGAAATCATGGCTGCAAAGTTCCTAAAACTAAGGAAGGAAGCTACAGGTACAGGAGGCACGGAGGGTCCCAAAGGAGGTGAACCCCAAAAGATTCACCCTGAGACATAAAATTAAAATGACAAAAATTAAAGATAGAGGATTTTAAAGGCAGCAATAAAATAAAGAGTCAGTTAAGGGACCCCCATAAAGCTATCAGCAAATTTCTCTGCAGCAAATTTGAAGGTCAGAATGGAATGGCATGGTGTATTCAAAGTCCTGGAAAGGAAAAGCCTGCCATATACAATATTTTACCCAGCATACTTATCATTTAGAATAGAAAGGAGGATAAAAAATTTCTTAGACAAGCCAAAACTAAAAGAATAGAGCAATATTAAACCTAACCTAAAATAAATATAGAAAGGTCTTCTCTAAATAGAAAGGAAGCAAGAATCTATAGGAAAGAAAATCACAATAGAAAAGACAAAGATACAAAAGTATTGAAGATCATTTAAATAAGCCTGTGGTGGTGGTGGTGGTTTAGTCACTAAGTCATGTCTGACTCTCTCAACCCCGTGGACTGTAGCCTGCCAGGCTCCTTTGCCCATGGGATTCTCCAGGCAAGAATACAGGAGTGGGTTGCCATTTCCTTCTCCAAATAAGAAGTATGTAGGTTAAAAAACAAAGATTTGTAAAAGTGATAATAGCTATAATTAATAGCAAGAGGATAACCATGAAGATTTAAAATAGGACATCAAACCCACAAAACATAGGGGAGTTAAATAAAAAATGCAAATCTTTTAGAATGTATTTGAACTTGTATGACTATTAGTTAAAAGCAAGGAGATACATTTATGGTCTAAAAACAAGGTAAACACAAATCAAAAGCATACAATAGACTCAAAAAAAAAAAAGAAAGAAAGAAAGAAAGAAACTCAGAGATAATGCAAAAGAAAACCATTAAATCACACAAGCAAAATTAAAAAGAAGAAATGAACAAATAAGAACTACAAAATTCAAAGGGAAAATAAGGTATAAAAAGTGGCAATATGTACATAATTAATAATGATCACCTCAAATGTCAATGACATAATGCTCCAACAGAAAGGGAAAGAATGGCAGATGGGATAAAAAAAAAAAAAATAAGGAATTTACAAGAGCTGTCTATAGGAGACTCATTTTAGAACAAAACATACAGATTGCAAGGGAGAAAGGTATTTCATGCAAATAGAAATGACAAGAGTATAGGGTTCGCAATATATTTGGGCTTCCCAGGAAGTGTAGTGGTAAAAGAACCCACTTGACAATACAGGAGATAAAAGAGACTTGGGTTCAACACCTGGGTTGGGAAGATTCCCTGAAGGAGGAAATGGTCACCCACTCCAGTACTCTTGCCTGGAAAATTCCATGGACAGCGGAGCCTGACAGGTTACACAGTCCATGGGATTGCAAAGTGTCAGATACAACTAGTGACTAAACAACAATACTCATGGTAGACAAAACAGACTGTAAAATTAAGCCCACAAAGACAAAAGAGGTCATATATAATGATAAAGAGATCAATACATGAAGAGGATATTACACTTGTTAATATATATGCATCCTATATAGGACCACCTAAATAAATACATAACTCTGCCAACAAAGGTCCATATAGTCAAAGCTATGGTTTTTCCATTAGTCATATATGGATGTGACAGTTGGGCCATAAAGAAATTTGAGTACCAAAGAACTGATGCTTTATAATCATGGTGCTGAAGAAGACTCTTATGAGCCTCTTGGACTGCAAGGAGACAAACCAGTCAATCCTAAAGTTGAAGCTCCAACATTTTGGCCACCTGATGAGAAAAGCCAACTCCCTGGAAAAGACCATGATGCTGGGAAGGATTGAGGGCAAGAGGAGAAGAGGGCAACAGAGGATGAGATGGTTGGATGGCATCACCAACTCAATGGGCATGAGTTTGAGTACACTTGGGGCAATAATGAAGGACAGGGAAGCCCAACATGTTGTAGTCCATGGGATCGCAAAAAGCTGGGACATGACTTAGCAACTGAACAGTGAAAAATTAAATACTAACAGATAAAAAGGGAGAACTTGACAAAAATATAATAATAGTAGGATATTTTAACACATCACTGACATCAATGGACAGATATTCCATAACACAGATTCTAAAAGATACAATAAACCAGTTGGACATAATTGCTCTCTACAAGACACTGCATCCAAAAAATCCCTCTAGATTACACATTCTTTTCAAATATGCATGGAGTCTTCTCTAGGATAGACCTCAAATTAAATCATAAAAGAAACCTAAACAAATTAAAAAGACAGAAATTATTTCAAGCATCTTTTCTGATCACAACAGCATGAAACCACACAAAGAAAAGTGAAAATAAATGAACACTCTGAGACTAAACAATGTGCTACTAAAAAACCAATGGATCAAAGATCAAATCTATAAGGAAATCAGAAAATATCTTAAGACAAGTAACAATGAACACACAACCTTAGAAAATCTATGGTATGCAGCAAAAGCAATTCTGAGAGAGAAAGTCAAAATGTTACAGGCCATCCCCCCAAAACAAGAAAAATCCCAAATAAATAACCTAACCTATTAACTAAAGGAATTTGAGAAAGAAGAACAAAAACACCCAAAGTCAGTAGAAGGGAGAAGATAAACAGATAGGAAATAAGCAAAACAGAAATTTTAAAAGCAAAAAAAAGTTCTTTAAAACCAAGAGTTTTTTTTTTAATCTTTTTTTTTTGGCAAGATACGCAAAATTGTTTAATCTCTAGTCAGGCTTGCCAAGAAGAAAAGTAAGATAACTCAAATAAGCAAAAACAGTGCAAGAGGAAACATAACAATTGATACTTCAGAAATACCAAAAAATCATTAGATAATGCAATGAACAATTAATGCCAACAAACTGAAAACCTAGAAGAAATTTGTAAGTTTCTAGAAACATACAGACTGCTAAAATCGTCAATAATAAACAGACAATTTGAGCAGAATGATCACTAGAAGTGAAATAATCTGTAATAATAATAATTTTAAAAGCCCTGCAAAGGTCCATGACAAGATGGGGAATTCTGGGGAATTCTACAAATCATACAAAATGAATTAAAGATCTAAATGTAAGGCTGTACACTATACAACTCATAGAGGAAAACACAGGCAGAACACTTTTTGGCATAAATCTCAGCAAGATCTTTTTTGATCCAACCCTTAGAGTACTAAAAATAACAAAAATAAGCAAATGGCATCTAATTAAACTTATAGACTTTTTGCACAGCAAAATATACAAATAGCTCAGGTAGCTCATATAAAAAAATAAAAAATGGGAGGGAGATCTAAATAGACATTTCTTTGAAGAAGACATATAGATGGCCAAAAAGCACATTAAAAAATGTTTAACATCAATAATTATTAGAAAAATGTAAATCAAAACTACAATGAGGTATCACCTCATATTGGTCAGAATGGCCATCATCAAAAAATCTTCAAACAGTAATTGCTGAAGAGAGTGTGAAGTAAAGGCAACCTCCTTCACTCTTGGTGGGAATGTAAATTGGTACAGCCACTACAGAGAACTGTACAGAGGATCCTAAAAAACTAAAAAAGTAGAGCTACTATGTAATCCAGCAATCCTACTCCTAGGCATATATCCAAAGAAAACCATAACTCGAAAGGATACATTCACCCCAATGTTCATTGCAGCACTATTTACAATAGCCAGGAGATGGAAGCAACCAAAATGTCCACTGACAGAGGAATGGATAAAGAAGATGTAGTACATATATACAATGTCACTTAGAGTGGGGATAAGGTGACGATCAAGTTAAGAATGAGGTCTGTGGCTTCCCAAGTAGCTCAGAGGTAAAGAACCTGCCTGCCAGAGCAGGAGGCACAGGAGATGCCTGTGCTTGATCCATGGGTCAGGAAGATCCCCTGGAGAAGGAAATGGCAACCCACTCCAGTATTATTGACTGCAGAAACCTGTGGGCAGAGGATTCTTTCAGCCTACAGTCCATTGGGTCGCAAAGAATCGGACAAGACTGAAGTGACTTAGTGGTACTACTCAGCTATAAAATTGTAAGGCACACTCAGTTGTGTTCAACTGAGGCAAGAATACTGGAGTAGGTAGCATCTAATATTTTCATACTTTCAGCTATAAAAAGGAATGAAATAGTGCCATTTGCAGAGACATGGATGGACCTAGAGACTGTCATACAGAGAGAAGTAAGTCAGAAAGAGAAAAATATTGCTTAAATGTGGAATCTAGAAAAACTGTACAGATGAACTTATTGGAAAAGCAGAAATAGAGTCACAGATATAGAGAGCAAACTTACTGTTACCAAGGGGGCAGGATGAATTGGAAAATTGGGATTGCCATATATACCACTATGTATAAAATAGCTAACGAGAACCTATTATTATTTAGCACAATAAACCATACTCAATGATCTGTGGTGATCTAAATGGGAAAGGAGTCTAAAAAAAGTTGTTCAGTTGTTAAGTTGTGTCTGACTCTTTGTGATCCCACGGACTGCAGCTTCCCTGGACACGAGGCTTCCCAGTCCTTCACTATCTCCCAGAGTTTGCTCAAACTCATGTCGACTGAGTCAGTGATGCCATCCAACCATCTCATCCCTTGTTGCCCTCTTCTCCTCCTGCCCTCTTCTCCTCCTGCCCTCAGTCTTTCCCAGAATCAAGGTAACTAAAGATTTAAGGCATTTTAAATGTCACTGAGTAAGTGAAGTGAGTGAAAGTCGCTCAGTTGTGTCCGACTGTTTGCAACCCCATGGACTATACGGTCCATGGAATTCTCCAGGGCAGAGTACTGGAGTGGGTAGCCTTTTCCTTCTCCAGGGGATCTTCCCAACCCAGGGATCAAACCCAGGTCTCCTGCATTAAAGGCAGAATCTTTATCAGCTGAGCCACAAGGGAAGCCCAAAATGTCACTGATTTTGTCTTTATGATCTCTATGATACCTCTGTTTTACATTAAAGAAAACAAGTTATTTAAGTGAATTTATGCAAGTAATCGGAGAAGACAATGGCACCCCACTCTAGTACTCTTGCCTGAAGAATCCCATGGACGGAGGAGCCTGGTAGGCTGCAGTCCATGGAGTCTCTAAGAGTCGAGCACGACTGAGTGACTTCACTTTCACTTTTCACTTTCATGCATTGGAAAAGGAAATGGCAACCCACTCCATTGTTCTTGCCTGGAGAATCCCAGGGACGGGAGCCTGGCAGGCTGCCATCTACGGGGTCACACAGAGTTAGCCACGACTGAAGTGACTTAGAAGCAGCAGCAGCAGCAGCAGTAGCAGCAGTAGCATCCATGTAATAAAAACTTTGTCACCTAACTCTTTCTCTCCACAATTTTTAAATTCCCCTTGTGTGAGCTCCGCTTTTTTTTTTTTTTATTCACTCTAATGGGAAAAATGGGGGGCGGGGGGAAAGCATATTTTATTGTGTGACAAAACTCTTGAAAAATTTCTTTAGTTAGTATCATTTGTTTCTTGCTTTCTCAATACAAATAAAGTGATTAGAGGGAGAGATTTAAAGTATCAGAATATTTCCAAAACTTTGTATAAGATAAGGCTAGAACATCTATTAATCTAAATTCTACATCTTTACTGAAATAAAATATAAATGGTTACAGTAATAAACTATAAAAATATCAAATGATGACTCAATTTTAGGTAAATAAAATTGAAATATAATGTTTCTCTTAAAGTATATTTGATCATAATACAAAGTTAGCCTAATTTTTGATAAATTAATTGTCAGAATTTGTATTATTTAAAAAAGAAACAACTCTCTAAAATGTTACTGTATAAAATATTATTTAAATTTAGATACATACTCATATTCCTAAAACCTGTAATGATAGTTATCCTTTTAAACAGTATGTTCTGTAGAATGCTCTCAGAAAAATACTAAAAGGTGATTCTGAGTCACTGAAATATAAATAACCCTGTTTTTTATAAATCAATCTCTAAATATTTTCTATCCTGAGAAAGGTTTATGATTTTATTAATGGTTGATACTTGAGAATTATATACAAAATTATTTGGGGAATTTCCCTTTTGTAGCTACCTAATGAGCTGTTAAGACCATTTTTCTGCAGTTGATGTTATATTCAGTACTTGAAGAAGTCATTGAAATCTTAGTTTCTAGTTATATATTACTATGATACTGCTTTCAATTTATCTGCACTTTTACTGGATATACTAAATGTCTAATGTAGTTCTAGTTCAGTTACTGAAAAATGATCAAGTTCTTATAATATCTTTTATGGTTTTCAAAATTCTCAAATGATCATTCTTGATTGTCCTTTGATATAACTGAAACAGTAAAGTGGAATAACTGTAACGAGAAGGAATATTTATAATGAATTTCTTTCAAAAGCCTCATTTTTCTTTTACTGACATCAAATAAAACTAAAATGTAAAATTAAAGGTTCAAAGTTTTATATTTTAAGAACACAGGGCTATCATACTGAAAAGACCATCAATAATCCCCATAATTACACAACATAAATACCCAGGAACGATAAAGCATGTAACTTCAAGACAGGACCCCATAAAAGCTGATAACTGTATAGTTAAGGTCACTACACTGAGAAAAGTAACCATCAAAATAGAGTACACTTATCTTAAAAATATCAGAAGTAATCATCTGGTAATCCTCAAAATGCCACTGTTCTGTGATGTGTGGAAGTGGCTCTAAATTTTGAACAGCTTATAGGCAATTACCCTTTAGCACCAAACAATTTCTTAAAAATTATACATGATCATTAAAACCATTTCTCATCATCCTATCTACAGACAATACTCTAATTTTCTTTAAATAATTTAAGCTTTTATAGCTTTATGTAGGTAACTAATTTTCCTTTCATTATGGAAATGTTCTTGGTTCAGTGATTTCAAAGCATATAATTACAGTGAAAACAACTTCATAATTAAACCAAAATAACCTATAGTAAGCAAAATCCACAGCGTATTATTTGTTGGGGCCAATCAGGGTTGGATTTTCAAGTTAGTGAATCCACCAGGGAAGTCATTCTCTTTCTACTAAAAAAAGTTCATAGGATTCACACATATGTGAGTCAAGAATTGTCTCTAACAGTATGATGGATAAAGAAATGCATAAAATATATAAATGTAAGGTGATTCACAAAAATGCATTAGGTATTTTTAGTATTAGTTTTCATGTTGTCCATTTTTAAATAACTGGTTGCCTAGGAGGTCAAGTTCTGGAAAATTTTTGTCTTCAGTTAAAGACTGATATGAAAATAAATCACATATTGCCTGTAAAAATAAGATGATAGTTGTATTGACCTAGATTGGCTTTCAACTATGTCTTTTAAAAACAGTTCTTAAGAATGTTATTAAAGTGAATACTAGCTGCTAGAACTCACTTACACTTTCATGCTGTTTGCTAAACCCATTTTTCAAAGGTGATGAACTATTAGAAAGTCCTGATGAGATAACCCAATTATTAGGCTCTATCCTGCAATTGAATTCTCAAGGGGTAAAGTGGGGAATATTTATTTTTATTTTTAAAGATGGCAGCAGTTGATTCTGGTCAATTTAACACCACATTAAAACAAAAAAAATCCAACTATTCCAGTCCCCCCCCCCGATATATTCAGTTTAAGCAGTTTTATTTGCTTTCTCTTCCAGAATTATCTTAATGCTGGACTTTATAAAAATAATATGGGATATTTATTTTTATAAAATATCTTAACAAATTTGTATGAAAGCAAGTATATTATTCCTACATCTTCAGTCAGTTAGTTCAGTTGCTCTGTCGTGTCCTACTCTGTGATGACATGGACTGCAGCACGCCAGGCTTCCCTGTCCATTACCAACCCCCAGAGCTTGCTGAAATTCATGTCCATTGAGTCAGTGATGTCATCCAACCATCTTGTCCTCTGTCATCCGCTTCTCCTCCTGCCTTCAATCTTTTCCAGCACTGGGGTCTTTTCTAATGAGTCGGTTCTTCACATCAGGTGGCCAAAGTATTGGAGTTTTAGCATCAGTCCTTCTAGTGAATATTCAAGACTGATTTCCTTTAGGATTGACTGGTTTGATCTCCTTGCAGTTCAAGGGACTCTAAAGAGTCTTTTCGAACACCACAGTTCAAAAACATCAATCCTTCGATGCTCCAGCTCTCTTTATGGTTCACCTCTCACATCCATACCTGACTACTGGAAAAACCAAAGCTTTGGTTCTATGGACCTTTGTTGGCAAAGTAATGTCTCTGCTTTTTCATATGCTGTTGGACTAACCTGGTGGCTCAGATGGTAAAGCGTCTGCCTACAGTGCGGGAGACCAGTGTTCGATCCATGGGTCAGGAAAATCTTCTGGAGAAGGAAATGGCAACCCACTCCAGTACTCTTTCCTGGAAATCCCATGGACAGAGGAGTGTAGTAGGCTCCTCAGTCCATGGGGTTGCAAAGAGTCGGACACAATTGAGTGACTTCATTTCATTTCACTTCACTTCTTTAGGTTTGTCATGGCTTTTCTTCCAAGGAGCAAGACTCTTTTAATTTCATGTCTGCAGTCACCATCTACAGTGATTTTGGAGCCCAAGAAAACAAAGTTTCTGTTTGCACTGTTTTCCTATCTGTTGGAGACATGATGTCATGGCACTGGATGCCATGATCTCTTTTTTTTGTTGTTGTTGTTATTTATTTATTTATTTATTTATTTATTTTTACTTTACAATACTGTATTGGTTTTGCCATACATTGACATGAATCCACCACGGGTATATATGAGTTCCCAATCCTGAATCCCCCTCCCACCACCCTCCCCATATCATCTTCTCTGGGTCATCCCAGTGCACCAGCCCCAAGCATCCTGTATCCTGTATCGAACCTAGACTGGCGATTCATTTCTTACATGATAGCATACATGTTTCAATGCCATTCTCCCGAATCATTCCACCCTCTCCCTCTCCCACAAAATCCAAAAGTCTGTTCTATACATCTGTGTCTCTTTTGCTCTCTTGCATAGAGGGTTATCATTACCATCTTTAAGCCAGCTTTTTCACCCTCCTCTTTCACTTTCATCAAAAGGCTCTTTAGTTCCTCTTAGCTTTCTGCCATTAGGGTGGTGTCA
Organism: Capra hircus; assembly: GCF_001704415.2. Taxonomy (NCBI): domain Eukaryota; kingdom Metazoa; phylum Chordata; class Mammalia; order Artiodactyla; family Bovidae; genus Capra; species Capra hircus. Next base: position 24,588,094 of record NC_030814.1, read on the forward strand.
TCTGCATATCTGAGGCTTCTCTGGTGGCACAAACTGTAAAGAATCTGCCTGCAATGCGGGAGAACTGTGTTCAATCTCTGGGTCGGGAAGATACCCTGGAAGAGGGCATAGCAACCCATTCCAGTATTCTGGCCTAGAGAATTCCACGGACAGAGGATCCCGGCAGGCTCCAGTCAGGTTTCCCTGGTAGCTCAGTTGGTAAAGAATCTGCTGGCAATGCAGGAGACCCTGGTTCAATTTTTGGTCGGGAAGATCCGCTGGAGAAGGGATAGGTTACCCACTCCAGTATCCTTAGGCTTCCCTGGTGGCTCAGCTGATAAAGAATCCACCTGCAGTGAGGGAGACCTGGGTTCAATTCCTGGGTTGGGAGGATCTCCTGGAGAAAGGAAAGGCTACTCACTTCAGTATTCTGGCCTAGAGAATACCATGGACAGTCCATGGGGTCACAAAGAGTCAGACACAACTGCGGACTTTCATTTTCACTTTCATCTGCATATCTGAGTTTTTTTTTTTTTTTTCCTCCCAGCAATCTGGGTTCCATCGTGTGCTTCATCCAGCCTGGTATTTTGCATGATGTACTCTGCATGTAAGTTGAATAAGCAAGGTGACAATATACCTAGACATACTCCTTTCCTAATTTACAACCAGTCTGTTGTTCCATGTTCAATTCTAACTGTTACTTCTTGTCCTCCATACAGGTTTCTCAGGAGGCAGGTAACGGTAGTCTAGTATTCCCATGTCTTTAAGAATTTTCCACAGTTTGTTGTGATCTACACAAAGGTTTTAGAGTAATCAATGAAGCAAAATTAGATGCTTATGTTTTGCAGGTTACTTACTTTCCTGTACCTTAAGCCAAACTTGGCTTTTTTCCCCATTAATCTGAAAGTGATATGCTACACTGATGTATAATTTAATCTAAAATATGCTGCTGCTGCTGTTTAGTCACTTCAGTCATGTCTGACTATGTGACTGCAGCCTGCCAATCTTCTCCATCCATTTTTCTAGGATTTTCTAGGCAAGAGTACTGGAGTGGGTTGCCATGCCCTCCTCTAGGGGATCTTCCCAATGCAGGGATTGGACCTAGGTCTCCTGCACTGCAGGCAGATTTTTTACCACTGAGCCACCAGTGAAGCTCAATCTAAAACATATATCAATACAATTCAACATTTCCCCACAGTCTTAATTTCTACTCTCTCCTTAAATTTCTCACATTTTCTATGTCTTTGCTTGTGTCATAGCCTATTACTTTAATCTCTCTATTACTGTTCTTCTCTCATTCCTTTTCTTCAAGCTTTAGTTTGTCCCACTTTTTTCTTTTTTTTTGCCTCTATCCCTCATTACCATTCACTTACAAATATTTACTGCACACTTTCTAAGTGTCAGGTACCTGCTGGATGTGGGACACAAAAATGAGTTCAGTTCAGTTCAGTCGCTCAGTCGTGTCAGACTCTTTGTGACCCCGTGAATTGCAGCACGCCAGGCCTCCCTGTCCAGCACCATCTCCCGGAGTTCACTCAGACTCACATCCATCGAGTCCATGATGCCATTCAGCCATCACATCCTCAGTCCTCCCCTTCTTCTCCTGCCCTCAATCCCTCCCAACATCAGAGTCTTTTCCAATGAGTTAACTCTTTGCATGAGGTGGCCAAAGTACTGGAGTTTCAGCTTCAGCATCATTCCTTCCAAAGAAATCCCAGGGTTGATCTCCCTTAGAATGGACAGGTTGGATCTCCTTGCAGTCCAAGGGACTCTCAAGAGTCTTCTCCAACACCACAGTTCAAACGCATCAATTCTTCGGCACTCAGCCTTCTTCACAGTCCAACTCTCACATCCAAACAAGACCACAGGAAAACCATAGCCTTGACTAGACGGACCTTAGTCGGCAAAGTAATGTCTGTGCTTTTGAATATACTATCTAGGTTGGTCATAACTTTTCTTCCAAGAAGTAAGCATATTTTAATTTCATGGCTGCAGGTACCATCTGTAGTGATTTTGGAGCCTAAAAAAATAAAGTCTGACACTGTTTCCACTATTTCCCCATCTATTTCCCATGAAGTGATGGGACCGGATGCCATGATCTTTGTTTTCTGAATATTGAGCTTTAAGCTAACTTTTTCACTCTCCTCTTTCACTCTCATTAAGAGGCTTTTTAGCTCCTCTTCACTTTCTGCCATAAGGGTGGTGTCATCTGCATATCTGAGGTTATTGATATTTCTCCCGGCAATCTTGATTCCAGCCTGTGCTTCTTCCAGTCCAGCGTTTCTCATGATGTACTCTGCATAGAAGTTAAATAAGCAAGGTGACAATATACAGCCCTGACATACTCCTTTTCCTATTTGGAACCAGTCTGTTGTTCCATGTCCAGTTCTAACTGTTGCTTCCTGACCTGCATACAGATTTCTCAAGAGGCAAGTTAGGTGGTCTGGCATTCCCATCTCTTTCATAATTTTCCACAGTTTATTGTGATCCACAGTCAAAGGCTTTGGCATAGTCAATAAAGCAGAAATAGATGTTTTTCTGGAACTCTCTTGCTTTTTCCATGATCCAGCGGATGTTGGCAATTTGATCTCTGGTTCCTCTGCCTTTTCTAAAACCAGCTTGAACATCAGGGAGTTCATGGTTCACGTATTGCTGAAGCCTGGCTTGGAGAATTTTTGAGCATTACTTTACTAGCATGTGAGATGAGTGCAATTGTATGGTTGTTTAAGCATTCATTGGCATTGCCTTTCTTTGGGATTGGAATGAAAACTGACTTTTCCAGTCCTGTGGCCACTGCTGAGTTTTCCAAATTTGCTGGCATATTGAGCACAGCACTTTCACAGCATCATCTTTCAGGATTTGAAACAGCTCAACTGGAATTCCATCACCTCCACTAGCTTTGTTTGTAGTGATGCTTTGTAAGGCCCACTTGACTTCACATTCCAAGATGTCTGGCTCTAGATTAGTGATCACATCATCATGATTATCTGGGTCATGAAGATCTTTTTTGTACAGTTCTTCCATGTATTCTTGCCACCTCTTCTTAATATCTTCTGCTTCTGTTAGGTCCATATATTTCTGTCCTTTATCGAGCCCATCTTTGCATGAGGGCCTAGAGGAGCTATCCCACGTTGAAGGTCAGGAACGGCAGCAGTAAGGAGATACCCCTCGTCCAAGGTAAGTATCAGCGGCTGTGCTTTGCTGGAGCAGCCATGAAGAGATACCCCACAATTTCTGCCAACAAAGAGTTTACAATTGAGATCATATTAATGGCTTTATTTCTATGAGCATTTTTATTTTTATTTGCTAAAAATTATACAGAATAGTATTTCCTAATACCTTCACTTCAAAGTACAGAGGATAAACAGGAAAGGATGCTTTGACTTTAGAAAATGAGCTCTGGAGGTCTTTTAGTACTGCCTCTGTATACCCCAAGACCTCAAACAGTGAAAAATGTTGGCATTCTGTAATATATTCACATCACATAGAACCAGTGTTCCATGACCTACTTGCTGAAATATGCGAATGAAAATGTTCCCTATTACATTGTAAACATTTTCTTAATATTTTCTATTTTGTAGAATTTTTTCAATTTCATTATAATTTATTATTAATTTTAATAGTTTTCCAAATATAATGTAAATATTTTCTTAATAAGTAGTTGTTATTTAGCCTTTTGTTTTGATTGTATTTTGGTAGCCTGTCATATTTTCCCCTTTTTCTATTGTTTTCTCTTTAGCACCTTCCTTTTTCACTTTTACTATTTTATTATTAATATTTATTGTCTTATTCACTATAGGAAAATATTAAGAACTGCAGTGTATATAAAATTCAATTAAATCATGAATGATACATGTAGAATACAGTATTTGATTTTCATGTCAAGATATTTTATCATTCATTCTAAGATTGCCAAGATATCTTAAACATAATTACACTTTCAGACCTGTGTGCTGAACTGATAGGGGCTTCACTGGAAGCCTGACTTTTAAGATATATCTCACTCATTTTCTCAGTCTTTATCAAAAATTTTTCTAGAGAAAATTTATGAGCATATGTTATAACCTCAGGACCCAAAAGGAGAGGGTACTTAGGGGATTACAAATGTCTTCAGAGAAAGAAAAAGGGAAATGCCAATGTGCAAATCATTTTAGCTATAGTTCTACATATTATCTATTGTCTTCATCATGAAAGTCATTGCAAAATTGAGCAAAGGGTCCTTTTTACATGGTTCAGTCAAGTAAAGAGATCTCAACTATATTGCTAATCAGAATGACTGGAAATAACCAGTGTTAAAGAAATGATCCATTGGAGGCAAATGCACTTTTTAAGACTTAAATGGTGCCATCTGGTACATTAGTTCTTCCTCAACCTCAAATATTGGATTGGCCAAAAAGTTCAGTCAAGTGTTTTCAAAACACCTTATGTAATACTCCAAACAAACTTTTTGGCCAACTGAGAACTACTCTAAAAAGTGTATTTCTTTCAAACATTTTATTTTCAGAGAATATTTATTCCCTCCTCCAATATTAGATTACAGACAAGGCAATAAATGATGTTATTTAGAGCTGGGATGAGTAGGGCCAAAAAGTCTATTTCTGTCTAGTTCATCACTGTGTATATGCTGTGCTCAGTTTTATCTGATTCTTTGCAACCCCTTGGACTATAGCTCACCATGTGCCTTTGTCCATGGGATTTTCCGGGCAAGAATACTGGAGTGGGTTGCCATTTCCTTCTCTAGGGGATATTCCCAACCCAGGGATAAAATCTGCGTCTCTTGCATCTCCTGCACTGGTAGATGGATTAGTTATCACTGTGCCACCTGGGAAGCTATAATCCTATATTTCAGCTCAGAAACTTATCAAAACCATAGGACTATAGCACATGCTGAGGTTGCTGCTGCTGCTGAGTCACTTCAGTCATGTCCGACTCTGTGTGACCCCATAGATGGCAGCCCACCAGGCTCCCCTGTCCCTGGGATTCTCCAGGCAAGAACACTGGAATGGGTTGCCATTTCCTTCTCCAATGCATGAAAGTGAAAAGTGAAAGTGAAGTCGCTCAGTCATGTCTGACTCTTAGCGACCCCATGGACTGCAGCCTACCAGGCTCCTCTGTCCATGAGATTTTCCAGGTAAGAGTACTGGAGTGGGCATTGCCTTCTCTGACATGCTAAGGAAATGGCCACAATTCTTCCCTGCTCCCTTCACCAACAAACTGATATTTTGCCAATGGACTACTACTCTATTCACTCATGTCTCTCTCTCCCTAGAAATTATTTACCCTCAAAAAACTTATGAATTGGCAGTTATTTCCATGCTGATTTCCAGGCCAGAGTGGTATAGTGAGTTGATGTCCCAATAATTTGTTTTTTTAAAAACACACAGTGATAATAAATAAAATGTAAAAAGATAAAATTAAAACACTAGCTTGGCTTGAATAACAGAAAATAAAACTTTTGTAGGCCTTGGACAACACAAAAATGAAGCTCAGCACTTGAAGCTAAAGCTGAAACTGCAGTTATCTTCTTTCTCTGTCAGTGGACAGTGGTGACTGCATTCACCTGCTCCAAGCTATACCAGTCTTTGTTGAGATCACATGTTCCCAAAAAATTGCAGACCTAAAAGACAGTAGGGCACAGACACATTCTCCTATACAGGAAATAATGTAAATTGCCAACAGGTTCTGTAATCACCGTCTTCTGCATCTCAGGTGGATTCTTTATCACTGAGCCACCTGGGAAGCCCCACCATATGCCATAGTAAGACCTACTGTGTACATGTGTGTATGGGTGTGTGTGCTCAGTTGCTGAGTACTGTCTAACTCTTTTCAATCCAACCCAGTGACTGAACCCATGTCTCTTGCAACTCCTGCATTGGCAGGCAGATTCTATATTACTGCACCATCTGGGAAGCCCCATTTTGCATAGGTACCAAAAGATTAAAGCAGAAGCAAGCAAGAGATGCAGGTTCGATCCCTGGGTCCTAAAGATCCCCTGGAGAAGGAAATGGCAACCCATTCCAGTATTCTGGTCTAAAAATCCAATGGACAGAAGTGCTTGGCAGGCTACAGTCCATGGGGTCACAGAGAGTTGGACCTGGCTGAGTGACTGAACACACACACACAAAGCAAAAAATACTAGAAAAAGGGAAGAAGCTGCAGAGGGAGAGAAAAAAAAATCAACAATAATTGTAACACTATCCTCTCCAAAAAAATGAGCCTGAAAACCTACATTCCAAAATACAGAAATAAATGTAGTTCAGAGAATAATAACAGCAGGGCTTTCCTGGTTTCTCATATGGTAAAGAATCTGCCTGCAGTGCAGTAGATCCTGGTTTGATCCCTGGGTTGGGAAGATCTCCTGGAGAAGGGAACAGATATCTAGTCCAGTATTCTTGCCTGGAGAATTCCAAGGACAGAGGAGCCTGGTGGGCTACAAACCATGGGCTTGCAACAGACTCGGACACAACTTAACGACACACACACACGCAGAGAAACATTGCCAGGGTCCAGCCTTGGTGGATCCAGGGAATTCAAAGCGGGGACGGCATTGGCGTGAGAAAAACTTATTTGTTTATTAATATAAGATTAGATTAGGAAGAAATAGTGTAGTAGGAAAATTAAGTGGAGAGAAGAGGCTGATTAAGTTGGGTTACATGGAAAACCAATAAAGTTCCAGACAAGGAGCTTGCACCATCTACGCCGTTAGGCCACCGGCACCCGTTTGAATATTGGCGAGTGCCCCGCCTTGGGCTCTCTCTCTTACGGATCTTAAAAGCCTGGACAAGTAAGTAGACATAGTGAGCCTCCATGCCCCAGATGGGAATTCAGCCTGAAATTAGAGTAAAGAGGAGACACGGGGAAACCAGTCCAGCAACTGGCTCTCCTTCTATTGTCCTTCAAGGCCTTTTATACTTTTGATTATACATAGAGATCAATGGGTAATACAAAATTATGTAGCGTTAGCAGCCCAGACTCTTTCTGTATATCTTTTTGTATACAAAAGGTCTCAGGTGATTTACATTATCTTCTGGCCAAGAGGCTTGTTAACACTTTTTGGCTATTTTCCTTAATGAATGTTAATTTCGTTTCCCCTAAGTGTTTTTCTTTAATCTGCATCTCCTTAAAGCACTAAAGTTACATCTCTATAGAACAAAGGTGCAGTGGGTTATAACAAAGAAGGTACTTAACTCAAAGATCTAATGTTGCTAATATCAGGTCTCCTACTTGTTTTTCTATATACCAACTATATCTAAAAATAAAGGATATGAAAATTTGGCAGCAAGTATTGGCTCAACAAACGAAACCTTTAATCAGTCCTATTCTAATGATTTTGACTTTTTGGAAGCCCCTACATTCCTAGGATGTTTTAAGCTTCCTGTGCCTCCAGCAGTCAGGAGGCCTCAAACAATCACATGCACAGCTGTATGAGTCCTGCAGGCAGGCTAGAAAGCCATCAGAGGGGTTTTTGGATTGAAACACTCTTTCAAATGCAGAAGACTAAAGCCCTGAATTAACTTTTTCCAGAGAATATCAGAGGAGTGGAAAAGCAGGCAGATTCTTATTTTTTGGGGGTGGATGCTCAGGAAATTCCAGGGGGAAAACCTGAGGTCTGATTAGCCTTGCCATCAGAGCTCTGCCGCATGACCTTGTCATGGGTGGAATTCCTCACGCTGGCTCCCAGCAAAACATAATCACCAAAATCAACAATCAAAATGTGGATTTTCCTCAGGAGCCAGTAATTTTATAAAATTTTTCTGACAAAGGTATTCAAAATGGTGAATGAGACAAAACTTCTAATACAAAATAAAAGTGGCATTTTGAAACCAAATAAACAAACATAAATTAAAACATGATTTCTTAAAAAAGAAATAGAATTTTCTAAAAATATAAAACAGACAAGGTAACTTTTTCTCTGGACTCGAAGAATTCAGTAAATTGAAAGCTAAAGACTCTTGAGAGTCCCTTGGACTGCAAGGAGATCCAACCAATTCATTCTGAAGGAGATCAGCCCTGGGATTTCTTTGGAAGGAATGATGCTAAAGCTGAAACTCCAGTATTTTGGCCACCTCATGCAAAGAGTTGACTCATTGGAAAAGACTCTGAACTGGGAGGGATTGGGGGCAGGAGGAGAAGTGGACGACAGAGGATGAGGTGGCTGGATGGCATCACTGACTTGATGGACGTGAGTCTGAGTGAACTCCGGGAGTTGGTGATGGACAGAGAGGCCTGGTGTGCTGCGATTCATGGGCTCACAAAGAGTCGGACATGACTGAGTGACTCAACTGAACTGAACTGAACATTTAGGAACTCACTCAGAGTCTTCTGCTGAAAGACAAAAAGATTTTTTTATTACTTACATCTTTATCACTTTTACTTTAGCAACTGTCATTTCTGCTTCAAAACATTTTGAACCTGAAGAGCTGAATTACATAGAATGTGAAAATGCTTCATAAATCCCCCTGAGATAATCACCAGGAAAATCTTTCTAACTACTTTTTATGTATACATTATTGTAATTTTAAAGTATTATAATATTTTTTACTCTTAAAAACATTTTTATTGATGTACACTTGATTTACAATTTTGTGTTAGTTGGTGTGCAGGAAATTGATTCATATATATATATATATGCACACACATCTATATATATATTCCTCAAATTATTTTCTTATATAGGTTATTATAACATGTTGAGTATAGTTAGTTCCCTGTGGTATACAGTTGCTGCTGCTGCTAAGTCACTTCAGTCATGTCAGACTGTGTATGACCCCATGGACTGCAGCCTACCAGGCTCCTCTGTCCATGGGATTTTCCAAGCAAGAGTACTGGAGTGGGTTGCCATTTCCTTCTCCAGGTGATCTTCCCGACTCAGGAATCGAACCCAGGTCTCCTGCATTGCAGGCAGACACTTTACTATTTGAACCACCAGGGAAGCCCTCCCCTCTAAACTTAAAACCCCTTCATGGAAAACATCATTGTCATGGCAAAGAGGCTTGTGTAACTCAATGAAGTCATGAGCCAAGCTGTGCAGGGCCACCCAAATTGAATATGTCATGGCGAAGAGCTTTGACCAAACATGATTCACTGGAGAAGAAAATGGAAACCCACTCCAGTATTCTTGCCTAGAGAAACCCATCAGTTGAGTTCAGTTCAGTCACCCAGTTGTGTCCAACTCTTTGTGACGCCATAGACTGCAGCATGGCAGACCTCCCTGTCCATCACCAACTTCCAGAGTTTATTCAAATTCATGTCCATTGAGATGATGATGCCATCCAACCATCTCATCCTCTGTCATCTCATTCTCCTCCTGCCTTCAATCTTTCCCAGCATCAGGGTCTTTTCCAAGGAGTCAGCTCTTCACATCAGGTGGCCAAAGTATTGGAGTGTCAGCTTCAGCCTCATTCCTTCCAAAGAATACCCAGGACTGATCTCCTTTAGGATGGACTGGTTGGATCTCCTCGCAGTCCAAGGGACTCTCAAAGGCTTCTCCAAAACTACAGCCCCAAAGCGTCAATTCTTTGGCACTCAGCTTTCTTTATAGTCCAACTCTCACATCCATACATGACTACTGGAAAAACCATAGCCTTGACTAGATGGACATTGGCAGACAAAGTAATGTCTCTGGTTTTTAATACTCAGTCTAGGTTGGTCATAACTTTTGCTCCAAGGAGTTAGCATCTTTTTCTTTCATGGCTACAGTCACCATCTGTAGTGATTTTGGAGCCCAAGAAAACAAAGTCTGCCACTGTTTCTACTGTTTATCCATCTATTTGCAATGAGGTGATGAGACTGGATGCCATGATCTTAGTTTTCTGAATGTTGAGCTTTAGGCCAACTGTTTCAGTCTCCTCTTTCACTTTCATCAAGAGACTCTTCAGTTCTTCTTCACTTTCTGCCATAAGGGTGGTGTCATGTGCATATCTGAGGTTATTGATATTTCTCCCAGCAATCTTGATTCCAGGTTGTGCTTCATCCAGCCCAGCATTTCTCATGATGTATTCTGCCTATAAGTTAAATAAGCAGGGTGACAATATACAGCTTTGAGGTACTCTTTTGTTTATTTGGAACCAATGTGTTGTTACGTGTCCAGTTCTAACTATTGCTTCCTGATCCGCATACAGATTTCTCAAGAGGCATGTTAGGTGGTCTGGTATTCCCATCTCTTCCAGAATTTTCCACAATTTAGTGATCCAAACAGTCAAAAGCTTTGCCATAGTCAATAAAGCAGAAATTGATGTCTTTTTGGAACTATCTTGTCTTTTCGATGATCCAGTGGATGTTGGCAATTTGATCTCTGGTTCCTTTGCCTTTTTTAAAACCAGCTTGAACATCTGGAATTTCATGGTTCACGTATTGCTAAAGCCTGGCCTGGGGAATTTTGCATGTTACTAGCGTGTGACTGAGTGACTTCACCTTTACTTTTCACTTTCATGCATTGGAGAAGGAAATGGCAACCCACCCCAGTATTCTTGCCTGGAGAATCCCAGGGACAGAGGAGCCTAGTGGGCTGCCGTCTATGGGGTTGCACAGAGTCAGACACGACAGAAGCGACTTAGCAGCATCAGCAGCAGCAGTGTGTGAGATGAGTGCAACTGTGTGGTAGTTTCAGCATTCTTTGGCATTGCCTTTCCTTGGGATTGGAATGAAAGCTGACCTTTTCCAGTCCTGTGGCCACTGCTGAGTTTTCCAAATTTGCTGACATACTGAGTGTAGCATCATCTTTGAGGATTTGAAATAGCTCAAATGGAATTCCATCACCTCCACTAGCTTTGTTCGTAGTGATGCTTCCTAAGGCCTGCTTGACTTCACATTCCAGGATGTCAATCACTCTAGGTGAGTTATCACCTGATCGTGATTATCTGAGCCATGAGGATCATTTTTGTACAGTTCTTCTGTGTATTCTTGCCACCTCTTCTTAATATCTTCTGCTTCTGTTAGGTCCATACCATTTCTGTCCTTTTTTTAAAAAAAATATAAATTTATTTATTTTAATTGGAGGCTAATTATTTTACAATATTGTATTGGTTTTGCCATACATCAACATGAATCTGCTACAGGTATACACGTGTTTCCCATTCTGAACCCCCCTCCCTCCTCCCTCCCCGTACCATCCCTCTGGGTTATCCCAGTGCACCAGCCCCAAGCATCCAGCGTCATGCTTTGAACCTGAACTGGTGATTCATTCCATACATGATATTTTACATGTTTCAATGCCATTCTCCCAAATTATCCTACCCTCTACCTCTCCCTTTCCCACAGAGTCCAAAAGCCTGTTCTATACATCTGTGTCTCTTTTGCTGTCTCACATACAGGGTTATCATTACCATCTTTCTAAATTCCATATATATGCATTACTATACTATATTGGTGTTTTTCTTTCTGGCTTACTTTACTTTGTATAATCGGCTCCAGTTTAATCCACCTCATTAGAACTGATTCAAATGAATTCTTTTTAATGGCTAAGTAATACTCCATAGTGTATATGTACCACAGCTTTCTTATCCATTCATCTGCTGATGGACATCTAGGATGCTTCCATGTCCTGGCTATTATAAACAGTTCTACAATGAACATTGGGGTACACAGGCCTCTTTCAATTCGGGTTTCCTTGGTGTGTATGCCCAGCAGTGGGATTGGTGGGTCATAAGGCAGTTCTATTTCCAGTTTTTTTAAGGAATCTCCACACTGTTCTCCATAGTGGCTGTACTAGTTTGCATTCCCACCAACAGTGTAGGAGGGTTCCCTTTTCTCCACACACTCTCCAGCATTTATTGCTTGTAGACTTTTGGATTGCAGCCATTCTAACTGGCATGAAATGGTACCTCATTGTGGTTTTGATTTGAATTTCTCTGATAATGAGTGATGTTGAACATCTTTTCATGTGTTTGTTAGCCATCTGTATGTCTTCTTTGGAGAAATGTCTATTTAGTTCTTAGGCCCATTTTTTGATTGGGTCGTTTATTTTTCTGGAATTGAGCTGCAGGAGTTGCTTATATATTTTTTAGATTAGTTGTTTGTCAGTTACTTCATTTGCTATTATTTTCTCCCATTCTGAAGGCTGTCTTTTCACCTTGCTTATAGTTTTCTTTGTTGTGCAGAAACTTTTGAGTTTATTTAGGTCCCATTTGTTTATTTTTGTTTTTATTTCTAATATTATGGGAGGTGGGTCATAGAGGATCCTGCTGTGATTTATGTTGGAGAGTGTTTTGCCTATGTTCTCCTCTAGGAGTTTTATAGTTTCTGGTCTTACATTTAGATCTTTAATCCATTTAGAGTCTATTTTTATGTATGGTGTTAGAAAATATTCTAGTTTCACTCTTTTACAAGTGGTTGACCAGTTTTCCCAGCACCACTTGTTAAAGAGATTGTCTTTAATCCATTGTATATTCTTGCCTCCTTTGTCAACGATAAGGTGTCCATAGGTGCGTGGATTTATCTCTGGGCTTTCTATTTTGTTCCATTGATCTATATGTCTGTATTTATGCCAGTACCATACTGTCTTGATGACTGTGGCATTATCCTAAATGGTGAAAAATTGAAAGTGTTTCCCCTAAAGTCAGGAACAAGACAAAGGTGCCCATTTTCACCACTACTATTCAACATAGTTTTGGAAGTTTTGGCCACAGCAATCAGAGCAGAAAAAGAAATTAAAGGAATCCAAATTGGAAAAGAAGAAGTAAAATTCTCACTGTTTGCAGATGACATGATCCTCTACGTAGATAACCCTAAAGACTCCACCAGAAAATTACTAGAGCTAATCAATGAATATAGTAAAGTTGCAGGATATAAAATCAACACACAGAAATCCCTTCCATTCCTATACACTAATAATGAGAAAATAGAGAAATTAAGGAAACAATTCCATTCACCATTGCAATGAAAAGAATAAATACTTAGGAATATATCTACCTAAAAAACTAAAGACCTATATATAGAAAACTATAAAACACTGGTGAAAGAAATCAAAGAGGACATTAATAGATGGAGAAATATACCATGTTCATGGATCGGAAGAATCAATATAGTGAAAATGAGTACACTACTCAAAGAAACCTACAGATTCAGTGCAATCCCTATTAAGCTACCAACAGTATTTTTCACAGAACTAGAACAAATAATTTCACAATTTGTATGGAAACACAAAAAACCTCGAATAGCCAAAGTAATCTTGAGAAAAAAGAATGGAACTGGAGGAATCAACCTGCCTGACTTCAGGCTCTACTACAAAGCCACAGTCATCATTTCTGTCTGACTTTGCATGAAATGTACCTTGGTATCTCTAATTTTCTTGACGAGATCTCTAGTCTTTCCAATTCTGTTGTTTTCCTCTATTTCTTTGCATTGATTGCTGAAGAAGGCTTTCTTATCTCTTCTTGCTATTCTTTGGAACTCTGCATTCAGATGCTTATATCTTTCCTTTTCTCCTTTGCTTTCACCTCTCTTCTTTTGACAGCTATTTGTAAGGCCTCCCCAGACAGCCATTTTGCTTTTTTGCATTTCTTTTCCATGGAGATGGTCATGATCCCTGTCTCCTGTACAATGTCACTAACCTCATTCCATAGTTCATCCAGCACTCTATCTATCAGATCTAGTCCCTTAAATCTATTTCTCACTTCCACTGTATAATCATAAGGGATTTGATTTGGATCATACCTGAATGGTCTAGTGGTTTTCCCTACTTTCTTCAATTTAAGTCTGAATTTGGTAATAAGGAGTTCATGATCTGAGCCACAGTCAGCTCCTGGTCTTGTTTTTGTTGACTGTATAGAGCTTCTCCATCTTTGGCTGCAGAGAATATAATCAGTCTGATTTTGGTGTTGACCATCTGGTGATGTCCATGTGTAGAGTCTTCTCTTGTGTTGTTGGAAGAGGGTGTTTGCTATGACCAGTGCATTTTCTTGGCAAAACTCTATTAGTCTTTGCCTTGCTTCATTATGCATTCCAAGGCCAAATTTCCCTGTTACTCCAGGTGTTTCTTGACTTCCTACTTTTACATTCCAGTCCCCTATAATGAAAAGGACATCTTTTTTGGGTGTTAGTTCTAAAAGGTCTTATAGGTCTTCATAAAACCATTCAACTTTAGCTTTTTCAGCATTACTGGTTGGGGCATAGACTTGGATAACTGTGATATTGAATGGTTTGGCTTGGAAATGAACAGAGATCATTCTGTCATTTTTGAGATTGCATCCAAGTACTGCATTTTGGACTCTTTTGTTGACCTTGATGGCTACTCCATTTCTTCTGAGGGATTCCTGCCTGTAGTAGTAGATATAATGGTCATCTGAGTTAAATTCACCCATTCCAGTCCGTTTTAGTTTGCTGATTCCTAGAATGGCAACGTTCACCCTTGCCATCTCTTGTTTGAACACTTCCAATTTGCCTTGATTCATGGACCTGACATTCTAGGTTCCTACGCTATATTGCTCTTTAAAGCATCGGATCTTGCTTCTATCACCAGTCACATCCACAGGTGGGTATTGTTTTTGCTTTGGCTCCATCCCTTCATTCTTTCTGGAGTTATTTCTCCACTGATCTCCAGTAGCATATTGGGCACCTAATGACCTGGGGAGTTCCTCTTTTAGTATCCTATCATTTTGCCTTTTCATACTGTTCATGGGGTTCTCAAGGCAAGAATACTGAAGTGGCTTGCCATTCCCTTCTCCAGCGGACCACGTTCTGTCAGACCTCTCTACCATGACCCACCCATCTTGGGTTGCCCTGAAGGCATGGCTTGGTTTCATTGAGTTAGACAAGGCTGTGGTCCTAGTGTGATTAGATTGACTAGTTTTCTGTGAGTATGGTTTCAGTGTGTCTGCCCTCTGATGCCCTCTTACAACACCTACCATCTTACTTGGGTTTCTCTTACCTTGGGTGTGGGGTATCTCTTCACGGCTGCTCCAGCAAAGGACAGCCGCTGCTCCTTACCTTGGACTAGGGGTATCTTAGTCAATGAAAGAGTCTGAAATGCAGCACTTGGATGCAGTCTCAAAAATGACAGAATGATCTCTGTTCATTTCCAATGCAAACCATTCAATTTCATGGTAATCCAAATCTATGCCCCAACAAGTAATGCTGAAGAAGCTGAAGTTGAATGGTTCTATGAAGACCTACAAGATCTTTTAGAACTAACACGATAAAAAAGATGTCCTTTTCATTATAGGGGTTTGGAATGCAAAAGTAGGAAGTTAAGAAACACCTGGAGTAACAGGCAAATTTGGCCTTGGAATACAGAATGAAGCAGGGCAGGCGTTTATAGAGTTTTCACAAGAGAACAAACTGGTCATAGCAAACACCCTCTTCCAACAACACAAGAGAAGATTCTACACATGGACATCATCAGATGGTCAACATCAAAATCAGATTGATTCTATTTTTTGCAGCCAACAATGGAGAAGCTCTATACAGTAAGCAAAAAAAAAAAAAAAAAAAAAGAAAAAAAAAAGACTGAGAGTTCAGATCATGAATTCCTTATTGCCAAATTCAGACTTTAATTGAAGAAAGTAGGGAAAACCACTAGACTATTCAGGTATGACCTAAATCAAATCCCTTATGATTATACAGTGGAAATGAGAAATAGATTTAAGGGACTAGATCTGATAGACAGAATGCCTGATGAACTATGGTCGGAGGTTCATGATATTGTACAGGAGACAGGGATTAAGACTATCCCCAAGAAAAAGAAATGCAAAAAAGCAAAATGGTTGTTTGAGGAGGCCTTACAAATATATGTGCAAAGAGATGCAAAAAGCAAAGGAGAAAAGGGGAACCTCGTGGACAGTATGAAAAGGCAAAAATATGGTGCCAGAAGATGAGGTCCTCAAGTTGGATAGTGTCTGATATACCACTGAGGAAAAGCAGAGGGCAATTACTAATTGTTCCAATAGGGATTAAGCACCTGGGCCAAAGTGGAAATAACAAATGCTGAATTGTGGATGTGTCTGGTGGTGAAAATAAAGTCCAATGCTGTGTAAAGAACAATATTTCCGAGGAACCTGGAATGTCAGGTACATGTATCAAGCTCAACTGAACGTGGTCAAGAAGGAGATGGCAAGCGTGAACATCTATATCTTAGGAATCAGTGAACTAAAATGGTGGGAATGGGTGAATTTAATTCAGATGACCACCATATATACTACTGTGGGCAAGAATCCCTTAGAAGAAAAGGAGTAGCCCTCATAGTCAATGAAAAGTCCAAAATTCAGTACTTGGTTGAAATCTCAAAAATGACAGAATGATCTTTGTTTCCAGGGAAATCATTAAGCATTACAGTAATCCAAGTCAATGCCCCAACCATTGATGTTGAAGAAGCTAAAGTTGAATGGCTCTATGAAGATTTACAACACCTTCTAGAACTAGCACCAAAAAAGATGTCCTTCTCATCATAGAAGACTGAAATGAAAAGTAGGAAGGGAAGAGATACCTGAGTAAGTATGGCTTTGAGGTAGATACTGAAGCAGGGCAAGGGCTAACTGAGCTTTGTCAAGAGAACACATTGGTCATAGCAAACATCAGTTTCCAACAACTTAAGAGATGACTCTACACATAAACATCACCAGATGGTCAACAGTGAAATCAGATTGATTATATTCTTTGCAGCTGAAAATGGAGAAACTCTATACAGTCAGCGAAAACAAGATCTGAATTTGACAGTCATGAGCTCCTTATTGAAAAATTCAGGCTTAAATTGAAGAAAATAGGAAAACAACTATATCATTCAGGTATGAACTAAATCAAATCCTTTATGTTTATACAGTGGAGGTCAAGAATAAATTCAAAGGACTAGATCTGATAGACAGAGTGCCTGAAGAAGTATGGATGGAGCTTTGTAACACTGCATCGGGAGGCATTGACCAAAACTATTTCAAAGAAAAATGAATGCAAGAAGGCAAAGTGGTTGTCTGAGGAGGCTTTGCAAATAGCTAAGAAAACAAGAGAGTTAAAGGCAAGGGAGAAAAGGAAAGATACCCCCCAAGTGAATGAAGAGCTTAAGAGAATAGCAACAAGAGATAAGAAAGACTAGGACTTCTTGAATGAACAATGCAAAGAAAGAGAGGAAGACATTAGAATGGGAAAGACTAGTGATCATGCAAGAATAGATAAGAAAAAGGACAGAAATTGAAAGGTCATATAGAACCTCAAGAGATTAAGAAGAGGTGGCTAGAATATACAGAAAGACCAAACAAAAAATTGTCTTAATGATCCCAATAACTGAGATGGTATGGTGACTTACCTAGAGCTGGATATCCTGGAATGTGAAGTCAAGTGGGCCTTAGGAAGCATCACTATGAACAAAAATATTGGAGGTGATGGGATTCCAGCTGAGCTATTTAAAATCCTAAAAGATGCTGCTGCTAAAATGCTGCACTCAATATGCCTACAAATTTTTTTTTTTTTGCATTCTCAGCCCATGCTGCTTTATTGCCAAAATATATATGTACACAGGTGCAGAGTTTCTAACTCTTACAGCAGTTCCTTTTTACAGCAAAGAATAAAATTTAATCTACAATCCCAAAGATGCATAGATTAGAAAGTAAGTGGCCTTTTGTAAAACTCCAAACAGTCAATGAAAGTCTTTTAACATTATCTTATATACCATGGGAAGAAGATGCTGAACAGTAAAAACAAGCTACTGAAGTAAGTCTCTGTGAAGGTTATTCTAATATGAATCTTTTAAAATTACCAGTGATAGGTGTTTTTAAGGTAAGGGTGAAAACATTACTGTTGCTTAAGGACTGATGATAATTTATTGCCAGAATACTTATCCCTGGGAGAAAAACATTTTAATCTATGGTGTGGCATACCATCACCAAAGGAGACAAAATCTTTTGAAAATTCTAACCTTAACATATCTATTCTGACTTAAACGTTGGAGAAGTATGAGTTCCTGGAGAAATCTGTGAGTTCCTGGAGAAATCTGTGATGTTTGGATTTCTAATATTAACATTTTAATATGCCCTAGTGGAATAATGGAAGCAGAGATTAGAGAAACTCTGTCCTTCAATCTTTACTGGTGTGTTTGGCAGACATGTTATCATTAAGTACCAAAGAGAAACTTTACATATGGGATATGACATTTCACTTCCTGAACTGAGTCAAATGACTATTAGTAATTCAGTTTTTAACTACTGGAAAGTTATCCAAAGGTATTTGGAATCAAATCCCACAGCAAAGATTAAAGTCAGGTAGAAATAATTTTCAATCACTGAATGTGAAACTGGATGGTGCCTAGTGAAAACCAGTCTAATTCTGAATTCTCTTCTACTTAGGCCTCTTTCAGATACAATGAATCCCATTTGTACATTTGTCATGATCACATGTTCTTTCATGGGTTATTTCAAAATCAGAAATCATCTCAAAAAACTGTAAGCTATCACAATAAACTGGTCTATTTTCTACATCAAGAAAATAAATGACAAGGTTTTTCTTCAAAATGCGAAAAGCTGCTCCTTTTTACCTGGCATAAAAAACTTTAAGCAACAAATTATAAAACTCTGGCTATAAAACTTTTCTTTGAAAATTTGAATACAGGGACAACAGAGAAACCAAACTACAGATGTGTGAGTATTTTAAGGACTATCTCCATAAAATGTAAAGGGCTCCTTTGCTGGAAGGAACTCTTACGGCTGGTTAATAGCAGTACCATCCAAAGAGCTGCCCAGTTACCTGAAAATCCTGGAACATCTGAAGTACGTGCATTATTGTCTCTCTTCACTTTCAAGATTCTAGTCTTAAAGAGATCCAAAGTTAAGCCACATAAACTTTATCAGACAAATCCCATTCCTGGTTACATCTTCCACACTGGCACTCCATACCCTTTCTGAAACTCTGCACTTGATTATTAGAGCCACAACAGCTTTTTATTCAACATGCTTAGTTTGTGCTTTGTTTTTAAACATGCTTGGGGACTAATGGAACCAGGCAAGAAGTTAGAGGGTGAGCACTGTTATGCTCTCTTCTTGACAGTCTGAATGTCTTGTGGTTGCCCCTGTTCTAGCTCCCATTTTCAACGGAAGAAAGAGTCTTTACTTAGAAAATGAAAACTAATGATCTAAACAATAAATTCAAGATAGTGGTTTAAGTCTCTATTGCTTCATTACTAATAAATGGATATATATAATTACTAGTAACCACATTAACACTGTACATTTTCAACCATGCATTAGGAATATTATACTCTAAAGAGTTATGGGCCTGCCACTATTGCTCGTACTTTCATTCAGACCCAGTTTTAATAAACATGCAGAGTAAACTCTTTGACTAAGAGGAATTAGGTGAAATTACAAGGATACATGCAGTTTCCACTGAAAATATAGGTTGATAAAGTGATTGCTTAGAAATGCAGGCAGCTGCTCCACATCTATCACAATGCTGCTTCAGAACAGAGGTACAAAAGTCACACACAAAAAGGTTAAAATTTGGACCCTATTCAGTTATAAAAGGCTTAATTGCAAATTCTGGTCCTTTCGGGTAGAGAATAATGTAAAAATTTGGGAAAAGAGTACTGACAGATGTCCTCTGGAGCAGTTAAGTTTTCTTGGCCATTTACTGACAGTGATGGCATAGAAGAACATACATAGGTGGTGTAGACGGTGAAAATGCTCTTAGGCAGAATGGTTTCTGATTCACATTAATGAGCATACCTGCACAGCTCCCTGGGGAAAAGGAGTTTATGAACAGCAGAGCTAATACAATGTAAACTCAAAAATCAATGCCCTGAAGTTTAGCATAGCCCTCTGCTTTTGAAAACTGTTGGCCAAGGAATCCTTCCAAACATGGTATAATTAACAGCCAAGCAATGTTCTGAATAAACTAGAAGCAATTTGCTTGTACCAGCAGCACCATGAGAATGTAAACTCCTGGAGGCCGAAGGTCTCTTCATATTTTGCATATCATAGGTACATAAAGAGTAAACATGGGATCCCAATATTGGAAAATAATCAACCATACTTTGAGACCACAAAAACTCAAGAGCACATTTGAGCATTTAGAACTGTTATGTGGCTGTTGAGGGTAATCTTTAATTGTTCTAAGTAACTCAACTGTTGACATCACTGTAACATGCAGTGGTGTCCTCATGATCGTGCAGATGTCTGAATATTGCTTGGTTATTCCAATGCCTCTAACACCAACTGAAGGCATAGGACATATAAAGAGGAGCTATAATCATTTAATAATATAGCCTTTTCTCTATCCTTTGGAGTTGCCATTTAAGAATTTAGTGTTCAAGAGGCACTATTTTCTTAGATCCACTCTATTTATCTTTCAGCTTTCCCCCCTGGGAAACAAGGGAACACACTCTTTTGGGGAATCTTCAAGGTACTAAATGGCCAAGATGAACATGAGGTAAAAGTAGTCGCCCTTGTTCCACAATTACATCTAGATGTGAGAGCTGTGTTGTTCTTCAGATCAAGAAACTAGTTTGCTGGGTTCCTGATAAAATAAGCTGTCATAAACCCCAGGCTTTGGCACATCTACATTAGATGATGTACTGTCTTTGGCCATTCCTTTCAATCCTTTTGCTTAACACCTTGAAATCCTAACTCCCCTATACTAATAGGCATGAGGAAAAGCCAGTTATCCAAGCTCTTGGTTTGTTTTTTAAACCATAAATATATACACACAACAAACTTTTCTCTCTTTTAAAAAATGTACCCAGGAAACTAATGGAGAAAGATGAGGTGACAAAGCAAAATGTATGCCATTTTATAAATGTATGCCTACAAATTTTGAAAACTCATCAGTGGCCTCAGGACTGAAAACTATCAGTTTTCATTTCAATCCCAAAGAAGAGCAATGCCAACGAATGTTCAACCTACTGTACAATTGTGATCATTTCACATGCTCATAAGCTTCTGCTCAAAATCCTTCAGGCAAGGTGTCAGCAGTACATGAACCAAGAACTTCCAGATGTACAAGCTGGCTTTCAAAGAGGTGGGGGAACCAGAGTTCAAATTGCCAACATTTGTTGGGCCATGGGAAAAATAAGGGATTCGAGGAAAGCATCTACATCTGCTTCATTGACCATGCTAAAGCCTTTAACTGTATGGAGCACAACAAAATGGAATATTCTTAAAGAGAGGGGAATACTAGAACACCTTACCTGTCTCCTGAGAAACTTCTATGCAGGTCAAGAAGCAACAGTTAGAACGAGACAAGGAACAACTGACTGGTTCAAAATTGGGAAAGGAGTATGACAAGGTTTTATATTGTCACCCTGTTTGTTTAACTTATATGTAGTGCACATCCTGTAAAATGCCAAGCTAGATGAATCACAAGTTGGAATTAAGATTGATGCTCAAGAAATATCAACAACCTCAGATATAAAGATGATACCACTCTAATGGTAGAAAGTATAGAGGAACTAAGGAGTCTCTCGATGAGGGTGAAAGAGGAGAGTGAAAAAGCTGTCATGAATCTCTAAATTAAAAAAAAAAAAAAGAACTATGTTCATGACCCCCAGTCCCATCATTTAATGGCAATTCAGTTCAGTTCAGTTCAGTTGTTCAGTCACGTCCGACTCTTTGTGACCCCATGAACTGCTGCATGCCAGGCCTCCCTGTCCACCACCAACTCCCAGAGTTCATCCAAACCCATGTCCATTGAGTTGGTGATGCCATCCAACCATCTCATCCTCTGTCGCCCTCTTCTCCTCTTGCCCTCAAATTTTCCCAGCATCAGGGTCTTTTCAAATGAGTCAGCTGTTTGCATCAGGTGGCCAAAGTATTGGAGTTTCAGCTTCAACATCAGTCCTTCCAATGAACACCCAGGAATGATCTCCTTTAGGGTGGACTAGTTAGATCTCCTCATAGTCCAGGCAATTAGACTGGGGAAAAAAGTGGAAGCAGGGACAGATTTATTTTCTTGGGCTCCAAATTCACTGTGGACAGTGACAGTAGTGATGAAATTAAAGGACATTGTTCCTTGGAAAGACAACTCTGACAAATATAGATAGAAAAAGCAGAGCCATCACTTTGATGACAAAGGTCTGTATACAGAAAGCTATCGTTTTTCCAGTAGTCATGTATGGATGTGAGAGTGTGATCATAAAGACATCTGAGCACCAAAGAACTGATGGTTTCAAATTGTGGTGCTGGAGAAAACTTGAGAGTCCCTTGGACTTCAAGGAGATCAAATCAGGCAATCCTAAAGGAAATCAACCCTAAATATCCATTGGAAGGACTCATGTTGAAGCTAAAGCTCTAATACTTTGACCACATGATGCAAAGAACTGACTCATTGGAAAAGATCCTGATGCTGGAAAAGACTGAAGGCAAAAGGAGAAGGGGGGGGGGGGGGGCAAAGGATGAGATTGTTAGATAGCATCACTGACTAAATGGACATAAATCTGAGCAAATGCCAGGAGTTAGCAGAGGACAGAGGAGCCTGGCGTGCTACAGTCCATGAGGTCACAAAAAGTTGGATATACTTAGATATTGAACAACAGCAACAACTTACCTCAAAATCCTAATTATACAGAGTATAAACAACTCCAGAAAGAGTGAAGAGATGGAGCAAAAGCAAAAATAACACCCAGTTGCAGATGTGGCTGGTTATGGTAGCAAAGTCTAATGCTGTAAGAGTAATATTGCATAGGGACCTGGAATGTTAGGTCCATGACTCAAGGCAAACTGGGAGTGGTCAAACAGTTTATGGCAAGAGTGAACATTGACATTCTAGGAATCAGCAAACTAAAATGGACTGGAATGGGTGAATTTAACTCAGATGACCATTATATCTACTACTGTGGGCAGGAATTCCTGAGAAGAAATGGAGTAGCCATCATAGTCAACAAAAGAGTATGAAATGCAGTACTTGGATGCAATCTCAAAAATAACAAAATGATCTCTGTTCATTACGAAGGCAAACCATTCAATATCACAGTAATCCAAGTCTATGCCCAGATCAGTAGGCTGAATAAGATGACGTTGAATGGTTATATGAAGACCTACAAGACCTTCTAGAACTAGCACACATATAAAAAAGTCATTTTCATTATAGGGGACTGGAATGCAAAAGTAGGAAGTCAAGAGATATCTGGAGTAACAGGCAAATTTGGCTTTGGAGTACAGAATAAAGCAGGGCAAAGGCTAATAGAGTTTTGCCAAGAGAACGCACTGGTCATAGCAAACACTCTCTTCCAACAACACAAGAGAAGACTCTACACATGGACATCACCAGATGGTCAACATCGAAATCAGACTGATTATATTCTCTGCAGCCAATGATGGATAAGCTCTATACAGTCAGCAAAAACAAGATCTGACTGTGGCTCAGATCATGAACTCCTTACTGCCAAATTCAGACTTAAATTAAAGAAAGTAGGAAATCCATGAGACAATTCAGGTATGACCTAAATCAATCTTTTACAATTATACAGTGGAAGTGAGAAATATATTCAAGAGATTATTTTGAGTAATATATTTTGAAAGAGTGCCTGGTGAACTATGGTCGGGGGTTTGTGACATTATACAGGAGACAGTGACAAGATGACCCCCAAGAAAAAGAAATGCAAAAAGGCAAAATGGTTGTCTGAGGAGGCCCTACAAATAGCTGTGAAAAGAAAAGAAGCAAAAGGCAAAGGAGAAGAGGAAAGATATACCCATTTGAATGCAGAGTTCCAAAGAACAGAAAGGAGAGATAAGAAAGCCTTCCTCAGGGATCAGTGCAAAGAAATAGAGGAAAACAATAGAATGGGAAAGTCTAGTGATCTCTTCAAGAAAATTAGAGATACCAAGGGAACATTTCATGCAAAGATCGGCACAATAAAGGACAGAAATGGCATGGACCTAACAGAAGCAGAAGATATTAAGAAGAGGTGGCAAGAATACACAGAAGAACTGTACAAAAAAAAAAAATCTTCACGACCCAGGTAATCACGATGGTATGATCACCAACCTAGAGCCAGACATCCTGGAATGCAAAGTCAAGTGGGCTTTAGGAAGCATCACTACAAACAAAGCTAGTGGAGGTGATGGAATTCCAGTTGAGCTATTTCAAATTCTCAAAGATGATGCTCTAAAAGTGCTGCATTCAATATGCCAGCGAATTTGGAAACCTCAGTAGTGGCCACAGCACTGGAAAAGGTCAGTTTTCATTCCAATCCCAAATAAAGGCAATGCCAGAGAATGCTCAAACTACCGCACAATTGCACTCATCTCACACACTAGCAAAGAAATGCTCAAAATTCCCCAAGTCAGGCTTTAACTATACGTGAACCATGATCTTCCAGATGTTCAAGCTGGATTTGGAAAAGGCAGAGGAACCAGACATCAAATTGCCAACATCCGTTGGATCATCAAAAAAGCTAGAGAGTTCTAGAAAAACATCTAGTTCTGCTTTATTGACTATGCCAAAGCCTTTTACTGTGTGGATCACAACAAGCTCTGGAAAATTCTTAAAGACATGGGAATACCAGACCACCTTACCTGCCTCCTGAGAAATCTGTATGGACATCAAGAAGCAACAGTTAGAACTGGACATGGAACAACAGATTGGTTCCAAATCAGGAAAGGAGTACATTAAGCCTGTATATTGTCTCCCTGCTTATTTAACTTATATGCAGAGTACATCATGAGAAATGATGGACTGGATGAAGCAGAAGCTGGAATCAAGATTGCTGAGAGAAATATGAATAATCTCAGATATGAAATGGCACCACCCTTATGGTAGAAAGTGAAAAAACACTAAAGAGCCTTTTGATGAAAGTAAAAGAGGAGATGAAAAAGTTGGTTTAAAACTCAACATTCAGAAAACTAAGTTCATGTCATCTGGTCCCATCACTTCATAGCAAATAGATGGGGAAACAATGGAAACTGAAAGAAATTATTTTCTTGGGCTCCAAAATCACTGCATATGTTGACTGCAGCCATGAAATTAAAAGACACTTGCTCTTTAGAAGAAAAGTTATGACCAACCTGCTGCTGCTGCTGCTAAGTCACTTCAGTAGTGTCCAACTCTGTGTGACCCCATAGACGGCAGCCTACCAGGCTCCCCTGTCCCTGGGATTTTCCAGGCAAGAATACTGGAGTGGGTTGCCATTTCTTTCTCCAATGCATCAAAGTGAAAAGTGAAAGTGAAGTTGCTCAGTCGTGTCTGACCCTCAGCGACCCCATAGACTGCAGCCTTCCAGGCTCCTCCGGCCATGTGATTTTTCCAGGCAAGAGTACTGGAGTGGGGTGCCATTGCCTTCTCCCATGACCAACCTAGACCGCATATTAAAAAGCAGAGACATTATTTTGCCAACAAAAGTCCACCTAGTCAAGGCTATGGTTTTTCCAGTAGTCATATATGGATGTGAAAGTTAGACTATAAAGAAAGCTGAGCACCAAAGAATTGATGCTTTTGAACTGTGGTGTTGGAGAAGACTCTTGAAAGTCCCCTGGACTGCAAGGATTTCCCATAAGTCCATCTTAAAAGAAATCAGTCTTGAATGTTCATTGGAAGGACTGATGTTGAAGCTAAAACTCCAATACTTTGGCCACCTGATATGAAGAACTGACACATTTGAAAAGACCCTGATGCTGGGAAAGATTGAAGGCAAGAGGAGAAGGCGACAACAGAGGGCGAGATAGTTGGATGACATCACCAACTCAATGGACATGAGTTTGAGTAAACTCTGGGAGTTTGTGATGGACAGGGAGGCCTAGTGTGCTTCAGTCCATGGGGTCACACAGAGTCGGACATAACTGAGCAACTGAACTGAACTGAATTGAACAGGGTATCAATATTGTTTATATGTTAATCCCAATTTTCTAAATCATCCTAACCCCCTCTTGCTATTCATACATTAGTTCTCTATGTTTGTGTGTCTACTTTTGCTTTGCAATTAAGATAATCTATACCATTCTTCTAGAGTCCATATTTATGTGCTAATATCTGTTATTTGTTTTTCAGTAACACTTTTATTTCAGTATCATTCTACTAACCATTTTATTTAGCAATGTATTTTATGAGAATTGTAAAAACACACCTCCACAATAAATATACTGTGGCAATAGAAAATGTTTTATCTACTTGATATTTCTGATATTCATATATTAGAGGCAATACTAGGGCTCAGTACATTGGAAATACTGTAATTTGATTTTCTATCTGCTTTCATATGATACAATTCAAAATGTAGTTTATTTTACAACTATGTTGTATGCCCAGCTAAACTTGAGTTAGATTCTCACCAACAATGTATTCTTTTGGGGTAAGGTTATTTTGCCCTGAATTCAAATGGAAATTTTTTCTGTACTTCCTTTTACTTTATTTTTTAATGAAAGTCATGCATCATTGCTTTAAGTGAAGTAAAGCACTGGATAAAATAGAGCATTGCTATTAACCTCTAACATTAGTGTGTAGGGAGGCAGAGACAAGTTAAATAACTCAGGGATAAAATACTCACAGTGAAATTACCTAAGCCTGTTTGACCCTGGCACATTAACATAGGGTAATAAACTTGAGTCTATTTTCAAATAGGAATAAAATCATTATCAATAATCAATTGTATCCATTTTGTAGCTTATGAAGTGACTGGTTCTTTAAAATAGGGTCATTGTTTGATGTTTGACTTTTGTAAAATGATGCAGCTTTACTGCTATAAAAGCAGATTTAGATGTCTGTCCAACACTGCATGAGATTTAGATTATGCAAGATTAAGCTAAGCATTTAGTTCTTTTAAAAAGCCTGCTTTGTGCTTCAGTCTATGCCATTCCAAGCACTACTTCTGGTTGTACTACATATTTTTACATAAGTTTAGGAAGGTCTGTAATAAATAATAAAATTTTATTTCCTAGATAACATATAAAAGGTGATATGCCAGAATCTGAATTTATGCTATTTTAATTTATTAATTTTGATGCATAGTCAGATGTATTTTCCATTATGCTACTGGACTCTGTTCTTTATTTTGCCATCACTGCACAGCCAGTGGATTTGGAGTTCCCCCTGATCTATTGATCCCAGTGCAAAGTCTGAGTCCGGACCACTGGGCATCAAGATAATTCCTGCCAGAGTCTAATTTTAGTTGTTTAATATATCTATGTTCTATATAAGAATAAAATTTATTTTGTGGCAAAATTAATTTTGCTGTTAAGTTAGAAATTTGTTTTATCTCTGTCCCCTAATTTTGTTTGACAGTTTGTACCTCCTTTGCGCATATAGTCTTGTTTCTATGTAAAGAATTTAAAGTATATTTGAAGTATATATGAATTCAAACAAAGTGAAACTAACACACTATCAAGAAGTCTTAATATAAATAATGATAGCTGAATGTGAGCTTTATAGGAATACTGGAAGCTTCTAAGAAAAGATGCTTGAGATATCCAGTATATATTTTTTCTATCTAAAAATGCATTTTGAAATAGTGAATACTTTCAAAATTATTAGGAAAGAAGAGGTACTAATGTTAAATGAAGTTAAGCAAAAATTTTCACTAAATCTGAGTTCACAAGCAAATCTTTCTTGGGCTTCTCCTATGGAACCATGGCCCTGAACCTAGAGAGTTAAGAATACATACTGCTAAATCATGAGCATGAAGATGTTGCCAAATATGTGCTGGATTCCTTTTTGGGATTAACAAGAAATTTCATCAATATATTTTCACTTGCATTTACAAACCCATTTATGATTATTTTAAACTCTTATTATCATTTATTATTTAATGGAATGTGAAATTAAAAAGAAATGCAAAAAGGCAAAATGGTTGTCTGAGGAGGCCCTACAAATAGCTGTGAAAAGAAGAGAAGCAAAAGGCAAAGGAGAAGAGGAAAGATATACCCATTTGAATGCAGAGTTCCAAAGAATAGAAAGGAGAGTTAAAAGGCCTTCCTCAGGGATCAGTGCAAAGAAATAGAGGAAAACAATAGAATAGGAAAGCCTAGTGATCTCTTCAAAAAAATTAGAGATACCAAGGGAACATTTCATACAAAGATGGGCACAATAAAGGACAGAAATGGCATGGACCTAACAGAAGCAAAAGATATTAAGAAGAGGTGGCAAGAACACAGAAGAACTGTACAAAAAAGATCTTCACAACCCAGGTAATCACGATGGTATGATCACCAACCTAGAGCCAGACAAACTGGAATATGAAGTCAAACGGGCTTTAAGAAGCATCACTATCAACAAAGCTAGTGGAGATGATGGAATTCCAGTTGAGCTATTTCAATTTCTACAAGATGATGCTATGAAAGTGCTACACTCACATGCCAGCAGATTTGGAAACCTCAGTAGTGGCTACAGCACTGGAAAAGGTCAGTTTTCATTCCAATCCCTCAGAAAGGCAACGCCAAAGAATGTTTAAACCACTGCACAATTGCACTAATCTGAAAATGGCCACCCACTCTAGTATTCTTGCCTGGAGAATCCCATGGGTGGAGGAGCTTGGTGGGCTACAGTCCATGGGTCGCAAAGAGTCAGACATGACTGAGCGACTTCACTTTCACTTTTACATGCTAGTAAAGTAATGCTCAAAATTCTCCAAGCCAGGCTTCGTTGAAGTATGTGAACCATGAACTTCCAGATGTTCAATTTGGTTTTAGAAAAGACAAAGGAACCTGAGAGAAAACTGCGAACATCCAATGGATCATCGAAAAAGCTAGAGAGTTCCAAAAAGCATCTTCTGCGTTATTGACCACACCAAAGCTTTTGACTATATGGATCACAAGAAACTCTGGGAAATTCTTAAAGAGGTGGGAATACCAGACCACCTGACCTGCCTCTTGAGAAATCTGTATGCAGATCAGGTAGCAAAAGTTAGAACTGGACATGGAACAGCAGAGTGTTTCCAAATAGGAAAAGGAGTATGTCAAGGCTGTATATTGTCACCCTGCTTATTTAACTTATATGCAGAATACATCATGAGAAACACTGGGCTGGATGAAGTGCAAGCTGGAATCAAAATTGCCAGGAGAAATATCAATAACCTCAGATATGCAGATGACATCACATTTATGGAAGAAAGCAAAGAACTAAAGTGCCTCTTGATGAAAGATTAGAGGGAAAAAGTTAGCTTGATGGTCATATTCAGAAAACTAAGATCATGTCATCTGGTCCTATCTCTTCATGGCAAATAGATGGGGAGACAGTGGAAACAGTGACAGACTCTTAATTTGCGGGCTCCAAAATCACTGTGGATGGTGACTGCAGCCATGAATTAAAAAATATTTGTGCTTTGGAAGAAAAGTCATGACCATCCTAGACAGCATATTAAAAAGCACAGACATTACTTTGTTAACAAAGGTCCATCTAGTCAAGGCTATGGTTTTTCCAGTGGTCATATATGGATGTGAGAGTTGGATTATAAAGAAAGCTGAGCACTAAAGGATTAATGCTTTTGAATTGTGGTGTTGGAGAAGCCTCTTGAGAGTCCCTTGGACAGTAAGGAGATCCAACCAGTCCATTCTAAAGGAGATCAGTCCTGGGTGTTCATTGGAAGGACTGATGCTAAAGCTGAAACTCCAATACTTGGCCACCTGATGGGAAGAACTGACTCCTTGGAAAAGACCCTGATGCTGGGAAAGACTGAAGGCAGGAGGAGAAGGGGATGACAGAGGATGAGATGGCTGGATCACATCACTGAGTCAGTGGACATGAGTCTGAGTAAACTCCAGGAGTTGGTGATTGACAGGGAGGCCTGATGCTGCTGCTGCTGCTAAGTTGCTTTAGTCGTGTCCAACTCTGTGTGACAGGGAGGCCTAGTGTTCTTCAATCCATGGGGTCGCAAAGAGTCGGGCAGGACCGAGTAACTGAATTGACTGGACTGAAATTTTAAAAAAAAAGACAAAAATGTTCTATAACTAGTTACACATCTGTGTGGCCATTTCAACAGTCTAATTTTCCAACAACTTGTTATATTTTGCCCATTCACAGGGCCTGTCAAAAAGTTAAAAAACAATTGATATAGCTATATATAAAATCTTTCTTTGGTAAAAATAATAACATTAACAGCATATTAATACAACTTCTAATAAATATAGAAAACTTGAGTATTTCCTTTCGGGAAGACAATGAGAGTTAACATAAAGTGAGTTAGTTTCCCCATGGTCAGAAATTAGTTTACAAGCTAATTCCAGAAATTATAAAGATCAAGCATACCTGAAGCAAAAGGAACCATAGTAAAACAATCTATCATAGAAACAATGATGACCTCCATGCCCATTAGCTTTGCTCACGTATAAGGATAAGTGACTTAGATTTAAGGGCAAGATGGCTGACAAATAGGTTTTAGCTGTTTTATATTAGTATGGTCCAAAGGTAAAAGCATGTTTCAAAACTGTGCTTGTCATTTTGAAGTATGGATGCCACAGGGAAGAAGGTACACACACACAGGAGAAAAAAAAAAAAAAAAGCAAATTTCATTTGGCCAGGACTTCCACTGATAAATAAAGAAAAGAAAAAGGGCAGAAGTCACATTTTAAAATTGTGGAAGAGTCACAAGAAATAAACCCTTTTTCAATTTCATGCTTCAGTTCAGTTCAGTTCAGTCACTCAGTTGTGTCCAGCTCTCTGTGACACCATGGACTGCAGCACGCTTGGCCTCCCTGTCCATTGCCGACTCCTGTAGTTTACTCAAACTCATGTCCGTTGACTTGGTGATGGCATCCAGCCATCTCATCCTCTGCCGTCCCCTTCTTCTCTCACCCTCAATCTTTCCCAGCATCAGGGTCTTTTCAAATGAGTCAACTTTTCGCACAGGTGGCCAAAGTATTGGAGCTTCAGCTTCAACATTAGCCCTTCCAATGAACACCCAGGAATGATCTCCTTTAGAATGGAGTAGTTGGATCACCTTGCAGTTCAAGGGACTCTCAAGTCTTCTCCAACACCACAGTTCAAAAGCATCAATTCTTCGGCACTCAGCTTACTTTATAGTCCAACTCTCACATCCACACATGACCACTGGAAGAATCATAGGCTTGACTAGACAGACCTTTGTTAACAAAGTAATGTCTCTGCTTTTTAATATGCTGTCTAGGTTGGTCATAACTTTTCTTCTAATGTGCAGGCATCTTTTAATTTCATGGCTGCAATCACCATCTGCAGTGATTTTGGAGCCCCCAAATATAAAGTCAGCCACTGTTTCCACTGTCTCCCCATCTATTTGCCCTGAAGTGATGGGACCAGATGCCATCATCTTAGTTTTCTGAATGTTGAGCTTTAAGCCAACTTTTTCACTCTCCTTTTCATTTCATCGAAAGGCTCTTTAGTTCTTCTTCACTTTCTGCCATAAGTGTGGTGTCATCTGCGTATCTGAGGTTATCGATATTTCTCCCCAAAATCTTGATTCCAGCTTGTGCTTCATCCAGGCCAGCATTTCTCATGATGTACTCTTTATATAAGTTAAATAAGCAGGGTGACAATATACAGCCTTGATGTACTCCTTTTCCTATTTGGAACCAGGAATAATCATAGGCTTGACTAGACAGACCTTTGTTAACAAAGTAATGTCTGCTTTTTAATATGCTGTCTAGGTTGGTCATAACTTTTCTTCTAATGTGCAGGCATCCTGTTGTTCCATGTCCAGTTCCAGCTGTTGCTTCCTGACCTGCTTACAGGTTTCTTAAGAGGCAGGTCAGGTGGTCTGGTATTCCCATCTCTCTCAGAATTTTCCACAGTTTTTTGTGATCCACACAGTCAAAGGCTTTGGCATAGTCAATAAAGCAGAACTAGATGTTTTTCTGGAACTCTCTTGCTTTTTCAATGATCCAGCTGATATTGCCAATTTAATCCCTGGTTCGTCTGCCTTTCCTAAAACCTTGAACATCTGGAAGTTCATGGTTCACTTACTGTTGAAGCCTGGCTTGGAGAATTTTGAGCATTTCTTTACTAGCATGTGAGATGAGTGCAATTGTGCGGTAGTTTGAGCATTCTTTGGCACTGCCTTTCTTTGGGATTGGAATGAAAACTGACCTTTTCCAGTATTGTAGCCACTGCTGAGCTTTCCAAATTTGCTGGCATATTGACTGCATCACTTTCACAGCATCATCTTTGAGGATTTGAAATAGCTCAGCTGGTGTTCCATCACCTCCACTAGCTTTGTTCATACTGATGCTTCCTAAGACCCACTTAACTTCACATTCAGAATGTCTAGCTTAGGTGAGTGACCAGACCATCATGATTATCTGGGTCATGAAGATCTTTTTTGTATGGTTCTTCTGTGTATTCTTGCCACCTCTTCTTAATATCTTCTGCTTCTGTCAGGTCCATACCATTTCTGTCCTTTATTGAGCCCATCTTTGCATGAGATGTTCCCTGCCCTGGCTGGTAATGCTGAAGAAACTGAAGTTGAATGATTCTATGAAGATCTATAAGACCTTTTAGAACTAACATCCCCAAAAGATGTTCTTTTCATTATAGGGAACTGGACGGTAAAAGTAGGAAATCAAGAAACACCTGGAGTAAAAAGCAAATTTGGCCTTGGAGTACAAAATTAAGCTGGGCAATGGTTCACAGATTTTTTCCAAGAGAATGCACTGGTCATAGCAAACATCCTCTTCCAACAACACAAGAGAAGATTTTACACATGGACATCACCAGATCATCAACACCAAAATGAGATTGATTATAGTCTTTGCAGCCAACGATGGAGAAGCTCTATACAGTCAGCAAAAACAAGACCAGGAGCTGACTGTGGCTCTGATCATGAACAACTTATTGCCAAATTCAGACTTATTGAAGAAAGTAGGGAAAACCCCTAGACCATTCAGGTATGACCTAAATCAAACCCCTTATGATTATACAGTGGAAATGAGAAATAGATTTAAGGGACTAGATCTGATAGACAGAATGCCTGATGAACTATGGTTGGAGGTTCGTGACATTGTACAGGAGACAGGGATTAAGACCATCCCCAAGAAAAAGAAATGCAAAAAGGCAAAATGGCTGTCTGAGGAGGCCTTCCAAATAGCTGTGAAAAGAAGAGAAGCAAAAAGCAAAGAAGTAAAGGAAAGATATAAGCATCTGAATGCAGAGTTCCTAAGAATAGGAAGGAGAGATAAGAAAGCCTTCATCAGTGATCAATGCAAAGATACAGAGGAAAACAATAACATGGGAAAGACTAGAGATCTCTTCAAGAAAATTAGAGATACCAAGGGAACATTTCATGCAAAGATGGGCTCAATAAAGGACAGAAATTTCATGCTCAAAGGCTAAAATACATTTTGTGGAACTTGGCAGTGATCTGAAAAATATTACCAAATGGCAATGGTGTTAGGTGATTTCAAGAGTTATTTAAACTCTGCTCTTAGAAATGCTACCACAGATGATAATTATTAAGCTAACATACTTTATCTCTATTTATGTCTCTATTCCTGTTACTATTTTTTAAAATAATATTTTCATAATCTTGTTGAGCAGAGACCCATGTAGATAGTCTCACCACAAATTAGTAGATTAGATGAGATAATGTGTGCTACACCTTTCTAAATCAAATGACATTAAAATTAACTAAAAGCTTAGATAATGAATGACCTATCAAAAACTAAAGTAAATTTTAATGAGTTGATGATAGAATGGTTATTGGTAGTGTTTGCTCAATTACTTTAAAGAAGAAGAATGAGACTAAATATAATACCTGATTACAAACATTCCCAGAGCATTATTAATTAGATACATGGCCTTAAAAACACCTTTTCATAAATTTAGTTTATGTTTTGAAATGAAAAAATAAGTGATACAAACTTTATCATTATATAATTTTTGGTTATTAGTGTTGCTAATTTTCCTTAGCTTATATTCTTGACATTATCATAATCAAAACATGAAAGGATTTATCCCAAGAGATTGTGTAGTCTCTTCTTAAATGTATGCAGAAGCTAGGACTTTCTTTTCTTCTTATTATTTTATGCCTTCATTTTCATAATAAGGTCTTTCATCATTATGATTAAACTTCAACTGTTATTCTCCTTTCAGTTCAGTTCAGTTCAGTCACTCTGTTGTGTCCGACTCTTTGTGACCCCATGAATCGCAGCACGCCATGCCTTTATTCTCCTTTAAGAATACAATATTTCTTACATCATATGTAAATCTAAGTAGCAATTCAATATCATCCTTCTTTAAGTACTTGGGATAATGGTCATCTAAGAATTTCATACTTGTTTTTAATTAAAATGATTTTATGTTCATAACATACTAAAGCTATAAGTTAAGCATTCATTCCTCTAAACACATTGCATTTAATAAAACAGCTTTTTGGAATTTATTATTCTAATATAGCTTTCTTGGATATATCAATTTAAAAGTAACAGATATCTTTTTGAAGATATTGAGAAAAAATTTAAACATTGATAGATTACTAGCTTAATTTCCACATAGTAACATATTTCACTGTAATAAATCTACATGCAAAACATTTTTATGATAACTTTGAAAAAGTTAAATTGTATTATGTTCACATTACATGGTGAAAAAATATAGAATAGTTACTCCTGTTATATAATATTGTACTAATGTTTGTGTATCTTCAACATTTAGAAAATGTCATTTTCTTTTCTCTATTATTCCATGTACTATTAATTCACATAAAATTTAATTTCAGCATGGTCATTATTTCCATGTATAAGTGTGGCCTTGTGAGATCTTTCACATAAATTGTTAGTACCAAT
Organism: Capra hircus; assembly: GCF_001704415.2. Lineage (NCBI taxonomy): Eukaryota > Metazoa > Chordata > Mammalia > Artiodactyla > Bovidae > Capra > Capra hircus. The sequence goes on from NC_030814.1 coordinate 24,622,659, forward strand.
AAAATCATCTCTGAGATAACCTTTATTGGTGCTAACAATATCCTTTTATTGGGAAAACTCAGGTTCTAGCCATGTGCTCTATGGACAGATGGCACCTCCACCCTGCAATCTTTTGATCTTTTTGACATATCTCCCATAAAATATATACAGTGGTAAGATACAAAAAAAAATCCGCTGATAGGCACATTATCCACCAGCTCTTCCTGAAATTTCTCTGTCTCAATTAATGAGAACTCCATTCAGTCAGCTGCCTGGTAGAAAAAACTTAGGATGATCTTTGATATCAGTCCATCAGCAAATTTTATTAGCTATACCTTCAAAGTACACTTCAGTTAAGTTCAGTTCAGTTCAGTCGATCAGTTATGTGTGACTCTTTGTGACCCCATGAAACACAGCACTCCAGGTCTCCCTGTCCATCACCAACTCCTGGAGTTCACTCAAACTCACGTCCATCGAGTCGGTGATGCCATCCAGCCATCTCATCCTCTGTCGTCCCCTTCTCCTCCTGCCCCCAATCCCTCTCAGTATCAGGGTCTTTTCCAATGAGTCAACTCTTCACATGAGGTGGCCAAAGTATTGGAGTTTCAGCTTTAGCATCAGTCCTTCCAAAGAACACCCAGGACTGATGATCTTTAGAATGGACTGGTTGGATCTCGTTGCAGTCCAAGGGACTCTCAAGAGTCTTCTCCAACACCACAGTTCAAAAGCATCAGTTCTTCGGTGCTCAGCCTTCTTCACAGTCCAACTCTCACATCCATACATGACCACTGGAAAAACCATAGCCTTGACTAGATGGACCTTTGTTGGCCAAGTAATGACTCTGGTTTTTAATATGCTATCTAGGTTAGTGATACAGAGAAGGCAATGGCACCCCACTCCAGTACTCTTGCCTGGAAAAATCCCATGGATGGGGGAGCCTGGTGGGCTGCAGTCCATGGGGTCTCTAAGAGTCGGACATGACTGAGCGACTTCACTTTCCCTTTTCACTTTCATGCATTGGAGAAGGAAATGGCAACCCTCTCCAGTATTCTTGCCTGGAGAATCCCAGGGATGGGGGAGCCTGGTGGGCTGCCATCTATGGGGTCGCATGGAGTCGGATACGACTGAAGTGACTTAGCAGCACCAGCAGGTTAGTCATAACTTTCCTTCCAAGGAGTAAGTGTCTTTTAATTTCATGGCTGCAGTCACCATCTGCAGTGATTTTGGAGTCCAAAAATATAAAGTCTAACACTGTTTCCACTGTTTCCCCATCTATTTCCCATGAAGTGATGGGATCAGATGCCATGATCTTAGTTTTCTGAATATTGAGCTTTAAGCCAACTTTTTCACTCTCCTCTTTCACTTTCATTAAGAGGCTTTTTAGTTCTTCACTTTCTGTCATAAGGGTGGTGTCATCTGCATATCTGAGGTTATTGATATTTCTCCCAGCAATCTTGATTTCAGCTTGTGCTTCTTCCAGCCTAGTGTTTCTTATGATGTACTCCGCATATAAGTTAAATAAGCAGGGTGACAATATACAGCCTTGACATACTCCTTTTCCTATTTGGAACCAGTCTGTTGTTCCATGTCCAATTCTGACTGTTGCTTCCTGACCTGCATACAGGTTTCTCAAGAGGCAGGTCAGGTGGTCTGGTATTCCCATCTTTTTCAGAATTTTAGTTACATGAAAAAAATAGATTTTCAATTTGGAGAAAATAGCCTCCTATTGGAAGAAGATGGTATTTAGGATTTTCACAGAGAGGAGAAGTCAATGCTTGGCTTCAATACTTCAAATGACAGGTTAACTCTTGTTAGGGATTAGTGTAGCTAGTGACTTTAAGTTAAAATCAGTGCTCATTTACCATTCTGAAAATTCTAGGGCTCTTAAGAATTACACTAAACACACTGTGCCAGTACTCTATAAATGGAACAACAGAGCCAGATGACAACATATCTGTTTATAACATGGCTTATTGAATATCTTAATACCACTGTTGAGATTACTGCTCAGAAAAAAGAAAAATCCTTTCAAAATATTACTGCTTGCTGACAATGTGGCTGGACACTCAATAGTACTGATGGAAATATACAATAACATTAATGATGCTTTCATGCCTGACAACTCAACATCTAATCTGCAGCCCATGGATCAAGGAGTAATCTTGATTTTCAAATATTATATAAGAAATGAAATTTTTAAGGCTATAAGTGCTATATGACTTCTCTGATTAATCTGGCAAAGTAAGTTGATAAACTTCTGGAAAGGCCTCACTATTCTAGATTCCATTAAGAACTTATGTGATTCATGAGAAGGGGTCAAATGTCAACATTAAAAGGAGTTTGGAAGAAGTTAATTCCAATCCTCGTGGCTGATTTTTAGGGGCTCAAAACTTCAGTGGACGAAGTACCTTTCAGATGTGGTAGAAATAGCAAGCAAAATAAAGTCAGGAGTGGAGCCTGAAGATGTAACTAAATTGCAGCAAACTCATGATAAAACATTTACTGTTGTCTCTTATGGACGAGCAAGAAAGTGGCTTCTTGAGATGGAATTTACTTTGAGTGAAGATGGTGTGAAGATTGTTGAAATGATAACAAAGGATTTAGATTATTACAAGAACTTAGTTGATAAAGCAGTGGCAGAGTGTGAGTTCAATTTTGAAAGAAGTTCTAGTGTGAGTAAAATGCTGTCAACAGGCATTGCATGTTACACATGAATCATCGGTGAAAGGAAGAGTCAATCGGTACAGCAGACTTCAATTGTTTTCTTATTTTAGGAAATTTCCACAACCACCGAAACCTTTAGCAACCATTCCCCTGATCAGTCATGCATGCTTAGTTACTCAGTCATGTCTAATACTTTGAGGCCCATGGACTGCAGTCTGCCAGGCTCCTCGGAGTCCATAGGTTCCACAGGTTCATAAAAGAGTCTGACAAAACTTAGCAACTAAATAACAACGACAAATGTAAAATTTTTAGACATAATGCTCTTGCACACTTCATAGACTACAATTAGTATAAACATAACATTTTTAGCTCTTAGAAACCTCCAAATTCATGTGACTCTATTGCAATATACACTTTATTGGGATTGTTTGGAACTAAACCACGATCTCTCTGAGGTATGCTTGTAATTCCATTGTCAATATAACGCTAATAACACTCAATTTGAAGTAAAATATTTTTCTATAAAGTTTGTTATCAGGTAATATGTTTTTGTTTTACTAAATTACGTTAGAATTTCATATTCAGAAGTGCAATCCACTTCCAATAGGGCTGAATATACAGGATACCATTTGATTAGCATATTTATCCTATGTATCTTCAGAAACAGGAGAGAAGCACATGTATTTATAAACACTTTAAATCTAATTTTCTGGTCAAATACCATCAGATTTGCAAAGCGGATGGTCACAATTGAAGGCAAATGTCATCTGTCTTGATTTGGCAGACTATGTGATATTCAGGGAAAGCCTTAATAGCAGACCAAATGTATTTGAGCATGCTAATTTTTTGTTATATTGCATTTTTTAAGATATATTTTAAATTTATTTAATGTTTTTATTTCAGTTTCTTTTATATAATATTAAAATTACAAGAGATAAAATAATAAAAAATGACTTTTTTCATTTGCAAAATAATAAGAGTATGAATGCCTTCATATTGATGGGGCAAACTTATTTTAAATTTTTAATGTGCAAAAAAATCTGTACTGCAGACAGATGACTAAATATCACCAAACACTTACTGATTTATCAGGGATTAACTGATTTCAAAACAGTTATATGAAATAACCTCACCCAGCCATCATTCTTACTGGGCACTTACATTGTTTCTGCTTTCACTATGATGTGATGAGCAACCATTGCATAAATCTTTATTCATGTGCATGAATTTTCTTTTGAAATATTCCTGAAAGTGAAAATATAAAATCAAAGTGCTTTTAGTTTTTTAAGACTTCTGATTTATCTTACCTAGTCACCTTCCTAAAAAGTTGTCATTTACATTATAACCAGTAACATAAGGTGATCATCTTTCTGTACTGAAGTATACTATTTTTTAGTATTGAGAATTGGAGATAGGCATAAAATTATGTGTGTGTGTGTGTTAGTCAATCGGTGTGTCTTACTCTTTGTGACCCCATGGACTCCTCTGTCCAAATGATTCTCAAGGCAAGAATACTGGAGTGGACTACCATTTCCTTCTCCATGGGATCTTCCCAACACAGGGATCAAACCTGGGTCACCCATATTCCAGGAAGATTCTTAACTGTCTGAGCCACCATAATTTTTAGCTGTTTGTTTATTAGTTAGGGTTAACTCATACACATTTTATTCATTTTCATCTTTAAATGAAATTATCTCCTCAAATTTTTGTTAAAGAATTGTATTTTTGTCATATTTAACATAGTTTTCTAAGTTTACCTTTGGAAATAATCTTATTGTTGGGGCTTTAAATATACAGAAATATTTTAGTTTTATTTGATCAAACCTAAAAATAATTTCCTTTGTGATTGACTTCATTATTTCTGTTTATCTATTGAGGAAATCCTTCTTCTGACTATTTCCCTCCATAAAAAGTAAAAGAAAAAACTCAGGCTTGGCCATACCCTGAATACAGAGAACTTGAAATTTCCTGCCCAAATGCCAAGTAGGTTGTTTGCAGAGTCTACTCGCCAACCTGGAGTGACAGTTCAAGTTTGAGGCTTGAAAATCAAAGAGAACTGCTGTGTAGGTCCCAGTCCAAGTGCAGGAGAAAAACCGATGTTCTAGCTTAAACTATCAAGAAAAGAGAAAATTTTCCTTTCCTCTGGTTTTTGTTCTATTCAGGCCCTCAACCAACTGGATGATTCTCATCTACAATCTCCTGAACAGAGGGCAATCTCCCCTGTGCAGTTTACTGATTCAGATACTAATCTCATTTGGAGACACCCTCACAGCAATACTCAGTAATACCAATGCAGGGCACTGGAGCCCATCAGGTTTCTCTGTCCAAGGGATTTCCCAGGCAAGAATACTGGAGCGGGTTGCCATTTTCTTCTCCAGGGGATCTTCCCAACCTGGAGATCAAAATCTCAAAACATTGTCTCTTGCATCTCCTGCATTGACATGCAAATTCTTTACCACTGAGCCACCTGGGAAAACTTACTCAGTCATAATGTTTAGCCAAATATCTGGGAACCCCTTAATCATCAAGTTGATACATAAATTAACCATCATACCACTGGATAGTGTGCAATAGTTCAGTTCAGTTGCTCAGTCGTGTCCAACTCTGTGACCCCATGAACTGAAGACACCAAGCCTCCCTGTCCATCACCAACTCCAAGAGTCCATCCAAACCCATGTCCATCAAGTCAGTGATGCCATCCAAACATCTCATCCTCTGTCATCCCCTTCTCCTCCTGCCCTCAATCCCTCCCAGCATCAGAGTCTTTTCCAATGAGTCAGATCTTCGCATGAGGTGGCCAAAGTATTGGAGTTTCAGCTTCAACGTCAGTCATTCCAGTGAACACACAGGACTGATCTCCTTTATGGACTGGTTGGATCTCCTTGCAGTCCAAAGGACTCTCAAGAGTCTTCTCCAATACCACAGTTCCAAAGCATCATTCTTTGATGCTCAGATTTCTTTGTAGTCCAACTCTTACATCTATACACGACCACTGGAAAAACCATAGCCTTGAGGAGATGGACCTTTGTTGACAAAGTAATGTCTCTGCTTTTTAATATGCTGTCAAGGTTGGTCATAACTTTCCTTTCAAGGAGTAAGCATCTTTAAATTTGATGGCTGCAATCACCATCTGTAGTGATTTTGGAGCCCAGAAAAATAAAGTTGGCCACTGTTTCCACTGTTTCTCCATCTATTTACCATGAAGTGATGGGAAAGGATGCCATGATGTTAGTTTTCTGAATGTTGAGCTTTAAGCCAACTTTTTCACTCTCCTCTTTCACTTTCATCAAGAGACTCTTCAGCTTCTCTTCACTTTCTGCCATAAGCGTGCTGTCATGTGCATATCTGAGGTTATTGATATTTCTCCCAGCAATCTTGACTCCAGCTTGTGCTTCCTCCAGCCCAGCGTTTCTCATGAGGTACTCCGCATATAATTTAAATAAGCAGGGTGACAATATACAGCCTTGACGTACTCCTTTTCCTATTTGGAACCAGTCTGTTGTTCAAGCAAAATGGCTGTCTATGGAGGCCTTCCAAATAGCTGTGAAAAGAAGGGAAGTGAAAAGCAAAGGAGAAAAGGAAAGATATACCCATTTGAATGCAGAGTTTCAAAGAATAGCAAGGAGAGATAAGAAAGCCTTCTTCAGCAATCAATGCAAAGAAATAGAGGAAAGCAACAGAATGCAAAAGACTAGAGATCTCTCCAAGAAAACTAGAGATACCAAGGGAACATTTCATGTAAAGATGGGCTCAATAAAGGACAGAAATGGTATGGACCTAACAGAAGCAGAAGATATTAAGAAGAGGTGGCAAGAATACACAGAAGAACTGTACAAAAAAGATCTTCACTAGCCAGATAATCATGATGATATGATCACTCACCTACAGCCAAACATCCTGGAATGTGAAGTCAAGCGGGCCTTAGGAAGCATCACTATGAACAAAGCTAGTGAAGGTTATGGAAATCCAGTTGAGCTATTTCAAATCCTGAAACACGATGTTATGAAAGCACTGCACTCAGTATGCCAACAAATTTGGAAAACTCAGCAGTGGCCACAGGACTGGAAAAGATCAGTTTTCATTCCAATCCCAAAGAAAAGCAATGCCAAAGAATGTACAAACTACCGCACAATTGGACTCATCTCACACACTAGTAAAGTGATGCTTAAAATTCTCCAAGTCAGGCTTCAGCAATACATGAACCGTGAACCTCCAGATGTTCAAGCTGGTTTTAGAAAAGGCAGAGGAACCAGAGATCAAACTGCTAACATCCGCTGGATCATGGAAAAAGCAAGAGAGTTCCAGGAAAACATCTATTTCTGCTTTATTGACTATGCCAAAGCCTTTGACTGTGTGGATCACAATAAACTGTGGAAAATTCTGAGAGAGATGGGAATACCAGACCACCTGACCTGCCTCTTGAGAAACTTGTATGCAGGTCAGGCAGCAACAGTTAGTGTGCAATAATTAATGCATTAAATATTTCAATTCATATCATCTACTAGAAATATAAACAGAAAGGGACTGAAAATTATGATGTCACTAACTGCAAAACCTCAGGGCTATAATGGAGAGAGATCAGCACAGGAGATTTATCATACTGTAATTATCATTGTCTTCATTAACAAAAATCCTTTAAAAACTAAATACAAGTCAATAACATACTTTTAAAATTGCGTTATGTTCTTATAATTTTCAATATTCCATTGTTTGTATTTTATAAATATCCTCTTTATATGCTATATGTTAAATATTTTCTTAGATATGTTAAGGGAATAAAACACCATAACATTACATGGTTACACCATGTAACCATCCAGATTACTTAAGTTAAAAATTCTATGATGTAAGGAAATACAAACTTTGGCTTGGCTTTCTCAGTTTAGCTGACTGTTAATGCCTTTTTTTTTTTTAATATGAGAAAATGTAGAATAGTTTAATTGTATTGTACAATTCTCTTCTTAATCACATTACTAATATTTGTAAGAATTCTATACTTTTTAATCAGTTCTTTGGTGCTCAGCTTCCTTTGACTTCCCTGGTGGCTCAGATGGTAAAGTGTCTGCCTACAACGTGGGAGACCCAGGTTCGATCCCTGGATCAGGAAGGACCTCTGGAGAAGGAAATGACAACCCACTCCAGTTTTCTTGCCTAGAAAAATCCCATGGATGGAGGATCCTGGTAGACTACAGTCCATGGACTCGCAAAGGGTCAGACACGACTGAGTGACTAAACTATACTTTTTAATTTCTGAAGATTAGATAATATTTAGAGAAATTATATTCTTTAACATACATTTAGGGAAATTATGTATGTGCTGTATTATAAAGTATATATTCATAAAGTACTATATCTGTTTTAGAGAACCTTTATGCACAAAATTTGATCTCCCTAACCTTCCCCATTGACTGCCCAAGAGTATAACCCATTATTTTAAGTTAAGCTTCATTTTATATCTCACCACCATGACTTCTATATGCTATACTATGTGTAACATTTATTAAACCCAGAATGCTTAATATTATATATTGGCCATTATGGGCATTTATGTTCATAGATTGTATATCAGAGCTAATGATTTTCCCATGTCAAAAATGCTAGTAGAATGTCTCAATTATTGTATCAAAAATTCATCATTATAAATCAAATAAAACATCATTTACCAGAAAGGACTTTTCAACTTTTTAATTAGACTTAGTTTATCAGTAACATATAGTCTGTCTTTTTAATCGTTCAAAAAATACCACAAGCCAGTCAGGGAATTTTCTATCTATAAGGATCCAAAATTGCACCTATGTGAATTTTTTTTTTTTTTTACTTTTTTTCTCTTTCTCTCTCTCTCCCTTTTTTTTTTTTTAAGAAAGGATTTACTAGTGCTCCGTAAAGAATTTTCAAATGTTTCTGAACTTCAGGAACATGGTATTTTATAGAGACTCTCTTAAGAATGAGATATAATGTCTGAAGCAATTTCTGGAAGGATCAAACTCATTAATTGTAACTAGGCTGTCTGCCTACACATGATAGCTGGTTACTGTGCAGACAGCTACTAGGAATGATGATCCAAGCTTCTAACAGTGCTGTAAGTAATTTAAAACATATTGCTCCACTGTACCGATGTTTAATAGTGATGTCAACTTTGCATCTGAGAAAGTAAATGATGTGTAGAGAGGTTTGTTTGGAAAAATGGCTACAAGTTTTCATTATCTTCCAGGGGAAAAAGGCTTTAGTAAAATAATTCTTTGATTTTATTACAGTGGTATAAACAGACCTGTGTGTTAAGGTGTCTCTATTTTATCCAACTAATTTAGAGAGTAAGACATTGAGCTGGTCTCAGATTATCATATTCAATAAAACAAAGTTTACTATATTGTATGACATTGAAGGGTAGAAGAATATCCCACCTCAAAACATGTCACTTTGGCATAAGAATTATTTTGAGCTAAAGGCACTAAAAATAGTAGATGCAAGAAGAGTAAACATTCAAATCTCCTTTTATTCCTGAAATAAGAGATTAAAAACTCCCATGTGAGAGTTGTGTTCCATGTACTAGGAGAAAATAAATATTTTTCGACCGGGAATCAAAGCTGAGAGAAAATAAGAATTCTGCAGAGAGAATAAACAGACCTTGTTAAAATAATTGTTTTTAAAGAGTTCACTTACTTTAATAACACTACATTTACCATGTTATCACCATGAAATGTAAATTAAGATTAGACAAGAGAATTTCACAAGTACAGCAAAGCATTCTGTGATATACCAAAAGTTTGTATAATGTCTGACCAAACCAGCTTGCTCATCAATCACTTCCATTATAGGCATTTTATTTAGTTGATGATTCTTTCAGAGAAAATAAACTTACTACACACATTTTAAAAGTGTTTTTCATTTACCTGTCCATTAGCACTTAAAACATGCATGTGTTTAAAATAACATTTAATATTTTTCTAATATAACAGTGAAAGTGCTGCACTCAATATGCCAGCAAATTTAGAAAACTCAGAAGTTGCCACAGGCCTGGAAAAGGTCAGTTTTCATTCCAATCCCAAAGAAAGGCAATGCCAAATAATGCTCAAACTACTGTAGCACAATTGCACTCATCTCACACACTAGTAAAGTAATGCTTAAAACTCTCCAGGCCAGGCTTCAGCAATACGTGGACTGTGAACTTCCTGATATTTAAGCTGGTTTTAGAAAAGGCAGAGGAACCAGAGATCAAATTGCCAACATCCAAGGGATCATTGAAAAAGCAAGAGAGTTACAGAAAAACATCTATTTCTGCTTTATTGACTATGCCAAAGCCCTTGACTGTGTGGACCACAATAAACTGTGGAAAATTCTGAGAGAAATGGGAATACCAGACCACCTGACCTGCCTCTTGAGAAATCTGTACACAGGTCAGGAAGCAACAGTTAGAACTGGACGTGGAACAACAGACTGGTTCCAAATAGGAAAAGGAGTACATCAAGGCTGTATATTGTCACCCTGCTTATTTAGCTTCTATGCAGAGTACATCATGAGAAACGCTGGACTGGAAGAAACACAAGCTGGAATCAAGATTGCTGGGAGAAATATCAATAACCTCAGATATGTAGATGACACCAGCCTTATGGCAGAAAGTGAAGAACTAAAATGCCTCTTAATGAAAGTGAAAGAGGAGAGTGAAAAAGTTGGCTTAAAGCTCAATATTCAGAAAACTAAGATCATGGCATCTGATCCCATCACTTCATGGAAGGTAGATGGGGAAACAGTGTCAGACTTTATTTTGGGGGGCTTCAAAATCACTGGAGATGGTGACTGCAGCCATGAAATTAAAAGACGCTTACTCCTTGGAAGAAAAGTTATGACCAACCTAGATAGCATATTCAAAAGTAGAGACATTACTTTGCCGACTAAGATCCGTCTAGTCAAGGCTATGGTTTTTCCTGTGGTCAGGTATGGATGTGAGAGTTGGACTGTGAAGAAGGCTGAGCGTCGAAGAATTGATGCTTTGAACTGTGGTGTTGGAGAAGACTCTTGAGAGTCCCTTGGACTGCAAGGAGATCCAACCTGTCCATTCTGAAGATCAGCCCTGGGATTTCTTTGGAAGGAATGATGCTGAAGCTGAAACTCCAGTACTTTGGTCACCTCATGCAAAGAGTTGACTCATTGGAAAAGACTCTGATGCTGGGAGGGATTGGGGGCAGGAGGAGAAGGGGATGACAGAGGATGAGATGGCTGGATGGCATCACTGACTCGATGGATGTGAGTCTGGGTGAACTCCGGGAGTTGGTGATGGACAGGGAGGCCTGGCGTGCTGCGATTCATGGGGTCGCAAAGAGTCGGACACGACTGAGGAACTGAACTGAACTGAACTGAAAGGGGATCTACAATTTAAGTCATTCTCATGCCTACAATTATGATTCCAAAATAAATACTACTTCAAAGTAGCTCTGTCACCAGCTTTTTAGGTTTCGTTTAAAAACACACAGATCTGCAGGGAGGTTTAAAATGTATTTCATGCACTGTTCTGAAAGGTTCCTCAAGAGGTATGTGAAGTGAAGTGAAGTCCCTCAGTCATGTCCAACTCTTTGTGACCCCATGGACTGTAGCCTACCAGTCTTCTCCATCCATGGGATCCTCCAGACAAGAATACTGGAGAAGGGTTGCCATTTCCTTCTCTAGGAGATCTTCCCAACCCAGGTATTTAACCCGGGTCTCCCCCATTGTAGGCAGATGCTTTACCCTTTGAGCCACCAGGGAAGTCTCCTCAAGAGCTAACCAGACCTTAAACAGCACTCAGTCTACAAGAGACAATTAAATTAACTGCGGTAAATAGGATTCCTACATTTTATCAAAATCATATGTTATTCTGCAGCAACTGGGAGCATTTTCAGGATTGGCATGTTGTCTTCTTTAGAACTAATTTCAACAGAACAGTTTAAGAAGGTGGACAGGTACTGTTATCAACTGTATTTAAAAGTGACATCTTCCTTTTGTGTTGATCTGACTCCCCTGAATGACCTAGCTAGTGAACTAGTCACCAGTAACTTGGTCACCAGGCAAATCAGTCCTGCAAGAAAGGAAGCCAATATTCAAATTACCATGTTCTTGTCTGACCTAAACAATTTATTTTCACCATAAACATATAACCTTAATATGAGATGTCTAACTAAAGCAAGCACCACAACCACCAAGTCCAAGATGGCATCTCCTCTTCTAAGGTTTAGGCTTTGCCCAGAATTCTTGATACAGGGAATAGGCCATACCAAGAGTCATCGCTCCCACAACGAAGCCTTGGGCTGCCACAGGCATGTGGATCAGGTGAACAGACATTTTACTATCCCCCTGTTCTTCAATCTATATTATCCATATGCAACAATTGCTCCAAAACCTGCCATTCCAGTGGGGACAAATGGTGCCTGATCTTCATCATATGAAGCAGGAGAAACATCTGTGTCACTTGACATAGTGATTGAAGAATCTTCAGACAACTACAAGATGTTTCAGGTTCCTACTGGCTTCAAACTTTGTCAAAATAATTCTTATCTTCCTTTAATTTCCCCATATATTTCAGTTACTTTTCTACAATTGTCTCCCTTTGTTCAAATCAGTATAAATGTATTGAGATTTTGCCATTTTTCTGGGTCTTTTTTCATGTCCTTATGAGGGTTCCTCTGTCACAACTTACATAAATATGTATGCTCTTTGATTGTTAATCTATTTTTTGTTGTTGTTCCATCACTCAGTCATGTTCCACTCTTTGTGATCCCATGGACTGCAGCATGCCAGGCCTCCCTGTCCATCGCCAACTCCCTGAGCTTACTCAAACTCATGCCCATTGAGTTGGTGATGTCATCCAACCATCTTGTCCATTGTCATCCCCTTCTCCTACTGTCTTTAAACTTTACTAGTATCGGGGTTTTAATCTATCTGTTTCATGTCAATTTAATTCTCAGGCACATCTGGAAAAAGGTTAAAGGGGTTTAACTTCCAAGAGGTTAAAGGCAAAATTGTGTTTCACCTACACCATTAACGAAGACTATATTTAGTATATTTTGTACAGATACTTAGGATTAAAAACAACAGCATATCCAACCAGCTTTACCACTTTGAAAAGATGAAAATGAGATGTATATATGTGCTCAAGGAAGACTGAGGAGACAAATGATGCATATATCTTTCAGAGAATTGCACAAACTAAACTGTATGGAAGAACTAAGAGGAGCGGCATGTTCAAAGAGCAAAATGATTGACATATTCTTTACCTTAACCAGTGGAATAAATCCAGTGGATTTCTAAAAGCACAGAAACATGCTTTCATAGAAATGTGTTCTGAAGTTCAAGAAAGTTTTGACTATTTATACTAGGTCTGCTGTACTGATTTTTGATAACATATTCATATTTTACACATCATTATTTTTGTTTTTTCATGTTTTTAGAGAGACCATAACAGATTTTAATGCTTATTTAAATAATGTATCAATTTTAAACTATTTAGTTTTCATCAGCTTTATCGTCCCTCTTGGTGTAGTCCATCTTGTCCATTTACAATTAATTGAAAATCTGGTTTCATAAGTCTCCAGTGGGCTACCTAGCAAGGGAGGTTCCTTGTTTATACCTTAAACTTCTAGCTTCATTTACAAAGTTTAGAGAAGTACCCATGAAGATATAATGATGCAGCCACCGACTCTAAGGCAGGCTTCATAATTAAGTTCCTAGAACCATCTCCTGACTCCAGTAAAGTTGGGATTCCAAAAAGTAAACTGAGTGTCTGCAGTATATACATTATTAGATATTCAGAAAGAAGTGCTGAGTCGTGGATCACAGAAGGTAGTAAGGGCAGACAGGAGGAAATACTAGTGCTTTGTGGCAAGTGAACAACACGTGACACTGCCTCAGATTCTGAACTTAAATTAGTAATGGTAATATTATATATGTTTGTCACTGTATGTCTCTGTTTTAAAAACCAAAGCTGTTCCTCATAATGTTATACAATTTTTATAGTATAATACAGTCTAGTACAGAAATGTTATACAAAAGAGATTATTTCAATTATGTGTTTATTTCATTAGTATTATCCAATTTTTTTCTTGCTAACATATTTCACATTCCTTTATCACTACCTATATTTGGTTTTCTGACAAATTCTTGTTGATAATTGTTGAAATAATACTCAATAGGAAAAATATGCTAAGGAAAGCTAAAAGTTGAATTAAAATAGTATAAATATTTAATAGTGTATATTAATTTTTTCCATTTAAAAAAAGTGTATTTTTGGCTGACCTGTTTCTTGGTTGCTACGTGAGCTTTCTCTAGTTCAGTGAGCAGCAGCAACTCTCTACTTGTGGTATGTGGGCTTCTCGTTGCTGTGGCTTCTCTTATTGTAGAGCATGGGCTCTAAGCCTGCAGGTTTTAGTAGTTGTAGCTCAAGGGTTCTAGAGCATTGGCTCGGTTGTGCTGCACTGGCTTACCCACCCTGCAGGCATGCGGAATCTTATAGCAGGGATCCAACCCATGTCCTCTCAACTGGCAGGCTAATTCTTAACCACTGGACTACCACGGAAGTCCTAATTTAAAAAAAAAATATTATGAGTGAATTCCTTGTGACAAGTTAAATGTTGATCAATGGTACATGAAAAAGTTACTTTATAAAATAAAGAAGGTTCTAAAGAGGGTAAAGTGTACTCCTACACAAGAGAGGCAACTCTGAAAGAGTTTAATAGTCCATTATGATTAAAATATCCAGAATATATGGACGCCAGAGACACAGTTTTAATGAACATGAGTATCAAGAAGTAAAATATAAATTTTCACATCTGAATTTTCATACCAAACTCTGCTTCAAGGGAACATAACCTAAGATAAGCATCAAGAATATCTTAATTTTATAGCTAAGGAGGTGATGGTATTATTTGTACTTTGATAGCTGTATTCTGTTCATATTTTAGTTCTAATCTGTTAGTCTCCAAGCCTCCCTTTAAGATGGAGTGGGGCTTTTTATAAGACACTTACCTAAAATAAACCCTGTTAATGGATCTGCTATAGGGCTTTCTAAACTCATGCTTTTATTAAAGATAATTAAGACCTATCATCCATAAATGTAAATATTTAACATATTATGAATAGTGAAATATTACTGAAAGTATATCTTTAGTTTTCATGCCCACAGTGGGTTTTTTTTGTTTGTTTCTTACCAGAAAAATGGGTTCATTTGGGAAAGTATTTCAATTTGGGACAAGCAGGCTATAGAAAAAAGCCATAGGCAAGTCCATCAAAGAGGAACTTTATTTTATAGAGAAAAGGAGGAAGTTGTTTTGAATAAGTCCCTCAGAGGAAAGCAAGAATTCTAGGTGATGATGGGTTCTCACTGGCTTGTTTACTGGGGTAGTTGACACAACAGTGTGTTGAGAGTAGAAATTTTCATACACTTAATGTATTCTTTGACTGCAACTTGCACGTGAGTTTGTATTTATTATCTGCATGAAAGCTACATAAAGCCCACTGTGGTTGCCTTTTATACAGGACATTAGCCTCCTCAAAACATTAAACGTCAATAGAATTTGACCATCCAGTTATGCTTTAAGAAATAACCCACTTTTCTTTATGAATTAAAGATCTAAATAATTGAATTAAAAGATGATTCCTATTTTGTCCAATCCCTATTTGTCAATTAGGAATGTCACTGCTTTAATGCAAATATCCATTAGAGTTGTATATTTTCTTTTAAACAATTATATATTATTCATATAGAAAGTTGGATCTAATTTCATCCGATATTTAGTTAACTAATTCTGGTAAAGCTCTAAAGCAATATGTCTTGGAAATAGACATTTTTATAGACTAGATAAACCTATTTTCTCCATTTCAGTTAGTGTTATTCACTGAGATGTTCAAATCAGAAATGTGATAATCATCTTTTATTCTCTCTTCTTCCTTACCTTGACACATGGAATATAGTAACTACTGCTAAATACTAATTATTTTACCTTCACAATGTATCTTGAATCTAATATACTTTTTCTTTAACTCCACTGGTAATACTCTGGTTTGAGCCATTGGCCATTGTAGTTGCTCATCTAAACTGTGAAAGCAGCTCCCTAAATAGATTCTTCTCTTGCTTTTTCTAGTACCACTTTTTCCTACATAGAGCTAAAAGAACTATTTTTATTAAATCTATATTAATAGCTTCCTGTTTATAAATTTTAGTTTTTTGCTTATAAATTTTCAATGACTACTCATATTATTCAGAATAACTTGGACTTTTAGTGTAGTAGATTGAGGTGTGCCCCCCAAAAGATATGCCCAACCCCTAACTCCCTCTATCTGTAAATATGATCTTTTTGAAAATAGGTATTTTCAGATGTAATTAAGCTAAAATTATCGAATAAGACACTTCTGGATTTAGACTGGATTTTAAAGCAATGACTGGGATCATAAGAGAAGATATGGGGCACAAGGAGTCATAGGAGGTTAGCAGATGATGCAAACTGACGGGAAGACAATCACAAGTCAAGGAATGCAAAGGAACTCCAGCAATCACCAAAAGGTAAGAGGGATGAATGCTTCCTTAGCATCCTTAGAGGGAGTGTGGTTCTGCAGACACCTTGATTTCAGGCTTCTGTTAGAACTGTCAAAGAATAAATTTATATATATTTTTAGCCACCAAATTGGTGGTAATTTGTAACAGCAATCCTAGGAAACCATACACACGAAGTTACTTACAAATTCACTTTCACTTTCATCAAGAGGCTTTTTAGTTCCTCTTCACTTTCTGCCATAAGGGTGGTGTCATCTGCATATCTGAGGTTATTGATATTTCTCCCAACAATCTTGATTCCAGTTTGTGCTTCTTCCAGCCCAGCGTTTCTCATGATGTACTCTGCATATAAGCTAAATAAGCAGGGTGACAATATACAGCCTTGATGTACTCCTTTTCCTATTTGGAACCAGTCTGTTATTCCATGTCCAGTTCTAACTGTTGCTTCCTGACCTGCATATAGGCAGGTCAGGTGGTCTGGTATTCCCATCTCTTGAAGAATTTTCCACAATTGATTGTGATCCACACAGTCAAAGACTTTGGCATAGTCAATAAAACAGAAATAGATCTCAGATGACACCACCCTTATGGCAGAAAGTGAAGATGAACTAAAAAGCCTCTTGATGAAAGTAAAAGTGGAGAGTGAAAAAGTTGGCTTAAAGCTCAACATTCAGAAAACGAAGATCATGGCATCTGGTCCCATCACTTCATGGGAAATAGATGGGGGAACAGTGGAAACACTGTCAGACTTTAATTTTTTTGGCTCCAAAATCACTGCAGATGGTGACTGCAGCCATGAAATTAAAAGACGCTTACTCCTTGGAAGAAAAGTTATGACCAACCTAGATAGCATGTTGAAAAGCAGAGACATTACTTTGCCAACAAAGGTCCATCTAGTCAAGGCTACGGTTTTTCCTGTGGTCGTGTATGGATGTGAGAGTTGGACTGTGAAGAAAGCTGAGGGCTGAAGAATTGATGCTTTTGAACTGTGGTGTTGGAGAAGACTCTTGAGAGTCCCTTGGACTGCAACGAGATCCAACCAGTCCATTCTGAAGAAGATCAGCCCTGGGATTTCTTTGGAGGGAATGATGCTGAAGCTGAACCTCTAGTACTTTGGCCACCTCATGTGAAGAGTTGACTCATTGGAAAAGACTCTAATGTTGGGAGGGATTGGGGGCAGGAGGAGAAGGGGATGACAGAGGATGAGATGGCTGGATGGCATCACTGACTCAATGGATACGAGTCTGGGTGAATTCCGTGAGATGGTGATGGACAGGGAGGCCTGGCGTGCTGCGATTCATGGTGTCGCAAAGAGTCAGACACGACTGAGCAACTGAACTGAACTGAACTGAAGGTGTGATTTTACTATATCAATCCAAACCTCATTTCATGGCATTCTCCTCTGCATTTATTACACATGACTGTTTACGTTCTTAAAATATACCATAATCCTTGCACTGGCTGTTCTCCCTGCCAAGAATGCTCTTTTCTCAGATCCTCCCAGGCAGCATTTCTCATACTTCAGGTTTCAGTTTAAATGTCATCTCCCAAGTGAGAATATCCTTATCAATAGCAAAATTTGCTCATTTTTTTATCGACTATAATAGCACCTATTTTATGTCCTTGTATAATAGCTAGAATTTTGCAATTTTTGTTATTTATGTTCTCTACATTTCTTAGCCTGTACAATTCTTGAGAGTAGATAATATGTATTGAGATTTCCAAAGAGTATTCTATATCCAATTCCTAACATAAGGCCTAATATTAAAATACTCAATAATTGTGTGCTGAATGAGTGAATGAATGAATTAAGTATCTCAATAATTGAGAAAAGGATTTAATATGTTTTTCTGACAAATGTGCACTGCTTAGTTTTAGAAATATTAACTGTATGTAAAAATTCACTTGAAACATTTCCTAGTAAATAACATGGATCTGGGAAAACTTGGGTCCAATATATGTATTTCTCAGTACTTCTGTGAGAATATTTCCAGTACCTCACGGAAGTGTGCTGCAATGTCACATTTCAATAATAGATGCTGCAATTTTGCCTGTTATGTGTTTAAGTCCAAAACAAACTATTAAATTCTTTAACTTACAGAAGAGAATGAGAACCTGGCTTTATCATTACCTTAAATATCTAAGATAAATATTGATTTCTGTCTTAGAAAATAAGAGAAAACTTCTTAGAAGATGAATTAAAAAAAAAAAACAAAACAAAAGCATTCCTTGGGTTTCCCAGGTGTCAAAGTGGGAAAGAGCCCACCTACCAATGCAAGAGACAGAAGAGAAGCAGGTTCGAATCCTGGGTCAGGAAGATCCCTTGGAGTAGGAAATGGCAACCCAGTATTCTTGCATGGAAAATCAATAGGCAGAGAAGCCTGGTGGGCTACAGTCCATGGGGTCACAGATTTGGACACACCTGATCTTACACACACACATACACAAACCTAGTTATACTAAATTAACATGAGTTGCTCATTTAAAGTTACTTCTTCCCTTGTGGCTCAGCTGGTAGAGTCTGCCTGCAATGCGGGAGACCTGGGTTCGATCCCTGGGTTGAGAAGATTCCCTGGAGCAGGGAAAGGCTACCCACTTCAGTATTCTGGCCTAGAGAATTCCGTGGACTATACAGTCCATGAGGTCAGAAAGAGTTGGACACGACTGAGTGACTTTTGCTTTTTTTTGCCAAGGTCAAAGCCAAGAACGCCTTCAGTTCAGTTCAATTCAGTTCAGTTCAGTTCATTTCAGTCGCTCAGTCATGTCTGACTCTTCATGATCCCATGGACCGCAGTATGACAGATCTCCCTGTCCATCACCAGCTCCTGGAGTTCACTCAAACTCATGTCCATTAACCAGTGATGCCATCCAACAATCTCATCCTCTGTCGTCCCCTTGTCCTCCTGCCCTCAATTTTCCCAGCATCAGGGTCTTTTCAAATGAGTCAGTTCCTCCCATCAGGTGGTCAAAGTATTGGAGTTTCAGCTTTAGCATCAGTCCTTCAATGAACACCCAGGACTGATCTCCTTTAGGATGGACTGGTTGGATCTCCTTGCAGTCCAAGGGTCTCTCAAGAGTCTTCTCCAACACCACAGTTCAAAAGCATCAATTATTTGGCACTCAGCTTTCTTTATTGTACAAATGTCACATCAGTACATGATCACTGGAAAAACCATAGCCTTGCCTAGATGGACCTTTGTAGGCAAAGTATTGTCTCTGCTTTTCAATATGCTATCTAGGTTGGTCATAACTTTCCTTCCAAGGAGTAAGTGTCTTTTAATTTCATGGCTGCAGTCACCATCTACAGTGATTTTGGAGCACAAAAAATAGTCTGTCACTGTTTCCACTGTTTCCCTATCTATTTGCCATGAAGTGATGGGGCCGGATGCCATGATCTTAGTTTTCCAAATGTTGAGAATTAAGTCAACATTTTCACTCTCCTCTTTCACTTTCATCAAGAGGATCTTTAGTTCCTCTTCACTTTCTGCCAGAAGGGTGTGTCATCTGAATATCTGAGGTTATTGATATTTCTCCCGGCAATCTTGATTCCAGCTTGTGCTTCTTCCAGCCCAGAGTTTCTCATGATGTATTCTGCATAGAAGTTAAATAAGAAGGATGACAATATACAGCCTCAACCGTACTTCTTTTCCTATTTGGAACCAGTCTGTTGTTCCATGTCCATTTCTGACTGTTGCTTCCTGACCTGCATACAGATTTCTCAAGAGGCAGTTCAGGTGGTCTGGTATTCCCATCTCTTTTTTTGTTTGTTTGTTTATTTTTTTCTTTTATTTTTAAATTTATATTGGTTTTGCCATACATTGACATGAATCCACCAAAGGTGTACATGCATTCCCAAACATGAACCCCCCTCCCACCTCCCTCCCCATAACATCTCTCTGGGTCATCACCGTGCACCAGCCCCAAGCATGCTGTATCCTGCGTCGGACATAGACTGGCGATTCGATTCTTACATGATAGTATACATGTTACAATGCCATTCTCCCAAATCATCCCACCCTCTCCCTCTCCCTCTGAGTCCAAAAGTCATTATACACATCTGTGTCTCTTTTGCTGTCTTGCATATAGGGTCGTCATTGCCATCTTTCTAAATTCCATATATATGTGATAGTATACTGTATTGGTGTTTTTCTTTCTGGCTTACTTCACTCTGTATAATCGGCTCCAGTTTCATCCATCTCATCAGAACTGATTCAAATGAATTCTTTTTAACGGCTGAGTAATACTCCATTGTGTATATGTACCACAGCTTTCTTATCCATTCATCTGCTGATGGACATCTAGGTTGTTTCCATGTCCTGGCTATTATAAACAGTGCTGCGATGAACATTGGGGTACATGTGTCTCTTTCAATTCTGGTTTACTCGGTGTGTATGCCCAGCAGTGGGATTGCTAGAACGCCTAGTATTCCCATCTCTTGAGAATTTTCCAGTTTATTGTGATCCTCACAGTCAAAGGCTTTGGCATAGTCAATAAAGCAGAAGTAGATGTTTTTCTGGAACTCTCTTGCTTTTTCAATGATCCAGCGGATGTTGGCAATTTGATCTCTTGTTCCTCTGCCTTTTCTAAAATAAGCTTGAACATCTGGAATTTCATGGTTCATGTATTCCTGAAGTCTGGCTTGGAGAATTTTAAGCATTACTTTACTACCATATGAGATGAGTGCAATTGAGTGGTAATTTGAGCATTATTCGGCATTGTGTTTTTTAGGCACTTTTCCAGTCCTGTGGCAACTGCTGAGGTTTCCAAATTTCCTGGCAAACTGAGTGCAGCACTTTCACAGCATTATCTTTTAGGATTTGAAATAGCTCAACTGGAATTCCATCACCTCCACTAGCTTTGCTCATAGTGATGCTTTCTAAGGCCCACTTGACTTCACATTCCAGGATATTTGGCTCTAGGTGAGTGATCACTTCATTGTGATTATCTGGGTCATGAAAATATTTTTTGTACAGTTTTTCTGTGTATTCTTGCCACCTCTTCTTAATATCTTCTGCTTCTGTTAGGTCCATACCATTTCTGTCCTTCATTGAGCCCATCTTTGCATGAAATATTCGCTTGGTATCTCTAATTTTCTTGGAGAGATCTCTAGTCTTCTCCATTCTGTTCTTTTCTTCTATTTCTTTGCACTGATCACTGAGGATGGCTTTTTTATCTCTCCTTGCTATTCTTTGGAAATCTGCATTCAAATGGGTATATTTTTCCTTTTCTCCTTTGCTTTTCTCTTCTTTCACAGCTATTTGTAAGTCCTCCCCAGATAGCCATTTTGCTTTTTTGCACTTCTTTCCCATGGGGATGGTCTTGCTCCCTGTCTCCTGTACAATGTCACGAACCTCTGTCCATAGTTCTTCCAGCACTCTATCAGATCTAGTCCCTTAAATCTATTTCTCACTTCCACTGTATAATCATAAGGGATTTGATTTAGGTCATACCTGGGTTTTCCCCACTTTCTTCATTTTTAGTCTGAATTTAGCAATAACGTGTTCATGATCTGAGCCACAGTCAGCTCCCAGTCTTGTTTTTGCTGACTGTATAGAGCTTTTCCATCTTTGGCTGCAAAGAATATAATCAAACTGATTTCGGTTTTGACCATTTGCTGATGTTCATGTGTAGAGTCTTCTCTTGTGTTGTTGGAAGAGGGTGTTTGCTATGACCAGTGCATTCTCTTGGCAAAACTCTATTAGCCTTTGCCCTGCTACATTCTGTAACAGGTCAAATTTGCCTGTTACTCTAGGTGTTTCTTGACTTCCTACTTTTGCATTCTATTCCCTTATAATGAAAAGGACATCTTTTGGGGGTGTTAGTTCTAAAATGTCTTTGAGGTCTTCATAGAACCATTAAACTTCAGTCTTCAGCATTGCTGGTCGGGACATAGACTTGGATTACCGTGTACTGAACACCCTTTACTATCATAATATGTTAGTTACTGTGAAAATAAGAGATTGAATAAATATGTAGTGAAACAATCAAGAGAAAAACAAAGTTCATGCTAAGAGGAAGAGTGTTAAGTTTAAAAACCCCTGTTTCCTGACATTTCTTTAGGTATATAAACCTCTTATCTTACAAAGTTAAACTTATTTTTAAAAGTTTTAAATAGTTTAAAACTTTTAAAAAGTTTTATTCACTTGAGCTCAATGAATAAAAACAATGAGTGCTTAAAGACATTGGGTAAAATAAAACAGGCAAAACTTCACTAACTAAAGGGCATGTTATTTATAATTTATACATTTTTATGTCAAATGCTAAAGGTCCTATAGATTTATTAATATTTTACTCAGCTTGACTCATACCATATCTGTAGAATGATGATGATAGAAGCATATAAATTTTCTGTCCTTTATACATGATCAGCATATTCCCAGAAAAATCCCATTAACTATCATTTGAGAGTGAAAAGAGGTAACACAGAATAGAATGCAGCACTGTCTCTAACTGAATCCCATTGTCTGTACATTTTTTTTTCCTCTTTTTGTATTGCAGGATTCTTTGCACCGTTATCAAGGAATTTCAAACTCAAATAGCAATGTGCTTCATTATTCTCTGACCTGAGAACTACTGGTATTTACATGCCTGATGTCTGATGAAACGTATGTTGGTATAAAAATTACTTGCTGTGTTAGCCTGTCTCCAAGATGATGCAATGATCTCCACTTGCTGATATTCATGTCTTTATCCCTGTCTACACTGAGTCAGCACTGGTGTATATGAGTAATAGAATATGACAGAAGAAATTATATGTAACTTCAGGCATTTTGGCTTCTCTCTCTAATTCTTTCCTTTTTATCTCTTTGCCTATTTGCTCTAGGGAGCTTCAGAATGAAGTCAGCTGCCATGTTTTAGGGAGAGGTCTGTGAGGTAAGGAACTGAAGCCTCCTGCCTATAGCCAATAAGGAGGTATGAAGTTGGAAATAGATCTTCCAACACCAGTTGGGCTTTCATATGACTGCAGCCCTATCCAATATCTGGACTTCAACTTCATGGCACTGCTAGCTAAAACCATTCACTTTAAATTCCTAACATAGAAATTATGAGATAGTAAACATTTCATGTTTCAACCAATAAATTTTGGGGTAACTTCCTATACAATAATACATAACAAATACATATACCACATACACAGACATTTATATCATATTATATTTGAAAACAGAATAATAGTGATTTGAGACAAGAAATAATGAAAAAGTTCACAAGCTAATTATATAAATATTGTTTAGTATTTAGAAAAAGTATGACCTTACCACAATTAACTTGATTTAAACAATTGTCAGTTGTGAGTGTGTTAGTCGCTCAGTCATGTCCAACTCTTTACAATCCCATGGAATGTAGCCCACCAGGTTCTGTCCATTGAATTCTCCAGGCAAGAATACTGGAGTGGGTAGCCATTCACTTCTCCAAGGGATCTTCTGGACCCAGACATTGACCTGGGTCTCCTGCCTTGCAGACAGATTCTTTAACATTTGAGTCACCAGAGAAGCCCAAAATGCTGAATCAAATAAACAATTTTGTTATGTAAAAGACTTAAATGTGATCAGATATGATACCTACCCAGAAAGTTTCATTAGGGCTTAGGAGTTATCAGTTCAGTTCAGTCACTCAGTCATGTCCAACTCTTTGTGACCCCATGGACTGCAGCACGCCAGGCCTCCCTGTCTATCACAAACTCCCAGAGTTTACTCAAACTCATGTCTATTGAGTCAATGATGCCATCCAAGCATCTCATCCTCTGTCATCGCCTTTTCTTCCTGCCCTCAATCTTTCCTAGCATCAGGTTCTTTTCTAAAGAATCAGCTCTTCATATCAGGTGGCCAAAGTATTGGAGTTTCAGCTTCAGCATCAGTCCTTCCAATAATATTCAGGACTGATTTCCTTGAGGATGGACTGGTTGGATCTCCTTGCAGTCCAAAGGACTCTCAAGAGCCTTCTCCAACACCACAGTTCAAAAGCATCAATTCTTCAGCACTCAGCTTTCTTTATAGTCCAACTTTCACATCCATACATGACCACTGGAAAAATCATAGCTTTTTACTAGACAGAGCTTTGTTGACAAGGTAATGTCTGTGGTTTTTAATATGCTGTCTAGGTTAGTCATAACTTTTCTTCCAAGGAGCAAGCATCTTTTAATTTCATAGCTGCAGTCACCATCTGCAGTGATTTTGGAGCACAGCAAAAATAGTCTGTCTCTGCTTCCACTGTTTTCCTGTCTATTTGCCATGAAGTGATGGGGCCAGATGCCATGATCTTAGTTTTCTGAATGTTGAGCTTTAAGTCGACTTTTTCACTCTCCTCTTTCACTTTCATCAAGAGGCTTTTTAGTTCCTCTTCACTTTTGCCATAGTGTCATCTGCATGGTGTCATCTGCATATCTGAGGTTATTGATATTTCTCCCAGCAATCTTGATTCCAGATTGTACTTCATCCAGCCCAGCATTTCTCATGATGTAGTCTGCATTTAAGTTAAATAAGCAGGGTGACAATATACATCCTTGACGTACTCCTTTCCTGATTTGGAACTAGTGTGTTGTTCCATATCCAGTTCTAACTGCTGCTTCTTGACCTGTATACAGATTTCTCAGTAGGCAGGTCAGGTGTTCTGATATTCTCATTTCTTTTATTTTTTTATTTTTTTAATTTTTTTTTTCAGTCTTTCCGGAAACTGATCCGATTTCTTTATTTTGGGGTTTGCTTATATACCTTTTGTTACACATAGGGATGAATACAGAGTCACGGGGTCAGCAGTCTGACCTTTATCAAAATCAGGTGCTTCACATAAATGTATAAAAAAAGGTACATCATCTTCTGGCCATGAGTGAGACCTGCTGACATTTTATGATCCTTTCTTTCTGATAACCAAAAAAATTTTCCATAGTTTGTTGGGATCCACACAGCTAAAGGCTTTGGCATAGTCAATAAAATAGAAATAGGTGTTTTTCTGGAACTCTCTTGCTTTTTTGATGATCCAATGGATGTTGACAATTTGATCTCTGGTTTCTTTGCCTTTTCTAAAACCAGCTTGAACATCTGGAAGTTCATGGTTCACGTACTGTTGAAGCCTGACTTGAAGAATGTTGAGCATTACTTTGCTAGTGTGTGAGATGAGTGCAATTGTGCAATAGTTTGAGCATTCTTTGGCATTGCTTTTCTTTGAGATTAGAATGAAAACTGACCTTTTCCAGTTCTGTGGCCACTGCTGAGCTTTCCAAATTTGCTGGCATATTGAGTGCATCACTTTCACAGCATCATCTTTTAGGATTTGAAATAGCTAAGCTGGAATTCCATCACCTTCACTCGCTTTGTTTGTAGTGATGCTTCCTATGGCCCACTTGACTTCACATTCCAGGACATCTGGCTCTAGGTGAGTGATCACATCTTCATGATTATCTGGGTCGTGAAGATCTTTTTTTGTAGGAGTTATAAATACCTCTAATTAAACATCATAGTTTATAACATACCATTTTTGAATCAATATATGTAAGTTTTAAAACAATATACCCATTAAAGGAAAGAGATACTATATCTCTTAAGACATTTACTTTAATTTATATTTCAGTTATTCAAAATATTACATATGAGACCTCATTTCTGTTTATAATTTTCTATTGAAAATTTGCAAATTTTTGTAAAATGTATGTGCATAAATCTACAGCTAACAAAAATATGCAGTGGAAGTGAAAGTTGCTTAGTCATGTCTGACTCTTTGTGTCAATATGGATTATACATTCCAGGCAATTCTCCAGGCAAGAATACTGAAGTGCATAGATGCTCCCTTCTCTAGGGGATCTTCTCAACCCCGGGATCAAACCCAGATCTGCCACACTGCAGGTGGATTCTTTACCAGCTGTGCTATCAGAGAAGCCCAAGAATACTGGAGTGGGTAGCCTATCCCTTCTCCAGCACATCTTCCCAATCCAGGAATCAAACCGATTTCTCCTGAATTACAGCAGATTCTTTACCAGTTGAGCTCCAGGGAAGCTCAAAGATGTGACAGAGGATATAAAAAATCAAATGAAGTGTGAAGCACCCAGGGCTAAAAACTCCTAGTTCCTAAGTGTAAAGTCTCCAGCCCACAGAGCAGTTAACTGCTTCCCCAAAATGGTTGTAAATGTGGGAGGGCCCACAGGATGAACAGACCTACCTCCTGTCCACTCCAGAGGGACAGAGACTGGCAAAAATACCCTACCTCTCATTTGCCCTTTTCCCTTGTTACTGTAAGTGTATGCCTTTTGTTAAAAATGCAAGTGCAAGCTAGAGGTAAAGGGGCTCCCTGATACAGTTCATGAAGATTGTATCTTCCCAGAGCACATAGGAGAGCAAAGAACGGAGACTGGATCTAGAGGGGAAAACTAGAAATAAGCATCACATCTGCAATCACCAGTGAAAACTTGTGATATTCAGTATGATTTCTATGATAGTATATGATTCTATCCTTTTGAGAATGTTAACAATGAGCAGCAATGTTTCAAGTAAGAGAGGCTTGTACAGTAGCTCTTTTTATCTTTTTTCAGTTAACAGTAAATCCAACTAAATAAACTCTGCATTCCATATAAGTTATAATCTCTCCCAAGCCCCCCTCCTTTATTTTAGCTTTCTATTATACAAACTCACCATGTTCAATTAAACACAACTCTTTACTGAATTTATTATTCCTTCCTTTGTTTCTAGTTTCAGTGGATACCTAGTCATTAGGCAAAAAGACAGGCGGTTAATGATCTAATTTTAACATTCTCATTCTAATTACTCAGTACTCTGGTCACATCATCTATTAATTCTGTTGCCCTGCTACTTGTGCAATTAATAAAATTATACTGAATAAATATACCAGATTTTATGAGTTGTGATGTTGTATATTCACATGTTATTATCAAAGTATTTGAAACATTTATAAAATTGAAAACAATACAGATATTTAAAAACCCCACTCGTTGTAATTTCAAATATTTTAATTTCAGTTTTAAATTTTTTCTAAGTACAAAAATAATATTTCAAATAGAAGTTTATTTTACTTTACCTTATCACACTATTAATGACCTTAGTTTCCTTTCTCCCATGAACATAGCAGTTACTTCTAAGCAAGACCTGTTTTTTTTGTTTGTTTGCTTATATGTTTTGGATGTGCATAAACTAAAAGAGCACCTTTAAGCTCTAATAAGTATTTTTATGAATTAACAGATTACATTTCATGGTATTTCTCCTATCTTAAGAGTTGAAATATACTAATTCTAGCTATGATTTTGTAGCAGGACATGATCTTTAATTAGCTACAGTGAAGGGCAGACAGGGATTTAAAC
Organism: Capra hircus; assembly: GCF_001704415.2. NCBI lineage: Eukaryota > Metazoa > Chordata > Mammalia > Artiodactyla > Bovidae > Capra > Capra hircus. The sequence continues at coordinate 24,650,123 of NC_030814.1, forward strand.
ATAAAAACATGGAATGAAGCAGGGCAAAGGCTAATAGAGTTTTGCCAAGAGAACACACTGGTCATAGCAAACACTCCCTTCCAGCCACACAAGAGAAGACTCTACACATGGACATCATCAGATGGCCAACACTGAAATCAGTTTGATTGTATTCTCTGCAGCCAAAGATGGAGAAGCTCTATACAGTCAGCAAAAACAAGACTGGGAGCTGACTGTGGCTCAGATAATGAACACCTTATTGCCAAATTCAGACTTAAATTGAAGAAAGTAGGGAAAACCCCTAGACCATTCAGGTATGACCTAAATTAAATCACTTATGATTTTAAAGTGGAAGTGAGAAATAGATTTAAGGGCCTAGATCTGATAGATAGAATGCTGGATGAACTATGGATGGAGGTTCATGACATTGTACAGGAGACAGGGATCAAGACCATCCCCATGGAAAAGAAATGGAATAAAGCAAAATGGCTGTCTGGGGAGGCCTTACAAATAGCTGTGAAAAGAAGAGAAGTGAAAAGCAAAGGAGAAAAGGAAAGATATAAGCATCTGAATGTAGAGTTCCAAACAATAGCAAGAAGAAATAAGAAAGCCTTCCTCAGCGATCAATGCAAAGAAATAGAGGAAAACAACAGAATGGGAAAGACTAGATATCTCTTCAAGAAAATGAGAGATACCAAGGGAATATTTCATGCAAAGATGGGCTCGATAAGGGACAGAAATGGTATGGACCTAACAGAAGCAGAAGATATTAAGAAGAGGTGGCAAGAATACACAGAAGAACTGTATAAAAAAGATCTTCACGACCAAGATAATCACAATGTATGATCACTCCCCTAGAGTCAGACATCCTGGAATGTGAAGTCAAGTGGGCCTTAGAAAGCATCACTATGAACAAATCTACTGGAGGTGATGAAATTCCATTTGAGCTATTTCAAATCCTGAAAGATGATGCTGTGAAAGTGCTGCACTCAGTATGCCAGCAAATTTGCAAAGCTCAGCAGTGGCCACAGGACTGGAAAAGATCAGTTTTCATTCTAATCTCAAAGAAAGGCAATGCCAAAAAATGCTCAAACTACTGCACAATTGCACTCATCTCACATGCCAGTAAAGTGATGCTCAAAATTCTCCAAGCCAGGCTTTAGCAATACATGAACCATGAACTTCCAGATGTTCAAGCTGGTTTTAGAAAAGGCAGAGGAATCAGAGATCAAATTGCCAACATCCAAGGGATCATCGAAAATGCAAGAGAGTTCCACAAAACATCTATTTCTGTTTTATTGACTATGCCAAAGCCTTTGACTGTGTGGATCAAAAAAACTGTGGACAATTCTGCAAGAGATGGGAATATCAGACCACCGGACCTACCTCTTGAGAAATCTGTATGCAGGTCAGGAAGCAACAGTTAGAACTGGACATGGAACAACAGACTGGTTCCAAATAGGAAAAGGAGTATGTCAAGGCTGTATATTGTCACCCTGCTCATTTAACTTATATGCAGAGTACATCATGAGAAACGCTGGGCTGGAAGAGGCACAAGCTGGAATCAAGATTGCTGGGAGAAATATCAATAACCTCAGATATGCAGATGGCACCACTCTTGTGGCAGAAAGTGAAAAGGAACTAAAAATCCTCTTGATGAAAGTGAAAGAGGAGAGTGAAAAAGTTGGCTTAAAGCTCAACATTCAAAAAACGAAGATCATGGCATCTGGTCCCATCACTTCATGGGAAATAGATGGGGAACCAGTGGAAACAGTGTCAGACTTTATTTTGGGGGGCTCCAAAATCACTGCTTATGGTGATTGCAGCCATGAAATTAAAAGATGCTTACCTCTTGGAAGGAAAGTCATGACCAACCTAGATAGCATATTGTGGAGAAGGCAATGGCACCCCACTCCAGTACTCTTGCTTTGGAAAAATCCCCATGGGAATGGGTTATAGGCCAGCAGTTTGGAAAGGCTGGCAGTATCCTGTGGTGGGGTTGGCGGAGGAGAGTGACTTCACTTTCACTTTTCACGTTCATGCACTGGAGAAGGAAATGGCAACCCACTCCAGTGTTCTTGCCTGGAGAATCCCAGGGACAGGAGAGCCTGGTGGGCTGCCAGCTATGGGGGTCACACAGGTTTGGACACAACTGAAGTGACTTAGCAGCAGCAGATAGCATATTCAAAAGCAGAGACATTACTTTGCCAACAAAGGTCCGTCTAGTTAAGGCTATGGTTTTTCCAGTGGTCATGTATGGTTGGACTGTGAAGAAAGCTGAGTGCCAAAGAACTGATGCTTTGAACTGTGGTGTTGGAGAAGACTCTTGAGGGTCCCTTGGACTGCAAGGATATCCAACCAGTGCATTCTAAAGGAGATCAGCCCTGGGTGTACTTTGGAAGGAATGATTATAAAGCTGAAACTCCAGTACTTTGGACACCTCATGCGAAGCATTGACTCATTGGAAAAGACCCTGATGCTGGGAGGGATTGAGGGCAGGAGGAGAAGGTGACGACAGAGGATGATATGGCTGGATGGCATCACTCACTCGATGGACATGAGTTTGAGTGAACTCCGGGAGTTGGTGATGGACAGGGAGTCCTGGCGTGCTGCAATTCATGGGGTCACAAGGAGTCTGACATGACTGAGTGACTGAACTGAACCATAGGGATATATTCTCTTAAATAATTTACTATCAAAAGATTAAACACATATACACACTGCTATACATAAAGTGGATCGCTAATAAGGACGTATTGTATAACACAGGGAAACTCTACTCAATAACTCTACTCATTGAGTTATTACCCATCCGAAATGTCCTAAGGACAGAGGACTCAGAGGCTACAGTCTATAGGATCACACAGTTATACACAACTGACGATATATGTGCAATGACCTATATGGAAATAGAGTCTAAAAAAAGTAGATATATGTATTAATATATGCATGACTGATTCACTTTGCTATATAATGGAAACTAATATAACATTGTAAATCAACTACTTGCCAATAAAAATAAATAATTTTTTGAGTGAATAGAAAAATTAAAAAGAACTTTAAAAATTCCTTAAATCTACTTTTCTGTACTATATCTGTCAAATAAATTAATGGCTATCTAATATTTCACTGAACTGCTATTTTACTTTGTTAATCAAACATGCATTTTTACATAGTTTTTCTCATAGAAATTAGAAATAAGTTAAAGAAATATCTGAAGGAGATGGATATTCCCTGTATCAATTGTTTAGGGAAGACTTTCCCAGGCACAAAACTGAAAGTAAAATTTCAACTTTGGATTTTTAGAGGAAAGTATAACTACTCTTGAGATTATGATTTCTCAGGAACAGACTTTTGAGGAAGTATTTTAAAATGTGGATGTTCAGGTAGTAAAGATAAAGATGGAAATGTATACATTTCTACAACAAGGCAAGCCAGAAGATGGGAAAATACAGGCACCTATCCTGAGAGAATTGTCTATCTATGCTGTTCTCTCTGCTTTGTGGAAGCTAAAATGAAATTAAAATCCTGTTTAAATATTCATCCTAACCTCAGCTATGACAGGAGGGGAAGCTCTGCATAAAAATGTTATTTTTATTCTTAGAAACCAATAGGACTATAATAGTTAAAAAGTAAGAATTTACCTAGGATGTAAGAAATATAGGGGTAATGGTGCTTTCAGTTTCATTCTCCTTACATTGCTGATCTTGGAAGATGGCATCAAGCAAGGCACATTAATAAATTTAATTAATCAGTTAGTTCAAATATTTCTAATATCTCACAGAAGTCAAACCTAAAAGGGAAAGATCTGAAAAATATCTCCAGGTGAGAATCCACACTGCAGAAATCAATAAATATAGTTATTTAAAACTCCCTCTTGATAACCTGCTTTTACTTATCCACCTATCTAAATATGTATTGTACTAAGATTTTATGTCTTTGTGTTTCTTTTTTATACTGGTGACTATCTTGGAACCCTCTTTTGTCTTTCTCAGACGGATTATTTCCAAATGGATTTATGTTTATACTTTTAGATAATAATCTGACTCTGTGTCTTTATTTCTCAGACTCAGTATCCCCATCTGTAAAATTAACATATTCTGTTACTTGTAATTCCTGTCCAAGTGAAACCTATTCAACATGTTTCAGTTCAGTTGAGTTGCTCAGTCGTGTCTGACTCTTTGCGACCCCATGGACTGCAGCACACCAGGCCACCCTGTCCATCACCTACTCCTGGAGTTTACTCAAACTCATGTCCATTGAGTCGGTGATGCCATCCAGCCATCTCATCATCTGTCGTCCCCTTCTCCTCCTGCCCTCAATCTTTCCCAGCCTCAGGGTCTTTTCAAATGAGTCAGTTCTTCGCATCAGGTGGCCAAAGTATTGGAGTTTCAGCTTTAGCATCAGTCCTTCCAATGAATATTCTGGACTGACCGCTTTAGGATGGACTGGTTGGATCTCCTTGCAGTCCAAGGGACTCTCAAGAGTTTTCTCCAACACCACAGTTCAAAAGCATCAATTCTTTAGTGCTCAGCCATCTTTATAGTCCAACTCTCACATCCATACATGACTACTGGAAAAACCATAGCTTTGACTAGACAGACCTTTGTTGGCAAAGTAATATCTCTGCTTTTTAATATGCTGTCTAGGTTGGTCATAGTTTTTCTTCCAAGGAGCAAGGGTCTTTTGGCTGCAGTCACCATCTGCAGTGATTTTGGAGCCCAAAAACATTCAACATGTTTAGTTCATCTAAATAGACAGGAAAGTGACCTCTCAAGAGTGCTTAGATTAAAAGCAGAGGACATCAGATTCAGATCTCCTTTGACCAAAAATTTGTCAATAGTAACCTGTTAACTTACTCTAGCAAACATTTAACAAATGTTTCCAATGAAATTCTTTCAATCAGCATTTTACTAAAATGGGATTATTGTATCTCAAAAACCCCCACAAAGTACAACTATAGCTGAAGTTTAATTTCAAGTTCACCAGACATGAGCACAGAAAGATGTGCTATTGAATATGCACAATTATACCTCCCCATGTTCATCACAGATTAAAGTACCAGAACATCTGACAGAGGTAGCAAAGGAAATGAATAACCCTGAGAGTTCATCTATTGGTTCAAAATTAGTGTTTCACAGAAACATAACTCTTCCTATTGCATTTATTTTTATTACAGAAATTAATAATTAGCCCACTACTTGCAATACCAAAACCACTAATAAATGTGAGAAATCAAAGATAAATAAGCAAAACAAATCAGTTTATAACTTTTAAATGTTGCTCTAGTTTTAAAGTTTGAATTTAAATTCAGTTCAGTCTCATTCTGTAGAGCCCCTTTGGAAAATGTAAGACCTATATTTGACTTGCTTATAGAGATTTGTCATTGACTTAATCTTCTCTTTTTTCAGAGCTCATCAACCTATACAATATTTTAATCAATTTTCCAGATTACAACAACAAATGCAATTGACAATAAACAGGTCTGGAAATAGAACTAACTGCTGGTAAACATTCAACTAGTGGAAGAATTGTACAAATGTACTAAAGTATCTTTTTATACATACAAATGCTATGGGTAGTAGTCAGTATATTTTAAAGGAAAAATGGAAATAAGTGTGTAAATTAGGACAAGTGAAAGTTAAGTGCACATCTACTACATTGTAAATACATATGTGGTGCACAACTTCATGAAGTTGATTATTAAAAAAAATATTGCACACAGACTGATTCTATCTCAGTAGCTATCTATGAGCCCAGACCTATCTAAGACATTGCTATGAAATGATCTGTGGTTCATCTCTTATTTATAAGATAGTGCTTGTTGTTTGTATACCAGGAAATGGAAGCAAAAATGTAAAGAACCACGGAAAACACCAAGAGAATTAGAACCTTAAACGTAGACATTTTTACAAACAGAATTTATTTTAAAAGAGAGGGAAATGTAGTTTGGTCCAGTGGGCCAGATGTCACAAGGTGGGGAAGAAGGTACAGATAGTAAAGGCTTTGATGGCAATAAAGCTATATAGACACAACATCCTTGGCCATTTGTGTATTTCCTTGCTTCTGAATCCATGGGAAATTTTATTATATGATAATTTTGTAGCCAGAAGACAAAAGAGAAATTATTAATGTTTTTATTGTTATTTTGTTAGGTAAAGCCCATCTTATTTAGTTTTAATACAATCCATTCGTGGTTTGTTCTATCATTAAGCACACTGACTAACATACTCAGTAGCTGAGTGGCATTCACTGGAATGCCACTCAGCTACTGAGTATGTTAGTCAGTCACTCAGTCATGTCTGACTCTTGTGCAACCCTATGGACTGTAGCCTGCCAGGCCCCCCATCCATGGAATTTTCCAGGCAAGAATACTAGAGTGGGTTGCCATGCCCTTTTCCAGGGGATCTTCCGAACCCAGGATTGAACCAAGGTCTCCTCCATTGTAGGCAGGTGCTTTACCATCTGAGTCACTTCCCTGGTGGCGTAGATGGTAAAGCATCGCCTGCAATGCGGGAGACCGGGTTTGATCCCTGGGTCGGGAAGATCACGTGGGGAAGAAAATGGCAACCCACTCCAGCATTCTTACCTGGAAAATCCCATGGATGGAGGAGCCTGGTAGGCTATAGTTCATGGGGTCACAAAGAGTTGGACATGATTGAAGGACTTCACTTTACCATCTGAGTCACCAGGGAAGCTCCTCAGCTACTGAGAAGAAATGGTAAAGTATAAGCTGCTTCTCAGAAATATCTGACCTGCTAAACTGTCTGCAATGAAAGGAATATTAAATGATAGTCTTTCTGGAAAACAAAGCACCACTCCCTACATGTGCTTTTTTGGTCCTAGTTTACTCTTTGAAATTATAGTTGTTCTATAAAGGTAAGTTGTTTTCACAAGCTTAGTGATAGCTTCCTGACTTGCTATAAATAATCACATCTTATTCTCTGGTATGTCAGTAGCTTAGCATTTTGTCCTTACATTCTACAAGCTTGGTTTCATAAAAACAAAATCCCTAAAGTATATATTCAGCATGTATAATGTATTTGATTTAGCAGACTTTCTTTTTCTTGAAGTACAGTGGAGTTACAGTGTTGTGTTAATTTCTGCTGTGCAGTGAAGAGATTTAGTTATACAAATACATTCATTTCTTTTTTTTTTCCCACCATAGCTTTTCACAGGATACTGAATATAGTTCTCTCTGCTATACAGTAGGACCTTGTTATTTATTCATTATATATTTAGTACCTTACATCTGTGACCCATAATCTCCCACTGCATCCTTCCCCCAACCCTCTCCCTGTTGGCAACGAACAGTTTGTTCTCTATGTCCATGACTCTGTTTCTGTTTCATATATAGGTTCATTGGTACCATATTTTAGATTCCAGATACAAGTGATATCACATGGTATTTATCTTTCTCTTTCTAACTTACTTCACTGAGTATGATAATATCTACTTTTATCCATGTTGCTGCAAATGATATTATTCCATCCTTACTTATGCTAGATAGCATTTCACTGTGTATCTGTATGACATCTTCCTTATCCATTCATCTGTCAATGAACATCTAGGTTGTTTCCATATCTTGGCTATTTTGAATAGTGCTGCTATGAATACAAGGGTGCATGTATATCTTTGAATTAGAATTTTGCCTATATATATGCCCAGATGTGGGATTGCTAGATCATATGGTAGCTCTATTTCCCTGTTTTCTGAGGAAACTCAGAGCTACTTCTTCCCTGGAGAAGGGAACATCTATCCATTCCAGTATTCTGGCCTGGAGAATTCCATGGACTGTATAGTCCAAAGGGTCACAAAGAGCTGGACATGACTGAGTGACTTTCACTTTCACTTTCAGAGCTATTACAGTTTTCCTTAGTAGGTATACCAATTTATATTACCATCAACAGTGTAGGAGGGCTTCCTATTCTCTGCGTCCTCTACCGTATCTGACATTTGTCAGAGTTTTTAATGATAGCCATTCTGAACATTATGATATGGGACAACAAAATTAATTTATGCAAGTTAATGGAGTAGTAAGTTTCAAGATCTACTGAGGCATCTATTTGAGATAAATTACTTTCCTCCATGTATATATTGTGCTTAAACTTGGGTTTCTATAAATACTATAGAAAAGAAAAAGAGGAAAATGTCTTTCACTTAATTCAGGAAATTTAGTATTTATAATAATATTCAATATATCTTCTTTCTGCTCTTGTATGATGCAGAATAACGGTCTTAGACATATAGTACAATTAAAATAAAATGATATTGGGAATTTAGAATTGTAAAATAAAAGATCTGGCTCTTGGTAAAGTTTTTATATTTAAATGAAATTCAATAACTGTAGCATGTATAATGTGATAGAATGGGACTACTGTATTTTATTTTTGATTTTGCATTAGGCAAATTTAATTCAGATGACCATTATATATACTACCATGGGCAAGAATACCTTAGAAAAAATGGAGTAGCCCTCATATTCAACAGAATATTCCAAATGTAGTGCACGAATACATGCTAAATTGCTTCAGTCATCATTGTGACACTATGGACTGTGGCCTTCCAGTTTCCTCTCTCCATGGGATTCTCTAGGTAAGAATACTGGAGTAGGTTCTTTGCCTACTGAGACCTGGCAGAAGCCCCCCCAAATACAGTACTTGGGTGCAATCTCAAAAGTGACAGAATGACCTCAGTCTGTTTCCAAGGCAAACCATTTATATTTCAACCAATAATGTCAAAGAAGCTGAAGTTGAATGGTTCTATGAAGACCTACAAGACCTTCTAGAACTAACACTAAAAAATTAAATGTCTTTTTCATCAGAGGGGATAGGAATGCAAAAATAGGAAGCCAAGAGATACCTCAAGTAGCAGGCAAGTTTAGACTAAGAGTAAAAAAATGAAGCAGGGCAAAGCCTAACAGAGTTTTGCCAAGACAACACACTGGACACAGCAACCATCCTCTTCCCACAACACAAGAGATGACTCTACACATGGACATCACCAGATGGTCAATACCAAAGTCAGATTGATTTTATATATAGCTGAAGATCAAGAAGCCCTATACAGTTCCCAAAACAACACCTGGAGCTGACTGCAGTTCAGACCATGAGCTCCTTATTTCAAAATTCAGGCTTACATTGAAGAAAGTAGGAAAAATCATTAGACCACTCAGGTATGATCTAAATCAAATCCCTTTTGATTTGATGACAAATAGATTCAAGGGACTAGATCTTGTAGACAGAGTGACTGAAGAACTAAGAATGGAGGTTTGTGACATTGTAGAGGAGGCATTCACCAAAACCATCTCCAAGAAAAGGAAATGCAAGAAGGCAAAATGGTTGGCTGAGGAGTCTTTACAAATAGCTTTGAAAGAAGAGAAGTGAAAGGCAAAGGAGAAAGGGAAATATATAACCAACTGAATGCAGAGTTCCTGAGAAAAGCAAGGAGAGATAAGAAAGCCTTCTTAAGTCAATGGGAAGGGCTAGAGATCTCTTCAAGAAAATTGGAGAAACCAACAGAACATTTCATGCCAAGATGGGCAAAATAAAGGACAGAAACAGCAAGGACTTAATGCAAGCAGAAGAAATTAAGAAGAGGTTGTAAGAATACACAGAAGGACTATACAAAAAAGGTCTTAATGACCAAGATAACCACAATGGTATGGTCAATCACCTAGAACCAGGCATTCTGGGGTGTGAAGTCAAGTGGGCCTTAGGAAGCATAAATCAAGCGGGCCTTAGTCTGAACAAAACTAAAGGAGGTGATGGAATTCCAGCTGAGATATTTCAAATTCTAAAAGATCTGCTGCTAAATGCTGCACTCAGTATGATAGCAAATTTGGAAAACTCAGCAGTGCCCACAAGACTGGACATCTTCAGTTTCCATTTCAATCCCAAAGAAAGAAAATGTCATAGAATGTTCAAACTACTGTGCAATTGTGCTCATTTCACATGCTAGCAAAGTAAGGCTCAAAATTCTTCATGCTAGGCTTCAACAGAGTGTGAACTAAGAACTTCCAGATATGCAAGCTGGATTTAGAAAAGGCAGAGGAACCAGAGGTCAAACTGCCAACATCAGCTGGATCATAGAAAAAGCAAGGAAATGCCAGAAAAACATCTACTTCTGCTTCACTGACTACACTAAAGCCTTTGACTGTGTGGATCACAAAAAAAATGTGGAAAATTCTGAAAGAGATGGAAATACCAGACTACCTTACCTGCCTCCTGAGAAACCTGTCAATAAGCAACAGTGAGAATAGGACATGGACCAACAAACTGGTTCAAAATTGGAAAAGGAATGCACAAGTCTCTATATTGTCATCCTGCTTATTTAACTTATATGCAGTGTACATCATGCAAAAGGCCCATCTGGATGAATCACAAGTTGGAATCAATATACCCAGGAGAAATACTAGCAACCTCAAATATGCATGGTAAACTTTTCAAAATATATCATTATTTTGATTACATATCTTCATAATCATACAGTACCTGGCTTTGTTGAAGTCACCACGAATGTTTTATATCAAAGAAATATATGTATGTACATATATATATACACATACAAGTATTGCTTTGCATGCTATGATTATAATACATTCAACTTTCTCTCTATTTAATAAAGCATGTATTTCTTCTAAACCAAAGCTTCTCTCCTCCAAGTAAGCAGACCTGATCCATGTTTCCACAGAGGATAAGGTACCCTACCTTACCCTTCTACCTCTCATTTCTTATTCACCATTTGGCTTCTCTCAGGTCAAGAAGTAATGTTTAGAGGCAAAGGGGCAAAGTCACTACACCTAAGCAGTAGTGATTTTTGATCCTCCTTTAAATGGCAACCCACTCCAGTGCTCTTGCCTGGAGAATCCCATGGAGGGAGGAGCCTGGTAGGCTATAGTCCATGGGGTCGCAAAGAGTCGGACACGGCTGAGCGACTTCACTTTCACTTGACCACTAAAGGAGCCCCTGGTGACTCAGATGGTAAAGAGTCAGCCTGCAATGGGGGAGAACGGGATCTATCCCTGTGTCAAGAAGATCCCCTGGAGAAGGAAATGGCAACCTCTCCCGGATTCTTGCCTGGAAAATCCCATGGATGGAGGAGCTTGACCACTGAAGGCTATTCAATGCTGTCTGCCATGGCAGGTATCCAACCACTGGTTTTCCCTCTCTCAGGGCATTTCTGTAGAATCTTGGAACACTTTCCTGCCCCTTCCTCACTCCCTTCACTCCTTAAGCTTCTGAACCACATTTGGGCACTACACACTCTGGCCACATTTCCATGACTTTTTCTCAGCTCCTTCCCTATAGCATCGTACTTCACGGCTCTATTCACTCTGACAAGCAAGGATTTTCTCAAGATAAGATTAGCCCTGTTAGCCTCTATTGTATAGACTAAACATGAAAAAATCTTCACTCTTGCAGTTCATTCTAACTGCAGCCCTTCCTCTTTATCATATTGTTCAAATCTAAAGAACCCATGTGTGCTCTGCTCTGATAATAGTAAAGAAGTTTCTGTAGTTTATATAGGAATCCATCAAGAAATAAGATGCATCCTTTCTGAAAAGCACCTCCTGTGACTCATAGGGGGTCTTTACTGGCCCTTTTACTTGATTTGAAGAGAAAAGTACAGTCTCTCTTTTCCCCACACAGAGGAGTAAGGAAATAATAGATCGGTTATCTGAACAAAAGACAGGTAATTCCTTTTTACTCATTTGAAAAGACCCTAATGCTGGGAAAGATTGAAGGCGGGAGGAGAAGGGGATGACAGAGGATGAGATGGTTGGATGGCATCACCAACTCAATGCACATGAGTTTGGGTAAACTCTGGGAGTTGGTGATGTACAGGGAGGCCTCACATACTGCAGTCCATAGGTCTGTAAAGAGTTGGACATGACTGAGTGACTGAACTGAACTGAACTGAATTTCTTTTTAAGACTAAATCTTTTAAAGCAAAGCTCTTTCTACCATCCAACAGTCTACTTTCAATTTATCTTTTCTTATATAGATACGTTGCAACTTGGTAATGGGTTTAGGATTCCAAAACTTGCTCAGGCCATATCTTACCACACTCTAGGAAAAGGATCTAGTACTACTATATTTTGATACTTAACTATCACTCGTTGTCCTCAATGACTTCAGACAAAACACTGAACACTCAAAAGGATTCCATTTATCTATATTTATGATTTATGATATTTATAAATATCCTCCATTTATGAGCAATGATGACCTAAATATTTAAAAGTGATAATTTCTATACCAGTGAATAAAGTATAATTCTTACTAACTCAGAAGAAACTATTACTTTGAATATATATCTCCATTCTGAATGTTGAATACTTAAAAATCCTCCAGTGGTCCCTATTTTCCAGAAAATAATGTTTAAAGGGCTTAGTATGAATATGCAATTCATGGTCTTATCCCATTATCTCTCACTAACTTGTTTTCTTCATTTTTCAATATAACTGCTATGTTCAAGTTACAAGAGTAACAGGATAATTTTACAGATCCATTAAGGCTGAACTCTTATGACAACTACTCTATGAAGATTTTGCCAATACACACATGTACTGAAGCAAAACTAATACATGATGAAATAATATATTAAAAATTCTTAATTTTATATCTATATAGCAGATTAACTTTTCTATTTTTAACCCAGACTATGACTTTCTGTTGTGTATGTACATATGTTCACACGCACACACACACAAGTTCACACAGCGAAAAAAATGTGAGTGTAGTACAGTGTGTGTTAAAGTACTATTTGTTGAAAGAATAAATGAGTTTAGACTAGAAGAGTTTCCAGACTTTCCACATTAGAAGGGTTCAGTGGGCAATTAAATTTTGAAAATGCTCCAAATAACATAGCTAGTGATAATTATACTCTGAATCTATCAAAATCTCTTCCTTTGAACATAGATGCATGATATATTATATTGCTCTTTTGGGGTTTTAAAATAACAAAAAATAAGTCAAGCATTTAAAAAAGTACTTACAAAGAAAACTATGATTATAGACTAAAGAAATACTTTGGAAATACTTTAATCCATATTGTTGATGGGCATATAGTAAATTGCACAGTGGGATATAAACCAACTTTTCTTTAAGCATAGAAATAAAAGTATTTTTTAATTAAAATCTGTATGCCTATTGATTGCATACCCCTTTGATACTGGAAGTTTAATAATGATTTGACTATAACCCTGAATTTCACAGTGAAAGAAATCACAAATAGATTTCTTGAAAGTACCAAAGAAAGCTAAATGAGTGCCAAGTTTAAAACAGAAATTTGTTTATTTGCCATTTATGAGGTTTTTCTTTGTTTTTTGAAGTCTTACTTCATAGGATTATTATGTAGATATGAAAAAGACCAAAATAATCTTGAGCATCTTATGTTTTTTTTTTAATTATCTATAATGGCACCTTACTTTTTACCCATTTATTAATTAATCAGCCACATATTTGTTAATCACTGAGTATATTCCAGAACTGGGGTATATTCTGAATGCTAAGAAGTGAAAATATAGCAATATACATCTTATTGTTGATATGCAACTCTTCATACTGTAAGATAACTATTAATAACTACTTACACTATTGTGCTTACTGTACTTGTGATCAATGTTACAAAGGAAAAGAAAAAGGAGCTCTGAGAATACAGACTATGGGTGGTCAAGACTGGATTTTTTGATAAAGTTACATTTCAACTAAGAACTGAGAAAAGTAGATATTTTATTCCCTAAAGAGGGTGGGCAGTATTTCTAGGTAGTGAAGATAAAATGTTTAAAGGCTTTGAAACCAGAAGGAGTTAGAAAGGAGAGCATGAAAGTCTCTGAGTTAATAGAAGGGAAGCAAGAGATGTCTCCAGAGAAGAGACATCTTCATCTGGTTCCCACATGAATATTTCTGTACAAAAGTAGCTACTGATCTGTGGGAAAGAAAACATGGGCATTAGGTAACCCTAGAGCCAGCATAATGGGGCAAAAGGCCATTGAAAATGAAAGATACCATCTTTCTTTGTTTCTCTTGTGATAGAATATTCAAGTGCAAGTACAGTTGCTCTTTGAGTATTTCAGGAAAGAAAATATTAGAGTATCAGTTCAGTTCAGTGGCTCAGTTGTGTCTGACTCTTTGCGACCTCATGAATTGCAGCATGCCAGGCCTCCCTGTTCATTACCAACTCCTGGAGTTCATTCAGACTCACGTCCATTGAGTCGGTGATGCCATCCAACCATCTCATCCTCTGTCATCCCCTTTTCCTCCTGCCCCCAATCCATCCCAGCATCAGAGTCTTTTCCAATGAGTCAACTCTTCGCATCAGGTAGCCAAAGTACTGGAGTTTCAGCTTTAGCCTCATTCCTTCCAAAGAACACCCAGGGCTGATCTCCTTTAGAATGGACTGGTTGGATCTCCTTGCAGTCCAAGGGACTCTCAAGAGTCTTCTCCAACACCACAGTTCAAAAGCATCAATTCTTCAGTGCTCAGCTTTCTTCACAGTCCAACTCTCACATCCATACATGACCACTGGAAAAACCATAGCCTTGACTAGACGTAGAGTATAGAAATGTAAAATAAGTCAACTCTTGCCAAGGAATATTTATAATGCCAATGAGATCTCAGAAGATGAGAGAAACTTAAGAAAGTAGAATGGAGTGAATAAAATAAGAATAGAAAGAGGTCTGAAGAAAAATAAATAAGGTGTTAAAAACAGGAAGAGGACATTAACCATGTAGAAATAGGTAAAATATTAGAGGTAAAATAAAATTCTTATTTAAAAGTTTAGATGTTAGTGAATATTCATTTATTCATGTCATGAAATTATTTTTCTTATTCAATTTATTATGGTTGGGAAAGGTGCAGCAGGAGGCTGTTAAATTAACTTTGGGGATTTAGAGTACTTTTAAAATAATTCAATATAAATATGCGTGTCTATGAGCTATCCTCCTGGCTCAGTTGGTAAAGAATCTACCTACAATGCAGGGGACCTGGGTTTGATCCCTGGGTTGGGAAGATTCCTTGGAAAAGGGAAAGGCTATCCACTTCAGGATTCTGGCCTGAAGAATCCCAAGGACTGTATATAGTCCATGGGGTCACAAGGAGTCGGACACAACTGAGCAAGTTTCACATACATATCTATATATTTTAAGACAGTGGATCTAAATGCAGCATGCATAGAAATGTGCTATGTAGCCCCACCCTGCCCCTTCAAGGAAGTATTTGCTGCAGCAGCCAGCCCCGTTAGGGTAGGCCAGCAGGGTGCTCACTTGCCTGAGGCCATCCTTTCCATAGGGCAGGCTTACATTTGAAGATGATGGATTAGGGGCCAGGTAGGATGTAACAGACAGGTGATTTCTACCTGACACAGAGCTCTGATAGGCTCTGGACCTCTCTAGTAGACTTAGCAAGGGTTTTACTACACTGTCCCCTCTACCTAATTCTCCATGTTGCTTTCATTTCACTGATGCTGATCCCTAACAGACATTTGCTGTATTTACTCTACCTCAGTTTCCACAATTGGAAAATCTAAATTATAGTAGTTGGTACCTAAAGTGATCTGAGCAAGGGGATGATAAGATGATGTTTTTTAGTGGATCGCTCACTGCCAGGCTGGCAAGAGCACCTCATGATTGAGTGTGTTCACTTAGTTGTACCACCATGTTCTGCACTTTGCACACATGATCTTTGTAGCATTCTTGTGTATGTGTTTATTCACTCAGTCGTATCTGACTCTCTGCGACCCCATGGACTGTAGTCCACCAGGCTCCTCTGTCCATGGAATTTCCCAGGCAAGAATACCAGAGTGAGTTTCCGTTTCCTACTCCTGGGGATCTTCTCTTCCCAGGGATCAAACCCGCATCTCTTGCATCTCCTGCACTGGCAGGCAGATTTTTTTTAACACTGTACCACCTTATCCCATGGTTAATATTGATATCCTCCTTCTGTTGATATGGAAGCTGACACCTGAAGATGCTAAGATATTTGTCCAAGGTCACGTATTTAGTAACTAGAGACAGTATTCAAACTACAGCAGTTTGTCTATTCTGTTCAGAGTCAGTGTCTTGAATGACTACATTATACAAATGCAGACGTAAATAATGGTTTTCAACATCCAGAGGAAATATTGACTCACTTTCAGATACAAAGGTCTTTTATGAATAACCAAAACAATGTATTTAGAAAATAAATTGATTTCAACTAACTATTTTCCCCTTACATGCCATTGCTCATGGATTATTAAAACACTCTTGAATTTGACATCTATATTTTTGGTACATGGTTAATTTTACTTCAATGCATGTGCAAATCATAACTTTGACTTTCCAAATCACATTGTGTGATATTTTGTTTTCAATTATGTTTTCAATTATCAACACAGTCTACCTCCTGAGGATTCCAGTTAAGATGAAAGGATATGTCACAGTTAGGAATAGTGAACTCATCAAGAGTCATGGTGTGAAGTGGTTTCTATGAATTCCTGCCAGATGCAATTATTCGTAATGATGAATGATCTCAATTTCAGTACAAGCAATTTAAAACTCATCCTTAGTTATGAATTAATTTTATATCATATAACAAAATTTTAGTTGTATCTCCTTTTTTTAAAATGGAACACAAGGAATGGCATTTGTCTATTTATCTATCAATGGATACCTAACTGTGGTCAAGTATTTAATTAGACAAAAACAAAAATGTCTACTAGATGAGAGAGCAACAAAGCTGAAATAATTTATCTCATTTCATATAAATATATGAAATGTCAGGATCTATAAGAAACAACTTTAATTTTAGTAAGTAAGACATGTTTGATGGAAGGTGATTTACTAAGGGTACATAAAACAAGATCAATTCAGCTTTTGTTTTTGCCCAATTTTTCTGTTCTTGTATCTCATCACAGTATTGAAAATCTTCAGCTAAACTGCTTGAGATATTTTTATTATCCAATTATTTGCATTAAATCATTAGAGAAGATGCTAATAACTTTGTTTTCTTTTTAAAATAGAGTAGTCAGTAAAATCTTTAAAAAATTACATGAAAAGGAAAATTATTAATCTGTAAAGTAGAAAGATGGAGGTACCAAAAATAGGAGTAAAAGGAGAACAAGTGTTTTACCTACAAGGAATTTCATATTGCTAGATCAGAGGGTACTAACAATATTAGTTGTAAAGTTTTTTATTTCTTCCTTCACAGCTAAGTATGCATAGAGGAAAGTATCACATAATCTGTTATTTTCCTGGCATTTAACAATGTCTTTTGTGAATGTAAGGATCCTTTCCTTTCCCACAGCTAACAAAACATAGGTCATAAAAATACAAAAACAGATTATTTGACTAAGTGAATATAAAAGCATGAAATGGAAATTGCTGAACAGGTAATTCATTAGAGCTGATGTAGAGTTTAAGATTAAGTGTTCAAAAAAAGAAGAGACAGGATAGCTATCCACAGCATTCTAACCAGTTTTTCTGAAGAAAAGGTTCGAGTCATTGTACTCTTGACAGGATTGAAAAGTTCTGAGGAGGCAGCTGGTAGTATTAGCTCTATGGAAATGTGCGTTTTTTGTTTTTGTTTTCGTTTTTGTTTTCCCACTCATCATCTTCTCCAAGGAGAAGGAAATGGTTTCCCACCTTATTACTAAAGGTACTCTTTAGTGTCATTAAAAATGTGTTAAAAGTGATTAAGTAAAAAGAGGAAATGATGGAGGGAAATTTGATACAGAAAATTAGAGTTCTTTGAACATTCATGTATACTATAAGATGATGAGAAAAGTTAAAATATATTTTTTCCCCACAGGAAGAAGATAATCCAAAATATATGATTGACAATCAATATTGATATTAACTGTTAATATGCAAAGAAGTCTCTGCATTGCAGAGATACAAAAAAAGAAAATATGGAATTTTATTCTAATCAGATTAAGTAAGTAGAAAAGAAAATCTGTTAAATTAAAAAATTCATTTTAGAACTATCGATTTTTTCCCTAAGTCCTTAATTCTGTAATTTTATATGCAAGTCCTATTTTTAGCTACAGAGCAGATAAGTTGTTTTAAATTTTATTCAATTAACATATTTTCTAAATTACTTTACACATGTATTCTTCTTTTTAGAAGCATGTTGTATGATAATCACAATCATTTTTTTTCTCACAATCATTTTAGAGACGTGGGATTACTTTATTATTATTATTTTGGCTGAGCCACACAGCATGTAGGATCTTAATTCCCTGACCAGGGATTTAACCCTCACCTTTGCATCCCTTCATGGGGAGTGCAGAGGTTTTTAACCACTGGACCTCAGGGAAGTCCCTATCCTTTTTCTTTTTTTTTAAATAACGTATAACTTAATTTTCTTGTGGAGAGATGTTGTTTTTCAGTAGCTCAATTGTGTCTAACCCTTTGTGATTGCAGTATGTCAGGCTTTCCTGTCCTTCACTATCACCTAGAATTTGCTCAAACTCATGTCCATTGAGTTGGTGATGCCATCCAACCATCTCATCCTCTGTCATCCCCTTCTCCTCCTGCTTTCAGTATTTCCCAGAATTAGGGTCTTTTCTAATGAGTCAGCTCTTCACATCAGGTGGCCAAAGTATTGGAGCTTCAGCTTCAGCATTAGTCCTTCCAATGAATATTCAGGACTGATTTCCTTTAGGATTGACTGGTTGGATCTCCCTGTAGTCCAAGGGACTCTTAAGAGTCTTCTCCAATGCCACAGTTCAAAAGTATCAATTCTTTGGTGCTCAGCTCAGCTTTCTTCATAGTCCAATTCTCACATCCATACATGAGTACTGGAAAAACCATAGCTTAGACTATATGGACCTTGTTGGCAAAGTAATATCTCTGCTTTCTAATATGCTGTCTAAGTTTGTCATAACTTCTCTTCAAAGGAGAAAATCTTTTAATGAAACTAAGAGACTGGTCTTCAGTCACCATCTACAGTGATTTTGGAGCCGAAGAAAATAAAGTCTGTCACTGTTTTCATTGTTTCCCCATCTATTTGCCATGAAGTGATGGGACTGGATCCCATGATCTTTGTTTTTTGAATGCTGAGTTTTAAGCTGGGTTTTTACTCTCCTCTTTCACTTTCATCAAGAGGCTCTTTAGTTCCTCTTCGCTTTCTGCTATAAGGGTGGTATCATCTGCATGTTTGGAGGTTATTGATATTTCTCCTGGCAATCTTGACTCCAGTTTGTGATGCCTAAATTGTCATTGTTCATTCTTGCTGTCTCCTGTTTGACAACTTCCAATTTACCTTGATTCATGGAACTAACATTCCCAGTTCCTATGCAATATTGTTCTTTACAGCATCAGACTTCCATCACCAGCCACATCCACAACGGGTGTTGTTTTCACAGTGGCTCTCTCTCTTCAAACTTTCTGGAGTTATTTCTCCACTTTTCTCTAGTAGCATATTGGGCTACTGACCTGGGCATCTTTCAGTGTCATATCTTTTTGCCTTATCATACTATTCATAGGGTTCTCAAGGCAAGGGTGTATTCCAATTGTGGATCTGGCTGGTGATTGGCAATAGTATAGGCAAATAAATTTTCTTCCTGCATTCATCTTTCTTTTTCTTTAAAACTGTCCTCATATTATCTCTCTTACATTCTGCTATATTTTATAAATATTCTGTGAATATTGATAAAATGAAAAGCTCTCCTTTTCTCTTCACCAGGTTATTTAAACCTGAATGTATTGATATCTGTGTAGAGGATTCACTGGACAGGCAAAAGAAAAGCAGAATCAACTTCTAATTAGCTCTCATCTTCTCAGATTTGTAATAACATATTTATTTATTTAATTTTTTAACTATATAAGTTTCAGGGGTACTATGGTACTATAATTCAATATTGTATCCACTACAAACTGTTACTAATGGTAAAGAAACTGCCTGCCAATGCAGTAGATGTAAGAGAAGTGGGTTCGATCCCTGGATCGGGAAGATCCCCTGGAGGAGGACATGGAAACCCACTCCAGTATTCTTGCCTGGAGAATCCCATGGACAGAGGAGCCTGGCGGGCTAACGTCCATAGCATTGGAGAGTCAGACATGACAACAATTTAGCACACACATAGTGTTAACCATCACAAGTCTAGTTACTGTACGTCATCGTACAATTGTCCCTCTTCACCAGTTTCAGTCACCACTGAAGCCTGTTCTCTTCTGGTAAACATTAATCTGTTCTCTGTATCTATGAGTCTGTTTTGTTTTCATTTTGTTTGCTTGTTTCTTTTTTTTAGATTCCACATATTAGTGAAATCACATAGTATTTGTATTTCTACATCTGACTTATTTCACTTAGCAGAATATCTTCATAGTCCATCCATGTTGCTGCAAATGACAGGATTTCATTCTTTATTTTTTGGTGGCTGAGCAATACTCCAGTGTATGTATCTTTGTGTGTGTGTGTGTGTGTGTGTGTGTGTGTAGTGTACACAAAATGTCTTTGTTTATCCATTCATCCATCGATGAACAGTTAGGTTGTTTCCATATCTTGGCTACTGTAAAAACTTCTGCCATGAACAGAGGTGCATGTATCTTTTGGAATTATGTGTTCTTTTGTGTTTTTTAGATAAGCTCCAAAAGTGGAATAGCTGCATCATATGATAATTCTATTCTTAATTTGAAGAATCTCTGTACTGTTTCCCATAGTAACTACAATAATTTATAGTTTCGCCAACAGTGTATGAGGGTTTTTTTGCTTCATATCCTTTTCAACACTTGTTATTTCTTCTCTTTGATAATACTCAATTCTAACAGGTGTGAGGTGATATTTCATTATGGTTTTGAGGCCACCTGACCTGCCTCCTGAGAAATCTGTATGCAGGTCAGGAAGCAACAGTTAGAACTGGACATGGAACAACAGACTGGTTCCAAATAGGAAAAGGAGTATGTCAAGGCTGTATATTGTCACCCTGCTTATTTAAATTCTATGCAGAGTACATCATGAGAAACACTGGACTGGAAGAAACACAAGCTGGAATCAAGATTGCCGGGAGAAATATCAATAACCTCAGATATGCAGATGACACCACCCTTATGGCAGAAAGTGAAGAGGAACTAAAAATCCTCTTGATGAAAGTGAAAGAGGAGAGTGAAAAAGTTGGCTTAAAGCTCAACATTCAGAAAACGAAGATCATGGCATCCAGTCCCATCACTTCATGGGAAATAGATGGGGAACCAGTGGAAACAGTGACAGACTTTATTTTGGGGGGCTCCAAAATCACTGCAGATGGTGACTGCAGCCATGAAATTAAAAGACGCTTACTCCTTGGAAGAAAAGTTATGACCAACCTAGACAGCATATTCAAAAGCAGAGATATTACTTTGCCGACTGAGGTCCGTCTAGTCAAGGCTATGGTTTTTCCAGTAGTCATATATGGATGTGAGAGTTGGACTGTGAAGAAGGCTGAGCGCCGAAGAATGATGCGTTTGAACTGTGGTGTTGGAGAAGACTCTTGAGAGTCCCTTGGACTGCAAGGAGATCCAACCAGTCCATTCTGAAGGAGATCAGCCCTGGGATTTCTTTGGAAGGAATGATGCTAAAGCTGAAACTCCAGTACTTTGGCCACCTCATGTGAAGAGTTGACTCATTGGAAAAGACTCTGATGCTGGGAGGGATTGGGGGCAGGAGGAGAAGGGGATGACAGAGGATGAGATGGCTGGATGGCATCACTGACTTGATGGATGTGAGTTTGAGTGAACCCCGGGAGTTGGTGATGGACAGGGAGGCCTGGTATGCTGCGATTCATGGGGTTGCAAAGAGTTGGACACGACTGAGCAACTGAACTGAACTGAATAATGAGTGACATTAAACATCTTTTCATGTGTCTATTGATTATTTGTTTGTTTTCATTTGAGAAATATATGTTCAGATCCTTTACCTAATTTTTAATCGGGTTATTTGTTTTTTTGTTGTTGAATTGTGTGAGTTCTTATATTTTGGACACTCATCCCTTATTGAATACATGATTTGTAAATAATTTCTCCCATTCAGTAGGCTGCCTTTTTGTTTTGATAATGGTGTCTTTTACTGAGTGGAAACTGATTATAATAGCTTGATATAATTCCATTTGTTTACTTTTGCTTTTATTTTCCTTGCTTTTGAATCAGATTCACAAAAAGATGTGAATGACATTATTACCTACATATTCTTCTAGGAATTTTATGGTTTAAGGTATTATATTCAAGTCTATAATTCATTTTCAGTTCATTTTTGTCTATGGTGTAAGACAGGTGGTCTAGTTTCATAATTTTGCATGTGGTTGTATAGCTTTACCTACACCATTTATTGACGAGACTATTCATTTTCCATTGCATGTTCTTTCCTCCTTTGTTGTAAATTAATTTTTCATATATGTGTACGTTTTTGTCTGCTGTTCCGTTGATACGTGTATCTGATTTTGAGCCAGTGATATACTGTTTTCATTACTAGAGCTTTGTCATATAATTTGAAATTAGGAGTCATAATACCTCCAGCTTTATTTTTATTTCTCAAGATCGATTTGGCTACTTGGGGTCTTTTGAATTTCAATACTATTTAATAATTATTTATTCTTGTTCTATGAAGTATGTCACTTGTATCCTGATAGAGATTACACTGAATCTATAGATAGCTTTAGCTAATAGTAACATTTTAACAATATTAATTGTTTAGTTGTAAGTTGTTTAGTTTTAAATGTTTGTAATTTATGCTAGTTTTTTTTCCTTACTTGATCTTTAATTTCCTAGTGTTGAGGTAGTGAGGATACTTTATATGATTTCAAACTTAATTTTTGGAGACTGGTTTCATAGCCTAGAATGTGATATATCCTGGAGAATGTTTCATGTGCACTTGCAAAGAATGTATTCTGATTTGGGGGGATGCAATGTTCTATAAATATATGTTGAGTTCAGCTGCTATACTATGTCACTTTTTTCTAATCCATGAATACAAAATATTTTATTCTTATATTTGTGCATTCTTCAAGTTCTTTGATATGATTCTTATACATTTCAGCATACATGCCTTTCATTTCTTTGGTTAAATTTATTCCTAGATATTTAATTTTTTTGGATGCAATTATAAGTGAAATTATTATTTTAGCTTCCTTTTCTGGTAGTTCATTATCAGTATATAGAAATACCATGTATTTATATCTATTGATTTTGTATCCTATAACTTTACTGAATTCATTTATTAGTTCTAACAGTTTTTTGGTGTTTTTAGAGTTTTCTATATATAGTATCATGTCATCTGCAAATAGTGACAGTTATACTTCTTATTTTCTAATATGGATGCCTTTTATTTCATTTTCTTGTCTAGATGGTGTAGCTAGGAATTCTAACACTAGTTTAATAAAAGTGGCTAGAGTGGGCATCCTTGTCTTCTTCTTGATCTTAGAGGAAAAGCTTTCAGCTGTTGGTTTGTCATATATGGCCTTTATTACGTTAAGGTATGTTCCTTCCCTCCACACCCAGTTTTTGATAGGTCTTATCAAAAAAGATGTTAAATTTTATCAAATGCTTTTACTATATCTATTGGAATTATTAAAAATAATTATTTTGATAATAGTTGCAGCTTTCATGTTAGTAACAATAACTTTTATGTTTACTGAGCATTTACCACAAGACTGTATTGTGCTGTTCTCAGTTACATTCACAACAGTTCTATGAGATTGGTAAGATATTATACTATGTTTTAAAAGAGGCATGAGAACAAGATACCTTGCTCAAATTCACATAGCTACTATGCTCCATGTCTATTTGCTTGAATGAAAAATACTCTACCAGAGCTTTATTTACATGGCATTATCTCCATTCCAATACAGAGCACTAAGTTGAGGGTTTAAGAAAAATCAGTATGGAATCTTGCGTAACGGTTTCATTCCTGGCTTTGGCTCAAAAGAATCCAAAATGCATTTTTAAATTTGTAGCATAGCGCTACTGAAAGAAACACATGTTCCTAAGTCAGACAAATATTATTGTTATTTAAAGTGTCCAACCTCTTTTAATACAAATAGGTAGGTCCAATACACTTGCATAAATGACTGAAATTTGGATCATATAAAAGATAAAGCAGGGACTTCAGAAATATTCAGAATATCTTCCCTCAACATGTTATCCTAGGGAATAGATTTTAGTATTTCTATGCTTATGAATACTTCTATGTCTAAGCAATTCATGTAGGGCAATCACACCTCATTCATAAAAATCCTGATCATTGGTACACCCAGAGTTGGTAAAAGCCAGTAAGATTTAGGGTTCATCTCATTTAAGAGAAAGGAAGCTGACAGGTTAAACAACTTATGTAAGTCTCACAAGCAAGCTGTTCACCTACCATTAGATACCGAGAACATATGACATCAACTGTTATCTTGCTTAGTGTTTGTAAACAGTGTGTTTGTAGCAGCAGAATTGGCTACGACCAGCTCCCATCCCTCTCTCATCCACCGGCAGTCATTATTCTTGCACATTCTATGTTTGGAAAGGCTACATATCATCACTGATAAGAAATGATTGTCACTTTTAGCAGAAATACAGAGGAGTGACTAGAGTTTATATTCTCACCGTCAAAAGAACTTTTTCCCAAATCAGGGTTAAGTCACATTGATTAACAGGCATCAACTTCAATTTGACTTTGCCATTGATTGTCCTGCACTTGGCTGTGCTTTAGTACAGGATTTCAATTTCCAGGATCTGTGCTCCACTTTTTATAAGTTGAAAACTTACTGTAACTAGTGAAATAAAAATGACAAGGATTTCCTCATTTCAATCCCTGAGTGAACCTGCATCCACTACTATGTTTTCTTAAATATTCAACTACATCACTTCATTTCAGTTAGGTCAGTTAGTGCTATTGACATAGCCTCATACTATCCCTCAATCTGAAAGCACTGCTACTATCTACTATGTTATTGGATAATACATCATGACATTTTCTTTCATTGTATTTTTGTTTTATTCAAGTATAAGAATGATTTTAAGAAAAGAAGCATATATTAAATATGTCCATAAGACAGACTATTACTTATTGAATAAACAGAAAATAAGTGCAAACTGGACATTTCAAAGATTATAATTCTGAAGCATCTCATAAATCAGATGTTTTTAGTACATTATTTTTTAGTCACAGTACTTAGTTAATACTGTGATGCTTTAGTTTTAAAAAAGGTTAAATTCTTTAGCAGTACTCTCAGGTTGTTAAACATTTATTTAGTCTGTAATGTCTGCAAAGTGACTAATCAACTTATTTTAAAGATTTTTTTTCCCTCAAATCACTGTGTAATAAGAGTTCCCACATTTAGCAAATAAAATTGTAGGCTAACTCAGTTAAATCTGAATTTCAGGTAATCAACAAAAAAATTTTTTTAGTGCATAAGTCTGTCCTAAATGTTGCTTGTGACATACTTACACTGAAATTATTTGTTGCTAATCTGAAATTCAAATTTTACTAGGAGGCCCAGATTTTATCTCTGACAATTCTACTTTCTAGACAATTAAGGAAAAAATTGCCAAATATGTGGTGACTGCCACTTTTTCACTCTACCCTATAATTATTTTGTATTATAATAATGTAGGTTAATTCTTAAGGGTGATTTAACTTAAATTCAAATCTCTTTTGTAGCTTTTGGAAATCAATCTGACTTGACTAATTTGGCCATAGTTTTGTGCACATTACTCAATAGTTACAACTAATTTAATCTGATTATCTAAGTACATTGATTGCATTGCTTACCCTTGAAAGAGATAGAAACCAGAAAGTGGTATTACTGTCCCCTAGATTGCAAACTACCTCATTATTTATGTTGTTTCTGTCAAAAGTAGTTTTATAAATGGGTATTTGATATTTTTGGATTTCAAATCTAAGTTCTTGAGTAATTAGGAAGTTCACCTAACTAAATTTTTAACAAAGAGGAAAGTTCTGCTAATATGGCATCGTTTTGAAATTATTTCAGAGAATACTACTATATAAAGGCCTTGAAATTTGCTGTTGCTAGGCTACTGTGTAGAAGTGTGAATGACACTTGCCTGTGAAAGTAAGAGAGAATTAGACTAATCAAGTGGTTCTTAAGAAAGAAGGATAAAAACTTTAATTTGTACTAAGGCAATGGCACCCCACTCAAGTACTCTTGCCTGGAAAATCCCATGGATGGAGGAGCCTGGTAGGCTGCAGTCCATGGGGTTGCTAAGAGTCGGACATGACTGAGCGACTTCACTTTCACGCATTGGAGAAGGAAATGGCAACCCACTCCAGTGTTCTTGCCTGGAGAATCCCAGGGACGGCGGGGTCTGGTGGGCTGCTGTCTATGGGGTTGCACAGAGTCAGACACGACTGACTCGACTTAGCAGTAGCAGCAGCATATATATATATATATATATATGCTTATATATATATATATATTTAATTTATAAAGCAGGCATGCCTATGAAAGCTAGAGTTTTACAATTTAGTTGAATGGAGGTAATTTAAGAAACTTGAAAATTAATATTGATTTGAGGTCAGATTAAATGTAATATGAAGAGAGGTCCCAAGATGGCAGAGGAATAGGATGGGGAGACCACTCTCTCCCACACAAATTCATCAAAAGAACATTTCAACGCTGAGTAAATTCCACAAAACAACTTCTGAATGCCGGCAGAGGACATCAGGCACCCAGAAAAGCAGCTCATTGTCTTCAAAAACAGGTAGGAAAAAATATAAAAGACAAAAAAAGAGACAAAAGAGGTAGGGAGGGAGCTCCGTCCCAGGAACGGAGTCTTAAGAAGAGACGTTTCCAAACACCAGGAAACACTCTCACTACCAAGTCTGTGGCGAGCCTTGGAAGCACAGAGGGCAATATAACAGGGAGGAAAAATAAATACATTGTTAAAACCCACAGATTATGAGCCCAGTGGTAACTCCCTCAGTGGAGAAGTGGCACAGACTCCTGCACCCGCCACTGGCAAGCGGGGGCTGGGCAGGGAGGCACGGGCTGCATTGCTTTACAAGGATAGGGCCGAATGCCCTAAATGACCCGAGGGTAACCAGAGCGAGCTAACTTGGGCTAGCAAACCAGGTTGTGGGATAGCTACCACGTGAAAAGCTCTAACATAAGACACCACCAGGACCGCACACAGAACAAAGGACGGAACAGAATTAGCTGGCTGCAGACCATCCCCCTCCGATGACAGGCAAGCCAGAGTTGGAAGGGCCAGAAGGGGGCAATCACAGGCCCAGAGAGACATTACCTATGAAACTGCAGACAGGCTTCTTTGCTAACTAAGACTTCTTGGGGTTCTGGACAGTCATCATCCGCCTGAGAAAGTGCACCAGCTGTACACCCAGAAAACTGAGCAGCAGGGATGGGAGAGGCGACAAGTTGCAGCACCTGTGCTCGCCAAACACCTGAGCTACTCGGACCTGGGAAGGGCACAAAATGCAGGCCCAACCAGTCTGCACCTCTGGGGACTACATGAGTGCCTGAGCCTGAGCGGCTTAGACCTGGGAGGTGCATGCAACCCAGGGCTGGCCTCAGAGGGTTCCCAGAGGAGCAACCTAGAGCCTGAGCTGTGTGCGCTGTGAGTGGGGGGGGGGCGGGCCCAGCATGGCTGAGACACTGCGAGCACTCACCAGTGTTATTTGTTTGCAGCATCCCTCCCTCCCCACAGTGAGACTGAACAAGTGAGCCTAAAAAAACTGTCCTCCACTGCCCTCCTTGTGTCAGGGCGGAAATCAGACACTGAAGAGACCAGCAAATAGAAGAAGCTAAAACAGAGGGAACTGCCTTGGAAGTGACAGGAGCAATAGATTAAAATCCTGTCGTTAGTACCCACTACATAGGAAAGGAACTATAGATCTTGAGAAATATAAGCTGGACCAAGGAACTATCTGAAAATGAACTGACCCCACACGGCCCACAACAACAACAAAGAAAGTCCTAGATATATCTTTACCATTTTTACGATCATTCTTTTTATTTTTTTAATGTTTGTTTTTTCTTCTTTTCTTTTTCTTCTTTTTTTTAACACTTTTAATTTTTAAGTCCTCTATTTCTCCTTTAGTTTTCATTTTTATAACCTACTATTACTTCCCCCCCAAAAAAGACCCTATTTTTAGAGCAAACTTTGTATATCTTTTTTAATTTTATTTTCTTTATTTTTTAATAATTCTTGTGACTTTGTTTTTTTCTCTTCTTCTAAATATTGTATTTTTGAAAATCCAACCTCTACTCTAGATTTTTAATTTTTTTTAGATTGTTAATATTTGCTTGTTGGTATTTGTTATCAATTGTGTACCTTCAAAAACCCAATTTTCAGTACCCATTTATACTTGAGAGCGAGATTACTGGCCTGACTGCTCTCTCCTTCTTTGGACTCTCCTTTTTCTCCACTAGACCACCACTGTCTCATCCCTACCCCCCCCCCCCGACTCCCCCTTTTCTTCTTTACCGAACTCTGTGAATCTTAGTGTGTTCAAGACGGTGGAGAACTCTTAGGGAACTGACTACTGGCTGGATCTGTCTCTCTCCTTTTCATTCCCCTCTTTTATACTCCTGACCACCTTTGTCTCCTTCCTTCCTCTCCTCCTCTCTGTATAATTCCGTGAACATCTCTGAGTGGTCCAGACTGTTGAGCACTCATAAGGAAGTGATTACTGGCTAGCTTGCTCTTTCCTCTTTTGATTCCACCTCATCTCATTCAGGTCACCTCCAACTCCCCCTTCCCTCTTCTCTTCTCCATGTAACTCTGTGAACCTCTCTGGGTATTCCTCAATGTGGAGAAACTTTTCATCTTTAACCTAGATATTTTATCGATGGTGCTGTATAAGCCTTGAGACAACTGTAAAAGTAAAACTGAAAACCAGAAGCAGGAGGCTTAAGTCCAAATCCTGAGAACATCAGAGAACTCCTGAATCCAGGGAACATTAATCGATAGGAGCTCATCAAACGCCTCCATACCTACACTGAAACCAAGCATTACCAAGGGCCAACAAGTTCCAGAGCAAGACATACCACACAAATTCTCCAGCAACTCAGGAACACAGCCCTGAGCTTCAATATACAGGCAACTCAAAGTTACTCCAAAACCACTGACATCTCATAACTCATTATTGGACACATCATTGCCCTCCAGAGAGAAGAAATCCAGCTCTACCCACCAGAACGCTGACACAAACTTCCCTAACCAAGAAACCTTGACAAGCCACAGATATAAACCCACCCACAGTGAGGAAACTCCACAATAAAGAGAACTCCACAAACTGCCAGAATACAGAAAGGCTACCCCAAACACAGCAATATAAACAGGATGAAGAGACAGAGGTATATCCAGCAGGTAAAGGATCAGGATAAATGCCCACCAAACCAAACAAAAGAGGAAGAGATAGGGAACCTACCAGACAAAGAATTCTGAATAATGATAGTGAAAATGATCCAAAATCTTGAAATCAAAATGGAATCGCAGATAAATAGCCTGGAGACAAGGATTGAGAAGATGCAAGAAAGGTTTAACAAGGACCTAGAAGAAATAAAAAAGAGTCATTATATAATGAATAATGCAATAAATGAGATCAGAAACACTCTGGAGGCAACAAATAGTAGAATAATGGAGGCAGAAGATAGGATTAGTGAAATAGAAGATAGAATGGTAGAAATAAATGAAGCAGATAGGAAAAAAGAAAAACTAATTAAAAGAAATGAGGACAATCTCAGAGACCTCCAGGACAATATGAAATGCTCCAACATTTGAATTATAGGAGTCCCAGAAGAAGACCAAAAGAAAGACCATGAGAAAATACTTGAGGAGATAATAGTTGAAAACTTCCCTAGAATGGGGAAGGAAATAATCACCCAAGTCCAAGAAACCCAGAGAGTCCCAAACAGGATAAACTCAAGGTGAAACACCCCAAGACACATATTAATCAAATTAACAAAGATCAAACATAAAGAACAAATATTAAAAGCAGCAAGAGTAAAACAACAAATAACACATGAGGGGATTCCCATAAGAATAACAGCTGATCTTTCAATAGAAACTCTTCAGGCCAGGAGGGAATGGCAAGACATACTTAGAGTGATGAAAGAAAATAACCTACAGCCCAGATTACTATACCCAGCAAGGATCTCATTCAAATATGAAGGAGAAATCAAAAGCTTTACAGACAAGCAAAAGCTGAGAGAATTCAGCACCACCAAACCAGCTCTCCAACAAATCCTAAAGGAATTTCTCTAGACAGCAAACACACAAAAAAAGTGTATAAACCCAAACCAAAAACAATAAAGTTAATGGCAACGGGACCATACTTATCAATAATTACCTTAAACATAAATAGATTGAATGCCCCAACCAAAAGACAAAGACTGGCTGAATGGATACAAAAACAAGACCCCTATATATGTTGTTTACAAGAGACCCACCTCAAAACAAGGGACACATACAGACTGAAAGTGAAGGGCTGGAAAAAGATATCCCATGCAAATAGAGACCAAAAGAAAGCAGGAGTAGCAATACTCATCTCCGATAAAATAGACTTTAAAACTAAGGCTGTGAAAAGAGACAAAGAAGGCCACTACATAATGATCAAAGGATCAATCCAAGAAGAAGATATAACAATTATAAATATATATGCACCTAACATAGGAGCACCACAATATGTAAGACAAATGCTAACAAGTATGAAAGGGGAAATTAACAATAACACAATAATAGTGGGAGACTTTAATAGCCCATTCACATCTATGGGTAGATCAACTAAACAGAAAATTAATAAAGAAATACAAACTTTAAATAATACAATAGACCAGTTAGACCTAATTGATATCTACAGGACATTTCACCACAAAACAATGAATTTCACTTTTTTCTCAAGTGCTCACAGAACCTTCTCCAGGATAGATCACATTCTGGGCCATAGCCTTAATAAATTCAAAAAAATTGAAGTCATTCCAAGCATCTTCTCTGACCATAATGCAGTAAGATTAGATCTCAATTACAGGAGAAAAAATATTAAAAATTCTAACATATGGAGGCTGAACAACATGCTTCTGAATAACCAACAAATCTCAGAAGAAATCAAAAGAGAAATCAAATTATGCATAGAAACGAATGAAAATGAAAACACAACAACCTTAAACCTGTGGGACACTATAAAAGCAGTGCTAAGGGGAAAGTTCATAGCATTAAAGGCATACCTCAAGAAACAAGAAAAAAGTCAAATAAATAACCTAACTCTACACCTAAAGCAACTAGAAAAGGAAGAAATGATTAACCCCAGAGTTAGTAGAAGGAAAGAAATCTTAAAAATTAGGGCAGAAATAAATGCAAAAGAAATAACACAGACCATAGCAAAAATCAACAAAGCCAAAAGCTGGTTCTTTGAAAGGATAAATAAAATTGACAAACCATTAGCAGGACTCATCAAGAAATAAAGGAAGAAAAATCAAATCAATAAAATTAGAAATGAAAATGGAGAGATCACAACAGACAACACAGAAATGCAAAGGATCGTAAGAGACCACTATCAGCAATTATATGCCAATAAAATGGACAACGTGGAAGAAATGGACAAATTCTTAGAAAAGTACAACTTTCCAAAACTGAACCAGGAAGAAATAGAAAATACTAACAGACCCATCACAAGCACAGAGATTGAAACTGTAATCAGAAATCTTCCAGCAAACAAAAGCCCAGGTCCAGACGGCTTCACAGCTGAATTCTACCAAAAATTTCGAGAAGAGCTAACACCTATCCTCCTCAAACTCTTCCAGATAATTGCAGAGGAGGGTAAACTTCCAAACTCATTCTATGAAGCCATCATCACCCTAATACCAAAACCCAACAAAGATGCCACAAAAAAAGAAAACTACAGGCCAATATCATGGATGAACATAGATGGAAAAATCCTCAACAAAATTCTAGCAATCAGAATCCAACAACACATTAAAAAGATCATACACCATGACCAAGTGGGCTTTATCCCAGGGATGCAAGGATTCCTCAATATCTGCAAATCAACCAATGTAATTCACCACAATAACAAATTGAAAAATAAAAGCCATATGATTATCTCAATAGATGCAGAGAAAGCCTTTGACAAAATTCAACATCCATTTATGATAAAAACTCTCCAGAAAGCAGGAATAGAAGGAACATACCTCAACATAATAAAAGCTATATATGACAAACCCACAGCAAACATTATCCTCAATGGTGAAAAATTGAAAGCATTTCCCCTAAAGCCAGGAACAAGACAAGGGTGCCCACTTTCACCACTACTATTCAACATAGTTCTGGAAATTTTGGCCACAGCAATCAGAGCAGAAAAAGAAATAAAAGGAATCCAAATTGGGAAAGAAGATGTAAAACTCACTATTTGCAGATGACAGGATCCTCTACATAGAAAACAATAAAGACACCACCAGAAAATTACTAGAGCTAATCAATGAATATAGTAAAGTTGCAGGATATAAAATCAACACACAGAAATCCCTTGCATTCCTAAACACTAATAATGAGAAAGTAGAAAAAGAAATTAAGGAAACAATTCCATTCACCATTGCAACGAAAAGAATAAAATACTTAGGAATATATCTTCCTAAAGAAACTAAAGACCTATATATAGAAAACTATAAAACACTGGTGAAAGAAATCAAAGAGGACACTAATAGATGGAGAAATATACCATGTTCATGGATTGGAAGAATCAATGTAGTGAAAATGAGTCTATTACCCAAAGCAATCTACAGATTCAATGCAATCCCTATCAAGCTACCAGCGATATTTTTCACAGAGCTAGAACAAATAATTTCACAATTTGTATGGAAACACAAAAAACCTCGAACAGCCAAAGCAATCTTGAGAAAGAAGAATGGAACTGGAGGAATCAACTTGCCTGACTTCAGGCTCTACTACAAAGCCACAGTCATCAAGACAGTATGGTACTGGCACAAAGACAGACATGTAGATCAATGGAACAAAATAGAAAGCCCAGAGATAAATCCACACACCTATGGACACCTTATCTTTGACAAAGGAGGCAAGAATATACAATGGATTAAAGACAGTCTCTTTAACAAGTGGTGCTGGGAAAACTGGTCAGCCACTTGTAAAAGAATGAAACTAGAACACTTTCTAACAGCACACACACAAATAAACTCAAAATGGATTAAAGATCTAAACATAAGAACAGAAACTATAAAACTCCTAGAGGAGAACATAGACAAAACACTCTCAGACATACATCACAGCAGGATCCTCTGTGACCCACCTCTCAGAATACTGGAAATAAAAGCAAAAATAAACAAATAGGACCTAATTAAACTTAAAAGCTTCTGCACAACAAAGGAAACTATAAGCAAGGTGAAAAGACAGCCTTCGGAATGGGAGAAAATAATAGCAAATGAAGCAACTGACAAACAACTAATCTCAAAAATATACAAGCAACACATGCAGCTCAATTCCAGAAAAATAAAGGACACAATCAAAAAGTGGGCCAAAGAACTAAATAGAAATTTCTCCAAAGAAGACATACAGATGGCTAACAAACACATGAAAAGATGCTCAACATCACTCATTATCAGAGAAATGCAAATCAAGACCACAATGAGGTACCATTTCACACCAGTCAGAATGGCTGCGATCCAAAAGTCTACAAGCAATAAATGCTGGAGAGAGTGTGGAGAAAAGGGAACCCTCTTACACTGTTGGTGGGAATGCAAACTAGTACAGCCACTATGGAGAACAGTGTGGAAATTCCTTAAAAAACTGGAAATAGAACTGCCTTATGGCCCAGCAATCCCACTTCTGGGCATATACACTGAGGAAACTAGAATTGAAAGAGACACATGTACCCCAGTGTTCATCACAGCACTGTTTATAATAGCCAGGACATGGAAGCAACCTAGATGTCCATCAGTAGATGAATGGATAAGAAAGCTGTGGTACATATACACAATGGGGGTATTACTCAGCCATCAAAAAGAATATATTTGAATCAGTTTTAATGAGGTGGATGAAACTGGAGCCGATTATACAGAGTGAAGTAAGCCAGAAAGAAAAACACCAATACAGTATACTAACACATATACATGGAATTTAGAAAGATGGTAATGATAACCCTGTATATGAGACAGCAAAAGAGACACAGATGTACAGAACAGACTTTTGGACTCTGTGGGAGAAGGAGAGGGCAGGATGATTTGGCAGAATGGCGTTGAAACATGTATAATATCATATAAGAAACAAATTGCCAGTCTAGGTTCGATGCAGGATACAGAATTCTTGGGGCTGGTGCACTGGGATAACCCAGAGGGATGGTATGGGGAGAGAGGTTGTGGGGGGGGTGTGGTTTAGAAGTTGGAACTTATGTACACCCGTGGTGGATTCATGTTGATGTATGGCAAAACCAATACAGTATTGTAAAGTAAAAAAAAAAAATATGAAACAGCAAAACATTTTTCTGTTCTTTAAAAATCTTTTTCTTTAAAATAGTATATAACAATTTACACAGACTCTTATTAGAACAGAATTCCAATACAGTTTAAGTACAGCAAGCTGAAAGGAAGATTTAGGAGAAAGTAAAATGAATCTTTGATGGAAAAAAAAAATTAACAAAGACAGTGAGGATGAACCCAAGGATAATCTCTTCGACTTATTTTCTGCTATGCATTTTTTGTAACCTCAGTTTCCTACTAATGTTTTATTGCTATGTTTATAAGTCTGCATTGAACACCATTTCCCCAAACATTTATCTGCCATTCTGATAAATCTGGTAATTCTCTTTAACAATCCATAGCTCAAGTTTTTCAAGTTTTTCCTTAGCAGTAATGTCATCTTAAAACAATTCTAAATTCAGAGAAACTGATGATCTGGAATGCATCCTGCTCATCTTGTTAGCTTATCTAAAACATAGCAACAGTTCAACATTCAGATTTTATGCATTCTCACAGAATCATATTATCCTTGTAAATTATCCCAAAGGACCCAACCAGTCACTGGAATTTCTTTTTGATATTTCCTCAAATATAAATGGCCACTAAAATCAAAGTCACATACAAAATACACATGATCCATTAACATGTTTTTAGAAGTACTCTTTTTATTTTGTTTCAAGAATCAAAGACCCTTTACTGCTATTAATAGCCCATTACTCAGTGTTATGGACCAAATGTTTGCATCACTTCCAACATTTTATGTTGAAGACCTAACTCCCAATGTGACTGTATTTGAGGATAAGGTCTATCAGTTCAGTTCAGTTCAGTTGCTCAGTCATGTCCGGCTCTTTGTGATCCCATGAACCGCAGGACACCAGGTCTCCCTATCCATCATCAACTGCCAGAGTCTACCCAAACCCATGCCATTGAGTCGGTGATGCCATCCAACCATCAAGGTCTGTCAGGAGATGATAAATGTTAAATGAGTCTGCAAAGTGGGCTCTGATCTATAACGACCAGTAGCATTATAAAGAAAATATATATCAGAGTACCCTCTTTCTACCACGGGAGAACACAATGAGAAGACTGCCATCCACAAGTCAAGAAGAGAGCTCTTAACAAAAACTGACCATGCTGTCACTCTGATCTTGGACTTTCCAGCCTCAAGAATGGTGAGAGTAAATTTCTTTATATACCCGTATTTTATTGGGTAGCCTGAGCTAAGATAATTACAAAAAATGGGCCAAAGAACTAAACAGACATTTCTCCAAAGAAGACATACAGATGGCTAACAAACACATGAAAAGATGCTCAACATCACTCATTATCAGAGAAATGCAAATCAAAACCACAATGAGGTACAATTTCACGCCAGTCAGAATGGCTGCAATCCAAAAGTCTACAAGCAATAAATGCTGGAGAGGGTGTGGAGAAAAGGGAACCCTCTTACACTGTTGGTGGGAATGTAAACATTTTTTCTAATAATTATTTTAGTAAATATTTTCCTAGATATTATTTAAAATATGCTCATGGTAGTTATTATTGTACAATTCTCATGGTACATTACAAAAACCTTTGTCATCATCCTTCAGTCATCTTACTCTTCCCATTCCTTCCCCAAATATAAATGTATTGAGTTATACATCTAAAATATAAATAAAGTGTAATTTCTTGAGGATTAAATACTTTATCCCAAGAAATTGCAGCTATATAAGTTACTAGATTTATTATATTCACATGCTATTTATAATAGGAATAGTATGAATTATTTTTACAGAAGCAATCATTTAGATTTTTATATAATTCTTATCAATGTCTGTTGGAAAAAAAAATAGATTGAAGCACCCAGAATTCAGGGATCCCCTAAGCTCTGTGCATAGAAGAATCTGATTGGCCAACCTGTGGTAAAGAAAAAAAAAAAATCAGAATCTGTGGCAAAAAATGTGGTCAAATAAGAAATAACCTAGAGTATGGGATCTTGTAAATAGCATAAAGCTTTCATTTCCTAAAGCTTCTAGACCAACACCTCAGGCAGTATAAGTAGCCAATTTAATTTTTACTGAATAAGCTAAATGGATGTTACTGTTGTTGTTTAGTTGCTAAGTCACGTCCAACTCTTTTTCGAGTTCATGGACTGTAGCCTGCCAGCCTCCTCTGTTCATGGGATTTCCCAGGTAAGAATACTGGAGTAGGTTGCCATTTCCTTCTCCAGGGGATCTTCCCGACCCAGGGATTGAACTCACATTGGAAGGTGGATTTTTTTTACCAGTAGCCACTTAGGAAGCTCCCACTCACATAACTGATGGAGTACAAAACGTCTGTACATAAACTAGATTTCTTATGTTCTTTTTTCCTTCTCTTTCTTTATATTTACTGCTGAGCCACAGGGAAGCCCAAACTAAATGGATAGATATGTCAAATTTTGGCTTGAGTCAGTACTGCAGTAATGGGAAAGAAGGCTCCCAATAAGATTCCTGTTACCATGGCAACTTGAAGTACCTACTACTGTTGTTTCAACAACAACCTAGATCTTTGCCATTGAGTTTATTCCTATTAAGAAGAAAGCATTAAAACTAGAGTGTGGGAGGGCAAGGCACTGTTGTCACATCTCCACAGATCTAATCAAAGATGATCTATCATATGCTTTAATTAAAGTTTATGAGTTATTTTAGTTGTAAAGAGATTAATCCCATTGCTGACTCCATGTAGTTATATTTAGTTTACTTCTTTCAGCAAAAAGGAAAATAGACCTGTGACTGGCGACCTATGCAGGAGGTCGCTGAATTCCTTGTTTAAATGTATTATCATTGATAATTACTATGCTTACACTAGTTCATGTGTACCGAAATAAGTGCAAGTATCTATAAGGAGTCCAATAGGGTGACCTCAAATCATATATTCAATTGCAGACTGGCATCAAAGCAAAACTATAATAAAAATAGTACTGCCTCAGCAATAGAACATAGAAAATGGTGAGGAGTAGCATGTCTGTGGTCACGTTCATGGCCTAAATCAATCACCTTTGAGCTCTCTGATATTAAGTAACTACTTTTCTGTGTCTTAAGTGTTGACACACATGTAAAAAGGAGGACAGTCTCAATACCTACCTCATAGAACCATCGTGAGGTCATATGAGTTAATATTTATAAAGTTCATAGAATTGAACCTGAAATATAAGAAGCACTTTTGAATTCTTTCTTAGAAGTTTGAAACATTGTTCTCAACATAAATTAACTACATTTGCTTAATTTTAACTTCATTTAAATTCTACAAATGTATTATAAGTGTATGATTTCATTTCTTCTTACAAATAGCCCTTCTATATTTTCAAAGAAAAAGCTAAGTAAAATATGCCTCATCTCTTCATGTAATTGCATACTATTGATTGCTGTATCTCACAGAATGAAATTAAATTAGATATCGTAAAAAAACTTTCTCATAAAAATAAAAATACACAAAAAGTAATATATATATATATATATGTCAGAGTACTACTGTACTGAACTAATAATGCTACTAATGTAAAAATATTTCTAGTCTTATAAGGCCCTCTGGCAGGGCTATCTAATATAAAAATCCAGTACAGTATGTATTAAGCATAAGAGACAGAAATATTTAGTTTTTCCCCACCATAGAAATACAAAAGATTTAATAATATAGGAAACTTGAAAGTGCTTGCTTAATATTTCAATCATAGTATCTTTGTGGTCTACTACCAGTAAAAAAAAAAAGGAAATATTTTAAATTAGTGCTGTTTAACTCAATAAGTTCTAAATTGATAAATTATGAAATAATTTTTTAAGTTTTAAAAACGTTCATTACTTTAAAATATGTAATATATTTCATGTATCCAGAATTTAGATGAAAATATTTTGTATATTTTCCTTAGAATATTTTAAAATAAAAACAAAAATGTTACAGAACTAGTTAAAGCACTTGCCTTATCTCACTCTGTTCTTCTCTTCTTGATCCATTTATCCTGAAGTTGCTTATTCTCTCTATGCATGAATATATATTTCATTACCTATTTATGTACCCTAAAATATATAGTACTATTTTGTGTTTATAAAATTACCATAACTACTATCATCCTGTAAATATTCTTTTACAATTTGCTACTTTCAAAAGCACAATATTTTCAAGATTAGCCATTTTGATACTTACAGCTGTAGTTCATTCTTGTTAACTATTTCATAGAGTACCACTATAGGAACACCCCATAATTTATTGCTATATTGAAATTGAAAGACATTTAATTTTTTTCCAAGTTTTTGTCCTTACAAATAATACAGCAATAAAAGATCTCCATCTGCCTCCAGTACATCTGTATGAGAGAGTTGCTCTAACTAGAATTAAAATTGTCATGATAAACAAAATGTACATACAGCAGTCCCGCCTTATTCATGGTGGGGAAAATACATAACAAGAACTCCAGTGGATGCTTGAAACTTCAGACAGTACTGAACTCTATATATACTATATTTTTCCTATATTGTTAGAAAGGGCAGTAATGCATTCAACATGGACACCCCTGGACAAAGGGATGATTCACACCTCAGGGGGGATGGTGCAGGAGGGCATGAGATTTCATTCTGCCACTCAGAAAGGCAAGCGGTTTAAAACTTACAAAATGTTTATATCTGGAATTTTCCATTTAACATTTTCAGACTGCAAATGATCTCAGGTAACTAAAACTGCAGAAAACTAAGCCATGTATAAAGTGGGAGAATAGGGCTCAGTTTCTGTGATCTGTTTGTGTATTTTCCATCCAGTTTCAATTGAATTCTTGGTCTTTACACACTAGACTGTGAGGGTGTTGTTTATTTAGTTTTATTACATTAATTTAAATAAATGATATAGAAATCTATATCTATTTCTATTACTACAGAAATGATATAGAAATCTATATTTCTATTACTATAAATTTCTAATTTTAACACTTAAAATAAGCATATTTTCTTACATATGCATTTCTTATAAAATTCTTCCTTGTAAAGGGTCAGAAATACATTGTATTCTATGCTTTCATAAGTTGTTAAATTTTTGCTGCTTACATTTTCATCTTAATCCATCTGGACAATATATTTATAATGATGTAGGGAATCTATTTTCTTTTACCCAGATGGCATCCATTTTTATCAGTACCATTTATTAAAGGGTCCACCCAAGATTAAAAGAGGTATATCCTTTTGCTGGCCATGTTAATTTCTGACTTATTAGTGTAGGTGGTCTGCATGGCATTGATAGTTTGCTTTCATTGAAATGTGCTTATTTAACTAGTATGGTTCCTGAAAATGCGTTAAAACTTCTCCATTTTTTTACTTGAAATAACATGTATTCTCTACATACTAAGTGCACAATTTCATATAGACTAATTAGATTAAACATCCAAGGTGTTCTTTATTTAGTTAATTTCTTCTATATAGTAGATGAGAATTTAGAAGTATTTTTAATGTTTCATTTTTTATTTTCTTTGTCCTTAATTTTTATACTCCAAATCATGTTACTGGTTCCAAATAGGAAAAGAAATACGTCAAGGCTGTAATATTGTCACCCTGCTTATTTAACTATATGCAGAGTACATCATGAGAAATGCTCAGCTGGATGAATTGCAAGCTAGAATCAAGATTTCAGGGAGAAATATCAATAACCTCAGATATGCAAGTGACACCACCCTTATGGCAAAAGTGAAGAGGAACTAAAAAGCCTCTTCATGAAAGTGAAAGAGGAGAGTGAAAATGTTGACTTAAAGCTCAACATTCAGAAAACTAAAATCATGGCATCCAGTCCCATCACTTCAAGGTACATAGAAGGGGAAACAGTGTCAGACTCTATTTCGGGGGGCTCCAAAATCACAGCACATGGTGACTGCAGCCATGAAATTAAAAGACGCATGCTTCTTAGAAGGAAAGTTATGACCAACCTAGAGAGCATATTAAAAAGCAGAGACATTACTTTGCCAACTAAGGTCTGTCTGGTCAAAGCTATGCTTTTTCCAGTAGTCATGTATGGATGTAGAGTTGGATTATATAGAAAGCTGAGCACCAAAAAATTGATGCTTTTGAACTGTGGTGTTAGCGAAGACTCTTGAGGGTCCCTTGGACAGAAAGGAGATCCAACCAGTCCATCCTAAAAGAGATCAGTCCTGAGTGTTCATTGGAAGGACTGATGTTGAAGCTGAAACTCCAATACTTAGGCTACGTGATGAGAAGAACTGACTCATTTGAAAAGACCCTGGTGCTGGGAAAGATCGAAGGTGGGAGTAGAAGGGGACGACAGTGGATGAGATGGTTGGATGACATCACTGACTCAATGGATGTGAGTCTGGGTAAACTGTGGGAATTGGTGATGCACAGGGAGGCCTGGCGTGCTGCAGTTCATGGGGTTGCAAAGAGTCGGACACGACTGAATGACTGAACTGAACTGAAATCATGTTACAGTTTATTATACTAAATCCAATATTCAAAGAATATTTCTTCCAAAGATATGCACAAATATTAACATCCACCTGATATTTACCTATCATCTTATATTTTAAATTTAAAATATATATTTAAATTTTTAAAACTTTATATCATTAAAATAATGTAAAACTATAATCCTTCACCCTCTGCAAAGACTGTCTTTAACCTTGATTGGTCACCAAAACTGTCACTTCAGTCATGTTGGACTCTTTGCGACCCCATGGACTGTAGCCCATCATGCTCCTCTGTCCATGGGATTCTCCAGGCAAGAATACTGGAATGAGTTGCCATTTCTTCTTCCAGGGGATCTTTCCAACTTAGGAATTGGCTTCTGCATTGTAGGTGGATTCTCTACCACTAAGCTACTGGGGGAGCCCTCTTATCTCATAGGTAAGCCCTTTTCACAACACCACAGGGTTCTCATTAGTCCCCAGCCAGCTCACCTCTACCTCCTGTTGTGCCATAATAAGTGGTAAGCATGTGATACTTCAAAACTGATAGAAATGTAGAGCCTTTTGCATAGAGGGGAGTTCACAAGCATTTGGGCTGACATGAAATTATATATTGGGATTCCCAGGTGGCGCTAGTGGTAAAGAACACGCCTGCCAATGCAGGAGACATAAAAGATGCAGGTTCGATCACTGGGTTGAGAAGATCCCCTGGAGAAGGGCACAGCAACCCACTCCAGTATTCTTGCTTGGAGAATTCCATAGATGGAGGAGCCTGGCAGGCTACAGTCCATGGGGTCGCAAAGAGTCCAACATGACTGAAGAGACTTAGTAAGCATGCATGCAGTTGTATATTAGGAGAAATCAGCTGTGTTCTTGTATAGATCTTTAGCCATATTATCTGCCCACATTAGAGCCCATTGTCCTCCTTGTAGGAGCCAGGGAGCAGTGACATAAAGGCCTACTCAGTCTGGATTTAGGTGTTCAAATAATGCCATCATGAATTTGTCTTTTTTGTTCAGTTTCTCCGGTAATACTGTTTCCGAGTTGGCTTCAGTTCCATATGGGTTCTTCCCCTCTTCCATGTGCCAAGGAGAGGTGCAGAGACAGCTGTCTGGAGGGTAATTTATTTCCTATACTTTAACTTTTTCATATATCTTATCCAATACCCACAAGGATGACATATGAAAGGAATATTTCCTTAATATCTACAGTCTATTAAGTTTTTCCCAAGGGGAAGAGGGGTCCTAGAAATAATTCATATGTCTAACTCATTAACCTCACTCCTTCATATCTGTCTACCAGAGAAAAGTTTCATTCTAGTTTGTTCTTCTATTTTGTCATTATCTCACAGTGGTAATTTCTGCTTTTATCTGGGAGGACTGTAGATTACTGGTTCAGAGATGCCAATGCTTGGATAAGTAAATCTGTCCAAATGTGAGATAGTATTAGCAAGCCTATTTAACTGTAGTGCAAAAGTCACATTGTCCAAACAGGCTTATTAGTAATAAATTTGAAATACTGACCTTTACTTTAAGGTCTCCAGTGCCTTGTTTTTCATTTAATTCTAAAATCTGAGGCAAGAAATTATATTTATTAGACTTTTAACATTTTTCTCAAGAACTAGAGTTACACATTATTGCATCTCAAGAAGGCATACTTTGACTAATCCAATAAAACATGGGGAAAGGTGGTAAATCTATTTAGTTTTAATTTCCCTTCCTAAGAACTAAAGTATCGAGCTAATTGGATCAAGTATTATAGTAAACTATAAGCACAATCAATAGTTGGTGAGGGTCAGTTCCATAGGAAACAAATGAGCATGTACCTCAAGAGAGAGGAAAAGTATTAGAAGAAAGGGAGTAAAATAAAAGGGTTTGACACATCTGGGAAATACTCAGATGACATAGCTGGAGGAGTCTGACAACTGGACATAGAATGAAAAGATAGAATTAGGGATGAATGAATTCCAAGCATTTATCTTGGATGATGGAGTAGATTGTGGAATCATCACCAAGCTAATGTGGAAAAATGAAAGATTTTGGTGTAAGGGGAGCAGAAAAGGGGTGACAATGAATTCACTTTTGAAATAATTTTTATTGAGACTTAATCACTTACAGTAAGATTTAACTATTTTGAAAATTCCCTCACACCAGTTTGCAAGTC
Source organism: Capra hircus (assembly GCF_001704415.2). NCBI lineage: Eukaryota > Metazoa > Chordata > Mammalia > Artiodactyla > Bovidae > Capra > Capra hircus. The sequence continues at coordinate 24,693,066 of NC_030814.1, forward strand.
AAGTTCCTCCAGCCTCTAGCAGCAGGTAACTGCTGATATGTATTTATCACTATAGATTAAATTTGTATTTTCTAGAGTTTATTATAAAGGGACTAATGCAGTATGTACTATTTGTATTTTTCTTAATATAATATCTTCAATATTCAGTCATATATTTGAGTGTATCAACTGAATATTCCTTCTCTGTGGCAGAGTGGTATTCCATCATATGGCTATATTATAATCTGTTTACCTATTTAATCCATTCATCAATATTTGAGTTGTTTCTGGCTTTTGGATTAAAAATTACACTGTTTTGTATATTCATGTATAGACCTTTGTGTGAGCATTTGCTCTTGGGTAAATATTTAGGATAGCAATTGCAAAGTCATTTGATTATTGTATGTTTAAGTTCATAATGAACTACTAAAAGTTTTCCAAAGTGGTTTGTTTCAGCATATTAAATTCTCACCAGCATGATATTAGAGTTGCAGCTGTTCCTCATCTACCAGCATTTAGCACTACAATACTTTTATTTTTAGCCAATAAGTTCAGTATTGAAATACACGTTTTTGAAAAAGACATAGGAAATAATTGTATAATCAATTCTGAAGTTCAAGGGAGTGGTGTGATCAGGGAATATAAATGTTGAAATGATACGTATATGAAAGATAATGAGAAATATGAGAATAGATGAAATGATTAATATGCTTATACACTAGATCCCTGGAAAGCACAAATATTTCCATTTCACAGAAGTTCAGGAATCTAGCAGGCAGGCAAAGAATGTATAAAATGGCAAGGAGATCCAAAAACACACACAAAAGTCAAGGGTGCAGAGAATTAAAAATTAGTGATCAACAGTGTTATATGCATCAGAGAGATACAATGAAGGACCAATTTTCCACATTTTGATTTGATAACTAAAAGGCTATTGTAATTTCAGCAAAACCTGTTTATGTTTTGTGCTTGGGTTGGCAATTTGATAGATCAGCTGGGGTAGGTGTGATTGGGCAGAGACAAAGGGGTTAACAAGTAAAGATGACTGACCCTTTTCAGCACTTGGCTAAAACCAGAGGAAAAGAGGCCAAATGAGTCATAGATGCTGAATTGAGACTTATTTTGTATAACCCTTAGTACAATGTCTGGTGAATAGAAAGATTGTCAGTACCTATAACATATTTAGTTTAACTGAATGAGCAGGAAAAGAGTTTGATAATTTCTCTTTCAAGATAACTCCAGATGTTAAGCTTCCTCTAGGCATTTTAGAGTCTGTGATATTCAAAACAGTTTCTTCTAACACGTTTCACGAATCACACATTTTATGTGGATAAATTTACTTTAATATTTACATTAAGAAGAGCCATAAAAGAGAAAATGAAGGTGGGAGCACATAGATTTTTTATATATGAATGTAGCAGTCAGGAAACACCTCTTTGTTGTCTGTTTGGAAGGCTCAGTAACTAACAATTATTCTTAAGGATTTGCTTTTTTTTTTTGGATTATAAGTTTTGGTTTTAGAAACTGCTGGCAGAATCCTCTCCTCCCATAAATGTTGAAACTTGATATTTTTTTTCCAATTCAGACTCAAAGAATCAGTTTCCATTTAAACTACTTTTCACAGCTTACATATGATTATGAACACAAATGTAGTAGCCTGCTGAAAAGATTTCCTTGTGTTGAAAGAAAAATTAAATCAAGGCTTTGTAAACATTTTTGTTATTTTACTAACATTACTCTTTTTATTAATAAGATAGAAAATTAAAGAAAATAAAAAGCAAGAAGTTCAAAGGCCCAAAAAGACTAGAACTCAAAGATATTTTCAGAAGCATTATTCTAATATTATGTTATTTAAATATTAATCTTAGACATTTAAGATATATTTATATTTTTATAAAAATTCAGAGCTTATACAGCTTATCCAATCTTCTTATGCTGGTTATCTGACTTAAAACTTAAGATATGTGGGATAATTACTATCATTATGAATTAAATTCCCCTTCATGGATTTCTGTATTGTTGTGGTGAAGGGGCTTGCATAACTCAATGAAGCTATGAGCCATGCTATGCAGGAACACCTAAGATGGATAGGACATAGCAGAGAATTCTGACAAAATGTGATCCACTGGAGGAGGGAATGGCAAACCACAGTATACTTGCCGTGAGACCTCATGAACTATATAAAAGGTCAAAATATATGATACCAAAAGATGAGTCCCCCAGGTCAGAGGGTGTCCAATATGCTACTAGGGAAGAGCAGAGGAAAATTACCAATAGCCCCAGAAGGAGTGAAGTGGCTGGGCCAAAGGAGATACGACACTCAGTTGTGGATGTGTCTGGTGATTACTCTTTAAATTTGAAGTCTAGGACAGTTATATCTGTAATGAGATCAAAAACTAAAGAAAATATTTTAAAGGTTTAAACAAAGTCAAAAGAAACTCTCAAAAGAGTTTTGACTATAGAATAAATCTCATAAGGTTTGATAAAAATTTATTTTACTCTATATAGTAGAGCAATGAATCTGATCAGAATATTAATATGTAGGTTTCTAAAATATATATTTGGTTAATTTGGATTATGAAAATGTTATACACAGAAAAAGGAGCTGGCACAATATTTTAATCTCATAATATCTAAAAAAGAAATAAGATGTGGCTATATATATGGGCTTCCCTTGTGGCTCAGATGGAAAAGAATCTACCTGCAATGCAGGAGACTTGGGTTCAATCCCTGGGTTGGGAAGATCCCCTGGAGAAGGGAATGGCAGCCCACTTCAGTATTTTTTCCTAGAGAATTTCATGGACAGAGGAACCTGGAAGACTACAGTCCATGGGGTCTCAAGAGAGTTGGACATGACTGAGCAACTAATACAACAATACACACATATATATATACAACTGTATCAGTAATCCAAGAAAAAACCTGAGATTGAAGGCATGAACTATTTAATAAACAAACTTTTTTTTTTGAGGTCTTCTTTGATAGCAGTGTGTTGTAGGCAATAAATCTCTAATTAATTTGATTATCTCATTCTAGATATAATTCATCCCACTATCTGAAATGATAATGCAAAAGCCAGTACTATATATATTCAAGAATTAGAGATATATTGGAAAGAATATAGACATAGAATTTTCAAATAAAATCTTTTAATAATTAACAATGATGAAGATGAAGATAATAATGACTGTTAAAAATAAACTATACTGAACGGCCTCCTTGTAATAGGCCTGTTGCTAAGCTATTCATAAGCATTTCTCCAATTGTTCTTTATATTCAATTTTTCTTTATAATATTATCAAACTAACTGTGGATAGTCATCTTTCTTTCAGTTCAGTTACTCAGTCACTGCGACCCCAGGGACTGCAGCACGTCAGGCTTCCCTGTCCATCACCAACTCTCGGAGCTTGCTCAAAGTCATGTCCATCGAGGTGGCGATGACATCTAATCATCTCATCCTCTGTCATCCCCTTCTCTTCCTGCCCTCAGTCTTCCACAGCATCAGGGTCTTTTCCAATGAGTCAGTTCTTCACATCAGATGGCCAAAGTTATGGAGTTTCAGCTTCAGCATCAGTCCTTTGAATAAATATTCAGGACTGATTTCCTTTAGATTGACCATTGGATCTCCTTGCAGTCCAAGGGACTCCCAAAAGTCTTCTCCAACACTACAGGACAAAAGCATCAATTCTTCAGCACTCAGCTTTCTTTAGAGTGCAACTTACATCCATACATGACTACTGAAAAAATCATAGGTTTGACTAGATGGCTCTTCATTGGCAAAGTAATGTCTCCACTTTTTAATATGCTGTCTAGGTTGGAAATAGCTTTTCTTCCAAGGAGAAAGCTGTGGTCACCATCTGCAGTGATTTTGGAGGCCAGAAAAATAAAGTCTGTCACTGTTTCCATTGTTTCCCCATCTAATTGCCATGAAATGATGGGACAGGATGCCATGATCTTCGTTTTCTGAATGTTGAGTTTAAAGCCAACATTTTCACTGTCTTCTTTCAATTTCATCAAGAGACTCTTTAGAGCTTCTTTGCTTTCAGCCATAAAGGTTGGTGTCATCTGCATATCTGAGGTTATTGATGTTTCTCCCAGAAATCTTGAATCCAGACTGTGCTTCATCCAGCCTGGAATTTCACATGATGTACTCTGCATAGAAGTTAAATAAGCAGGGTGACACTATACAGCCATGACATACTCCTTTACCAATTTGGAACCAGGCTGTTGTTCCATGACCGGTACTAACTGTTGCTTCTTGACCTGAAAACAGATTTCTCAGGAGGCAGATAAGGTGGTCTGGTATTCCTATCTTCTTAGTAATTTTCCACAGTTTCTTGTGAGCCACACAGTCAAAGACTTTGACATAGTCAATAAACCAGATATAGATGTTTTTTTGGAACTCTTGCTTTTTCAATGATCCATCAGGTGCTGGCAATTTGATCTCTGGTTTCTCTGCCTTTATGGAATAGGGAGAGCAAGGATAATTGGGCTTTTCAATACAGTGATTACTCAGATCCCTTGTTAAAATGATGCCCTATAGCAAAAACTTACTATGCATGGGGATATATTCTCTTGGCCTGATTTCTATGCTGATATAGTTGATGGCTCTGCTTTGCTGCTTCTGGCCTACATGAAGGTCCACCACTGAATTGGGGGAGTAACCTTCTGGGATCAAGCCCTGGATGATAACTGCCATCCTTTCTGTCTTCTAAAAGAAAATTCAATGAAGTACATTCTATAAGATTCTTCAGAGCCTCCTCAGCAAGTTTCCCTCCTTAGCTCCCCACAGCTGTCATCAGCTTATTAATATAAACTTTATTAACTTTCATCTTCCATTGCTACTTTCCTTCCTATCTTTTCTGTGTCTTGGGATCTCCTCTCAAGTAAACTCCCTGCACTCAATTCATTGTATGGCTTTGCTTAAGGGGAGAGCTAAACCAAAAAAAGGTCAATAGTTTTCACTTTTTGGATTAATGATATTCCCCTCCACCCTTAGAAGAGAATAAATAAGAAACGGAGAAAGAGGTGAGTTGTTTATCTTCCTAAGTGAGTCTTCCTACAGATTCAGAAGTGAAGTGAAGTGAAAATCGCTCAGTCGTGTCTGACTCTTTGCGACCCCATGGACTATACAGTCCATGGAATTCTCCAGGCCAGAATACTGGAGTGGGTATTCTTTCCCTTCTCCAGGGGGTCTTCCCAACCCAGGGATCAAACCCAGGTCTCCTGCATTGCAGGCAGATTCTTTACCAGCTGAGCCACAAGGGAAGCCCCTATATATTCAGAGTGCATGCACAATAGAGATGCTTCCTTAACTGCAGTAATGTAAGCTGGAGTAGATTACAGATAACCCTTAAAATAAAGTCAGCCATAAGGTCTATTTCAACTATAAATAGACATTACAGTTCTAGACATACAGTGTCTTTTGTAAATACACAAAAATCCAATGGGAACTTTTAAGATTCACTCTCATAGCAATTTCCAAATACAAAATATAATATTGTTAACTATAGCCATCATAACGTATGTTGCATCCCAGAACCTATTTATTTTCTGACTGGAAGTTTGCACCTTTTGACCACTATCACCTTATCCCCTCAACTCCCACTCTTGAAAACCACCAATCCGCTCTCAGCTTCTGAGTTTGATTTGTTTAGATTTCATGTATAAGTGAGATCATACAGGATTTGTCTTTCTATGTGACTTACTTCATTTAGCATGATATCCCTAAGATCTATCTATGCTGTTGCATATGGCACAATTCTGTTTTAAAATTGCTGAGTAGAATCTCATGTTTTCAATGATTATAATTTATATAAATAGACATAGTAAATTTAATTTCCTTATGGTAAAAGTATATATCAGTGAGAATCATTACTCATAATATCAATAAATCAGTGGAAAGCAATACTAAGATCTCAACTCTTCCCTCAAGTATGCCCATGTCTATGCACGCTTTCTCTGTTGCTTGATGATGTCCAACTCTTTGAGATCCTTTGGACTGTAGACTGTCAGGCTTCTCTGTCCATGGGATTCTCCAGGCAAGAATACTGAAGTGGGTTGCCACTTCCTCCTCCAGGGGATCTTCAGGACCCAGGGATTGAATCTGTGTCTCCTGCATCACAAGTGAACTCTTTATCTGCTGAGACATTGGGGAAGCTCCCCAGGTATATATAATTATAAATATTTCACACTTCTGTTCTTCCTTTCCAGTTTATTTTCCATTTCAGTATGATTATTTCTATGCAATATTCCCAGATTGGATCTTAGACCAAAAAACTTAAACAAGAAACCGATGCATTATTATTGTATATGAACATACAACTTAATTTTACTAATAATTCAATAGGACATGTGCTATAATTGCTAGGGAATGCTTCATTATGTCTGTTTCATAGACTAAAACTAACATAATGAGTTATAATTTGAAAAAAAAAACGTATCAGTTATCAAACTGATGTGTAAATGCATATCTTTTGACATCTTACCTAGTTTTCTTTCACTTCAATGGGATCGCTAATAAATTTACTGTTATGTGAGCCTCCAATCTAATCATGTTTCCATAGGAAAAAGTCCAGAGTAATAGCTCCATTCATTGCTCATTTACTCCTCCCCAACAGTGGGTTTGGAATAAGGAACTGATGCTGTTTGGCTCAGGCTTCTGTGATGGCTCAGTGTTAAGAATCTGCCTGTCAATGTAAGAGACACAGATACGATTCCTGGGTTAGGAAGATCCCCTGGAGGAGGAAATGACAACTGATTCCAGCATTCTTGCCTAGGAAATCTCATTGAAAGAGGAACATGGTGGGCTTCAGCCGATAGGGTCACAAAGAGTCAGACATGACTGAGTACATGTACATACCCATGCTGTCTTGCTCAGCCCTTTCAACACTTCTTATCTTCAGGATTATTTACCCACAAAAAAGAACACAGCCTGATGAGCTCTCTCTACTATATGATAAGAGAAACATGGTCCATTTTTCACTTATGAGAAAATCCTGTAACTGTTCAACTGTTCTGGTGACTAGGATGCACCTCTGTATAACTAAAAACCTCATCAGTCATGCATTTAAAACTATACTATCCTTAATCTAATAGTTTAGTCTCCACCTATTCACCGTCTTAATTCTTTTTTGTTTTTTAACTCCACAGAGGAAGATCAAGTTTTATTGCCTGCCTCACCATTAAAAATGTAATAATTACATCAAAGTTAAAGGACATCTCAAAAGTTTCATTTTTAATGTGTGTAGTAGTTAGAAATGAATAAATTGAAATGTGCTATTTCTAAATACTGAAAATATCTTAATAACTCCAGAAAAAATAATTCGAGGGAAAGAGTAGAAAAGATTCAGTTCAGTTCAGTCACTCAGTCGTGTCCATCTCTTTGTGACCCCATGAATCGCAGCACGCCAGGCCTCCCTGTCCCTCACCAACTCCCGGAGTTCACTCAAACTAATTTCCATTGAGTCGGTGATGCCATCCAGCCATCTCCTCCTCTGTCGTGCCCTTCTCCTCTTGCCCCCAATTCCTCCCAGCATCAGAGTCTTTTCCAATGAGTCAACTCTTTGCATGAGGTGGCCAAAGTACTGGAGTTTCAGCTTTAGCATCAGTCTTTCCAAAGAACACCCAGGACTGATCTCCTTTATTTATTTATTTTTTAAATTCTTTTTTCTTTAACAATTTAAATTTTTTTATTTATGTTTTTAAACTTTATTTTACTTTACAATACTGTATTGGTTTTGATCTCCTTTAGAATGGACTGGTTGGATCTCCTTGCAGTCCAAGGGACTCTCAAGAGTCTTCTCCACCACCACTGTTCAAAAGCATCAGTTCTTCAACGCTCAGCTTTCTTCACAGTCCAACTCTCACATCTATACATGACTACTGGAAAAACCATAGCCTTGACTAGACGGACCTTTGTTGGCAAAGTAATGTCTCTGCTTTTGAATATGCTGTCTAGGTTGGTCATAACTTTCCTTCCAAGGAATAAGCGTCTTTAACCAAATAAATGAAGGTAAATTATGCTTGGGAATATATTGATATGACTAATTTGTATTAAATAATAAATAGGATGTTAACAACATTGAGTTAGTAGAATAAAAAGTAGACTTTATCTGAACCCAGTGTAAAATTATTGTTCATTTTGTGCAAAATACCTACTGAACTTAGTAACAGTATCGTTTTGCCTTTCTGCTGAAAATCTCTATTTTACTTCCAAAAATGATAGTCATCATACGTATATTTCATCACCATTAAAAAACATTTAATTCCAACTGTGAAACTGGTCTTTAGCAATGTGCCTATGCCCAAGTGTCCAACATACCACTTATATTTGAATTGAATTCACAGCATGAGGTCTATCCTCTTGAGATGGAAAACAGAAATATAGTGTGATACAACTTTTTTTGGAAAGACACTATTCTTTAAATTATATGACAAATCATGGGGATTATGAAACATTTCACTTTGGAAAAGAATACAGCATTACTGTCTTCTATTCTTAATCCCCTCCAGAACAAATAGAAGAATAAGAATCTGTAACATTTGATTTAATTGATCTACTCACACTTTGAAGGATATAAATTTAAATTACTGAAAATATATTTTGTTTGTTTAGACAATTTGAAAAAAAATAGTTTATTTAGAACAAAATTTGCACTCAATGATTATGCACAGAAAAATAAAATAGACAAATTATTTTGGTGATTAATTTCAAGGCAGCACATATGCGCATCATGAATTAGTCTGCATCCAGATAAAACATGTCCCTAACTAGAGTGGCAGATAGTATCAAGCAGTTCCCAAACATGAAAAGATTACTTTGTATGTGTATATTCTTACTGCCTATACTTTTGTTTAGCTCTATACTTGCATGTTTTCATCCCTTATGGGGTGAATTGTCCATTACGGGACAATTTTCCATGGGTTCCTTGTGTTTCTGTGTGTTTGGAACCAGAAGCACTGAGTGTCTTTGTTTCAGACTATTTTTTTTAGCAATGAAAGTGAATAACTTTGGAAGACAGAAACTTGGGAAGATAGAGAAAATGGTAAGAATATTTATTGTCCATTATAAAAAGATGTGGGTTCCTAAGCTCAGAAAAGCATCCTACTCTGTATACAAGTACCCTTCTGTGTCCAAATTTACCATCCCAGTGGGCCACAGGGGTGAGAGGAGCAGAATCAAATACACTGAAGTTCAGGTTGCTGGTTGTGCTGTGAATAACTCAATCCTTTGTCCCCAAAGTTGGAGTTTCTGGCAGCACCTATAAAACTGGAAGGTTTACTCCTTAGCTTGAAAGTAGGATAAAATCTTACAACATTCTCGGCTCTTGACAGTTTTGGTGACATGAATGAGAAGGTGACAGAGAAATGGCTTTCAAGAGGTATAATAATCTCATGGAATGATTAATGTGATTTGAGGTAGGTCCAAGGCAAATAGTACAGGATATATTCATCAAATTTTATTGTCAGTTGGAAAATAAAACATCCTCCACTGTATTAAATGAGAAAGAGGAAGAATTGGTAGAGGGTTGCAACCTAGATAGCATACTGAAAAGCAGAGACATTACTTTACCAACAAAGGTCTGTCTATTCAAGGCTATGGTTTTTCCAGTGGTCATGTATGGATGTGAGAGTTGGACTGTGAAGAAAGCTGAGTGCTGAAGAATTGATGCTTTTGAACTGTGGTGTTGGAGAAGACTCTTTTTTTTTTTTTTTTTTTAAGATTCCTCCCTGTTCCTTAATTCTCTCATCTTTTTTTTTGTTTGTTTGTTTTGTTTTACTTTACAGTACTGTATTGGTTTTGCCATACATCGGCATGAATTTGCCACAGGTGTACACGTGTTCCCAATCCTGAATCCCCCTCCCACCTCCCTCCTCATACCATCTCTCTGCGTCACCCTAGTGCACCAGCCCCAAGTATCCTGTATCCTGCATTGAACCTAGACTGGTGATTCGTTTCTTATATGATATTATACATGTTTCAGTGCCATTCTCCCAAATCATCCCACCCTCTCCCTCTTCCACAGAGTCCAAAAGACTCTTCTATACATCTGTGTATGCAAGATAGCATAAGAGACACAGATGTATAGAACAGTCTTTTGGAGAAGACTCTTGAGAGTCCCTTGGACTGCAAGGAGATCCAACCAGTCCATTCTAAAGGAAATCAGTCCTGGGTGTTCTTTGGAAGGACTGATGTTAAAGATGAAACTCCAATACTTTGGCCACCTCATGCAAAAAGTTGACTCATTGGAAAAGACTCTGATGCTGGGAGGGATTGGGGGCAGGAGGAGAAGGGGACGACAGAGGATGAGACGGCTTGGCGGTATCACCGACTTGATGGACATGAGTTTGGGTGAACTCCGGGAGTTGGTGATGGACAGGGAGGCCTGGTGTGCTGCAGTTCATGGGGTTGCAAAGAGTCAGACATGACTGAGCGACTGAACTGAACTGAACTGCAGGCTAAGTACCAGAAGTAGGTTAAAAGACAGATGCTCAAATGATTTTCTAGTAGCTGCACTCTATCTTCTTGATGGGAAAACTTCCTTGCCAGCTTGGGCTGGCAGAAGTTTCTACTCTCTCTCAGACAGCAGTCATGAAGATGTGAACTTACACTGAGCATAAAAGGAAGTAAATTCATTAATTCTACGGTCTGTAACAAGATGAATCATTAGAACTTTGGCAAGTTTCCTTGGATGGCAAGAAAGTGGAGCATATATTGTTTGTTAAAAAGAGTAGTGACATCTCGGCCATCTTACAAACCATTTTTGTTGTCTATTATATTAATGTCAGATCTATTCTGAACTTGTTGCAGGGGGTCTTGGCTGGTATAACAGAGGCTTAGCTCTCTTAAAGAAATTGTTCAAAGGCAGACACAATTCCCGTGGCAAGTCACAGATGAGACACTTACTTGTTTTAAAGTCACTACTGTCTAAATTAGGTTTGCAGTCAATGAAGGCGAACCACTAGAGCAGGGGTCAGCAAATGTTTCCTGTAAGGGCCACCTAATAAATATTTTAGGCTTTTAGGCCAGACAGTCTCTGTTAAAAATTTATTCAACTCTGTCTTTACAGCCCAAAAGCAGCCTCAGACAATACACACATCAACAGTCATGGCTGTGTTTCAATAAAACTTAATTTACAAAATCAGCCAGCCACCTCTAGGTCATAATTTGTTGACTTCTGTACTAGAGAATGAGAATGATTTAGAGTATCACATAAATTCTTGTGGCAATCACCACATAAAACTAATATTTTTATGAATCTATTAGAACTTGTTATGAATATTGTTGCTAGAGGAAGGAGGGTTTTTTCCTTATACATGTTTCATTGAGACAGCAGCCTTTCGAGAGTAGGAACCATATGTGGTTTCTCAGTTTTAACAGCCCACCTTGCAAGTTTCCAAGTTCTCACTTGCTTTTATAATATTAACCATTTACACACTAGAGTCTTGGTTATAAAGACTGTCAAAAACACCCAGGTGCCTGTAATATAGATCTCAGTTTATCACTTTGGCTCACAACTTCCTTTACATGTATAAAAGGCTTTTCTCTTATTTCATTAGTTAATCCTTGACATTTTATATTAGAGTGCAGGCAGATTCTTTACTGCTTGAGCCACCAGGGAAGCCCTTATATCAGAATACATAATCTAATTGACCATCTAACCTAAAATTATATCTTTAATAATCCACTCCTGTCATATAAGACCAGCTTGGTGATATAGTTTGTGATTCACAGTCAATTCTATATTAATTTACATATTTTCTTTTGCTTCAAAACTAGTTTCTTTTTTCACAGAAACAAAAACTTAATCTGCACACTGCATCGAAGCATGATGCACTTTTAATAGCACTTAAAGTTACAGTAGAAATATAAGAGTCAAGGATAGCAAACTGAAATCTAGTTTTCCAGTAAAATAAGACATCTCTCCATGAACAAAAACATTACCAATGTATAAGGTACTATTTGTCTGATTACCAAGATACATATTGCTATATAAAGTATTCAGGATTGATCACTGCTGCTGAAATTAGACAATCTGAAACAAGAAGAGTTTATCTCTCTTTAAAAGCATTTTGAAAAATAAGATGTGCTGATTGCAGATACCTATGTGAATTCCCTCCTTTTCCCTTCCACTTAAAGTTGTACTTTAATTGTATATGAGATTCTCAAAATAACTGGTGCAAAATTATTGGGCAGTCAGAAATTTAGCAAAGTTTGATGTTCTGAGTATATGAATATGCTATTCAGTAACTTATACATGTATACCAAGCTTTACTTGGTATGATATGCTAGGGGTATGTGTGTGTGTGTGTGTGTATTAGTTGCTGAATCATGTCCAACTCTTTGCAACTCCATGAAATGTAGTCTTTCAGGTTCCTCTGTTCATGAAAATCTCCAGACAAGAATACTGGAGTGGGTAGCCTTTCCCTTCTCCGGGGCATCTTCCTGACCCAGGGACTAAAGCCAGGTCTCCTGCATTATAGCTGGATCCTCTATCATCTGATCCATCAGGGAAGCCCTCTGAGCCACCAGGGAAGCCCATGATCTGCTAGATATTAAGTCCAATTAATGAAGAGCTGTTACTGTAAAAGAAGTATTACCACTTAATCCTAAGATTAGATGATAAAACAATTCCCAGACCATCTTTACTTTTCATACGGCTGAAAAAAAAAAAAAAAGAGGAACTAAAGGGCCTCTTGATGAATGTGAAAGAGGAAAATAAGCTAGCTTAAAATTCAACATTCAAAAAACTAAGATCGTGGCATCTGGTCCCATCACTACATGGCAAATCGATAGGGAAAAAGTAGAAATAGTGACAGACTTTATTTTCTTGGGCTTCAAAATCACTGTGGACAGTGATTGCAGCCATGAAATTAAAAGATGCTTGCTCCTTAGAAGAAAAGCTGTGACAAACCTAGACAGCATATTAAAAAGTAGAAAAATAACTTTGACAACAAAGTTGTTGTGTAGTCAAAGCCAGTAGTCATGGACAGATGTGAGAGTTGGACCATAAAGAAGGCTGAGCACCAAACAATTAATGCTTTCAAACTGTGGTGAAAGAATCTTGTGAGTCCCTTTGGACAGCAGGTTCTATTAATCATCACTTTAAATGATATTCTGATATGCCCCAACTATTTGAATGCATAATGATTATTGAGGACTCTGTGAATTTTCATGAAATTTATCTCATATAATCTGGCATGCATGTATCTCACCAAGGTATACAGTTAACAAATATTTCTTGCTCCTTAGTCCAATATAGATGATACCATTTATGCAGAAAATTATCATTTGATCTCATAAATATAATGAGAGCATCAACTTTCTTCACAGATTTTACTGTGGCACAGAGTCAGATAATTTATATATCTCAGGAGGCATGACAGTCAATACAAATTAAAGTTCTTGTCAGATAAAAACCATGGTATTTTCTGCTTATCATGATGGAGAATAAAAGACAATTTATATTTGTATAGCAGTTACCAGAATATTCACATATTTTTAGTAAAGAGACCACATCTAGAACAATCCCTCTAAATAAATTAATATTAATATCCATTTGTATTTTTTGTTCTGACAAAACTGAATAATTAAAATGTGAAAGGAATAAAGATATCTATGTTTTTTCTATGTTTGTTCTAATGCAATCTATGATTTTACACTTCAGGAAGAAAATGTTCCTGGGACTTCCCCATGGGTCCTCCCCATGATAATAGCTCTCAACCAAAGATTCTGTCAGATATTTGTAACACTTATTTCAACCACATACTCAGGAACCAGAGCCATACCTACTGTGTGTGTTCATATATGGTTTTGGGTCAGTGCTCTAGTTGTGGTATGCTCCTTTACCTATGAGGATGTGAGATACTGGTATGCTTGTGTTTTCACTGTTTTCCCCATATTTGGGGTTCCCAGTTGAATGTAGGGAGTCAGAAGGGAACTCCATTCATGTTCAGAAGTCTAACTAGTGATGTGTTGAATCTGGCCCACAGGCTTGGGAGAGCTGATGGCCTTCAATAATTCCGACCTCCTGGTATACATACCCTTATGTAAACTCTTCATCGAGAGTGGACTGAACTTGGTGACTTGTTTCTGATTAGTAGAATAAGGCAAAAGTGGTGGTGTGTGACTTGATGGCTAAGTCATAAAGGCAGTGTGATATTACCCTTGCATCTGTCAAAGCACTTGCTCTGGGAAGAGGCCTACACAGGGAGAAACTGATTTCTCTTGCTAAGAGCCAGGTGACTGAGATTTTAAGTTTATTCTTCCAGTGTGTCAAGTTTTCAGATAACTGAAGCCTTAGCTATCATGTTGACTGCAACCTCATGAGAGACTCTGAACCAGAACCACTGAACTAAGATGCTCCTGGGTTCCCAACATTCAGAACTGCTTGAGATAATAAGTGTTTGTTGTACTAAGCTGCTACATTTTGAGGCACTTTCATATGCAACAATAGGTAACCAAAACATGACCTTTGTCCACAATAAAGAGCAGCATGTTCACTATCACTGCATAGGTATAAAAGGGTCTCTTTGTTACTCAGCTTCCTAGGCCAGAACAGGGATTGTCAGAGGTACTGTATCACATCAAGATTAAGAAGCATGTTTTTCAAAGCGGCTTTGTTCTCCAAGAAGCCTCAGGCATGACTACTTCTGATGAGGGCCAATCAACCTGGGGCCTCAAGTCATGTTGGGATCACCCAACTCAAAGGTTGATAGTATATAATTTGAGAATCAATGACCAAGGAAAAAGTATTTTTTAAGCATATAACTGTATATTCAATTTCTGAAATGTGTTATAGAATAGCCAGATTTTCCCTAAGGCAGTGGTCCTTAATTTAAAAAATTTATAATTGTCTTGAAAAACACAATGGTATTTTAGGAAAATTATGATATGAACCTACATTAAAAACACCATATTGTTTAAAGGAGTTTGGATAACTACTAGAATTAGCCCACAGATTCTACACAACTTAAAACTGTAGGCTATACATTAATTTGGAAGAAAATATTTATTCCATTGCTATACTAAAGGTTTTCTGTGAACAATGATTATTGCTAGTATAGTTTCTCAAAGTTGAGGACTATTTTCATTTTACTTTGGAGTGGGAAGAAAAAGAAATATTCAAATTGACTATGCAATATAACAAATGGAGAGAATTTACAGTGTGGACCATTTTACAATGAGGCCACACAAAAAACAAAATTCATATATACACACTGAAAGATAATTACAACCATAAAATGTTTTAAGTTATTAAAAATTCATACTGGCATTAAATTTAATAATATTCTTTTATAAACTTCTTGGACAATTTATAGTTTAATTCAATCTATATACATGAATATGAATTTCAAAATGTATTTGATTGAGTGTTAAAAAACCATGTTATTTTTCAACTGGTGAAGTCATTTTCTAATTTACTTAAAATGATAATGGATTTGTTAAGGAAATATACATACATATACTAACACTAATTAAAGTGAGCTGCATCTGCATGCTAATGTTTTATTTTCTGTTTATCCTCTAGAAAGCATGAGTTTTATTTTGTTTTTCTTATTTCAAGTCAGTAAATTATACCTGCCTTATTAGTATTACAAAATTTAATTACATAAACATTATATATCAAAGATTATAACTATAAAATACATGTGCTTTGGCAATACTAGTTAAAGCAATTAAATTTACTTGATATTTTGGCATTTTCATGTTGTGGCTCAGTAGTAAAGCATAGGATGTTGAGAAGTCCACGCGCAAGAAGAGACCCACAGCAGAGGTGATACAAGCAGCACATACTCTAGTTAAGCTCTAGATTTCTCTTGGCCAGGCTGATTCAGACACAGTTCAACCTTCATTCTCCATCAGTGTCCAGAATTAAAAGACACTAGAGCTGAGACAAGGACATCCTAGATATCCATTTACAGGTAACAGTGACTCCACCAACAGTTTGTGTTTATATTTAATCTTACATTCATAAGAAAGACAATTGACAGCAAGGTAGAGCATCACTGATCCTTTAGGTGTTGGCCACTTAGAAAAGAAGCAGCTTAAATTTAGGAGACAGGAGGAAAAAAATATATATTTCTAAAAGAAGCTTTGACCTAGTGACAAACAGAACATTCCTCAGCCCTTAGTCTGAAGCACTGTGCTTCAGTCCTGAGTGGATAGAAAAAACAGCTGAGAAGCAATGCAGGAGACTGGAAATCATGACTCAATTGAAGAGTCCCAAGTCACAGAGAACCATTTTATCAAAACTCTACTGAGAGCAAGGTTCCTAGGCTGTTGATTGGAATTACTGCATCTACTGATATTGCCTCAGTCTGGCATGTTGCAGTTCAGGGGTTGCAAAGAGTCAGATACGACTGAGTGCCTGAACTGACTTCATAATAACTTAAAAATTAAGTGCTATACAAAATTTTCTCAGTACTTAAATTGATTAGAATAGCAAAATATGGAAAGAATTTCAATTTATTTAAATCTAAGCATAACCTATATGGTTATTTGCAATATTTTCTGAATAATTAATATTAATACTTTAGAAACTTTGTACTATTTTACCTCAGGACTCTGTTTTAAAGAATAGTACAAAGTTGCTAAAGTACTAAGAATATTTATACTAAAGTATTAAAGTATTATACTCAACATTTTGCAGATAAGGAAATATAGACATAAATATTATGAATAGTTGGTTTTGCACATATACTATTGCATTTGGAATTTGGGATTTTAATGTAGGCGAGACTGAAAGTCACTCAGTCATGTCCAACTCTTTGCCACCCCATGGGCTATGGCGTCCATGGACTTCTCCAGGCCAGAATATTGGGAGTGGGTAGATGTTCAAGCTGGATTTAGAAAAGGCAGAGAAACCAGAGATCAAAATGCAAACAACTGTTGGATCATCAAAAAAGCAAGAGAGTTCCAGGAAAACATCTATTGCAAAATTGGCACTCATCTCACACGCTAGCAAAGTAATGATCAAAATTCTCCAAGCCAGGCTTCAACAGTGGGGTGAACTGTGAATTTACAGATGTTCAGCTGGATTAAAAAGTGGTTGAGGAACCAGAGATCAATTGTCAACATCTGTTGGATCACAGAAAAAAAGAGAATCCCAGAAAAACATCTACTTTTGCTTTATTGACTATGCCAAAGCCTTTGACTGTGTGGATCACAATCAATTGTGGAAAATTTTGAAAGAGATGGGAATACCAGACCACCTGACCTGCCTCTTGAGAAATCTGTATGCAGGTCAAGAAGCAAGAGTTAGAACCGGACATGGAACAATAGACTGGTTCCAAATCAGGAAAGGAGTATGTCAAGTCTGTATACTGTCACCCTGCTTATCTAACTTACATGCAGAGTACACTATGTGAAATGCCAGGCTGGAAGAAGGACAAGCTGGAATCAAGATCGCTGGGAGAAATATCAAAAACCTCAGATATGCAGATGACACCATCCTTATGGCAGAAAGCGAAGAAGAACTAAAGAAAAATAATTTTTTTCTGCTCAATATGTTCTGGGCAGCCATTCCCTTCTCCAAGGGGTTTTCCCAACCCACGGATTGAACCCAGGTCTCCTGCATTGAAGGAGAATTCTTTATCAGCTGAGCCACCTGGGAAGCCCAAGAATACTGCAGTGTGTAGCCTATGCCTTCTCCAGCAGATCTTCCCAACCCAGGAATCAAACCAGGGTCTCTTGTGTTGCAGGCAGATACTTTACCAGCTGAGCTATCAGGGAAACCCTTTAATGTAGGTAGTTGGACTCTAGAGTCCATTCATAAATAATCATAATATAATTTATGGATAAGTATATTAAGGATTGCATACCAGTGCCTAGGCTCAATACTTAAAAACAGAGTATGTATAAAATTAAATATCAATCCATTTATAATTACATATGCAAATATTGCAAATGAAGTAAAAAATACAGTATAATGTAATAGTATTTTATCATAATACTACAGCAACAATTTAACCATCATTAGTATTTAGAAATTTATAAATATAAACAGTCAGCATACATATGGTATCTATATTATAAAAAAGAAAACTGATAACAGTAAAAGTTGATTTACTGATGTAAAACTTCATCTTCTATTCAATTATCCAATTTCCTCTAATTATATTTATGATTTCTTTTCAATCATTTCAAAAGACTTTCACAATCTTATATATTCCTTCATAGAATCATCTATCAGTTATTCAAAATGACACCCTGATCTGCTACCAGTACTTGCTATGATATACAACAAAGAGCTCTGTGTTTCCTCCATATTTCATTAGATGGTTCATGAAAAATGGCCCATGACACTTGTGCCTTCAGCCTTTCTCCTGATAGAAGCTGAAATCTGTTCCTGCTGTCCATTTGGAGAAGAAAAACATTATGTGTTCTCCCTTTCTCTTCTAAGGTTTTTAGATTTATCGCTGCCTTTTCTTCTTCAGATAAGTACCTCATCCCCTAGAGTCATAAGCAGTCACCATCTTTTAGAAGACCACGAAGAAGTATCCTTCATATCACAGATACTGATGTGTGAAAACAATCTGGGATATAAAATGTCTTGCTTGGTAAACATGACACATTTTCTAAATAAGTAATTTTATCAATCAACATGAAGCTAATGTATCTCATCAACTGCTAATGAATATTGGAATCACTGCTCTGTCAGTTCAGTCACTCAGTCGTGTCTGACTCTTTGTGACCCATGGACTGCAGCATGCCAGGCTTCCCTGTCCACTGGAATCACTGCTACGTAGTTGCTATTTGGCTTTGGGTGGTGCATTCTTCTGTCATGACACTAGGAGGCAACCAGTTCTTTGCGTATGTCACATTAAGGCAAGGAAAATAGAAAGACAAAAAGTTGAGAACCATCAGATAATCTACAAATACATCTATAACCTCATATCTATAAACAAATATATGTATAAACAAACATATGTATAACCTATATATCTATAACTTCTTTTGTTGTCGTTGGAGTCACTAAATCATATCCAACTCTTGGAACCCCATGGACTATAGCCCACCAAGCTCCTTGATCCATGGGATTTCCCAGGCAAGAATATTGGAGTGAGTTGCCATTTCCTTCTCCACGGGATCTTCCCAGCCCAGGAATTGAATTCACATATCCTGCACTGCAGGTGGATTCTTTAGCACTGAGCCCCTGGGGATGCCCATAAACTCTGTACAATTATACAAAATATATTATCTAATGAATTTATATATATACAAGGTATATTTTAGATTTTACCTAATAGTTTTAGAGTTGTAAAAATAAATATATTTTTAAAGATACAGTAGGCAGTAATCTGGAGTAGAGATTTGAATTTAGATAACCAGTTTATTGGTATTTCTACTTCATCACAATACTTTTAAAATTTATCTTAATATCTTCCTTATTTATAGATTCATTGAGAATCTTGAATTGATCAACTAAGCAATTATTTCCATTTCAAACACTCAGTAGTGATGTGACTAAGTTATCATATGCCATTTGCCATACTTTAAAAATAATCCATTTACCAAGAGGTCCAAGAAGTCCTACAGTTGGTGCTCTTGGATACTATCACAGGGGGCTGATTTTTCTTGCTCCCATGGTTAGAAAAACCCCAAAGTGTAACCTCCCTAACATAATATAAAAATAACTGCTATGAACGTTAGCACATGGTTGGTGGCATATTTTAAGTAACACTATTGGATTCGTATATTAATAGTCAATTCCAACATGGCAAGATCTACATATTTTATAACTGCTACTTTTCACATTTTTATATATTTATTTCAACTTGGTAATAATAGCAAAAAATCCAGCTTAAAATGCATGCATTCTCTTTGCTACCTTTATGTATTACTAATGCATCTCTCTGTCTATCTTGTTGTTGCTACTGTTATTGTTCAGTTGCCAAGTCATGTGTGACTCTTTGTGACTCCATGGACTGCAGCATTCCAGGCCTTCCTCTCCTTAACCATCTCCCAGAGTTTGCCCAAGTTCATATCCATTGACTTGGTGATACTGTCCAACCATCTTATCCTATCCACTTGCTTTTTATTTATTGAAAATTCCAATTCTAGGATGTCAGATATGAAAAAGAGACTGGATAGAGTGTTTACTTCTCAAGCAATGTCTCAGAAGCTGTAGTGATAAGACCAAGATCACAGGTAGTCAAGGTTTTTGGAGTGAATATGTGAGTTCTTTAGAGGTAAATGGACTGATGGATGTACAAATTAGGTTCCCCCCTCACTGCAGGAAAACTGATGATCTTGCTTATATTAGTGAAGAGAACTTGTTGATATCAGGGCTGGAGGAATGAATAGAGAGGCAGTGGTTTGAAACAACAAAACATGAGATGCCTACATAGTAGTGCCATACATAAGCGAATGATTAATATTAATGTGATCAATAAAAATAAGTATTTTTGAAAATGTTTTCCATAGTATACATTTGGGAACTTAAGATGTCATGCTCCCCATACCTCTTACACAGTTTTTAACCTGGATGAAAGGCAATGAAACTGAACAGACCAAGGTCTCATTTCTTAGGTAGCTTAAGTATTAACCATATCTTGGAAACATTTAGGGCAAAGAACAACAACAACAAAAATCTCTTGAATAATAAGAAGAAAATATAAAAATTAACAATCATGGAGATGCTATATTGGGTAATAATCATCTTCTTAGACCACTTTTCATGTATAATTTCTCTTAAGTAACAATAACATTGGACATAAACTTATATGGTTAAGAAAATATTGATATTATATAAGTCAAAAATAAATAAAGCCATGCTGAAAGATGTGAAAATAGTACAAAGGACATACAGTCATTTTACTTCTAATAAAAAGTAATATTTGAACTGAGTAAAGGACAGTTAAGCGGTCAGGAGAGCCCCCACTATGCTACAAGCTCCATGAGTAAAAGATGCCCCGACATTATCAGTAAGTATATTCTCAGTCCATAAGGTCTAGGGCATGGCAGGTTTCAAAGAATATTGACCTAATGAGTGGGAAATGTTGTCTTTCCCTAGGCATGCTTATAGCTACTATTTTGTATGTTTAAATACTATTCATTCAGTAAACTTCATTATGTTATTGAGGCATGCTCACTGATTGATATTGTAAGCTTTCAGAAAAGGGACCCATGGGAAACATCAAAAGCATTTTGATTCAATGATTTGTGCTTTTTGTTAGCAAGAATAGCCATCTGGGACATCAACATTTTTGGCCATGATGCTCCTGAACAGATACATGTATTGAATATAATCCTGAGAAGCAGCACAGACTAGACACTGAATTGGGATTTTATTGCAGGGGAGCTGTCACCATGGCAGTATTTCAAGGAGTGACAAAGTAAACATGGCAGTTCTCATTAATCTGCGATATCTGTTGCCAGACCATGTGGCTGGATGATGGATACCTACTGATGGAATATTTCTTAGCTCCAAAACAACTGAAGGTTTTTACTAGTTTAATTGTAAATATGTGGAGTGAAGGGAGTGTTCACATTATTACCTTAAAGCATGACTGCATGGCTTAAAGAGAGGCTTTCCTGGTGGACTATGAGGTAAAGTATCTGCCTCCAATGCAGGAGACAGGGGTTCAATCCTTGGGTCGCAAAGATCCCCTGGAAAAGGAAATGGCAACTCACTCCAGTATTCTTGCTTGAGAAATCCCATGGACAGAGGAACTTCCATAGGTTGCAAGAGTTGGACATGACTTGGTGACTAAACCAAGCAATAACCAGAGTTTAAATATGATTCATCAATTATCAATCCTTTGCTAACACTAAAAATTATATCTTATTAAAACATTGTTATTAGGATTTAAGGAGATATGCACAAAATTGCTTTAAAACAAAAAATAGTCTGCAATTATTTTCTCTCATTCTGAGGGTTGTCTTTTAATCTTGTTTATTGTTTCCTTTGCTATGCAAAATGACTCAGAAGGTAAAGAACTGCAGCAATACAGGAGATCCAGGTATGATCCCTGAGTTGGGAAGATTCAGTGGGAAATGACAACCCACTCCAGTATTCTTTCCTGGAGCATTCCACGGACAGAGGAGTGTGGTAGGCTACAGTTCATGGGGTCACAATGAGTCGGACACAATTGAGTGACTAACACTTGCTGTGCAAAAGCTTTTAAGTTTAATTATCACATTTGTTTAATTTGTTTTTATTTCCATTACTCTAGAAGGTGGATCGAAGAGGATCTTGCTGTCACCTTAATGTATGGCAGAAACCAGCACAGTATTGTAAAGCTATTATCCTCCAATTAAAAAAAAAAAAGTCTGGACACTATATAGCAGTATTTGTGTCCTGTTTTTGCAAACTGATTTTTTTAGCATCATGTAATTGTTAACTCATTTATATTCACTGTAATAGCACTGTCATAATGAATTCATTCAGAATTAATATGGCTGTCACACATACTTTCATAAAAATTCTATAGCAATTCAGTCTTAATTTAATATACCATTCAAATAAAGTATAGATGGTTTAAGTCATTTAATAATGCCATTGTACGAAGCTATAAAGATAATAACAGTATAGATTTTCTCCAGAGAGATGTGATAATCTTAGAAGTGGCATCTCTCAACTTCCATCAGCAGCCTAATGGCTATGATCACAGACAACTAATAACTCTCTCAATGGTGTATGGTATCCTCCACTGGGCTATGATTCAGTTATTCAGTAGGAGACTTACACCAGATAAAGAATACAATCTCAGAGTGAAATATTATTTATGTGGTCCTCTGAGCAGTTTATTTCTATTTATGTAAATTATTTTACAGGTATAATCTGTATAAATTCACTTCTTATTAGCACTACAATAGTCCAAATAATCAGCATCTTTAATATTTTGTTGAAGTAAAAGAAACAGACAAATATGGAACCTCCAACTGAAGCTAATACTTTTCATCTGTTTACTTATCTCTTAATTTTGAGTGGATAGTGATGTTTATAAGGATAAGCTATTTATTTAAAAGAGAAGATAATATTAGTAAAAATAAAAATGTGTTAATTTAGTAAATTTAAGAAATATTATAGAGATTTATAAGGAAAAACAGATTATAAAGAAAGAGGAATATAAGAATCTAGTTTACGTACAGAATGTTTTGTACTCTATTAACTATGTGAGTGGGAAGTTTCCAGGTGCCTCATTGGTATAAGAATCTACCTGCCAACACAGAAGACGTATTTGATCCCTGGGTTGGGAAGATTGCTTGGAATAGGAAATGGCACACATTCCAGGATTCTTGAGTGGAGAATTCCATAGGCAGAGGAGCCTGGCAGACTAGAGCCCATGGGGTTACAAACAGTCAGACACGACAGCATGTACACACTCAGCTATGTGAGTAATGTACCTAGAAAGATGCTAGAGTTTGGAGAGAATTAATGTTCTAGTAAAGGCTAAATAACTGATCAACTATTACCAGTTGGTCAGATGCCAAAGTCCTCACCTTAAGATAATGTTATTATGGTGATAAAAATCACATGCAAATGAAGAAAATAGTGTTTAGAAGCAATATTTCCTCCCTAGTCTATCTAGTATCAACACCCCTGGTGGGAATTAGCAAAACTTTATACGACAACCTATGAAATACAAGACTTGGCACTCAAGAGATTTTGGAGGCACACTGCATCCCTATTGCATCTCCCAGTGTTTTATTAACACCCACTGCCAATAAAATCAGTAATTTGCATATCCATATGGCTTCACATTTCCCAGTAACAATGTAATATGAGAATTTGAATTTAAATATTCTAAATTGGTGGAAAAGTGTGCTTATGAGAATGTGCTATTAACTGTGATTAGTGAAAATTGGTGTGTAATAGGTCTAAAAAATTCACACAGTGCACAATGGAACTCAGTTTATAATAATGCTAAATTCCATAAATAAAATTAATGCTACTAGTAATCCAACAAGCTCCTTCCTCCAACTTTTCCTAAAGATAAAAAGTGGGATATCGGATAGCAAGAGTACAAAACATATGTAAAAATGAATAGAACATAATAGAAGGATCTAAAATTCATATAAATCTTGTTTCTAGACAAGATAGGTTTCCTGGTGAATCAGATGGTAAAGAATCTACCTGCAATGCAGGAGACACAGATTCAATCCCTGGGAAGATCCCCTGGAGAATGGAATGGCTACCCACTCCAGTATTTTTGCCTGGAAAACCCATGGACAGATAGCCCATGGGGTCACAAAGAGTCAGACGTGACTGAGAGACTAACACTTCCACTTTTTCTTCAGGTTGATTTTCAACTGTGATTCATTAAAATTTCTTTCCTTAACTTCCAGGTCCAGAACATGAAGCAAACATATATCCATACTCCTCTGAGTACAACTAAAATCTGTAGACACGGCATATAAAACAAACATAAGACTTTGAGAAGTAGAGAGCAGAAGGCAGACTCAAGAAGCGAGATAACCATGAGTTCTCTGGTTTCTGTTTTTTTGCCTCATATATTCAGAGTTGGAGTTGAAGAAGTTGACAGTAGAAACACAACAGTGCTAACAAAATAACACCAATAAAAACTTGCTCACTCTAAAAACAATTATGAATTTTTCAATTGTGAGTGGTTAAATAAACTGGAAAAAAATTGCATCATGAATTGTAACTCAGCAATAAAAAGGAATAAGCTATTGATTCATCCAAAAAGCTGGATGGATATCCAGAGATTTATGCTGAGTGAAAAATCCAATCCCAAAAAGTCTCATATTGTTTGATTCCATTTGTGTGACGTTCTTGACATCACAAATTTATAGAAATGGTTACCACAGTTTAAGGAGGTGCTGGGGACCAGAGTAAAACTTGCAAATGTGTAAGTAAATTTATGTGTATGTGTGTGTGTGGTTATAAAACTGCAACATGAGGGATCCTTGTGGTAATAAAAATATTCCATTTTACTGTATCAAGGTCAATATCCTGGTTTTGATATTATACTATAGTTTGGCAAGCTGATTCCATTGGATGAAACTGGGTAAAGCGTACATGGAATATCTATTACTCCTTTAACAACTTCATTTAAAACTTTAATCATCTCAAGATAAAAAGCTTAATTTAATTATTTTTTGTGTTTCTCAGATTGAGTGATCTTGTCTACTAATGATCCATCTGTCATATTTAGCATTTGGGAACTGCTTCTTCTCTAAAGGCTGAGGGAAACCATAATATCTATGATAAAAACTGATATCAAATTATTCTGAATCTGTCTTAACATATTTATAATTTAGAGTCTTATTGCTCAGATTTCAAACTTTCTATTTTTAGTCACCAAAATCCTCAGGAAAATATAAATTAACTATTAATATTCTTTAAAAGTTAAAAAAAGTTAACACTAAAATCAATTAACTCATATGATTGTGTTTTGCAGTGGATCTGGAACTCTACAGCTGCAATTTCATTAGACCTCAAGTAATTGAATACATTTTTGATATGTGTGAAAATTGTATGCATGTGTGTGTGTGTGTGTGTGTGTGTGTGTGTGTTGTGTGTAAAGGAGTGAGGGGGACTGGAGAGGAGGAGGGAGAGAGAGAATGAATTAGTTGAGAAAAAATATAGATTTATACAGTATCAAACCCTCTTTAAAAGAATAAAAAATTGTAGTTAAAAGTGTGTTTGTGATTTGGGGCATGCTGACTACCAGCAGAGAAGCTAGACATTTCATCTTGTTTTTGTTGGACTAGAACTTTCTATGGGGCCTATGGCATTAGTACTTTTACATCAGCGGTAACATATCTTTTAACTGGAACTGAATTGCGACATTAGTGCTGTCAGAGATCCATAATACAGAAATATACTATCTTTTCAAACACTACATCTTATAAAAACTACTCATAAAAAGCAAGTTTTCTCTGGCAACCCAGTGCATATTGACTGATAATTCTGCATTGATTGTTACTGATGAAATCTTATGATAGCATAAAATTTGGGTACTTTCTTCTTCTAAACTCTAAGCAATACTAATACTCCTCAGAAATATAACCCATGTTTATCTAGTAGTTTTAATTATCTGTTGACTCAGAAACCTGTACTTCTTTAAGGGACAAGTAACTCCATTTAAGAGAAGGGGGAATGTTTTGAGTTCTGTTTCTACTCGTGGTAATGAATTTAACTTGATTCTTTCTTTACTGGCTTCCCTTGGTAATTTTTATAATGAATGTGTTTACAATAACTGTGCAACAAGAATAAACCTGGTTAAACCATAGAGGGTTACAATTTATAGTGCTAAATTCATTATGTAATTAAACCACATTAATGAGTAGATAATAAGTGACAAGTTGGCTTCTTTTCCTTGGTTTTATTGATGTTGCCTACATTGATACATAGCTAAAACCTTCTTCAGGAAACAGCAAAGCAAAATAACAACCAGCATTACTGCATATGTTTGAGGATGTGTTTAGCAAAATCCTGCACAAAGATGATCTACTGAGAAGTATGAAATTCAGGTTTCTCTCTACTTTCCAAATAATGAACTCTGGTAGTAGTATAATAGCTCTGAAGGAAACAGCACTTCAACTGTCTTCCCATAAAGTTCACCTTCTTCTAATTGGCACAAGAGTTCATTCTGTCTTATGCTTGTGTCCCAGTGATTAGCAATAAAATTTACTTAACAAATACTCACTAGTTCCCAGCATCATGTTATTAGCCTGTCATACACTGGGAATATAAATATAAATGATAGAAGATCTCAGTATGTCATCAAGTAATTCATAATTTAATGTAAATGCTGATATATGCATAGATATAATTATTTTATCAGTGTACAGAGGTAGGAAGAGAGAAAATATGATAGACTTCTGTGTATCTGGTACTTAAGTTTTTGCATGAATCTTCTAGTATACAAAAATCTTTCTTTTACTCCCTTTTAAAATACTTTCTTATTTTTTGCTATGATATTTTTCTCTGGATTATACAACTAAAATGATATCATTATGGCTACTAGGGCTGATAATTATAAAAATGGCAACAATATTTAAGCATTCTTAATATTGGAGTATAGGAAGTATTTCATATTCACTGTTCCCCCTGATCCTTACAAGAACTCTACAATAATGAGAGTGTACAATGGTTACTTGTATATGTCAAACTGACTGGCTCATGAGATGTTCAAATATTTGGTTGGAGGGATGAGTTAAGCAGATTTCCCTCCCCAGTGTAGGTAAGCATCATCCCAGCCATTGAAAGCTGAAATAGAACAACAAGGAGGAAGAAATAATTCACTTTCTCTGTCTGACTGGTGAACTGGGATATTGGTCTCTTCTTGTCCTTGGATTGAAATTTATATACTATCAGCCCTCAAATTCTCAGTCTTTTGGACCTGACTAGCCAGTATACTGGGCTTCCTTGATAGCTCAGATGGTAAAGAATCCACCTTTAATGCAGGAGACCTTAGTTCGACTCCTGGGTCTGGAAGATACCCTGGAGAAGGGATAGGATACCCACTCCAGTATTTTGGGGCTTCCCTTATGGCTTAGCTGGTAAAGAATCCGCCTGCAATGCAGGACACCTGGATTCAATCCTTGGGTTGGGAATATCCCTTGGAGAAGGGAAAGGCTACCCATTTCAGTATACTGGCCTGGAGAATTCCATGGACTATATTATTCTCTGGTTCTCAGGTGTTCAGATTCAGATTGGAACTACACCACCAATTTTCCTAGGTCTTCAGTTTCTCGATGGTAGACTGTGGAACTTCTCAGCCTCCATAACTGTGTGAGAAAATTCTTCATTAAAATGTTATTTTATAATTATATATTATATATAATTATTACAATAAAATATTAATATAAACAAATATGTATTTATTTACTTTCTAATGGTCCTGGTTATCTGGAGAACCCTGATTAATACAAACTGTAAATATCAGAAAATTCTCTCATACAAATAATTTCTCTTAAAATCAGCTGATATATAAAAAATAAGCAGTATGAGAATATCAGTTGCTTTTAATGTGAAAAACAAATTTAAAAAACTCAAAAAACAAGTGAAATAGAATATAGATAGTGTGTTCCATATAAGTCATGAAACAGCAATGGATAATTAATTTAAAAATAAAATATGTGAGGTTTTTCTTTTTAGAAAAGCCTTTAGAGAAAATAATTAATTAGCAATATTTGATTGATAACTTTTTTATTCTTTTCTGAGTGATTCAAATTCAACAGGCAAATCTAGCCTTGGAGTACAAAATGAAGCCAGACGAAGGCTAAGAGTTTTGCAAACAGAAGGAACCGATCATAGCAAACACCCTCTTTCACAACACGAGAAGACTCTATACATGGACACCACCAGATGGTCAATACCAAAATCAACTGATTATATTCTTCGCAGCCAAACATGGAAAAGCTCTATAAGTCAGCAATAACAAGAATGGGAGCTGACTGTGGCTCAGATCATCAACTCCTTATTGCCAAATCAGACTTAAACTGAAGAAAGTAGGGAAAACCAATAGACCATTCAGGTGTGACCTAAATCAAATCCCTTACAATTAGACAGTAGAATTGACAAATAGATTCAAGGGATTAGATCTGATATGCAGAGTGCCTGAAGAACTATGGACAGAGGTTCGTGACACTGTACAGGAGGCAGTGATCAAGACAATCACCAAGAAAAAGAAATAGAAAAAGGCAAAATGGTTGTCTGAGGCGGTCTTACAAATAGCTGAGAAAAGAAGAGAAGCTAAAGGCAAAGAAGAAAAAGAAAGGTATACTCATCTGAATGCAGAGTTCCACAGAATAGCAAGGAAAGATAAGAAAGCCTTCCTCAGTGCAAAGAAATAAGGGAAAACAATAGACTAGGAAAGACTAGAGATCTCTTCAAAAAATTAGAGATACTAAGGGAACATTTCATGAAAAGATGGGTTCAATAAAGGACAGAAATGGTATGGACCTAAGAGAAGCAGGAGACAAGAAGAGGTGGCAAGAATACACAGAACTATACAAAAAAGTGTTTCATGACCCAGATAACCACAATGGTGTAATCACTCACCTAGGGCCAGACACCCTGGAATGTGAAATCAAGTGTGCCTTAAGAAGCATCACCATGAACGAAGTTAGTACAGGTAGTGGAATTTCAGTTGATTTATTTCAAATCCTACAAGATGATGCTGGGAAAGTGCCACACTCAATATGCCAGCAAATTTGGAAACCTCAGCAGTGGCCACCAGACTGGAAAAACATCAGTTTTCATTCTAATCCCAAAAGAAAGGCCAGAGAATGTTCGAACTACTGAACAATTGTACTCATTTCACATGTTAGCAAAGTAATGCTCAAAATTCTCCCAGTTAGGCTTGAACAGTACCTGAAACTTGAACTTCCAGATATTAAGGCTGGATTTAGAAAAAGGCAGAGGAACCAGAGATCAAATTCCCAACATCCAATGGATCATAGAAAAAGCAAGAGAGTTCAGGAAAAACATTTACTTCTGCTTGACTATGTCAAAGCCTTTGACTACCTGAAGTGAAGTGAAGTTAAATCGCTCAGTCACGTCCGACACTTTGTGACCACATGGACTATAGCCCACCAGGCTGCTCCATCCATCCATGGGATTTTCCAGGCAAGAATACTGGAGTGGGTTGCCATTTCCTTCTCCAGAGGGATCTTCCCAACCCAGGTCTCCCGCATTGTAGGCAGACACTTTTACCGTCTGAACCACCAGGGAAGTCAACAAACTGAAAAATTCTTCAAAAGATAGGAATACCAGACCACCTGACCTGCCTCCTGAGAAATCTGTATGCAGGTCAAGAAGCAACAGTTAGAACCAGATATGGAACAACAGACTGATTTCAAACTGGGAAAGAAGTAACTCAAGGCTAAAAATTTACACCCGGCTTATTTAACTTCAATGCGGAGTGCATCATGCAAAATGCCGCACTGGATAAAACACAAGCTGGAATCAACATTGCTAGGAGAAATATCAATAACCTCAGATATGCAGATGCCATCACCCTTATGGAAGAAAGCGAAGAGGAACTAAAGAACTGATGAAAGTGAGAGAGGAGAGTGAAAAAGTTGGCTTAAAACTCAACATTCAAAAAACTAAGATCATGGCATCGGGTTGCATCACTGCATAACAAATAGATGAAGAAACAATGGAAATAGTGACAGAGTTTATTTATTTATTTGGCTCCAAATCATGGCAGATGGTGACTGTAGCCATGAAATTAAAAGGCACTTGCTCCTTAGAAGAAAATCTATGACCAACCTAGACAGCATATTGAAAAGCAGAGACATTATTTTGGCAACAAAGGTCTGTCTAGTCAAAGATATGATTTTTCTTTTAGTCATGTATGGATGTGAGAGTTGGGTTACAAACAAAGCGGAATGCTGAAGAATTGATGTTTTTGAACTGTGGTGTTGGAGAAGACTTGAGAGTCCCTTGGATAGCAAGGAGATCCAACCAGTCAATCATAAAGGAAATCAGTCCTGAAAATTCATGGGGAGGACTGATGTCGAAGCTGAAACTCCAATAATTTGGCCACCTGATACAAAGAACTGACTGATTTGAAAAGACCCTGATGCTGAGAAAGATTGAAGGCAGGAGGAGAAGGGGACGACAGAGGATGAGATGGTTGGATGGCATCACCAGCTCGATGGACATGAGTTTGAGTGGGAGTTGGTGATGGATCAGGATGTCTGGCATGCTGCAGTCCCTGGGGTCACAAAGAGTCAGACAGGACTGAACGAATGAACTGAACTGAACATTATTGTGTGGAGTTTAAATATTATAACTCATAATTTTGAAGAGAAGTCTGGAATAAATGCGATACATTTTGAATATTACAAACATTTTGTCTTAAATCAAAGTCTAGTTACAGGCTGAATTATCTTCCTGTGCAACTCAGTGGTAAAGAATCCTGCCAAGCATGAGGCACAAGTTTGATCCCTGGGTCAGGAAGAGCCCCTGGAATAACAAATGGCAACCTACTCCAGTATTCCTGCCTGGAAAATTCCACGGACAGAAGAGCCTGGCAGTACAGTCCATGGTGTCACAAAGAGCCACGATTGAATATGCACACGCACACACTATAAAATAGCTTGTTTACAGATTCTGATAAAACCTATTTTTAATAGTTTTCCTACTTTCAGGCTATCATGGGACGGATCACTGGCACTTGAAAAACAGAAGCCATGTGTAGGTAGCCTATATAACACATGCAATGGAAATTTCATTCATAAGAAAGCTGCCAAACTTATTTTTCAACATGTTCACTTTCAAAATAGCTTTCTAGGCCCTTGTTCACAATTTAAATAAAAATTCTGCTCAAATTCATCTCTAAAAGAGACACTTACTGAGCCATTAGCGTATACTGCACTTGTAATAGACAGTCAAAGGCCAACAGCACTGTTTTCAGTATTTTAGCCTCCACACAAATCATTTTTAAATACAAGCTCACTGATAAGAGCCTTGCCACACATTTAAAATGCATAAAACCATTCTGAAGTGGGTGATTAAGCCAGATTCAATTAGAAAATTACCATAACACATCTTTAAAGGTTTGAAAAAATTCAACAAAACAGTGAACCAGAAAGTGTTTGCTCTTTTAAGAAACTGATTAAAGTCAACTTTCTTGCAGTGAAAGAGTGTGAGAATTAGGGACAAGAGAGAAAATACAAAGTCTCACTGAGGGGAAAAAAACAAAAACCAAAAAACTTTACATATATTTCAAAGACCTGGAGTAGATTATTTCTGCAAAATATGTATGCACAATTATTTAATGCAAAGACTATTATTTTGTTTCCAAACAAGCTGAGCGAGGAAAATCGGACAGAGAAAGACAAATATCATATGATATTTCTTATTTGTGGAACCTATTGATAAAAAAATATGGCACAAATTGACTTATAAAAGAGTCATTGATGCAGAAAATAAACTTATGGCTACTAGGGAGGAAAGGGAGAGGAGCGATAATTTGGGAGATTGGGATTGACATATACACACTACAATATGTAAAACAGATAATTAATGAAGACCTAGTGTAGAGCTGAGGCGGGAGCTGTACTCAGTACTCTGTACTGGCTCTATATGGGAAAAAACTCTTTAAAATAATGGAAATACACACACACACACACACACACACACACACACACACACACACCACTTTAAATCAACTATACCCCAATAGCAATTTTTCAAACCAAGGCTTCTTTGGTGGGTATCTTGATGCCTAAATAATACTTGAGCATCTGACTATCCAAGTGGAAAATCAAAAAGTGGCAATATTAGCTGACTGCCTTTCTATTAACTTCTGTCTTCCAGCAATCAATACATTGGTCCACCATGACCCACAGTAAGCAACCATAAAAGTTGAAGAAATAAAAGGTTAACACCTCCATGACACTGTACTATCACAGTCACGTCACAGGCAACTATATAATCATTTCAAATGTGTCCGCTAAGACATTAATGCACATGTCTATTGCATGCTGACTAGTACTCACGCAGTTTCAAAAGACATTTGTCATATTACCAACTCTCATATAAGACACTTATTTCCTAATTAACTTCAAGCCTTTTGTCTTACAGCATTAATTTTCCTGGTGAGGTGAGTAATAAACTCTAAAAATCAGACTGAGGAAGATGTCATCTCACAAATATAAAATTTTAACAGATGAAAGCACATAAGATGTTTTTTCTCTCTCAAAATTTTGATTAATTATTATTTGAGTTAAAAGTTTAATTGTTATCTCAAAGCCAAATGTCCTATATATATACACAACTTCAGTTCAGTTCAGTTCAGTCGCTCAGTTGCGTCCGACTCTTTGCAACCCCATGAATCGCAGCACACCAGGCCTCCCTGTCCATCACCAACTCCCGGAGTTCACTCAAACTCACGTCCATCGAGTCGGTGATGCCATCCAGCCATCTCATCCTCTGTCATCCCCTTCTCCTCCTGCCCCCAATCCCTCCCAGCATCAGAGTCTTTTCCAATGAGTCAACTCTTTGCATGAGGTGGCCAAAGTACTAGGCTCCAAATGTAGCTATACATGGTTCAGCCTCAAAGTGATGGAAAGGACCATTTTCTCTAAGAATGTGAAAGATGCTACCTAGAATTTTAAAGTGTTTGCCTTGCAAAGTCTTAATTGGTCATGCAATTTATAATTCTATTTAAAAGGCATTTTAAAGCTGAAGATGATTTATGCACAAACATGTAAATGCTGTTGAACAGCATGCAAATATTCATAGATAGATGATGGGAAAAACAACTAATTTTCTTTTAAAACTTACACTTTACCAAATGCTTCACTTGTATCATTTTATTTAATCTGTAAAAGTTAAAGGTAGGCAACTGAGAACCTCAGGGATAATACAGACATACGAACGGATTGAAAGCAGGATTTGTCTGACTGTAAAGTCATATTTGTACTATGTCTTATTCTCTTTCACAAATTCTTCATTCAGTACTAATAAAATTAAAAGTTAGTCAAGCGGCTAAAACAACATGCAGATTTTAAGACACATGGAATATTCTTCCTCCTCCATTAGAACAAATTGTTTGTGTGGCACAATGGTGGGATATATTGCTGTAAAGCTAGTTTGAGACCAGACAAAGGACTTTGGATATTCGGATAACATCCAACATTAAAAGTCAGGGACTCTGACTTTTAAATATATTTTTCCATCATTGATATGTATGAAAATGACTTATTTTAATTTAAATACACACTGCTATATATTGAACTCTGGCTAAAAACTCCTAAATCAGAATCTCTAGTACCAATGCCTTAGTTTAACAATTATGTGGACAAAACATAATGGTGATTTTTTGAACAGGTAGGATTATACTGTAAGTCATTAAAATAATATGACCAAGGGATTTACAAGATAAAGGAGTAAAGGGCTTGAGCAACTATAATGTGCTAATCAGTCCTTTGCCACAACTGGAACAGTTCCCTTTTCCTTTAGTTCTCTTATAATACTTAGATCAGTCTCACTAATTCATTGTCTATATTAAACATCTAGTCTACACGATATATCATGGGTAGAAATGTAAATAATATGTAAGCTGAGCTTCTAGAAGTTTGTCAAAAAGTAGAGGAAAAAGCAATTTTTAAATCTACAAGGTGATTAATGCTAAGATGGAAATTTCCACAGAGTGTAGTGACAAGTCTAAGGAGTGCTAAATTCTATCACTGTGGCCATCAAAAGCATCATCAGTTCAGTTCAGCACTCAGTCGTGTCCAACTCTTTGTGACCCCATGAATCGCAGCATGCCAGGCCTCCCTGTCCATCATCAACTCCCAGAGTTCACTCAAACTCACGTCCATTGAGTCAGTGATGCCATCCAGCCATCTCACCCTCTGTCGTCCCCTTCTCCTCCTGCCCCCAATCCTTCCCAGCATCAGAGTCTTTTCCAATGAGTCAATTCTTTGCATGAGGTAGCCAAAGTACTGGAGTTTCAGCTTTAGCATCATTCCTTCCAAAGAACACCCAGGGCTGATCTCCTTTAGAATGGACTGGTTGGATCTCCTTGCAGTCCAAGGGATTCACAGGAGTCTTTAACACCACAGTTCAAAAGCATCAATTCTTCGGTGCTCAGCCTTCTTCACAGTCCAACTCTCCCATCCATACATGACCACTGGAAAAACCATAGCCTTGACTAGATGGACCTTTGTTGACAAAGTAATGTCTCTGCTTTTCAATATGCTATCTAGGTTGCTCATAACTTTTCTTCAAAGAAAGGTATATACTGGAGTTACACACTGAAGTTTGAGAGGTGCTTTGTAAGAAAATAGGGATATGGGATATTCTTGCCTAATAGAATAGTGTGAAAAATCACACGGCTATACAATAGGATGATTCAGAAGTTATGTTATTGTTCAGTCACAGTTGTGTCTGACCCTTTGAGATTCCATGGACTGCATCACCATGGAAGCCAAGCTTCCCGGTCCTTCATCATATCCTGGAGTTTACTCAAACTCATGTCCACTGAGTCTGTGATGCTCACCAATGATCTCATCCTCTGTCATATCCTTCTCCTGCCTTCAAAATTTTGTAGTGTTAGCATCTTTTCCAATGAGTTGGCCCTTCCCATCAAGTGGCCAAAGTATTGGAGCTTCAGCTTCAGCATCAGTCCTTCCAATGAATATTCAAAGTTGATTTCCTTTAGGATTGACTGGTTTGTTCTCCTTGCAGTCCAAGGGACTCTCAAGAGTCTTGTCCAACACCACAATTCAAAAGCATCAATTCTTTGGTGCTCAGATTTCTTTATGGTCCAACTCTCACATCCAAACATGACTTCTAGAAAAACCATAAATTTGACTATATGTAACTTTGTCAGTAAAGTAATGTTTCTGCTTTTTAATAGCTTTTCTTCCAAGTCATAGCTTTTCTTCCAAGGAGGAAACATCTTTTAATTTCATGATTTCAGTCATTGTCTGTAGTGATTAGTGATTCTGGAGATAAAGAAAATAAAGTCTGTGACTATTTCCACTGTTTCCCCTACTATTTGCAATGAAGTGACGGGACCAGATGCTATGACCTTAAGTTTTTTGAATGTTGAGTTTGAAGCCAACTTTTTCACTCTCCTCTTTCACTTTCACCAAGAGGCTCTCGTTTCTCTTCCTCTTTTGCCATTAGAGAGGCGTCATCTGCATATCTGAGGTTACTGATATTTCTCCTGGCAGTCTAGATTACAGCTTGTGCTTCATCCAACTGGGCATTTTGCATGATGTACTCTGCATAGAAGTTAAATAAGCAGGGTGACAATATACAGTCTTGGTGTACTTTTCCAATTTTGAACCATTCTGTTGTTCCATGTCTGGTTCTAACTGTTGCTTCTTGACTTGGGCAATACGTTTTGCAAGAGGCAGGCAAGGTGACCTGGTATTCCCATCTCTTTCAGAATTATCCAGTTTGCTGTGACGTGGGGTTCTGTCTCTGGGTCAGGATGATCCCCTGGAAACCCACTCCAGTATTTTTGGCTGGAGAATCCCATGGGCAGAGGAGCGTGGCAGGCTAGAGTCCATAGTGTCCACAAAGAGCTGGACACAACTGAAACGACTTAGCATAAGCACAAGCCCATACAGTCAAAGGCTTTAGTGTAGTCAGTGATGCAGAAGTAGATGTTTTTCTGGAATTCTCTTGCTTTTTCTGTGATCCAATGGTGTTGGCAATTTGATCTCTGGAAGTTCTTGGTTCACATACTGTTGAAACCTAGATTGAAGGATTTTGAGCATTAGCTCAGAAGTTAGCAATACATCTCAAAGACTGAGGTATGACTTGCAATGGGCATCAAAGGAGTGGTGATATGCAGCAAGGTATGCTGCTGATGCTGCTAAGTCGCTTCAGTCGTGTCCGACTCTGTGTGACCCCATAGACGGCAGCCCACCAGGCTCCCCCATCCCTGGGATTCTCCAGGCAAGAACACTGGAGTGGGTTGCCATTTCCTTCTCCAATGCATGAAAGTGAAAAGTGAAAGGGAAGTCACTCAGTAGTGTCCAACTCTTCGCAACCCCATGGACTGTAGCCTACCAGGCTCCTCTGTCCATGGGATTTTCCAGGCAAGAGTACTGGAGTGAGGTGCCATCGCCTTCTCCAATAGCAAGGTATATAATTAGGGAAATAAGTACACATACTAATCCCTGAATGATACACTGGACCAGGCTTCAACAGTCCGCGAACTGTTAACTTCCAGATGTTCAAGCTGGATTTAGAAAAGGCAGAGGAATAAGAGATCAAATTGCCAACATCTGCTGGATCATAGAAAAAGCAAAAGAGTTCCAGAAAAATATCTAATTCTGCTTCATTGACTATGCCAAAGCCTTTGACTGTTTGGATCACAACAAAGTGCTGGAAGATTCTTCAAGAGATGGGAATACCAGATCACTTTACCTGACTCCTGAGAAATCTGTATGCAGGTCAAGAAACAACAGTTAGAACTGGACAGGAAACAACAAACTGGTTCCAAATTGGGAAAGAAGTACGTCAAGGCTGTATATTGTTACCCTACATAATTAACTTCTATGCAGAGTACATCATGAGAAACACTGGCCTGGAGGAAGCACAAGCTGGAATAAAGATTTCTGGGAGAAATATCAATAACCTCAGATATGCAGATGACACTACTTTTATGGCAGAAAGCAAAGAGAAACTAAGAAGCCTCTTGATGAAAGTGAAAGAGGAGAGTGAAAAAGTTGGCTTAAAACTCAACATTCAGAAAACTAAGATCATGGAATCCGGTTGCATCACTTCACAGCACATAGATGGGGAAACAATGGAAACAGTGAGAGAGTTTACTTTTGGAGGCTCCAAAATCACTGCAGATGGTGACTGCAGCCATGAAATTAAATGGTGCTTGCTCCTTGGAAAAAAAGCTAAGAACAACCTAGGCAGCATATTAAAAAGCAGAGACATTACTTTGGCAACAAAGGTCTGTCTAGTCAAAGCTCTGTTTTTTCTTTTAGTCATGTATGGATGTGAGAGTTGGATTATAGAGAAAGCTGAATGCTGAATAATTGATACTTTCGAACTGTGGTGTTGGAGAAGACTCTTGAGAGTCCCTTGGACTGCAAGGAGATCCAACCAGTCAATCTTAAAGGAAATCAGTCCTGAATATTCATTGGAAGGACTGAGGCTGAAGCTGAAACTCCAATAATTTGACCACCTGATGTAAGGAAATGAGTCACTGGATAAGACCCTGATGCTGGGACAGATTGAAGGCAGGAGGAGAAGGGGACTATAGAGGATGAGATGCTTGGATGGCATCACCGACTCAACGGACATGAGTTTGATTAAGTTCTGGGAGTTGGTGATGGACAGGAAGCCTGGCGTGCTGCAGTCCGTAGGGACATGACGGAGTAAACAGCCAGACACAACTTAGAGACTGAACTGAACTGAACTGTAAGCAAAGGGGAACAAAGATATGATTCAACATGAGATTTTTGGTCTGGTGACGATCAGTTAGAACATTTGACATACACCAAATGAGGGCTGTCAAGCCTACTCTGCCAGTAGCAGTGATGATACTGAGAACCATTATTTCCAAAATCTTCATTCTCTGAGGTATCATTCAGTTGACAGTGATATCTGCCTCAGATTATAAGAGGTGAATATGTAACTTGTGTTTTGTTTATCTTTCATCAATCTTATGTCAATTTAATTTTCGAGAAATAAAAATTTTGTCTATTTTCTCAACATATGTTACCTTTTAGATCAGTATAACATAAAGAACTGTCAATATTATTTTTGACCAGTTCAACATTTACTGGTTTGCACTCACCCTTCAGAAATGCACATTGTGATATCTTATCTTGAAGAAGACATGCAAATCAAATGCAGTGTCCTCAGAGTTAGAATGCCTTTTTTTAACTGCACCCTGAGTCAGCATGCACAATGAATCAGTAGTGAAGAAAAAAGTGTCGTTGAGGTGGCAGCTTAGATACCTTTGTGACTGACATGATCAAGATCATAACCCTTCCAACCCAGTGGAACATAGACAGGGTGAAAGCCAATGAAATATGTCTTCACTGGGCTGTTCTAATATTCAACAAATACATGTCATCAAGGTAATCTTTCACTGAAATTCCTTAAACAATTGGTTTAGACAATATTTTGTTGTTCATATTTATAACTAAAAAGCCATACCTGATCATGATTCTCACCTATAAAATAAACATTTAATATATGTTGAACACATTCTAGTAAGTTAGTTAAATAAGTAACCTTGAAAATTCCTTTTAAGGAAAAAAAATTCAAAGAAATGTTGATATCTCAGAACAGAGATCACATCCCCTTTGGTGTTATACTTTGATCGCTTTTGGTGTTATACTTTGTCTCCTGTGGAGGTTAATAATAATTACTAGCTTGCTATCTGTTGAAGAGAGTCTTTTCTTTTTCATTGATTTTTGAGCAGTCAGTTCTTCTTATAAATAATTTTGCATAATTGCATGAACTGCTATTGTTTTGAAATTGAATCAGCTTATAATTGCTAAAAATCTCAATTCTTTTGGCTAATAAAAGGAATTTTTCTATGATATAAGGGTATTTAACAAACTAATAAATGTGGGAAAGAGAAATGCACAAAAATCTTATTTCTTGAAAACTGTTGTTGCATTCAAAGTGTATAATTATCACTTATAGTTAATTATCATTTTGCATACATTTATCTTTTCAGAATATAGAAGCTATTATCTCTCATTAGGATGTGTTTTCTGCCTATGGCAGTGAATTAAGGGAAGATTTAAGGAAAACACACAAAAACAAAATACTTTTCAGTGTGATTCTTTTATGCTAGTAGTTCAAAGTGATTTATAAGTACTTTTGAATTAGGCTCTCACATTGCCAGTGTTAGAGCACAGATATTAGATATATTTGAATCAGGGAAACTTTGGCTTATGGAGAGTACACAACTGAGATAATATCAAAAGCTGAATACCTCTAAAACTTAAATGGAGCCTCCTAAAATAGAACATTTTTTTCAGAGGCTAGACCATACTGTTCTCTGAATGTGAAACATTTAAGAAAGGATCTGAAAAACTGCATTAACTTTCTGTTACTTGTTTGCAAGGAAAACGATTTTCTTTTGCCATCCTGCACCTTTTATTTTATATGTTCCCATGTAACAGCCACCAGACTATTTCTTCTCTTATTTTATATAAACAAGTGACAAAATAGAGCATCAAGCTATTTTTAAAAATCAATTTCTTCTGGAAGAAATTTATTTTCATTTCATACTTCAGATAACATGATCAAAAGCTTGAAGTCACCTGACTTTCTTACTATGTGAAAGTGAAAGTGAAGTCGCTCAGTCGTCTCAGACTCTTTGTGACCCCATGGACTGTAGCCCAACAGGCTCCTCCATCCCTGGGATTCTCCAGGCAAGAATACTGGAGTGGGTTGCTATTTCCTTCTCCAAGGGATCTTCCTGACCCAGGGATCGAACCCAGGTCCCCCGTATTGCAGGCAGATGCTTTAATCTCTGAGCCACCAGGGAAGCCCTTCTTACTATGTATTAAGCCCTTAAGAAAAGATAAGGGTAGATGGCTATGTGCCACTTTTTGCTTTCAGATAGATTTTTTTTTTTTAACTGTTGTGTTCAGTTTGTTACCTGGTGATTTCCTTAGTTATTCTGAAAGCTATATTTTATCTAAGATTTGTACAGATGGTAATTTAATTAATAAGCCTATTAAATTACTATATTAATTTATTTTTATTCTTTTTATTGAACAGATACTATTAATGTTACTTGATAGGAAAGGTACTTCCATAATACTTTCAATGAATTAAATTTATAATTTTGCCATTGATTGACTTTGCTAGATGTGTTTTTCTTTTTTTCCCATATTGACTCAAGTACATAAAGAATACTTGTGAAAATAATCCCCTCAATGGTTTTCAATCTCACATCACACATAGAAATACTCAGCTACCTGTGGAAAGACTCCACCTTTTGTAATACACAAAGTCCTATCTTAAATGCAGATAACTAATAAACTTGTTGAAAAAAAAAGGAGTTATTTAAATAAAACAGGTATCTCAGACCATCTCATTTCATCATTACTATGTATTCAGTTGTCTGAGTATGATACATTTAGTACCTCTTCAGCCTCATTCAATAAAAAAGATTCAAGTCACTGGACTTACAAGTCTGACTAGTTATTTTCTACTAAATTTAGTATTTTGAGGCTGGATATAATAGAAATTGGAGGTTACTTTAGTCTTCCCTGGTGGTTCAGACGGTAAAGTGTCTGCCTACAATGCAGGAGACCAGGGTTCGATCCCTGGGTCTGGAAGATCCCCTGGAGAAGGAAATGGCAACCCACTCCAGTATTCTGGCCTGGAAAATCCCATGGATGGAGGAGCCTGGTAGGCTACAGTCCATGGGGTCGCAGAGAGTCGGACATGACTGAGCGACTTCACTTTCACTTTCATTTTAGTTTCAGAAAGATAGTGAGTATATAAGCAAATATATTTTTTTAAGTAACATAAGACTACAGAAAGATTAAGGTAGACATTTTAATTTTTATCCATTACTTCTTGTATACTCCAGCATTCTCAGATGACATGATATAAAATAAATAATCAGAATCCCCCTTCAATTCCTTTCATTCAACTTCAAATACAGCTTTAACCAATTAAATAATACTGAAAACCTCCACAAAACCCTAAACTGCATCTTATGCTCAATACACATTTCTCCTCACTAGAAAGACATAAAAAGCAAGTCAAACTAAATTCCTGACCCATGAATATATGCATGCTAATTTAATTAGATTAGGAAGCAATATGGTTAAGGTAGGATACAGTCTTATTCTGATAATGTGCTAAAGTAAATAAAACAGAACATTTTAAATACTGTATGTTTTGATCAATGTTTGATTTTCTGAAGCAATTACATTGAAAAACTTAATAAGTTTTAAGTTACATTAGGTACAGGTGTAATACACCTTGAAAAAACTTCAAGTCCATCTTTTCTTTGCAAAAATAGCTGTTCTAGTGTTTAATGTTCAGAACAGGAGTACCAGGCATTTCCAAGCAACTCCTTATATTGGCTGATTTGTTTGCTGCTGAAGCAATGCACATTATGACACTTGAGTCTATGTTAAGCCCAGGAAGTCATTTTAAAATTTTTATATCTATCTGTATTTCAAAGTAAATCATATTTATATATTTCTGCTGCTATACTTTAGTTATCACAAATATTATTTGACAAAGGTTATAGGATCCACATAAGCTTCCTGAGTACTCTTATATGCCCCTCAACAGTTTATTTGAATCAGAGAATTATTATTCCATAGGTAGATGAACCATAAGATAGTTATTTTTATAGCAGATAAATTTATAACCCATAAATTTGAGTTCATCTGAAACTAGTAAGCAAACCATTCGATATCACAGTAATCCAAGTCTATGCCCTGACCAGTAAAGCTGAAGAAGCTGAAGTTGAACGGTTCTATGAAGACCTATAAGACCTTTTAGAACTAACACCCCCAAAACAAGTCTTTTTCATTATAGGGGACTGGAATGCAAAACTAGGAAGTCAGAAAAACCTGGAGTAACAGGCAAATTTGACCTTGGAGTACAGAATGAAGCAGGGCAAAGGTTAATAAAGTTCTGCCAGAACACACTGGTCATAGCAAACACCCTCTTCCAACAAAAAAAAGAAGACTATACACACGGACATCACCAGATGGCCAACACCCAAGTCAGACTGATATAGTCTTTGCAGCCAAAGATGGAGAAGCTCTATACAGTCAGCAAAAACAAGACTGGGAGCTGACTGTGGCTCAGATCATGAACTCCTTATTGCTAACTTCAGACTTAAATTGAAGAAAGTGAGGAAAACCACTAGACCATTCAGGTGTGACCTAAATCAAATCCCTTATGATTATACAGTGGAAGTGAGAAATAGATTTAAGGGACTACATATGATAGACAGAGAGCCTGATGAACCATGAATGGAGGTTCATGACATTGTACAGGGGACAGGGATCAAGATTATCCCCAAGAAAAAGAAATGCAAAAATGCAAAATGGCTGTCTGGGAAGGCCTTACAAATAGCTATGAAAAGAAGAGAAGTGAAAAGCAAAGGAGAAAGGGAAAGATATACCCATTTGAATGCAAAGTTCCAAAGACTAGCAAGGAGAGATAAGAAAGCCTTCTTCAGTGATCAATGCAAAGAAATAGAGGAAAATAATAGAATGGGAAAGACTAGAGATCTTAAAAAATTAGAGATACCAAGGAAACATTTCCTACAAAGATGGGCTCAAAAAACGGCAGAAATAGTATGGACTTAATGAAACAGAAGATATTAAGAAGAGGTAGCAAGAATACAAAGAAGAACTGGACAAAAAGATCTTCATGACCCAGATAATCATGATGGTGTGATCACTCACCTAGAGCCAGATATCCTGGAATGTGCAGTCAAGTGTGTCTTAGGAAGCATCACTACGAACAAAGCTAGTGGAGGTGATGGAATTCTAGTTGAGCTATTTCAAACCCTGAAAGACGATGCTGTGAAAGTGCTGCACTCAATATGCCAGGAAATTTGGAAAACTCACCAGTGGCCATGGGACTGGAAAAGGTCAGTTTTCATTCCAATCCCATAGAAAGGCAATGAATGCCAAAGCATGCTCCAACTACCTCACAGTTGCACTCATTCCACATTTTAGCAAGTAATGCTCACAATTCTCCAAGCTATATATGCACTGTGAACTTCCAGATGTTCAAGCTGATTTTAGAAAAGGCAGAGGAACCAGAGATCAAAGGCAGAGGAACCAGAGATCCAGCCAACATCTGCTAGATCATTGAAAAAGCAAGAGAGTTCCAGAAAAAATAATTCTATTTCTGCTTTACTGAATATTCCAAAGCCTTTGACTGTGTGGATCAGAACAAACTGTGGACAATTCTTCAAGAGACGGGAATACCACACCATCTGAACTGCCTCTTGAGAAATCTGTATGTAGGTCAAGAAGCAACAGTTGGAACTGGACATGAAACAACAGACTGGTTCCAAATAGAAAAAGGAGTATGTTAAGGCTGTATATTGTCATTGTGCTTATTTAAGTTATATGCTGAATATATCATGAGAAATGCTGGGCTGGGTCAAGCACAAGCTGGAATCAAGATT
The DNA here is from genome assembly GCF_001704415.2 of Capra hircus. NCBI lineage: Eukaryota > Metazoa > Chordata > Mammalia > Artiodactyla > Bovidae > Capra > Capra hircus. The sequence goes on from NC_030814.1 coordinate 24,736,611, forward strand.
ACTCGGAGAAATATGAATAACCTCAGATATGCAGATGACACCACCCTTATGGCAGAAAGTGAAGAGGAACTAAAAAGCCTCTTGATGAAAGTGAAAAAGGAGAGTGAAAAAGTTGGCTTAAGGCTCAACATTCAGAAAACGAAGATCATGGCATATGGCCCCATCACTTCATGGCAAATAGATGGGGAAACAGTGGAAACAGTGTTTTTAAAATAAACAGTGTTTATTTTTCTGGGCTCCAAAATCACTGCAGATGGTTACTGCAGCCATGAAATTAAAAGGGTCTTACTCCTTGGAAGGAAAGTTATGACCTACCTAGACAGCATATTATCTTTCACCTATCACAAAAATTAACTCACAATAAGTTAAAGATTAAGTGTAATACCTTAAATGATAAAACTCCTGGAAGAAAATGTAGGGGAAAAGCATATATGAATTCCCACAATGATTTTTTGGATATAATTCTTAAAGCTCAAGAAACAAAAGCAAAAATAAACAAGCGGGACTACATTAAACTAAAAATTTTCTGCAGAGCAAAATAAATGATAAAAAAAATGAAAAGTTAACCTGAAATGGGAGGAAATACTGGCAAACCACACATAAAATACAGGGTTATTTATCCACAATATATATAAGCAACTCAAGTAACTCAACAGAAAAAAACAATAACTTTTTAAAACATGCAAATGTTCTGAATAGATAATACATATAGAATATATTCAAAATTCCTACAGCTACCAATAAAAAGGTATTCAAGAACACTCATTATCAGGGAAATGCAATCAAATCTACAGTGAGATGTCACTATATACCTCTTAGTATGGCTATCATCAAAAAGACAAAAGATGATAAATATGGACAAGGAGAAAAAGGTTTCCTTGTGCACTGTTGCATTGGGAACGCAAACTAGTATAGTCACTGTGAACAGTAAGGAAGTTCCTCAAAGAAAATTAGAACTACCCCATGATCTTGCAGTTCTATTCTGTATATATACCTGAAGGAAATGAAATCATTATCCCCAAAAGATAACTGTATCTCCTACATTCATTGCAGCATTATTTACAATAGCCAAGACTTGGAAACAACCTATGCCCATTAACAAATGAATGGATAAAGAAAATGTGGTGTGTATACACAATAGAATACTTAATCCATTAAAAAAATTGGATTGCTATTTTTTTCTATTAAGTATGAGTTCCTTGTATATTTTGGATATTAGAACTTTACCAGCCACAAAATGAAGGAGATCCTGTCATCTGTAACAACATTAATGGATCTTGAGGGAAATAGGTCAGACAGAGAAAGGTAGGTAGACTCTAATAAAATCAAACTTATAGAAAGAGTGGATTGTTGGTTGCCAGAGGAAGGGGATAGATGGCCAAAGAGTAAAAGCCTCCAGTTATAAGCTAAATATGTACTGGGGATGTAATGTACATAATGATGATAGTTAACATAATGTATTATACATTTGGAAGTTCTTACAAGGGTAAATCTTCAAAGTTCTCATCACAAGGAAAAGGTTATATTAATGTTATATTATGTGTGTAAGTTTATGAATATTAACTAAAACTACTCTGATAATTATTTTACAACATATACATATATGAAATCAATATGTTGTATACCTTAAACTTATACAATGATATAACAAAAATATCTCAATAAAACTAAAAAGCTAATAATGGGATGAACATTAATTTTATAAGTTTTAACAAAACTAATTTTTCATTAAGAATTATTTCAAATAAATTAAAAAGATTTTCAGATATATTCATGTTGCACATATTTATAAATTATATTTCTTATAAATAATGCCTTCTTTGCATAACATTAATATTACATATATTTAAGCCTTTTTTTTAATGATAAAAGAGACTAATAAAACTGACCAAGAGGAGGCCTCGGTGTTCCCTTAAGCCTGACTGTATTTTAGACCGACTTCTAAGCTCTAGTCTTTAACCTTTCTTAGAACATTTACTTAAAAAAAGAAAAAAAAAAACTTGGACTTTGGTGATTATGTTGATACATGGCAAAACCAATACAGTATTGTAATTAACCTCCAATTAAAATAAATAAATTTATATTTAAAAAAAACTCGTCAGTTCTCTCTGTTTGCCCCTTTCAGATGTATTTAAATTTTTTCAGGTTCTTATAATTTTACCACCCAGGACTGTCATTCTCAAGTACTTGGGAGAAGAGACATCTCTTTGAGAAGAAATGTTAAGGTAGATACCACCCCATCTCTCTCTTTCTGTTGAAAGGAATGTGTTGGTGCTTACGTACAGTGGGCACTTAGCTCTAAGTTGTAAAATAATCTCTTATCACAGGTATATAGAAAAGTTTACTTTTCTTGAGTTAAAGCCAATCAGCAAACTCAGATGGCCCTGTACTGTAACCTTTAAAATTCCCCTGTATGTATGAGCAGACTGAGTTAAGACTGAGTCTTGGCCTCTCTTCCCTACTGCAAAAGCTTTGATTAAATTCTCCTTGCCTGTTTAACGGGTACAATTTTGCTTTTATATTTTAGAACACTACATTGCTTAATCTTTTTCCCTGACTCCATTCTTGTTACATCTAGCTATGATAAAAGACAAACTCTTCTGTTTTTAATCATCTGAAAAAAAAAAAAAAAAAAGTTCTCTCCAGCAGGAAATTCAAAGCAATTGGAAGGGTGATGGGAAAATGATCAGTTTACCAGCTGCTCTTCAAATCAGGTGATCACTCTTTGGAGACATGCTTTTATTTTAAGTTTGTGAATACCAAAAGCATCCAGTTTACTGATATTCAAATTCAGTATAAAAGTAACCTCACAACAAGTACATTTGGTAGTTTTCCATGACACTACTACTGCTACTACTATTATTAATGGCACCACTGCTGCTGCTGCTGCTAAGTCTCCTCAGTCGTGTCTGACTCTGTGCGACCCCATAGATTGCAGCCCACCAGGCTCCCCCGTCCCTGGGATTCTCCAGGCAAGAACACTGGAGTGGGTTGCCATTTCCTTCTCCAATGCATGAAAGTGAAAAGTGAAAGTGAAGTTGCTCAGTCGTGTCTGACTCTTAGCGACCCCATGGACTGCAGCCTATCAGGCTTCTCCATCCATGGGATTTTCCAGGCAAGAGTACTGGACTGGGGTGCCATTGCCTTCTCCAATAGCACCACTACTAAAATTAATATATCATCTATTACTAGTTAATGACCATTCCGTGCCATGAATTGAATATGTGTGTGTGTATATATATATATATCCAAAACACAAAATTTTAATAATATTTCAAAATCTAAAATGTCAATGATAATACAAGACATATTTTAAAGGATTTAAAGATCATTTCCTCCATATAATTATCCTAGTTTAAATTTAGCTCTTTATTTCATTAGTATGTCTAAAGGAGAGTTATATTAATTTTTTTCATTCTTTCCAAATGAATCTGTTCCCTTTAGTCTGTATAGGAAAAGTAAAATGAGCAACCACTGAAACACTTTATTACAAAACATATTTAAATAATTATCAATGGTTACATTTTTATTCCTTTTACTTTTTTAACAAAAAAAAAAGATCTGAACAGACAGATTGTCAAAAAAGATACAGGAGGCAAATAAGCATATGAAAAGTTATACATCATCAGGGAAATAAATGAAACAGCAATGAGCTACCATACATCTATTAAAATGGCCAAAACTTAGAACACTTGCAGGTCCAAATGCTGGCTATAATGTGGAGTCATAGGACCCTTTCATTTACTTCTAATGGGAACAAAAAATGGTGCAGTCCCTTTGGAAGACTATTTTGGAAGTTTCTTATAAAACTCAATATAATCTTACTTTATGATCCAGCATTCACGCTCTGGTGTTTACCAAGAGGAATTGAAAATATGTCCACACAAAAACTGCACATGTATTTATATTAGTTTCATTCATAATTGTCAAAACTCAGAAACAAGATGTCCTTCAGGGAATGAATAGATAAATAAACATCCAGATAGTGGAATATTCACTGCTACATGAAATAAGCTATCAAGTAATGAGTCATGAAAACACATGGATGAAACAAATGCATATTAGTAAACAAAAGAAGCCAAGGTGAAAATGTGACATAATATATGATTCCAATCATATGACATTCTGGAAAGTTAAAATTATAGAGACAGTAAAAAGATCAATGGTTGCCTGTCGTTTAGGGCAGTAAAACTACAGCACATTATACTCTAATGGTAAATACATACATATCATTATATATTTGTCCAAATAAATAGAATACACAATACCACAAAGGTAAACACTTTGGAATTTGGTTGATTTTTAAAAAGTAAATTATAAAACTATTTTTTTTACATATGTCCTCATCATTTTAGAAAACAAAGTAAAATAAAGTATCCAATAAAATTATGGTAATTAATGCATTTTGCATAAAATTTTACTTTCTAGTAACATTGATATTAAACTATAGATAAGAGCACAATAAAACAAAAATGGTAGACATTTAATAGTATCATTAAGGAATTATAAACCATGATGTACAAAGGGTTACATTCCTTATAATCTTGTAGTGGGCTGATTGGTGATTTCAAAAAAGATATTTTCATGTTCTAATCTCCAATGCTTGTGAATACTACCTTATATGTAGAAAGAGTATATCTTATCTGGCGAAACATGAAAATAAGTTAAGGATTTTGAGATAAAGAATTTGAGCTAATTATTCAGGTGGGCAATAAATACAATGACTAATAAAAAAAGGAATCACAGGAGATTAGACAGATGAAAGAGTACGAGGCATCATGACCACAAAGGCAGAGATTTGGAGTAATGTATGCATAAATCCTGGAATTTTGACAGCCAGCCAAAGCCAAAAGAACCTCTAAAGGGAGTATGGCTCTGCTGATATCTTGTTTTTGGACCTCTGGCCTCCAGAATTCTAGGAGAAAAAAATTAATTGTTGTTTTATACTACTGCATTTGTGATCTTTTGTTGTAACAGTCTCAGGAAATGAGACAATGCCCTACCAAATTAGCTTCTTTTTCATATAGAGTCACATGAGGAGTATGGCTTCTACTTGCCCAAACAGGAAATCTTTTTGTATTCCAAACTGAGAAGGATAATAATCAGTGTGTACATCTATTTCCTAGGTTTTTGTAACAAAGTACCTGGTGGCTCAGAGGTTAAAGCATCTGCCTGCAAGACAGGAGACCTGGGTTCAATCCCTGGGTTGGGAAGATCCCCTGGAGAAGGAAATAGCAACACACTCCAGTATTCTTGCCTAGAGAATCCCATGGAGGGAAGAGCCTGGGAGGCTACAGTCCACAGGGTTGCAAAGAGTTGGACACGACTGAGCTACTTCACTTTCACCCAAAATCACATGTTTAAAACAATAGAAAGTTATTTCTTTACAAGTTTGGAGACCAGACCAAAATCAAGAGGTGGGCATGGTCAGAGTGTCTCTGATGGTTCTATGGGAGGGATTATTTTCTGCCTATTCCTATTTTCTGGCTCATCTTGGTGAGCCTTGCTGTTTCTTGCCTCATATATGCATCACTCCAATCTGCTTCACTCTTTCCTCTGCTTGTATGTCTCCGTGTTCAAATTTATATTCCTTATAAGCACACTGGCATTATTGGATTAGGTCACACACTACTGTTATCTTCACTTAATTACATGTGTTGTTGTTGTTCTTTCATCTCTGAGTCATGTCTGATTCCTTGCGACCCCATGACTGCAGCACAGCAGACTTCCCTGTCCTTTATTATCTCCTGGAGTTTGTTCAAACTCAAGCCCATGAGTCCTCATCGAGAGGCCCTTTAGTTCCTCTTTTATTTCTGTCCTTAGGGTGGTATCGTCTGAATACATGATGTTGTTGATGTTTCTCCCAGAAATCTTGATTTCAGATTGTGTTTCAACCAGATGGATATTTCAAATGATGTATTCTGCAGAGAAGTAAAATAAGTACAGTGACAACATACAGCCTTGACCTACTTTTTTTCCTATTTGGAACCAGTCTGTTGTTTCATGTCCAGTCCTAACTGTTTCTTCTTCACCTGCATACAGGTTTTGCAGGAGGCAGGTTAGGTGGTCTGGTATTCCCATCTATTTAAGAATTTTCCACAGTGTGCTGTTATCTACACAGTCAAAGGCATTAGTGTGGTCAATGAAGCAGATGTTTTTTTCTGGAATCCCCTTGTGTTTTCTATGACCCAATGAATGTTCACAATCTGATCTCTGGTTCCTCTGCTTTTTCTAAATCCAGCTTCTACATCTGGAAGTTCTCACTTCACATACTGTTGTATGTGAAGGATTGAAGGATTTTGAGCATTAAAGGATTGAAGCCTAGATTGAAGGATTTTGAGCATCACTTTGCTAGCATGTGAAAGGATTGCAATTGTGTGGTAGTTTGAACATTCTGTGGCATTGCTCTTCTTTGGGGCTGGAATGAAAATTGACTTTTTCTGATAGTCCTGTGGCCACCGCTGAGTTTTCCAAATTTGCTGGCACTTTAACATCTTCATCTTTTAGGATTTGAAATAGCTCAGCTTGACTTGATTATCTGGGTCATGAAGATCTTTTTTGCATAGTTCTTCTGTGTATTCTTGCCACCTCATCTTAATATCTTCTGTTTCTGTTAGGTCCATACTGTTTCTGTCCTTTATTGTTCCTATCTTTGTATGAACCATTCCGTTGGTATATCTAACTTTCTTGGAGAGATCTCTAATCTTTCCCATTCTATTGTTTTCCTTTATTTCTTTGCATTGTTCACTTAAAAAGCCTTTCTTTTCTCTCCTTGATACAAAACTCAAAAAGTAGCTAAAAAATACGGGCTAAAAAAACACTCTCTTTAGTATCAACTACTAGATTATTATTGTTCAGTCGCTCAGTCATATCCAACTCTTTGCAACCCAATGGACTGCAGCATGACAGGCTTCTCTGTCCCTCACCATCTCCCGAAGTTTGCTCAAACTCATGTCCATTGAGTTGGTGATGCAATCCAACCAGATAGGGTAAAGATTATCCACCTTCTATGGTGGTACTTGTTGCATTAGTCATGTCTGAGTCTGTGATCTCATGGACTGTAGCTCACCAGGCTCCTCTGTCCATGGAACTTTCTAGGCAAGAATACTGGAGTGGCTAGCCATTTCCTACTCCAGGGGATCTTTCCGACCCAGGGATTAAACCTGAGTCATTTGTGTCTCCTACACTGGCAGGAGGATTTTTTTTTTTTCAATCACTGCACCACCTTGGAATCCCACCTTCCATGGTAGCTGTTGCTATTTTGTGCCACAGCCTCTGCTGTAGGCAATCATAATTTGTGGTACACAGTAATGGATCGTCCATTACTGTATCACTCTGAGTGATGTGACTTAGTGCACTACTTAAGCGTATTGTTGCTATAAGTGTTAACGGTCCTTTGACTTTGCCTATAATAAAATATTATGCTATCAATATAGAACTAGTTTAATATTTGTAATATTGTGACCATGTTTCTTAAGATAATGAAAATGAGAACCATAAAGATACTTATGCAAGTGTTATACAGATATTACCATACATGAAGTCTAAGTAAATCTGTTATATTTACGGAAGATCATATGCAACTGGATAGGGAAGTATAACCAAGACAGAGCATATTGCACAATATACAGGAAGGAATTGGGGACTGGCATGATGGAGAAACAAATACCAAAGTACACACAGGTACCAAAACTCACAGCTCTAGGACAACAAAGGCATGAACCTCTAAATTAAGTAAAGGGCTTTGTGTTCCATATAGACAATCATGCTCAATCACAAATAATGACAGCTGAATTATTTTGGATATACTACACAAACACATTATCCTATTTTTTTTTCCTTAATTATTCTATGAATCTGAGTTAAGAAACATTTTCTGATTTGGAAGTTAAACCTGGGGAAGAAGTGAGCATTTTGATATGAGATGGATTGGCCCATTGCAACATGTAGCTGATTCCATCAGACCTAATTATTTCCCTGTGTATCAAGTGGTATGTCAAATCAAAACAACAACAAAACCTGAGCCAGTTCTAACATATATGGTTGGAAAAATGCACTTTGATATCACCTACTCATACAAACATTTAACAAAACCACAGAAAACATAAAAGATTACTAATATCGTGTCTAAATACAAAGTAGACTTTGCCAATCAATGTGCATATTCAATAGACAGTGCAACTAAAAAAATCTAAATTTTCATTCAACTGTAGGGTTCCTAACAAAGAAAATGCAAAGTCATACTTACTAAATGTTCTCCAAACATTATAGCCTATATGCAAAAAAGGAGTGTTATTTGTGTACGTGTGATATCTAGGATATCATAATAAACATCTTTGGTTGTCTCAAAAGTTGCAGAATCACTTATTGATATATCTTGTACATTATAAAAGTGTCAAAAGATAAATTTCTAGACCTTTACCTACAAGACTACTATCATTGTGGCTGGTCATAAAGATGTTAAAATGTGCGTCTGGCATGAAATCATATTTTCAAAGCATGGGGAAAGAAGTATGACCTTCTCTAATTCAAAAATGCACTGAGAATCAGAAATGAGGAAAAATAAACTCAGTAAAAAGATATACATATATATATATATATATATGCTGTTTCTTCAAAAAATCTGATAATCTTTGAAGTGGCTATAGTCTAGGAAAGGATGAATTGATTGCACAAGGGTGTCTGATGTTAGCCTAGATCACAATAAAATGTATACACTAAAAATGACTCATTTGGGGTAATAAGACTGTTTTAGGACTCATATATACAAATATCACTAGAAAAGGGCAGGTGAGCTAAATAGAACTTTCTCAACTTCTTCATTAAGACTGTAACTTACTTAAAACCCAGTTTCATTTTCAAGAGTTCAAATTATCTCCCTTCTCAAAACAGATTTCTTTGAAAAACAGAGGTTTAGCGAATAAAAACATTCAATATGCTTTGTAGTATGTGAAAATAATGGGCATTTTAACACATGAATAGCCTATGATGAATAGACACAAAGAACATGATTAACAAACAGCTGGTCTACCAAAACAAGACTGTAGATATAATGTGTATAGACATTTTCAGTGACATGGAAAGTGATTCCCGCAAGCCTAACTTGCTGGTGCTAGTAAGTAAAATCCTACGAACTGCACTCTCAAACGATTTTGTTGAGAGATTACAACTGGAAATCTTTACACTGAACTGACATCAGAAATCAGTGTACTGTGAGGTTGATAAGAGCTGAGCTATAAATCAAAATTTTATGTTTGACTGAATTCAGGTTTACCACTACATAAGAGAATAGTGTCCTAAATACTTTAGGTGGCTTAGAGAAGTATTATTAGAAAAGGAAACAAAGAGTAAAAATAGCCTACTGTATTATAGAAAGAAATATGTCATTAAATATAGTTATATTGATTTAATTAGCCATATGGTATCAAATAATCTTTTTTCTTTGTAATAGCATGTAGTTTTTGGAGCAGCATTGAATTCACAGCAAAATTCAGGGGAAGTACAGAGATTTCCCATATACCCTTTGCCCCCAAAAATGCACAGCCTCCCACACTGATAACATCCCTCACCAGAATGGTCCATTTTTTTTTTTTTTAATCAAGGCAGAACCTAGACTAATACATCCTAATCAACCAAAGTCCATAGTTTGCATTCAGTTTCATTCTTAGTGTAGTACATTCCATGAGTTTGGACAAATATATAATGACATTTATCTATCATTATAATATCATATAAAGTATTTTCACTGCCCTAAAAATCCTCTGCCAATTCATCTTCCCTCACCAACAACTAGCAACTAGTTATCTTTTTACTGTCTCCATAGTTTTCCCTTTTCCAGAATGTCATATACTCAGAATCATATAGTATATAACCTTTCAGATTGATTTATTTTACTTAGTAATATGTATTTAACTTTCATCCATACCTTTTTATGACTTAATAACTAATTTTGTCTTAGAGCTGAATAATATGCCATTGTCTGGATATACCATAGTTTATTTATCCATTCACCTACTGAAGGGCACATCTTGGTTGCTTCCAAGTTTTAGCAATTATTAATAATGCAGCTATGAATATTCTTGCACAGGTTTTTGTATGAACATAAGTTTTCAGTTCCTTTGGTCAAATACCAGGGAGTGCAATTGCTGGATCATATGGTAAGAGTATTTTAGTTTTTCAAGAAACTGCTAACCTGTCTTCCACAGTGGCTGTACTATTTGCATTCCCAATGGCAAAGTAGTAGAATTCTAGTTGTTCTGCCTTCCACAGCATCTGGTGTTGTCAGCATTCCAGACTTTGGACATTCTACTAATGTGCAATGGTATCTCACTGTTGTTTTAGTTTGCATTTCTTCGATAATATATGATGTGAGGCACCTCTACACACACCTGTTGGTCATCTATATATCTTTTGCAGGGAGAGGAGTCAAAGTCTTGGGCCCATTTTTTAATCTGGTTTTTCATTTTCTTATGGTTGAGTTTCAAACTTTGTATATTTGGATCCCAGGAAAGCCTCAAAAACAAACAGAAAATTTCTTTGCATATTTTGGAAAGTAAGCCTTTTAGAGATGTGTCTTTTGTAAATATTTTGTCCCACCACTGGTCTTCTTAATGTCTCTTCTATATGTTTTTTTTTTTTTTTCTATCTTACACTTAGGTAACTTGAAAATATACAGTAACATAGCCTATCTAAGAAAGAGTTTCAGTTCAGTTCAGTTCAGTCACTCAGTTGTGTCCAGCTCTTTGCGACCACATGGATGGTAGCATGCCAGGCTTCCCTGTCCATCACCAACTCCTGGAGTCTACCCAAACTCATGTCCATTGAGTCGGTGATGGCATCCAACCATCTCATCCTCTTATCATCCCCCTCTCCTCCTGCCCTCAATCTTCCCAGCAAGAGTTTAGGAAGAGTTTAAAAACATTCAGGCATGGGAGGATTTGTTGACAATCATCTTTGGTGACAAACTACCTCCTGTATCCTGTGACCTAGAATTTTATCATTCCTTGGCATACAATGGGGCTTCCTTGGTGGCTCGGATGGTAAAGTATCCACCTACAATGCACGAGACCTGGGTTTAATCCTTGAGTTGGGAAGATCCCTGGGAGAAGGGAATGGCTACCCACTCCAGTGTTCTTGCCTGAGGAATTCCATGAGCAGAGGAGCCTGATGGGCTACAGTCCATGGGGTTGCAAAGAGTTGGACACAACTGAGTGTAACACAGGCATAAATGAATAAAATTGATTCATTTTTTTATTCATACATTTTCATACATGTATTTCTCTGTATACACACACATGTAACAGCAAGTTTTATATGAGGTCAAAGCTGGAAACAATTTAAATGTCCAGAATAGTAAATGAATAAGCTAATTTTGGTGTTTATATAATACTATTATGTCAAGAAAATGAGTGAACTGTATATGCAACAAAAATGAATCTCACTTATATAATGCAAAGTGAAATAAGCCAGATACAAAAAAATGTAGATTAAAAAAAGAGGTAAAATAAATTGCTATATTAGGTGACAGAAGCAAACATTTAAACATATTTCTCTAGTTTTCTCACAGATATCACTAGTATAATCAGTCCTACTATTAGTTACTACTAATTGTCTCTGTTCACCGGTCCTATTATTGATGTGTTTAAATAACAGCATTTATTTAACAGGAAACTAAATATATAAGTTAATATATAATATTAAACTCACATTTTTATATTAAAGCATGAATATAGGCATAATTACTTAATATATTACATTGCCCTCCCCTTTTTTTCTCTGGTATGTCTATGTCTGAACTGGGTCACTAAAAGTTGATTATCATAGCTTACAAAAAGTACCTAATAGAACAAACCAGGATCTATGGATTTCAATCAGAGCTCCCTGGAGAATTTTGCATAAGTGCTAAACTTTTTATACTATAAAGCAGATGTTTTATAACTGAAATTTTTCCTACTATGTGAGGAGAACAATCTCACATATCTGCTGTATGATTATAGCCCAGAACACATCCTAAACAGGAAGGAAGGACCTGGGGAGCTTCTCTTTCTCCTTCCAACTTCTTTCTGTCACTTGATTGCTTATATCCTTGAAATTAGTAGAAAATCCTAAAAATGCTAAAGATCTGTAAATTTGTACAGGTTTTAAAATGCAATCTTAAATGTCAACTCATTTATTACATGTTAACTTACATGAAGTATATAAGTAGATATATATTATTTTATATATGCATGCAAATGTATTCATATATATTTATGTATATACAAGAAAGTTATGATTATTTTCTTACATAGTATACTATTCTATACACACCAAATAATGAGTAATACAAGGATTATTTAGATCAACAGTAAATTGAAGGTGTGTAAAAATCACATATAGCTAGTCTTATAAGTAGGAAGCGTAAGTTTGTGAATAGGATTATGAAATTACAGAGTGAAGAATATTTAACAACTGATAATTTTTCAGATACACATTGTAGTATGAAGCAAATATCAATGCAAGATAATGACAGGTAAGACAATATGATTATGCTGATAAAAGATCTCTCAAATTTATATTCTTTCTCTCTTTATCTGAACAAAGATGCACTCAGTTTTGAGGTTAGAAGCATAATAAAAGTAAAATCTATAAATACCATTTTTCTTCGTATAGGGTAAATTCCATACAATGGCTTTTGCATCTGACCTTGTAGAAATTAAATTCTGAATCTGCCACTGTACTTTGTATGCTAATGTTTTAAATAGTGAGCCTCAGTGACCATTAAATTTAAGACTGAAAAAATAATATTGACTCTTTGCAACCCCATGTAGTGTAGCCTGCCAGGCTTCTTTGCCCATGGGATTTTCTAGGCATGAATAGTACAGTGAGTTGCCATTTCCTTCTCCAGGGTATCTTCCCAACCCAGGGATCAAACCTGGTCTCTCACACTGCAGGCAAACTTCTTACCATCTGAGCCACCAGGACAGCCACATAAATTTGATACAATCTTTAAAATACACACTGAAAAGAACTTAGAAGAGACACTGAAACACAGTAAGAAGCTTTTCTTTTTATTTATATTTTTGTTAATTAAACGAATAAAACAAAAAACTTGGGGCTTCCCTGGTGGCTCAGATGGGAAAGAATCTGTCTTCAATGCAGGAAACCTGGGTTTGACGCCTGGGTTGGGAAGATCCCCTGCAGAAGGGAATGGAACCCACTTCAGTATTCTTGCCTGGAGAATTCCATGGATAGAGGAGCCTGGGAGTCTACAGACCATGGAATTGCAAAGAGTCGGACATGACTGAGTGACTGAACCGAACTGAGTACTAATGTCTTAGAAGTAGCTATGGCATAATTTGAAGAAATCCTTTTAGGGTAGTGCTATAAGAAGTGGTTGACTGAAAAATAATTTCATGTTAAATACAAAAATAAAAAATCATATGTGGGATAAATATTAAGAAAGTTAAAACACAAAAATATTATTTTAAAGCAACGGAGAAGTGGTTAACGAGAAAGGCAACAAATGTGTAGAATTTTTAGGTTACAAGACAATTTATATTTAGAACATAGCACATTATTATTAGGCTCATTAAGGGATTAAAAGATTAAAAGAAGCACATTAAGAACAATTTCCCCACAACTTGAAAGATGCTCAGATTCAGAGTATCTAACTCTTAAAAGACAAAATTTATTAAAGAAAATAGTAAATGAGAATATGAATATGTGTTTTATGTTTTCACAAAGTTATGATTATATTTTAATCTCTTTGTTAGTAATTACATTTTAAATGCATTAATTATATATAAAAATCAAATTCAGTATTCCATGCAATTTGTGCCACTTACTAAAATCACTACAAAAATAGGAAAAAGATAATGACAAATAAGGCATAAAATTTTATTATAATTTTACTTTTAAGTTTCTACCATTCTATGCCTGCTTTCCTTACTGTGAAATTACAAACACATAGTTTGTGTTAAAGATGTATTTATGTTACTATTCTTTATCTCAAATGAAAAACATTGATAGTGATACAAATTTTATACTGCTCATATTTACTTTTTAAATACATATCGATAATTACTAAAATTAAAACTGGAGAAATATCCTAACCCTGTTCTTCTCCTTGTCCATGGAATTCTCCAGGCATGAATACTAGAGTGGGTAGCCATTCCCTTCTCCAGGGTATCTTCCCGACCCAGTGATCGAACCCAGGTCTCTTACATGGCACACAGGTTCTTTACTGTCTGAGTCACTAGAGAAGACCCCTTTAGTATAAACGACTACTAGTTATGAGACAATATGGAAATTAAGGATGCCAAACCTCTTTACTTCATAGACTTTATTAAAAACTAGGTCAATAAATAGAATACTTAAAGAAATACTCATGTATATATAAAGCCACTTATGAAATGAGAAAGTGACTATAATTCTTTCATAGTAATTAATTGCAAAGGGAATATTGCATAAGTAAACAAGCAGAATTAATTGGATAAAGCTGGGAAATCTTCACAGAAAAGGATTTTGGTTAGATCTTAACCAAAGTTTTTTTTTTTTTTTTTTTAATCTGTTTTGTATATGTACACATCAGGAGACTTTAGAAGGTATGTACCTACACCTATAATAGAAAAATCTACTCTATCTCTTCAGTATCTCTTAACAATATCATAGAGCATTTGTCACAGAACTGTTTTTCTATATTACATTGATGCTTTTTGTTTGTTTCCCTCTTACGTGGCTGTAAAAATTGAGGTTATGGGGTCTTCATAAATAGGTGCATATTAGCTGAACTAAAGCAATTCATTAAGTAGACTGGAGAGGCCATTTTTACTAACAAAACAAAATAGGTTTAGTTTGAAATCATTTCAAAATAAGAAACCAAATGAAGCCAAATACTTCAATGATGTATGTGTAGAGAATTTGACATACTCATTAAAGATAATGTTGCCCGTTTTGAGTTCAATGGATAATTATTAAAACAAAAAATTGCTTTTCCCATGAAGCACAAATTGTTTTCCAAATGGAAAAAATCTACTGAAAATGGAACTGATATTCCAAAATGACCTTCTATGATAATCAAATACTTTTACCTGCTTAAATAGCTTGCATTTGGAATGGAGAATGACAATAAATTCCTTTAACTTTTTTCACTCAATATAAACAGAAGAAGCTTGTCCAAAATAGAAATAGTAAATATAAAAACAAAAACAGTAATCTTAGACAAATCTATAATCTGTCTCAATATATTATTTTATAGGAGCCTTGGTATTTGCAGTATGCTGCATTTGCTGAGCAGTAATTTAAGTCTCAAAAGGAACAAAAGTACTTTCCATATTTAAATGAATCTCTTCAGGGACTGCTCTAATCACCATAAAAATAGCTGTTGCATTTCACCCCAGGTAGTTACAAATGAAAGCGCAAGATAATTTTAAAAAGTAGCTAAAAGATGGTAGCTACAGAGAAACACTATACTTAATAGTTGCTGCACAGTGAAGTTAAGTAGGCAAAACATAACCATCTGACAATTAGGTAATTGACCAAGGCTCTACAATGGAACTTCCTGTACTTCTTCATTAGTTGTAAAATATGCTACATTTTGTGTGCTCAGTAGATTAGACTTTTTGACTTCAGATAAAGATTTCTGCTTTACTTAGCTCCTTGCTGCTGCTGCTGCTAAGTCGCTTCAGTCGTGTGCAACTCTGTGCGACCCCAAAGACGGCAGCCCACTAAGCTCCTCTGTTCCTGGGATTCTCCAGGCAAGAATACTGGAGTAGGTTGCCATTTCACAGATAAAACAGAATAGCAAATAAAAAGCTAATAGCTCACTATATTGTAGAGATGAAAATAATGCATATTTCACAAACAAGTAAGTTATGATCTATGTCATGTTATGGAAGCCAGTTACATGATAACAGTTATTATTTACTTATTCATCTATCCATTCATTGTTTTGACAGATAATATTAGTTGCCACTTATACATCCAAGGAAGGTAGGGTTAAAGGGGCATGCCATGGTAAAAGCTGATGTGGTCACACTCTGGTTTTAACAATATTCGTTTATAAAGAAATTATAGGATGCATCCTAGACTGTAGGAAATTTGATACAAGCATCTGAGGTTTAGGACAGAAATGGACATGATGATGTGAGGCTGCCAGATTTTATTCCAATCTGTGTTGTGTTCCTAACACTGTTTCCCAGGAAAAGTTTGTTTCATCAGAAAGATACACATCTACCTACTGTGAGGTATTACTACTGCTACTGCTACTGCTAAGTCGCTTCAGTGGTGTCCGACTCTGTGCGACCCCATGGACGGCAGCCTGCCAGGCTCCCCTGTCCCTGGGATTCTCCAGGCAAGAACACTGGAGTGGGTTGCCATTTCCTTCTCCGGGTATTACTACTACGAGGAAACAAACTTCTAACTTCATGAATGGTAATTTGTTTCATTAGATGTTTAACATAAATGCATTAATATGAAAGACCTGGGATTAGTACCTGCTGTGGAGTAAGGCATCCTTAGGAGAACTCAGAGCAATGTAAGTGAGGGCACAAATAACAGACAAGCAACTCACAGACAGTACTAGAAAGCCTAGATTTCTCTCCCTGATAAATTCACTTCTAAGGAAAGTATAGAGAAGTAAAAATTGGGTAGTAGCATTGTGCTCTTCTTTGAGTTATTAGCTGAAAGAGACACATGGAGATTAAAAAAAAAAATTTAAAAACCCTGCAAACATTTGGCTCAGTTGCTCTCTCATGAAAAATCATGCCTACAAATTTAGGTCATAAGTAGATTATTTTTTAAGACCCCAAAGATGAGGATTTCTTGAGGATTCTTCATTCTTTCCAAATTGTTACTGTCTTCATATCTTGCTGGACTTGGGTCTTTCAGACCCAGGCTCTCTAGGTCTTTCAGTTTTTATATATTGATAATATTTGGAATCTTACATATATGCCACTTACCTGAAAATTATAGAAGGGAGCATTCATATCTGCCCTGGCCCACAGAATGCTGATGGAAATGTAAGTATTATTTAGCCAAAAAGTTCCTTTAGGTTTTTCCATAACATCCTTTTTTTAAATCATTATTCTATAGTTTTTATTTTATTTTACTTTACAATACTGTATTGGTTTTGCCATACATCAACATGAATCCGCCACAGATGTACATGAGTTCCCAATCCTGAACTCTCCTCCCACCTCCCTCCCCACACCATCTCTCTGGGTTATCCCAGTGTGCCAGCCCCAAGCATCCTGTATCCTGCATTGAACCTAGACTGGCGATTCGTTTCTTACATGATATTATACATGTTTCAATGCCATTCTCCCAAATCATCCCACCCTCTCCCTCTCCCACACAGTCCAAAAGTCTGACAGAAAAACTTTGAGGAATGTTTTGGCCAGCTCAATACATTCACCTCTACATTATTAATCAGTACTGAGTCTCCCTGTTCATCAGAATTCATGGGGTCTCCAAGAGAAAGTGGCACCGGATATTCTTAAATTCAATATATATGAATTGTTCTCATCCCACAGTACCAGTAGGAAAGAGAAAAGAGTTAATAAGCATCTTCACTGATTTAAGATATAATCTGGTCTCCTCTCTTATTCTGTGAGTGTTTTTCCATCTACTCTGTAAGTAACAAGAGAATGGTAGCTTGATTAACAAACTGAATATATTTATTTCTTGATTATTTATCCTCACATGCTTTTCTTTCTCTTCCTTCCTCCGTTCTTCTTTTCTGACCCTTAATACACTTTATATTTCTGAGCAAGTTGGGCATACACGTAGAAAATCCACACAGATTGTTTTGTCTCATAAAGGAAGTAACAGCAGCCAGAGAGGATATAAGGAGAACAAATGAGTAATGAATGAGGTATTACAAAGGGAATTTCTCCCTTGTCTTATAAATCTTAGTCCCCTGCCCCAAGAAAAATGTTCCTGTTGAAATGACTGCATCTTATAAAATAAAGATAAAATCTTATTAAAATCAACAATAACAACAAAATGAAAAGAAAACTTTCTTGAAATGGTTGCCAAGTGAATCTCAGGTGAGAAATATACTTTGTATCACATAATTTGTTACTGAGACAAACAAAAGACATAATGGTTACAAGTAAAATGGAAGAAAAAAATACTATCTAGTTTTGAATGTAATTTAACTTCCTAAGACATATTCAGATTGAAATACTAGACTCTTATACTGTACTGCTGTTCTTCAGCTTCCAATATCTTTAAAAGTAAAATTTCAAACCTATAATGGTTTGCTTATTGTTGTTTTTGCTTCCACCGTTGTTATGCTGCTTATTGCCTTTATTTGACTAGGGTAATAGGCCTTCTTAGACTCTCAGATTCTTAAGAGCTTTACTTAAAACTCTCTTTTACTCAAACTATACCCAGAGGATGATATTTATCCCTTCAGTGCCTAACTACTCTTACAGAGAAGATGAAAACACAAGTTGATTATAAAATCCCATGGTGAAGTAAAAGGTTCTATAGAAGTACATTTCAAGAGAAACCTCATAAAATGTTTGAAATAGGGGCTATATATTTTAGTTTCTGCATGGTATCTATATAACATTTCCTCATGACTATCCTATATTTTTGAGCAAATTTATTTTATACTTGAAAAAATGTAATATAAATATCATTAACTTACAAATTGGAACCAAAACTTGAAGTATTACAATATGTCACACTTTTCCTGTTAAAATAACTGTGTTTCCTTTTTAAAGGAGAAATAAATGCTTTAAAAGTTCAATAAGAATTTAAATTCGATATGGCGGTCTTAAAAATTATATTTAGAGAGTTGTTTCCTCCTGAAAAATTCCACTGAAATTACAGTAATATATAAAAACATAGAAAGGAAGAATAAATCCAGAAGAACACAGAGAAAATTATAAAAACCACTCTGTCTTATTCTGTTCAGGCTGCTATATAAAAATACCATAGACTGGGTGGCTTATAAATAGTAAATATCTATTCCTCACAGTTCTGAAAGCTGGATGGCACAAGATCATGGCATTGGCAGACGTTGTGTCTAGTGAGGGTCCAATGCTTAGGAGGGCTGACTTTTCACTAAAATCTCACATATTGAAAGGATACTAATCTTTTATAAGGACACTAATCACATTTGTGAGGGCCCAGCCCACACGACCTAATAACTTCCAAAGACCTCATTTCCTAATACTATCATTTAAGGGTTGAGTTTCAACATATGAATTCTTGGGAGACACAAACATTCAGACTATAGCTGAAAACATTTCCCCACCACAAAAAAAAAAAAAAAAAAATCTAGATACTTTAAGGTAGATGGAATTGAGGAAAGAAAGAAACCAAACTAAAGAAAATTCACCCACAGAAAAATCTCCAATAGGTATAAAACACATTCTGCTCAATGAACTCAACTATATTAAGAATTAGCAGGTACAAAGGACTGTAACTAGTGGACTGTGATTTTTTTTTTTTCATTAAAACTAAAGTGGGATTCCTTCAGAAAAGCGAAGATACACTAGGGAGTAGAGGAGGGCTCTAAGAATACAGATCAGTGCTTCAGAATAAATCTCATCTTAACTTGGCTATGGAGAAGGTAACAGCTTATTGCATCCATTCCATTTTCACACCTAAGTAAAACCTTTTCAAAAATATGTGTAGAGGGATTCCATGCAGGTCTTATGGACTTACCAGGTGGCTCAGTAATAAAGAATCTACCTGCCAATGCAGGAGGTACAGGAGACGAGAATTCGATCCTTGGGTCAGGAAGATGCTCTGGAGGAGGAACTGGCAATTCACTCTAGTATTCTTGACTGGAAAATCCCAAGGACAGAGAAGCCTGGTGGGCTGCAGTCCATGGGGTCACAAAGAGTTGGATGTGACTGAGCGTGAAAACACACATGCAAGTCTTACATTCCAAGGGGAAGACTGTTGGGGAAATATACTAGAAGATGGTTAGTCACTTTCATTAACTATCCTAAGCTTAATTCATAAAGAGAGGTGGACATTTTAAAATGAACAGCGGAGAAAAATAAAACAATAAGGTAGAAGGTATAAAATGAACAAACAGAACAGATAACAGCAGAGGAAGAAGAAATAATTTTGGAAATATAATATTTAAAATTCTTATAAATATTCTTAGATTAGAGAAGATTGTATATCCTTAAAGCAACAGCAGGTTTTTATTCAAAGGCAGAAAAAAATAATCAGAGAAAGAATTTCTGAAAATTAAAAGTATGATAATCCAACCAGTCCATTCTAAAGGAGATCAGCCCTGTGTGTTCTTTGGAAGGACTGATGCTAAAGCTGAAACTCCAATACTTTAGCCACTTCATGTGAAGAGTTGACTCATTGGAAAAGACTCTGATGCTGGGAGGGATTGGGGGCAGGAGGAGAAGGGGACGACAGAGGATGAGATGGCTGGATGGCATCACGGACTCGATGGACGTGAGTCTGAGTGAACTCTGGGAGTTGGTGATGGACAGGGAGGCCTGGCGTGTTGCAATTCATGGGGTCACAAAGAGTAGGACATGACTGAGCGACTGAACTGAACTGAACTGAATAAAACATTTGGCTTTCACTCTGGAGTCAAAAGTCAAAGTCGCTCGGTAGTGTCTGATTGTTTTTGATCCCATGGACTGTATGGTTCATGGAATTCTCTAGACCAGAATACTGGAGTTGGTAGCTTTTCCCTTCTCCAGGGGATCTGGAGACCAGGGATCAAACCCAGGTCTCCCACATTATAGGCAGATTCTTTGCCAGCTGAGCCACAAGGGAAGCCCAGGCTAAAAGGAGTGTCACTCTCATCCTTATAATGTAGAAGGCCCAGATTAACTTTAAAATTCATGACTTCTTTTCAAACCCACTGGAAAGCTGAGGTCACAGAGTGAAGAACTGGCCTCAAATCTAAGGAAAGATGAGTATTTGTGGGGAGAGAGGAGATGAAATCACATACATGCCCAAGGAATATAAACCAGACATCTGAAATATTTTAGCCAGAATAGCTGATAGGTACCACTTAAGTCAACTCCAGGGTGTTGGGCAGTGTAAAGTCCTTGGAGCATCACAAAATTGGGGTAATCCCCATTCTTTTGTAGGTTCTTTCTGAACAAAACCTATTAGATATTCACAGAAAATATCAGGAAGACCACTAAGCAAGTATCTAATATGATACAGACCTGGGAGAGAGAAACTGCATGTATGTAGGCAGGATAGAAGATTCTACTCAGAACTTTTCACCCCTACCTCTCCTATATTTTCTCTATATAATTTGTGAAGAGAAGAGCAACAAACACTGTCACCCTTAGATTTAAAACTCATTGTAACTGAGTAACAGAAAGGGAATAGGTAAAAAATGTTCCTGGATAAGTGGCTCTATGACCGTGGGGGAGGCAAGAAAAAAAGAGAGTGCAACACCCCTGAGACACAGGGACCTGGAGCTTGCCTAAAAAGGAGGTTTAATTAAAACAACAAAGAATGCTCACTCTTCACAGTCCCTCCGACCATCAAGTTACCAAGTGCTGAATGAGAAGTAAAGTGAAAACTGTTGGAGAGGAATAAGAGAAGAATACAAAAAGACTCTCTGAGACACAGATGAAACAGGAAACTTAAAACTCAGAGTCAAGCAGGCAGTGCTTTGCAAAACCCAATCCTAAATACAAGTTATTACTACAGAAATTTAAAGAGTATGGTGCCCTGAGAATAAACATAGCTGCAACAAATTTCAAACTCCCAAACCAGTAAGACAATCATTGCAAGACCGAATAAAAACCAAGAAACAAAAATATGCTGTCCATAAGAATCCCATTTCAAATATACTAGAAAAGGAAAAGAGAAATATGTACCAAGTAAACAGTAGTCAAATAAATGCTTTTTTATAAAGCAACATCTTTAAAGATGATAACTATACAAATATCAGACAAAGTAGCTTTCAGTTCAAAGAAAATTACACACACAAAGAAAATCACAGGTACAGAAAGACACTGTATAATGATGAAGTGGTCAATTTTCCAAAACATATAGTAATTTCAAATTTGAATGTATCTAAATATGAAGCTTCAAAAAAAAGGTAAAAGTGAAAAAAGAAATAGAAAAGGTAAAACTATAGTTAAAGAGTTCAAAACTCTTTTCTATTGATAATTAATTGATAAGACAGTTGCAGAGAAACTTCACTCAACAAAAGCAGAATAAGCTTTCTTTTCAAGTATATAGGAAACATTCTTCAATACTGATCTTATTCTGTATCATAAAACAGCTCAACAAATTGATAAGAATGAAAACCAAATGAAGTATGTAGCTGGACAGAAAAAAAAAGTCAGTAAAAGCAAGAAATATGGAAAATCCATATTTTGAATTTAATTTTGAAATTAATTATAAATAACTTATAGTCAAAACATTCAAGAGAAAAAATATTTTGAACTGAATTAAAAAAAATGTAACACCAAAAAATTTAAGATGCATTAATATCAGTACATAGAGTAAAACTTATAGCATTAAATGTATTAGATAAGAAGAAACACCTCCAAATGAGTTATCTTAGTTTTAACCATAAGAAACTTAAGAGAAGTGAGCTAAACCAAACTGAGATATAAGGAAGGTGAGATAGAGAAGACAGTGATGATGAATAACATAAAAAGAGTAGAAAAGCAATTTCAAAACTAGGTTTTGAATGTTTTAATAGAATTCATAAATGTTTTCAATTTCTGACAAAAAACTCAAAAAACAAAATAAATAAACACCAGAGAAGATACAAATTACTGAAACAATGAAAGAGAAGAAAAGATATTATTTAACATGTGTTTAAAGTAGTATACTAGGAACAATTTTATGCTCATACATTTAACACTTTACATGACATTGTCATAATTCTTTGAAAAATACAAATCATGAAATCTCACTCAAGAAGAAATAGATAATCTGTGTGTCTTTTTAAGATATATTTCTTTTGAAGAAACTGAAACTTATTCAAAACACTTTGAGTAAAGAAAACCCCAATCCCAAATAATTTATTGATTATTTCTAGTAAACATTCACTTTTTATACTCTCTGCTAGAAAATAGGGTAGGGGTAACTATTTTCCAATTATTTTTATGAGCTTTGTACTGCCCTAATACCCCTACTATACAAAGATATTACAAGGAAAAAATTAAACAAATAATCCTCATGAGCATAAACTCAAATGTCCTCCACAAAAGACATCTATATAACAATCAACGTGATTCATATTAACAGACTTAACAAGCTCAAGATCCTAAGAATACATGCAGAGAAAGTATTTGAAACAATGACAAGTTTATCAGTTTATGATAAACTCTCAGTAAATTTGGAATAAAAGGAGATTCCTTTACCTGACAAGGGTATCTAAAATAAGCACTGCTAACATCATACTTAATAGTGAAGGCCTGTATGCTCATTGGTAAAATCAGCATCTAGGGAAGAGCAATCACTCTTCTAATAGTCAACATTGTGCTGGATATGTTAGCCAATATATTGATAAAGTGAAATAAATTAATAGAAAAATAGAGATAACCATTTTCTATTCACAGATGAAAATAATTTTCTATGTGGAAAATCTGAAAAACTCAGAAATTTTTCTAGAATTAATTTTATCAAGTCTCAGTATATAAAGTCAACATAAAAACACCAATTTTATTCCTACCCACTAGCAATGAACAATTGGAATTAAAAAAAAATAAATTTTGTTTACTACAGCACTAAATAAAATTGAAATATTAAGTAAATACCTAACAAAAATATGTTCAGAATCTGAATGTTTAAAACTATAAAGCACAAAATGATTAAGCAACAAGTAACTGAAGAGAAATACCATTTTCTGAGACTGGAAGCCTCAATATTGTTAGACAAAATTATTCCCAACTCGATCTGAAGATTCTGTGCAATTCTAAATCTAATTAAAGTTTCTGTGCAATTCTAATTAAAGGTTCAGCAAGATTTTTGTAGATATCTGAAGGCTGATTGTAAAACAATTCAATGAAACGACTTGACACAAAATGACTTTAAAACTGAAGAACAAATTTGGAAGATTTACATATTTCAATTTAAGTGTTTATTATAAGCTACACTAATCAACTTACTCTCTCCTATTGAAAAGAAGATAGATTGGTGGAATAGAATTGGAACTAAAATATAGATTTCCCCAAATTTAGTCAACAGAATATTTCTAAACAAAGTTATAAAGAAATCAAGATGCCTCTCCTTCTCCACTTTTTCCTCTTCCATTTTTCTTCCACCCCATCAATCCTCTCTCTCCAACAAATCATAGTATATATACCTGACTCCCGGTTCAGCGGCTCAAGCGGCTCGACTGTCTACCAGCATCTGCAGCTTCATCCTGGGCTCACCAGTCCCCAAATATTATTTATGCCACAGTTGATCATAGTCAGATGCTCCAGCGGGAGGCCCCAGACAACAACTGATAGGTTTTGGGGGAGTCTCAGAGACAGGAGTATCTTGGGACATTAGAGCCGGTACACCCAATCTCCACCCGCCTTTTCATGCCTTGGTGGTAGCTGAATGCCTCCTTGCTGGGCTCTGTGGCCAGCTTGGCGAAGAGCTCCTTCACGACACATTGAGATGGCCTGGGGTGAGGTGGTGGTCGGCCACACCTTCCTCTGTCTAGAGGAACTCACTAGGTGTGAGGCGTCCAGGCTGTGGTTCAGGTAAACACTGTCTGCGGTGAGGTGCATAGCTCCGCTGGCTTCCTCAGGGCGAGTGTGCAGAGTGCAGGGACTGAAGGACGTGGTGCGCATGTGCGCACAGCGGATTTTTTTTTTTTTTTTTTCCACCTGCCACTTTCCGGCTCTGGCAGTCCAGGTTGTTCCCCAGTGAGCGGCCCACCGCAGACCCGAGACCAGGCCCGCTTGACCCGTTGGAGGTAGTTCACTGGTAACTGCAGGGCCTTGACTGGATATCCCAGGCAGAAGGTGTCATGCTGGTCCTGTGCTGGATGCTGCTGGGGCTGAAAGAGGAAATTAACAACAAAAGTTCCAGAAGGAGCGCTTGAAGGTAAGGCATATCTGCAACCCTCTGAACCTCAACGCCAAAAAAATCAGCTGGTGCTGGGTGCAGGCCCTGAGCAGGACCAGCAGGAGTCCGCTTTTGTGGAGGATACTGGGGGCGGAGGAGTTGTAGGGCTTAACAGGCGGTCTTGCTCGGAACCACTGGAAGTCATCTCTGGGCCCAGTTCCACATCTTGCTTGGAGACGCTGGTGCTGAAGACGCTGCCTTTTCTCACCCAGCGGGCCTTCAGGGGCACTTCAGTCAGCAGCTTCCTGCTCCTAAGTGCACTTCTCTCCTCCTTGTTAGCCCTCCGCAGGCCAGGTGGGGCTGTGGTATCCACTGCTCGGAAGGCCCGGGGCTTATTGGGCTCACCTGTGTCCACTCAGAGCCACTTGCTTGAAAAGGCCTGGCGGATTTCGTTCCGTCGCTAGGTAGTCACAGGAGCTGCCTCAGGCCAAGCCTTGGGGAGGGAAGGGCAAGACACAACACCGAGGGCTCCTGGCTGCTCTCCGCCGGCTTCGTCCTTGTCCTCTGCGGTACACTCCCACCATCTGACTGGACTGTTATAAGAAATATTATGTGTTGTGCTGTTGCCAATGAAGATGGCGGACATTTTTAGGCCCCCACGAACAGAATGTTACAGACAGCTGTTTTCATAATATTGGTCGTCTGCCTGACAAAATGGCTGCTGTTCTTGTTTTGAAAGTTAAGCATCTGCTCGTCCACCTGCTTCATGGACATGTAGTTTCTGAAAACGATGGCCACAGTCAGATAGCAACCACGGCAGAGGTCACAGGTGACATCATATGCTTGGTGTCTGCCATCGGCTGGGTGAGTTCCAACATTGTCAGGGCCAGGTACTGCTGGCTGCCCTGGCTGCTTAGCAGAGCAAAACAGGCATGAAGAAGTGCACGTCGGGAAAGGGGACCATGTTCATGCTGACTTAAGTAGGTGAGCATTGAGTTGTTCAAGGAAGGCCAGGCGGGTAATGCCCCCACTTATGTTGGGCAATGCCAGATGGTTCAGGTCACTGTAGGTGGGCCAGGTCAGCTTTATGGTTCTGAATCAGATGTAATGGAGATAATCATTATCAACGCAATAAGTCTCATTTGTGTTTTCTACTGGCTGGTGGACTGAGTATGTGGTGGTGTAGGGCTCCACTCTCCTGTCCAACACCTCAAGCAAGGGTGCCGTGCGAAAAATATTCATGTTCCTATCTAGGTAGTCCTGGATCTTGCTGGTGAGGAGAATACCATCCCAGATCCATCCAGCCCCTCCACGGCAGGGAGTGAGTTATCTGGAAGCCGTACAGGCAGTGACAGCTCTCAGCCTCCTTCTTTAGGACATTTTAATAATGCAAAACTATTTGTAGCTCTAAGTGAAAAATTTTAAACTATAATGTATACAAAAATGTTCTTTTTAGAAAAAAATTTTAGGATAAAATTTACCTATGTTTTAGGCAAAGAGATATTAGATCAAACAGCAAAAGTATAATCTATTAAAGAAAATAAAAGATGAACTGAACTTTTTATAAAGATTAATTGAAATTTTTAAAATTAAAATCACTTTTCTGCCAATGATACCATTAAGTGAATTGAGAGAGATACAGTCAAAGAAAATATTTACAAATAAAATTTCCATCTCAGGACTTGCTTTCAAAGCATAAAAACAAGTCTAAATCTCAAAACTCAAGAAAACCAACAAAATATGCTAGAAAGAGCTGAAGATAGGTATCACTAGAGGTTATCACCAGAGAAGATGGAATTGTGGCAAATAAGCATATTATAAGAAACTCAACATTATTAATCATTAGGGAGTTGCAAATTGAAACTTCAGTAAGGTAAATTATACAGCTATCAAAATCCCAAAACAAACAAAGTAACAATAACAGTACTGGTAATACTAAGTTATATCAATAATGCAATGCACTAGAAGTTTCATATATTTCTATTAGAAATATAAAACTATACAGCCACATTAGAAAGCATTTGGCAGTATTTTATAAAATCAAATGTAATTCTGCTGGCTATATGAACCAACAGTATTACTCCAAGAGAAATGAAAGTGTATGTTCACACACACACTGAATATTTATAACAGCTTTATTCACAGTCACCAAATATTGAAAACAAAACAAATATTTTCTAACCAGTGAATGGATGAACAAACTTTTGAATATCCTTGGAAATAGATGATTCCAAAATCTCTAATATAACTGGCTAAGTAAATGCAGTTAGATACTAGATACTATACTTTCCACGATTCCATCAATCTATGCTTTTTGAAGCAATAGAAGCAATAATAAGTACACCTAATGTCCAGATTTTGGTTTCTAAATATTATACTGTAAGGATGGAAAATTAGATCAATTGAATCAGTTGGTGCCATGCATTGGGTTTTGAGAGGCAGAGGCTGAATATAAAGAGCCTGTTTTGGGGATTTGTGAAACTGTAGTGATGAATTACCTGTTCTGTGAATTTGTCAAAACCTGTGGGACCATACACGACTGACTGATTTTTATATATAATTTTAAATTAAAAAACCAGGATGGTGAGATAGATGGAGTGTAACAATAACAACTATGATTGAAATTTAAAAAAAAATAATACTGAAGGGGATGAAAGAAAAGAGAACCTGATCTTTAAGAATTTTGGAAAGTAGTGTTTTGATTGGATATTATAAGGGTGAATGTATAAAGAAATGTCTCTAAACACTCTGGTAAATGTGTTTCTCCTTTGGATATGTCTTAACAAATCTAAAGCTACTTTATTGTTATAAGAGAGTTAAACAAATAAGTAAATTCTTTGTACACAATGAGAGCTAGATTTTGACTTTTGTGGGGGAAAGTTTATAAATAACTAAATGGGGAAAATTAGAATAAGCCCTGTGGGGCTGGATTGGAGTATCAGCATGGACATATAGATGATAAGTGACAGACATGTAGATGACAGATTACAAACAAACATGCATACGTAATTATAGATGTGTATGTATACAAGAATTGGTAAATACATATGCTTAGATCTTTCACTAAGAGGAAGTAGAAGCAGTAACAATAAATACACCTCATGTCCAGATCTTGGTTTCTAAATATTTTTCAATAGAAAAACTCAGGGGTCCTTCATGAAAATATTGATTTTAGGGCTGTGGGAAGAAAAACAGGAGATGAGCCTAGAGCATCTAACATATCAGATGAGTAAATTTTATGAAAAATATAAGGGAGACTGTTAAAAGAACACAGGAACCAACCTGAAAGAGCTCCCACTGGACAATGCTGCTGGAATAACTTGAATAACAAAATAATGAATGATAGAATAGAATTATAACCTCCAAATAAAATAAGTAAACATGGGTTCCACATGTATAAATAAATAACTGAACAAATAAATGGGGAGAAAGCACGTCTCTTCCTTATAGAAAAATAAATGTAGAAGGAATGAGATATAGAGAAAATCATCATTAAAACACTATAGTAATGATTATTACAGGTAAGATCCTCAGTGGGTGGTAAAATCAGTGAATATTTAAGGAGAACTGGTCATATTTGTATTGTCAAAACTATTTCCCCCCAATTATTTAGTAATTAAAAAAGGAATAATATTGGCTTTATAATGTAGAATTCTCACAGATACTTGCTTCATCAAGGTAAAGTAACATGAGTAATACTTGTCATCATAATGTATACCCTAATATGGTGCAATGAGAGCCATCACTTCTATGGTACCCTTTCCCCAAAATGTATCACCTCAGTATACTCTAAAAGATGCTCAACATCACTCATTATTAGAGAAATGCAAATCAAAACCACAATGAGGTACCACTTCACACCAGTCAGAATGGCTGCGATCCAAAAATCTGCAAGCAATAAATGCTGGAGAGGGTGTGGAGAAAAGGGAACCCTCCTACACTGTTGGTGGGAATGCAAACTAGTACAGCCACTATGGAGAACAGTGTGGAGATTCCTTAAAAAATTGCAAATAGAACTACCTTATGACCCAGCAATCCCACTTCTGGGCATATACACCGAGGAAACCAGAATTGAAAGAGACACGTGTACACCAATGTTCATCGCAGCACTGTTTATAATAGCCAGGACATGGAAACAACCTAGATGTCCATCAGCAGATGAATGGATAAGAAAGCTGTGGTACATATACACAATGGAGTATTACTCAGCCATTAAAAAGAATTCATTTGAATCAGTTCTGATGAGATGGATGAAACTGGAGCCGATTATACAGAGTGAAGTAAGCCAGAAAGAAAAACACCAATACAGTATACTAACACATATATATGAAATTTAGGAAGATGGCAATGACGACCCTGTATGCAAGACAGGGAAAGGGACACAGATGTGTATAATGGACTTTTGGACTCAGAGGGAGAGGGAGAGGGTGGGATGATTTGGGAGAATGACATTCTAACATGTATACTATCATGTAAGAGTTGAATCGCCAGTCTATGTCTGATGCAGGATACAGCATGCTTGGAGCTGGTGCATGGGGATGACCCAGAGAGATGTTATGGGGAGGGAGGTGGGAGGGGGGTTCATGTTTGGGAACGCATGTAAGAATTAAAGATTTTAAAATTAAAAAAAAAAAAAACACTTGCCCAATTAAAAAACAAAAAAATGTCTTCTAAAAAAAAAAAGAGAGAGAGAGAAAATACGAGACAAATTAAAATGCAGGACATTGCAAAAATACACTGGCCATTACTCTCTGAGGTCTTGAAATACATGAACAGACCAGCAAATTTTCACAGGTAAGTGATATAACAACTAAATGCAAGGTTGAGATTCTAGATTGGATCCTGGAACAGGAAAGTGAAAGTCACTCGGTCCTGAAAGTCTATTAATCGGTTGTTGAGGGGTGGGGAGGACTGTGCACAAATTCTACTGTTTAGCAGTTTGAACCAGAGTTATTTTCCTAGTTTTATTAATAGTATTACACCAAAGTTAGTTTCTTAGTTTCATTAATAGTACTGTACCAAAGTTAATTTCTTAGTTTTGATAATTATCCTATATTATGTAAGATAAATATTCACAAAAGAAAATTTAGAGGATACAACAGAACCGTCTGTAATGATTTTGCAACTCTGTAAGTCTAACATCATAAGATTGTTTATTTTAAGTTTTAAAGCTTTTTAGGCTAACATTGAGAAAATTTTCCTGAATCAAGGGCAAAAAAAAAAAAAAAGAATATTAAAAGTATCACAAAAAAATTCATGGATATCAAATATCAATCCAAGTAGGTTCAACAATCAGATAAAAAAATAAGGAAATATTAGTAACAAATTATCAGGATTCAGAAACAATATGAGCCGTTTGATTAAATGTATCCACTAAATGACTCACAAAATAATGTTAAATTCCCTTTTCCTAAAGGCACAACAGATTTTCAAAACCAATAAGACAAAGAAAATCTATTGAGAAAAAATAAATCAGGTAAAAATGTCACAGAATTCCTTATTGCATTTGTAAAATTCAGTAAGATGAAGCTTTTTGATTTTTTATAAAATTGAGTAGATATGTAAACATATGATTTTACAAACTTGCTTATGGCATTGTGAAATGTATTTTGTTTTCATCTCTCCTCAGTTCTCTACATGAAGCCTAAAGAGTGAACTAAGGACAAGGAAACCACACTGAACAGATCAAGGACAAGACACAGATGTTTGATATTTTGCTTCCAAATAATCAGTGGTGAGTAATTCTCTGAAAGTAGATGGTAAAACGTTCTTACAAACAACTGGGGATTTTTTTGAGTGGAGGATGTTACAGTGAGTCATATTGTTATTCATTCTATAAATGAAAGAGTTTAGTTCACATCTCAGATGAATAATATAGCATACCATATAAAGTTAGATTAACTTTTTTGTTTATTCAGTTAATGATATTCAGAGCCTACTAGATGAGTAGATTCCCTGTTGAATGCTGAGTATATTATTAGTGAACAAACTCTGACGAGAGTTTATAACCTGATATTAGTAACACAAAATAAACAGTTAAACAGGTAAATCAATTAAATAGAGGTGAAGCAACAAAAACACGATGCTGTATTTACTAAATATTATGAAGAAAACAGTAGTATGAAGAAATTGTGGATAATAAAGGCAAGTGTCTATATTGGTAGCCAAGTAAGACTTTTCCGAGGAGGTAATATTTAATTTAAAGCATGAAAAATGGAGGCAAATAGTTATGTAAGAAATGAGGGGATTCAGGTGAATAGGAAATTAATTTTAGGCAGAGGGACACCATATAAAAAGACCTGCAGTGGGAGAAATAAACTGATCTTTTGGTGTAGTAAAGGAAAGAAATTGAGAGTGAGAAAATAACAGTTTTGTACATTTAAACAGGATATATGAACAGTAGTATGGAGAGTGTGTGTGTGTCTGTGTATATAAGTCTGCACTGTAAATAGTGAGAGCAATTTTAATTAGTGTTCAGATTTTCTCAACTTTGAAATTCCTAGTTTATATATTTTAACTTTAGATATACCCAACCACGCCACCATTTCTCTTTCTTAATCATGGACTATATCTGATACTAGTCACTGTCATGTATTTTATAACAATAAGAATACAAGGAAGATTTTGTTTTAATCAGACATTTTAAAGTATGCTTGATATATCATTGTCAGGACATGGATACATTTACAGAGCATTACTTGGTGTCTCATACTTTGTGAAATGTTATTGATAAAAGTATAGTACAGAAGTATCTTTAAAAGCTAGAGTGAATGAGGGAGCCAAATAACAAAAATGGTGGATTGGCTACTGCTTCAGTTGTTGTTATTATTGTGAAATTTGATAGAGGCCAGTCATTCACTGTGGTGTCGGGAGATCTTCCTTGGGCTTTGCCCAAAGCAGTTGGAGAATAAAAATAGGATATGTCAAGCAATATGGCAGATTAGGTATTTTGAAAATTTAACTTTGCAAACAGAGATAAAGGATGAATAAATAAAGTTTTATTTGTCTTCTCAAGAAATTCAGTAAGAAACACAGAGACCAATATCTAAGTTGAATCTGCAAACCCATGTAAGAAGCAGTCCTTTAAAGTTTCATATACCCTGGGAGTAATTTGCTGGTACCCAGAAGCTACTTGAAGAGCCAGTAGATAAGGCTTAAACTTACAAGAGGTCTCCAGCTGGAACTTAGAATTTTAAAACAAACAAGAGGGATTAAAGACTGCACCCTCAGTATATGGGAAAGTTATTTGGGAGAAGCTTGAGCAGTGGATAGAATATGGAAAAATGACTAAAAAGTTTCTTTACTTTTGTAAAGGATTGTGATCTTTCTGAATCTTATAGCCTGGGAGCTTTTTGAGGAAAAGATCATCATTCCTCAAGTAAAGGGAGATTGCTTTTTGAATTTGTGTTTTCCTATCTATTATTTATGACTGGGGGTCATTGCTATATTGAAAAATATAATAAATAAATTAGATTCCAAACTAGAAAATGGCAGAATTTATCTCTGGCTGTGATCATTTTAGTGATTTGACCTAGGTAAGAGGCAGTAGTCTCCTTTGCTATCTTTATGATTTATTTGCTGCTCTGAAGGAATCTCAGTCTCAGAATATTTCAAAAATTAAAATAATAATTTCACATAGTCTTGTAAAGTAAAATTTTGAACTGGTCCTGGAAAAAAAAAAGATAGACTGAAAGCATGGAAGTGAAGCAACAAATTTGCATAATGTCTGTAAAATAGGATTATTTATTTCATCAACATGGATTTTTGTAATACATACTTAAGTATTATTGACAACATCTCTTAGAACATGAAATATCACAAAAGCCTAGACATATATACATATAGGTCTAGAAGTATAGGCAAGCAAAAAATTTTTCAGTTCAGTTTAAATTTTTTAAATTAAAAAATTAAATATTGTTAAATTATATATTTTAGGAAGTTTTTTTATTAAATAAAATATAGAATCTAAGTGTTAGCTTTTTCCATTTTGGGTTATCTTCATAGCCTTTGAATATGACTCTAACAAAACAAATATGCTTATACAGAAATAATAAAATATATTTCTGATAAATAACTTTTCCATTTTTCATGTTTTGGTGTATTAAAAATAAAAATTCAACTGAGTAAGTTTTAAAGATGTTATTGGGTTATTCAATGATTCATGAGTTGGGCATCATCCAGTCTATCAGGTAAAGTAGTTCTGAGGGGCTGTATATAAAGACTTCTATAGTCAGAAAGGAGTAGAAATAAAGAAGTTGTTTGACAAAAAAGAAGGGTTGTTATTTCAAGATAACTTTCCTTTAGGGAAAGTCAGGAGGCTATCAGAATACCTAACTGGTGCTGATATGGTGATTCCTGATTGACTGATTCAAGATTCTGTTTTGGAGACAGATGAAACTCTTTTAAGTCAGGTCTCAGTTTGGTGGCTGGGTCTTTGCATAAGTGACTCCATTTGAGGCCTTTAATCTTTTTTTTTTTTTTTGTCTTAAGAATGGTTGTTTTTCTTTTTTCTTTTATTTATTTATTTTAATTGGAGGCTAATTACTTTACAATATTGTAGTGGTTTTTGGCCATACAATGACATGAATCAGCCATGGGTGTACATGTGCTCCCCATCCTGAACCCCCCTCCCACATGCCTCCCAATCCCACCCCTCAGGGTCATCCCAGTACACCAGCCCTGAGCACTCTGTCTCATGCATTGAACCTGGACTGGCGATCTGTTTCACATATGATAATATACATGTTTCAATGCTATTCTCTCAAATTATCCCACCCTCGCCTTCTCCCACAGTGTCCAAAAGACTGTTCTATACATCTGTGTCTCTTTTCTTGTCTTGCATATAGGGTCATCATTACCATCTTTCTAAATTCCACATATATGTGCTAGTATACTGTATTAGTGTTTTTCTTTCTGACTTACTTCACTCTGTAAAATAGGCTCCAGATTCCATCCACCTCATTAGAACTGATTCAAATGTATTCTTTTTAATGGCTGAGTAATGTTCCATTGTGTATATGTACCACAGCTTTCTTATCCATTCGTCTGCCAATGGACATCTAGGTTGCTTCCATGTCCTGGCTATTAGTCTTGTTTTAAACAGTTGTTTTACTATGAACGATACTTTATTAAATGATTCTATTGTATTGATACCCCAAAACAGCAATATACCTTGCAAATGAAATTAATTTAGAAGATCACAGGTAAAAAGTGAGATGAGACTGTTCTGAATTATCACATGATCTGTCTTGTTATTACTGTTTTGAAAGCCATTGGGTGATAACTGTGTTAAGTAATCTATATTTGATACTAGTTATAATTTTGTATAGACTACACTCCCTGTAACATATGCTTTTCAGAAGGTCCACTATTATCCACTCTAGATTGCACAATGTTGAATGGAGCCTAAGGGGAGAATGGCGGTGCTAGTGGTAAAGAACCCACCTGCCAGTGCAGGAGATAAAACAAATGAGGGTTTGATCCCTGGATTGGGAAGATCCCCTGAGTAGGAAATGGCAACCTGATGCAGTACTGTTGCCTGGAAAACTACATGGACAGAGGAGCCTGGCAGGCTATCCTCCATGGGGTTGCAAAGAGTTGGACATGGCTGAGCATGAGTATGATGAAAAGAACATGAATTCCTTTTGATCCTCATCCTCTGGGACTTGAAGTGCAGAGAAAAGTATGCCTTGTATGAAAACTCAAAGAATAATTTCTAACTGCAATCTGTTATTGCTCTCTATCATCTGAATAATTATTAGTTTAACAGTTGTGAAGTATTGACATGATAGAAGTTGAGAACAGGAATTGTCTTCAATTCTACATTTTAAAAAATTAATTTGTTTATTTTATTTGGAGGCTAATTACTTTACAGTACTGTGGTAGTTTTTGCCGTACATTGACATGTATCACCCACGATTGTACACGTGTCACCCCTCCTGAAACCCTCACACACCTTCCTCCCCACCCCATCCCTTTGGATTGTCCCAAAGCACCAGCTTTGTGTTCCCTGTTTCATGCATTGAACTTGCAATGGTCATCTATTTTACATATAGTAATACACATGTTTCAATGCTATTCTCTCAAATCGTCCCACCCTCACCCTCTCCCACATAGTCCCAAAGTCTGTTATTTACATCTGTGTCTCTTTTGCTGTCTTGCATATAGGTTGGTTATTACCATCTTTCTAAATTCCATGTATATCTGTTAATATCCTGTATTGATGTTTCTCTTTCTAACTTACTTCACTCTGTATAATAGGCTCCAGTTTCATCCACCTCATTAGAAATGACTCAGATGTATTCTTTTTAATGGCTGAGTAATATTATTCAGTTGTGTGTATATGTACCAAACTTCCTTATCCATTCATCTGCTGATGGACATCTAGGTTACTTCCATGTCCTAGCTATTGTAAACAGTGCTGCAATGAACATTGGGGTACATGTGCCTCTTTCAATTCTGGTTTTCTTGGTATGTATGCCCAGCAGTGGGACTACTGGGTCATATGGCAGTTCTATTTCCAGTTTTTTAAGGAATCTCCACACTGATTTATATAATGGCTGTACTAGTTTGTATTCCCACCAGCAGTGTAAAAGGGTTCCCTTTTCTCCACTCCCTTTCCAGCATTTATTGTTTGTAGAGTTTTTGATGGCAGCCATTCTGACCAGACCCACTTCAAACCTAGGGACACATACAGACTGAAAGTGAAGGGCTAGAAAAAGATATTTCATGCAAATGGGGACCAAGAGAAAGCAGGAGTAACAGTACTCATATAAGAGAAAATAGATCTTTGAAATAAAGACTGTGATAAAAGACAAAGATAGATACTACATAATGATCAAAGGATCAATTCAACAAGAAGATATAACAATTTTAAATATATATTCACCCAACATAGGAGCAACTCAATATACAAGGCAAATGCTAACAAGTATGAAAGGGACAATAAACAGTTAACACAATAATAGTTGGGGAGTTTAATACCCCACTCCCACCTATGGATAGATCAACCAAACAGAAAATTAGGAGGAAACACAAGCTTTAAATGATAGAATAGACCAGTTAGACCTAAGTGATATCTACAGGGCATTTCACCTAAAGACAATGGATTTCACCTTTTTCTCAAGTGCACATGGAACATTCTCTAGGATAGATCACATCCTTGGCCATAAATCTAGCCTTGGTAAATTTAAAAAATTTGAAATCATTTCAAGCATCTTTTCTGATCACAATGTGGTAAGATTAGATGTCAACTACAGGAAAAAAAAAAAAAAAACATATCAAATGAATTCTTTTTAACAGCTGAGTAATACTCCATTGTGTATATGTACCACAGCTTTCTTATCCATTCATCTGCTGATGGACATCTAGGTTGTTTCCATGTCCTGGCTATTATAAACAGTGCTGCGATGAACATTGGGGTACATGTGTCTCTTTCAATTCTGGTTTCCTCAGTGTGTATGCCCAGCAGTGGGATTGCTGGGTCATAAGGTAGTTCTATTTGCAATTTTTTAAGGAATCTCCACACTGTTCTCCATAATGGCTGTACTAGTTTGCATTCCCACCAACAGTGTAGGAGGGTTCCCTTTTCTCCACACCCTCTCCAGCATTTATTGCTTGCAGATTTTTGGATCGCAGCCATTCTGACTGGTGTGAAGTGGTACCTCATTGTGGTTTTGATTTGCATTTCTCTAATAATGAGTGATGTTGAGCATCTTTTCATGTGTTTGTTAGATGGATGAAACTGGAGCCGATTATACAGAGTGAAGTAAGCCAGAAAGAAAAACACCAATACAGTATACTAACACATATATATGGAATTTAGGAAGATGGCAATGACGACCCTGTATGCAAGACAGGAAAAAAGACACAGATGTGTATAATGGACTTTTGGACTCAGAGGGAGAGGGAGAGGGTGGGATTATTTGGGAGAATGGCATTCTAACATGTATACTATCATGTAAGAATTGAATTGCCAGTCTATGTCTGATGCAGGATACAGCATGCTTGGGGCTGGTGCATGGGGATGACCCAGAGAGATGTTATGGGGAGGGAGGTAGGAGGGGGGTTCATGTTTGGGAACGCATGTAAGAATTAAAGATTTTAAAATTTAAAAAATAAAAAACTAAAAAAAAAATATCAAAAAAATAAACATATGGAGGCTAAACAATACACTTCTGAATAACTGACAGATCACAGAAGATATAAAAAAGGAAATCAAAATATGCATAGAGACAAATGAAAACACAACAACCCAAACCTATGGGATATAGTACAAACAGTACTAAGAGGGAGGTTCATAGCAATACAAGCCCTACCTCAATCAAGAGAAACATCAAATAAACATCCTAACTTTACAGCTAAAGCAACTAGCAAAAAAGAAAAAGAACCCCAAAGTTAGTAGAAGGAAAGAAATCATAAAAACCAGAGCAGACATAATGAAAAATAAATGAAGGAGACTATAGTAAAAATCAACAAAACTAAAAGCTGGTTCTTTGAGAAGATAAACAGAACAGACAAACCGTTAGCCAGACTCATCAAGAAACAAAGGGATAAGAATCAAATCAATAAAATTAGAAATGAAAGTGGAGAAATCACAATAGACAACACAGAAATACAAAAGATCATAAGAGATTACTATGAGCAATTATATGCCAATTAAATGGACAACTTGGAAAAAATGGAAAAATTCTTAGAAAAGTATAAACTTCTGAAACTGAACCAGAAAGAAATAGAAAATCTTAACAGACCTATCACAAGCATGGAAATCAAAACTGTAATCAAAAACCTTCCAATAAACAACTGAAGGACCAGATGGCTTCACAGGTGAATTCTACCAAAAATTTAGAGAAGAGCTAACACCTATTCTACTCAAACTCTTCCAGAATATTGCAGAGGAATGCAAACTCTCAAACTCATTCTGTGAAGCCACCATCACTCTAATACCAAAACCAGGCAAAGATGCCACAAAATAAGAAAACTACAAGCCAGTATCACAGGTGAAAATAGATGCAAAAATCCGCAACAAAATTCTAGCAAACAGAATCCAACAACATATTAAAAAGATCATACATCATGACCAAGTGCACTTTATCCCAGGGGTGCCAGGATTCAGTATTCACAAATAAATCAATGTGATACACCATATTAACAAATTGAATGATAAAAACCTTATGATTATCTCAAATCTAATGTTATAATTAATTCATTATTCAATTCGAGAAATAGAACCAGAGAACTGAAGAGTTCTCTCAATGCTATAAATTGGTTACTTAAGATAGCTGGGACAAGATTCAATCCAGGGACTTTTCTACAGTTATAATATTTTCCAGACTCCAGTCCTTATGTAACACAAACTGGTCACTTCTGACAGGTAATCAAGGTTTGCCATGTTACCATATGTGTGTATCATCAAAGTAATTTTTTTTTTAATAAAATGGATCCAAGAAACTTTAATAACCTAGCATAAAGATAGTGTAATGGCAACTATAGTTAATATCCTTTTTCATTACTGAAATGATGTTTAGGCCTGTGGAAAAATGTTTTAAGGATAAATAAAGATTTACCATAGGATAACTGAGAAATCTAAACCTGCTCTAGTCATTAATTCTGACTTCTAGAGCACTTATGTGTATCACAAGGACCCTTGATTTATCCTGGCCTCACAAAGAAGCCTGGTTAATAAGGAGCCAGCTAGCCCTCTAAAAAGCATGTTTGTTCAAGTGCATTTCACTTCCTTGTGTAGGTGTGGAAAATAGATGGTAACACTACATTTAAATATTTGTTGATTACTACAGAATGAGCTTGGAGACTTGCCTGGTAGCTTAGACAGTAAAGAGTCTGCCTCTGGTGCGGCAGTCCCAGTTCGATTCCTGGGTCGAGAAGATCCCCTAGAGAAGGAAATGGCAAACCATTCCAGTATCTTTGCCTGGAAAATTCCATGGATGAAGGAACCTGGCAGGCTACAGTCCATGGGGTCACAAAGAGTCAGACATGATTAAGCAGGTTCACTTCACTTCATAGAATGAGCAGAGCAAAGGCAGATTAGAAACTTGCTATGAAACACAGTGAGGCAATGTGGTATATAGTATAAAATATACTGGGAAATTATAACTGCAAGTGAAACCATTAAGCCTAATGCAGTTGGATTTTGAGTGACATATTTTTAGGAAAAATATACCTGTTAGCATGTAATATAGAAATAGCGCTTCAGAGTATAAAAAGTGTTTTGTGATGAAGTTATCAGCACATAATAGAAGAATAACCTTAATGTTAAGTAAAATGTGATCACAGTGCCCAGGTGAAGGTATTATCATTAAAGGAAATGTGGTTCAAATCTTCCATTGAGTTTAGAAAAAAGTTATAATAATATTTGAATAGAGATCTGTTTTGATAAGGTCAGTGGCAGCCTAGGATTTTATTATGCATGCTGATCTTGAATTTGTCACTGAAATAGAAGGAAGTAGACCCAGGGTTGTATTGAGTAAAAAGGTTCTGTAGTCAGTGATGCCCCCTGAAATTCATGATAATTTTGCAAAAATTGAATAAAAAATTACTGTCTAGACAGTAAAGATGTGCTAGAGATATTTTTAAAGAAAATCTGATAGCATTTGCTGTCTAATGTAATATTAGAGAATGCAGAAACACTTTAAAGATCCCAGATGTTTTTATTTATCAAGAAGTTGTTCTTTACTACTATGAGACTATCAACATTTTTCCCCCCTACTCCATTGAATCAATCCATTCAGTATTTTAAGTCCTTCCCAGTACACCTATGACCACTCCTATCATTAATCTAACCTATCTCCATACTCTATACTTGCAATATTCCCAACTTCAAAGCACCCCTCTAGATAATTCCAACTTTATAATTTCTCTCCCTCAATACTAAACCCTGGAACATTGCTGAAGGAAAACATACAGTTGTCCAAATAAGCACCAGTACTTATTCCCAGTTTCAGTTGTCATTCACTACTACCTCCCAATCATTCTCAGGAGTCTTGATCAGCAACCATTCTCATCCAATTTTTCATACTCACACCAAGTTCACTTTTAACAGGTATCTTTTTTTCTACACACACACAACACACACACACACACACACAACAGTACACTTTACAAAGTGAGACCATCATCCAGGAAATCTGTCCATTTTTCTGCAGGTAAACTTCTTTTCTCTCTTTTGCTAGTGTAATTATTTAAAACAGATTACCCCCATCTGTGTAGGTCTTATGACTTTCCTCCTTCTGTGGCTTGGGGCTGTCAGTAATCACTATGACTTCTAGTAACCTTTACAATATGATTTTGTGCTCTGTCTCCTTAAATACTTATGTTGACAATTGCATATAGACAATTTGTTTTCATTTATTCCTTAACTTTGCTAGCTCAACTTTTATCTTTATATGTCAGAAAGCTTTTTTTTTTAAGTAGACATCTTTATT
Organism: Capra hircus; assembly: GCF_001704415.2. NCBI lineage: Eukaryota > Metazoa > Chordata > Mammalia > Artiodactyla > Bovidae > Capra > Capra hircus. The sequence goes on from NC_030814.1 coordinate 24,777,008, forward strand.
CTAGTCTCTGATCCTATATTTCTGTATCATCCAGTGTTTGATAACAAGCTCCCTATTAAACGCTGGTTTTATTTTCTGCATTCCATACTCGTCTGAACTCAGAAACCATACATTAGTTATTTTTATTCTCAAAGTCTAATACATTTGTGATATGTTATTTGCATCCAATAAGGTTTAGTAAAATGAGTGAATGATAGAAAAGACTTAGGGAGGTAAGGGAAGAGCAACATCATTGAAAAGATAGAGAAAAAGAAAATAAATGGTTAGAAAGCCAGAAAAATGTAACTGTATCAGAACAGCCTTCATATGTCCTTAATTGCAAAAGTGACAAGCAGAAAACTTAAAGAGTAAATAAGAAGTTTTACAGTTACCAGTGCTACTGGATGTTTTAATGCAAGTTTCCACTTGAGTGACAAAGCAGTGAAAATTAGTGGTTTTTATAAAGCATAACGTGTGTGTGCTTAGTCACTCAGTTCTGTCCTACTCTTTGCGACCCAATGAACGGTAGTAGCCTGCCAGGCTCCTCTGTCCATGGGGATTCTCCAGGCAAGAATACTGGAGTGGGTTGCCATGCCCTCCTCCAGTGGATCTTCCCAACCCAGAGACTGAACCCAGTTCTCTTGCATTGCAGGCAGAGTGTTTACCTTCTGAGCCACCAAGGAAGCCCTAAGTATAATATAATGAGTCTTTTTTAATGTGGTAAATTCCTTTGGTTATTTAAGAGATTTCCACCTAGTGAAAAAAAGGTCTAAAAGTATTTTCCTTTACTCTTTCTATATTAATTTATACAGTTCTTATCAATATGTTCTGTGGTTGAAATTACCTATTTCAAATGGGTACCATCTGGTTTCTTGTTTCATTTAAAATGTATTATATCTGAAATTACTGACATTCAAACTGTCTAATAAGAAAAAAATTGAAAATAAAAGTAATTATTGTTAAATAGTTGAATCAATTCACCAAAGGCTAATTTGACTATTATCTAGAGATCCCTAGTATTTATTTTTCCAAAATGGAAAATACCTGAAATCAATCTTTGTTCGTGTAGTATATTATATATAAGCTTTATTCATATAGTATGTTTCTGAAATATTTGTTTGAGGCTATAAAATATAACAGAAGAGAAAAATATATTATATTTGGAAGACATTTTTAATATCATACATTTATTCTATAAGCATAAATTGAATATATAATATATAAGAATTGTATAGTTTAATTGTAACTATTTCTAATCTTATTCTTGCATGCTGTTAATCAATATTTATCAAGATCTGTTTTGTTTCAGATATTAATCTAGGTGAGAGAGATTAGTAAGAAAAAAGAAACAAAAAATAAAGAAAACCCAAGTGGTTTGTTTTTTCATGAAGCTGTTCAATTTAGTATATGTTATAAATTACTTACATAATGTTAACAACATAAATTCTAGGAAAATTGTCTGTCTATGTGCAGATGACAGTGGAAAGCTTATGATTAAATTTCATAACTGTATGATTTTGACAAACAGTTATAGAGAACAATAACTTTATTTTCTACCATTTTAGCAAGTGCCTTTATTTTCAGGGTTTGGAAGATATAAAACATGAACACATGCCTTATTAGGCATAATATTCCTTTCAAATATTTGAAAACAAAACCAATACTCCTCCATTTATATCTATAGCCAGTGGCAGAGAATCAGATTTTGGATCACTTTAATTTTCTATCAAAGTATTGCAGTAATACAATTAAATAGTGAGCTTTCCATCAGTGGTACTGTAATTTAAATGCAAAGCTTGAATATATTTCTCTAACTCTCTATCACTCATCTTATGTAGTATGCCAACCTGCAAAAAGTATTTTGAATCATGACTATATAAATTATCAAATTAGTTATTCTTTTCTTCTATATTCCTATAAATGAAAGCTTGAATAACTGTCTTTTTTATATTTTAAGATATTACTCTAGATGACAGAGTCATAGTCCTACAGATTATTTCTCATTTCCTTGACTGATGGAATTCTTCACCTCCCTGAAGACCTTATTCAAATGCCATAATTTCAACATAGTTTTAAAATTCATACCTTCCTTCTATTTTGGGGGCATCTGAAAAATATAGGTACAACACATACATATACTATATACATGTTAAATAATACCTTTTATCTTATTTTTCTTCAAAGTCTTATTTCATATGTAATGACAAAATAATATCTGCCTATCTTATATCTAATTACCACATATTGAAATATTGAAAATTTAAGTGAGTGCATCTAATGCATCTCCATATTACCTTTTATGTTATCTATTACTTATCACTCTATTTCTTCTTCTCTTTGAAGGATTTAATTTTGGAACTAAATATACTTCATTTCATTACTCTTGGTACCAGAGCCTAAGTTAAACCGTAGAATTAAGGAGATTTCAAATTATAATCAGTGCTAAACCTTGAAATCCCGTCAGTACATGCACATTATCTAATTTAGTCAATTTTCTGGCTTATAAATAGGTGCTTTTGCTTCTGCCTGGGTAGAGAATAATATCAGTCTATAAATTTAATGACTGTTGTTTAAAAGAGTTTTTTTTTTTCCAATAAAATTTATGTCATACAGATTCCTGGTGTTTCTTCTGCTACTGAAAGAAGGGAGTGGTGTCCAGTGTAATTTTCATTGCCATATGCATGCTTATTCCTGGGTCATTGACCCTGCCTGTTGTGCAGTTGTTTGCTTTCAGGGATTGTGAGTACTTATGTCCTGGCTTTGTGTTCAGATTGTGACTAGATTTTAGATGAGATGAACACATATAAGAATGCAGACAGAGTTTCATCTTGTTTTGTGCTACATAGATGAATATCTTTGTGTGACAAACAACTGACTGATATTTCCTTTATGTTCTATGAAACAAGTAACACTCTACATGTATCTATCCATATTTTACTTTGCCTAAAGCCTAGAAATATTCTTATACCCACTGTGTCATGTTATCCAGTATTTGTAACATTGTTATATTTGTGTGAATTGGATTATATTTGTGTCAGTTAATATCATGTCATTAAAATTTTTTGAATCAGAATCTTACTGGAATGATAATAATGAGTAGAACAGGATTTGTAAGGGTTATTATGAGGAAATTGATTGGCATGTTCAGGTAGAAGAAAAATATGACTGGAAAAATAATTACTGCTGATAACCTTAATATGATTGCAATAATTTACTATATTTCTCTTTAGAAATTATTTTTTGAAAGAAATATTTTATAAAATATAAATTGATATTTTCTGTATGAAAGGTTTATAAATGAAACAAAAGATTCCATAGATTGAAAGGGCTATGAACATTAGTGACTGGAAAGGAAGTGAGTGGTCAAGTTTAGGGGGATGGGATGTATTACTATATAGAAAATCCATGGAAAGAAGTGAGGGACAATATCGTGGTATAAATGAATATACAATGGGAAAATCTATACTGATGCAATAGGAAGAAAAGGCAAGACAGTTTCTTTCCCCTGATTTAAAGAAAAAAATGTAGTTACAGTTTTTGGCTTTTCCATAAATCAGAGAGGAAGACTGGCTTTAGAAATTAAGGAAGGGAGATAAAGATCACTAAGATTCACTGGCATACCGGAAGTAAAAGTATGTACATCAACAATATATAAACAATATTATAAGATTTAGCATTAATATTATACTATCCTATTATTTAATCTTTGATATGTGATGATTGATTTGTAAGCTAAATTAATTTGTTATTAATATTTTCCTTGAAATGCCTTTTAAATCTACTAGTTATAGCCTCATTTATCCACTTAGTATGAACAAATTGATTTTCATTGAATTAGAATTTTGAACAAAAAGCAGTCATAATGCATACTAACATTCTTTCCTCAATTTATTCCTTTCCAAACCTACAGTTCTTAAATCTTCTTACTATGAGCCCATCCTAGTTCTCCCAACCTATGAATAGAAAAATTCTGCCTGTTGTGAAAGGATTTTCAAATCCCAACAGGTGCTACTCAACTCAATGTCAGACATGTGAAGTTAAGTCCTCATCAAAAAGACACAAGAACAGAATACCACTCTCCCTAGGACACTGGGTAAATGACTTTGACTATATATTCTAGTACAGCAATCACCCCGAGTAGTGGCAAATAATCACATACTATCTCCCCTAAGAATAAGGTATTAGCACACAGTGGCTGCTTAGAAGTTTATTTTCGTTCTCCTATATAAATGTTTATACACTTCTCAATTATAGTCTATAAAATTTAAAATTAAATTTAAAGTTGTGAAAAGATTAATTAAATAATTAGGTTTTTATGACAATTATTTTTTAATTATTTTATACAGATTAATAGAGAAAAGTCAATTACATGACAAATTTAATAAAATACTAAGCATTAATCAAAAAAGTAGAAATAGGAAGTCACCATAATTCTTGAAAAATTATGTTTTCATCTTTAAGCATGCTGAGATACAATTTTTCCTTCTGAATGATTGCTTTAATTATAGGTACTTCAAAAAATGTAGTCTAACAAATACCATATGATATCATGTATATATGGACTCTAAGATATGATACAAATAAACCTATTTACAAAACAAACTCACTTATATATTAAACAAATTTTTGTCAAAAGCAGAGATATTACTTTGCCGACTAAGGTCCATCTAGTCAAGGCTATGGTTTTTTCAGTAGTCATGTATAGATGCGAGAGTTGGTCTCTGAAGAAGGCTGAGTGCTGAAGAATTGATGCGTTTGAGCTGTGGTGTTGGAGAAGACTCTTGAGAGTCCCTTGGACTGCAAGGAGATCCAACCAGTCCATTCTGAAGGAGATCAGCCCTGGGATTTCTTTGGAAGGAATGATGCTAAAGCTGAATCTCCAGTACTTTGGCCTCCTCATGAGAATAGTTGACTCATTGGAAAAGACTCTGATGCTGGGAGGGATTAGGGGCAGGAGGAGAAGGGGACAACAGAGGATGAGATGGCTGGATGGCATCACGGACTCGATGGATGTGAGTCTGAGTGAACTCTGGGAGTTGGTGATGGACAGGGAGGCCTGGCATGCTGTGATTTTCATGGGGTCACAAAGAGTCAGACACAACTGAGCGACTGAACTGAACTGAACTGAAAGAGGAAACATGGTGGGAGAAGGATTAATTAGGAGTTTGTGATTAGCAGACACAAACTGCTATATATAAAATAGACAACAAGGACCTACTGTATAGCATAGGGAACTATAGTCAAAATCCTGTAATAAAACAAAATTGAGAAAAATATAAAAAATTGTATATTGGAGAAGACTCTTGAGAGTCCCATAGACTGCAAGGGGATCCAACCAGTCCATTCTAAAGGAGATCAGTCCTGGGTGTTCTTTGGAAGGAATGATGCTAAAGCTGGGACTCCAGTACTTTGACCACCTCATGTGAAGAGTTGACTCATTGGAAAAGACTCTGATGCTGGGAGGGATTGGAGGCAGGAGGAGAAGGGAACGACAGAGGATGAGATGGCTGGATGGCATCACCGACTCGATGGACGTGAGTTTGAGTGAACTCCGGGAGTTGGTGATGGACAGGGAGGCCTGACGAGTTGTGATTCATGGGGTTGCAAAGAGTGGGACATGACTGAGCGACTGAACTGAACTGATATATATATATATATATATATATATATATATATATATATATATATATAATTGTGTCACTTTTCTGTACACCAGAAACCAGCACAACATATTAAATCAACTATAGTTGTTGTTCTTCACTCGCTAAATCATGTTTGACTCCTAGTGACCCCAGGGACTGCAGCACCCAGGCTTCCCATCCTTCACTTCCTCCCAGAGTTTGCTCAGATTCATGTCCATTGAGTTGATGATGTTATCAAACCACCTCATCCTCTGCTGCCCTCGTCTTCTTTTGCCTTCAGTCTTTCCCACCATCAGGGTCCTTTTCAGTCAGTCAGCTCTTCGTCACATCAGCTGGCCAAAGTATTGTATTGCAGCTTCAACTTCAGCATCAGTCATTCCAATGAATATTCAGGGTTGATTTCTTTTAGGATTAACTAGTCTGATCTCCTTGCAGTCCAACAGATTCTCAAGAGTCTTTTTTAGAACTGCAGTGTGAAAATATCAATCCTTTGGTGCTCAGCCTTCTTTATGATCTGACTCTCACATCTGTACATGACTACTGGAAAAACCATAACTTTGACTATACTGACCTTTATCAATAAAGTGATGTGTCTCCTTTTTAATACGCTGTCTCAGTTTGTCATAACTTTTCTTCCAAGGAGCAAGTGTCTTTTTATTTCATGGCTGCAGTCACCATCCACAGTGATTTTGGAGCCCAAGAAAATAAAGTCTGTTTAGAGGTAAAGTAGGACAATTGACTTTGCCAAAGAGGGAGCTATTAGTCACTGGGTTAAAAAAAAAAAAAATCTGTCAAGTAGATGGAAACAGGTATTTGAATAAAATGAACTGAAAGAAACCTATAGATTAGAAAGCAAATAGAGTAAGTATAAGTAATATATTTGAGAGAGCTGCTATAATAGAAAAAGATAAATTGGGCTGTATCTAAAAGATGTTGTATCATGGGTAGACTTTTTCTTAAAATAATAGATTATAAAACATAGATGTGCTCACTTCTTCCCTTATTGAATGTGAGCTCCGTGAAGGCAAGGGCTAGTTGTCTTTTTCAGTTCTATGTCTCTTATTCAGTTCTATGTCTTCTAGCCCAATTTCCTGAACATAATGTACCATGCATAAATATTTGTTGAATGAATGAGTTAATAAATAAATGGATGAATTCGTAATTCTTCACTTGCTTAAAATATTTTTCTCCTGTATCAACTATTATCAGAGGTGTTTTTGTTGTTGTTGCTGTGTGTTTTCCCTTGCCACCTAAAACAAAAATTTGCAATATTCAATCTTTCTTTTCATCATGGCTTGACAACCATTATTCCTGAATGAAAATATCATTCAATTTTGCTTATTACACTTATGAAATAGTTTTATAATATCCATTACTTACATTCTGTTGTCTTCTCTAATTCGTTAGTTTAGATTCTCATCACTATTATTCTTTAACGTTTCACTAAAGGAACTGAAGTCATCATTGGTAGCCAGTCTCTACATTGTAAAAGTGAAAGTCGCTCAGTCATGTCCAACTCTTGCGATGCTGTATAGTCCTCGGAATTCTGCAGGCCAGAATACTGCAGTGGGTAGCCTTTACCTTCTCCAGGGGATCTTCCCAACCCAGGGATCGAACCCAGGACCCAGCATTGCCAGCAGATTCTTTACCAGCTGAACCACCAGGGAAGCCCAAGAATGCTGGAGTGGGTAGCCTATTCCTTCTCCAACGGATCTTCCCAACCCAGAAATCAAATCAGGGTCTCCTGCATTGTGGGCACATTCTTTACCAACTGAGCTACCAGGGAAGCCCCCCAATTATTCCAACCTCTTGGTATCCACACCATTGTGTATCTCCCTCTCGCATTAAACAGAGATGATATGTTTTTACCAGTAGATTATTGTGGAAATGGCAGTGTTTGACTTGTGAGGCTACATTCGGCTTTGCCCTCTCCTGACACGCTTTAGGTGAAGCCAGCTCCCATGTTATGAGAATGTTCAACTATCATCAGGGTGAGGAATGGAGATCTATTATCAACACACACACTTAATTTGCCTTGGAAGTAGATCCTCCAGCACCAATCACTCTTACAGATGACTAGAGCCCTAGGGAACACCTTGACTGCAACTTTATGAAAGGCCTTAAGTCACAATCAACCAATGAATTGAAGCCATTTGCAGATCCCTGACCCACAGAAACTCTGTTAGAAAATAAATGTGTTTTTGAAACCATTAATATTAGAAGAATAGCAAAAATAGATATATAGTTCACTCTGAGATCAATATCCTGATTTACTGGTTTACCAGGATTATCTTTCTAAAACTCTGTTTATAACATCAAGAAAAAGGAAAAGCAAAAATGAGCAAATGATACCTAATCAAAATTACAAGTTTTTGCATAGAAGAGGAAACCGTATAAAAAACTAAAAGGAAATTATGGTGTAGGAGAAAATATTTGCAAATAATACAATTTCCAAAATAGACAAATAATCCATACAGCTAAATATTAGAAAAACAAATAAGAAATCAAAGTATAGAAGACTGAAGTAGACATTTCTCCAGAGAAGACATACAGATGGTCAACAGGCAAATGGAAAGATGTTCAATATTGCTAATTATTAGAGAAATGAAAATCAAAATTACAATGAGGTATCAACTCACACTCAGAATGGCCATTAAAAAAATTACAAATAATAAATGCTGGAGACAGAAGAGGGTGTAGAATCCTCCTCCATGTTTGGTGGCAAGGTATGTGAATGCAGCCACTATGGAAAGCAATATGGGGGTACCTTGAAAAACTTTAAAAATAGAGTTACCATATGATCCAGCAATTCCATTACAGGGCATATATAGGGAAAAGACAAAATCTGTAGTTTGCAAAGATAACATGCACCCTAATGTTGATAGCAGCACTATTTACAATAGCCTGGACATGGAAGCAGCCTAAGTGTCCATTCATTTGTTGTCTTTAAGTTGCTAACTTGTTTCCAACTCTTTGAGACACTATGGGCTATGGCATACCAGGTTTTCCTGTGCTTCACTACCTCCTGGAGTTTACTCAAACTCATGTCTATTGAGTCAGTGATGCCATCCAACCATCATTTCCTCTATCACCTCCCTTATCCTCCTGCCCTCAATCTTTCCCAGCATCAAGGTCTTCTCATATGAGTCAGCTTTTTGCATCAGGTTGCCAAAGTAATGGCCCTTTAGCTTCAGCATCAGTCCTTTCAATGAATAATACCAGTTGATATCCTTTAGGATTGACTGCTTTGATCTCCTTGCTGTCCAAGTATTCTCAAGAGTCCTCTCCAGCACCACAGTTTGAAAGTATCAATTCTTTGGTGTTGAGCCTTTTTTTTTTTTTTGATGTTCAGCTTTTTTTATGGTCCAGCTCTCACATCTGTACGTAACTACTGGAAAAAACATGGCTTGGGCTATAGGGAACTTTGTTGGCAAACTGATGTCTCTTCTTTTTAATATGCTCTCTAAGTTTGTGATAGCTTTTCTTCCAAGGAGCAAGTGTCTCTTAATTACATGGCTGTAGTCACTGTCTACAGTGGTTTTTGGAGCCCCAAAAATAAAATCTGCCACTGTTTCCACTTTTTCCCCATCTATTTGCCATGAAGTGATGGGACCAGATGTCATGATCCTAGTTTTTTGAATGTTGACCTTTAAGCCAGCTTTTCTCTTCTCTTATTTCACCTTTGTCAAGAGGTTCTTTAGTTCCTATTCACTTTCTTCCATTAGAATGGTATCATCTGCATATCTGAGGTTGTTGATACTTCTCCAGGCAATCTTTATTCTAGCCTGTGCTTCATCCAGCCTGGGTTTTCTCATGATGTACTCTGCATATAAGTTAAATAGCAGAGTGACAATATACAGCCTTGGTGTACTCCTTTCCCAATTTGGAACCAGCCTGTTGTTCCATGTCCAGTTCTAACTGTTGCTTCTTGACCTGCATACAGATTTCTCAGGAGACAGTTAAGGTGGTTTGGTATTTCTATCTCTTTAATAATTTTCCACAGTTTGTTGTGATCCGCACCATCAAAGACATTGGTGTAGTCAATAAAGCAGAAGTAGATGTTTTTTTCTGGAATTATCTTGCTATTTCTGTGATCCAACTGATGTTGGCATTTTGATCTCTGGTTCCTCTGCCTTTTCTAAGCCCAGCTTGTATATCCAGAAGTTCTTGGTTCATGTACTATTGAAGCCTAGCTTGAAGGATTTTGAGCATTACCTTGCTAGCATATGAAATGAGTGCAATTTTGCAATAGTTTGAACTTTCCATGGCATTGCCCTTCTTTGGGATGAAATGAAAACTGACTTTCCGGTCCTGTTGCCACTGCTGAGTTTTCCAAATTTGCTTTGAGAAACTATTCATATTATCAGGGATAAAGAATATGTGGGGGGTGTGTGTGTGTATGGTGTATAGTTTGTATGTAATATAAATATAAATTATATATATACCACAAATTATATGCATATGAATATTACTCAGCAATAAAAAAGAAGGAAATAAAGCCAATTGTAACAACATGGATGGACCTGTAGATTATCATGCTATGTAAAGTCATATGGACAGACTGAGGTTATTGATATTTCTCCCAGCAGTCTTGATTCCAGATTGAGTTTCATCCAGCCCAGCATTTCACATGTTGTTCTCTGCATATAAGTTAAATAAGCAGGGTGACAATATACATCCTTGATGTTCTCCTTTCCCAATTTGAAACCAGTCCATATTTCCATGTCTTTTTCTAACTGTTGCTTCTTGACCTGAATACAGGTTTCTCAGGAGGCAGGTAAGGTGATCTGGTATTCCCAGGTATACCGATGATACCACCCTAATGGTAGAAAGTGAAGGGGAACTAAAGAACCTCCTGATGAAGGTGAAAGAGGAGAGTGAAAAAGCTGGCTTAAAACTCAGTATTTCAGAAGGCTAAGATCATGACATCTGGCCCCATCACTTTATGGCAAATAGATGGGGAAAAATGGAAACAGTGACAGACTTTATTTTCTTGGGCTCCAAAATCAGTGCAGACAGTGACTGCAGCCATGAAACTAAAAGACACTTGCTCCTTGGAAGAAAACCTATGAGAACGCTAGGCAGCATATTAAAAAACAGAGACATCACTTTACTGACAATAGTCCATGTAGTCAAAACTATATTTTTTTCTAGTAGTCATGTATGGATGTGAGAATCAGACCATAAAGAAGGCTGAATGCTGAAGAATTGATACTTTCAAATTGTGCTGGAGAAGACCCTTGAGAGTCCCTTGGACAGCAAAGAGATCAAACCAGTCAATCCTAAAGGAAATCAACCCTGAATATTCATTGGAAGGACTGATGCTGAAGGTGAAGCTCCAATATTTTGGCCACCTGATGCAAACAGCTGACTCATTGCAAAAGATCCCAATGCTGGGGAAGATTGAGGGCAGGAAGAGAAGGATGTTACAGAGAATGAGATGGTTGGGTGGCATCATTGACTCAATGGACATAAGTTTGAACAAACTCCAGGAGATAGTAAAGGAAAAGAGAATGTGGTGTGCTGCGGTCCATGAGGTCACAAAGAGTTGGACAGGACTGAGTGACTGAATAACAACAAAACTTTGAAACATCTTCTGGGACATATCTTCAGGCGTTACTACCCAAAATTGAAAATCTTAACCTTAACTCTTTCTTAAATGTCTGCAAGATATATTGGCAGTGAGATTAAAAGACATGCATTTCCAAAAACTATTCTTGCAAATGAAATACAGAGTAATATTTTTAAATCAGTACTCATTCCCCGGTGGCTCAGATGGTAAAGGACCTGCCTGTAATGCAGGAGACCCAGGCTCAATCCCTGGGTCAGGAAGATCCCCAGGAAAAGGGAATGGCTGGCTACCCACTCCATCATTCTTGCCTGGAGAATTCCATGGCAGAGGAACCTGGTGGGCTACAGTCCATGGGGTCTCTAAGAGACACAACTGAGTGACTAACACTTTCACTTTCATTCATTTATTAGATTTTGTCTCATTAAATATGTTTTCTCATTTTGTATCTGTTATAGATTAGTGCAGTTTTCATATGGATTTTAACTTAAAATATTTCACAGGACATGATTTCGTGATAGAACATTTTAATTTTTCACTTCTGTGTCAATAGACACAAAACAATAGGGATTAGTGTATTTCCCTTTCACTGATGGATTCATGGCTTTCACTGTCCCTGGAAAGCAGCTGTCACATTCAGATGAGCTGATCAAGGAAGCTTGTCATTTCAGTGATCCTCTGGAGACTGTCACGGACAGCAGGATCAAAAACAGGTTTACAGTTAATGAAGCCAAAGTACATTGTGAAGAACCTGTTGAGTTCCTTCAGCAACTATCATGGGCAAAGATTTCATATCAAATTTGTTAGCCTGGCCCCCATTCAGCTAGCTGAGGATTATATAGTGCAATTGTGAGAGTGTATTTGAAATGCTTCAGTCTGTAAAAAACACAAGAACTCTACAAGCTCCATTCATTTAAACTAGTCTCTATAGAGTGGGAAGTCACATTTCATTACTTTTACACAGTTCCCCATTTCAGTTGAAAAAAAATTATACATCATTCTAGACTTTTATAATCAGAGACCTTATATTCTCTAGGCAATTTTTCAACCATTTAGTTATTTTTTCAGAGAGAATATTTGAAAGAGAAAATTAACATATTCTTTCAGCCATCACTTGTGAAAGTATAAATAGTGAGTGTAAACTGAAAGTTCTTACAGCGTTAGAGTATCACATATTAATTTGTTAATCAAAGTGAAGCAGCCCAAAAGGAGAGATTCCTGGTTTACTATTTGACATTAGAGTAATATTTCATATGTTAGTCAATTTATTTTTACCCTCATAGTATTTATTCTTTCAATTATATAATTTTGTTTTAAAATAAAACATTTTCTTTGGTTTTTCCAAATGTACAACTAAATTGGTTTTGAGTGCCTTAATAAATCCAAAGCAAATTCACACTAACAGAAAATAATTTAATATACTTGTGTGTGTGTGTGTATATATACACATATATACATTATACACACACAAAGAGACATAATAGATTGATGCAGTGAAGCTTCTCCAGTGTCTGAATTTAAAATTATATTTGGTTTTGAAAGGAAAATGGTTCTTACTATTTTAGAAGTTGTAAAATGCTATATTTTCCTTTTTAAAAAATTATCTTCGTTCTTCCCTCTCTGCAAAGTTGTTTGACATTTAGGGCATCACGATTATGAATTACAATTAATTCGAATTTCAGAAGTGATGTTTTACTTCCTGAAATAAACAGAGGCTCTTGATTTCAGAATTAATGCTGTAAACTCCTTTGTAATTATAATATATGTCTTCTTTTAATTGGAATATTCTGGCATTATGAAGTCTGATATTCAAGAAATAGCATAGGGTGATGGGAAAAGCTTGAGGTTTTAAATCAGATAAAACAGCCTGAATTCTGGCTGTAACTGCTATTAATAGAATTCTCCATGGGAAAATTACCTAAAGTCTCAGCCTCACTATTCTGATCATCAACCTACATTTAATTTCAAGGATTAAAACAGATGCTATTAAAATTATTTAGAATAGTTTCTGGCAAATAATAGGTTCCATGTATCAAGTGTATATTACTCTATTAGAAATTAATCTTTAAAAGGAAAAGAAAAGTTTTCAAAAGATGCCTCATTTTGTCTTCTATATTTAATGTCTGGTTTCTGTTATTCCCATGAGTATGTGTTTTTGAGTAAATTATGAAGCAAAACTTATTTTCTTTTTTAGTATTTATTTATAGAGTCAATTTGGTGGTAATAAAATTTACCAGGTCTAAATATTCTCTGTTCAAATATGTATGTTAATCTCTTACTCAGTCTTCTTTCCCATCTTTTATCAACTTTTATCTTTTACATGCTGTTTATTGTCATTCAGACATGTTAGAAATAGGTTATTGTAAATGAAGTTTAAGACATTCAGTGTATCACATCATTTGATTTCACTTTCTGAATCTGAAATTTTACTTGGCTTTCTAGTAATTCTAACTAGATGTTAAAACCAATTAACTTTTTCTCACATAAATGCAAATAGTAGGAACATAGCCTTGGTTCCACAAGATGAATTCATAGATAGTCTCTTTACCTGGTGAGTTTGACAGAATAAACTCAATTCTGCATATGTAAACCCAAATGTCAAACACACCAACATTACATTTAGCTAAGTGTGGCAGGCAACTTTATAAAGTGTAAAGGGGTTTTGATAAGAAAGAAATAGAAAAGGCTAAGAGAACAAAAGCTGTTTAAAGTATGTTTTATGTTCACAAACAGAAATTTTAACTTAAAGAACAATTTTAAAAACCTCTGCAAGTGTTCACTGTCTTCTTAAAAAACATGCTGCTTGTTATCAAAGTCCTTCAGTTACTAAAACATTTAGCCCAGTGTTTGTGGACATGAAATCTGAGCTAGACTGCCTAGAATTACACATTTTAGCTTTACTTACTCCTAGGCACCTTGGGCTAGTTATTCCACATCATTCTATGTATTAAGTAAAAAAGAATCATAGTATAATTATCTGGAATAGAATAAATATTAAACATATATTATCTTTTATTATATTTTTCATGAGTAATAGATCTTGTTGCATATCATGCCAATTATTAAGCAGACTAATTTTTAAATTACTTGTTTATTGTCCTGACAAGTAAAGATAACATAAATTTGCTTTTAACTTTAGAAGTAAATCTTAGTATAATATTTCTTAATTTTTATTTGTTGAGTATCAAATATAAATTTGCCCTTTAAAACCTATTCTCTGAATTTCTGTTTCTATGTTAAGGTCATATGTTTCAATTTTGCTGGAATAGTGATTTTTTTTTTTTTAACGCAAGTTTATATGCCAAAAAAGAAATAACATATATATTGAAGTGAAGTGAGAGATGTTCAGTTGTGTCTGACTCTGTAACCCCATGAACTATATACTCCATGGAATTCTCTAGGCCAGAATACTGGAGTGAGTAGCTGTTGCCTTCTCCAGAGGATCTTCCCAACCAAGGGACTGAACCCAGGTCTCCCACATTACAGGCAGATTCTTCACCAGCTGAACCACAAGGGAAGCCCAACATATATATATTAGAAAATTCAGTTTTTCTTCTTGAAAAAATGGGTTTTCTGTTTTTTAATTATTTTTTTAAAGTACAGGTGCATGGGGATGACCCAGAGAGATGTTGTGGGGAGGGAGGTGGGAGGGGGGTTCATGTTTGGGAACGCATGTAAGAATTTAAGATTTTAAAATTTAAAAAAATAAATAAAAAAAAAATAAATAAAGTATTGACTTTATTTTTGGTTGTACTGGTTCTTCACTGCTGTGTGTGGGCTTTCTGGAGTTGCAGAGAGGGGGGCCTACTTCTCATTGCGGTGGCTTCTTTTCTTACAGAGCACAGGCTCTATGTGCATGGCCTTCAGTAGTTGCAGCATGTGGTTTCAGTAGTTGTGGCTCATGGGCTGTGGAGCACAGGCTCAGCAGTTGCAGCACGTGGGCTTCATTGCTCCACAGCATGTGGAATCTTCCCAGACAAGGGATCAAACCCTTGTCACCTACAGTGACAGGCAAATTCGTAGCTACCGTACCACCAGGGAAGTCTTTTCACTATATTTCTCAATTGCATTTATCTTTAGAATAAAGTACAGAAAGCTTAAAAGGCCTGAGGATTACTGTATGCAATTTTTATATTGTAATTAATTAACTTTTTTATTGAAGGATAACTGCTTTACAGAATTTTGTTGTTTTCTGTCAAGCCTCAACATGAATCAGCCATAGGTAGCAGATATGTATTTTACTGTGAAAGGAACTTTTCATCACATTTTTTTGTCCCTAACTTTAAAATGTCACAACTTTGAAATATTTATTTCTCCACCTTAACAGGAGATTTTTGTAATGTGTAGCTGTATTCCTGAAAATAATCCTCAGAAGATCAAAATTGCAGAATAAAGTGAAAATTGAGATTTACACAATAGAATGCATCACTAGAACCATGCATTCTAGTATGTATGTCACACTGGTCACGTGCTCTGATACCTTTTTCTTGCATTGTTAAACATGAAACACACCTATTTTTGCTTTCAGTGGTTTTTCTCACGTCTTTACAGATTCTTTATACCCCATCCTTCTGTTTTAATTCTCCCATTTTAAGTCTTGAAGGATGCTTCCTTTTAATAAGGAAGTGATTTCTTTGGAAAGTAAAAAAAAAAAAAAAAATTAACATGGTGACTTTTAAAGGACTTTTCATGTTATCTGAGTGTCCATGTTGTCTATCCCTTGAGTAGTCAAGGATATCACCTTGGATAGTCCTGGAAGGGTAAGGGATTTCCAAAATAAAACAATGTATTTTGTCAGACAAGACACCCCATCTGCTTAAATATAATCAAGTATTTGGAGTTTTCATTTCATACTACCAATGAAAGGTACAGTGGAAAAGTGAATCCATAAGTTACTTTTACTAGATATAAAATGAAAACATTTTGGTACAGAATAGTTATTTAGTCTCATAATGAAGCCATCAAAATTACTGAATTAATGAACACTAAAATGTGATTTATTATGTGAAGTAAAAGTTGCTCAGTTATGTCCGACTCTTTGTGACCCCATGGACTATACAGTCCATGGAATTCTCCAAGCCAGAATACTGGAGTGGGTAGCCTTTACCTTCTCCAGGGGATCTTCCCAACCCAGGGATCGAACACAGGTCTCCCACATTGCAGGCGGATTCTTTATCAGCTGAGCCACAAGGGAAGCCCAAGAATATTGGAGTGGATCGTCCCCTCCCAGGAATCGAACCAAAATCTCCTGCATTGCAGGTGGATTCTTTACCAACTGAACTATCAGAGAAGCCCATATGTAAATTACATTACATATGTAATTATATGTAAATACAAAAATATGTGCTGCACTTCTGTTGCCTTCAGCTGGTTGTGTGTACCAACTAAATGAAGTATGGATTTCTTATAATTAAATATGAATACCAATTTACCTTTCGATTATTACAGGTTAGCTCAGTTACCAGGCAAATTCAGTATTACCTGATAAATAACTATTAGCTTCTGTAAATAATGTTCTTCTTTAATTGCTTTAACAAAAGAAGGATTTTTTCCCCATCACAATTGATTAAGATTTGGTGAAAGTTATCCATATGCTTGAAAACTGAGTTTTATTTAACAGGTACTTGGAAACATTCACAATTGTCTTTTAAAATATTTTGCTATATTTGAAGATTTACATGACTTTGATTGTCTAGGTCAGAAATAGCATCCATCTATGTGAAAAATTCTATTCTCTGAGAACATCAACAAATACACCAAAGGTCATCAGTTTTATGCCTGATTATAATTAAATATGGGATTCCTTCGTGGCTCTTTAGAGTCCCTTGGATTGCAAGGAGATCAAACCAGTCAATCCTAAAGGAAGTCAGTCCTGAATATTTATTGGAAGGACTGATGTTGAAACTGAAACTCCAGTACTTTGGCCACCTGATACGAAGAACTGACTCATTGAAAAAGACCCTGATGCTGGGAAGGATTGAAGGCAGGAGGTGATGGGGATGACAGAGGGTGAGATGGTTGTTTGGCATCACCGACGTGCTGGACATGAGTTTGAGCAAGCTGGGAGATCTGGTGATGGACAGGGAAGCCTGGTGTGCTGCAGTCCATGGGGTTACAAAGAGTCGGACATGACTGAGAGACTGAACTGAACTGACATAGGTCTAATTATTGCTCTACCAGGAGTGTCAGCTTCTGGATAGATTATTTGTTTTAATGAGAACAGCTTTTTGTTTCTTGCTTATCAGAAGAATTATGTTAATTTTAAAAGGGTTGACAGAAGTTGGTTAGAAAACAAACCTCAATTAACTCCAAATTAGTATAAGTTTATTTTCAACATTATTATGCTATCCTACTTCATTTATAAGTAGTTGATAATAGTAATGTTTAATTATTGTTATAAGAAAATGCATTTAAATTCAAGTTAATTGAGGGGTAAAAGCAGTTCTAACATCATTTGAGAATTTAAGATTTGTTTTCCCCTCACAGAAATTATGCTGTATCAGTGCCGGGGATGTGGTCTTGAAAGCAAAGACAAAGGATATAAAACTATTTTTTTCTTAACTGTGATATTCTTGTGATTATTGAAACAGAGTGTTTATTTGTAAAGTAATATAGAAAATTGAGTTAATTATATTTAGAAAAAAAATATTTTCTGTTACAAGTATCTAAATTTTTACTTTTAAATGTGTGTATAGGGGGGTTGTCTTAAACAAACATCTTATTTGCCACTTAAATTTACAAAAGAAATGCCTTAACTTATGTGAGCTATATGATATAGTCACATTATTCTATTCACTTTACAAACATCATATATGTGGTTGTATGTGTGTATTATTATGCTAATACATTGGAATAAAAAGAAACTGAAATTTTAAAATATAGCATATTAAAAAAGCAGAGACATTATTTTGTCAACAAAGGTCCGTGTAGTCAAAGCTATGCTTTTTCTAGTAATCATGTATGGATGTGAGAGTTGGATTATAAAGAAAGCTGAGCACCGAACAATTGATGCTTTTGAACTGTGGTGTTGAAGAAGACTCTTGAGGGTCTTTGGACAGCAAGGAGATCCAACCAGTCCATCCTAAAGGAAATCAGTCCTGAATATTCACTGGAAGGACTGATGCTGAAGCTGAAATTCGAATACTTTGGCCACCTTATGCGAAGAGCTGACTCACTGGAAAAGACCCTGATTCTGGGAAAGATTGAGAGCAGGAGGAGAAGGGGATGACAGAGGATGAGCTGGTTGGATGGCATCACCAACTCAATGGACATGAGTTTGAGTAAACTCCAGGAGTTGGTGATGGACAGGGAGCACTGGTGTGCTGCAGTCCATGGGGTCACAAAGAGTTGGACACGACTGAGCGACTGAAGTGAACTGAATTGAACCATTTTATAGATTATGAATGTATAGCTTGTCTACTCATATATTTGTAGATGTATTTTAATATTTTATAAAATGCATTTGATCTTTTAGAATCTTCTTCACTAATTTCTTTTATTCCTTTTATATTTTATGAACACTTAACAAGAACACTTTATCTTCCTTGAACCTGTTTAAAACAGATATAGTGTTATCCTCTCTAAGTTATATGAATTGCTGAAGCTTCATATCTTAGAAGCTTACATATTTATACTCTACTAATAACTTAGCTAATATCTTCCAAAATTATGTTATAGACAGATATTTTATGTTTGCTTTATGGAATAAACACAAAGATTCAGGACATACTAATCTTAGTGTTTATGAGTACTTAATTTTGATAATCCCTAAAGATATAGTAGGGCTTCCCTGGTGGCTCAAACAGTAAAGAATCCACTTGTAATGCAGGAGACCTGGTTTTGATCCCTGGGCTGGAAGATACAGTGACTAATATTCATATTGTTTATGTTTATGAGTACTGCATTATGATAATATATGATTAATTTCCTAGATTCTCAGATTCATTTAACAAAGAGAGTACTAGTGGAATAAAGATATTTCTAATAATATTATGAAGAAAGCCTTAAGCTCACGATAAACCACCACTCAGATAGCAACTTGATTTTGAATAAAATGCATCTATATAATGTGTGTTTCCAGAAAGAGAGAGAAACTAATACAACTAATACTCATATATTAGTTGCAGCTCTTTGACATCAAAATCTTCTTTCAGTATCCTAGCTAAGGTTTCTACTTCTTGAGTGGTTTTGTAAGAATGTGTCTACTTCACAAATACTTTAAACTGCTATTAATGGATATGTCCATATTTAAAGTATATAGAATATTATAAACCATCTTGTCTATTTATTGAGTTTTAATGTAAATAGCATTGTTCAAAAACTAGAAATTAATATGTAACTATTTTCTTAGCAAGAATTTGTATTCTACCTAATAAACATTTAAATAATTTCAAAAATTCATTGACTAATTTGCAAACACCTGATAATGAAAGAAAAATTTGAATCATAGTTCAGAACTACTTTTAGTTATGATGTGGGCAAGGGAGGAAGAAAAGTAGATTTATGTCTGTATGGATAGAGATAGTGATTAAATAGGTACCATTGCTATGGTAAATAATATTCAGTAACATTTCCTGTTTCAACATTCATTAAGCACAAGTTTTTTAGAGGCAGTGTGCTGTATATTACTGGTAAAAGTATTAATCAAATAAGGCCATCACATTTACTGTTTTATAAAATCTGAGAAATAAATATCTGAATAACTAGTAATTCATAATGATAAATGACTTAATTCATATGTATAATACGTATAAGGTACTAAAGAAACATAAAATGAACAATTCATTAATTTTGCAGTGATAGGACAATGGAGATTTTAAGGGAAGTTACAAATTGGAAATGATAGTGGAGTACTTTACCAACCCCCGTTACACTAATGGACAGATCATCAAGAGAGAAAGTTAATAAGGAAACACAAGCTTTAAATGACACATTAGACCAGATGGACCTAATTGATATTTATATGACATTCCATCCAAAAGCAGCAGAATGCAATTTCTTTCAAGTGCACATGAAACATTTTTCAGGTTGATCATATGTTGAGTCAAAAAGCAAGTCTTTGTAATTAAAGAAATTTGAGAAATTTGAAATTGTATCAAGCATTGTTTCCCAACCACAGTACTATGAGGTTAGAAATTAAGTACAGAAAAAAAAAAAACAAACTGTAAAACAAACAAATACATGGAGGCTAAACAATATGCTACTATATAACCAAGCAATCACTGAAGAAATCAAAGTGGAAATAAAAATAAATACCTAGAAACAAATGACAACAAAAACACAGTGACCCAGAATGGATGGGATGCAGCAGAATTAATTCTAAGAGCAAGGTTTATAGGAAGGCAATCCTACCTCAAGTAACAAGAAAAAGCTCAAATAGACGTGTTTCTTTTGGATCTTAAAGAATTAAAGTAATTTGGTAGTGATGAAAAGAGTAAGGCTGATAATAGTATCAAAGCCAATGGATGGAATTCCACATGGAGACATGATCACAAGATAAAAAGTGTCTTGTAGTGTAAAAAGCTTTCAAGTATGGAATGGATAAGATAAAACTTTTTTGGAGGGAGAATATGTTAACACTGGAAAGGATGCAAGGGGTTGTGAGTGAAAGTGGCTCAGTCGTGTCTGACTCTTTGCAACCCCATGGACTGTATAGTCCACTGGAGTGGGAAATCTTTACTTTCTACAAGAGATCTTCCTAACCCAGGGCTTGAACCCAGGGCTCCCACATTGCAGGCAGATTCTTTATCAGCTGAGCCACAAGGGAAGCCCAAGAATACTGGAGTGGGTAGCCTATCCCTTCTTCATCCCTTCCTATCCCTTCCTATCCCTGGATCTTCCTGACCGAGGAGTCAAGCTGGGGTCTCCTGCATTGTAATGGGTTGGGAAGGCATAAAAGCAGAGAGATACTCTAAGAGGCTACTATTGTAAGAACTCCTATAAATATTTTAGAAGATAATCACAGTTCTGTATCTAGTAATAGGACTGAGGAAAATAGTCTAAAATTATTTTTTATAAAATCTATTAATACAAAATTAATCTGACATTGTTACTTGTGTTCTAACATAAAATTATTAACTAATAACAATTTTATGAGTGACACTGTTATTGATTATGCCTGGAAATTTATCTATTTAAACTAAGAGATTTTAAATCATACTCTTAATTCACATGGATAATTTATATAAATAATTGATTTTTACCTTTATTCATTTTCTTTTATATAATGTGGTTATGTATTTGATCACTAATGTTGTTTTTCATCAAAATAGTAGAGCACATTAAGAAAACTCTTCCCCAGATCTTATGGCTTTGTACTGTGTTTGGGAATTACAGAATTATATATATGTTTTAAGAAATATATAAATCCTAATAATTAATTTGAATTAATAAATTAAATAATATGATAAATGTACTTATATACAAAGACCTTTTTTATTAAGGGTATTAGGTAATAATAATATCTTTCTAAAAGTGAAAGTGTAAAAGTATAAGTCATTCAGTCATGTTCTACTTTTTGTGACCCATGGACTGAAGCCAACAAGGCTCCTCTGTCCATGGAATCCTCCAGCAAAGAATGATGGAGTGGGTATTCATTCCCTTCTCCAGGAGTTCTTCCTGACCTAGCGACTGAACCTGGGTCTCCTGCGCTGCAGGCAGATTGTTTACTGTCTGAGCCACCAGGGAAGCCCCAGTACCCTTCTACGTGAAGCAGAGGATTGAACAAATATTCATCTAAAAGAATATTTAATTATTTGAGTATTTTTCCAGTGTTCACCTTTTATGTTGTTGTTTCCTGAGAGAGTTCTATGTAAAGTTTTAAACAGTATCACATTGGATGCATTTTATATACAATTACATTTTATGGTATGCATTAAAATTTCAAAGAATATTGTGACAGTTAATCATGAAGTAAAGTCAAGAGGAATGCTGTAAGTGGAAGAAAATAGCTCAAAATACCTGATTCAACTATTTTGCTTATGTAGAAAAATTATGTGTGACATAATGTAAAGATACATTCATGGTTATGCTATGGAACATAAAATAGTAAAATTTTAGCTCATAAAAAATAGCTGATGAATTCCAGAAGTGTGGTCAATAACCGATTCAACTCATTCTACTGGAAAGACAATTACTTTAAGAAAAATAGCTTTCATACACCTGCGATTACATTTAAGAGAATAATATTGAGAACAATTCCTGGAATTATGCTCCTAATATAAATTATTCTTGTTTACCAGAATTTACAATCAGTATCAATTAATAATGCAGGCTATTCTACAATATAATCTCAGTATGTAAGAAAAGTGAGCCTTTATCTCTTGGTATTTATCTTTGAAGGAAACTACTCTGTATGAACTCTTAAATCTCAGCTAAAGCCTTGGGTGTGCATGAAAAGCTGTGTTTTGCTTTTCTAAAGGTGTTCATCTTTCTCATCATTAACTTTATTTTATTTTCTCATAGTCAGTGTTAAGTTCTTTAAGTATTATCATGATTAATAACCCTTTCCTTGAATTCAGTCTGCCATTTTGCTGTGATTTATAATACTGGAGTCAGATCAATAAGAATAGACTTGTGCTTTTTATTGTTGGAAAAACTGGTTTCATTTCAATTCATTTCTCTTATGTTAAGGTCAGAATTGAAGACCAAAACCCAATGTACTTGTTTATTACTTTATTTCATTTTCTGGTGTGCTGCTATGCTCATTTTTGTGTAAGATATTCTTCTTCCTGGTCTTATATTTACAACTGTTAATTTTTTTATTGTTGTTTTTTCACCTTTACTTCTCTTCTTCAAGTGGTTTTGCACCAATGCACTTACAACATCCACTTCAATGTTTTAAGAAAGTACATGTTTCAACATGATTAGTGCCCTATAAATCTTCCTAGAGTCATTTAAGGCTAGGTTAGATAGATTGTAAAATGTGCATCATCAAAGAGAAACAGCAAAAGTCTCTAAAAATGTTTTTCTTAGAAAAAAGTAACCCAACAGAAAAGAAGAGGTATTTGAGTTTGTTTCTTAGAATTGTTTCTTAGAATGGTGATTGCACTCCTTTATATTTCACTGTCTTTTGTGTGGGCTCATATTCCTTTGAAAGAATCATCTTCTTTTTAAAATAAATGTTATTTTCAGTTCAGTTCAGTCACTTAGTCCTGTCCAATTCTTTGCGACCCCATGGCCTGCAGCACATCAGGTCTCCTTGTCCATCACCAACTCCTAGAGTTTACTCAAACTCATGTCCATTGAGTCAGTGATGCTATCCAACCATCTCATCCTCTGTCATCCCCTTCTCCTCCTGCCTTCAGTCTTTCCAGGATCAGGATCTTTTCCAATGAGTCAGCTCTTCTCATGAGGTGGCCAAAATATTGGAGCTTCATCTTCAATATCAGTCCTTCCAATGAATATTCAGGACTGATTTCCTTTAGGATAGACTGGTTGGATATCCTTGCAGTCTAAGGGATTCTCAAAGTCTTCCCGAACACCACAGTTTAAAACCATCAATTCTTTGGTGCTCAGCTTTCTTTATAGTCCAGCTCTCACATCCATACATGACTACTGGAAAATTCATAACCTTGACTAGACGGACCTTTGTTGACAAAGTAATGTCTCTGCTTTTTAATATGCTTTCTAGTTGGTCATAACTTTTCTTCCAAGGAGTAAACATCTTTCAATTTCATGGCTGCAGTCACCATAAGCAGTGATTTTGAAGCCCCCCAAAATAAAGACTGCCACTATTTCCAATGTTTCCCCATCTATTTGCCATGAAGTAATGGGACCAGATGCCATGATCTTAGTTTTCTGAATGTTGAACTTTAAGCCAACTTTTTCACTCTCCTCTTTCACTTTCATCAAGAGGCTCTTTAGTTTTTCTTCGCTTTCTGCCATAAGCAGAAATCGAACCATGGTATCATCTGATATTTCTCCAGGCAATTTTTTACTTTGGTTGACAGATAAAAACCCATGTCCCCGTGTTTCTCCTGAGGAATTGATGTCTATGTGCATACTGAGAAAAGGGGGAGATATCCTCAAACAAAAAGTCTGGCATTTCATCTGGGTTGAAAAATCTTGTTTGGTTCACATAATCAGGCTATTCTGGCCCTCAAGGAATATCTCTGTATCACTGCTCAAAGCAATTCTATTTCTGTAAAGCTTTTCTCTATGTAATCACTTATATCACAGAGTAAAAAGGTAAGGGATAAGAAAAGAGCAATCAAGGACATACTTATTTGACTTCATCTCTTATTTTATATATCCCATCTCAGCCTGACTTATTGTTATTATTATAATTGAACTGCACCTAGGTTGATTTGGAGTTAGGGCAGCTATGCTATGTTTTGTTTTAGCACTTTGGTGCTCTTGGGCCTCCAACAGGTCTTCTTGGGAAAGTATAAGGAAAGGAAAAGAGTACAGTTCAAAAACTCCCATGCTCATTCTCTGGCATCTGCTCCATTTTGACATGACATTGCCATTCAATCTACCAGGACACCTGATTTAACACTATGTATCAGTCACCTGAATTATTTCTCAGAGGAATTAAGTGAAATTAAGGGATACATCAGCTTCCCTCTTCCTTCTGTTGGATCTCCCAACCCTTACACTTATTTAGAATTTATTATGTGAAAGGACAGTACCTATGATGTTTTGTCCATTGATTACTAAATTATAGGAAAGTTCTCCTCTAGGACCTGAATAATTTAATTTTAGATTTCCACAAAAATGAGAACAATTGACTATAGATTCTAATAACGTTTTTACAGTTCACGGTGGCCTGTGGTAAAGAATCTGCCTGGCAATGCAGGAGACACAGGTTCAATTCCTGGAAAGTCCCCTGGAGAAGGAAATGGCAACCCACTTCAGTGTTCTTGCCTGGGAAATCCCAGGACAGAGGAAGCTGGTAGACTTGGTCCATGGGATCACGAAAGAGGAAGATAAGACTTAGCGACTAAGCAACAAGTTCACCAGCCCACTGGTAGATCATATTTTACTACCTGAAAAGCACATTTGCTTTGATGACCTGTTCCTAGAAGTTTATACTTGCTTATCACAACATTTCTGTCAAGTAGATAATTCCCTGCATGAAACTGATACTACATCCTTTATTGTTCTTGTAAAGAATATGAATGTTGGATTAAATTATTTCATGTGGAACATTTAACTTTATACTGCATTTTAAATGTACTCTGATGCCCATAACTTCTTTATCGGTAATAAAAATGAGCTAAGGTAGAAGCAGTCTACATTTCTCTTTGATGTGCTCAGCTCAAAGGTCCAAGTAGACAAATCTTTTGATTGTTCATCACAAGTGCTTACTGTCTTTCAGAACATAAGAGTCTTAGGATTAAGGCAGACTGATCTTAAAGTGAATGTGACTATATTTGAGTTTGCATTTTTCTCTTTTGCAGAATATGTAAAATCACCCCATAAAGCCCCAGAAAAAGGTAAAATAAAGGTGAAGTGAAAGAAACTTTCTTTTTTATTTGCTCAGTTCTCATCTCTAGTTAATTATATAGATAAGGTAGAAACAATAAAATTTCCTATCCAGAGAAATACAGCTGAGTCTTAAAATGTTAATCAAGTCAGAATAAAAAACCAGGAGGGTCACCTGTAAATAACTAGGAGAGTCACCCAAGAAATTATGTAGCCTCTTTAATATGAAAAAATTGTTACATTTATCATATTACAGTGAAGCCAATAGAGTTGAGGGACTGATTCCTTGCTCAATATGAGCTTTCTGTAATATTCCTGAAAATTATTTATTTTTGTGAGAGTGGCTTGTGTTTAAAGCAATAGATTTAAAAAAAAAATCTGCAACCTTATCATTCACAACGGTGGAAACATCCAGTGGAATCTTGCTCGCATATTGATTCTGGGAACACAAATCCTTTTCTCCACGTGCTAATGTTAGATGGATTAGGTTCATCTGATTATTTCCTGCTCATTTGTTTTTGTTGTTGTTCAGTCACTCAGTCTATGTCTAATTCTTTGCAACCCCATGGACTGCAGCACAACAGGGTTCCCTGTCCATCACCATCACCTGGAACTTGCTCAAACTCATGTCCATTGAATCAGTAAAGCCATCCAGCCATCTCGTCCTCTGTTGTTCCCTTCTCCTCCTGCCTTCAATCTTCCTCAGCATCAGAGTCTTTTCTAATAAGTCAGCTCTTTGCATCAGGAGGCCAAAGTAGTGGAGCTTGAGTTTCAGCAAAATTTCCTCCAATGAATATTTAGGATTGATTTGATCTCGCAGTCCAAGGGACTCTCAAGAGTCTTCTCCAACACCACAGTTCAAAAGCATCAATTTTTCAGTGTTCAGCCTTCTTTATGGTCCAACTTTCACATCCATACATGACTACTGGAAAAACCATAGCTCTGACTATATGGATCTATGTTGGTAAAATAATGTCTGCTCTTTAATATGCTGTCTAGGTTGGTCATGACTTCCCTGGTGGCTCAGATCGTAAGGCATCTGCCTACAATGTGGGAAACCTGGGTTTGATATCTGGGTTGGGAAGATCTCCTGGAGAAGAAATGGGAACCCACTCCAATATTCGTGCCTGGAAAATCCCATGGATGGAGGAGCCTGGTAGGCTACAGTCCATGGGGTTGCAAAGGGTCATTCGACTGAGTGACTTCACTTTCACTTTCTAGGTTGGTCATAATTTTTCTTCCAAGGAACAAGTGCCTTTTAATTTCATGGCTACAGTCACCATCTGCAGTGATTTTGGAGCCCAATAAAACAAAATCTCTCACCTTTTCATTGTTTCCCATCTGTTTGCTATGAAGTGATGGGAATGGATACCATGACCTTGGCTTTTTGAATGTTGAGTTTTAAGCTAGCTTTTTCATTCTCCTCTTTCACTTTTATCAACAGAGTTTTTAGTTCCTGTTTGCTATTTGCCATAAGGGTGGTGTCATCTGCATATCTGAGGTTATTGATATTTCTCCTGGCTATCTTGATTCCAGCTTGTGCTTCATCTAGTCCAGCATTTTGCATGATGTATTCTGCATATAAGTTAAATAAGCAGGGTGACAATATACAGCCTTTACATACCCCTTTTGCAGTTTTAAAGCAATCCATATTTCCATGTCTGGGTCTAACTGTTGCTTCTTGACTTGCATACAGATTTCTCAGGAGACAGGTACGGCGGTCTGGTATTCTCATTTCTTTAAGAGTTTTCCACAGTTTGTTTTGATCCACACAGTCAAAGGTATTAGCATAGCCAATGACACAGAAAGTGAAAGTCCTGTCAGACTCTTTGCCACCACAATTGACTATACAGTCCATAGAATTCTCTAGTCCAGAATACTGGAATGGGTAGTTTTTCCCTTTTTCATGAGATCTTTGTAACCCAGAGATTGAACCCAGGTCTCCCACAGTGCAGGCAGATTCTTTACCAGCTGAGCCACAAGGGAAGCCCAAGAATACTGGAGTGGGTAGCCCTTCCCTTCTCCAGAGGATCTTCTCAACTCAGGCATCGAACTGGTGTCTCCTGCATGGCAGGCAGATTCTTTACCAACTGAGCTATCAGGGAAGCCTTAGTAGATGATTGAAGCAGAAGTAGATGCTTTTCTGGATGAGAAATCCAAGAGAATTGCTTTTTCTATGATCCAGTGGATATTTGCAATTTGATTATTGGTTCTTCTCTTTTTATAAATCCAGCTTGACCAAAGTTCTCAGTTCATGTACTGTTGAAGCCTGGCTTGGAGAACTTTGAGCATTACTTTGCTAGCATGTAAATGAGTGCTTGTTTGGTAGTGTTAACATTCTTTGGCATTGCCCTTCTTTGAGACTGGATCTTTTCCAGCCTTGTGGCCACTGCTGAGTTTCCATATTTGCTGGCATATTGAGTGCAACACTTTAACAGCATCATCTTTTAGTATTTGAAATAACTCAGTTGGAATTCCATCACCTCCACTAGCTTTGTTCATAGTGATGCTTCCTATGGCCCACTTTACCTCACACTTCAGGATGCCTGGCTTTAGATGAGTGATCACACCATCGTGGTTATCTGGGTCATTAAGATCTTTTTTGTATAGTTCTTTTGTGTGTTCTTCCCTTGTGGCTCAGCTGATAAAGAATCTGCCTGCAATGCGGGAGACCTGGGTTCAATCTCTGGGTTAGAAAGATCCCCTGTGGAAGGGAAAGGCTTCCCACTCCAGTATCCTGGCCTGGAGAATTCCATGGACTGTATACTTCATAGGGTCGCAAAGAGTCGGACACAACTGAGCAACTTTCACTGTGTCTGTTCTTGCCACCTCTTCTTAATATCATCTGCTTCTGTTAGGTCTATACTGTTTATATCCTTTATTGTGCCCATATTTGCATGAAATAGTCCTTGGTATCTCTAATTTTCTTGACAAGATCTCTAGTCTTTCCCATTCTATTGTTTTTCTCTATTTCTTTGCATTGTTCTCTTGGGAAGGCTTTCTTGTCTCTCCTTGCTATTCTTTATATATTGTTCCAAATATGCTGTGTGTGTGTGCATGCTCAGTCATGTCTGACTCTCTGCAATCCCATGGACTGTAGCCCACCAGGCTCCTCTGTCCATGGAATTTTTCTGGCAAGAATATTGGAGTGGGTTGCCATTTCTTACTCCACAGGATCTTCCTGATCCAAGGATTGAACCCATGTCTCTTGAGTCTCCTGTATTGTCAGCCAGATTCTTTATCACTGCACCACCTGGCAAGCTATGTTTTATCTTAAATGAGATTATGCTAGTGATCTATGTACCATGCACTGTGATGATGCCTACTTATCTCTTCCCTCTTAAGAAATTTTAATAAGATAGCTGTCCCAGTTCTTTGCTAAAATACCCAGAATTTGGAGGAAAGGGCCCTCCAGAGACATCACATTTGTCTCTCATTGGTAGGACTAACTTCTCCATGCCTTCTCTTGTACCAAGCTTATGAACAGAAAAGTCATGGTCTATGTGATGTATGTATGAGATTTCTTTGGAAGGAATGATGCTAAAGCTGAAGCTCCAGTACTTTGGCCACCTCATGCAAAGAGTTGACTCATTGGAAAAGACTCTGATGCTGGAGGGATTGGGGGCAGGAGGAGAAGGGGACGACCGAGGATGAGATGGCTGGATGGCATCACTGACTTGATGGACGTGAGTCTGAGCGGACTCTGGGAGATGGTGATGGACAGGGAGGCCTGGCGTGCTGCAATTCATGGGGTCACAAAGAGTCGGACACGATTGAGCGACTGAACTGAACTGATGTGATATATTGCTATTGAAACTTAGAGGATGCTACTCTCTGAAGAGTGAAGGAGAAAAAAACAAAAATCATTGTGGAAAAGCTTAAATAATTATGTTTTTAAATGTCAAGAATTATATTAAATGCATGGGAAAAGATCTAGTCTTTCTTTATTTAAAGGACTCTGTCAGAACAACTGTATAATTTAAGATGTTCTGAGATTGTATATCCTAAGGGTACTTGGGTTCTGGAAGGTTAATTTTATTTTATAGATACTTTCCCAATTCATTGTGACTCAAAGTGACTCCCCAGTTGCATTCCTGAGACCTTTCCTTTGTCTTTATTTCAATGGATAAGTCTGCTTTGTATCAATGGTATCACATGGTATACAAAATAAATTATATTTTGCTTTAAATTTATTATACAGAAACACCTTATCTTAAATATAATAATATAGACAAGGGCATGGAGCTATATATTCTTCCTACCATTGCTCTGGCAATTTAACTCCTTTTCAGGTATAACAATAGAGTTACTTAAAATGCTTGAATGATTTTTTTAATAAAATAAAGTTTTTTATATATATATATATAATAAAGAACTGACTCATTGGAAAAGACCCTGGTGGTGGGGACAATTGAAGGTGGGAGGAGAAGGGGACAACAGAAGATGAGATGATTGGATGGCATCACTGACTCAATGGACATAAGTTTGGGTAAACTCCGGGAGTTCGTGATGGACAGGGAGGCCTGGCGTGCTGTGGTTCACGGGGTCGCAAAGAGTCAAACACAACTGAGCAACTGAACTGAACTGAACTGAACTGAGGAAGTCAAAAGATACCTGGAGTAACAGGCAAGTTTGGCGTTGGAATACAAAAATGAAGCAAGGCAGAGGCTAACAGAGTTTTGTCAAAAGAACATGCTGTTCGTAGTAACCATCCATTTTCAACACCTTAAGAGACGATGCCTACTGTGGCTCAGTCGGTAAAGCGTCTGCCCACAATATGGGAGGTCCTGGTTCGATCCCTGAGTTGGGAAGATTCCCCCGGCAAAGGAAATGGCAGCTCACTACAGGACTTTTGTCTGGAAAATTCCATGGGTGGAGGAGCCTGGTAGGCTACAGTCCATGGGGTCACAAAGAGTCGGACATGACTGACCGACTTCACTTTCACTGTTTAAAGAGATGATGCTACACATGGACCTGACCAGATAATCAATATTGAAACCAGATTGATAATGTTATTTTCAGCCAAAGATAACAGTCAGCAAAAACAAGACCTAAAGTTGACTGTGGTTCAGATCATAGGTTCCTTACTAAAAATTCAGGCTTAAATTGAAGAAAGTAGAGAAAACCACTAGACCATTCAGGTTTGACTTAAATCAAATCCCTTATGATTATACACTGGATGTGATGGACAGATGCAAGAGACTAGATCTGGTAGACAGACTGCCTGAAGAACTGCAGATGAAGGTCCATAACACTGTATAGGAGGCAGTGACTAAACCTTCCCAAAGAAACAGAAATGCAAGAAAGCAAAGTGATTTTCTCAGGATGATTTACAAATAGCTGAGGAAAGAAGAGAAGTGAAAGATAAGGTATAAAGAGAATGGTATACCCAACTGAATGCAGTTCCACAGAAGAGCAAGGAGAGATAGGAAGGCCTTCATAAATGAACAATGCAAAGAAACAGAGGAAACAGTATAATGGAAAATACTACAGATCACTAAAGAAAGCTGGAGATATCAAAGGAACATTTCATGCATGGATGGGCATGATAAAGGACCTAACAGAGGCAGAAAAGATTAAGAAGAGGTGGCAAGAATACATAGAAGAACTAGGCAAAAAAGGTCTCAGTGACTCAGATAACCACAATAGTGTGGTTACTTGTCTAGAGCCAGACATCCTGGAATGCATGGTCAAGTAGACCTTAGGAAGCATTACTATGAACAAAGCTATTGCAGGTGATGGAATTCCAGCTGAGCTACTTAAAATCTTAAAGATGATACTGTTAAAGTACTATGCTAAGTATGTCAACAAATTTGAAAAACTCAGCAGTGGCCACAGAGCTGGAAAAAGTCAGTTTTCATTCCAATCCCAAAGAAGAAAGATACAAAAAGAAGTTCAAACTACAGTACTATTGAGCTCATTTCACATGCTAGGAAGGTTATGGTGAAAATCCTTCAAGATAGACTTTAGCAATACATGAACTGAGAACATCCAGATGCACAAGCTGGGTTTCAAAGAGGTACAGGAACAAGAGATCAAACTGCCAACATTCTTTAACTCATGGAGAAAGCAAGGGAGTTCTAGAAAACCTTTTGCTTCATTGACTAAGCTAAAGCCTTTGACAGTGTAGATCACAAAAAAATGTGGAAAACTTTTAAAGAGATGGAATTACCAGACCACCTTACCTGTCTCCTGAGAAACCTGTAAGCAGGTCAAGAAGCAATAGTTAGAACCAAACATAGAGCAACTGACTGGTTCAAAATTGAGAAAGGAATATGAAAAGGTTGTATATTGTGGCCCTGCTTATTTAACTTATATGCAGGGTACATCATGCGAAATGCCAAGCTGGATGAAGCACAAGCTGGAATCAAGATTGCCAGGAGAAATATCAACAATCTCAGATATGTAAATGATTCATATTAAATTAGAAAATAAATATTACATTTCTCTAATGGAAGAAAGTGAAGAGGAACTAAAGAGCATCTTGATGAGGGTGAAAGAAGGGAGAAAAAAAGCTGGTTTGAAACTCAGCATTCAAAAAACTAAGATCTTAGTATCTTGCCCCATCACTTCATGGCAAATAGAAAAAGTGGAAGCAGTGACAGATTTTATTTTCTTGGGCTCCAAAATCATTGAAGACAGTGACTGCAGTCACAAAATTAAAAAACACTTGCTCCTTGGAAGGAAAGCTATGACAAACCTAGACAACATATTAAAACATCACTTTGCTGACAAAGGACCGTGTAATCAAAGTTATGGTTTTTCCAGTAGTTATGTACAGATGTGAGAGATGGATGATAAACAAGCTGAAAAAGTGAAAATTGCTCAGTCATGTTCCACTCTTTACAACCCCGTGGACTATACAGTCCATGGAATTCTCCAGGCCAGAATACTGGAGTGGGTAGCCTTTCCCTTCTCCAAGGGACCTTCCCAACTCAGAGATCAAACCCAGTGAAAACCACCCAGTGAAAACCCAGTGAAAACCACTGAAAGTGGTTTCTTTACCAGCTGAGCCATCAGGGGACACCAAGAAGACTGGAGTGGGTAGCCTATACTTTCTCCAGGGGAACTTCCCGACCAGAGAATTGAACTGGCTTCTCCTGCACTGCAGGTGGATTCTTTACCAGCTGAACTATCAGGGAAGTCCTAAAGAAGGCTGATCACTGAATAACTGATGCTTTCAAATTGTGGTTCTGGAGAAGAATTTTGAGAGTCCCTTTGACTGTGAAGAGATCAAACCAGTCAATCCTAAAGGAAATCAGTCCTGAATATTCATTGAAAGGACTGATGCTGAAGCTGAAACTCCAGTACTTTGACCACCTAATGTGAAGAGCCAAATCATGGGAAAATAGTTGATGCTTGGAAGGATTGCAGGCAAAAGGAAAAGAGGATGACAGAGGGGGACATGGCTACACAAAATCACCAATTCATTGGACGTGAATTTGAGCAAATTCTGAGGTATGGTGGAGGATTGAGGAGGCTGGTGAGCTGCAGTCCATGAGGTCACAAACAGCCAGAGATGACAGATTGAACAACAACTACAGCAATATTTTGGTAATTCTAAAAAAATAGCCTAAGTTATTTTTGATTCTTTGAAATTTAAAGTAAAATAAATGATCCCTAAGTATCTCTATTGAACTTGAAATGCACTTAATAATGTCTCTCATAGTTAGCATTTTAACCTTCTCTGATTACTCCATTTCCTTCCAAACATTTGCTCAAATAAATAGAACAGTTGAAATTCCCTTCAAATCATTTGTTTCAAAATAAAATGTTTTATTTCATGAATATCTTTAATCATACTATGTCTTTGTGACTTCCTGGATTTAAATGATTTCCCTCTCCTGGAGTCAACACTCAAGTAATCTATATCTAGGAAATCCATGAGTGATCACTATCTTTATCACTGAAATTAATGCCATGTTGACAGGGTAGACCTTAAAAAGTACAGATTCTCTTTTATTTTAAGTTAATATCATAGGGATCCTAATTTTGGTAGTTACCCCTTTTACATTCATAAACTGAGCAAAGAATGAAGTCAGTCAGGTAAATTTATTATTCAACAAAATTCATTTTATATTTCTTTAAAAACTGTGTTTCTATAACTAATTGAGCAATTTTCAAGATTATCTCTTTCACAATGACAACAGTAGCCATTCTGCAATCTACTGTTCTGCAAAAAACCACAATAATATTGTATAAATTTATCAATATTTTTTATTTAGAGTGATATTTTACCATTCAAAGAGATTTTAATATTCTAAGAAAATATTTTTTAACATATTTAGAATATGAATACATGAATTTACTGAGTGACATTTTGATTTTGGAGTTCTCAAGTATTAATTTTTATTATTTAGAAATAGTAATAGTATTAAAAATTTAAATGAAGAAGAAAAGCATTCTGTTCTCAGTAAGAATAGTAGAAAAGATTTAAAAATGCATAAACTTAATAAATCTTATTAGGTCAAATAGCCAAATATACATCCAAGTACTTTAAAAATATGTTCTCCCAAGAGAATGAAAAGAAAAGCCAGAATACTGGGAGAAACTATTTGCAAAAGGCATAGCAGATACAAGACAATTATCCAAATTTATGAAGAATTCTTAACACTCAAATGAGAAGATGAGCAACCCAATTAAGAAGTAGGCCAAAGACTTTCACAAACATACCAAAGAAAAGGGCCTCCCTGTTGGCTCAGATGGTAAAGAATCTGCCTGCAATGCAGGAGACCTGTCTTTAATCCCTGGGTTGGGAAGGTCACCTGAAGGAGGGCATGGCAATCCAGTATTGCCTGGAGAATATCATGGACATAGGGGCCTGGCGGGCTACAGTCCATGGGGTCACAGAGAGTCAGACACAACTGAACGATTAAGCACAGCATCAAAGAAAAAATATAAATGACAACTAGTAGAAGAAAAGTTGTTCCACATTGATTGCCATCAGGGAGATGCAAATTAAAACAATGAGATACCACTATGCAGATATTAGAATGTTCAACCTATGAAATTCAACAATGCTAAATTCTGGCAAGCATGTGTAGCAATAGGAGCTATCATTCATTCATGGATGGTGGGAGAGAGTTTAGCAGTTTCTTACAATACTAAACATATTATTACAATAAGATCTAGCAAGATTTTGCTCCTTGATATTTACTCAAAAAAGTTGATAATATATATCCTCACAAAAACCTACATGTAGTTTATACATTTTATAGTAGCTTTATCCATACTTGCCCAAACTTGGAAACAATCTATATCCTTCAGGAGGCAGATGGATAAATTAAGTGTGGTACATTGAGAAGATGGAAAATTATTCAGTGCTAAAAATAAATGAGCTACCAAGCCATGAAAAGAAGTAGAGGAATCTTAAATGCATGTTAAGAAGTGAAATAAACTAATATGAAAAGCTACACAGTCTAACTATGTAACATTCTGCTAAAAGCAAAGCTATTGAAACAGTAAAAATATCCAGGTTTCCAGGTGTTGCCAGGAGAAAGGAATGAATACGTAGAGCACAAAAGGTTTTTACGCCTGTGAGAATACTCTGTATGATTCAATAATGGTGAATACATGTATTATACATTTGTTCAAACCCATAAAATATGCAGTCACTAACAGTGAGCTGTAATGTAAAGTTTGGATTTCGAGTAATAATGACTTTCAATGTAGATGGATCAGTCGTAACTAATGAATCATTCTGGTGGGGAATGTTTATAATAGCAGAAGCTGTACATGTTTTGGGCAGGGGATGGATGTGAAATATCAATTTTTCCACCAACTAAAACTCGTCTAAAAAACAAAGTCTGTACCAAAAGAGAAAAAAAAATGCATCCTAGATTTAGAATATACCAGCAGGCAGACACACTCCAGTATTCTTGCCTGGAAAATCCCAGGGATGGGGGAGCCTAGTGGGCTGCTGTCTATGGGGTGGCAAAGAGTTGGACACCAGTGAAGCGACTTAGCAGCAGGAGCAGCAGCAGCAGCAGCAGGCAGGCAACCTGAATACTTGAATTAATTGCATGACTAAGTTACTTTATTTATACAATCTTATTTTTTCTGAAATATTGGTAGTTTGTTGACATTAATTTAATTGACTAATTGGTCTTTAAGTGGGCAAAGTTTTACTACCATCACTAACATTAACAAATTAATTTATGCATTTGCTACTGAAGTCCTCATTTCATTGTTGTCCTAATTAAGGCAGTATAAATTTTTCAAACTTGAGAAAAATAAAGGAAGGGTACTCTTAATATTTCTGTGCAACATTGTTTCCACTTAATTGATTTCCTATCACCATTTGCACATTTCTTTACATGTAAAGGGTATATGTTTATTATTTTATGTCATTCTCTTCAAAACAGAAAATATATCTAAGGCCTTACAGTACTGTCTTCACCTCCTCATCAAATAACTGTTCTTCTTAGAATAATGTCATCGGTATCCTTGATGAAGTTCCAGCATACATAGGAAAATGCTTATAACTCTTTGCTTAGGCTTCAAATAGACACCACTCATCGGAATTATTGTCCTATGCAGACTCTTTTGTAAAGCCTTCAAATATAATCAGTAGTGAAAAGCAAATTAATGAGGGCAATGTGATAACTGAGATAAACATGATAATAATAAAACTTAATAAAGTCTGGAAACGACATAAATTTTGTTGAAAACATATTCAAAATGAGAGGTATGTTATTTATCAGGGAAGGAAAAACGATGATCATAAGTGAGAATTCAAAAAATAAAAGAACAAAGTGGTCAAATCCTATAAGGGAAAAAAATACACACACACACACACACACATACACATATATCAGGACCTTAGTATTAGTATTAGTATTAGTATTAGTGACTCAGTCGTGTCCAACTCTTTGTGACCCCATGGACTGTAGCCCACCAGGCTCCTCTGTCCATGGAATTCTCCAGGCAAGAAAACTGGAGTGGGTTGCCATTCCCTTCTCCAACCTCAGGACCTTAGACTACTTTAAATTAAAATGTTACTACAACTAATCTACATTGATATACTCACATTCAGTAGTTAAACCATAAAGTGACTAGAATAGTACTTTTCATAACAAAATATTAGAACCACATAGGTATTTTTTGCTTTGTTCATTCACTCTGGAATCATATTTGTTATTTCTAAAGTATATTAAATATTTTACCTTTTAATATTTAAAAGTTTTATTTGAGGTAGTGTTCTATCTAATGAAATTCATATATGGATATTTGCAGAAAATAAATTATGCATAATATATATGCATATATGTACATATGTATACTATGCAAAATATATGCATATATTTAGTCTCTAATGTAATCTTTAGAATCCTCTTTGAAGAACTTTCAGAATTTCTGTCATGAAGTGCAAAGTAAAACACATACAACCGATGCATCTCAAGCAGAAAAGTATTTCATTTTCTTGAAAGTACTTATTTCATTCTTACATGGTACTTTTAGTAATGGGAAACTGCTTTACTTTGAATTTGAAAAAATTTGTTTGAAAGTACATAAGTTATTAGAATGTGTTGTTTTGTAAAGAGTAAATAATGCATATATTAATTTGTAGTCTTATTAAGATGTTATTTTATATTTCTATTTAATATGCTAAAATATATATTTATGTCCAGTCTTTCTTGGTATTGCTGTCTTTTTAGAATTGGAAAGAATTGAAAAGCATGCTAGCAATGAATATAAATTAAATGTTTATATCTTTTTATCCCTTTGTTATAATATCTATTTTGGCAATTATTCCCAGTATCAGGGTCTTTTCCAGTGAATCAGCTCTTTCCATCAGGAGGCCAAAGTATTGGAGTTTCAGCTTCAGCATCAGTCCTTCCAATGAATATTGAGGGTTGATGTCCTTTAGGATTTACTGGTTTGATCTCCTCCCTGTCCAAGGGAGAATTTGACCATTTCTCTCCATCTAACTGCAATCCTAAGCTCTTAAGGAAGTCTGTTCTCAGTAACTAGCCAATGTGACATTTCTAAAATGGAAACTAAATCACTCCACTCTGTTCAAAACCCTTCAGTATCTCCCTAGTCTTCTCATAGTATGTTATGTATACTGTTTCAGGAAGAAAAACCACATGATTGTAAAAATATTTGAAATAATTTTTATAAAGATTCATAAGAAGCTTTCACTTGAGTGAGAATCATTAAGGGGTAACTGGTAGAATATTTTATTCATCAACTAATATTTTATTGTGTTTATATGCCAGATTCTTTGTGAAGTGAAAAATATGAGAAATTTAATGAAAAAAAAAACCTGTGCTTTTTATATGCTGTATATTATCATGTGGAAAAGGAGCAAGGAATCATATCAATAGAATACAGAGCTTCCTGTTATGTACTAGTGGGCTAAAGGACACAGTTCAGTTCGGATCAGTCACTCAGTCATTTCCAAATCTTTGTGACCCCATGAACTGCAGCACGCCAAGCCTCCCTGTCCATCACCAACTCCCAGAGTTCACTCAAACTCAAGTCCATCAAGTCGGTGATGCCATCCAGCCGTCT
The DNA here is from genome assembly GCF_001704415.2 of Capra hircus. Classification (NCBI taxonomy): domain Eukaryota; kingdom Metazoa; phylum Chordata; class Mammalia; order Artiodactyla; family Bovidae; genus Capra; species Capra hircus. The sequence goes on from NC_030814.1 coordinate 24,815,141, forward strand.
CATCTTCTGTCGTACCCATCTCCTCCTGCCCCCAATCCCTCCCAGCATCAGAGTCTTTTCCAATGAGTCAAGTCTTCACATTAGTTGGCCAAAGTATTGGAGTTTCAACATTAGCATCAGTCCTTCCAAAGAACACTCAGGACTAATCTCCTTCAGAATGGATTGGTTGGATCTCCTTGAAGTTCAAGGGACTCTCAAGAGTCTTCTCCAACACCACAGTTCAAAAGCAACAATTCTTTGGCGCTCACCTTTCTTCACAGTCCAACTCTCATATCCATTCATGATTACTGGAAAAACCATAGCTTTGACTAGATGGACCTTTGTTGGCAAAGTAATGTCTCTGTTTTTCTACATGCTATCTAGTTTGGTCATAACTTTCCTTCCAAGGAATAAGCATCTTTTAATTTCATGGCTGCAATCACCATCTGCAGTGATTTTGGAGCCCCCCAAAATAAAGAATGACTCTGTTTCCACTGTTTCCCAATCTATTTCCCATGAAGTGATGGGACCAGATGCCATGATCTTCGTTTTCTGAATGTTGAGCTTTAAGCCAACTTTTTCACTCTCCTCTTTCACTTTCATCAAGAGGCTGTTGAGTTCCTCTTCACTTTCTGCCTTAAAGGTGGTATTATCTGCATATCTGAGGTTATTGATATTTCTCCCAGCAGTCTTGATTCCAGCTTGTGCTTCCTCCAGCCCAGCCTTTCTCATGATGTACTCTGCATGGAAGTTAAATAAGCAGGGTGACAACATACAGCCTTGACATACTCCTTTTCCTATTTGGAACCAGTCTGTTGTTCCATGTCCAGTTCTAACTATTGTTTCCTGACCTGAATACAGGTTTCTCAAGGGGCAGGTCAGGTGGTCTGGTATTCCCATCTCTCTCAGGCTTTTCCACAGTTTATTGTGATCCACACAGTCAAATGCTTTGGCATAGTCAATAAAGCAGAAGTAGATGTTTTTCTGGAATTCTCTTGCCTTTTCCATGATCCAGCAGATGTTGGCAATTTGATCTCTGATTCCTCTGCCTTTTCTAAAACCAGCTTGAACATCAGGAAGTTCACGGTTCACATTATTGCTGAAGCCTGGCTTGGAGAATTTTAAGCATTATTTTACTAACATGTGAGATGAGTACAATTGTGTGGTAGTTTGAACATTCTTTGGCATTGCCTTTTTTTGGGGATTGGAATGAAAACTGACCTTTTCCAGTCCTGCAGCCACTGCTGAGTTTTCCAAATGTGCTGGCACATTGAGTGCAGCACTTTCACAGCATCATCTTCCAGGATTTGAAATAGCTCAACTGGAATTCCATCACCTCTACTAGCTTTGTTCGTAGTGATGCTTCCTAAGTCCCAGTTGACTTCACATTCCAGGATGTCTGGCTCTAGGTAAGTGGTCACACCATCGTGATTATCTTGGTCATGAAGATCTTCTTTGTACAGTTCTTCTGTGTATTCTTGCCATCTCTTCTTAATATCTTCTGCTTCTGTTAGGTCCATACCATTTCTGTCCTTTATCGAGCCCATCTTGTCATGAAATGTTCCCTTGGTATCTCTAATTTTCCTGAAGTGGTCTCTAGTCTTTCCCATTCTGTTCTTTTCCTCTATTTCTTTGCATTGATCGCTGAGGAAGGCTTTCTTATCTATCCTTGCTACTCTTTGGAACTCTGCATTCAGATGCTTACGACCTTCCTTTTCTCCTTTGCTTTTCACTTCTCTTCTTTTCACAGCTATTTGTAAGGCCTCCCAGACAGCCATTTTGCTTTTTTGCATTTCTTTTCCATGGGGATTGTCTTGATCCCTGTCTCCTATACAATGTTATGAACCTCCGTCCATAGTTCATCAGGCACTCTGTCTATCAGATCTAGGCCCTTGAACCTATTTCTCATTTCCACTGTATAATCATAAGGAATTTGATTTAGGTCATAACTGAATGGTCTAGTGGGTTTCCCTACTGTCTTCAATTTAAATCTGAATTTGGCAATAAGGAGTCCATAATCTGAGCCATAGTCAGCTCCTGGTCTTGTTTTTGCTGACTGTATAAAGCTTCTCCATCTTTGGCTGCAAAGAGTATAATCAATCTGATTTCAGTTTTGACCATTTGGTGATGTCCATGTGCAGAGTCCTGTGTTGTTGAGGTCGGGGTTTGCTATGACCAGTGCATTTTCTTGGCAAAACTCTATTAGCCTTTGCCTTCTTCATTCTGTTTTCCAATGCCAAATTTGCCTGATACCCCAGGTATTTCTTGACTTCCTACTTTTGCATTCCAGTCCCCTATAATGAAAAGGACATCTTTTTTGGGTGTTAGTTCTAAAAGGTCTTGCAGGTCCTCATAGAACCGTTCAGCTTCAGCTTTTCACCGTTACTTTTTGGGGCATAGACTTAGATTACTGTGATATTGAATGGTTTGCCTTGGAGAAGAACAGAGATCATTCTGTTGTTTTTGAGATTGCACCCAAGTACTGCATTTTGGACTCTTTTGTTGACCATGATGGCTACTCTATTTCTTATAAGGGATTCCTGCCCACAGTAGTAGATATAATGGTCATCTGAGTTAAATTCACCCTTTCCAGTCCATTTTAGTTTGCTGATTCCTAGAATGTCGACGTTCACTCTTGCCATCTCCTGTTTGACCACTTCCAATTTGCCTTGATTCATGGACCTGACATTCCAGGTTCCTATGCAATATTGCTCTTTACAGCATTGGATCTTGCTTCTATCACCAGTCATATCCACAACTGGGCATTGTTTTTGCTTTGGCTCCATCCCTTCATTCTTTCTGGAGTTATTTCTCCACTGATCTCCAGTAGCATATTGGGCACCTACTGACCTGGGGAGTTCCTCTTTCAGTATCCTATCATTTTGCCTTTTCATACTGTTCATGGGGTTCTCAAGGTAAGAATACTGAAGTGGTTTGCCAGTAGACCACATTCTATCAGACCTCTTCACCATGACCTGCCCGTTTTGGGTGGCCCCACACGGCATGGCTTAGTTCATTAAGTTAGACAACACTGTGGTCCATATGATTAGATTGAATAGTTTTCTGTGATTATGGTTTCCATGTGTCTGCCCTCTGATGCCCTACTTTGATTTCTCTTACCTTGGACATGGGGTATCTCTTCATGGCTGCTCCAGCAAACTGCAGCCACTGTTCCTTACCTTGGATAAGGGATATCTTCTCACCACCGCCCCTCCTGATCTTGAACGTGGAGTAGCTCTTCTCAGCCCTCCCGTACCCGTGTAACCACCACTCCTTGGATGTGGGATTGCTCCTCCCTAAAGGACAGAGTGACTTGGAAATTTGTGTAATTGAAATTTCACATGAAAGAAGAAAATCAAAATAGCTAATGTGATTGGGAAAGGAAGCATTATATGTAATGTATTAGTCCAAGAAGAAGAGTTCTGATATACATCTCACAAAAAGAAAGCGTGTGTGGTAGCCCCTTTGGAGATGTGGCAGTATTCTCCAGTTCAGTAGGAATCAGATGGAGGGGTATAGACAGCTTGAGAGGTAAGTAACATGATTTTAACATTGCTGTGTGAGAATAAAATATAGACAAAATATTTTCATTTTGTGGTTCATATAAATTCAATAAGAAAGATAGGAATTGGGTTAATATTAATTTAATAGGAATTTAGATTTTCACTATTAAATTGGAAATATTTCAGTCCATGAGTATATGTGTTTCTTGTTTTTCCATTACAATCATGTATGCATCTTCCTTTTTCTGTGAGTGGACAACTAGGAAATAAAAGAAATGTTGAATTTAAGTATCACACTTTAATGTTGACTTAAATAACAATTAAACTGTGATCTTTACTCATCATTGAGTCTCTTAAGTCCATTATCAGTGGTCCCCAACCTCTGGGATCTAATGCCTGATGGTCTGAAGTGGAACTGAAGCAGTACTAATAGAAATAGAGTACACAATAAATGTAATGCACTTGAATCACCTCCAAACCATCCTCCCACTCCCTCGTCTGTGGACGATTTGCCTTCCTTGCTGCATCAGTTTATTGTCATATAAACAAATATCTCATGGAAATTTAGTGAAAGGAAGCTCAAATAAGAAAAAACAAAGATGAAAATACATACATAATATTTCAAAAAGTAGATCTGGCACAAGTATAAAATTTTTTTTTGCTTTCTGGGATACTTCTATAGTTTTTGCAAAATATCATACTTGATATGGATAGTTTCATCTTAGCAAAAATCTTTCCCCAGAATATTACACCTACTGATTGGATCTAACTTTCTACAAATAGGCACAACAAAATCCTCATTCAGGCCCAGTATGCCACAAACATTAAGAACATATACTCTTTTGTGAAAAATATTAAACATTTAATCCATACATACTCATCATTTTATTTACTGTATTCTTGTTGGTTGAACAGTTATGAAAATTTCAATTTCTTCTGAAAATGGTGACAAGATAATTCTTTTTTAAATCAAATATGAGGTGACATCTAGCAATATGCCAAAATATAGGACAGGACCAGCAACGGTGTGCTGAGTGTCCACTAAGAGTGAGAGTGATGAGGGTAGGGGATAAGGCATCTATGAGTCTCTGCCTCTTTATTAAATATGCAAGTGAAATGGACTTCAGTTCAGTTCAGTTCAGTCGCTCAGTCGTGTCCAACTCTTTGCGGCCCCATGAATCGCAGCACGCCAGGCCTCCCTGTCCACCACCAACTCCCAGAGTTCACTCAGATTCACGTCCATCAAGTCAGTGATGCCATCCAGCCATCTCATCCTCTATCGTCTCCTTCTCCTCCTGCCCCCAATCCCTCCCAACATCAAAGTCTTTTCCAATGAGTCAACTCTTCGCATGAGGTGGCCAAAGTACTAGAGCTTCAGCTTTAGCATCATTCCTTCCAAAGAAATCCCAGGGTTGATCTCCTTCAGAATGGACTGGTTGGATCTCCTTGCAGTCCAAGGAACTCTCAAGAGTCTTCTCCAACACCACAGTTCAAAAGCATCAATTCTTCGGCACTCAGCCTTCTTCGCAGTCCAACTCTAGGACTATATAATTTAGTAGCTTTGTACTGGGAGGTTGGGGTGCATTTGTGGAGAGGGCAAATAGGCTGGGCCAGAAAAAAAGATGGGTCAGAAAAATTGGGTACTTCTATTTCTCATAATCTATGCATAGATTTCCCCAGCAGTATATGCTCCCAGAGACCTCTTTTAGTGGGAAGAGAAAATTAACATCAGTATAATCTTTTGAGGAAGTGTTGCTAGCAGCATTTTGTTAAAAAAGGCCAGTTTCTTTGAAAGTTCACTAGGTACATATTGTGCTAGTACCCATGAGGGAACTCTTAATTCTAACATGCATTTCTAGTGCAAATTAATATCTTCATTCTTGCCATTGCCTGTCTATTGCTGGAAGCAAGTTATCATTGTCCACATCTTTGAGGATTCTCTGTCTAATCATGTAAAGTTAAGATGTATGAAGGCTTTCAATTTGTTCTCTCTTCACCACAGTGAGGGGTACTGAAAATCCCGACACTAACTACTTAGCCAGAGGCTACACAGAAAGCACCTTGAAGTAAAGCTTAGGTGAAGGAAGGAATGAACATAACATTTTCATAGCCATTCTGCTACTGTGCCAACTGTACTTCAAAATAGACATGTCATCTGTTATCCTCCGATGGTCTACTTTTTTTCGTTTTTATTCCTGCAGATTGGAAAAAGCTCTTATCTAAGACAAAAAAAAATAGAGTATTAATAGTTCGCTAGCCTTTGTCAGCATGCTGCTGCTGCTAAGTCGCTTCAGTCGTGTCTCTGTGCGACCCCATAGATGGCAGGCCACCAGGCTCTGCTGTCCCTGGGATTCTCCAGGCAAGAACACTGGAGTGGGTTGCCATTTCCTTCAATACATTAAAGTGAAGAGTGAAAGTGAAGTCTCTCAGTCGTGCCGACTTTTAGCGACCCCATGGACTGTAGCCTACCAGGCTCCTTCATCCATGGGATTTTCCAGGCAAGAGTACTGGAGTGGGTTGCCATTGCCTTCTCCAATTGTCAGCATAGTGAATACCTATTATTTCTCAGCAATATAGTGATTAAATCTGAAAAGCTACTAGACTATTTTCCAATCTAAAAGTATAAGTCAACAATTCTCTCTTATAATTTCAGGGAAGGAAATTAAGGTGTGTTATCAGGTATAGAAAGTAAATTCATTTTTATAAATTTGATGAGTAATATTAATACTTATGACTTCTTTAATGCTTCCAGGAATATTAAATAAAAATAGAACATAGAGTAAAGACAGATGCATTATTAAAATTAGATTTTATTAAAAATTAAAAATTAAATTAATTAAATTTAAAATTAAGTTTATGACATCTTTGTCTGGTTTTGCTATTAAGGTGATGGTGGCCTCATAGAATGAGTTTGGAAGTTTACCTTCTGCAATTTTCTGAAAGAGTTTGAGTAAGATAGGTATTAGCTTTTCTCTAAATTTTTGGTAGAATTCAGCTGTGAAGCCGTCTGGTCCTGGGCTTTTGTTTGCTAGAAGATTTCTAATTACAGTTTTGATTGCCATGCTTGTGATGGGTCTGTTAAGGTCTCCTATTTCTTCCTGGTTCAATTTGGAAAGTTGTACTTTTCTAAGAATTTTTCCATTTCTTCCAAATTGTCCACTTTATGGGCATAGAGTTGCTGATAGTAGTCTCTTATGATCCTTTGTATTTCTGTGTTGTCTGTTGTGAGTTCTCCATTTTCATTTCTAATTTTGTTGATTTGATTCTTCTCCTTTTGTTTCTTGATGAGTCTGGCTAATGGTTTGCCAACTTTATTTATCTTCTCAAAGAACCAGCTTTTAGAAGCTTTGTTGATTTTTGCTATGGTCTCTTTTGTTTCTTTTGCATTTATTTCTGCCCTAATTTTTAAGATTTCTCTTTCTACTATCCCTGAGGTTCTTCATTTCTTCTGTTTCTAGTTGCTTTAGGTGTAGAATTAGGTTATTTATTTGACTTTTTTCTTGTTTCTTGAGATATGCCTGTATTGCTATGAACCTTTCCCTTAGCACTGCTTTTACAGTGTCCCATAGGTTTTTGGTTGTTGTGTTTTCATTTTCATTCGTTTCCATGCATATTTTGATTTCTTTTTTGATTCAAAGCAACTGACAAAGAATTAATCTCAAAAATATACAAGCAACTCCTGAAGCTCAATTCCAGAAAAATAAATGACCCAGTCAAAAAAAGGGCCAAAGAACTAAACAGACAGTTCTCCAACGAAGACATACAGATGGCTAACAGACACATGAAAAGACGTTCAACGTCACTCATTTTCAGAGAAATGCAAACCAAAACCACAATGACGTACCATCTCATGCAGGTCAGAATGGCTGCTATCCAAAAATCTACAAACAATAAATGCTGGAGAGGGTGTGGAGAAAAGGGACCCTCTTACACTGTTGGTGGGAATGCAAACTAGTACATTAACTATGGAGAACAGTGTGGAGATTCCTTATAAAACTGGAAATAGAACTGCCATATGACCCAGCAATCCCACTTCTGGGCATACACACTGAGGAAACCAGAATTGAAAGAGACACGTGTAGCCCAATGTTCATTGCAGCACTGTTTATAATATCCAGGACATGGAAGCAACCAAGATCTCCATCAGCAGACAAATGGATAAGAAAGCTGTTGTACATATACACAATGGAATATTACTCAACCATTAAAAAGAATTCATTTGAATCAGTTCTAATGCAGTGGATGAAACTGGACCCTATTATACAGAGTGAAGTAAGCCAGAAGGAAAAACACGAATACAGTATACTAACACCTATATATGGAATTTAGAAAGATGGTAACAATAATCCTATATTCAAGACAGCAAAAGAAACACAGATGTATAGAACAGTCTTTTGGACTCTGTGGGAGAAGGCGAGGGTGGGATGATCTGAGAGAATGGCATTGAAACATGTATATTATCATATATGAAACAGATCATCAGTCCACGTTCAATGCATGAGACAGGGTGCTCAAGGCTGGTGCACAGAGATGAACCAGAGGGATGGGATGGGGAGGGTGGGAGAGGGGTTCAGGATGGGGAACACATGTAAATCCATGTCTGATTCATATCAATGTATGGCAAAAACCACTATAATATTTTAAAGTAATTAGCCTCCAACTAAAATAAATAAATAAAAAATTTCAATGAATATATAATATATAAAATTAATTTAATTTAAATTAAATTAAAAAATTATAATTTAAAATAATCCTTAATTTATCTCAAAGAAATTTTATTGTAGATTAATAAAAAAAATTAAAGCTGAATTAGAATCAGACAGCTTCCATACAAAATGTACCAAGATTACAAAACAAATTATCACAAAAATCTCACTGTAAATGTTTCTTTCCAAAAATTGGTATCATTTATATGAAATTATATTCTCAGTTCAGTTCAGTCGCTCAGTCGTGTCCAACTCTTTGCAACCCCATGAACTGCAGCATACCAGCCCTCCCTATATATCTCCAACTCTTGGAGTTCACCCAAACCCATGTGCATCGAGTCGGTGATGCCATCCAACCATCTCATACTCTGTTGTCTCCTTCTCCTCCTGCCCTCAATCAGGGTTTTTTCAAATGAATCAGCTCTTCTCATCAGGTGGCCAAAGTATTGGAGTTTCAGCTTCAACATCAGTCCTTCCAATGAACACCCAGGACTGATCTCATTTAAGATGGACTGATTGGATCTCCTTGTAGTCCAAGGAACTCTCAAGAGTCTTTCCCAAAACCACAGCTAAAGAGCATCAATTGTTCGGCACTCAGCTTTCTTTATAGTCCAGTTCTCACATCCATACAAAACCATGGGGCAAACCATAGCCTTGACTAGGCGGACCTTTGTTGGCAAAGTAATGTTTCTGCTTTTTAATATGCTGTCTAGGTTGGGCATAAGTTTCCTTCCAAGGAGTAAGCGTCTTTTAATTTCATGGCTGCAATCACTATCTGCAGTGATTTTGGTGTCCAAAAAAATAAAGTCTGACACTGTTTCCACTGTTTCCCCATCTATTGCCATGAAGTGATGGGACGTGATGCCATGATCTTAGTTTTCTGAATGTTGAGCTTTAGGCCAACTTTTTCGCTCTCCTCTTTCACTTTCATCCAGAGGCTCTTCAGTTCTTCTTCACTTTCTGCCATAAGGGTGTTATCTGCATATCTGAGGTTATTGATATTTCTCCTGGCAATCTTGATTCCAACTTGTGCTTCTTCCAGTCCAGCGTTTCTTATTATGTGCTCTGCATATAACTTAAATAAGCAGGGTGACAATATACAGCCTTGACGTACTCCTTTTCCTATTTGGAACCAGTCTGTTGTTCCATGTCCAGTTATAACTGTTGCTTCCTGACCTGCATATAGATTTCTCAAGAGGCAGGTCAGGTGGTCTGGGATTCCCATCTCTTTCAGAATTTTCCAGTTTATTGTGATCCACACAGTCAAAGGCTTTGGCATAGTCAATAAAGCAGAAGTAGATGTTTTTCTGGAACTCTCTTGCTTTTTCCATGGTCCAGCGGATGTTGGCATTTTGATCTCTGGTTCCTCTGCCTTTTCTAAAACCAGCTTGAACATCAGGAAATTCACGGTTCACATATTGCTGAAGCCTGGCTTGGAGAATTTTAAGCATTACTTTACTAGTGAGTGAAATGAGTGCAATTGTGTGGTAGTTTGAGCATTCTTTGGCATTGCGTTTCTTTGGGATTGGAATAAAAACTGACCTTTTCCAGTCCTGTGGCCATGGCCACATTTTCCAAATTTGCTGGCATACTGAGTGGAGCACTTTCATAACATCATCTTCCAGGATTTGAAATAGCTCAGCTGGAATGTCATCACCTCCACTAGCTTTGTTCATAGTGATGCTTTCAAAGCCCCACTTGACTTCACATTCCAGGATATCTGGCTCTAGGTGAGTGATCACACCAACATGATTATCTGGGTCATGAGGGTTTTTTTTTGTACAGTTCTGTGTATTCTTGCCACCGCTTAATATCTTCTGCTTGTGTTAGGTCCATACCATTTCTGTCCTTTATTGAGCCCATCTTGTCATGAAATGTTCCCTTGGTATCTCTAATTTTCTTGAAGAGATCTCTGGTCTTTCCCATTCTATTGTTTTCCTCTATTTCTTTGCACTGATCACTGAGGAAGGCTTTCTTATCTCCTCTGACTATTCTTTGGAACTCTGAATTCAAATGGTTATAACTTTCCTTTTCTCCTTTGCTTTTCAGTTCTCTTTTTTTCATAGCTCTTTGTAAGGCCTCCTCAGATAGCCATTTTCTTTTATTGCTTTCTTTTTCTTGGGGATGACATGCATTACTTGTCCTTTAATAGTCATGACTCTCTTCTCCTTAAAACTTTCTTTAACCAACTTGACTCTTGATTTTTCAGTTTCACAAAACTTTCACCCATTCTGGTGAATATGGAATCTATAAAGCTCATTCTTTCTGTGTTCATATCTTGGATAGCACATATATATTTTTCTCTGCTCTTGTGTATCTGGGCTTCATAGTTCTACTGAGACTGATGGACAGAATATTCTGGACAATATCTCAGAATTATTGTTATCAATTTTATCACATGGAGCCATGCACACTGGTATAACCACCTATATTAGTGTTGTTGTTGTTGTTGTTGTTGTTGTTGTAGTTTTTTACTTTTTCATTGAAGTATAGTTGATTTCCAAAATTGTATTAGTTTCAGGCATGCAACAAGGTGAATCAATTATACATATATCCACTGACTGTTTTTTAATTCCTTTCCCATTGAGGCCATTACAGAGTATTGAGCAGAGTTCCCTGTGCTATACAATAGGTCCTTTTATTTATATATTTTATTAATATATACAGTATTGTTTATATTCAAATTTAATTTCTTTCTTTGTTTTTCTCAAATATATCTAAGTGTGAACCTGATCACTGTTTTTATTATTTCTCCACATATGAGAATTTTTTTCTTTTGATACACTATGGCAATTTTATTATGTCTCATTAACTCATGTGGTTTTCTCAGCAACATGATTTATAATATTAATAGCCTACCTATCTTTTCATAAATTATTTAAATCCAATTGTTGCTCTATTTTTCATAAAATTATTTTCAATGTTGTTATGACATGTAATCATCACTTATTAGTAAAATTTTCCTATACAAAATTAACCCTTAAGGGTTCACTAATACTAGTCTTTATATTTCCATATGTATTTCAGAAATATTCTCAGAAGATAATATTCTCAAACACATATTTTCTTAATTACTCTTTGTGCATTTTGATTGCTATTTAGGGTAGAAGAGATCAAACTATGTATAAACCTCATTTTAAGAAAGTATTCAGTTCAGTTCAGTCGCTCAGTCGTGTCCGACTCTTTGCGACCCCATGATTCGCAGCACGCCAGGCCTCCCTGTCCATCATCATCTCCCGGAGTTCACTCAGACTCACGTCCATCGAGTCTGTAATGCCATCCAGCCATCTTATCCTCGGTTGTCCCCTTCTCCTCCTGCCCTCAATCCCTCCCAGCATCAGAGTCTTTTCCAATGAGTCAACTCTTCTCATGAGGTGGCCAAAGTACTAGAGTTTCAGCTTTAGCATCATTCCTTCCAAAGAACACCCAGGGCTGATCTCCTTCAGAAGGACTGGTTGGATCTCCTTGCAGTCCAAGGAACTCTCAAGAGTCTTCTCCAACACCACAGTTCAAAAGCATCAATTCTTTTGTGCTCAGCCTTCTTCACAGTCCAACTCTCACATCCATACATGACCATAGGAAAAACCATAGCCTTGACTAGACGAACCTTAGTTCGCAAAGTAATGTCTCTGCTTTTGAATATACTATCTAGTTTGGTCATAACTTTTCTTCCAAGGAGTAAGTGTCTTTTAATTTCATGGCTGCAGTCACCATCTGCAGTGATTTTGGAGCCCCCAAAAAACAAAGTCTGACACTGTTTCCACTGTTTCCCCATCTATTTCCTACGAAGTGATGGGACCGGATGCCATGATCTTCGTTTTCTGAATGTTGAGCTTTAAGCCAACTTTTTCACTCTCCTCTTTCACTTTCATCAAGAGGCTTTTTAGTTCCTCTTCACTTTCTGCCATAAGAGTGCTGTCATCTGCCTATCTGAGGTTATTGATATTTCTCCCGGCATTCTTGATTCCAGCTTGTGTTTCTTCCAGTCCAGTGTTTCTCATGATGTACTCTGCATGGAAGTTAAATAAGCAGGGTGACAACATACAGCCTTGACGCACTCCGTTTCCTATTTGGAACCAGTCTGTTGTTCCATGTCCAGTTCTAACTGTTGCTTCCTGACCTGCATACAGATTTCTCAAGAGGCAGGTCAGGTGGTCTGGTATTCCCATCTCTTTCAGAATTTTCCACACTTTATTGTGATCCACACACTCAAAGGCTTTGGCATAGTCAATAAAGCAGAAATAGATGTTTTTTTGGAACTCTCTTGCTTTTTCGATTATCCAGCGGATGTTGGCAATTTGATCTCTGGTTCCTCTGCATTTTCTAAAACCAGCTTGAACATCAGGGAGTTCATGGTTCACGTATTGCTGAAGCCTAGCTTGGAGAATTTTGAGGATTACTTTATTAGCATGTGAGATGAGTACAACTGTGCTGTAGTTTGAGCATTCTTTGGCATTGCCTTTCTTAGGGATTGGAATGAAAACTGACCTTTTCCAGTCCTGTGGCCACTGCTGAGTTTTCCAAATTTGCTGGCATATTGAGTGCAGCACTTTCACAGCATCATCTTTCAGGATTTGAAACAGCTCGACTGGAATTCTATCACCTCCACTAGCTTTGTTCGTAGTGATGCTTTCTAAGGCCCACTTGACTTCACATTCCAAGATGTCTTGCTCTAGGTGAGTGATCACATCATCATGATTATCTGGGTCGTGAAGATCCTTTTTGTACAGTTCTTCTGTGTGTTCTTGCCATCTCTTCTTAATATCTTCTGCTTCTGTTAGGTCCATACCATTTCTGTTCTTTATTGTGCCCATCTTTCCCTGAAATGTTCCCTTGGTATCTCTAATTTTCTTGAAGAGATCTCTAGTCCCACCCATTCTGTTGTTTTCCTCTATTCCTTTGCATTGATCACTGAAGAAGGCTTTCGTATCTCTTCTTGCTATTGTTTGGAACTCTGCATTTAGATGCCTATATCTTTCCTTTTCTCCTTTGCTTTTTGCCTCTCTTCTTTTCACAGCTATTTGTAAGGCCTCCCCAGACAGCCATTTTGCTTTTTTGCATTTCTTTTCCATGGGAATGGTCTTGATCCCTGTCTCCTGTACAGTGTCACAAACCTCATTCCATAGTTCATCAGGCACTCTATCTGTCAGATCTAGGCCCTTAAATCTATTTCTCACTTCCACTGTATAGTCATAAGTGATTTGATTTAGGTCATACCTTAATGGTCTAGTGGTTTTCCCTACTTTCTTCAATTTAAGTCTGAATTTGGTAATAAGGAGTTCATGATCCGAGCCACAGTCAGTATAATTTGAGATAATTTTTAAAAAAGGCTTTCTAGTATATCATATTATATCTGTGTCTCTTTTAAATTTTTAAAGAAAGTACAGACTTGATTTATTAAAGAAGACAAGCAGGCACATTTAATATTGGGCTAAATCAATGAAATATGTTGATAATGCTTTGCATAATTTCAGTTTACTTCAAATACCCCACTTTTAAAAATTTCAATCTAAAATATCCGTAGTTTTCCTGAACACCATGTGATTATAGTGATTGTCCCCATTATTTTCTTAATTTTTCTTGCACCTTTTGAGATATTTTCAGAGAAAAATCTTGGTTTTCCTTTCTTTATTGCTGTACTTGATCTTCTCTTCTAGGGACATTTTCTATATTTCTATGTTTTCAGGTCATCTTTCATTACCTGAGATCTCTTTGAGATCTCTCAAAATCTTAACACTTTCATTGATATAATCATTAAAATTTTATGGTAAATACATTTCAAAGGACTTTATAGTTTGTTATTACAAAGGAATGCTTTATTTCAAAGCACCTAATTGGATATGTGTGTGTGTTTGTGTGTGTGTGTGTAAGAGAGAGATAGAGAGGAAGAAAAAGAGAGAGAAAGTTTTCTGAATCTTGTATCTCTAGTGTTTTAATTTATTGTTCCTAGTCTTCTTAACATTAAAAAATATTATTGGTGTTTCCTAATCTCCCAATTGTTGAACCATTTTCTTCAAGTGTTTCTTAAATTCTTTTACTTTATCCCCCCTGGAAATATTTTCTTTAAAATTTGTGATCTCTTAAGGGTATCCTCTAGATTCTCATTTTTCATTACTTAATGTTTTTCTTATATAGATCTCAGTGTCCAAGCATTGGGACTAAAGTTGGAATCTGAATTTCTCTCATCTTAACTATTTATAAGCTGTGGTATCTTAGAGAAATCACTATAATTTGGGAGTGCATTCCTTCTTAAAAAAATAATAAAATCAATACCCACACAGAAGCTGTCAGAGCTAAAAGAGAAATACAAAGAAATATGCAAATATAAATAAATATAATTGTAAGTAGTCATTGAATTTGAAGTATTGTTTTAACCAATACTATAAAACTGTGAACATCAAAGCTACACAGCTTTAAGATTTACCTAGTATTGAAGGCCTAATAATGAAATCTATGAAGTATTACCTCAGTATAATTTATGTGCATATTTGGATTGTAATTCATGATAGCAATCTATGTGTGAAATATATGCTCACTTTTATTCTAAAGTTATAATTTATCTTTTGCAGGGAACAGTTTTTTTTTTATATACTTTTTTTTTTAAATTTTAAAATCTTTAATTCTTACATGTGTTCCCAAACATGCACCCCCCTCCCACCTCCCTCCCCATAACATCTCTGTGGGTCATCCCCATGCACCAGCCCCAAGCATGCTGTATCCTGCATCAGACATAGACTGGCGATTCAATTCTTACATGATGTATACATGTTAGAATGCCATTCTCCCACAGTTTTATCTTTCTCTTCTAAATTATGAGAGACTTGTATACAGATTTGCTCTATGAAAAATCAGTGGCTTGAAAAGTACATGGTTGAAAGACATTTTTATTTTTAATAACAGTATATGAATCTTGAATATATTTTTCAAAAGTATATATTTATACAGATTAATTTTTCAGGCTAAAGATGGGATATTTGCCATTGAATGGTGTTGAGAGGTGAGGGGTTGGCTATCATTTTTAAACTGCAGAAACCACTGTTATCTGACCTGCCCAGGGTTGTTAAATACTACAGTATGCTCTGCAGTTGATCTCCCTCTCACCATAGGAAATCTTGTTTTCTGTAAAGTTTATACTTGAAGTCCAACAGAAAGTCCAAAATATTTATAGAAAAATGTAGAATCATGAGCAACAAAAATAAATGATATCACCGATAGGAAGTCTCAATCAGTCTTACCATGACATATATTTCTTGTTGTTGTTTAGTCACAAAGTCATGCCTGACTGTTTTGTGACCCTGTGGACTGTAACCTGCCAGACTCCTCTTTCCATTTGATTTCCCTAGCAAGAATACTTGAGTGGGTTCCCATTTCCTTCTTCAAGAGATCTTTGCAACCCAGGGATCAAACATGTCTCCTGCATTGGCAGGCAGATTCTTTAACACTGATATCTTAGATATCCTGATGTCTTAGACAATTTGAAGGGCCAAAAGTAGATCATATATGGCTTAGATTTAGATCATGTCAAATATGGTAAAAAGGAAAATGACTGAGTCACACTGAGATATCCCTTTGTTGGGCAAATAAGGTAAACATAGAAAAATATGGAACATACTGTTTGATGCTATAAAGATGAGATAAAGAATGAAACTATTGCTTGAAATTCCTGGTCAAGGAGCTCCATATTGATCGTCACCATTTTGGCTACTTCTAAACCTTTGCTTCTGAACAGTTCGAGGATTATGGTGACTGTGTGGCATTGTAGAGGAGCTAGAGCATTTTGAAAATGATGCTAACAATGAACTTTACACTGGGGTCACAGTTAAAGACGTGATCCTGTTTGTAGGAAAATGAGACACGGGTAATCATCACAGAAGCAGTGGCTTTTCTGAGAAACATCTTGTCTGTCTACATTAGAACAACCTCACATGGCTTAATATTAAAATAAAACTTGATTAGCAGCATGCCAACTCTTGCTAGGCTTGGCTTCTGGTTTGGTACAATCACCCATTCTTTCTTACTAGCTAAAATTCAACCATTTCTTTAGAGCAAGTTTAAGTTCTGTTTAATATATTTTCTTAATTCCTTTAACATATATTGATCATTTTCTTCAGAATAATTAAAGCAATTATTATTGTATTGCCAGAACTAATTTATTTTGACTGAGATATATAACTTACATGGGTTTCTCAAATGGCTCTAGAACCCACCTGCAAATGCAGGAGATATGAGAGACAGGGGTTTCATCCGTGGGTCATGGATTGGGAAGATCCTCTGAAGGAGGGCATGGCAACCCACTCCAGGATTTTTACCTGGAGAATCCCATGCACAGAGGAGCCTGGCAGGCTATAGTCCATAGTGTCACAAAGAGTCGGACACGACTGAAGTGACCTAGCATGCACACACACATATCACTTAAATACTGATGTCTTACATTTTTGCCCTTCATGAATAATATGAATTTGCCATGAGTTAGGGCTTCCCTGGTGGCTCAGATAATAAAGAACATGCCTGCAATGTGGGAGGGAGACCTGGGTTCAATCCCTGGATCAAGAAGATCCCCTGGAGAAGGGAATGGTACCCACTCCAGTATGTTTGCCTGGAGAATTCCATGGACAGGGGTGCCTGGTAGGGTACAGTCCATGGTGACACAAAAAGTCAGGTGCAACTGAATCACTAATACAGTCACACCTTCGCTTTCACCATGAGTTTATATCAGTCCACTGAAGCATTAAGAATGCTATACCCAAATTATCTCACTAGCAGTATAGCTTGCTCCCATAGATCTATACAAAATAACCTTTGTTGAAAGAATAAATTTATTAATTAATATTAAATTCAAGCTCATGTAAATAATCACACACCTTGCATTTGTCCCTTTGATTGTGGACTAGGAAAATTTGCCCTTTTGAATTATGCAGTTATACTCCAAGCCTCTGTATTTCTGGTAGTAATTTGTATAACTTCTTTTGATTTTTTATTTAAGAGTGTTTTGTTTTTATTTAATATTTTCAGATAATGTTTGACCTGTATACTTTATTCCAGTAGCTAATGAGGGACAGGGAAGCCTGACATGCAGCAGTACATGGGGTCATAAAGAGTCAGACATGACTGAGTAACTAAACAAATATACTTTGTTAAATATATTTAATTAATCATCTTCTCTTGAAAAATATTTTAGAATGAATATTCTATATAAAATAAATTGAGACTCCTAATAAAGTAAATAATAAATTGTGTTCTATACTCTTCATAATAAAAAAGTCATAAAATTTGGAGGGAAAAAAGTTATCCACATCATAGTGCAGACCCACATGATGGGTAATGATTTACATTTTTCATAATGATTACTTTAGCAGTTTTCTATTGCTATATAATACATTATATTACAGAAATAGGAAATAATGTTTTAAGTTGTAAACCATCAATTAAATTTTCAAAATTAAAAATCAGTTATCCTTGCACTCAGAAATTCAAATCAAAATTTTATAAGTTTTCTGAAGCTCAGTCTTTGTTAACTGATAATCCTATACTAATAAAAATATTACTTGGAATGTAATCTTAAGTATAGTTATGATGGACATAGTCTCACTGTGTAAAATAAACCATTGATCTTATATTGAGTTTTAGGGAAGAATTTCTGGGGGGTTATATTGATGGAGGAGCCTGGTAGGCTGCAGTCCATGGGGTCGCTAAGAGTCGAACTAGACTGAGCGACTTCACTTTCACTTTTCACTTTCATGCATTGGAGAAGGAAATGGCAACCCACTCCAGTGTTCTTGCCTGGAGAATCCTAGGGCTGGGGAAGCCTGGTGGGCTGCCATCTATGGGGTCACGCAGAGTTGGACACGACTGAAGTGACTTAGCAGCAGCAGCAGCATATTGCTTAGAGAGGCTGAAACAGGTTTAGGAAAGCCTTAGAATCATGTTCTCTGTTGATTACAGAGACAAGAGTAAATTGTCAGCAGTCTTTACACCACGTCTATTGGAGTCGCCAAGAGTCAGACAGGATTAACGACTAAACCACCACCACCATTGGAGTGTTATTGTTCAGTCACTACATCATGTACGACTGTTCGCAACCATACAGAGGGCAGCACTCAGGCTTCCCTGTCCTTCATTATCTCCTGGAGTTTGCACAAACCTGTGTGCATTGAGTCTGCGATGCTATCCAACCATCTCATTCTTTGTAGCTCCCTTCTCCTGCCATCTTTCCCAGCATCAGGGTCTTTTCAGTGAGTTGTCCGGTGTCAGAGGGCCAAAGTATTGGAGCTTCAACTTCAGCATCAGTCCTTCCAGTGAATATTCAGAGTCGATTTCCTTTAGGATTAACTGGTTTCATCTCTTTGCTGTTCAAGGGATTCTCAAAAGTCTTTTCTAGCACCACAATTCAAAAGCATCAATTCTTTGGCATTCAGCCTTATGTTCCAGCTCTCACATCATACTTGACTAGTGGAAAAACCATAGCTTTGATTGTAGTAAGTCTAATGCTTAATACTTATCTTTCAAAGTGTAAAACTGTCACTGATCAACTTCCCTTGGAAGTATTCTCACAGAATTGTTGATTGATTAGAGTGGTTTAAAACTAGATTTGAAAAAGTTTAACTCAAATAAGACTACCAGAAACTCTGGAACTATAACCCAATATTTCCTAAATTCAAACAACAAAATTTGAATAGGAAAACAAATACTGACTACTTCAAAAGTCTGTCTATAATAAGCAGATTGCTTTTATTTTGAGCTTACATACTTCTCTGCACCTCACCTATAATATTAAACCTTATTCAGCATGAAGTGCTAGCAGTGATGCCAGCTTTCATCTGATTGGTCAAAACAAAATCCGGGCTATTTAATTATAAGAAAGTAAAAGGTAGTCCTTTATATCCCCATGGCAAGGTCCCATTTATTATGTCAGCCAAAATAAAAAATATATTTTTGAAGACACTATAAAGTTATTTAATTCCTGTGGATAGGACCACTGTTCTCAGGTTTCTCTTTCTACATGTTAATACTCCAAGAAGTCTTGTATCCCTTTGGACTTTCTGTAAGAGAAGAGTTAACTGAAAATGTTGGAGAATATACCCAATAGTGTTTGAATTAATGTCTGCATAACAATTAGCCTTAGCTATGATCAGAAAATGAAGGAACTATTTATCATACATGATAAACACATACACACTCTAAAAATCCAGGAAATGATAAAAATGTCACTAATTTTAGTGGATCTGTGGGATATTTTCCCTATATACTGTCACAATAAAATGTTATGTATATTATACCTTTAAAATATCTGTGTTCTCTTTTTTCAGAGCAAAGATATATGTTTTTTCATGTTTGTATTGTCTACAAGGAATATTGTTATTTGGAACAGTAGTATAATACCAGTTGTACTATTCTTTAAGTTGTCTGTAGTAACAATAGCCGTGAGAGACAAATTACAGAGCTAGCTTTAATGGTCCTTCATAAAGTTAAACAAGTTATTTGTGGTAACATGATTGTGATAGACTAAGTCATAAATGTATGACTTTAAACAGGAAAAATATGATGAACTGCATAAAGAACAGTTTTTAAAGAAAACTGATAATCAGAGATTCTAATATTTAGAATAATGTTCTGACAAGTTTGGGAAGAAACAGCCTTATGTATGTTCATGTAGCTACATGCCTGTTTTGAAAATCTGGTAGTCCAGGAATATAAATATCAAACAGAATCCTGACCTCTGAGGAAATTTCTGTCCCTCTTACTGAGATTTAAAAAATATTCTTAATCAAGGCCTAAACTTGATTCTGTTGTTTAGTTGCTAAGTCATATCTGATACTTTGTGACATGCCAGGCTTCTCTGTTTATGGGATTTCTCAGGCAAGAATATTTTAGAGTGGGTTGCCATTTACTTCCTGACCCAGAGGAGAATGGGATTTTCCTGACCGAGAGATTGAACCCATGTCTCCGGCATTGGCAGGTGGGTTCTTTACCACTGAACCACCAGGGAAGCCCAAATTTGATTCTATACTTGGTTTTAAATTTAAGGCATGTAGGACTGCATTCTGGTCAAACACTAAAAGTGCTTAAAAATTAGTAAGATATATTAAAATTAAATAATTGAAGGTGATGAAAATAATAATGGAGGGATAAATTGCATCAAATAGTTATGCTAAACAAAAACCAACTAGACTCAGAGCCACTTCTGAAAATTATGATTGGTGAATATATTAATTCAGCTGAAATATAAGATTAACTTGTTTTGCAGCTGCATGTATTTCATTCATAGGGAGTCTTTTAATTCCTAAATACAGTTAGAATTTCTTAACATAAACGGGAATTTGAAAATGTATCCTATGAGGAAAGGAAATGCTGTTTCCTTGGCAACAAAAATTATGTTCGGAAAACAGTTTAACATATAATAGCCTTATTTTATTTGCTGTCATGCTCATCAGAACTGCATGCTTGAAAAGCTAAATTAGGAAACTTAATTAGAAGAAAGTTGAAATAAATGTTTTTATTCATACAAAATAACTAGGAAAAATGTGGCATATTTGTGTGATGAAACTACTGAGCGGCTCCTTGATAGAAGGTCCATTACTCTTTTTTAAAAACATGATGCAAGCATATAATAGCCTGTGGCTAACGCAGATAATATAAAGTTAAATTTTAATTTTAGGTAGTTTTTTAAAATTTAAAAAACTAGAAGACCTTTCCCCTAGAAGCCTAAGTTTTGGTTTGTTTCATTTCATCCAAATTCATGGATTAATTATGTCCAGAAATCTCTAAGTATGTGGTCTTTAACCAAATTTGCACACCTATATTTGATTCAAAGTCAGAGAAGGCAATGGCACCCCACTCCAGTACTCTTGCCTAGAAAAATCCCATGGATGGAAGAGCCTGGTAGGCTGCAGTCCATGGGGTCACTGAGTCCCAAATGTCTCAGTCCACTCCAGAGGAACCTGATTTCCCTGCAGTGCCTCGACTGTCACCCCAAGTATCGACTCACACCATGGTGGCATGTGTGACAGCCCTGTGGGAAAGCCTCGAGGGAAAGCCACAGATCCCTATGTCAACTCGACGGTAAGCCTGACACTGCTGCTACAGCTCAGGAGGAAAGTTGACACTGTGTCTCCACTCGAGATTCCCCTGTGAAGTGACCTAGCAGCAAAAGCAGAATTTGATTCAAATATACTAGATATTCAATCTAGAGAATTTAAAATTACGTCTATACTTATTATGAATAGAAAACTTAGCTATTTATACTTAACTATGTATTGGTAGCTTTTTATACTGAAAGTGTTTTAAATAATAAAAATGCAAAGCTCTATCAGTGATTGTCAATAATGGTTCTTATCTCTCAGGTATTTATTCATTGCTTACCTTTGGAAGGGACTATCTTAACATTTCAAGAATATTGGATTATGACATGTATTTTAGGAAAAGTAATGCTACTTTTTATCTTCCAAAATTCAGAATTTAGTGAAAAATAAGATATAAGCCAAACAAGTGGAGAACAAATGTCACTGTATTACTGATAAAGCTAATTAAATGATATGACTTTTTGTGAGTAGTGAAGAGGGCTAACTGTTGTGTCTATAATTAGACAACTTTATTCACTTATCACTTGAACAGATGGAAAAATATAAGAATTTCTTAAATATATGGAGCTTACCATATGTCTAAGAGCAGAGAATGCATTCTATATAAAGACAGCAGGGACATCTGAAAATGAAAATGTAAAGGAACTTGGTGAGTGTCTTCTCCCAAATTCACTTATCAGATGTATTACTCCTAAGAGAAAGTTAAATTGTTCTTACATCACAGAATCCTTGCTTCTGGGGGATGGGGTGGAAAATCTTTTCCTTTATGCAGTCAAATGTAGGATATCTCTCTTCTAATGTTAAAAAATAATCATTTTATACATCACCCTGTGCAAACTATATCTGTGGGAATAAGAGTTTTCTGTTAACCAAATGAATGCATTTCAGTGTTTAGGCATTATTTTCCAAATGCATCCATATATTACTGTGTTTAATGCATATAAACACCTTTAAATGTATTATTAAATTTGTAGAAAATTACACATTGTACATTTTTCTCAATCAATAGACACTCAGAGTATAACAGCTATCACTCCAAAGTGCATACCACTTTGCAGCATTAAAACGGGTTTGTCATAACAAAAAACACTGGAACAAAAAATAATCTGTTTTTTTTAACAATTGTTTTTAAAGCATTGACCTGAATTGTGCTATTCTAGTTAATCTATGTTTGTTTGATTATTAATTTGCAGCCTGAGAACCATTTCACTGAAATCTAAAAATAAATAGCATATTATTCCATAAAATATTATATTTATATTTAATGTTTGGAGCTTTATAAGTGTACTGGCTACCAAGGTACTTTTCTGTTGGTGGCAAGGAAATCTAGGGATAACATAGTTCAAATTATTTGTAAATAGAGAGATAACATAGAACTGAGGTTAAGAACATAGGATTTGGGAAAGCTAGATATTCATGATTTCAATTCAGCTCATCTATTATTAAACTCTTGCCCTTGGTTTTTCCATCTTCATGAAGATGTTACAAGAATTGATGTATATCAAAAATCAGTCTAGGGGGTAGCTCTTCTTCTGAAAAAGGATTCCAGTTAATCTAACAAAATATTTTAAAATACATCTTAACTTTTGACACTTTTAACATTGCCATTATAGTTGATGTAAATTCATTAAAAATGTTAAATGATATTATTTATCATAAAAACCTCTTTCTTCTTTCATTTATACTGTAGTATACATTGTAATTAGAGAAGGCAATGGCACCCCACTCCAGTACTCTTGCCTGGAAAATCCCATAGACTGAGGAGCCTGGTCGTGAAGAGTCGGACACGACTGAGAGACTTCACTTTCACTTTTCACTTTCATGCATTGGAGAAGGAAATGGCAACCCACTCCAGTGTTCTTGTCTGGAGAATCCTAGGGACGGGGGAGCCTGGTGGGCTGCTGTCTCTGGGGTCCCACAGAGTCGGATACGATTGAAGCGACTTAGCAGCAACAGCAGCAGCATACATTGTAATACCTTTGACTTTCTATTCTTCCTACTGAGGCTTTAGTTCTGGATATCTGAGAAGCCAGAAATGAAATAACCATTAAAATTTTTTATAATTTTACTTAGACTATAAGCTTCTAGACTGATTATATCTGCCTTAATTATTAATATATTGCTCAGCAAAGTTAACTGTGCTGACTCATTGCTTGTGTTAAAAAATAATGTTGATGAATGAATACATTAAGAACAATCATGTTATCAATTGTGAGATTTTAATTTTTGGATCATAATTTAAAATTGTAAAAATTGATTCATGACAAAGGATGAGAGGACTTCCCCAGAATAAATATGTTCAACCAGAGAGTGCTATTCAAGAGAGGTTTCAATTTAATATCTCTGAGAATATAAAGGATAACTGTATACATTGAATTAAGTATTATTACCATCATAGTAGAGGAGGTATAACTGTGTCTAAGGACATGGATAATAGAGGTATAGAAAAAATAAACATGCAGTCTTATCATAGAAAATAATTCACTGATTAATAAAATTAACATGAAATTTGAACATAAGTATCATCTCAAGATCTGGCATTATGAGATCACGTATAGCTAAAAATTCAACAAGAATAAAAACTTAACATTTAAAGTAAATTCTCCAAGAGATTTTACTAGATTTTAATGGGATCTAATCATGGCATCTGATCCCATCACTCCGTGGGAAATAGATGGAGAAACAGTGGAAACAGTGTCAGACTTTATTTTTGGGGGCTCCAAAATCATTGCAGATGGTGATTGCAGCCATGAAATTAAAAGACGCTTACTCCTTGGAAGAAAAGTTATGATCAACCTAGATAGCATATTCAAAAGCAGATACATTACTTTGCCGACTAAGGTCCGTCTAGTCAAGGTATGGTTTTTCCTGTGGTCATGTATGGATGTGAGACTTGGACTGTGAAGAAAGCTGAGCGCAGAAGAATTGATGCTTTTGAACTGTGGTGTTGGAGAAGACTCTTGAGAGTCCCTTGGACTGCAAGGGGATCCAACCAGTCCATTCTGAACGAGATCAGCCCTGGGATTTCTTTGGAGGGAACGATGCTAAAGCTGAAACTCCAGTACTTTGGGCACCTCATGCGAAGGGTTGACTCATTGGAAAAGACTTTGATGCTGGGAGGGATTGGGGGCAGGAGGAGAAGGGGACGACTGAGGATGAGATGGCTGGATGGCATCACTGACTCGATAGACGCAAGTCTGAGTGAACTCCGGGAGTTGGTGATGGACAGGGAAGCCTGGTGTGCTGCGATTCATGGTGTTGCAAAGAGTCAGACACGACTGATTGACTGAACTGAACTGAACTGAATGTTAAAATTATGAAAATACTATTCTATATGAAAACTTTTTAAGTGAGGACAGAATTTTTTTTTAATGCACAAAGGAAAAATGAATTGATCTAAACTAAAGTTAAACTTACAGGCTGCTCATTCTGGTCAAGAATAAGAATGACACTTTTCCTGCATAAATCCTAACAGAGATGAGAAAATAATGTGGAAATGTTAAAGTGGAAAATGTTAGAGAGAAAATATCTGATGAGATGGTAACTAATTTTGCTAGTAGTCTATCTTTCTAAAGATAATGAAAGCAACTATCACTTCTCTAGATTTAATTATGACTCTATTTGTTCCTCTGTTTAGTCTCTCTTTCCAGCCTCAGGAATGAATTATGACAGGTCCAAGACAGTCTTTGTTGTTCCTTTTCTCTCGTTGGTGAATGTAAGTGTGGCTGTATGGCACATTTCTGGATAATGAGATGTGAGGTGAAGTCAGTACTTATGCTACTCTAAAGGTCTTTCTTTGACCTGGGGATAAAAATACTTGATAAAGAAAACTTAGACAATGAATCCTTTGGATCTTCAATCAAATGAAAACACATCTAGAAAGAATTAAAACATGAGAATGTGGTTCCTAGAGCTCTTGTAGCCTTTGTTTAAAAATAACAGCAGCTTAATTGAAGATGAGTCCAGTGACCTGAAAATGATAGTACAGAGATATATAAACAATTTGTGTCTTTGGAAACATTTTAAATAACCAATTCATAGTTGCTCACTCTTTGATTTGTTATGAAGTGATATTAGACACATGCACACATACACCACTTCTTTCAAGCTAATTGGATCACTGACAGAGTTTTATTTTATTTGGAACACAAAGCATTTGAAAAAAATAACCAATGAAAACCAACTTTGAAGATGTAAAGGATGCAGGAGTTTATTTGAACAAAAAGTTCATTTCAGCACAAATTTCATGATATTTGACTGTTGCAAGTACTATGTGGAATGACAGATATATAAATGTTACATATATTTCATGTTTATGAACATGTATAAACACATGTATATCATATGTACAAAACCTGGTGTGTGTCTAGATAGATAAAAACGATCATGTGGAAAGCATATTTATTCAGAATAAAAAATAAAATATCTAAGCCCTCTTAATAAAAATAAAAATCAAAGCAATATGTAATGTAGCTTTAGGAATGTAAATATAAACCCTTGCACAAATATTTTAATTTGAACTATAAGAAATTTCTCAGATGGGTTTCTGATACAGGGATCAACTAAGAGTTGAATCTGAAGAAATATTAATATATTCCAAGAGTATCCATTTGGATTTCTAGAGATAAAATATACCACTGAGATACAGACTTTTCATTTTTCATTTGTTAATAACATGGTTGTATATAATGTATATTTGCATACAAATAATATACAAATAAAAAATGTATAATAAAAGAAAAAAGAGGACATGCCATTACATTCTACTTTAACCATATATCTGTTTTAATATGTTAATATAATACTTAATAACCAGAGAAAATAATAAAAACTGAATTTTGCAAAATAACTTTAACATGATTTGCAGAATGCTTAAAAAATGATTTTAAAGTAGTGTATGTTTGTGTACATGTACATTTTCATCTTAGGAGTAAGTGCATTTGCTAATAATTTTTGTGTTTGTTTATAATTTATTTCCTAGTGTCTTAACTTTCACTAATGTTCCATGTACAAGATCATATATTTATAATTATATAAATAAGTTTAACATATTACCATATAATTTTATTTTTGAAAATTATAGTGAATTGTTTAAGAAAAGTTATGAGGGTGAAAATGATGGAAATTAGATATTTAAAACATAGTAAAAAGCCCCACACTGATGAGTTTCATAGCAGTATAAATTAAATCAAAGGAAAAAACATATTTTAGATAATAATCACAATTAGGTCAAGCTTACTCTTGAATTTAATAACTTGCATGAAGAAATCAGATAGGATCTTGAAGTTCTCTTATCTCAGAAGTACTTAATTTGAATTTACCTGAACTTAATTTAAGGCATAATTTGAATTATTAGTTCATTATGGTTGGCATTAGCTACATGTGGCTATTAAACACTTAAAATGTGACTAGTGTAAATTGAGACAGCCTGTAAGTGAAAATATGAACTTCATTTAAAAATTTAGTGTGAAGAACAAATAATATATAAAATATATGTTTAGTATTTCTTTATATTTTATATATTCATGAAACATATATAAACATATTTCTTTTATATGTGCATTTTACATACATATTGAGGTGGTATTTAAACATTGGGTTATGTTGACTATTATTAAAATGAATATCAATGGTTTTTTAAATGTTTCATACATAAATATGATTTTGATAAATTAGAAATATATAAAATTTACACACGTGCTCAGTTTGTGTATCACATTATATTTTTGTTGAAAAGCAGTATTCTAAATAGTCTCCTGGGCTTCCCAGGTGGCTCAGTGGTAAAGAATCTGCCTGCAATGCAGGAAACCCAGAGAAGCAGATTCCATCCCTGGGTTGGGAAGATCCTCTGGAAGAGGAAATGGCAACCTACCCAAGTAGTCTTGTCTGGAAAATCCCATGGACAGAGGGACCTGGTAGGCTACAGTCCACAGGGTCACAAAAGAGTCAGACATGACTGAGTGACTAAACAACAGCAACAGGTAGTCTCCTATCTAAAATGATTTTTAGAGCAGAGATACATAGGCAAAATAATGACTTCTCCAAAGCTGTCCACGTTCTAAACCCTAGAACCAGTGACTATGGCAGAGGGATTTTGAAGATGTTAGGAACTGGAGGGCTCTGGCGGCAGCGGGTCGGCGCACAAATCATAGGCTGCGGCAGCAGGCCGGTGCAATAAGCGCGGCCGAGAGCTACCCGATGTCCGAGGTCAGGGGCAGCGGCATAGAGTGCCAGGCTGCAATGGTGCAGAACGGCCAAGAGGAGCTACCCCACGTCCAAGGCCAGGGACGGTGCCTGAGGCCAAGGGCAGCAGCAGGAAAGAGCAAACCCACGCCCGAGGGCAGCACAGCGACCAGGAGCAGCAACCCCAAGCCCAAGGCTAGGGGCTGCGGCCGGGAGGGGCAACCCCATGTCCAAGGAGTGGTGGCTGTGCAGGCGCAGGAGGGCCTAGAGGAGCCATCCCACCTGAAGGTCAGGAAGGGCAGCAGGAGGAGATACCCCTCATCCAAGGTAAGGAGCAGCAGCTGTGCTTTGCTGGAGCAGCCGTGAAGCCCAAGGTAAGAGAAATTCAAGGAAGATGGTAGGTGTTGCAAGAGGTCATCAGAGGGCAGACACACTGAAACCATACTCACAGAAATCTAGTCAATCTAAACACACTAGGACCACAGCCTTGTCTAACTCAATGAAAATAAGCCATGCCCATGGGGCAACCCAAGACGGGTGGGTCATGGTGGAGAGGTCTGACAGATTGTGGTCCACTGGAGAAAGGAATGGCAAGCAGCTTCAGTATTCTTGGCTTGAGAACCCAATGAACAGTATGAAAAGGCAAAATGATAGGATACTGAAAGAGGTACTCCCCAGGTCAGTAGGTGTCCAATATGCTGCTGGAGGTCAGTGGAGAAATAACTCCAGAAAGAATGAAGGGTTGGAGCCAAAGCAAAAACAATACCCAGTTGTGGATGTGACTGGTGATAGAAGCAATGTCCAATGCTGTAAAGAGCAATATTGCATAGGAACCTGGAATGTCAGGTCCATGAATCAAGGCAAATTGGAAGTGGTCAAACAAGAGATGGCAATAGTGAGTGTTGACATTCTAGGAATCAGTGAACTAAAATGGACGGAATGGGTGAATTTAACTCAGATGACCATTATTTATCTACTACTGCGGGCAGGAATCCCTTAGAAGAAATGGAGTAGCCATCATGGTCAATAGAAGAGTCCAAAGTGCAGTACTTGAATGCAATCTCAAACATGACAGAATGACCTCTGTTTGTTTCAAAGGCAAACCATTCAATATCACTGTAATCCAAGTCTATGCCCCAATCAGTAACGCTGAAGAAGCTGAAGTTGGACAGTTCTATGAAGACCTACAAGACCTTTTAGAACTAACACCCGAAAAGAAGTCCTTTTCATTATAGGGGACTGGAATGCAAAAGGAGGAAGTCAAGAAACACCTGGAGTAACAGGCAAATTTGGCCTTGGAATGCGGAATGAAGCAGGGCAAAGAATAATAGAGTTTTGCCAAGAAAATGCACTGGTCATAGCAAACACCCTCTTCCAACAACACAAGAGAAGACTCTACACATGGACATCACCAGATGGTCAACACTGAAATCAGGTTGATTATATTCTCTGCAGCCAAAGATGGAGAAGCTCTATACAGTCAACAAAAACAAGACCAGGAGCTGACTGTGGCTCAGATCATGAACTCCTTATTACCAAATTCAGACTGAAATTGAAGAAAACAGGGAAAACTATTAGATCATTCAGGTATGACCTCAATCAAATCCCTTAAGACTATACAGTACAAGTGAGAAATAGGTTTAAGGGCCTAGATCTGATAGATAGAGTGCCTGATGAACTATGGAATGAAGTTCGTGACATTGTGCGACACAGAGATCAAGACTATCCCCATGGAAATGCAAAAAAAGAAATGCAAAAAAGCAAAATGGCTGTCTGGGGAGGACTTACAAATAGCTGTGAAAAGAAGAGAAGTGAAAACCAAGGAGAAAAGGAAAGATTTAAGCTTCTGAATGCAGAGTTTCAAAGACTAGCAAGAAGAGACAAGAAAGCCTTCTTCAGTGATCAATGCAAAGAAATAGAGGAAAAGAACAGAATGGGTGGGACTAGAGATCTCTTCAAGAAAATTAGAGATACCAAGGGAACATTTCATGACAAGATGGGCTCGATAAAGGACAGAAATGGTATGGACCTTACAGAAGCAGAAGATATTAAGAAGAGATGGCAAGAATACACAGAAGAACTGTACAAAAAGGATCTTCATGACCAAGATAATCACAATGGTGTGATCACTCACCTAGAGCCAGACATCCTGGAATGTGAAGTCAAGTGGGCCTTAGAAAGCATCACTACAAGCAAAGCTAGTAGAGGTGATGGAATTCCAGTAGAGTGATTTCAAATCCTGAAAGATGATGCTGTGAAAGTGCTGTACTCAGTATGCCAGCAAATTTGGAAAACTCAGCAGTGGCCCAGGACTGGAAAAGGTCAGTTTTCATTCCAATTCCAAAGAAAGGCAATGCCAAAGAATGCTCAAACTACTGAACAATTGCACTCATCTCACATGCTAGTAAAATAATGCTCAAAATTCTCCAAACTAGGCTTCAGCTATACGTGAACCATGAACTCCCTGATGTTCAAGCTGGTTTTAGAAAAGGCAGAGGAACCAGAGATCAAATTGCCAACATCCGCTGGATCATCAAAAAAGTAAGAGAGTTCCAGAAAAACATTATTTCTGCTTTTTGACTATGCCAAAGCCTTTGAGTGTGTGGATCACAATAAAGTGTGGAAAATTCTGAAAGAGATGGGAAACTCAGACCATCTGACCTGCCTTTTGAGAAATCTGTATGCAGGTCAGGAAGCAGCAGTTAGAACTGGACATGGAACAACAGACTGGTTCCAAATAGGAAAAGGAGTGTGTCAAGGCTGTATATTGTCACTCTGCTTATTTGACTTCTATGCAGAGTACATCATGAGAAACGCTGGACTGGAAGAAGCACAAACTGGAATCAAGATTGCTGGGAGAAATATCAATAACCTCAGATATGCAGATGACACCACCCTTATGGAAGAGTGAAGAGGAACTAAAAAGCCTCTTGAAAGTAAAAGAGGAGAGTGAAAATGTTGGCTTAAAGCTCAACATTCAGAAAAGAAACATCATGGCATCCGGTTCCATCACTTCATGGGGAATAGATGGTGAAACAGTGGAAACAGTGTCAGACTTTATTTTTGGGGGGCTCCAAAATCACTGCAGATGGTGATTGCAGCCATGAAATTAAAAGACGCTTACTCCTTGGAAGAAAAGTTTTGATCAACCTAGATAGCATATTCAAAAGCAGAGACATTACTTTGCCGACTAAGGTCCGTCTAGTTAAGGCTATGGTTTTTCCTGTGGTCATGTATGGATGTGAGAGTTGGACTGTGAAGAAGGCTGAGCGCCGAAGAATTGATTCTTTTGAACTGTGGTGTTGGAGAAGACTCCTGAGAGTCCCTTGGCCTGCAAGGGGATCCAACCAGTCCTTTCTGAAGGAGATCAACCCTGGGATTTCTTTGGAAGGAATGATGCTAAAGCTGAAGCTCCAGTACTTTGGCCACCTCATGGGAAGAATTGACTCATTGGAGAAGACTGTGATGCTGGGAGGGATTGGGGGCAGGAGGAGAAGGGGACGACCGAGGATGAGATGGCTGGATGGCATCACGGACTCAATGGACGTGAGTCTGAGGGAACTCTAGGAGTTGGTGATGGACAGGGAGGCCTGGCGTGCTGCAATTCATGGGTTCGCAAAGAGTCGGACATGAGTGAGCAACTGAACTGCACTGAACTGAGTAATGTTAAGGATCTCGATAACTTGATAATCAGGGTGATCCCAATATAATATGAGTCCATAGAAGGAAGAAAACAGAAATATTATTAGGCTGCTTAGTGTGTGGTGATTAGTTACAGTAGTTATAGAAATCTAATATAAGAGAAAAAGTTGGCCCTGTTTTTGCTTTCCTAATATTCAGATATTCATTGGCATCCTCTTATAATACTTGACTTTTAGTTACATCTTATTCAACACTCTTTAATATAAAAACCTCAAATTTATAGTGATGGTTATTCAACAAAGAGAACAAAGAGTAATAAGAGAAGAAAGAAAAGGTAAAGGGGTAGGAGAGGAAAAGGAAGGAGAGGGAGAACAGGAAGGGGAAGAAGAAAATGTGAAGTAAGAAAAGAAAGATAAGGAAAAAAGAAGGTAGGAGAGAGGAGAGGAAGGATGGAAGAAGAGATTAAGTAGAAAATAAATCTTACACTAGAACAAGAATACAGCAGTATCCAGAAATAAATCTCAACATTATATGAGGTTAACCTAGACTGAGCTTTTTAAAATCTCTGACTTCTGTGATTTATGTCTGAGAGTGTTTTGCCTATGTTCTCTTCTAGGAGTTTTATAGTTTCTGGTCTTACATTTAGATCTTTAATCCATTTTGAGTTTATTTTTGTGTGTGGTGTTAGAAAGTGATCTAGTTTCATTCTTTTACAAGTGGTTGACCAGTTTTAAATATAAGCAAGGTGAAAAGACAGCCTTCTGAATGGGAGAAAATAATAGCAAATGAAGCAACTGACAAACAACTAATCTCAAAAATATGCAAGCAACTTATGCAGCTCAATTCCAGAAAAATAAACGACCCAATCCAAAAATGGGCCAAAGAACTAAATAGACATTTCTCCAAAGAAGACATACGGAAGGCTAACAAACACATGAAAAGATGCTCAACATCACTCATTATTAGAGAAATGCAAATCAAAACCACAATGAGGTACCACTTCACACCAGTCAGAATGGCTGTGATCCAAAAATCTGCAAGCAATAAATGCTGGAGAGGGTGTGGAGAAAAGGGAACCCTCCTACACTGTTGGTGGGAATGCAAACTAGTACAGCCACTATGGAGAACAGTGTGGAGATTCCTTAAAAATTTGCAAATAGAACTCCCTTATGACCCAGCAATCCCACCTCTGGGCATACACACCGAGGAAACCAGAATTGAAAGAGACACATGTACCCCAATGTTCATCGCAGCACTGTTTATAATAGCCAAGACATGGAAACAACCTAGATGTCCATCAGCAGATGAATGGATAAGAAAGCTGTGGTACATATACACAATGGAGTATTACTCAGCCATTAAAAAGAATTCATTTGAATCAGTTCTGATGAGATGGATGAAACTGGAGCCGATTATACAGAGTGAAGTAAGCCAGAAAGAAAAACACCAATACAGTATACTAACACATATATATGCAATTTAGAAAGATGGCAATGACGACCCTGTATGCAAGACAGGAAAAAAGACACAGATGTGTATAGTGGACTTTTGGACTCAGAGGGAGAGGGAGAGGGTAGGATGGTTTGGGAGAATGGCATTCTAACATGTATACTATCATGTAAGAATTGAATTGCCAGTCTATGTCTGACGCAGAATACAGCATGCTTGGGGCTGGTGCATGGGGATGACCCAGAGAGATGTTGTGGGGAGGGAGGTGGGAGGGGGGTTCATGTTTGGGAACGCATGTAAGAATTAAAGATTTTAAAATTAAAAAAAATAAAAAACTAAAAAAAAAAAATCTCTGACTTCATTCAAGTAAATTTCTTTTAACTATCATTTGCATTCTCTAGTATTCTTGCCTGGGAAATCCCAAGGACAGGGGATCTTGGTGGCTACAGTCCATAGGGCTGCAAAGAGTCAGACAGAACTTATAGACTACACACATACATAAAATTGTGTTATTACCATGATGTATAATACTCTCTCTGTCTTACCTTTAGGGAAGTATATGCTACACATACTTTACCTGAATCAGTTGTTTCTGACTCTTTGCAACCCCATGGAATACAGCACGCCAGGCTTCCCTGTCCATCACCAACTCCTGGAGCTTACTCAAACTCATGTCTATGGAATCAGCGATGCCATACAACAATCACATCCTCTGTTGTTCCCTTCTCCTCCCACCTTCAATCTTTCCCAGCTTCAGAGTCTTTTCCAATGACTACCTTCTTCACATCAAGTGGCCAAAATTTTGGACTTTCAGCTTCAGCATCATCCTTCCAATGAATATTCAAAACTGATTTCCTTTAGGATGGACTGGTTGGATCTCCATGTAGTCCAATGGACTATCAAGAGTCTTCTCCAACACCACAGTTCAAAAGCATCAATTTTTAGTGTTCAGCTTTGTTTATAGTCCAATTCTCACATCCATATATCAGTTCAGTTCAGTTCAGTCGCTCAGTCGTGTCCGATTCTTTGCAACCCCATGAATCACAGCACGCCAGGCCTCCCTGTCCATCACCATCTCCCAGAGTTCGCCCAGACTAATGTCCATCGAGTCCGTGATGCCATCCAGCCATCTCATCTTTGGTCGTCCCCTTCTCCTCCTGCCCCCAATCCCTCCCAGCATCAGAGTTTTTTCCAATGAGTCAACTCTTCTCATGAGGTGGCCAAAGTACTGGAGCTTCAGCTTTAGCATCATTCCTTCCAAAGAAATCCCAGGGCTGATCTTCAGAATGGACTGGTTGGATCCCCTTGCAGGCCAAGGGACTCTCAAGAGTCTTCTCCAACACCACAGTTCAAAAGAATCAATTTTTTGGTGCTCAGCCTTCTTCACAGTCCAACTCTCACATCCATACATGACCACAGGAAAAACCATAGCCTTGGCTAGATGGACCTTAGTCGGCAAAGTAATATCTCTGCTTTTGAATATGCTATCTAGGTTGATCATAACTTTTCTTCCAAGGAGTAAGTGTCTTTTAATTTCATGGCTGCAGTCACCATCTGCAGTGATTTTGGAGCCCCCCAAAATAAAGTCTGCCACTGTTTCCCCATCTATTTCCCATGAAGTGATGGGACTGGATGCCATGATCTTAGTTTTCTGGATGTTGAGCTTAAAGCCAACTTTTTCACTCTCTTTCACTTTCATCAAGAGGCTTTTTAGCTCCTCTTCACTCTCTGCCATGAGGGTGGTGTCATCTGCATATATCTAAGGTTATTGATATTTCTCCCAGCATTCTTGATTCCAGCTTGTGTTTCTTCCAGTCCAGTGTTTCTCATGATGTACTCTGCATAGAATTTAAATAAGCAGGGTGACAATATACAGCCTTGACGCATTCCTTTTCCTATTTGTAACCAGTCTGTTGTTCCATGTCCAGTTCTAACTGTTGCTTTTAGCATGTGACATGAGTGCAATTGTGTGGTAGATTCAGCATTTTTTGGCATTGCCTTTCTTTGGAATTGGAATGAAAACTGACCTTTTCCAGTCCTATGGCCTCTGCTGAGTTTTCCAAATTTGCTGGCATATTGAGTACAGCACTTTCACAGCATCATCTTTCAGGATTTGAAACAGCTCAATTGGAATTCCATCACCTCTACTAGCTTTGTTCATAGTGATGCTTCCTAAGGCCCATTTGACTTCACATTCCAAGATGTCTGGTTCTAAATTAGTGATCACATCATCATGATTATCTGGGTCGTGAAGATCTTTTTTGTACAGTTCTTCTGTGTATTCTTGCCATCTCTTCTTAATATCTTCTGCTTCTGTTAGGTCCATACCATTTCTGTCCTTTATCGAGCCCATCTTGTCATGAAATGTTCCCTTGGTATCTCTAATTTTCTTGAAGAGACCTCTAGTCTTTCCCAATCTGTTGTTTTCCTCTATTTCTTTGCATTGATCACTGAAGAAGGCTTTCTTGTCTCTTCTTGCTATTCTTTGGAACTCTGCATTTAGATGCCTAAATCTTTCCTTTTCACCTTTGCTTTTCTCCTCTCTTCTCTTCACAGCTATTTGTAAGTCCTTCGCAGACAGCCATTTTGCTTTTTTGCATTTCTTTTCCATGGGGATGGTCTTGATTCCTGTCTCCTGTACAATGTCACAAACCTCATTCCATAGTTCATCAGGCACTCTATCTATCAGATCTAGGCCCTTAAATCTATTTCTAACTTCCACTGTATAATCATAAGGGATTTGATTGAGGTCATGCCTTAATGGTCTAGTGGTTTTTTCTGCTTTCTTCAATTTGAGTCTGAATTTGGCAATAAGGAGTTCATGATCTGAGCCACAGTCAGCTCCTAGTCTTGTTTTTGTTGACTGTATAGAGCTTCTCCATCTTTGGCTGCATAGAATATAATCAATCTGATTTCAGGTGTTGACCATCTGGTGATGTCCATGTCCATCCATATATAACTACTGGCAAAAATCATACCTTTGACTACACAGACTTTTTTGGCAAAGTAATGTGTCTGGTTTTTAATACGCTGTCAATGTTGGTCATAGCTTTTCTTCCGAGGAGTGAGTGTCTCTTAATTTTGTGGCTGCAGTCACCATCTGCAGTGATTTTGGAGCCCCTCAAAGTAAAGTCTCTCACTGTTTCCACTATTTCGCCATCTATTTCCCATGAAGTGATGGGACCAGATGACATGATTTTAGTTTTCTGAGTAATTTGTTTTAAGCCAACTTTTTCACTCTCCTCTTTCACTTTCATCAGGAAGCTCTTTAGTTATTTTTTGTCTTTTGCCATAAGGGTGGCATCATCTGTATATCTGAGGTTATTAGTATTTCTCCCAGCAGTCTTTATATCAGCTTGTGCTTCTTCCAGCCCAGCATTTCGGCTGATGTACTCTACACATAAAGTAAATAGGCAATGTGACAGTATAAAGCCTTGGTGTACTCCTTTTCCTATTTGGAACCAGTCTGTTGTTCCATGTCCAGTTTTAACTGTTGCTTCCTGACCTGCATATAGGTTTCTCAAGAGGCAGGTCAGATGGTCTTGTATTCCCATCTTTTTCAGAATTTTCCACACTTTATTGTGATCCACACACTCAAAGGCTTTGGCATAGTCAGTAAAGCAGAAATAGATGTTTTTCTGGAACTCTCTTGCCTTTTCCATGACCCAGTGGATGTTGGCAATTTGATGTCTGGTTCCTCTGCCTTTTCTAAAACCAGCTTGAACATCTGGAAGTTCATGGTTCACGTACTATTGAAGCCTGGCTTAGAGAATTTTGAGCATTACTTTGCTAGTGTGTAAGATGAGTGCAACTGTTCAGTAGTTTGAGCATTCTTTGGCATTGCCTTTCTTTGGGATTGGAAAGAAAACTGGCATTTTCCAGTCCTATGGCCACTGCTGAGTTTTCCAAATTTGCTCACATATTGAATACAGCACTTTTGCAGGATCATCTTTTAGAATTTGAAATAGTTCAATTGGAATTCCATTGCCTCCCCTAGCTTTGTTCATACTTAATGCTTTCTAAGGCTCACTTGACTTCACATTCCAGGATGTTTGGCTCTAGGTGAGTGATCACACCATCATGGTTATCTGGTCATGAAGATCGTTTTGTATAGTTTTATGTGTATTCTTGCAATCTCTTCTTAATATCTTATGCTTATGTTAGGTCCATATTTTTATCCTTTATTGTGCCCATCTTTCCATGAAATGTTCCCTTAGTATCTCTTAATTTTCTTGAAGAGAATCTAGTCTTTCCCATTCTATTGTTTTACTCTATTTCTTTGCACTGATCACTGAGGAAGGCTCCCTTATCTCTCCTTGCTATTATTTGGAAATCTGCATTCAAATGGGAATATCTTTCCTTTTCTCATTTGCTTTTAGCTTCTCTTCTTTTGACAGCTATTTGTAAGCCCTTCTCCTCCGGTTCCACAGTTAGAACTGGACATGGAAAAATAGACTGATTCCAAATAGGAAAAGAAGTACCTCAAGCCTGTATATTGTCACCATGCTTATTTAACTTCTATGCAGAGTACATCATGAGAAATGCTGGGCTGGAAGAAGCACAAGTTGGAATCAAGATTGCTGGGAGAAATATCAATAACTTCAGATATGCAGATGACACCACCCTAATGGCAGAAAGTGAAGAGGAACTAAAAAGCCTCTTGATGAAAGTGAAAGAGGAGAGTGAAAAAGTTGGCTTAAAGCTCAACATTCAGAAAACAAAGATCATGGCATGTGATCCCATCACTTCATGGGAAATAGATGGGGAAACAGTGGAAACAGTGTCAGACTTTACTTTTTGGGGGGACTGCAAAATCACTGCAGATGGTGACTGCAGCCATGAAATTAAAAGACGCTTACTCCTTGGAAGTAAAGTTATGACAACTTATATAGCATACTGAAAAGCAGAGACATTACTTTGCCAACAAAGGTCTGTCTAGTCAAGGCTATGGTTTTTCCAGTAGTCATGTATGGATGTGAGACTTGGACTGTGAAAAAGGCTGAGCACCAAAGAATTGATGCTTTTGAACTGTGGTGTTGGCGAAGACTCTTGAGAGTCCCTCAGACTGCAAGGAGACCCAACCAGTCCATTCTGAAGGAGATCAGCCCTGGGATTTCTTTGGAAGGAATGATGCTAAAGCTGAAACTCCAGTACTTTGGTCACCTCATGAGAAGAGTTGACTCATTGGAAAAGACCCTGATGCTGGGAAGGATTGGGGGCAGGAGAAGAAGGGGACGACTGAGGATGAGATGGCTGGATGGCATCACTCACTCGATGACGTGAGTCTGAGTGAACCCCAGGAGTGGTGATGGACAGGGAGGCTTGGCGTGCTGCGATTCATGGTGTTGCAAAGAGTCAGACATGACTGAGCGACTGAGCTGAACTGAACTGATAGAGCTTCTCCATCTTTGGCTGCAAAGAATGTAATCAATCTGATTTTGGTATTGACCATCTGGTGATGTCCATGTGTAGAATCTTCTCTTGTGTTTTTGGGAGAAGGTGTTTGCTATGACCAGTGTGTTCTCTTAGCAAAACTCTGTTAGCCTTTGCCCTGCTTCATTTTGTACTCCAAGGCCAAATTTGCCTATTATTCCAGGTATCTCTTCACTTCCTACTTTTGCATTCTAGTCTTCTATAATGAAAAGGACATCTTTTTTGTGTTTTAGTTCTAGAAGGTTTCATAGGTCTTCATAGAATCGTTCAACTTTAGCTTCTTCAGCATTACTGGTTGGGGCATAAGCTTGTATTACTGGAATATTGAATTGTTTGCCTTGGAAACGAACAGAGATCATTGTGTCATTTTTGAGATTGCACCCAAGTATTGCATTTCAGACTCTTGTTGACTATGAGACCTACTCCATTTCTTCTAAGGGATTCCTTCCACCAGTAGTAGATATAATGGTCATCTGAGTTAAATTCACCCATTCCAGTCCATTTTAGTTTGCTAATTCCTAAAATGTTGATGTTTTTTGTTGCCCTCTCCTCTCTGACCACTTCCAATGTACACTGATTCATGGGCCTAACATTCCACGTTCTTATGCAATATTGCTCTTTACAGCATTGGACTTTATTTCCATCGCCAGTCACATCTACACCTGGGTGTTATTTTTCCTTTGGCTCCATCTCTTCATTTTTCTGGAGTTATTTCTCCACTGTTTTCCAGTAGCATATTGGGCACCTACCGAACTGGTGATTTCATCTTTCAGTGTCCTATCTTTTTGCCTTTACATACTGTTCATGGGGTTCTCAAGGCAAGAATACTGAAGTGGTTTGCCATTCCCTTTTCCAGTGGAACACATTTTGTCAGAACTTTCCATCATGACCCTTCTGTCTTGGGTGGCCCTACGCAGTATGGCTCATGGTTTCATTGAGTTAGACAAGGCTGTGGTCCATGTGATCAGTTTGATTAGTTTTCTGTGATTTTCATACTGTCTACC
The DNA here is from genome assembly GCF_001704415.2 of Capra hircus. Taxonomy (NCBI): domain Eukaryota; kingdom Metazoa; phylum Chordata; class Mammalia; order Artiodactyla; family Bovidae; genus Capra; species Capra hircus. The sequence goes on from NC_030814.1 coordinate 24,854,119, forward strand.
CTCTGTACTAGAAGGAAAAGAGGCTTATGGAAGTTTCATGATGGGAGGGAGGGACTAAGGGGGGAACTGGGTCTTGTTCTGTTGGCTGGGCCATGCTAAGTAAATCTTTAATCCAATTTTCTGTTGACGGGCAGGGTTGTGTTCCCTCCCTGTTGTTTGGCCTGAGGCCAAAGTATGGTGGAGGTAATGAAGATAATATGAGGTTCCACAAGATGATATAGTTCAGTTCAACTCAGTTCAGTCATTGTCCGACTCTCTGCAACCCTATGAATCGCAGCACGCCAGGCCTCCCTGTCCATCACCAACTCCCGGAGTTCACTCAGACTCACATCCATTGAGTCTGTAATGCCATCCAGCCATCTTATCCTCTGTCTTCCCCTTTTCCTCCTGCCCCAAATCCCTCCTAGCATCAGAGTCTTTCCCAGTGAGTCAACTCTTCCCATGAGATGGCCAAAGTACTGGAGTTTCAGCTTCAGCATCATTCCCTCCAAAGAAATCCCAGGGTTGATCTCCTTCAGAATGGACTGGTTGGATCTCCTTGCAGTCCAAGGGACTCTCAAGAGTCTTCGCCAACACCACAGTTCAAAAGTATCAATTCTTTGGTGCTCAGTTGTCTTCAGAGTCCAAGTCTCACATCCATACATGACCACTGGAAAAACCATAGCCTTGACTAGACAGACCTTTGTTGGCAAAGTAATGTCTCTGCTTTTCAATATGCTATCTAGGTTGGTCATAACTTTTCTTCCAATGAGTAAGCATCTTTTAATTTCATGGCTGCAGTCACCATCTGCAGTGATTTGGAGCCCCCCAAAATAAAGAGTGACTGTTTCTACTGTTTCCCCATCTATTTCCCATGAAGTGATGGGACCACATGCCATGATCTTCATTTTCTGAATGTTGAGCTTTAAGCCAACTTTTTCACTCTCCTCTTTCACTTTCATCAAGAGGCTTTTGAGTTCCTCTTCACTTTCTGCCATAAGGGTGGTGCCAACTGCATATCTGAAGTTATTGATATTTCTTCCAGCAATCTTGATTCCAACTTGTGCTTCTTCCAGCCCAGCGTTTCTCATGATGTACTCTGCATATAAGTTGAATAAGCAGGGTGACAATATACAGCTGATGTACTCCTTTTCCGGTTTGGAAACAGTCTGTTATTCCATGTCCAGTTCTGACTGTTGCTTCCTGACCTGAATACAGGTTTCTCAAGAGGCAGGCCAGGTGGTCTGAGATTCCCATCTCTTTCAGAATTTTCCACACTTTATTGTGATCCACACACTCAAAGGCTTTGGCATAGTCAATAAAACAGAAATAGGTGTTTTTCTGGAACTCTCTTGCTTTTTCGATGATCCAGCGGATGTTGGCAATTTGATCTCTGGTTCCTCTGCCTTGTCTAAAACCAGCTTGAACATCAGGAAGTTCACGGTTTATGTATTGCTGAAGCCTGGCTTGGAGAATTTTGAGCATTGCTTTACCAGCGTGTGAGATGAGTGGAATTGTGCGATAGTTTGAGCATTCTTTGGCATTGCCTTTCTTTGGAATTGGAATGAATACTGACATTTTCCAGTCCTGTGGCCACTGCTGAGTTTTCCAAATTTGCTGTCATATTGAGTGTAGCACTTTCACAGCATCCTCTTTCAGGATTTGAAAAGGCTCAACTGGAATTCCATCACCTCTACTAGCTTTGTTCGTAGTGATGCTTTCTAAGGCCCACTTGACTTCACATTCCAGGATGTCTGGCTCTAGGTGAGTGATCACACCATCGTGATTATCTTGGTCGTGAAGATCTGTTTTGTATCGTTCTTCTATGTATTCTTGCCATCTCTTCTTAATATCTTCTGCTTCTGTTAGGTCCATACCATTTCTGTCTTTTATTGTGCCCATCTTTGCATGAAATGTTCCCTTGGTGTTCCTAATTTTCTTGACGAGATCTCTAGTCTTTCCTATTCTGTTCTTTTCCTCTATTTCTTTTCATTGATCGCTGAAGAAGGCTTTCTTATCTCTTCTTGCTATTCTTTGGAACTCTGCATTCAGATGCTTGTATCTTTCTTTTTCTCATTTGCTTTTCGCTTCTCTTCTTTTCACAGCTATTTGTAAGTCCTCCCCAGACAGCCATTTTGCTTTTTTGCATTTATTTTCCATGGGGATGGTCTTGATTCTTGTCTCCTGTACAGTGTCACAAACCTCATTCCATAGTTCATCAGGCACTCTATCTATCAGATCTAGGCTCTTAAATCTATTTCTCACTTCCACTGTATAATCATATGGGATTTGATTGATGTCATACCTGAATGATCTAGTGGTTTTCCCTACTTTCTTCAATTTGAGTCTGAATTTGGGAAGAAGGAGTTCATGATCTGAGCCACAGTCAGCTCCTGGTCTTGTTTTTGTTAACTGTATAGAGCTTCTCCATCTTTGGCTGCAGAGAATATAATCAATCTGATTTCAGTGTTGACCATCTGGTGATGTCCATGTGTAGTGTCTTCTCTTGTGTTGTTGGAAGAGGGTGTTTGCTATGACCAGTGCATTTTCTTGGCAAAACTCTATTATTCTTTGCCCTGCTTCATTCCGCATTCCAAGGCCAAATTTGCCGGTTACTCCAGGTGTTTCTTGACTTCCTCCTTTTGCATTCCAGTCCCCTATAATGAAAAGGACATCTTTTCTGGGTGTTAGTTCTAAAAGGTCTTGTAGATCTTCATAGAACCGTTCAACTTCAGCTTCTTCAGTGTTATAGGCTGGGGCATAGACTTGGATTACTGTGATATTGAATGGTTTGCCTTTGAAACGAACAGAGATCATTCTGTCGTTTTTGAAATTGCATCCCAGTACTGCTTTTGGACTCTTTTGTTGACCATGATGGCTACTATTTCTTCTAAGGGATTCCTGCCTGTAGTAGTAGATATAATGTTCATCTGAGTTAAATTCACCCATTCCAGTCCATTTTAGATCACTGATTCCTAGAATGTCAACATTCACTATTGCCATCTCTTGTTTGACCACTTCCAATTTGCCTTGATTCATGGACCTTACATTCCAGGTTCCTATGCAATATTGCTCTTGACAGCATTGGACCTTGCTTCTATCACCCGTCACATCCACAACTGGGTATTGTTTTTGCTTTGGCTCCAACCCTTCATTCTTTCTGGAGTTATTTCTCCACTGATCTCCAGTAGCATATTGGACACCTACTGACCTGGGGAGTACCTCTTTCAGTATCCTATCATTTTGCCTTTTCATACTGTTCATGGGGTTCTAATGGCAAGGATACTAAAGTGGTTTACCATTCCCTTCTCCAGTGGTCTCCTGTAGGCAATGCTGTACTCAGTTCCCCTGACCCTGTAGCAGACACTGCTGACCCATGCCTCTGCCAGAAACTCCTGGACACTCCTGGGCAAGTCTGAGTCAGTCTCTTGTGGGGTCACTGCTCCTTTCTCCTGGGTCCTGGCATACACAAACATTTGTTTGTATCCTCTAAGAGTCTGTTTCCCCAGTTCTATGTAAATTCTGGCAGCTCCATGTTGGTGTTAATGGTGACTTCCTCTAAGAGGGCTTATGCCATAGCCTGGTCTGCTTCACCCAGAGCCCTGACTAGAGACTTTAGTCATTTTACCTGACTAGAGACTTTAAAAACTTCTATGCTTAACACATAATTTATATTCCTTTTAAAAGCTATTGTTCTATCTCTTTAATTAGATTGTATTCATCTGATAGGCAAAACCTATATTCTGGTCCTCTTTAGAGTCTCTCCAGCTATTATTTTCTCCCATTCAGAAGGCTTTCTTTTCACCTTGCTTCTAGTTTCCTTTGTTGTGCAGAAGCTTTTAATTTTAATTAGATCCCATTTATTTATTTTTGCTTTTATTTCCAGAATTCTGGCAGGTGGATCATAGAGGATCCTGCTGTGATTTATGTCTGAGAGTGTTTTGCCTATGTTCTCCTCTAGGAGTTTTATAGTTTCTGGTCTTACATTTAGATCTTTAATCCATTTTGAGTTTATTTTTGTGTGGGGTGTTAGAAAGTGATCTAGTTTCATTCTTTTACAAGTGGTTGACCAGTTTTCCCAGCACCACTTGTTAAAGAGATTGTCTTTACTCCATTGTATATTCTTGCCTCCTTTGTCAAAGATAAGGTGTCCATATGTGTGTGGATTTATCTCTGGGCTTTCTATTTTGTTCCATTGATCTATATGTCTGTCTTTGTGCCAGTACCATACTGTCTTGATGACTGTGGCTTTGTAGTAGAGCCTGAAGTCAGGCAAGTTGATTCCTCCAGTTCCATTCTTCTTTCTCAAGATTGCTTTGGCTATTCGAGGTTTTTTGTATGTCCATACAAATCTTGAAATTATTTGTTCTAGTTTTGTGAAAAATGTGGCTGGTAGCTTGATAGGGATTGCATTGAATTTGTAAATTGCTTTGGGTAGTATACTGATTTTCATTATATTGATTCTTCCGATCCATGAACATGGTATATTTCTCCATCTATTAGTGTCCTCTTTGATTTCTTTCATCAGTGTTTTATAGTTTTCTATATATAGGTCTTTAGTTTCTTTAGGTAGATATATTCCTAAGTATTTTATTCTTTTTGTTGCAATGGTGAATGGAATTGTTTCCTTAATTTCTTTTTCTACTTTCTCATTATTCGTGTATAGGAATGCAAGGGATTTCTGTGTGTTGATTTTATAAAAATAATAGCAAATGAAGCAACTGACAAACAACTAATCTCAAAAATATACAAGCAACTTATGCAGCTCAATTCCAGAAAAATAAACGACCCAATCAAAAAAGGGGCCAAAGAACTAAATAGACATTTCTCCAAAGAAGACATATGGATGGCTAACAAACACATGAAAAGATGCTCAACATCACTCATTATTAGAGAAATGCAAATCAAAACCACAATGAGGTACCACTTCACACCAGTCAGAATGGCCGTGATCCAAAAATCTGCAAGCAATAAATGCTGGAGAGGGTGTGGAGAAAAGGGAACCCTCCTACACTGTTGGTGGGAATGCAACTAGTACAACCACTATGGAGAACAGTGTGGAGATTCCTTAAAAAATTGCAAATAGAACTCCCTTATGACCCAGCAATCCCACTGCTGGGCATACACACCGAGGAAACCAGAATTGAAAGAGACACATGTACCCCAATGTTCATTGCAGCACTGTTTATAATAGCCAGGACATGGAAACAACCTAGATGTCCATCAGCAGAGGAATGGATAAGAAAGCTGTGGTACATATACACAATGGAGTATTACTCAGCCGTAATAAAGAATTCATTTGAATCAGTTCTGATGAGATGGATGAAACTGGAGCCGATTATACAGAGTGAAGTAAGCCAGAAAGAAAAACACCAATACAGTATACTAACACATATATATGGAATTTAGGAAGATGGCAATGACGACCCTGTATTCAAGACAGGGAAAGAGACACAGATGTGTATAATGAACTTTTGGACTCAGAGGGAGGGAGAGGGTGGGATGATTTGGGAGAATGACATTCTAACATGTATACTATCATGTAAGAATTGAATCGCCAGTCTATGTCTGATGCAGGATACAGCATGCTTGGAGCTGGTGCATGGGGATGACCCAGAGAGATGTTATGGGGAGGGAGGTGGGAGGGGGGTTCATGTTTGGGAACGCATGTAAGAATTAAAGATTTTAAAATTTAAAAAATAAAAAAAAAAAATAAAATTAAAAAAAGAGTCTCTCCAGCACTCATGGAGGTCATTGAAAAAAAAAAAAAAGAAGAAAACCTTTAACCAACTCTAAATTCATATATAGTTATATTTAATTAGACTGTGAAAAGCATGCCTAAAATCATATGTGCAACTACCTCCTTAACAGACAATAGACCACACTGATTAATCAATAGTAAATTTTTTTTTCAAGTATAATAATCCAGAGTAGCTAAGCATCCATTGGCCAGCAAATTAAAACATCATTTAAAATAATTATGTGACTTGCACTTTTAATTATTTTTGACAATACCTCCACAAAATCAGAGCTGGAAAACATGTACACAAAATTCAAACTGGTAAGCCTTAAAATAAAACAGAAAATTGTATTGGAGCAAATCTGATTCATGTTAGTGATAACATTCTCCAAGATTCCTACTGCTAAATTTTAAAAAAAGGGGGGATGAGTAGAGGTAGGGTAGGAAGAAGAAAATATGATGGCAGAGGCAAAGAGGAGATAGATTATTACTAAAGAAGGCTTTTTGTTTGTTTGTTTGTCTGAAATAGAAGTTTGGCACAGAGTGTGTAAATATTTGAAATTTTATTTTTCAATTTTAATTATTCATGAAATTTCACAGGTAGATGTATATGTAACTAATTTGTATTGCTTCACCTAGATTTTTCCTGGTTTTAGCACTATAATTTACTCATCCCAGGAATCTGCTCAGTCTCAGGCTTACTGGAATCTTGCTCTCACATACAAACATACATATATATTTTCAGATGCACACATGTATATATTCCTACTCAGATAACTCAGGACTACCATGACAATTCAGATTATTTGTATTGATATTGGCTTGTGGTTTAAATCTGACAGTCCTACCAATATGTGCATTACGATATAATAGACAATCTCTCCCCATCATCTTCCTCAGACCTTTCTGATTACTGTGTATCTTCTTGATACACTGATAAAATGTGCAACTGATGATTAGCAAGACAGACTTGTTGGATCCCAGGATGAGTGTCCTTTGGTGAAAGTATCACTTGGCTTCTTGAACTGAGGTGAGATGATTCTATGCTTGATTGCCTTGAAACAGGCACAGAGTATATATCAATTGCTTTAATCATTCTAGCTTCTTTTTGTCTTTAATTGGATAATTATCAAAGGGGCAAGACTGTGACTCATTCAAAGACAATCTAAATTTTCTTCCTGAAATTTGATTATTATGCTTGAGAGAAATAGGTACAGAAAACAGAGCTGATACATTCTAGAGTAGGTGCCTGGGGACTTTTCTGTTCATTACTATTAACTGGACACCCAGAAGTGTACCAGGTATTTTTCTTACTGATGTCTGCAATCAAACATTTATTTCCCTTTCAACTACTGGAATTTTTTAGAAAAAAAAGTATTATCCTTTTTTAGAAAAAAAAGTATTAGTGTGTGGACACTAAATGAGAGAGTCTGGAATTCGGAAGACAATGCACTTCTGGTTCTATTTAGGTAAATCACAGTTTTCTTATACTTTGCAAAGTGATTAACCAGTCACTTAATTTCAAATTCTCTTAAGGTAAACAAATACAAAATGAAGTTTATAAGCAATCTTTGCAAATCCTTCCTTTCTCCTGATTGCTTACTTAGTGATGTTACCTTAATTATAGTTTCATTTTGCATAATTGATATTCAGTCATCAATATTTGATATTGTACTTTATTGATAATATTGAGATCCTTGATTTTCTCAGTCCAGAATTTTTAAAATTAATTTTAATTTACTTTTACATCAGTGTAAAATTTTAATTTTACTTTTACATCATTACAGTTGGACCAATGTGATTATCAATGTTCTAACCTTTACATTCTTATCTAATGTCATTTGATTTTGGTATTGAATTATATCTCCAGTCTGAGCTTCCTCCTTGAACACCATACATCTGTATCATTCTGTCTACTCTATGGGCTCCCCAGGTAACTCTATGGGCTCGCCAATGCAGGAGATTCAGGAGATGTGGATTTGATCCCTGAGTCGGGAAGATTCCCTGGAGGAGGAAATGGTAACCTGCTCCAATATTCTTGTCTGGAAAATTCCATGGACAGAAGAGTGTGGTGAACTGCAGCCCATGGGGTCACAAAAATTGGACATGACTGAGCACGCATGCAGACATGCCTCCTCTATATCTCCGCTTTAATTCCTAGGTATTTCAAAATTAGTGTCCCAAACTGAACTCTTGATCTTGATGTTCAATCTGATTTCTCTTACATCACTCTTCATTGCAATAAAAGAAAATTCAGTTTTTCTAGGTGCTTATGAAAAAGGAAAACCATGTAGGAATAATTATTGACTCATGTATTTTTTCCCATTTAAGCCAACATCAAACTCAGTGGCCTTTAACTACAAACCATGTTAAGAATTTGACCATTTCTCAAGACATTTATCACTGCCATCTTGGTAAATAAACCATCATGTCTTATCTGATGGGGGCTTCCTTGGTGGCTCAGATGGTAAAGCGTCTGTCTGCAATGCAGGAGACCCAGGTTCAATCCCTGGGTCGGGAAGATCCCTTGGAGAAGGAAATGGCAGCCCACTCCAGTATTCTTGCCTGGAAAATCCCATGGATGGTAGAGCCTGATAGGCTACTTGAAAAATCTTCTAACTTGTCTCTCCACCTCTGTCCTTGTGCATTGTAGACTAGTCTATTTCCTGCAAAACAGAAGTCATTATCCTCGAATTTTTAAAACATGTTATTGCATATTACATCTATTAAATGTCTTCCACTATTTCCATCGGGCTTCCCTGGTGGCTCAGAGGTTAAAGCGTCTGCCTCCAATGCAGGAGACCCAGGTTCAGTCCCTGGGTTGGGAAGATCCCCTGGAGAAGGAAATGGCAACCCACTCCAGTATTCTTGCCTGGAGAATCCCATGGACGGAGGAGCCTGGTAGGCTGCAGTCCACGGGGTTGCAAAGAGTCGGACACAACTGAGCGACTTCACCATCACCATCACCATTTCCATCTTACTCAGAATAAAACCTAAATTTCTTACAAGTTAAGTATCATTAATGACCTTCCATTTCACAAATATAGAATTCATTTCATGCCACTGCTCTGTATTTTGTTTCCAAAGTCATTAGGAGTCCTTGCTGGCCATTTAAATCCCAATCCCACTCCTGCCTCAGAAACTTTCACACTGTGTTCATTCTGCCTTGATTGTTCCTCCACAAACTCCCCATGATTTGAATTCTCACTTCCTTCAAGAGTATTTTCCACTCACTTTTCAATAGGCTGCTTTCTCTAAAACCTTAGCACTTTCTATATCACTTATCCTGCTTTTTGTTCCATTTTGCAGGTAGCATCTTATTTCAATATCTCATAACATCTAAATGCAATAAATTAGCAATTTATTATAATTTTGTTCACTACCAAAAAGAAAAAGAATATATTAGAAATGTAAGGGTCACTGATTATAACATTTTTTAATTTAAATTTTTTTTTGCTTTTTATTCTTTGTCTCTTCCATAAGCAGGCATGCTTCATGAAGGGAAGGGACTTTGTTTTGTTTTGCTATAGTATCTCTAGTGTCTATAAATAGGGACTGTTTTTGAATGAGTGGTTCATATTTTTACCAAAATCATTTGCTCCCTCCTTTATATACCTATTTAGTAAAGGATTCTTAAGGGAATAAGAGAGCATGCTTTGCAGCAAACATTAATTTATCAGCAGATAAGATTTTTAAAAATGGTTTTTGAAGCCCTTGGTTTTAATAAATTCTCAGAGAAAAACCCAAGGTATATGCATAGGCTCAGGGTTTCATCAAGCAATGAAAACTAGAACCTGAGTAAGCCATTGCTTTTACACATTTTGCAATCCTTCACAGATTGCTTTGGCTTTATTTTACTTTCACTCTCTTGGTGGACAGGAAGACCACTGATAGCATCTACTGGTGAGTATTTGAGCATCTACTCATGTCCATCCTTGACTGTCATTGACAATGTGGTACTGTGTCACAGCTTTATAAAATTAAAAAAAAAATCATAACAGAAAGACTGATGGGATAAGCTATAGTTCCTATTGTTGCTGCAGTGCTCAAGGCCCTAATAGTCATCTACTTCCTTAGCACTCATTCTAAACTTCTCTTTCTAGATTATCACTTAAGTTGGTGTTGGTATTTGCCCATAAGGGAACCAAGGCCTTCATTCCTGAGGAATTTTAACTCTCCGTTTCTGTGAAAATATTCTTTGTTTAAGAGAGTTGGTAAATTTCTTGCTACATTGCCGTTGCTGAAATTACATATTCATAATCTATACACAATAGTGAAGCACTAAGAGGTGCCTCAGTCAATCCTCTTGTACTCTAGATTTAATATTGTAATTATATCACAATGACCAGATCTACTTAGGATGACACAACCAGTTATTTTTCAAGAATAGTAGCTCTTTAATTTGCCTAGCATGGGACTCCTAAATTATTCAGGCAGCACTCGTAGATTTACACATAGTTAAGCCATTCAGGCAGATTTCCACCCCTTCAGGAAACATTTGGCTTCTAATCCTTCCATCTAAAGTTGTAGAGATGGGAAGCACACGCCTCTAAAAGGGTTTTCGTAGTGATGGAGAAAGAGGCCATTCCTACTTCTGACCTCTGTTTCCTGAATCTGTGCATTCTGCCCATTGGGGACACATTATTTGATGGCTATCAACACAACATATGGGCTTCTCACATGAGAAAGAATCTTCCTGCTAATGCAGTAGATGCAGGTTTGACCCCTGGGCCAGGAAGATACCCTGGAGAAGGAAATGGCAACCCACTCCAGTATTCTTGCCTGGGAAATCATATGGAGAGAGGATCTTGGTGGGCTACAGTCCACAGGTCACAAAAAGAGTCAGACATTACTTAATGACTAAACAACAAGACAACAACAAAAAGTATATACTATATATAGAACCATAGACTGGCTGGGGTTCATCCTTAAGCTGAAACATAAGCTGCATCAAAGGAATAATTCTAACACTTTTTTTAGGATAGCAATTTCCAGGTGATTTGTTATATGATTTGATCAAAAGATATTTTAGTTATATATCTGATGTCACAAATCCTGTGATGAAAAGCGAGTCCCTTGATCAAAGGTGATGTTATAAATGATAACATATCAATAAATCAGATGTTGTGTGAGCATATAGTAGTGGTTCTGGCCAAGGACTTGTTGCTGGTTAATATCAATATCTGGCATATGTATTATCTCTCCATAAGGGTATTATGCTTTCTCTCTTGAGTAGAAGTTATCCAGTTTAATTAACTTGTTCAAAGTGGCAGCATAGTCTCCTCAAGCTTGGGCCACATGCCAAGAGCTTAGTTTCAGTATCTGTATTTGACTGCTCATTAAGCAACAGCAATAGATAGATGAGTCCTAGCACTGGGCCTGTCAGAACCTATATCTTGCCATCAGATTACTATAGCCATTGGTCCCTTATGTTCCCACTGGTGATAGAAAAAAAGAGAACAGAATAGTTTTCACTGAGAGAGTCATTCTGTATTTTTGGTTGTTTATTATCTTATATGTGGAGGATGTAAGAGATGATGATTCACATATTTTGTATCTGTTTTTATGAATGCCTTTTCACCTTGTACCCAATATTCCAAATCCAACCAAAATTTCCAGGATTCTATGTATATTCCTATATAAGACCATGCCTATTTTCACATAAAATTTATAACTTGGAATACTGCTTAAATATCCATTCACTGGAATAATTCTCTTTAACCACTATCTTTAAGGCCAAACTGTGTTATGGTAACTTTCAGTTACTGTTTCATTAACAATTGATCTGAATCATCTCTGAACAATCCTTCACATTTTCCTCTTCTGTCAGCTGGTCATAGCAATCATCTCCACTCTCAACAAAATTATAGGTGTGAACTTAGGTAAAGGTGTCAGGTCAGTAAACATAAGTACTGAATGACAAGTGATGAAGAGATCTAGATCTCCTCTTCCGTTCTTTATACTTCATTAGACCTGAATTCAGATATATCAATTTTATTTTATGATATGGTAGATCATATCATAGGACACTACCTACTTCATGATATGTATGTCTGGTGATACAGACACTTGATATACCATTGTTTCTTCTTTAGCACTTCCTTGTGTAAGTAGACAAGAAGATACAAGTGGGCTTCCTTGTGTCTTGTATTGAGATTCTCCTACAAGGGATTTTCAGTGGCTCAGCATACTAGATTTGATTTCTGCTACAGTAGATGAAGATTGCCCTCATATTTACTGTCTCTTATCTACCCTGAAACCACATAAAAGTTACTTTTTAAAATTCATGTAATAGGTAAATCTATATTTGCTAACATTATTCCCATAGCCAGTGTCACTTTACTCTTCATTTTCCTGTTTTTTACTTTCCCACTTCTATGTTTATAGACATTTATGTTTATAATTTCTTGTCAAAGTCACTGATTATTCTGTATATTAATATGTAAAGAGGGTTCAGTGCAGTCAATTTCTGTATTTTATATTTTATTCTCTGAGTTCAGAATTTCTTACCCTTTTGGGTCATTAAAAATATATTATTTTTAGTGGAAAAGTAAAATGGATTTTCCAATATTCATTGGCTGTATTTTACTATATTATCTGCTGGTATGAACCTGGGTGGTCTCCCTAGTGGCGCTAGTGGTAAAGAACCTGCTTGCCAATACAGGAGACACAAGAGAGGTGGGTTTGATCCCTGCATCAGGAAGAACCCCTGAAGAAGAGGATGGCAAACCATTCCTCAGTATTCTTGCCTGGAGAATCCCATGGACAGAGGAGCCTGATGGGCTATGGTCCGTGGGCTCACAAAGAGTTGGACATGACTGAAGTGGCTTCACACACACACAAACACACACACACACACACACATAGTAAAAGAAAGAACATTTACATTTTGGGAAGAAGTAAACCAGAATTGTTGCTCTGCAAATATATTATTTTGTATAAATTATAATATTTTTATCTTTCACACTTTTAAAATGAAAAATTTAGTTGAGGATTTCTAATTGTTTCCAGTTCTAAAATTATATGACTTTAAACCCACTGCAGTATTCTTGCCTGGGGAATCCCATGGACAGAGAAGCCTGTTGGGCTACAGTTCATGGGATTACAAAAAGTTGGACACAATTGAGCAACTAACCACACACAAATTAAATTAGGCTGTTAAATCTAATTTTATATTATCCTAGTTAGCTTCTATCTAATTAGCAGCATTAAGTTTTCAATCATTTGGAATTCCAGATAGTTCCACAAAATAAATTATGTATTGAATATGTTTCTCTATTTTAACCATTTTTATTGAGCTATCAATTACCTAGATTATCCTTATCTTTACAGATAACTCTAGAACTATGGAACTTTTGTTGTATATAGTCTTAAGTAGCAGGATATCTTATACTAAATTTGGCTCAGAGACCTTTCTTGCTCTTTTAAGCATTTTGAGACACCTGATATGCAAACTAAGCAGTACTCCTGAGTTGTATGGTAGATCTAAAATATGTAGAGGCCTTCAAAGCCCTGTGCTGCTTTTTGAGAAGAGAAAGTGTAGGATGTTCATGACTTCTTTTTCTTGAATGAAATAGTCCTGTATGCTCCCAGACATTAGACAACTACAGCCCTCACAAATGTCACATTGGGAAAGATCCTGATGCTGGGAAAGAGAAGGGGTGACAGAGGATAAGACAGTTGGATTGTATGGATTGTATCACCTACTCAATGGACATGAATTTGAGCAAACTCTGGGAGATAGTGAAGGACAGGGAAACCTGGTGTGCTGCAGTTCATGGGGTCACAAAGAGTTGGACATGACTGTGACTGAATAACGACATCACAGGCCTCTGGATAGTTAAGGGTTTAGTCTTCTACCTCAGACATGCATTTATCTTATCAGAAAGCCCAGAACAGTTGCCACTTCTTGCTTATCAGTTCTGACTTATCACCAATAAACAATTGGCTTAACAGGAAAAATAGTAATCCTAATCTTAAATTTTTATCCTGTTAAAAAATAATAAGTTTATTTTAAGTGAAAGGTTTTTCCAGTTTATTTTAAATTTTGCTTTCTTTAGTGGAAACATTCTTTCCATCGCAGAGCAGTGGTTTCTTATTTGATCATGAATTACTTTTTCTATATCCATTGGAATGCTTTATAGGAATTAAGTTTATGGATTTGCCTTCAACTTAACTCTTGTACCTAAAGATATTTTGCTGTGGAAATGAGTTTGCAGATGCTTGATGAGAAACTCTTGCCTATAAAAATACAAATCTAATCTTAGTACAAATGGCCGCTTAGGCCATTATCTTGACAAAACTTCTCATTAAAGCAGTTTCTTTGTTGTATGAAGTTTCTGTTATACAATATTTGGTTGGAGGTACTATTCTCATCCATCTTCATATATGCAATTCACTGATGCGGGAAGCATAGGATATTGACTTTTCTCATTATTTGTAAAATATACTCACTTTATCTGTGATGAATAACTCATCCCCCCAACTGTATATTAAGTATAACTGTATTTTATTACTATAGATACATACTATCCCACCAATAAAATACAAATTTGGATCTTTACAAATGCTAACTTGTACTATGCCAGTTAGAGGTAAAATGATAGGAAATAAAACAAAGAGGATGGATGGTTTTGTGATGGTATAACTAGAGAAGATTTGAAAGTCAGAGTTAGGTTTAACTGCATGCAGTAGAGACTTCAGATATTAATGGGTTAACCAAGATCAAAGATTGCTTTTTTGTTGTTGTAAAAATATGGAGGTGATATTCCCATGTTTAGGGTGACAGAGCTGTTACACATAATTCTCAGTGTTTCAGATTCTAGGATTCTAGGCCTACATAGCAAGGCTATGGCTCTCATTTTCAAATGATGTCCACGATATATATTGATCTATAACATCTAAATTCTTGAGTGAATGGAGGAGAGGTCAGGATGGGCAAAAGATTCATACAAGCTGTCCAATAAATAAATTTCCCAGCAGCTTTCACATAGACATCTAAAATTATATCTCTGCTTACCAGAACTTCACCACACTTAGTCACTGGGGAGTCAGGAAAATTTAGTTTTATTCATGTGGCTAATTATTCAGTTAAAAATTGTATTTCCACAGGGGGAAAATAAAGTCTGTAATTTGGAAATAGAAGCTAAAATTTGTAATTACAATGTGACCTCAGATATTCTAATCTCTATCATGTTTGAAGCACATAAAAATTCTCAAATAAGTAAATTATATTTAACTCTGAGTAGATGTGTTCTTTTCTGATTAGCTATTTATATAGAGGTACAGAGTGAAAAGAAATGTGATGAAGAAATTAAGTATTTCATAACAATAATGCACTCCTTTAATTTTTTGTGTTATAGAAGTGGATATAATCTGTAAAGAATGAAATAATCAGAGACTTTCTTTTAAATATGATTACTCATGTTGACCTATTTGACAGTTGACTGTCTTTATTTTGAAATAAATTCTTTTTAATGTTGAAATCCATATCTAGCCAAATAATCTGCCAAGTAATAAAGATATTTTCAGATGTTTTAATTATAGTAATTTAATTTCCTCAAGAGAATGCATTGGTCATAGAAAACACCCTCTTCCAACAACACAAGAGGACTCTACACACCAGACAGCCAACACTGATATCAGATTGATTATGTTCTTTGCAACCAAAGATGGAGAAACTCTATACAGCAAAAACAAGACCAGGAGCTGCCTGCGGCTCAGATCATGAACTCCTTATTGCCAAATTCAGACTGAAATTGAAGAAAGTAGCGAAAACCACTAGACCATTCAGGTATGACCTAAATCTAATCCCTTACAATTATACAATGGAAGTGAGAAATAGAATTAAGGGACTAGATCTGATAGATAGATTGTCTGATGAACTACAGACAGAGGTTTGTGACATTGTACAGGAGACAGGGATCAAGACCATTCCCAAGAAAAACAAATGCAAAAAAGAAAAATGGTTGTCTGAGGAGGCCTTACAAATTGCTGTGAAAAGAAGAGAAGTGAAAAGCAAAGGAGAAAAGGAAAGATATACTCATTTGAATGCAGAGTTCCAAAGAATAGCAAGAAGAGATAAGAAAGCCTTCCTCAGTGATCAGTGCAAAGAAATAGAGGAAAACAATAAAATGGGAAAGGCTAGAGATCTCTTCAGAAAATTAGAGCCACCAAGGGAATATTTCATGACAAGATGGGCTCAATAAAGGACAGAAATGGTATGAACGTAACAGAAGCAGAAGATATTAAGAAGAGGTGGCAAGAATACACCGAAAAACTGTACAAAAAAGATCTTCAAGACCCAGATAATCATGATGGTGTGATCACTCACCTAGAGCCTGACATCCTGGAATGTGAAGTTAAGTAGGCTTTAGGAAGCATCACTACAAGCAAAGCTAGTGGAGGTGATGGAATTCAAGTTGAGCCATTTCAAATCCTAAAAGATGATGCTGTGGAAGTACTGCACTTAACATGCCAGCCAATTTGGAAAACTCAGCAATGACCACAGGCCTTGAAAAACTCAGTTTTCATTCCAATCCCTAAGAAAGGGAATGCTTTGAAATGAATTGCCATTGCAGGTTCGATGCATGATACTGGATGCTTGGGGTTGGTGCACTAAGACGACCCAGAGGGATGGTACAGGGAGGGAGGGGCGTTCAGGATGGGGAACATGTGTATACCTGTGGCAGATTCATGTTGATGTATGGCAAAACCAATACAATATTGTAAAGTAATTAACCTCCAATTAAAATAAATTTATATTAAAAAATAAAAATAATAATAAATAAATGTAAAAAAAAAAAAAAGAATGTTCAAACTACCACACAATTATACTAACCTCACATGCTAGTAAAGTGATACTCAAAATTCTCCAAACCAGACTTCAGCAGTACATGAACCGTGAACTTCCAGATGTCCAAGCTGGTTTTAGAAAAAGCAGACGAATCAGAGATCAAATTGCCAGCATCCACTGGATCATCGAAAAAGCAAGAGAGTTCCAGAAAGACATCTATATTTGCTTTATTGACTATGCCAAAGTCTTTGACTGTATGGACCACAATAAACTGTAGAAAATTCTCAAAGAGATGGGAATACCAGACTATCTGACCTGCCTGTCAGGAAGCAACATTTTGAACTGGACATGGAACAACAGACTGGTTCCAAATAGGAAAAGGAGTACGTCAAGGCTGTATATTATCACCCTGCTTATTTAATTTCTATGCAGAGTACATCATGAGAAATACTGGGCTGGAGGAACCACATGCTGGAATCAAGATTGCCGGGAGAAATATCAATAACCTCAGATATGCAGATGACACCATCTGTATGGCAGAAAGTGAAGAAGAACTTAAGAGCCTCTTGATGAAAGTGAAAGAGGAGAGTGAAAAAGCTGGCTTAAAGCTCAGCATTCAGAAAACTAAGATCATGGCATCTGGTCCCATCACTTCATGGCAAATTAATGGGAAAACAATGGAAACAGTGGCTGACTTTAATTTTGAGGGGGCTCCAAAATCACTGCAGATGGTGATTGCAACCATGAAATTAAAAGCACTTACTCCTTGGAGGAAAGTTATCACCAACCTAGACAGCATATTAAAAGACAGAGACATTACTTTGCCAACAAATGTTTCTCTCATCAAGGCTATGGTTTTCCCAGCAGTCATATATGGATGTGAGAGTTAGACTATAAAGAAAGCTGAGCACAGAAGAATTTTGTTTTTGAACTGTGGTGTTGGAGAGGACTCTTGAGAGTCCCTTGGACTGGAAGGAGATTCAACCAGTCCATCCTAAAGGAGATCAGTCCTGGGTGTTCATTGGAAGGACTGATATTTAAGCTGAAACTCCAATACTTTGACCTCTTGATGCAAAGAGCTGACTCACTTGAAAAGACCCTGATGCTGGGAAAGATTGAGGTCAGGAGGAGAAGGGGACAACAAAGGATGAGATGGTTGGATGGCATCACTGACTTAATGGACATGAGTTTGGATATACTCCAGGAGTTGGTGATAGACAGGGAGGCTTGGCATGCTGCAATTCTTGGGGTTGCAAAGAGTTGGACACAATTGAGTGACTGAACTGAGCTGAACTGAAGTGCTAGGATCTTTATGATTTCTTTCCTTCTACTGATTTTTAAAAATTCATCTTCCAGTTATTTTAGGTATAAAACTAGGTTGTCTATTCCATGTTTTTCTTATTTCTTGATGTAGGATTGTGTTGCTTTAAACTTCCCTCCTAGAACTCTCTTGCTGCATCCCGTAGGTTCTTAGTTGTTATGTTTTCATTGTCATTTGTTTGTAGATTTTTTTTTTTACTTCTTCAGTAACCTAATGGTTATTTAGAAATACTTTATCTTCATGTGTTTGTGTTTCTTGAAATTTTTTTCTTATAATTGATATTGAGGCTCATAGCATTGTGGTGGGAGAAGATGCTTGATATGATTTTAATTTTCTTAAAATTACTGAGATTTGATTTGTGACCTAAGATGTGGTCTCTCCTGGAGAATTTTCCATGTTCACTTAAGAAGTAGGTGTATTCTTCTGCATTTGGATGAAATGTCCTGAAGATATCAATGAGATCCATCTCATCTAATGTGTCATTTAAGACTTGTGTTTCCTTATTAATTTTCTGTTTTGATGACCTGTCCTTTGGTGTGAGTGGGGTGTTAAAGTCTCCTACTATTAGTATGTTACTGTCCACTTCTCCGTTTATGTCTGTTAGTATTTGTCTTATGTATAGAGGTTCTCTTGTTTCGTGCATCGATATTTACAATTGTTATGTTCTTCCTCTTGGGTTGACCCCTTGATTATTTTATAGTGTCCTTCCTTAATTCTTATATTATTTTTTTCTGATATGACGATTCCTATTCCAGCATTCTTTTGCTTCCCATTTGCATGGAACATATTTTTCCATCCTCTCACCTTCAGTCCATATGTGTCTTTAGGTCTGAAGTGGGTTTCTTGTAGACAGGATATATATGGGTCTTGCTTTTGATTCATTCAGCCAGTCTGTGTCTTTTGGTTGGAGAATTGATTCAATTTACATTTAAAGCAATTAGATACCATATTCAAAAGCAGAGACATTACTTTGCCGACTAAAGTCTGTCTAGTCAAAGCTATGGTTTTTCCAGTAGTCATGTATGGATGTGAGAGTTGGACTGTGAAGAAGGCTGAGCACCGAAGAATTGATGCTTTTGAACTGTGGTGTTGGAGAAGACCCTTGAGAGTCCCTTGGACTGCAAGGAGATCCAACCAGTCCATTCTGAAGGAGATCAGCCCTGGGATTTCTTTGGAGGGAATGATGCTGAAGCTGAAACTCCAGTACTTTGGCCACCTCATGCGAAGAGTTGACTCATTGGAAAAGACTCTGATGCTGGGAGGTATTGGAGGCAGGAGGAGAAGGGGACGACCGAGGATGAGATGGCTGGATGGCATCACTGACTCGATGGATGTGAATCTGAGTGAACTCGAGGAGTTGGTGATGAACAGGGAGGCCTGGCGTGCTGTGATTCATGGGGTCGCAAAGAGTCGGACACGACTGAGCGACTGAACTGAACTGAAAGCAATTATTAATATATCTGTTCCTATTGCCATTTTCTTAATTGTTTGGGGTTGATTTCGTAGATCTTTTTCTTTCTTTTGTATTTCTTGACCATTACATTCCTTTAAGATTTGTCGTAAAGCTGGTTTGTGGTACTGAGTCTTCTTAACTTCCGCTTGTCTGAAAAGTTTTTTATTTCTTTATTAGTTTTGAATGAGATCCTTGCTGGTTACAATAATCTTGATTGTAGATTTTTCCTTTTCAGTACTTTAAATATATCATGCCATTCCCTTCTGGCCTGAAGAGTTTCTGCTGAAAAATCAGCTGTTAAACATATGGGGTGGAGAAGGCAATGGCACCCCACTCCAGTACTCTTGCCTGGAAAATCCCATGGACGGAGGAGCCTGGAAGGCTGCAGTCCATGGGATCGCAAAGAGTCAGACACGACTGAGCGACTTCACTTTGACTTTTCACTTTCATGCTCTGGAGAAGGAAATGGCAACCCACTCCAGTATTCTTGTCTAAAGAATCCCAGGGATGGGGGAGCCTGGTGGGCTGCCGTCTATGGGGTCACACAGAGTCAAACATGACTGAAGCGACTTAGCAGCACCAGCAGCAAACGTATGGGGCGTCCCTTGTATGTTACTTGTTGCTTTTCCATTGCTGCTTTTAACATTCTTTTTTGTGTGTGTTCAGTGTTTGTTAGTTTGATTAGTATGTGTCTTGGTGTGTTTCTCCTTGGGTTTATCCTGTATGGGACTCTTTGCACCTCTTGGACTTGATTGACACTTTCCTTTTCCATGTTTAGGAAATTTTCAACTATAATTTCTTCAAAAATTTTCTCATACCCTTTTTTTTTTTTCTCATCTTCTTCTGAGACCACTATAATTCAAAGGTTGGTGTGTTAGATATTGTCCCAGAGGTCTCTGAGACTATCCTAATTTTTTTTTTTTAATTCTTTTTACTTTTTTCTTCTCTTCAGAAGTTGTTTTACCATTTTATCTTTCAGCTCACTGATTTGTTCTTCTTCTTCAGATATTCTGCTGTTGATTCATTCTAAAGTATTTTTGATTTCAATAATTGTGTTGTTTGTCTTTGTGTATTTATTCTTTAGTTCTTCTAGGTCTTTGTTAATTGATTCTTGCATTTTTTCCATTTTGTTTTCAAGGTTTTTGATTATCTTTGCTATCATTATTCTGAATTCTTTTTCAGGCATTTTGCATATTTCATTTTCATTTATTTGACCGTCTGTATTTCTAAATTGCTCCTTCATTTGTGTAGTATTTCTCTGCCTTTTCATGATTTTTTACAACTTACTGTGTTTCAGTTCCCCTTTTCCCAGTCTTCAAGGTTAAATTCTTTCTTCCTTTTGATTTCTGCCCTCCTAAGTTTGGTCCAATGGTTTGTGTAATCTTCATACAGAGTGAGATTTGTGCTGAGTTTTCTGTTTGTTTGTTTGTTTGTTTGTTTTTCCTCTGATGGGCACCTGCTGAGTGAGGTAATCCAGTCTGCTGATGATTGGGTTTGTACTTTAGTTTTGCTTCTTGTTTAGATTAGGCATCCTGCATGGCATGCTGCTGCCGAATGGATAATGCTGGGTCTTTTATTCAAGTGGTTTCATTTCTGTGAGTTCTCACTATTTGATACTGCCTAGGGTTAGTTCTCTGGTAGTCTATGGTTTTGGAGTCAATGTTCCCACTTCGAATGTTCAGAGTTTGATCCTGTCAGGAATGAAGATTCCACAAGTGGTTTGTTATGGCATTAAGAGAGATTAAAACAAATACCCCAGAACGAGAAACCAAAGATGAACCTCAGAAAAATGGCAGTTACAAAATTAAGCAAATAATAATTAAAATAATGAAATACGCACATATGCATATATACCCATAAGCAAAGTCAAAACAATCCAACAAAAATAAAGTACAATATATTGACCCGGAGAACAAAGAAAACCAAAAATTATATCTACCAGTTAAGAACAAGTCTAACTAAGGCACAAACTGGAAAACAAAACTAAAGCAAGACGCCAATTGGGGGAAAAAGAAATGAAAACAAAACTAACAAATATGTTGAGAGAAGAGGAGAGAAAGTAAAGCAAAAAGAATAAATATGCAAATTCAGTTCAGTTACTCAGTTGCTTCCAACTCTTTGCAACCTCATGGACTGCAGCATGCCAAGTCTTTCCTATCCATCACCAACTCCCCCAGCCTACTCTGACTCATGTCCATTCCCTTGGTGATGCCATCCAACCATCTCATCCTCTGTCAAGAGATAATTAAAGAAGATTTATATACATTAAAGGTTAGCTGCAAGGGGAAAAGAACAGTAGAAATAGCAAACAAAGGAATAAATGTAGAAAAATAATGATAGTTTTAAAAATTAAATATTAAAATTAAAAGAAAAAATAGAAAAACAAAAAGTAAAACTGCACAGAACTGCAAAAGCCCAAAGTAGAGGCAGAGGTTTATGACAACAATAAAAAATGTGCTGAGGAAAAAAAAATGCTCATAATTTTCATTAGATTTCATAGTACCAGTAAAATCAACAACTACAACAGACGGTGGGGGGAAGGTAAAAAAAATCCAAAAAAATCTACCGAACAAGTGAAAGCATAAGAATAAGAAATTTCACTGCTGTCAGAATCCTTTCCTTCACTGGGAGTCTCAGTCCATCTCACCTCCCTAGGATGCCCTCCAACAGTGTACTGATCTCTGGAACTGTTGTGGAGGCAGCTCAGATTCTAATCTGATCTTACTCCTATGTGTTCTTGCCTCCAATGTCCATAGCTATCAGAATTAATACATTTTCTTTTCTGGGAGCTCTCAATGACCTTTTATATATTCCACAGACACAGAGTCTGCCTAGTTGGCTCTGTGGATTTAATCTGCAGCTTGTACAGCTGGTGGGAAGGTTTTGGGTCTTCTTCCTTAGCCACACTGCCCCTGGGTTTCAATTGTGGTTTTATTTCCATCTCTGAATGTGGGTCACCCACTGGGGTTTGCTCCTGAGGCTTCCCTGAATGACTTGGGTTTGCCCCTGTGAGGACCAGGTGTGGAGGTGGTATCAGCAGCTTGGGTCACAGGGGTTCTGGCAGCACCAGATATTCAGGGGAGTTGGTGACCAGGGCAGCAGGAAATATAGTGCATAGTAGGGGTATGACACCCACTACTGGCCAATACACTCCAATATTCTTCCCTGGAGAACCCCCTTCTCTAACAGAGAACCCTGGCAGGCCACAGTCTACAGGGTCGCAAATGGTTGGGCATGACTGAAGCAGCTCTGAATGTATAGATGGAATCTTTTTTTTTTTTTTTTTTCGTCTGTGGCAGCTCTGCCCCAGTTAGAGTTGAGTGTGAAGTTGGCACAGCTGCTTGGCTTCTGAGGACCCTGGTGGCACAGGGTGCAAGGACATGGACTGCCTCCATTCCAGGAGTTATGGCCCTATCTGAGTCTTTTTTGCATCTCTTTTAGCTGGCGATCTTTCTCTGTAGCTTCACCCCTTCAAGTACTTAGGAGGGCTCCCTTCCCCAAGTCCTTCTCTGTTGTTCAGTGTTTGGGCACATAGAGGGAACACCCTGGCTGGAGTCCTACTTTGTAGATCAGCACGTCAGGCCCCTAAAGGGGCACCCTGGTTAGGGTCCTACTTGTAGATTCATGCATCAGGCCCGTAAAGGGGCACCTTGGGTGGAGGCCTACTCTATAGTTCAGTGTACCAGGCGTTTGATGGACCAGCCTCTCTATTGTTCAGCTGCTGATGCTGATATGTAAGGAGAGAGAGGCTATGGTGAATGAGAGCAGTACCGCCTTACTTCCATCCCTGCCCAGCTTTCCTCCATAAGCATTTTGCACCACAATCTCCTCCCTCACATCCCCTCGACCTGTCTCTCCGCAGTCAACAGCAGCCCTTGTTCTGAGATTGCTCCACAATCCCTAAATTCCAGCTCCTAACCACTACGCCTTCCACGGGACCTGTGTACCTGTCTGAAATATGTATGGCTGCAGAAACGACTGTCTGATTCTCATTCCATTTAGGCTGCCACAGATCAGCTGTTTCACTCCCAGCCTTAAATGTTTCTCCTCTCACTGAGACAATTGCCCTGATGTGAGGAATGGACCCCTGCTTCAGTTTCCCCACCCACTGAGGGCAAATCCAGTACTATTAACACACCTGTTTGTCCCCCTAATTCCTTTATCCTACTGAGTTTTCCATGGTTCTATATATTCTTTCTTCTGGTCAAGTACTCCTGTCCATTCTCAGCTGGTGTTCTGCATGCACTTCTGTGTCTGATGGTGTATTCCTAGTGTATCCATGAGAGATATACTCCATGTCCACCTATACCTCCACCATCTTGTTCTGGCAGGTAAATGTTAGTTTTTTGAAAAGATCAATAAATTTTAGCTATTGTGACTGAGGGAAAAAATAGAGACAATGCAAATGATTACTACCAGAAGGAAAATGAGGATATTACCATTGACCTGATAGAAATAAATAATGATTATAAGAAAATTCTATTACCAATTTTATGTTAACATATTAAATACCTTAGAAGTAATGGACAAATTCTTAGAAATACACAGAATTGCAAAATTGATTTAAGAAGAATTAGGATTGATAATCACAAGAGATTGCTGAAAACAATGAAAAAAACTTACATAAATGGAAAAAATATCCCCTTCCATGGATTGCAAGACTATTATTCAGATGGCAATGCTCCCCATGGCCTGAGAAACCTGTATGCTGGTCAAGAAGCAACAGTTAGAACCCTGTATGGAACAACTGACTTGCTCAGGATTGAGGAAAAACTGTTTATTGTCACCCTATTTATTTAACTTATCCACAGACACAGAACACATGGTAAATGCCAGGCTGGATAAGTTACAAGCTGGAATCAAGACTGCCAGAAGAAACATCAACAACCACAGATATGTGTATGATAACCACTCTAGCGGCAGAAAGTGAAGATTAACTAAAGAACCTTTTGATTAGGGTGAAGGAGGAGAGTAAAAATACCGACTTAAAACTAAATATTAAAAAAACTAGGATCATGACATTTGCATCACTTCATGGCAAATAGAAGGGGTAAAGGTGAAAGCAGTGACAAAGGTCCTCTTCTTGGGCTCTAAAATCACTATGGATTGTGACTGCAGCTGTGAAATCAGAAGATAATTGCTTCTTGGCAGGAAAGCTATGGCAGACCTAGACTGTGTTAAAAAGCAAAGATATCATTTTGCCAACAAAGTTCCATATAGTCAAGGTGATGGTCTTTCCAGTAGTCACATACAGCTGTGAGAGCTGGACCATGAAGAACTCAGAGTGTTGAAGAACTGATACTTTCAAACTGTGGTGTTAGAGAAGATTCTTGAGAGTCCCTCAGACAACAAGGAGATCAAACCAGTCAATCTTAAAGGAAATCAACCCTGAATACTCATTGGAAGGACTGATGTTGAAGCTGAAGCTCCAATACTTTGGTCACCAACCAAAGAACCAAAGAACAGTGGACTCATTGGAAAAGACCCTGATGCTGGGAAAGATTGAAGGCAGAAGGGGAAGAGGGCAACAGAGAATGAGATGGCTGGAAGGCATTATTGATACCTTGGATATGAACTTGGGCAAACTCTGGAATGTGGTGAGGGACAGGAAGGCTTGGCATGTTGTAGTGGGACACAACTGGGCAACTGAACAACAACAACACTACCCAAGACAATCTATAAAGTGAATACAATCTATAAAAAATCTGATGGCCTCTTTTTTTTTTTCCTGGAAGTGGAATAACTAATCCCTAAATTAGTATGGAATTGCAAGGGGCTCCCTATAGCCAACACAATATTGAAAATGAAATCACACTTGGAAAGTTCAACTTCTCAACTTCCAAAGTTTCTACAAAACATAAAATAATCAAAGCAATGCCAAAAGTTTGGACATACAGATAGTTAGAATAGAATTAAGAATTCAGAAATGAACACATTTATCACTGGAAACTTTATTTAGGCAAGATAATGCAATGGGGAAAATATAATCTGTTCAACAAGTAGTTGAAAGAAATAATGCTGGATTCTTACCTTACACCAAATATAAAAACTAACACAAATAGGATCAAAAATATAAACATGCATTCTAAAATTATAGGGCTTCCTTCATAGCTCAGTCAGTAAAGAGTCTGCCTGCAATGCAGGAGGCCCAGGTTCAGTTCCTGGGTCAGGAAGATCCCCTGGAGAAGGTAAAGACCCATAGAAGAAAACATAATGGAAATTTTCATGACATTGGATTTCACAATGTTATATTGGATATGACACCAAAAGGAAATATATTGGACCTCATCAAAATTTAAGAGTGTTTATATCAAAGCAAGTATCAAAAAAAGTATCCCTACATGGATGGAAGATAATATACAACCTATATATCTGATAAGGGTCTAGTACCTAGAATATATGAAAAAAATTCTTACGAGTCAATATAAAAAGACAAACAATTCAGTTTTAAAGATGGCTGTGACGTTCATGAATAGACCCATCTCTAAAGAAGACAAACATTTGCCAACAAGCACATGAAAAAGGTGCTTATTATTAGTAGTCATTAGAGAAGGAAATTAAAGCCATGGTGATATACCACTTTATACCCATTAGGATCAATATAATTTGGGTTAAAAAAAAACAGCATAAAATAAGTATTAATGAAGATGTGGAGAAAATAGTGCCTTCCCACTTGGCTAGTGATGATGTGAACTCTTTCAACCATTGTTGTGGAAAATATTTTGGAAGTTTTACCTGAAGTAAAACATAGAACTCATATAACCAGAGACCAAAGTGTCAGCATCCATTGGATCATAGAAAAGTCAAACAGAAAAACATCTTCTTCTGCTTCACTGACTATGCTAAAGCCTTTGACTGTATAAAGAAAGTGAAGTCATTCAGTCTTGTCCGACTCTTTGCGACCCCATGGACTGTAGCCCATCAGGCTCCTCCATCCATGGAATTTTCTAGGCAAGAGTACTGGAGTGGGTTGCCATTTCCTTCTCCTGGGGATCTTCCTGAGCCAGAGATCGAACCTGGGTCTCCCACATTGTGGGCAGATGCTTTACTGTCTGAGCCACCAGGGAATCCCATGTGATCTCACCTTTGACTGTATGGATAACAACAAACTGTCGAAAATTCTTAAAGAGACGGGAATACCAGACCACCTTACCGCCTTACAAAGAAACCTGTATATAGATCAAGAAGCAACAGTTAGAACTGGACATGGAACAAAGGACTGGTTCAAAATTGGGAAAGGCATACATCAAGGCTGTATTTGTCACCCTGCTTATTTAACTTCTAGGCAGAGTACAGCATGTGACATGCCAGGCTGATGAAGAGCAAGCTAGAAACAAGAAAGCGGAGCAAATCAACAACCTCAAATATGCAGGTGATAACATTCTAATGGCAAAAAACGAACAGGAACTAAGGAGCCTTTTGATGAAAGTGAAAGAGGAGAGTGAAAAAGCTGGCTTAAAACTCAACATTCAAAAACAAAGATCATGGCATCCTGTCTCATCACTCTATGGCAAATAGAAGGGGAAAAAGTGGAAACAGTGACAGATTTTATTTTGTTGGGCTCCAAAATCACTGAACTGTGACTGCCATCATGAGTCATAAAAGATGCTTGCTCCTTGGAATAAAAGCTATGACAAACTTAGGAAACATGTTAAAAAGCAGAGACATCTCTTTGCCAATAGAAGTCCCTATAAGCAAAACTGTGTTTTTTCCAGTTGTCATGTATGGATGTGAGAGTTGGACCATATAGAAGGCTGAGCACTGAAGAATTGATGCTTTTAGATTGTGGTACTGGAGAAGACTCTTGAGAGTCCCTTGGACAACAGGGAGATCAAACTAGTCAATCTTAAATGAAATCAGTCCTGAATATTTATTGGAAGGACTGATGCTGAAGCTCCAATACTTTGGGCACCTGTTGGGAAGAGCTGACACATTGGAAAAGACCCTGATGCTGGGGAAGATTGGGTGCAGGAAAAGAAGAGGATATCAGAGGATCAGATGGTTGGATGACATCACCGACTCAATGGACATAAGTTTGGACAAACTCTGGGAGATGCTGAGGGACAGGGAAGCCTGGCATGTTGCAGTCCATGGGGTTGCAAAAAAATTGGACATGACTTAGCAACTGAAGAACAATAACAAATAACTCAGAAATTCTACTCTTAGGTATATACTTTAAGGAATGAAGTGTGAATAATCAAATGTTTCTACATAATTGTTCATAGAGGCAATAGCTCCAATGGCCAAAATTAGGAAACAATCCAAATGTCCATCAAGGAATGAATAGATCAAAAAATGATGGCATATACATACAGTGGAATATTATTTATTCATAAAAAGGATGCCATTCTAGTAAATGTTGTGTCATGGTTAATCCTTGAAAAAAACAAGTGAAAGGAGTCAGGCACAAAGTTTAAATGTTATATGATTTCAGTTATATGACTTTTTCAGAATAAGTTCATCTGTAGAAATAGAAAGCAGATTGGTTGTTATCAAGACCTGAGAAAAGAGAATGGGATGTGACTGTTAGTGAATATAGCATTAAAAAAAAATAATGAAAATAGTTTGAGACTAGACAGAGATGGTAATTAAACAACACTGTAAACATACTAAATTCCATGAAACAACACATGAAGTAGTTTAAAATGGGCATAAGTTCTAGAGATCTGGTGTACAATATGGTGCCTATGGTTAAGAATACTGTATTGTGCACTTAAATTTTAAGAATGATACGTCTTATTTTAAGTGTACCTTTTACAATAAAAATGATTAATTTTATGTTAAGTGAATTTCACTTACATTTTTAGAAATCATCTATTTTGCACCCTTCTTTCTGTTCATAACTAGTCCCTATTATATGAATTTGAGCATTTGAATGTTTTCCTTGGCTGTCTGAATCCACCACCTATTGTATTTAGGCAGCTTCTCCATTTTCTTTGTGATTGTGAGAAATAGTACTCTGCCTACTATCTTGCATATGGAAGTGGGGGAAACACCTTCTCCAAACCTCCAGTAGTATGGGGCTGTGTACATAACTGATGTTCATCCAATTGGATGGTCTACCTTGAAGTCTGAATATTGCTATAGTGAAGTAAAGATCAAAAAGAATACTGGTATTCAGTTATTATCATAGCTGACACTTGGTGACAGTGTCAATTAATGTTGGCATTCTATAGAAGTGAGGACAACATTTAGGTAGGAATATTTCTAGTAAACTATGGTTGTTTTTCTACCCCATTATTTTAGAATTACCCTTATTCATAAATTTCTTACAAATTTAGTATTTCTTCCTCTATTCAAATCCAGAAGTCTAAGTTCTTCATAAATTTGTAGTGTAAGTTTGTGTGTATAGGGGGATATGTAAGTATGTGTGTAAGCATAAAGTCCTACTCAAACTTAGGGTAGCCAAAATTGGTTTATGTTGCTTACAACCAAAATCTCTGACAGATTATGTTCATGATTATTTATTCATAGTTTCTTTATTTATTTTTCTTTACATACACTCTTAATTCCTAGGTAACAAATGTAGTGCCTTACCACTGAGATGGTTGATCTCCCTGAACTTTGGGAAGGAAAAGGTCTTAGTATTTTAAAATTCATGTCTGACCCTTGTTATTTGGTATGAATCTCAGAAGCAAATTCCATGCATGTAATATTTTTATTTTTAATATTGGTTTGGGCTATCTTTAGAAGATTTTACACATTTGCAGGTATAATAAAAATATATATATATTAATACTTTTCAAATAAATATTCTACCACTTGATTTTAGATGATTTTTGCATCATCTTTATCATTCTTTTTATTTCTTCCAGTTTAGTTGAGGTATAACTTGCGCACAGCACTGTCTAAGTTTAAGGTAGACAGCATAATTATTAGACTTACATACATCATTAAATGATTACCATAATAAACTTATTGACCACTTATCAGCTCATATAGATGCAAAATAAAAGAAAACGTATAAATTTTTCCTTGTAATGAGAACTATTGGGAGTTTTATTCTCTTAACAACTTTCATGGATTATGTGGGGTGCTCAGTGGCTCAGTGATGTCTGACTCTTTGTAACCACATAGTCTGTAGTCCATCAGGCTCCTCTGTCCATGAAATTTCCTAGGCAAGCATACCAGGTGGGTTGCCATTTTCTTCTCCAGGGGATCTTCCTGACCCAGGGACTGAACCTGCGTCTCTAGAGTCTCTTGCATTTGGGGGCAGATTCTTTACCACCGTGCCACCTGGGAAGCTCTACTTTCATGCATAAATACCCAATATTCTTAATATACTGAAGAATGAATAAGGTTCTCACTCATCACTAGTATTTTTGATGGACTACAATGGAATTTAAGTTCATTTTTTAAAATGTGTGGTATTTTATAATAAAAGGTCTGTAAAAATTGATCCCCTGTTGAAAACATTGAATTGGCATTCATGTAGTACCATATTGCAGAGTATGTCACCTAAGACATATTATGTATCACATTGCCAGCAAGCTGACATCTGGTTCATAACTTTTACTGTTGGTTAGGCAGCAGCAGTATGTCTCTTGGTAAAGCATAAATGCATTAAATCAGATACTAAAGAAATATTGATCTTAAATTCCAAAGAGGAACACTCAAATGTCAAAGCTATTTTCTGTGTTTCTGTATTTTCTAATTATGTATTTTAAGAAATTAACTGTTTTTATAACAGTAAGTTCGAGTGGAAAACTAACAGACTTAAAATGAAACATGTAAAATAAATTTTCAACTGTAAAAATATTATTGCCAGATGCTTTCTTCCCTTGCAAGCAGTGATGGATTTTAGGATTGGTACAATGTTTAGGAACTAGGGAAAAAAGTCAGAAAATTACAGAATCACATGTTTTGATTATTAATTATAAGAAAACTATTGTTCTTAATTGTAGTATATGAATTGACAATCAACATAGTGAAACATGCAAAACAGAGTAGGCATTTATGTTCCTTTTTGTCTTCTTCTAATATCCTACTCCTACTTATTGCAATATATCTAGGTTCTTGTACTCCAATAACAGGAACAAGTAGATCTTGTGGGTGAAAAATTTCAGATTATCTATACTAAATTATGCCTACAATTGGTGTTTTGGAAGCATCTCAGAAGAAGCATATTGACTTAAAGTAAGTATGCATAGAACAGTTTACATGTAAGTGACAGAACAAATATCATTAGCAGCTTGAGAGTAAGTTTATCTAAACTCTTCTGAAATTAAATATACTACTTTCTATCTAAACTCTTTGAATCCAGAGATTATATTCACTTTAGCATCAATGTTTAATAAAGGTGTTTCCATAAACATACCTTAATCAAGAAATTTAAGGCAAAGTAACAGATTTTTGTTGGTGGTAGTGGTACTGCTGCTGGACTTTTTTTCATTTCTCCATTACTTATGCATGTGGCTACTTGTTCATATGATTAAAAAATGATTCATGTTTCTAGTGATACCATGTATGAAAGTGATAATTCATTATACTAATAGTAGATGTTGGCTTGGAAGAATAGCACTTTGTTTCCTCTTGAAAGACTATGAATCACACTGGGACAGGAACTACTGAGTACACAGGTTAATTTATCAGTTGTTCAGATAATAGCATACATTGGCTCAAATTTCAAGTTTGTTCAGTTTTTTATAAGTTATACTTTATCATAAGCGCACAAAATACATTCTAGAAATATTATAATATTCATGGACAAGAAGGAAATCAGATTTTTCTTAATGTGTTTTTCTTAAATTGTGGACACATTTGTTTAGCTTATTGGTTTGGTTTGTGGACAGATGTTACTGGATAAGAAATATAGTTAGAATTTAAAGGTTCTGACTTAAGGGAGGGCACTGGAGTAATCTGAATTCAGATTTCAACTCTCCAAGTAGTAGTGACTGAAGTAGGTTCCCCAGTTAATACCTACAGATTTAGTATATCTTTATTTATGGCAATGGTCACTTTTATAGAAACTTTGGGGTATTATAAAAATGAAGACTCTTGGACTGAACTATTCTAATTCATCATTATCTCTGGGAAGTGGATCTGGTACTACATTTTAATTAGCACCACAGTTGAATCTTATACACATTAAAATTTGACAATTATTTACCTAAAGATTTTGTACCTGCATGATATATGATGAATACGTATCTATTCATTCATGCTTATGTCAAACTCTGTATCACTCAGATCTAGAACAAATGCCTTCTCTGGGATTACTGTCATTTATATATACATACTTACAGACATAAATGTTTAAAATTTATTACTTTGTGGAAAATCAAGAATTTAGGAATCACAAGGAGTATGACCTGTTAACTGTCCAATTCCCAGTACTCCATAAAATATGGTAAAGATCAGTAAGGGTCAACAACAATATCCAAATAGATCAAAGCAAGCAGTAATACTCAGAACTAAATGCTGTGATTCTCTATTTATAGTCAAAACTAGGGTGATATGAAACAACATCAAGTGAAACAGAACCCAGGACATAGTTCTTGTCCTCTCATTATGGAGGATAGAATGATATATGACATTGTTAAAGCATTTTGAAACCTATAATTCATGATTGTGTGGATTATGCCAACTGTAAAAAAACAAAATAGTGGAAAAAGTAGGTTGTTTAAAGACAGCATAGACTTTTGGGAGATCCTTAGATTACTATATAAAGGATTTACATGAAGGATGTGCTTAAATTCTATTGTAAATCTGAAGTTCTTAGAATATTGCTTAGTTTAGTCTAATTTAATTCAACTGGTGTTTAGAATTGACAAGCTTTAGTGCCTGAATAAGCTGAGTAAGACTAAGAAAGCAAAGACAGGTGGGTGGCTTTGTCATTAGTTAGAACTTAGAATATATTTACTAAAAATGACAGTGTCATGAACAATGACTATGTATATTTGATTCATTTATTTTTAACAAATGCAGTTCAGTTTTTACAGTAGATTCTCTCAGACTATGCTGATATAAGACAAGATAAAATTACCTCTATCAAGTTTATAGGAGGTTACAGGATATTCTAAGTTAGCTGTATGAATTCTCTTACTATTTCATTTAAAATATATTCATGAATTTTTAAAAAAAGTCTTTTACATGCTGACCTGGGTTGTATGATAGTACAAAAAAAAATGTTTTCTACATTCATAATGATTATCTCTCACAAAAACTAAAAAACAGCCTTTTTATAAGATGACAATGTGGGCTTATAGTAAGACAATATTATTTTGCTATTTCATTCATTAGTAAACACTGCATATATCAATAATGCAATGAGGAATTTGTTAAGGTACTTATACACTTGATAATTCAATTTCTTGTAATCTCTTACAATTATCTCTTTGTTATGGTTGATGTTTTAATTTAAAGGATTTCCACTTTTCAGAAAAA
This sequence comes from Capra hircus, assembly GCF_001704415.2. Lineage (NCBI taxonomy): Eukaryota > Metazoa > Chordata > Mammalia > Artiodactyla > Bovidae > Capra > Capra hircus. Next base: position 24,886,793 of record NC_030814.1, read on the forward strand.
TTAATATATTAAAGAGAGAATAAAGCAAATATACATTCACTGTGGAAAGTCTTCATAATCCACAAGTTACCTTCTATAGTTTGATTTTACACTTATCATATGTGAAGCTTCCCTGGTATCTCAGGCAGTAAAGAATCTGATGCAATGCAGAAGACCAAGTTCAATCCCTGGGTCAGGAAGATACTCTGGAGAAGGGAATCGCTACCCACTCTATTATTTTTGCCTAGAGAATTCCATGGACAGAGGAGCCTGCCAGGCCACAGCCCATGGGGTCTCAAAGAATTGTACAGGACTGAACGACTAACACTTTCACTTTCAGAGCCCATGGGGTTTGCATCTACTATTCCCTGCATTGAATCCTCAGGCTGCAGCTTTTGAATAGCTGATTCTTTTTTGCTACTTAGATTTTTATTATACAGCCACTACCTCAGAGAGGATTTAAGTAATATCCTACTTAATGGAGACCCTGATTCCCAGTCACACTTCCTAATAACTCTTATAACTCCATGTTATAATCCTCAGAAAATGTATATTCTTCTCTATCTTCTATCTCCTTCATTTGAATGTGTCACAAGAATAGAAATTATGGCTCTTTTTTTCATTTCCACTGCTTAGAAGAGTTCCAGGCATATAGTAGGGATTCAGTAGTTTTTCAATTATTGGAAGCTAATTAGGACTCATGAAAAACTCCTCTGCAATTGAGGAAACAATTTTAAAGTTCCATAAATATCAATTTTATGTTTACATGTTAATATGTATAAAACTATAACTTGTTAAAAGAAGGCTGTCTCACTAAAGAGTACGTAACAACAACAAAAAAAGCTTTTGAATGAATACTTTGAGTAGAAGTATACCTGTGTTGTAGAAGAAATGATTTTAAAAAAATTAGAGGAATAATACAAAGATTCCTAAAAGAAAGAGGCACATTAAATTAAGGAAAACCTCACTTATTAAACTTTGGAAATATTCCTGGTTTGACGGTTCTCAACACTGCATTTCATCTCTTCGTTGATTTGTCAGCTTTAAACTGAGTCTATTGATTATCCACTACAAAAAATGAGAAATTTCTGTTACTCATATTGTCTGAAACCATTGATCCCCCCATTTTGGGGAATATGTTTAATACTTCCATTTGTTAGTTTTATAGTTTTAAATAATACTCTTAAATTTATTTTTCTGATACTTCAACTTTACAGTATGAATTGGTTTTTGCTCTATATCTAAATAAGGAAGATGGCATCATAATTTTGTCTTAGTTTCTAAATCATATAACATGGAAATATTTTTATAAAATTACTGTATCTTTTGTCTTGATACAGATTTTGTATTTAAAACTTAGAAGCCTATACATTATTCAGCAAAATTTATTGCTTTTAGGTAGACAGAAGTCAATTGAGCTGTCTCTGGGGTTTTGAAAATGGTAGTTTCATCCTTATTTTTCTGCCTCTGTTTTATCTGTTCTTCTTTTTTCAAACTTGTTTCAAATGGATGGCTTTTATAAATTATATGTAACTGCAGATTTTTGTCTCCTTTCATTGTATACATGCTTCAAAATTTCTCAGCATTTTTCTTATGATCTGTTAAATGTTTTGTTTAAGCAACGCTATGTTAACTTCCAAGGAATTTATTTTGCTTTTAGCTTGAGATTTTTCATTGCAAAACTTTTTATTGTGTTTGATGTGACATAGTTTCAATTTTCAGAAATTCTTATTGGAAAAATTCAACTTTCTTTTCCTACACTGTACTTCTTTCCTTCTGAGCCAGTTGATCTTTTAGCTCATTTTGATTCTCTGCTATGTGGTGCTGATTGTTTTCAAAAGTCTAGTGGTAACGACTTGTTCCTTTAGGTTTAAGAATGCAATGTACTTTTTAATATGGAATTATTGACATTCTGTCAGCTGAGATTTGTATAGGTCTTATGCCAAAATATAGACATTCTATACAAGTTCTTTGCAAGTGGATAATAAATATAAAACAATAAATTGCATATTGCTAAATCATACCATGAGTCAACTGGCACATATTACAACCTCTGTTAGATCTTTTATATTATTTCCCAAGGATTGCACTAATTGTTCTTTATTTAATAGCTTTAAAATCCTCAAAATACATCTCTGAATGTGTTAACACAAGTACCCTCAGTGTAAATGTAAGGAAACAATTATAAAATTTAATAACTTGTCCAAATTCAGACGTGCAGTAGATGTTGGATCCAATTTTGTATCCTGACAATCTGATGCCAGAGTTCACTATAAATTAATAACATCCTTTCTAAGAGGTTTTCTTAATTTTTTGTTAATGTCATACTTTAGTCTTTATATATACTCATTCTAATAACTAGAACTTATACTGAAAATTTCTGATTTTTAATTTTATAAGCTATTATATAATTTCTGATTTTCTTCTTCTCTGTCCAACAGCATCTTTTCCCAAATGCTTTATTGGAAGATAATCTAGACTCTTCTTATTGTATGAATAAAATAGGTTCTCATTTCTTTATTAAAATATTCACATTTTTTCATCTGTTATCAGTTTCCTATATTAACTCTATTTTCTTCAAAGTCAGAGAACCAATTTGTTTCTCTTGAAGCTTCTCTTTCATATTTTACTCAAGTGTCTGGGGAATATTAGATGAAAATTCATATTAATGAATGAAAATTAGATGAATCAGAGAATATATTTTAATGTATTTTCTTTGCTATGTTGAGATATTTTTCCTTAAAATATCTGTATTAATTTTTCTCTTGCTGCTGTAATCAATTGGCACAGTCTTTACTACTCAAAACAACACAACTTTAATCTTATAGTTCTAGAAGCAATCGTATGAACTCACTTAATGTAGCTTGTGTGATAAGTTCTTCTGGAATCTATTTATTTAAGGAGTATAAATTATGGATTTTTATTTTTACCCAAGATTGGAAGATTATAAAAGGAAAAATGGTGAGAATAGTACAATAATAACATTGGATTTATTATGTTTGATATGCCTAATAAACCATCTGATTAAGATTTGCATGGGGTAGTAATCATGTTGTTTAAACTTCAATTAAATTTCCTACCTCAGGGGAAAGTAAAGATAAAAGAAACCAGGAGTCAGGATGAAGTTATGATACCATGCAGTATTCAGAATAAGATATATAAAGTAAACTGAAAACTGGTAACTACAGAGGTAGGTGTAAAACCAGGACTGCAATGTGGACAGAAACTAAAGGATAGGAGAGCTTAAGAAGTGGAGGAAGAGGTCAATAGTACTTCTGCTGAGAGGAGTTAGAGAAGACTTAATAGTAATTGGGTAAATAGATTATTAAATAAGGTAAGTTTATATGTAGTATTTGTATGTATTTCTGCAGCTACACTATATTTTATGAATACATATTTTGTACAATATATAGACATCATAGTAACATATATCTTCAATTTGTTCATGTTAAATATATATTGATGCCATTTAAATAATTAGGCATAAAATTATAGTCAAGTAAATTGAGAATCAGTCTTATTCTGACATAGCTACATTTATGCTTACATAGCATGGCTTATTTAAAATGAAATAATTTGTTTATTTGACAGATTTAGAATTCCTTTTCATAATAGGGGACTGGAATGCAAAAGTAGGAAGTCAAGAAACACCTGGAGTAACCGGCAAATTTCGCCTTGGAATGCAGAATGAAGCAGGGCAAAGACTAATAGAGTTTTGCCAAGAAAATGCACTGGTCATAGCAAACGCCATCTTCCAACAACACAAGAGAAGGCTCTACACATGGACATCACCAGATGGTCAACACCGAAATCAGATTGATTATATTATTTACAGCCAAAGATGGAGAAGCTCTATACAGTCAACAAAAACAAGATCAGGAGCTGACTGTGGCTCAGATCATGAACTCCTTATTACCAAATTCAGACTGAAACTGAAAAAAGCAGGGGAAACCGCTAGACCATTCAGGTATGACCTAAATCAAATCCCTTATGATTATACAGTGGAAGTGAGAAATAGATTTAAGGGCCTAGATCTGATAGATAGAATGCCTGATGAACTATGGAATGAGGTTTGTGACATTGTACAGGAGACAGGGATCAAGACCATCCCCATGGAAAAGAAATACAAAAAAGCAAAATAGCTGTATGGGGAGGCCTTACAAATAGCTGTGAAAAGAAGAGAAGTGAAAAGCCAAGGAGAAAAGGAAAGATGTAAGCATCTGAATGCAGAGTTCCGAAGAATAGCAAGGATAGATAAGAAAGCCTTCTTCAACGATCAGTGCAAAGAAATAGAGGAAAAGAACAGAATGGGAAAGACTAGAGATCTCTTCAAGAAAATTAGAGATACCAAGGGAACATTTCATGCAAAGATGGGCTCGATAAAAGACAGAAATGGTATGGACCTAACAGAAGCAGAAGATATTAAGAAGAGGTGGCAAGAATACACGGAAGAACTGTACAAAAAAGACATTCATGACCCAGATAATCACGATGGTGTGATCACTCATCTAGAGCCAGACATCTTGGAATGTGAAGTCAAGTGGGCCTTAGAAAGCATCACTATGAACAAAGCTAGTGGAGTTGATGGAATTCCAGTGGAGCTGTTTCAAATTCTGAAAGATAATGCTGTGAAAGTGCTGTACTCAGTATGCCAGCAAATTTGGAAAACTCAGCAATGGCCGCAGGATTGGAAAAGATCAGTTTTCATGCCAATCGCAAAGAAAGGCAATACCAAAGAATGCTCAAACTACCGCACAATCGCACTCATCTCACATGCTAGTAAAGTAATGCTCAAAATTCTCCAAACCAGGCTTCTGCAATAGGTGAACCATGAACTTCCTGATGTTCAAGCTGGTTTTAGAAAAGGCAGAGGAACCAGAGATCAAATTGCCAACATCCGCTGGATCATAGAAAAAGCAAGAGAGTTCCAGAAAACATCTATTTCTGCTTTCTTGACTATGCCAAAGCCTTTGAGTGTGTGGATTACAATAAATTGTGGAAAATTCTGAAAGAGATGGGAATCCCAGACCACCTGACCTGCCTCTTGAGAAACCTGTATTCAGGTCAGGAAGCAACAGTTCAAACTGGACATGGAACAACAGACTGGTTCCAAATAGGAAAAGGAGTATGTCAAGACTGTATATTGTCACCCTGCTTATTTAACTTCTATGCAGAGTACATCATGAGAAACACTGGACTGGAAGAAGCACAAACTGGAATCAACATTGCCGGGAGAAATATCAATAACCTCAGATATGCAGATGACACCACCCTTAAGACAGAAAGTGAAGAGGAACTAAAAAGCCTCTTGATGAAAGTGAAAGAGGAGAGTGAAAAAGTTGGCTTAAAGCTCAACATTCAGAAAAGGAAGATTGTGGCATCCGGTTCCATCACTTCATGGGAATTAGATGGGGAAACAGTGGAAACAGTGTCAGACTTTATTTTTTGGGGCTCCAAAATCACTGCAGATAGTGACTGCAGCCATGAAATTAAAAGACGCTTACTCCTTGGAAGAATAGTTACGACCAACCTAGATAGCATATTCAAAAGCAGAGACATTACTTTGCCGACTAAGGTCCGTCTAGTCAAGGCTATGGTTTTTCCAGTGGTCATGTATGGATGTGAGAGTTGGACTGTGAAGAAGGCTGAGCGCCGAAGAATTGATGCTTTTGAACTGTGGTGTTGGAGACGACTCTTGAGAGTCCCTTGGACTGCAAGGAGATCCAACAAGTCCACTCTGAAGGAGATCAACCCTGGGATTTCTTTGGAAGGAATGATGCTAAAGCTGAAATTCCAGTACTTTGGCCACCTCATGCGAAGAGTTGACTCATTGGAAAAGACTTTGATGCTGGGAGGGATTGGGGGCAGGAGAAGAAGGGGACGACAGAGGATGAGATGGCTGGATAGCATCACTGACTCGATGGATCCGAGTCTGAGTGAACCCCGGGAGTTGGTGATGGACAGGGAGGCCTGGCGTGCTGTGATTCATGGGGTCGCAAAGAGTCGGACACGACTGAGCAACTGAACTGAACTGATAGTTAAATGATTTTCACTGTGGTTTGCTAGGATTGGTAAAGCTTAGCAGGTTAAGTAGACTTATAGTGTATTAAATGATGGGTAATGGCCATACAGGACTTCTCTGGTAGCTCAGCTGGTAAAGAATCTGCATGCAATGCAGGAGACCCTGGTTTGATTCCTGGGTCAGGAAGATCTGCTGGAGGAGGGCTTGGCAACCCACTCTATTATTCTTGCCTAGAGAATCTCCATGGAAAGAGGAGCCTGGCGGGCTACAGTCCATGGGGTCACAAAGGCTAGGACATGACTGAGTGACTTTCACTTTCACCTTAAATGGTCATACAAGTGAATTTCTAAGTGAAAGTGAAAGTGAAGTCGCTCAGTTGTGTCCAACTCTTTGCGACCCCGTGGACTGTAGCCCACCAGGTTCCTCCGTCCATGGGATTCTCCAGGCAAGAATACTGGAGTGGGTTGCCATTTCCTTCTCCAGGGGAAACTTCCTGACCCGAGGATCGAACCCAGGTCTCCCGCATTGCAGACAGATGCTTTAACCTCTGAGCCACCAGGGAAGCCCCGAATTTCTAAGAAGGGTATCCTATTCAGAAGAATAATGTGACAAAGTTCTGGACATTAAATTACAAAAGGTCTGATAAGGAATATAAACTTGTTTATTATATTTTTTTTCAAAAATAAAGTAATATTGGAACAAATACCATTTAAGGAATGACATTTAAGCAATTTAATTTTTTTTTCTTATTAGGATTGAAATGTCACTAATAATACATATTATCTGATGAAAAATTATTAGATTTATCTTAAGGTTTAAAGGCAGAATGCAGTAGGATGATAAATATTGCCTTTAAACAGAGCTCTTCTATCAAAGACAAGCTTCTTATTTAAATGGACCAAAAGGTGGCTCTGATATGTACTATCATTACAAAGTAAGTGTCTTTGTAAAATGTGAATTTGACAGTATATTAAGATACCCTATTAAGCAGTGAAAATATCTATATTCCTCTCTCATCTATTTGATCTCAGTCTAATCAATAAAGTGATTTATATTTATATCTTTCAAACATTAGTTTCCTATAATAATTTGAGAATAAAGCTCCACAAGAGAGGTTTATTTAATTTATTTTTGGTGATCATTTAAAGAGTGTCAGAGGCCTAGAAGGGCATATGGGGATTAATAGTACTTAGCCTTTGCCATCTTGCTTTTTCCACTAAATAGGGAAAATTGGATTTTGATTTAGCAATTCAACTAATCAAAATGGTTAGCTATATTTTTAGTCAAGTAACCAGCAAAATGTTAAGTATACTATCCATTGTTATAATGTTCATTTTTCCATTGTACTGTAATGTTCCTGGCCTTGGCATATTTCTTGAGAGTGGCCATAGGGAAATTCTTTGTGTTTGGCAGAAGTCAAGAATTTATGATATGCCTCTTAGCAATACTAAGGTAAATAGTAAAAACTATTATCCTTAGTGTAGTTCTATAAGGCTAACTCTTGAAACTTATATCTGACTTGAGAGTCTGCTTTACAGTGCAATACTGCTTTTATGCTACATTTTAACTTTGAAAAATGTCTGCCAAACACAGATGAAGAAAGATCCAGGATTTCTCTGTGTGAAGTGTTTTAAAAGACGTCATAAATATAGGTGTGAATTACCATAACCTTGTTAAGCCAGACTGAGTTATGAGATAGGAATATCAGCTTCCATTTCAATACTGACCTTGAATAAAATCAGTTGCCATTGTTTAGCAGTGAAAAGGTTATTAGTAAAAGTGAGCAATTTAAGACAGTGTAAAATTAATACTTGAACAATGAGTATCTCAGCAAAATGAAAGCATAAAATTTTGATGAATATTCACAAGAACAGGAAATATACCAGTGAATATAATGATTCATTCATTTTTGACTAGCAGTATATCTTCAGAATTTTATTGAAGCCTTGACTTTGGCCAACTTGGTTCTAAAAATTAATTAGATATATAGAATTTTGGAAGTGGAAAGACTATCATGGATGAAAAAATACTCCCTAGATTTAATTTTCTTTAATTAATTTTATTAGCATATAATTGATTTATGACATTGTATTAGTTTCAGGTATACAGCAAAGTGAATCAGTTGTATATAAACATTAGTTCAGTTGAGTTGCTCAGTCATGTCCAACTCTTTGTGACCCCATGGACTGCAGCACTCCAGGCTTCCTGCTCATCACCAATTCCCAGAGCTTACTCAAGCTCATTGTCCATCAAGTTGGTGATGTCATCCAACCATCTCATTCTCTGTCATCCTCTTCTCCTGCCTTCAGTCTTTCCCAGAATTAGGGTCTTTTCCAATGAGTCAGTTCTTTGCATCAGGTGGCGGAAGTATTGGAGTTTCAGTTTCAACATCAGTCCTTCCAATGAAGATTCAGGACTGATTTCCTTTAGGATGGACTGGTTGGATCTCCTTACAGTGCAAGGGATTCTCAAGAGTCTTCTTCAACATCACAGTTCAAAAGCATCAATTCTTTGGCACTCAGCTTTCTTAATAGTCCAAATTTCACATTCATGTATGATTACTGGAAAAACCATAGCTTTGACTATACAGACCTTTATTGGCAAAGTAATATCTCTGCTTTTTTATATGCTGTATAGATTGATCATAACTTTTCTTCCAAGGAGCAAGCGTCTTTTAATTTCATGGCTTTAGCCACCATCGGCAGTGATTTTGAAGCTCAAAAATAAAGTCTCTCACTGTTTCCATGCCCTGTCTATTTGTCATGAAGTGATAGGACCGGATGTCATGATCTTAGTTTTCTGATAGTTTTAAGCCAACTTTTTCACTCTCCTCTTTCACTTTCATCAAGAGGCTCTTTAGTTCTTCTTCACTTTCTGCCATAAGGGTGGTGTCATCTGCATATGTGAGGTTATTGATCTTTCTCCCGGCAATCTTGATTCCAACTTGTGCTTCATCCAGCCTGCTGTTTCTCATGATGTACTCTGCATGTAAGTTAAATAAGTAGGGTGACAATATACAGCCTTGACATACTCTGTTTCCCATATGGAAGCAGTCTATTGTTCCATCTTCAGTTCTGTTACTTCCTGACCTGCATACAGACTTCTCAGGAAGCAGGTAAGGTGGACTGGTATTCCAATCTCCTTAAGAATTTTCCACAGTTTGTTGTGATCTATATAGCAGTCAAAGACTTTGGCATAGTCAATAAAGCAGAAGTAGATATTTTTCTGGAACTCTCTTGCTTTTCTGATGATCTAGAGGATGTTGACAGTTTGATCTCTGGTTCCTCTGCCTTTTCTAAAACCAGCTTGAACATGTGGAAGTTGACCATTCACATATTGTTGAAGCCTGGCTTGGAGAATTTTGAGCATTTCTTTGCTAGCTTGTGAGATAAGTGCAATTGCACCATAGTTTGAACATTCTTTATCATTGCCTTTCTTTGGTATTGGAATGAAAACTGAACTTTTCCAGTCCTGTGGCCAGGGCCATGTTTTCCAAATCTGCTGGTAATTGAGTACAGCACTCTCATATTGAGTGCAGCACAGCATCATATTTTAGGATTTGAAATAGCTTAACCTGAATTCCATCACCTCCACTAGCTTTGTTCATAATAATTATACCTAAGGCCCACTTGACTTCACATTCTGGGATGTTTGACTCTAGTGAATGATCACACCATCATGGTTTTCTGGTTCATGAAGATTTTTTTTTTTTTGTATAGTTTTTCTGTGTACTCTTGCCATCTCTTAATATCTTATGCTTCTGTGAGGTCCATACCATTTCTGTCCTTTATTGTGTACATCTTTGCATGAAACATTCCCTTGGTATCTCTGATTTTCTTGAAGAGATCTCTAGTCTTTTCCATTTTATTTTCTTCCTCTATTTCTTTGCATTGATCACTGAGGAAGGCTTTCTTATCTCTCCTTGCTATTCTTTGGAACTCTGCATTCAATGAGTATATCTTTCATTTTCTCCTTTGCCTTTAGCTTCTCTTCTTTTCACAGCTATTTATAAGGCCTCTTCAGACAGCCATTTTGCTTTTTTGCATATCTTTTTATTGGGAATTATCTTGATCCCTGTCTCATGTACAATGTCACGAACCTCTGTCTATAGTTCTTCAGGTACTCTGTCTATCAGATCTAGTCCCTTGAATCTCTTTGTCACCTCCACTGTACAATCATAAGGGATTTAATTTAGGTCATACCTGAATGGTCTAGTGGTTTTCCCTGCTTTCTTCAATTTAAGTCTGAATTATGCAATAATTTGTTCATGATCTGAGCCACATCAGCTCTTGGTCTTGTTTTTGTTAACTATATAGAGCTTCTCCATCTTTAGCTGCAAAGAATATAATCAATCTGATTTCAGTATTGACTATCTGGTGATGTCCATGTGTAGAGTCCTCTCTTGTGTTATTTGAAGAGGGTGTTTGCTATGACCAGTGTGTTCTCAGCAAAACTCTTGTTATCCTTTGCTCTGCTTCATTTTGTACTCCAAGACCAAGTTTGCCTGTTACTCCAGGTATCTCTGGATTCCTACTTTTACATTCAAGTCTCCTTTAATGAAAAGGACATCTTTTTTAGATATTAGTTCTTAAAGGTCTTGTATGTCTTCATAGAACCATTCAACTTCAGCTTCTTCAGCATTACTGGTTGGAGCATAGACTTGGATTACTGTGATATTGAATGGTTTGCCTTGGAAATGAATGACATTCTGTCATTTTTGAGATTGCAGCTGTATACATATGTTGATCTTCTTTTAGATTTTTTTCCCATATAGACCATTACAGGTTATTGAATTAATTTCCCTGTGCTATACAGTAGGTCATTATCAGTTATATATTTTACATATAGTAGTGTGGTGTTGTCTGTCAGTCCCAGTCTCTGCACTTATCCCTTCCCTCACTTACACCCTGGTAACCAAAATAATTTGTGTCCAACCCTTTGCAACCAACCCTATGGACTGTAGCCCACCAGGCTCTTCTGTCCATAGAATTCTCCAGGTAAGGATACTGGAATGGGCAACCATTTCCTTCTCCAGGGGAACTTCTCCACCCAGGGATTGAACCCAAGTTTCCTTTGTTTCAGGGAGATTCTTTACCATCTGAGACACCAGGTAACCATAAGTTTATTTTCTAATTCTATACCTCTATTTTACATCATGAGAAACACTGGGCTGGAAGAAACACAAGCTGGAATCAAGATTGCCAGGAAAAATATCAATAACTTCACATATGCAGATGACACCACCCTTGGAGTGAAGAGGAACTAAAAAGCCTCTTGATGAAAGTGAAAGAGGAGAGTGAAAAAGTTGGCTTAAAGTTCAGCATTCAGAAAATGGAGATCATGGCATCTGGTCCCATCACTTCATGGCAATAGATGGGGAAACAGTGGAAACAGTGTCAGACTTTATTTTTTGGGGCTTCAAAACCACTGCAGATGGTGATTGCAGCCATGAAATTAAAAGACACTTACTCCTTGCTGCCTCCCTGGTGGCTCAGAGGTTAAAGCTTCTACCTGCAGTGTGGGAGACCTGGGTTAGATCCCTGGGTTGAGAAGATCCCCTGGAGAGGGAAATGGCAATGCACTCCAGTATTCTTGCCTGGAGAATCTCATGAATGGAGGAGCCTGGTAGGCTGCAATCCATGGGGTCACAAAGAGTCAGACATGACTGAGCAACTTTACTTTCACTACTGCTTGGAAGGAAAGTTATGACCAACCTAGATAGCATATTCAAAAGCAGAGACATTACTTTGCCAACAAAGGTCTGTCTAGTCAAGGCTATGGTTTTTCCAGTGGTCATGTGTGGATGTGAAAGTTAGACCATAAAGAAAGCTGAGCAGAGAAGAATTGATGCTTTTGAACTGTGGTGTTGGAGAAGACACTTGAGAGTCTCTTGGACTGCAAGGAGATCCAACCAATCCATTCTAAAGTAAATCAGTTCTGGGTGTTCATTGGAAGGACTGATGCTGAAGCTGAAACTCCAATACTTTGGCCACCTCATGCAAAGAGTTGACTCACTGGAAAAGACACTGATGCTGGGAGGGATTGCGGGCAGGAGGAGAAGGGGACGACAGAGGATGAGATGGCTGGATGGCATCACCGACTCAATGGACATGAGTTTGAGTGAACTCCAGGAGTTGGTGATGGACACAGAGGCCTGGTGTGCTGTGATTCATGGGGTCACAAAGAGTCGGACATGACTGAGCAACTGAACTGAACTGAACTGATACCTCTATTTCTGTTTTGTAGATAAGTTCATTCGTGCTTTTTTTTAGGTTCCACATATAAGCAATATAATATATTTATTTTTCTCTGTATGACTTCACTTGGTATGACAATCTCTAGGTCCATTCATGTTTCTGTAAATGGAATTATGCCATTTTTATAGCTAAGTAATATCCCATTGATATATGTACCTTATCTTTTTTATGCATTCCTCTGTTGATTGATATTTATGTTGCTTCCTTGTCCTGGCTATTGTATATAGTGCTTCAGTAAACATTGGCATGCTTGTATGTTTTCAAATTAAGGTTTTCTCCAGATATATGTCCAGGAGCAGGATTGCTGGATCATAATGTAGCTTTACTTTTAGTTTTTTAAGGAACCTACACAGAGTTCTCTATAGTGGCTGTAAGGATTTGTACACAACAATGTAGGAGGGTTCCCTTTTCTCCACATCCTCTCTGGTATTTATTGTTTGTATATATTTGCATGACAGCTATTTTGACCCATTTGAGGTGACACTTCATTATAGTTTGATTTGCATTTCTCTAATAATTAGCAATGTAGAGTCTTTTCATGTACTTTTTAAGCAATCTACATGTGTCCTTTGGAGAAATGCCTATTTAAATCTTTCACCTATTTTTTTCCCACTGGGTTTGTTGTTGTTGTTGTTATTGAAATGCATGAGCTTTTGTATTTTTTAGAGATTAATATTTTTTGGTTCCTTTGAAAATGTTTTCTCCCATACTGAGAGTTGCCATTTTGTTTTGTTTATGATGTTCTTTGCTGTGCAAATTTTTTTTTTTACTTTAATTAGGTCCCATTTATTTAGTTTTATTTTTATTTTCATTACTCTAGGAGGTAGATCAAAAAAAATCTTGCTGTGATATTTCTTTTTTTCTTTTCTTGCTGTGACATTTCAAAGAGTCTTCTGCCTATGTTTTCCTCTATGAGTTTTATAGTGTCTGGCCTTCCTTTTAAGTATATAAGTATAAGTATATAATCCATTTTGATTACAGCAAAAGAGACACAGATGTATAGACCAGTCCATTCTTTTATATGTAGCTTTCCAGTTTTCCCAGAACCACTTATTGAAGAGACAGTCATTTCTCTATTGTATATCCTTGCATCATTTGTCATATATTAAATGACCATAACTTCTTTGGTTCATCTCTGGACTTTCTATCCTATTCCATTAATCTGTATTTCTGTTTTGGTGCCAGTACCATACTGTTGATTACTGTAGTTTTGTCAGATAGACTAAATCCAGGGAACCTGATTCCCCCGGCTCCATTATCTTTTTAAAAATCAAGATTATATTGGCTATTCATGGTCTTTCATGTTTTCATTCAAATTGTAAATATTTTTGTTCTAATTCTGTGAAAAATGCTATTCATTCTTTGATTGGGATTATATTGAATCTGTAGATTGTTTTGGGGAATATAGTCATTTTCAAAATACTGATTCTTCCAATCCAAGAAGATGGGATAAACTCTCCATCTATTTGGGTTATCTTTGGTTTGTTTCATCATCAGTATTTTATAGTTTTATGAGCTGAGATATTTTGCCTCCTTAGGCAGGTTTATGTTCCCTTTATGTCCTCTTTCTGGAGATTTTTTTTTTAAATCATATATGAGTGTTGAATTTTTCAAAAGCTTTAGCTGTATCTACTGAGAAGATCATATGGTTAATGTTTTTCAATTTGTTAATATGGTGTATCACATTGATTGATTTGTGAATACTGAAGAATCCTTATATATCTGGGATAAATTCCACTAGATCATGGTGTATTATTCTTTTAATGTATTAATAGATATAGTCTGTTAGTATTTTGTTGAGGATCTTTGTGCCTGTATTCACAAGTGAGTGTCAAGTGTTGAGGATCTTTGTGTCTGTATTCACAAGTGGTATAAGAAATGGTATAATATTAACTATATTTGGCATATAGTTTTCTTTCTTTATGATATCTTTGTCTGGTTTAGGTATCAGGGTGATAATGGCCTTGTAAATGAGCTTGGGGGTGCCCCTTCCTCTGCAACTTTTTTCAAGAGTTCCAGAAGTATGGGTGTTAACTCTAAATGTTTGACAGATTCTGGTTCTGGACTTTTGTTTGTTGGAAGATTCTTAATCACAGTTTCAGTTTCAGTACTTGTGATTGGTCTGTTTCTATTTTCAATTTCTTCCTGGTTCAGTTTTTGAAGGTTGCACCCTTCTAAACATTTGTCCATTTCTACTAGGTGGTTCTTTTTATTGGCGTATTGCTGCTTATAGTAATCTCTTATGATCCTTTGTATTTCTATGGTGCCCATTGTAACTTCTTTTCCTTTTCTAAGCTTATTAATTTGAGACCTCTTTTGTTTTTTTCAATTGATGAGTCTGGCTAAAAGCTTATCAATTTTGTTTACCTTCCCAAAGAACCAGCTTTTAGACTCATTGATCTTTGCTATTATTTTCTTCATTTCTGCTTATTTCTGTTGTGGTCTTTATGATTTATTTCCTTGTTAACTTTGGTTTTGTTTGTTCTTTTTTGCAATTTACTTATTTTTAAATGGAGAATAATTGCTTTACAATGCTCTGCTGGTTTCTGCCATACATCAATATGAATTGGCCATAGGTATATATGCCCCCTCCCTCTTGAAACTACCTGTCACCTCCCACCCCATCCCATTCCTCTAGGTTATCACAGAGTTCTGGGTTGAACTCCCTGTGTCATACAGAAAATTCTCACTGGCTATATGTTTTACATACGGTTGTGTATATTTCAATGCTGTTCTCTCAATTTGTCTCATCCTTTCCTTCCCCTGCCATCACAGAGAACAAGTCTGTTCTCTATGTCTGTGTTTCTATTGCTGTCCTAAAAATAGGTTCATCAGTATTGCGTTACTAGAATTCCAAATATATGCATTAATATGAAATATTTGTTTTTCTCTTCTCTCTGTATATCAGGCTCTAGGTTCATTCACGTCAGTAGAACAGACTCAAACTTGTTCCTTTTTATGGCTAAGTAATATTTCATTATATATGTATACCACAAGTTCTTTATCCATTCATCTATCAGCGGTCAACTTGGTTGCATCCATGTCCTGTCTATTGTAAATAATGCTGCAATTAACATTAGGGTACATGTATCTTTTAGAATCGTGGTTTTCTCAGGGTATGTGCCCAGTAGTGTGATTGCTGTGTCATATGGCAATTTTATTTCTAGTTTTTGAAGAAATTACCGTACTGTTCTCTATAGTGGCTATATCAATTTACCTTCCCACCAACTGTGCAAGAGGATTTCCTTTTATCCAGATTCTCTCCATAGTTATTATTTGTATATTTTTTGGTAATGGCCACTCTGACTCATGTGAAGTGATACCTTATTATAGTTTTGATTTGCATTTCTCTAATAGTAAGGTCCATCTAGTCATGGCTATGGTTTTTCCAGTGGTCATGTATGGATGTGAGACTTGGACTGTGAAGAAAGCTGAGGCGCCAAAGAATTGATGCTTTTGAATTGTGGTGTTGGAGAAGACTCTTGAGAGTCCCTTGGACTGCAAGGAGACCCAACCAGTCCATTCTGAAGGAGATCAACCCTGGGATTTCTTTGGAAGGGATGATGCTAAAGCTGAAACTCCAGTACTTTGGCCACCTCATGCGAAGAGTTGACTCTTTGGAAAAGACTTTGATGCTGGGAGGGATTGGGGGCAGGAGGAAAGGGGACGACAGAGGATGAGATGGCTAGATGGCATCACGGACTCAATGGATGTGAGTCTGAGTGAACTCCTGGAGTTGGTGGTTGGGGGCAGGAGGAGAAGGAGATGACAGAGGATGAGATGGCTGGATGGCATCACTGACTCGATGGACATGAGTTTGAGTGAACTCTGGGAGTTGGTGATGGACAGGGAGTCCTGGCATATGCTGCGATTCATGAGGTCGCAAAGAGTCGGACACGACTGAGTGACTGAACTGACCTGAAGCAATGTGGAGGATTGTTTCCATGTGTTTATTAGTAATCTGTGTATCTTCTTTGGAGAAATGCCTGTTTAGGTCTTCTGCCCATTTTATGGTTGGATTGTTTGCTGTTCTACAAAATGAGAAGCCTCCAGTGAGGAAGAAATCTCTGGAAATTTTAGTTAAGCTGAGGATAGCATTACAGTTATGTTTATCACAGCCAACCTTCATTTAGTTTCTGTACAAATATGAAGTTCATTTTGGCAAGTTGCACTCCTATCATAGTGGTCTATATGTAGCTTCTCATATTCTAGTGATCCATAGCCAAAGACATATTATTTTTGTTTAATATGCTGACAATGCAATATTTGAAGAGGAATAGGATAATTGAAAAAGTTCATTCTGGAAAGGGAAGAATGAGAAATATATGGCAGCCAGTGATACCTAGCTCCTGAACACTCATGATAGAAAAAAAAAAAAAAATAGAATTCTCTTTTCACGTAAGCTCATGTGATAGGTATACTTCCTTCCCCTCCCAACCACCCTCCTATTCCTCAAATGGCAACCATATTTTTGCCATCTAGGAATCTATTATTCATTGTCTTTGGCTACTACTTGTGATTTTGGGGTAATCTTTCTGATCCTTTTTCTTAAGAATGTCTTTCCTGGCAAATACTCAGATTTTGTAGTAGGTGATAAAACATTATGTTATTATAGTATAGAAAATCTGTTATTTTTTCAAAATATTTCCTTTGAAAACATTATGTTTTAAGGATACTTTCTTCCAGTTAGTTACCTAAAAGTTACCATAGCCAAGGATTTTGCTTGAATGTAGTCTTTAAAGTTTTTTATCTTTTAACTTCCTGATCTCTTTGTTCTATCCATGCCCCTTAGTCTTCCCATAATGGCTGTTGCCCTGAGGCAGTTGGAAATGATAGCCTTAGGTGAAGAGGCACTATCCTGAATCCTCCCTTTGCTACCTGCTGTCTAATTTTTATCAATCTTATCTCCTGTTGTGGCAGCTATTTTCCTGCTTCTTGGGCTAGTTGCAATTTGGGATATATACATTGTCTTTTCAAACCCAGCAGGCCTACAAATTATGGGACTCTAAATCACTTAGATTGCAGGCTACATGTAGAGAGCATCTCTCTTAGCAAAGCGTTATTTTCTTTTTTTTCTGATGTAGACTGCTTTCAAACTTTAAGTTCATACCTCTTTTGGGAGACTTGGCTGAAATCAGCTAGAGGTAGACATTATACACTAATGTTCTGAATGTTCCTACCATTTGTGCTAACACCAAAGTCTCCTCCGACACACATCCTGTGTGCACCTCAAGGTTTGGCAAGCTATGTTTTCACTTACTATTTTCTCTGCCACATGTTCATGTCTAATATTCATATGTTTACATGATAGCTGTGTCTGTCATCTTGCCATCAGTCTGCATTTAAGGCTGAAGTAACTTGAGAAGGGGGAAGTCCCAACAAAACATATTCGTTTTTTCAGAACTGTGAAGTGTTTTTCAGAATCCATCTCAGAGATATCTGTTCATGTGTCACTGATCATTACTTGAGTACATCACCCTTAACAGCAAGGAAGGTGAGAAGAGCTAGCATATTGCATTTCTAGCCTGTGAAGTGAATGTGGGCTAGTAAGAAAGGGATTGTAAATAATTATTCAGGAAACAAAATAAGAAAGTACATCATAGATAAATAGTAAGTTCTAGTTTATTTTTTATGTCTTAATAATGAAGATCTGTTGTTGTTCATTTACTAAGTCAGGTTAGACTCTTTGTGACTCCATGAACTGCAGCATGCAAGGTTTCCCTGTCCTTCACTGTCTCCCTGAGTTTGCTCAAGCTCCTGTCTATTGAGTCACTGATGCCATCCAACCATCTCATCCTCTGTTGTCCTTTTCTCCTCCTACCCTCAATCTTCAGCATCAGGTTTTTTTCCAATGAGTCATCTCTTCACATCAGGTGGCCAAAGTATTGGAGCTTCAGCTTCAGCATCAGTCTTCCCAGTGGATATTCAGAATTGATTTCTTTTAGGATTGACTAGTTGGATCTCCTTGCTGTCCAAGGGACTCTCAAGACTGTTCTCCAACACCACAGTTCAAAAGCATCAATTCTTCAGTGCTCAGCATTCTTTGTTGCCCAACTCTCATATCTGTACATGACTACTGGAAAAACCACAGCTTTGACTATATGGACCTTTGTTGGCAAAGTGATGTCTCTGCTTTTTAATGCTCTGTCTAGGTTTGTCATAGGTTTTCTTTCAAGAAGCAAGCATCTTTTAATTTCTTGGTTGCAGTCACTGTTGGAACCCCAAAAATAAAATCTGTCACTGTTTCCACTTTTCCCCTATCTGTTTGCCACGAAATGGTGGGACCAGATGTCATGATCATTTTTTAAAGGTAGAGATTTAAGCCAGCTTTTTCACATTCTTCTTTCACCCACATCAAGAGGCTCTTTAGTTCTTCTTTATTTGCCATTAGAGTGGTATCATCTGTATATCCGAGATTGTTGATATTTCTCCTGGCAATCTTGATTTCAGTTTTTGAGTCATCTAGCCCAGCATTTCATAGGATATACTCTGCATATAAGTTAAATAAGCAGGGTGACAATATAGAGCCTTGGCATACTCCTTTCCCAATTTTGAACCAGTCCATTGTTCCATGTCTGGTTCTAACTGTTGCTTCTTGATCTGTATACAGGTTTCTTAGGATGCAGGTAAAGTGGTCTGTTATTCCCATCACTTTAAGAATTTTCTGCAGTTGTTGTGATACACATAGTCAAAGGCTTTTGCATCAGTGAAGCAGAAGTCTATTTTTTTTTTTAATCCCTTGCTTTTTCAATGATTCAATGAATGCTTGCAATTTGATCTCTGATTTCTATGCCTTTTCTAAATCCAGCTTGTATATCTGGAACTTCTCTGTTCACGTAGTGTTGAAGTCTAGCTTAAATGATTTTGAGCACTACTTTGCTTGTGAAATGAGTACAATTGCATGGCAGTTTGAACATTCTTTGACATTGGCTTTCTTTGTCATTGGAATGAAAACTAACCTTTTCCATTCCTGTGGCCACTGCTGAGTTTTCCAAATTTGCTGACATATTGAGTGCAGCACTGTAACAGCATCATCTTAGGATTTGAAACAGCTCAGCTGAAGTTCTGTATCCTCCACTAGCTTTGTTTGTAGTAACTTTGTTTGTTCCTAAGTCCCACTTGATTTCTCACTCCAGAATGTCTGGCTCCAGGTGAGTGATCACACCATCGTGGTTATCCAGGTCATTAATACCTTTTTTGTATAGTTTGTCTGTGTATCCTTGCCACCTCTTCTTAATCTCTTCTGCTTCTGTTAGGTCCTGGCCATTTCTGTCTTTATTGTGCTCATCTTTCTATTAAATCTTCTCTTGGTATCTCCAATTTTCTTGATGAGATCTCTAGTCTTTCCCATTCTATTGTTTTCTGCTATTTCTTTGCATTGTTCACTAAAGAAGGCTTTCTTACCTCTCCTTGATCTTCTCTGGAACTCTGCATTCAGATGGGTATATCTTTCCCTTTCTTTGTCTTCCCCTTCTCTTCTTTTCTCACCTGTTTGTAAGGCCTCTTCAGATAGACACTTTGCCTTCTTGCATTTCTGGGAATGGCTTTGGTCAGCATCTTGTGTACAATATTGTGAATGTAACAAATAGTTAGTTTTAATATGAATATGGTCATTATTAAACTTTTCTGTATAAATTTATTTCTCTTTTGAGCTAATTTCAGTCATCCTGGAGATTAATAATTATCATCACTCTTAATTTCCAAGGCATTCACGTCATGCTTTAGTCACTATTTTAGAAATAACTCTGTTCCAAAACTGTGATCTGAAAAGTATTCCTGTTGTTATTGTCTTGCTGCTGGTAGTGATGATGATGGCATTTGTGATTACAGTAATCAGTAATGACATAATTGTTCTTTGTATATAAGAATGTGCAACATTTGTGTCATATATATATATATGTATATATCTTCCTAGGTGACTCAGTTATAATGAATCCACTTGCCAATGCACAAGATGCTGGAGACAAGGGCTTAATCCCTGGGTCAGGAAAATCCCCTGGAGGAGAAATGGCAACCCACTCCAATATTCTTGCCTGGAAAATTCCATGGACAGAGAAGTCTGGTGGACTACAGTTCATGAGATCCCAGAGTTGGACATGACTGAAGTGACTTACTACACACACATACACACACAGACACATATGTTGTATAGAGGAATATTTTGACTTGTAATGTTAAATCAAATGTTTTTATTTTGTTACTCAGTTTCTCTCTGCGCTTATTTATTTTTGTCAACTAGATCTGTTTAGTCTCCCTGAATTTCCAACATATTTTGGTTTGTATATTTAGTAGCTACATTTTTTTGTGTGCATGTGGGTATTTTAACCATATGTTTCTTAGTCATTTGTAACTTCTATCAGTATATAAGCTTTTTTAAATCCCACTTAAATTTATTCTTAAATTTCAGCCAACATGATGTGAATATGATTACTTCTGATTTATTTTTATTTGCATTTGCTTGTTGTCCTTTGCCCACTTTTTAATTTAAAATATATGTTTTACTTTTCTTTTAAGAGGGCTCTTCCCCCTCCCCCCTTTTTCTTATAAAACCTAGCTGAGTTAGGGTTTTTTTTACAAAGACTAATTTTTTAATGAATGGAAAAATGCAAAATAGTTATTCCACTTTAGCTACAACAAATGACCTGTTATTTTATTTCTTGAATCTTTTTATGTATCTTCATATTCTTTTTTCTTTTTTTTTTTTCCTTATATTATTTGTGGAGTGTTCTCTATACTTGGACTTTCAATCACTTATTAGGAGAGTTTAATATTTTCTACATGCCAGTCAGTGTTCCAGAAAGATGAGATAAATAAAATAGAGTGGGGGTGGGGGGAACACCCCCCATGGAGCTCAATTATATTTAGGTACGTTTCATTTTCTGTGGTAGTCTGAATGTTTGTGTTCCACCAAAATTCATATATTCAAATTCTAATGTGCAATATGATGGTATTAGGAGGTGGGACCTTTGTTATAACTAAAGTGGAATAACTATTTTGCATTCCTCCATTTATTAAAAAATGAGTGTACTTCCCTTTTCTGAGATTACTGTCCTTATCAAAGAGATTTGAGAGCACTCCCTTTCCTCATTCACCGAGGGAAGACACGGTGAGAAGTCAACTGTCAGAAACCCAGAAGAGGGCCTTCACTAGAACTTCACAGTGTTCACCTGACACCTTGTTCCTGAATGCCCAGCCTCTGGAACAATGAGCAATAAATTTATGCTGTTTATAAGCCACAGAGTTCATGATACTTTATTAACAGCAGCCAAGACAGACTAAGAATTTTAATTTAAATTATATTTCCTATCAAGATGCTGAACTTCTCACTGTCTTTAACACCCACAGTGAGCTCTTTTGAGGGAGATTTAGAACTCTCCTCTCATCTTCTTCTTACTCCTATCCTGAGTAAAAACTGTGAAACCTTTACTTTCTTGTTGTCAACATATATCTACAAATTTCACATTTACCTGTCTTACTAAAATTTTCCTTTCAGTATGACTATTCTGTTTCAAGAGTTGAAATCTGCTTTTTTTTTTTTTTTTTGTATAATACAGACTATTTTTGTACTTACATTGTCAGTCATTGCTCATAACTATTCCATATTTCTTGATTATAAAATCTTTGTCTTGTTGATGTTACTTGCTGAGAGTTTTTTTTCCTATCAAAGTTTTTGTGGATAAATTATGCTATTCCTGGAATTTTCAAATGCTTGCATGTCTGCAAATGTTTTTGTTTACCTTATTGGCATATGTTGTCTCAGGTTACAACTATGGGATTACAGTTCTATTCCCTCTGTAAATGTTTGTCTCCTTTCTTCAAGGTATTCTTGAATATTTTGAAGTCAGTGCTATTATTATTTCCAATTTACATGTGAGGAAATAAGGCCTAAAACTGCATTTTCTTACCTAAGTCACAGAATATGATAGAGCCTAGTTCTCCACAGATTCCACATCCTACACTTATAACTGTTTTGTTCTAGAAAAGTTCAACTGCTCAACAGTTGTTAACTAGAGGGATAGTTAGAGACCCTGTAAGTCAAAAGAATAGTGAGAAAAGCCAATTTCTCCTTGACTTGAAGCCTTTTTCTGAACTTTTCTTTTTTTTTTTTTTTTTTGCTTTTTTGTTTGTTTTGATCTAGAATATTCTTATATCCTCCCTTGACCAATCTCCTCATTATTATTCAGATCTCAGCTTATAGGTTTATTTTCAGAGATGCCATCCTAGAACTTAGCATTTAAATAAAATAACTATCCACTAGTATGCACTCATGTTTGTTTATATCTATGTAGTTATCTATTTATTTATATTCTTAAGTATCAGATTCAGATATAAATTCCTAGATGACAGAAACCTTGCCCTCCTAGTTCTTTTTGCTATTCTTATTATATTACAAACAATGTGTCTGGTTTCTGTCTCCATCTCCTGGCACAGAGCTTCTAAAACCTTTGGAATATCCATGTGACATGAGTAGTTTGTTATTTATGAGCCCTTCAGATCACATCTGACTTTATGCTAGAAAGATGACTACAGAAGGGTGAGGCACCTTGATTCCACTGAAGGAGGGCTTGAAAGCTCTGTTCTTCAAACCCTCCCAGTCATTGCCCTATGTGTCTTCATTTGGCTGATCTAATATGTATCCTTTATAGTAAAACTGTAATAGTGTTTCACTTCCCTGAGATCTGTGAGTCATTCAAGCAAGTTTTTTTAATGTGAGGGGAGCTGTGGGAAACCTCAGATTTATAATTTATCCAACTTACAATTTTAAGCTTTATTAACTTATGTTTGAAGCACTTGGGGTGCAAAGAAATATAGCTTACAGGAAAAAGTTGTTGTTGTTCAGTCACCAAGTCATATCTGACTCTTTGTGACCTCATGGGCTGTAGCACTCCAGCCTCCCTGTCCTTCATCATCTCTCAAATGTAAGTGTATCTAATTTGGTTGTTGAAGAGCAGGGTCTTACTACTTAGGAGGTTGTTGGATTCTTCAAAATTTTTAACCATTTGCAGTGAGAAATACATGGACTTGCAACCCCCTTTGTGACTAGCATCTGAAATAAAGGCAGCCCTGTGTGGCAGTTCAGTTCAGTTACTCAGTCATGTCCGACTCTGCGATGCCATGGACTGCAGCACACCAGGCCTCCTATCCATCACCAACTCTCAGAGTTTACTCAAACTCATGTCCGTTGAGTCCGTGATGCCATCCAACCATCTCATCCTCTCGTCCCCTTCTCCTCCCACCTCCAATCTTTCCCAGCATTAGGCTCTTTTCAAACAAGTCAGTTATTTGCATCAGGTGGCCAAGTATTGGAGCTTCAGCTTCAACGTCAGTCCTTCCAATGAACATTCAGTACAGATCTCCTATAGGATGGACTGGTTGGATCTCCTTGCAGTCCAGGAGACTCTCAAGAGACTTCTCAAACACCACAGATCAAAAGTTTCAGCTCTTAGGTGCTCGGCTTTCTTTACAGTCCAACTCTAACATTCGTACATGACTACTGGAAAAGCCATAGCCTTGACTAGATGGACCTTTGTTGGCAAAGTAATGTCTCTGCTTTTTAATATGCTGTCTAGCTTGGTCATAAATTTTCTTCCAAGGAGCAAGCATCTTTTAATTTCATGGCTGCAGTCTCCATCTACAGTGATTTTGGAGCCCATGAAGATAAAGTCTCTCAGTTTCCATTGTTTCCCCATCTATTTGCCGTAAAGTGATGGAGCTGGATGCCTTGATCTTAGTTTTCTGAATGTTGAGTTTTAAGCCAATTTGTTCACTCTCCTCTTTCACTTTCATCAAGAAGCTCTTTAGTCCTTCTTCACTTTCTGTCATAAGGGTGGTGTCATTTGCCTATTTGAGGTTATTGATATTTCTCCTGGCAGTCTTGATTCCAGCTTGTGCTTCATCCAGTCCAGCATTTCTCGTGATGTTCTCTGCATAGAAGTTAAATAAACAGGGTAACAATATACAGCCTTGACATACTTCTTTCCCAGTTTGGAACCATGTCCATTTCTAAAGCTTCTTGACCTGCATACAGATTTCTCAGGAGGCAGGTCAAGTGGTCTAGTATCAAGTCCTTAATTTGGGTAATGTACTTTAACTCTGAGTGGTTAGTGCCAGAATTGAATTTGTAGTACATAAATTTGGACAAAACTAATCTGCAACATTTTGAACTAGACTAGGCACATGATACTTACCAATTTAAAATTTGTTGATTAATTGACTAAAGGAATGTTGTAGTAAACTGGATAACTTTTGGCCCATGGATTTATTTTCAACTAATATCTTTGAGTATCAGTCCTTGTAGCAGTATCTAATGGACAACTACCTGCTGCTTCCTATGTGTAAATTGTATCTTGCCTTAAATCAGAAAAGTAGTGTTTTGACTGTTGATACATTTTATCTAGAAATGTTAGTCCATTGCCTCTTCCTTGCCTGCTTTCTGCTGTCATCAGTGTTAAAATATACTACATTGTGGATTCTTTTGCTCTCTCTTTCATTACAGTACTAAATAGTAGGTCCCCTTCTCTTCAATTACAAAATTAGATATATTCACACTTCCCTATAATCCATATTTTCTTGCATCCTAAATGCTTTAAGCACCTGTCAACACAACTTAAGGTTATAATTCAAGTTTTTCAGACACTCTCTTTAAGAACATCTCTTCTAATTCTCTTTCTCTTAGGCCTCTTTGACAAAAGGCAGTTTGCTGGAAAAATGCAGTTATCATCTATATATCACATTCAGAGTGATATCATCTGTTCACAAATAATCTAGCAATTGCCAAAGCATTTCAAGCTCTAAAATAGAAAATACTGAGTTTACAATCTTTGGTGTGTATAATTACTTAATTAAGGAATGTGAAAGAAAACACTAATTGTTCCAGATCATTAGGTGTATTGCTACTGCAGTGAGTGAACTAAAGGACTTATTATGTTGTGTAAGAATTATATTGTTAGCATAAATAATACACATCAAAGCACCAGATATGGTATAAAGATGTGGGTGCTTAGAAAAGTAGTAAAGATTACTGTCTTCTCATATCTTACCTAAATAGAACTTTGAGTTTGTCTAGCAAAACCATTATTTCAGAAAACATATACTTTTGTAATGTAAATAACTTTAATCTGGTAGGAATTTAGTTATAAATCTGAATGTAATTCTTTCTTGATTGCTATAATATTCAACCTTTAGGCTTTTCCAAAATACTATTAATTTTCAGGATAATTAGTATTATTTTGCTGCTCAGTTACTCTCATATGTAAAACTACTGATTAAATACTATAGTATACTGACCTAGAAAATGTCCTGCTGGGACTCAAATAACTTTGTTTACACAATAACCATATAATTTTACATCATCTTTTACTTTATCTAAACAATAGTGCCATATATTTTACACCTGAGTAGTCTGACAAAAATGTTAATGTAACTTCAAAATTTATTATAAAGATCAAAGTACTAAAAATAAATGTTTGTATTAGAGTGATCAAATTCATTCTGACCATAATATAAAGATAAGTTACTGTGTATGTGTGTGTATATATATATATATACACACACACACACACAGAGATATATACATATACAATTAGGACACTGAAGAGATCCTAGAGTCTGTAAGTATATATTGTTTTGTGTCACAAAACTTGAAATCCTAGTATTAAATCAGGTTTCCCTCAAACTTCTCTTTTTTGTCCTTTGAGTAAATAATTCTAAATATATATTTTGAAAATAGCTCTATTTTTAATAATGTAAATTATAATGCCAATATTTAATCTTAAATGTTTTAGAAACTTTAAAGAAAGAAAAAGCAATATTATTCAGCACCTGATTAGGATGTTGTACAATCTCCTAATATGAACTGAATCACAGAACTAATTTAGACTATGAAGAGACTGGAAACCACATATGAATTCATTGCCTTTGGGAGCTGACTTCTGAAGGTTGATTTATATTCAGTAGAATTCTGTATTTATGGAGAGGTGAGCAGTGGGAAGAGAGAGAGAGAGGAGAGAAGGAAAGAAAAAAAAACAGAGAAAAACTTTCAGCCTGGACAAAACTGGACATTAAGAACCAAAATCACACATTTTGTCTATATCAATATAACATTTTTTCTTTCTTCATTAGCATAAATTTTCTATTTTTCTGTTTTCATTAGTATTACTTTATTCCAAGAATCAACTACCCTGCCAAATTATTTTGATTATTCATTATAGGGACTTCCAGAAAATCATATGAACCAAACTTTCAATGGAAAATATAAACAGGAAATTTACTCTGCCCTAAGGAAGACCCAGCAGTGGCCACAGGACAGGAAAAGGTCAATCCTCATCCCAATTCCCAAGATGAGTAGTACTGAAAAATGTTCTAACTAGCAGACAATTGTGCTCATCTCCCATGCTAGTAAGGTTATGCTTAAAATCTTCCATGCTAGGCTTCAGCATTGTGCCAACCAAGAACTTTCAGATATCCAACCTCGGTTTAGAAAAGGAAGAGGAACCAGAGATCAAATTCCAACATTCACTGAAACATAGAGAAAACAAAGGATTCCAGAAAAACATCTACCTCTGTTTCATTGACTATGCTAAAACCTTTGATTGTGTGGATCATAATAAGCTGTGGAAAGCTCTTAAAGAGATGGGAATGCCAGACCATCTTACCTGTCTCCTGTGAAACCTGTATGTGGGTCAAGAAGCAACAGTTAGAATTCTGTATGGAACAGCTAATTGGTTCAAGATTGAGAAAGAAGTATGACAGGGCTGTCTGTTGTCACCCTGTTTGTTTAATCTATATGCTGAGTACATATTGAGAAATGCCTGACTGGATGAATTACAAGTTGAAATTAAGATATGCCAGAGAAATATCAACAACTTTAGGTATGCTGATGATACCACTCTGATGGCAGAAAGCGAAGAGGGACTAAAGAGCATCTTGTGAGGGCAAAAGAGGAGAGTGAAAGAGCTGGCTTAAAACTAAATATTAAAAATAATAATGAGATCATGGCATCTGGCCCATTCAATTTGGTTCAGTTCAGTCACTCATTCATGTCTGACTCTTTGTGACCCCATGAATTGCAGCACACCAGGCCTCCCTGTCAATCACCAACTCCTGGAGTTTACCCAAGCTCATGTCCATCGAGTCGGTGATGCCATCCAACCATCTCATCCTCTATTGTCCCCTTCTCCTCCTTCCCCCAATCCCTCCCATCATCAGGGTCTTTTCCAATGAGTCAACTCTTCACATAAGGTGGCCAAAGTATCGGAGTTTTAGCTTCAGCATCAGTCCCTCCAATGAACACCCAGGACTGATCTCCTTTAGAATGAACTGGTTGGATCTTCTTGCAGTCCAAGGGACTCTCAAGAGTCTTCTCCAACACCACAGTTCAAAAGCATCTGGCCCATTACTTCATAGTGAATAGAAGGGGAAAAAGTGGAAGTAGTGACAGATTTTCTCTTCTTGGGCTGTAAAATCACTGCAAATGGTGACTGCAGCCATGAAATCAAAAGGCAATTGCTTCTTGGCAGGAAAGCTATGACAAACTGAGACAGTGTATTGAAAAGCAAAGACATTACTCTGCCAACAAAGGTCCACATAGTCCAGACTATGGTCTTCCCAGAAGTCACTTATAATTGTGAGAGCTGGACCATAAAGAAGGCAGGACGCCAAAGAACTGATGCCTTCAAACTGTGATGCTGGAGAAGACTCCTGAAAGTCCTCTGGACAGCAAGGAGATCAAAGCGGTCAATCTTAAGGAAAATCAACCTTAAATATTTGTTGGAAGGACTGATGCTCAAGCTGAAACTCCAGTATTTTGGTCATCTGATACAAACATATGGCTCATTGGAAAAGTCCCTGATGCTGGGAAAGATTGAGGGCAGTCTTAGGAGAAGAGGGCATCAGAGGATGGGATGGCTGGATGGTATCACTGATGCAATGGATATGACCTTGGGCAAACTTCGGGGGATGCTGAGGGACAGGGAGGCCTGGAACATTACAATTCATGGGGTCTCAAAGAGTCAGACATGGCTAAATGACTGAAAAACAATAAAAGATTCTTTGAATCTCTTACCTCAAAATCCTTATCTTGTTTCTGAGTCCTGGGCTATTGTATCATGATCCTTACCCAATCCTAATAAATCTTTCTCTACTCATTAAAAAAATCTGCTTTAAACCAAGCTTCTAACCTTCAAAAAATTCTGACTTCACATTGCCCTCTCCCAGACACTGTAAAATTTTTGTGAAGTATTTTTTCCCTTCCTACAGTGAGGAGTAAACTTAGTTTTTGCTTATCAAAAGACTGAGTTTGTAATGTTTAGAAAACCAACGTTTTATAATAACATTGTTTATCCATATTAGTGAAATGGAAAAGGTCTATCATACTCAAAAAATGTTAAAGAAATATTTTAGAAAAAAAGACTATAGGAATAAGCTCAAAAGGAAAGAAAGCAAAGAAAGATAAAGCAGTTACACAACTGGAAAGGATGAGGAAATAGTAGTGTGAAACCTCAGAAAAATAATTAAAAAGATTAAAAAGAAGGCAGATGCTAGAAGTTTTCTTTGTGTAGGACAATCTGAAATGAAAATCCCGAACATGTCATTTTCTTTCTTTATCTGTTCTGTGGCAAAAACACTAGTTTGAAAAGATACTTGCACCCTAATGTCCAAAGGAGCATTATTTACAATTTCCAGCATCTGGAAGCAACCTAATTTTCAATCAGTAGATAATAAATAAGATGTGATACACACACACACACACACACACAATGGAATGCTACCCAGCCATAAAAAAAGAATGAAATTTTGCCATCTGCAGTAATGTGAATAGATTTGAAGGTCATTGTGCTAAGTAAAATAAGTCAGCCAGAGAAAGACAAATATTGTATGATATCACTTATACGTAGAAGCTAAAAGTATAGCAAACTAGTGAATACAACTGAAAAAGAAGCAGACTTGCAGAGACCAAACTCACAGTTAGTTACCAGTGGGAGGTGAGGGTGATACAGGGCTAGAGGATTGGGAGCTAAAGAGAAAAAGAAAGAAAAATGTTACAGGCTCAAAAAAATAAAAGAAAAGAAAAAAGAAAAAAAGAAACCTCCTCTGTGACTTCTAATTGTATTTAATAAAAAACAAACAAATTTTTAATATAACTTTAATGATTTTGTCTGGTGTGTGTGTGTTTTTTTTTTAACTGTAGCTTTCAAATTATACTAATTATAATTATGTGCATTATTATCTATGTTAGCTGAGTTATTTGTTAAACATCCATGCAAACATTTTTCAGTACTTTAAATTTTCAACATGTAAGCATACAATATTGTATTTATCCACTCTGATATAGTTTAATATGTTTCTGTTATTAGAAAATGTTTTATAAAGGCAAATTCTATATTTCATTCATCATTACAATAATCAGTGCCAACATGTTACAGAAATTTGACTCATTGCAAGTAAAATAAATCTTATTCTAATTATACTGTGCTTGCTTTTAAAACTTTTCAAAAACTGCAAAAGTTAATTGATGATGATAGAAATCAGAATATAATTACCTTTTTCTGGATGGTGATTCAGTAGGAACAGGGCACAAAGAAACTTTCTTTGTGTTAATAGACATCCGAGTTGTTTTTCTATTTTTATTGGTTACTTGGAAATATTATTTTGTCAAAACTCATCAGATTTATATTTAAGGTTTGAATTTCACAGTATAAAAATTTTACTTAAATAGAAGGGGCAGATAGGACAAATGTCTTTAAAATAGTGTACCCTGGAACCATAATATCACTTAAATCCTTCAATCCTTCATATTCATGCATTCAGAACATATTTATTGATTGCCTTTTTCACAGAGAAGCACATGAAGTACCTAAAGGAAGCCTGTGACTTTGTAAAGAACAGAGATAAAAGAGTCTGAAGTTGATTTTACTGGGGATGTTGGATGGAATGTTTCAGGTGGAAAGTCTAAAAAGGACAGAAACCTAGACCTCCACTACATTTCAACTTGAGCACAAAGCAGCTTTTATTTTACTTCTTCTCCTAGGTATAGCTGTTCCAAGAAGGTTTTATGATTTTGTTTATTTATTCATTTGGGAAATAATTAAATACATAAAATGTTTTGTTTTCTCAAGACAAATAAAAATTAAGCAATTGAACACTAGGCCCACTACTGTAAATTATTATTTAAAATAGCATACATATTTTTATTTTCAATCTTGGTCTAATAGGCAAAATATATTTCCAACCATTTTCCCCTTCCAACACTTATTCAATGTTCTAGCTTTATTGAACTATTTAAGTTTGCAATCTCTCCATCTCTCACCTTGAGAACTTATCATCTGCTGGCAGAGAAATAAAGAGAATGTAGAGTGGAAGGAGTGATTAGGAGAAGAAACTGTAGCAAACACAAGAATTATAAAAAAGTTCAAAATGAATTTGCCTAACTGTGTTAAAGCTCAAGCCTATATCTTGTGTATGAATATAAAATTTGGACTGGTTATTCTTTCCATTAACTTTCATAATATAATATATTTCTCCTCTAGGACTAGATAGATTAATATATATTTTTTCTGCATATTTCTATATGTAGTCAGTTTTACGTATGGTTGCATCTCCAGAACTCTATATAAGGAAACACTCAATTATTTGTTAACTGAAAGAAGTAATATTTGCCATTAGATGTTATGAGTGGCAATATTATCTTATCAATTTATAATTATCTCAATGGGAGGACTGAAACTGTGGACAATTTTATTAGGGCCTATGAATTAGTTACTGTTCTAAGTGTTTAATAACATTTTGAATGGTTTTGCAAAGTTCAAAATACGTGAAATGGCTTTTAAATTTTCTGTGGAAACTGTATGTTCTATAGTATATTCCAGCAAGGAATTCTATGAATAGTAAATTGTTTGAAAGCTAATAAATTATAAAAAAATTATAAAATACAAAATTAAGTATCTAAGAATAGGAACTAAAAATTACAGTATGTCACCAAAAACAAACATTTCCAATTTTAGGAGAACAGTCCTTTTGAATACTAAGTTAAGTTTATAATCTTACAGATACATATTTAAGTAGTAAAAAATTATATATATCTTGCTAAGACCCTAAAGCTACCCTGAAATCTTCCTCAAATAACTAAATAGGCATTTCTCCAAAGAAGACATACGGATGGCTAACAAACACATGAAAAGATGCTCAACATCACTCATTATTAGAGAAATGCAAATCAAAACCACAATGAGGTACCACTTCACACCAGTCAGAATGGCTGTGATCCAAAAATCTGCAAGCAATAAATGCTGGAGAGGGTGTGGAGAAAAGGGAACCCTCCTACACTGTTGGTGAGAATGCAAACTAGTACAGCCACTTTGGAGAACAGTGTGGAGATTCCTTAAAAATTTGCAAATAGAACTGCCTTATGACCCAGCAATCCCACTGCTGGGCATACACATAGAGGAAACCAGAATAGAAAGAGACACATGTACCCCAATGTTCATCGCAGCACTGTTTATAATAGCCAGGACATGGAAACAACCTAGATGTCCATCAGCAGATGAATGGATAAGAAAGCCTTGGTACATATACCCAATGGAGTATTACTCAGCAGTTAAAAAGAATGCATTTGAATCAGTTCTGATGAGATGGATGAAACTGGAGCCGATTATACAGAGTGAAGTAAGCCAGAAAGAAAAACACCAATACAGTATACTAACACATATGTATGGAATCTAGAAAGATGGCAATGATGACTCTGTATGCAAGACAGCAAAAGAGACACAGATGTGTATAGTGGACTTTTGGACTCAGAGGGAGAGGGAGAGGGTGGGATGATTTGTGAGAATGGCATTGTAACATGTACACTATCATGTAAGAATAGAATCGCCAGTCTATGTCCGATGCAGGATACAGGATGCTTGGGGCTGGTGCACGGGGATGACCCAGAGAGATGTTATGGGAAGGGAGGTGGGAGGGGGGTTCATGTTTGGGAATGCATATACACCTGTGGTGGATTCATGTCAATGTATGGCAAAACCAATACAGTATTGTAAAGTAAAGTAAAAATAAAAATTAAAAAAAAATAAAAAATAAAAAAATTCAAATTCAAATATGTGAATGTACACAGAAAGATAGTCATGTTTGTGAAAGCATATGTCTCGGACATACTTATAAAAGTTACATTAAAAATTATGGCTTGCTAGTGAAAAAATATGTATGCTATGGATGATTTTATTTTTTTTATAAAATCAAATAATAAAACAAAAAGTATTTTTTTTCTGTTAGAGTTTTTAATATTATCTCAAAACATTTTCCCCAAACATTTCATATTTTATTAGAAATTACTATATTAATATCTTTTTTGGTATGCTGCTGCTGCTGCTGCTAAGTTGCTTCAGTCATGTTCGACTCTGTGCAACCCCAGAGATGGCAGCCCACCAGGCTCCTCCGTCCCTGGGATTCTCAAGGCAAGAACACTGGAGTAGGTTGCCATTTCCTTCCCCAATAGATGTAATTAAATACTTCACTTATAAGATTAAAGTTATTTTTTTTATTTTCATGTATCTGTGATTTATTTCTTATTTTTGCACATCTTACTGAACTTCTTTCACCAATGTAAATTGTACTCTTTGTTTCATTCACTTTCACTTGTGCTGCCACTAAGCATATAGTGAGCCTTCATGGCACCTACTTCTTCATAGTATTTTGTTCACAACAGCATCAAGTACAGTAAATAATATTTCCTTTGACTTTGATATATAAAAGCCATAAACATCACTAGACTATTCACTGCTGTTGGAAGCAAAATGCAGTGCAAGTCTAGTGGCAAGTCGGAGAAGGCAATGGCAACCCACTCCAGAACTCTTGCCTGGAAAATTCCATGGACGGAGGAGCCTGGTAGGCTGCAGTCCATGGGGTCGCTAAGAGTCGGGCATGACTGAGCGAATTTACTTTCACTTTTCACTTTCATGCATTGGAGAAGGAAATGGCAACCCACTCCAGTATTCTTGTCTGGAGAATCCCAGGGACAGAGAAGCCTAGTGGGCTGCCGTCTATGGGATCACACAGAGTCGGACACGACTGAAGTGACTTAGCAGTGGCACCAGCAGTAGTGGCAAGTAGCAGTTCTGTGTGCCTTCACTTTACATCAGGTCATGGATAAAAGTTATATTGAAACTGAGCTCAATAAAAATTATGATCTATCCCCAAATACTGTGAATGAAGGGGATTCTTAGATATCCTGAGAGCAAAAAAGAGAAAGAATACATGCTCAGGAAAATAAATGAGCATGTTGTTTAAGGAAGTGGAATAAAACTGCTTTGACTTTTGGTTCAGTGCATGTCATTTGTCAACAGAGTTGTCTAGCAATTCTTAATCTGTTTGAGATTATATACATCAATGAGTATATACCTATAATAGTTTACATGTTTGCAGAAGGAAGAAGAATTAAATTATGGGTTGCATTACTTATAACTATAGAATTACAAGTTATGAATTATGTGCTACATAGTCAAAGAAAAATATAATTTTAATTGAAAACAATAGAATGAAAGTCCATTAATGAAAATGTCTAAAAATCTACTTAAATTTGTCATAATAAACTGCTTAATCTTCTTGTGATTATTACTATCTTGTGTTCAGTTCAGTTCAGTCACACAGTCGTGTCTGACTCTTTGCGACCCCATGAACCACACCATGCCAGGCCTCCCTGTCCATCACCAACTGCCAGAGCCTACTCAAACTCATGTCCATTGAGTCGGTGATGCCATCCAACCATCTCATCCTCTGTCATCCACTTCTCGTCCTGTCCTCAATCTTTCCCAGCATCAGGGTCTTTTCAAGTAAGTCAGCTCTTCACATCAGGTGCCCTAAGTATTGGAGTTTCAGCTTCAACATCAGTCCCTCCAATGAAAACCCAGGACTGATTTCCTTTAGGATGGACTGGCTGGATCTCCTTGCAGTCCAAGGGACTCTCAAGAATCTTCTCCAACACCACAGTTCAAAAGCATCAATTCTTCGGCACTCAGCTTTCTTTATAATCCAAATCTCACATCCATACATGACTACTGAAAAACCAATAGCCTTGACTAGACAGACCTTTGTTGACAAAGTAATGTCTCTGCTTTTTAATACGCTGTCTAGATTGGTCATAATTTTCCTTCCAAGGAGTAAGCATATTTTAATTTCATGGCTATAGTCACCATCTTCAGTGATGTTAAGGTAAGGTAAGGTAAGGTAACGTAAGGTAAGGTAAGTTGAAGTCGCTCAGCCATGTCCGACTATTTGCGACCCCGTGGACTGTAACCTACTAGGCTCCTCCGTCCATGGGATTCTCCAGGCAAGAATACTGGAGTGGATTGCCATTTCCTTCTCCAGGGGATCTTCCTGACCCAGGGATCAAACCCGGGTCTCTCGCATTAGAGGCAGACGCTTTAACCTCTGAGCCACCAGGGAAGCAGCCCCCCCAAAATAAAGTCCGCCACTGCTTCCACTGTTTCCCCATCTATTTGCCATGAAGTGATGGAACCGGATGCCATGATCTTAGTTTTCTGAATGTTGAATTTAAGCCAACCTTTTCACTCTCCTCTTTCATTTTCATCAAGAGGCTTTTTAGCTCCTCTTCACTTTCTCCCATAAGGGTGATGTCATTTGTATATCTGGGGTTATTGATATTTCTCCTGGCAGTCTTGATTTTGCCTTGCGCTTCTTCCAGCCCAGCGTTTCTCATGATGTACTCTGCACATAAGTTAAATAACCAGGGTGACAATATACAGCCTTGAAATACTCCTTTTCCTATTTGGAACCAGTCTGTTATTCCATGTCCAGTTCTAACTATTGATTCCTGACCTGCATACAGATTTCTAAAGAAGAAGGTCAGGTGGTCTGGTAGTCCTATCTCTTTCACAATTTTCCACAATTTATTGTGATCCACACAGTCACAGGCTCTGGCATAGTCAATGAAGCAGAAATAGATGTTTTTCTGGAACTCTCTAGGTTTTTCAATGATCCAACGGATGTCGGCAATTTGATTTCTGGTTCCTCTGCCTATTCTAAACCCAGCTTGAACATCTGGAAGTTCACGGTTCAAGTATTGCTGAAGCCTGGCTTGGAGAATTTTGAGCATTACTTTACTGGTGTGTGAAATGAGTGCAATTGTGTGGTAGTTTGAGCATCTTTGGCATTGTCTTTCTTTTGGATTGGATGAAAACTGATCTTTTCCATTCCTGTGGCCACTGCTGAGTTTTCCAAATTTGCTGGCATATTGAGTACAGCGCTTTCACAGCATCACCTTTTAGGATTTGAAATAGCTCAACTGGAATTTCATCGCCTCCACTAGCTTTGTTTGTAGTGGTGCTTCCTAAGACCCATTTGACTTTATATTCCAGGATGCCTGGCTCTAGGTGAGTGATCACACCATTGTGGTATATTCATATACATTAATTTATTATATCATGCAAATATATGTATGATACGTGGGGAGTTTAAATTCAACAAGCCTGAGTGATTACTATGTCAAGCATGCTCTTAGAAATTTGCAATATAAATATATGGTTCAAGCAGTGCCTGATCCTAAGAAGTTTAAATATATTGGGAAAGAGGTGTACATGCCCAGATAACTGCAATGTGTACAGAATACTAGCACTGTGATAAAAGTAGAAACAAAGTGATATTGTAAAGAGAAGGGAAAGATGCATTCATATATTATGTCCCTTTTTTATTTTATGTACATTATAAAGTAGAAACAGTGTACATTTTTTTGTTTTCATTTAGTTTATTTCAGTTTAGTTCAGTTCAGTTGTTCAGTCGTGTTTGACTCTTTGAAACTCCATGGATTGCAGCACAGCAGGATTCCTTGTCCATCACTAACTCCTGGAGTTTGCTCAAACTGTTGTCCATTGCATCATTGATGCTATTCAACCATCTCATCCTCTGTCATCCCCTTCTCCTCTTGCCTTCAATCTTTCCCAGCATCAGGGTCTTTTCCAATGAGTCTGTTCTTTGCATCAGGTGGCCAAAGTATTGGAGTTTCAGTTTCAGTTTCAGTCCTTCCAATGAATATTCAGGACTGATTTCCTTAGGATGGACTGATTGGATCTCCTTGCAGCCCAAGGGACTCTCAAGAGTCTTCTCCAACACCACAGTTCAAAAGCATCAATTCTTTGGCGCTCAGCTTTCTTTAGAGTTCAACTCTTCTATCTATACGTGACTACTGGAAAAACCATTTCAAATGATATATTAGTTTGTAGCAACAAACTCTAATATCTTCAGTCAGTTCAGTCACTCAGTCGTGTCCTACTCTTTGTGACCCAATGGACTGCAGCATGCTAGGCCTCCCTGTCCATCACCAACTCCTGGAGATAACCCAAATTCATGTCCTTTGAGTCGGTGATGTTATCCAACCATCTCATTCTCTGTCATCCCCTTCTCTTCCTGCTTTCAATCTTTCCTAGCATCAGGATCATTTCAAATGAGTAGGTTCTTCACATCAGGTGGCCAAAGCATTGGCATTTCAACTTCAACATCAGTCCTTCCAATGAACACTCAGGACTGATCTCCTTTAGGATGAACTGGTTGGATCTCCTTGCAGTCCAAGGAACTCTCAAGAGTCTTCTCCAACACCACAGTTCAAAAGCATCAATTCTTTGGTGCTCAGCTTTCTTTCGAGTCCAATACTCACATCCATACATGACCACTGGAAAAACCATAGCCTTGACTAGATGAACCTTTGTTGGCAAAGTAATATCTCTGCTTTTTAGTATATTGTCTAGGTTGGTCATAACTTTCCTTCCAAGGAATAAGTATATTTTAATTTCATGGCTGTGGTTACCATCTGCAATGATTTTGGAGCCCTCCCCCCCCAAAAAATATAAAGTCTGCCACTGCTTCCACTGTTTCCCCATCTATTTGACAGAATGCTAGAGTGGGTAGCTGTTCCCTTCTCCAGGGTATCTTCCCCATCCAGGGATCAAATCCACGTCTCCCACATTGCAGGTGGATTCTTTACCAGCTGAGTCACCATGGAAGCCCCAAAATACTGGAGTGGGTAGCCTATCCCTTCTCCAGAGGATCTTCCCGACCCAGGAATCAAACCTGGGTCTCCTGCATTGCAGGTAGTTTCTTTACCAGCTGAGCTACCAGGGAAGCCAGTAGTAGTGTTATAGTGCATTTTTTTCTCTAAATGCATACCATTTGGAGATCACAGTTCTTTCAATTATTTTGCTGTTACCAATTTATACCTCACAAATATGTATTTCCTATCCTTTCTCTTTCCTGCAACTTCCATCTGTCACCTTGTCATTTCCTACAGACACCTCAGGATCAGTATGTTCACAAGCATACACCTGACTTTTCTTATTTCCTGCCCATTAATGCTTACCAAAATATATCCATTACTGTGTGTTTTTGCTCTACCAGATATAACATTATATATTCAGGAGTACAGTTGTATGTGTTAACATCTTAACGTTTCACTGGGCACCAGTTTTTTTTTTTTTTTTTTTCTGGCTAATCTTCAAAGTGATTTTTTTTATTTTATTTTAAAATTTCAATATATCTCTACAGTTTGTCTTTTCTGTATGTTATGATTTGTATGACTCAACTTTGCCTCTAAATTAACCTTGGAATAGCCCTCTGAGGACATCCCTTTTATAAATCTCTTTTTCTTTTTCATTTTCTATAGTTTCAAGTGCAACTCATGTGGTTTTACAAAATGTATGTATATATAAAACCACACAGATAATTTTATCAATGTTTATTCCTTCCTGTTTAGGACTACATATGTTGAATATAAGAGTGCATTGATGAAGTTCTAGATTATAGATAAGTGCTGGGTACATAGTTTATACAAAAGTTTAGGCAAGATTCAAGTTTAGAGAAAAAAAATTCACTTCTGGATAGGACAAAAGTAAACACAGTTTAGCAAATATGTATACTTACATGAATGTCAGGGACTTCTGGTGATTAATCTACCATATTATGGGTACCCCATAATCAGATATGGTTATAAAATCATCTACTCACAACTAAAGCCTTTAGTTGCTTGGCCAATATACTCTGTGAATAAGACAAAAAGGAATGTAGATTGGCAACTGATCTATAGTATAGTCTACATTCAATAGGATAGAACTCGTTGACTTAAAAATATTCACAACCTAGAAGTTGAGAATTATGTTTTATTTGGTGGGAATTTTTAGGACTTCAAGCCCAGGAAACAGCATTTCAAGTAACCTTGAAAGAGCTGTTTCAAGGAAGTGGAGGGGAGAGGAGCCAGATTATATCGACGCTTGAAATAAGGGGCAGGTAGTCTGAACATTAAATGATTATTGTTAATTGAGGAAGACCAGATATTTCAAGTTAAGTTTAGTGCTTTTCTATGCATGAGAAGAGTCTAGGCTTACTGACATTATTTCTTTCATATGCATTTCAGCTCTCTGGGACCAGCTTCATGTGATTTGATTTTTCACATCCTTAGTTCCTTGCTCACCACTATAGGGAGTGGCAGCAGCTCTTGGCGGCAGCTTGATGGCTACCAGATAGCATGCGTTGTTCTTCCTGGGCTCGCAAATTCATATTTCATGGGCTGGAATCCTGATGGCTGTGACATCCTTGTATATTGATATGGCAGGAAATGCTCCATTTCACAAACTCAAGCATTGAAGGTGTTTTATTGACTCCTAAGTGACACTTCAACTAATCAACAAACATTTTACTGTTTTTATTAAGCTACCACAATTCATTCTGAGGTATGAACGTACTCCTGTACTTCCTTCACCATAAGTGCAGTCAATTCTGGTCAGAATTGATGTTTTGTGGGGTGCCACAAAATGTAAAAAAAAATAACATTTTTTAAGTCTCTGAATGAGAATCTAGAAGAAGCTTTTTGACCAGATAAGAGAAGCTTCTTCAGAACTATGCATCTATTACTACAAAGCCAAATACAACCTTCTCCATGATGAAAGTGGTCTAATATAATCAACCTGTCACCAGAGGATGGTTGGGCATTGGACTCCACTGGTGCTAGTTATCACGTAGCAGTAGCAGTAGGTAACCAGATTAGCCTTAATTAGGGGAAATGCATATTATTGAGACAGTGTACAGTCTCCATTCCTGCTACTATGGAGAGCTTTAAGCTCATTGAGCAAATAGCAAGATAGATGGAGAATGAGACTGGTTAAGATCCATAGGAAAAGTGATCTTATTTCACCTTATTATTGAAAGTCTACCTCTCTCCCCTCTTGAATTCTCTTTAGTAGGTCTCTACATGGTATACAGATATCATACATTTTTTTTGACCATTCTGAAAGGTCCATATAAGTAGCTCTTTTATAGTTTATCTTTCAGTGATTTTCTAGTTTTATTCTTTCAAATTCCTGACTAGCCAACGAAGCCCTTAGCTCCTGTTGATTAATTAGTGTAGATTAATGACTCAGACTGTTTTTCTTTCCATATGAAGAGAAAAATTATATGTAAGGACCAAAATGCCTGTCCCTCATGGCTAATATCTTTCATAGCCATTCTTGAAACTTTGCTGTAATGCAGTAGCCATCCACCTTGGACTGATGTCGTTATACTGTGAAGACCCAATTATAAACCATAACTGTGTTTTTCCCTCCTTTTTAAACTGGAAAGAGGAATTCTCCATGAAGTCGTCAGTGTTGGTTGAAGAGTTGCAACAAAGCAATAAAAGCAGACATTATAGGTATCTGAGCTGATTGTATTGTATATAAACTTTTGCCTCTGTACCTGCTTAGATATTATCTCAGATATATAATTTCCATTTATAATGAAAGGTTTTGGTGCATTCCTGACTTTGATTTAGGGTCAATTTATGATGAGTAGTTCTAGTTTCATGGTGTCCCACAGTCAGGCATTCAAGAACTACCAGCATCTAGTCACAAGCCAAAGGCTGCTCTTCAAATGGAGAATAGTTGTTAACATGGGAAATAATAAAACATTAGGGATTTGGGCTGCGATTATCCAATTGAAGTTTGCCAGTATCTCATAGATCATTCCTATCTGTCACAGGCACTTTCAATACTTTCTGGCCTGAAGATGATGAAGCTTATAGTGGTTTTATATTATGTCAACATAGCTAAGCTGAACTGTTTTCCAAAGGCAAATTTCCTTGTATGATTTTTAGTTAGATCTGGCCCCAAGAGAAATTTTTGTGAGATTTTGAAGTAAAGAAGGAGCCCAATCATTATACTCTGAATGTTGACATGGTGTGCCAGGCACCACTGCAGCTTGTGTACCTTGTCACTAATCTGCTGGTTCACACTGTTGATGTAGGACAGCAGCCAAGCCTGCAGCTTCTCTGGCTTCTGTCAGATTTATTTCTTTTCAGTTTCACTGAGCCCTTAGCTAGGTATATGTTCAATTTTATAGCAAAGGGTGCCATCT
The DNA here is from genome assembly GCF_001704415.2 of Capra hircus. Taxonomy (NCBI): domain Eukaryota; kingdom Metazoa; phylum Chordata; class Mammalia; order Artiodactyla; family Bovidae; genus Capra; species Capra hircus. The sequence continues at coordinate 24,927,434 of NC_030814.1, forward strand.
TCCTTTATAGGTCACTTGCATTGTCAAGGTTTTCATCAATGAGAAAAAGACATGGATTATTGTCTTCCTAGGTTCCAACTTGTTCTAATGAATTTCTGTTTGTTATTACTTCCCCTGATTCAAGATCAGGTTTTTTCCTCACTTGACAATCCTTCAGACCTATAGTTATCCCTCTCCTCTGTAACACTCATATCCAAATATGGCAGAGTGTGACTTTTAGAAGATTCCCAAATATTTCCACCTGTATTATTCTCTAGTGTTCTAATCACATTAGGTCATGGGTATCAATTCTGAAGTCTGAATATGTTTAGGTTCATCTTTGCTTTCATATTCTAATTCCTTGGACTTATCAGGTGGCAATAGTGGTAAAGAAATCATCTGCCAATGCAGGAGATGTAAGAGATGTGGGTTCCATCCCTAGTTTTGGAATATCTCCTGTAGGAGGGCAGGGCAACCCAATCCAGTATTCTTGCCTGAAGAATCCCATGGACAGAGGAGCCTGGTGAGCTACAGTCCATAGGGTCACAAAGAGTAGGACACAGCTGAAGAAGCTTAGCACACATACATGCATTCTAATTCCTTCTAGGAGTTTTAAGTACTGAAAAGAGTATGCAATCACAGGTAACCCTGTGACTTAATATCATTAACAGTATTTTGTGATAGATTGAAAATATCTATATTTCCACTGATTTCTTTTACTTAAGTCATTGACAATTATTTGCATTTCTGTTTTGATAATATTTTATTTAAATATCAAAATAATTGCAGTTTTTATTGAATATTAATACACTAGCTGAAATGAAACCTAAAAGAGAATCTCCAGAGTTAATAATCAGTTATATTTATTTTAAAATTATGAAACCTTAGAATGTAATGCTGTTATTCAGTAATTAGTTTCAAGACAGAAGTTGTATTCTGTAGATGTGTTTTTGGCTGTACTGCGGTGTATTTCCTCAATTATATTTCTTATATATTTAATGAATTTGGGAAAAAAGGAGTAATTACAGACATTTGAGGGTTTTATACATCTTCTTTTGTCCTCACAGTATCAATCCCAATAGTTGGTAATAGGCTGAAGAAGAATATTAAAGCCAAGAGAGATGATAAAAGAAAGAACTAAAAACTTTGGTCAGTTCATTATTATATTAAAGTTTAAATAAAACATACATGACAGATTAAGAAATCTTTAGACCTAATTAATTATTCTTTAAGATTTAAACAAGTATAGTTTATTTAAATACTTCCAGATAGTTTTAGAAGTGCTGTTAAAATTTCTTTTTGCTAATTGCTTTTGTTTCTTTCCCACTTCAAATATAATATGATTCTTGAACCCCATTCTTGCACATTGGTTTTATCTAAATTCATCAAGGATACCATTGCCAATTACTGGATAATGGAGTTTATATTATTACATCATTTCTGACATTAAATATTGTTCCTTGTACTATTAACGTTTCTTGGCTTCCACCAAAATGAATAAAAACACAATAAACATAAATCTAATATATTTAAACCATTGATTTGGTAGAATCCATCAAGCATTTGGAGTTTACAGAGGAAATTCTGCCATAACAACCCTGTAATAAAAATAATATTCCTTTTCCTGATGTTTGGCTACAGAAATTTTTTTTAATCTTCACCTTTCTTTCCAACCCTTGGTCTGCATGTCTAGACAGGCCACTAAGAAAGTATACATGGAACTTTGGCACCAATGGGAAATTTAACAATGGCAGATCTCCAGCCAGCATTAGAACTTTTCTCCCGTCTGGCTTTCTAGCTAGTATTAAAGCTCGATTCACTCTCTCTGCTTTGCCCAAGCCAGTCCAGATCTGCTCATGTTAGCAGTGCTCTTTCCTTTTCCTATGATGTGTCATCTACTCTGACATCTGAATCAAATTTTGGAGGGAATCCATCCACCTTATCCTGAATGCTCACAAAACACTCAAATATTCAGCTTGAAATTTAGGCATACGTGTTTCTAATGGTTCTTTTTATGTCCTGTGTCTTGAAATAGGTCACACTGGCTGTTTTCCCATGCTCCCAACATTATACCCATGCAATAAAGCCGTTGTTCTCTTCCACTTTCTTTGTCATTATCCTTCTCTTATTCCACAAGGTACAAAGACAAGAGTACTCTCCTATTTTTAATGTAAAAATTTTAGCTAACTCTTTTATAGACTCACTGCCTAATGATTCCCCCCAAGGTTCCCACCTTTCCCTACAGGACAGTTATGGATGTATTTATTAAACAAAATCCGTTTCTCTGCTAAGAGAGTTGTAGTGACGTCTCACTTATGTGAGTGTGCATATCTGTGTATTTGTACTGCTATACAAATCCTGACAGACATTAGAAAGTACTTCCTTATTTGGGTGTTTCTATCAGCACCACTGTTTGTCTTTTCCTTCTATTTAAACAAAATTCTTTAGAGATTTAAGACAGTTTTATGAAGGCTTTGTTCTTGTCATATCAACACATAATTTATATCTGTGCTGTGATTGTTATTTCTTTTAGTTTTTTGCTATTTATTATCTAGGACATAGTTTAACAAAACTGATTTTTTATCCAATAATCTGTGTACATATTCTAGCATAAATTTTAAAGAAACACATGTGTTTTACTTTATAAAATTTAAAATGTAACATTTTAAACAAGTATATTTTTAAAATAACTGGACATGTTTTCTATTCTCCTTAGCTTTAAATTATGCTCCTTCAAAAAAAAAAAAAAAAAAAAGAAGAAGAAGAAGGTAATACCCACAGAAGCATCAGATAGTATAAACTGATGGACTATCCCGCCGCTTCCTCAGAAATACCCTGAGTTTGTTAGTACGTTGTTATCTCTCAGTCACATATCTGTACTTTCTAATCTACTTTTTGCTGCTACGACTAGAAAAATGAAAAGCACCTTTTTGCTGTTCCAGCTGGCTCCCTGTTAGGCTCTGAAAATAGGTGACACTTGTTCTTCAGTCACTAACTTGTGTCAGTCTCTTTGCCTCCCCATGGACTGAAAGAGACTATCAGCTTGGAGCAGGAAGGGTTTCGACCACTCCTAGGGCATCCTTATGATAGTTTTGTGTCTTTCTCTTCTTGTGAGCATCACTAGGGCACTTCCTTACCCTGTTAGTTCCTTTCTGTGGGAGCAGCGTTCCAGTTTGCACACTTTGCGACAGTGGAAGCACCCATTTTATTGTGTCCTTTCAGAGGCACTAGCGTCAGGCAGCTGGCAACCCAGTATTAAATTTTTAAATATCATGGTTATTCATTTTATCCTGAAGGCACAGATGAAGTATTTTGGATTAGAAACGAATGTCTTATTGATTCCCTTATGGCACATGTTGAGTATGTTGACTCCCACTTTCCATTCACCTTATCCAGGAGGAAATGCAGCGAAAGCCAGGTTGGATGAAAAGTTGCAAGAGTATCCAGTCACTTCATAAGAAAGGGAAGGGGTATAATATTATAAAACTTCTCCGTCTATATGCAGGAGTGAGAAAGCTCGTTCCTTTCAGGAAAACAAATGCATGCATACATAAAATATTTACATAAATAAATTATATGTTTGCACATACACATAGCTTCAAACAAAGAGAAATAGAGAAAGACAGACAACTTTTGCTCTTTAACTATGACTTGAAAAGGATTCTGGGTCCAGACTGTCATTTTAAAATGAAAATATGTAAATATATTTTTCCAAGGGTCAGATAAGCCCTGTGGGTCTCTGGCTTTGGTGATGTAGAAAAGATTTCAAGGTCTGGGTTTCATGTTTCTTGCAATATGAATACCGAGGATATAGCCCTCCAGTCTTCCTGATATCTTGAGACTCAACCTAGGGACCCAGTCTGTGCTGTAACCATGTGATCTTCTCAGATCAGGCATTTGGTTAGAAAAATGGCAGTAGGTCTAATTCTTATGTTATATGAAGAGAAAACTGTTTCTAGGGTATGTGAAAGAACATTATTCATCTTTATGTTGAATAGGTTTCTGTATGTCAGGAGTCTAAGAAGCACTAGGATACCAGAAAAATTTTACTTCCCTGCACCTGGGCCTTTTGGGCCCTTCTTTGAAATTCGAAGATGCCATTGTTTGCTGAGCAGTGCTCTCTACCCCTGAAGTCAGTGAGGTATCTTTTTTTTTTTTCTCTCTCTGTGAGCTTCCTCCTCAAAGTTTCTAAAGTTAAATAATTCTAAATATTTTCTTTATTCCCCCAACAGTCCCAGGTTGCTGCTTCCTGCTGTAAATACATTGGCACTATTACTTTTTTATTTACACAGCGAATGCACACTTTTTACTATGACAGGTGGCTATGCCAGAGGGTAAATCACTTTGATTCAGTGAGGTCTTAGGCTAGCTAAGGCTGTTGTGCATCACAGACATCGGTTTTTGTTTTTGTTTTTTTTTTTTTTTTTCCATTTCACCACTGATTTCAAAAGCCTTGAGGATAGAGTTCCAGTTTTTCAATATGTAAACATTTTAGAGATCGATTACACAACAATGGAAGCACACCTAATACTACTGAGCTGTGTACTTAATGGTTAAGGTGGCAAATGATTTTTATTTGCTTTTTGTCACAACCTAACTGACCCAGAGGGATGGTACGGGGAGGGATGTGGGAGAGGGGTTCAAGATGGGCAACACGTGTACACCTGTGGATTATGGCAAAATCAATACAATATTATAAAGTAATTAGCCTCCAATTAAAATAAATAAATATATTAAAAAAAGCTCTAAGTGTCTTGATGAATAAATGGATAAGGAGAGATATATAAACTCACACACAAATGAGTATTATTTAACCTTAAAAAGGAAGGAAACCCTGTCATTTGTGGCAATATAGATGAACCTGGAGGGCATTATATTAAGTGAAATAAGTTAGAGAAAAATACCATATAATATCACTTATATGTGGAACCTAAAAATAAAACAACAAACTTCCATTCAGCTCAGTTCAGTCACTCAGGTGTGTCCTACTGTTTGCAACCCCATGGAGTGCAGCACGCCAAGCCTCCCTGTTCAAAACCAACTCCCGGAGTTTACTCAAACTCATGTGCATTGAGTCAGTGATGCCATCCAACCACCTCATCCTCTGTCATCCCCTTCTTCTCCTGCCTTCAATCTTTCTTAGCAGGGTCTTATTTCAAATGAGACAGCTCTTCCCATCTGGGGGCCAAAGTACTGGAGTTTCAGTTTCAACATCAGCTATTCCAATGAATGTTCAGGACTGATTACCTTTAGTATGGACTGAATGGATCTTCCTGTTCAAGGGACTCTCGAGAGTCTTCTCCAACACCACAGTGCAAATCAATGTTTTGGCACTCAGCTTTCTTTATAGTCCAACTTGCACATTCATACATGACTACTGGAAAAACCATAACTTTGACTAGATGGACCTTTGTTGGCAAATTAATGTCTCTGCTTTTTAATATGATGTTTAGGTTGATCATAACTTTTCTTCCAAGGAGCAAGTGTCTTTTAATTTCATGGCTGCAATCACCATCTGCAGTGATTATGGAGCCCAAGAAAATAAAGTCTGTCACTGTTTCCATTGTTTCCCCATCTATTTGTCATGAAGTGATGGGACCAGATGCCATGATTTTAGTTTTCTGAATGTTGAGCTTTAAGCCAGCTTTTTCACTCTCCTCTTTCACTTTCATCAAGAGGCTCTTTAGTTCTTCTTTACTTTCTGCCATAAGCATGGTGTCTGCATATCTGAGGTTATTGGTATTTCTCCTGGCAATCTTGATTCCAGCTTGTGCTTCATGCAATCTAGCATTTTGCATTATGTACTCTGCATATAAGTTCAATAAGCAGGATGAAAATATGTTGATTTTTTTCTCTGCTTTTTTCATTTATAATCTAAATAGCACAAGCTAGCAGAAACTAACACATATATGAAAATCACTCTCCTTGCTTACATTTACCACTTTAAGAATATTTATTGCTTTGTTTTAAAAGGAAATGTTCATGGGTTGCCATTTCCTTCTCCAGAGAATCTTCCCGACACAGGGATCGAACCCAGGTCTCCTGCGTTGCGGGCAGACTCTTTACTGTCTGAGCCACCAGGGGCTCAAGAATATTTATTGCTTTGTTTTAAAAGGAAATGTTTAATATGAAACATGTCACATAGGAAATCACTTTCCTCCTATTCTCTACATTAATTTCTTTATGAAGAATCACTGAAGCAAAGACAGGAAAGTTAAATTGACATTGACAGCTGCCTTTAATAAAAATTAGTGGTGAAAAATTATCCTGTCTTTGTTATTCTATACCACAGTATATTTTCTGAGAAAAATATAAACTAAAAATGAGGACAGAAAGACTTTAGGTTTTGAGACAATAACTTTGGTATATGTGGAAGACAATGGTATGTGACAAAAGTAAACTTAGATTCCAAGAAGATATTGATTAGATATGTTATTTAATATTATTTTTGTAGGTTACTGTAGAGGGGGTGGCTTGGTAAAGAGTCTGCCTGCAATGCAGTAGCTGCAGGAGACATGGGTTCGATCCCTTGGTCAGGAAGATCCCCTGGAGAAGGAAATGGCAACCCACTCCAGTATTCTTGCCTGGAGAATCCCAGGGACAGAAGAGCCTGGTGGGCTATAGTCTGCTGCTGCTGCTTCTAAGTTGCTTCATTCATGTCCGACTGTGCGACCCCATGGATGGCAGCCCACTAGGCTCCACCATCCCTGAGATTCTCCAGGCAAGAACACTGAAATAGGCTGCCATTTTCTTCTCCAATGCATGAAAGTGAAAAGTGAAAGTGAAGTTGCTCAGTCATTTCCGACTCTTCACGACCCCTTGGACTTTTGTCCGCTTCCAGATCTCGCTTATCATTATCTGCTCAAGTCTATTGTTGCAGCAATTCTTCTTAGACTGGCTAACATTATCACTTCCTTTCCTTCTCAGATGATTCATTCTCATTAGCATACAAAGATAGTCCAATAACTCCCATTCCAAATAAATAAAGCCATCTCTCAACTGTTGATTCTCCTCTAGCCAAATCTTAAGGAATCTTGTCCTTTTACACTAAATTCCCTACACACTCTTTCATCAGTCCCTGTCCATTCATTTTGTCTTGAACCTATTTCAGTTAGTAACTTTATTATTCTATCAAAACAGCCCTTGGGTGGTCTAACAATGACCTCTATTCTGATAAATACTCTGGTTGATTCTTTGTCAAATCAGCTACTCTGGTTGTTGTTGGTGGTGGTTTAGTCACTAAGTCATGTCCAACTCTTGTGACCCCATGGACTATAGCCTGCCAGACGCCTCTGTCCATGGAATTCTCCAGGCAAAAATACTGGAGTGGGTTGCCATTTCTTCCCCACCCAGGGATTGAACCCTGGTCTCCTGCACTGCAGGCGGATTATTTACCAACTAAGCTACAAGGGAAGTCAAATCAGCATTTTTCCCACTTGAAAACTTTTCTTTTTTTCTTGCTTTTTCTTTCTCTTGAGTTTTTATACATATATTCTTTTGGTGCTCTTTTTATAATATTAATTTTTTGATGGCTGTATTCAACTCTCAAAATTTTATTTTTATTATTATTTTTTTAAAGTTTTATTTTTACTTTATTTTACTTTACAATATTGTATTGGTTTTGCCATACATTGACATGAATCCACCACGGGTGTACATGAGTTCCCAAACATGAATCCCCCTCCCACCTCCCACTCCATATCATCTCTCTGGATCATCCCCGTGCACCAGCCCCAAGCATCCTGTATCCTGCATCAAACATAGACTGGTGATTCGTTTCTTACATGATATTATACATGTTTCAATGCCATTCTCCCAAAATATATATATATAATTTTAAAGGTTACTTTCCATTTTCTGTTATTACAAAATATTGACTTTCATGTTGTACAGTATGTCCTTGAGTCTCTTTTAGTCAACAATGAAAGCTTTAAATATTAAGGTGGTCATATTTGATTACAATTTATTGTTCACTTTATTTGTAGACCCAGAGTAACATAAAGTTAATTAAAGGTGGAAATTATGATTTTTCACCTCTTAACCTTGGGCCCTTGCACTGTGGTATTGGTGAATAATCCTTCATAAGGCTTCTCAGATGAATGTAAAGACTGTAGACTTCAGCAAAAGGTGATTTCTTCTTCTGTTTTATTACTACTTTATCATCCCAAACAAATTATCTGATATCAGTACGAGTGACATTTTCTGATTCTCTTTATGAGAGAAGTTTAATGTGATTGATTACAATGGCATAATAAGACCAACTCTTTTAGGATTCAATTTTCTAGTATACAATGTTTTAGAATGTGACTGATTTTTAACCAAAAATTTAGAATATAGTTCATCTATTCATTTATCTTTTGCCTAAAATGTCCCCATTTTGAGAGCCTTATCTTTGCACAGAGGACAGAAATATTCCACCACCCATAAAATATATAATCACTGGAAGTTAATCATGCTTGCATATTGGTAATATAATGTTCGCACTTTGTTAAATATAATCCACTAAATAATAGATAGTATGTTCATCTTGTTCTCAGGCATTCTCCACACTTCATAAAATAAGGTTATTTTATGAATCTAGTGTTCACTATACAAAAATACCATAAATATTTTAATATTATTTGACCTTCAACTGTCAAAATCAAGTTAAAATGTTCCAATTATCCTGCAATATAGGCAACTCCTATGTAATATATGGGGGAAATAAGATCATTTGAGTACAAAATATTTTTGGTCTGAGCAATAGGAAGAATGGAGACTTAGCAGACTATGGGTTTAGCTGATGTGATAGGCTTGATCAGGCATTTGGTTTGGGGTATGTTAAGGCTCAGCTGCCAATAAAACACACAAGAGGAGATCTTGTATTGGTAATTGAATGTAAGAGTTGCAGAAGTCAAGATCGATGACAAAAATTTATGTTATTATTGTTCATCTGCTTAAGATAAACATTACTAAGGTTCATCAATGTTTTCTGTTCTCCTCCTATTCCAATACATGGGATAAAAACACCCACACTGAGTTCAGCTTTGGATATGTCCACATGACTTTCATTAGCAAAAAATAAAAAAAAAAAGTGAATACAAATTATGTGTGTAACTTTTGGTTAGAAGCATTCAAGTGTCAGGAAATGATTCTCCAAGTCATCGTCCCACGTTTAAGCATACTTAGAATTTCATTCTGAAGTAGTGGCTCCTTATGATGGTGAACTTCTGTCTACCTAAATTTTTGAGTATCTATCATAAGCAGAGTTGATTTATAATCACCCATTGCATGTGTTAGACGAGAAAGAAAGAGTTTGTTGTATTGGGCCCTTTGAACTTGGACTTAATACAACTGATAAAATAATACAAATGATATTTAAAGCTGTAGATTTAAATTTAATGAGATCACTAGGGATTAAGTGAAATTAAAAATAGATGAGGTTCAAGTAGTGAATTCTAAGACACTCCAATGTTAGGAACACAACAATAAAGATAAATTGAGGTGGTGCCAACTAGCAACTAGTTGAGCAAAATGTACCTACAAAATTAATATATAATGATACAGATGATGGAGCTTATAATTTTCCTTTGCCTATTGTGTTTTCATAAAAGTTAGTGATTCTCTACAAAATCTTAAAATTTTTATTGAAAGCTTAATCTTTCATAACTGCTCCTGACAAAAATATAAAGAGAAATCACTGAGTTTAACAAAATTCATTGCCAAAAATAGGCAATCTTTTGTTTGCCAAATGTAAATGGATTCATAATATGAATTTTCAATGTCTGACTTTATTATTATTCCTAGAAAGTTGATGTTGAAGATGCAATTGATGAAAGATAAGACAGTAAAGCAGTATGAAAATAGTCAGCATAACTTATAAGTTATGAATACTGGAGCCAGCATACTAGGGTTTATATTCTAGTTTTGCCTTTCTCAGCTATGTAACTTGGGCATATCCTTAATCTCTGTGTCTTATTCTCTTTATGTAAAACAGAGGTAAACAATAGTATCAATCCTGTAGGGTTGCCTGAGGATAAAATAATTGATACAGATAAAGTATTTGGGAAAAAAAAAATTACTCAGTATGTGTAGATTAGTTTTAGCTGTTACTCTTACATCTTGGAGATTTTCCTGATGGTTCAGATGGTAAAGAATCTGCCTGCAATGCAGGAGACCTGGGTTTCATACCTGGGTCAGGAAGATCCTCTGGGAAAGAGAATGGCAACCCACTCCACTATTCTTGCCTGCAGAATTCCATGGACAGAGGAGTCTGATGGGCTATAGTCCATGGTGTTGTAAAGAGTCCAACATGACTGATTGAAAAACACTTTCACTTACGTGTTTAGGAATTAGCACAAATCCGTCTAAAATTCTAACAGCATACATTTTATTTTTGTCTCCATGTCTATATCCATATATATCAATATATAAAATACTTATATACAATATATTATACAGTAAATGCTAATATGTGTTCAGAAAGTATATCTAATTTTCCAATTTGTAATATAATTTTAATAAGTTGCATCAATCTTTATTTACAATAAAAACACTTGCTTTTATTAATTTGCTTATATTTTCCTTAATGAAATGAAGAAATTGAATTGTTTTCTAATTTTTATGTATGTCTAGACTACTTAACATGTTTAAAAAAGCAATGAAAGCACATTATTATTTCAATGTTCTTCCAAATACAGGTAGCTTCTTAAGGTGGGGTATGTTAAAATACTGTTTTAATTGTGTCTATTATTGCAAATAATTTGGACATTTATGAACAGAAGCCATCGATCTTAAAAATTTCAAGTGTCTTGAGATAATATGCAATTGATATTATCAAGATTATTGGCCATGACTAGGCCATGGCAAGCCACTCCAGTACTCTTGCCTGGAAACTCCCATGGACGGAGGAGCCTGGTAGGCTGCAGTCCATGGGGTTGCGAAGAGTCAGACACGACTGAGCGACTTCACTTTCACCTTTCACTTTTATGCATTGGAGAAGGAAATGGCAACCCCTCCAGCGTTCTTGCCTGGAGAATCCCAAGGACGGAGGAGCCTGGTAGGCTGCCTCTATGGGGTCACACAGAGTCAGACACGACTGAAGCGACTTAGCAACAGCAGCAGAGCAAGATATTTTCTAAACTAAATCCTTAACTAGGCAAAAACTTGATTAAACCACTATTTATTTAAAATTGTATAATGTGATTGCTGTTTAGGGGGCTATATAAGCCATGTTGATGGCATAAATAATATCTATTCTGTACAAACTGATAATCTCCAGAAAAATAAATACAACATACAAATTATTATTTCATAAAGAGTCCATATATTCTCAAATGTGATGTTATCATGTTCAAAGTAATTATGTTAATCTAATTACTTTTTCAATTTTCCAATTTTTACTATAACAATATTTGAGTGCTATTTGAGAAAGGTATGATTCTATCATACTCCATGTTTAATATACTCTTGAGACTATATTCTTCACAGTTTCTAGATCATATCTGGGGAGGAAATTAGGGATTAGAAAAACAAATTACCACATACCAATATAATTTTGTATATCAGAGGTTGTTCTGGCAAGTAAAATAGATTCAGGACTCAACCTTCATTCCAGTGCTTCTTAATTTTTTCTATGTATAGCTGTTTCTTTTACCATCCAAATAGGGTATTGTTTACATGGGGATTACTAGAGTTTTGAGTGTTATAAATTACCTAATTCCATATACTAATCCCTCCTAATATATGCAAGAGATAGGCCCAGTGATTTTCAAATGTGAGAAAGAAAAATTTTCCATTGTTAATCACACTTGGCAAATTAAACACATACAGGAAAACAATCTAGTTGTTTTGACAGTGATAAGTTTTCTAAAGGTGACCCAGACTTAGTACCATGAAAGAGAGACTTTAGTCTAAGCAACAATGGCTTTTCAATATACATAAAATCTTACATAGTGCAAGGAGAGGCAAGTAATCCACATATCATGTGCATGACTTTAGAATCATTTCCATTTCCACGTGGCCATAGTGCAAAATGGAGGACAGACAGTAGTCACAGGTGAAACTGGAAGAGACTACCCAGGCACAGGGTAGTCACTGGGCAGTATTTTATGAAGGTCAAAAATAATCTACTGATAATAAAATGCTACCTATTATTTGAAATTAGATTTATTTTATTGCATTTTAAAAAACATATTTAATAAAATAATGTATGGATCATGTATGGTCAAGTATGGATGTGAGAGTTGGACTACAAAGAGGGCTGAGTGCAAAAGAATTGATGCTTTTGAATTGTGGTGTTGATGAAGACTCTTGAGAGTCCCTTGGACTGCAAGGAGATCCAACCAGTCCATCCTAAGGGAAATTGGTCCTGGGTGTTCATTGGAAGGACTGATGTTAATGCTGAAACTCTAGTATTTTGGCCACCTGATGTAAAGAGCTGACTCATTTGAAAAGACCCTGATGCTGGGAAAGATTGAAGGCAAGAGGAGAAGGGGACGACAGGGGATGAGGTGGTTAGATGGCATCACTGACTCAATGGACATGAGTTTGGGTAAACTCTAGGAGTTGCTGATGGACAGGGAGGCCTGGCGTGCTGAGGTTCATGGGGTTGCAAAGAGTCGGACATGACTGAGCGACTGAACTGAACTAAATAAGGGTTTTCTTGTAAAACATAAATAATAAAAAAGATATAGCCCACATATACAATATTAAGTAATTTCTTTCATTTTCCTAATCCACAAAAATTTAAAAATAATATAGATTATTCTTCTTACCTTTATTAATATCCATTCAAATATATACACAATGTTTTCCTTAGGTTTAAATAAATCATGTTATGCTGTGTGTTTATTTGTGTCCATCTGTCTGTGATGTTGCTCTTTAACATGATACTTTGTTAGAAGCTTTTAAAAAGATAGATTATGTAACAGTAATAAGCATTTAGAATATAAGTTTAGTGGTTTGAGGGAGAAAGATTCGCTTTAATAATTCTTGAGGAAGAGAAACTAGTTTGAAAATGCATATGAGAACTTCTGTTTCCCAGTGGCATAGAGCAGCTAAAGCAGTACCATTGCTTAGAGCAAAACAAGTACAGCATTTGCATAAAAGTTAAGCATTTTGAAGCTGTAGAGTTATGGAGGTAATGAGAACTCCAAGGATTAAGACACTGAAGAAAGGAAAACATTCAAGAGTTTATCTGATTCAGCTCCTTTTACTTTCTGCGAATATGACAGTTCAGGTGCTGGTGGAAGGCTAATTCTTTGGGACTATAAAACCCATGCAGAATAGTTGCTAAGAATAAAGAAACTAAAGAGTTTCATATGGATACATGGGACCAGGTTTCCCTTCAATAACAATTGCTAGATTCTTTAGTTGATAAGGCCAGGGAGTAAAAACCTATGCAATTTCTATCTATGAAAGAGTAATTGTATGAGACTCAGCCATCCACATTAAATGACTTGAGAACAGGGTAAAATATATATGCAACCATTGTGTTTAGATATTTGACAATATATAGTGCAGGATTATGATCTCTGAAAAAAGAAAAATCAGTGAGATGAGCCCTACCATAATACTGTTTTTCTACTTGGAGTTAATTTACTGGCCCTAGCAAAGGGAGGAGAACCTGAACAGAATCCAGTAATTTGGGTAAGGTGAAAAGATGTAAATTTGTTTTAAGGGAGAGTATGGCAACTACTGGAGAATGGAATGGCAAACTACTTCAGCATTCTTGCCTTGAGAACCCCATGAACTATAAGAAAAGGCAAAAAGACATGACTGAAAGATGAAACCCTCATGTCAGTAGGTGTTCAATATGCTCCTGGAGAAGAGCAGAGAAATAAATCCAGAAGGAATGAAGAGGCTGAGCCAAAGTGGAAACAACACCCAGTTGTGGATGTGTCTGGCAGTGAAAGTCAAGTGCTGTAAGAACAATATTGCATAGAAACCTGGAGTGTTATGTCTGTGAATAAAGGTAAATTGAAAGTGGCCAAACAGAAGATGGCAAGAGTGAACATCAACATTTTAAGAATCAGTGAACTAAAATGGATGGAAATAGGGAAATTTAATTCAGATGACCATTATATCTACTACTGTGGACAAAAATCCCTTAGAAGAAGTGGAGTAGCCCTCATAGTCATCAAAATGGTCCAAAACGCAGTATTTGGTTGCAATCTCAAAAGCAACAGAATGATCTCAGTTTGTTTCCAAGGCAAACCATTCAATATCACAGTAATCTAAATCATGGCCCCAACTACTAATGATGAAGAAGTTTAAGTTGAAAGGTTCTATGATGACTTACAAGACCTAGAACTAAACACACATACACACACACACACACGATATCCTTTTCATCACAAGGGACTGGAATGTAAAGGCAGGAAGTCAAGAGATACCTGGAGTAACAGGCAGGTTTGGCCTGGGAGTACAAAATGAAGCAGGACAAAGGCTAACAGAGTTTTTCAAAACACATTGGCACTAGTAAACACCCTCTTCCAACAACACTCTACACATGGACATCACTATATGGCCAATATCAAATTAGATTGATTATATTCTTTGTAGCCAAAGATAGAGAAGTGCTATACAGTCATCAAAAACAGGACCATGAGCAGACTGTGGGTCAGATCATTAACCCCTTTTTGGTGAAATTCAGACCTTAAGTTGAATATAGGGGAAACCAGTAGGCCATCCAGGTATGACCTAAATCAAATCTCTTATGATTATATAGTGGAAGTGAGAAATAGATTTAAGGGACTAGATCTGATAGACAGAGTGCCTGATGAACTGTGGATGGAGGTTTGTGACACTGTACAGGAGACAAGGAGTAAGAACATCCCCAAGAAAAAGAAATACAAAAATGTTGTCTGAGTAGGCCTTACGAATAGCTGAGAAAACAAGAGAAGTGAAAGACAAAGGACCAAAGGAAAGATATACCCAGCTGAATGCAGAATTCCAGAGAGTAGCAGGGAGAGATAATAAAGCCTTTTTAAGTGAAAAATGCAAGGAAATAGAGAAAAACAATGGAGTGGGAAAGACTAGAAATCTCTTCAAGATAATGAGAGTTACCAAGGGGATATTTCATGCAAAAATAGGCACAATAAAGAACAAAACCTAACAGAAGCAAAAGATATTAAGAAGACGTGGGAAGAATACACAGAAGTATAAAAAAGATCTTAATGGCCTGGATAACCATAATGGAGTGATCACTCACCTAGAGCCAAACAACACTCATTGGATTACAGAGAAAGCTAGAGAATTTCATAAAAACATCTACTTTTGCTTCATTGACTATGCTAAAGCCTTTGCCTGTGTAGCTCACAACAAAATGTGAAAACTTTTTTTCTTTTTCAGTTTTATTTATTTAGCTATTTTACTTTACAATTTTGTATTGGTTTTGCCATACATTGACATGAATCCGCCATGGGTATGCATGTGTTCCCAATCCAGAATCCCCCACCCACCTCCCTCCCCATGCCATCCCCCTGGGTCATCCCAGTGCACCAGCCCCAAGCACCCTGTCTGATGCATTGAATCTGGACTGGCGATTTGTTTCATATGTGATAACTTACATGTTTCAGTGCCACTCTCCCATATCATCCCACCCTCACCCTCTCCCCCAGAGTCCAAAAGACTGTTCTATACATCTGTGTCTCTTTTGCAGTCTCACATACAGGCTTATCTTACCATCTTTCTAAATTCCATATATATGTGTTAGTATACTGTATTGGTGTTTTTCTTTCTGGCTTACTTCACTCTGTATAACAGGGTCCAGTTTCATCCACCTCATTAGAACTTATTCAAATGTATTCTTTTTAATGGCCGAGTAATATTCCATTGTGTATATGTACCACAGCTTTCTTATCCATTCATCTGCTGAAGGACATCTAGGTTGCTTCTATGTCCTGGCTATTATAAACAGTGCTGTGGTGAACAGTGGGGTACACGTTTCTCTTTCAATTCTGGTTTCCTCAGTGTGTATGCCCAGGGGTGGGTTTGCTGGGTCATATGGCAGTTCTATTTCCAGTTTTTTAAGGAATCTACACACTGTTCTCCATAGTGACTGTACTAGTTTGCATTCCCACTAACAGTGTAAGAGGGTTCCATTTTCTCCACACCCTCTCCAGCATTTATTGCTTGTAGACGTTTGGATCTCAGCCATTCTGACTGGCGTGAAATGGTACCTGATTATGGTTTTGATTTGCATTTCTCTGATAATGAGTGATGTTGAGCATCTGTTCATATGTTTGTTAGCCATCTGTATGTCTTCTTTGGAGAAATGTCTGTTTAGTTCTTTGGCCCACTTTTTGATTAGGTCATTTATTTATCTGGAATTGAGCTGCAGGAGTTGCTTGTATATTTTTGAGATTAATTCTTTGTCCATTGCTTCGTTTGCTATTATTTTCTCCCATTCTGAAGGCCACTGACCTCGGATGCAGGGTAGCTCCTCTCGGGTGCTGCCCCTGACCTTGGACACAGGGTAGCTCCTCTCGCCCCATTTAGTGAGCCGGCTCTCACAGCCACCCACACTTCACTCAATATGCCAGCAAATTTGGAAAATTCAGCAGTGGCCACAGGACTGGAAAAGGTCAGTTTTCATTCCAATTCCAAAGAAAGGAAATGCAAAAGAATGCTCAAACTACCGCACAATTGCACTCGTCTCACATGCTAGTAAAGTAATGCTCAAAATTCTCCAAACCAGGCCTCAGCAATACATGAACTGTGAACTCCCTGACGTTCAAGCTGGTTTTAGAAAAGCAGAGGAACCAGAGATCAAATTGCCAACATCCGCTGGATCATGGAAAAAGCAAGAGAGTTCCAGAAAAACATCTATCTCTGCTTTATTGACTATGCCAATGCCTTTGACTGTGTGGATCACAATAAAGTGTGGAAAATTCTGAAAGAGATGGGAATACCAGACCACCTGACCTCCCTCTTGAGAAATCTGTATGCAGGTCAGGAAGCAACACTTAGAACTGGACATGGAACAACAGACTGGTTCCAAATAGGAAAAGGAGTGCATCAAGTCTGTATATTGTCACCCTGCTTATTTAACTTCTATGCAGAGTACATCATGAGGAATGCTGGACTGGAAGAAACACAGGATGGAATCAAGATTGCTGGGAGAAATATCAATAACCTCATATATGCAGATGACACCACCCTTATGGCAGAAAGTGAAGAGGAGCTAAAAAGCCTCTTGATGGAAGTGAAAGAGGAGAGCAAAAAAGCTGGCTTAAAGCTCAACATTCAGAAAACGAAGATCATGGCATCTGGTCCCATCACTCCATGGGAAATAGATGGGGAAACAGTGGAAACAGTATCAGACTTTATTGTTTTGGGCTCCAGAATCACTGCAGATGGTGATTGCAGCCATGAAATTAAAAGATGCTTACTTCTCGGAAGAAAAGTTATGACCAAGATAGATAGCATATTGAAAAGCAGAGACATTACTTTGCCGACTAAGGTCCGTCTACTCAAGGCTATGGTTTTTCCTGTGGTCATGTATGGATGTGAGAGTTGGACTGTGAAGAAGGCTGAGTGCCAAAGAATTGATGCTTTTGAACTGTGGTGTTGGAGAAGACTCTTGAGAGTCCCTTGGACTGCAAGGAGATCCAACCAGTCCACTCTGAAGGAGATCAACCCTGGGATTTCTTTGGAAGGAATGATGCTAAAGCTGAAATTCTAGTACTTTGGCCACCTCTGAGAAGAGTTGACTCGTTGGAAATGACTCTGATCCTGGGAGGGATTGGGGGCAGGAGAAGAAGGGGACCACTGAGGATGAGATGGCTGGATGGCATCACAGACTCGATGGACGTGAGTCTGAGTGAACTCCGGGAGATGGTGATGAACAGGGAGGCCTGGCGTGTTGCGATTCATGGGGTCGCAAAGAGTCGGACGCAACTGAGCAACTGAACTGAACTGAACTGAACTGATTCTGAAGGTTGTCTTTTCACCTTGCTTGTAGTTTCCTTTGTTGTACAGAAGCTTTTAATTTTAATTAGGTCTTATTTATTTATTTTTGCTTTTATTTCCAATATTCTGGGAGGTGGGTCATAGAGGATCTTGCTAATCAATGAATATAGTAAAGTTGCAGGATATAAAATAAACACACAGAAATCCTTTGCATTCCTATACACTAACAATGAGAAAACAGAAAGAGAAATTAAGGAAACAATTCCATTTACCATTCCAACAAAAAGAATAAAATACTTAGGAATATATCTACCTAATAAAACAAAAGACCTATATATAGAAAACTATAAAACACTGGTGAAAGAAATCAAAGAGGACACAAATAGATGGAGAAATATACTATGTTCATGGATTGGAAGAATCAATATAGTGAAAATGAGTATACTACCCAAAGCAATCTGTAGATTCAATGCAATCCCTATCAAGCTACCAACGGTATTTTTCAAAGAACTAGAACAAATAATTTCACAATTTGTATGGAAATACAAGAAAAACTCAAATAGGCAAAGCAGTCTTGAGAAAGAAGAATGGAACTGGAGGAATCAACCTACCTGACTTCAGTCTCTACTACAAAGCCACAGTCATCAAGACAGTATGGTACTGGCACAAAGACAGACGTATAGACCAATGGAACAAAATAGAAAGCCCAGAGATAAATCTACCCATTTATGGACACCTTATCTTTGACAAAAGGAGGCAAGAATATACAATGGAGAAAAGACAATCTCTTTAACAAGTGTTGCTTGGAAAACTGGTCAACCACTTGTAAAAGAATGAAACTAGAACACTTTCTAACACCATACACAAAAATAAACTCAAAATGGATTAAAGATCTAAACGTAAGACCAGAAACTATAAAACTCCTAGGGGGAAACATAGACAAAACATTCTCTGACGTAAACCACAGCAAGATCCTCTATGACCCACAGCCCAGAATATTGGAAAAGTTTTTAAAGAGAAGAGAATACTAGACCACCATACCTGCCTCCTGTGAAACCTGTATGCAGGTAAAAAAGCCACAGTTAGAACTAGACTTGGAACAACAGACAGGTTCAAAATTGGGAAAGGAGTCCCTCAAGGCTGTATATTGTCACCCTGCTTATTTAACTAATATTCAGAGTACACCATGGGAAGTGCTGGACTGAATAAAGCACAAGCTGGAATCAAGATGAAAGTGGAAAGTGAAAAATCTGGCTTAAAACTCAACATTCAAAATACAAAGACCATGGCATCTGGTCCTATCACTTCATGGCAAATAGATGGGGAAACAAAGGAAACAATGAAAACAATGAGAGACTTTATTTTCTTGGGCTCCAAAATCACTGTGGACAGTGACTGCAGCCATGAAATTAAAGGATTCTTGCTACTTGGAAGAAAAGCAATGATAAACCGAGACAGTGTATTAGAAACAGGCACATTCTTTTCCAACAAACGTCCATGTTGTCAAAGTTATGATTTTTTTCCAGTAATCTTGTATGGATGAGAGAGTTGTACAATAAACTCTGAGTGCAAAAGAATTGAAGTTTTTGAACTGTGGAGATTTGAGAGTACCTTGGACAGCAAGGAGATAAAACCAGTCAATCCTAAAGGAAATCAACCCTGAATATTCGTTGGAAGGACTGATGCTGAAGCTGAAACTTCAATACTTTGGACCCCAGATGGGAAGAGCTGACTCATTAGAAAAGCCCCTGATACTGGTAAAGATTGAAGGCAGGAGACAGAAATGACAGAGGAGGAGATGGTTGGATGGCATCTCCGAATCAATGGACATGAGCATGAACAAATTCTGGGAGATGGTGAGGGACAGGGAGGCCTAGCATGCTGCAATCCATGGGGTTGTAAAGAGTTGGATACAACTGAGCAACTGAACAACAACATGGGAACTAGAATTTGCTAAGAAGAGTCTGGAGAAGAGGAGTCTCTGCAGGAAAAGAGCTTCATAATTCTACCTAAGAGACACATAATGTTTGGCTAAATATCAAACTCAAAATGCACTAGATTGAACTTCAGGAAGCTAGGCAAAGAAAGACTACCATAGAAATGACAATTAATGGGAAATTGTAAGCTGGAAAATTTGCTGAACTCCCTCAAATCTGTGAATCATTCAAACTTGCTACTCAGAGTAGAGAAAGATATTTAATACATGGACATTTTATTAGATATTTTTAATGGTTTCCATCATGATAAAGGGGCTACACTATCGTTAAGATAAGGACCACTCTAAATCTAGTATCTTAAAAAAGTTTAAGCCTCAAAAAAATCCTGCTGATTTAAAATAAGATATCAGTGAATGCATGTTATATTGATAAAATAAAAGCATTTGTTATAATTATTAGAATATATTAACATTTATTGATTGATGTCCCTAGGACGTGGTTCTGGAGTAACAGAACAAAACACTCCAATGATGGCTGGTTGTTTAGTCTCTAAGTCGTGTCTGACTCCTGTGATCCCATGGACTGTAGCCAGGCTCTTCTGTCCATGGGATTCTCCAGGCAAGAATACTGGAGTGTGTTGTCATTTCCTTCTCCAGAGGATCTTCATGACCCAGGATCAAACCCAGGTCTCCTGCGTTGCAGACAGATTCTTTACTGACTGAACTATGAGGGAAGCAACACCCTAATAATTGTTTTTAAATTAAGATGATCCCCTAATAACTTGTTCTTTCTCTTTCTCTATGTTTCATCCATGTTTGCCCACTTTCCATTTCTTTTTCTCTCCTTTTAATCTAATACGGATGTGAGAGTTGGACTATAAAGAAAGCTGAGCATCTAAGAATTGATGCTTTTGAACTAGGACATTGGAGAAGACTCTTGAGAGTCCCTTGGACTGGATGGAGATCCAATCAATCCATCCTAAAGGAAATCAGTCCTGGGTGTTCATTGGAAGGACTGATGTTGAAGCTGAAACTCCAATACTTTGGCCACCTGATGCAAAGAGCTGACTCATTGGAAAAGACCCTGATGCTGGGAAAGATTGAGGGCAGGAGAAGAAGGGGCTGACAGAGGATGAGATGGTTGGATGGCATCACTGACTCAATGGACATGAGTTTGGGTAAACTCTGGGAGTTAGTGATGGACAGGGAAGCTCATAGGGTCACAAAGAGTCAGACATGACTGAGCGACTGAACTGAACTGAACTGAATCTAAGTAAACCAAGCCTCATTTAAGACCAAAAATCCTTTCCTTTAAACATTTTCACCATAGTTACATCTTTGTACTGTTTCATAAGCTGCTCTGTTATTTTCAGAATCATAAATATCAAGTATAGCATGGATAGCAACAGCTGGTGATCTTAACTGTTATTGTCTCTATTACTACGATCATGAGTCCTCTGACCCTATTTTTCTCATCTCTAATCATGCAGAACTTTTGATGAATAATAATTAACAGATTGACGAATATATGAAAAGAGGTTAATGTTAGGGTGTTATTAGGCAGTGTTTACTTCCACATTGGTTAATTTTCTCTTGAAATTCAGAGAGCATAATAAATGTAACCGAAATTATAGCTTTTATCTTTTGAATCTAGTGTGACAAATTTGTTTTTTGAAAGGTTAGAAAAACTGCGTTGGTATGATTTGATATTTTAAATGGTCAAAAATATTATCTTTTTAGTCATTTTTCGTAGTAGCAAAGAAATGGTGGTTACTTAAAATTTGAAAATCATAGATTTTTTTAGAAAAAATAAAGTATTGAGGATTCATTTTAAAAGTATACATAAAATATACTAAAATTTTCTCATCTATCTCCTTATAAGTAGAATTTAAAGTTGTGCTAGTTATGAATCAAGATACTCTTGAAACTAATACAATATTGTAAATCAACTCTGCTTCAATAAAAATAAAAGAATCTATAAGTAATAAAGTAACATAACTACACAATTTTTTGGGGGGCAGGGGCGTTAGGAATTCTAACAGTGACCTAATCAATTACTCACCCTATTTTTGTTTGCTTGGATGTTACCTATAGTGAAATTCCATTCAGTTTATGATCTTCTTTCAAGGAAATCATATTTTATTTGGGCTGTTAAGTACATTTTTACAATAAACTTAATTGTATATTTAAGAAAATATACAGTCATTGAAGAAAAGAACACTGGTATTCTGGAAGTCAAATATTGCATAAATAAACACCAAACAGAAAATATATTACCTCAAATCCTCTCAAATCCTCAAGTATTTGTTGCCTTATAATGAGCAAGTTAAATGGGTGTAATATTCTTTTTTATCATTATAAAAATTAAAAGTAATCTAAGTGTGTGTGTGTTAGTTACTTAGTTGTATCCGACTCTCTGCAGCCTCATAGACTGTAGCCCATGAGGCCCCTCTATCCACGGGATTCTCCAGGCAAGAATACTGGAGTGGGTTGCCATTTCCTTCTCTAGTCTAAGTAAGGGACCTAATTTATTGTGGATACTTTAGAAGTGTGAATTACATTTTTAGTTGTCATTAGCTGGAAATAATTATTTTATAGTTATAATTTAATAAAATATGATGTCTATAAATGCTATTTCAAAAATATATAAATAGATATAAAGCATGTGAATGTGAACAAATATAAAGATTAATAATGACATAGCAAGAAACATAAATGCAGAAATATATTTCCTGTTGAAAATAGAAGCCACATGCTTTGGTCTTCTGTGAAACAGTGCTTTTTTAAAAACAAATTCCATCTGTCTTCAAAAATCAATTTAGCACAAAACAGAAAAGAAGGAAAAAATGAGTATTTTGTTTAGGTGATAAGAAAGTAATACATACAATCTACCATAATAATTTTTTTAACCACAATAATTTATCTGTCATATACTTTCTCATACTTACAACTACTT
This sequence comes from Capra hircus, assembly GCF_001704415.2. Lineage (NCBI taxonomy): Eukaryota > Metazoa > Chordata > Mammalia > Artiodactyla > Bovidae > Capra > Capra hircus. The sequence goes on from NC_030814.1 coordinate 24,950,200, forward strand.
CTAGAACTCTTTCCAAAACAGTCTCAGAATCCATTCTATAAGAGTTCTAGCTTTAATACTACTTTTAGCTCTCAGATTAACTTTCTTCCTAGTACCCAGATATCAGAAAAGTATAAATAACTGGCTAAGTAACAGAACAACCTTTCATGAGTGACTAGGGAGGGGGAAAAATGTGGGTCAAGTCAGTAGTGTCTGTGGACGGAAGGAGAATGAGAAGGGCTGGTAAAAATCATTAAAATATCTATATATATTTAAGATTGTTTATTGGAAAACTCAGATGTTTTCAGGGAAAACATACAATCGTAAGTGTTTAAATACATTGTTTTAAGGCCGCTGCAGCTATAGAAAATTGTTCTGTTATGTGGAAGTATCTGCCACATTTCCAGCTTCAAATTCCCCACAGTGTAGAATTATCTTATTATTGTGTCAATATTGATATTTCTTTCATTGCATAATTTATACCTTCTTTTCAAATAAATAGAAGAGAAGGATAAAGGGAAAACAGAAGAACAAACACCTCCTTTCCCACCAAAATGTTTTCATTCCTTTCCAGCTGTGTTGTTATTTATTCCATTCTGCCTTTCAAGATGACTTGTTCCTGGCATTCTAAGTTAAAAATAAGTGGTCATTTACACTCTAATTATATCATAGATTGAACCTTTTTTTCTATAGTATTTTAGGATCAGAAATCATTTCACCCTAAGCTATTACTTTTACCTGTATTTTCTTGGAAAGTGTTCAAAGATTTGCATTTCCTTAGTATGAAGGGAATTTTACAGTTGGACTTTAATTGAAAAACCTATTTAAAAATAAAATTTAAGAACAAGAATAAGAATTTAAACTTTAGAATAAGAATTTCTCTGAAGATTATTCCTAGAGTATACCATTTGAATGTTTACTGAAACAGATATGATATTTGATTGTACCTTGACTTTTAGATTTTACTAAAAGATTCTAACACCCCTTCCCCCAACCTCAGCCAACTACCTCTCAGGAGATCTTATTTGGACCTTCACTGGCTGTGTTGATAGTAATACTTCCTAAGACCCACCTTGATTTCACACACCAGAATTTCTGGGTCTCGGTGAGTGACCACAACATAAAAGCCTTCCATTTATGCATATTAGTTTAAAATGAGTTTTCTCATACTTGGGCCTGGTAAGAATTTTTCTGTCACTAAATTATGAGCTATAGTTCTTGCTTATGTGAAATAACAATGACATGAAACCACCACAAAGTATATAAGAAAAAAAAAAGTAAGATAAACTGTTCAATTAAAACTTTTTTAATATTATATATGTGTGTGTATATATATATATATATATATACACATATATATATATATATGTATGTATATATATACCAGAGAAGGCAATGGCACCCCACTTCAGTACTCTTGCCTGGAAACCCCCATGGACGGAGAAGCCTGGTAGGCTGCAGTCCATGAGGTTGCTAAGAGTCCGACACGACTTCACTTTCACTTTTTCATTTTCATGCATTGGAGAAGGAAATGACAACCCACTCCAGCGTTCTTGCCTGGAGAATCCCAAGGACGGAGGAGCCTGATAGACTGCTGTCTATGGGGTCGCACAGAGTCGGACACGACTGAAGCTACTTAGCAGCAGCAGCAGCAGCAGCAGCAGCAGCATATATATATATATACACACACACATAGATATTATCTTTAAAAATATAATCCAGTATATAAAAGTTAAGTCTGTATGGAAAATTATTATGAATGTGTACTTTCTTACTCTTCTCTGCTTCTCACAGAACATAGACAATTTGTTTTCCCAGAAAATTGAAACAGAATAGCAAAACCCAGACCTTTGTGTTTTAACTGTAAAAACATTTTATGACAAAGTTAGCCACTGTAGTATTCTGAGAACTTTCTACTAAATAACATTATTGCCTAAAAGACACATGATGGTGGTTAATCCATATCACTCTGATGGTGATGAATATTTATATTGCCAAATGGTTAGGCAACATATTTATTTGGCTTCAGGCTCAGTAGAATAATAAATCAAATATATTGGATGCTTTGAATTTCATTTTTGTACCAATTACTAATATAAAGTTGTACAATCTCAAAATTTTGACTAGAAAAAATGTCAAGTCAATAAATTATGAACTGCCCCAGCTGGGTATATTCATTTGTTAGATGATGACATAATATAAACTAATTCTAAGCTTCTTTCCAAGTTCAGTGATTATAATTTGAGATAGTTTTATATTTAATGAAATTTGTATTTAGTCCCATCAAACAACTGTCATCTCTTTTATTCTTTAGAAAGTCACTAAATATCTATTTCAACTTCATGGCCACATTATTTGAATATGAAATGGTAGAGATAGTCCCTAAAAAATTAGATTAACTTCTCCATACACACGCACGTGCATATGCACACACTTGCACCATATTTTTATTATTTATTGTTATTTTGGAAATTTGGGCCCAAGAAATAATATGAAATAGAATTATCATATAAAGCATCATATTAGTATTTTCTCACACACAGTGATTCTATGGTGAGATGAAAATTGAAAAAAATTGACATGTAATTAAAAGTTTTTTGTATTAGAATAATTGTAAACAGTATTGATACAACAAAAGATACTAGGTAGATTAATGGAATAATTATATGATTGAAATGGTTCAAATATTGCAGTGATTATATTATTTGCTAAGCAAGAAAAGAAATAGAAACAAACAAAAAAATGCAATTATCAAAGATTCCTTTTTTTTTTTTTTTTTTTTTACTCCCCTCCCATCTCCCTCCCCACAACATCTCTCTGGGTCATCCCCATGCACCAGCCCCAAGCAAGCTGCACCCTACGTCAGACATGGACTGGCGATTCAATTCTTACATGACAGTATACATGTTAGAATTCGCATTCTCCCAAATCATCCCACCCTCTCCCTCTCCCTCTGAGTCCAAAAGTCCGTTATACACATCTGTGTCTTTTTTGCTGTCTTGCATACAGGGTCGTCATTGCCATCTTTCTAAATTCCATATATATGTGATAGTATACTGTATTGGTGTTTTTCTTTCTGGCTTACTTCACTCTGTATAATCAGCTCCAGTTTCATCCATCTCATCAGAACTGATTCAAATGAATTCTTTTTAACAGCTGAGTAATACTCCATTGTGTATATGTACCACAGCTTTCTTATCCATTCATCTGCTGATGGACATCTAGGTTGTTTCCATGTCCTGGCTATTATAAACAGTGCTGCGATGAACATTGGGGTACATGTGTCTCTTTCAATTCTGGTTTCCTCGGTGTGTATGCCCAGCAGTGGGATTGCTGGGTCATAAGGGAGTTCTATTTGCAAATTTTTAAGGAATCTCCACACTGTTCTCCATAGTGGCTGTACTAGTTTGCATTCCCACCAACAGTGTAGGAGGGTTCCCTTTTCTCCACACCCTCTCCAGCATTTATTGCTTGCAGATTTTTGGATCGCAGCCATTCTGACTGGTGTGAAGTGGTACCTCATTGTGGTTTTGATTTGCATTTCTCTAATAATGAGTGATGTTGAGCATCTTTTCATGTGTTTGTTAGCCTTCCGTATGTCTTCTTTGGAGAAATGTCTATTTAGTTCTTTGGCCCATTTTTTGATTGGGTCGTTTATTTTTCTGGAATTGAGCTGCATAAGTTGCTTGATATATTTTTGAGATTAGTTGTTTGTCAGTTGCTTCATTTGCTATTATTTTCTCCCATTCAGAAGGCTGTCTTTTCACCTTGCTTATATTTTCCTTTGTTGTGCAGAGCTTTTAATTTTAATTAGATGCCATTTGTTTATTTTTGCTTTTATTTCCAGAATTCTTAGAGGTGGATCATAGAGGATCCTGCTGTGATTTATGTCTGGAGAGTGTTTTGCCTATGTTCTCCTCTAGGAGTTTTATAGTTTCTGATCTTACATTTAGATCTTTAATCCATTTTGAATTTATTTTTGTGTACGGTGTTAGAAAGTGATCTAGTTTCATTCTTTTACAAGTGGTTGACCAGTTTTCCCAGCACCACTTGTTAAAGAGATTGTCTTTACTCCATTGTATATTCTTGCCTCCTTTGTCAAAGATAAGGTGTCCATATGTGTGTGGATTTATCCCTGGGCTTTCTATTTTGTTCCATTGATCTACATGTCTGTCTTTGTGCCAGTACCATACTGTCTTTATGACTGTGGCTTTGTAGTAGAGCCTGAAGTCAGGCAAGTTGATTCCTCCAGTTCCATTCTTCTTTCTCAAGATTGCTTTGGCTATTCGAGGTTTTTTGTATTTCCATACAAATCTTGAAATTATTTGTTCTAGTTCTGTGAGAAATGTGGCTGGTAGCTTGACAGGGATTGCATTGAATTTGTAAATTGCTTTGGGTAGTATACTCATTTTCACTATATTGATTCTTCCGATCCATGAACATGGTATATTTCTCCATCTATTAGTGTCCTCTTTGATTTCTTTCATCAGTGTTTTATAGTTTTCTATATATAGGTCTTTAGTTTCTTTAGGTAGATATATTCCTAAGTATTTTATTCTTTTTGTTGCAATGGTGATTTTTTTCTTTATATGACCAGTAAAGTCAGATTTTGTATCTTGTTATCCAAGAAGTACAAAGGATTTGTAACTATATATATATATGCCTACTCTTTGGTTACTTTATTGAAAGGAGAGAGTAAATGACTTACAAACCTGTGCATTAAAACAAAGAAAAATAACTTGAAAATAAGTGTGTGTGTCTGTATATATTTGTGTGTGTTCTTAGTCGCTCAATCATGTCTGGCTCTCTGTGGCCCCATGGACTGCAGTTTGCCAGACAGCTCTGTCCGTGGAATTTTCCAGGCAAGAATATTGGAGTGGGTTGCCTTTTTCCACTCCATGGGATCTTCAGGACCCAGGTTTCAAGCTTGTGTCTTTTGTGTCTCCTCCATTTCAGGCAGATTCCTTACCACTATCGCCACCTGGGAAGCCCCCAAAATATGTGAAGGCATTTCAGGAGTCATCATCATCATAGCTTTTGTTAAAGAACTGCCACCTATCCATAACCAAAATACCACTTTTGTGAGGATATATGATAGTCATACAGTGAATTATTTCACCTACTGAATGGCTTTGTCCTTATTTTTCCAGTCATGCTATTCTATTCATCAAATACATATTCTAGATCTTCAGTTTTGAGGTATGTAATTACTGTAATATTCAGCATATTTATTGGTTCTAGACAGTACATATTGAGATTCAAATTTTCCAATTATCTTATCAAAAGTTGATAATAAACTGTTCTCAAACTACATGTTAATAAACAAACTACTTTCATCAACTTATAAAGCCAATACCAAATAGCTGTTAAATAATGCATCATTTTTCTATAACATCTTCTTTTATATAAACTGAATCTTCTCTCTCTACTGTCCCACAAAGATGAACATCCTCTAAACCAACAGATTGTTTGTTATTTCAAGATCCTCATAAAGATGCATAGCAATTTCTGTCAAAATAACTTTCTGCAAAATATTAATCATTGTAATAGCAACATATTAATTGATGATTGTATGCAAGCAAGGGCTTCTTTGGTGGCCCAGCAGTAAGGAATCTGCCTGCCAATTCAAGAGGTGCATTTTGATCCCTGGGTAGAGAAAATCCCATGGAGAAGGAAGTGACCCACTTCAGTATTCTTGCTTGGGAAATCCAACAGACAGAGGAGCTTGAGGGTTACAGTCCATGGTGTCACAAAAGTCAGACACAACTTAGAGACTAATCCACCACTACCACCTTGCAAGCAAGGGCTGGGTACTTTGTAAGGTAGGTACTCACCTTTTGTGTGAATAAATGTAGTTATTTTTCAATCAATAGAGTTGGTTAAGCAGTGGACCAGGAATTTGAATACAGCTTAGTTTAACTTTGCTATGCTGTAGCATATATTTCTTCAAGTACTTCTTCAGGAAAGTAACATGTGTCATCTAAGACTTGCTCAAATCAGTGGATGTAAACCATTGTGGTGATTTTCAAATATATCTGCTTACATTTTACTTGAAGTCTTCCCTGGTGGCTCAAACGGTAAAGCATCTGCCTGCAGTATGGGAGACCCAGGTTTGATCTCTGGGTTGGGAAGATCCCTTGGAGAACGAAATGGCAACCCACTCTAGTACTCTTGCCTGGAAAATTCCATGGACTGAGAGGCTCCTCAGAGCCTGGTAGGCTACAGTCCATGGGGTCGCAAAGAGTCGGACATGACTGAGTGACTTCACTTTACATTTTACTTTGTCTTGTTATTCTTTCACTCAACTTTCCTTTCTTAAGGAATCTTCTCTCAAAATTCTGTCCTCATTGCATCTTCTTAACTAGCATTTTAGTATAATGCTGTAGGAATCTCAATAAACAGTGTTCATTACTCATACTGATATCTGTAATGTTTTCACTAAGGCTCATAACTAAGATGTTTATGGTACTATTGCAAGTCATGTATGACTACTAAACTTGAGGGGTCCTTAAGTATTAATACTCATGTGAAATGCTGGGCTGGATGAATCACAAGCTGGAATCATTTGCCGGAAAAAAATAACAACCTCAGATATGCAGGTGATACCACTTTAATGTCAGAAATTGACGAGGAACTAAAGAGCTTCTTAATGAGGGTAAAGGAGGAGATTAAAATGTTGGCTTAACACTCAACATTCAGACAACTAATATCCTGGCTTCTAGTATCATCACTTCATGGCAAATAGATGGGGAAACAGCGGAAACAGTGAGAGACTAATTTGGGGGCTCCAAAATCCCTGCAGATGGTGACTGCAGCCATGAAATTAAAAGACGCTTGCTCCTTGGGAAAAAAGCTATGACAAACCTAGACAGCATATTGAAAAGCAGAGACATTACTTTGCCGACAAAAGTCTGTCTAGTCAAAGCCATGGTTTTTCCAGTGGTCATGTGTGGATGTGAGATTTGGATCATAAAGAAGGCTGAGCACTGAAGAATTATGCTTTTGAACTGTGGTGTTGGAGAAGACTTCTGAGAGTCCCTTGGACTGCAAGATCAAGCCAGTCAAACCTAAAGGAAATTAACCCTGTATATTCATTAGAAGGACTGATGCTGAACTTGAAGCTCCAATATTTTGGCCACCCGGTGTGAAGAGTTGACTCATTGGAAAAGACCCTGATGGTGGGAACAATTGCAGGCCAAGAAGGGGACAGCAGAGGATGAGATGGTTAAATAGCATCACTGACTCAATTGATGTGAATTTGAGAAACTTCAGGAGATAGTGAAGGACAGAGAAGAATGTCATGCTGCAGTCCATGGAGTCACAAAGAATCAGACACAATTTGGTGACTGCCTAAGAACAAAGTATTGATACCTCATACCAGCGACAGAATTTGAAGCTAATGTTATGGACTGAGATGAATTGGAGAACAAATGCCTTTCATGTTTAAGACTGTTAAAATCACAATGTATTTTAAGCGTTTCACGTTGAAGGCAGATTATTTACCAACTGAAACACAAGGGAAGCCCTTGGAAATATATAGCATGTACAAAAGTGGGAACTAAATATGTGAATTTTTAAATTGCATTATGATCGATGTAACCAGTCTAATGATCTAAATTGTTAGTGCATTTTATTTAAATGAATTGAAAATGTTTAATTTTACTTGGATTCATTTAAAGCTATATGTAATACTAACAATTGTTATCTTTTTTGAAAATAATTATTATAATTTTGTTTATTTATTTGCTGACCATAGTTGATTTTTGTTGCTGCATGGGCTTTTCTCTAGTTGTGGCACGTGGGTGCTACTCTCTAGCTGAGGTCGTGGGCTTCTCAATGTAATGACTTCTCTTGTGGGAGCACAGGCTCTAGAGCAATCAGGCTTCAGTAGTTATGGCATGTGGGCTCAGTAGTTGCAGCTCTTGGAGCTCTAGAGTGCAGACTCTAGAGCATGGGTTTAGTTGCTCTGTGCTGTATGGGATTTTTCTGGATCAGGGTTCAAACCTGTGTCTCCTGCATTGACAGGCAGATTCTTTACCACTGAGTCCCCAGGGAAGCCCATATTTTGTAAGCACCAAAATAAGGTGGAGATGATTGAGTTTTAGCTAATCAGAAGTATATTACTGATAGTATTCAGCATGTTGTTTTGCCTCACCAAGAGTCTCAGAACCCATTTTATTACAGGTACAAAAATTAAATACAATGGCTTAAGCAAAAATATAGTCTATTGGTTCACATAAAAAAGTCAATCAGTAATCATGACTTCAGACATGATATGGTACAGGGCCAAATCAATGTCATCATTTGCATTGCTTGGCTTTCTTTCCATAATGCTGCTTCTACTGTTAAGCTCTGAGTGGTGATCCCAGAAACTTCCAGCTAAGCAATGAGAGAAAAAGTAACATTAGGATTTAGTTCTCTTTTCTTCATTGACCTGTCTTGAGTCATCTGCTTCTCACTGTACTATCTCTGTGACAGACAATGATAGAGTAGGTTAATTGGCTTAGCAAACTTGCTACATCTCTGGGGTTTTGGATGGAGCCAAGTTTTTGACTTTGTGGATCAAAATAAACTGTGGAAAATTCTGAAAGAGATGGGAATACCAGACCACCTAACCTGCCTCTTGAGAAATCTGTATGCAGGCCAGGAAGCAACAGTTAGAACTGGACATGGAACAACAGATTGGTTCCAAATAGGAAAAGGAGTACATCAAGGCTGTATATTGTCACTCTGCTTATTTAACTTCTATGCAGAGTACATCATGAGAAACACTGGTCTGGAAGAAGCACAAGCTGGAATGAAGATTGCTGGGAGAAATATCAATAACCTCATATATGCAGATGACACCACCCTTATGGCAGAAAGAGAAGAGGAGCTAAAAAGCCTCTTGATGAAAGTGAAAGAGGAGAGGGAAAAGTTGGCCTAAAGCTCAACATTCAGAAAAGGAAGATCGTGGCATCTGGTCCCATCACTCCGTGGGAAATAGACGGAGAAACAGTGGAAACAGTGTCAGACTTTATTTTCTTGGGCTCCAGAATCACTGCAGATGGTGACTGCAGCCATGAAATTAAAAGACGCTTACTCCTTGGAAGAAAAGTTAATACCAACCTAGATAGCATATTCAAAAGCAGAGACATTACTTTGCCAACTAAGGTCCGTCTTGTCAAGGCTATGGTTTTTCCAGTGGTCATGTATGGATGTGAGAGTTGGACTGTGAAGAAGGCTGAGCGTTGAAGAATTGATGCTTTAGAACTGTGGTGTTGGAGAAGACTCTTGAGAGTCCCTTGGACTGCAAGGAGATCCAACCAGTCCATTCTGAAGGAGATCAACCCTGGGATTTCTTTGGAGGGAATGATGCTAAAGCTGAAATTCCAGTACTTTGGCCACCTCATGAGAAGAGTTGACTCATTGGAAAAGACTCTGATGCTGGGAGGGACTGGGGGCAGGAGGAGAAGGGGACGACAGAGTATGAAATGGCTGGATCACTGACTCGATGCACACGAGTCTGAGTGAACTCCGGGACTTGGTGATGGACATGGAGGTCTGGCGTGTTGCGATTCATGGGGTTGCAAAGAGTTGGACACGACTAAGTGACTGAACTGAACTGAACTGAAGTTTCTAGAAAATGCATGGAATATTGAGTATGATTGCCATTAGGAAAGGAAACTAATTTCACAATAAAAAACAAATTAAACAAGATGAAAACACAAACTCACCAAACAAACCAAACAAAAACCTTTGAATGTCTATGATAGGTCTTACTGAGACCTTTAAGGGGCTTCCCTGGTGGCTCAGCTGGTAAAAACTCCACCTGCAATGCAGGAGACCTGGATTCCATCCTGGGTTGGGAAGATCCCTTGGAAGAGAGAATGACAATCCACTCCAGTATTCTTGCCTGGAGACTCCCCATGGACAGAGGAGCCTGGTGGGCTACAGTCTTTGGGGATGCAAAGAGTTGGACATCACTGAGCAACTAAGCATGCACACAAGACCTATGAGAACTATATTCTAACTTTCCTCCTCCTCTCTTTTTGTAGCAATTGTGTTTAGATTTTTCATATTCACCTATATGACTTGTAATATTTTTCCATAATTCTGTGATATATCTTTTCTATTTTCTTAGTATAAAATTTTGATTATTAATGTAAGTAAAAATATCAATAAGAATAAATAATTTGTTTTCCTCAGATGATTAGGATCACTTCCATTTATTTTTTGGTATTGCATAAAAAGAATCATTATACCAATGATGAAATGCCAGACAAGAAGTTACACATAAAAGGGAATTTTTATAAAATTAAGAAAATGTGCAATAAAACAAATCTGCTCCTTTTTAAAAGGTAAAATAAGAAACAAAAATAATTTTGATTGAGATACTTCTTTTTGTACAATTTTGTTTGGTTCTTGGGCAACAAGAAGAAGTTGCAAACTCAGAGATGAAACATTCTTCTCAAAATTTGTCTCATGAATCAGCATCTTTAGGACAGACCTGTTTCTGTACAGCCTCACTCCCAACAGCTTTGAATGACAGCACAACTGAATGCTCAGCACTGATAACATTTAGCTGTCTGTCCTCATATCATTGCATGATTCTAGTGTCCAAATATCTTTTATTTAGCTTGATTTGTCTTTGCTTATAGTTGCTTTGCAAAGATTTCTGCTATTTTTGTACTACTGATTTCACTCCCTTTTGCTTTCTCTTTATATTCCTGGGAATAATCCCTCTAATATTTCCCCAGGCATTTACAATTTTGAATATATATCTTTGCTTAAAAAAATAGCTTTTTAATATAAAAGCATTTAATGAAACAAAAAAGGAGTAGAGAATGACTATTTGACTAATGACAGTGAATATGTCTTACTGGAATCTTAAAGAGATTTTTACTTGCCATTTTAATGTAGTCCATGGAAAAATAAAGTTTCCTCTAAAACAATATTTTTCCACATAGTGTCAGACTTTATTTTTTGGGGCTCCAAAATCACTGGAGGTGGTGATTGCAGGCATGAAATTAAAAGACGCTTACTCCTTGGAAGGAAATTTATGACCAACCTAGATAGCATATTGAAAAGCAGAGACATTACTTTGCCAACAAAGGTCCGTCTAGTCAAGGCTATGGTTTTTCCAGTGGTCATGTATGGATGTGAGAGTTGGACTGTGAAGAAAACTGAGCGCAGAAAAATTGTTGCTTTTGAACTGTGTTGTTGGAAAAGACTCTTGAGAGTCCCTTGGACTGCAAGGAGATCCAACCAGTACCTCCTAAAGGAGACCAGTCCTGGGTGTTCTTTGGAAGGACTAATGCTGAGGCTGAAATTCCAGTACTTTGGCCACCTCATGCGAAGAGTTGACTCATTGGAAAAGATCCTGATGCTGGGAGGGATTGGGGGCAGGAACAGAAGGAGATGACCGAGAATGAGATGGCTGGATGGCATCACCAACTCAATGCACACGAGTTTGGGTGAACTCCAGGAGTTGGTGATGGACAGGGAGGCCTGGCATGCTGCAGTTCATGGGGTCGCAAAGAGTTGGACATGACTGAGTGACTGAACTGAACTGAACTGATGGGCAAAAAAGACACGCTATGTCATTTTTACTGAAATAAAAATTCAAACTGGTGCCAACTCCATCCTTTAAGTTATGCCAAATGATTCACAAACACAATAATTATAAATTGACATTGTTAAGAACACTGAATTGAAACTTGAAATGCTAGCAAAAAGAATTAATTTGAATTGCATTACTAACACTTATTAAGAATGGAAGAAATAATATTGTAAGACCTCTGAAGTAAAGAAATAATTATTTCATAATTGCTCATTTCAATGATATAAATGGTATGTTATAGAGAAAAAAAAAAAGTCCACTTGAATGATGTGACACCCTGGAATCTTTTTCAAAGCTCATCTTACTTATTATTCTGACATTTTAATTTCACTTTTTTACACTAAACGCTTTCAATATAAGCGTTTTGTCAAATCTAGAAAGTGTGGAAATAATTAATTCTGAGAGACAACAAAATTCAGTAAGATATTTTCAGGGGGAAAAAAAAAATCAGGTAGCCTGTCCAATGAACTGTATTAAATAAGGACTATTTGTAAGACCAATACTTAATCAAAGCTGCAGATCCAAGAAGCTTGGCATGGGATGAGGGTGGGGAAAAGAAAGGGCTTAAAGTAGATGCTGTGAAGAAGGACTGTGAAGAAGGCTGAACACCAAAGAATTGATGCTTTTGAACTGTGGTGTTGGAGAAGACTCTTGAGAGTCCCTTGGACTGCAAGGAGATCCAACCAGTCCATTCTGAAGGAGATCAGCCCTGGGATTTCTTTGGAAGGAATGATGCTAAAGCTGAAGCTCCAGTACTTTGGCCACCTCATGCGAAGAGTTGACTCATTGGAAAAGACTCTGATGCTGGGAGGGAGTGGGGGCAGGAGGAGAAGGGGATGACAGAGGATGAGATGGCTGGATGGCATCACTGACTCGATGGACATGAGTCTGAGTGAACTCCGGGAGATGGTGATGGACAGGGAGGCCTGGAGTGCTGTGATTCATGGGGTCGCAAAGAATTGGACATGACTGAGCGACTGAACTGAACTGAACTGAAAGTAGATGCTCAAAAACTATAAGTGTGAAATCAATGGGCCAGAGGAACTTCAGAAAATAGGATATGTTATAATTCAAAATGACTCCAGGAATCACAAGACCAAGAAATAATTTGAAATTATGTTGCGCTGTGCAGCTTTTGTACTTGTAAAATAACTCTCTGTTGAAAATAAGTTATGTGAGTATACATAATTCTTCTGAATTCCAACTTAACTGGTAGAATCTTCCAAGACAGAGTAAGTTATATTCCTTTGGGATAACCATAACATCTGTAATAGTGCTGTACCCTGTGTCCTATAAAAATGTTTTTGATTAATCAATTCATATGAGCACATCTGTCACATATAATGATTGCATTTTCACCTCGTTTCTCTGCTAATAATATTAAGAGGATTACTATCCTGAAAATCCCAAGACAAGGTAAATTACTTATTCTGTCATGAGACAGAATAATTTAGTTTTTTTAGAAATGTGTTTTTTAAGTTATTATAAAATCTATATGCTCAATATTAACAATTAAGAGAGAAAGTCACAAACAATCCCACCATCCATAAACAAGCACTTTAAAATTTCCATGACCTTTTATTTATTTATTTGGTTATTGTTTAAATGCATAGGTAGGTAGGTAAATAGATCATGGGCAGATAAAGACAGAATTATAGCATTTGAGAGCAAACAGTTGTAGTGTATTTATATAGTCCTGAATAATGTCCTGATCACAACTACCTATTCCTAAGAGGTTATTGAAAGAAATGTTTATGCATGGGAAAATAGAAAACAAATAAGTGTTTTATTATTTGGTGGACTTAGAGTTTCATAGAGAATTGTAGCCTGAGTATGATCTTTGATCGCTCATAAACCCCTGTCCATATTGCACACTTACCACATTCTTATTTGCTATATAATGATCCTTTACTCATGTTAATATTTCTTGTTGTGAAGATGTTCCATTGTGGTCCTCTCCCATAAATGTATGTTAAAAACTCCTGGTTGATGGATATTTATGTCATCTCCCAGTTTACAATGTTATAAGGTTTTGATGAATATTCTTATACATATATCTTTAATCATATGACATTTTCAACATGGCATAAATCTTTAAAAGATTAATTATGAGTACATACACTATCCTTATTAAAATTTTGGTTCATATTGCAAAACTAATTTCCACAAAACTCAAATCAACTTATGCTGGTATCAAATTCTACCAAGTATTCAAACTAGATTAAATGTTCTTTTAAACTCTTCCAAAAAAATGAAGAGGAAGGAAAGCTTTCAAACTGTTTTATGAACCAACCTTACCCTGATATCAAAACCAGAAAAAGACACTATAAAAAAGCTCAGATTACTAGCCATCATGGTCATGATGAACATAGAAGAACCAAATCCTCAATAAAATATTAGCAAAACAAAGACTATATAGTAAAAGTATACAATCAAGTGAGATTTATTCCAGGGATGAGCAATCAACATGATACATAACATTAACAAGATAAAGTATAAAGATAATATGATCATCTCCATACACTATAATTATATAATATTATACTATATTTATTTGATATATAAACATATCATATATAATGTTATGTTATAATAATTAGCTGTGCTGTGTTGTTCAGTCATGTCCAACTTTGTGACTTCATGGACTGTAGCCCGCCAGGCTCCTCTGTCCATGGGGATTCTTCAGGCAAGAATGCTGGAGTGGGTTGCCATGCCCTCCTCCTCCAGCAGATCTTCCCAAACTAAGCATCCAACTGCCACCAGGGAAGCCCATGAATACTGCAATGGTTAGCCTATTCCTTCTCCATGGAATCTTCCTGACCCAGGAATCCAACCAGTGTCTCCTGCATTGCAGGCGCATTCCTTACCAGCTGAGCTACCAGGGAAGCCCATAATAATTAGCTACAATTGCTAATTATTCTGCTTTCCCTGATTAAATGCTTCAGGTCAAGTGGAAAGGTAAGTACAGACACTTGGAGAAAGACATTTGATTTACAAGGTAAACCCAGGAGTTTATGGAATTTGTTCAGTTGATTAATTCTTAAAAACAGAACATAGTTGAGAAGAATGTGCAGCAGGTTAGTCTCATCAATCTGCTTTTTAGAATTTTGTTAATAGTAGTCTTAGTTAAATGTTGTATGAGACAAAATAATTAAGTTTTGTCCCAGTGTTTTTCCATCAGATTACTCAGAATGGCCAATGGAGTGGGAGAAAACTGGGAAAATTTCAGAATTCAGTAGAAATGAGTGGTGGATGTTTTTGGGAAACAGTCATTGAAATATCTTTTGCATTTCTGCACATCTCGCAAGAGACAATGTTTCTCGTTGGATCAGAGGACAGCTCTCTTTACTGTTAAGTACAGAGAATGCGTCTGAAGCAAAGGCTAGACATGTTTCCTAAATTACTCATTAGGCATACACACCGAGGAAACCAGAATAGAAAGAGACACATGTACCCCAATGTTCATTGCAGCACTGTTTATAATAGCCAGGACATGGAAACAACCTAGATGTCCATCAGCAGATGAATGGATAAGAAAGCTGTGGTACATATACACAATGGAGTATTACTCAGCTGTTAAAAAGAATACATTTGAATCAGTTCGGTTGAGATGGATGAAACTGGAGCCGATTATACAGAGTGAAGTAAGCCAGAAAGAAAAACACCAATACAGTATACTAACACATATATATGGAATTTAGAAAGATGGCAATGATGACCCTGTATGCAAGACAGCCAAAAAGACAGAGATGTGTATAGCGGACTTTTGGACTCAGAGGGAGAGGGAGAGGGTGGGGTGATTTGGGAGAATGGCATTGTAACATGTATACTATCATGTAAGAATCGAATCACCAGTCTATGTCCGATGCAGGATACAGCATGCTTGGTGCTGGTGCACGGGGATGACCCAGAGGGATGTTGTGGGGAGGGAGGTGGGAGGGGGGTTCATGTTTGGGATTGCATGTACACCCGTGGTGGATTCATGTCAATGTATGTCAAAACCAATACAGTATTGTAAAGTAAAATAAAGTAAAAATAAAAATTAAAAAAAAATGTTCATGTTTCTAAGTCTTGACATTTCTCTGCTAATAACACAATTCCTTCTTCCTAGTTCTCAGTGGAAAATGTGATTCTGAAAAGTGGTGCAAATATCTATTGAAATTACTGTGTGTATTAAAGTGTGTTTTGTTTCTAAAGCCAAACACCCTTGTCTTCTCCTAACATCCGTGCACCTGTGGCATGGCAAGATAAACTAGTTTGCAGGTCAGCAAAACTTGAGTTTTGCCACAGTTTATAACACTGGTGTAATAATGAAATCAGAATAAGGACTTTGTATAGGTGGTAGTCACATATCTGTGGAGGGAGTGCATACCAGGTAGTCAGTCCTGATGTCTCTGTGGGGTATATGATGTGGCTGGTTGTGAGACTGTTAGCAAAAATTTCTGCATAAAGAGTTAGTTTCTAGAGAATGGCTCAGGTACATAGGTGAGGAAATGCTGCTATGATGGAGATAACAGGAACAAGGAACCATAGAAAGGATCATGCCTTTTTCTTTTCCTCTAAACACCCTATCTCCTGGTGTATACAATTGTCAAAGTCAAACTCTGGAAGTTGGTGATGGACAGGGAGGCTTGGCATGCTGCGATTCATGGAGTCGCAAGGAATTGGACACGACTGAGTGACTGAACTGAACTGAGCTGAATATGGAATCAGTTGCCAGAGAAGAAATGCAGTTTGCAGAATATCTGCCCAGCATCACAAAACAGAATAGTTTGGAACTATGAGAAAACACTTTAGCAACTGGCATAGTTTATCCTTTTGACTATTCAGCTTTCATATATCCCATATGCTTATAATTGAATTCATTAACAAGAACAAATAATTCTGTGCTTTCTCCCAATAAGGTACAACATTCTTTGGATGGATGCACATTTTTATATTATCCAAAATTAGAAAACATAATGTCTTTCTATGAGGTTCTAAGCTGAAACTTTAAACTAATATCATTTAATAATTCCCTAGTAAGTTCATTTGCATAATAATTTTATTTTTTCATGGCAAGCATCAAGTTCTGAGGATATTTATATCATCCTTAACAGCACTCCCTGTAGTTGACTCCTAGTTAGCACTCTCTCTAATTTCTGCATCATTTTTAGATGCAGCAATTTGGGCAGAGGGTTGATTGAGGTGAACTACTCTTTATTCTGCACTTGGGAAGTCACTGCAGGTTACATGCATCCTGGTGCAGGGATCATTTCTGTTCTTGGCCTTGAGACTGCAATAATATATACTCAGTTCAGTTCAGTCGCTCAGTTGTGTCTGACTCTGCAACCCCATGAATCGCAGCACGCCAGGCCTCCCTGTCCCTCACCAGCTCCCGGAGTTCACTCAAACTCATGTCCATTGAGTCAGTGATGCCATCCAGCCATCTCATCCTCTGTCATCCCCTTCTCCTCCTGCCCCCAATCCCTCCCAGCATCAGGGTCTTTTCCAATGAGTCAACTCTTCACATGAGGTGGCCAAAGTACTGGAGTTTCAGCTTTAGCATCATTCCTTCCGAAGAACACCCAGGGCTGATCTCTTTTAGAATGGACTGTGCCAGGGTCCAGCCCCCACAGGATCCAGGGGAATGGCGTTGGTGGATGATTTAGAAAGAGATAAGGAAAGAATGTTGTAGATAAGAAAATAGAGGAGAGAGAGAGGCTGATATTCCTTGGTTTACATAGAAAGCCAATAAAACTCTGAGACAAGGAGTTTGCCCTGTTCACGGAGGCTACAGGTGCCCTCCCAGTCTCCCGAGGGAGTGAAGACACAGAACGTCTTCCTGTTCAGGTCTTAGAAACCCAGGCAGATAAGTGAATGCAGGGAGCCTCCATGCTCCAAGGGATCAGCCTGAAAAAGAAAGTAAGAGAGAAAAAAGACACGGGGTGACCAAGCTTCTTTGAGAAAGGCCCATTATTTTTATTTTCAAAAGGGTCTTTTATACCTTTACTTGTAGATAGAGGGAAATGAAAGATGCAAAGTCATACAGAGTCAGCCCAAACATTACATCTGTTTTGTCTTTATCAAAACCAGGATTTTTCCTGCATACTTTTCCCATAAACAATATTGTGTACATTATCTTCTGGCCTTGGAGGCCTGTGAACATTTTATGACCCTCTTTTGATAAAGGCTGTTCAACCAGAAAACTTATTTTCCCTCAAAGTGTTTTTTCTTTATATTTCTAATCTATGTCAGCCTCAGAAAATGTTAAACAGAGTTACATTTCTCATGGAGCAAAGGTGCAGTGAGTTACAACAAAGAAACCACCAATTAGCTCAAAAGTCTAATGTGGTTAATTTCAAGGCTACACTTGTTTTTCTTACATTCCAACTATGTTAACTAATGCACTCCTAGGTGCACAGTGGATAAGAGATATGGGAACTTAGCAACAAGCATTGGCCCAATAATGAAATTTTACACCAGCACTATTCTAATAACTTTTAACTCTTTGAAAGGCTCTATGTTTTAGGCTTTCTGTGCCTCTCACAGTTGGAAGGCTGTGAACAATCATATGCGTAGCTGCAAGAGTCTGGATAAACCTGCCAAGCATGCTAGAATGCTAACAGAGGGGGTTTGATTTGAAATATTCCTCTCATGTCCAGGAGACTTATTAGCTAGAGCCCTAAGTTTATTTTCTCCAGAGAAATGTGGTCAGGGATAGCCCCCTGTTAATGTCAGGAGAGTTGGTGAAAGGAACAAAATAGTAAGACAGACAGATTCTGGTTTTGGGGTAGATGCTCAAGCTGATCTAGGGAGCCCCTCGAGTCCTGAAGCCTTGCTTAACAGTTCTCTTCCACATGACCTTGTCATGGGTGAGATCTCCCTTGCTGGCTCCCGGCAGAACTGATTGGATCTCCTTGCAGTCCAAGGGACTCTCAGGAGTTTTCTCCAACACCACAGTTCAAAAGCATCAGTTCTTCTGCACTTAGCTTTCTTCACAGTCCAACTATCACATCCATACATGACTACTGGAAAAACCAGTCTTGACTAGATGGACTTTTGTTGGCAAAGCAATGTCTCTGCTTTTGAATATGCTATCTAGGTTGGTCATAACCTTCCTTCCAAGGTGTAAGCGTCTTTTAATTTCACATCTGGAGTCACCATCTGGAGTGATTTTGGAACCCCCAAAAATAAAGTTTGACACTATTTCCACTGTTTCCCCATCTATTTCCCATGAAATGATGGGAAAGAGCTAGACTAATACCCTTTCCTTAGATCTTAAGGTATCTATTTCTTTCATCAGGAAAAAGAACAAGTTTGCTTTTATAAATTTCATATTGATCTCTGTATTAATTTCTAGCTGAGCACCTCTACCAGGACTTCCCTCATAGCTCAGTCGGTAATGAATTTGCCTGTAATGCAGGAGACCTGGGGTTGATTCCTGGGTGGGGAAGATCCTCTGGAGAAGGAAATGGCAACCCTCTCGAGTATTCTCACCTGGAAAATCCCAAGAACAGAGGAGCCTGGCAGTCTACAGTCCACGGGGTCTCAAGAGTCGAACACAATTTAGTGACTAAACCACCACCAAATTATATAGAGTAGCACTATCCACCTACTTTATAACCTAATCCTGGGATTCTATTTTGGGTTTGATTACAAAGTTACTTCTTATCCTTTTTCTTTCCCTACATCAGCAGATACCTCCCAGAGGGAGAGAGTCCATGATTGATAGCAATACCCAAGCTTCCTACACCCTAAATTTTCTGACACAAAAGTGTCCTCTTTCTTATCAGACACATAGTTCAATGTGTACTAATTTTCAACAGCTTAAATTAAATATGATTCCTGTAGCCAGTGGGTCTCACTATTATCCAGTTCCTCCTCAGTCCTCATTACAAATTCTTAGATTAACCCAACTGGCACAGCGGGTTAAATTAAACAACAATGTATGTGTTATGTTTGGAGACTGACACACACTGAAGGTTCTATTTTGATTGATATTGATTTAACTTAGCTCATTACAAAGTCAGTAAGCAAGAGGGCAGTACGAAATCATGGATGAAAGGAAGAGAATAGGGTTCCCTACTGTTTCTGCTGCTGCTTAAAGTAAAATGAAAAATCTATCAGACAAATAAGGGCAGACTTAATCACAAGTAAACACTCAGTGGTATGCTTCAGTAACACAAAATGTAATTTTTTTGCTTTTCTAAACTCAGGTGTTTCCATATTTATTTCTAACCAAAACATTAAATCCACTCAAGCATTCAGAGTAATGGGATTTTGCCTTATGTGTGATCCAGAAAATTAGATTCTAATTTTTTTTTTTTCAGTAAGAACTACCTAATTTTGTTTATTCTGCATTTCACTGCAAATCTTTGCTATACAATCTGATGATGATAGAAAATTTTTCTTTTATCTTTTTTTACATTATTTTGATAATGTTTATGTTTACATCCTTATTTTTAAAATATCTGATTAATGTGCCAATTACCTTAAATACACAGAATTTCTTCTGAATCTGTAATTAAGTTATAACAAATAAACTAATACATTGAACGTTTGGAAATAGAAGACAATCCTTATATCTTTAATGTCTATATATATAAATTCAAAATGAGAGAGATGAAGTACCTGAGCTACTTATTTGTCAGTTATTGATAAGTCTATACTTCTAACGACATACAATGACTTTTTTAATCTTTTGTCTTCTAAGCTGAAATAGATAAGCTTTCACGTTAAGTTTCCAAATCTCTTAGTCTGTGTTGACACAGCTAATAAATTAGTTGTAAACAAAAGAATATTTATACATGTTTATGCATTTTCATTTGGTGATTTTGATTTATATATAAAGTTAACCTTTGATTTCCTTCTTTAAACTTTTTAAAATGTACATTTTGGAGTACTGTCATTGGAAAAAATGTATATAGCATGTATGTTTGTAAGTGTGATTATATCTGCAGCATTTGTATAATTCTAAGATACTATAATAATTCTTAAATAATTCTAAATCTCAATGAATTTATAACACAAACTTTTTTTAAATTTTGTGCTGAAATATATTAACATCATTTTCCTGTGGCCAGTGTACAGTGTGATATTTGCCTTTCCTACTAAAACCTCAAAACAATTCTGCTCTTAGAGAAAAACATATTGACTTTCTGAGTAGAGCTAATTAGTTTCAAGTTGAACTGTAATAATGGCAAAATTTTATGGAAATATTTTAACATGTTTTTAAAATATGATTTATAAAATATTTTAAAACATTATTTTAATAGGATTTTTTAAATGTTTTTAGCATACTTTACAGTAAAATTCCAAAAGAACCAAAGATTACTTTTCATGAATGTCATGTTTTGTTTATGTAGATCATAGCAAACTGGAAAATTCTTAGATGGGAATACCAGGCCACCTTACCTGCCTCCTGTAAAACCTGTGTGCAGGTCAAGAAGCAACAGTTAGAACTGGACATGGAACAGCAGACTGATTCAAAATTGGGAAAGGAGTAAGTCAAGTACTGTATTGTCACCTGCTTATTTAACTTATATGGTGAGTACATCATGAGAAATGCTGGACTAGATGAAGCACAAGCTGGAATCAAGATTTCTGGGAGAAATATTAATAACCTCAGATATGCAGATGACACCACCCTCATGACAAAAAGAGAAGAGGAACTAAAGAGCCTCTTGATAAAGGTGAAAGAGGAGAGTGAAAAAGCTGGCTTAAAACTCAACATTCGAAAAGCCAAGATCATGGCATCTGGTCCCATCACTTTATGGCAAATAGATGGTGAAACGATGGAAGGACTGATGCTGAAGCTGAAGCTTCAATACTTTGGCTATCTGTTGGGAAGAACTGAATCATTGGAAAAGACCCTGATGCTGGGAAAGATTGAAGGGAGGAGGAGAAGGGGACAACAGAGGATGAGAAGGTTGGATTGCATCACCAACTTAATGGACATGAGTTTGAGTAAGCTCCGGGAGTTGGAGATGGACAGGGAAGCCTGGCATGTTGCAGTCTGTGGGATCACAAAGAGTCAGACATAACTGAGAGATTTAACACTTTGACTTTTCATCTTGGCCGAGCCTAAATCATATGCAACACTACACACAATGAAGAAGTAGCCCGCAACACACTCATGCACACAAACAGAGAAATATTTTGTTCTATGTTCAAGGAAATGAAAACAAAGATTGACAGCTGCTTTCTCCTTCTGCTAGTAATAATAAATTACTAGCAATAGTTGAGTTTTGATTTAAATATCTTAGCAAAAGTGATATTAAAATTTTAATTCTAAGCTCAGAGAAAATAATAGTAAGTTGAGAGAACAAAAAGTTTCATCAGACAGGAAAGAAAAAAAAAATACCTATCGTGTACTTTCTGAAAAAAATGTACTTTGAGCATGAACTCTCATGTGCTGTGCTTAGTTGCTCAGTCATGTCTAACTCTGCCACTCCATGAACTGTAGCCTGCTAGGCTCCTCTGTCCATGGGATTCTCCAGGCAAGAATACTGGAGTGGGTGGCCATGCCATCCTCCAGGGGATCTTCCCAACCCAGGGATCAAATCTAGGTTTCCCACATTGCAGGCAGATTCTTTACCAGCTGAGCCACAAGGAATCCCAAGAATACTGGATAGCCTATCCATTCTCCAGGGGATCTTTCCAAACCAGGAATTGAACCAGGGTCTCCTTCATGCAGATGAATTCTGTACCAGCTGAGCCACAAGGGAAGCCCAGAGCATAAGTGACTTCTAACATATATATATCTAAATATATAATTTATATATATATAAATTAAAGAATAGCTGAGAGATAGTAAGAATTTGAAAGAGAAGAAACCAAACAGGTTGTATATGAAAAGGGGAAACAATTTCAGATGTAGATGTTTAGACATTATAAATAACCATGCAAATTTTTATAAAAATATAAAAAACTTTATGATTAGATAATGTTCTGGTAAATTCAATTAGCAAAACTTAAGACGATGCAGAAAATTTGTATTTTCCAATTATTAGAGAAATTAAGGGAAAATATTAAAATATAATCAACTATCTCCCATCTTGAAGAAATAATTAGATTTTTTGGGGGGAGGGGATATGTTCTACTAAAAATGCTAATAGGAAATAGTGTTTATGTTATATATTTATTTTCAAAGAATGGCAGTGATGCAGTATCATCTAGTTCATTGTTCCATAGCAAGAAAGGAAAGGCATAAAACATTAAAATAGAAGCCATTCTCTCCTATGTGCTGTGCTTAGTCACTCAGTCATGTCCTACCATGGACTCCAGCCCATCAGGCTCCTCCATCCATGAGGATTCTCCAGGCAAGAATACTGGAGAGGATTGTCAATCTCATCCTGGGGATCTTCCCAACCCAGAGATCAAACCCAGTTCTCCTGCATTGCAGTCAGATTCTTTACCATCTGAGCCACCAAGGAAGCCCAAGAATACTGCAGTGGGTAGCTTAACCTATCTCCAGGGGAACTTCCCAACTCAGGAATTGAACCGGAGTCTCCTGCATTGCGGGTGGATTCTTTACCAGCTGAGCTACCTGGGAAGCCCTCTTTCCTATGCACATAGTTGTAAAAATGTTTAAAGTAAGCCATTGGACATTTTAATTCATTAAAAGTATATTAATAAAAGTGTGTATTTTATTCAAGAATATAAGCAATACATTAAATAGTAACAACAAATACAACAAGGAAAACCATGAAAACAACTTTACAGATTTTTTTTCTTTTTAGCCACCTAAATTCTGGATCCTTTATCCAACTTGATTTGAGGCAAATTGCTAAGTTTGGTGAAGGCTATCACCAGAAAACTACAGTAACCCAGTAACTAGAATAGTGCTAGGCCTATCATAGGTAGTCATTACAGTACTTGCTGAATGAGGAAACACAAAGAAACTTTTTTTTTTAATTTTTATTTATTTATTCATTCTTGTCTCTGTTAGGTCTTCATTGCTTTGCATGGGCTTTGCATAGTTGTGAGTAAGGGCTACTCTTCATTGTGGTGTGTGTGCAAGCTTCTCATTGCAGTGGCTTCTCTTGTTGTGGAGCACAGGTTCTAGACACAAGGGCTTCAGCAGCTGTAGCACACAGGCTCAGTAGTTGTGGTGTACAGGCTCTAGAACATGGGCATCGTGGTTGTGGTACATAGGCTTAGTTGCTCCATGGCAATCAAGAAGATGAGTGATCTCAGACCAGGAATCGAATATTTGTCCCCTGCATTGCCAGGTGGACTTGTATCCACAACCCGACCAGGGAAATCCTAAAGCAATTTAAATTTAAAAATAAAAGTAAATATTTTGAAAATTGTATAAGCACAGGGAAATTGGAAGAGACAAATAATCTAATATGAAACATATAAAATTATCTTTAAACAGGAACTGCAAATTATTTAAAAAAAAACCATTAAAAACAGTCCATTAGTTTACTGACAAATTAAAAAAATATTGTAACAGTCAGTGTTAGCCTAGTTATGGAAAATTGTTTTCACACACTCTTGATAGATGTGTAAAATTCTATATTCTTTAGAGGACAATTTGGTTTTATGTAGGTTATGTATATAGTTCCCAAAGCAGCAATTATGCTTATGTGTTTGAGATAATTGAGCACATAGATAAAGGTCCATTGATGGCATTAGTCATTGTGGCATTGTTTTATAATAAAATTAGTTAAATGAATTACATGTCTAATAATAAGCAAATAATGAAGTAAATTATAAAACATCTATTGTGTGGAAATAAGCTATCAGTATGCAAGAGTACAATTCTTGTGTTAAATCCATTCTGAATTATTTTATTCCTTTTGATATTAATTTAAAAGAATTTTTTCATTTTTTTAAGCTCATTTCTAGTGTACAGAAATACAATTGCTGTCTGAATATTGATCTTATATCCTATAATGTTGGTCCAACCATTTATCAGTTCTACTAGTTTTGTTAGTAAGTTTCATAGAAATTTTTTATATACCAGACAAACGAAGATTATTTTACTTCTTTATTTTCCCCAAGTATGCCTGTTATTTCTATTTCTTGCCCAAATTCTCTGGCTAGAAACTTTAATAGAAAGTTAAATGGAAGTGATCTTTTCACTTCAGTTCTGTTAGTTTTTGCTTCATGTATTTTGGGAATCTGTTCTTAAGTGCAGGTACATTGGTAATGAGATTGACGTTATGAAATATCCTTCTTTTGCTGATAATGTTCTACTCAAGTATATTTGGTCTGATATTGTTTATTCACTCCAGTCTTCTTATGAATACTCTTTGCATTTTAAATATATTTTCCATTCTTCATGTTCTACCTACTTATATCTTTGAATCTAAAATATGCCTCATATATAACAACAGTTGGGTTTTTAAAAATCCTTTCTGATAATCTTTCCCTTTTAATTGAATTGTTAATCATTTTATATTCAATGGTATTTTTATGTCATTGAATTTATGGTGCAATTTACTTCTAATTTTCTACAGTCTTCACATATATTTCATACTTCGATTCCCTTTACTGCTTTTTTGGGGCCGCTACTTGAGTATATTCTAGTGGAATATTTAAGTTCTTTAAATAATGTCTCATCTGTTTAGTCATTATCCTAATAGTTGCTTTGGGATTGATCATATTATATCCTGTCAGAATTTACTTCTTATTTTTACTAATGTAAATCCAGTGACATACATTAGTTTTACTTCCATATAGCCTTATTCCTTTTTCCACAATTTTTGTGTTATTGTTATACTAATTTCATCCACATATGTTACAAATCCAACAATATGATACTATCTATAATTATTACTTTAAACACCCAACATAAGAAGAGTGAACATGTATAAATTTGAATAGGTTGATACATTAACTTTTTATTGGGTACTTTGGATAATATATTTTAGTAGCTTTATATACTGACCCCCATTATGGGACTTATTTTTATTGCTTTTTATCTTTTTCTTCTTAGTGAATTAGTTGTACTATATTATTGAAATCTATTTCCCCTTGATTATAAATCTTTCTTGTTATTGCTCAGAGGACACTGCACTGGGTCGGCTTACAGTTACACTGTAGTGTCTGATTTAGCAGGTTCTCTTTGAATCTATCTCCTTAATATCTCTGTGGAAGATAGAGGAAAAGTTTGCCACTATAGGTATCATAATCAGCCACTAATTGGTGACTGGTTGCTCTATATTTTGCATCAGTGATTAGAGCACAAATTATTCCAAAGTTTGAGCCCTTTTGCTATGTTGTTTCTGAGGGAAGGGTTTGAAGTTTTCTTCTGACCACAGAAAGACTCTTCTCAGCTGTCTTTTTCTCTGGGTTTCTCTGGTAAACGACATGACCTATGGTGTTGCTGTCATAGAGTTGTCAACCTGCTCTTGATTGCTTAGCACTCAAACCTCTTAAGTTTTTTTAGAATAACCTAAGCATGAAATTAAAAGATGCTTACTCCTTAGAAGGAATGTTATGACCAGCCTAGATAGCATATTCAAAAGCAGAGACATTACTTTGCCAACAAAGGTCCGTGTAGTCAAGGCTATGGTTTTTCCTGTGGTCATGTATGGATGTGAGAGTTGGACTGTGAAGAAAGCTGAGCACCAAAGAATTGATGCTTTTGAACAGTGGTGTTGGAGAAGACTCTTGAGAGTCCCTTGGACTGCAAGGAAATCCAACCAGTCCATTCTGAAGAGATCAGCCCCGGGTGTCCTTTGGAAGAACTGATACTGAGGCTGAAACTCCAGTACTTTCACCACCTCATGCGATGAGTTAACTCATTGGAAAAGACTCTGATGCTGGGAGGGATTGGGGGCAGGAGGAAAAGGGGACGACAGAGGATGAGATGGCTTGATGGCATCACTGACTCGACGGGTGTGAGTTTGAGTGAACTCCGGGAGTTGGTGATGGACAGGGAGTCCTGGCGTGCTGCAATTCATGGAGTCACAAAGAGTCGGACACAGCTGAGCGACTGAATTGAACTGAAGCTTTAAATTCCCACACTCTGTTACAAAGAATGTCAGCTTCCTTTAGGAGAGCTTCAAAATTCTCTGATCTTGCACACTTTTTCTTCCCCTGTGGAAAATTTCTGAGCTATGGGACATGATTTGGAATATGGCTGGTGTCTTGCTTCTCTTGGAGTAAAAATTGTACTTCCTGACCAGAGTGCTGTGTTGAGGTAATGCTTTTGGTGTTGCTGGCATATCTTTCCCAGCCAGTAACCATTGATCTATGAATTAACTGAAGTAAAGGTGACAGGACTTCCTGTATTTTCATCCTTCCATACTTGAGTTAGACCCTCAGCCCTATGATTGGGTGTTGCCTGGAGAAAGGTATCCCTCATACTCTCAGCCTCATTTACCTGGCATTTATTCTCTGGAACACAGACCTGGAAAGAATGAGAAATTCTGGATACCTGTCCCTCCCAGCGGGGTCCTATGGTACTTGCTGGAGTTGAGGGGGGAGGGAGCCCTGTCCTCTTGATCACATCTATGCAGTGTAGGTCTTCCAACATTTTGAGCTGAAGGTTGGGAATGTGAGGTAGTAGTTTGTGGCTCACGTGCCTCAGACTCTTGCTGTTCTCACTGAGATTTAGTAGATATTCTTTAAAATTGTTTTCATTTTTTATATTCCTCTAGGATAATTTCCAGTGACTTCTCCTGGGCAAAATGCACAGATAATTGTTTTTTTAGTATTTGGTTTATTTTTATACCTTTTTAATTTTCACACTTTGTTGTTTCATTGGGAGCAGATTCTGAAGGACACTTCATACACATTTTATTAAAAAGGTTTTCTTATATTCTTTATAAAGTTGAAATATTTTAAAGCAGGTGTGCGTGTGTGTGTGTGTGTGTGTGTGTGTGTATTAACATAGCTTTAAGAAATGAGTCTTGAAAATGCTATTCCTAACTTCTATGGTAAATATATCAGACCTAAAATTTGAATCCTGGTTTTCCTGGTTACAAAATTTTAGAACTTTTGCCACTAACACTGCTGCTAAGAAGTGTCACAAGGCAGGTTAAACTTCAAGGTAGGTATGATAATAACAGGCTATTTCAAAGCCAGCAAACACTTGACAAATATAAAGCCATTTATCTGTTCTTTGCTTTTAGAAGTCTAAGATAGTAGATTACAGCACTTTTTCATTTATCTGGATACAACCTTAATTTTTTAGTCAAATTAATACTTCAGATAGGTATTATTAAACTATCAAAATTAGCTGCAATTTGACACATCTAAGGTGAAGTACTATCCTAATTCATTTCATCAAAAATTCAATGAGCATTCTAATAGTGCCATGAAAAATGTATGTATTAGAACAGGAGAAATATGTTTTAATATTTTTAGATTATATATCCAAATTTAAATTATTATATATTTTCTTAAAGAGTAGGAAGCAAAGACCTATGACAAAATTTCTCAAAATTTTATATCCTTCAGAATAATGTAGTTAACTTGTTAGAAATGCAGATATCTGATTTCTATTCTCAGAGTGTCTAATTAAGTAACTGAAGGGTAGAATTTAATAGTGTTCCTTGTTGATCATCATTCACACTAGTTTACAATATACAAACTCCATTGGCAGCAATTTCAGAGACTCCTCTCTAAGGTAAAAATTCAGTTATACTGCTTATTTAGCTATGGCATATGTGAAAATGAAAACTGTTCAGTGTTTCAAAGCCTTCTTTGTCAAATGTGGGTAATATTAATAAATACAGGATTCTTTTCAGTGTTAAATGAGATTAAGAATGCAAACTTTCATATTTTATGGCTAGTTTTCACTCCAGCATAATAAAATTTTCAGTATTTGTCTTTCCCATATTATTGCATTATGATAAGATCAATATGTACCTACTCAGACATATGGGAAACAGTCTGTATTTTTATAACTCCTTAGGAGGTTTTTTCACCATATCACTCGATCAGATGTCTTCTATGATAAAAACATTGATAGTAGCTTTTATTGGCTGTTGTCTTTAGAACACTGGATCGAGATTTTAGAATAATATTTCCTCCTATTATTTGAAATGATACACTGTGAAAGGAAAAATTTTATCTTGAGTTATTCTGAATGGTAGTGATAGAAATCATTATTTCATCATCAGAGAGTGATTCTTTAAAATGTAGAGCAAAGTGTTAACAAATAGAATGCTCATTGACCCAATCCAATGGAAATACCTACTTGGACCCAAAAGAGATTAAAATAGCCACCTTTTATGTGTCCCATAAAATGGCTTTTGGAATCAAAAACTTTTCCTGCCATAGTGGCAAGCACTCCCAAAGGTAAGAGGAGGAAAATAGTAACCGAAGTTTCATATAGCCAGAGGCAGAAGAAAGAGAAGCAAAGAGTTTTCAGAAATAATCAGGAAAGGCAAAATAAATGTTGAAGCTCTGCTGGAAAGAAAGATAACTATATTCTATTTAATGGATGTTCAAAGACAAAGGTACTTTTCATTAGCATTGCAATATTTCACATATACTTGAGTTTTGTTTTTTTTTTTCTTATAGGTTTGTATAGACTGTAAAAGCAAGGAGTAGGTGTAAGAAATGTTTGGACTAAAAATTAATAAACAGGATAAATTGTTTGACTTGTATACAAATACATGGAAATATATATTTTAGGTATGAATTACATGCTCATATGGGAAGAAAATTTTCTTTAGGCAAATTTCCCAGTATTTTCCATATTTTTAAAAATCTTATATTTGAAGTAACATTTAACACTTAAATATATAGAGTTACTCACTCACATTTTAATTTTAGTCTACGATAAATGCTTATTCCAAGCATCTTGATATCCTCATTTTAGGACAGAGTGAGAGTTTTTATGTTTATAAAAATATGTTGTTTGTAAAAGTAGGAAAAAATGACAATGAATTATATTACTATTCTGTACTTAGATTCTTTCCTTTTTTATTGTTATTTAGGAAAGTATGGAATCAAAAGATTAGAACTTGATATAAAACTATATGATCAAGTAAAGGAATTGTATAATATAATCAGTTTTAATTTAAAACTTTTATAGTAAGTCTAAATGAGGCAATCATGTGTTAAACTTACCACTGAATTTCAAGCTATCATTAAAGCTGATAATCTACCATTTAGAATATTTGACCCAAATGTTACCCTATAAATTTTTCTAAAGATGATACTTCATTCTTTTAGCAATTACAGATGAAATATTTCTATTTCAAAAGTGCCATATTACAGCTCTAAAATTGAGATAGTCTCTACTTTTAGATGTAATCATTACCTGTTAATTTAAAGTACTATGATTTTAACAATAAAATTTTTCTGTTGCGTGTGTTAGTCACTTAGTCATGTCTGACTGTTTGCAACACCTTGACTAGAGCCCACCAGGCTCCTCTGTACATGGAATTCTCCAGGCAAGAATACTGGAGTGAGTTGCCATTTCCTTCTCCTGGGATCTTTCTAACGCACGTATCGAACCCAGGTCTCCTGCATTACAGGCAGATTCTTTACAATCTGAGCTACAAGGAAATACCAATGTTAGTCTCTGAGTCATGCCCGACTCTATGCAACCCCATAGACTGTAGCTTGCCAGCTTGCTCTCTCCATGGAATTCTCCAGGCAAGAATACTGGAGTGCATACCCATTCCCTTCAGAGGATCTTCCTGACCTAGGGATAGAACTTTGGTTTCCCGTATTGCAGGCAGATTCTTTTCCAACTGAGCCACCAGGGAAGCCCAAATGTTGAATTCAGAGGGAAGAATGAAATATTGAATTTAAAGGGAAAACTAAAAATCAATTCACAAAGGAAGATTGAATTCTAGTTAAGTTTTAAGTTGAATGAAAATTATCTTTTCCTTTTAGTTTGCCATTCTTACATAATTTGTGGTCAGATGGCATGTACATTTTTCATAATTATAGGAACAGTCCATGATTATCACAGAAGATAAATAAAATACCATAAAATATAGCAACTAACATGTAAATTATACCTTATCCTACTACTGAGGGATAAGTTCTATTTATATTTTTGTGTATTTATCTTCGTGGTGTATATACATTTCACTCATCTTACAAATGTGTTGTCTATAGTGATTTCATTTAATATTATAGAATAAATATTTAATAATTTAAAATCTTTAAAAAATCACTTTAGGTAATTGCACAACTTTGTATTATTTTGCAAGGTGAGCTTTCTATAAGCAGCCATTACTCCAGTGTTCACATATAAGCTATTTCTCTCTTTTTTTTTTTTTTTTGGTAAAGGGGGGTAGATATTTGTTAGGGATCAATAATCAATAAAAGAAGGAAACAGGATTGGGCAGAGGGGAATAATGAACTGTGATTCAGAACGCACAAACACTCATCCAGTGTAGCTCTTCACTGACCTGTGTGTGCATTCTGATAGTACCATAGTGTCTTGAATATGTAGCTATGTAGAAAGACTTACCAGTGAGAAATCTAATCAATTTAACATTATATTTCTCTTTCAAAATTATTTGGCTTATTATATAAGCTATAGAATAAGTTTGTCTATGTCTACAAACTTTTCTGAGATTTTAGTAAGAATTGCATTAAACCTATGAATCTTTTTGGGACATATATTTTTTTACTCTTTTGGTTCTTCTAGTCAATGAATATAATGTGTCTTTCCATTTATGTAGGTCTTTATTGATTTAGTTCACTGTATTTTGTAATTTTCACAGTACAGATTCTGTCACGGTTTCAGTTTAGTTCAGTTCAGTTCAGTCGCTCAGTCGTGTCCAACTCTTTGCAACTCCATGAATCGCAGCATGCCAGGCCTCCGTCTATCACCAACTCCCAGAGTCCACCCAAACCCATGTCCATCGAGTTGACGATGCCATCCAACCATCTCATCCTCTGTCATCCCCTTCTCCTCCTGCCTTCAATCTTTCCCAGCATCAGGGTCTTTCCCAGTGAGTCAGCTCTTTGCATCAGGTGGCCAAAGTATTGGAGTTTCAGCCTCAACCTCAGTCCTTCCAATGATCACCAAGGACTGATCTCCTTTAGAAAGGACTGATTGGATTTCCTTGCAGCCCAAGGGACTCTAAAGAGTATTCTCCAACACCAAAGTTCAAAAGCATCAATTCTTCAGCGCACAGCTGTCTTCACAGTCCAACTCTCACATCCATACATGACCACTGGAAAAACCAGAGCCTTGACTAGATGGACCTTTGTCAGAAAAGTAATGTCTCTGCTTTTGAATATGCTATCTAGGTTGGTCATAACTTTCCTTCCAAGGAGTAAGCATCTTTTAGTTTCATGGCTGCAGTCACCATCTGCAGTGATTTTGGAGCCCCCCAAAATAAAGTCTGACACTGTTTCCACTGTTTCCCCATCTATCTGCCATGAAGTGATGGGACCGGATGCCATGATCTTAGTTTTCAGAACATTGAGCTTTAAGCCAACTTTTTCAGTCTCCTCTTTCATTTTCATCAAGAGACTCTTTAGTTCTTCACTTTCTGCCATAAGGGTGGTGTCATCTGCAACATCTGAGGTTATTGATATTTCTCCTCGCAATCTTGATTCCAGCTTGTGCTTCCTCCAGCCCAATGTTTCTCATGATGTACTCTGCATAGGAATTAAATAATCAGGGTGACAATATACAGCCTTGATGTACTCCTTTTCCTATTTGGAACCAGTCTGTTGTTCCATGTCCAGTTCTAAGTGTTGCTTCCTGACCTGCATACAGATTTCTCAAGAGGCAGGTCAGATAGTCTGGTATTCCCATCTCTTTCAGAATTTTCCATAGTTTATTATGATCCACACAGTCAAAGGCTTTGGCATAGTCAATGAAGCAGAAATAGATGTTTTTCCTGGAACTCTCATGCTTTTTCGACGATCCAGTGGATGTTGGCAATTTGATCTCTGGTTCTTCTGCCTTTTCTAAAACCAGCTTGAACATCTGGAAGTTGCTGTTCACATATTGCTGAAGCTTGGCTTGGAGAATTTTAAGCATTATTTTTTTTAAGGTAGATTTAAATATGAATATTTTATCTACTTTTCAGCAATTATAAATGGTTTCTGACTTTTAAAAGAAATTAGTTTTCATTATATAGAATGCATTTAAGGACTGGTTTCAAGAAGACAGTTTAGGAAAATCATGAACTTTCCTCCTCCCAAGGATGCAGAAAATCTACAATATATGCAATTATTCTCTCTGAAAGAGACCTGAAAACTGGATGAACAAAGTTTATACATTAAAAGGTAAAAGCACAGCATCAAAAAAGATAGGAGAAAGAGAGATGCAACCTAGCAAGGAAAAGCCATACCCAAATTTGTTCAGCAATTTATAATAAAAAGCTTGCACCCATACTCACATTACCTGAAAACCAGTGCAAAAATACTAGATTGAAAAGCATAGGGAGCATAGCTTAAGGATATGCTTCAATCATATGCTAAAGAGGCAGAAACCTCTTTGGGCACTCCTCAGGGACTGATGCAGGAGCCATTTTGCAATCTCAGACTACCTTGCTAATGCTAGAATGTGCCATTTTGGAGTTTTCTCTCTAACCTGTTGGTGTCAGTGGGTGTACCCCACCAACAGCCCTGCTCATCCCTGTTCCTAGACTGGAGCTTATTGCAGGCCAGGTGATAACTCTGCCCACTAGTGCTCAGAATCCACTGTGGTTGGACCCTCTAGCTCTTCCAGGGACTGGCTCTGCCAGAATGGAAGGGTGCACACAGCCCAAATGTGGCACCCATGAACACTTTTTTTTTTTTTTTTTTTTTCGCCAGGTGAGATTGTACTTCTAACTCCAAAGGACATCTCCTACATTACACCACTCTTTCAAGACTGGAAGAGATATCTTATTTAACTCATACATGGAAAGACAGCATTAGGTAAAATGGAGAGACAGAGGAGTAAGACAAAAACCTCAGAAAAAGAGCTAAACTAAATAGATATAAACAGCATAAATGATAAAGAGTTCAAAGTAATGGTCATAAGGACACTTATTGAGCTTGGTAGAAGTTTGGGCAAGCACAGTGACTATTTAGATCATATGTATGTGTGTGTGTATACACACACACACACACACACACACACACACACACACACATATATATATATATATATACTTTAAAAATACCAAAAAGAAGTTTTAACTGAGCTGAGAAACATACTAGAGGCATTCAGCAGTAGACTGGATGAGGCAGAAGGATGAATCAGCAAGTTGGAAGGCAAAACATTGACACTCATCCAGACAAAGAAGCAAAATGAAAATAAATCAATAAAGTAAAGAAACCTTATAGGAACTTTGAGAGAACATTAAGTGAAATAACATTCACATTATAGGGATCCCAGAAATAGAAGAGAGATAAAGAGTCATTAAAATTATTTGAGGGAGTAGTGGCTGAAAAATTCCCTAATCTGAGGAAAGAAACAAATGTTCAGTTTCAGAAAGTCCTGTTCCAAATAAGATGAATTCAATGACACACATATCAAGATATGCTGTAATTAAAATGTTAAAAGTTAAGAATAAAGAGAGACTCCTAAAAGCAGAAAAATAAAATCAATTTGTTATATATAAGTTAAATTCCAACAGCCTATAAGCATATTTTCAGCAGCAACCTTACAAATTGAAGGGAGTGGCATACTCTAACTCCTGAAGGGCGGGGTGGGGAGAGGGATGCAGCCAAGAATTCTTTACCCAGCAAAGTTACCATTTCATAATTGAAGCAGAGATTAAGAGTTTTCAAGCTAAGTAAAAGCTAAAGGAGTTAACCACCTCTAAAATGACCATAAAGGGAATCCTAATTTGAAATGGCACTAATTAATAACAAGAAATATGTGAAAGGAATTATCAGTTGAAATGTAAATATATAATAAAGACAGTGATTCAGGCATTTTCAATGTAAGAATGAATGTTAAAAGACAAAAGTAATAAATTTTACTAAAATTATAACTAGTTAAAGGAAATAGAAAGTAGAAAGATGTAAAATATGTCATCAAAATATAAAATATTGTGAGAGGAGTAAAAAGATAGATTTTTGAAATGTGTTCTACCAACTTAAAACAGCTTGTATTTACATAAGATATTGTCTGTGAACCTCAAAATTATCACAAGATTATATATATATATGTGTGTGTGTGTGTGTGTGTGTATATATATATATAAATATATATAGTGGGCAAATGAAAATGAGAAGGAATTCAAACACAACACTAAAGAAAGCTAAGTAAAAGCAAGGAAAGAGAAGAAAAGAAAGGAGAGGAATCAGGAAAATAACCAGAAAACAATGAAAAATGGAAATAATGGAATAATAAATATTATTGCAGAAATAAATTAAATAGAGACTATAAAAAAATAGAAAACATCAATGAAACTGAATTGTTCCTTTGAAAAGATACATAAATTGACCTGTTATTAGCTGGAGTAACCAAGGGGGGAAAAAAAAAGAGAGAGGGCTCAAATAAGTAAAACCAAAAAGTGAAAGAAAAGAGGTTGCAACTGATATCACAGAACAATGTAAGATAATGCTACAAACAATTAAATGCTAATAAATTGGGTAACATAGAATAAACAAATAAATTTTCATTGTATTGTCTTGCCACCTTTGTCATAGAGTAAAAGATGCATGGGTTTATTTCTGGGCTTTCTATCCTGTCCCGTTGATCAATATTTTTGTTTTTGTGCCAGTACCATATTGTTTGGATGACTGTAGCTTTGGAGTATATTTTGCAGTCAGGGAGTCTGATTTCTCCAACTCCATTTTTCTTTATCCAGGTTGCTTTGATTATCTATTGTGTCTGCATACAGACTTTTTTAAAAATTGTTCTAGTTCAGTGAAAAATGTCTTTGGTAATTTGATAGGGATTGCATTGAGACTGTAGATTACTTTAGGTAGTATAGCCATTTTTACAGTATTAATTCTTCCAATCCAAGAACATGGTATATTTTTCTGTCTGTATCATCTTCTGTTTCTTTCATCAGCAACTTACAGTTTTCAGAGTACAGGTCTTTTGCCTAAGTTCATTCCTAGGTACATATATTCAATGAAGTATTACTCAGTCATAAAAAGTATGGAATACTACCATTTGCAGCAACATGGGTGAACCTAGAGAGTATCATACTAAGTGATATAAGTCTGATAGAGAAAGATAAATATCATATAATATCATGTATATATGAAATCTAAAAAAAAAAGTGACACAAATGAATTTATAAAACAGAAACAGACTCATAGACTAAAAAACAAACACAGTTACCAAAGAGGGAAGACTGTGGAGGAGGGATAAAAAAGTGCTTTGGGATTAATATATACACATAAAAATATGTAAAAACATAACCAAAAAGGACTGACTGTATAGCACAGGGAACTTTATTCAATAGAATCTAAAATATCTTATATATTTATATGTATAACTGAATTACTAAACTGTATACCTGAAACCAAAAGAGCATTGTAAATCAGCTATAATATAAAAGAATACTTAAACTAAAAGGAAAAAAAATGGGTAGGCTCTAGAAACATGCACTCTTCTAAGGTTGAATGATGAAAAAAATAGGAAATCTAAATAGACTTATTACTAATAAGGATATTGAAACAGCTAACAAAAAAGCTCTCAATAAACAAAAGCCCAGGACCAAGACCAGACCAGAGAGACTTCATTGTTAAATTTTACAAAATATACAAAAAAGATTTAATATGTATACTTCTCAAACTTTTCCAAAAAATTGAAAGGAAGGAAAATTTCAAAACATGTTTCAAAAAATCAGTACTATCTTGATACTGTACCTGCTAAGGACACTATGAAAAATAAAATTATAGGTACATATTCTTAATTAACATGGATGCAAAATTTCTCAACAAAATACTAGCAAACTAACCATAATAATATGGGCATACCTAGT
The DNA here is from genome assembly GCF_001704415.2 of Capra hircus. NCBI lineage: Eukaryota > Metazoa > Chordata > Mammalia > Artiodactyla > Bovidae > Capra > Capra hircus. The sequence continues at coordinate 24,986,590 of NC_030814.1, forward strand.
TTTATTGCGCTTCACTTCATTGTGCTTTACAGAAATTAAAGTTTGTGGCAACCTCAAGTGTATCAATTCTTTCATCATCATTTTCCAACATTTGCTCACTTCATGTCTGTGTCACATTTTGTTAATTCTCACAATATTTAGAACTTAAAATTATCATTGTATCAGTTATGATTATCTGTGATTAGTGATCTTTGATTTACTGTTGTAATACACACATATAAAGACAACAGACCTCATTAATTGTGAAATGAAAACACAAGATTTAGAATATTACATGAACTTAGCTGATAAAGCAAGCAGCGAGATTTTGAAGGGTTGACTCCAGTTTTGTAAGACTTTATATTGTGGGTAAAGTGCTATCAAACAGTTTTCAATGCTGTTATTCAAGAAAGAAAAATGCAATCAATGTGAAAAACTTTATTCTTGTCTTATTTTAAAAATTTGTCATAGCCACTTGTCTTCAGAAACCACCACCCTGATCAGTTAGCAGACATCAACACGAGGCAAGACTCTGAACCAGCAAAACATGATGACTTGCTGCAGGCACAGATAATTATTAGCATTTCTTAATACAATGAAGCATTTTTAAATTAAGATATATACATTTTTAAAGACATAATGCTATTGCACACAATAACCACATATAGTGTAAACATAATATATTTTTGTTGTTCAGTCACTGATTGTGTCTAACTCATTGCAACCCCCTGGAGTGCAGCACACTAGGCCCCTCTGTCCTTCACTATCTTCCAGAGTTTGTTCATATTCATGTCTAATGAATCAGTGATGCTATTTTAACACAGCATCAGGATCTGTTCCAGTGAGTTGACTGTTTGCATCAGAGAGATGAAGTTAATATAATATATATACATAAGGAAATTAAAAACAAATGTATGACTCACATTATTGTGATATTCACTTTATTGCAGTGGTCTGGAACCAGACCTGTAATATCTCTGAGATATGGCTATACATTAATAGGATAATATTATATAAACAATTGAAAATTGTTTAGTAATATAAACATAATTTATATTAAAATGTAACAGTATAATTGTATGTATGTTACAATATAATTGTAACATGTTGCAATATAATTGTAGCATAAACAATTGAAAATGCATTCAAGGATGCAAGGACTGTTCAAAATCTACAAATCAATCAACAGGATATATCACATTAAAAATGAAAGATTAATATCATATGATTATCTCAATAGACATATAAAAAGCATTTGACAAAATTCAGCATCAATTTATGATAAAATAAAAAGTGGGAATAGGGGGACTGCATTTCAACTTAATACAGGCCATATATGATAAACCCATCACACTCACACAGCTAACATCACACTCTAAGATCTTGCAGTGATAAAGAGCAAGACAAGGATGTCCACTCTTGACACTTTTATTCCAGCTATAGCAATTAGGAATGAAAAATAAATTTAACAGTATCCAATATGAAAGGAAGAAATAAAGTTCTCATTATTCATAGAGGACATGACACTACATCCAGAAAATTCTGACTCCACAAAAATAATTAAAATGAATAAATTAATATAGTAAAGTTGAAGGGTACAAAATCAATATACATAAAATATGTGGCATTTTTATAAGCTAATAACTATCTACCAGAAAGATAAATTAAGAAAATAATACTATTTATAATTGTATCGAAAGAATAAAATACCTGGAAGTAAACTTAATCAGTGAGTTGAAAACCTGTACACTAAAAACTATAACGTATCAATAAAAGAAATTAGATACCAAATAAATTGAAAGATATCCCATGCTCATTAATTGAAAAATTTATTGTTAAAATATCCATAACACACAAAGAAATCTACAAACTCAATTTAATTCCTACCCAAATGTCAATTTCACAGAACTAGAACAAATAATTCTAAACTTTGTGTGAAACCACAAAGGATATTGAAGAGTTAAATGAATCTTAAGAAAGAATAAGAAAGATGGAGTTATCACACACCCTGATTTCAAATTATACTACAAAGCTACAGTAATCAAAATAGCATGGTATTGGCACAAAAACAACAGAAATCTAGATCAATGGTACAGAACTGAAAGCCCAGAAATAAATCCAAACATGAAAAACTAATCTATTACAAAGAAGTAAAGAAAATACAGTAGTGAAAGAATAATATCTTCAGTAAGTGATGCTGGGAAAACTAGATAGCCACATGCAAAAGAAACTACACAACTACTTATACTACATACACAAACTCACTCAAAGTGGATCAAAGTCTTGAATATAAGGCCTGAAATCATAAGATTCATAGAAGAAAACATAGGCAATATCCTCTTTTACATCAGTCTTAGCAAAGTTTTTGTAGATGTAACTCCAAAGATGAGAGAAACAAAAGCAAAAAATAATCAAATGGGACTACATCAAACTAAAAACCTTCTTCATAGCAAAGGAAACCATCTTTAAAATGAAAAGGAAACCTAATGAGTAACAGAAGATATTTACAAGTCCCATATCTAAGAAAAGGGTTAGTATTCAAAATATAAAAAAGAGCTCTTACAACTGAATAGCAACAACAATCAATCCCATTAAGAAAAATGGGTAGAGGATCTAAATAGACATTTTTCCTAAGAAGACATAAAAATGGCCCAAAGACTCATGAAAAAGTGTTCAAAATCACTAATTATCAGGGAAATGCAAATCAAACCCACAATGAGATATCACCTCTCACCTGATATAAGAGCTATTATGGAATACACAAAGTATAACAAATGTTGGGATCGATGTGGATAAAAGGGAAACCTTGTACATTGATGGTAGAATTATAAATTATACAGCCACTATAGAAGACAGTATGGAGCTTCCTCAAAAAATTAAGCATAGAACTACCATACGACCTAGCTATTCTCCTTTTGAGTATCCATAGAAGATAAAAATACTGATTTGACAGGATACATGTATCCCTATCTTCATTACAACATTGTTTATAATAGTCAAGGTATGGAAACAAAGTTCAGTGTCCATGGATGGACAAATGGGTAAAGAACATGTTTTGCATATTTATATAATGGATGACTACTCAGCCATAAGGAAGAATGAAATCCTGCTAATTGTTGGAACATGGAAGGAACTTGAGGATATTATGCTAAGGTTTCCCTTGTGGCTCAGATGGTAAAGAGTCTGCCTGCAATGCAGGAGACCTGGGTTCGATCCCTGGGTCAGGAAGATCCTCTGAAGAAGGGCATGAAAATTCACTCCAGTATTCCTGCCTGGAGAATCCCATGGACAGAGAAGCCTGGTGGGTTATAGTCCATGGGGTCCCATAGAGTCAGACATGACTGAGTGGCCAACACACACACTTGCTAAGTGAAATAAGTTGAATGGAGAAAGACAAACACCACAGATTTTACTGTAAATGAAATCTAAAAGCAAAACCAAAATAAACAAAACAGGTGAACAAACAAGCCAAATAATACCTCATAGATACAGAGATTAGCTTGGTGGCCATTATAAGGGAAGGGAGTTGGGAGGGGGAAAATAGTTGAAGGCAACTGTATGGTGACTTGACTTCTGGGAGTGATCACTCTGTAGTGTATACAGAAGTTGAACTATAATACTGCACATATGAAACATATAATGAAAAATTCAATTAATTTTTGTCTTGATATTATATACTGTGACATTACTGAATCAATGTATTAGTGTATTAATTTTTAAAATTCAGTTTAAATTTATATATTTTATGTTTAGTTCCTTTTTTATAATTTCAATTTATTTGTGAGATTTTCTAATGTTTAAATTTCTTTCAAGAGGACTTGTAATTGATGTTGAAGCATCTTTTTCCAGTTATTGAGCTGTAATTGTTACAGAGATTTTGCAACTTTTAAGATCAACAAGGTGTTGATTCGATAAATATATACCGCACTATGATTAAGAGTGTAGAGTTAGTGTATTAGGTCACATTGCTATCATTTTGATGATAAGAATATTTAAGAATAACTCAAAAATTTTTAAGTATATAATAGTGTTATTTTTAACTGTAATCACAGTGTTGTCCTATCTCCTCAATCACAGGTAAAGTTACAATATTTGTCTTTCTCTCACTTTTTCACCTAGAATAATGTTCTTAAGGTCTACTCATGTTGTCACAGATTGCATAATTTTCTTCTTTCTAATGTCTGAATACTATTCCCTAAAATATTTTAATGACAACTGCTTAAAATTCTTATCAGATAATTCCAGCATCTGCTTTATTTTGGTATTGACATCTGTTGGTTGTCTTTTCTCATTCAAATTATACTGTTCTTGGTTATTGGTATAAACAGGTAATTTTCAGTTATATTCTAAATATTATTATAGAAGGAGACACTCAGTTCAGTTCAGTTCAGTCACTCAGTCATGTCCGAATCTTTGCGACCCCATGAAACGCAGCATTCCAGGCCTCCCTGTCCATCACCAACTCCAGGACTTCACTCAAACTCACATCCATCGAGCCGGTGATGCCATCCAGCCATCTCATCCTCTGTTGTCCCCTTTTCCTCCTGACCTCAATCCCTCCCAGCATCAGAGTATTTTCCAATGAGTCAACCCTTTGCATGAGGTGGCCAAAGTACTGGAGTTTCAGCTTTAGCATCATTCCTTCCAAAGAACATACAGGGCTGATCTCTTTAGAATGGACTGGTTGGATCTCTTTGCAGTCCAAGGGACTCTCAAGAGTCTTCTCCAACACCACAGTTCAAAAGCATCAATTCTTTGGCGCTCGGCTTTCTTCACAGTCCAACTCTCACATCCATACGTGACCACTGGAAAAACCATAGCCTTGACTAGATGGACCTTTGGTCTATCTAAATCTTAAATTTACTTAAATATCTTCAACAGGTTCTTATTCTGTTTAGGGTTAGCTTAGAAGTTTTAGCCTGCTTTTGTGGATATCAGTTCCAATGATAGTTTGGTTTTCTGCCTATTTGCTATAATATTGCCTGCTTTATTACCCTGATGCTTTTGATTCTTAGACTGCACTTAGCTCCTACTGGTGCAATCTGTGAGGGTAGAAGTTGTTTCCATGGGATATAATCTGTTATTAGGTGATCTTCTTGGGATAGATGGCATAAAAGCCACTGGGCCTGGGTTTCCTTAAGTCATTGACTATACATTAAAGAGACTGGGGTCCTACTGCTCTTGTTCAGTTCAGTTCAGTTCAGTTACTCATTCGTGTCTGACTCTTTGCGACCCCATGAATCACAGCATGCCGGGCCTCCCTGTCCATCACCAGCTCCCAGAGTTCAACAGAATCATGTCCATCGAGTCAGTGATGCCATCAAGCAATCTCATTCACTGTTGTCCCCTTTTGCTCCTGCCCCCAATCTCTCCCTGCATCAGAGGTTTTCCATTGAGTCAACTCTTCACATGAGGTGGCCAAAGTACTGAAGTTTCAGCTTCAGCATCATTCCTTCCAAAGAAATCCCAGGGTTGATCTCCATCAGAATGGACTGGTTGGATCTCCTTGCAGTCCAAGGGACTCTCAAGAGTCTTCTCCAACACCACAGTTCTAAAGCATCAATTCTTTGGTGCTCAGCTTTCTTCACAGTCCAACTCTCACATCCATACATGACCACTGGAAAAACCAGAGCCTTGACTGGATGGACCATTGTTGGCAAAGTAATGTCTCTGCTTTTGAACATGCTATCTAGCTTGGTCATAACTTTTCTTCCAAGGAGTAAGCGTCTTTTAATTTCATGCTTGCAGTCACCATCTGCAGTGATTTTGGAGCCACCCAAAATAAAGTCTGACACTGTTTCCACTGTTTCCCCATCTATTTCCCATAAGTGATGGGATCAGATGCCATGATCTTTGTTTTCTGAATGCTGAGCTTTAAGCCAACTTTTTCACTCTCCTCTTTCACTTTCATCAAGAGGTTTTTTAGCTCCTCTTCACTTTCTGCCATAAGGGTGTATCATCTTTATATCTGAGGTTATTGATATTTCTCCCAGCAATCTTGATTCCAGTTTGTGCTTCTTATAGCCCAGCGTTTCTCATGATGTACCCTGCATAGAAGTTAAACAAGCAGGGTGACAATATACAGCTTTGATGTACTCCTTTTCCTATTTGGAACCAGGCTGTTGTTCCATGTCCAGTTCTAACTGTTGTTTCTTCATCTGCATATAGGTTTCTCAAGAGGCAGGTCAGGTGGTCTGGTATTCCCATCTCTTTCAGAATTTTCCACAGTTTATTGTGATCCACACAGTCAAAGGCTTTGGCATAGTCAATAAAGCAGAAATAGATGTTTTTCTGGAATTCTCTTGCTTTTTTTGATGATCCAGCAGATGTTGGAAATTTGATCTCTGGTTCCTCAGCCTTTTCGAAAACCAGGTTGAACATTTGGACGTTCACGCTTCATTTATTGCTGAAGTGTGGCTTGGAAAATTTTGAGCATTCCGTTACTAGCGTGTGAGATCAGTGCAATTGTGCGGTAGTTTGAGCATTCTTTGGCATTGCCTTTCTTTGGATTGGAATGAAAACTGACCCTTTCCAGTCCTGTGGCCTCTGCTGAGTTTTCCAAATTTGCTGGCATATTGAGTGCAGCACTTTCACAGCATCATCTTTCAGGATTTGAAATAGCTCAACTGGAATGCCATCACCTCCACTAGGTTTGTTCGTAGTGATGCTTCCTAAGGCCCACCTGACTTCACATTCCAGGATGTCTGGCTCTAGGTGAGTGATCACACCATCGTGCTCATCTTCGTCATGATCTTTTTTTGTACAGTTCTTCTGTGTATTCTTGCCACCTCTTCTTAATATCTTCTGCTTCTGTTAGGTCCATACCATTTCTGTCCTTTATCGAGCCCATTTTGCATGAAATGTTTTTCCCTTGGTATCTCTAATTTTCTTGAAGAGATCTCTAGTCTTTCCTATTCTGTTGTTTTCCTCTATTTCTCTGCATTGATCTCTGAAGAAGGCTTTCTTATCTCTTCTTGCTATTCTATGGAACTCTGCATTCAGATGCTCTCATCTTTCCTTTCCTCCTTGGCTTTTCAACCCCTCTTCTTTTCACAGCTATTTGTAAGGCCTCCCCAGAAACAGCCATATTGCTTTTTTGCATTTCTTTTCCATGGGGATGGTCTTAATCCCTGTCTCCTGTACAATGTCACGAACCTCATTCCATAGTTCATCAGGCACTCTATCTATCAGATCTAGGCCCTTAAATCTATTTCTCACTTCCACTGTATAATCATAAGGGATTTGATTGAGGTCATACCTGAATGGTCTAGTGGTTTTCCCTACTTTCTTCAATTTAAGTCTGAATTTGGGAATAAGGAATTCATCATCTGAGCCACAGTCAGCTCCTGGTCTTGTTCTTGTTGACTGTATGGAGCTTCTCCATCTTTGGCTGCAAAGAATATAATCAATCTGATTTCGGTGTGACCATCTGTGGAATTCCATGTGTAGTGTCTTCTCTTGTGTTGTCGGAAGAGGGTGTTTGCTATGACCAGTGCATTTTCTTGGCAAAACTCTATTAGTCTTTGCCCTGTTTCATTCTGTTTTCCAAGGCCAAATTTGCCTGTTACTCCAGGTGTTTCTTGACTTCCTACCTTTGCATTCCAGTCCCCTATAATGAAATGGACATCTTTTTTGGGTGTTAGTTCTAAAAGGTTGTAGGTCTTCATAGAACCGTTCAACTTCAGCTTCTTCAGCATTACTGGTTGGGGCATAGACTTGGATTACTGTGATATTGAATGGTTTGCCTTGGAAATGAACAGAGATCATTCTGTCATTTTTGAGATTGCTCCAAGTACTGCATTTTGGGCTCTTTTGTTGACCATGATGGCTACTCCATTTCTTCTAAGGGATTCCTGCTCGCAGTAGTAGATATAATAGTCATCTGAGTTAAATTCACCCATTCCAGTCCATTTTAGTTCGCTGATACCTAGAATGTCGTTATTCACTCTTGCCATCTCCTGTAGATATGAATATATGGGACATTACATTCTACCCTTCAACCCTTAACTTCCCTGTCCTCCTTCCTGATTGTGGAAAAACTCTGGAATAGCCAGAGACTTTAGTGCTGTATTATTGCTTGTGAATCTGATTATCTGCAGATTATCCACTTGTGGAGAAGCAGCTACTGGCACTTTGCTGCTGCCACTGCAGGCAGATAAGACCACCTACCAGGACCCAGTTATACAGCAGGGGCTAAGAGATCCAGGTCCACCCTGACACAACTGTTGCTGATAGATTAGACCATCCATTACCTGAGTTTGAACTAAGTGTTTGAAATTCCTCCCAGGTCTATGTTAGGGTTCCCTTACTCTAGTCCTTTGGCCATGGAGAATATTTAATTCCAAAGGCACATCACCACAATTACAATCTGTGTGATTTTAGGGAGATTGTCGATTCTCACTAAGATTTAGTTTCAGCATCTACTATATAGTGAAGTAATATCCCCCTCTATATAAGGTCATTATTAGGATTTGATAAATTGTTGCATCTGAAGTGATTCGTATAGTATTAGGTCCATGACATTATAATAATGGATGATGATGATATATAATTGTTTTTGTGTCTATTACCTTTTTTTACTCCCCTTAGATCTATCAGGATTAAAATCTTCCCGACCTTGATAAGAATATACTATTTATATATCCTGTTAATGAAATACACTACAAAAATAAGAATTTCATAAAAGCATATAAGATATTTTCTCTGTGTGTGTGTTAGTTCCTCAGTCATGTCTGACTCTTTGTGACTCCATGGACTATAGCCTGTCAGTCTCCTCTGTCTATGGGATTCTCCTGGCAAGAATACTGGAGCGGGTTGCCATACCCTCCTCCAGGAGATCTTCCCAACCCATGGATGGAACCCATGTCTCTTATATCTCCTGCACTGGCAGGCAGGTTCCTTACCAGTAGTAAAGAATGGGAAGCCCTAAGAGACATGCAGCTTTTACTTCTTTAGTTTGGCTTCCCCAGGGGCTCAGCGGTAAAGAATCTGCCTGCAATGCAGGAGCCAAAGGAGACTCAGGTTTGATCCCTGGGTCAAGAAGATCCCCTGGAGAAAGACATGGCAACCCATGGACAGAGGAGCCTGGCTGACTACAGTCCACAGGGTAACCAAGAGTCAGACATGACTGAAGCGACTTGTGCACACATGCACTACCATAGTGGAAGCAAGTATAAGCAGCCAAATAGAGAAGCTCCTATGGAAGAGAAGAGAGAATCCAACTGACAATCCAACTCAGCTTCACAGACTGCAAAATACGTGAATGAGGAATTCAGACCTTCTAACCAATCTAGCACCTTACTGATAACACACAAAGCAGAACTTTCTGGTCAACCCACAGGATTATAGGACATAATGCATGGTTCTTTAAATTTCTAAATTTTTAACTAGTTTGTTGCATACAGAAAATAATCAGAAAATTTTCAGTTGTAAAGTCCTTCTATTCACAGATCTAAGTATTTGTATCTTAAAAAGTAAATAAATTAAGGCTGAATCCTGAACCCTATAAACTGTTTAGCTCATTACAAAATATCCTTCCAATAAAATTTTACTTTATATATTTTATAATTATTTAAAACCAAATATATATATAAATGATTTTATAACTCAGTTCAAAATAATTTTTAATATCAAAGTCTCTAAAATGGGAAAATTTATTTTTTAAATTTTAATGCAGATGCTCATTTTGTTGCAAGAAAATTATATATGATTTAATAAAATCTTGCATAAAAGGTTTTACCATGGTTTAAAATACTGTGGAGAATGCAGATAATAATAAAAACTTAAAGATTCAAAAATACTAAATTTATTAATATTAAAAATTAACTTGTTCTTGTCCTTTTAAAGTATATAATTAGTTTTCATTAATTGCTACAGTATGGAATGTGCATCACATATATGTAAAAAGCTAATAGTTTTATTTTATAAAGAAAACACTTAAGATTCATTAGAGTGTGTACCTTTAAAAATAGTTTCCTCTTTATTTATTTTAATGATAAAAACTAACAAATTTTAAGCTTACAAGAAAAAAAATTAGTCATTGATATACATGTCTGAAAAAAGACTTGCATTAAGTTTACATAAAGAACTATTACAGCCTAATAATAAGTGGATAAAAGAGTGAAAAAGTTGGCTTAAAGCTCAACATTCAGAAAATGAAGATCATGGCATCCGGTCCTATCACTTCATGGGAAATAGATGGCAAAACAATGAAAACAGTGTCAGACTGTATCTTTTTGGGCTCCAAAATCACTGCAGATGGTGACTGCAGCCATGAAATTAAAAGGCGCTTACTCCTTGGAAGAAAAGTTATGACCAACCTAGATAGCTTATTCAAAAGCAGAGATATCACTTTGCCAACAAAGGTCCGTCTAGTCAAGGCTCTGGTTTTTCCAGTGGTCATGTATGGATGTGAGGACTGTGAAGAAAGCTGAGCACCGAAGAATTGATGCTTTTGAACTCTGGTGTTGGAGAAGACTCTTGAGAGTCCCTTGACTGCAAGGAGATCCAATCAGTCCATTCTGAAGATCAGCCCTGGGATTTCTTTGGAGGGAATGATGCTAAAGCTGAAACTCCAGTACTTTGGCCTCCTCATGTGAAGAGTTGACTCATTGGAAAAACTTTGATGTTGAGAGGGATTGGAGGCAGGAGGAGAAGGGGACGACAGAGGATGAGATGGCTGGATGGCATCACTGACTCTATGGACATGAGTCTGAGTGACCTCTGGGAGTTGGTGATGGACAGGGAGGCCTGGAGTGCTGCGATTCATGGAGTCGCAAAGAGTCTTACACAACTGAGCTACTGAACTGAACTGAACTGAAAAACAGTTAAACTTTACTTAACATATTTAAGACACATTTATTTTGAAATAATTTTAGATTTAGAGCAGCAACAACACACAAAATTTCTGCATATCTTCCCTCAGTTTCTCTTAATGTTAATATCTTATTGAATAGTGATTTATTTATCAACACTAAGAAATTAATTTTGGTACTGTTGGCTAAAGTATGCATGCTACTTGGAGTTCACTAGTTAATCAAGTAAAGTCCTTATTTCTGTTTCAGTATACAATTCAGGTTGCAAATTGAATTTAGGTTGCATGACTCCTTAGCTCCTTTTTCTCCTTCAATCAATGACATTTATTTAATTTTTCCTTTATTTTCCTTTATTTTAATTTTAATATTTTATTTTAATTTATTTATTTAATTATTCTTCATGACCTTACTACTTTTGAATAAATAGATTGTGTAAGGTATTTCATAGACTGTCTCTCAATACAGATTTATCTGATGCTTTCCTATGAGTAGACAGGGGTTATGGTCTTTGGGCAAGAATATAGGAGAGGAGTGTTTTCCTTACTGAATTATATTATGGTAAACATCAACACTTTTTATCACAAATTATGATAAGCTCAATTACTTGGGTAAGGTTGCATTTGCCATTTTTTCTCTAAAATTGTTATTAGTTATCCCACAACCTTTCTGTTTGTTTGAAATAGTTACTAAGCCCAGCCAATGCTCAAAAGAACAAAAGAAGGGGAAATGGGCTCCAAGTCCTTGAAGGAAGAATATGTAAATTAATTATTTGGAATTTTTCTGTGAAAAAGACTTGGGCCTTAACTCTCTAGAAATAGGTGAAAAAATTTATGTACTTTTACAGCTAACAAATATTATTGTTAACAACATTAACAAAATTTAACAGTGAAGATATAAGATTGGGTAAAAAGCCTACAAAAGGATTCTTACATCATTAATTACACAGGAAATACAAATTAAAAATGTAAGTAGATAAAATTAAATACTTTTTAAAAAGTTTAGAATGAAAGACTGATGATACTAAATGATGTCAAGGATATAAAAATTAGAACACCTGAGTGTGGATATAAAAATTGTACAGCTACTTAGGTAAAGTGTCTAACTCATAAATAGCCATCTACCTAGAGATGGTGCTTTTCTCCTTTGTACAATACTCCTTTGTATTTTTTCCAAAAAAAGGAAACTAAAACTTATATTTAGACAAAAACATATACTCAAATGTTATTTCAGTTTTATTTTAGCAGCTGAAAATTGGGAACAACCCAACTGTTAATCAACAAATGAATGAGTGTGTATCCATACAATGGAATACTTTTGTTGTTTCAGTTCACTTCAGTTCAGTCAATCGTATCTGACTCTTTGTGATCCCATGAACGCAGCATTCCGGGTCTCCCTGCCCATCACTAACTCCCGGAGTTTACTCAAACTCATGTCCATCGAGTCAGTGAAGCCATCCAGCCATCTCATCCTCTGTCGTCCCCTTCTCCTCCTGCTCCCAATCCCTCCCAGCATCAAAGTCTTTTCTAGTGAGTCAACTCTTCGCATGAGGTGGCCAAAATATTGGAGTTTCAGCTTCAAAATCATTCCTTCTAATGAACATTCAGGACTGATTTCCTTTAGGATGGACTACGTGGATCCCCTTGCAGTCCAAGGAACTCTTAAAAGTCTTCTCCAACACCGCAATTCAAAAGCATCAATTCTTCAGTGCTCAGATTTCTTTATAGTCCAATTCTCATGTCTATACATGATACAGGAAAAAGCATAGTCTTGACTAGACAGACCGTTGTTAGCAAAGTAATATTTCTGGGTTTTAATATGCTGTCTAGTTTGGTTGTAGCTTTTCTTCCAAGGAGGAAGTGTATTTTAATTTCATGGCTGCAGTCACCATCTGCAGTAATTTTGGAGCCCCCAAAATAAAGTCTGCCATTGTTTCCACTGTTTCCCCATATTTTTGCCATGAAGTGATGGGATCGGATGCCATGAGCTTAATTTTCTGAATGTTTAGCTTTAAGGGTCTAGAGGAGCTATCCAACGTTGAAGGTCAGGAACAGCAGTGGTAAGGACATAGCCCTCGTCCAAGGTAAGGAACAGCAACTGTGCTTTGCTGGAGAAGCTGTGAAGAGATACCCCACGCCCAAGTTAAGAGAAACCCAAGTAAGATGGTAGGTGTTGCAAGAGGGCATCAGAGGGCAGACACACTGAAACCATACGCACAGAAAACTAGTCAATCTAATCACACTAGGACCATAGCCTTGTCTAACTCAATGAAACCAAGCCATGCCTGTGGGGCAACCCAAGAAAGGCGGGTCATGGTGGAGAGGTCCGACAGATCGTGGTCCACTGGAGAAGGGAATGGCAAGCAACTTCAGTATTCTTGCCTTGAGAACCCCATGAACAGTATGAAAAGGCAAAATGATAGGATACTGAAAGAGGAACTCCTCAGGTCAGTAGGTGCCCAATATGCTACTGGAAATCAGTGGAGAAATAACTCCAGAAAGAAAGAAGGGATGGAGCCAAAGCAAAAACAATACCCAGCTATGGATGTGACTGGTGATAGAAGCAAGATACGATGCTGTAAAGAGCAATATTGCATTGGAACCTGGAATGTCAGGTCCATGAATCAAGGCAAATTGGAAGTGGTCAAACAAGCGATGTCAAGGGTGAACGTCACCATTCTAGGAATCAGCAAACTAAAATGGACTGGAATGGGTGAATTTAACTCAGATGACCACTATATCTACTACTGCGGGCAGGAATCCCTCGGAAGAAATGGAGTAGCCATCATGGTCAACAAAAAAGCCCAAAATGCAGTACTTGGATGCAGTCTCAAAAATGACAGAATGATCTCTGTGAGTCTCCAAGGCAAACCATTCAATATCACAGTTATGCAAGTCCATGCCCCAACCAGTAACGCTGAAGAAGCTGAAGTTGAACAGATTTACGAAGACCTACAAGACCTTCCAGAACTAACACCCAAAAAAGATGTCCTTTTCATTATAGGGGACTGGAATGCAAAAGTAGGAAGTCAAGAAACACCTGGAGTACAAGCAAATTCGGAGTTGGAATGTGGAATGAAGCAGGGAAAAGACTAATCAAGTTTTGCCAAGAAAATGCACTGGTCATAGCAAACACCCTCTTCCAACAACACAAGAGAAGACTCTACACATGGACATTACCAGATGGTCAACACCAAAATCAGATTGATTATATTCTCTGCAGCCAAAGATGGAGGAGCTCTATACAGTCAACAAAAACAAGACCAGGAGCTGACTGTGGCTCAGATCATGAACTCCTTATTACAAATTCAGACTCAGATTGAAGAAAGTAGGGAAAACCACTAGACCATTCAGGTATGACCTAAATCAAATCCCTTATGATTATACAGTAGAAGTGAGAAAGAGATTTAAGGGCCTAGATCTGATAGATAGAGTGCCTGATGAACTATGGAATGAGGTTCATGACATTGTACAGGAGACAGGGATCAAGACCATCCCCATGGAATAGAAATACAAAAAAGCAAAATGGCTGTCTGGGGAGGCCTTACAAATAGCTGTGAAAAGAAGAGAGGTGAAAAGCCAAGGAGAAAAGGAAAGATAAGAGCATCTGAATGCAGAGTTCCAAAGAATAGCAAGAAGAAAAAAGAAAGCCTTCCTCAGTGATCAATGCAAAGAATTAGAGGAAAACAACAGAATAGGAAAGACTAGAGATCTCTTCAAGAAAATTAGAGATACCAAGGGAATATTTCATGCAAAGATGGTCTCGATAAAGGACAGAAATGGTATGGACCTAACAGAAGCAGGAGATATTAGAAGAGGTGGCAAGAATACACAAAAGAACTGTACAAAAAAGATCTTCATGACCCAGATAATCATGATGATGTGATCACTAATCTAGAGCCAGACATCTTGGAATGTGAAGTCAAGTGGGCCTTAGAAAGCATCACTACGAACAAAGCTAGTGAAGGTGATGGAATTCCAGTTGAGCTGTTTCAAATCCTGAAAGATGATGCTGTGAAAGTGCTGCACTCAATATGCCAGCAAATTTGGAAAACTCAGCAGTGGCCGCAGGACTGGAAAAGGTCAGTTTTCATTCCAATCCCAAAGAAAGGCAATGCCAAAGAATGCTCAAACTACCGCACAGTTGCACTCATCTCACATGCTAGTACAGGAATGCTCAAAATTCTCCAAGCTAGGCTTCAGCAATGCGTGAACCATGAACTCCCTGATGTTCAATCTGGTTTTAGAAAAGGCTGAGGAACCAGAGATCAAATTGCGAATATCTGCTGGATCATGGAAAAAGCAAGATAGTTCCCAAAAAACATCTACTTCTGCTTTATTGACTATGCCAAAGCCTTTGACAGTGTAGATCACAATAAGCTGTGGAAAATTCTGAAACAGATAGGAATACCAGACCACCTAACCTGCCTCTTGAGAAATCTGTATGCAGGTCAGGAAACAACAGTTAGAACTGGATGTGGAACAACAGACTGGTTCCAAATAGGAAAAGGAGTACGTCAAGGCTGTATATTGTCACCCTGCTTATTTAACTTATATGCCGGGTGCATCATGAGAAACGCTGGACTGGAAGAAACACAAGCTGGAGTCAAGATTGCTGGGAGAAATATCAATAACCTCAGATATGCAGATGACACCACCCTTATGGCAGAAAGTGAAGAGGAACTAAAAGCCTCTTGATGAAAGTTAAAGAGGAGAGCGAAAAAGTTGGCTTAAAGCTCAACATTCAGAAAACGAAGATCATGGCATCCGGTCCCATCATTTCATGGCAGATAGATGGGGAAACAGTGGAAACAGTGTCAGACTTTATTTTTTGGGCTCCAAAATCAAGGCAGATGGTGATTGCAGCCATGAAATTAAAAGACGCTTTCTCCTTGGAAGAAAAGTTATGACCAATCTAGATAGCATATTCAAAAGCAGAGACATTACTTTGCTGATAAGGTAGGTCTAGTCAAGGCTATGGTTTTTCCAGTGGTCATGTATGGATGTGAGAGTTGGACTGTGAAGAAGGCTGAGCGCCGAAGAATTGATGCTTTTGAACTGTGATGTTGGAGAAGACTCTTGAGAGTCCCTTGGACTGCAAGGAGATCCAACCAGTCCATTCTGAAGGAGATCAGCTCTGGGATTTCTTTGGAAGGAATGATGCTAAAGTTGAAGCTCCAGTACTTTGGCCACCTCATGCGAAGTGTTGACTCATTGGAAAAGACTGATGCTGGGACAGATTAGGGGCAGGAGGAGAAGGGGACGATAGAGGATGAGATGGCTGGATGGCATCACAGACTCGATGGGTGTGAGTTTGAGTGAACTCCGGGAGTTGGTTATGGACAGGGAGGCCTGGAGTGCTGCGATTCATGGGGTCGCAAAGAGTCGGACAAGACCTAGCCACTGAACTGAAGCTAACATTTTCACTCTCCTCTTTCACTTTATCAATACGCTCTCTAGTTCTTCTTCACTTTCTGCCATAAAGGTGGTGTCATCTGCATATCTGAGGTTATTGATATTTCTTCCAGCAATCTTGACTTCAGCTTGTGCTTCATCCAGCCCAGCATTTCTCATAATATACTCTGCATAAAAGTTAAATAAGCAGGGTGATAATATACAGCCTTGATGTATTCTTTTTCCTATTTGTAACCAGTCTGTTCTTCATGTCCAGTTCGAACTGTTGCTTCCTGACCTGCATACAGATTTCTCAAGAGGCAGGTTAGGTGGTCTGGTATTCCCATCTCTTTCAGAATTATCCACAGTTTATTGTGATCCACACAGCCAAAGGCTTTGGCATAGTCAATAAAGCAGAAATAGTTGGTTTTCTGGGACTCTCTTGTTTTTCCGTTGATTCAGTAGATGTTGGCAATTTGATCTCTGGTTCCTCTGCCTTTTGTAAAACCATCTTGTCTGGAATTTCACAGTTCACATATTGTTGAAGGCTGGCTTGGAGAATTTTGAGCATTACTTTACTAGTGTGTGAGATAAGTACAATTGTGCGGTAGTTTGAGAGTTCTTTGGCATTGTCTTTCTTAGGGGTTGGGATAAAAACTGACCTTTTCTAGTCCTGTGGCCACTGCTGAGTTTCCCAAGTTTGCTTGAATATTGAGTGCAGCCCTTTCACAACATATCTTTTAGGATTTAAAATAGCTCAACTGGAATTCCATCACTTCCACTAGCTTTGTACTCAGAGACATATGTCAAAGATTAAAAAAGGAATGATAATTTGAAAGTTAGATATATATATATATATATATATGAATGAAAAATTTGCATTCTCTCTAAAATTAAGGAAACATTTCATTATTTTAGAAGACATTTTCATAAAGCAATTACTTTGAATTATGCTCGTATATTAATAACCCTGAGTCTGTGAAGTATATATTCACCATTTTGAATGTAAAAGTTTTCTGAATAAGGGCAGGTGTGGACAGGTGTTTTTAGATACCTGTTATTAGATTCAATTCCCTGGGTTACAGTTATGTTGTACTTTTTATTATGTCTTTTGTAATTTATCACCTCCTTTCAGCTTTTATTCTCTGAGTTATATTACTATCTCAGGTTATCCCAGTATCACCTCTTCAGTATTTTATTCTCTCTCATCTGGAAAGTACTGGGAAAGAGCTCATTGAGAGGAATTATCATAGAAGGTAACTTTTAAATTTTGGAGCATTAATTTTGACAGATTCAAATCATTGTAACTCAACATTAAATTACTCTTGGCATGCATATATATGTTTTTTCAATCACCCATGATTTATAAATACTAAATATATTTAACAATTATTTCAAAAATATTTTATATAATACACTGCTTTATTACATGTATGCATAGAGAAGTAAAAAGAAAAGTGTTTAATAGAGCTCTTCCAAATTATAGGTAGATAGGTAGACAGAAGGACAGATATAGATGTAAACACATTTTTTTTTAATTTCTTCAGATTTAGAATTTGTCATTTGGTGGAAGAGAGAGTAATCACTGGCTTTGAATCATAGCACATTTAATATAAAACCTTTTAATTTAGGTTGTTTGTCTTTGATGAGATTAAACAATATTGAAGCAATACAATATTCAGCATGTGAGCTGAGTAAAAATATAAAAATTAATCCAAAGCATGTCAATGTGATTGAGTTAAAATATATACATTTTATCTACTGTTTGTAATACTAAGCTTACAGATTCTATTTCCAGGGCTTCTCTTTTTTCACTAGATTTGGAAGTGAAATTCCTTTTTGCCAAGAACCTTTGATTATTCTTACCCAGTTTTTTTTTTTTTCTAATTACAAAGCTAGCCAAAATGAGCTAATTTGTTTGTTCCAAGAACTGTGTGATTATCTTTCTCTAACATGTGCACAGAAGGATCCAGGATATACAAAGGCTGATGAACGAGCCATTTATTTAAAATGGTAATAATTAGATTTATCAGAGGACACCTATTGGCATCTCTACAGACATATTAATCAGTACACATTTGCTGAACCTCCATAAGATAACAAGCAGCTAAGTCTTTTTAAAAAATTTCCATTTTCTGAATTATGTAATATGTAAGACATATTAATGAAATTTGAATCTTAGGCACAAAATGTAAGCCTTATAAATCATAGTAGCACATTAATTTGATACAGATATATAGAAAATATATTCATTTTAATCTAATGTTGAAATTTATTAAATAAATTGTTTCATTTCAGCACTTGTGTTCTTATGTAAAAATCTTTTTAAAATGGCATGATTATTATATTTATCTTTGCCTCCTTATGTCTGACAATATCCCTAAATAATATCTCAACACGTATATTCATTGGCTGAAAGATATACAAATAATATTTATAACAAATCAGTTTCAAACAACTGAATAACTGTCTTGTGAGATTTTTAAGAAAGTTCAGTTCCGTTTAGTCACTCAGTTGTAGCTGACTCTTTGAGACTCCATAGATGGCAGTATGACAGGCTTCTCTGTCCATCACAAACTCCCAGAGTTTACTCAAACCCATGTCCATCGAGTCAGTGATGCCATCCAACCATCTTATCCTCTGTCATCCCCTTCTCCTCCCACCTTCAATCTTTCCCAGCATCAGGGTCTTTTCCAAGGAGTCTGTTCTTTCATTCAGGTGGACAAAGTATTAGAATTTCAGCTTCAGCACAAGTCCTTCCAATGAATATTTAGGACGGATTTCCTTTAGGATGGATGGTTGGATCTCCTTGCAGTCTAAGGGTCTCAAGAGTCTTCTCCAACATCACTGTTCAAAAGCATCAATTCTTCAGTGCTCAGTTTTCATTTATAGTCCAACTCTCACATCCATACATGACTACTGGAAAACAACAACACCAACAACAACAACAACAACAACAACATAGCTTTGACTAGACAAAACTTTGTTGGCAAAGTAATGTCTCTGCTTTTTAATTTGCTATCTAGGTTGATCATAGCTTTTCCTCCAAGGAGCAAGCATCTTTTAATTTCATGGCTGTAGTCACCATCTGCAATGATTTTGGAGCCCCAAAAGATAAAGTCTGTCACTATTTCCATTGTTTCCCCATCTATTTGCCATGAAGTAATGGGACCACATGCCATGAGCTTAGTTTTCTGAATGTTGAATTTTAAGCCAACTTTTTCACTCTCCTCTTTCCCTTTCACAAAGAAGCTCTTTAGTTCTTTTTCGCTTTCTGCCATAAGGGTGGTGTCATCTGCATATCTGAGGTTATTGATATTTGTCCTGACAATCTTGATTCTAGCCTGTGCTTCATCCAGCCCAGCATTTCACATGATGTACTCTGTATATAAGTTAAATAAGCAAGGTGACCATATACAACCTTGACGTACTCCTTTCCCAATTTGGAGCTAGTCTGTTGTTCCATGTCCAGTTCTAACTGCTGCTTCTTGACCTGTATACAGATCTCTCAGGAGGCAAGTGAGGTAGTTTGGTATTCCCATCTTTTTAAGAATTTTCCAGTTTGTTAAGGTAAATTAGTTCAATAAGTCCTCGGAAGATATACAATGGAAAGATATAGCTTAAATGATAAAATAATGCTTTGATAGTTCTTTCTGACTTATCAGTATGCTATAGCCCAGTTTACTATAGGTTTTATACTAAATGGGGTTGTTATTTCAGGATAAGGATAAATCAGAAACTGAATATTAGAAATAGCTTTTATTCTAAGTTCCTAGGCATTACATAAATAGTTTTCATTTCACTCTACCCTATTATTCCATGTTTCATGGACTACAACAACTCATTCTTCTTTCGGAAATTCAACAGTAACCAGTCTACTCTATAAAGTGATTTAGCTCTCAACACTTTGCTCCTGTCATATATTTGTATGTGCATTGATTCACTAACACAGGATAACAGAAAGTAGACTGTGCTTTTTAGGTCCCATATATAGAGGTTTATAAAAAATAGATTTTAATATGATATTAATTATTGATCTTCTTCTCCTTCAAGATTTTATGATATAAATAAAAATGAACATAAATTTCTGAAAAACTAAATTATGCTACCACCACCATCCATAAACACAGCTATATGGTGAGATGGTCTATGCATATTTTCTATATTTTACATAATATAAATAAAACAAATTGTAATCGATTATCAGAGAGCCACATACCAAAGAGGGGTGGTAAATATTTTAAAAGTGACATTTAATTTGAATACAGGTAATACATTTAATTTGAATATTTTGAAGTTTTATTGTGTGTATATGACAGTTCTTCTAGCTGCATGTTAGAACTGTGTTGAATTAAAAATGACTGCTAACTCCTTTAATAACTTTTCCTTTGAGAGACAGTGTCCATAGTCTCCATCTTTGAATTTGGGCTGGCTCATGATTGCTTTGACAAATATAGGATTAGTTCAGTTCAGTTCAGTCACTCAGTCATGTCCAACTCTTTGAGACCCCATGAATCACAGCACGCCAGGCTTCCCTGTCCATCACCAACTCCCGGAGTTCACCCAAACTCATGGGCATCGAGTCAGTGATGCCATCCAGCCATCTCATCCTCTGTCGTCCCCTTCTTCTCCTGACTCCATTCCCTCCCAGCATCAGGGTCTTTCCCAATGAATCAACTCTTTGCATGAGGTGGCCAAAGTATTGGAGTTCCAGCTTTAGCATCAGTCCTTCCAAAGAACACCCAGGTCTGTTCTCCTTTAGGATGGACTGGTTGGATCTCCTTGCAGTCCAAGGGACTCTCAAGAGTATTCTCCAACACCACAGTTCAAAAGCATCAATTCTTCGGCGCTCAGCTTTCTTCACAGTCCAACTCTCACATCCATACATGACCACTGGAAAAACCATAGCCTTGACTAGAGAGACCTTTGTTGGCAAAGTAATGTCTCTGCTTTTGAATATGCTATCTAGGTTGGTCATAACTTTCCTTCCAAGGAGTAAGTGTCTTTTAATTTCATGGCTGCATTCACCATCTGCAGTGATTTTGGAGCCCCCAAATTAAAGTCTGACACTGTTTCCACTGTTTCCCCATCTATTTCCCATGAAATGATGGGACCAGATGCCATGATCTTAGTTTTCTGAATGTTGAGCTTTAAGCCAACTTTTTCACTCTCCTCTTTCACTTTCATCAAGAGGCTTTTTAGTTGCTTTTTACTTTCTCCATAAGGGTGGTGTCATCTGCACATCTGAGGTTATTGATATTTCTTCCAGCAATCTTGATTCCAACTTGTGCTTCATCCAGCCCAGTGTTTCTAATGATATACTCTGCATTGATGTTAAATAAGAAGGGAGACAATATACAGCCTTGACGTACTCCTTTTCCTATTTGGAACTAGTCTGTTGTTCCATGTCCAGTTCTAACTGTTGCTTCCTGGCCTGCATACAGATTTCTCAAGAGGCAGGTCAGGTGGTCTGGTATTCCTATCTCTTTCAGAATTTTCCACAGTTTATTATGATCACACAGTCAAAGGCGTTGGCATAGTCAATAAAGCAGAAATAGTTGGTTGTCTGGGACTCTCTTGCTTTTTTGATTATACAGCAGATGTTGAAAATTTGATCTCTGGTTCCTCTTCCTTTTCTAAAACCAGCTTGAAATATAGGACAGTGTGAGTGATACACATTTATTTAGTGATAAGCTAAATCCATATCTAGGATTTGTAAGGACTGTCAGTTTCTTCCTTGGTTTCTTGAAGTCCTGACTTTTTAGTAAGAAGTCTGAATACCTGCTCAAGAAGCCATATAAAATGTACCTGAGACTAAGTGGAGAGAGAGAAAGTAGCTTAAGTCTAGTTTTTCAGGCACCTCTGCCAAAATGCTGAATTCAACATTTGCTAAGATGCCAGACACGTACGTTAAATCATCATATATTATTTGGAACAATCTAGTTTCCAATTGACTAACACCCATTGACACCAGATGACTCCAAATGGAACTGAAAAATAATCCTGACCCAATTTCCACCCAACAAAATAAATGAACTATATTAAAATATTTGGTGGCTTTAAGGCACCAGATTTGAAGGCAGCCTGTTGTTCAGCAACACCTAACAGAGTCAGAATATGATACCAAAAGTGGTGTAATATTATAACAAAAAGCTAAATTATGTGATTTATCTTAAGACAAGATAGCAGACAAAAGGTGGAAGATTCTCAAGGAGACTATTATTAATTGGTGTAAGAAGCTTAGGTAGGGTATTAGGGCAAATGGGAGGGGCCTAAAATTGATTATGGGAGACAGCTTGTATGACTTTGGGAAAACTAATATCAGGAAATAAAGCGGACTCTACATATACTGTAGTGCAAAGTTTGTGATTACTGTCTGTTGTATGTTGTGGAACATACAAAGGGTACTTATTGTACACATGGGTCTGGCTGGGAAGATTTTCAAATAAAATGCATAATGTAGTAACTAGTACCCTAATTGTCCATGATAAAATGTGAAAAGGAAAAGATGAAGTAATGCAAAGTAACTGTTTTTGAAAAGAGTTTGTTTTTTTTTTCAGTAACTAAACTTATTTATTTATTTATTTTTACTTTATTTTATTTTACAATACTGTATTGGTTTTGCCATACATTGACATGAATCCACTGCGGGTGTACATGAGTTCCCAATCATGAGCCCCCTTCCCACCTCCCACCCCATATCATCTCTCTGGATCATCCCCGTGCACCAGCCCCAAGCATCCTGTATCCTGCATCGAACATAGACTGGTGATTCGTTTCTTACATGATAGTATACATGTTTCAATGCCATTCTCCCAAATCATCCCACCATCTCCCTCTCCCTCAGAGTCCAAAAGTCTGTTCTACACATCTGTGTCTCTTTTGCTGTCTCACATACAATATTATGAGCCAGGACTTGTTTTAAAAATAAAACTCTTACAAACACCTAGTTGCTTCCAGAAAAATCTCTGAAAGGAATATCCTTTTTAACGTATCAAAATGATAACAGATAACCTGGTTGTTGAATCAGGAGTTGGTAAACTGCCACAAGTGGGCTGACCCTGAATTTTGTAAACAGTTTTATGTAACATAGAAGGTCCATTTGTTTACATATTATCCTTGGCTGTTGTTGTGCTACAACGGTAAAGTTGAATACCTGTGACAGAGACTATATGGCCTACAAACTTAAAATATTTACTCTCTAGCACTTTATGGAAAAAAAAAAAAACACTACACTTTTAAGTTAGAAAATAAACCTTTATGGATTTCAAAAGTATATGTCACATCTTCTTCCATTAAGCAATACAATGTCTGAGAATGCTAAAGATGTAACTGAATAGAAGTCCTGATAAAGAAGCAATAGCAAAGACAAGGACAGCCTGGAAGAGATTTGTATTAATAGATGTGGCATTTATCTAATGGAGTAAACATCAATACAATTCACAGGAAACTCAAAACACGTTTAAAATACTTTTACTGGTACAAGCACCACTAGTTTGGACTAAAAGAGGGACATTAAAAAAAAAAAAAAAAAAGAAAAGAAAGTAATTCTTTGGAGTCTGAAATTTTCACAGGCAGGAGGGAGGATAAGAATCTTAGAGAAAATACAAATGTCAGGGTCAGACTTAAAGTTCTTATTCATCTCCAGTTTCTTGCAGCAAAATTATCTCTGTGAGAAATATCCCTTTTTAAAGGCAAAGTTATAAAGTATAGGCCTCTCTGTGGCAAAATGAGCCATTACCAATGGAAAAGAAAGGCCTTCCAATACGAAGGTGGAATTAAGAATCCATACGGCGGAGCGCAGAGCCATAGAGAAACACTTCCCAAACTGAAGCAAGCCCTAATAATAGAACTGATGACAGATTTTCAGCTAGATTGCAGAATAGTTATGAGGCAGTAATAGATATGTATCAATAACTTTTTAAAAAAAATCAATATAGAATGCATTTTTCCATCGTATTTTCAGTGTGTGGAGACAGGTGTCTTCTCACTTTAGTTCCTATATCTTCAGATTGTGAGTTGTTGTTAAGTCGCTTAGTCATGCCCGACTCTTGGCAACCTCATGGGCTGTAGCACAACAGGCTTCCCTGTCCTTTACTATCTCTTGGAGCTTGCTCAAACTCATGTTCATTGAGTGCTGATGCCATCCAGCCATCTCATCCTCTGTCATCCCCTTCTCCTTATGCCCAGCATCAGGGTCTTTTCCAATGAGTTGCAGATTGGAAGAAAATATACTAAAGCGTTTTTCATTCTCCAGGTCAAATTTTCAACTC
This sequence comes from Capra hircus, assembly GCF_001704415.2. NCBI lineage: Eukaryota > Metazoa > Chordata > Mammalia > Artiodactyla > Bovidae > Capra > Capra hircus. The sequence continues at coordinate 25,011,046 of NC_030814.1, forward strand.
AGGGATCCAACCCAAGTCTCCAGCCTCTCCTGCAATGTGAGGTGGATTCTTGACTTCTGAGCCACCACCACCAGGGAAGCCCCAGAAGGTATTAGACTAAGCGAAATAAGTCAGGCAGAAAAATCCAGATATTATATTATTTGATGTATATGTGGGATCTAAAAAAAAAAAAAAGCAATTCAACAAATATGAAACAGAAACAGAATCTAGGAGTCTGTGTAAAACACTAGAGCACAGATCCCAGAAACATCTCAAGAGAGAGGCAATGGGAATGGCTATTATACATTACCTTTTGTCAATTGTTGTTTAAGAGATCCTCTCTGTTCGGCTGTGTACCTGGACAGTGAGGCTCCTGCTTCTAGAAAAAGTCTTTACAAATAAAAAAGTAAAATACATATTCTTTCCAATGGTGATGTCTAGAAAATAAGTCAATGAAGGGGAACTGGGAGTGCTGAGATTTTCAATTTTAAATGGAGTCATCAGTGAAGTATTCCTCTCAGAACTGACATATAAGCAGAGACATGAAGAAGAGAAAAAGGTGAGCTATGAAGGATCTGAAAGTAAATGACCCTCGGCCGAGTTTATAGCAAGTTGACCTGAGGTTGCTTAGTTCTAAGAATGACAGAATGATACACAGATGAGTATAACTGGAGCAAAGGGAGGAAGGTGCATGTAGTAGAAAAGGGAGTTGGGAACTTTTGGAAATTTGAGCATAATACTGACATAGTCATGTTTAAAAGGAAAAGTCTGAATGCTCACTATAAAATTGGTGGGAATTTGTTTGATTATACACATATTTTAGAAGGAGGTGTGCATGAAGGGGCTGTCCTTAGGTAGGAGTATAGAAAGCTTACCCATTAAGGTAAGTTATAGTGGAGAGACACAGATGCTAGAAAGTGAGTGAATGTGATGAGGGAGGAGAGAAGAAGGAAAGTTGGCAATATATGGGTTTTCCTTTCTATTTTCCCAGTGAAGTATGAAACAGAATTATTAGCTGGTGGTCAAAAACATGAAAGATGTTTGAAAGTGTAGAGGACAGAAGGGAAGTTATAAAACAGTTTCTTAAAAAAGTTGAAAAGATTTAGAGATGTGCTTCTTAGGTTACCTATGGTGAAGTGAAAGTTTTTGCTTATTTGTTCATTTGTTTTTAATTTCCAATTTCTCATGAGCATCTAAAATGTAATAAAATTAATTATTTGTAAAATGAAATAAAAGGCACACAATGTACAAATCTTTTAATTATTAGAGTCAACAGACCTTATTACCCTGTCAAATTGCTATAACATTTTATAAAAGCAGACTAACGTTTTCTCTATTTATCTTTATATAACACCAGATTATAGAAGTGTGGAAGGATTGATAGGAAAACTAAAGCCTCAGTTGCCATTATGAATTTGCTTTTCCATAATATCAGGAACAGGGAGAAGATGTCCACCCTCATCCTTTCTGTTGAACATTGTGTTGAATATTCTTCCAAATAGGACAGTTATGCAATAAAAAAGAAATGAATATAATCCATGTTAGGAAGAAAGATTTAAGACTATCTATTTGTAGATGATATAAACTTAGAGATAGAAAATATTAGGAATCCAATAAATCCTCTTGCAATTAATAAGTGAGTTTAGTAAGCTTTCAGAATATAAGATCAATATGTAAAATAAATTGTATTTCTCTACACTTGAGGGTTTTCCTAGTGGCTCAGATGGTAAAGAATCTGCCTGCAATGCAGAGGCCCAGGTTCAATCCCAGGGTTGGGAAGATCCCCTGGAGAAGGAAATGGATACACTCCAGTATTCTTGGCTGGAAAATCCCATTGCTGGAGGAGCCTGGAGGGCTACAGTCCATAGGGTTGCAAAGAGTTGGACATGACTGAGTGACTTCACTTTTACTTTCAAATTTCACTTTCACTTTTACTTTCACTTTTCACTTTCACACTTGAGTTGGAAAAATATGAAAATGAAATTGAAAAAGACAATTCCGTTTGTAATACGGTCAGCAACAATAAAAATAGGAAATAAAATACTTGGGAATAAATCAATAGAAAAAATGTAAAAGTTAGATTCTAAAAACTACAAGTAAATAGGGAGACAATCAATTATCACTAGTCAGAAAATTTAAATTTGTCCAGATGCAATAACCCAAATTTGATCTCCAGATTCAGTATAATATTTATCAAAATCAAAGTTGGCAGTTTTTATATAAATTGAAAATGTGATCCTAAAATTCATATGGAAATTCACGGGACTCAAAATAGCTAAAACGATTTGAAAGATAACAAATTTCAAGTATTCACAAATCCTGGTTTCAAAATTATCTACAAAGTCACAGTAACTAAGACACTGTGGTGATAACATACTTTATTTGATTTTCAGTGAGAGTGCCAAGACAATTCAAACAGAAAGAATGGGCTTTCAAACAAATATGGCCAGAATGACTGGATTTATGCACTCAGATAATAGAGTTATAGCACTACCTTACATACTATACAGATATTTAGCTTCAAAATAGATCAAATACTTAAATATAAGAACTAAACTAGAAAATGCTTGGTAAAAAACATAAGTAGATGCTTTCTGACCTTGGATTACATGTGCATGCATGCTAATTCATTTCAGTCCTGTCCTACCCTATGACCTTATGAACAGTAGCCCACCAGGCTCCTCTGTCCATTCTCCAAGCAAGAATATTGAAGTAGGTTGCCATGCCCTCCTTCAGGGGATCTTCCCAACCCATAGACTGAACCCTTGTCTCTTAAATCTCCTGCATTGGCGAGTGCGTTCTTTACCACTAGCGCCACCTGGGAAGCCCAAATTGCTCTTAGCAGATGAAAATTAAAGTCATATACATGGGATGTTATACAGTGATCCTAGCAAAAGTTAAAATATGGGAATGTAAAAGGTTGAGAAAAGGGATTTGAATTGTGGGTAAGGTGGTCAGGAAAAGAAATGCCCCTCTGAGAAGAAGTTTCATGGAAAATACTAATGTTTTCCTTTCTGTGTATATTTTGGGATTCTGTGTTTATAAATATTCCTGGTCATTTACTCTAAGTGGCCATGTTAAAAGTGAATAAATCTAAGATAAGTGAAACTCTGCTCTAATTTCTCTTTTCCCTTTCTCTCTTTTATTCCTGGGCCTCTTCCTCTCTCTCTATCAACAAGCCACATTAAATCTATTAAAATGTCACTCTGTGTGTATGGAACCACCTTCCTGTCAACTAAGAATTGCTAAAAATTCACAGTAGCCTTATCAGCACAAGGATTCACATGGCTTCTTAATATTCCATTGGATGGGAATTTCAAAGTTAAATATTTGTTTGTTTGTTTTTATATTTTTGAGCCTTACAATTCTAATTCTTACCTATTTGTTTTTTCCGCATTGTATTAAGCTTGCTCTGACATTTTCTTACTATTACAAGATCTGAAATAGTTTACACTATCCTGCCCTCCCTGAGCACTTTACAAGCAAGGATAAAAGTTTCATAAACAGACAGTCTTGTTGTACATGACACCTGTTTATTTTCAGAGGCATGGATGGTTCATTTTCCATGAAACAGAATAAAAATATATGTATGGTATGTCATCATATATTTCATGGTGATTTAATCACTCCTTCTGCTGCTGCTGCTAAGTCGCTTCAGTCGTGTCTGACTCTGTGCAACCCTGTAGACAGCAGCCCACCAGGGTCCCCCGTCCCTGGGATTCTCCAGTCAAGAACACTGGAGTGGGTTGCCATTTCCTTCTCCAATGTATGAAAGTGAAAAGTCAAAGTGAAGTCGCTCAGTCATGTCCAACTCTTAGTGACCTCAAGAACTGCAGCCTACCAGGCTCCTCCACCATGGGATTTTACAGGCAAGAGTACTGGAGTGGGGTGCCATTGCCTTTTCTGAATCACTCCTAGAAATGCACTACTATTCTACATTTCTTCCCATCAAGAATGTATAATCTAAAGCAATACTTTAAGCCAGAAGGGAAAATTGATCTCAATTCATTATCTGAAGGATGCATACTACGTATCCAAGGAATCTTCCCACCCTAGGGATTGAATGAACCCAGGTCTTATGCCTTACTGGTGGATTCACCACCATCTGAGCCAGTAGGGAAGCCCTACATAAAATACAGTGACCCAAATTAAACCAAACTGTCAACACTCACTCAGTTTATAAGAAGCTCAGGTTCATGTGTAACTAGCAGACATTTGTCTGGGAGGTCAGATTCATTATTTTGTGGATTGTAAATTAGTGTTGTAATTAATGAAATAAACTCTTATTTCTATGAAAGTAAATGTGGTATGATGAAAAGGATCCTTCCCAAGTCCTAATCCCTTAAATATTAGCTTAAATGAGGGGGAAAAGATTTTGCAGGTATATTTTGTTAGGACCTTGACATGTGGAAACATCTGGATTGACCAGGTGTGTCCCAATAGTAAGTGTCCTTGTAACAGGCACCCAGAAGGATATTCGATAAAGTAGTGTCTCTGCATTTTAATATGCTGTCTAGGTTGGTCATAGCTTTTCTTCTAAGGAGCAAGCATCTTTTACTTTCATGGCTGCAGTCACCATCTGCAGTGATTTTGGAGCCCCCCAAAATAAAGTCTCTCACTGTTTCTATTGTTTTCCCATCTACTTCGCCATGAAGTGATGGGACTGGATGCCATCATCTTAGTTTGCTGAATGTTGAGTTTTAAGCCAACTTTTTCACTCTCCTCTTTCACTTTCATCAAGAAGCTCTTTAGTTCTTCTTCACTTTCTGCCGTAAGGGTATTGTCCTCTGCAAATATGAGGTTATTGATGTTTTTCCCGGCAATCTTGATTCCAGCTTGTGTTTCATTCAGCCTGACATTTTGCATGATGTACTCTGCATATAAGTTAAATAAGCAGGGTGACATTATACAAACAGAGGTCTGTCTAGTCAAACCTATATTTTTTCCAATAGTCATGTGTAGATGTGAGAGTTGGACTCTAAGGAAAGCTGAGCGCTGAAGAATTGATGCTTTTGAACTGTGGTGTTGGAGAAAACGCTTGAGAGTCCCTTGGACTGCAAGGAGATCCAACTAGTCCATCCTAAAGGAGATAAGTCCTGAATATTCATTGGAAGGACTGATGTTGAAGCTGAAACTCCAATACTTTGGCCATGTGATGCGAAGAACTGATTCATTGGAAAAGACCCTAACTGGGAAAGAATGAAGGTAGGAGGAGGAGGGGGCCACAGAGGATGAAATAGTTGAATGGCATCACTGATGCAATGGATATGAGTTTGAATAAACTCTGGAAGTTGGTGATTGACAGGGAGGGCTAGTGTGCTGCAGTCCATGGGGTCGCAAAGAGTCAGACACGACTGAACAACTGAACTGAACTGAGAGGGATATTTGAGATAGAAAAGATAGCCACATAACAACAGAGGCAGAGACTGGACTGAAAAAGAGTGCCTACACTTGCCCAAAGCTGGAAGACCAAGGAAGGATTCTCCCCAAAGCTTCTGGAGGGAGAACAATCCTGCTAGCACTTTGATTTTTGCCTCATAAGATTCATTTTTGACTGTGGTCTCCAAAATCATAAAGAAGCAAATGTCTGTTGCTTTAAGCCACTAGGTTTTGGTGGTTTGTTACAGCAGTAATAGGAACCAGATACAGAGGATATATACTAAGCATTAAAGTTGAAATAAATATTTTAGAGGGAGAGGGAAAGATGGTGGAGGAATAGGACGGGAAGACCACTTTCTCCCTCACAAATTCCTCAAAAGAACATTTCAACGCTGAGCAAACTTCACAAAACAACTTCTGTAGGCTGGCAGAGGACATCAGACAACCAGAAAAGCAGATCATTGTCTTCAAAAACAGGTAGGAAAAAATATAAAAGACGAAAAAGGAGACAAAGGAGGTGGGGAGGGAGCTCCGTCCCAGGAAAGGAAGCCCGTCCTGGGAAGGGAATTTTAAGAAGAGAGGTTTCCAAACACCAGGAAACACTCTCCCTGCCGAGTCTGTGGCGAGCCTTGGAAACACAGAGGGCAACATAACAGGAAGGAAAAATAGATAAATAATTAAAACCAACAGATTACAAGCCCAACAGTAACTCCCCCAGTGGAAAAGCAGCACAGACACCTGCATCCGCCACTGGGAAGTGGGGGCAGGGCAGGGAGGAGCGGGAGGCGCGGGCTGCAGAGCTTTGTAAGAATTGGGCAGGAACGCCCCACGCGCAACCAGAACGATCTAACTTGGGCTAGCAAACCAGACTGTGGGATAGCTACCACGCGAAAAGCTCGAACATAAGACACCGCCAGGACCGAGCACAGAACAAAGGACGGAGCGGGAAAAGCCGGCTGCAGACCATCCCCACCGGGGACAGGAAGCCAGAGTCGTAAGGACTGGAAAGGGGCAATTGCAGACCCGGAGAGACTTTACTTACCTAACTGCAAGCAAGCTCCTTTGCTAAGACTTCTGGGGGTGCTGGACAGTCACAATCTACCGCACGGGGTGCGCCAGCGGTCCACCCAGAAAGCTGAGCAGCAGCGGCAGAAAAGGTGACAAGCCGCGGCGATCGCGCTCGCCAAACTCCTGAGCTACTCGGACCTGGGACAGGCACAAAGCACAGTTCCAGCCAAATCTGTGCCTCTGAGGGCTGCCTGAGCGCCGAACCTGAGCGGCTTGGACCGGGGAAGTGCACGCAGCCTAGGGCCGGCCCCAGACAGTTCCCGGCTGAGCATCCTAGAGCCGGAGCGGTTTGTGCGCCGCGAGAAAGGACAGGTCAAGCGGGGCAGAGATACTGTGTGCACACGACAGTGCTATTTGTTAGCAGCAGCCCCCCTCCCCACAGCGCGACTGAACTAGTGAGCCTAAAAAACCAGCGAACAGAAGAAGTTAAACAGAGGGAACCACCTTGGAAGTGATCCCACACGGCCCATTACACCAGAAAGGGCCAGATATTTTTAATATTTTTAAAATCATTCCTTTTTTTTTTTGCTTTTTTTTCTAACTTTTTTTTAATTGTTAAGTCTTCTATTTCTCCTCTAATTTTTATTTCTATAACCTATTATTACTATATTTTTTTGTTTGTTTTTTAAAAAAGACTTTTTTTTTTTTTTTTTTTTTAAGGCAAACACCATATACAGTCTTTGGATGGTTGTTGATGGCTTTTTTTTTTTTTTTGATTGTTTGTTTGTTTGTTTGTTTTTTAATAATTCTTTTTCTTTCTTTCTTTTTTTTTCTTTCTTTCTTCCTTTTTCCTTCTGCTTCTCTCTAATATTGTATCTTTGAAAATGCCAACCTCTACTCTAGATTTTTAATCTTTGCTCTTAGGTTTTTGTGGTCAATTTTGTACATTTAAAAACCCAAACTTCACTATCCCAGTTTACCTGAGAGCGAGATTACTGGCTTGACCACTCCCTCCTCCTCTGGACTCTCCTTTTTCTCCACCAGGTGGCCTCTGTCTCTTTTCTCCCCCATCTCTCCTCTATCAAACTCTGTGAATCTCTGTGTGTTCCAGACGGTGGAGAACACCTAAGGAACAGGTTACTGGCAGGATTTGTCTCTCTCCTACTCATTCCTCTCTCTGATCCTCCTGGTCACCTCTGTCTACTTCCTCCCTCTCCTCTTCCCCGTATAACTCTGTAAATACCTCTGAGCGGTCCAGACTATAGAGCGCACATAAGGAAGTGACTACTGGCTAGCTTGCTCTCTTCTCTTTTGATCTCACCGCATCTCATTCCAGTTACCTCTAACTACCCCCTCCATCTTCTCTTCTCCTTGTAACTCAGTGAACCTCTCTGAGTGTCCCTCAATGTGGAGAAACTTTCCATCTTTAACCTAGATGTTTTATCATCGGTGCTGTATAGATGGAGAAGTCTAGAGGCTACTGTAAAAATAAAACTGAAAACCAGAAGCAGGAGGCTTAAATCCAAAGCCTGAAAACATTAGAGAACTCTTGAATTCAGGGAACATTAAGCAATAGGAGCCCATCTAATGCCTTCATACCTACACCGAAACCAAGCTCCACCCAAGGGCCAACAAATTCCAAAACAAGACATACCACGCAAATTCTCCAGCAACACAGGAACACTCCCCTGAGCTTCAATATACAGGCAGCTCAAAATTATCCCAAAACCTTTGATGTCTCGTAACCCATTACAGGTCACTCCATTGCACTCCAGAGAGAAGAAACCCAGCTCCACCCACCAAAACTCCAACACAAGCTTCCCTAACCAGGAAACCTTGACAAGCCACTGATAGAACCCCACCCAAAGTGAGGAAGCTCCATAATAAAGAGAACTCCACAAATTCCCAGAATATAAAAAGGCCACCCCAAACGCAGCAATATAACCAAGATGAAGAGACAGAGGAATACACAGCAGGTAAGCAAGGATTCTTCAATATCCGCAAATCAATCAATGTAATTCACCACATTAACAAATTGAAAAATAAAAACCATATGATTATCTCAATAGATGCAGAGAAGGCCTTTGACAAAATTCAACATCCATTTATGATAAAAACTCTCCAGAAAGCAGGAATAGAAGGAACATACCTCAACATAATAAAAGCTATATATGACAAACCCACAGCAAACATTATCCTCAATGGTGAAAAATTGAAAGCATTTCCCCTAAAGTCAGGAACAAGACAAGGGTGTCCACTTTCACCGCTACTATTCAACATAGTTCTGGAAGTTTTGGCCACAGCAATCAGAGCAGAAAAAGAAATAAAAGGAGTCCAAATTGGAAAAGAAGAAGTAAAACTCTCACTGTTTGCAGATGACATGATCCTCTACATGGAAAACCCTAAAGACTCCACCAGAAAATTACTAGAGCTCATCAATGAATATAGCAAAGTTGCAGGATATAAAATCAACACACAGAAATCCCTTGCATTCCTATACACGAATAATGAGAAAGTAGAAAAAGAAATTAAGGAAACAATTCCATTCACCATTGCAACGAAAAGAATAAAATACTTAGGAATATATCTACCTAAAGAAACTAAAGACCTATATATAGAAAACTATAAAACACTGATGAAAGAAATCAAAGAGGACACTAATAGATGGAGAAATATACCATGTTCATGGATCGGAAGAATCAATATAGTGAAAATGAGTATACTACCCAAAGCAATTTACAAATTCAATGCAATCCCTGTCAAGCTACCAGCCACATTTCTCACAGAACTAGAACAAATAATTTCAAGATTTGTATGCAAATACAAAAAACCTCGAATAGCCAAAGCAATCTTGAGAAAGAAGAATGGAACTGGAGGAATCAACTTGCCTGACTTCAGGCTCTACTACAAAGCCACAGTCATAAAGACAGTATGGTACTGGCACAAAGACAGACATGTAGATCAATGGAACAAAATAGAAAGCCCAGGGATAAATCCACACACATATGGACACCTTATCTTTGACAAAGGAGGCAAGAATATACAATGGAGTAAAGACAATCTCTTTAACAAGTGGTGCTGGGAAAACTGGTCAACCACTTGTAAAAGAATGAAACTAGATCACTTTCTAACACTGTACACAAAAATAAACTCAAAATGGATTAAAGATCTAAATGTAAGATCAGAAACTATAAAACTCCTAGAGGAGAACATAGGCAAAACACTCTCCAGACATAAATCACAGCAGGATCCTCTATGATCCACCTCCAAGAATTCTGGAAATAAAAGCAAAAATAAACAAATGGGATCTAATTAAAATTAAAAGCTCTGCACAACAAAGGAAAATATAAGCAAGGTGAAAAGACAGCCTTCTGAATGGGAGAAAATAATAGCAAATGAAGCAACTGACAAACAACTAATCTCAAAAATATACAAGCAACTTATGCAACTCAATTCCAGAAAAATAAACGACCCAATCAAAAAATGGGCCAAAGAACTAAATAGACATTTCTCCAAAGAAGACATACAGATGGCTAACAAACACATGAAAAGATGCTCAACATCACTCATTATTAGAGAAATGCAAATCAAAACCACAATGAGGTACCACTTCACACCAGTCAGAATGGCTGTGATGCCAAAAATCTGCAAGCAATAAATGCTGGAGAGGGTGTGGAGAAAAGGGAACCCTCCTACACTGTTGGTGGGAATGCAAACTAGTACAGCCACTATGGAGAACAGTGTGGAGATTCCTTAAAAAATTGCAAATAGAACTCCCTTATGACCCAGCAATCCCACTTCTGGGCATACACACTGAGGAAACCAGAATTGAAAGAGACACATGTACCCCAATGTTCATCGCAGCACTGTTTATAATAGCCAGGACATGGAAACAACCTAGATGTCCATCAGCAGATGAATGGATAAGAAAGCTGTGGTACATATACACAATGGAATATTACTCAGCCGTTAAAAAGAATTCATTTGAATCAGTTTTGATGAGATGGATGAAACTGGAGCCGATTATACAGAGTGAAGTAAGCCAGAAAGAAAAACACCAATACAGTATACTAATACATATATATGGAATTTAGGAAGATGGCAATGACGACCCTGTATGCAAGACAGCAAAAAAGACACGGAGGTGTATAACGGACTTTTGGACTCAGAGGGAGAGGGAGAGGGTGGGACGATTTGGGAGAATGGGAATTCTAACATGTATACTGTCATGTAAGAATTGAATCGCCAGTCCATGTCTGACGTAGGGTGCAGCTTGCTTGGGGTTGGTGCATGGGGATGACCCAGAGAGATGTTGTGGGGAGGGAGGTGGGAGGGGGGTTCATGTTTGGGAACGCATGTAAGAATTAAAATTAAAAAAATAATAATAATAATAAAAATAAATAAATAAACAACTTGAGATCAAAAAAAAAGAAAAGTATATACATAATCTGATTAAGAGTATCTAATTCAATAATTGTAAAATTACTCACAATAAAAATGAAATACAAATTAAAATTTAAAAAAAAGAAATAAATATTTTAAATTAATAGCACTGATGGGATAATAAATTGACTTTGCCTCCCTTTGGATTAAGTGTTCAGTACACAAATAATTTTATAAACTGCATTTTCATGTTTGTAAAATTAATGGGATAATTTGTAAGTGAAAACAACTTACTTTGGTACTCTGCCTTAAATGATACATGTGTATTAATAATGTTATAAAATATTAATTTTTAATCCATTTTTTCTAGTGAGGCCCATGAGGAGAATCCAGTTTATGCAGAGGTCTAGTTGTAAGTCATATATTGAATTTCAAAATATTATTTAAATGTGCTGGAATTAATATATAAAAATACAAATAAATCATTGTTTATTATTTTAAAAAAATCCCTACAGAGTAGCTCAGTAGGTAAGGAGTCTTCCTGCAGTGCAGGAGACCCAGGTTTGATCCCTGGGTTGGGAAGATACCCTGGAGAAGAAAATAGCAATCCACTGCAGAATTCTTGCCTGGAAAATCCCATGGACAGAGGAGCCTGGGGGGCTACAGTCTATGGGGTTGCAAAAGTCAGGCACGATGTAGCAACTAAACTACCACCATTAGTAAAATGTATTTTGATTTTAATCCACATAAAAATGGATTGGAAATTTTTTTTTCTTCTTAAGATAATATAATGTGAAAATGCTGTGTTTTGTAATTAATATCACACTATTTCAGACCTGGAAATATCCCTAGAGGTCGTTTTTTAAAGCTTTTCATTTTATAAATAAACAAACTGCAACCCGGAGAAAAAGTGTAAGCTTTATATATTGTATTAATTTGTTGTTCAGTCACTTAGTTGTGTCTGACTCTTTGTGACCCCATGAATTTCAGCATATCAGTCTTCCTGTCCTTCACTATCTCTTAGGCTTTGCTTAAACTCATGTCCATTTAGTCAGTGATGCTATCTAACCTTCTCATCCTCTGCCACCCTCCTCTTCTCTTGTCCTCAATCTTTCCCAGCATTAGGGTCTTTTCCAATGAGTTGACTGTTTACATCACGTGGCCAAATTACTGAAACTTCAGCTTCAGCATCAATCCTTCCAGTGAATATTCAGGGTTGCTTTCCTTCAGGATTGCCCAAGAAAAGGAAGTCTATCACTGTTTCCATTTTTCCCCGATCTGTTTGCCATGATGTGATGGGGGCACATTGCATGATTTTAGTTTTTGTATGTTGAGTTTTAAGCCAGCTTTTTTACACTCCTTTTTCACCTTCATCAAGAGACTCTTTAGTTTCTCTTTGCTTTCTGCCATTAGGAGGTATCATCTGTATATCTGAGGTTGTTGCTATTTCTCCTGGCAGTCTTGATCCCAGCTTGTGATTCATCCAGTCTGACATTTTCCATGAGGTACTCTGGATAGAAGCTAAACAAGCAGGGTGACAATATACAGCCTTGATGTATTCCTTTCCCAATTTGGAACCAGTCTGCTGTTTCATATCTGGTTTTTTTTTTTTTTAATTTTTAAAAATACAAATTTATTTTAATTGGAGGTTAATTACTTTACAATATTGTATTAGTTTTGCCATACATCAACATGAATCTGCCACAGGTATACACGTGTTCCCCATCCTGAACCCCCCTCTCTCCTCCCTCCCCGTACCATCCCTCTGGGTCATCCCAGTGCACCAGCCCCAAGCATCCAGTATCATGCATCAAACCTGGACTGGTGATTCATTTCATATATAATATTATACATGTTTCAATGCCATTCTCCCAAATCACCCCACCCTCTCCCTCTCCCACAGAGTCCAAAAGACTGTTCTATACATCTGTGTCTCTTTTGCTGTCTCGCATACAGGGTTATTGTTACCAGCTCTCCAACAAATGCTAAAGGATATTCTCTAGAAAGGAAACACAAAAAGGGTGTATAAACTCGAACCCAAAACAATAAAGTAAATGGCAACGGGATCATACTTATCAATAATTACCTTAAACGTAAATGGGTTGAATGCTCCAACCAAAAGACAAAGACTGGCTGAATGGATACAAAAACATGACCCCTATATATGTTGTCTACAAGAGACCCACCTCATATTTGGTTTTAACAGTTGCTTCTTGACCTGCATACAGATTTTTCAGGAAACAGGTAAGGTGTAGGTGTTCTGGTATTCCCATATCTTTGAGAATTTCCCACCGTTTACTGTGATCCACACAGTCAGAGGCTTTAGTGAAGTCAATGAAGGAGAAGTAGATATGTTTTTTTTACTTCTCTTGCTTTTCCTATGATCCAACGAATGTTGGCAATTCGATCCTTGCTTCTTCTGCCTTTTATAAATTCAGTTTGTTCTTCTGTCTTGGTTCATGTACTGTTAAAGCCAAGCTTGAAGGATTTTGGCCATTACCTTCCTAGCATGTGAAATGAGCACAGTTGTATTGCCGTTTGAACATTCTTTGATGTTACTTTTCTTTGGGATTGACCTGACCTTTTCCAGTCCAGTGGCCATTGCTTACTTTTCCAGACTTACTAGCATATTGAGTGAAGCACTTTAACGGCATCATCTCTTAGGATTTTATGTAGCTCAACTGGAATTCCACCACCTCCACTGCTACTTGCGCCATACTGCTATACAAAGAAAGGTGCTGGCCACTGGCAGAGACAAAGAGTCTCACTTGGACTACTTAAAAAGGAAGATGGCTTGGTAATAGCAACAGAGTCATTTAGACAATAGGAAAAATCCCAGATATCAGTAATTTTATTTTTCCTCTCCTGTATCAATAAAAGTGAATTCAGCATCAGTTTTTCTAGGACTAAAAGTCTCTCACCTGTGTTTTTATTCCCATTTCTTCCAGACATCTTCTGTATCTCACCATGCCACAGGTATTACTCTAACTTTATTTTCTTGACTTCGGTATTCATTCTCCAAATCTACGATGTATACCTGTTCAGGTGACAGACTCCTGAGAAACATTGTGCATTTTACAGATCACTACAATGCATTTATTTATTGTCATTTTAATGTAATCTTTAAAACTCAAAACCATATTATCTAGAGAAAATTTGAATATATACTTAGGCAATTAAAATTTGAAAGAAGTCCTTAAACTATATTACTTAGATACAAATATTTGCTTATGGAAATTCTTGTAATTTTCTTGTTTTAAATTGCCAGACCTTCTTTGCAAACAAGTGACAACTTGTGTCAAATACTCCAAAGGCATCTAAGAAAAAAAATTGAAATTAATATCATTGTTAATTAGAACCATGATTTGCTTAGCCTCTTGATGAATGTGAAAGAGGAGAGTGAAAAAGTTGGCTTAAAGCTCAACATCCAGAAAATGAAGATCATATCATCTGGTCCAATCACTTCATGGGAAATAAATGGGGATACAGTGGCAGACTTTATTTTGGGGGGCTCCAAAATCACTGCAGATGGTGACTGCAGCCATGTGATTAGAAGACGCTTGCTCCTTGGAAGGAAAGTAATGACCAACCTGGATAGCATATTAAAAAGCAGAGACATTACTTTGTCAACAAAGGTCCGTCTAGTCAAGGCTATGATTTTTCCAGTGGTCATGTATGGATGTGAGAGTTGGAATATAAAGAAAGCTGAATGCCAAAGAATTGATGCTTTTGAACTGTGGTGTTGGAGAAGACTCTTGAGAGTCCCTTGGACTGCAAGGAGATCCAACCAGTCCATCCCAAAGGAGAACAGTCCTGAGTGTTCATTGGAAGGATTGATGTTGAAGCTGAAACTCCAATATTTTGGCCACCTGATGCAAAGAGCTGACTCATTGGAAAAGACCCTGATGCTGGGAAAGATTAAGGGCAGGAGGAGAAGGGGACAACAGGATAAGATGGTTGGATGGTATCACTGACTCAATGGACATGAGTTTAAGTAATCTCTCAGAGTTGGTGATGGACAGGGAAGGCTGATGTGCACAGTCCATGGGGTTGCAAAGAGGCAGACATGATTGAGTGACTGAATTGAATTCAACTGAAAATTTTGATACTAACACTAATTTCAGTTTCGACTATTGGAATATGTTTCCCCTTGTAGGATATACATGTTGCATTGGGGGGAAACCAGCTAATCAAGAACCTGAAAAAGCAGAAACACACAGGTACAACTCTTCTAACTTTTTGATTGCTTAATTTTATAAATTGCTATTTAATCTTTATTTCCATTGCTGCTCAGTAACTCGAAAGATAAATCATTTTTTTTGCTGCTGTTTCTTTACCCTTTCTCAGACTCTTAAAATCTGGTTTTCAATTTGTCTACTAAAAATACTCTCAAGGTAGCAAATAATATTATAACAAAATCAGTGACCATCTTATTCAGCATTATACTCAAATTCTTTGTAACATTTTGTGTTGTTGGATACAAACTCTTAAGTCTCCTCATATTTCACATTCTTTTCAGTCCTCAAGTCCTGATGTTTCTATTTCCATGTTGGATAAATTTCTTCTTTTAGAATCCCAAGACCTAAAATTAGCTTCTTTACTGACTTGCAGACTCCACTTTTTTCTCACAGAATCTTAAAAATCTAAAGACAGTCTCTTCAACAAATAGTGCTGGAAAAACTTGTTAACTACAAAGAATGAAACTAGAATGCTTCCTAATATCACACACAAAATAAACTCAAAAGGGATTAAAGACCTAAATATAAGACCAGAAACTTTAAAACTCTTAGAGCAAAACAGGCAGAACACTCTCTGTCAAAAATCACAGCAAGATCCTCTATGAACCACCTCCCAGAGTAATGGAAATAAAAACAAAAATAAACAAGTGGGACCTAATTAAATTTAAAAGATTTAGCACAATGATGGAAACTCTAAGCAAGGGGAAAAGACGACTCTCAAAATGGGATAAAATAATAACAAGAGAAAAAACTGACAAAGAATTAATCTCCAAAATATAGAAGCAGTTCATGCAGCTTCATGCCAGATAAAAAGGAACAACACAATCAAAAGTGGGCAAAAGAGCTAAACAGACATTTCTCCAATGAGACGTATCAGTTCAGCTCAGTTCAGTCGCTCAGTCGTGTCCGACTCTGCGACCCCATGAATCGCAGCACGCCAGGTCTCCTTGTCTATCACCAACTCCCAGAGTTCACTCAGACTCACGTCCATCGAGTTCATGATGCCATCCAGCCATCCCATCCTCGGTGGTCCCCTTCTTCTCCTGCTCCCAATCCCTCACAGCATCAGAGTCTTTTCCAATGAGTTAACTCTTCGCATGAGGTGGCCAAAGTACTGGAGTTTCAGCTTTAGCATCATTCCAAAGAAATCCCAGGGTTGATCTCCTTCAGAATGGACTGGTTGGATTTCCTTTCAGTCCAAGGGACTCTCAAGAGTCGTCTCCAACACCACAGTTCAAAAGCAACAATTCTGTGGCACTCAGCCTTCTTCACAGTCCAAATCTCACATCCATACATGACCACTGGAAAAACCATAGCCTTGAATAGACAGGCCTTAGTCAGCAAAGTAATGTCTCTGCTTTTGAATATACTATCTAGGTTGGTCATAACTTTTCTTCTAAGGAGTAAGCATCTTTTAATTTCATGGCTGCAGTCACCATCTGCAGTGATTTTGGAGCCCCCCAAAATAAAGTCTGCCACTGTTTTCACTATTTCCCCATCTATTTCCCATGAAGTGATGGAACCGGATGCCATGATCTTCGCTTTCTGAATGTTGATCTTTAAGCCAACTTTTTTGCTCTCCTCTTTCACTTTCATCAAGAGGCTTTTTAGTTCCTCTTCACTTTTTTCCATAAGTGTGGTGTCATCTGCATATCTGAGGTTATTGATATTTCTCCTGGCAATCTTGATTCCAGCTTGTGTTTCTTCCAGTCTAGCGTTTCTCATGATGTACTCTGCATAGAAGTTAAATAAGCAGGGTGACAATATACAGCCTTGGTGTACTCCTTTTCCTATTTGGAACCAGTCTGTTGTTCCATATCCAATTCTAACTGTTGTTTCCTGACCTGCATACAGATTTCTCAAGAGGCAGGTTAGGTGCTCTGGTATTCCCATCTCTTTCAGAATTTTCCACAGTTTATTGTGATCCACACACTCAAAGCCTTTGGCATAGTCAATAAAGCAGAAATAGATGTTTTTTGGAACTCACTTGCTTTTTCCATGATCCAGCAGATATGGGCAATTTGATCTCTGGTTCTTCTGCCTTTTCTAAAACCAGCTTGAACATCAGGGAGTTCACAGTTCACCTATTGCTGAAGCCTGGCTTGGAGAATTTTGAGCATTACTTTATTAGCATGTGAGATGAGTGCAACTGTGTGGTAGTTTGAGCATTCTTTGCCATTGCCTTTCTTTGCGATTGGCATGAAAACTGACCTTTTCTAGTCCTGTGGCCACTGCTGAGTTTTCCAAATTTGCTGGCATATTGAGTGCAGCACTTTCACAGCATCATCTTTCAGGATTTGAAACAGCTCAACTGGAATTCCATCACCTCCACTAACTTTGCTCGTAGTGATGCTTTCTAAGGCCCACTTGACTTCACTTTCCAAGATGTCTGGTTCTAGATTAGTGATCACATCATTATGATTATCTGGGTCGTGATGATCTTTTTTGTACAGTTCTTCCGTGTATTCTTGCCACCTCTTCTTAATATCTTCTGCTTCTGTTAGGTCCAGATGATTTCTGTCCTTTATCGAGCCCATCTTTGCATGAAATATTGCCTTGGTATGTCTAATTTTCTCAAAGAGATCTCTAGTCTTTCCCATTCTGTTGTTTTCCTCTATTTCTTTGCATTGATCACTGAAGAAGGCTTTCTTATCTCTTCTTTCTATTCTTTGGAACTCTGCATTCAGATGCTTTTATCTTTCCTTTTCTCCTTTGCCTTTCACCTCTCTTCTTTCACAGCTATTTGTAAGGCCTCCCCAGACAGCCATTTTGCTTTTTTGCATTTCTTTTCCATGGGGATGGTCTTGATCCCTGTCTCCTGTACAATGTCACAAACCTCATTCCATAGTTCATCATGCACTCTATCTATCAGATCTAGGCCCTTAAATCTCTTTCTCAATTCTATTGTATAATCATAAGGGATTTGATTTAGGTCATACCTGAGTGGTCTAGTGGTTTTCCCTACTTTCTTCAATTTCAGTCTGAATTTGGCAATAAGGAGTTCATGATCTGAGCCACAGTCAGCTCCTGGTCTTGTTTTTGTTGACTGTATAGAGCTTCTACATCTTTGGCTGCAGAGAATATAATCAATCTGATTTTGGTGTTGACCATCTGGTGATGTCCATGTGTAGAGTCTTCTCTTGTGTTGTTGGAAGAGGGTGTTTGCTATGACCAGTGCATTTTCTTGGCAAAACTCTATTAGTCTTTGCCCTGCTTCATTCTGTATTTCAAGGCCAAATTTGCCTGTTACTCCAGGTGTTTCTTGACTTCCTACTTTTGCATTCCAGTCCCCTATAATGAAAATGACATCTTTTCTGGGTGTTAGTTCTAAAAGGTCTTGTAGGTCTTCCTAAAACCGTTCAACATCAGCTTCTTCAGCATTACTGGTTGGGGCATAGACTTGGATAACTGTGATATTGAATGGTTTACCTTGGAGACAAACAGAGATCATTCTGTCATTTTTGAGACTGCATCCAAGTACTACATTTCAGACTCTTTTGTTGACAATGATGGCTACTCCATTTCTTCTGAAGGATTCCTGCCCACAGTAGTAGATATAGTGGTCATCTGAGTTAAATTCACCCATTCCAGTCCATTTTAGTTCGCTGATTCCTAGAATGGTAACGTTCACTCTTGCCATTGCTTGTTTGACCACTTCCAATTTGCCTTGATTCATGGACTTGACATTCCAGGTTCATATGCAATATTGCTCTTTACAGCATCGTATCTTGCTTCTATCACCAGTCACATCCATAGCTGGGTATTGTTTTTGCTTTGGCTCCATCCCTTCATTCTTTCTGGAGTTATTTCTCCACTGATCTCCAGTAGCATATTGGGAACCTAATGACCTGGGGAGTTCCTCTTTTGGTATCCTATCATTTTGCCTTTTCATACTTTTCATGGGGTTTTAAGGCAAGAATACTGAAATGGCTTGCCATTCCCTTCTCCAGTGGACCACAATCTGTCAGACCTCTCCACCGTGACCCATCCATGTTGAGTTGCCCCGCACGCATAGCTTGGTTTCATTGAGTTAGACAAGGCTGTGGTCCTAGTGTGATTAGATTGACTAGTTTTCTGTGCATATGGTTTCAGTGTGTCTGCCCTCTGATGCCCTCTTGCAACACCTACCATCTTACTTGGGTTTCTCTTACCTTGGGCATGGGGTATCTCTTCACGGCTGCTCCAGCAAAGCACAGCCGCTGCTCCTTACCTTGGACGAGGGGTATCTCCTTACCACTGCCGTTCCTGACCTTCAACGTGGGATAGCTCCTCTAGGCCCATAGAGATGAGACATATAGATGGCTAATAAACACATGGAAAGATGCTCAACTTCACTCCTTATTAGAGAATTGCATATCAAAACCACAATGAGCTATCATCTCACACTGGTCAGAATGGCCATCATCAAAAATTCTACAAACAGTAAATGCTGGAAGGAGTATGGAAAAAAGGGAAATATCTTACACTGTTGGTGGGAATGCAAACTGGTGTAGCCACTACGGAGAGTAGTGTGGAGATTCCTTAGAAAAAACAAACAAACTTGGAATAGAACTGCCATACAATGCAACAATCCCACTGCTGATCATACATACTGAGGAAACCAGAATTTAAAGAGACACATGTACCACAACGTTTTTGCAGCACTATTACAATTGCTAGGACATGGAAGCAAGCTAGATGTCCATCAGCAGATGAATGGTAAGGAACTCATGGTATATATACCAAATGGATTCAGTTCAGTCGCTCAGTCGTGTCCGACTCTTTGCGACCCCATGAATCACAGCAGGTCAGGCCTCCCTGTCCATCACCAACTCCTGGAATTCACTCAGACTCAACGTCCATCAATTCAGTGATGCCATCCAGCCATCTCATCCTCTGTTGTCCCCTTCTCCTCATGCCCCCAATCCTTCCCAGCATCAGAGTCTTTTCCAATGAATCAACTCTTCACATGAGGTGGCCAAAGTACTAGAGTTTCAGCTTTAGCATCATTCCTTCCAAAGAAATCCCAGGGTTGATCTCCTTCAGAATGGACTGGTTGGATCTCCTTGCAGTCCAAGGGACTCTCAAGACTCTTCTCCAACACCACGGTTCAAAAGCATCAATTCTTTGGCGCTCAGCTTTCTTCACAGTCCAACTCTCATATCCATACATGACCACAGGAAAAACCATAGCCTTGACTAGACATACCTTTGTTGGCAAATGATATCTCTGCTTTTGAATATACTATCTAGGTTGGCATAACTTTCCTTCTAAGGAGTAAACGTCTTTTAATTTCATGGCTACAGTCACTATCTGCAGTGATTTTGGAGCCCAGAAAAATAAAGTCAGACACTGTTTCCACTGTTTCCCCATCTATTTCCCATGAAGTGATGAGACTGGATGCCATGATCTTCGTTTTCTGAATGTTGAGCTATAAGCCAACATTTTCACTCTCCTCTTTCACTTTTATCAAGAGGCTCTTTAGTTCTTCTTCACTTTCTGCCATAAGGGTGGTGTCATCTGCATATCTGAGGTTATTGATATTTCTCCCGGCAATTTTGATTCCATCTTGTTCTTCATCCAGCCCAGCGTTTCTCATGATGCACTCTGCATATAAGTTAAATAAGCAGGGTGACAATATACAGCCTTGACATACTCCTTTTCCTATTTGGAACCAGTCTGTTTTTCCATGTCCAGTTCTGACTGTTGCTACTTGACCTGCATATAGGTTTCTCAAGAGGCAGGTCAGCTGGTCTGGTATTCCCATCTCTTTCAGAATTTTCCACAGTTTATTGTGATCCACTCAATCAAAGGCTTTGGCATAGTCAATAAAGCAGAAATAGATGTTTTTCTGGAACTCACTTGCTTTTTCAATGATCCAATGGATGTTGGCGATTTGATCTCTGGTTCCTCTGCCTTTTCTAAAACCAGCTTGAACATCTGGATGTTCATGGTTCACGTATTGCTGAAGCCTGGCTTGGAGAATTTTGAGCATTACTTTACTAGCATTTGAGATGAGTGCAATCATGCAGTAGTTTGGGCATTCTTTGGCATTGCCTTTCTTTGGGATTGGAATGAAAACCGAACTTTTCCAGTCCTGTGGCCACTGCTGAGTTTTCCAAATTTGCTAGTATATTGTGTGCAGCACTTTCACAGCATCATCTTTTAGGATTTGAAAGAGCTCAACTGGAATTCCATCACCTCTACTAGGTTTGTTCATAGTGATGCTTTCTAAGGCCCACTTGACTTCACACTTCAGGATGTCTGGCTCTAAGTGAGTGATTCTACCATTGTGATTATCTGGGTCATGAAGATCTTTTTTGTACAGTTCTTCTGTGTATTCTTGCCACCTGTTCTTAGTACCTTCTGCTTCTCTTAGGTCCATACCATTTTTGTCCTTTACCAAGGACCTAGCAGAAGCAAAAAGAGATTAGAAGAGGTGACAAGAATACATAGAATTGTACACAAATTTTCTTAGTGGCCTAGATGACCACAATGGTGTGGTCACTCAACTAGAGACAAACATCCTGGGGTGTGGAGCCAAGTGAATCTTCAGTTCAGTTCAGTTCAGTCGCTCAGTCGTGTCCGACTCTTTGCGACCCCATGAATCGCAGCACGCCAGGCCTCCCTGTTCATCACTAACTCCCGGAGTTCACTCAGAATCACGTCCATCGAGTCAGTGATGCCATCCAGCCATCTCATCCTCTGTCATCCCCTTTTCCTCCTGCCCTCAAATCCCTCTCAGCATCACAGTCTTTTCCAAGTGGATCTTAGAAAGCATTAAAATGAACAAACTAATGGAGGAGACAGAATTCCAACTGAGTTATTTCAAATCTAAAAAGATGGTGCGGTGAAAGTGCTGCACTCCATGTGTCAGCAAATATGGAAAATACAACAGTGGCCACAGGCCTGGAAAAGATCAGTTTTCATTCTAATCACATAGAAGAGCAAAGCCAAAGAATGTTCAAGCTACCATATAATAGCACTCATTGCACATAGTAATAAACCTATGCACAAAATTCTTCAAGCCAGGCTTCAGCAGAGCCTAGGAACCTAGGACTTCCAAGTGTACATACTGAGTTATGAAGAGGCAGAGGAACCAGAGATCAAATTGCCAACATTTGTTGGATCATGGATAGAAATCTGTATGCTAGTTAAGAAGTAACATTTAGAACTGGGCATGGAACAACTGATTCTTTCAAGATTGAGAAAGGCGTATGTTAAGGCTGTATATTGTCACCATGCTTATTTGAATTATATAGAGTACAAATTGTAATCAAGATTGTGGGGAGAAATATCAGCAACCTCAGATATGCATATGACACCACTCTAATGGCAGAAAGCTAAGGGGAACTAAAGAGCCTCTTGATGACTTTGAAAGAGGAGAGTAAAAAAGCTGCCTGAAACTTAACATTACAAAGCCTAAGATCCAAGCATCCTGTCTCATTACTTCATGGCAAATAGAGGTGGAAAAGCAGTGACAGCTTTTATTTTCATGGGCTCCAAAATCACTGTGGACAGTGACTGCAGCCATTAAATTAAAAGATGCTTGCTCCTTGAAAAGAAAGCTATGACAAACCTAGACAGTGCATTATTAATACAAAGCAGAGACATCGCTTTGCTGACAATGGTATTGCCAGTAGTCATGTATGATGTTGCAGTTGGACTGTAAAGGAGACCAAGCTCCGAAGAATTGATGCTTTTGAATTATGGTGCTGGAAAAGGTTCTTGAGAGTTCTTTGGACTGCAAGGAAATCAAACCAGTCAATCCTAAAGAAAGTCAGCCCTCAATATTCACTGAAAGGACTGTTGCTGAAGATGAATCTCTAATACATTGACCCCTTGATGTAAAGAGCCAACTTATTGGCAAAGACCTTGATGTTGGGAAAGACTGAAGGCAAAGGAGAAGAGTGGGGGGAAAGGATGAGATGGTTAGATAGTACATTAACTCAATGGACATGAACTTGAGCAAACTCCAGGAGATAGTGGAGAACAGAGGAGCCTGTCACGCTACATTCCATCTGGTCACAGTCAGACATGACTTGTAATTCAACAACAACAACAATACATATATCCACTTCTCTTTTAGATTCTTTTCCCATGTAAGACATTACAGAGTATTGAGTAGTTTCCTGTGCCATACAGCAGATTCTCAACATTTTATCTATTTTATATATCATCGAGTATAGACATCAATTTGTCCCTCCCTTCTTACCCCTTGGTAATGATAAGTTTCTTGTCTATATCCATGACTCTACTTCTGTTTGCTAAATGTTCATTTGTACCCTTTTTAAGTGAGTCTGTATATAAACAATATCATATGATATTTGTCTTCTACCTGACTTAACCTTACTCTGTGTGACAACCTTTAGCTCCATCCATGTTGCTGCAAATGGCATTGTTTTGTTCCATTTAATGGCCAAGTAGTGAGTAATATAAGGTGTCTCCAGTGGCTCAGCAGAAAAGATTCCACCTGCAATGCAGGAGCCACAGGAGACATCGGTTCGTCTCTGGGTTGGGAAGATCCCTGGAGGAGGGCATGGCTTACCCTCTCTCGTATTCTTGCCTGGAAAATTCTATGGGTGGTGGAGCCAGGTGGGCTACAGTCCATAGGGCCACAAAGAGCTGGACATGACTGAAGTGACTTAGTACATATTCACAATTAGTAATACATACCTCACTGTATATATGTACTCCACGGTATGCACGTACCACATCTTGTATATCCATTCCTCTATTGATGGACATTTATGTTGCTTTTATGTTCTGGCTATTGTAAATAATGATGCCATGAACATTTGGGTGCATATATCCTTTGAGATTATGGGGTCTCTGGGTATATGACCAGGAGTGAGATTGCTGTATCATATGGTAGTTTTTTTTTTTTTTTTGGGGGGGGGGGCAGGCAGGGTGTGTGTGTGTATGTTTGATCCACCTCCTAAAATAATGAAAATAAAAACAAAAATAAGATATGATCTAAGTACACTTAAATCCTTTTGCACAAAAAAGGAAGCCATAAACAAAACAAAAAGCCTTCAGAGTGGGATAAAATGTTTGCAAATGAAGTAACCACCAAGGGGTTAATCTCCAAAATATACAAACAGCTCATACAGCTCAATCTAAAAAAAGGAAACAACTCAATCAAAAAGTGGGCATACAATCTAAACAGGCATTTCTCCATAGAAGACATACGAATGGTCAAAAAGCATATGAAAACATGATCAACATCACTAATTATAAGAGAAGTGCAAATCAAAACTATAATGAGGTATTACCTCACACCATTCAGAATGGTCCTCATCAAAAAATCTACAAACAATAAATACCGGAGAGGGTCCAGAGAAAAGAGAACCCTCCCAAACTGTTAGTGGGAATGAAAATTTGTAGAGCCCCTATGGAGAAAAGTATGAAGGTTCTTTAAAATAACTAGGAATTTAACTACCATGTGACCTAGCAACCCCAATCTTAGGGAGATTTGTAAAAAAGCATTGACAACATCATTCATTATCAGAGAAATGCAAATGAAAATCACAATGAGGTATCATCTCATGCCACTCAGAATGGCTGCTTGCTATCAAAAAGTACAAACAATAAATCCTGGAGAGGATGCAGAGAAAAGGGAACCCTCTTACACTGTTGGTGGGGATGCAAACTAGTACAGCCACTATGGAGAACAGTGTGGAGATTCCTTAAAAAAAAGCTGGAAATAGAACTGCCATACGACCCAGCAATCCCACTGCTGAGCATACACACTGAGGAAACCAGAATTGAAAGAGACACATGTACCCCATTGTTCATCACAGCACTGTTTACAATAGCTAGGACATGGAAGCAACCTAGATGTTCATCAGCAAATGAATGGATAAGAAAGCTGTGGTACATATACACAATGGAAGATTACTCAGTTATTAAAAAGAATGCATTTGAATCAGTTCTAATGAGATGGATGAAACTGGAGCCTATTATACAGAGTGGAGTAAGTCAGAAAGAAAAACACCAATACAGTATATCAATGCATATATATGGAATTTAGAAAGATAGTAATGATGACCCTATATGCAAGACAGCAAAAGAGACACAGATGTAAAGAACAGACTTTTGGACTCTGTGGGAGAAGGCGAGGGTGGGATGATTTGAGAGACTAGTATTGAAACATATATATTACCATATGTGAAATAGATCACCAGTCCAGGTTCCATGCATGAGACAGGGTGCTCAGGGCTGGTGCACTGGGATGACCCTGAGGGATGGGATGGGGAAGGAGGTGGGAGGAGGTTCAGGATGGGGAACACATGTACACCCATGGCTGATTCATGTCAATGTATGGCAAAAACCCCTACAATATTGGCATTTTTAACAAGCACCATGGATAATTATGGTTCAGTTAATATCAGTTTCCTAGTAACAGTAGGTTAAATAATACAGTGTTAAATTTTAAATTATTATTGTTCAAATTAAAAATGAGGCTTTTTTCTATAATGCACAATAGGTTAGGCAATCATTTGAATCATTTATGATAGTTAAATTAACTAGCCAAACATTTAAGTATTTTAACTAGGCAATAGTTAAATAAAATTTTGGAGTCCATTTATTCACGAATAACATTTCTTTTTTTTTTCATGAATAACATTTCTAACTACTTATATATATGTTTAAATAATTCACTGCCAGTCAGAATGGCTGCGATCCAAAAATCTGCAAGCAATAAATGCTGGAGAGGGTGTGGAGAAAAGGGAACCCTCCTACACTGTTGGTGGGAATGCAAACTAGTACAGCCACTATGGAGAACAGTGTGGAGATTCCTTAAAAAATTGCAAATAGAACTCCCTTATGACCCAGCAATCCCACTGCTGGGCATACACACTGAGGAAACCAGAATTGAAAGAGACACATGTACCCCAATGTTCATCGCAGCACTGTTTATAATAGCCAGGACATGGAAACAACCTAGATGTCCATCAGCAGATGAATGGATAAGAAAGCTGTGGTACATATACACAATGGAGTATTACTCAGCCGTTTAAAAGAATTCATTTGAATCAGTTCTGATGAGATGGATGAAACTGGAGCCGATTATACAGAGTGAAGTAAGCCAGAAAGAAAAACACCAATACAGTATACTAACACATATATATGGAATTTAGAAAGATGGCAATGACGACCCTGTATGCAAGACAGGTAAAAAGACACAGATGTGTATAACGGACTTTTGGACTCAGAGGGAGAGGGAGAGGGTGGGATGGTTTGGGAGAATGGCATTCTAACATGTATACTATCATGTAAGAATTGAATCGCCAGTCTATGTCTGACGCAGGATACAGCATGCTTGGGGCTGGTGCATGGGGATGACCCACAGAGATGTTATGGGGAGGGAGGTGGGAGGGGGCTGTATGTTTGGGAACACATGTAAGAATTAAAGATTTTAAAATTAAAAAAAATAAAAAAACTAAAAATAAATAAATAAATAAATAAATAATTCACTGAGTATAGACACTAATACAAAACAACAGGTAGAATAGCTGAATCAACAAACTTGATACCTTAATCTTTCCTTTAGAACCAGGCTTTTGCTTTATCAGAATTAAAAATGTATGGTCCTTACTTTAGAATTTTGGTATCTTTGTTTACTCAAGTCAAGCAGAAGAAGATAAGCAGGAGAAAATAAATTGTTATAGAAATTCTTACTATGTACAAGAGAGGTAAAAATTTATGGGTTATGATTGAAAGAAAATCCATTATAATGGCCCAAAATTAGTAAGCAAGTAAATTTAAAAAATAAATATTCAGTGATGATTCTCTATTATCAAGAAAAGCTTAATCTGTATTGAATAGCTTATGTTAAAGAACTAGGACAGCTTTTAACAAATTATGGAAGAATTCTCTTCCAAGATGAAGCCTAAAAATAAGAATAATATATCAAGAATACATGTTTTACTTGGAAAATTAACAAGTTATGATATATACACTGTTGCTAACAATTCAAAACATAAAGCTCGTTGACCTTTTTGCTGAATATTTAGATAATCTTAAAATTTTAAAGTCTTTCTTTAGCAGTCCCATTGAAAGGTTGCATTTTCCTTAGGATGAATCTTTTTACATTATAAAGCAATTCTAAAAAAAAAAAACTAATTAAAAAAAAAACAAACAAAACAATACCTAAGGGACATTAGTTTTCCTGTCAGAACCTTCATGAACTTCAATCTGGCTTTCATGTATCATGTACCTCTTTCAATTTTAGTATTTTCTAAGTTTAAAATATAAACATTCTTTGTAAGAGTGAATTAGCTGTAAGTGATGGGAGGGGAGGAGCTTGATTGGTGGGTGAAATCTGCTTGGTATTAACTTCTTCATTGATAAAAGAACAATTCATTTTAGAGTTGTGCTTCTACCTTAGATATTTGAACACTTTCTCATCATTTCAAAATATTATCCTAAAATTAATATTAGAAACATGCCACCAGTGAAAAATGTGTTCTTTGTTCTCTCTCCTTTCACAAGTTACATTTCATCAGCTAAGCTACGCTGCCTATTCTCATGTTCATTTGAAAAATGTGTTCAATTTTCTCCTTCCCTAATTTTGCTTTTGAAGACAAAACAATGAATTAACTTTGCTTTCGCAGGAAAGTATTCCAAATGTTTAGACTTCAGTTCTGTCTTTATTAAATCTTTTTTTTTCCTCCTTATTTCTGTGCTCTGTATCACTACTTTTCGCAAACATACCGATGGTATATGATTTCTAGGCACTTGAACTGCAGGATATTTTTCTGTAGAACATTAATTGGTTAGAATTATTGGAATTTGTGATTGAAATTCATCATAATCTTTGAGATATAATCTGATGAGCAGGATTACTTCCTAGAACTTTGTGTTTTATAAATGTATATACTGGGTTTACTTATTTATACATTTATTCCAGATGTGTATTAGTTTATTCATTCCCTTTTATTCCCTATGTCATTTAAATTTGAAATAAATTCAAAACCTGATTTACCTCACTTCTTAGATCCCCCGTATTGCTAGCTTTTCCAACCTGAATTTAGGGTGTTATATTAAATACTAATACATTTCATCTCATTGGTTTGATCCATGTGGCAAATTATTTTTAATTTTAATGTTTATCTTTTCATTTATATATTCTTCCCTAATTTGTTGCCAGTGCTTGGTTCATTGACGTATGTTTTGAGATCAGACATGACTTTCAGACTGACAGAACCACAACCATTTTAACTAATTTATATATTTTGTTTATGCTTTAAGAAATCAGAGTGCTACAAAAAATACACATAATTATTTGATTTATATCAAACCTTAGAAAAGACAAAATTAATTTATAATGACACCAACTATTTCATTCTGTCATTACAGGTTAGTTTTGCCTGTTTATGTATATACATATTTTGTGAAGTTTTTTTTTGTTTAACAGGAATTTGTTATGGTTTAACTTGAATACCAGGCCAACTTCTAGACATTATTGGTTGTTTTTCTCTTTCTTGGTACCTTATATAGCGAATAGAAAAGAGTGAAATAAATGAACATCATATATCCATCTTATGAAAGTAAAATGGAAGCAATGTATCTGTGCGGGATATAAAAATTACGTGTAACATAACTTAAGCAGTGCATAAGCAGAACTGGAGGAAGAAAATAGTGAAGGGTTGTAATGCTTAATAGATGAGAACAAAGAGTAGGGGGCCTAATAGCCCTGGTTCAAATTCAGGCTTTACTAAGTTTACTAGGTTCAAACCAAGCTTTACTAGGTGATTAACCTTGGGTAATTTTCTTAACCTCATTATGCTTTATTAATTCCTTATCTCAAGCAGAGATAACCTCATAGTGGCTCTGTATTACATGGCTTAGTACATGAATAGTGCTTAGCAAGCACCTACTTCATAATTAACAATATATAATACTTTATATTATTATTTTAAGAGCAGGAATAAAACTAAAATAAAAAGAACTTAAACTTAGTTTTTTAAAAGACCCCAGTAGGTATACAGTAAAATAATATTTTAATATATGTACAGGCAAAACTTTCCAACAGGTGTATTAAAAATGGTGTACTATTAGGTCAGAGAATGGGCCCAACACACCTGTGACAATTGGAGCTACAAAGTCACACACCAACACAGACCACCTTACCTGTCTCCTGAGAAACCTGTATCTGGGCCACGAAACAATAGTTAGAACTGCACATAGAACAACAGACTTGTTCAAAATTGGGAAAGGAGTATGATAAATCTGTTTATTGTTACCCTGCTTATTTGACTTCTATGCAGAGTACAGAGAAGGAAATGGCAACCTACTCCAGTATTTTTGCCTGGGAAATCTCAAGGACAGAAGAGCCTGGTGAATTACAGTCTATGAGATCACAAACAGTTGGACACAACCTAGTGACTAAACAGCAACAACAATAACAATGCAGAGTGCATCAAGGGAAATGCCAGACTGGATGAATCACAAGCTGAAATCAAGATTGCCAGGAGAAATATCAACAACCTTAGATATGCAGATAATAACACTCTAACGCAGAAAGTGAAGAGGAACTAAAGAGCCTCTTAATGAGGGTGAAAAAGAATGAAAAAGCTGACTTGAAACTCAACATTACAAATATTAAGTCATGGCATCCAGTCCCATCCATTCACGGTAAATAGAAGGTGAAAAAAGTGGAAGCAGTGTCAGATTTTATTTTCTTGGGCTCCAAAATCAATATCACCAGGGACAGTGGCTTCAGCCATGAAATTTAAAGATGCTTACTCCCTGGAAGGAAAGCTTTGACAAACATAGACAGTGCACTATTAATACAAAGCAGAAATATCACTTTGCTGACAAAGGTCCATATAATCACAACTATGTTTCTTAACAGTAGCCATGTACAGACATCAGAGCTAGATTATAAAGAAGACTGAGCTCTGAAGAATTGATGCTTTCGAATTGTGGTGCTGGAGAGGACTGAGAGTCCTTCAGATGGCAAGGACATTAAACCAAATGGTCCTATAGGAAATCAACCCTGAATATTCAGAGGAAGGACTGATGCTGAAGCTAATGCTCCAATACCTTGGCTACCTGATAAGAAGCACCAACTCATTGAAAAAGGCCCTGATTTGGGGGTAGACTGAGGGGAAAAGGAGAAAGGAGCAGCAAAGGATGAGATGGTTGGATGGCATAACCAACTCAGTGGGCATAAATTTGTGCAAAATCCAAGAGATAGTGAAGGGCAGAGGAGCTTGTTGTGCTGCAGTCCATGGGGTCACAAAGAGTTGGACATGAATTTACAGCTAAACAACAACAAATTTGAATAATATAATTTTCTGTGTGTCCAATGACAAGACATAATTTTTGGTAAGAATTGTCTGAAATTAAAATGAATTTTTGTTTTATAAGAAACTTATACAGGTATATACATAGCTAATCTGTTTGAAAACAATCTAAATATATTTCCAAAGGAGAATGGATAGTTAACAAATTAAGTTATTAAAAATGATGATATACAATATTTTTGATCTACAAAAAGAGCAATCTTTTATTTTTCATCCTGATATATTCTGCTAAGATGTACACTATAGAATACCATTTAGCTGTATGAACTGGAGTTTCAGATATGGAAGACTTTATAAAATATTTCAAGGTAAACCAAAATCAAGTTATAAAAGCTCACCTATAGTGTGATATTTTGTTATAAACATTAAAAAAGTTTAGTATTACATATTATTTTAGAATACGTACTTTTATAACAAAGGTTTTAAAATATCTACAAGAATAATAAACACCAATGCTAAAAATTATGGTTACATCTAAAAAAGTTGGGATAATTATAGATGTAGGTTTTGTGGGTGACAATGAAGTAGGTGTGACTGAATAGTTGCCTGATCAATCATCCATTTCTATATCATTTCTCCCTTCGCAAACCCGTCTATGACTATATACTTGTGCTTTCCCAAACTCTTGTGAAATTAAGAGTAACAAAGATAAGCAATATGACAGAGTTCTAGTAAAGTGAAGCAAGTAAGATATTGTTCAGGGTTTTCTAACTTTCTTTTCCTAATAAAAGGAATAACCATCTCTATTTTCACCTCTTTTGTCCTTCATCCTGAAAGAATAGATATATTGAGCTAGGACAGCTATATTGAAACTGAGGAAAAAAACTCTAAACCCTAACATGATTGAAGCACTAAAGTAATTCCAGCAACAGTTTACATCAAGACATGTCCTTATTAAGAATATATATTTTAATCCAAGTTGCGTGGGTTTCCTGTTACAAAGCTAAAAATGTTCCTAACTTCTCCATTACTTAAACTCTTTAAGGCTCAATTGCTTCATCAAGAAAATTGTTATAATATATGTACCTTCATATGAATTTCTGAAGATTAAATAAGATTTTTTTAAATGTCTTAGCTCAATGTTGGCATGCCATGAAATCTCAGTAAATATTATTTAAAACAAGGCAATAAGCAGAGTATGGAAAGTGAAGATTATTTATTGAATGCATTTATGTATTTATGGTATTAAATATATGTAAAAGAGCTATTAGTAGGGAACCTGATGTAGAGAAGCCTGAAAGATAAATAGAGGATTCAAACTTGATGATTTTATTATTGATGCCTATAAGGCTATAATGTAAACTTCTTGAATCTAAAGTACATAGCTTATTCATCTTTTATACGCAGTATTTGGAACAACTAATGTTCAAATATGAGCAGGAAATTAAGAGAGTATAAGAGGTTGCATGACTTAATGATACTAGCAAAACGATGTGTGTGCTTAAATATGCAAATTATAATATTTTTAAATTAAGTGAATGCATGAAGAATAATTTAGAGTTATCAAAATGTTTTAACTATGTAATATATTATCTTAATTATTTTACTATCTAAATATATTCCTAGGCAATCATTGTTTTTACTGATAAATTACCTGGCAATAATAGGAACACTCAGGACATTTTGTTCATATTTAGAAATGATAGAAAAGAGTTTTCCTGTCAAGAATTGTCTAAGGCTTTGGAAACCAGAAAACTAATATTACTATTAATCCTTTCTATCTTTTGAAAAGGCCTTTACTTAAAAGAGAAATCACAATTTGAGTTTTTTTCTTCTTGTCAGTGCAATCTCAATCATCACGCATGCTCTCCCTATTGTGCAATAAAGAATGCTTGCCACTCCAAAACAATCAAAGAGAAATGAAATGAGGTCAGCCAGTATTCATACCCCAGCTCCCTATTTCAGGAAATAGAGACTAGGCATCTTTGTAAGATATCCTACTTGAATAGAAACACCTAGCAATTCAGAAAGGAGTCTATACACTACTTCAGGGAAGTAAGGAAACTGAAAGAAAGATTTTACCCTTTATTTTGTAAGACTATTCCATTTCAAATGAATGCAGAACAGCCACCTACTATTTGAATCTGTATAACCACAATTCATCAAACTTACTGTTTCTGGGAAACCATAATCAAGTTGGTATGTTTTAAAAGTGCAGGTTTTATTCCATGTTATATCACAGCTATAGTATAGAATTTGAATCTGACACATAATATGTATAGAAAAAGTTCTTAATAATCATAGACACTTCTGCTAGAAGGGCAGTAGTTGCACATAATCTTAGAATTATGTGTATCACACACATTTTGTGGATAGGTCTTGTGTAAATAGCACCACTTCTACTACTTTTTGGACAAATTATTTAGGTCTGTTGCCCTTAAGCTCTCAATCCAAAAAGGAAGACAATTGGGTAATACCAGTGAAAATGATGGGCTTGCCTGGTGGCTCAGTGGTAATGAATCTGCCTGCAATGCAGGAGACCCGGGTCAGGAAGATGCCCTGGAGGAGGACATGGCAACCCAGTTTAATACTTTTGCTTAGAGAATCCCCATGGACAGAGGAGCCTGGCAGGCTGCAATCCATAGGGTCAGGCAGATTTGGACACAACTGAAGCAACTAAGCAGCAGCAGCAGTGAAAATGGCAAAGAGAGGACCTCTGAAAATTGACCCTATTATAAAACCATTCCTGAAAAGGGCAATTATTATCATAATCAATTTTTTTTATAATTCTGAGAGTTAACCAAAGGCTTGTATCCACCAAGAATCAGTTAGACAAGAAAAGTGACTGAATCTCAGAAAGAATAGCAAATGTGTGGCATTGTATTTACCCTAGGTCCACTTTTGGCCCTAAATCTGAAGCAGCTTTGAAAAATAACAGGTTATATTCCTGGTCACTAGAGAGAGCAAGAATGGGGCAGGGAATCTTTTTTTTTTTTCTCCTTAAGAGTTTCATTCTCAAACAAAATTCATTATTTGATTGTTTGCAATTCCCTGAAGATCCCAATCAAAAGTCTGTCATTATTTGACCTAGTGATAAAAACTTCTGAGGTCGCAAGGGGAGGCTTGCAGTACATTTTCAAATGTTTTAACACTATAGCTAACAGAATAAGTGGAGAACGTAAGTTTAGGAGTAAGATGCCCTTTCAGTTCAGTTCAGTTCAGTTGCTCAGTCGTGTCCAACTCTGCAACCCCATGAATCTCAGCACGCCAGGCCTCCCTATCCATCACCAACTCCCAGAGTTTACTCAAACTCAGGTCCATCGAGTCGGTGATACCATCCAGCCATCTCATCCTCTGTCGTCCCCTTCTCCTCCTGCCCCCAATCCCTCCCAGCATCAGAGTCTTTTCCAATGAGTCAACTCTTCGCATGAGGTGGCCAAAGATGACCATAGGGACTTTGAAAAACTCTGGCATATTCCTGATGTTGAAGCTGAAACTCCAATACTTTGGCCACTTGCATGGCCAAATGCATGAATTTTAAATTAGCTTTTATCTATACTGTGAATTATTGCAAATAAAGCTTCCTTTTTGGCGCATGGGGATGACCCACAGAGATGTTATGGGGAGGGAGGTGGGAGGGGGGTTCATGTTTGGGAACACATGTAAGAATTAAAGATTTTAAAATAAAAAAAAAATAAAAAACTAAAAAATAAATAAAAAATAAATAAATAAAATGCATGAATGCATTGCATTTCTAATTTATATGTGAATTATATTCATATTTGTTAGAACAATAATTATATTTAAGGATGGGGATATCATTGTGTTAATCATACTTTTAATTTTGGTAAATGGATACTTTAAGCATCTACCTAAGAGACGGTTAGGTACCCTTAACCAAAGTATGACTCACTCATAGATATAAGAGTCCTTAGGTACTTATAAACTGTATGCTCTAATAGTAACAATGAATATGAGTATCATGGGTGTGCTAGTTTCAAACATACTGAATTAATTCTGAGTCAGTTTGTCCTGCTTTCTCTTTCTTTCAACAGAAAACACTAAAAGGTACTTGTCCACAGTTCCCCCCTCTCTCTGTCTGTGACAGAATCTGGTGCTTTCCCTAGTGGCCGCTGCTGTGCTCTCCCCCCAGGGATCTGTTAATATATTGAACCTTTAAATATGCCAGCTTTCTTTCTCTCTTGATCTGTATCTGGTTATTACCACACTTCATCCAAACAAATATGATTGAAACATGTGTTCTTAGATGCCCTGACCTTAAGAATGGTGGTGCAGAGCATGATAGTACAATATAATTTCTAGGGGAAAAAATCCTGATTATTTTATCATGTGAAAATTAATTCTGTATTCATAATAATTAGTTTCTGTGCCTGAATTAAGGAAGAAATAAAATTAAAAGTATCATGTCTTACCCAATATAAATTACTCAAAAAAAATCATGTATAGTTTTCAAATGTCTAAAATAATTGATATATAGTCTCTTGTTTTTCAGGTAAGTATTTCATATAGGTATCTGTTATTCTGTGAAGTGTTTTTCAAGTTGAAATACTGTGAAATACTCATTTTGTGATCATAATATAATAAATGAAATCACTTTGCTTCAGCATTCAGAATCTACAATTCAGTGCAACTTGAGCTGAGTGGGGTGTGATTGGTCTTGGTGTCAGTTTAAACTTTGGAAATATTTTCAACTTTATGTTAATGTACCTTCCTGCTCTTGAAATAAACAAATATAAGCTATATCTAGAAGATAAATGCATTGCTATTGCCCTGAATATAGCTATATTCCTTAATTTCCTACTTGTATTGTAAGGCTTTCTTATAAGTAAGGTAAGCAGATCCTCTTTGACTATGTTGAAGTAGCAGCCAACATTTTAGTCATTAAAAAAGATTAGCTGAAAGGAATACTGTTCAGTTAGAATAACCCAAGATATTTAGAGCTGTAAAAACATTTCCAAAATAATAATAATAATCACCTTCAAAACAACTGCTTCAGACTTTTACAGAATATATAGAAATAAGTTCTGTATTAAATTATCACTTTTATAACATTTTAAGTATACAATCTAATAAAAATAACAAAAGTTTCCCACATTAATTGTTAGTTAGAAATAAGAATTTCACTTGAACTATTTCCATGTAAAGGAAATGTGAAAATTTTGCATTGTTCTCACCTTGAAGTTCACAGTGAAATGCCTGCATGAGGTTGAATCAGGAACATCAGGTAAGCTCTTTGAAAATTGACAATGTGCAAAATACTTTATTTTTCTCTCAAGTCTCATTTTATAGACCGTTACCAGAAGTAAAAGTCTAGTTGATGGAGCAATGGACTAATTCAATATGTCAGATTCCATGTTCCTATCCAGTAGACTGACAAAAAATCACAAGAATTTAATTTAAAATAGAGCAAATCAGGCATTGCTTTATAAAGACCACTTGCATGTCATGTAGGAGATCTTAAACAAAAGTACTTTTGTGGTTATCTGAGCACATAAATACCTGGGCAACTATTAAAAGCTTTTTTTCCCTCTATCAAAATTGTACTATGAAAGATAATCTAATGGAGTTTTTTTCACTGATGAAACAGATTTCAAATATTGTGAAAAGTAAATAAAATAGCACTGCTACTTATGGCTATCACCTTGCACTATAGACTGAGGATAAATAGTTCAAAAAAGAGTTACATTTTTTTTTTTCTTCTTTTCAAAGCACTACAAACAGCTTGATCCACTTAGCTGGTATAGAGTTAAATGGAAAAAGTATAATATAATACTGTTAACTTTGGAAGCAGTTCATGACATCAGAATAATATATTCATAGAATAGATTTGATAACTCTTTAGATTTAGTTTATCAACCCTTGTGTCTGTAATGCATGCATGTGCTTCCATATATGTGTGTGTGTGTGTGTGTGTGTGTGTGTGTGTGTGTTAGTTGCTTAGTCGTGTCCAGCTCTTTGCAACCCCATAGACTGTAGCCCATCAGGCCCCTCCATCCATGGGATTCTCCAGGCAAGGACACTGGAGTGGGTTGCCATTTCCTTCTCCAAAAGGAACTATAGAAAAAGAAGGTGAAGTTGCTCAGTCATGTCCGACTCTTTGCAACCCCATGGGCTGTAGCCTACCAGGCTCCTCCATCCATGGAATTTTCCAGGCAAGAGTACTGAAGTGAGTTGCCATTTCCTTCTCCAATATATATATATATATATGTATTATATATATTATAATTATATATATGTGTGTGTTTATATAGGTAGAGGTATTCATCATTCAAAGATAACTAAAATGCATTTTAGAAAACTAATGAGAAATATCAGTCCTGGGTTTAGAGTATATTTAAGGGATACAGATATATGTACCTATAACTCTTTATATTTTATTTATAAAATTGACCTTCCCTGGTGGCTCAGAGGGTAAAGCGTCTGCCTGCAATGCCGGAGACCCAGGTTTGATCCTTGGTTTGGGAAGATCTCCTGGAGAAGGAAATGGCAACCCACTCCAGTATTCTTGCCTGGAGAATCCCATGGATGTAGGAGCCTGGTAGGCTACAGTCCATGGGGTCGCAAAGAGTCCGACACAACTTCACTTTCACTTTTCATTTATTCATATAATTTTTATTCTGATAAAATGAAAGGGAAAATATGTTATATTTGTACTCTCATTAAGTCAGAATACTAATTTGGGTAAAAGATATTTAATGTATACTCAATGATAAACTTCCTTTTGGGTTCTCTGTGACCATTTCTATTCATATATGGGGAAAAATATAGAAAATCACTTTCATGGTCATAAACTGCTTTTCCAATAAAATCTAATTTCTAGATAAAAAATTGCTTGCCAAAAACTAAGAAATGTGTATTTGCAAAGTGCCCTTTGTCCATTTGCTTCCTTTTGGTGTAGTTATTGCATTGGACCTTCGCGCTCTTACATTCACATACTGTAGTGCAACTTCCCCTTTAAACCATAGCACCTGAAACAAATAAACGGTTAAAAGAAAAAGTAACAGCCGTGCAGAACAAGGAACACCGTATGTGATAGTGTTTCCTTGTTTAAATATTACAATATCTATTTTTGGTTAGTAAAAGAATGATAGGATAAGAGGAGAACGGACAAAGGAGAAGTAATTTGAGAGCTACTGGAAAACAATTCACCCACCGACAGCAAAGACTGTTCTTGAAGCTTGTCAGATGAAGAGAAGTAGAAAACAACAACAAGAAGTTGATCTCTGTTGCTTTTGGAGAAGACTCTTGAGAGTCCCTTGCACTGCAAGGAGATCCAACCAGTCAATCCTAAAGGAAATCAGTCCTGGGTGTTCATTGGAAGGACTGATGCTGAAACTGAAACTCCAATACTTTGGCCACCTCATGCGAAGAGTTGACTCATTGGAAAAGACCCTGATGCTGGGAGGGAATGAGGGCAGGAGGAGAACGGGATGACAGTGGATGAGATGGCTGGATGGCATCACCACTCAATGGACATGAGTTTGGGTGGACCGCGGGAGTTGATGATGGACAGGGAGGCCTGGCGTGCTGCGATTCATGGGGTCACAAAAAATCGGACATGACTGAGCAACTGAACTGAACTGAACTTAACTGAACATGAATCAGTCCCCCCATCCTAGATTTTTAAGAAAATTTCTAAATCTATTGATATAAGAGGGCAAAGCAATAATGGAATTATCTGGTCTAGGATGTATATGCTTCAAATGGAGCAGAATTGTACAAAGTAATGTAATAAAATGGATCATCCCTTATTACAGAATTTCTTTAATGAATAGAATTGTTATATTTTCCTGTAATAAAGCATATATATTATGGTTGACATACATCAGTTATCTTCCTAACATATTTCATTTTCTTTTTACTCTTTGAATCTCTACATCTTTCTCTCTCAAGCAATTTTGTTTTAACTGTTCCTCTCATGCACACACATAGTAGTATACCTAATTCATTGATAAATCACAGAGGTGAATGCAAGGTGATTTTCCTAAATTTTATTTGGCTTTACCAGAGTAAACACACACACAAAAAAACAACAACAAGAAGAAAAGTACAGTAGATCAGAGAGTGATCCTGGTGTCTAATTGAACCAAATGTCTAAAAGTTATTTTTAATAGCTATAACATCAATGGGTAGCATTTTCAAGTTAACAATATAATATTATACAAAATATAGAGAGAAAATTATCACTCCACAAAAAATTACAGAATAACTATAAATATTGTTTCTTATTTTTCACTGATATCAATTTTTAAGTGCAATGGAAGACTTTGGAATTGTTATCCTAATGAAAATGGAAAAAATGAAATAAATTTATAAATAAAATGAGGAAATAGATACTCTCAAATGTTGCTACTATAAGTTAACAAAATCATTTGGTGAAATAGTTTGATTTTGCTTTATGGAGTACGCCAAAGCCTTTGACTGTGTGGATCACCACAAACTGTGGAAAATTCTTAAAGAGATGGGAATAACAGACCATCTGACCTGCCCCTTGAGAAATCTGTATGCAGTCAAGAAGCAACAGCTAGAATTGGACATGGAATAACAGACTGGTTCCAAATCGGTAAAGGATTATGTCAAGGCTGTATTTTGTTACCTGCTTATTTAACTTCTATGCAGAGTACATCTGCATGCACTGGGCTGGATGCAGCTCAAGCTGGAATCAAGACTGCTGGGAGAAATGTCAAGAACCTCAGATATGCAGATGACACCACCCACATCGCAGAAAGCAAAGAACTAAAGAGCCTCTTGATGACAGTGAAAAAGGAGAGTGAAAAAGTAGGGCTAAAACTCAACATTCAGAAAACGAAGATCATGGCATCTGGTCCCATCACTTCATGGCAAATAGGTGGGGAAACAGTGGAAACATTGACAGACTTTATTTTTCTGGGCTCCAAAATCACTGCAGATGGTGACTGCAGCCATGAAATTTAAAGATGCTTGCTCCTTGGCAGGAAAGTTATGATCAACCTAGACAGCATATTAAAAAGCAGAGACATTACTTTGCCAACAGAGGATCCATCTAGTCAAAGCTCTGGTTTTTTTCAGTAGTCATGTATGGATGTGCATGTTGGACTATAAAGAAAAGTGAGCAGCAAAGAATTGAGGCTTTTGAACTGTGGTGTTGGAGAAGACTCTTGAGAGCTCCCTTGAACTGTAAGAAGACCCAACCAGTCCATCCTAAAGGAGATAAGTGCTGAATATTCATTGGAAGGACTGACGTTGAAGCTGAAACTCCAATACTTTGTCCACCTGATGCGAAGAACTGACTCATTGGAAAAGACCCTGATGCTGGGAAAGACTGAAGGTGGGAGGAGAAGGGGTCAACAGAGGATGAGATGGTTGGATGGCACTACCAACTTGATGGACATGAGTTTGAGTAGGCTGCAGGAGTTGGTGAGGGGCAGGGAGGCCTGTCGTGCTGCAGTCCATGTGGTCGCAAAGAATCAGATATGATTGAGCAACTGAACTGAACTGAACTGATAATTTAAAATGTACACATCCCAGTATCCAACAATT
Organism: Capra hircus; assembly: GCF_001704415.2. Taxonomy (NCBI): domain Eukaryota; kingdom Metazoa; phylum Chordata; class Mammalia; order Artiodactyla; family Bovidae; genus Capra; species Capra hircus. The sequence goes on from NC_030814.1 coordinate 25,050,809, forward strand.
CCATCTGTACCTGGTCTAGAAGCAAACACATTTAAGGAATATGATGGTACATTTAACCCCCAGCCTTTTGAAGGTTGCTATAAAGGGAACCACTGGAGGAATTTTAGATTTTTTTTTTTTTTTTTTTTTTTGCTGTTTGAAAGATGATGCTATGACAGCTATAGCATTTTTCTTTCTGCACTTCCAATGTCAGCACTTGTAGGTATAAGAGGACCCTGAGTTCTTTGTTTTGAGCCCCTTTGGGGCATTTGAGATAGAGCATGAATGTGGGACCACCTTGCATCTTGTCTAAGAGGCCTGACTGAGGGGAGACCTCAGTGGATAGGAATGGAGGTAAGCAACTCAATATTCCTGACTGAAGGAAAGCTAAAATAAATGACTCCAGTTGTTCTAAGATGACTCACATTAGTCAAGAGTTCTGCAAGAGAGGCATTCAGCTGGGAGTCTCTAAGGTGCCCAGGAAAGTGCCCCAGGAGGGCAAGAGTCACATTTAATTACCTGTCAGTTTCAGTGAGTTCTATCTACAAAAACAAATGAGAAATGCCAATCCCCTTTCGTTCCCTCCTCCCCTTACTTGACAAATGGCTATGGCTGGATTTGAAGCTGGGGGAAAAATGAGCTTGGAGGTCATTTAAAATTTATATTAAGCAAACAGAAGAACCCTTCCTTCTTTCCCCTGAAACTTCAGCCTGTGTCAACCCCAGATGATAAGACTTAAAGCTAAACAATTGAGAAATGTTGATTATCACATAGGACTGGATATATTATCTTCAAAATTGATAATTTTTATGAGATAGTGAACAAAGCATATTTTTTCACCAGAGAATGATCAGGTCAGCCCTGGGCCTCTCTAAATCATCAAACTACTGGTTATATTCACCCTATGAGAACAATATTTTAAGAAAAGAGGAAAGAAAAAAAAAGCTGTATTTTGATTACAATCCACACATGTTTATTGAACACAGCATTTACATATGCAAGTAAAAACAGCATGTTGTACAATGATACAAAGAAAATGACTTCATTTATGTTTTTAAAATATATCAACATAAAAATAGATATATCTCATCAATTCATACAGTACACTAATGCAAAGTAAAGGACCCTATCCATCTCTACTAAACATGTAGGAGAGTATACTTTTGGAGAGGAGTGCAAGAGACTTGAAATGGGGAAAAGGGAACATGTAGTTGTGAACAGTCTGTCTTTTTAAGTAAGGACAATGAATGGTATATTTTGTGTATTTAGCAATTCATTTAAAAATTGCTCAAATGCTCTTTGGAAAACTAAAAATCTAATCTTCTGAATTGTAGCTATTGCAATAGGTGTAGGAGGTCTTTAAGAGTGGCTTTTAAATAATTGAGACCTGGGTTCAAACCCTGGGTTGGGAAGATCTCCTGGAGAAGGAAATGGCAACCCACTCCAGTACTCTTGCCTGGAAAATCCCATGGACGGAGGAGCCTGGTAGGCTACAGTCCACGGAGTTGCAAAGAATCAGACACCACTAAGCGACTTCATTCTTTCTTTCTTTTAAATAATTGTTTTTTTGAATAGCTTGTATTCTGTGCTCAACTACTGACTATTCATCAGATATCCTCAAAGTTGAAAGAGACACATGTATCCCATTGTTCATTTCAGCACTATTTATAATAGCTAGAACATGGAAGCAACATAAACGTCCATTGACAGATGAATGGATAAAGAAGTTTGGGTATATATACACAGTGGAATATTACTCAGCCATAAAAGGAACGCATTTGAGTCAGTTCTAATGGGATGGATGAACATAGAACCTATTATACAGAATGAAGTGAGTCAGAAAGAGAAAGATAAATACCGTATTCTAACACGTATATATGGAATCTAGAAAAATGGTACTGAACTATTTACTTACAAGGCAACAGTGGAGAAGCAGACATAGAGAACAGACTTACGGACATTGGGAGAGAGGAGGAGAGGGTGAGATGTATGGAAAGAGTAACATGAAAACTTACATTACCGTGTGTAAAATAGTCAATGGGAATTTGCTGTATGGCTCAGGACACTCAAATAAAGGCTCTGTATCAACCTAGAGGGGTGAGATGGAGAGAGAGATGGGAGGGAGGTTCAAAAGGGACACGATATATGTATACCTATGACTGATTCATGTTGAGGTTTGACAGAAATCAGCAAATTCTGTAAAGCAATTATGCTTCAATAAAAATCAAATTAATTAAAATACTTTGGACATTTATTATCTGCTTTTAAAACATTTCTTATTTTTAAAGTAATGATTATCTGGATTTATAGACACATACTTGATATTTAAGGGGAAAAAAAACTAGTTCTCTAATTTTACTAATCAGGCTGATTTTGTAAACTGGTGATGCAAGCTAAATAACTATCAAGAAAAAAAGAATGTCAGGCCAGCATAAAATACTATCAAATAAAAACTAGAGAAGACTTATGAATGAATTTTTGTACTATTATTAGGCAGTTTGTGGAACTTTTTGCTTAAACCTATTTTACAGGTTGGCAAGTCTCCAGATATAATACAAGACCAGAAGCTGCCAATGAATTAAGCTGTGTTGGCACTACCTTTACCGGTTCATAATGCCCATTTCCTGGGTTTATGCTAGTAAAGCAATGCTCAAAATTCTCCAAGCCAGGCTTCAGCAATATGTGAACTGTGAACTTCCAGATGTTCAAGCTGGTTTTAGAAAAGACAGAGGAACTAGTGGTCAAATTGCTATCATCCTCTGGATCATCAAAAAAGCAAGATAGTTCCAGAAAATCATCTATTTCTGCTTTATTGACTATGCCAAAACCTTTGACTTTGTGGATCACAATAAACTGTGGAAAATTCTGAAAGAGATGGGCATACCAGACCATCTGACCTGCCTCCTGAGAAACCTGTATGCAGGTCAGGAAACAACAGTTAGAACTGGACATGGAACAACAGAATGGTTCCAGATAGGAAAAGGAGTATGTCAACTCTGTGTATTGTCACCCTGCGTATTTAACTTATGTGCAGAGTACATCCTGAGAAACGCTGGACTGGAGGAAGCACAAGCTGGAATCAAGATTGCCAGGAGAAATATCAATAACCTCAGATATGCAGATGACACCACCCTTATGGCAGAAAGTGAAGAGGAACTAAAAAGCCTCTTGATGAAAGTGAAAAAGAAGAGTGAAAAAGTTGGCTTAAAACTCAACATTCAGAAAACGAAGATCATGGCATCCGGCTCCATCACTTCATGGCAAATAGATGGGAAAACAGTAGAAACAGTGGCTGACTTTATTTTGGGAGGCTCCAAAATCACTGTAGATGGTGATTGCAGCCATGAAATTAAAAGATGCTTACTCCTTGGAAGGAAAGTTATGACTAACCTAGATATCATATTCAAAAGCAGAGACATTACTTTGTCAGCAAAGGTCCATCTAGTCAAGGCTCTGGTTTTTCCACTGGTCATGTATGGATGTGAGATTTGGACCATGAAGAAAGCTGAGTGGAGAAGAATTGATGCTTTTGAACTGTGGTGTCGGAGAAGACTCTTGAGAGTCCCTTGGACTGCAAGGAGATCCAACCAGTCCATCCTAAAGGAGATCAGTCTTGGGATTTCTTTGGAAGGACTGATGCTGAGGCTGAAACTCCAATACTTTGGCCACCTCATGAGAAGAGTTGACTCACTGGAAAAGACCCTGATGCTGGGAGGAATAGGAGCAGGAGGAGAAGGGGATGACAGAGGATGAGATGGCTGGATGGCATCACCGACTCGACGGACGTGAGTTTAAGTGAGCTCCTGGAGTTGGTGATGGACAGGGAGGCCTGGCATGCTGCGATTCATGGGGTGGCAAAGAGTTGGACACAACTGAGCAACTGAACTGAAGTGAACTGAACTGAAACTCCCTAGAAGATCACTGCTGTGCACTATCAGACAAGAAAGTGAAAGTGAAGTTATTCAGTCGTGTCTGACTCTTTGTCACCCCGTGGACTGTAGCCTACCAAGCTCCTCTGTCCATGGGATTCTCCAGGCAAGAATACTCGAGTGGGTTGCCATTTCCTTCTCCAGGGGCTCTTCCCTACCCAGGGATCGAACCCGGGTTTCCCGCATTGGAGGCAGACGCTTTAACCTCTGAGCCACCAGAGAAGCCCATCAGACAGGATGTTTCTATATAAAAACTCAGGAAGGCAGACTACTGATATGATCAAACCCCTATACTTTAAATTAATTCTCAAGTTTTCCTTCTAAAAGGACATAATCAATTTTAACACAAATGATCAGTGACGTCTCATATGGACTTTTGCATCTTATGTAGCATAAATAGAGTCTTAAAATAGCTTTCAATACAATTGCAGAGGCTACAACCTTATATGAAGGTCACTAGGAAGATTAACATTCAAAATCTATTTTTATTTAGACTTTTTATGGTTTCTATAATTTCACACATTATATTATATTTTGCACAGCATTATAAAACAAATTTTTACCATGAACTTCTCAATGACAGGTAATACCCAGAACAAGCTTTTAAAATACTTAATATTATTAGGTCTTATAGAACATTTATAAAAGGCAGCATTACATTCAGTTCTTATGGAAACAACTTAGAAGACTCTTTTTACAACTGATATAATATGAACAAAATGGAAACTATCAGAGAAAAGACTTTTTTAGACAAAAACACATTTTTTAATTTATATTTTATTGAAGGATAATTGCTTTACAGAATTTTGCTCTTTTCTGTCAAATCTCAACATGGATCAGCCATAGGTATACATATATCCCCTCCCTTTTGAACCTCCCTTCATCTCCCTTCCCATCCCACCCCTCTAGGTTGATACAGAGCCCCTATTTGAGTTTCCTGAACCATACACCAAATTCCCATTGGCTGTCTATTTTACATATGGTAATGTAAGTTTCTGTGTTACTCTTTCCATACATCTCACCCTCTCCTCCCTTCTCCCCATGTCCATAAATCTATTCTCTATGTCTGTTTCTCCATTGTTGCTCTGTAATAAATTCTTCAGTACTATTTTTCTAGATTCTATATATATGCATTAGAACAGTATATACCTTTCTCTTTCTGACTAACTTCACTTTTTAAAGAATAATTGTTACAGTTGGATTGACTGTTATTTTCTTGCTTAAAGCTCTGTTAGGCTTGCCAAGCTCCTTGGATTTTCCCTGAGGCATGGCTTTTGATGCTTGTCTTGCTTAATACACTTTTTGTCCTTAGAGATTCCACCTGTGTAACAATTTTGGAACATACCTTCAAAGAAATGCTGAACTTACCCATTGGACCTCTCAAGAAAGGTGAAGATAGCCTCAAGCAGCAACATATAGATTTATTGGATAAGCTTTTCTTTCCCTCTTAAAAACATTTTAAGTTCTAGGGCTCTTCTTCATTTGCAAAGCATTCTTTCAGAAATCTAATGCCCTAAAACAACAATGGGTACACATGGTACTCTAGTATGCAGAATGGATCATTAACTACCTGGTTTAAATTAGTATATTTATTCAAACTCAATAATTGACAGTTTTTCATTTGTATTATTGGCAGTTCAGTTCCTCAGCTGTGTCAGACTCTTTGCGAACCCATGGACTGCAACATGCCAGGCTTCCCTGTCCATCACCAACTCCTGGAGCTTGCTCAAACTCATGTCCATCAAGTCAGAGATGCCATCCAACCACCTTATCCTCTGTCGTCCCTTTCTCCTCCTGCCTTCAATCGTAAGTGTCTTTTCTAATGAGTCAGTTCTTCGCATCAGGTAGCCAAAATATTGAAACTTTAGCTTCAGGATCTTGTATTATCATAAATATAGTAACAATGCGGATATTTCAATGCTGTATGTTTATCAAAAATGTCAAGATCATCAAGCATTTCCAGCTGGTTCTTCATCCAGTCTGGCATTTTGCATGATGTACTTTGCATAACACCGCACACAAAAATAAACTCAAAATGGATTAAAGATCTAAATGTAAGATCAGAAACTATAAAATTCCTAGAGGAGAACATAGGCAAAACACTCTCAGACATAAATCACAGCAGGATCCTCTATGATCCACCTCCCAGAATTCTGGAAACAAAAGCAAAAATAAACAAATGGGATCTAATTAAAATTAAAAGCTTCTGCACAACAAAGGAAAATATAAGCAAGGTGAAAAGACAGCCTTCTGAATGGGAGAAAATAATAGCAAATGAAGCAACTGACAAACAACTAATCTCAAAAATATACAAGCAACTTATGCAGCTCAATTCCAGAAAAATAAACGACCCAATCAAAAAATGGGCCAAAGAACTAAATAGACAGTTCTCCAAAGAAGACATACGGATGGCTAACAAACACATGAAAAGATGCTCAACATCACTCATTATTAGAGAAATGCAAATCAAAACCACAATGAGGTACCACTTCACACCAGTCAGAATGGCTGCGATCCAAAAATCTGCAAGCAATAAATGCTGGAGAGGGTGTGGAGAAAAGGGAACCCTCCTACACTGTTGGTGGGAATGCAAACTAGTACAGCCACTATGGAGAACAGTGTGGAGATTCCTTAAAAAATTGCAAATAGAACTCCCTTATGACCCAGCAATCCCTCTGCTGGGCATACACACCGAGGAAACCAGAATTGAAAGAGACACATGTACCCCAATGTTCATCGCAGCACTGTTTATAATAGCCAGGACATGGAAACAACCTAGATGTCCATCAGCAGATGAATGGATAAGAAAGCTGTGGTACATATACACAATGGAATATTACTCAGCCGTTAAAAAGAATTCATTTGAATCAGTTCTGATGAGATGGATGAAACTGGAGCCGATTATACAGAGTGAAGTAAGCCAGAAAGAAAAACACCAATACAGTATACTAACACATATATATGGAATTTAGGAAGATGGCAATGACGACCCTGTATGCAACACAGGAAAAAAGACACAGATGTGTATAACGGACTTTTGGACTCAGAGGGAGAGGGAGAGGGTGGGATGATTTGGGAGAATGGCATTCTAACATGTATACTATCATGTAAGAATTGAATCGCCAGTCTATGTCTGACGCAGGATACAGCACGCTTGGGGCTGGTGCATGGGGATGACCCAGAGAGATGTTATGGGGAGGGAGGTGGGAGGGGGGTTCATGTTTGGGAACGCATGTAAGAATTAAAGATTTTAAAATTTAAAAAATAAAAAACTAAAATAAATAAATAAATAAATAACTTAAAAAAAAAAAAAAAAGAAGTTAAATAGCAGGGTGACAATATACAGCCTTGACATACTCCTTTCCCAATTTTGAACCAATTGGTTGTTCTATGTCCTGTTCTAATTGTTGCTTCTTGGCCTGTAAACAGGTTTCTAAGGAGGCAGGTAAGGTGGTCTGGTATTCCCATCTCTTTAAGAATTTTCACAGTTTCCTGTGATCCACACAGACAGAGTCTTTTGTGTGGTCCATTAAACAGAAGTAGATGTTTTTCTGGAATTCTCTTGCTTTTCCTATGATCCAACAGATGTTGGCAATTTGATTTCTGGTTCCTCTGTCTTTTCTATACCTAACTTGTATATTTGGAGATTCTCGGTTCACATATTTGAAGGTTTTGAACAATAAAGCTTGCTAGCCTGTGAAATGAGTTCAACTGTATGGCAGTTTGCATGTTCCTTGGTATTACCTGCTTTGATATTGGAATGAAAACTGACCTTTTCCAGTCCTGTGGCCATTGCTGACTTTTCCAAATTTGATGGCATATTGAGTGTGGCACTTTAATAGCATCATATCTAAGAATTTGAAATAGTTCATCTGTCATTCCATCATCTCTACTAACTTTGTTTGTAGTAATGCTCCTAAAGGCTCACTTGACTTCACACTCTAGGATGTCTGGCTCTAGGTGAGTGACCATACCATCGAGATTATTTGAATCATTAAGACTCTTTTTGTGCCATGCTTTGGTGTGTTCTTGCCACCTCTTCTTAATCTCTTCAGCTTCTGTTAGGTCCTTGTTGTTTCTGTCCTCTATTGTGCCCTCTTTGCATGAAATGTTCCCTTGGTATTTCTAATTTTCTTGAAGAGATCAACATGATAATGATTTTTATTAAGGTTCAGGCTTCACATGTTACTTTTTTACAAAGAACTAGTATAGATTAAAAATCACATTCATTTCTTTGTTGTTTTATTTAACTACTTGACATTTTCAAAAACCAAGGAAAAATAAACTGTATGGATACTTAACTAGCTTATTCTCAAATTCTTGACTTTAAACATAAATATCTATTTTTTCTCTATAACACAGTTGTATTTTTCTTGTTTACTCTTTTAAAATTTACTATTCACTTATTTTCTATTTACTATCAGCATTTTATCTAGCACTATTAGTTTAAAATCTAGAATTAAAAGCAATGTCATTTCAAGGTTTTCAGAAAAATACCTCTATTATAATCAGTACTATAACTAATACTTTCTGTGGTATGCCTTTGAATTTTGAATGTTTTGTAACAAAATCAATACTAATAAATGTGATTAATTTTTGTCATATTATTTATTCACCATCAATATAATTTCCCATTATTATCTTGAAATACTTATTATGTCAGATGTGTAATATTATGTAGTTCCCATTCTAGTAGAAAGTCAGTATTTACTTCTATTGCATCTAAAGTAGTTCATCACCTCTATTAGAATTTTATATCACATGGGTGGCAGAAATGATACAACTAGATACCACCCTATCACAGCAGAAACAGATCAAAATTATTTAGCTTTGAAATTTTGTAAAATTAAGAACTGATAGATAGTTTCAAATATTAGACTGAAAAGGGAAATTTACTGAGAAAAAAAAAAGACTATCAAAATCTATGAATACTACTTTAATCACTAAATAAAGAGATATTTGAAAAGATGAGATGAAAAAGACCAGTTTTTATGCCATTAGCTCTCAGTTTATTTAATGAAAACTAAAGGTTCCTGTCTCAGTATATTCTTATTATATTTTAAATAGAACATATTATATTTTATACATATCTTCTGCTTTGCATCATTGCTTTCATTGCTATTTTCCCAACTGCATTGTTCTTCTTAAAAGTAGGAATCATTTTATTTGGTTTTGTGACCATTGTCATAAAGCAATGTGTGACACACGCTAGGGTCAACTATTTATTGGATTGAATCAGAAAACTTGATTTTTCTGTATTCTAAACATATGAAAAGGCAATAGGAACTTAGTAGATCAACATTTATAATGCTTTACATCAGAAGTAGGCTTCCCTGATAGCTCAGTTGGTAAATCTCCTGCAATGCAGGAGATTCCTGGGTTGGGAAGATCTGCTGGAGAAGGGATAGGCTACCCACTCCAGTATTCTTGGGCTTCCCTTGTGGCCCAGTTGAAAAAGAATCTGCCTACAATGCAGCAGACCTCGGTTCAGTCCCTGGGTTGGGAAGATCCCCTGGAGAAGGGAAAGGCTACCCACTCCAGTATATTGGTCTGGACAATTCCATGAACTGTATAGTTCATGGGGTTGCAAAGAGTCAGACATGACTGAGCGACTTTCACACAGACACACATTTAGGCCTTTGTTTACAGTATATAGTTGCTTGGGGGCTGTAACAAAGAGTTGAACAATTGTGACAGAGCCTCAAAGCTGACAAACTCAAAAATACTCACCATCTGACTCTTTATAGAAAAAATAATACACCACCCTTGCTTTACACTTTTAAAGGCCTTTATAATTTGTAATACAACTTTATCATCTGTGTCTCATTTGAGATTCATAGCAATCCTGTGAATTATGACATATTCATCTTCAATGTGCTACAAATAAAAAGAAGTATAATCTGTATTTTACAAATGAGAAAACTAAGGCTTATAGATTTTAAGTGGTGCTGTCAGAATTGTAATACAGTTGTTCAGACTCGAAGCACAATAATTTCACACTAGAATAGTCTCTTCTTTCATTAAACAATATTAGATAATTCCAACTTTTAAGTTTATGAAAGTCTTGTGAACTATACCATTATAAACAGTACCTTAATTATGAAGAACTATATTCCACTATACAATTTCACCAATACAAGTTAAGAATCTCTGAATTATTTTATGATAGCCTATCTTAAAAAACTGATTAAATATCAAACTAAAATTCACTAATTTAATATATCAAATATTTTAATTCAGAAATTTAAAAAATTTTCAAGTTATAACACTGTACATTTTCTTTTATTTTGCTTTGCTTTCTAATTACTTGCTTCCCATAACTTCACAGTTGACTTTTAAGCTATTAAATCTATTTTTATTTTTATTTTTTATTTTCTTCTTTTCATATTTTAATTTATGAGTCACTTTATTAAAAATGGTAAGCATGGGGTCAACTTTACGTATCTAAAATAGGAATAACCACTAGGTTATAGGTGGCAAAATATTAAGTGCATTATTAAATCACATCTTGAATCTGATTTTTGGGAAAAAATCTTTTTTTACTAAGTAATACAGTTTCTGAAAACTCCTTTTTCCAACAATTAATTGAAAGAATAGATAAAGTTTTCAACTGCAAAAACTAATGCCACTGTTGTCTGGAGTAGAGTATATTTTAGGCTACTCAGATGAGTGAAAGAGAAAAGATGGTCAATAAGTGGTATAAATTATGGTGGAAAATAAAACACAGCTGAGAAACAGGATTCTAATTTTTGATGATCAGAGGTAAATAACAAATGTTTTCTACTGTAAGAAAGGCAAGTTACTTGGTGAAAGAATGCAAAACTTAGAAGAGAAAACAGAAAGAAGAAAGAGTAAGACCACAACATCCAAGGAATTTTTGAAAGTTTACATTTTTATCACTAAAGGGCCTCAAGCATATTTCAATAGGTAGGTAAAGGATAAGCAAACTTGAAGATAGGTTATGAGTTTAGTCTGAAAAACAGGAAGATAAAAAAGAATGAAGGTAAAAGCAAAACCACAGATGCAAGTGGAACAGCATCAAACACACCACATACACACGAGAGTCCAAAAGTAGAAGAAATAGAAACAGAAGCAGAAAGAATATTTTTGAGAAAGAATAGGTCCAATAATTTTAAAATATTCAAATAATACAAAGTATGTTCTCTGACCACGATGGAATAAAATTAGGAATCAGCAACATTAGGAAAAAAGTGAGATAGCCACAAATTAAATAACACTATATTAAAGTGCAGTCATTAAGGCAAAATAGAAATCAAAGGTACATTTAAAAAATGCTTGGCAATGTGGCTAAAACAATATTTAAACAACTATTAGGGAATACTATGCACAATTGTATGTGAAAAAATTAGATAACCCAGATTAACTGGACATAGTATTAGAAAGACAAACTATGAGTAATCACTATTTTCTATAGAATGCATACCTAGAAATGAAATCTAGGATCACAGAAAATGTTTATCTTCAACTTAAATGGCTATTTATGCCCACTCATTCTGTGTAATGTTTGAGTGATCCAGGTGCTCTACACCCCAAATATTTCATTTTAACTGTTCTACTTGTGAAAAGTAGTATGTATGTGAATTAGGTCATTTATATTTCTTCTGTGTGAAACATCTCTTTTAGAAAGTAATCATTTTATCTTTTTTTTCTAGATTTTTCTATCTGACTCAATCATTTGTACCTTTCTTTTTCTAAACGTATCTGCTGCAAATATCATCTCCATATTATTACCCAATGAGCGTATCTAATTTTTCAATGAAAGCCTTTCATGAAATTTTTTAATAAGAAGGCTAACTATGTCTCTTTCCCTCTATGATTGATTTACTATTTTAAAATTGTTTATCTTCACTGAACATATGAAGATATCATCTTGTATTTTATTTTAATATTTTTAATGTCTTGACTTTCAGTTATAGTCCATTTGTAATTGAGTTTTATGTAGGAAAGAGAAAGGCATTCAGTTAAACTATCCCCACCTGACTCCCATAGGGATAGCCGATTACAAAACAGTTGACAATTTTGTTCTCTCTCTTCTTTTTAGCCATGCTAACTTTGTTACAAAGCAAGTGCCCATACAAGCATACATATGTTTCTAGGCTCTCTCATCTAAGCATTTGTATATTTGTCTATACCTGTGCCAATAATATACTCTCCTAATTACTAACTTTATAATGAATATCCTCACCAAGGTGGTGACATAATTTGCTTCTGACTTTCCTGCTCAAAAAATAAAATAAAAAAAAACCATGTAGAATTAGAAATTATATAAATCATTACTCACAAAGAGATTAAGATATTGCTTTTTAAATTATTAATTTTTTAATTGAATATTACTTTAAATATTGTAATTTTTTTGCATACATCAACATGAATTGGCCCTGGGTTTACATGCATTCCACCCGTCCCGCCATCCTGCATTAAAAAAAAAAAAAAAAAAAAAAAGACAGACTGCTTTAGCAGGAAAGAGAAGAGGGCTACACTTGAACACACTGCCTCTCTTCCAGGCCAGTACAGCAACATATAAAGAGGTTTCCCCGGAACCTCTGGTTCCTCCACTGGGAAAAGAGGGCCAATGGGAACAACTAGATGTCAGTAGCATTGTGGGTTACTTTGCAAGTGTCTATACTCTGAAAAAGCAAGAGAGTTCCAGAAAAACATCTATTTCTGCTTTATTGACTATGCCAAAGCCTTTGACTGCGTGGATCACAATAAACCGTTAAAAATTCTGAAAGAGATGGGAATACCAGACCACCTGACCTGCCTCTTGAGAAATCTGTATGCAGGTCAGGAAGCAACAGTTAGACCTGGACATGGAACAACAGACTGGTTCTAAATAGGAAAAGGAGTACATCAAGGCTGTATATTGTCACCCTGCTTATCTAACTTATATGCAGAGTACATCATGAGAAACGCTGGACTGGAAGAAACACAAGCTGGAATCAAGATTGTCAGGAGAAATATCAATAACCTCAGATATGCAGATGACACCTCCCTTATGGCATAAAGTGAAGATGAACTAAAAATCCTCTTGATGAAAGTGAAAGAAGAGAGTGAAAAAGTTGGCTTAAAGCTCAACATTCAGAAAAGGAAGATCATGGCATCCGGTCCCCTCACTTCATGAGAAATAGATGGTGAAACAATGAAAACAGTGTCAGACGGTATTTTTTTGGGCTCCAAAATCACTGCAGATTGTGACTGCAGCCATGAAATTAAAAGACGCTTACTCCTTGGAAGAAAAGTTATGACCAAGCTAGATAGCATATTCAAAAGCAGAGATATTACTTTGCCAACTAAGGTCTGTCTAGTCAAGGCTATGGTTTTTCCAGTAGTCATGTATGGATGTGAGAGTTGGACTGTGAAGAAGGCTGAGCGCCAAAGAATTGATGCTTTTGAACTGTGGTGTTGGAGAAGACTCTTGAGAGTCCCTTGGACTGTAAGGAGATTCAACCAGTCCATTCTGAAGGAGGTCAATCCTGGGATTTCTTTGGAAGGAATGATGCTAAAGCTGAAACTCCAGTACTTTGGCCACCTCATGCAAAGAGCTGACTCATTGGAAAAGACTCTGATGCTGGGAGGGATTGGGGGCAGGAGGAGAAGGGGATGACAGAGGATGAGATGGTTGGATGGCATCACTGACTCGATGGACGTGAGTCTGGGTGAACTCTGGGAGTTGGTGATGGACAGGGAGGCCTGGCGTGCTGCGATTCATGGGGTTGCAAAGAGTCGGACACGACAGCGACTGAACTGAACTGATACTCTGATCTTGTACCACAAGGAGAATTGCAGCACTCAAACTCTGAGAATCTGCCTGTGATGAAGAAGGGGGAGGGTCTTGCAATAGCCAGCATATGGATCTTCATTGACTGAGTTTGTACCTGCAGTGGCCAAACAGTAATCCTAACCAATGGCTTTGCTCTTCTGCAGAACCAAAGCAGGGCTACACTCTGTCTGAGCATAGATCTTGGCTGGGTACAGATTTGCTTGATTTGGATCCTCAATTAAGGAGTTCTGCCAACCTTAAAGCCTGTTTGCCCACACCCAGGCAATGAATTCAATCACAACCCCACCCACTATAAAGAAGACTTTCCAGCCTCATCTGCCCAGAAGATTTGGAGATAACTCCGGAAAGCTCTATCCAGCAGCATGAGAAAGCTCTACCCAACAGTTGACAAAGCAAAGAAAGAGGAACTTGGAGTGAGGTCAACATGAGTTAGACAGCAAAGGGCTTTACCAACTTTAGGACTGATTCTCTCTAGGCCCATTCAGGAAGTCTAATTTATAGCTCTGTCCATTGCTGAATACAGCCTTCAGTCTGCCTGCAGGGAAACTAACTAGAACACACAGAAAGCTGCACAGTCCATTCAACATGCCTATGTACAGTGGCAGATGAACAAGGGCACAGCCTGTGGCTTCTGCATTTGCAGAACAAAACTGGTGGTCCCACATAATCAGGAAATTCAGTGTAATTTCTGGCCTGATTTTATATAGGCCCTGGGTCCCATCCTGCTGCCCTGCCAGGGAAGGGAAGCTAATTAAGAGCCCCATCCATTACTGAATATAATACCTAATCCAAGCCTTCTCGTAGTCCTGACCAGATAATCAAGACAATCTGTGGCTCCTAACCTACAGTCTCACTTGACTAGGTAACCAAGCTAGCAGTCCTATCCAATTTTTTTTTTAGCCCATAACATGCTCCCTCATCTCCATCCTCTGAGTTCAAATAGTTGCTTTGCCCCAAAGTATACCAAAATAGCAGGCCCCACCTGCCTAAGAACATTACCAGCAGACATACCCAGAAACCACAGACTTACCAGAGGGGTGAAGATCTGTCTCTGCCAAAGCAAATATATACAGTCTGGCAGAGAGGCATGATTACTCAAATGCACAGAAATCAATTTAAGGAATCAAGGATCACAAAATATCATAGAGATATGATACCACCAAAGGAAACTAATAAAGCTCTAGCATTTCATTCTTAGAAGTGGAGAGCTATGATAAAGAATTCAGAACAATCATTTTAAGCAACTTTAGTGGACTACAAGAAAATACAGACAGATAATTAAATAAAAATAGGAAATCAATTCATGAACAAAATGAGAAATTCATAAGGAAATGATAACCATAAAAAAGAAAACAAGAAATTTTAGAGTTAGAAAGAATAATAACTGCATAATAGAGAATTTAAGAGTAGATTCAGCATGCAGAAGAAAGAATCACTCACCTGGAGGATAGCACATTGGAAATGACCCAGTCAGAGGAGCAAAAAGAATGAAAAAGAGTGAAGAAATTCCAAAGACAAATAATGTGTGTGCTCAGTTGCTCAGTCATATCCAACTGTCTGTGGCCTCATGGACAGTAGCTAGCCAGGCTCCTCTATACATGGAAATTTCCAGGCAAGAATACTGGAGTGGGTTGCCATTTCTTACTTCAGGGGATCTTCCCAAATAAGAGATCAAACTAGCATTTCTTGTGTCTCTTGCATCATCAGGCAGATTCTTTACCACTAGCATCACCTGAAATGTGCAAAGATATTATGGAATACAGTAAAAATGAATAATATTTGCATTATGGGAATTCCAGAAGGAGAAGAAAAAGGGACATTAAGTATATTTAAAGCAGTAGTGACTGGAAACTTCTTGAATCTGGGAGGAGAAATGGGCATACGAATCCATGAGGCCCAAAGGATCTCAAATAAGTTGAATATGAATAGGACTGCACCAAGACACATTATGGGTTTCCTGGGCAGCACTAATTGTAAAGAATCCACCTGCCAATGCAAGAGACATAAGAGATGCAGTTTCAATGGAATAGGAAACGGCAAACCGTTCTAGTATCCTTGCCTGTAAAATCCCATAGACAGATGCAGAAGCTCTATACAGTCACCAAAAAAAAGACTGGGAGCTGACTGTGACTCAGATCATGAACTCCTTATTGCAAAGTTCAGACTTAAATTGAAGAACGTAGGGAAAACCAATAGCCATTGATGTATGACCTAAATGAAATCACTTATGATTATACAGTGGAAGTGACAAATAGATTCAAGGGATTACATCTGATAGAGTACCTGAAGAACTATGGATGGAACTTTGTAACACTGTACAATAAACAGTGACCAAAATCATCTCCAAGAAAAAGAACAACAGGGCAACAGGGCAAAATGGTTATCTGTGAAGGCCTTACAAATAGTTGAGAAAAGAAGAGAGTGACATGCAAAGGAGAAAAGGAAAGAGACACCCATCTGAAAGCAGAGTTACAAAGAATAGCAAGGAGAGGTAAGAAAGTCTTCTTAAGTGAACAATGCAAAGAAATAGAAATAATTGAATGGGATAGACTGGAGACCTCTTCAAGAAAACTGGATATACCAGTGGAAAATTTCATGCAAAGGTGAGCACAATAAAGGACAGAAAAGATATGGACCTAACAGAAGCAAAAGATACTAAGAAGATCTGGTAAGACTAACACAGAAAAACTGTATCAAAAGGTCTTAAGGACCCGGATATCCATGATGGTGTAATTACACACCTAGAGCTGGACATCTTGGAGTGTGAAGTCAAGTGGGTTTTAGGGAGCACCAGTATGAACAAAGCTAGTGGAGGTGATGGAATTCCAGCAGATCTATTTTAAATCTTGAAAGATGATACTGTTAAAGTGCTGCAGTCAATATGCCAGCAAATTTTGAAAAGTCAAAATGGCCACAGGATTGGAAAAGTTCAGTTTTCATTCCAATCCTAAAAAAAGGTAACACCAAAGAATGTTCAACTACCAAACAATTGCTCACATTTTACATGCTAGCTAGGTAATGGTCAAAATCATTCAAACTAAGCTTTAGCAGTACATGAAGTGAGAAGTTCCAGATGTACAAGCTGGATTTAGAAAAGGTAGAGGAACCAGAGATCAAATTGCCAATATCTATTGGATCATAGAAAATGTAAGAGTATTCAAAAAAAGCATCTACTTTTGCTTAACTGACTACACTAAAGCCTTTGACTGTGTAGATCACAACATATTGTGGAAAATTCTTAAAGAGATATGTATACTAGACCACCGTACCTCCTCTCCTTAGAAACCTGTATGCAGGTCAAGAGCAAGAGTTAGAACCAGACATGGAACAATGGACTGGTTCAAAATTGGGAAAGGAGTACATCAAGGCTGTATATTTTGACCCTGCCTGTTTAACTTAAATGCAGAGTACATCATGCAAAATGCTGAGCTGGATGAAGCACAAGCTGGAATCAAGATTGCTGGGAGAAATATCATCGACTTAGATATGCAGATAACACCACTATAATGGCAGAAAGCAAAGAGCAATTAAAGAGCCTCTTGATGATGGTGAAAGAAGAGAGTGAAAAAGCTGGCTTAAAACTCAATATTCAAAAAATGAAGATCATGACATCTGGTCCCATCATTCCATGGCAAATAGGTGGGAAAACAATGGAAACAGTGACAAATTTTATTTTCTGTGACTCCTATGTCACTGTGGATGGTGACTGCAGCCATTAAATTAAAAGATGTTTGCTCCTTGGAAGAAAAAGTCACCTAGACAACATATTAAAAAACAGAGACAGAACTTTTCTGACAAAGGTCTGTATAGTCAAAGCTATGGTTTTTCTAGTGTCATGCATGGATGTGAGAGTTGGACCATAAAGAAGGCTGAGTGGTGAATAATTGATGCTTTCAAATTGTGGTGCTGGAGAAGACTCTTGAGAGTCCCTTGGTCATCAAGAAAATCATATCATCCTTCCAAAGGAAATCAACCCTGAGTATTCATTGGAAGGACTCTTGCTGAGACTGAAGATCTAATACTTTGGCCACATGATGCAAAGAGCCAACTCTTGGAACTGTCCTGATGTTGGGAAAGACTGAGAGCAGCTGAGAAGAGGGAGGCAGAGGATTAGCTGGTTGGATGGCATCACTGACTCAATGGACATGAATTTGAGCAGGCCCTGGGAGATAGTAAAGGACAGAGAGGCCTTGGCTGTTGCAGTCCATGAGGTTGCAATGATTTGGACACAACTGAGCGACTGAAAAACAACAACAAGACACATCAGAATTAAGCTGCCAAAAGTCAAAGACAAAGAAATAGTTTTAAGAACAGTAAGAGGAAATAGACAAATTGCATACAGAGGGACTCCCTTAAGATTCTGTGTAGATATTTCAATAGAAAACTTTCAGGAGAGTAGACTTATTGTAAAATATTGAAGGAAAACAACAGTCAACTAAAAGTATACTCAACAAAGCTGAGGATGTTTATTGCTACCTGCCTTACAAGAAATGCTAATGGGAGTCCTTTGAATGGAAGTAAAAGGAGCACTAACTCACAATTGAAAAATATATAGCTCATTGATAATGGTAACAATTTATCAAAATATATAAATTTACAAAATTTACAAAAATTTAGCTAGACTAAGAAAAAAGACTCAAATTCAGAAATAAAAGAGGAGACATTACAACTGATATCACAGAAATACATAGGATCATAAGCGAATACTGTGTATATTTTTATGCCAACATCTTGGATAACCCAGAAGTGAATGAATATATTTCTAGAAACACGGCTACTATGAAGACTGAATCAGTAAGAAATAGAAAATCTGTAATACCAATAATAAGTAAGGAGATATGATTAGTAATCAAAAACTCCCAACACAGAAAAAACCCATTACTAAATGGCTTCACTGGTGAATTCTGTTAAACATTTATGAAGAATCAATGCTACACTTCTCAAACTCTTCCAAAATTTGAAGAGAAGCGATCACTTCCTAACTCATTGAGAAGACCATTATCCTGATACCAAAGTCAGAAAAAGACACTACTAGAAAAGAAAACTATAGACCATTCTATCTGACAAACATAGATGCAAAAACTCTTAATAAAATATTAGCAAATGAAATTGAGCAGTACCTTAAAAGGATTATAACCATGACCAAGAGAGATTTATCCCTGGGATACAAATCAATACATGTGATATACCACATTAACAGAATGAAAGTTTTTTTAAAAACATGCAATTATCTCACAGGGACAGAAAAAGCATTTGACAAAATACAACATACTTTCATGATTCAAAACCTTTAACAAATTGCATGTATAAGGAACACATGGCTATCATTATGCTCAATAGTGAAGATTAAAACTTCATTTCTAATATCAAGAATAAGACAAGAATGACCACTCATCACTCTTATTTAACATAATACTAAAATCCCAGGTAGAGCAAATAATTAGTTAAAATAAGAAAAAAAAAAACATACAAATCAAAAGAGAGCAGTAAAATTACTATTATTTGCAGATGATATTATCTTATATATAGAAAATCCTAAAAACTCAACCAAAACACTATCAGAACTAACCAATTAATTCAGTAAAGTTGCAACATATATAATCAACATGTAGAAACTGGAAGCATTTCTATACATCTATGAAAAATTTGACAAATAATAATAATATTTGGCTAAAAGAGCTTCATGTCTTATAGTTTTACTACATTTTTCATTTTTATATGCATTCTATGTAAATTATATATTTCAAAAATTATATTCATATATTTTGAAACAGTGCATGGGTCATCTGTATAGAATATCTACATTTTTCTGAATATATTTATTCTTAACCCTTTTAAATACATCTATTATACTCCATCAATATTCTTCCTAAATAACTCTTGGCATATACAGTTTAAGAAAGATAGTTAATTAAATGCCAAGGGTTAGCTACATATTAAGCAGTAATTTGAGTCAACTTGTTCTTGGGCCATTAAATATATCCTGAATCAATATGTACTAAAAAGCTATTAAGTTTATACTTGATTAATATGCAGTATATTCATGGATGTAATTACATATTTTCCTACTCATACTTAATATTCAGGCTTGTTTTAGCCTACTGTTTATTTCTAAATTACCCTGGATGTTTTTTTGGTTTGTTTATTTTAAAAGTTTTACTAGGTTTTATTATATAGTCAGTTTATGGTAATGCTGTAGTTGTCTGTGAAAATTTACTATCTTATTTGTTTAATACACTCATTTAACAGCAGTGTATGTTCTTACATTTCAACTGAAGTTAAACAAATAAGGAGATACATGTATAAGGTAGGAGTCTATTAAGTTATCTGAACCGAAGAGATGTTATTCTATGTGCACAGAATTCCATGGTGAATGTTTGGTTTACAGCATAGAAATTTTTAATATAATAATACATCTGATTTTTGAACAGCAGAGGTCTGAGTTGTGCAGGTCCAGTTTTATGTGAGTTTTTTTCAATAAATACATGCTACAGTACTATATAATCTGTACATTTACATGTGGATTTTCAACAGCTCAGGATCAGTGCCCTTAACCCCCAAGTTGTTCAAGTCAACTGTATAATAACACAGAAGTCTAAATTGAAAAACAACAAACTAATACATAGCAAAATTTGTCTTTATAACTTTAAACTTAAGAAAGGAGATATAAAGATACACACTTGTATATGAATGCATTTATGTATATTTGTGTTGATTTCAGTATTGTAGTTAGAGAGATATGAGGAAACTGAATCTTTTGTTGAATGATCCTTATTTTACAGTTAATAAAAGGTACCCTTATGTTATAAAAAGTATTGATTCTTAGAGAGTATACAGCATTTCTTTGAATAGCAAGGTAATTGAAGAAAAGGTTTGTCATCTGTGTAAAAATATCTTGTATTAAAATTACATTTTGTTGAATCATTTTCCCCTGATGTTTAAATGAAAAAAGCTAGTTCTCTTACAGTAAATTTCTTTAGGGAAAATCTAGCTTTATCTCATAACTGGTTAACTACAAACTTCTCTGATCTACTGTAGAGAGAAATAGCTTCCTTGAAGGTTTATTATGAAGATTAAAGAGATAAGATATTTAGAGAATCTAATGCAATTTTTTTTCTGTCTACAGATGGCAGTTACTCAGGAGATTTTAAAATGTGTGTTGAACTATACGCAATTTATAATGCTGTGCTATTCTCCAGGTGTAAAGAAAAGTTATTCATATAGATAGATATAGATACATATATAATATGTACATACCTACATACATACATGCATAAATATAATATACATTCTATGTTAGATATGTTTCCATTATAGGTTTTTACAAGATATTGAGTATAATTCCCTGTGCTATGTAGTTGGTAGGTCTCTTCCTCTTTCCTCTTTGCATCAGGGAGACATAAACTGCAAACAACAGAATGAGAGAAAGTAATTTCTTGTCAAATGCTAAAGGAGCAGCATGAACATTTTAGTGCCATTTTGAATGAAAATTTTAGTATTGTATCTTGACAATAGAGAGATATATTTATGTTCCCTTGTAATGGTGAAGTGAAAGTGATTGCTCAGTCGTGTCCAACTCATTGTGACCCCATGGACTATACAGTCCATTGAATTCTCTAGGCCAGACCTATACAGTCCATGGAATTCTCCAGGCCAGAATCCTGGAGGTGGGTAGACTTTCCCTTCTCCAGGAGATCTTCCGAACCCAGGGATTGAACCCAGGTCTCCTGCATTGCAGGCGGATTCTTTACCATCTGAGCCACAAGTATTCCCCTTTATTTCATTTTACTTTGTTTATAGCAAAGATACAAGCAAATGCTATGACAGTTTATGAAAAAAAAAATGTTCTTCAATTCATCCATTGACAAAATTGACAGCATTTACTTTCAGATTTATAGACATAATTAAGTTCAAAACTTTTTCAGCAAGGATAATCCTAAGGCTAAAAACAAATTAAAAACACATTTACATAATTATAAGTTAGTGAACAGTTTTTACAACACATCAGAGCAATCTGTCAAGGGGCTCCTTCTTTTCAGATATAGAGATGCTACTACTTCTAAACTATTCTAACACATTATCAGTTGGTCAAGTCATGCTATAAATGATTGCTTCACAAAGGAAACAAGTTCTCAGCAGAATTTCTTGTCTCCATGCCAACTCAGGGCTTTCAAAAGCTTTATTTTTTTGTTGTTCTAAGGAGGTTCATATACCTCTTTGTACCTTCATTATTGTGCATGCTCAGTTGCTCAGTCATGTGCGATTCTTTGTGACCCCGTGGACTGTGGCCTGAAAGGATTCTCTGTCCTTGGAATTTTCCAGGCAAGATTACTGGAGTGGGTTGCCATTTCCTCCTCCAGGGGATCTTACAGACCCAGGAATGGAACCCATGTCTCTTGCCTCCCCTGCACTGCCAGGTAGGTTCTTTACCACTAGTGCAACTTGGGAAACCCATCTTGATTATTAGTACCATTTTTTTTCCATTCATATATTTATTCCACTTATTATTACTGCATCAAGGAAATGCAAATTAACTGCAATATAACTTTATACTTATATGAAATCTATTAAAAAAAACTGACATTACCAAGATTTTCATGATGAAGTAGAGAAATTAGAATCCTCAAATACTGCTTGTAGAAAGGTAAAATCATATACAGTTGGCCTTTTGGAACCATGGGTTCCATATTTGAGGATCTGGAGTGCTCTTTTATTTTATATAAGGGATTTGAGTGTCCAGAGTTTTGGGTATATATGGATTCCTGGAACCAATACCCTCTGCGGGCACCAACCACCAGTTGTAGGCACTTTGGAACAGTTTGGTTGTTTCTTAAAAAGTAAAATCCAAATGTTATTTTGTTAATAACTATTTCCAAGCGGAATTAAAAATTCATGTTGTTGTTGTTCAGTCACCCAATCATATCTGATTCTTTGTGACTCCATGGACAGCAGCATATGCACAAATTCATGTGCACAAGAAAAAATAAATCTCCTTAAAATATGTTAATGACTTTATTCTTTATTCACAATAACTGGAATGAATCAAAAACTCCTCCCACCAATAAATAGATAAACAAATTGTATTAAATATATTAAATGGAATACTAATCCAGTTCAATTAAAAACAATGAAGAAGAGCAGACTACTATTATCATGCCATATGTGCATATATTACTATATGGTACATATATTAAAGCAGAAGTTTCTTTATTAGCAAAAGCAAATGAAATGTCATCCCAATAGGAAGAGCTATACTTACTTGTATATTTTTTCTACCCTTTGTCTTTACTGTGTCCACTATGTTTGTCTGTTGCTAAATTATATAGAAAACTGAAACTTAAATATATTTCTGAAAAGCTTGTGTGAAAAAAGAAAGGGGATTGTATATGAAAGCTCTCTTCTCTAAGTTTTTATGAATCAGACTTCCTTTTCAAAATAGAATCTAAGGGGCTGACATTTAATTTTGGATTATTTTAAGATATTTGACCTAATATATTTTCCAATTAATAGTTCAGTTAAAATAATGCAAATATTTTAGAAAAATAGCTTGTAAATTAGATGAAATCAGGTCATTTTGTCATTGAAGTAGTGTTCATTGATCTCATTTTGGAAAGAATACATTTTATATTTATTTTTGAGAAATATTCAAGCACTGACTAAGAAAAAGCACCATTATTCAATTCTATTCTGTAATTTTATCTAAAACATATATTTATATTTATCAATTGAGATATCATTTGCTCCTGTTAGAGAGTTAGCAATAATGAGAATATACACATGCTTTTCATAAAAATTAAAAAGAATTAGAAATATCATATTTTATGTTGAATTGTTTAATTATTATCTACTTTAAAACACTCTTTTCTCCATGTGCTAGGATAGTCATAAATATGCCTAATGATAGAAAATCAGCAAATCAGGTAGATAAATTACCAGGAGTTAGCATTCTCATTAAAAACAAAGAAAAGAACTTCATATTTTATACAGGATTCAGTTTAACTGGTGAAATACAAACAACTTGAAAACAAAGCCTCTGAATTCATATGTGTGTGGGCTTCTCGGGTGGTACTAGTGGTAAAGAACCCGTCTGCCTTTGAAGGAGACATAAGAGATGAGGGTTTGATCCTCTTCAAAGGCTTGGGTTGTGAAGATCCCCTGGAGGAGGGCATGACAACCCACTCCAGTATGCTTGCCTGGAGAATCCCATGGACAGAGGAGCCTGGTGAGCTACAGTCCATGAGGATTGCAAAGACTTAGACATGACAGAGACTAGCACGCACACACACACACACGTATATATGTGCATTTTATTTTGAATTTTATGAGGGATAATTCATAGTTCTTTCTTACAGGAAAGTTAAAAGTTATTTTGTTTAAAAGCTCGGCCTTGTTTGAAAGCTTATCTCCTTCATATGAACTCTTGAAATTCTTAGAAAGTTTACCTAAAGCTCACTTTCCTCAATTATAATTAGAGATTATAATAATAACCAAATTATAGGGTTGTTGTGAGGATTAAATAAAACATTTGTTAAGGAGGAAGGATAGTTCTAAGCAACTACTTAGTAAATATTAGCTTTCATTATTATTATAACTCTAACGTAGATTTTTAAAACTCAGAGTATTTGTATATTTTATTATATGTGAATGTGAAATTATGTATCAATTACATATGAATGTAACAATCAGATAAGTTACATTGATAGATTGAAAAATCAATAAAGTCATTAGCAGAGTTTCAAAGTTTTGGACAATAGCCATGTGCTTACCCTGATTCATAGCATTTATTGTAATTTTATTTTTTTCAATTTATTTTTAGTTGGAGTGTAATTGCTTTACAATATTATGTTAACTTCTACTGTACAATGTGAATTAGCTATAAGTATACATATATACCCTCCTTTTGAGCCTCCCTCCCACCCCAATCCCAACTCTGTAGGTTGTCACAGAGCACTGAGCTGAGCTCCCCATGCTATACAGCAGCTTTCCACTAGCCATCTCTTTTACACACGGTAATGTATATATGTCAATGCTACTCTCAGTTCTTCCCAACTTCCCCCTAAGCTGTATTGCAATTTTAGAACTTCCTTTAAAATGCATTATCAACTGGTAGATGAATAACAATGACATGAAGGCAGTGATATAGAGTATTCATTGAGTTTATACCAATTTGCAGCATTTTGTGTAGAAGCAGAATTCATAAGAAGTGTTTAAATCCAATATATTTTCATGTTGACTTATATTATACAATCACAGATGTAAAATATATTCCCACAGGTAAAAGTGTATTCACTCCAAAAATCAAACTCTTACATTTAACACCATTGCAAAACTTCTGAAATCACATATTTAACCCAGATAAGCTTCTAGGTATCCTCTTTGCAGTAATTTCATGAAAACTGACAGTGAGGAAAGATTGCAGCTACTGATTTATTTTATTAAACCATGCTAAGAACACATTGCCTGAAGTTTCCTTTGTTTCCTTAGCAAAGTTTCAAGAACAAAGCCTATGGCATTAAAAAAAAAGGCCAGGGCGGGGGGCGGGGCGGGGGGCGGTGAATAGAAAACAGGGGAAAGAAAAGGGAAAAACCAACACTAGAAAGATAAACCAGCAAAGCATGAAAGAAAATTTTGAATCTTTTAAAAAGGCCCCTTGTTGTAGTTTAAGGAGAAATATGACAAAACCACCTAACTTCCAGAAGATGTTTTGTGTATTTGCACTGAGTTGATGTCATGTTTTATTAAAGTTAACTCTGGAGAGTTAACTCTGGAGAAAGATACATAATTAATATTTTTTCAAGAGAAGTTTTATGTTTAAACATTTAATTCTTGTGTCTAGGAAAATTTTAAGTACATGACTAAATATTTTATGAAAATCTTTAGCAGAACAATTTGGATTATTATTACTATGAGGTCTAATTTTAATAACACCTTACTAAATAATGTTTTACTATAATATTAATAACATCTTACCAAACATCATATTTAGTAAGATAGTATCTTTGTGAAATTTACTCAGAGCCTTCTCCATAACAAAAGTTGATTCTCCTGGGTAAAAGACATCACCAGAGCATTATCTCACAGAAGGCCTTTTCTCTAACTAAAGTTCCATCTTGCTTTCCTGCTTCACCTATGAGTGGGAGAGATTAAAAGCACTTCTGAATCTTAGGAACACAGTCACACTGAAAGATGGATGTTTATATAGACTATAGAATGTTTCCTGCCCAACATATTCCCATCACACAAAAGGGCTTTGTCTTAATAACAGTGGATTACAGCTGAAAAACTCTGAAGATGCAAACTCTGAAAAGAAGTACAAAGGGAAGTTTAAAGTCAAGAGGAGAGGAAAAAAAAAAAAACTAAAAAAAAAGGACAATAGAGATAGACAATTTAAAGTCTTTGGCATTCATAACATGCATAAACTCAGCTTGGCTCCCACCTATATTAACATAATTCCTGACACTAAAGTCCTATTCACCTCAGTTCTAATTAACTGACACTTTATGTCTGACTTTCAACAACAGAATAAACAAACTATAAGGCTTGCAAAAAAGCAAAAAAATTAAGAGATGAAGCAAGCATGAGAACCAGACTCAGATATGATACAGATTTTGAGGTTACCAAACAGAATTATGATTAATATGTTAAGGAGCCCAGTAGGAAAATGTAGACAGCATGCAAAGAATACATGAGTATTCTTTGAGGGCAGAGAGAAGAAATCACTTAGAAAAATATCAAATATTAGATACTTAAAAGCTGTTGCAAAAAGAGTGAATAATACCTGTGATAGGTTTACTGGTAAATTAGAGCCAGCTGAGGAAAGAATCAATGAGTTGAGATATTTCAATAGAAGCCTTACAAATTGAAATGTGACAATTAAAAGGTATAATACAAAGCTACTTAGAATGCCACAAGAAGAAAAAAGAGGAAGTTGGACATATGAAATATTAAGTAATAATGGCCAAGAAATTTCCAAAATTGATGTCACCAAGTTACAGATTCAAGGATCTCAGAGAAACCAAGCAGTAATAGACAAACAAAACTAACCAACCAACCAACAAACCAAAGACTCCCACAACTGACTTCTTGAATTAGTATAGAACACTATGAAACCTTCAGAGCTGCTGGTGGTTGGAAACACAGATCAGTATATGTACAACATATTCAAATGGAGGAAAAGTATTATGGCTTCATAAATTAAGCAAATCATATTCATCTCTGTGTTTAGAACTATAGGATAGAATGAAAATATTATCAAAATTTGCAATAAGTACTAATGGAAATAGATTCCGATTTTTTGAGCCAAAGAACATGAAATTTTAGTAATTTGCATAGTTAAAGGGCCTTAATAAATACTTTTGATATAAATCTGAATCTCTGAGTTTTCAAACATAAAATTTGCATTCAAAGTAAATACATAAAAAGAAGCAATAACTTCCTGAATTGAAGTGACTGGTATATTAATGAGCCTAATAAAATGATATTTCCTTCTTTAACTATAAAATATGTTCCAAAATTAAAAACTTAAAAACAACCCATGACTTCTCTATTTAAACTGAAGTGTTAGGCAGAATGATGAATACATTAAATTCAGAACTGCAGTGATAAGTTCAGTCTCTAAACACACAAGCTCACCTATGTGTGTGTGTGTGTGTGTGTGTGTGTGTGCAATCTGTTCAGTCCCAGTTGGGGCATATTGCAATCTGGCTGCTTGCTCCGGATAAGGCTACTCCTTTATATTTCTTTTCCCCACCTAGAAATTCTCCTCTCCTTAGTTGCTAGCTGAAGTTGTTGAATTTTCTGAGATGGCCCTCGGGCAAATGATGATTAGAAGAAGAACACAGAGTAGTTTATGTACTCAGCAAGATAAAATTTATGCTATATTAGAACATATTATCATAGGGCCATGTATGGAAAACTATTTGGTTATATGATTAACTCAGCTTTTATAAAGTATATTTTAGTGAGATGCTATCAACATATATTGACTAACATGGTAAAAAGACATAAATCAATGCATTGTTTATTAATAGACTTAATCATAATACTGTTCATAATATTATATTTAAAAGGGCATAAATGTTTTCCTTTTCCTTAGAATCAGATATAGTAGGCTTTTGTCTTAAAAGTTGAATTTCTTATAGACATATATTTAAGCTGTTTATTAGAAACATTTTTGGCAGGTGATCAAAATCTTAAAGATACATTTAAAAAATTTTTTTTATCTTCCAAATAATGCACTGAAGTTGAAGATATGCCTTATAGTCTCTACTCCATGTCTCACATTGCTTTGTCTTTTTTCCCCTAGATATATATGATGTAGGCTATCTTGCTATTGATAGATAGATACATTTTTGATGGAAGAAACACAGGTATATATAAGTTCTGAATTAGGAAAAGAAAGATGTGTTACTCTCCTATCTCCTCTGTTCCAAGAGGCAAAATGCCTCCATATACAATTAGTTAAATGCATTTAAAGGCCTTATTTGAGGTGACTGAGAATTTTGGTTCCTTACAGTTTCAGATGTGAATTCTGAATGCCTGTTATGTAATATCTAAGTGAAATATATCCTTTTAAATAATTCCTTGGATTATGATTTGCTTGAACAAATTTAAGAGTTATTACATATGACCTTGAGAGAAAGTTTTGTTGGTTGCAATTATTCCAGATGATAGTCCCTATAAAGGTGTGTGTGTGTTCCGTTATGTCTGACTGTGATTCTGTAAACTGCAGCCCCCCAAGCTTCTTCATCTGTGTGTCCCAGGCAAGAATACTGGAGTAGGCTGCCATTTCCTTTTCCATCATATAAGGGAGGAATAGAGACAAAAAGGGATTCCTTGGTGGCTCAGATGATAAAGAATCTGCCTGCAGTGCAGGACACCTGGATTCAATCCCTAGGTAGGAAAGATCCCCTGGAGAAGGAAATGGCAACTCACTCTAGTATTCTTGTCTGGAGGACCCAATTGACAAAGGAGCCTGGTGGGCTGGAGTCCATTGGGTCCCAAAGAGTCGGACACGACTGAGCAACTAAACACATACACACACACATAGACACGCACAAGCACCTCAGTAAAGAACCTAAAGAAATCTCTCCTCTATAGCAGGTCACTTGAATAGTATACCTTTCATAAGACTATAGAGGAAATTAAACAGAAAGTTATTCAGAGACTGTTCTAAACATATTAAAATATTCAACACTTAACTGACTAAATACTTTTAATTAATAACCTTTGATTCTTTAGTTATACTTTTATATCTCACATTAACATATCCATTTATTTAAAAAAATGTATTTAGTCATATTTCAAACAACGTATTTCAGAGAACTATCAAGCAGTGTAAGATATCCATAAACCAAAAGCAAATGCTATTTTGTATTTGGAGTGCATCTTCTCTAAAGTTATTTAGACTTAAGAGAGGGAATACACATAAGGACATATGCTCTGTTACAGGATTTTTCTTGTACCATTTCCTTTTTTATGGGTATCTTTAAAATGTGCTTAATAATTGCATAAATGAAAGGTTTCTTTCAGAGTCTAAACTGTTCTTATTATGGAGATTACAAAGTAGGGTGGATAGATGAGCTCTATTAGAGTAATCTGTGAAGGAGGATGAATGGATGGATCCATCTATAGTACTCTTCAAGGAGACATAGTAAAATAATAAATGACAAGTAATGATAATTTCCATTTCCATGATTATGTAAATACTCCCCAGGAGAATGTTTATTATGAATACTGTCATTGAAATCACCCTTCCTTCTGTTGACTAGAGGGAAATGCCTTTGAAGTCCTGATTACTAAGCACTTCATAAGATGAAGCATGTGATACTATCAGTCAACCCTGCCAAAGAAATGTCGCTATAAAATTCTTTTGTTGTAAGCAATATTTTAAAGCAAATATTTGAGCACCTCTAAAAAGTTTACTGAGCTCTTCCAGTATCATAAGTAATAATGAGTCTTACAATAAATCCAAACATTATCATTCCTTGAATCATGTTAATGGTCATTTAAAGCATTGCTAAACATTAGGTTATTTCAAGCAATGATATAAACAGATTTACAGAGGCATTTGTGTCATATACATGTAGGAAACACAGGAAATAAGTTTCTATTTAAACAAGACTTTGTATAATTTTAGGTGACATGATTTTGATTTACACAATCATATTCTTTTTTTCTTGAAGAAAGAATTCTCTGTATTTCTAAAGAAATATCCTAATATAAAAATGTATATTGGATCAAATGAATACATTCAAGGTAGTAAATACTAATTTTATGACAAGTCATTTTCCCAATTTTGTACTTTTGGATGTCAAATATATTGAGCCCCAAGTACTACAGAAAATATTCTGCTCAGTTAACCATTCAAAAGGAATGGGAAAAAAAAAAAAAAAAAAACCAGAAGTGACACTAGCTTCTGAAACACTTTATATTTTAGTCAACCAGTGTAATTATACATCTACTTTGTTCCAAGGCAAACCTAGACAGCATATTAAACAGCAAAGACATTACTTTGCTGACAAAAGTCCTTATAGTCAAAACTATGGTTTCTCCAAGGGAACATTTCAAGCAAAGATGAGCACAATAAAGGACAGAAGTGGTATGGACCTAACAGAAGCAGAAGATATTAAGAAGAGATGGCAAGAATAAACAGAATAACTAACCAAAAAATATATTCATGACCCAGATAACCATGATGGTGTAATCACTCAACTAGAGCCAGACATCCTGGAATTCGAAGTTAAATCATCCTTAGGACACAAGGCCCACTAGGAACAAAACTAGTGGAAGTGATGGAATTCCAGTTTAGCTTTTTCAAATCCAAAAAGATGATGCTGTGACAGTGCTGCACTCAATATGCCAGCAAATCTGGAAAATGCCCCAGTAGCCGCAGGACTGTAAAAGTCAGTTTTCATTCCAATCCCAAAGAAAGGCAATTCCAAAGAATGCTCAAACTACCACACGATTGCACTCATCTCACATGCTAGCAAAGTAATGCTCAAAATTCTCCAAGCCAGGCTTCAAAAGTATGAGTTCAAGATAGATTTAGAAAAGGCAGAGGAACCAGAGATCAAATTGCCAACATCCACTGGATCATCGAAAAAGCAAGAGAGTTCCAGAGAAACATCTAGTTTTGTCTTATTGACTATTCCAAAGCCTTTGATTTTGTGGATCACAAGAAACTGTTAAAAATTCTTAAAGAGATGGGAATACCAGACCACCTGACCTGCCTCCTGAGAAATCTGTATGCAGGTCAGGAAGCAACAGTTAGAACTGGACATGGAACAAACTAGTTCCAAATTGGGAAAGGAGTATGTCAAGGCTGTATATTGTCACCCTGCTTATTTAACTTATATGCAGAGTACATCATGTGAAATGCTGGCCTGGATGAAGCACAGGCTGGAATCAAGAAATATGATTATTATTATGTGAGAAATATCAATAACAATATCAATAACCTCAGATATGCACATGACACCACCCTTATGGCAGAAAGCAAAGAAGAACTAAAGAGCCTCTTGAAGAAAGTAAAAGAGGAGAATGAAAAACTTTGCTTAAAGCATAACATTCAGAAAACTAAGATCATGGCATCCATTCTCATCATTTCATGACAAATGATGGGCAAACAGTGGAAACAATGAGAAAGTTTATTTTTCGGGGCTTCAGAATCACTGCAGATGGTGATTGTAGCCATGAAACTAAAAGACACTTGTTCCTTGGAAGAAAATCTATGACAAACCTAGACAGCGTATTAAAAAGCAGAAACATTACTTTACCAACAAAGGTCTGTCTAGTCAAAGCTATGGTTTTTCCAGTAGCCATGTATGGATGTAAGTGTTGGACTATGAAGACTGAGCACCAAGGAATTGATGCTTTTGAACTGTGGTGTTAGAGAAGACAGTCTCTCTGTTGATAGTCTCTTGAACTGCAAGGAGATCCAACCA
Source organism: Capra hircus (assembly GCF_001704415.2). Taxonomy (NCBI): domain Eukaryota; kingdom Metazoa; phylum Chordata; class Mammalia; order Artiodactyla; family Bovidae; genus Capra; species Capra hircus. The sequence goes on from NC_030814.1 coordinate 25,082,464, forward strand.
GTGAAAGCAATCCTAAAACAAATCAGTCCTGAATATTCACTTGAAGGACTGATGGTGACACTGAAACACCAATAATTTGGCCACCTGATGCAAATAAATGACTCATTGGAAAAGACCCTGATTCTGGGAAAAATGAAGGCAGGAGAAGGGGATGAGAGAGGATTAGATGGTTGGATGGCATCACCAGCATGATGGACATGAGTTTGAGTAGGCTCAGGAGTTGGTGATGGACAGGGAAGCCTGGCATGCTGCAGTCCATGGGGTTGCAAAAAGTCAGACATGACTGAGTGACTAAACTGAAGTTATGGGTTTTTCAGTAGTCATGTATGGATGTGAGAGTCAGACCACAAAGAAGGCTGAACACTGAAGAATTGATGCTTTTGAACTGTGGTATTGCAGAAGACTCTTGAGAGTCCCTTGGAGTACAAGGAGATCAAGCTGGTCAATTCTAAAGGAAATCAATCCTGAAAATTCACTGGAAGGACTGATGCTGAAGCTGAAGCTTCAATACTTTGGCCAACTGATGTGAAGAACTGATTCATTAGCAAAGACCCGATGCTGGGAAAGATAGAAGAGAGGAAGAGGAGGGAACAACAGAGGATGAGGTGATTGGATGGCATCACCGATTCAATGGACATGTGTTTGAGCAAGCTCTGGGATATGGTGAAGGGCAGTAAAGCCTGGTGTGCTGTAGTCCACAGCGTCACAAAGAGTTAGACGTGACTGAGTGACTGAAAAACAACAAAACAACTCTGCTCCCAATACCACAGAGGAATTGTGAAATAAACAAACCAAATAAACCAAAAGTAGAGTAGGCATTCTTTTCAATAAACCTATAATCTTTAATGACTGAAAATATTTTGCAAAGAATTTTAAAACAGCTCCAAAAGAATATGTATGCAAAATAGAGAGGGTGGCATGGTATACACAGCAGTAGACATAGAATTAAAGAAAATTCGTTGTATGTTTCATGAGTCTATTTGTGCTTTTAACCTCATTAGTGTATTGATGGGAAAGAATGGATATGCATATTCCACATTGGGAAAAAAAGTCAGCAAGTGTTTTGTAGCTTGTATGGAGGTCTCACCTGTGTGAAACCAGTGAGTATAAGGTGATATGAAAACAGAGGTACTGAGATGGAAAGACATGAGAAAGGATTGCTGGAGAGGTCTTTTTACAGGAAGGAGATATAGCAACAAAATGCACATTAGAAGGTTGATGGAATCATTTTTAACAGTTACTCTGCTCAAAAGCATAACAGTCCTAAGTACAACCATTTACATAACTTGTATTATATGCCATATTTTTCTGTGATTTTTGCAGACATTAGCTTGTTTAATTATCATAAAAGCTCCATGAGATAGATATTTTTTCCACTCAAGATGAGGTAGCTTGCTTAACATCACAAAGCTACTGAATACTGAATAAGGAGGGATATTTGAATTTAAAACCAGGCAATCACTGCCATACTCTGTGCTTTTACTCATTATCACTCTTCTACTTCTCTTCAATGGGACTATTTTTAAAGATAATATTTGATCAAGCCCCATTACTAAGTACCATGTACCATTGCTATACTTAATCAAAAATTATCAGCCCAATGATGTGTGAAACTTGCCTTCAGTCTTTCATATATAGGCAACCTGAGATTACATGTTCTGCTGAACACTGATCATAGAATAAATTAATAAAAAAGTATTTATGGCCACTTCTAATAACTGTTAAATATATATGTTATCCAAAATTATATTATCTTCATTTTTCCTGTCTGGACTTTCTTTTTCACCTTATTTGTTAATTAGTACAGCAAATGTTTTATGAACTGCACCCCAAGTACTATATACAAGGCACAAAGAAACACTAAATACATTTAGTTGCCACAGACAGAAGATCACAATCTAGGTTCATAACATCCTCTCCTCATTCCATCTGGTGCTGGTGTCCTCCTTGTGTCTTTTCATTATGCATTTTATATCAGCTTTTCAGAAAGAAATTGAAACAGATGATTAACCTGGGAAATATTGACATTTATGTGATGACTTCTCAGTTATTTGCTTTCTAATGATGATCAAGTTTTTAAGATAAATGCTAAAGTTTTAAGATTGATCCTCACCAAACTTCCCTGGTGGCTCAGATGGCAAAGCGTCTGCCTACAATGCAGGAGACCTGGATTCGATCCCTGGGTGGGGAAGATCCCCTGGAGAAGGAAATGGCAACCCACTCCAGTACTCTTGCCTGGAAAATCCCATGGACCGAGGAGCCTTGTAGACTACAGTCCACGGGGTCGCAAAGAGTCGGACACGACTGAGTGACTTCACTTTCACTTTCACCATAATTTGTAACACAAATACACCAGTTGTCTATACATGCTTATTTTTCGATTTTTTAAAAATCTTTTTTACCTTGAGTTTAAAAAAAAATAAAGCTACATCTCCACAGTATCTAATCAACTGTTTTGAAATAAGCTTACTCTTTTAGTTAATCAGGATGCTGTAAAAAAAATACCAGAGACGTGTGGCTTATAAACAGCATTTAATTCTCAAATTCTTTTTTTCTGCATCAACTGATATGCTCATATTATATTTTTGTCTCTATCTTGTTGATATGGTGAAGTGCACTGATTTTCAAATGTTAAATGCATCATACATTTTTAGAAGAAATCTAAACTTGGTTATGTATATAACTATTTTTTATGTATTTCAGGTTTTGTTTTGCAAATTTTTAAAGAATATTTTGTATTTAAAATAATGTGAGATATTGGTCAGTCATTTTCTTTCTTTCTTTCTTTCCTTATTTTTCCCTTTCTGTATTGTATTTGTTTATTTTTGGTATCCATGTGCTCTTCCAGATTTAATTTCCCTCTGTGGGGTATGTTGGTCTACTGGAGTGCTTATCATCCTCAGATAGGAAGATATTTGGGAATTTTATGTCCTCAGGCATTTGTGACTGTGAGTTGCACACTTCTGACACATGGCAAAGTTTTTCCAAGCACATCACCAGGAAAACAGTCATACAGCTTTCTTCTCTGCTGTCACTTTCTTCATATCTGCCATAGGCATACAAGCCTTGGAGGAAAAAAAAAAAAAAAGTGGTACATAATTTGTCGTTAACTGGGGCAGAGATGGCTAATGCTACTACCCAGGTTATTCAGGACCAGTAAAATTCACTGAACTCATTAGCCAAGGTGGTGATGGACAAAAAAATAACCCTCAGTTATCTGCTGGCAGAACAGAGTGCCATCTGTCTCATTGTCAACACCTTTCGTTGTTTATACAGTTGACTTTTGAACAAGGTGGGGTTTAAAGGACATCACCTCTCTAACCAACTGAAAATCTTTCTATACTTTATATTCAGCCCTCATATACTCAGTTCCTATGTATCTGTGGTTCTTCTGTAGTTTAAACTTATATTGTTCAAGGGTCAACTATGTATCAAGAAATTGGAGAGGCTGGAGAAAATCTTTGCTTAGGCGGATGGAGGGTTGTCAGGAATACATCCACACTCCCCTCTATACTCATTCTTTGACCTGTTTAGGAAGCTCAACCATGGCACTTGGGGTTCCTGCTTGAGGGCCATTTGCTAGGGAGAACTGATCATTCTCTTGGATCTGTCTTTCCTAGTGCCCCTGGTAAAGTACTATCTCAAAATGATAGAGAGGTTCTGTGAGCAAACCAGCTGCAAAGCAATACCCTGTAAGCAAACCCCTGGACTCCATGTCCAAATTCAATATGGGCAATGATTCTTTCAGATTTTGTATTTTTTATCTGCATTTTAGCAGCTAATTCGGGGGTGAGATAGGGAAAGCAAGTCTTGTGTCTTGAACAGCTATGTAAGAATGGGCCCTGGGCTTAGAATACCTCCTTAGCAAGAGATAAAGAGCCTACATAACCTGGGCCAGGTTTATCAAATACCTTTCCCTGTTTCAGGTAAAATGAGTGCTCTTTTGTCTCTGCTTAAAACTTTAAGCAGAGTTTTGGCTTTTCTTCTAAACTGATTTATGCCTACCCACAATTTCTAGAGGGGTTATCAAGAAAGGTAGGGAGAAATAATTCAAAGGTACACTAATCTATGGGGCATCATTTAAGAATCTAATATACTACTTGGTATGTAGATGAGTAATTGCCTATGAACTAATATCAATATAGATTCTGGGAAAATCCAACAATGACTTGTTCTCTTAAGGATATTGTTATTCAAATCAAATAATTACTTCAGAGCTTTTCCATACAATGTATAACATCCCAGTTCAGTAAATGATTATACACCTCTAATCCCTGTTATATCATGTTCCAACTCTGTGTCCCAATGATGGACAATGGCCATAATGTTCTCCATGCTTTCCAAGATTTGCCTAAAGATTTGCTCAACTTGTTTGTATTTCCAGGAAGAAGTGTGACTAACCATTAAATCCTAGAACCACTTAAAGTATTCCACCTTTCATATTGTTAATACTATCATTCATTTTAGGACCTTTTGTGAGTAAGACCAAATACCAACTTTTCCTTGGTGGTTCAGATGCTAAAGAATTCACCTGCAAGCAGGTGACCTGGTTTTGATCCCTGGGTTGGCAAGATCCCCGGGAGGAGGTCATGGCAAACCACTCCAGCATTCTTGTCTGGAAAACCCCATGGACAGAAGAGCCTGGCAAGCTACAGTCCATGGGGTAGCAAAGAATTGGAAACGACTGAGTGACTGAGCACAGCACAGCACTAACTTTTCCAAGGCTGAATTTTCATGTGTTTGCAGATATTTTAAATTTCTCCCCCCCCCAAAAAAAATTATGTTGATGTTGAAAGTCTATGCCTAGCTGGCTCATATTAAAATTACAATAAGAAAACAATAGATGAAAAGCAAGTTTACTGCAAAAGTGAGTTTGTGAATATATGTAAACGTAGTTGTTTGAATTGCATTCATTTTGAGATATTTAGCAGGCAGACAGGACAACACAAAAATATACAATGACTCTGAATGGAATGAAGTTGAAGAATTATAAAATACTTTCTTATTTAATGAAAATTATTTCTGGAGTAAACTTTTATTTGAAACATGCATTCTGGAAACAATTTATAAAAATAACATGAATCTATTTATTTTTTTTTTTCAAATGTGACACTCAGTCATGTCACTCAGTCACTCAGTCATGTCCGACTCTGCGACCCTTCTGACTCTAGCCACCAGACATAGGTCTTAAAATATAGCCAGGAAAGGAGAAAATAGCATTAGAAATAGTGCTTTAAATTTCAAACTTGTCTTCTACTGGACGTCCTAGGTGGTGCTAGTGGTAAACAATCTGCCTGCCAGTGTCGGAGATGCAAGAGACACAGGTTCTATCCCTGGATCATGCTGACCAGATTCCCTGGAGCAGAAAATGCCACCGGTATTCTCACCTGGAGAATCTCACAGGAAGAGGAGCCTGGCAGGCTGCAGTCGATGGAACTGAAAAGAGTCAGACACTACTAAGCAGCTGAGCATGCCTTTCCTCAGTGAGCTTCTCCTCTTTCTCTCTCTTGTCTTTTACAAAAAGGTAATGTCTGAGTTAATCACTCAGATGAACATACATCTTTGAAGAGGTTCCAGGATTACTTATCTTTCATTGGAAACCGACTTTATTTTTTCTGTGATTACCATTTGCCATATTATATTATTTCAGTTTAATACATTATATGTTGTTTATAAGCAATTTCAAAGAACAATGGAAACATATGCTATGCACCTTAATTTTTATTTTACAATGAGACTATCCAAAGCAATGAGTATATTTTTCTATTTTTTATTAATCTGAAAACACTTTTATTGTCTTCATACAAGTATTTATCATGTGATTTTATCCACCAGGAATATCCAAAAGTTTGAAAAGTGTTTATTCACACTTTCAATTATTCTGAAGGTTATTTTTTGAGAATTTCATGACAGTCCTTGATCTGAATGGACAAGCTTGTGACCTGTGTTGAGGTCAAAGTGTTACACACGAGTGAATCTCGCCTTATTATAAAATTTTATTTGTATCCTTCCATTTGTAAGTTAGTTTTATACACCAAAATATATTTTATGCTTTATAATTAACTATTTTAGAAATTTAGAATATAATTTCATGTATTTTCTTAATAGTGATACACCAAGAAGAAGCTGAAGAATCCCTGTGAATGAATTGGAAACTAGGTTTTGTGCTTAATATCTACTAATTGCTAAAGCATAAACAAGGGAAAAAGATAAGCTAAGGAATGGCAAATGGAGGGAATTTCCAGACTGTAAACTTGCACTGATTATTGTAGCCTTGTAGCTGCTGACCTTGAAATATAACTACAAAACTATTAGAACCTCCCACCATTTTGACAATCAGGTCAAATAGGCACTACAGCTATTTGAAACCAGTTGACTTCAGCTGACTTGGCCTTAACATTGGGATTCTTTTGGATGAAGGGTACTGGCCAAGAACTGGCAAATAGAATGTCCTCTGATAGAGAGTGACTTAATCTACATTTTAGCAATGAATTGGTTTCTACAAAGTTTAGGCAAAGACAAAGCATAAAAACATTCTTCATTTTGTTTTTCAATGATTTTAATTATATAAAAACAGTAAAATATAGAATCAAAATATGGGAAATTTTAAAATGAAAGGAGTCACTACAAAGAGTGAAACATAAATTTCTTTGACTTATAATATTCAAAAGATATGAGATCAAAATGACTGCTCAGGGGTTCTATCCCTGGGCCTAAACCTATGATCTAAACAAACAAACAAAAATAGTATATGGATACTATCCTCACGACTGATCCTTAAAACATCCATCTTTATAAAATACTGACAAAATATTAAATAATGGTTTGCAAGCATGTGTGCTCATTTGCGAAGTCATGGCAGACTCTTTGCCCCAAGGACTGTACCCCAAGGACTGTAGCTCACCAGGCTCCTCTGTCCATGGGATTTCCCAGGGAAGAATACTGGAGCTGGTTTCTATTTCCTTCTCCAGGAGATCCTCCCATCCCAGGGATTGAACCCATGTCTCCTGCACTGACAGGTGGGTTCTTTAACACTAAGCCACCAGTGAAGTCCAAGTAATGTTGAGAGTCCCAAAGAATAATATACAGTGGACAGGTCATCTGATGATCCAGACTGATCTAACGACACTTACGGAAAATTGAAAAGACTGAATGGTCACATGATATTTAGGTCATCTGAAATATTATTAGTCTTTGCTCTCCTTCTGATAAGAATTGAGAAGATGTCTGTTCAAGGTTTTATTTTTTAGAAAATATTCAGAATACAGATAATCTCTCATACCTATTTAATGACAACAATGATTATCAGTGAGAAATTTTCCTTAAGTAAAAAAGAAAGGCAAGAAGAGGGGAAGGAAGTAAGGAGGAAGGGAGAGAACTTGAGAGAGAAGGAAGAAGGAAAAGGAGGGAAGGAAGACAGGAGAGAAGGAAGGAAAGAAGAAAACGGAACATATAGAATTAAAGGCCTAAAAGTTCTGCACTCTAGAACAGAGGTCCCCAACTTTTCTGGCATCAGGGACTGGTTTTGTGGAAGACAGCTTTTGAATGGACCAGGCTGTTGGGGGAGAAGGGGACAGATTTTTTAGGACGATTCTCCTAAGGAGCCTACAACCTGGATCCCCAGCATGTGCAGTTCACAGTAGAGTTGAAGCTCCTATGAGAATCTAATGTCCCTATTGATCTGACAGGGTGGACTCAGGTGTTAACTCAACAATGGGGAGTGGCTGTAAATACAGATTAAGCTTTGCTCCCTAACCTACCACTCACCTCCTGCTATGCAGCTCGGTTCCTAACAGGCCAAAAACTGGTACCAGTCTGTGGCCTGGGGGCTGGAGATCCCTGGTATAGAATATAATGAAAATTTGGGCCTGCAAGATGTAATGTTTTCTATTGTGTATAACCAAATGTTAATTTTAGTCCTAATAATGCCTCAGGAAAGCATTTATCTGAAGTTTACCTTCAAGTAATGTTACTTGCTATTTTTACTTATAAAACTCAATGTACTGTTTTAATTACTTTGCCATGTAAAACTTTTAATTTTAAGTCAATCCGAAGCCAAGTCAATATCTACCAAAAAGTGTAAGGAAAGATTTAGAATAGCCAATTTAAAGTTATACTTTCATATTATATACGTCCAGTTTTCTACTTCTTTAAACAATAAAGTCATAATATCCTCATACAGATAAATTCATTTTTGTATGTTCTATAGGCACAATAGTTAGAAGCACAGTGTGCTGCTCCAAGGAACATGATAAAAGCGGTAGAGCCCCAGGAACAAGAGCCTGTATTTTTACTGAAGATCACTAACCAGTCAACTGTATATTTCTAAAATATAAAACATGTTAAATCAGTCTATTGATATTAATTCAATGATGCTTTGTCTATAAAAGCCTGAATAGGACTCAATAACATTATTTTATCATTATTTTCTTAACTGAATAACAATGCTACAAAATATACTGAATTATCAATGAATACATTGTAAATTCTATTTGGTATCACTTAGAATATTGCTTTCAGAATTTAAGTCTTGAGATTTTGGTAAAGATTAAAAGTAGCATATATTCTATTAAGATAAACTAAAACACTATTTCAGTTCAGTTCAGTTCAGTAGCTCAGTCGTGTCCGACTCTTTGCGACCCCATGAATGGCAGCACACCAGGCCTCCCTGTCCAAAACCAACTCCCGGAGTTGACTCAAACTCATGTCCATCGAGTCGGTGATGCCATCCAGCCATCTCATCCTCTGTCGTCCCCTTCTCCTCCTGCCCCCAATCCCTCCCAGAATCAGGGTCTTTTCCAATGAGTCACCTCTTCACATGAGGTGGCCAAAGTACTGAAGTTTCAGCCTCAGCATCAGTCCTTCCAATCAACACCCAGGACTGGTCTCTTTTACGATGGACTGGTTGGATCTCCTTGCAGTCCAAGGGACTCTCAAGAGTCTTCTCCAACACCACAGTTCAAAAGCATCAATTCTTCAGTGCTCAGCTTTCCTCACAGTCCAACTCTCACATCCATACATGACCACTGGAAAAACCATGGCCTTGACTAGATGGACCTTTGTTAGCAAAAGTAATGTCTCTGCTTTTGAATATGCTATCTAGGTTGGTCATAACTTTCCTTCCAAGGAGTAAGTGTCTTTTAATTTGATGGCTGCAATCACCACCTGCAGTGATTTTGGAGCCCAAAAAAATAAAGTCTGGCACTGTTTCCCCATCTATTTCCCATGAAGTGATGGGACCAGATGCCATGATCTTCATTTTCTGAATGTTGAGCTTTAAGCCAACTTTTTCACTCTCCTCTTTCACTTTCATCAAGAGGCTTTTGAGTTCCTCTTCACTTTCTGCCATAAGAGTGGTGTCACCTGCATATCTGAGGTTATTGATACTTCTCCCGGCAATCTTGATTCCAGCTTATGCTTATTCCAGCCCAGCGTTTCTCATGATGTACTCTGCATATAAATTAAATAAGCAGGGTGACAATATACAGCCTTGACATACTCCTTTTCCTGTTTGGAATCAGTCTGATGTTCCATGTCCAGTTCTAACTGTTGCTTCCTGACCTGCATACAGGTCTCTCAAGAGGCAGGCCAGGTGGTCTGGGATTCCCATCTCTTTCAGAATTTTCTACAATTTATTGTGATCCACACAGTCAAAGGCTTCAGCATAGTCAATAAAGCAGAAATAGATGTTTTTCTGGAACTCTCTTCCTTTATCCATGATCCAGTGGATGTTGGCAATTTGATCTCTGATTCCTCTGCCTTTTTGAAAACCAGCTTGAACATCTGGAAGTTCATGGTTCATGTATTGCTGAAGCCTGGCTTGGAGAATTTTGAGCATTACTTTACTGGCATGTGAGATGAGTGCAATCGTGTGGTAGTTTGAGCATTCTTTGGTATTGCCTTTCTTTGGGATTGGAATGAAAACTGACCTTTTCCAGTCCTGTGGCCACTGCTGAGATTTCCAAATTTGCTGACATATTGAGTACAGCACTTTCACAGCATCCTCTTTCAGGATTTGAAACAGCTCAACTGGAATTCCATCACCTCAGCTTTGTTGGTAGTGATGCTTTCTAAGGCCCACTTGACTTCACATTCCAGGATGTCTGGCTCTAGGTGAGTGATCACTCCATCGTGATTATCTTGGTCATGAAGATCTTTTTTGTACAGTTCTTCTGTGTATTCTTGCCATCTCTTCTTAATATCCCCTGCTTCTGTTAGGTCCATACCATTTCTGTCCTTTATCGAGCCCATCTTTGCATGAAATATTCCCTTGGTATCTCTAATTTTCCTGAAGAGATCTCTAGTCTTTCCCACTATTTAGAAGGCTCTAAAATTTTTGATAGAAAGCTATCTGGGATAATTTGGATAGAACTCTACTTGTAGAGTTCATGAAATTTTCAATATTTGCCAGAAAAAATCAATATATTCTTGAATATTTTTCTAGTATGGGAATCATTCTGCAGTATTATATGTAGCATAGCATTTTAAATACTGAAATATATCAAGGGAGGTTGAAAGCAGCCTGAATATTTTGACATACTTGATTCCTGCATATAAATATAAGCCAAGTTTTTAGGTTGACAACTGCAATAGAGGATACAATCACACACACACACACACAATATAATTTTTCACAGAAATAGAAAAAAACAATATTTAAATTTGTGTGTGTGTGTGTTAGCCATTCAGTCATGGCTGACTCTGTGGGACCCCATGGACAGTACCCACCAGGTTTCTCTGTCCATGGGATTCTCCAGGCATGAATTACTGGAGTGGGTTGCTATGCCCTCCTCCAGAGGATCTTCCCAACTCAGGGATTGAACCTAGGTCTCCTGCATTGCAGGCAGACTCTTTACCATCTGAGTTACAAGGGAAGACTATTTATATGGAACTGCAAAGACCCTAAATAGCTAAAGCAATTTTGAGCAAGAGGACCAAAGGTGGAGGCACCATACTTCTTGACTTTAAAGTGTGTTACAAATTTCTAGTAATCAAAATAGATGGCTTTAGCATGACAACAGACACGTAGATTAATGGGCAGAACAGAGAGCCCAGAAATACATGCATGGTATGTAGTCAATTGTTTTTGTTTTTGTTTGTTTGATTTTTTTACAAAAGCACCAAAAATTAACAAGGAGAAAAGGATAGCCTTTTAAATAAATGGAGTTAGGAAACCTGGATTACCACAAGTAAAAAATGAAATTAGGCCCTTATTTTTTACCATACAGAAATCAACTTCAAGCGGATTAAAGACTTAGATTTTAAGATTTGAAACTGCTGAGCTAGAGGAATAAATGGCAGAACAAATCTTTGACTCTCGTTATTTTCAGATTTGACACCATTGCAAAGACAATTGCAAAAGTAATAAAAGCAAAAATAGATAAGTATAACTATATCGACCTAAAACATTCTGCACAGTAAAGGAAACCATCAATACATTTTTAAAAAGCAACCGATGAGCTGAGAGAAAATATTTGTAAACTGTGTATCTGATAAGGGTTTTATATTCAAAATATGTAAAGAAGTCACATAATTCAATAGCAAAACAACAAACCTCAATTAAAAAATAATGGTCCATATTTCCCTGGTGGTCCAGTGGTCAAGTTTCCACCTTGCAGTTCAGGTGATGTGGGATTGATCCCTGCTCAGGGAACTGCAATACCGCATGCCATGGGGCACATAAACCCATGCGGTACAAGTACTGAGTCTGTGGGCTCTGGAGCCCAAGTACCACAGTGAAAGGGCTTGTGTGCTATAAATACTGAAGCCCACAAGCTCCGGAGCCCACACAACACTAGTGAGTCCATGAGCTACAAGGAAAGATCCCACTTCAAACAGTTGAGATCCCATGTGCTACAACTAAGATTCAATGCAGCCAAATAAACAAGAATATTTTTTGAAATGGTCAGATAACCTGAATAGTTTCCCAAAGAACACATACAAATGGTCAACAGGTATATAAAAAAAAGATACTCAGTATCACTAATTATTAGGGAAATGCACATCAAAACCACAATGAGGTATCACTTCACACCAATTGGGATAGCTATTATTAAAAAGGCAAAAATAGCAAGTATTGATAAGGATGTAGAGAAAAGGGGACTCGTACAATTTATGGGAATATAAATTGAAATAGGATAGAATTTCCTCAAAAAAAATTTAATAACAAAACTACCATATGACTCAGCAATTCCACATTAAAGGGAAACAAAATAACTATCTTATAGAAATAGTTGTATACACATGCTTATTGTGGCATTATTCTTAATATCTAAAGAACAGGAACAATCTAAATGTCCATTGACAAGTAAATGGATAAAAAAACACACACACAGACACACACACACAAGAATATTTTTCAGCCTTAAAAGGAAATCTTACCATTTTCAACAACATGGTTGAAACAGAAGGGCATTATGGTAAGTAAATTAAATCAGACAAAGACAGACAAATGATACTGTGTGATACCACTTATTACAGAATCTTAAAAATCAAACTCATGGAAGCAGAGAGTTGAATGGTTTTTGCCAGAGGCTGATGGGTGGGGAAAATGAGGAAAGAATGGTCAGGAAAATGAGGAAAGGATGGTCACAGGGTACACATTTTCAGTTATAAGACAAATAAAATCTGAGAATCTAATATATAGCATGATGACTACAGTTAATACTGTATCATATAGTTGAATATTCCTAAGAGAGTAGCTCTTAAGCATCCTTAAAAAACAAAAAAGTCACTATGTGAGATGATGGATGTGTAATTAACCTGATTTTAGAAATCTTTTCACAATATACACGAAAATCAAATCATCAGGTTGTACATTTTAACTATATTACATCTTTGTCAATTTTACTTCAATAAAGCTGAAAAATTAAATACAATAATTAAAAAGTAAAATTATGAGTACTTTTCAATTGATAAATGAAATTAATAAATGGAATCTAAATTAGTACAAGAGTAGGCTTTAAGGAGCCTTTTATCTCTGGGCACAGTGTAGTTGGATTTCTGATTAAGGTTAGCAACCTTTCTCAGAAAGTCATTTTAATGCAAAGTTCTGGAGAGATTTATTTTTAATTAGTTGAGCGTATACATCATATCTGTCTGCAGGAATGTAAAAGATAAGACTAATAGCAAGTTATTTCAGGCACATTTGGTGGTGGTGTTATTTTAATCTCAGAGAACTCTTGACACTTATATCTGTATACTGTATTTTGAAATAGCCCAAGATTCAAAATGTTTTATCATTCTCATTTCAACAATTTTCTGTGAAAGAATTTCATAATTATAGAAACTGATGCAAATTGTTTCTTAATCCAGCAGGTAATAATAATAATATTGTGGCACAATCCAACAATTATATGCCCTTTACCTTTGAGTTCAAATATCAGTTTTCCTGCTTACTAGTGGTGTGGTGTTGAGGAAATCATTTAACTTCTCTATACTTCAGTTTCCTTCTCTGGAAAATGGTGGAATAATACATCCACTTCATAAACTTGTTACAAAAGACAAATATTAGTATTCATGAAGAATTTAGAACAAATTTAACACTTAGGAAGCCCTATAAATATGAATATTTTTAAAATTTTATTGGAGTATAATGGCTTTACAACATTGTGCTAGTTTCTGCTGTATAGCAAAATGAATCAGCTCTAAGTATACATACATCTCCTGTTTTTTGGATTTCCTTCCCATTTAGGTCACCACTGAGCACTGACTAGAGTTCCCTGTGTTATACAGTAGGTTCTGATTAGTTATCTATGTTATATATGATATCTGTCAATCCTAGTCTATCAATACAGCCCACCCCAAATTCCCCCCCAAAAATTTGGACATATTTTTTATTAATAAGTATAAGTTGTTTTTCTCATAAACTGCTTAAATTTACAGATTGTTTCATTTCTCTTGGTTCTCAATATGTGCATCTTTTATGAATACTGTTATATTTCTATTCTAACCTTCTCTGGTTTTGAGACACATATTCACTTTATTTATTTGTTTTTAAGAAAATATATTTATTCAACTATTTCTTCATCTTTTCTTAAACTGTTGTTAGTAATTTTCAAGATCTGCTAAGTGGACCACACTGTACCATATTCTGAACTGGGAAATCAATCATTGGGTCTTGCTCTGAAAGACTGCATTTCTGAGGTAGAGCTTTTCTCTGACTTGACATATATTTATCTTTAGACACACTGTTGGGTTTAAATCCCTGGCCGCTTGGCTAACTTTAACATATTACTCTAGCTTGATGTGTGGCCTTTAACTACTATAATTTTGAGTTAATACTCTATGGACTCCTAACTTCTGAGGACTGTCTGGATTCAGAATGCCTTCTCCATTTGCTGCACTGTTTCACTGATTCCTGCCTTGGTTTATTTCATTATCTTGTTATATGTAGCATCTTGAAGCAGAAGTAAATCTATTATTATGTTTGGTTTAAGTGACTATTGGATTTGCACGAGACAAGAGTCATATAAATTTCCTGTTTGACAATGTTTTTTGAGTTAACATTAGAAAATAGATTAATTTGGATATTTGGCTTATGTAGAGGTGAGATATATAGAAACATTTTGTCATGTTTAGAGAATAAAAGAAGAAGAAGAATGCTACCTAACTGGTTAACGTTGATTTTTGGAAGAACAATTCTCACTATACTTGAGATTATCTCATCATCAAGCTTATTTTATGTTTGAACTAAAGTGCCAGAGTCTAGAGGCTGTCAACTGGGGTGATTTTGCAAACTATGGGGTACTCTTTTTCTGTAATAACTAGGGAGTAAATGTCGGCACCTAGCAGGTAGAGTATGGAATGCTGCTAAATATCCTACAATGCACAGAGGAGTCCCCACAACACAGAAGCTTCCAGCCCAAAATGCCAGTAGTGCTAAGGCAAAGAAAGTGGATTAAGATTGATTGATTAATGGATTGCATCTTAGTTCCAAAAGTAAAACCAGGAACAGACAGCTTTTTTTCTAAATCAATAGGACTTTATATAGAGAACACAATCTGAGGTATGTGTAAAACAAAATCCATGTTTAATATTGGATCTTGTCCTTGGAAAACCCATAAAGGGTGATAAAAAAATAAAAAGGGAAAATATTATAATTTTCACTTTTCTTGTCAGATTGGATAATAAGCTGACATCAATGAAGAGGAATAGAGTTTTCCGGAAGTCTCTGTCTAGAGAGTCTGTCATTTTCTGTCAAGTCTCTGTCATTTTCTTATCTAGGGAGAATGCCACTTCCATTTCAGCAGTAACAAAACAGCTACTAGAAAACAATTTATTTTTTATTGATGCCAGTTGCCTTGGGAAGACAGACATCAGGATTTTTGTTTTTTTCTATTTATGGGCCCACTGTGTGCTGCTTTCCTGGGGCAGGATGGCACAGTCTGAGCTCAGAGCCACTGCGTGTTCAAATCACAGTTCAGTCACTATCTAGCTATGTGAACTTATGGCAAGTGCCATAAGAACTCGGTGCCTCAATTTCCTCATCTATAAAATGAGGCTAATGTTTTACCATTTTCTTAGGCTTTGTGAAATCAAATGTACTGAAACACAGACAGTATATATAACAGTGCCTTGCACATAGAAAGCGTTCAATAAAATTTACCTATTACTATTCTTATCAATATCATCATCATCATCATCATCAATACTAGAAAGAAATGTCAGGAAGAAGCTGGTACCCAGGTCATTCTTTCCCAATACAGAACTAAAATAAATAGCATTCTTAAACTTTGACCGTGGCATTAACTCTTGAATACTACTCTGTTACAATTAAACTGCCAATCAACTTGCTACTTAAGGCATATAGGCTTCAGTTAATTCAAGACAGGATAAGGTGACTAATCAATGCACTCTTGATACAGATCATATCTGTTAGGAATCCTAAACCTGAGTTGAGGAATGTCCAATACAGCTATGTGAATTACATTGTGCCTGTTAAGATTTCTCAGTTAAGAATCAGCTTTTATACATTTTTGTTTACCCCTGAAGAAAGTATTGTTATATCATTTTGTAGAGTCACTGAAACTGATTGAAGGAATCAGTGTTCAGAATCAAAGACCTACCAGTGTGTGTTCTCTTGATTCCACATCAAGGGCTCTTCCATTATCACACAATGGAAGCATTTTGCCACAGCTCTATGAAGAACAACAATAAGCATATTTTTATTACCACTGAACTACAGATTTAGAACTAAGGTTATACATAAAATAAATCTGGATAGTTTTGACCAAAAAGTAACTCAAAAAACTGCAGTTACAAGAAACTTAACTGTTTTCAAATATGTTAAAATTTTATATTTTAAGCATCCATAAAATACTTTGTCTCTACCAGAGATTTCATCATCTAAAAATCTTTATCGTTGATAATCGAATCTTAATTTTACTCATGGTGGTAATGTACCCAAATTTAAAAATAAATTATTTTCAATTTCTTTAGCAACTTTGGTTGCTCAGTGAGCTCTAAGTGGAAATTGTTATGTGGAAGTTGAACAAATCTCTCTGAAGAGAGCTTACCCAACTGAGAAGAAAATACTTTCATGCTTGCTGTGTTTCTATCCTTCTTCCTCTACTTATCTGGAAGGCATATATGCTGGCTGGAGTAGCAGCAGTTATATAGGATGACTAGGAAACCTTAAGTGTGGAAAGAAAACACTAAGGATTGTGGTCCAAAAAGAGAAGGAGACCTGAATTCAAGATTAGCACAGAGCTGCTATACCAGTTCTCAACAATTTCTCTTCAAACTTCTTTTACACTACTGTTGCCAACTGGTATGTGCCAATCAGTCATGTCCAAGCCTTTGTGACCCCATGGACTATAGTCCACCAGGCTGCACTGACCATGGAATTTTCAAGGCGAGAATATTGGAGCAGGTTACAATTACCTAGTCCAGGAGATCTTCCTGATTCAGAGATTGAACCTGCGTCTCTTGTGTCTTCTGCATTGGCAGGTGGATATTTTACCAGTGTACCATATGGGAAGCTCCCTGGTGTGATTATATAATTTAATTTTCAAAACAAATTTTGTAAATTATATTATTATCTCCAAATTAAAGAAGAGAAGAATATGACTTAGTAGAATGACTTGACACTCCGACAATAAATGTCAGAGCTATATTTTAATCCTATTTATTCTCACATCAAACCTATTTTCTTGAAGATAAAATGACTTTAATTCAGGACATTATAATGAAAGAGATTTGAGGTGAGTAAATGTTAACAAGGTCAGCCAAAAGGGCAAGGTGTTTTTTTTTTTTGTTTGTTTGTTTGTTTAAATTGTGTATACTTTCCACGTGGCACAGTGGTAAAGAGTTCACCTGCCAGTGCAGGAGATGAAAGAAATTTGGGTTTGATCCCTAAGCCAGAAACATACCCTGGAGGAGGAAATGACAACCTGCTCCAACAGCTGTGCTTGGGAAATCCCATGAATGAAAGAGCCTTGTAGGCTACAGTACATGGAGTTACAGAGAGTCACGCACAACCAAGCAGTGGAGCACACACACTTAAAACAAGCCTGCTGGAAATGTCTGTTTAATAGATTTGATATCCGTGTGTATTATAGTTTAAAATTGGAGACTTTCATAAATTCAACTTTTTCTTACTTAGGGATAAATAGTGAGAACTCTGTAGACTCTGTGAAATAAAATGCAATGTCAGCTAAATTGCTCCCACTATATTCTTATGCAGAATGTACTACATTAGTAATGATAAGGCTTACTATGAATATATATATATCCAAGACTCTCAGATTTTGTAGTTATTTAACTGAGTTGATACAAATGACTAAAGGGAACGATATATTTGTAATAGAGTCTGTCTCTAGGAAAGAGAGCAACTCCAATAACCAGACATATGATCCTACAAAAACAAAAATATTCCCTGGCTTAAAAGGAAATTGATTTGCTTGTATGAATATACCTTGTTTTGTAGGACAGGGAGAGGACAATTTGTAGCGTATACAAAACATTTTTTCTCTGGAACTGATCCTGTTAAGGTAGAGACAGAACTTTCAGTGAACATCACCTTCATCTTTTAGAGAAGAGCTCTGGGAAGGCTAAACTTGATCATATTTGTAAACTCAAGGCAGGGGTAGATGGCTAGCCTGGGTCTGGGCCTTCACCTCAGTATTCTTCCTAAGTGAATATTAATAGGGGGAATTGGGAAATCACTATATTAAATAGATGATTGTAATTCATTTGGCTTAAAGATCTCTAGAAATTAAAAGTTGCTCCATCGTATTGACTCTTTGCGACCTCATGGACTATACAGTCCATGGAATTCTCCAGGCCAGAATACTGGAATGGGTAGCCTATCCCTTCTCCAGGGAATCTCCCCAACCGAAGAATCAAACGGGTCTCCTGCATTGCAGGTGGATTTTTTACCAGCTGAGCTACCAGGGAATCCCAAAGACCTCTAGAGTTAACAAAAATGATTACAAGTGTGATAATATTGAAAACAGAGCTCATTTTCCCATTAGTTTTAATTCAAAGGGGCTTCCCTTATGGGCTTATAGTTTTCTGTTTATCTTCATATGATGGAAATGTGGAGGCAGGTAACTTGTCTTTCACATTATAGCTGTCTGGAACAAAAAACGTCTTATTTGTACCTGATTTTAAGTCTTAAGAGACTGAACCTTGAATTTGCCACCATGACTGAATGAGAATTTGGGGTGTACAATAGATTCAATTACTGTTTAATAATTTCTCTTTTATTATCCTCTATAATTAGGGCTTCCCTGGTAGCTCAGAGGTTAAAGCATCTGCCTGCAATGCGGGAGACCCAGGTTCGATCTGGGTTGGGAAGATCCCCTGGAGAAGGAAATGGCAACCCACTCCAGTATTCTGGCCTGGAGAATCCCACGGACGGAGGAGCCTGGTGGGCTACGGTCCACGGGGTCGCAAAGAGTCAGACATGACTGAGTGACTTCACTTTCACTATAATTATGTAAGGAAAATACTATTTTTCCAATGATGTTAGACTTGGCATATAACTCTGGCCAATGGGATGTCAGTGTTGAAATATGTTTGCAGGGTTGGGTATGAACTTCAGCTATTACCAAAAAAGAATATGTCCTAGAAGCCCATTGGCTTTGAAAGACTGAAAAACATATGAAGCAACCTGAAACTTTTCCTACCACTAGGAATAAAGCTAACTGAGTGCAACCTAGGTATCCAAATATTACCTGATTAACTGAGGTAAGAGCAAAAAAAAAAACAAAAGGTAATTGGTTCCTGTCACTGAGTTGTTACTCAGCACTATGTCAACAGAACTGCCTGATAGAATTACTGCCTATCATAATATAGCATGAGGGCCTAAATTGTAACATTCTCCAGCTTACCACACTGGGGCAGTGTGTGGATGACATCATATTTGTTAGACCGGAGGGACTGGGGGCAGGAGAAGAAGGAGCCGACAGAGGATGAGATGGCTGGATGGCATCACTGACTCGATGGACGTGAATCTGAGTGAACTCAGGGAGTTGGTGATGGACAGGGAGGCCTGGCGTGCTGCGATTCATGGGGTTGCAAAGAGTTGGATACGACTGAGCGACTGAACTGAACTGAACTGAATGAACTGAGATATATGCTTATCAGAGGATGGGAAATAATTATTCAGATATTCAGGAAACCAACTACATTGATTCATTTGTTAAGAATCCAATGATCTGGAATGTTCCAAGATATTCATTCTAAAGTGAAGGACAAATTATCACACTTGGCAACCTCTACCACTAAAAGGCAGATGTTTTTTGCCAAAGAAGACAAGGAAAGTAATAAAATTTTACAGTTACCAAGGTGGATGACTAGAGAATAATTCTGCTAGAAAAATTTGGAAAGAGGTACATAACACATATTTCAGAAATATCCTATCTGAGATATGAGAGAGCTGGGGTAATTATACATCAATTATAAAGGTTCATTGGTTGAGAAATGTTCCTGAAGAAATGTTGGCGTGTTGCACTTGTTACATGTGCTCTTCGGGGGGCAGTATGGCTTTCCCTAATAAACGGAGAAACTCAGGCATAGAGATGTGAGTGAGTGCCAACAAAGACGAGACAGATGTGGGCGCTACCCTGACTGTCATATCTCCATACCAAATATCAACTGAAGCCCATTTCGTAGCCACCTTGAGAATTGATTTACCTAGCTTGATTCGGAGGATGATTCCAAAATAAGTATTAGATAGTATTTCCCTTCACTTTGGTACTATGAAAAGCATAATACTTTTCACTGTTTACGTTCAGCTTTTAGAGAATAATCTATATGATATAGCCACGTTGGTTGTGTACAGAGAAAAATACTGTGTGTAACATCGTCAGATGGTGCTCAAAGCTCTGTTTATATAAATTATATGATTAGTTTTATTGTTTATATTAATTAGATGTGTCTTTGAAATATGGTTAATTTGGTTTATCTATATTAGCACGGAAACTTGATGAAACTAAAGGCAAAAGTAAAAACCAATATGGTATAAAAGATACAACCTTGAAAAAATGGTTGATAAAAATCACCCCTTGAAGAATGTATACTTTGATGTAGTCAAAGGCCTTTCTTTAGATCAAACAGACACACAGCAACAAATGGAAGATGTGAGTATATTTTGCACTCTGCCTATATTGGACCCTAAAGCACAGTTTCACATAATGGCTTCCTGAGTTACATCTCTAGACACTCACAACTAGACATTGTACTACTTACATTTCACATCTTTCCCAGGGCATGTTATGGAAAGATATTTGAGTCAAATGATCCTTAGAATTCATAGTCCATTTAACTTTCACTGGTTAGTGTGTATCACTGACTTCAGTAAAAATAGTAATGGGATTAATTAATATTGTTTAACCATGTTGAAAATATCCTACTGTGCTATGTGTTTATCACAATAATAAAACACTTTTTTTTTCTTTAAGTGTAAAGATAAAAGAAACGAACTGAGATGGAGGGGGAAAAATAAAATAAAACAAAGGAACAGAAAGATATGATAGGTACTTTATTGGTGGTCTGAAAACAACTAATGGAATTGAAATTTTCTATTTAACTACATGAAGTAAGAGTATTAGTAAGAATTTTCCATTTATCCCTACTGGTACAGGAACCCTGACCAGTAGCTATACCATCCATAATATCAGCTGGCTAATATGATTTCTAGAGAGAAATCATTTTACTTAGAAAACATTGTAGGTTTTATTGGTTTGGGCACACATACCAATTTTATAGAAGTAAAAATTGCTATACATAAAAACTAATTCTGAGGAGTAGTTTTCCACAAAATGTTCTATCTGTAGCTTCTACCTTACATGGCACAATATTTCTTATTCTGTCCCAGTTTTTTCTAATGTCCAAAGTTATAACATTACACATCCCATTATGCAGCACTAGTAAATGTTTCAAAAGAGAAATTAACAGTAAACTTACAATATTTTTCATCAGTAACCTCATCTAAAGATATTTTCCTCTTTGGATATTTACTTGACATTGTAAATAAAACATATCAAACAGGAATTGAAAATCTTCCTGGATTAAAAAAAAGCTGGATTAGAGAAATTCTCATCTATTAAACTAGAAATTTAACTCACATCTAATATTTAACCTCTTACTTGTAGCAATACTTGTTAAAGTTAAGATGGATAAATTAATGAGATGATTGAATAGAGCATATAATAATGAATGATTAAGATGTCTGATTATTTTAGTGGATTAATAATCATACCATTAAATATTCAAACCATTTTAAAAAGATATGTAATTTATTGAGTTGTCATTAAAAATGAGATGCTTAGAACAAACCAGTTGGACTACACGTTTTAAAAACACCTTTACAATGAATGTTATGAATGTTTGTGAAAGACGCACTTGATGGCATTCAGGACAGGTAATCCAATTACTTTTCATACAGTATAGAAACTACCTGCTTGGTAAGATCTCCCTCTCTCTCTGTCTCTCTCTCTGTCACCGCCCCCCCCCCCCCATCCTTGTCTCTATCACCAGCCACTCTCCTTTTTCTAATGGGGATAAATTTGGAAACTGCCATATCATGGTAACTTAAATATATTGTTTGGGAGAATATTAAACAGCATGATTTTACAGATTTTAGGAACATATTTTCTGGATGAAGCATACTTAAGTTTCAGAGGGAGTTCCAAGATCATTAGCTGATTTATAGAGAGGAAGGTTATTTTAGGACATATGATATATTTTTAAATGATGATGCTCTGTGTTTGAATTGAAGCCCTCATATACAGAAGTGCTGTGCTTAGTCACTCAGTCATGCCCAACTCTTTGTGACCCTATGATCTGTAGCCCACCAGGCTCCGCTGTCCATGGGGATTCTCCAGGCAGGAATACTGGACTAGGTTGCCACACCCTCCTCTAGGGGATCTTCCCAACCCAGGGATCAAGCCCAGGTCTCCTGCATTACAGGCAGATTCTTACCATCTGAGCCACCAGGGAAGACCAAGAATACTGGAGTGTGTAGCCTATCCCTTCTCTAGGATATCCCACTCCACAGTGCCTATGATAATCTTTGGACACGATAAGACATCCATGATTCTTACACATAAACAGAAAACTAAATGAATCGGCAAATATAGATCTAGGCATATACTAATGCAGACATTGATCATATTCAGCATCTATAAAAGACAAAAAATGGTGAATTTGATTTCATTAAAATTCAAAATTTTCCACTTCAAAAGATAATATTAATAAAAATATATAATCAGAGAAAATACTTATCAAAGGATTTTTGATTAGAATATATTTAAAAAAACTCTTTGAACTTAAGAATAAGAAACAAAGGATTCAATCAAAAATGAGCAAAAGATATGAAAACACATTTAACCAAAGAAGAGATACAAATGCCTAATAAGCATGAAAAAAGATGTTCAAAATTATTAGACATTAAAGAAATACAAATCAAGTACAAAGCAAGATGCCATTTCACACTCTCTATAATTGCTGTTATAAATAAGAGAAATGATAACAAATGTCAGCAAGTGTGGGGAGAAGGGACTGTCATATATTACTCAGCTACTTGGAAAGACCATTGGGCATTTTCATATCAAGAAATGAAACACTATTCAGCAACAAAAATGAGCTAACTACTGATACATGCTTGTATTATGGATGAAAATAAAAAAATATTGTGTTCATTTTCTACTGATGCATTAACCAGTTACTGCAAATTCAGAGCCTTAAACAATAGAACTTGATCTTATAATGCTGTAGATTAGAAGTTTGACATGGGTCTCATGGGCTAACAGAGGCTCTTGTGGAATATATATCTCCATACCTTTTCCACCTTCTAAAGGTTGCCTGCATTCCTTGGTTCACAGCCCCTCTCTCCATCTTTAGTCACCCACTTTGCACTTATTAGACCATTCTTAAGTAGCTACACATTTTTCTCTGATCAGACAGGCAAGATTTTTCCACTTTTAAAGGTCCAAATGCATAGATGGGGTCAAGAATAATTCAGGGTAATCTTATCTCAAGGTCTACACCCTGACCCCACTTGTATAGTCTTTTGAAATGTAAGGTAAAATTCACATGGGATGAGGGTGTGGACATCTGTGGAGACATTTTGTGCCTAATAAATGTTCTGCTAATTGAAAGCAGCCAGACACAAGAGACCATGTATTTTATGATTCCATGTATGCAAAATATCTAGAAAAGACAAATGTAGAAAGACAGAAAGTAGATTAGTGTTTGCTTGGTGCTAGAGATGAGAATGAAACTTTACTATAAGTAATTATAGATCTTATTGGTGGAAAGAAAATGTTGTAAAACTTAATTTATTGTGATGATTGTACCACTCAGTAAAGCCACTAAAAATAATTGAATCTTTCATTTGAAATGGGTATATGGTATGTAAAATATATTTCAATAAATTAAAATAAAAATGAACAGGACTTTCATAGGGCTGCATAGGTGTTTAAGTGGGATTGGACCAAAATCACATTTTATAAATCTATTTCTTCCATTAAAGAGATGTAAACTTCACATTGGTGGCACTAATGGTAAAGAACCCACCTGCTAATGCAGGAGACATAGAGATACAGGTTCAATCCTTGGGTCGTGAAGATCCCCTGGGGTAGTAAATGACAACCTGCTCCAGTGTCTTGCCTGGAAAATTCCATGGATGGAGAAGCTTAGTGGGCTCCTCTGAGGCCACAAAGAGTTGTACAGGACTGAGCGACTGAGCACACACTGATGGTTAAAAATCTGCCAATTGATTTCCACAGTCAGAAGATTTCCAGCTCTTTTGTTTGCCTGTTCGTTTTTTCTAATACAGTGCCACAATTCCAACAAATTGATATTTTGTAGAAAATTGGGACATGTGAGATACATTTAAAACTAAAATGTTGTAGTGACATTTATACTAACAATTTCTGGAAGGTATATTGGCAGATGTTATATTATTCAATTGTTTGTTTTTTAGTCTTCCTAGACATCTTTCAGGCTTTCCTTGTGGCTCAGATGGTGAAGAGTCTGCCTGCGATGTAGGAGACCTCAGTTTGATCCCTGGGTCGAGAAGATCCTCTGGAGGAGGGCATGGCAATCCACTCCAGTATGCATGCCTGGAGAATCCCATGGACAGAGAAGCCTGGTGGGTTACAGTCTATGGGGTCCCACAGAGTCAGACACGGCTGAGTGGCTAATACGCACAGGCACTTTTTCACCTAAATAGAGGCTTCAGTAACATTAGTACGAAGTTTATTTTTGTGTACAGTTTTTAAGTGGAAATTTCATAGAACCTTGCCCTATAACATTGATATAACATTTAAAAATATTTGCAGACATGTTTGTAATTTAGGTTTCAGAACTGAATCTAATGAGGTGACAATTATTTAGGAGCTTCTTACATCAGTTTAAAGAAAACTCTCCGGAAAACATTAAAAATAAATCACTGTTTTAGAAATAGAATAAATAAGTAACATCACTGTTAAGAACAAACACATATATGTATATATTCCTACATGTAGTTTCAGATCATAGTGATTCTTGGCAACAATGTATACTTTAAAATTCTGACATTTGATTTTAAGATATGAAGAAACATTGAAAAACTATCAGATGATATTTATACGTTCCAGTCATGATTTATTTTTTTTAATCTCTCTTCTCTTTGGGTAATATTGTGAATTATATAGCAATATCATTTTACAAAATATTGCCATGACCATGAATTACTTTTAAAATACAAATAAAATCCAGAAATAAGATATGTAGAATTAGTATAAAAGAATGCCAAGAAAAGAATGTTGAGAAATTTTAACTTTTGTAGATAAGAGGAGGAAGAGTAGTGATCAGAAAAAAAAAAAGAAATAAAAAAATATAAATCCATATTTGTCTTTATAACTTAAAGGAAAAAATTGTTTTAAAAACTACCAAAACTCCAACCATATTCGAGACCATTATAAATTTCCAACAGGAGATTACTACACATATACATATTCAAATTCTAATAGCAAAACATAACCACATAATTTGGCTACATCTATTTATTTCAGAATTTTTTTTTAAAAAGTAACAAAATTATGACTATAAAACTTTGGTAGTTTTTTTTTTTTAAAAAAAAAAAAAAACACCCTTAAATGTTTAATAAAGAAAGCAAACAAACAATCCTTACATTTCTTATAAATAGCTCTCAAGACATATATTACCCATCTGCTGCTAGCTTTATTTACCTTCAAGAATTTCCCAGGATCCTTCACCACAAGGATTAGCTTAAAGGATTCTTCCAACATTTTACTCACATAAATATGATTAAACACCTATAGAAGGGAATGTGAACAGATGCATCCTTAATCCACCCTTTTCCAAGTAAGTTTTTGTTGAAAGGATTTTGCTTTTAAATACCTGTTTGGTGCTTGAAGATAAGATAGCTCAGAGCCCTCATTTAGCAAAAATTAAGATCCTGAGAAATGTAGGCATCTAGTCCTGCAAAGAGTATACAGCCTTATAAGTTAGACTTCAGTTCAAACCATGGCTCTACCAATGACTTATGGTGTGACCTTGAATATTTAATGAATCTTAGTGTCTCATCTGTAACATTTGGATGATTTTTATTTCATAAAACTACTGTAAAAATTCACAGCAGTTGTAAAGCATTCCATACATCATATATGCTCCATAAACGGTAATTTCTTTAGGTGATTCTCTTAGTTCACATAGTTGGTAGTAAACAAGGAAACTGGGTCTCCTAATTTCCAGTCTAGTTGCTGTTTCCTCTTATTTAGACATCTAAATAAGCACTTAAGAAAATTTTACATATTCTTATTTCTATGTCTCAAAATAAAACTGATTACAGGAAATTCATACTACTATACTTGGTTCTAAAAATTGTAAATAAGTAAGTAACACCCATTGTTATTTATTTGTTTGATCTATACACATATAATGTAGTGACATTATAACTAAAATCTGTGTTTATTAGTCACAGTAGGCATTATACCATAAGGGTCTTATCATTGTATATCCCTTACAAATACTTGTTTACTTATAATCTTATTCTTTGCCTTCAATATTCAGTAAGACCAAAATTTATGCTTCTGCAATTTGTAATCCACAGGTTAAATATTCATTTACATATTTTTATTCAAAGACTTTTGAAAACATATAATATCTCTGCTTACTGTAGCCTATTTCTATTTATTTGAATAGCATACCTGTAGCTTCCTCACAGAAGAAAACTTATTTGTAAATCATTTTTATAAAGCTCAGTATGTACAGAACTCCTGTACCTACCCAAACATATGAAAATAATTGGAGTTGACATTGTTTTTACTCTTTCTGTTTATTTTGATTTTTTTTTAATCTTCACATAAAAGGGAAACCACAAAGCTTGGGCACAGCTTCTTTTATACTGATAGGAGATTAGCTGAATTTTTCTGCATCTTATTTCTTTTCTAGTGATTTTCTTATTATCCTAGTTTCTTCTTAAAAATTAAATGTGTGCTATGTGACTTCTAAGGAGTCACATTGTCTTTCTGTGTAGAAACAGAATATGATTTTGATATATTCAAGTTGCAGTTGACTTGTATATCATAGGAACAGTTCACTATAGGGCATTTTGAAATTGATATTTGCATTTAAGGGTTCTACAGATCTGTTACTTCTAACTTTTGCTGACCTGAAACAAAGACCACAACTGCACAAATAGTTTGCAAAAACATAAGGATCTTATTTTTGTGATTGTTATTTTTAGCTTGTTTTCTCTGTAATAATTATGGCCATTGGTCAGAAAACAGTAAGATAACAGCTTTAAGTTGTGCTGTTATTGAATGGTAAGAGAATAATTTATTCTATTTAGGTTTGAGTAACACCAGACATACCCACTCTTCCTCTAAACTGACCGGACTAAGGAGGTCAAGGATTGAGAGATGATCTAAACTAAACCAATATTTTTTATTTTGGTTTTGCCGAGGATGTTTTTGTTTTTGTTTCTTTTAGACTTTAGCTTGATTGTTTGGTATTAGTTTGATTTAGACATAAGGCCAAATCTACTCCAAATGGGAGTAGAAACATTTAAGGAGCTAGTCCTTTAAATGACTCATAAGCTAGTGTTCTGGGAGTTTCAGTGACTCAAGAATAGTTACTTTTCTCAAAACAGTCATGTACAGCTACACAGGATGTATACTGTACAACAAAGGCTGAGGGGGCAGCATCATGTACCTAGACCAGACATCAATACAATTTTTCTGTAACATGTCAGATGAAAAACATTTTAGGCTTTGTAAATCACACGTGGTTTCTATCACATATTCTTTACTTTTTATAATAACTTTTGTTTTTAATTGACATTTTTATTGGAGGATAATTACTTTACAATATTGTTATGGTTTTTGCCATACATCAGCATGAAGAAGACATAGGTATACATGTGTGCCCCTTATCCTGAACCCCCTCCCATCTCCCTCCCCACTCCATCTCTCTAGGTTGTCTCAGAGCACCAGCTCTGCATGCTCTGCTTCATGCATCAAACATGAACTGGTCATCTATTTTACATTTGATAACATATACGTTTCAATGCTGTTATCTCACATCATCCCACCCTCTCCTTCTTCTAGAGTCCGAAAGTCTGTTTTTTACATCTGTATCTTCTTGGCTTCCCTGAATGTTTACAATAGCTATGATATGGAAGCAACTTAGATGTCCACCAGCAAATAAATGGATAAGGAATTTGTTGTACATACATAATGGAATATTAAACAGTTATAAAAAGGAACTCATTTGAGTCAGTTCTAGTGAGTTGGATGAACCTCAAGCCTATTATACAGAGGGAAGTAAGTCTGAAAGAGAAAGAATAATACTATATATTAACACAGTTATATGGAATATAAAATAACTTTTAAGACTGAAAATAAATAAGACATTCTTAGTTTATGGTCCATAGACAAAGAGTTCATGGGCAGGATTCAGTCTATGGGCTACAGATGAGTAAACCCTGACATAGACTATATTTTTAAAAAATATATGAAATGAAGTTAAGTGAAAGTTGCCTAGTTGTATCCGGCTCTTTGCAACCCCATGGACTATAGAGTCCGTGGAATTATCCAGGCCAGAATATTGGAGTGGGTAACCTTTCCCTTCTTCAGGGGACCTTCCCAACCCAGGGATTGAACCCATGTCTCCCACATTGCAGGCAGATTCTTTACCAGCTGAAGCCACAAGGGAAGCCCCCACCCAAAATAATATATATATATATATATAGTGTATATTATTTTCACTTCTGAATCTAAATCTAAAATCGTATGTCTGCATGCAATTGTGCTTTAATCATATTTAAGGCAAAAGGCTTAGTCTCCTTGTTCTAGAAATTAATCTGGTTATCAGCTTGACATTCAAAAACTTGACAAGACCTTGCATAAATTAAAGTAATTCAAATCTATTTAGGATCATTAACTAGAGCTTGAGTATGGGAATGACAATGGAAATATTTGAGGATAAATTATGATTTGTTCTTATGTTCATGTTATTAATTTCATTAAAATATTGCTTAAAATCTTATATCAAAATTAAATGGCACTAATTTGAGCAAAAAATTAACATTATACATGGTAGATCTCTTTCCAGAGGATAAAAAAAATTCTCCTTGAATTATAAACAAATCTTTCAGCATTTTCTTTTCAATGGACACAGCATCAATGAATACATTCTACCAAGCTTATGAAAACTAATACAGTATACTTAATGATTTCTTGTTATTTTTCTTCAGTTCTGTAACTCTATATGATCTATATTTCCTATCATTTGTAATAGTTTTTTGTTGTCATTTTCCACAAACTTTATGAAATTGCAATGGCAAATGCAATCAAGTATTCAAATAAATCTTCTTAAACTAACCCTGGGATACCTGTAGTAACAGGAAAGTTTGGCCTTGGAGTAAAAAAATGAAACAGAGCAAAGGTTAATGGAGTTTTGAGAGGAGAACACACTCATTATAGCAAACTTCCACTTCCAACAGCATAAGAGAGGAATCGACGTGTGGACTTCAATAGATGGTCAATAACAAAATCAGATTCATTATATTCTTTGCAGCTGAAGATGCAGAAGCTCTATACAGACAGCAAAAACAAGATTTGGAGTTGAATGTTGCTCAGATCATCAACTCCTTAAGCAAAATCTAAGGCTTAAATTGAAGAAAGTAGGGAAAACCACTAGGCCATTGAAATATGACCTTAATCAAATCCCTTATGATTATACAGTGGAGGTGACAAGTAGAATCAAGGGATTAGGTCTGGAAAACAGACTGCCTAAAGAACTATGGACAGAAGTTCTTAACATTGCATAGGAGGCAGTGACCAAAACCATCCCCAAGAAAAAGAAATGCAACAAGGCAAAATGGTTATCTGAGAACATCTTACAAATAGCTAAGAAGAGAGGTGAAAGGCAAAGGAGAAAGGGAAAGATATACACAACTGAATGCAGAATTCCAGAGAATAGCAAAGAGAGATAAGAAAGCTTCTTAAGTGAACAATGAAAAGAAATAAAGGAAAACAAATGGAAAAGACTAGAAATCTCTTCAAGAAAACTGGAGATACCAAGGGAACATTTCATTCAAAGATGGGCACAGTAACGTACAGAAATGACGAGGACCTAGTGGTCACGTGACTGGGAAAGGTCAGTTTTCATTCAAATCCCAAAGAAAGGCAATGCCAAAGAATGTTCAAACTACACTGCAATTGCACTCATTTAACAGGCTTTCAAAGCTATGCTCAAAAACCTTCAAGCTACACTTTATCAGTACATGAACCAAGAACTTCCAGATTGAAAAGCTGGATTTAGAAAAGGCAGAGAAACCAGAGCTGGATCACAGAAAAAGCACAGGAAATCCAGAAAAAAACATGTACTTCTGCTTCATTGACTATAATAAAGCCTTTGACAAGTGTGAAAAGGGAAAGTGAGACACTCAGTTGTGTTCAACTATGCGACCCTATGGACTGTATATAGCCTTCAGGGCTTCTCTGTCATCAAATTATCCAGGCAAGAATATTGGAGTGGGTAGCTATTCCCTTCTCCAGGGGATCTTCTCAACCCAGGGATGGAACCTAGGTCTCCCACATTGCAGGAGGATTATTTACCATCTGGACAGTGTGGATCACAACAAACTATGGAAAATACTTAAAGAGATGGGAATACCAGGCTACCTTACCTGTCTCCTGAGAAGTCTGCATGCAAGACAAGAAAAACCAACTAGACATGGAAAAATAGACTCGTTCAAAATTGGAAGAGGAATGCAAAAAGGCTGTATATTGTCATCCTGCTTATTTAACTTACGTGCATAGAATGCCATGAAATGCCAGGCTGGATAAAGTACAGCTTGGTAGCAAGATAACAGGAGAAATATAAGCAATTTCAGATATGCAGATGATACCACTTTAATGGCAGAAAGTAAAGAGGAACTAAAGAGCTTCTTGATGAGGGTGAAAGAGGAGAGTGAAAAAACTGGTTAAAAACTCAGCATTAGAAAAACAAAGATCATGTCATTTGGTTTCATCCGTTCGTGGCAAATAGTAAGGGAAAAAGTGGAAACAGTGACAGATTTCATTTTCTTGGGCTCCAAAATCACTGTGGATGGTTACTGCAGGAACAAATTTAAAAGATGTTTGCTTCTTGGAAGAAAAGCTGACAAACCTAGACAGCTTATTAAAAAGCAGAGGCATTTGCTGACAAATTTCTGTATAGTCCAAGCTATGGTTTTTCCAGTAGTCATGTACAGATTTGAAATTTGGACAAAAATGAAGGTTGAACACTGAAGAATTGATGGTTTTAAACTGTGGTGCTGGAGAAGACTGTTGAGAGTCCCTTGGGCAGCAAGGAAATCAAACCAGTGAATCCTAAAGGAAATCAACCCTGAATATTCACTGGATGGACTGATGATGAAGCTGAAACTTCAATATTTTGGCCACCTTATGCAAAGAGCACACTCATTGGAAAAGACCCTGATGCTGGGAAAGATTGAAGGAAAGAAGAGAAGGGGGCAATAGAAGATGAGATTGTTAGATGTCATCACCAACTCAATGAACATAAGTTTGAGCATACTTTGGGGGATAATGAAGAACAAGGAAGCCTAGTGCTTTGCAGTTTGTGGGAATCCCAAAGTGTTAGACATGATTTAGAGATTGAACAATAACAAAGTAACCCTGAAATATATTTTTGGACCTTAATTTATATATAATTCTGTGGTAAGGTGTCTGCCTGCAATATGGGAGACCCAGCTTCGATCCCTGGGTTGGGAAGATCTCCTGGAGAAGGAAATGGCAACCCACTCCAGTATTCTTGCCTGGAAAATCCCATGGATGCAGGAGCCTAGTGGGCTACAGTCCACAGTGTCACAAAGAGTCAGACATGACTGACTGACTAACACTTTCACTTTTTGTTAGATGACATATGGAATTCAGATTAAAATACAAAAGTTGTGCTGTAGTTTCCAATGAATAGTAAACAGATATGACAGTTGTATATGTATTCTTTATAAATTTGGGGGGCTACCAATCATTGAAAATTAGGATAATTGAATTTAAATACACATTTAAATTAAACATAACAAGGACCATTTTAAAAAAGTAATTATTCCCTGGTATCTAAGTCAGCTGTGTAAAAACTGATTTTTTTCTTAAATGACTTATCCAATCTCCCAGTTTTTGGCAACAGTTCAGTCACCAGAGTTACCTGTGCCTCGTTTAACCTCTCTTCATTGCCCCTTTCGAAATATTCCAGAACATCATCATTGATCTCTTTTGCTGAACTGGTAGCTCTCATCTTGTCCTGTGATGTTTGCAATGGCTCACTGACTACCTTTCTAAATATCTCAGCATCAAACTTTCAGCATCACAGTTGGCAGGACCTGAGGTTTATGTGTTATGTACTAACACTATTTGATCATTTTACCTTTTTTCTTCAGCTTGTGTCCTGCCTTCTAAAT
This sequence comes from Capra hircus, assembly GCF_001704415.2. Lineage (NCBI taxonomy): Eukaryota > Metazoa > Chordata > Mammalia > Artiodactyla > Bovidae > Capra > Capra hircus. Next base: position 25,114,889 of record NC_030814.1, read on the forward strand.
TGAATCGTTTCTTCCTGTTTCTTTAGTCTTTCTACTTGTTTCTTTCCCTCCTTTTCTTATGTTGACTTTCTTTCATTCTTCTCATTCTCCTCCACTGTATGTGATGCATGTCTCTCTCTTTCCTTATTTATTTCTATTCATAATTGTGCTTTTACTCTAGTCCTATTGGGTAAACTAGTTTATTTACCACCAAGAAACCTTGATATTTTAATGAGAAGGTTGCCATGTTTCCTGAGACAATGATTAGAAGAATCACTCTCTGGGAAAAACACTCTTTTTCTTTAGTATTTAAAACAAACATCACAGCTCAGCAAAAAAGCAACAGTTATGAAAGTTTATTTTTATTTTTTTAATCACATGCATGCTATTTTAAGTCACTTCAGTCATGTCCGACTCTGTGTGACCCTATGGACAGCAACCCACCCGGCTCCTCTGTCCACGGGATTCTCTAGATAAGAATACTGGAGTGGGTTGCCATTTCCTTCTCCTTTTAATCACAAATGATTAGTAAAAAGTTGGAAAAAAACACATATAGTATTGGATGATTTCTAATCTTTTATGCTTCACCATATATTGGGTGTACTAAGAGAGTTGTAATATATTTATAAAAGCATTAAAGTGAAAATATTTCATTACTGATTCCATATTGAAATTTGAATCCTACATTTGAACTTGCACCAGGATCAATTTTATCAGAGATATTTGTCCATTTAAGTGTTCCTCAAGGTTTTCCTTATTGTGGCATCGTAATAAATGTCATAGGATAATAAACATAATACCCTTTTTTTTCATCTCTACTCCCTCATCCTTACTAAATTATTTTGCTTTGTGTCACTCAGTCATGTCCTCCAACTCTCTGCGACTGTAGCACTCCAGGCTCCTCTGTCCATGGAATTCTCCAGGCAATGATACTGGAGTGGGTTGCCATTCACATCTCCAGGGGATCTTCCTGACCCAGGGATTGAAGTTGATTCTCCCACATTGCCCACAGATTCTTTACCTTCTGAGCCACCAGGGAAGACCTATGAGAGAATTAGTATCAAATACTGAATTCTAATTGAACATCCAGCTCTATTCTTCCATATGCCACTGAAAGGAATGTAGTGGGTGTCTGTTATTTTCTTGACAATCAAGAACAACATGCCACTTCTCCAGCCCTTGCTCTGGTGGCAGCAACATAGCTTTGCTATGGAAAAATCTGTTAGCAATTGCATGAAAATGTGTTCAATCAAGGTATATTGTTTCCTCCTCACTCAGCATCATTTTACTTTAAGTTGAGAAACCTAAATTCTCTCTGACAGAAATGGAATCTTGTAGGATGTGACAAAAAACAAAAAGTGATTTTCTCCTTGACATGTATGTTCCTTAGGACCTCCTATCTATAGCCCTGTAGCTATCCTCAGGCAAGCCCTTCAGAGACTTGGTCTTAAGCTTTGTCTATGCATCTATGAGCCATCTTTCGTCTAACAATATATATTAGTCAATGTATGGTTTCTATGGAATTTCATTGTCTTTGGTTTGGTTTCAAGTGATTTTGGTTATAGAATTTTTCTGTTCAATCTCTCTATTTCTACCTCCTAATGAGATAAGATAGGTAAGAATTTTTATCCTACTGGGAAGAAAGTGAATCCTCCCTGAGCATCTCTTTCTCCAGGTTTTTAAACTAAATAGAAGTAGGCTTTAACAGAAGGAGAAGGAATGTAGAAGGTTGGTTTTATGTATCTACTAGCTTAAATCTTAAAATCAGAAAACAAAACTGTTTCTTACACCCACACTTCCTTAGTGCTTGATTAAGAAATGCTCAGAACTCCAAAGAATCACTGGCAATCCATTGACACCATCATTTTAGTTGAAATCTTCTATTTTAAGGCTAGAGAATCCTCTGTGCTGTGTTTATTCATCATAAACCTAACAGAATTCGTATCAATTTTATAGGTGGCTGAAACTTACTTGTATATAACTGCAATCAGTGGGTAACCTACTATATATGTAGACAAATGAATAGGATTTTTACAGAATAGAATATCAAAAGATCCAATGAACATATTAAAAGTAATCATTTTACTGGTTATCAAGAAAATGCAAAGTAACACTACATTATCACATATCAAAATCCCTAAAATAAAAAATGAGGAAAATACCAAGTATTGACAGCAGCTTAGACTCTTATATGTGCCTAATAGGAATGTAAAAATGGTAGATAGTATCTAATAAAGCTGATCTATAAATATATAATAATTCAGAAATTTTACTTCTAGGTATAAAGTAAAGTGAAAGTGAAAGTTACTCAGTCATGTCTGATTCTTTACACCCCATGGACTATACAGTCTATTTATTCACAAAATGGTATGTACAAGGATTTTAAAAGTGATATTAATTATACTTGCTTAAATGGAAAGCAATACAAATGCCATGAAAAGTAGATCTGATAAGTAATGTATATGATATTTGTACAACAAAATAATACTGTATGAAAATGAGAATGTATGAATCATAATCACACACAACCATATGGATTCGCTTCATCAACATAATGTTGAATGAAAACACACATACATATTATACATTGTTTATAAAATATTCAAAAATTAATGTGTGAGATTAATTTATGATGCTACAAATCAGGATATTAGGGGACAGTATTATCTGGAGCCCCAGAGAACAGGTTCCAGAACATCTAGTAAAGTTCTGTGTCTTGATCCAGGTACCAGTTATACCAGTTAATTCATTTTGTGAAAAATTCACCAACTTGTAAACTTTTGACTGTTGAACTTTTCTGCATATGATATACATGAATAAAATATTTTACTGTAAATATAACTTGTCAGGGGAGTGTGTAATTTTTCACAGCAAAGATTTGAAACAGCGGACCAGTGTTAACAGCTTTGTTACAGCTCAGAGTTTTATTCAGCAAAGGATAGTACACGCTCAAAGTGTGAGGGTGGCTGACGGCAAAACAGAGGCCTCACTCTGCCTTGGCTTTCTCTTTTTATAAGTTTTGTCTCCACCACCCTGCCTCCTGCCCCCGAGCTTGCCCTATGCAATTGGGCTAACCAGAAAAGGGGTGTGTTTGTTTCACCTGAGGTTCTCACTCTGGTCAGGTCCATGGATTACCTTTTGTTCCATTTTCATGGGCTTTTCCCTTTCCTTGTGTTTTAGCCACTGCCATTCTGGACTCTTTCCTATTCTAAATGCCTAACATAACTTTTGAATAGGAATATGTGTTACAGGGCTTGAAATATTTTTTTGTAGGACACAGGGTTTATATGACACTAAAGAGCAAAATTGTTTTTTTTTTTTTAATATTATAAAAGCCATTAAAAAATGCCTGTATGTTTCTGATCTCTACCTCTATATCTTATTTTATATTCTTTATTGAAATGAAATAAAGTAATAGTAATCAAAGATATACTTGTTTACCAATGCAGAATTAGTTCTATTAAGGGAAATGGAGTGAAATAGCTTATGAGGAAAGTACAGAACATTTGGTACTACCAAATATTACTACCATGAGCAGTTGTGAACTTGTAGAATATTCCTTGGTGTAAAAATTTCTCATAATATGTATGAGGTCAGAGCTTTAAACATACTCATTAAAACAGTCAGTTTGAAATATTCATGTCCAAAGCAAATAGATTCCCTCACAAAAATGTCAAATTTATACAGTCGGTCTAGCTTCTGTTAAAATTCTTTGGAAAAGCAGTATTATAAACAAACAAATATTTAAGGAAAATTGATGAAAAGAAATGAAGATTTGGCATAAAATTTTTTAAATTGAGAGATTTGAATGAGCAAGTGAGAAACAACTATTTTTCTCTCCAGGCATGGCAAACTTAGTGTGGAAGACTAGGTAAGGATTAACAGGTTTCAAATAATTTTAGTGGGTTATTTTGTTTATTTTTCAAGGATGAAGGAAATGCACATTGCAATATTAGCTTGCAAGGACCATTGGAATATAAGAATTAAGCCCATAAACAGTAAAGTGTTTGAAGGATGTAAATGTAACATAACATAGATATGTATTATATACAAAGAAATAAACCTCCCAACCCTATTTAATTAAAAAGGTATCACTGTAATTCTTTTTTAGGTGCTTTCTGTGTTTTTACATTTATTTATTTTCAATTGAAGGATAATTGCTTTACACTATTACATTGGTTTCTACCAAACATCAGTGTGAATCAGCCATAGGTTTACCCATGTCCCTCTGTTGCAAGGAAGAAGCCAAGTCTGATTCCATGATGGAGATTGTTTGTTGACTTGCTTTTATTATTAAAAGCATACTCAATGGCTTACCTGGAGGACCCTGCCCCTCTGCTTGACTAAACTAAAGTGCCTTTGTTGAGCTCCTGAAGGGATAGTTTGTTTCTGCCAACTTGTGAATAAAAGAGATGAACACACCTCATCCCAAGGCTGGACATTCCCTTGGAGATGTTTTGCAAGACAGAGCTAACACCCAAAAAAAAGATGTCCTTTTCATTATAGGGGACTGGAATGCAAAAGTAGGAAGTCAAGAAACACCTGGAGTAACAGGCAAATTTGGCCTTGGAATGTGGAATGAAGCAGGGCAAAGACTAATAGAGTTTTGCCAAGAAAATGCACTGGTCATAGCAAACGCCCTCTTCCAACAACACAAGAGAAGACTCTACACATGGACATCACCAGATGGTCAACACTGAAATCAGACTGATGATATTCTTTGCAGCCAAAGATGGAGAAGCTCTATACAGTCAACAAAAACAAGACTGGGAGCTGACTGTGGCTCAGCTCATGAACTCCTTATCGCCAAATTCAGACTCAAATTGAAGAAAGTAGGGAAAACCACTAGACCATTCAGGTATGACCTAAATCAAATCCCTTATGATTATAAGGTGGAAGTGAGAAAGAGATTTAAGGGCCTAGATCTGATAGATAGAGTGCCTGATGAACTACGGAATGAGGTTTGTGACATTGTACAGGAGACAGGGATCAGGACCATCCCCATGGAAAAGAAATGCAAAAAAGCAAAATGGCTGTCTGGGGAGGCCTTACAAATAGCTGTGAAAAGAAGAGAGGTGAAAAGCCAAGGAGAAAAGGAAAGATATAAGCATCTGAATGCAGAGTTCAAAGAATAGCAAGGAGAGATAAGAAAGCCTTCTTCAGTGATCAATGCAAAGAAATAGAGGAAAACAAAAGAATGGGAAAGACTAGAGATCTCTTCAAGAAAATGAGAGATACCAAGGGAACATTTCATGACAAGATGGGCTCTATAAAGGACAGAAATGGTTTGGATCTAACAGAAGCAGAAGATATTAAGAAGAGGTGGCAAGAATACATGGAAGAACTGTACAAAAAAGATCTTCATGACCAAGATAATCATGATGATGTGATCACTAATCTAGAACCAGATATCTTGGAAAGTGAAGTCAAGTGGGCCTTAGAGAGCATCACTACGAACAAAGCTAGTGGAGGTGATGGAATTCCAGTGGAGCTGTTTCAAATCCTGAAAGAGGATGCTATGAAAGTGCTGCACTCAATATGCCAGCAAGTTTGGAAAACTCAGCAATGGCCACAGGACTGGAAAAGGTCAGTTTTCATTCCAATCCCAAAGAAAGGCAATGCCAAAGAATGCTCAAACTACCTCACAATTGCACTCATCTCACATGCTAGTAAAGTAATGCTCAAAATTCTCCAAGCCAGACTTCAGCAATACGTGAACCGTGAACTCCCTGATGTTCAAGCTGGTTTTCAAAAAGGCAGAGGAACCAGAGATCAAATTGCCAACATCCGCTGGATCATGGAAAAAGCAAGAGAGTTCCAGAAAAACATCTATTTCTGCTTTATTGACTATGCCAAAGCCTTTGACTGTGTGAATCACAATAAACTGTGGAAAATTCTGAAAGAGAAGGGAATACCAGACCACCTAACCTGCCTCTTGAGGAATCTGTATGCAGGTCAGGAAGCAACAGTTAGAACTGGACATGGAACAACAGATTGGTTCCAAATAGGAAAAGGAGTATGTCAAGGCTGTATATTGTCACCCTGCTTATTTAACTTATATGCAGAGTACATCATGAGAAACGCTGGACTGGAAGAAACACAAGCTGGAATCAAGATTGCTGGGAGAAATATCAATAACCTCAGATATGCAGATGACACCACCCTTATGGCAGAAAGTGAAGAGGAGCTAAAAAGCCTCTTGATGAAAGTGAAAGAGGAGAGTGAAAAAGTTGGCTTAAAGCTCAACATTCAGAAAACGAAGATCATGGCATCTGGTCCCATCACTTCATGGGAAATAGATGGGGAAACAGTGGAAACAGTGTCGGACTTTATTTTTTGGGCTCCAAAATCACTGCAGATGGTGATTGCAGCCATGAAATTAAAAGACGGTTACTCCTTGGAAGAAAAGTTATGACCAACCTAGATAGTATATTCAAAAGCAGAGACATTACTTTACCGACTAAGGTTCATCTAGTCAAGGCTATGGTTTTTCCTTTGGTCATGTATGGATGTGAGAGCTGGACTGTGAAGAAGGCTGAGCGCTGAAGAATTGATGCTTTTGAACTGTGCTGTTGGAGAAGACTCTTGAGAGTCCCTTGGACTGCAAGGAGATCCAACCAGTCCATTCTGAAGGAGATCAGCCCTGGCATTTCTTTGGAAGAAATGATGCTAAAGTTGAAGCTCCAGTACTTTGTCCACCTCATGTGGAGAGTTGACTCATTGGAAAAAACTCTGATGCTGGCAGGGATTGGGGGCAGGAGGAGAAGGGGACGATAGAGGATGAGATGGCTGGATGGCATCACGGACTCAATGGACATGAGTCTGTGTGAGCTCCGGGAGATGGTGATGGACAGGGAGGACTGGCGTGCTGTGATTCATGGGGTCGCAAAGAGTCGGACACGACTGAGCGACTGAATTGAACTGTGCTGAACTGAAGACGCTTTCACTTAACTTCCGCACTATATCTCCCTCTTTATTCTGCCTTTTGACTTTATTTCCTCATTACTTCTTTCTCTCTGATCCATAAAAAACCTGGCATCCAGACCCCAATAAGATGGTCATTTTAGGCACTAGCCTTCCATCTTCTTGCTCTGCCTGCTCTCCAATTAAAATCTCTTCCTTGACTCAAGGCCTCCTCTCTCAGATTCACTGGCCTATCATGTGGTGAGCAGAGTGAGCTTGGACTCAGTTACACCTTCCCACTTGAACATCCCTGCCTCTTCCCTCCCCATCCCAACCTTCTAGGTTATCACAGAGCCCAGGTTTCAGTTCCCTGAGTAATACTGAAAATTCCCACTGGCTATCTTTTTTACACATGGTAATGTATGTTTCCCTATTATTCTCTCTATTCCTCCCTACTTTCTTCCTCCCCCCTCCCTCAGTGAAACAGTACTACAGTATTTCTTTATTGCAGAGGTTAAAGTGTCTGCCTGCAATGTGGGGGACCTGGGTTTGATCCCTGGGTCAGGAAGATCCCCTGGAGAAGGAAATGGCAATCCACTCCAGTATTCTTGCCTGGAGAATCCCATGGACGGAGGAGCTTGGTGAGCTACAGTCCATCGGTCGCAAAGTGTCAGACACAACTGAGGGACTTCACTTTCACTTTCACTTTCCTTGCACACTATTGTTACTCCTCTTTCCTCCCTTTTCAAATCTATCATTGAACATTTCTCCCTTCATGTTAATCCTCAAAGACATATTTCTTCTTTCTCATTCTCAATATCACTTTCAATCATAGGTCCTTACCCACATGATTATAAAATGTCAATTGTTTCCTAGATGAGCTTCTTTCCTATATCTGGTGTTCAGTCTGGTTCACTGGGCATAGCACTTACCAGGCATAAAAATCTCTGTACTGGATCAGTGTCATCAACCAATGGCATGCTGAAGTCATTTAGTGCCTATTCCTGGAAGGCAGGAGGAGAAGGGAATGACAGGAGATGAGACAATTGGATAGCATCACTGACTCGATGGACATGAGTTTGAGCAAGCTCCAGGAGTTGGTAATGGACAAGGAAGCCTAGCTTGCTGTAGTCCATTGGGTCACCAAGAGTCAAACACGACTGAGTGATTGAACTGAACTGATTCCTGGAAGGAGATTATGTGTATCACTTTTTGTAGCTTGATAGTTCCATGGTTATAGTATCTATATCTGGAAATCAGCAGATGCTACTGTGTAATTTCCTCAGTTCTGTATTGTCGCAACAAAGATTTGAGACAGTGGAGCAGTGTTACAGCTCAGTTATACTTCAGAGTTTTATTCAGCGACCAAAGGATAGTACACCCTTAAGGCATGAGGGTGGCTGACCCCAAAGGAGAGGCCTCAATCCATCTGCCTTCCTCTTTTTATGTGTTTTGTCTCCTCCCCTTGAGCCTGCCCTATGCAAATTGGACTCTCCAGGAAGGGGAGGGGGGGCGCTATTTGTTTCACCTGAGGTTCTCACTCCTTTCCTCAGATTTTCTTTTGTTCCATTTTCATGGACTTTTCTCTTTCTTTGTCTTTTAGCCACTATCATTTTGAACTCCATTTTCCTATTCTACCTACCACTAAAAAGAAGGCTTTTTAATATTTTTTGATGGCTGGCATTTTTTTCAAGATTATCTGTATATTTTTGTATTGAATCACTTAAAGGATAAACTACAAATCCATAATCTATGCTACACATTCTCTAGTATTCAATTAATACTTTTTAAAATTTTCCTTTAGTACATATACAAGTGAACTATTCTCCATGGTTTATCTCCCATAGGTTAGATGCATTTATTCTTATTTTGAACATCAAATTTTCCTATGCTTGATAAATATCCCTTCTTTTTTGACATCAACCTTTGCATACTTCTCTGACTATGTCTATAAATATCACTCCTTTAGAACAATTATTCCTCTACATAACATTTAATATAACATTTATAAATTTACATTGCTATCATTTCATCTTTATGCTATGCTTCCAGTTAGATTTACATATGATTCAATTATCCATTCGATCATTTATCTAGTCATTATATATACTCAGATAGTTGCTAATTTATTCTCTTTGATTTAAACATCTTGAGAGTGAGGACCAGGCTGTTTGACTTTATATACCCAGACAGATGTATAGTTGTTGCTCACTTCATGAGTTTACCAAGGACATGTTGAATATCTGTAAGTTTCAGTAGATGATACCTGTAAGTTGTGTAAGTGGCTTCCTAGGTGGCTCAGTGGGAAGGAATTTGCCTGCCAAGTGGGAGACATGGGTTCAATCCCTGGGTCAGGAAAATCCCTTGGAGAAGGAAATGGCTGCCCACTCCAGTATTCTTTCCTGAGAAATCCTATGGACAGAGGAGAGTAGCTGTCTATAGTCCTTAAGGTTGCAAAAGAGTCAAATACTACTTAGAGACTAAACAACAACAGCAATTTGTGTAAACTCTCGTCACATCTAGAAGTTATCAGGTTGATTGCATATCTTTTATTTTTTTATACTTTCTACCAAGTCTTTTTTACCTTATGTACTCACTTCCAGAAGAGGAAACCATATACTTTGAACATTTCTTTCATCTCTTATAAGCAGTATTCTTCACTATCTTTATATTAGTTGTGAAGCATTCTATATTTATAACTAGCTATTATATATCACCCACATTTTCAAGGAATATTAATATAAAATTATATGAGAAGCTGTACAACAATGTGATAGTTGAAAATCTTAATAACAGACATTTTGATAGTATTTATTTTAACTTTTCCTTCTAGCATCAGTCTGGCATTTGAAAACATTAATAAATCATTCAATCAATTATAAAATATTAGTGTTGGCATGAATAGAAGAATAGATTAGGATATTTGTTTTCTTCAAAAATGAGAAACCCAATTCCAACTAAAGAATATATCTGTCTTTGAGGAAGAGGAGTGGAGAGGAGTTGACTTTAGGTACAAATTATATCCTATGTCTTGAATTACAATGCTAGAATATTGACCATATTTTGACTCTGTGTGTTCTCCTCTGACATTATTCTTTTACTAGTTTTAGCATATGGAAGAGTATATTTCCTCTGTCAGTATCCTTATGTAAATCTCAAGGAAATATTTATTGTCATATCTAAGATATTCTGACTATGTCATGTACATGTTACCTGGGGGTAGATGGGGTGCAGGGTGATATAATAAGCAGCTTCCATCCAAAGTGAAGAGGGAGTCCCACAAGGAGTCTTGCAGGAAAATTCCAAGGAGGAGTTTGGGAAGGGCTATATTGACAACAAGTTCAGTTAAATCACTCAGTCATGTCCAATTCTTTGGGACCCTATGGACTGAAGCACACCAAGCCTCCCTGTCCATCACCAACTCCCAGAGTTTACTCAGATTCACATCTGTTGAGGTGGTGATGCCATTCAACCATCTCATCCTCTGTCATCCCCTTCTCCTCCTGCCTTAAATCTTTCCCAGGATCAGGGTCTTTTCAAATGAGTCAGTTCTTCACATAAGATGACCAAAGTATTGGAGTTTCAACTTTAGCATCAATCCTTCCAATGAATATTCAGGACTGATTTCCTTTAGGATGGACTGGTTGGATCTTCTTGGAGTCCAAGGGACTCTCAAGAGTCTTCTTCAACACCACCGTACAAAAGCATCAATCCTTCAGTGCTCAGCTTTCTTTCTTTCTTTTTTTTTTTTTTGAGCAATTTCTGTTTTATTTTATTATATTTCTCTCTCTCTCTCTCTCTCTCTCTCTCTCTCTCTCTCTCTACTTTATTTTACTTTACAGTACTGTATTGGTTTTGCCATACGTCAAAATGAATCTGCCATGGGTGTACATGAGTTCCCAATCCAACCTCCCTCCCCATACCATCTCTCTGGGTCATCCCAGTGCACCAGCCCCAAGCATCCTGCATCCTGCATCAAACCTAGAATGGAGATTCATTTCTTACATATTATACATGTTTCAACGCCATTCTCCCAATTCATCCCACCCTCTCCCTCTCCCACAGAGTCCAAAAGTCTGTTCTATACTTCTGTGTCTCTTTTGCTGTCTTGCATACAGGGTTATCATTACCATCTTTCTAAATTCCATATATATGTGTTAGTATACTGTATTGGTGTTTTTTTTCCTGGCTTACTTCACTCTGTGTAATCGGCTCCAGTTTCATCCACCTCATTAGAACTGATTCAAATGTATTCTTTTTAATGGCTGAGTAATACTCCATTGTGTATATGTACCACAGCTTTCTTATCCATTTGTCTGCTGATGGACATCTAGGTTGCTTCCATGTCCTGGCTATTATAAACAGTGCTGCGATAAACATTTCTTTAGAGTCCAACTCTCACATTGACACATGACTACCAGAAAAACCATAGCTTTGACTAGACTGACTTTTGTTGGCAAAGTAATGTTTCTGCTTTTTAATATGCTCTCTAGGTTGGTCGTAACTTTTCTTCCAAGGAGTGGTGGCTGTGTGGCGCTGGAGTGAATTTGAGGAGATACTCCACATCCAAGGGCAAAGGAGAAGCCCCAGCAAGATGGTAGGAGGGGCAAAATTATGTTTGGAATCAAATCCCATACCTGCCAGAGATGCTTAGAGGGCTCAAACAAACCTTGTGTGCACCAGGACCCAGAGACCCCACAGAGACTGAGACAGAACTGTGTTTGAGCATCTCCTATCGGGTATGGGTCAGCAGTGGCCTGCCACAGGGCTCTGGGTGCAGCAGACTTGGGTATAGCATAAGCCCTTCTGGAGGTGGTTGCCATTAACCCCACCACAGAGTTGCCAGAACTTACACAGGACTGAGAAATGGACACTTGGAGGGCACAAACAGAACCTTGTGCACACTAGAACCCAGGAGAAAGGAGCAGTGACCCCACAAGAGACTGACCCAAATTTGCCCGTGCATATCCAGGTGTCTCCAGCAGAGGCGCGGGTCAGTGTTGGACTGCTTCAGGGTTGGGGAAACTGCTACAGAGTGTAGCAGTGCACGCATGGGACCTTTTGAAGGAGGTAGCCATTGTCTTCATTACCTCTACCGAATTGACAACAAAGACAACTAAATATAAAACTAGTGATAAATTACGATTAGTGATGTGACAAAAAGTTAAGGAGCTTAAGAATTACAGATGGTAAAAATTAAAGATTTTAAGAATGTTTTGGTGATGGACAGGGAAGCCTGGCAATCTGAAGTCTGTGGGGTTGCAAAGTGTTGGACATGACTGAGCAACCAAATGGAAGAATGTTTTATTATCAATTTTGTTATCAGTAAAACTCTGAGAAATAACTAAAGAAATTATGATTCTTTGATTTTTTGAACAAGAAAAATTATACCATACTTTACTATAGCTGCAATTACAAAATAAGTAGGCTGAGTTACCTGTCTTAAATGTGTGTGTTAGTTTCTCAGTCATGTCCAACTCTTTACAACCCCATGGACTATAGCCACAAGGCTCCTCTGTCCATGGAATTCTCCTGGGAAGAATACTGGACTGGGTAGCCATTCCCTTCTCCAGGGAATCTTCCCTATCTGGGATCAAACCTGGGTCTCCTTAACTGCGGGCTAATCCTTTACCATCTGAGCTACCTGGGAAGCCCCACCATATCTGATGTCTACCATAAAGAGTTATCAAAAGATATTCAGAGTGAAACAACCCATTCGTTCATTATAAATTAAAACAATTTACTAACAAAAAAACGCTTTCCTATAATAAAAGAGGTTTCATTGAAATTATTAAGGATATAAATTCCAATTGATTAATCCAACCCCTAAGTTCACCTGATCATTAAGTAAATTTTTAAAATACATGTGTTTAACATTTACTGTCTTAACACAGTTCCCATAAATTTAGACACAAAAATTCTGTAATAAGATTTTGCTGAGAGATAAAACCTACAGCTACAAGAGTGAGAAATAAAATCAGGCCAAACCAAACAGAATTTAGGATTACAGATAGAGGCAGCATTAGTTCAGTTCAGTTCAGTTCAGTTCAGTCACTCAGTCATGTCCAACTCTTTGCTACCCCATGAATCGCAGCACACCAGGCTTCCCTGTCCACCATCTCCTGGAGTTCACCCAAACTCATGTCCATCGAGTCGGTTGATGCCATCCAGCCATCTCATCCTCTGTCGTCCCCTTTGCCTCCTGCCTCCAATCCCTCCCAGCATCAGAGTCTTTTCCAATGAGTCAACTCTTCGCATGAGGTGGCCAAAGTATTGGAGTTTCAGCTTTAACATCAGTCCTTTCAAAGAACACCCAGGACTGATCTCCTTTAGGATGGACTGGTTGGATCTCCTTGTAGTCCAAGGGCCTCTCAAGAGTCTTCTCCAACACCACAGTTCAAAACCATCAATTCTTCAGCACTCACCTTTCTTCACAGTCCAATTTTCACATCCATACATGACCACAGGAAAAACCATAGCCTTGATTAGACAGACCTTTGTTAGCAAAGTAATATCTCTGCTTTTTAATATGATATCTAGGTTGGTCATAACTTTCCTTCCAAGGAGTAAATGTCTTAATTTCATGGCTGTAATCACCAACTGCAGTGATTTTGGAGCCCCCCAAAATAAAGTCTGACACTGTTTCCACTGTTTCCCCATCTATTTCCCATGAAGTGTTGGGACCAGATGCCATGATTTTTGTTTTCTGAATGTTGAGCTTTAAGCCAACTTTTTCACTCTCCTCTTTCACTTTCATCAAGAGGCTTTTGAGTTCCTCTTCACTTTCTGCCATAAGGGTGGTGTCATCTGCATATCTGAAGTTATTGATATTTCTCCGAGCAATCTTGATTCCAGCTTGTGCTTCCTCCAGCCCAGCGTTTCTCATGATGTACTCTGCATACAAGTTAAATAAGCAGGGTGACAATATACAGCCTTGGTGTACTTCTTTTCCTATTTGGAACCAGTCTGTTGTTCCATGTCCAGTTCTAACTGTTGCTTCGTGACCTGCATACAGTTTTCTCAAGAGGCAGACCAGGTGGTCTGGTATTCCCATCTCTTTCAGAATTTTCCACAGTTTATTGTGATCCACACAGTCAAAGGCTTTGGCATAGTCAAGAAAGCAGACATAGATGTTTTTCTGGAACTCTCTTCCTTTATCTATGATCCAGTGGATGTTGGCAATTTGATCTCTGATTCCTCTGCCTTTTCGAAAACCAGCTTGAACATCTGGAAGTTCACCGTTCACATATTGCTGAAGCCTGGCTTGGAGAAATTTGAGCATTACTTTACTAACATGTGAGATGAATGCAATTGTGAGGTAGTTTGAGCATTCTTTGGCATAGCCTTTCTTTGGGATTGGAATGAAAACTGACCTTTTCCAGTCCTGTGGCCACTGCTGAGTTTTCCAAATTTGCTGGCATATTGAGTGCAGTACTTTCACAGTGTCATCTTTCAGGATTTGAAAGAGCTCAACTGGAATTCCATCACTCCCGCTAGCTTTGTTCGTAGTGATGCTTTCTAAGGGCCACTTATCTTCGGATTCCAGGTTGTCTGGCTCTAGGTGACTGATCACACCATTGTGATTATCTTGGTCATGAAGATCTTTTTTGTACATTTCTTCTGTGCATTCTTGCCACCTCTTCTTAATATCTTCTGCTTCTGTTAGGTCCAGACCATTTCTGTCCTTTATTGAGCCCATCTTTGCATGAAATGTTCCCTTGGCATCCCTAATTTCCTTGAAGAGATCTCTAGTGTTTCCCATTCTGTTGTTTTCCTCTCTTTCTTTGCATTGTTCCCTGAAGAAGGCTTTCTTATCTCTCCTTGCTATTCTTTGGAACTCTGAATTCAGATACTTATATCATTCCCTTTCTCCTTTGCTTTTTGCTTCTCTTCCTTTCACAGCTATTTGTAAGTCCTCCCCAGACAGCCATTTTGCTTTTTTACATTTCTTTTCCATGGAGATGGTCTTGATCCCTGTCTCCTGTACAATGTCACAAACCTCTGTCAATAGTTCATCAGGCACTCTATCTATCAGATCTAGACCCTTAAATCTATTTCTCACTTCCACTGTATAATCATAAGGGATTTCATTTAGGTCATAACTGAACCTAGTGGTTTTCCCTACTTTCTGCAATTGCTTCAAGAGGCAGCATAACTTTCCCAAATACATTAATAAGATTGTTGTTGAGAGAGATCAGTCCTAATTTCACTCTTTGGCCCAAGCCCATGAATTCTACCTACTGTAATTTGACTCATATATTGGCTATTTATCCCATGTGTATGTGGTGTGACTGAGTACTCCTTTCCAACTCTGCAAAGTTGTCCATAAACCAGCATGTTGGCTAAATCTTCAGTAGATTTAGTCCATATTTTCTCACAATAACTACTTTGGAATGACAGATGGGATATATGGTAATTTCAGGAAAATCTGGCATCATGAGCCATTTTCATAAATGGAATCCTTTGATCCAAGAAAATGTTGTGTATTAATTATGGAATATTGTATGATACCACGTGTCTGTATGTATGTGTGTGTATGATTCCAAATTGATGCATCAGGCAATCTGCAACTTTATAACAACTGTGCTGTCAGAGGCAAAATGAATATCATAATTAAGTATCCTATTACCTCCAACGTGGAAGGGATTTGGTATAATCAGCCACCATATGGTAGCCAGCCCCTCCAAAGATAAAATCCTATCTAGCACTCTGCCCTCTCTCTGCATTTTTAGATGAACTTTTTTTTTTTTGAATCAAAATACTGGATGATGATACCATGTATTCTAATAAATCAAAACTTAATCATCTCCCTTATAGATAAGAATATCACTTTCAATTAAAGATTAAGTGGAATATATAAGTATCTTAACCACTTTAAGATACAGTCTACAACTTGAAGTTATAGATTAATTGGGATGAATTTTCTTTAATTTTTTATGTTTATATTGCTGTTTCAGCTTAAAACGTGTATACATGAAACACACAGGCAGCTATTCTTCTGCTAAAACTGACATTCATAAGTTTATACATATTTTTCTAGTTTTATTAATGAAAAAGCTCTAAAATATTTGTATCAGATCAATTAAAAATGAATATATATAATTTAATGCATAAAAATTGATGAGCTTTATACATGGAAATATGAAATGATATGACTTTATTTTGGGGGTTCCAAAATCACTGCAAATGGTGGTTGCAGCCATGAAATTAAAAGATGCTTACTCCTTGGAAGAAAAGTTATGACCAACCTAGACAGCATATTAAAAATCAGAGACATTACTTTGTCAACAAAGGTCCGTCTAGTCAAGGCTATGGTTTTTCCAGTAGTCATGTACAGATGCAGAGAAGGCAATGGCAATCCACTCTAGTACTCTTGCCTGGAAAATCCCATGGACGAAAGAGCCTGGTAGGCGGCAGTCCATGGGGTCGCGAAGAGTTGGACACAGCTGAGTGACTTCACTTTCATTTTTCACTTTCATCCATTGGAGAAGGAAATGGCAACCCACTCCAGTGTCTTGCCTGGGGAATCCCAGGGATGCGGGAGCCTGGTGGGCTGCCGTCTATGGGATTGCACAGAGTTGGACATGACTGAAGTGACTTAGCAGCAGCAGCAGCATGTATGGATGTGAAAGCTGGGCTGTAAAGAAAGCTGAGCACTAATGAATTGATGCTTTTGAACTGTGGTGTTGGAGAAGACTCTTGAGAGTACCTTGGACTGCAAGGAGATCCAACCAGTCCATCCTAAAGGAGATCAGTCCTGAATATTCATTGGAAAGACTGATGCTGAAGCTGAAACTCCAATACTTTGGTCTCCTGATGCAAAGAGCTGACTTATTTGAAAAGACCCTGATGCTGGGAAAGATTGAGGGCAGGAGGAGAAGGGAATTACAGAGGATGAGATTGTTAGGTGCATCACTGACTCGATGGACATTAGTTTGAGTAAGCTCTGGGAGTTGGTGATGGACAGGGAGGCCTGGCATGCTGCAGTTCATAGGGTCCCAAAGAGTCAGACACGACTTAGCAACTGAACTGAACTGAACTGATAGCAAAAAATACTAAGTGTGAATATATGTTTAAAGAGTACAGACAAAAAGATAGCAAAATCATAATTATCATGTTCCCTCTTAAGTGAATATTTCACATGGCTCCATTAAAACCTCCTTGAAAAAGTCTCCTGGAGGAACACTCTTTAAAGACAAGCCCTGGCATAAAGCCCAAAATATATTACTTGTTCTTTAAAAGTTGAATGAAAGCAGTAACAACATAGCCAAAAGATGTATTCATGCATTGCAGTAGATCTGATTCATCTCATGTATATAACTAGGTTAAAATACAAAACTCGCTAAAAAATGTTATCAGAATTATTCAAAATATGTCAGTAAACAGTTAAGAGTTAATTAATGTAATCACCTATTCAAATGATTCAGGAGAAGGAAATGGCAACCCACTCCAGTATTCTTGCCTGGAGAAGCCCAGGGACAGAGAAGCCTGGTGGGCTGCCATCTATGAGGTTGCACAAAGTCGGACACAACTGAGTGACTTCACTTTCATTTTTCACTTTCATGCATTGGAGAAGGAAATGGCAACCCACTCCAGTGTTCTTGCCTGGAGAATCCCAGGGATGGGGAGCCTGGTGGGCTGCCGTCTATGGGGTTGCACAGAGTCAAACACGACTGAAGCGACTTAGCAGCAGCAGCAGCATTAAAGGATTGAACTTCATATTTAAAATAGAAAAATGTTAAATTTTAAATTAAAGTATAATTAAAATGAACAGAAAAATTCATAAGCCAATGTATATTTTATTAGGAATATAATTTTTCATGAATAAAAGTAGCTAGGGGTATAAGATGCTATAGTTACTTTGTAATTAGTTTAACATTATCTGTTTTAATAGGACATAAATGGCAACCCACTCCAGTATTCTTGCCTGGAAAATCCTTGGATGGAGGAACCTGGTAGGCTACAGCCCATGGGGTCACAAAGAGTCGGACACGACTGAGTGACTTCACTTCACTTCAAGCATACTGTATGACTTTCTAAATATATTCCTAGAATGTAACTTTGAGAAACTTTATATGTATATCAGAATATATATGTTAAAATGTTTAATTGCAATTAAATTATAATAAACTGGAAAAACTCTACAAATCCACTAGCAGAGATTTTTATAAAAAGTCAGGGCATATAATCACATATTGGAATTCTTAAAGAAAATAAAAGAAATTAATTGCATCCATAAGCAACACACAGATACACATCACAAACATAAGGTTCAATGACAGAAGCAATCACAAAACAGTAAATATGCTATAAATCCACTCACATGTTGAAAATCTAAAACACAATCTTATACTTTAAGAATGCATATTTATATAACAATTCAGTTCAGTTCAATCACTCAGACCTGTCCAACTCTTTGGGACCCCATGGACTACAGCACACCAGGTTTCCCTGTCCATCACCAACTCCCAGAGCTTGCTCAAGCTCATGTCCATTGAGTCAGTGATGCCATCCAACCATCCTTTCCTAGGTCATCCCCTTCTCCTCCTGCATTCAATCTTCCCCAACATCAGGGCCTTTTACTATGAATCGGTTCTTCACGTCAGGTAGCCAAAGTATTGGAGTTTCAGCTTTAGCATCAGTCCTTCTTAATGAATATTTAGGGCTGATTTCCTTTAGGATTGCTTGGTTTGATCTCCTTGCAATCCAAGGGACTCTCAAGAGTGTCTTCCAACACTATAGTTTAAGAGCATCAATTCTTTGGTGCTCAGCTTTCTTTATAGTCCAACTCTCACATCCATAGATGACTGCTGGAAAAACCATAGCTTTGACTAGACGAACGTTTGTAGGCAAAGTAATGTCTCTGCTTTTTGATATGCTGTCTAGGTTGGTCATAGCTTTTCTTTCAAGGAGCAAGTGTCTTTTAATTTCATGGCTGCAGTCACCATCTGCAGTGATTTTGGAGCCCCCCAAAATAAAGTCTCTTACTGTTTCCATTGCTTCCCCATCCATTTGCCATGAAGTGATAGGACCAGATGACAATGTCTTAGTTTTCTGAATGTTGAGTTTAAAGCCAACTTTTTCACTCTCCTCCTTCACTTTCACTCTTTAGTCCTTTGCTTTCTTCCATAAGGGTAGTGACATCTTCATATCTGACGTTATTGTTATTTGTTCCAGCAATCTTGATTTCAGCTTGTGCTTCATCCAGCCCGGCATTTTGCATGATGTACTCTGTATAAAATTTAAATAAGTAGGGTGACAATACCAGCCCTGATGTACTCCTTTTCCACTTTGGAAGCAGTCTTTTGTTTCATGTCCGGTTCTAATTATTGCATCTTGACCTGTATACAGATTTCTCAGGAGGCAGGTAAGGTGGTCTGATATTCCCATCTCTTTAAGAAATTTCCACAGCTTCTTGTGATCCACAGAGTCAAAGGCTTTGGCATAGTCAAGAAAGCAGAAGTAGATGGTTTTTCTGGAACTCTCTTGCTTTTTTGATGGTCTAACGGATGTTGGCAATTTGTTCTCTGGTTCCTCTGCATTTTCTAAATCTAGCTTAAACATCTAGAAGTTCACGGTTCTGTTGAAGTCTGGCTTGGAGAATTTTGAGCATTACTTTGCTGGCATGCGAAATGAGTGCAATTGTGAGGTAGTTTGAACATTCTTTGGCATTTCTTTTGTGATTGGAATGAGAACTGAGCTTTCCCAGTCCTGTGGCCAATGCTGAGTATTCCAAATTAGTTGGCATATTGAATTTGGCACTTTAGCAGCATCATCTTTTAGGATTTAATTACAAATAATAAATTTTTTATCATGTATGGCACGACTAAGGTCACTACTAAAATGGAGGGATGACTTTGTTGTGAAATGAATAGGGGCTTCTGAGTTTTAGAAATGTTTATTTTCCTTACTAAGCTAATAGTTAAATGAACATTTGCTTTTACAAATCCTTAATGCTTTACTATTTTGTACAGTCATCTTATGCAAAAATGTATCTTGTGGTTGAGGATGGAGTCACCAAGATAATAACAATATAGGTAGATCAGTCGATAGAAAGAAACGTAAGAGAGAGAGATCCTTACCCTCAGATAAGATTGGCTGTGGGTTATTTTACATTTATTTTGTATGTCAGAAGAGGATGTTAACAGTTATGAATCTTCCAAACAGGATAATAAGATGCACACTTTAAAGGGTTGACTATGAGGTTTATTGAAGTCAACATGTGAAAAGCTTTTAGAATCATTCTTAGCCAATAAAGTAGAGGTCATCATGACACTTGCCTACAACCAAAACTCCTGTGTACCCTTGATACAGTGCAGTAATGATAAATAGTTAGCCATCTTATTTAAATTCTGCACCCACAAATATTAATCTCTTCACTAAAGTGTTCTAAAGAAAAACCCAAATGTCATAGCTATTTTTTTAAATCCACAAATGAATTGGCATGTAAGTATGTATCTCTATGGTGGATCAGATCTATTTCTTTCTCCCTCCTTCTCTATCTATTCTAGAGTAGCACTATCATAATCAACATTAACAATAAGAAACCTTAATAACATGTAATATCAAGTGAGCATTCTATCAGCAATTTTCCAAGACATCATTTTTTAACCATAGCAATATGCAAACATGTTTTATACACTTGGTTGACATGAGTCTTAAGTCTCTGTTAATATTATAACAATAGCAATAGATTAAATTGTGTCACGATAACATTAAAACAGTTATAAAGTACGTTGTACTTGAAATAAATACTTCAAAACTTAACAATAATTTTTCAGAGTGGATCTTGCACATTTGTGTAGATTTTCTTAATGCCAAAGTTAAAATCACTAAGATGTAGTATTCTGAAAAAGAAATAATCATTCTGAACCATCCTATATTTACCTGTTTTTAGGCAGGCTTATATTAAATGGAAATGCTGGAAGAACTTGGGTACTGTAACAAAAGTCTATTTTATTTTTAAAAATTACTATGGAATACTTGATTAAACTCAAAGAAAAATAGTTAAAACATGAGGGAAGATGATCCATATTTAATTCATTTATTATCATTTTGAATACTATTTTGTTTTTAAATATGACTCTTTTTTACACCCAGCATGATGTAACCATTGTTTAGGTTTTAAATGCATCACATTAGTTTCTTGAACTAATTAGTAACTCAACAAATAGTGTATCAGGGAGTTTGAAAATGAAGTAATGATCTTAATGCAGACTCAGTGCTTCTAGACAGTTCCGCAACTGAGTTGCCAACTGAATCTATTGTTTGACATTTTTTAATATGTTAGAAAGAAAGATACAGTGATCTCAGGTTCTTTGATGATTTTTCAAGTCTGTGAAACAATGAAACGTCTAAAAAGATGAAGATTGAATAAAATACCCATAAATTTTACACATATGTCAACATAATTTTCAGATTTAAGCAAAAAAGTTTGGTGTCATAAATTATCAGATTATTATTTTGATTATTCATTTAATTTTGTTGTGCATGTAAGCCAAACCAAAGATGAATCATTCAGCAAATATAAAGTAACCCGATTTTTATGGCATTGGGTTTTTTCAATGGAGAAATATTTCAATAGAGTACTTAAAATTCACATATTAATTCTTTCATTTACTAATATTTAAATCTGCAGTATAAGTTGTTTCAAGTGCAGATATTCTTATTGCTAGATTCATCTGTGCCAATAAAGCATGTATATGAATAAAAACTTTAACCTTGATTCACGAGGTTTAGTAGTACCATCCATACACTTAAAGATGTGCTTTACATTTGTAATCCAAACACCCAATATTGGTGTATCAAACTGTGTTATTTATCTGATTTTATCTATGTAATATTTCATGGAGATTATATGTTATAATAATGGTCATATTTTTTAAAAGATTTGAGAAAATCTTACCCCGACACTATTACCTCCTTCTGCTTTTCTTCATGTGATCCACTTAATCCGACCTTCTGTGTTGCCTCAACTTTCACCAGGTGAGCAAGGAGAAGAGTTATGGTCCTTGACATCTGCAGCCAGCTCAGTTCCACCTACTTCTCTCTGACAGAGGAAACTTCTTCCTCAGTAGGAATGATTGTTTCTTTTCTTTTCTCGTCCTGATCTTTCTCACACCTCTGTGATCCCAAAGATCAAATATCTTTCAGTGATAGTCTTGCCACATCTGGCTCTGTATTTCACCATTAACTTGACACTCCTTAATAATGTTCATCTGATTCATTCAGTCCTTACATACATACAGTCTGGTGAGTTCAGTCCTTATGGTACTAGGTATTTGAATGATAATAATTTGTTTTGTCTTATTTAATTCTTCAATGCTGAAAGTCATTTCTTTAAAACTAATTATTTGGCAAATCAACTAATTAATAGCTTGGTTATGAAAACTGTGATGGAAAAATAATTGATGTTATGAGTTATTTGGTTTTGTTTTTTAAGCAAATCATATGTTTACCTCAAAATATTTTCAAACTTCTAAGATTAGCAAAGTCTTCCATTAAGTAATTTGATTGGTAATTCTAGTTCTTTATGTAAATAAATTTATATAAAGCAGATTTAATTTTGGAAACGTTTCACCAATATACTCATGTCCGACTCTGTGCGACCCCGTAGACAGCAGCCCACCAGGCTCCACCGTCCCTGGGATTCTCCAGGCAAGAACGCTGGAGTGGGTTGCCATTTCCTTCTCCAATGCATGAAAGTGAAAAGCGAAAGTGAAGTCACTCAGTCATGTCCGACTCATAGCGACCTCATGGACTGCAGCCTACCAAGCTCCTCCGCCCATGGGATTTTCCAGGCAAGAGTACTGGTGTGGGGTGCCATTGCCTTCTCTGAATTTTGGAAACGTTTCACCAATATACTCACCAATAGAACAGACTGATTTATTTGCATGTCTAAAAATACAGATGTTTTGCACTGAGCTTACTTCCCTAGAATGTCACCTACAAAATTCTGCAACTCTCTGAAAATGCTGAACTGCCACAGGGTTAAATAAGATAACGCTATAGAATATGATTGTTATTAAAATCAGTGTGGTTCATAAATTTTATAGAAAATTTCATATTGATTTTATAAATAATTTTCTTCATTTTTGAAGGAACAAATACCTACATTTAAAAAATAGAGAAAATTCTAATTAATCATAGTGGAATAAGTAAGGAGAAGAATTTTCCCATTCAAGTGCTCTCAATTATTGTTTTTTTTTCTTAAAGTATAATGACTAAATAAAATAAGTGCTCATGTGCCAAGAATCCCAAATTGAAAAGTGATAATTTGCATGTGATTAAAGTCCTTTTTTATTTTTTAATTACAGCATAAAGGCAGATGAAGTTCCCAGTGTGCTCTAATTCTCTTTTGTTCCCCAGGAGTAACCACTCTCATGAATTTAGTGTTCCTGGTTTTATACTTTAATACTCACTTACAGTATCATTGAACATTTAGCTCAACCATAACATTGTTGCCACAGCATTCATTTTATGCTGCCACGTGGCCTGCAGAAGACTTGAGCTGACACTAACCCCTCTTGCCAGTGTCAACCCTAGATAATAGCCTGCAGAACATGTTCTTGATACGATTTCTTCAACCTGTGTGCACCTTAGATAAAACCAAATGTTTACCAAAACCTCACTTGCTTTGGTTTGAATTGACCAACCTAAGTTTACCAGAGGACACTCAAAGCCCTACACTTAGGGACACTAATAAAGACATGGGCCCAGTTTCTGTCAGTTTGCTGTTTTTGCTCACACCGTGCTTAACCTCCCTATTTGCCTCCTCCAGGACCAAGGAATAATGAACTACTCTATGTCACTTCTCTTTTCATCTTTATTGAAAAGTGTTCACCATCTGACACCCTCAGGCTCTACTTAAAAATATTCCTTTAAAGACACAACATAAAAAAAAAACACAAAAACTAAAAATAAAAAAATAAAGACACAACATGTATGCACATAAGCAGTATTTTTTGACATTTGAACGTCTATAAATGAGCTTATTCTGTATGTGAGATTATCAAGCATGCTATATTTTCTCAACAATAATTTTTCAGGATTGTAAGAGTTGAAAAGCACAGACATGGACATATTATGTTCCCCAAGGCTGACATTTCAGGCTTCTGGTTTTATGCTATTTGAACAAACTTGTGATTAATATCTGTGTATAGGTCTTTGTGTACTTATGTTCAATAATCTTTTTAATGTAGAAGTGGAATTTCTAGTTCATGGATTGTTTATACTTTTATCATTCAAAAATCAGTAGTCTTTGACTATTCAGAACCTTGTCCTCTACTTTAGAGGTGTCATTTTATCTCTCCTTCCAGGTTCTGATGAAACAGCAGTATGACACCAACATTTGGTAAGAAGTTGGAAAAAATAAACTAAGGCATATTAAAAATTTTAAAGAGATTATTTGAGCAAAAAAAATGGATTTGACTAAGCAATACCAAGCAGAAGTGATTAGGGTTGCTCTACTAACAGTAGTTCGTGGGAGAGATTTCTATAAACAATGGAAGTGGGTGTGAAATTCACTCAGTAGTGTCCAGCTCTTTGTGATCCCATGGATTGTTCATGGAATTCTCCAGGCCATAATATTGGAGTGCAGAGCCTTTCCTACTGCAGGGGAACTCCCCAACCCAGGGATCGAGCCCAGATTTCCCACATTGCAAGTGGATTCCTTATCCCTTCTCCAGTGGATCTTCCTGACCCAGGGATCTGGGATCTCCTGCATTGCAGGTGGATTCTTTACCAACTGAGCTATCATGGAAGCCTTAACAGGCAGAAGAAAAGCAAGAAAATTATTTGATTCATTGTAGCTCAAAGAAGAGTTGCTTGACCGTGATTGGTTGCTCTTATGTTCCAGTTTTGTAACTTTGAGGCATTTTGATTGCTTAGATTTTGGTTGGCTCAAGTAAGGTCCTATCACATGAGAACCACCTCAGTCTGATGGCCTCCTTGATTAAGTTCAATTCAGTTCAGTCGCTCAGTTCAACTCTTTGTGACCCCATGACCCGCAGCATGCCAGGCCTCCCTGTCCATCACCAACTCCCAGGGTTCACTCAAACCCATGTCCATTGAGTCAGTGATACCATCCAACCATCTGATCCTCTGTCATCCCCTTCTCCTCCTGCCCTCAATCTTTCTCAGCATCAGGGTCTTTTCAAATAAGTCAACTCTTTACATCAGGTGCCATAAGTATTGGAGTTTCAGCTTCAACATCAGTCCCTCCAATGAAAACACAGGACTGATCTCCTTTAGGATGGACTAGCTGGATCTCCTTGCAGTCCAAGAGACTCTCAAGAGTCTTCTCCAACATCACAGTTCAAAAGCATCAATTCTTCGGCGCTCAGCTTTTTTTATAGTCCAACTGCAACATCCATACATGACCACTGGAAAAAACATAGCCTTGACTAGATGCACCTTTGTTGACAAAGTAATGTCTCTGCTTTTTAATGTGCTATCTAGGTTGGTCATAACTTTCCTTCCAAGGAGTAAGTGTCTTCTAATTTCATGGCTGCAATCACCATCTGCAATGATTTTGGAGCCCGAAAAATAAAGTCTGCCACTGTTTCCACTGTTTCCCCATCTATTTCCCATGAAGTGATGGGACCGGATGCCATGATCAAATGTTGAGCTTTAAGCCAACTTTTCCACTCTCCTCTTTCACTTTCATCAAGAGGCCCTTTAGTTCTTCTTAACTTTCTGCCATAAGGGTGGTGTCATCTGCATATCTGAGGTTATTGATATTTCTCCCAGCAGTCTTGATTCCAGCTTGTGCTTCCTTCAGCCCAGCATTTCTCATGATGTACTCTGCATATAAGTTAAATAAGCAAGGTGACAATATACAGCCTTGACGTGCTCCTTTTCCTTTTTGGAACCAGTCTGTTGTTCCATGTCCAGTTCTAACTGTTGCTTCGTGACCTGCATACAGGTTTCTCAAGAGGCAGGTCAGGTGGTCTGGGATTCTCATCTCTCTCAGAATCTTCCACAGTTTATTGTGATCCACACACTCAAAGGCTTTGGCATAGTCAAGAAAGCAGAAATAGATGTTTTTCTAGAACTCTCTTGCTTTTTTGATGATCCAGTGGATGTTGGCAATTTGATCTCTGGTTCCTCTGCCTTTTCTAAAACCAGCTTGAACATCTGGAAGTTCATGGTTCATATATTGCTGAAGCCTGGCTTGGAGAATTTTGAGCATTACTTTACTAGTGTGTGAGATGAGTGCTATTGTGTAGTAGTTTGAACACTATTTAGCATTACTTTTCTTTGGGATTGGAATGAAAACTGACCTTTTCCAGTCTTGTGGCCACTGCTGACTTTTCCAAATTTGCTGACATATTGAGTACAGCACTTTCACAGCATCATCCTTTAGAATTTGAAATAGCTCAACTGGAATTCCATCACCTCCACTAGCTTTTTTCATAGTGATGCTTCCTAAGGCCCACCTGACTTTACTGAGCTAAATTGCAGAACTGGTATGTGAGAGAAAAGGAACAATAAATCCTAGAAGCTATTTATGAACATCGAAAGGTGCTATTAAAATACTCAACATATATTTATTTTCTTTCAGATGTAACCCTCTGAAGGGGTATGATATTTATTACAGGCCACATATTAAATGCTCTCAAATATGAGTTATTGTTTGTATACTTGAGGGACCAAACTATGATCTAAAGATTATTGTTATTTCCTAAGCTTTAATTGTGCTGTTTTATGTTCAGTCACTCAGTCATGCATGACTCTTTGTTACTCCATGGACTATAGCAGCCCACCAGGCTGGTCTGTCCATGGAGTTCTCCAGGAATGAACACTGGAGTAGGTTGCCATTCCCTTCTCCAGAGGATCCTCCTGACACAGGGATTGACCCTGGGTCTCCTGCAGTGCAGGTAGATTTTTTACTGTCTGAGTGACCAGTGTAGCCTGTACTTTATCCAAATGCTACTTTATCCAAAATGATATAATCAGTGTGGAAATAGTAGAAATGCTTTCATATTTACTCTCGGTATGTTATCAAGAATATGGCTTATTAAATGTGGAGAGAATTATCTGCTTCTATGGGAAAAAGAAGTTCTGTGGACATGTGTTAGCCTGGCATCTGTCCCAAATATCATACTGAACAATCACTTAACTTCTGGAACCTCAGTTTTTCACCTTTACAATTGTTTAGTGTGTCTACTTTTCTTTTGTCATTGGGTCGTATGGAAACAAATATCAAGCAAGATAATGGAAAGGAATGGGCTTTTAAAACTCATAAGATTATGTAAATGTGTGCAGTGATTATTCAGTACATCCAAACGCATTCAGAGAATAATGAGACCAATGAGCTTATGGCTTTGGTGCCAGAGACTGTAATTTCTGAGACTCTGAACATCACCATTTATTGCTATGGAAACCATTTACACATACACACAAAAAACACAAACTCGCACCTAGAGGGCTTATAATTAATGACCTTGAAGCAATATATGGTGTTCTAAAATATACTTTGAAACACATTCTGCTGAAAGAGAATCCTTAATAGTGTCAATATCTGAATGGCAGTAGCAGTTCAATTGATGTAACGCTGTTCTGGCATTGCAGCTATGTTAATAAACAGCCTGAGTAATTGAACCAAAAACGTGTCTTATGATCACTGTCAACCTCAGCAAAGACACTGGCAATGACAGCCGCAGATACACCATCTTGAATGTCAGGGGAATTGCTGTCCTGCTACTCTTTGCAGAAACTGACAGCTGTTAAGTCAGCTCTGGTATAATTACTAATGATTTTGTGCATTTGATTTTGGTGTTAAATTTCAAAGTCAGAATACAAATTACATAATGCTACATTGAGTTATAAATATAATTGTTTGAATCAATGGTTTGTTTCCTATTTTGAATAATGATTTATCCAACTATTATGGATAATGATTATCCATAACAATCCAACACAATTATGATCTGAGAGTTTTACCAAATTGATGTGAAAACATGACACAGGTATGCACGAAATTCTGATCATATTAACTAAAACTGGAAGCAAACAAGATGTCCTTAAAGAAATAAAAAACGATAAACTACTGTACATCCATGCAATTGACTAATACTCACCAATAAAAAAGTGGTAATCTGTAAAGTCAAGTAAAAACTTGGAAAAATCATGTATAAATACTGCTAAATGAAAGAAAACAGAGTGGAAAAGCTACGTACTGTATGATTCCATTTAGGGGACAATCTAGAAAATACAACAGTATAGAGACAGTAAAAGATAAATGATTGTAGAAATTTGTTGATAGTTTTGAGATGTTGACATCATTCCTTATAATGCTCTAATGGTAGATGCATAATATGAATCTGTTAAAATCCATAGAACTTTATAAAACAGAGTGAATGTTAATGCATACAAACTTAAAAATATATATATTAAGTAGATAATGCAATTCCACAATGAAATGCATAACTGTGACAAAATAATCTGATTATTTATGAAATGGCATCAATGAAGTGTGTGTCCTGTGTGTACAGGTTTGTGTGTCTGTGTATGTGAGTGTGCACATGAGCAGTGGATGGTGTGTGGGGAGGTGTGTGGAAATGCCCACCCAAGTATCTTTTCAAGGAAATGGAGTCTGTATTTCCTTGGCAAAAAGAACTGTCTATATAAGCACCCTACTCTAGCTGATGAATTTCTTTACCAGGGGGATACTGATTACAATTTCATAAATCACTGTACACATATTTGGAAATGAAACTATTAAGCAAATGGATAACAGTAAAGAAGGATTGATCTCTCTTGGAGAGGAGCATTACAATTAAGGAGAAGGCTAGGCCATTCTGTGTGGTAATGGATTAAATTAGAAGGAATCAATATAAATTTGAGTGTATAAGGTTGGTATACATACATGTGGGTCTTCCCTATTGGTTCAGTGGTAAAGAATCCACCTTCCAGTGGATTCTTGCAAGCTACAAGAGATAATAAGTTGGATGCCTGGGTTTGAAAGATCCCCTGGAGGAGAAAATGGGAACCCACTCCAATATTTCTACTGAGAAAATCCACGGACAGAGGAATTTGGCAGGCTACAGTCCATGGAGTCAGGAAGAGTCAGATACAACTGAGTACGCACACATACACACATATATTTCTCTGTCTTTCCTTTGATTCCACAGTAGCTATGAACATAGCTAGTACCCAGATTTTGATTTCTTCTTTTTTTTTTTTTTAATGTATGTATAATACATGGTCTTTATTCAACCGTCAGTGGACATGGAAATTTTTTACACATCTTTTTTTTTTTTTAATTTTAAAATCTTTAATTTTTACATGTGTTCCCAAACATGAACCCCCCTCCCACCTCCCTCCCCATAACATCTCTCTGGGTCATCCCCATGCACCAGCCCCAAGCATGCTGTATCCTGCGTCAGACATAGACTGGTGATTCAATTCTTACATGATAGTATACATGTTAGAATGCCATTCTCCCAAATCATCCCACCCTCTCCCTCTCCCTCTGAGTCCAAAAGTCCGTTATACACATCTGTGTCTTTTTTCCTGTCTTGCATACAGGGTCGTCATTGCCATCTTTCTAAATTCCATATATATGTGTTAGTATACTGTATTGGTGTTTTTCTTTCTGGCTTACTTCACTCTGTATAATTGGCTCCAGTTTCATCCATCTCATCAGAACTGATTCAAATGAATTCTTTTTAATGGCTGAGTAATACTCCATTGTGTATATGTACCACAGCTTTCTTATCCATTCATCTGCTGATGGACATCTAGGTTGTTTCCATGTCCTGGCTATTATAAACAGTGCTGTGATGAACATTGGGGTACATGTGTATTCCCTGACCAGACCAAGAGTCAAGCCCTTTCTCCAGAGACACTTTCTTCCTTTTCTTGGAGAAACAATATCAGATTTTGATTTCTAATATTGTTTCTCTTGATTTCTAATATTGTTTCTCCAAGAAAAGGAAGAAAGTGTCTCTGGAGAAAGGGCTTGACTCTTGGTCTGGTCAGGGAATATAGAAGGTAAGTTGGAGCATTCTGTAATGTCAGAAAATAAGGAAATTATTTTTTAAATGGTGAAGGTATGTCAAAGGAACACATAAGCCAACCAAAAGAATCCCATTTAAAGATCTGAACAACCAAATAAATAAACTAGTACTGGATTGTAATGTAAAATACAAAATTATTACCTGTAAGTTCAGTCTAATATAAATAGATGGCTGAAAAAATAAACAGAATAGATAGAACACTATTTTGTTTATAAGAATTTCCAACAAATTATGTAAATATTCTTAAGAAATTGAAGCATAACTCCCCACTCCTTACACATGGGCCTTACATAGTGACTCCCTTTCAAAAAGCATGGTAGGTAAAGAAGAAAAATTAAACTGTATTTGTTACTATGCTATCCATATATATAAGTAGATTTTATATTATCTGATATGGTTAATAACAATTATTTTAAACTGTTTTCTTTATTTGGCTTGATTGGTTATCTTTTATTGTCAACAGTGAAATGATAGATATGTTCTAGCAAGAAAACAGAGGATTCAACCAAGGAATAACAATATATTTTAGAAGCAGAGGATGTTATTCATAATAAATTTTATTGTATTATGACACTGTCAACAAAATGTTGTTCCCTTGACACTTCAGCTCAACACTGCAAAATTCTAAATGTAGTAAAAATTTCAAGAGGCTTTGTTCAAATTTAGATTCTTTTTCCCTCAGAGCCTGAGCCCATATGTCAAATTTTCTCACCACAAATATAAAAGGAATAAAAGCCTACAATTTGCAATTGAATTCTTTAAAGCAATACTAGAGTAAAAAATGTCCAAGGTGATCCAATGATATTTTCAGATTCCTACAGACTGATCCCTTTGAAGTATACTATTAAGGGGCTACCAAAAAAATGACACTTTATGAACAAATACCAACACCAAATAAAGATGCTATTGAAAGCTTCAAAAGGATTAATGACCACTAATACACTGACAAATAAATTACTATATTAATATACTGTGCATTTCTGTCCTAGGAAGAAAGCATTGTACTTTACAGACAAATGTTAGAAGTACTTAGGAGAGTCTTTATTATGTATTTACTCATGACATAAAGTGGAATTTTTCTAAAATTCTGCCAGCAGTCATTTCAATGAGAAGGTGATGCATTTGTACTTTTCTATTTCTGTTGTAAGAAATGATATATCATTCAATGTATTCCATTTGAGATATATAATTTACTTTGAAATGTATTCAAAACAGGATGAATTAATAGATTAATACAGAAAGCAAATATATGAAAGTAGGATCTAGGTGTGGTTATGTGTTAATTGTAAGCTTATTTAAATTTGGCTACTTGAATTTTTTCCTAATAAAATTTGATGGAATTGTTATAATTACAAAGGAAACCAAACAAAGGAAGAAAATATTGTAGTACATTGTATGATATTGTGATTTATATTAAGAATTTATTTGTCCCCATTTCTGGTGCAGAGCCCATAAAACTCTTTGAATTTATTAAGTGATGAGATTGATAAGGGTGTCATTTGCTATGTCAATGAGATGACTTTTGTGAAACATTTAGATAACCCAGGCTTGGGCTCTAGTAGCCAGGGCACCCAATGATGTGATTAGAGAGGATTGCAAGTTTCAGTTCCACCCACTGACCTCTGAGGAGGGAAGAGAGCCTGCAGGTTGAGCCAATCAACAACAGTCAATGATCTTAACCAATCATGAATGTATGGTGAAGCCTTCATAAAAACCCTAAGGGTGGCATTCAGAGACCATCTGGGTTGGTCAACACATAGTAATTTGGGGAAAGTGGCATGCTCAAAGAGTGTGGAATTTCCATGCTCCTTCCCACATGTGCTATGCATCTATTCCATTTGTTTGTTTGTTTGTTTCCTGACCTGTATTATTCCATAATAAACCAGTAATCTAGTAAGTAAAATGTTTCTAAGTCCTGTGAGTCACTCTAGCAAATTAGTCAGACCCAAGAAGGGGATCAATCTAAAGCTAGTCAGTCAGATGCATAGGTGATAACTTGAGCTTGCTTCTGTTATCTAAAAGGGAGGGAGAGTCTTGTGATACAGATTGAATCCCATCTCTGGGTATTCATTTCTGAATACCATCTCTGTTTAAGTAGTGTCAGAATTTAGTTGGTTTGTAGAACACCCAGCTAGTACTGGGAAACACTCTCCCTTAACACACACACTAGAATTGGGGGCAGAACTCATTATACAAGTTTGAGAAAAGACTGTACTCAGAATATATGTGACTTCTATATTTAAATAGGTAAGAGGCAATCCATCCAACTAAAAAAATGAGGGAATAAAAGAAAACCTGAAATGACATTTCATAGAGTAAGTTATATAAGTGGCCAATAAGAAAGCAAAGACATTTTCAATATCATCAGTCATTAAATACCCATGCCATTTAAGCCATAGTAAAGTATCAGTATACACCTACCTAAAATATCTAAAATAAAAATATTAACAACACCATGGGTTATCAAATAACCAGTTCTCACATATAATCAGCATATAATGTATGCTCTCACATATAATCAGCCATTCTACATTTCAGTATTTACCCAAGAGAAATAAAAACATATGTGCAGTTGATCTTTGAACAATCTGAGGATTTAGGGGCACCAGTGCCCTGCACAGCTGAAAACCCCATGTGTAATTTTATAGTCTTCCCTCTTATAGAGATTTCTACATCTGTGGCTTCAACCAACCAGGAATTGAGTAATATTGTAGCATGTAATTATTGAAACTTTTGCACAGAAATGGATTTGTGCAATTCAAATCATGTTGTTCAAGGGTCAGCTATACATAGAATCTTTTATATGAAAATGTGCATAGACATTTTATATATGACAAAAACCATAAAAAAACATGCTTGTAGTCCTTGCATAACTCCAGGCAGTATCAACTTGGATCTTAATTTACTTGGCTCTGAAAAAATGTAGTAATCAGATTATTTACTATTTTTAAAGCCTATTTGAATTTATAAGCTTTATGGGGTCAGAATATTATTGGAGTTTTTTGAAAAGAGAAGCTGTATAATTATTTCAAAGACATTTCTCAAACTGCAAATGGAGATCTGTGTTTGTTATACTTATTTAGCTCCCACTATTTTTATCTGGGTAAAAAGTATACGGATATCCACACTGTGATAGTTAATTTTATGTGTCATCTTGAATGGGCCTCAAGGTGCCTAGATAATGGGTCAAACATTTTGACTGTGTCTGTGAGAATGCTTATGGTTGAGGTTAACATTTATTTAATAAATCAGTATACTAAGTAAAGGGTGGAGAAGGCAATGGCACCCCACTCCAGTACTCTTGCCTGGAAAATCCCATGGACTGAGGAGCCTGGTGGGCTGTAGTCTGTGGGGTCGATGAGAGTTGGACATGACTGAGTGACTTCACTTTCACTTTTCACTTTCATGCATTGGAGAAGGAAATGGGAGCCCACTCCAGTATTTTTGCCTGGAGAATCCCAGGGATGGGGGACCCTGGTGGGCTGCCGTCTATGAGGTCGCACAGGGTCAGACACAACTGGAGTGACTCGGTAGCAGCATCAGCAAGTAAAGCATATTGCCCCTCCCAATAATATGAAAGTGTTAGTTACTCAGCTGTGTCTGACTCTTTGCAACCCCACGAACTTTAATGCACCAGGCTCCTCTGTCCTTGGAATTATCCAAGCAGGACACTGGAGTAGGTAGTCATCCCCTTCTCCGGGGATCTTCCCGACCCAGAAATCAAATCCAGGTCTCCTGCACTGCAGGCAGATTCTTTACTATCTGATCTACCAGGCAATACTGGGCTTCATACAATTTGAAGGTCTGAACAAAACAAAATCTGATTTTTCCCCGAGTAAGAAAGGATTCTCTATGATGGACTTCAAACTGAAATATCTGTTCTTTCTGGAAGATACAGTAACTTCCAACCTCCAGACTCAAACAGAGACTTTGGTTCTGCAGATTTTGGACTTGCCAGCCTAGGTGGCATAATCATGTAAATAAACATGTACACATCAAATATACCTATACATTTCAATATATGGGCTTCCTCGGTGGTAAAGAATGCTCCTGAAATGCAGAAGCCACAGGAGAAGAAGGTTCAATCCCTGGGTCGGGAAGATCACCTGAAAGAGGGAATGGCAATCCACTCCAGTGTTCTTGCCACGGAAACCCCATGAGGAGAGGAGTCTGGAGAGCTACAGTCATTGCAAAGAGTGAGTCACATCTGAAGAAATTTTGCAAGCATGCACACATCTCAAAAACCAAGTGCTCAAAAATATATGTATATATACCTATATATGCAGATGACACTACCATTATGGCAGAAAGTGAAGAAGAACTAAATAGCCTCTTGACAAAAGTGAAAGAGGAGAATGAAAAAGTTGGCTTAAAGCTCAACATTCAGAAAACTAAGATCATGGAATCCAGTCCCATCACTTCATGGCAAATACATGGGGAAATAGTGAAAACAATGGCTGACTTTATTTTTCTGGGCTCCAAAATCACTGCAGATGGTGATTGCAGCCATGAAATTAAAAGACACTTACTCCTTGGAAGGAAAGTTATGACCAACCTAGATAGCATATTCAAAAGCAGAGACATTACTTTGTCAACAAAGGTCCATCTAGTCAAGACTATGGTTTTTCCAGTGGTCATGTATGGATGTGAAAGTTAGGCTATAAAGAAAGCTGAGCACCAAAGAATTGATGCTTTTGAACTGTGGTGTTGGAGAAGACTCTTGAGAGTCCCTTGGACTGCAAGGAGATCCAACCAGTCCATCCTAAAGGAGATCCGTCCTGTGTTTTCATTGGAGGGACTGATGTTGAAGCTGAAACTCAAATACTTGGGCCACCTGATGCGAAGAGCTGACTCATTGGAAAAGACCCTGATTCTGGGAAAGATTGAGGGCGGGAGGAGAAGGGGACGACAGAGAATGAGATGGTTTGATGGCATTACCGACCCAATGGACATGGGTTTCAGTAGATTCTGGGAGCTGGTGATTTACAGGGAGGCCTGGCATGCTGCAGTTCATGGGGTCACAAATAGTCGGACACGACTGAGTAACTGAACTAAACTGATATATATATATACACATATATACATATGCATACATATATATGTTTTCAAATGGGAGGAAGGCTCAAAAGGAAGGGGATGTATGTATACCTATGGCTGATTCATGTTGAGGCTTGACAGAAAACAACAAAATTCTATCAAGTATTATCCTTCAATAAAAAATGTCAAACTCATCCAAAAAAAAATTGTGGCCGAAATATGCCCACAAGTCAATAGAATAAAAGTTACTTGTAAAAGTTAAAGAAAAAGAAATGATATATACCTGGTGTTTCTTTTGATTAACAGCTTAGATGCATGGGAAGAATAGCAGGTGGATAATAAGATGTGGTTCAAACCAGAAATACCTTCCATTCTTTAATAGTAAATCCACTGTTAGTCTTTTAATAAAAGTCACTTGGTATTTTTTAAATGTGACAGGATCTGTCAGTTTTGATTTTTTACACATACTCTATTTATGAGTAAGTTTGTGCTTAAATGAATTAATAAGTACTTGTGGAATAATTCTTAGATTACTCATTCTTTTCATATTTATCAATATTTTCTCATAATTTATACTTATGAATTACATTTTTATCAAAAATTAAATAGGTATTGCCTTAAAAGTTAATTCTTCTAACTATTCGATAATTTGTATTGTCCTTCCTTATACTTTTCACTATCAATATTGATTTGGTAAGATAAGTCCAAAGATAGGCATTTTGTTATTATTAGTATTTTAAGTAATCAAAGCAAACTTGATTCTCTCCAATTACTTGTAAATTTAATGTTGAATTCATCCAATGCCAATTTCCCGATTCTTGTTCTTCTAGGAGAAAAATGTATGAAAATACAATCTTTGACTGAGTATTTGGTTTGGTTTCAAAAAGTAATATAGTTTGAATTTTAGACTTAAATATACATTTTTAATTCTCTAGTCAATCATTCAAGTCCAAGAGAACCCAATTTGAATTTGTAAATTTTCCACTCTACTAACCAAAATCTCTAGATAACTTAATAACTTGTACTACTTGACCGTTTCATAGATAGATTTTCCTTTGTTACCCAAATCAAAAGCACTTCCTAAAATAAGTACACAGAATTAGAATCATCCTCTAATTCATCCCAAATCTACTTTTCGTAGCCTTACTTTTCAGACAGAGATTCCTACTCTTAGTGGTTTTCTGTGTGTGACAAAGGCACATCTAAATGGCTTAATGTAGTATGTGTTAACACAGAGGGACCTATGAACATCTTAGCAGAGGGTACTACATCTCAGAAGACACCTGAGATCAGGCTTCCAAGGAAGTTTTGCAAGACATAGTCATCTTAGTGACTGATACAGACAAATGGCCTATATGACATGATAACACTAAGCCGTGTTTTGATAAAGGTGATGAGACATAGAAAAAGCGGGGTGTTAAAACAGGAAAAGGGCATGCTAAAAACAAATATTACCTTGTTCCAAATTTTCCTCTCTCATAGTTATATTACCATATTTAGGATGTTTTGAGACTGTATTTACAGGCTTTTAAGTTGATTTCTTATGAAAATTAAATTAGAAGCATTCCAGAAAAGAAAAATAATGTGATATAAAAATGAATCCTTAAGGTTTTCTTTCTTCAATAAAATGGATGATTGGGATTGACAGGTGCGTGCTACTATCTATATATATGTATATATATATATATATATACATATAATAGATAATTAATAAGGATCTATTGTATAATGCAGGAAGCTTTTCTCAGTATTTTGTAATGGCATATATATATATAATATTTGTTTTGATGTATACCTGAAACTAACGGAGCACTGTAAATCATCTATACCTCCAATAAAAATTAAATGAAAATAAAATTATAAAGGGAAGAATCATGAAAAAAATTTGCTGCTGCAATCACAGATCATCTTTGAAATATCTGTTATTTTAGATTATTCATGTCAAACTGCATAAGGAGAAATTATCATAAGTTATGTGAATGTCCTACTTTTCAAATGGCATCAATTAGGATGCCTTTAATGGCTGGATAGGTTATCTTTTAATATTTGCTTAATGTTTAGACTCATTGCAACCTCATATTTTAATATGTTGTTTATTGTATGTGTGTGCTCACTCGTATCTGACTCTTTGCAACCCTTTGTTGCTATAATCCGCAAGGCTCCTCTGTCTTTGGGATTTTTCAGGCAAGAATACTGGAGTGGGTTGCAATTTCCTTCTCCAGAGGATCTTCCCAACCCAGGGATCAAATATCATCTCCTGTGTCTCCTGCATCGCCAACAGATTCTTTACCTCTTGAGCCGTTGGGAATGTGCTGCTTATGCTTTGCCTCTTGAGCCATTGGAAATGTGCTCTAAAATAAGTTCAAGACATGAAAAAGCAAGTAATAAGAATTATTTTAATATTACTATTATAGGCCAGTAAAATGTTAAATTGTCACTTGTCTATTATTTCCTGATAATGCTTTTTAAAAGGCATACATATTGCATGTGTTGATAGACAAATTGGCTCTGACTTTATGAATCCCTTCAAACACTGAGAAGAATTTTGCTCACATTTTGATAAGTTATAACTCCCCAGACCATGCTGTCAGATGGTAACTGACTGATCTAATGTAAAAGGTAAGAAAAGTCAATCATAATAGTTTGGTGTGGAAAACAGGAAAACAATGCACACACGAGCTAAAAAAAAAAAAAAAAAAAAAAAAAAGTTGATTTGAGCTTATTTCTCTCTACATCAAACCCTTGGTGGCCATTGATTATGATCTAATTAACTAAAAATTAGCATAAGATGATTATACCTGTAAGGCTTTCTTTTCTTTTTTTTTTTTTAATTGTGGGCTTCCCTGGTGGCTCAGCAGTCAAGAATCCACCTGCAATGCAGGAGCTGCAAGAGACACTGGTTTGACCCTGAGGTCTGGAAAAACCCCTGGAAGAGGAAATGGCAACCCGCTGCACTATTTTTCCTGGGAAAATCCCATGAACAGAGGCTCTGGATGGGTTACAGTCTATGGGGTCCCAAAGAGTTGGACATGACTGAGCAACTGAGCACATAGATACAAAAACTTTGGGAAAATTACTATCCCTGAATTCTAACAATTCCAACTGTATGTCCCTTGCATAAGAATTAATAATCTTTTCCACTGCATACTGTGAGTCACTGGGATACAGTCTGAAAGTAGGGGGTAGATTAACTTTTCCTCACAACTCCTGTCCAAATTTCCTTGTCGTTCAAAGGTAGAAACTGTTAGATAGAGCCAAAGAACAACAGAATATTTAAGGGGAGCAAATCCATAGATTAAGAAAGTCAGGTCTCAGTCTTGTTTCTAGCAATAATCATGCCAAAATAAAACCCGTCTTTATTAAAATCTATTTAAAATTGGGCATCACTTGCAAAAATATTTGTAACTAATACAATACTATAGTCTTAGTGTATCCTGAAAGATTTCTTCCATTTTACTTTTATTATGTGTTATAGATAATTGTCAAAAAAGTTGAAGGCTATTTAGATTGGTGCAAAAGTAATTGCAGCTTTGCATTGTTGAAATTTGCCATTTGATATTGGAATACATTCTTAAATAAATGTGTTTCTGTTATACATCATTTTAATGCACATATTTTTGCTTTATGTTTTCCTTTTTGCCCAATGACATTACTTGATGTTTACTTTATATATATATATATATTTTTTTTTAATTTTGGAAATAATGTTAGACAAAAAGCAAATTTGATCATTTTTTTTCATTAGATTTCAAAATGGGTTATAAAGCAGCGGAGACAACTTTCAACATCAACAACACATTTGGCCCTTGAACTGCTAGTGAATGTACAGTGCAGTATTGGTTCAAGAAGTTTTAAAAAAGAGACCTTAAAGATGAGAAGCATCCTAGCTGGCCATTGGAAGTTGATGACAAATTGAGAGCAATGATCAAAACCAATCCCCTTACAACTATGTGAGAAGCTGCCAAAGAATTCAATGTCAACCACTCTATGGTCTTTCAGCTTTTGAAGCAAACTGGAAAGGTGAAAAAGCTCAATAAGTGGGTGCCTCATGAGCGGACTGAAAATAAAAAAAGATTGTTGTTTTGAGGCATTATCTTCTCTTATTCTATGCAACAGCAACAAACTGTTTCTTGATCAGATTGTGATGTGCAGCAAAAAGTCAATTTTATACAACTGGTGATGACCAGCTTAGTGGTTGGACAGAGAAGAAGCTCCAAAGCACTTCTCAAAGCCAAACTCACACCCAAAAAAGTCATGGTCACTGCTTGGTGGTCTGCTGCAGGTCTGATCCACAACAGATTTCTGAATCCTGGCAAAAACCATTATATCTGAGAAGTATGTTCAGCAAATCAATGAGATTCTCTGAAAACTGGAAGGCCTGCAGCCAATATTGGTGAACAGAATGGGTTCAATTCTCCCTGACAACCACAAACCTCACATTGTACAAGCAATGCTTCAAAAGTTGAAATAATTGAGCTAGGATGTTTTGCCTCATTCACCATATTCACCTGACCTCTTGCCAGCTGACTACAACTTCTTCAAGCATCTCAACAACTTTTCGCAGGGAAAATGCTTCCACAATAAGCAGGAGACAGAAAATGTTTTCCAAGAGTTCATTGAATCCCAAAGCACAGATTTTTATGCTCCAGAAATAAACAAACATTTCTCCTTGACAAAAATGTGTTGATTATAATGTTTCTTATTTTAACAAATATATATTTGAGCCTAATTATAATGACCTAAAATTCGTGATTGGAAACCGCAATTACTTTTGTACCAACCTAATAAATCCCACTGTATACCTATTTTCCCATTAAAGAGTCAAAGACAATTCTACTCCTTGCTGTATGAACTTAGACAACTATATGGTAAGAATAAATTAAATATTTGTGTGTAATTAACCTTTGAAATATAATCAAAGCTCAATAAATGTTAATTACTATTATAAAGACATCAAATAACAAATTGATGCCAAAGTCCTACACAAGAGATAACAAAATGTTAATAATAGCTTGCTAAATTTTCTAACTTGTGACTTCAAATTTTTTTTTTACAGCCCATGGTAGACAATATATTTTATGTAAAATAGCAAACATACACACAGACACGTATAACAGCTTCATTTAGAAGCACCTGTGACATATTTTTATATTCTATTCTATTTTTAAATATTAGAAACATCTCTTCAAATTGTTTTTAGGTACACTTAAGGGATTGCAGCCCCATTTTGAAAAACAGAACTCTAACGTTCTGCTGACTATTCAATTCTTCATGTTTATTGCCATACCTCTTTCACAATCAAATGATCACTGTTTTACAAAATTTGAAGATTTGTCATCCAATCCCATAACAGCCTTAATGTAAGTAGCTCCTCAATTCAAAAGACACAACCTGAAAAGTGCCTACCTTCTACAAACCAACCCACAATTGCTGACTTCACATTATGCTGTATTTATACCATTTCTGCAGAGAAGTATATGTTTCTCATCACATCTGCAGTTCTTTTGCAGCTTAACTAATATTACATACTGTTATCACCTTTCACTATGGAGAACGACTGATGGAAAGAGTATTAGTGGTAAATTTATTTCTATCATTGTTACAATGAACCTACTCCATTATGTATTTCCACGTGCATTGTCACCACCTTTATGATTTTTGTCATTATGACTTACAATTGTAGCTGTGAAAAAATACCAAAGTCAATCATTGAGTGCTTTCAAAGGTCAACTTGTTTAAACCTCGTCTCTTGTAAATGGAGTATTACTGATAAAGACTGAAATAATTAAATTGCAACTGCATCTAGCTAACAAGTACCTAAGACTTCATCAATCTCACTTTGGGTTATGGCACAGAGATGGCAGTATGTGACACAAGCATTCTACAAGAGACTTTATCACATTAATAATGGCACCCAAAATGCCATTCACTTTAGTGGTGTCTCAGACGGTGAAGAATCCACCTGCAATGCAGAAGACCTGGATTCAATCCCTGGGTTGGGAAGATCCCTGAAGGAGAGCATGGCAACCCACTCCAGTATTCTTGCCTTGAGAATCCCCATGGACAGAGGAGCCTGGTGGGCTACAGTCCATGGGGTTGCAAAGATTTGGATACAACTAAGAAACTAAGCACAAGTGCCATGTAACTGGTCAATAAAAAAATAAATAAAGGAGACTTTTGGATTTATACATGAACAAAGACTTAGCAAAAGTTTATATGAATACCTGTTTTTGAAAATAAGAAAATTCATTACTGCACAGATGCTATTGAATTCATCTTGGATATATGAGCAATACTGATATATTTGTCTTTAATTTGATTCTAAGCTCATTTGGAAAATGTGCCTACATTCTCCATTAGGAAAATTCTAAAAATAACATTTTATGATGTAAATTACTTGTAAGTCTTACTGGAAAAGTGACGTTCTTGGATTAAGAACAAAAAGACCCAAGTCAAATGATTTCTTCTAGCTTATTCATCAAGCTTGAACTTCTCAACCATTTCTAAAACCTTGATTGTTCTTTCCTTACTCATTCTCCCTTGCTTTATATTTTCATAGGACAGATCCTATGAATTTGCTTTACGCTTTCCTTTAGAAGACCATTGAGATTCTAGAAAAATATGGAAAAATGCCAACTCCATTCTAACATGCCTATGATTAGCTGAGACATATTATCATGTAATAAATGTCCAGCTATAGAAAGGATTGGATAAGAAGAGATTTGGTAGTCCGGTCAATCCAATTCTTTGTGCACTCTTCCATCACTCCACTTGCAAAACTAATAACCTTTGGAAAAATATTTATATAAAAATAATCATATATTGCTAACTGTGACATGTAAGAAAAAACCTTGCAGAACCATTTGGTTCATAAGAAATCTGGTCCATGTTAACATCCTTGAAATTTGATACTGTCCAAAGCATCCATGAACACATTTGTACCATGCCAAACGGTTTTGGACATGTTCAAATAAGGACTTTTTGGTGTGGAACAAATGTCTTATGGACATTTTGGACAGGAGGACCAATTGTCTGCTAACTGAGAAATGACACATATAGGAGTATTGTAATAAAAATTTCAAACAGTGACAAAGAAATTGCTGAAACATCCAAAAGCATATTAGTTTCCTGCTGCTAATATAAGTTTATAACAACATATAAGCTTAGT
The DNA here is from genome assembly GCF_001704415.2 of Capra hircus. Classification (NCBI taxonomy): domain Eukaryota; kingdom Metazoa; phylum Chordata; class Mammalia; order Artiodactyla; family Bovidae; genus Capra; species Capra hircus. The sequence goes on from NC_030814.1 coordinate 25,157,000, forward strand.
GGCATAAAACACCACAGATTTATTATCCTATAGAGTTCAGAAAAGTGAAAGTGAAGTCACTCAGTCATGCCTGACTCTTTGTGACCCCATGGACTACTGTAGCCTACCAGGCTATTCTGTCCATGGGGTTCTCCAGACAAGAATACTAGAGTGGATTGCCATTTCCTTCTCCAGGGGATCTTCCTGACCCAGGGATTGAACCCAGATCTCCTGCATTGCAGGCAGACCCTTTAACCTCTGAGCCATCAGGGAAGCTCTGCCTAGAGTTCAGAAGTCTGATACAAATATAACTAGGCTGAAATCAGGTTGTTAGCAAGGAAATGTGTTTATTTGAAGACCATTGGAGATCATGGACTCCTGTGCCATTCTAGAATTTATTTGCATTTCTTGATTTGTGGCCCCCTTCTTCCATTTTTAAGGCCCACAATTGGCAGGTTGAACTATTCACACATTTTATCATCTGACCTGCTCTTCTGCCTCTCCCATCCATTTCTAAGAAACTTTGAGATCCTAGGGCTAAAGACCTAAGCCATGGTCATATAATCCAGGATAATGTCCCCATCTCAAATTTAGATGATTAGAAAACTTTGTTGTCTACAACCTCAATTACCCTTGCCCATGTACCTCAATTTGTGAGTTCTAAAAATTAGACTGTGAACACTTTTTGAGGGTTTGTTTTGTTGTTCAGTTGCTGCATCCTGTCCAAATTTTTGTGACCCAATGGACTGCTGCATGACAGGCTTTCCTGTTCTTCACTGTCTCCCAGAATTTTCTCAAAGTCACGTCTACTGAGTTGGTGATGCCATCCAACCACCATACCCTCCGTCACCCCCTTCTTCTCTTGCCCTCAATCTTCCCCAGCGTCAAGGTCTTTTCCAGTGAGTCAGCTCTTCATATCAGGTGGCCAAAGTATCAGACCTTCGGCTTCAGCATCAGTCATTCCTATGTATGTTCAGGGTTTATTTCCTTTAGGATTGACTGGTGTGATCTCCTTGTGTCCAAAGGATTCTCAAGAGTCTTCTCTAGCACCACAATTTGAAAGCATCAGTTCTTCAACACTCACCTTTCTTAATGGTCCAGCTCTCACTTTTGTACATGACTACTGAAAAAACTATAGCTTTGACTATATGGGCCTTTGTTAGCAAAGTGACGTCTCTGCTTTTTAATATGCTGTCTAGGTTTGTAATAGCTTTTCTTCCAGGGAGCAAGCGTTCATGGCTACAGTCACCATCTGCAGTGACTTTGGAGCCCAAGAAAATAAAATCTGTCACTGTTTATACGTTTCTCCATCTATAAGCCATGAAGTGATGGGACTAGAAGCCATGATCTTTGTTTTTTGAATGTTGAGTTTTAAGCCAACTTTTTCACTCTCCTCTCTTACCTTCATCAAGGGCCTCTTTAGTTCCTCCATGCTTCTGACATTAGGATGGTATTATCTGTATATGCAAGGTCTGGAACCAGTCAGTTGTTCTATGTATGGTTGTAGAGGGGTAGGGGGTATTATTCTGCTTACTACACAGGTTAATAACAACATATCAAAAGACATAATTAAAAAATCAAATTCATACTGTAAGTCCCAGCAATAACATACAGATAAAATATTGCATAATAGTTTTCAAAGTTTTAAGGAAAATAATATCAAAGTTAGATTTTATAGCTCATAATACAGAGACACAATTATTATATTTTCAGGCTAGAAGTTTTGGGAATGTCTTCTATGTAAATTATCTTAGAAGTCTTTCTGAAGTAATAGAAATTATTGCAAAAACACTTTTTTTAAAATGTGGAAAATAATGGTGATTAAGTAAATTTGTAAAGGTTTTGTCCAACAAAGTAGCATTAAGATGTTATATTTCTATCCACCTTGGGGGTAAGGGATCTACACCTAGGTATTTAAATAATTTGTTTAACTTACTTTTAAATTGAAACCTGTGCATTGATAACTATAACCTAGGACCTGCTGCTGCTGCTGCTGCTGCTGCTGCTAAGTCACTTCAGTCGTGTCCAACTCTATGCAACCCCATAGACGAGAGCCCACCAGGCTCCGCCATCCCTGGGATTCTCCAGGCAAGAACACTGGAGTGGGTTGCCATTTCCTTCTCCAATATATGAAAGTGAAAAGTGAAAGTGAAGTCGCTCAGTCGTGTCCGACTCCCTGCGGACCCCATGGACTGCAGCCTACCAGGCTCATCCGTCCATGGGATTTTCCAGGCAAGAGTACTGGAGTGGGGTGCCATTGCCTTCTCTAAACCTAGGGCCTACCCTGGGTCAAATCTGGCCATAGTCATTTCTTAATGTGTTGCTTATGATTGCTTTTTTGCTACAATAGAAAAGTAGAGTAGTTGTAACAGACTACGTGTCACACAGATCCAAAAATATTTATCTGGTCATTTGCAGAAAAATGTTTGCTGATTACTGATATCAATTAAAAGGGAAATAGTCACATACTTAAAACAAAACAAAACAAAAAATTAAATCAAATTAAAATTAAACTTTAAAAAAGTACAAAGTATGTATTTAAGTTCATTTATAAGAAAACAGACAAGGTTAGAAATTCAGTTCAGCATTCAGCATGGGATGGATGATAAGGAAACGTGGTTGAATGCTTACAAAGGAATTCAATAAAAAAGGTGGAAGCACTGAACAGACAGGCATTTAGTAACCTAGATAGGTCTTAAAAGCATAAAATTTTTTGAAAAAATCACTGTAAAATAAGGCAAAATATAATTGATATAAGTTGAAACACAGATCCAAACACCACTAAATATTTTTAAATAATCAGTTGTAATGATTTTAGTGCCTATTATTAGGGGGGCTAACATAAGATGGGGTCGCACAGAGTCGGACACGACTGAAGCGACTTAGCAGCAGCAGCAGCAACATAGGATGAATGCTTAGGATTTATAATTTTGGTGTTTTTTTTTGCATTTTTGAGTCCAAATTTTATAATAATAATAATTATGAAAATAATATGCATATGTATTATAACCATATCATAAATTGATTTTCCCCTTAGAATGTTAGCAAAAATATAACAAATTTTTAAAATATTAATATATGTCTTATTATATAAAATAGATCTACAAAATTATTTTAATGACATAGAAAAAAAATTCCTTAGTTTCTAAAAAAAAAGAAAGAAAGAAATAGATTCTAAGACAGAGCCACAAACTTAAACCAATGTTTTGGCAATTTAAGGCTAGACAAAACAAGCATAGTCCTGACATCTAAAATTAAGAGAGTGAAGACCTATATGGTAACAGTAAATACACGTCCATTTGGGAAGCTGACACATAGCAAACCCATTCTTTCTTTTCTTTGAAAGTGAAGTTGCTCAGTCGTGTCCGACTCTTTGCAACCCCGTGGACTGTAGCCTGCCAGGCTCCTCTGTCCATGGGATTCTCCAGGCAAGAACACTGGAGTGGGTTGCCATTTCCTTCTCCAGGGGATCTTCCCAACCCAGGGATCGAACCCAGTTCTCCTGCATTGCAGGCAGACGCTTTATTGTCTGAGCCACCAGGGAAGCCCTTCTTTCCTTTACTACCTCCATTTTGTTACCTAATAGCCAATGTGTGTGCTAATCTCCATGATACTTTAGCACCTATTTCCCTGGTTTACTACCCTCTCCTACATATCTTTTCTGTACCAAAACACAAAAATAAAGTAATTTGTTAACTATAGAATCATATCACCCCAGTGTCATCTAATTCATACTTTTGTTAAACGGTTAGACCTCTTTATTATTCTGAAGCTGTATTGATTGGTTGTGAATAACTAGGATCTTTGAGGAAAACACCTGCTCCACCACAGCTAGACTGCTAATCCTGATTCTTAGAAACATTTCTGGTATGCAGTTTTGTCATTTGTGATTGCTAATCTCATCTGTTTCTTTTCATTTCCTTTTCTCCTTTTATGCATACACTGAATTTAGTAGACTCTGTTTTTAGAATTTCATTTAAATTTATTTTGGCCATAAATTTTTATGGCCATTTATAGCCTTTACAATTCCAACCAAATTATTTTTTTTTAACATAGATTCACATACAGTTTAAGAAATAATGTGGAGGTATTTTACATCCCTTATTCAGTGTCCCAAAATGACAGCATCTTACAGCCTATAATATTGTATCAAAAATCAAGATGTTCACATTGATATAGGCAAAATGAGTACAATTTAATTATCAAAGATCTTTCTTTCTTGTTATTATTTTTTTTTCCATTGGAAACTAATTGCTTTACAGCTGTGTGTTGGTTTCTGCAAAACAACAATGCAAATCAGATGTGAATATTGCTTCCCTCTTGAGCCTCCTTTGCTGCCTCCCATCTCATCCCTCTTATCCCTTACAGAGCACCGGGCTGGGGTCCCTGTATTATATAGCAGATTCCCACTAGTTATTTATTTTACACATGATAGTGTATATATGTCTATGCTTCTTTCTGAACTCATCCTACCTTCTCCTTCCCCTTCTGTGTCCACAAAAATGTCCTCTATGACTGTATAATGAATTCATGCTCAGTCATGTCCAACTCTTTGAAAATCCAAGGAGTGTAACTCACCAGGCTCCTCTGTCCATGGAACTTTCCCGGCAAGAATACTGGAGTGAGTTGCCATTTCTTACTGCCAAAGATATTCCCAACCCAGGGATGGAACCTGAGTCTCTTGCATCTCCGGTATTGGCAGGCAGATTCTTTACCACTGTGCTACCTAGGAAATCTTATTAAAGCATGCATATGGAATCCAATTAGCTTTTAAAGCCATATACTCCTCTTTCCTGTGCCTAATCTCTGAGAGTCAATCACGGTCGTGAAATTTTAGGCAGAGTGTTTATTCAGAATTTAAGGTTCTAATCTATGATTCTCTCCTTTCCAGGACTTCTTATTTCTCAAATGTTATAGTATCCGTGAATTCTGTCTTTTTATTTTTCTAGCTGGTGTATCTTTGAATTTCTCCCTCAGTTCTAGGTTACACTTGAAGCCCTGACTCAGGCTTGCCTTTAGATTAAAACCTCCTGTGCTACTATTCTCTTAAACTGTTGATCCTCTTCTATTTTCTGCCAGACTTGTATCACTATCCAATGAATGATGAACTGATAGTTTTCAGTTGAAGTCTTTATTTCCATTCTATTGAATAATTTCTCAATATGAAATTTGGAAATGTTGTATTGGCAATGTGCCATGCCATTGACAAACTAAATATCACTGTGTTTTATCTGAATTTGATATATATGCATATGCAATTATGTATATATTTATTATGTAGGGAAGAATGTGAGTTTCTATAAATCATCTCATTAACTAGTAAAACTGAACTTAAAGATTAATTGTCTTCAAGATAAATTAATTTATTTCTCAACACTTAGTTCAAATGCATCTAAATTTTTTAAAATGTCATGCTAAATTTTCTCACTCAGTAATACAGATGAAATTATTGTATTTCATCAATAATGAAACTATGTAAATATTTAAATATATGTCAAAATATATTCTCATTAAAAAAAGATTTGTAATAATCTGTTTATCTTATCTTCAGCTGCTTATATTAAAGCAAAAGTTTCTTTATTAATGAAGTTATTTTTAAAAATTATTTTACTAGTCATGTATTCTGCCGTAAATCAGTGCTCACTGTTGGTGAAAGTATTTCTTCGTATGGTCTCAAAGGCTAGTTTAGTTGCTAAATTGATTAGGAAGAATATAGTCAGCTCATCACCTGACTGATAGACTTTGTTTTTATCTTGGCTGCCAACATTTTTCAAGCATATAGACATATTCTAACATGCAGACAAGTGTTAAACACATATTTTACAACATTCTGTGTCATTTCCTTAAAAAAAAAAGTGTTTACTTTGGAAGTAAACAGACAGTCTATCACGTAAAAACAGACTCAAATAAAATCCCTGGAAAGGAGTAGAACAGATGTATCTTAGTAACATGAAAGTGAAAGTGAGGTTGCTCAGCCGAGTCTGACTCTTTTCGACCCCATGGACTATACAGTCCATGGAATTCTCCAGACCAGAATACTGGGGTGGGTATCTTTTCCCTTCTCTAGGGGTATTCCCAACCCAGGGGTTGAACCCAGCTCTCCCACCCTGCAGGCAGATTCTTTACCAGCTGAACCACGAGGGAAACCCAAGAATACTGGAGTGGGCAGCCTATCCCTTTTCCAGTGGATCTTTCTGACCCAGGAATCAAACCGGGGTCTCCTGCATTGCAGGCAGATTCTTTACCAACTGAGCTATCAGGAAAGCCCTCTTAGTAACATAACCAACTACATATGCAATGCATCTTCCCCACCTTATATAAAGAGATGAGATGCTGCTCAGTAGCACTAGCATTTCCTATTGAATATTGGCTGCTGGATTATGGAGCGATTTTATGAAAAAGTCAAATAGTTTGGATAGATTATAAAATTATCAAGATTTTTGAATATGTTTGTCACCATGATTATCATTTCAATGTATTGATTTTCAGCCCTTAGCTAGTTTTTTCCATATCTAATGTGGGCACTAGTTTAAGTAATTTTCTTGGTACCTTATTAAAATTTTTATTAATTATAAAATTTAAGTTACCCTTCCAGATTAAATATATCCAAAAATTATTAAAATTTGCATCAAATTGCTCTCTATTCTGAGCTTCTGGTAAATAAATTTGCATAGAAAGATGCTCTCTAAAGATTAAACTCCAAAAATAAGCTAGAGTCTAGGCCACTGATTACTGAATATTTGCATCCACAATTCTTTTACTAAATAATACTATTTAGGAACTAACATTTTGGTGCTAGATATGCTCATTGCTTCTGGAGCATCATAAATGACAGAATTAGGAGCTGCACATTTGTGTATTAATGCATGCATACACAGTAGTCTATGTATTAATTTCCCTATCTATCTATATAAATGAGTTCATACTGAAGCCTGTGATACCAATCAGCTACAAGTTTCATTCTAAACTCATTCCTTTATCATATTTGTGATCCCTTTTATATAATGGTTAGAAATCTGGCTCTCATTTCCCATGACATATTTGTTTATCTGTTCAATACTAATATGCATATCAACTAGTTACAGAGCTTAGAGCCCATATTCTTGTGAGAAACATATTTACCAAATTCTAAATACAGACTTAAACAATGGTATCACACCAGTAATTTAAGTTTACTCATTAAGATACTAGTGAAAGCAGAGAACAATAAACTCAAGTAAACAGGAAAGATAAAAAATATAATTCAATTTGAGTGATTTCTATACACCTATCTTCAAGTTCACTGCTCCTTGACTGTGACAAGCCAATTAATATTCCTGTTCAATGTATTCTTCTAGGTTTTCATTTGCAGCATTTCCATTAGACAATTTCTTATAATTTCCCCCTCCCTGGAGAAATTACCCATCTTTTCTTGCATAGCTGGGCCTTTTAAATATTTCTATATTTTTAAAATCTGTCAGATATTTCTAAACTATGTCATATCCTCTGGTGGCTCAGATGGTAAAGCAACTGCCTCCAATGCAGAAGACCTGGGTTTGATCCCTGAGTCGGGAAGATCCCCTAGGGAAGGAAATGGCAACCCACTCCAGTACTCTTGCCTGGAAAATCCCATGGATGGAGGAGCCTGGTAGGCTGCAGTCCATGGGGCTGCAAAGAATTGGACAGGACTAAGCAACTTCACAAGTATCTTCCCTGTAGCTCAGACGGTAAAGAATCTGCCTACAAAGCAGGAAACCTGGTTTCAATCCCTGGGTCAAGAAGATCTTCTGGAGAAGGGAATGGCAATCCACTCCAGTATTCTTGCCTGGAGAATCGCATGGACAGAGAAGCCTGGCGGGCTACAGTTCATGAGGTCGCAAAGAGTCGGACACAACTGAGCAACTAACACTGCTATGTGACTTCACTTTCATTTCCATGTCATATCTAAGTCTGATCCTCATGGTTGCTTTGTCTTCAGGGAGTGTGTTTTCTTTTCTATTCATATGCTTCATAAATTTTTGCTGAAAACCAGATATCTATGTAAGACATTAGAGACTGACAGTTTGTAAAGGAACTCGTCTTTCCTAATGTTAGTTCTCTAGTAAGGGATCCTGTATTTATTAGCTAAGGCTTGGGCTACCCGTGTGGTGGTGGGGGTGCTTTTTGTTTGGTAATATTACCTTAGCACATGCTTTGCTGCTGCTGCTGCTGCTGCTAAGTCACTTCAGTCGTGTCCGACTCTGTGTGACCCCATAGATGGCAGCCCATCACATGCTTTAAATCCTTTTAAAAATATGTTATATTTAGAGTACAGTCTGCTTTGCCAGAGTAGCTTTTTAATGCTTGTTGCCCTTTAACCTTTTAGTCTTCCTTTTGCACTGTGCTTCAGATAGTCTGTCTCTTGTAATTAACTCGCTATAAATAATTATTAGTTTTCTACGTTACTGACTGGAAGCTTTCTGTTGCTCGGATTGAAGATAGGTGGTATTCTCTGCTATTCTGGTTAAACCTTAGTCCATAGTAGACACAGTACCTCTGGATCTAAGAAGCATGGCCTTTCCTGTGTTCCAAACTCTCCAGGGTGGGTAGCCTGAATCAGCATGCATCATTACCTCTCCCTTAGAGTCAGACAGTTTTGTTTGTTTGTTTGTTTGTTTGTTTTTTGATTCCTTACCCCAGTTGCAATGGATTTCCTCATTGGTGCATGAATTGTGACAGTTTTTGTTTGCTTTCTTCTCATATTTAATGCTTTTGTTCCATGAGGAAGATAGAGTTCTGGTGGATTATTCTGGCTTTCCTACAGTGATGGCTGCTTCCCTTCCCCAGTTCTGCATCATTAGTGAGCAGTCTTTGCTGTGAGAGCCAGTGGGGTTCATCGAGATAAAGCCTATACAAAACCTGACGGAGGTACAAAATCATTCTATATTTGCAGAGTCAAGGAGCTTCAGCCTCTTTCATTAGTGCATGCTTGGTGTACACCAGCAATTTACTAGTCATTCTAGCAAGCTCTTTCTACTGGTGTCCAACTGTCTCTTGCACTGTTGAGTCTGGGCTTGCATCTCATCCCTCCCAGCAGGCAACTCTCGCTCTCCTTAGATTTTTAGATTTCCTCTAAACTAATCATGTCAATGAGTTCAGTCTGATATCTTCAAGTATAATCCATTACTACATGGCTCATTCTAGCTTATTTTCCTTCCTTGTCAGTTATTACCCATTCCTACAATGAGAAATCTCATTGCCACACATTTACTTAATAGAATTTCAGTATGTATAATGGCAGTATCAGAATTATTAATTCATCCTTCACTAGGAAATAACTTTATTGACTAACTTTCCATGCTCATGTAAAATTGATTCTACCTCAGCTCTTGCAATTGCCATTCCTCCAGCCAGTTTCTTCACTATGTTTGTGATACAGCTAATTGTCTTTCATTCTGCATTCTGTCCTCAGATCTCATAGCCTCCTAAACAATTGTTTTCTGAATCTCTTAACTGTGTCTTTCACAGAACAGAAAGCTTTCAGTTTAGTAAAGTCCGACTTATAATAAATTTTTCCTTTTATAGGTTGCATTTTTGGTGATATATGTAAAAATAGCCACCAAATTCAAAATCACCTAGGTTTTGACCGATATTTTCATTTAGAAGTTCTATAATTTTGGATTTTACTTTTAAAATCATTTGTAAAACATTTTGTATTAATTTTTGAGAGATTGCTTTTGCTCCCTTGAATTGCCTTTGCTCATTTGTCAAATATCAGTTAATCTTATTTATTGGGTCTATATCTGTGTTGTGCATTCTGTTACATTCATCTATATGTCTAGTATTTGACCAATACTGTGATACCTTAATTTTTGTACCTTTATAGTGAGTCTTGATTCAGTGAAGTATTTCAATTTGATTGTTCTTCAGGGTAGTGCTAGTGATTAATAATCGAATCAATACCTTTTAAAATTATCTATTTTTTCTTTGTGTGAGTTTTGGTAGTGTTGTCTTAATGAACTGATATTTCTAAGCTTTCAAATGTGTGGTAATATAATTTTCGAAGCATATTTTATGAAGCTTTTTACTGATATCAGTATTTCTATCTCTGTACTTTCATATATTCATGTATTCTACTTTACATTTCTTGGTTACCCTAGTCAGAGATTTATCGATTTTATTGATCTTTGAAAGAACCAGCTTTGGAGTTTGCAGATATTTTCCTGTTGCTTTCTTGTTTTCAATTTCTTTGACCTCTGCTCTAATTGTTTTTCCGTTTTTCTAGTTTTCAAGATGGAATCTTAGATTGTTGGTTTAGATCTGTCTTCTTTACTCATAATTGCATTTAATGTTATAAATTTCTAAGCATTGTTTTCATTATTTTTCTCAAATATTGATGTTGACTTTAATGTTTGCTTAGTTCAAAATATTTTTCAAATATCTTCTGAGACTTATTTTTTGACCCATAATTATTTAGAAGTATGCTGCTTAACCTCCAAGTGTTTGGTAATTTTCCATTTGTTTTTCTGTTATTCATTTCAAGTTTAACTCCACTTTTAAGACAATATACCTTATAGGATTTATATTATTTTCAATTTGATAATTCATATTTTATAGTCCAGAAAGCCATCTATTTAGTGAATGTTCCACAGGAGCTTAAGAAGAATATGTACTATACATTTGCTTGACAAAATATTCTATAAAGATCAATTCAATCAAATTAATTCATACTGCTTATTAGGTTGACTTTATCCTTACTGATTTTCTGCCTTCTTAATCTATCAGTTTCTAAAGGAAGATCATTGAAGTCTCATAGTTATTTGTCTATTCCACCTTGATGTTCTATAATTTTTGTCTTTTTTAAATGTAGTTTAATGATTCATTTTTAGCTATATGACGACTAAAAGATGGTATCTGAAATTTGACCTCTTTTCTTTGTATTATGCTTTCTTTATTTGTAATTATTTTCTGTTTTCTGAAGTCTAGTTTGTGTGAATATGAATATATACTCTAGGTGTACTCTGATTAATGCTCATGATAAAACATTGTTCATTTATTGTTTTAATGAATTATTCAGGTGTAATTAAATATCCATTTAATTTTAACATGTGGTAGGTTTGTGCACGTATGTGTGTGCTCAGTCATGTCCAACTCTTTGTGACTCCATGGACCGTAGCCCACCAGGCTCCTCTGTGCATGGAATTTTCCAGGCAAGAATACTGTAGTGGGTTGCCATTTCCTACTCCAGGGGATCTTCCTGACCCAGGGACTGAACCTGGTCTCCTGTATTGCAGGTGGTCTCCTGCATTATAAGCAGATTCTTTACCACTGTATCACCTGGGCTGGGAAGTCACAATTTTTTTCTTAACATATCTTAGTCTTTTTATTTATAGTTGGCATCTTGTAAAAAATATATTGTTGGACATTTTTTTACTCCTATCTGATATTCTCTGTTCTTTAATCGACATTTATATCACATCAATTTATACTGAATAGCAATGTAGTTGGGTTAACATCAATCATGTTTGCAAATATTTTCTGGTTTTGTATGTGTTACTTGTTTTGCCCTTTTTGCTATGATCTTGGAATTTGGCATATCCTGTGAATTCATATTATTTTCTATTTTGGCACATAAATAATATTTCTGTTTTTAATTCTAGTATAATATATTCCCTAGAGATTGCAATCTATGTTTTTTACCTAATCCATGTAAATCTTCAAATATTGCTGTACTGTCTCATGTATAGTAAAGGTTACTTGTGGCAGAGTATTTTCACTTATTTTTTTCCATCCTTCTTGTCATTGCTACCATTTATTTCATTTATCCACAATATGTTATCACTATTACTACTTTAATCAGTTATCCTTTAGATCAATTAAGTGTAACAAAATAAAATATATTAGCTTATTTTTTCCCCAATGATCTTTCTTTCTTTACTTAATTCTTAGTTTCTCATGTGTATTATTTTTCTCTTCCCTGAAAAACTACTTTTAATGCAACATATGTGGTAAATCCACTATTAATTCTTTCATTGTTTGGGTGGAAAACTATTTTTTCACACTTCTGAAAGGTAATTTCACTGCATATATAATTCTTTCAATATTTAAATATTTCAATCAACGTTCTTCTAACTTCTATGAATTTTTATTTAAAAGTTACCTTTAATCCTTCTCCTTGTTCCCTTGTAGTTAACATGTTTTATTTCTTCTGGCTTATTTCAAGATAATCTCTTTTCTTTGATTTTCTGCTGTTTGAATGTAATATTCTTACTGTTTTGTTTTGGTTTGTTTTTGTGGCATTTATCCTCTTTGGTGTTATCTGAACTTTCTGAACTTGTTTTGGGACCTCTTATTACTTTTGGATATTTTTCATCCACTAGGGCTTAAATGTTTCTTCTGCTCTATTGCCTTTTTTATTTTCCTACTGGCATTCCAGCTAAGCAAATGCTACATCTGATTCTGATGCTTGCTTTTGTCACTTGTCTCTCCAACTTCTTTTTCTTGCACCTTCTTTTTTTTCTTTTTTTTTTTTTCTTGAAAGTCAAAGTGATAGATTGGGTAATGGAAATGAAGGCAATAGGACTTTGTAATTTTTTTTAACTTTTAATGTGATTTAAAAAAACTGTATAAAACTTTTGAATCCACTTATAACACAGTTATTACAAAATATTGGCTAGCTTCCCTGTGTTATACACTGCATCCTTAACCCTGTCTCACACCCAGTAGTTTGTAACTCCCGCCTCTCTCCTCCTTTATTGTCCCTTCTTAAAGTGGTAACCAAAGTTTGTTCTCTATATCTATGAGACTCTATATTTTGGTATGTTCCCTAGTTTGTTATATTTTTTAGATTCCACATACAAGTGATATTACAGAGTATTTGTCTTTCTCTGTCTTATTTCACTTAGCATAATGCCTTCCAAGTCCATACATGTTGCTGCCATTGGCAAAAATCTTTTTTATTTTTTATTTTTTACGGCTGAGTGATATTCCATTGTACATATATACCACATCTTTTTCATCCATTCATCTGTTGGTGGACACTCAGGTTGCTTCCATATTTTGTCAGTTGTAGGTAATACTGCTATAAACATTACGGTGCATGTGTCTTTTCAAATAAGAGCTTTTGCTTTGTATTTATAGCCAGAAGCGGAATTTCTGGGTCATATGGTAGGTCTATTTTTTGTTCTTTTAGAAATCTTCATACTGTTTTCCACAGTGTCTGCACTAATTTACATTTTCACAAACAGAGTGTGAGGATTCCCTTTTCTTTACCTTCTCCACAATATTTATTATCTGTGTTCTTTTTGATGATAGCCCTTCTGACCAGTGTGAAGCAGTTTCTCATTGTGGTTTTGATTTGTGTTTTCCTGATGATTAGCAATATTGAGCACCTTTTCATGTTTCTATTGGCCATCTACATCTCCTGTTTGGAAAAATATCTATTCAGATCTTTTGCCCATTTATAATCAAGTGAGTTTCATTTGTTTGTTCTTTATACTGAGTTATGCAAGCTGCTTATACAAATTGGATATTAGTCCCTTATCCATCATAGCATTTGCAGATATTTTCTCCCATTCAGGGAGGTTGACTTTTGCTTTGTCAGTGATTTCTTTTTCTATGCAAAAGCTTTTAAACTTCACTGTATCTCGTTTCCTTATTTTTGGTTTTATTTTGCTTACTTTAGGAGACAGATCTAATTATATATATATGGCTTCCCAGGTGATGCTGGTGGTAAAGAACCTGCCTGCCAGTTCAGGAAACATAAGATATATGGGTCATGGGTTTGAAGGTTCCTGGTGGAGGGCATGGCAACCCACTCCAGTATTCTTGCCTGGAAAATGCCCTGGACGGAGGAGCCTGGCAGGCTACAGTCCATAGGGTCATGATGAATCAGACATGACTGAAGTGCCTTAGTGCACACACACACATATTGTGATTTATGGCAAAGAGTATTCTGCCTATATTTCCCCCTATATTTTTATGATTTCTGGTGTTACATCTAGGTCTTTAATCCACTTGGAATTTATTTTTGACCATGACATTAGAGAATGTTCTGATCTCATTATTTTACATATAGCTTTTCAATTTTCCCAGCAGCACTTATTGAAAAGATTGTCTTTTCTCCATTATATATTCTTGCCACCTTTGTCATAGATTAATTGCCCATAAAAGTGTGGGCTTGTTTCTGGGCTTTTTATCCTGTTCGTTTGACCCATGGATCTGTTTTTGTGCCACTACTATACTGTTTTGATGACCATAGCTTTGTAGTACAGTCTGAATTCAGGGAGCATGAGTCCTCCAGCTTTGTTCTACTTTCTCAAGATTGGTCTATTCGGGGTCATTTTTGTCTGTACAGCTGTTTTTGTTTTTTTCTTTTAATTTGTTCAAGTTATGCCAAAAATATCCTTAGTATTGGTCATACAGATGATATTGAATCTTCAGCTCGCCATGAATAGTATGTTCATTTTAACAATATTTTTCCCAGTCCAAGAACACAATATATCTTTCCATCTATCTTTATTGCCTTCAATTTCTTTCATTAGCATCCTATTGTTTTCAGAGTACAGGTGTTTTGCCTCATTAGGTAGGTCTATCTCTAGATACTTTATTCTTTTTGATGCAATTGTAAGTGGGATTTTTTCCTTAATTTCTTTTTCAGTTACTTTGTTGTTAGTTCTGGAATATAAACTAAGTTGTATAGAGATGCAACCGTTTGTATCCTGCAACTTTACTAAATTGACTGATTTAATAGTTTTCTTGTGGTGCTTTTAGGATTGTCTATGCATCATATCATGTCATCTGAAAATGTTAATCTTTTCACTGTTGAGTGTGTTAGGTGTTGATTAGTCACATATGATCTTTCTTGTTTTAAGGAATGTTCCTTTTACAACCCCCTTATAGAAGGGTTCTATCATAGATAGTTGTTGAATTTTATCAAAAGTATTTTTTAGCATCTATTGAGAGTATCATATGATTTTTTTTCAATTTTTTAATGTGGAATATCACTTTGATTGACTCATGGATATTGGGATAAATCCTATTTAATCATAGTGTATGATCTTTTCAATATATTATTGGGTTCAGTTTGCTAGTATTTTGTTAAGGATTTTTGCATCTGTGTTCATCAATTGATACTAACCTATGATTTTCCATTTTTGTGATATCTTTGTATGGTTTTGGTATCATGATGATGCTGGCTTCATGTTCATGCTAGTTCACTCTCAGTCTTCAAAGTTACATTTAAATATTCCTATCGGTTTGTGGCTCTAGTAGCTTCTGATATAAGCCCAAGTTGCAACCCTCTGGATTCATCTGTCTCTTTAGATTTCAAGGTGGTGGTTTTCTCTGTAAACTGTTTTCTTATGAGGCCAGGAAAACTGGTCATTGTTTTTCAGTTCTCCAGCTTTTATTTTTTATTGTCAGGATGGAAATGAAAACTTCCAAGTTCTTCACATGTCAGACTAAACACAGTACATGAGTTGCTCTAAAACATAAAAGACATTTGCTTCACCTATATCTTTCCTACATCATCTAGTTCTCTGACTCTTACTTGTGTGTGTGTGTGTGTGTGTGTGTGTGTGTGTGTGTTAGTAGCTTAGCCATGTTTGATCCTTTGTGACCCCATGGACTGCTCTGTCCATAGGATTCTCAAGGCAAGAATATTGGAGTGGGTTGCCCTTTCCTTCTCCAGGGAATCTTCCTAACCCAGGTCAAATCTGGGCCTCCTGCATTGCAGGTGGATTCTTTACCATCTGCACTGCCAGGGAAGCCTGACTGCTACTTATTGAACCTTAAATATATTTTTGATTGACAAAAAATCTTCTCCACACTGAAAATCATAAGAAATGCCAAATGTCAGAGACGTTTTCTCTAGATATCCTGAACCATCTAAAAGTCAATGTGCCCAGAACTTGACATCATAGATAAAGCATTTTGCAGTTTGTTCTTTTAAAGACATACAGTTTTCTGGCCTCACTTGTTTCATTCACTTTGACCATAAAGTTGTCCTCTCATAGAACAATTCCTCTTTCCCTGATTTTTGCACTGAACTTCATCATTTGAAATTATTCACAGTCATAATTCACAGTATTACTCCCTTTATCAGAAAAGTTCTCATCTCTCTATCTGACAGATTCTTGCTCATCCTTCCAGACACAGTTAAAATTCTACCCTTACTGAAAAATATTTCTCAATTTATTTCAAACAGATGATTCATCTTTATGAAGTTGCATTTAATGTTTACCCTCATTCTGTATTTTTTCCACACTTTACATTCATTATTTGTTTATATATTTTGCTTCCTTACTAGGCTAAATTGTCCACTTTTGTATTATTAGATCTTCGTTCACACAATAAATTCAGTAACTGTTTACTGAAGGATTAATGTCTTGAATTTAAACCAGCCGCATTTACTCCTTTTATAATGCAGAAAAATCTTATTGTATCAAACAAATATAACTAAAATATTCCTTGTACCTTTGTCACTTCTTTCCTGATATTTATTTTCTATACTGCTAAAGGTCTTTGAAAAGCTCAAGATACACAGACTAGATCAAATTAAAGTATATTAAAATATCACAAGATTTTTTTATTGTTTCTAGAAATCAGTCTAAACTAAATTTGTTTAGCAATAGATATAAGCTATTTATTGGCCCTACTGTGACCTTACATAAGGGTATAGAATGCAAAAGTATCTCATAAATTAACACTGATTCACTGAGCCATCCCATTTAGAATGCAAATTTTACCAGTACTATAGCTCTATTATTAAAATTTTTATCCTTTATTATAATTAATAGTCACCTTATATTCAATTGTATTATTAAATATATGAATATTGTTAATAAGTAATTCAGAAGAAATAGTGACCTTTTGAGACCTTCTTAGCTGTTTAGAACATGAGCTGGGATTCTCAGACTTCATGTGACACAGATTTTAAATGCTGTTCTAGGATTGCAAAACATATATTTCTGGAAGCAGAGAATTACTTGGCTTTAATTCTTTGATATATAAATGCATATTTCCCATATCCTTCCATATTTTACATATTTTGTTGGCTGTAATATTAATACTAATAGATTTTTATTTTATTCATTCATTCTTTACTTATTTACTTTAGTGAACAAAGCTGTGCTATAGACACCAAAAATAAATAGTTCAATAGCAAAAACCTACCCAACTTTGCATGTGACTGTGACTACTTGCAGTGTTCACCAACATTTTTCTGTGCCCTAGGGATTTTTACCTAATTATTCTCCTTGACTTATCTAGATATTAGTTGTACCATTGTAACAGTAATTAGCTGCCATTCTTTGAACTCTACAGGGATCATTTTAGAATCATGCCCTTTAAGCAAAAATGTTGGTTTTTTGACTCTTTTGGGGTATGATGACTCATGGTCCTCCTGACATTTTCCCAAAGGCTAAAGCTCTCCCTTGCCAAGTTTTGCGCCTGAGAAGCATTTGTCTTCTGCTGTCATTTCCAGCTACTGATGTCAATGTTAACATTGCTGCAAATAGAGATTGCCTCAAGAAAACACACAAATCATTTCTGGTTAAAAGGAGACTATGTCTTTGCTAAAACTGCCTCTTCATCACTTGTCTATGAGAATTGCTGACAGGATTATTTTTCATTTATACTCCTTGAAAAATAACTCTTCTACATCCTAAATGTCCTTTGAAGTCAGTAGTAAACATAAATAGAGTGCCAAAAGAAATTATATTCTAATCTTTTATAATGTACTTAATAGTATACTCTGATACAGCTCTAATAAAAAGACTTTATAAAATGAATAGTACAAAAATGTATTCTGAAATGCTGAGTGAGGAATAGATTAAACATCTCTTTGGCTATAGTAACATATTTATAGTGCCATAAATAAAATTTTTTAAAAACTGGATTTTCTTTTGATTTATGTCTCTTGATAAATGTCAGTAAGATGATTTCTAGTTAGTTTATTAACATATAATATTTCTACCTTTGAATATGATTTCCTTCTTTGTTTTTCTTCTTTTAATAAGAATGCTTGGAAAATTATACTTCCTATTCTTCATTTCTTTATTTTCTATCTCAATATATTACAACTGAGTTTATCACAAGGAAAGGAATTTCTGGCACACTATTTCTAAGACTGATGAGCACATTTTAGACCCAGGTAAAGGAATCAGTAGAGAAAGAGAAATTGAAACTGAAATTACAGAAGGGCATTTGAGGAGGAAATACTCACCTTAAGTTGTAAGAAGACTCAAGTATAAACATAACTAGAAAGCTCAGTCTCATTAAGGAAGATTGGTTAAGATTAAGGGACAGATAACAAATAACAGGGGCAAGGGAAAACAGAAATTTTGGCAAAGAAGAGATGATGGTCAATGAAATTAAAATAATTTTTATCTAATTTCTCAATGAATTAGATGAAGAAATTGACTGTTGGTAAGTTAATCTATGGAACTGTTTGTGGACTGCAGTTTATTAATGTTCATGAAATTATATAATAAAATTAATGTGAATAAAATAATTACTGAATAAGGTCAACTTATAATTTGCTTGGAAATTTTTCAGATTTTGTTAGAAAAAGACAAAAGGGCTATATACCTTATACCAAGGATTATGCAAATCTGCATTTTGAAATGAAGAAATAAGACATTGATGATTACCCAGACAGAAGACTAAGGAAGTGAGGAAGAGTCTTCAAAGAGGAAGTGAAACTCTACTTAAAATTAAAATTAGCATATTATAAATATATTTTATTAATTTAAATAACAGTGTGTTTCCAAGAGAAGTTCTCATGTAGTTTTGTCAAATTTACTTGCATGGTTCTCCCTCAAGAATTAAATTAAGTTGTGAAATATGAACATATGTGATTAAGTACTCAACTAAATGGTTCTCTTTTAGGTATTCCTGGTTTTCAAGTCCAGTTTGTCTTCTACTTCTATTTTTAGTATTCTGTATATGCCAATACTTATCACTTTATATTACCAATTTCCCTAATTTTATATATTTTAATCATGAAAAAACCTGTATAGGAATTAAATTTTATTTTTGTGTGTTAATGACTCAGACTATGTGCTCTAAACAGTTTTCTCATTTCAAAATAAGTATATTCTGGATAAAATCAAATTTTAATGCATTGCTGAACTCAGAGTAAAGGAAAATTATCTAAAACACAACAATGGACTGGGCAGTCAGAGATGGATACAAAGAAAGATTTTAAACTCTCCACCTCCCACAGACACAAAAAATCTACAGCTACATGTGAGACAACTTCCCTTGAAAAAGACCTGAAAACTAGGCGATCAGCTTCCTTATATCAACAGAGGCAAAAAGGGCGATGTTGAAGTAGGTACAAGAGGCTGAAACAGAGTCATATTGAAACACCACCACCAGCATAATGATCCACAAGGAAACATGAAAGATCTCACAAATCTGGAATTTCTCCCCAATGAGTGAAGACTTTGTACCCTACACCAGGCACCCAAACTCAAGACTTGCAATGATTGATGGACCCACATCTGGCTTTGAAAAGAATCAGGTTTTACATCCATGAAACCCAAAATGCCATAGTGAACTGGAAAAAAGATATATCTATAAGTATATCTTTGAGAGGAGCTCTTACATGTCACTGATGTCTCCATTTGTACATGGGATACCCTGGTTTCTTTAGCTGCCACATAGTAAATACTCCTTGATTATCTGGTTTTGGTGGTCAGGGATGCTTGTGGTAGAAGGTCTAATGTAAGGAATATCAGAGAGACAGTTTTTGGGAGGCTACCACTCCCAAGGTACTGCACAGACAGAAGTCTTAAACAAAGCCCCAGTCTTTCTGTGAAACAGTCATATTTATTAGACTTGGAGCTTTAGGCCTCACATCGTTGTATACATTATAAATGTGGCTTGCACAACTATGAAATTAAAAGTTGCTTGCATCTTAAAAGGAAAGCTATGACAAAACTAGAAAGCATATTAAAAAGCAGAGACAACACTTTGCCGACAAGCGGCTGGATAGTCAAAGCTATGGTATTTGCAGTAGTCATATATGGATGTATATGGATGTGAGACTTGGATCATAAAGAAGGCTGCAAGCCAAAGAATTGATGCTTTTAAATTGCAGTACTGGAGAAGACTCTTGAGGGTCCCTTGGACTGTAAGGAAATCAAACCAGTCAATCCTAAAGGAAATAAACCCTGAATATTCATTGGAAGGACTGATGAGAAGAGCTTACTCATTGGAAAGGACCCTGATACTGGGAAAGATTGAAGGCAAAAGGAGAAGGGAGTTTCAGAGAATGACATGGTTAGATAGCATCATCGACTCAATGGACATGAATTTGAGTAAACTCCAGGAGACAGTGGAGTTTACTATCTCCTGGTGTGCTGTAGTTCATGAGGTTGCAAAGAATAGGACACAATTTAATGGGTGAACAACAACATTGTGGATTCCCTCTCAAATTACAGGAGTAACATCAAGCCTCACTGAACACAGAACACCATAACCAATACAATAACAATGGAAAAGTTTGAGATATTTCAGGATTCACCAAAATGTGGCATAGAGGCATGAAGTGAGCAAATGTTGTTCAAAAAATGTTACCAGTAGACTGGTATGATTCAGGATTGACACAAACATTCAACTTATTTTTTAAAAATGCAATATCCATGAAATACAATGAAATGAAGAGCACAAAACAAGATATTCCTGTGCACCATGAGGAAAAGAATTAAAAGTAACATAAATATCTCAAGAGTAAAAAGAGAAGTCTTGACACAAATTTTAAAAATGCAGAAAAAGTAGAACAATTTTAATGTTACTGAATCATGTGGAATGAAGTAAAGTTGGTATATAAAAGGAATTTATAACTTAAAAACTTGAATTAGAAAATAAATTATAATTAATAATACAATCAAAACAATTAAAATGAATGAGTTGCATCCAACTCAGAAGTTAAAAATAAGAAGCAAACAACTGAAGGAAAATTTTAGAAAAATAAATATAATTACAAAGAAATGAGATTACATAATAAAAGAATCAATGAATCCAAATTTCAAAAGTGCAATAAAAGAAGCTTTTTGTGAGATGAAAGAGAGAGAGCCAGGGCACAGAGAGAAAAAAGAGAGGCAGAGACAGAGATGGAGCCAGAGACACAGAGGGAGAAAACAAATGAATATTCAGTTCAGTCGCTCAGTTGTGTCCGACTCTTTGCAACCTCATGAATCACAGCACGCCAGGCCTCCCTGTCCATCACCAACTCCTGGAGTTCACTCAGACTCACATCCATTGAGTCGGTGATGCCATCCAGCCATCTCATTCTCTGTTGTTCCCTTCTCCACCTGCCCCCAATCCCTCCCAGCATCAGAGTCTTTTCCAATGAGTCAACTCTTTGCATGAGGTGGCCAAAGTACTGGAATTTCAGCTTTAGCATCATTCCTTCCAAAAAATCCCAGGGCTGATCTCCTTCAGAATGGACTGGTTGGATCTCCTTGCAGTCCAAGGGACTCTCAAGAGTCTTCTCCAACACCACAGTTCAAAAGCATAAATTCTCCGGTGCTCAGCCTTCTTCACAGTCCAACTCTGACATCCATACATGACTACTGGAAAAACCATAGCCTTGACTAGGCGGACCTTAGTTGGCAAAGTAATGTCTCTGCTTTTGAATATACTATCTAGGTTGGTCATAACTTTTCTTCCAAGGAGTAAGTGTCTTTTAATTTCATGGCTGCAATCACCATCTGCAGTGATTTTGGAGCCCCAAAAAATAAAGTCTGACACTGTTTCCACTGTTTTCCCATCTATTTCCCATGAAGTGATGGGACCGGATGCCATGATCTTCATTTTCTAAATGTTGAGCTTTAAGGCAACTTTTTCACTCTCCTCTTTCACTTTCATCAAGAGGCTTTTTAGTTCCTCTTCACTTTCTGCCATAAGGGTGGTGTCATCTGCATATCTGAGGTTATTGATATTTCTCCCAGCAATCTTGATTCCAGCTTGTGTTTCTTCCAGTCCAGCGTTTCTCATGATGTACTCTGCATAAGCAGGGTGACAATATACAGCCTTGATGTACTCCTTTTCCTATTTGTAACCAGTCTGTTGTTCCATGTCCAGTTCTACCTGTTGCTTCCTGACCTGCATACAGGTTTCTCAAGAGGCAGGTCAGATGGTCTGGTATTCCTATCTCTTTCAGAATTTTCCACAGTTGATTGTGATCCACACAGTCAAATGCTTTGGCATAGTCAATAAAGCAGAAATAGACGTTTTTCTGGAACTCTCTTGCTTTTTCCATGATGCAGAGGATGTTGGCAATTTGATCTCTGGTTCCTTTGCCTTTTCTAAAACCAGCTTGAACATCTGGAAGTTCATGGTTCACATATTGCTGAAGCCTGGCTTGGAGCATTTTGAGCATTACTTTACTAGCATGTGAGATGAGTGCAATTGTGCGGTAGTTTGAGCATTCTTTTGCATTTCCTTTCTTTGGGATTGGAATGAAAACTGACCTTTTCCAGTCTTGTGGCCACTGCTGAGTTTTCCAAATTTGCTGACATATTGAGTGCAGCACTTTCACAGTATCATCTTTCAGGATTTGAAACAGCTCCACTGAAATTCCATCACCTCCACTAGCTTTGTTCGTAGTGATGCTTTCTAAGTCCCACTTGACTTCACATTCCAGGATGTATGGCTCTAGCAAACCAAATTTTCTAGCAAACCAACATTCTATCAAACCAATTTTTTTTTTCACCATGAAGAGCATTGTGTGATATAAATAAGAAATTGGAAACATAAGAGTGGCATTTTTCACAATGTGATGTCCACTGTTCATGAAAAGAGCTGGTCCTCTCAAGATCACAATTACAGACCTTCATGTGCTAGAAAGGAGGGACACAGTGTACATTTGGCTCACCACTTTCTTTCCTTAGAAAGACACTCAAGAAAATTGCCTGGAGTAACTCTGTGCAAGGGGTTCCCTTACACAGGTTTGGTGATTCTCATCCTCAGGTTTGGTGATTCACTAGAAGCCTCTGGGGATTTTAAAAAAGTTGTCACACTCATAATTATGATTTATGGCAGTGAAAGGATACAAATTAAAATAAGCTAATGGGTAAGCTGCACAATGTGATCAAGGCAGGAGAATCATGGCAAATGTTGTCAGGTGTCCCAGTAGAGTAGCATGGACATGGTTAATTCCCCCAGCAATGATCTGTGACAACACACACAATGTGTTACCAACCGTGGAAGCTCAGTAGATTCTTGATGCTTAGATTTTGTCCTGAGAGTCAGTCATGTAGACACGTAGTGTCTACATGGATTGACCGTAGCCACTCAGATGTCAGCCACTGGCATCTGAACAAAAGCATGCATTCACCATAAATCACATTGTCAGCATGAATTACCTAAAGATAGTGGTACTTATAGGTTCAGTGTCTCTAGGCATAAAAAAACTACTCTTATCAGGTTGAATATCCAAGGACTTGACACTCACATCCCAGGACCAATCAAAAGCCAGTCCTGAAGATAGTCTTTCTTGGGAATGTGTAAATTTCAACAACTCAGATCTGTTGAGTTAACCCTTTCCTGCAGAGACTGACTTCTATTTCCAAAGTAAATGTCAATATAGTTATCTTACTCACTGACCTGTCACTTACATTAGTAGAATAAACAAATTCCTGAGCAGAGAGACTGGACGGCAGTATGGTCTCACATATCATACTTTCTCCCAATTCCTGGTGCAAATGAAAACTGAAGATTACTTCTGCTTGTCCTACATTGGAGCCACTGGAGGAGATGAGCATGGATACAGTGGGCTTTTTGAAGAACGCCAAGTTGTTCTCCAAAGAAATTACAGCATTCAAAATCCCCACCAATAATATATGAAGGTTCAAATTTCTCCACATCCTCACTAACCCCCTTTCAGTAGTTCAGTTCAGTATGAAGATAAAAATACATTATAGCACAAATTAGAGACTACAGTGATTGATTTCTACTCCTGAACATGATCTTTGTTCAATGCCAGGGCAAAACATTCAGTATTACAGTAATCCAAGTCTATGCCCCAAGCAGTAATGCTGAAGAAGCTGATGTTGAATGGTTCTATGAAGACCTACAAGACCTTCTATAACTAACACCCCAAAAGATGTCATTTTCATTATCGGGGACTGGGATGCAAAAGTAGGAAGTCAAGAAATACCTGGAGTAACAGGCAAATTTGGGTTTGGAGTACAAAATGAAGCAGGGCAAAAGGTAACAGAATTTGGCCAGGAGAACACACTGGTCATAGCAAACACTCTCTTCCAGCAACACAAGAGAGGACTCTACACATGGACATCACCAGGTGGTCAATACTGAAATCAGATTGATTATATTCTTTGCAGCCAAATATGGAGAAGCTCTATTCAGTCAGCACAAACAACAGCAGGATCTGACTGTGGCTCAGATCATGAACTCCTTATTGCCAAATTCAGACTTAAATTGAAGAAAGTAGGGAAAACCACTAGACCATGTGGGGATGACCTAAATCAAATCCCTTACGATTACACAGGGGATGTGGCAAATAGATTCAAGGGATTAGATCTTATAGGCAGAGTCTCTGAAGAACTGTGGATGGAGGTCTGTGACACTGTACAAGGCAATAATCAAGAAAAAGAAAGGCAAAAAGGCAAAATGGTTGTCTGAGGAGGCCTTACAAATAGCCGAGCAAAGAAGAGACACTAAAGACAAAGGAGAAAAGGAAAGATATAACCACTTGAATGCAGAGTTCCAAAGAATAGCAAGGAGAGATAAGAAAGCTCTCACTTTCTATGAGGACAGTAGACCTCTGATACCAGAACTGTACACTAATAGTTTGAGCAAGCCAATCTCACTCACTCATAAATGTAGACTGTTAGGAACTGAAGAAACAAACAAACTTACTTTATATAAAGTATACCATTCCAAGGCCAAAATATGTTTATCCTAAAATATAGGGGGGATTGTCACTAGAAAATGTAAAATTTTGAGTTTACCATAATAATACTATACATATGCAAAATTTTATATGACGGGAAGAATATTTTTGACAAAATTTAAAGCATATTCAAGATTTTGGTGTTACTCTAGAAACAGATTAAAGAGAAATTCCTAAACTTGGCAATAGTTTAACAAAAAACCTACAGCAGAGCATGTTGTTAAGGGGGAATCATTAGCAGCATTCCCTTTAAAATCAAGAAAAGCAAAAGCAAGAATGTCTATTATGACCACTTTCATTCATCGTCATCTGCTCCTTTGACCAAAGAAAATAGCAAGAAGGAAAAGAACAAACAAAGGCATAAGGATTGAAAGGAAAAACAGAAAAACCTTTATTAAAAAGTGACAATTTTCCATGTAGAAGGTCTCTTAGAAAATTTACATATACATTATTAGAAATACTGGAAGTTTAACAGATTGTCTGTTCAAAAGCTCAGTAGGCAAAAAAAAAAAAAAATTGTTTAATAGTTATATAGCATCAAAAGCAGAGTATATAACTTTTTAAAAAAGACTACATTGTTATGACCAGAGTGACCTTTATGCGCTAGAAAGAAACCTAAAAGATATATTCAAGAGTAATGGGAAATTATAAATTTTATTGAAAAATTAACCTCGACAGCTCATCTTTAGTTGTTTAAGACCCAATAATATAAAAATATAAAATTTGACAAAAAACCAACCCAATAAATCCAATGTAATTTAAATCAAAACCAAATAATGATAAATTGGCCCTAAAATTTATTTTCAAAAGGAATTAAAATGGTGAAAGTAGGAAAATCCTTCTGAAGAAGAAAAAGGCAGGCAAGTTGTCTTACTCTTTCATACTTAATCATTGTGATGTGCAGATCTTTAGGGGGTGATTGACTATACTCATTGCAGACAATAAAATGTTCATGATATGTAACAAACGGATTTTTTTTTTATATTAACAACACGATCGGTGATTCTAAACCACATCAGTGATAAAAATTATCCTCCATGCAAAGGTCAATATCTCCCAAGCACTACCCTCTCAGTGTCTTACTACTTCTTTATAAAGTTGGAACACCTAAGTTAGTACTTTACAGGTGAGAATTAAAAAAAATAATAAATTGACCAGTGAAGTGGAAAGAATTTTAAGAAATAAACCTATTTATATATTGATATATCAAAACAGTAAAATTAAAGTACAGTGAATAACTGATAGCATTATGAATCCATTTGTGTTGCCAAAAGGAGATGAACATTTAAAATTGTATTTGAAACAAGTATAATGAAGGGACTCTTTCCAGAATTGTGATCAGGGCTAAAGGAACTGAAAATTCACTTATAAGGTTTTTGGTGGTGGCGGTTTAGTTGCTAAGTTCATCTCTTTTGTGACCCCATCGACATAGCCTGTCTGGGTTCTCTGTCCATGGGATTTCTCAGGCAAGAATACTGAAGTGGGCTGCCTTTCCTTCTCCAGTGGATCTTCCCAAGCCAGGGACTGAACTGGGGTCTCCTGTGTCTCTTGTGTTGCAGGTAGATTATTTCCCCACTGAGCCGTCAGAGATTAGATAGTGCTATCTAGTCCAAGCTTGATTTGCTCTCTGCACAACGGGCCAATAAATCAGGAGACAGGGTGTCGAGGTAAAGAATAGTGACTTTATTCAGAAAGCTGGAAGACCAATAAGATGGTGTACTATTGTCCTCCAAAACCACCTTTTCAGGCTCTGGGTGGGTTTGGCCTGCATCAGGGAGATGATGCTTTCGTTTCTTCCTTTCTGTAGCCATTTACAGGTGGGCAGCCATTCATCTGGGAGCTGAACAAGACACTTTAGTTCACATTCAGGCAGAGGGGCAGGTTCCCTGAAGCAGTTCTTTATGTGTACTTACAGCCATTGTTCTTGTGTTGTTGTTGTTCAGTATCTCAGACTTATAATAACAAAAACAAAGGATAAAGTAAAAGACAGCTCCAACTTGGAGTTAGGTTTTACTCTTGTCTGTTACAATAGCACCGGCAAATCTTTTATCATTCAACTTCTTTTTTTTTTTTTAATTTATTTTTTATTTTTTTTAAATTTTAAAATCTTTAATTCTTCTAATCATATGGTTTGCTTGGATTCAGTTCAGTCGCTCAGTCACGTCCGACTCTTTGCGACCCCTGGCAGCACGCCAGGCCTCCCTGTCCATCACCAACTCCCGAAGCCTACCCAAACTCATGCCCATTGAGTTGGTGATGCCATCCAACAATCTCATCCTCTGTTATCCCCTTCTCCTCCTGCTTTCAGTTTTTCCCAGCATCAGGGTCTTTTCCAGTGAGTCAGTTCTTCACATCAGGTGGCCAAAGTATTGGAATTTCAGCTTCAGCATCAGTCCTTCTGTCAGGCGAGTGTATTCTCCTTGGTTTTTTCTCATCACAACAAAGATTTGAAGCAACAGACATTAAAGCCCTCAGGGCTTCATAGTTCTTGGACAGACTGTGTTAGAGCTCTTAGACAGATCAGTGTTATGCTCCGTGTTACAGCTCAGTTTTATTTAGAAAATAGAGGAAAATACATACTCAAGACATGAGGGAATGCCCACCCAAAGACGCGAAGAGAAGACAGAGAGAGAGACAGAGAGCGTGCACGCGTGGGAGAGAGAGACCTGGCCCTTTGCCTCCTCTTTTTATGTTTTTTCCTCCCCCCGGGCCTGTCCTCTGTAAATTGGGATAGCCAGGAGTGCTGTTTTTCCTACCTGAGGTCCTCACTCTGGTCCTTGGACCTTCCTTTGACCTTCCTTTGTTCTATTTTCGCGGGCTTTCTCCTTCCTTGTCTTTTAGCCACTGCCATTTTGAACTACTGTTTCCTATTCTAACTACCTTACACTTCCAATGAACATTCAGAACTGATTTCCTTTAGGATGGACTAATTGGATCTCTTTGCGGTCCAAGGGACTCTCAAGAGTATTTTCCTACGCCACAGTTCAAAAGCATCAATTCTTCTGCACTCAGCTTTCTTTATAGTCCAACTCTCACATCCATACACGACTATTGGAAAAAACATAGCTTTGACTAGATGAACCTTTGTTGGCAAAGCAATGTCTCTGGTTTTTAACAGGCTGTCTAGTTTGGTCATAACTTTACTTCCAAGGAGTAAGCGTCTTTTGATTTCATGGCAGCAGTCACCATCTGCAGTGATTTTGGAGCCTCCCAAAATAAAGTCTGCCACTGCTTTCAGTTTCTCCATCTATTTGCCACGAAGTGATGGGACCAGATGCCATGATCTTAGTTTTCTGAATGTTGAGCTTTAAGCCAAGTTTTTCATTTTCTCTAAAAGATAGCCAATATTTGTGTTGATCATACAAGTCTCTGTCATAATTATTTGACTCTGCTGTTGTAGAATGAGAGCAGCCATTTAGTCACATTCACTATTAAAATCTAAATTACAGCACTGTCTATTAATATCATTCATTATATAAAGTAGGAGAAGGAGTAAAGGGATAGAGGAGAAAAAATAAATATTGAAAGTACTAATCAATCTGAAACCTAATTAGTAATTATATTTTTAGACCATCTATGGCAACATTTCCACCGCAGTCCTTTGCCTAATGAATGACAATACCTAAATTATAACAAAGATTTTTCAATACATTTCCAGCATGCTGGCTTTCTCATCATACACTTCATAATGTTTTAATGAAGAGAGTGTCCATGAACACTCCTGCACGGTATATTTAGAGGGTATCTGAACAAATACAGTGAACCTACTCTAACACTCATGAATCCTGATTCTTAGAACTCCTTCCTCTATCAAATGACTAGGGAGTCTCACTGACTTAAAGTCAGTGCTTCTTACATTTTAATATGCATATAAATCTCTTGGGGATCTTGTTAGAATGCAGAGTCAAATTCTGTAAATATGTTACTGAGTCCAAGCTCACTCTGCTCGCTGCACTATAGGCCAATAAATCTGGGAGACAAGGTGTTCAAGCAAGGAATACAACTTTATTCAGAGAGCCAGCTGACCGAGAACATGGTAGACTAATGTCTCAAACTAACTTTGTCAGGAACTGAATGTTGGGTTGTTTTATGGATCAGAGATGGGAGTGGGGGTGAGGAAACAAAGTTAAAATGCCATTTAATTCTTCCAAATTTCTTCTAGAATAGCAAGCCTCAGACAGGGGCATGTGCTAGTTTCACTTCCTTACAGCCATTTCACAGGTGGTGTGAAATAGAATATCTCATGCCATATCACTAAACAAGGATACCACAACTATCTGCAATTCCAGCCCCAACAAAATGTGAATTTCTAAGTCATGCCAGCAAGCAGCAGAGGAGCAGTGCCATTTCCCACAAAAGGAACTCAAGAACAACACAGTCCTTCACAGGTGGGCAGAGTCAGGTTATCTCTCTGTAAGCTAAACAAAGACACTTTTAGGCTTCCCTTGTGGCGCAGCTGGTAAAGTATTCGCCTGCAATGCAGGAGAGCTGGGTTCGATCCCTGGATCAGGAAGATCCCCCAGAGAAGGGAAAGGCTACCCACTCCAGTATTCTAGCCTGGAGAATTCCATGGGCATTATAGTCCATGGGATCGCAAACTGTCGGACATGACTGAGAGACTTGCACTTTCACTTTCAGGCAGAGGGGCCCAGGGTTCCCTGAGGCAGGCCATTGTGTTTGCTATAATAATAGAAGTGGGGAAAATCACATAAACAGATCTGTTAAGTCCAGACTTAATTAGCCAGTCTAGCCAATTGTTAACTGGACTCTCAACACATTACTTCCTTAATCCCTTTGGTAGTAAATACATATCATTAAATTTGGTCTGATCCAATCTTATACTTTATATTTAGTGATTGATTTCTGTTACAGTCTATCATCATTTTTGTGTTTTAGAATTTTTCTAATATAAATAATAAATGCCCTACAACTTCTTTGACATTTCTGGTCTCCCATGAAGTTCCAATTCTTCTGCTTTTGAGTGATGTTGTTGCTATTTAGTCATTCTCTTGTCTGACTCTTTTTTGCAACCCTATGGATTGTAGCCCACTAGGCTCCTCTGTCCATGGGATTTCCTGGGCAAGGATACTGGAGTGAGTTGTCATTTTCTTCTCCAGGCAATCTTCCCAATCCAAAGATTAAACCCACATTGGCAGGAGGATGAAATCTTTACCATTGAGCCACTAGGGGAGCCCCACTTTTGAGTGATGCTGGCATATAGATCTCAATATGAATGAGAGATAGTGCTAAAATAGATTTCCTTTTGGGGCATGTATACTAGGGAGAGTAGCTAAAAGTTGTTTATTTTAATACAGAAAAATTATGGTCTCTTAGAAGGGGAAAGGATAGGTTTTTTTCAGTGTTCAACATATTTCAAGGGATATTAGGATGTCAAAGCTCTCAACCTCATCTGAGTCTGTCTAAATGACTCCAACCCAAATCTCAAAGCCTTATTTTTGTATAAACAGTTTACTTACTTTAGCATGCAATCTATTACAATTGCACATTTAAATGATTTAGCAATTCTGCACTCTACCACCAGGCTGTGGGCTTGATTCTCAGGCTTGTCTGTCTTGCCACTTTAGCAACTTTTTATAAGGCACCACAAATCTGATGCTTTACTTGAGACTTGTTTTGGAAATTCAAGTCTAAGTTATTACAAATCTATTGATTTACTTGAAACTTGATTTGGAAAGTCAAGTCTTTAAGTTCTTTTCTTTCTTCTTCTCCTTCCTTTCTTCTTCCTCTTCTTTTTTTACATTCCTTTAGTTATACTCTTAAAGTCATTCAAAAGCAGTCAGGAAACAAAATCCATCCCCAAAGTCTTTGTAGTCTTTGCTTATTACCATAGTGACTAAGTACTAACTACCCCAACCACTTAATCTCTCAAAGCTTTTCTTCCTACTTGTGCTTCATGATATAACCTCTAATAGTCTGAGCAATTTTCATTTTATTGTATAATATGGATTAATAGTATCCTGTTTCCTACCCTATATGAAGTTAAACAGGAGCTCATCAAATATCTGAACAATTAAATATCAAAAACTCATTTTTTACCTGTAACAATGTCCTTTCAATACTGCCCATGTGGCTCCCTTAAAATTGGACTGTAGTGTGATCTCAGTTCATATATATTGACCTGGGTGTGTGTTAAGTCATTTCAGTCCTGTCGGACTCTTTGTGACCCTATGGGCCATTGCCCACCAAGCTCCTCTGTCCAGGGGATTCTCCAGGCAAGACTACTGGAGTAAGTTGCCGTTCCTCTTCCAGGGGATATTCCTGGCCCAGGGATCAAATCCACCTCTCTTATGTCTCTTTCATAGGCAGGCACATTCTTTACCACTAGCTCCACCTGGGAAGCCCTGTGTACTGACCTAAATCATTTAAATTCTACATTAATCTCAGAATTGCAAAATTTCTGTGGGAAACTAGTCATCTGCTGTATCCTAATAATCTAATATTTTTTCATGAAAGTGAAAGTTTTAGTCACTGAATTGTGTCCAACTCTTTAAGACTCCATAGACTGTAGCCAGCCAGGCTTCTCTAGCATCTTTTATATCCTTTAATAATTATTCTAATTTGAATAATCCCTCCTAAACACAGAAACTATTTACAATATACAAAATTTTTTCCACAAAAATGTTAAATTAAGGTTAATTTCTAAAAACATAAAATAGACAATAAAAGGGATGTTAAAATCTAGATAAGAGAATTCCCAGTGGTTAGAGCTCTGTACGTCATGGTAGATGGCATGGATTCGACCCCTGGTAGGTGAAGGGGGAGCTAAGATCCTGCATGCTGCAAGGCACACTCAAATAATATTAATAATAACAAAATGAACATTTAAAAAATAGAAAAAAGCTGTATAATAACATTATTTTTAATTCTTTTTAATATAAATTTATTTTAATTGGAGGCTCATTACAATATTGTATTGTTTTACCATGCATTGACATTTTTATGGATTTACTTTAAAAATAAGAAGCTTACATATGATTACATGTGACCAATAAGAATTAACAGATAATTTGCTTATAAATTTATGTTAATAATAAACATAATATCAACACTGGATTATGGAACAATGGATGCTGTCTTCTTTCCTATTGTTCACTATTAGTCTGAAGAGAGAATAATGGACAAGCAGCTTTGAGCACTGTTGTTAAATTTAATTTGTTCTTCTTCGATTATCTATCTTGATCTATCTTCCCCCCCTCCCTGCCCCAGAGTACTAAGGTTAAACAGCTGCCTTTGAATTCTTTCTAAATCTTGTGAAATTGTTAAAACAGGAATTGGTGCTTCCTAAGTCCACACACGTTTCAATTCATCTAAATAATCTATGAAGCTGCAAATACAGCAGATAAAATGCTTATCTCAAGATAACAAAACCCATAAGTTATTCTGTTTAGGTGGGAATTGAAACAACAGTACTGCATTATTGGAAGCCAAAATAATTAGTGAAATAATTCTACACCATCTGTGTTATTTCTTGTCTTCCAACTCATGTTTGCCTTGTTTTCAGATAATTAATGTTAAAATAAATACACTTTTACTGTTTTCCTGGCTGGTAATAGGTTTTTACCCGTTTGAAGCAGGATATTTAAGAGAAACCCAAGCATTTTTACATTTCTGTTATCTTCCTTCATTGAGTCAAAGAGTGCAAAATTTGTTGAATAGTTAATACAGTTATCATGCCACTAAAGCTGACTCCTTCAAATGCAAAGATAATGGGTAAAATCATCTGAGGTTGGACACATTGTGTAGCTGTTGTTCCAAGGATAGATATCACTGCAGACAGTGAGGGCTAAAACAGCTTTTTATTTTATTTTATTTTATTTTTATTTTTACTCTATTTTACTTTACAATACTGTATTGGTTTTGCCATACATTGACATGAATCCACCACGGGTGTACATGAGTTCCTAAACATGAACCCCCCTCCCACCTCCCACCCCATATCATCTCTCTGGATCATCCCCATGCACCAGCCCCAAGTATCCTGTATCCTGCATCAAACATAGACTGGTGATTCATTTCTTACATGATAATATACATGTTTCAATGCCATTCTCCCAAATCATCCCACCCTCTCCCTCTCCCTCAGAGTCCAAAAGTCCACTCTACACATCTGTGTCTCTTTCGCTGTCTCGCATACAGGATCATCATTACCATCTTTCTAAATTCCATATATATGTGTTAGTGTACTGTATTGGTGTTTTTCTTTCTGGGTCACTTCATTCTGTATAATCAGCTCCAGTTTCATCCATCTCATTATAATTGATTCAAATGTATTCTTTTTAATGGCTGAGTAATACTCCATTGTGTATATGTACCACAGCTTTCTTATCCATTCATCTGCTGATGGACATCGAGGTTGTTTCCATGTCCTGGCTATTATAAACAGTGCTGCGATGGACATTGGGGTACATGTGTCTCTTTCTATTCTAGTTTCCTTGGTGTGCATGCCCAGCAGTGGGATTGCGGGGTCAAATGGCAGTTCTATTTCCAGTTTTTTAAGGAATCTCCACACTGTTCTCCATAGTGGCTGTACTAGTTTGCATTCCCACCAACAGTTCAAGAGGGTTCCTTTTTTCTCCACACCCTCTCCAGCATTTATTGCTTGCAGACTTTTGGATTGCAGCCATTCTGACTGGTGTGAAGTGGTATCTCATTGTGGTGTTGATTTGCATTTCTCTAATAATGAGTGATGTTGAGCATCTTTTCATGTATTTGTTAGCCATCCATATGTCTTCTTTGGAAAAATGTCTATTTAGTTCTTTGGCCCATTTTTTGATTGGGTCATTTATTTTAAGTCAGGAACAAGACAAGGGTGCCCACTTTCACAGCTACTATTCAACATAGTTCTGGAAGTTTTGGCCACAGCAATCAAAGCAGAAAAAGAAATAAAAGGAGTCCAAATTGGAAAAGAAGAAGTAAAACTCTCACTGTTTTCAGATGACATGATCCTCTACATGGAAAACCCTAAAGACTCTACCAGAAAATTACAGCAATCCCTTGCATTCCTATACACTAATAATGAGAAAGTAGAAAAAGAAATTAAGGAAACAATTCCATTCACCATTGCAACAAAAAGAATAAAACACTTAGGAATATATCTACCTAAAGAAAATAAAGACCTATATATAGAAAACTATAAAACACTGGTGAAAGAAATCAAAGAGGACACTAATAGATGGAGAAATATACCATGTTCATGGATTGGAAGAATCAACATAGTGAAAATGATATGCTACCCAGAGCAATCTACAGAT
Organism: Capra hircus; assembly: GCF_001704415.2. NCBI lineage: Eukaryota > Metazoa > Chordata > Mammalia > Artiodactyla > Bovidae > Capra > Capra hircus. The sequence goes on from NC_030814.1 coordinate 25,191,137, forward strand.
TCAATGCAATCCCTATCAAGCTACCAGTGGTATTTTTCACAGAACTAGAACAAATAATTTCAAGATTTGTATGGAAATACAAAAAACCTCAAATAGCCAAAGCAATCTTGAGAAAGAAGAATGGAACTGGAGGAATCAACTTGCCTGACTTCAGGCTCTACTACAAAGCCACAGTCATCAGGACAGTATGGTTCTGGCACAAAGACAGAAATATAGATCAATGGAACAGAATAGAAAGCCCAGAGATAAATCCACACACCTATGGACACCTTATCTTTGACAAAGGAGGCAAGAATACACAATGGAGTAAAGACAATCTCTTTAACAAGTGGTGCTGGGAAAACTGGTCAACCACTTGTAAAAGAATGAAACTAGATCACTTTCTAACACCACACACAAAAATAAACTCAAAATGGATTAAAGATCTAAACATAAGACCAGAAACTATAAAACTCCTAGAGGAGAACATAGGTAAAACACTCTCTGGCATAAATCACAGCAGGATCCTCTATGATCCACCTCCCAGAATTCTGGAAATAAAAGCAAAAATAAACAAATGGGATCTAACTAAACTTCAAAGCTTCTGCACAACAAAGGAAAATATAAGCAAGGTGAAAAGACAGCCTTCTGCCGGGAGCCACCACGGGAGATCTCACCCATGACAAGGCCATGTGGAAGAGAATTGTTAAGCAAGGCTTCAGAACTCGACGGGCTCCCTAGGCTTTCTCGAGCATCTGCCCCCAAAACCAGAATCTGTCTGTTTTACTACTTCATGACTTTCACTAACTCCTTTGACATTAACAGGGGGCTAACCCTGATCACCTTTCTCTGGAGAAAATCAACTTAGGGCTATAGCTAATAAGTCTGGACATGAGAAGAATATTTCCAATCAAAACCCCTCTGTTAGCATTACAGCTTGCTTGACAGGTATATTCAGACCCTTGCAGCTACGCATATGATTATTTACATCATATGCGAGAGGCACAGAAAGCCTAAAACATAGAGCCTTTCAAAGAGTTAAAAGTTATTAGAGTAGTGTTAATGTAGGATTTCATTATTTGACCAATGCTTGTTGCTAAATTCCCATATCTCTTATCCACTGTGCACCTGGGAGTGCATTAGTTAACATAGTTGGAAAGAAAGAAAAACAAGTGTAGCCTTGAAATTAACCATATCAGACTTTTGAGCTAATTGGTTCTTTCTTGTAACTCACTGCACCTTTACTCCATGAGAAATGTAACTTGTTTAATACTTTTTGAGGCTGACATAGATTAGAAATATAAGAAGAAAACATTTCAAGGGAAAATAAGTTTTCTGGTTAAGAAGCCTTTATCAAGAGGGTCATAAAATGTTCACAGGCCTCCAAGGCCAGAAGATAACGTACACAATATTGTTTATGGGAAAGGTTTGCAGAAAAATCCTGGTTTTGATAAAGACAAAACAGATGTAATGTTTGGGCTGACTCTGTATGAGTTTGCATCTTTCATTTCCCTCTATGTACAAGTAAAGGTATAAAAGACCCTTTTAAAAATAAAAACAATGGGCCTCACTTGAAGAAGCTTGGTCACCCTGTGTTTTTCCTTTTTCTCTTTTTTTCTCTCTTACTTTCTTTTTCAGGCTGATCTCTTGGAGCATAGAGGCTCCCTGCATTCACTTATCTGCCCAGATTTCTAAGACCTGAACGCGAAGACATTCTGCGTCTTCACTCCCTCAGGAGACTGGGAAGGCACCTGTGGCCTCCGTGAACAGGGCAAACTTCTTGTCTCGAAGTTTTATTGGCTTTCTATGTAAACCAAGGATTATCAGCCTCTTTCTCTCTTTTATTTTCTCACCTATAATATTCTTTTCTTATCTCTCTCTAAATCAATCGCTGACGCCATTTTTCCTTCAGGTTCCCCTGGATCCTACAGGGGCTGGACACTGGCAGCCTTCTGAATGGGAGAAAATAATAGCAAATGAAGCAACTGACAAGCAACTAATCTCAAAAATATACAAGCAACTTACGCAGCTCAATTCCAGAAAAATAAAACAGCTTTTTAATTCCATGTAAATACAAAAGTACAGAAGGCTGAACCTATCAAAATCAAGAAATTAGTGGAAAAATAATATATATTTTGCTGATTGAGAATCCATTTCAGTATGCTTTATTATTAATACCAAATGGTTGAAAAGGCCTCTTTTTAGCATTAAAATATGTTTTAACATATTCTAACAAGAAAAAAAAGATATGGTATAAAATATTGACTCATGCACATTTCTTAGTATTTTATTACAGTAGTTTTCTTAGGTCTATACTAAAGACCTGAATTAATTGATGCATGCATAAAAATTAGTCTTTAATTTCTCAAATTAGACCTTAGAATTGCCTCATAGCAGATAGTGTGGTTCAAAACTATGAGCTTTTCTTCCCCAACTTCCCTAACACTCATCCCGCAGAGGCTGGCAACTTTAGCTTCTCAGTGAAGAGAAATGTTATTATTCTCCTTTCTACTTTTACTAAAATTAAGCGAGTAGTCATTCATATTTTACCTTATTAGAAATAAATAATATTCAAAATCTACCTTAAATTAAGATGATGTTTTTAAAACTTCTCTGACTACAAGTTTAGAATTAATTATTATCTCTGTTTATAGATATAGTCTAAAGTGCTCAGGCTGTATACATAGCTTGGAATTAAATGGAATCATTGCAACTTGCATTGTCTAGAGTTTACCTTTTGGGGAATCTGGGTTGTCTGGATGGCCAGAGTTGCACATATGGAGAACACAACATTGCTAAGTAGGTTTTTGGAAATGATAAGTGGAACCATTCCTGCTTTGAATCTTTGAATTCTAGATACTTTCTATTGAGGATACAGTATCATATAGATATTTCTGATTTAGTTCATGTACTGAAATCTGGAGAATATTGCCCTCCTCCCATGTTTGCAGAATATTGATTCAATCCTCGGTGCTTTAATTATATCCAGAGAATGCCATCCCCTCGCTCTGTCAGGCCAGTTTTTGCTTGGTGTATTATATGATATTACCAATGCATCCTTTGTGGTAGACCTACCTTCTGACCTCCTTCAAGTTCAAACAGATCTCTGTTTGGATGCTATGCTGTTTGAGATTCCATGAGTGTGAATCTGGCACTTGGTAATTCTCCCAGATAGTGTTGCTGGTTGAAGTTCAGTGGGTATTATTCTACACCTGGAATAAGTGTTCATTCTGTGAGAAAAAATAATTGGTATTTTTGGGATATGAGGAGCATTATGTAGTCAATCTACTTTCCATAAAGTGCCCAATTGCTCTCCATACGTCATAATGTAATATAAGTATATTTGCATTGGTGTTTATTAAAGACATGTTGGACACTGGAGTGAGTCCAGCTAGATCATTTTTGATAAGTGATCTTCTATGGTGTTTAGCTTGATTGTAATACTTAGTGTGTTTGTCCATAATGTCGTAATTGGATTATCCACCGATCAAAACAATGCTAGCTGTTGTCAACTAATCTTTTCTTTTCTTTTTGGTCTACTCAGTCATATAGTAACTTCTCTATGGTGGGTGCTTTCTAGTGAGCATGAGTATTTGTTTCAAAGGACTTCACCTTTTGTGTCCACCACCATATGTGCCTCCTTATCCTTTGTATCCAAGATGTCTTCATCTGCAGTCTTCCAAATGTTTGCCTTTCAGTTGCTCAGAACTGTTGCCATACAGTTCATAAGCCTGGGTTGCTTCTCCTTCCATACAAAATAAATGAAAACGTAGTCTTACCAAAGCTACACCTATTGAGAAGATATTTATTTTTTCCCCCTCATCACTTTGTTCACAGCTATGACTGAGTATCCTCCAATTCCGCCACCATCCATTTTTGACTCTCATGTACATAGTGTACCAACTCATCTGTAAATCAAGCCTGAGCTGTACCCTTTTCCACCAGTAGGGGGTATGAGATGTACCATGTGTCTTTAGTTGTGAGCTGAGGGAGGGACACTGGTCCTAATGTGGTGGTTTTTGGAAAATCTGGGCTACCTGCTAATATAGCTTATATATTCCCTCTGGTCTAGCTTGAGGTCAGTCCTGCAACAGAATACTGCCAGGCAGCATACAACAGAATGCTCCCAGGAACAATTGAATGTATGCCTTGGTGTGTCCAATAGGATGCCTTTCTTAATGGGCAGCTCAAAACTCATGAACACTTGATGCCATATGGTCACATGTTCATTTTTAACAGGACCCAAAATGCACCAAGAGCTGTATCAAGTGTGAAATTACTGTTAGATGGCAAGGAAACCTGACAAATCTGCCTGAATCCCAGAACCCTATGCTGTGATTCTCCTACTGGGGATTGTTGTAAACTCTACTTGGTATCAGTTTTTGCACTGACACCTCCATCACAGTAGGCTTGTTGGTTCTTTTTAATTCCAGAAGCAAGAATTGGGACACTGAGCTGATACAGAATGCTTCTCTTCTCCAGGCTCCACTCAATAGGGGCAACATTTTGTGTTACCTACTGTGTATAGTAGTAGTGGTAGTATTAGTTCCTCAGTCATATCTGACTTTTGTGACCCCATGGACTTTAGCCTGACAGCCTCCTCTGTTCATGGAATTCTCCAGATGAGATTACTGGAGTGGGTTGCCATTCCCTTCTCCAGGAAATCTTCCTGACCTGGGGATCAAATCCAGGTCTCCTGCCTTGCAAGCAGATTCTTTACCATCTTAGCCACAAGGGAAGACAGGGGCACCTACCACTGTCTGTCACTATGTCAGAGCAGTAATTTTAGTATTGTTATGTGTTTCCACCAGAATCTGAAGAGCCCTAAAATTCGTTGATCTTCTTTATTTGTGGAAGTGTATGAAAATTGAGGCAAATTCTCTTTTACTTTGGAGGGGATGTTCTGAGTGGCCTGGACTAATTGTCCACTACAAACTTAACTGAACTGGATAGTTCTTAAATTTTTACAGAGTTCATTTCCAACTCTCTGGAGTGTGTGTATCATACCAAGAGTTCCAGCATGCAAGATACTTCTTGATTATCCTACTTTATTAGTGAAGAAGAAGTGAAGTCACTCAGCCGTGTCCCACTCTTTGTGACCCCATGGACTCTAGCCTACCACGCTCCTCCATCCATGGGATTTTCCAGGGAAGAGTACTGGAGTGGGTTGTCCTTTCCTGTCATTAGTGTATAAATCAATGTGATATTCTTTTGGATGTCCAGATGGTCCTAATATCTTTTAACTATTTCAAGATACAGTTTGGGAACCTTAACATAGCCCTGAGGCAAAATTACAAGTGTATATTTTTGTTCTTTCATGTAAATGTAACTTTCTGACCCATTTTCCCAGTTCTGAAAGAAAAGTGCACATGTACTAAAACAGTATTTGTATACTAGGTTCCGGGAGCTGCATTAATCTCCAGCAACAGTAGCATATCCAGCATGTAAAACGCTCTCAGAAAGCACTACTGTTTCATTGTGATTCTGAAGGTCTACAACCAGCCTCTGATTGCCATCTGCTTTGGCAAAGATTCTATTGATCAATTAAACAAAGATATAATAGGGTCTACTACTGCGGCCTCTTTGAGATCTTTAAAGGTAGCACCAGTCTCTCTCATCTTCCCAAGATGCAATATTGACTTTGATTTGTTAACTCATCTCTGTGGGGTATCAGTCATTGAGACTTCCACTCTGCTTTCTGAACTATGACAGCTCTCCTCACACAGACCATGATCCATGAAGTAAGTGAGATTTACTTCAGTTGTTAGGTGCATGCATGCTAAGTTGCTCAGTCATATTTGACTCTTTGTGACCCCATGGACTGTAGCCTGTCAGGCTGCTCTGTCCATGGGATTCTCCAGGCAAGAATACTGGAGTGGGTCACCATGCCCTCCTCCAGGGGATTTTCCTGACCCAGGGATCAAACCCAGGTCTCTTGCTTGGCAGATGGATTCTTTACCACTGACATCACCTGGGAAACCCTCAATTGTTAAGTACCTCAATCCAAATTATGCATTAATTTCCTGATGAAACGAGACCAGGTGACTCTGTGGAATCAATGTAATTCCTACTAGCTAGACTTTTTAATTAGCAAGTTTTTTATCTAGCCTCCAGTCTAACCAGAAAGCTATAAAGACAGTCCAGTTTTCCACGTATCAATATCAACTCAGATCCTGTATCTAACATACCTCAAAAAGTAATCCCTTTTCACCTACATGTGGTCTCAAGAAATAAAAGGGGAATCATTGCTGCGTGTATTTGTTATGTAGGAGTAGTGTTCTTTGTCCTGGGGATTCAGTTTTCTCTTCAGTCAATGTGACAGCAAAGTGGTTCATATCTGGGAAATTTCTAAGGATTTGTAACTTTTTATAGAGACTTTGCCTTCAGCTTCATGATCCTCTATTCTTGCTTTTTTGGTTTCTAGTTTGTTTCTCATTTATTTTGTCTTTAGGATGCTAGTTTTTATAAAGTGTATTTACAGCTCCTGGTAGGTCAGACCTCTCTGTCTCACACTCCTGATTTGTTGGTCATTATGCTAATTGCGATCTCCTGGCTATTGTAATTTACACTTGTGGCTCTGTTGGTAAAGAATCTGATTGCAATGCGGGATACCTGGGTTTGATCCCTGGGTTGGGAAGATCCCCTGGAGAAGGGAAAGGCTACCCACTCCAGTATTCTGGCCTGGAGAATTCCATGGACTGTATAGTCTATGGGGTTGCAAAGAGTCAGACATGACTGAGTGACTTTCACTTCACTTTCACCTGCTGCCAGTTGGTCCAGAGCCACTCATCCCCACTGATAACAAGAGGTGAAGCTCTACACCACCCTCTTCTACAAACTTCCCTGGTCTGCAGCAGAGATCCACCACTTAGGTGGCTGGTGAGTACTCTGGGCCTTCGTATGAAACAAATCTGGTGGGACAATTGTCCTCATGTAATATATCCATTCCAGCATCCTTGCTTCCCTGATTATTATAATCCCTTCCTACACCTGAAATTTTAGGCCTTTTGGTTTTGCTCACTACCAGCTATAATTTTCTTTAGATTTCTGGAAGCCAACCTAGCACTGGGATGTTTATCATCCCCTAGCATTCTTGCCAGGCTTCCCAGGTGGCACAGTGTTGAAGAATCTGCCTGCCAATGCAGAAGACAGAAAAACACCCGATTCAATCCCTGGGTCAGGAAGATCACCTGCAGTTGGAAATGGCAACTGGCTCCAGTATTTTTGCCTGAAAAATTCCATGGACAGGGGGGCTTGAAGGGCTAAGTCCATGGAGTTGCAAAGAGTCAGACATAACTTAGCACACATACACGGGATTCTTGCCAAGTTGTAAAATTTCATATCCTGAGAGAGTGCCCCGAATTTTAATAAATTCTACCTTAGATTTGTGTTCTGGCCCTCTTAATCAAACACCTTCAAGATCATACTCTCTTGGCGCCTGCTGGTACATGCTGGTTAACCCTTATAGCTTCTTTGTCATTTAGTCATTTTTATCTCATATAAGACTTAATATGTGACATGCCGAATTTTGCTTCGATCAAATCCTAACTACTACAATGGAATCTAGGAAAAGAGGTAGAACAGTTCCTAAGGCAACTCATTTACCTCCTGAGGGAGAGATACCTCATGCATTGTCTTCCTACAAGGAGTAATTATACTCTTTATATAAATAATGAAAGTGAAAGTGAAGTCGCTCAGTCATGTCCAACTCCTTGCGACACCCTCCGTCCATGGGATTTTCTAGGCAAGAGTACTGGAGTGTGTTGCCATGTCCTTCTCCAGAGGATCTTCCTAACCCATGGATAGAACCTAGGTCTCCTGCATTATAGGCAGATGTTTTACCAACTGAGCCACCAGGGAAGCCACCACATAAATAATGAGGTATAAAATGTAAGCAAATTTTATATACTTCCTACTGAAATAACTTCTGTATTAGTAGTAACAAAAATTTGGCACTCTGATTGAATCTAGATAAACATATCTTACAAACTGCCAATAATTTTACCATAATTATTCCATTTTTGGTGAAGCCAAATAACTGGACTTTCACTTTATTATTTTAATATGAATCTATACAATATTATTTTAATGTTCTTATCTAGGTAACATTTTTGTTTAGCTTGCTTATTTTAACATTAAAATCCATAAGTGTTACCTAATAATCATAAATGAATTCCCAGTAGGATAAATATCACAATGCTGAAGAGTTCTGTGTAACAACACAGATGTAATACTTTGGCAGTGGCCCACAGTTTAAAATCTATTAGTCTACTTAAAATTAACCATTTATAGTGAATAATCCTGTAACATAAATAAGCTAATACCTGTCAAAGTGAGAGTCATTAATAAATATTTACACAAATGCATTTTGTTCTACATAGTAAATTTCATTTTCAGTTCCATTCACCAAAATATACATCTCAAAGATTTCAAAAATTCACCCTATAGACACTCAGCCTAAATTACCTGATTACACTCATGGAAATATATAAAGCAAAAGTAAATAATTTTAAAAGATAAAAATTATGAAGTTAAATATTATAGGAAATACTCTTTCCACCCCATCCCCCATGAATCGATTCAGTTTTCAAACTGAATGTTATTTATTCACTAGAGTGATGTCTGGATGCTTGGCTATTGCCTACAGATATTTGGTCTGAAGTTAGAATTCCAGGTAAAGTCCATTTTGTCCATGTTTGGGATACTGAATTATAGTCTCCTTGCTAGTTTCCTTGCCTCAGAGGGAGTAAAGTGATTTAGCCTAGTTCAATTTCAGCAAGTTGATAACTTTGCCCTTGGACATCAGTTATCTTGAATCACAGCTGGCTGTGTTAGGTGTTATGTCATTCCACATTTCACTCTGTTTGTGAAAAACCTGGACTTGGTTTAATGCTTTCTGACCTTCTGTGCAAGCTGGGTGGTTTGCACAATATTAGATAGAAATAGTGAGCATTTAGCAGAATCGAAGTCTAATATAGAGTGAAGTATTGGTGCATGTGATCCCTGACTGCTACTCCTGAAGTTAGTTACTCAAGAAATAAGTATCAACCAAATGAGTAATGTATGGTGAGAAAAATCCAGAGATATTGAAAGGATAATAACATTTTCTTTATGTTATTTGTTTCTTATAATATCACACAATTTCATGATTAATCTGAATATAGAACACTGAAAACTGAAACCTGGGGGTTTGTGTTAAAAAAACAACAACACAACTTTATTTAGACAGAATTTGATGTGAGCATTCAAACAGAAGTAAAATCTGAAATCTTGGACAGCTTACTGTACATTTAGAGACATATTTCTATGAAATTCACTTTGTACTCCATAAAAAACACTTTTAAATACAGTGATAGACTTTGCTTTTGTTCAGTTCAGTAAGTTCATTTCAGTCACTCAGTCGTGTCCGACTCTGCAACCCCAAGGACTGCAGCACACCAGGCCTGCCTGTCCATCACCAAATACTGGAGTTCACTCAAACTCATGTCCATGGAGTCGGTGATGCCATCCAACCATCTCATCCTCTGTCATCCCCTTCTCTTCCTTCCCTCAGTCTTTCCCAGCATAAGGTTCTTTTCAGATGAGTCAGCTCTTCACATAAGGTGGCCAAAGTATTGTAGTTTCAGCTTCAGCATCAGTCTTTCCAGTGAATATTCAGGACTGATTTCCTTTCAGATGGACTGGTTGGATCTCCTTGCAGTCCAAGGCACTCTCAAGAGTCTTCTCCAGCACCACAGCTCAAAAGCATCAATATTTTGGTGCTACGCTTTCTTAATAGCCCAACTCTCACATCCATACATGACTAATGGAAAAGCCATAGCTTGACTAGATGGACCTTTGTTGGCAAAGTAATGTCTCTGCTTTATAATATGTTGTTTAGGTTGGCCATAACTTTTCTTCTAAAGAATAAGTGTCTTTTAATTTCATGGCTGCAGTCATCATCTGCAGTGATTTTGGAGCCCAAATAAATAAAGTCTGTCACTGTTTCCGATGCTTCCCCATCTACTTGCCATGAAGAGATGGGACCAGATGCCATGATCTTAGTTTTCTGAATGTTGAGCTTTAAGCCAACTTTTTCACTCTCCACTTTCACTTTCATCAAGAGGCTCTTTGGTTCTTCTTCACTTTCTGCCATAAGGGTGGTGTCATCTGCATATCTGAGGTTATTGATATTTCTCCCAGCAATCTTGATTCCAGCTTGTGCTTCCTCCAGCCCAACATTTCTCATAATGTACTCTGCATATAAGTTAAATAAGCAGAGTGACAATATGCAGCCTTGACATACCCCTTTTCCTATTTGGAACCAGTCTGTTGTTCCATATCCAGTTCTAACTGTTGTTTCCTGACCTGTATACAGGTTCCTCAAGAGGCAGGTCAGGTGGTCTGGTATTCCCATCTCAATATGAATTTTCCACAGTTTATTGTGATCCACATAGTCAAGGCTTTGGCATAGTCAATAAAGCAGAAATATATGTTTTTCTGGAACTCTCTTGCTTTTTCCATGATCCAGCGGATGTTGCCAATTTGATCTCTGGTTCCTCTGCCTTTTCGGAAACCAGCTTGAACATCTGGAAGTTCACAGTTCACGTACTGTTGAAGCCTGGCTTGGAAAACTTTGTACATTACTTTACTAGTGAGATGAGTGCAATTGTGTGGTAGTTTGAGCATTCTTTGACATTGCCTTTCTTTGGGATTAGAATGAAAACACCTTTTCCAGTCCTGTGGCCACTGCTGAGTTTTCCAAATTTACTGGCATATTGAATGTAGCTCTTTTACAACATCATCTTTTAGGATTTGAAATAGCTCAACTGGAATTCCATCACCTCCACTAGCTTTGTTCGTAGTGATGCTATCTAAGGCCCACTTGACTTCACATTCTAGGATGTCTGGCTGTAGGTGAGTGATCACACCATTGTGATTATCTGGGTCATGAAGATTATTTTTGTATATTTCTTCTGTATTTCTTGCCACCCTGTATTAATATCTTCTGCTTCTGTTAAATCCTTTCCATTTCTGTCCTTAATTGTGCCCATCTTTGAATGAAATGTTCCCTTGGTATCACTAATTTTCTTGAAGAGATCTCTAGTCTTTCTCATTCTATTGTTTTCCTCTATTTCTTTGCATTGATCACTGAGGAAGGCTTTCTTATCTCTTCTTGCTATTCTTTGGAACTATGCAGTCAAATGAGGATATCTTTCCTTTTCTCCTATGCTTTTTACTTCTCTTCTTTTCACAGCTATGTGTAAGCCCTCTCAGACAGCCATTTTGCTTTTTTGCATTTCTTTTTCTTGGGGATGATCTTTATCCCTGTCTCCTGTACAATGAATGTCACCAACCTCTGTCCATAGTTCATTAGGCACTCTGTCTATCAGATCCAGTCCCTTGAATCAATTTCTCATTTCCACTGTATATCGTAAGGGATTTGATTTAGGTCATACCTGAATGGCCTAGTGGTTTTCCCTACTTTCTTCAATTTCAGTCTGGTTTTGTCAATAAGGAATTCATGATCTGAGCCACAGTCAGCTCCCAGTCTTGTTTTTGTTCAGAACTACATTATTTTGTTGTTGATTAGTTACTAAGTTATGTCTGACTCTTTTCAACCTCATGGATGGTAGCCACAGGCTTCTCTGTGCATAGGATTCCCTAGGTAAGGATACTGAGAGGGTTGTCATTTCCTTTTCCAGGAAATCTTCCTGATCCAGGGATCAAACCCACATCTCCTGTATTTGCAAATGGATTCTTTACCACTGAGCCCCCAGTGAATGAAAGTTGCTCAGTCGTGCCTGACTTTTTGCAACTGCATGAACTATATAGTCCATGGAATGCTTCAGGCCAGAATATTGGAGTGGGTAGCCTAATCCTTCTCCAGGGGATCTTCTTGACCCAGGAATCGAACCAGGGTCTCCTGCATTGCCGGTGGATTCCTTACCAGCCGAGCTACCAAAGAAACCCTGAAAGACCATAAAAGAGAAAGGCAGACATTAAACCATATTTCTATGGATATATGCCCTAAAGACCATCAACAAAATTTCAGTGAAAAAGTTTATCATATGTGTTAAGAGGAAATGTAAACACATTCAAATATCTATGTAACTATCTTTAATATTATAAGTTAGTATTTCTTAGATTTGCAATTCTCATCATTTTTTGCTCTGAAGATCAGGAAATCTCATTTGGGTGTCCCGAAGGTTAATTTTGCTTCATGAGTAGCAACCTCATTTCTGTTCAGTTCATTCTCTCAGTCGTGGCTGACTTTGCGACCCCATGAATTGCAGCACGCCAGGCCTCCCTGTCCTTCATCAACTCCCGGAGTTCACTCAGATTCACGTCCATTGAGTCGGTGATGACATCTGGCCATCTCATCCTCTGTCATCACCTTCTCCTCCTGCCCCCAATCCCTCCTAGCATCAGAGTCTTTTCCAATGAGTCAACTCTTCACATGAGGTGGCCAAAGTACTGGAGTTTCAGCTTTAGGATCATTCCTTTCAAAGAACACCCAGGACTGATCTCCTTTAGAATGGACTGGTTGGATCTCCTTGCAGTCCAAGGGACTCTCAAGAGTCTTCTCCAACACCACAGTTCAAAAGCATCAATTCTTCGGGTAGGAATCTATGTCCCCCTAAACAACTAATTTCCTGTTTTGCTACAATTAATTAGTCTCAGCCAGATAATATATTGCTCTGACCATTTTTTAGTAGCCTATTTTCAACTTTTCCCTAGGACAGTAGTTTTTCCCTTTTTCGCTGATGTCAAAATCATATATGTAACTAGATAGCATATTATATATATATATGCATATATATATATTTCCTATACTTTTATTTTAATATTTTTGAATTTTATTATTTTCCTGCTCACTCTTTTATTCAGCATCCTTCATGTGCTGTGCTGTGCTTAGTCACTCAGTCATGCCCAACTCTTTGCAAATCCATGGACTGCAGCCCACCAGGCTCCTCTGTCCATGGAGATTCTCTAGGCAAGAATACTGGAGTGGGTTGCCATGCCCTCCTCCAGGGGGTCTTCTCAACTCAGGGGTTGAACCCAGGTCTCCCAAATTGCAGGCAGATCCTTTACTGACTGAGCAACCAGGGCAGCCCAAGAACACTGAAGTGGGTAGTCTCTCCCTTCTCCTGGGGAATCTTCCTGATCCAGGAAATGAACTGGGGTCTCCTGCATTTCAGGTAGATTCTCTGCCAAATGAGGTACCAGGGAAGCCCACCATCCTTCATTTCAGGTTAAATAGCACATCTGCAACATGTCCAAGGTAAGAGAAACCGAAGTAAGATGGTAGATGTTGTGAGAGGGCATCAGAGGGCAGACACAATGAAACCATAATCACAGAAAACTAGCCAATCTGATCACACAGACCACAGCCTTGTCTAACTCAATGAAACTAAGCGATGCCGTGTGGGATCACCCAAGACGGATGGGTCATGGTGGAGAGGTCTGACAGAATGTGGTCCATTGGAGAAGGGAATGGCAAACCACTTCAGTATCTTGCCTTGAGAACCCCATGAACAGTATGAAAAGCAAAATGATAGGATACTAAAAGAGAAACTCCCCAGGTCGGTAAGTGCTCAATATGCTACTGGAGATCAGTGGAGAAATAACTCCAGAAAGAATGAAGGGATGGAGCCAAAACAAAAACAATACCCATTCCCACCAACAGTGTAGGAGGGTTCCCTTTTCTCCACACCCTCTCCAGCATTTATTGCTTGCAGATTTTTGGATCACAGCCATTCTGACTGGTGTGAAGTGGTACCTCATTGTGGTTTTGATTTGCATTTCTCTAATAATGAGTGATGTTGAGCATCTTTTCATGTGTTTGTTAGCCATCCGTATGTCTTCTTTGGAGAAATGTCTATTTAGTTCTTTGGCCCATTTTTTGATTGGGTCGTTTATTTTTCTGGAATTGAGCTGCAGAAGTTGTTTGTATATTTTTGAGATTAGTTGTTTGTCAGTTGCTTCATTTGCTATTATTTTCTCCCATTCAGAAGGCTGTCTTTTCACCTTGCTTATAGTTTCCTTTGTTGTGCAGAAGCTTTTAATTTTAATTAGATCCCATTTGTTTATTTTTGCTTTTATTTCCAGAATTCTGGGAGGTGGATCATAGAGGATCCTGCTGTGATTTATGTCTGAGAGTGTTTTGCCTATGTTCTCCTCTAGGAGTTTTATAGTTTCTGATCTTACATTTAGATCTTTAATCCATTTTGCAAACTAGTACAGCCACTATGGAGAACAGTGTGGAGATTCCTTAAAAAATTGCAAATAGAACTACCTTATGACCCAGCAATCCCACTGCTGGGCATACACACCGAGGAAACCAGAATTGAAAGAGACACATGTACCCCAATGTTCATCGCAGCACTGTTTATAATAGCTAGGACATGGAAACAACCTAGATGTCCATCAGCAGATGAATGGATAAGAAAGCTGTGGTACATATACACAATGGAGTATTACTCAGCTGTTAAAAAGAATACATTTGAATCAGTTCTGATGAGATGGATGAAACTGGAGCCGATTATACAGAGTGAAGTAAGCCAGAAAGAAAAACACCAATACAGTATACTAACACATATATATGGAATTTAGGAAGATGGCAATGACGACCCTGTATGCAAGACAGGGAAAGAGACACAGATGTGTATAATGGACTTTTGGACTCAGAGGGAGGGAGAGGGTGGGATGATTTGGGAGAATGACATTCTAACATGTATACTATCATGTAAGAATTGAATCGCCAGTCTATGTCTGATGCAGGATACAGCATGCTTGGAGCTGGTGCATGGGGATGACCCAGAGAGATGTTATGGGGAGGGAGGTGGGAGGGGGGTTCATGTTTGGGAACGCATGTAAGAATTAAAGATTTTTAAATTTAAAAAATAAAAAAATAAATAAAATTAAAAAAAACAACAACAACAACAAAAAAAAAAACAATACCCAGTTGTGGATGTGACTAGTGATAGAAGCAAGGTCTGATGTTATAAAGAGCAATATTGTGTAGGAACCTGGAATGTTAGGTCCATGAATCTGCAACATAGTATGGACTAAATAAATGCCCAATTCTCAGCAGTAGGGTAAACAGTACCATTTTTTTTTTTCTTTTCTGATCCTGAGCCACTATGGTTATGAAGCACTGCCTTGGAGCTTTTATTCTGTACAAGTTACTCTAGAAAGACACTCTTGTAACTGAACAAATGCAATGAGAGTGCCCACTATAGAAATAGCCTTGTCATTATTCCTTTGTTTAAACAAGACTGATGGGTTACCTTCCAAGTAGAGATAAAGAGGCTAGTTAGAGAAAGATTTGTGTGGAAAGAAGAGAAGGGAGAGGAGAGGAAAAAATACACACAAATAAAAAGTATAAAGAGTACAGTTCTTCATTTCCATAAAATACAAATAAAAAGCTGGAAATAGAATAATTCCAAGAGTTTACACAGGCTGAAAAGAGTTTGCTTTCTTATCAGAGGGAAATGGCTTCATGATATATTGAGCACTAAGGAAAAGTTCTCAGGAGGATGATGCCTTAGATTTTTCATCAGAAACCAGGCACACCAGAAACAATAAAACTAACAATTGTGAGTACTAAAAAAATAAAATAAAAATCAATTCTACACTTATTGAAAGTATCTTTCAAAAGTAGAATAAGGACATATTCAGATTCTAAAAGAGTTGAGAAAATTTCTTACCATCAGTATTCTCTTTAACAATTTTAAAGAATTTTTTTACACAAAGAAAATGATAGCAGATTGAAAATTGAATAGGTATGATTTAATGATTGGGTACAGTTCTTGTGAGGGCTAATATAGTTCTGATTCACTGATATTCCTGGTGTGTACACTCGACTCTATTTTCCGCTTGGTAAACCCCAGGCTGAATGTCCATGGCTCAGTGCCCTGGGGGCTTTAAAAAATGCTGCTCAGCTTTTCAGTCTCTCAGCTCTCCCTTCCAGAAAGATATTTCTATAGGTAAGGTAACCACAAAGCTGTAGTCACTCCTCTTGGTTTCTCTTTTTCTACATCATGGCTCAGTAATTTTTCACTATCTTGTTAACTCTATGATAGCTTCAAACAGATTTTAAAATATATATTTTCAGGTATAGCACAGATTTTTAAGGCAGGGGGTATATGGAAGCCCTCTGTACTTTCTAGACAATTTTGCTGTGAACTTAAAACTGTTCTAAAAAATGTTATTAAAAATATTTTCCAGATTTTTAGTTTTACTCATTAAGAGGGTAGTCCAAATACCTTACTGTCCATGATTGCAAATTTATTCTTTTTTAATTTAGAATAACTGTCCCAATGACACTAAAGCTCATGATAGAAAAACAGCAGCATTCTGTTGCAATTCATTTTTTTCCTCTTGGGCTCAACCTCTGTATTATTTCCCAGTTTCTTACCTTCTAGTGCACAATTGATAAAATTTTATAATTTTGATTATGAAAATATTCTTCAGTGGAGAGTAAAGTGCAGTTACATGTTCTTTGATTTGTTTGTTGTTTTCTAGGGTTAGTAATTGTCATCAAACTCCTCACTCAGTCCTTGAGCTCTTTCTCCTGAAATACTTTTTCCTCTGATCTGGCCTAGTATCCTGGAAATTGTTTTGGTCACTCTTCTTATTTGATCCTTTGAATCCTGGATCACATGGCTTGTTCTTCTTGATTTTATTCCTTATTTAGAACAAAGCACAGTCTCTGGTTTCTTAAGAGAAAAATGGTACATATCACAAAGGTTGTTGTTTTCTTTTTTTAAGATGTAAATTACCTGAAAATGCCATTAAAAAGAAAAATAAGCAAACAAACAAATTTGTACTAATTGAGATATCAATTTGGAAAGGTTGGAACTAGTTTCCCTCCAAACTTTTGAAGTCCATTTATTTAATCTCTCATATACCTTTCTTGCTGAGAATACTATTATAATTCTTATTCACTGACTTTTTTTTTCTTTCCTTCTTTTTATTAAAATTTCCCCATTGCTGTGAAATTTAATAATCATACTATTTTATTTTTATATGTGCATATGTTAATTCATTTGTCATATAGTCAGTAATTTAATGTGGATGCTTATGTTCAGAGTTCTAGGAAATTTTCTAATTTGATTTATTTCCTTCTAGTCTCTTTACTCTCAGTTCCTAGAATTATTATTAGTAGCATATAGGATAGGTGTTTTTTAAAAAATTAATCCCTTTCTCTTTATCTTTCATATTCTTTAAGTTTCTTATAATTTGGGCCTCCCTCAGCATCTTTTGTCTCTGTCATGGATTTAATATATGAGAGATCATTATTTTCCCTTTTTCTTCATTGTCAATCTCTTTCAAATTTCATGATCAGTATCAACTTACTTCTCTGATTATGCAATTTATACATTTTAAATTTTTCCTTATTGTTTTTCCTCCCTGTATGATTTCTTTCTCTCTCTCTCTCCCTCCCCACTCTCCCACTTCTTATTTTTCATATTACAATATTTCCTAGAATGCCTGGTGATTATTGCTAGTTCAATCATCTTTAAATAAGATGCTAAATAATTGATGGTAAGCTCTGTGTGCATTGGTGGAACTTGTGAAGTGGTGGGTTTTTCCATGGAGTGTGCTGCTGGGAATCCAGTTATTTTTTGGAATGTAGACAAATTTCAGAATATAAAGATAGTGTTGTTCAGATCCTCCAGAGATTAAAACATCGATTTATTCTGTGATAAAATGTGTGTGTGTGTGTGTGTGTCTCTGTGTGTGTCTCTGTGTGCATGTACATGTTAGAGGAGAGTCCAGCAGGGAGGGAGAGGTTGAGGTGGGACTTTGAAAACTATTTAAGTGTTCTTGGAGATTTGTAGCAGAAGGGGACTGCCTAGACACCAGACATTTAGTAAGTTGACTTTTAATTAACATCTTGATTTTTTCTAAAACATACTTTCCTGTCCTTTGTTATTCATGATATTCTTGGGTCTGGCTGATTTATAGTTTAGTAAATTCCTCCACCTCTTGTTTCAAATATGAGGAATTGATGGTGACAAGGAAGAAAGATAGTTGTCTCACAGCATGTGATGTGGGAATAAATCAGGGACCTAATCTCCCTTATATTTTTCAACTGATTTTTATGACTCCCCCATTCCTTACTTTCAGCGATAATTGTTACCCTTAATTCCTGAGCCTTAGCATGTTACCTGTTTAAGGACTTGTTTTTTGTTTTGTTTTGTTTTTTTCTTTTGCAATCACTTGCTATTAAACTTCCTCAGCTTCTGCTGCTAATCTAGATAGTTTGAATCTTCAAAAAGCTTGTTGATATCATCAGTAATACTTTCTTCTGCTTGCTTGCATTGGATGTTGCATTAACACTAGTTTATTGTTCCAGTCTGATGTATTGATAATACAAGAGGGAAGGATAAAAATGCTTCTAATCCATTATATTTCATCAGAAGTCATATGAAATAAAGTTTAACCGTTATCTAAACCTGAATAACTAGATTTTTTTTTTCTCTTTGCTTTTATCCAGGGAGCTTAACTTAATACTTAGGTATTCACTGAGTGCTAACTACTTGTAAACATATTGAGAAACCATTGTAGAGGTTTGTTTTTTTAGGTGGTGTTCCATTATTAACAAGAGAATCTGTTAAAAATCATATTTAAGTAGTTTATCAGCAGACCAATTTAGTTAAGAGAAACAAAGCTAATTCATCTGTTGAAGAGCCAAACTTAAATGGTTATCTGAACTATAATCTATACTAAAAAAGTAAGTTCTTGTCAGAACTTGTGATAAGTTCTTATCAGAAGATGTGATACACATACAATGGATTATTAGTCATGAAAAAGAAGGGAATCCTGCCATTTGTGACAAAAAGGAAGAATCCTGAGCGCATTATACCAAATGAAGTGTCAGAGAAAGACAAACACTGTATGATCTCATTAATAAATGGAATCTAAAAAAGTTTCACTCATACAGAGTAGAGTGGTAGTTATTAGAGGTTGTGGGTGAAGGATTTGGTAAATGTTGGTCAAAGGTATAAGCTTCCAGTTAGGAGATGAATTAAGTTCTGGGGATCAATGTAAAGGATGGTAACGATACTTCATAATATTGCATTATACACTTGAAAGTTGCTAAGAAAATAGATCTTAAATGTTTTCACTACAAAAAATGGTGTTATGTAAAGTAATAGAGGGGCTAGCTAGTGCTATGGTGACAACCATTTTGCAATATCAAATGTGGAAAATTAACATGTTTTATATCTTAAATTTATACAATGTTATATGTCAATTATATCTCCATAAAGCAGGGGAAGATAAGTTTAGTGGAATATGATTATGTGAGTATAAATATTAAAAGGGAGAAAATAGGTTTGTTTAATAAATTATTTAAATGCAAATGGTAAAAATAGATTATACAATAAAGGTTTTATAGAACAAATTCTGAAATGCTTTCCCTAGAAATAATATTCTAGTAGTTCCAAATTTTTCATTGTAGATAAGACTGAGTTGAGTGAAGTATATTCTAAATCCATGATGATATCTATTTTGGAGTTCTGTTAGGACTTTATGTTATGTTTAAATTTTTGTATTATGTAGGGAAAATATTTTCATTTGATAAAACTATGAACTGATAAAATTTTAAAATGATGGATAGTTTCTTTTTTCCCAACAGAAACCAGAGTTCTCTTCATAATTAAAGTTATATTGAGTAAAAATTCAGTTTCAATAATTTCAATATGCCACTCTTCCTAAAGCAAACTTCATTTATTATATGTCAAAAATCAAAGTAAATCTGTGATATTAGAAGTACAGCACCTTTGTGAATGATTCATTGTTTAGTGTATTAACTTGTGAAAAGGAAAATTAGAGTCATAATTCTTCTTTATCTAACTTGAAACTCATTTTTGTATAAGGAAAAGATAAATTATTCTTTTTAATATTTAATATATATTAAATAAAGTAATGATTAACTGTTGAATAAACCTTGGAGTGCAAAAAATAAAGCAAAGATCTGTACAATTAATTTTTAGTGTTTCTTGCCCTGAAACATATTAAAAGCTCTATTTCACATCAAAGGGACATTCTATAATTTTGTATGTCAATAGAAATTTTGCCCAATATTGATTTACAAATTAGTATTTCGGTGGCATGCTTTTATGGTAATCAAGCTTAGGAGTACTTGCATTAGGAAACTTAGATCTAAACTGATTGTGATGCATTTATTAAAATCTGGCATTTGGATTTTGTATAAGTAATTTTAAAATGATAGTCTGTAATTCATGGAGTGTTGTGTGCTTTTCATTAATCTTCTTCCTTTAGTAGATCCATTCAACCACCAAATAATAGCTGATACTTTCTTATAAGAGCCCAGAAGTTTAATTTTTTCATTCTTTAGATTTCAAATGATTTGTTAAAAGATAAATGCTCTGAGGTATTTTCCCATTTTACAAAGACAGAAGTCTAAAGTCTTTAGAATCATTTGGTAATCTTCTGTGATATAATTCCTACCTAATTTTTCAGTTTCATAACATTTCTTCATAGGATTCTTCAATCCAGTTTTTAGAACATCACTTCTTTGTGACAAAACATTAGATTTTTCCCTTTTATTACAATGCACAGGTGATGTGCCCATGAAATATTTGATGAGTAAATGAGAGATCGAGTGAAAATTGCTTCCACTGTCACTCTTTCTGTAAAATATTTGATAATCTATTATTCTTTATGTACTTTCCACTGTTCTGGTGACATCTTGAATTTATGCCAATATGGTGCTTATAATGTTCTTAAAGATAATTCAGTATGAATTTATCACTAACCACCTCTAAACTGTATACTTGAAATTATATGCTATCTCTTATTTTTAATTGCCTACTTCATGAGTACTCTTAGTCTCATTTATTGCTGAATAGCAAAGTGTGTTAGTCGTTCAGTCACGTTCGACTGTTTGCAACCTGTAGCTCGCTTGGCTCCTCTGTCCATGGAATTCTCTTGGCAAGAATACTGGAGTGGGTCACCCTTCCCTTCTCCAGGGCATCTTCCTGACCCAGGGATTGAACCCAGGCCTCCTGAATTGCAGGCAGATTCTTTACCATCTGAGCCACCAGGAAAACCCACTGAATAACAAACTACTTCAAAATTTAGTGACTTAAACTATTCCAAACTTGATGACTTAAAACAGCAGTCATTTTGTTTTTTCCTGTGAGCAGTCATTCAAGAGGGCTTAATACTGATAGGTTTTCTTTGCTCCTCATTGAGGTTGAGGACTTAATATGGCTTGATATGTCTAATCCTACATCTAGGATGTTTGGAATGTTGAGATTTCTTTGCACTCATAATCCATTATTCGTAAGAACTTCTCTTTCCTTGCATGGTTTTGCAACCCTCCATCCTACAGAGTATTCATTTACATCTAGCCTCCTCAGGATTATAATCTAGGTTTCTTTATATAGTACCTGAGGCTTCTTATGAGAGTGAGAAAGGAAGTTATAAGACTTCTTAAAACCTAGTCTCCAAAGTCATTCTACCTCATCCAACTTAAATCACAGGCCAGCCATATTCAGTGTAGGAGAAATATATTACACCTGCTGACAAGAAGAAAAGTGAATTCCATTGCAAAAGTGAAAAATCATGGCAGAAAAATCTATCTTTGAAAATAATCTTCCCCAGGCACTCTATGCATGATAATTAACTTTCTTATTCTATATTTCTCTTCTGGAAAAGAGAAGTTTGGAATAATTGATTTCTAAGATTAGTTCAGTTCAGTTCAGTCACTCAGTTATGTCTCTTTGTGACCCCATGGACTGCAGAATGCCAGGCCTCCCTGTTTATCACCAACACCCAGAGTTTAGTCAAACTCATGTCCATTGTGTCGGTGATGCCATTCAACCATCTTATCCTCTATTATCTCCTTCTCCTCCTGCCTTCAATCTTTCCCAGCATCAGGGTCTTTTCCAGTGAGTCAGTTCTTCACATCAGGTGGCCAAAGTATTGGAGTTTCAGCTTCAACATCAGTCTTTCCAATGAACATTCAGGACTGATTTCCTTTAGGATGAAATGGTTGGATCTTCTTGCAGTCCAAGGGACTCTCAAGAGTCTTCCCCAACATCACAGTCCAAAAGCATCAATTCTTCGGTGCTCAGCTTTCTTTACAGTCCAACTCTCACATCCATACATAACTAATGGAAAAAACATAGCCTTGATTAGACAGAGCTTTGTTGGCAAAGTAATGTCTCTGCCTTTTAATATGCTGTTTAGGTTGGTCATAACTTTTCTTCCAAAGTGCAAGCATCTTTTAATATCATGGCTGCAGTCACCATCTGCAGTAATTTTGGAGCCCAAGAAAATAAAGTCTGCCACTGTTTCCACTGTTTCTCCATCTATTTCCCATGAAGTGATGGGACCAGATGCCATGATCTTAGTTTTCTGAATATTGAGCTTTTTAAGCCAACTTTTTTACTCTCCTGTCTCATTTTTATCAAGAGGCTCTTTAGTTCTTCTTCATTTTCTGCCATAAGGGTGGTGTCATCTGTGTATCTGAGGTTATTGATATTTCTCCCAGCAATCTTGATTCCAGGTTGCGCTTCATCCAGCCTGCATTTCTCATAACTTTCTATGAGCATTTCTAAGATAACTTTCACTAAAATATTGGAAAAGCTCTTTGGGTCTAATGGATATGTTTAATAAACAAGAAGCATGAGTTTCTACTTGTATATTCAATGGCAACACTGGACTGTTCCCTAAGCAAGCTAATAAGTAACCAAAAAATTATTAAGAGAACACCACTTTTGCTAAATTTTCAATAAAAAATTAAAAATAAATATCCTGAATTTTCAGAAAATTATTATTTTTTATCTCCATAAGTGTTATTCAGGAAGGTTGCCTTCTCTAGTACTAAGTTGTTAACAGTTTTGATATTGGTAATAATCATGCTGTCAGTCTGATCTATACTAGATAAATTAACAGGCAAGATATGTCACCTTAAAATTTAATATTTATATACACATTTTTCAAAATGTGCATAAAGGCATTTTATATAGAGAATTATCTCTTTGTAATTTGCATTTACTTATGAATATAGTATTATAATAAGTGTGAGGTGATATGTTATTTTTTATTAACTGTCTACAAGTGTACTTTCAATAAGCAACATGTACATTTTTATTGATTTCTTTCTAATTTTTCTATGTTTTGCTTGTTCTGATCATATTTATTAGGAAACACTGTGAGAGATATTGTTGAATTTATTGATAATTTTGGGTTTATATTTTCTATATCCTCTTTTATTCTTATAGTAATTCATTTTTACTACATTATAAAAAGTATTTATGTAAAATAAATATGAGATTTTCTTTTCCTTTAGTGCAAGTAACTCTTCTAGAATAGCCCAAGATGGGACAATGCAGAGTAAATACAAATTTTACAGTTGCTAAACTATTCTTGCATGTTTACTTCCTCCTCAGAATGTTCTATTATTCATGTTATAAACAATGGGTTATAAGAGGAGAAAAAATGATTGATTTGTAGTCCCACCTATCTTAATAATGAGTTGTATGGCTGTCTTATTTTATTGAGAAATGCATTGATCCATACACCCCAGTTGATAAATAAGTAGAAAGTTGGACATGATGTAGCAGAAATTACTCCATAAAGAAATGCCAGCTAAACAAGAATTTGTTTCATATGCTTTCTCCTCTTTAACACAGTGTGTTAGGCTATATTTCAAATAATTATTTTTTACATTTTGTACAGGTGACTTGGTGGTTTTAAATTTCATATAACCCTGCTTCTGGTGACTTTTACATCTTTTTTTATATGTGCTCTCTTTAGGAAGCAAATTTCAGGAAAGTCAAACAGCTATTGAGTTACTCAACAGAATTTAAAGCCCAAGATCTTTAAAGCAAAAGATTGATATAAATCTCAGATAACGGAACTATTTACTAGCAGATTAAAGATCTGGAAGAGACTGTGAGTTTGTTCCATTAATCTGAAGAAATCTTTACCTGCAAACTATCCTGTCCTATTGCTATGTCAGTATCAATTCAGAAAGAACACACTACTTGAAAATCTAGCTAGAAATAAATTTCAGAATTATAGTTTTCCTCTATTCTTTTCCTCTATTCACCTATTTCCTTCTTTATTTTATCTACTATCTTTATTTGCTTAATTTTTTCTTATGGTGTTTTATTTTTGTAAATCAATGATATTTCTACTTCTAAATGAAGAATGCAATCCTATAATCTCCTTTGCACTTTATTATTAACATGATAAACTTAGAAATGTTTTTAGGCCACTGTGAAATTCTAAAGGAAAATATTTACTATGTGCACATCTGTCAGAAGTTGGTAAGATAAGAAAAATAAATCAATTCTTAATAAAAACTGGTATGCAGATTATCCTATAATAAGGTATGCTTTGGACTGAAAAGGGCAAATCTTTTGAGATTATAATGACTATACCTTGTAAAGCTGAAGTTTAATTTCTGTTGCTACACAGCATAACTTGACATAAATATTTTTCTTCTTTAATATACTTCATATTTTAGAATAGTTTTAGGTTCAGAGAATACTAAGAAGAAGGTGCACAGATTTTCCATATACACCCTGGCCCCAAATATGTATAGCCTCCTCCACAGTTAGCATTCCCCCTACCTACAATGAGGAGAAAGCAATGGCACCCCACTCCAGTACTCTTGCCTGGAAAATCCCATGGACGGAAGAGCCTGGTAGGCTGCAATCCATGGGGTCGCTAAGAGTCGGACAAGACTAAGCGACTTCACTTTCACTTTTCACTTTCATGCATTGGAGAAGGAAATGGCAACGTGCTCTTGTGTTCTTGCCTGGAGAACCCCAGGGGCGGGGGACCCTAGTGGGCTGCCATCTATGGGGTCGCACAGAGTTAGACATGACTGAAGCAACTTAGCAGTAGCAACAGTAGCTACCTACAATGGGTACTTTTTTTTTTTTTTTTTTTTTTTTTTTTCACAATTCAAGAGCCTATATTGACATCATTGTAACACAAAGTCCGCAGTTTTCATTAGGGTTCACTCTAGTGTTGTACATTCTATAGCTTTGGATGGATTTATAACAGATGCATCCATGGTTATAGTATTAATAATTTCACTTCCCTAAATCCTTTGTGCTCTAACTATTCCTCTGTATTCCTAGCCTCTGGCAAACACTGATCGTTTTACTGTTTCCATGGTTTTGATTTTTCCAGAATGTCAATATGTTTGTTATCATACAGTAGATAACCTTTTTAAATATAGCTGCTTTCATTTAGTAATATGCATTTAAAATTCCTCCATGTCTTTTCATGGCTTTATCTGTTTCTTTTTAGTACTGTACAGCATTCCATTATTTGGATATAGAACCATGTATTTATCTATTCACTGACAGAAAGACTTACTACTGCTGCTACTGCTAAGTCGCTTCAGTCGTGTTCGACTCTGCGACCCCATAGATGGCAGCCCACCAGGCTCCCCCGTCCCTGGGATTCTCCAGGCAAGAACACTGGAGTGGGCTGCCATTTCCTTCTCCAATGCAGGAAAGTGAAAAGTGAAAGTGAAGTCGCTCAGTCCTGTGTGACTCTTCGCGACCCCATGGACTGCAGCCTACCAGACTCCCCTGCCCATGGGGTTCTCCAGACAAGAGTACTGGAGTGGGTTTGCTTCCAAATATGGGAAATTGTGACGAAAGCTACTATAAAAAACTTGCATGTAAGTTTTTGTGTGTTTATAAGTAAAGTTGGCTTATAGCTCAATATTCAGAAAACTAAGATCATGGCATCTGCTCCCATCAGTTCATGGGAAATAGATGGGCAAACAGTGGAAACAGTGTCAGACTTTATTTTTGGGGGCTCCAAAATCACTGCAGATGGTGATTGCAGCCATGAAATTAAAAGACGCTTACTCATTGGAAGGAAAATTATGACCAACCTAGATAGCATATTCAAAAGCAGAGACATTACTTTGCTAACAAAGGTCCATCTAGTCAAGGCTATGGTTTTTCCCGTGATCATGTATGGATGTGAGAGTTGGACTGTGAAGAAAGCTGAGTGCCGAAGAATTGATGCTTTTGAACCGTGGTATTGGAAAAAAACTCTTGAGAGTCCCATGGACTGCAGGGAGATCCAACCAGTCCATTCTAAAGGAGATCAGTCCTGGGTGTTCTTTGGAAGGAATGATGCTAAAGCTGAAACTCCAGTACTTTGGCCACCTCATGTGAAGAGTTGACTCATTGGAAAAGACTCTGATGCTAGGCGGGATTGGGGGCAGGAGGAAAAGGGGACGACAGAGGATGAGATGGCTGGATGGCATCACTGACTCGATGGACATGAGTTTGAGTGAACTCTGGGAGTTGGTGATGGACAGGGAGGTCTGTGTGCTGCAATTCATGGGGTCACAAAATGTCAGACATGATTGAGCGACTGAACTGAACTGAACTGAGCTGAACTGAACTGAACTGAAGTATTAAATTACTATGGATAATTACCATTGAGCACAATTTCTGGATCATAAGGTAGGAGAATGTTTAGTTTTATGAGAAACTGACAAAATTCATAATTTCCAAATATTTCTGTTTAGTCTCTGGGTTGTCTTCTCATTCTCTAGACATTTTTTTGCAGATCAAACATGTTTAATTTTAATGAAGTACAGCTTCTCAATGATTTCTTTCAAGAATTATGCCTTCAATGTTTTATGTAAAAAGTCATTATCAAATCTAAGATCATCTATGTTTTCTACCATGTTATTTTCAAGGAATTCACAGTTTTCAATTTACATTTATATCTGTCATTCATTTTGAGTTAATTTTTGTGAATAGTATGAGGTCTCTGTATACTTTCCTTTTTAAATTTTTATTCTGAGAATATCCAGTTTTTTTATAATCAGTTATGAGAAAAATCATCTTTTTTCAATATTACTAGCTTTGCTTCTTTGTTAGAAGAAGTTTACTTGTTTAGTGTAATTGTACGGGCCTATTTATAAGTTTCCTACTCTGCTCTATTGATCAATTTTTCTACTCTGTTACCAGACAACACTGTCCTGAGCACTATATCTTTGTAGTAAGTCTTGAAATTAGGTAGCATCAGTTCTCCAACAATGAGTTTGTTGAGATACATGTATAAGCCAGTACTATATATAAAGGTTTGGCCAAAAAGTTTGGGCTTTTCCATATGATAATACAAAAAACTCAAATGAATATTTTGGCTGATCTGATATATATGTGCATATATTTATACACACACACACACACACACACACACACACACACACATACACACACACACAGGCTTTCCTGTTGGCTCAGTGGTAAAGAATCTGCCTGCCAAGGGAGGAAATGTGAGTTCGATCCTTGAGCTGGGAAGATCCCCTGGAGAAGGAAATAGCAACCCACTCCAGTAATCTGGCCTGGGAAATCTGATGGAGAGAGGGTCCTGGTAGGCTATAGTCCATAGGTTCCCAAGAAAACATTCATGACTTAGCAACTAAATAATAACAATAATGTGTCTGTGTGTGTGTCTGTATACTTGCTTGCTGAAATTTTGGTTTGAATTATGTTGAATCTACTATAAATCAAATGCAAAGAAAGAACAACTTGACAATATTGAATATTTCTATCATAAACATGATAGGGCTTCCCGGTGGCTCAGCTGGTAAAGAATCTGCCTGCAATGTGGAAGAGCTGCGTTTGATTCCTGGGTTGGGAAGATCTCCTGGAGAAGGGATCGGTTTCTCACTCCAGTATTCTGGCCTGGATAATTTCCAAGGACTGTATAATCCATGGGGTTACAAAGAGTTAACACGACTGAGTGACTTTCACTTTCGTATCATAAACATGGGATATCTCTCTATTTAGTTAGTTCTTCTTTGATTCATTTTGTCAGATTTTGAGGTAAATTAAAAAAAAAGATTTCCCACTGCACTTAAGGATTTAGGAAAACTGACCTTTATGAACTGACTATAAGAAATAATTGTTATTTCTAATCTGTTTTCCCCTTAGTATTTGAAAGAAATTAATTAGAAAAACCAGAATACATTGAGTCAGTAGTGTTCAGAGAGAGATGAATAAAAGTAATTTTTGCATTTCTAAAATCTCTTAGAGCTATCTAAAGATAGAAGACTCAATCCTGACTCATATCTCCCAAGTTATCTTCTAATACTGGGGAAAATGAAGGGAGATTTGGCTAAATGGATGAATTTCAAAGTAATTGAAGTCCAAACATCACAAGTTTTGCCCTGAACGAACTGTAGTTTACCAAAACCAGTTTATATATTAGACAATTTATTGTTAAGTTTATCATATAAGTTCTAGGAAAAGCTGCAGAAAATAAATATATTTGAGTGTTTATAATATTGAAGATAAAGAAAATACACTATTAAAACATTTTCAAACAAGTAATTAATTTCATAAAATTCTATTTTTTTAATTTTATGATTAAATATAGCAGATAATGAATGGCAGTATATTTTAAGTGCATGATGAATGGTATCATTTTAAGAATAACACAATTTCATAATTATGTAGACTGAGAGAAGCTATTAATTCAGTTTACAAATGAGTTATCTGCAATTCTATTATTTGATTAAAAATTTTAGAAGAATTCAAACAGAATGTGAATATGATTTTCCCCTTTACTCATACATTAATATGTTAAAATTTTATGTATATTTGAGGTAATATGTTCAAGGTTATTTCCCTTTATACCTTTTCCAGAAAATGTGTATGCAAAACTGCTGATATATGAAAGTAATGATTAATGTTTCTCCCTGCAAAATGGCATTTCTATTTATATAGCCTGAGCAGCACAAATATACAAATGCTGTAAGAGTTCTCTGCGGCTTCTGTAGAACTCATTGTTGTTATTCAGTCATGTCCAACTCTTTGTGACTCCACAGACTGCAGCACTCCAGGCCTCTATGTCCCTCACCATCTTCAGAAGTTTGCCCAAGTTCATGTCCATTATGTCAGTGATGCCATCCAGCCTTCTCAACTTGTGACATCCCTTTTCCTTCTCCTCTCCATATTTCCCAGATTCAGGGACTTTTCCACTGAGTCAGCTATTTGCATCAGATGACCAAAATACTGGAGTTTCAGCTTCAGCAGTAGTCCTTCCAATTAACATCCAGGGTTGATTTCCCTTAAGATTGACAAGTTTTATTTCCTTGCTATTCCAGGGATTCTCAGGAGTCTTCTCTAGCACCACAGTTCAAAGGCATCAATTCTTTGTCACTCTGCCTTCTTTAAGTCCAGCTCTTAAAACTATACCTGACCACTGGGAAGACCAAAGCCTTGACCATGCAGACATTTGTTAGCAGATTAATGTCTCTTATTTTCAACATTGTCCAGGTTTGTCATAGCTTTCCTGCCAGTAAGCAAAAGTCTTCTGATTTCATGGCTGAAGTCAACCATTCACAGTGATTTTAGAGCCCAAGAAGAGGAAATCTGTCTCTGCTCTCACCTTATCCCCCTCTATTCACCATGAAATAATGGGACTGGATGCAATGATCTTATTATTATTTTTTTAATGTTAGTTTTAAGCCAGGTCTGTCGCTCTCCTTCACCCTCATCAAGAGCCTCTTTAGTCCGTCTTCCCTTTCTGGAATTAGAGTGGTATCATCTGTATATCTGTGGTTGTTGATGTTTCTGCCACCTATATTGTTTCCAGCTTGTAACTCATCCAGCCCAGCATTTCTTATGATTTGCTCAGCATATAGATTAAACAAACAGAGTGATAGCAGACAGCACTAGCGTACTCCTTTCTCAATCTTGAGCCAATCATTTGTTTCATACATTGCTTCTTGACCTGCATAATGGTTTCTCAGGAGACAGGTAAGATGGTCTGGTATTCCCATCTCTTTAAGAGCTTTCCACAGTTTATTATGATCCACACAGTCAAGGCTTTGGCATATTTAATGAAACAGAGGTAGATGGTTTTTTGTTTTGTTTTGTTTTGTTTTGCTGTAATTTCCTGGCTTTCTCTATGATCCAGCAAAGGTTGGCAATTTGATCTCTTGTTCCTGATCCTTTTCCAAACCCAGCTTGGACATCTGGATGTTCTTTGTTTGCATAATGCTGAAGTCTAGCTTGCAAGATTTTAAGCATAACCTGATTAGCATGGGAAATGGGTACATTGTCTGATGTACATTAGCACATTCTTTAGCACTACCCTTCTTGAGAACTGGGATGAGGACTGACCTTTTCCAGTCTTGTGGCCACTTCTGGGTCTTCCTGATTTACTGACATATTGAATGCAGCACCTTGATGGCATTATTCTTCAGGATTTTGAATAGTTCTACTGGATTTCTGTCACATCCACTAGCTTTATTAACAGCAGTGCTTCCTAAGGCCCTCTTGATTTCGCTCTCTAGAACGTCTGGCTCTGGGTGAGTGACCACACCATTGTCATAATCTGGTTTATTTGGGTCTTTTTTGTGCAGCTCTTCATGTATTCTTTCCATCTCTTCTTGATCTTTTTAGCCTCTCCTAGATGTCTACCATTTCTGTCCTTTATTGTGCCCTTCTTTGGGCAAATATTGTCTTGATATCTCCAATTTTCCTAAAGAGATTTCTAGTATTTCCTCTTCTGTTTTCTTCTAGTTTTATACATATACTCTTCATTGAATGAGAACTTTTTGTCTCTCTGTGCTGTTCTTTGGAAATCTGCATTTAGTTGGATATACCTTTCTCTTTCTCCCTTGCTTTTCACTTCTCTTTTTTCTTTAGCTGTTTGTACGGCCTCCTCAGATAACCACTTTGCCTTCTTGCTTTTCTTTTTCTTTGGGATTGTTATATTCTCTGCCTCCTGTGCAATGTTATGGACCTCTGTCCATAGATCTTCAGGCACACTGCAAGTACTAGCCCCTTGAATCTGTTACCTTCACTGCATATTCATAGGGGATTTGATTTAAGTCATACCTGGCTGGCATGGTGATTTTCTCCACTTTCTTTAGTTTAAGCCTGAATTTTGCTTTGAGAAGCTGATGATCTGAGTCACAGTCAGCTCCAGGTCTTGTTTTTGCTGACTTTATACAACTTCTCCATCTTTAGCTACTAAGAATGTAATCAATTTGATTTTGGTATTGGCCATTTGGTGATGTCCAGGTATAAAGTTGTCTCTTGTGTTGTTGAAAAAGTGTATTTGCTACGACCAATGCATTCTCTTGACAGAATTCAATTAGCGTTTGCCTTGCTTCATTTTAGTCTCCAAGGTCAAACTTGCCTGTTACTCCAGATATCTCTTGACTTCCTACTTTTGCATTCCAATTCCCAATGATGAACAGAATATCTTTTTCTTTTCTTTCTTTTTTTATTTTTTGGTGTTAGTTCTAGAAGTTCTTCTAAGTCTTCATAAAACTTATCAACTTCAGCTTCTTTGCCATCAGTGGTAAGGGCATAGATTTGGATTACTCTGATGAATGGCTTGCCTTGGAAATGAATGGAGATCATTCTGTAATTTTTGAGGTTACATCCAAATACTGCATTTTGGACTCTTTTGTTAATTATGAGGGCTACTCTACTTCTTCTATAGGATTGTTGCCCACAGTAGTAGATATAATGGTCTTCTGAATTAAATTCACCCATTACTGTTCATTTTAGTTCACTGATCCCTAAGATCTTGATGTTTATTCTTACCATCTCCTGCTTGACAACATCCTATTTATCCTGATTCATAGACCTAACATTCCAGGTTCCTATGCAACTGTCCTTTGCAGCATTGGATTTTACATTCATCACCAGATACATCCACAACGGAGCATTGTTTCTGCTTTGGTCCAGCTGTTTCACACTTTCTGTGGCTATTAGTAGTTCTCCTCAGCTACTGGGCATAATCAAAACAACAGTGGAGAATATCAGATTATTAACCTCTGCTGTACTATGAGCTTTAAAAAAATATGACTTTAAAATTTTCATTGTAACTATATGTTTTTAATTGATTTATAAGTGTATACCATAGTGATTAAAGTTGTATAGATTATATTTCAATTATTATAAAATAATAGCTATATTTCTCCAAGCTGTGCAATATATCCTTGTAGCTTACTTATTTTATGCATGGTACTTTGTGTCCCTTAATCCCATAACCTCATCTTGCCCCTTTCCCTTCTCTCCCTACTGCCCTTCTCTCCCTACTGCTAATCACCGCTTTGTTCTCCTTATCTGTGGGTCTGTATCTCTATTGGTGTATTCATTTGTGTGTTGTATGTTTAAGATTTCACATACAAGTGATAACATACAGTGTTTGTGCTTTTCTGTCTGACATTTCATTAACCATAATACCCTCAAAGTCTGTTCATGTTGCAAATGACAGAATTTCACTTTGTTGCTGTTCAGTCTCTCAGTCTTGCCTGACTCTTTGCGACTCCATGGATTGCAGCTTGTGAGACCTCCCTGTCTGTCACTATCTCCTGGATCTTGCACAAACTCATGTCCATTGAGTTGGTGATGCCATCCAACCAACTCATCCTCTGTTGCCCCCTTCTCCTCCTGTCCTCAATCTTTCCTAACATCAGGGTTTTTTCAGTGATTTGTCCCTTCACATCAGGTGGCCAAAGTACTGGAGCTTCAGCTTCAGCATCAATCCTTCTAGGTTGATTTCCTTTAGGATTGACTGGTTTGATCTCCTTGTGTCCGAGGGACTCAGGAATCTTCTCCAGCACCGCAATTCAAAAGCATCAGTTCTTCAACCCTCAGCGTTCTCTATAGTACAACTCTCACATCTGCACATGACTATTGCAAAGAACATAGCTTTGACTATATGGAGCTTTGTTGGAAAAGTGATGTCTCTGCTTTTTAATATGCTGTCTAGATTTGTCATAGCTTTTCTTCCAAGGAGCAAGCATCTTTTAGTTTCTTGGCTGCAGTCACTGTCTGCAATGATTTTTGGAGCCTAAGACAATAAAGTCTGTCGTTTCAATTTTTCCCCATCTGTTTGCCATGAAGTGATGGGACCAGATGCCATGATCTTAGTTTTTGAATGTGCAGTTTTAAGCCAGTTTTTTCACTTTCCTCTTTCTCCTTCAGCAAGAGGCTTTTTAGTTCCTCTTCTCTTTCTGACATTAGAGTGATTTTTATGTTTAGGTAATATTCCATTATATGTGTGTTTGTGTGTGTATGTGTGTGTATAAACAGTTTCATCAACACTGTACTAGAGTTTCCTTTTTTCCACATCCTTGCCAATATTTATTATCTGTACACTCTTTGAAAATAATCATTTTGACAGGTGTGAGCTGATATCACATCATAGTTTTAAGATATTTTCTCTGTTGATCAGTGATGTTGAGCATTTTTTTCCTGTGTTTGTTCATTAACTATATCTTCTCTGGGGAAAAAAAAAAAAGTGTATTCAGGTCTTCCTATCATTTTTTTAATTGGTTTTTTTGTTTAATGTTGATTTATAACAGTAGTTTATCTGTTTTAAATATTAATCTCTTAGTCATATAATTCACAAATATTTTCCAAAGCTGCAGATTTTATTTTCTTTTGGTTGATGGTTTCCTTTGCTGTATGCTGCTGCTGCTGCTAAGTCACTTGAGTCGTGTCCAACTCTGTGTGACCCCATAGACGGCAGCCTACCAGGCTCCTCCATCCCTGGGATTATCCAGGCAAGAACACTGGAGTGGGTTGTCATTTCCTTCTCCAATGTATTAAAGTGAAAAGTGAAGTCTCTCAGTCATGTCCAACTCTTCACAACCCCATGGACTGCAGCCTATCAGGCTTCTCTGTCCATGGGAGTTTCCAGGCAGGAGTACTGGAATGGGTTGCCATTGCCTTCTCTGCTTTGCTGTATAAATGCTTTTAATGAAGTTCCAGGTTTTTGTTTTGTTTTTCAGGGGGTTACATAGGTGTTTGCTTTTGTTTCTTTTGTCTTAGGTTCAGATAAAATAATAATTGTTACAATTTATGTCAGAGTGTTCTGCTCATATTCTCTTCTAGGCATTTTATGGTTTCAGGGGTTGCACTTAAGTCTTTTTTCCATTTTGGAGTTATTTTGTTTGTTTGTTTTATTTTACTATGATGTGAGGAAAAGCTCTAATTTCATTATTTTACATTCAGCTGTCAGGTTTACCCAATAGATGCATTGAAGAGACTGACTTCTCTCCGTTTATTATTATGATTCCTTTATCAAAGATTAACTGATGGTAGGTACACGTGTTTATTTCTAGGCTCTCTCTTTTTTCCCATTTATCTTCATGCCTGTTTTTGTGCCAGCAACATGCTGTTTTGCTTACTGTAGCTTAATAGTATTGTCTGAAGTCAGGGAGAGTGATACACCCAGCTTTGTTATTTTTTGCTCAAAATTGTTATGGAAATTTGCAGTCTTTTTGGTTAATATAAATTCTAGGATTATTTGTTCTAGTTCTGTGAAAAATGTCATGGATATTTTGATAAGATTTGCATAAAATTTATAGATTCTTTTGTGTAATATGGACATTTTAAAATATTAATCATCTAATCAAAGACACAAGCTATCTTTCCATTACTTTGTATTCCTTTCAAATTCCTTCATAATGTTTTATAGTTTTCAGAGTATGAATCTTTCAATTCCTTGGTTTAGTTTACTGCTAGATACTTATCTTGAAATTAAGGAATTTTTTTCTTTACATTTTACACTCTGATAGTTAATTGTTAGTGTATAGAAAAATGACAGAAGTCTGTGTATTAATCTTGTGTCATGCAATGTTATTGAATTCATTTATTAGCACTAATAGCTTTGTTTTTTTGGTCTAAATGTTAATGTTTTCTATATATAGTATTGTATTGTCTGAAAGGTGATAATGTTACTTCTTTCCTTCCAATTTATATGTCTTTTATTTTATTTATTCTTATTATCTGACTGTTGTGGCTATGGCTTGCAATACTATGTTAAACAAATATGATGAGAGTGGATATCCTTGTCTTGTTCGTGAATTTAATGAAAAAGTTTTCAGCTTTTCACAGTTGAGTTTGATGTTAGTTGGGGGTTTGTCATAAATAGTCTTAGTTATGTTGGATTATGTTCCCTCTATTCTAACGTTCATAAGAGTTTTTGTCATAAATGGATCTTGACTTTTATCAAATGGTTTTGTCAAATGCTTTAAGATCTTAGGACTTCCCTTGTGGCTCAGCTGGTAAAGAATCTGCCTGCAATGTAGGAGACCTAGGTTCGATCTCTGGGTTGGGAAGATCCTCCGGAGAAGGGAAAGCCTACCCACTCCAGTATTTCTGGCCTGGAGAATTCCATGGATTGTATAGTCCATGGGGTTGCAGAGAGTTGGACATGACTGAGTGACTTCCAAAAAATTAAGATCTTAATATGATTTTTAATTTTTCCTCTTATTAGTGTGGTGTATCACATTGATTGAGTGGATATTAAGTGAGCACTGCATATGTGAAATAAATCATACTTGATCATGGCTTATAATACTTTTTTATATAAGGTTGAATTTAGTGTCAATGTTTTTTCAAGGATTTTTAATTTATGTATATTATGTATATTTGCATTTTTTTATATGGCCTATCATTTTTTGTAAAATCTATTTCTGGTTTAAGTATCGGAGAAATTTTTACCTCACAGAATGAATTTAACAGTATTACATTTTCTTCATATTTGTGAAATAGTTTGAAGAGAATAGGTATTAGCTTGCTTTATGTCTTAGGGAGAATTCTGCTGTGAAGACTTTTCATATACTTTTGTTTGCTAAGAGGTTTTTTTGTTTTTGTTTTTGTTTTTACTATTAATACAAATTTAGTTTCAATACTAGTGATCTAGCTCATCTGATTGTCTATTTCTTCCTGAGTCAATCTTGCAAGATTGTATATTTCTAGAATCGTGTTCTTTTCTTCAAGGTTGTCCAATTTGTTGGCACATAATTCTTCATATTATTCTTTTCTGATTTTATATCTCTGTGATGCTAGTTGTTATTTTTCTTCCTTCATTTCTTGATTTATTTATTTAGGTCCTCTATTTCTTTCTTAATGAGCCTGGCTAAAAGTTTATCAGAGATTTGTCATGGCAAAGGGGCTTGTATAATGCAATGAAGCTATGAACCATGCAGTGCAGGCCCAACCAAGACAGATAGGTAGGTCACAGTGAAGATTCGTGACAAAATATGGTCCACTGGAGGAAGGAATGGCAACCACATCAATATTCTTGCCTAAGAACCCCATAAACAGTTTAAAAAGGCATCAAGATATGACAAGGGAAGATGAGCTCCCCGGGTTGGAAGGTGTCCAATAGGCTATCGGGGAAGTGGGTTTTGTTGTTCAGTTGCTAAGTCATATCTGATTCTTTGTGACCCCGTGGATTGCAGCATGCCAGGCATCTTTGTCCTTATTATTTTCTGGAGTTTGCTAAAACTCATTTCCATTGAGTTGGTGTTGCCATCTAACCATCTCATCCTCCATCACCCCCTTCTCCTGCCTTTCATCTTTCCCAGCCTCAGGGCCCTTTCCGATGAGTCAGCTTTTTGCATCAGGTGAGCAAAATGCCAGGGCTTCAGCATCAGCCCTTTCAGTGAATATTCAGGGTTGATTTCCTTTAGGATTGACCGGTGTGATCTTCTTGTTCCCTAAGGGACTTTCAAGAGTCTTCCCCAGCACCACAATTCAAAACCATTGATTCTTTGGTGTTCAGCATTCTTTATGATCCAATTCTCATGTCTGTTCATGACTACTGAAAAACTATAACTTTGACTATACAGACTTGTGTCAGCAAAGATATGTCTCTGCTTTGTAATATGCTGTCTAGGTTTGTCAAAGCTTTTCTTCCAAGGAGCATACATCTTTTAATTTCATGGTTGGAGTGATTTTAGAGCTCAGGAAGCTAAAATCTGCCAATTTTCCAATTTTTTTCCTATCTATTTGCCATGAAGTGATAGGACCGGATGCCATGATCTTAGTGTTTTGAATATTGAGTTTTAAGTCAGCATTTTCATTCTCCTCTTTAACCCTCATTCAGAGGTTCTTTAGTTCCTCTTCAATTTGTGCCATTGCTAATAGCTTCAGAAAGAAAGAAATTGCTGGGACAAAGCAGAAACAATATTCAGTTTTGATGTGTCTGGTGTTGAAAGTAAAGTCTGAAGTTGTAAAGAATAATATTGCATAGGGGACTGATATGCTAGGTTGATGAATCAAGGTAAATTGGACGTGATCAAGCGCAGATGGCAAGTGACTATTGACATCCTAGAAATTAGTGAACTAAAATAGATGTGAATGGGCGAATTTAATTCAGATGACCATTATATTCTTGCCTACTACTATGGTCAAGAAGCCCTTAGAAGTAATGGAGTAACTCTCACAGTCAACAAAACAATCCAGAATGAATTATGTGAGTACAGTCTTAAAAAGATAAATGATCTCTGTTTGTTTCCAAGGCACACTACCAAACATCACAGTAATTCAAATCTATGCCCCAATTACAAATGCTGAAGTAGCTGAAATTGAAGGGTTCTATATACATTGGAGAAGGAAATGGCAACCCACTCCAGTGATCTTGCCTGGAGAATCCCAGGGACAGGGGAGCCTGTTGGGCTGCCGTCTATGGGGTCGCACAGAGTCGGACACAACTGAAGTGACTTAGCAGCAGCAGCAGCATACAGTCCTAGAGGGGCTTCCCTAGTGGCTCAGACGGTAAAACATCTGTCTGCAATGCAGGAGACCCGGGTTCCATCCCTGGGTTGGGAAGATCCCCTGGAGAAGGAAATGGCAGCCCAGTCCAGTATTCTTGCCTGGAAAATCCCACGGACCGCAGAGCCTGGTAGGTTACTGTCCATGGGGTTGCAGAGTTGTACATGACTGAATATGAAAGTAGGAAGTCAAGACATATCTGGAGTAACAGGTAAGGTTGGTCACTGAGTACAAAATGAAGCAGGGCAAAGAGTTTTGTCAAGAGAACACACTGGTCATAGCAACCACCCTTTATCAACAATACAAGATAGGATTCTGCACATAGACATCACCAGATCCTCAATAATGAGATCAGGTTGATTATATTCTTTGCAGCTGAAGATGGAGAAGCCTCTAAACAGTCAGCAAAAACAACATCTGGAGCTGACTGTGGCTCAAATCAAGAGTTCCTTATTGCAAAATCCAGGCTTAAATTGAAGAAAGTAGAGAAAACCTCTAGGCATTTCAGTTGTGACCCATATTAAATCTCTTATGATTATACACTGGAGGTGATGAATAGATTCAAGGAATTAGATCTGGTAGACAGAGTGCCTGAAAAACTATAGACGCAGGTTCATGACATCGTATAGGAGGCAATGAACAAAATAATCCCAAAGAAAAAGAGACACAAGAAGTCAAAGTGGTTGTTTGAGGAGGCTTTAAAAAGAAGCTGAGGAAAGAGGAGAAGCAAAAAGCAAAGGAGAAAGGGAAAGACAGACACACCTAAAGGCAGAGCTCCAGAAGATAGCCAGGAGAGATAAGAAAGCCTTCTTAAATGAACAATGAAAAGAAATAGAGGGAAAGAGTAGAAAGAGTAGAGATATCCTCAAGAAAACAGAGATATCAAGGTCACATTTCATACATGATGAGCATGGTAATGGGCAGAAAAAGCAAAGACCTAATATAAGAAGAAGATAGTAAGAAGTGGTAAGAATACAGAAGAACTATATAGAACTATACAGAAATAATGACCCGGTTAACCACGACTGTGTGGTCACTCATCTGGAGCCACACATCCTGGAGTGTGAAGTCAAGTGGGTTTTAGGAAGCTTTACTGCAAACAAAGTTAGTGGAGGTGATGAAATTCCAGTTCAGTCGAGCTGTTTAAAATCCTAACAATAGATTCTGATGAAGTGCTATTTTCAGTATGTCAGCAAATTTGGAAAACTCAACATTGGCCACAGGATTCAAAAATGTCAAGTTCCATTTCAATCTCAAAGAAAGACAATGCCAAACAATGTTCAAACTACCATACAATTGTGCTCATTTCACATCCTAGTTATATAATACACAAAATCCTTCAATCAAGGCTTCAGTAGCACGGGAACCGAGAAAATCCAGATATACCTGATGGGTTTCGAAGAGCTAAAGGAACCAGAGATCAAATTGCCAACATCGTTGGATCATAGAAAAATCAAGATACTTCCAGAAAAGTATCTACTTCTGCTTCTTTCCCTGTTACTGTGTGTCACAACAAAGTGTGGATAATTCTTAAAATGATGGGAATACCAGAATATTATACCTGCCTGCCTCCTGAGAAATCTGTATGTGGATCAAGAAGCAGCATTTAGAACCTTACATGGAACAACTGACTGGTTCAAAATTGGGAAAGGAGAACATCAAGGCTGTACGTTGTCACTCTGTTTATTTAACTTATCTGCAGAATACATCATGAAAAATACCAGGCTGGACAAATCACAGATGTAATCAATATTTCAAGAAGAAATGTCAAAAACCTCAGATAGGTGGATGATACCATTCTAATGGCAGAAAGTGAAGAGGAACTTAAGAGTCTTTTGATGAAGGAGAGAGAGAAAAGTGAAAAAGCCGAGTTAAAACTCAACATTCAAAAATCTAAGATCATGCATCCAGTCCCATCACTTCATGGCAAATAGAAGAGGAAACAGTGGAATCAGTGACTGATTTTCTTTTCTTGGGCTCCAAAATTGCTGCAGACAGTGACTGTGGCCATAAAATTAAAAGATGCTTACTCCTTGGAAGGAAAGCTATGGCAAACCTCGACAGACAGTATTAAAAAGCATAGACATCACTTTGTCAATAAAGATCCGAATAGTCAAAGCTATGGTTTTTCCAGGGGTGATGTATACATGTGAGAGTTGGACCATAAAGAAGGCTGAGCACCACTTAGAAAAGACCCTTAATATTTTTAGGGTAGGTTTCCTATCGATAATTCTTTTGGTGTTTGCTTATTTTTATCTTTCCTTCAATTCTAAATGATTATCTGTTGGAGTGGAATATCATACGTTGCAGGTTTTTCTATTACCAAGCTCTCTTCTGGCTACAATGTTTCTACAGACAAATTATTTGATAATCTTATGGAAGTTCTCTTGTACATGACTTTTTTTTCTTCCTGCTTTTAGAATTCTCTTTATCTTTAAATTTTGCCATTTTAATTATGATATGTCTTATAATTTTGAATTTATATTTTTTTGGACCCTCTGTCCTTCCTGTACTTGGATATTTGTTTCATTCTTCAAGTTGATCATTGTTCAGCAATAATTTTATCAAATATACATTTTTCAAATATATTGTTTAATTTTTTTTCATCAAATATAGTATTGACCCCATTCTCTCTTCTCATTTTTGGGACCACTTTGATGCAAGTGTTACTATGCTTATTGTTATCCCAGAAATCTTTTAAGCAGTTTTTATTTTGTCATTTATTTTCCTTTTTGCCATTTTGGTTGGTGATTATTATTATTCTATCTTTCATAGCACTCATGCATTCATCTGTATGACATATTCTGCTGTTAATTTCTTTGACTGTTTAAATTTCACTTATTGTAGTCTTCTGTTCTGTATCTTCTTTTTGTCTAGTTTCTTGTTAAAATCCTCATGATTTTTCTCTTCCTCTTCCAAATTCAATCAGTAGTCTTATTGAATTCTTTAGCTGGTAAAGAGTTTGTTTCTGGTTCACTGATTATATTTTTCTTTTCTTTTTTTTTTTTCTTATTCTTTCAGTGGAAACAAAGTCCACTGTTTTATCATTTTGCATAACTTTCTCTATCTCTAGAAAATTAGGTGAAAAGTTGCCTATTGAAGTCTTGAGGGACTGTTTGTGAGGTAGCATCCCCATACAGTATGCATGTGTCCAGAGGATTGGTTGATGAGCTGGATTTGATAAGAACACGTCACATCTTTCAACATGTTGTACTGGCAAAACTTTCTCCATGAGGCTATCAACTTGGTAAGAGGTGAACCTGAAGATGAAGGGGTAGATTCTTTGTAAATATTTTCTCCCA
Source organism: Capra hircus (assembly GCF_001704415.2). Classification (NCBI taxonomy): domain Eukaryota; kingdom Metazoa; phylum Chordata; class Mammalia; order Artiodactyla; family Bovidae; genus Capra; species Capra hircus. Next base: position 25,231,980 of record NC_030814.1, read on the forward strand.
TTCAGTGGGGTGCCTTTTTATTTTATTGACAGTTTCTTTCACTGTGCGAAAGTTTATTTATTAGTTAAATGTAACTCTGTTTAACTCTTTTTCCCTTTTATCCAATGCTTGAAGAGACAAATCCAAAAGAAAATATCACTAAGATCAATGTCAGAGTGCACGCTTTATGTTTTCTTCTAGGAAAGCAGCTTTGTTCTTTACAGTCTTACTCTAAATCTTTAATTCATTTTTAGTTTATTTTTGTATATGGTGTGAGAAAGTAGTCCAGTTTGATTCTTTTGTGTACCACTGTCCAGTTTTCTAAACACCATTTATTAAAGAAACTATCTTTTCCCCATGATATGGTCTTGCCTCCTTTGTCATGTATGAATTGCCTATATGAGTGGTTTCATTTCTGAGCTTTCTATTTTGTTCTACTGATCTTTATGTCCGTTTTTTAACCTGTACTGTCCTATTTTGATTACTAGAGTCTGTCTAGTTTGAAATCCGGGAAAGTGATTCCTCCAGCTATAGTCTTTCTCAAGATTGTTTTGGCTCTTTGGGTCTTTTTGTTTTTATGTACATTTTGGAATTATTTGTTCTAGTTCTGTGAAAAATACCACTGATAATTTCATAAGGGTTGTGTTTTATTTGTAGATTGTCTTGGGAAGTATAGTCATTTAACGATATTGATTCATTCAGTTCAGAAACACAGTTATTTCTTTCAATTTGCTTGTGCTTTGATCAGCATCTTATAGTTTCTGAAGTAAGTTGTTTTGTTTTGTTTTTCCCTCATTTTTAGGCTTATTCCTAGGTACTTTATCCTTTTTGATGCAATTATAAATGGGATTGTTTCTTAATTTCTGATACTTTTTGTTAGTGTATAGAAATACAAGTTTTTGTGGGTCAGTGTTTTATTCTTCAACTTCCTGAAATTCTTTGATGAGTTCAAATAGTATTTTTGTGATGTCTTCAGAATTTATTAAATATAGTATCTGAAAACACTGACAGTTTTACTTCTTTTCCAGTTTGGAAATTTTTATTTATTATATTTATTTTCCATATCTGATTGCTCTGGCCAGGACTTCCAATACTAAGCAATGAGTATTTAAATAGAATGAGAGTGGTGAAAAGCAGAATCTTTCTCTTGTTCCCTATGTTAAAGAAAATGCTTTAATCCTTTCTGTGAGTATGATGTTCACTGTAGTTTTGTCATGTATAGACATTTTTATGTTCAGGGATATTTCTTCTCTACCAGTTTATTGAGAATTTTTATCATAAATGTATGTTGAATTTTGTCAAATAGTTTTTCTGCATCTATCAAGATGATAATATCATTATTTTATTTTTCATTTTGTTAATGTACAGTGTCATGATGATTAATTTGCTGATATTGAGCTATCCTTCCATCACTGGGGTTAAACTGAATTGTTTATGATGTATGAGCCTTTTAACATATTGTTGAATTCTGCTTGCTAATATTTTCATAGGATTTTTCACCTGTGTTCATTAGTGATATTGGCTTATAATTTCCTGTGTGTGTGTTTGTGATTTTTTTTTTTTTTTGGTTCTGTTGTGATGCTGAACTCATTCAGTGAGCTTGAAGCTTTCATTCCTCTCCAATTTTTTTGGAATAATTTGAAAAATTGGGTGTTAACTCTTCTCTAAATACATTTGCTGGGGGGAATTGTGTTTTTTGTTTGTTTTGCTTTGTTTTAAATTATTGGTTTTGTTTCATTACTGGTAAATATTCTGTTCATATTTTCTACTTCTTGGTTAAGTCTTTGGAGATTCTTGGAATTTTTTTTTTCTTTTTTTAGAAATTTGTCCATTTCTTCTATACTATCATTTTATTGTATCATTCATTACTTGTAATAATCTCATAATCATTTATATTTATCTGTGATGTCTGTTATAACTCTCATTTTAAAAATTTATATGCTCATCCAATCTTACTGATTTCATTGACCACCTTTATAATCATTACCTTGAGCTCATTATTGGGTAGACTGCTTAGTTCAGTCAGTTCAGTCATTCAGTCGTGTCTGACTCTCTACGACCCCATGGACTACAGCATGCCAGGCCATCACCAACTCCCAGAGTTTACCCATCCAACCGTCTCATCCTCTGCCATCACCTTCTCCTTCTGCTTTCAATCTTTCTCAACATCAGGGTCTTTTCCAGTGAGTCAGCTCTTTGCATCAGGTGGCCAAAGTATTGGAGTTTCAGCTTCAACATCAGTCCTTCTAATGAACACTCAGGACTGATCTGCTTTAGGATGGACTGGTTGGACCTCCTTGCAGTCCAAGGGACTCTCAAGAGTCTTCTCCAACACCACAGTTCAAAAGCATCAATCTCTGGTGCTCAGCTTTCTTTATAGTCCAACTCTCACATCCATACATGACCACTGGGAAAACCATAGCCTTGACTAGATGGACCTTTGTTGGCAAAGTAATGTCTCTGCTTATCTTCATTTAATTATTCTAGGGTTTTATCTTGTTCCTTTATTTGTAATATGTTCCTCTGTTGACTCATTTTGCAAAATCTCTGCTTTTATTTGCATTTATTTTATAAGTTCCATCTTTCAATCATAGAATTGTTCTTTTATAGAAGTCCTATGCAAACCAGAAATGCATTTCTCTCTAGTCACCAGAGCCGAGGATTGCATGGATATATCTGTTACGGTAGGCAAACTATGTGGATGATCTGGAAAGTGTGGCTAGTTCATGGTTCAGTTGGTTGCCAGGCCCTGCCTTGTTTGGAAGAGGCCAGAAACAGTGGGCAGGACCAGTTCCTGACACAGTTTTCTGTGAGTTCAAGGTTTTTCAAAACTAATGTTGCCCAACTAGTGGGTGAGGCTGGATCTTGGGGAAGCTGACTAAGAAGCCCAAGATGTTCAAGAGTTTGTGTTGGCATTCTGGTCTTCAGGGCTCACTACCAAGCTACTGTTGGTTCCTGACAAGGCAGGTTGCAAAACTGTAGTTGTCCTGGGAAGGTGTTCATCCTCTGGTGGATGGAGAGAGACCAAGGGATCCTGCAGACGATGCCTGCCTACTAGCTTGTGAAACTGGTCCTGGGCTAAGAATTACCCACTGATGTGCAGGGCTGAGTCCAGGTTTTCTCTCTGCAGGGCCCTGGCAGGTCCTGAAGCTAGTGATAGTCTGCTGATGGGCAGAGCCAAATCCTGACATCTTTCTGAAGGGCCTCAGTGGTTCTGGGGCAACTGATAATACACTGGTGTCCAGGGCAATATTTTGAGCCCTCTGGTGCACAGTACTGAGTTCCAGGGAAGTTGTGGCCTCCAGTGTCTTAAGACAGCTAGCCTGCTGGTAGGTGTGTCTTTGTCCATTTCAGGCTAACTGCTTTGTCTGAGGCATCCCAGTACTAATGGCAAGAGAGTGAGTGGAGGTGAAAGAAAGAAAATAAAGTGAAGTCAGTCATGTCCGACTCTTTGCAACCCCATGGACTGTAGCCTACCAGGCTCCTCCATCCATGGAATTTTCCAGGCAAGAGTACTGGAGTGGGCTGCCATTTCTTTCCCCAGACGATCCTTACTAAAGATAGAGGGAGGATTCTAAAATGGTGCTTGCCAGCACCAGTGTCCACGTGGTAGAATGAGCTCCCAGAAATGTCTGCCATCAGTATCTATACCCCTCAGTTTAGCTTCATTTGCCTCTTGCCTCTTTAGGAGGCTGTCTAAAATCAGCAGGTGGTCTGACCCAGGCTCCTTTCAAATTACTGTTTCTGCCCTGCATCCTAGAGAGTGTGAGGTTTTAAGATAGAGTCTCTATTCCCTAGAGCACAGTGGCTCATCCAAAAATAAACCTCTCTGGACCTCAAAGACAAACTTTCTGGAGGCTCACCTTTCCAGGGTTGGATCTTCAAGCTGGAGTGCCCAATGTGGATCTTGGACCCCTTGCTCCTTGAGGAGTATCTTTGCAATTGCAATTATCCTCCCGTAAAGAATCCACCTGCAATGCAGGAGACCCCGGTTCTGTTCCTGGGTCAGGAAGATCTGCTGGAGAAAGGGCTTCCCTTGTGGTTCAGCTGGTAAAGAATCCTACAATGCGGGAGACCTGGGTTCCATCCCTAGGTTGGGAAGATCCCCTAAAGATGGAAAAGGCTACCCACTCCAGGATTCTGGCCTGGACAATACCATGGATTGTTTAGTCCATGGGGTCACAAAGAGTCAGACACAGCTGAGTGACTTTCACTTCACTCACTTTTACCAGAGGTATGTGTCTTCACTAAAGCATATCTCTGCCCTTCCTACACATCTCATTGTGTTTCCCTCTTTTTATCCTTAGTTTCAGATATTTTCTTCTAGTCTTCTGATATTTCTCATAAATAGTTTCTCTATAAATAATTATAAATTTTGTATGCCCATGGAAGGAGGTAAACACAGGATCTTTTTACTCTATCATCTTGACCACCCTTCATCTTTTTAATTTTTATAACTTTTTGGTTCATTCTTTGAGTTTTCCTCTCTGATAACATTAGGCATCTGATTTAGCATGTTGTCCACTTTTGCTTTTAGAGCACTTACTGTATTAATCACAGTAATTTTAAATCTCCCAGTCTGATAATTAATTCCAAAATTTCTTCCATATCTGACTCTTGTTACTTGCTTTGTCTCTTCAAAGTGTTTTTATTTCCCTTTTAGACTGACTTGTATCTATTTTGTTGAAAGTTTCGTATGATTATCTTGTGAAAAGAGCTGTTGTAAAGAGGCCTTTAGTGTGAGACTGTATGGTTTTTTTTCTGGCTAGAAGGTAGGCTATGTTCACTGCTTTCTGCAATGGTAGTGTTAGGAGCTAAAATTTCCACTAGTGTCCTTGTTTTCATCTCACCTGGTGTCTTGTGCTTCCCTAGAGACTCTTTAAAATAGAGTCTGAAACTTGCAGTTTTTTTAGATGTAATTCACTGTTCTTTTACATGAGTCTGATTGAGGTGGTGGTAAAATGTGGGAAGAAAAGTATTCTATAATCCTATGGTTGTCTCTCAGTCTTTTAGTGATTTTGTGCGCCTAGACTATAGCCTTAATAGTTGCTTCTGAGCTCTCTTCCTGACCCATTCTGCACACTTTCATGAGGCAGAAAGGCTAGAGGGGGCTGGAATTGTATATCTCCCTTAGGTTGGTTAATGAATTTTTCTTAAATCTTCATCCTGAGAAACTGACTGAGCTCCTAAAGGTAAAACTTGCAAAACCCTATGAAAATTGGTCCTCTAGAGTATCACTCAAGCTTGTCCACCAGATTCTCTGGAAATTCACTATTTATAGTAAAAGCCCCATAGTTACACATTCCTATTAACATTGGCTCCAGTGGTGGGTTTCTGCTTCTGAGTTGTTTGATTCTGGAAAGATGTGGTTCTTGGTATCTTCCTTTCTCTCAAGTTTTCAGGGAGGTGGTTTGCCCTGTTACTTCAATTCTCTGATTTAAGAAGAGTTGATTTTCAGTTTATTGATGTGCAGTTGTTTTATGTTCAACTCTTTCTTGTGATAACAGGAGTGATGCCTTCTAAATTCTTTATATGTTAGACTGGAAATTGAAAATTATTATTATTATTTTTAATAACCACTTTCTGCGGTGTTCTCATTTTGTTATCCTAAGCAATTCTGAATTGTAACTGAGTCAACAAAGTAATTTACTAGTCTGAATTAAATCACCATCTTTGTATGTTACTGATTTTAAAGTGTTTAAATGAAAGAATTACCTTCAGAACTTTCTTTAATTTGAAGAATCAAAAGAGGGGTGAGATACTGTTTTATACAATCCCAATGATGCACATCCCCAAAATCACACTTTTTATTAAAAAATAAAAGAAAAGAAAAATCAAGAAAACCTTTTATACACTCTCTGCTCCAGGGAACTTGTATTCAGCTGTCAAAAATAAAAAGTAAACTCAAAAAAAAAATGCATGCAGTTTAAAATGTATACAGCCGTTTTTTTTTCGAAATATTTTCTTACATGGCTAAATTTTGCTTTATCAATACAAAAATATATTTAAAAAATAAAGTACAATTTAACAAAATATAATTTACCCTTAATTTATCAAGAAAATTTTATGTTTTGAGGGTAAAGCTTTTTACTCATTATAAATATGAATATACTAGTCTTGAGTATTTTAGGAAGTTCCAATGACCAGTGAAATGGCCATAAGATAATTATCCAGGAAGAATAGTGACTGGATAATCCACAATTTGGATAATTGTAATGAAATATACTGGCTTAAATATTAACATTAAAAAGGATCAGTGAATGCATTATGACAAAACAAATTTGGGTTTTGTTTTGTTTTTTTTTTTTTTTTTAATAGAATCTATACTATAATGTATTGATGTCATGCAATATATTGGCACCATACTTCCATGAAATTGTGTGAGGCCCTAAATTATTCTGTTGATAGTCATATCTTCCTGAATTGCCCTGAAATTTTCAAAGCTTTCTTCATCACTGATTGTTGCATGTCAACATTTATCTGATTAGTACATGCTGCTTGATATGAGATCTATACATTTTATGTCTTCTTTTTGTTATACTTAGGATGTATACTTAGAATGTATATACTTCTTTCTGTTATACTTTGACAGATAAAGGCTTTGGTATGTATCCAAATTAACTTTAGTTAAAACTGCTATAAAAGTTCATAGCAGATGATGCTTTCTCCTAATGGTTTTACTATCAAATTATATTCATATTTTTCTTAATTAGTCAATTAAATTTGCAATAGATATTTGAAATGTCTTTCCTAGTCAAAGGCATGATTTAAAACATGATTTCCTTTCTGTGCTTTCTATGTAGGGTAGAATATGATTGGTAAAATATAAGAACAGAGATTTTTGTTTTTTGAAAAACAAATGTAGAAATATTTGATTCATGATTTTGTCACCTGGAATACCTTCATTTGCCCAGATTTCTGAAATCATTTTATAACAGTTTGAGTTGTATAAGAACACAGCTGTTCAACAATTGATAAAAACAAAAACAAGCAAAAAGAGACCTGTCATTTTAATATGTATATTGTGGCTACCAATTCTTCAAAGATTAATTTCACTGTGCAAATTGTTTCCTGGAGTTCAACAGAGGTACAATTATGGGGTGCCTATAGTTATATCATTTAGCTCTAAGTTATTCCTCATAAGCTATAGAATTCTCTCTGTAGTTATTGAGAAAAAAATGATAGATTTATAAAGTAAAAATTTCACAAATCAGTAAAAATATATATTTAAACAGCTACACAGATAATATATTTTTCAGACCTTAGGGATATAGAAATCTATTTCTTATTAACATTTTCTTTTTGTTATTTATATATCATTCATTTTTATGTGATTTTCTTATGGTTTTCTAGTTTTTCACATGTTACTAGATAGACCTTTTACAGAAAAGTATATTTATTAGACACCAATATTAAACTTTAGGAGGCATAATTTATATACCACTGGTTTTCTTGATACATAGTGGTTAATCCCTTTACATATTTCCTCTGTGGAAAAGTATTGCTTTGATTTCAGCATATTTAGGGAGACAAATTTGAACAAGAAACATAGGAAAGGAACAGACAATCTTAAACTATCAAAATATTGAATGGATACAGTTCAAAATATAAAGGGAATACTTTAAGTGATATGCTTTAAGATTTAAAGACTTCTAATTAAAATATCTTAAAACCTTGCCTGCTATTATTTAAACTTGATATTCAAAATGGAAAGGGTTAAATAATTGTCAGATTGAATTTGGTCATTTTGTTAGGCACATATGTGTGGTAAGTCTCTTCAGTCATGTCCAACTTTTACAACCCCATGGACTGTAGCCCACCAGGCTCCTCTGTCCATGGGATTCTCCAGGCAAGAATACTGGAGAGGGTTGCCATGCCCTTCTCCAGGGGATATTCCCAAACCAGGATTGAACCCATATCTCTTATAACTTCTGTGTTGGCAAGCTGGTTCTTTATCACTAGGTCAACTAGGAAGCCTCATTTTCTTATAGAATATAATAATTATATCTTCTTTGATCAGAAAAATCACTCTATATATTTATGCTGAAATTTTAATTTGCATTGATCTAACATACCTCACTAGCGACCCACTCCAGTACTCTTGCCTGGAAAATCCCATGGATGGAGGAGCCTGGTAGGCTGCAGTCCATGGGGTCTCGAAGAGTTGGACATGACTGAGTGACTTCTCTCTCACTTTTCACTTTCATGCATTGGAGAAAGAAATGGCAACCCACTCCAGTGTTCTTGCCTGGAGAATCCCAGGGACAGGAGCCTGGTGGGCTGCTGTCTATGGGGTCGCACAGAGTTGGACACAACTGACATGACTTAGCAGTAGTAGCAGCAGCAACATACCTCAGACAGGCAAAGGATTACTTTGATTTGTTGAGGTTTCTCCCTAAGTAAGATAAAGGAATTGATTTAATATTTACTATTTCTCTCACTTAATCTCAGGAGAAAAGTAAACAATCAGGAGCATTTCTTCCTTGTGATACATCAGCATTGAGCAAGAAACTGATAGTGAAGAATTGGAAGGAAGGGGTCATTATCACAGCTGTGTGTCCTGACTGCAAACTGGTACTACTGTACAAGGTATGTGATCCTCCTTGGAATAATACACTGAAATGCAGCACAATTCTTTTTGCCCTCCTTATGGTAAAAATAAGCTTGACTTAACTTATGTATCTAAGTTCTGGTCCACCCAGAGGCATTGGATCCATTGTCACCCATGTTCCTCTCAAGGGGAAGTATGTTTGAATGTGTACGTGTGCTACCTTGAGATAGAAGTGGCTGAATGAGAGGTCCAGGGGTCAATTTTCACTGCAAAGCACCCACGTTGGCCTCTTTTGGTCATAGACAATTTAATTGTTTATTTAAAATATATTCAATATTGTGAAAACATTTAAGAGGGATAGCCAGAAATGAAATAAACTATTATTTGAGTCATTAAAGAAGTTATTCCACAATAATATACTAATGGTATCTCTATGTTCATCACAAAGCTTCCACTTTATTTTTTTACTAAAGTAGCACACTCATCAGCAACATGATCTCTAGGACCAAGTTACTTTTGTCCTCACCACTCATTAGTATTTCATTGGTCTATAAGGAGAATTAAATGGGTTAAAACAGGTTTAAAGTGGTTACTGGTATCATGTAAGTACTTAAAATATATAGTTGTGTTATTCTCTTCTAATAATAGATTTTATTGGAAAACTGAGATGGGAATTTCAGAATATGTGGTAAATATAATATGCAAAGCTTAACTTCAACAATAAGAAAAGTTCACTTATAAAAATATAAATGTATAAAATGTGGTATCAGATTAAATTTGTAAGAAACAAAGCAAAATATGTTATTCTTAAAGGAAAATTATATTGTGCTATATTGTTTCCCTTTAACTGAATTATACTAAGACTTGATCAGTCTGTTTAAAAGATGGGTGTTTCAGGTAAAATGTGTTTTGATATCGCTTAAGTTGATGCATATTTTTGGGGGGAAGGTGATTATAATGGTTTTCTCATTCCTATCCTGCTGCATTCTATGTCATTTTTAAAAAGAGAAACACCCATCAGCCTTGTAGTTTCCTATTCTCCTTTGCCATTTTGTTATCACATGATTCAAATTCAGGTTCTTCCTATAACCCTATGATTATATTTTAGTTTCTACTCAACCTGTTAAAATGTTAATATTATTTCTGATCTTTGCCTTCTCCATTCTTTGAATTTGGCTTTATCCATGTCACATGTCTACAACTGTCTCTCTATCTTATAACAGTTTCTCTCTCAAAGAATTAGGAGTGTAATATGTTAGGACAAGCCAATGATGATGATGATAAATGGTATCTGCAGGATGCTGACCCAAGCATATAATAGAATACATGTAATACATATGTATAAAGATATCAATACATATATGTATTAATATACATATACAAATATATATTTTATAATCCTCATACTAATTCTATAATTAAACATTACTTTTATCCCAATATTACAACAAAGAAATTGAGCCACAGACATAACATTGACTATGGTAATTCAGTCTTAATATCATAATTGGCAATAAATTTTGGTGAGTCTATTAGGAAACTTGATGGGAAATGCTGTCTTGTCAAGGCAAATATAGAGAAGTTCATTCAGTAAATGTTTGTTAAGAGGATTTTGTCTCAATTATGTTTAGATGTTAAGAGTTAAAAAATTAAATTAAATTAAATATATTTCAGTTCATTTCTGAGAAGCCTGAACTTAAATTACTTAATTTCTGGCCAGTCAGAAATGAATTATTCAATAGAATAAGGAAGCAGGCAGTTGATGCGGACAAAAAAGAGGAAAGGCGCTCTTGGATTACAGAGTAAAGTATTATATATGGTAAAAAGTGAAATAAAACAGGAATTTTCCCTGGTTGCTAAAACACACAATAATGCAATGATGAATGAAAAAGATGGCTGTGCCTATTTGAAATTTAGGCTTTGATACAAAGTCATCAAGTGAAGAGGAACTAAAAAGCCTCTTGATGAAAGTGAGAGGAGAGTGAAAAAGTTGTCTTAAAGCTCAACATTCAGAAAATGAAGATCATGGCATCTGGTCCCATCACTTCACGGGAAATAGATGGGCAAACAGTGGAAACAGTGGCTGACTTTATTTTGGGGGGCTCCAAAATCACTGTAGATGGTGATTGCAGCCATGAAATTAAAAGAAGCTTACTCCTTGGAAGGAAAGTTATGACCAACCTAGATAGCATATTCAAAAGCAGAGACATTACTTTGCTAACAAAGGTCCATCTAGTCAAGGCTATGGTTTCTCCAGTAGTCATCTATGCATGTGAGAGTTGGACTGTGAGGAAAGCTGAGTGCCAAAGAATTGATGCTTTTGAACTGTGGTGTTGGACTGCAAGGAGATCCAACCAGTCCATCCTAAAGGAGATCAGTCCTGGGTGTTCTTTGGAAGGAATGATGCTAAAGCTGAAACCAGTACTTTGTCCACCTCATGCGAAGAGTTGACTCATTGGAAAAGACTCTGATGCTGGGAGAGATTGGGGGCAGGAGGAGAAGGGGACGACAGAGGATGAGATGGCTGGATGGCATTACCGACTCAATGGATGTGAGTTTGAGTGAACTCCAGGAGTTGGTGATGGACAGGGAGGCCTGGCATGCTGCGATTCATGGAGTCGCAAAGAGTTGGACACAACTGAGTGACTGAACTGAACTGAACAGAGTCATCAGTGATACCATTTATAGTGCACTGGTAACAGCAAACACCCTATTCCAACAACACAAGAGAAGATTCTACACGTGGACATCACCAGATGGTAAATACTGAAATAAGGTTGATTATATTCTGGAGAAGCTCTATGCAGTCAGCAAAAACAAGACTGGGAGTTGACTGTGGTTTAGTTCATGAACTCCTTACTGCAGAATTCAGACAAGTTGAAGAAATTAGCGAAAACCACTAGACAATTCAGGTATGACCTAAATCAAATCCCTTACAATTATACAGTGGAAGTGACAAACAGATTCAAGGGATTAGATCTGAAGAACTATGGATGGAGTTTCATGACATTGTATAGGAGGTAATGATCAAGATCATCCTCAACAAAAAGAAATATAAAAAGTCAAAATGCTCGTCTGAGGAGGCCCTACAAATAGCTGAGAAATGAAGAGGAGGCAAAGGCAAAGGAGAAAAGGAAAGATTTACCCATTTGAATGCAGAGTTCCAAAGACTAGCCAGGAGAGATAAGAAAGCCTTCCTCGGTGATCAGTGCAAAGAAATAGAGGAAAACAATAGAATGGGAAAGGCTAGAGATCTCTTCAAGAAAATTAGAGATACCAAAGAAACATTTCATACAATGATGTGCACAATAAAGGACAGAAATGGTATGGACCTAACAGAAGCAGAAGATATTAAGAAGAGGTGGCTAGAATACACAGAACTATAGAATAATGATCTTCATGACCCAGATAATCACCCTGTGATCACTCACCTAGAGCCAGACATGCTGGAATGTGAAGTCAAATGGGCTTAGGAAGCATCACTACAAACAATGTAATGGAGGTGATGGAATTCCAGTTGAACTATTTCAATTCCTAAAAGACGACGCTGTGAAAGTGCCACACTCAATATGCCAGCAAACTTGGAAAACTCAGCAGTGGCTGCAGGACTGGAAAAGGTCAGTTTTCATTCCAATCCCAGTGAAAGGCAATGTCAAAAATGTTCAAACTATCACTCAATTGCACTCACCTCCAACACTAGCAAAGTAAGGCTCAAAATTATCCAAGCCAGGCTTCAACAATACATGAACTGTGAACTTCCAGATGTTCAAGCTGGATTTAGAAAAGGCAGAGGAACCAGAGATCAAATTGCCAACATCCAGTGGAACAACAAAAAAGCAAGAGAATTTCAGAAAAATATCTATTTCTGTTATATTGACTACACAATAGCCTTTGACTATGTGAATCAGAACAAACTGGAAAATTCTTCAAGAGGTGGGAACGTCAGACCACCTTACATGCCTCCAGAGAAATCTGTTTGCAGGTCAATAAGCAACAGTTAGAACTGGACATGGAACAACAGACTGGTTCCAAGTTGGGAAAGGAGTACATCAAAGATGAATTTTGTCACTCTGCCTGTTTAACTTGTATGCAGAGTATATCATGTAAAACGCCAGGCTGGATGAACCACAAGCTGGAATTAAGATTGCTGGGAGAAATATCAATAATCTCAGATATGCAATGACACCACCCTTATGGCAGAAATCAAAGAAAAACTAAAAAGCCTCTTGATGAAAGTGAAAGAGGAGAGTGAAAAAGTTGGCTTAAAACTCAACATTCAGAACACTAAGATCATGGCATCTGATCTCATCACTTCATGGCAAATAGATGGGGAAACAATGGAAAAAATGAGAGATTTTATTTTTTGGGGCTCCAAAATGAATGCAGATGGCAACTGCAGCCATCAAATTAAAAGACACTTGCTCCTTGGAAGAAAAGCTATGTCCATCCTAGATAGCATATTAAAAAGCAGAGGCATTACTTTGCTGACAAAGGTCCATCTAGTCAAAGCTATGGTTTTTCCAGCAGTAATGTTTGGATGTGACATTTGGACTATAAAGAAAGCTTTTTACCAAAGTATTGATGCTTTTGAAATGTGTTGGAGAAGACTCTTGAGAGTCCCTTGGACTGCAAGGAGATCCAATCAATCAATCTAAAGGAAATCAGTCCTGAATATTCATTGGAAAGAATGATGCTAAATCTGAAACTGCAATACTTGGGCCATCTGATGTAAAAAACTGACTCTTTGGAAAAGACCTTGAAGCCGGGAAAGACTGAGGGCAGGAGGAGATGGGGATGACAGAGAATGAGATGTTTGGATGGCATCACTGACTTGATGGACATGAGTTGAGCAAGCTCCGCGAGTTGACTGTCGACAGGGAAGCCTGGCGTGCTGCAGTCCATGGGTTCACAAAGGGTCAGATATGACTGAGCAACTGAACTGAACTGACTGAAGATTTACCAAAATTTTGATTCAGCCTCCAAATGATCTTACCTTGTAGTCAGAGAAAATGAATGAAAATTGAAAAATGTCTCTATCCCCTATATTTTCTTTTAAAAGAATAAAATATCTCCAAACAAAATAGTTTTATGAAACACACACCCAAAGATGCTGTAGCTAGTAAATTAAATGTACATGAAACTCCTGAAATCTTGCAATGGGAAAAAAGATACATTCTGGGAGCACTAAGGTTGCCAATAATTTGTATAACTTCTTAGAAAGAATTTAATTAGAATACAGTTTTGCAACTAAATGGGAAGCTTTTATGCCAAGAAATTTATGTCAAAATAGTGGCAACCCATCTTCAGAAAGATTTTCTGAATTAAGTATTGAATTGAAAGGATTTGGGAAGTAGAACTATATGATATAAATACATATAGAATCTTTTTGAGAATAACTAGAAAGCAAACAAATATTAATGGAGTAATATTGTTTTATGGTTCTGTTTGTTGCTAAAATAGAACAGAAACAGGCACAGATGGACTCTGCTCTTAGTGAGGTAATCGATGTAAAAACATTATAGATGAGATGTCAGATTATAGAGTAAATCAGTGTTTCTTCTAACCATGCAGAAAAAGTTAAGATTTGACTATGCTTAAATTTTGGTAAGCAATGAAGTGAGCTTAAATTTCATGTTGATCGCTACAAAGAATTTCAAGTGTGTAATTAAGAGATCCAACCAATCCATCCTAAAGGAGATCAGTCCTGAGTGTTCATTGGAAGGACTGATGTTGAAGCTGAAATCCGCCACCTGGTGCGAAGAGCTGATTCATTTGAAAAGACCTTGATGCTGGGAAAGATTGAAGGCAGGAGGAGAAGGGGACGACAGAAGATGAGATGGTTGGATGGCATCACCAACTCAATGGACATGAGTTTGGGTAAACTCTGGGAGTTGGTGATGGACAGGGAAGCCTGGCATGTGGCAGTCCATGGGGTCGCAAAGAGCTGGATACGACTGAGCTACTGAAATGAACTGAACTGAATTATTAGATGTTTTGAAATTTTTTCATTGTCTTTAAGGACCAGGTAATTACATAGTGTCTTATCTCCTACCAAATTATCTAAATGTTTTTCTACTTTAACTCCAACTTTTTTTTTTTTTTTTTTTACCAAGTTGCCCCCTGTGATGTTGGGGATAAAAAGACAAACATGCAGCTACCAGAATATGAGTGTGTGTGTGTGTGTGTGTGTGTGTGTGTGTGTGTGCGCGTGTGTGCACTCAAGTATATATATTATCAGTTCTGAGTAAATTCTACTAACTTTGGATTTTAAATTGATTTTGAGTTAAAATGTTACATTGAAGCTGTCTCTGATCCTAGTGATATAAAATAAATCCTTGAGATACAATTGCACTTGCATTTTTAATTACATAAATTACTAATGTTTATTTGGTTCTGTACTAGTCACATAATAAATATACTTCAATTTTAATTGTAAAACAAAAATTCCTAGAATAAAAAAAAATGACTCATATAACTCGTTTACCTTTCCAATGAAACATCCTTACATATAGACTTATAGTTAATCATATGTTGTAATTTATAGGTGTGCAAACATCGCAAATTAAAATCTAGAGGATTCCCCAAATATTTTAAATGTACCTGAAATTGCTGTGCTTACTGTTACTTTCTAGGTTGTTCAGTTCAAGTCAGTTGCTCAGTCGTGTCTGACTCTTTGCAACCCCATGGACTGCAGCACGCCAAGCTTCCTGTCCATCACCAACTCCTGGAGTTTACCCAAACTCATGCCCATTGAGTTGGTGAGGCCATCCAACTATCTCATCTTCTGTCGTCCCCTTCTCCTACTGCCTTCAATCTTCAATATGCTTATTGGAGAATAATCAAAATAGTGTGTTCCATAATTTCCTCTGAGTTATTGATAAAGTTAAGTGTGAACCACTAATACACTGAAATAGATTACTTTGTCAACAAGAGAACAGTTGGAAAGAGTAGTTTCTTAATTTCAAAGGGGAAAGAGAGTAGAAATGTCCAGGACTTGAGTGTCACTGGGAGAAGTGGACCAAGGCCAGGGCCCTAAGCAGACAAAATTGGGGAAAGAAAGGGACATTAGGAAGACGTGTTTATTATTATTTATTGTCAGCCACATGTCTGTCTCTCTGCCCAGGATGAAAATGAATGATTTAGGAGATGTCATGTCCGGGTTAACATTACTTGGAGACTTGTCAATATGTGAGTGAGTCCATTTCTTGACAAACAGTTCAAACTATTACAGATCATCAATTGTTTCAGACTGCTAGGTTACTATTTTCCTTTGAGAACTATAAAAACCTGAGTGGAAATTTACCTCAGCAGTGAGTCTATTTAAAAGATAGTTGTATTTCTATTTATCTTATTTTTTTTCCTTTGTTTTCTCCTTGGAATCCATTACTCTGGATAATATCGATATCACTTTGTAAACTGACACTTTCATGCAAGCTTTTAAAACATGCTGAATTTATATCCATTATTAGTGGAAGACAATGTGTAATCATCCAGCTTCACTGCACAACACATTTTAAAAGCTTTTGGAAAATTGAAACATAATTAAATTATAGGTTACATCGATACAAATCAACTGTCTATACCTTTTCATTCTAACTTAAAGCAAGCTGGCAGACCTAGCTCTAACCTTACTCCAATTCACAATGAACTTCATTATACATGCTTAAGAAAATCTCTACACCAGTAGGGAACTGTCTTACAGTGATTTGGCATGGTTGACTAAATGCACAAGGGGAAATATGTACAAAGATTTAAAGATTAGATTCAAATGAAATTTTTGTGCCAATTGAAATGCAGTACTTCTGTATTAAACCAGCCATGCCACAGATGCAAATAAGGTATCATAGTGTTATTGTAGACTATTATTCCTCCGAACACTGGTTTAAATTCCCACTTCTCCTAAAGGTTGTCAGCATTCTAGCTAACTTACATTTCTCCGTCTACTAACAGTATACTTATTGGAGAAAATCACTAATAGTGATTTAGTTTGTTCTGAATTAAATCAATTGAACTCAGATATAAGCTATGTGCCAAAGAGAATGATATAAGTAATATTGGGAAAAACAAAAACATTGGCAAGTCACTAGTAGGATAATAATAGCAATATAGTTAGGGTTCTACTCATTATAGATTTAATGACCTTTGGGAATCAAGGGATTTAGTAACTCTGTGTACTTAATCACTTGGGAAATTGGGAGAAATGGACTTACTACCCAAAAGATGGATTTTTCACCAGCAACATTGGCTTTATCATGGAAGTTGATAGAAGATAGAGTCTGAGATCCCTCATCCCATATCCAATGAATTAGATAAACACTAAAAACAAAATCCTAAAAAGTTTAATTTTTGTTTTTAGTTATGTTTGGTTTGGTGAACATTTTTAGGACATCAGTCCTGGGAGGCAGCATCTCAAGTAACCCTGAGAAAACTGCAGAGAAGGTGGCAGGATAGGGTGGGGGTAGCATACACAGGAGTTTTTGCAACAAGGGGCAGGTACTTAGGAACATCAAATGATTACTGTTAAAGAAAATCAGATATCCCAAATTAAGGAATTTAATGCTTTTCAATACATGGAAAGATGCAAGAGTCTGGGCTCACTGAAACCATTCCTTTGATATGCACCTCAGCTGTCTGAGGCTAGTATCCTCTGTTTTCACATGCTAAGTTTCCTTAGGGCTCCCTGTAGACAGTGGCTGCAGCCTGATGGCTGCTAGATGGCATCTATTCTCTCCTTCCTTGGTTCCCTCAGAGCTCACCAGCTCACTCTTAGCACTGGCTGCAAATGCTGAGGGCTGGAACATCCTTTGTTTACTAATATTCCATTTCTAAGATCTTCCTATTGGTCAGGAGTTTGACCAATATTTGGGAGATATTTTATGATCAAATTTTGTCCCACAGTGCTGGGAGGCTCATTCTAAACCAATTGAAAATTATTGTTGATATGCCACTCTAGGCACTAATTTCTGGTTTAGTTTTCTTGTCTGGGAAATCCCATGGACAGAGGAGGTTCCCAGTTCATTTTATTTTTATTTAAAAAGCTTTGGGATCACCAGAGGGGAGCTGAGCTGAGGAACTTAGGCTCTTTGGCATAAATGTTGCCCCAAATAATTGCGGTCAGGTATTTCAGTGTAAATTTTTTCTGACCTTTTAAATATGTATTTTAAAACTGAAGTAAATAGAATTCACTCTTTGGCTTTTAATACTGAGGACCAGTAGGGAGTCCCTTTTGGCCCTTCAACCTTAGGCAGTGTAGCAATATAAAGACCTTGTGTTTTAACCATATAAATATCCATTTTATTTATCCTGTTTTAAATGTCATCTAAATATTACTTTATTTATTAGATATTCTTTTTAAAAGTTCTACTTTGTTGGAAATACTATCTGGACTTCCTTACAATTTTTTTTTTCTTGTTAAGATTACTTATTCTAATGGTTTTACTAGCATCTATAAGACCTTTAGAAGGGAATCAAAAACCACAAACAAAACCAGTTTTTCAAAACCAGTCTTTCTTTTGTTTTAAACTAAAGAAATTTTTAAGCTAATCATTGTATTTTTTATACCTTTAATTTGATTTTTGTGTTTAAAGGTACCAATAAAATAGCTGTTTACAATGAGGGCACTATAGATTTGCCATCATGATAGTTTCTCCAATTAAAAAGGATCCATCATTTGGCCATTAATAAAATATATATTAATGGTAATTCAAACCAATAAGATGCTTTCCCATAAGAGAGTGGGATGTAACCTAAGTAACATCCAGAATTTACTCTCAAAAATAGCATGGCAGAGGTCAAAATTTCAAAACACATACATATACACTCACCCAGAGAGAATGTCCTAGGAAGATCATATAGAATATTTACATCTCAAAGACACAGAGAAATGTAAATTCCTCCCAGAAGTCTGCAATTTAAACTCAGAATTCTAAAAAGATATTTTATTAGGCCATCTTTTAAAATTTAACTGTGTTCGCCATAAAAGAGCCCCCTTATTTCTAGGGCAAGATTTCCTTTAACTTCCAATTAAGTGAGTTCTTGTAAGATTTGTACATACATAAACCTGGTTGGGGTATTAGTTGGAGGCTGGCAATCTGTCATTTCTTTTTCTTTTGTTTTGAAACCTTTACTTTCCACTCTAAAGTTGGTTTCTTGAAATAAAATGGCCAGTGAGGATTGTGCGATTGGCTATGTGCTGCTTGAGGACTTGACTCCTCTAGGTTTGGCCCCAGAGTTGTTTCAGCCCCCTTTCATATGTCTTGGGTTCTCCCAGTGGCATATAAAACTACCATGGGTGCTCGGATTGCAAAATGACCAGCCCTTATTCACATCCACAGTTGAGCTAGTTTTTAATTAAATATGTGGGTTTCTATAATAACAATTATTATTAATTATTCTATAATAATTCATTCTGCCAGAAATACACGGAAAACATGTAACTATAAATGTTGATTAAAAACACAAATTTAAATATTAAGGTAGAGTTTAACGGTGATATTAATGATTTTTTTCTACAACTACCCTATTCTTAGTGAAGATGAGCTGATACTTTTATGATTTCATACACATACATGATAATTTACTATTTCTTTTGGAGAATTCCATGGACATTGGAGCCTGACAGGCTACAGTCCATGGAACAAATAGCAGGACACGGCTGAGTGACTAACACTTATACTTTCCTACAATTTAAATTCAGATCTATTTGTCTGCTTCTCATCTTATATATTTGAGTTCATAGAATATAGTCAGTCCAATTACATAGCTTCATAAGTGGATATTTTAAAAATTTAATATTAACACCAAGGCTTTATGTTTAATTTTCTGTTTGATATGTACTGATAATATTTACTTTGCTGTCTCAATTCATGTTCAGAGATGAAGAAAATTTTCTTTAGATTATTTCTAAGATTATTAGATAGATACTTCTTTAAATAATTGTAAGAACTGAGTATTAAAATAGCTTTATTTTTGAAAGATTTCAACCATCCTACAATATTAAAGTATCCTATAAAATTAGTAATTTTACCTACATAGAGAATTACCTAGAAGTACATAACATGATGCACATTTAGTGTTAAAAGGAAGCTGTTGACATTTGTAGCAGAAAATATCAAATTAAGTAACTCTATCTTGAATTATTCTGAATTACCAATCATCTACGCCAGTTAGATAATGACTTCCTATTACAGTTAATGGAAATTGAATGTAAATCTCCATGAACAAAATTAAGGTTATACTGATATCTCAATTACCTAGGGTATAAGGGTCTGTGATAGTCTCCCTTTAAAAAAAAGCAAAAATGCTTACTAGAAGCCCAAGGCTAATAATGAAACCTATTTTACAGTAGCCCTTAATGGGCAGGTCAGAAAAAGGCCTGAATTCAGGAAAATAATTTAGTTGTTAGATGTTGGATTTTAAAGTTTCTGGAAGCAGTGCTGCTGAGTTGTGAAAGTGAGTCGTGTCCAACACTTTGCGACCATGGGATTTTCCAGGCCAGAATATTGGAGTGGGTAGCCTTTCCCTTCTCCAGGGAATCTTCCCAACCCAGAGACTGAACCCAGGTCTCCCACATTGCGGGCAGATTCCTTACCAGCTGAGCCTCAAGGGAAGCCCAAGAATACTGGAGCAGATAGCCTATGCCTTCTCCAGAGGATCTTCCTAACCCAGGAATCAAACTGGGATTTCCTGTATCACAGGTGGTTTCTTTTTCAACTGAGTTATGAGTTGTGATACTGTGCAATCATCCTATAGGGTGAAGAATTGGTAGTATATTGTTTCAGGAAAAAAAATGTATATAGCCCAAAATAATTACTTGATGATGGGAAAGTATGAATTGATTGTGCTTTCCTATTTTTCCTTTATCTAATTTTCTGCTCCTTTCCAATTTTCACCTCAACCTCTGGATTTCCTTAGCTTCTAAAGCCTATATGTGTAAACTCTTATCATTTTCTTACGTTCTTCTTAATGAACTGTCCTTTTCTTTTCCTTTCACTTTATTGCATATAAAATCTACCATTTTACTGTAAAGTAAGTATTTCTACTCCCTTGTATCAATTTTGTCTCTCACCTGAGCTCAAAAAAACTCCCCATTTTGCTCCTTTCTACTCACTCTAAACCATGTTCCACAAGCTAGTCAGAGTATGTTTCTAAACCTACTGTTTGGTCATATTACTTCCCTTACCTACCTTTAAGACCTTTGGAATCCAACATCTTTACACTGCACTCGAGATCTTCTACTATCTGACTGCAAACTGACCTTCCAGATTTCAATTGCAACCTCTTCCTCATGTTCTAATTGTAGCAAAAGTTCATGGCTTTCATGAATGAAAATTGTACTTCTATGCCCCTATTCCTTATGTCTTCTCTGCATATGTTGTCCCTAACCATTTTTTGCAAATTCTTCATATTTCTTATTTTCTCTGGTAGATGATATATGAGCTTATTTATTTTTATTTATTTAAATGCATTTTTGTTTAATCTTCATGGACCTACCACAAAATAATCACTTAAATTGTATGTTTGCAGTTAGTGAAGTAATGCAGATTAATTCTTTGTAGAGAATTTCTTAGTCTGATCAAAACTGTAACCTGAGGTGAAATGAGAAAGGTGATGTGGGTGTTTCATTATGTAGTGAACCATGTTTCTTTTTAGTATATATTGTTTCTTTTTTTGTAAAACAAAACTGCTAGTAACATTAGTGATCAGTGTTTAAGCAATTGATATTTTTGACTCCAAATATACTTTGGATCAATGATCTATACCCCTCTGGGCAATATGGTCATACTCCTACTTTTCTCTGTAAGTTGGATACAGTAACTGAAACTTGTCATTAAATCCACCCTCAGCAACACCACCACTAATGCTGGATCTTATAAAAAAAAAGTAAAGAAAATTAAGCATTAATGAGGCATATGTGTGACAAGGGTCCAGGAGAAGCTGACCTTGCTCTCATGGTCAAGAGTGGTGAAGAAGCACTGTAGGGAAACTTTCAGAGATACAGAGTGGCTGATAGAGGTATACCACGTCCTTTCAGATTGTAGTTTGTGAATAGACTAAAAACTTCAAGGCTTCCTTTGTTAACAGTCACCGAGCAATTGAGGTAGTGATCTTACATACAAGTTGTATTCTTGGCGGACCTCAGTATTACTATATCTAAGACCTCTCATATGTGTCTAAATAATGTCTGGAGATACCATAAGTGTCTTTTCATGCAGAAGTTTTCATACAAAAATTTTATACAGAAATTTTTCAGTGTGGTCAAACTATTAATTCTAAAGTAGCTGTTTTTGTGAAAGTGAAGTCACTCAGTCGTGTCCGACTCTTTGCAACCCGATGGACTGTAGCCTACCATGCTCCTCCGTCCATGGGGTTTCCAGGAAAGAGTACTGGAGTGGGTTGCCATGTTCTTATAGGCATCATCAAAGGTGGGAAAATGGGTTATCACTCTAATGCTTGCAATTAAGTCTGCTTTGCAAAAAGGCTAGTATCTATATCTATCCAAATATTAATAGAAGATGATAGAGGTGGAAATTTTATATTTGATTAAACTTTTGTTATTCAAGAAGTATTTCTTCTCCTATTTAAAACCTTTCCTGAGCACTGCAAAATTTTGTGAGTCACCTCTGAGGGAGAAGAAAGAGGGTTTTTTTTGACACTTAATCATTAATCTTACTTTAAATTTCAGTAGTGTAGGAGGTGGGTTTTGTTTCCTTATCAGATATTCTACTCATTAGGAATTTTTGAGTGCATAGCAGAATACAAAACTCTTCAAATGAAGCCACTGACAACCCTGATCAATGCTAGTTCAATTATGTTTTAATGGAAACGAAAATTTTTTACACTGAAAGAATTAATTATTTAGTTCTAGTGATCCAAAAGCATATACACACCCTTTGTATAAAATTAAGAGCCAACATATATAAACATGAATGGCAACTGTAGCTATTCTATGGGTTCTATCTGATGCTGAGAAAGATTGAAGGCAGGAGGGGAATGGGATGACAGAGGATGAGATGGTTTGATGCCATCACAGACACAATGGACATGAGTTTGAGCAAGCTCTGGAATTGGTGATGGACAGGGAAGCCTGATGTGCTGCAGTGCATGGGGTCACAAAGAATCGGACATTACTGAGAGACTGAACTGAACTACTTATTGAGTGAAATTAATGAGAAGAGTTGACTCACTGGAAAAGACTCTGATGCTGGGAGGGATTGGGGGCAGGAGGAGAAGAGGATGACAGAGGATGATATGGCTGGATGGCATCACTGATGATGGACGTGAGTCTGAGTGAACTCTAGGAGTTGGTGATGGACAGGGAGGCCTGGCATGCTGCGATTCATGGGGTTGCAAAGAGTCGGACACTACTGAGCGACTGAACTTAATTTAATTTTGTTTAATATTAACATGCTGAGTTTTCTGAGTTCTAATCATAAATCAAATGAAACTGAAAGTCGCTAAGTCATGTCTGACCCTTTGCGACCCCACAGACTATACAGTCCAGGGAATTCTCTAGGCCAGAATACTGGAGTGGGTAGCCTTTCCTTTCTCCAGGGGACTCTTCCCAACCCAGGTATTAAATCCAAGGTCTCCCGCATTGCGGGTGGATTCTTTCCAGCTGAGCCACCAGGGAAGTCCAAGAATACTAGAGTGGGTAGCCTATCCCTTCTCCAGCAGATCTTCCGAACCCAGAATTAGAACCAGGATCTCCTGCATTGCAAGTAGATTCTTTACCAGTTGAGCTATCAGGGAAGCCCCTAATCATAAATGGGTTATGATATTTGTAAATTGATTTTATGTCTGGATCTATTGTGAAAGTCATATGCTTTTTATCATTCTACTGATATAAAGCATTACATTGGTCTCTTCCAATATTAATCCAACTTTGCATTCTTGACATAAATGCCACTTGAGATATTTTATACTCTTTATGCTGTCAGATTTATTTGCTAATATATTTTAAGGATTATTGATCATGAAAGAAAATTGGTTTATATTATTTTACAGTGTCTGACAGTATGGGTATCAGAGTTGTTTTGGCCCCATAAAATGAGTTCGGAAGTATTCCATCTTCTCCAATTTTTTTGAAAGAGTTTGTACAATATATATTGTTTTTTCCCTCAAGTATTTCACATAATTTCTGTGAAACCAATAAAATTGATGTTTTTCTACCAGAAAATTGTTGATATTTTATTTTCAAAGATAAAGGGTTATACTGTATAATTAGTGTAATTCAAGGAATTTATTTTATCTAAGCTGTTATACTGTCATAAATTTTCTTATACTATTATAGAATTAACCTTTTAATGTGTGTGTGTATGCTCACTCAGTCATGTCTGACTCTTTACAACCCCATGGACTGTACCCCACCAGGTTCCTCTGTCCATGGACTTTGCCATTTACTTCTTCAGGGGATCTTCCTGACCCAGGGATCGAACCCCCCTCTCTTTCATCTCCTGCTTTGACAAGCAGATTCTTTACCACTAGCACTACCTGGGAAGCCCTTAATATTTTTGACATCTCTCTAATGATATCCTCACTTTCATGCCTAATATTAAATATCTGTGTTGCCTTGATCAGTGTTGCTAGATGTTTATCAGTTTTGTTTGTTTTTGAAAAAGACACATGCTACATTAATTTTCTCTTTTTTTTTTGTCTGAATTCTGATGTGCTTCTTTGTGTGCATACTTTACGGTGATATAATACCAATTTTATTAATTCATCTTCAATTAAGCTTTTTGTGTGTGTGTATTGGAGTTTAGCTGATTAACAACATTGTGATAGTTTCAGGCAGACAGCAAAGCGATGCAACCATACATACACATGTATCCATTCTCCCCCAAACTCCCCTCCTACTCAGACTGCCATATGATAAGAGTTTCCTGTGCTATACAGCATCCTTGTTGGTTATCCATTTTAAATATAGCAGTGTGTACATATAAATCCCAAACTCCCTAACTCTTCCTTCCCTTCATCCTTCCCCCTGACAACTATAAGTTGCTTCTCTAAGTCTGTAAGTTTATTTATCTTTTGTAAATAAATCAGGCTTCCCTCATAGCTCATAGCAGGTGGTAAAGAATCCACCTGCAATGCTGGAGACCTTGGCTCAATTCCTGGGTCAGGAAGGTCCGGTGGAAAAGGGATACACTACCCACTCCAGTACTCTTGGGCATCCCTTGTGGCTCAGCTGGTAAAGGAGCCACCTGCAATGTGGGAGACCTGGGTTTGATCTCTGGGTTGGGAAGATCTCTAAATTTGTAAATTCCATCTCTAAGTCTTTAAGTTCCTTCTCTAAGTCCATAAGTTTGTTTCTGTTTTGTAAATAAGTTAATTTGTATCATGTCTATTTGGATTCCACATGTAAGGGATGTCAAGTTATGTTTCTGCTTCTCTAACATTTACTCAGTATGAGGATCTCTAGTTCCATCCAGCTTGCTGCAAATGACATTATTTCCTTCTCTTTGATGGCTGTATAGTATTCCATTGTACCGCATTTTCTTTACCCATTCCTCTGTTGGTGGGCATTTAGGTTGCTTCTGTGTCTTGACTATTGTAAACAGTGCATATATCATATCAGACCATGATTTTCATCAGATGTATGCACAGGAGTAGAAACACTGAATAATATGGTAGCTCTATTTTTAGTTTTTTAAGGGGCCTCCATACTTATCTCCATGTTGGCTGTACCAATTTACATTCCCACAACAGTGTAGGATGGTCCCCTTTTCTCAAGACCATCTCTAGCATTTATTACTGGAAGATTTTTTTCATGATGGCCATTCTGACCAGTGTGAGGTGATATCTTATTGTTCTTGATATGCACAGGGTTCGACCTGTGATATTGGCTTTGAAAATAGAGGAAGACATCCAAGAGCTAAGAAATATGGCATCTTCTTGTAGCTGGGAATGGCTTTAAAGTTATAGCTGGCACTGAACTAGGAAATCCAGGATTATAAGTACAAAAAAATGAATTCTGTGCAGAGAGTCCTGAATGCTATATAACTGGTGTCCTTATAAAAAGGAAGAATTTTAGATGCAAACATACAGGTGAGTGTCATATGTAATTCGGAGGCAGATGTTTGGAGTTACCTGTCTGCAAGCCAAGGAATAACAAGAATTGCCAGCAAACCACTAGAAGCTAGGGAAAGGCAAAGAAAAATTCTGTCATAGGTCCTTCAGAGAAAGCATGGTCCTGTTAACATCTAGACTTCATCTTATACCCTGAACTGTAAGAGATAAATTTCTATTGCTTTTAGGCAATAATTTTGTGGTACTATTGTGATAGTCTTTTATGGTTTTAAGTTTTGGGAGAGTTCATACATGCAGTAATAGTTTTCTTATCTTCTTTTTAGCAATTTTGATGATCTAGGCCTTTTAACCACAGAACTTATATAATTTACATTTAATATTATTATAGATAGATTTATACCTACTGCTTTCCTAAAAAATATTTTAATTTACTCTACCTACAATATGTTACTGTTCTCCTTTTTTGCATTTCATATTGTTTTAGTATTTCATTATTTTATGCCTTTATTAAATTGGAAGTTGCAAACTACTATTTTAATGCTTATTAGCAACTTACAACAAACATTTCTAAGTCATCTTTTTTCATGATTAGTAATAGATTTATTCTTGTTACAACAATGTAAAAGACTGAAAACTTAATATATATTCTTCCTCTTTTATTATTTCTGTCACAAATATATTTATAATTCTATGTTCTTACAAAACAGTGTTTTTAGGACTTCATTTAGTTTAATAAGTGTATGAATTGCCTCAGTTTTTATCTTAGAAACTGTTTTGGGGGTTTATTTTTTTCAAGTTTTAAAACTATATATAAATCTAAGCTGGAATTTCTTTTAATTCAAAACATGATGATACCATTCTATTTTTTGTGGCTTCCATTATTTCTGCCACCAGTCTATTTCTGTGTTTTTGGCAATTTCTCTAATTTTTTCTCAATACTTTTAATATATTTTAATATTTTATTTTGAGCAGTTTTATCATGAAGTGACAAAGTATGATTTAAAAAAATGTTTTTCCCATGTGACAGTGGGTAAGATTAATTGAATTTGTGAGTCTATTTTTCATCAACTTTGGCAACTTCTCTTCCTTTTGTCTTTTCAAATATTGCTACTGACTCATTCCTTTTATCTTATTCTTTGAAATCTCTAATTTCAATTATAATTTTTTAAACCTCCTCATATCTTTTAAGTCCCTTACTTTTTCTCTGTCGCCTGTATTTCAAAAGTATCCTTTATCTCTCTCAGTTTTACTCTGTTTCCTTTTGTCCTATTCTATTTACTAAGGATCTGTTTGGCTTCTTCTGACCTATTCAAACTGAATTTCTCTATTTACTGCTGCTGATTATGATAAAAAGTTGGCTTAAAGCTCAACATTCAGAAAATTAAGATCATGGCATCTGGTCCCATCAGTTCATGGCAAATAGATGGGGAAACAGTGGAAACAGTGGCTGACTTTATTTTTCTGGGCTCCAAGATTGCTGCATATAGTTATTACAGCCATGAAATTAAAAGACGCTTACTCCTTGGAAGGAAAGTTATGACCAACCTAGACAGCATATTTAAAAGCAGAGACATTGCTTTGCCAACAAATGTCCGTCTAGTCAAGGCTATGGACTACAAGGAGATCCAACCAGTCCATCCTAAGGGAAATCGGTCCTGGGTGTTCATTGGAAGGACTGATGTTAAAGCTGAAACTCTAGTATTTCGGCCACTTGATGTGAAGAGCTGACTCATTTGAAAAGACCCTGATGTTGGGAAATATTGAAGGCAGGAGAGGGGGATGACGGAAGATGAGGTTGGATGGCATCACCAACTCAATGGACATGAGTTTGGGTAAGCTCTGCAATTTGGTGATGGACAGGGAGGCCTGGCGTCCTGCAGTCCATGGGGTTGCAAAGAGCTGGGCACAACTGAGCGACTGAACTGAACTGAATGTGTTTAAAATATCCAAACAACTCTTAATTTCAATTATTTTATAATTTATTCTTGAAATTGTTATTAGAATGCTTGCTTTTCACTATTTCCAGTTCTTTCTTGAAATTCACAACTTTGCATATTATCATATTTTATATGGAAATTACAAGCTCATATTCTGTATTTTTCTGAACCCTCCTCAAACTGAGAGGGCATTCGCTAAAGACAAATACTAATTTCAAAATTAAAACAAAAAACTTCTAGCACTTCTACCAAAGTATAAAAAGTTCTGCCTCTGTCTCTCCTCTTTAGCAGGGGCATTGCTCTCATGGATAAAGGATCCTAAATGCTGGCCTCCTTCCCCAAGAGCCTCTGTCTTTTGGAATTAAACAATTTTCTTAGGTCTTTAATGTTTATAGGCAAATAATTTTATATATTTTGTCTCTAGTAGAAGAGATGACCCAAATTACCTAATTTGCATTCAGTAGAAGCAGAAGTTGCTTTTGGTCTATATTCTGTGCCCATATTTCTTTTGATTCCATAAAGAGGTTCAGTTTTCCCTAAACTATCACCCAGAACTTGATATGAAAGTCCAAAAGATTTTATGTTTGCATTTAAAATCTATAGGTGATGGATCTTGACTCTGATCATTTTTGGAAGTGAGCAGCTTTATTTTATGTTCCACACTTGACAGGAATGTTTCAATTTTAACTATCACGCACTTTGAAAACTTTATGGTGCTTATGATATCATACTGTTTGATTTTATTTTATTCATAATGATAAGAAATCTATCATCCTTCACAAGGTAAAGAACTAGGATCATTATCATAATGTTGAGAGCATACCAAACAGTCAGTAAAATTGTTTTCTAATTTAAATGCTTCTTTTAACTAGATAGTATAATGTAATAAATTACCAAGTTTCATATTTCTTCTTTGTAAAATTAAATTAACAAATCCATTTCTAAGTCACAAATATTTTTAATTGAATGTCTTCCCCACCTAGGGATTGAACCTTGGTCTCCTGCATTGCAGGCAGATTCTTTACCATATGAGCCACTGGGGAAGTCTGAATGGACGAGTAATTGATATAATTCCTAAAAGGTACCATTAAAATATCATAAATTTTAAAAGTACATGAGAAATCACTCTATAAGTAGCACAATTCTACTACCCTATTAAATTAGCTAGCTTGAGAGTAAAAATAATAATTTATATGTTTACTAACCTGTTAAAAGTAAACTCTATCAATGCATATGCATCTCTAGGTATAATGATAAACATCACAAGCTGTCTCTATTCTCCTTAGTAATTATTGTAACTAAGAAAGTTGGTGCATTTTAGGAATTATGTCAGTTATTCATCCATTCATTAAAGTCAATACTTATTCCATATTATAAAGAAATACCTTTTTTTATATAAACCTCTCTGCCTTTTTACTGGATTATGAGCTACTCAATAAAAGCAAAATTGTTTTTGGTATGGCCAGAGGCTAAATCTGCAATAGACAGGTAATAGTTACTTATAAACAACTGATTGCTAAATATCATAAAATACTATTGTATAAGCTAAAAAATAATATGACCTCAAGATTCATAATCATTTTTATAGGCAAAATAGACTTTAAAATAAAAACATAAGATTCATAATTATTTGTAAGGATTTATTGAGCGTCTATTATGTACTGGTC
Source organism: Capra hircus (assembly GCF_001704415.2). NCBI lineage: Eukaryota > Metazoa > Chordata > Mammalia > Artiodactyla > Bovidae > Capra > Capra hircus. The sequence continues at coordinate 25,261,142 of NC_030814.1, forward strand.
AGCATTCAGATGTTGCTGTATTTTAGGGCTTCTCTGGAGTTGGACATGACTGAGCAACTGAACTGCACTGGTGGCTCAGATAGTTAAGAATATGCTTACAATGCAGGAGACCTGGGTTCGATCCCTGAGTTGGGAAGATCCCCTGGAGAAGGAAATGGCAACCTACTCTAGCGTTCTTGCCTGGAGGACTATATGGACAGAGGAGCCTGGTAGATTACAGTTCCTGGGATCCCAAAGAATCAGACATGATTGAATGACTAACACTTTGAGTTATTATTTTAACACTTAGAAAAAGATATAGTTCCAGAGGGAGTAAATGACTTTCCCAAATCATTGGTGACTGGTGAAATTCTTGGTCATTATTATTGGAAATAAAAATAAGAAAAGATGCAACACATACAATTATAGTCCATGGCAGCAAAAACAGAATAAAATAAAATTTGCCCTACAGCAGTCACTGTAAACCAGAGGTTGGCAAATGAAGGCATGAAAACCAAAACCAAACCATTGTCTGTTTTTGTATAATCCATAGCTTTGACTGGCTTTTAATTTTTAAATGATTTTAAAAAGAAACACAATATTTTGTGTGATATGGAAATAATACAAATTTTGCATGTCAGTGTCCATGAATATATTTTATTGTCACACAGTCATGCCCATTCATTTAAATGTTGTTTGTATCTGGTTTTGTATAATAATGGCAGCATTGAGTAAATATTGTAGACTCTATGGCTCACAGAGTATAAAATATTTACAACTTGGCTCTTAACAGAAAATTTGCCAGCTCTTTTGTAGGATATGCATTTCTTCTGTGTTTACCTGGCTTTATATGTGCATGCATTTTTAATGGCAGTTTTCTCTTGCCTCGCATAACTAACTTTTTGTTTTTATTTTTTCAAGTGGCCATTGCCTTGGTTGATTTCCCCAATTTGTATTTGAGGCATTAGAATCATTTGTTTGGCTATTTGTTCACTTGGAAAAGAAAATACATGAGGGTACTGGAATGAAGCTTCTGCTTTTATCATGTCCAGATCTTTCTAGCTTCATTCCAGATATAGTGATAAGAGGATTATACTGGCACTTTATGTCTGCAAAATATTTTATAACATGTTCATTCAGAAGTTAACCATATTAGCACATCTATAAACATAATTAGGACATTTTTGCAGCTGTTTCATCTACATTTTTCCTAATAACATGGGGAAAAAATAAAGTTTGTAAAGTTGCTCAGGTGTCAAAGAGATTCCAGCTGTGAAGGTGTTTTCCTATAACATTTGGAAATGTGTCTACAAAATATCAACACAATCTAGAGATTCAGTTATTGAGGCAAACATTGGTAAACTTAAGTATTTGATTGAATTGACAAGATGTTTGACTCAATTCACTGGTAGGATTATAACAGTACTAAAAAGGCACAAAATAATATAAGACACCTAAATAAAATATACTGTACACTTTACTTACATTTTCAAATTTTGATTTCTTTTTAATGAGGCTAGGATGGCCATTGTCAAAGAACAGAGAATAACAGGTATTGTGGTGTATTTAAAGAAATTGAAACATTAACCCTGTTGGTTGGAAAGTAAAATGTTGCAGCAATTATGAAAATAGGTATGAAAGTTCCTCTAAAAGTTAAAAATATAACTATCATATGATCCAGCAATCCCGCTTTTTGCTTGTGGGAAATAATTACAATCAAGACTTCAAGGAGATATCTGCACCTCCATATTCTTTACATCATTACTTAAAATAGCCAAGATGTGGAAACAACCTAAATACCCATTGATTGATAAATGGATAAAGAAAATGTTATATATATAAATAATGGAATATTTTGAAGAGTTACTAAAAAAGGAAATGCTGTCACATGCTGGAACATGAAAGAACCCAGAAGACATTTTGTTGAATTAAATATACCAGTCACAAAAGGACAAATGCTATATGATTCCACTCATTTAAATATCTAAAATAGTTATAGTCACTTAAATGGAAAGTAAAATTGTAGTTACCAAAGACTTGGGGCAGGATGGAGAGAAAATTAGTGTTTAATGGGTATAAAGTTTCAGTTTTGCAAGATGAAAAGTTTTAGAGATCTTTTGCAAAACAATGTGAATATACTTCACACTACTGACCTGTACACTTAAACATTAAAATGGTAAACTTAATGTTATGTGTTTTTATCCACAATAATAATAATTAATATTTGCTTCAAACCTCATTTTTTCTCTTGTGATAGAAACATATACATTTTACTCTTTATTTGTTCAGTCACTCAGTCATGTCCGAATCTTTGCAACCCCGTGGAATGCAACACTTCCCTGTCCTGCACCATCTCCTTGAGCTTGCTCAAACTCATGTTGGTTGTGTCGGTGATGGTACCCAATGATCTCATCCTCTGTTGTCCCCTTCTCCTACCTTCAATCTTTTGACTATATGAACCTTTGTTGGCAAAGTAATGTCTCTGCTTTTTAATAGCTGCCTAGGTTTGTCATAGCTTTTCTTCAAAGGAACAAACTTCTTTTAATTTCATGGTTGTAGTAACCGTCTGCAGTGATTTTGGAGCCCAAGGAAATGAAATGTCACTGTTTTCATTGTTTCACTTCACTTCACTATTTTCATTTCATTCATTTTCATTTCCCTATCTATTTGCCATGAACTGATAGCAAATGCTACTCTCTTAACAACTTTCAAATATGCAATATAGCAGCATTAACTATAGTCATTATGTTATACATTAAATCCCCAATACTTACTTATCTTATACTTGGAAGTTTATACCTTTTGAACACATTCACCCAGTTCTTCCACCCATAAATCTGGTAACCACAAATCTGATCTCTTTTTTAAATGAAGTTTTGTTTCTCAGATTTCACATATAAGTGAGGTCAGATAGTATTTTTTTTCTCTTACATATTTCATTTAGCATAATGTTCTCACTCAGAGCCCACCCATGTTGTCCCAAATGGCAAGATTTTTCTTTTTCTATGGCTAAATAATTTTCCATTGTGTGTGTCTATACACATACATACTCACATATACACTACTTCTTCTTTATTCATTAATTGATGGACACTTAGGTGTTTTATATGTCTTAGCTATTTGTAAATAATGCTGCAATCAACAATGGGGTGCAGATATATCTTTGGCATAGTGATTTTATTTCCTCTAAATATATATACCCAGAAATAGAATTGCTAAATAATATGGTAGTTCTCTTTTTAAAACTTTTATAGAAACTTCCAGACTTTTTTTTTAATAGTAGCTGCACCAATTTACATTCTCACTAACAGAATAAGAGTTCACTTTTCTACAAATGCCTCCAGCATTTTTTATGTCTTTTCCTTTTGATGATAACCATTCTTACAGGAGTGAGGTGATATCTTACTGTGGTTTTGATTTGTATTCCCCTAATGACTAGCATTGTTAAATACCTTTTCATGCACCTGTTATTCACTTGAATATCTTACTTGGAAAAATGTCTGTTTAGGTTCTTTGCTCACTTTAAAAGTTGGATTTTTTTTTTTCTTTTAACCGCTTTGAACCACTGTATGAGGTCTTCGTATATTTTGGAGATTAACTCTTTATCTGGTATATAATTTGCAAATGTTTTCTATCATTCTATAGACTATATACTTATTTTACTGTGTAGAAGATTTTTTTGCAACATGGTTTCATTTATTTATGTTAATTGTTAATTTTTTTGTTGCTTGTCCTTTAGGTGTCATAAAAATATTATTGCTAAGAGTTGAGTCCAATATATTTTTCAAGTTTTCTTCTAGAATTTTTATGGTTTCAAATCTTATATTTAAGTTGTAATCCATTTTGAGTTTATTTTTATGAATGGTGTAAGATAGGATTCTAGTTTCATTCTTCTACAGGATATTCAATCTTTCTAACACCATTTATTGAAGAAACTGTGTTTTCTCTATTGAGTGTTCTTTGTTCCATTCTCAAATATTAGTTGACCAAATCTGTCTCTTTTACTGGGCTAGATGAATTATCCCTTTTTAAGATAGGAAATAGTCACAAACATGTAAAGTAGTTTGAATAATTTAAGTATCATTCATGATACAGCTGGTGTATTTAAATCATAAGGTAGCTATAAATTTTATCTAAATCTGGGGAGCTAATGGACAGTATGTAAGATAACTGACTCTGGTAGCTATTTATAAAGAATAATTTGGAGACACACAATCACTGTTATTAACTAATTCCCTTCTCAGCTTAATTGCTACCTCCTCAGAAAAACTGTCTTTGACATCCACCAGAAGCTTTCCCTACCTGCAACCATATCTCACCCTGTTTTGTTTTCTTTCTGGTACTTGTAGTAGATTATTTTTCTTTATTTCTATCAATAGTTTATGCCTCCTAAGCAGAATATAAGTTCCTTATAAATAGGGATCTTGTCTGATTTATCTTTGTATTTTCAATAAGTAAATTAGGATTTGTCATAAGGTAGACATTCCATATACTTATGGATTAAATGAATTAGTATTAAATAAGACAACATAGATATCGTCATTCTATTCTACTTTCCTTCATGGATTATGCAAACTGTAGTTTGGTCTAAATCATTCCTCAAGGAGTGCTGCCAGTTTCCATTTTAACATTATTTCTGCCTAGGGAAAAGTAGATGTATTTATGTGGAAAGGGTTACTTCATGGGGTTACTACAAGGGAAATCCTTAGGTGTAATCTCTGTATTAAGCCATGTGGCATTCCCCACCTCTCTTTTCCCAAGAAATCTCAGTTGTATATAAAGCAGACCTGTCTCAGGCTACATGTTATTTTTCTTAACCTTCCTTGTATATAGATGTGGCTATGTCATCATTTTCTGTTTAATGAGAATGAAAGAGTATCTTTGGGCATTACAAGAAGACTTCTTAAGGAAGTCAGGGTAGCTTCTTAATGTTTATGGTTAGACAAATTATTTTAACCTTTTCTTCATTTCTAATGTATACATTCAAAGCAAAAAAAAATTTCCCTCTCATCACTGATTTGCAACATCCCACAAATTTTGATGTTTTTATTTTTATTATCCACTTGTATTTTCAGTGGTGTCTTTAAATAGTCCATTTAGTTATTTTAACTCACTCTACCAAAGTCAAGTGAAAATAATTTTGACCTAAGTTATACTCAAGTTGAGTGTCATGAAAACTTCAAGCCTTTCTCCTTGTCAGAGGCATACTAAGTATGCTAAATGGTAATTTTGTCAGTGATGAATTATGCAAAGCCAAAATAATTTTCTAGAATTTGCAAGGACAGATTTAAATTGCAATTTAAGAACACAGAGGGAAAGATTAAGGGATTAGAAATCTCTCTTTGCAGAGTACAATGACTCTGTGAGAGGATTGTAAGTCTGTGTATGAGTTGGTGCCCTCTCAGAACTTTATGTCAGTAAAATCATTTTGCCTGAAACAGATTTCTAGTAAAAAATGCTTTTTAAAGAAGCTTTATCAGGCCAGTCACTTTAAAGAGGAATTTGTGTGTGTGTGTGTGTCTGTGTCTGTGTGTGTATGTGTTGAGCTGAATGTTTAGGTGTTTAGGAGAAAACCAGCTCTCAAAATTCTTCAAAAACTATCAATTTTTGAATTTTTAAAAAAATCATTTCTTATATTTTACTATAATTTACATGAAATCTGTTTTAAAACATTTCTAAAATGGATGTTTAGGCATGGTAATACACACGCACATGCATATATATGTATGTGTGTATATATATATATATATATATATTTAATACTTAAGATGTTTTACTGGGAGTTTACCAGCAGGATCTTAAGAGGGCTAAATCTCCATCTAATTAACAGAAAATAAATTGGTTTATTCTAAAATTGAGTTATCCATTAATGAGTCTGTGTGTGCTATTTTGGGTCGATACCAGAAGGAATGTCTAAAGACAGGATAAGCAATTGCTTCTATGGAACAGAATTAGAACATAGATTGGGGGGGGTGCTAAAAAGCATGTGTGTTTTATCCTGATAAAGTAAAAGAAATTTAGGAGATGTTTAACTGTTTGTACTTTATCAATAGTGGAGTTTTATTTGAAAAATACTTTGAGGCACTTGTACAACTGAATTTTTATTACACTCAAAATAGAAATTACATAAATGGCCAAGAATTAAAATAATGAAAGCAAAACCATTTTATAAAATTTATTTTTAATTATAAAGAAAAAAAATCACATTAAAAAAAAATATTTGTCAGAAAAGACATGTCTAGTGATATTAAGTTTCTTCATGCCATATTTCAAACTATGTCAGTCTTATGAGCAATAGTACACTTGCTGGATTTTCCACTAAAAGGATTCACTATTCTTCCAAGTTTCCTTGGAATCATGCAAAGAGAATCTCATCAACACAGAGGAGAGCCATGATATTAGAGAAAAGGAAAAAAGAAAAAACATTTAGCAAGAGAAAACTGTCAAAGAATTCAGTTTGGGAAAAATCAAAATTATCATTGAGAGATTAAAATAAAATGATCCTCTCTCTGTAAGGACATATGCACACATAAATGTTATGTTACCTCACTCTGTGTAATTATATACCAGTTAACACACACACACACACACACACACACACACATACTAATTAGATGATGCAATTCAAAATTGTTTACATTTTGAAAATATGCTTTATTTCTAAGTTATTAACATTACAATGAAATAATAAATATATATAATCATATTATATATACACATGCCAATATAAAGCTCCAAAACTTTTATTTGTAAAGAAATACACTGTTGTTCAGTTGCTCAGTAGTGTCCACCTCTTTGCGACCCCATGAACAGCAGCATGGCAAGCTTCCCTGTCTTTCACCATCTCCGGAGCTTGCACAAACTCATGTCCATTGAGTCAGTGATGCCATCAAACCATCTTGTCCCTATCATCCCCTTTGCTTCCAAGGAGCAAGCAGAGTTTAATTTTATGGTGGCAGTAACCATTTGCAGTGATTTTGGACCCCAAGAAAATAAAGTCTGTCTGTTTCAACTGTTACCCCATCTATTTGCCATGAAGTGATAGAACTGGATGCCATGATCTTAGTTTTCTGAATGTTGAGTTTTAAGCCAGCTTTTCACACTCTCCTCTTTCAACTTCATCAAGAAACTCTTAGGTTCCTCTTTGCTTTCTGTCTTAAAGATGGTATCATCTGCATATCTGAGTTTATTGATATTTCTCCCAGCAACCTTGATTCCAGCTTGTGATCCATCCAGCCTGGCATTTTGCCTGATGTACACTGCATATAAGTTAAATAGGCAGAGTGATAATATGCAGCCTTGACTACTCCTTTCCCAATTTTGAACCAGTCCATTTTTCCATGACCAGTTCTAACTGTTGCTTCTTAGCCTGCATACAGGTTTCTTAGGAGGCATGTAAGGTGGCCTGGTATTCCCATCTCTTTAAGAATTTTCCACAGTTTGTTGTGATCCACATAGTCAAAGGCTTTAGCATAGTAAGTGAAACAGAAGTAGATCTTCTGAAATTCTCCTATTTTTTTCTATGATCCACTGATGTTGACAATTTGATCTCTTGTTCCTTTGCTTTTTCTAAATTCAGCTTGTACATCTGGAAGTTCTTAATTCACATACTGTTGAAGCCTGACTTGGAGAATTTTGAGCATTACTTTGCTAGCATGTGAGATGAGTGCAATTGTGTAGTAGTTTGAACAATCTTTGGCACTGACTTTCTTTGGAATTGTAATGAAAACTGACATTTTCCAGCTCCTGTGGCCACTTCTGAGTTTTCCAAATTTGCTGGCATATTAGTGCAGCACTTTCACAGCATCATCTTTTAGGATTTTAAATAACTCAGCTGGAATTCCATCCCTCCACCAGCTTTGTTTGTAGTGATGCTTTTGATGCCCCCTTGACTTAGCATTCCAAGATGTCTGGATCTAGGTGAGTGATCACACCAGTGTGGTTATTCAGGTCATTAAGATCTTTTTTGTATAGTTATTTTGTGTGTTCTTGCCACCTTTACTTAATATCTTCTGCTTCTCTTAGATGGATATATATTCTGTCCTTTATTGTACCTATCTCTGCATGAAATGTTCCACTGATATCTCTAATTTTCTTGACCAGATCTCTGGTCTTTCCCATTCTATTGTTTCCCTCTATTTTTTGCATTTTTCATTTAGGAAGGCTTTCTTATCTCTCCTTGTTATCCTTTGGAACTCTGATTTCAGATGGGTATATCTGTCCTTTTCTCCTCTGCCTTTGCTTCTCTTTTTTTCTCAGCTATTTGTAAGACCTCCTCAGACAACCATTTTGCCTTCTTGCATTTCTTTTTCTCCTAATGGTTTTGATCACCACCTCCTGCATGATGTAACCAACCTCCACCATAGTTCTTCAGTCACTCTGTCAGATCTTATCCCTTGAATCTATTTGTTTCTTCCACTGTATAATTGTATGGGATTTGATTTAGGTCATACTTGAGTGGCCTAGTAGTTTTCCCTACTTTCTTCAATTTAAGTCTGAATATTGCAATAAGGAGTTCATGATTTGAGCCACAGTCAACTCCTATCTTGTTTTTGCTGACTGAAGAGAGCTTCTCCATCTTCAACTGCAAAGAATATAATCAATCTGATTTTGTTATTGACGATCTGGTAACGTCCAGTTGTAGAGTCTTCTCTTGTGTTTTGCAAGTGGATGTAGCTATGATCAGTGTGTTCCCTTGGCAAAGCTCTGTTAAGCTTTCTCTCTGCTTCATTTTATACTCCAAGGCTAAACTTGCCTGTTACTCCAGGTATCTCTTGACTTCCTACTTTTGAATTCCAGTCTCCTATGATGGAATTGTCATATTTTTGGTGTTAGTTCTAGAAGGTCTTCATAGAACCATTCAGCTTCAGTTTCTTCAACATTAGAGACTGAGGCATAGACTTCAATTACTTTGATATTGAATGGTTTGTCTTAAAAGGAACAGAGATCATTCTGTCATTTTTGAGACTGCAACCAAGTACTGCATTTTGGACTCTTTTGTTGACTTTGAGGGCTACTTCACAAAACTTAATGTCATGTGTCTAAATGTAACTTTAGATTAATTAGACTCAATATCTTAAAATAACAGTTATTTTTCATACATGAATAAAAAGACTAGAAATATCTTTTATGGCTTAAACACTAGTTAATATACAATATAGAGGTAAATACTCAAAAGTTAATGTTAATAATGCTAATGTAGATATGCACTAAGCATTGATATAAGTATACAGTAAGATTATTTAAGTATTGTATATTTTAACTAATTTGGCAATTTGAAATAATCTGTATGCTCAATTTTCTAAAAAAAAAAAAGACGACTTACCACTCAGTTTTAAAAAAAACTATGTTCATGGCATCTGGTCCCATCACTTAATGGCAAATCGAAGGGGAAAATGTGGAAGCAGTAACAGATTTCCTCCTCTTGGTCTCTAAAACCACTGTGAATGGGGACTGCAGCCATAAAATTAGTAGACAGACAATTGCTTCATGGCAGGAAAGCTATGACAAGCCTAGATAGTGTGTTAAAAAGCAAAGACATCACTTAACTAACAAAGGTCTGTCTTGTCAAGGCTATGGTTTTTCAGAAATCATTTACAGACGTGAGAGCTAGACAATAAAGAAGGCAGAACCTCAAAGAATTGCCGCTTTTCAAATGAGGTGTTGGAGAAGACTCTTGAGAGTCCCTTGCAGGCAAGGAAATCAAACCGGTCAATCTTAAAGGAAATCAACTCTGAATACTCTTTGGAAGGACTGATGCTGAACCTGAAGCTGCAATACTTTGGCCACCTGATGCAAATAGCTGACTCTTTAGAAAAGACACTGATGCTGGGAAAGATTGAAGGCAGGAGAAGAGAATGACAGAGGATGAGATATGGATGATATCACCAACACAATGGATATGAACTTGGGCAAACTCAGGGAGATGGTGAGGGACAGGGAGGCTTGGCATGCTGCAGTCCACATGGTTGTGAAGAGTCAGACATGACTTGGCAACTGAACAACAACAATTATCCAAAAATGTGTGGATATTTAAGATCATTTTAGCATAACAATACCAACACTAGTTAATATTTAGACTGCACCTGATGTTTAAGATTGTTTTTCAGTTTTTTTTCTTTCTGTAGAATATATTCTACTAATATATATACAAAATACTTTAAATACTCTAAAATTCAAATGAAATAATTATTCTCCAATTGGATATGTAACCAACTTGATATAAAATTAGATTTTTGGTTTCTTTTTAAAAATTTTTTCAGCCATCACTTTCTAATTTAATTTTATTTTTAATCTATCTTTGGAAATTATATTTTCAAATTTAAATATATAATAAGACCTTTTCAGACAATTGTGCCTTTAATCTCTGTCATATCTATCTGTTCTCTATTCTTCCCAGCTTTACTTTCCCTGCTATCATTGATTCCTGTCACAGATATAAGCAAATGTACATATATATGCATTTACACATACATGAGTATATAATTATTTTATATAAAATGTAAAGATATATGCAATTAGAATGGTAGACTATATATAACTTTCTTCTGTATTCTACATTTTATTAATTTAAAAGTTATTTCATGAGAGGATATAAAGAATTTATCATTTTATATCATTTCATGATACAGTCCCATTCAGTAGATATATTGTTATAGTTTATTGAATCAGGCCTACATTAATGAATGTTGGATTTATTTTAATCTTTTTTTATTTCTATAAATACTATAATGGATAATCTTTGTCCTAAATTATTTCAAATTTTGCCAATATAATTGCTGATTCCTAGTATTAGGATTGTCAAAGGATAAATTCATCAATATGCAGTTCTTTCTTTTAGATATTTTAAATTCCTCTTATAGGCATCATTTAACATAGGATACCCACCAGCATTATAACAGAGAGCCTGATCTCTCATAACTTTCTAATTAGATAATGATATTTGTTATGATTAATTCTATGTGTCCTCTGGCTACAGGATGCCCAAATTAAACATTATTTTTGAAATGTGTCTATGAAAATGGTTCTGGATGAGATTAGCATTTTTGTTGATGGATCAGTAGAGTATATTGCCCTCCAAAATTTGGTTTAATATCTTCCAGTCCATTGAGTGCTTCAACAGAACAAAAGGCAGAGGAAGGAGTAATTTGCCCTTTTATGCTGCCTGCTTGCCTGCTTGAGTTGGAACCTCATTTTATCTTCTCCAGCTGTGTTTTAAACTATCAGCCACACTGGTTCAGAGGTCTTCAGGTTTGTACTAAATTACACCACTTGCTAACCAAACTCAGGTTTCTGACTTACAGATTATAAGACTTTTCAGCATCCATAATTGTGTGACCCAATTCCTCATAATAAAATATATATATATATATATATATATATATATATATATATATATATGTATATATATAATCTACTGGTCCTGCTTCCCTGAAGGACTTTGGCTGAAATAATGTTACAGAACTTTTGGATTTTTGCCAGTTTTATAGACTAGGTCATTAGTCCAGTAAGATTCATTTTATATGTTTGAGAACCCTATTCTTTTCTTCATCTATGAACATATGATTTTGCTTTGTTCATCATATAATTATGACCACTATTGTAGCAGGTTGTTTCATTCATTTCTTTACATCTTTAAGAGAAGTTCTTTATATGCTAAGAAGCTTAGCTCTTAGTCTGTGATTCACAACTTTTAAAATGATGTCAAGTTTAACAATACCCCCTCCCCCTTTTAAATTTATTCAGGATTTTAAATATAGAAGCTAAAGAACATTTCCTTTCTTCCCCCATCAAGTTACAAAGGGAATGGCCCACCTTCCTCTGTATTGTTCCCAATTATTTTGTTCACATTGAAAAAAAGTTCTAACCAGCAATGCATTGCTCTTTACTCTTTATGGAGTCTTCCCTAATGGCTCAGCATTAAAGAATCCGCCATCAATGCAGGACATGTGGGTCTGATCTCTGAGGTGGAAAGATCCCCTGGAGGAGGGCATTACAACCCACTCTAGTATCCTTGCCTGGAAAATCCTATGGACAGAAGATCCTGGCAGGCTACAATCCATAGCATTGCAAATAGATGGACACAACTGAAATGACTTAGCAAGCGTGCACAAATGTGTTCTCTATTGCTTGTCTCCTGTCTAAGACTAAAACCTGCTTAAAGATAGGAAATATGTATGTGCAACATTGTATCTCAGCATGTTTATCAGACCAAGAATGTACACTCACTTAATAGAAAAGAAATAGTTTAATAGATGACTGAGTAAAATAATTCAATTAAGAATTAGCTCAATAAAAATTACATCCTTTTGAAAAATCATTATTTTTGATTGTATATTTAGAGTCTGCTGAATTAAACCTTAACACATATGTAAATCTAGTACTTGTATTTGTAGGTGTACTCTTTTTTCTATATCTCAGTTAATTACCTATTATGAAAACTTCACAGGGAAAGCTATAGTATTTGTTTATTTGAATCTGGTGAATCAAACATTTCTAATTTCTTTTTTAAGTTGAAAAGATACTTAAAGGTTCCTTGGAAGAACTTTGTGTATACAACATAGAGAAGTGAGAAAAGCTGAAAGATTTATGTTCTTGAAACTCAGTTGGAAGAGGGCAGGGTGATGAATCAAATTAAACCATGCTTCAAGATAAACACTTATCACCAAAAGAAGAATGGCATGAACTGGTTATTTAAGAAACTAAAGAAGATATTCTGAAAAATGTTTTATAGTTAAGGATAGCTCTTAATGAAAAATGGAAAGGAAGGGGAAATTTAAGGTAACCAACCCATGAAAAAGGCCACATCTGAATAATTAAGCTAAATGATTTATAGAGTTCTAAACTCAAGGTCTCCCAAATAATAAAAATTATGGAGGCAGACAGAATAAGAGCAGGATTTGTAATTTTATTCTCTTAGCACTGAACTATCAATCTATTTACAATGAAGACAAAATTATAACTATATACATATATATGAGAATTCCCAGATGGCTCTAGTGGTAAAGACTCACCTGCCAACACAGGAAACATAAGAGACATAGGTTTGATCCCTGGGTCAGGAAGATCCTCTGGAGGAGGTATTGTAAGCCACTCCAGTATTCTTGCCTGGAGAATCCCATGGACAGGGGAACCTGGTAGGCTACAGTCCATAGGAAAACAAAGGGTCAAACCTGACTGAGGCAACTTAACATGCTTGCATACACATAAGCATGTATGTTTCTCTAGCCCAAGATTGTCTAGTGAGAGCAAATATATAAAAGTAGCTTGAGGCTTCAGTTCAAATATTAGAAAGTTTCAAGTCCTAGTTGTCACTATAGTCATCTCTGGTCCTTTAAAATTTACATAAATACTTGAATGCTACCTTTTGAATCAAAATCTCTGGGCTAGACGGTGAATGTTCTCACTTTTCAAAATTCTGTTGGAAATTTTGGTATATAACTAGCATTGAGTACCTCTTGTTTAAAAAAATGGAATTTAAAACAACTTATTAAAATGTTAATTTGTTAGCCAAACATGACTGGTAAAAGTTGAATTGGTTGAATTGAGTATAGAAGCCAAGGCAGAATCTGGTTGATTTGGAGACATCTAAAGGTTGGGTGTTATAAGGCAAGAGTAGGGTAGACATTGCAACATATATGAAATGCAGCCCAGCTTCTCCCTCTGAAATGAATCTTTGTTCTCCACTGATTGATGGAATTGTACTAAGTTGCTGAAGTTTGATGGAATCAAACTTACAGATGTGCATAAAGGTCAGTGATAATTTGTCCCATTAAATTAGATGCATGCAAGCAAATTAGACATTGAATAAAGGTACATTTAATAGAGGGATCCTACTGATTAACTGTATCTCCCCCAAATCCATATGTTCAAGCTCTAACCCACAATGTCATGGTATCTTGAGATAAAACCTTTGGGAAGTAATTAAGATAAGGTCATGAGGATAGTGTTCTCATGATGAGGTTAGTGCCTTTGTAAGAAGAATTACTCTTCTCAGAATTCTACTTTCCAGAACTAGAAGAAATGCATGTTCCTTTAAGCCACTCAATCCATGGTATTTAGCTTTGTCAGCCTGAGCTGATTAATATCAGTGCATAACTTCATTGTAGAACATGGGGGGAATTGAAAATACCTAGTACCTCCCTTTCTTTTCATTACTATTGGTAGTCTTAATAGCATTTTTGGACTAAACTATGCTCCCTCTAATATTTCTCATTATTATTGAAATTTTAGATTCATGAGATGGCTACAGAAGAGAATATGCTATTGATATATTTATACTTGATTACTAAGTTTAGTTTGACCTCAGATATGCAGATGACACCACCCTTATGGCAGAAAGTGAAGAGGAACTAAAAAGCCTCTTGATGAAAGTGAAAGTGGGGAGTGAAAATGTTGACTTAAAGCTCAACATTCAGAAAACGAAGATCATGGCATCTGGTCCCATCACTTCATGGGAAATAGATGGGGAAACAGTGGAAACAGTGTCAGACTTTATTTTACGGGGCTCCAAAATCACTGCAGATGGTGACTGCAGCCATGAAATTAAAAGACACTTACTCCTTGGAAGAAAAGTTATGACAAACCTAGATAGCATATTCAAAAGCAGAGACATTACTTTGCTAACAAAGGTCCGTCTAATCAAGGCTATGGTTTTTCCAATGGTCATGTATGGATGTGAGAGTTGGACTGTGAAGAAAGCTGAGCGCCAAAGAATTGATGCTTTTCAACTGTGGTGGTGTTTGAGAGTCCCTTGGACTGCAAGGAGATTCAGCCAGTCCATTCTGAAGGAGATCAGCCCTGGGATTTTTTTGGAAGGAATGAGGCTAAAGCTGAAACTCCAGTACTTTGGCCACCTCATGCGAAGAGTTGACTCACTGGAAAAGACTCTGATGCTGGGAGGAATTAGGGGCAGGAGGAGAAGGGGATGACAGAGGATGAGATGGCAGGATGGTATCACTGACTCAGTGGACACGAGTCTGAGTGAACTCCAGGAGTTGGTGAGGCCTGGCGTGCTGCGATTCTTGGGGTCGCAGAGTTGGACACGACTGAGCGACTGAACTGAACTGAACCGAACCGGAAGCTAGGTATTTAGATTCTATCACCACTCACTTTGACATTGGCAAGTGGATTTAGGTAGTAGATCAGATAACAAAGTGATTTCTATTGTTAATTGCTGTAAATCACTGAGAGTGAAAGTGAATTTAATAGAATATTGGGACTATACCGAGCAAGACAGCATTTAGAAGACAGCATAGCCTGAGGAAATGTCCACTTCAGGACAAAGGAAGCAGACTTTAAGGTACGGGGGTAAAAAGAAGAGTTTGACAACTAGGTGCCAAGGGATAAAAAAAATCTCCCTTAAAGTAGTGTGCGATTGAATTAAATCAATTCAACCTCACAATGTGGAATTTTTTCCGCAAAAGTTCCAGGCTTCATAAGTTAAAAAATACATATTTTTATTTGGGGGACAAGAAGGATCTAATAAGAGTTCCTTTCAAAATATTAAAATCTGTTCAGTTCAGTTCAGTTCAGTCGCTCAGTCGTGTCCGACTCTTTGCAACCCCATGAATCGCACCACGCCAGGCCTCCCTGTCCATCACCAACTCCCGGAGTTCACTCAGACTCAGGTCCATTGAGTCGGTGATGCCATCCAGCCATCTCATCCTCGGTTGTCCCCTTCTGTTCCTGCCCCCATTCCCTCCCAGCATCAGAGTCTTTTCCAATGAGTCAACTCTTCGCATGAGGTGGCCAAAGTACTGGAGTTTCAGCTTTAGCATCATTCCTTCCAAAAAAATCCCAGGGCTGATCTCCTTCAGAATGAACTGGTTGGATCTCCTTGCAGTCCAAAGGATCTGATAAATTCATTTGATAAACTCTCTGGATATTTTTAAGATTCATCATAAATAAAATGTTTGGAAATGCTAATTACCCTGCAGAATATATAAACAATGATTATGGTTTGTAGATAACTTATTATTTAATGAATCATTTATATTCTTGTCCAAAATATAGATTAAGGTATATAGATTTAGGTATTCATATTTAGAGTTATATAACTCAAAAGAAGTAGCATATTTCTGGGTTAAAGGAAATGAGATTTTTTTGCTTTAATACTATTCTGCTGAATCTGTTACTGTTTATAATGCCAGATATATAGTGTCTATAATTTTATCTTTTATCTTATAATATTTAATATTCAGATTATTAGTTCCAACAATTTTTGAAATATTACATAATATAGTGTAGATACATTAGACCTTGAAGTAAAAGAGCTTTTGATTAGAATCACTGCTTTAACATTTAATAGCATGAGACCACCATGTTGCCCTTCTTCTGTAAGCATCAGTTTTAAGAAAATATTTTTCTTTTTGTATCTGTTTCTTGTCTAGCACAAAGTAAACACTCACTGTTAGCAATTTTTAACTAGACACACTGAATATTTTAATAGTGTGCATTTGAATTCATCCTATAGAAAATATACATTAACACACAATTTTTTTTAATTTGATAAAACCAGATACAAGAATATGAACAAAGCTTATGCTATATGCTTAAATTTTCATGTTATATTGTTTTGAAATTCTCTTGTAAAAATATGTTCAAATGACTGCAAACCTACTCCTATATTCTTTGATTTATAATTGGTTATAGGTGCGGCATCACCTAATTTTTCCAATCAATTTATTATTGCAAAGGATACTTTTTGGAAATCCTTTCATAGCAGTGGTTTATTTGAAATGAAAACATTAATAAAATATATAATTATAAAAGTTCAGTTCAGTTGTTCAGTCATGTCTGACTGCAACCCTATGAATCACAGCACACTGGGCCTCCCTGTCCATCACTAACTCCCGGAGTTCACCCAAACTCATGTGCATTGAGTTGGTGATACCATCCAGCCATCTCATCCTCTCTCGTCCCCTTCTCCTCCTGCCCCCAATTCCTCCCAGCATCAGAGTGTTTTCCAATGAGTCAACTCTTCACATGAGGTGGCCAAAGTATTATAAAAGGAAATATATCAATTAGATCACATCATACTATATTCCAATTGATGCCAAAGACTCTACTCAAAGGGATAATTAGGATTATTGACTCTCTAAGTGAACAGTAACATATGTATCTTATGTAGCAAGGGATAGTGTGTGAGTCTGTGAGTGGGTGTGTGTGTGTGTTTGTACTGGGGAAAGATCAAAGCAGCAGAAAAAGGACTTGTAGCATCTCACCCACTTGGACTTAGGACAGTTCTCACTACCCCTGAAAGGGATAAGTAAGTGTATCTAGCAGTAATTGAAATGTGAACTAGGGTTTCTAAACCCAGATTATTTGGAAGAGTTTTGGCAAAAGAAAAACAAAACCTCAACCTCTGCTAATCAAAGTACATCCAAATAATCCCTAATGATTTTCAAAGTGCTAAAATGTCAGTGATTTTCCAGTCACCAACATCCAGTAAAATTAAGCTTTTGAAGGGTTGCTAGAGTCTTAGAACCATGTAATTGGTTGATTCCATTCAACTATTGAATGTCTCTTAGTTTCAAGTGAAATTAAGTATCTTTTAGAAGTCTTAGAAGAAACTATTTTAAAGGTTTTTAACAATGTGTTTATTTTAAAACATTATGAATTAATTCAGTTTTGGAGAATAAAATCTACATCTGAAGGTAAAATAAAGCTAAGGAACACACTGAATCCTGATTATCATAATTTAAATATTTGAATCTTGGAAACAATTATTCATGCATACACACACACACACACACACGTGTTCACCTGCACAAGGGCATGCTTTTCACACATTTTAAAAAGCCAAATTCTAACTATATAACTATAATGCACTTTTGTGTTAGGTGTTTTGGTAGATGGGAAAGAGGAGGACTTTTTAGTCAAACTGTGTTGATTTTAATTCCAGTTTTTAACAATACAACTTGTAAGGAGTAAAACTGGATATTTAGATTAGTATGAGCAATAGAATGGCACGTGTGATAGGTTTTATTTCCCAGTAACATAAAAATGAGGAAGATCCCAAGATAAATGTCTACCTCATAGGTATTTCTGTCTTTTATACCATTTTTTCACATGACCATCCTGATATATTTTTGATAAAATGATTTTTACACAGCCTCGGTGATACATACTACCCTTTATAGCTATGTGTAGAAATCAAAAAAGGTATCCAAGAAGGATTTTGCATGGTGTATGTGTGTGTGCATGTGTATTTCTGAAAGTAAACATTAAGAGTGATAGAATTCCTACTGATTTATGAATACTCTAAATGTTTCCATTGAAAAGGTTTAAGTAGAGGTAAGTAATAGTACTGTGAATGTTATCTTTTTCATCTGTCTTTGACTATAACTAATTGTTCTGTGATAACCTCTTCTCAGATTTATTCTTGAATATACCAAGTGCCATGAGATACCAATTCATTTTCTTTAGACATGTTTGTTTCCAGGCAACAAATTTATGTGAAACCGAATTGTATATGAATTCAAAGTATGCCAGAAGTGGGATAATTTAAATATTTTGCAACATTTTGTCATACAGATGGCAGGTTGTTGGTTATTTTTGTGACAATAAAACGTGTGCCTGATTTGACTCAAAGGTATTACTTTGCTGCATATTTGTATAGTCTGTCATCACAGAAGCTAAATGTTTAAAAATTTTTAAATATTTGTTTTGCTATCTTCATTCAGTAACATGATCAAAAAAATGGATTGCTGACATTTAGAAATGAAAATAGGGCACCCAGATTTTATATTGACACATAAAATATGAGGGTGCTTGAATCATATATTAGAGATTTTTTTCCACTTAAAGTATCATATTTGAATGCAAAGGAATCATTGGGAAGCTATTGTTTCCTTCAATTACTAGTATGGTAAAAGATCTAGAAAATCTATTTTGCAAGGTAAGTATTGACAAATATGCTATATTTAGATATATTTCACTTTCTGTCGTTCTTTCATCAAGCATTTAAAGTATCAGTGTTCAGTTCAGTCACACAGTCGTGTCCGACTCTTTGCAATCGCATGAATCGCAGCACCGCCAGGCCTCCCTGTCCATCACCAACTCCTGGAGTTCACTCAAACTCACGTCATCGAGTTGGTGGTGCCATCAAGACATCTCATCCCCTGTCGTCCCCTTCTCCTCCTGCCCCCAATCCCTCCCAGCATCAGTCTTTTCCAATGAGTCAGCTCTTCGCATGAGGTGGCCAAAGTGTTGGAGTTTCAGCTTTAGCATCATTCCTTCCAAAGAACACCCAGGGCTGTCTCCTTCAGCATGTACTGGTTGGATCTCCTTGCAGTCCAAGGGACTCTCAAGAGTCTTCTCCAACACCACAGTTCAAATGCATCAATTCTTCAGCACTCAGCCTTC
The DNA here is from genome assembly GCF_001704415.2 of Capra hircus. NCBI lineage: Eukaryota > Metazoa > Chordata > Mammalia > Artiodactyla > Bovidae > Capra > Capra hircus. The sequence goes on from NC_030814.1 coordinate 25,280,489, forward strand.
TTCACAGTCCAACTCTCACATCCATACATGACCACTGGAAAAACCGTAGCCTTGACTAAACGAACCTTTGTTGGCAAAGTAATGTCTCTGCTTTTCAATATGCTGTCTAGGTTGGTCATGATGTTTCTTCCAAGAAGTAAGCATCTTTTAATTCCATGGCTGCAGTCACCACCTGCAGTGATTTTGGAGCCCAAAAAGATAAAGTCTGACACTGTTTCCACTGACCTGCCTCTTGAGAAACCTATATGCAGGTCAGGAAGCAACAGTTAGAACTGGACATGGAACAACAGACTGATTCCAAATAGGAAAAGGAGTATGTCAACTGTGTATATTGTCACCCTGCTTATTTAACTTATATGCATAGTACATCATGAAAAACGCTGGGCTGGAAGAAGCACAAGCTGGGATCAAGATTGCTGGGAGAAATATTAATAACCTCAAATATGCAGATGACACCACCCTTATGGCAGAAAGTGAAGAGGAACTAAAAAGCCTCTTGATGAAAGTGAAAGAGGAGAGTGAAAAAGTTGGCTTAAAGCTCAACATTCAGAAAACGTAGATTATGGCATCTGGTCCTATCACTTCATGGGAAATAGATGGGGAAACAGTGGAAACAGTGTCAGACTTTATCTCTTTAGGCTCCAAAGTATTAGTGTTGCATACACAATTCTGAGCTATATTCTTGGAACTACAGCCAAGGACAAAATAATCCCTGGAGTTCACTACTGCTGCTAGGCTAGACTTCTTACTAAACTATCAGTGGACTCTTATACTGCTTACCTTGTCTAGGCACTTAAAAACAACCAGGCACTTGAAACTGAGAATAATAGTTTTTTAAAGCATTAATGCTTGTAAGGAGAGAGAAAAATGGATAATTCAAAAGAATTTCTTTTGACCTCCATTCCCAAAAGTTTATATTCTGCAATATCTGAAGCTAGGTTGGTGAGTGGAAAAGTATGTAAAACAACATATTTTAAGATCTGTTTAGTTCAGTAGTTATCAGCATAACAGGAAGCTTTAAAAAGAAATTATAGGCACTGAGACAGACCCAGGGTCAGAGATTTGGCTTTGCAGATGGCGCTGCGGTAAAGTATTTGTCTGCCAATGCAGGTGTCGAAGGAGATTTGGGTTCAGTCCCTGGATTGGGAAGACCCTCTGGAGAAGGAAATAGCAACCTACTCCAGTGTTCTTGCCTGGAAATTTCTATGGACAGAGGAGCTTGGCAGGCTACAGTCCATAGGGTCGCAAAGACTCTGTCATGACTGAGCATGCACACAGGCACCACTTTGTTTATTTGGTTACTTAGAAGATATTGGACTACTAACTTTATTAGAGTTAGTCGCTTGGAATTTCATTATATGGCGTTGTCTACCAACACAATTTTAAGCATCAGAAAAGTTTCCATCAACTGATTAATGAATAACCAGTTGTTATGTAACCATAGTATTTAATACTTTCAGGAGATTTGGCAGAGGGAATCATTTAGGGCAGACATTTCCTAATGATATTATTACTTACTTTCTCTCCTAGGTTGATTAGGCCAGGACTTGGGACACCTGAAACCCCAGGACCAGTTATCTGTTGCCTTGAATAGACTCAATTAGGGCTCCAAAAGAACACAGATACTGTGATATTTTATATGGGTTCTGATATGAAAAGTTTGAAATGGCATACATAGTAATGTTTCCTAATATTTTCCAGTTTTCCTGTTGCATACTTGAGTACAGAGTTGCCAGAAAATATATGATAATATATGACCCCCATTGAAATTCAGAAAAAGTGAATAATATTTTAACATTAGAATTTTCAATACACTGCATAAACATATATTAACAAATATTCTTTTTAACTGAAAATAAGATTTAACTGGCAGAGTACATTTTTACAGCTTTGTTGAGGTAAAATTGACAGATAAATGGTAAGATAAAGTATGTAAATGATGATTTGACATATGTCTATATTGTAAAAGGATTCTCTCCATCAAGTTAATAAACATACCCATCTTCTCACATATTTACCTCTTTCTTTGGTGAAAACATTTTCATTTGAGAAATACAGCACCTGTATTCTGAACTATTTTACTTCTTTCTTGAGTTTACTTTCTATCATTTGACTCAATTTGGCCATTTAAATGTGTTTCTCTTCTCTGAGGAATCTATCTCAGGCAGTCAATTGTTTCTCAGGCAAACAATTGATTGTCTGAGATAGATCTCCCAAAGAACTCTTCCCCTCATTCTGCAATTGTGGAACTCGAAGATGTTGTGAGGGATGTATGCTGCTGAGGCATCATTTAGACAACAACTGCCTGAGAAAGCTTCCTAGTCTTGCTACAGTAGCTGAGTGAGTGAGAAGTAAGCTACTGCTTGTCCACTTGCATTAAAAGTTTGTTGTTATTGTTGATTTGTTGCTAAGGCTTCTTCGTTTCTTGGAGGTGCTTATTAACAGTGATAACCTAGTTATTTTTGACTAATAAGGGTTGGAAGCACTGGATTTTCAGACAGATGTAGAAAAATTCCTATCATGAATAAAATTTCACTTGATATTATTGACCCTGAATATAATATGATAGATAGTTTTACTGGTGTGTGTGTTTATGTGCATATGTGTGGATTCATACATGTATGTCTGTTTTGACCATATTTCTCTATGGAGAATTTATCTTGAGTTGGAATTTTTCCAGTTGAGTATGATACAGAGAAAGGTATACAGTTACTGAGGATTATTGCAAAGCCATGATTGTGATGAAAGAACAGAGTCAAAGTTGATTGAAGAAGAAGTGGTATTGAGGCCAGTGAAATGGATGCAGAAGTCAGTGAACTGCTGTCCTTAGTGGGGTCAAAAATGTTAAAGAAGTTTATGATACAATAAAGTTTATAATATCTAATCAACTTCAGTGTTTTTTATTTTTATTTTAATTTAATAATTATTTTATTTTATTGAACAATGGAGTATTCAATGGTACATGGAGTATTCAACCGTACATGAACCATGAACTTCCAGATGTTCAAGCTGGTTTTAGAAAAGGCAGAGGAACCAGAGATCAAATTGCCAGCATTCGTTGGATCAATGAAAAAGCAAGAGAGTTCCAGAAAAACATCTATTTCTGCTTTATTGACTATGCCAAAGCTTTTTACTCTGTGGATCACAACAAACTGTGGAAAATTCTTCAAGAGATGGGAATACCAGAGCACCTGACCTGCCTCCTGAGAAATATGTCTGAAGGTCAAGAAGCAACAGTTAGAACTGGACACAGAACAACAGACTGGTTCCAAATCAAGAAAGGTGTATGTCAAGGCTGTATATTGTCACCCTCCTATTTAACTCATATGCAGAGTACATTATGTGAAATGCTGGATGGGATGAAGCACAAACTGGAATCAAGATTACTGGGAGAAATATCAATAACCTCAGATATCCCAATGACACCACCTTTATGGCAGAAAGCGAAGAAGAACTAAAGGAGTGTGAAAAAGTTGGCTTAAAACTCAAAATTCAGAAAACTAAGAACATGGCACCTGGTCCCATCACTTAATGGCAAATAGATGCAGAAACAGGGGAAACAGTGAGAGCCTTTAGATTTTGGACTCCAAAATCACTGCAGATGGTTACTGCAGCCCTGAAATTAAGATATTTGTTCCTTGGAAGAAAATAATGACCAACCTAGACAGTTTATTAAAAAGCAGAGACTTTATTTTGCCAATGATGGTCCATCTAGTCAAGGCTATGGTTTTTCCAGCAGTCATGTATGGATGTGAGAGTTGGACTATAAAGAAAGCTGAGCACCAAAGAATTTATGTTTTTGAACTGTGGTGTTGGAGAAGACTCTTGAGAGTCCCTTAAACTGCAAAGAGATCCAACCAGTCAGTCCTAAAGGAAATCAATCCTGAATGTTCATTGGAAGGACTGATGCTGAAGCTGAAGCTCCAATACTCTGGCCACCTGATGCAAAGAACTGACTCATTTGAAAAGATCCTGATGCTAGATTGAAGGAGGGAGGAGAAGGAAATAACAGAGGATGAGATGGTTGGATGGCATCACTGACTCAATGGACATGAGTTTGAGTGAACTCCAGGAGATGGTGATGGAGGAAGTCCTGGGGTGCTGCAGTCCATGGGGTCACAGAGTTGGACGTGACTGAGTGACTGAACTGAGCTGACATTGAAGTAGAGTTTATTTGGCTTCCCCAGTGGCTCAGAAGTAAAGAATCTGCCTGCAATGCTAGAGACACAGGAGATATGGGTTCAATCCCTGGGTCGAGTGATTCCCTGGAGAGGGGCATGGCAACCCACTCCAGTACTCTTGCTTGGAAAATCCCATGGACAGAGGAAGCTGGCAGGATACAGTCCATGGGATCCCAAAGAGTTGGACATGCTTGAGCAACTAAAATACATAGAGTTGACTTGCAATGTGCTTTAGTTTCAGGTATACATATAGTTGATTTACAATGTTGTGTTAGTTTCAGGTGTTAAGATTCAGTTACATATAAATACATCCACTCTTTATTTAGGTTTGTTACCCATGTAGGTTATTTCAGAATATTGAGGAGAGTTCTCAGTATGTATGTGCTATACATAGGTCCTTGTTGGTTATCTGTCTTACATAGCATAGTATGTTTATATTTATATTAAACTCTGACAAATTTTAGAAGATATTAGTCCTTTAAATCTCTCTGTTATAGAGTTATTTGCACTAATTGGATAGAGACTTAAAACTGATGAAAATAAGAAATAAGGCCTGGCCATTTTATGGTGGAAGAGTAGATGAAATGATTAAAGAAAATGTAGAATTTGGATAGTTTTAAATAAAAGTGAAAGATAGATAGTACAAGAGATCATTCTGACCCAATCTCAGAGGAGCCACTACTGTTTGGCAAAGCTATTTCATTTGTATTAGTTTAATTAGTAGCCATTTCAAAGCTTTATTTTCCTTGTCTCCCTGTCCCAACCAACATAATGGACTGCATGTCTTTTAACTAAAGACTGCCAGGTAAGTATTCTCAATGATGCCCTTTCCTCCCTCTTAAATGTATTACATCAATGCAATTTCTTCTTATTTAATATATCATTTATTATATATATTTAACATTTTTGATAATACATACTTTCTAGAAAGACAAAATTCACCAAATCTTGCCCCATGAGAAAATTTAAACAGATCAAGTTATTAAACCGTGACCTTTACAAAAAACAGGCTTCCCTGGTGACTTAGCTGTTAAAGAATCTGCCTGCAATGCCAGAGACCTGGGTTTGATCCCTGGAGAAGGGAATGGCTACTCACTCCAGTATTCTGGACTAGAGAATTCCATGGACTATTCCATGGGGTAACAAAGAGTCAGACACAACTGAGTGACTTTCACTTTTACTTTCACTTTACAAAAAACACCACTCAAGCTGGTTTCTCAGGCAAATCATATAAACATGCAAAGAGAACCATAACATTGTACTTCATGGTCCTTACCTGTGGTGGTGACTTTTTTCCTACCTGTTAAAATTATTCATGTCTATATTGTTTTCCTGTTTTGTCATATTAGTTTCTGAACCATTTTATTCTTTCTTCATAAAACCAGTTAAGACAGATTATGTTATTCAATATCAATAAACATATGGACGACTAGCACATATTATGTGCCTAAGGAGATTGATTACATGAAAAAGCAGCAGTTGTACATTATTAGTATTCAATCTGCTGTTGCTGCTACTAAGTCACTTCAGTCATGTCTGACTCTGTGCGACCCCATAGACAGTAGCCCACCAGGCTCCTCTGTCTCTGGGATTCTCCAGGCAAGAACACTGGAGTAGGTCGCCATCTCCTTCTCCAATGCACACATGCATGCTAAGTCACTTCAGTTGTGTCCGAATCTGTGTGACCCCATGGACAGCAGCCCACCAGTCTCCTCTGTCCATGGGATTCCCTAGGCAAGAATGCTGGAGTGGGTTGCCATTTCCTTTTCCATTATTCCCTATAGGCACCTACAACTGTAGGTTTACTCCAAATCCTATCAATCTTTGCTTTTGTTAAAGAACATACATATTGTTGAGATGAGTTTTTATGAAGTACTTGAGTCCTTAACCCATTAGTCAAGAATAAACAGACATGTGCCTTGTCCCCATAATAAAGGGATCTTTTCTGTGACCTTACATAGCACACTTAGTAAGTCAATGTTTATGTGTATGTAAATAAAGATAAGATACATACTTTTAAATTTTAGAACAGTTTTAGATTTTAAAAAAAGTGTAAAAATAGAATAAAATTGTTCCCATCATATACTACTCTTAGTTATTTTATTATATTGGGTATTTACAATTGTCACAATTAATGAACCAATATTGATGATTTATTATTGACTAAAGTCTATACTTTATTCATATTCCCTAAGACTTTACCTAACCTCCTGCCCTGGTGTGGGATCTCATATAAGATGTCACAGTACATTTAACTATCATGTCTCCTTAGGCTACTCTTAGCTGTGGAATTGCCTCAAAATTTCCATTTCTTTGATATCCTTGACAGTTTTAAAGAGTACTGGTATTTTGTACAATGCCTCCCTATTGAAAGTTTTGCAGTGTTTTTGTAGTGATTGGACCAGGGATACAGGTTTTTTGGAGAAAGACCAGAGTAATGTGCCATTTTTATCTCATCATATAAAAGGTACGTGGTGTCAACATATTGTATTGGTGTTGACCTTAACTACATTCTGAGGTAAAATGTGACAGTTTTTGCTACTGAAAAGCTATGCTTTGTCTCCCTTTTCCCATACTGTATTCTTTGGAAGGAAGCCATTTTGTGCGGCCTCCACTGGAGAAATGGAGAGTCATGCTCTAGTTGCTTGAGGATGGAGTATCTACTTAAGTTATCTGGAATTGTTCTGTACATGAGATTAGTCTTTTCTCCTCTTCATTTATGTATTCAATCACATATTAGTATTGGCTTTCAATATTTTATTGTATACTGTGAGTTGTAAAACAACACTATTTTGTCATTCAGATTGTTCCATCTTTGGCCACTGGAAACTCCTTCTGTTGGTTCCTGGTCCTTTTGATGTGCTTCATCACTCTGTGTGTGTTAGCACTTTCTTACTTTCTGGCATGAGAATAAACTTCAAGATCATCTCATATATTTCCAGCCCCAGGCTTAAACTCATCCTGCCTCCTTTATCTAAGAATATTAGAAATTATATACAAACATAAAAATCTTTCTATATGAAATTATCTGTGTGTAAATAAAACTAAATGTGAGTTCATACTGATGATTCAAATCAGAGTGATTGATGTGGTAACGGATTATAGCTAAAGACATCAGTAAGAATTTATTCTCAAGAGTTCTACAGTTATGTATGGTAATGGCTTTTTTACATATAATACACATGTGGGAAGAAAAAACCTCTCTGATTCTCTAAAAGTAACGTTTATGTGAACACAAAATGTCTCTCTTTTTATAGAACAAACCTCTGTTTATTACTGCTCCTATATGACTTTGATTTAAAACATATAATCAGAAATTTTAAAACTGGTAGAATCTTAGAGATTATATAATCTAACTATACCACTTTATATGATGACATTAAGATATGGAATTGTTGAGAATTTTCAAGTATTTGCTTTTGAAGAGGTCAGTGGCTGTATCAGATTCAATTCAAAGTTCTAGTCCACAAGTTAAAAAAAAATAAAAGTAGATTATATAACTTACAAGTGGTAATGGATACTGATAGATATTAATTAAATCCATATAAAGAAAGAGTTCAGGTAAATTATGTTTAATTAAATGTCCATCCTAAAGGAGAGAAGTCCTGGGTGTTCATTGGAAGCACTGATGCTGAGGCTGAAACTCAGATACTTTGGCCACCTCATGTGAAGAGTTGACTCATTGGAAAGACCCTAATGCTGGGAGAGATAGGGGGCAGGAGGAGAAGGGGACGACAGAGGATGATGGCAGAATGGCATCACTGACTCGATGCACATGAGTTTGGGTGAACTTCAGGAGCTGGTGATGGACAGGAAGGCCTGGTGTGCTGTGATTCATGGGGTCACAAAGAGTTGGACATAACTGAGAGAAAGAACCAAAATGAACTGAACTGAACTATCAATGTTCAATGATGCGTATTTAATTTTTTATATTCTCCTTTTTCCGAGAACCTGTTTAAAATGAACAATTTCTTGATAACTGCCTGAACCCACTAATCATTTTCATTGGGTTTATTTTGTTAGACACATTCAGTTCAGTTCAGTTCAGTCACACAGTCGTGTCCAACTCTTTGCAACCCCATGAATCGCAGCATGCCAGGTCTCCGTGTCCATCACCAACTCCCAGAGTTCTCTCAGACTCACGTCCATCAAGTCAGTGATGCCATCCAGCCATTTCATCCTCTGTCGTCCCCTTCTTCTCCCGCCCCCAATCCCTCCCAGCATCAAAGTCTTTTCCAATGAGTCAACTCTTCGCATGAGGTGGCCACAGTACTGGAGCTTCAGCTTTAGCATCATTCCTTCCAAAGAAATCCCAGGGTTGATGTCCTTCAGAATGGACTGGTTGGATCTCCTTGCAGTCCAAGGGACTCTCAAGAGTCTGCTCCAACACCACGGTTCAAAAGCATCAATTCTTCAGCACTCAGCCTTCTTCACAGTCCAACTCTCACATCCATACATGACCACAGGAAAAACCACAGCCTTGACTAGACTGACTTGGTCAGCAAAGTAATGTCTCTGCTTTTGAATATGCTATCTAGGTTGGTCATAACTTTTCTTCCAAGGAGTAACGTCTTTTAATTTCATGGCTGCAGTCACCATCTGCAGTGATTTTGGAGCCCCCAAAAATAAAGTTTGACTCTGTTTCCACTGTTTCTCCATCTGTTTCCCATGGAGCGATGGGACCAGATGCGATGATCTTCGTTTTCTGAATGTTGAGCTTTAAGCCAACTTTTTCGCTCTCCACTTTCACTTTCATCAAGAGGCTTTTAAGTTCCTCTTCACTTTCTGCCATAAGGGTGGTGTCATCTGCATATCTGAGGTTATTGATATTTCTCTTGGCAATCTTGATTCCAGCTTGTGTTTCTTTCAGTCCAGCGTTTCTCATGATGTATTCTGCATATAAGTTAAATAGGCAGGGTGACAATATACAGCCTTGAAGTACTCCTTTTCCTATTAGGAACCAGTCTGTTGTTCCATGTCCAGCTCTAACTCTTGCTTCCTGGCCTGCATACAGATTTCTCTAGAGGGAGGTTAGGTGGTCTGGTATTCCCATCTCTTTCAGAATTTTCCACAGTTTATTGTGACCCACACAGTCAAAGGCTTTGATATAGTCAATAAAGCAGAAATAGATGTTTTTCTGGAACTCTCTTGCTTTTCCCATGATCCAGCGGATGTTGGTAATTTGATGTCTGGTTCCTCTGCCTTTTCTAAAACCAGTTTGAACATCAGGAAGTTCACGGCTCACGTATTGCTGAAGTCTGGTTTGGAGAATTTTGAGCATTACTTTACTAGCATGTGAGATGAGCGCAATTGTGTGGTAGTTTGAGCATTCTTTGGCATTGCCTTTCTTTGGGATTGGAATGAAAGTTGACCTTTTCCAGTCCTGTGGCCACTGCTGAGTTTTCCAAATTTACTGGCATATTGAGTGCAGCACTTTCACATCATCATCTTTCAGGATTTGAAATAACTCTACTGGAATACCATCACCTCCACTAGATTTGTTCATAGTGATGCTTTCTAAGGCCCACTTGACTTCACATTCCAAGATGTCTGGTTCTAGATGAGTGATCACACAATCGTGATTATCCGGATTGTGAAGATCCTCTTTGTACAGTTCTTTTGTGTATTCTGCCACCTCTTCTTAATATCTTCTGCTTCTGTTAGGTCCGGACCATTTCTGTCCTTTATTGAGCCCATCTTTGCATGAAATGTTCCCTTGATATCTCTAATTTTCTTGAAGAGGTCTCTAGTCTTTCCCATTCTGTTGTTTTCCTCTATTTCTTTGCATTGATCGCTGAAGAAGGCTTTCTTATCTCTTCTTGCTATTCTTTGAAACTCTTCATTCAGATGCTTATATCTTTCCTTTTCTCCTTGGCTTTTCACCTCTCTTCTTTTCACAGCTATTTGTAAGGCCTCCCCAGACAGCCATTTTGCTTTTTTGCATTTCTTTTTCATGGGGATGGTCTTGATCCCTGTCTCCTGTACAATGTCATGAACCTCATTCCATAGTTCATCAGGCACTCTATCTATCAGATCTAGGCCCTTAAATCTCTTTCTCACTTCTGCTGTATAATCATAAGTGATTTGATTGAGGTCATACCTGAATGGTCTAGCAGTTTTCCCTGCTTTCTTCAATTTAAGTCTGGATTTGGTAATAAGGAGTTCATGATTTGAGCCACAGTCAGATCCTGGTCTTGTTTTTGTTGACTTATAGAGCTTCTCTATCTTTTGCTGCATAGAATATAATTAATCTGATTTCAGTGTTGACCATCTGGTGATGTCCATGTGTAGAGTCTTCTCTTGTGTTGTTGGAAGAGGGTGTTTGCTATGACCAGTGCATTTTCTTGGCAAAACTCTATTAGTCTTTGCCCTGCTTCATTCCACATTCCAAGGCCAAATTTGCCTGTTACTCCAGGTGTTTCTTGACTTCCTACTTTTGCATTCCAGTCCCCTATAATGAAAAGGACATCTTTTTTTGGTGTTAGTTCTAAAAGGTCTTGTAGGTCTTCATAGAACTGTTCAACTTCAGCTTCTTCAGTGTTACTGGTTGAGACATAGACTTGGATTACTGTGATATTGAATGCTTTACCTTGGAAACAGACAGAGATCATTCTGTCATTTTTGAGATTGCATCCAAGTACTGCATTTCGGACTCTTTTGTTGACCATGATGGCTACTCCATTTCTTCTGAAGGATTCCTGCCTGCAGTAGTAGATATAATGGTCATCTGATTTAAATTCACCCATTCCAGTGTATTTTAGGTCGCTGATTCCTAGAATGTCAACATTCACTCTTGCCATTTCTCGTTTGACCACTTCCAATTTGCCTTGATTCATGGACCTGACATTCCAGGTTCCTATGTAATATTGCTCTTTACAGCATTGAACCTTGCCTCTGTCACCACTAGACCACTTCAAAATATCTGTGCTTCACAGATGAAAGCAACTTGGGATCATATATAAACACTTTTTAAAAACAATAAGTTTAGATTTATCACATGATATATGGAAAACTGAAAAGAAGGAAAATATCCTCAATATCCAAGGATTAAATTTTTGTTATGTTTATTCATTCCTATCTAATATTTTATGTACATTTGAAAAAAATTTATGAATTGATGAGAAGTGATGTTATTGTTTTAAAATCACAAAAGCTCTCATAAATATTTAATACTATTGATGATACCACTTTATTTGGTCTCCTAGGCTCAAATTTTCTTCAATTTCTTCTAAATCCTATAGATATTACTATCTGTTTCTTACAAATGTCCCAACTTCTTTGCAGATTGCTTAATGTCAGATATCCCTTTTAGCTTCTGCCTTGACATATTCTTCCTCAAAGATCTCTACCATTTTGATAGCTTCAATCACAGTCCATGTTCCTAAATCTCTCCATTGCCATGTCTAACTCACATTTATTTTTTGATATGATAATGTTAAAATGCCTCCTGGCCTTCTCTGCTGGAAATTGAGACAATTAAAGAAATTTTTTTCTCTGGTTTTTATTTGCTATCCCTCACTATTTATATTATCCAATATGTAATTCACCCTATGTCTTCCTTTAGCTAATGTATGTCCCTAATTTAAGTCTGAGCATGAAAGTCACTTTTTCGAGTGACTTTCCCTATTTTATTATTTTTTCTTATCCATTTTCTCCTTTTGTTCTGATGCTCTAATCTAGATTAAAAGCCTCTATTAGAAAAATTTTATTGTTCCTTATATTGTTATAACTTGATACAAGACTATAAACTCAAGGAAGTCTAAGGTCACATTTAATCATTAACCCTAATGCCTACAGAACCTAGTATAACATTTTTATGTAATAAAATTTTCTCAGTAATATTTTATAATTTTGAGTTATTTTCAGGTAAATTTGCACTAGACAAACCACAAATTATATGGCAGTTATTACTATTAATGCTTAATTATAGTATAGTAGAAATGCAGTTGAGTTTTCAAACATATTCTAAATCTGAATTCAGTTTTTTCTGCCATAACCTATGATGAAATATAGTGTTGATTTTTAGAGTATTAAAATTAGATAACAAGGACAATATTTTTATAATTAATATGACCATGACCAAGTTATATACCCATCACTTCATGGGAAATAGATGGGGAGACAGTGGAAACAGTGTCAGACTTTATTTTTTCTGGGCTCCAAAATCACTGCAGATGGTGATTGCAGCCATGAAATTAAAAGACGGTTACTCCTTGGAAGAAAAGTTATGACCAACCTAGATAGCATATTCAAAAGCAGAGACACTACTTTGCTGACTAAGGTCCGTCTAGCCAAGGCTATGTTTTTTCCTGTGGTCATGTACGGATGTGAGAGTTGGACTGTGAAGAAGGCTGAGTGCCAAAGAATTGATGCTTTTGAACTGTGGTGTTGGAGAAGACTCTTGAGAGTCACTTGGACTGCAAGGAGATCCAACCTGTCCATTCTGAAGGAGATCAGCCCTGGGATTTCTTTGGAAGGAATGATGCTAAAGCTGAAGCTCCAGTACTGTGGCCACCTCATGTGAAGAGTTGACTCATTGGAAAAGACTCTGATGCTTGGAGGGATTGGGGGCAGAGGAGAAGGGGACGACCGAGGATGAGATGGCTGGATGGCATCACGGACTCGATGGACTTGAGTCTGAGTGAACTTCAGGAGTTGGTGATGAACAGGGATGTCTGGTGCACTGCGATTCATGGGGTTGCAGAGTCGGACACGACTGAGCAACTGAACTGAACTGAACTGAACTGAAGTTACATATTTAAATACATTTTGATGTGATTTACCAATATACTAGCAAAGGATCTCTGTGTAGGCCGCTCAGAATTATTTTTTCTTATGGCTCCAAATCCTACTGTGTTTCCGAAAGGAAGTGGTATAGAACAATACATGTGCATTTTTACTGAGTAGTTTCTATTATTTTCCTAGTATAATAAAGGTAAAACAGCAATAAAGTCTAAAGTCTAATGTATGGTCCACAAGAATGTTAATTTTGACTTACTGCTGTGAACTTCTTTCCCTTATCACTGATAAATGAAAGGAAGAACTCTGAGTAATTTTAGGTAATCTGAACAAAAGAGCTCTCAAATAATCTAATTAACTTTGAGTCTTTTCATAAACATCACAGCATATTAATAGTAATTCTTTTTTCTAAATAAAATAAAGAAGCTATTCCTCATCCACAACTCTATAAAAATCCAAATAATATTTAATATTTTTAATCAATTTTAACACACTTTATATTTATCCTTGTATTTGGATTCTGTGTGTCTCTGTGTGTGTTAATCTCTCAGTTGTGTCCGACTCTTTGCAACCCCATGGACTATTGCCCACCAGGCCCTTTGTCTATGGTATTCTCCAGGCAAAAATACTGGAGTGGGTTGCCATTCCCTTCTCCAGGGGTATTCAATTCTACGTGACTTAAAAATCTTTGACCTGAAACTAACATCCTTTCAGAGACTTTTATCTGACAGGCTTCAATTGTGATGGTAGTAAACCTACAATTTAAGCTAATATATAAACAGAAAAAGCAGTTTTCAAATGCATCCATAGAAAATAGATTTCTATCAGGTGACACTTTTGACTATCTCTGCTTCATGTGAAACTTTTCTCTGGAAATCTATAGAATTAAAACCAAAACAATAACATAATTTTCTCTGTTTTTTTTTTCCCCCACTTGAAATCCTGCTATTGTTATCTAACTTATTAATTTCATTTTTCTTCTTGCTATGGAGACTTCTAAACTACTGCTTTTTGCCACATAGTTTATGTAGGAGACACATAGAACCGATAGAGTGACTTATTTGTAAATGACAATCTAATTCCTTTACTTTAAAACCTGTCATCATTTTCATGGTTGAAATCAGTGAACCATAGTTAAATAATTAAATTAAAACCTGGAGAAATTTGTCACATAATTTAACATAATGACAAAAACCAAGAGAATGAATTTGCATATTTTTCTCGATCAGTTCAGTTCAGTTCAGTCGCTCAGTTGTGTCTGACTCTTTGCGACCCCATGAATCGCAGCACACCAGGCCTCCCTGCCCATCACCAACTCCCGGAGTTCACTCAGACTTACGTCCATTGAGTCAGTGATGCCATCCAGCCATCTCATCCTCAGTCGTCCCCTTCTCCTCCTGCCCCCAATCCCTCCCAGCATCAGAATCTTTAATGAGTCAACTCTTCTCATGAGGTGGCCAAAGTACTGGAGTTTCAGCTTTAGCATCATTCCTTCCAAAGAAATCCCAGGGCTGATCTCCTTCAGAATGGATTGGTTGGATCTCTTTGCAGTCCAAGTGACTCTCAAGAGTCTTCTCCAACACCACAGTTCAAAAGAATCATGTATTAAATAAAGGAATCACCTTTTGTAAATGAAAACTGGATTTTGTGAAGCATAAAAACAAAGAATGAAAATGTATATTGATGGTAAAAGAAAATGAAAACATTTAAAATATATATTATATATTATATAATATAAAAATATGTAAATACAATAAGAAATCATGGTTATATTACTGTCAAATGTATATATATATATATATGTTATATATAATAAATATATATATTATTTTGCCATAAGTTTTCTTTCTATCCTTGATTATTTCTATTTTTCAAGTTAACTTTCAAAAAAAATATGATTAGGTTAAATCTTTCCTAAAGCTATGTGAAACAATTTGCAGTTTCTTGATGTTTTATTCTGTGTATTTGATGAAACTGGAAACCATGAAACATGTATTAGTCTATATCATCCATTGTAATACAATTAGGAATCAATATTCTATTGTATGAAATTTAGTAATTTGGCTTTGGATAGTATCAATTATTATTAACTATTTATTTACTTTTCAACTACTTTTTATTCCTGCAGCATCATGCCATTTTGAGATATATTCCACTTTCCAACAATATAAAATCGTACAATTAGAACTCTGACAAAATATATCAAACTTGTAATTTTGCCATTTTCAATTTCTAGAAGAAAATGAATTGAAGAAAAGTAATTGTCCTCTTCAAGTAGAAAGTGAAGTACACTAAACTAGTCAATATGAACTCAACATACAACAGTTGAAATAATACAACAGGAAAGAATACAACGGTAGCGGAACAAGGACTTTACACTGCATAGCTACAATATATGACTATCATATTTGATACACAAACTAATATGACTGAGTTGTGAGAAGGAAGAATTTACTGTGTCTATAATAGTTACTGCACAACTTTTAGGGGAGGGGAGAAATTTCTAGGCGGAGAAATTTCTAGGCAGAGAAATAAGGAAAATCCTGGAAGGGAGAAAGAAGTAGGTTAAAGCTCAGAGTTGAATATATGCCCAGTGAGGACCTGAGATATAAAGACCAGAATGACTGTTGTTAAATTGCCATCTAAGAGACTAACACAAAGAAAGCCGGTCACTTTTGACTCAGCAGCCACTAAAAACTGTTGAGATTTGTGACACAATTTACATCAGTATAAGAGATGTTAAGAAGACAGAAAAATTTGTTTGGCTATGATTTCAGCCATCCCTTGTGCTTTTGTGATGAGAGCCAAGACTGTCACAATGTCAACGGGAACAAGAACTAAATACTGAACACTATAAACCACTGAAGTATTGGTGTGATCCCATGACAGATTTGTATAAGACTAAAAGGAGGACCCAAGCATGGATTTAGGTCCTATGTATGCCACTGCTAGAATTTTTAATGTCTTAAATAAGTGACACATACAAGATGGAGACTTTAAAGGCAGAAAGAAAAAGATGAGTTCAGTAAGAGAAATGAGTACAGTAAGAAATCATGTTGAATCTATAACAGACCACCCAAATTTCTTAGAATTCCTGGTATAGATATAAACAGTATAGCTGTTTATTAAACACTGTTAGGAATTCTAGTAAATAGACACAATAAAAAGATAAATTGCTTCCCTGGTAGCTCAGACAGTAAAGAATTCACTTGCAATGCAGAAGACCTGGGTTCAATCCCTGGGTTGGGAAAGTCCCCTGGAGGAGGGCATGGCAACCCATTCCAGTATTCTTGCCTGAGAATTCCCAGGAGAGGAGCCTGGTGGGCTACCATCCATGGGGTCATAAAGAGTCAGACACGACTAAATGACTGAGCACAGAAACACAGTATCCAGATATTTGGTCAAACATTCTTTGACATATATCTGTGGAGGTATCTTTAAGTGAAATTAACGGTTGATCAGTAGTTTTACATTTAAAATAATACTATATTCTAAAGGAAAAGTATAGAGAAGACATACCATGGTAATATATGACCCAAAACAGGCTAGACTGCCAATATCTTGCCAAGTCCTTCAAAGTAACAAATGTGAAATAACTTAAAATTCTGCATTAAGTTTCAATATAACAAAGAGTCAATTTCTGTAAAAAATAAAATGAGCAAAAATCATTTAACAGTAGGCAATATTAATTATTACTTTTAGTTCATTTCAAGTTAAAAATTCAAATATAGGGTACATAAAAAGATCTATTATTGATAATCTAATTGATATGTTAAGTAACTATTAAACTAGAAAAAATCTAATTGTTCAGTCACTTACATATTGTCTAACTGTACTTGCCTAACTAGATTATACAACATTCAAAAGAAAACAATGATGAATATTGTCAAAGTAGAAATATATATCTATATTTATTGCTGTGAACTCAGTTCATTTTACTTCAGTCTCTCAGTTGTGTCCGACTCTTTGCAACCCCATGCACCACAGTACACCAGGCCTCCCTGTCCATCACTAGAGTCCACCCAAACCCATGTTCATTGAGTCAGTGATGCAATCCAACCATCTCATCCTCTGCTGTCCCCTTCTCCTCCTGCCCTCAATCTTTCCCAGAATCAGGGTTTTTTCAAATGAGTCAGCTCTTCACATCAGGTGGCCAAAGTATTGGAATTTCAGCTTCAGGATCAGTCCTCCCAATGAATACTCAGGACTGATTTCCTTTAGAATGGAATGGTTGGATCTCCTTGCAGTCCAAGGGACTCTCAAGAGTCTTCTCTAACACCACAGTTCAAAAGCATCAGTTTTTCTGCACTCAGCTTTCTTTATAGTCCAACTCTCACATCCATACATGACCACTGGAAAAACCATAGCCTTGACAAGATGGACCTTTTTTGGTAAAATAATGTCTCTGCTTCTTAAGATGCTATCTAGGTTGGTCATAACTTTCCTTCCAAGGAATAAGTGTCTTTTAATTTCATGACTGCAATCACCATTTGCAGTGATTTTGGAGCCCAGAAAAATAAAGTCATCCACTGTTCCCACTGTTTCGCCATCTATTTGCCATGATGTGATGGGACTGGATGCCAATTCTGTGAATTGGACATTGTCAAACAAGAGATGTCAAGGGTGAACATTGACACCTTTGGAATCAGTGAACTAAAATGAATGTGAATGGGAGAATTTAATTCAGATGATAATTATATCTACTACTGTGGGCAAGAATCCCCGAAAATAATTGAGTAGCCCTCAGAGTCAACAAAACAGTCTGAAATGCAGTATTTGGGTTCAGTCTCAAAAATGATAGAATGATCTCAGTTCGTTTCCAATGCAAACCATTCAACAGCACAGTAATTCAATCTATGCCCCCAAATACTGATGCCAAAAAGCTGAAGTTGACTGGTTCTATGGAGACCTACAAGACCTTCTAGAATTAACAGCCAAAAAAGATATCATTTTCGTCACAGGGGACAGGAATGCAAAAGTAGGAAGTCAAGAGATACCAGGAGTAACAGGCAAGTTTGACCTTGAAGTACAAAATGGTTTTTCTAGTAGTTATGTATGGATATGAGAGTTGGACAATAAAGAAGGATGAGCACTGAAGAACTGATCTTTCAAATCATAGCACTGGAGAAGATTCTTAAACTTCCCTTGGACTGCAAGGAAATCAAATGGAAATAACCCTGAATATTCGTTGGAAGGACTGAGGCTGAAGGTGAATCTCTAATACTTTGGTCACCTGATGTAAAGAGTCAACTTATCAGAAAAGAGCCTAATGCTGGGAAAGATTTAAGGCAAAAGAAGAGGGCAGCAGAAGATCAGATGGTTGGATGGCATCACCAACTCAATGGACATGAATTTGAGCAAACTCCAGAATGTAGTGAAGGAAGGAGAAGCCTGGTGTGCTGCAGTCCATGGGGTCCCAAAGATTCAGACACAATTTAGTGACTGAACAGCAATTTATTCCTGTACCAGTAGTTTTTCAATCACTAAGTCATGTCCAAGTAGATGAAAACAATTCCTCTGAATCCCCATTCTTTACCCTACTGGAGGGGAAAATGGAGGAGGAGGCAGTTTGTGGAGCACATCTTGGTAAACTAAATTTTGGTCAAGGAAGAAATAAAAGCACATAAAATACTTAAAAATTGTAAAATTCATAACACATAATAAAAATAATGATTGGTATGATCTTATGCAATATAAGTAAAATAAAACTAGATTTATCTCTAGTCTTGAATATACTAGTAAAATATATTTTTAAAAAAGCTTAAAAATAAGCTATTTCAAACTTTTGAAAACATTATTTGAGATAATGACAACAAAATAAACCTAAGTTGAGGAAGTTATTAGTAAATATGAAGATAGTCATAATATGAATTATATTAGAAACCAGAAATATAGTAAAGCAAATAGAAAAATTCAAGAGAGTTTTTAAAAACTCGATAGAGTGGACAATCTTCACTCTCAAAATCAAGGAATTTAAGAAAACCCTGTAACATATAAAATTAAAAATTCATGAAATCTAAAATATAAAGAGTTAAGCCTGAAATCTGTAAGGTAAACTGATGGGCTTAAAGTTCAGGTAAGGATTAGTATTGGGGTTTTAAGTACAAGGCATGGAAACTCAGGTAAATTTTCTCTCTTTTTGTCTAAAAGAATAAGTCCTTTTTTCTTCGGGCAACTTCAGTCTGCCTATAAGGACTTCAACTAATGGGAAGAGAACCATTCATATTATGGATGTTTATCTGCTTACTTAAACTGATTATAAATGTTCATTACATCTAAAAATTAGCTTTACAGCAACATTTAGACTAGTGTTTGATCAAACTGCTGGGCAGCATAGTCTCACCATGTTGACGCATAAAATTAAACATAACACTGTTCTAAGCCAGCAGGACATTGAGTGACTTGGCAACTCATGATATAGACACCTGGTAAGCCCAGATGAGAGCAAAGGCACCACCTGGCTGAACTTAGCTCATGTTGCCAACTCATAAATTTGATTATCATACTAAGCCCTACTAACTTTGGGATGATTTGTTACAAGCAATCTAACTGGTTCAAAAGTAAAGAGAAAGCATAAAGATACTATTTCATTCT
Source organism: Capra hircus (assembly GCF_001704415.2). NCBI lineage: Eukaryota > Metazoa > Chordata > Mammalia > Artiodactyla > Bovidae > Capra > Capra hircus. The sequence goes on from NC_030814.1 coordinate 25,300,003, forward strand.
GAATTTGACTTATAAAGCTAAGGTACTTTCAGTAAAGTCCCAAAAAGCTGTCTCTTTCTGTTTGTTCAGAAATATTTAATGCAGATTATAGCATAGCATGCACAGGAAAGCAAAGAAATCCTCAGTAAATAAGATTGATAAATAATAAATATAAAACATGACCATTAAAAATATTTACTTAATTTTGAAGAAATAGATCAACATAGCAGAAAAAGGTCAAAAGCAGACTCTGAACCAATGGTTCTCATGATGTAACAAAACAAGGATTTAAAGTCAGTAGAGAAAGGCTCTTTTTCAACCCAACAGTTTGCATACTTGTCAAAAAACATGGTAAATATAGAAACGTTTTCATTGTTAACCTTTTATCAGTAACTGAATGCATTATAGATTAAAAATAGAAATATGAGTCAAAATATTAATTAATGTATATGTTTAGCAGAAGGAATAAGGCAACATTTAAATAATTTTATTATGTGTTGATTTATTAAATAATATGAAAATAAAAGGAATAGAACTGGACAATATATCAACCAAAATTGCTATCTTTAGAATCTATGATCATAGTCAAACCGGGATCCAACAGTTGTAATAATGATTTTATTAATATATAAAAAAGATATTATAAATTAAAAAACATGATAAAAAAGCAAAAGTGGATATAAAAAGGCAATTCTCACAGAGAAAGGCAAATTTCCTTTCTAAAAATATTTCCAATATATATAATCCATCTCATATACAAATATGAATGCAAGTTAAACTACGTTGACCTCAGAGCTTGAAAAAGGCCAAAAATGTATAGAATATATATATATATATATATATAGTGTGGAGGCAAACGAGGAAAAAATAATATAATCTCTTTAGATAGTTATTCAACACTTTTTAAGTTAAAAGTGCACACAGACTTTGATTTAGTAAGCCTACTAATAGGAAATTATTCTAGTAAAAAACCCTTGGATGAATATAGTGATTTATGTAATTGTTTAATTAATAAAAATCTATGATAATAAAATACTGGAAACAATTTAAATAGCCTTGAAGAAGGAATTGACTAAAGTATGCTGATCGAATGAAGCATGTACATATATATAGACTACACTTTTTTTTCAGAGTGTAGATCTATATACATGCAATTTGTTTCCAAAATGTAAGAAAACTGTTTCAGTTCAGCTCAGTCTCTCAGTTGTGTCTGACTCTGCAACCCCATGGACTGCACCTGGTCAGGCCTCCCTGTCCATCATCAAATCCCAGAGTTTACTCACACTCATGCCCATTGAGTCAGTGATGCCATCCAATCATCTCATCCTCTGGTATCCCCTTCTCCTTCAGTCTTCAATCTTTCCCATAATCAATATCTTTTCAAATGAGTCAGCCCTTAGCATCAGGTGGTCAAAATATTGGAGTTTCAGTTCAACATCAGTCCTTCCAATGAACACTCAGGACTGATTTCTTTAAAATGATCTAGTTTGATCTCCTTGCAGTCCAAGGAACTCTCAAGAGTCTTCTCCAACATCACAGTTCAGCAGCATCAATTCTTCAGCGCTCAGCTTTCTTTATGGTCCAACTATCACATCCATACGACTACTGGAAAAACCATAGCCTTGACTAGATGGACCTTAGTTGGCAAAGTAATGTCTCTGCTTTTTAATAGTTAATTTTAAGAGCTTTAAAAGTTAGTCATAACTTTTCTTACAAGGAGCAAGTGTCTTTTAATTTCATGACTGCAGTCCCCATTTGCAGTGATTTTGGAGCCCCCAAAATAAAGTCTGACACTGTTTACACTGTTTCCCCATCTATTTCCCATGAAGTGATGGGACAGGATGCCATGATCTTATTTTTCTGAATGTTGAGCTTTAAGCCAAATTTTCATTCCCCTCTTTTACTTTCATCAAGAGGCTCTTAGTTCTTCATTTTCTGCCATGAGGGTGGTGTCATCTGCATATCTGAGGTTATTGATATTTCTCCCAGCAATCTTGATTTCAGTGTGTGATGCATCCAGCCCAGCATTTACATGATGTTCTCTGCATATAAGTTAAATAAGCAGGGTGACAATGAGCCTTGATGTACTTCTTTCCCTATTTGGAACCACTCTCTTGTTCCATGTCCAGTTCTAACTGTTGCTTCCTGATCTGCATATAGGTTTCTCAAGAGGCAGGTCGGGTGGTCTGGTATTTCCCATCTCTTTCAGAATTTTCCACAGTTTATTGTGACCCACACAGTCAAAGATTTTGGCATATTGAATAAACCAGAAGTACATGTTTTACTGGAACTCTTTTTTCTTTTTCAATGATCCAATGAATGTTGGCAATTTGATCTCTGCTTGCTCTGGCTTTTCTAAAACCATCTTGAACATCTGGAAGTTCACGGTTCACATGTTGCTGAAGCCTGGCTTGGAGAATTTTGAGCATTACTTTACTAGCGTGTGAGATGAGTGCAATTGTGAGGTTGTTTGAGCATTCTTTGGCATTGCCTTTCTTTGGGATTGGAATGAAAATTGACCTTTTCCAGTCCTGTGGCCACTGCTGAGTTTTCCAAATCTGCTAGCATATTGAGTGCAGCACTTTCACAGCATCATCTTTCAGGATTATATGAAATAGCTCAACTGGAATTACATCACTTCCACTAGCTTTGTTCATAATGATGCTTCCTAAGGACCACTTGACTTCACATTCCAGGATGCCTGGCTCTAGGTGAGTGATCACACAATCATGATTATCTGGGTCATGAAGATCTTCATTGTACAGTTCTTCTGTGTATTCTTGCCACCTCTTCTTAATATCTTCTGCTCATTAGGTCCATACCATTTCTGTCCTTTATTAAGCCCATCTTTGCACGAAATGTTCCTCTTTGCACTGAATACTGAAGAAGGCTTTCTTATCTCTCCTTGCTATTCTTTGGAATTCTGCATTCAAATGAGTATATCTTTCCTTTTCTCCTTTGCTTTTCACTTCTCTTCTTTTCACAGCTATTTATAAGTCCTCCTCAGACAGCCATTTTCCTTTTTTCATTTCTATTTCTTGGGGATGGTCTTGACCCCTGTCTCTTGTACAATGTCATGAACCTCCATCCATAGTTCATCAGGCACTCTGTCTATCAGACCTAGTCCCTTAAATCTATTTCTCACTCTCACTGTATAATTGTAAATGATTTTATATAGGTCATACCTGAATGGTCTAGTGGTTTTCCCCGCTTTCTTCAATTTCAATCTGGTTTTGGCAATAAGGAGTTCATGATCTGAGCCACAGTCAGCTCCTGGTCTTGTTTTTGCTGACTGTATAGTGCTTCTCCATCTTTGGCTGCAAAGAATATAATCAATTTCATTTCAGTGTTGGCCATCTGGTGATGTCCATGTGTAGAGTCTTCTCTTGTGCTGATGGAAAAGGTGTTTGCTATGACCAGTGCATTCTCTTGGCAAAACTCTATTAGCCTTGGCCCTGCTTCATTCCGTACTCCAAGGCCAAATTTGCCGATTACTTGTTTCTTGACTTGCCATGTGTAGAGTCTTCTCTTGTGCTGATGGAAAAGGTGTTTGCTATGACCAGTGCATTCTCTTGGCAAAACTCTACTAGCCTTTGCCCTGCTTCATTCCGTACTCCAAGGCCAAATTTGCCGATTATTGTTTCTTGACTTCCTACTTTTGCATTCCAGTCCCCTCTAATGAAAAGGACATCTTTTGGGGGTGTTAGTTCTAAAAGGTCTTGTAGATCTTCATACAACCATTCAACTTCAGCTTCTTAAGCCTTACTGGTTGAAGCATAGACTTGGATTACCGTGATATTGAATGGTTTGCCTTGGAAACGAACAGAGATCATTCTGTCATTTGTGAGATTGCATCCAAGACTGCTTTTTGGACTCTTTTGTTGACTATGATGGCTACTCCATTTCTTCTGAGGGATTCCTGCCCACAGTAGTAGATATAATGGTCATCTGAGTTAAATTCACCCACTCCAGTCCATTTTAGTTTGCTGATTCCTAAAATATCCTATGTTCACTCTTGCCATCTCCTGTTTGACCACTTCCAATCTGCCTTGTTTCCTGGACCTAACATTCTAGGTTCCTATGCAAATCACTCTTTACAGCATCAGACCTTGCTTCTATCACCAGTCACATCCACAACTATGTATTGTTTTTGCTTTGGCTCTGTCTCTTCCATCTTTTTGGTATTATTTTTACTGATCTCCAGTAGCATATTGGGCACCTACCAACCAAAGGAGTTCATCTTTCAGTGTCCTGTTGGTCTTTTCATATTTTTCATGGGGTTTCCAAGGCACGAATACTGAAGTGGTTTGCCATTCCCTTCTCCAGTGGACCACATTTTGTCAGAACTCTCCACCATGATCCATCCATCTTGGGTGGCCCTACATGATATGGCTTAGTTTCATTGAATTAGGCAAAGCTGCGGTCCCTGTGATTAGGTTGGTTAGTTTTCTGTGATTTTGTTTATGCGATGATAAAATTTGTGTACAATAAAGTTTATATACATAAGCAGATAACTTGAGAGATGGCAAATGTCCACAATATGACAATGATCTCTTTCTCCTTATCCTTCTATTTCCCTTTCTCTCTATGTTTACAATATTTAAAGTATATACTTTTTTATATGTATGAAAAATCAAAGTGTTTATAAAGATGTTTGAAGGCACTCAAGGGGTAGCTAAATTATGTCTCCCTCTGGGGAAATTTAATATGTGGTGAGAAAATAAATTTAGCTTAGCATTTATCCTTTGTTAAAAATGTTTATATTTTATCATGTACATATGCTAATTTCATATTTTAAAAACTTAAACATTCTAAGGAAATTCTGAATTTCCTTCTTTCTTTTTAAAATTTTAACTTTGCAGTCTTATTCACTAAATTCTAGTAGAAGGTCTGTAAACTTCTGTTACCTTCAGTGTTTCAGTTTCCCTTTGGTAAAGTGAACTGTGTAAAATAAAGAAATACATTGTACCCTGTGAACTTTGAATTTAGATTAACAATGGATTTTTAAAATTACAGATATCTGCCAGCTATTGTATGGCATACATAATTTGCTAGATCTGGCAGTTATAACTTTTGTCTGAAAATGCAAGGAATATGATTGTATAATTATTTTGATCATATAATTTATTGCACAAATCAGAACACTTTGGAAAGTACAGTTGTTCATATCTATAATTACCTGATGTCAGTAGACATAAACTAAATCTAAGCTTGGAAATCTAGGGAGTTAGGACTGAGATAGGAATGTTTGAAAGAAGCTTGTTAAGGTGAAATGCCGAGCACTGACTATGGTTCTCTGTTGGGCCAAAGCTACTAATGAGCATTGCTCCTACTGCCTCTTACCACTAACTCTGGAAGGATCAGAGTTTTTCTGGTATCTGCTAGACGCAGATACTGTTCAATTGCTGTGGAGAATGGGAAAAAACAAGTGAATGATAGCAATTGTGTATGCTAATAGTTTCTTAATATCATTGCCAAAGAAGGAAAGTAAGAGAGTAAGAAGAAAGCCAAAAGAATAATCATTATCTCACTAATGTTTTCAATCTTTATTTTATTTATTTATTATTATTATTATTTTTTAGTTTTTTATTTTTTTAATTTAAAAATCTTTAATTCTTACAGGCGTTCCCAAACATGAACCCCCCTCCCACCTCCCTTCCCATAACATCTCTGTGGGTCATCCCCATGCACCCGCCGCAAGCATGCTGTATCCTGCGTCAGACATAGACTGGCAATAAAAACATGTTGCTGTTATATGATCCACATATCACTTGAGTATGCAGCATACTGGGAGCAGCTTCACACTTTATACTTACTCTACCACAGAATAGAAAGCCACATTGTAACAGATTAGACTGAGGACCGTTAAATTATAAAAACAGCAGTACAGACTGCAGTCCAAGAGAATTTGAAGGGCATTTAAGGAGATCAGCCCTGGGATTTCTTCGGAAGGAATGATGCTAAAGCTGAAACTCCAGTACTTTTGCCACCTCATGAGAAGAGTTAACTCATTGGAAAAGACTCTGATGCTGGGAGGGATTGGGGGCAGGAGGAGAAGGGGATGACAGAGGATGAGATGGCTGGATGGCATCACTGACTTGATGGACGCGAGTCTGAGTGAACTCTGGGAGTTGGTGATGGACAGGGAGGCCTGGCGTGCTGCGATTTTGGGGGTCGCAAAGAGTCAGACACGACTGGGCGACTGAACTGAACTGAACTGAACTAAGAGAATATTTTAAAAAGGTAGGTTCCTCGTTGAAGTTATAATTTAAATGCAGTGACCTGTGAAGAAATTTCTGCTCTTTAACCTTGTCTGCTTTTAGAAGATTTAATGACTGTGAGGAGGAAATAGTAAAAAAAAAAATTGTGTTTATTTTATATTTTGATAACTTCCTTACAAGTCTAAAGGGAAAAGAATTACCATGAGCTCTCTACTATCTTTTTGTTTTATGTACCATGTAAGATTAAAAGCAAAGAAGAGAAAATCAACTAGAAATGTTACATTGGCAGATAATCTATACTTAGCTAATATTTATATGGTGCTTCTTTGTAGGATATTAACTTTTATAAATCATTCAGCCTTATAAATATGATTATTGGATTATCCACCAAGGACCCTATATAAGTCGTGTGCACATTCAAATCAGAACAATGTTACAAGTACCAGTGTAAAAATATGCGGCAAGATGTAGTGAAAACAAAAAACAAAATACCAATCCTTGGAGATAGTTATTGTATGCTGAAAAAGAGAGTTCTGTTTTTGTTTTATTTTGCCTTGACATGTCTGTCACCTTCCAGTGAGGAACAGTTCTCTACTGATGAGCCAGGAAAGAAGCAGACAGTCAAATAAATATGCTGACTTCACCCTCTAATATTCTGCCATGAGTTCCTGTTGATCCAGAGCACAAAGGACACAAATGTAATAATTAATATCAACCAGATAAGCCTTTTGAGATAGAGAGGGTGGTGGAGAAGAGCAGAGAGTATATCTGGAAGGGAAACATAGGATATACGGTATATATAAATATTAAATATGTCTTAGACACAGGGAATTGTGTTAGTTGTGGAGAAAATTAGCAGGACAGAGTTTAATCTTTCAAAATAGAAAAGCTTATTTCATAAGCCTTTGAGGAGGAGGGGAAGAGCTAACAATGTCATACACCATTCTCTCCCATATACACAAATAATGCTTGTTTTTCAACATTCAATTTTTCAGAAAATCTAGTTTCTGTACTTTAACATCTATCCACTAAAATGTTTCATGTTTATGACCATATGAAGATTTTATGTTATTTCAAGATCATATTAAGTTTTTACCTAGTCCCTATATCAAATATTTAGCAAGATGGACATAGAAATTTCAATAGTTCCAACCCTGGTATTTTGAAAATAAACCGTCTTTCACCCATTTCAACTAATCCACAACACAAATTGCTGGTATTGCTTTAAGCTTATTTTTACCTCACCTTCATATTCACAGTGTAAATGTAAATCTCAATTTTAACCTTTTCCCACCTCCCCAACTAATGTAGGAAGAGTCTCTGATTTATAGCTACAGATAAATACACAATTTCTTCAGATTTTTTTTTTCAAAAATAAGGAGTATATACTTTTCTAAAGATTATTTGCATTTCCTCTGAATATTTTAACCCATAGTAATGATTTTAAAAAGTGTTTCTATATATCAACAATAAATAATCCAAAAAGGAAAATAAGAAAGTATATTTATAAGAAAATATAGAATAATAAAATACAGGGGAATAAATTAAGCCAAGAAGATGAGACTTATATACACTGAAGCCTTTAAAATATCGCTGAAAGAATTTAAAGATATAAATAAATGAAAAGACATTCCATGTTCATGAGTAGGAAAACAAAATTGTTAAGATTCAACACAATCACTACCAAATTGAACTGCCTTTTTGTGTATAAGTTAATATGATATTATGTATACCATATATATGATATTGATTCTCTTGTCTTGGAAACTCTAATATAGTATCAAAGGACACTATCAAAAGAGTGAAAGACCACCTACAGATGGGAGAGAATACTTGCAAACCATGTATCTAATAAGAGTTTCATATCCAGACTATGTAAAAGATTCATATAACTCAATAACAAAAAGATAAACAAGTTTAGAAATTGGCAAAGAACTTGAAGAGACATTTGTCCAAATAAGATATTCAAATAGCCAATAAGCAAATTAAAAGATTTCAAGATCATTATTCATTGCTGCTGCTGCTGCTGCTAAGTCACTTCAGTCGTGTCCAACTCTGGGCAACCCCATAGACCTCAGCCCACCAGGCTCCCCTGTCCCTGGGATTCTCGAGGCAAGAACACTGGAGTGGGCTGCCATTTCCTTCTCCGATGCATGAAAGTGAAGTCGCTCAGTCATGTCCGACTCTTTGCGACCCCGTAGACGACAGCCTACCAGGCTCTTCCATCAATAGGATTTTGTAGGCAAGAGGACTAGATGAGTCGCCATTGTCTTCTCCCATTATTCATTAAGAAAATTCAAATCAGAACTACTATTAGGTGCCACTTCTCAATAACTAGAATTATGACAATTTAAATCACAAACAATAAAATAGTCTGAAAGGATATTCAAATTTTGAAGCCCTTATAAGTTACTGATGTGAATGTATAATGGTAGAGTCACTCTGGGAAACAATGCGGCAGTTCCTCTAAACATAGGATTACTCTATGACCCAACAGTCCATTCTTGGGTATGTACCCAAAACAGTTGGATGAAAGTACTCAAATATTCATATATTAATGTTCATTACAGCATTATTCACAGAAGCCAAAACATGAAAGCAGTCCACATTTCCACCAGATTAATGGATAAGCAAAAATCCCTTATAATGGGATATTCTTCAGCTATAAACAGATGTTCTGATACATGTTACAACATGGATGAATCTTGAAAACATGCTAAGTGAAACATTCTAGACAGTAAAGGAGAAATGTTATATGATTCCATTTATATAAATATATAGAATAGGAAAATCCATAGACCTAGAAGGTAGATTAGAAGTTACCAAGAGCTGGGAAAGAGGAGAATGGGGATTTATTGCTTAATATTTAAAAGGTTGCTGCTTGGGCTGATGAAAACATTTTTAAAAGAGTGGTGATATATTATGCAATATTGTAAATGCAATTAACATCACTGAATTGTACACTTAAAAATGAAAAATTGTATATTTTACATATAAATTGTATATTTTACATATACCTTACCACAAAAAATGAAATAATGATTCTTATCTTATAATGGAAAAGGGGTTTACAAGTATAATAAATAGGCCACTAAGCCTCATTGAAAACATGATAGTTGACAATGACATGAGGTATTTGGAGGTATTATCTCTGTAAAACTATCTGGTGGCATCATGTCCCTAAAACAGAAGCTTATTCTATAGTCTCCTGGAAGCCCATGTGATTTAAGTAAAATGAGGGAATGGAGGTAAAAATTGAGGTCATAGAGTTAAAAAAGCAGATAAAAATGGAAATACATGTAATAAGAATGTAACATGTAGACAAATAAGGCATAATATAACTTTATTCAGTATAGTTCATGCAAAAGCAGAAAAGCCTGATTTTTAAATGGAAAGCAAAGTTAATTTTTTGTCATGATCCATCCATCAAAAACAGAATGAAAAAACTATGGGCATTCTTTTGGGAAAGGGTTCAATATTTTGCTTTGCAGGAAAGATTTCTTCTTTTTTTTTTTTTTTTCAGTCATTACTATCATTCTCACTCCTTAAGCAAGAAAGTGGGACCAAATATTAAAAATATTTTTTCTGAGGTGCTCAATACATTCCAAATAGATGCAGTTACATCCTCTACCCTGAAGTCACCTTATGATGTCTATAACTCCAAAGCACTCATACAAACAATGCATGATAATGTACTTCATTTCAAGGGGTTGTATAGATTTACTATTCACGCAATTTCATGTAGATTACTTCTTTAGGTCTTTTTCTACACATTTGAGAATTAAACTCAGAATAAAATCTTCTCGAGCACTGGGAGGTGGGGGCACAAGCAATTAATTCATCAATTTTTTTTCTGCAGAGATAATCATCTTGTATGCAAGTGTTTTTCTTCCTTTTTTTCCTGTAAATATTTATTTAGCAGAAATGTTAAATGTTTTAACTTAGATTGACTACCAGGATTTTCTTTAAAGTAAGCCATGTAAGAAAACAATTCTCAGATTTTATATATATATTGATTTCAGCGTTCCTGTTCCTGTAGAATTTTGTTGTTGTTTTTAAGGAACAGACGAGTTTAAAACAAAACAAAACACCTTATGCATATCCATAGACTAAGGGAATAGTACTTGTAAGTCCCCTTAACTCAAAGAGTGTCCAGGCAAAACCACAATTCTAGTATTAGTCTCTAGAAATAATGTAAAGAAAACATTAACAAGAAAAATCTTTCTTTTTTGTCCATTACTCATTGTTAAAGTATTCAGTAATGTGAAAGAGAGTTGTCCTTTCTTTCAATACATAGTTACTCAGGTTAGCAATACTTTTTAAACATGTCTGTTAAGTGTATGATAGGGACATAGTAATTCTAATTTCATTGTGATTTAAAGGTCTATAAGTGTTCAAGGTAGGTTACTGACTGTGTATTAGAGAAATCAGAGTAATTAAAGTTCAAACAAGTGTGGATATGAAAAATAACACCACCTGTCATCCTCACTGAATCCTTGGTTCTTTCATTATTTTGAAATAGAGCAATAAATCCAAGCATGACCTTAAATAATATCCAATGCAGCTCACTCACTCTAAAGATGAAAAGCAGAGCCCCACAGAGATTAAATACACCCTCCAAGAAAAAGGCTAGGAAGTGGCAAATCTGGTCTTTCCCGGTAAACTTCCTCTGACTATTCTTTTAGTCACTATTCCTTTTAGGAACATATGTATTAAAAATGAGAAGCTTAATTCTCCTTGTTGAAAATAAGAGATTTTCCTCCTCTCATTTTTGAGGACTTATTTTAGAGTTGTTGTGAGTACTTTCTCCTCTCTTTGAAATGTAAATAATTTTGAAAACTAGATTGGCATTTACTCAGATTTCTGACCTATGAATGTCTTTCTCAGAAACCTGGAAGCTATCCCTATAAAAAGTAACATCAAGGGAGATAACACCCCTATCTCCCAGTTTCTGTGAGAGGATAGGAACTTAATTTTGGTGGGCGGAAACTTGCTCCAAGTTGCTAAACTACTCCGTCATAGACATGAGAATTTTTTTTTTTCCTAGATAACACCAATTAGTTAGCATAACCCAATTACCAGGTAAAGATTAAGTTAGTATATACTACTTGTCATGAATGGTTCTGTCAGGACTTACTTGAAAACTATTTGCTGTTTACCTAAAAATATGTCTGTTGTGGATTGCTGGGAGCCAGCACGAGGAATCCTGTCCATAGCAAAGGTCATGAGGAAGAGACCCGACAGGCAAAGGCGAGTCAGATCTCAAGGGAACCTCCCTGGACCTACTCGAGCATCTACCCCAAAACCAGAATCTGTCTGCCTTACTATATTATGCCTTTCACCAACTCCTCTGACATCAACAGGGGGCTGTCTCCCCACCATCTTTTTCTGGAAAAAGTTAATTTAGAGCTTTTAGATAATAAGTCTCCTGGGCATAATAGGAGTGTTTCAATCCAAAAACCCCTCTGATGGCTTTCTAGCTTGCCTGACATGTTTATCTGGACTCTTACAGCCTCTCATGTGATTGTTCACAGCCTCCCAACCAGGAATGTAGGGCCTTCCAAGGAGTCAAAATCATTAGAATAGGACTGATTAAGGGTTTCATTGTTGAGCCAATACTTGCTGCCAAGTTTTCATATCTTTTATTTGTAGATATAGTTGGTATGTAGAAAAAACAGGTAGTAGCCCTGGCATTAGCAACATTAGATCTTTGAGTTAAGTACTTTCTCTTTTTGTTTTTTTAATTTTATTTTTACTTTATTTTACTTTACAATACTGTATTGGTTTTGCCGTATATTAATGTGAATCCACCACAGGTGTATACGAGCTCCCAATCCTGAATCCCCTCCCACCTCCCACCCCATATCATCTCTCCGGATCATCCCCATGCACCTGCCCCAAGCATCCTGTATCCTGTATTGAACATAGACTGGCCCTTCGTTTCTTACATGATAATATAGATGTTTAAATGCCATTCTCCCAAATCATCTCACCCTCTCCCTCTCCCTCAGAGTCCAGAAGTCCGTTCTATACATCTGTGTCTCTTTTGCTGTCTCACATTCTACAGGAATGTAACTTTATTTAGTACTTTGAGGGTGATGCAGATTAAAGAAAAAACACTTCAAGGGAAAATGAGTTTTCCGCTTGATAGACGTTTATCTAGGAAAAGAGCCATAAAAATGTTAACAGGCCTCTTGGCCAGAAGATAATGTAAATCAACTGAGACTTTTGTATATGGGAAGGTATGCAAAAAGAAAGCCTGGTCTCAATAGGGGTCAGGACTGCTGCCCCTGCATAACTCTGCATATTCCATTATTTCTTTATGTACAACTTGGGGTATATAAGCTGCCTTTGGAAATAAGATTGTGGGTCTTGCACCGATACTTGGCTCCCCCATGTCGTTCTTTTCTTATTCTCCCTTTTCAGGCTAAATTCCCATCTGAGGAATAGAGGCTCACTATGTCTACTTATTTTCCTGGGCTTCTAAGACCCATGCGAGAGGGAGCCCAAGGTGGGGCACCCTCCGCTATTCAAGCAGGTGCCTGCAGCCTATGTAGATGGTGTAAGTTCCCTGTCTCGGGACTTTATTGGCTTTCTATGTAAACCAAGGAATTTCAGCCTCTTTTCTCCTCTGTTTTCTCCTCTACAGTATTCTTTCCTAATCTCTCTTTATATCTCTAAATAAATAAGTCTCTCCTCACCGATGCCGTCCCCACTTTGAATTCCCTGGATCCACTGGGGCTGGACCCTGGCAGTGGATTGCAGTTGTTGTCTATATCAGTGGATTAGATTTATGTCTTTACAATTTCAGCAGATTGCCTGTGATGGACATCTCTAATTAAATAATAAAAATGTATTCTTTCTCTATTCCCTTTGTGGAGTGTCTCTTGGTTGGGAGAATTGTGCTTTTAATTACTCTTCTGCAATACTCTATAAGTACCTATCTCTTCTTCTTCCCTCTTCCTTACTTATTACCTTTGTTCCTTTCCTTTAACCCTTCAAAAAATTAAGTAATGTGTCAGGAACTGGACAAAAGATGATATTTAACATCTGTTTAAATTTAATTCAATGTATTTGTATATTGCATTGTTGGGAAATAACTACAATGATAGGTACTTTTTTACACAAAATTGAGTAAGATGGGCCTTTGTCTTCAAGAAACTGTCAGAAGAGAAAGAATGAATAATTTTCTCGGCCTTTTGGCTAACATCAAGTGTAGCATCTGTTCTTATCATTTTAACATCTGATACATCCTCTATCTGAGGACAATATATTAAATGGATGCTTAGAACTAGGAGTTTGAATCAGAGGCTCAGATAGTAAAGAATCTGCCTGCAGTGCGGGAGACCTGAGTTCAATCCCTTGGTTGGAAAGATCCCCTAGAGAATGGAATGGCAACCCACTCAAGTATTCTGGCCTGGAGAATTCTGTGGACAGAGGAGCCTGACAGGCTACAGTCCATGGGGCAGCAAAGAGTTGTACACCATAGCAGCTTTCACACTTACACTTGCAGGGTTAATGGAACGATAGCAGTGTGTGTGTAAGAGCCTCTGCAGTGCAGTGGTCAAGTGCAGATTGCCACTCCAGGCTCTCTGAATTCAACCCAGTTTTGCCACTTATAATACTTTTGCCAAACTCTTCTGTGCCCCAGTTATCTACGAATGGAATAATAGTATCTAATGCATAGGGCTGTTGTGAAGATTAAGTATCTATGTGAATTGTGACCTTTACAGCTCTGAGCCAATTATAGGAGTCTGTAAGAAGAACACAAATAACACATTCTGGACCGTGGTTTCCGTGAATTCTGAAGATACACTAAGTAGAGATGTGAGACAGTACTATACATATGTGGAGAAGCATCAGGGTTGTGGGGAGTTAAATTTACAGAGCCCGGGCCATCATGAGGATCATCTTTGCGATATTTAAGAGGTTTCTCCTTAGTGCGGAGTTCCAGAAGGAATTTACCAAGATGTACAACAACCAGATTCGCAGTTAGATATGGCATGACACCAGCTTATAAAAAGATAAAATTTGACTCATTGGTAGTAGGGGAGATAAGAATAAGGTAGGATTCAAAAGTTTGATTGTCTGATGATTTTATGCTCTGAAACTCCTAAGTATGCTTTTAAATTATACAAAATAATACATCTTATAATTTCATTTCTGAAAGTTGAGTGGGCAGATGATCTATTTTCCCTTTTTTGAGGCTGCTGTGTCTCAGCATTAAGAAAAATTGTTTTTCTTATTTTGCCTGTTTAATTTTCGACACTGTAGGCTGTGTATATTAATCATCAACTAGATCTGGTGAGTTTTGTTATCTGTTAAAACAGGAATCCATTTATATAAGGAAAGAAAACTTCACTATCTCACGTCAATTTTAATGTATGATATTTGACATGGAAAGTGTTCTGACAGCTAATATCTTCATGCATTAGTATCCATCATACCTGGAATGAAAAAAACAGTTATACCCATACATATAAGCTTGGTAGTTATTAATGAACAACTGCCTGATCACAATTCTCTCCAAGTGATCAGACAGCATTTAGAAAAACATAAATAACATACAGAGGGACTTGCACAAAAGTCTAGATATTGGATTTATTTGTGAAATTCACACTATCATACTGACATGTCATATATGTGTTTCTTGGTTTCATAGCAAAGCAATCTCTTGTCTATAGCTAGATCAGAATAAAGAAGAACTCTAGTTCTGTCATTTGTCATTTTATATAGAGTCTTTACACCCAACTGACCTTTTCATATACACATGTGCAGCACAGGGATGCTTTTCTCTTAAATGTAGCATGCACATAAAATATACAGATGCAATGCTACTCATAGGTAATCAAGAAACCTGTCACAACAAATCCACATACTCAAATACCATGTCTGTTCCTCACTGCCCTTAGAGCACTTCAATTTCTAACTGAAATACACATTTCATGGTATTTCAAAGAATTTTAGGCTGGAAAAATGGCTAACTCTAATACAATTAAAATAATAAAAGTATGAAAATTATAATGAATCCCCTCAATGTTTTACAATGAATTTTTATATTTTGTTATGTAAATCTACATGCTATAATCTTTTCATCTTGTCAGCTTTTGCCAATTCAAAAATGCCTTCATATCTTTTCTTGATGTATTTTCCTTAAAAGGATAGTAGAAAAATATGCATGATAAAAATTTAAGTAATGAGGAGTGCGATGAAAATATAATAGCTTACAAAACCAAAACTAGTGAGATATAGAGAGAAAATGAAAATAAGGAAAGAGAACATTGGAGTGGAAGAATATGATACAAATACTGAGATATCAGAGGAGTAAATAGGTTTGTTTGAAAATGCCCATGTTATCAGTAAACAAAAAAAATGAAAAAATCACATTGAAAATAATGTAAGCTACATTCAGAAACATTCTGAAAGTATTCCGAATATTTGATGTGAAGCTATGAATTCTGATGTGAAACTATGACAACTTCAGAAAACTAAGTAGTTTCCTAAGAAAGCCAATGATAATATCACCTTTTAAATTTTCATGCTGAACAGCTGGTATACATTGTTACATAAACAGAAATAGTATAAAACTGGTTGAATAAATCCAGAAAAGAAGAAATTATGATATACTTAAAATAGTGCTATGGCTTAATGTTAGAATTTCATATTTTGGAAGCATTTTTCAATTTTTATAAGCTCAGCTGTGTAAATAAATCTATCCATGTTAAAGTTATATTTTCTCATCTCAGTTCTTAATGATAAAAATATAACATATTTGAATGACTACTACTAATTGTCTCTTAATTAATTTGCACATTAATTTTTGTTTCATTTGAGTGATAACAAAGTTTGCCATATTAAATGGTAGAGCTCATGACAAACGTGCTACTTTAAATCAATTGATCTAACGTTGAACTAATGATATGTTGTCACACCTACCCATTTCATAGCCTTTCCTGCCTCTGATAATGACAATTGCATTTTCTTAGTTGCCTAGGCCAAAAATCTTGTATAATTCTTCAGTTCAGTTCAGTTCAGTTGCTTAGTTGTGTCTGACTCTTTGCGACCCCATGGACTGCAGACGGCAGGCCTCCCTGTCCATCACCAAATCTCAGAGTTTACTCAAACTTATGTCCATTGAGTTGGTGATCCCATCCAACCATCTCATCCTCTGCCGTCCCCTTCTCCTCCTTCCTTCAATCTTTCCCAGCATCAGCGTCTTTTAAAATGAGTCAGCATTTCACATCAGGTGGCCAAAGTATTGGAGTTTCAGCTTCAACATCAGCCCTTCCAATGAACACTCAGGACTGATCTTCTTTAGGATGGACTGGTTGGATCTCCTTGCAGTCCAAGGGACTCTCAAGAGTCTTCTCCAACACCACAGTTCAAAAGCATCAATTCTTCGGCACCCAGCTTTCTTTATACTCCAACTCTCACATCCATACATGACTACTGGAAAAACCATTACCTTAGCTAGATGGACATTTGTTGGCAAAGTAATGTCTCTGCTTTTAAAATGCTGTCTAGGTTGGTCATAACTTTCCTTCCAAGGAGTAAGCATCTTTTAATTTCAAGGAATGTTTCTACTTCTTTCAAACCCAAAGTCTTATCCATAAATTTTGACATGTTTATCTTTTAATACTACTCAGTTAAGTTCAGTTCAGTTGCTCAGTCGTGTTCAACTCTTTGCGACCCCATGAATCGCAGCATGCCAGGCCTCCCTGTCCATCACCAACAACCCAGAGTTTACTCAAACTCACGTCCATCGAATTGGTGATGCCATCCAGCCATCTCATCCTCTGTCGTCCCCTTCTCCTCCTGCCCCCAATCCCTCCCAGCATCAAAGTCTTTTTCAATGAGTCAGCTCTTCGCATGAGGTGGCCAAAGTACTGGAGTTTCAGCTTCAGCATCATTCCTTCCAAAGAAATCCCAGGGCTGATCTCCTTCAGAAAGGACTGGTTGGATCTCCTTGCAGTTCAAGGGCCTCTCAAGAGTCTTCTCCAACACCACAGTTCAAAAACATCAATTTTTCGGTGCTCAGCTTTCTTCACAGTGCAACACTCACATCCATACATGACTACTGAAAAAAACCATAGCCTTGACTAGATGGACCTATGTTGGTAAAGTAATGACTGCTTTTCAATATGCTATCTAGGTTGGTCATAACTTTTCTTCCAAGGAGCAACCTTCTTTTAATTTCATGGCTGCAATTACCATCTGCAGTGATTTTGGAGCCCCCCAAAATAAAGTCTGACACTGTTTCCACTGTCTCTCCATCTATTTCCCATGAAGTGATGGGACCAAATGCCATGATCTTTGTTTTCTGAATGTTGAGCTTTAAGCCAACTTTTTCACTCTCCTCTTTCACTTTCATCAAGAGGCTCTTTAGTTCTTCTTCACTTCCTGCCATAAGGGTGGTGTCATCTGCATATCTGAAGTTATTGATATTTCTCCCAGCAATCTTGATTCCAGCTTGTGCTTCTTCCAGTTCAGCGTTTCTCATGATGTACTCTGCATAGAAGTTAAATAAGCCTTGACATACTCCTTTTCCTATTTGGAACCAGTCTGTTGTTCCCTGTCTAGTTCTAACTGTTGCTTCCTGACCTGCATACAGATTTCTCAAGAGGCAGGTCAGGTGGTCTGGTATTCCCATCTCTTTCAGAATTTTCCACAATTTGTTGTGATCCACACAATCAAAGGTTTTGTCATAGTCAATAAAGCAGAAATAGATGTTTTTCTGGAACTCTCTTCCTTTTTTCCATGATCCAGCAGATGTTGGCAATTTGATCTAGTCAAGGTACCATAATTTTTATATGTTATTTAAGAGTTTCCCATGAAGGGAATAATTCAATAAATATTTACTGAATGAATTATTGTATTAGTGAAGATTAACATCATTGGTCTTAAAACCTTCTGACCAATTAGCAGTCTTCAGTATAGAAATATCTTAGCCTTATTTTTTATCAAATATTGAAATAGCATGTGTTCACTTAAGTGTAGGTCATCTCTGTTGTTTAGTTGCTGAATTGTATGTGACTCCTCTGAGATCCCATGACTGTAACCCACCAGGCTCTTCCGCCCATTGTTTTCCAGGCCAGAATACTAGAGTGGTTTGCCATTTTATTCTCCAGGGGATCTTCCCAACCCAGGGATCAAACCGATATCTCCTGCATTACAGGAAAATTCTTTACCGCTGAGCCACCTGAGAAGACCCAGGTAATCTCTAGCATAATAGAAAAGCACCATTTTCCCCATAAGAAGTTACTTTGATTTACAAATACTGCTAAAGATAATGTTGTATTGCTCTGTCACAGGTGAAGTTAGTTAAAGCTGACAGCAAATTAAATATCTACTTATCACTGGTTGAATTCAAGCTGCAGGATAATTAAAAGCCTGCAAATTTACTTTCAGTCAAATATGAGTAATGAAGCGAGGAAGACAAACTGCAAGAGATATTCCAATTTTCCCTGGGATTCTTAATGATTATGCATACACCAACTTTCAAAAAAGTGTATTTTGTTTAGAGTACACAAGGAGGTACTGACTCAATTACATTTATATAATCAGTTACTTTATTTTTCAGAGATAGGAAAAACTTTCTCCCTAGATAGTTTTAAAATTTAATGCATTCTATATTCAAAAATTGGAGAAGGAAATGGCAGCCCACTCCAGTACTCTTGCCTGGAAAATTCCATGGACGGAGGAGCCTCGTAGGCTACAGTCCATGTGGTCGCAAAGAGTCAGACACGATTGAGTGACTTCACTCTCAGTTTTCAGTATCATGCGTTGGAGAAGGAAATGGCAACCCACTCCAGTGTTATTGCCTGGAGAATCCCAGGGACGGGGGAGCCTGGTGGGCTGCCATCTATGGGGTCACATAGGGTCGGAAACAACTGAAGCGACTTAGCAGCAGCAGCATATTCAAAATTATCTGTAGGGGATTTGTATTAAACACCTGGCTTCATTAAATAATCATTGATTATCAGATTAAACTTTAGCTGTAGAAATGTGATTTTAGTATTCAGAGCAAAGCAAAATAAAGTTTGTTTAATTTTATCAACAATTTAACAAAGTGGAATATGAAGTTTGATGGGTAGGTTTATAGTCTTCCTAATATCTTATACAATAAAAATCAAAAATCGAGAAAAAGAACCAGAGAATGTGAGAATATAAAGTGGCATTCAGCTACGATGAAATCTGGGCTTCTTATTTTACAGGACTAGAATGGTTAGCTGTTTAAGTAATATCATGTTTTGATGACACTCTACTTCAGCTTTACCCTATAGGAATGAATACTGTGACGTCCTACTAAGAATGAATGAGGGAATTATTTTGCCAGTTACTGGGATAAGTGAATGACCCTTAGCTCCCTGTCCTCTTCAGAGATTACCTTTGGTAAAAATGCTGGTCTTGCCCAAGGTCATGCTTTTTTCCATAGGCAGCCTACATCTAAAAATTCATAAATTGGAGTTTAAAGGCCAGACCTCCTTAGTGCATTGTAAAATAACCCTGAAGCCTATTTCACCCCCATTGAATGTTTGAAAACCTTCTTTGGGAGTGTATCACAATTCAAATTCTCTTTGACCAATCCTTCTTTCTTTCCAGCTTGTCTTCAGTGCTGACCCCAAGAGCAGTCTCCCCCGAATTTCACTATTAGCATCTACTCTCAATGAAATCCAAAATCCAATATGCTAGAATGCGCAATTATATGGCACTCTATTCACAGTACTTGTGTTTGTGTGTGTGAAGGTTAAGGAGTAGAGGCGGTGGTGCCGATTAAAAACAGCTAGAGTATTGTTGAAATTCGTGTTGTACTGTTCATAGCCACTGAGGCCTGTCCAACTCTTTGCGACCCCATGGATTGCAACCCACCAGGTCTCCTCTGTCCGTGAAGATTCTCCAGGCAAGAATACTGGAATGTGCTGCCATGTCCTCCTCCAAAGGCTCTTCCTAACCCAGGGGTCGAACCCAGGTCTCCTGCATGGCAGGCAGATTCTTTACCATCTGAGCCACCAGAGAATCTGACCAGGGAATTAGAAATTTGGATGAAGCTAAATGTATTAGCCAATCTGATCACATGGACCACAGCCTTGTCTAACTCAAAGAAACTAAGCCATGCCATGTAGGGCCACCCAAGACAGATGGGTCATGGTGGAGAGTTCTGACAAAATGTGGTACACTAGAGATGGGAATGGCAAACCACTAAAGTATTCTTGCCTTGAGAATCCCATGAACAGTATGAAAAGGCAAAAAGATAGGATACTGAAAGAGGAACTCCCCAGAACGGTAGGTGCTCAATATGCTACTGGAGATCAATGGAGAAATAACTCCAGAAAGAATGAAGGGATGGAGCCAAAGCAAAAACACCACCCAGCTGTGGATGTGACTGGCGATAGAAGCAAGGTCCAATGCTTTAAAGAGCAATATTGTTAGGAACCTGGAATGCTAGGTCCAGGAATCAAGGCAAACTGGAAGTGGTCAAACAGGAGATGGCAAGACTGAACATGAACATTCTAGGAATCAGCAAACTAAAATGGACTGGAGTGGGTGAATTTAACTCAGATGACCATTATATCTACAACTGTGGGAAGGAATCCCTTAGAAGAAATGGAGTAGCCATTATAGTCAATAAAAGAGTCCAAAATGCAGTACAGGGATACAATTTCAAAAATGACCGAATGACCTCTCTTCGTTTCCAAGGCAAACCATTCTATATCATGGTAATTCAAGTCTATGCCCCAAGCAGTAACACTGAAGAAGCTGAAGTTGAATGGTTCTATGAAGACCTAAAAGACCTTTAGGAACTAACACCCAAAAAAGATATTCTTTTCATTATAGAGGACTGGAATACAAAAGTAGAAAGTCAAGAAACACCTGGAGTAACAGGCAAATTTGGCCTTGAAGTACAAAATGAAGCAGGGCAAAGGCTAATAGAGTTTTGCCAAGAGAACACACTGGGCATGGCAGACACACTCTTCCAACAACACAAGAGAAGAATGTACACATGGACATCACCAGATGGCCAACACCGAAATGAGACTGATTATATTATTTGCAGCCAAAAATGGAGAAGCACTATACAGTCAGCAAAAACCTGACTGGGAGCTGA
Source organism: Capra hircus (assembly GCF_001704415.2). Taxonomy (NCBI): domain Eukaryota; kingdom Metazoa; phylum Chordata; class Mammalia; order Artiodactyla; family Bovidae; genus Capra; species Capra hircus. The sequence continues at coordinate 25,321,309 of NC_030814.1, forward strand.
CTGTGGCTCAGACCAGGAACTCCTTATTGCCAAATTCAGATTGAAATGAAGAAAGTGGGGAAAACCACTAGACCACTCAGGTATGACCTAAATCTAATCCCTTATGATTATACAGTGGAAGTGAGAAATAAATTTAAGGGACTAGATCTGATAGACAGAGTGCCTGATAAACTATGGATGGGGGTTCATGACATTATACAGGAGACAGGGATCAAGACCAACTCCAGGAAAAAGAAATGCAAAAAAGCAAAATGGCTGTCTGAGGAGGCCTTACAAATAGCTGTGAAAAGAAGAGAAGCAAAAAGAAAAGGAGAAAAGATATGCCCATTTGAATGCAGAATTCCAAAGAATATCAAGGAGAGATAAGAAAGCCTTCTGCAGTGATCAGTGCAAAGAAACAGAGGAAAAGAATAGAATGTGAAAGAGTGAAGATCTCTTCAAGAAAGTCAGAGATACCGAGGGAACATTTCATGCAAAGATGGGCTCAATAAAGGACTGAGATGATAAGGATATAACAGAAGCAGAAGATATTAAGAAGAGGTGGCAAGAATGCACAGAAGAACGGTCCCAAAAGAGCTTCATGACCCAGGTAATCATAATGATGTGATCACTCACCTAGAGCCAGACATCCTGGAATATGAAGTCCAATGGGCTTTAGAAAGCATCAGTATGAACAAAGGTAATGGAGGTGATAAAATTCTAGTTGAGCTATTTCAAATCCTGAAAGAGGATGCTGTGAAAGTGCTGCACTCAATATGTCAGCAAATTTGGAAAACCCAGCAGTGGCCACAGGACTGGAAAAGGTCATTTTGTGTTCCAATCCCAAAGAAAGGCAATGCCAAAGATTGCTCAAATACTACACAATTGAACTCATGATACACACAAGTAAAGTAATGCTCAAAATTCTCCAAGCCAGGCTTTTAGCAATAGGTGAACCGTGATATTCCAGATGTTTCAGTTGGTTTTAGAAATGGCAGAGAAACCAGAGATCAAATTGCCAACATCTACTGGATCATTGAAAAGGAAGAGAGTTCCACAAAAACATCTATTTCTGCTTTATTGACTATGCTAAAGCCTTTGACTGTGTAGACTGCAATAAACTGTGGAAAATTCTGAAAGAGATGGGCATACCAGACCACCTGACCTGCCTCTTGAGAAATCTGTATGCAGGTCAGGAAGCAACAGTTAGAATTGGACATGGAACAACAGACTGGTTCCAAATAGGAAAAGGAGTACATCAAGGCTGTATATTGTCACCCTACTTATTTATCTCATATGCAGAGTACATCATGAGAAACACTGGACTGGAAGAAGCACAAGCTGGAATCAAGATTGCTGGGAGAAATATCAATAACGTCAGATATGCAGATGACACCACCCTTATGGCAGAAAGCGAAGAAGAACTAAAGAGCTTCTTGATGAAAGTGAAAGAGGAGAGTGAAAAAGTTGGCTTAAAGCGCAACACTCACAAAACTAAGATCATGGCATTTGGTCCAATCACTTTATGGCAAAATATGGGGAAACAGTGGAAAGAGTGTCAGACTTTATTTTGGGGGGCTCCAAATTGACTGCAGATGATGATCACACCCATGAAATTAAAAGACACTTTCTCCTTGGAAGGAAAGTTATGACCAACCTAGATAGCATATTGAAAAGCAGAGACATTACTTTGCCAACAAAGGTCTGTCTAGTCAAGGCTATGGTTTTTCCAGTAGTCATGTATGGATGTGAGAGTTGGACTGTAAAGTAAGCTGATCACCAAAAATCGATGCTTTTGAACTGTGGTGTTGGAGAAGACTCTTGATAGCCCCTTGGACTGCAAGGAGGTCCAACCAGTCCATCCTAAAGGAGATGGTGATGAGTGTTCATTTGAAGGACTAATGTAGAAGCTGAAACTCCAATACTTTGGCCATCTGATGCTAAGAGCTGACACATTTGGAAGGACCCTGATGCTGGGAAATATTGAGGGCAGGAGGAGAAGGGCACGACAGCAGATGAGATGGTTGGATAGCATCACCGACTCAATGGACATGAGTTTGGGTGTACTCCGGGAGTTGGTGATGGACACTTGCCGGGGTCCAGCCCCGGTGGATCCAGGGAACTCGAAGGGTGGACGGCGTTGGCGTGGAAAGACTTGTTTGTTTATTAATGTAAGATTAGATTAAGAAACTATAGTGTAGTAAGAAGGTTAAGTGGAGGAAGAGGGCTGAATAGCTTGGTTTACGCGGAAGGCCAATAAAATTCCAGACAAGGAATTTGCACCATCTACGTTGGGCCACCGGCGCCCGCTTGAATATCTAAGGGTGCCTCGCCTTAAGCTCCCTTTCGTGCGGGTCTTAACAGCCGGGGCAAGTAAGTAGACCTGGCGAGCCTCCGCGCCCCAGATGGAGATTCAGCCTGAAGTTAAAGTAAAGAGCAGAGAGAGGAAAGGAGAGAGAAGAGGAGAGAGAGAGACATGGGGGGAGCCAGAGTCCCAAGAAACCAGGCCGAGAGACCAGTTCGAGAAACTGGTCCGAGAAACTGGTCCGAGAAACTGGTCCCCGGCCCCTGGCCCCCATCCTTTATTGTTCAGAAGGCCTTTTATACTTTTGATAAAACATGGAGATCAATGGGTAACACAAAATTATGTAGCGTTCGCAGCCCAGACTCTTTCTATACATCATTTTGTATACAAAAGGTCTCAGGTGATTTACATTATCTTCTGGCCAAGAGGCTTGTTAACACTTTTTAGCTCTCTTCCTTAATGAATGTTAATTTTGTTTCCCCTGAAGTGTTTTTCTTTAATTTGCATCTCCTTAAAGCATTAAAGTTACATCTCTATAGAACAAAGGTGCAGTGGGATATAACAAAGAAGGTACTTAACTCGAAGATCTAATGTTGCTAATACCAGGTCTACTACTTGTTTTTCTATATACCAACTATATCTAAAAATAAAGGATATGAAAATTTGGCAGCAAGCATTGACCCAAAAAATGAAACCATTAATCAGTCCTATTCTAAAGATTTTGACTCCTCGGAAGCTCCTACATTCCTAGGATGTTTTAAGCTTCCTGTGCCTCCTGCGGTCAGGAGGCCTCAAACAATCACACTCGCAGAGTCCTGCAGGCAGGCTAGAAAGCCATCGGAGGGGTTTTTGGATTGAAACACTCTTTCAAATGCAGAAGACTAAAGCCCTGAATTGACTTTTTCCAGAAAATGTCAGAAGAGTGGAAAAGCAGAGCACAAAAGCCGGCAGATTTTTGTTGGGGTACATGCTTAGGAATTTCCAGAGGGGTCCCTGAAGTCTGAGCACGCCTTGCGTATGTCAGCTTCCTTCCTCATGACCTTGTCACGGGCGGGATTCCTCACATTGGCTTCCGGCAGACAGTGAGGCCTGGCATGCTGCGGTTAATGGGGTCACAAAGAGTTAGACACGTCTGAGTGACTGAACTGAACTGAAATGTATTAGTCTATAAATCAACATAAAAACAATCAGGGCTATGTAAGTGACTAGCAAATAATATTGCTTAATAAATAGTTCATAAACCAAAATTTTCATAAATAAATACATGATCAAGATAAATAAATACTTATTTGTAGGATTTTTTTATTTTTCAGGACTGTAGCTCATGAGACACAGGTTCAAGAAGCACTTGAATTGTGTTCCACTGGACTACAAAATGGAGGAAACTTATAAAAGCAAAAACTAAAAGGCACAGTTAGTGACATAAGTTGTTGGTCAGAAATTATGATTGGAGCTGGCAAGAAGTAAAGGGTGCTTGTTAAACAAAGATTACCTGGGATTCAAATTGGTTATACAGTTTAAAGTTGGAACCTTGAGACTATAAGTTTGCAGATGTTGTTCTAAAAATGTTTGGTAGTATCCTTGGGTTTGGTACTTTTCAGAAACTTCAGGTTCTCGGTGATGCAAGGTTGTATGTCATAATAAATCCTCAATGGCCATGCACTCCATCTTGTGTGTCTCAACCATGATTACTCTGTTATGATTTCTATCAGTCATCATGTTGAATTGGTAAGTGCATGAAAAGATAGTCCTTACCCAATCTACCACTAATTCTTTGACAGTTGTCATAGTCTCATGATCGACCCCTCTGCCTTGAATCCATAGCTGCACCCTTTTTAGAGCCTATTGGGGGCAGGAGGAGAAGGGGACAGCTGAGGGTGAGATGGCTGGATGGCATCACGGACTCGATGGATGTGAGTCTGAGTGAACTCTGGGAGATGGTGATGGACAGGGATACCTGGCGTGCTGTGATTCATGGGCTCGCAAAGAGTCAGACACGACTGAGTGACTGAATTGAACTGATGAATGATCCATTCAAAGAATAATGACAGTGACCATTTTCCTAATATCTCCAAAGTTCTGAAATCCTAAGTTCCATATCAGTGGGCCATCTTTTAAATTTTAAGGATTCAATTTACTGGTGTCTCATGAGGTTATAACGAGTCAAATTGCAAGTCAACCTGCACATCAAGCATTGCTCAGTTCAGTTAAGTCTCTCAGTCATGTCCAGCTCCTTGCGACCCCATGAACGACTCAACCCCAAAAACACTCATGTTCATCTATGTCATTACCACTGGAGTATATTAGTTGTATATTGCTTCTGTAATCTGTTACCACAAATTTACTGGCTTGAAAGAACCCATATTTATTATCTTATAGTTCTGTAAGTATGATATGGGTATCACTGGGCTGAGTAAAATATCAGCTGGGCTTCATTGTTTTTTAGAAACATTGGGTGAAAACTTGTTTCCTTATCTTTTCCAGCTTTTAGAGACCACCTGTGTTCTTTGGCTTATGACTCTCTTCTCGTATTTTTAAAGCTCATCTTTTTGCTGGTTCCCCTGACCCTCTCATATTTTGATGACACCAGTGATTAACTTAGATCCAGCTAAATAATCCAGGATAATCTCTCCAATGACAATACTTATAATTAGAACTATGATTGTGCCTGCAACCTTAATGCCCTTTCACCATGTAATGTAACATTCACAAGTTCCAAGGATTAGGACATCTTTAGGGAGCTGCTTTTCTGCCCACTGTATGTAGATGTAACTATGATTAGCTACTGTACTGTATGGAACTGTGAGCCCTAGGCCTACCTTACTTACTTCTGATATGGTATCCTGAGCATTAAATTAAAAAAAAAAAATGTGCTGTTACCACCTGCACAGATCCCCTTTATGGCTCTTACACTGGTCTCCCTCTGCTCAGTCCAAAATGGTACTAGATTTACAATACCTGTAAGTTCAGCCTATTAATGTTTGACCTGAAGACTTGACCTAAAAGCATACTTTCTGAAATAACTTTCTCCTTTCCTTGTATTCCAGAGGGATTTATTAATACTTACTCTTTTCTTGTTTTTATCCTGTTCTACCTTAAAATACACTTATTTATAAGTTTATGTTTATACTCCTACTATAAAGGAAATCAATTTGGCTGAAGTTATTTTTTATTTAATTTTTCACTTTAGTCTCTTATAAATGGTAGATATTCAATAAACATTTCTTAAATGAAAATAAATTAAATGTCAAAACAAAGCATTTTGAATTTAATGCTGTTACCTCACAAATGTGCCTATTGAAGTGAGAGCCACAGTCCTGTTTTTGAAAGTGTACTTGTCAGCAGATTGTATGTCTTAAGTATTGCAGACTATCTTTAATTGCTGAGACTGTGTCCTCCCTGACCTATTCAAAACTTTGAAAGTCGACAGTGGAGCTAGATTCCTATAGATGATCAATCGTTTGATTGTTCAAGAGTTTCACACTCTTTTCACCTTCCTTGGGCTGATATTTATAAATGGTTCCTCTATCCAGTCTTTCTCCAGCATAAAAGACACATCCAACCATTTCCATGTGTTTTATGCAACTTTAAAGAAAAAGTTGTGAAGAGCAGTCACTATGGCAAGTTTTAAAAATTAGTCAATGTTGAAAACTTCTCAAATAACTTGATTATTTAACAAAAATACACATACCACAAGGAAATGCATAATATAATGATTATTGTCAATATAATAATGCCTAATGTTATCAAGTTTATGGGCCATGCTTTACAAACTTGAAGTTAAAACAAAAGCCTTTTAGGAAGTAAGCTTAAGTTGATATGATAAACAGAAACTGTGATTTCTGAAAAGAGAAAAAAAAGGCCATTTAAAAATGAGAACATTGAAATAGAGATGGAATATATCTTTGGACCTTAACAGAAAAATCTTGTTTCTGTTTTATGTAAAAGCATGATCAAATCTTTATTGAATGCTAACCCTAATATATTGTAAATTGATATTGGGGGGCTTTCTTTTTTCTAGAATTAATATTCAATTATAGGGAAATGATGAGGAATAATTGTATGATAAAAATAAAAGTTTAGCACAGAGTAATAGATGAGTGGCTTTCTAGGTGGGTCAGTGGTAAAGAATCCACCTACAATGCAGGAGACACAGGTTTAATCCCTGGGTTGGGAAGATACAGTGGAGAAGGAAATGGCGACCCACTCCAGTATTCTTGCCTGGAAGATCCCATGGACAAGATCCCATGGACTGGCGGGCTACTGTCCACGAGGTTGCAAAGAGTTGGATATGACTTAACGACTGAACGACAACCATAGATAAGTAGAATTTGTCATTTATTATGTATTAATAATTTGGCCTTCATACAGGAACTGGAATTTGTATATCAGGTATTACTTTCTGAAAACGTACTGGAGGTTTCTATTAATATACAATTGTTTTATAAAAGGAAAATTAATGACAAAAATGTTAACCATTAGTGTTTTATCTCAATTTAGACTAATTTCTACCATCGCAAAATGTCCCTAAAATGCAAATGATAAAGGCTCCTCCTAAAGTCACAGTGAGCTCTCAGGCACAGAATATGCATTGGATATTGTGAAGGCAGGAGATGAAATAATTAGTATGCACTGGAATAGACAAAGGATAATGAAAAGGTATTCATATAAATTGTCTTTAGTACACCCAAGCCATTCAAATAAACCCTAGTGAATTATGATGTGCCCGACATATAGAGAACATTTTAAGACAGGTCACCTATGACTCCCCTGCCATATCTTATCCATTCAAATTGTCTGTCCTCCACTAGAGACAGATTCTGAAGCCTTCATTGTCATTTCAACAAAAATAGACATGATTATTAATGCCATATTGAAAGAGTACCTTAGAACATAGCATGGCACTAAGGATTGATTCTTCAAAAGCATGATATACTATGGTGGCAACAAGCTATAGTCAGAAAAACTATATTAATGCAATTGATTAAAACTTGGTAATTATAGGATTAAGAAATGTTGAGAAACAAAAGTAGTACTAACAGGAAACTGTCTTAAATAATTATAGCAATATTTAAATAATAGGACAAATTTTTCATTGTGGGAAGAACAATGTAACATGCATAACCTATAGCACTTTTTATAAGTAGATTCAGAACAGTCTACATAATTAGTGAACAAGAGAAACAAAACTATATGTATACATGAAGTGATTTTTCCTCTTTTGCCAATTAAATGTTAGACTAAAATAAAGGAAAGACTGTTTATAAACTATGCTTTTGAAAATTAGCTTCAGATCCCCTCAAAATTTGTCTTATAAATCTGACATTTTGAAGTTTTTCTATTTCTGATACATCCTACTGGTCAAAGCAGCAGGGACATGAAATTGCCATTAGTTCCAGATATTAAAAGAAAGATTAAACATTAAACCATCATGTTCATTAATCATATCTCAGCCTCCAATTGGAAAATAGAGGTTATCAGAAGGCAACCATCAGTTTAATAGTTTGAAAATTCCAATTTCTTTTAATGTCCAGCACCAGAGAGTTGTTGGAAACACATTTATTGGAGGCAAATACATTAATTAATATAAAGTACCCATCAATCACTAATTTTGATACAGAAGATCAGAGTCTACATTCATATCAGAGCCAAATTCAAACTGGCACTCTGCCTGCTATGAGCCCAGAGAAGAGATGTGAAATGGATTTATGATATGCATAGAGAAATATATTCTGACATATTTTGTCCATGGCTTTTTAAAAAATCTAAGTGCTAAAAACTCATTTAAACTTCCATTAAATTGGAAAACAAGGGACAGTCCCAGAGAACTCAGAGCTGCTATAAATGTTTACCTTGAGTTTGAATAAAGCCCTATCAAAAGATTCCCAGAGGGGAAGAGTATGTAGTTCTGATCTCTAATTCTTAAGGAATTATATTTCAATTTTGATATTTTCATAATATCCTTTTAAAGATTTCAGTTCCTAAAGGTTACACTATAGTTGTTATAAAGTCACTCAGACGTTTAGGACCCGATGGGGAAAAACAACACTTCTAAGTGTCCTATTTATCATCCTCAGCTATGAGGGGCAATCAGGGCAAACAGAATTTTTTTTTTTTTCCTTTTTAGAGCAAATAACCATGCATAGAGGAGTAGAGTGGCTGAAAAACACAGAACTGGAGCCAGAGAGTCACAGTTCAAAATTAAACTCCTGTTTGTATAAACCTGGCCAGCTTATAGAACAGCCCTTTACATTAATTTCCTCATTTCTAAAATAGGACTAACAATAATAATATCTAACTCAGTTCTGGCAGGAACTGATTACTCATTTGAATATACAGCAATTTATTTCTAATAAACATTTCTTTATTGCAATCAGTTCTGTCATATATAGATCTCTTCATTAAATCATTGCCTCCAGGAAATGTGACTATGGCCTTAAAAATAAGTTCATATAGCATGAGTAAGGATCATTGTCTTAATTGCATAGATTTCCTCTCTGTTTTTATATACCCCAACTTGAATACACATCATAGACATTTTGACACAAAAATTAATTTTACACATCAGTGATCAGTGGTGCAAAAGGCAACCCTTTAATCATGTCTTTCTAGTGCATACTGTCCTAAACTTCATTCAAAATTGAATAAACAGGGTTTATTGTGTTTATTGACACACAGCTGAAACATACAGCTGTGTGTCACTGGATATATTGCATCATATATATATACTTTTTTTTTCATTTTAGCCTCAATTGTCTCATCTGAAAAAGGACATAAAAATAGTTTTATTTTCCTGGAGTTATTGTGAGAACTAAATGAGATAATACATGTAAAGTCTTGTGCATAACAAAATAATAGTTCTTACTTTTATCTATCGATCAATTATATTGTTTAGAATAGAAGTCTAAAATAAGGTACCAACATTATGAATAGTGTGAATATTTCTAAAGGCCATGAGAAATAAATATACACACATGCATAGAAAAAATCCTATAAGATATAAATTGCACATTTTCATGAATAAACATGATAGGCACATAGGAAAAAGAGTTATCAGAGACAAAGTCTGTTACCAAATTGGTAGAACTGAATGGATAACTCTGGAGAAAATTGTATTATTAAAAAAATATGTGAAACTTTTCATCTGCACATTTAAATAGAAATAGTTTTCAAACAGGTAGATTTTATTTCAGAAAAGAAAATCTAAACAAAATAATTTATTAATTCCATTGTATTGATGCTTATAAAAACTAACAACTTTTAAAATTAATAAATTCTATGGACAAAGTAAATATGCTGTAGGTTTAGGAAACTATTTGAAGCAAAATTCAGCATTTCTTATTGCTTATACATATATAACAAACATAAAATGAACACTATTTTCCCAATGAAAGATCATGCCAAAATTATGTTGGTCAATATGAAAATATAAAATGTTGGATATAAGGCGTTTAGAAATTTATTTTTTCAGTTTTCAGAAACATGGTTTTTTTTGAAAGCAGAACAGAGGTGACAAAGTAATTAGAGCTGAATGAAAATGAAAGCTTCAGTCCACAATCTGTAAGTTCACAAGTCTGAAATTCAAAAGAATCTAAAAACTGAAACTTTTGTTTGTAACTTTATTTACCTGACCCAAGATCATTCACAGTCTCAGTGATCGTACCTCTAAGCAAGATGGATGAAGGAAAAAAGAACAAGAAAAGGCACAAATAAGCAATATTATCAACAACAGCCACGAAAGACTAAACTAGAACAGAGATGATAGAATGCCTTCAGTAACTTTATGACAGTACATTTGAAAGTTTGGACAAAATGGATAATTTCCTAGAGAAAATTATACACTGGTGAAATTGACTCATGAAAAATAGAAAAACTGAATAAACTTTTCTAAGAAAAAAAAATGTTGGGCATATAGATAAAATAAGATATATATATTGAAAATCACATATAATACTCAATTATATTTAATTTAAACCTCTCTTTTTTCCCATTATTTTTCATGACATGACTATTAAATCTCCTCAGTAAAGCTCTGGCATCACTCTGTCAGATTTGAACTTCTTCAGCAATTTAGCAAAGTTTAAGGGAATGCCTTATTAATTTATAAGTTGAATCATCTATGACATTGCTACTAAAAATTGTATCCTACAATTTAAATGGCTATTCCCACAAATTTAGGATACTTGTTTTTCTACTGAAATGTTTGTTTGTTTTGGTTTGTTTATGCTGTAGTTTTATGTGTATGTTCTTCATCAACAGTTTTAATTACTAACCAAATTGATTTTAAAGTGATTTGTAAAGGTCTGTTTACAAAGCTAATCAGTATTTTATGCAAAGAATAGCTGCTGCTGCTAAGTTGCTTCAGTCGTGTCTGACTGTGCGACCCCATAGACGGCAGCCCATTAGGCTCCTCTGTCCCTGGGATTCTCCAGGCAAGAACACTGGAGTGGGTTGTCATTTCCTTCTCCAATGCATGAAAGTGAAAAGTGAAAGTGAAGTCGCTCAGTCGTGCCCGACTCTTAGCAAACCCATGGACTGCAGCCTACCAGGCTCCTCTGTCCATGGGATTTTCCAGGCAAAGAGTACTGGAGCAGGTTGCCATTGCCTTCTCCAAAAGAATAGCTAAGAATTAATAAACTGATCAAACTTTATCAAATTAATAATTAGTGAATTAATCCACTTATTTGGCACATTTTTTAAGGACATTGTGAAGTGAGCTTGAGATCACGTCAGACCAATGTGATTACCTCAAAGATTAAGCTGATTATTTTTTGTTTTTTCAAAATAATTAAGACTTTCACTTCTAGGAAGATGGAATAGATGTACTTTTCCCTTTTTGTCCTCCAGAGTACAACTAAAAACTATAGACATTCAAGCTAAAAATATATAAATAATAGCAATAAAACGTAAGACTCTAAAAGGTAGAGAGAAAAAGGTGAATTGGTTAGGGATCTTGTTATCCAAGGAACAATGCAGTGGTAAGTATTCGTTTTGTTTCTTTTCCTGCTTTGTATATCCCAGACTAATTGCTGTATAAGTAAGTAATCTGGGAATGCCAATAAATTCACACTCAACATGACAAACAAAAGCCAGCTTTCTCCAGTGAACAAACAGGAAAAGGGAGAGCCTTATAAGACAGAAAAATCTAGATAATAGAAAATAATCACTCTACTCCAACAAAAGACTGAAAAACTCATGTGCCTACTCAGCTTACTCCAAGGCTAATTGAGGAGCCATAATTGTACTCCAAAAGATTTTAATGAAAGACTTCAATCCCTACACTGGGTAATGTCAGAGAGGGCCAAGATTGGAGCTAGGACTTTAGCCCTTGCCAACCATTAATGATCCCTCCCTCCCCTATGTGTCAGTAGAGACTGCAGGAAGTGCTTGGACTTCCATGGGCACCTAGAAGTAAAGAGGCCTCCTTTGCATCCCTGCAAGGAGGTGTCAGAGGAGGCCTAGTCTAGAGGTGGACTTTCGCCATACCCCCAGAACTACTGAGGTCTTCCACTGTTGTTTCAGTAGAGGTCACGAGCAAAACAATGGCAAGGCACATCTAGCCTTCCAGTCACAGTAGAATCAGCAAAAGAACAGTGATGAGCTATAAGTCTCACTTCTACCCAGAAGTAACAAGTTACCTTTTGGGTATCAATGGGCCCAAGTGGGGACCTAGAATTCCATGCCAATTGGCAATAAGTCAGTGATCCCTCATTTTCCCTAGTGAATATTATGCCATTCCAATAGTGACCATCATCTGAATTTTCTTTGAATTAGCCATTCAGATACAGTATAACTAGCATAACAAGATACCCTGGTTCTACCAGAACTGTCCTGGACTACTATGTCTGTTATCTTAGAGTAATTTTCCCTTTTCTGTCAAAGTAGGCACATTTTCCTTAGGTCTGCTAAACAGTTTTGAGATAAAGCCATTTCACAAATTATAAGATTGGAATCTGTTGCAGATTTGGTCTTATGTGGATGAGACAAGCTATTTGCTGTTGTCCAGTTGCTAAGTCGTGTCCAACTCTTTGTGACCCCATGAACTGTAGCCCACCAGGCTCCTCTGTCCTTGGAGTTCTCCAGGCAAGAATACTTGAGAGGGTCGCCATTTCTTTCTCTAGAGGGTCTTCCTGACCCAGGGATCTGACCCGTGTCTCCTGCATTGCAAGACAGCTTCTTATTTATGGTTGAGCCAACAGGGAACCAGCTATACAGAACTGTTTCAGAACCAGCATCAGTTTCTTATTGGTGCATACATCTTCCCCAATTGTGCCATTCTAACTGCAATCTTCTTTACACACTTTAATATAAATTTATATAGTATAGTCACTTTTTCCTGTAGTATTATCACAAGGCAGACATTAATTAGCAAAGTAAAATCATCATTACATGCATATTTGTCCTGTTATTGACACATTTGGGCAACAAATTGGGTCTAAGCCCTATGTTATGTTTTCAGTTCAGTTCAGTTCAGTCACTCAGTCGTGTCCGACTCTGCGACCCCATGAATCGCAGCACGTCAGGCCTCCCTGTCCATCACCAACTCCCAGAGTTCACTCAGACTCACGTCCACTGAGTCTGTAATGCCATCCAGCCATCTCATCCTCGGTCGTCCCCTTTTCCTCCTGCTCCCAATCCCTCCCAGCATCAGAGTCTTTTCCAATGAGTCAACTCTTTGCATGAAGTGGATAAAGTACTGGAGTTTCAGCTTCAGCATCATTCCTTCCAAAGAACACCCAGGGCTGATCTCCTTCAGAATAGACTGGTTGGATCTCCCTGCAGTCCAAGGGACTCTCAAGAGTCTTCTCCAACACCACAGTTCAAAAGCATCAATTCTTCGGTGCTCAGCTTTGTTCACAGTCCAACTCTGACATCCATACATGACCACTGGAAAAACCATAGCCTTGACTAGACGGACCTTTGTTGACAAAGTAATGTTTCTGCTTTTCAATATGCTATCTAGGTTGGTCATAACTTTTCTTCCAAGGAGTAAGCTTCTTTTAATTTCATGGCTGCAGTCACCATCTGCAGTGATTTTGGAGCCCCAGAAATAAAGTCTGACACTGTTTCCACTGTTTCCCCATCTATTTCCTGTGAAATGATGAGACCAGATGCCATGATCTTCATTTTCTGAATGTTGAGCTTTAAGTCAAGTTTTTCACTCTCCTCTTTAACTAACTCTTAAACACAGTTATTACAACTGAATTTGCCATGTTCTTTGCTTTTTAGAAAAAAATATTTTCTTCCTCCAGAGAGTCTTTTTTGTACTTTAAAGTTTAAAACTTTTCCCTAAAACTATTTACATGTTTCTATTGCAATGTGAGCATATCTGATGGCAAAGTTGGGACTTTCCAACTATTTTAGTGGGAAAGGGCAGTGTTAGGGAGATGCTGAAACCAGAAATGTTCACTTCTAATTTTCAAAGAAAGTTTAGATTATTTATAAAATAACTCTATAAGAAATCTTATAGGCAAGAATTTGGTCAAAGGGAACTAACTGGAAATATTGATTAATCTCAACAATCAAAGCTTAGAGATTTCAAAGTCCAACTGGTCATGTTATCAAAATCTAAGAACACGTAGAAGACTTCTTAGTGTGTGAGAATTAGGGGGAAAAATGAAAACTTGAGAAAAGGAGGGCTGACAGAATGAATATATGGTTAATCCTCTTAAAACAATAGGGCACAGGATCAGTTACTGAGGCAACAACTTGATTTAGCTATTCGGAAACATAACAGGGACTGTCTTGATAAAAAAAAATTAAAGCATTATTGTTAGCAATAAAATTTTCACACTTGTAACTCTGACTCTATGGGAGAAGCCCAGTTATCAGCAGTAAACTTTCCTAAACATATCTTTCAACATGGAGATATTTCTTGTAAAGCCATATATATATATATATATACAACTGAAGAAATAAACTTTAAAAACCTTTTAGTTCCTAACTTACTAACTTAAAATTACATCGCTTGGCATTCAAACAGAATATTCCCTGATCTCACTGTATGTGTTTTGCCAAAATTTCTAATATGTTTAGTCAGAAGAGTCTTTATATTGTCCCACAAATTGCCACATTCAATAATCATGACAGCAATTATCTGGAATGTTTCTCTTCCAGTGCTTTTCTTCCTGTAGTTTCAGCTACTATTCAAAGACCACTTCTGCCTAGTTTCTCTTCACGTGTATTTTCCTTTAATGAGAACTCTTAAAAATTCTGTAATTTCAGTTGATCCCAGTCCTTCTTTCCAATAAAAAGTATATCATGTTATTCTAAACTTATAAATTTTTTAAAAACTTATTTGATACCACATTTTTTGGTTTATTTTTTGCCAATGAAAGCCTAAAATTCTAGAAGATACAACTTATATCTTATATTTTATTGTTTAACTACAGCATCTAGCAAGGTTCTGAAAATATATTTTATGTTGTTAAAAAAATCAATGTTGTCTTAATCAATTTATAGGGCAATGTAGTGTATTGGGCTTGGAGTTTAAGAAACTCATTCTAATTAACTTAAGTTGATGTAATTTATGGATATATACAGATTCTGAAGAGTTAAGCTTTTAGAACTAGAAATAATGCTATTGACTCAAGAAGTTTTTATCTTTTCCACATAATTTAAAAAATATTTTATCAAGATATATCTGATTCACTCTTGTCTTCTCTCAACTAATTTTGTTGCCCTTTATATCACTTAGCATAAAATCCAGCAAGAGCCAGACTGATTTATAGCTCTTTTAAACAGAGCCAGTCACATCATGCCAATAGTCACAGTCTAATATTCTTGTAACAAACATCTCATAGGTCTTTACATCTCATAGGTCTCTATGGACCTACCATTATGGATTCTAATTGACTGGTTTCAAGGAAAAGATTTCTGGCTTAGTTATATTCTTAAGGGTAATAGGATTATCCCTTTGATGTACTAAATGTGGCAGAAAGTAACTAAACGTCTTCTTCTTCTATTTTCCCATCATCTAACTATAACTGACATAAAATATCTTGCTCCACTCTCACCTCTACAGATTTTTGTTACCTAACTTCTGGGCTTCTGACACTTGCATTACATTAAAATCATAGACCAAGATTGCATCTGAAAATTTTTACTTCCCTCTTCTCATATACTGTTTTACAAAGATAGATTTTTATATATATAAACACTTTTAAAATTATGTGTGTGTGTATATATATATATACATAAAGTCTTTTAAGTATATATATATACATAACATTTGTAAAATATATACATATAAATATACATGCATACACTCTTTTAAATGCTTTATAATCTAAATTTGGACACAGCTGAGCAACTAACACTGTTTTCTATAGCTTGTTTTGGTTTGGTGAGGATATTTGTCCCTTTTATCCTTGTGTATGTATGTATACGTGTGCCCGATCATGTCCCACTCTGTGCAACCCCATGGGCAGTAGCCCGCCAGGCTTCTCTGGCCCAGATATATATCTATACATCTATATCTATATCTATATCTATATCTATATCTATATCTATATCTATAGAGAGAGAATGTGGGATTTAAGATAAATTATTTCAAATTTTATCACTTTCTGAGAAAATGGAAAATTGAAAGGACTCAGAAAGAAAACTTTGTAATTGTAATCACATGATATACCTTTCTAAAATAGTTAACTTTGAGTCCAAAAGAGATAATGGTGACCACATATTGGCTGAGATTTTTTGTTTGTTTGTTTGAGATATAACTTTTAGTCTAGAATTTATTAATCTAAACATTCCCCAAGTAATTCCTCTTATTCTGCTGTCTGGACTAAAAGTGTTATTTACTGTGCCTATTTTCCCAATCTCCTACTCCCATTCCCCACACCACATATTCACTTGTTTATCTTAAGCAGGATAAGATAACTTCAAACTAACTTTATTATTTCTAAAATCATGCCAGATTTAAGATCATAAAATTAATGTATCACATGATCCAACAGTCCCACTTCTGGGTATATCCAGAGGAAATGAAAACAGGATCTAGTAGAATTATCTGTATTCCATGTTCATTGCAGTATTACTCACAATAGCCAGGAAAGAGAAACAACCTATGAGTCTGTAAACAGATGATTGGATAAAAAAGATGAAGTATGTATATACAATGACATATTTTTCAGCAATTAGAAAACATAAAATTTTATTATTTGTGACAATATGGATGAAACGTAATTTTATCAGTTTTGGAAATCAAATATTTTCACATTTTATTATAGCAGATATTAAAACATTTGAATGTGCCCTATCTTGAGAGAATCCCATGGACAGAGAAGCCTGGCAGGCTACAGGCCATGGGGTCACAAAGATTTGGACACGACTGAGTAACAGGCAAATTTGGCCTTGGAATGTGGAATGAAGCAGGGCAAAGATTAATAGAGTTTTGCCAAGATAATGCACTGGTCATAGCAAACACCCTCTTCCAACAACACAAGAAAAGACTCTACACATGGACATCACCAGATGGTCAACACCAAAATCAGATTGGTTATATCTTATGCTGCCAAAGATGGAGAAGCTCTATACAGTCAACAAAAACAAGACCAGGAGCTGACTGTGGCTCAGATCATGAACTCCTTATTATCAAATTCAGACTCAAATTGAAGAAAGTAGAGAAAACCACTAGACCATTCAGGTGTGACCTAAATCAAATCCCTTATGATTATACAGTAGAAGTGAGAAATAGATTTAAGGGATTAGATCTGATAGATAGAATGCCTGATGAACTATGGAATGAGGTTCGTGACATTGCACAGGAGACAGAAATCAAGATCATCCCCATGGAAAAGAAATGCAAAAAGCAAAATGGCTGTTTGGGGAAGCCTTACAAATAGCTGTGAAAAGAAGAGAGGCAAAAAACACAGGAGAAAAGGAAAGATATAAGCATCTGAATGCAGAGTTCCAAAGAATAGCAATAGAGATAAGAAAGCCTTCTTCAGCAATCAGTGCAAAGAAATAGAGAAAAACAACAGAATGGGAAAGACTAGAGATCTCTTCAAGAAAATTAGAGATATCAAGGGAACATTTCATGCAAGGATGGGCTCGATAAAGGACAGAAATGGTATGGACCTAACAGAAGCAGAAGATATTAAGAAGAGGTGGCAAGAATACGCAGAACTACTGTAGAAAAGAGATCTTCATGACCCAGATAATCATGATGATGTGATCACTAATCTAGAGCCAGACATCTTGGAATGTGAAGTCAAGTGGGCCTTAGAAGCATCACTATGAACAAAGCTAGTGGAGGTGATGGAATTCCAGTTGAACTATTTCAAATCCTGAAAGATGATGCTGTGAAAGTGCTGCACTCAATATGTCAGCAAATTTGGAAAACTCAGCACAGGCCACAGGACTGGAAAAGGTCAGTTTTCATTCCAATTCCAAAGAAAGTCAATGCCAAAGAATGCTCAAACTACCGCACAATTGCACTCATTTCACATGCTAGTAAAGTAATGCTCAAAATTCTCCAAGCCAGGCTTCAGCAATACGTGAACCGTGAACTTCCTGATGTTCAAGCTGGTTTTAGAAAAGGCAGAGGAACCAGAGATCAAATTGCCAACATCCGCTGGATCATGGGAAAAGCAAGTGAGTTCCAGAAAAACATCTATTTCTGCTTTATTGACTATGCCAAAGCCTTTAACTGTGTGGATCACAATAAACTGTGGAAAATTCTGAAAGAGATGGGAATCCCAGACCACCTGACCTGCCTCTTGAGAAATCTGCATGCAGGTCAGGAAGCAACAGTTAGAACTGGACATGGAAGAACAGACTGGTTCCAAATAGGAAAAGGAGTACGTCAAGGCTGTATATTGTCACCCTGCTTATTTAACTTATATGCAGAGTACATCATGAGAAACGCTGGATTGGAAGAAACACAAGCTGGAATCAAGATTGCTGGGAGAAATACCAATAAACTCAGATATGCAGATGACACCACCCTTATGGCAGAAAGTGAAGAGGAGCTAAAAAGCCTCTTGAAAGTAAAAGAGGAGAGTGAAAAAGTTGGCTTAAAGCTCAACATTCAGAAAACAAAGATCATGGCATTTGGTCCCATCACTTCATGGGAAATAGATGGGGAAACAGTGGAAACATTGTCAGACTTTATTTTTTCTGGGCTCCAAAATCACTGCAGATGGTGACTGCAGCCATGAAATAAAAAGATACTTACTCCTTGGAAGAAAAGTTATGACCAACCTAGATAGTATATTCAAAAGCAGAGACTACTTTGCTGACTAAAGTTCATCTAGTCAAGGCTATGGTTTTTCCTGTGGTCATGTATGGATGTGAAAGTTGGACTGTGAAGAAGGCTGAGCACTGAAGAATTGATGCTTTTGAAGTGTGGTGTTGGAGAAGACTCTTGAGCGTCCCTTGGACTGCAAGGAGATCCAACCAATCCATTCTGAAGATCAGCCCTGGGATTTCTTTGGAAGGAATGATGCTAAAGCTGAAATTCCAGTACTTTGGCCGCCTCATACGAAGAGCTGACTCATTGGAAAAGACTCTGGTCTGGGAGGGATTGGGGGCAGGAGGAGAAGGGGACGACAGAGGATGTGATGGCTGGATGGCATCACCGACTCAATGGACGTGAGTCTGAGTGAACTCCGGGAGTTGGTGATGGACAGGGAGGCCTGGCGTGCTGTGATTCATAAGGTCACAGAGTCAGACACGACTGAGCGACTGAAATGAACTGAACTGAACCAGTGACTAACATTCTGTTCTATAGCTTGTTTTGGTTTGGTGAGCGTATTTGTTCCTTTTATTCTTGTGCATGTGTATTTATGTGTATATGTGTCATACAGTCTCATTCGAGTCTTTTTATATGAAACCCCATGGACAGTAGCCCACCAGGCTCCTTTGTCCATGGAATTTTCCATTTCCTACTCCAAAAGATCTATCTTCCCCTCCCAGCAATCAAACCTGTGTCTCTTGTGTCTCCTGCATAGACAAGTGGATTCTTTACCACTGTGCCACCTGGGAAGCCCTTCCTTTTATTGTTAATGGCGTTTAAAACAATGGTATGAATCACAGCTGATGGAAACTTATATGAGATAAAAATATATGATCAAAATTAGAAATATATACCTTTAGCATATTTAATATGTTATTGTTGTTGTTCAGTCACTCAGTCATGTCCAACTCACTGTGAACCCATGGACTGCAGCATTAAAGCCTTTCCTGTCCTTCACCATCTCCCAAACCTTGCTCAAACTGAAGTCCATTTAGTTGGTGATGCCATCAAATCATCTCATGCTATATCATCCCCTTCTCCTTCTGCCATCAATGTTTTCCAACATCAAGGTCTTTTCCAATGAGCAGCTATTCTCATCAGTTGGCAAAAGTATTGAAGCTTCAGCTTCAGCATCAGATAATATATATACCTCATTTAATAAATATTTCACAAGTAATTATTAAATGTATTTTGCCAAAAGGGGGAATAATAAGTGGTATTAACTTGGAAATGTTTTTATTATAAGCTGTTGAAAATTATAATCAGACAAAATAAAACATAGTAGTTTTTCTAGAAGTCAATAAATCAAGAAAATAAGGTATAACATAGTACATAAAGACTTTAGGGATTCTTGTATGTAAGATGTATTATATTGAATGAATGAAAGCCATTACCTTCATTACCACTTCTATGAGTATACAGATAATGTGATGTTCCAGAGTCATTTATCTCTCACCTCTAATGGGTGTTTAATCCCTGTTTGGCTACCAAACACCTGTGTTCCAATCATTACGATCATCAAAATTAATACAACATGGACTGTCTCTACTCTGAATGTTTGTCACAAGTGGAAAGAGCTTTTGATGTATATATATATATATATACATATATACATATATGTATATATATTCTACTGAAATTCTTAAGATTTCTCTTATGGCTCATTTGTAGCAGCTTCAGGTAAGTGACTGTACATAATATCCTTCTTTGTCATTTTTGTAGCTTTAGTTTTTAACCATGTGAGTTTACAACACAGGAGCTAGGCTTTTTAAGAAGATAGGCAATCAAATCAGGAATTTGTGTCTCTGAGCTCTTCTATTCCATTCCATGTAAAAATTTTCAGTGAAAAGCACTGAAGTGAAAAACCCATACATCGTGTTTGCACATGAACTTGTGAATACGCTATTAAGAACAGGAATTTTAGTGCAGTCAAATCACAGTTGTGTGCCAGATCTGGAAATGTCACAGGTGATAGCAATGCCTCTTCACTTTATTTAAAATAAATAATAGGCAAAACTTACTTTCCTGTAGTTTCAAACACATATAGTAATTAGTATGCAAAATGTCCTTTTCAATCATTTAACGGTTATACAAACTTTGATAATTCTGTGAAGTGGGAGGCAGCAAGAACTCCAGATTACAGAAAAGAAAATGATAAGTATATAAAGTACTTTTGTTCAAAGTTTCATAGATAAAGTGTGAATCAGTTTTCACAAACAGCCTGACACTGAGTCTATAATCTTACCAACTAATATATTACCTTTATACATATATTAATGCACACTCTTATTATGAGAGCAATATTGCATAAGAACCTGGAATGTTAGGTCCATGAATCAAGGCAAATTGGAAGTGGTCAAACAGGAGATGACAAGAGTGAATATCGACATTCAGGAATCAGTGAACTAAGACGGACTGGAATGGGTGAATTCAACTCAGATGAACATTATATCTGCTATGATGGGCAGGAATCCTTTACAAGAAATGAAGTAGCAATCATAGTTAACAAAAATCCAAAATGCAGTTATTGGATGCAATCTCAAAAACGACAGAATTATCTCCATTCGTTTCCAAGGCAAACCATTCAATATCATGGTAATCCAAGTCATGCCCCGACGAGTAAGGCTGAAGAAGATGAAGTTGAACAGTTCTATGAAGACCTACAATACCATCTAGAACTAATATCCCAAAAAAAGATATCCTTTCTATTATAGGGGACTGGAATGCAAAAGTAGGAAGTCGAGAAAAACCTGGAGAAACAGGCAAATTTGGCCTTAGAGTACAGAATGAAGCAGGGCAAAAGCTAATAGAGTTCTGCCAAGAGAACACATTGGTCATAGCAAACACCCTCTTTCAACAACCCAAGAGAAGACTGCATGTAACATCACCAGATGGTCAACACCAAGAAAAGACTGATTATATTTTTTGCAGCCAAAGATGGAGAAGCTCTATACAGTCAGCAAATACAAGACTGGGAGCTGACTGTGGCTCAGATCATGAACACCTTATTGCCAAATTCAGACTGAAATTGAAGAAATGGAGAAAACCAATAGACCACTCAGGTATGACCTAAATCAAATCCCTTATGACTATACAGAGGAAGTGAGAAATAGATTTATGGGACTAGATCTGATAGACAGAGTGCCTGATGCACTATGGATGGAGGTTTGTGACATTATACCCGAGATAGGAATTAAGACCATCCCCAAGAAAAAGACATGCAAAAAAGCAAAAAGGCTGTATGAGGAGGCATTACAAATAGCTGTGAAACGAAGGGAAGTAAAAAGCAAAGGAGAAAAGGAAAGATATAAGCATCTGAATGCAGAGTTCCAAAGAATAGCAAGAAGAGATAAGAAAGCCTTCCTCGGTGATCAATGCAAAGAAATAGAGGAAAACAATAGAATGGGAAAGACTAGAGATCTCTTCAAGAAAATTAGAGATACCAAGGGAACATTTCATGCAAAGATGGGCTCGATAAAGGACAGAAATGGTATTGACCTAACAGAAGCCAAAGATATTAAGAGGTGGCAAGAATACACAGAAGAACTGTACCAAAAAGAGCTTCATGAACCAGATAATCGTGATGGTGTGATCACTCACCTACAGCCAGACATCCTGGAATGTGAAGTCAAGTGGGCCTTAGAAAGCATCACTATGAACAAAGCTAGTGGAGGTGATGGAATTCCAGTTGAACTATTTCAAATTCTGAAAGATGATGCTGTGAAAATGCTACACTCAATATGCCAGCAAATTTGGAATACTCAGCAATGGCCACAGGGCTGGAAAAAGTCAGTTTCTATTTCAATCTCAAAGAAAGGCAATGCCAAAGAATGCTCAAACTACCTTACAATTGCACTCATCTCACACGCTAGTAAAGTCACGCTCAAAATTCTCCCAGCCAGGCTTCAGCAGTACATGAACTGTGAACTTCCAGATGTTCAAGCTGGTTTTAGAAAAGGCAGAGAAACCGGAGATCAAATTGCCAACAGTGCTGGATCATCAGAAAAAGCAAGAGAATTTCAGAAAAACACGTTTCTACTTTATTGACTATGCCAAAGCCTCTGACTGTATGGATCACAATAAACTGTGGAAAATTCTGAAAGAGATGGGAATACCAGACCACCTGACCTACCTCTTGAGAAACCTATATGCAGGTCAGGAAGCAACAGTTAGAACTGGACATGGAACAACAGACTGGTTCCAAATAGGAAAAAGAGTACATCAAGGCTGTATACTGTCACCCTGCTTATTTACCTTATATGCATTGTACATCAGGAAAAAAGCTGGGCTAGAGGAAGCACAGGCTGGAATCAAGATTGCTGGGAGAAATATCAATAACCTCAGATATGCAGATGACAGCACTATTTGGCAGAAAGTGAAGAACTAAAGAGCCTCTTGATGAAAGTGAAAGAGGAGAGTGAAAAAGTTGGCTTAAAGCTCAACATTCAGAAAACTAAGATCATGGCATCTGGTCCCATCAATTCATGGCATATAGATGGGGAAACAGTGGAAACAGTGGCTGACTTTATTTTTCTTGGCTCCAAGATTGCTGCAGGTGGTGATTGCAGCCATGAAATTAAAAGATGCTTACTCCTTGGAAGGAAAGTTATGACCAACCTAGACTGCATATTAAAAAGCAGAGACATTGCTTCGCCAACAAAAGCCCATCTAGTCAACACTATGATTCTTCCAGTGGTCATGTATGGATGTGAGAGTTGGACTATAAAGAAAGCTGAGCACTGAAGAATTAATGCTTTTGAACTGTGGTGTTGGAGAAGACTCTAGAGAGTTCTTGGACTGCAAGGAGACCCAACCAGTCCATCCAAAAGGAGAGCAGTCATTGGTGTTCATTGGTAGGACTGATGTTGAAGCTGAAACTGGAATACTTTGGCCACCTGATGCAAAGAACTGACTCATTTGAGGAGACCCTGATGCTGGGAACCATTGAAGGCAAAAAGAGAAGGGAATGACAGGATGAAATGGTTGGATGGCATCAGTGACTCAATGGACATGGGTTTGGGTGGACTCCAGGAGTTGGTGATGGACAGGGAGGCCTGGCGTGCTGTGGTTCTTGGGGTCACAAAGAGTCGGACACTACTGAGCAACTGAACTGAACTGAAATGAATGCACACTCAGAGACTTTCTTTTGTTAATCTCAAAACTATGAAGATATCTATTAATTTGTGGGCAGGTATAAGTATGTCTGAATCTTCTGATATATAATACCAGGTACCGGTTGGTCATAGAGCTGTTTTCTTTAAATATTGTTCTAAAAATATATGCCACCACAGTATCCTCCTAATATATAATTTTCCCATTTTCTGATAGTAGATTTAAAGTCCCAGTTGTGAGAACTACTACAATACACTAAGTGGATATTCTCGGGCAATAAGGCCTCAAGTGCCATGCTACAAACCATTAAGCCAATGAGCTCCCATCACAAACCTGCATTAAATATTTTCTGGTAACATGCAATGTGCCACGGCCCTTCCTCTTCACCATTCATGCCATTATCTTGAGAAATTTGTAACTTGTGTCAGCTCACAAGTTTTAACCATGTGATAATAGAGAATCAGTGTTAAAATGCTAATTTTAGTAACACAGGAATCTTCAAGGATGTGGTAGAGAAAAAGAAGTAAAGCTTATCAAGTGATTGAGTTTCAGGGACACTCTTTAACATCAAAGTGCTTGAGAAACCTTGAATACAACTCAGGCAAAATGACCAGTAGCCATGCAAATGGAAGTTGGAAGGAAATATGGATGGGGAAATACCATCTCTTTGGAAGCTTCTAAAATAATAGAATAGTGTTGTTCATAATTTATATAATCTTATAGTTCTATTTTGATACCTCCCACCTTACTAACAGAATATGCCTATAGTGAATAATAAGAATGAGTCTGAAGTAACTTATGGGTCCAATTAGGGTCAATTTTGAGATTAAACTGGTTGGGAGAGAAATGAGAATGTATATATGTTTTGAAGACAAATATAAGGGAAACATTATACCAGAGAAATGGAAAGGAATATAAAAGTGAAAATGAAACTTTGCCTTCTAATGGAAAACTGTGATGATAGAAATAAATTCTAAAATTCTGACTTCAAATTCATGAGGTGATATTTAGATAATAGTATTTATAAACTCAACATGCATTGATTGCCCTATGACTGTTTTTTCATTATAGATTATTTGTTAAATTTAATTTTAAGTTGCAAGTTTACTTTTTATAATTCACTTTGTTAATGTTACAATTAATCCTTCTGCAGTTACCCATTTCTCCATTTTCTTTTTGTTTCTTTATTTTTTTTAATTGGAGGATAATTACTTTACGCTATTGTATTGTTTTCTGCCATACATTAACATGAATTAGCCATAGGTATACATATGTTCCCTCCCTCTTGAACCTCCCTCCCACCTCCCATCTCTTCCCACTCCTCTAGGTTGTCACAAAGCACTAAATTTGAGCTCCCTGAGTCATACAGTAAATTTCCACTGGCTGTCTATTCTACATATGGTGATATATATGTTTCAATGCTACTCTCTCATTTGTGCCACCCTCTCCTTCCCCCACCGTATCTGCAAGTCTGTTCTCTAAATCTGTGTCTCCATTGCTGCCCTGCAAATAGGTTCATCAGTACTAGCTTTCTAGATTCCATACATCTGTGTTAATATATGATATTTGTTTTTCTCTTTCTGACTTACTTCACTGGGTATAATAGAGTCTAGTTTCATCCACCTGATTAGAACTAACTCAAATGAGTTCCTTTTTATGGGTGAGTAATATTCCATTTCATATATGTACCATTGATGTGTCATTGGACGTCTAGGTTGCTTCCATGTCTTAGCTATTGTAAATAGTGCTGCGATGAACATTGGGTTACATGCGTCTCTTTCAGTTATGGTTTCCTCAGGGCATATGCCCAAAAGTGGGATTGTTGGATATGATAGTTTTATGCCTAGTTGTTGTTGTTGTTGTTGTTTTTTCCTAAGGAATCTCCATACTGTTTTTCATAGTGGCTGTATCAATTTACATTCCCACCAACAGAGTAAGAGAGTTCCCTTTTCTCCATATCTTCTCCAACATTTAATATTTATACATTTTTTGATATTGGCCATTCTGACCACTATGAGGTAATACCTAATTGTAGTTTTGATTTCTATTTCTCTAATAATTTGGGCATTTTTTCATGTGTTTATTAGCCATCTTCAAGTTGTCTTTGGAGAAATGTCTGTTAGATCTGCCCTCTTTTTTATTGGATTGTTTGCTTTTCTGGAATTGAGTTGCATAAGCTGCTTGTATATTCTGGAGATTAATCCTTTGTCACAGTGGAAGTGAAAAACAGATTCAAGGGTTTAGATCTGATAGATAGAGTGCCTGAAGGAATATCAAGGTTTGTAACATTTGTAATGTTGTACAAGAGACTGTGATCAAAACCATCCCTAAGAAAAATAAATGCAAAAAAGGCAAAATAGCTGTCTAAGGAGGCCTTGAAAATAGCAAAGGAAAAAAAGAGAAGCAAAAAGCAAAGAAAAATAAAGATATACCCATCTGAATGCAGAGTTGCAAAGAATAACAAGGAGATATAAGAGAGCCTTATTAAGTGAATATTGCAAAGAAATAGGGGAAAACAATAGAATGGGAAATACTAGAGATCTGTTCAAGAAAATTACAAAAATCAAGGATACGTTTAATCCAAAGGTGGGCACAATAAAGGACCGAAATGGTATGGACATAACAGAAGCAGAAGAGGTTAAGAGATGGGAAGAATACATTTAAAAAAATATCCAATAAAGATCTTCATTATGAAGTCGCTCAGTCGTGTCCCACTCTTCGTGACCCCATGGACTGTAGCCCACCAGGCTCCTCCATCCATGGAATTTTCTAGGCAAGACTACTGGGGTGGGTTGCCATCTTAATGACCCATTTAACTATGATGATTTGATCACTCATCTACAGCCAGACATCCTGGAGTGAGAAGTCAAGTGAACCTTAGGAAATATCACTATGAACAAAGCTAGTGGAGGTGATGGAATTCCAGTTGAACTATTTCAAATCCTGAGAGATGATGCTGTGAAAGTCCTGTACTCAGTGGGCCAGCAAATTTGGAAAACTCAGCAGCGGCCACAGGACTGGAAAAGGTCAGTTTTCATTCCAATCCCCAAAAAGGGCAACAACAAAGAATGCTCAAACTATGCACACGTGTACTCATTTCACATAGTAGCAAGGTAATGCACAAAATCCTTCAAGTTAAGCTTCCACAGTACATGGTCTGAAAACTTCCAGATTTACAAATTGGATTTAGAAAAGGCAGAGAAAACACAGATCAAATTGCCAATATCTGTAGGATCATAGAAAAATAAATGGGGTTCCAAAAAGACAGCTACTTCTGCTTCATTGATTACCTTAAATAAAGCCTTTGAGTCTGTGGATCACAACAAACTGAAAAATTCTTAAACAGATGTGAATACCAGATCACCTTACATATATCCTGAGAAACCTGAAAGCAGGTTTAGAATTGAACAAGGAACAAACTAGTTCCAAACTGGGAAAGATGTATGTCAAGGCTGTATATTGTAACTCTGCTTATTTATCTTATATGCAAAGTACTTCATGCAAAATGCCAGGCTGGATGAAGCACAAGCTGGGATCAAGATTGCCCTGAGAAATGTAAATAACTTCAGATGTGCAGGTGACACCACCCTTATGATGACAGAAAGAGCCTCTTAGTAAGGTGAAAGAGGAGAGTGAAAAAGCTGGCTTAAAACTCAACATTCAAAAAATGAAGATCATGGCGTCTGATACCATCACTTCATGGCAAATAGATGAGGAAGAAATGGAAATCGTGGCAGACTTTATTTTCTTGGGCACCCAAATCACTGCAGATAGTGACTGTAGGTATGACATTTTAAGATGCTTGCTCCTTGGAAGAATGTCTATGACAAATGTAGACAGTGTATTAAAAAGTAGAGACATCAC
This sequence comes from Capra hircus, assembly GCF_001704415.2. Lineage (NCBI taxonomy): Eukaryota > Metazoa > Chordata > Mammalia > Artiodactyla > Bovidae > Capra > Capra hircus. Next base: position 25,348,809 of record NC_030814.1, read on the forward strand.
TTTGCTGACAAAAGTCCATATAGTCAAAGCTATGGTTTTTCAGTAGTCATGTATGGATGTGAGAGTTGGATCATAAAGAAGGCTGGGCCTTGAAAAATTGATACTTTCAGATCGTGGTGCTGGAGAAGACTCTTGAGCATCCGTTGGGCAGCAAGGAAATCAACCCTGAATATTCATTGGAAGGACTGATGACAAAAGTAAAGCCCCAATACTTTGGCCACTTGATGTGAAGAACCAGCTCATTGGAAAAGACCCTGATGCTGGGAAAGATTAAGGGCAGGAGGAGAAGGGGGAAAAAGAGGATGAGATGACTGGATGGCCTCATTGACTCAATGGACATGCGTTTGAGAAAGGGATATAGTGAAGGGCAGGGAATCCTGGCATGCTGCAGTCTATGGGGGTCGCAAATAGTCCTACACGACTGAGCGACTGAACAATAAAATCCTTTGTTAGTTTTCATTTGCTATTATTTTCTCCCATTTTCAGGGTTATCTTTTCACCTTGTTTTAGTTTCTCTTTCTGTGCAAAAGTTTTTACATTTAATTAGTACCCCCTTTTTAACTTGTTTTTTGTTTTTATTTCTATTTCTCTAGGAGGTGAGTCATAGAGGGTCTTGCTGTTATTTATTCAAAAAGTGTTCATTATTAATGTCAAAAGTGTTCTTCCTATGTTTCCTCTAAGAGTTTTATAATTTCTGGTCTTATATTTAGTTCTTTAAGTGTTCCAATTACATTCTTTTATGCATAGCTCTCCAGTTTTCCCAGCACCACTTATTGATGAGACTATCTTTTCCCCATTGTATATTCTTGCCTTCCTTTGTCAAAGAAAAGGTGCCCATAGATACATGGGTGTACTTCTCCATTTTCTGAATTAAACGTTCTCTGTCCTTCTCTTCATGAATTCCAAACCTGCCAGTACTTTTTTCCACATATTAATATCACTTGTGATGCTCTGTTAAGCAAACATTAACATTTCAAGGATAAATGGGAGCACTGTAATTAGTGAGTCATGTGTGCTCAGTCGCTAAGTGATGTCCAGCTTTCTGCAACTCCATGGACTGTAGCCCACCAAGCTCCTCTGTCCATGGGATTTCCCAGGCAAGAATACTGGATTGGGTTGCCATTTCCTTCTCCAAAGGTGACATTCCCAACCCAGGGACTGAACCCAGATCTCCTGCACTGCAGATGGATTCTAGTATACCCCTATCTTATAGGCTACAAAGGAAGTAAGAACACTAAGAACAGGTTAGGAAAAAAAAATGGAAAACTTTAAGGCTATATTTTAAAAATATAGTGCACAAATTATTTTATATTCTGTCCTTGGTACTGATGTATTTTCCTTCTCTGCCTTTTGGCTTTTATATGATTTACAGCTTATGATAATACCAATGTTTTCCAGTAGACTTACAATGATATTACACACCATTAGAAACACATAATTCTATTATTATCACTGATAGTAATGCATTGGAGTTGAAATGTGGTACCATATTCCAACAGACATATTTGATTTGGGGGATTTGATACTGTTTTAATGTTACTGTATCACCATTATCTCATATTGTGTTATGAATTTGAGGAAAATACTGTCAAACAACTAAGAAAATATGATGTGTTTTAGAATGATGACAGGGTTCATAACTTATTGGTATACATGGAAGGAAAAAAATCATTTTTCTCACTAGAAGATAAAGAATACCTATTATGAAATCTTGGAAGACACACTTACAGATTTTTTAATGAAGCTAATACCAAAAAAGTTTGTTTACAAAACACAAATATAGTTATGCCCCTAACCTACCAATCAAATTTCCAAGTAAAATGCAAGATGTCTTTTGAAAATATCAGTTCCTTTTAAAATTCTCAATGAACAAAGTTTTTTTTTTTTTCAATCCACATATATCTCTATATGATTGAAATTAGATTTTTATACTGACTCTATCATCAGGTATATATGTGACAAAGCATATCACTTGGCTTGACATGTGCACAGCAATTCACATGTTTTGGTATTAATATTGCAATTGTAAACAAAATTATAAATGCTAATATAAACTTTACTCCATTATGTATTTTTTAATTGTTAAAATAATTTCTCATATGGAAACTCTAAAAATGATATTAATGCATATGTTTAATTATCAGTTTGGAATTATAAAGTTGAATGTAAGAAGGATTAATATCAATTCTTTAATATTTATAAGTAATTTTTATGCTTTTTAGGGATATATACATATGCAAGGAAAGATATTAGGCATACCTACATGTTAGGTTTGGGTAACTTCATATATTTCAAGGATGTATACATATGCAAAGATATATAGTAAGTATATTGAATATCTAGAGATAAGACAAGGAAGGAACTGAGGGTGGAGTCTTTCATGCATTAATTATTACTTTATACCATGAATAGTAATAATGAACTTTTTGATTCTGAAAAAGAAGTATGGAGAGATAAATGTGGGTTACATTTTTTTACAGAGCTGAAAATTGGCCCTACTCTTTTTTAATGAGCAGGTTGTGGTTTTAGAGTAGTTTGATGATGTCAAATTGAAATTATTGATACATTTATTCAAAATAAATAATTTATTTTTGCACATTTAAAATTATTGAAAGGAAAATTCTGCAAATTTTGGTCCTAGTGAATCTGATGCATGTGTGCTGAGTTGCTCAGTCATATCCAACTTTTTGCAAGCCCATGGACTGTAGCCTGCCAGTCTCCTCTGTCCATGAAATGTTTCAGGGAAGAATACTCGAGTGGATTGCTATTTCCTATTCCAGCGGATTTTCCAGACCCAGGGTTTGAACCCATGTCTCTTGCATTGCCTTCATTGGCAGGTGGGTTCTTTACTACTGGGCCACCTGGGAAGTTTGGAAGTTTTGAATGCTTGGAATTTGACTTATCCTACTGCAATAAAGAAATGGAAAATTGGGGAAATATATAAAAGACAGGTTTTAGCACAGGAATGTGATCTTTGAGAACAAGGAGGCACATGAGGCAAGTACCACAATCACTGCAGCTTCTAACTTGAGAATATTTCCAAAATATTGTAGGTAAGTGGAGCCAAAGAAGAAAGTGACAGTCTCAATGGGTGAAGGAAAATAGATTGAATTTTGGAATAGTGCAGAGAACTGAAATTTAAAGAACAGAGTGATGAGAGATGGCTGCCAAGAAGCAGTAGCAATCTGGGTCACTGAAGAATCTTAAACAGCATGTATTCAAAACAAGATTCTCTAAGGCCTAACATAATATTGAAGTAACAGCACAAGGTGCCCTAAATTAGATACTTCCCGTGTGTAATAGAGATATTGCTTATGTATCATTTTGTGGAAATCCGCATGTCCCTCAGATACAATTGGCTGTTGAATAGAGATTTGAATAGACAGATAGGAAATGACTCTTTAGGAAAATAGCAAAGTCAGTTCTATCCTATGCCATATGCCAAGTAATCTTGAGCACATATATGTTTTGAATTTTCACCTGGAGAAATGAAACACTTAAACAATTAATAGAACCAATAGTTGTATGCAGCCCAATCACTCTTGAAAATGCCATGAATAGGATGAGTCAGAAAAAATTTCAGTAACTGAAAAAAGTCCACCAAGTGAACAGTCGAATGTAAAGCACTCAGACTTCGTTTCCAAAATTATAACCATGTTATGTTTCTATCAGAACTCAAGTGCAGTGCTGTATCTGAGGGCAACAAGATAACTAATTAATTTGAAATTTAAAGCTCTATAAAATAATACTTTAGTGCAAGGTTTAATGATTTAATGATGTTTTTCATTGAAGATCAGTTCACATTTTACTTTATTTTCTTCAATTTAAGTTACATTATATAAAACATTAAGAAATGTCATCCTTCTAGAGAGAAAGCCAAAAAGCCATTTGAATTCACTAGACTGCTTTGAAGATTCAGAAATTCCCAATACTTGTCAAAAAGTAGCAATATGATGTCATTAAGATCTTGTGTTTTCTGAGTATTGAAAAAATACATAATATCAAATGACATTTTCTTAACTTCTAACACAATCCTGATTTTGCTAAGAGAGGACAGGCAAATTAATTTAAAATTCACACCATACCATTACAGTGGTAATTAAAATCTTTATTTACCCTCAGTCTTGAAAGAGGAATGTTTTCTAGTTTCTAATTACATGTCACCAAATATTTTATTCCAGGTTTTGTTATCAAACTAGACATTTTAAAATATTTGCAAGAAGGTTAAAAATTAAAATGCATTTCCAAATACCTAAATTAAATTAAAGAGAAATATAAAGGCAAAAAATAAAATATTCATAACAGCCAGCTATCTATATCTATCAATCATTATATCCTTACACCAATCCTTATAAAAGTTGACCAGTATTAATCCAATTATTAATTGATATATTAAACATCAATTTTTTTTCCTGGTAATATCTGTCTGTACTTACATATGGCACTTTCCTGTTAACATTCATGTAGCTTCTCACATATAAAAATATAGATGCATATAAAATATATATGAAGTCCCATAATTAATACTATCAATTCAGTTTGTAATCAGTCATATTTGACTATTTGCCACCCCATGAATCGCAGCACGCCAGGCCTGCCTGTTCATCATCAATTCCTGGAGTTCATTCAAACTCATGTCCATCAAGTCAGTGGTGCCATCCAGCCATCTCATCCTCTGTCGTCCCCTTCTCCTCCTGCCCCCAATCCCTCCCAGCATCAGAGTCTTTTCCAATGAGTCAGCTCTTCGCATGAGGTGGCCAAAGTATTGGAACTTCAGCCTTAGCATCATTCCTTCCAATGAACACCCAGGACTAATCTCCTTTAGAATGGACTGGTTGGATCTCATTGCAGACCAAGCGACTCTCAAGAGTCTTCTCCAACACTACAGTTCAAAAGCATCAATTCTTCGGCACTCAGCTTTCTTCACAGTTTAACTCTCACATCCATACATGACCACCTGGAAAAACCATAGACTTCACTAGACAGACCTTTGTTGGCAAAGTAATGTCTTTGCTTTTCAATATGTTGTCTAAGTTGGTCATAACTTTCCTTCCAAGCAGTAAGCGTCTTTTAATTTCATGGCTGCAGTCACCTACTGCAGTGATTTTGGAGCCCCCCAAGATAAAGTCTGACAGTTTCTACTGTTTCTCCACTGATTTCCCAGGAAGTGATGGGACCAGAAGCCATGATCTTCGTTTTCTGATTGTTGAGCTTTAAGCCAACTTTTTCACTCTCCTCTTTCACTTTCATCAAGAGGCTTTTTAGTTCCTCTTCACTTTCTGCCATAAGGGTGGTGTCATCTGCATATCTGAGGTTACTGATATTTCACCTGGCAATCTTGATTCCAGCTTGTGCTTCTTCCAGCCCAGCCTTTCTCATGAGGTACTCTGCATATAAGTTAAATAAGCAGGGTGACAATATACAGCCTTGACGTACTCCTTTTCCTATTTGGAACCAGTCTGTTGTTCCATGTCCAGTTCTAAATATTGCTTACTGATCTGCATATAGGTTTCTCAGGAGGCAGGTCAGGTGGTCTGGTATTCCCATCTGTTTTAGAATTTTCCACAGTTTACTGTGATCCACAGGGTCAAAGGCTTTGGCATAGTCAATAAAGCAGAAATAGATGTGTTTCTGAAACTCTCTTGCTTTTTCGATGATCCAGTGAATGTTGGCAATTTGATCTTTGGTTCCTCTGCCTTTTCTAAAACCAGCTTGAACATCAGGGAGTTCACAGTTCACGTATTGCTGAAGCCTGGCTTGGAGAATTTTGAGCATTACTTTACTAACATGTGAGATGAGTGCAGTTGTGTGGTAGTTTGAGCATTCTTTGGCATTGCCTTTCTTTGGGATTGGAATGAAAGTTAACCTTTTCCAGTCCTGTGGCCACTTCTGAGTTTTCCAAATCTGCTAGCTTATTGAGTGCAGCACTTTCACAGCGTCATCTTTCAGGGTTTGAAATAGGTCAACTAGAATTCCATCACCTCCACTAGCTTTGTTCATAGTGATGCTTTCTAAGGCCCACTTGACTTCACATTCCAAGATGTCTGGCTTTAGGTGAGTGATCACACCATCATGATTATCTGGGTTGTGAAGCTCTTTTTTTTTGTACAGTTCTCCTGTGTATTCTTGCCCCCTCTTCTTAATATCTTCTGCTTCTGTTAGATCCATACCATTTCTGTCCTTTACGAGCCCATCTTTGCATGAAATGTTCCCTTGGTATCTCTAATTTTCTTGGAGAGACCTATAGTCTTTCCCATTCTGTTGTTTTCCTCTATTTCTTTACATTGACCCCTGAGGAAGGCTTTCTTATCTCTCCTTGCTATTCTTCATAACTCTGCATTCAGATGCTTATATCTTTCCTTTTCTCCTTTGCTTTTCGCTTGTCCTTTTTCACAGCTATTTGTAAGGCCTCCTCAGACAGCCTTTTTGCTTTTTTGCATTTCTTTTTCTTGGGGATGGTCTTGATTCCTGTCTCCTGTACAATGTCACGAACCTCCATCCATAGTTCATCAGGTACTCTGTCTATCAGATCTAGTCCCTTAAATCTATTTCTCACTTCCACTGTAAAATCATAAGGGATTTGATTTAGGTCATACCTGGATGGTCTAGTGGTTTTCCCTGCTTTCTTTTAGTTCAGTCTGAATTTGGCAATAAGGAGTTCATTATCTGAGCCAGAGTTGTCTCCCAGTGTTGTATTTGCTGAGTGTATAGAGCTTCTCCATCTTTGGCTGCAAAGAATATAAGCAATCTAATTTTCGTGTTGACCATCTGGTGGTGATGTCCATGTGTAGTCTTCTCTTATGTTGAAGAGGGTGTTTGCTGTGACCACTGCGTTCTCTAGGCAAAATGCTATTAGCCTTTGCCCTGCTTCATTCTGTATTCCAACGCCAAATTTGCCTTTACTCCAGATGTTTCTTGACTTCCTACTTTTGCATTCCAAATCCCCTATAATGAAAAGGACATCTTTTTTGGGTGTTAGTTCTAGAAGGTCTTGTATGTCTTCATAGAACCATTCAACTCAGCTTCTTCAGCATTACTGGTGAGGCATAGGCTTGAATTGATATTGAATGGTTTGCCTTGGAAATGAACAGAGATCATTCCGTCGTTTTTGAGATTGCATCCAAATACTGCATTTTGGATTCTTTTGTTGACCATGATGGCTACTCCATTTCTTCTAAGGGATTCCTGCCCACAGTAGTAAATATAAGTGTCAATCTGAGTTAAATTCACCCATTCCAGTCCATTTTAGTTCACTGATTCCTAGAATGTCAACATTCACTCTGCCATCTCCTGTTTGACCACTTCCAATTTGCCTTGATTCATGAACCTGACATTCCAGGTTCCTATGCAGTATTGCTCTTTACAGTATTGAACCTTTCTTCTATCACCAGTCACATCCACAACTGGGTGTTGTTTTTGCTTTGGCTCCATCCCTTCATTCTTTCTGGAGTTATTTCTCCACTGATCTCCAGGAGCATATTGGACACCTACTGGCCTGGAGAGTTCCTCTTTCAGTATCCTATTATTTTGCCTTTTCATACTTTTCATGGGGTTCTCAAGGCAAGAATACTGACGTGGTTTGCCATTCCATTCTCCAATGGACCACATTCTGTCAGACCTCTCCACCATGACCCACCCATCCTGGGTGGCCCCACACTGTGTGGCTTAGTTTCATTGAGTTAGACAAGGCTGGTCCTTGTGATCAGATTGGCTAGTTTTCTGTGATTATGGTTTCAGTGTGTCTGCCCTCTGATGCCCATCTCGCAACACCCACCTTCTTACTTGGGTTTCTCTTACCTTGAACATGGGGTATCTCTTCACAGCTGCTCCAGCAAAGCACAGCCGCTGCTCCTTACCTTGGACGAGGAATATCTCCTCATGGCTGCCCCTCCTGACCTTAACGTGGAGTAGGTCCTCTCAGCCCTCCTGTGCCCGTCTAAATATTTTAAAATTTTAAACCAAGGTATAACTATTCCCTGACAACCTCTTTCCCCAGTCTTGGAGCCTGACACCAAATATCCCCATAAACACCTTACCTGTACATGCCAGAGACTTTCAGGGCGCCCTTCACCCTAGGGCAGGAAACCAGAGGAGTGGCATGGGGGCAGCTGAGACTGAAGAGGGAGGAGTTGGAGCTGAAGGAGTTCAGATAGCTGCTGAACTAGGATAGGAATTGACTGGGTTGCACTCCCCAGAGAGTTGAGTGGATTGCTTTCCTTTGCCTATGAATAACCTTACTTATTCAGGATTTCCAGGTAGTTAGTAAGATCTTTCATTAAGACCGTCTAAGTAGTGAGAAGAAAGGAAACAGCTATCTATTTGCTCACACTTTTATTATTATTATTATTATTGCTGATTTGGGTGGCCAACTTAAAAACAGCCAAATTTTCCATGGCCAAGGCTATAATTTTCTACTTATCTGCCACCAACACAACCTACATAAATACATATAACTCAAGCACACATTGGTGCACTCTTAAATCCATGTTTTTTCAACAGGAGAACTTGGCTTAGCCTACACATCCTTTCCTCAATGAATTGCTAAAATTTCATAAAACGTGTTATACAAGGACAAAAAGTTAAAAAAAAAGTTTCAATGTTTGTTGTAGGCAGAATCTTCTAAAGCATATAGCTAAGGACAGAGGCCTCTCTCTGCTCAGATCTAAGTATATTTTTTAATATGTTACCATTAAAACAATATAAACAATAAGAAAGGCCTAATTTCAACACAAAATTGCAGTGTACCTTGCATATGCTTAAGAGTAATCAGGCGTCCTATTATAAAATGTAGGTAAATGATAGTTTGAAGTAATGAAAAATGTGAAAAATGTAGCTCCTTTTGTTGTATGAGTTCTCAAAGTGTCTAGAGAATATAACCCTTTGAAAGATCCTGGACAATTCAAGGTAAAATTTTATGTAGCTCAGAAAAAAAATATTATGAAGTGCTTTTTGCTTTGTCAAGGACATACTTCAAGCCTATATATATATATATATATATACTGTCAGTATTCAAAAATTCTCCTAGGACTTTTATAAACATTAATAGACACTGGTGGTGGTGGTGGTGGTTTAGTTGCTAAGCTATGTCTGACTCTTGCAAACCCATGGACTGTAGCCTGCCAGGCTCCTCTGTCCATGGGATTCTTCAGGCAGGAATACTGGAGTGGGTTGCCATTTCCTTCTCCAAATAGACATTGGAATGTCTACTAAAAAGAGATAGGAAAGTTATTGTAGCCATTTTAAGGTAAGAATAGACGTTTTAGTGGAGACTTGATATAGACATGGGACCTCACCTAGTCTAAGGAACTTTGAGTATGCCTTGACAAAGTGACAGAAGGGTAGTGTCTAAAGATGAGCTAAAGAGATAAAAGAGGAGAAAGATTATTCTCTGAAGAAATATGTGCAAAGTTTCATAGTTTAAGAGACTGGCTACAGTACTTAAAGAAAATGAGGTTCATGTAGAAAGGGTTTCACAAGGTTTTAGAATTCCAAGTTTTCATTTGCTCAAACATTTATATATCTCTCCTTTAATGTCACCCTGCTTATTTAACTTCTATGCAGAGTACATCATGAGAAACACTGGGCTGGAAGAAGCACAAGCTGGAATCAAGGTTGCTGGGAGAAATATCAATAACCTCAGATATGCAGATGACACCACCCTTATGGCAGAAAGTGAAGAGGAGCTAAAAAGCCTCTTGATGAAAGTAAAAGAGGAGAGTGAAAAGGTTGGCTTAAAGCTCAACATTCAGAAAACAAAGATCATGGCATCTGGTCCCATCACTTCATGGGAAATAGATGGGGAAATGGTGGAAACAGTGTCAGACTTTATTTTGTGGGGCTCCAAAATCACTGCAGACAGTGACTGCAGCCATGAAATTAAAAGACGCGTGCTCCTTGGAAGAACAGTTATGACCAACCTAGATAGCATATTGAAAAGCAGACACGTTACTTTGCCAACAAAGGCCCGTCTAGTCAAGACTATGGTTTCTCCTGTGGTCATGTATGGATGTGAGAGTTGGACGGTGAAGAAAGCTGAGTCCCAAAGAATTGATGCTTTTGAACTATGGTGTTGGAGAACACTCTTGAGAGTCCCTTGGACTGCAAGGAGATCCAACCAGTCTATTCTGAAGGAGATCAGCCCTGGGATTTCTTTGGAAGGAATGATGCTAAAGCTGAAACTCCAGTACTTTGGCCACCTCATGCGAAGAATTGACTCATTGGAGAAGACTCTGATGCTGGGAGGGATTGGGGGCAGGAGGAGAAGTGGACGACAGAGGATGAGATGGCTGTATGGCATCTCTGACTCGATGGATGTGAGTCTGAGTGAACTCGGGAGTTGAGTTTGAGTAGGCTCCAGGAGCTGGTGATGGACAAGGAGGCCTGGCGTGCTGTGATTCATGGGGTCACAAAGTGTCAGACACAACTGAGCAACTGAACTGAACTTCCTCCTCCAACAATTTTTGAAACATAACCTACAGTTTATTTTTCTTATGAGAATTGGCAGTCAACAGTCTGGTGCCCAAGCACACTCTTCAGCTCTCTCTGCTGATTCTTAGGCTACATCATTATTTTTACTTAATTTCCAGTGTAATGAAGAAATGAAAAGACAATTACCTGGTTGTCTTACTTCTGGAGTGAAAGTATGTAAACTTCTTTTTGAGTTACAGTGGATACACTTGAGACTGAAATATTCATTGACATAATACATACTCAGTCAGTTCAGTTCAGTAATTCAGTCATGTCTTATTCTTTGTGTCCCCATGAACTGCAACACTCCAGGCCTCCTTGTCCATCACCAGCTCCTGGAGCCTACTCAAACTCAAGTCCATCGAGTCAGTGATGCCATCCAACCATCTCATCCTTTGTTATCCCCTTCTCTTTCTCTTTTCCTCCATATTTTATACAATTAGTCTATTTTCTAACATGATGCTACAACTCTCTTCTGGTACTATGTTTTATATAAGTATGGGTGTGCATGCATTTTCAGTTGAAGAGTCCTGTCTGACTCTTGACAATTCCATGGACTATAGCCCACCAGGCTCCCCTGTCCATGAGATTTTTGAGGCAAGAATACTGGAGTGGGTTGCCATTTCCCCTTCAAATAAGTATGAGAGAATACTGAAAAACATAAGCCAGAACTGACATACATGATAGAGAAGAAAGGCATTAAAAAATTCAGTAAATAAAGAGTTGATTGTTTGAACTATATAAAGTTATTACAAACAAGACAGAATTAACAAGGCCTGGTCAAGATATCTACATATATATATTCTATATAATATATGCCTGTGCAGATTTATATAATTTCTCATGTGATATTATTTTCCTTTCTTTCAATATTATATATTTTACTTAAAGTTTTGAAAAAATTCTTATATTTAATTATAAACTAGGATTTATTTACTCTTTCCAAATCAGTCTAATATTTCCTTTTCTTCAGTAGTGGTCTTGTATGTAGTTTAGGAAAAAGCAACAGTGAAAAAAGCTATCTTGACTCTACAGTTTTGGTATTATTGACCTTGTCAAATATGAGAAGGATGACAGGAGAGAACACACAGCTTTCAGTGGTGTAAGCTGATTATATTCAGTCAAGTTGACATTTAAGAATCATTTCTAATCACATTTAGAGCTGAATCTCATGCTACTTTTGGTAAAGCTTTTTCTGGACCTTATATCCTTTTGAACTTAAGAAGGAACAGTCTGATCTTTGAGAAAAATGCTTGTCAACTAGGAAAAATAGACACTGATGAAGGAATGGACTATAAATTCAAACATAAGCAGGAAGAATATCTGCTAGATTTCTGAATTTTTAATTTAGATGGACTTTAATCTTTCATGTGAAATGTGGTAGGATATTAGGCATATGGCACTTTTCTCAACTGACTTAAAAAATACAAATTGCTTTTGACTGTCTCTCTTTTATACAGTTGTATACAATGGATTTTCCTCTTACTCATAGATTAGATTCTGAAGTCATACAGCCAGAAGAAAAATCACAATGTAGTCAGAATTAATCTTGATAATCCCACAAACTGTTCTTTAATTTCTAAAACCCAGGACCTTAGATTCTGAAAATATGTATTTTATTTATGCATATATATACTTCCTCCATCCCTTTGAAATAATGAAGGTCAAGGATTTATTTGAACCAAAAATTCTTCCACTTCTTACTTTTTTAAACAAAAATTCCCTGCTTTTTCTGTTTTCTTCAATCTTTCCCTTTACTTTTGAGCCTACCTGTATTTTAATCTCCTCTCTCTCACATTGTTGCAAACAAGCAGACTAAATGTGCATGTGATGTGATTTCATTGTACTGTAATGAATGCAGATGATGGAAATCAAAGACTACAACTACATAATATATTTATATGAAAAGGTTGCAATTTATCTGTGAAGAAATGATATATCTAGTTAGGCCTTAACACATTATTTCCCCAGCCTCCAAATTCTAGTAAGATATGAATGTAAGGACTGATATTAGTAAGGATAAGATATCAGTAAGGACCCTAGAACAATCCGAGTCCTATTCATTTGTTCTACCCTCAACATCTCAATTAAACTCACTGGGCTGTTCATCTAACTCTCTAATAGCTACTATTTGTTATTGTTTCCTATTCAGTAAAGAATTTATCCATGGATACCTTTATCCATGAATGTGCCATGACTCTATTTCTTCTCACCTTGGGAAATTAGATGGTTTATAACATCACATACAAAGTATCATTATCTCTATATATGGCTTAGCAAGAAAAGTCACAGAATCAGATAAATGAAATCCCTAAACTTCAAAAAATGCAATCATAATCCTGTGAGATTCACTTTGTTATCTCTAGAGAAAAGCAAAAAGACACATGAAATTTTGACTTGAAAACCAGTGTATGAAATTTTAACACAGAGTTTATGTTTATATTAAAATAAAGCTTTCCAGAAAAAGATATTTCATCACAGCTAAAGAAATTGGCAGCAATAATTTACATATACAACTTCAAGATAGTACGATGAAAATATCCCATACATCTGACTCCAAAATTAATATTTTTTGTTTTGCTACTCAGCTTTCTTTATAGTCCAACTCTCACATCCATTCATGACCACTGGGAAAACCATAGCCTTGACCTCTGTTGACAAAGTAATATCTCTTATAATATGCTGTCTAGGTTGGTCATAACTTTCCTTCCAAGGAGCAAGTGTCTTTTAATTTCATGGCTGCAATCACCATCTGCAGAAATATCAATAACCTCAGATATGCAGATGACATCACCCTTATGGCAGAAAGTGAAGAGGAGCTAAAAAGCCTCTTGGTGAAAGTGAAAGAGGAGAGTGAAAAAGTTGGCTTAAGGCTCAACATTCAGAAAACGAAGATCATGGCATCCGGTCCCATCACTTCATGGGAAATAGATGGGGAAACAGTGGAAACAGTGTCAGACTTTATTTTTGGGGGCTCCAAAATCACTGCAGATGGTGATTGCAGCCATGAAATTAAAAGACACTTACTCCTTGGAAGAAAAGTTTTGACCAACCTAGATAGTATATTCAAAGGCAGAGACATTACTTGGCCGACTAAGGTCGGTCTAGTCAAGGCTATGGTTTTTCCTGTGGTCATGTATGGATGTGAGAGTTGGACTGTGAAGAAGGCTGAGTGCCGAAGAATTGATGCTTTTGAAATGTGGTGATGGAGAAGACTCTTGAGAGTCCCTTGGATTGCAGGGAGATCCAACTAGTCCATTCTGAAGGAGATCAACCCTGGGATTTCTTTGGAAGGAATAATGCTAAAGCTGAAACTCCAGTACTTTGGCCATCTCATGTGAAGAGTTGACTCATTGGAAAAGACTCTGATGCTGGGAGGGATTGGGGGCAGGAGAAGTGGACGACCGAGGATGAGATGGCTGGATGGCATCACGGACTCGATGGACGTGAATCTGAGTGAACTCCAGGAGATGGTGATGAACAGGGAGGCCTGGTGTGCTGTGATTCATGGGGTCGCAAAGAGTTGTACACGACTGAGCGACTGAACTGAACTGAACTGAACTGAACTGAACTGAATCACCATCTGCAGTGATTTTGGAGCCCAGAAAAAGTCAGCCACTGTGTCCACTGTTTTCCCAATTATTTGCCATGAAGTGATGGGACCAGATGCCATAATCTTAGTTTTCTGAATTTTGAGCTTTAAGCCAACTTTTTCACTCTCCTCTTTCACTTTCATCGAGAAGCTCTTTATTTCTTCTCCATTTTCTGCCATAAGGGTGGTGTCATCTGCATATCTGAGGTTATTGATATTTCTCCCGACAATCTTGATTCCAGCCTGTACTTCCTCCAGCCCAGCATTTCTCATGATGTACTCTGCACATAATTTAAATAAGCAAAGTGACAATATGCAGCCTTGACATACTCCTTTACTTCTTTACTCCTTTATTATTTATTACTTTATGCTTATATTCCCTATGTAATCTTCAGTTTTATACTTCTCATTATTTTTATTATTGCTGCAATCATAAATGTCAGTATTTCTACTCTTTGCCCAGCTGTTATTTAAACTATAGGCAATAAAAAACACTCATAAGAAAAATCTAAATTTGATGGATATCCTCATAATCAACTATCAAAACATGGAAGCCAAAAGAATTTCTTATAATAAAATTCTTACAAACCATAAATTTATAAATTATAACACTGAGATTGCCAAAAACAAAAGGTAGTTCACTTCTCTGGCACAAAATTGAAGTCAGTTGAGATAAATATTAAGAACAGGATGTAGGTTTAACTTTTTATGTTTTCTGTAAAAATAGATTGGCAAGAATATTCATTAATATTGATAAGAAATTGAGCAACATTTGTATAACCTGAATTTTTTATCTCAGAAAATATAAAAGATGCAAAAAAAAAAAAAAAAAGAAGAAAAAAAGGGCCTACAACTATTCTAAGAAGGTAGTGTTGCTGTTTAGTTGTTAAGTGGTGTCTGACTCTTTTGCAACCCCCTGGACTGTAACCCACCAGGCTCCTCTCTCTGCAGAATTTCCTAGTCAGGAATCCTAGAATGTGTTGCATTTCTTTCTCCAGAGAATCTTTCTGATCCAGGGATTGAACTTTTATCTTCTGAATTTGCAGGTGAGTTCTTTACCTCTGAGCCAGCAGGGAAGCTTCATTATAACAGTTGAAGCCATAAGACTGTTCAAGCAAAGACTTGGCTAGAAACAAACTTCAGAATATCGTGTTTTGAATGCTCTCCAACACAACCTAGATTTCTTCCTTCTTAAAAGTTAATCTATAGTATACTTGAAGAGGAAAAAAAATCCTCAAAGTAGTAACTTAAGTAATATACAATTCTTGGCAGAGAATAACGTTGATTCAGATTTGGGGGAAAATTACAATAACCCACTTGTATGAAGTAGTTGTATACCAAGTATTATTGCTATGTTATGTCCTTTGCATGTGTTATCACTTCACTGCTCCCCAAACTAATCAGGTGGTTATTGTTATTGTGCTATTTTACATATGAGTAAAAACAGTCATTGCAGATAAAGACATCCACATGGTTTTGGTCCAGGGGACAAATGGAAGATAATAATGTTGCAAAGTTATGCTCTAGAGGAGTTAAGTGCACTATGGACAGGGAAGCTGCATAAACATAAACAAGGAGAGATGGGAGTTAGCTTACAAGGTTGAGGACAGTCAGGAAGTTGACTAAGTCTGGCTGTGGTATGCTGAGGATTAAAATGCAGAGAGAGGTCATATTGTGGAGGTACAAGGAAAATATAAAGATGAGATTAAGTAGATGAAATAATTAGGAAAGAGCCTTCTAGACCACACAAAATAAATGAGGATATTTTATGAAAATTAGAAATAAAATGAAGAACAGATTGAACTAAAAACATTAACTAAAGGTAATACTTTGCTAAACATTTACAGCAAAGTAGTCAATTCAATTCAGTTCAGTTCAGTCACTCAGTCATGTCTGACTATTTGAGACCCCATGAACCGTAGCACGCCAGGCCTCCTTGTCCATCACCAACTCCCAGAGTACAACTAAACCCAAGTCTATCGAGTCAATGATGCCATCCAACCATCTCATCCTCTGTTGTCCCCTTCTCCTCCTGCTCTCAATCTTTCCCAGCATCAGGGTCATTTCCAAAGAGTCAGCCCTTTGCATCAGGTGGCCAAAGTATTGGAGTTTCAGCCTTAATATCAGTCCTTCCAATGAACACCCAGGACTGATCTCCTTTAGGATGGACTGGTTGGATCTCCTTGCAGTCCAAGGGACTCTCAACAGTCTTCTCCAACACCACAGTTCAAAAGTATCAATTCTATATCACTCAGCTTTATATATAGTCCCAAACTCACATCCATACATGACGACTGGAAAAACCATAGCTTTGACTAGACAGACCTTTGTTGGCAAAGTAATGTCTCTGCTTTTTAATATGCCCAAGATGAACAGATCATGGTGGAGAGGTCTGACAGAATGTGGTCCATTGGAGAAGGGAATGGCAAACCACTTCAGTATTCTTGCCTTGAGAACCCCATGAACAGTATGAAAAGGCAAAAAGATAGAACACTGAAAGAGGAACTCCCCAGGTCAGTAGGTGCCCAATATGCTCCTGGAGATCAGTGGAGAAATAACTCCAGAAAGAATGAAGGGATGGATCTTTAAGCAAAAACAACACCCAGTTGTGAATAGGACTGGTGATAGAAGCAAGATTTTATGCTGTAAAGAGCAATATTCCATAGGAACCTGAAATGTTAGTTCTATGAATCAAGGCAAATTGGAAGTGGTCAAACAGGAGATGGTAAGAGTGAACATAAACATTCTAAAATCAATGAACTATGATGGACTGGAATGGGTGAATTTAACTCAGATGACCATTATATCTACTACTGTGGGTAGGAATCCCTTAGAAGAAATGGAGTAGCCATCATAGTCAACAAGAGTCTGAAATGCAGTACTTGGATGCAGTCTCAAAAACGGCAGAATGTTCTCTGTTTGTTTCTAAGGCAAACAATTCAAAGGTCTATGCCCTGACCAGTGAGGCTGGAGAAGCTGAAGTTGAACAGTTCTATGAAGACCTACAAGACCTTCTAAAACTAACACCCAAAAAGATGTCCTTTCATTATAAGGAACTGGAATGCAAAAGTAGGAAGTCAAGAAACACCTGGAGTAACAGGCAAATTTGGCCTTGGAGAACAGAATGAAGCAGGGCAAAGGCTAATAGAGTTCTGCCAAGAGAACACACTGGTCATAGCAAACACCCTCTTCCAACAACACAAGAGAAGACACTACACATGGACATCACCAGATGGTCAACACCGAAATCAGATTGATTATATTCTATGCAGCCAAAGATGGAGAATCTCTATACAGTCAGCAAATACAAGATTGGGAGCTGACTGTCACTCAGATCATGAACTGCTTATTGCCAAATTCAGACTGAAATTGAACAAAGTGGAGAAAACCACTAGACCATTCAGGTATGACCTAAATCAAATCCCTTATGACTATACAGTGGAAGTGAGAAATAGATTTGTGGGACTAGATCTGATAGACAGAGTGCCTGATGAACTATGGATGGAGGTTCTTGACATTGTATAGGAGACAGGAATCAAGACCATCCCCAAGAAAAAGAAATGCAAAAAAGCAAAAAGGCTGTCTGAGGAGGCCTTACAAATAGCTGTGAAAAGAAGACAAGTGAAAAGCAAAGGAGAAAAGGAAAGATATAAGCATATGAATGCAGAGTTTCAAAGAATAGCAAGGAGAGATAAGAAAGCCTTCCTTAGGGATCAATGCAAAGAAATAGAGGAAAACAATAGAATGGGAAAGACTAGAGATCTCTTCAAGAAAATTGGAGATACCTAGGAAACATTTCATGCAAAGATGGGCTCGAAAAGGACATAAATGGTATGGACCTAACAGAAGCAGATGATACTATGAAAAGGTGGCAAGAATGCACAGAATAACAGTACAAAAAAAACTTCATGACCCAGATAATCACGATGGTGTGATAACTCACCTAGAGCCAGACATCCTGAAATGTGAAGTCAAGGGCGCCTTAGGAAGCATCACTATGAACAAAGCTAGTGGAGGTAATGGAATTCCAGTTGAGCTATTTCAAACCCTGAAAGATGACACTGTGAAAGTGCTGCACTCAATATGCCAGCAGATTTGTAAAACTCAGCAGTGGCCACAGGACTTGAAATGGTCAGTTTTCATTCCAATCCCAAAGAAAGGCAATCCCAAAGTAGTCAATATATGAGAGTTAAAATATTACATGATTGAATCCTGAGAAAGAAGTAAAATGCAGTCATTGGATATATAGTATTTTCTGTTGAATGATAGATAGTATTTATTAACTATTTGTCTATAGAGAAAGAGAAATATTATTTTGTTACATTTTATTGTAAAATACCCATAAAAAATCGATGCCATTTTGTACCTTCAATGTAATTCTTTGATTTTATGTAATAAAAGGTAGCACCAATTTTATAGCAGCTCAAAAGTTCACCAGTGTTATGAACAGTTTGATAACTGTAATATCAAGAACACTGCACTTGTCACTTAGTTGAAGCTTCTTCTGAAATATAGTTTATATAGAGAAACAACTAAAGAAAATGAAAGAATGGTAGGTTATAAAAGTCCAACAGGATAAGGAATAAAGTTTTATAACTCACCATCAGTCAGCCTAAGTAAAAATCAAGGAAAGGAAAAATGAAGATTGATTGCCGTAACTAAAGAATGGCAATGATTGGCTGTTTGTTCTCAGAATTATTGAAGGTTTACGATGAAATTTCACAGCATATGGAAATATTTGAAAGGCTATATGTTGGTTACATGCTTGAATACAGTTGACTCTGTCTGTTAAGTATGAATATATGTACACATAGTTGTAGGCATATTGATATATAAACTAGGGAATTAAGAATGAGCTAGCTAGTGTGGGTGGAAGAAGTATCCTTTATAGTACAGTAAGGACAATTCAGAGGTCACACAAAACATCCACATAGAAGAGAATGAAGTAGAAAGCCTGTCAAAGCTGTTCAAGAAAAGTGTTGCATAATTTTTCCATCTCCTGAGACATGTAGCTTATGCATGTCCTGAATAATTACAATGACATGATGTTAAGACAGAAAAGTAAGTTGCACATTGAAAGTAAGCATTGCATGGCTGGAATTTATTAGAGTTGGGTTTTAAGAGGTAACAACCTAACAAAGAATTAGGTGTAGGAAAAGGAAAAGCTTACTCATATAAAAAAGTTCCATATGTCTAAGTTAGGAAGATCCCTTGGAATAGAAAGTGGCAATCTATTCCAGTATTCTTACCTGGAAAATTTCATGGACAGAGGAGCCTGGAGGGCAAAGAGTCAGACAGGACTGAGTGACTGGGCAAGCTTGCATGTGTCTCCATCTGCCTGCAATTGTTTATAGGAGTTGAGTTGAACTGAGAGTTGAGTTATCAAGAGAGATAAAGTAAAATAGTTATTGTTGTATTGTCTCTGAGCAGTTGTAGAGTAAAAAAGCTGGATATAGAAAGATTAGAAATGCTCCTGATAGTAAAATTTAATTTGATGCTATAATTTTAGGACTTATTGAAATGTGTTACTTGGCTTAAGACTACTACCATTTCCTAAAATGAAGTCGCTCAGTCGTGTCTGGCTCTTTGCGATCCTGTGGACTGTAGCCCACCAGGCTCCTCCATCCAGGGGATTCTCCAGGCAAGAATACTGGAGTAGGTTGCCATTTCCTTCTCCAGGGGATCTTCCCAACCCAGGGATCAAACCCAGGTCTCCTGCATTGCAGGCAGACACTTTGACCTCTGAGTCACCATTTCCAAAACCTAGAGTCATCTTTGTGACCCCATGAAGCATAGCACACCAGGCCTCCCTGTCTATCACCAAATTCCAGAGTTCACCCAAACCCATGTTCATCGAGTCAGTGGTGCCATCCAGCCATCTCATCCTCTATTGTCCCCTTCTCCTCCTGCCCTCAATTTTTCCCAGCATCATGGTCTTTTCAAATGAGTCAGCTCTTCGCATCAGGTGGCCAAAGTATTGTAGTTTCAGCTTCAACATCAGTCCTTCCAATGAACACCAGAAGTGATCTCCTTTAGGATGGACTGGTTGGATCTCCTTGCAGTCCAAGGGACTCTCAAAAGTCTTCTCCAACACCACAGTTCAAAAGCATCAATTCTTGGGTGCTCAGCTTTCTTCACAGTCCAACTCTCACATCCATACATGACCACAGGAAAAACCATAGCCTTGACTAGATGGACCTTTGTTGACAAAGTAACGTCTCTGCTTTTTAATATGCTGTCTAGGTTGGTCATAACTTTCCTTCAAAGGAGTAAGCATCTTTTAATTTCATGGCGGCAGTCACCATCTGCAGTGATTTTGGAGCCCAGAAAAATAAAGTGAGCCACTGTTTCCACTGTTTCCCCATCTATTTGCCATGAAGGGATGGGACCAGATGCCATGATCTTCATTTTCTAAATGTTGAACTTTAAGCCAGCTTTTTCACTCTCCTCTTTCACTTTCGTCAAGAGGCGCTTTCGTTCTTCTTCACTTTCTGCCGTAAGGGTGGTGTCATCTGCATATCTGAGGTTATTGATATTTCTCCGGCAATCTTGATTCCAGCTTGTGCTTCCTTCAGCCCAGCGTTCTCATGATGTACTCTGCATATAAGTTAAATAAGCAGTGACAATATACAGCTTTGACATACTTCTTTTCCTGTAGGGAACCAGTCTGTTGTTCCAAGTCCAGTTCTAACTGTTGCTTCCTGACCTGCATATCATTTAGTTAAGTTTTATTCAGTCTTCTAATATTAGAGCTACCTCTAATTGTTTGAGTCAATTCCTGCTGCAAGAATTAAATTAGTTATACTGATATATGTAAATATAACCCAATCTAGTATTATATTCTGTCCCATTTAATCCTTAGAATCCACTCCCAATATGTCGCCCAGCTTTCTGCTGATAAATGTTGGCAAAGCCTTGTGATTCTTGTGCTGTTTCATCTTCTTGCCTCATAGTGTACACATCTATGTGCCTGATGATATTTTGCTCTAGTTATGAGCTGATCGCAAAAGGAAAGAGAGACTCCAATGGCTCTTGAGGAATGTCTGCTTTCTCTATTCAGTAATCAAATCTAAATGAAGTTTTCACAGGATTTTCAGGCAAAGAAAGGCTAGTTTTAAACACACAGCTAAAGCAGTTTCCAAATTCCATCATTTGTTTCCTGGAACCACTCCTGGTATTATTTCAGAATCACTTATAGTTCATTCAGGAGAAAGAAACTACTAAATACTTTGAAAAGGGAAATTTAATGTAAACAATTATTTAACATACTAGGGTATAATAATAGTGTGAGTTTGACTAAGTATGGAGAATTTTAATAATAAGAAGGCAGGTATAGAGAGTTGCCACACTTACTTGGACTGAGTTAAAGTATCTTAAAGTAGAGTATCTCCCCTTCAGTTCTGAGGCCCAACTGTCATTGGATAGAGTGAGGTTTATGGTTTACTGGATGTGGAAATGCTCCTGAGGTTCCAAACAGAACTTTCTAGTAATGTATTCATAACATAGGAGCTGGGTGCTTGAGAAGCTGCACATGCAGCAGAAGTTGTATGGACTACAGGAACAATGGAAAAACCCCCTGAGCTGCAGGAGCCATGTTCTAGAGCAGCCACACACAAGAATGCTGGGAAAAGGCGCTGAAACCAGGAAGAGAAGCCCCTTCCTACTTTGGAGTCCTGGTAGTGCTTTACACTACCTGGTAGTATCAAAGCAGAACATCGTGCTACCTGGGAAGAGAGAAATAATAACAGTCCACTTTCATTTGCATCGACAAAGCAATGAAGGACAGAATTGGAGCTGAGAAGCAATATATTTTTAAAAATGATACAGCTTATATTATCTAAATTAAGCTTTATATAGAATTGGAGACTTAGCTTTTGGTATCACCCAAGTGATATAAGTGATGACTAGTGGTCAAAAAGGACAGATAAGTTACAGAAAAAAAAATTACTTTTTTTTTTTTTTTCACATCTAAGTTGTAGTGTGAGAAGTAAATAGCAAAAGTGCTTTGTTAGCTAAATGTTTAATATACGCTAGCCCTGACGTTAAAGCTAGATTGAGCAATAGGTCATATCTTATTTGGTCAACTCAGATTACATATTTTATTGTGTATCCAGAAAAGAATTCCATCTCTTTTGTTTCTTGTGTCCCTGAATGTATTTCCTAACCAATTTCCACTGAGTCCCTCTTAGGTATGGTTGATATTCAGTTCAGTTCAGTTCAGTTCAGTTGCTCAGTCATGCCGACTCTTTGCAACCCCAAGAACTGCAGCATGCCAGGCCTCCCTGTCCATCACCAACTCCCAGAGTTCACTCAAACTCATATCCATCAAGTCAGTGATGCCATCCAGCCATCTCATCTTCTGTCGTCCCCTTCTCCTCCTGCCCCCAATCCCTCCCAGCATCAGGGTCTTTTCAAATGAGTCAATTCTTCGCATGAGGTGGCCAAAGTACTGGAGTTTCAGCTTTAGCATCATTCCTTCCAAAGAAATCCCAGGGCTGATCTCCTTCAGAATGGACTGGTTGGATCTCCTTGCAATACAAGGGACTCTCAAGAGTCTTATCCAACACCACATTTCAAAAGCATCAATTCTTCAGCACTCAGCCTTCTTCACAGTCCAACTCTCACATCCATACATGACCACTGGAAAAACCATAGCCTTGACTAGACAGAGCTTTGTTGGCAAAAATGTCTCTGCTTTTCAATATGCTATCTAGGTTGGTCATAACTTTCTTTCCAAGGAGTAAGTGTCTTTTAATTTCATGGCTGCAATCACCATCTGCAGTGATTTTGGAGTCCCCCCCCCCCCAAAAAAAAAAAAAAGTCTGGCACTGTTTCCACTGTTTGCTCATCTATTTCCCATGAAGTGATGGGGCTGGATGCCATGATCTTCGTTTTCCGAATGTTGAGCTTTAAGCCAACATTTTCACTCTCCTCTTTCACTTTCATCAAGAGGCTTTTTACTTCTTCTTCACTTTCTGCCATAAGGGTGATGTCATCTGCATATCTGAGGTTATTGATATTTCTCCGGCAAACTTGATTCCAGCTTGTGCTTCTTCCAGCCCAGCGTTTCTCATGATGTACTCTGCATAGAAGTTAAATAAGCAGAGTGACAATATGCAGCTTCGACGTACTCCTTTTCCTATTTGGAACCAGTCTGATTTTCCATGTTCAGTTCTAACTGTTGCTTCCCGACCTGCTTATAGGCTTCTCAAGAGGCCAGTCAGGTGGTCTGGTATTCCCATCTCTTTCAGAATTTTCCACAGTTTATTGTGATTCACACAGTCAAAGGCTTTGGCATAGTCAATAAAGCAGAAATAGATTGAAATTAGCAGGCCTGAACTTTCAGAGATTCCAAAGCAGCAAGGCACCATCCCTTTGGGCCAAAGATCCCTTGTCCCTATATAGATATATGGAAACCAGATAAATAGTATTTTCTCCTCCTTATATATGTTTATGACAAAACTAGTCTCAAATAACTTGTTCGGATATTGTTTGTAGTCCTTGTTGATTTGATTAAATCACTATAAGCCATTTTACAGCTTAGGATCTTTGATAAACAATGCAATTGAGCATGCTATCCATATAGTTTACCTTCACATGGCATCTATTGACTTTCTGCCCTAAAAATATACAGTGCTGATTTCTCACTATGCTTTTCTATGTGTTCACTGTTTCAGAAAAATAAAATCAATTAATTTATCTCTGTTTATGCACTTGTTTTATTTGAAATTGCCCTTTATACAACTAGCATGTTCTTCAATTTTTCTTTGTTCGTATTCTGCTCTAGACTAGCCTGAATCTTAATTTTCATATTTTTTTATTATCAATTTCAATGGAGCAAATTTCCCTTTTTTTTTAAAGCTTTGATTTAGCTCTCTCATCAAGTTGCCAAAGAAAATTGCTTCAGCAGTCTCTTCGTGACACAGCTTGACACTTTTAATGATGCCAGTGCGACACTTCACTAAACTGTCCCTCTCTTGTCCATATGTGCAAAGAATGTCTATGAACACTGACATTCTGATTTTCAATTTGTCCCAGCTAATAAGAAGCATCATTAGACCTCAGAATAAGTACTTTATAAAGTATATTGAAGAGTGTTCCAAAGACAGTGCTAATGATATAAAAACTGCATTAAAGTTTAAGATTATTATTTTGATGCTGCTTTATCCATAAATTGGAATTTTATTGAAATGAAAACAAAAACATAGCTCTGAAAACTTCTCTTTTAATGAAGAAAGATCTCAGCTCTGACATTCTAAAACAAAGAAAGCTACTTAAATGTCTGCTGTAATATTCCTCTCCTTTTCATTAATAGTGTGTATCCCTAAGAAAATCTAAGTACACGTTGATTTTCTAATCCTGCTCAAACACAAAAGGGGGAAAAGAGACCTAAACTAGATGATATATTTATAAAAGGAACAGAAAATTTAAATTTTGCATAAGTGATACTTAGCTTTCTTAAATGAACCTGAAAAATGAGAGATATTACAAATTCCTTGTTATAGTTAGGTTAGTTTTCTTTTACTATAGAATTTTTAACAGTATCTTTGAAGTCTTATGAAATGTGCAAGCTGTTGTAGGCCTTAAAACATCTTGCCTTGGGATTACATTGTCAATATACAGTTTGGTAATATTGAATATAAATTCACATAAATATTATAAATAAATGTAGTAATATGAACTGGGCAGCATATTAAGGAAGATTGATATATTTCAGTGGTTAAATATCTATTAAACCATGTTCAGTGGCTATGGTTTTATATTAAAAATAATATTACTAAGAAAATAAAAATCTTTCTTAAAGAAAAATCTTCAAAACATGCTGTAATTCAGAATAAACTCAAATTGATTTTAGTAGAAATATGCTTGGTGCAAACTTTGTTCTAGAGAAATCTCAATAAATACAAAAAATGTAAAAAATATGAACAATAAAGTACAGAGTTTAGTAGCATATATTTTCTAAATTACCCAATTTAAGCTTTATTTTCATTTATGAGGCTCAGTTATACTTGTATAAAAAGTCTTTAATATAAAATTTGTAAACAGAAAAAAGATTTATTTAGTGAAATATGCAAGTAGTCTTAGTGCTTGTTATATATTGATTTAGTACATTCTTACAACTATTAATTAAGGATGATGAGAATCATAGAAATTAATGTGTGCTCAAATTTCACCTTGCTATATCCAAACAAATTTCATGCCCTACCCACCCTACATTTAAATATATGTTCTGTGATAACTCGCTTCAGTTGTTTCTGACTCTGTGATGCAATGCGAAGCCCCTCTGTCCGTGGAATTCTCCAGGCAACAACATTGGAGTGAATTGCCATCCTTTCCTCCAGGGGATCTTCCCAACCCAGGGATCAAATCCCTTTCTCTTATGTCTCCTGCATTGACTGGTGGATTCTTCCCACCACTAGCATCACCTGGGAAGCCCCTAATTTAAGTATAATATAAAGCAAAGTCATTTTTTAAAACAACTTTTAAATATTGCTGCAATTTAAAAAAACTGAGCTTTTAAAATTTGTTACACCTATGCAGCAAAATGTTAAAGATTTAGACTTTCAATAAGTAGAGCAATAATCTGTCAAGGATATTTTCACAAGGGAAAAAAGTCACTCCATTCAGTTCAGTCACTCAGTCACGTCCAACTCTTTGTGACCCCATGGACTACAGCACGCCAGGCTTCCCTGTCCATCACCAACTCCCAGAGTTTACTCAAACTCATGTCCATCGAGTCAGTGATGCCATCCAACCATCTCATCCTCTGTCATCCCCTTCTCCTCCTATCTTCAATCATTCTCAGCATCAGGGTCTTTTAAAATGAGTCAGTTCTTCACATCAGAAGGCCGAAGTATTTGAGCTTCAGCTTCAGCATCAGTCCTTCCAATGAATATTCAGGACTGATTTCCTTCAGGATGGACTGGTTGGATCTCCTTGCAGTCCAGTGGAATCTCAAGAGTCTTCTCCAACATCATAGTTCAAAAGCATCAATTCTTTGGTGTTCAACTTTCTTTATAGTCCAGCTCTCACATCCATACATGACTACTGGAAAAACCATAGCTTTAACTAGATGGACCATTGTTGGCAAAGGAATATCTCTGCTTTTTAATATCCTGTCTAGGTTGTCCATAGCTTTTCTTCCAAGGAGCAAGTGTCTTTTAATTTCATGGCTGCAGTCACCATATGTGGTGAGTTTGAAGCCAAAAAACTAAAATTAATTAATTAATTATCTCCCTGTTTCCACTGTTTTCCCATCTACTTGCCATGAAGTGGTGGGACTGGATGCCATGATCTTGATTTTCTGAACGTTGAGTTTGAGGCCAACTTTTTCACTCTCTTTCACTTTCATCAAGAGGCCCTTTAGTTCTTCTTAGCCTTCTGCCATAAGGGTGATGTCATCTGCATATCTGAGGTTATTGATATTTCTCCTGGCAAACTCCATTAGAGAAAACGAAATAACTTGCCTTCTTCTTAACTTTATTTGTATATTCAAATATGATGAACAGAGTTTCTTGATTTGTTGTTTTTATGAACAGAGTGGTTTCTATTCAACATTAGCTTTTATTTCTCTATCAAATATGTTGAGCACTTATGGCAATTAATTAGTTCATAATATAAATTTTCCTTCACCAGTTATCATAATTGTAATCACAATCCTAAAATTGTGATCACCTTTTACATTTCCATACTATCTGCTGCTGGGACTGCTGCTAAGTCACTTCAGTCATGTCCAACTTTGTGCGACCCCATAGATGGCAGCCCACCAGGCTCCCCCATCCCTGGGATTCTCCAGGCAAGAACACTGGAGTGGGTTGCCATTTCCTTCTCCAATGCATGAAAGTGAAAAGTGAATCATTATAGTAACTAAATGGCATGTGAATGAGGAAAGAACTGCGTCAACATTGAAAAGAGTATCTCACTACATTAAGCATTTGAAGGAATTCAAATGTTGAACTCACTCAACAGAAGTGAGTTCCTTTGAAGAGTAAATGTAAAAAGTTAAGAATGACACCTATTTGCTGTCTTTCCATGGACTACTCCTAAAGAAAGAGAAGCAAGATGTAACTGAAATGAAAACACGTGCAGACTCCACTATCACAACCTGACTAGAGCACTGAGAAGTACCAGAAGAGATCTCAGCCTTACTTCCATTTAACTTACAGACCAGCAGATTTTGTATCTCTGCTCTAAAACTGAAGAGCCTCAAGGTTACCTTCATAATGTGGATAGTTAAATCAAAAAGAACGCTTTTATTTCTGGAATTATGGGCTCACCCAAGAGTGAATGGAGTACGGCTTCTTGACTGGCAATTTATCTACATACAAAGCAACCCATATACACCTTGTATAACGGTTCCTTCCTACTTCCTTTTCAACTCTGAGGTCTCTGAATCAAATATTTAACATTGGGGTCTTTTTGTTTCTCGCTTCTTTGGTTAAGAACTAAGGATTCTTCTTTCTTCTTTGTAAAATTTAAATGGGAAACCCTCGTTGAGCTTTGGAAGACTATAAAAATGAGCATAATTCACAAAATGCAAGCTGCATTTCAAGAAATGGCAGCTATCCTGAATTATGAGGAATAAATACAATGTAAGATCATGATATTATATACAGAATATCTAATTCATGTTGTCAACAAAATTTGATGTTTTGATAACACTTTGATATATAATATGCAATTACAAATATAAAAATTCTTAGATCAGAAAAAAATAGATGATAATAAAGACAGAACTACCAAGTATTTAAATTATGGTAGATCAGAGATTAAGTAATGAGAAAGTATAAATATTTTATTATGTAATAAGTAATAACAGTGTATAAGAAACTTATATATGAAATACACATAAAAGCTTCAAATAAAACTCACTATTGGGGGAGTAAAATGTCATAAATCTAACAGTAGTAGGAAAAATTTCAAACGTATTATCAAATAATGCAAGGGGTTAAAGAAATACAAATGCAATACCAAATGAATTGGGACCTAAATTTTAATAAAAATATGCAAGTCATGAATGAAAATTATTTTTTAAAATAACATGCACAGAAGGAAGAAATACAACAGCTATGATAAAAGCAAAGCAATGAATCTCTTGATGTCAGTATAATTAAAAATTAAATGCCTAGAAATGTGTCACAAAAAATAAAAAGAAAATCTAAAGTAAGTAAACTGCTGACCAAAAATTCAATTTATTAAAAAAATTGAATTAACTGATACCATACAAAATACCAGCTTCCAGGTGTTGCTAGTGGTAAAGAACCTGCCTGCCAATGCAGGAGACATAAGAGATACAGGTTCAATCACTGGGTCAGGAAGATCCCCTGGACAAGGGCAGGGCAACCCACTCCAATATTCTTGCCAGGAGAATCCAATGGGAAGGGGAGCCTGGTGGGCTACAATACATAGGATCACAAAAAGTCAGACATGACCGAAGAAACTTAGCACACACATATAAAAAATACTGTACAGTATATTCAATAATGTATTTTATGAATTTAAATAATCCCCATGAAACACTGTAGCAAAAACTGAAGAACAGTTGGAAAGGTGAATATTCTATCTATATTCCTTTTCTGTTCTGAACTAGGAAATTGAAAAAATACTATAAAAGAACCTATTTTTTCTTGGCAATTTTTGATAAGGATCATTTGATCTAATTTGATGGGACTTTAAATTTCTAATGTAAGCGCTATGGCTATAAAATGATGCAAATTGTATTAAATTAAAAATAGACAAATTAAGGTCTGCTGGCCTTTATTTTAGTTGGATTGTTTGTTTTTTTTTAAGATATTGAGTTGTATGAGCTATTTATAGATTTTATATTAACCCCTTGACAGTCACATCATTTGCAAATATTTTTCCCCATTGCATAGATTGTCCTTTAGTTTTGCTGATGGTTTCCTTTACTGTACAAAAGATTTTGTTTAATTCAGTCCCATTTGTAGAGGCAGATCCAAAAGTTATTTCTACAATTTATGTCAAAGAATGTTCTGCCAGTGTTCACTTCAAGGAGTTTTGTGGTTTCTGGTATTGTCATCTGGTCTTTAGCCCATTTTAAGTTTACTTTAGTATATGGTATAAGGAAATTGTTGTCTAAGGAATTGTCTAATCTTGTTGCTTCACATATAGCTTTCCAGCATTCCCCAGCACCACCTTCTGAAGGGAGTGTCTTTTCTCCATTACATAGTCTTAGCTCCTTTGTCATAGAGTAACTAACTGTTGGTGTGTAGGTTTATTTCTGGTCTCTCTATTAAGACATACAGATGACTAATAATCACATGAAAAGATGTTTAATGTCATTAATTATTGGAGAAATGCAAATCAAAATAGCAATGAGATCACCTCACACAAGTCAGAATGGCTGTCATCAAAAACTCTACACAAATAACATATTGGCAAGGGTGTGGAGAAAAGAGACGTGTGGCACAGTGTTGGTGGGAATATAAATTGGTGCAGCCTCAATGGTGAATTCAGTACTTGTATACAATGAAATATTACTCAGCCTTTAGAGAATGAGATTTTGCCATTTACAGCAATGTGGGTGGACTTAGAGAAAATTGTGCTTAGTGAAAAGATTCGGTAAAAGACAATTACTGTATGAGATCATTTACATGTTGAATATATATGAAAAATATTGCAATGAATATGTATGCAAAACAGACTCACAGATAGAGAAAGCAAACTAATGGTTACCAAAGGTGAAAGGGGAGGGTGAAGGGAAAATTAGGGGCATAGAATTAAAAGAAAAAAACTATTAAATATAATAGATAAGCCACAAGGATATAGGTATAGCAGAGGAAATCAGCCATTATCTTCTAACAAACTTTAATGAAGTTTAATATGAAAAAATGCTGAATCACTATGCTGTACATCTGAAATTAATATATTATGAATGAGTTATATTATTTGTTTTGAGTTGCTAAGTCTTATCTGACTCTTTGTGACCCCATGGATTGTAACAGGCAAGGCTCCTATGTCCGTGGGATATCCCAGGCAAAAATACTGGAGTGGGTTGCCATTTTCTTCTCCAGGAGATCTTCCTAATCCAGGGATTGAACCTGTGTCTCCTGCATTGGTAGGCAGGTTCTTTACCACTGAGCCACTTGGGAAGTCCTAGATGACCTATACTTCAATTAAAAAATAAAACAAATATATATATATATATTATTTATTTTCATACACTTTTTTCTTAATAAGTCCATAAATTTTTGAAGTAAATCTTACCAAATACATGTTTTGGAAGTGTAGAACAGGGATTAGCAGTTTACTTTCTACAACACTTCAGACAATAAAAATAGTTTTAGACAAAAAATAGTGCTTACCAAAGAGACTAGACAAAAAATAATAATTACCAACGAGATCATTTGATTTCTCATATCTGCCCCAGTACCTCCAAAACAATCATTTTGTTGTTTAGTCACTCGATCATGTCTGACTCTTCATGACCCCATGGACTGCAGCACACCAGGCTTCCCTGTCCTTCACTATCTCCTGGAATTTGCTCAAATTCATGTCCATTAAATCAATGAGGCCATCCAACTATTTCATCCTCTGTCACCTCCTTCTCCTGCCCTCAATCTTTCCCAGCATCAGAGTCTTTCTCAATGAGTTAGCTCTTTGCATCAGGGGGCCAAAGTATTGGAGCTTCAGCATCAATCCTTCCAATATTCGAATACTCAAGGTGGATTTCTTTTAGGATTGACTAGTTTTATCTTCTTCCTCTCCATGTGACTCTCAAGCATCTTCTCCAACACCACAGAAAAAAGCATCAATTCTTTAGCACTCAGTCTTCTTTATGATTCAACTATCACATCTGTACATAACTACTGGAAAAAGCACCCATGAACAGTAGTAAGCAAAAATTTTATTTACTGAAACAAGCAAAAGGCTGAATTTTGAAAATGGGTTATAGATTGTCAAACTATGGTGAATTTTCTTCTTTAATAATTTTTGTTTCAAGCTATAATATATTTGAGGAGAAGAATGCCAAGTTAGAGTGATACTAAAAATAGCTATATTGAAGTTACCACTTGGGATTCCTTTGCCTAGTGACCTAGGCAAAAATCTATTTTGAATGGCTAAGTTAAAAATCCTGTCTTTCAACATTGTAAAATAGCTTGCTTTTTTCCCTACATTCTCATGATCTTCCATGCATATGTACCTATTTTATTGCATGTGATCTTATGTCCATATGTATATACTTTACCCCACTGAGCAAATATACACCAGCCTCCTCACTAGATTCCCAACAAACCAAGAGTCAGGCAATTTAAAATGCCTCCTCTTATCATCCCCTTTTGTTTTTTCTCTTTTCCTCTTGCTTTCTGTATTCTAACCCATTGCTCTCTCATTTATCTATTCTATGATGCAAGTATAAAAATAACAGCTCTTGAGCCAACTCACCCAAAGAGTATGTAAGACATCTTTCAATATTCGTCAAGGAAAAAAAAAAAAAAAGAGTTCCCTCCAAGACAGGATCTCAGTAGTTCTGATAGGAAGTTTATGAATGTTTCCACCATCCTGATCAAGAGGGATGAACAGATATATGTATGGATAGATTTTAGATAGATAGATAAATAGAAGTAGAATGCTTTGACATTCTAGTGTTCAAAAACACTTCCTTGAGAACCATTACACCTATGAGACAAATTATACTTTCTTTTCTGCCTGTCTGTACCCTACAAACCAAACATGAATAGCATGTGAGAATGTCTACTAATTTTTGCTTGAAAGTAAATTGCCTTTGAAATGAATCACATAAAAGATTAAACCTAATCCAGTTATGACTGATATTTTTTCTGTTTCTACATAGACTTGATATTTTTGAAACATATTGATATCTTATGCAGAATTATCTGTGTACAACTCAGATATCATTAGAAAAAAATAGTCTGATTATAAAAAAATAATATACTTTGAGTAGTTCTTTCAAAATTTGACTTTAAATGATAATTTACTTAACCTCAAACAACTAGCTAACCTTACAGCTGGAAAATAATTTCTGCATTTTTTTTTCATTCTCCCACTATTTTATTGTTTTGGGGCATATCTCATGCTTCTGTTGCATGGTTTTGTTGTTAAGCAGGCATATTTTCTTCTTTTTTTGATAGTCTTTTTTTCAGATTTTATTTTATTTATTTATTTACTTTAAAATATTCTATTAGTTTTGCCATACATCAACATGAATCCGCCACGTGTGTACACGTGTTCCCCATCTTTTGGACTCTGTTATTTTTTGAAATTAATGTTTTGTTCTTTTCTTTTCATGTGTCATAAAAATATTTAATATCATATATAGCCACAATGAGAATCTAAACAACGTTTTTTCTGTAAGTGGATAAATAAATTTCTCAGTATTGCTTAAGTATGTTCAAGTAATTATTCATATTTTCTCTTGTAGCCAAAATTTTCCAGAGGTTTTAGCTCTAATCATGAAAGTTGTTATAAGCATCTTTAAAGAACTGTCAAGTAGATTAAAAGAAACCTGGTAAACAGCAAGAATAGACTTTGAGATGCATTTTCACAATATAAGTAAAAAAAGACAGTATTTTTACTAGTTTTCAGAACACATAGCTAATAAAAGATAATCTAAGCAAAATGTGTAAATGAAAATCTTTATAGTTAAATATGTTTATTAAAATACTACAAAGGAGTTAGAAATACAACTTAAAAACCAAAAAAAGAAAATATTTTTCTTTTAAAAGAATTAATAATGCAATAATTGATTCCCAAACTCTTGTATAAGAGAACATAAAAGAAATTGTTTTCTCTTATATTATACATTTACCTATTTCATTTCTTTGTCTTAAATGATTATGCAAAGTTTACATTGCTAAAAATATTGACATTGGAAACTCATTTAAAATATTTTAAAATAATAACTTCTATCAAATTTAAAAACTAAAAATTAATGTAATATACTGTCATTATAAAATATTTACAGGACAGATTTCATATAAAAGCAAAAGAAATGTGTAATTTTGTTCAACAGGCAATTTAAAAGTGAATCACACATTAGAACAACAAATGAAACTGATGAGATTTGCACTTACAATTTTATATAAAACTTAATTTGCTATAATCTTCATAGGTTGCTCTTCACCTTTTGAGGGATAAGTGAGATTGTCTAAAATAACCCAGGGCACTCATTCTGTTTTGCATGACAGTGAGATGCTGGGAATGAAGTTTTTACCTGAACTCCTGAGGAAGGCTGCCCTCAAACTCAGTTTCCCATAGAACCAAGGGTGTTCTATCCAAGGTGGAAAGAATTCCAAATTCATATGGAACCTCCAGAGATCCCAGGTATTGGGCAGATTTCTTTACCCAGAACTCTAAAAGATGATGATATCTAAATGTAAACTTTTCAGCACTCTCAAACACAAGGTTTTTACCCACTAGTTAGACCATTCTCTGGTTTATTTTCTTCATAAAAAGAAGAGCAATACTGGAGTCTCCCTTAGCACAGCCATGGAACACCCAGCGTGCTGTAGCCTAATCATGGAAGCTAAGTCTCTGGAAAACTTCCTTTTCCTCTTCATGTGATTGGGTCATTCTCCCCACCTCATCTTCATGTACTCTATATTTTGTAATTAAAATTCTCAATCAAACTGTACTTTAGTTTTATACATTTTCCCTTAAGGTCTATCTAATTGCTCATATACCCAAAATTATAAAAGTAATGAATAATTTTATTATGTGATTAGTTAATTGAGTACAAATTATCCAAAATTAATGAATCAAGTCACATATGTATTTATGAATAGAGGTAAATTTCAATAATGTTGTACTTCTTTAATTTCATTACTATATGGAAAAAACATTTGGCCTCCTATTTTGGATTAACTGGAAATTTCTTGTTCAAAAATAATCTTTGATCAAACTGGAAGCTCTCTGAAGAATGTTGTATAGTATAATGAACTGTATTTGTATTAGACATGCAAATTAAATTTTATTTTATTCAATGGATAAGATATTCTTACTAAAGTAGCATCCAACTTCTTTTTTAAATTTAAACCAAAGTTTTCAATTTAATATACATGAAAATTATTACTTATGAGTAGGGAGATTTTATGACTATGGAGAATAACTCACTGGGGTCTAGCTGATAAATTATATCTTGAGTCTTATAAAAGTAAAATGTATGGAAAATATTGATAATGACTGTTACAATAATAATCAGGAATAATGTTCTTCATAACCTTCATATTAGATTATATATCAAATATTTGAAAAGAAGGATAACAGTATTGTAGTATTTATTAAACAATATTAAAACATCAAGATATAAAAGGAATTTTATATAATATGTATTTGTATAGATATCCTGAGACATAAAAGCTAATTTATATTTTAATTAAAAAATTACAAAAAGGAAAGAAGAAAGTCAAAATCAAAACAAATCAACAAATGCTGCTAAAGGACTAATTGCTTTATATTTTGCAGCCCAGGTAAACAATAATATAAAAAAAAATTAACTAAACAATATTTCTCATTTGTACACACTACTTGCTAAGTTGTAGAAAGTGTGTTTTTTTATTTCTCTAAGTACCTAGAAATTTATTGAGGGAATCTCGAGTAGTTTTGTATAGGTACTTTAAAAGACAAGCAAGTGCCCACACTTTCTGATATTTCTCCTCTACCTGCTTCAACAACAGAATAACTGGCCTTGAATTATCATCTTGTGACTTCTATTTCTTGGCTTTATGTACATTAATTGTCTTATTGGAAAAAAAAGCAAATGTTGAGTTATTATCCTGTGTAGTTTAATACTAAGATTTAAGAAGCTCCTCAAGAGCAAGGATCATACTTTACTCATCTTTGGATTCTCTATGACCTTTTAAGCTAACCTAGGTATCCTCCACTTCTTTAATTTACAGGACTATTTATCATTCTTGAAGTGATATAGAACTAGATATAAGTACTCTATTTTATCAAAATTTGTAATCACATAAAAAAAGGAAAATGATTGGAAAAGGTAATTAAAATGGATAATGTAAAAACAGTAAAAATTTAAGTGAAATAGGAAATGTTTATGTTTCAAGGATAAATGAAAACAGTGGAAAGGAAGTAAAATATAAAGTGGAAAGCAAGAATAATGAAGTAAAACAAAAGCATTCAAATGTGGTTTTGAAGTTAAACAAGTCTTTCACCATTATGTTATACCAATTATTGTCAAACAACCAGCATATTAGGAAGATATTTCTTTTAAAATTAATTTATTAGCCATAAAAAAATAAATGACTAGAATCATGTAATTTGCATCAATACCTGGGGTTTACTGAGCCCTATGCTTTGACTATCCTTCCTAATCTTGGAGGTATTGAGGCCTGACAGCTATAAAAGTGAATAGCTGGAAATACAAGGATCATAACTTATTCAAACTGACAGAAAACCAGCTGGCTGTAACTTTTCAGTTCAGTGCAATGCATTCATTGTCAAGAGATGCAGAGCGATATGTAATTAAAACATCTGGAAATCATACCAATGTGAGGCACTAAAACTTTTATGAATCAACATCTTCTCTTTCTGCAAGGAAATTGAGTTGACTGAACTGTTTGTCTGTAATTGGAAAACTTCTGTAAGCCATAAACTTTGTTGCCTTGTTTGTGCAGTCTCTCCCTGGGGGGTTGACAAAAAGCAACATGAAAAGTTTCAGGAAAGCTACCTGAAATATTTCTAAAGGGTACACAGATAATTTGACTAAATAGTGATAACTGTGTACATTATATGACTAAAAATGAGCAGATTTATACCAGAGCAGTCACAAAGTAAAAATAACAAGTGGAGATTCTGACAGTATTAACGAGTGGTCACTGAGATATTTTGGTGACCAAACACATGCTTATTATAAATTTCACATTTTAGGAATTTTTCAAGGCACGAGGTACGATTTATTTAATAACTGATTTAGTATGAAATGTGTGCTTTATAAATATAAGATAGTATACATTTAATATCTTTAAAATGGTGCTCATTGAATTTATACCGTCTACATGATACTGTCCCATTTGCACTCAATCCTCTAACAGCAATCTCTTTTTCGTAAAAAAAAAAAAAAAAGTTTTCTTTGCATTTTATTGTTTTGTTTTCTTAAAAACTATAGTGTTCCTTTCTTTGATCAAGATATATAATCCAAAATACCTGTACCCCTCAATGGCCTCTATCAGAAAGCAGATGCTTGTGACTATGATGCATAATTTTGCTTCTCTTGAAATACCTCGGGCGTCCCCGGTCACTCAGTGGTAAAAAAATCAGCCTGCGGTGCAGGAGCCGCAGGAGACACAGGTTTGATTCCTGGGTCGGGAAGATCCCCTGGAGGAGGGCATGGCAACCCACTTCAGTATTCTTGCCTGGAGAATCTCATGGACAGAGGAGCCTGGTGGCTGCAGTCCACAGGATTGCAAAGAGTCAGACAGGACTGAAGCACTTAGCGTGCAGGCACACAGGAGAAACACCTCTAAGATTTCAACTGGACTTTCTACGTATTAGTTGAAATAGAGGATATTCTGAGAATATGAATGCCTGTGAGAAATTTTCCTGAAATGTCAAATAAATTCACTTTTACCAGGCACTCTGGAATGACCTCTGCCTCTAGGTCATATACACAGAAGAAGTGGATTTTTTTTTTACTGTATTACATATTCCCAAATTGTTCTTCAAAGTGCTTGTGGCAATTTGTACCCATCTCCCACTGGCAGTAGTGACAACTCATTGATATCTGTCTTTTGAAATACATGGTAAAGTCAACCTTTATGTTTTATTCTTCTTTAATTGATGAGCATGGCATGCTATTGTCTATTGTGCTTTTAATTTGTATTTTCATATATACATGTGAGTGTGAGCATTTTTTTATTACTTTATTGATCAGCTTTCTCTTTTGGTCTACTTTCTGTGAATATTTTAAACTCATTTTCTATTGCCTTTTTCTTCAAATTTTTAGTTTTTTTTTAAACATATGCATTTTTTTAAGATTTTGCATCACAAACATCTTTTCATCATTGACTTAGTATGGCTCCTTGTAGACGAAAATTTTGTTTTAATCCTTTTTCCAAAATGCTTTCGTATTTTTGTTCTTTTGTTGTTTAATATAAATTTTAGTTGCTTATAGTTGTCATGGCTACTATAAATTGAATTTTTCTATTTCATTATTTTAATAATTGTATATTAAAGTAACAATTATTTATAGTACATCCATACTAACTTTTTTTCATTAGTTTTAATAGTTTTTGTTTTAATTTATCAAAACAAATAGGAGTCAAATCGTACTTCCTAGTCTTTACCAACTTTATATTTCTGAATTATTTGATAGCCTAATTGCCTTGTTTAAATCTCTCCGTATGATATTGACAAATGAACAAAAGAGACATTAGTGGTTATGCCTGTCTTAGTCTATAACTTTAAAAGCATTGCTTTGAATATTTCATGACTGAGGTTGTTGTTTTTAAGCATGAATGAGTGTCATATTCCATATGCTTTTCTGTCTTTCTTTACGGTGGTCACTGTTTTCATGTTAGCTAAAGTGATGTGCGTGATTACCCAGTCCCTCTGTTGTGTCCGACTCTTTGCAACTTCATGGACTGTAGCCTGCCAGGCTCCTCTGTCTATGGATGGAATTTTTCAGGCAAGAACACTGGAGTGGTTTGCCACTTCCTACTCCAGGGAATCTTCCCAACAGTAAATGTAAACATAATTTCAGGAAATAAACTCTCTTTGCATTCATGAAATAAACCTATTTAACTATAATACATTAAAAAAATAAAATTGATTAAATATGCTAAAATTTTACTGAGGTCTTAACGTTGGACTTAATAAATTGTTTAGTCCATTACTATTTAAAATTTTCTATTTATTATATATTTTTGGCTGCTCTGGGCCTTCATTGCTGCACACAGACTTTCTCTAGTTGTGGCGAGTGGGGAGTACTCTCTAGTTGCTGCGCATGTGGTTCTCATTGTGTCTTCTCGTTGTGGAGCATTGACTTCAGGGCGCACAGGCTTTAGTAGTCGTGGTACATGGGCTTAGTTTCTCTGTGGCATGCGGAATCTTCCTGGACCAGAGGTCGAACCCATGCCCACTGCATTATCAGCAGGCAGATTCTTAACCTCTGGACCACCAGGGAAGTCCTAGTTCTCTGTTTTTTATTATGGTATTCTTACTTGCTTTTATCATTATCATGATTATGATATTTTGACAAAATAAATTGTAATGTTAATTTTCTTTTAAAAAAGAAATATATTTTCCTTGAGAGTTTGGTAAAATGTATATATCAATTGATTTGGATTTGTCACTGCATTAAGACACCAGAAGAAATTATTTTATTGCATATGAATTTGTTAACGATTATTGGGTATTCAGGTTCTTAATATTTAAAGGATAAATTTGAAATGTTTGCAGTTTGAGAAAATAAAATTTTATGAAATTAAACATGAAAACTTATAATGGAAAATTAGATAGGCATTTTATAACTTGTTTTCAAGAAGAAAGAGGAGATTAGAATGTTCCTCTTATGTCTGGTGCTTTCTGTGTCTTTGACTCAAAACAACCTTCATGACAAAGCAGCATTGTTTAAGGTGGGATATTCTGCCACCCTACTTTTTCTATGCATATGAACCAAGTTGCTTCAGTCACGTCTGACTCTTTACGACTCTGTGAACTAGAACCCTCCAGACTCCTCTGTCCAAAGGACTGTCCAAGCGAGAATACTGGAGTGTGTTGCCCTGCCTTCCTAAAGGGATCTTTGCTACCCAGGGATTGAACCCATGGCTCTTAAGTCTCCTGCATTGGCAGATGGGTTATCCCACTAGCGCCCCCTGGGAGGCCCACTCTATGTGCCTGTGTGCTGCCTCTTCAGTCACATCTGACTCAGTGCAACCATATGGACTGCTGCCTGCTAGGCTCCCCGTCCATCAGTTCAGTTCAGTTCAGTCATTCAGTCATGTCCGACTTTTTGTAACCCCATGAACCTCAGCATGCCAGGCCTACCTGTCTATCACCAACTCCCGGAGTCCACACAACCCTAAGTCTATCGAGTCAACGATGCCATCCAACCATCTTATCCTCTGTCGTCCGCTTCTCCTCCTTTTCCAGCATCAGGGTCTTTTCCAATGAGTCAGCTCTCCGCATCAGGTGGCCAAAGTATTGGAGTTTCAGCCTCAACATCAGTCCTTCCAATGATCACCCAGGACTGATTTCCTTTAGGATGGTCGGATCTCCTTGCATCCAGGGGACTCTCAAGAGTCTTCCCCAACACCACAGTTCAAAAGCATCAATTCTTTGGCACTCAGTTTTCTGTATAGTCCAACTCTCACATCCATATATGACCACTGGAAAAGCCATAGCCTTGACTAGACAGACCTTTGTTGGCAAAGTAATGTCTCTGCTTTTGAATATGCTATCTAGGTTGATCATAACTTTCCTTCCAAGGAGTAAGCATCTTTAATTTCATTTCTGCAGTCGCCATCTGCAGTGATTTTTGGAGCCCAGAAAAATAAAGTCAGCCACTGTTTCCACTGTTTCCCCATCTATCTGCCATGATGTGATGGGACCAGATGCCATGATCTTAGTTTTCTAAATGTTGAGCTTTAAGCCAAATTATTCACTCTCTTTTTCAATTTCATCAGAGACTCTTTCGTTTTTCTTCTCTTTCTGCCATAAGAGTGACATCATCTGCATATCTGAAGTTACTGATATTTCTCCCGGCAATCTTGATTTCAGCTTGTGCTTCCTCCGGCCCTGCATTTCTCATGATGTACTCTGCATAGAAGTTAAATAAGCAGGGTGACAACATACAGCCTTGATGTACTTCTTTTCCTATTTGGAACCAGTCTGTTGTTCCATGTCCAGTTCTAACTGTTACTTCCTGACCTGCATACAGGTTTCTCAAGAGGTAGGTCAGGTGGTCTGGTATTCCCATCCCTTTCAGAATTTTCCAGTTTATTGTGAACCACACAGTCAAAGGCTTTGGCATAGTCAATAAAGCAGAAATAGATGTGTTTCTGAAACTCTCTTGCTTTTTCGATGATCCAGTGAATGTTGGTAATTTGATCGCTGGTTCCTCTGCCTTTTCTGAAACCAGCTTGAACATCTGGACGTTCACAGTTCACGTATTGCTGAAGCCTGGCTTGGAGAATTTTGAGCATGACTTTACTAGCATGTGAGATGAGTGCGATTGTATGGTAGTTTGAGCATTCTTTGGCTTTACCTGTCTTTGGAACACAAAATGACCTTTTCCAGTCCTGTGGCCACTGCGGAGTTTTCCAAATCTGCTGGCATATTGAGTGTAGCACTTTCACAGCATCAAGAGTGTATTTACTGATGTACAAAGATATTTCAAATACTATTTATATTAAAAATACATAATCATGTGCTAAGTGATCTGTGGATCACAACCAACTATGGAAAATTCTTAAAGAGATGGGAATACCAAAACACTTTACCCGTGTCCTGAAAAACCTATATGCAGGTCAAGAAACAACAGTTAGAACTGGACATAGAACAATGAACTGTTTCAAAGTTAGGAAAGGGGTACGTCAAGGTTATATACTGTCACCCTGCTTTAGCTTATATGCACAATGCATCATTTGAAATGCTAAGGTGGATGAATCATAAGCTAGAATCTAGATTGCTGGGAGAAATATCAACAACCTCAGATATGCAGATAATAGTATTCTAATGGCAGAAAATAAAGAACTAAAGAACCCCTTGATGAGGTTGAAAGAGAAGAGTGTGAAACAGCTGGCTTGATACTCAACATTCAAAAAACAAAGATCATGGCATCTTATCCCATCACTTCATGGCAAATATATGGGGGAAAAAATGGAAACAGGGACTGATTTTATTTACTTGGGCTCTGAAATCACGTGGACAGTGACTGCAGTCATGAAATTAAATGACCCTTGAGTCTTGGAAGAAAAGCTATAACCAACCTAAATAGCACGTTAAAAAAGCAGAGACATTGCTTTGCCAAAAAAGGTCCATATAGCTAAATCTATTGTCGAATCTATTGTCTTTCCAGTATTCATGTACAGATAGATGTGAGAGTAGGGCCATAAAGAAGGCTAAGTCCTGAAGAATTAATGATTCCAAATTGTGGATCTAGAGAATACTCACGAGATTCTCTTGGATTGCAAGGAGATCAAACCAGTCAATCCTTAAGGAAATCAACCCTGAATATTTATTGGTAGAACTGATGCTAAAGCTCCAATACTTTGGCCACCTGATGTGAAGACCCACATAATGGAATAGACCCTAATGCTGGGAAAGATTGAAGGCAGGAGGAGATGGGGGCAACAGAGGGTGAGATGGTTGGACGGCATCACTGACTCAATGGACATGAGTTTGAGAAAACTCCAGGAGATAGTGAATGACAAGGAAGCCTGACATGCTGCTGTCCGTGGGGTTGAAAGAGCTAGACATGACTGAGTGACTGAACAACAGAAAGTAGTCTGTGTTTGGGTGGGAACAAACCTGTACTTTAAGTCAAAAATATCAATCATTGATGTTTTGGTAAAATAAAATGTTAAAAGCATCTATGCTTCTCCTTTATACAAAATCTCAGAAATAAATAAATTTAGTGTCCTTTCCACTTATAGACATAGTGAAAGTATACAGTTCATGAACTGTGACATCAGGACAATCTCTTT
Source organism: Capra hircus (assembly GCF_001704415.2). Classification (NCBI taxonomy): domain Eukaryota; kingdom Metazoa; phylum Chordata; class Mammalia; order Artiodactyla; family Bovidae; genus Capra; species Capra hircus. Next base: position 25,390,512 of record NC_030814.1, read on the forward strand.
CACTTTATGGTACATACCATGTTTCAGTTAGAATTCCATTTCTGGTAATATAACCTTGAACTACACTGTAGTTGTTCCTTAAGCTCTATAATTTGAAAACTATTATATAAAAATGCAACAAGAAACAAAACAATGAAATACTACCATCTTTTAAATCATAGGTTTATATGTCTGTTCTTCAACTGTATACCATTTATATTTTCCAACAAAATAGTCATGTTTTCATAATTATGTATCCATGTAGGTCACCATTTAGATTTAAAAGGACATGTATTCTCTCTTGAGAGGCTTCCATAAAGAAGTAAGTACAAAATAAAAATAAATACATGCATGAATGTCATAAATGTCACTGTTTTAGACAATATTTTTAACATAAATATTTTTTATAAGCCCAAATGCACCAGTAATATTAACTTTTAACTTTTGAACTCAGTAGTCTTTGTTCAAATGCATTATTCTGTGTGGAAAATAGAAGATTTAAAAAGCAATAATATTCTAAAACGTGTTAATCAGTCATATATGCACATCTTTATTTCAATATCATGAAAGAAAAATATAACAAAATTTCATTTGATTTCTTTAGGTTGTTGGAATTCCCTCCAGTACATTCTGAAGAATATGAGGTATCCCTTTAAAATTATAAAGCGTAAGTTATATTACAAATTCTAAGAAGTCTGTTGTAAAGTATATGTGGCAATTCTTTTATCTCATTTCACCCTATTAAGGTTCATTAAATCATGTTGATTAGCAGGCATTAGATCATTCACAGATGTGTTACTTTTCAATTTATGACCTAAACCCAACACACATCATAGTTAATTTCCCACAGTACACTCTTCATAGATGCACAGTAAATAAGTCAATGTGTAAACTGAACAAAAATATTTACTGCTGGTCTTCCTTTTGGCATAGATAATGGATTACTAATTCTTCAAGAGCCATTTTATTCATGCTACATTCAAATAAAGAATGCTTTCCTTTGGCAGCTCTTGCTTCTCTTTGTAAAATGTGTAATTGTTTGTTGACCTAGCTATTTTTCTCCTGGTTTTCAATATCCTTTCTATGTTACAGTTACCAATTGAAATCCATAAATTCAGATATGTATGACATGTTTCCTTGGTTTAATTTGGTATAACTAAACTCTATGTTCTTTTCTGAACCTCTCCACTGGATGATAAGAAATGTTAGGCAGTTTGCAGAACCTTGCCTCTTTTCCAAGCTCTGAAAGAGACACTTTGCCTATCTGCTCTCAGATCTTGGAAAACCTATCTGAGATTTTAATTCTTCATACAAAGCCAAGACTTAGAGAGAAGTAATAGGGCATAGCTTTCAACCTGCTCTTTTTTCTCAGGGACCCATTACATATATTCCTTCCTTCTTTTTCTATGTTTTCTTCCTTAAGCCAGAAAACGGAAACAGTTTTGATCATGTTTCTCAGTGTGAAATTAATTATTTTTATATTTGTATGTGCATAATCTATTTCAAAATTTTAATTTAAAGGGTATAAATTTTTGGAAATCAAAAATCAAGGAAGGGAAACAAATTCTTGTCTTTTTTTGGTGTGTAATTTCTTACTCAAGGCAAAGAACATAAAATACACTATATACCTCTTAAAACAATGATGAATCATAGGTTTGAAAATACCAGGAACAAAGATATTTATTAATAATTAAATGCATTATCTCATCACATTAAAAAATGGCCACTTGTTTTTGTTATTCTTTATTCAGTGTACCAAAAGGTACTTTTTCTAATGGATTTTAAGACTGTTAATCTGTGAGTATTGACCTTGAGCTAGGTTTTTTTTCTGAATTGAATTTAGTCAGTTTCAAAATAAATACTCAGAAGTGTGTTGAGTTTTGCACATTATTTGCCAGCTAGATAGATAAAAGAGAGTCTACATACAGCATGCATGCATCTGCCTGCATACATACACACACATAAATGGAAATAAAAAGGAACCATCAAAACTCCTTTAAAACTAGTGAAGGGCAGTAATTTCTCCCCAAGAACATAGCATTATCATCAACTCTGCAAACTTTTAGGGACTTGGACTTCTCGATTCTCCTTCCTTGTATAACTCTCCTCATAAATCTGTACCTTGTTCGATTAAGGGAAGTATATATTTTTACTATGTCTGTTGAAAACTTTCCACCAATCACATAGCTCTATTGTGAAATCACAGAAAGTAATGCTGGATATGATGTCAATGAAATACCATAAACACAGATAGCTGGTTTCTTTGAAAGAGATTTAGAAAAGCTTTAGAAGAATTTGCTAATACTAAATGTCCAAGCATTCAGTCTATATTTCCCAAGACCAAAATGACTTGTTCTAAGTATCTGACAACAATTGTTTCAATGGAAAGGAAATACTACCCCCCTTTTCTGAGTTTGCTGCTCACGGAAATAATCTCTTATATGCTCTGTATATATATCTCTGAATGTTCGTAACTTAAAGACAGTAATATGTTTTAGAAGAATCACAAGTTTCCCAATTAGAATGATTTTTGATGAGTAATGCAAACTCCAAATCCCCCAAAAAACTAAAATATAAAAAAAATACATACAAAAAAGCTACAAACCAGAGGATGAGATGGCTGGATGGCATCACTGACTCGATGGATGTGAGTCTGAGTGAACTCCAGGAGTTGGTGATGGACAGGGAGGCTTGGCATGCTGCATTTCTTGGGGTCACAAAGAGTTGGACATGACTGAGCGACTGGACTGAACTGAACCATCACATTAGTTTGTAAACCCCTTTAAACATTGTTTCCAAAACAGTTGGAATTATTAATGAACAAATGCTTTGTGTACATAATATATTTTACTGTACTATTTGCTCACTTTCCTTCATTTGCTAAAACTTAAGAAATCTTAATGAGATAGGATTTGTTGTAAAAAATGAGCAAATACGGAAACCAGATATGAAACATACTATGTGTCAGAACAATTTGACAATGGGAGACAATTCTTTAAACTCACTCTAATGCTAGGGCAATCCACTCCAGTACTGTTGCCTGGAAAATCCTATGGACAGAGGAGCCTGGTAGGCTAAAGTCCATGGGGTCGCAAAGAGTCAGACACGACTGAGCGAATTCACTTCACTTCACTTCACTTCAATGCTACTAAAGCCATTGTTTAGCACTGTCATTACCCAAGACTGTTTATCATCTTAGCGAGCACTTTTCACTAGTTTCACATTTCCAATATCAATATATTTGATTCTGATAATGTTTGATTGTACATAGAGACTGTTTTCACTCATAAACTTTTAATGTTATATTTATTATAGTTTTATAAAATATATTTCTATAAACACTGGCCCAAAACTTAAACTGTTTTGAAAGGTGTGTACATTAGGGCTAAACTATGAAATACCATATGAAATTTAGACATAAAAATCAAAGAGTTGTTCTACTTATAGCTGAAGAAGAACATACTTCAAATTTACTGGCATATCTATAGTTGAGAACTACAGCAGTAGAGAAAGCTGTTACATGATTTAAAGCAATTGAACTTTGAATTAATAAAATTCAAACAACTTGATAATAGTACTGGGAGAGTGTGAGAAAAGTTGGCACCCATACTTATAGTCAAGCAGTAAGACTGTTAAGTCAAACTATTGGATACAAATTGGCAATGTTTAATGAAGTTAAAAAGTATGACATTTTCTTTGATATACATTTAGAAACGTTTATACATTCATGAACTGAACATGTGTACTGTAGTACTATTAGTATTTTCAAAACTCTGGAAATAATCTAAAAGTAAAATACCAAATGACTTTGGTAAAAATAGAGTATTTATGCAACATAATATCAATAGCCAATAAAAATGTGCCAAAACTATATATAAGAATAATTTAAAGATATCATAAAAAAGTATAAATTTAAAAAGGGAAATTTCAGAAGAGTGAGTATTCTATGTTATTTATTTACAAACTATGTTATCATTTGTGCTACAGTGTATTATATTTATATCTATGATCGAATATTCATGGGTATCTGTAAGCAAACACAAAAATATGCTCTCAGTAGAAAGGGGGATTCTGAAAAGCTGAAAGGTGTGGTGAAAAGGTGAGACGTTTCATTGCAGGTGCATATATTTCTTATTTAAAAATCAGTTTTAAACTATTTTAAAACACATTTCCAAAGCATTTCAACCTAAATGCATCTAAGATTATTACTGCATATTTTAAAAATTGAAGCCAATGCTCTACTTTAAATCATTATTTATGAAGTTCAGAATTTGAGATGCATGAATAATTTCTTGTTAAGCTTTTCAGCATGTAGCTGAACAAAGTTAAAACTGACCCATTGAACAAGTACACATCAAAAACTATATCACCTTCAGTATGTGTTCCCTTAGCTGAATAAATTGTGTTTTTCATATCGGGCAGTTATATACTCTTTCAATTTGTATAGCAAGGCCTGTCTCTTAAATATTGAACAAACAAAAGATTTCAACAAAACTTGAAAATGGATTCCATGTTCCTATGAATTTACCTAAATTAACTGTAAAACAGAGGAAAAGAACTAGCCTCTTCGTGTGTATAAATGTGTAGATATATGTATATATCTACACATATATACACACACACACACATATATATATATGGGCTTCCCAGGTGGTGCTTGTGGTAAAGAACCCAACTGCCAATGCAGGAGTGCAGAAGACATGAGTCATGAGCTCAGTCCCTAGGGCTAGAAGATCCCCTGAAGAAGGGCATGACAACCCACTGCAGTATTCTTGCCTGGAGAATAATATGGACAGAGGAATCTGGTGGGCTACAGTCCATACGGTCGCAAAGAGTTGGTCATGACTGAAGTGACTTAGCATACCCACATATATGTTATGTGTGTGTGACTATGTGTGTGACTGTGTGTGTGTGTACGTGAATGTAAACATCAAATATGTTAATATTACTTCACAGGTCTTAATAATAAGTAACTAGTTGATGTCAAGTTAGGTAAATAAATGTGTAAACTTCTAAATATGTAAAATATCTTATTACACAAGAAGCCCCAATCTCATTGTTTAATCAATAGGAAAGGTACAAATCCATTCTGGGGTGGTACACATATAATCAAGGGTGTATTTGGCTTGACCTCTATTAATCTTCCTTCTCTGGTCCTTTTTTTTTTTTTTTTAATTTTACAGCCTGGAGAGCATCCCCCCATGATTAAGACCTAGGACTAGTTCTGTCAGTTATGAATTCTAAAATACTGAGAACTTTATAACCTCTGGTTTCAGGTAGCAAGGATTTATTCCTTTGGAAAATGAAATAACTATGTAGTTAGTGGAGATTTTGCCCTCATAAATTCTTCATAACATCATCCATTGCCATAAAACTCATAAAGTAGTGGGGGTATTCTGATTTATGATCTCATTCAGCACAAAACTTTGAGGGCCAGAATTTGAATATATAGCACATGATATCATGTTAAATTTCAAAGAAATATGCATAATGGATTGATTTCTCTTTAATTTTTTAAACTGAAATACTATAAAATCACATAATATGATTTAGTATGAAAACTGTCCTCAGGATCTAAATAAATCCAGTGCTCTTTCACTGTAAATATTTGTTGTTCTGTCTTATATCTAAAACTTAAAAAATATGAAATATATTATTAATTTGATGAATGTTTCCTATCATGAAAGCATTTAGATGCCACAAACACACAATTCTAATTCTCATTGCTCCCTGATCTTAGTGATTGTAGACTTGGTGAACATTTGTTTCTCTGTGGTAAGTCTGCACAGACTACATTAACTTCATAAACAAAAAAAGACTCACCAATATTTAAAACAAGTTTAAATTTTCAAATTGTAACTGTAATTATATACAAAGATTTTGTGTGTGGATAGTATTCAATTCTAAAAGTAAAAATACAGACAAATTCTCAGAAATTCTGAGAACAGTCTGGGGTAAGGAGATAATACTTAGAAGGAAAGAGAAAGCAGTACTGTTGAGTATCAATTATTGATACACTTCAATGCCCTACACAGTTCTAAATGCATTTAATTATGAAGAGGAGAGTGAAAAAGGGGAGAGTAAAAAAGCTGGCCTAAAACTTAAGATTCAAAAAACTAAGGTCATGGCATCCACCCATCACTTCTTTGCAAATAGATGGAGAAACAATGGAAACAGTGATAGACTTTATTGTCTTGGGCTCCAAAATCACTGCAGATGGTGACTGCAGCCATGAAATTAAAAGATGCTTTCTCCTTGAAAGAAAAGCTATGACCAATGTAGACAGCATTTTGAAAAGCAGAGACATTGCTTTGCCGACAAAGGTCCATCTAGTCAAAACTATGGTTTTTCCATCAGTCATGTATGGATGTGAGAGTTGGACTATAAGGAAAGCTGAGCACCGAAGAACAAATGCTTTTGATCTGTGGTGTTAGAGAAGACTCTTGAGAGTCCCTGGAACTTTAAGGAGATCAAATCCATCAGTCCTAAAGGAAATCAGGCCTGAATATTCATTGGAAGGACTGATGCTGAAGCTAAAGCTCCAATATTTTGGCCACCTGATGTGAAGAACTGACACACTGGAAAAGACCCGGATGCTGGAAAAGATTGAAGGCAAGAAGAGAAGGGGACAACAGAGGGCGAGATGGTTGGATGGCATCACTGACTTGATGAACATGAGTTTGAGCAAGCTCTGTGTGTTGGTGATGGACAGACAAGCCTGGAGTGCTGCAGTCCATGGGGTCGCAAAGAGTCGGACATGACTGAATTACTGAACTGAACTGATGTGAAACGACTTGTAAGTTTATATGACTGATGTTTTGGTGCACAGGTCTCAACTAGAATGTATGTGCTCTAGGAAATGCACAGGATAGCTGTTAGGATGATGAAAGAAATAATTAGAAACTCTATTCAAATTTTAACTCACCTTTTTAAAAACAATATATTTATATTTTCAATATATTTATGTGTCTTAATATACATTATTTTAGTATAGCAGAACATGCATGTATTTTCCTTTATTTGGAAACAGGCATATATTTCCATTACTGGAAGGAGTGGGCAATTTAAACAAAAATTATGTAAACTGCTGAATCAGGCAATTGAAAGATAAGATTTTAAAATTAAAAGGAAATAAGTATTAAATATAAATTACTATTTATAATTTTTGATTATTGTTGCACAGAAAAGCATATAAAGTGCTATTGACAAATTATTCTCAAAATATAGGTATTCCTGTAACTTATTTATATTTCCAGACTTTACATCTTTACATAAGGATAATAGGAAAAATATCTTGTCTATATCACCTTCTGGATTATTATTTTTTGCATATGTTCTCTATTAGTCAGCTTGACTGCCATAGCACAACACCGTAGACTAGTTCACTTCAGTTCAGTTCAGTTGCTCAGTCATGTCCGACTCTTTGCAACCCCATGGACTGGAGCATGCCAGGCTTCCCTGTCCATCACCAATTCTTGGAGCTTGCTCATATCAAGTCAGTTGAGTCAGGATGTCATCCAACCATCTCATCCTCTGTCATCCCCTTCTCATCATTCCCTCAATCTTTCCTAGAATCAGAGTCTTTTCCACTGGAGTCAGTTCTTTGCATCAGGTGGCAAAGCACTGGAGCTTCAGGTTCAGCATCAGTTCCTCAAATGAATATTCAGGACTGATTTCCTTTAGGATTGACTGGTTGGATCTCCTTGCAGTCCAAGGGACTCTCAAGAGTCTTCTTGAACACCACAGTTCAAAAGCATCAATCCTCCGGTGCTCAGCTTTCTTTATAGTCCAAACCTCACATCCATACATGACTACTGGAAAAAACATGGCTTTGAATAGATGGACCTTTGTTGGCAAGGCAATGTCTTTGCTTTTTAATGTACTGTCTAGGTTGGTCATAGCTTTTCTTCCAAGGAGCAAATATCTTTTAATTTCATGGCTGCAGTCACCATCTGCAGTGATTTTTGAGCCCAAGAAAATAAAATCTGTCACTGTTTCCATTGTTTCCTCATCTATTTCCCATGAAGTGATGGAACTGGATACCATGATCTTTTTTGAATGCTGAGTTTTAAGCCAGCGTTTTCAGTCTCCTCTTTGACCTTCATCAAGAGGCTCTTTAGTTCCTCTTCACTTTCTTCCATAGTACACTAGGTCAGCAGAAACATTTTCACACAGTTCTGGAGTCTACAAGTTCCATATCAAGCACCCATATCAAGGTGCTGGCTGATTCAGTTCCTGGTGAGGAAATCTCCTCCTGGCCTGCAGAGAAACTGTCATCTTGTTGTGTACTATATGACCTCTTCTTTGTGTATGCATAAAGGGAGAATAAGATATGGAGGGAGAGATTAAGTGTGAGAGCAAGAGCAATTTAACACTTCTGCAACAGGGCTCTCTGGTATCTCTTCTCAAGAGCATTAATCATATAGAATTAGGACCTCCACCCTTATTTAACCTTTACTATTATTGAGTGATCATTATATTTTCATTATCAATTATTATTAACATAACCTTGATTCTTAAAAGCCTTGTATCCAATACACCTAAACTGGAGTTTCAGTTCAGTTCAGTTAAGTACAGTTCAGTTGCTCAGTCATGTCCGACTCTTTGCGACCCCATGAATTGCAGCACGCCAGGTCTCCCTCTCCATCACCAACTCCCGGAGTTCACCCAAACTCATGTCCATCAACTCAGTGATGCCATCCAGCCATCTCATCCTCTGTCATCCCCTTCTCCTCCTGCCCCCAGTCCCTCCCAGCATCAGAGTCTTTTCCAATGAGTCAGCTCTTCATATGAGGTGGCCAAAGTATTGGAGTCTCAGCTTTAGCATCAGCCCTTCCAAAGAACACCCAGGACTGATCTCCCTTAGAATGGACTGGTTGGATCTTCTTGCAATCCAAGGGGCTCTCAAGAGTCTTCTCCAACACCTCAGTTCAAAAGCATCAATTCTTTGGCACTCAGCTTTCTTCACAGTCCAACTCTCACATCCATACATGACCACTGGAAAAACCATAGCCTTGACTAGACGGAGCTTTGTTGGCAAAGTAATGTCTCAGCTTTTCAGTATGCTATCTAGGTTGGTCATAACTTTTCTTCCAAGGAGTAAGTGTCTTTTAATTTCATGGCTGCAATCACCACCTGAATTGATTTGGGAGCCCCAAAAAATAAGCTTTAGAACTTCAGAATGTGAATTTAGGGAAGATACAGTTCAGATACAGATCCATAGCATCCTCCAAGGAGGATTAAGAAATATTTGCTGAATTCTTAACAAAATAATTTCAGAGAAACTTCAGTTGTAGCAATTAAATTACTGTTAGATGTATTTCAGGAGAAGGCAATGGCAACCCACTCCAGTACTCTTGCCTGGAAAATCCCATGGATGGAGGAGCCTGGTAGGCTGCAGTCCATGGGGTTGCTAAAAGTTGGACACGACTGAGCGACTTCACTTTCACTTTCCACTTTCATGTATTGGAGAAGGAAATGGCAACCCACTCCAGTGTTCTTGCCTGGAGAATCCCAGGGACAGGGGAGCCTGGTGGGCTGCCATCTATGGGTTTGCACCAAGTCAGATATGACTGCTTATGTATAAAGATGAGTCTCAATAAATATATTTGTAAAATATTTGTCTGGGATAATATATCTTAAAATTTATAAAATATAACTTGGATAACATATTTATAAAATAGTTTTTATATTTTTGAAACACAAAGTTGGTTAAATTATCAAATAATTCATAATCCACACAGTATTTTAGCATGAAGTTAAAATGTACTTCTTTCTCTTCAGAATTCAAGACTAAATCTGTGACTTATATTTTATACCTTCAGTAGAGACTGCTCTATTTCTTACTCTTTGAGACTTTCTAGAAAGTGAGATGAGCATTAGCTTAAATTATGCCTTATGCTCAAAGGAAAGTTAATTTCCCTCCTGTTTTCACAGCACCAGTCAAACTTGTCATCTGGCAAAGGAAAAGGGGAAGGACAAAGAGCAGCCCAAGGGGGCAGAGTCAAGATATTTTTCTGATGCTCTACCCTTGTGATTTTTAGTGTTGTCGAAATTTACACTTTGATTTTGTCGTTGATGTAAGTACTCTCACCTCTGCCACCCATACACACAAACGCAATATCTTATGCTTCAAAAAAAAAAAAAATGTCATCAATAGTCTGCATTTTGAAAGTGGGAAAAGGACCATAATACAAAATTCTGTCCTTAAGGTGAGAAGATAAGTGAGCCCACAGAATAAAGGTTTTTAAATGTTTATCTTTCAGTGGGTCCCATTAAATTCCTTCTGTAGGATATAACTGACCTCTGACAAAGTGGTAGAATATTTATAAAAATGTGAACGCATCCTTCTTTCTACCAGATCCTACTGAAGTGACTCATAGGTTTAGAAAAAAAAACAAAAAACAAAACAGAGAATGGTTACTACTATTGCAACTAGAGATGATCTTGTACAATATTGAATTTTGTGTGCTCCAAGTACTAAAAATATCTCAGACATGTCAGATTCTGTCATAATTGTAACCCATTTATTATTACATAATACCACCTAAAAGTCTTTAGAGATTTGTTCATGAGAGAAAGCATTAGAAATATATCATCCCAGACAAAAAAATTTACTCACCCAAAGGAATATCTGTATAATAAAGGAATTCTCTGTAGAAAAAAACAAAAGTTACTATTTTCAAATATAGACCAATTGTTACATTGCATTTAATAGCACTAGGATGGCTGAATTACAATCAGTAAATAATATTTTATTTGAGTCTTTTTTTCCTTAAAGCATGGACTATAAACAGTGACAGAAAATTTAAATATGTATTATGTTATGAGATACATGTCTTGTAATTTTTAGAAAGTGTAACAGATGTATGGTGTTTTTGAATTTAAACATCAACTTTCCTTTGTAAATCAGAAGGTTATGCAAATAATTGTAAATAATAAACATTTATAGTAGGTATTTATAGTGTTTTATAATTTGAGTAGTAAATGATAACACATATAGTGATTTTAATCAATTTTTCCTATTTTGGCCGATTGAGGTACCTAAATGTGACAAGTCCCTAAAAATAATAGCTAAACCCTGCCCTACTTCTTAAAAGCAAACAAAGGACCATGGTAGAGATAGGTCCTTTGTTTGCTTTTAAGAAGTAGGGCAGGGTTTAGCTATTGTTTTAGGGACTTGTCACATGGTAGAGATAGGAACCGGAGAAGGCAATGGCACCCCACTCCAGTACTCTTGCCTGGAAAATCCCATGGATGGAGGAGCCTGGTTGGCTGCAGTCTGTGGGGTCGCTAAGAGTCAGACACGACTGAGCGAGTTCACTTTCAGTTTTCACTTTCCACTTTCATGCCTTTGAGAAGGAAATGGCAACCCACCCCAGTGTTCTTGCCTGGAGAATCCCAGGGACAGGGGAGCCTGGTGGGCTGCCATCTATGTAGTTGCACAGAGTTGGACACGACTGAAGTGACTTAGCAGCAGCAGTAGAGATAGGAACGTGGGTTTTTTATTTGTTCATTTTTTGTTTAGGTAAATAACAGCATTACCTGAGCCTTACTTTTGGTAAGTATTAAGCTTACAAATGCACATGAATTATTTGGTTTCATTGTAGTAATCATATAGGAATGTAGAATATTGAGTAAGCTGAGATTCAGAGGTTAAGGAACCACGGACTGCACTCAAGGTTATATAGTTAAGAAAGCAGCTTTTTTCAAGAGGTGTCTTTTGTTGCAAATAACAAAAGTAACACTAAGTAACCTAAGCAGGAAGGAGAAATTCATTTTAAGACATAGAACCATTTTACAAAATCCATCAGTACAGATTCAATTCGGCATCAAAAAGCAATTGTTACTTGGTATTGAATAGTTCTCTGTGGCCCAATTTGATTTATTCTTCTCTAGCTTAAAAAATATCTGCCTTCCCGCCCATATTTTTGTGGTATGAAGTGAAGTGAAGTCAAAGTCACTCAGTTGTGTCTGATGGAATTCTCCAGGTCAGAATACTGGAATGGGTAGCATTTCCCTTCTCCAGGGGATCATTCTAACCCAGGGATTGAACCTAGGTCTCCCATATTGCAGGCAGATTCTTTACAAGCTGAGCCACTAGGGAAGCTTTAAAAAATCTGCCTTATCACCCATGTTTTTGTGGCACAATTTGATCAAATTTCACTTTACAGCTTTAGCAAGCTGAAGTTAATGATTCTCTGTCTCAGCTTAGTTAAGATGTGCATTCTTACACCAATCACCTTACAAGAGGACATCACACTATGGGAACTTACACACAGATACCAGGGAGAATGAGAATAAGGTCACCTAAAAAGTGGCTACTACAGGAGCAGAACTGGCACATTACATAGATCAGGGTTAATTGTCTCAGAATGCTTGAGTTGAACACTACTGTGGTTTGCAAAAAAAAACCTTTCACATTTTGCTTTTAAATTTCCCTCAGGCAGCATTAAGTACTTACTGTGGTCTGCAGTAGTCAATAGAAACAGATTGAACAATCAACTGGGTTTGGGAATTATTAGTCTGGTGCATGCTCAGTCACTAAGTCATATTTGACTCTTTGTGACCCCATAGACTATAGCCTGCCAGCTCCTCTGTCAATGGGATTTCCCAGGCAAGAATACTGCCATGGGTTGCCATCTACTTCTCCATTACTCTGGTAGGGAAGTCCTATAATACAAGATGATTGATAACTTGGATTGTAAATGTCTTTAATGGATGGAGGTTTGATTATTCCTCCTGTCTCATGAGAATTGATGAGAAAGTTTCCAGATTTTCAAATGGAAAAATCAAGAAATGAAAGTTTACAATTTTAATTAAGAATAATTAATTTTATCAGTTCATTTGGGTGCTCAGTCATATCTGACTGTTCACAACCCCATGAACAGCAGCATGCCAGGATTCCCTATCCGTAACCAACTCTTGGAGCTTGCTCAAACACATGTCCATCAAGTGTGATGCCATCCAAATATCTCATCATCCATTGTCCCCTTCTCCTCCTGCCTTCAATCTTTCTCAGCATCAAGGTCTTTTCTAAAGAGTCAGTTCTTCGCATCACATGGCCAGATTATTGGGGCTTCAGCTATAGCATGAGCCTTTTCAATGAATATTCAGGACTAATTTCCTTTAGGATTGTCTGGTTTGATCTCCTTGCTGTCCAGGGACTCTCAAAAGTCTTCCCCAATGCCACAGTTCAAAAGCATCAGTTCTTTGACACTCAATTTTCTTTATGGTCCAAATCTCACATCCAAACATGAATACTGAAAAAACCAAAACATTGACAAGACAGATATTTGTTGGCAAGGTAATGTCTCTGCTTTTTAATATGCTGTCTAAGTTGGTCATAGCTTTTCTTCCAGAGAACACGCATCTTTTATTTATTTTTTTTTAATTTTTTTTAAATTTTTTATTTTTTTTAAATTTTAAAATATTTAATTCTTACATGCGTTCCCAAACATGAACCCCCCCTCCCACCTCCCTCCCCACAACATCTCTCTGGGTCATCCCCATGCACCAGCCCCAAGCAAGCTGCACCCTACGTCAGACATGGACTGGCGATTCAATTCTTACATGACAGTATACATGTTATAATTCCCATTCTCCCAAATCATCCCACCCTCTCCCTCTCCCTCTGAGTCCAAAAGTCTGGTACACACATCTGTGTCTTTTTTCCTGTCTTGCATACAGGGTCGTCATTGCCAACTTCCTAAATTCCATATATATGTGTTAGTATACTGTATTGGTGTTTTTCTTTCTGGCTTACTTCACTCTGTATAATTGGCTCCAGTTTCACCCATCTCATCAGAACTGATTCAAATGAATTGTTTTTAACGGCTGAGTAATACTCCATTGTGTATATGTACCACAGCTTTCTTATCCATTCATCTGCTGATGGACATCTAGGTTGTTTCCATGTCCTGGCTATTATAAACAGTGCTGCGATGAACATTGGGGTACATGTGTCTCTTTCAATTCTGGTTTCCTCCGTGTGTATGCCCAGAAGTGGGATTGCTGGGTCATAAGGTAGTTCTATTTGCAATTTTTTAAGGAATCTCCACACTGTTCTCCATAGTGGCTGTACTAGTTTGCATTCCCACCAACAGTGTAGGAGGGTTCCCTTTTCTCCACACCCTCTCCAGCATTTATTGCTTGCAGATTTTTGGATCGCAGCCATTCTGACTGGTGTGAAGTGGTACCTCATTGTGGTTTTGATTTGCATTTCTCTAATAATGAGTGATGTTGAGCATCTTTTCATGTGTTTGTTAGCCATCCGTATGTCTTCTTTGGAGAAATGTCTACTTAGTTCTTTGGCCCATTTTTTGATTGGGTCGTTTATTTTTCTGGAATTGAGCTGCAGAAGTTGCTTGTATATTTTTGAAATTAGTTGTTTGTCAGTTGTTTCAGTTGCTATTATTTTCTCCCATTCAGAAGGCTGTCTTTTCACCTTGCTTATATTTTCCTTTGTTGTACAGAAGCTTTTAATTTTAATTAGATCCCATTTGTTTATTTTTGCTTTTATTTCCAGAATTCTGGGAGCTGGATCATAGAGGATCCTGCTGTGATTTATGTCTGAGAGTGTTTTGCCTATGTTCTCCTCTAGGAGTTTTATAGTTTCTGATCTTACATTTAGATCTTAATCCATTTTGAGTTTATTTTTGTGTGTGGTGTTAGAAAGTGATCTAGTTTCATTCTTTTACAAGTGGTTGACCAGTTTTCCCAGCACCACTTGTTAAAGAGATTGTCTTTACTCCATTGTATATTCTTGCCTCCTTTGTCAAAGATAAGGTGTCCATATGTGTGTGGATTTATCTCTGGGCTTTCTATTTTGTTCCATTGATCTATATGTCTGTCTTTGTGCCAGTACCATACTGTCTTGATGACTGTGGCTTTGTAGTAGAGCCTGAAGTCAGGCAAGTTGATTCCTCCAGTTCCATTTTTCTTTCTCAAGATTGCTTTGGCTATTCGAGGTTTTTTGTATTTCCATACAAATCTTGAAATTATTTGTTCTAGTTCTGTGAAAAATGTGGCTGGTAGCTTGATAGGGATTGCATTGAATTTGTAAATTGCTTTGGGTAGTATACTCATTTTCACTATATTGATTCTTCCGATCCATGAACATGGTATATTTCTCCATCATGGCTGAAGTCACCATCTGCAGTGAGTTTGGAGCCCAAGAAAATAATGTCTGTCACTGTTTCCATTGTTTCTACATCTATTTGCCATGAAGTGATGGGACCAGATGATATTTGTATTCGGAATGTTGAGTTTTAAGCCAACTTTTTATTTCTGTTTCTCTTTCATCAAGAGGCCTTATTAGTTCCTCTTCACTGTCTGCCATAATATTGGTGTCATCTGCATATCTGAGGTTGTTGTTATTTCTACCAGCAATCTTGATTCCAGCTTATGCTTCATCCAGCTGAGCATTTTGCATGATATACTCTGCATATAAGTTAAATAAGCAGAGTGACTATATACAGCTTTGACATACTCCTTTCTCTGTTTAGATCGAGTCTATTTTTCCATGTCTGGTTCTACCAGTTGCTTATTGACCTGAATAGGATTTCTCAGGGGGAAGGTAAAGTGGTCTGACATTCCTATCTCTTTGAGAATGTTCCGGTTTGTTGTGATCCACACAGTCAAAGACTTTATTTTTTTTTAATTTCTGAAACAGCAATATGTATTATCTTAAATTAAGAAAACATTGGATAGATTTAATAGATGACGCCCCCAAACAGCAAGCAGGACCAATGAACTTATATGAAGATTAATAAGAAACTAACAAGCAATAGCATTAAAAGTAATGAAAAATGGAGCTGAGTCTGAAAAACATATAGGAATATGGTAAAAATTCTAATATATACTAATGAAAAAGATAAAATAGGAATAAAAAAATTTGAAGATATTATTTCTGAGAATTGCTGATTCTACGTTTTCTATTCCAATTTCTCCACTTAAGTGTTATTTCATGGTATTTTCACCATTTCCAGTTTCCAGTTTCTTTTATTTACCCATCAGATTTTTGTATTCCCCAATTTTTCCAGCTCATAATTTTTCTTGTTTCTACATGACCAGATTGTTTATAAACCCTATTTTAACTGTTTCATATTATAGATTTTCTATTTTCATTTTATTTATTTATTTACTTACTTATTTTTTACTTTACAATATTGTATTGGTTCTGCCACACATCAACATGAATCCGCCACAGGCGTACATGTGTTCCCCATCCTGAACCCTCTTCTTTCCACCCTCCCCGTACCATCCCTCCAGGTCATCCCAGTGCACCAGCCCCAAGGATCCTGTATTGAACCTGGACTGGCGATTCATTTCTTATATGATATTATACATGTTTCCACGCCATTCCCCCAAATTATCCCACCCTCTCCCTCTCTCACAGAGTCCAAAAGACTGTTCTATACATCTGTGTCTCTTTTGCTATCTCGCAGACAGGGTTATCATTACCATCTTTCTAAATTCCATATATATGCGTTAGTATACTACACTTACTGTACTGGCTTACTTCACTCTGTATAATCGGCTCCAGTATCATCCACCTCATTAGAACTGATTCAAATGTATTCTTTTTAATGCCTGAGTAATACTCCATTGTATATATGTACCACAGCTTTCTTATCCATTCATCTGCTGATGGACATCTAGGTTGCTTCCATGTCCTGGCTATTATAAACAGTGCTGTGATGAACATTGGGTACATGTGCCTCTTTCAATTCTGGTTTCCTCGGTGTGTATGCCCAGAAGTGGGATTGCTGGGTCATAAGGGAGTTCTATTTCCAGTTTTTAAGGAATCTCCACACTGTTTTCCATAGTAGCTGTACTAGTTTGCATTCCCACAAACAGTGTAGGAGGGTTCCCTTTTCTCCACACCCTCTCCAGCATTTATTGCTTGTAGACATTTGGATCGCAGCCATTCTGACTGACGTGAAATGGTACCTCATTGTGGTTTTGATTTGCATTTGATTTGATTTGCATTTGAGTGATGTTGAGCATCTTTTCATGTGTTTGTTAGCCATCCGTATGTCTTCTTTGGAGAAATGTCTATTTAGTTCTTTGGCCCCTTTTTTGATTGGGTCATTTATTTTTCTGGACTTGAGTTGCAGGAGTTGCTTGTATATTTTTGAGATTAGTTGTTTGTCCGTTGCTTCATTTGCTATTAATTTCCCCCATTCTGAAGGCTGTCTTTTCACCTTGCTTATAGTTTCCTCTGTTGTATAGAAGCTTTAGTGTAGTCAGTGAAGCAGAAGTAATGTTTTTCTTCAATTTGCTTGTTTTTCCTATTATCCAATGGATGTTGGCAATTTAATCTCTGATTCCTCTGCCTTTTCTAAATCCAGGTTGAACATCTGGAAGTTCATGGTTCATATACTGTGGAAACCTGGCTTGAAGAATTTTGAGCATTATTTGTTAGTGTGAGAAGAGTGCAATTTTGAAGTAGTTTGAACACTCTTTGGCATTGCCTTTCTTTGGATTGGAATGAAAACTGACCTTTTCCAGTCCTGTGACCACTGCTAAGTTTTCCAAATTTGCTAGCATATTGAGTGCAGCACTTTCACAGCATCATCTCTTAGGATTTGAAATAGCTTAATTGGAATTCCATCACCTCCGCTAGCTTTGTTTGCAATGATGCTTCCTAAGGTCCACCTGACTTTGCATTCCAGGATGTCTGGGTCTAGGTGAGTAATCACACCTGGGTCATTATGATCTTTTTGGTATAGTTCTTCCAGGTATTCTTGCCAACTCTTCCTAATAACTTCTGCTTTTGTTAGATCCATACCATTTCTTTCCTTTATTGTTCCCATCTTTTCATGAAACATTTCCTTGGTATCTCTAATTTTCTTGAAGACGTCTTTAGCCTTTCCTACTCTATTGTTTTCCTCTGTTTCTTTGCATTGTTCATGTAGGAGGATTTTCATATTTCTCTTTGCTATTCTTTGGAACTCTGCATTCAGATGGGTATATATTTCCTTTTCTCCTTTGGCTTCTCTTCTTTTCTCAGCTCTTTCTAAGTCTTCCTCAGACAACCATTTTTCCCTTTTGCATTTCTTCTTTTTGGGATGGTTTTGATCACTGCCTCCTGTATTATGTTATGAACCTCCATCCATGGTTGTTCAGGCACTCTATGAGATCTAATGCCTTGAATCTATTTTCACTTCCACTGTATAATTACAAGGGAGTTGATTTGTGTCATACCTGAATAGTCTAGTGGTTTTTCCTACTTTCTTCAATTAAGTCTGTTATTTTGCAATAAGGAGTTCATGATCTGAGCCACAGTCAGTTCATGGTCTTGTTTTCTGACTTTATAGAGCTTCTGTATCTTCAGCTGCCAAGAATATAATAAATCTGATTTTGGTATTTACCATCTGGTAAAGTCCATGTGTAGAGTTGTCTCTCGTGTTGTTAAAAGGGGGTGGTTGCTATGACCAGTGCATTCTCTTGGCAAAACTGTTAGTCTTTGTCCTGCTTCATTTTGTACCCAAGGTCAAACTTGCCTGTTACTCCAGGTATCTCTTGAGTTCCTATTTTTCCATTCCAGTCTCCTATGATGAAAAGAACAGATTTTTTTTTTTGAGATCTTAATTAATTAATTCTTTGCAAGGTAAAAAGACTGCATCCAATGAGTCTACTCTTGTATTTGGCCTGAGCACAGTAAGAGTAGTGGAAAATATTTGAATTTTAATTTCTAATTAGGAGTAAAGTGAAAGTGAAGTCAGACACAACTGACCAACTCTTTGCAACCCCATGGACTGTAGCCTACCAGGCTTCTCAGTCCATGGGGTTTTCCAAGCAAGAATACTGGAGTGGGTTGCCATTTCCAGGGAGGTAAAATTATTTAGTCATATCCTTTTCCCCTTTTGGAAGTAGGAAATTTACAATGAAAATTGTTTAATATTAGTATTTCTTGAAAGGGTGTTAAAATCCACATGGAGCATGTTCATGTGGATGACTCATTTTTAAGGCATAGTCTTTTGTGATACTCTATGAAACAATGTCATATAACATGTGATATTAGGGACTCTGTAGTTAGATGCTGACATGCAATATTGTTTTGAGTATTAATATCTCTCTAATATTGGTCAAATTGCTTATCCTTTGTAATATCAGATCTTAATCTGTTATACTTGTTTAATAGGAACTATTTCTAAAGAGTTCTGTATTAAACAAAAGAATGCATCAAAACAATTTAGCAAAATCATATAATAAATCTCAATAAATACTAGCTATTATTTTTATAATTAAGCACTGCATGTTTTTTTAGTATTGATAAAACATACTTGCACTTTAATCTTTTTCTTCTATTAATTATTTAGCTAAGAAATTTGAGTATGTCATTTAAACATGCATTTTAAAAATAGCTGATCATCAATATATGTAGAGCAGTCTTGGTGTTATCTGCAAGCATGTTAGAAATGCAGCCTCAGGCCCCCCAAGATTTATTGAGTTGAAATCTGCATTTTAACAATAGCCTCCAGGTAATAGTAATGTGTAATTACATGTAATTTGCTTTTAAAATTTGAAATGAACCATGTAAGTTCTTTTCTCTCTTATAGCACAGTGAATGTTTACTGTTGATGCTAAATAAATAATTGTTCATATATCTCATATCACCTCATTGAAGCCAAAATGTAAGGGCTTAGTTACATGGGTGTAGAGTTGGGCAATTCTGTTTTAGACTTATTTGATTTTTAGATAAATTTGTTAGTTTCTAGTTTGAAGTCAGATGATGAGAGATTAAGTTGAGAGAGAGGTGGTAAATGGACACTAGGTGATGTTAAAAAATTTAGGAGGGAAGGAAGACAGTTATGGGACTGCCTTGTGTATCAAAATTGACACATTCATTTTCTCTGGTTCAGTTTGCAGTCCCACTATCACTTCCAAGGATAGATGCTTTCCTGCCTCTATTCTAATTGTAGTATAAAACCTGGAAGGGTTTTCTCTTTTATTATTGTTGTTGTTTGACTCTTTTTTTTTTTTTTTGTAGTTTCAAAAATGTTTTATTTTCTAATTGAAGGGTAATTGCTTTACGGAATTTTGTTGTTTTCTGTCAAATCTCAACATGAATCAGCCATAGGTATACATATATCCCTTCCCTCTTGAACCTCCCTCCCACATCCCTCCCATTCCCACCCCTCTAGGTTGATACAAAGCCCCTGTTTGAGTTTTCTAAGACATAGAGCAAATTCCCATTGGCTTTGGCTTTGGCTTTTAATGCAAGTGCCTGACTTAAGCTGTGATTACCTTGATTGCTGAGACATTTGCTATCTCAAATAAACACATGTCCAGCCACATGAATAGATGAATGGCCAGCTTCCCTCCATCCCATCCAGGCTCCGTGGTTTTAGAGATCTTGGTTGATTTCAATAACTGACCATTTGAGACACTTGTTTTTACTCTTCCCATGCTTTAAATTCCTGTTGCTGCTGTTCAGTCACTAAGTCATGTCCTACTCTTTGTGACCCCATAGACTGTAGCATGCCAGGCTCCTCTGTCCTCCACTATTCCCAGAGTTTGCTCAAATTCATGTCCACTGTGCCAGCAATGCTACCTAACCATCTCATCCTCTGCTGCACTCTTCTACTTTACTCTTATGTTTTAAATTCAGCAATAAAGAGTGAGCACATAAAAACCCAGCCCCCACCATGGACTGCAATAAAAACATGACTCCAGGCCCATGTACTCTGTTTCTCTCACTAACCTGTACCTCACTGTGTGTCCCCAAGTGTGCATGTAATTTCCTGCACTTGTAAGTAATAAAACTGGTCTCTTTCAAAATTTCCTGATGGTTAATTTTGAAGTCATCTGACAATCTTAAGAACCACAAGGTCTAGTCCAGGTACAATCTAGCTATTGGTAGAGTGAGACCAGAAAAAAACTGAGGGTAAGTTTCTTGGATTTCTGAAAATGAAGATCTTTTATGTATAGCAATGTGGAACTAGTTGATAAAGATGAATAGGATGAAGAGAATGAATAAGATGAAGAGGATGAATAGGATTAAGAAACAAGAGCAGATTCATTAATAGCTACCACTGAAAGCTTAGAAAGTTCTTCTAATGGAGTTCTTTAATATAAAGAGGGAGCTGATATTTGTGACATGGTAGATTCTTAACTGAAATTAACATTTTATCTTATGCTAGTGGTTTTCCCTTGGAGAAAAATGGCATCCCACTCCAGTACTCTTGCCTGGAGAATCCCAGGGGGAGTCTTGTGGGCTGCCATCCATGGGGTCGCACAGAGTCGGACACGACTGATGCAACTCAGCAGTAGCAGCAGCAGTAGTTTTCCCTACTTTCTTCAATTTAAATCTGAATTTGGCAATAAGGAGTTCATGATCTGAGCCACAGTTAGCTCCTGGTCTTGTTTTTGGTGATGGTATAGAGCTTCTCCATCTTTGGCTGCAAAGAATATAATCAATCTGATTTCGGTGTTGACCATCTGGTGATGTCCATGTATAGAGTCTTCTCTTGTGTTGTTGGAATATGGTGTTGGCTATGACCAGTGCATTCTCTTGGCAAAACTCTATTAGGCTTTGCCTTGCTTCATTCCGCATTCCAAGGCCAAATTTGCCTGTTACTCCAGGTGTTTCTTGACTTCCTACTTTTGCATTCCAGTCCCCTATAATGAAAAGGACTTCTTTTTTGGGTGTTAGTTCTAAAAGGTCTTGTAGGTCTTCATAGAACCGTTCAACTACAGCTTCTTCAGTATTACTGGTTGGGAAATAGACTTGGATTACCATGATATTGAATGGTTTGCCTTGGAAACGAACAGAGATCATTCTGTCATTTTTGACATTGCATCCAAGTACTGATTTTGGACTCTTTTGTTGACCATGATGGCTACTCCATTTCTTCTAAGGGATTCCTGCCCGCAGCAGTAGGTATAATGGTCATCTGAGTTAAATTCACCCATTCCAGTCCATTTTAGTTTGCTGATTCCTAAAATGTTGATGTTCACTCTTGCAATCTCCTGTTTGACCACTTCCAATTCGCCTTGATTCATGGACCTGAGATTCCAGATTCCTATGCAATATTGCTCTTTACAGCATCGGACCTTGCTTCTATCACCTGTCACATCCACAACTGGGTATTGTTTTTGCTTTGGCTCCATCCCTTCATTCTTTCTGGAGTTATTTCTCCATTGATCTCCAGTGGCATATTGGGCACCTACCGACCTATGGAGTTCCTCTTTCAGTATCCTATCATTTTGCATTTTCATATTGTTCATGGGGTTCTCAAGACAAGACTGCTGAAGTGGTTTGCCATTCTGTTCTCCAGTGGATCACATTCTGTCAGACCTCTCCACCATGACCCACCCATTTTGGGTGGCCCCACAGGGCATGGCTTAGTTTCACTGAGTTAACAAGGCTGTGGTCCTAGTGTGATTAGATTGACTAGTTTTCTGTGAGTATGGTTTCAGTGTGTCTGCCCTCTGATGCCCTCTCGCAACACCTACCGTCTTACTTGGGTTTCTCTTACCTTGGATGTGGGGTATCTCTTCACTGTTGCTCCAGCAAAGCACAGCCACTGCTCTTTACCTTGGATGAGGGGTATCTCCTCACTGCCGCCCCTCCTGACCTTGAACGTGGAGTAGCTCCTCTCGGCCCTCCTGCACCCATGCAGCCTCTGGAGTAGGAAATGGCAAAATACTACAGTTTTCTTGCCTTGTTCCTCCATGAATAGAGGAGCCTGGTAAGATACAGTCCATGGGGTTGCAAAGAGTTACGAATGACCTATACACAGGCACAACCGGAACATATCATAAGGAAAGGATAGATTTTTGAAAAAAATTATATTGATAAACTGCATAACCATGTGCAAAAAAATGAAACTCTATGCTTACCTCATACAATACACAGAAGTCAAATAAAAATGGATTAAAGAATTGAATGTGATAAATCCATACACCTATAGACACCTTATCTTTGACAAAGGAGGCAAGAATATACAGTGGATTAAAGACAATCTCTTTAACAAGTGATACTGGGAAAACTGGTCAACCACTTGTAAAAGAATGAAACTAGAATACTTTCTAACACATACACAAAAATAAACTCAAAATGGATTAAAGATCTAAATGTCAAGACCAGAAACTAAAAAACTCCTAGAGGAGAATCTAGGCAAAACACTCTCAGACATAAATCACAGCAGGATCCTCTATGACCCTCCTCCCAAAATATTGGAAATAAAAACAAAAATAAACAAATGGGACCTATTAAACTTAAAATCTTCTGCAGAACAAAGGAAATTATAAGCAAGGTGAAAAGACAGCCTTCAGAATGGGAGAAAATAATAACAAATGAAGAAACTGACAACTAATCTCAAAAATATACAAGCAACTTATGCAACTCAATTCCAGAAAAATAAACGACCCAATCAAAAAATGGGCCAAAGAACTAAACAGACATTTCTCCAAAGAAGACATACAGATGGCTAACAAACACATGAAAAGATGCTCAACATTACTCATTATTAGAGAAATGCAAATCAAAACCACAATGAGATACCACTTCACACAAAGCAGAATGTCTGCGATCCAAAAATCTGCAAGCAATAAATGCTGGAGAGGGTGTGGAGAAAAGGGAACCCTCCTACACTGTTGGTGGGAATGCAAACTAGTACAACCACTATGGAAAACAGTGTGGAGATTCCTTAGAAAACTGGAAATAGAACTGCCATATGACCCAGCAATCCCACTGCTGGTCATACACACTGAGGAAACCAGAATTGAAAGAGACACATATACCCCAGTGTTCATTGCAGCACTGTTTATAATAGCCAGGACATGGAAGCAACCTAGATGTCCATCAGCAGATGAATGGATAAGAAAGTAGTGGTACATATACACAATGGAGTATTACTCAGCTGTTAAAAAGAATACATTTGAATCAGTTCTGATGAGATGGATGAAACTGGAGCCGATTATACAGAGTGAAGTAAGCCAGAAAGAAAAACACCAATACAGTATACTAACACATATATATGGAATTTAGGAAGATGGCAACGATAACCCTGTATGCAAGACAGCAAAAAAGATACAGATGTGTATAGCAGACTTTTACACTCAGAGGGAGAGGGAGAGGGTGGGATGACTTGGAAGAATGGCATTGAAACATGTATGCTATCATGTAAGAATCGAATCACCAGTCTATGTCCGATGCAGGATACAGCATGCTTGGGGCTGGTGCACGGGGATGACCCAGAGGGATGTTGTGGGGAGGGAGGTGGGAGGCGGGTTCATGTTTGGGATCCCATGTACACCTGTGGTGGATTCATGTCAATGTATGGCAAAATCAATACAGTATTATAAAGTAAAAATAAAAAGTTAAAAAATAAATAAAATATACAAAAACTCCTGCAACTCAAGTCCAGAAAAATAAATGACCCAATCAAAAAAGGGGCCAAAGAACTAAATAGACATTTTCTCCAAAGAAGACATACGGATGGCTAACAAACACATGAAAAGATGCTCAACATCACTCATTATCAGAGAAATGCAAATCAAAACCACAATGAGGTACCATTTCACGTCAGTCAGAATGGCTGCGATCCAAATGTCTACAAGCAATAAATGCTGGAGAGGGTGTGGAGAAAAGGGAACCCTCCTACACTGTTTGTGGGAATGCAAACTAGTACAGCTAACTATGGAGAACAGTGTGGCGATTCCTTAGAAAACTGGAAATAGAACTGCCATATGACCCAGCAATCCCACTGCTGGGCATACACACTGAGGAAACCAGAATTGAAAGAGACACATGTACCCCAATGTTCACTGCAGCACTGTTTATAATAGCCAGAACATGGAAGCAACCTAGATGTCCATCAGCAGATGAATGGATAAGAAATCTGTGGTACATATACACAAAGGAGTATTATTCAGCCATTAAAAAGAATACATTTGAATCAGTTCTAATGAGGTGGATGATACTGGAGCCTGTTATACACAATGAAGTAAGCCAGAAAGAAAAACATCAATACAGTATACTAACGCATATATTGGAGAAGGCAATGACACCCCACTCCTGTACTCTTGCCTGGAAAGTCCCATGGACGGAGGAGCCTGGTAGGCTACAGTCCATGGGGTCGCTAAGAGTCGGACACGACTGAGCGACTTCACTTTCATTTTTCACTTTTCACTTTCATGCATTGGAGATGGAAATGGCAACCCACTCCAATATTCTTGCCTGGAGAATCCCAGGGACAGGGGAGCCTGGCGGGCTGCTGTCTATGGGGTCACACAGAGTCGGACACGACTGAAGTGGCTTAGCAGCAGCAGCAGCAGCAACGCATATATATGGAATTTAAAAAGATGGTAACAATAACCCTGTATGTGAGACAGCAAAAGAGACACGGATGTATAGAACAGTCTTTTGGACTCTGTGAGAGAGGGAGGGGGTGGGATGATTTGGGAGAATGGCATTGAAACATGTATAATATCATACAAGAAACGAATTGCCAGTCCAGGTTCGATGCATGATACTGGATGCTTGCGGCTGGTGCACTGGGACGACCCAGAGGGATGGTATGGGGAGGGAGGAGGGAGGGAGGTTCAGGATGGGGAACAAGTGTATACCTGTAGCGGATTCATGTTCATGTATGGCAAAACCAATACAATATTGTAAAGTAATTAATGTCCAATTGAAATAAATAAATTTATATTTAAAAAAAAGAATTGAATGTAAAAGATGAAACCATTAAACTCCTAGGAAAAAATAGATGGTAAGCTCCTTGAAATCGATCTTGGTGATGATTTCTTGTATATGACATAAAAACCAAAGATAACAAAAGGGAAAATAAATAAGTGGGACTCGCCCACCTAAAAACTTCTGCACAGCGTAGGAAAACATCAACAGTGAAAAGTTAATCTACAGGATGGAAATATTTTTAAAACATGTATCTGAAAAGAGGTTAATGTCTAAAATATATAAAAAACTCATACAACTGAATAGAAGAACAAACAACCCTCCCAAAATGATCCTAATAAAAATTGGGAGAGGAACAGAGTAGATATTTTTCTAAAGACCTACAAATGGCCAACAGGTATCAATGCATGAAAATGTATTCAATATTATTAGCTATTAAGGAAATAAAATTCAAAACCACTGTATTAACACTTGTTAAAATGACTATTATCAAAAAAAGCAGAGATAACAAGTGTTGGTGAAGATATAGGGAACAAGTAACCATAGTGCATTGTTGGTAGGAGTGGAAATTGATACAGCCACTATGCAAAACAGTAGGAAAATTTTTCAAAAAATTAAAAATACAACTACCATGTGATCCAGCAACAGTATTTCAAAAAGAAACTAAAACAGTATCTTGAAGATGTATCTGCAATGGTCATTGCAAATCATTCACAATAGCCAGGATATGGAAATAACAAGAGGATCTGTCAGTGAATAACTAGATAAAATATGTGTTTCAAATCAACCTTAAATTTACACAATGTTATATGTCAATTATATCTCAATAAAGTTACAAATATAAAGTATTAAAAGAATCTAATATGAAATGCAAATTGATTATCAAATAGTAGAAATATAGTTTAGAGAAAAAAAACAATGAATGCCAATAAGAAAATCTGAATGTATACCCAGATCTTAAATAATATACCTGGGCTACTTCAGGTAAGTTTTAAATGTTGATTTAAAATATCTTCATCTATAAAATAAAGGAATTCAGTTCAGTTCAGTTGGTTAGTTATGTCCGACTCTTTGTGACTCCATGGACTGCAGCACGCAAGTCTTCCGTGTCCATCACCAACTCCTGGAGTTTACTCAAACTCATGCGCATCAACTTGGTGATGCCATCCAACCATCTCATCCTCTATTGTCCCCTTCTCCTCCTGCCTTCAATCTTTCCAAACATTAGGGTCTTTTCTAATGAGTCAGTACTTGGCATCGTGGCCAAAGTATTGGAGCTTCAGCTTTAGTATCAGTCCTTCCAATGAATATTCAGGACTGATTTCCTTTAGGATTGTCTGGTTTGATTTCCTTGCTGTCCAAGAGATTCTCAAGAGTCTTCTCCAAAACCACAGTTCAAAATTATCAATTCTTCAGTGCTCAGCTTTCTTTAGTCCAATTCTCTCATTTATACATAGCTACTAGAAAAATCATAGCTTTGACTAGATGGACCTTTGTTGGCAAAGTAATGTCTCTGCTTTTTAATATGCTGTTTAGGTTGGACATAGCTTTTCTTCCAAGGTGCAAGCTGCAGTCACCATCTGCATTGATTTTGGAGCCCAAAAAGTAAAGTCTTTCACTGTTTCCATTGTTTCCCCATCTATTTGCCATGAAGTGATGGGACTGGATGCCATGATCTTCGTTTTTTGAATGTTGGATTTTAAGCCAGCTTTTTCACTTTCCTCTTCACTTCATCAAGAGGCTCTTTAGTTCCTTTAGATCATTTCCAGTTAGAATAGAAAATAAATAATAATTTTAAATAATTTAAAACCCCTTTGCTATCTTTTTACTTCCTTAAGAAAATTATTTAAACTCAACTGTTTTTGTTTGAGAAGCAAGTGAAAAGATTTGGTTTGTAAAACAAGAGAAAATTCAAGAGCAGTGGAAAATTATACAAAGCAAGAGACCATTTCTACCAATAGCATATGATTATTAAGTTTGTTATGGTCCTTTAAATGTCTATATGTACAGCATTATAATAAAATTATGAAAATAATTTTAGCCTAAACATAAAAATTTAGCCTAAACAACTGATGTAATAACTGAAGCCCCACCCCCCCAAAAAAAGCCAAAAGTTTATCCCATGTGAAAATCTGAGCTGAAATACACTTCTGTGACTAATGAGCAGTGTAGGCCCAAGGCATGTAAAGTTTGGCAACCGGATATGCCCCATAAGAGTCACACTACACAAACAATAGCTTTCTGGAAATCTAACATCATCATCCATATTTTGCAGGTGCCCAATCTTAAAAAAAAATATTGGCTCACAGAATATAAACATGGCTTTTATGAGATATGATTTCAGTTTGCTAACACATTTTTCTCTCTTGTCCCAGTGTACATTTCTGTGATCAAAATAGTTCTAAAAACATATATCTATCTTTAGAACATCCAGTATAGCAAGAAAGAAAACTGACAGTTTTGTGATGCCTGACAACATGAAAATTTTTAAAGAAGCAGATTTATCTTGCAAAGTGGTAGAGATTATTAAGCACATATTACAGTGTACATGTCTTGCATGAGTAAAATCCAAAACTGAAATGAGTCCATCAGTCTGTGCAGATGGATGCCATTCTACTGGATAGATTGCTTGGAATAAGGAGAACTTTGGGAGTTTATAGAAATAGTTTCCTTTTCAATCTCTTCATAAAAAGGCAGGAGTTCAAAGAGTATCCTCTTTAAAAACTCAAAACTTTTAAGTCATAAATTATTATGAATAAATACTATATCTGCCAAAGAAACAATTTAAGACCCTTTTTTAAAATGAGGTACAAATATGTTTAGAATGATTTTCCATATTTTCATCTGTATTTATGCTAATTCCAAATATCAAATTACCTAATACAATTACTTATACACTGCAGTCTTCCAGTGAGATTTTGGGATTCCAAAATTATTTTTATCTTATTTTTGAAAATTATCTTATTTTTAATAAGATGTAGCATATGTAGTCATTACATTGAATAGGCTGTAAGAATCTCCTTTCAGTATATTAAGAAAGATAGATCATTTATTATGGTGTGCTAAAAAATGTGCCACCCATATTGGAAAACAAAGAAGGCTATGATGCCCCACTGTGGTATGTGAAGAGCAGATAGTCCCAACTCTGGGTTCCACAGGAGTCCATCTGAGCAGAGTAGCCACCTTCTTCAAGACCATGCCCTTCCTAAGCAATCTGAATCTGATGACTGAGCAAACTGGACATGTAAATGATTGGCCATCTTAGCCATTAGGCTGTCACTTAGCACTGATAGATGATATTCGTTAAACACCTCCTTGCAGAATTGATCAATTATTTGTCACAATGACAACATTTTTCAACATCTTTTTCCAGATTGTATCTTCTGCTTCTTTTCACCAGTGTTGCCCCATAAACATCTTCCGCCCCAAACTCTCTCTCAGCTTCTGTGTTTGGTGAATTCAATCTACAACATATGTTCAAAGTCAAGTTTAAAAATAAAAACTAATGGAAGAATTTGTCTGTATTACTACATGGCATATTATATAAAAGGCTAGAGGCAGTTAGAACAATGGTTTATTATTTGCTAATTCAGTATTTGTAGAGATTTTACATAACTACTGCAAATAATGAGAATTGATGATACAAAATTGTAGATTTTGCAGTTCTGCATAGATGCATTTTGTTCTGCATATAAAAACATTCTGCTTGAAGGCAAAGGTGAATATTTAAGGATAGAACATTGCACCATGATTATTTTAACATTATCCTTATTTTCATGAAGCCAAACATTTGATTTTATATTCCTGGTTATTTCCCCAACTATAGTAAGATGCCATTATTGTGTCCAGTTTTGCAAACTTAATTACTATGACCTGAAAATACAGGTAAAAATGTAAGCAATTTCTATCTGATCCCATAAAACTTTTAGACAACAGCTGGAAGAGCAAAGATGCCATCTTAGGGAGTCAAGAGGGAAATGGCATGTGCAAATAAATGTTTTGAAAGCTACATATCAGATGATTATCAATAAACAAATATTTATGCCAACTACTCAGAAGCAGTATTTAAGATCATATAAATGTGCAAATTACACATTGACAATTACACATTGACAGTACAATTATTGATATAAAATTTATTTTATAGAGTCAATGAAAATTATATATCTTGAATACCATGTAAATTCATTTATAGTTTAGTTAATAGTCTAAATGTGGTATTCTTAATAATGGAGCATTCAGAATAAGGTGCTAACATTTAAAAATCATTTTGGCTTACTGTGTTTTCCGTGAAAATGGTTTGAATTCCATCACAGCATTAATTTGATTCTTTACACTATATCATAGCCAACGCAAACACAAGTGCATGAGTTTGTATCATTTGGAGAATCAGTCATTAGAAACCAGTTTCAGTAGAGAAATAAATGGGAAATCATTTTTACATCCTTGGAATGTCTGAAAGATCCACAGTTTTAACAACTCTTACTGCATTTTCATGAAAATATGAAAAAATGTATAAGTGTCTGAAGAGCTTCCAAAGGGCTCCCCTTCACTCCAACTGGATGGTAAGGACGTGACATAAGCTGACCTGGGGTACTAGCAAGAAATAGCCATATTCTGGTAAATTTTATGGATCCTAAATTGGATCACACGATGTTACATTACTGCTCTGTTTTTTTCCTTGGGCCATTAGAAGAAATTAATGCAGAAAACGCTTATGAAATACTTGACATAATCCTTGATACACAGCAGTTGTTCGGTAGCTAATGTTTTCACTTATGGAAAAATCATTTACTATGGCCATGAGGCTACTGATACCATAAGATATTCTAGGCTTTAGTTACTATCAATGCACAGTAAGTTTGCATACATAAAAGTGTGCACAAGTACAAATAGATATCAGCTCCCCATCACATAAGCAAAAGCAACAAAACCTGTCTTTTCTGCTTGATGCACCTTTATTCTTACCTGGGTTAACTTAGGAACCCTGGTGTTTTATTTATGCATATAGTCACAGTTACATTTGTAAGAATTTTAAACTGTTTGCTCTTATCACTGATTAAAATAATATTGTAATCAATATTATAAAATGGCATTCTAAGGAATTTTTTAAATCAAGTTCTGTGTAATAAGTATGCTTAGGTAGAATACATAGTATTTTTCATACTGAACTATCAAAATTGTAAAATACCTATAAAAGGTATTTTATCATTAATTATATTAATCATATATTAATCATATATTAATATAAGTATATTTTTTAAATCTCTACATAAACTAATCAATATTTATCCAGAAATTGATTTATAATAAAAATAAATTTTGGTATAAAAATATGGCAAATCTTATTGCTAAATGAACACATTAGTGGTACTCTATACTTATGATTCCATTTAGTTTTATGTCCCCCAATATAATTAAGTGTTTAACTAGCTGAGATGACTACTATTTTTTTGATGATTAGCTGAAACTGTTGCAATAATGTTATGTGTACCGCAAGTGAAGTATTTATTCATTGAAGGTATTTTACCAAACTTACAAAAATAAATTTTGTGACAGTCTCTGTTGATTTTTAGTCACTAAGTTGTGTCCAACTCTTTTGAGACCCCATTGACTAGTCCACCATGCTCTTCTGTCCATGGGATTCCCCACGCAAGAATACTGGAGTGGGCTTGCCATTTCCTTCTCCAGGGAATTTTTCCCCAACCCAGGGATCAAAACCACATCTTCTACATTGGCAGGTAGATTTCTTACCACCAGGGAAGCTCAAATAATGAGCACTACTAAAAAAAACAAACAAACAAACAAACAAACTAATTTTGATGCCGGTGGCTAAGTAAATATTGTTTGAAAGAAAAGTAATATGAAATTTAGGAGTGAAATAATCAAATTTATGGTTTAGAAACTTTACTCCCCTGATGGGTTAAGAGACGGACTGGAGTGGAGCAATAGAGGAAAGAAGTAAAGTAACATAGGAAGCTATTAAAGTAGTGTAGGCTAAAATAAAATTTTAAAATCACATAAGGCATGGCTTAATAGATATTTAGAAAGTAGTATGACAAAACAATATAAAACACTTGGGGACATAGGAAATAGGCAACAAGGTTAGTAAAGGGAAAGTTTGAGATGCATATGAACATTCCCAGTTTTACAACTTGGAGATATGAATGAATGACATTGATGATAAAACATTTGAATTATAGTGAGTATAAATCTGTTCACAGTCCAATTACAGTCAATAGCAAAGTTTAATATTTCTTTGTTACCTTAGAAATTTAAGCAAAATTTACCCAATGAAAGCAGTATCTGCAAATTGGCTTTCTAGTTAAAAAGAATCACACTTGTTGAATTAAAAAACATATTTCTTAGTAAGTGGTTAGTAATAACCACTAACACTGATTGAAGAGATAATGCATGTATGCATACCGATGTATCAAATTATTTAAAATAGTCTTATTTTAATTGTCATTTATCATTATCGCTTCAAAGGTCATAGACATACTTTGTATGGTAAAATATTTTTGTTTCTAGTAATAATTGCAAGTTTATAAGCTTTTATTTTTGTTTTTATTAATGTTTATTAAAGTTTATTAATGTTTTATTTTTCTTTCTTCTATGAGAAACCAATTTGGAGGTTAAAAAACAAGGGGCATACCACAACATCTTTATCCATTCATCTGTCAATGGTATATAGCTTGCTTCCATGTTCTAGCTATTGTAAATAGTACTGCAATGAACAGTGGGATACATGTGTCTTTTTCAACCTGAAAGAGAAAGATAAAAATCCTATTCTAACACACATATACAGAATCTAGAAAAATGGTTCTGAAGAATTTATTTACAGGGCAGCAATGGAGAAACAGACATAGAGAATAGATTTATGGACATGGGAAGAAGGGAGGAGAGGGTGAGATGTATGGAAAGAGTAACATGGAAACATATTACCATATGTAAAATAGACAGCCAAGGGGAATTTGCTGTATAGCTCAGAAAACTCAAACGGGGCTCTGTATCAACCTAGAAGTATGGGATGGTGAGGGAGATGGGAGGGAGGTTCAAAAGGGAGGGGATGTATGTATACCTACGGCTGATTCATGTTGAGGTTTGACAGAAAACAACAAAATTATGTAAAGCAATTATCCTTCAATAACAAAATACTTTAAAAAAAGGGGGGTATATCATTTCTATAAATAGATTTCTCAGTAGAATTTTGTAGACCAAGGTAATTAGCTTATCACCCCTCTCATCATCTTGAAATTTGGAGGAATTATTCCGAAAATCATTCTCCATACAAAAATATCTTTTAGTTAAAAATTTCACCATTTCACATACAATTTAACATTAGTGATTACTAATGTTAGCCTGTACCATATAACAGAAAATAGATAAAACTTCCTCATATATCTTCAGATCTTTTAAAATAAATGTTCACAATGGAATTATGATTATGCATTTTTTAATTTGAAATAGAAAGCAAGAAAAGTTCATTAAGCTGCTAATGGTACTTTGTTGTTGAGGCGTGTTACTTAAATATCACTTGCTAAGAAAGGTATAAATAGAAGAGGTTTTTATTTTGGTTTCATTTTACTCATACTATCTATTCCCAAATACTAGACTGACCACATAATCTCTTGTCCAATCGGAGACACATTTGAGAAGAAGTGGGTGGGGTAAATGCTGAGATAAACAGGATATTGAGAATCTTGATACAAACTAAGACTGCTCTAGACAAACCAAGATATGTGGTTATGTCCTAATTCCATCATTTTCATCTTTCTAGTACTTTCTCCCAGTCCCTTAGGGTTTGCATTCATATTAATTTCATCAGGTAATCTGATAAATTGAAATAGAGCAATTATGGTGAAATTTAAAATTTGGAATATTTTTTCTAGAACCCCAAACAATGCCAATATCACTAGAATAATTATTGAAATATTTTAAAAATTAGATTTGTGGGGGATTTTTATTACTTTGGCTTTTTTGGTGCATTTATATTCAGTTAATTTTACTATGCAATGAGCCATCTCAAACTCAATACATTAATATGACAGTCATTTACTTAGCTAGCATTCTATCAGATGTCAAATCGAGTTGCTCTAGGAGAGGTAATGGAGAAGGCAATGGCAACCCACTCCAGTACTCTTGCCTAGCAAATTCTATGGACGGAGGACCCTGGTAGGTTGCAGTCCATGGGGTCGCTAGAAGTCGGACACTACTGAGCGACTTCACTTTCACTTTTCACTTCATGCATTGGAGGAGGATATGGTAACCCACTCCAGTGTTCTTGCCTGGAGAATCTCAGGAACAGGGGAGCCTGGTGGGCTGCCATCTGTGGGGTTACACAGAGTCTGACATGACTGAAGCGACTTAGCAGCAACAGCAGCAGCAGGATAGGTAGGTGGTTCTCTGATCTAGGCCTGGCTCAGCTTATCTTGGCTGGGCTCAATTTCATACCTATGTCATCTGCCAAGCCTGCTGAACGCTGGCAGGTCTAACTTGGCTCATTCAATATAGCTGCACATACTTCAAACATTGTCTTCTTCAGCAGACCATTCTAGGTTTGCCCACATGAAAACATAGACTGGCACGCATCAGTGCAAGAGCTGTAAGAAGGAAGTAAATCAAGTGCAAAGTTTCGTGTATCTATCTAGACATATGCTTGCAAGCAGAGTTTTCCATTACAGATTTCAGAATTCATTAGGGGATGATTCCAAATTTAAATATAATATTTTTCTCTTTTCCTCTTATTTTTTACTTGGAAAACTGTTCAGGCTGTATTTCATCTTCCTTCTGTTTCTATTTTAGATATTTCACACTTTCAGATGGGTTTTCCCAGGTGGCACTAGTGGTAAGGAACCTGCCTACCAATGCAGGAGATGCAAGAGACTTGGGACCAATCCCTGGGTCAGGAAGATGTCCTTGAGAAGGGGCAACCCCTCCAGTTTTCTTTCCTGGAGAATCCCATGGACAGAGGAACCTGGCAGGCTACAGTGCATAGAGTTACAAAGAATCAGACAGGATGGAAGCAACTTAGCATGCATACATGCACTGTAAGATATGTATAATTTTATTTTCTCTTACTGTTCTTTGGGCCTGTGGCAAGGATGTAAATGAAGCAAATAGTGAAGTCCAGAGTCTATAAGAAATGGAAATCTTGACAAATAGCTTTGCTTACGTGAGGTCAGATTAACATGTTTGTAGCTAATTGTTCTAGTGAAGTGTTTGATGCAGTTGGACCAATATTGAGATTTTAAATTCTCACTGTTGAAGCATTTATTAAGGTCCATAATTTATATATTCATCAATATCATCATCATCACCATTGTTATTTGATCCTGTTATTATATTTAATATTAGTTAATAGTTTTTTAAAAAATAATGTCATTTTCAGCCAAAATGTTTCAGAACGTTGGATGTCTTTCAAATAGCTTGAGGGGAATATACTAAAATATATAGTAACTTGCTACAGGGAATTCCAATCCTCCTTTGTGCCCAAAGTTTCTGTAAAAATATGTCCAGAAAATTTAATTACTTTTTCACATCAGGAGTATATGATTTACATGTGTGTGTATATGTTCGCTATCATTATGTTACCTTTCAATTCCAGAACTACTTTCTCTAATCTTCTCTAAGTGATTCTAGCACCCAGTACACAAAACTCTGTTATCATTGTTTCCATTACCATTTTGAGGAATTTTAACATGCTTAGAGTTGACTGTTTCAGAATGTTAGTCTCACATTTTCTCACTGCTCTCAATGCTGGTGCTCAGTTTGTATAAACATGTAAATTTCTCTTCTCTAAAAATTGTACAATTGATGGGATTTCAAATTGTTGACATTCCTTCCTTTGGCACAGCCTCATGCCTTTTCATATTGTTTATAACTTTTTGTCATTAAAGTCTAGCTTTTCTCATATCTTACATATTATTATAATCTAAATGCCATCTTTTAGATTCAATGGAATTAGGTTGGATCGTTTTCCATTTATAATATCCTAATTCTCCTGTCCTATTCTATTGTTTTACTTAGTTTCTTCATATCTACTTTCTTACCAAGTCTATACTAATCTACAGTGATCACTAAACCAAAGATCGGATTTTACTGTTTGTATGCAGTGCACATCTCTGTATATTTTGATACTGTTGATAGGCTTAGCAAGAATTTCTCTACTTCCTTGGTTTCTGTAACACAATTCTTTCCATGATATTCTTCAAAATCTTTTACTATCCCTTCTTAGTGCTTCGTTAACTCCTTCTCCTCTTTCTGTCATACCCCAAACCTACTTTGAACCTCTTTAGTTCTATTCCTCTAGGATTTTTTACTTTATAATAGTTTATCACTTCTGTAGGCCAAATGCTTCCAAATCTAATTTTCTAGCATTAGAATCTATGGAATTTTACTTTACCATTTCTAACTACCTCTTTTCCATCTTCACATGCATGTAACAACAGAATTCTAAGTTGTAAGTTAATTAAAAGCTCTTTGACATAGATTTCAGTAAGTTTTCATCCTCAATATTCATTGGAAGGACTGATGCTAAAGCTGAAACTCCAATACTTTGGCCATCTGATACAAAGAACCAACTCAATGGAAAAGATCCTGATGCTGGGAAAGATTGAAGGCAGGAAGAGAAGAGGATAAAACAGTATGGCATCAATGCTGTGATGGACATAAGCTTCAGTAGGTTCTAGGAGTCAGTGATGGACAGGGAAGCCTGGCGAGCTGCAGTCCATGAGGACGCAAAGAGTTGGACACAACTGAGTGACTGAACTGAACTAAACTGAACAATTATACAGTGGAAGTGACAAACAGATTGAAGGGATTAGATATGATAGACAGAATGGCTGACCAACTATGGACTGAGGTTCGTGACATTGTACAGGAGGCAGTGATCAAGATGATTCCCAAGAAAAAGAAATTCAAAAAGGCAAAATGGGTGTCTGAGGAGGCCTTAAAAATAGCAGAGAAAAGAAGTAAAGCTAAAGGCAAAGGAGAAAATGAAGGATATGCTCATTTGAAAGTACAGTTCCAAATAATAGCAAGGAGAGATAAGAAAGCTTTCCTCAGTGATCAATGCAAAGAAATACAGGAAAACAATAGAATGGGAAAGACTAGAGATCTATCTCTTCAAGAAAATTAGAGGTACCAAAGGAACATTTCCTGCAATGATGGGCGTGATAAAGGACAGAAATGGTATGGACCTAACAGAAGCAGAAGGTATTAGGAGAGGTGGCAAGAATACACTGAAGAACTATACAAAAAAGGTCTTCATGACCCAGATAATCACGATGGTGTGATCACTTACCTAGAACCAGACATCCTAGAATTCAAAGTCAGTGGGCCTTAGGAAGCATCATTATCAACAAAGCTAGTGCAGGTGATGGAATTCCAATTGAGCTATTTCAAATCCTAAAAGATGATGTTGTGAAAGTACTACACTCAATATGCCAGAAAATTTGCAAAACTCAGCAGCGACCACAAGAGTGGAAAAGGTCAGTTTTCAATCCAATCCCAAAGAAAGGCAATGTCAAAGAATGCTCAGACTACCACACAATTGCACTCATCTCACCCGCTAGCAAAGTAATGCTCAAAATTCTCCAAGCCAAGCTTCAGCAATACATGAACCATGAACTTACAGATGTTCAAGCTGGATTTAGAAAAGACAGAGGAACCAGAGATCAAATTGCCAATATCCGTTGGATCATTGAAAAAGCAAAAGACTTCCAGAAAAAAAAATCTACTCCTGCTTTATTGACTACACCAAAGCCTTTGATGGTGTGGTTCACAATAAACTGTGGAAAATTCTGAAAGAGATGGGGATACCAGGCCACCTGACCTGCCTCCTGAGAAATCTGTATGCAGGTCAGGAAGCAACAGTTAGAACTGGACATGGAACAACAGACTGGTTCCAAATAGGAAAAGGAGTATGTCAAGACTGTATATTATCACCTTGCTTATTTAACTTATATGCAGAATACATCATGCAAAATCCTGGGGTGGATGAATCAGAAGCTGGTATCAAGATTGCCGGGAAAAATATCAATAACCTCAGATATGCAGATGACACCACCCTTATGGCAGAAAGCGAAGAAGAACTAAAGAGCCTCTTGATGAAAGTGAAAGAGGAGAGTTAAAAAGTTGGCTTAAAACTCAGTGTTGAGGAAAGTAGGATAATGGCATCCAATTCCATTACTTCATGGCAAATAGACAGGGAAAAAATGGAAACAGTGGCAGACTTTATTTTCTTGGGCTCCAGAATCATGGCAGATGGTGACTGCAGCCATAAAATTAATAGATGCTTGCTCCTTGGAAGAAGACCTATGACCAACCTAGACAGCATATTAAAAAGCAGAGAGATTATTTTGCCAACAAAGGTCCATCTTGTCAAAGCTGTGATTTTTCCTGTAGTCATGTATGGATGTGACATTTGGGCTTTAAAGAAAGCTGAGTGTTGAGGAATTGATACTTTTGAGCTGTGATTTTGGAAAAGACCCTTGAGAGACCCTTGGATTGCAAGGAGATCCAACTGTTCAGTTCTAAAAGAAATCAGTCGTGATTATTCATTGGAAGGACTGATGCTGAAGCTGAAGCTCCAGTACTTTGGCCACAGGATGCCAAGTACTGACTCATAGGAAAAGATTCCGATTCTGGGAAAAATTGAAGGTCAGAGGAAAAGGGGATGACAGAGGATGAGATGGTTGGGAGGGATCACCGCCTCGATGGACATGAGTTTGAGTAAACCCCGGGAGATGTTGAAGGACAGGGATGCCTGTCATGCTGCATTTCATGGGGTCACAAAACTTTGGACTCGCCTGAACGACTGTACTGAACTGAACTGAATATAATTATAAGTATACATCTATACTTTCTTTCTCTTTAGTTCTCTCAAAACCAGAACAGTGGAGGGTCTAAGTTTGGCTAGAAGTATTATTGTGTTTCATATAGAAAAATTTAAAACTGAAAATACAGGTTCAGGGGAAAAGTGTTTTCTCTTCTCTTTTAGAAGCATTCTGACTCTACTGTCCCAAGCTTTAACAGGGAGTTCATGTTATCTCATATTATTTACTGAATATTTATTAGCTTGTTCATTTATATTTGAAAAAAAGTTTTTAAGTACACCTTAAAAGCGCTTCTCATGATATGACAGCTCATCCTACATTATTTCTCATAACTCAATGAATACTTGAAGAATTTGTGGTCTAAAACACCCCTTAGTGGAAACAATTTTTAGAATTCTAGGTATTTTTCAAGTGAATTCTTTATTTAAAATAATAGCAATAAGTGATCCATTGGTCATGATGCGTTCATTTGAGTCAAACAAACGATTCTTAATCTTTAATGGTTTTAATCAAAGTGGAAATTATTGACATACATTCAAATGACAATCATGTAATAAGGTCTATGTAAACAAATTCATTAGATATGAACAATGATTACTGGAACAGAGTAGTCAAGTAATAATATAACTCTCTGCTAACAGTCAAGTAATATAACTCCTCCTGACAAACACTGTAGTTATATTTCTACAAAAAATATGTAAATTCATGGCCTGTGAGTGCGTGCATATTGATTAATACTGAGATAATAAGACTGCATCATGACTGACTGAAAGCTATTTATGATTTTGCTTAGTGATAAGAAAGATAAATTTTGACAACTTTTGTAGCAATTTATTTTCAGGTATCAAAGACAGCAGACACTGTAAAATGCCATGTAAAATCTCTAACTTTCTAAAACACTTGAAATTTCAAAATTTTACATACCAGTTGAATATGTACAACATGACTAGCAGTAATGTTTTATGTTAGAAAGACACTTTATTGAGCTTAAATAAATGAATTTCATAGCGTTACATCTGAGTATCCTTCCACTTGGTCATGTGGAAGAGTTCTCTTCTTTCTTGTTACTTAGAATATGATGAAAACTTAATTGGTATTTTATTCCTTTACATTTTATGATACCAACACTTATTTGATAACTATATATGGATGATCTTTCTTGTAGGAATACAGAAATGACTCTTCTTGTGGATATGGAAAATTAAATATGTTAAGTATGTATCATGTCAGTGTTCATGTTGTATATTAAAACATAAAATTAATATATAAATATTTTTATTTTTAAACTTTAGAGAAAGATTCTTCAATTATATTTAGATGCACTGAAATTCACATAAATTTCCTATATCCAGTAATTGACAATTTCAATCTCTAGTAACTAAATATATTTAGGATTAGATTAGATAGAGAATGAATTAGGAAAATGTTGTGAAGGTTAATGAATCTTCCCACTATTTTATCAATCTTTTTGTATGCAAAAGCGAGACTAATACATTCCCAATTATATCTCATAACATTAGTTCCTCGATAAAAAGGGAATGTCTAGCCATGTGAGTT
Organism: Capra hircus; assembly: GCF_001704415.2. Classification (NCBI taxonomy): domain Eukaryota; kingdom Metazoa; phylum Chordata; class Mammalia; order Artiodactyla; family Bovidae; genus Capra; species Capra hircus. Next base: position 25,430,541 of record NC_030814.1, read on the forward strand.
TGAGATATTTTGGATTAAACACAGATTGTCAACTTGTTTACCAAAGGACTAGGTTTTAATATGCAAACAGGTTTTTAAGAGCCCTGTGAGACAGGAAGGGCTTCCCTGGTGGCTCTGCTGGTAAAGAATCTGTCTGCAAAGCGGGAGACCTGAGTTCATTCCTGGGTTTGGGAAGATCCCCTAGAGAAGAGAACTGCTACCCACACCAGTATTCTTGTGTGGAGAATCCAATGGACAGTGGAGCCTGGTAGGCTATACTCCATGGGGTCACAAGAGACACGACTGAGTGACTTTTACACACACACATGAGCCAGGGAATGGAGGAAGTTGAGAATTAGGGGTAGGGAGACACAATAGGCAATTGAAATCTAGTCGGGGATATTTGTAGCAAATATAAAATAATTGGAAACTTGTAAAATCTTTACATGCTGTTTTAAATTCATTTTTTACCTCTTAACAAGACATTCCTCTAGGGTTTAAGATTTATGCTTGTGTCTTCTATGTGTATATTTCCAGTATCCATAACAATGACAAGCACACAATAACTGCATGGAAAATTGTATTTAATTGTGGAAACTATAATTGGAAAAATTTATTCCAATCAACTTTTTGGAACTATGAAAGTGAAAGTGTTAATCTCTTAGTCCTGTCCAACTCTTTGCAGCCCCATGGACTGTGGCCTACTAAGCTCATCTGTCCATGGAATTCTCCAGGCAAGAATACTGGAGTGGGTTGCCCTTTCCTTCTCCAGAGGATTTTCCCAACCCAGGGTTGGGTACCTGGGTCTCCTGCCTTGCAGGTAGATTCTTTACAGCCTGAGCCACCAAGGAAGCCCTTAGGAAATAGGTAGAATGTTTTAATTTTAAGTAATAAAAATTAACATTAAAACTGGAGTGCATGTGTGTATATGGATCAGATCAGAGAACTCTACTATCTCCTTATTTCTGAGTAGGAATGTAATATGTGCCAAATATTTATTTTTTTGAAATAAAAAGTAGACTAGACAGCTTCTGCAAATAGTCTCAAAATCTAGTTTATATAAAAAACTGAATCTTGTTCAGACTTCATAGTTAAGATGCTAATGCATCTTTCCTTGAGGAGACATTCTGCAGGAAACTTTCTGGTGGCAAAGTTTATACCATCTTGAAATAAGTAAATAGTGCATAAACTCTATATACTAGCAGGCAGCAGTAAACAATCAATCTCTGAACCATTCACTAGACCAGAAAAACTTCCTGAGATACCAAATAGTTTCTTCAAACCTTGCATTCCACACATGTGTCTAACAAAAATTCATTTAAAATTCCTAGTTTAGAGAATATGTAATATCTTACTAGATTTGGGGAGAATCATTTTTGCAATATTTAACTTTGGTTAAAATATAGCAGTCTACAACTGCAAAGCCAGTTAAAAATAAGTTAATCAAAGATGACTTTATTTTTTATAAGAGCAGTGATCTTGCAAAACCTGATCTTGAAATCTTGTTTACTTAGTCCGAATAGTCCAGCTTGCTTTCCTCTTAATAACCCTGACTATTGCTATTCAAAAGAAAAGTGAAAGTGTCAGTCATTCAGCTGTGTCCAACTCTTTGGGACTCCATAAACTGTAGCCCACCAAGCTCCTCTGTCCAGAGAATTTTCCAAGCCAGTGTACTGGAGTGGGTAGCCCTTCCCTTCTCCAGGGGATCCTCCCGACCCAGGGATCAAACCTGGGTCTCCTGAATTGCAGGCCAATTCTTTACCATCTGAACCATGAAGGAAGCTCCATTCAAAAGAAAATAATCTGTAAAACAGCAAAATCTAAGAACTGTAGATTATCTGCATTTACTAATTTTTTTTTTAATTAAAGTTCAAGTAATGTTATTCTACCTATGTTGCTTCCATACCTGGCTAAATGATATGACGTCCTATTAAGATTTCTGAATGATTCTGAATAAAAGAGTATATTATGTCTGGAGAGGTTCAGTTTCCAAATACATGCTGTCCTTTAAACTTACATGTATTGGTATTTTCACATTTGCTTAGCTTCAGTTACAATATTTTTTCTCAGTTAAATGATGAATTTGTATCCCAAAGGCAGGTATGATGTGATATAATCTGACTAGTAAATACATAAATAAAATAAATTGATAAATAACAAAAGTTTTTCACATAGTTTGTAATATGTGGGGTCATAGCAAGCCCATTTTATTTCTGTTTTATATATATATATATATTTATCAAAGTACAAAAACAAATTTCAGACATAAGTTTCAGCTTGATTATATCCATAAAGTAAATACAGTTATGTAGCCAAAAGCCAGATTAAAACAGAATATAACCAGCATACCTTTTCCTAGCCAGTACATGCCTCAGGAAGGGTAGCTACTGTCCTGACTTTTAACATCTAGAAATAATTTTCCCTGTTTTCAAACACTGTATGAAAAAATTATACAGAATGAACACATTTGTGTCTTGGGCTTCTTTGACTGAACATTTGGTAAGTAAGATTTACCCATGTTTTTGATATAGATAAAATTTAACCATTATCTTTGTTCTATAGTAGCACATTTTATGGGCTTCTCTGGTGGCTTAGTCGGTAAAGAATCTGCGTGCAACGTGGGAGGCCTAGGTTCCATTGGGAAGATCCCCTCGAGGAGGGCATGGCAACCCACTCCAGTATTCTTTCCTGGAGAATCCCCATGGACAGAGGATCCTGGAGGTCTGCAATCCATGGGATCTCAACAAGTCAGATATGACTGAGCAACTAAGCACATCACATTGTATAAATAAATATACCACAATTTATTTATCTGTTATTCTTTTGATAGGCATTTGGGTGTTGTTGTTTCAGGGCTTAGAAGAAACAAAAAAAAACCACTGTTATGAACATTATTTCACACTTATCAGATATTGTCGAATAGTTTTCTCACATGTAAAGTTAACGGGATTCCTGGTACTCTCATCAAAATAGATAGTGTATATTCTATTTTAATTTCATTCATAAAATTCTATTGTGTGTTGTATAGCATTGTTTTTTGAGTTGCAATTCTCAAATAAAACAAAATAATTTATTTGCCATTTCAACAAAGTACTTTTGAATATAAAATACTCAAATAAAAGGGACATACTTATAGGAATGTATAGAAAGATAGCATAAAGAAGTCTGAATGATTAGCAAAATATATTTACAAACGGGAAACTAAAGAAAAAAAAATAGGCTTAGGTCCTATAATTAGAGTCTCTCCTTTTCTCCTGTCCTCTACTCTATGTCTATAATTGAAAAGAATATCTTGATTGGTTCAGTTCCCCCTAAAAGAAGACCTTCTCTCTTACAGACAGTACCTCTTAGAGAAAGTTTGTGTTTTAGGGAAATGCAGGCTCATTAGTGCAGTTTTGCCACTCACACTCAGCCACATGGAAATGAGTCTCGGGCCTGGAACACTTTCTTACCAAGAGATAAAGAGCCCCAACAAGCCTGTGCTAGGATTACCATCTCCTGTGGGAATATCTTTCTATATTTCAGGCACAATGAGTGTTCTTTTTCCTTTGCTTAAAGCATATGAGTCACATGGTGTCTGGCTAACCCCACTGTCAAAAATCTGTCTCCGGCAGAGAGCAGAAGGTTTCTTCCACTGTGGTCCTGAGAAGGGTGCCCATTGGTCTGTTGCCCTGCATCAGTCTCCTACTGCCAAGAGACCTGTTGGCCTTGGGGACTGACCCTAACTATCAAAGTTGATCTTGCTTGGTCTCTTCTCCATGTGAGTAAAACCTCATTTCATCCAATGCTGAAAAGAAAGTGAAAGTGAAAGATGCTCAGTCATGTCCGACTCTTTGTGGCCCCATGGACTATATAGTCCATGGAATACTTCAGGCCAGAATACTGGAGTGGGTATCTGCTCCTTTCTCCAGGGGATCTTCCCAACCCAGGGATTGAACCAAGGTCTCCTGAATTGCAGGCAGATTCTTTACTACCTGAGTCACAAGGGAAACCCAGTGGTGGATTGTATTATTTTCCTTGGCAACCCAGATACCAAATGCATTGGGCAGAAGTGTTTGGAGGCCTCCCCTTGGATTGGTATCAAATGCCTGGTACTCTGCTTGACAGTAGATCTAGATGAATTAATGTGGGAGCTGAGGATTTATTTTCATCAAGTGTCAAAAACTAAGCCAGAAGTTCTCCTACTTTAACATACATCAGAACTACCCATAGGGCTTGTTAAAATGAAGGGTTCCTGGACCTCCCTCTCCAAGTTTCTACTTTAGGGGTAAACTGGATGGAGCCTGAGAATTCGTATTTCCAACAAGTTGTCAGGTAATAGTGAGACTGTTGACTTGAGGGTGTCCTGTAGAGATTCACTGTTCTAAGAAAATAGACAAGAGTGATGAGAACACTTTTTCTTATAAAGTTATGTGAAACTAGTTCAAATCTCTGCTGTGTTCCTTGGTTAGCTGTGTGACTTTGAGTTATTTCATATCTAGGTTTCATTTCTATATTTCTCTAATACACTAAAGTTGTTTTCAAAATAAGTAGAGTAATATACTTTTTCCATATAACCACTGTATGTGTGGTCTCTCCCAAATACTTGCTGGTTCCATAGAGGTATGACATGACTGCCCAAATCAAAGCTGAGTCATGGTGCAGCTGTCTCATCCAGCAGGGATTGTGTGTGTGTGTTTTATGTGTATGTTGTCTCATTGTAAGAGGGTACAAAATTAGCATAAAATTTCTGGACTCACTCAGCATATACAGACATGCTGGGAATTCCTTCAGTGGAAAAAAATAAAGCTTGGTGCGTATAAACAGTTATTTTACTAGTTTCCCTGTGAGTTGGTTATTATATCTTTGATCATTTGATGTGGAAATTTTCAACTTCATTCAAGTGCTATGAGTTGTAAATACTTATATAGTTACCTTTTTATGGTTTAATGAAGATGTCATTCTGAATAACCCAGTGTCAATGTCAAAGTAAAACATTCAGGACTTCCTTTTCCTTCTCCTGCTGGTTTTCACACTTTTACTCTCTCTCCCCCCCACCCCACTCCCTTTTCCCTATGATGGTTTTATAAGATCCTTTCCTCATTCACCACACTGACATTTCCTTAAATTTTAGCTATCTTGAAGCATATTTACAAGTTTTGAATTTTAAAGATGTAATTTCTTTTTTTTTTTTTTTTGAGAAGCACCCGTGGTCTTGAATATTGTAAATATATTTAGTAAAAATGTAAGACAGTACTACCCTGGCTCCAGTGATTAAGTCTCCACTTTTCAATGAGGGGGTGGTGAGGGATTTATCCCTGGTTAGTCAGGGAATGAATATCCCATACGCCCAGTGGTGCAAGACAAAAAAGGGACATTTACTTATTAATCAAGATACATTGAGAACTATTTGTTTTTTAGATCAATATGTTATCTGTTTCTCAAAATATGTTAAAAATATGCACTTCTACTTAGCATGATCCATTTCTATTTCTCAGACTATTGCAATATATCTGTGTATTTACATTATTGGTTGAATTTTCATTCCTAATATGATTTATAGGCCAAACACAAACTGAAGAAACTAGCATCAGAATTATCACTGCAGTTGAACAAGTAGACATTACCTAGTGTGTGTGTTGCTCAATTTTGTCATATTCTGTTTAAATTTACTACATATAATCAATATCTTTCCTGTGAAATATGTTATTTTTATAATATATTTGTTAACTGTTTTTATAAAATTAGTCACTTAATTACAGTAAGAATACAAAAAATTCAAGGCATGATTTCATTCCAAGTTATTGTTCAGTCACTAAGTTATTTCTTACTGTTTGCAACCCCATGGACTGCAGCACACCTGGCTTCCCTGTCCTTTACTGTCTCCCAGAGATTGCTCAAACTCATATCCATTGAGTTGATGATGCCATCCAACCATCTAATCCTCTGTCACCATCTTCTCCTCTTGCCTTTAATCTTTCCTAGCATCAAGGTCTTTTACAATGAGTTGGCTCTCATATCAGGTGGCCTAAGTATTGGAGCTTCATCTTCAGCATCAACTCTTTCAAAGATTATTCAGGATTGATTTCCTTTAGGATTGATTGGGTTGATCTCCTTGCAGTCCAAGGGATTCTCAAGAGTCTTCTCCAGCACCACTTTTTGAAAGCATCAATTCTTTGGTGCTCAGTCTTCTTTATGGTCCAACTCTCACATCCCTACATGACTAGTGGAAAAATTATAGCTTTAACTAAAATGCTGTCTAGGTTTGTCATAGCTTTTCTTCCAAGGAGCAAGTGTCTTTTAATTTAGTGCTTGCAGGCACTATCCATAGTGACTTTGAAGCCCAAGAAAATAAAATCTGTTGTTCCTTCCACTTTTTCCCCTTCTGTTCGCCATAAAGTGATGGGACTAGATGCCATGAACTTCATTGTTTTAATGGTGAGTTTTAAGCCAGCTTTTTCTCTCTCCTCTTTCACCCTCATCAAGGGGCTCTTTACTTCCTCTTCTCTTTCTGCCATTAAAATTGTATCATCTGAATATCCGAAATTGTTCATTCCAAGGACATCCATAACAATAAATATTAATTTTCATTTCTTTTACTTTAATTTTCTATTGAACAACACATTTTGTCTTTCATTTTGGTGCCTAATTCACCCTTGTGTATCATTCATCCAGGAATGGCCCTCAACTATATTGTGTTTTCTATATCTAATCATATTGTATTGTAGTTTAGGAGATGAAGAGATAATATTGAAACAGATAATTTTACTAGAGGTTAGTTAAATATACTCTGAAATTACAAACCACAGGTTATGGGTTGCAGTGGAAAAACTAAAGGATAGGTAGGAAAGAAAGAATAAACAGGAGTTGAAATATAAGTTTTTCTTTCACATGGATTTGCATGAATGTAAAATGGAAATCAAACTAAGGTTATTCCATACCGATAAAATAGAAAAACAGTATGGCTTGTTCAGAAATCAAAAATCAACCTGTGCATGGACTGTAATATATACATAAGTATTGATTGGTCATTAGGGAGAAGAGTATAATAAAATAGCTCACAGTATAACAAAACCTTAATATTTTATTCTAGATTTTTATATTAATAACCAGTTCAGTTCAGTCACTCAGTCATGTCCGACCCTTTGCGACCCCATGAATCACAGCACACCAGGCCTCCCTGTCTATCATCAACTCCTGGAGTTCACTGAGACTCACATCCATCGAGTCAGTGATGCCATCCAGCCATCTCATCCTCGGTCGTCCCCTTCTCCTCCTGCCCCCAATCCCTCCCAGCATCAGAGTCTTTTCCAATGAGTCAACTCTTCTCATGAAGTGGCCAAAGTATTGGAGTTTCAGCTTCAGCATCATTCCCTCCAAAGAAATTCCAGGGCTGATCTCCTTTAGAATGGACTGGTTGGATCTCCTTGCAGTCCAAGGGACTCAAGAGTCTTCTCCAACACCACAGTTCAAAAGCATCAATTCTTCAGTGCTCAGCTTTCTTCACAGTCCAACTCTCACATCCATACATGACCACAAGAAAAACCATAGCCTTGACCAGACGGACCTTAGTCAGCAAAGTAACGTCTCTGCTTTTCAATATGCTATCTAGGTTGGTCATAACTTTTCTTCCAAGGAGTAAGTGTCTTTTAATTTCATGGCAGCAATCACCATCTGCAGTGATTTTGGAGCCCAAAAAAGTAAAGTCTGCCACTGTTTCCACTGTTTCCCCATCTATTTCCCATGAAGTGATGGGACCAGATGCCATGATCTCAGTTTTCTGAATGTTGAGCTTTAAGCCAATTGGGGGTAATTATTTAGAGGCATCTATTACTTGGTGGTGGAGTATTCTATTATGCCAAAGTGAAAATATTAAAGAATAATTATACCAGAGTTTCTCTCTTAGTTTCATATCTGTGCATTAATATTTTGCTTTTCCTCTCTGATTTTATGGTAAACTAGAGTTGCTTACTATATCAATGTTGATTACACCATGTCCATATATATTATATTCTCCAGAATTACTTGTTTTTGCAAGAGGTGAGATGACAAGAAAATTCCTTTGTTGTAGATAATTTCTTATTTAGTTTGACTTCCCTGTTATATTTACTGATACAAGAAGTAAAATCTATTCCTATTGAAATACTGTTATTCCAGGAGAGATAACTCTACCAAGTCTTTTTAGAAAAAATAAAATTGTAGACGCAAAAACCTCAAACAGGAATTAAGCACAAGTATCTGCATAAATGAAAGAACAAATTCAATTGCCAAGAGAATTAAATTTTTCTTTTCTATATCTAATTATCTTCATTATGAATAAATCACTTCCTGACTATGTTATACATATGAACATAGTCTTTAGAGGTATATTTAATGAGCTAAAGAATAAAGACCAAATAAACAGATTTTTAGTCATTTGTCTATTTGGTGGCTAGCTTTTACCTTGAGCCTAAAAGAAATGTGGAATGATAAATATGTTGGTGGTAGATAGCATTGAAGAAGACAGATGGGAAAAGTCCTAACTCTTCCAGTACAAAAATACCCAGGATCCAGTATCTTTTAAAGCTAAATATTAACATAGTAGCAATTGGGCTTCTAAATAAATAATAGCACATGTCCACAAAAGCTCCTCTGCATTGAAATATATATATATATCAGATTTATTCACAGTTATTGAAATTATTGGAGGAAATTCAGATGTTTATCAATGGGCCATTCAATACACAAATTGCGATTTATCCATCCAATGGGATACTATTCAGCAATAGAAAGAACACACTGAAAGCAACCATGTGGTTGAATCACAAGAAACATCTGGGATTTGAACAAAACCAGGTAGGAAAAGCTGAAACTATAATTCTACCTAAATAACTTTCTATAACTTTTATAAAAGGCAAAACCATGGAAAAGACATACAATCACTGATTTCCAGGCCCTGGGTTTGGGGAGAAAATGTGAAAATGAAGTCTGTCAGTTGTATCCCACTCTTTGCGACCCCATGGACTGTACCTGCCAGGCTCCTCCATCCATGGGATTTTCCAGGCAAGATTACTGGAGTGGGTTGCCATTTCCTTCTCCAAGAGAAAATTGCCTACAGAAAACATGAAGGAACTTTTTGAGGCTTTGAAAATATTCTGCATCTTGATTGCAGTGATGATTTAATTACTGTGTGAATTTCTTAAAATTCATTGATTTATATACCTGCATTTAAATATTTCTAACTCTCAACAGTAAAAAAAAAAAAAACAGAAAACCACAGAAACAAACAAACAAGTAAAGACATCAATTAAAAAATAAAATTATAGTGGATATTTTTCCAGCATTTAATTGTAGCAAGAAGAAAACTACATAAAACTAACTACAGAAAAGTAAATTATTTTGTTGAGTTGACTTGTTTACTTTCATGAAGTGAGGCCAAATTTTTTTTATTTTATTTTTATTTTTACTTTATTTTACTTTACAATACTGTATTGGTTTTGCCATACATTGACATGGACCCACCACGGGTGTACATGAGTTCCCAAACATGAACCCCCTCCCACATCCCACCCCATATCATCTCTCTGGATCATCCCCGTGCACCAGCCCCAAGTATCCTGTATCCTGCATCGAACATAGACTGGCAATTCGTTTCTTACATGATAGTATACATGTTTCAATGCCATTCTCCCAAATCATCCCACCCTCTCCCTCTCCCTCAGAGTCCAAAAGTCCACTCTACACATCTGTGTCTCTTTTGCTGTCTCACATACAGGGTCATCATTACTTTCATTCTAAATTTCATATATATGTGTTAGCATACTGTATTGGTGTTTTTCTTTCTGGCTTACTTCACTCTGTATAATCAGCTCCAGTTTCATCCATCTCATTAGAACTGATTCAAATGTATTCTTTTCAATGGCTGAGTAATACTCCATTGTGTATATGTACCACAGCTTTTTTATAAGCTTCATTCCATGTAGTTGAATATAAGAAGACTTCCCATGTCTCAGATTTACTAAGGTCTGCTGCTGCTGCTGCTGCTGCTGCTGCTGCTAAGTCACTTCAGTCGTGTCCGACTCTGTGTGACCCCATAGATGCCAGCCCACCAGGCTCCCCCTCCCTGGGATTCTCCAGGCAAGAACATTGGAATGGGCTGCCATTTCCTTCTCCAATGCATGAAAGCGAAAAGTGAAAGTGAAGTTGCTCAGTCGTGTCCAACTCTTAGTGACCCCATGGACTGCAGCCTACCAGGCTCCTCTGTCCATGGGATATTCCAGGCAAGAGTACTGGAGTGGGGTGTAATTGTCTTCTCTGTACTAAGCCCAAGGTCTCTTGTCATTAAATAAATAACCTTCTATGTCCTGTATTGTTCATTTCTTTTTGAATACATTTTTCCTTCTTTAAAGTGAAGACCTTTATGATTTTAGCAAGGTTGTTGAATTATTTCTCAAATGAGAATGACTTCATCTGCCAGTTGCTAGTGTACAATATTATCACCTTGACAAAATGAAGAATGTTATGTGATAGATTCTATAATTTCCAACCCTCTCTGCTCAGCCTAAGTAATCCTTGATTAATTTTAGCTGTCACAAAAATTAAGTCCACAGGAAAATTTAGGAAAGGTTGAAAACTGGCATAAAAATATTCTAATTTTTAGTTTTAATGCAAAATATAAGGTTTAGTTCACTTATTCAGTATATATCTTCAATAGTCCCTGATCTCGATATTACATACTCAATTATGATTAGACTTTCTCATGGGGGTTATATTGTAGGAGGAGGAGACAGAAACAGGGAGACGGAGAGGGTGGGATGATTTGGGAGAATGGCACTGGAACATGTATAATATCATATAAGAAACGAATCACCAGTGTAGGTTAGATGCAGGATACAGGATGTTTGGGGCTGGTGCACTGGGATGACCCAGAGAGGTGGTATGGGGAGGGAGGTGGGAGGAGGATTCAGGATTCGGAACACGTGTACACCCGTGGTGGATTCATGGTGACGTATGGCAAAACCAATACAGTATTGTAAAGTAAAATAAAATAAAATCTGAAAAAAATGAAATTTGAATTTATTTGGAAATAACATGGCTAATTTGATAGAGAGGAACTGGGAGAGAACTTCAGCACTCACCCAGAAGCATTGTCTTCAGGTAAAGAATGGCAAGGAGAGAGTCAATGCAGATTTGGAAAAAGATGTTATGGGGGAAAGAAAAGCAAATGGAAAATAACTAAAAGCAGAGATAAAGCAAACAATAGCAACAAGAGTATTTGCAGAAAGCACAATGAAGTCCTATTTCTTAAAATGTTATTGCAACACAAGAAAAAGATGAGGAGAACCAATATAGGACCTTTCTAAGTGATGGTTAAACTGGAATTGAATAACTAAATAAATGGATGATTGTTGAGAAAAGTTTCTGTTGAAGTTAGAGATAAAAAGAAGTCAGATTTAGAATAATCTGTGTGGTACTACAATAGACTTGGAAACATTGTATGAACTCATGTTTGGCTTAATACAGCTATACTACTGCTAAGTCACTTCAGTCATGTCTGACTCTGTGCGACCCCATAGACAGCAGCCTACCTGGCTCCGCTGTCCCTGGGATTCTCCAGGCAAGAACACTGGAGTGGGTTGCCATTTCCTTCTCCAATGCATGAAAGTGAAACGTGAAAGTCAAGTCGCTCAGTTGTGTCCGACTCTTTGTGACCCCATGGACTGCAGCCTACCAGGCTCCTCCATCCATGGGATTTTCCAGGCAAGAGTACTGGAGTGGGGTGCCATTGCCTTCTCCAAATACAGATATAGATGGTTACATATAGAACTATTTATAGATATGCTTACATACATTCATTAAAAGGTACACATATATTTTCTTGCTGTGAGGGTTAATAGGGCATAAAAGCAAGGGCTTGCAAGTAGCAACAAACATGTCTTATCCCAAGATCTTAGTTTTTAATATTATTCCTTATTAAAAAGTACCAGGACTCCTTGAGATAATGGTTGATTTTAAACCTGAGGCAGAAAATATACAAAATGAGTCTGGAGCATCTTTCTGTGTCAGAAAGTAAGGAAATTCCAACTCCACCCCCCTGCACAAAAAAATACTTTGGAGAGGATATGGCAAAAGGAAATAAGATCCAAAATAAACTATCTTCTAATGATCAAAACAGGAAAAAACATAAACCATGTAAAAAATAATGTAGCAATGGATTATAACCTAAAGTGTAGAATTAATATCATAGATCTATAGTGATATAAATACATTATTGAATAAATAAGTTAATTGGAGAAGTGACAACTTTCGCTCGAAGAAAAATTCCAAATAATTTATGACCATACAGTGCCCTAAAGAAAGGGGAAGCAAAGTTCTCTCCTGGTTGATGTGGACTGTGTTAATGACTGCCTTCTATTTAGTATAGAATGGAAAGAGGAAGAATTACTTTGTAGTAGAAAAACTTGACAAACACTACCTCATCCTGGTGATCAAGGTCAAGATCAGCAATGAAAAATTGGGCTGATATCCTGGTAATATATTTGTACACTGGACATGATATTAGGAAAGTGATGCTTTATCTCCATGGTATCCTTCTTCCAAACCCATAACTTTAGTAATCTGTGAAAAACACCAGAAAAATTCTAGTAGATAGGCACGATAGATGTACAAAATACATGACCAGGACTCCTCAACATTGTCAAAGTCATCAGAAATAAAAGTCTGAGATTCTGTCACAAGTAGGAGGAATCTAAGAAGGTCAGATGACTAAATGTAATGGAGTATCCTAGTGTGATACAGAAACAACAGCAAAGGACATTAGGTTAAATAAAGAGAATCTGAATAAAGTAGAGACTTCAGTTAATAATAATGAACCAATATGTTTTTCATTACTTAGAGCAATATGCCATAGTAATAAAACGTTTTTTTAAAGGAAGAAGTTAGATACAGAATATATGAGAAATATTCTGTACTGTTTTCAATGTAAACCTAAAACTCTTTTTTAAAAGGAGTCTATTAAAAATATCAGCAGGAAATTGAAAACGAAGACTATTATTTTTTCACAGTATCTCTCCATAGCATTAGTGAAAAATAAAGTTCTCCTCCTACCACATTTTTTTATCTTGACACATCAGTCTTACACTTTCTAACTTAGGATCTGCCACCTACCATCTCCTATATTAATTTCCTACTGTTTCCTAACAATCCACTCCAAAATTTAGTGGCTTAAAACAATGATCACTTACTATTCTCAAATCTGTATCCCAGCTGTGTGGTTCTTTTGATCATGATTGGACTCCCTCTTATATCCTCCATGGTTGTTGTTTAGTCGCTAAGTTCTATCTGACTCTGCAACTCCATGGGATTTGTCTGTTCATGGGATTTCCTATGGAAGAATACTGGTATGTGTTGTCATTTTTTTCTTTTTTTACAGGGGATCGTCTTGGTTCAGGAATCAAACCAAAGCCTCCTGCTTGACAGGCATATTCTTTACCACTGAGCCCCCTGTGAAGACACTTATTGCCTTTGAGGACCAGTTAGTTAAATGGCGCTCATCTGGAAGTCAGCTTGTTATTGGCTGCTTTGATTTTCTCCCGTGTAGTCTTATTTTTCAGAAGGCCAACTAGTCTTGTTTGCACGGTTGTATGGTCAGGCCCAAACTGGTAGTCACATTCTACTGGCCAAAGAAATCACAAAGTCAGTAGATATTTGAGGGGTAGCAAAATAATCTCTACTTGTAAATGGGAAAAGTTGTAAAATCACATTGTAAAGGGACGTGAATAGAGAAATAATTTCAGCCATCTGATAAACAATCTACAGCATCCACCCTTGCAGAACTAATTCCATAAGGTTGAATTCTAGAACACCTTGTAACTGATCTTGTATTATATTCTGCTAGACTAAATATCAGGGAACAGGTAAATACCTACATTGTTTTATAGAATATGATTATTTATTTGTGAATTAGTAGTTTAGTAAAATTGAATGCAAGTATCTTCAAATGTTTTAAATGCAAGAGTATGGTGTATTTTTCTAATTTCCTCAAGAAACTAAAAATATCAATCACTTTTCATCAATTAAAAAATCTTAGCTTAAAGAAGCTGCACTATAATTCCTTTATTCCTTCATAGACAAAATTCTTGTATCTTGTCTTAGTTTATTATCTTCAGTGTGGTCATAGCTGTTATTGTAATGAGCCCAAATGAAGAAAACCCACCACATATCTTTAATGATTTGAATTGAAAATTAATATGGATTTTTTAGATGAACTATTTAAGCATCACTCTACAATGACTGAGTATGATTATTCAGTTTCCCAGTTTCATACCAGCGTGTGACAGTTTGTGGTCACATAATACTGAGAGCCAAGTCCCAGAACTGTAAACAGGAAAACTGGAGATTTTACCTTGAATCATTTGACCACCAGCCATAACAACATATACGTTATTTTTATCACTTAACAAATGAATTAAGTGGATATTTAGCAGTAATGGCTGTGGGGGAAATTATAGTAATAATAATGAGAGTATATATTTTAATTTTTCTATAAGTAAGACATCTTTTCATCAGATGATTATACTCCTTTAATGCTTAGACAAGTATTAGTTTCCTAGCTCTGCTCCAAATGATAATTGAACAGATTATTAAAAACTATCAAATTCCAATCGTGTTCATCCTATAATTTTTATATATCCAACAGAGATATCAGTTACTATATGAAAGGCTTATTTATGCCAGCAGTAAAAATGAGTGACTAACCTAGTGTCGTTATCCATCCCTACATTGCTAACTTATTATACAAAACTTTTGCTGACCAAGCTGAGAAATTGTCATTCATATTAAATTAAAATGAAATGTTAGAATCCAGGAAAATTGAAATGGATGATAAATAACATCCTGAGTGTCTCTTTAAGAATTATGAGTAACTATGATAGGGAAAATCTCTGGCGCATGACAGCTACTTGAAAATTCAGAAGTTTGTTTTGTCATGTAAGAATACAAAACTGACATATAAAGAAAGAAAGATGCTTCTTAACATTATTTAAATATATATTCTGTTTTTCATGGTATTGAGAAAATAAAAGAAACCATTTTGATTTAAAAGATAAAGGGATTTTAGGGTCTATAAATTTTTATTAAAATTTTTCAATAGCCATATGTCAAAAGTGTTAATGCATAGAACATACCATTTATAATATTTTTCAGTTTGTATTTATTTTTCTATTGGTTTATTTGGCATGATAAATAATACATTGGAATATACTACATAATTTTGAAATAAATATTTGTCTGGAGACCTCTAACATAGGCCAGTCTAAATTTTTTTTTTCTCTTGATGAATGATATATAGTTTGGTGATACTAAAGTATGATAAAAGAAGTTTTGTCTCATAGAAAAATATATGTTTTGAGAAAAATATGTGTTTAAATCCCAGCATACTGCTTACTTGTTTGAATGACCTTGAACTACTTGTTGTGGATATTGAAAATATTTTCTTAATTTTGGTAGAACTTAGGAAGAAGTTTGTTGTGGAGAACAAAGTGGATGGCATAGGTTACAGTGTCTTGTAAAATCAAAAGTTTTAAGTGAATATTAGCTTTCTGTATTATTTCTATTTATAATTTGTATGTTCCATATTTTCCTCTGTTCATTTTCACCCAACCATAAAACTTCTGAACTGATATCTATTACATGGATTTCATTAATGTGAATAATTTTATTTCAGAGAAAATAAAGTCAATACCTATCCACTCCCCCCTTTGGCTGATAAAAACCCAAATATGCAGTGTCTTTATGTTAATCAAGTGTTAAAGGCCATGTTCAGAACTTTATTGCAGAGAATTATTGAAGTTTTGCTGCCAAGATCCTAACCCCTGCTGAAATCAAAGGCATGAATGACCACAAGCAATTTGGTCTAAATATTTAGAAAAAAATTATATTCTCTTTTCATTTTTGTACAATAAAATTGCATGTAACTTGATTATTACTTTAAAATTTTTTTCTGGTGAATTTGACTCATCAATGAATTATTTTATTTGATGAGTGCTGGATCTGTTTCTCCCCTTCACTTATAAATTAATAATTTAAAACTAAAGTGGTTTTCTTTTTAAAAGATACTATTTAAGAGAAAAAAGTTCTAGTGTTTTTAATCTGGCTAAATTTCTATAGCTTGAGGGAAAATAAGTTTATTTATTTTATTTATTAATTTCCCAAAGAAGGGCAAATTTGAAAAAACAATTTGTTCTATGCTTTACTTTTATCTTATTTAGCTGGGGAATGTCTGCTCAAAAATTCAATGATTTACGTTTTCTTGTTTTTCTTTTTCTGTGTGTGTGTTTTTTGTTTTTTCTTTTTTCTTTTTAAGGAGGAAATTTGTTCTTAGAGACAATGACTTCTATTATTACTACTGATGAACATCACCCGGGGACAGACTCTCTCTCTCTTCTATGATGCACAGCATCTCTGTTCTGTTTAATGGGCATTTTAAAAATGTTTAAGATTAGTCATTTACAATGTTAAATTCACATATTCAACATAGTGATTATTTTTATGGATTATACGCCATTAAAAGTTATTGTAAGATAGTGGCTATAGTTCAGTTCAGTTCAGTCGCTCAGTCATGTCTGACTCTTTGCGACCCCATGAATCGCAGCATGCCAGGCCTCCCTGTCTATCACCAACTCCCGGAGTTCACTCAAACTCATGTCCATCGAGTCAGTGATGCCATCCAGCCATCTCATCCTCGGTCGTCCCCTTCTCCTTCCGGCCCCAATTCCTCCCAGCATCAGAGTCTTTTCCAATGAATCAACTTTCAAACTAGTGTTTTCTTTCTTCCTTTTTCTAATCAATTACAAGAAGTAGAATTGCTAGATCATATGGTCATTCAGTCCCTTGGAAGTTCTGTCCCTTGGATAGCAAGGAGATCAAACCAGTCAAATTTAAGGGAGATCAACCCTGGATATTCACTGGAAGGACTGATGCTGAAGCTGAAGCTCCAGTATTTTAGTCATCTGATGCAAACAGGCAGTTCATTGGAAAATTCTCTGATGCTGGGAAAGATTGAGGCAGAAGGAGAATAGGGCATCAGAGGATGAGATGGCTGGATAACATCACTGATGAAATGAACATGAACTTGGGCAAACTTCAGGAGATGGTGAGGGACAGGAAGACCTGGAGTGCTGCAGTCCATGGGGTTGCAAGGAGTTGGACAAGACTGGGTGACTGAATAATAACAACATCATAGTTCTATTCTTAATTTTTTGAGGGATCCCTATACTGTTTTCCAAAGCGATTGTACCTATTTATACTCCCACCATCAGCGGACAAGGGTCCCCACTTCTCTATATCTTTTCTAACATTTTTCAATTGTAGTCTTGTTGGTCTGACCCCAAGCTACTAGAGCAGAAGCCCTGAGGATTGGGCCTGATCTGGTGTTGTTCCCTCTCAGTGTATATTTTCCCCTCTCCCTGGCACCAGGACCCTTGCCCCAGAATGGCGGAATGCTAAAGCAAGTGGGGCCCATGTGGGCTCTAGGCTTATGTCTACTGAAGATAAAAATCTGAGCTGTCTCAGATATGCTGCCTGGGCATGCATCCACATTTGTTTTCCATGGTTCTTTCAGATTCAGCCTCCAGTGCCAAGTGCATTTTGTCCCTCATAGCCAATCACTGCCCCTAGCCTCAACCCCCACCCTGTTGTTGAGTCCCTCTGTGGGTAGGCTGGGTCCATGAAAACTCTTGCATGTATTGAGGGGTGAGTTGTGGGAAAGCAGTCACTATCAAAGATGGCTTTGGTAAATGACAACAATGGCTGCCGCTGATCAATTTAGGCTCTGAGTTCCATGATCTAATCTCCTTCCAGGTTGTGGCCACTCCAGGTCCAGTACTGCACTGAGACATGGAGTGGGGCTGGAGTGCTTGTTTGGCTTGACTGGGGTGTGTGACAAGGTGGTCTCACGAAATCTGGCAGCCTCTAGAGCAGACCTTTCTCCACATTCCTCAGAGGCAAGCCAGGCTTCCCACCACCCTCCTGTTAGTTCCAGAGTTTCTCCTAACAGCTAAGGACACTCATCTCCCCTCCCTACAGGACCCCAGAACTTTGGTGCTTAATCTGTGGCTCTCACTGCTGACTCCGCAGGTGGGCATACTCTCATGTAGTCTCCTTTTTCCTTTGACTCCCCTTGCAGTAACACAACTTCTGACCTCATTGCTTTTCATTCCTTCCTACTCAATTATGTGTGTTTCTTACAGCCTTGATTGTACAGAAGTTCTTCTGCTAGCTTCCAGATAAGATTTTAGTGAGAATTGTGCCATAGGTAGAGGTATTTTTCATGTGTTCATGGAGTAGGTGAGTTGCATGTTCTCTTACTTTGTCATCTTGATCAATCTCTCCTAATAGACATTCCTAATGTACTCACCAGGTAAGTTTATTTTAATAAATAAAAAATATTAAAAGCATGTGATTATTTATATTGTGTTATAAAAGTATTTGAAAAATATATTTTGAATTTTTTCTATTTGGAATAATTTATAGTACAATGTTTTTTTGTTTGTCTTATGAGTATAGCTTCCATTCTTTTACTTTTATACCTTTTCCCATGAGATTGAAAGTTAATATTGCTTTATCTATATTAAGGGAGTAGTAACAGGTGTAACAATTGAAATCTATGACAAGTAGCACAGCATAAGGATTTATCAAACTGTTTTTAAAATATCTAAGTTTGCTTTAATCATCCCTACTTTTGCAAAATATCCTAGAAGTAAATTTTGTTTTTCCAATAACAGTCCCAGAACAATTGAGCAATAGACTGTGAAGTTGTAACCAAGTTCTTCATTTTCCAATATACCAGTATACACAAGTTAGACAAGGTTCTTAACATTCTTTCTCCAAAAGTTGAACTGTCTGCAAAATGCTGTTATAGGAGGCCCTATTCCATGGAAGGCAGACAAGCATGAAACTAGATTTTTTTTTTCAGTTTTCATTTATTACTTGCTGAAAAAAAAATGCCCAGAGAGGTGAAAAACTTTCCCTGATATTCAAATTTATATTTATCTATCAAGAGTTTATATCATTTTCAAATTTGAGAATTCTAAATTTTAATTGTATACTATTTAATTTGGTGTAAATAATTATATATATTTATATTTATGTACCTATGTTCTAATTAATGTATGGTGTATTAACCTTCTTTAACATAAGTTGCACAAATGATTCTACAACCTGTAATACTTTTATAAGCAATCACATACCAGAACAAAATAAAATAATAAATGGCATCACTCAATGTTTCTTCTGCATAAATACACTAAGGGTATGTAACATACTCAAAAGAGGTTTGAGCTTTGGCTTCAGCTCTTGGAAGGTAACCTCTGAACCTTTGTAATGGTCTGTCTGATTAGTGAGCCCTTGTTTATCTTGTAGGGTTTTGGCCATGTCAGATGTACTATGCTAAGGATATGATTCATGGTTGGGGGCATTTGACCACAATGAACCAGCTCAACATCTGGAGAGAATGGAGTCTAAAGTTAGCCACATATAGGGTTAAACATTTCTACATGACCCAGTTCCAATAAAACTCTGGATACCAAGGTTTAGATGAGCATCTCTAATTGGCTATACCCTCTGCATACTGTTACACATCATTGCTGGTAAATACAGGTGCTGACTGCAACATTCCACTGGGAGAAAACAACTGGAAGCTCCAATTCTTGGTATCTCTAGGACCCAGACCTATGTGCATCTTTCCTCTGTGATGTTAATCTATCGTAATCAATCATAACCATAAATATAATGCCTTGTTGGAGTTTTGTGAGAACTTGTAAATGATAGAATCTGACTATGGTCTGAAGGACTCCCAAATTTGTAGTTGGTGTGAGAAGTGACAGTGTTTTGAGGAACCTCTAGAACAACATAGAGACAATCCAAGTGGGGAAATAAAAAATGTTTAGACATTTAATTAATCTCAATTACATTAGAAATATCCATGTCATTCTTAATTTATTCTTTCAAGACATCACAATTTTTATTTAGATATATTTATTAAGGAAATGTGATAGGTAAGATTTAGCACTTTTAATACACATTAAAATAAGAATTAAAATATTTATAATTTATATGAATATATCAAATGTGTCTGATATTGATTCATAATATTATATCTAAATTCTTCACCTATTAATTAGAAATTCTTAAGACAAATATTTTAATTTTATCTGTCTCATAGAGCATTTTGCTGTGTAAGTTACCAAAGACACAAAGCCTTCAAGATGGTACAACCAAATGGAAATCATCCAAGTTTATCCATGGAAGAGTGATTGTACTATGATGATGTCTATGATTCAGGGTCATAATCACCTTGTCTACCGAAGTATTCCTGGTACCTAATATAATACTTGACCTGGCTTTCTGAGACCTGGGTTTGCTCAATCTGGACTCTATCTATGATTATTCTCAGTGTTATTGTTAATTCATTTTGTCTCATCTCTATCCCTTTCAGTCCACATTGGTAGCGTTTCTTCTGGTAGTAACATCTCAAAAACCTTTTCTATTTTCAATGGATGTCAGGGGAATCCTCATCATTAGACTCAGACACTTCTAGGTAATCTCATCCTCAGTCCTGGCTTCTGCTGAGATGGCTGATTGGATCCGTAAATCACATGCACCTACTCAATAGACATGAGTTTGAGTAAACTCCAGGAGTTGGTGATGGACAGGGAGGACTAGGGTGCTGCAATTCATAGGGTCGCAAAGAGTCAGACACGGCTGAGCAACTGAATTGAACTGAACTGAATTGAATCTTTTTAGCTTCCCTGGTGGCTCGGGTGGTAAAGCATCTGCCTGCAATGCAGGAGACCCAGGTTTGATCCCCTGGTTGGGAAGATCTCCTGGAGAAAGAAATGGCAACCCACTCCAATATTCTTGCCTGGGGAATCCCACAGACAGAGGAGCCTGGTAGGCTACAGTCTATGGGGTCACAAAGAGTTGGACATGACTGAGCGACTTCACTTTCATTTTCAATCTCTTTAGCAAACAATTGTTCAGACACACCCTTGCCCTGTCTCAGAGCATGTTGTCTGGATATGTTGAAATTTTCAATTCATCAAGTGCTGATTTCTTTTGGCATAACTGTTCTTTCTTCAATTTATCTCTTTCTTTTCATATGTCACATATTTCCCAAAAGGAGCAAGGAGAAACCAGGTTTCATCTTCCACATTTTGCTTTGAAATCTCAAGTAAATATCCAACTTCAAAGCTCACAAATTCTACCTTCATGTACAATCATAAAACATAACTCAGTCAAACTTTCTCACTTCATCACAAGCAACACTTTTCCTCCAGTGTCCAATAACATGTTCTTCATTTCTATCTGAGACCTCACAAGCACTTTTAATGCTCATTTTCCTAGCAACATTCCACTCATAATGATATATGTATTTTCTAAGATGATAGAAATTTTCTCTATAGATTTTTTCACTTCTTTCTAAGTTCTCACTGGAATCAGCTTTAACAAACATATTTCTCCCAGGAGTCTCTTCAAGGAAAATTAGTGTTTTTCTATCATGCACCTCAAAATTCTTACTATATATATTTATATATAGATATATATGAACTGAAGTGATAGTTACTCAGTTGTGTCTGACTCTTTGCAGTCCCATGGACTTTAGCCCACCAAGCTTCTCTGTCTTACAGATTTCTCCATGCAAGAGTACTGGAGTAGGTTGCCATTCTCTTCTCCAGGGGATCTTCTGACCCAGGGTTAGAAACTGGGTCTCCTGAATTGCAGGCAGATTGTTTACCATTTGGGCCACAGGGGAAGCCATATATATATATACATATATATATATATATATATATATATATATTCACGAACCAGTTTCAAAGCCACTTCACATCTTTAGATATTTGTTACAACAGAACCTCAAATCTCAGTAAAAAAATCTGTATTAGGTGGATATCTGATCTGTAATACCAACTGTGTGTGTGCCTCTGTGTGTGTGTGTGTGTGTGTGTGTGTGTGTGTATGTATGTATGTAATGGTCAATTCTATGTCAATTTGGAAAGGTGTTATTGAACGATATTAACATTTCAACCGGTGAACTTTGAGTATGCATATTTGAGTAAGTATAATGGGAATATACTTAATTGCCAGAATGGGAATAATCCTCACCTAATCAGCTGAAGGCCTGAAAAAAGTGAAAATGTTAGTCGTTCAGTCGTGTCTGACCTTTTGTGACCCCTAGGTCACTCTGACTCCTCTGTCCAGGCTCCTCTGTCCAAGGAATTCTCCAGGCAAGAATACTGGAGTGGGTTGCCATCCCCTTCTCCAGGGGATTTTCCCTACCCAGGGATCAAACCTGGGTCTCCTGCATTTGCAGGCAGATTCTTTACTGTCTGAGCCACCATGGAATTGGAAAACCTAAACAGAAAAAAAAAAGACTGGTCTCCTTGTGCAAGCAAGATTCCCCAGCAGACTGCCTGCCAATATCCTCTACTATCATGTAACCTGGGTCTCCTCCTACTGGCCTTTGGACTTGAAGTACACCATTGGCTTTCCTGGGTCTCCAAGCTGTAAGCCCACACTGCAGATTTGGACTTGCCAGTTTCTATGACCACATGAACCAATTCCTTAATTCCTTATAATAAATCCTTTTCTATATACATTCATATCGTTGTAGTTCTACATTTCTGGAGACGCCTGACTAAGGCAATATATATTAGTGTTTATAACACTAAAACATAACTCATATATCATTAGATATCGTGCATATTTCTATTTAACTATTTGTCTATAGATAGCATATCTATCGTGTGTGTGTGTGTGTGTGTGTGTGTTGAGAGAAAGATTTTAAGGCATTGATGCAATTTGCTCATGTGGTATACGTGATATAGCAAAATAATTTAAAAGTCTGATGCTTGTTGGGCAAGTTGTCACGCTGAAAACTCAAGCAGGAGTTAATGCTAAAGTCTTGAAGCAGAGTTCCTCTTTCAGAAAATATCCAGCTTTGTTCTTAGGGATTTCAGTTGATTTAATGAGGCTCACCGACAACATTTTTGATGGTAATCTTTATCTAGCTTTGGTATCTGGTTTTGCAGAATGAGTTAGGAAATGTTCCCACTTCTCTGTTTTGGAAGAGTTTGGGGATTTCGCCATGCTGTGCAGCTTGTGGAACTTTAGTTCCCTGACCAAGGATAGAATCCAGGTCCTTAGCAGTGAAAACAAAGAGTCCTAAACACTAGACAGTCTAGAAATTCCTGAATTTGGGGAATTCAGTTAATTCTTCCTTAAATATTTTGTAGAATTCACCAGGGAAACAATCTTCTCCTGAACTTTTGTTAAAGTGTGTTTGTTTGTTTTGTTTTTAAAATTATTGATGCAGTCTTAATTGTTATAAGTCTGTTCAGATTTTAAAAATTTCATCTTGAATCATTTTTGGTAGTTTATGTGTTGCTAAGAAATTATTTCATCAACGTTATCAAATTTATGGCATATAATTATTCATAGTATGTCCTTAAAATCTGTTTTTAATTTCTATAAGTATAATAGCAGTTTTGCTGCCTTTATGATTTTAGTTATTTATGCCTTCACTCTTTGTTTCTTTTTCTTTCTAGCTAAAGACTTGTCCTTTTATTAATCTTTTCAAGAAGACAACTTTTGGTTTTATTGATTCTACTAATTTTCTGGGTTTTTATTGTTGTCATTAAATCTCCATTCTCACATTTATCATTTATTTCCTTCGGTTAGCTTTGGGTCTAATTTAGATTTGTTTTCCACTAGTTCCTTAAAGTGTAGACTTATGTTATTGATTTGAGATGTTTCTCTTTTGAAATATAGTATTTCCTACTATACCTTTCCTTCTGGGCACTGCTTTCAATGTCCATGTATGCTTTTGGATTTTTGTTTTGTATTTTAATTTTTTCTAAGTGTTTTGTGTTTTCCAATAGATTTTTTTCACCCACTGAGTATTTTTAAGAGTGTGTTATTTCACTCATATTTCTGAAATTTCCAGTTCTCCTGATATTAATTTCTAATTTCAGTTTAATGTGGTTGGAGAAAATACTTTATATAATATGTTTTTAAATTTAATGAGAACTGTTTTGTGACCTAATACATGGTCTGTCATGGGGTGTCCATCTAATATATGGACTGTTGTATTTGTACTTGGGAATAATATGTATTCCTCTGTCATTGCATAGAGTGTTGTCTATATGACTATTAGGTCTACTTGGTATATAGTGTTCATCTCTCCTGCTTTTTAAAAAATATTCTACCTTTTATTGAATATATATATATATATATATATACACATACATATATACACACAGATGAATTGCTCACTTAATGTCCTTCTCTTTCTCTTATAAAGGATTTAATTTTGCCTGACATAATTATAGCCAGCTTTAACACTTTCAATAACTATCTTTCATTGAATATATTTTCCCATTCTTTAAATTTCCATTAATTTGTGTCCTTAAAACTAATGTGAGTTTCTTGTAGACAGTATATACTTTGATCATCTTTTAAATCCATTCTGATAACCTGAGTCTTTAGAATAAGAGTTTGAGTCATTTACTTTAAAACTGACTCATAAGAAAGAATTGACTTTGTTCATTTTGCTACTTGTGTTCAGTTTGTCTTATTTCCATCTCTTAATTCCCATTTTATAGCATTCTTTTCTGCTCAGTTTTATTTGCTTTATATTAATGTTCTGTTTGCATTCCCTTCTAAAGCTTTTAAACTCATGTCAGAGATAAAAAATGGAGTTGCAAACTAAAAACACATAATATGACTTTTATGATTATCTATGTAGTTACACTTACAAACTCCTTAATTCCTTTGTACCGTTTTGCATTCTGTCTAGTGTCCTTTCTTTTCAACCTGAAGGATGTCCTCTAGCATATCTTATAGGACCACTGGTAGAAAACTCTACTTTTATTTATCTGGGAATGTATTAATTTCTCATCAGACTCTGTTCACTTTTCTTCACTTTTTTTTTTTTCCTTCTGAAACTCAAATTAGTTACTTTCAATTGTGCTATCTTTGAGTTCAATTTTTTCTTTGACTTCTCAATTCTACTGTTGAGTCCCTCTATGAATTTTTCCTTTCAATTATTGTACACTTCTTACTAGCACTGAGTCTAGAAATCAGGCAGAGGTATAAGTTTTGAGTGTTTTCAGGTCTCTTCTGAGCTAATGTATCCTGTCCTGGGCACTCATGTGGTTTTGTGGATTTCCTGGTATACATGACCAACTTAGATAGCATATTCAAAAGCAGAGACAACTTTGCCAACAAAGGTCCATCTAGTCAAGGCTATGGTTTTTCCAGTGGTCATGTACGGATGTGAGCGCTGGACTGTGAAGAAAGCTGAGCACTGAAGAATTGATGCTTTTGAACTGTGGTGTTGGAGAAGACTCTTGAGAGTCCCTTGGACTGCAAGGAGATCCAACTAGTCCATTTTAAAGGAAATCAGTCGTGGGTGTTCTTTGGTAGGACTGATGCTAAAGCTGAAACTCCAGTACTTTGGCCACCTCATGCGAAGAGAAGACCCTAATGCTGGGAGGGATTGGGGGCAGGAGGAGAAGGGGACGACAGAGGATGAGATGGCTGGATGGCATCACTGACTGGATGGACATGAATCTGAGTGAACTCCGGGAGTTGGTGATAGACAGGGAAGCCTGGAGGGCTGCAATTCAGGGGTCGCAAAGAGTCAGACACGACTGAGCGACTGAACTGAACTGAACTGATGGGTACTTTTGAACATCCTAATTTCGCAAATAAATGATCTTCCCAGGTTTACCTAGCATAATAAGGGAGTGTATTTTAGGTCCCAACTGTAATCTTTTGTCCCTGTTACCTAGTGTTTTTTCATTAACCTTACAGTGTTTCAGTGTTTTCTAACAATGCCTATCACTTTTCTGTCCCTGACAAATTTTGAGTTAGGTAAAACAAAAATGAGCACCTGGCATCTGTTCTTCAGCTAGTCTTCAGACAACTTAGAACAAAGTAACATAATTTGTGAATGAGATCTGCTCTGCTTCCTTTGGAAGTACCAGCTACTATCTTCAAGACCACCACTGAGTCTAGGGAGTGGTGGGACAAAGACAAATAAAAGTGTCTAAAGTTTGTTTCTTTCTAAAATATTTTTATTTTCCCTTTTTGTTTGTTTGTTTGCTTAGAATTTGTTTGTTTGCTATATCCTTGACTATTTTTTAGAGTATGAAAGAACTGGTCCTGACAGTTTATGCTTGTTTTCAATGTTTCTTTGGGGAAGTGGATATTTGGGATTGCTTATTCTGTCATTTTGATGATGCCATTCCTGATTTCTTATTGAATTTTAATCATAATACCACAAGACAAATAACATGATCCTTATTTTGAAAATTAGAAAGTTTTATTGCCTTGAGTTAAATAAATTAGTCAAGGCAATAATTGTAGTAATTTCTAGGGACAAGGAAAGAAACAATCATATATTTCAAAAATATTATTTCACTTGAAGTCAAATAGTTATAATAATGGTCTTAAAATTAGGAAAGTTCTTATGATTTGGTCTTATATATTTGAAAAACAAAAAGACTTAGTTACAGTTACCAAATAGGTCTCATCTATACCATATTACCCTGAATGACCCCAATCTTGTCTGATCTCGGAAGGTAACCATGGTTGGGCCTAGTTAGTACTAGGATGGGAGAACAAATAGGTCTCATCCATCCTAAAATCCTATGAAGATTTCATTAAATAAGCATTTTTTTCCAAGAAAATTTTATTATAACCATGTTGATTTTCTTTGTTTTTATTTTCCTGTTGATTCAGCTTTCTAATCATTTTTCTTCATTATCCTTGTTTTCTTGCTATTGACATAAAAGAGTTTCTTATTTTCTTTGTGAACACAGGAAGAGAGTAAAATCACTTTCATGCTTGTAGGTATTGCAAATCTCACTTTTACAAAAACCCCTGCAACACAGCCACAATAAAGAAAAAAAATAAACATCTGTTCCTAGCTTACTTCTATACAAAAGTTTTGTTATTATAAATATAGTAATATGAAACAGTGATTTTATATGACATTTAAATTAGAATTAATTGTAATATACAATTAATAGAAATAATTGTAATATATATAATGTCCTTAGAGGCAAGCTTAGAAAAACATTTAGCAAATAAAACTGTATCACACTATGAAAAATAAACAATAAAAGTCATTATACAAGACCACTTTTGTTACAGCTTAAAAGTTGCTGACATAATTTATATAATTATATAATCTTTATGCTTGCTTTTTATAATTTCCATTCCAAATATAACTATTCTGTAATTTATTTTTCAAAGTGTTAAAAGAAAGAGAACATATATCTCACAGTCAGCACTGTGAAATATTGTTGGGGTGTTTTTCAACTTAAGTGAAAACTGATAAATTAGGCTGATCCCAGGACTTATAGTCCAGAGGCAATCTTAATTATTTCAAGTGTTATATACCATTATTTTTAATAAAACAGCAATAGTAATGTGTCTTTACCTTGCATACTCTTAAAAGCAATAATCAAATTATTGAAAGAAATTCATAATGATGATTACTATTCCATGAAATTGTATAGTAAAATTTTGTATCTTTTGAATTTTTGTGTCAACCTAAAAATTATCTACAAAAGTCATCTCTGTCCCTGTTAATATGTGACTTAACTCTATTTATCACTATTCTCAGAACTTATACAGTGTTAATAATTTGAAATAAACATTTTTGACCCTTGATGATTACTATAAAATGACTCTTTCCAAATTGAGATATTTTAAATACTTTGTGCCATTAAATTTTTTGTTAATAATTATTTATTCCCCAAGAGCTACTTTTTATAGTGTTTTACTGATACACATAAAAGGTGGTGGATTTAATGTAGTCTAACACTTCTTCAATTTTCAATTAGTTACACTAATAGCTATGACACTTATTTTTGTTGCTTGTGCTTTCACCTGTTTGTTTTCCTTTCATTCAACTAGCTCTATCTTCAATCTAGCAGAAAAAAGTCAACCTATTTTATCTAATCCTTTTATTTAACTTCCCTTGATTAAGAGATAGGCTGTAAATTCACTGTAACTAATATCTCTATTTATTGCAAGACATTCTGCAATTAGGTCTAATAGATAAAGATAAAACTCACTTCCAAATGATATGTTATCCATTTCAGACAGCTTTCTATTAACCAGTATCTAGACTTTTTGTCTCTCAAACTTCTGTTTTATCTCCAAAGTTTACATCTTTTCATCATTAAAGGGAATGCAACATTTTGTATATGGATTGTTCTAAAAGGTTTATTACTGGTATTAGGGACTTCACTAACCATGTATCACCCCAACCTTCCTTTACCCTACCTGATTTACATAAGATTAAAGTGAAAGTGTTAGTCCCTCAGTCCTTTCTGACTTTCTGTGACCCTGTGGACTATAGCTGGACAGGTTCCTCTGTCCATGGGATTTCCTAGGCAAGAATACCGGATCATTCAGCATATATACTTTTTTTTTCAGTATTATCTCTTTGTTGGTCACTTTCTGTGTTTCAGAAGTCCTTATAAACTTACCTGAAGGGAAGGTGGGCACATTTATCATAACTCAATTGTTAGTTGTTTCTCTGTATATAAGGAAAATTGAGCTTCCTTATTTAAATGGTACACTGCGATGGGGCCATGATGTTTTAGGAACTCATGAAGCCCAATCTTACACCAAGCCCAGTGGAAACCTTATTTGGGAAGACTATTTGTGTAGCATGATCTAATCCTGACTCTTTGACTCCCTGGGCCCTGCAAGTGGGCCTAAGAGAGCTACTCTGCAGATTCAGACAGTGATTCCCAACCAGATCACCAACTGGTATAAGACCAGAGATGCTTTTACAATGGCTCAACTGCACTGCTCCTGTGTACAGATCGGGAATTTCCTTCAAAAAATACTTCTATAACTAAAGGATGGATACAGATTATAGCAGCCTACTTGCAACTTCCTCAGTCCATTTACTCTTTCAAAGAGTATAACATTTACAGTAATTAGGTACCAACTATCTGAACAGTCTTTTCTGAAAGTAACTTTTAAAGTTTTCCTCACCTTTGGTAGGTTGTGATTTTTTTCCCCACTGCCTCTTCTATCATTTCCTGCCTTAGAAAGAATATCTAGTTTTTCATTTCCTGTAGTGTTTGTCAACACCAAATTTGGGAAAGCAATGCAAAATGTCAGAGGTGTTATAGTCATTACAATAGGTATTATGCTATGAAGGATGGACACTGTCAAAATTAGCAGGAGAAAAGTGTGTTAGTCATTGAGACTCATTCTTTCATCTTGCTTTTCTTCCTCCCAAAGACTACAGGGTCTATAACACAGGAAAAGCCATATTTCCACCTCACTCTCACATCCCTATAAGCAGATCTATTTAGTTGAGAATATGAATTAAAGAACTGCCTGAAAGCTAGAACCAGTGGCTAGAAGGAAAATGAGTCAGAATCATGAGTGGAATGTAAAACAGAAACCATGGTGATGAATCTTGAGGGAGGAGTTAGAAATGGAACAAGTTTAGAAGGTTTGCATTTTTATGACCTCATTGCTTTTGTAAAGCAGATGCATTTGTGATTCCTCAGTAAACAATCTAATTAAAACTCATATGATAATTTGTCATATCTTTGGAAATCTAGAACCTCAGCTGTGATCTCATGAAAACCTCATTCATGATTCCTCTTTTAAGTCATCCCATTAAAGAATATTTTTAAACTTGCAACTTTGTTTACTGAAACCATGGAAATCACTCTAGCTAAGATTTTACTATACAAACTTATAATTATGAATATTTTATCTTATTTACTAGTGGGAACATTAAGAGTACCTGCTGCCTGGAAGAAAACATCTGCCACTTGTTGGAACTTGTAAGTTTCAAATGCACCTTCAGTAATGGGTCAACGACATAAGTCTAGGAACTAACACTGGAAACTTCTGTGTCTGTGCAGAGCAGCCTTTGCCTTCAAATTATGAAGGATGATGCCTTATATCCAGGACCGCAGCTGCTTGCCCTGCCCCATATGAAGGCCCATCATCACCACAAGACAAAGTTCTAATTTATTGTCACGTCTGGGGGCCTGGCGTGTCAAAGCACTATATCACTGTCCGTTCTCTCTCTCTCTCTCTCTAACACTATGGGGAAGGCTTCTGCATCGCCTCAATATGGACCAGGTGCAGCGTGGGAATTCCAACGAAGGCAATCAGGACGCTATTGGAGCCCGCAAGTTAGGCTTAAGCATCTTCAGGTGTGTTTTAGGGTAGCAGGGAAGTGGGGGCGGAGAGTAAAAGTATGCCCTGACACAAGGGAGTTAAGAGGGCAAGCTAAGGGTCAGTGACGGCTCCTAAAACAGCGAAACCCCAACCGAGCCGCTTCCGCGGCAGCCCACGCTTTCCCCCAGGGCTGCCCACGCTTTCCCTGAGGAAACTCGATCTCGCGGGATCTCAGGAGTTCAACGCGGCTGGCAGGGGAATCCTGGGTAAGAAAGACCAGGTGCCAAGGACGCCGGATTCCCTCATTCGAGAGTCGTCCATGAGGCGTCTGGCTCATGTCACCTGTCATGCAAACCCCAGTGCCTGTAGAGTCCTCACTACCCCTCCCCGACTCAGAGCCACAGAACAGCTTACCAGAGGGCCTGGCCAGGTAAGAGTAGGAAAAGGTCTTGGGCCAAAGGCGGAAAGGGGTGAACAAGAAATAAAAACTACTCCCAGAGCTATTCCTCCCTCGGAACCTCCCCCACTCTCCCCGCCTCAGAACGTCAGTATATATTTGTAAATTGAATGGATAAATGGATAATGTTACATTGTTTACCCTTCCACCAAGAATGACTTGGATTTATTCGGACAATACATTTTAGCCTTCTCAAAGAAGTTGACAGTCCTGGTGGGTGCGCGTGCTTAATCGTGCAGTAATGTCCAACTCAAATGTCACTAACGTTGGTGGACTAGTGAAAGAACTAATAATGCTCTAATATCTTTAAAAGGAGAAATTTGAATATTTATATTGATGACTTTCTTAAACTTTAGTTTTGTTCTTGAAAAAATTGCTGTTATTCCACTGTTAGCTTTCTAATGGAAAAGGTTATCAGTACATCAGACTGCACTAGATGAAATGGAGTGATAAAACGCTAATTTCCTTCTACTGAATATTTATCCCCTTTCAAGTGTATGTTTGTTATATAGAAAATTAATTGAAATGAGTCCTTCTAAAATAAAAAAAAATTAAGTGGGGTCTTCTCACACTAAAATATTTTGTCTCAAACAGATTTGCATTATGATGAGACTCTGCTGTGTATCTTGTTTACAAGGTGCTTAGGGCAGGACTTCTGGTGAGTAAGGGTTTATTTATTTTTAATACACAGAACCCGAATTCAAACTTTATTACTTTTTTTTTTAAGAAAACACAGTACTTATTTGTTATTATATTGATTTTATTTTTCTGTTTATACATGATTATTTAATGTATAATTTATCTTTTTCTCCAAGTATTTGTAAAGCATCTACTGGTTAGTCAGGGGATAAAACAACATTTGATTAAGTGATCAAGTAAGCTTATGGAGACTATGAGGATGAAGGTAGTCCTTGAAGAGGAGAGTTTAAATAGACAAAGGATTAGTTAGAATTTCAGGCAGAAGACAACAATGTATGCTACTGTGCAGAGTTTTATATGAAAATCGGCTGATTAAAAAAAATTAAGTTCCATTCTTTCATTTACACACCTATCTATTCAAGAAGCATTCATAGAGTCCATATCATGTTATAGGCATCACATTAAGCGTTTGGAATACAGAATAAAACAATGCACAGTTATCTGTATTTGTCTCCTAACAATCCCATTGTGTTCATGACATATGTGTAACAGATTTAATATACACCTGCATTATGCATTAAATCTTCACAATCTATAGGAGTTCATCCATAAAGCAGGCTATTGTTGAGCAGATGCTGTAAACAAATGATGTAAAGCTAAGTGAGGGAATACTGACAACTCTTGTGACTTACTGAGCCATTTAAAATGAGCAATGAGCCAAAGCAGGAGTCCTACAGAGAAAGAATCAATAATGAATACATTATCATGCATATTTCCCTAAGACAAGGGTAATAATCATGTGGCGTTCACTTCTGTTACTAAATAATTTTAAGGAGCCCTGCCTCCCCTCCCTGTGGACTCTAACACACCTATTTCTGGTACAAAATAGAGAGATCTCCACTGCTATTAACACCATAACTCTTAGACTTTAGCTGCCAGTGCATTTTTCAGAATCCATCCGCTCATTTAAACCTTCTGAGAGAAAATGGCAATTGAGCGTAAGTTTTACATTAAAGCAGTATGGCACTAACTAGGAGCAATGTGGCATTCCAACATTTTATCAACTGTGATGGAGCCTGAAACTTTTACAGGATAAATAAGTAAACCCCTTGTCTTCTCTCTCACCTTACTTTCCAATCTGAAATTAAATGCTAACCTTGCTTTTGTTATACTGTTAAAGTGATTCTTTTCATATCCTTTTGAATTATATTATTTAAAAAATTTGAACATCTATCTTTATCCTGCTATGATTTACATTACTTGCTTTTATCCTTCTCTAAAAGTTCCTTAATGTATTATTATTCAGTAGCAAAGTTACATACACTCAATAAATGATGGTTTCATAAAATTCAATATTTGCTGGAGAAAAATTTAAAGGAGAAAGAAAACAATAGTGCAGATTATTCTGGCCAAGTTTTAACTCACAAGGTTTATCCTCTAGGTTGAAAGGAAAAACATAATTCTGCTACTGCTTTAGCCATGTTTCCTCATGCCTTTCATAGACTGAGATTCAAATCCAGGCAGAAGTGCATCCTAGTGATTAAAGGGGTATATAACCTTTAATATACACATGCATATATATATATATATATATATATATGTTAGGATGACAAAATGATGATTGTTGATGCTGGATGATGGGTACATTGGCCTTCATTGTATTATTCTCTGCATTATCGTACATGTTTGGAGTTTTCCATGATACAAATTAAAACTTAAAAATGTATGCACACTAAAAAAAAAAAAAAAAAAAAGTATGCACACTTAACGTGATCCTCCAAAGGGTATGATTATTACAGAAAATGTGGGGAAAAACAAAACTGTGTTTTCATCCTATCTGAAAAAGTTACCCAAATAATTTAGTTGCTCCTTAGAAAAAGCATAATCTGTTCTGTCAATGAAGGATATAAAAGTTGAAATGTTTATGTGTCACCTTGCCTAGGCTATAGTCTTCAAACAGTTACATAAGTTATGTTTTGAAGGTATTTTAGAGATGTAATTAATATCTTTAATCATTTGACTTAATAAGCAAGATTACATTAGGTAATCTGGGGAGGAGAGTTGGTTCTGTCCTTTGAAAGGCCTTAACAGCAGAACTGAGGCTTCCCTGAAAGAGAAAATTTCTGCCTGTGAGCTCCTTCAGCTCGTGCCACAGAATTCCAGCTATACTTTTAAATGGTCTGCTGTATGGATTTTGGAGTTTCCTAGCTATCTCTTACAATTGTATAATCCAGTTCTTTAATTTCTAGGATTGCAAAAATAAGGAATCATTATAAAGCTTTAGAGCTTTATATTTTTGTGTCTAGATTCACATAGTCTAGACTGTATGTTAGATGGAGTTAGGCTAAAATGTCTGCATGTTGACCAATGTCAAGCATTTTCAAAGAATATAAATTATAGGTAATTTTGTATGTGTAATTTAAGTGCAAGTTGAAATTTAAGAATCATGATCTAGAAAAGGAAAATTTTTAAGAATGTCTTTGGAGAGGGCTGAATTTTCAAACCATTTTTCTTTGAAGATAACTTTTATTAAATTCCCAATAATGACTCAGTGTTGTTTAGGGAATTATAAACTTGCATATAGAGTTCACACTGTTTTGCTTCAGTATTAAATCTATATTATTTTAATGCATGTTAATAGAGTTTGGTGTAATGAGTAGGAAGAGGTGCATTTCATTGGTATAAGGAAGGGATAATTTTCAGTGTAACCAATGGAAGATAAATATATTTATGATTTGACCTCCTAATTTAGCTGATAAGAATTGAATTAGATACCTCATTTTACTTTGGCACTTGAATTCCTGAAAATATGACTCATCAAGATGCATACCTCACCACCCAGCTTCAGAGGGAAGCTTCACACGTTCATGTCGACCTCCCTCCAGAATTGGTGGGCAGTAAAATAAAAGTTAAAAGAATAAACTGCCCCCTTGTCACATATGGCAACTGACGTTTCCAAGGACCAGCACATTCTCTTTTACTGTCTTGACATCTGGTTATTGTAGAGTCAGGAAATAAATGTCATTCTCTCCTGTTGGCCATGATTTTACTCAATCTAGGCAATTTTCCATCTTTCTCCTTTGGGATTTACTCCTCAACATGCCTCCAAATTCTGGACAAGATGAGAATAAGTCGCATTTCCTTTTACACTTCATTAGCTTTAACAAATACGTAGCTGGCACTTATACAAACACTATCTCACCTGCTGTTCTGTTCCTTGCTATATTGCCTTCCTGCTGTTTTTACAGGTGGTGTTTAGGCAGTGCTATTCTGAGATATATCATCGTTACTGCATCATTGTCACAGACTTGCAGACAAAAATCTGGGGACAAAACTTAACTTGGAAAAAAATTACAATCTAAATATTCAAAGCTCACAAGGAATGGAAAAGAGTGTATATTTAAGACCACTATCACCTTCCAAAATCGTTGGAAAGAAATCACTGTTGTCTTCTTTGCACCGACGTTACTGTTACACTATTAAATAGTTTAATGTGAAATCCTCCATATTTACTAATGCACTGAAGTTCTCTTCCCTCCCCTACTCCCGCCTTTATAAGGGTGGAGGGCACTATTACCAGTACTAAAATAGTCCATGTGTGTTCCACCTTTATGCACCATTTTCATATAGCTATTTGGAGTTTTGCCACTGTTTAGTGTTAAACATAATGGTTATGATCAGTTGAAAACAAATTTTATGATATCTCTTTTTAGGGTAATAATGAAAATACGAAGTCAGCCCTTTAAATTGAAAAAAAAAAATGAAGCCAGATGCAAATTTAAATATAGATCAACACTTTATAAAACGAAGCAACAAAATAAACTAAAATAAACTTTTCTCTTTGATAAATTAACACATTCATTAAATAAATAGTTATTTATATCATGTGCCAGGCCCTGGGGAACAGTATCAAAAAGAGTTCACTGTCTGGTCTGGCGATATAGTTAACTTCAGAGTTGGGTTTAGGTCTCACTGTGGCTAGCCTTTGTGACACAGAAATGAAAAGTGGCCTGCATAAAGACTAAGGCTCCAAAAATCTGCCCTTTTTACTGTCACCCACTCCTATCCTTTCTCTTTCTTCTCCTAAACCCTCTGCCCTGGGTCTCTCTCGTCATTAGCACGTTAGGAGATATTTCTGGGAGAATATTGCATGACCAGCCGTGCCTTGCCCCTGACAGAGGTTCTCTCGACCTAGATCATGGAACTGGATTTAACTTAATCAACTTAACTGCTCCAATATTTGAAACCTTTTGCTATTGCCTGTTGTTATAGAAATTTAGATTATATTCCTTGCATTCTGTGTAATCTCTCAGCTTGCCTTTTTTACTCAAGCTAAATGTGACACTACTCACTTGCCCTCATCAGAAAAAATACCCATTTCTCCTTTATTTTAGGAGTTTCTCTAACAATGAAATAAGAAACAAAAAAGAAATGAAAAATGCTCAAAATTGGACAAAGAAAAAAATCAGTGTGAAACATGAGAACAACTGAAGTAGATTGACTGTCTTAAAAATTCCATATTCTTCTTGTCCAGTGTTTCTAGGCAAGTATAGCTGAAGTTAAATTCTAATTTCAAAACAAATGCAATGCAAACAAAACAAAATTAGTACTGTCACTGCTAATTAATGAATGTAATTTTGTTCCATTGAAAATTATTCTATATGTTAGCCAGAAATGAAAATTTTTGTCTTTGGAGGAAAAAACAAGAACTCTCAGACTGTTACTACTCTCCAGCTGTTTAAAATCAGGCAGTCAGTGTCAGCTGCCCTTCCCTACTCCCACCCCATTATCTCAAAAAAAAAAAAAAAAATCAAGCATGTGTCCTCCTCTTTTCTGGAAGGAAGAAATATGCCATTTTCAGTGCGTATGAGCTGCTTCTTCTAGAGAGTAATCAATTATTGATTGTGTGAGATTTCATAAATAAAGCCAAATTGTAAGTAGGTGATTAATCATTCATTTCTGGTTCACCTTGAGAGACCTGTACAATGATAAGAAAAGCAAAACATTAACTGTGTTCCAGTTCATTCAGTGCAAGTTCAGCAGATGCATGCTCTATACAGTTCATAAGGATTTTTTCATTGTCAACTGATACATTTGATGTATTAAAGTATCCAGATAAGAAAAATGACACCTTGAGGTTACTTGCTATGTATTAGCAACTTTATATACTTATATGGGTTACTGTGCCAAACATCATTCTTTTTTTTTTTTTTTTTAAAGGATGAGGCTTAGCTGGCTGGTTCTGACATTGACTGTATTACTTGTTTGCCATGTGACCTTGTGCAGGTTTTTAACCACTGATTCCATTTCCTCATCTCCAAAGTGGGGATATAGGAGTTATTTCATAAGACCATTATGAGAACACAGTCAGAGAATCAGAACCAGTAGGACCTAAAAAGCATGCAAATATATTAAATACATTTGTTACAGTGACTTGATCTTATATAATTGTAGGAATTAATTAAATAATCCTGGTGGAGACTGTTGTCTCCACATCTGATGCCAGAGCTCAGAATCCACAGGTCAGGCAGTAAAGAAAGGAAGATAGATACAAGGTGGGAAAGATCAAGGGCAGGCTGGAACCCACAAGCTTGAGCTGGGTACAACTCCACTGGGATCTGGTCTATTGCTCCTGACCTTACTGACATGGGTATCCTGCATATGCTGGGGCCCTTTGTCAGAGAGATAAACACACTCCTGATCCAGGAATGAAAGCAGCAAATGGGTAATCCTGAGGAGGGAGGGCAATTGCAAACTCAGCTGCTGGTTCACACCAGTGAGGTGAAATCTGCTAAGCAGCATCAGTGTGTGCCTTTGGTAAGGAATGGCTGCTGCTTCCAAATCTTCCAAGAATCCTTGTGACCTCCCCTTACCAGAAACATACAGTACAGTGAATTTGGGGAAATGTAGTTCATCCTGAGCAGGTTGACACATTTTTATAAGTATTCCACACACAAAGGTGGGCATATATAATATGTTTGATTTTTATTTTACTAACTAATTGTGTTTGTTGTATTATTTTGTTTTATAATTTACTTGCTTTCACCCAGAAATTTAATAAGACTAAGGACAGATTTTATGAGTGGTGGAAGAGAGTTTGTCAAATTGGAATGAGGTAGTCAGACTTAGAACAAGTGTTAATTGACATAAAGTAACAATTTATAATGAATTTATTATAAACAAACTGCACAGTTAACAGAAAATTCATTAAAAGTTGAGATATCGAATCTTTGTAAATCTGAGGCAACTTTAATCTCTCTATCAACTAAGATAAAATGTACCCAAATATATCCCATTTTCAGCTCTCTTCCAAGAATGTCTTGGAATTTAGTTCCAGCTCCTCTAGTACTTATTTACTTAGTTATCTTCTAGGAGGATATATTTTATTTTGAGTAGGAGATTCCTTTTACACGTAGATTCTATGCAGGACCACTTTATTCTTGCTGAGGGGTAGATTCCTTTCTTGTTCAGCTAAGTCGTGTCCAACTCTTTGTGACCTCGTGAATCGCAGCCCACCAAGCCTCCCTGTCCATCACCAGCTCCTGGAGTTTACCCAGACTCATGTCCATCTAGTCGGTAATGCCATCCAGCCATCTCATCCTCTGTAGTCCCCTTCTCCTCCTGCCCCCAATCCCTCCCAGCATCAGGGTCTTTTCCAGTGAGTCTACTCTTCGCATGAGGTGGCCAGAGTATTGGAGTTTCAGCTTCAGCATCATTCCTTCCAATGAACACCCAGGACTGATCTCCTTTAGGATGGACTGGTTGGGTCTCCTTGCAGTCCAAGGGACTCTCAAGAGTCTTCTCCAACACCACAGTTCAAAAGCATCAATTCTTCAGTGCTGAGCTTTCTTCACACCCCAACTCTCACATCCATACATGACCGCTAGAAAAACCATAGCCTTGACTAGGTGGACCTTTGTTGGCAAAGTAATGTCTCTGCTTTTGAATATGCTATCTAGATTGATCATAACTTTCTTTCCAAGGAGTAAGCGTCTTTTAATTTCATGGCTGCAGTCACCATCTGCAGTGATTTTGGAGCCCCCCAAAATAAAGTCTGACGCTGTTTCCACTGTTTCCCCATCTATTTCCCATGAAGTGATGGGACCAGATGCCATGATCTTCGTTTTCTGAATGTTGAGCTTTGAGCCAACTTTTTCACTCTCCTCTTTCACTGTCATCAAGAGGCTTTTTAGTTCCTCTTCACTTTCTACTATAAGGGTGGTGTCATCTGCATATCTGAGGTTATTGATATTTCTCCCAGCAATCTTGATTCCAGCTTGTGTTTCTTCCAGCCCAGCATTTCTCATGATGTACTCTGCATATAGGTTTACTAAGCAAGCTGACAATATACAGCCTTGACGTACTCCTTTTCCTATTTGGAACCAGTCTGTTGTTCCATGTCCAGTTCTAACTGTTGCTTCCTGACCTGCATATAGGTTTCACAAGAGGCAGGTCAGGTGGTCTGGTATTCCCATCTCTTGAAGAATTTTCCACAGTTTATTGTGATCCACACAATCAAAGGCTTTGGCATAGTCAATAAAGCAGAAATAGATGTTTTTGAGTAAATGTATCATTAATTGCTCAATAAAGTTTATCTTCACTTGAACAAGTATAAATTTAGGTACTCTGACCGTGTGTTGAATATGTTTAATCTTTAATGAGTATTAGTTTTATTCTTCACTATTCAATATTAACTTTTGTTTTTTAATAATAATGTGCTGACAATGCTGACTATTTAAGTTCTTCTGTTTAACTATTAAAAGCTAGTGCATTTGTCCCTTTGTGACTTGAGATCTTCATGGAATTGAAGAATCTTCACAGTCACAAGCCCTGGGTGCTTAGAGCAGAGTCTCAATGCAGTCTATGTTTAATAACATCAACTCAGATGTTTTCTTTAAATGTATTTAGCTCCTACAGAATGGGATTAGGATTTATTATAAGGTCTTTTATGGAGATCAGGATTTGCATTTTTTTAACAAATTGAGATTTATATGGATTATACTTTGAGAACATTATGTTAGAAAATACTCTGTCAAGTAAGCCTGGCTTCAGAAAAAAGAATAATATATGTAGACATGTATAGATGCAGCAGGAGAAAGAAATGCCCAAAGGGAGTGTGAGGAATGTTGAAACTATTCCAGCTTTCTGTTGCAGAGTTCTGCCTAAGAACATTTGACATTTGTTTGCTTAGTGCATTTTGAGTTCAAGAATCCATTTTTAGTAGATCATGCTTGATTTCTGGGTGTTTACTAAGAATAATAACTCAGACAGTATTTGTTCATGGACAATATTTGACTCTAGAAATTTATAGAAAATATTTTCTTGCAGAGGCCAGAGTCATTGAACTCTGTGTGAGAAATGAGGTAGTCATATTTAGATTCTTAGAGGTTGTTTTTTTTTGTCAAAACTAGAAGTCATTCAAGGGCTTCCATTGTGTTTACTTCTTGAATATTTACAACTTGAATGTAGTCCATATCAGTGTTCCCACTTCTCCTCTATAAATATTTTTCAGCATTGTAAGTTTTGCCACTATAAGAAATATAGATTTATTTCTCATTTTTGTTTTGATGTGTATTTTTATGTTTATTAACATTTTAAGTATTCCTTCTTATTCTCATAAGCCTTCTGAGATATCTTCTTTAACAAATGTTGATCATATCACTTAATTTTCAATTATATTCCTACTATATTGATGTTGATTTGTAGAAGTTCCATATATATTTTAGATATTAATCTTCTGTTGATTTCATATTTTATAAATATGCTCATCCATTGTCAATTAGTTTTCTTATTAAGAGGTTAAGGATTTTCTATTTGTAATTAGTGTATTAAATTTCACTATATATTTAGATTAACTTTTTCCTTCTCTCATCTTGCAGAGACTCAATGAACCATTTAGTCTGAGGTCTTCCAAATATGAGTCTGAGAAACTTCTACTCTTCCCTTCTTTCTCTTTTTATTGTTCTCTTTATTATATTCATGTTTTTTGGATATCCATACTTCTGTTCTCTTTATTTCTTAATTTTTCTTTTGTTTCCTATATACCATTACTCTATCCCAATATTTTCTGTGAAATTTACTCCATATGGTTGATCATTCAACTCCAAATTCATTTTCAGAAATTCACATCATGTAGTATAGTTTACCTCATCTATTTATCTCATTAGCATCTAACATGGTAATATTTTCCATTTCTTGGTTAAATATACTCATCAGCTTATTTTAATTATCTGTTCACTGCTTCAGTAATTCTTCTTCAGATGGTATATATTGTGCAATTCTGTTTTTCTTTCGAAGTCTTTCTGTTTTTTAGTTACCTTGTGCTTTGTCCTGTGAGCTCCAATTCTCATGTATAGTAGCTTTTGTCTTTTGGTAATGTGTATTGGCAAAGAGCTACAGACCTGCTTTATTCACTTTGTATAAAAATACATACCATAAATATATTGTCATTGAGGAAAA
Organism: Capra hircus; assembly: GCF_001704415.2. Lineage (NCBI taxonomy): Eukaryota > Metazoa > Chordata > Mammalia > Artiodactyla > Bovidae > Capra > Capra hircus. The sequence goes on from NC_030814.1 coordinate 25,471,267, forward strand.
CTAAGTTTTAAAATTGCCTAGGTATTTATATTTTGTTTAGCAGTTTTAATTTTTTGAACTGGTAGATGTCTTCATAATAGTGTCTATTAAAATTCACAGTACCTGTACTAGGCTGTATGAAAGATTTTACCTACAGTATCAACTAGGATTGTATTCAATGGCAACAAGCAGAGGTTAAAGTGTCTTCCTGCAATTCAGGAGACCTGGGTTTGATCCCTGGATCAGGAAGATCCCCTGGAGAAGGAAATGGCAACCCACTCCAGTATTCTTGCCTGGAGAATCCCATGGACAGAGGAGCCTGGTGGGCTACAGTCCACGGGGTCGCAAAGAGTCGGACATGACTGAGCAAGCAGCTTAACTTAACTTATTGACATATATAAGAAAATTGTTTAACACAAACATTCTGGAGATAGGCTGTTTGAGGCTTAAGCAAATTCCAAAAAAAAAAAAAAAAAAGGCAAAAGGGGACATTTCTTCCTGCTATCTTATTATTCCAATATAGCACTCAGTTTCCATTGACAAGATGATAACTGCTGTACTTCTGTTAATCAAGATCATTTTTTATATTCTACATAGGATTCATGGAGTAGACCAAACAGTAAAGGGCCAAATGAGATGCCAGGTTAATTTGTACTTTATGTAAACTTTCCTGGTAACCTTACCTAACATCTTTTTCTTACATCATTTTGGCTAAACTTGAATACAAAGCCAGTCATAGTTATAAAAGCAAATTGGAGGACCAGGACAGCATCCCAGCCTCTATCACCAACGAAAACCAAAGAGACAGGTGCTTCAGAAGGCTTCATGCACTAGATCCCTCACTAGATCCTTGTACAAACTTGGTGAAATATGTATGCAGCACCTACACTGGTGCTATGGATTTTTGAGTGTTAAAATATTATTTGTTCCCGTTATTTTCTGACCTTTTAAAGTCAGCATTGGGAAGAATGCATTACGTGTTAAACTTTTAGTTGTGCATGGGTCCAGAAGGCCAAGAATGGAAGCAGCAGAGTAATGTACTGTAGGAACCGTGGAGGAGCTTCTCTGACTTAGCTTTGTAAAACAGATATGAGAAGAGCTGAATGAGACAAAATGACTAAATATAATATGCCATCCTATGTGGGATCCTGGAACAGAAGAGGCCATTAGTGAAAACTAATGAAATCTGAATGAAATATGGAATTTTATAATACTAATGTATCCATATTGGTCTATTAATTGTAACCAATATACCATGCTAACATAAGTTGTTAAAAGTAGAGGAAACTAGGTGTGAGGTATATGGGAACTCTTTCTGTGATACACTGTCTTCTTAATTTTTTCTGTAAATGTAAAACTATGGTAAAAATTAAGTTTATTTAAAAGAAAAAGTAAATGTGTACAGAGCCAATATTGAACTATGTCAATCACTGTTTCAGTCATAAAATATGCCTTGAATTCTTCCATCTGCCAGGAGCAAAGTTGATCATGGGTCCTAGATTGTGCCCCTTGAAATACATTGCTCATTTGTATCCCAGACAGAGACTAGTTAACCTAGTAGGGGTCCTAAGCAAGTTTGTTTATAGGAGCTATGGGACTCTTCTGATGGGAAATTTTGTTCTGAGAATTCCCTGATCACCTAATCCTCCTTCTATAGATTCCACTTCAATCCTGACACATTTCTACTCAATCTTCTATCCATCTCTTCTGTACACAATGTCAGACATCTGTTGCATGATGACTCCCTAGATTAGAACCCTCTCTAAATTGTCTCTCCCTGATGTGTCTCCTGGTAAAATCTTTGCATACTTAATCCTGTATTATTATAATTTGCTTCTCAGAAGACTGGATGAAAACTAAAACCAGGTGATCACCACATTTGATAAAAAACAACAGCTTAGAATATTCAACACAACGTTTGTGAGAAAAAATGTTATCTAATTTTTTTTAAGCAAAAAAATAAAAAAGGCAGAAAAGGGCAGCTGTAAAAACTGAATGGTTAACATCTTATTTAATTGAGCACTTCTCCCTTTAATTAGGAATAAAACAAGGATATCCACTCTCATTACTTCTATTCCACAGTGTAGAAGAGATTCTACTCATTGTGATAAGGAAGGAAGGAAAGAAAGGAAAAACGGAAAGGAAAGGATAAAAGTAAAATAACAGTCTCTTTATAATAATTGACATGACTGTTGGCATAGAATATTCTTAGGAATGTACAAAACTAACACTAGAACTAATGTGTGAATTTAGCAAGTCAAAGGATACAAAGTTAATATAAAATGTATCAGTTGCATTTTTATATACTAGCAGTAAATCATCAGAAAACAATTTTATTTTTTAATTGAAGTATACTTGATTGATTAACAATGTGTTAATTTCTACTGTACAGCACAGTGATTCAGTTACACACACATACATTTATATATATATATATATATATACACACACACACACACATATATGTAGTCTACAGTCCATGAGGTTGCAGAGTTGGACACGACTGAGAGACTTCACTACATATACACACACACACATATGTATATGTATATATATGTTACTTTTTATTATTTGTTTTCACTATGGTTTATCATAAGATATTAAGCATACTTCTCTGTGCTATGTGGTTCCTCCCACTTGGCAACCACCAGTCTGTTTTCTTTAGTTCTGCTTCATAGATATGTTCCTTTGTGATATATTTTAGATTCCACATGTAAGTGATACCATATGGTCTCTGTCTTTATCTTTCTGGCCTACTTAGTATGATAGCATACTTTACTTAGTACAGTAGTCTTTAGTTGTATCATGTTACTGCCAATGGCATTATTTTGTTCTTTTTATGGCTGAGTAGTATTCCATTGTCTATAGGTAGCACATCTTTTTTTATCCATTCTGATGTTAATGAACATTTAGGTTGTTTCCATATCTTGATTGTTGTAAATAATGCTGCTATTAATAATATAGAAGTGCATATTTCTTTTTGAACTATATTTTTGTCTAGATATATGCCCATGAGTGAGATTGCTGGATCATATGATAATTATATTTTTAATGAGGAAACATAATTTAAAAATATTTGTATTATTGCCAAATACCATAAAGTAATCAAGAGCACACTTTTAACATGTTTTTATGATCTTTATACTAAAAATTACAGGATGGTACTGATATACATTGTCAAAAACCTAAATAAATCATATGAAATGTATGTTTACATTAGAATAGCAAAGTCAGTTTTCCAAAAAAACAAAGTTGAAAGATTTATGTTACCTAATTTCAAGATCTGCAGTAAAGCTATAGTGATCAAAACAATGTAGTGTTGGTGAAAGAATAAGCATATAGATAAACAAAACAAAATAAATATTTCAGAAATAAATGGAAACATATGTGGTCAAGTGATTCTTTTTTTTTTTTTCAGCTGAGTCTTGATAAAGTAACAAAGTAACTCAGACAGTTTCATGGGGAAAGAAATTTTTTTTCAACGTATTATATTAAATAATGATAACTCTTTATAGAAAAAAATATATATCATTGCTCATTGTAGGCAGAATGATGGTCTCCCAAAGATGTCCCCTGAACCTGTAATTATGTTCAGTTCAGTACAGTCACTCTGTCTTGTCCGACTCTTATGGCAAAAGAGACTTTGTAGGTGCAATCTAGGTTAAAAATCTTGAAGTGAGAAAATAATTCTGAATTATCCAAGTAGCTCAGTCTAATCATGTAAATCCTCAAGAGTGAAACATTTTTCCTGCCTGAGACATAAAAAGATGTAACATTAAAGGGACTCTACCAGCCATTGTTCGGAGAAAGCAATGGCACCCCACTCCAGTACTCTTGCCTCGAAAATCCCATGGATGGAGGAGCCTGGTAGGCTGCAGTCCATGGGGTCGCTAAGAGTCGGACACGACTGAGCGACTTCACTTTCACTTTTCACTATTATGCATTGGAGAAGGAAATGGCAACCCACTCCAGTGTGCTTGCCTGGAGAACCCCAGGGACGGGGGAGCCTAGTGGGCTGCTGTCTATGGGGTCGCACAGAGTCGGACATGACTGCAGCGACTTAGCAGCAGCAACAGCAGCACCAGCCATTGTTGCCCTGAAAGTTGGAGATATGAATTTTAGAATCCAGTAGTTCAGTTCAGTTCAGTTCAGTCACTCAGTCATGTCCGACTCTTTGTGACCTCATGAAGCGCAGCACACCAGGCCTCCCTGTCCATCACCAACTCCCAGAGTCCGCCCAAACCCATGTCCATTGAGTCGGTGATGCCATCCAATCATCTCATCCTCTGTTGTCCCCTTATCTTCCTGCCCTCAATCTTTCCCATCATCAGGGTCTTTTCCAAAAAGAGTCAGCACTTAGCATTAGGTGGCCAAAGCATTGAAGTTTCAGCTTCAATATCAGTCCTTCCAATGAAGACCCAGGACTGATCTCCTTTAGGATGGACTGGTTGAATTTCCTCACAGTCCAAGGGACTCTCAAGAGTCTTCTCCAACACCACCCTGGGTACACTAAGTTCTGTCACTAGAACTTACTAGAATTGCAACTGTTAAGGACATATTTAACTCTTTGATTTTCAGCTTAATCTCCTCTAAGAACATGGAAAAATATTCTAACATTGTTTTAATGTTTAAATAAGAACGTGTTAAAATGGCTAACAAAAATCATGTACTTTATAGGTTGCTATAGCATTTTTGTGAAGCTTGTCTTTTTTTTTTAAACAAGATGGTTGACACAAATTTTAAGCGATTTTAGTTATCAGTTTGCTTATTAACTTATAATTATACATAATTTAAATCATTTAAAAATTAAAATACCTCATGTACTTTCATTATAAACACCACTAACATTTTATCTATGTTTAAGCTTGCAAGCCATTTCTCTCATCTTATAATAATTTTATTCCTAATTTCCTCATATTCAACTGCCAAGATCTTAATTGTCTTTCATAGAATGACATTTGCTTAGTCATCTTGATCACTGCCATTATCAGTGTCAGTACTATTTGTCTCATATATTAACATTGGAGATTGCTAAGAGAATTTTAAGATCACTTCAATATAAGATTGGGTTAGTTATTGTTAGTAACATGTTAAGAAACCATTGCATTTCCATCTGAGCTGCTGTATTCAATAGACATATTTCTGCTTCAAGAATATTTTTGTCCTATGAACTCAATTTATTCTAGCCCATGTTGTTATTAGAAGATATCTGGAGATTTGCAATTTTATTCTGCGATTCATATCTTACAGGAACATCCATTAAATCATCTTTCAAGGCCCAATTTAAATAGTTCCTTTTCAAACTTCCCTTGGTCTTCTCTACAAAAAAATTTAAAAAAGAAAAACACTGTAATTTAAGTAATAAGACCTTAAGGATAATCTCATCCATTGCCTTTGTTTTGAAAGTATTTCGAGAAGTAATCCATTTGTCTAATGGAAAATGACCATATTGTGCCAAAGCTAGGACTGAAATAGAAGTTCATATCCCTTTACCATTCAGTCTTTACTCATTACGCTATATTGACATGTTTTACATCTTCTGGAACAGTATAGCCATTTGCTTTTCCATTTATTTTTCTACTTAGACATATATATTATTTAGAATATAGAATTTTATGTTATAAATAAGAAATACTCCAAACAGTGGTTTAAATACTGGTATTTATTTCACTCATGTTTCAAATCGGAGATGAGCTTTCTGGCACTTGTTGGCTGATTTTCCATCCTCCCTTGTGTGTGGTTTCTGTTTTGGAGTCCCAGATGACTGCTCTGCCTTTGTCATAGCCCAGTAAGTGTGAAAAGGTGATGATGAGTGGCAGGAAAGCAATTTCCTTTAGGGTGACCATGCAGAAGTTGCACACATCACTTTGTCACATAATCTGTTGATTTCATGGCCACAACTAGATGCCTGAGAAGGGGCAAATAGAATCTCCAGCTGGGTGATTGATTCTTGATAAAATTAGGAATCATATCATGAAAGAAGTGAAGAATGCAAAGTGACAAATAATTTGCAATGTCTGTTTACAGTATACTTTATATCAAGGACTTACCATATTTTCTTCTGGCAAACCCTGAAAGAATCTTTAAGGAAAAATGTTCCTTTCTCAATTTATCAAAGTTAGCATAGAAAATTGCATCATTAATTTACATGGTTGCAAATGTTATGGATCCTAGTGCATTATATTTATATTTTAAGTTATGTCCTGGTATCCAATATCATCTGTTTAAAAATACAATAAAATTGTCTCTTAACAATCAAATATGTAATGTGTTTTTCTCCTTGAATTTGTATTTTTCTTCTACTTTTATCATAGAATTATATTCGAATATATTTATATTTTCAAGCTATTTGATAGTCACCTTTTAGAGTTTATATACTAGAGTGTATATGTGACTCAGATGGTAAAGAGTCTTCCTGCATTGTGGAAGACCCAGGTTCAATCCCTGAGTTTGGAAGATCCCCTGGAGAAGGAAATGGCAACCCACTCCAGAATTCTTGCCTGGAAAGTCCCATGGATGGTGGAGCCTGGCAGGCTACAGTCCACGGGCTTGCAAAGAGTCAAACACAACTGAGCAGCTTCACTTCACTTCATATATAGGGCTCCCTTGTAGCTCAGCTGGTAAAGAATCCACCTGCAATGCTGGAGACCCCAGTTGGATCCCTGGGTTGGAAAATCATCTGAGGAAGGGGTAGGCTACCTATTGCAGTATTCTTGGGCTTCCCCAGTGGCTCAAATGGTAGAGAATCTATTGCAGTGTGGGAGACCTGGTTCAATCCCTAGGTTGAGAGAAACCCATGGGAGAGGGCATGGCAACCCACTGCAGTTTTCTTACCTGAGGAATCCCTACGGAGAGAGGAGCCTGGCGAGCTACAGTCCATGGTATCCCAAAGAGTTGAACACAACTGACCAACTAAGCATATATATGTATTTGTATATATATATATACACACATACATATACACACACACACAAATACACACACAATTTGAATATTCAAATATTTATCAAGTTTGAAGTTTAATTTTCCTATAATATCCTAATTAAGTGTCTAATAAAATTATATATCTCTGTAATATTAGTTAAGAGTTTTCAAAATGTCTCAGATGCTTAGGTTTTCTTTGATTTTTAAAAGTATATCTGGGTTAATATCACTTATTTTTCATATGACACATAATTAAGCATCAATTTAATTCCTGTTTTTTGAATTCTATATGTATATATATTACATGCATAATGTAAAAACTATTTTATACTTACATATGTGTATATAAGTATATATATGTAAGTATATGTAAACCAGTGTAACAAAAATGTAGAAGAGACTTGGAACAATGTTGTTAAAAAGCAGCTTCACTCAGTTTTTCTACATCTTCTGAGTTCAGTTCAGTCTCTCAGTTGTGTCTGACTCTTTGGAACCCCATGGACTGCAGCACAACAGGCCGCCCTGTCCATCACCAACTACCAGAGCTTGCTCAAACTCATGTCCATTGAGTCGGTGGTGCCGTCCAACCATATCATGCTCTGCCGTCCTCTTCTGCCTTCAGTCTTTCCCAGAAACAGGGTCTTTTACAACCAGTCAATTCTTCGCATCAGGTGGCTAAAGTATTGGTGTTTCAGCTTCAGTATCAGTCCTTCAAATGAATATTCAGGATTGATATCTTTTAGGAATGACTAGTTGGCTCTCCTTGCAGTCCAAGGGACTCTCAAGGGTATTCTCCAACACCACAGTTCAAAAGCATCAATTCTTCAGTGCTCAGATTTTTTTATAGTCCAACTCTCACATCCATATATGACTACTGGAAAAACCATGGCTTTGACTAGAGGGACCTTTATCAGCAAAGTATTGTTTCTGCTTTTTAGTATGCTGTCTAGGTTGGTCATAGGTTTACTTCCAAGAAGCAAGTGTCTTAATTTCATGGCTGCAGTTACCATCTGTAGTGATTTTGGAGCCCAACAAAATAAAATCTGCCACTATTTCCATTGTTTCCCCATCTGTTTACCATGAAGTGATGGGACCGGATACCATGATCTTAGTTTTTTGAAAGCTGAGTTTTAAGCCAGCTTTTTTACTCTGCTCTTTCACATTTATCATGGGGTTCTTTAGTTCCGCTTCACTTTCTGGCATAAGGGTGGTGTCATCTGCATATCTGAGGTTATTGATATTTATCCAAGCAATCTTGATTCCAGCTTGTGCTTCAAGCATCCTGGCATTTCACATGATGTACTCTGCATTATAAGTTAAATAAGCAGGGTGACAATATACAGCCTTGACATACACCTTTCCCATTTTGGGAACAGTCTGTTGTTGCATGTCTGGTTCTAACTGTTGCATCTTGAGCTGCATACAGATTTCTCAGGAGGCAGGTAAGGTTGTCTGGTTTTCCCATCTCTTTCAGAATTTCACACAGTTTTATGTGATCTACACAGTGAAAGGCTTTGACATAATCATTAAAGCAGAAGTAGATGTTTTGGTGGAATTCTCTTGCATTTTTGATAATCCAGCAGATGTTGGCAATTTGATCTCTGGCTCCTCTGCCTTTTTTAAATCCAGCTTGAACATCTAGACATTCTCAGTTCACATATTGTTAAAGCCTGGCTTGGAGAAACTTGAGCATGTAGCATGTGAGATGAGTGCAGTTGTGCAGTAGTTTGAACATTCTTTGGCATTGCCTTTTGTTGGATTAGAATGAAAACTGACATTCTCCAGTCCTGTGGTCACTGCTGAGTTTTCCAAATTTGCTGGCATATTGAGTGCAACACTTTCACAGCATCATCTTTTAGAATTTGAATTAGCTCAACTGTAATTTCATCACCTCCACTAGCTTTGTTCGTAGCGAGCTAACTAAGGCCCATTAGACTTTGAATTCCAGGATATCTGGCTCTAGGTGATTGATCACACCATCGTGGTTATCTGGGTCATGAAGATCTTTTCTGTATAGTTTTTTTGTGTATTCTTGCCATCTCTTAATATCTTCTGCTTCTGTTTGGTCCATACCGTTTCTGTCTCTTATTGTTCCCATCTTTACATGAAATGTTCTCCTGGTATCTCTAATTTTCTTGAAGAGATGTCTAGTCTTTCCCATTCTATTCTGTTCCTCTATTTCTTTGCATTGATACTGAGGAAGGCTTTCTTATCTCTCCTTGCTATTCTTTGGAACTCTGCATTCAGATGGGTTTTCTTTCATTTTCTCCTTTTCCTTTCACTTCTCTTCCTTTTTCAACTATTTGTAAGGCCTCTTCAGACAACCATTTTGCCTTTTTTACATTTCTTTTTCTTAGGGATGGTCTTGATCACTGCCTTCTGTACAGTATCACGAACCTCTGTCCATAGTTCTTCAGTCACTTGGTCTATCAGATCTAATCTCTTGGATCTATTTGTCACTTCTACTGTATAATCATAAGGGATTTGATTTAGGTCATACCTGAATGGTCTAGTGGTTTTCCCTACTTTTTTCAATTTAAGACTGAACTTGGCAATAAGGAGTTCATGATCTGAGCCACAGCTAGCTCCCAGTCTTATTTTTGCTGACTGTATAGAACTTCTCCATCTTTGGCTGCAAAGAATATATAATAATCTGGGTTTGGTATTGGCCATCTGGTGATGTCCATGTGTAGAGTCCTCACTTGTGTTGTTGTAAGAGGGTGTTTGCTATGACCAGTGCATTCTCTTGGCAAAACTCTGTTAGCCTTTGTCCTGAGGCTTCATTGTGTACCCCAAGACCAAACTTGCCTGTTACTCCAGGGATCTCTTGCCTTCCTACTTTTGCATTCCAGTCCCTATCATAAAAATGGCATCTATTTTGGGTGTTAGTTTTAGAAGGTCTTGTAGATCTTCATAGAACTGTTCAACTTCAGCTTCTTCAGCATTACTGGTTGGGGCATAGACTTGGATTACTGTGATATTGAATGGTTTGCCTTGGAAATGAACAGAGATCATTTGGTCATTTTTGAGATTGTACCCAAGTACTGCATTTCAAACTCTTTTGACTATGATGGCTCCTCCATTTCTTCTAAGGGATTCTTGCCAACTGTAGTAGAAATAATGATCATCTGAATTAAATTCACCCATTTCAGTTCATTTTAGTTCACTGATTCCTAAAATGTTGATGCTCACACTTGCCATCTCCTGTTTGACCACTTCTCATTTACTTTAATTTATGGACCTTAAGTTCCATGTTCCTATGCAGTATTACTCTTACAACATCGCACTTTTCTTCTATCACCAGTCACATCCACAACTGAGTATTGTTTTCTCTGTGACTCTGTCTCATTCTTTCTGGAGTTATTTCTCCATTGTTCTCTAGTAGCATATTGGGTACCTACCGACCTGGGGAGTTCATCTTTCCATGTCATATCTTTTTGCCTTTTCATACTGTTCTTGGGGTTCTCAGGGCAAGAATACTGAAGTGGTTTGAAATTCCCTTCTCCAGTGGACCATTTTTTGTCCGAACCCTCCACCATGACCTGTCCATCTTGGGTGGCCCTATACGGTATGGCCCTATACGGTATGTCTCATAACATGTTTTGAGTTATATGTCAGCAACTCACATTGTGACATATTATCACATATTTTGAGTAATCTATCAATTGAAAAGCCTATGAGGTACTCTTAATTTGTTGAAAACAAAGAATGTAGAAATCACATGATATATGAAAATATTTGTTACCAGTGATTTCTGGCATTTTCTTTCTGGGCACTAAAGCAAAATTTTGAATCATCCCTTTATTTCTGCCCTCAATAAATTGTATATAATAGGGAAATTTTCAATATTACATTACAAATGTGTTTAGTACATTTTTAGAAAAAATTAATGAGGAAACTCCTTAGCGGAGATGGTAAAGAAACACTGACTTGTTCTCAGGAGGGCTAAACTTATGAAAGTGGACATATGAGAATCATGGGAATGATTGTTTTGTTCCCCCAGAAAATCTGTATGTAACCCCAGGTTGAATCTACATTAATTTTAGTATTATTGCTTCATAAATATATTACTAGTTTACTATCTTTAAAGTGGTGTGTTTCAAAAGCTTTGCAGAAACATACCCTTCTTTACAGTGCTTGCTATTTGACGTTTTATATATCTCATAAACCCTGTCCAACCAGGATTTCCTGCTAGCAAATAGGCCATTATGTCAAGGAAATGGCTCTTTATAGATTAAAGAAATTGAACTGAGACTGCTGAGTAAACAGTAATGAATAAGAATATAAAGTTCTTAGGTTCCTTTGCTTTTCTCTGGGTGGCACATTGAATTCCCTGTTATCTCTCTTTGTTCTTGTCACCTAAAAACAATGTTAAGAGGAATCAGGCAATCCTACATTTTGTCTGTTGCCCACAATTCTAGCTGAAAACAGGTTTGATACTCTGTCTTTATCTAAGTCAGTATATCCTTTGTTTATACTAAAACCATAAAAGTAGTCAAGAGTAATTTTGAGTGGCATATTTCAAATTCTTCAAGAACTGAAAAGTGTATACAAGTCAGGTAAGCTGTTGTTGTTTTCAGGGTCGAGATCTTCAAGTATGTCATTGCACTGTCAAATAATCAGCCTCTGGTATTCCCTCATGATGATACTTCAAGGCCAGATGCTAAACCCTTGATAAATGTGCAAGTGAGAATAGAAGAGGGGGTTGCTCTGTGAGACCCTGGTAATCTATCAAGCCCTCTGGTATCTTATCTTTGCTTTACCTGATGGTTATCTTGTAACATGTGTTCTTTTAATTAAAAGTAATACATCTTCTCATATTTAACTGACAAGAATATCTGCCCACAGAAACAGAGGGCTAGGGAATTACTATTAGAGAAAAGCCTGACTCCTTAACAGTGAGTCTTCTATAGGCTATAAAAGAACCCTGTATGCGAGACAGCAAAAGAGACACAGACATATAGAACGGACTTTTGGACTCTGAGGGAGAGGGTGGGATGATTTGGGAGAATGGCATTGAAACATGTATACTATCATGTAAGGAACGAATCACCAGTCTGTGTTCGATACAGGATACAGGATGCTTGGGGCTGGTTGCATGGGGATGATCCAGAGAGATGATATGGGGTGGGAGGTGGGAGGGGTAATCAGGATTGGGAGCTTGTATACACCCGTGGTGGATTCATGTCAATGTATGGCAAAACCAATACAGTATTGTAAAGTAAAATAAAGTAAAAAAAAAATATATATATATATATAATGTGATAGAGTAATAGAGAAAAATGTACTTTTTTCACAATAAAAATAGGATTATATTTCTTAATTGTATAATGCTTTTATTGTACAAAGTCAAGTAACTCTATAATAAAAGGAATAGAGTCTGTGTATAAAATCAACACAGAAAAATTAAAAATGTAAAAAATAAAAATGCCAAAAAAACCCCACATAAAATTAAATGAAAAAAAATTTTTTTTAAAACTATTTGCTCCAAAAGATACAAAATGCTTGAGGAAAATAACATTTTTGTGCCTTTGGTTATTTAGTTTGTTTTCTCATTGTTTGTAAGCTTTTGCATATTCAACAAATACTTAATGACTCAAGACTTATTAGAAGTTAAAAATATCACATTATACAAAAATCCCTGTCCCATGGCACTTGTACCCTAGAAGGAAGTTCTCAAATTGACTTTATGGAGACAGAATAAGCAGATTCATGGATTAATTGTTGTTGCTAATTAATTGGTTGCTAAGAAATGTCTGACTCTTTGAGACCCTATGTGCTGTAGCACTTTGACTCCTCTCTCTTCACCTATCTCCTGTGGTCCATTGAGTTGGTGATAATAACTAACCATCTCATCCTCTGCTGCCCACTTCTCCTTTTCCCTTCAGACTTTCCCAGCATCAGGATCTTTTTCCAGTGAGTTGACTCTTCCCATCATGTGTCCAAAGTATTGGGGCTTTAGCTTCAGCAACAGTCCTTATAATGTACAGTCAGGATTGATTTCTTTTAGGATTGACTGATTTGATCTCCCTGCATTCCAAAGGACTATGTAGAGTAATTAATAGGTGTATATGTACTAAAAATCATATTTCTTGTATAAGAAGTTGTCTAATGTGAAGGGAATTTTTTTTTTAACAAGGACAGAAGAAAAGAGACATATATAGAGTTTTCTGAGTAGTCCTGATATCAAATATTTTAACATTTCTCTGGGCTTCCCAGGTGGCTCAGTGATAAAGAATCCCAATGCAGGAGATGCAAGAAACACAGGTTCAGTCCTTGGGTTAGGAAGATCCACTGGAGAAGGAAATGACAACCCATTCAAATTTTCTTGCATGGAAAATCCCATGGACAGAGCAGTCTGGTGGGCTACAGTCCACAGGGCTGCAAAGAGTTGGACATGACTGAATGTGCACTACCTACCACTTTGTAAACTTATAATTTATTTAAAAAATAATGAATGTAAAATATTTACCTTAATATATATTTACAAAAATATTTATTTATTGAAGTCAGTCATCCAAGTGAAGAGTACCAGTTTTAGTACAAAAAGATACAGGTCTAAATACTTCTTTTATATTTTCTTCATAGTTTTATTGTAGTTTGGCATGTCCACAGTTTCCATTTTCTATTTGCCACGTCCAAGGTCAGGGTCAGTGGCCGAGAGTGCCAGGCTGCAACAACACAGGAACGGCCAAGAGGAGTTACCTCACATCCGAGGCCAGGGGCGGCAGCCAAGAGGAGCTACCCCATGTCCAAGGCCAGGGGCAGCCGGGAGGAGCCACCTCATGCCTGAGGTCAGGGGCAGGGGCCTTAGGAGCCACCCCGCGCCCGAGGCCAGGGGCGAAGGCCGGGAGGAGCAACCCAAGGAGCAGTGGCTGTATGGGCGCAGGAGGGCCTAGAGGAGCCATCACACATTGAAGGTCAGGAAGGGCGGCAGTAAGGAGATAGCCCTCATCCAAGGTAAGGAGCAGCAGCTGTGCTTTGCTGGAGCAGCCATGAAGAGATACCCCACGCCAAAGGTAAGAGAAACCCAAGTAAGATGGTAGGTGTGGCAAGAGGGCATCAGAGGGCAGACACACTGAAACCATACTCACAGAAAACTAGTCGATCTAATTGCACTAGGACCACAGCCTTGTCGAACTCAATGAAACCAAGCCATGCCCAAAGGGCAACCCAAGACAGAAGGGTCATGGTGGAGAGGTCTGACAGAATGTGGTCCACTGGAGAAGGGAATGGCAAACCACTTCAGTATTCTTGCCTTGAGAAATCCATGAACAATATGAAAAGGCAAAATGATAGGATACTGAAAGAGGAACTCCCCAGGTCAGTAGGTGCCCAGTATGCTACGGGAGATCAGTGGAGAAATAACTCCAGAAAGAATGAAGGGATGGAGCCAAAGTAAAAACAATACCCAGCTGTGGATGTGACTGGTGAGAGAAGCAAGGTCCAATTCTGTAAAGAGCAATATTGCATAGGAACCTGGAATGTCAGGTCCATGAATCAAGGCAAATTGGAAGTGGTCAAACAAGAGATGGCAAGAGTAAACATCGACATTCTGGGAATCAGCGAACTAAAATGGACTGGAATGGGTGAATTTAACTCAGATGACCATTATATCAACTACTGCGGGCAGGAATCCCTCAGAAGAAATGGAGTAGCCATCATGGTCAACAGAAGAGTCAGAAATGCAGTAATTAGATGCGACCTCAAAAACGACAGAATGATCTCTGTTTGTCTCCAAGGCAAACCATTCAATATCACAGTTATCCAAGTCTGTGCCCCAACCAGTAATGCTGAAGAAGTTAAAGTTGAATGGTTTTATGAAGACCTACAAGACCTTTTGCTCTACACGATCAGAGAAACTTCTCTAGTATCAAACTAGAAAGGCAATGCAAAAGAATGCTTAAACTACCACACAATTGCACTCATTTCACATGCTAGTAAAGTATTGCTCAAATTCTCCAAGCCAGGCTTCAGCAATACGTGAACTGTGAACTTCCTGATGTTCAAGCTGGTTTTAGAAAAGGCCGAGGAACTAGAGATCAAATTGCCAACATCTGCTGGATCATGGAAAAAGCAAGAGAGTTTCAGAAAAACATCCATTTCTGCTTTCTTGACTATGCCAAAGCCTTTGACTGTGTGGACCACAATAAACTTGTGGAAAATTCTGAAAGAGATGGGAATACCAGACCACCTAACCTGCCTCTTTCTGTATGTAGGTCAGGAAGCAACAGTTAGAACTGGACATGGAACAACAGACTGGTTCCAAATAGGAAAAGGAGTATGTCAAGGCTGTGTATTGTCACCCTGCTTATTTAACTTCTATGCAGAGTACATCATGAGAAATGCTGGACTGGAAGAAACACAAGCTGGAATCAAGATTGCCGGGAGAAATATCAATAACCTCAGATATGCAGATGACACCACCCTTATGGCAGAAAGTGAAGAGGAGCTAAAAAGCCTCTTAATGAAAGTGAAAGAGGAGAGGGAAAAAGTTAGCTTAAAGCTCAACATTCAGAAAACGAAGATGATGGCATCTGGTCCCATCATTTCATGGCAAATAGATGGGGAAACAGTGGAAACAGTGTCAGACTTTATTTTTGGGGGCTCCAAAATCACTGCAGATGGTGAATGCAGCCATGAAATTAAAAGACGCTAACTCCTTGGAAGAAAAGTTATGACCAACCTAGATAGTATATTCAAAAGCAGAGACATTACTTTGCCGACTAAGGTCTGTCTAGTCAAGGCTATGGTTTTTCCAGTGGTCATGTATGAATGTAAGAGTTGGACTGTGAGGAAGGCTGAATGCCAAAGAATTGATGCGTTTGAACTGTGGAGTTGGAGAAGACTTTTGAGAATCCCTTGGAGTGCAAGCAGATCAAACCAGTCCATTCTGAAGGAGATCAACCCTGGGATTTCTTTGGAAGGAATGATGCTAAAGCTGAAGCTCCAGTACTTTGGCAACCTCATGTGAATATTTGACTCATTGGAAAAGACTCTGATGGTGGGAGAGATTGGGGGCAGGAGGAGAAGGGGATGACAGAGGATAAGATGGCTGGATGGAATGATGTACTCGTTGGACGTGAGTCTGAGTGAACTGCGGGAGATGATGATGGACAGGGAGGCCTGGCATGCTGCGATTCATGGGGTCGCAAAGCGTCGGACATGACTGAGCGACTGAACTGAACTGAACAAGACCTTTTAGAACTAACACCCAGAAAAGATGTCCTTTTCATTCTAGGGGACTCGAATGCAAAAGTAGGAAGTCAAGAAACACCTGAGATGGCAATGACGACCCTGTATGCAAGACAGGAAAAAAGACACAGATGTGTATAACGGACTATTGGACTCAGAGGAAGGGAGAGGGTGGGATGATTTGGGAGAATGGGAATTCTAACATGTATACTATCATGTAAGAATTGAATCGCCAGTCCATGTCTGACGTAGGGTGCAGCATGCTTGGGGCTGTTGCATGGGGATGACCCAGAGAGATGTTGTGGGGAGGGTGGTGGGAGGAGGGTTCATGTTTGGGAACGCATGTAAGAATTAAAGATTTTAAAATTTAAAAAATTAAAAAAGAAAAAAAAAAAAAAAGAAAAAAGAAAAAAAAGAAAAAAATAAATAAAAAAAATAAAAAGACTGATGCTGGGAGGGATAGGGGGCAGGAGGAGAAAGGGACGACAGAGGATGAGATGGCTGGATGGCACCACCGACTCGATGGACATGAGTCTGAGTGAACTCCGGGAGTTGGTGATGGACAGGGAGGCCTGGCATGCTGTGATTCATGGTGTCGCAAAGAGTCAGACACGAGTGAGCTACTGAACTGAACTGAACTGGAAGTGATTACAAAATTAAAAAGCTTATCAATGGCTTCAGAAAAAAAAAAAAAAGAAACACCTGGAGTAACAGGCAAATTTGGCCTTGGAATGCAGAATGAAGCAGGGCAAAGACTAATAGAGTTTTGCCAAGAAAATGGACTGGTCATAGCAAACACCCTCTTCCAACAACAAGAGAGAAGACTCTACACATGGACATCACCAGATGGTCAACACTGAAATCAGATTGATTATATTCTTTGGAGCCAAAGATGGAGAAGCTCTATACAGTCAACAAAAACAAAACCAGGAGCTGACTGTGGCTCAGATCATGAACTCCTTATTCCCAAATTCAGAATCAAATTGAAGAAAGTAGGGAAAACCGCTAGACCATTCAGGTATGACCTACATCAAATCCCTTATGATTATACAGTGGAAGTGAGAAATAGATTTAAGGGCCTAGATTTGCTAGATAGAGTGCCTGATGAACTATGGACTGAGGTTCATGACATTGTACAGGAGACAGGAATCAAGACCATCCCCATGGAAAAGAAATGTAAAAAGCAAAATGGCTGTCTGGGGAGGCCTTTCAAATAGCTGTGAAAAGAGAGGTGAAAAGCAAAGGAGAAAAGGAAAGATATAAGCATCTGAATGCAGACTTCAGAGAATAGCAAGAAGAGATAAGAAAGCCTTCTTCAGCGATCAAAGCAAAGAAATAGAGGAAAAGAACAGAATGGGAAGGACTAGAGATCTCTTTAAGAAAATTAGAGAAACCAAGGGAACATTTCATATGAAGATGGGCTAGATAAAGGACAGAAATGGTATGGACCTAACAGAAGCAGAAGATATTAAGAAGAGATGGCAAGAATACACAGAAGAACTGTACAAAAAAATCTTCACGACCCAGATAATCATGATAATGTGATCACTCATCTAGAGCTAGACATCCTGGAATATGAAGTCAAGTGGGCCTTAGAAAGCATCACTACAAACAAAGCTAGTGGAGGTGATGGCATTCCAGTTGAGGTGTTTCAAGTCCTGAAAGATGATGCTGTGAAAGTGCTGCACTCAATATGCCAGCAAATTTGGAAAACTCAGCAGTGGCCAGAGGACTGGAAAAGGTCAGTTTTCATTCCAATTCCAAAGAAAGGCAATGCCAAAAAATGCTCAAATTGCCAGACAATTGCAGTCATCTCACATGCTTGTAAAGTAATGTTCAAAATTCTCCAAGCCAGGCTGCAGCAATACATGAACCGTGAACTTCCTGATGTTCAAGTTGGTTTTAGAAAAGGCAGAGGAACCAGAGATCAAATTGCCAACATCGGCTGGATCATCCAAAGAGCAAGAGAGTTCCAGGAAAACATCTATTTCTGCTTTCTTGACTATGCCAAAGCCTTTGACTGTGTGGATCACAATAAACTGTGGAAAATTCTGAAAGAGATGGGAATACCAGACCACCTAACCTGCCTCTTGAGAAATCTGTATGCAGGTCAGGAAGCAACAGTTAGAATTGGACATGGAACAACAGACTGTTTCCAAATAGGAAAAGCAGTACATCAAGGCTGTATATTGTCACCCTGCTTATTTAACTTCGTTGCAGAGTCAGTTTCAGTTGTGTCTGACTCTTTGCGACCCCATGAATCTCAGCATGTCAGGCCTCCCTGTCCATCACCATTTCCCGGAGCTCACTCAGACTCATGTCCATCAAGTCCGTAATGCCATCCAGCCATCTCATCCTTGGTCATCCCCTTCTCCTCCTACCCTCAATCCCTCTCAGCATCAGAGTCTTTTCCAATGTTTTAACTCATCTCATGAGGTGGCCAAAGTACTGGAGCTTCAGCTTTAGCATCATTCCTTCCAAAGAAATCCCAGGGTTGATCTCCTTCAGAATGGACTGGTTGGATCTGCTTGCAGTCCAAGGGACTCTCAGGAGTCTTCTCCAACACCACAGTTCAAAAGCATCAATTCTTGGGCGCTCAGCCATCTTCACAGTCCAACTCTCACATCAATACATATGCAGAGTACATCATGAGAAACCCTGGACTGGAAGAAACACAAGCTGGAATCAAGATTGCCGGGAGAAATATCAATAACCTCAGATATGCAGATGACACCACCCTTATGGCAGAAAGTGAAGAGGAACTAAAAAGCCTCTTGATGAAAGTGAAAGAGGAGAGGGAAAAAATTGGCTTAAAGCTCAACATTCAGAAAACGAAGATGATGGCATCTGGTCCAATCATTTCATGGCAGATAGATGGGGAAACAGTTGAAACAGTGTCAGACTTTATTTTTCTGGGCTCCAAAATCACTGCAGATGGTGATTGCAGCCATGAAATTAAAAGACGCTTACTCCTTGGAAGAAAAATTATGAGCTACCTAGAGAGCATATTCAAAAGCAGAGACTTAGGTCCTTTGCCGATTAAGGTCTGTCTAGTCAAGGCTATGGTTTTTCCTGTGGTCATGTATGGATGTGAGAGTTGGACTGTGAAGAAGGCTGAGCGCCCAAGAATTGGTGCTTTTGAACTGTGGTGTTGGAGAAGACTCTTGAGAGTCCCTTGGACTGCAAGGAGATCCAACCAGTCCATTTTGAAGGCGATCAGCCCTGGGATTTCTTTTGAAGGAATGATGCTAAAGCTGAAGCTCCAGTACTTTGGCCACCTCATGCGAAGGGTTGAGTCATTTGAAAGGACTTTGATGCTGGGAGGGGTTGAGGGCAGGAGGAGAAGGGGACGACCGAGGATGAGATGGCTGGATGGCATTACAGACTCAATGGACGTGAGTCTGATTGAATTCCGGGAGTTGATGATGGACATGGAGGCCTGGCTTGCTGAGATTCATGGGGTCGCAAAGAGTCGGACATGACTGAGTGACTGAACTGAACTGACTGATTATTTGTTTCGTTCATACAAATTTAGAATTCTTCTATATCAGTTATATCTTTAAAGAAACGATAATGTAGTGAATAGTCTCCAACCTATCACTGGAATGCCCTTCAGAAGTATATTTCAAATCAGTTGTTTGAACTCAAAATACATTTTCCGTAAGTGGGGAAATGTTAAAATTGGTAGTCAGGAAACAAATTGTGTTTTAAAATATGTAGTGAATATATTTAAAGTATTTCATGCATAATATAGCTAAAATGTTCCTTTGCTATGAAATTCAGAAATGTTTTGTCTGTCACTTCTAGAGGTGACAAATCAAGGTCCTCACTGATTCAGTTTACGTTTAACAGATATCCTCCTGGCTTATGGAGAAACACCTTTTCACTAAGATCTCATATGTCCTTCCCTCTGTGTATGTGTGTAGAGAGTCAGGGAGCTCTCTGGTTTCTCTGATATGAACGCTAATTTGTCCGATCAGGACTCCCACCCTTATCATCTTATTTAACTTTAATTACTTTCATAAAATCTTTATCTTAAAATATAATCAAATTGTAGGATGGGATTGTAGCATATAAATTTTGGGGGAACAAATCATTCATTCCATAATAACAAAGACTAAGTAGTACCACTGAAACATAAACCTTTGTTATTGAAGTGACATCTATCTAGTTCCTACTTAGATACCATATCTCCTAGTGAAAGTTTTCTGAAGAAAAAAGTCAAACAAAACTTAGATTTAAAATGTAGAAAGATATAAATGAGTGATATCAAAATGGTATTATATTTTTTTTAATTGAGGAGAAAAATAGTAAGAGAAATAGGGGAGGGAGATAGTAATGAAAGCATTGTGAATCTCTTACCAACATAATTGGATTCACCCTCTTCACTGGTTGATGATTTTAGTTCCATGGTTGGATCTCTCATTGGGCCAATGAAATTTTAAAGAAACAAGATGTTGGTTTATCACAAAAGCACAGTAAATAACCTAAATATTTATCAACATGGATGCTTAAAATTGTTATTATAAGTATTACAACCATACACACACACACACACAGAAGAAAAGCAGTTATCAATCTAATGGGAATATTGTTTTGTAGACATTAAAAATAATTTTAAATAGATTTACAAACACAGAAAATATGAGAAAGTGGTAAGGGATAGTAGGTTATTGTGACCTCTGTTTATAATCATCTCACTTTTGTTATGCATGTGGTAAAGCATGACCTATCTTACCTGATATCATATATTTCAATAATTTAGACCTTTTTAAAATTTATAGACATGGTTAAAGTTTTGAAATAGATATAGACATAGATAAATAGATAAATTTAACAACAAATGTGTTTGATTGTTGGTTTCACCCAGAATATAAACAAGTTGATGGTTTGGAGTAAGAGAAGGGGGTGGTAAGGATTTAAAGAGTTTCTTTTGGAGAAGAAAGGAGAGATTAATGGGCACAGAGGTCTTTTTCTTGACTTGCACCATGGAAATCTAAAGCTTCAAACAGAGACAGGACAGAGGTGACTGGATTGAAAATATATTTTCAAATATTTTGAAGGAGTAGGTAAAGAGGATGGCCATATAAAGTAAGATGTCAAGATATAGACTTAAGAGTATGTATTATCTAAATCAAGGAAGCAGGAGAGAGTAAACAAAGTTATCTATAGTTTTTAAAAAAGAGAAAACATACCCATACACCCTCAGGTGAAACATTTTGCATATTGAGAGCGTGAAAAGTGAAGCAGTCAAGTAAAAATTTCTTTTTCTCCTACTACTCATTCCTTTCACTATTTTGAAAATATTAGAACCTTAACAAGTGAATATGGAAAAGACAAAGGATGAAAGAGAACGGAATCTAACGACCCTATTTCTCTTAACTAGATAACAGCTTGTTATAGGTTGTAGTCAACAGGAAAAAGAAGAGAGAAATATTTTCTTGGACTAAAGATTGGAGATCCAGTTGTATGTTTTTATTGCTTAATGCCAGTGTTTTATTTTCCTTTTTCATTCAGGTGTAATTTACATAAAATGTAGAAATCTTAAGTAGTTTATTTAATGAACCAATGGGTCCTGGAAATAATATAAATCTGTGTAATCACCATGCAAAATATAATATAAACCACTTTTATTACCCCATAAAATTCCCTGATATCATTTTAAGATCAATTTCTTCTACCTATTCCCAGAAGCAACCACACTCTGTGTTTAACTCAGCATCTGGCTACTTTTGATCAACATAATATTTGAGGAGTTAATCCATACTTGTCTGGGTATAAGTACCTATTCCTGTTGGTAGTTGAACATATAACAATATGTTTGAATATAAAACAGCATACTTTCTTCTGCTTATTAATATTTGCATTGTTTAAAATTTGCATCTACTCTGAAGAGTTAAATACATTCCTATATGTCATTATATGATTTCTGTTTATGAGCAGAGAATTTTTTTTATCATCAAGTCACATATACTAAGCTTATTCGGTGGGTCATCAATACTTGGTATATCCTCAAGCCACGTATACTTCCTTGGTGGCTCAGACAATAAAGAACCAACCTGCAATGCAGGAGACATGGCTTTCATCCCTGGGTGGGGAAGATGCCCTGGAGAAGGAAATGGCAACCCACTCCAGTGTTCTTGCCTGTAGAATTCCATCGACAGAGGTGCCTAGAAGGCTATAGTCTATGGAGTCACAAAGAATCAGAAAAGACTGAGCAACTAACACTTTCACTTTCACATACATTAAGGATTTCTTTATGTTAAAATTTTTTCTTTTGTCTTTATTTTTACTTCACTCAAAATTAAAAAATTACTGCTATTTTTTCTAGAAGCTTATATGTACAGATAATCTCAAATTAATATCTGTGCATATACAGAATTAAATTCATCCATTCCAGGCCATTTTAGTTCACTGATTCCTAAAATATTGGTATTTACTCTTGCCATCTCCTGTTTGACCACTTCCAATTTGCCTTGATTCATGGGACTAACATTCCAGGTTCCTAGGCATTACAATAGAATGGGAAAGACTAGGGATCTCTTCAATAAAATTAGAGATAGCAAGGGAACATTTCCTGCAAAGATGGGCACAATAAAGGACAGAAATGGTATGGACCTAACAAAAGCAGAAGGTATTAAGAAGAAGTGGCAAGAATACAAAGAAGAACTATACAGAAAAGATCTTCACGACCCAGATAATCACGATGGTTGATCGCTCACCTAGAGCCAGACATCCTGGAATGTGAAGTCGAGAGGGCCTTAGGAAGCATCACTATGGACAAAGCTAGTGGAGGTGATGGAATTCCAGTTGAGCTGTTTCACATCCTAAAAGATGATGCTGTGAAAATGCTATACTCAGTATCCTAGCAAATTTGGAAAACTCAGCAGTGGGCACAGGACTGGAAAAGGTCAGTTTTCATTCCAGTCCCAAAGAAAGGCAATGCCAAAGAATGCTCAAACTACTGCACAATTGCACTCATCTCACATGCTAGCAAAGTAATGCTCAAAATTTTCCAAGCCAGGCTTCAGCAATATGTGAACCATGAGCTTCCAGATGTTCAAGCTGGTTTTAGAAAAGGCAGAGGAACCAGAGATCGAATTTCCAACATCCGTTGGATCATTGAAAAAGCAAGAGAGTTCCAGGAAAACATCTACTTCTGCCTTAATGATTACAGCAAAGCCTTTGACTGTGTGGATCACCCCAAACTGTGGGAAATTCTGAAACAGATGGGAATACCAGACCACCTGACCTGCCTCTTGAGAAACCTATTTGCAGGTCAGGAAGCAACAGTTAGAACTGGACATGGAACAACAGACGGGTTCCAGATAGGAAAAGGAAGTAGGTCAAGGCTGCATATTGTCAGCCTGCTTATTTAACTTATATGCAGAGTACATCATGAGAAAAGCTGGGCTGGATGACACACAAGATGGAATCAAGACTGCCAGGAGAAATATCAATAGCTTCACATATGCAGGTTACACCACCCTTATGGCAGAAAGTGAAGAACTAAAGATGAAAGTGAAAGAGGAGAGTGAAAAAGTTGGCTTAAAGTTCAACAATCAGAAAACTAAAATCATGGCATCTGGGCCCATTACTTCATGGCACATAGATGAGGAAACAGTGGAAACAGTGGGAGACCTTATTTTGGGGGGCTCCAAAATCACTGCAGATGATGACTGCACCCATTAAATTAAAAGACACTTGCTCCATGGAAAAAAAGCTATGACCAACCTAGATAGCATATTCAAAAGCAGAGACATTACTTTGCCAACAAAGGTCTGTCTAGTCAAGGCTATGGTTTTTCCAGTAGTCGTCTATGGATGTGAGTGTTGTCCTATAAAGAAAGCTGAGTGCCGAAGAATTGATGCTTTTGAACTGTGGTGTTGGAGAAGACTCTTGAGTTCCTTGGTCTAAAAGGAGATCCAACCAGTCCATCCTAAAGGAAATAAGTCCTAAATTCCTTTCCTGTATTGGAAGGACTGATGCTGAAGCTGAAACTCCAATACTTTGGCCACCTAATGCAGAGAGCTGACTCATTGGAAAAGACCCTGATGCTGGGTAAGATTGAGGGCAGGAGGAGAAGGGCACGACAGAGGATAAGATGGATGGATGGCATCATCAACTCGATGGACATGGGTTTGGGTGGACTCTGGGAGTTGGTGATGGATAGGGAGGCCTGGTGTCCTGTGGTTCATGGGGTTGCAGAGAGTCAGACATGACTGAGCGACTGAACTGAACTGAGGAGGCCTGGTGTGCTAAAGTAATGGGATCACAAAGAGTTGGACACGACTGAGCAGCTTAACTGAACTGAAGTGTGCATACTAAGATAGACCTTGATGTTTATTTTAATTGATCTGTTATTTAGGTTTTTTTCCCCTGAAAAATTTTATTTTATTTTATTTTTTATTTTTACTTCATTTTATTTTACAATACTGTGTTGGTTTTGCCATACATTGACATGAATCCACCACGGGTGTACATGCGTTCCCAAATATGAACCCCCCTCCCACCTCCCTCCCCATAACATCTCTCTGAGAATGGCATTGAAACATGTATACTATCATGTTATTTAGTTTTTAGCGCCATTGTTGAAATGATTTTTATATCTATTTTGAATTGATGCAGTTCCTTCATCATAAAAAATTGATTCTATATGTATTTCTGAATTCTTTGTACAAGTCCAGTTATCTACTTTATCTTGGTTATTGTGGTGTTTTAAACTTTGAAATCAAACATACAATTTTCCTATTTGAAAAGATTGTTTTGTCTATTATGAATCCTTTTATTTTCATATAAATTTTAAATCCATCCTTTGAATATTTCTGTACACATTCTGCTGCAGTTGTATTGTGTTACAATATATTTATTAACTGATTTGTAGGAAATTGGCATTTCAAAGTATTGAAAATATTCTTAGTCATTCAAATTTCATATATATCTTTTGCAAAATTCCCTTTTTTGAAAAATGAAATAATTCTTATGTTTGACCGTTTGATACGCTCCCACAGATCTCAGATGTCATTTGCAATATTTTTCCACTGTTTCATTTGTTCATTTCAATATAGATAATTTTTATTGACCTATCAGTTTTTATTGATCAATTTCAAGAGTTCACTGAAACTGCATTTTGCTTTCTCCAGGTCTCTATTTAGTATATTGAATGGCTTCTTTATTGGTGATATTGCATTTAGTTTGTTTAGAATTTACATGTTTTAAAAAATACTTTCTGTATTCTATAATTCTTCATCATTACAACATATAGTTTCTGACTTTTTTTTACTGTTTTGTTTAAGGTATTTATCAGTTTTATGATGTTTCTGTTACTCTCAATGTATCGACCAGCTTCATTCTGTGAAGTTATCAATTTATTGGCTCTTAGCTTTAAATCCACTCGTAATTGCCCTGCTGACAATATGGGAGTTAGAGTCTGTAAATGTTTCTCTTTTGCTATATGGCATGAAGGTTGGGCAAGCATATTCAACACACAGTGGTGCTCATCTACCGTCAGTTTCACTATTCTACCACAAGTACCTTTCCACTAAAGTGCTTCTCATTAACTTAGCAGCAAACAGAAGGGCAACTTCCTGGGGAGTTCCACTGACATTTCAGCATGCATTTTTTTCCTGCTTCTTCGTGCGGTTCAGTTCAGTTCAGTTCAGTCGATCAGTCGTGTCCAACTCTTTGGGACGCCATGAACCACAGCACACCAGGCCTCCCTGTCCATCACCATCTCCTGGAGGTTACCCAAACTCATCTCCATTGAGTCGGTGATACCATCTAACCATCTCATCCTCTGTCATCCCATTCTCCTTCTGCCCTCAATATTTCCCAGCATCAGGGTCTTTGCAAATGAGTCAGCTCTTTCCATCAGGCGCTCAAAGTATTGGAGTTTCAGCTTCAACATCAGCCCTTCTAATGAACACCCAGGACTAATCTCCTTAGGATGGACTGGTTGGGTCTCCTTGCAGTCCAAGGGACTCTCAAGAGTCTTCTCCAACACCACAGTTCAAAAGGATCAATTCTTCGGTGCTCAGCTTTTATAGTCCAACTCTCACATCCATACATGAGCCTTGACTAGGTGGACCTTTGTTGGCAAAGTAATGTCTCTGCTTTCTAATATGCTGTCTAGGCTGGTCATAACTTTCCTTCCAAGGAGTAAGTGTCTTTTAATTTCATGGCTACAATCACTATCTACAGTGATTTTGGAGCCAAAAAAATAAGTCAGCCACTGTTTCCACTCTTTCCTCATCTGTTTGCCATGAAGTGATGGGACTGGATGCCATGATGTTATTTTTCTGAATGTTGAGCTTTAAGCCAACTTTTTCACTCTTCTCTTTCACTTTCATCCAGAGGCTCTTTAGTTCTTCTTTACTTTCTGCCATAAGGGTGATGTCATCTGCATATCTGAGGTTATTGATATTTTTCCAGGCAATCTTGATTCTAGCTTGTGCTTTTTCCACCCCAGCATTTCTAATTATGTACTCTGCATATAAGTTGAATAAACAGGATGACAATATACAGCCTTGATGTACTCCTTGTCCTCTTTGGAACCAGTCTGTTGTTCCCTGTCCAGTTCTGTTTTTTCCTGACCTGCATACTGGTTTCTCAAGAGGCAGGTCAGGTGGTCTGGTCTTCCCATCTCTTTGAGAATTTTCCAGCTTTTATTGTGATCCCTTCATGTGGTACTGTATGTGGTACCTTAATGAATTTTTCTACCCAGCCAGTGGCCACAGACCTCCAGTGAAATCTAAATATAAGCCATGCACAAAGGAACTTCTTTCAGAAAATTTCTTTCCTCTTGTTTTCTGCCTCAGCAAATTTGATTGTTAGTTGCTGATTCCTTTATCTGATGTTTCTTTATTCTTTAGCATTCTATTTATTTACTCCGTACTAGTTAATCTGTTATTAGTTAAATGTTTATTATAAACTCTCTCTATTCAAATGTACTGTGTGGTTTCTGTCTCTCAGTTGGAGCCTGGTTGATACAAATAATACTGCTACAAGGAGATATACACACAGAGATGGGATTTGGAGATTGAAATGTTGTATCTTTGGGCTTTAAAACATTGCTAAGTTAGTTGCTAACTGGATGAAGAATGTTAATAATGTAAGATATTCAGTGGCATCATAAGTGATCAAACTCTCATCAGTGTTTGTGATGAAATGCTAATTAGAGTGGGTGACTTGGGAGTCTAGTGATTGTTAACCTACTGTTATGACATTAGTAATGTCCAGAACCTATGAGAACCAAATTGTTGTTATTATTCAGTTGTTAAGTCATGTCTGACTCTGTGACTGCAGCACACCAGGCTCCTCTGTCCTCCATTCTCTCCCAGAATACTTAAATTCATGTCCGTTGAGTTGGTAATGCTATCTAACCATCTCATCGTCTGCTACCCCCTTCTTCTTTTGCCTTTAACCTTTCCCAGCATCAGGGTCTTTTCCAGTGAGTGACTCTTCACATCAGGTGGCCAATGTATTGGAGCTTCAGCTTCAGCGTCAGTCTTTTCAATGAATACTCAGGGTTGACTTCCTTTGGGATCGACTGGTTTGATCTCCTTGCAGCAACCATAGTATCAGATTCTGTGTCCATTGCAGGGCTTATAGGAACCAAGTGAAAAGCTCAGATCTCTTAATTCTCAGTTCAAGTCAGAGTATGAAGCATAAAGCAATTCTGAGAGAATTTACAGGTTTAATGCCATTGAAAAATCAAAGAAAATTTTAAGGAGATAAATCAAAGACAAAAAATTTAGATATGCTGAGCTAACAGTGTTAGTTGAATTTAGTCTCACCAATTTTTTTATGTTAAAATTATGGCATAGATTGTATGCATGCTCAGTTGCTCAGTCATGTCCGACTCTTTGAGACCCATGGACTGTAGCCCAACCCCAGGCTCCATTGTCCATGGACTTCTTCAGGCAAGAATACTGGGGTGGGTAGCCATTCTATTCTCCAGGCAGTCTTCCCAACCCAGGAATCGAACCTAGGTCTCCTGCATTGCAGGCAGATTCTTTACTGTCTGCGCCACCAGGGAAGTTACTAGGGATTGTGAATTTTGTGCATAACATTGTATACTGGAAGGACTCAAGTAGCTCATTATTTGGTTGACTGAAACTCGTACTCAGTGTGGTCTATTTTTAATAAGCTTGAGATACTGTAGCTCTAGCTTGGTATCATATGAAGGTGGGAATCCAAAGGCTTAGGCATACGAGAATGTGGGAGTCATGATATATGACCTGCATACCCACTATGTCATTTACTATAACCAGATATGTAGAAATGTAGAGAGTTACATTGATTGAAGGGAAAAAAAAAAATCCTAAGGTATTTACAATTTTGCTAAGTCACTTCAGTCATGTCCAACTCTGTGCGACCTCAGAGACAAGGCTCCCCTGTCCCTGGGATTCTCCAGGCAAGAACACTGGAGTGGGTTGCCATTTCCTTCTCCAGTGCATGAAAGTGAAAAGTGAAAGTGAAGTCACTCAGTCGTGTCCAACTCATAGTGACCCCATGGACTGCAGCCTACCAAGGCTCCTCCGCCCATGGGATTTGCCAGGCAAGAGTACTGGGGTGGGTTGCCATTGCCTTCTTTAAGAGTCTTTTAACACTGACTCCATATACATTGTTTCACATTTATTATATACTGTTTATAATAAAGAGTACTTTTCATAGATATTTGGGTAGCGCTTTGCATTGTGACTTTCTTTAGACATATTCTCTACATTTCCTACATTTATTGTGTATATTTCTTTGGCTGCTACATAGATACACCACCTGACTTTTGCTATTTACAACTATATAAGCGCTTAGTTGTTGGAATTAAGATATCTCAATTTTAGTTGTAAAGTGTTAAATGCAATAATTACTTCGGACTTCACAATAAACTACAAAAAAGTAAGTTCAAAACCAAATATGTTGAGGCGGTGGTCCCATGGTGGCGGAAGAATAGGACAGGGAGATCACTTTCTCCCCTACAGATTTATCAAAAGATCAATCTGAATGCTGACCAACTTCCACAAAACAACTTCTGAATGCTGGCAGAGGACAGCAGGCACCCAGAAAGAAATCCCTTTCTCTTCAAAAAAAGGTAGGACAGGATATGAAAGACAAAAAGAGAAACAAAGAGTTAGGGACAGTGACCCATCCTGCGAAGGGACTCATGAAGAAGTTTCCAAACAGTAGGAGACCCTCTCACAGCTGGGTCTTTGGGGAGTTTTGGAATCTCAGAGGGCAACATAACTGGGAGGGAAAGAAAAAAAACAGAATATGCTCCTAACCACAACTGCCAGTGGACAAGTAGCCCAGACCCTTGCATCCGCCATCAGTGAGTAGGGGCTGGATAAAGAGGAGTGGGTGGCATCATCAGTTCTCAGGGTAAGGACCAGGCATGAATGCCTTGACGACAATCTGAGGGAGCTAATGTGAGATAGCAACCCAAACTGTGGGATCACCAGAGAGAGGGGGGAAAAAAAAACTTTCCAGCAAAAGGCTCTAATATACAGCCTGACCCACTCACAGAACAAAGGATTGAGCAAATACCAAAAGAGAGCTAGCCGGCTATGTACAGGCCCCTCACCCAGCTGGAGGCAGAGAGACAGGTGTGCAACAGCCAGAGCCAGAAGGCAAGGGGCTGCTCCAATCATGGCCCCAGAGACTGGCATCCTTCACCAAACTGAGGGCAGACTCCCAGTTGCTAACCACGTCTTCCTGGGATCCTGGATGGTTGACATCTGCCAGGAGGGCTACTGCCTGAGATCAGCTTCCCAGAGGAGACACACGGCACACCTGAGATGGTGCTCTCGCGGTACACCCAGAAACCAAGCAGCCCTGATGGGGAAGTGATTAAGACACATGGCCCACGTGGGACAGTGCGCTCCCCAAGCACCTGGTCGCCTGAGCAGCTTGGACCTGGGAAGGGCACAAAACACATGCCCAACCTAGTCTGTGCCCTTGCGGAGTAACCGAAAGCTAAACCTGAGTGGCTTAGACCTAGAAAGTACATGAAACATGGGGCCTACTTTGGACAGTGCCCTGCAGAGCACCCCAGAGCCTGAGCAGTGTAGAGCCAGAAAGCACATACTCCTGTGAGCTGGGACAAACCCAGTCTGGTCCATACACTGTGAGCACTCCCCACGTATGCCAGCGATATTTGTCTGCAGTGTTCCTCACTTCCCACAACACAGCTGAACAAGTGAGCCTAAATAAGTGATCACCTTCTCTCTCTGTGTCAGGGCAGAAATTAGACACTGAAGAGATTTACAAACAGAGGAAGCCAAAATAAACGAAAAAAGAGGGAACTGCTCTGGAAGTGACAGGTCAACAGATTAAAACCCTTTAGTTAACATTGACTAAGCATTGGAGGGGGCCTACTTTAGAACAAGTACAAGCTGGAACAAGGAAATATCTGAAACTGAACTGACCCCACACTGTCCACAACAGCTCCAGAGAAATTCCTAGATATATTTTTACTATGATCACTTTTTAAATTTTTTTTAAAAATTGAGTTCTTTATTGCTCTTTTAAATTCCATTTTTATAACCTACTGCTGCTGCTGCTGCTAAGTTGCTTCAGTTGTGTCTGACTCTGTGCGACTCCATAGATGGCAGCCCACCAGGCTCCACTGTCCCTGGGATTCTCCAGGCAAGAACACTGGAGTGGGTTGCCATTTCCTTCTCCGATGCATGAAAGTGAAAAGTGAAAATGAAGTCACTCAGCCATGTCTGACCCACAGCGACCCCATGGACTGCAGCCCACCAGCCTCCTCCGTCCATGGATTTTCCAGGCAAGAGTACTGGAGTGGGGTGCCATTGCCTTTTCCGTTTATAACCTACTGTTACCTTGCAAAAAAAGACTGTTTTTAAAGCAAATTTCATATATATATATTTATAAATGTTGTGATTGATTTTTTGTGTGTGTGTTTTAATATTGTATTTTGGAGAGTCTAGCCTCTACTCTAGATTTTTAATCTTTGTTTTTTGGTATTTGTTATCAATTTTGTACCTTTAAGAGTCTAATAATCAGTATCCATTTTCACTTAAGGGTGTGATTACTGGCTTGATTGCTCTCTCCCTTTTTAACTCTCCCTTTTCTCTCCCAGGTCACCTCTATCTCCTTCCTCCCCCTTCTCTTCTCTACTTAGCTCTGTGAATCTCTCTGGGTGTTCTGGGCTGTGGAGAACACTTAGAGAACTGAGTCCTGACTAGATTGGTCTTTCCCCTTTTCACTCTCACTCTTCTCCTCCTGGTCACCTCTATCTCTCTCCTCCCTCTTCTCTTCTCCATGTAACTCTGTGAACCTCCCTGGGTGTCCCTTGATGTGGAGAATTGTTTCACCATTAACCCAGTTGTTTTATCATCTGCACTGTATGGATGGAGAAGTCTAGAGGCTACTGTAAGAATAAGACTGAAAGTCAGAGGCAGGCTTAACTCCAAAACTTGAGAACATCAGAGAACTCCTGATTCCAGGGAACATTAATAGACAAGAGTTCATCCGAAAGCCTCCATACCTACATGGAAACTGAGCTCCACCCAAGAGCTAGCAATTTCCAGAACAAGACATACCATACTAATTCTCCAGCAAAGCAGGAACACAACCCTGAGCATTAAAAGAGTTTGAGTAGGATGGGTGTTAGCTCTTCTCTAAACTTTTGGTAGAGTTGACCTGTGAAGCCATCTGGACCTGGGCTTTGTTTGTTGGAAAATTTTTGATTACAGTTTCCATTTCCGTGTTTGTGATGGGTCTGATAAGATTTTCTATTTCTTCCTGATTCAGTTTTGGAAGGTTATACTTTTCTAAGAATTCATCCATTTCTTCCAAGTTGTCCATTTACACAATGGAATATTACTCAGCTATTATAAAGAACACATTTGAATCATTTCTAATGAGATGAATGAAACTGAAGCCTATTATACAGAGTGAAGTAAGTCACAAAGAAAAACACCAATACAGTATATTAACACATATATATGGAATTTAGAAAGATAGTTATGATGATCGTATATGCAAGACAGCAAAAGAGACACAGACATAAAGAACAGATTTTTGGACTCTGTGGGAGAAGGCAAGGATAGGATGATTTGAGAGAATAGCATTGAAATGTATATTACCATATGTGAAATAGATGACCAGTCCAAGTTCAATACATGAAACAGAGGTCAAAGCTGGTGCAATGGGACAACCCAGAGGGATGGGGTGGGAAGGAAGGTGGGAGGGGGTTTCAGGATGGGGTACACATGTACACCCATGGCTGATTCATGTCAATGTATGGCAAAAACCACCGCAATATTGTAAAGTAATTATCCTCCAATTAAAATAATTCAGAGAAATAACAAAAAAATATTTTATAATCTCTCATCATGCTGCCTTTTTATAGGATGCCTTTCTTTGTATTTGGGATTTTTTGATAACAGGAATGAATATGTGAGCACAAACAATCTCTGATATGTAATAAAAATTTATGTTAGCTTTATAGAAAAAAAAATTTGAAATCATTCTCAAACAGTATTGTATGACTTGAAACTTTCTATTTTCATAAAGAACTCCTCAAGACCTGAAGTGTACTCTAAATTAATTCAGTAAAGTGACCAAATACCCCTCATTTTAATGGACTGTATCAGCCTCCTGGGAATTTTCACTGGAACATTAACTTGTCCCTTTATAGCTCTGTTCTCAAATAGCAGTTCTTGTCCTCTTTCAAAAAGTCAGCAATTGTGAAAGCATTTTCTTATTAGGAGTTTTGTGGATTTTTGTGGAGACAAATTTTGTGGAATTTGGTGGAGACAATATTTTTTAAAGCCACATTCATTCTTTTAGAGTATTTAAAGATAGAACAGAAATAGTTTTAGAGCAATTGTTACAAATGATACTCCCATTAGTAGATATTTAATTATTTTAAATAGCTGCTTCCCTTGTAATTAATGTTTTACAAATATCAATTGAATATCTAATATTTATTTGGAGTGCTAAATGCTGGCATTATACAGACAGATTAAAGTAAATGTCCTGAAAATACAAAGAAACAAATTTAAATACATTGTGAATAAAGAAATATAGAATATTTTCAGCTGAATCACAATGAAGGGAAAGAAAACTAATTGAGAAGTGAAAAGTGTCATAGGAGTATTTAAAGAAATATCTGAACTGCATCATCTGAAAGTGAAAGTGAAGTTGCTCAGTCGTGTCCGACTCTTTGCAACCCCATGGACTGTAGCCTACCAGGCTCCTCTCTCCATGGGATTCTCCAGGCAAGAGTACTGGAGTGGGTTGCCATTTCCTTCTCCAGGGGATCTTCCCGACCCAGGGATTGAACCCTGGTCTCCTGCATTCCAGGAAGACACTTTAATCTCTGAGCCACGAGGGACTCATCTGAAAAGTGAGAGGAAATCATGAAGTGTGTAAAGAGAAAACCATATTCTGGGGAAAAGATCAATATGTAAAATATCAAAGAGACTGAAATAACAGTGTAAAAATCTGGGCAAAATTCAGAAATAGTGTCATTTTGGAGAAGGGAAAACAGGACACACAATTAAATAAGATTTTATTTACTAAGGGAAGATAACAGAATGTTCAGCTCTAAATAACAGAAAATCCTAATTCAAATTTGCTTTGAAAACAGTACTCTTATTGTACTACATAAAAGACATTCAGTTACAGAATAAAAATATGTCTTCAAGCATCAGTGTCATCATCAGGAAGTTTGGCACATAACTTCCAGGCATAGAACATAGTATAGCGATCAGTTCAGTTCAGTCGGTAAGTTGTGTCTAGCTCTTTGTGACCCCATGGACTGCAGCACATCAGGCTTCCCTGTCCATCACAAACTCCCTGAGCCTACTCAAACTCATGTCTATCGCATCGGTGATGCCATCCAACCATCTCATCCCCTTCTCCTCCTGCCTTCAATCTTTCTCAGCATCAGGCAGGGTCTTTTCCAGTGAGTCAGATCTTCACATCATGTGTCCAAAGAATTGAAGTTTCAACTTGAGCATTAGTACTTCCAGTGAATAATCAGGAGTGATTTCCTTTAGGATTGACTGGTTTGATCTCTTTGCAGTCCAAGGGACTCTCAAGAGTCTTCTACAACACCACAGCTGAAAAGTATCAATTCTTTGATGCTTAGCTTTCTTCATAGTCCAACCCTCACATCCATACTTGACTACTGGAAAAACCATAACTTTGACTAGATGGACCTTTGTTGGCAAAGTAATGTCTTTGCCTCTAGGTTGGTCATAACTTTACTTCCAAGGAGTAAGTGTCTTTTAATTTCTTGGCTGTATGCACCATCGGCAGTGATTTGGGAGCCCAGAAAAATAAAATCAGCCACTGTTTCCACTGTTTCTCCATCTACTTGCCATGAAATTATGGGACTGGATGCCATGATCTTTGTTTTCTGAATGTTGAGCTTTAAGCCAACTTTTTCACTCTCCTCTTTCACTTTCATCCAGAGGCTCTTTAGTTCTTCTTCACTTTCTGCCATAAGGGTGGTGTCATCTGCATATCTGAGGTTATTGATATTTCTCCCAGCAATCTTGATTCCAGCTGTGCTTCCTCCAGCCCAGCGTTTCTCATGATGTACTCTGCATATAAGTTAAATAAGCAGGGTGACAATATACAGCCTTGATGTACTCCTTTTCCTATTTGGAACCAGTCTGTTATTCCATGTGCAGTTCTATAGTGTATAACCTGATGATTGTAGTTGATGATATTGTACTGTATAATTGAAACTTTTTATTTGAAGAGGCACCCCACTCCAGTACTCTTGCCTGGAAAATCCCATGGACGGAGGAGGCTGGTGGGCTGCAGTCCATGAGGTTATTAAGAGTCGACATGACTGAGCGACTTCACTTTCACTTTTCACTTTCATGTGTTGGAGAAGGAAACAGCAACACACTCCAGTGTTCTTGCCTGGAGAATCCCAGGGACGGGGGAGCCTGGTGGGCTGCCATCTATGGGATCGCACAGAATTGGACACGACTGAAGCGACTTAGCAGCAACAGCAGCAGCAGCAGTGTTCTCACACAAGAAAAGGAAGCAAATATGTGAAGTGATAAATGTGTTTATTAACTTGATGGTGGGAGTCCTTTCACAATGTGTATATAAATCATTATGCTGAACACTAAATATCTTGAAATTTTACTTCTCATTTTTAACTCTAAAGCTGGAATAAAAGGATTTTGCATTGTCAGTTTGTCATAGTCACTGTCAAGATAGTAAGACCCCATGGCATTACCTAAGGATTAACTCCTTTTAACAAAATAATATATACAGAAGCTTCAAAATGTACAGTTATTTTTTAAAGTCCCTATAAAACATGTTATATTAAATGTTAAAAATATGTTTGAGATTGGTAAAGATCAGAGCAAATGAATTTAAAACTCCAGCGGATAGTTTTGAACCAAAAGACAGTACTGAGAACATTAGACACACAAGGGACATTAGAAGACTACTTCTGGAGGGACAAATCAAAGGTAAAACTAAGACTAAAGAGACAAAACCATGCACCAATTCAAAGTTAAAGTTATAAAATAGCGTGAGGGTTAAAATAATTTCTGTTGAGCATATAAATAATACTGCTCAAGATCAAATATTTTAAAAGTTCATTATTCTCAACTTTTAAAAATATTTAGAACAGTCATGCTATGATAGTTTATGCATAGGTAGTCCTGAGTTGAAATATAATGATCTCTTGTGGTTACTGCCATTTATGTAATTCAGTCTGAATATTCACATAAACTGGGAACAGTCTATTCAGCCTCAATGATCTGTGAAAAGGACATGTAAAGCACGGGGAAAGGACTTGAACCAGATGGCCTGGTTAACAATAGAACATTTTACAAATTGTCAAAAAAAAATAAAAACAAGAGGTAGGAAACCACAGCCTTCACAAGAACATTTCCCCTGACCTGATGGAAGCAGAGATAACTACTGTGCTGCATTTCTAACAAACATAATCATTGTGTTCACCATAAGAACCAATTGTTCCTAGCCATGTGGAACCAAAATTAATTTCTAAATTATGAACCAACAGATTGCAATAAGCTTCCCTATCATTTAGCAGTAGAAAGACCTAGTTAATTGGGCTTATTGTTATAATGTTTAGGGAAAGTGTTTAAGGAATATAATTTTTTCATTTTAAAATGGAATGGCAGGTTTCACTGATCATGGTTTTTCAAGAGTACAATAAAAACTTGGATGATAATGTCAGCATCATGGCGACAGAAGACAATTTTCATTTTTTTAATCCTCTCAACAACAAAAATTCAGTATCCTTCCATGAACGAAAGTGCCTGTGAGGAAACCATATGATCAGTTCCATATACCAAGGATCTAGGAGTCTTTTCTTCCCATGATAGTAATAGGTAGACAGATCTGGGTACTGGCTGTAGAAACTGTAGTCGTCTCTGAAACAGTTATGGGGCCTTTTCAATTATAAACCAGGAGTCATTGGGAAACAACGTCTTGATAATTACCCATGCTGAGGGAGGCTTTGAACGTCCAAGATTCCAAAAGGCGCAGAAGCTTGGCCAAAATAAAATCTGAGTTTAGATGTATTGGGGTGGGTAAAAGAGAAAAAGGTGTATTTTACCCATATTATCCCTTGCAGAGGGCAGCATTGCTTAGGGCCATGAGAGGTCCTTCTCTGTGATATTTCTAAAAGAGAAAAGGAAGAGCATATGAGTGAACACCCACCTTCTCTAATTGTGTAGTGAAAGTGAAGTGAAGTTGCTCAGTTGTGTCCGACTCTTTGCGACCCCGTGGACTGTAGCCCACCAGACTTCTCCGTCCATGGGATTCTCCAGGCAAGAATACTGGAGTGGGTTGCCATTTCCTTCTAATTGTGTAAGATACTGCCAAAAGGGCTCATTTCTCTCTTGATTCATCAAGAATGTTAAATAATGAGCTTTATGAGTGGAGATTAGGAAAGGAAGAGGCTGGGAGTGCAGCAGATAATATTCAGAGAAGGTATTAAACATACTACTGTGTTGTGAACTCCATCGAAAGTCTGGCCACAAACCAGTAGGAACACTTTATCTGCAGACCACCCCAAGTGGCCCACAGACATCTCCAGTATTCATGTCCTCATCCACATACACCTCCATCCTCTGACCAGCTCCTTGTGTGTGCAGTAGACTGGGAAGTGGGAGCAAACTTTGACATACGGCTAGTAAGCACAAGCAGAAAAGTGACCCAAATCTGTAAACCAGGGAGTCACCATGGGCTTGAGCTTTAGTGCCCTCTTCAGGAACAAAAGAGCACTCAGCGTGATGCATGGCAGGATCCAGAAAGGTCTTAAGAACTTGAGAATTCTGCCACAAGAAGTGAGGTGTGGAGCAGGTGTATGTATAGCAGATCTGAGATAGCTTCAAAATCTCCATTTAGGGGAGTGGATGGTATCTTTCTTCTGAAGACACAGAGTAAACACTGGAGGAGATAACTGCTACTTCAGATGTGAAGACAGCATCCCAAAACTAAAGGAGTATGAAAATTCAACATGATGCCATCAAAGGGTTATAATAATTTTCCAGTAACTAAACCAAAGACTTGTAGAGCTTCAGTTTACCCAATAAAGACTTCAAAACAGGTGTTTTAAGGAAAATCAATGAATCACAAAGAAACATAGAAAAACAGTTCAACAAAGTCAGGAAAATAGTAAATGAATAGAATGAGAAGTTTAAGAAAGACATAGAAATCATAGGTAAAGAACCAAACAAATTGTGGAGCCAAAGAATACAATGGAGAAGAAAGAAATAGACAACACTAAAATAATAGTGCCTGTGTACTTAGTTGCTCAGTCATGTCCAATTTTTGTGACACCATGGACTGAAGCCCATCAGGCTCTTCTGCTCGTGGGATTTTGTAGGCAAGAATGCTGGAGTGAGTTTCCATGCCTTCCTCCAGGGGATCTTCCTGACCCTGGGATGAAACCCTCATCTCTTGTGTCTCCTGCATTACAGGCAGGTTCTTTACCACTAGTGGGAACTTCAGTATTGTGCTTTCAACAATGATAGGTTATGTAGATAGGAAATCAAGAAGGAAATGTTGGAAATAAGGTACACTCTAGACCAAATGAACCTAACAGATACCTACAGAAAATTCAGTCTGACAAAATGCACAATGCATGTTCTTCCTGAATGTGCTTGGAATATTCTCCAGAATAAATTATAGGACAGTGGGTCACAAAACAACTCTAAGCAAATTTAAGAAGACTGAAATCATACCAACTATCTTTACCAACAATGGTGTTGTAAAACTAGAAGGAAAAATTAGTGGAAGCCTGGAATATTTAAAATTACTTGGAAAGTAAACAGCACACATCTGAATAGCAAATGGGTTAAACAAAACAAAAAAAGAAATAAAACTCTTAAAATGGAAATATACCTACACTTATGGGATGCTGAAAAAGCAGTTCTAACAAGTTTTATCATAATAAATTCCTACATTAAGAAAAAAAAATTCAAGTAGCCTAAAACAGTGTATCTTTATACCTCAAAGAACTAGAAAAAGAAAAATTCAAATTAAGCCCTAAATGACTAGAAAAGAGGAATAACCAAAATCAAGCAGAAGTCAATGAAATAGATACCAGAAAAGAACATTTCTGAAAAGATAAACAAAATTGATGAAAAAAAAAGGAAGACAAAAAATGAAAGAGGAGACATTACAACTGATACCACAGAAATACAAAGGACTGTAGGAGTCTACTAAGAACAATTATATGCCGATGGTTTGGATAACCTAGAATAAATGGTAAGTTCCCAGAAACATAGAACATAGATGGAATCATAAAGGAGTGGGAAATTTGAATAGACCAATGACTAGTAGGGAGATTAATTATTAATCAATAATCAAAATTATCCTAACAAAGAAAAACTCAGAGCTAGATGATTCTCTGGTGATTCTACCAAATGATTAAAAAAAAAAAAAAAATGCCTGTCTTTCTCAAACTCTTCCAATGAGTTGAAGAGGATGGACCATTTCCTAATCTACCTTCATTGGCCAGAATTACCTTGACAGCAGAGTTAGATAGTGACACAATGAAAAATGAAATGGACTAATTCAGACAAGTATAAATATAAAAATTATCAACAAAATATTAACAAATAAATTCAAAAGTACATTAAAATGATCATACACTATGATCAAGCAGGGTTTAACCCTGGCATTCAAGAATTGTTCAACACACAAAAAATAGTTAATGTGACACAATACATTCCTAGAATAACAGATAAAATGTTGTGATTATCTCAGTAGATGCAGAGAAAGCATTTGAAAAAATATAATATTGTTTCATGGTAAAAATGATCATAAATTTTGTACAGAAGGAACATGTCTCAACATAATAAAGGCCACGTGTGACAAACCCACAGATAACATTGTAGTGTTGCAAGAAAGCTTTTCCTTATTCTATGTGGTATTGGAAGCCCTAGCCAGAGTAATTAGGTAAGAAAAATAAATAGAAGTTATCCAAGTCAGAAATTAAGAAACAAATTGTCTTTGTTTGTAGATGAAATGATCTTATATATATAAAATCCTAAAGGCTCCATTAATAAAAAAGTTAAAACTAATCAACATATTCATAAAGTTCCCAAATACAAAATCAGCCTACAATCTCTTGTGTATTGATACACTAACAATGAATTATCTGAAAAATATGTAAATAAAATGATTCTATTTGCAATAGCATCAAAAACAATAAAACACATAGGAATACATTTAACGAAGTAGGTAAAATAACTATTCATTGAAAATTAAGATTTGATGAAAGAAATTGAGGAAGGCACAAATAAATTGAAAGATATTTCACATTTATGGATTGATAGAATTAATATTGCTAAACTGTTTGATATTGATAAATATTACCCAAAGCTGTCAATGGATTCAATGTGCAATCCCTGTGAAAATTGTAACTGCTTTTTTCAAAGAAATAGGAAAAAATTATTCTGAAATTTCTATGGACCCATGAAAGTCTCTGAATAGCAAAAGCAATCTTAGAAAAAAAATAATAGTGCTAAAAGCAGCACAATTATGATTTCATGCTCTACTACAAAACTGTACTCATTAAAACAGTATGGCCTGTTATAAAAATTGACCAATAGAACAGACTTGAGAGCTCAGAAATATATGTTCCTATTTATGGTCAACTGTAACTTCACAAGGAAGCTAAGAACACTCAATGGAAAAGGGTAGTCTCTTTAAAAAAAGTTGCTTTGGAAAACAAGATAACTACATGTAGAAGAATGAAGTTGGACTTCTGTCTTATACCACTCACATAAATTAAGTCAAATTCAAGATTTAAACATAAGACCTGAAATTATGAAACTCCTCAGAGAAAACATAAGAAAATAGCTCATTGATATTGGTCTTGGCAAAGATTTTTGGATAAATGATTTGCAGTGTTTTTAAGCTTAAGTAGCAAACCCAAGAAATAAAAAGTGTAACTATATCAAACTAAAAAGTGTTTGTACGGCAAATGAAAGAAAGCAACAAAATGAAAGTTGACTGAAGAATGGAAGAAAATATTTGCAAATTGTACATTTGATAAGAGCTTAACATTCAAAATGTATTTTTTAAAAACCTCTCTCAATTCACTAACAGAAAAATATAAACAGCCCAGTTTTAAAAATGTCCCGTTTTTTCAAGTAAGACATGTAAATGGTCAACAGGTGCTTGAAAAGATGCTTAACATTAGCAATCATCGAAGAAATGTAAAACACAACCACAAAACCTCAAAACTGTGATGTTGTCTATTACCAAGAAGACAAGAGATAACAAATACTGGCAAGGATGTTGAAGATGAAACTATGCACTATTGTGGAGATGTAAATTGATATAGCTACTATGGAAAACAGTATGGGGTTTCCTTAAAAACTAAAAACAAAACTACCATATCCTTTACCAAACTCACTTTGAGTATATACCTAAGGGAAATGAGAAATATATTTCTTTCAGCCAAGAAATTAAAAGATGCTTATTCCTTGGAAGGAAAGTTATGACCGAACTAGATAGCATATTAAAAAGCAGAGACATTACTTTATCAACAAAGGTCCATCCAGTCAAGGCCATGTTTTTTTCCAGTGGTCATGTATGGATGTGAGAGTTGGACTGTGAAGAAAGCTGAGCACCGAATAATTGATGCTTTTGAACTGTGGTGTTGGAGAAGACTCTTGAGAATCCCTTGGATTGCAAGGAGATACAACCAGTCCATCCTAAAGGAGATCAGTCCTGCATGTTCATTGGAAGGACTGATGTTGAAGCTGAAACTCTAGTACTTTGGCCATCTCATGCGAAGAGTTGACTCATTGGAAAAGACTCTGATGCTGGGAGGGATTGGGAGCAAGAGGAGAATGGAACGACAGAGGATGAGATGGCTGGATGACATCACGAACTCAATGGACATGACTTTGAGTAAATTCCGGTAGTTGGTGATGGACAGGGAGGCCTGGCGTGCTGCGATTCATGGGGTTGCAAAGAGTCGGATGTGACTGGGCAACTGAACTGAACTGAATGGCAAAAGTTTCTAGAAGAAATTGCTCTATATGTAGAATCTTATAATATATGGACATAACTACCAGAGATTTGTTCATTGGATTTTGACATTCTATAATTGAGAATCATGTACACACTAAGAGCTAAGTTTAAAACAAATAAAGGTATTCTAAGCATTTCCATGAAACAGTGACATGAGGGAGCACTTCTTTAGAAATATTCACCTGACTTAAAACGAACAAAGCTAGTGGAGGTGATGGAATTTCAGTGGAGCTGTTTCAAATGCTGAAAGATGATGCTGTGAAAGTGCTACACTCAATATGCCAGCAAATTTGGAAAACTCAGCAGTGGCCACAGGACTGGAAAAGGTCAGTTTTCATTCCAATCCGAAAGAAAGGCAATGCCAAAGAATGCTCAAACTACTACACAATTGCACTCATCTCACATGCTAGTAAAGTAATGCTCAAAATTCTCCAAGCCAGGCTTCAGTAATACGTGAACCATGAACTTCCTGATGTTCAAGCTGGTTTTAGAAAAGGCAGAGGAACGAGAGATCAAGTTGCCAACATCTTCTGGATCATGGAAAAAGCAAGACAGTTCCAGAAAAATATCAATTTCTGCTTTATTGACTATGCCAAAGCCTTTGACTGTGTGGATCACAATAAACTGTGGAAAATTCTGAGAGAGATGGGAATACCAGACCACCTGACCTGTCTCTTGAGAAATCTGTATGCAGATCAGGAAGCAACAGTTAGAACTGGACATGGAACAACAGACTGGTTCCAAATAGGAAAAGCAATACATCAAGGCTGTATATTGTCACCCTGCTTATTTAACTTCTATGCAGAGTACATCATGAGAAATGCTGGGCTGGAAGAAGCACAAGCTGGATCAAGATTTCTGGGAGAAATATCAATAACCTCAGATATGCAGATGACACCACCCTTATGGCAGAAAGTGAACAGGAACTAAAAAGCCTCTTGATGAAAGTGGAGAGTGAAAAAGTTGGCTTAAAGCTCAACATTCAGAAAACAAAGATCATGGCATCTGGTCCCATCACTTCATGGCAAATAGATGGGGAAACAGTGGAAACAGTGTCAGACTTTATTTTTTGGTGCTCCAAAGTCACTGCAGATGATGATTGCAGCCATGAAATTAAAAGACGCTTGCTCCTTGGAAGAAAAGTAATGACCAACTTAGATAGCATATTCAAAAGCAGAGACATTACTTTGCCGCCTAAGGTCCGTCGAGTCAAGGCTATGGTTTTCCCAGTGGTCATGTATGGATGTAAGAATTGGTCCGTGAAGAAGGCTGAGCACCGAAGAATTGATGCTTTTGAACTGTGGTGTTGGAAAAGACTCTTGAGAATCCCTTGGATGGCAAGGAGATCCAACCAGTCCATTCTAAAGGAGATCAGTCCTGGATGTTCTCTGGAAGGAATGATGCTAAAGCTGAAACTCCAGTACTTTGGCCACCTCATGGGAAGAGTTGACTCATTGGAAAAGACTCTAATGCTGGGAGGGATTGGGAGCAGGAGGAGAAGGGGACAACAGAGGATGAGATGGCTCGATGGCATCACTGACTAGATGGATGTGAGTTTGAGTGAACTCTGGGAGTTGGTGATGGACAGGGAGGCCTGGCATCCTGCAATTCATGGGGTCGCAAAGAGTAGGACATTACTGAGCAACTGAACTGAACTGAATGTCATGGACCAAAATTAATGTGTTAGGGTATTTTCATAGGATTACATTGATTTTAATACCCAAGACAGGATCACCACAGAGTTCTTAGTATGTTGCTACCTGACAGCAAGTTTTTCTTCTGATATGATTTCCCATTCTCTCTTCCATTGAAGCTCTCCATTTAAAGTTTTTTTTTTTTTTTTTTTTTTATTTTTTTTTTTAAATCCTATTCAAAGGTTTCATCTTTCTGGTAAAGGACTTGGTTTTTGTGCAAGTACTCATTCCAAGTCTGATTTCAAGATTAGACTGTTTCATTCAAAGTGGCTAGCCTTTGGTCTTTTCCCTTTGGAGCAGGTGTTGCTTCTCCTGAGGTCTGTTACTTTGGAAACATGGTTGGTCTCTCTGAAACAGTGCTGAGTTTTTCAGCCCTTGGCCTATACTTTGGAATGGCTATTCTCTGAAAACTAGTTGAAAAAGCCTTTGGCCTGACACTTTTGCGACCAAAGTGTTTCCTCTGAATTGACAGATTGGCTTGTGAACTGTTTGAATTGAGCCATTTGTGCTGTAAGCTGTTCAAGCAGTTTGAAAATTGTTCTTTACTCTATGAACTTCCAGGAAATAGAGTCCCAGTTATCATAAATATTTTGACCCCCTCAGCCCCCAGAACTCTGGCTATTAAAACACACACACACACACACACACACACACACACACACACACACACACACACACACACACACACACACACACACAGATCTTCCTCATGAACATTTCTAAATAAATGGGCTGGCTGACCAAAGGCAATTTAAAATATCGATATAAAATGGTATAAGGAAGTTTTTAAGTCTCCAAAGTTAATTTTCTTAAAACTAATTGGACTACAATAGTTCAAATTTTTTAAAAACTGGGTGATATTATTTTGATTGGTATTTTAAAGTTC
Organism: Capra hircus; assembly: GCF_001704415.2. Taxonomy (NCBI): domain Eukaryota; kingdom Metazoa; phylum Chordata; class Mammalia; order Artiodactyla; family Bovidae; genus Capra; species Capra hircus. The sequence continues at coordinate 25,515,472 of NC_030814.1, forward strand.
CCTAGTACTACCAGGAGTTTAAGTTTGCCTCTCTGTAAATTAACATTTAAGACTAACTGAGACAAATAAATGATTAAAGAAAGATAAAATGACTCCCAAAACCCCAGTCTCTTCTTCCTTGACTGCTTTGTCTCAGGCTCCACCTCCGGCTCCATTTTCTTCCTTCCTTTCTATACTGTGTATGCCTTTACCATACTTTCAAATCCCCCATACTAATTCTCCCACAAGCTTCTGCTTTTCTCTGAAGCTATCCCCATTCCTTTTTGTTTGACCTTGTCAGAACTGGTACCTTTAAAATTAAGCCTTCTAAGGATCTAGAGGTGAACTCTTTGATTTCTTACACTCCCTGATCTAAAACTGAACTTTGAACCATAGACAAAAATTTCCCAAGGTAACTGAAGATCCTTACAATTTTGCTGAGGAACTTACTGTAGTCATTAAAACTTGTCAGTCTGATTTCTCTGACTTAGAAAAGATACATCATTCATATGCTTGTTGGTGAAGACCAGGCCCAGCATTGGATGAAAATCTCTATTTGAGAAAGTCCTAAAAGGTCTCTAGTGTTACAAATGGGAGACCAGCCCATTAACTTATATGATCTGGTTTGGGCAATCAATCACTAGGCAACTTTATCAAGCAATTTCTAGGGCCTTTTAAAAGCCTGTCGATTGGAACAGAATTCGGGCTTGCACCAAAAATCTGGAAAACCTGTCCATGATCATTTAAATAAATTTCAGATTATTTTTAAAGAAAATTCTGGCCTTTTGTCAGAGAATGCAATGGCAACCCACTCCAGTACTCTTGCCTGGAAAATCCCATGGACGGAGGAGCCTGGTAGGCTGCAGTCCATGGGGTTGCGAAGTGTCGGACACGACTGAGCGACTTCACTTTCACTTTTCATTTTCATATATTAGAGAAAGAAATGGCAACCCACTCCAGTGTTCTTGCCTGGAGAATCCCAGGGACAGGGGAGCCTGGTGGGCTGCTGTCTATGGGGTCACACAGAGTCAGACATGACTGAAGTGACATAGCTGTTGCAGCAGCTGGCCTTTTGTGTATTGATTCCACCCAGGTAGCTTTAAACTCTCTGTTTATTAATGGGGTGAACTAAGACCTTTTCCTTCTAGTAAAAAGAACCAGGATAGAATGGGAAATTATTTCCACTCCAGGTTTGATTAATCTTGCAAACCACCTCTCTCTCTCCTTCTCTAAATGATTCACATCCAAGGAAGACAGTCAAGAGTCTAATCTTCAACTCTGGCAAATAAAACCTCCAAATAAAATCCATACCCTCCTATTTTATGCTGTTATTTCAAAGAACCAGCACATTGGAAGAGAGATTGTTAAAAATCTATGCACTTTAGTCACCTTTAAATTTATAAGCAACCTTTCCAATGATCTCCCAGTTCTTAATGGCAAGGCTCCCAGGAATTATGGAGACTTTTCCAAACCTTTGTTAATCAGGTTGGATAAATATTTCTTGCAATTGGGTATGTCAGTGGAAACAATCAATAAACCATCTATAGTAGGAATAGAAGAGACTTTTATTAGAGCCAGACTGAGGAATATAGCCTCGGAGTGAAAGTAAAAGTCACTCAGACATGTCGGACTCTTTGTGACACCATGGACTATACCGTACATGGAATTCTCCAGGCCAGAATAGTGGAGTGGGTACCTTTCCATTTTCCAGGGGATCTTCCCAACCCAGGGATTGAACTTGGGTCTCCTGCATTGCAGGAGGATTCTTTATCGTCTGAGCCACCAGGGAAGCCTTGAGAGATAGATTCAAAAAGCACTTTAATTATGTTCTGTTGGACTGCAAAATGAGTAAGGCTTATAAAAGCAAACACTAAAATTACATAAGTCTTAATTAGATCCCATTTGTTTATTTTTGCTTTTATTTCCAGAATTCTGGGAGGTGGATCATAGAGGATCCTGCTGTGATTTATGTCTGAGAGTGTTTTGCCTATGTTCTCCTCTAGGAGTTTTATAGTTTCTGATCTTACATTTAGATCTTTAATCCATTTTGAGTTTATTTTTGTGTGCGGTGTTAGAAAGTGATCTAGTTTCATTCTTTTACAAGTGGTTGACCAGTTTTCCCAGCACCACTTGTTAAAGAGATTGTCTTTACTCCATTGTATATTCTTGCCTCCTTTGTCAAAGATAAGGTGTCCATATGTGTGTGGATTTATCTCTGGGCTTTCTATTTTGTTCCATTGATCTATATGTCTGTCTTTGTGCCAGTACCATACTGTCTTGATGACTGTGGCTTTGTAGTAGAGGCTGAAGTCAGGCAAGTTGATTCCTCCAGTTCCATTCTTCTTTCTCAAGATTGCTTTGGCTATTCAAGGTTTTTTGTATTTCCATACAAATCTTGAAATTATTTGTTCTAGTTCTGTGAAAAATGTGGCTGGTAGCTTGATAGGGATTGCATTGAATTTGTAAATTGCTTTGGGTAGTATGCTCATTTTCACTATATTGATTCTTCCGATCCATGAACATGGTATATTTCTCCATCTATTAGTGTCCTCTTTGATTTCTTTCATCAGTGTTTTATAGTTTTCTCTATATAGGTCTTTAGTTTCTTTAGGTAGATATATTCCTAAGTATTTTATTCTTTTTGTTGCAATGGTGAATGGAATTGTTTCCTTAATTTCTTTTTCTACTTTCTCATTATTCGTGTATAGGAATGCAAGGGATTTCTTTGTGTTGATTTTATATCCTGCAACTTTACTATATTCATTGATTAGCTCTAGTAATTTTCTGGTGGAGACTTTAGGGTTTTCCATGTAGAGGATCATGTCATCTGCAAACAGTGAGAGTTTTACTTCTTCTTTTCCAATTTGGATTCCTTCTATTTCTTTTTCTGCTCTGATTGCTGTGGCCAAAACTTCCAGAACTATGTTGAATAGTAGTGGTGAAAGTGGACACCCTTGTCTTGTTCCTGACTTTAGGGAAAATGCTTTCAGTTTTTCACCATTGAGGATAATGTTTGCTGTGGGTTTGTCATAGATAGCTTTTATTATGTTGAGGTATGTTCCGTCTATTCCTGCTTTCTGGAGAGTTTTTATCATGAATGGATATTGAATTTAGTCAAAGGCCTTCTCTGCATCTATTGAGATAATCATATGGTTTTTATTTTTCAATTTGTTAATATGGTGAATTACATTGATTGATTTGCGGATATTGAAGAATCCTTGCATCCCTGGGATAAAGCCCACTTGGTCATGGTGTATGATCTTTTTAATGTGTTGTTGGATTCTGATTGCTAGAATTTTGTTGAGGATTTTTGCATCTATGTTCATCAGTGATATTGGCCTGTAGTTTTCTTTTTTTGTGACATCTTTGTCAGGTTTTGGTATTAGGGTAATGGTGGCCTCATAGAATGAGTTTGGAAGTTTACCTTCCTCTGCAATTTTCTGGAAGAGTATGAGGAGGATTGGTGTTAGCTCTTCTCGAAATTTTTGGTAGAATTCAGCTGTGAAGCCGTCTGGACCTGGGCTTTTGTTTGCTGGAAGATTTCTGATTAAAGTTTCAATTTCCGTGCTTGTGATGGGTCTGTTAAGATTTTGTATTTCTTCCTGGTTCAGATTTGGTAAATTGTACTTTTCTAAGAATTTGTCCATTTCATCCACGTTGTCCATTTTATTGGCATGCAACTGCTGATAGTAGTCTCTTATGATCCTTTGTATTTCTGTGTTGTCTGTTGTGATCTCTCCATTTTCATTTCTAATTTTATTGATTTGATTTTTCTCTCTTTGTTTCTTGATGAGTCTGGCTAATGGTTTGTCAATTTTATTTATCCTTTCAAAGAACCAGCTTTTGGCTTTGTTGATTTTTGCTATGGTCTCTTTTGTTTCTTTTGCATTTATTTCTGCCCTAATTTTTAAGATTTCTTTCCTTCTACTAACTCTGGGGTTCTCCAATTGGATCTAATTAAAATTAAAAGCTTCTGCACAACAAAGGAAAATATAAGCAAGGTGAAAAGACAGCCTTCTGAATGGGAGAAAATAATAGCATATGAAGCAACTGACAAACAACTAATCTCAAAAATATACAAGCAACTTATGCAGCTCAATTCCAGAAAAATAAACGACCCAATCAAAAAAGGGGCCAAAGAACTAAATAGACATTTCTCCAAAGAAGACATATGGATGGCTAACAAACACATGAAAAGATGCTCAACATCACTCATTATTAGAGAAATGCAAATCAAAACCACAATGAGGTACCACTTCACACCAGTCAGAATGTCTGAGATCCAAAAATCTACAAGCAATAAATGCTGGAGAGGGTGTGGAGAAGAGGGAACCCTCCTACACTGTTGGTGGGAATGCAAACTCGTACAGCCACTATGGAGAACAGTGTGGAGATTCCTTAAAAAATTGCAAATAGAACTCCCTTATGACCCAGCAATCCCACTGCTGGGCATACACACCAAGGAAACCAGAATTGAAAGAGACACATGTACCCCAATGTTCATCGCAGCACTGTTTATAATAGCCAGGACATGGAAACAACCTAGATGTCCATCAGCAGATGAATGGATAAGAAAGCTGTGGTACATATACACAATGGAGTATTACTCAGCCGTTAAAAAGAGTTCATTTGAATCAGTTCTGATGAGATGGATGACACTGGAGCTGATTATACAGAGTGAAGTAAGCCAGAAAGAAAAACACCAATACAGTATACTAACACATATATATGGAATTTAGGAAGATGGCAATGACGACCCTGTATGCAAGACAGGAAAAAAGACACAGATGTGTATAATGGACTCTTGGACTCAGAGGGAGAGGGAGAGGGTGGGATGATTTGGGAGAATGGCATTCTAACGTGTACTATCATGTAAGAATTGAATCGCCAGTCTATGTCTGACACAGGATACAGCATGCTTGGGGCTGGTGCATGGGGATGACCCAGAGATATGTTATGGGGAGGGAGGTGGGAGGGGGGGTTCATGTTTGGGAATGCATGTAAGAATTAAAGATTTTAAAATTTAAAAAATAAAAAACTAAAATAAAAAAATAAAAATAAAATTACATGTCTATTGTCAAGAATTACAATTTGAGCAGTGAATAAGTACAGTTTCTTATTAAGCAGGGATTGTTTGGTGTCTGAAATGATTTCTTAGTTTTAAGAGATCTTGAGACTATAAGGTTGCAGCTGGCAGTTGCTACAGATATTATTTAGAGAATCGCTTGTGGTGTCCTTAAATCTGGTATAGGTCAGAAAATTCAAGTTCACATTGATTCAAGAATGTGTCTGAAACCACATCTGCAATTGCTGCCGGGCTCCATTTTAAAAACCTGAACTACAGTTACTCCATTATGACATTTAAATGCATTATTTTCTTTAATGGTTGAAGCAGATGTATAATTCAGGTTTGATTAGAACACACCATAGGCTGTTCTGGTTTGCATAAAATTCACTCCAAATTACATATAAATGAGAATGACTTCCCTCATACCTCAGTTGGTGAAAATTTCTTCTGTTAGTATGAATCTCTTCCAGTTCTTTTTGACAGTAGAACCACACTCTCAATGCTTAACCCTGCTATTGTAGAATAATTGTTGCCTTTTTACTAAAACAATTCAGATAGGGAGATTTCTTGTGAACCTCAATAAGCCTCTGAACCTATTCCCTTTTGTTTAGGCTTTCTGAGAGACACCCATACATTTCTCTTTGATTCTTCTACCCCTACCCATTTATCAGGCTGAGGCTTCTTAGAGTTGTATCATGCTAAACTTTCTCCCAAATTGGGAAAATAATTCTAGAAATTGACAGTGATTATCAAAATGACTCACCAGTTGTATTAAGGAACCCCTTGACATCTTTTATTTGTTTTATCTCTGATGTTACTAGAGGGGATTTTGGAAACACTGATCATTTGTTTTTATTGTATCACATACCACTTTCTTAACAGGCAAAATCTCCAACAGATATTATCAAAATGTGTAACGCATCTATCATCAAAATTCTAAAACAATGGCCCCTGCCCCAAATCTCTCCCTAGAATTACTCAATAACCTATAACTAAAGAAGTCCTTCAGGACATAGAGCCCATAATAGAAGATTATGTAATTCAAGGCCTCATTATCCCTTATATTGGCCTGGAAAACTCCCATTTTACTGATGAGAAAACCTAAGGGCTGAGGGTGGATGTTGTCCAGGACATCCAAGCAATAAACACTATGGTTGTTTCTCAACATGCTGTTCCTAACTCTCCTACATTACTAATATCCATTCCTACCAAAAGTAAGTTTATAACTATGATTGATTTCTATAGTGTGTTCTTTAGTGTTCCAGGTGATAAACTTTCAGAGAAAGATCTTGTTCCACAAGGGGAAATACAAAAAAGATTAATAAACAAAAACCTCAAATAAATAAACTGAAGAGACAGAGGGGATAGTTATTATGCCCTGCTAGAGGGGCTTCCCTGGTGGTTCAGATGGTAAAGAATCCATCTGCAATGTGAGAGACCTCGGTTTAATTCCTGAGTTGGGAAGATCCCCTGGAGGAGAGCATGGTAACCCACTCCAGTATTCTTGCCTGGAGAATCCCCATGGACAGAGGAGCCTGACGGGCTGCAGTTCATGGGGTCACAAGGGGTCAGACTGGATGGATAGACTAAGTACAGCACAGCATAGCATGATACTAGAGCCCAATAGGAAGGAGGAAGACTCCTTTCTTTTCTGAGAAGGACTCAGCTAGGGAAAAGCTACTGACTCTGTTTATATTAGCCTTCCCAACATGATTTCCTTTCCCTAAAAACCGAATGTTCTTTCCTTACCTCGTGGGGACTTGCAAGTGGCTAACCATGGTTGCAGAACTCGATTTGCAGTTCTGTATTAATCTTGAATAAACCCACCTTTGCTGGAGATGTATCGGGGGTATACTTATTTTAAGTCAACAATATAGGATGCTCAGAGGAATAAGAAAAAATAAACTAACAGGCAACATCTTAGAGTAATCCTACAGATTTATTTTTTCTTTAGAAATTTACTAATTTATATGTAGAAATTTACTAATTTATACTCCAGAAACATTTGAGAAGCCTTACGTTTTATTACATCTATGAATTTAGTTTATAGTATTTATGAGATTAAGTACATATAAGAATTAATTGAAACATTAAAAAGAAATATTTAATATATATTGTTGGAAAAAGTTAAAAGCACATGAATTTTTAATGATCCTAAACATTTTTTCCAAGTTACCTAAAAAGTGATTTCAAAATTATATAATCCTTAGTTCAGTTCAGTTGCTCAGTCATGTCCAACTCTTTCTGACCCAATGGACTGCAGCACATCAGGCCTCCCTGTCCATCACCAATTCCCAAAGCTTGCTCAAACTAATATCCATCCAGTCAGTGATGCCATCCAACTATCTCATCCTCTGTCATCCCCTGCTTCTCTTGCATCAATCATTCCCACTGAAGGTCTTTCCAGTGATCAGTTCTTCGCATCAGGTGGCCAAAGTATTGTAGTTTCAACTTCAGCATCAGTTCTTCCAATGAATATTCAGGGCTGATTTCCTTTAGGATGGACTGGTTGGATCTCCTTGCAGTCAAAGGGAATCTCAAGAGTCTTCTCAAACACCACGGTTCAAAAGCATCAGTTCTTCAGCAGTCAGCTTTCTTTATAGTCCAGCTCTCACATCCATACATGACTACTGGAAGAACAATAGCTTTGACTAGATGGACCTTTGTTGGCAAAGCAATGTCTTTGCTTTTTAGTATGCTGTCTAGGCTGGTCATAGCTTTTCTTCCAAGGAGTGAGCATCTTTTAATTTCATGGCTTCAGTCAACAACTGCCGAGCTTTTGGAGCCCACAAAAATAAAGTCAGTCACTATTTCCATTGTTTCCCCATCTATTTGCCATGAAGTGATGGGACCAGGGTGACAATATACAGCCTTGACATACTACTTTTCCTATTTGGAACGAGTCTGTTGTTCCATGTCTGATTCTAACTATTGCTTCCTGACCTGCATATAAGTTTCTCAAGAGGCAGGTCACTTGGAAGGAAAGTTATGACCAATCTAGATAGCAAATTGAAAAGCAGAGATATTACTTTAGCAACAAAAGTCCATCTAGTCAAAGCTATGGTTTTTCCAGTGGTCATGTAGGGATGTAAGAGTTGGACTATGAAAAAGCTGAGCACCAAAGAATTGATGCTTTTGAACTGTGGTGTTGGAGAAGACTCTTGAGAGTCCCTTGGACTGCAAGGAGATCCAACCAGTCCATCCTAAAGGAGATCAGTCCTGGGTGTTCATTGGAAGGACTGATGCTGAAGCTGAAACTCAAATACTTTGGCCACCTCATGCGAAGAGTTCACTCACTGTGATGCTGTGAGGGATTGGGGGCAGGAAGAGAAGGGGACAACAGAGGATGAGATGGCTGGATGGCGTCACCGAATCGATGGAGATGAATTTGAGTGAACTCCGGGAGTTGGTAATGGACAGGGAGGCCTGGCATGCTGCGATTCATGGGGTTGCAAAGAGTTGAACATGACTGAGTGACTGAACTGAACTGAACCGATGGGACCAGATGCAATGATCTTAGTTTTCTAAATGTTGAGCTTTAAGCCAACTTTTTCACTCTCCTCTTTCACTTCGGTCAAGAGGCTCTTTAGTTCTTCTTCACTTCTGCCATAAGGGTGGTGTCATCTGCGTCTCTGAGGTTATTGATATTTCTCCCGGCAGTCTTCATTCCAGCTTGTGCTACATCCAGCCCGGCATTTCAAAATGATATACTCTGCATATAAGTAAAATAAGCAGGATGACAGTATATAACCTTGACGTTATCCTTTTGCAATTTGGAACCAGTCTGCTGTTCCTTGTCCAGTTCTAACTGTTTCTTCTTGACCTACATACAGATTTCTCAGGAGGCTGGTAGGATGGTCTGGTTTTCCCATTCTCTTGAAGAATTTTCCACAGTTTGTTGTGATCCGCACAGTCAAAGGCTTTGGCATAGTCAATAAAGCAGAAGTAGATGGTTTTTTCTGGAACTCTCTTGCTTTTCCGAAAATCCAATGGAAGTTGGTAATTTGATCTGTGGTTCCTCTGCCTTTTCTAAATCAAGCTTAAACATTTGGAAGTTCATGGTTCATGTACTGTTGAAGCCTGACTTGGAGAATTTTGAGCATTACTTTGCTAGTGTGTGAGATGAGTGCAAGTGTGCTGTACTTTGAGCATTGTTTGGCATTGCCTTTCTTTGGGATTGGAATGAAAACTGACCTTGTCCAGTTTTGTGGCCACTTTTAAGTTTTCCAAATTTGCTGGCATATTGAGTCACAGCATCATCTTTTATAGTCCTAGTAACCTTGAAGAAATTTTGGGCTTCTAAACTTTAAAATTTGTAATGTCTGTAAATTAGAAATTAATTACATTTCCTAAACTCATTTTTCTAAGCAAAACTGCCCTCCAGGACATAAAAATAAACAAAAACCAAAAAATCCTTTTAAATGTAGCAAAATCAGTAAGCACAAATTCATGCTTAAGATGAAAAGAGATTCTCTTCTAATAGTCCCTTGTATTTTTAAAGAAGGTTTTATGAGAGAACACTTTGACCTGAAATATTGGGTAATGGTCTGTTGGTGCCAGTTCTTCAGATTCTGCCTCTTCAGACTTTAACTTTTGTGCCTTCTCTAAATGTGCTCATAAATACACAGATAATATCTTACTTATTGGTATGGATTCTTTGCAGTTTAACAGTTTTTAAAAAACATATAGCATGTCATATTCTCTGCCTCACAGTTATATAGGGAGATGCATTTTGCAAGTTATTCTTTTATCCCCTCCAGTTGATTCATCTCCTGTTCTTATTTGTAATATGGTAAATAAATAAAAAATTTCAAAGGGATAACTTATTTCCCTTAATTTTTACTACCCTTAAAATTGTTTATTGTTTTTTTCTTTTTTTCAAAAGCACATGCTGTGCCATCATAATGGTAATAATAAAGGAGCATTAATTGTTCATCTAGCAGCAGCCTGAAAAGAAAGACTATATAGAAGGAGAGAGTCTAAAAAATAAGATAAAGAGATCATATCAGTATGTTTCAGTATGTTTTTACATACTCCTTACCTCTAAGCTTTATAGCTTCATATTACTTTATCCTAAGTATGAGTTTATCTTTTCTCCTGACAAAAAAAATAAAATTGTTTCTCTTAGCAATTATCATAAAATAAAATTTTAAAAAGGAGAAGAAGCTTTTAAGTGGAATTTCTTTAACATTCCTAAGGCTCCCTGGGCTCCTGTTAGCATGTCCTATTCTTAGTATGTGTAGTAAAACCACATTTCTCCCTTTGTGTTATACATTTCTAAATTTTCATTACCTTCTTATAAACAATTAAATCACAAAGTAAGCAAAGCCAAGTGAATGGTGGCTGAACAGCTATCACTACTGCATAGATAATAAAAATTGAAAATGAATGCAGTTTAGCTTTACCAGCTAATTTAGTTAGGTATCACCCTAAGGCATCAACAGCATTTATCATTATCACTGGAGCCTGGCATGAAGACACAATCAACAGTAGCTTTTACAAAGCAAATTAAAAACTTTTAAAGTCCTCTTTGCTCAGGAAAGGAAAACAAATATTAATATCCTTTATGTATAAATCCTTTGTGGTGAATCCCAGTGTCATGATTAGCCTGAACATTTGAAAGTAAGAAATTCTAATACAAAGATGTACTGCCATTTGTAAATATTTATGGTTCTCAGGTTACTGAATATCATAAAAATTATAGCCTCAAAAGGCTGTGTTTATGTTGAAAAATACATTATATTCAAAATAGAAAGGAAACTCTACTGTCAAATTTACTAATTATTAAAATGTAAATTATCTTTATTCATTAGTCATGTTTTTAAGTATTTCTTATGAAATTATATATTTAATGCAACAAATATTAATCATTTTAATAGACTTTATTTTCTAGAGCAATTTCGGGTTCATAGGAAAATTGAGAAAAAGGTACAAATATTTCCCATATGCCCTCTGCCCCTATGTATGCACAGCAGCCTTCTTACCAAATGCCCCCACCAGAGTGGTACATTATGCTATAGCTGATAAACCTAAATTAGCATGTTATTATTACACAAAGCCCATAGTTTGCATTAGGGCTCACTATAGTGCTGTACATTGCATGTGTTTAGACAAATATGAAATTGTATGTATTAATTATTTTAGTATCATACAGCCTAGTTTTACTGCCCTAAATACTTCAGTGCTCCATCAATTCATCCCTCCCTCCTTCTAAACCTCTGGCAATCACTGATCTTTTTATATCTCCAGAGTTTTAAATTTTCCATAAAGTTATAGTTAAAGTCATATAGTACATAGTCTTTTTAGACTGATTTATTTCACTTAGTAATATGCACTTTCCTCCTTAATTTTGCAAGGCTTACTAGCTCATTTGTTTTTAGCACTGGATAATATTCCATTTTATGAATGAATCACAGTTTATTTATCCATTCACCTACTCAAGGAAAGCAGTACTATAGCATTATAATATGCCTTGAAATTAGGTAGTGTTAGCATTCCTTCCTGCAATATTAACTTGGCAATTTTGGATCGTTTGCCTCTCCATGTAAACTTTAGAATTAATTTGTTGATATCCACAAAATAACAGGCTGGAGTTTTGATTGAGGTTGCATTGACTCTATTGAACAAATCAGGAAGAACTGACATCTTGACAGTATTGAGTCTTCCTATCCATAAACAAGGAATGTTTCTCTATGTAGTTTTTTGATATCTTTCATCAAAATTTTGTAGTTTTCTTCATGGAGATCTGAAACATATTTGTTAGATTTATACTTTAGTATTTCATTTTTGGAGTGCTAATGTAAACAATACCATGTTTTCAATTCCAAATTCCACTTGATTGATGTTGGTATAAAGGAAAACAGTTGACCTTTTTATTATTAACCTTGTATCCTACAACCCTGCTATAGTCACTTGTATTAATGATTCAGAAGTATTATTTGTTCATTCTTTCAGATTTTCTATAATAGACAATCATGTGAATAAAGACAGTTTTAGTTTTTATTGTTTTTCTTCCTCATCTGTATACCTCTGTTTCCTTTTCTTGTCTTACTATATTAGCTAGGACTTTCAGTATGATGTTGAAAAACTGCAGTGAGAGGAAATATCCTTCTTTTTTTCCCCTGAAAAAGCCTATAGTGTCTCACTAGAAAGTATATCAACTTTAATTTTTTGTAGACTTCTTTTAAATCAAATTGAAAATGTTCCCTTCTAGTACTGATTTAGTAACTGTCAGAAATGGGTGTTGGATTTTGTTATTGTTCACTTACTAAGTTCTATCTGACTCTTTGTGACCCCAAGAACTGCAGCATGCCAGGATTCCCTGTCCTTCACTATCTCCCAGAATTTGCAGAAACTCAGGTCCGTTGAGTCAGTGATACCATCCAAATGTCTCATCCTCGGTCACCGTCCTCCTACTCCTGCCCTCAATCTTTCCCAACATCACAGTCTTTGCCGATGAATCAGCTCTTCACATCAGGTGGCCAAAGTACTGGAGCTTCAGCTTCAATATCTGACCTTACAGTGAATATTCAGGGTTGATTTCCTTTAGGATCGACTGGTTTTATTTCCTTGAATTCCAAGGTACTCTCAAGAGTCTTCTCCAATACCACAATTCAAAATGTTTTTTCTCCATCTGTTGATACGATTATGTGATTTTTTAAAATCTTTTTTGGTTGTTAATGCGATTTTATTTTATTCATTTTATTTATTTATTTCATTTCACTTAAATTCACTTCAACTTATTTTACTTTTTTAAACTGTAGTACACGATATGTAGGATTTTAGTTCCCTGACCAAAGATTGAACCTGTGCCCCCTGCAATGGAAGTACAGTGTCTTAACCACTGGACCACCAGAAAAATGCTATGGTATTTTATTTTAAAATATTGACCCAACTTTGCTTTCTTGAAATAAATCTCACTTGGTCATGGTGCATGTGTGTGTGTGTGTGTGCATGCATACATGTGTGTATTAATGCTTTGCTAGATTTGTTTTCAAATATTTTATTGAGGATTTTTGTATGTGTGTTCACAAGATATATTGGCCTCTAGTTTTCTTTTGTTTTTTAGTATTAGGGTAATATCTAGTTCTCATGTTAGGGTAATTCTGGTTTAATAGAATAACTTGAAAATAATATTCCCTCAGTTTCCATCTTCTGAAAGTGAATGTAGAGAATAAGTATACTTTGTAACTTAGATGTTCACAGAATTCATTGATGAACACATCTGGGCCTAGTTCCTTCTGTTTTTGAAGGTTATTAATTGCAGATTCAATTTCTTTAGTAGATATATTGTATATATACTCTGTATGTCTAATGTATATTCTTTAGTAGATATGTTTTCATATTGTCAGTTTCTTTTTGTGTGAATTTTGTTTGGTTATGTCTTTGAAGGAATTGATCCATTTTGTTTAGGTTATTAAATTTGTGGTCATAGAGCTTCTCAAATATTTATCCTGTTACTGTTCTTGGGATATGTATTCATGCCCCTCTTTTATCTGTGATGTTGGTACTTTACTTTATTTAATTTTAGTTATCTAGAAGCTTATTAATTTTATTAATTTCAGCTTTTATTAATATTTTCTTGTAACTTTGGACTTATTTTTTCCTACATTTTAAGGCAGAATTTTTAGATGATTTAATTTAAATTTTCTTCCTAAGATACACATTCAGTGCTGTATATTTTTTCTATAAAAACTGCTTTTGCCGTATCATACAAATTTTGATGGTTCATCTACATTTTATTTAGTTCAAAATATTTAAACTTTCTCTTGACTTTTTCTTTGATATATGTGTTCTTAAGAAGTATGTTATTTAATCTCTGAGTACTTAGATTTTTTAAGGTATCTTTGTATTATTAGTTACCACTTTAATTCTATTGTGGTCTGAGAACAGTGTATTATACATATATTGTTGTAAATTTATTGTGTTTTTTGAACCAGGTTATAGTCTGTCTTGGTGAAATGTTTCATGTGAGCTTGAGAAGAATATATATTCTGCATTTGTTTGATAAAGTAGCTTTTAGTTGTTCATTACAACAGTTAGTGTTGCTGAATTCATCTTTCTCTTTAATGATTTTTCTACTACTGGATCCATCTGTTTCTGAGTGGCGAATCATTTCTGAGAGAGGGAAATTGGAGTGGCCAGCTATAATAGTGGGTTCATCTATTTATACTTGCAGTTCTATCAGTGTTTGCCTCATGTTTTTGACACTCTGTTGTTAGGCACATAACCTGTGTTTCCTGCATTGCAGGCAGATTCTTTACCATCTGAGCTACCAGGGAGCCCACTTACACTTAATAATCCTTATATTTTCTTGGAAAATTTGTTCCTTTATCATTATATATCATTATATAGTAACACTCTGTTACTGATAACTTTCCTTACTCTGGAGTCTACTTTGTCCAAAATTAATATAGCTGCTCCTGCTTTCTTTTAATTAGTATAATCATAGTATATCTTTCTCCATCCATCTGCTTTTAATCTATAAATATGTATATTTATATTTAAAATAGGTTTCTTATAGGCTACATATAGTTGGTTCTTGTTTTCTGATCTCCTCTGATAATCATCGGTCTTTTAATCAACGCATTTAGACCACTGTTATTTAGTGATTATCAATATAGTTAAGTGATATATATTTTATATATGAAAAGTTAATATAATTTCTGTTTGTTGCTTGTGTACTTTGTTTCTATTTTTTTGTCTTTCACTCTTTTTCTGCCTTTATAGTTTTAGCTGAACATTTTATATGATCTCATTTTCTCTCCTTTCTTATCAGTTTTACTTCAAAATGGGTCTGTGGACAACATATTCTCTTAACTTTGCCTGAGAAAATCTTTACACCTAACTCACTTTTGAAAGAAAATCTTTCTGGTGCAGAAATCTAGGTTTGTGGGTTTTTTTTGGTTGGTTTTTCTGTTAACACTTTCAGTATTTCACTCTATTCTCTTCTGGCTTGCACAGTTTCAAAGTATAGAAGTTGGATGTAATTCTTCTTAAAAATTTTTTTATTGGAGTATAATTGCTTTACAATGTTGTATTAGTTTCTGCATGCATGGCTAAGTCACTTTCAGTTCAGTTCAGTTCATTTCAGTTGCTCAGTTGTGTCCGACTCTTTGCGACCCCGTGAATTGCAGCACACCAGGCCTCCCTGTCCATCGCCAACTGTCGGAGTTCACTCAGAGTCGCATCCATTGAATCAGTGATGCCATCCAGCCATCTCATCCTCTGTCGTCCCCTTCTCCTCCTGGCCCCAATCCCTCCCAGCATCAAAGTCTTCTCCAATGAGTCAATTCTTCGCATGAGGTGGCCAAAGTACTGGAGTTTCTGCTTTAACATCATTCCTTCCAAAGAAATCCCCGGGTTGATCTCCTTTAGAATGGACTGGTTGGCTCTCCTTGCAGTCCAAGGGACTCTCAAGAGTCTTCTCCAACATCGCAGTTCAAAAGCATCAATTCTTCAGCGCTCAGCCTTCTTCACAGTCCAACTCTCACATCCATACATGACCACAGGAAAAACCATAGCCTTGACTAGATGGATCTTAGTCGGCAAAGTAATGTCTCTGCTTTTGAATATGCTATCTAGGTTGCTCATAACTTTTGTTCCAAGGAGTAAGTGTCTTTTAATTTCATGGCTTTAGTTGTGTCCAACTCTTTGCGACCCTATGGAGCATAGCCTGTCAGGCTCCTCTGTCAGTGGGATTCCTGAGGAAAGAATACTGGAGTGGGTTGTCATACCCTCCTCCAGGGGATCTTCTGGATCCAGGGATTAAACCTGTGTCTCTTCAGTCTCCTGCATTGGCAAGCAGGTTCTTTAACACTAGCACCACCTATTAGTTGCTACTTGTATAGCCAAGGGAATCATATATATACACATATGTCCCCTCTTTTTTGGATTTCCTTCCCATTTAGGTTACCACAGAGCATTGGGTAGAGTCCCATATGCTATATAGGAGGTTCTCTATACAGCACGCCAGGCTTCCCTGTCCTTCACTGTCTCCTGAAGTTTGCTCAGATTCAGGTCCATTGCATCGCTGATGCCATCAAACCATCTCATCCTCTGTCACCCCCTTCTCCTCTTGCCCCCTATCTTTCCCAGCATTAGGTTTTTTCCCCCAATGGCTCTTTGTATCAGGTGATGAAAATATCGGGGTTTAAGCTTCAGCTTGATGAATATTCCTTCAAATAAATATTCAGCATTGAATTTCCTTTAGGATTGACTGGTTTAATCTTCTTGCTGTCCAAAGACTCTCAAGAGCCTTATCCAGCAAAATTTGAAGCCGTCAGTTTGGTGCTCAACCTTCGTTATAGTCCAGCTCTCACATCCATAGGGCTTCTCTAGTAGCTCAACTGGTAAAGAATCCACCTGCAATTCAGGAGACCCTGGTTCAGTTCCTGGGTTGGGAAGATCCACTGGAGAAGGGGTAGGCTACCCACTCCAGTATTCTTGGCCTTCCCAGGTGGCTCAGATGGTAAAGAATCTGCCTGCAATGCAGAAGACCTGGGTTCAATCCCTGAGCTGGGAAGATCCACTGGAGAAGGGAATAGCTACCCACTCTAGCATTCTGGCCTGGAGAATTCCATGAACAGAGGAGCCTGGCAGGCTACAGTTCTTGGGGTCACAAGGAATCAGACACAACTGAGCAACCTTCACTTTCACTTTTCTCACTTCAGTACATGACCACTGGAAAAACCATAGCTATGACTATATGGACCTTTGTTGACAAAGTGATGTCTCTGATTTTAAATATGCTACCTAGGTTTGTCATAGCTTTTTTCCCAAGGAGCAAGTGATATCAATAGTGTATATATGTCAATCCTATTTTCCCAATTTATCTCTTCTCCCCTTTCTCCTCTGATATTTGTGCATTCGTTCTCCATGTCTGTGTCTCTATTTCTTCTTTATAAAATGGACTGTCTATGGCAAAACCAATACAGAATTGTAAAGTAAAAAAAATAAAAAAAATTTTAAAAATAAAATAAAAAAAAACATTTCATCCAAAAAATAAAATAAAATAAAATGGACTGTCTATACCAATTTTTTTTCAGATCCCATATATATGTTATTATATGGTAATATTTTTCTCTTTCTGATTTATTTCACTGTATGACAATCTCTAGGTTCATCTACATCTCTGCAAATGACCCAATTTAGTTCCATTTTATGGCTGAGAAATATTCTATTCTATGTATGTAATTATTTTTTTTTTGAGATCCTGTATGTCTGAATTATTTTTCTTTTTTTTTTTTAGTTTTTTATTTTTTAAATTTTAAAATCTTTAATTCTTACATGCGTTCCCAAACATGAACCCCCCCTCCCACTTCCCTCCCCATAACATCTCTCTGGGTCATCCCCAGTGCACCAGCCCCAAGCATGCTGTATCCTATGTGCTGTATTATATTCTATGTATGTAATTATTATCTTTGTTCCTCTATAGTAAAATATTTTTCCCCCTCTGGCATCTTTCAAAAATATATCTTTGATTTTTTATAATTTGAATATTATATATATAAGTTCTGTATTTTGATGTTTATCCTGCCTGGTGTTCTCTGAGCTTCCTGGATGTGTAGTTTGGGGTCTGTCTTTATATGCGGGAAGTTGTTTCAAATCCTTCCTTCCCTCCTTCCTCTGTTTTTTTCCTCCTTCCCTCTCACTGTCTCTCCTTCCTCCCCTCCTTCCCATTTCTTACTTTCTCTCTTTCTGCTATTCCTATTATGTACTTGTTTAATTGTTTGTAGTGGTTTTTCAGTACTTGGATACTTTCTTCTATTTATGCCAGCCTCTTTTCTATTTGATTTTTAGTTTTAGAAGTTTCTATTCACATAGAATAGATTCTATTCTATTCTATTCAAAGATGCTTCCCTAGGCACTCTTTATTTCTTCTATAATGTTTTTTATGTCTAGCATTTCTTTTTGATTCCTTCTTACAATTTCCATCTCACTGCTTGCATTGCCAATTTATTCTTGCCCACTGTGTAATTTATTCATTAAAGCCCTTGTCAAATTAATCTTTTTATGATGAAAAATTTTTAATGAATGAATGATGGATAACTCTGCTATGTGAGCAATGTAGTTAGTTTGTAAATCTATACTCACTAGACATCTTATGCATTACTAGTCTCTTAAGAAACCCTGAATATAAGACTGGAATCGATAATATGCCACACAGATAGTCATAGAAATATCCCCAGAACTCCATCAGATTGTAGGACCACAATTAGTATCAACTTCCATGTGGGATTGGCTCTACATTAATTACTTAAATTCTCAGCCTGATTATTCCAACAGTCTTGCCATATCTGAGTCTGATTCTATTGCTTGCTCTGTCTCTTTAACTGAAGAGATTTCTAAAGTTGAGTTAGTCCTTGAATAAGGATGATCATAATATATTGCACATATTCTGTCATAACCCCTCCCATACTTTGATATTTATTTGTTTACTTGTTTGTAATTTCCACTAAAGTGTATGTTCCTTGAATAAAGTAATTTTATATTATGATTATATTTTAGTTAAGAATTATTTTTTATTTTGACTGCACTGGGCTTTCCTTGCAGTGTGGAGGCTCTTTCTTGTGACTTTCTCTAGTTGTGAACATCTTAATGACTAGCTTCTTATAGTACATTTCTAGTGAAGTAAACCCACCCAGTGATGAAACAGATTCTTCCTCTGCTCCTTCCAAAGAACAATTAGAGCAGGAAAAACAAAAAAACTGCTTCTTTCCTTTTAGCCAGTAATGCAGAAATTCCATCATGATCATGCTGATCTGCAAGTCAGTGCCCTCTATACTCTTCAGGTGCACTGCTACAACAGCAACTTTGCAAAAAGCATGTCACTCCACTTTTTTGTTCATTTCTATGACATGGAAATTATTGAAGAAAAGGCTTTCTTGGCTTGGAAAGAAGATATAACACAAGAGTTTCCACGGGAAAAAAAGGGCTTTGTTCTAGGTAAATCAGTGGCTAAGCTGACTAGAAACTGCTGAAGAAGAATTAGAGGAAGAAGCCTACTGAAGGAGCCAGCCAAAGCCTTAAATTGTGCAAAACATACTGTTGCTATGATATAACTGCATTTGACCTAAACACTGTAAAAATTCATTTTGCTGTAATGTTTTCACAGTATTTAAAAGCAGAAGCACATCAGTTAGGATTTCCTTTGGCATAGTTTTTTTTTTTTTTTGTATTGTAATATCTTAATCAGTCTACCGTCAAATATTTTAAGAGAATCTTTAACATTTAGATGTTTAGCAGCATGCAACAATTACATTATAAGTTCTCAAGCAGAGGCAGTCTATTGCAAGGACCTTCTTTGCTGCCAGTTATCACAGGCTGTTTTAAGTTAGAAGACTGAATAGCAACACTGAATACTGTAGAAATGCACTTTGCTCAGTATTGAGTTGTTGCAACATTTGATTATCCATTTGGTTGTTACGAAAAATTCTTAACTGTAATTGATGGTTGTTGGCATAATAGTATATTGCCTGTATTTCTACCTTTAGTAATGGGCTTTACATGCTAGATTTTAATATCCTTGAGCCTGGGAAACTGCACAAGTCTTTTTAAAAGAGAAATGGTTTACTTGCACAAAACTGATCAGTTTTCAGAGATTGTAAATGCCCTTGAAGTGGTCTTTGTGGTTGTGAAACAAATGGTGAGAATTTGAATTGATTCCTCTTATTATAATATTGAAATTAAATCTACTTAATTGATCAAGTCATTTTCATGCCCTAACTTTATATGCTTTTATCTATCAATATTTTTTTGTAAAAGAAAAATGTGCCATTTGGGATCTTAATTCCCCCACCAGGAATTGAACCCATGTCCTCAGGCAGATTCTTAACTGCAGAAGTACCAAGAAAATAACTTCATATTTGTTGTTTTATTACCAGCACTGAAAATGTAGTTCTATTACCAATTCACATCCTTGCACATAACAGTTTCTCAATAAATATTTTAAGTGACTGACTTATTGGCTGAATTCTCAATTCTAGAAGTAAGTTTCCAGAAGATTATATCAAATCACCAATATCTCAGTTTGAATGTTTTGATTATAGCAGTGTTTATATAGAACCAACTGTAAAAAAACTAATTTGTGATGTATATTTTAAAGTCCTAAAAAGGAAAAGCTATTATGGCATTTTAGGAGATAGAAGTAACATTGACTAGGGCAATATATAGCCTTGACCTACTCCTTTCCAAGTTTTAAACCAGTCCATTGTTCCATGTCAGCTTGTAACTGCTGCTTCTTGACCTGCATACTGGTTTCTTATGAGGCAAGTATTCCTGGTATTCTCAGGAATACCAGAAGCAACAGTTACAACTAGACATGAAACAACTGATTGGTTCAAAATTGGCAAAGAACTATATCAAATCTGTACACTGCCACGCTGTTTATTTAACTTATATGTAGAGTATATCATGTGAAATGCCAGACTGAGTGAATTGCAAGCTGGAATCAAGATTACCAGGAGAAACACCAATAACCTTAGAGAGTCATATGATACCACTCTAATGATATAAAGCAGTGAGTAACTAAAGAGCCTCTGGATGAAGGTGAAAGAGGAGAGTGAAAAAATTGGCTTATAACTCAACATTCAAAGAACTAAGATCATGGCATCTAGTCCTGTCACTTCATGGCAAATAGATGGGAAAAATTGGAAACAATGACATATTTTATTTTCTTGCCCTCCACAATCACTCTGGGAGGTGACTGTTGCCATGAAATAAAAAGACAGTCTTTGAAAGAAAATATGTGACAAACTTAGCATATTAAAAAGCAGATACATCACTTTACCAACATAGATCCAAATAATCAAAGCTATGGTTTTTCCAGTAGTCATGTATGGATATCAGAGTTGGATCATAAAGAAGGCTGAGCACTGAAGAACTGATGCTTTTGAATTGTGGTGCTGGAGAAAACTCTTGAAATTCCCTTGGGCAGCAAGGAGATCAAATAAGTCAATAATAAAGGAAATCAACCACGGATATTCATTGGAAGGACTAATGCTGAAGCCCAATTCTTTGGCTACATGATATGAAGAGCCAACTCATTGTCAAAGACCTTGAGGCTGGGAAAGATTGAGGTCAGAAGGAGAAGGGGGAGGCAAAGAATGAGATGGCTGGATGGCATCACTGACTCAATAAACATGAGTTTGAGCAAACTCCGGGAGATAGTTAAGGACAGGATATCCTGGCATGCTACAATCCATGGGGTCACAGAGAGTCAGACACAGCTTAGTGAGTGAACAATGCAGTGCTAATTTCAGATATTATGCATTGTGTTTAAATATTTTTATCTATTGTGATTGATTTTTGCAAGTCCTGTACTTCAGTAAAGGGAAGTTTTCCTACCAGAAAAGTAGGAACTGAATGCAGACGTTTTTCTCTCAGATCATTGGTTATCTTTGATATGCAGATTATGGCCATATTTTTTTTACCATAAATATATAGTATTTCAAAATAGCAATCCAAACAAATCCCTGGTTTTTGCACAAATTAGGAATCTACTCAAATTAGGAATCTTTCCCTTCTACTGAAAACAGCAACCTATTATGAATCCACCACTAATCTTTATTGATACTATTTTAACCTTATCCCTGTACTTTATTAACAGTGCTGCATAGGAAAAGCTAGGCATCACGAAATATAAAAGTGAACAGAAATCAATGCTTTCCTAACCACATATATATGCAATCTTCTATGTGTGTCTCATTTTTCCTATATACTTTGTTGTTTGTAAAATTTACTCTATTTCTGGATGACAACATTTTGTTTTATTATCTTCTTTTTTCTCTGACATCAAATAAGGACCTTTTCACTGAACTTAAATTCATTAATTATAGACATTCATAAACTTATGAATACACAATAACTGTTAGTGCCTTAGTGAAAGCTATGCAGTATAATACATAAATATTGATTACTGACAGTAAGAGTATAAGGGGAAGAATGTCTAATCAATGTATCAGGTAACTTGTCAGTAAATATTCTGGGTCAGTAACTAAATACCTAATGCTTGATTAAGAAATGAAATAGATCCCTTGGCATGGTTGCCATTGTCATTACCATCATCAAATAATTTGCAAGCTTTTTCTAGCTCTAAGCTAGTCCCTGAATACTATATTAATTCATAAAGCCTATCAGAGCTCTATTCAGCAAATAATTGCTTCCCTATACTAATTTTTGCCCCAGTGGCCTGAATTGTGAGATGAATCTATACTGCTGCTGTTACTGCTAAGTTGCTTCAGTTGAGTCCGACACTGTGAGTCTGTGCTGCATTTCTGTAAGATTTATTAAGCTTACATATAAAATATGATTTCACAGATTGACTCTCTGGGATTGATTTGTTAATGATTTCAGTATGATTCAGTTTCTTACTAACATTATTACCTAACTATTCAGTAAACAAAACATTTACTGATAGATTTTATAAATTCATGGTACCCCTGAAACACACTTTACTAATAAACAAAAATAACAAAACTCACTTTACCTTCTAAGTTGAAATGATCTTGGCTAACACTGAATATTCATTGAAAGGACTGATGCTGAAGCTGAAGCTCAAGTACTTTGGCCGCCTGATGTGAAGAGCCAGTTCATTGGAAAAGACTCTGACGCTGGGAAAGATTGAAAGCAGGAGGAAAAGGGGGAGTCAGAGGATGAGATGTTTGCATTGTATCACCGACTCAATGGACATGAGTTTGAGCAAACTCCAGGAGATAATGAAGCACAAGAAAGCCAGGCGTGCAACAGTCCATGGGGTCACAGATTCAGACAAAACGGAGCAAATGAACAAATAGAACTTTCCTTCTAGGATAGGAGTTATACTCTCTGAAACTTTTGTGGTGGTTGTATAGAATAATAAGAAACAGTATAAAGTGAAATAATTTACACAGAATAGAAACTTTTCTCCCACTCATTAACTCATCATTACTTTAGCGCCTTGTTTCCCTTGGAAAGCATGCAGCCTTTTATGACTAGTCTGAGAAAGCATGTAACTCTTACATTATAATTTGAGTGCAATCTCTTCAGTAAGCTTTTACTCATTTCCTATATGCCATTGCTCTCTTCCTAAGAGCTGCATGAAATATCAGTTGTGTCTGTGAATCCAGAGACCTAGTAAAAAAAAAAAACAACCTATAATTTCATAAATTCTAAATTTTGATGATTGTGAGTTTTTCAGGTACTTTTTTGAGTAAACGAATATATAAACCCAGTAATTTATAAATGTATTTGTTTAAATACACTTGAATAAAATAAGAATCTGATATTTTTATAAATTTTGAGATTCTTAGAAGGAAGGTCTACCACTTGATAATAAGTGTCGCATTTAGAGAGAGCCTCATTTAGAATGTCTAACTAAAATAGCTAGTATTTTAATTATTTTGCACCATTATTGTCAGCTCATCTAAGCGATACTTATGTTATTTGCGTGTGTGTTCTTCTTCCATTCCCAGGATGTACATCTTGTTGATTTATTAACATTGAACTGATGGCCAACAGCACTCCAAGAATTGCCTGAGTAAAGCTTATCTAAGCGTCTATTTTCTCCATAAGGCACATCACTGTCTTCTTATGATTAGAATACAAGCTGGCACTTTAACAATACACTAAAATGTCGTTTAAGACAGTGAAATCACGACAAAAACACAAAAGTACATTAAAAGAAAAAGTGATCCTACAAAGTTCAAAGAAGTGTCTCTTGTTTAAAGTATGAAGGCTGAAACACAAGTCAGAGCACTATCTTTTTCAGCCTAAACTGGGATGATATGTGTACAGTGACTCAAATTATTTGCCACTCTGTTTATGTCTGTGAATGACTTTGAAAGCACTGGGAGTACTGACTTTGGAGTTACAAATGGCATTTTAGCAAGTAGGCAAATTCACAAATATGAAACCATGAATAGTGAATTATTGTTTGAATAATTCTGCTGTGAAAATTTCTACTGATTTTGGCTTTAATACCTGTTTCTGAACTTCACTTCATCCTAGTGAACTCCTAAATAGGAAAGTCAAAGAAAAAGGAGCTCATTCCTTCTCCTCTTCTCTGTTTACCCAACTGTGTTCTTCTCAATGAAAACATCCCTTTCTACTTTTATCAGTTAAACTTTACTGAGACAAACAGACTTACCATTTTTCCTGGTCATACTTTATTCTGGAGATCCTCTTATTCTGGAGATCCACAGCTGCAGCACAGGCCATTAGGAAAGAAAGATGGATAAGGAAGAAAAGGTAGATGAAAGTGAGGGCAAGGATAAACTAGGACTTGTGTAAAAACTGGAACCCACGAGATTAACTGGAACCCATTTCAGTTCTCATTGTTGCTGATCATGATGAGATTGGCATAGTGCATGAGAAGCTGCTGCCCCTCTTCTTGGAGTGAAACACACACCTGGCCCAGAAACCATAGAAACTGCAGGACTATTCAGGGGAGTGTATATTAGTTGAGGGTTTGCTACTGCCCAACAAATACAAGTTCAGCCAGCAGAAAGCAACAACATGTGTGAGCTACAAAAGTGCCCAAAGACCTTGTTGTTACAGCCTTCTATGTGTAAAGAGCATAAAGTTGTGGCTTCATTCCTGTCCTCCAAATCTTTGCAAAAACATAGCTTATGGCTTACTTTCATCACAAACATAGAACAAAGGGTATTCCAGGAAAAGTAGTTTAGATTAGCTAGATTAACACATTACAAAGCCAGTATATTCCACTTTCTGTCATTTAGCATCCATACTTTGACATACTTATTTTCAATAAAGCAGTAATAGTCATGCTTCCTTTGTTTTTGTTTTTGTTTTAGTTTTTTATTTTTTTAATTTTTTTTTAATTTTTTTTGGGGGGGCTTTACTTTTTTTTTTCTGATAACTTGAATTCTTTTTTTTTTTAGTTTTTTATTTTTTTAATTTTAAAATCTTTAATTCTTACATTCGTTCCCAAACATGAACCCCCCCTCCCACCTCCCTCCCCATAACATCTCTCTGGGTCATCCCCATGCACCAGCCCCAAGTATGCTGTATCCTGCGTCAGACATAGACTGGCAATTCAATTCTTACATGATAGTATACATGTTAGAACACAATACAACTTTTCTATTGACTATAATCACAGGTCTCAGAAATATTAAGAGACCTTCCAGGGGACCGCCTGTGTTTCAGACTGTCATTCTGGGTCCACATTGTGTCAGGGCATCCATTCTTCCCTGGGTCATCAGTTACCCAGCCAGAAGTGTAACCTCCTTTGCTAGTTGATTCATTGGCATTGAAACTAAAAGTGGTTAAGTTAACATCTCAAATTCTAGTTTAATAGATAGAATAATTATTTTGTCATTTATATAAGTAAACTTTCCTCCTTTGCATTTAAAACTTCTAGACCATGGACGGAAAAGTCCATGGCCATAAAGTCATGGACAGAATTTTTTCCCCTTAATTGATTATTTGTGGTAAGAGTGAAGGGAGGTACTCACCCTTTTTGTCACAGATTTATGAATCTTGGCCAAAGGAGAAATATATCCATTTATAGACTGCCAATTTAAAGCATATATCATATCCTGGAGAAAACTTACCCACTTTTACAAGTTATAACCACAAGTAAGAATTCAAAAGAATTCAAAATTGCACTTTAATAAAGCTAGCTGTTTCAAGATAATGAGATTATACATCCAGTGAATTTCATGGACCTGGGCTCATTGCCAAGCTTTATTGGCTAGGAAATTATTCGATAGATTAGAAATAATTCTGTGTGTAATACCAACATGGTGAGCATGGCAATCTGTAAATCTGTGGACAGTTCCTTTGGCAGAAGCATTGCAGACAGGGAAGAAAAATCCATATCTAGAGTGAACACCTTATCCAATGAGTACAAAGAATTGCCTCTTCCACCAGTTGAGCTGTCTGCTAATCACGGGAAATAGTGCCAGAACAGAGACTAAATGTTCCTTTCTGCTGTGGTCATACCGAAACTCAGCAGTATCTATAACCGATTCTGCTCTGGTAAGAATAAATCCCATATTCTGCTCCAGTGTATTACCTCTATCACTGCTGCCATGGCCACCTTGTTCATGAACCAGTTAGGTAATGATATAATTGAATGGGAGCAGAATGATGGACAGAGCAATGGTTACATTATTTATCTCCAACTATCTGACATACCATATTTGTCTGTTGATATGTGTTGGGTATTGTCCACATTAGAATCCAAACTTTACTAAGGGAGGGGTTTCTTGATTGTTTTATTCACTGGTATATTCCTATGACATAAAAAGAATATTTGAAATATAGAACATATACTCAAGAAATAGTTGTCAAATGAAGAAATAATGAAACTTTATAAATAATTTATATGTAATTACTATTTTTATTCTGAATGTATAGATTAGAAAAGGAGTGTCAGTGTCACAGAGATACACTGTTACTTGCCAAATGCCATTCCTCTTGTAAGTTATAACAATGGGATTCACACCCTGTCTGCCTGACTTACAGACTGTACTTTCAAACTGTACAGTATACCTCTTATTTTGAAATATTGTACTATTTGATGAAGTAGAACAGTGTAAGAGAGAGTTTTCTGTTTTGAAATTTTAGTGTAATATAGTAGAAGTCCTCTATGAAGTCAAAACTGTCACTACTTTTGATATTATATGTACTTTAAGAAAAATAATGCAAGTACTCTGATCTAACTTTAGAGTTTTTCAGGTTCTGAAAAATATACAAAATTTGAATTAAAAACTTACCAGTAAACAGCTAGTACTATCATTTAGGGCTCTTGGAGTGTTATTATCCAGAAAGAGTGATAGACTACAGTTAGGCAAGTTATTTGTTTTATATATTTGTATCCCGGTCACCAATCAGGTCAGTATGATTAGCTCAAGATGGTATACTTCCTCTGTGGAGAAAAATATCACTTGAGCCTCTATATTTTTCATTTACAGTGCCTTTCATTCAGTAAAAAATCAGCCAAAATATTAAGAAAATACAGCCATGAAAAAATCAGATAATAGAAACACACTTAGGAATGATAGAGTTATTACCATTCTCAAAGATGGACATTAAATTAATAGTGATTAACATGTCTAAGAAAGTAGATAACAAGAATAATTTTGCCAGTGAACAATTAATTATGAAAAAAAATGAACTGGAAATTCTGACAAATGCAATGACTGAAATTTAAAAAGCAGTATATGGTAACAACTAAATTAGAAAGGAAGATTGATGGAGTAGAAGATAGGTCATTAGAAAATATTCAAACTGAATCACATAGATGAAAGCCATGGCAAATGCAAGAGGGAAAAAGAGAGAAGGATATCAGGGCAGGCCACTGCTGCTCTTGCTAAGTTACTTCAGTCGTGTCTGACTCTCTGCGACCCCATAGATGGCAGCCCTCCAGGCTCCTCCATCCCTGGGATTCTCCAGGCAAGAATACTGGAGTGGGTTGCCATTTCCTTCTCCAATGCATGCTAAGTTGCTTCAGTTGTGTCCAACTCTGTGCGACCCCATGGACAGCAGCCCACCAAGGCCCTCTGTCCATAGGATTCTCTAGGCAAGAATACTGGAGTGGGTTGCCATTTCCTTCTCCAGTCAGGGCAGGAGCAATATCCAAAGTAAATGACAAAGTTTCCCTTATACTGACAGTTTATATATTTCTGAAGAATATTGGAACCCAAGCAGGGTAAATGCAAGGAAGAACACATCTAGACATATTATGGGAAAAGTACTGAAAACCAAAGAAAAAAAAAAAAAGTCACAAGCATCCAGACCCCGCCCCAAAAAAGACAACTTTTTGAAGGAGTAATAATAATATGGATATCAGATTCCTCAACATAAGAATAAACCTGGATAACTATTGATGAATACTTTGTAAAGCTATAGCAAGTAACAGTATGTAAAAGATGCAGAAAAACATAAATAGATAAGTAAACTGAGGAAACAGTCTAGTAAATAGGAAAGTCCTATACACATATAATCCCTTGATTTATGACAGTATTGTCATTACTGTGTACTTGGAGAAAATAATCTCTCCATTAAATAGAGTAAATTGGGTATCTATTTAGGCATTTGAAAAAATAAAATGTTACAGATGAATTCCACATTTCCACATTAAAATGTGAAATATGAAACTATAAACTTCCAGAAGAAAATGTAGAAGAATGTTTTTATGGTTAGGGATAATCAAGAATTTCTTTAAAAGACATAGAAACTTTAGCAGATAAGTTATACTCTACATTAATGGGGCTTCCCTGATGGCTCAACCGTAAAGAATCCACCTGCAATGCAGGAGACACAGGAGACCCAGGTTCAAGCCCTGTGTTGGGAAGATCCCCTGGAAGAGGACATGGTAACTCACTCCAATATTCTTGCCTGAAAAATCCCATGAACAGAGGAGCCTGGCGGGCTACAGTCCAAAGAGTTGCAGAGTTAGTCATGACTGAGCGACCAAGCATGCACATGTGCACCATACATTAATATTAACAATGTCTGATTGTCAAATGACACTGCTATGAATGAAACATGTCTCTGAGTGAGAGAAGACAATTACAATATATATATACCCAAAATAACTTACATTCAAATTTACAATAAATGAATGAAGGTTCAGACAAAGTGACAGACAAAAAACCTGAATTAAGTATTTCACATGCACACACGCATGTACAAGGATATCTGTGTCTGTATCTCTATATCAGTATCTTTGTCAGGGGTGTGCAAATAAAATTACAAGATACCATTATTCACACAAAAAGATGGCTGCTGTGGTCTCAGTATTTGTGTTTTCCACTTAATTCATAGGTTGAAATCCTAACCTTCAAAGGTGGTGGTATTAGTAGGGAGGGCCTTAGGTCAAGGGGGTGGAACTGTCAGGAATGGGAGTATTCTCTTTTAAGAGAGATCCTACAGAGCTCTGGAGCATCTTCTATGAGATTAGGGCACAATGAGAAGGGTGCTGGCTATGAACCAGGAAAGGGTTCCTCCCTTTACCTTATTTGACCATACTGGTGTTTTGAACTTGGACTTCCCAGTCTGTAGAACTGTGAGCACTAAATGTCTGTGGTTTATAAGCTATCTAGTCTGAGGTACTTTGTTCTAGCCACCCAGACAAAGATAACGGTTAAAGTTAAAAAGTTTTGCTTGGGTTATCAAGGAGCTGAGTTTCTCATATATTGTTTTAATGAGGTTAAATTGGAACAGTTACATTCAAAAATATTTGCCTATATCAACAAAGCTGAATGAGCTCATAGTCTATGACATAGCAATTCAACTTATAGCATGTACCTGACACAACGTGTACATATATTCACTAAAATACATGTATGAGTTTCTCAATAGCATTATTCTTTGTGGCCCCAAAGTACCTAACCCAGATAACCATCACTATTAGACTGCATAAATTGTGATAGGTTCATTCAGGGGACTATCATACAGTACCAAGAATGAACATTTCATGGCACGTTTCAACAGATAGATCTCAAAAACATGATACGTAAGAAAAGACAGACATAAAAGAGTGAATTCTTTGTATTCCATTTATAAAAATTTCAAAACCTGGCACAACATATCTATAGTTATCAGACTTAGAATAGTAGTTTGTTTTGGAAAAGTATAGTAAGTGAAAATGGGTGCAAGGGGACTTCTGGTAATATTCTATCCTACTCAGTCCTGGTTTCATCACAGTTAATTTTGTAAAAAAAAAAAAATGCCATTCACAAATACACTTATTATTTACCTATATATTTTATACATTAAATACTTTAATATAAAATTTCTAATTTTTTACATTTAATGATTACAAGTGGTACATTCTGTTCCATAGAAAATTCTGCTATATAATTTATGGAGTTATTTCAACATATATATTAAAAAGTATTCTGAGATCCTGGATCATCTTTACTATCATTATTCTGAATTCTTTTTTCTGGAAGCAGGCCTGTCTCTACTTGTGTTTCTGGAGCTTTATGTTCCTTCATCTGGGACCTAATCCTGTTTCTTTTCATTACGGTTAGGTTTTTGTGATAGTTGTTTCTGTTCTGGAGGCTGTGGGTTTGCAGCTCCTGTTTTCTCCTCTCTGCCTCTGGTGGATGAGGATAAGAGGCTTGTGAAAGCTTCCTGATGAGAGGGTTTCTTGGTGTGGGGAAAACTGGGTCTTGCTCTGGTGGGCAGGGCCATGCTCAGTAAATCTTTAATCCAATTGTCTGCTGTAGAGTGAGGCTGCACTCCCTCCCTGTTAGTTGTTTGACCTGAGGCAGCCTAGTCCTGCAGTCTACAGCCTCTATGGTAGGGCTAACCTCCAACAGGGCTCTTGCTAACACATGCCTCCCAGGACTGCTGCTGCCAGCAGTGATACATGCACCCCAATGTTTACTGCAACACTACAATAGCCAAGACATAGAAGCAAACTAAATGTCCATCGACTGAGGAATGGATAGAGATGTGTCACATAAATATAATGGAATATTGTGCTGTGCTCATTCAGTCATGTCCAACTCTTTATGACTCCATGGTATCCTGCCAGGCTCCTCTGTCTATGGGGATACTCCAGGCAAGAATAGTGGAGTGTATTGCCATACCCTCCTCCAGGGGAATCTTCCCAACCCAGGGATCGAACTCAGGTCTCCTAAATTGTAGGTGATTCTTTGCCATCTGAACCAACAGGGAAGCCCACAATGGAATGTTACTTAACCATTAAAAACAGTGAAATAATGCCATTTGCAGCAACGTGGATGGACCTAGAGAGTGTCATACTGGTAAAGTAAGTCAGACAGAGAAGGAGAAATATTGTATGACATGCTTATATATGGAATCATAAAAAGAAATGATACAGATGAACTTATAAAACAGAGACTCAGGGACAAAAAATTAATTATGATTGCCAGGGGAAAGGGATAGTTAGGAAGTTTGGGAAGGCCATGTACACACTGCTGTATTCGAAATGGATGCCTAAAAAGGAACTCTATTCATTTTAAGGGGTTTCCTAGTGGCTCAGAATAGTAATAGATCTGCCTGCAGTACGGGAGACCTGGGTTCAGTCACTGGATCAAGAATATCCCCTGGAGAAGGGAATGGAAACCCACTCCAGTATTCTTGCCTGAAGAATCCCATGGATAGAGGAGCCTGGTGGGCTACAGTCCATGGGGTTTCAAAAGAGTCACAAACACATGGAGGCTAAACAAATACGTTACTGGATCACTTAAGAATAAAATGTCCGACTCTGCGACTATTTACAAAGAGAGAAAGAAGTTACACATTTTCTAAATTAATGCTCTTTGTAATGTATGTAAATATTTTTTAAAAAGAAATAAGATTGCTGTCACTTGCACCTCAGGAATACTTTTCTCAAGGGCTTGGGAACCAGCCCTTTGAAAAATCAACATTAAGGAAGATAGTATCACTTTCACCTAGTTTCTATGGGGGAATAGAAGCCTAACTTCACCAGGTCACCTGGCTCCAAAACTACCTTCTGTCATAAACATGTGAAAAGTTTATTATTTTTTTTTGTTAGTTAAAGCTGTTAGCATCCCACTGAACTAAGGATGAACTATGTGTGACAAACAGTATTATCAAATTCTCTTAGTTGAGGGCTAGGTATTGTTTATCTTGAAAACATGTATATAATGAGTTGTACCTTATCAGCCATATAAAAGGGTAACACTTCTTGCTGTATTTGCAATCTCTTAGCAGATTGCCTGTGGTGCATATCACAGTCTGGTTTAAATCTAATTCAGTTAAAAGGTTGTTTTCTTTCTCTTATACCTTTGTAAAGGTTTTCTGTGTTGGTAGAATATTTTGTTCTTAATTATCTTTCTCCAACCATACACATATATAAGATAAGTATATGCTAATATGTACATATACATATATAGCATCTATATATATTTAAAGTAACTTCAATTCAGATGCTTAGTCATGCCAGACACTTTGTGACCCCATGGACTGAAGCACACCAGGCCTCCCTGTCCATCATGAAATACAGGAGCTTCCTCAAACTCATGTCCATTGAGTCAGTGATATCATTGAACCACTTCACCCCCTGTCATACCATTCTCCTCCTGTCTTCAATCTTTCCCAGCATCAGGGTCTTTTCCAAAGAGCCAGTGCTTTGTATCAGGTGGCCAAAGATTTGGAGCTTCTGCTTCAGCATCAGTCCTTCCAATGAATATTCAAGACTTATTTCCTTTAGGATTGACTAGTTTGTTCTTCTTGCTGTCCAGGGAACTCTCAAAAGTCTTCGCCAACACCACAGTTCAAAAGTATCAGTTCTTTGGCACTCAGCTTTCCCTATGGTTCCCCTCTCATATCCATACATGACTACTTGAGAAAACATAGTTTTGACTATACAGATCACTTTTAATAAGTAATATCTCTGCTTTTTGATATGCTGTCTAGGTTGGTCATAGTTTTTCTTCCAAGGAGCAAACGTCTTTTGATTTCATGGCTACAGTCACCATCTGCAGTATTTTGGAGCTCAAGAAAATAAAATACATCACTATTTCCATTGTTTTCCTATCTATTTGCCATGAAGTGAAGGGACTGGACAGTATGGTCTTCATTTTTTGAATGTTGAGATTTAGAACAGCTTTTTAACTCTCCTCTTTCAATTTCTTCAAGAGGCTTTTTAGTTCCTCTTCACTTTCTGCCATAAGGGTGGTATCTTCTGCGTATTTGAGGTTATTGATGTTTCTCCCTGCAATCTTAATTCCAGCTTGTGCTTCATCCAGTCCAGCATTTCACTTCATGTACTCTGCATATAAGTTAATAAGCAGGGTAACAATATACAGCTTTGACATACTCCTTTCCAAGTTTGGAAGCAATCCATTGTTCTACATCTGGTTCTAACTGTTGTTTCTTGACATGCATACAAGTTTCTCAGGAGGTAGATAAGGTGGTCTGGTATTCCCATTTATTTTAGAATTTTCCAGTTTTTTGTGAGCCACACAGTCAAAGACTTTAGCACAGTCAATGAATCAGAAATAGATGTTTTTCTTAAATTCTCTTACTTTTTCTATGATCCAACAGATGTTGGCAGTTTGATCTCTGGTTCCTCTGCGATCTCTGGTTCCTCTGCATTTTCTAAATCCAGCTTGAATATCTGGAAGTTCAAGGTTCACATACTGTTGAAGCCTGGCTTGGAGAATTTTGAGCATTACTTTGCTAGTGTGTGAGATGAGTGCAATTGTTTGGTAGTTTGGCATTGCCTTTCTTTGGGTTTGGAATGCAAACTTACTTTTCCAGTCCTATGTCCACTGCTGAGTTTTCCAAATTTGCTGGCATATTGAGTGCAACACTTTTACAACATCATCTTTGAGGATTTGAAGTAGCTCAGCTGGAATTCCATCACCTCCACTAGCTTTGTTCATAGTGATACTTCCTAAAGCCCACTTGACTTCTCACTCCAGAATGTCTGGCTCTAGGTGAGCCACATCACATCATCACAGGTAACTCGGTCATTAAGATCCAGAAGAAGAGTATATTATAATGAGCTTTGGAAATAATGAAAGGAGTTTAGCTCAACAAAAGTAGAGTTAACGTTGACACTGGCGAAGAGAAAATGAACCAGGTTTAATTTTAAGGGTGATAATAGGATGTGCTTTACTATGAAATCTACTCATATCAAGTGATTTGTAGACCCAAACACTCCTGGCATCATTATAGCACAACCATTATTCATCCTGATGGTTAAAAAGTGGTGAATAAATGTGATGACTTACAATTAGTCTATTAAACCTATTGCCACTGCCCAGTGTGATATATACCATTGATATATTTTTTGCGCCCCACCCCCCCAAAAAAAAGTGGGGAAGGTACAGAGCTATAATATATGAAGAACAGCACTAGTGGCCAGAGTAGTGTTGCAAAGTTTCATCTTCCTAAACAAGAAAATGAAGATGAGCCAATGATTATTAGGCCTCTAATTATTGGGCTTTGAGAGTACAAAAGTCGTTGAATGGGCTTATGATCACAGCATTTTTTAAATAGTCTTATTACATACTGAAGTGCATCATCCAATCTAATGTTAACTTTTAATTTCTCATTAAATTCAAAATGTTAAATGACCCTCTTTTTCCACCCTCATCACAAACCCCAGTCAGTGCTCACATGCCTAGTAGGTAGCTCTTTGAAAGCCATGGTATGATCTATTCTTTCGCTCACCACTTACTGCCTCCATGACCTAACTATCATCTTGATTTCGCCTAATCTAGGATTGAGCAGAATGGAGAGATTTCTGAACCAGGACAAAAGTGTATTAATTTAGCTTTTTAAATTTGAATTTCTCTCAAGGCTGAGTCAAATGCACTTTTCAAATGCTGGCTCTTTTGGGGAACATATAGTTGGTTTTCTCAAAGACAATTAAGGAAGATCCCTGTGGGCCTTCTGACCATCTTCTCACAAAGGCAATATGTTCTCCAAGTAACTGTTGTCATATGTCTTCAGGTTTGACACAGTAGTCATCTTCCTCTCCCTGTTGATATCCCCTTATCCAGAAGATCGTTCTTTTGAGAAGTATCTTTTCATGACTACTCAAACTCAGTTATCTTTTATGGCATAGAATTGGAGAGTGGAAATTCATGCAGCCTTGCTCAATATCTCAAAACCCGCAGCTAATTCTTTTTTTCTTTTTCCAGTTTCCTTGCTACTTAGGCATATTCATGTCAGCCTCTGCCTTCAGATTTCATCAGTAACTTCCTACTCTCTGTGACACACCATCAAACATCAGAGGTTTCCTGTTAATTCTCTCAAGAATCCCTCTCACTCTCTATTCCAATAGTTAAATGGGCTGTGTATCTCTGCCATTCATTAAACATTCAAGTAGATAGTGAGATGTTTATTTCTCCTCTTGAAAACCACTAGAATCTCTATGACTGCTTCTTTGAGTACTCTTTCAATTGACTTGAATATATCAATTCAGCGACAGGAGATAACAATCTTCTATCCTCCATAATTAATAGACAGAGGGGGAAAAAACACAACAGAGTAGTTATAAGTTTAGAAATTCCTTTTAAAAAGTTTTTCCTCTGCTGAATTGCTAGTCTTCTCTCATATAAGCTATTGAGGATGATGATCACTGGATCATTTTGCTAACTCTCAGTAAGTGCTTTGAATATGTGACTAGAAAGAGAATATGGTCTCTTTCATGATGTCTCTTGTGTAATATGGAGACATATATAATCCATCATCTGTGACTTTGTGCCTTTAACTGAAATTCTTAGAGAATAGGAGAAGTTCCATTTTTTATCCCATTCCATTTGAAAGAGATATAACGCAGGCAAGAAGTGTCTATTATACCAGGAATCTCCATCCTCAGGGAGAAAGTTAGGACATCAAAACACCTCATCTTACAACAGGAAGAAAGATTTAGAGGAAGAGGGGCCTTGATCTAAATATATCATTTTCTTTTGTAATTAATCTCTGTTTGTCACTCAGTTGTGTCTGACTCTGAGGCCCCATGAACTGTCACCCACCAGGCTCCTCTGTCCATGGGGATTCTCCAGGCAAGAATACTGGAGTGGGTTGCCATGTGCGCCAAGGGATCTTCCCAACCCAAGGATCAAACCCAGGTCTCCTGCATTGCAGGTGGATTCTCTACCATCTGAGTCACCAGGGGAACCCAAGAATACTGGAGTGGGTAGCTTATCCCTTCTCCAGGGGATCTTCCCAACCCAGGAATTGATCCAGGGTCTCCTGCTTTACAGGCAAATTCTTTACCAGCTGAGCTACCAGAGAAGTCTACATATATGCATTATTATTAGATGATCTCAAAGTATTAGTAAGTAAGCATCAAAAAACAATTCATTAGTACCCATAAATTACTTGCCTCACAAACAATACTGATGCAGTTTTTAAGAACGTCTCTTATTCTGAACAATGCTAGAAATAATTGAAAATATTTATAACTCTTCTTCAAACTAATCTGTTGAGATTAGGAAGAAATTGAGATAATTCTTGAAAATAAATACTTGCCACTTAGAGTAAGAATGATAAAGAATGTAATAAAAGTGAAATTACCTCATGTCATCAAATGGTTTTCATTTTCAAGGGATATATTTTTGTGTTCCTGTTTTCATAGAATTGCCATGATGTCAGATAAATGGACATTGGAAATAATATAAATCCAAATGAAAATTGTTTTCAGTTTTACATGGAGAGTAATCATTGGTTTATAAATCTTGACCCCATCTTTAACCATGTAACAACTCAGCCACTCTGAACTTTTACTTCCTCTTTGTGCTGTTTCAGTTGAGAATTCAAGTACATACATGCCTATGTTCTCCTCTAAGAGTTTTATAGTTTCTGGTCTTACATTTAGATCTTTAATCCATTTTGAGTTTATTTTTGTGTGGGGTGTTAGAAAGTGATCTAGTTTCATTCTTTTACAAGTGGTTGACCAGTTTTCCCAGCACCACTTGTTAAAGAGATTGTCTTTACTCCATTGTATATTCTTGCCT
This sequence comes from Capra hircus, assembly GCF_001704415.2. NCBI lineage: Eukaryota > Metazoa > Chordata > Mammalia > Artiodactyla > Bovidae > Capra > Capra hircus. Next base: position 25,551,943 of record NC_030814.1, read on the forward strand.
CCTTTGTCAAAGATAAGGTGTCCATATGTGTGTGGATTTATCTCTGGGCTTTCTATTTTGTTCCATTGATCTATATGTCTGTCTTTGTGCCAGTACCATACTGTCTTGATGACTGTGGCTTTGTAGTAGAGCCTGAAGTCAGGCAAGTTGATTCCTCCAGTTCCATTCTTCTTTCTCAAGATTGCTTTGGCTATTCGAGGTTTTTTGTATTTCCATACAAATCTTGAAATTATTTGTTCTAGTTCTGTGAAAAATGTGGCTGGTAGCTTGACAGGGATTGCATTGAATTTGTAAATTGCTTTGGGTAGTATACTCATTTTCACTATATTGATTCTTCCGATCCATGAACATGGTATATTTCTCCATCTATTAGTGTCCTCTTTGATTTCTTTCATCAGTGTTTTATAGTTTTCTATATATAGGTCTTTAGTTTCTTTAGGTAGATATATTCCTAAGTATTTTATTCTTTTCGTTGCAATGGTGAATGGAATTGTTTCCTTAATTTCTTTTTCTACTTTCTCATTATTCGTGTATAGGAATGCAGGGGATTTCTGTGTGTTGATTTTATATCCTGCAACTTTACTATATTCATTGATTAGCTCTAGTAATTTTCTGGTGGCATCTTTAGGGTTTTCCATGTAGAGGATCATGTCATCTGCAAACAGTGAGAGTTTTACTTCTTCTTTTCCAATTTGGATTCCTTTTATTTCTTTTTCTGCTCTAATTGCTGTGGCCAAACACTCTCAGACATAAATCACAGCAGGATCCTCTATGATCCACCTCCCAGAATTCTGGAAATAAAAGCAAAAATAAACAAATGGGATCTAATTAAAATTAAAAGCTTCTGCACAACAAAGGAAAATATAAGCAAGGTGAAAAGACAGCCTTCTGAATGGGCGAAAATAATAGCAAATGAAGCAACTGACAAACAACTAATCTCAAAAATATACAAACAACTTCTGCAGCTCAATTCCAGAAAAATAAATGACCCAATCAAAAAATGGGCCAAAGAACTAAATAGACAGTTCTCCAAAGAAGACATACAGATGGCTAACAAACACATGAAAAGATGCTCAACATCACTCATTATTAGAGAAATGCAAATCAAAACCACAATGAGGTACCGCTTCACACCAGTCAGAATGTCTGCGATCCAAAAATCTGCAAGCAATAAATGCTGGAGAGGGTGTGGAGAAAAGGGAACCCTCCTACACTGTTGGTGGGAATGCAAACTAGTACAGCTACTATTGAGAACAGTGTGGAGATTCCTTAAAAAATTGCAAATAGAACTACCTTATGGCCCAGCAATCCCACTGCTGGGCATACACACCGAGGAAACCAGAATTGAAAGAGACACATGTACCCCAATGTTCATCGCAGCACTGTTTATAATAGCTAGGACATGGAAACAACCTAGATGTCCATCAGCAGATGAATGGATAAGAAAGCTGTGGTACATATACACAATGGAGTATTACTCAGCCGTTAAAAAGAATTCATTTGAATCAGTTCTGATGAGATGGATGAAACTGGAGCCGATTATACACAGTGAAGTAGGCCAGAAAGAAAAACACCAATACAATATACTAACACATATATATGGAATTTAGGAAGATGGCAATGACGACCCTGTATGCAAGACAGGGAAAGAGACACAGATGTGTATAATGGACTTTTGGACTCAGAGGGAGAGGGAGAGGGTGGGATGATTTGGGAGAATGACATTCTAACATGTATACTATCATGTAAGAATTGAATTGCCAGTCTATGTCTGATGCAGGATACAGCATGCTTGGAGCTGGTGCATGGGGATGACGCAGAGAGATGTTATGGGGAGGGAGTTGGGGGGGGGGGTTCATGTTTGGGAACGCATGTAAGAATTAAAGATTTTAAAATTAAAAAAAAATAAAATAAAAAATAAAACATTTTACATCTTAAAAATAAAAATAAAAAAATAAAATATATAATAAAAAGGAAACTAAAAAAAAAAAATCAAGTACATACATGGCCTTGCTTTTAAAATTGAAGGATAATAAAGTAATGAATATGTAAACCCTTCAAATACGTGAGATCAGTTCAGTTCTGTTCAGTTCAGTCACTCATTCGTGTCTGGCTCTTTGTGACCCTATGGACTGCAACATGCCAGTCTTCCCTGTCCATCACCAACTCCCCGAGTTTACTCAAACTCATGTCCATTGAGTTGGTGATGCCATCCAAGCATCTCATCCTCTGTCATCCTCTTCTCCTCTTGTCTTTGATTTTTCCCATCATCAGGGTCTTTTCAAATGAGTCAGCTCTTTGCATCAGGTGGCCAAAGTATTGGAGTTTCAGCTTCAACATCAGTCCTTCCAATGAACATTCAGGAGTGATTTCCTTTAGGATGAACTGATTGGATCTCCCCATGGTCCAGAGGACTCTGCAGAGTCTTTTCCAACACCATAGTTCAAAAGCATCAACTCTTTCACACTCAGCTTTCTACTTAGTCCAATTCTCACATGACTACTGGGAAAACCATAGCCTTAATATGCTGTCTAGATTGGTCATAACTTTTATTCCAAGGGGTAAGCACCTTTTTATTTGATGGCTGCAGTGATCATCTGCAGTGATTTTGGAGCCCTCAGAAGTAAAGTCTGGCATTGTTTCCACTGTTTCCCCATCTATTTGCCATGAATTGATGGTACTGGATGCCATGATCTTAGTTTTCTGAATGTTGACCTTTAAGCCAACTGTTTCACTCTCCTCTTTCACTTTCATTAAGAGGCTTTTTAGTTCCTCTTCACTTTCTGCCATAAGGATGGTGTCTTCTGCATATCTGAGGTTATTATTTCTCCTGGCAATCTTGATTCCAGCTTGTGCTTCTTCCAGCCCAACGTATCTCATGATGTACTACTGTGCATATAAGTTAAATAAGCAGGGTGACAATATACAGCCTTGATGTACTCCTTTTCCTATTTGGAACCAGTCTGTTGTTCCATGTCCAGTTCTAATTGTTGCTTCCTGACCTGCATACAGATTTCTCAAGAGGCAGGTCAGGTGGTCTGGTATTCCCATCTCTTTCAGAATTTTCCACAGTTTATTGTGATCCACACCATCAAAGGCTTGGTTGGCATAGTCAGTAAATCATAAATAGAAGTTTTTCTGTAACTCTTGCTTTATTCGATGATCCAGCAGATGTTGGCAATTTGATCTCTGGTTCCTCTGCCTTTTCTAAAACCAGCTTGAACATCTGGAGTTTCATGGTTCACATACTGTTGAAGTCTGACTTGGAGAATTTTGAGCATTACTTTGCTAGTGTGTGAGATGTGTGCAATTGTGCAGTAGTTTGAGCACTCTTTGGCATTACCTTTATTAGGGATTGGAATGAAAACTGACCTTTTCCAGTGGTCCTGTGGCCACTGCTGAGTTTTCCAAATTTGCTGGCATATTGAGTGCAGCACTTTCATAGCCTCATGTGAGTGAAAGTGAATTTCCTCAGTCTTCTTTGTGAGCCCATGAACTGTAGTCTACCAGGGTCCTCTGTCCATGGGATTCTCTAGGCAAGAATACTGGAGTGGGTTGCCATTTCCTTCTCCAGGGGATCTTCCTGACCCAGGGATCGAACCCAGGTCTTCCACATTGTGGGCAGATGCTATTCCCTCTGAGCCCCCAGGGAAGCATCATATGTGAGATAAAATACTTCTTTTATCGTACTGTGTTTTCACAGGTAGCTTTCATTTTTTTTCATGGGGTTATCATACATTTTATATTCTATTGTAATCATGGTGTGCTTACTCTTTACTCCTAACTCACTGAGAATCCAAAATATTTTATACACAGTAGATAGCCCTGTCTCTTTCTGAAAAATAAATTTTTTTCAGTTTTCCTGTCACCTACAAAAAATGTCTTTTGAAAAAATTTTCAGTTTTCTCATTTGCTGCTTCTATAAAGTTGATGTAGTGATCGATTCTTTTATTTACAGAAGTGTAAAAATTATTTGATCCAGAGTCCACAACTTAGTAGAGAAAAGGAGACAACTGTCTGAATTTAATTTGAATTATTCTTTACATACACCTTATATAGAATATATAATAAATATTTACTTCCATGGTAATAGAACCTCATACTACTATCCAAATGGGCTCATACATATGAACTGTTGTAATAGTAAATTGGATATAATGACTTTAACTTTCACTTCAAAATATCTTACTTTCCCCCATTTTCATTATTTTAATAGCTTGTTCACAAGTTTCTGTTAGCATTTCCATTTTCCAGACTTGTGTTAGTGAATTCATATTGCATCTACTTCTTTATTTTACACTAATTTTAGGTTTTTCCATACAGAAATATAGTTCACAACTAATACATTTTAATTTGGCTACAATAAACCCTAAATGTTAAAAAGAATAGCTGACTCTTTACTTTATGATTCCATGTTCCCAATTTGTGTTCTTAGAACTTCTGAGCTGCTTAGATTTTACAGGTCATTAGCACCATCATGAGAGCACCTGCCACCAGCTATATCAGTGAGACATTTAATTAGTCAGAGATACTGAGGTTTTAAAGCTGTCTAGTACATAATTCTGTGACTACTTGAAATTATTTTTATTGAAAATATTTCTTTTGTACATTTTTGGAACAATTATGAACACAAAATTAATTGTTAAAGTGGAGAAAATTTCATAGAAAATAATTGATTATTGTTCCCATAGAAACTGAGTATCATATATTACATTGAATTTTCTGTAATATTATTAAGTTTATATTATCTGGTTGGGAGGTATATCGATTTTAGTAATCCACTCTCTACCTTTTGAAATATTCTCATTGTTTCTGTGCGTACTGAATTTATTTTACTGTGCTTTCTTGATCTGTACCCTTCAAACTTTTAATAAAATCTTTGCCCTATGAACAGGTTTGCACTTTGGCAGTTTGCATTATGAAATTTGTCCCCTGTAACAGGTGACTTTGAACCAATCCCAAACTTCTCATATATTTAGAATTTAAACAGAGCAATTTCAGTTAGTCTCTGTTATGTACATAAACTGGTTAAGTGTGGAAAAACTTGGCTGAGATTACTGATTTGGCTGTGAGAATGCTAAAATCCAAACTAATCCTTGTGTCAGTGGAGCAATATGAAACACGTATGTGGAGAAATGCAGAGCAAAGATAACATGTGACCGAGAATTAAAGGAGAGCAATCTCATTTTCTGATTTGAGTACCTAATTCCTGTTCCTAGGGAGATTTAACTCTGCCTCATGTCACTGAGTTTCATGTGGATAAGCTAATACACTGACAATAAATTATCTCCCCTTACTATTTTCTAAAGTTATTTGGAGTGAATTTCTAATATTTTCATTCAAAAGAGCTTTGACTATACCCTCATGACTCAGTGTGGAATGGCTAGTTTATTAATCAATGTCAGTATCAGAAAGAATAGAATACTGTAATAACAAGGGAAGGATTTATTGAAAATTATAAAATATTAGCACTGAAATGTACTCAGACATCATTTAATGAAGGTATCTCATTTTTATTCTCCTGACAAACAGGGATACTAAATCACAGAGGTACTTATATCCACTTTTTTCTTTCTTTGTGAAATTTTTATTTCACCATGCCTAAAGATTAGTATTTAACAACGTTTATAGAAAAAATATATATATACTATTTACTTACGTTGAGGATGCATAGAAATAATCATTTTTCTCTTGGTTGCTAAATTGTTTCATTCTTATCTGACTCTTTGCCACCTTATGGACTGTAACCTGGCAGTCTTCTCTGTCCATGACATTCTCCAGGCAAGAATACTGGAGTGGGCTGCTGTGCCCTCTCCAGGGATCTTCCTGACCTAGGGATCAAACCGGCATCTCTTATGTATCCTACATTGTCAGGTGGGTTCCTTACCATTAATGCCACTGTCTTAGTTATATAACTAAATTACAGTTTGACTCTATATATGTTATTTGCCTCTTCTGAATAACTACTGTCTTATTTATAAAGTGAAAGTATGTATTAACATAATTTCACCATCTGGAGGAGGTAAGGACAATGAAGGTCACATGTCAGTGGGTAATGTGTCATATGATTACATAGAAAAGACCAATGGAGTGATGGAAGGAGAGTAGAAATGATACTCAGCTATGGATGTGGGATGTGGGATGTGACTTGTGGTAAATGTAAAGTCCAATGCTGTAAAGAGCAATATTTCATAGGAACCTACATTAGGTCCATGAATCAAGGTAAATTGGATGTGGTCAAGAAGGAGATGGGAAGAGTAAATGTCAAAATCTTAGGAATCAGTGAACTAAAATGAATGGAAATAGGTGAATTTAATTCACATGACCGTTATATCTGCTACTGTGGGTAAGAATCCCTTCAAAGAAATGGAGTACCCCTGATAGTAAACAAAAGAGTCTGAAATACAGTACCTGGGTGCAACCTCAAAAATGACAGAATGATCTTGGTTCATTTCCAAGGTAAAACATTGATCATCACAGGAATCCAAGTGTATGCCTCTATCACTGATACCAAAGAAGCTGAAGTTGACTGGTTCTATGAAGACCTACAACACCTTCAAGAACTAACACCCAAAAAGGATATTCTTTTTATCATAGGGGATTGGAATGAAAAAAATAGGAAGTCAAGAGATACCTGAAGTAACAGGCAAGTTTGACCTTGAGTACAAAATGAAGCAGGGCAAAGACTAACAGACTAGTGTCAAGAGAACATGCTGGTCATAATGAACACCCTTTTCTAATAACCCAAGAGATTACATTTGGATATCACCAAATGGTTAATACCAAAGTCAGATTAATTATGTTCTTTGCAGCCAGAGATGGAGGAGCTCTGTAAAGTTATCAAAAATGTGATCTGTAGCTGACAGTGGCTCAGATCAAGAATTCTTTATTGTAAAATTCAGGCTAAAATTGAAGAAAGTAGGGCAAACCACAAGACCATTCAGGTTTGACCTAAATCAAATCTCTTATGAATATAGAGTATAGATGACCAAAGATTCAAGGTATTAGATATGGTAGACACAGTGCCTGAGAACCAAGGATAGAGGTTCATAACTTTGTACAGGAGGCAGGGACCAAAACCATCCCAAAGAAAAATAACTGCTAGAAGGCAAAATGATTGTCTGAGGAAGCCTTGCAAATAGCTGAGGAGAGAAGAGAAATGATAGGCAAAGGAGAAAGGGAAAGATATACCCATCTAAATGCAGAGCTCCAAAGAAGAGCAAAAAGAGATAATAAAGCCTTTGGTAAATGAACAATGCAAATAAATTGAGAAAAACAATAGAATGGGAAAGACTAGAGATCTTTTCAAGTAAATTAGAGATACCTATGGAACATTTCATGCAAAGATAGGCACAATAAAGGACAGAAATGGTAAAGATCTAATAGAAGCAGAAGGGATTAAGAAGAGGTGACAAGGATACACAGAGGAACTATTTAAAAAAAAAAAAGTCTTAATGACCTGGATAACCAAGATGGTATGGTCACTCCCTTAGAGACAGACATCCTAGAGTGTGAAATCAATTGGGTGTTAGGAAGCATTACTTTGAACAAAGCTAGTGGTGGTGATAGAATTATACTTGAGCTATTTAAGAGCCTAAAGATGATGCTTTTAAAGTGCTGAACTCAATATGTCAGTGTGTTTGGAAATTTTAGCAGTGGCCATAGGACTGAAAAAGATCAGTTTTCATTCCAATCCCAAAGAAGCATAATGCCAAAGAATATTCAAACTACTGGTACAATTACACTCATTTCACATGTTAGCAAAGTAATGTTCAAAATTTGTCAAGGTAAGGTTTAGCAATATGTGAATCAAGAACTTCCATATATAGAAGCTGTGTTTAGGAAAGGCAGAGGAACAAGAGATCAAATTGCCAACATTTGTTGGATCATGGAGAAACCAAGGGAATTCCAGAAAAAGCATCTACTGCTTCATTGACTATGCTAAATTCTTTTAACTGTATGGATCATGAGGAACAGTGGGAAATCTTAAAGAGATGGGAGTACCACACCATCTTACCTGTATGTGGGTCAAGAAGCACCAGTTAGGACTGGATGTGGAACAACTGACTGGTTCAAAATTGGAAAGATAGCACAAGTCTGTATATTGTCACCCTGCTTATTTAACTTATGTGTAAGGTATATCATATGAAATGCTGGGATGCATTAATCACGAACTGGAATCAAGATTACTGGGAGAAATATCAACCTCAGATTTGCATATGATACCACTCTAAAGGCAGAAAGGAAAGAGGAACTAAAGAAACTCTTAATGAGGATGAAAGAGGACAGTGAAAAAGCTGGCTTGAAACTCAACATTGAAAAAACTAAGATCATGGCATCTGGTCCTATCACTTCATAGCAAATAGATGGAGAAAAATTGGAAACAGTGGCAGATTTTATTTTTTTGGGCTCCAAAATCACTACAGACAGTGAATTCAGCCATGTAATTAAAGAAAAAAAGAACAACAAAACAAAACACACACATTTTGCTTGAAAGGAAATTATGCCAGGCCTAGGCAGCATATTAAAAAGCAGAGACATCACTTTGCTGACAAAGGTCCATATAGTCAAAGCTATTATTTTTCTAGTAGTCATGTGTAGATGTGAGATTTGGACCATAAAGAAGTTAGAGTGTCAAAGAATTGATGTTTTTTAATTGTGGTGCTGGAGAAGAATCCTGACAGTCCCTTGGACAGCAAAGAGATCAAACTAGTCAATCATAAAGGAAATCAACCATGGGTATTCATTGGAAGACTGATGCTGAAGCTGTAGTTGCAATACCTTGGCCAGGTGATGGGGAGAACTGACTCACTGGAAAAGACCCTGATGCTGGGAAAGATTGAAGGCAAATGGGGAAGTCAGCAGCAAAGGATGATATGGTTAGATAGCATCACTGACTCAGTGGACATAATTTTGAGCAAACTCTGGGAGATAGTGGAGGACAGGAAAGCCTGGCATACTGCATTCCATGGGTGGCAAAGAATCGGACACGACTTAACGACTAAGCAATACCAGTGTTAAGCAGAGGAAAGATGAAGTCGGTCTATATAAATTATTTTGCTACTGCACAAAGTTTGCAGAACCTCAGAGGCTTCCTTTCCCCTAAGCATCAAGTTTCCACCCATGGCCCAGAGATGCCTAAATTGCTGATGATAGGGCCTAACCCGCTGAGCCAAAAAACCTGGAGAAGATATGAGTCACTGGTTGATATGACATGATATGATAGGAAATGTCACATTATTGACACCATCTGTATATTTTATCACCTCTCATATGTCTCTTGAATTATTAACCCAGGTAAGAATAAAGAATTTTTTTTAATTCTCTCTTTTCTTTAAAGCATACTATATCATGAGAAGTAAAATTGGCACCCTGCAGAGAGTTTTCAAAGAGAAGTTATCTTGTGCAACCTCTTTCAGCCACTTCACAAAGACAATTATTTATTTTCTTCTCTAATTTTCCTATTTTCTAAAGTAGAAGTATGATGATTGAAATATTTTTCTATTCAATCTACCTGCTCCCTCTGAAACATATTTTAACAGGGTGTTACACTCAGTGTATGTTCTAATCCCTGTCCTTGACAAGTTTTATATGCACCCAACCAGTTTGCAATCTAGATTGCTGGGAGAAATATCAATAATCTCAGATATGCACATGACAGCACCCTTATGGCAGAAAGTAAAGAGGAACTGAACAACATCTTGATGAAAGTGAAAAAACTAGCTTAAAACTCAGCATTCAAAAAATGAAGATCATGGTATCTGGCCCCATCACTCCATGGCAAATAGATGGAGATTAATGGAAACTGACAGACTTTATTTTCTTGGGCTCCAGAATCACTGCAGATGGTGACTGCAGCTATGAAAGAAAAAGATGCTTACTCCTTGGAAGAAAAGCTATGACCAACCTAGACAGCATATTAAAAAGCAGAGACATTACTTTGCCAACAAAAGTTCCTCTAGTCAAAGCTATGGTTTTACCAGTAGTCATGCACAGATGTGAGGGTTGGACTATAAAGAAAGCTGAACACTGGAGAATTGGATGCTTTTGAACTGTGGTGTTGGAGAAGACTCTTGAGAGTCCCTTGAACTGCAAGGAGATCCAACCAGTCCATCCTAAAGGAGATCAGTCATAGGTTTTCATTGAAAGGACTGATGTTGAAGCTGAAACTACAATACTTTGGCCACCTGATGCAAAGAGTTGACTCATTTGAAAAGACCCTGATGCTGGGAAAGATTGAAGGCTGGAGGAAAAGACGATGACAGGATGAGATGGTTGGATGACATCACCGACTCAATGGACATGAATCTGAGCAAGCTCCAGGAGTTGATGGATAGGGAAGTCTGGCCTGCTGCAGTCCTTGGGGTCACAAAGAGTCGGACATGACTGAATGATTAAACTGAACTGAACAATTTTGTTTACCACCAATTTAAATTTTTGGAGTCAAATCTGGGTCAGATTTCTTTCTTAGTCCTGAGTTCAGTGAAGCTTCAGGCCTAGATGACTCTTGTCAAATCCTTTATATCCCTAGCAAAACCAGACTTTCCTCCCTGTGCCTGAGATTCATCTGATTCAACCTTGAGGTAAATTCAGACTTGGACTTCTTTCTTGGCAAAGATGGAGAATAGGAAATGGATATCTCCTTCCACCTAGAGATAATAGAAAGCTCAACAAAATGTACAAGACAGCAGACATTGCATTATGAAGGTAAGTCATTTTTGAGAGAGAGGGAATAAAGTCTACAAGACTTCCAATTGTCGCTGCTTCCTAATGGGAGAGAGTTTTGAGAATGTGGTATAAGGATGGGGAACCCTGAGAGAGTGAAAAGTTCCCTGATTTGAGGAGATAGAGCTGAGGGTCTAGAGAGACTCAGGATAGAGTTCTTAAGGCAGAGCATTAGAAAGGAGAGAGCAATGTGAAGACAGAAATTATTTGAGGCCAGGCAAGGAGCCATCTATAAGGATTAGAGGTGGCAGGGACAGGTATTTGCTTCAGGCTTGAAATAAATCATAATCCTACTAGTGAGAATAGAAGACTCCACAATTCACTGGACGTGCAGTGTAGGACTTTACATTCGTAGTGGGATAAAACTAACCCTGGATCACATTTAATATTCTCTCAACTTTACTGAATTCTCCTGCATTGTATGATAGTCCTATCTAATAAAATTAAAAGTTAAAACCAAAATAATCAAACTACTTACAAGTAAATTACTTTTCAAAAGAAAGTTCGAGACTATTAATGGTGATTAAAAACAACAACAACAAAAAGTGTTCAGAACATAAAAAAGTAAAATTCACAACGTTTGACATCAAACCTTTGAATTTTAATAGATCACAGAAAAATACAAATTATGAGGAGCAAAATAAATCAATTAAAACTGAGTAAAAAAAATAAAAAACAGTCAAATAATATAGATGATAGGATTAGTTACTAAGACATTAAAAAAGTTATAACTATTGCACATGTACAAAAAGAGGAAATAATATTTTAAGTGTGGACATGGAATATATTTTAAAAGGTATAAATATAATTTTTAAAGAAAAACTGTAATATCTGAGATGTTAAATACCATTAATGACATAAACAGCAGATTAGATATCACCAAAGAAAAGAGTAGTGGAAGAAGTTATGGAAATTACTCAAAGTAAAACACAAATATCAGAGACAAATGAGAAAAGTAAATGAGCAGAACATATGTGAGGTGTGAGATAATCCCAAACAATATAATGTTATTGGAGTCCCCAAAGTAGGAAGTTAAAAAATTGTTTATAGAAATAATAATTTAATATTTCCTGGTTAAACCCACAAAACTACGTATATATTCAAGCAGACTGACAGACCATAGCTACAAAAAAACATGAATAAATGACCATCAGGCCAAATCAATTACTTAAAGTTAATAACAATGAAAAAAATCATAAAGTCACCCTTGAAAATGGCATTATATACAGAAAAAAATAAGGACAGCAGTACTTTGTGGGCAGAAGCTGCCCAAATCAGAAGGTTCAGGTAAGAGACTTCTTTAAAGAAGTAAAAATAAAAATAAAAAAGAATGCTGTTTTAAAAATATATACCAAGCAAAACTATTTTTCAAAATGAAGGTTAAATAAAACCTGTCCAGACACATAAAAATTGAAAAGAATAATTGTCAGTGTATTCATACTACAAGATATATTAGTAAGTACTACATCAAGCAGAATAAAAATTACACCAAATGGCAGTAAGAACAAAATCTTAAAACTTTTCAATTCACTCAAAAAAAAAAAAAAGGTAAAAATTAACAAAGGTCAAAGAAAGATGAGACAGAGAAAATGAATAGCAGCATGGTAGACTTAAACCAACGTATATCAGTAATCAATGTAAAAGATCTGCGCTTCAATAGAGATTGATACATTTTATTTAAAAAACAATAACTATATGCTACCTACCAGATTTCCATTTTACATATAAAAAGTAAAATAGGTTATCACAAAAAAATGTAAAAAGCTATACAAAGTGAAAGTGAAAATCGCTCAGTCATGTCTGACTCTTTAGGATCCTGTGGACTAGACAGTCCATGGAATTCTCCAAGCCAGAATACTGGAGTAGTTAGCTGTTACATTCTCCAGGGAATCTTCCCAACCCAGGGATCAAACCCAGGTCTCCCACATTGTAGGTGGATTCTTTACCAACTGAGCCATCAGGGAAGCCCCAGTTTAAAAAGCTATACAGTTTAACACTAAATAAAAAGAATGTTGTAATGACTATTCAAATATAAAGTCAATAGTAAAGAAAATGATATTACTAAGCATAATGAAGCTTATTTCATAATGATAAAGTGGTCAATTCATCAAGAAGACCTAATTATGTTAAGCGATTATGAATCTAATAAAATAAGACAAAAATATAACTTCAAGGAGAAATAGGCAAGTAAAATAGTTCAAGATTTTAATATTCTCTCAACTTTACTGAATTCATTTATTAATTCTTTTTTTTTTTTTGGTAGACTCTTGTGAACTTTCTATATATAATATCATGTTACCTGAAAATAGTGACAGATTTACTTCTTCCTTTCCAATTTGGATACCTGTAATTTATTATTCTTGTTTAATTGGTGTGTCTAGGTCTTCTGATACTGTGTTGAGTAAAAATGGCAAGAATAGGCATCCTTGTCTTATTCCTTATTTTAGAAGAGAAGTTTTTGTATTTTCACTATTGATCATGCTATTTGTTATGGGATAAAAATATTTTTAATTAAATAGAAAATCGCAACATAATAACATTTGTGGAATGATACTAGAGGAGTGTGTAGAAAATACGGGAAATATGGGCTTCCCTGGTAGCTTAGCTGGTAAAGAAGAAGGAAATATATAGCACTTTGTATTTCTCATAGGCATGTCTAAGTAAATGTTGAAAAAGGTGATTTAATATAGAAATTTAGAAAAAGAAAGAAAGAAACCGAAGTCACTCAGTCGTCTCCAACTCTTTGTGATGCCATGGACTATAGCCTGCCAGAAGTTAGGATTGTAATGTACTCTAAAATTTAAAGTATGTTAAAAAAAAAAAAAAAAAACTAACCTAGTCTCACATTTGGAAATATGTGGCTAGATTAGATATGTACATTATAGGACTTTATAAAATGTCTTAGAAAGCTTAGAAAAGGAGGTGATCCTATTCCCAATATTTAGAGAATGGGTGAAGGAGAAGATTTAATTAATAAAGAGAACTGAGAAGAAGCAGGCCCTAAATTAGGAGGCAGATAAGGAGAGGATTGTTTCTCAGATTTGAAAGAATATATTTCAAGGGGTAATAGAATAACACCTAATAAAACAATTCAAGTGAGATGAAGGGGAAAAAAGGTGGCTAGGGGCTGTAGCTACAAAAAGATTGTTGAAGACTATGATCTAACAGTTTTGATGATGGAGCTGAGAAGGATACTGAGCTTATGATGTGTTCTAGAGGGAATAGTTACTGAGGAAGTACATGTATCATTTTTAAAAATTTTATGAAGTTTTGCTGTCAATGTTAAAAAAATCAAAATAGAGCATTGGCTTAATGGGGCAGGGGATCTCAGAAGGCTTTAGATAATATTCTTATTGTCTACGATGGGTGTTCCTATATAATATGGTTTTTATACTGTTGGGAATTATCTACAAGAACAGGAGATATGATGCAAAAGGGGAAAAGGTAAATAATTGTTAAGACTCAGTCTCAAAAATTCAACATGGAGTTAAATTTTCAACAGTGTTACAAATTTGAACTTTGATTGAATCAGGAATATTTATTCCATTGTAACTAAGTAAAATATAAAGAATATGGATAATGACATAGGTAATTAGAAAATTTGTAAAGGGGAAAGGAGGAAGTTTCTTGTTCTATATATTTTCAATAAATATGAAATAAAGCAGCTAAAGTGATGATTATAAATAATAGAGATATAAAGCAAGATGAAAAAGTAAGAGTAACTGACTCAGGGGAAGGAAAAGTTAATTTGTAGGTTATCTGGGCAGTTTTGAGTGCTGAACTGATGTTTGCAGTCATTATCTTAAAAGAATCTGAGATGTTGTTTTCCTTTTTTTTTTTTTTCTATTTTCAGTTAGTTCTTGTATTCAGGCTAAAAGAGGACATAGGTTTAACTAATCTTAAAATGTGTCCAGACATCCAGTAGATCAAAGAGTTTTTCCACAGAACTGAGTATATGAATATGATCCAAAATTATAGTTGCCAGTAGGACAATGAAGATGAGGAAAATTGATGGTTACTGTGGACAAAGGTAAAGTCAGTGAATAGAAAGTCTAACTTTGATGAAGAAATCTTGGAGTTCAGAGTTTAGGACAGGAGGAGGAAACACAGAAGATGATGGTAAGGTAAATAATTGATTTGAGATGTAAAAGATAAAAGAAAAAGGAATATCATGTGCCCATATGAGCAGGAAACTGAAAGAAGGAGCAGATGAATAGGTCTGAAAACATGACTTTATAAACTCTCCACATGGGTATTGAAATTCCAGAGAGTGATAACAAAAATATAAAAGGTAATCAGTAATCCTCGATTGATGAAGTCATAAACTTTTCATTGATAAATCAAAATGATCCTAATAGATGAGAGACACAGAGAGAGCAGCATGAAAGTAATTAGCTGGAAGCAATATCTAGTAGGTACTTGTCAGGATATGATTATTATTTTGATCGGTTTTACTCCGAGTTTATACCAGTATTTTTATTTTATTTTCTAAATATTCAGGTCATTTTGATTTTTCTTCTGTGACAATTCAATACTGTTGCTTCATTTGAAAAGCCAAATTACTGCTTTGTTCTCTGTTCCTAACTAGGTTCTAGGAAGGGTATATGCATGGTATAATCTATGCAGCATATAATTATTTAGTACTTACTATGTGTTAGCAGTATAATGATTAATGATGAATAATAAATCTTTAAAATAATTTTTACTCTCAAAGAAATTTAATGTCTTCAGATATTAAAAGTAAAGATAACTGCATTGACCTTGATTTTGCTATTTCTTTAACCTCAGAAATACATTCAAAATAATAAAACATTATTATAGCCTGTTTTATGTAAGTTTTAATGTTCGCTATTTTATGACCAGAGAAGAAAGTTATCAAGGATTTATACTCTTTTACTATAAAAGCTGTAAGAATTTATGTACTGAGTGATCAGAAATAAATTCACAAGGAATTAAAAAATGTAACAAATTTGTTTGGTTGAAACATATTTGTTTAGAATCATTGATATTTTTTGATGTGTAGCATATTTTCCAAATACTAGGTGTGTACATGTGTATATAAGGTGTGAGGGAGGTGATTATAAATATAATCTAATGTGATGTGGTTAGTATGCTAACTTTGTAGTTTTTGAAAAGTTTGATAGAATTTTTTTATTAAAAACTAAAAGAATACATGAAAAATTAAAGAATAATTTTAAACTATCATTAAGAATACAGTTGGGTTTCCCAGAGGACTCAGTGGTAAAGAATCTACCTGCTAATGCAGGAGCTGCCAGAGATGGGGATTTGATCCTTGAGTTGAGACGATCCCCTGGAGGAGGAAATGGCAAGCTGTTCCAGTATTCTTCCCTGGAAAACATGGGCAGAGGACTCTGGTGGGCTGCAGTCCATGAGTCACAAACAGTAGGACACAACTGAGCGATAATATAACTACTATAACTAACTGCTTTAGAATTGTCTGGTGGGACAGTACCTTTATACAGAGAAAGAAAAATGATAATTTGAAAATAATTCAATAATGGTAAACATAATTGCATTTACAATAAATATGTTAATGACATATAACCTACATTGACAAAATGTACACGCTTGTGTAACCAGTATGCATATAAAGACACAGAACAGCATACAACCTAAGAAGCTACCATCATAACCCCTCTCATCACTGTTTCTGCAGGAATAATTACTCTTTTGGTTTCTAATAAGGTAATATTGCCTGTTTGGAAAGTTGAGACACATAGAATCATGTCTTTTGTGAATTGCTTTTTATTTGCCTCATATATTGTTTGTGAAATGCATCCAAGGATTTATGTGTAGAAAAAACTGATTCACTCTTATTGCTGGATGGTACTCATTTGTTTGAATATATTACATTTACTCTGTGACAAATTGTCAGTTCTATATTGTTTGACATTTTGGTTGTTCCAGTTTTGATTTCTTAAGCATGTGCATTTCTCTTGGTGGATATTTGTATACATTTCTATTGGTATAAGGAAAATGAATAAGGACTAAAGAACCTTTCAATGAGAGTGAAAGAGTCAAATGAAAAAGCTAGCTTAAAAGTGAACATTAAAAAAAAAAAAAAACTAAAATCATAGCATCTGATCCCATCATATCATGGCAAATAGAGGGGATAAAGTGGAAACAGTGACAGATTTTATTTTCTTAGGCTTCAGAATCACTGTGGACAGTGACTAAACCATGAATCTAAAAGTTGCTTGCTCCTTGGAAGAGAAGTTATGGCAAACCTAGACAGTGTATTAAAAAGCAGAAATATCATTTTGCTGACAAATGTCTGTATAGTCAAAGCTATGGATTTTCCAGTAGTCATGTATGGATATGATAGTTGGACCATAAAGAAGGCTGAACATGACAGAACTGATGTTTTTGGATAGTGGTACTTGAGAAGACTCTTGAGAGTCCCTTGGACAGCAAGGAGATCAAACCAGTCAGTCCTAAAGGAAATAAACCCTGAATTTTTATTGGAAGAACTGATGCTAAAGCTGAAACCCCAATGCTTTAAATACCTGATGAGAGAAACCGACTCATTTGAAAAGACCCTGATGCTGGGAAAGAGTGAAGGCAAATGAAGTGGCAGCAGAGGATGAGGTGATTGGATAGCATCACTAACTCAAAGAACATGAATTGGAGCGAATTCCAGGAGATAGTAGAGGACAGAGGAGCCTGCAGTCCATGTTATCACAAAGAGTTGGATCCTACTTAGCAACTGAACAACAATAACAATGGAAATACAACTAGAAGTATAATGGCTAAATCATGAGGCCTGTGTATATTTAGCATTAATGTATACTGGGAAGGTAGTTTTCAAAAAAGTTATACTGTTTTACATATGCACAGTGTATGAGTTCCAGATGCTCCATACCTTCATCAGAATTTGGTATTGTCTTTTTCACTTATCCATTCTCTTGGTTCTATAGTGATACAATATTTTGGTTTTAATTGAAATTTCTCTGATAATGAATAAAATTGAATGTCTTGTCATGCATCTCTACATTTGAATTTCTACTTTTGTGTAGTGCTGTTCAAGTTTTGCCTTTTAAGAATATTCTATGGAGAATTTATGTGAACTCTTTTTGGGGGGATATTTGTTTTTCTTTTTCATTTTTTTTATTATTCTTTTTTTTTAATTTTTATTTTTACTTTATTTTACTTTACAATACTATATTGGTTTTGCCAAACATTGACATGAATCCACCACGGGTGTACATGCGATCCCAAACATGGACCCCCCTCCCACCTCCCTCCCCACAACATCCCTCTGGGTCATCCCCGTGCACCAGCCCCAAGCATGCTGTATCCTGCATCGGACATAGACTGGTGATTCGATTCTTACATGATAGTATACATGTTTCAATGCCATTCTCCCAAGTCATCCCACCCTCTCCCTCTCCCTCCGAGTCCAAAAGTCCACTATACACATCTGTGTCTTTTTTGCTGTCTTGCATACAGGGTCATCATTGCCATCTTTCTAAATTCCATATATATGTGTTAGTATACTGTATTGGTGTTTTTCTTTCTGGCTTACTTCACTCTGTATAATCGGCTCCAGTTTCATCCATCTCATCAGAACTGATTCAAATGTATTCTTTTTAACGGCTGAGTAATACTCCATTGTGTATATGTACCACTGCTTTCTTATCCATTCATCTGCTGATGGACATCTAGGTTGTTTCCATGTCCTGGCTATTGTAAACAGTGCTGCAATGAACATTGGGGTGGTGTACAGCAAAATAATTCTGCTATATGTGTATATTTTTTCATATTATTTTCTATTTTATTTTAAGATATTGAATGTAGTTTCCTGTTCAATACAGTGAGGCATTGTTATTATATGTATAATAGTTTTATCTGCTAATCCCAAATTTTTAGTTTATTCTTCCTCTTTCACCCTTTCCCCTTTGGTAACCATAAATTTGTTTTCTATGTCTTTAAATCTATTTCTGTTTTGTAAATAAGTTCATTTGTTGCATATTTTGGGTTCCACATACAGGTGCTATCATATCTGTCTCTGTCTGACTTCACTTAATATGATCACCTCTAGGTCCATCCATGTTGCTGCAAATTGCTTTATTTCATTCTTTTTGATGGCTGAGTAATATTCTATTCTATATATATATATATCACATCTTTATCCATCTGTCAATGGACATTTAGATTGCCTCCATGCATTGGCTATTGTAAATAGCTCTATGATGAACGCTGGAGTGCATATATCTTTTCCAAAGAGACTTGTCTAGATTTATGCCCAGGAGTGGGATTGTTGAATCATATGGTAATTCTATTTTTAGTTTTCTAAGGAATAGCCATACTATTTTCCATAGTGTTTGTACTAACTTACAGATCAGACCCACCAACAATGTAGGAGAGTTCCCTTTGCCCCACACCTTCTCCAGTGTGTATTGTTTATAGACTTTTTGATGATGGCCAGTCTGACTGTTGTTAGGCAACATCTCATTGTAGTTTTTATTTGTATTTCTTGAATATTTAGTGATATTGGACATCTTTTTATGTGCCTGTTGACCATATGAATGTCTTCTTTGCAGAGATGTCTAGTTAGGTCTTCTGCCCATTTTTTTTTAAATGGAATTGTATAAGTAAATATTTATGTATTTTGGAAATTAAACCTTTGTCTGCATCGTATGCAAATATCTTCTCCCATCCCATATGTTGTATTTTCATTTTATTTGCCATATAAAAACTTATGTTTCAGAAGATTCCATTTATTTATATTTGCTATCATTTCTGTTGCCTTAGGAGACTGAGCTAAGATAAAACTGCTGTGATTTATGTCAGAGAATATTTGGCCAGCATTCTCATCTAAATATTTTATCATCTTTAAAAAATTGATCTTTAATTGGAAGATAATTGCTTTACACTATTGTGCTGTTTTCTGCCATATATCAACATGAATCAGCCACAGGTATACATATATCCTCTCCGTCCTAAACCCATCTCCCTTCTCCCTCCCCATCCCAGTCCTCTAAGTTGTCACAGCACACTTGGTTTAGCTGCCTGTGTCACACAGCAAATTCTCACTTGCTATCTATTTTACATATAGTAATGTATATGTTTCCATTCTATTCATCCCACCCTCTTCTTCCTCACCGTGTCCAGAAGTCTGTTCTTTATGCCTGTGTCTCCATTGCTGCCCTGCTAATAAGTAATCAGTACCATGTTTCTAGATTCTATATGCATGCGCTAATATACAATGTTTGTCTTTCTCTTTCTGACTTCCTTCACTCTGTGTAATAGGCACTAGGTTCTTCCACTCATTAAGACTGACTCAAATGCAATTTTTTATAGCTGAGTAATATTATTTTGTATATATGTACCACAATTTCTATATCATCTGTTGATGGACATCTAAGTTGCTTCCATGTCCTAACTATTGTAAATAGTGCTGCAATGAACACTGGGGTACATGCATCTCTTTCAGTTATGGTTTTAGTGGAATTGTTGGTTCATATGGTAGTGACACATGAGTTTGAGCAAAGTCCGGGAGATGGTGGAGGACAGGGAAGTCTGGCATGCTGTGGTCCATGGGGCTGCAAAGAGTCGAACGCGACTTAGAGACAACAAAATGGTAGTTCTATTGGTACTGTTTTAAGGAACTTCATACAGCTCTCCATAGTCACTATCAGCATTCATTGTTTGTAGATTTTTTAATGATGGCCATTCTGATTGGTGTGAGATGATACCTCATTGTGGTTTTAATTTGCATTTCCCTAATAATGAGTGATATTTAGCATCTTTTCATGTGCCTGTTGATCAGCTGAATGTCTTCTTTGGAGAAATGTCTAATTAGGGCTTCTGCCCATTTTTGTTTTTTATTGTTATTGAGTTGTATGAGCTATTCACGTATTTTGGAAATTAAACCCTTGACTACATCATTTGCACATATTTTCCCCTAGTACGTAGGTTGTATTTTCATTTTTTGTTTATGGTTTCCTTTGTTATGCAAAAGCTTATAAGTTTCAGTAGATTCCATTTGTTTGTTTGTTTATTGCCTTAGGAAACTGACCAAAAAACTACTATGATTTGTGTCAGAATATGTTTTGTCAATATTCTCTTCTATTAGTTTTATCAAGTCTTTTTGATAAAGCTCAAAGTCTGTTTGAGGTTTTAAGTCATTTTATGTTTATTTTTGTGTGCAGCGTGAGGAAGTATTCTAACTTCATTGATTTAGATGTGACTGTCTTCAACACAGCTTGCGAAAGAGACTGTCTTTTTTTCTATCGTATATTCTGTCCTTCGTCAAAGATTAGTTGCCCCTAGATCTGTGGGTTTATTTTTATTCCATTTATCCATATGTCTGTATTTGTGCCAATACCAATCTCTTGAGTACTGTAGCTTTGTGTTATTGTCTGAAGTCTGGAAGATTTATGCCACCAGCTTTGTAGTTTTACCCCAGGCTTGTTTGGGCAATTTGGGGTCTTTTACGGTTCATAAGGGCTTCCCTCATCGCTCAGTCCATAAAGAATCTGCCTGCAATGCAGGAGACCTGGGTTTAATACCTGGGTTTAATTCCTGGGTTGAGAAGATCCCCTGGAGAAGGAACTGGCAACCCACTCCAATATTCTTGCCTGGAAAATCCCATTGACAGAGGAATATGGCAGGCTACAGTCCATGGGGTCGCAAGAGTTGGGCATGATTTAGTGTCTAAACCACCATCACTACTATTAGCTGTAGGGCTTCCCTCATAGCTCAGTTGGTAAAGAATCTGCCTGCAGTGCAGGAGACCCCAGTTTGATTCCTGGGTTGGGAAGATCCCCTGGAGAAGGGATAGGCTATCCACTTCAAGATTCTTGGGCTTCCCTTGTGGCTCAGCTGGTAAAGAATATGCTTGTAATGTGGGAAACCTAAGTTCAGTCCCTGGGTTGGAAGGATCCCCTAGAGAAGGGAAAGGCTACCCACTCCAGTATTCTGGCCTGGAGAATTCCATGGACTAGGACTGTATAGTCCATAGGGTTTCAAAGAGTTGGACATAACTGAGCAACTTTCATTTTCAGTGGTTCATATAAATTTTAGGATTGTTTCTCTCAGTTCTGTGAAAAATATCATGGGTTATTTGGTAAACATCACATTAAGTCTGTAGATTGCTTTAAGCAGTATGACCATTTTAACAGTATTAACTTTTCCAGTTCAAGAATGTGTTCTCTTTGCATGTCTTTAAATAATCTTCAGTTTTCTTTATCAGTGTTTTCTAATTCTCAGCATATAAGTGTTTGAATTCCTTGGTCAAGTTTATTTCTAAATATTTTATTTTTTATGTGATTTATTTATTTTTTTTTTACTTTCCCTTTCTGATTCATTGTTAGCATAAAGAAATGCAGTTGATTTTTGCATGTTAATTTTGTATCCACTACTTGGCTGGGTAGAGTCCTAGGTTTTTTCTTTGTTTTTCCTTTCTGAACTTTTAATATAACATGATATTCCCTTCTGGCCTGTAAATTTTCTGCAGAAAAATCAGCCAATATCCTTATTTGGGGTTCCCTTGTATATTTGTCTTTGTTTTTCTCTTGATACCTTTACAAATATTTCTTTGCATTTTTAAATTTTGCCATTTTAATTATGTCTTGATGTAGGTCTTTTGAATTCATTTTGTTTTGGACTTTCTGTGCTTTCTGTACCTGGATATGTGCTTCCTTATTCAGGTTCTCAAAGTTTTCACTCAAAATTTCATGATTTATATTTTTCATGTCCTACTCTCTCTTTTATCCTTCTAGGACCCCTATAATGTGAATGTTGGTACAGTTACTGATCCACAAGTCTTTGAACCTTTTTCAATTTTTAAAATTTGTTTTCTTTTTACCTTTATGATTGTGTGGTTTTTGTTGTTTTACATCGCTTATGCATTCTTCTGTATCACCTAATCTGCTATTAATTATTCCCAGTATGTTTTTTATATCAATTATCGTATTATTCAATTTTGACTTTTAAAAAAATATTTTCTAATTCTTTTTTATAATTCTTACTGTTTAATTCATCTATTTTCCCAATATCCAGTTAGCATTCTTATCACTAATACTTTGAACTCTATTTTGTAAATTATTTTTGCTACATTAGTTGTTTGTTTTCCCAGGAGTTTTCTCTTGTTTTTTCTTTTAATTGATTACATTTTCCTCTGTCTTCTCATTTTGCTTAAATTTCTCTGACTCTGAAATTAGGGAAAACGGCTACCTGTTATAGTCTTGAAGGTACATACTTTTGTGGGAGGGAAAAAAAATAGTTCTTAGTTCTTTTCAGTGAAAAGGCCTAGAGACAATGACTAAATCCTTTGTAATGTACAGTTGTAGTAGTATCAGATATAATCTATAACTAAAATGAAACAGGGCTCTTTGAGGAGGTGTGGTTAATCCCACATTTGAAACAGGAGCTTTATAAAAATGAGGCTGGAATACCTTGTTATGTAGAAAGCAGTCCAGATAAGAAAAACTACTATTATTGTGTCAAAATGGCCTAAATTTTAACCTGCAAGGTCTTTTATTGGCCAAAGATAGGATGCTCGAGGATCAACAAAATAACTCCAGTGATTTGGAATATATCAAATATGTCAAAGTCATTATTTGTTCCTCCTTGTGAGGTGCCATGTAAGACAGAATAAAGTAACATTCTCACTTGCATGAGGTTAAAGAAAAATAAATTGGAGTTTGAGACTCCAACGACAGTGAGAACTTAAGAATTTAACATCTTATTATTCTGAAAACTAGTAAATAATAAAGATACAAATGTTTAAACTCCAATTACTACACAAACAGTTCTTCATGAAAACCAAAGCTGATGAGAGGAAGTCTGTTTTTTCAGGCATATTCCCGCTGAAAGTGAAGTATTAATGATTCTGAATATCACTCTTAAGCACCAAAATCTAATAGAGTCATGAATCTAAGCATGATAATCTAAATCCATTAATATCATAAAAATGGATATATGTAGATGTTATGTGCCACCTTGTGGAAATACACGACTCTACCAATGAAATATTCTTGCCAAAATGGAGCCTGAGTACTATCAAGATGCTACTTGATGCTGAAATAGCCAGTAAACAGATGAAATATTCTTATTCTTAATAGTCATGGAATAATTTAAATTAAAATCCAAATGAGATAGTAGTACAGACACTCAAGATTTTGTAAAAGTAAAAAGGCTGTATCTCATAATATCATCTTTGGCAAGAATGAAAATTAATTGGGATTCTTAATATGCTGCTGATAGAAATAAAAGTTGGTATAAGCCACTTTGGGAAATGTTTGAAGATGGCAACTTAAGCTGAAAATGCAAGTAATTTATGACCTATCACTTTCACTTATAGAAATATAGTCAACATAGCTATGAAAATATTTGGAACAAAATGTATATTCATGTATTTTCTTAGTGGGAATATTATAGTAAAAGATCCTAGAAACAACAAAAAGTTATATAAATATTAGAATAATAGATAAATAAATTATAATATAACTTTTAAGTATAATTCTGTTTAGGTAAGTGACTAGATAAAAGTACTCATGTGCACAAAATATAAAAGTAAAATTAATAAACCTGTTATTGTGTGAAATAAACTAGATACAAAGCAGTATGCATTGTCTGATGTCATGGAGATAAATTTAAAATTCAAATAAAAGCGTAACATGGAAAAGGAAACAGCAAGCCACTCCAGTATTCTTACCTAGAGAATCCTGTGGACAGAGGAGCCTGATGGGCTGCTGTCTATGGGGTCGCACAGAGTCAGACACGACTGAAGCAACTTAGCATGCATGCATTGGAGAAGGAAATGGCAACCCACTCCAGTGTTTTTGCCTGGAGAATCCCAGGGACAGAGGAGCCTGGTGGGCTGCCATCTAGGGTCGCACGGAGTTGGACATGACTGAAGCGACTTAGCAGCAGCAGCAGCAGAAGCCAGGGGATGAAAAGAGATGTCACTGAGTGAACTACCAGGGGATTTCTAGGATGTGGTAATGTGTTTCTTGATCAAAATGGTAGTTTCATTGATGAGTCCAATTTGCAAAAAGTAAACAACCTACACTCCTCTGATTTGTATAATTTGCTGAATTAATTTCATAATAACAAAATTTATTTTAAAAACTAAATTAGTCCTTGTGGAATTTTTAGGATCGTTTCTTTGATTACAAAAGCTTGGGAATGTAGGGCTAAAATATAAAATAAGAAATATATCTAAATTCAGTTATTGTTTTGATTATTTCCAATAAATCAATCATTTAGTTAAAAGCTAAGAAACATACAGTTTTATGTGCATGAAAGTGTACTATGGTATATATTAATAAGTGAAATCTTAGGATTTAGAGATTTATATTTAAAATATTTATGGATGAAATTATATGACACATGGAGTTTACCTCAAAATAGTGCAGTATGTGTGGGCAAAGAGGTGAGGGGAAAGCTATGCAGTTATAGATGAAATGGGTTTGTCCATAAGTTGATAATTTTTGAATCTGTGTGTATAGTATGTTACTAATGACACATTAAAAATGTAATTAAGTACAACAATGCTGTGTTTAATGTTATTGGCAGCCTGAGGAAGTTTGGGGGAGAATGGATACATGTATATATATTGCTGAGTCCCTTTGCTGTCCATCTGAATCTATCACAACATTGTTAATCAGCTATATGTATATATACACACACACATACATGTATATATACACACACATATATATATAGTACAATTATAGTTTTCAGCTAAAAACTTTAAAAACCTATACATTTCTAGATATAATGGTAAAAATATTAAAGCCTATGAAATAACATTATGAAGTATAATTATAGTATGAATATGTAATATAATTTTTTGTTGAAACAGAAACAGTTTTAAGGTATTTTTTCTGAATGTACCTTGTATTTTTCAGGAAAACAGAAACTTCCAAACCACTTATTTTTAGATTATGTACAATAATTTTAATTTCAGATGTTCGAAAAAATGGAGGACTTTGGACACTAAAAGTGCTATAGCTTTAGGACAAATTAGTCACTTGAAGCAGGCTTTTAAATTTGTATTAACTCTTTTACATACGTATCCTTCTATACATCCTTTTATATTAACTGAGAAATATCATCATTTTAAAGAGTAACGCTTTTATGAGGGTTCTAATTTAATGTTACTGAAACCTCAGTTGTTTCACTGGTCATGCATTGAAGTAAAATAGAAAGATATTGGTAACCTTTCAATGACAGCTTCATGGAAGGATATGAAGACAGCTGTAGATTATTTTCTTACATAAAAAGCTACCTCATTTAATTTGAATTCATAAAGGATTATCAGCAAAATTTCAATAAAACATTTAATGTCAAACTATTTGGAGTGACATATTTTGCTAATGATGTATAGCTTTTTATTGCAATTTGCCTCCAAAGTTCTTGAGACTTTCTTCAACTTCTTGTAAAGTAACCTAAAATCTTTTATGTTAAGATTAACACATTTATAATCATTCTATTAAATTGTTTTACAAGTGAAGTGGGGCTATAAAACTTGCTTCAGAAGATGGAAGATTGTCAGAAGATGGTTATGTGACATTTAGCAAGCAGTTTCTAGTCATCAACTTCTTAGTTGATAGAGTCCATGGCACAATTTTAAATATCTCATTCATTTAAATACCACCTAAAAGTTGAAGGGGAAAAAGCCATTGTTACAAATAAGCATATTCTCTTCTCTATTTTGAATGATTCTCTGAAAGATATCAGGCAATGATGATAGCACAATTTCAAGTTAAAATTGGATATATGTCTGAATTATCCAAGCATTTGTTTTTGAGTCAATTAATTTTAAATCCAATATTCTTCTTTTTATCTTAAAAGCACCTTGTTCTTCTGTGTTATATAAAATTAAATAGGGTAAGCATGCGTGTTCATTACATGGATAGATCTTCCTGCTAGAGAGGTAAAATCATCTGCCTTATTATACACATTTGAGCTGTTGTTGTTTAGTCACCAAGTGGTGTCCAACTCTTTAACAACTCCATGGACTGTAGACCTCCAGGCTCCTCTGTCCATGGGATTTCCCAGGGAGGAATACTAGAGTGGATTGTTATTTCCTTATCCAGGGACTCTTCCTGATTCAGGGATCTAACTTGGATCTCCTGCATTGGCAGCCAGATTCTTCACCACTGAGCCACCATGGAAGCCCAAATATTTTATTGTTGTTGTTCAGTTGCCCAGTCATGTCTGACTGTATGTGACCCCATGGACTGCAGCATACCAGGCCTCCCTGGTCCTTATCATCTCCCAGAGTTTGCCCAAATTCATGTCCATTGCAACAGTGATGCCATCCAGCCATCTCATCCTCTGATGCCCTCTTCTCCTTCTTCCCTCAATCTTTCCCAGCATCAGGGACGTTCCAGTGAGTCAGCTGTTTACATCAGGTGACCAAAATACCAGTGATTCAGCTATAGCATCAGTCTTTCCAATAAGTATTCAGGGCCGATTTTATTTAATATTGACTGGTTTGATCTCCTCCCTGTCCAAGCGACTCTCAGGAGTCTTCCCCAGAACCAGTTTGAAGGCATCAATTCTTTGGCACTCTGCCTTCTTTATGGTCCATCTCTCACAACCATATGTGACCACTGGGAAGATCATAGCCTTAACTATACTATTCAGACTCTGCTTTTCAACATACTGTCTAGGTTTGTCATAACTTTCCTGCCAAGAAGCAATCATCTTCTGATTTTATGGCTGCAGTCATCATCCACAGTGATTTTAGAGCCTGTGGAAATCTGTCACAGCTTCCACTTTTTTCCATTCTTTTTGCATGAAGTAATGGGGCCAGGTGCCGTGATCTTAGTTTTTTTAGTGTTTGGATTTAGGCTGACTTTCTCAGTCTCCTCCTTCACCCTCATCAAAAGGTTCTTTAGTTCCTCTTTGCTTTCTGCCTTTAGAGTGGTATCATCTGTATATCTGAGGTTGTTGATATTTCTCCCACCTATCTTGATTCCAGCTTGTAACTCATCCAGTTCTTCATTTCTCATGATGTGCTCAGCATATAAGTTAAGCAAACAGGGTGACAACAGATAGCCCTATTGTACTCCTTTCTCAACCCTGCACCAATCAGTTGTTTCATACAATGTGCTTCTTGACCTTCATATTGGTTTCTCAGGAGATAGGAAAGACAGGTATTTCCATCTGTTTAAGAGTTTTCCACAGTTTGTTATGATCCACATAGTCAAAGGCTTTAGTGTAGTCAATGAAACAGAGGTAGATGTTTTTCTGGAATGTTTTTCAGAAAAGATGTTTTTCCTTGCTTTCTCCATGACTCAGCAAATGTTGGCAATTTGATCCCTGATTCCTCTGCCTTTTCTAAACCCAGCTTGGACATCTGGAAGTTCTTGGTTCATGTAATACAGAATCCAACCACACGAGATTTTAAGGATGACCTTACTAGCATGATAGATGAGTGAAATTGTCCAGTGGTTTTAACATTCTTTAGGACTGGCCTTCTTGGCAATTGGGATGAGGATTGACCAGTCCTGTGGCCACTGCTGGGTCTTCCAGATTTGCTGACATATTGAGTGCAAGACTTTGATTGAATGCAAAACCCTATTTTATAGGGTTTTGAATAACTCTAATAGATTTTCATTGCTTTCACTATCTTTACTGGTATCAGTGCTTCCTAAGGCCCACCTTACTTCACATTTAAGAATGTCTGGCTCTGGGTGACTGACCACACCATCATGGTTATCTGGCTCATTAAGATATTTTTTGTTCAGTTCTGCGTATTCTTTCCATCTCTTCTTGATCTCTTCATCTTTTACTAGATCTCTTCACTTTATCTACTTTATTATACTATGCTTCTGTCCTTTATTGTGACCATCTTTGGGCAAAATATTTCCAATTTTCCTGATGAGATCTCTCGTCTTTCCCCTTCAGTTTTTTTCTTCTATTTTTAAGCATTGTTTATTGACAGACAAGAAAGTCTTCTTCGATGAACAGTGCTTAAAAGTAGATGAAAACATTTAATTACTTAATGCTATATTGCTATTAGAGTAAGATTTAAGCATACTCCTTAAAATCATAGAAATCTAGTTATCTTTCACTTAACACTTCAAAGGGGACCAGAAACCAGCAATGTATCTTTGCTTCTTGGTCATTTGTAACCCCAGAACCCTAAGATGTTATGCATACTCCAAGGAGAAAAGGGATTCAAGGCCATGCAAAGATACTCTTGAAGTATTAAATATCAGGCCTAAAATAAGTGGACATCACTTCTAGAAGCTCACATTCCATTCATAAACTTACAGTCATAGCTGACTGCATAGGAGGCTGAGAAATGTAGTCCAGCTGGGTAGCATGCTGTATTTCTATTATTATGATTAAAGAGAAGAATGAAGTTTCTGGAGAGCTGTATTAATTAATAACTAGAAGTAAAGATTAGTGTATTAGATTAAGAGAAATAGAGGAGTTGGAGAAAGTAGAGAGCCAAAGGAACAGTCACCAAGGAGGATACATTTCTATGTAGGTTTTTCTTTAGTCCCTGATGTTAAATAAATGAATGGCCTTAATTAAGTCACTTTTTGGATCTCAGTTTTTTGTACTTTTAAAGCAAGTAGCTTGTCTTACCCAGTATTCCTCAAACTTCAGTAATCAAAAGATGAAAAAAACAAAAAAAGTGTATGTGTGTGAGGGGTGGGGAATATCTGGAAACCTGGAGATTCCAATAGATTTAGCTAGGTGGGTGGGTTAATCTGAGAATGTATGTTTAAAAAACTCCTTAAATCCTTTCAATGAATTTCAGTTCAGAGAAACTCTGAATTTTATATTCTCCAAAATATCACATAGCTCTAAAATTTTGAATGCAAATATTTATGAAACAAAATATAATATGTGAAACACACAAAGAGTAAACTTGTTGGAAGTCTTGAGGAAAATAAAAAGCAAGGATATTGGAAATGGGCAGAAATTTTGTTGTTCAGTTACTCAGTCATGATTGAATCTTTGCGACCTCATGCACTGCAGCACACCAGGCTTCCCTGTCCTTTACCATCTCCCAGAGTTTGTTCAAACTCATGTCCATTGAGTTGGTGATACCATCCAGCCATCTCGTACTATGCTGTCTCCTTCTCCTCCTGCCTTCAATCTTTCCCAGCATCAGGGTCTTTTCACACGAGTCAATAATTCACATCTAGTATTGGAATTTCAGCTTCAACATCAGTCTTCCAATGAATATTCAGGACTGATTTCCTCTAGGGTTGACTTGTTGTATCTCCTCACAGTCTAGGGGACTCTCAAGAGTCTTCTCTAACACAACAGTTCAAAAGCATCAATTCTTCAGTGCCCAGCCTTCTTTATGGTCCAACTTTCACATCTGCACATGACTACTAGGAAGACCGCAGTTTTTACTCTACCAGAACTTTGTAACCAAAGTAATGTTTCTGATTTTTAATATGCTGTCTAGGTTTGTCATAGCTTTTCTTGCAAAGAGCAAGCATCTTGTAATTTCGTGACTGCAATCACTGTCCACAGTGATTTTGTCACACAAGAAAATAGTCTCTCACTGTATCCATTGTTTTCCCATCTATTTGCTATGAAGTGATGGGACCAGATGCAATGATCTTAGTTTTTTAAACATTGAATTTTAAGCCAACTTTTTAACTCTCCACTTTCACCTTCATCAAGAGCCTCTTTAGTTCCTCTTAGTTTCTCCCTTAAGTGTGGTATCATCTGCATATCTGAGGTTGTTAATATTTATCATGGCACTCTCGATTCCAGCTTGTATTTCATTCAACTTCGCATTTTGCATGAGGTATTCTGCATATAATTTAAATAAGCAGAGTGACAATATACATCCTTGATATCTTGCTTTCCCAATTTTGAACCAGTCTGTTGTTCCATGTCCAGATCTAACTGTTGCTTCTTGATCTGCATACAGGCTGGAAGCAGCTAAGGTGGGCTAGTATTCCCATCCCTGTATCATTTTCCACAGTTTTATGTGATCCACATGGTCAAAATTTGGCATAGTCAGTGAAATAGAAGTAGACACTTTTCTGGAATTCTCTTGCTTTTTCTATGCTACTATGGATGTTGAAAATTTAACCTCTGGTTCCTCTGCTTTTTATAAATCCAGCTTGTACATCTGAAAGTTCTCAGTTCACATACTGTAGAACCTAGCTTGAAGGATTTTAAGCATGACCTTGCTAATATGTGAAATGAGTGCAATTGTGCTGTAGTTTGAACATTCTTTGGCATTACCTTTCTTTGGGATTGGAATGAAAACTGACCTTTTCCAGCCCTGTGGCCACTGCTGAGTTTTCCAAATTTGCTGGCATATTGAATATGGCACTTTCACAGCATCATCTTTTAGCATTTGAAATAGCTCAGCTGTAATTCCTTCACATCCACTAACTTTGCTCATAGTGATGCTTCCTAAGGCCCACTTGACTTCACACTCCTGGATGTCTGGCTCTAGGTGACTGATCACACCATCTTGGTTATCTGTGACCATTTTTGTATAGTTTTTTGTGTGTATTCTTGCCACCTCTTCTTTATATCTTTTGCTTCTGTTAGACCATACCATTTCTGTCCTTTATTGTGTCCATCTTTGCATGAAATGTTCCCTTGGTATCTCTAATTTTCTTGAAGAGATCTCTAGTCTTTCTCATACTACTGTTTTCCTCTATTTCTTTACATTCACTTTGGAAGGCTTTCTTATCTCTCCTTGTTATCCTTTGGAACTCTGCATTCAGATGGGTATATCTTTTCTTTCCTCCTTTACCTTTCATTTCTCTTCTTTTCTCAGCTATCTGTAAGGCCTCTTCAGACAACCATTTTGCCTTTTTTGTGTTTCTTTTTCTTGGGGATTGTTTTAATCCCTGTTTCCTGTACAATGTTATGGACATCTCTCCATAGTTTTTCAGACACTCTGTCTATTAGATTTAATACCTTGAGTCTATTTGTCATTTCCACTATATAATCAAAGGGCTTTTATTTAGGTCATATGAAAGAGGAGAGTGAAAAGTTGGCTTAATGCTCAACATTCAGAAAACTAAGATCATAGCAATTGGTCCCATCACTTCATGGGAAATAGATGGGGAACAGTGGAAACAGTGTCAGACTTTTTTGGGGGGGCTCCAAAATCACTGCAGATGGTGATTGCAGCCATGAAATTGAAAGACGCTTACTCCTTGTAAGGAAAGTTATGACCAACCTAGATAGCATATTGAAAAGCAGAGATGTTACTTTGCCAACAAAAGTCCGTCTAGTCAAGGCTATGGTTTTTCCAGTAGTCATGTATGGATGTGAGAGTTGGACTGTGAAGAAAGCTCAGCACAGAAGAATTGATGCGTTTGAACTGTGGTGTTGGAGAAGACTCTTGAGAGTCCCTTGGACTGCAAGGAGATCCAACCAGTCCATTCTAAAGATCAGTCCTGGGTATTCTATGCAAGGAATGATGCTAAAGCTGAAACTCCAGTACTTTGGCCACCTCATGCGAAGAGCTGACACATTGGAAAAGACTCTGATGCTGGGAGGGATTGCAGGCAGGAGGAAAAGGGGACAACAGAGGATGAGATGGCTGGATGGCATCACCAACTCGATGGACCTGAGTTTGAGTGAACTCCGGGAGTTGGTGATGGACATGGAGGCCTGGCGTGCTGCAGTTCATGGGGTCCCAAAGAGTCGGACATGACTGAGCAACTGAACTGAACTGAACTGAACGGGCTAGTGACTTTCCCTACTTTATTTAAATCTTAATTTTTCACTAAGGACCTGATGATTTGAGCTACAGTCAGCTCCCACCTTATTTTTGCTGATGGTTTGGAGCTTCTCCATCTTCAGCTGCAAAGAATATAATCAATCTGATATCAGTATTGACCATCATGGCATACATACTGTTAGCTGAAAATGGAGAAAGGTAATTTACATAAATTACTACTAAGTACAAGGTATAAATTGTTAAATTAGTCCTTGATAAAATTAATAAACTTCTCTTTATCAAAAGACACAGCAAAAAATAAAAGCTGTGTGCAATTAACATTTAACGTATAGCCAACATACATACTCAAGAAAGAACTGATATTCTAGATCAGTAGATCACCAGTTAGACAGATGATAGGTTGGTAGAGAGATGGCCATACTTTTATTAGGAAAAAAGATGTATTCAGTTCAGTCACTCAGTCATGTCCGACTCTTTGCAACCCCATGGATTGCAGCATGCCAGAATTCCCTGTCCATCACCAACGCCCAGAGCTTGCTCAGACTCGTGTCCATCAAGTTGGTGATGCCGTCCAGCCATCTCATCCTCTGTCATCTTCTTCTCCTCCTGCCTTCAATCTTTCCCAGCATCAGGGTCTTTTCCAATGAGTCAGTTGTTCACATCAGGTGGCCAAAGTATTGGAGTTACAGCTTCAGCATCAGTCCTTCCAATGAATATTCAGGACTGATTTCCTTTAGGATGGACTACTTGGATCTCCTTGCAGTCCAAGGGACTCTCAAGAGTCTTCTCCAACACCACAGTTCAAAAGCATTGATTCTTTGGCTCTCAGTTTTGTTTATAGTCAAATTCAAAAAATTCAAAATTAAAAAAAAAAGATGTATAATCATATCAAAACTGGGCAAAAAACTCATACTAGCCCCTTAATAGGAAATCCTGTATAATCAGTAGTGGATAAGTAAGCTTAAATTAATGGAAGCCACTTTTTCTGATACCAGTATGCTGTCTCTTTTCATTCTCTTTGTCTTCTGTATGGCAAATATACCTATGAAAAGGACTCAACGTTATCAATAATCAAGGACATGCATAAAAATGAAGTAAGTTGCAATTATATATCTACCAGACTAGCAAAGATTTAAATGTCTGACAACACAAATGTTGGGAAGGATATAAACCAGGGAAACACTTGCACAGTGCTCTTGGGGCTATAATATAATATTTGAGAAGCTGTTAATTTTTTCCAAATCCAGAAATAGTAAAGCTTTCTATTATGTGTGTCTTAGTTATTGATATATGTCTTAGATGCACATTTACACTGAAGGACAAGTATAAAACATTCATAAAAGTATTGCTTTAAATATGCAAAATTTGGAAGTTTTTCCAAAGTCTATAACATATTCTGTTCCTACAAAAGACATTAATAAACATAAACAACTATCCTTATCTGTATAATTTTGGCTGGCACAGAACTAAAAAGGAAAAAGATAATTGTAAGTTGAGAAATTTAATTTCTCATGTGATTTAAATGATTTTAAATCATAAAAACATTATTGATTAAAAAAGAATACAACAGAAATGTTAAGTACCACATTTAGATGCAAAGCCTACTATACAGTCAAAGTAGGGTCTTGATCTATAGATACCTACTACGAAAATTGCCTAAAGGTTTTTGTGGATCACAAGTGTAATATAAGCCAACAATATACATGATGTTAAATAAGACTGGGCTAATAAAGGACAGAAATGGTATGGACCTAACAGAAGCAGAAGATATTAAGAAGAGGTGGCAAGAATATACAGAAGAACTGTACAAAAAAGATCTTCACGACCAAGATAATCACGATGGTGTGATCACTCACCTAGAGCCAGACATTCTGTAATGTGAAGTCAAGTGGGCCTTAGAAAGCATCACTACGAACAAAGCTAGTGGAGGTGATGAAATTCCACATGAGCTGTTTCAAATCCTGAAAGGTGATGCTGTGAAAGTGCTGCACTCAATATGCCAGCAAATTTGGAAAACTCAGCAGTGGCCAGAGGACTGGAAAAGGTCAGTTTTCTTTCCAATCCCTAAGAAAGGCAATGCCAAAGAATGCTCAAACTACCGGACAATTGCACTCATCTCACATGCTGATAAAGTAATGCTCAAAATTCTCCAAGCCAGGCTTCAGGAATACATGAACCGTGAACTTCCTGATGTTCAAGCTGCTTTAAGAAAAGGCAGAAGAACCAGAGATCAAATTGCCAACATCCGCTGGATCATGGAAAAAGCAAGAGAGTTCCAGGAAAACATCTATTTCTCCTTTATTGACTATGCCAAAGCCTTTGACTGTGTGGATCACAATAAACTGTGGAAAATTCTGAAAGAGATGGGAATACCAGACCACCTGACCTGCCTCCTGAGAAATCTGTATGCAGGTCAGGAAGCAAGAGTTAGAACTGGACATGGAACAACAGACTGGTTCCAAATAGGAAAAGGAGTATGTCAAGGCTGCATATTGTCAGCCTGCTTATTTAACTTCTATGCAGAGTACATCATGAGAAACGCTGGACTGGAAGAAACAAGCTGGAATCAAGATTGCCGGGAGAAATATCAATAACCTCAGATGTGCAGATGACACCACCCTTATGGCAGAAAGTGAAGAGGAACTAAAAAGCCTCCTGATGAAAGTAAAAGAGGAGAGGGAAAAGTTGGCTTAAAGCTCAACATTCAGAAAACGAAGATCAT
Source organism: Capra hircus (assembly GCF_001704415.2). NCBI lineage: Eukaryota > Metazoa > Chordata > Mammalia > Artiodactyla > Bovidae > Capra > Capra hircus. The sequence goes on from NC_030814.1 coordinate 25,587,063, forward strand.
GGCATCTGGTCCCATCACTTCATGGGAAATAGATGGGGAAACAGTAGAAACAGTGTCAGACTTTATTTTGGGGGGCTCCAAAATCACTGCAGATGGTAACGGCAGCCATGAAATTAAAAGATGCTTGGAAGAAAAGTTATAACCAACCTAGAGAGCATATTGAAAAGTAGAGACATTACCTTGCCGACTAAGGTCCGTCTAGTCAAGGCTATGGTTTTTCCAGTAGTCATGTATGGATGTGAGAGTTGGACTGTGAAGAAAGCTCAGCACAGAAGAATTGATGCGTTTGAACTGTGGTGTTGGAGAAGACTCTTGAGAGTCCTTTGGACTGCAAGGAGATCCAACCAGTCCATTCTGAAGGAGATCAGCCCTGGGATTTCTTTGGAAGGAATGATGCTAATGCTGAAACTCCAGTACTTTGTCCACCTCATGTGAAGAGCTGACTCATTGGAAAAGACTCTGATGCTGGGAGGGATTGGGGGCAGGAGGAGGAGGGGACGACAGAGGATGAGATGGTTGGATGGCATCACTGACTCGATGGACGTGAGTCTGAGTGAACTCCGGGAGTGGTGATGGACGGAGAGGCCTGGCATGCTGCAGTTTATGGGGTCACAAAGAGTCGGACACGACTGAGCAACTGAACTGAACTGAACTGAACTGAACTGAATAAAATATCAGACTGTACTAAAACATGGGATGTTAAATAAGACTGGACTAATAAAATATCAGACTTTACTAATACATGAAGAAATTCTCAGATCAAGCGAAATATTCCATATTTCTCTCCACTGGCTAGTATATATTGGGTTGGCCAAACAGTTCATTCTGATTTTGCAATGCACTGTTATGGGAAAACCCAAGTGAATCTTTTGGCTAATCCAATATTTGGAATAGGGTCTTCAGTTTAAAGGACATATTTACTGTGGATTGACCTAGAAGTTGATAACTTTGGAAATGATGGTTAGGCAGGAAATGTTTGAAGAAGAAGAAGATATTTCAGCCAAAGTTAGCTACTCAATTTTTTTCTGAGGCTGGATGAGTACATCTGCTTTCTTGAGTTAGACCAGATAACTGCATAAAGTGACTAATTTAGAACTTTCATGCTCTGTCTCAAGAAAGCAGGTTTGTTTTCTTTTCTTTTTTTTTCTCTTGGTTAGAGAGATTGAGCAATTACACTGTTACCTAAATAATGAGTCTGTTTCACCGCTGGAAATATTCAAATGATGGTGATATGCTCAGCTCTGATATAACACTGGAGAAAGTGTTTGACTGAATTTTGTATAAATTATCTCTGCCTTGTAAAGGTTTATTATTATTTTTCCAAAACCAGTTTTATAAAACACCTATTTTCCAGTTTAATGTCAACTTTTTAAAAAGTGTATGATTATGGTTGTGTTCAAAAAGGGTGGTATTTTTGGTAAGAGAAATAATTTTAATTTCCATTGTTAACTAGCATTATCATTCCTGTGTTAGATAGATTAAAAAATGGATGTTGATTAAATTGGTTCCAAGCTTCCAGACTGCCTACACATCTGTATAGTCATTTCCTGTCAACATTATAGGCTATAAGAATGCAATTAATTCTATCTACATTTTAGTGGAAAGTACAGAAGTACTCATCTAAATTTTGATTTTAGGTTTCAGTTTTTGTTTTGCCTGTGGTTAAGACAATTGCAAAGGTTTTATCTGAAGTGATTCAAATTTTGTGCTAGTGATAATCGCGCTGAGTACTCTTAATTTGGTTTTAGTGGAATCCTTAGATGCTTAACTTCTGTGGCAAATATAATTGTGATTTAATGTTGTTGAAGTTTAGGATAACATTCTTAAGGATGTTATGGTCATTTCATTTCTGCATTTGAAGTTCTAATTTCAGTTTGTATTTTTTCCCAATGGAGAAACAGGCTTTGTCATTTTTAAACAGAAACAGTTTTATAAGAGAAAACTAGCACAATACATAGTCACATGGACTTTTTCAACCCTCAATCCTTGTTTCCTGTGTATTTTCTTAAAATTTGCAATAATATTTAATAGAAAACAACTCAGCACTTATTAATTACCAGGCATATATCTAAGGAGTTGTACATGTATTCAGTCCATTTCAGTTCAGTTCAGTCGCTTAGTTGTGTCCAACTCTGCGATCCCATGAACCGCAGCAACACCAGGCCTCCCTGTCTATCACCAACTCCCGGAGTTTACCCAAACTCATATCCATTGAGTCGGGGATGCCATCCAACCATCTCATCGTCTGTCGTCCCCTTCTCCTGTCCTCAATCTTTCTCAGCATCAGGGACTTTTCAAATGAGTCAGCTCTTTGCATCAGGTGGCCAAAGTATTTGCAGTTTCAACTTCAACATCAGTCTTTCCAATGAACACATCTTACATCAGTTAAACCTTCAATAACTTATGTAAAAACACTCTATTCTAGGACTTTATTTCACCAGGCCTTGTTTCTTAAATTTGTTTATAGATCCAGGTTAATTTATGTATGAAGTGAAGTGAAGTTGCTCAGTCATGTGATTTATGTATGTATATATATAAATATGTGTGTATATATATATATGTGTGTGTATATATTTATGTATGTATGTGTATATATATATATATATATATATATATACACATATTTATATATGACAAAAGCCAGTGTCAAATTTCAAGTTTTTGATGGGCTTAGACAATGTTATAATGCCATAAAAAACTTTTCAATATATGGTTTGTAGAAGGGTAGAAAGATTACATTTACCATTGTTAAAGTGCTCCTGTTTCTGCCTGATACATTCTGTGGGGCTGCCCTTCCTTGGAGGGTCCCATGGCCAAAGAAGGGATATTCAGGCACATTGCAGCTTTATTATTAAACAAGTGAGGCTCTTGTTGTTACTGCAGTACCTTGGATATTCTAAGGCATATCTATGGAAACATATTCTCAATGAATTGCCCTTCATTATAAGATAGTTTTATGTCCTAAACAGAGAGTGAATAAATTCAGTACTGCAGAGGTGAGTAGAGGGCAGGCAAGCATGAAGATATAGAGATTTAAGGGCATGAATAATGCCAAGAATGCAACTGCAAGTAAATTAATTTATACATTTGTCAAGATAAGAGTGAAAGGTCAGCATACAATTCCAATTTTTATGTAAAACAAAAAGTAAGGTGAATCCTAACAAAGCATTCTCACTCAAGGCGATTTTCTCTGAGTTGTTTTTAGTCCTGCCACCTATTAAGCAGAGATTTACAGGTGATCTGTGAAGGGGAGTTTGTACTGCCAAAAATTAACAGAAGGTGGAGAGTAAAACATAATCGAAGTCTTAACTTCTCGACTTTATGGTATTGAAACTCTTTTAATGCCAGTTTAAATTTGCTTAATTTAACCCCCTGTTAATTTAAAAGAACATAAAGCCCAATAGTTTTATTGTCATACTTTATTTTGCCCTCTGTGCACCTCTAATTTAATTCAGGCAGGTTTTAGGCAGGCAAAACTAGGCTCATCATACCACACCTCAATGATCTTACCAGTCGCTAAAGTAAGGATGCCTTATCTTACTTTATTTTACTTGTGCTCTTTCTTCTTTAAATGCATGATGAATACAAAATAAAGGTCTTTTCAAGTTCACTGATACTCTTCCACTTTCAGTCATATTGTGAATGATCTGTGCCTGCCAGGTGGTAAGGATTGGATCTGGAAAGGGGACTGGTAGAGGATGGGGCAAGTTGTCTGGTCCTTAATTGCTTCTCCTTGTTCCAAATGATAACGTAGGTCTGTGTGATTTACAATTCTTCTCTAAGGAGACTTGTCTTGCTAATAAATAAGCTCCTTCTTTGAAATATTGGCCATTTGTAAGCAGTATCCTGAGTGTTTTTAGTCATCCTCTGAGGACATAAAACTCTCTGGAATTTGTTCCTTGTAGAATACTGATTGATTGCTGCAAGGTCACATATACCTGAGAACTAATCTGATATAATTGATTATCTCCTTTTCTTACTGTGTTCCTTAAAAGGCAACTTGAAAAAATGGCCATACTTCTTTTCAATCTAAGAAATGTCTAGTCCTTCAGTGAGCAATATCTATTAGGATTATAATAATAGTCACAATTCTTACAGATTGTGCACTGAGACAAAGTTAAGACATTTGCATTTATTATTGATTCTTCACAATGAAGGTATTATTTTCTTATTATTTTACAAAATAAGAAATAGCTGCAGAATTTTGGACTGTCAATAATTTTCTTATGTAATCCCTAGACAACAGGTAATCTATTGTACTAATAAATCCAAGGCTACCCTATTATCTGCTTCAACAATGACCTTACAAGGGGAGGTTACCTACCCCTGAGTCAAACTACATTCGTGCTACCTTATTTTTCATAGGAAACAATTTCTTGTCTTCTAAAATTTTGTCTGCAATACTTTACATAGACAATAGTTAAATCTGACATAAATGATTTAATATAGGTTGCAATAGAGCCTTTTAATTAAGTAGATTCATTTTTCTACTGGGACCATCCCTGAAACTTACATACAGATAAATGGATTCATCTGAGGAAGTAATCAGGTCATACATTTATTTAAGAAAAAACATAATTAATTTCAAATGAATAGCAGTTAACCTTGATAACATTGTTTTTTTTTTTCATTGTTTGTATTTTTGAACATTTTTAAACAATTTACCCTTGCTAAAATATTTTGAATTCACTTCTAGGCAACATGCTACATGTTCAAAAAAGTATGTTTCTAGAAGGTTGAAGTCCTATGCTGTATTTAACTTACAGAATATAATTAGTGCTCAAAATGAATATAATGTACAATAACAGACTACAGGATAGCTAAATGTGGGCTGTAAAATATAAATGAATATGTAAATTTGAAAGATTGCACACAATATGGTACACATTTTGCAAACTGGAAAACTAATTTTAATATATACACTCTTTAGGAGATAAATGAATATTAAAAGAGGGCAGAGTAACAGTGAATTCTGAATTTAGGATGTTGGTTACTTCAAGGTAAGAAAGACAAGGCTATGAGGTGGGGGCCAGACCACATAGATTTTTGTGGTCTTAAATTCAATTTTTATTAGTGGGTTCCTATGTCCTTATTATATGACAATACTTACAAATATATTTATATACAAGTTTATACATAGATTAAATAAAAAGAGAGCTTTATGTGGAACAATAATCAGAATATTTGCCATGTGGCAAAAATTATGGTTACCTAATTTTTCCTTCCTGACATCTTAACAAAAATCCTGCACAAATGTAGACATGAGAATATATTCTGGTTCAGCCATTTGCTAACTGGGTCTTCTTGGGCAAATGACTTAATACTAATGACTCTTAACTTCATAAATATTTGTGTTGAACAATAAAACTTATATTATTTAATTTTCATATAATATATATATTATATATTACTTATATACTTATACTATAATTTCATGGCAAATAGATGGGGGGAAAGTGGGAACAGTGGACAGATTTCCTCTTCTTGGGCTCCAAAATCACTGCAGATGATAACTGCAGCCATGAAATTAAAAGACGCTTGCTCCTTGGAAGAAAAGCTATGACAAACGTAGACAGTGTAATAGAGAGTGGAGACATCATTTTGCCAACAAAGTCCTATATAGTCAAAGCTATGGTTTTCTAGTAGTTATGTATGGATGTGAGAGGTGCACCATAAAGAAGGCTGAGCACTGAAAAATTGATGCTTTCTAACTGTGGCGTAGGAGAAGACCTGAGAGTCCCTTGGACAGCAAGGAGATTCAGTCCAGGCCTTGTTTCTTAAATTTGTTTATAGATCCAGGTTAATTTATGTATGAAGTGAAGTGAAGTTGCTCAGTCATGTGATTTATGTATGTATATATATAAATATGTGTGTGTATATATATATGTGTGTGTATATATTTATGTATGTATGTTATATATATATATATATATATATATATACACATATTTATATATGACAAAAGCCAGTGTCAAATTTCAAGTTTTTGATGGGCTTAGACAATGTTATAATGCCATAAAAAACTTTTCAATATATGGTTTGTAGAAGGGTAGAAAGATTACATTTACCATTGTTAAAGTGCTCCTGTTTCTGCCTGATACATTCTGTGGGGCTGCCCTTCCTTGGAGGGTCCCATGGCCAAAGAAGGGATATTCAGGCACATTGCAGCTTTATTATTAAACAAGTGAGGCTCTTGTTGTTACTGCAGTACCTTGGATATTCTAAGGCATATCTATGGAAACATATTCTCAATGAATTGCCCTTCATTATAAGATAGTTTTATGTCCTAAACAGAGAGTGAATAAATTCAGTACTGCAGAGGTGAGTAGAGGGCAGGCAAGCATGAAGATATAGAGATTTAAGGGCATGAATAATGCCCAAGAATGCAACTGCAAGTAAATTAATTTATACATTTGTCAAGATAAGAGTGAAAGGTCAGCATACAATTCCAATTTTTATGTAAAACAAAAAGTAAGGTGAATCCTAACAAAGCATTCTCACTCAAGGCGATTTTCTCTGAGTTGTTTTTAGTCCTGCCACCTATTAAGCAGAGATTTACAGGTGATCTGTGAAGGGGAGTTTGTACTGCCAAAAATTAACAGAAGGTGGAGAGTAAAACATAATCGAAGTCTTAACTTCTCGAGCTTTATGGTATTGAAACTCTTTTAATGCCAGTTTAAATTTGCTTAATTTAACCCCCTGTTAATTTAAAAGAACATAAAGCCCAATAGTTTTATTGTCATACTTTATTTTGCCCTCTGTGCACCTCTAATTTAATTCAGGCAGGTTTTAGGCAGGCAAAACTAGGCTCATCATACCACACCTCAATGATCTTACCAGTCGCTAAAGTAAGGATGCCTTATCTTACTTTATTTTACTTGTGCTCTTTCTTCTTTAAATGCATGATGAATACAAAATAAAGGTCTTTTCAAGTTCACTGATACTCTTCCACTTTCAGTCATATTGTGAATGATCTGTGCCTGCCAGGTGGTAAGGATTGGATCTGGAAAGGGGACTGGTAGAGGATGGGGCAAGTTGTCTGGTCCTTAATTGCTTCTCCTTGTTCCAAATGATAACGTAGGTCTGTGTGATTTACAATTCTTCTCTAAGGAGACTTGTCTTGCTAATAAATAAGCTCCTTCTTTGAAATATTGGCCATTTGTAAGCAGTATCCTGAGTGTTTTTAGTCATCCTCTGAGGACATAAAACTCTCTGGAATTTGTTCCTTGTAGAATACTGATTGATTGCTGCAAGGTCACATATACCTGAGAACTAATCTGATATAATTGATTATCTCCTTTTCTTACTGTGTTCCTTAAAAGGCAACTTGAAAAAATGGCCATACTTCTTTTCAATCTAAGAAATGTCTAGTCCTTCAGTGAGCAATATCTATTAGGATTATAATAATAGTCACAATTCTTACAGATTGTGCACTGAGACAAAGTTAAGACATTTGCATTTATTATTGATTCTTCACAATGAAGGTATTATTTTCTTATTATTTTACAAAATAAGAAATAGCTGCAGAATTTTGGACTGTCAATAATTTTCTTATGTAATCCCTAGACAACAGGTAATCTATTGTACTAATAAATCCAAGGCTACCCTATTATCTGCTTCAACAATGACCTTACAAGGGGAGGTTACCTACCCCTGAGTCAAACTACATTCGTGCTACCTTATTTTTCATAGGAAACAATTTCTTGTCTTCTAAAATTTTGTCTGCAATACTTTACATAGACAATAGTTAAATCTGACATAAATGATTTAATATAGGTTGCAATAGAGCCTTTTAATTAAGTAGATTCATTTTTCTACTGGGACCATCCCTGAAACTTACATACAGATAAATGGATTCATCTGAGGAAGTAATCAGGTCATACATTTATTTAAGAAAAAACATAATTAATTTCAAATGAATAGCAGTTAACCTTGATAACATTGTTTTTTTTTTTTCATTGTTTGTATTTTTGAACATTTTTAAACAATTTACCCTTGCTAAAATATTTTGAATTCACTTCTAGGCAACATGCTACATGTTCAAAAAAGTATGTTTCTAGAAGGTTGAAGTCCTATGCTGTATTTAACTTACAGAATATAATTAGTGCTCAAAATGAATATAATGTACAATAACAGACTACAGGATAGCTAAATGTGGGCTGTAAAATATAAATGAATATGTAAATTTGAAAGATTGCACACAATATGGTACACATTTTGCAAACTGGAAAACTAATTTTAATATATACACTCTTTAGGAGATAAATGAATATTAAAAGAGGGCAGAGTAACAGTGAATTCTGAATTTAGGATGTTGGTTACTTCAAGGTAAGAAAGACAAGGCTATGAGGTGGGGGCCAGACCACATAGATTTTTGTGGTCTTAAATTCAATTTTTATTAGTGGGTTCCTATGTCCTTATTATATGACAATACTTACAAATATATTTATATACAAGTTTATACATAGATTAAATAAAAAGAGAGCTTTATGTGGAACAATAATCAGAATATTTGCCATGTGGCAAAAATTATGGTTACCTAATTTTTCCTTCCTGACATCTTAACAAAAATCCTGCACAAATGTAGACATGAGAATATATTCTGGTTCAGCCATTTGCTAACTGGGTCTTCTTGGGCAAATGACTTAATACTAATGACTCTTAACTTCATAAATATTTGTGTTGAACAATAAAACTTATATTATTTAATTTTCATATAATATATATATTATATATTACTTATATACTTATACTATAATTTCATGGCAAATAGATGGGGGGAAAGTGGGAACAGTGACAGATTTCCTCTTCTTGGGCTCCAAAATCACTGCAGATGATAACTGCAGCCATGAAATTAAAAGACGCTTGCTCCTTGGAAGAAAAGCTATGACAAACGTAGACAGTGTAATAGAGAGTGGAGACATCATTTTGCCAACAAAGTCCTATATAGTCAAAGCTATGGTTTTTCTAGTAGTTATGTATGGATGTGAGAGGTGCACCATAAAGAAGGCTGAGCACTGAAAAATTGATGCTTTCTAACTGTGGCGTAGGAGAAGACCTGAGAGTCCCTTGGACAGCAAGGAGATCAAACCAGTCAGTCCTAAAGGAAATCAACCCTAAATGTTCATTGAAAGGACTGATGCTGAAACTGAAGCTGCAATACTTTGGCCACCTTATGAGAAGAGCTGACTCATTGGAAAAGACCCTGATGCTGGGAAAGACTGAAGGCAGTAGGAGAAGGGGGTGACAGAAGACGAGATTGTTGGGTGGCATCACCAACTTGATGGACATGAGTTTGAGCAAACTCCAAGAGATAGTGAAGGACAGAGAATTCTGGCATGCTGCAGTCCATGGGGTCTCAAAAAAGTGGACACGGCTGAGTAACTGAATGACAAAGTTGCCAAAGCAGTAATAACTCTATGAAATTACTCACAAGAAAGTAGTGCAGAAGTGACCAGCTACCATTTGTTTATTTATGTATTCTTCCCATAAAGCGTTAGTAAATGTTTACCATGTGCAAAGTAGTATGTGTTACTAGAGATTCAAAATTTTGAAACTGCTGGTTCTATAAAATTATTATGCATCTGGGAAAAAAGCAGAGTGAAGCATTAACCACACAAATTACACATCTAACAAGTGGCATAGGCTGTCCAATCTCAAAATATACATTATGGTTTATAAAAATAAGATTAGCATGATGAGGAAGTCATTATGAGTAAGACATTGCTAGTATTCAACCCTCACCCATTTTTTTCTAATGGACATAAGAATAGCAATCTTCCCACTACCCTTGTAGTTAGATGGGGTAATAAGATTAATTCTATCTTATGGACTCTAATCAGAATGATGCATGTAACATCTGCTCCAAAGCATAGGAGAACAGGTGTGAACGCTTGTCATTGCTTCTCTTGTGGGCATGGTAACAAAGAGTAAAGTTGAGATAGTAGAGGCTGTAAGACTAAAGGAATCTTTCTATCAGTTGGAAGGAAACCACCTGGGAAAGTTATCCAGACATATCACCAATGGTGCATGAGAATAAATTTACTATTTTGCTTTATTTTAAAAATACTTTTTGGTCACACCATGCACCTTGAAGAATCTTAGGATCTTAGTTCCCTGACCAAGGATTGAACCAGGACCATGACAGTGAAATCACATAGTCCTAATCACTGAACCACCAGGGAACTCCTCTACTATTTTCAGTCCCTGAGATTTGGGGATTGTCTTTTACCACAACATAGTTTAGTTACACCAGACTACCTTAAAAGATTGCCCTTGTTTTTTTTGGAAAATTATGCCTAGGTGGAGGAAATGTATTGTTAAAAAGACTGTGAAACTGATAATAAAGAATTTAGAGTCTTAGTCTTCACAATGATTTGTATATCTTTAATCTTTATGGCTCAAGTGGCCATTCTAAAATTAGAAAAACTTATTCTCTTTCACTAATACTTCATGATGATATAAGATAAAGTCTGAAAATTTTACAAAGGTAGATGTATGAGAAATGTTCCTGAGTAAATGGGAATGAGCTTTTCTCTTCAAGATAGTGAAGGATGTAAAATAGAATGATCTAACTTGTTAGCTATGTGTTTTGATGAGCGGAGGCAGATTATTTAATCTTGTATGTAGTGTGCCCCTGCTCTTTGGTTCAAATGTGACAGTGATGTTTATTTTGAAATGTAAATGCTTTTAAATAACCTATGGAGATTATTTTTCCTTAACATAAGTCAAATATAGAAAATTACTTTCCACTCAAGGTATTTGGGAATAGCATATGCTTATTAAACATATACATAATAGCTTCTCATGATCTTTCATGCAAGACTTTTACAGCATGCTTTATAATTTACTTTATAATTTATTAAGATAAATATGTTTGCATGTATGTGTGCTGAGTCACTTTATTTGTGCCCAACTCTCTGTGACTCTGAGGACCATAGCTGCCAGGCTTCTCTGTCCCTGGGATTCTCCAGGCAAGAATATGGAGTGGGTTGCCACGCCTTCCTCCAGGGGATCTTTCCACCCAGGGTTCAAATGCATGCCTCTTTAGGTTTCCTGCATTGTCAGGTGGGTTCTTTACCAATAGCTCCACCTAGGAAGTCCATTAAGATAAAATGCTGCTGCTGCTGCTAAGTCACTTCAGTCGTGTCTGACTCTTCGCAACCCCATTGACCGCAGCCTACCAGGCTCCTCTGTCCATGGGATTTTCCAGGCAAGAGTACTGGAGTAGGGTGCCATCGCCTTCTCCAAAGATAAAATGCTATATTCATTAAATTCTTTTACATTATGAATAAAATTTTATAGATGGTTCTATATAATGACTCATCAAAGTATTTTACATACTTCTACAAAATTGTGTTCCATAACAGCCATTATCTATTTCATGAGTATAATTAATATAGTGAATGTCAAGTAAAATATTTTTAATGAATGAAGTAGCCAAGTTCTCATTCCCTCTTGGGGAAAGAGAATACTCACATTTTTCTAGTTAGAGGAAAAGGCACAATATTCTATCTTTCATTTTCTCTACTTCAAAATAATAAGAGTGTAATGGTCATCAGTTCAGTTCAGTTCAGTCACTCAGCCGTGTCCGACTCTTTGTGACCCCATGAACTGCAGCATGCCAGGCCTCCCTGTCCATCACCATCTCCCAGAGTTAACTCAAACTGACATCCATCAGTCAGTGATGCCATTCAGCCATCTCATCCTATGTTGTCCCCTTCTCCTCATGCCCCCAATCCCTCCTAGCATCAGAGTCTTTTGCAGTGAGTCAACTCTTCTCATGAGGTGGCCAAAGTAATGGAGTTTCAGCTTTAGCATCAATCCTTCCAGTGAACACCCAGGACTGATCTCCTTCAGAATGGACTAGTTGGATCTCCTTGCAGTCCAAGAGACTCTCAAGAATCTTCTCCAACACCACAGTTCAAAAGCATCAGTGCTTCGACGTGCAGCTTTCTTCACAGTCCAACTCTCACATTCATACATGACCACAGGAAAAACCATAGCCTTGGCTAGACGGACCATTGGTGGCAAAGTAATGTCTCTGCTTTTCAATATGCTGTCTAGGTTGGTCATAACTTTTCTTCCAAGGAGTAAGCGTCTTTTGATTTCATGGCTGCAGTCACCATCTGCAGTGATTCTGGAGCCCAAAAAATAAAGCCAGACACTGTTTCCACTGTTTCCCCATCTATTTCCCATGAAGTGATGGGACCAGATGCCCTGATCTTAGTTTCTGAATGTTGAGCTTTAAGCCAACTTTTTCACTCTCCTCTTTCACTTTCATCAAGAGGCTTTTTAGTTCCTCTTCATTTACTGCCATTAGGGTGGTGTCATCTGCATATCTGAAGTTAGTGATATTTCACCCAGCAATCTTGATTCCAGCTTGTGCTTCTCCCATCCCAGCATTTCTCATGATATACTCTGCATGTAAGTTAAATAAGCAGGGTGACAATATACAGCCTTGACGTACTCCTTTTCCTATGTAGAACCAGTCTGTTGTTCCATGTCCAGTTCTAACTGTTGCTTCCTGACCTGCATACAGGTTTCTCAAGAGGCAGGTCAGGTGGTCTGGTATTCCCATCTCTTTCAGAATTTTCCACAGTTTATGGTCATAGACACACAGAATTGCAGGGTAACCAGGTCTGAGCCAGGAAAGTGGACACAGAATAGAAAAACCTTCAGAATTGTGATCTCTTTTCAGCTGCCGGTAGCAATCACAACAAAGCCCCTTTCCTACTTATTCTTCTTCTGCATAGAATGTCTCCAGTTCACATCTATAAATAAATATAAATATAGTACGATCACTAGAAGCTTTCTATATTGTAAGATGTAACAGAAAGTCTAGTTAGACATCTTCATATGTAGCCTTGAAGTAATTTGCGTGTTTTTTGAAGATACCAAGGTACCTTGTTTCTAGACAGAAAATTCCCTATCAGGTCTATAAATGAGTCCTTGCTGTTTGTAACAATTTTTTCTAAACGCATAAAATAGGAAAATAAATGTTTGTTCATTACTTAGATGTATCAGTAAATATTATTTACAAGTCACTTAATTTTATTTTACATTTGATGGAAGAAAGTGAGGAGGAACTAAAAAGTCTCTTGATGAAAGTGAAGAGGAGAGTGGAAGTTCAGTTCAGTCACTCAGTCGTGTCCAACTCTTTGCGACCCCATGAATCGCAGCACGCCAGGCCTGCCTGTCCATCACCAACTCCTGGAGTTCACTCAGACTCACATCCATCGAGTCCGTGATGCCACCCAGCCATCTCATCCTCGGTCGTCCCCTTCTCCTCCTGCCTCCAATCCCTCCCAGCATCAGTCTTTTCCAATGAGTCAACTCTTCTCATGAGGTGGACAAAGTACTGGAGTTTCAGCTTTAGCATCATTCCTTCCAAAGAAATCCCAGGGGTGATCTCCTTCAGAATGGACTGGTTGGATCTCCTTGCAGTCCAAGGGACTCTCAAGAGTCTTCTCCAACACCACAGTTCAAAAGCATCAATTATTCGGCACTCAGCCTTCTTCACAGTCCAACTCTCTCATCCATACATGACCACAGGAAAAACCATAGCCTCGACTAGAAGGACCTTAGTCGGCAAACTAATGTCTTTGCTTTTGAATATACTATCTAGGTTGTTCATAACTTTTCTTCCAAGGAGTAAGCATCTTTTATATTCAGGGCTGAAGTCACCATCTGCAGTGATTTTGGAGCCCCAAAAAATAAAGTCTGACACTGTTTCTACTGTTTCCCCATCTATTTCCCATGAAGTGATGGGACCAGATGCCATGATCTTTGTTTTCTGAATGTTGAGCTTTAAGCCAACTTTTTCGCTCTCCTCTTTCACTTTCATCAAGAGGCTCTTTAGTTCTTCTTCACTTTCTGCCATAATGGTGGTGTCATCTGCATATCTGAGGTTATTAATATTTCTCCCAGCAATCTTGATTCCAGCTTGTGTTCCTTCCAGTCCAGCGTTTCTCATGATGTACTCTGCATAGAAGTTAAATAAGCAGGCTGACAATATGCAGCCTTGACGTACTCCTTTTCCTATTTGGAACCAGTCTGTCGTTCGATGTTCATTTCTAACTGTTGCTTCCTGACCTGCATACAGATTTCTCAAAAGGCAGGTTAGGTGTTCTGGTATTCTCATCTCTTTCAGAATTTTCCACAGTTTATTGTGATCCACACAGTCATAGGCTTGGCATAGTCAATAAAGCAGAAATAGATGTTTTTCTGGAACTCTCTTGCTTTTTCCATGATCCAGTGGATGTTGGCAATTTGATCTCTGGTTCTTCTGCCTAAAAGCAGCTTGAACATCAGGGAGTTCACGGTTCACGTATTGCTGAAGCCTGGCTTGGAGAATTTTGGCATTACTTTATCAGCATGTGAGATGAGTGCAATTGCGTGGTAGTTTGAGCATTCTTTGGCATTGCCTTTCTTTGGGATTGCAATGAAAACTGACCTTTTCCAGTCCTGTGGCCTCTGCTGAGTTTTCCAAATTTGCTGACATATTGAGTGCAGCACTTTCACAGCATCATCTTTCAGGATTTGAAATAGCTCTACTGGAATTCCATCGCCTCCACTGGCTTTGTTCATAGTGATACTTTCTAAGGCCCACTGGACTTCACTTTCCAAGATATCTGGCTCTAGATTAGTAATCACACCATCATGATTATCTGGGTCGTGAAGATCTTTTTTGTATAGTTCTTCTGTGTATTCTTGTCACCTCTTCTTAATATCTTCTGCTTCTGTTAGGTCCATACCATTTCTGTCATTTATCGAGCCCATCTTTGCATGAAATGTTCCCTTTGTATTCCTAATTTTCTTGTAGAGATCTCTAGTCTTTCCCATTCTGTTCTTTTCCTCTATTTCTTTGCATTGATCACTGAAGAAGGCTGTCTTATCTCTTCTTGCTATTCTTTGGAACTCTTCATTCGGATGCCTATATCTTTCCTTTTCTCCTTTGCTTTTCGCCTCTCTTCTTTTCACAGGTATTAAACCTCAACATTCAGAAAATCAAGATCATGGTATCTGGTCCCATCACTTCATGGGAAATAGATGGGGGAAAAGTGGAAACAATGTAATACATTTTTGGGGAGGCTCCAAAATCACTGCATATGGTGATTGCCTCCATAAAATTAAAAGATGCTTACTCCTTAGAAGAAAAGTTGTGAGCAACCTACATAGCATATTGAAAAGCAGAGACGTTACTTTGCCAACAAAGGTCTGTCTAGTCAAGGCTACGGTTGTCCCAGTGGTCATGTATGGATGTAAGAGTTGGATTGTGAAGAAAGTTGAGGGCCAAAGAATTGATGCTTTTGAACTGTGGTGTTGGCAAAGACTCTTGAGAGTCCCTTGGACTGCAAGGAGATCCAACCAGTCCATCCTAAAGGAGATCAGTCCTGAGTGTTCTTTGTAAAGAATGATGTTAAAGCTGAAACTCCAGTACTTTGGTCACCTCATGTGAAGAACTGACTCATTGGAAAAGACTCTGATGCTGGGAGGCATTGGAGGCAGGAGGAAAAGGGGATGACAGAGGATGAGATGGCTGGATGGCATCATCAACTCGATGGGCATGAGTCTGAGCGAACTCCAGGAGTTGGTGATAGACAGGGAGGCCTGGCGTGCTGTGATTCATGGGGTCGCAAAGAGTCGGACACGACTGAGCGACTGAACTGAACAAATAGTTGGGCTTACATTTGAGTATAAATCACAAATAGCTGGGCTTCCCTGGTGGCTCAGATGGTAAATAACCTGCCTGCAATGCAGGAGACCCAGATTCAATCCTTGTTGGGAAGATCCCCTGGAGGAAGGGCATGGCAACCCACTCCATTATTCTTCCCTAAAGAATCCCATGGACACAAGAGCCTGGTGTGCTACAAACCATATCATTGCACAGATTCGCACATGACTGAAGTGACCTAGGACCCACACACAAGACAGCATTGCTGTGTTCTCACTATGAAATCTTGAAAGTTCAGATTTTAAAAGTTTCCCTCTAGTTCTTATAGGTCAAAAAGAGCTACAAATGATTAAAAATTCTCCTTCCTTATCTCTATTCTAGTATCTGTCTTCAGTCATTTGAAGCTGAATCATTTCACATAATGATTATTGTGATGCTGGTGTGTATGTGTGCGTGTGTTTGACTGTGTATGTGGCGAAGGTGGCACTGCATCAGTAGAGCTTATTGACTCATCTTTGTTGTTTTAAGAAAGCTAAACAATGAAAAAGAATCTGAGACTCCACTCAGTTTATAACCCCAAACATACGTGTACACCCTAGAGAAGACAGCAGTTGTAGCACCTGTCACTATATCTATTCTCAGAGAGCTGAATGACAAGTCTTTCATAAAAGTATTATAATAACAGATTAACACCTGTCAATTTAAACCACAGTGTACCCTCTCCTCTCTTGATTTAGAAAGTTTATATTAATATATGAGATACTCTGTAAGAAGAATTTGAATAGCTTGCTGTTCTATATATATATATATATATATATATATATATATATATATAACATATATATATAATAGCTCAAGGGATGTACCTAAAGTTGTACAGTACTTAAAGGCCTGAAGTGAAAGCCATAGGCTTCACTATGTTCAGCAAGTTTAAAGATTACTGTTTACAACAACAGTAAAAAATGTTACTGAGGAAAAAAATAAAGCTCAAAAACTTATTTAGATTTCATAGTGCCAATAAAATCTACAACTAAAATGGGGAGGGGCAGGAAAACAAGAAAAAAATCCAAAAGAATCTACAGAACAAGTCAAAACATAAGAATTAGAAATGTTTTTCTTGAGTCACTGCTTTCAGAGCCCTTTCCCTTGCTGGGAGTCACAGTCCACCTCACCTCCCTAGGATGCCCTCCAACACTGTGCTGGTCTCTGGACCTTTTATGGGAGCAGCTCAGATTCTAAACTGGTCCTACTCCTGTATGTTCTTGCCTCCAATGTCCACAGCTATCAAAACTAGTGCAATTTCTTTCATAGGAGCTCTCAGTGTCCTTTTATATATTGCATAGCCAGTCTGCCTACTTGATTGTGTGGATTCAATCTGCAGCTTGTACAGCTGGTGGGAAGGTTTTGGGTCTTCTTCCTTAACCGCATTGCCCCTGGGTTTCAATTGTGGTTTTATTTCCACCTCTGCATGTGGGCTGTCCACTGGGGTTTGCTCCTGAGGCTGCCCTGGAGGACTTGGGTTTGCCCCTGTGAGAGCCAGGTGTGGAGGTGGTGCAGCTGCTTGGGTCCCAGGGATTCTGGCAGCACCTCATACTCAGGGGAGTTGGTGGCTAGGGCAGCAGGAAATATAGTGCTCTAGAAGGGTATGGGGCTTCTCTGGTGGCTCAGACAGTAAAGCGTCTGCCTGCAATGCGGGTGACCTGGGTTCGATTCCTGGGTCGGGAAGATCCCCTGGAGAAGAAAATGGCAATCCACTCCAGTACTCTCACCTGGAAAATCCCATGAACAGAGAACTCTGATAGGCTACAGTCCATGGGGTCGCAAAGAGTTGGACACGACTGAGTGACTTCACTTCACTTCACTTCAGAAGGGTATGGCAACCAGTATTGGCCAGTACACTCCAGTATTCTTGCCTGGAGAACCCCACTGACAGAGAAACCTTGCAGGCCACAGGCCACCTTGTTGCAAAGAGTTGGACACGACTAGGGTGACCCTGCACTCATAGATGCAAGGAGTTTTTTGCCTGTCGCAGTTCTGTCCCAGTGAGGGTTGAGCATGAAGGTGGCACAGCTGCTTGGCTTGTGGAGACCATGGCAGTGCCAAGTGTGCAGGGACACAGACTACCTCCACTGCAGAAGTTATGGCCCTATCAGAGTCTATTTTTGAGCCTCTTGTAGCTGTGGATCAGAAGACTTCTTTGGCCAGTCTTTCTCCATAACCCCACCTGTCAGGCATTTAGAGGGCTTCCCTGCCTGGGGCCCTTCTCTGTTGTTAGGCACATCAGGCACATAGAGGGCCCCCCCGGGCTGGGGTCCTATTCTGTAGATCGGCAGGTCAGGCCTTAAAGGGGCACTCTGGATGCCTACTGTAGTTCGGTGCATCAGTCTCTTAAAGGAACACCCTGGGTGGGGTCCTACTCTGTGCCTCAGGCATTTGATGGACTAGCCTCTTTATTGTTCAGCTCCCAATGCTGGTATGTGGAGAGAGACAGGCTATGGTGATGGCTCCACCCCTTACATGTGACTAAGCAGTATCGCCTTGCTTCCATGATTGCCTGGTGGGAGAAAATAATAGCAAGTGAAACAACTGACAAAGAATTAATTTCCAAAATATACAAGCAGCACATGCAACTCAATACCAGAAAAACAAACAACCCAATCAAAAAGTGGGGAAAAGATCTAAACAGACATTTCTCCAAAGAAGACATGCAGATGGCTAACAAACACATGAAAAGATGCTCAACATCACTCATTATTAGAGAAATGCAAATCAAAACTGCAATGAGTTATCACCTCACACCAGTCAGAATGGCCATCATCAAAAAGTTTACAAACAATAAATGCTAGAGAGGGTGTGGAGAAAAGGGAATGCTCTTGCACTGTTGGTAGGAATGTAAATTGATACTGCCACTATGGAAGACGGTATGGAGATTCCTTAAAAAGCTAGGAATAAAACCACCATAAGACCCATCAATCTCACTCCTACGCATATACCCTGAGAAAAACAAAATTGCAAAAGACACATGTATCCCATTATTCATTGTAGCACTATTTCAGTTCAGTTTAGTCACTCAGTCATGTCTGGCTCTTTGCGACCCCATGAATCGCAGCACGCCAGGCCTGCCTGTCTATCACCAACTCCTGGAGTTCACTCAGACTCACATCCATCGAGTCCGTGATGCCATCCAGCCATCTCATCCTCTGTCGTCCCGTTCTCCTCCTGCCCCCAATCCCTCCGAGCATCAGAGTCTTTTCCAATGAGTCAACTCTTTGCATGAGGTGACCAAAGTACTGGAGTTTCAGCTTTAGCATCATTCCTTCCAAAGAAATCCTAGGGCTGACCTCCTTCAGAATGGACTGGTTGGATCTCCTTGCAGCCCAAGGGACTCTCAAGAGTCTTCTCCAACACCACAGTTCAAAAGCATCAATTCTTCGGCCCTCAGCTTTCTTCACAGTCCAACTCTCTCATCCATACATGACCACAGGAAAAACCATAGCCTTGACTAGGCGGACCTTAGTCGGCAAAGTAATGTCTCTGCTTTTGAATATACTATCTAGGTTCATAACTTTTCTTCCAAGGAGTAAACTTCTGGAAGCAACCTAGATGTCCATTGACAGATAAATGGGTAAAGAAGTTGTAGTACATATGCACAGTGAAATATTACTCAGCCATAAAAAGGAATACATTTGAACCAGTTCTAATGAGGTGGATGAACCTAGAGCCTATTATACAGACTGAAGTAAGTCAGAAAGAGAAAGATAAATATCATATTTGAATACATATATATAGAATCTAGAAAATGGTACTGAAGAATTTATTTACAAGGCAGCAACAGAGAAACAGACATATAGAATAGACTTATGGACACGGGGAGAGGAGAGGACAGGGTGAGATGCATGGAGAGAGTAACATGGAAACTTACATTACCATATGTAAAATAGATAGCCAACGGGAATTTGCTGTATCGCTCAGGAAACTCAAACAGGGGCTCTGTATCAACCTGGAGGGGTGGTATGGGGAGGGAAATGGAAGGGAGGGTCAAAGGGGATGGGATATATGTATATTTACGGCTGATTCATATTGAGGTTTGACAGAAAACAACAAAATTCTGTAAACAGATTAAAAAAAAAAGATTACTGTTAAGCATCGGCATGCATGCTAAGTTGCTTCAGTTATGTCGCATCTTTGCGAGACCCTATGGGATGTAGCCCACCACGCTTCTCTGTCCTTAGGATTCTCCAGTCAAGAATACTGGAGTGGGTTGCCATGCACTCTTCCGGGGGATCTTCCTGACCCAGGGATCAAACACAATTCTCTTTAGGTCTCCTGCATTGGCAGACAAGTTCTTTACCGCTAGTGTCACCTGAGAAGAGCCAAGAATCTGAATGGGCAACCATATTTGTAACTTTACCATAGTTTCTAGGGAAGTTGTAAGGAAAGTTAATGAAATGATATGTGAGAACTAATGCTTTATGAGAGGTCAGCTATTTTATTTTCTTACTATTTTTCTCATAGTATTAATATTTAGGCTCAATTTCTGTATTTGAGGAAAATAAAAGTGATGAAAAGTTTTATATCATCATGATGGATTTCAAAATGTTAAAATATTATTCTGTTACCCCAGTTTATCAAAGTTTAATTTACATATAGATATATCAAGTTGAAAGAAAAAAACCAATAATATTTTTCTTTTTCCTCCAAGTTGGTAACATTTTCAGCATAACCAAAATTTGTCTTTGAGATTACTATAAGCTTTCAAGAAATGCTTGATTCCTAAATATTTCATAAATTATGACTTAATCATAGTCTAATTCTATTATCTGTAAATTACTTGGAACTTTTATCTGATTGAGATGAATATCAATTGCAAGCAGAGAATTGATGAGGGTTGGGGAAAAGGAACATGGGGTTAAGTTGACTCAGTGTCTTTATATCTTGCCTGAGTAAATCCACAGTAGAAATGGGCTGATATATATATATATATGTGAGATGGAGGGAAGTCAAAAAGTTCACATTTTTATAATCTCCAGGCCAGACAAGTATTAATGATTGTTTTAACATAGATCCACTTAGGTTTAAAGAAAGCAGTGTTGCTGTTTTGCCTTCTTTTCCACCCTAGCCTTGTGAAGTGGCTAAGTTTTCAGTAAAGAGTGGTCAAATGCTATTGTCACCCAGATCCACTGCCTCGTCTCCAAAATTTGGTACTAGGGATGATGTATTTGGCCCCTCCAGCTAAAAGAGCACCTCTAGGCCTCACACCTACAGACACAAAGGAAAGGCTCCTGGGACTCAAGAGGGAGATGCACAAGTACTTTAAGTACTGTTCAAAGAAGATTGCCAGAAGGTAGTAAAGGGTAGAAAAGCAGGGATTTAAAACTTCTGTTTGAAATATTTAGCTTTGTAGAGCAGAACAATTCTTTCAGTCCTTTTTCCTATAGCTGTTAGAACAGCACAGAACTCCTGAGAAAAATATTGATAAAATTTGGTTTATAATTCCAAATAGCTATTGATTCAGTCCTATAGTCTGAAATAAGTTTCAAATTTAGAGAAATAGGTGATACATATGTTCAGAATACTATTATATAAATTGACTTTTAACGTGCTCACTTTCACAAAATTTCTATTTTGAGGAAAGAAATTTACAAACTTTATGAATCCCCCATCCAAAAAACTAGCAAAGGTTACTTTCTTATTTATGCCAAGGGCTAATCATGCTTCTCAGTGGGGGGAATGAATACATTTGGTGATAGCCAAGAACTTCCGAGATGATATAAAACACTCATAAAAATATATCTGTCACATTTATCCAAAAGACATACATAGTTTTCTTCATTAATGCACATTAAGTGTTTTATTTAATACCTGGAGTCTCCTCTTGACATGCATAACAATGCATCCGGTGCAATTGCTAATGAGAGTTAAATGTTGAAGTGGCTCAAAAGGAGTTTAGGCTTACTTCAGTAGCATGTAGACAGTTTAAGAAGTACATATTTAATCTATTCTTACGTATAAATTAAAAAATAAACTTGAAAGTTAATGTAACATCTTGATGGAGTGCTGATTCAAAGGAAATTGAATTATATGTAAATATACACATTTCAAGTTGGATAAATTTTTTGTATATCCAAGTTTTTTGAGATTATTTTGACAAATGAATGTTATGACATTATTTAATAAGTTACATGTGATTCCAAGGGGCTTCCCAAGTGGTGCTAGTGGTAAAATGCAGGAGACATCAGACATGGGTTTGATCCCTGGGTCAGGAAGTTCCTCTGAAGGAGGGCATGGTGACCCACTCCAGTAGTCTTGCCTGGAGAATCCCATGGACAGAGGAGCCTGGTGAGCTATGGCCCATAGAGTCACACAGAGTCAAACACAACTGGAGTGACCTAGCGTGCATGCATGTGATTCCAATGAAATTTAATTTCACTGATTTGTAGGATCTTTTCTTGGTCCCAAACTTCTGAGAAATAATGTACTCTCCCCTTAGCTAATAAGGTGGCTCACTAAAGTGCAGTTCTCAAAATTGAAGGGTGTAGATGGAAAAGAGGGACATGCAATGTAGAAAACAACAGAGCTAATTTTGTTATTGATACATTCATTTAGAGTCTTGCAGTGAAGCAAAAGTTCACTATTTCTGTTTTCTCTGATTCTTTGACAAAAGACCATACAATAACATATGCTTTTGAAATAAAAGAAAACTAATACAGATTAATTATTTGCCAAAAAAAAGAGTGAGGAAGTATTTAAAATTTTATATTATTCATCAATTTAAATTTCATAAGAGTAAGATGTACTTGGCACATTATTATCTGGAATGTTATTTTTATTTGTTTAGATCTAGTTGTCTATTACATTAGTTTTCCTTTGCTGTCTGATAAATTGCTACAGCATAATGCTTTAACAGCTTTAAACAAAATAAATTTATTTTCTTACCATTTTAGGTCAGGAATAGAGTGCAGGTTAGCTTTTCCTCAGCTTAGGGTCTTAAACAGAGGTGTTTGTAGCTGGGGCTTATATTCTCATCTCTCTCTCTCTCATGGTTCTCTCTCACAATCACTGGTGGTTGGCAGAGGGTCTCTTCTTTCCTTGGGGTTTCACTGAAAGTTTTTATCTCTAATGATCAAGCCTATTTATCCAGCAGTGAAAATCCTCATATCTGATATAAGCAATTCCTTTTTTCTATATCCTGTTAGTAGAACCTATGTTCTAATATTTCAATCAAGCGTCCTTCTAGTGCACTCATTCTAAAACTTAACTGGAACCTATTACACGGAGCAAAGTCAGAAAGAAAAACACCAATACAGTATATTAACACATATATATGGAATTTAGAAAAATGGTAATGATGACACTATATGTGAGACAGCAAAAGAGACACAGATATAAATAGACTGTTGGGCTCTGTGGGAGAGGCGAGGGTGGGATGATTTGACAGAATAGCATTGAAACATGTGTATTATCATATGTGAAATAGAATGCCAATCCAGGTTCGATGTATGAGGCAGGGTGATCAGGGCTGCTGCACTGGGATAACCTTGAGGGATGGGATGGGGAGGGAGGATCAGGATGGGGAACACGTGTACACCCATGGCTTATTCATGTGAATGTATGGCAAAGTTCAGTTCAGTTCAGTCATTCAGTCATGTCCGACTCTTTGCGACACCATGAATCGCAGCACGCCAGGCCTCCCTGTCCATCACCAACTCCGGAGTTCACTCAGACTCACGTCCATTGAGTCTGTAATGCCATACGGCCATCTCATCTTCCGTCGTTCGCTTCTCCTCCTGCCTCCAATCCCTCCCAGCATCAGAGTCTTTTCCAATGAGTCAACTCTTCACGTGAGGTGGCCAAAGTACTGGAGTTTCAGCTTTAGCAGCATTTCTTCCAAAGAAATCCCAGGGCTGATCTCCTTCAGAATGGACTGGCTGGATCTCCTTGCAGTCCAAGGGACTCTCAAGAGTCTTCTCAAACACCACAGTTCAAAAGCATCAATTCTTCAGTGCTCAGCCTTCTTCACAGTCCAAATTTCACAACCATACATGACCACAGGAAAAACCATAGCCTTGACTAGATGGACCTTAGTCGGCAAGGTAATGTCTCTACTTTTCAATATGCTATCTAGGTTGGTCATAACTTTTCTTCCAAGGAGTAAGCATCTTTTATATTCAGGGCTGCAGTCACCATCTGCAGTGATTTTGGAGCCCCAAAAAATAAAGGCTGACACTGTTTCCACTGTTTCCCCATCTATTTCCCATGAAGTGATGGGACCAGATGCCATGATCTTCATTTTCTGAATGTTGAGCTTTAAGTCAACTTTTTCACTCTCCACTTTCACTTTCATCAAGAGGCTTTTTAG
The DNA here is from genome assembly GCF_001704415.2 of Capra hircus. NCBI lineage: Eukaryota > Metazoa > Chordata > Mammalia > Artiodactyla > Bovidae > Capra > Capra hircus. The sequence goes on from NC_030814.1 coordinate 25,611,098, forward strand.
TTCCTTTTCACTTTCTGCCATAAGGGTGGTGTCATCTGCATATCTGAGGTTATTGATATTTCTCTCGTCAGTCTTGATTCTAGCTTGTGTTCCTTTCAGTCCATCGTTTCTCATGATGTACTCTGCATATAAGTTAAATAAGCAGGGTGACAATATACAGCCTTGACGTACTCCTTTTCCTATTTGGAACCAGTCTGTTGTTCCATGTCCAGTTCTAACTCTTGCTTCCTGGCCTGCATACAGATTTCTCAAGAGGCAAGTCAGATGGTCCAGTATTCCCATCTCTTTCAGAATTTTCCACAGTTTATTGTGATCCACACAATCATAGGCTTTGGCATAGTCAATAAAGCAGAAATAGATGTTTTTCTGGAACTCTCTTGCTTTTTCCATGATCCAGCAGATGTTGGCAATTTGATCTCTGGTTCCTCTGCTTTTTCTAAAACCAACTTGAACATCAGGAAGTTCACGGCTCACGTATTGCTGAAGCCTGGCTTGGAGAATTTTGAGCATTACTTTATCAGCATGTGAAATGAGTGCAATTTTCTGGTAATTTGAGCATTCTTTTGCATTGCCTTTCTTAGCGATTGGAATGAAAACTGACCTTTTCCAGTCCTGTGGCCTCTGCTGAGTTTTCCAAATTTGCTGGCATATTGAGTGTAGCACTTTCACAGCATCATCTTTCAGGACTTGAAATAGCTCTACTGGAATTCCATCACCTCCACCAGCTTTGTTTGTAGTGATGCATTCTAAGGCCCACTTGACCTCACATTCCAGGATGTCTGGCTCTAGGTGAGTGATCACACCATCATGATTATCTGGGTCGTGAAGATCTTTTTTGTACAGTTCTTCTGTGTATTCTTGCAAGCTCTACTTAATATCTTCTGCTTCTGTTAGGTCCATACCATTTCTGTCCTTTATGAGCCCATCTTTGCTTGAAATGTTTTCTTGAAGAGATCTCTAGTCTTTCCCATTCTGTTCTTTTCCTCTATTTCTTCGCATTGATCACTGAAGAAGGCTTTCTTATCTCTTCTTGCTATTCTTTGGAACTCTGCATTCAGATGCTTATATCTTTCCTTTTCTCCTTTGATTTTCACTTCTCTTCTTTTCACAGCTGTTTGTAAGGCCTCCTCAGACAGCCATTTTGCTTTTTTGCATTTCTTTTCAATGGGGATGGTCTTGATCCCTGTCTCCTGTACAATGTCATGAACCTCATTCCATAGTTCATCAGGCACTCTATCTATCAGATCTAGGCCCTTAAATCTATTTCTCACTTTCACTGTATAATCATAAGGGATTTGATATACGTTGTACCTGAATGGTCTAGCGGTTTTCCCTACTTTCTTCAATTTAAGTCTGAATTTGGTAATAAGGAGTTCATGATCTGAGCCTCAGTCAGCTCCTGGTCCTGTTTCAGTTAACCGTATAGAGCTTCTCCATCTTTAGCTGCAAAGAATATAATCAGTCTGATTTCAGTGTTGACCCTCTGGTGATGTCCATGTGTAGAGTCTTATCTTGTGTTGTTGGAAGAGGGTGTTTGCTATGACCAGTGCATTTTCTTGGCAAAACTCTGTTAGTCTTTGCCCTGCTTCATTCTGCATTCCAAGGCCAAATTTGCCTGTTATTCCAGGTGTTTCTTGACTTCCTACTTTTGCATTCCAGTCCTCTATATTGAAAAGGACATTTTTTGAGTGTTAATTCTAAAAGGTCTTGTAGGTCTTCATAGAACTGTTCAACTTCAGTTTCTTCAGTGTTACTGGTTGGGACATAGACTTGGATTACCATGATATTGAATGGTTTGCCTTGGAAACGAACAGAGATCATTCTGTCATTTTTGAGATTGCCTCCAAGTACTGCATTTTGGATTCTTTTGTTGACCATGATGGCTACTCCATTTCTTCTGAGGGATTCCTGCCCGCAGTAGTAGATATAATGGTCATCTGAGTTAAATTCACCCATTCCAGTCCATTTTAGTTCCCTGATTCCTAGAATGTCAATGTTCACTCTTGCATCTCTTGTTTGACCACTTTCAATTTGCCTTGATTCATGGACCTGACATTCCAGATTCCTATGCAATATTGCTCTTTACAGCATTGGACCTTGCTTCTCTCACCAGTCACATCCACAGCTAGGTATTGTTTTTGCTTTGGCTCCATCCGTTCATTCTTTCTGGAGTTATTTCTCCACTGATCTCCAATAGCATATTGGGCACCTACTGACCTGGGGAGTTCCTCTTTCAGTGTCCAATCATTTTGCCTTTTCATATTGTTCATGGGTTTCTCAAGGCAAGAATACTGAAGTGGTTTGCCATTCCCTTCTCCAGTGGAACACATTCTGTGAGACCTCTCCACCATGAACCTCCCATCTTGGGTTGCCCCACGGGCATGGCTTAGTTTCACTGAGTTAGACAAGGCTGTGGTCCTAGTGTGATTAGATTGACTAGTTTTCTGCGAGTATGGTTTCAGTGTGTCTGCCCTCTGATGCCCTCTTGCAACTCCTGCCATCTTACTTGGGTTTCTCTTACCTTGGGCATGAGGTATCTCTTCACGGCTGCTCCAGCAAAGTGCATGGCAAAAACTACCATAATATTATAAAATAATTAGCCTCCAATTAAAACTAAAAAAAAATTAATAAAACTTATTTTCCTTGTTTTTCTTTATTTGCCCAGAAGGTGGGGAAAAGGTAACAAAAATATCTGGATCTTTTCTGTTTTGTTTTGTTTGAAATTTTACTTTCTTTGTTTCATCTCATCATTCCATAGCTTATGATTTGTTTTCTCCTATTCAGTACTTTTCCTAATGTTTGGTTTTGTTTTAGAAGAGCCTGCATATCAGAACATTTGTTTTTTTGCCACAATTAAACTGGAAAATATAGTTCAGTCAGTTCAGTGCAGTAGCCCAGTCATTTCCGACTCTTTGTGACCCCATGGACTGCAGCACACCAGGCCTCCCTGTCCATCACCAACTACCGGAGTTTAGTAATGAAATAGTAGTTTATTTTTTTCATATGAAAAAGTCTAGATTGTTTATTTGCACTGAGATTGTGGGTCTCCATAATTTAAGGACCCAGACTCCTTTTAAGTTTCTCCTTTGTTTTGCCTGGTGCTTTCCTCATTGTTTTAGAGTTATGAGAATAAACACAGAGTCCAAGGTGTTCCTAGCAGAGTTATATACATAGCAAGTCCTCAGCACACTCTTCTTGTGAATGAATGGCCATATGAATTAACAAACAGAAAGATGGAAAGTTAGGTTTTCCTGAAGTATTTAACCAAATATTAGCATCATGTGGCATTGACACTGACAGGTATTTGACTTGAAAAAAAATTAATGTTAACATATTAATTAATATATTTAAAATGTAAAACCCTCATGCTTAGTAGACTATAAAGAAAATCTTGGTCTTTTATATTCAGTTTGTAGTTATAGCTCCAATGTGATGGTTATTCTTTGAATTTGCATTTTCTTTCAAGATTCTAATGAATATATCAGTATCTAATAAAGTTATTATAATTGAAAGTAGTTGAGTGAATAGAAATTATGCATGCCTTATTTTTAGCTATTGTTTTGCAGGGTCCGAATTTATACTTCTACCCTTATTCATGATACCAGTGATATATACATAAGTAAAGTAGTCATAATTAGTAGAGTTTGATTTTTAAATTGTCTATTTTCTAGTTTGAATTTTACATTAACACCTTACATTCTATAGACCAAAGAAGGATACTTTTAGTTGTTGAAAGGTTCATAAAGTAATACAATAATTCTAAGAATATTAAAAACAGCCCTAACCCTAACAATTCAGGACTGAGAAAGGAGTATGACAAGGCTGTTTATTGCCATCCCGTTTATTTAACTTATACACAGAGCACATTATGAGAAACGTGGAGCTGGATGACTTAAAAGCTGGAATTCCCTGTGATGAAAAAGACATCTTTTATTATTATTATTATTATTTTATTTTTTAATGTTAGTTTTAGGAGGTTTTCTAGGTCTTCATAGACCTGATCAACTTCAGCTTCTTCAGCATCGGTGGTTGGGGCATAGACTTGAATTACTGTGATGTTGAATGGTTTGCCTTGGAAATGAACTGAGATTATTTTGTCATTTTTCGAGACTGCACCCAAGCACTGCATTTTGGACTCTATTGTTGATTATGAGGGCTACTCCATTTCCCCTAAGGGATTCTTGTCCACAGTTCAGTTTAGTTCAATCGCTCAGTCGTGTCCGACTCTTTGCAACCCTATGGACTGCAGCATGCCAGGCCTCTTTGTCCATCACAGTAGTGAATATAGTGGGCATCTGAATTAAATCTACCCATTCCCATCCATTTTAGTTCACTAATTGCTAAGATTTCGTTGTTTACTCTTGCCGTCTCCTTGATCACATCCAGTTTTTCTTGATTCATGGACCTAACATTCCATGTTCCTATGCAGTACTGTTCTTTAGAGGATCAGTTTTTAGTTTCATCAACAGATATAGCCACAACTGAACGTTGTTTCCGCTTTGGCCTAGCCTCTTCATTCTTTCTGGGGCTATTAGTAGTTATTTTCCTCTCTTCCCTGTAGCATATTGGATACCTTCTGTCTGGGGGATTGGACTGGTAGATGGGCACATTTTAAGGTAAATTTTGGTAAGTCAACATTTGAGGAATATTTTTTATTATTACAAAAAATTCTTATGTTAAATGCTTTTTTATTTTTATTTTTTTAAAATAAACAAGATAAGCATTTATTATGATAAACTAAGATTCAGAAAGTCAAATGCCTTTAAAAATAAATGAACAAGTAAACATGTTTGTATTCACAATCAGAAAATATAAGGGAAAATCAAATTGCAAGTTCTTCACAGAAGGAATTATAATTCATTATTTGCTGTGAACGTCTGTAAACAGTTTTTTTTTTTTTTCCTGTGGAGGGAGGGAGATAGAGTGGAAATTGGCAAGTAAGATGCTCCAAAGCTGTTACAGGATTTGAGAAAATGAAAGAAGAAAGAAGATTGATTGTCATAGTGTTGTTCTGGATGACGAATTTGATAGCCATTAATATTCTTTGATAGCTATGTATTTTATATGTTTTACTTAGTTTTACTCTCAGATGTATTTGTTTTTTTTTTTAAATTTTTATTTTTACTTTATTTTGCTTTACAATACTGTATTGGTTTTGCCATACATTGAGATGAATCAGCCACGGGTGTACATGAGTTTCCAATCCTGAACCCCCTCCCACCTCCCACCCCATATCATCTCTCTGGATCATCCCCGTGCACAAGCCCCAAGAATCCTGTATCAAATATAGACTGGCAATTCATTTCTTACCAGGTAGTATACATGTTTCAATGCCATTCTCCCAAATCATCCCACCCTTGCCCTCTCCCACAGAGTCTAAAAGTCCATTCTATACATCTGTGTCTCTTTTGCTGTCTCGCATAGAGGGTTATCATTACCATCTTTCTAAATTCCATATATATGTGTTAGTATACTGTATTGGTGTTTTTCTTTCTGGCTTACTTCACTCTGTATAATCGGCTCCAGTTTCATCCATCTCATTAGAACTGATTCAAATGTATTCTTTTTAACGGCTGAGTAATACTCCATTGTGTATATGTACCATTGCTTTCTTATCCATTCATCTACTGATGGACATCTAGGTTGCTTCCATGTCCTGGCTATTTTAAACAGTCCTGCGATGAACATTGGGATACACGTGTCTCTTTCAATTCTGGTTTCCTCGGTGTGTATGCCCAGAAATGGGATTGCTGGGTCATATGGCAGTTCTATTTGCAATTTTTTAAGGAATCTCCACACTGTTCTCCATAGTGGCTGTACTAGTTTGCATTCCCACCAACAGTGTAAGGGGGTTCCCTTTTCTCCACACCCTCTCCAGCATTTATTGCTTGTAGGCTTTTGGATCGCTGCCATTCTGACTGGTGTGAAATGGTACCTCATTGTGGTTTTGATTTGCATTTCTCTGATAATGAGTGATATTGAGCATCTTTTCATGTGTTTGTTAGCCATCCATATGTCTTCTTTGGAGAAATGTCTATTTAGTTCTTTGGCCCCTTTTTTGATTGGGTCGTTTATTTTTCTGGAATTGAGCTGCATAAGTTGCTTGTATATTTTTGAGATTAGTTGTTTGTCAGTCACTTCATTTGCTATTATTTTCTCCCATTCCGAAGGCTCTCTTTTCACCTTGCTTATAGTTTCCTTTGTTATGCAGAAGCTTTTAATTTTAATTAGATCCCATTTGTTTATTTTTGCTTTTATTTCCATTATTCTGGGAGGTGGATCATAGAGGATCCTGCTGTGATTTATGTCGGAGAGTGTTTTGCCTAGGTTCTCCTCTAGGAGTTTTATAGTTTCTGGTCTTACGTTTAGATCTTTAATCCATTTTGAGTTTATTTTTGTGTATGGTGTTAGAAAGTGTTCTAGTTTCATTCTTTTACAAGTGGCTGACCAGTTTTCCCAGCACCACTTGTTAAAGAGATTGTCTTTAATCCATTGTACATTCTTGCCTCCTTTGTCAAAGATAAGGTGTCCATAGGTGTGTGGATTTATCTCTGGGCTTTCTATTTTGTTCCATTGATGTATATTTCTGTCTTTGTGCCAGTACCATACTGTCTTGATGACTGTGGCTTTGTAGTAGAGCCTGAAGTCAGGCAGGTTGATTCCTCCAGTTCTATTCTTCTTTCTCAAGATTGCTTTGGCTATTCGAGGTTTTTTTTTATTATCACAAAAAATTCTTATGTTAAATGCTTTTTTAAAATAAAATTTCTTTAAAAATTTCAGTAATAATTGTATGATACCCACATGGAAAGTAGACCTTTCTTTTAGAATATTTTAGCACAGACTTTTAGGCGTATGCCATAAAATAAAACATCATCTCAAATGTGTGGAAAGTTAAAATACTTATATAACACATTAAATTTTAAGAAAACATCAGTTATTAAATAGAAAATTCTTGCAAAAGAGCAAGCACTTTAAATTACTAGTAAGTAATTGAAATCACAATAGTTACAAACTAAGAATGACATGAGAAATTTGTGTTTATGTCAAATAAAGCCCTCACAGGGTTAATTTTCCTCAGTCTGCTTTGTATTCTCTAGCTCCCAAAATTTAACAGCCAAATGGTCCTCGTTGAAAGGCATTCTTAGTTTTCAGTTCTAGCCTATGAGGTAATTTGTTATGAATGTATACAGAGTTGTCCTATTCATAGACCTTTATATTCAAAACTTTGATTTGTAATTTGAATTAGAATCTGAAATGGGAAAAGCTTCCACAGAAATTCAGTGCCAGAATGCAGTAGGAACAGCTCAGTCAAGCCCTAGAACTTGCACTTTCAAAATAGTCATCAAAATACCAATTATTCAATTCAATAAACAGCAAGTAGAGACAGGAAATTTATTCATATGTGAAGCAAGCCTGATGAAAGTCAATTTGCAGAATAGAACAATGAAAAATCTGTAATAGGTCTTTATACAAAATCCTCAATAGATTAATATACCCTGTAGTTCATATGATTATGAGTTTTTCTGTGTTTAGAAATCACTTTAAGAACAAAACCAATCAAGCCTTTTGAAGGTTTGTATTCTCTTCTTTGGTTTTAAGACTCTTCCTAGTCCACCTAGCTATTTTCATTTACCATCATGTGCATTTTTCTATGAATACCTTTCTAAATATTCCCTAGAGTTCTTTCTCAGTTCTCTTGCCATCTCTTGTGCCATTACCACAGATGTCTATGTGCACCCTTGTATACTTTGTACACAGCAGAAAGAATATGAAAGTTTGTTACTGCATAATTCTAACAGGAAACGAATGTCCTTTAGTCCAGTTAAATGTTACTCAGAAAATTTTTGTTGTTGTTGGAAGACATCTCTCATGTCTTTAATGATTTTATTTCCCAATTTCCCAATATTTCTATTTATATTAATTTCAGGGGTTTTATAATCAATAAAACATTCAGATTATTTTTGGTAATAAAGAGTATTTTTGTAGTCCCAGAACCCTCCAGACAATCTAGTGGAACTCTCCATCTCTCCTTGAAGTCCTGCTCCCATCTTCTCCAAATATTTCAGAGATTTATCAGGATCTGTCTAATGATAAATAAGTTCTCTTAACTACTATTTACTTTATGGCAGTTACCTTTTCTGCTTCAGCTGTGGGTATTTTGAAATTCACATAAAGTTATTTCCAATGCTGCTAGTGCCTATCAAAGCAAAGTTACCATCTTCTTTTCCCTTTGGAGCCACCTATATTTGCTTATCACTTCTGGTGTCAGTTCATGGTTCAGTTCAGTTCAGTTCAGTCGCTCAGTCAAGTCTAACTCTTTGCAACCCTATGAACCACAGCACGCCAGGCCTCCCTGTCCATCACCAACTCCCAGAGTCCACCCAAACCCATGTCCATTGAGTCAGTGATGCCATCCAACCATCTCATCCTCTGCCGTCCCCTTCTCCTCCTGCCCTGCATCTTTCCCAGCATCAGGGTCTTTTAAAATGAGTCAGCTCTTCACATCAGGTCGCCAAAGTATTGGAGTTTCATCTTCAACATCAGTCCTTCCAATAAACACCCAGGAGTGATCTCTTTAGGATGGACTGGTTGCATCTCCTTGCAGTCCAAGGGACTCTCAAGAGTCTTCTCCAACACCACAGTTCAAAAGCATCAATTCTTCAGCATTCAGCTTTCTTTATAGCCCAACTCTCACATCCATACATGACCACTGGAATAACTATAGCCTTGACTAGACGGACCTTTGTTGGCAAAGTCATGTGTCTGCTTTTTAATATGCTATCTAAGTTAGTCATAACTTTCCTTCCAAGGAGTAAGCGTCTTTTAATTTCATGGCTGCAAGCACCATCTGCAGTGATTTTGGAGCCCAGAAAAATAAAGTCGCCACTGTTTCCACTGTTTCCCCATCTATTTGCCATGAAGTGATGGGGTCAGATGCCATGATCTTCATTTTCTGAATGTTGAGCTTTAAGCCAACTTTTTCGCTCTCCTCTTTCACTTTCATCAAGAGGCTCTTTAGTCTTTCTTAACTTTCTGCCATAAGGGTTGAATTTCCTAAAACCACTTAGAGCAAAAAGCACTCTCAGAAACTTCCACTGCTACCAACATGGACTGGCAGAAACGCAAAGCATTGCTGTACCAAATTATAGTAGGTTTGGCCACAACTTTTTGAACCAGTGTGGGCATTAATCCCACTAGCCATCTGTCTCTTTTATGGATTCAGAGTAAATTGTAGAGTGCTAATACCAGACAACACTTAATCCTCTCTGATAAAGAGCAGTCCTTTAATTTTGCCTTTGTTTTACAGTCTTGTAGCAATTAGGATTCATATTTGTAATCAGTAAAGGCTGAGTGATTAAGCAGGAAAAAAAAAAAAAAACTTGAAAGGATATCTCACAGATTTGTTGAGAGTCGAAGTACAAGGCCCAAGACTACATTAAAAAAAATAAAAAAGCAACACTAAACATGTATCTTTAAAAAAATATATAACTCTTACTGCTGAATTGAACTGGATGCTATAGGTTTCCATTGTTTCAATTTATGCAAAAGTAACAACTCTGCAGCCAATGCTACTATAGGGAGGTGGAGAAGGACTTAGGGAGTGGGATTATGGGAAAGGTAGAGGAGAGAAGGCAAAAGGAGAGGAAAGGGAGGAAGGAAGAGAGAGACATCACCATCTCTCATCCCATGCCAGCATGTTAGTCTGATGTATGTGTCTGAATAAAAGAACTTAGATCATGTGTCTGTGTCTTAGGTGCAAATAAAGCTGACAAAGTGAGTTCATAGCAGTGTTTTAGTTTTCAGAGGTGGAGGTGCTTATTGCTCCCTCACAAAGATTCATCAGTTTGGACATGTCCACATAAAATAGCATTAAAATTTGTTTGGCCAAAAGAAATAGCAAAAAAAATATACACAAATATTCATTAAACATCTTTATTGGTCATCCTGTGTGTCAATCCTTGCAGAGATAGTATGTTAAATAAAAGATATTTCCACCTAGACTTAAGCATGGTTCCCTGTTCAAGTCAGGGGAGACTACTCTGAGTTACAGGCTCAATATTTTGCTCAAAATTGCTCATTCCATTCATATTGTGCTAAATTGTTGTTTTTAGACCTAGTTACATACCCATGTTCTCTCCACTTTTAGTGAGTTCTTTCTCTGTAGACTCCACATTTTTATAATCCAAATAGTCTTCTAGCGTGCTCTTTGCTTAGTAGTGTTCCATATATACCTCAGAAATAAAATGAGTGAGCTTAGGTTCAAGTGTTCCCTGTTAGATGTGATATGGTTTGATGATTATTTAGATATTTTCCATGACTAACATATGTATTAACTTAATGGGAGTATAATTCATTGACATATAATCTTGTGTTTTTTACTTCATTTATATTTATGCACTCCTTCTGGGAATGCAGTGTGTAGGGAACAAAGTGTTTGTGAAGAAAATTATAGAGGAAATGTTAACATTACCTTATTGTAAGCAGCTGCTGCGATGCAAGAGTCTCAAGTGTTCCTACTCCCCAGCGCTCTGCCAGAGGTATTGTGGAGTGCATGTAAATAGTAAAAACAACAAAAGAAAAATAGGAAAAAATAGTACTTAAGTATAAAACTAGTTATTAGCAACCAACTGAAATTATTAGGCATATTCCATGGAATGTGAAGGTTGCTGTGGTAAAACAGTTTGACATTTCAGAGTGCTTATCTTTATACTAAAAATAAAGAAAGGCTTGTGCTTAAAGTTTTATCGTTGTGCCCAGTTGTGTCTGACTTTTTGCAACCCCATGAACTGTAGCCTTCCTGGCTCCTCTGTCCATGAGGATTTTCCAGCCAAGAATACTGGAGTGGGTTGCCATGCCCTCCTCCAGGGGATCTTCCCAACCCAGGGATCAAACCCAGGTCTACTGCATTGCAGGTGGATTCTTTACCATCTGAGCCACCATGGAAGTCCAAGAAAAGACACAGTCTTTTTATTTAATCTTACCAAGGAACTTTGCTCCAGCCAGATGAAAGAGTTAATAGGATTTTTTATTTAACTCACTTGGTTGTAAATATTCTTTGTCAGTCTTAATCTTATACTAAAACAAAGAACTTTTTTTTTTAACATTGGGCAAGTACTTAAAAAGTTTTATTATATCATTTTTCCTTTTTTTGAAATATTTTGTCTACCCAAATAATCCAAGTGGATTCTTTTTTCCAAAATGAGGCCTATATTCAACAACTGCTAAGCTTTTCCTCATCATTATAGGTTAGGGGTAGAAGTAACAAGATCAGTCATATAGTAAGACTACAAATAGGTGGAAGACAAATATAAAATAGTATCTCCTACATGTGAGAGGGTACTGATTAAAAAATTAAGTAGAATCCCAAGATAATATTATAGAAAACATAGGCACTGGAGAAATTTTTCAAAGAGCAATACTTACAGTGCAGGTCAATAGAAGTTTTGTACCTCCTCCCAAGAAAGCAGCATACCACTCCTGAGTGTATTTATATTTACCTATTCAAGAATCTGCCTGCAGTATAGGATATCCAGGTTCAATCCTGGATTGGAAAGATCCCCTGGAGAAGGAAATGACAACCCACTCTAGTATTCTTATCTGGTGAATCCCACAGGCAGAGGAGCCTGGCGGGCTATAAAGTCTGCGGGGTTGCAAAGAGTCGGACATGACTGAACGACTAACAGTATTACTCTTAATCCTTTAGTGGCTTTCCAGGTGTCTCTAGTGGTAAGGAACCCACATGCCAAGGCCAGAGACCTAAGAGACTTGGGTTTAATCTCTGGGTTGGGAGGATACCCTGGAGAAAGGCATGGCAACCCAATCCAGTATTCTTACCTGGAGAATCCCATGGACAGAGAAGCAAGGCAGACTTCAGTCCATAGTGTAACAAAGTAGGACACTTACTGAAGTGATTTATCATCAGCATTAATTCTTTAAGAAGCCATTGCACCACGAGGTAAATCCTGTGACTGATATTGCCATGAGGATTCAAGCCTCTTAATACCCCTTCAAGGAACATCCAAATAAGGAGTCAATTTTGTGCTGATGCCTAGGTTTCCTGGGATATCTACATGGCTGAATTGCATGGTGGTCTTTACATTTTAAAGGACATAAAGCAGGAGTCCATATCATAAGTCTAACTATTTCAAAGTCCTAAATCAGTTTAATAAAGTGTTAATATAACTCATCTCCTCCTTTGTAAAGATACAGTTCTATAAAGGCTTAGAAATTCAGATTCTGACTTGAAATGTTCAGACAATTGGGGTTCCACAGAAGACAGTGCCTATATATCTTATCTTCTTTCTCCTGCTTCTATTCTGTGCCTGCTATAGATATGTCTGTCCACTCAGGAAAATCCCTGTTTCAGCATGGTTTGCTGGATTTCCATATATCTGGTCCATTATGTTGAAGAGATGTACTACAGATCTCATTTAATGTAAAGAGGCATGTTTGATGAAGGCCAAAGTGTGGGGCACATGATGGGGCCATTTTCCTGAGTATGTCAGTATTGTTAAACATGAAATGACTCTCTGCTTGAGGGGATGAGGATATGACTTAGCTGAAGGAAGATCACTATTTGGCTTATATTCAGAAAAAAACATTTTGAGGTCAAAATATCTGTTAAGCTACAATGAAAAAAAAAAGGAGATAAGGTGAAATTACAATATATCATATCAAAATAAGATAACTAAATCTTAAATTAATGATTGTAAAATAAGCAGTAAATAGTATATTGAAATTGGAGAAAACATAATTAGTTCATTACAGAACATATGAAAAACAATCCTAGAATTCCAAGGAAACATTAAAAAATGAATGGAAATATGCGGGACATGAGGGGACAAAGAGATGTTTGAGAATATTAAATATGTATACATATAAAGAGCTACATAGTGTTATCCAAATAGCGTTTTATTTATTGTAGAACAGTGGGTTAAGGCACAAAGTTATATTTTAATTCAATGTAATTGTCTGCTTCACAAATCCTTGATCATGATTCTAGTGATGATGTTTTCCTGGAAATTCCCATGGACAGAGCAGCCTGGTAAGCTGCAGTCCATGGGGTCGTAAAGAGTCGGACACGACTGAGCAACTTCACTTCACTTTTCACTTTCCTGCGTTGGAGAAGGAAATGGCAACCCACTATAGTGTTCTTGCCTGGAGAATCCCAGGGACGGAGGAGCCTGGTGGGCTGCCATCTATGGGGTCGCACAGAGTCGGACATAACTGAAGCGACTTAGCAGAAGCAGTAGCAGTGATGATGTTAGAAGTACAGCATCTGAATGCTTTAGGAAAAGGTCAGCATGGTTCCTGGAGCAATATTTTTACAGGATCACTCCTTCTAATGAATACTCAGGGTTGATTTCCTTTAGGATTGACTGACTTGATCTTCTTGCTGTTCAAGAGATTCTCAAAAACCTCCTTCAACACCACAGTTCAAAAGCATCAATTCTTTGGCAGTCAACCTATTTTATGGTCCAACTCTCACAGCCCATCATGACTACTGAAAAATTATTAGGTTGACTATATGGGCTTTTGTCAGAAAAATGATGTCTCTATTTTTAATACATTGTCTATGTTTGTCATAGCTTTTCTTCCAAAGAGCAAGTGTCTTAATTTTCTGGCTGCAGTCATCATCTGCAGTGAATTTACAGCTCAAGAAAATAAAATCTGTCACTGTTTCCACTTTTTATCCATCTATTTGCCATGAAGTGATGGAACTGAATGCCATGATCTTAGTTTTTTGAATGTTGAGTTTTAAACACTCACTCTCCTCTTTCACCTTCATCAAAAGGCTTTGAGTTCTTCTTTTCTTTCTGCCATTAGAGTGGTATCATCTTCATATCTGAGGTTGGTGATATCTCTCCTCACTATCTTGATTCCAACTTGTGAGTTTTCCAGCCTGGCATTTCACATGATGTACTCTGCAAATAAGTTAAGTAGAGTGACAGTATTCAACCTTGACGTACTTCATTCCCAGTTTGGAACCAGTCCACTGTTCCATGTCTGGTTCTATCTTCAACAGTTTGTTGTGATTCACACAGTGAAAGGCTTTACCATAGTCAGTGAAGAAGAATTAGATGTTTTTCTAGAATTCCCTTGCTTTTTCTATGATCCAATGGATGTTGGCAATTTAATATCTCACTTCTGTACGTTTTCTAAATTCAGCTTGTACATCTGGTTCTCAGTTCACATACTACTGAAGCCTAGCTTGAAGAATTTTGAGCTTTACCTTGCTAGCATGTGAAATGAGTGTGATTGCCCTGTAGTTTGAACATTCTTTGGCATTGCCTTTCTTTGGGATTGAAATGAAAACTCACATTTTCCCATCCTGTGGCCACTGCTGAGTTTTCCAAATTTGCTGACATATTGAGTCAGCACTTTAACAGCATCATCTTTTAGGATTTGAAATAGCTCAGCTGGAATTCAATCACCTCCACCAGCTTTGTTCATAGTGATGCTTCCTAAGGCCCACATGATTTCCTCATAGAAAATATCTGGCTCTAGGCAAGTGACCACACCATAGTCATTATCTGGGTCATTAACACCTTTTTTTGTATAGTTCTTCTGTGTATTCTTGCCACCTCTTCTTACTCTTTTCTACTTCCGGTAGGTCTTTGCCATTTCTGTCCTTTATCATGCCCATCTTTTTATAAAATATTCCCTGGGTATCTTCAATTTTCTTGAAGAGAATTCTAGTCTTTTCTATTCTATTCTTTTTCTCTGTTTCTTTTAATTATTCACTCAAGAAGGCATTTATATCTCTCCATGCTATTTTCTGGAACACTGCATTCAATTTGATATATCTTTCCCTATCTCCTTCCTTTTACTTCTCTTCTTTCCTCAGCTATCTGTAAAGACTCCTGCTTCATTTTGTACTTTAAGGACAAACTTCCCTGTTGCTCCAGGTATCTCTTGACTTCCTACTATTTTCATTCCAATCCCCTATGCAGAAAGAACATCTTTTTGGTGTCAGTTCTAGATCTTACAGATTTTCCTAGATCCGCTCAACATCAGCTTCTTCGGCATCAGTGGCTGGGGCATAGACTTGAATTACTGTGATGTTGAATGGTTTGCCTTGGAAGTGAACCAAGATCATTCTTTCATTTTTGAGGTAGCACTGAAGTACGTCATTTTGGTCTGTTTTGTTCACTGTGAGGGCTACTCCATTTATTCTATGGGATTCTTGCCTACAATAGTAGATATAATGGTGATCTGAAATCAATTCACCCATTTCCATTTATTTTAGTTCACTGTTTCCTATGATTTTGAAGTTCACTTCTGCCATCTCCTTCTTGACTGCATGCAATTTACCTTGATTCATGGACGTTACTTTGCAGTATTGTTTTTTACAGCATGAAGGCTTTACTTTCACCACCAGATACATCCAAAACTGAGTGTCAATTCCACTTTGACCCAGTTCTTCATTCTTTCTGAAGCTATTTCTCTGCTTTTTTTCAGTAGCATATTGGACATCTACTGACCTGGAGCTCTTCTTCCAGTGTCATAACTTTTTGCCTTTTTATACTGTTCATGGGACTCTTGAGGCAAGAATACTGGCGTGGTTTTCCATTTCCTTCCCCAGGGAATAAAATTCTTCAATATTTTTTAAATCAAATGTAGTTCAGTTAGAATTTTAACCTGAAAATTTTGTTTTCTCAGAGTAAAATTATAATTTGGGGAATTTTCTATGATGTTTGAACTTTTTCTTCCAGTTTTTTGAGATATAATCGACATATAATTTAAGATGTACAGCATGATGATTTTACTTACATATGTCATGAAATTATTATTGCTGTAAGTTTAGTGAACATCTGTCATCTGATATAGATATAAAATTGAAGAAATAGAAACAAGTAATATCTTCTAGGTCCACTCATGTTTTTGAAAATGACAAGATTTCATTCTTTTTTAATGACTGAGTAATATTCAATCATAAAATAATATAATATTATATATAGTACCTCATATATATATATATATACATACACACACACACACACACATATATATATATATATATATATATACACACATACACACACACCCCACACATCTTTTTTTATAGTCATCTGTTGGTGAGAATTTGGATTACTTCTTATCTTGGTTATTATGATTAATGTTACAGTGATCATAGAATGCATGTCTCCTTTCTATTTAGAGTTTTTGTTTCCTTTGTAAATACCCAGGAGTCGAATTAATGGATTATATAGTAGCAGCATTCATAATTTTTAAAGACCCTCCATACGGTTTTCTATAGTTGTTGTTGTTCAGTCACTCAGTCATGTCCAATCCTTTGTGACCCCATGGGCTGCAGCATGCCAGGCTTCCCTGTCCTTTACCTCTTGGAGTTGGCACAAGCTCATGTCCCTTGAATTGATGATGCCATCCAATCATGTCATCCCCTGTCAGCCCCTTCTCCTCCTCTCACTGTTTCCTAGCACCAGGGCCTTTTCCAATGAGTTGGCTCTTCGCATTAGGTGGCCAAAGTACTGGAGTTTCAGCTTCAGCATCAATATAATGAAGGTTCAGGGTTGATTTCCTTTAGTATTGATTTACATAGTTACTGCTCCAATTTGTATTCCTCACCCATCCTCTCCAGTATTTATTAATTGTGGTCTTTATGATGATGGGCATTCTGACGTGTAGGATGGTATCTCATATTGGTTTTGATCTGCATTTCTGTGACCTTCAGGGATGTTGAGTATTTTTTTTTAATATGTCTGTTAACCATTTTAATCTTCTTTGAAAAGATCTTCTGCCTACATTTTGATTGGATAGTTTGTTTATATTGCATTATATGTGCTGTTTGTGTATTTTTGGTATTTACCCCTTATTGGTCAAATCATTTGCCAGTATGGATAGTTTCTCCCATTTAGTAGGTAGTCTTTTTATTTCATTGATCATGTCCTTTGCTGTGTAAAAGCTTTTAATTCTACTTCAGTCTCACTTGTTTATTTTTGCTTTTGTTGCTCTTGCCAGGGGAGACATTATCACAAAAACACTGCAATTATTTTTCAAAGAGCATTCTTCTTATATTCTCTCTTAGGAGTTTTATGGCTTCAGGTCTTACATTTAGGTCTTTAATACATTTTGAGTTTATTTTTGTATAGGATGTGTGAAAATGTTCAAAGTTCATTGTTTTACATGTAGCTGTCCAGTTTTCCTAGTACCAATTATCAAAGAAATTGTCTTTTCTTCATTATTTATTTTTACCTCCTTTTATTTTTATCTCTTTCGTTGTAGAATAATTGACCATTAATGTGCGGGTTTATTTGTTAGCTCTCTATTCTGGTCCATTGATCTATATATCTGTTTTTATGCCAATACCATATTGTTTTGATAACTCTAGCTTTATAGTATAGTTTGAAATTGGGGAGTGTGATGCTTCCAGCTCTGTTATTCTCTCTCAAGAGAGAGAAAAACTTTTGGTGTCTTTTGTGTTTCTATTCTTTATAACATTGCTTTCATTTCACAGGCACTTTTTTGAGAATTAAAAGTTTGGTAAATATATCAGGAAACCAACAAGCAAAATCCACCATTTGGGACAGAAAGAACAAATAGTTGCTTTTGATAGTCATGAATAGAAAGTAGCACTGAGAAATAATTACTATTATTTAAAAATAGAAAAAAAAATGGTATTTAAAGTAAGAACTTGATATTAAAATCATAGAAATAGTCAATAGAAATAAGTAAAATATAGATATATATATATAACAATAATATAAACTACATATATTTATGGATAACCTATTCTACATGAGCTCAATCATACAGGTGGAAAAGTACAGTTTTATTTTAATATAAAATAAATATCAAATCATTCACCTTTTAATATTAACTACTTTTTGAATCCAGGAATTTTCACAGTCTTATGACTGTGTTAGTTAATTTCACTAACTTATTATATCAGTCTAACATATTAGGAAAGCAGATATTCATATCAGTGCTCTCTTTTGATTTCTTCTACTGCTTTTACATTTACAGCATGGAATTTTTAATAACACAAAGGCAATTTTATATTAAGAAACTTGAATACATTTCTATCTTAGAGAAAACTCAATATCTAAATGAAAGAATGACACTTCTTCTTGAATGGAAGCCAGAGGTAGTTACAATGATGTATCAGTGGTATTTGTACACAGAGAGTAATTTTTTTTTTTTTAGTGACATTAAAAGATGGAAGGAAAGTTATGACCAACCTAGATAGCATATTGAAAAGCAGAGACATTACTTTGTCTGGTCAAGGCTATGGTTTTTCCAGTGGTCATGTATGGATATGAGAGTTGGACTGTGAAGAAAGCTGAGCGACAAAGAATTGATGCTTTTGAACTGTGGTGTTGAAGAAGACTCTTGAAAGTGCCTTGGACTGCAAGGATATCCAACCAGTCCTTTCTGAAGGAGATCAGCCCTGGGTGTTCTTTGGAAGGAATGATGCTAAAGCTGAAATTCTAGTACTTTGGCCACCTCATGCAAGAGTTGACTCATTGGAAAAGACTCTGATGCTGGGAGGGATTGGGGGCAGGAAGAGAAGGGGACGACAGAGGATGACATGGCTGGATGGCATCACGGACTCGATGGACACGAGTCTGAGTGAACTCCAGGCGTTGTTGATGGACAGGGAGGCCTGGCATGCTGCGATTCATGGGGTCGCAGAGAGTCGGACACGACTTAGTGACTGAACTGAACTGAACTGAAAAGATAGGAGAACTCTTCATGATCAATAGAAAATAAGAAAAAAAAAATCAAGCATTACATTTCTTTTAAAATATATGAGTTACATAAATACAGTTCTTTTGCCCTCTGAATTGTTTGGTCAGATCCTAAAATAAGGATTTCTGAATATATACAATATAAAATTCTTTCCTTTCCTGGACTTTGCATGCATTGTGCTGTCACTTTAAAATGATTTTTCCCTTTATAAGATACTATTCTGTTTAACATCACTCTGCCACAAATACAAATTCTGGAAGCTTCTTAGAGATATTTCAATAATGTCCTTAGGTTTCTGAACTAAATGTTTGACACAAGTGAACTTAACAGTATATGAATTAGATGGTTGTTAAAAGGTACAAGAAATTCTTCCCAATCCTCTCTTTACTCTCAAACAGTCTTAACATGTGGAGGAACTGGGCAATGAGCACAGCTCCGACCTGTATGAAAATGCACTGCATTTAAGGAAAAGGAATAGGGAGAAGAAATAAACTTTACTTCAAGGGAAGTGTGAGACAATACATTGGGCCCAAAATGATAGTTTGGGAAGGGGCAGGGGGTATAGAAAGAACATACTTTTAAAATCCAGATGCATTATTAACTAAGACTCAGACTTAATCAAAACAACAGAAAAAGCACCACCTGTCCATCATGAACTGCATAGGTAATATGCTTTGAATAACAAGTAATGGTAGAAAACTGCTGGGACAGAGAGAGAAAAA
Organism: Capra hircus; assembly: GCF_001704415.2. Classification (NCBI taxonomy): domain Eukaryota; kingdom Metazoa; phylum Chordata; class Mammalia; order Artiodactyla; family Bovidae; genus Capra; species Capra hircus. Next base: position 25,630,534 of record NC_030814.1, read on the forward strand.
ACAGGAGCAAAGAAACTTTTTGAGGTACAATTCAAAAGGTAGAAAAATCAGAACTGTTCTGATAAATCCAACCATAAAGAAAGACATCTTTATAGGAATTTGAAGGCTGTAGCACACTGAGTGTAACAATAGCAACATCAGATTTAAACCCAGACAAGCTCCTAAGTAGTTCACTTAAACACCTCCCTACACTAAACGAGCAGAAGCAAAGCCAGTCCATTTCCAAGCATAAAAGCTGTGCTTATCTCATTCTCTTCTAGTCTATGTAAAATGACTGGCTTATAGCAAGAGAGTTACAAGATACATAAAACAACAAGAAGGAAAGCCCTCATAATAGACAAAGCAATCATCAAAACTAGATACAGGTAAGATACTGTTAGAAATTTTTTAACAAAAAAATAAAAAATAAATACCCAAAGTCTGTTGGGCAAATACAAATTGTCATAACATAAGTGTAATAGAGAAGATAGAACTGGAAAGAAGGAATTTGAAGAAATATTAGCTGAAAGATTTTTGAAATTAACAATAAATGCAATTATAGGCTGCAAAACATTCAGAGGACCACATAGGTCATTACAGAGTATTGAGTAGAGTTATCTGTGCTATGCAGTGGGTTCTTACTAGTTCTCTAGTTTGCATATATTGATAGTAGTGTGTATATATCAATCCCGATCTCCCCCCTTCCCCTTCCATAACCATAAGTTTGTTTTCTACATCCATGACTCTATTTCTGTTTTATAACTAGGTTCACTTGTACCGTTAATTTTAGATTCTGCATACAAGTGATATGATATTTGTATTCATTTGTCTGACTTCATTCAGTGTGACATTCTCTGAGTCTACCCATGTCACGGCAAATGGCATTAGTTCATTATTTTTTATGTCTGTGTAATATTTCATTGTATAAATGTACTACATCTTTATCCATTCCTCCATCGATGGACCTTTAGGTTACTTCCATGTCCTGGCTATTATAAATAGTGCTGCAGTGAACCCTGTGGTATATGAAAAGTGAATAGTGAAAGTGAAGTCATTCAGTCGTGTCCAACTCTTACCCCATGGACTGTAGCCCACGGAATTTCCAGGCAAGAGTTCTGGAGCGGGTTGCCGTTTCCCTCTCCAGGGGATCTTCCTGACCCAGGGATCAAAGCCAGGTCTCCCACACTGCGGACAGATGCTCTACCTCTGAGCCACCCAGAAAGTCCCTGTGATACATATATCTTTTCAAGTTATGATTTTCTCCAGATATATGACCAGGGATGGGATTGCTGGATTATATGGTAGTGATATTTTGAGTTTTTTAAGGAACCTCCATACTGCTGTCCATAGTGACTGTAACAATTTATTTACATTCCCACCAGTAGTGTAAGAGGGTACCCTTTTTCACACACCATCACTGGCATTTATTGTCATAGATGCTTTTGATGATGGTCATTTTGAGTAATGTGAGATGATACCTCATTGTAGTTTTCATTCACATTTATCTAATGTTTAGTGATGTTGAGAATCTTTTCATGTGCCTCTTGGCCATCTATATGTCTTCTTTGGAGAAATTCCTATTTAGTCCTTCTCATTTTTTTATTTTTATTTTTTATATTGGGCTGCATAAGCTGTATATTTTGGAGATTAGCCAACATAAAAGACTGCATATTATATGATTCTATTGACATGACCCTCTGGAAACTAGTAAAACTATAGAAAGGAAAGGAGTTTGCCTTCGGGGGATCTTGTTTGTTACAATCCATAGAACTATACAGCACAAAATATAAATTTTGTTGTATGAAATGACTTTAAAATCTCAACCAGAATATTGGAGGATATTAGGATTGTTATGGACTGAGTTCTATGTCCCCTAAACTCTGTGTTGAAGCCCCAGTACGCATGTAATTGGAGCATGGAAGCAATTAAGGTCAAAGAGGCCTAATCTGATAAAGAAGAGACACTGAAGAGCTCTATCTTTACCATGTGAGGACAGAGTAAGAAGGGTGCCATCTGTGATCCATGAAGAATGCTCTCACCAGAAACTGAATTGACCAACACCTTGTTTTTGGAATCTTTTCCTCCAAAACTGTTAGAAAATGAATTTCGGTTGTTTAAGCTGCCTAGTGTATGGTATTTTGTTATGGCAGCCCAAGTTAACTAATATAGAGACTAGACAAGTGAATCTAACTGTATTACACATGAATCAAATAACTATACTGAAGGAGATATAAAGAAAGGAACTGACCTAAAAAACCTGGGGAAACAGTGTTTTGACTGGATGCCATATGATTAAAAACAAAAGGAAGTACACAAACAGTTTACTATAATTGGAAATTAATTTTTCCTCACAAAGGTATGATTTCAGTATTCTAAAACTATTTTCTATTTTAAGATTAAATATAATATAGAAAATGAAAATTACATTTTTACCGTAAGTCAGTGAAATTCACAAATAATGAAATGGAGAAAGGTAAATTGAGCCCACTGCTCCTGGATTAAAGTAGGAGTAGTTTTTATATACTCATTTAAAACTTGTTAAAACAGAGCAATAATTGCCATGGACAAAAATCTACTGATGGACAAAAATCTACTGATGTTAAAACAGAGCAATAATTGCCATGGACAAAAATTTACTGATGGATATTAAAATACTGATGGATATTAAAATAAGCGAATGAGAATTTAAGCAGAAAAAAAATATTACCAAAGTTTCAAATATCTCTCCCCAAGTATTTAATAATCACAATATGAAAAAAATAATAGAAATTTTGCCTTGGAGAATCCTGATAGACACCACTTACATCAAGTAATCCAAATTAACTTTACCAGCAACCAGTTATATCATATACCTCCTGATATTATGCAGTGAGGGCAAATGCAAAGCTTTATTCTAATAATGAAAAATGTCCAAAAAGCTATATAGAAAATTTTATAAAATAGCTGTCCAATATTCTCTTAAAGTTTCAAGGTCATAAAAGACAAGGAAAAACGGAAGAACTCTCATAGTCAGAGAAGAGTAAGAAAATACAACCAAATGAAATGTGAATGGACAGTGTTCTGAAAATACTCATTAATAGCCCCAAATTTTGAGAGTGGAGGGCCAAAAAGAATTTTTTTTATTTTCATTTGGTGCAAGCCAAATGGATTTGAGGAAAATGTGAAACAAGAACATTAAGTTTGCAGTAATAACTCACTCTGATAAAGACAAAGTCTACTATGTTTCATATAGAATTAGGGAAAAAGCTGCATCCAAAATCAATCATGAGATAAAAATAGGATTCAAACCTCCAACCAAAGAACAAAACCTTTGAACAGAACATTCAATAAAGCCTCAGACAAGAAGTGAATATAAGTTCCTTGACAAAAAGTATTCTTTCCCAGTTTACCTTCTTCAGTGTGTTACAGAGAAAGGCTCAAATATACAGCTTTTCTTCAAATTATAGCTTAGATATGGAGACAAACAAGTATTAGATGATGTACAAAGAAAGCAAAGAACCTATAAAAGTAAATGGAATGGTTTGCACTGTACTGCCCACTTTAAACATGAGGATAAAGTAAAGAAAATATGATTGTACAGATATAGCATTATGAAAAAAAAAAGAAAAAATACTCTTTTTAGCCAATCTGGAAGAATATACATGATCAAAGAAATTATTAGCTGATAAAAATACTGATACAATTACAGCCATCTCAATTACTTAATTGCCGTCTAAAAGATGAAAACATATTAATCTCATACTCTGTAATTCCAAGTTTTCTACTGTAGTGAGCGGTGCTCTCAGAGGGAATTCAAAATGTATTTTAGATTCCTGTTCCTAGTATTTTAAAATTAAATTGTATTAACATGCAGTCATAGTTAATTTAGTTCAGTATAAAATGAATAATAACATTGTGCCTATATAAGTTAATTTAATAACAGCAGCAGTAGTTGTTTAATGTTGTTTGGATTATAGCTGTTCTATCAATCTGCAAGGCAAAAGCTAGATTTTTCATTTAGTCATTGTTTCTGTCAGAGATTATCTCTAAGATAATAGTGATATTTTATCAAAGTGAGACAATCATTGTATCAATTTGTTATACAAAATAAAGACAAGTGACTTACTACTCTAGCAAAAGGCAAAGTAAATACCCTGATCTTTGTTTCTGAATTCAACAATTAATATAGATTTGCTGTAATTAGACATAATTTTGATAAAAAGTATACTATATAAAAGAAAATGATTATATTTTATACAATTGATTTTTTCAGTAATAATTAGGATATGTTTGGAATGATTTGACAAAGTAAATATTATCAAACTAATACATTATTACATTTCTGAAGCTACCTTCTTTTACTCATTAATTCTGTTAACAGATCATTTATGGATCTATGAATGTATATGAAATGCACCCATATCAGAATAGATTTCTCTTAAAATGAATGTCTGAAATTGTTTCTCATTAACTAGATTTTTTGTGGTCTAATATCTTGAGAGAGCCTATCAGTTACATTCATGTGGTCAAGGCATCAGTAGAAAAAGGTATGCCTTATAAAGTATGTAAATTCATATACTGCTTATTAAATGGATTGTAAACTGATGAATATTACCCAAAATAAAGCCATCAAGTTTGAATTGCATGTAAATCATCTTAAAGTAATATACAAATTAATGAAAATATATACTAACCAACAGAAGTAATGTAACATTATAAATCTTCAAATTAAACTGTAAATCAATGAAATTCAATTAACTACTAGTATTCTTTGAGGATTTGACACAAATTATAAATTTTTTTTGAAAATAAATACATGAATTTGTAATGAAAATTTGTGAAGCTACATCTAGGACTGTGTTTGGTACAAAAAGATTCAACATACCAAATATGTAGGCATAATGCAAAACCATGTTAATTAAAAAGCTCAGAATGTTTTGTAAACAAAGGTTTTATATATGATAAAAAGATAAATGTGGCACCACATAATAGGACTGATTATTTGATACTAGTAATAATGGAAAAAATGGCTTCATATGTAGATAAAATTATAGTTGAATAGCTAATCAATATAGTATACATAATGACCCCATGTGGAATAAAGATTTAAAAATTATAATAGTATATTGAGATTAATATAAAATAGAAGGATATCTTTATAATCACAAAAAGGAAGGAAGTGTCAGATAAAATCTTAATGAATCATAAAGCAAAAGTGATAGATTTTTATCTTTAACATTTAGGATTTATGGTCAGTAGAGAGCAGTATCTTTACCCAAAACTACAAATAGATTAAAATCTAGAAGAAAACGTGAGTTTGGGAATGTCAAAATAGAGAACAAAACAGCAAGAAAAAGAAAAACAGGAGCACAAATGAGTGCAAGTAAACAAAAATATACTGAATTTCTAGTAATAAAATGATGTTAACTAAAACAACCTTTAGATACCACTTTATGTCTTATATACAGTCAAAATGTACATTTCTGCAATACAATCAGTTTTTAATGTGGCGATGTGAATGCCTGTGGTTTACTAGGGGAAAGATGTACAAAAGTAAAATGCACAAATTAATACTTTCATATACTATCAAATTCCAAGTATGTGAAAATATCTACATTCTTCATTTGATTACTGGTAGAGAATTCTAAATTGATTTTTTTTTTAATTCTCAGAACTTTAAATTTTCAGAAAAGTATATTGAACTTTATTTTTCTCTACTATAGGAATAGACTCCTTTCTAGCACAGCTGGTAAAGAATCCACCTGCAATGCAGGAAACCTGAGTTCGATCCCTGGATTGGGAAGATCTCCTGGAGAAGGGAAAGGCTGTCCATATTCTGGCCTGGAGAATTCCATGGACTGTATAATCCATGGAGTCACAAACAGTAGGATACAACTGAATGACTTTCACTTACTTGCTTAATTACATAGGAATAGATCGGCTCTACTAAACTTGATTTTCTTTCTTTAACTCTGTGAATATTTATTATTATAATTTAAAAAAATACTCTTGATCTGTCCATAGGTGTGAGTGGGGTATTAAACCTATGGACAGATCAACTAAACAGAAAATTAACAAAGAAGCACAAACTTTAAATGATACAATAGACCAGTTAGATCTAATTCATATTTATAGGACATTTCACCCCAAAACAATGAAATTCACATTTTTCTCAAGTGCTCATGGAACGTTTTCCAGGATAGATCACATCCTTGGCCATAAATCTAGCCTTGATAAATTCAAAAAAATTGAAATCATTCCAAGCATCTTTTCTGACCATAATGCATTAAGATTATATCTCAATTACAGGATAAAAAACTATTAAAAGCTCCAACATATGGAGGCTGAACAACACACTTCTGAATAACCAACAAATCACAGAAGAAATCAAAAAAGAAATCAAAATATGCATAGAAACAAATGAAAATGAAAACACAACAACCCAAAACCTGTGGGACACTATAAAAGCAGTGCTAAGAGGAAAGTTCATAGCAATACAGAAAAAAAAAAAAAAATCAAATAAATAACCTAACTCTACACCTAAAGCAACTAGAAAAGGAAGAAATGGAGAACCCCATGGTTAGTAGAAGGAAAGAAATCTTAAAAATTAGGGTGGAAATAAATGCAAAAGAAACAAAAGAGACCATAGCAAAAATCAACAATGCCAAAAGCTGGTTCTTTGAAAGGATAAATAAAATTGACAAACATTAGCCAGACTCATCAAGAAACAAAGAGAGAAAAATCAAATCAATAAAATTAGAAATGAAAATGAAGAGATCACAACAGACAACACAAATACAAATACACAAACACAACACAAACGCAAATACAAAGGATCATAAGAGACTACTATCAGCAATTATATGCCAATAAAATGGACAACGTGGAAGAAATGGACAAATTCTTAGAAAAGTATAACTTTCCAAAACTGAACCAGAAAGAAACAGAAAATCTAAACAGACCCATCACAAGCACGGAAGTTGAAACTTTAATCAGAAATCTTCCAGCAAACAAAAGCCCAGGTCCAGACAGCTACACAGCTGAATTCTACCAAAAATTTAGAGAAGAACTAACACTTATACTACTCAACTCTACCAGAAAATTGCAAAGGAAGGTAAACTTCCAAACTCATTCTATGAGGCCACCATCACCCTAATACCAAAACCTGACAAAGATGTCACAAAATAAGAAAATCACAGGCCAATATCACTGATGAACATAGATGCCAAAATCCTTAACAAAATTCTAGCAATCACAATCCAACAACACATTAAAAAGATCATACACCATGACCAAGTGGGCTTTATCCCAGGGATGCAAGGATTCTTTATTATCTGCAAATCAATCAATGTAATTCACCACATTAACAAATTGAAAAATAAAAGCCATTTGATTATCTCAATAGATGCAGAAAAGGCCTTTGACTAAATTCAACATCCAATTATGATAAAACTCTGCAGAAAGCAGGAATAGAAGGAACATACCTCAACATAATAAAAGCTATATATGACAAACCCACAGCAAACATTATCCTCAATGGTGAAAAATTGAAAGCATTTCCCCTAAAGTCAGCAACAAGACAAGGGTGCCCACTTTCACCGCTACTATTCAACATAGTTCTGGAAGTTTTGGCCACAGCAATCAGAGCAGAAAAAGAAATAAAAGGAATCCAAATTGGAAAAGAAGAAGTAAAACTCTCACTGTTTGCAGATGGCATGATCCTCTACATAGAAAACCCTAAAGACTCCACCAGAAAATTACTAGAGCTAATCAATGAATATAGTAAAGTTGCTGGATATAAAATCAACACACAGAAATTCCTTGCATTCCTATACATGAATAATGAGAAAGTAGAAAAAGAAATTAAGGAAACAATTCCATTCACCATTGCAAGGAAAAGAATAAAATACTTAGGAATATATCTACCTAAAGAAAGTAAAGACCTATATATAGAAAACTATAAAACACTGGTGAAAGAAATCAAAGAGGACACTAATAGATGGAGAAATATACCATGTTCATGGATTGGAAGGATCAATATAGTGAAAATGAGTATACTACCCAAAGCAATCTACAGATTCAATGCAATCCCTATCAAGCTACCAGCAGTATTTTTCACAGAACTAGAACAAATAATTTCAAAATTTGTATTGAAATACAAAAAACCTCAAATAGCCAAAGCAATCTTGAGAAAGAAGAATAGAACTGGAAGAATCAACTTGCCTGACTTCAGGCTCTACTACAAAGCCACAGTCATCAAGACAGTATGGTACTGGCACAAAGACAGACATATAGATCAATGGAACAAAATAGAAAGCTCAGAGATAAATCCACACACATATGGACACCTTATCTTCGACAGAGGAGGCAAGAATGTACAATGGATTAAAGACATCTCTTTAACAAGTGGTGCTGGGAAAACTGGTCAACCACTTGTAAAAGAATGAAATAGAACACTTTCTAACACCATACACAGAAATAAACTCAAAATGGATTAAAGATCTAAATGTAAGACCAGAAACTATAAAACTCCTAGAGGAGAACATAGGCAAAACACTCTCCGACATAAATCACAGCAGGATCCTCTATGATCCACCTCCCAGAATACTGGAAATAAAAGCAAAAATAAACAAATGGGATCTAATTAAAATTAAAAGCTTCTGCACAACAAAGGAAACTATAAGCAAGGTGAAAAGACAGCCTTCAGAATGAGAGAAAATAATAGCAAATGAAGCAACTGACAAACAACTAATCTTAAAAATATACAAGCAACTCCTGCAACTCAAGTGCAGAAAAATAAATGACCCAATCAAAAAGTGGGCCAAATAACTGAATAGACATTTCTCCAAAGAAGACATACAGATGGCTAAAAACACATGAAAAGATGCTCAACATCAAGACCACAATGAGATACCATTTCACACCAGTCAGAATGGCTGCGATCCAAAAGTCTACAAGCAATAAATGCTGGAGAGGATGTGGAGAAAAGGGAACCCTTTACACTGTTGGTGGGAATGCAAACTAGTACAGCCACTATGGAGAACAGTGTGGAGATTCCTTAAAAAACTGGAAATAGAACTCCCTTATGACCTAGCAATCCCACTGCTGGGCATACACACCAAGGAAACCAGAATTGAAAGAGACACATGTACCCCAATATTCATTGCAGCACTGTTTATAATAGCCAGGACATGGAAGCAACCTAGATGTCCATCAGTAGATGAATGGATAAGAAAGCTATGGTACATATACACAATGGAGTATTACTCAGCCATTTAAAATAATATAGTTGAACCCGTTCGAATGAGGTGGATGAAACTGGAGCTGATCATACAGAGTGAAGTAAGCCAGAAAGAAAGACACCAATACAGTATACTAACGCATATATATGGAATTTAGAAAGATGGTAATGATAACCCTCTATGCAAGACAGCAAAAGAGACACAGATGTATAGAACAGACTTTTGGACTCTGTGGGAGAGGGCGAGAGTGGGATGATTTGGGAAAATGGCATTGAAACATGTATACTATCATGTAAGAAACGTATCGCCAGTCTAGGGTCGATACAGGATACAAGATGCTTGGGGCTGGTGCACTGGGATGACCCAGAGAGATGATATAGGGAGAGAGGTGGGTGCAGGGTGAGCTTCAGGTTTGGGAACTCATGTACACTCGTGGAAGATTCATGTCAATGTATGGCAAAACCAATACAGTATTGTAAAGTAAAATAAAAAAGAAAAAAGAAAACAACAACAACAACAAATACTCTTTTTTTTTTTTCTGCTCTCAGGTAATAAGACAGTTTTTAACCATGTTTTGGACTGCAAGGAGATCCAACCAGTCCATCCTAAAGGAGACCAGTCCTGGGTGTTCATTGGAAGGACTGATGCTGAGGCTGAAACTCCAATACTTTGGCCACCACATGAGAAGAGTTAACTCACTGGAAAAGACCCTGATGCTGGGAGGGATTGAGGGCAGGAGGAGAAAGGGACGACAGAGGATGAGATGGCTGGATGGCATCACCGACTCGATGGACAAGAGTTTGGGTGAACTCCGGGAGTTGATGATGGACAGGGAGGCCTGGCATGCTGTGATTCATGGGGTCGCAAAGAGTCGGACACAACTGAGCGACTGAACTGAACAATAACTCCAAAGTCAGTGTACTGTGTCTCTTACACTGTCTCATATTTCTAGTCATTTTGCTGGATATTTAAGAAGATATTCTTGATTTTATTATCTATCCTTTGTATTCAGTTATTTATGTCTTTTTTAAGTGTCTTGTTCTTATATCAACTGTCAGAATTTGCTTTACATTGATGTTGTGGCTTCTCCTGATGTTATGTATACTGAACAACAAGCTATTTCTTGAAAGATGTACGAAAATTTGACATACACAAAAAGGGAAGAAAACATATTTTGTTAAAACAAAAATAGAGGAAAAGAATCACACAATACTTGGGGAATTACAATCAATTAATTTTGTTTGGAGTATATCATACATATTCTGGAATGGGGTAGGGAAGTTTCAGGGTAGGGCAAATTGCAGCCTGATTTGACATTCTTTGTTGTTATTGTTTTTCAATTTCTCAGTCATGTCCTATTTTTGGACTCCATGGACTGAAGCATGCCAGGCTTCCTTGTCCTTCACTACATCCCAGAGTTTGCTCAGACTCATGTCCATTGAGTTGGTGATGTTATCCAACCATCTCATCCTCTAATGCCTCCTTCTCCTCCTGCCTTCAATCTTTCTCAGTATCAGGGTCTTTTCTAATGAGTCTGCTCTTTGCATCAGGTGGCCAAAATATTGGAGCTTCAGCTTTAGCATCAGTCCTTCCAGTGAATATTTAGGGTTTATTTCTGTTAGGACTGACTGGTTGATCTCCTTACAGTCCAAGGAACTCTGAAGAGTCTTCTCCAGCACCATAGTTTGAAAGCATCAATTCTTTGGCATTCAACCTTCTTTTGGTCCAACTCTCACCTCCATACATGACTACTGTATGCATACTGGAAAAACCATAGCTTTGACTGTGCAGAACTTTGTTGGCAAAATGATGTCTTTGTTTTTTTAATATGATGTCTAGGTTGATCATAGCTTTTCTTCCAAGGAGCAAGCATCTTTTAATTTCATGGTTGCAGTCACCATCGCAGTGATTTTGGGGTCCAAGAATATAAAGTCCGTCACTGTTTCCAATGTTTCCCCATCTATTTGCCATGAAGTGATAGGACTAGATACCATGATGTTCATATTTTGAATGTTGAGTTTTAAGTCAGCTTTTTCAATCTCCACTTTCACCTTCATCAAGAGGCTCTTTAGTTCCTCTTTACATTCTGCCATTAGGTGGTGTTATCTTGCATATCTAAAATATGGAACCACTGTATTAGACTATGGGAGGTCAATGCAGTATGCATTACTTAAGATATAAAAAGTTATAAAGTCATATGCATATATATGTATATGTATATAGATAGATATAGGACAAAATAACCAATGAAAAGAGTTAAAACTTGGATAAATTATGATGCCATTTACCAAAATGTGTAAGCTAGAAAAATCTGATCTGTAAGGGTATAGTAAAGTACCTTCATAAGTCACAAATATCCTCTATATTAAATTGTTAACCTATGTGATAAAATTATCTATTTTATCCCTTAGAAAACTGAGTGACTGAAAAAAATAAGCTATATTATTTTGGTTGAATCAAATAATCCATTTCTCAAAGATTATTTTTTATTAAGAAAAGAAATGAATATGAGAGAGATGTTGGAAAAAAGAAGGACACAGAGGGAGGCAGAGAGTGAGTCTTTTAAGCAAAGAGATTCCATAGTATTTCCTGTAATTTATTTTGCTATTTACTATACTATCTTGCTTAAATCACTCATGCTACATTATAACAGATTATTTTATCTCTTAATGAAGCACCTGAATAATTATTTTTTCACACCTAACAGCAGTCTTAACATCAGATTTAAGTATATTTTAAGAAAGTGGAAAGTTCCCTTCAGGAATATAGAAGCTCCAGAGTGAGTTTTCCAGGTCATGACAGATGACATTTATTTCTGTTTCAGTAACCTAAGAAGAATGTTAAACACCAGAATATTTTGGATGAAATAAAAACATATCCCCATAAGCAAAAACTAGGTAAGACAATATTTGTAGAATGTATGATGCCACAAAAATTCTTAGGAATAAGTTAACACTTGCATATTCATGTGTAAAAATTAACAGCAGTATTTTGTCACAAATCAAATAATTTTTATTTTCTTCTTCCAAAACATCCAGTATTAATACTTGTTAGTGTTCCTTTTACAGACTCTTGCTATGTATCACACAAAATTCATTCTGACTCCAAGACCATTCTATTTTCTTTTCTCTTTTCCTGACTCTCTTGGTATAAATCTTCACATGACTAATGTTCCACACATTTCTAGCCTATCTCTGTTAGAATAGCATTGCTTTAGAGAAACTTCTCTGACAACTTAATCTAAAATAATGCTCCCCCTCCCCATTCAGACTATCTCTTACTCTCATTTTTTTTCTCAGTCCTGTCTTTACTTGTCATTATATTAATTGTTTCTTCATTTCCATAGTTTCCTGGTGTGTTTCCTTTACTAAGATGTAAATTCCATGGGAACAGGAATTTTCTCCAGGAGACTGAAGATAGGACTCATGATGTTATTCCTACAATATTTTCCATGATCTCTCCTTTGTCCAGTGACTTGTGTAGCACTGTTTGACACAGAGAAGTTCCTCAGCCATGTAATCTATATGAATGAATGAAAGAATAGAGCAGATTTTACCAAACAATTCCGAAAATACCAAAAGATTGTTAACATAGCAAATAATTTGCATTCCAACCTCTCAGTTTGGCCACATTACTCATTCATTCTTAGGAATCCATTTTTAATTTTCTCCTTCAACTTTTGTATTCTCTCAGTCATCAATTGGTACTTTTTTGAATTAGTATTGTGTGTTACTGCCTCTCCTATCATACCTTTGCCAGACTAAGATTCTTTCTACCTCATATCTATACCATAAAACTAACTCCTGATAGATGTTGCATACCAATGAATATCCTATGCCTGTGAACCCTCTTACTTACATAATGGTTGTAAAACTTCCTATTCTATCCGATCTCAAGATGAACTACTTTTCCTGCACCATTCCCTCACTACTCCTAACTACCCCTTAATGTGTTATTAATCAGCTTTTCTGATAGCCCAGTTGGTAAATAAATCCGCCTACAATGCAGGAGACCCTGGTTTGATTCCTGGGTTGTGAAGATCCACTGAAGAAGGTATAGGCTACCCAGTCCAGTATTCTTGGACTTCTCTTGTGGTTCAGCTGGTAAAGAATCTGCCTGCAATGCAGAAGACCTGGGTTTGATCCCTGGTTGGGAAGACCTCCTGGAGAAGGGAAAGGCTACCCACTCCAGTATTCTTGCCTGGAGAATTCCATGAACTGTATAGTCCATGGGGTCACAAAGAGTTGGACACGACTGAATGACTTTCACTTTCACTTCACTTTGCTATTTCTCACCTTTATGTGTTTAAGTTTCTTTGCACTGTGCATAACCTGTTTTTTTTTTCTTTTGTTTCATCTACCATTTCTCCAATTCTGAATTCATGATGTTCTTCCACTGATATTTTACCTGTTCACTTCATTTTCCAATACTTTTTGTTGAAATAAATATTTTATATCTGATAATATCTTACAAATGTAATTGATGGTAGTACATATATTTATTGAATAACAGTGTTCTCATTCTAAATCCCACCATTACACCTTAGAAATATGAATACATACATAGAAACTTACTTCAAACCCTGGTGTTTAAAACTTAACAATTTGATTATCCTACTATTGCTATGAGTATAGTGAGTGAGTGAAGTCACTCAGTCATGTCCGACTCTTTGCGACCCCATGGACCGTAGTCTATCAGGTTCCTCCGTCCACGGGATTTTCCCAAGCAGTAGTACTGGAGTGGGTTGCCATTTCCTTCTCCAGGGTATCTTCCTGACCCAGAGATTGAACGCAGATCTCCCTCACTGTAGACAGGTGCTTTACTGTCTGAGCCACCAGGGAAGTCCTTGCTATGAGGATAAGTCCTGACTTTTTTTGAAAAACCCATGCTTCTAAGAGTTGCCAATGAAATACTTATCCTTTAAAAAAATATATTATTAGTTTGGTTCTACCAGGTCTTAACTATGGCAAGATCTTTGATTTTTACTGTGGCATGCACCATCTTTAGTTGTAGCAATTGTAATCTAGTTCCCTGACCAGAGATTGAATCTGGGACCCCTGTATTGGTAGCACAGAGTCTTAGCCACTACACCTCCAGGGAAGTCCTGAAATATATATCTTTAAATATAGTTTTCTGTAAATGTAGTGTTGATGAAAATGTGGTCTTGAATAATTATATCTATAACTCTTTATTGTGTGAAAAGTAGAAATTAACAAATTGTAGAAAAGGAAAGGAAATAAGAGGCTCATCAAGGAGAAGGATGGGTCTATACATTTTGAATATATATATTAAATTTATATTTAAAAGACAATCATAGAAAAGTGATAAAAGAAACTGAAAGTTGTAAGATTAATGTTTTCTCCTTGAATGCTTATCTGGCTGGAACAGATACTCAATTTACATCTGGGTAAAGCTGTTACTGACAAATTCTGATCTAACTTGTCAACACCAGGTGTTATTAGGTTGTTCCTAACACATTCTGGAATAATTGATTTCTGTGTAATATAAAATTCTAATGAGTAGACTGCACTTAAACAGTCTAAACAAATTGACTAAAAGAGTCACAAAATTGAACAAAAGATGGTAAATGTTCAAGGTAAAATTTATTTCAGGGAAGCGGTCTCTGGCTGATACTTGTTTTTGATGGAAGATCTATAGATCTGGATTATAATTAGCAACGTAAAACCAGTTGATTTCTTGGGGACACAGGATAAACGAAATCATAAGATAACTAGTGGAAGTGTATATAGAGTGAGATGCTGCATCATATAACAGACCCACAATCGGAGTTTTTATCATAATAATGGGTAGTTACATATCCTTTTAAAGTTTAGAATTTAGTTTTCTGCCAGCGAAAAAGTCCTGAAAAAGGAAAATGACTTAAATTTTAAAATATATGATGGCCCCTATAGTATTACTTATATGTTCTTTAGTAAAAATTATACAGTCATGATAGTTAGTTAAAACCAATGAATTACCATAGCAAATTTAAAGTTACTTAATATTTTTAAAAATTAGACAAAAGGTGCTAGAATGTGATGCTTTCTTTGCCTCTATTCATTTATCTAAACACATATACTTAAACAATTTCCAAAGAGACTGATTTAACTATCAAAATTAAATTTACTTTCTGTTTGCTTTTGAAATGGACTTCACTTTATAATTTTTGAAATACCTGAGTTGTTCATACTAGAGAAGGGAATGACAAACCACTTCAGTATTCTTGCCTTGAGAACCCCATGAACAGTATGAAAAGGCAAAAAAAAAAAAAGACTGAAATATGAACTCCCAAGGTTGGTAGGTGCCCAATATGCTACTGGTGAAGAGTCGAGAAATAACTCCAGCAAGAAAGAAGAGACAGCCAAAGCAAAAACAATGCCCAGTTGTTGATGTGACTGATGATGTAAGTAAAGTCCAATGCTGTAAAGAACAATATTGCATAGGAACCTGAAATGTTAGATCCATAAATCAAGGTAAATTGGAAGTACTCAAACAGGAGATGGCAAGAGTGAACATCGACATTTTAGGAATCAGTGAACTAAGATGGACTGAAATGGGCAATTTTAACTAAGATGACCATTATATCTATTACTGTGGGCAAGAATCCCTTAGAAGAAATGGAGTAGCCCTCATAATCAACAAAAGAGTCCAAAATTAAGTTCTTGGGTGCAATCTCAAAAATGACAGAGTGTTTTTTTTTTTGTTTTTTTTTTTTTTTTTTTTATCATTTGAATCAGTTCTGATGAGATGGATGAAACTGGAGCCAATTATACAGAGTGAAGTAAGACAGAATGTTTTCTTTTGATTTCCAAAGCAAACTATTCAATATCACAGTAGTCCTAGGCTATGCCCCAACCCGTAATGCCAAAGTAGCTGAAGTCCTAAAAGACCTTCCAACTAGAATGCAAATGTAGGAAGTCAAGAGATACCTGAAGTAACAGGCAAGTTTGGCCTTGGAGTACAAACTGAAGCAGGGCAAAGGCTAAAAGAATTTTGGCAAGAGAATGCACTGGTCAAGAAAACACACTTTTCCAACAACACAAGAGAATATCTACACATGGACATCACCAAATGGTCAATACTGAAACCAGGTTGATTATATTCTTTGCAGCCAAAGATGGAGAAGCTCTATACAGTTAGCAAAAACAAAACTTGGAGCTAACTGTGGCTCAGATCATGAACTCCTTATTGCCAAATTCAGGCTTAAATTGAAGAAAATAGGGAAAACCACTAGACGATTCAGGTGTGAACTAAATCAAATCCCTTACAATTATACCTTGGACATGACAAATAGATTGAAGGGGTTAGATCTGATGGACAGAGTGCCTGAAGAACTATGGAAAGAGGTTTGAAACATTGTACAGGAGGCAGTGATCAAGACCATATCTTTGAAAAAGAAATGTAAAAAGGTAAAATGGTTGCCTGAGGAGGTCTTACAAATGCTGAGAAAAGAGATGTGAAAGGCAAATGAGAAAAGGAAGGATATACCCATTTGAATGCAGAGTTCCAAAGAATAGCAGGAGAGGTAAGAAAGCCTTCCTCGGTGACCAATGTAAAAAGCAACAAATGAAAACAATATGGGAAAGACTAGACATCTCTCCAAGAAAATTAAAGATATGAAGAGAAAATTTCATGAATGATGGGCACAATAAAGGACAGAAATGGTATTGTCCTAACAGAAGCAGGAGATATTAAGAAGAGGTGGCAAGAATACACAGAACTATAGAAGAAGATCTTAATGGCCCAGATAACGCGAGAGTGTGATCACTAACCTATATATAGCCAGACATCCTGGAATCCAAAGTCAAGTGGGCCTTAGGAAGCATCACTATGAACAAAGCTAATGGAGGTGATGGAATAATAGCTGAGCGATTTCAAATCCTAGAAGATGATGCAATTAAATTGCTGCTCTCAATACGCCAGCAAATTTGGAAAACTCAGCAGTGCCCACAGGACTCGACAAGGTCAGTTTTATTCCAGTCCCAAAGAAAGGCAATACCAAGGAATGTTCAAACTACCACACAATTGCACTCATCTCACATCTAGCAAAGTAATGCTCAAAATTCTCCAAGCCAGGCTTCAACAGTACATGAACCATGAACTTCCAGGTGTTCAAGCTGGATTTAGAAAAGGCAGAAAAACCAGAGATCAAATTGCCAACATCTGCTGTATCATTGAAAGGCAAGAGAGTTCCAGAAAAACATCTATTTCTGCTTTATTGACTATGCCAAAGCCTTTGACTGTGTGGATCACAATAAACTGTGGAAAATTCTGAAAGAGATGGGAATACCAGACCACCTAACCTGTCTCTTGAGAAACCTGTATGCAAATCAGGAAGCAACAGTTAGAACTGGACATGGAACAACAGACTGGTTTCAAATATGAAAGTTATGTCAAGGCTGTATATTGTCAACCTGCTTATAAAACTTATATGCAGAGTACATCTTGTGAAATGTTGGAGTGGATGAAGCACAAGCTGGAATCAAGATTGCCAGGAGAAATATCAGTAACCTCAGATGTTCAGATGACACCACCCTTATGGCATAAAGTGAAGAGGAACTAAAGAACCTCATGATGAAAGTGAAAGAGAAGAGTGAAAAAAGTTGGTTTAAAACTCAACATTCCAAAAACTATGATCAGGGAATCTGGGCCCATCACCTCATGGCAAATATATTAGGAAACCATGGAAAGAGTGAGAGACTTTATATTGGGGGAATGGGGGGGCTCCAAAATCACTTCAGATGGTGACTACAGCTGTGAAATTAAAAGACACTTGCTCCTTAGAAAAATAGCTATGACCAACCAAGACAGCATATTAAAAAGCAGACATTACTTTGCCAAAAAAGAACTGTTCTATAAAAGCTGCTGTTTTTCCAGTAGTCATATATGGATGTGAGAGTTGGACTATAAAGAAAGCTGAGCACTGAAGAATTGATGCTTTTGAACTGTGGTGTTGGAGGAGACTCTTGAGAGTCCCTTGGACTGCAAGGAGATCCAACCATTCCATCCTAAAGGAAATCAGTCCTGGGTGCTCATTGGAAGGACTGAGGCTGAAGCGCAAGCTCCAAACTTTGGCCACCTGGTGCAAAGAATTAACTAATTTGAAAAGACCCTGATGCTGTGAAATATTCAAGGCAGGAGAAGAAGGGGATGACAAAGGGTGATTGTTGGATGGCATCATGGACTCAATGGACATGAGTTTGAGTAAGCTCTGGAAGTTGGGGATGAACAGTGAAGCCTGGCGTGCTGTAGTCCATGAAATTACAAAGAATCTGACATGACCAAGCAACTGAACTGAACTGATTAAAATGTAAAATGACTGTATTTTGCTCCTTTTTCCCCTACAGCCAAACTTGCCCGTGTCCTTCTAGAACAGCTACAACATCTGGTTAGTATCTGATGTATTTTGATTAGAGCTAACGAATTGTACGATTTTGACCTTTTCAATATTCTGGACTTTAATTGGCTGTTCATTCTGTATCTTCCCTACAGGTTAGTGGGATTGCAGGCAAGGGGAAAATGCAATGAGTAGCCAATCAAATCATAGAACACTGAAAAGGTCAAAGCTGTATAGTAGAATCCTCTAATTGACAGGAATGTATGAAACATTAAAATTCTACCATATCCTTCTTATGACAGAGACTATCATCAAACAGAAAATGGCACCATGTAAATCTATTCATATGACTTATCATTGTTCTGAAAGTTGAGTACATAGTTTAACACATTTCAGTTTTGATCTTTTAAACTACATTATTTTGGTATCTCACAGATTTTGTGGTGAATTATATTACACTTAGTCAGCAGAACTGTTTGCTAGCAGTAGATATTCAGTTCAACATAGAATCACATGTCTTAACTGTGAATAGATCTACACATAAAAATCAAGAGAGGCAGTATTCATAGAAAGAATACTTTTATCTTATGAAGGACTCTCCAAACACACTTGAAAACCTTTGATGAGCTTGTTGGTTTTTTGTTCTCTTCTTTTTTTAAGGGAAACACCAAACTAATATTAAAGAGAGTTTTCTCTGTTTTCATAGAAGCTGTCTTCATTGATGATAAATACTGGACTCAGAGTCCCCTAAGGGAAAGCTTTGGGGCCTGAGGCTGTAAATATATTCTATTATCTGGCTCTTAGATTATAATTAAGAAAGACATTTTCAGTCAGAGCTTTGACCTAGAAGCCATATTTTAAGTGTGTCTTCTTAGAAGTTTTACTCCCTTGAACACACACAACTAGAGGAGATCAATTGGAAAAGAGAGACGGGAGAAAAACAAAACTTCCCAGAATTTCAGCAAATGATAATGTAATGAATGTTGGCATAATTCAAATGAAATAAATGCAAAGCTTTTGGTTAGTTGTTGAATAATATGAGATTTGACACCCATACTTGCCTTCACATTTTTGAGACTTGTCATGCATACCGCACAGTCATTAATAATAGCTAATAAATACAGCCTCCCTGGTGGCTCGGATGGTAAAGCCTCTGCCTGCCATGCAGGAGACCTGGTTTGATCCCTGGGTCAGGAAGATCCCTGGAGAAGGAAATGGCAACCCATTCTGGTATTCTTGCCTGGAACATCCTATGGATGAAGGAGCCTGGTAGGCTGCAGTCATGGGGTTGCAAAGAGACATGACTGAGTGACTTCACTCAGTCGCTCAGTCATGTCAGAAAATCAGTAAGGACGTAGTGGAACTCAGCACCACTATCAAGAACATGGGTATAATTGACATGACCACCCTTAAGTCAAGAGATTAGAGAAATGCAGTCCTGTCCTGTGCCCTTCCCACCCCCACCAAAGTGTAGTATCAGTGAATAGTTCTAATGAGACTTGCAAAATCTATTGCATGAACCTTGAGCCTGATAAACCTATAGATTTGCATTCATAATGCTTTGTGTAGACCACTGTGTTGCTCTTATCTTACATTTTTGTTTACTGTAATTAGTATCCCCAGCTAGGTTATAAACTCATGAAGGCGCAGCCTATAGCTTTTTTTTTTAAACCTTTGATATCCAGAAGAATGCAAGTCATGTCCTTAAGAAATGTTATTTAAAGAACTGCCTGTCTTTTCACCTTGCTTATATTTTCCTTTGTTGTGCAGAAGCTTTTAATTTTAATTAGATCCCATTTGTTTATTTTTGTTTTTATTTCCAGAATTCTGGGAGGTGGGTCATAGAGGATCCTGCTGTGATTTATGTCTGAGAGTGTTTTGCCTATGTTCTCATCTAGGAGTTTTATAGTTTCTGGTCTTACATTTAGATCTTTAATCCATTTTGAGTTAATTTTTGTGTGCGGTGTTAGAAAGTGATCTAGTTTCATTCTTTTACAAGTGGTTGACCAGTTTTCCCAGCACCACTTGTTAAAGAGATTGTCTTTACTCCATTGTATATTCTTGCCTTCTTTGTCAAAGATAAGGTGTCCATATGTGTGTGGATTTATCTCTGGGCTTTCTATTTTGTTCCATTGATCTACATGTCTGTCTTTGTGCCAGTACCATACTGTCTTGATCCTTCTGAATGGGAGAAAATAATAGCAAATGAAGCAACTGACAAACAACTAATCTCAAAAATATACAAGCAACTTATGCAACTCAATTCCAGAAAAATAAACGACCCAATCAAAAAATGGGCCAAAGAACTAAATAGACATTTCTCCAAAGAAGACATACAGATGGCTAACAAACACATGAAAAGATGCTCAACATCACTCATTATTAGAGAAATGCAAATCAAAACCACAGTGAGGTACCACTTCACACCAGTCAGAATGTCTGCGATCCAAAAATCTGCAAGCAATAAATGCTGGAGAGGGTGTGGAGAAAAGGGAACCCTCCTACACTGTTGGTGGGAATGCAAAGTCGTACAGCCACTATGGAGAACAGTGTGGAGATTCCTTAAAAAATTGCAAATAGAACTACCTTATGGCCCAGCAATCCCACTGCTGGGCATACACACCGAGGAAACCAGAATTGAAAGAGACACATGTACCCCAATGTTCATCGCAGCACTGTTTATAATAGCCAGGACATGGAAACAACCTAGATGTCCATCAGCAGATGAATGGATAAGAAAGCTGTGGTACATATACACAATGGATTATTACTCAGCCATTAAAAAGAATTCATTTGAATCAGTTCTGATGAGATGGATGAAACTGGAGCCAATTATACAGAGTGAAGTAAGCCAGAAAGAAAAACACCAATACAGTATACTAACACATATATATGGAATTTAGGAAGATGGCAATGACGACCCTGTATGCAAGACAGCAAAAAAGACACAGATGTGTATAACAGACTTTTGGACTTAGAGGGAGAGGGGGAGGGTGGGATGATTTTGGAGAATGGCATTCTAACATGTATACTATCATGTAAGAATTGAATCGCCAGTCTATGTCTGATGCAGGATACAGCATGCTTGGGGCTGGTGCATGGGGATGACCCAGAAAGATGTTATGGGGAGGGAGGTGGGAGGGGGGTTCATGTTTGGGAATGCATGTAAGAATTAAAGATTTTAAAATTTTAAAAATAAAAAACTTCAAAAAAAAAAGAACTGCCTGCCTGATATTATTTTCATTCTCTCAGTATGAGTTATTACTTTCTGAATTCTTTAATTTAAATCCAATTATCCTTTTGATAGCATGCACCAACTATTCACATGCGAGGCACTAACACAGTATCTCTGTCCCTGAACAGACATAACACAATATCTGTGTCCCCTGTTCATAGATATGTAAATAAGTAGACATCAATTATATAGGGAAAGAAAGCAAACAAGTACTCACAAAATATACTGTACTGGGAAGATAAATAAATCCTCCCACAAGGAATTCTATATTGTTTACAGGGATTAAAATGTACAAATCTTATGTGTATACTTTGTTGATTTTAAGGCTTTATAGTTTTCTAATATGATTTTTCAAGCCACTGCATTATCTATAATTTACAAAGTTTGATATGGCTTATTTATACTTCATGCAATTCAAATATTTATACTTTCCTTTTTTTCTTTTTATTTAAGAAAATTTTAGAGATACATTATTTAATTTGGAAACATTTTATAATTTTAAAGATATATTTTACTATTGATTTCTAGTTTAATTTTATTAGAGTTAAGTTTATATTTTAAGACTGTAAAAATGTATTTAAAACTTATTATATGGCTCAAAACATGATCTATTATGGTTCATGTTCTATATGCATTTATGAAGAATATCTGCTCTAGCATTTTAGGCATGTTGCTCTATAATGCCATTAAGGTTAGTTTGGTTGTCTTTTTACAATTTTTTTTTTAGCTCTAGGATTATTTTGTTTGCTTCCTTTAGTAATTATTGAAAGAGTTTTTCTAAAATCTTCAAATTTTATCTAATTTATTTCTTTATTTTGAAGAGCAATATTTAATCTTACATGTATTTAAGATTAACATCTTTGAATTTACCTTTTTATCTTTGATTTTTTTGTGAATTATATTTTGCCTGATAATATAGGCAGATAAATTTTCTTATATTTACTATTTGTGTATTATACATTTTTCCAGTGTTTAATTTTACCTATCACATATGTATATATTTTTATTTTGTAAATATATACTCTTATTTTAATATAGTTGAACCTTCATACTTACTTTAATCCATATTTATACTTTTTATATTTTATATGAAATAGGTATTTATATTTTAAAATATAGAGTAGGTTCCATTTAGTTGGTTCTGTAAAATATTCAGCCATTATTTCTTCAAGCATTTTTCTCTTCCACAATTTTTCTCCTCTAATTCTGGGATTCCAGATCCTCTATTAGACTATATAATATTACTCTACAGGTCAATAAAAACTTGTTCTCTTTTTCATATCTTTTTCTTTTTCCACATTCCAAGATTTCATTTGCTATATCTTCAAGTACCTTTTGTTCTGTTGTATTGTTTGTTTTTAAGTTTATTTAGTTAAATTCTAGATATTTTATCTTTCAGTTCTAGAATTTTCATTTGTCTTCTTAACAGCTTCTATTTACTTTTCTAAAATAGCCAATATATTCACTCATTATGTTGAACATTATTCCTTGGATGTTAATTTCAACATATAAGCTGTTTTTAGTTTTATCCTATTGACTGGTTTTTGCCTCAATATGGCCTTTTTTAAATTTTTTTTTCTATTTCTTCACATATCTTGAGAACTTGTAACTGAGATTTTCTTACCTTTTGTGTGCCTGTTTTATTGAGATACTAGATTTTTTTTTTTAATTGTAGAGTTTTATTCCTACAAGCAATATATTTACTGTTGGATTAGAGTGCTCTGTCAAGGCATTTTTTGGAGGCCTGGTTGGGATGTGTCCAGAGTAGCTTTCTCACTCAGGGATCCAATCTCCCTTACTGCAGGCAGATTCTTTTCCAGCTGAGCCACAAGGGAAGCCCAGGAATACTGGAGTGGGTAGCCTATCTCTTCTCCAGCAGATCTTCCTGACTCAGGAATTGAACTTGGGTCTCCTGCATTGCAGGTAGATTCTTTACCAACTGAGCTATCAGGGAAGCCCTCACTAGGGCTAGAGAAGTTGTAATTTGAAGAAGTAATCTCCAGTTGATGTTTTCTCCCAGGTTTTGCAGAGTCTCACCCTGTGCATAGAGAACTTATGATTCGGCCAAAGACACATAAGGTCACATGAATGCAAATTTCTCCAACTTCTTTTTCTTGTAATGTTTTTCTCTCCATTATCCTAACCCTCAAATTTCAACCTTCTCGGCAGCTCTAAACTATGATCTCTGTTTTCTCTACCCAGTAACCTTGTATTATGGAACACTTCAGTTTCTTGGGGAATCATTTCTCTAACTGATATCTGTAGAATCCTAGGGCTAATTAGATAAAATCTTAACAAGTTTAGAATTTGTTTTTATTACCTGTTCTTCTCTTAAGTTTAATTTAAGTAACTTGCAGATGTTCAAGATGTTCAATGAACTTCCAGATGGTCAAGCTGGATTTAGAAATGGCAGAGGAACCAGAGATTAAATTGCCAACATCTGTTGGATCATCAAAAAAGCAAGAGAGTTCCAGAAAAACATTTCCTTCTGCTTTACTGACTATGCCAAAGCCTTTGACTGTGTGGATCACAGTAAACTGGAAAATTCTGAAAGAGATGTGAGTACCAGGCCACCTGACCTGCCTCCTGAGAAATCTGTATGCAGAAAAGAAGGAACAGTTAGAACTGGACATAGAGCAACAGACTGGTTCCGAATCAGGAAAGAAGTATGTCAAGACTGTATATTGTCACTCTGCTGTTTAACTTATATGCAGACTACATCATGCAAAATGCCAGGCTGACTGAAGCACAAGATGGAATCAAGATAGCTCTATCAGAATGCAGATGATGCCACCCTATGGCAGAAAGTGAAAAAGAACTAAAGAACCTCATAATGAAAGTGAAAAAGACTGACTTAAAACTCAACATTCAACAACTAAGATCATGGCATCTGGTCCCATCACTTCATGGCAAATAGATGGGGAAACAATGGAAATAGTGACAGACTTTATTTTCTTGAACTCCAAAATCATGAAATTAAAAGACATTTACTCCTTGGAAGAAAAGTTATTACCAACCTAGACCGCATATTAAAAAGCAGACTTTGCCAACAAAGGTCCATCTAGTCAAAGCTATGATTTTTATAGTGGTCATGTGTGGATGTGAGACTTGGACTATAAAGAAAGCTGAGCATTGAAGAATTGATGCTTTTGAACTGTAGTGTTGGAGAAGGCTATTGAGAGTCTCTTGGACTGCAAGGAAATCCAACCAGTTCATCCTAAAGGAAATCTGTCTTGAATATTCATTGGAAAGACTGATGTTGAAGCTGAAACTCCAATGGTTTGGCCGCCTGATGCAAAGAACTGACTCATTGGAAAAGACCCTGATGTTGGGAAAGATTGAAGGCAGGAGAAGAAGGGGATGGCAGAGGATGAGATGGTTGGATGGCATCACCAACTCGATGGACATGAGATTAAGCAAGCACCAGGAGTTGGTGATGGACAGGGAAGCCTGGTGTGCTGCAGTCCATGGGGTCACAGAGTCAGACATGACTGAGCAACTGAACTGAAGTTTAAAAGATGAATAAATGTTACCAAGTAATTTTGAGATATACCTGAAGTTTTAGCATGGCTGTGAAATAAAGCCAATATTTCAGAATTGCATATTTTTTTCCTGTCTTATCAGCATATGAAAAAGAAGAAAATAATGTGTCTTTTCATGATCTTTATATTAGCAAAACCATTCTGAAAAGATTGAGGAAGCAGAAAAAAATACCTTTCTCATAAAAAGGTTGGTGTTTACTAAGAAATTCTTTTCACACAAAAGTAATAGGCAAGGCCCAAGCATTTCCAAGCTAACTGTGTCAATGTCAAAATTTAATGAAAGGATCCATTTCATGTATTACTATTTATCTGACATCTGAGTCCCTACTTAAAGTATTAAAATTGTAATATTTGTAAAACTGTTTGTATTTATTATATTCCTCAATCATACATAAGGCCAGATATCATCTCCATTCCCTCCAAAGCTGTGCCAAGTTTATCATTTTTTGTAACTGGAACACTTTAGAAAGTGAAAGTATACACTAAAACAAAGAGGTATATTTGCCCAGCCATGATTGTAATGGTACCATAAATTGTTCAGGTATTCATGGCAGAAACTATTATAAAGACACCCTTAATTGTGTGTCATCTTCCATTCCTATATCCAATCCATAAAAAGTTACTCTTTATACGATATACAAAATATATCTAATCTAAGTCAAAGTATTTCAATTTCTAATGCTGAAACCTTGGCAGAGAAGATAAAAATTTCTCACTTTTACTGCTCTAACAGCCTCTCTACATCTACTGATTGGCCCCTCAATTACATACTCCATAGAGCAACAAAAGTGCCATTAAAATGTACATTAGATCATGTTAATATCTCCATTAAAATTATTTTATGGCTTTCAGTTACAGTTTTAATTAGAGACTTTATATTTTGAGAGAAGTTTTAAGTTCAGAGCAAAATTGAAAGAAGGGGCAGATATTTCTCATATACCCTGACCCTATCCATGCATAGCCTCCCCTGTATCAACAACCACAAGCAGTACAGTTGTTACACTTGATGAATCCACTTGAACATATAATTGCCCAGTGTCTATAGTTTCCATTAGGGTTCATTCTAGATGTTATACATCCTGTGGATTTACACAAATGTATAATGACATATTCAGTTCAGTTCATTCACTCAGTCATGTCCGATTCTTTGTGACCCCATGCATGCGAGACCTCCATGTCCATCACCAACTCCCAGAGTCCATGCAAACCCATGTCCATTGAGTTGGTGATGCCATCCAACCATCTTATTTTCTGTCATCCCCTTCTCCTGCTGCAGTCAGTCTTTCCCAGCATCAGGGTCTTTTCAAACAAGTCAGCTCTTCATATCAGGTGGCCAAAATATGGGAGTTTCAGCTTCAACATCAGTCCTTCCAATGAACACCCAGGAGTGATCTCTTTAGGATGGACTGGTTGCATCTCCTTGCAGTCCAAGGGACTCTCAAGAGTCTTCTCCAACACCACAGTTCAAAAGCATCAATTCTTCGGCACTCAGCTTTCTTCACAGTCCAACTCTCACATCCATACATGACCACTGGAAAAACTATAGCCTTGACTAGACTGACCTTTGCTGACAAAGTCATGTCTCTGCTTTTGAATATGCTATCTAGGTTGGTCATAACTTTCCTTCCAAGGACTAAGCGTCTTTTAATTTCATGGCTGCAAGCACCATCTGCACTTATTTCGGAGCCCCCAAAAATAAAGTCAGCCACTGTTTCCCCATCTATTTGCCATGAAGTGATGGGACCAGATGCCATGATCTTCGTTTTCTGAATGTTGAGTTTTAAGCCAACTTTTTCACTCTCCTCTTTCACTTTCATCATGAGACTCTTTAGTTCTTCTTCACTTTCTGCCTTAAGGGTGGTGTCATCTGCATATCTGAGGTTATTGATATTTCTCCCGGCAGTCTTGATTCCAGCGTGTGCTTCTTCCAGCCCAGCATTTCTCATGATGTAGTCTGCGTACAAGTTAAATGAGCCTTGACATACTCCTTTTCCTATTTGGAACCAGTCTTTTGTTCCATGTCCAGTTCTAACTGTTGCTTCCTGACTTGAATGCAGGTTTCTCAAGAGGCAGGTTAGGTGGTCTGGTATTCCCATCTCTTTCAGAATTTTCCACAGTTCATTGTGATCCACACTGTCAAAGGCTTTGGCATAGTCCATAAAGCAGAAATAGTGTTTTTCTGGAACTCTCTTGCTTTTTCGATGATCCAGCAGATGTTGGCAATTTGATCTCTGGTTCCTCTGCCTTTTCTAAAGCCAGCTAGCCATCATTATAATATAACACAGAGCATTTTTACTGCCTTAAAAATCCTCTATCCTCATCTCTTCCTCTTCTGCTGCTGCTGCTACGTTGCTTCAGTCATGTCCGTCTCTGTGTGACCCCATAGATGGCAGCCCACCAGGCTCCCCCATAACTGGAATTCTCCAGGCGAGAACACTGCAGTAGGCTGCCATATCCTTCACGAAAGTGAAAAGTGAAAGTGAAGTCGCTCAGTCATGTCCAACTCTTCATGACCCCACTGACTGCAGCCTACCAGCCTCCTCCATCTATGGGATTTTCCTGGCAAGGGTACTGGAGTGGGTTGCCATTGCCTTCCTCTTCTACCCAACTCTATTTCCAAGCTCTTAGCATGCATTGATATTTTACTATCTCCAGAGTTTTTTCTTCTCTAGTCATATAGTTGCTATTATTATAGTATGTAGCCTTTTCAGGGCTTCTTTAACTTACTAATATGCATCTAAGGTTATCTAAACATTTTAGAGATTATCTTGATTTTAGAGGAATAAGGTCTAGAGGTCTATTGAACAACATTGTGCCTACAGTTAATAATACTGTATTGTGCACTTAGAATTTTCTTAAGAGGGTAGAACTCAGATTAAGTGTTCTTACTGCAATAAAAAAGATATCTTGGCTTTGACTGAGTGTCCTTGAAACATACAAAAAATTTGAGTTAGTATACTGTTGTGTGGAGTACCTGGTTAGGAGGCAACTCAAGTGAAGTGAAAATCACTCAGTCATGTCCAACTCTTTGCAACCCTGTGGGCTATACAGTCTGTGGAATTCTATAGGCCAGAATACTAGAGTGGGTACCTTTCCCTTCTCCAGTGGATCTTCCCAACCCAGGGATGGAACTCAGGTCTCCTGCATTACAGGCAGATTTTTTTTACCAGCTGAGCCACCAGGGAAGGTCACAAATACTGAAATGTGTAGCCTGTCCCTTCTCCAGACGATAGTCCGAACCCAGGAATTGAACCAGGGTTTCCTGCATTGCAGGCAGATTCTTTACCAGCTGAGCTACCAGGGAAGCCCAGGAGGCAAATCAAGCACATTCATTAATAGCATTAGATTACTAGCTAAGTAAAATATATTTACACAGATTAAAATAAAATTTATTTCTTGTAGTTGTTGCCCAAATAATTTGGAAACACTCCTCCATGAGAATAATATCTATACTTTTTTTTTTTTTCAATCATAGTCCATCTTTAGGAGAAGAGAAAAATCCTGAAAAAAATGGGCTAATTTTTGAGGGTTGGTTTCACAGATGGATTTCTGATCTAAATAAAAAATTTAGATATACAGACTCCATAAAAATTAGTTACAGATCGTCTGAAACTAAAAGGAAGTTAAAAAAAATACCATTTAACCACAAAAAGAAAGCTGATGAAGCTATAATTTTATCAGATAAGAATGTTCTAAGGCAGGAAAGTTTGCTAGAGGTAAAGAGGAGCATTTCATTATGAAGAAGAGGTTAAGCTATCAGGATTATAGCACACTTATGTACACACCACACCCTGTAACATTGTCAGAATACAGAATGTAAAAATTCAAAAATGGCAAAGAGAGGGAAATCACCAAGATACTGGGAAATATTAAAAAATCTCTCTCAATAGCTGCTAGAGAAACAGACAAACAGAAACAATATTAAAGATGAAAACTAACTTGACTAATGAGCAAAAATTATATTCAAAACTGGGAGAACTTATACTTTTTCAAGTATACTTAGAGCATTTACCAAAAAAAAAAAAAAAGTAAACTATATGCTGGGCAATAAATAAAGCCTCAGAAGTCCTTAAATATTTGAAATAATTCAGCATATGTTCTTTGACTACAATTGAATTCAGCTAAAAATCAGTAAGGAGAATGATAACTAGAAACCCCAAATAATTGCAGTTAAACAATACAATACTAACAATCATCAAAATTAAATTTGAAGAAGCTTTTTATGTCTAGACCTATCATTCCACTCACCATAAAGAACTAAACTCAATCAGTTTTTACAATAACATGTGTAGTCTTAAAATAAATCTCTTAAAAGAGACTGAAGGCTTAAAATCAGCCAACTAAATTTCCATTTCAAAAAGTTAATAAATATCATATCCTCTCAACTTCAAAGAAAGTAAAAAAAAATAATAATGATAGAGCCAAAATCCATGAGTATACCAAAAAAGTCATAAGAGAAAAAAATTGATAGAAACAAAAGTTAGTGTTTTTAAAAGACTAATAAAACTAGTAAAAATTTTATCAATAATTATAAAAAAGAAATAAAAAATTTAGCAGTACCAGAAATGAAAAAAGAGTTTGTAATGTACTTCCATTGTGTATGTGTTAAGTTGCTTTAGTTGTGTCTGACTCTTTGTGACCCTATAGACTATAGCTTTCCAGGCTCTGCTGTTCATGGGATTCTCCAGGCAAGAATACTGGAGTGGATTGCATGTCCTCCTCCAGGGAATCTTCCCGACTCAGAGATCGAACCCACGTTTCTTATGGTCTCCTCCATTGGCAGGTGGGTTTTTTACCACTAGCACCACTTGGGAAGCCCATACTTCCATTAGACATCAATGAAAAAAGATAATATTTGATTCCTAAGTGTCAGATATATATACTCATCATTCTCAAAACTGTAACCTTGTGAAAAAAGAAAGAACACACACAAATAGGTCAATATTTAGCCTACAAATTGAATCTTTTATTTAAAATATCCCCACAAAGAAAATTCCACTCTCATATTTCTTCTCTGATGAATTTTTCTAAATTTTTAAGAAAGGAAAACCCAACAATATTGAGCAAAAAGTTCCTGAGAACAGAAAAAAGAGAACACATTCCAGCTCTTTTTCTGAACTCAGCGTAACCTCAATCTCAATACCTAACAAGCACAGTATAAGAATGGAAAATTACAGAACAATCACCGTAAAAACTATGAGGGTAGATGGACTAGTCTTTTATATTGAGGGCCTCTGATGAACCTTAATCTCTTAGCATTCAGGATCTCATGGAGTCTCATGTTCTTCAGTTTGGCCTGAAATTATGGAATGATTTTGCCAATAAAATGTAAAAGTGATGCAGTGCTAGTTTTGCACCAAGGTTTTAAAAAGGTCTGGCAACTCCTGTGGTTTGCATTATTGGGATTTTTAAGCAAAGTGTAAGAAATTCATTGTCTTGCTGGGTAGAGAGCCCATATGAAGAGGCTACATGGAAAGAAGTCTGTAACTACAAGAAGAAAGTAGACTTGGTACTTGATTCTTTTAGCTAACCCAAGCCCCAACCGACGAATTAGGTGCAGCTGCATGAGGAAGAAACACTAGCAGAAAAATTGCCCAGCTGTGTTCAGTCCAGACTTCAGAATAATGAGCAAATAAAATGATTTTTGTTTAAATCAAAAACTTTGCAATGATTTGTCATTCAACTGTTGACCCACAGAGCAATATGGTTTATTATATCTGAACTGTTCTACTCTTACACTAAAACAAAAATGGATCTATAGATCATAAAAATACATGTGCTGAAATATTTTTGGCAATCATTATTTATAGTGGATAAAAAGTGGAAAACATCCACATATCCTTCAGCAGTAACAAGGATAATACATTTTGGTATATTGGGGCTTCCCAGGTGGTGCTAGTGGTAAAGAACCTGTTTCCCAATGGAGAAGACAAGAAAGTTTGATCTCTGAGTTAGAAAAATCTCCTGGAGGAGGGCATGGCAACCCACTCCAGTATTCTTGCCTACAGAATCCCATAGAGGAGCCTGGCAATCTACAGTCCATAGGGTCACAAAGAGTTGGACACAACTGAAGAGACTTAGCACGCACTCAGAACGCTATAGTGCAATGCAAATAAACAGTTACACCCAGCTCTTCGAATGAATTTCAAATATATGTTCTGCAAATGAAGTCAGGCACAAAAGAGTTCTGAGGAATTCCATTTATATAAAGAAAAACTACAAACAAACTTAAACTATACTGTTGGAAGTCAGAATGAATGGTTAGAAGAAAGTTATGAGTTCTGAGGTGCTAATACTATTTTTGTTCTTGTTCTGGGTGATGACCAGCGGTGTATATTTCATTTGAGAAAATTTACTGAGCTGCATATTTGTATGTACTTTATATTGATAAAAAGTTGGGAAACTTATGCATTACAAACTGACTAGAAAACAAAAGTCGTTTTTGAAGAAGATGGGAATACTGACTATCAAATATAAAGACTTTAGAGCCCTTATAATAAAAATATGAAAAATATAAAAATATGATGAAATCATAAAATGTGTTAAAGAGAATGTCTTTTAGGTTGTGAGTCTGGGAATGTTTTAAACATGACACAAAAAAGAATAAGCAAAAAATTTGTATGTTGCACTTCACTGAAATTAGAAACATCTGTTTATTAAAAGATGCCGCTAAGAAAAAAAAAAGCCCACAATATGGGAAAAGATATTTGAATTATATGTAATTGACAAATGATTCTTCTCAAGGTTATAATACAGATAACCAAGCATATAAATCAGTCAAAAATACAAAGATAACCAAATATGATATGGAAGAAACATGCTATTCAAGTGAAAAGATGGTACATAAAGAGTGTTCTATGTCATCCTTCTTAAAGGAATGCAAATAAAACTCAATAAATACTGCTGTTTACCTGCTAAGGAAATCAGTCCTCAATATTTATTGGAAGGACTGGTGCTAAAGCTGAAACTCCAGTACTTTGGCCACCTGATACAAAGAACTGAATCAATGAAAAAGACCCTGCTGCTGGGAAAGATTAAAGGCAGGAGGAGAAGGGGATGACAAAGGATGAGATGGTTAGATGGCATCCCCAACTCGATGGACATGAGTTTGAGTAAGCTCTGGGAGTTGGTGATGGACAGAGAGGCCTGGCATGCTGCTGTCCATTGGGTTGCAAAGAGTCAGACACGAGTGAGTGACTGAACTGAACTGAACCTACTAAAATGACCAAAATTAAACATATTGGCAATACCAAAATTTTCAAGGATGTTAAGCAAGGAAAGCTCTAATAACATGTCATTACCAGTAAATGGATAGAAACATTTTTGGAGAACAGTTTGGTAATAGCTACTGACCATAACTGGAAAAGGTCAGTTTTCATTCCAACCCCAAAGAAAGGCAATGCCAAAGAGTGCTCAAACTACCGCACAATTGCACTCATCTAAAACGCTAGTAAAGTAATGCTCAAAATTCTCCAACCAAGGCTTCAGTAATACGTGAACTGTGAACTTCCAGATGTTCAAGCTGGTTTTAGAAAAGGCAGAGGAACCAGAGATCAAATTGCCAATAACCTCTGGATCATGGAAAAAGCAAGAGAGTTCCAGAAAAACATCAATTTCTGCTTTATGGACTATGCCAAAGCCTTTGACTGTGTGGATCACAATAAACTGTGGAAAATTCTGAAAGAGATGGGAATACCAGACCACTTGACCTGCCTCTTGAGAAACCTATATGCAGGTCAGGAAGCAACAGTTAGAATTGGACATGGAACAACAGACTGGTTCCAAATAGGAAAAGGAGTACGTCAAGGCTGTATATTGTCACCCTGCTTAGTAAACTTTTATGCAGAGCACATCATGAGAAACGCTGGGCTGGAAGAAGCACAAGCTGGAATCAAGATTGCTGGGAGAAATATCAATAACCTCAGATATGCAGATGACACCACCCTTATGGCAGAAAGTGAAGAGGAACTAAAAAGCTTCTTGATGAAAGTGCAAGTGGAGAGTGAAAAAGTTGACTTAAAGCCCAACATTCAGAAAACGAAGATCATGGCATCTGGTCCCATCACTTCATGGGAAATAGATGGGGAAACAGTGGAAACAGTATCAGACTTTATTTTGGGGGGCTCCAAAATCACTGCAGATGGTGATTGCAGCCATGAAATTAAAAGCTGCTTACTCCTTGTAAGGAAAGTAATGACCAACCTAGATAGCATATTCAAAAGCAGAGACATTACTTTGCCAACAAAGGTCTGTCTAGTCAAGGCTATGGTTTTTCCTGTGGTCATGTATGGATATGAGAGTTGGACTGTGAAGAAAGCTGAGCACCAAAGAACTGATGCTTTTGAACTGTGGTGTTGGAGAAGACTCTTGAGAGTCCCTTGGACTGCAAGGAGATCCAACCAGTCCATTCTGGAGACCAGCCCTGGGATTTCTTTGGAGGGAATGATGCTGAAGCTGAAACTCCAGTACTTTGTCCACCTCATGCAAAGAGTTGACTCATTGGAAAAGACTCTGATGCTGGGAGGGATTGAGGGCAGGAGGAGAAGGGGACGACAGAGGATGAGATGGCTGGATGGCATCACTGACTGGATGGACATGAGTCTGAGTGAACTCCGGGAGTTGGTGATGGACAGGCAGGCCTGGCGTGCTGTGATTCATGGGGTCACAAAGAGTCAGAAACGACTTAGTGACTGAACTGAACTGACCATAAACTATATACCTTAAGATTCAGTTATCCCATATCCAAAAATGTTTCCATATGTGCAATGAATAACTTATAGAAAATGTTCATATCAGTTTTTATAATTACCTCAAGTTAGAAATAATGCAAGTGTTAAATATTAGAATAAATGGATTTTTTTCTTATTTATATTAAGATATATGTGCAGGTGTATACAATATTCTACCACAATAAAATGGAAAACTAACAACTGTGGTCTATAGCATGAATGGGAGTTCCCAAGTAGCTCAGTGTTAAAGAATCCGCCTGCCAAACAGGAGATATAATTTCAATCCCTGGGTCAGGAAGATCACCTGGAGAAGGAAGTGGCAACCCACTCCACTGTTCTTACCTGGTAAATCCCATGGACAGAGGATCCTGGTGGGATGCAGTCTGTTGGGTCACCAAGAGTCAGACACAACTGAGAAACTGAACAACAACATAACATGGATGACTATAACAAAACAATAGTAAAACAAGAAGATATAGAAAAATCAAAGATATATATAAGATTCAATTTATTTGAAGTTCAAAATCAGGTATGACCTATATATATTGTTAGAAGCCAAAGCTTGATTTCCCTCTGGAGAAAATAGTGGATATACTGAGTGAAAGCAAAAAGGGTGCTTCTAGATAGTTTTGAATATTCATAGTAGATGCATGTGTGTGTGTGTGTGTGTGTGTGTGTGTGTGTGTGTGTGTGTGTGTGTGTGTGCATGCTTGGCCGTGTCATACTCTGCAACCCTATGGACTGTAGCCTGCCAGGTTCCTTTGTCCACGGAATTTTCCAGGCAAGAATACTGGAGTGGGTTGCCGTTTCCAACTCCAGGGGATGTTCCCTACCCAGGGATCAAACCCCATCTCTTGGGTCTGTCTCCTGAATTGGCAGGCAGGCATACTTTATACTACTAAGCTATCTGGGAAACCCAGTAGATGCTTACTTTGTGCTAATCAAGTAAATTGAATTTATCCTCGATGTCTGCCTGCCTATTAGCTATCTGTCTACCTACCTACCTACCTATTAGCTAGCTATGTATGTATGTGTGTGTGTGTGTGTGTGTGTGTGTGTGTGTGTGTGTGCGCGCTTCACTCATAAAGTTAAGAAAAGTCTGAATTGCAATCAAGGTTACAATTTCTGCCACAGACCTAGTCTTTTATCAGGATATAATTTAATAAGATTGCATATAGCAAGGATATCCCTCTAGATACAATTAAAATAACTTGTATTCATAATAACTGAAATAGAAACAACTGATACCTGCATTAAGCAATACAATTTTAAAGGAATTATCCTTATTTTAGACATATGAGCTACAAAGGACCAGGAAAAATAAGATACACATTTTAATGCCATATGATTCTACTTAAGTTGCAATTTTCATACATTGTTAATTTTAAAAAAAAAGAACTTCTATGACTAATTTGATAAATGTGGCAGCTGCTCATTTTCCCAGGCAAAATAATTACCATTTTCTTTGTAAAATCTCTTTAAAGGCACTGCATTAGGATATCTAAGATCATTATTGTTTCTCTTTTACAACATATTCCTTATATATTTAGCACAGATAGATTCATGATGCTTTGGAATAAAGAGTCACAAGCACTTATACATTAGAGAAAAGGATTACAAAGCCATTAAAATGAAAATAAGCATGTGCCACATCTGAATAAAAGGTGTGTTGAGACTTCTACAGCAAGTCAGTGTTGTCATTGGTGTATAAAATTTTGAATCTAATCTGCCCACATGTAACCCCTTTGATTATTAAGTCCTGTTTGAAAGAAACGTTAACCAGATTCACCAAGAAACAAAACAGAATATTGATACTATTGAATGGAATCCTAATGAAATGCCTTAGTGACTATGAAGGTTTTAGTTGGTTAATTCAGTAGAGGTATGAAAAATGGGAAAGTAGAAGATAGAAAGTGAAATATAATATTAAGTGTGATTTGGTTTTGACCTAATAATGTGAAAGAACTAGTTTTCACAATACATCCT
Organism: Capra hircus; assembly: GCF_001704415.2. Taxonomy (NCBI): domain Eukaryota; kingdom Metazoa; phylum Chordata; class Mammalia; order Artiodactyla; family Bovidae; genus Capra; species Capra hircus. Next base: position 25,666,563 of record NC_030814.1, read on the forward strand.
CACCAAATCTGTCCTTTCTTAAAAATGTTCCTTCAGTCATCTGAGATCAATCTTTCTTTTCCACTGGTATATTTGAGTCTCCAGTATCTACAGTGAATGTATCATGTTACAGTGAAGTATTATATTAATTAAGATGCTTCTGGTGATAAAGATAGAGAGAATACCCCAACTGAGTAAATATCTGTGACATACTCCTTTTCCTCTTAGATCCACAGCAGTACACACTGATAAACAATCATGGGGAGTCTTGTCAGCTGTCTGCCTTCTACAAAATGAACACATGAATGTGAGAAAAAGAATCTAATAAGGTTCAAAATGACCACAATGTAATTCTCTGTCCTGTGTGTTTTACTTTTGTTCTTTCTCTTTATCTCAAACTTTCTCTTATCCTCACTTCCTGTCTCTTATCTCTTGACCTTACTAACAAAGCTTCGTAAAAATACTGTATTAAATACACATATGCATGCACACATGCTCATACACGCCTATGATACATAAACACTGGTTTATATTTTTTACTCATGTTATTAAACATTTCCTGAAGAAATATTCATAAATGTTAAAAATTAATTAAAAACAGATATGGGAAAACAAGCATATCTGAGCTGAAGTGGTGAAAATAACTTTAAAAAATAAGCTACAAATAATGTGGGTCTTTTGGAAAACTCATACACTTTTTCCCAGAGAAAAGAAGTAAGTCAAGCATGTGTTTTACTTAGATTGAAATAGACAAAAGTTCTTAGGAAGTTGGGCTATTTATTCAAGTTTTAAGGATGTTGACATCATCTGTTAATGAATTATAGAGGTCTCATTCACTTTGTAGTCAACCAGAGAGCCATTTAGTTTTATGGCTTTCCCCCTCAAGGTGCTAAAGCTCACAGGGCACCTTATAATTCAATTATATTATAAGCAACCCTAGAATTTTAATTACATAAGACAGATGAATTTAATTCTTGAATTTCTATGAGATATACTTGAATAAACATTTATTTAAGTTTTGAGTCCGACTTCCTCCTTAAACAGAATAAGATATATAAGTGACACTGTCTTATTTATTAAAGAAAATAAACTACTTTCATCATTCCATCTTCTCTAAGGAATCCTTCCCTCATCTGACTCCATAGAAAATATTTTGACAGTTTTGTTAGACACAGTCTCATCTATAATATACCAAGAAAGTAAAGAGACCGACAAGTCATTAGAAAATTTCTCATTACTTCAACTCTTCATTACCTCATTCCTTCTTAAATCACTGACCTAACACAAATTTCAAGAAAGAATATTAGCAGAATAAATAGATGGCAAACAGTCCAATATCATTAGGAAATTATGTTCCTATCTATTCTGTTCCCTTTTATGTAAAGAATTGAATCAATTATGCACGTGCAAGTCAAACCAAACCAAATCAAACTAACTGCAATAAATAAATTTAAAATATTATGTTTGATTTTTTTTTCTTTTTCTATTTTAGTTTGCTTGATAGACACTAGTTCTAAGTGATGCTTTCAGAATAAAGCCTAAATAAATTTAGGAAATTTTCTATTTCATACATAGTCTTTCTAAGTCCTCATAATGCAATTTACTATATTAAAAGTCCTATAAGTATTACAGTGAAAAAATCTGCTTATCTCTGTGACACACTAATCCTTCGAAACTACTGGCCAGAGAGCTCAGTTTTCCCAGTACTTGCTATCTGATTGTACTGATGTTTTAGAGATTGTGTCTTGAGTACTCTTTCATGTAAACGATAAATGTGTTGGGGAAAATTGTATGCCAAGCTAATTTTTAACTTAATTTTTTATTCTAGAGGGTATTATAAAGATTAGCCTTTCAGTAAGCTCTAAATATATGACTGATATGTTTAGGACTTGGCCAAATCATTTTCTTATATCTACACTGTAAAATATTTGTTCAGTTCAGTCATGTTCAATTCTTTGCAACTTCATGGACTGCAGCACACCAGGCTTCCCTGACTGTCACCAACTCCCAGAGCTTGCTCAAACTCATGTCCATTGAGTCAGTGATGCCATCCAACCATCTCATCCTCTGTTGTCCCCTTCTCCCCCTGCCCTCAATCTTTCCCAGCATCAAGGTCAGTTCCAATAAGTCAGCTCTTTGCATCAGGTGGCCAAAGTATTGGAATTTCAGCTTCAGCATCAGTCCTTCCATTGAATATTCAGGCTTGATATCCTGTAGGATTGACTGGCTTGATTTCCTTGCAGTCCAAGGGCTCTCAGGAGTCTTCTCCATCACCACAGTTTGAAAGCACCGATTCTTTGGCACACAACCTTCTTTGTGGTCCAGCTCTCACATCTGTACATGGCTAATGCAAAAGCCATGAAATTAAAAGATGCTTACTCCTTGGAAGGAAAGTTATGACCAACCTAGACAGCATATTAAAAAGCAAGGTCATTACTTTGTCACGAAGATCCATCTAGTCAAGGCTATGGTTTTTCCAGTGGTCATGTATAGCTGTGAGAGTTGGACTATAAAGAAAGCTGAGCGCCAAAGAATTGATGCTTTTGAACTGTGGTATTGGAGAAGACTCTTGAGAGTCCCTTGGACTGCAAGGAGATCCAACCAGTCCATCCTAAAGGAAATCAGTCCTGGGTGTTCATTGGAAGTATTGATTTGAAGCCGAAACTCCAATATTTTGGCCACCTGATGTGAAGAGCTGACTCATTTGAAAAGACCCTGATGGTGGGAAAGATTGAAGGCAGGAGAAGGGGACCACAGAGGATAAGATGGTTGGATAGCATCACCGACTCAACAGACATGAGTTTGGGTAAACTCTAGGGGTTGGTGATGGACAGGGAGGCCTGGCGTGCTGCAGTTCATGGGATTGCAAAGAGTTGTACATGACTGAGCAACTGAACTGACCTGAATACAAAAACCATAGGTTTGACTATATAGACCTTTGTTGGCAAGGCAGTGCCTCTGTTTTTAACATGCTGACTATATGTGTCATAGTTTGTCTTCTAAAAATCAGTCTTTTAATTTTATGGCTGCAGTCACTATTCATAGTGATTTTGGAGCCGAAGAATATTAAATCTCACTGTTTCTACTTTTTTCCCATCTATTTGCCATGGAATGATAGGACTGAATGCCATGATCTTAGTTTTTGTTGAATTTTAAGCCAGGTTTTTTACTCTCCTCTTTCACACTCCTCAAGAGACTCTTTAGGTCTTTGTTTTCTGCCTTTAGAATGGTATCATCTACATATCTGAATTGGTAATATTTCTCTCAACAATCTTGATTCCAACTTGTGCTTCATGCAGCCCAGCATTTCTGATGATGTACTCTGCATATAAGTTAAATAAGCAGGGTGACAATATACAGCCTTGACATACTCCTTTCACTATTTTGAACCAGTCCATTGTTCCATGTCTGGTTCTAACTGTTGCTTCTTGATCTGCATACAGGTTTTTAGGAGACAGGTAAGGTGGTCTAGTACTCCCATTTCTTTAAGAATTTTCCATTTTGTTGTGATCCACACAGTCAAAGGCTTTATTTAGCATAGTCAGTGAAGCAAACGTAGATTTTTTCTGGAATTCCCTTGCTTTTTATATGATCCAGTTGATGCTGAGAATTTGATCTCTGGTTCCTCTGCCTATTCTAAATCCAGCTTGTACGTCTGGAGATTCTCTATTCACTTACTGCTGAAGCCTACCTTGAAGGATTTTGAGCATTACCTTGCTAGCAAGTGGAATGAATGCAATTGTACAGTAGTTTGAGCATTTTTTGGCAATGTCTATTAAATAAAGAATTGATAATACTTGTAAATACTCAAAAAGAAGTATGCATGAAAGTATAGTTAGGGAATTGACATGATTTACACTGAAATCAAGAAAATCAAGTAAAGCAATAAGAAAATGTGAGCAAGGATAAATACTAGTTAATATTAGAAAATAACCTGCAGTAGTAAAGGGCAATGGATATTATTTGTGCCTATGTTCTCAATGAATAGAAAAGAATTAGCAATTCAATTACAGTGCTTATTTTGTAATATGTCTGAATTGTGTGGTAAATAATATAAATAATAAAGTAAATATATTTTAAAAATTCTATAATACATCTGGCATGCACTTTTAGTTAACTTCCTTTGACAAAGGTAACATAAAGCAGCAATAGAATTTATCAATATAAGACCATTTATAACTTGATCCTCTTTGTTAAGTAATTCTAATTGGGCACAATGAATCTGTCTTCTGTAAGTGTTTAGGTAGTAACTGCTAGAATGAAAATAATTGCATTTTCAGGGCTTGAAGAACTAATATACTAACAGCTTCTGCATAAAATATTTTTATTGAGGTATAAAGTAGTTTAAAGAGCATTTTTAATAAATGTGACTTTACAACAAAAGGCAATATAAATTCAAGTCATTTTTTAACATTTCTCATCAACTTTATAAAAGAGTTTTAACTATTAGCAAGCATTTGAAGCTAATATAGATTTTAATAATTAATTTTATTATAACTGAAGCTCTCAGTCTTTTCCTCTGTTCTTGCTATTAGCTCTCTCTGCACACTGGCATTTATCCATTTAAGTACTATTATGCATGTGTGTTGGGGGGCACTGTGCATGTTTAACAATAATCTAATATGGTGGTTTTCTGGCTAAAAAGCTTTCTTGATCTAGCCATCAATTTAGTTTTATTTTACATCTTTGAGTAAGTGGCCTCTCCATTTCCTGAAATATAATAGTGCCCAAATGCTTTGGAGAGTTTTTCTCTGCAGTGTGTACTTCCAAAATTGCAAAATGCTACTGTATACATTTGTTGAAAGCTATGTATATTACTAATTGGGCAAAATCAAAGGAGTACGTCAAGGCTGTATATTGTCACCCTGCTTAATAAACTTATATGCAGAGTACATCATGAGAAACGCTGGACTGGAAGAAGCACAAGCTGGAATCAAGATTGCCAGAAGAAATATCAATAACCTCAGATGTGCAGATGACACCACCCTTATGGTAGAAAGTGAAGAGGAGCTAAAAAGCCTCTTGATGAAAGTAAAAGCAGAGACTGAAAAAGTTGGCTTAAAGCTCAACATTCAGAAAACGAAGATCATGGCATCTGGTCCCATCACTTCATGGGAAATAGATGGGGAAACAGTGGGAACAGTGTCAGACTTTATTTTGGGGGGCTCCAAAATCAGTGCAGATGGTGATTGCAGCCATGAAATTAAAAGACACTTACTCCTTGGAAGGAAAGTTATGACCAACCTAGATAGCATATTGAAAAGCAGAGACATTACTTTGCCAACAAAGATCCATCTAGTTAAGGCTATGGTTTTTCCTGTGGTCATGTATGGATATGAGAGTTGGACTGTGAAGAAAGCTGAGAGACGAATAATTGTTGCTTTTGAACTGTGGTGCTGGAGAAGACTCTTGAAAGTCTCTTGGACTGCAAGGAGATCCAACCAGTCCATCCTAAAGGAGACCAGTCCTTGGTGTTCTTTGGAAGGAATGATGCTAAAGCTGAAACTTCAGTACTTTGGCCACCTCATGCAAAGAGTTGACTCATTGGAAAAGACTCTGATGCTGGGAGGGATTGGGGGCAGGAGGAGAAGGGGACGACAGAGGATGAGATGGCCGGATGGCATCACTGACTGGATGGGTATGAGTTTGGGTGAACTCCGGGAATTGGTGATGGACAGAGAGGCCTGGCATGCTGCGATTCATGGGGTCGCAAAGAGTCGGACATGACTGAGCAACTGAACTGAATGAACTGACTGAACATTACTATTTCATTTCTCTTTCATTGTTTCAGGAATAACTAATGTATACCAATTTAGCTTTATTTTTTATATTATTGTGTGTTGAATTGCCCTGCCTTTTATTGGTACTATTTTATATCCAATATTTACAGAATATAACTCAATTGTTAAAAATTTTAAAGTAGCAGTCTAGTCTTTTTTTTTTAGTGTAAATTAGCATTCTAGTCTGTTTTTCCACATTGTTCATTCTAAATATCTGATAGTTTCTAAACATCTAATATATATCTAATATCTACGTATCTAATATGCAATAGTTTACATTGCCCCACCTTGTCACCATTGTGTTACTACCTACAGTGTCTATTTACAAAATAAGTGAAAGTGAAAAGTGAAAGTGTTTTTTAGTTACTCAGTTGTGTCCAACTCTTTTTGACCCCATGGGCTGTAGCCCACCATGTCTTCTGTCCATGGAATTCTCCAGGCAAGAATACTGGAGTGGGTTGCCATTCCCTTCTCCAAGGGACTTTCCCCACCCTGGGATCAAACCTGTGTCTCTTGAGTTGCAGGGAGATTCCTTACTGTCTGGGTCACTAGGGAAGTCCCATTTATAGAATGCTGTGCTTAATTCAGGTGAGAACTTTTTTTTTTTTTTCCTAACTTGGCCAAGTAGAAATCAATCCAGTGATCTTTACTAAATCATAATGGTGATTGGAAATGTAACAGCACAAAGTAGACTTTGTATTAGGTTGGTGAAAAAGTACTTGCAGTTTCAAACTATGAATTTTAAATCTTTATAACTAGGATCAGACATATCTTTATTAATCAAAATAGGAACCATTAAAATCAACACATTTTTGCCAATGAGAATTAAGTTTGTTTATTCCTGTAGTGTGAAAATCTGTGCTTCAGGATTCAACAAACTCTTCAAAAGCATTTTCTGCATCCTGCTGATTGTGGAAGTGTTTTCCCTACAAAAAAAGTTGTTCAGATGCTTGAATAAGTGATAGTTGGTTGGCAACAGGTCAGCTGAATCTGATGAATGAGGCAAAACTTTGTAGCCTAATTTGTCAAACTTTTGGAGTGTTGGATGTGCAATGTTCAGTGTTGGGTGTTGTCACGGAGAAGAATTGGGCCCTTTCTGTTGACCAATGCCAGCTGCAGGCATTTCAGTTCTCAGTGCATCTCATCAATTTTTGAGCATACTTTTCAGGTCTAATGGTTTCACTGAGATTCAGAAAGCTGTAGTGGATCATTCCAACAGCAAACCACCAAGCAGTGACCTGTGACCTTTTTTTGGGTACAAGTTTGGCTTTGACAAGTGCTTTGGAGTTTCTTGGTCCAAACACTGAGCTGGTCATTACTGATTGTCATATAAAATCCACGTTTTATTGCACATCACAATTTGATCAAGAACTGGTTCATTGTTGCATAGAATAAGAGAAGATGACACTTCAAAACAAAACATTTTTTTTTTTCTAAATTCATGAGGCATCCGCTTACCGAGCTTTTTTGCCTTTTCAGTTTGCTTCAAATGCTGAACAACCATAGACTGGTCAACATTGAGTTCTTCAGCAACTTCTCATGTAGTTGTTGGAGGATCAGCTTCAATGATCCTCTCAATTGGAGGTTGTCAGCTTCCAATAGCTGACTGCTGTGCTCCTCATCTTCAAGGCTCTAATCTCCTTTGCAAAACTTGTCGAAACACTACTGCACTGTACATTGATTAGCAGTTCCTGAGCCAAATCCATAGTTGATGTTGCGAGGTGTCTCTGCTGCTTTATAACCCCATTTTGGACTCGAGTAAGAAAAACACTGGAATTTGCTCTTTGTCTAACATTATTTCCCTAGTCTAAAATAAATAGAAATAACAAGTCATTAGCAAAAAAAAGTGAGAAATGTGCATTAAAATGTTATATAACAGAATCATATTTAAGAATGTATTCCAGTTGTTCAGTCGCTAAGTCGTTTCCTAATCTTTGCAACTCCATTGCTTGCAACACAGCACGTTTCCCTCTCCTACACTGTATCCCATAGTTTGCTCAATCTCATGTCCATTAACCAATATAAGAATATATTCCATTATCAAACAACAAATTTCAATGATGTAGAACCACAATTACTTTTACACTAATCTGATATTAACAGTATTATTCTTTGAACAGCTATGTAAAAAGATTAGTGTGGGATCTATGGATCTAAGCTCAAGCTATGGATAAATATATGGTAGTTTTCTTAGGTATTATCTGAGAAAGTTGTGAGCTTATGTGAACCTTGAAAATAAAGATACCTTGATGGGAATGAAAGGAAGAAGACGATTGCCATACCAACAAATACATGGCCAACGTATTTTACCATTTCCTTTAATATGTGAAAAATTGGTATTTAGGAAAAAAAAAAAAAACAGAAACCATTGTCTCTGATAGACATTTTTGTTTAATGAAGATAACATATTCAGAGTTACAAAAATAAAAATAAGATTACTTCATGTAAAAATAGAACATTAGTAGAAGATACATTCAGTGGTTTGTGATAACTAAGTTGCTAAGGTCAATAAATAATGTTCCATGGTAAATTAGGCTTTGGTAGGTATATCAATTCTTTGTTTATAGGAAACTAGAGAGAAAATACTGAATGATTCATGTTAAAACTGTTCTGTTTTAGAATCAGATAATCCACTAGGAAGATGACATATTACCATGTTCCACTATGTCATTGTTTAAGTGATAAAACTGAGGCCCAGAGATAATATCAGAATACATAGAATAGCATGTTTTATAACTCCTAGATCAGGGAAGGTTTTAGTATGCTGTGTGATTGCTTATCTGCTTTTCTGAGGCCCTGAGCCTATATAATACAACAAATATGTTTTTAAAACAGTTTAAAGAGTAGATTCCACTGGATTGGGGAATTTGTCATTCTGCTAAAGATGACAGAAAAGAAAGATTTTCCTTTCTTTAACATGTTGGGGAAGGGTTGGGGGTAGCAGGAAAAGGAGGGGCTGCCTTAGTAGTAAACTGGATTCAGTCTCCACTGAAGACTTAATACACACAGGACATTTGCTGCAGTGGATTCAGCAAAAATTTGACCAGAGAAGAAACCTGTTGGGCCCCAACTTTTTGAAACTTTCAGAAATCAGCATGACTTCTGCTTCATAGTATCTGTAGATATTGAGCGGCTTTCTGCAAGGTTGAAAAAAAAAAGATCACAATGTTGAAGCCTGTGCAGGAGGATATTTCACAAAAGGCGGGTCTCTTACTGTGTAAGGAAAGGCATCTTGCTGTGTGAGGCTCCTTATAGCAACATTTCAATTTTTTAAAGCAATCTGTGCACTCTGTTATTGTAAGATTTCCTTATTTCTCACAAATTACATAATTTAAAACATTCACAAATACAAAATGATTTGCTTGGTATATAGAAATAAAATACAAACATAAATATATATTTTTATGCATGGTAGAAAATAGTCATGTTTATTTTCAATGATATTACAGATAATATCTTGTATGAAGGACTGCTAAAGTCTGGGAAAACTACAGTGACAGACCTTTATTTTTGGAATAAAGCTTGTCAAGCTTAACAGTCTTCTATGAACTGAATTAATTTTTTATTCTGTAGTACCATTTTTTGCCAAAACAATTGCTTGATACTACAAAAGACTTATTTATTTACAGAAATGTTTCCTGTATTAGAAAAAAATGAGATAATCCTATCTTTCCTGAGAATATGTAAGTTTTTTTGCATTTGTGACTGTGTGGGAATTTAATGTGATTATATCTCAACAACTCTTTCATAATCTACAAATGCTTTTTAGCAATAGAAATAGCTATTAATTTTATTTCAAAAGTATGGATTAGAGACATAATCTGCACTTTGGAATTTGAAGATAAAAGTTATAGTAATGATGTTTGGCTGAAATCAAACCAATATTATAAAGCAATTATCCCTCAATTAATAATAGATAATTTTTTAAAAAATTAATAGTACTTGTTTTAGACAAGTACTATTGAATACTTAGGGAAATTATGGCCAAATTACCATAAAGGGATGAAATTACGTGTACATAATGAATAATATTATTAGAAATTCCTATGATTTTTAATAACCAATTAGACAAGCTAAAACAAATGGACCTTGCAACTCATTTTCTTTTTATAAATTTGTGACTATTATCAACTATAATTAACCACCATTTTGTGATAATAGCTAAAACAAATGTTCAGTAAACGCTAGTAAATGTCAAAATTAAGATCTTTGCATAGAAGAAAATGTTCAATAAATTGAAAACTACTTTAAAAATAGCATTCAATGTATATTTTTTACCTTAAAGGACAAATGCACATCAAAATATAAATATAGGAGCTAGATTGTTAGCTCCTCTTTGCATCTTTTCTGCTATGCACGCCAGTTCTTTATAAGGCAAGCAACTTTCCTTAAAAAGAGCATTCTATTTTTATGAAAATTCTCCATACTTCCTACATGCTCCACTTTTGTACTTATGAATAAAGGAAAGAATAGTATAATTGAGAGAGAGAGTAGTATATAATCACAGATAAAATGATATTGAATGAAATAGATTAATTAATGCTAATTCAAAGAATCTCATAAACATCTTAAAAGTACTCTTTAAAAGAGTCTTAGCTTTTCATGTGCTGTGCTAAGTCCCTTCAGTTGTGTCAGACTCTTTGCGACAGTATAAACTGTAGCCTGCCACGCTCCTTTGTACATGGGATTCTACAGGCAAGAATATTCGAGTGGGTTGCCATGTCCTCTTCCAGAGAATCTTCCCAGCCCAGTGATCAAACCCATCTGTCTCTTGCATTGGCAGCCAGGTTCTTTACCACTAGCGCCACCTGGGAAGCCCTTAGTTTTTTATAATTTGTAACTGAAATCTTGGTATCACTTAAAAAACTGCAATTATGTCATGAAAATTTGGGGGAGGGGTTTCATCATTGACATTCAAGTAAGTTATTCATTTTATTGACTTCATGAACATTTATTTATGTTCCCTGAATGGCTGCAAAGATGATCAAATTATGCAATACCTGAGTACTATGTTAGATTTTGCTTGTGAAATATACATTTTCAGTCATCAAAATAGCTATCCCTCTATATTATCTGGTACAAATGCTCTATTATAATCATTTAGGTCTGTTTCTGTATCTCAAAAAGTGACATCTATTGCATCATGTGTTGTTTGGAAAATTCAAAGGTCACTCTAGTTCTATGGGAAAAGAAAAAATGCCACTGGTAATTTGATAGGGATTACCTTGAGTCTGTAAATTGTCTTGAGTACTATAGTAATTTTAACAATATTTATTCTTCTAAGAACACGATCCATCTTTCCATCTGTTTGCCTTGTCTTTAGTTTCTTTCATCAGCATCCTATAGCTGTTGGAGTGTATGTTGTTGCTTCCATAGGTAGTTTAATCCTAGATTAAAAAAAAATTATGCAGTGGTAAATGGGATTATTTCCTTAATTTCTCTTTCTGATCTTTCATTGTTAGTGTATAGAAATGCAGCTGGAGAAGGAAATGGCAACCCACTGCAGTGTTTTTGCCTGGAGAATCCCAGGGACGGGGGAGCCTGGTGGGCTGCCATCTATGGGGTCGCACAGAGTCGGACACTACTGAAGCGACTTAGCAGAAATGCAGCAGATTTAAATGCAAATAAAAACTACAATAAGGTATCACCTGGTTCTGGTCAGAATGATCTTCATCAGAAAGGCTACAAATGATAAATGCTAGAGAGGGTGTGGGGGGAAAGGAATCCTCCCACAGTGTTGGTGAGAATATAAATTGATACAGCCACCAAAGAGAAGAGTATGGGGATTACTTAAAAAAAAAAAAAAACTCAAAGTAGAATTACCATATGAACTTACAGGCCCACTGCTGAGCATATATCTGGATAAAATTATAATTAACAAAGATGCATGCACCCCAGTGGTCATATGAGCACTGTTTGTAATTTAATATAAAACTTGGAAACATTCTAAATGTTTATTGACAGATTAATGGTTAAAGAACAGGTGGTGTATGCATATATGTGAATGCATGTATGCACGTATACACACGATAGAATATTATTTAACCAGAAAAAGAATGAGACAATGCCATTTATTTTCATACTAAGTGAAATAAGCCAAAGATAAATATATGATATTGTATAAATGTGGAATCTAAAACAAACAAACAAAAAAGACATACAGATGAATTCATTTACAAAACAAAAAGATTCACAGACATAGAAAACAAACTTATGATTACCAAAGGTGAAAGAGCTGGGGGTAAATTAGGAGGTTGGAATTAAAATATATTTGCTACTACGTAACCAGTAGGTACCTGTTGTATAGTACAGAGAATTCTACTCAGTATTTTGTACTAATCTATAAGGGGAAAGTACAGGTTTTAAAACTGAGTGAAGTGAACGTCCTTCTTTAGTGAGTTCTTGCATCACGCACATACATGGCAGTGGGATCGCTTCCTCCTGCTTCTCTACAATGTTGTAACTGCACTTCTTCACGTGGTGAGCCATGCTCAGGATGTCAGCAAACTTCCATTCATAGACAGAACAAAATGCAGTACTGAATCGCCATACCTTTTCTTTTATCTGCCATGACGAATTTCCTTCTGGGTACTCATGGCAATATGTAACATGACAGGTTAAAGCAAAAAAAAAAAAAAAAAAAAGCCTGTGAATTTAATTTGAAATTGTATATATTTGCTAGGAATTTTATATTTGGAGAGAAGAAAATACAACTGACCCTTCATATTGGCATATCCGTAGATTCAATCGAAGGATGGAAAATATTTGGAAAAGAAAAAATTTCATGAAATTCCAAAAAACACAACTTAAATTTGCCACTCGTCTTCAACTATTCACATAGCACTTACATTATAATTGGGCTTTCCTGGTGGCTCAGACAGTAAAGAATCTGCCTGCAATGCAGGAGACATGGTTTAATCCATGGATCGGGAAGATCTCCTGGAGAAGGAAATGGCCACCCACTCCAGTATTCTTGCCTGGAGAATTCCATGGACAGAGGAGCCTGGCAGGCTACAGTCCGTGGGGTCACAGAGAGTCAGACATGACTGAGCGAGTGACATTACTTTATAAGGGGAAAGAATCTGAAGTGGTGTGTATATATGATGCTGAAGCTGAAATTCCAATGCTTTGCCCATGTGATGTGAAGAGCTGACTCACTGGAAAAGACCCTGATGCTGGGAAAGATTGAAGGCAGGATAAGAAGGGGAAGAGAGAGAATGAGATGGTTGGGTGGCATTACTGACTCAAGGACACGAGTTTGAGTAAATTCCAGGATATGGTGAAGGACAGATAAGCTTGGTGTGCTGCAGTCTATGGGGTCACAACATGTTAGACGTGACTTAGCAACTGAATAAAAAGATATCACTGTCCTGTATATAAGAAATTAACACAATATTGTAAATCAACTCTGCTTTAGCAAAAAAATGGAAACAACAAAGACCAGTTCCAGTCAGTTTCTTTGTCAAGAGCATGTTTATTCCCAGGTTTTCTCTCAAGATTCTAAGTACCTGAACTCTTGGGAAACCTATATGCAGGTCAGGAAGCACCAGTTAGAACTGGACATGGAACAACAGACTGGTTCCAAATAGGAAAAGGAGTACGTCAAGGCTGTATATTGTCACCCTGCTTAATAAACTTATATGCAGAGTACATCATGGGAAACACTGGGCTGGAAGAAGCACAAGCTGGAATCAAGATTACTGGGAGAAATATCAATAACCTCAGATATGCAGATGACACCACCCTTATGGCAGAAAGTGAAGAGAAACTAAAAAGCCTCTTGATGAAAGTGAAAGAGGAGAGTAAAAAAGTTGGCTTAAAGCTCAACATTCAGAAAACTAAGATGGCAAATGGTCCCATCACTTCATGGGAAATAGATGGGGAAACAGTGGAAACAGTATCAGACTTTATTTTGGGGGGCTCCAAAATCACTGCAGATGGTGACTGCAGCCATGAAATTAAAAGACACTTACTCCTTGGAAGGAAAGTTATGACCAACCTAGACAGCATATTGAAAAGCAGAGACATTACTTTGCCAACTAAGGCCCCTCTAGTCAAGGCTATGGTTTTTCCTGTGGTCATGTATTGATGTGAGAGTTGGACTGTGAAGAAAGCTGAGCACCAAAGAATTGATGCTTTTGAACTGTGGTGTTGGAGAAGACTCTTGAAATTCCCTTGGACTGCAAGGAGATCCAACCAGTCCATCCTAAAGGAGACCAGTCCTAAGTGTTCATTGGAAGGACTGATGCTGAAGCTGAAACTCCAGTACTTTGGCCACCTCATGCGAAGAGTTGACTGATTGGAAAAGACCCTGATGCTGGGAGGGATTGGGGGCAGGAGGAGAAGCGGACGACAGAGGATGAGATGGCTGGATGACATCACTGACTCGATGGGTATGAGTCTGAGTGAACTCCGGGAATTGGTGATGGACAGGGAAGTCTGGCATGCTGTGATTCATGGGATTGCAAAGAGTCGGACATGACTAAGTGACAGAACTGAACTGAACTGAAGTCTTAATGGGGAGATGAATAAGAAACGTATACCACATACTCCAGAAGATTTTTCACTGAATAATTATCAATGACTATAATTAAGCCTATTTAGGAAAGAGGATTCCAGATGATAGACAGAGCTCTAAAAACATTGAAATTTGAATTCAGAAGCTTAACATGATACGGTTTTCCTGATATGAATATGACCCACTTAGTGAGTTTTCACTCATGAGTCCATATAATGAGAGTTGTACACAGAATAGTGCTACTCTTCTGGGCCTGGCACAGTGACAGTTTAGTTTAACTGTGGGAAATAGAGGAAAGCACATGCCTTGAAGAATGCCAAGTATTAAGTTGGCATTGGTTCTACATGCATGGCATGCTGATACCTGAGCCTATTTATTTAAAGAAATTGTAAACTTAAACATCATACAGAAATGTGATACAAAAGGTGAAAAAGGTATTCCCCATCACAGAAACAGTTCTAGTATGACAGCTATTTAAGAACGCAGAGGCCGTTTTAGAGCAAAGACCATTAATATTTGTGGAGAGAAATTTAAGCAAGTTAACTGCTCCGTCTTTACTAGCTTGTAACAAAATATTTTGTTCTACTTGAATAGGTTCTAATTTTATACAAACTTTATTTGCTTAGTTAATTACTTTTGCTTCTAAAGTTATTTCTCTAAAGAAATTACTAGCAGTTTGTAAAGCACGCTGTTCAGAATTGTTTTGACATATGTGGGTAGAAAAAAGATGTTGCTGAAAATATAAAACAAATGTCTTTGGTTAGTAATATCCATCCTTAAACATCTGTTAATACATTGGTATTACAATAGAATGCAAACAAATTCCTCAATTTGGACCCTGCTAGGTTTGATACATATAAAATTTATAACAACTCATATAAGCCTTAGTTTCAATTCCTAAGACTGTTTTGCCTAGGCTCACTAATAGCCCACTAGAAATGGAGTAGAAGGACATGCACTCATCTTCTCCTGCAAGAACTCCAAAATTACCACTCGCTACTGAACAACCATCAACAGGAGCATGTTGGATCCCACCAAAAAAAGATACCCCACGTCCAAGGGCAAAGGTGAACCTCCAACAAGATGGTAGGAGGGGCAAAATTGCATTTAGAATCAAACCCTGTACCAGCAGAGGTGCTTGAAGGGCTCAAACAAAACCTTGTGCACACCAGGAAACACCACAGAGATTGAGCCAGACCTGCCTTTGAATGTCTCCTGAGGAGGTGTGAGTCAGCAGTGGCCTGCTGCAGGGGCAGGGGCTCTTGGTGCACCTGACCTGGGTGTGGCATAAGCCCTCTTGGAGAAGGTCACCATTAACTCCACCATAGAGCTCTACACCACAGAACTTACACAGGACTGGGGAAACAGACTCTTGGAGGGCACAAACAAAACCTCTGTGCACCAAGACCCAGGAGAAAGGAGCAGTGACTCCACAAGAGACTGACCCAGACTTGCCTGAGTTTCCAGGAGTCTCTGGTGGTGGCCTGCTGCAGGGTCGGGGGCACTGAGTGGGGCAGTGCAAGCATGGGACCTTTTGGAGGATGTCACCATTATCTTCATTACCTCCGCCATAGGAATAATGCAAAAAAAAAAAAAAAAGACACCTTGATGATACTAATGACAAGTACATAAAAGTGGCTCTATTAATATCAAGAAGAATAATTTGCAAACAAAGAAAAATGTCACAGACAAAGAGAATGATTATTTAATGCTAAACCTTTTTTGCATATCATATTACATTTCATAATATATTAATATGCATATAGAAAGATCTGATGGATCCATAAAGAGAAATAGAGAGTTCCACTTTAGAGCCAAGGATTTCAAAACCTGTCTCTAAATAACTGATACGAAGAGTTGATAGTAAATCAGTGAGGTTAGAGAGAAATTGAATAAAACCAAAATACTTTGATCTAATTGAGATTTATTTTTAGAACACCATACTCAACAATGTCTTTGTTGTTCAGTCACTAAGTCGTGTCTGACTCTTTGTGACCCCATGGGCTGCAGCATGCCAGGCCTCCCTGTCCCTCACCACCTCCTGGAGTTCCCTCAAGGTCATGTCCATTGAATCGGTGATTATATTCAACCATCTCATCCTCTGCTTCCCTGTTCTCCTTTTGCCTTCAATCTTTCCCAGCATCAGGGTTTCTCCAATGAGTCAGCTGTTCATATCAGGTAGCCAAAGTATTGGAGCTTCAGCTTCAAAATCAGTCCTTCCAGTGAGTATTCAGGTTTACATTTCAGAAGCATAGACTGACTAAAAGATTGAAACCTAATTATAGAACCAGAAAATGTTTCCCTTCATGTGTCACACTACATTAATAAAGACCTATTTATAGTAGTTCAGTGTCTCAGTACATCACGTCTGGCTGTTAAGAAAAAAATCACATAGAATACTAAAAGGCAAAGAACAGTTTAGAAAGATAGAGGAAGAATCATAACTAGAAATGGCAGGAATGTTGAAATTATCAAAGAGTGAGTTTAACAACTATGATTAATATACTAAGGGTGCTAGTGGATAAAATAGATGATAGAAAATCACCAAACCTCAAATTGTGTACCTTGTGAAATTGTTCTTCAAAAGTGAAGGAGATATAGACTTTCTCATATTAAAACTATTGAAGGAATTCTTTTTTCTAGTAGAATAGCTTTCCAAGAAATATTAAAATAATTTTTTTAGAGAAGAGGAAATCAATACAGATAAGATTTGGATCAGCACAAAGAAAGGAAGCACAATAAAGATAAAGTTAAAGTGAAATAAAAACATATTTTTCTTGTTCTTAATTGACGTGACAGATAACAGTTTTTCCAAGATAGTAATAGCAACCATGTAGCTGATTGTGTATTCTAATGAATGATTATATGTAAGTGAAATAAATAACAATAAATAGCGATGACACGAGGGGTGGGAGAGAACCATTAGAATTATTCAGTTGGTTTAGTGGTATATGAAAGATGGCTTGTATAAATTGTAACATAAATGTGTATAGCAAACTCTAGGACAACAACTAAAAAAAAGTAAAATTTAAAATAGAAGTCTGATATGGTAAGATTAAGGAAAAATGTCAATAGAATCACATAAAACATTCAGTTAAAACCAGGAAGGCAGAAAAAGAGTAGAAGACAAAAGTAGGAGCAAAGAACAAGAGCACCAAGTAGAAAACAGTAAGCAATATGGCAGATATTAATCCAGATACATAATCACTTGACCTTCATTGGTCTAAATACAACTGTTAAAATACAAAGATTATCAAAGTGTTTCAGAACACAAGACCTTGATGTATGTTTCCTTAAAACCTATTTTAAACATAAGGGCATGTATAGATTAAAAGGCAATGAATAGAGAAAGATATACCATGCAAACACTAATCAAAGTAATGGCTATATGAATGTTAGACTGGAGAAAATTCAAAACAAACAAAGTTATCAAGAGGTAAAGAAGGGTATATGCACCAAGGAGACAGACCATATTCTGTTCCATAAAAGAATAAATCATACAATATCTGCTTTCAGATCACAATGAAATTAAGCTATCAGTAGATAACAGAAAGTTAGCTAAAAACATCCCCAAATGTGTGGGAATTAGATGATGAACCTCTAAATAACACAAAGTCAAAGAAAAAAATGTCAAGAGACATTACAAGATATTTTAGCTAAGTGAAGAGAATGGTACAACTTGGCAAAATTTGGGGGTACAGTCAACACAACCCTTAAAAATTTATAGTGTTAGATGTATGTATTAGAGAAGAAAGATCTAAAATTAAGCATGCAAGCTTCCACCTTAGAGTACTAGAAAAAGAACAGATTAAATCCAAAGTAAAAGAAGAAAATAACAAAGCAAAAGTCAGTAAAATTAAAAATAATAAACAAAAAACACAAATTGCTAATAGGAGAAATAAAAGAGAGGGCATCACTACAGATCCCATAGATGTTAAAAGTATAATAAAGAAATACTTTGAACAATTCTGTCCTTATAATTTGATAGGTTAGATGAAATGATTCAGTTCCTCAAAAGAAACAATCAACCAAATTCACATAGGAAGAAATAGAAAATTTAAATACTGAATCTATTGAATTAATTGAATTAATACTTTTTCAAATCAGAAAGCACCAGGCCCAGATCAATTCACTGATGAATTCTACCAAACTTTTAAGAAAGAAATTATACCAATCATTCTCTTTATCTGTGATATTATTCTCTACATTCCCTTTCAGAGAGTAAAAGCAGAAGGTATATTTCTTAACTCATTATATGATACCTAGTACAGAAAAACAGACAAAATACTATAAGGAAAGCAAGCTACAGAGTATACCTCTCATGAGCATAGGTGGAAAAATCCTGAAACCTTATAAAATCAATTTTAAAATTTTTATGAAAAAAGTATACATTTATTTCTATGTATAAATCATACATAAATTTATTCTAGGTATTCATGACTGGTTCAACATTTTAAAATACATTAACATATTTCATCAAATTAAATAGCTAAAAGAATTCAATTGCATTTCATATCAATAGGGCTTCCCTGGTGGTTCAGTGGGAAGATCCTCTGGAAAAGGGAATGGCAAACCACTTCGGTATTCTTGCCTGGAGAATTTCATGGACAGGGGAGCCTGGTGGGCTCCAATCCAAGGGTAACAAAAAGTCATGCATAACTGAAGAGACTTAGCATAGCATAGCATTGGGGAAGGCAATGGCAACCCACTCCCGTACTCAGGCCTGGAAAATTCCATGGACGGAGAAACCTGGTAGGCGGCCATCCATGGGGTCGTTAAGAGTTGGGCTCGACTGAGCAACTTCACTTTCACTTTTCACTTTCGTGCATTGGGGAAGGAAATGGCAACCCATTCCAGTATTCTTGCCTGGAGAATCCCAGGGACAGAGGAGCCTAGTGGGCTGCCATCTATGGGGTTACACAGAGTTGGACACAACTAAAGCCACTTAGCAGCAACAGCAGCAGTAGCAGCAGTGGCAGAATAGTATATATGCAATTTGACGAGTGGAATTTGAAATAAAAACACAATATTGTTTACATCATTGTGAAGTGAAATTGTCCTTAGTTAGCTACTATGAACATAGCTAGTGGAGGTCATTAAATTCCAGTTGAGCCATTTAAAATCCTAAAAGATGGTGTTGTTAAAGTGCTGTACTCAATATATCAGCAAATTTGGAAAACTCCGCAGCAGCCACAGGACTATAAAAGGTCAGTTTTTATTTCAATCTCAAAGAAAAGCAACACCAAGTAATGTTCAAACTACTCTGCATGTGTGCTCATTTCGCTTGCTAGCAAGATAATTCTCAAAATTCTTCAAGCTAGACTTCAACAGTATATGAAGCAAGAACTTCCAGATAAACAGGTTAGACTTAGAAAAGGCAGAGGAACCAAAGATCAAATTACCAACGTCCACTGGATCATAGAAAAAGCAAGGGAATTAAAGAAAGAAAAAAAAAAAAAACTACTTCTGCTTCACTGACTACTCTAAAGTCTTTGTGTGAATCACAAAACTGTGGAAAATTCTTAAAGACATGGGAATACCAGAACACCTTACCTGAATCCTGAGAAATATGTATGCAGGACAAGAAGCAACAGTTAGAAACTGACATGGAACAACTGACAGGTTCCAAATTGGGAAAAGAGTATGACAAGGCTGTGTATTGTTACCCTGCTTATTTAACTTATATGCAGTTCAGTTCAGTTGCTCAGTTGAGTCCGACTCTTTGCGACCCCATGGATGCAGCATGCCAGGCCTCCTTGTGCATAATCAACTCCCGGAGTTTCTTCAAGCTTAAGTCCACTGAGTTGGTGATGCCATCCAACTGTCTCATCCTCTGTTGTCCCTTTCTCCTCCTACCTTCAAACTTTCCAAGCATCAGGATCTTTTCAAATGAGTCAGTTCTTCGCGTCAGGTGACCATATGCAGAGTACATCATGCAAAGTGCCATGTTGGATGAATCACAAGTTGTAATCAATATTGCTGGGAGATATAATAACCTCAGATATTCAGATGATATGACTCTAATGGCAGAAAGCAAAGAGGAACTAAAGAGCCTCTTCATGAGGGTGAAAGAGGACAGTGAAAAACCTGGCTTAAAACTCAGTGTTCAAGAGTAAGTAAAACTCTCACTGTTTGCAGATGGCATGATCCTCTACACAGAAAACCCTAAAGACTCCACCAGAAAATTACTAGAGCTAATCAATGAATATAATAAAGTTGCAGGATATAAAACCAACACACAGAAATCCCTTGCATTCCTATACACTAATAATGAGAAAGCAGAAAAAGAAATTAAGGAAACAATTCCATTCATCATTGCAAGGAAAAGAATAAAATACTTAGGAATATATCTACCTAAAGAAAATAAAGACCTATATATAGAAAACTATAAAACACTGGTGAAAGAAATCAAAGAGGACACTAATAGATGGAGAAATATACCATGTTCATGGATCGGAAGAATCAATATAGTGAAAATGAGTATGCTGCTCAAAGCAATCTACAGATTCAATGCAATCCCTATCAAGCTACCAGTGGCACTTTTCACAGAGTTAGGACAAATAATTTCAAAGTTAGTATGGAAATACAAAAAACCTCGAATAGCCAAAGCAATCTTGAGAAAGAAGAATGGAACTGGAAGAATCAACCTGCCTGACTTCAGGCTCTACTACAAAGCCACAGTCATCAAGACAGTATGGTACTGGCACAAAGACAGACATATAGATCAATGGAACAAAATAGAAAGCCCAGAGATAAATCCACACACCTATGGACACCTTATCTTTGACAAAGGAGACAAGAATATACAGTGGACTAAAGACAATCTCTTTAACGAGTGGTGCTGGGAAAACTGGTCAACCACTTGTAAAAGAATGAAACTAGATCACTTTCTAACACCATACACAGAAATAAACTCAAAATGGATTAAAGATCTAAGCATAAGACCAGAAACTATAAAACTCCTAAAGGAGGACATAGGCAAAACACTCTCAGACATAAATCACAGCAGGATCCTCTATGATCCACCTCCCAGAATACTGGAAATAAAAGCAAAAATAAACAAATGGGACCTAATTAAAATTAAAAGCTTCTGCACAACAAAGGAAACTATAAGCAAAGTGAAAAGACAGTCTTTGGAATGGGAAAAAAAATAACAGCAAATGAAGCAACTGACAAACAACTAATCTCAAAAATATACAAGCAACTTATGCAGCTCAATTCCAGAAAAATTAACGACCCAATCAAAAAAATGGACCAAAGAACTAAATAGACATTTCTCCAAAGAAGACACACAGATAGCTAACAAACACATGAAAAGATGCTCAATATCACTCATTATCAGAGAAATGCAAATCAAAACCACAATGAGGTACCATTTCACACCAGTCAGAATGGCTGCAATCCAAAAGTCTACAAGCAATAAATGCTGGAGAGGATGTGGAGACAAGGGAACCCTCTTACACTGTTGGTGGGAATGCAAACTAGTACAGCCACTATGGAGAACAGTGTGGAGATTCCTTAAAAAACTGGAAATAGAACTACCTTATGACCCAGCAATCCCACTGCTGGGCATACACATTGAGGAAACCAGAACTGAAAGAGACACGTGTACCCCAATGTTCATCGCAGGACTGTTTATAATAGCCAGGACATGGAAGCAACCTAGATGTCCATCAGCAGATGAATGGATAAGAAAACTGTGGTACATATACACAATGGAGTATTACTCAGCTATTTAAAAGAATACATTTGAATCAGTTCTAATCAGGTAGATGAAACTGGAGCCAATTATACAGAGTGAAGTAAGCAAGAAAGAAAAACACCAATACAGTATACTAATGCATATATATGGAATTTAGAAAGATGGTAACGATAACCCTGTATGCAAGACAGCAAAAGATACACAGATGTATAGAACAGTCTTTTGAAGTCTGTGGGAGAGGGCAAGGGTGGGATGATTTGGGAGAATGGCATGGAACCATGTATAATATCATATAAGAAACGAATTGCTAGTCTAGGTTCGATGCAGGATACAGGATGCTCGGGGCTGGTGCACTGGGATGACCCAGAGAGATGGTATGGGGAGGGAGGTGGGAGAGGGGTTCAGGATTGGGAACATGTGTACACCCGGGGTGAATTCATGTTGATGTATGGCAAAACCAATACAGTATTGTAAAGTAAAATAAAGTAATATATATATAAAAAAAAAACCTCAGTGTTCAAAAAACAAAGATCATGGCGTCCA
Organism: Capra hircus; assembly: GCF_001704415.2. Classification (NCBI taxonomy): domain Eukaryota; kingdom Metazoa; phylum Chordata; class Mammalia; order Artiodactyla; family Bovidae; genus Capra; species Capra hircus. Next base: position 25,689,085 of record NC_030814.1, read on the forward strand.
GTCCCATCACTTCATAGCAAATGGAGGAAAAGTAGAAACAGTGACAGCTTTTATTTTCTTGGGCTCCACCCATCACAGAAGTGTCTGACTGCATTCATACAATTCAAAGAAACTTGCTCCTTGAAAGAAAAGCTCTGACAAACCTAGGCAGTGTATTGAAAAGCAGACACATCAGTTTGTGGACAAAGGCCCACACAGTCAAAGCAATGGTTTTTCCAGTAGTCTTGTAAGATTTGAGAGTTGAACCATAAAAATGACTGTGTGCCATCTTTCAAAAGAATTGATGCTTTTGAATTGCAATGCTGGAGAAGAGTCTTGAGGGTCCCTTGGACAGCAAGGAGATCAAACCAATGAGTCCTGAAGGAAATAAACCCTGAATAATTGGAAAGACTGATGTTGAAGCTCCCAAACTTTGGCTACCTGATGTAAAGAGCTGACTCATTGGAAAAGACTCTGATGCTGGGTAAACTGAGGGCTGAAGGAGACAGGGGCAACAGAGAATGAGACGGTTGGATGGTATCACCAACTCGGTGGGTGTGAGTTTGAGCAAATTCAGGAAATGGTGAAAGACAGAGAAGGCTGGCAAGCTGCAGTTCATTGAGTCAAACACGACTTCAAGACTGAAAAAAGAAATTATTTATATCAGCATCAAAAAATGAAATACTAAGATTCAGTTCAGTTCAGTCACTCAGTCATGTCCGACTCTTTGTGACCGCATGAATTGCAGCACGCCAGGCCTCCCTGTTTATCACCAGCTCCCAGAGTTCACTCAAATTCATGTCCATCGAGTTGATGAAGCCATCCAGCCATCTCATCCTCTGTGGTCACCTTCTCCTCCTGCCCCCAATCCCTCCCAGCATCAGGGTCTTTTCCAATGAGTCAACTATTCACATGAGGTGACCAAAGTGTTGGAGTTTCAGCTTCAGCATCAGTCCTTCCAATGAACACCCAGGACTGATCTCCTTAAGAATGGACTGGTTGGATCCCTTTGCAGTCCAAGGGACTCTCAAGACTCTTAGCCAAACACCGCAGTTCAAAAGCATCAATTCTCTGGCGCTCAGCTTTCTTCACAGTCCAACCCTCACATCCATACATGACTATTGGAAAAACCATAACCTTGACTAGATGGACCATTGTTGGCAAAGTAATGTATCTGCTTTTCAGTATGCTGTCTAGGTTGGTCATAAATTTCCTTCCAAGCAGTAAGCGTCTTTTAATTTCATGGCTGCAATCACTATATGCAGTGATTTTGGAGCCTAAAAAAATAAAGGCTGACACTGTTTCCCCATGTATTTGCCATGAAGTGATGGGACCAGATGCCATGATCTTCGTTTTCTGAATGTTGAGTTTTAAGCCAACTTTTTCACTCTCCTCTTTCACTTTAATCAAGAGGCTTTTTAGTTCCTCTTCACTTTCTGCCATAAGGGTGGTGTCATCTGCTTGTCTGAGGTTATTGATATTTCTCCTGGCAATCTTGATTCCAGCTTGTGCTTCTTCCAGCCCAGCATTTCTCATGATGTACTCTGAATATAAGTTAAATAGGCAGGGTGACAATATACAGCCTTGACGTACTCCTTTTCCTATCTGGAACCAGTCTGTTGTTCCATGTCCAGTTCTAACTGGTGCTTCCTGACCTGCATATAGGTTTCTCAAGAGGCAGGTCAGGTGGTCTGGTATTCCCAAACTCTTTCAGAATTTTCCACAGTTTATTGTAATCCACACAGTCAAAGGCTTTGGCATAGTCAATAAAGCAGAAATAGATGTTTTTCTGGAACTCTCTTGCTTTTTTGATGATCTAGCGGATGTTGGCAGTTTGACCTCCGGTTCCTCTGCCTTTTCTAAAACCAGCTTGAACATCTGGAAATTCACAGTTCACGTACTGTTGAAGCCTGGCTTAGAGAATTTTGAGCATTACTTTAATAGAGTGTGAGATGAGTGCAATTGTGTGGTAGTTTGAGCATTCTTTGGCATTGCCTTTCTTCGGGATTGGAATGAAAACTGACCTTTTCCAGTCCTCTGGCCCCTGATGAGTTTTCCAAATTTGCTGACATATTGAGTGCAGCACTTTCACAGCATCATCTTTCAGGATTTGAAATAGCTCAACTGGAATTCCATCACCTCCACTAGCTTTGATCATAGTGATGCTTTCTAATGCCCATATTGACTTCGCATTCTTGAATGTCTGGCTCTAGGTGAGTGATCACACCATCGTGATTATCTTGGTCATGAAGATCTTTTCTGTACAGTTCTTCTGTGTATCCTTGCCAGCTCTTCTTAATATCTTCTGCTTCTATTAGGTCCATACAATTTCTGTCCTTTATCAAGCCCATCTTTGCATGATATGTTCCCTTGGTATCTCTAATTTTCTTGAAGAGATCTCTAGTCTTTCCCATTTAGTACAATTGTACTACAGTACCAGGGCAGTTTCTAATACTGGGGGAGGCTATTCATATGTATATGGGAAATCTCTGTGTCTTCCTCTGAATTACTAGGAACTCAAACCTGCTCTAAAAATAGTTTTTAAAGAAACTAAATAAAAGCAAATGAAACCCAAAGCTGAAAAAAATAGAGAGGAGACTTATGAAATGAAAAAGATAATATAATAAAAAAATTGGTCAACAGAATAGTTATATCTTTGAGAAGACCATGATAAACATTGAAATATGTCAGAAAAAGAGAGAGAACACAACCAGCATGAGAAATAAAGCATGTTATTTTATACCAAAATTAGAAAAATACATTAGCAAAAAATAACATTGAAAAATCCACACTTGTAATTTAAATTATAGAAATTATTTTTAATCAATGTGAATTCAATGGGTAGTCATATAAAACATTCAGAACAATCAGTTAGGATTTCAATAGTACTTAAAACAAATGCCCTAATCAGTAGTTTTAGAACACATCATCCAAGAGCAGCAGTATAACCATTTTTAGAGTTAACATGAAACTTTCAACAAAAGATAGACCATAAGATTAGTATCAATATTTTCAGAAAATGATTGCTATGTTACAGAGTATGTATTTGCTGACCAAGCAGAAGTAAATCTGTAATATTAAATATGAAGTTAGCTGGATGATATACATGTACTTGAAGATTGTGAAAGTTGCTTAGTCATATCTGACTCTTTGTGACCCCATGGACTATAGCTCTTCTGTACCAGGGCTATAGCTAATCCCATGGAGAGAGGACAATGTACCTGGCTCCTCTGTCCATGGGATTCTCCAGCCAAGAGTACTGGAGTGGATTGCCATTTCTTTCTCCAGGGGATCTTCCCAACCCAAGGATCGAACCCAGGTCTGCTGCATTGCAGGCAGATATGTTACCTTCTGAGCCACCAGGGAAGCCCACTTGAAGATTAACACACATCTAATGTAATCTGAAAGAGATGGGAATACCAGACCACCTGACCTGCCTCTTGAGAAATCTGTATGCAGGTCAGGAAGCAACAGTTAGAACTGGATATGGAACAACAGACTGGTTCCAAATAGGAAAAGGAGTATGTCAAGGCTGTATGTTGTCACCCTGCTTATTTAACTACTATGCAGAATACATCATGAGAAACGCTGGGCAGGAAGAAGCACAAGCTGGAATCAAGATTGCCGGGAGAAATATTAATAACCTTAGATATGCATATGACACCACCCTTATGGCAGAAAGTGAAGAGGAACTAAAAAGCCTCTTGATGAAAGGGCAAGTGGAGAGTGAAAAAGTTGACTTAAAGCCCAACATTCAGAAAACGAAGATCATGGCATCTGGTCCCATCACTTCATGGCAAATAGATGGGGAAACAGTGGAAACAGTGTCAGGCTTTATTTTCTTGGGCTCCAAAACCACTGCAGATGGTGATGGCAGCCATGAAATTAAAAGCTGCTTACTCCTTGGAAGAAAAGTTATGACCAACCTAGATAGCATATTCAAAAGCAGAGACATTACTTTGCCGACTAAGGTCCATCTAATCAAGGCTATGGTTTTTCTAGTAGTCATGTATGGATGTGAGAGTTGGACTGTGAAGAAGGCTGAGCACTGAAGAATTAATGCTTTTGAGCTGTGGTATTGGAGAAGACTCTTGAGAGTCCCGTGACTCTTGAGAGTCTCTCAAGGAGATCCAACCAGTCCATTCTGAAGGAGATCAGCCCTGGGATTTCTTTGGAAGGAATGATGCTAAAGCTGAAACCCCAGTACTTTGGCCACCTCATGTGAAGGGTTGACTCATTGGAAAAGACTCTGATGCTCGGAGGGATTGGTGGCAGGAGGAGAAGGGGATGACAGAGGATGAGTTGGCTGGATGGCATCACTGACTCGATGGACGTGAGTTTGAACTCTTGGAGTTGGTGATGGACAGGGAGGCCTGACGTGCTGCGATTCATGGGGTTGCAAAGAGTCAGACATGACTGAGCGACTGAACTGAACTCAACTCAACTGAATGTAATCTAGATTTCTAAATGGGATATTATTTTCAATTGAATGATAAAAAAAATGCAATGTATTACAATTTGTGCAATGTTGTGGAAATAATGTTAGAACTGAATTTTTGGCTTAAATGTTTCTATTAGAAAATGAAAATTTAAATGAATTTTATAAATATCTAACTAAAATTCTACTGTAAAAACTTAAATAAATATGCATTATAAATTTAAAAGCCTTAAGCTGGAAACAACTAAAATGTCTATTAACAAGAGATTAGGGAGATACATTTTTCTAAATTTATATGATGGAATCCTACTCACCAATTTAAAATATACCTGAATTCAGAAAAACTAGGCAGCTCAAAAATCTTATGTTGAATAAGAGAAATCAGTCACATCAAGTATGTAATATATTATTTTATTAACATTAAATTTAAAAACAAAGCTTAAAAACTTTTCCAATGGTAGAAATCATCACATTGATATTCTAGGAAGATGAAGGCTAAATGGAACGAATGAGCATGAGGGAGCTCCCTGGAGTGATGGAGATGCTCTGCCTTCTAATTAGGTCATTGATGGTGTATGATGTATGCAATCATTAAACTTTGTTGAACTGAAGAGATAAAATATCTGTATTTTATTCTTTTTAAATTTTACCTGTGTGAAAATGGAGACAAGGGGCTTCCCTTGTTGCTCAGTTGCTAGAGAACCTGCCTTCAATACAGGAGACTTGGGTTAAATTCCTGGGTCAGGAAGATCCCCTGAAGAAGGAAATGGCAACCCACTCCAGTATTCTTGCCTGGAGAATCCCATGGACAGAGGAGCCTGGCGGGCTACATTCCATGGGGTCACAAGAATCAGACACAACTTAGTGACTAAACCACCATCAAAAGTGAAAAAGTTATTTTCATTATTAAAGCAAACAGAGTGGGCTAATTTTACCTCCATATGAACCGATATATATATATATATATATATATATATTACACACACACATATATATCATATATATATAACACACACATATATATATATCATATATATATATATATCATTGAAATAGCGTATATTTCAGCCAAATATTTTAGACTGTTTTGTGAAAGAGTAGCAGTAAAATAAAACAACCCTTCATTCAGGAAGCAACTGCTTAACTAGCTGCATGGAAGTGAATTTAGATCACACAATTGTATTAATTTTAAGAATATTGGAATACTATTTTTATTTACTTTTATTTTTGTCCCCAATCAACTTTTCTGTTTGTTTATGTAGAAAGTGAATACATCCATAAGTATTCGGTGATACATCACAGAGAGCCCTGAAATAGTGCAATGAATACTCAAGACCTCAGAAAATGTTATTGACTCTTTCATTCATTAATTCATTCAACAAGCATACACGTTTCTATGGTGTTCTTGGCCTGGTTCAGGCACCAGACATATTTTGACAGAAAATAAAAACAGTGCCATCAACTTTACCTGTATAAAATTAATAGAGAAACAAAGCATGAAATAACTGGACCTTAGATATCTCAATTGAAATCTATGATAACAGAATTATAGCAAATCCTTTCTCACTTATTAATACTACAGAGTTGGACTGTCAAGAAGCCTGAGTGCTGAAGAAATGACACTTTTGAACTGTGGTGTTGGAGAAGACTCTTGAGAGTCCCCTAGACTGCAAGGAGATCCAACCAGTCCATTCTGAAGGAGATCAGCCCTGGGATTTCTTTGGAAGGAATGATGCTAAAGCTGAAGCTCCAGTACTTTGGCCACCTCATGCGAAGAGTTGACTCATTGGAAAAGACTCTGATGCTGGGAGGGATTGGGGGCAGGAGGAGAAGGGCATGACAGAGGATGAGACGGCTGGATGGCATCACTGACTTAATGGACGTGAGTGTGAGCGAACTCCAGGAGTTGGTGATGGACAGGGAGGCCTGGCATGCTGCGATTCATGGGGTCACAAAGAGTCGAACACAGCTGAGTGACTGAACTGAACTGAACTGAAACTAGGTGAAAGAGGAGAGTGAAAAATTTGGCTTAAAGCTCAACATTCAGAAAACTAAGATCACGACATCTGGTCCCATCACTTCATGGGAAATAGATGGGGAAACAGTGTCAGACTTTATTGCGGGGGGAGGGTGCCTCCAAAATCACTGCAGATGGTGACTGCAGCCATGAAATTAAAAGACGCTTACTCCTTGGAAGGAAAGTTATAATCAACCTAGATAGCATATTAAAAAGCAGAGACATTGTTTTGCCAACTAAGGTCCTTCTAGTCAAGGCTATGGTTTTTCCAGTGGTCATGTATGGATGTGAGAGTGGGACTGTGAAGAAAGCTGAGGGCCAAAGAATTGATGCTTTTGAACTGTGGTGTTGGAGAAGACTCTTGAGAGTCCCTTGGACTGCAAGGTGATCCAACGAGTCCATTCTAAAGGAGATCAGTCCTGGATGTTTATTGGAAGGACTGATGCTAAAGCTGAAACTCCAACTATGGCCACCTCATGCAAAGAGTTGACTCATTGGAAAAAACTCTGATGCTGGCAGGAGGAGAAGGGGACACAGAGGATGAGATGGCTGGATGGCATCACCGACTCGATGGACATGAGTTTGAGTGAACTCCGGAAGTTTTTGATGGACAGGAAGGCCTGGTGTGCTGCAGTTCATTGGTTCGCAAAGAGTCGGACACGACTGAGCAACTGAACTGAACTGAACTGAACTGAAGTGAAAGACTAGATGAAATAACATATATAAAATATTTTAAACTTGTAAACACAGGACACTAGAGTTATATACAGTATATTTCATCATATACACTGCTTTGTAATGTAACAAGCTCAGCTTGGCTTATAGCTGGGTTTTAAGCGTTGTTCTAGAAGTTTTCTGTTACTTATTTCTAAGGAGATACCAAACTTTATTTTGTCTATTGCATAAGCAGAGATATCACTGTATATATTTATTAAATAAGGCTCTGACTGTATGGTTTTGTTAGTTCTGTTGAATCCCTTTGCTTGACTTAAATATTTTTTAAGTATTTATAGGTTAACTGACAATAAGAAGAAACAAAGACACCTACAGAGGAAACTGCGCCTGTTCTATAAGTTATCAAATACATTTATTATTTAGTATTCTGATCTCTAATAGCATGGAATATATGCATATACATTGTGCATTTTGGGGATTATATTTTGGATACAGTTAGCATATATATCCATATACATGGAAAAGTAGCATAAGTAACAACTAAAATATTCCCTTAAACAATAAATCTAAGCTATATAACCATGTGGAGAAGAAAACATAAGAGAATGGTGTCTTGTCATATTTTAAGATATGAGAGCTGTGAAAAATGGAGAGATAAACATTAGGAGACTTCAGGCTCTATTAGTAAGGCCATCATTTCCTCATTACAACTATACATTGTACTGTTGTGATATGCAAGCCATAATTAAAAGCATTGTTTATATCTCAAAAACAACAGCAATATGCCAGGGTCCAGCCCCCGTGGATCCAGGGTGATTTGAAGGTGGGGACGGAGTCGGTGTCTTTGGAAAAATACATATTTAATCACAGATATAAAGAGATTAGAAATGGATAGGGTAGTAGGAAGATTAGTGGAGAAAAAGAGGCTGAATAACTTGGATTACATGGAATAGCATACATGCTCCAGATGGGAATTCAGCCAGAAAAACGGGAGCAAGAAAGAAGCGACATGGGGGAATCAGTCTTTCCGGAAACTGATCCAATGTCTTTATTTTGGGGTTTGCTTATATACCTTTTGTTACACATAGGGATGAATACAGAGTCACGCGGGGGTCAGCCAGTCCTGACCTTCATCAAAATCAGGTGCTTCACATAAATGTATAAAAAAAAGGTCTTAGGGATATTACATTATCTTCTGTCCATGAGTGAGACCTGCTGACATTTTATGATCCTTTCTTTCTGATAACCAAAAAACTTATTTCTTCCAAGGATGTTTTTTCTTAAACCAGGCACCACCCTCCAAATAAAGTTACATTCCTATAGAGTGAGGGTGTAGTGAGTTACAATCAAGAAAGGAATTTATTTAACCCAAGGTTAACATGATTAGTCTTAAAGGTTAATATTTATTTCTCCTATATGCTTAAAGGTTAATACTTATTTCTCCTATATGTTAATTATATTCATTATAAGGGTAGGGAACATGGAGATTTAGCAGCAAACATCAGCCCAACAAATGAAAATCCTTTCACCAATGCTCCCCTTAAGATCTATTTAGTCTTAAGATATGATAAAGTTACATTGTTACATAGCAAGGACACAGTGATTTATAACAAAGCAAATTGATCTATTACAAAAGAGAAAATCCATTAATTCAAAAAGTCTAGTATTACTAACATCAAAAACTACTATATTTCCTTTTCTATATTCCAAATACATTGATTAATATATTCCCAGGTGCCTAAGGATATGGAGGCCTGGCGGCAATCATTGACTCAACAAGAAGAAAAAGCCCTATGCTAATTAAGACTCTCAAAGTACTCCAAAACTCTCTGTGCTATTTATGGTTAAGAGGTAGTCACACAAGCTAGTCTGTCAGCAGAGAGGTTTGACCTGAGACATCCTTGTCCCACCCAGAGCAGGGAATTAGCAGCAATTATTGACAACAAATGAAAAAACCCTTCACCAATATAATTCCTAACCAACACACTATACTAATAATTTCTAACTCCCCAAAAGAATTTGCCTTTAGTAAGTCTAAAACATCTCATGCCTTTCAGGTTGGGAGGCTGTAAACAATCACATGTGGCCGGACGAACCTATACAGGTGGGCTAGATAACCTTCAGTGGAGTCCGTAAGCTGAAACACTCTTGTCATGCCCAGGAATTTTTATTGCCTTGGAGCTGCACGTTTACTCCTTCTCCAAGAAAAACGGTTATGGGGGAGAGCATAAAACAGACTCTGGTTTTGGGGTTAGATGCTCGGGGACAGGGGGTTTCCTGAGGCTTGATCACGCCTTTGCGTATGCCAAGTCACCTTCCTCATGACCTTTGCCATGGGCGGAGTTCCTCACGCTGGCTCCTGGCAGCAATATAGAGAAATAATGGAATGTTTAGAAAAATCACTTAATGTACCCTAAATTTTGCCTAAAGGAAGAAACAGACTTGTCATCAGAAATTTGTATCTACCTCTATGTTTCACATTCAGTTCAGTTCAGTTCAGTCTCTCAGTCGTGTCTGACTCTTTGCGACCCCATGAATTGCAGCATGCCAGGCCTCCCTGTCTATCACCGACTCCCAAAGTTCACTCAAACTCATGTCCATTGAGTTGGTGTTGCCATCCAGCCATCTCATCATTTGTCACACTGTGTTATATAAATATCATAAAAATATACTGCTACTGACTAGCCATTGTTAATTTTTTAAGTAATTTAAGCATGAGTTTCAACAATGTTATCTCCCTAGAAAATATATTTTATGATCTATATTTTTTTCACAACCCTCTATTTGTCTGTATCTCCCACTTAATTGTCCCTTTAGTTTTTCTAGTTAATATTTTTAATGCATATTCATCTTTAAAATGAAAGTCCATAAATATAAGGATTTTATATGTCTTGTTAACAGTGTGTTTCCAATATGTTACAGAGTATCTGGCACTGAATAAGCATCAACATATAGTATTGAATAATGAGTTGTTAACTAACTCAGCATGAGTTCTACGTGTGAAATTAGATTAGGAAAGATAACTTGGATATCTGCTTTCTATATTGTTGCCATAACAGAAAGAGGACAAAATGACTGGAAGTGGGGAGTCATTATCTTTGTGTGTGTGCTTGTGCTCAGTGTCCAACTCTGCGACCCCATGGACTGTAGCCTGTCATGTTTCTCTGTCCATGGAGTTTTCCAGGCAAGAATACTGGAGCAGGTTGCATTTCTTTCTCCAGGAGATCTTTCTGACCCAGGGATCAAACCCTAGTCTCTAGCATCTTTTGCATGCCAGGCAGGTTCTTTACCAGCTGAGCCACCAGAAAAGTCCCCATTATCTTTAAAGTTTTTATCTTTTAAATGCTTGTGGAATGATGAGAAAGAGGGTGGCCTCTTTGAAAGAGAAAATGTGAAATCATTAGATATTTGGGGCAAAATAGCAGCCCAAACTGTGGCTTCATGACCATAGATTACATTAAATTTAGACTTAGATAATTCACTACATTTCCATGTAGTCATCTTTTGGATGGGACGGATTCTAATCCTGAGACTTCTATCAGATAGAGTGGATGGTAGAAGGAAACTTAGAAAATGAATTGGGAAGGAGAGAAACACTGACCCATGTCCCCAGTACAATGAAGCAGAGACTAGTGGAACAAAGTGGAGGGGGCAGGATGGCGATCTAAAAATATCCTAAATTTGTAGTAAGGTCAACATGCATTGTATTTAAAGATTTGGTTTTATTTTTCCTCACATTGCATCCTTGCAGTTTTCACCTTTTGTGTTTTGTTGGTGGTGGTATCTTTGTGTCTTTGTTTCTTTGTTTGTATTTTCATGCTAGATAATGGAACTTTTATAAAATGCATGGATTCAAGAAGGAGAAGGACAATATATTCATACTTGAGTCTTCATTGTCTACTTATGTAGTCAGGCTGAATTGGGGACAGAATAGGGTTGGGTTAAATGTGATGAGCAGGTATTAACTCAGTTTGATGTGCTAGGTCTTGATGTCTCTATCCCTTCTGTGAGATAATCTCACATAGTCCTTCCTTTGCAAGTGTTCCTGGAAAGAGATTGACTGGGTTTTCCTAAATTTCTTGCCACTATTCTCTGTTCTCTATTTTGTTTTAGTATATATGGCTACCTCTGAATGTGCTGTGCTGTGCTTAGTCACTCAGTCATGTCCAACTCTTTGCATCCCCATGGACTGTAGCCCATCAGGCTCCTCTGCCATGGGGATGCTCCAGGCAAGAATCGTGTAGTGGATTGTCATGCTCTCCTCTAGGGGATCTTCCCAACCCAGGGATCGAACCTGGGTCTCCCACACTGAAAGGCCGATTCTTTACCATCTGATACCTCTGGATACTGCTGCTTTTACTGAAATGTTGAAGTTCCCCACCCACCTTCACCTCCTGAAACTGAAGAACTTTGGTCCTCTAATAATGATATAGCGACATCACTACAGTCTCTCTATCAGCCAAACTTGTTTAGAGTACTTATACTTAGGTGCCTCCCACAGTCATAGAAACTAGGGTTTCAAAATTATCCTACTTTCCGGCATGGAAAACCTTCAGTCTCTGACTCTTGACTACCTTGCCCTCATACTCTGTCTTCTCTTCTTTCTATTGACAGTTTGTCATTTTGAATCCCACTTCTATTTAAATACATTTTGTATATTGATACAGATATATTTTTAGTATTCTTTCAAGTGCTCATGTTCATATACCACACTATGCAGTCATCTTATATCAGAAGATTGATTTTACTTGTTGTGTTACTTCTTATTTTTCCTATCAACTTCAACACTACTTATGTGTCTATGTAGAATATTGTCAATTTATGTCTTCTCAGTTACTTTCAGAGAGATATAGTAAATTTTGCATTAATATTTCAGAAGTAAGCAAATGAAACTGATTTTGAATATGACAATAGTCACCAAATCCTGGAGTGTTTGGCAGTCACCAAATTCTAGAGTGTTTGGCTCTGTGTTTAGTGAGGTGTTTTTTTTTTTTTTTAATGTCGCATGTTTGTTTTATTTAACTTTCAGTCTTCTATTATCTGAGAGAAACCTGCTGCCTGTATAGTTCTGTATCTTATCTCAGTCAGTTTCCTAAATTTAAAGATTCAGAAGCTGTAGCCTTAGATATACTGCATTTGTCATACTGTGTTATTCATAATTATGTAAATTAACTTCAAATCACATTAATTAAAAACCTATAAAAATGATTAGTTTTTATAGTAGAGTTAATTATACATAGGAGAGCTTTTCCTGATATAGCTATTTTGCCATAAGTATATTTTCAATAATTTATTGATATTAACTTTCTATTAAAATAAATTTGCTACTAACTGTTGATTAAAATCTGAATCATTTTGTTAAAACTTAGTAAAGCTAGCAGTTACCTTCTTTTATAATAAATGTTTATTCAAAATCAGGTTTTTTTGTTGTTAAACTACACATGTGCAAAATTCTAACAAGTTTCCTTATGAAGGTTCTTTGTACCTGGTTTTAGATTTCTAAGGAAAGAAGCTGAGACAGAGCAGAGTCATTAGGTTGGCTATATCCAAGAAGTTCAGAGCACCAAGACTTAGAGGGAGTGAAAAAGTTGAACATGTTTTGTGTAGGCCCTTGTAGTAAGGTTGTTAGGATGTATTAGCAGAAATCTATGAAGAATTGATGCTTTTGAACTGTGGTGTTGGAGAAGACTCTTGAGAGTCCCTTGAACTGCAAGGAGATCCAGCCAGTCTATTCTAAAGGAGATCAGCCCTGGGTGTTCTTTGGAAGGAATGATGCTAAAGCTGAAACTCCAGTACTTTGGCCACCTCATGCGAAGAGTTGACTCATTGGAAAAGACTCTGATGCTGGGAGGGATTGGGGGCAGGAGGAGAAGGGGGCGACAGAGGATGAGATGGCTGGATAGCATCACCAACTCAATGGACGTGACTCCGGTAGGTGGTGATGGACAGGGAGGCCTGGCATGCTGCGATTCATGGGGTCACAAAGAGTCGGACACGACTGAGCAACTGAACTGAACTGAACTGAGGAAGCAGCTACAGAGCTAAATAGAACTCTTTGAAATTGAGCAGAAATAAAACTGTTCTCTGCCACACAGATCATTCACAGTAAACAAGCAGGTATGTTATAGAAATTTAGTCTTCATAAAAACCGAAGCTGATAGTGTGCCTTTTTGTATCTGACTTCTCTTGCTCAGCATATTATTTTTGAGATTCATCCAAATGATATATATGAGCAATTAGTTATTTAAATTTTTATTGTTGACTAGGAGTCCACTGTGGTGTGCACACATACATGCACACAAAGACACTCATATACACATGCTTGTTTACATTTGTGCTTAATGATAGAAATTTGATGTTTTTAGTTTCTATTGAGAATAAAGAACATTTTCTTTATGTTGGGTTGTATGTGTAAATTTATAAGAAAATGAAAAATTGTTTTCCAAAGGTTTGCTTCCATTTATTCTTAATCTTTGACAGCATTTGATATCAGTCACTTTAAATTTTTCCATTATAGTGTGTTTGTGGCCATATCTTATTTTTATTTTAATTCTTATTCACTTGATGACTGATGCTGAACATTTTTTCATGTGCTTCTTAGCTGACTATATCTTCTATAAACTGTCTCTTAAAATAATTGTCGTTTTAAAATTCTAATATAAATTAGTCACCTTAAATTCTCTATTATATTATTATTTAAAGGCTTCTTTATATATTCTTGAGTGTAAGTCTTTGTCATATCTATATAAACTAGTATTCTTTTACTTTTAGTCTATGAATTTTCTTTTCCTTTGTCACTGTCTTTCAAAGATTTTTATCTTGATAAAGCCCAATTTATAAATTTCACTTTTATGGATTGTGCTTTTTTTTAAATCTTTTTTTTATCATTAAATAGCATTATGCTAATGATTTTTTTTTTTGCACATATAGCTTAGGTACATCTCATACATTTTATTTTTATTTTTTTTAATTTAATTTAATTTTATTTTTTTTTTTTTTTTAGTTTTTTATTTTTTAATTTTAAAATCTTTAATTCTTACATGTGTTCCCAAACATGAACCCCCCTCCCACCTCCCTCCCCAAAACATCTCTGTGGGTCATCCCCATGCACCAGCCCCAAGCATGCTGTATCCTGCGTCAGACATAGACTGGCGATTCAATTCTTACATGATAGTATACATGTTAGAATGCCATTCTCCCAAATCATTATACAGAGTGAAGTAAGCCAGAAAGAAAAACACCAATACAGTATACTAACACATATATATGGAATTTAGAAAGATGGCAATGACGACCCTGTATGCAAGACAGGAAAAAAGACACAGCTGTGTATAACGGACTTTTGGACTCAGAGGGAGAGGGAGAGGGTGGGATGATTTGGGAGTATGGATTGTGCTTTATGTGTCTTCTGCATGATATCTTTGTTTGCTCCAAAGTTACAAATATTTCCTTATGGAATACTTTTATTTCATAGTTTTACATTTTAAATTTAGATCTGTGAATTATTTAAATCTAACTTTTATACATATGTGAGATAAAAATTAAGGTTCTTTGTATAAAAAAATCAATATCCATTTGTTCCAGTACTTTGATATCACTGCAAATCATAAATGAGCTATACATGTGAAAGTTTATCATTAGTCTCTCTATTGTAGGCTACTGTTCTATATGTGTATCCTTATGTGAGCAGTTGTTATTACTCTGTCTTTCTGCTAAGTCTCAGAAACAGGTTTTGTAGTTCTTCTACTTTCTTCTTGCCCCAAATTAAATTATTCTGGCTTTTCTGGGTCCTTTGCATATTTATATGAAATATTAATACCAGCTTTTCAGTTTCTTCAAAATTTCTTCTTAGATTTTGTTTAGAATTATATTTAATATGCTAATTAGTTTGGGAAGAATTTCTCCCTGAACATTATTCTATGATTCCAACACAAAGACAAGCTAGATATTGCCATTTATGTATGGCTTCTTTCATTTCTCTGGGTGGTCCATATAGATTTAGGTGCGAAGAGTCTTTCACAGATGTCTAATTTATTGCTATTTCATGTTTTGAGATGCTATTTTAAGTGATATTATTTAAATTTTTTTTTACATTTTTATTGATCATATATAGAAATATAGTAGATTTTTAAATAAATCATATCACCAAACTTATATAAGTTCTAGAAGTTGTTTTGTGGTTTATTATTATCTGTGTGAATAATTGTTTCCTTTGGGAAGAAGCGCTATTTTTGTTTTTACTTCCAGAGTACCAGCCTTTGATTTCATTTCCTTACCTAACTACACATTTTAGGACCTCCAGAAAAGTATTAAATAGAAGTAATAGATATCTTTCTTTTCCCCAGTATTACAGGGAAAGCATTTAACCTTTCACTGTTAATGATGTTAGCTGTAGTTTTCTTTTTTACTTTTGTATTTTTTTCACAGTATGATTTTCAGATTAAGGATTTTTTCTCCTTCCCTAGTATTCTTACTGTTTTGTATAAAATTCATAAATAGGAGTTGAATATTATTTCATATATTTCTTTTGAATATATTGAGATGACCATATCAGTATTATCCTTATGAGTTTTCAGTTTTTTTATGTCACTGTCACAATAAAGATAAATAAAATTAATCCCATAACAGGCTAGACATAATTAGGAGACAATTTACTATAGCAAAAAAAAAATATTAAAAATAAAGAGAAAGAGATTATAGCTGAGGAATTCACACACAGAATATAACTTAATAGTAAATATGAAAATAGAACAAAATGGAATACAGTAACACCTTTAAAATGCTCAGAGAAAATGATTGCTAATTTATTTTTGCTATATAATAGAAAAAATTTGTTTCTATTGTTTACTCTTATTATTGATCAAGAGTAAAATACAAACTAAAAACTAATTAAAAAAATTCCAAAACATAGGAAAGAGGCAAGAATGAAAAGGGATACTTATAGTAGTTCTGAAATACAAAATAAATGATAAGAAAGAATAGTAAACATGGATTGACTATCAATAGCAGTAAAACACTATCATTATTATGTCTGTTGAAGTAAATAGACAAAAAAAATAAACAAGATAAACTTATTAACACAATATGAATACATTGATAGTTCACAGAAGTATTTAAGACTGTACTTTATAAGAGGGTGGATTGATAGTAATTATCTTTGAACCTGGGTGAACAATTATTCTTTTTAAAATTTTAATAACACAATTGATAGAAATGGCATGTATGGCTTAAAGTTACTAGAGGAAGAAGTGGAATAAAACAATTCAACTAAAATACTCAGAAAAAAAGAAAAATTAAATAATAACAAATGTTTAGGAAAAAGAAAAACAAAGCAGATAATGCAGAATGTATAAATTAAAAGGGATTAATAAATCTATACCTAACAGTAATTAAATAAATAAAAGCAGTAACAGACTTTCTTTTCTCCAATATTACTGAAGATGGGGACTGTAGCCATGAAATTACAAGACACTTGCTCCTTGGAAGAAAAGCTATGTATGACAAACTGAAACAGCATATTAAAAAGCAAAGGTGTTACTTTGCCACAAAGGTCCATCAAGTCAAAGCTATGGTTTTTCCAGTAGTCTTGTATGGATGTGAAATGATCCATATACAGTATGATGGTGTGAAATTGCTACACTCAAAATGCCAGCAAACTTGGAAAACTCAGCAGTGGCCACAGGACTGGAAAAAGTCAGTTTTCATTCCAATCCCAATGAAAGGCAATGCCAAAAAATGTTCAAACTACCACACAATTGTATTCATCTCACACTCTAGCAAAGTAATGCTCAAAATCCTCCGAAACAGGCTTCAGCAGTACATGAGCTGAGAACTTCCAGATATTCAAGCTGGATTTAGAAAAGGCAGAGGGACTAGAGATCAAATTGCCAACATCCATTTGATCAATGAAAAAGCAAGAGAGTTCCAGAAAAATATCTGCTTTACTGACTACACCAAAGCCTTTGACTGTGTGGCTCACAACAAACTGTGGAACATTCTTAAATAGATGGGAATACCAGACTGCTTTACCTGCCTCCTGAAATCTGTATACAGGTCAAGAAGCAACAGTTAGAACCGAACATTTGAAATAACATACTGGTTCCAAATTGTGAAAGGAATATGTCAAGGTTGTATGTTGTCACCCTGCTTATTTAACTTACATGCAGAGTACATCATGCAAAATGCTGGACTGGATGAAGCAAGCTGGAATCAAGATTGCTGGGAGAAATATCAATAACCTCAGATATGCAGATGACACCACACTTATGGAAGAAACCAAAGAGGAACTAAAGAGCTTCTTGATGAAAGTGAAAGAGGAGAGTGAAAAACCTGGCTTAAAACTCAGCATTTAAAACACAAAGTTCACGGCATCCAGTCCCATTACTTCATCGCAAATAGAAGGGGAAACAATAGAAACAGTGAGAGACTTTATTTTGGGGGGCTCCAAAATCACTGCAGATTTTGACTCTAGCCATTAAATTAAAAGACACTTGCTCTTTGAAGGAAAAGCTATGACCAACCTAGGCAGCATATGAAAAAGCAGATACATTACTTTGCCAACAAAGGTCCATCTAGTCAAAGCTATGGTTTTTCCAGTAGTCATGTATGGATGTGAGAGTTGGACTATAAAGAAAGCTGGATGCTGATGAATTGATGCTTTTGAACTGTGGTGTTGGAGAAGACTCTTGAGAGTCCCTTGGACTGCTAGGAGATCCAACCAGTCCATCCTAAAGGAAACCAGTCCTAAGTATTCATTGGAAGGACTGATACTGAAGCTGAAGCTCCAATCCTTTGGCCACCTGATGCAAAGAACTGACACATTGGAAAAGTCCCTGATGCTTGGGAAGATGGAAGGCAGGAGGAAAAGGGGAAGACAGAGGAAGAGATGGTTGTATGGCATCATCGACTTTTAGGCATGAGTTTGAGCAAACTCTGGGTGTTGGTGATGGACAGGGAGGTCTGCCATGATGTGTTCCATTGAGTCACAAAGAGTTGGACACAACTGAATGACTGAAGTGACTGAAATGATTAAAAAGAGAAAAATTTATGAAATTAGCTATATTTTGAAATGGCAGAATAAAATTAAGACATATAAAGATGTTAAAAATTTTTAAAAATATGCTTGTCATATATGCTAAACAATTCAGTGTTTCAGATTGAAGACAAGGAAAACAAAGCGAAACAAATACAAAAGCAAGGTTATTTCCTTATTGTTAAAGAAAAGATTTAACATCACCTGTTTAAGTTATGTTCTTGTTGCTATAGTTTAATTGTGTTGAACTCCAGAGAATCTTACTTATCTTTTCCCCTACTTATCTTTTCTCCTAAAGATGCATGTCTTGATTCCCGTTATTTCTTTCCTGTTGCCACAGTTCAGTTCAGTTCAATTCAGTTGCTCAGTCGTGTCAGACTCTTTGAGACTCCATGAACTGCAGCACAACAGGCCTGCCTGTCCATCACCAACTCCTGGATTTTACCTAAACCCGTGTCCTTCTTGAGTTGGTGATGCCACACAACCATCTCATCCTCTGCCATCCCTTCTCCTCCTGCCCTCAATCTTTCCCAGCATCAGGATCTTTTCAAATGAGTCGGCTCTTCACATCAGGTGTCCAAAGTATGGGAGTCTCAGCTTCACCATCAGTCCTTCCAATGAACAACCAGGACTGATCTCCTTTAGGATGGACTGTTTGGATCTCCTTGCAGTCCAAGGGACTCTCAAGAGTCTTCCCCTACACCACAGTTCAAAAACATCAGTTCTTCTGCACTCAGCTTTCTTTATAGTCCAACTCTCACATCCATACATGACTCCAGGAAAAACCATAGCCTTGACTAGATGGACCTTTGTTGACAAAGTAATGTTTCTGTTTTTTAATATGCTGTCTAGGTTGGTCATAACTTTCCTTCCAAGGAGTAACCGTCTTTTAATTTCATGGCTGCAATCACCATCTGCAGGAATTTTGGAGCCCAGAAAAATAAAGTCTGATGCTGTTTCCACTGTTTCCCCATCTATGTGCCATGAAGTGATGGGACCGGATACCATGATCTTCATTTTCTAAATGTTGAGCTTTAAGACAACTTTTTCACTCTCCTCGTTTATTTTCATCAAGAGGCTCTTTAGTTCTTCTTCAGGTTTGCCATAAGGCTAGTATCATCTGCATATCTGAGGTTATTGATATTTCTCCCAACAATCTTGATTCCGGATGTGCTTATTCAAGCCCAGCCTTTCTCGTGATGTGTTCTGCATATAAGTTGAATAAGCAGGGTGAAAATATACAGCCTTGACGTGCTCCTTTTCCTATATGGAACCAGTCAGTCTGTTGTTCCATGTCCAGTTCTAACTGTTGCTTCCTGTACTGCATACAGATTTCTCAAGGGGCAGGTCAGGTGGTCTGGCATTCCCATCTCTTTCAGAATTTTCCACAGTTTGTGGTGATCCACACAGTCAAAGGCTTTGACATAGTCAATAAAATAGATGTTTTGCTGGAACTCTTGCTTTTTCAGTGATCCACCGGGTGTTAGCAATTTGATCTGTGGTTCCTCTGCCTTTTCTAAAACCAGCTTGAACATCTGGAAGTTCACGATTCACGTATTGCTGAATCCTGGCTTGGAAATTTTAGAGCATTACTTTGCTAGCATGTGAGATGAGTGCAACTGTGCAGTTGTTTGAGCATTCTTTGTCATTGCCTTTCTATGGGATTGGAATGAAAACTGACCTTTTCCATTCCTGTGGCCACTGCTGACTTTTCCAAATTTGCTTACATATTGGGTGAATCAGTATAATAGCATCATCTTTAAGGATTTGAAAGAGCTCAACTGGAATTCCATCACCTCCACTAGCTTTGTTCATAGTGTTGCTTCCTAAGGCTCACTTACTTCACATTCCAGATGTCTGGCTCTAGGTGAGTGATCACACCATCATGATTATCTGGGCCATGAAGATCTTTTTTGTACAGTTCTTCTGTGTATTCTTGCCACCTCTTCTTAATGTCTACTGCTTCTGTTAGATCCATACCATTTCTGTCCTTTATTGAGCCCATCTTTGCATGAAATTTTCCTTTGGTATCTGGTTTTCTTGAAGAGATCTCTAGGTTTTCCCCTTTCTATTTTTTTCCTCTAGATTTTTACATTGATCGCTCAGGAAGGCTTTCTTATCTCTCCTTGCTATTCTTTGGAACTCTGCATTTAAATTGGTATATGTTTCCTTTTCTCATTTGCTTTTCACTTCTCTTTTCACAGCTATTTGTAAGCCCTCCTCAGAGAGCCATTTTGCTTTTTTGCTTTTCTTTTTCTAGGGGATGATCTTGATCCCTGTCTCCTGTACAGTGTCACAAATCTCTGTCCATAGTTCATCAGGCACTCTGTCTATCAGATCTAGTCCCTTAAATCTCTTTCTCACTACCACTGTATAATCATAAGGGATTTGATTTAGGTCATACTTGAGTATTCTAGTGGATTTTCCCACTTTCTTCAATTTCAGTCTGAATTTTGCAATAAGGAGTTCATGATCTGAGCCACAGTCAGCTCCAGTCTTGTTTTTACTGATCTTATAGAGCTTCTTCTCCTTTGGCTGCAAAGGGTATAATCAATTGATTTTTGTGTTGACCATCTGGTGATGTCTATTTGTAGAGTCTTCTCTTGTGTTGTTGGAAGATTGTGTTTGCTATGACCAGTGTGTTCTCTTAGCAAAACTGCTTCATTCTGTACTCCAAGGCCAAATTTGTCTGTTACTCCAGGTGTTTCTTGACTTCCTCCTTTTGCATTCCAGTCCTCTCTAATGAAAAGGACATCTTTTTTGGGTGTTAATTCTAAAAGGTCTTGTAGGTCTTCATACAACTGCTCAACTTCAGCTTTTAGCGTTACTGGTTGGGACATAGACTTGGATTACTATAATATTGAATGGTTTGCCTTGGAAACAAACAGAGACATTCTATCATTTTTGAAATTGCATCCAAGTACTGCATTTCAGACTATTTTGTTAACCATGATGGCTACTCCATTTCTTCTAAGGGATTCTTGCCCACAGTAGTAGATATAATGTTCATATGAGTTAAATTCACCCATTCCAATCCATCTTAGTTCACTGATTCCTTAAATGTCAACACTCACTCTTGCCATCTCTTGTTTTACCACTTCGAATTTGCCTTGATTCATGGACCTAGCATTCCAGTTTCCTATGCAATGTTGCTCTTTGCAGCTTCAGACCTTTCTTCTATCACCAGTCATATCCACAGCTGGGTATTGTTTTTGCTTTCCATCCCTTCATTCTTTCTAGAGTTATTTCTCCACTGATCTCCAGTAGCATATCGGGCACCTTCCGACCTGGGGAGTTTATCTTTCACTGTCCTATCTTTTTGCGTTTTCATACTGTTCATGGGGTTCTCAAGGCAAGAATACTAAAGTGCTTTTTCATTCCCTTCTCTAGTGGACCACATTCTGTCAGCCCTCTCCACCATGGCCTGGCCATTTTGGGTGACCCCACACAGCATAGTTTCATTGAGTTAGACAATGCTGTGGTCCATGTGATCAGATTGGCTAGTTGTCTGTGATTGTGGTTTCAGTCTGCCCTCTGATGCCCTTTCTCAGTGCCTGCCATCTTACTTGGGTTTCTCTTACCTTGTATGTGGGGTATCTCTTCATGGCTTCTCCAGCAAAGCACAGCTGCTGCTTCTTACCTTGGATGTGGGGTAGCTCCTCTTGGCCAACACCCCTGACCTTGGACGTGGAGTAGCTCTTCTCAGCCGCTCCTGTGCCGCGCAGCCACCGCTTGTGCATATTCATGTTCCCTTATGTACAGAAAATGTATCCTCTTGTTGGTCATTGCCTAGTAATGTATTCCTGGGGAATTAATATGTTCTTAATTTCACCAAATTCCAAAACTCTCTTTTTAAAAGTGTTTTAGAGTATGGCCAGTTTACATTTGTCTCTTGAGCCAGTGGAGTTTCCCAGATTTCTAACATTGGTATCATTTAATTTTTGCTAACTGTATCATCTGAAATTGTTTTCTTATTAATCTGAATCTTCATTACTCCCAATGTATTGGTTTTAATTTAACCTGAATGTTCTAGTATAGTTTTATTTGTCATTGTATTCATGTTCTTTGCTCAAATTCCTTATTGCTTTTCATGTCTCAGTTGTTTTGCAGAAGTTCCTCCTAAATTCTTGATGCTAATCCCTTGTCAGTTGTAGATGTTGTAAATATCAAAGTACAGACTGTCACCCCATCTGTTAAGTTTATGTGGTTCATTGAATAAAAATATGAATCTTAAGATTTATACTTTATACACCTTTGATTTTAAAAACTTAGAATACTTTCTCTGCTCCAAATTCCCAAAGAGGAGCTTTTAAAATAACAGTAAAGAGAAAAAATAAATTTCCCTTCATTTCTTCCCTTGGTCAGCATTCATAGATTTATAAAGGCAGCATTTTCACATCTTTGATTATTCCAAATTTTCATTTCATACAAACCACTACCTAAATGTGATAATAAATTGTCAACCCACTTTCAGAAGGCCTTGCCATATGCTATAATTTTATTGGTCAATTCCAGAGTATATATTAACTTGGAAAAAATGGGCTGCTGCTAATGGGATATGCAATGGAAATGCTATCTTTTGTCACTAAGTGGAGTTTATGTGTGAAGTTAATGTACACATAAATCAATGCTGTAAACAGAAACAAGAGAATATCAAAAATTCGTTGGTATCAGTTGTCACCTATATGCAGATGACATTGAAGTTTATTATATTTGGAAAAATTGTTTCCATCAGTTCAGTTAGTCAGTTCAGTCACTCAGTCATGTCTGACTCTGGACCCCGTGAATCGCAGCACGCCAGGCCTCCCTGTCCATCACCAACACCGGGAGTTGACTCAAACTCATGTCCATCGAATCGGTGATGCCATCTAGCCATCTCATCCTCTGTCATCCCCTTCTCCTCCTGCCCCCAATCCCTCCATATTTACCTTTATATCATCAACAAATATTTCCATTTAGGCTTAAAGAACAAACTGTTTAATAAATCAAAATGAACTTGACAGATTTGTACCTGAATACTGACTCTGAAACTTACTGGATGATCTTGGATATGTAGACAAGGTATTAATAGTTGGCTTCTTTGAGTTTGCACTTCCTCGTATATACAGAACAAATAATAATATTGATAATAATTTATTTGAAAATATATTTAGCATTTACAGTGACCCAGGTATTTTGTCAAACCTTTATTGTGAAGCAGTGTGATCAGTTTTTAAAATAATGCTGTGAAGTAAATTATGAGTTACTTTTTAGGAATGAGACAAGTTTTAGGGAGATTGAATTACTTTTCACTCTATACTTGCAGTATTTATATTTAATAAAAAAAAAAAAAAAACAATGAGGGAAACAGTCACACCTACTTACTCCTAACTCAGAAATTCATGGTATTAAAAGTTATACTGATTTTTGAGAGTAGATACTTCATGGCTCATGCTAAGTCACTAAGTCATGTCCAGTCTTAGCGACCCCATAGGCTGTAGCCCATCAGGCTCCTCTGTCCATGGAATTTCCCAGGCAAGCATACTGGAGTGGTTTGATATTTCCTTCTCCATGGTATCCTCCCGACCCAGGGATCAAATACACTCTCTCTTGTACTCGCAGGTGAACTCTTCACCACTGAGCCATCAAGGAAGCCCCAGTAGGTGCTTCACTATCACCTACATGCAGCGGAATATTTCTACAAAGTCCTCCTCTCACTCTCCCCTGTATCTCAGCACCCAGTTCCTATCAATTGCTGTTAAAATGATGTTGTATTATACAACCTCACAAACTTGCAAACGTGGAATCATGCATGATTTCTTACTCTTCTTAGTGATTAAATGCACTATCTAACCAGTAAACATCTGCTGGTTATTTTATATTTAGAAATAGTTCATTTTCCAATTTTTATGAAGCTGCTGCACCATATATTTTAGACGAGCCTCTAAATATTTATCTGTTAGTCTAATTTCTTCTACATCCAATCATTCTGCACTCTTGAAATTTAGAATTCTTAATGTATCATTCATCTTACTCCATCAGTAAAACATTTGCTTTCTCTACCATGGAACAAGATATTTTAAATTCCAGATACAATCAATCGAGTTTTTTCAATAACAAACTTATATATATCATCTTTTATAACAGCTTTATTGAGTATAATTCACTTAAAAATTGTCCTTTTCAATTGTAAAATTTGGTGGTATTTAATATACTCATACACTTGTGCAACTATCTAAAAAGTCATCATCACCCAAAAAGAAACTCCGCACCCATTAGCAGTTACTATACACTCCCCAATCCCCCTGGTGCCTGACAACCACTAATCTGCTTTCAGTCTCTCTCTATGGATTTGCCTATTCTGGACATTTGATATACATAGAATCTTTATTTTATTTTATTTATTTATTGGCTGTGCTCAGCCTCCATTGCTGTATGAAGTTTTCTCAAGTTGCTTTAAGTGTGGACTACTAGTAAATGTATATAAACTAGAGTGGGTATCTAGCACATTTCCTAGCTGCTATCTAGTACTTAATAAACAACAAATACTTTCCCTGTCATATCCTTTTCCGGAGAAAAGAGGTTTGAATCATTACAGCAGAAGAGTATTTATGGCACAGGTTATAATGGTCTTTTTCCTTTCCTCTCACATCAATATGACTTGTTGATGCTGGGCAATGCTGTTACAGCTTAAATATTTTCTATAATTAGCTTTAGGGATAGGATCCACTCACCCGTGTACTTCACCATGAGCATTTAACATATTCAAAGGCCTTGTTGGCCAAATAGATGAGGTAGATGTAGCATTATAGATTTTAAGCAAACATGTCAAGAAAACTTCTTATGGTAAAATGCACGTGTGCGTACTCAGTCATTCAGTCATGTCTAACTCTTTGTGACCCCATGGACTGTAGCTTGCCAGGCTACTTTGTCCACAGGATTTTTCAGGACAGGATACTGGAGTGGGTTGCCATTTCCTCCTCCAGGGGATCTTCCTAACTCAGGGATTGAACCTGTGTCTCTGTGTCTCCTGCATCACATGCATTGGTAGGTAAGTTTTTTATCACTGTGCCACCTGAGAATCCCTCTGGTAAATGACTGAACAAGAAAAATAATAGAACCTAGAGAAAGAGAATGGGAAAACTTCTGCACATAAGTAAGTTCATCACTGTTTAAGGCTTTATCTAAATAAATAAGAAAATCTAGAGAAGAACTACAGAATCTCTTAAAATATGATTTCCTCCATAGTCCATAAAGAATTAAGTGATCACTCTTGGGAAAGGGTACAACATATACTCGTGTGTGTGTGTATGTGTTTGCAAATGAAGTGCAGTGTGTTGCTGCACTATAATTTACAAATGTGGAAAATACCATGAGGTGAGTTGGTTAAAGTGAAAAGGTATCTGTATAAAAAATAAATATCTTAAATGAAGTCTGTTATCATCAGCGATGAGAATCTACATCTATATTAGATTAAGATAGTATATCTAAAATGTAAATTAGCTAGTCCAAGGTTTTTCCTGTGAGTTTACTTGATGAAAATTGGATGCTGTACAAACTCAGGGCTACATTACTGTCCTCACAAAGACACTTCCCTATTACAATACTTAGTTTCCTAATATTTTGGTAATAATTTTCCTTCAGCCAAAATCTAGCCTTAACATTATAGTCATGCCAGTAACCTTGAAGGAGGAGGCTACAAAATTCTTGACCTTCTTTCAAGCAGTGTATGACAAAAGGACTCAAAACTAGATTGCTTCGTACATCACAAGATGAGCCATATTCTTTTTGAATAAAGAAAACTACAACAAAAAATATTGTTTCCCTCATCTCCCTCTTTTCATGGTTTTCATTAGAATAATCTTGTTGTTCCTACTGCATCCAGACTCTTAATTGACTTTTCAAATGTGCATATTTTTCTTTGCCGCTCAGTAGGAACCCCACAACATATTTAGAGCTGGGAAACTTGTTCATAACTTTCTAACTTCAGGTGAGCTGTAGTTTCAGACAACTGAATCTTGATCTGTATATTTCAATCATCTTGTTTAAATACCAAAGTTTGTGCATACATATTAAGTTACACAAATGAAAGTGAAGTAATAATAAAGTAGCCAAAAGAAATCAAAATGTAGCAGTTATAGAGAAAAGCTGAGAGCAAGGAGAAAGCCGTTTTGAATCTTGATGAAGTCAAGGACTTTTCTGCTGTGATTTACAAATACATAGCAAACAAACAAAAATTTTGAAAAAGTGTTACTGAAACATAACCATTCATTCTGTTACTGTTAGTATCTCCATTTGTGAGAATTCAAATACCAATGAGAATAAAACAAAAATTAAAAAATCCCCCAAAGTTTTAAACATTTTACCCTAGTACATGATTCAGGAGTAAGGGTTGGGAGTGGCAGAGGAAGAGAGGTTTGAATTTCTAATGTGTGCTTCAGTTTTTATTCTTTCAGCTTTATCCTTGTAATCAGTAAATCACTGGGGTTGGTGATAATACATGCATATGGAAAAGGACTAATTTATTTTCATGAAGACTATTAATAGTTTGCAAGAGAGAAAAAGTAATTAACTATAACTTCCAGCCTTATAATAACCATAAACTTATTAAACTTCTCCTCAGTAATATTTAGAGAATACTGATGCAGTATGTCTGTGAAGATCGAGTTGTACTGGACTTGCATGCAAATATTTAAGAAGTTAATTAAAATGTGAATCATTGTTGAACTGTGATTTTGGTTATATTGTAAAAATACATTGCAATTATTACTTAAGCATCCTTTTTTTGAAGTTGAGAAAAAATGAATTTTTTTAGTTTCTTCTGTTTTAACACTTGTCTAGTGGCTCAGTTGATAAAAAGACTGCCTGCCAATGTAGGAGACCTGAGTTTGATCCTTGGGTTGGGAAGATCTGCTGAAAAAGGAAGTGACAATCCATTCTAGTATTCTTACCTGGAAAATTGCATGAACAGAGGAGCCTGGCAGGTTACTCACTGAGTCGCAATGAGCGGGCACGACTTAGTGACTAAACCACCCCCACGCTTTTTTCCAAGTAATAAAATGAGCAAATTTACATTTTATTCTGTGAGAACTACTTTTATATTGGAAAATGAAATCTGATATTTTTAAGATTAAATGAATGTATTTCCATATTTTTCCCTACTTTCAGGATATCAAGAAGTAGATGAACCTTAAGTCTAGAACCACAAGAAAATAATTAATGGTTCTAAGTTATTTAATTTGATGACCCTAGAACTTGTTATATCTCTATGTCTTAGTATTTGTGTCCATATTAGAGTTAACTTAGGCATTTTCTAGATAAGCATAATATATTGCTACAAATGTATACACATTTAAGTTTAAAATAGTTTGCTTTCTTGATGTGTAATATACCACTGTAATATGACTGTAGGTCCCAAGGTACTTACCGTTCCACACCACCTGAATTTAGGAATCATAAACAATCTATACTAGCAAATATTTGAATAGAGTTCAATAAACAACATCTTAAATAATCATGTTTTGTTTATATATTGATTTCATTAGCTAATGTTTATTTTTATTTTAGTTAAGACATCAAATCAATTTATAATTGAACTGTATTTGCATTAAGTCTAACTATAGGCAAGTAACATAGCAAATTCACAGCTTTCATAGATATTTTTCATTGAATGCATTCATTCTGTTTCTACAAAATGAAGCATTCTTAAAATGAAAATTAATGAAATGAGCTGTACATGGATAGTTTTAAGCTAAAATGATATATCTCTTTTATACCTTAACTTGTTGTAAACTTTTAGGAAAAACGTCTAGTGCTGAATTAATAGCTAGCAAAAATAAATAAATAAATAGGTCATTAAAAAGAGGTCACCCGTTATCTACTAAATAAGAAAGGCCTAAATTCTCCAATGTTAGGGGTTGTCTGAAATATGAATTGACCAATATAATTTGAGAACCTGCTGTGAGTCATTATTATGCTTGGTTCTGAAGATTTGAAGATAAATTTAGATGTTCACCACCCTTGAAAGTTTATTTTGATTGACATAGAAAGAAGGAATGAGAGAATAAAGGAAGAATTTCTGATATGGTCTGAATTAGCAGTACTTTTTGTGTGTGTGACTTCACTTTCACTTTCACTTTTCACTTTCATGCATTGGAGAAGGCAATGGCAACCCACTCTAGTGTTCTTTGCCTGGAGAATCCCAGAGATGGGGGAGCCTCGTGGCCTGCTGTCTCTGGGGTCGCACAGAGTCAGGCATGACTGAAGCAACTTAGCAGCAGCAGCAGTTTTTGTGTATGAAGAACGAGATTCACGTTATGTCAAAATGTAATAAGAGTTAGCCAACCACTTTATTTCCCACATAAACAAATTAATGTTCAGAGACAGAGTAAATTTTTCACTTTTGTATTGCTAGCTATCTGTACGTCCAAAGTGACCCTGAAGGGGCATTGCCTTTAAGTAATTACTTGGATTATGAAGGTTTATGCATCATTATTAAAAAAATAAAAATAAAAAGACCATTATATAGTACCAACTGGCAACAAACTCAGCTATTGACTTACATGTTTTTGTTTTTCTTAGTGACAAACTTTTGGCATATATCCAACAGTATACAGCTGAGAAAGAGAATATTTTCCAAGCATCAGTTCAGTTCTGGTGTTCTGGATAATTGTCACATGAATAAAACCTGGATTATGCCTTTAACTAAAAATGTAGGAACAACTAGGATTTATTCCATCAATAAACATTTATTAAGTGCAGCTCCCAGGAAAGCATTGCCCTTAGTGCTGTATAAGTGCAAGAAAGAAGCAGTGGTGTTGCTGTCTCCAGCAAGTAGCAGTAAAATAACACTATGCACATTTTCTAATCACCTAGAAATTTTATATTAACTTCATATTTTTAGTAACATAATACCAGTTATTTAGTTTCTATCTTTTTATAATAGTAATAAATGATTGCGGTAATAGTGATGGTGTGGATATAAATCTTATAACATATCCTCTGTAACTCCTCCCCAAAAATAATGAAAACTAAAACTAAAAATATCTGTGTTATTAGCATACATAGAAGACTTAGGACATCCTCAATTCAATTTCCTTTAAGTAGAAATATAAACAGCATATTCTGTCAAGCCACTGGCCATGCTCTAGCACATGTGTTTATAGACAGTAAGAGAAGCTTGAGAAAGGGATTAAAAAAAAAAAGAAAAACTCAAGAGAGAGAATTGTGAACCAAGAATTTTATAAACAGCCAATTTTTTTTTCTGTCAAGATTGCATAAAAAGATGAAGTATACAAGATCTCTGGGAGTTGTTCCCCCATGAACCATTCCTGAGGAATGTATCAGAAGATGAACTTCATCCAACCAAGAGACAACAGAGACAGTTACTACAGAAGTAGTGATGGTGGGCATTTTATATTTAATTCTGGATTGAATATTAAAATGATTGCAAGAATGAGAATGGAACAAAATGAAAGTCATATGTTGTATATCTGACAGTATACTGCAACAAATGAATGGAAAGAAATAGGAGAAGGCAAAATTATTATGTGTATATTGATTGCTATACTGGTATTAAAATATACCATTTTAATGTATTATTATACCAACAAAATTAGTAAAAAGTTAAATAAGAAAAGAGAGAAATAAGGATATTTTGAACTGTGGTGTTGGAGAAGACTCTTGAGAGTCACTTGGACTGCTAGGAGATCAAACCATTCAATCCTAAAGGAAACCAGTCAATCCTAAAGGAAATCAGTCCTGAATATTCATTGGAAGAACTGATGTTGAAGCTGAAGCTACAATATTTTGGCCACCTGATGCAAAGAACTGACTTACTGGAAAAGCCCCTCGTGCTGGGAAAGACTGAAGGCAGGAGGGGAAGGGGATGACAGAGGATGAGATGTTTGGATGGCATCACCAACTCAATGGACATGAGTCTGCGCAAGCTCTGTGAGTTGGTGATGGACAAGGAAGCCTGGCATGCTACAGTCCATGGGGTCTCAAAGAGTCAGACATGACTGATCGACTGAGCTGAACTGAACAGAAGGGCATATATTTTCATGTGAATATAACTAATAGAACAGAAGTACAGAAGAACTAAATGCCAGAACAAATTTAATAAATAAAAAAGCAAAGAAAAAGATAACATAGAAACAACAGAACATATAACAAAATATATAATAATTATAACCATGTGACTTGACAGTTGAGATAAATACATTACTTATAAATAAATGTGAATGAACTAATTTACCTATTAAAAATATTTTCAGTTTGATTCACAAAACAAGAAATAGAAGAGCACTTTAAAAACCGTCCCTGAAAGATAAAACTGAAAAAAATACAGATGTATATGAAGCAAAGGGAAACCATAATTATGTAAGTGAAAGTATACTGATATCAAAACAATGCAAAGCTAAAACCATCACATATAGAAATGTGGGCATCATTTACAGTTGCAAGCCAAACTTCATAATAAAAGTGTAAAATACCTGTGCATCAAATAGTACAACAGCAATCTTTATAAAGAATAAATGACTAGATACAAGTGAATAAAGTAACAGTAATAACCCAAGAACCAAAAATATTTTTTATAGAATAGGCAAATAGACACTAAAATATACTTGGAAAAAGAACCATGTAGAAGTAGACCTAAAAACAATTTTAAAAAATATTTGAGGGAGAATAAACATACAAAGGATTTAAATATAGGCCCTTCAAATTTTAAAAGTATGGTTCTCATGAAGGATTAGATGTGCAAAGGGAAATAGAATTAGAAATCTAGAATTACACGAAAAATATGAAACTTTAGTATGTGCTGCGAATGGAATATTTTGAGAATCAATAAGCTTTTTAATAAGTGCTATTGGGATAACTGGATAGCCATTTGGCAAAGGAAAAAATTAGATCCAAATCTCACACCATTATACAAGGGTAAACACCAAAGGGGCTTCCCTGATAGCTCAGTTGGTAAAGAATCTGCCTGCAATGCAGGAGACCCCAGTCGATTCCTGGGTTTGGAAGATCCCTTGGAAAAGGGATAGGCTACCTACTCCAGTATTTTTGGGCTTCCCTTGTGGCTCAGCTGGTAAAGAATCCTCCTGAAATACAGGAGACCTGGGTTCGATCCTAGGGTTAGAAGATCCCCTGGAAAAGAGAAAGGCTACCCACTCCAGTATTCTGGCCTGGAGAATTCCATGGACTGTATAGTCCACAGGGTCACAAAGAGTCGGACACGTCTGAGTGACTTTCAAACACCAAAGAGCTCAGGGCTCTAAATATAAAAATACACTACTAAGTCATTAAAAAAAAAAAAAAAGACTGAAGTGTTGTCATATGCTAACCTTCAGGGAATTTAGCTAAGTGAAATAAGTCAGACAGAGAAAGACAAAAGCCATACAACCCTACTTAGATGTAGAATCTTCAAACTAAATAAACATATAAAATACTAGTAGATACAAAGGACAGAATGGTGATTTCTATGATAGAAGGAGATTTGAGGGTAGGGAAAATGAGTGAAGGAGGTAAAGAGGTACAGATTTTCAGTTATTAAAATAAATAAGTCATAGTGATGTAATGTAAACATGGTCAGTGACTATAGTCAATAATATTGTAGTACATATTTGAAAGCTGTCAGAAACTTCAAAGTTCTCATCACAAGAAAATGTATAGTGATGGATGGTAGTGAGACTTATTGTGGTGACCATTTTGCAGTGTATACAATATTGAATCACTAAATTTTACAGCTGACTAATGTATGTCAATTATATCTCATTTTGAAAATTTTATATTGGAGCATAGCTGGTTAACAATGTTGTATTAGTTTCAGTTTGTAGCAAAGTGATTCAGTTATACCTATACATATATCTAATCTTTTAAAAGGCTTCCATGGTAGCTCAGAGGGTAAAGAATCTGCCTGCAATGCGGGAGACCCCAGTTCAGTCCCTGGACTGGGAAGATCTTCTGGAGAAGGGTATGGCAACCCACTCCAGTATTCTTGCCTTGAAAATGTCATGGACAGAGGAACTTGGTGGGCTACAGTCCACAGGATCACAAAGAATTGGACACGACTGAGTGACTAACACACACACACAAACACACACACAAGAAACTTCACAGGAGAAAATTCTCCATGCTAAATGATTTCAAGAAGATCACAAAAACAAAACAAAATTTAAAAACCCTGAAATATTCCAACTCTAAAACTGCCTCACTGTTGACAAATAGCAGGCTTTCCTGATAGCTCAGTTGGTCAAGAATCCACCTGCAATGCAGGATACATGGGTTCAGTCCCTGGGATGGGAAGATCCCCTGGAGAAGGGAAAGGCTATCCACTCCAGTATTCTCTCTTGCAGAATTCCACGGACTCTATAGTCCATGGGATTGCAAAGAATCAGACACAACTAAGCTACTTTCACTCACTCAATCTTTTAAAAATGCTTTTCCCATTTAGATTATTATAGACTATTAGGCAGATTTCCCTGTGTTATACAGTAGGTCTTGTTGGTTATCTGTTTTAAATATATTCGTGTGTACCTTTCAGTCCCCAAATCCTCATATATCCCTCCCCCCAGCTCTTCCTCTCTGATAACCATGTTTGTTATCTAAGTCAGTGAGTCTGTTTCTGTTGTATAACTAAGTTCATTTGTATCATTTCTTTGTTTTAGATTATTTATGAGAAAAAAGAGAATTTAAAGAAAAAAATAGACATGTAACTTATTTGTGTAAGTGATTTCTGTCCTCAGCCTGCAGTGGCTTGGAGCAAGATTTCAGTACCTGGCCAGAGATTGAAGTTGACCCACTGCAGTGAGAGTACTGAATCCTAGCCACTAGACCAGTGGCCAATGAAAAGACCCTAGCCTGCAAGGCTTTGTAGAAAATAGATTTCTATAAAGAAATAGAAAGTAGTGAAACAAGTGTTTATTAGGAGGGGAAAAAGAAATCCACTGGTGTCTTCCTGTGGATAGACACACAGATGGGCTCAGAGAAAGAGTTTCACCTTTGTGGTAGTTTGAGTCACTTATAAAAGAAACATAAGGGACATTTCCTTTAAGTTTCTTTTGGCAAATCATGTTGATTTACCTGGTTCCAAGTCTGTATATGTTTTATCTCAGGGTGTCCCCATGTATATGCATGCATCCCATAGCAAAGATGAATTCTAGCAAAGAAGCCTATAGGTAGATTGACATCACTCCCTTTTTGACCTCCAAGGAACCTTTTTGAGCACATAAAATTGAGGTGTCCTTGATCTTGAGAATGAAAAATACGTGGTCTTTGTCTTTTTTCTGGACAGGGCTCTTTTAATGCTCCTGCTATTTTGGAGTATCTGTCCAAAATATCAGATACTATTTGCAGACAAACTCAATCTGCTAAGCCTGGGGCCCATCCATCCTGTCTTCATAAAGAGAAACAGAGTAACTAATATTGTAGGAGATTTCTGGAGATTACCAGTGAAATGACATAGAACAAGACATAAGACATACAAGAGACAGACACACTCTGGCCAGAGGAAAAACAGTAACTGCACAAGCAAGCAGGCTCGCGGTTTATTTTTATATATCCCCCCTGGGCAGAATTCCATACTGTATGACCAAACTTGTTCAGTACAGCACATGTACATAAATGTTATCATACAGCAAAAGGGAGTGAAATTCCGGCCTACTGCAGAGTCTGTCCAGAGCCCTTATCACAAGAAGGGAATGTTCCCTTATTTGCAAGGGACCATTAATCTCAAGGCTGTGTCCATCTTTTTGGCAGAACATCTTGTTTGCAAGCAGTACATTTCCACTTTTTCCTTATTGTGGCCGCATTAACCCTTCATAACATGATAATTTTCTAGCCATTAGAGGATAGGTAAGAATGGTTTTTAAACAGTATTTAAAATTAGAATGGTGTTTGTTGTACAGTCTGGCTATTTGGAATCATGTTTCTATTGCTAAATAAATTCAAGGATGGCAAAAATTATAAGTGGCTAATATCTTCTTATAAGTATAGAAAAATACAGTATATCTGATAAATATTAAGATTGTTTACAGTGAGTTATTTTTCTTCCAATAACTTTTATATTGATTGCTTTCATATATGCAGAAAAGAAGTCCTGTAACATTCTAAATACTACCAATAATAGCACTTCTCTATAAAAATACATACACTACTCTTCGTTCTGTTCAGTCACTCAGTCATGTCTGTCTCTTTGTGACCCCATGAATCACATCACACCAGGTCTCCCTATCCATCATCAACTCCTGGAGTTCACTCAAACTCATGTCCATCAAGTCAGTGATGCCATCCAGCCATCTCATCCACTGTTGGCCCCTTCTTCTCCTGCCCCCAATCCCTCCCAGCATCAGGGTCTTTTCCAATGAGTCAACTCTTCGCATGAGATGGCCAAAGTATTGGAGTTTCAGCTTCAACATCAGTCCTTCCAATGAACACCCAGGACTGATCTCCTTCAGAATGGACTGGTTGGATCTCCTTACAGGCCAAGGGACTCTCAAGAGTCTTCTCCAACACCACAGATCAAAAGCATCAATTCTTCTCTGCTCAGCTTTCTTCACAGTCCAACTTTCACATCCATACATAACCACTGGAAAAACCATAGCCTTGACTAGATGGATGTCCATTTGGGATATAAAAGGTAATACCTTAAAAATAACATGAATGAGCTGTTGACAATAAGAGGAAAGAATATCAAGTACTGTAATATGTTTAGTTTAATAAAAATAGCATAGCCATATTTCCCATAATGTATTATATAGATTTTTAGAGAAAAATATTGTATATTTTGGCATACACCAAGGTATGTACAACAGGAGATAAAAAGTAAAATTTGATGTGCCATCAGTTCAGTTCCAGTTCAGTTCAGTCACTCAGTGTTATGTCCAAGTTGTGAAACCTCCAAACGACCACCCAGGAGCCGATATCTGATGCAAAAGCAAGAGAGTTTTTATTACCAATCTCGAGCTAGGGCTCCCACCATTACCGACGCAGCAGCTATAGCGAGGAGCCTCGGGTTTTGGATTACATTGCTTATATAGGGAGTATACAAAGAAAAAAGAGATTTCTAGGTAGGAGGACGTCTGATTGGTCACTTTCTTTCGAAGGGTTGTGTGTTGGTTCTTGACTGGTCTCTATCGTCTAGGTAGACCACAAGTTCCTGAGCATGAAGTCAGGAGATTTTGATCTAGGGTCTGATTGGCTCAAGGGTGGTGGGGTGAGGTCAGGGGATTTCCAAAGGCTCTTTTCCTAGAACCTTACAAAATGGAGTTTTTCTTTTAACAAAATGGAGCAGCTTAGGTTCTTCACAGTCATGTCCGACTCTGCAACGCCATGAACTGCTAACACCAGGCCTCCCTGTCCATCACCAACTCCTGAGTTCAATCAGACTGACTTCCATAAAGTCAGTGATGCCATCCAGCCATCTCGTCCTCTGTCGTCCCCTTCTCCTCCTGCCCTCAATCCCTCCCAGCATTACAGTCTTTTCCAATGAGTCAACTCTTTGCATGAGATGGCCAAAGTATTGGAGTTTCAGCTTTAATATCAGTCCTTCCAAAGAACACCCAGGACTGATCTCCTTTAGAATGGACTGGTTGGATCTCCTTGCAGTCCAAGGGACTTTCGAGAGTCTTCTCCAACACCACAGTTCAAAAGCATCAATTCTTTGGTGCTCAGCTTTCTTCACAGTCCAACTCTCACATCCATACATGACCACAGGAAAAACCATAGCCTTGACTAGACAGACCTTTGTTGGCAAAGTAATGTCTCGGCTTTTCTTTTTTTTTTTTCTTTCTTTCTTTTTTTTTTTTAATTTATTTTTTTTTTAAATTTGTATTCTTACTTTATTTTACTTTACAATACTGTATTGGTTTTGCCATACATTGACATGAATCCACCACGGGTGTACATGAGTTCCCAATCTTGAATCCCCCTCCCACCACCCACCTCATATCATCTCTCTGGATCATCCCCGTGCACCAGCCCCAAGCATCCTGTATCCTGTATCGAACCTAGACTGGCAATTCGTTTCTTACATGATAGTATACATGTTTCAATGCCATTCTTCCACATCATCCCACCCTCTCCCTCTCCCTCAGAGTCCAAAAGACTGTTCTATACATCTGTGTCTCTTTTGCTGTCTTGCATACAGGGTTATCGTTACCATCTTTCTAAATTCCATATATATGGGTTCCATATATATTGGTGTTATTCTTTCTAGCTTACTTCACTCTGTATAATAGGCTCCAGTTTCATCCATCTCATTAGAACTGATTCAAATGTATTCTTTTTAATGGCTGAGTAATACTCCATTGTGTATATGGACCACAGCTTTCTTATCCATTCATCTGCTGATGGATATCTAGGTTGTTTCCATGTCCTGGCTATAATAAACAGTGCTGCAATGAACATTGGGGTACACGTGTCTCTTTTAATTCTGGTTTCCTCAGTGTGTATGCCCAGAAGTGGGATTGCTGGGTCATAAGGCAGTTCTATTTGCAAATTTTTAAGGAATCTCCACACTGTTCTCCATAGTAGCTGTACTAGTTTGCATTCCCAACAACAGTGTAAGAGGGTTCCCTTTTCTCTGCACCCTCTCCAGCATTTATTGTTTGCAGACTTTTGGATCGCAGCCATTCTGACTGGTGTGAAATGGTACCTCATTGTGGTCTTGATTTGCATTTCTCTAATAATGAGTGATGCTGAGCATCTTTTCATGTGTTTGTTAGCCATCCATATGTCTTCTCTGGAGAAATGTCTGTTTAGTTCTTTGGCCCATTTTTTGATTGGGTCGTTAATTTTTCTGGAATTGAGCTGCATAAATTGCTTGTATATTTTTGAGATTTGTTGTTTGTTGGTCGCTTCATTTGCTATTATTTTCTCCCATTCAGAAGGCTGTCTTTTCACCTTGCTTATGGTTTTCTTTGTTATGCAGAAGCTTTTAATTTTAATTAGATCCCATTTGTTTATTTTTGCTTTTATCTCCATTATTCTGTGAGGTAGATCATAGAGGATCCTGCTGTGATTTATGTCTGAGAGTGTTTTGCCTATGTTCTCCTCTAGGAGTTTTATAGTTTCTGGTCTTACATTTAGATCTTTAATCCATTTTGAGTTTATTTTTGTGTGTGGTGTTAGAAAGTGTTCTAGTTTCATTCTTTTACAAGTGGCTGACCAGTTTTCCCAGCACCA
Organism: Capra hircus; assembly: GCF_001704415.2. Lineage (NCBI taxonomy): Eukaryota > Metazoa > Chordata > Mammalia > Artiodactyla > Bovidae > Capra > Capra hircus. The sequence continues at coordinate 25,726,390 of NC_030814.1, forward strand.
CTTGTTAAAGAGATTGTCTTTACTCCATTGTATATTCTTGTCTCCTTTGTCAAAGATAAGGTGTCCATAGGTGTGTGGATTTATCTCTGGGCTTTCTATTTTGTTCCATTGATCTATATTTCTGTCTTTGTGCCAGTACCATACTGTCTTGATGACTGTGGCTTTGTAGTAGAGCCTGAAGTCAGGCAAGTTAATCCCCCAGTTCCATTCTTCTTTCTCAAGATTGCTTTGGCTATTCGAGGTTTTTTGTATTTCCATACAAATCTAGAAATTATTTGTTCTAGTTCTGTGAAAAAAACCGCTGATACCTTGATAGGGATTGCATTGAATCTGTAGATTGCTTTGGGTAGTATACTCATTTTCACTATATTGATTCTTCTGATCCATGAACATGGTATATTTCTCCATCTATTAGTGTCCTCTTTGATTTCTTTCATCAGTGTTTTATAGTTTTCTATATATAGGTCTTTAGTTTCTTTAGGTAGATATATTCCCAAGTATTTTATTCTTTTCCTTGCAATGGTGAATGGAATTGTTTCCTTAATTTCTTTTTCTACTTTCTCATTTTAGTGTATAGGAATGCAAGGGATTTCTGTGTGTTGATTTTATATTCTCCAACTTTACTAAATTCATTGATTAGCTCTAGTAATTTTCTGGTGGAGTCTTTAGGGTTTTCTATGTAGAGGATCATGCTATCTGCAAACAGTGAGAGTTTTACTTCTTCTTTTCCAGTTTGGATTCCTTTTATTTCTTTTTCTGCTCTGATTGCTGTGGCCAAAACTTCCAGAACTATGTTGAATAGTAGCAGTGACAGTGGGCACCCTTGTCTTGTTCCTGACTTTAGGGGAAATGCTTTCAATTTTTCACCATTGAGGATAATGTTTGCTGTGGGTTTGTCATATATAGTTTTTATGATGTTGAGCTATGTTCCTTCTATTCCTGCTTTCTGGAGAGTTTTCATCATAAATGGATGTTGAATTTTGTCAAAGGCCTTCTGTGCATCTATTGAGATAATCATATGGCTTTTATTTTTCAATTTGTTAATGTGGTGAATTACATTGATTGATTTGTGGATATTGAAGAATCCTTGCATCCCTGGGATAAAGCCCACTTGGTCATGGTGTATGATCTTTTTAATGTGTTGTTGGATTGTGATTGCTAGAATTTTGTTAAGGATTTTGCATCTATATTCATCAGTGATACTGGCCTGTAGTTTTCTTTTTTTGTGACATCTTTGTCAGGTTTTGGTATTAGGGTGATGGTAGCCTCATAGAATGAGTTTGGAAGTTTACCTTCCTCTGCAATTTTCTGGTAGAGTTTGAGTAGTATAGGTGTTAGCTCTTCTCAAAAGTTTTGGTAGAATTCAGCTGTGAATCCGTCTGGATCTGGAGTTTTGTTTGCTGGAAGATTCCTGATTAAAGTTTCAAATTCCATGCTTGTGATGGGTCTGTTAAGTTTTTCTATTTCTTCCTGGTTCAGTTTTGGAAAGTTGTACTCTTCTAAGAATTTGTCCATTTCTTCCACGTTGTCCATTTTATTGGCATATAATTGCTGATAGTGGTCTCTTATGATCCTTTGTATTTCTGTGTTGTCTGTTGTGATCTCTCCATTTTCATTTCTAATTTTATTGATTTGATTTTTCTCTTTGTTTCTTGATGAGTCTGGCTAATGGTTTGTCAATTTTATTTATCCTTTCAAAGAACCAGCTTTTGGCTTTGTTGATTTTTGCTATGGTCTCTTTTGTTTCTTTTGCATTTATTTCTGCCCTAATTTTTAAGATTTCTTTCCTTCCACTAACCCTGGGGTTCTCCATTTCTTCCTTTTCTAGTTGCTTTAGGTGTAGAGTTAGGTTATTTATTTGACTTTTTTCTTGTTTCTTGATGTATGCCTTTAATGCTATGAACTTTCCCCTTAGCACTGCTTTTATAGTGTCCCACAGGTTTTGGGTTGTTGTGTTTTCATTTTCATTTGTTTCTATGCATATTTTGATTTCTTTTTTGATTTCTTCTGTGATTTGTTGGTTATTCAGAGACGTGTTGTTCAGCCTCCATATTTTGGAATTTTTAATAGTTTTTCTCCTGTAATTGAGATCTAATCTTAATGCGTTATAGTCAGAAAAGATACTTGGAATGATTTCGATTTTTTTGAATATATAAAGGTTAGATTTATGGCCCAGGATGTGATGTATCCTGGAGAAGGTTCCGTGAGCACTTGAGAAAAATGTGAATTTCATTGTTTGGGATGAAATGTCCTATAGATATCAATTATGTCTAGCTGGTCTATTGTATCATTTAAAGTTTGTGTTTCTTTGTTGATTTTCTGTTTAGTTGATCTGTCCATAGGTGTGAGTGGGGTATTAAATCTCCCACTATCGTTGTGTTTTTTTTTTAATTTCCCCTTTCATACTTGTTAGCATTTGTCTTACATATTGCAGTGCTCCTATGTTGGGTGCATATATATGTATAATTGTTATATCTTCTTCTTGGATTGATCCTTTGATCATTATGTAGTGGCCTTCTTTTTCTCTTTTCACAGCCTTTGTTTTAAAGTCCATTTTATCAGATATGAGTATTGCTACTCCTGCTTTCTTTTGGTCTCTATTTGCGTGGAATATCTTTTTCCTGCCCTTCACTTTCAGTCTGTATGCGTGCCTTGTTTTGAGGTGGGTCTCTTGTAGGCAGCATATATGGGGTTCTTGTTTTTGTATCCATTCAGCCAGTCTTTGCCTTTTGGTTGGGGCATTCAACCCATTTATGTTTAAGGTAATTATTGATAAGTATGATCCTGTTGCCATTTACTTTATTGTTTTGGGTTCGGGTTTATACGCCCTTTTTGTGTTTCCTGTCTAAAGAATATCCTTTAGAATTTGTTGGAGAGCTGGTTTGGTGGTGCTGAATTCTCTCAGCTTTTGCTTGTCTGTAAAGCTTTTGATTTCTCCTTCGTATTTGAATGAGATCCTTGCTGGGTACAGTATTCTGGGATGTAGGTTATTTTCTTTCATCACTTTAAGTATGTCTTGCCATTCCCTCCTGGCCTGAAGAGTTTCTGTTGAAAGATCTTCAGTTATCCTTATGGGAATCCCCTTGTGTGTTATTTGTTGTTTTTCCCTTGCTGCTTTTAATATTTGTTCTTTGTGTTTGATCTTTGTTAATTTGATTAATATGTGTCTTGGGGTGTTTCGCCTTGGGTTTATCCTGTTTGGAACTCTCTGGGTTTCTTGGACTTGGGTGATTATTTCCTTCCCCATTTTAGGGAAGTTTTCAGCTATTATCTCCTCAAGGATTTTCTCATGGTCTTTCTTTCTGTCTTCTTCTTCTGGGATTCCTATAATTCAAATGTTGGTGCGTTTCATAGTATTCTGGAGGTCTCTGAGATTGTCCTCATTTCTTTTAATTCATTTTTCTTTTTTCCTCTCTGCTTCATTTGTTTCTACAATTCTATCTTCTATTTCACTAATCCTATCTTCTGCCTCCATTGTTATACTATTTGTTGCCTCCAGAGTGTTTCTGATCTCATTTATTGCATTATTCATTATATATTGACTATTTTTTATTTCTTCGAGATCCTTGTTAAACTTTTCTTGCATCTTCTCAATCCTTGTCTCCAGGCTATTTATCTGTGATTCCATTTTGATTTCAAGATTTTGGATCCTTTTCACTATCAATATTCGGAATTCTTTCTCAGGTAGATTCCCTATCTCCTCTTTTGTTTGGTTTCATGGGCATTTCTCCTTTTCCTTTACCTGCTGGGTATTCCTCTGTCTCTTCATCTTGGGTATATTGCTGTGTTTGGGGTGGCCTTTCTATATTCTGGGAATTTGTGGAGTTCTCTTTATTATGGAGTTTCCTCACTGCAGTGGCTTGTCAAGGTTTCTTGGTTAGGGAGGCTTGTGTTGGACTTCTGGTAGGTGGAGCTGGATTTCTTCTCTCTGGAGTGCAATGAAATGACCAGTAATGGGTTATAATACATCAATGGTTTTGGAGTAACTTTGAGCTGCCTGTATATTGAAGCTCAGAGGTGTGTTCCTGTGTTGCTGGAGAATTTGCATGGTATGTCTTGCTCTGGAACTTGTTTGCCCTCGGGTGGTGTTTGGTTTCAGTGTAGGTATGGAGGTGTTTGAGGAGCTCCTATTGATTAATGTTCCCTGGATTCAGGAGTTCTCTGATGTTCTCAGGATTTGGACTTAAGCCTCCTGCTTCTGGTTTTCAGTTTTATTTTTACAGTAGCCTAAAGACTTCTCCATCTATACAGCACTGATGATAAAACATCTAGGTTAAAAATGAAAAGTTTCTCCACATTGAGGGACACCCAGAGAGGTTCACTGAGTTAGATGGAGAAGAGAAGAGGGAGGGGGTATAGTTAGAGGTGACTGGGATCAAAAGAGGAGATAGCAAGCTAGCGAGTAATCACTTCCTTATGTGCACCCCACAGTCTGCCGCTCAGAGGTGTTCTCAGAGTTATACAGGGAAGAGGAGAGGGAGGAAGTAGACAGAGGTGGCCAGGAAGATAAAAGAGGGGAATGAAAAGGAGAGAGACAGATCTAGCCAGTAACCAGTTCCTTAAGTGTTCTCCACTGTCTGGAACACACAGAGATTCACAGAGTTGGGTAGAGAAGAGAAGGGGGAGGGAAGAGACAGAGGCCACCTGGTGGAGAAAAAGGAGAGTCTAGAGAAAGAGAGAGTGGTCAAGCCAGTAATCTCGCTCTCAGGTAAAATTGGGTACTGAAGATTGGGTTTTTAAATGTACACAATTAACAACAAATACCAAAAAGCAAAGATTAAAAATCTAGATTAGAGGTTGGATTTTCAAAAATACAATATTAAAGAAAAGAAGAAGAAGAAGAAAAGCCACAAGAATTATTTAAAAACAACAAGAACAACCACAAAAAGACTATATACGGCATTTGCTTTAAAAAATAAGGTCTTTTTTTTTTTTGAAAAGTAATAGTAGGTTATGAAAATTAAAATTAAAGGAGAAATAGAGGACTTAAAAATTTTAAAAAGTTTAAAAAAAAGAAAAAACAATCACACAACAACATCAACAACAACAACAACAAAAAGGAATGGTCGTAAAAATAGTAAAGATATATCTGGCCCTTTCTCTCGTGTTGTGGGCACTGTGGGGTCACTTCCAAGGCGGTTCCCTCCGTTTAACTTCTTTTGTTTGCTGGTATCTTCAGTGTCTGATTTCTGCCCTGACACAAGGACAGGGGGCGGTGGTGGACACTTTGTTTTTTTTTAGGCTCACTTGTTCAGTCGCGCTGCGGGGAGGGAGGGATGCTGCAAACAAATAACACTGGCGTGTGCTTGCAGTGTCTCAGCCCCACTGGGCCTGCCCCTGCTCGCAGTGCACACTGCTCAGGCTCTACGTTGCTCTGCCAGGAACCGTCTGAGGCCGGCCCTAGGATGCATGCACTTCCCCAGTCTAAGCTGCTCAGGCTTGGCGCTCAGGTAGCCCTCAGAGGCGCAGATTCGGTTGGGCCTCCCAGGTCCAAGTAGCTCAGGTGTTTGGTGAGTGCAGTCACTGCGACTTATCGCCTTTCCCATCTCTGCTGCTCAGTTTTCTGGGTGTACCGCTGGTGTTCCTTCTCAGGCGGATGATGACTGTCCAGAACCCCCAGAAGTCTTAGTTAGCAAAGAAGCCTGCTTGCGTTTTGGTAGGTAATGTCTCTCTTGGGCTGTGATTGCCCCCTTCCAGTCCTTATGGCTCTGGCTGCCTGTCACCAGAGGGGGATGGTCTGCAGCCGGCACTTTCTGTTCCATCCTTTGTTCTGTGCGCGGTCCTGGCGATGTCTCATGTTTGAGCTTTTCGCATGGTAGCTATCCCACAGTCTGATTTGCTAGCCCAAGTTAGTTTGCTCTGGTTACGTGTGGGGTGTTCCGGCCCGATTCTTAAAAGCACTACGGCCCACGCCTCCCGCGGCTCCCTGCCCAGCCCCCACTTGCTAGTGGCGGATGCAGGCATCTGCGCTGCTTCTCCACTGGGGGAGTTACTGTTGGGCTTGTAATCTATTGGTTTTAATTATTTATTTATTTTTCCTTCCTGTTATGTTGCCCTCTGTGCTTCCAAGACTCGCCACAGACTCGGCAGCGAGAGTGTTTCCTGGTGTTTGGAAACCTCTCTTAAGATTCCCTTCCCGGGACGAGACTTCCTTCCCGGGACGGAGCTCCCTCCCTACCTCCTTTGTCTCTCTTTTCATCTTTTATATTTTTTCCTACCTGTTTTTGAAGACAATGATATGCTTTTCTGGTTGCCTGATGTCCTCTGCCAGCATTCAGAAGTTGTTTTCTGGAATTTACTCAGCGTTGAAATGTTCTTTTGATGAATTTGTGAGGGAGAAAGTGGTCTCCCCATCCTATTTCTCTGCCATCTTAGGACCGCCTCCTCTGTCTCTGCTTTTCAATATGCTATCTAGGTTGCCTTAGACAACAGTATTAGCAGTATTAATTGAATTAATTATGCCATTTTTCTGTGTGAAGGTTATTTTTATTTTTCTATAGTCAACTTTATGGACAAATCTTATTCTCTAGTTCTTGCACATAATAAGGCATAATGCATTATTTATTACAAATAACTATTTATTAATTTATGCACAATGTTATTTATAACATTTTCTTAGTGAAAATAAATGTTAAATTATGAAGGTATTCTGTTTAGATTTTTGAGGACTAACCAAGCAATTAAATAAGTCTAATTTAAAATATGTTCCCTTTCCTGCTACTTTCCAAATATGTACATTTCATTAAATGCTGAGGAATTTTCTCTGTCCTTGCAGTTAAAGTCCTTGAAGTTATGAAAAAAAGAAAGAAAGAAACTCCCAATTATTGTTCTATTAAATCCTAATAAAAAACTAGGTCCTGGGCTTTAAGCTTTAAGAGCTCCTTAGAGAGACAAAGCAATAATTACTGAGTTGAGGCAAGTATAATTCTGGCCTTTAATAGCAAGAACATGACAAAAAAGGACGCGGCTTAGTTAAGGGTAAATTCATGATGTTCATCAGTCGCCAAGTTGTGTCTGACTATTCGCGACCCTATCGACTGTAGCATGCAAGGCTTGCCTGTCCCTCATCATCTCCTGGAGTTTGCCTCAAGATCATGTCCATTACATGGTGATGCCATCCAACCATCTCATCCTCTGTCACCCTCTTTCTTCCTTCAATTTTCTCCCAGCATCAGGGACTTTTACAATGAGTCAGCTCTTTGCATCACGTGACGAAGAGTAATGGAGCTTCTGTTTCAGCATTGGTCCTTCCAGTGAGTATTCAGGTTGATTTCCTTTAAGATTGACTGGTTTGATCTCTTTGCCGTCCAAGAGACTCACAAGAGTCTTTTCCAGGATCACAATTTGAAAACATCAAGTCTTCAGCTCTCAGTCTTCTTTATGGTCCAGCTCTCACATCCATACATGACTACTGGAAAAACCGTAGCCTTCACTATATGGACTTTTGGTCAGCAAAATGATGTCTTTGCTTTTCAATTTTTTGGCATCCTGCCTTCTTATTGGTCTGGTTCTCACAACATATGTGGATACTGGAAAGGGCGTAGCCTTAGCTATATGGAACTTTGTCGCAAAGTAAAAAGTCTTTGCTTTCTAACACACTGTCAAGGTTTGTCATAGTTTTCCTGCCAATAAAAATTGTCTTCTAATTTCATGGCTGCAATCACCATCTGTAGTGATTTTTAGAGCCCAAGAAGAGGAAATCTGTCACTACTTTCACCGTTTACCCTTCTACTTGCCATGAAATGATGGTGCCAGATGCCATGATCTTAGTTTTTTTAATATTTAGTTTTAAGCCAGCTTTTTAACTCTCCTTCACCCTCACTAAGAGGTTCTTTAGTTCCTCTTTGCTTTCTGCCATTAGTGCGGTATCATTTGCAAATCTGAGGGAATTAATATTCCCCCCAGCTATAATGATCCCCGCTTGTATTATTTAATAATGCTACAGTCCAAAGAGGTCACAAAGAGTAGGACATGACTGAGTGACTGAACTGAACTGAAATGAATTAATTATAAAAAATGCAAGTCTCATATAGAAGATCATACAACAATTTACCACAGTATGGAATAATGTATTGCACAAATGTTCTTGTTTAGGAAAAATCAAACTAGAAAGACAAACAGCTTCCTCAGATAAAGTAAATCTCAGTTAAAACCAAGCTTCCATTTATGGAAGAACCTGATAGTGACAGTCATGTCATCTGACACAAAGCTACACAAGACTATGAAGAAGTTTTTGAAAAATAAAAGTATAAGAAAAATCACTTCTTGGCCTTTTGGTTAAGATCAAGTGTAAAAGTAATAAGAAAAGAGTAGTGTTATTGGAAATGAAAACTTAACTTTAAAAACTATATAAATTAAGCAGCATAATAATGGAATATCGATTTATCAGATTTTTGTACTTAAGTTTCATTTGGATTTGTGGATAAAGAATTATACAATATTGCTTCTAAGAAAACCAGTTACATACTTAAAGAAATGTTAAGTTATAATATGAACTAATATTCAACATGAAAATAATTTTCAGATAGAAAAACAATAAGTTATAGTATGAATGAGCATTCAATATAAAAATAATGTTCATATGAATATAACTATGAAAACAAAAATCCTAATAAAACAAATCCTTATTAAATTCTCATGGTGGGAGAATATGTGATAAAATAGTTTAAATATGTCCATTGCCAGATGAAAGGATTAAGAAGACATGGTACATATATACAATGTGATAGTACTCAGTCATAAAAAAGGAACAAAACTGGGTCATTTATAATGATGTGGATGGACCTAGAGAGTGAAGTAAGCCAACTGCCTCTTATTTTAAAACAATCTATCCAGTAATTCCAATTTTTATAAATTTGAAGAGAAAAATACATTTGAATTAAAAAAGCTTAAATAAATACAGTGCATTAATATAAATGCATTACATCAAATATTATATGACCATTGAAATACATTTCATAAAATACTGAGAGAATAAAAGCATCTTCCTCATACAACTGTAAATGAATTAATGGAAACTAAACAAATATATTAAGTTTGTTTTCCTTTTTTTTTTTTTTTGCAAATAAATATATAAATAGGTTTGGAGAAATATATACACAAATCAATGTAATTATTTTTTTTCAACTTTATAATACATTTCCATTATTTTATATAATCCTAAGGGAATTTTTTTGAAATGTAACATAAATAAAATTTTGATTTATCAGTTCAAGAGCACTTTCAACAATATACCACAATTCATATTCATCTGTATGAAATGTGTTAGAATGCTTCTTTATGGAGGCACCCATTAGGCATTCTGCCCTGCTTATTTAAAATAGTAATATTTTTCCTTCACTAAATCACAGGTTTATTACATGACTAGATATGTCACCTGAAATGCTGTCAATTTAAATGTTTCTTCACAAAGTCCCAACTTTCTGTAGGAATATAAGACAAGTGTTCTAAAGGTGCTTCATGTATGGTTGCTTGAGTAAGCCTGACACAACCCAGAGACATGGCTCTTTTTGCCACTGTCAGTGAGGCGTTCGAGCTGAGATTCAAGGCCAGCAGGTGACTGGTTGCATCCTCTCCAACGTCAACAACCCTCCATGACACCTGTGATCAGAAAGCCCCGAAATGAGACCTCCCAACCCACCTACCAGAACAACAACACGCCTAGCAAGTCCACTGCAGCCAAGATCCTGGGAAAGGTGGGAGAAAGCCTGAGCTGGATGTGCTTGTGTCCACCCTCCAGTGGAGTGTTTCACCTTTGTGGGTGAGAATGCCAACCTAGGCACGGTGATGTGGTACAAGGAGATAGGTTCCCTGGAGGTAGGATGGGGTCCGTGGGCAATTTCCCCCTCAGAGCTTCTTCATCTCATTCAAAAGATATGGAAATTGAGTTCATTGTCAGCCCAGAGATTCTTCTCTTGCCTGGAACACCATGCCCACAGAAGATCCCCCATCTTCCTCAGCAGAGGGGTCCAGTGCTTGGAGCCATGTCTGTGATCTCCACCACAGCCTTGGGTGGACACTAAGGCCCTGACTGTGTGAAGGCAGCAAAGGCCCCAGGCCAGAGCAGGTGGAGGGTGGTTACATGGAGCTGTCAGGATGGGAAGGCACTGACTCCCCTAGAAATGAGATGAATCCTGAGCAGCCCTAGGAAACAAGCCAGGAAACACATTTTCCCAAGGTTCCAGAGTAGCTTAGAGCCAGAAGTGTCTGAAGCCAGAAAAGCACAGACAGACAATGAGAGCGGAGCTGGAGCTGCTGCAGGTCCCAGGTACAAGGAGGGTCTGTGACAGCTGGAAGTCCCCAAAGGACTCAGCATGGATGAGAATATCCATCTTTGGGTCTCTCTCTCCTACAAACCCAAATTCAACTCTGCAGGAGAGTTGAGGTTCTAGCCCTCATTCTTTTGATTCTGGGGCCAACTGATGCCATTTTGGAGAAGGAAATGGCAAACCACTCTAGTACTCTTGCCTGGAGAATCCCATGGACAGAGAAGCCTGGCGGGCTACAATCCATGGGGTTGCAAATAGTCAGACACAACTGAGAGACTAACACACATAAGACAAGTGTACACAGAACTCTTTCTGTGAAAATATTGTATAACCAATATTTTATGCTGTATTATAGTGGACAATCATTTCTGTCCATTGTTCAGTGCTAAACTCTACAGGACAAAAATCAGTTATGAGCCAAATCCCATGAGTTCAATATCAGTCTCTAACTGCTGCTGTTCATCCAGATCCTACATACAGCCACTTATTCTCATTTAGGAATAATCACTAATGAGAAACAAGTATAAAAAAGTCTGAAGAATTAAACGATTTTGAAATAGATATAAGGTTTGACAGTTTGTTCATGTTCTTAATATATTACCAGCTTACTATGAGAGAAACACATCCTAGAACACAAATTACATGAAATGAAATATACACTGGGATACTCAATAAGAAAACAAAACTAAGGAATTCCCTGGTGGCCCAGTGGTTAGGAATCTGTGCTTCAACTGCACGGGGCATGGGGTAGATCTCTGGTCAGGGAAGTAAAATCCTTTCAACTGTAGAAAGTGAAAGTGTTATTCTCTCAGTCTTGTCTGACTCTTTGTGATCCCATGGACTGTAGCCCACCAAGCCCCTCTGCCCATGGGATTCTCCAGGCAAGAATACTGGAGTGGGTTGCCATTCCCTCTCCAGGGCATCTTCCTGACCCAGGGATTGACCCAGGGATTGAACCTATTGCAGACAGATTCTTTAACATCTGAGCCACCAAGGAAGCCTAAGAGAAGGTATCAAAATATGAAATAATAAAATGTCACTCAGGAAAGAAAAATGATACTTATTTAGCTTATTTCTAGTTTATTTCTAAAAATCATGGACTCTCAGATCAGAAAAAGTAAAATATAATACTGCTTCATGAAACATGATTACAATCACATGCTTTGCTTAAGCAGTGCTTGAATCAAAAAGGTGAGAGGAGTCTTCAAAGGTTGGCTATTACCAAAATGGGAAGACTTTATGGTGCCTAATACAGAAGTGTGTGCTAAGTCACTTTAATCATGTCTGACTCTTTGTGACTCTAAGGACTGTAGCCCACCAGGTTGCTCTGTTCATGGGATTCCCCAGGCAAGAATACTGGAGTGGGTTGCCATGCTCTCCTCCAGGGGATCTTCCTACAAAGGGATCAATCCCATGTATCCTGTATCTCCTGCACTGGCAGGTAGGTTCTTTACCACTAGTGCCACCTAGGCAGCTCAATATAGAAGAGAAGTGAGGAAATTAATTTTTTGGCACAAGTGAAAATACTATTTACTGAAATAAATATCAGAGAGAAATGAAAGGGATCAGAGACTTTTAAAAAAGATAGATATTACATTAGACATTTTAAAATACTTTTTTCATTATCCAGTTGAAAATTAGTACCTGTAATAACTTATATGCAGAGTACATCATGAGAAATGCTGGGCTGGAAGAAGCACAAGCTGGAATCAAGATTGCCAGGAGAAGTATCAATAACCTCAGATAATCAGACGACACTACAATTATGGCAAAAAGTGAAGCACTAAAGTGCCTCTTGATGAAAGTGAAAGAGGAGGGTGAAAAAGTTGGCTTAAAGCTTAACACTCAGAAAACTAAGATCACGACATCCGGTCCCATCACTTCATGGCAAATCATGGGGAATCATGATTTGCCATGAAGTGATGGGACCGGATGTCGTGATCTTAGTTTTCTGAGTGTTAAGCTTTAAGCCAACTTTTTCACCCTCCTCTTTCACTTTCATCAAGAGGCACTTTAGTGCTTCACTTTTTGCCATAATTGTAGTGTCGTCTGATTATCTGAGGTTATTGATACTTCTCCTGGCAATCTTGATTCCAGCTTGTGCTTCTTCCAGCCCAGCATTTCTCATGATGTACTCTGCATATAAGTTATTACAGGTACTAATTTTCAACTGGATAATGAAAAAAGTATTTTAAAATGTCTAATGTAATATCTATCTTTTTTAAAAGTCTCTGATCCCTTTCATTTCTCTCTGATATTTATTTCAGTAAATAGTATTTTCACTTGTGCCAAAAAATTAATTTCCTCACTTCTCTTCTATATTGAGCTGCCTAGGTGGCACTAGTGGTAAAGAACCTACCTGCCAGTGCAGGAGATACAGGATACATGGGATTGATCCCTTTGTAGGAAGATCCCCTGGAGGAGAGCATGGCAACCCACTCCAGTATTCTTGCCTGGGGAATCCCATGAACAGAGCAACCTGGTGGGCTACAGTCCTTAGAGTCACAAAGAGTCAGACATGATTAAAGTGACTTAGCACACACTTCTGTATTAGGCACCATAAAGTCTTCCCATTTTGGTAATAGCCAACCTTTGAAGACTCCTCTCACCTTTTTGATTCAAGCACTGCTTAAGCAAAGCATGTGATTGTAATCATGTTTCATGAAGCAGTATTATATTTTACTTTTTCTGATCTGAGAGTCCATGATTTTTAGAAATAAACTAGAAATAAGCTAAATAAGTATCATTTTTCTTTCCTGAGTGACATTTTATTATTTCATATTTTGATACCTTCTCTTAGGCTTCCTTGGTGGCTCAGATGTTAAAGAATCTGTCTGCAATAGGTTCAATCCCTGGGTCAATCCCTGGGTCAGGAAGATGCCCTGGAGAGGGAATGGCAACCCACTCCAGTATTCTTGCCTGGAGAATCCCATGGGCAGAGGGGCTTGGTGGGCTACAGTCCATGGGATCACAAAGAGTCGGACAAGACTGAGAGAATAACACTTTCACTTTCTACAGTTGAAAGGATTTTACTTCCCTGACCAGAGATCTACCCCATGCCCCTGCAGTTGAAGCACAGATTCCTAACCACTGGGCCACCAGGGAATTCCTTAGTTTTGTTTTCTTATTGAGTATCCCAGTGTATATTTCATTTCATGTAATTTGTGTTCTAGGATGTGTTTCTCTCATAGTAAGCTGGTAATATATTAAGAACATGAACAAACTGTCAAACCTTATATCTATTTCAAAATCGTTTAATTCTTCAGACTTTTTTATACTTGTTTCTCATTAGTGATTATTCCTAAATGAGAATAAGTGGCTGTATGTAGGATCTGGATGAACAGCAGCAGTTAGAGACTGATATTGAACTCATGGGATTTGGCTCATAACTGATTTTTGTCCGTAGAGTTTAGCACTGAACAATGGACAGAAATGATTGTCCACTATAATACAGCATAAAATATTGGTTATACAATATTTTCACAGAAAGAGTTCTGTGTACACTTGTCTTATGTGTGTTAGTCTCTCAGTTGTGTCTGACTATTTGCAACCCCATGGATTGTAGCCCGCCAGGCTTCTCTGTCCATGGGATTCTCCAGGCAAGAGTACTAGAGTGGTTTGCCATTTCCTTCTCCAAAATGGCATCAGTTGGCCCCAGAATCAAAAGAATGAGGGCTAGAACCTCAACTCTCCTGCAGAGTTGAATTTGGGTTTGTAGGAGAGAGAGACCCAAAGATGGATATTCTCATCCATGCTGAGTCCTTTGGGGACTTCCAGCTGTCACAGACCCTCCTTGTACCTGGGACCTGCAGCAGCTCCAGCTCCGCTCTCATTGTCTGTCTGTGCTTTTCTGGCTTCAGACACTTCTGGCTCTAAGCTACTCTGGAACCTTGGGAAAATGTGTTTCCTGGCTTGTTTCCTAGGGCTGCTCAGGATTCATCTCATTTCTAGGGGAGTCAGTGCCTTCCCATCCTGACAGCTCCATGTAACCACCCTCCACCTGCTCTGGCCTGGGGCCTTTGCTGCCTTCACACAGTCAGGGCCTTAGTGTCCACCCAAGGCTGTGGTGGAGATCACAGACATGGCTCCAAGCACTGGACCCCTCTGCTGAGGAAGATGGGGGATCTTCTGTGGGCATGGTGTTCCAGGCAAGAGAAGAATCTCTGGCTGACAATGAACTCAATTTCCATATCTTTTGAATGAGATGAAGAAGCTCTGAGGGGGAAATTGCCCACGGACCCCATCCTACCTCCAGGGAACCTATCTCCTTGTACCACATCACCGTGCCTAGGTTGGCATTCTCACCCACAAAGGTGAAACACTCCACTGGAGGGTGGACACAGCACATCCAGCTCAGGCTTTCTCCCACCTTTCCCAGGATCTTGGCTGCAGTGGACTTGCTAGGCGTGTTGTTGTTCTGGTAGGTGGGTTGGGAGGTCTCATTTCGGGGCTTTCTGATCACAGGTGTCATGGAGGGTGTGTTGACGTTGGAGAGGATGCAACCAGTCACCTGCTGGCCTTGAATCTCAGCTCGAACGCCTCACTGACAGTGGCAAAAAGAGCCATGTCTCTGGGTTGTGTCAGGCTTACTCAAGCAACCATACATGAAGCACCTTTAGAACACTTGTCTTATATTCCTACAGAAAGTTGGGACTTTGTGAAGAAACATTTAAATTGACAGCATTTCAGGTGACATATCTAGTCATGTAATAAACCTGTGATTTAGTGAAGGAAAAATATTACTATTTTAAATAAGCAGGGCAGAATGCCTAATGGGTGCCTCCATAAAGAAGCATTCTAACACATTTCATACAGATGAATATGAATTGTGGTATATTGTTGAAAGTGCTCTTGAACTGATAAATCAAAATTTTATTTATGTTACATTTCAAAAAAATTCCCTTAGGATTATATAAATAATGGAAATGTATTATAAAGTTGAAAAAAATAATTACATTGATTTGTGTATATATTTCTCCAAACCTATTTATATATTTATTTGCAAAAAAAAAAAAAAAGGAAAACAAACTTAATATATTTGTTTAGTTTCCATTAATTCATTTACAGTTGTATGAGGAAGATGCTTTTATTCTCTCAGTATTTTAT
Source organism: Capra hircus (assembly GCF_001704415.2). NCBI lineage: Eukaryota > Metazoa > Chordata > Mammalia > Artiodactyla > Bovidae > Capra > Capra hircus. Next base: position 25,741,764 of record NC_030814.1, read on the forward strand.
GAAATGTATTTCAATGGTCATATAATATTTGATGTAATGCATTTATATTAATGCACTGTATTTATTTAAGCTTTTTTAATTCAAATGTATTTTTCTCTTCAAATTTATAAAAATTGGAATTACTGGATAGATTGTTTTAAAATAAGAGGCAGTTGGCTTACTTCACTCTCTAGGTCCATCCACATCATTATAAATGACCCAGTTTTGTTCCTTTTTATGACTGAGTACTATCACATTGTATATATGTACCATGTCTTCTTAATCCTTTCATCTGGCAATGGACATATTTAAACTATTTTATCACATATTCTCCCACCATGAGAATTTAATAAGTATTTGTTTTATTAGGATTTTTGTTTTCATAGTTATATTCATATGAACATTATTTTTATATTGAATGCTCATTCATACTATAACTTATTGTTTTTCTATCTGAAAATTATTTTCATGTTGAATATTAGTTCATATTATAACTTAACATTTCTTTAAGTATGTAACTGGTTTTCTTAGAAGCAATATTGTATAATTCTTTATCCACAAATCCAAATGAAACTTAAGTACAAAAATCTGATAAATCGATATTCCATTATTATGCTGCTTAATTTATATAGTTTTTAAAAGTTAAGTTTTCATTTCCAATAACACTACTCTTTTCTTATTACTTTTACACTTGATCTTAACCAAAAGGCCAAGAAGTGATTTTTCTTATTACTTTTATTTTTCAAAAACTTCTTCATAGTCTTGTGTAGCTTTGTGTCAGATGACATGACTGTCACTATCAGGTTCTTCCATAAATGGAAGCTTGGTTTTAACTGAGATTTACTTTATCTGAGGAAGCTGTTTGTCTTTCTAGTTTGATTTTTCCTAAACAAGAACATTTGTGCAATACATTATTCCATACTGTGGTAAATTGTTGTATGATCTTCTATATGAGACTTGCATTTTTTATAATTAATTCATTTCAGTTCAGTTCAGTCACTCAGTCATGTCCTACTCTTTGTGACCTCTTTGGACTGTAGCATTATTAAATAATACAAGCGGGGATCATTATAGCTGGGGGGAATATTAATTCCCTCAGATTTGCAAATGATACCGCACTAATGGCAGAAAGCAAAGAGGAACTAAAGAACCTCTTAGTGAGGGTGAAGGAGAGTTAAAAAGCTGGCTTAAAACTAAATATTAAAAAAAACTAAGATCATGGCATCTGGCACCATCATTTCATGGCAAGTAGAAGGGTAAACGGTGAAAGTAGTGACAGATTTCCTCTTCTTGGGCTCTAAAATCACTACAGATGGTGATTGCAGCCATGAAATTAGAAGACAATTTTTTATTGGCAGGAAAACTATGACAAACCTTGACAGTGTGTTAGAAAGCAAAGACTTTTTACTTTGCCGACAAAGTTCCATATAGCTAAGGCTACGGCCTTTCCAGTATCCACATATGTTGTGAGAACCAGACCATAAAGAAGGCAGGATGCCAAAAAATTAAAAAGCAAAGACATCATTTTGCTGACCAAAGTCCATATAGTGAAGGCTACGGTTTTTCCAGTAGTCATGTATGGATGTGAGAGCTGGACCATAAAGAAGACTGAGCGCTGAAGACTTGATGTTTTCAAATTGTGATCCTGGAAAAGACTCTTGTGAGTCTCTTGGACGGCAAAGAGATCAAACCAGTCAATCTTAAAGGAAATCAACCCTGAATACTCACTGGAAGGACCAATGCTGAAACGGAAGCTCCATTACTCTTCGTCACGTGATGCAAAGAGCTGACTCATTGTAAAAGTCCCTGATGCTGGGAGAAATTGAAGGAAGAAAGAGAGGGTGACAGAGGATGAGATGGTTGGATGGCATCACCAATGTAATGGACATGATCTTGAGCAAACTCCAGGAGATGATGAGGGACAGGCAAGCCTTGCATGCTACAGTCGATAGGGTCGCGAATAGTCAGACACAACTTGGCGACTGATGAACATCATGAATTTACCCTTAACTAAGCCGCGTCCTTAAATGTAGCACATTTAATCACCACTTCAGTCCCTTAATGCTTATTTATTATTATCTCATTTTAGCTGTGAAAATAGAGACACAGAGATTTTTAAGAGTATCTAAGGTCAAAGAGCTATGGAGTGATGGAGACACTATAGTTTTAAATAAAAGTGCATATCATGTTCTCAGGCGGCACAATGGTAAAGAATCTCCCTACAATACAGGAGACACGAGAAATGCAGGTTCAGTCTCTGGGTTGGGAAGATCCCCTGGAGCAGGAAATGGCAACCCATTTCAGTATTCTTGCCTAGAAAATCCCATGGACAGATGAGCCTTGTGAGATAAAGCCCATGAGGCTGCAAAGTGTCCAGGCTAGTGGAAGCTAGTGGAGTTGCAAGGGGCTCGTGGAGCTGAAAGAATCAAGGAAGAATCCATCCCTAGAGACTGCAGAGGAACTATGACCTGCCAAAACTTTCATGTATTTTAAACTTCTAGCAGCCAGAAACTTAAGACATTAAATTTCTCTTGATTTAAGGCACCTAGTTTTTGATGCTGTGTTTCACTGATGGCTGCACACACACACACACACTTGACATACATAGTATTTAAATATGTTATATATTGTCTATGATTTTATGCTTATATATATAAATACATTTTTACATGTTCTATATACATACACACAGGTCCATGTACTCACACACAAGTATGCCTCTAATTGTCTAGTGTCAATATATAACAAAACTGTTATTTTCTCTTACATCACTGTTACAAGATAAATTGTGTCCCCAAAAAAGATATATTAAAGCCTTAACTCCCTGTACCTGTGAGTGTGACTTATTTGGAAATAGGGATTTTTCAAGTGTAATTAAGATAAGATGAGTTCATATAAGATTAGTAGACCTAATCCAATACGACTGATGTCCTTAGAAGAAGAGAAAGCAGACATAGGAAGGAATATGCCACGTGAAGACACAGATATACACAGACATAGAGAAAGATAGCCAGGTGAGGACAGAGTTTAGTTTCCCTGCCACAAGACAAGAACTCTTGAGGCCAGTGGAGCTGCAAGAAACAAGGAAAAATACATCCCTAAAGACTGCAGAGGAAGTATGAACTGCCAAAACGTTTTAGTGTTTTAAATGTCTAGCCTCCAGAAACTTAAGACAATAAATTTCTGTTGTTTTAAGTCACCTAGTTTGTAATGCTTTGTTTCACTGATGGCTGAGAAGTCAAGAATCCACCTGCAATGTAGGAGACGTTGGTTCAATCCTTGAGTCAAGAAGATCTCTTGGAGAAGGAAATGACAACCCAGTCCAGTATTCTTGCCTGGGAAATACCATGGACAAATGAGCCTGGCGGGCTACAGTCCATTGGATCGCAAAAGAGGTGGACACAACTTAGAGACTAAACAGCAACAACAGAATATATTAGCTAGCATTTTAAAGACAAGCTTTGACATCACAATACTGTTGTACTTCCTTTGGTATTCAATGTAATGAGACTCCTTTAGTGCTGCATAAGCTGCTGTTTTGTTATTTTCTTTTTAAATCATGTTGCTGCTGCTGCTGCTGCTGCTGCGTCGCTTCAGTCATGTTCGACTCTGTGCGACCCCATAGATGGCAGCCCACCAAGCTCCCCTATCCCTGGATTCTCCAGGCAAGAACACTGGAGTGGGCTGCCATTTCCTTCTCCAATGCATGAAAGTGAAAAGTGAAAGTAAAGTTGCTCAGTTGTGTCCGACCCTCAGCGTCTCCATGGACTGCAACCTACCAGGCTCCTCTGTCCATAGGATTTTCCAGGCAAGAGTACTGGAGTGGGGTGCCATTGCATAATTACATTACTAAATATTCAAATTCTTATGAAGAATATTTTTAATTTGATGAATGTTTTGTAGCAGCTATCAAAATATTAATAGTTTCCTCTTTATATTAGATATGTTTATACCCCTAAAGACTAGAGATGTCTTCAAGAAAATTAGAGATACCAAGGGAACATTTCATGCAAAGATGGGCTCAGTGAAGGACAGAAATGGTATGGACCTAACAGAAGCAGAAGATATTAAGAAGAGGTGACAAGAATACACAGAAGAACTGTACAATAAAGATCTTTATGACCCAGATAATCATGGTGGTATGATAACTCACCTAGAGCCAGACATCCTGGAATGCAAAGTCAAGTGGGCCTTAGAAAGCATCACTACGAATAAACTAGTGGAGGTGATGGAATTCCAGTAGAGCTATTTCAAATCCTGAAAGATGATGCTATGAAAGTGCTACACTCAACATGCCAACAAATTTGGAAAACTCAGCAGTGGCCACAGGACTGGAAAAGGTCAACTTTCATTCCAATCCCAAAGAAAGGCAATGCCAAAGAATGCTCAAACTACCACACAATTGCACTCATCTCACACGCTAGTAAAGTAATGCTCAAAATTCTCCAAGCCAGGCTTCAGCAATACGTGAACCGTGAGCTTCCTGATGTTCAAGCTGGTTTTAGAAAAGACAGAGGAACCAGAGATCAAATTGCCAACATCTGTTGGATCATCAAAAAAGCAAGAGAGTTCCAGAAAAACATCTATTTCTGCTTTATTGACTACGCCAAAGCCTTTGACTCTGTGGATCACAATAAAGTGTGGAAAATTCTGAAAGAGATGGGAATACCAGACCACCTGATCCGCCTCTTGAGAAATCTGTATGCAGGTCAGGAAGCAACAGTTAGAACTGGACATGGAACAACAGACTGCTTCCAAATAGGAAAAGAAGTATGTCAAGGCTGTATATTGTCACCCTGCTTATTTAACTCATATGCAGAGTACATCAGGTGAAATGCTGGGCTGGATGAAGGACAAGCTGGAATCAAGATTGCTGGGAGAAATATCAATAACCTCAGATATGCAGATGACACCACTCTTATGGCAGAAAGCAAAGAAGAACTAAAGAGCCTCTTGATGAAAGTGAAAGAGGAGACTGAAAAAGTTGGCTTAAAGGTCAACATTCAGAAAACTAAGATCATGGCATTGTAGTTTTTGAAGTCCTGGGATTGCTGTGTAAGGGGAAGAGGAGGGAGAGGGTTGGCTCTGGGGGCCTCTGGAGGGTCTAGGTATGTACTGCTATTTATGAGTCATTTCCTGTGCTGCATGGGAGTTTACGTGTGAGTGTGTATATGGGATGAGGTGTAGGTGCATATGGATATTTGTGGGTTAGTTCTTGGTATGTGTGTATTTGAGTGCCTATGTGTGCATTGGAGGGATTATCTCTGGACTGTGCAAATATGTGTGTTGCAGCTCCAAGAAGGGCATATGGGATTGGCTTTTGTGTACTATTGCTAACTGAGTGTGTGAGCTTGAGGGTACAAGTATGTTGGGGTGCTGGGTGGGGGTTAATCCTTGTCCTGTGTGTGTGTTTATTTTTGAAATATAGCTTATGTACAATATTCTATGCTGGTTTCAGGTGTACAACACAGTTATTCACAAGTTTACAGTTTTTTTTTTTTTGTAGTTATTCTATCATTGGCTATATTTCCTATATTACATGTCTTTGTAGCTTACTTATTTTATTTTATTTTTAGTTTTTTATTTTTTAAATTTTAAAATCTTTAATTCTTACATGCGTTCCCAAAGCTTACTTATTTTATACATAGTAATTTGTACCTCTTAGTTCTCTACTAGTGTCTTGCTCCTCCCCCTTCCTTCTTCCTACTGGTAAGCAGTAGCATCTTCTCTATATCTGTGAGACATTTTTGTTTTTGTTATATTCACTAGTTTATTTTTTAGATTAGGCATATAAGTGATACTATATTTGTCTTTCTCTGTTTGACTTGTTTCATTTAGTACAATCTCCTCCAAGTTGATCTTGTTGTTATATGGTAAAATTTCGTTCTTTTTTAATATATAAGTTGTGTTTCCTTGTATGTGACTTGGGTTACTTATATATCTCACTAGTCTAAATAATACCTCTACAAACACTGAGCTACATATATTTTTTTGGAATTAGTGTTTTATTTTTTGTTTTTGAAAAATTCCCAGGAATAGAAATTCTGGGTCATATGGTATTTCTGTTTTTAGTTTTTTGAGAAACCTTAATATAGTAGCTGTACCAATTTACATTCCAGCCAAGTGTGTATGAAATTCCCTTTTTTCCACATATTTCCCAACATTTCTTATTTGTAGTATTTTTGACAATAACCATTCTGACAGTTGTGGGGTAACATCTCATTGTGGTTTTGATTTGTGAAATTTCTCTGATTATTAACAATGTTGAGCATCTTTTCATATGTCTGTTGGTCATCTATTTGTCTTCTTTGGAAAAATGTATATTCAGTTCTTCTACTCATTTTTTAATCAGATTGTTTTTTTTAATAAGTTATATGAGCTATTTATATGCTTTCACTTTTAATCCCTTATTGATGATATCATTTGTCAATATTTTCTCCCACACAGAATATTGTCAATTTGTTTTGTTAATGGTTTCCTTTGCTGTGCAAAATATTTTAAGTTTAATTAAATCTCTCTTTTTTAATTTTTGTTTTTATTTTGTCTATTTTAGAGGATGATTCTAAAGAAATGTTACACTTCATGTCAAAGATTGTTCTGTCTATATTTTGTGCCATGAGATTTAGTTTTCATTCTTATGTTCAGGTCTTTAATTCATTTTGAGTTTACTTTTGTATATGGTGTTGGAGAATGTTCTAATTTCATTCTTTTACATGTAGCCATCCAGTTTTCTCAGCACCATTCCATTGAATAGAGTGTCTTTTCTCCACTGTAAATTCTTGAGTCCTCTGTCATAAATTGATTGACCATAAGTGTGTGGATTTATTTCTGGACTCTGTATTTTCCATTGATATATGTGTCTTATATTTTTATTAATAGATAGATAGATGAAACTTGTACTCTTTATTCAATTATTTCATATTATGGGTAAAATATTATTCAATCACCCATCTTCTGTTGATAAATGTTCAGAACACATCTATGTTTGCAAGAACTATAAAAGAATGCTTCAACTTTTGCTTCTGTAATATACTTTCCCCAGAGTGGGCAAATGGCATGTTGACTGCACAATTCTCATTAAAGTATTGGGAACTGTTAGGTCAAACATGCATACACAATGACGGAGACCTGGATTCAATCCCTGGGTCAGAAAGGTCTCCTGGAGAAGGGAATGGCAACCCACTCCAGTATTCTTGCCCCCCCACCCCCCAAAAAAGGGGCTCAAAGAAATATTTTGGAGAAGCAAATGGCAACCCACTTCAGTGTTCTTGCCTGGAGAATCCCAGGGACGGGGGACCTTCGTGGGCTTCCATCTATGGGGTTGCACAGAGTTGGACACAACTGAAGCAACTTAGCAGCAGCAGGTCAAACATGGATATTTTAGACAAGTTTGGGGCAGATAAATTAGGTCCAAATATTAAGACTCTACATCGTATTGCCTAAATTAAAATTAAAACTAGTAAGGATGAGGTTAAATTAGTATAGTAGGCTATTATGGTTGAATTTGTAGAATTTACAGTGGTTATAATTATGAAATGAACTGAGATTTGTGAAAAACTAAGGATAGTAGCTAAGATCTTTTTAAATGAAATAGGATGCCTTTTAAAGTGGTGAATTTCTCATCAGTGGAAGTGTTCAATCAATGTTTAACTGAACACCTGTGAAGAATGGTTTTCAAAGGGATTTTTACATTATACTGGAGACTGAAATATCTTGTTTTAAGATCCCATTCATTTCTAAGGTAATGAAGTCTAAAACGTAATACAAAATTGGCGACACCTGTTAGTGATTACTTCAGTTCAGTTCAGGTCAGTCACTCAGTCGTGTCTGACTCTTTGTGACACTATGGACTGCAACATGCCAGGCTTCCCTGTCCATCACCAACTCCCGGAGTTTACTCAAACTCATGTCCATTGAGTCAGAGATGCCATCCAACCATTTTATCCTCTGTCGTCCCCTTCTCCTCCTGCCCTCAATCTTTCCCAGCATCAGGGTCTTCTCAAATGAGTCAGGTCTTCACATCAGGTGGCCAAAGCATCAGAGTTTCAGCTTCAGCATCAGTCCTTCCAATGAACACCCAGGACTGATCTCCTTTAGGATGGACTGTTGGATCTCCTTGCAGTCCAAGGGACTCTCAAGAGTCTTCTCCAACACCGCAGTTCAAAAGCATCAATTCTTCAGCGCTCAGCTTTCTTTATAGTCCAACTCTCACATCCATACATGACTACTGGAAGAACCATAGCCTTGGCTAGATGGACCTTTTTTGGCAAAGTAATGTCTCTGCTTTTTGATATGCTGTCTAGGTTGGTCATAACTTTTCTTCCAAGGAGTAAGCATCTTTTTATTTTATGGCTACAGTCACCATCTGCAGTGATTTTGGAGCCCAAAAAATAAAGTCTGCCACTGTTTCCACTGTGAATACTTACTGAATTATATTTACACTCTCATAATTAGACAATAGCCTTCCCTGGTTGCTCAGATGGTAAAGAATCTTTCTGCAATGCAGGAGATAAGTGTTCAATCCCTAGGTAGGGAAGATCCCCTGGAGAAGGGAATGGGAACCAATTTCAGTATTCTTGCCTGGAGAATTCCATGGACAGAGGAGCCTGGCAAGCTACAGTCCATGGGGTTGGACATGCTGAGTGTCTAACACTAATTAGACAATAGCTTTGAAAAAACCTATGGCCATTTTAATTTTACTGTATTGTAGTTATTGAAATTTATGAAGATTTGTCCCTAAACTTTTTAAGAATTACACACTTTATTGCAAACTTATTGCATTTGAAATCAAGACTTCTACTAGTAAAAAATGCACAGTACCAACTCATATATATGCAACTCATATATGTGCAAAGCATGGCATCAGAGTGAATGTATGGGCTGTGGCATTAGGCAATTTCCCACACTATATCTTTGGCAAAAAATAATTGATAATCAAAATGTAACAAATCATCAAATATAAAATAAAACTGATATATGAGATTACCACTCATTATTTAATCCTTTCACTTATTAAACAGACATTAATAAGTGCCTGAGTATGAATCAGGTTCTCTTATAATTAAATTTTACAGTTAAAATCTACCATTAATACTTAGGAGATTTGCAATAGGAATTTAAGCTACCTAAACCTCAGATTCTTTATTGAGTGGAAGTAAAAACAGTATATCTACTCCATTGAGTTCTTGGGAAGAATAAAGTTAGGCGCTTGCTTAACAGAGGCTAATAAGTAAACATTGTATGCAACAGATGATATTATTTTTTGTTATATCGATATAATTCCAAGTGGAAACTTACAAAAAATAAAAAAAAAACACTTCTATTTCATAAAATGAATTCAAGGACAAATTGAAATATATAAGATGCACTCTGCTGCTGCTGCTAAGTTGTGTCAAGTTGTGTCCAATTCTGTGTGACCCCATAGACAGCAGCCCAATAGGTGCACTCTAGAAAGAAATAATAAGACATTAAGGTAAAAAAAAAAAAAATGAGGGAGAGAAATCTAAATATACTATTAATCATATACTCTATTAAGCATAATAAATTCTATTTAAGTTTTTCCTTTAGATCTCTGTTTTAATGGTTATTTTTTTAAACTATATCTGTCTTTCTTATACTGCACTGTATACAATATGGCTGAATAAAAGTATAATTTGAGCTAAGTAGTGAGACTGGCCCAGTGAAATCACACAAGGGTATTATATATATAATGAATATTATATATATAATGAATATATAATGTATTATTATATTATATATATAATGAATATTTGAGCTAAGTAGTGAGACTGGCCCAGTGAAATCACACAAGGGGTATTTATATATAAGTATATATAAATATATTATATTATATACATAATTAATATACATATATATATTTTAAGACAGCATATCAAAGTGTTCTATAGTCTTTGGCAACCATCATTTTTAGTACTCTGTTGCTCTACCTACTACTTCCTTTACTCTTCTCTGATATTTCCCATTTATATGTCTTTTATTTACTTTTCTTTTACATACTTACTACCATCTCTAAAATATGCCTCCTTTAATAGGCAAAATTAGTTTATTTGAGAGTTTTGTTTTGTATGGTGAGTAACATGTAACAGTAATCTATTGGGGTACCTCTCGTGCTTAACTAACTTTTTCTAACAAAAAAGATAGCAACTGTACTTTAACATTCATGTGCTAATTCATTCTGATAAACATATGAGGATGGGGTAATAATGAAGGACGCTGTTAACAAATACAGAGAAAATCTATATATTGAACATTCCAAAACAGATGTAAAACCTATCAGTTGAGTTCAACTGCTCAGCCATGTCCAACCCTTCACAACCCCATGGACTGCAGGACGCCAGGCTTCCCTGTCCATCACCGACTCCTGGAACTTGCTTAAACTCATGTCCATCAAGTTGATGATGCCATCTAATCATCTTATCCTCTGTCATCTCCTTTTCCTCCTGCTTTGAATCTTTCCCAGCATCATGGTATTTTCCAATAAGTCAGTTCTGTGCATCAGGTGGCCAAAATATTGGAGATTCAGCTTCAGCATCAGTCCTTCCAATGAATATTCAGGACTGATTTCCTTTAGAATTGACTGGTTTGGTCTCCTTGAAGTCCAAGAGACTCTCAAGAGTCTTCTCCAACACCACAGTTTGAAAGCATCAGTTCTTTGGCACTCAGCTTTCTTTATGGTTCAACTTTCACATGCATACATGACTACTGGAAAAACCATAGCTTTGACCAGACAGACCTTTTTTGGCAAAGTAATGTCTCTGCTTTTTAATATGCTTTCTAGTTTGGTCATAGCTTTTCTTTCAAGGAACAAGCGTCTTTTAATTTCATGGCTGCAGTCACCACCTGCAGTGATTTTGGAGCCCAAAAAATAAAGTCTGTCACTATTTCCATTGTTTCTCCATCTATTTACCATGAGGTGATTGGACCAGATCCCATGATCTTCGTTTTTTGAATGTTGAATTTTAAGCCAGCTTTTTCACTCTCCTCTTTCACTTTCATCAAGAGACTCTTTAGTTTCTCTTCACTTTCTGTCATAAGGTGGTATTTGATAGGGTCCACATGGGGTTTTGGGGTTTCCCTGGTGGCTCAGAGGTTAGAGCGTCTGCGTCCAAAGCAGGAGACCCGGATTTGATTCCTGGGTAGGAAAGATCCCCTGGAGAAGGAAATGGTAACCCACTCCAGTACTCTTGCCTGGAGAATCCCACGGATAGAGAAGCCTGGTAGGCTACAGTCCATGGGGTCACAAAGAGTCGGACACAACTGAGCAACTAGACAAACAGACATGGGGTCTCACTGATAAGATGGCTCATTATGTCGACCTTCCAATGTCCCTTTATGCCACAGCTGGGACATGGACCTGGAGGAGGCCTTGGTTTGGGCATGAGCAGGCCCAGTGGCCTTCTTTGCAGCATTTGAAGCAGGGCCTAGGTGGATTCCTCCCTTTGTTGGTTGATGGAGGCTTGAAGCCATGTAGGTCAGTGGCTTAAAGATGGTATTTGGCCTGATCTCATTGAACCTTCTCTAACTTTGCCTGTTCTTCCCAGTTATTGAAAATCTTAAAGGCTAAATTTAAAAGGTCTCATTGAGGGTTTGAGGGCCACCTTCTGCCTTTTTTAGTTTCTTTTGGATATCTGGGGATGACTGGGAGATAAAATGGGTGTTAAGGAAAATGGTGCCCTCGGCTGAAGTAGGTTCTAATTTTGTATGTTTTTGTAGGGCTTCAGTAAGCCTGGCTAAAAATTGTGCTGGGTTTTCCTCTAGTCTTTGGGTTATTTCCTAGAGCTTATTAAAGTTTAGGGCTGGTGCACGGAGATGACCAAGAGGGATGTTGTGGGGAGGGAGGTGGGAGGGGGGTTCATGTTTGGGATCGCATGTACAACCGGTGGTGGATTCATGTCAATGTATGGCAAAACCAATACAGTATTGTAAAATAAAGTAAAAAAAATAAAAATAAAGTTGATGGTTTTATGCCTTACCTTTTAAAGACTCACAATGAGGCAAGCAACCATGTGATTACAGGGTGTTTGCCCAAGTCTCCCTGACTGATAACCCCAGTTGGAATCAAGCTGGTGGACAGCCATTCCCCCTATGGGCTTAGTGTAGTCTGTCCTGTGTATCTCATATGCATGTGCCTGAGAGGCTTGCCATACTCATTCCTTTTCTTTTGGGAGAAGAGTGGAGGAAAGTATGATGTAAATATCTTATAAATATCTTAAGTAGTAAGACTGGATAAGATAATTGAATTCTTTCAGATAATTATCAAGGTTTGAGAAGAAGGAGGCAAGACGCTTTTCAATCTGAGATAGATTGGTGAGGGAAAATGAGACATGAACTGGAACAATACCTTCTGCCCCAGCTACTTCCTGCAAAGGGAAGAGTGGAGCAGGGAAAGAAATGGGGTCCTGTGGTGAAGTTTCCTGTTTTAAAGTTGTCCGGACAGGGTAAGGGTATGGGTAGGGGACCTAGGGAGATCAGGGTAAAACCTTGGGACCCTTGGGGAAGAGGGTGGGGCTGAGGTCTTAGAGCTTGCCTCTAGCACAGGGATGGGAGAGGGGTTGGGAGCTGCCCTGGTAGCCTGTGCTTGAGAAGGAGGGAGGGAGGAGGGGACTAAGGTGGAGGCTGTGGAACTGGATCTGGAGTGGCTGCAAGGGGATTGGGAGCAACAGTGGGTAGGCTGTGGTCAGAAGGGTTGAAGGAAGAAGAAGAAAAGTCTGAACAGGGATCAGGAGACATTGTATTAGGAGGATGTGGCACAGAGTCAGCTAAGATTATTTGAGAAGTAGAACAGGATTCAGAGAGGGAGGGTTGAGAGCAAAGAGCGAAGAAAACCTGAATATAAGGGATTTCTAACCACTTGCCATTATGGGGGCAGAAGATATTGAGGTCCTGTAGAGTATTAAAATCAAGAGTTCTGTTTTCTAGCCATTGGGACCTGTTACCAGGTCTGAAATGCGGCCAGACAGTGTTAGAATAATAAATACGTCCTTTGATCTTATCTCCCCTTGGAAGCCCAAGGCTTTAAGGTTTCGGAGAAGGTATCCTAGAGAAGTAGATTTTGGGGGCTGGGATTGAGAATTTCCCATTGCGGCCAAAAAGAAAGGTTAGACAAGGGCAAGAGAAAGTGAGGAGAAAGGTCTGAGAGAATAGGTGTCCCTGTTCTCAGGACTTTCTCAGAGAGTAATAATAGTCTGCTTTGAAATGGGTGTCCGCTTTTTCAAAGTCAGATGGGACACAGGCCAAGGGTCGGAGAGCCGTGGGGATTCTCCTGCCTAGCGCTAGGACTTGGAAAGGAGGTGAGAGAGAGAGGATCTGAGGGAATGGGATTTCACTCACCCTTGTAACTGATGGATGAAATGTGGGCCAGTGTATGGATGTCAGTCCAGCAAGGCAAGTGGAGAGTCCCATCCCAGAGCTCATCTGTTTCTCTGTAAGGTCCAAGGAAGGGGATCACCAGAGGTGGGCCAATAAGAGGAGCCCACCCAGTTATGGTGGATCTTCCCTCCCAGGTTTTGGCACCAGAATCTAAGGCAAGTGTAGAGAAAAAGAAAGCTAGCTGGGCAGTCAGGCAAGAAAAGGGAAATTTATTCAAGGGGAAAGAGAGGGTGGCTGGCTCTTGAGGAGAACCAGCGTCCTCCCTTTCTGACGGAGTCCTTCTTATACCCCACCAGTGAAAAATTCTATGAAGGGATGGTTAATTTTTAGCCTCTAACTGAGTCCTGTAGTCACACAACCAGAGGTCTGGAATCTGGTAGTCTCCTAGCTTTGAGAAGATAGGCACAAGTGAGAAAACAGAATGCCATTTGGGCAATTTTGTCAGTCTCACAGATTACTGTGATTTTATTCTTTGTTTGCAAGGTCAACATAATGAGCCATCTAATCAGTGAGACCCTTTATGGGCCCTATCAGAATCATCTGAATATCTGAGGTTCTATATATTTCTCCCAGCAATCTCGATTCCATCTTGTGGTACATCCAGCCTGGCATTTTGTATGATGCACTCTGCATATAAGTTAAATGAGTAGGGTGATAATATACACCCTTGATGTACTCCTTTCTCACTTTTGAACCAGTCCATTGTTCCATGCCCAGTTCTAACTGTGACTTCTTGACCTGCCCCCAGGTTTCTCAAGAGGCAGGTAAGGTGGTCTGGTATTCCCATCTCTTTAAGAATTTTCCACATTTTGTTTTGATCCACACAGTCAAAGGCTTTGCTGTAATCATTAAGGCAGAAGTAGAAATTTTCCTGGAACTCTCTTGCTTTTTCAATGATCCAATGGATGTTGGAAATTTGATCTCTGGCTCCTCTGCCTTTTCTAATCCAGCTTGAACATCTGAAACTTCACAGTTCATGTACTGTTGAAGCCTAGCTCAGAGAATTTTGAGCATTACACCCCTCACATGTTAGATGAGTGCAGTTGTGTGTTAGTTTAAATATTCTTTGGCATTGCCTTTCTTTGGAATTGGATAGAAAACTGCCCTTTTCCTGTCCTGTGGCCACTAATGAGTTTTCAAAATTTGCTGGCATATTGAGTGCAGTACTGTCACAGCATCAAGTTTTTACAATTTGAAATAGCTCAGCTGGAATTCCATCACCTCCACTAGCTTTCTTAGTAGTGATGTTTCCTAAGGCCCACTTGATTTTGCACTCCAAGATGTCTGGCTCTAGGTGAGTTATCACACATCATGGTTTTCCGGGTCATTATGATATTTTTCGCATAGCTCTTCTGTGTATTCTTGATGCTTCTTCTTAATATCTTCTGCTTTTGTTAAGTCCATGCCATTTCTATCCTTTATTGTGCCTATTTTTGCATAAAATGTTCCCTTGGTATCTCTAATTTTCTTGCAGCGATCTCCAGTCTTTCCCATTCTATTGTTTTCCTCTATTTCTTTGCATGGGTCACTTAGGAAGGCTTTCTTATCTCTCCTTGCTATTCTTTGGAACTCTGCATGCAGATGGATATATCTTTCCTTTTCTCCTTTGCATCTCACTTCTGTTCTTTTCTCAGCTATTTGTAAGGCCTCCTCAGACAACCGTTTCGCCTTTTTGCATTTCATTTTCTAGGGGATGGTTTTGAATACTGCCTTCTGTACAATGTTGTGAACCTCTGCCCATAGTTCTTCAGGCACTCTCTCTATCTTATCTAATTCCTTCAATCAATTTGTCATTTCCATTATATAATCATAAAGGATTTGAGTTAGGTCATACCTGATTGGTCTAGTGGTTTTCCCTACTTTCTTCAATTTAAGTGAATTTTACAAGAAGGAGTTCATGATCTGAGCCACAGTCAGCTCCTGGTTTTGTTTTTGTTGACTTTATAGAGCTTCTTCATCTTTGGCTGCAGAGAATATAATCAGTCAGATTTCAGTATTGACCATCTGGTAACGTCCATGTGTAGAGTCATCTCGGACCAGTGTGTTCTCTTGGCAAAACTCTGTTAGCCTTTGCCCTGCTTTATTTTGTACTCCAAGGCCAAACTTGCCTGTTATTCCACATATCTTTTGAATTCTTACTTTTGCATTCCAGTCTCCTCTGATGAAAAAGGACAATTTGTGTGTGTGTGTGTGTGATAGTTATAGGAGGTCTTTAGGTCTTCATAGAATCATTCAAATTCAGCTTCTTTGGTATTGGTGTTTGGGGCATAGACTTGGGTTACCGTGATATTGAATAGTTTTCCTTGGAAACAAACAGAGATCATTCTGTCATTTTTGAAACTGCACCCAAGTATTTCAATTCAGACTCTTTTGTTGACTATGAGGACTACTCCATTTCTTCTAAGGGATTCTTGTCCACAATAGTAGGTATAATAGTCATCTGTATTCAATTCACCTATTCCAGTCCATTTAAAAAATTGTGTCTCAGATATTTCGTTTTCTAGTTCTTTGTACTCCAATGCATGTGTGTTTAGCAAAGAAAAACATAAAGTTAACACAATCAAGAAATTTTCAAACTTTTTACAGTCAATTCAGACAATTTTAATAAAAGGTATTATCTTTGGTGAAAACAGGTGGGACTGTTACTCTTCAGTGTAATAAAATGATTCACTATATGAATTCTGAAAAAAAAGTGATGCACTGTCATTATGTTTTTGTGTTTTTTTTTTCATATATATATTTCTGATTACATCAAATCTCACAGTCTGTATGCAGGAGGAAGTAAGATCTGTTCTCTTATCTCCAAATATTATAAAATACTTTAAAAAATTAAACTGATGGTGATTTCTTACTATACAATCATTCAGTATATACCTACTCTAATCCCCATTAGTATTTTTGAGGGGAATTTCTTTGAAATTTTATGGTATCAGAAGTGATATGTATCATGAAAGAAAGAGCAGGTTGATTCAACTTATAGAGATAAGCAGTATGATGAAAGGAATTCTCCTGAAGGAATTGGGTGTTGCTCTGTATCTTGAAGTACAGATATAAAATGATACAAAAATTAAAAAGAGATACTAAAGTTTTAATTTAGATGAATAGCATTAGAAATAATATAAATCTGACCAATAAACTTTAAGACCACTCAAACCCTGACATTAAAAACCACTCACCATAGATTAGCATTACCAAACATCCTTTTACCCATCAAGATTTATGAGTTAAGTCTTGGATTGGCTTAATGTAACTCAAAGTTAAGTTACTTCTAGCACCTTAATTCCAAGCTAATATATAATAAAGTAATAAATCTAGTAAAAGGTAAGTCACATAGAAATCACTTAAAAATGTTGATTGAATCAATGATAGCTAATTTTTAAAAGATCCACAGGTTTTCAGTTGGAAATATAATCCTGGGGATTCTGCTACTAGTTTTCTGTATTTATAAATATTCCAGTATACATAGAGCCTAACTTTCATATCTCAAAGTTAAAAATTATGACAAGCAAAAATCTATTTCATAAAAAAACAAAAAATACTCTTTTTCAGGAAATATGTTGGAATCAAAAAAATAAATGATGGAATAATTCATGAAAAATTATGTAAATGAACAATCCTGTTAAAATGGTTGTTTTTTGAAAGGTGGATGAAAGGTAAAAGCACATGCAATAATTTTCTAGTGTTTCTTTCAAGTGTATTGCAGGATAAAGGACTTTATTCTCTTCATTTTTATTATTTATTTTTGGTGATAGAAATACTAGGATGGTTCGAAGTCATTAGGTTGGTTTCAAGAAACATAAGTAGATTAAAACTTGCTAATATATGATTTATTTTTAAACAATTCCTATGAATTTAATAATTCTTATGTTTTTAAGCAATTTGTATCAATTATAATTCATCATGCCCCTGCCTTAAGGTTTGCATTGGGAAAAGTAAATTGATAATAAAAATACTAACAATAATGATCATATAAATAATTTTAGTAATAGTTGCCTTTTCTTGGCCCATTTTTTCTACCAGAAACTGTATTAAGAATTTATTTATGTAATTCCAATAGAAACCTCTAAATTGCATTCCATTTGTGGTGTATTTTATAAGTGAGAACTATTATTATACAGCAAATTAATTGGCTTTGCTTACCCAGCTACTCAAAGCTGTAGCTGTCTGCCTAGGTTAACTCAGGATTTTAAAAAGAGTTTCAAAAGTAATTGAACTATGACAGTGTGATAATTTTAGGGTTTATCTGTCATTAAGAGGAGATAAGTGTACAAAAACACTATCACACATCTAAAACCTTGAGATAACCCAGTTTTAATTATTTTCTATCAAAACTGTACTCAGAGATTATACTGTAGGATTTACTTAGAATTCTACATGGAGATTTGCCACTCAGCTTCATAATTATCTAGTGCTCAGATTTAAAAATCCTAGTTTGAATTTGAATTCATCGACTTAGTTTTATATTTATGATATTTACAAGTTGATGTTTTATTATATTGAGGTATAAACTAAACACCTTGAATGGGCAATATTTTATTCTTATATTAGGATATATTATTTTTATATTTTCACAAATTTTAAATTATTTTGCATGTAATTATTGACTTAGTATATTCCTTTTATCTTTAATTACTCTAATTGCCTCAATACTTACCTAGGAATGAGAAACATTGTTAGAACTAATAGCCTGGGATGACCCTGAGAGATGGGATGGGGAGGGAGGTGGAAGGGGGTTTCAGGATGGGGACACATGTACACCCATGGCTGATTCATGTCAATGTATGGCAAAAACCACTACAATATTATAAAGTAATTTGCCTCCAGATAAAAAAATAAATTAATTTTAAAAAATCTGATGAGGGTGTTATAAGAAAGAAAAATTATAGGCCAGTATCTCTGATGCACATAAATTTGAAATATTCTTTTAAATTTATGACGCACACAAATTTTAAATATTTTAAAATTGAATGCACTGATATATAAAATGGATAATCATCACAGCCAGGTTGGATTTCTTCCAAGATTTCGAAGGTGAAATGATATTTAAAAGATTATTCAATTAATATATCAAAATTTTGATAGCTCTAGTTTTAAGATTAGTTTCTTCATATAAAAGGCTACATTTAACATTTTTTCCAAATACTTTAATATAAGCTTATTGAATAGTGACTCCAAGCTAAGAATAAAAATTAACTTTTTGTAATAAAAAAATTAAATAAAGGCCTTCAAATACACATGCATATAAACATCAAAGTAGTATTTTAAAATGATTTGAAGAAGGTAATAAAAAATTTATGACTGTGTTGAAAATTTTCTTTGATTTAAAGTTATATAATATTTTATACTTTTGTCCTAAACCCTACTTTACCTGTTATTAGCATTCTATTTCTTTAATGCCCTAATGACTGTAAAACTTAACATTTATTCAATTCTTATCCATATTTATATAACAGGAATTCCTTTAACATTCCTCTTTATTTTCACATAAAAGTCATACTTGCCTCCCATTCCTGTATGCAAATTTTTCATAGGACCATGAAGTTCATTCTAAAAACTCAGAAACATTACTTTGTTCACAGTTATGATAATATCTGTTGCAAAATATGCAGCATAGCTTTGACCCTGCCACTTTTGTTCCCTAAAGTTCCCAAAGTGCTTTGAAGAGAATGTGACAGACTTGGATGTGCAATAAATATCTGTTAAATAAATAAATTTTCATTTTATTTCCTTCTTTTATTCATTAATATGAATTTTGAACATCCATTTATTATCCAGACATTTTTTTCATCACTATGGAAACAAAAGAGATTTAAAAATACAAAATTTAGCCATAATATAAATTCTTGTTCAGATATTTTACCCTACTCATTTGGTATACTGTGTGATGAAATGCTTCATGTGCTTAAGAAGTTAAAAATGTTAAGTTCGTACCACAAAACCAACTTTACAACAAATGTTAAATGCACTTATATAGTCAAGAAATACAACAGAAGGAAAAAGATCTACAAATTCAACCCCAAACAATTAGAAAATGGCAATAAGAACATATATATCAATAATTACTTTAAATGAAAATGGAGTAAATGCTCCAACCAAAAGACACAGACCGGCTGAATGGATACAAAAAAAAAAAAGACCCATATATATGCTGTCTACAAGAAACCCACTTCAGACCTCAAGACACAAATAGACTGAAAGTGAGAGGATGAAAAAATATATTCAATGCAAATGGGAAGCAAAAGAAAGCTGGAATGGCAATCCTCATAACAGACAAAATAGACCTCAAAATAAAGATTACAAGAGATAAGGAAGGACACCACATAATGAAAAAGGAATCAATCCAAGAGGAAAACATAACAATTCACAATGGTGTGACCACTCACCTAGAGCCAGACATCCTGGAATGTGAAGTCAAGTGGGCCATAGGAAGAACCACTACAAACAAAGCTAGTGGAGGTGATGGAATTTCAGTTGAGCTATTTCAAATCCTAAAAGATGATGCTGTGAAAGTGCTGTACTCAATATGCCAGGAAATTTGGAAAACTCAGCAGTGGCCACAGGACTGGAAAAGGTAGTTTTCATTGCAATCCCAAAGAAAGGCAATGCCAAAGAATGCTCAAACTACTGCAAAATTGCATTCATCTCACACGCTAGTAAATCTCAAAATTCTCCAAGCCAGGCTTCAGCAATACGTGAACCATGAACTTCCAGATGTTCAAGCTGGTTTTAGAAAAGACAGAGGAACCAGAGATCAAATTGCCAATATCCGATGGGTCATCAAGAAAGCAAGAGAATTCCAGAAAAACATCCATTTCTGCTTTATTGACTATGCAAAAGCCTTTGACTGTGTGGATCACAATAGACTGTGGAAGATTTTGAAAGAGATGGGCATACTAGACCACATGACCTGCCTCTTAAGATACCTATAGGCAGGTCAGGAAGCAACAGTTAGAACTGGACATGGAACAACAGACTGGTTCCAAATAGGAAAAGGAGTATGTCAAGGCTGTATATTGTCACCCTGCTTATTTAACTTATATGCAGAGCACATCATGAGAAATGCTGGGCTGGAGGAAGCACAAACTGGAATCAAGATTGCTGGTGGAAATATCAATAACCTCAGACACGCAGATGACACCACCCTTATGGCAGAAAGTGAAGAGGAACTAAAAAGCCTCTTGATGAAAGTGAAAGAGGAGAGTGAAAAAGTTGGCTTAAAGCTCAACATTCAGAAAACTATGATCATGGCATCTGATCCCATCAGTTCATGGGAAATAGATGGGTAAGTAGTGGAAACAGTGTCAGACTTTATTTTGGGGGGCTCCAAAATCACTGCAGTTGGTGATTGCAGCCATGAAACTAAAAGACACTTACTCTTTGGAAGGAAAGTTATGACCAATCTAGACAGCGGTAATGGAATTCCAGTAGAGCTATTTCAAATCCTGAAAGATGATGCTGTGAAAGTGCTGCACTCAATATGCCAGCAAATTTGGAAAACTCAGCAGTGGCCACAGGACTGGAAAAGGTCAGTTTTCATTCCAATCCCAAAGAAAGGCAATGCCAAAGAATGCTCAAACTAC
This sequence comes from Capra hircus, assembly GCF_001704415.2. Taxonomy (NCBI): domain Eukaryota; kingdom Metazoa; phylum Chordata; class Mammalia; order Artiodactyla; family Bovidae; genus Capra; species Capra hircus. The sequence continues at coordinate 25,762,712 of NC_030814.1, forward strand.
CACACAATTGCACTCATCTCACACGATAGTAAAGTAATGCTCAAAATTCTCCAAGCCAGGCTTCAGCAATACATGAACTGTGAACTTTCAGATGTTCAAGCTGGTTTTAGAAAAGACAGAGGAACCAGAGATCAAATTGCCAACATCCGCGGGATCATGGAAAAAGCAAGAGAGTTCCACAAAAACCTCTGTTTCTGCTTTATTGACTATGCCAAAGCCTTTGACTGTGTGGATCACAATAAACTGTGGAAAATTCTGAAAGAGATGGGCATACCAGACCACCTAACCTGCCTCTTGAGAAATCTGTATGCAGGCCAGGAAGCAACAGTTAGAACTGGACATGGAACAACAGACTGGTTCCCAATAGGAAAAGGAGTACGTCAAGGCTGTATATTGTCACCCTGCTTATTTACCTTATATGCAGAGTACATCATGAGAAACGCTGGGCTGGAAGAAGCACAAGCTGGAGTCAAGATTGCTGGGAGAAATATCAATAACCTCGGATATGCAGATGACACCACCCTTATGGCAGAAAGTGAAGAGGAACTAAAAAGCCTCTTGATGAAAGTAAAAGAGGAGAGTGAAAAAGTTGGCTTAAAGCTCAACATTCAGAAAACAAAGATCATGGCATCTGGTCCCATCACTCCATGCGAAATAGATGGAGAAACATTGGAAACAGTGTCCGACTTTATTTTGGGGGGCTCTAAAATCAGTGCAGATGGTGATTGCAGCCATGAAATTAAAAGACGCTTACTCCTTGGAAGAAAAGTTATGACCAACCTAGATAGCATATTCAAAAGCAGAGACATTACTTTGCCGACTAAGGTCTGTCTAGTCAAGGCTATGATTTTTCCAGTAGTCATGTATGGATGTGAGAGTTGAACTGTGAAGAAGGCTGAGTGCCAAAGAATTGATGCTTTTGAGCTGTGGTGTTGGAGAAGACTCTTGAGAGTCCCTTGGACTGCAGGGATATCCAACCCGTCTGTTCTAAAGGAGATCAGTCCTGGGTGTTCATTTGATGGACTGATGCTAAAGCTGAAACTCCAAAATTTTGGCCACCTCATGTAAAGAGTTGACTCATTTGAAAGGACCCTGATGTTGGGAAAGATTGAAGGCTGGAGGAGAAGGGGATGACAGAGGATAAGATGGCTGGATGGCATCACTGACTCAATGGACATGAGTTTGAGTGAACTCTGGGAGTTGTTGATGGACAGGGAGGCCTGGCGTGCTGTGATCATGGTATCGCAAAGAGTCTTACATGACTGAGCGACTAAAATGTACTGAACTGAACTGAACTGATGCACCCAACATACAAGCATGTCAACACATAAGACAAACACTAACATACTTAAGAGGAGAAATTGATAGTAATACAATTATAGTAGGAGACTTTGACACTCCACTCACACCAATGGACAGATCATCAAAACAGAAATTAATAAGGAAACACAACTCTTAAATGATACATTAGATGAGATGGATCTCATTGATATCTTCAGGACATTCCATCCAAATGCAGAAGAATCCACCTTCTTCTTTTGTGCACGTGGAACATTCTCCGGGATAGACCACATCTTGGGTAACAAATCAAACCTCAGTAAATTTAAGAAAATTGAAATTGTATCAAACATCTTCTCTGACCACAATGTATGAGACTAGATATCAATTACAAGACAAAAACCATAAGAAACACAAACACAAACACATGGGTAGAGTAAACAAACCATTTCTAAATAAAAAACATGTTACTGAAGAAATCAAAATGGAAATAAAAAAATTTCTAGAACCAAATGACAATGAAAACACAACTCAAAAACTATGGGATACAGCAAAAGTAGTTCTAGGAGGAAAGTTTATAACAATAAAATCCTACCTCAAGAAACAAGAAAAACATTGACTAGACAACTTAATTTTATACCTAAACCAACTGGAAAAGAAGAAGAAACCCCCCCCCCCAATATTAGTAGAAGGAAAGAAATCATAAAGCTCCAATCAGAAATAAATGAAAAAGAAATGAAGAAAATAATCATAAAGATTAATAAAACTAAAAACTGGTTCTTTGAGAAGATAAACAAAATTGACAAACCCTTATCCAGACTCATCAAGAAACAAGGAGAGAAGAATCAAATCAACAAAATTAGAAATGAAACAGGAGGGGTTACAACAGCCAATGCAGAAATACAAAGAATTATAAGAGACTCTTAAGAACAACTATATGGCAATATGATTGATAACCTGGAAAAAATGGACAGATTCTTAGAAAAGTTCAATCTTCCAAGACTGAACCAGGAAGAAATAGAAATTATCAGCAACCCAGTTACAAGCACTGAAATTGAGCCTGTGATAAAAGATCTCCCAAAATGCAAAATCCCAAGACCAGATGGCTTTACAAGAGAATTCTATCAAACATTTAGAGAAGAGCTAATGCCTATCCTTCTAAAACTCTTTCAAAAGGAACACTTCCAAACTTATTCTATGAGGCCATCATCACCCTGACCAAAACCAGACAAAGACAATGCTAAAAAAGAAAACTACAGGCCAATATCACTGATGAACATAGGTGCAAAAGTCCTCAACAAAATTTAAGCAAACAGAAATCAGCAACACACCAAAAAGCTCATACACCATTATCAGGTTGGGTTTATTCCAGGGACAAGGATTCTTCAATATACAGAAATCAATGTGATATATCATATTAACAAATTGAAAGATAAAAACCATATGATCATCTCAGTAGATGCAGAAAAAACCTTTGACAAAATTCAGTACCTATTTAAGATTAAAACTTTTCAAAAAATGGGCATAGAAGGAACCTGCCTCAACATAATAAAGGCCATATGTGATAAGCCTGCCACAAATATTATTCTCAATGGTGAAAACTTGAAAGCATTCCCCCTAAGATCAGGAACAAGACAAGGGTGTACACTTTTGCCACTATTATTCAACATAGTTCTAGAAGTCCTAGCTACAGCAATCAGAGAAGAAAAAGAAATAAAATTAATCTCGATCAGAAAAGAGGAACTAAAGCTCTCACTGTTTGCAGATGACATAATACTGTATAGAAAACCCTAAAGATAGTATCATAAAATTACTAGGCTAATCAGTAAATTTAGCAGAGTTGCAGGATACAAAATCAATACACAGAAATCACTTGCATTTCTATATCAGTTCAGTTTGGTTCAATTGCTCAGTCATGTCTGACTCTTTGTGACCCCATGAACTGCAGCACACCAGGCCTTCCTGTCCATCACCAACTCCCAGAGTCCACCCAAACCCGTGTCCACTAAGTCGGTGATGCCATCCAACCATCTCATCCTCTGTCATCCCCTTCTCCTCCTGCCCTCAATCTTTCCCAGCATCAGGGACTTTTCAAATGAGTCAGCTCTTTGCATCAGGTGGCCAAAGGATTGGAGTTTCAGCTGCAACATCAGTCCTACCTATGGACACATAAAACTGATCTCCTTTAGGATGGACTGATTGGATCTCCTTGCAGTCCAAGGAACTCTCAAGAGTCTTCTCCAACACCACAGTTCAAAAGCATCAATTCTTCGGGGCTCAGCTTTCTTTATAGTCCAACTCTCACAGCCATACCTGACCACTGGAAAAACCATAGCCTTGACTAGACGGGCCTTTGTTGACAAAGTAATGTCTCTGCTTTTTAATATGCTGTCTGGGTTGGTCATAATTTTCCTTCCAAGGAGTAAGTGTCTTTTAATTTCATGGGTGCATTCACAATTTGTAGTGATTTTGGAGCCCAGAAAAATAAAGTCATCCACTGTTTCCACTGTTTCCCCATCTATTTGCCATGAAATGATGGGACCGGATGCCATGATCTTATACTAACAATGAAAAATCAGACCAATCTAGGAATCTATCCCATTCACCATTGCAAGAAAAAAGAATTAAATATCTAGAATAAACTCATCTAAGAAGACAAAGAACTGTACAGAGAAAGTTATAAGACACTAATGAAAGAAATCAAAGATGACATAAACAGATGGAGAGAGATTCCATGTTTCTGGGTAAGAAGAATCAATATTGTGAAAGTGGCAATACTACCAAATACAATCTACAGATTTAATGCAATCCCTATCAAATTATCAATGGCATTTTTCACAGAACTAGAACAAAAAATTTTGCAATTCATGTGAAAACACGAAAGACCTCGAATAGAAAGAGCAGTCTTGAGAAAGTAGAATGGAGCTGGAAAAATCAAGCTTCCTGACTTCAGGTTATACTACAAAGCTACAGTCATCAAGAAGGTATGATACTGGCTCAAAAACAGAAATATAGACCAATGGAACAAGATAGAAAGCCCAGAAACAAACCCATGTAGAAAACTGGACAGTACATGTGAAAGAATGAAATTAGAACACTTCCTAACACTGTACACAAAAATAAACTAAAAATGGGTTAAAGACCAGAAACTATAAAACTCTTAGAGAAAAACATAGCCAGAGCACTCAATGACATAAATCAAAGCAAGATCCTCTATGACCTATCTAAGCTTCCCTGTGGCTCAGACAGTAAAGCGTCTGCCTGCAATGCGGGAGACCTGGGTTCGATCCCTGGGTCAGGAAGATCCCCTGGAGAAGAAAATGGCAACCCACTCCAGTATTCTTGCCTGGAAAATTCCATGGACAGAGGAGCTTGGTGAGTTGCAGTCCATGGAGTTGCAAAGAGTTGGACACAACTGAGCAACTTCACTTTCACTTTCACTATGCCCTATCTCGGAGAAGGCAATGGCAACCCACTCCAGAACTCTTGCCTGGAAAATCCCATGGACGGAGGAGCCTGGAGGCTGCAGTCCATGGGGTCGCTAAGAGTCGGGCACGACTGAGCGACTTCACTTTCAATTTTCACTTTCATGCACTGGAGAAGGAAATGGCGACCCACTCCTCTGTTCTTGCCTGGAGAATCCCAGGGATGGCGGAGCCTGGTGGGCTGCCGTCTATGGGGTCGCACAGAGTTGGACACGACTGAAGCAACTTAGTAGTAGTAGTAGTATGCCTTATCTAGAGTAACAGAAATAACAAGTGGGACCTGATTAAATGTAAAAGTTTCTGCACAGCAAAGGAAGCTATAAGCAAGGTGAAAAGACAACCATAATGGGAGAAAATAATGGTAAATGAAACAACTAACAAAGAATTAATTTCCAAAAGTTACAAGCAGTACATACAACTCAATACCAGAAAGACAAACAACCCAATTAAAAAGTGGGATAAACACCTAAACAGACATTTCTCCAAAGAAGACATACAGATGGCTAACAAACACAAGAAAAAATGCTCAACATCACTAATTATTAGAGAAATGCAAATCAAAACTGCAATGAGATATCACCTCACACTGGTCAGAATGGCCATCATCAAAAAGTCTACAAACAATAAATGCTGGAAAGGGTGTGGAGAAAAAGGAACACTTTTGCACTGTTGGTGGGAATGTAAATTGATACAGCCACTATGGAAGATGGTATGGAGATTCCTTAAACAACTAGGAATAAAACCACCATATGACCCAGAAATCCCACTCCTAGGCATATACCCTGAGGAAACCAAAATTGAAAGAGACACATGTATCTCATTGTTCCTTGCAGCACTATTTACAATAGTTAGGACATGGAAGCAACCTAGATGTCCATTGACAGATGAATGGATAAAGAAGTTGTAATATATATACACAATGGAATACTACTCAGCCATAAAAGGAACACATTTGAGTCAGTTCTAATGAGGTGGATGAACCTAGAACCTGTTATACAGGTTAAGGTGAGTTAGAAAGAGAAAGATAAATACCATATTCTAACACATATATATGGAATCTAGAAAAATGATACTGAAGGGCAACAGTGGAGAAACAGACATAGAGAACAGACTTATGGACATGGGGAGAGGGGAGGAGAAGGAGCTGTATGGAAAAAGTAACATGGAAACTTACATTACCATATGTAAAATAGATATCCAATGGGAATTTGTTGTATGGTTCAGGAAACTCAGACAGGGGCTCTGTATCAACCTAGAGGGCTGGGATGGGGAGGGAGATGAAGGGAGGTTCAAAAGGGAGAGGATATATGTATACCTAGGGCCGATTCATGGTGAGGTTTGACAGAAAGCGGCAAACTTCTGTAAAGCAATTATCCTTCAATTAAAAAAAAATGTTTAATTCACTTGACTATACAGAATGCTTCATATCCAGTTGTTGGTTACCTGTGAAATCACAAGATACAATTAGTGAGAAAGACAACTATTCAAAGTTATGTGTCACAAAAAATTTACACATTCAAAATCAGTGTTTACTGAAGTTGTAAAGTCATAAAATTAAAGTTAAAAGATTGTTCAACTTCTATTTGGATGGGTGAAACTCATTAGAGTTTTGATAGAACTTTGTCCATTCACAAATTAAAAGTAAATGTAAGCCATCAGCTTTTAATGCTTTATGTACCAAAGTTTTGTTGTTTAATCACTAAGTTGTATTCAACTCTTTTGCAATCCCATGGACTGCAGCACGCCAGGCTTCTCTGTCCTCCACTATCTCCCAGGGTTTGCTCAAATTCGTGTTCATTGAGACAGCGGTGCTAACTATCTCATCCTCTGCTGCCCTCTTCTTTTGCCTTCAGTCTTCCCCAGCTTCAGAGTCTTTTCCAATGAATTGGCTTTCACATCAATTGATCAAAGTACTGGAGCTTCAGCTTCAGCATCAGCCCTTCCAATGAATATCCAGGGTTGATTTCCTTTAGGATTGACTTGTTTGATCTCCCTGCTCTCCAAGGGATCTCAAAAGTCTTCTCCAGCACCACAAATCAAGAGCATCAGTTCTTCAGTGCTCAGACTTTATGGTCCAACTCTCACATCTATACATGACTATTAGAAAAGCCATAGCTTTGACTATATGGACCTTTGTTGGCAAAGTGATATCTTTGCCGTTTAATACGCTGTCAATGTTTGGCATAGCTTTCCTTCCAAGGAGCAAGCATCTTTTAATTTCATGGTGGCAATCGCTGTCCATAGTGATTTTGGTGCCCAAGAAAATAAAATCTGTCACTGCTTCTTTTTTATCTCCCCCCTTCTATTTGCCATGCCTCATAATTTATTATGTTTCCTGATCCCTCCAGGAAAGAAGTTTTAATAGGAAGCTATGTTAAATTCAAGCCATTAATGTCATACATTATTTAACTCCAACTATCATAATGGTATCCATGAACTTTCTTTGCTCATTATTTTTATGCTTGCTTTAACATAGTAAGCAGTTTATCCTCTTTATCCTGTCAAATCCACCAAGCTATGCACTGTTGGACTGAGTGAGTACTTGGCAAAGAGCCTTCAAAAAATGTTGAGACCCTTGTACTGTTTCAGTGGTTGGCAAGTTTTCTTCTGACTGAGGCTTTAATGGAAGAACTTCTCAAGAGTAACTAGACCATTCTTGATCTCTGAGCAAAAGGAAAGATTAGTTATGTTCTTCTGGCTTAGAATGTTCAGCTCTAAATAGTGTGTCCTGCAGATGGGGAAATGTCCCCTTGTGCTATGCTGGCTCCTGAAAGCTATGTTTCATATAGATAAAGATAAATAAACCAGTGAGTTCTATTCCTCTTTTCGCCAGGAGAGTGAACACAATCTGGAAACAGATAAAATTAAGAATACAGTATATTTTTCCGAAAGGAGACAGTTACATCTCACCTAGGAACTTGCTGCTAAGTAGAGGAAGATGCAGACATGTAAGGGAAGAGCATCTTGAATGTGCAGTTGGACTAGCCATATGACCATGAGCTAGTGCCAAACTCTCTGAGTCTTTGCTTCATTCGTCACCATACATCTGAAAAAAATGAGATATATGAACTTCATAAGGCAGGGGAAGGGGAAAATGACATATAACTAAGACAGTGGTAGTATTTCCCTCAGATTGACTAAATTGTAGACAGGCTTCTTCCAGACTCTAAGCCCTGACTTTTTCTGTAGAGGATTTACTTAAGAAAACATATAATTGTGAATCGTCCCTTTGCCCCATCAAGATGTAAAAACTTTAAAAACCTTTTGCCAGTTTTACAACCTAGGATTACCTCAAGGACTGGGGAGCCATCCCCTTGAAATATATTCATCAGGGAACCTCAGCCAGACTTATCTCTCAGTCTCTCAGGGAGAGAAAGAGCTGAAAATCAGTGGCTGCCTCACTCCAAGTTATAAAAATGATCTCCTTTCATGAACACATAAGAAAGTTTACTTTTCCTTTGGGTAGGCAGATTAGTAAACACAAATTGCCTACTGTTTCTCCTCTATCCACCTCATCCCAGCTATTAAAAACTCTCTGACCCTTTTTTCAGCACAGTTGAAATCAGATGGTACAGGTTTCTGTCCCCTGTGAGCAGTAGCTTCCATCTCTTTAATTTCATCCCATGCAATTTTTGCTTTGACGCATGCTAACAAACTCTCCTCGTGCTTGCTTATTATACACACCACAGCATTCACCTTTGGTGTGCATCTTTATTTGTTAAAAATGGCCCAAAGGCTGAGTAAAACACTAATATTGCTTGGTAAGTCCTTTCTCAGCAGATTTCACTGAGCACAATATGATTCAGACAGTTCTCTCTGCACACTGAAGCTGAAAACAGAGCAAAACCAAAAAAAAAATGGCTTATTTTATTGGCACATTTCATCCTAGAGATATTTACTCAGTTTTATTATTAAATTGTCTCCTTGCCTAAAAAGCCTCCAGAAAACAATAAAAATATCATTAGTTAAATGTGAAAAAAGTTATAAATTTGCAAAATAAAACCCAACAGTAACAAGAAATAAGCATTAAAAGTTGGATAAGACCTAAAAGACTAGACCAAGGAAGCTATCTCAAATACAGTGATTTTTTTCATAAAGATATTTTAATATGTAACTGTATAAATTTCTTAAAAATAAATTAGAAATTTTGGAATATTTATGAGTTATTTGTAATTTTTAGAACAACTTAAGGTTCAGTTCAGTTGAGTTCAGTCGCTCAGTCGTGTCTGACTCTTTGTGACCCCATGAATTGCAGCACGCCAGGCCTCCCTGTCCATCACCAACTCCTGGAGTTCACTCAGACTCGTGTCCATTGAGTCAGTGATACCATCCAGCCATCTCATCCTCGGTCGTCCCCTTCTTCTCCTGCCCCCAATCCCTCCCAGTATCAAAGTCTTTTCCAGTGAGTCAACTCTTCACATAAGGTGGCCAAAGTACTGGAGTTTCAGCTTTAGTATCATTCCTTCCAAAGAAATCCCAGGGCTGATCTCCTTCAGAATGGACTGGTTTGATCTCCTTGCACTCCAAGGGACTCTCAAGAGTCTTCTCCAACACCACAGCTCAAAAGCATCAATTCTTAGGCGCTCAGCCTTCTTCACAGTCCAACTCTGACATCCATACATGACCACAGGAAAAACCATAGCCTTGACTAGACAGACCTTAGTCGGCAAAGTAATGTGTCTGCTTTTGAATATGCTGTCTAGGTTGGTCATAACTTTTCTTCCAAGGAGTAAGCGTCTTTTAATTTCATGGCTGCATGTAATGAACACAGTGAAAATTCCAAATGGGAACATATATTTGTATCTTAAATGAATACAGATCACTTGATTTTCCTTTTCCTTTTTGTATATCCATAAGTATTTGCATATGGTAGTGAAATCAGGTTTCCAAAATTTTGTTGTTGTTTAGTTGCTAAACTGTGTCTGACTTTCTGCAACCCCATAGACTGCAGCATGCCAGGCTCCGTTGTCCTCTACTATTGTCTGGAGTTTGCTCAAATTCATGTCCATTGAGTCTATCTAATCATCTCATCCTCTGCCACTCTCTTTTCCTTTTGCCTTCAATCTTTCCAAAATTTACAGCTCCTTAATAACAGATGAGAATATTTCAATATCATGTTAGACTAGGATTATGAAAAAAAATTTTTTTCTCAATTATAAAGTATTTACCTTATTTATATTAAGGAACATTAATTTCCTTGGCTTTCTAAAATCTGTGGTACACACTGGAGGGCTGCTGCTGCTGCTAAGCCGCTTCAGTCGTGTCCAACTCTGTGCAGCCCCATAGATGGCAGCCCACCAAGCTCTGCTGTCCCTGGGATTCTCCAGGCAAGAACACTGGAGTAGGTTGCCATTTCCTTCTCCAGTGCATGAAAGTGAAAAGTGAAAGTGAAGTTGCTCAGTTGTGCCCGACTCTTAGTGACCCCACGGACTACAGCCTACCAGGCTCCTCCGTCCTTGGGATTTTCCAGGCAAGAGTACTGGAGTGGGTTGCCATTGCCTTCTCCAGACACTGGAGGGCTAGTGAACTATTAATATTAAATACTGGTCCAGGAGAGGGACTTGCTTTGCTTTGTCAAAGTGTGCGCAGTTAAGTAGTATCCAGAGAAATGTAAACAAGTGTGCATGCCTGAATAAAGTCAGTAACCATGCCCACTTCTTTACAACACTGACTTGACAACTACAGTTTTGCTTATTGAGTGTGCTGGATGTAGTGCTCCTAAGGAGCTGTTGGCTTCATTAATTCAAACTTGGTAATATTAGCAGTTCATTCCTATATACCTTTGTGTAATTTTACACTATATGCAGTAAGAATGTGAACATAATTTTCTAGTGTATTAAAAATTTGATATAGCTATTGAAATGAACCTCAGTCAACAATTTTACGACAGTGATGTATATATTCCCACACTTCTACTTCCACCTATCCCCCAAAACACACACGCATGCAAACACACACATAGTTACAGGATTCATTAATCATGCTACAGCCAAGAAGTTCAAAATGTATGAACTATGAACTATGCTTTACTACTTTAACTTCTAAATTTTCCAAAATTAAAAATAATGTCTCCACTATATATTTTCATACAAATTTGTTGCATATTGAATTAAAGTTGGTTCACATATAATTTTATTTTGTGACATAATTATGATTACAAAAGCCCTAGGGCCGTATATCTTCTTTTTGTGCTTGAAATACTTAATTCAATTTTTAAAATTAATTTTTATTGAAATATAGTTGTCTTAAAATGTTGTAGCAATTTCTACTGTACAGCAAAGTGAATCAGTGTATCAAAGTGAAAATATATTAATGTATACATATATCCCCTCTTTTTTGGATTTCCTTCACATTTAGATAAGCACAGAGCACTGAGCTATACAATAGGTTTTTGTTAGTTATCTGTTTTATACATAGTATCACTACTGTGTGTGTGTGCTAAGTCACTTCAGTCGTGTCTGACTCTTCCACCCTATAAATAGTAAGCAGGCTCCTCTGTCCATGGGATTCTCCAGGCAAGAATACTGGAGTGGGCTGCCATCCCCTCCTCTAGGTTCAACCCAGACATCAAATCTGCTTCTCTTATATTTCCTGCCTTGGAAGCTGAGTTCTTTACCACTAGCTCAACCCGGGAAGCTCCATTAACAGTGTATATATGTCAAATATTTATTTAATAATGAAACTTCATTTGGAGAAATAAAGTAAAAGTAAATATTGACTTAATGGTGGAAAAGCAATTACTAATTCATTATTATTGTTATTATAACTACATTATGGAAAATCAGAGAAAAAATGGGCATCAAGATCACCTGTAATATCAAAACTTTAATTATGAAAGGCAGTGTAGCAAACTAATTAAAAATGTGATCCTGGAAGTCAGAACAATCTGAGTTTCATTCCAGATCCAATATGAACTTTGTGATTTAAGTTCACTCATTTGACAAATTTATATCTCAGTGTCTCCAATGGTATAATAATGTATCTTTCAATATTTGGTTATTTAATATATAGCTTTGCTATGAAGAATAAATAAATGTATCTTATATATAATTGTGTATCACCAGGCATGTATTAAAACAATAAATATGAGCAACATTATTAGTGTTACTCTTCCTCAGTTCAGTTCAGTTCAGTCACTCAGTCGTGTCTGACTCTTTGCAACTCCATGAACCACAGCACCCCAGGCTTCCCTGTCCATCACCAACTCCCGGAGTTTACCCAAACTCATGTCCATCGAGTTGGTGATGCCATCCAGCCACCTCATCCTCTGTCGTCCCCTTCTCCTCCTGACCCCAATCCCTCCCAGCATCAGGATCTTTTCCAATGAGTCAACTCTTCGCATGAGTTGGCCAAAGTATTGGAGTTTCAGCATCAGTTCTTCCAAAGAACACCCAGGACTGATCTCCTTTAGGATGGACTGGTTGGATCTCCTTGCAGTCCAAGGGACTCTCAAGAGTCTTCTCCAACACCACAGTTCAAAAGCATCAATTCTTCAGTGCTCAGCTTTCTTCACAGTCCAACTCTCACATCCATACATGACTACTGGAAAAATCATAGCTTTGACAAGATGGACCTTTGTTGGCAAAGTAATGTCTCTGCTCTTAAATATGCTATCTAGGTTGGTCATAACCTTCCTTCCAAACAGTAAGCATCTTTTAAATTAATGGCTGCAGTCAATATCTGCAGGGATTTTGGAGCCCCAAAAAATAAACTCAGCCACTGTTTCCACTGTTTCCCAATGTATTTGCCATGAAGTGATTGGACCAGATACCATGATTTTAGTTTTCTGAATGTTGAGCTTTAAGCCAACTTTTTCACTCTCCTCTTTCACTTTCATCAAGAGGCTTTTTAGTTCTCTTCACTTTCTGCCATAAGGATGGTGTCATCTGCATATCTGAGGTTATTGATATTTCTCCCGGCAATCTTGATTCCAGCTTGTGTTTCTTCCAGCCCAGCGTTTCTCATGATGTACTCTGCATATAAGTTTACTAAGCAGGGTGGCAATATACAGCCTTGATGTACTCCTTTTCCTATTTGGAACCAGTCTGTTGTTCCATGTCCAGCTCTAACTGTTGCTTCCTCACCTGCATATCGGTTTCTCAGGAAGCAGGTCAGGTGGACTGGTATTCCTATCTCTTTCAGAATTTTCCATAGTTTATTGTGCTCCACACAGTCAAAGGCTTTGGTCAATAAAGCAGAAATAGATGTTTTTCTGGAACTCTCTTGCTTTTTCCATGATCCAGCGGATGTTGGCAATTTGATCTCTGGTTCCTCTGCCTTTTCTAAAACCAGCTTGAACATCTAGAAGTTCATGGTTCACGTACTACTGAAGCCTGGCTTGGAGAATTTTGAGCATTACTTTACTAGCATGTGAGATGAATACAATTGTTCAGTAGTTTGAGCATTCTTTGGCTTTTCTGGGATTGGAATGAAAACTGACCTTTTCCAGTCCTGTGGCCACTGCTGAGTGTTCCCAATTTGCTGGCATATTGAGCACAGCATCATCTTTCAGGATTTGAAATAGCCCAACTGGAATTCCATCACATCTGCTAGCTTTGTACATAGTGATGCTTTCTAAGGCCCACTTGACTTCACATTCCAGGATGTCTGGCTCTAGTTGAGTGATCACACCATCGTGATTATCTGGGTCATGATTTGCAATGTATATAAAATCATTATCCAATCCTTTAGTTTAAAAATGTAAATCTATTAGTGGTTAATTTGTATCCTGCTTTTTCCTTTTCAGTTTTTAATTTTACATATAAATCATACATAATTTTTAAGGTATTTACTTTTCCTTTTTCTTTATTCTGTACTGAAAAATGACTCTTAAGTACCTACTATACTGTGATATACTGCTAGGAGTTGAGGCTAAAATAATGTCCCAGCTCTCATGAGACTGAAAAACTAGTATGGAAGTCAAGCATTGATATGAAATTCCTACAAAAAATTGTAATATTGGTGTTGTGCCAGGTACCCAAAGGTAGTGTGATATATCCTAGCCAAAATGTGGTTTCTCCTCTGTAAACTCTTGCTGAAGAGCAAACTGAATGATAATTAGCTAAAATTATGTAGGTTAAAATGACAAAACAACCTCAATTTAATCTCTGCTAGCAGGAAATATGGTGATTATATTTGTTAGTTATGTATTTGTTTTAATTCAAACAATAAAGAAAATACAATGAAATTTTATCAAATTTTTGTTTTGAAAAGCTATTTTGACTACATATTATAAACAGATTTGTAGGAGCTATGATGTTAAAAGAATAGTTGAGAAACTTAAAATATTTCAGGTGAGAAATGGCAGTAGTATGGGCAATATATATAGGGGCTTCCCAGGTGTGCTAGTGGCAAAGAACCTGCTTGCCAATGCAAAAGACATAGAAAGGTGAGCTTAATCCCCAGCCGGAAAGATCCCCTGGAGTAAGGCATGGCAACCAATTCCAGTATTCTTACCTGGAGAATATTGTGGACAGAAGAGCCTGGCCCATGAGATCACAAAGAGTCAGACATGACTGAAGTGACTTAGCATGCATGCGTATAGATAGATAGATAGATAGATAGATAGATAGATAGATAGAGAACCCATATTGTCAGGGAATCTTTAACAGGAGGATTCCTATGTGTTGTTTCTCATAAATTCTCTGTTCCTTATCAGTTTTTATTCCGGGTAGTGCTGCATGCAACGCTCAGGACTGAGATCATGAGAAACAGTATCTGCTTGCATTTTTTTCAGTAACTCCCTTCAGTGACTGTTTTCAGCATCAGTGACCTTGTATGTATTAGACTATCCATATTGTGACTATTGATAAAGTTTCATCTTGTGTAATAGCTGAGTAATCATCTTACTAAAGCTATATAAGCCTGCATTTCTGCTATTAAAATACCTTTGCTCCATCAGAGCTTGGGTCCCTGTGTCTTTCTTTCTTTCATTCATTCTTTCCCTCTCTGCCACCGCCCCCCCTTCCTGCCCCCTGCCCCCCGCTAATTCTCTGGAGGGTAGAAACCCTGCCCGGGCTTCTAAGACCCCCTGGAGAAGGTACACTGTGCCTTCACCCCCTCGAGGGGGCGCCATGTGCCTTCATGAGCGATGCAAGCCCTGTGTCAAGGGCTTTATTGGTTTTCTGCATAAACCAGGGAATATTAGCCTTTTTCTCTCTTTCACTTTCTTATCGTCAACTCCAGACCACCAGGTTCCAGTCCATTACAGGATCCCAACTCCATACTATCACCATTTCTCACTTAAACTATTTTAAGTTTCTCAACTGGTCTTTTAACATCTTGTGTGCTTAGTTGCTCAGTTGCCATTCCCTTCTACAGAGGATCTTCCCAACCCAGGGATTGAACCCAGGTCTCCCACATTCCAGGAAGATTCTTTACCATATGAGCTTCAGGGGAGCTCCTTTTAACAACCTAGCTCCTACAGATCTGTTCATTACATGGTATGGGCTTCCCAGGTTGTGCTAATGGTAAAGAACCTGCCTACCAGTGCAGGAGGCACAAGAGACACAGGTTCAATCCCTGGATCAGGATGATTTCCTGGAGGAGGGCATGGCAACACATTCCAGTATTCTTGCCTGGAGAATCCTGTGGACAGAGGGGCCTGGCAGACTACAGTCCATGGGGTCACAAAGAGTCAGACATGAGTGAAGTGACTTAACACAACAACATATGATGGTACCATTTTATGAGCTAGGCAACACTAGATAAGGGTTAGATTTGTTCACCTTCCTCAAGTGGAGTTAGAAAATCCGTCAAGACATACAAGAACTATCAAGTACCAAGTTCTTTATACTGATATTTCTATTTACTAAATTTTATTCCATGATTATATATGCTTCATTTTGTTTAGCATTCCTTCATTGTTAAACAGTTAAATTCTGCTTCCTTTTTTCAGTAAAGTAGGTAATATGGAGAAGGCAATGACAATCCACTCCAGTACTATTGCCTGGAAAATCCCATGGATGGAGGAGCCTGGTAGGCTGCAGTCCATGAGGTCGCTAAGAGTCAGACACAACTTAGCAACTTCACTTTCACTTTTCACTTTCATGCATTGGAGAAGGAAATGGCAATCCACTTTAGTGTTCTTGCGTGGAGAATCCCAGGGATGGGGGAGCCTGATGGGCTGCCGTCTATGGGGTCGCACAGGGTTGGACACGACTGAAGTGACTTAGCAGCAGCAGCAGCAGCAGCAGCAGCAGTCTTTGCTATAATTGAATATCTTTGTACCTTAGCTTCTTCCTTGTTTCAGAATATTTCTTAATATTCTGAGGGAATATGCTAGAAATAAAAGTTCTGGATCAACTAGCAATAAAACCTCTTTTTTCTAATGAATATTACCAACTAGTTTGCCAAAGTGTTGTAATTGTTTATACTATCACTAGCAAAACAGAAATATACCAATTTAATTATACCCTTCTGCTCAGGACAAGTTCAGTAAACCACCCCTTCCACCACACTGCAAAGTCTCTATTAAGAGAGAAGATAAACTTCTCTATATTCCATCTAAGGCCAGCCTTCTGAGATTTCTAAGTGCTTTATATTTATTTACCCGGATTGACTGAGAGTAAAAGTGGCTCTGCTTTCAGAGTAAACTCTGTTGGCAGGGTGACCTCACCTACAGTCCCTACTGAGCAATCACACTAAAGCAAATAGGCATGGAAATAATACTTTACTCAAAGTCTAGGCCATCATCTTATTTAATTATTAATCTTATTTAAAACAGTATTTTCCTTTTAAAAATGATGCTTGTTGGGAGGTTGAGATGTTGGCTCAAAGGGGAGGGGTTATGTGTATTGTTGTTGTGCAGTTGTGTCTCAGTTTTTTGCTGCCCTACAGATTGTACCCTGCAAGGCTCCTCTGTCTATGGCAATTCCCAGGCAAAAATACTGGAGTGGACTTCCATTTCCTTCTCCATGGAAATCATCCTGGATCAGGAATCAAACCCATGCCTACTGCATTGGCAAGCAGATTCTTTGCCACTGAGCCACCAGGGAAGCCCAAAAATATTGGAGTAGGTAGCCTATCCCTTCCCCAGGGTAACTTCCTAACCCAGGAATTGAACCAGGGTCCCCTGTATTGCAGGCAGATTCTTTAACAGCTGAGCTACCCCAGGAAGCTCACATGTATATATATACACACACATACATACATGCAGCTAATTTATGCTGTTGTACAGCAGAAATTAGCACAACATTGTAAAGCAGTTATATTCCAATTAAAAAAGGAAAAGGTATTAATAAAAAAATGATGGTTGATAAAATTAAAAATTTAAATCAGTATGAGGAATATTTCATATATATTATATATATGAACATACATATATATAGTCTACAGATTAAGATGATATGGTATTAGATATATATAAACAGATATATATGTGTGTATAAAATTCTATGTATTAGAAAAATAAAAGATACATGAATGTATATATATTTTTTCTCCTGACAGTCCCACTTTTTAAAGGCAAGTAATGATAATACATTTTTGTACCCTTTCAAATACCTTATTTCCTTTTTGCTACTCAATTTTATTAACACAAAGAAATTAAAATATAGCTACTGTTAGTAACTAGTTTTTCAGTTTTAGATAATCTTTGTTATAATTTTATATATGTAACAGTTTTCACTCTTTGTATAAATAGAGGCAAAATTTTCCCAAATTCTATATTTTCACAATTTTTTGTGTTTGTTTGTATCCCTGGCCATCTAGGTTATTTCTAATTCTTTTTGTCTTTTACAAAAATGGAAACATGGTCAAACTCATTAGTAGACGTCTGTCTAAAAGCATTTTAAGTATGAATTCATTAAAATGAAATGACTGAGTCAGTATATACACATTAAAAATTTGGTTACACATTTATATGTAGCCCTTTTATGAAGACATTGTATCAGTTTTATTCTCATTTAAAAGTATGAGTACACACAGCGCTCATACTATATATACTCACAGTGTTCCGGGTTTTCTGGCTTTAAAAAATGCCCTTATTGATAATGACTGGGAAATACCATGGTAAACTTCTTCTAGCCAATGTCAGTTTCAAGGTACCAACATGATGTCACTCTGTTCAGATCTAGGGAAAAATGAGTAAAATCAGCTCTCATGAACCAGAAAATCTGTCTCCAGCACAACACTGATTATGCTTTCTGACCACCCTTTAACCGTGGGTGCTATCCAGCTTTTAAACAGCTTGCATTTGATTGAATAACAAAGGTATTTCTTAGTATTTAATTTTCATTTATTTAAATAATAGTTTTTCATAAGTTAATTGATTATTTGTTTTAGCTGTGTATTCTTGTCCTTTGCTTCATTTCCAACAGAACTCTTCATCTCTCTATTATGATTTGAAGCCCTTCTTTGTGTAATAAGGAAAGCATTTATTTTCTTATAAGTTGTCAATATTTGAATCACTTGTTATGTATCTTTCAACTTTTGATTTTGCATTTGTATATGCCATAGTTTTTAATTTTTATTAAATTGAATGTATTTACCTTTTGGGCATTCATATTTGTAAGAATTAAAAATTAATACATGGATTAATTGATATCTGTTACATGTCAGTTTTGTTACCTGTTAAATAGAAGCTGATGGCTATAAGATGTTTCTTCCCAGCTCAAATAGTATATAATCCTGTAATACATTTTTCCTTTGGTTCCTTTAACCTGGGTTATTTCTCTGAGAATCAACTCCTAGAAAAATTTCTCTTAGTGAAATAATCCGCCATTCACTAGCAATATACTAGAGAACAAACCTTCAGTTGTATCCCCTTCCTATTTCTTGCCAAGTGTATTAGTATGTGAAAATTTCCTCACCAAATGACTAGCTTCTTTCTTAAACTGTGAGCAGTGTCCAGGTTGTGGTTCTGCTGGGGAGGATGTGTGTGTGTGTTTGTTTCTGCATGTGTGTGTGTGTGTGTGTGTGTGTGTGTGTTGTAGAAGGCATCTTCTAGTGGGGAATGCATTCTTCCTCTTTGTTTTGTTTCCTCATATCCAACAAGATCTTCTCATCATGAAATCTCACCAAGATTGTGTATTCTGTAAATTTTTTCCCCATAAACTTTCTTATATTTTTTCTTAAAACAAAAGATAAGACAGATATGAAGAGAAGCAACTTTCAAATCATGATTACTTATCAGCTATTTTAAGTAAAAAAGTTATAAGACTAGTAATCTTTATTTTTTATCTTCAAGTTCATACTTCATTTTTTTCTTCCAGGATATTAGGATCAGAGAACCTTAGATGCAAGATAATGGGCTAGATTACATCACATAAATAAGACACAGCCCAATCAGAAGTGTATGTGTGTGTTTGTGTGATGTAGCTGCAATCTTTCTCAACCTGGAAACTGATTATGCTTGAAAATGCTGCTCACAGTTTTTGAGTTTAAAATCTATAAAATGTATTTAGTATTTTAAAATATGGTCATTAGGATCCCAGGTGAGTGTTCTTAAGTTTCTACTTAAGAAATTAAGTACATAAAAAAATCATATTAAGAGGAATTCTAACAGAATGTGGATCTTGGGACTTAAGCTGCAGTAGTTAGAAGAGGCTGTTCCTCTTATATCTTCTTTTGCTATTCTCTTTGTTGCTGTTCAAGGTTATTGAGAGCCTCAGTTAGAGAAAATGAATGAAGAGGTTTATCAACAGCAAGAAGAGCAAGAGAAATACAAATCAGGTTCTTTTCATATTTATTCTGCCCCAGAGAACTGAGTCAGCAGCAGGCAGGTTTAGCATCCTCCAATAGTGATGCATTTCTTTCCCTTCTTCTCCCTTTCTCACGTCTCTTTCTTTTATTCTTGTGCTCCTGTCTCAGCTTATCAATCCAAATTCTAATTAACCAGCATTTTAGCAAGGTAGGAAGAAAGAACCAGGTTGAAACTTGTTAATGGTAAGAAACTGTATCTGACAGAGAGAGAACTGTAGGAATTATGAAAATGCTGAGGGATAAGAAGAGATTCTGCAAAACAGAGAGAAGGCAAGAGCAGTAGTTGTTCCTTTGTAGCACATGAATGCACTTGTTTCCAAAGCTTTTCTTTTAAGAAAGGAGGCTTTTTTTTTTAAAGCAAGTTTTCAATAAAATTTATAGGAGGGTGTTTAGAGATTTCCTGTATACTTCCTGTCCCAATACATATGTATCTCTCCCATTATCAACATCCCCGCCAGAATGGTACAGCTGTTATGATTGATATAACCTACATTGACACATCATAATCATCCAAATTCCAAAATTTACAATAGGATTTACTCTTGGTGTAGTACATTCTATAGGTTTGAACAAACATATAATGAAATATATCCAATGTATGGTATCGTAGAGAATAGTTTCACTGCCCTAAAAATCCTCTGTGCTCTGCTCTTTATCCTGTTTTCCCCCTTAACTCCTGGCACACTTTGATCTTACTGTCTGTATAGTTTTGCCTTTTCCAGATGTCATATAACTGAATTCATACAGTATTAGCCTTTCTAGATTGGCTTCTTCCACTTAGTAATATCAGTTTAAGGCTCCTGTGTTTCTTTTCGTGGCTTGATAACTCTCTCTCTTTTTTTTTTTTTTTTTTTTTTGCTGAGCAATATTCCATTTTGAAATATAAAATGTAGTTTATCCATTCACCTACCCAAGGATATCTCAGTTATTTCCAAATTTTGGCAATTGTGAATAAAGATGCTATACACAACCATGTGAAGATTTTTGTGTGAGCCTGAGTTTCCAATTACTTTGGATAAGAGTATATTTAGTTTTTTTAAAGAAACGACCAAACTGTTTTCCAAAGTGACTGTATGTATCAATTTGCATTCCTACCAGCCTTGAGTGAGAGTTGCTATTGCTCTGCATCCTTGCTAGCATTTGGTTTTGTCAGTGTTCCAAATTTTGGCCATTCTAATAGATGTGTGCCAAAGAATTTTAAAATTTATAAAATATGACTAATGAAGCTGAATAGCATTGCTTCAGCAATAATAGCATTGATTAAGCAAGTTGTGATTTTACTTCAACGTGTTTTCTATTTGTGTTTTTGCATTCATATTCATTGGAAGGACTGACGCTAAAGCTGAAACTCCAATACTTTGACCACCTGATGCAAAGAACGAACTCACTAGAAAAGACATTGCTTCTCAAGGCCTATTTTTCTGTTCTGGTGATGACTCATTACCTCACTCGGAAATCCTTCAGCAGCATTTTCTTTTTCTTTTTTTTTTTTTTTTTAACCATTTTTCCAAGTAAGTCAGAGGCCAGAGAGACATAAGGAATTAACTTGCTGAGTGGGCTCTAATGCGCTCTGTTTTACCGCACAGTCATTATTCCAGATGATAAACTGGACCCTGATGCTAGGAAAAATGGAGGGCAAGGGGAGAAGGGGGCAACAGAGGATGAGGTGGTTAGATGGCATCACTGACTAGATGGACATTCAGTTCAGTTCAGTTGCTCAGTTGTGTCCGACTCTTTGCGACCCCATGTATCGCAGCACGCCAGGCCTCCCTGTCCATCACCAACTCCTGGAGTTCACCCAAACTCATGTCCATCAAGTCGGTTAGTTCGAGCAAACTCAGGGAGATGGGGATGGAAAGGGAAGACTGGCATGCTATAGTTCACGGGATCTCAAAGAGCTGGACATGACTTAACAACTGAGCAACTATTCAATAGCAGTATGCTTCTGAATGAAGTAAATTTATAGCATTTAGAACCTTAAAAGTTTTAAATTCATTTTGTATGTTCTCTTACCAAATTCAGGAATACCACCCCCGTGCCACATAAACACACAAATTCTTTAAAGTTACACACACAAATTCTTTAAAATCAATGGCACAGACACTGATTGCATAATTTCATTTTAGACACCTGCTCTGTAGGGGAACAAATGAGACATAAAATAAGTGTTCAAACATATAAGCTCTAGACAGATTGCTGTGTTCCTACTAACAAGATCTTTGGCAAGGTATTAAACATCCTCTGTATTTCAGTCTCCTCACCTTCCCCAAATGGGCAAAGTAATGTAATCTTTTAAGTATTGAACCAGAAAATACATGTAAAGTGATTAAGGCAAGCTGGTCTCTACCTAAATCTTAGTAAAGCCCAGTTATTATTAGTAAATATACTTATATATAAAATGGCATTTATCACACTAAAGTGTTTCCACTTGAAATTCAATTAATTTCTTTTAAGATTGTCCAGTTTGTTAACAAAGGATGGAAAGGAGATCTGTATAGGAACTCATGATATTACTACCTTTCTCTTTTAATCTTGTCCCAAATTTACATTATAAAATTTTCACCTTTAAAGTTCATTGCCAATTTACTCCATCCTTGATTTATATACACATTTTATCAAAGTAGGAGGCACTTCCAACCTGTTTACTAGTCCTGAAACATGTCTGGGAGCATCTGTGATATGTACGAATACAGGGGTCAGTACAATAGATATTGTGCCCAAAGTTATTTCCATAGTGCAAAAAATCATCAACCTTCTTACTCCTTGCCTAGTTCATTGTTTTCCCATCATTATAACAATTTTCACTTCAACAGGGAACTCAAATCAGGGCTCTTAACAACCTAGACACATGAGATGCGGTGGGAGCATAGAGCAGAGTTTCAAGAGGCAAGGAACATATGTATTCCTATGGCTGATTCATTTTAACGTATGACAAAAACCAACACAGTATTGTAAAGCAATTATTCTTCAATTAAAAATAAATTTTAAAATGTAAAAAAAAAATGGGGAAAAGTCTTAAAAAGGTAAATTATGAGCAATAAAATGTTCGTGGTTTTCATGATGAAGCAGTCTTATTTTAGTCTATTTTTTTTCTCATACATACTCCTGATCTGCAGTGATAGTTCATACCATTTGATCAATCAGCATTTAAAAGGTCACCTCCTGAGACATGTTTATTCCTCGGCATTTTATTCTTTTTGATGAGATGGTAAATGTTTCCTTAATTTGTCTTTCTGATCGCTGGTTGTTAGTATATAAGAATGCAAAAGATTTCTGTATATTAATTTTGTACTGGAAACTTTACTAAATTCTTTGAAGAACTCTGATAGTTTCCTGGAAGCATGCATATGGTTTTCTATGTGTAGTGTCATGATTGTTATCTTCAAATCATGACCGTTTTACTTCTTTTCCAACTTGAATTGATTTTATATATTTCTCTTCTCTGATTGCCATGGCAAAACTTTCAAAACAAAGTTGAATAAGAGTGGCAAGAGAGGACATGCTTGTCTTGTTCCAGATATTAGAGGAAATGCTTTCAGTTTTTCACCACTGAGAATGATGTTTGCTACTGGTTTGTCATCAGTTCAGTTCAGACACTCAGTTGTGTCTGACTCTTTGCGACCCTATGGACTGCAGCACACCAGGCTTCCCTGTTCATCACCAACTGCCAGAGCTTACTCAAACTCATGTCCATTGGGTCAGTGATGCCATCCAACCATTTCATCCTCTTTCCTCCCCTTCTCCTCATGCCCTCAGTCTTCCCCAGCATCAGGGTCTTTTCCAATGAGTGAGTTCTTCCCAAAGAACTTCCCAAAGTGGCCAAAGTATTGGAGTTTCAGCGTCAGCATGAATCCTTCCAATAAATATTCAGGACTGATTTCCTTTCGGAATGACTGGTTGGATCTCCTTGCAGTCCAAGGTACTCTAAGAGTCTTTTACAAAACCACAGTACAGAATCATCAATTCTTTGGTGCTCAGCTTTCTTTATACTCCAACTCTCACATCCATATATGACTACTGGAAAAACCATAGCTTTGACTAGATGGACTTTTTTTGACAAAGTGAAGCTTCAGATTTTTAATATGCTGTCTAGGTTGGTCATAGATTTTCTTCCAAGGAGCTAGTGTCTTTTAATTTCATGGCTGCAGTCACCATCTGCAATGATTTTGGAGCCCCCGCAAATAAAGTCTGTCACTGTTTCCACTGTTTGCCCATCTATTTGCCATGAAGCAATGGGACTGGATGCCATGATCTTCGTTTTCTGAATGTTGAGCTTTAAGCCAACTTTTCCCTCTCCTCTTTCACTTTCATCAAGAGGCTCTTCAGTTCTTGTTTGCTTTTTGCCATAAGGGTGGTGTCATCTGCATATCTGAGGTTATTGATATTTCACCCAGCAATTTTGATTCCAGCTTCATGCAGCCCCACATTTCTCATGATGTACTCTGCATATAAGTTAAATAAGCAGAGTGACAATATACAGCCTTAACGTACCCTTTTCCTATTTGGAACCAGTCTATTGCTCCATGTCCAGTTCTAACTGTGGCTTCCTGACCTGCATACAGGTTTCTCAAGAGGCAGGTCAGGTGGTCTGCACCCAGTGTGTTCTCTTGGCAAAACTCTGTTAGCCTGCTTCATTCTGTACTCCAAGGCTAAATTTGCCTACTACTGCAGGTATTTCTTGACTTCCTACTTTTGCATTCCAGTCCCCTATAATGAAAAGGACATCTTTTTGGCAGTGTTAGTTCCAGAAGGTCTTTTAGGTCTTCATAGAACTGTTCTACTTCAGCTTCTTCAGCATTACTGGGCAGGGCATAGATTTGGATTACTGTGATATTGAATGATTTGCCTTGGAGACAAACAGAGGTCATTCTGTCATTTAGGAGACTTCATCCAAGTACTGCATTTCAGACTCTTTTGTTGACCATGATGGCTACTCCATTCTTCTAAGGGACCTTGCCCACAGTAGTAGATATAATGGTCATCTGAGTTAAATCACCCATTGCAGACCATTTTAGTTCTCTGATTCCTAGAATGTCTATGTTCACTCTTGCCATCTGTTTTACCACTTCTAATTTGCCTTGATTCATGGACCTAACATTCCAGGTTCCTATGCAATGTTGCTCTTTATAGCATCGGACCTTGCTTCCATCACCAGTCATATCTACAAATTGGTGTTGTTTTTGCTTTGGCTCGGTCTCTTCATTTTTTCTGGAGTTATTTCTCCACTGGTCTCCAGTAGCATATTGGGCACCTACTGACCTAGAGAATTCATCTTTCAGTGTCTTTCCTATCTTTTTGCCTTTTCATACTGTTCATGGGATTCTCAAGGCAAGAATCCTGAAGTGGTTTGCCATCCCTTTCTCCAGTGGACCACGTTTCGTCAGAACTCTCCACCATGACCCATCCATCTTGGGTGGCCCTACATGGTGTGCCTGGTAGTTTCATTGAGTTAGACCAGGCTGTGGTCCATGTGATCAGGGTGGTTGGTTTCCTGTGACTGTGGTTTTCAGTCTTTCTGCCCTCTGATGGAGAAGTGTAAGAGGCTTATGGAAGCTTCCTGATGGGAGAGACTGACTGAAGGGGAAACTGTCTTTTTCTGATGGGCAGAGCCATGTTCAGTAAATCTTTAATCTAATTTTCTGTTGATGTGTGGGGCTGCATATTTGAGATTATTGATATTTCTCCCAGGAATCTTGATTCTAGCTTGTGCTTCATCCAGCCCAACGTTTTTCATGATGTACTCTGCATATAAATTGAATAAACAGAAAATATACAGCTTTGACATACTCCTTTCTCAATTTGGAACTAGTCTGTTGTTCCATGTCCTGTCCTAACTGTTGCTTCTTGACCTGTATATAGATTTCTCAGGAGGCAGGTCAAGCGGTCTGGCATTTCCCATCTCTTTAAGAATTTTCCAGTTTTTTGTGATCCACACAGTCAAATACTTTGGCTCAGTCAATTATGGAGAAATAGATGTTTTTCTGGAACTCTTACGCTTTTTTGGTTTTTCATATATGAACTTTATTATGTTGAGGTAACTTCCCTCTATGCCCACTTTCTGGATAGTTTTATTCTTAAAAGACTATTGAACTTTCTCTAAAGCTTTTTTTCCATCTACTGAGATGATCAATTTGCCAATATGGTGTATTACATTGATTTATTTGCATATATTGAAGAACATTTTCCTCTCCAGTATAAATCCCACTTGATCATGGTTTATAATGTTTATAATATGTTGTTGGATTTGTTTTGCTAGTGTTTTGTTGAGGATATTTTTGTCTATGTTCATCAGTGATAATAGCATGTAATTTTCTATTTTTTTGATGTTTTTGTCTGATTTCAGTATCAGGAAAATGGTTGCCTTTTAGAAATTTCTTGAGAGTGTTCCTTTGTCTTCAGTTTTTTGGAAGAGTTTCAGAAGAGTAGGTGTTAACTCTTCTCTAAATGTTTGATAAATTCCGCCTGTGAAACCATATGTTCCTGGCCTTTTTGCTTGTTGGAAGAGTTTTAATCATGGTTTCAATTTCAGTACTTGTGATTGATCTGTTCATATTTTCTATTTCTTACTGGTTCATTATTGGAAGTTTGTACCTTTATAAGAATTTATCCTTTTCTTTCAGGTTGTCCATTTTATTGGCAAATAGTTGCTTATAATCATCTCTTTTTGATTATTTGTATTTATATTTCAATCTATCCTTTGAATTTCTTCCACCAATTGCTGTGGCTTATGAGCGTGATTATCCAAACCTTTTTTGGTTGCCCTCAAAGTTAGGCATTAAAGATCCATCTGTATTAAACAAATTACTGTACTTTCTGTGGCAAAATAATGAGATATTTTAATAAACCCTATAAATGTACAAGTCATTAACAACAATGCCCACATAATGAGACAGTGCTTTCACATAACCCCTCACTTAAGGACAAATTTATGTATAATTTATTATTTTTCTTTAAGGTTTTAAATTTGAGTTCTATAGCTGCCATAATTTTTTTTTCTTTTCAAATCTTTGACATAGAAAAGCATAGTTGATCAAATCCTAGTATTCTGGATTTTGAGACCCATCTGCATGTCTGAGCTGAAATATTTTACCCATGCTCATGACTGAGCATGGCAGGGATACTAGACAGCCTCATTCCTAGGAGATACAGCATTCCTCTGCAAGGCAACTTAGCCTTGAAGATTCCCCTTCAGGCTTGTTGGACACACTGGAACTGCACTGCAGTTTAAGACACTCCTCCCCACTTTCCTTCCTTCTCTCTCCCTTGCACAAAAATCAGAGCTACACTGTGGTCTGATAGCTATCCCAACACAACCTGCATTCTTGTCCTTTTAATTTGCCCACACAAATTATTCTTGCCTAATGAATCTTGAGTTTTCTTCCTCTGTATTGCAATCTGTTTGTCAGATCACCTGAACTTATATGTCCCATCAAAAAAATTTATCTCATTTGATCACTGAAAAAAGGATGGTAATTTAGATAACACAAACATGTAGAAAAAAAAAACTTTTTAAAAAGTTAATAGGATGTTTTAGTAGAGATTTTTAACATAGATACCCTTGGAAAATAGATTGCAGTTATAAATTATTCTGGTAAATGTTTTCATTTATTGAATTCTAGAAACCATACACATATATTTAACTTGCAATTTAGAAAGGTTTATTAATATCTAGTTGATAATTTCATTATAATTTTTATGGGGCTTCCCTCATAGCTCAGTTGGTAAATAATCTGCCTGCAATGCAGGAGATCCTGGTTCAATTCCTGGGTTGGGAAGATCCACTGGAGAATGGAAAGACTACCCACTCCATTATTCTTGGGTTTTCCTGGTGGCTCAGCGGGTAAAGAATCCACCTGCAATGCGGGAGACCTGGGTTCAATCCCTGGGTCAGGAAGATCCACTTTAAAAGGGAAATACTACCCCCTGCAGTATTCTGGCCTGGAGAATTCCATGGAATTTGTAGTCCATGTGTCGCAAATGCTTGGACACAACTGAGGGACTTGATTATGGTTATAAATTATTCTGGTAAATGTTTTCATTTATTGAACTTTAGAGATCATACATATATAGGTAATTTGTAGTTTAGAAAAGCTTTGTTAACATCTAGTTGATAATTTCATTATAATCTTTGTAGATCCTAAAGACACATAAAAAGAGACATAAAATTATTTGTGCTTGTCTTTAGAAAATGTGCTCAAGATACCTCAAGTTAAGAGGAGAAGATTAAAAGTGCTTTAGAAATTACAGGTTTCACTATCAGAGATTCTCTATTTGTTGTATTACTTCTGGTACCTTAACT
The DNA here is from genome assembly GCF_001704415.2 of Capra hircus. NCBI lineage: Eukaryota > Metazoa > Chordata > Mammalia > Artiodactyla > Bovidae > Capra > Capra hircus. The sequence continues at coordinate 25,790,477 of NC_030814.1, forward strand.
AATGCACACTATTTTTCCAGCTAAACTTTGTTTTTTCAGCTGATCCATGAACTGTTGAAAACAGGAACAGAAGCAAAAATTGGAAAACTACAGTAAAATGATATCCTATCAAGAAAGTTTAAAACCACTCTACCTTCTGTTTCAATTACCAGTGACAAGCTAAGCATAAAACACGTCATAGGAAATGTCACCTCCTGGATTAATTTGTCACATATCTGTTGAAAAACAACAGTCCATATCAGGACTCTGATATTTGTTGCTTAGAGAAAGTGCAAATCAAATTTTTCTAGTTCCAAGCATATTTATAATTCTCAAATTAAAATATTAGTTAATATGCAAGATTTTATGTTAGTTTCCATAAAATTTTAAAAAGTTTGAAAAGGGACAGTTTGTGTAATGATCCAGTCACTTATGATTTCAATTAATAATGCACAGTAATATTCTCTGATACAGTTAAATTCTGGGCTTCTAAAAAAAAGTATAGGAGTTCCTCACAGATTATGGAAAATATAGCAATGATGAAACAAAATAATTTCAAACAGAGGGATTAAAATGATGAAATGAAAATAATCTATAAGACTAGAGATGTATATCTGGAAAATCCAATGTATTTAGTTGGACTGGAGTGAAGGTTCATGAAGAACATTTTTGGAAATAATTTTGAAAACAATAGTTAAGTAAGGCTCATGGAAGAAGTTGAATATCATAGAAAATATCATAGGCCTGTATTTCTTATTGTTTAAATTAGTGTTTCCCAACTGGTATACAAGGAGATATACAGTGAATTCCCAGAAAGGGGATAGATTTAAGGAATTCACTATTGTTGATATTTCTGAGAAGTCAAGAGGAAAAAGACTGAGGAAGGAGATTGTATTTGATAAATAATGACACCATTTATTGTTTAGCTGTAGCAAAAAATTGTGGCAACTAGTTTATCTACATGTATGTTATTTTATTATCATAATAACCAGATAAGTTAAATATTACCATATCCACTTTGCCTGTGAGGACTGGCAGCTTAGAGGAACTGAGTTACTGTTTTAGTCATTTGTTCAGTAGCAGGGTTTACATGCAAACACAGATCTGTAGGACTTCTATTCCACAGAATCCGTGACTCTTCACCAAATCTACATGAGAAGATTAAAGAGTTACATGAACAAGTAATCAGAAAATAAAATCAACTAGAAAAAAATTCTTTTGCGAGGCTTTGAGGTTAATAATAAAAAGAAGGAAAGCTCGAGAAAGGGACAGGATCAAAGTTGTTTGGTCATTCTAGTTTGGAGAATGGTGTGTGTATTGTTTGTCTCCAGCCTTGCTTTTTCGCGCACTTTGCCTGTCTTTCACTTGTGGTAAATATCACTAAGTTTAATGTGAACTCTTGCCTTTGACTGTTTTACATTATTATAGTTAATGTTTAATAATTAAATAGTGCCTTTGTCCCTTAACCAGGGTATTCTTATCTTTTACCAGAAACTAAGAGAGGGGGTTTATATTTTCAATTTATCCAATATTTGGGACATGATGCATTATCTTTCTTCCTTATAAATGACAGCACAGTAAAATAGGGATGAGGTTTCTTGGTGCATATAGCTCTTAAAAGTCCAAGAACTAATGTCAAATACATATTTTCAGCAACAGAAAAAAATACTAAAAGTGAAAGAAAAAATCTGAAGGAAACTCATGAGAATGGGGAAGAACTTGAAGAGAAGCTATGTCCTTTGGGGAATGTGAGAGCCGAGGCCAAAAGCAATGAAAGCCAAGATCCATAGCTTGTTGTGGTTTCCTGTTACTAATCAATACTTAGCCAAGGATCGTAGGCACAGAGCAGGTGAATCATCAGCATTGTGCAGTTTGGGGTCACCTAGCTCATCCAGCTTTACCAAAACCCCCAGGGAGAACCTCCTACAACCATAGGAAGGAATAATCCTATTCATGAAGGACCAGGACCTAAACGCACCAGCTTCTCTCCCAAAGAATCTGGGAAAGGAAGCAATGTAAGCATTCTTTGAGGAAAGACCCTGTGTTTTTGAAACTTAAAAGGGTAGAAAATAGATGCAATAATTAAGGAAATACAGTATTAAAAAAATTGCATCATTTAATGTAAGAATTTTACTGTTCAGTCTGGGACCCTTGCTCCTGACAGGAGACTCCTCTAAGGGCTGATTTTGATATATGGCTGTTTGAGGCCTCAGGGTTGCTATGCTCCTGTGCATGAATCCACACAGGGGAAAAGCATGGATGATGAAAGGTTTTCATGGGTATGGTCTAGAAGTGAGCTTTTTAACTTTTCCCCACAATTTTTTGGTAAACACATTCTATACCTACGTGCAAAGGAGAGTGGTTAATAGTGACCAAACCAAAGGTAATAAATTTGGTAATCAGCTTTCAGTCACTGCCACAGAAGGGAAAAAATCAGTATTTTAAAGCTGTCAGCAGTAGTTGTTAATCTTGCTTTAGGCAAAAACAGGTTTCTTTTATTTAATGGAAAGCATTAATGTGCATTTTGTTTTTGCAAAAGTCCAGTTGCAAGCTTTTATGGAGTGATTTAGGCTAAATTCCTCTGCACAATAATTTAAAAGTTTATCTTAATTTGTAGATTGTTTGCATTTCCAATTTTATTAAGATTTTGATCGGAGGTGGACAAGAGCCTGTGAGTAGAAAATAATGTTTTCTTCAATCACCACCATAATCTGAGAAGATGAAGGTAGAATTCGGGTTCAAACATCACCACTGAGGGAAATAAACTGGCCCTTGCCATCTGACAGTAGGAGAATGGGCAATAAGGCAAGAAGGAGCCAAAAATACTCACTCTGTGAAGACTCATCGTTTTGGGTGTCCAGGAGAATTTATGGCCCCTGTCTGTTGCTAACATTTTCTTTTCAGAGCTATAATTTCTTCTTGCTATCTCCAAGCTTTCACTAAAGTTTGGTTTAGAATTACAACCTGAGCTAAGCAAACTTTGGTAGAATTAAGGAAGAAATCTGTTCCTGTGTTTGGAGTAAAGAATTATGGGCAGACTGATGGCACCAAAGCACAAACTAGAGTCCTTTCACTAGTGACTAGAGGATTATGGTCTAGAAATACTGAAAAAAAACTATACTTTCATTTATATTCTTAAAAATACTTTTCTTATTTGTGAAAAAAAAAAAGCTTTCCTTATTCTTCAATAGTAGAATTAATATCTATGGTATATCAGAGTTAATTTTATCATAGAATATAAATACATGATTCCAGCACTATAATATGAGTTAATTTTTCCAATTATATTGTGTCACATACTTCTTGGTTCTGATTGTATATACTCAAAATAATATGTTGTTGTCATTCAGGCACTAAGTCGTGTCTGACTCTTTGTGAACCCATGGACTAAGCACACCAGGCTTCCCTGCGCTTCACAGTCTCCTGGAGTTGCTCAAACTCGTGTCCATTTAGTCGGTGAAGCTGTCTAACCATCTCATTTTCTTTGTGCCCTTCTCCTCTTGCCCTCAGTCTTTCCCAGCATCAGGGTCTTTTCCAATGTGTTGGCTCTTCACATCAGGCGGCCAAAGTATTGGAGCTTCAGCTTCAGCATTAGTCCTTCCAATGAATATTCAGTGTTGATTTCATTCAGGATTGACTGGTTTAATCTTTTTGCTGTTCAAGGGACTCTCAAGAGTCTTCTCCAGCACCAAAGTTCAAAAGCATCAGTTCTCCAACACAGCCTTCTTTATGGTCCAGCTCTCACATCTGTACATGACTAGTGGAAAAACCACAGGTTTGATTATATGAACCTTTGTTTGCAATGTCTTAATATCTTAATGTCTGTGCTTTTCAGCATGCTATCTAGAATTTGTCAGAGCTTTTCTTCCAGGGTGCAAACGTCTTTTAATTTTGTGGCTGTAGTCACTGTCTACAGTGATTTTGGAGCACAAGAAAATAAAATCTGCCACGGTTTCCATTTTTTTTCCCTCATGTGTCTGCCATGAAATGATGGATCAGATGCCATGATCTTCATTTTTTGAATGTTCAGTTTTAAGCTAACTTTTCAGTCTCCTCTTTGAGCTTTATCAAGATACTCTTTAGTTCCTCTTACTTTCTGTCATTAGAGTGGTATCATCTGCATATCTGAGGTTGTTGATATTTCTCCTGTTTACCTTGATTCCAGCTTGTGATTCATCCAGCCTGGCATTTTGCATGATGTATTCTGAATCTAAGTTAAATAAGCAGGGTAACAATATACAGCCTTGATGTACTTCTTTCCCAATTTTGAACCACATCATTGTTCCATGTCTGGTTCTACTTGTTGCTTCTTTACCTGTATACAGGTTTCTCAGGAGGCAAGTAAGGTGATCGGGTCTTACTATCCATATAAGAATTTTCCACAGTTTGTTGTTATCCCAACAGTCAGAGGCTTTAGTGTAGTCAATGAAGCAGAAGTAGAGGCTTTTCTGGAATTGTCTGTTTTTCTATGATCTAGTGGATGTTGGCAATTTGATCTCTGGTTCCCCTGCCTTTTATAAATCCAGCTTATACATCTGGAAGTTCTCAGTTCATGTACTGCTGAAGCCTAGTTTGAAGAATTTTGAGCATTTTCTTGCTAACTTGAAATAAGTCCAATTGTACAGTAGTTTGAACATTCTTTAACATTACCTTTCTTTGGGATTAGAATGTAAACTGAGCTTTTCCAGTCCTGTGGCCATTGCTGAGATTTCCAGATTTGCTGGCATTTTGAGTGTAGCACTTTAACAGCATCATTTTTGAGGATTTTTAAATAGCTCAACTGGAATTCCATCACTCCCTATAGTTTTGTTAGTAGTAATGCTTCCTAAAGCCCACTTGACTTCACACTCCAGGATATCTGGTTCTAGGTGAGTGACCACACCTTTGTGATTATCTGGTCATTAAGACATTTTGTGTACAGTTATTTTGTGTATTCTTGCCAGTACTCTTGCCTGGAAAATTGCATGGATGGAGGAGCCTGGTAGGCTGCAGTCCATGGGGTCACTAGGAGTCGGACACAACTGAGTGACTTCACTTTCACTTTTCACTTTCATGCATTGGAGAAGGAAATGGCAACCCACTCCAGTGTTCTTGCCTGGAAAATCCCAGGGACGGCGGAGCCTGGTGGGCTGCCATCTATGGGGTCGCAGAGAGTCGGGCACGACTGAAGCGACTTAGCAACAGCAGCAGCAGCCACCTCTTCTTAATCTCTTTTGCTTCTATTGCCATTTCTGTCCTTTATTGTGCCTGTCTTTGCATGAAATATTTCCTTAATATCTCTGCTTTTCTTGAAGAGTTCTCTAGTCTTTCCCATTCTATTGTTTTCTTCTATTTCTTTGCATTGTTCACTTAAGAATGATTTCTTATTTCTCCTTTCTCTTTCTTGGAACTCTGCACTCAGTTCAGTATCTTTCCCTTTCTCCTTTGCCTTTCGCTTCTCTTATTCCTCAGCTATTTGTCAGGCCTCCTCAGACAACCATTTTGCCTTCTTGCATTTCTTTTTCTTGGGCATGATTTTGGTTATCACCTCCTATACAGGTCAAAAACCTCCATCCATAGTTCTTCAAGTACTCTGTGTGTCAGATCTAATCCCTTCAATCTATTTGCCACTTCCACTGTATAATCATAGAAAGAAAGAAAGATAGTGAAGTTGCTCAGTCGTGTCTGACTCTTTGTGATCCCATGGACTGTAGTCTACCAGGCTTCTCTTTCCATGGGATTTTCCAGGCAAGAGTACTGAAGTGGGTTGCCATTTCCTTCTCCAGGGGATCTTCCTGACCCAGGGATTGAACCTAGGTCTCCTGCATTGCAGGAAGATACTTTACCCTCTGAGCCACCAGGGAAGCCAGTATAATTATAAGGGATTTGATTTAGGTTATTACCTAAATAGCCTAGTAGTTTTCTCTACTTTTTCAATTTTAATAATTTTGCAATAAGGAGTTCATGATCTGAGTCCCAGTCAGTTCCAGGTTTTTTCTTTCTTTTTTATTTTTTTGTACAGATTTTCATCATCTATAGTATAGTATAAAATGTATGTATGTATGTATGGGCTTCCCAGGTAGCACTAGTGGTTAAGAACCTGCCTGCCAATGCAGGAGACATAAGAGACATGGGTGTGATTCCTGGGTTGGAAAGATCCCCTGGAGGATGGCCCACCAGCCCACACTAGTATTCTTGCCTGGAGAATCCCATGGACAGAGGAGCCTTGCAGCCTGCAGTCCATGGGGTCACAAATAGTTGGACATGACTAAAGTGACTCATCACACACATACTTGTATATGTATAATATATATATGTATAAAACAATATGATCATATGCAATTCATGATTCTTTTCATAATTTAAGGTATATGAATGTTCTCTGGGAACTCTAGAATACTATAGAAATATAAGGAGTAAGGATTCATGCTGAAAATCACAGATAGTCCTATATATTAATATCTTACTATCTAATAGAAGATCTATTTTCTTCTTGATGTTCTATGAATTCCATTAGACAGTTACTGTATCCCTGAACCATGGATATCAGTAATAATATTTCATGTTGAATGAAAGGAAATATAGCCTGGAAATAATTTTATTATTTTTTTCTCAACTGTATCAGATAAGGGACGTTCACCACTGCTGTAGGGGATGGAGTTCATCTCCACTGAATCACCAGACTAAATAGTGAGGCATTAATCAGAATTGCATCCAGGTTGTTTTAAAGGTTAAAATCTGCTCAAAGCCATGAAAATAATTCAAATTAAAAATGGAACTTGCTCTTGCCGTGTTGTTCTGTATACTTTCAAGTGGAAAGCACACAACGTTCATTTAAAAACATATTGAGTTATCAAAATGCAATGCAAAAATATGATATTTAGGTAGAAAAGGTCAGATTTGAAAAAAAAGCAGGAGTCTCAAAAACTTGAAATGTCAAGATTCTTGGGAAAACTATGAAATAATTTTTAAGCTTACTATTTGATTAAAACTATTTCTCATGAAGTATAAGGAAAATGCAATATAGCAAACTTTGATACAACCCTTTGTAAAAGATGTGAGTGGTAATTTCTTTCTAGGGAATAGTATTTTGTGACCCCAGAGTTGGAGGGTATGTTTGAAAGTATGAATTGAAAAATAAATGTTATTGCTTTGATAATCTTGAAATTTCGGGGGGGGGGGTGGTAATTTGACATCTTTGGAACTTTTAATACAAAGATAACTCTATGTATGTGCATGAAGATACACCTAGAGCTTCGTGGTAGAAAGAATTAGTAGGCTCTATAAAGTAGTAAAAGGCATTAGAGAACATAAAGATGTATTTTCTGAAGTGAAATAGAATTCAAAAATTGAAAGTTCAAAATAATAACTTGAAAGCAATCAAATATTCATCTCAACTGTAGACAACTTTATTAGTAAATTAGGCCACTGTCTGCCAGTGGTACTAAAAGATAGACTTGATTTCTAAAACTTTATTTTTTTTGGAAATTGTGAGATCCTCTATTCCACTTTCGAATAGGGTATCTCTGGCCCTCTTGGAATTTATTGTTTGTTTCTATGTGGATCATAGGGTATTTAGAATTCAATATTTTTATTTAAGGATATTCAGGAATTCCAGACAGCATCAAAGTTCAGAGAAAATGAGAAAGAAAAGAAAAATTGTGATGAGAGTTATATTGGCTCTTTTATTTATAAGGAGTCCTTTACCCCTAAGATTTTATTTCAGAGAAGGAGCAAAATTATTGGTGGGAAAAATAACTTAGTTTGATCTCATGTTTTGAAATGGTGTTATTCATTTCTACTTATGTGGTATGATCTATAGAACTCCAGACCAACAAAAATGCTTCCTGAAATACGGCAAAACTTTTTCCTTGTGTTAAAGGAACCAAAGGCTTTAATGTGCAACTTATTCAATGATTGATATTTCTAGTTTTTCCAAAGCAGAGACTCAGAAACTGTGAAGGAGCCAAAGAAATACTTGATGGCCTAACTGAAAATTGAAGACAGACACAGAAAATAGGAAGAAAATTCTGCCTTAAGGAAATAGATTCTTACTTCTTCACAGTTTCTTCTGGAAAAATCAGTAAATAAAGTCATCTTAAACTAACAATTTATCTTGAGAGGAGTTTAGGAAGTTCATTTTTATTTTCCTTTTACTTTAAGGAATAATAATCAAACAGAAATCCAAAAATACATGTTAATCTGGAAGGATATCTTCCTAATTGACAGCATTATATGCAAAGTACAAATATGAAGCATAATCTTTGTCTCTTCTCTTTTGAGAACATCAATATGTTTAAAATAGTATTCTCTAGAGCTGCAGAAACAGAAATCTCACCGTGGGCAACTTTTTGCTTACAAGTATGGATTCTGTTTGCAAGAGTGGTAGAATATAGGAGAGTTTGTTTTTTTTTTTTTTAAAGAAAAGAAATGGAAAAAGTAATTTTCTGTCATAGATGTATTTTCTCACCATTTGAAATGGCATTTGCATCCTTGTCCACTGTCTCTAATGTCCTCATTCTTCTGGTAAACACTCAGAGAATTTTTCGAAAACTTTATCATTCAGCACCTCTTTCAGGAAACTTCTCTTAGCTTTCCCTTCTTCCTGAGTCTTCTTGGGTTTTTCGATGAACTACAATCTCCATAAATGCAACCAGTATTCTTTAAAAATTATATGCGCTCTGTACCAGAAACTGTGGTTGGCATGATACATGTAAGACTGAATGGTGCTGTTCTTCAGTCACCCAGCTGTGTCCCACTCTTTCTGACCCCATGGACTGCAGCATGCCAGACCTCCCTGTCCCTCATCGTCCCCGGAAGTTTGCCCAAGTTCATGTCCATTGTATTGGTGATGGCATCCAGCCATCTCATCCTCTGATGCCCTCTTCTCCTTCTGCCCTCAATCTTTCCCAGCATCAGGGATTTTTCCAATAAGTCTGCTGTTCACATCAGATGACCAAAGTACTGGAGCTTCAGCTTTAGCATCAGTCCTTCCAACAAGTATTCAGGGATGAATTCCCTTACGATTGACTGGTTTGATCTTCTTGCTGTCCAAGGGACTTTCAGGAGTCTTCTCCACCACTGCAGTTTGAAGACATCAATTCTTTGGTGTTCTCCTTTACGGTCCAACTCTCTCAACCATACCCGACCACTAGGAATACAATAGCCTTGACTATATGGGCCTTTGTCCACAGAATCATGTCTCTGCTTTTTAACACACTGCCTTGGTTTGTCATAGCTTTACTGCCAAGATGCAATCATCTTCTGACTTCATGGCTGCAGTCACCACCTGCAGTGATTTTAGAGCCCAAGAAGAGGAAATCTGTGACTACTTCCATCTTTTCCCCTTCTATTTGCCATGAAGTGATGGGACCAGATGCCATGATCTTAGTTGTTTGTTTGTTTGTTTGTTTGTTTCAATATTTACTTTTAAGTTGGCTCTTTCACTCTCCTCCTTCACTCTCATCAAGAGGCTCTTCAGTTCCACTTCACTTTCTGCCTTTAGAGTGGTATCATCCACATATCTAAGATAGAGTGGTATCATCCACATATCTAAGGTCGCTGTTTCTCCTGCCTCTATTGATTTCAACTTGCAACTCGTCCAGCCCAGCATTTCTCATGATGTACTCAGCATTTAGGTTAAACAAACAAGGTGACAGCAGACAGCCCTGTCAAGACTGAATATTTAAGTAAAATAATCAGCGATATGCTTTTGACTTCCTCCTCTTACAAATTCATTTTATTTTTCAAGACCTGATTTTAATTTCCTTCATCAGCAGTTTCTCTCCTATGGCGCATAATGCATATTCCTACCAATATATTGATTCTATTTCATGATGATGTAATTTGATTATATTCCCACCAAAGTGGAGATGCTCATGGTTTTTTATTTTTCTTTCTCACACAGGCACCTTGTAAATGATATGGTAGGCATTCTAGATATGCTTAAAAGAGAGGATGAGTAGCACAAATGAAAATCGTGCATGTGAACAAATTGCTTTCTACTTGATGTCTCAAATACAGTTTGCTTAGAAATAGGAATTGCTGTATTGTAAGCTTGGGAGAATATTGTGATTGAGGAGAAACTTTGCTTGGGGTATATTGAAATCTCCTGGCATAATGAACAGGCATATTTTTTCCTATTAGTGATTACATCAATTTTTCTTTCATTTCTTTTGAAGTTATGTTATTAGGTATATACCAAATTATAGTCATTATGCATTTTTGGTGAAAAAAATCTGTCATCAGCATAAGGTGATCCTTAATATGAAGTCAGAATCTAATTAGGAAAACAGAAATTGCAAGAAGTGCTTCAAACAGAAGGAATTTAAAGCCCAATATTAAATGACCCAGGAGAGTTGGGAGTTCAACAGGGAATGTTAACACAGCTGAAAAAGTAGCAGCAGAAGGAGGAGGCCACTGCTATGCTTGCTAGACTGGAGGAAAGAGGGAAGGAGCTGAGGACAACTAAGCCAGGAGCAGGGAGGATTTGTTCAGCCCTTTCAAATACAGACAAGGGAGGAACCACTGCACACAAGTCCCAGCACACTGAGAGAAGGGTTGAAACACACTGACTTCCCTTCCTACCCAGTGCAGTCTCTTGCTGATGCTGCTCTTTCGTCAGATGACAGGGAGCCTGCAAGAGCCAGAACCCCTGTATCAATGGGAATAGCTGGAAAGAGTGGGAAATGGATCCAAGGCAAAATAGGCCAGATTCCAGAATATCCTTTTTAATTTTTGGGGTAGTGTAAAATCTAATATTTTATCAAGGTTAAAAATTTTAATTTGGAAAATTTTGTCTGGTATAAATATTTTTTTCCATCCTTTTACTTCCAACTGTTTTATTCTTGTCTTAAATATAGGTTTTAGTAAATAACACATTGCTAGATTTTTCTTTTTATTCTATTTTTACACATTATTTTTCTATAACTAAAGGATTTTTTCTTTATACCATAACTTTTCTGTGATTTCCATTTACTTTGGCTTTGTGTGTCTTTATTTTCTCTATTCCTTCCTTCTTTTATTTTGAATAATTTTATGTTAGCATTCTATGGTTTTCTTAACTATGTTATGAGTTATATGTATATTCTATTTATTTATTATTTATCATAGAAAATGTAAATGGTCAAAATCTAAATGTTGGCATTTAATCTTTGCCTCTCTTACAATGTTAAGCATCTAAAGCCATTTATCTTTCAAGCCTCCCCTCTAAAAATACATTAATTTCAATTGTAGCCATATCTATTTTATATGCTATAGTTATTAGCAGCAGCAGCATGTTAGTTTTATATTATTTAACCCTGTATAGCTTTATTATTTTTGCTGTATTTAGCCAGTGTTTGTTCAAATATACCCACATACTTACTGATATCTTTCTTCTCTTCATTCCTTTGTGCAGTACACTTCAGACATAGTGTCCTTTCTGAACAACATTCTGTACATTCTTTGGTGAAATCTCTTCTTGGCAAGCTTAGAAAATTCAATATCTACATTTCATACAAACTACTACACTTACTTACGTATGTTCTTTTCCTCAGGCACCCCCCTCTTTCCTGTAATCACTGATAGTTGAGCAGAACCTAAAGTAATGACTAATATCATTTTTTGCCAAATGCAGCTTATAAATTATCTTTTGTTCAAGTTACATGCTTTCCATTGACGACTGGCTTGTATTAGGCTATATTCTCCTTCCACAGGGAAGCTAAATAGGACAATTAAGAAAAAGGAATTTAATAGCCTCTACAATTTCAGATCACCAGGGAGGAAAGCATGGTCCATCTCTATCATTATAGTGAAAATATCCATTTGTGCCTTAGCTGGCATGAAGTCACAGAACAGAACATTTCACTTAAACACAGGATCAGCTGGGATTTTCACATGACAACCTTCAGGGCAGAATTGGGACCCCACTTGAGTGAACAATTGAATAGTTAATCTTTCTAGGTAATTGCAGTTGTTGGCCTGGCTGTATCTCAGAATAGGTAATGAGGGATAATTTGGGGATTATGAGTATTGTCATTTTACACACTGGTAGTAAAGCATAGGCTACCACTAGCTGAAATATCCTTATCAGTTGTGCCTTTTATCTATCCATATGACACAAAACAAACAAGTTTAGAAAGGCCAGTGTGTGTGTGCTCAGCTGGAAGATAATTTAATGTGTTAAATCACCTCCAATCTGGACATAATTTATTTTGGAAATAGTATCTATGTAATAAAAATGATATATGGAGATGTGTCAGTTACCCCTTATTCCACATCACTATTTTAGGTTTTACAGAATGAAAGCAATGTTTTAGTGAAAACTACTTTTTCATTTTTCAGATAGTTTGTCCTCAGGTGCACAAGAAGCTTACAAAAATATTTACAAATAATCAGATGATCCATTGACACTGGCAATTTAAAAACAGTGTTTATGTGGTAATATATTTAGTTCTTAAAGGAGTAGTAAAGATAATTTTAAGTATAAATTAGCATTTATTCACATGTATATTAAATATATTGAATTAGTATAAATTTATATCCTATAAATGCTGTTAATAACCTATTTCATTTACCTATCAATATGTACTAAGAGAAAAAAATGCAAAAAAATTTTGCAAAAAATGCAAAATTTAAAATATTTTAAATTTTTATGCTATTTTAGTGTGTAAAATATATATTTTTCATAGACAATTTTTGATGGGTATTTTGTGGTTTAGCACTTCAGTGAATGAAAATGTGCATCTAAAAGAAAATAAATTAGGGACTCCACAGATGGCACTTATAATCTTTACTTACTATGCTGTAACAGGTGGCAGAGAGTTAGACCTCTAATATGTTTAATAAAGAAATGCATGCATTTCCATATCAATAATATGACACTTCTGTCATCCATCAAACTTCATTTTCCAGCAATGTTGAAGTTAACTCTAAGGGTATCTGAGAATAGAATGACATAGTTTACTGTACCTTCAATTTTTTATTTGAACTTTTCCTTTTCAGTACATGACCAGGGTCAGTCTGTCGGAGTCCATATCCTAAGCAGTGACCTGAAATGGTCCTTAAAGTTTAAAGATGTGGCTGGTGATATCCCATTAGGCAGAAGTACAAGTTTCACCATCTGTTGGGTCCTATTCTTAGTTAGATTGCATGCTGTTACTTCAATCGTGTCTGATTCTTTGTGACCCTATGGACCACAGCTCTCCAGGTTCCTCTGTCCATGGGATTTTACAGGCAAGAATACTGGAGTACTGATTTGCCATGTATTCCTCCAGGGAATCTTCTTGACCCAGGGATCAAACCTGCATTTCTTAAGCCTTTAGCATTGGCAGGCAGGTTCTTTATCATTAGTGCCACTTGGGAAGCCCTTTAGTTAGATTGAAAATGGAGTTTAACCATTTAACATGGAAATATTCTAAACCAGCTCTGTCATGACTCATTTTTCTATGCTTTTTATTTTAGTTCAAAGGCCATTTACCAGTGATACCGTAGAGTCGTAGCTTCAAGTTCATTAGTATTGTAACTTCAAAATAATATTGGTGGTATCTTGCTATATGATCTATGGTGTATCCTGACATTTCCTGCAAACCTCTGAATAGCTTTATATTATATTATTCCAGATTATGTTATCAATTTAAAAATAGTGCAAATATTGATGTATGAAAACATTAAAATCTAAAAAAGAAGTGTAATTTAACTTTCTCAATAAAAATATATACTACAAATTAATACATTTTTCTATCTTATTAATCATCTTCAAAGTTGGCCAAAAAGAAAATGGCAATTTTGAACCTCTTATATCCACTCAATCATGTAAAACTAAATCTATCACTCATAATTTATAAGGGGGACTTTTTTTAATCCAGAAGTTATCCAGTGCAAAAGAAAATATGCACTTATGATTAAATGTTCAGAAAATTTTGTAGGAATTCAAAAGATGCCATCTTACACTTAAAAAATGTGTTTTTACCTCTCCAGATTGACTTTTAGTAATTTTATTTATTTTATATATATTCATATATAATAAATATATGAATTTATTTAACTATTCATAGTAGCCCAAGGTGTATGGTTCTCAAAAATGATCCAAGTTTAACAGAGTAAGATTTATCAGAATAGTGGAGTGCTACAAAATTTGCACTTGCTCTAATATTTTTATTATCATTCATACATTGCTGTGGATCCAAAACTCAACTCCCACCTCTCTGAAAATTTTTCTGCTTTTTATACTTTGCAAAAAACTCCAATTTATTTAGACATTGTTTCCTCAGGATACACTGTGATCTTTTTGTCTCTCAGGCAAACATGTAAGCATGTTTGTAAGTTTATCATAAAAATGAATACAAACAAAATTTACATATGATTCCAGAGATGCATAAAATATCTACTTATATAATTTTTGTCATCATGCACCATCAAATGTGTGAAGCAGTGTTTATTTTCTTATTGATTCCTTTTATATTCTCTGATTCCACTGTGTTTTCCCCCCTTTATCATCTTGCCCCTTCATTTAACTCTCTGTCTAGATTCACTTGTCAAGATGAAAAGAATATCTTGTATATTTGTAACAGTGGCTAGTCTGTAGTGTTTAAGATGGCCAGCAATCTCAAGGCAGTAAATGTTTTGGGATTCCTTTTATAATCAGTTAGAAATTATTTTAAGATTAGTATAAGGAAAACTTGTCAGATAATATTTAGCCATTGCTTAGTAACTTAATCAATCATTTGTATGGCCTAAAAAGAAGTTTAACTTTTTTCAAACATTGAGGAATGAATATGTCAATTTTAGCTAAGTTAGACTACTGTACAGATTTCTCCCACATCTCAATGGTTTACAACAACCAAGGTTTATTTCTCTCTAAAGCAATATGCCCATCATGTGTCATCTATGGGCCTGCTGCATGAATTCATGTCTTCAGATTGACACCGTGACTGAAGAAGCAGCCCTCACATGGGACATCACCAGTCTTGTGACAGGGAAAACATCTTGTGAAGCACCTGTCAGTTCTTCGAACTTCCATTCAGAAATGACACAATACTTTCCTCTCAAATTTTCGTTTTAGATCAAACCATGACACTACCAGCTACCACATAGAATATGCTTTTACATATGGCTTTTACAGTTGTTAAATGACTTTCTTTATATAAAGTGATCAGAAACTTTTAAATAAATTATAATAACCAGTTTCATCAGAAAAAAACAAATGATGTGAGTTCAAACATAAATGATATAGTCAAGGAAATTTTAGATCATTTGCAGAGCCATCAGTAAACATCTGATGTATGAATAAGTGCATAAAAAACAAACATTACTTCATAAAATCATGTATAATATCAAAGAAGTTCTGTTTATTTTCAGCTGATGGTTGTGCTGTCTGCTTCTTCCCTCCTCTTCCCCTTCCTTCCCTCTGTCTTTTTCTTCTCTGTTTGCTCTATTACTCTCACATCTTATTTATGGAAACTTTCTAAATAAACTTGGATTCATAATAAATATAGGCATGTTGATGAATATACACAAATAAGTATCCCTAGTATTCCCAATAATATAAATTATACACCTGTTATAATAAATCCAGGGCTTCTGAGATTAATAATTCACATTTAAGTTATATTAGTTTTCTGATATTTAATATTTTGGTGGCTTTTCCAAGTTACATAAAATTTCTGATTACTTCACAAGTTTTTACTATCCTTTTAAGCTCAGGGAATGTTATTCCTGAGTTTACATCCTGCAGTTATAAATAACTACAAGACTTATGAATAATTCTTGATCATCTCCACTGTTACTATTCAACTATGAAATGTCTGTAACAAACCACTGGCACTGTTACTGAGCATTAAGCTTTAATGCCACCATTTTCTTTAAATAACTATTAAAGGTACACCATAGCAATCTTGTTGTATAACCATAACTCTAATACTATCAAATGAATGCATACCATTAAAAATGATTCATTGAACCTTTGTATTTGGAAACAACTACAGCGCTTTTCTCCTTGTTTGTCCCAAGCTAATCCCCAGGTGTCTGTGCCTCAAGTTTCAGATCCCTCAAACTGTTCCATCATCTCTTCAGATCTTCCATCTATAATAACCTCACCAAGACTAGGGGGTGCCCCCATCATCTAATATTTTAGTCTGTCTCCAACACTTCTGATTTCATTTTATTTTGTTCAAATTTCTGTCATAGAATAATATTTTTATGAAAAATTCAGACTCATGTACATGGATAATGAGGTAGAAAGCTTGAAACAGGATCTGTACTTAAAGATGGCATGTCATGAACAAAAGACTATGTGCCTAAGGCTCAGTAACAGGGCAAGTGGTTTGTTACAGAGATTTCATAGTTGAAGGCAGAAGTGGAGATGATCAAGAGTTATTCATAGGCGTTATAGGTGGAACTTCACAGGTGGCACTGGTGGTAAAAACCCTACCTGCCAACGCAGGTGGCATAAGAGATGCGGGTTCAATCCTTGGGTCAGGAAGATCCCCTGGATGAGAGATTGGCAATCCACTCCAGTATTCTTGCCTAGAGAATCCCATGAACAGGGGAGCCTGGCAGGTTACAGTCCATAGAGTTGCAAAGATCTGGACACAACTGAAGTACCTTAGGACATATACATAGATAGTTGTTGTTGTTGTTCAGTCCCTAAGACATGTCCGACTCTTTGCGATCCCATAGACTACAGCACGCCAGGCTTCCCTGTCCTTCACCATCTCCCAGAGATTGTCAGATTAATGTTCATAGAGTCAGTGATGCCATCCAACTATCTTATCCTCTATTGCCCTCTTCTCCTCTTGCTTTCAATCTTTTCCAACATCAGGGTCTTTTCCAATGAATTGGCTCTTCACATCAGGTGGCCAAAGTGTTGGAGCTTTAGCATCAGTCCTTCCAGTGAATATTCAGGGTTGATTTTCTTTAGAATTAACTGATTTGATCTCCTTGCTATCCAAGGGACTCAAGAGTTTTATCCAGCACCACAATTTGAAAGCCTCAATTCTTTAGCCTCATCCTTATTTATGGGCCAACTCTCACATCCGTACATGACTGCTGGAAAAACCATAGCTTTGACATTACAGACTTTTGTTGGCAAAGTGATCTCTCTGCCTTTTAATATGCTATCTAGATTTATCATACTTTTCCTTCCAAGGAGCACATGTCTTAATTCATGGCTGCAGGTAACCATAGTGAGCATTAAAAATATTATATCTGAAACACGAGAATCTCAAATCTAGTATATTATGTAGATTTTTTTCTTTTCAGAAACTGAGAATACATTAAAATAAAATATATCACTTGCCATCTTAAATATCTAAATTCCTTTATGAAAACATTATTTTATGAAATGAGTTCATTTTTATTTGATACTTTATTGCTTTAGGATGAAAAATTTTGGAGTAATAACTAATCATTGAGTTCTTAATATATTGTGTAAGGGATAAATTGGGAATACACTTAATCTGTTTGTGTTCACATGATTAATAATACACAGAGAGCCAGGGAACCTGAGAAGTCAGATCTCATTGCCTTTAGTGGACACAATAAAAACTACTGATGCTTTGAAAGTTTGGCAAGTGTACCTGGGACTCCAGTGCCTCATTCTGCTATCCCAAGTCCTAGGCAGGAGAACACCAAACAAACAAAAACCTGTACATAATAGAGGTCAAGATGTTAATGAATTTTTTAAAAAATCAAATTGAATGCAAATACCCTTAAATAACAAAATTTAAAATAAAAATACAATCAGTATAGTAAGTGACAGGGACGAGGTGTTTTTTGTTTTTGTTTGTTTTTTGTTTGTTTGTTTTTTTAATCTGAGGTCTATGGGAAAGCCTCAGCAGCCTGGGAACCACCTTACACTGTATGAAAGAATATGACGTGAATGTCCATATTTGGGTGTGTATTTACAGATTTTTGGTTGCATCATATTTATAGGGAAGCCTCTTCATCTGAATAGTTTAAGACTTACCTATTTTCATGACATTATTTATGTGTCATGTATGAAAGTGAACTAGGACAAAAAGTACAAAAATAGAAGTCCAATTCTTGCCCAGAATCTAAAATTTACTAACAATATCACTAACTATTTGGGAGAGGATGTGTAGATAAGAAGCATGAGCTCTAAAGCCAGGCAGTATGTGTTTTTGTTTTGAAATACCCACCAATTAGCTCTTAGACCTTGGAAAAGTTATTTAATCATTCTGTGCCTCAGTTTCTTCAATTGTAAAATGAATGTCAACTGTAAAATGAATTGTAGTGCCTATCTCATGGCGTTCCTGTGAGTATTAAATAAGTGAAAAATATGAAGCTCTTAGAAGTGGCTGACTTGCTATATTATTTGTCACAGCTATGATAATGACTAAAACACTGTTTTAGGTAATATCACAGCTGTTATTATTTGAGGAAACAAGGACACCATGCAAATTATTTTTTTTTAATAAAAATCATATAAAAATTACTAAGCCTACTTTTTGAAGAACAGACTATTTTAAACAATCATAATGTCTTAGCAACATTACATCCAATTCAAGCCCTATCCCATTTACTCTTGTGTCAATAGATACAGTGATTACCATTGTTCGAAGAACAGAACAGTAATAAAACCAGATCCTTAAAAAAAAAATTCCATAGCTTAGTTTCCATTAATTCAGATTAATCTTCACTCTATTTCAAATTATGTGCTCAGTCATGTCTGACTCTTTGCGACCCCGTGGATTGTAGCCCGCCAGTATTCTCTGTCCATGGGGTCAAAAATACTGGAGTGGGTTGCCATTTCCTCCTCCAGGGATCTTCCTGACCCAGGAATTGAACCAATGTGTCCTGTGTCTCCTGCATTGGCAGGATTAGGCACTGTTAATTGACAAAAAGTCTGATGTAAGATTACCTGGATTTATTAAATATTATTAAAAGATCCAAACCCAAGGACTTAGTAGCCTCATTTTTTGGAAGACTTATTGAAAATGTTAACTATTTGGGTATCTGATTTTAAAAAATAAATCTAATATAAAGGCTAGTCCACACTGTGGCCCTGCTTGAAACCCAGACAGCAGCTATAAGCACTATTATAAGCTCTGGTTGCCATTGTGACCTTTCATCAAGAGGCCTCACCTCATGTTCTGAGCACAGGTAGGCTTTAGTTTAAGTAAACATTAATATTTAGCTCTGAAATCTAAGGACACAATTCACAAAATAAAATCACAATAGTTTTTTCTGCTATTACAATGATCCTGTACAAAACTCCTCCATATTAAACTACCTTTCCAGACAGGTAGAAATTATATTTGTAAAATATCAAATTATAAGACTGCATTATTGAGTTACACAGTGTAGATATAAAATAAACACTCACATTGGTTTTAACTAGAAGAATAAATATAAATTGAAAAAAATTTGAGTTCTTTTAGCAGTTCAGATAAGTACAGACACAGATATATAATAATAACCATTTTGAAATCGGTAGCCTAGCATTTGAAATAATATATAAATATATATTGAGAACATTTTCTTTTCACTTGGTTAAGAGTGGGTAAGTTATCTAAAAAAGGATGACTTCTTGCTATTACTAACCATTTTTAATATGTTAACCAAAATGCATTAATGCTAACTTTTAAATTGTGAAATCACTGTCTGTTCTCTGTGACCTGAAGATGTCCTATTTTAAATCCATTAAATAAAATTATGTGACATTGAGTTTAATTAATTACACCTACCCAGCAGCTGAAAATCAGGCATAAAAATGGGATATTGATCTATAAGAAGGCTGTTTATAACAGTTATGCAATTACCTACAGGTAGGTTTTGCAAGCAATAGTAGGATAATTGCCAGTAATAAACCAGGGGCTTGTAGCTAATTTAAGCCATTATAGAAGAGTGTTTCACCAAAATGTTACTAAGCACTTAAGGCCCTTTTTAAAAGAGCAAATCATAATTTCCCTTATTCACCCGGGTTGTAATAAATTAAGTGGATAAATTCACTGGTCTCCAATATAAGCTTTATTTTAATAACTGCTTTCTTAAACTTCTTTCCTATCTTATAGTAGCCATGCTGACATCAATAACTGATTATAAAGTGTTACTGATTTCCCCTGGAGACATTTTTTCTATTTCATAAAGTTAGTTCTCTAAACCAAATATAAAGGTTGTGTTTCTTTTCCTTTTTCCAAGCCTTCATTTACAACATAAATATGTCCACTAATTGAATGTCATTTCTCGTACTCAAATTTTATTTCCTGGTAACAAGTATCTACTTGAAAGTGACAAAGATCTTAGAAAAACATATCTCATTGCTTAATTTAGTCTGTAAAATATGCACATGTGTTGCTTACCTTTTAGTTTCTAAGGTTAAACTACAGTTGCCACAGTTCATTAATATCTACTCTACCAGTACTAATCACATTTTAATAACTTTAAACAATTTAAACATTGAAAAAAAGGTTTTTAGTAATAGTTTTATAGCTCATTTTAAAAAGCAATTATCCTGGACCACATAAACTGGCTAGGATTTCCTTTGACTTTTTCTCAAGTGTTAGTTTTGTTTCCTGACCACATTGAAAATACTGCATATGTGATTTTTTATGAATATGCAATAACTTGTTACTTCATCGTTGTATGTCAGCAATCCCCACAGCAGGAAATCTGTCTGATGCTTTCAATTTAGGAGATACAAGTACAGCCTCAGTATGAACCATGCACTTTCTGGAATATGCAGTGCCATGGTCACTGTGTGTAATTAGGCTAAGTATGTACAACACATTTTCAGAAAGGGCCACTCACACTTCAGTACATTGAATGACACTGAGATGTCCATACACAGCAACCTCTGGTATAATTTTTAATTTCTAAAATATGTTTAGCTCTGTAATTTGAAATGCAGTTATCCTTCACTGCATGCAGATTCTGTATTTGCCAATTTACTACTCTAATATTTTTACAGAGTTCAGATCAGTAACTCAGTTATGTCTGATTCTTTGCAACACCATGAACCGCAGCACACCAAGACTCCCTGTCCATCACCAACCCCAAGAATTCACCCCAAACCCATGTCCATCGAGTCGGTGATACCATCCAACCATCTCATGCTCTGTCATCCCCTTCTATTCATGCCCACAATCTTTCCCAGCATCAGGGTCTTTCCCAATGAGTCAGCCCTCTGCATCAGGTGGCTAAAGTATTGGAGTTTCAGCTTCAGCATCATCCTTCCGATGAACACGCAGGACTGATCTCCTTTAAGATGGACTGGTTGGATCTCCTTGCAGTCCAAGGGACTCTCAAGAGTCTTCTCCAACACCACAGTTCAAAAGCATCAATTCTTTGGCACTCAGCTTTCTTTATAGTCCTACTCTCACATCCATACATGATCACTGGAGAAACCATAGCCTTGACTAGATGGACCTTTGTTGGCAAAGTAATGTCTCTGCTTTTTAATATGCTATCTAGGTTGGTCATAACTTTCCTTCCAAGGAGTAAGCGTCTTTCAATTTCACAGCTGCAATCTCCATGTGCTGCGATTTTGGAGCCCCAAAAAATAAAGTCTGACATTGTTTCCACTGTTTCCCCATATATTTCCCATGAAGTGATGGGACCAGATGCCATGATCTTAGTTTTCTGAAAGTTGAGCTTTAAACCAGCTTTTTCACTCTCTGCTTTTACTTTCATCAAGAGGCTTTTTAGTTCCTCTTCACTTTCTGCCATAAGGGTGGTGTCATCTGCATATCTGAAGTTACTGATATTTCTCCCAGCAATCTTGATTCCAGCTTGTGCTTCCTCCAGCCCAGTGTTTCTCATGATGTACTCTGCATCTAAGTTAAATAAGCAAGGTGACAATATACAGCCTTGACGTACTCCTTTTCTTATTTGGAAAAGAAGTTTGTTGTTCCATGTCCAGTTCTAACTATTGCTTCCTGACCTGCATACAGGTTTCTCAAAAGACAGGTCAGGTGGTCTGGTATTCCTATCTCTTGAAGAATTTTCCACAGTCTATTGTGATCCACGCAGTCGAAGGCTTTGGCATAGTCAATAAAGCAGAAATAGATGATTTTCTGGAACTCTCTTGCTTTTCGATAATCCAGCAGATGTTGGCAATTTGATCTCTGGTTCCTCTGCCTTTTCTAAAACCAGCTTGAACATCTGGAAGTTCATGATTCATATATTGCTGAAGCCTGCCTTGGAGAATTTTGAGCATTACTTTACTAGCATGTGAGATGAGTGCAATTGTGCAGTAGTTTGAGCATTCTTTTGCATTGCCTTTCTTTGGGATTGGAATGAAAACGGACCTTTTCCAGTCCTGTGGCCACTGCTGAGTTTTCCAAATTTGCTGGCATATTGAGTGCAGCATCATCTTTCAGGATTTGAAATAGCTCAACTGTAATTCCATCACCTCCAGTAGCTTTCTTTGTAGTGATGCTTCCTAAGGCCCACTTGACTTCACATTCCAGGATGTCTGGCTCTAGGTGAGTGATCACACCATCATGATCATCTGGGTCATGAAAATCTTTTTTGTACAGTTCTTCTGTGTATTCTTGCCACCTCTTCTTAATATCTTCTGCTTCTGTTAGGTCCCTACCTTTCTGTCCTTTATCGAGCCCATCTTTGCATGGTCTTCCCTTGGCATCTAATTTTCTTGAAGAGATCTCTAGTTTTTCCCATTCTATTGTTTTCCTCTATTTCTTTGCATTGATCGCTGAGGAAGGCTTTCTTATCTCTCCGAGCTATTCTTTGGAACTCTGCATTCAAAGTGATATATCCTTCCTTTTCTCCTTTGCTTTTCACTTCCCTTCTTTTCACAGCTATTTGTAAGGCCTCTTCAGACAGCCATTTTGCTTTTTTGCATTTCTTTTTCTTGGGGATGGTCTTGATTCCTGTGTCCTGTACAATGTCACTAACCTCCATCCATAGTTCATCAGGCACTCTATCTATCAGATCTAGTCCCTTAAATCTATTTCTCACTTACACTGTATAGTCATAAAGGATTTGATTTAGATTATACCTGAATGGTCTAATGGTTTTCTCCACTTTTTTCATTTTCAGTCTGAATTTGGCAATAAGGAGTTCATGATCCTAGCCACAGTCAGCTAGCTCCCTTTCTTGCTGTTGCTGGCTGTATAGAGCTTCTCTATCTTTGGCTGCAAAGAATATAATCAATCTGATTTTGGTGTCGACCATCTGGTGATGTCCACGTGTATTTTTATTTGTTTAAAAAATATATTTTTATTATGTGTATTTAAAATGTGCAACTTGATAATTTGATATATGCTACATTGTGAAATAATTACCATGATCAAGGCAATTAACATCTTCATTATGTCACACAAACATTATGTGTGTGTGAATGTTGATTTCACTTAAGATATACCCCCTGAGCAATTCCGTGTGAATAGTATTGTTACTTATGTTCACTATGTTATACATCAGATCTCCACAACGTATTCTTCTTGCATACATGAAACTTTGTGCCCCTTAAGCAACATCTTCCCATTTCCCCCTCCCAGACCCTGCTAACCACCATTCTACCCTATTAACATTATTAGCAACCCTAAAATCAATACTTACAATGCTTTCTTCATTCACAGATATGCATAGACTAACAAGTCCCCAAATGAGCACTTTTCTAGCTAAGGTTAAACAAGGTGGCATCCTGATTTCCTATTTCAGTTTTCTGACTATAAACATGTGTCTTTTTCTTTTCTGTTCAGCACTGTGTTTTTCACATTTTTTGTGTTTTTTTGCTAGTGATTTCACTGTTTAAACTGGCCCCCAACTGTAGCATGCTGAAGTCCTGTCTAGTTTTCCTAAGCACAGAAGCTTGTGATGTGCTGTATGGGGGAAAGGGGTAGTATTAGATAAACTTGGATCAGGTAGGAGTTATGGTGCTGGTGGTCATGTGTTCAGTGTTAACAAATCAACAGCATTGTCATTCAGAAAAAGGAACAGGATATTGCCAATCTATATATGAAATTTCTCTGGAAGGTAGTAATGTTACATTTATGATATATGATTAAGTTATGAAAAAGGTAGAAAAGTGGCTAAATTTGTGGACTCATAATATGACTGATTAAAAAGTGCAGTAAAGGGAATTCCCTGGAATTTCAGTGGTTAGGACTCTGCACTCTCACTGCTGGGGCCCTGGATTCAAGCCGTGTTGTATGGCTGAAAAGAGTGTGTGTATACACACACACACACACACACACACACACACACATATATATATATATGTATATATATATGCTGTCTACTATTCTTCTGAAGCTGAAAGCCAAAGAAATTTATGGTTATGTTAAAATGCCAAAGAAGGCTCAAACTACTGCACTTTTGCACTCATCTCACACTCTAGCAAAGTACTGTTCAAAATTCTCTCAAGTCAGGTTACAACAGTACGTGAACCGTGAACTTCCAGATATGCAAGCTGGATTTAGAAAAGGCAGAGGAACCAGAGATCAAATTGCCAACATCCACCGGATCATTGAAAACAGCAAATGAGTTCCAGAAAAACATCTGCTTATTGAGTATGCCAAAGCCTTTGCCTATGTGGATCGCAACAAACAGTGGAAAGTTCTTCAAGAGATGGGAATACCAGACCACCTGACTTGTCATACAGATACAGAGAAATCTGTATGGCAGGTCAGGAAGCAACAGTTAGAGCTGGACATGGAACAACAGGATGGTTCCAAATTGGCAAAGGAGTACCTCAAGGAAGTATATTGTCACCCTTATTTAACTTAATGCAGAGTACATCATGAGAAATGCTGGGCTGGATGAAACACAAACTAGAATCAAGATTGCTGGGAGAAATATCAATAACCTCAGATATGCAGATGATACCACCCTTATGGCAGAAAGCAAAGAAGAACCAAAGAGCCTCTCAGTGAAAGTGAAAGAGGAAAGTAAAAAGTTGGCTTAAAGCTCAACATTCAGAAAACTAAGATCATTGCATCCAGCGCCATCACTTTATGGCAAATAGATAGGGAAACAGTGGAAACAGTGACAGACTTTATTTTGGGGGGTCCAAAATCACTGCAGATGGTGACTGCAAACATGAAATTAAAAGACACTTGCTCCTTGGAAGGAAAGTTATGACCAACCTAGACAGCATATTAAAAAGCAGAGACATTACTTCGCCAACAAAGGTCCATCTAGTCAAAGCTATGGTTTTTCCAGTAGTCATACATGGATGTTTGAGTTGGACTATAAAGAAAGCTGAGCACCAAACAATGGATGCTTTTGAAACTGTGGTGTTAGAGAAGACTCTTGAGAGTCCCTTGGACTGCAAGGAGATCCAATCAGTCCATCCTAAAGGAAATCAGTCTTGAATATCCATCAGAAGGACTGATGTTAAAGCTGAAACTCCAATACTTTGGCTAACTGATGCAAAGAACTGACATTTGAAAAGACCCTGATGCTGGGAAAGATTGAGAACAGGAGGTTAAGGGGGCAACAGAGGATGAGATGGTTGGGTGGTATCACTGACTCAATGGACATGAGTTTGATAAACTCTGGGGATTGGCAATGGACAGGCAGGCCTGGTGTCCTGCAGTTCATGGGGTCGCAAAGGGTCGGATATGACTGAGTAACTGAACTGAACTGAACCCAGGGTCAGGAAATCACTAAATTCTTCTTAGCTAGCATTTTATCATTAAAGCAATACTTTATATAAGTAATTATTTTAAGAAATCCATGTTTTGTAAAGTGTCTTTAAACAGAAACACAGATAAAGCAGGTTATGTATTGATTAGTTAGTTGATAAAAATGTTTTGACCAAAGATTCAAGGAACCTAACCCTCTGTTACTCCTAGGAGTATTGTTTAGTATTTGCTAATTCAGATCTCAGGGAGAATTTCTGGAAATAACTCTCAGGAATAATGAGAATTACAGGAAGTTAAAGAGATAGTACAGAGAAGTTCTTCACCCAGTTTCCCTCCAATGGTTACATCTTATATCTAGCATATCTAAAATATGATATCAAAACCAGGATGCTGACTTTGGTGCAATGTGTGTGTATATACTTCTCTGTCACTTTTTTTTTATCGCCTGTGGAGAAGGATGTTGTATACAGCTTTAATTGTGGATGTGTCTTTCATTTAAATTTTATCATTTTTTTCACATTTAATAATTTTATGTTTTGATGCTTTGGTTTTTGTATATACACATTGAATATCACCTTATTTGCTTCATGTGGAAACCCTTTAATAGTCATATAACAGTAAATGAGAATATAATATCTATCTATTATAAAACACTTCTTCATGTGGCAATCTATTGAAGTCATTTTCAGTTCAGTTGCTCAGTCATGTCCAACTCTTAGTGACCCCTTGGACTACCAGGCTTCCCTGTCCATCACCAACTCCCAGAGCTTTCTCAAATTCATGTCCATCAACTTAGTGATGCCATCCAACCATTTCATCCTCTGCCGTCCCCTTCTCCTCCTGCCTTCAATTTTTCCCGGCATCAGGGTCTTTTCAAATGAGTCAGTTCTTCATATCAGGTGGTCAAAGTATTGGAGCTTCAACTGCAGCATCAGTCCTTACAATGAATACCCAGGACTGATTTCCTCTAAGACTGACTGTTTGGATCTCCCTCCTGTGCAAAGAACTCCCAAGAGTCTTCTCCAACACCGCAGTTCAAAAGCATCAGTTCTTCAGTGCTCAGCGTTCTTTATGGTCCAACTTTCACATTCATACACGACTACTGGAAAAACCATAGCTTTGACTAGATGGACCTTTTTTGGTAAAGTAATGTATCTGGTTTTTAATATGCTGTCTAGGTTGGTCATACCTTTCCTTCTAAGGAATAAGCGTCTTTTAATTTCATGTTTGCAGTCACCATCTGCAGTGATTTTGGAGCTCAAGAAAATAAAGTCTGTGACTGTTTCTATTGTTTCCCCATCTATTTGCCATGAAGTGATGTGACTGGATGCCATGATCTTAGTTTTCTGAATGTTGAGTTTTAAGCCAATTTCTTCACTCTCCTCTTTCACTTTCATCAAGAGGCTCTTTAGTTCCTCTTCAATTTCTGCCATAAGGGTGGTGTCGTCTGCATATCTGAGGTTATTGATATTTCTCCTTGCACTCTTGATTGTAGCTTGTGCTTCATCCAGTCCAGCATTTTGCATGATACTCTGCATAGAAATTAAATAAGCAAGGTGACTATATACAGCCTTGACGTTCTCCTTTCCCAATTTGGAACCAGCCCATTGTCCCACATCTGTTTCTAACTGTTGCTTCTTGATCTGAATACAGATTTCTCAGGAAGCAGATAAGATAGAAAAAATCTGTGGGAAATTCTTAAAGATATGGGAATACCAGACCACCTTACCTGTCTCCTGAAAAATCTGTAAGTATTTTATCAGTTATTAAATATTCTTCTATAACTTTTAAAGAATAGTACATATTATTCTATTAAATGCAATACCCCAAAGTCATTTATCTAAAGACTTCTGTTTAGAAGTTTTGGCATTTACATTTCAGTTATATAAGTAGATTTTCATATGTATCTGATATTGTTCTAAGATGGTGTGTTTTCACTTTACTTTGTCTCTCCCGTGGGTCCACAGAGAAAATATAGAGCATCTTGTAGCAGGTTGATTGAGGAAAAAAACCAGATCACAAAATACAAATACAATGGTGTTGTATTTTCTATATTTTTTCCTCTCTCATATCTCCCATACTGGATTCAAAAGAAGTCCCTGAAAGCTTCACCTCAAAAATTAATTCCTTGGTGTGGATCTTTTAAACTGTTATAAGCATCTTAATTTACCTGGCTTATGGGTATATAATTCTCTGCCTGATGATTCTGACCAGTATTTAATCCACAGTGCCATTACTATTCCTAAGAATTGTATTAGAAGTAGCAGGGGATAACCTTAATTTCTGCACCTTGCGTTCAAAATACCTTTTAATACTTTGAGGTGAGTGGATATAAATTCAATATATCAATAATTAAATGTAAGTGGCCCATACAATCCAGGTGAAAGATGGGGATTATTTATTAGACAAGTAAAAGGGGATATAACAGCAAGCTGTATATGAGAAACATGGTTTATTATTTTTTAACTTTTTAAATACTACTAATTTACAATATTTCAGGTGTACAGCAAAGTGGTGATATATAACTGAAGCCATATATATATAGGCTTCCCTGGTGGATCAGATGGCAAAGAATCTGCCTGCAGTGCAGAAGACCTGGGTTTGATTTCTGAGTTGGGAAGATCCCTGAAGTAAGAAATGGTAACCCACTCGAATTCTTGCTTGGAGAATTACACAGATAGAGGAGCCTGGTGGGCTACACTCCATGTGGTAACAAAGAGTCGGCCCAACTGAGCAACTAACACAGTGTGTGTATGTATTCAGATTCAGATTCTTTTCTGCTATAGATGATTACAAGATATTAAATATAGTTTCCTGTGCTATGCAGTAGGTTCTTGTTGTTCCCCACTTTAAAGTTAAGGCTATAGATAGGTTAATTTAAAAGGACAGAAAACTATATATACCATGTAAATATTAATCAAAAACAAGTAGCAGTAATGGCTATATTTACATCAAGCAATGTAGACTTCATAAAAGTGGATTTTCCTTGGCACTGCACAAAGGAAAAGGATCATTTCTCCAAGAAGATATATAAAATTTAATATGTATAAACCTAACAATAGAACTTCAAAACATATGAAGCAAAACTGATAAAACTGAAAGGGGAAAAGAGAAAATCCATAGTCACAGTAGTATACTTCAATACTATATTTAAAATAATAGATCATTAAAGTAGATAGAAAACAGAGAGAAAATTTCAGTCAACAGATTTGAACTCATTGATAATTATATAATTTTATATTATCAAATATAATACATAGTATTTTGAAGTATATGTGGGATATTGTCAAGTTTTTCCTTGTTCGTGAAACAAACCTTAACAATTATGTTCCCTGACCATAAAGAAGTAAAAACAAATAATGGAAAAATATAAAGAAAGCTTCAAAATCACTTGGAAATTAAATAAGACACATTAGTAATATACTGGTAAAAGGAAAATCTCAAGAAAATTAGAAATAGTTTAAAGTGAACAAAAAAGTACACATACCAAAATGTGTGAGTTGCAGCTAAAATATTTTGTAAGAACATTTATAGCATTAACTTGCTTATATTAGAAATTAAGAATGATCAATCTAACATTCTGTTTTCAGACACTACAACAAAATATTTCCCAAACAAAGGGAAAATAAAAGTAATAATAAAGAGCAGAAATCAGTGATGTAGAAAATTATGAACAGTACAGAAAATCAATAGATACAAGAGCTGGCTCATTGAAAAGATTAATATAATTGGGAAACTCTAGCCAAGTTGATCAACAAATACAACAAGGAGACAAGAAACATTATAATTATGGTAATGAAAGAGAGACTATCTCTGTATACCCCACTGATATGAAAAGGAATACTATGAAGAGGAATATCAGAAGGAGAATACTATTAAAAACTCCATGTCCATAGACTCAACAATGTAGATTAAATCGACCAACAATTCCTTCGAATCCAGTAATATCAAAACCCACCCAAGGATAAATATATAACCTGAATAGTTCTGTATCTTTAAAGAAATTTATTTCAAAATTAAATACCATCTGGAAGAAAAAATCACTACTTTATTGCAAATTCTGCAAAGGTTTTTGTTTTCGTTTTGTAATCAATGATGGTTCTACAAAATCACTTTCAAAAAATAAATGAGAAACTATTCCCAGTCCTTATATGAGGTCATTGTTACCCTGATACCAAAGTCATCCAAAGCTATTGAAGGAAAGAGAACCATAAATGAGTACCCTTTAGGAAAATAGGAACTAAATCCTTACAATATATCAACAAATTAAACCAGCAATACATGAAATCAATGACCACTAAATGAAGATTATCCAGAAAGTAAAAGGCCTATAGGGTTTCAAAAAATAATCAGTGCAATCCATAATTTCAATAGAATAAAAATAATTCTTAAAAATATGGCCATAACAAATGATGCAGAAGTATTTGATAAAATATCTATTAAGATAAAACACTTCATAGACTGGGAGGAGAAAAGTATTTCTGAAACTGTTGAAGGACATCAGCAAAAACCTAAAAATAGCGTCCAGGGTTGAAAAACTAAATGCTTTTACTCTAGGATCATGAACAAGGCAAGGATATGCACTCTTATTGCTATTATTCAGGACAATTAATACAATCCAGGCCATTGCAATAAGGAAAAGCACATCACCATTTATAAAGGAAGGAAAAATTC
Source organism: Capra hircus (assembly GCF_001704415.2). Lineage (NCBI taxonomy): Eukaryota > Metazoa > Chordata > Mammalia > Artiodactyla > Bovidae > Capra > Capra hircus. The sequence goes on from NC_030814.1 coordinate 25,820,665, forward strand.
CTACCTTTACAGATATGATTTTCCAAATTGAAAATTTCAAGAATTCTACCAAAGAGCTCCTAAAATATTCTGTCAGTTCAGTCTTCAAGTCATGTCTGACTCTTTGCGACTCCATGGACTCCAACACACCAGGCTTCCCTGTCCATCACCAATTCCCAGAGATTACTAAAACTCATGTCCATTGAGTCAGTGATGCCATCCAACCATCTCATCCTCTGTCATCCCCATCTCCTGCTTTCAATCTTTACCAGCATCAGGGTTTTTCCAATGAGTCTGTTCTTCACCTCAAATGGCCAAAGTATTGGAGTTTCAGCTTCAGAGACAGTCCTTCCAATGAATATTCAGGATGCATTTACTTGAGGAATGACTGATTTGATTTCCTTGATGTCCAAGGAACTCTCAAGTCTTCTGCAGCACCACAGTTCAAAAGCATTAATTCTTCAGTGCTCATCTCTCTTTATAGTATAACTCTCAAATCCATACATGACTACTGGAAAAACCATAGCTTTGACTAGATGGACTTTTGTTGTCAAAGTAATGTCTCTGCTTTGTCATATGCAGGCTAAGTTGGTCATAGCCTTTCTTCCGAGGAGCAAGCATCTTTTAATTTCATGGCTGCAGTCACCATCTGCAGTGATTTTGGAGCCCCCAGAAATAATGTCTGTCACTGTTCCCACTGTTTCCCCATCTATTTCCCATGATCCTCATTTTCTGAATGTTGAGCTTTACGCCAACTTTTTCACTGTCCTCTTTCACTTTCATCAAGAGGCTCTTTAGTTCCTCACTTTCTGCCATAAGCATGGTGTCATCTACATATCTGAGGTTATTGACATTTCTCCCAACTATCCTGATTCCAGTCTGTGCTTTATGCAGTCCGGCATTTTGCATGATGTACTCTGCTGCTGCTAAGTTGCTTCAGTTGTGTCCAACTCTGTGTGACCCCATAGATGGCAGCCCACCAGACTCCCCCCTCCCTGGGATTCTCCAGGCAAGAACACTGGAGTGGGTTGCCATTTCCTTCTCCAATGCGTGAAAGTGAAAAGTGAAAGCAAGTCGTTCAGTCATGTGTGACTTTTTGCATACTCTGCATATTAGTTAATAGCAGGGTAACAATAAACAGCCTTGACGTACCCCTTTCCCAATGTGGAACCAGTCTGTTGTTCCATGTCCAGTTCTAATTGTTGCTTCCTGACATGCATACAGATTTCTAAGGAGGCAAGTCAGGTGGTCTGGTATTCCTATCTCTTTAAAAATTTTCCAGAATTTGTTGTGGTCCACACAGTCAAAGGCTTTGGCGTAGTCTATAATGTAGAAGTAGACATTTTTCTGGAAATCTCTTGCTTTTTCAATGATCCAACAGATGTTGCCAATTTGATCTCTGTTTCTTCTGCCTTTTATAAATCCAGCTTGAGCATCTGGAATTTCATGGTTCACGTACTGTTGAAGCATGGCTTGGAGAATTTTAAACATTACTTTGTGAGCGCGTGAGATGAATGCAATTGTGCAGATGTTTGAACATTCTTTGGCATTGCCTATCTTTGGGATTGGAATGAAAACTGACTTTTTCCCATCCTGTGATGTCTGCTGAGTGTTGTAAATTAATAACATATTGAGTTAGCACTTTAACAGCACCATATTTTCACTTTCATCAAGAGGCTCTTCAATCCCTTTTCACTTTCTGACATAAGGGTGGCATCATCTGCATATCTGAGGTTATTGATATTTCTCCTGGCAATCCTGATTCCAGTTTGTGCTTCATCTAGCCTGGCATTTTGCATGATATACTCTACATATAAGTTAAATAGGCAGGGTGACAATATACAGCCTTGTTTTCCTCCTTTCCCTGTTTGGAACCAGACTTAGTCTAAGACAGTGGAGTAAAAAAACATGCACTCATCTTCTGTGAGAACTCCAAAATTGCACCCTGTTGCTAAACAACCACCGACAGGAGAATGTTTGATCTCACCAAAAAAAGGTACTCCACATCCAAGGGCAAAGGAGAAGCACCAACAAGACTGTAAGAAGGGTGGATCGTGTTTATAATCAAAACCCCATACCTGCCAGATACCTCTGAGGGCTCAAACAAAAACTTGTGCACACCAGGACCCAGAGACTTCGCAGAGACTGACCCAGACCTGTCTTTGAGTGTTTGAATGTCTCCTGCAGTGGCCTGATAGGGAGGAAGCTCTGGCTTCAGCAGTCCTGGGAGGCACACCATGTGCATAAGTCCTCTTGGAGGAGGTTGCCGTTAGTTCCACCGTAGAGCCACTGAGCAGACAACACACAAACTGCAGAGCAATTATACCAAAGAATTTCACATACTGTTACAAAAGTTCTAGGACCCACAATAGATTTCCCAACCTGGGGATCCGGCAAAGGGACTGATAACCCCCAGAGAATTTGACTTTGGAGGCCAGTGGGATTTGATTATAGAACTTCCACAGGACAGGGAAACAGACTCTGAGAAGGCACAAACAAACCCTTGTGCACACCAGGACCCAGGAGAAAGGAGCAGTGATTCCACAAGAGACTGAGCCAGGCTTGCCTGTGAGTGTCCAGGAGTCTCTGGAAGAGGCATGGCTCAACAGAGGCCTTCCACCAGAAAGGGGCACTGAATACAACAGTGCTGGCATAAGTCCTTTTAAAGGAGATCACCATTAGGGCCATTACCCCTACCATAGTTTGGCCTCAAGCCAAACAACAGGGTGGGAACACAGCCCTGCCCATCAACAGAAAATTGGATTAAATATTTACTGAGAATGGCCCTGCCCATCAGAATAAGGCGCAGATTCCCCCACCGTGAGTTCCTCCCATCAAGGAGTTTCCACAAGCTTCTTATCCTTATCCATCCAGAGGTCATACAGAATGAAAACCACAATCACAGAAAAATAACCAAGCTGATGACATGGATCACAGCTTTGTCTAAGTCAGTGAAACCATAAGCCATGCTGAGTAGGTCCACCCAAGAAGGACATGTCATGCTGGAGAGTCTAACAAAATGTGGTCCACTGGAGAAGGAAATGGCAAACCACTTCAGTATTCTTGTCTTGAGAACCCCATGAAGAGTATAAAAAGGCAAAAAGATATGAGCCTGAAAGATGAACTCCCCAGGTTGGTGGGTACCCAATATGCTACTGAAGAAGAGGGGAGAAATAGCTCCAGAAAGAATGAAGAGATGGAGCCACAGCAGAACACCAAGTTGTGGATGTGACTGGTGATGGAAGTAAAGTCTAATGCTGTAAAGAATAATGTTGCTTAGGAATCGAGGTAAGTTGAAAGTGGTCAGACAGGAGATAGACAGGAGATAGCAAAAGTGAACATCAACAATTTAGGAATTAGTGAAATAAAATGTACTGGAATGGGTGAATTTAATTCAGATGACCATTATATCTACTACTATGGTGAAGAATCCCTTAAAAGAAATGGAGTAGCCTTCATATTCAACAAAAGAGTCTGAAATGCAGTACTTGAGTGCAATCTCAAAAACAACTGAATGATCTCTGTTCATTTCCAAGGCAAACCATTCAATATGACAGTAATCCGAGTATATGCCCCGACCAGTAATGCTGAAGAAGCTGAAGCTGAATGGTTCTATGAGGACCTATAAGACCTTCTAGAACTAATAACCAAAAAAGATGTCCTTTTCATTATAAAAGACTGGAATGTAAAAGTAGGAAGTCAAGAAATACCTGGAGTAACAGGCAAATTTGGCCTTGGAGTACAGAATGAAGCAAGGAAAAGGCTAATCGAGTTTTTCTAAGAGAATGCACTGGTCATAGCAAGCACCCTCTTCCAACAGCACAAAAGAAGACTCTACACATGGACATCACCAGATGGTCAATACCAAAATCAGATTGATTATATTCTTGGCAGTTGAAGATGGAAAAGGTCTATACAGTCACCAAAAACAAGACTGGGAGCTGACTGTAGCTCAGATCATGAACTCCTTATTGTGAAATTCAGACTTAAATTGCAAAAAGTAGGGAAAACCACTAGACCATTCAGGTATGACCTAAATCAAATCCATAAAAGTAATAAATGAGTATAATAAGTACAGGCTACCAAATTCAATGATATGTCTATATATTGATAATCAACAATTAGAAATTATTTTTAAGATATTACCTTAAACTGACCCCAAAAATGGAATTTGCTGGTAGAAATCTAATAAAACATGTGCTTGATTTGCATGCTGATAACAAGATACTAAAGAAAAATAAATAAATAAAAACAACAAATAATTGAAAGACTCACTATCAGTTCAGTTCAGTCGCTCAGTCGTGTCCGACTCTTTGCAACCCCATGAATTGCACTAAGTGTCAATTTTCCCAAAATGCAATTTCAAAAAAAAAAGAGTCCCACTATTTCCATAGATACTCCAAAGTGTATATGGAAAGGCACAAAACATGAATATCTCTTTCACTCTTGGAAAAGAAAAAAAGTTGTAGGATTCATATTTCCCAATTCTGAAATTTAAAACAAAGCTGTGGTAGTAAGAAAATATAGTGTTTGCAGAATGATAGGCATATAGCTCTATAACAGATTTCAAGAAATAGACACAAGCATGTGGACAATTGATTTTTAACAAAACTGTAAAGTCAATTAATAGAAAAAATAATGGGCTTTTAAGCAAAGGGACATACTTGGAGATTTACATATTATTTTAAATTCACCTTGAGCTATACCTCAGGTATAATACAAAAAATTTCAGTGTATGACAGATTGAATTATAAAATGTAAACTGTTAACCATTTGTGAGGAAAACTTGAAAACATTTTCATGAAATTGGATTAGGCAAAGAGGTTATAGATGTCATACCAAATGCAGTATCAGTAAAATAATAATATGGCAAGTAGAATTTAATCAATATTAAAAATGTTTGCTATGCCAAGATACCATTTAAGAATCTCAAGGCAGACCAAACGACTAGGAGAAAAAAGTGCAAGTTAGATATCAAGCATGTTAATTCTATGTAGAATATATAAAGAGTTCTCAGAATTTATCAATAAGAAAACAAACATCACTGAGATACCACAGCACGAGTCTTAGAATGAAAATCACACAAGCACATACACACAAACACACACAGAGTTAGTATTACTAATGGTGAGGATATGGTATTGCCTCTGGTAATGTGAAACAATACAGAGTAAACACTTTGGCAATTACTTATAAAATTGAGCATGCATTTAGTATTCAATATGGGAGATTTTTTTTTTTTTTAACTTGAGAAAGTTAAAATTTATGCTAACATAAAAAACTTGTCTGGAAAATGTTTTTTCAGCTTTATTCATATTTGCCAAAAATGGGAATCAGCCAATACATCCTTCAATAAAACATATTCTTACATATCCATTGGTGAAATGCTACGTTAATAAAATGAAACCAACTGTGAGTAAACACAACTGTGAATGAGTCTCAAACACATAATGCTGCATCAAAATCAAGCCTCAGATAGTTACATTTTGTGTTAACCTATTGATACTATATCCTTTAAAAGGAGAAACTGTAAGGAAGGAGAACAGATAAGTGGTTTCTAAGCATTAGTGGTGGCCAGAGGGTTTGACTATAGTGGGGCTGCCTAAGGGATTTTTAAGGATGATGGAACCATTCTGTAATTCTAGTAGTGTTGGCTATCACACAAATTTATAAATTAGTTGAATTCATAGACTGTGCATCAAAGAAAAATTTTTTCTTTGTAATAATTATATTTTTAAAGAATAGGAAAAAAGCTGGCACATTGGAAAATTCAAAAATAAGCCTTATGAATGAAAGTAGAATATCATATTAAGGGAAGTAAGTCAGACAAAGACAAATGTTGTATGATATCACTTATATGCAGAATTGAAAAATATGATACAAATGAACTCAATTACAGAATAGAAGACTCACACATCTACAAAACTTATGGTTACTGTAGGGCAGAGGGGGAGAATTGTTGGGCAGAGGGATAGATTGGGAATTTGGGATTGACAGGTGCACACTTTTTTTTAGAATAGATAACCAATAAGAACATACTGTATAGCACAAGGAACTTGGCTCAATATTCTGTAATAACCTATATAAGAAAATAATTTGAAAAAAAACTAGACACTTATATGGTTATAACTGAATCACTTAGCTGTACACCTGTAATTAACACATCATTGCTAATTATATTCCAATAAAAATAAGTAATAAATTAATAAATGACAAGGATATGTTGTACAGCATGGGAATTAAATGGAGTATAATCTATAAAAAATTTGAATCACTGTATTGTTTATTTGAAACTAATGTTGTAAACCAACTAACACCAACATTTAAAAATTAATTAGAAAAATAAATTGTACCTTGTAAATAAGTGTTATTTTTACTTCTTCCTTTGGAATAAACCTTTGTAAGTAGATCCACTATATTTAAAGTTATTGGAATTTCTTTGGTGGTCCTGTGGTTAGTACTTGGAGATTTCACTGCTGTGGTCTGGCTTCAACCCCTAGTAGGGAACTAAAATCCCACAAGCCATGTGGCCAAAAAATAAAATGTTATTGCTTAACTCTTTCATTGCACATCTTCTCTTCCTTCCTTTTTTCTTCATGCTTTCTTAATTCTTATTTTCTTTAAGTTTCAACTAAGACTTATTAAGCACCATCTTTACACCAGCAGCTTTAGTGGCCCTGAGGATTTAAGTGGCTAGTATCTGTAAAAAGGCTGTAGCATTTCAAAGAGGCAAGTTATTTGCATTTTGGCCAAGGTATTCTCATAAGAGAAAAGACAGAAAATAACTAACAAGTAGTTATTTTTTAACTGGTGACCTGTTATAAGGAAAACAATGGGAAAAGTATAATGAGTTATGGGAAGGGTGTAATATGGATAAGGTGATGAGGAAGACCTATTGTCAAGAAAGAGACAGCATGCAGGGATTGTGGAAGAACAGACAAAGAGAATAGAAAAGGCAGGGGCTAAATATAAAGAATATTAGCTAATAGAAAATATAGTAAAATATTAATATAATTTACTTCAAGAAATTTGCTTTAGGAGAAATAAACTAGCAACTTATCAGAAAGAGAAAACAACATGTCAAATATGTTTAACTGAGTAAGGTTTTACAATTTATTTCAAATTATAATATAAATAATCCTATGAAAAAGAGAAGAATGGATTTTTTGGATGTTGATTGTATATTTTGATAACTGGACCACAGTCCCTGCATTTTTTCTTTGTAACGTTTATCCATGGCTAAGTAAGAGTTGGAAAATTCTCTAGGGTGTTTCTGTCTTCTTACTCCATTTCTAAGAAAACTGTGACCACTTTTGATGTAGTGGCAGTTGTAATTGTTTATTTTCTTAACTGCAGGAAGCCTTTATTATTCATCTCCCCCACTATTTAAGAGTGTATATTTAAGATTTTAGAAAAAACAAATACCCATGGCTCAGCTTGTACAGACCTTTAAGATTATTTTTTAATGAGTTAGCACTACTGAAATTGAATGAGTGAGCATTAAAAAAAAAAAAAAAAGCTACACTGTGTGATATTTTCTTTAATAGAATTTCATTTTAGGACTAATGATCTGAGTTTTATCATTTATATTGATACTAACAGGTGTTGGTAAGAAAATTAAGGCAAGATTGTACACACTACATTGAGTTCAACCTGGTTCATTATTTTCAAGCTTTTTCCATTTTTATGCTTCATCTGTCATTTTTCACTTAGTCTTGGAGACATCTGGAGAACTGCTTTGCAGACAGAGCAACTTGATTTTAATTTTCAGGAAAACAGGAGGAGAGGAGGAGAAAACAATAGTAGGGCATGTAGCCAGATCTTGGAAGTTTTATCTTGGTCTTTTCAAGGCTGATTTTCCTGACATGTTGGAAAGGATGAAGGATTTTTGAACGTTTTACAGATAACTATATTTTGTGAAACTTCACTGGTTACAAATAAATCGTCTTAAGAGTAAAGTATAGAAGAAATTACAAGGAATTACGTAGCCACAATCATTTAATTATCAGTGTAGTAGAGATTCTTCCATCCACATTTTCATATTACTACAAAAAAAGGCAGAGTTCATGCAGTTTTAAGTGTGCATAATAAAGAGAACAAAATATAAATTGGTGAGAAAATGTTGCTCTGAATATCTTATATTCTTACTGAGTTTTGCATATCTGATTTTGGACTTCCATAAAATTCACTTTCAGTTACTTAAAAGACTAAAATAAATCAACACATAAGTGAAGAATTTCCTAAAAGAAAATATTTGCCATCTTAAATACTATAGACTGTTCTTTAAATTATAAGCTTTGTTAGATAATAATCATAAATCATTAAAAATTATTAGTATGGTAAAAATTTCAACAAATTTTAGAAACTAAATAATGTATTTAAATAAAATTGTGTTGTATAAATTTTAGGAAAAAATTAGAATTGTTTATTATATTTTTTTTTTAATTAGGCTGGACTGGTTTTATTTTTTTTTTTTTTTTTTAATTTTTTATTTTTTTTAAATTTTAAAATCTTTAATTCTTACATGCGTTCCCAAACATGAACCCCCCTCCCACCTCCCTCCCCACAACATCTCTCTGGGTCATCCCCATGCACCAGCCTCAAGCAAGCTGCACCCTACGTCAGACATGGACTGGCGATTCAATTCTTACATGACAGTATACATGTTAGAATTCCCATTCTCCCAAATCATCCCACCCTCTCCCTCTCCCTCTGAGTCCAAAAGTCCGTTATACACATCTGTGTCTTTTTTCCTGTCTTGCATACAGGGTCGTCATTGCCATCTTCCTAAATTCCATATATATGTGTTAGTATACTGTATTGGTGTTTTTCTTTCTGGCTTACTTCACTTTGTATAATTGGCTCCAGTTTCATCCATCTCATCAGAACTGATTCAAATGAATTCTTTTTAACGGCTGAGTAATACTCCATTGTGTATATGTACCACAGCTTTCTTATCCATTCATCTGCTGATGGACATCTAGGTTGTTTCCATGTCCTGGCTATTATAAACAGTGCTGAGATGAACATTGGGGTACATGTGTCTCTTTCAATTCTGGTTTCCTCGGTGTGTATGCCCAGAAGTGGGATTGCTGGGTCATAAGGTAGTTCTATTTGCAATTTTTTAAGGAATCTCCACACTGTTCTCCATAGTGGCTGTACTAGTTTGCATTCCCACCAACAGTGTAGGAGGGTTCCCTTTTCTCCACACCCTCTCCAGCATTTATTGCTTGCAGAGCGATCGCGCTCGCCAAACTCCTGAGCTACTCGGACCTGGGAAGGGCACAAAGCGCAGTTCCAGAATTGTTTAAAATAACCTGTTTAAATAAATAAATAAAATAACCTGTTTAGTAAATATTCTCCGTATTTTATCTGTATTTTATTTTCATATTCCCCTATTTAAAAATGTTTAATCTGTTGAATAGTAAATTTAGCAATTGCCTAAGATTATCTCAACCTACTACAATGCCCAGATTTCAAGATTTTAGGAATTTCTGTGTTCTTGAAATTTTTTAAATATCCAATTCTTAATTGCAAACTAATAAACTATACCATAAAAGAAATGGCATATCAGTAGTGAACAGCCATTTGCTCAAGCACATATCAGTGAAAGTAATTCAAATATTTGCAAGAATAAAAGTGAGGAAGGCAATGGCTGTAACATTTGTGTAATTTTTTAGTAACTCCTCTTTCAGGTGAAATCTTTTTTTTTTTAATTGACTAAAACTCCAGAAACTGCATTAATTTCACAATATTTTGTTTTATTGCTGCAGTTCAATTTGTTCAATATGTTTTGAAGGTGCTTTTTTACTTTTATTAACTAAAAAGATAGTTAATTTTAACTTATTTTTTTAAGTTTTTTTTTTCTATACTGCAAACAAAATTAAGTAGTAATTCTTACGGTACTTATTTGAAGTACAGACCTTTAGCAGTAGCTGTAGGTCCCAAGAATATAGTAGTTAGTAAAATAGGTAAGATTGATGCTGTTGTGTAGTATATGGTCTAGTGGTTAAGATTATTTTAAACAAAATATAATGACAAAAGTATTATGACAAACAATGATAAATGTTTTGAAAGAAAATAGATGGAGAGTGCTTTGGGAAAATGTAAGAGAAAAATGTAGATTGAGGGGATATTGCATAAGACCTTTATGATAATGTGATATTTATGGTTCCTTCTAGACACTGAGTAGAAATTAATCTTCATCAAAGATGAAGCAAGAATGAGGAGGAAGAGATGATCGTTGGCAGAAAACACAGTATTCGAGCGGCTCTGATTTATGAAACTGCTTGAAGCATTAGAGACCAGAAATCAGACCAGATGGATGGCAAGTTTTGAGTAAGGGAGTTGGACAAGCAGTAGAGAGGGAAGTCTTAAGATTTAAATGAATATATCTGGCTTTAATTGAAACTTAGGTGGGTTGAAGTTTCACTGTAACACTCCAGCATAAGGAAGAGCAAGAATTTGGTTTTAAATATATTATATTAGAGATGTTGCTAAGAAGTCAGTGTTAAGAGCTAGGATAAACTGATTTGGAACTCAGATGCTTATGAATGAAATATATTACATTTATCACATAAATATTTGAAGCCTTGGAAATGAAGGCTTTGCCCTAAGAGGGCCTAGGTCAAAAGTGTTGGATAACTAAAGTTAAGAGCTAGACTTTTAATATTTAGAGCTAGAATGAAAATGAAAAGGCCTTCAAAGGAAACTGCAAAGGAGCATTAGAGGGTGCAAGAGCATCATCTAATGAAACTCAAAGGAAATGAGTTGTTTAATTTTTCTCTCTTTTTCAGTAGCCATAGTAGTCACTTAATTTTATTCAGAAATAGACTTCTCATTTCATTTTGCATCTCAACCCAGATGTTTCATTTCTAACTATTAAGAGTTGTAACTGTTAGAACACTCAAGAGGCCTGGTGGGATCTGAGCCTCAGAGGCAAACAGGAGCCTCAGCAACAACAGGGCCCGGTGCCAAACAGGGCAGCCCCCCACCTCCTCCTCCTAGCCTGCCTCTCATGCTACTGCAGACACTCTCAATAGCTAGTGAGCAAAATTACTCATTTAATCTGAACAATCATTTAGTCTCAGCAGCATGTGTCATGGGATACTGAGGCAGGAGAATTTCCCTTGATCTTCCTTCCCTAAGTAGAGCTTAGGGTTTTGTTGTTTGTATTATTATTAAATCAAAATCTCGATCCAGAAAGCTAGGCAGGTTTTTGCTCAAATGTATCCAGTTCTCGATAACTCTCTTAGCTCCACACTTGTCCAGGCATCATCATTTTATGTGATGAACTATCATAATAGACTGAACTGGTCTCATCCTCTCCCCACTTTTACCCATTCCTCTCAATCCATTTCCTATAAAGGACCTGGAGCTATCTTTATACTGTATAAATCAGAATGTCTAATTCCCCTCTTAGCAACATATCAATGTCTTCTGGGCACACCACTTTCTTTGGCCTATGAGTCTCAACATGGCAGGCTCCTGCCCTTCTCCTCTAGCACATCTCATACCATGTTTCATCTTTCTCCCTGAGAAACATTGCACTGGCTTTCTGTCAATCACAGAACATAGTAAGCTCTTTTTCACTTTGGAAACTTTGGACATTAATATTCCCTGAAATAAATTTATCACCACTCTTTGCCTGGTTGTGACCTTTAGTTCTTCTCAAAATGTCAGTTTCTTTGAGAAACCTTCACAGACAACCCACTGATTTCTAAAGATGTACCATATTTATTTTTTTATTTCATGCTTTACCTGTTGATTGCCTGACTCACATAATAAAGCATAAATTTTACAAGATGAGGAGCCAGTCTATTTTTTTTTCATAATATATCCCAGCAGGTAGAGTAATGAGAGGAAAGAGTGAAAGTGAAAGTTACTTAGTCATGTCTGACTCTTTGAGACCCTACAGACTATCCAGTCCATGGAATTCTCTAGGTCAGAATACTGGAGTGGGTAGCCTTTCCCTTCTCTGGGGGATCTTCCCAATCCAGAGATTGAACCCAGGTCTCCCTCATTGCAGGCAGATTCTTTAACAACTGAGCCACAAGAGAAGCTCAAGAATACTGCAGTGGGTAGCCTATCCCTTCTCCAGTGGATCTTCCCAACATAGGAAAGAATAGATATTTTTCTAATGAGTCAATGAATAAATGAATAAATCAAATAAACTAAGGATTAAATATTTTATGTGATTCACATATATATTCGATTCATAAATATTAATTTAACACACATAATGATTAAAATGACACCTTTAGCAATGTTATGATTTGTAATTAAACCTACAGAACAGTCATAGACATTTTTTCAAAATAATGGTGCTTTATATCCTCCAATGTGAGGCAGTTTTTACATAGATTAAACACATTTTGATTAATGAATATGTGTTACCCCAAATGATGAATATATTTAGGATAGGTTGTCTTTTTATGATAAATATATTTTCTGCCTAGTCAAGCCTACCAAAATATTAAACCCACTTTTGATTAATAAAAATTAATGTAACTTGAGTTTTGAGCTATTTAATAAATATTTTAGGTGTGTTACAGATGATTTGAATTTTAATTTAAGCTCCAATATCAACTATTGATATCACATTTTGCTAGTGATGTGGAATCTATGTGAAATGAATGACTTTGCACATTGTAGGTATTTGGTGATTTATTTGGAATTGCTTATACTTGCTTACTTGAACAAAGCTAGTGGAGGTGATAGAATTCCAGCTGAGCTATTTCAAATCCTAATAAATGATGCTGTGAAAGTGCTGCACTCAATATGCCAGCAAATTTGGAAAACTCAGCAGTGGCCACAGGACTGGAAAAGGTCAGTATTCATTCCAATCCCAAAGAAAGGCAATGCCAAAGAATACTCAAACTACCGCACAATTGCACTCATCTCACATGCTAGTAAAGTAATGCTCAAAATTCTCCAAGCCAGGCTTCAGCAATACATGAACCGTGAACTTCCAGATGTTCAAGCTGGTTTTAGAAAAGGCAGAGGAACCAGAGATCAAATTGCCAACATCCACTGGATCATGGAAAAAGCGAGAGAGTTCCAGAAAATCATCTATGCCTGCTTTATTGACAATGCCAGAGCCTTCGACTGCATGGATCACAATAAACTGTGGAAAATTATGAAAGAGATGGGAATACCAGACCACTTGACCTGCCTCTTTAGAAACCTGTATGCAGGTCAGGAAGCAACAGTTACAACTGTACATGGAACAACAGACTGGTTCCAAATAAGAAAAGGAGTAAATCAAGGCTGTATTTTGTGACCCTGCTTTTCTAACTTATGCAGAGTAAATCATGAGAAATGCTGGACTGGAGGAAGCACAAGCTGGAATCAAGATTTCTGGGAGAAATATCAATAACCTCAGATATGCAGATGACACCACCCTTATGGAAGAAAGTTTAGAAGAACTAAAGAGCCTCTTGATGAAAATGAAAGAGGAGAGTGAAAAAGTTGGCTTAAAGTTCAACATTCAGAAATTAAGGTCATAGCATCTGGTCCCATCGATGGTGATTGCAGCCATGAAATTAAAAGATGCTTACTCCTTGGAATGAAAGGTATGACCAACCTAGACAGCATATTAAAAAGCAGAGATATTACTTTGTCAACAAAAGTCCATTTAGTCAAGGCTATGGTTTTTCCATTAGTCATGTATGGATGTGAGAGTTGGAGTATAAAGTAAGCTGAATGCCAAAAAATTGATGCTTTTGAACTGTGGTGTTGAAGAAGATGCTTGAGAGTCCCTTGGACTGAAAGGAGAACCAACCAATCCATCCTAAAGGAGATCATCCCTTGGTGTTCATTGGAAGGACTGATGTTGAAGCTGAATCTCCGATAGTTTGGCCACCTGACTCATTTATAAAGATCCTGATGCTGGGAAAGTTTACAGGCAGGAGAAGTGAACAACATAGGATGAGATGGTTGGATGGCATCACCGACTCAATGGACATGAGTTTGGGTAAACTCCAGGAGTTAGTGATGGGCTGGGATGCCTGGAATGCTGCAGTTCATGGGGTCTCAAAGAGTTGGACATAACTGGGCAACCAAAGTGAACTGATACTTGCTTTTATAAAGGTAGATTCAAAACAATGTTTATTTTCTTTATTACCATATAATTGCTTTACAGTGCTCTGTCAGTTTCTGCTATACAGAAAAGTGAAACCTCCGTGAATGAAAGTTGCTCAGTCGTGTCCAACTCTTTGCAACTCCATAGACTAACCAACTCTTTGCAACATCCATAAGTCCTGGGTATTCTTTGGAAGGAATGATGCTAACGCTGAAACTCCAGTACTTTGGCCACCTCATGCAAAGAGTTGACTCATTGGAAAAGACTGATGCTGGGAGGGATTTGGGGTAGGAGCAAAAAGGGACGACAGAGGATGAGATGGCTGGATGGCATCACTGACTCGATGGACATGAGTTTGAGTGAACTCCAGGAGTTGGTGATGGACAGGGAGGCCTGGCATGCTGCAGTTCATGGGGTCACAAGAGTCGGACACGACCGAGCGACTGAACTGAACTGATATATATATCTCCTCTCTTCTTTGGATTTATTCGCATTTAGATCACCACAGAGTGCCAAGTACAGTACTCTGTGGCTATACAATAGGTTCTCCTTATTTATCTATTGTATATGTAGTAATGTATATATGCCAACCACAATCTCCCAATCCATCTCACTCCCCTGCTTTCCCCCTTGGTTTCCATATGTTTGTTCTCTAAGTGTATGTATCTATTTATATACCATTTTTCTAGATTCTACATATACGCATTAATATAGTTTTTTCTCTTCCTGATTTAATTCACTCTGTATGACAGTCCCTGGGTCCATCCACATGTCTATAAATAACACAATTTTGTTCCTTTTCATGGCTGGGTAATATTCAATCATAATATTCAATTATAATGGCAATTAACTCCAATATTCTTGCCTGGAAAATTCCGTAGACCTAGGAGCCTGGAGAAGGCAATGGCACCGGACTCCAGTGCTCTTGCCTGGAAAATCCCATGGATGGAGGAGCCTGGTAAGCTGCAGTCCATGGGTTCGCTAAGAGTCGGGCACAACTGAGTGACTTCACTTTCACTTTTCACTTTCAGGCATTGGAGAAGGAAATGGCAACCCACTCCAATGATCTTGCCTGGAGAATCCCAGGGACGGGAGAGCCTGGTGGGCTGCCGTCTATGGGGTCACACAGAGTTGGACACGACTGAAGTGACTTAGCAGTAGCAGGAGCCTGGAGGGCTATAGTCCATGGAATCGCAGAGTCAGACACATCTGAGTAACTGAGCACACACACAATATTCCATTGTAAACATGTACTACATTGTCTTTATCTATTCCTCTGTTGATAGACCTTTAGATTATTTCCATTGTAAATAACTATTGTAAATAGTGCTGCAATGAACAATATCTTTAATGTATCTTTTTGAATTATGGTTTTCTCTGGTTATATTCCCAGGAGTGGGATTACTGGGTCATATGGTATTTCTATTTTTAGTTTTTTAAAGAACCTGCATACTGTTCTCCTTAGGGGCTATATCAGTTTACATTCTCATGGGCAGTGTAAGGGGATTCCCTTTTGTCCTGAATCTCTCTAGGATTTATTGTTTATAGATGTGTTAATGATGATTATTCTGACTGATCTGAGATGATATTGTAATTTTGTTTGTATCTCTCTAATAGTGATATTGAGCATTTTTCTTGTGTGTGTTGGCCATCTGTATGTCTTCCTTGGAGAAGTGTCTGTTTAGCTCTTCCACCTAGTTTTTGATGAGGTTGTTCATTTGTTTAATATTGAACTGTATGAGCAGTTTGTATATTTTGGAGATTAATCCCTTGTCAACTGCTTTGTTTGCAAATATTTTCTCCCATTCTGAGGATTGTCTTTTTGTTTTGTTTATGGTTTTGTTTGCTGTGTAAAATCTCTTGAGTTTAATTAGATCCCACTTGTTCACTCCTGTCTTCATTTCCATTACTTAGGTGGTGAGTCAGAAAAGATCTTGCTGTGACTTATGTCATAGAGTATTCTACATATGTTTTCCTCTAAGAGTTTATTCTAGTGTTTGGCCTTACATTTAAGTCATTAATCCATTTGGAGTTTATTTTTGTGTGTGGTATTAGGAAGTGTTCTGATTTCATTCTTTTAAGTGTAGCTGTCCAGTCTTCCCTGGACCACTTATTGAAGAGATTGTCTTTTCTCCATTGTATAGTCTCACCTTTGTCATAGATTATGTGACCATAGGTGTATAGATTTATCTCTGGGCTTTCTACACTGTTCAGTTGATCTATACTTCTGTTTCTGTGATAGAAAATTCAAAACTTAGTAAGAAATTAGTTGATGCAATGCAAAAGATTTGAATTCAAGTTCCCTAACTTCATCTATAGGGTTTGCAACATTGGAAAGTTATTTAACACAATCATATTTTCATTTCCACTTCAATAATAATATCTGCCTAACAAGGTTGTCATGATAATTAAATAAAATATTACATATAGATACTTTGGGCAGGCTGCTTTGCATGTGTTTATGAGTGTTATTGTTACTGTTGTCTTTATTCAGAAACAAATCAGGTGAAGTTGCAAAGAAAATTTTCTAGAACCAATACCTAATGTCAAATAAAAGTTTTTTTAATGTGTTCAGTGTTGAATCAATGTTAGTAACTAAGTTTTAAGCAATACAAAGAGAAGTAAAAGCTGGTATTGTCATGCTTTTTAACACTAATGTATTAACAACTCTAATAATTAGGAAGACTTTCCAAAAGGGAAAACATTTTCATATGTTAAAAAAAAAAAAAGATATAGACTGCTGTGAGAATAGTATTGCCTCTAACAATTTCATTATAGTTAACATGTCTGAAAAGTTCATTTTTATTCTACTGTCATAACTACTGATTTAATAAAATACATTCTTGATTAATGTATTCATGCCAATTTGATTAAGAATCTCTACATTTTCTTCAACTATTGTTTTATGAATGGATAGATTCACTTGAAACAAAAAAGAAGTATATGGATATTGTTCTTTGAATGTTCAGTTTTAATACAAAGTAACTGCAAAATAATCTATTTTTCTTTATCTCAGATATATAATTTATGTTTTTTTAATGTTTATCATACTTCCAATAACGCCCTATATAAAAAACTCAAAATTATTGACTAATTTTTTTTTGAAATTTTGAATTCTGTTAACAATTATGTTATATATCTTTGTATAGGAATATATATCCATATATATATCTATATATATATATATAAGCAACTTTATATCAGTGATTTAGCCCACAGTAATATTTCTTGAGTTTTGAAATACTGTCAGCTCTTAAAAAAAACAAAATGTCTTAGAACAGAAATTAACTAACTGTAATTTTAAAATGCTTAAATAATACATGGAGCATGGCTATATGATGTGAATGCCAAATACTACCAAAGAAATGTCTTCATGTAGTCATTAAGGCATATGAAATATGCATTTATACCTTTTAAAATATTTATTTTAAATATATGTCTTCTAGAACTCTGCTGCCATTTTATAAGCATTGAATTGAAAGAACAAAAACAAGTTTTCATGGAGAATTTATTGGAAATTCTTGAATAAAGAAAGTGATCTTGGGCCAATTTTTAAAGTAAGTTTTAATATTGTTTTAATCATGTTAATTGTGCTTAGATATAGTATGCAGCTTGCTATTGTAAAAGAGAATTGTGCTTTTAGTTATTGACATTGTTTTCTTAGGAGTTTGAATATGTCTTTAAGATTGCAACAGTAATCAAAGTAGGAACATTTACTGCCCACAACAGAAAAGAAACAAAATCAATCGCTGTGTAATTCTAAGTACTTTCCATTAAAGAAATCGCCAGTTACATCAAATAGAGGTCAGTCATATCACATACAGCTGCTCTCAGCAATCTCTTTTTATTAAGCTACCCTTTGATATTTTGTCCTACTAGGAGTGCAGTGGCAAAGGAAGCTATTTGGTAACAAATGTTTTAAAATAACTAATAGTATTAGTATAAATTTGTCTGACTGTTTTAAATGTATATATACCAAATATTAATAACTTCTTATAGGGATGCTACTGTGGTTGGAGTAGATTGTGGTTTACCCAATGTATCTAAAAGAATTGATAAATGAAACGTACCACCAAATTTTTTTTTTCTCAGAAAACAATTTAATAAAAAACAGTTTAAAAGACAATAAAATTTGAAACTTGATAGCACATGGAATCAGTTAGATAAACTGTGAAGCATAAGACACTGTACTATTGCTCCATGGCAGTATAAACTTTACTCCATCCCTGCTACATAATTATTCTTCTGTTATTTTTTTTTTATTTTTCTATACATTTATTTTATTTATTTATTTTTTTTTAATTTTTTTTTTTTAAATTTTAAAATCTTTAATTCTTACATGCGTTCCCAAACATGAACCCCCCTCCCACCTCCCTCCCCACAACATCCCTCTGGGTCATCCCCGTGCACCAGCTCCAAGCATGCTGTATCCTGCATCAGACATAGACTGGCGATTCAATTCTTACATGATAGTATACATGTTAGAATGTCATTCTCCCAAATCATCCCACCCTCTCCCTCCCTCTGAGTCCAAAAGTCCATTATACACATCTGTGTCTCTTTCCCTGTCTTGCATACAGGGTCATCATTGCCATCTTCCTAAATTCCATATATATGTGTTAGTATACTGTATTGGTGTTTTTCTTTCTGGCTTACTTCACTCTGTATAATCGGCTCCAGTTTCGTCCATCTCATCAGAACTGATTCAAATGAATTCTTTTTTACGGCTGAGTAATACTCCATTGTGTATATGTACCACAGCTTTCTTATCCATTCATCTGCTGATGGACATCTAGGTTGTTTCCATGTCCTGGCTATTATAAACAGTGCTGAGATGAACATTGGGGTACATGTGTCTCTTTCAATTCTGGTTTCCTCGGTGTGTATGCCCAGAAGTGGGATTGCTGGGTCATAAGGTAGTTCTATTTGCAATTTTTTAAGGAATCTCCACACTGTTCTCCATAGTGGCTGTACTAGTTTGCATTCCCACCAACAGTGTAGGAGGGTTCCCTTTTCTCCACACCCTCTCCAGCATTTATTGCTTGCAGATTTTTGGATCACAGCCATTCTGACTGGTGTGAAGTGGTACCTCATTGTGGTTTTGATTTGCATTTCTCTAATAATGAGTGATGTTGAGCATCTTTTCATGTGTTTGTTAGCCATCCGTATGTCTTCTTTGGAGAAATGTCTATTTAGTTCTTTGGCCCATTTTTTGATTGGGTCGTTTATTTTTCTGGAATTGAGCTGCATAAGTTGCTTGTATATTTTTGAGATTAGTTGTTTGTCAGTTGCTTCATTTGCTATTATTTTCTCCCATTCAGAAGGCTGTCTTTTCACCTTGCTTATATTTTCCTTTGTGGTGCAGAAGCTTTTAATTTTAATTAGATCCCATTTGTTTATTTTTGCTTTTATTTCCAGAATTCTGGGAGGTGGATCATAGAGGATCCTGCTGTGATTTATGTCTGAGAGTGTTTTGCCTATGTTCTCCTCTAGGAGTTTTATAGTTTCTGGTCTTACATTTAGATCTTTAATCCATTTTGAGTTTATTTTTGTGTGGGGTGTTAGAAAGTGATCTAGTTTCATTCCTTTGCAAGTGGTTGACCAGTTTTCCCAGCACCACTTGTTAAAGAGATTGTCTTTACTCCATTGTATATTCTTGCCTCCTTTGTCAAAGATAAGGTGTCCATATGTGTGTGGATTTATCTCTGGGCTTTCTATTTTAATTGAAAAATAAAAACCATATGATTATCTCAATAGATGCAGAGAAGGCCTTTGACAAAATTCAACATCCATTTATGATGAAAACTCTCCAGAAAGCAGGAATAGAAGGAACATACCTCAACATAATAAAAGCTATCTATGACAAACCCACAGCAAACATTATCCTCAATGGTGAAAAATTGAAAGCATTTCCGCTAAAGTCAGGAATAAGACAAGGGTGTCCACTTTCACCGCTACTATTCAACATAGTTCTGGAAGTTTTGGCCACAGCAATTAGAGCAGAAAAAGAAATAAAAGGAATCCAAATTGGAAAAGAAGAAGTAAAACTCTCACTGTTTGCAGATGACATGATCCTCTACATGGAAAACCCTAAAGACTCCACCAGAAAATTACTAGAGCTCATCAATGAATATAGTAAAGTTGCAGGATATAAAATCAACACACAGAAACCCCTTGCATTCCTATACACAAATAATGAGAAAGTAGAAAAAGAAATTAAGGAAACAATTCCATTCACCATTGCAACGAAAAGAATAAAATACTTAGGAATATATCTACCTAAAGAAACTAAAGACCTATATATAGAAAACTATAAAACACTGGTGAAAGAAATCAAAGAGGACACTAATAGATGGAGAAATATACCATGTTCATGGATCGGAAGAATCAATATAGTGAAAATGAGTATACTACCCAAAGCAATTTACAAATTCAGTGCAATCCCTATCAAGCTACCAGCAACATTTTTCACAGAATTAGAACAAATAATTTCAAGATTTGTATGGAAATACAAAAAACCTCGAATAGCCAAAGCAATCTTGAGAAAGAAGAATGGAACTGGAGGAATCAACTTGCCTGACTTCAGGCTCTACTACAAAGCCACAGTCATCAAGACAGTATGGTACTGGCACAAAGACAGACATATAGATCAACATAGTTTTAGAGGTTCTAACCACATTTCAGTTCAGTTCAGTTGCTCAGTCATTTCCGACTCTGCCACCCCATGAATCGCAGCATGCCAGGCCTCCCTGTCCATCACCAACTCCCGGAGTTCACTCAGACTCACGTCCATTGAGTCAGTGATGCCATCCAGCCATCTCATCCTCTGTCGTCCCCTTCTCCTCCTGCCCCCAATCCTTCCCAGCATCAGGGTCTTTTCCAATGAGTCAACTCTTCACATGAGGTGGCCAAAGTACTGGAGTTTCAGCTTTAGCATCATTCCTTCCAAAGAAATCCCAGGGCTGATCTCCTTCAGAATGGACTGGTTGGATCTCCTTGCAGTCCAAGGGACTCTCCAACACCACAGTTCAAAAGCATTAATTCTTCGGTGCTCAGCCTTCTTCATAGTCCAGCTCTCACATCCATACATGACCACAGGAAAAACCATAGCCTTGACTAGACGGACCTTAGTTGGCAAAGCAATGTCTTTGCTTTTGAATATGCTACCTAAGTTGGTCATAACTTTTCTTCCAAGGAGCAAGTGTCTTTTAATTTCATGGCTGCAATCACCATCTGCAGTGATTTTGGAGCCCCCAAAATAAAGTCTGACACTGTTTCTACTGTTTCCCCATCTATTTACCATGAAGTGATGGAACCAGATGCCATGATCCTCATTTTCTGAATGTTGAGCTTTAAGCCAACTTTTTCACTCTCCACTTTCACTTTCATCAAGAGGCTTTTTAGTTCCTCTTCACTTTCTGCCATAAGGGTGGTGTCATCTGCATATCTGAGGTTATTGATATATCTCCCCACAATCTTGATTCCAGCTTGTGTTTCTTCCAGTCCAGCGTTTCTCATGATGTATTCTGCATAGAAGTTAAATAAGCAGGGTGACAATATACAGCGTTGAAGTACTCCTTTTCCTATTTGGAACCAGTCTGTTGTTCCATGTCCAGTTCTAACTGTTGCTTCCTGACCTGTATATAGGTTTCTCAAGAGGCAGGTCAGGTGGTCTGGTATTCCCATCTCCTGAAGAGTTTTCCACAGTTTATTGTGGTCCACACAGTCAAAGGCTTTGGCATAGTCAATAAAGCAGAAATAGATGTTTTTCTGGAACTCTGTTATTTTTTCCATGATCCAGAAAGAAATCAGACAAGAAAAGTAAATAAAAGGAATCCACATCTGAAAGGAAGAAGTAAATCTGTCACTGTTTATAGATTACATGATACTATATACATAAAATTCTAAAGACATCACCAGAAAACTACTAGGACTCATCATTGAATTTGATACAAAATTAATACACAGACATCTGTTGTATTTCTATACACCAACAATGATACATAAGAAAAATAAGGAAACAATCCCATTTATCACTGCATCAAAAAGAATAAAGTGCTTAGGAATAAACCTACCTAAGGAGTCAGAATACCTATATTCCAAGAACCATAAGACACCAATGAAAATATTGAAGATGACACAAACAGATGGAAAGATATATTGTGTTTTTGGATTGGAAGAATCAACATTAATAAAGTGACCATATTACCCTAGAGAATCAATAGATTCATTGCAATGTCTGTCAAAATACCAATGCCATTTTCTATAGAACTGGAACAAAAGAAATTTAAATTTGGACAGTACCACAGAAGACACCAAACAAAATGAAACAATCTTGAGAATGAGGAACAGTACTGGAGGAATCACATTCCCTGACTTCAGAGTATACTACTAAGCCATAGTGTTTAAAGCAGTATGGCAATGGCATAAAAACAAACACAAAGATCATTGGAACAGGATAGATGGCCCAGAAAAAAACCCACACATTTATGGTCCATCAATCTACAAAAAAGGAACAAGAATAAAAAATGGAGAAAACACAGACTTTTTAATAAGTGGTGCTGGAAAACCACATAGCTGCATGTAAAAGAATGAAATTAGAAAATTGTATAGCCCCATATACAAAAACAAACTCAAAATGGAATAAAGACCATATACTATAAAACTCCTAGAAGCAGAACATTCTTTGACATAAACCAAAGCAATATTTTCTGATCTATCTCCTAAAGTAAAGGAAATAAAACCAAAAATAGACAAATGAAACTTAATTAAACTTAAATTTTTTGCATAGCAAATGAAATCATCAACAAAACAAAAAGACAATCTACTGAATGCGAGAAGATATTTGCAAATAATAGGATGGATAAGAGATTAATATTTAACATATATAAATAGCTCATAGAAATCAACATCAAAAAATTTGAATAAAAATAGAAAAACTGAATAGACATTTTTACAAGAGAAAATGCAGCTGAACAACAAGCATGTGAAAAGATACTGAACATCACAAATAATCAGGGAAATCCAAGTCAAAACCACCTTATACCTGTCAGAATGGCTATCATCAAAAAAATCCCAAATAACAAATGCTAGCAAGGTTGTGGAGAAAATGGAACCCTCCTACACTTTTAGTAGGAATGTCAATTGGTGCAACCAAATTACACTGTGGTAAACAGTGTGACTAACCTAGAAAGCATATTGAAAAGCAGAGACATTACTTTGCCAACAAAGGTCCGTCTAGTCAAGGCTATGGTTTTTCCAGTGGTCATGTATGGTTGTGAGAGTTGGACTGTGAAGAAAGCTGAGCACAAAAAAATTGATGATGCTTCTGAACTGTGGTGTTGGAGAAGACTCTTGAGAGTCCCTTGGACTGCAAGGAGTTCCAACCAGTCCATCCTAAAGGAGATCAGTCCTGGGTGTTCATAGGAAGGACTGATGCTGAAGCTGAAACTCCAATACTTTGGCTACCTCATGCAAAGAGTTGACTCATTGGAAAAGACTTTGATGCTGGGAGGGATTGGGGGCAGGAGGAGAAGGGGATGACAGAGGATGAGATGGCTGGATGGCATCACTGACTCGATTGACATGAGTTTAGTTAAATTTCGGGAGTTGGTGATGGACAGGGAGGCCTGGTGTACTGCGATTCATGGTGTCGCAAAGAGTCGGACATGACTGAGCGACTGAACTGAACTGAAACAGTGTGACTGTTTCTCACAAAATTGAAAATCCAGCATTACCGTATAATCCAGCAATTTCATTCCTGAGTATATATGTGAAAAGAAAAAAAAATGAAAACACACTAAATCAAAAAAGATACATGCTGTCTGATAGCATGCATTACTTACAGTAAGCAGCATTTACATAGCAGCATTATTTACAGTAAGCTAGACATGGAAGCAACCCACATGTTCATCAAGAGAAAAATGAAATTCTGGCATTTGGAACAAGGTGGATGGACCTAGAAAGTACTATGGTTAGAGAAATAAGCATACACTTATTCTTACTAAGAATAATAAGCATATAGTTAATTTAAGTCAAAAACTGACTCACAGATAAACTAGTAGATACCAGTGTGGAAAAGGAGGCAGGGGCAGAATAGAGGTATGAGATTAAGAGATATAAACTACTATGTATAAAATAGATAAGCAACAAATATCTTCATCCCCTTTTTTCTTCTGTCTCAACCTCTCACCTGTTGCCTTTCCTGCCTTTAGCTCTTCATGTCGTAAACAGGAAAGACATATTCAGATTACCTCAAGTATTTAGGGCATATGGTACTAATTTCTGGAGGAATTAGGTCAGCATAGCAAAATATCTCAGTAGTCAGAAAGTCGGGCCTCAGACAGGATGAGATTTTAGTTGAGGAAACTGTAGCAGAAAAAACTTGGTTGGGGTGGGGGAGGTGGGGTCTGTCTGGCTTTTACTGTTACCAGTTGGGTGATGCACTTTCCTTCTGTCTCCATCTGTTCCTATAGTCATTTGGCCTGCTGCTTCTCCTATTTGCCTCACACTTAACCTAGCAGAAATAAAGTCTATTTGAATCTATTAATCATTGGGAAAATAAAGCGTATCATTGGACAGATACACCAGTCTTGAGCTCATACTCTAATGTATTAAGGTGTAAAAGCTCTGCCAAATGGCATACAATCTTGGTCTACCATTCATACATGCGCTGGTCCTCTAACAGGGTGATTCAACATAGATCGAGATTCCATGAAATTCATGTTAATTGTTCCTTTTCAATGACCTACTAAAGCCTTTGAGTTGTTTTCTAGTATTGAGGTATCAGAAGAGATTGTTTACACATGAGGCATACTGGGAATATGAAGCTTTGGTGCCATGACTCTCTCTTTCAGAGCTCTCAGCTTTCTTTATAGTCCAACTCTCACATCCATACATGACTACTGGAAAAACTACACCTTTGACTACACAGACCTTTGTTGGTAAAGTAATGTCTCTGCTTTTTAACAAGCTGTCTAGATTGGTCATAGCTTTTCTTCCAAGGAGAAGAAATTTCATGGCTTCAGTCACCATCTGCAATAATTTTGGAGCCACTCTTTCCCCATCTATTTGCCATGAAGTGGTGGGGCCAGATATCTTGATCTTAGTTTTCTGAATGTTGAGTTTTAAGCCAACTTCTTCACTCTCCTCTTTCACTTTCATCAAGAAGCTCTTTAGTTCTTCACTTTCTACCATAAGGGTGGTGTCTGCGTATCTGAGTTTTTTTATATTTTTCCCAGCAATCTTGATTCAAGCTTGTACTTTATCCAGTTGGGCAATTTGCATGATGCACTCTGCATATAAGTTGAATAAGCACGGTGACAATATACAGCCTGAGTACTCGTTTCCTGATTTGGAACCCATCTATTGTTCCATGTTCAATTCTAACTGTTACTTTGTGACCTGCATACAGATTTCTCAGGAGGCAGGTCAGGTGGTCTGGTATTCCCATCTCTTTCAGAATTTTCCACAGTTTGTGTTGACTCACACAGTCAAAGACTTTGGCATAGTCAATAAAGTAAAAGTAGATGTTTTTCTGGAACTCTCTTGCCTTTTCCATGATCCAGCGGATGTTAGCAATTTGATCTCTGGTTCCTCTGCCTTTTCTAAATCCAGCTTGAACATCTGGAAGTTCACAATTCACGTACTATTGAATCCTGACCTGGGGGATTTTGAGCATTACTTTGCTAGTGTATGAGATGAGCATAATTGTGCAGTAGTCTGAACATTCTTTGATATTGCCTTTCTTTGGAATTGGAATGAAATCTGACCTTTCTCCAGTCCTGTGACCACTGCTAAGCTTTCCAAATTTGCTGACATATTGAGTGCAGCACTTTCACAGCATCACCTTCCGGGATTTGAAATAGGTCAACTGGAATTCCATCACCCCCACTAGCTTTGTTCGTAGTGATGCTTCCTAAGGCCCACTAGACTTTGCATTCCAGGATATCTAGCTCTAGGTGATTGATCATACCATCCTGGTTATCTGCAAAGGTAATCCCTTCATTTACTGACATTTATGTGTGTGTGCCTATGCATATGTGTGTAGTTCATGTTTGTAGAGTGTATGTTTTTGTATTTATGTGTATATACAATAACACTAAAGACTAAATATTGAACTCGATGACTTACATTGCAAAACCCTGAAAAGAAATAGTGAATTCTTTGTTTTGTGTGTGTGTTAGTTGCTTAATCATGTCTGACTCTTTGGGACCCCATGGACTGTAGCCTGCCAAGGCTCTTCTGTCCATGGAATTCTCCAGGCAAGAATACTGGAGTGGGTTGCTATTTCCTTCTCCAATAGGGCACACTTAGAACTCAGCAAATTAACAAATAATAGTAATTATTATTATGTAATAAAAATGGTCACAGAGGGAAGACTTTTGTAGCAGGAGAATGAAGCAGCATAATAATAACTGATGTAATCTAGTCTCTGGATGAACATGAAATTTTCCATCTCTTGCCCCCAGCAGTCTCTTAAAACTATTCAAATGAAATCTGATTCACAAAACTCTAAGGATATGTAATTGTCAGGATTTATAGTGTAAGTTTGCTGTAAGTAATGGGTCAGTGCACATATGGGAGAAAAGCATTAAAGAATAGTCAAGTTGAGATATTTTGTTTTTAATTTAATTCATTTGTGTGCACATTTATAAGATCTGCACCAGAAAGCTACCTCACACTGAGGATAAGAGTCTCCAGCTTTAAGAGGAGCATCTGTCCCCAAAAGAGGACAGCTTGAGACTACTTTGAGGAGAATGACGAAGAGATGAAAAATCTTGAAAATATGCAACACATTGCTCTATACATTTGTTTAACAAGCCTCAGTGAGAAATTCTTTCCAATACTTAGTGCCCTTTTCTTCCAGGTAGAGCATAGTTTTAGATATCCACACTTGTGGTAAGTATACACATGATCAGGGTACCACCTCAGTTCAAACCTAAGGCTCTTAATACAAAATAGTTAAGTACCAACTTGCACACATTTTGGCCTAAATGGAAAAGGGGGGGGGGATCATATTGTTTTAGTAGAGATTTAAAATAAATGTAGGTGCAATAGCAAGACAGGTACCAATTTCACTTATGTTGGATTGGATACTGGTAAAGGACCTGGGAGAATTCACAGAGTTTTCCTGGGTAACGATAGGAACCGAAGAAGCAGGAAAGAAGAAGGACATACCTAATAGCAGCTTTGAATAAAGACATATGCTATGCAAACTACAAATGAGTAGGGAATATTAGCATATTAGGTATGCCAGGGAAATAATTTAAAAGAGGGTGGAAAAATAGCTTCAAGCTAAATTATGAAAAGCCCAAACTGACACACTCAGGAATTTAAAATAAAAAAGAGTGTCGCGATAAATCTATGTAGAAGACTATTATAATCACATGTAAATCTTGAAAATTTATTCCTGACAAAATATAAAAGGTACATTGGAAGAAAAAGAGATGGAGGTTATGTATTATTAACTGAAGACATCTGAGTATACGTTGCAAGTGAAGATGGTGGTAAAGCGGTGGAACTGGTATAACTTAAAAATGCAGAGTACATCATGAGAAATGCTGGGCTGGAAGAAACACAAGCTGGAATCAAGATTGCCAGGAGAAATATCAATAACCTCAGATATGCAGATGACACCACCCTATGGCAGAAAGTGAACGGGAACTAAAAAGCCTCTTGACGAAAGTGAAAGAGAAGAGTGAAAAAGTTGGCTTAAAGCTCAACAGTCAGAAAATGAAGATTATGGCATCTGTTCCCATCACTTCATGGGAAATAGATGGGGAAACAGTGGGAACAGTGTCAAACTTTATTTTGGGGGGCTCCAAAATCACTGCAGATGGTGACTGCAGCCATGAAATTAAAAGACACTTACTCCTTGGAAGGAAAGTTATGACCAACTTAGATAGATAGCATATTCAAAAGCAGAGACATTACTTTGCCAACAAAGGTCCGTCTAGTCAAGGCTATGGTTTTTCCAGTGGTCATGTATGGATGTGAGAGTTGGACTGTGAAGAAAGCTGAGCGCCAAAGAATTGATGCTTTTGAACTGTGGTGTTGGCAAAGACTGTTGAGAGTCCCTTGGACTGCAAAGAGATCCAACCAGTCCATTCTGAAGGAGATCAGTCCTGGGTGTACTTTGGAAAGAATGATGCTAAAGCTGAAACTCCAGTACTTTGGGTACCTCATGCAAAGAGTTGACTCATTGGAAAAGACTCTGATGTTGGGAGGGACTGGGGGCAGGAGAAGGGGACGGCCGAGGATGAGATGGCTGGATGGCATCACCGACTCGATGGACGTGAGTTTGAATGAACTCCGGGAGTTGGTGATGGACAGAGAGGTCTGGCATGCTGTGATTCATGGGGTCGCAAAGAGTCGGACATGACTGAGAGACTGAATTGAACTGAACTGAAAAGGTTTGGATTAGAAGATGCTAAGTTAAGTCGCTTCAGTCGTGTCCAACTCTGTGTGTCCCCATAGACGGCAGCCCACCAGGCTCCCCCATCCCTGGGATTCTCTAGGCAAGAATACTGGAGTGGGTTGCCATTTCCTTCTCCAATGCATGAAAGTGAAAAGTGAATGTGAGGTTGCTCAGTCGTGTCCGACTCTTAGTGACCCCATGGACTGCAGCCTACCAGGCTCCTCCATCCATGGGATTTTCGATGAGGGAGGTTAAACAGTAGAGATGAGTTCAGGTTTTTAAGAACTGTGTGTGAAACCTTCACTAAAATAGATAACACAATTTTAGTAATGGGGAGACGAAATAAAGTTTATTTACTAGACTTTTTCAGTTTATTTATTAGACTTTGTACTTCTCCTTTCATTCTTCCTATGCTTATCATTTTCCTATCTTTATATCTTCTTACATGGTGCCTGTTGCCACTGTACTCTAAAAAACAAAAAAAGAACATAATTTGGAAATTGTGGCAGTCAACTGAGAAAATGCAATCAAAGAGAAGTCCAAGCCAAGAGGACTTTTCAGTAGGAAGTGTCCAGTACCTGTGTCTCTATTCTTGTCATCAACCTAGGAAACTCAGGCTCTTTTGACTTTATATAGCAGACATATCCAGGGGAGTATTTATGAGAGAGTGTGGAAAAATAGCTTCAAGTTAAATTATGAAAAGCCCCAAATGCCACACTAAGGAATTTATAATAAATAGAATGTCATGATAAATTTATGTAGAAGACTATTATAATCATATGTAAATCTTGAAAATTTATTTCTGACAAAATATAAAAGGTAAATTGGAAGCAGAAGAAATGGAGGTTTGGACTTTCCTTGTGGCTCAGCTGGTAAAGAATCCACCTGCAATGCAGGAGACCTGGGTTCAATTCCTGGGTTGGAAAGATGTCCTGGAGAAGGGAAAGCCTACCCACTCTAGTATTCTGGCCGAGAGAATTCCATGGACTATACAGTCCATGGGGTCACAAAAAGTCAGACACAACTGAGCGACTTTCACTTTCACTTTCTTTCACAGCAGACATAACAACTTCAGCTGGTGAATATGTATTGATTTACTCATGCAACAAGCATGGATCGCTCTGAAGTTACTACAATAATTGTATAATGTATTATGTATATTAAAGTGTATAAATATATACTTGCTTTAATTAAATCCAATATTTCAAAGTATGGTGGGCAGAATAATAGCCTCTACAGTGGTTTACATGCTAATTCCCATAGCCTATATTATGTTATATGGCAAAGATAGATTTAGATTGCAGATGGAATTAAGTTTACTATTCAGCAGAACTTTAGATGAGGCTATTATCTTGGGGTATCTAGGTAGGAATACTAAAATCTGAAGGTCCTATAAGTGAAAGAGAGAGGTATGATAGCTTCAGTATGTTGCAACATGAGGAAGATCCAACCAGCCACTGATGCTTCTAAGATGGAAGAGGGGCACAAGTCAAGGTGTGTAGGCAACTTCTGGGAGCTGAAAGGGGAAAACAACAGTAAACAGATTCTAGCCTAGAGTCTTCAGAAAAGAGTACAGTCTTGCCAAACCCTTGATTTTAACCCAGTGAGACTCTTTTTTAACTTATGACCTCTAAAACTGAGATAATAAATTTATGATTTTTTAAGCCACTAACTTTGTGGCAATCTATTGCAGCAGCAGTAGGAACATTTCATTTTTTTTTCTATTTGTTTTGTTTAATGAAATGTGGTAAGTCAGCAAATGATTTTAATGTATTGTTTGAGGATATGAAATTTTTAATAAAATTTCTGCGTCATAAATGGTAAGATGTATCTATAAGTTATTTTTTTTAATGGAAAGACTTTCCACTTAACCTTTACTCATCTCATATATCCTCATCTTCATAGACAAGGAGAGCTAATTTAATAATTAAATTCTAGATAGAGTTTCAACACACAGTCTATGCAACTTTGGAACTAAATAGTTTGTAGTGCTTCCCAAATTGTCCATTGCTGTATAAAAATATATACTACTCTTTTGGAGGCTTATAGATGATAAATGTTTAGCCATGGTGGTTATCTGGTGGTTATCTGGTGATCTGGCTAAGTCGTGTCTGACTCTTGTGATGCCATGGACTGTAGCCTGCCAGGCTCCTCTGTCCATAGCATTTCCCAGGCAAAAATACTGGAATGGGTTACCATTTCCTTCTTCAGCAGATCTTTCCAAACCTGGAATTGAACCCAGGTCTCCTGCATTGCAGGCAGATTCTTTGCTGACTGAGCTACAAGAGAATCCCTTAACCATGGTAGAGAACATCTAAAATTTTAATGTGCTGTTTGATAACTGACCTCCTAGTTTTCATAAGCTTGGGTAACTGTCTGCTTTTGTGTGAAAGCTAGACCTAGTAAATCACTTCTAAAGAATAGAGTATGGTAAAAATGATAGGATGTCACTTCTCTTGCTATATGCCATTCTTGTCTTGTCAGCTGCCCTATAGAGAGATCCTAGCATCAGGGAACTGCTATCTATAGCCAACAGCCACTGAGGACTTGAGGTCTATCAAAAGGCATGTGACTGACCTTGGAAGTGGACCCTCTCTCAATCAAACCGTGAAATGACTGCAGTCCCAGCCAACACTTTTACTGTAGCCACATGAGAAAACCTACACCAGAAAACTCAGTTCAGCTATGTCTAAATCCCTCATCCTCAAAACAGCAGTGTCATATTCATTATTTTAAACAAGAATGTTTCCAGGTAATTTGTGAAGCAGTAATAAATTAATAGCACATAGCTAAAGCACATGGAGAATAAATGCTATTGCATATATAGAAATTCACATGGGATTTGGAACCCCAATATTTTGACTCCATCCTGCATTTATGATTTTTGGCTCTATAGATAAAACCATAACCATATTAGCATTGATTTATATTTAATATTAAAACATGTAAACTTATTATTTTTAATTTTTTTCAAGTTCTATTTTTCAATCAATAAAGATTCTGAGTGTGATTTAAGACAAATAGGAAATGGCAGAGAAAGGTGGAGGATGTGGACATGTCAATTATTAGACTAAATTATATGGAAATCTTCCAAAGAATTTTATTTTTCCTTCTATCACACTTTCATGAACTCAGAGACAAACTGAATATATTGAGGTAGTTTTTTTGAAATAAGCAATTTAGAGGTTATTTTGTGCTGGTCACCATGACCCAAGCACTGAAATGTTTTGATCCCTGGCATTACTAAAATTTGTCTGTTAAAGAAAAAAAAGTAGTAGAGTCTGTAATGATGACACTCTGCTTTATCTGAGTTTTCCAAAGCAAAACAGCCAATGAAAGTCAGCCTTTCTCTAAATTTGGGAGAGAGGTTCCACTCTGAGGGGTAAGAATGTGCAGGGCAGGATGGGAGATCAGATCAGAAAGGGGGCCACTGTCTTTATTTACCCATTGGATGGGCAGGGCCTGATTGCTAAGGGATCTGGACTTCTCTTTCTTGTCTATTCAATCAAAACTTGAAACCACATCACAAACAGGGAGCAAGCTTTGCTGAATTAACAGTTAAAAATAGGATTCAAGAGCAAGATAATAGAAGATGAGTACTTTTACAATATAAAAATAGAGGCTAGGTTGTGAAAAACGCTGTATGGTTTTTTTAATGTTTTGCATCTTTCAAACCTTTGTCAAATTGTCTACTTCAATGGCATACAATTTTTGATGTGTTGAACTGAGCAAAGAAAGATATGATTTGTGTGGAGAATGTTGCTGGAGTATTGTGAAAATATCCTTTACTTCCTCCAATGGGTGAAGCCAAGTCACTTGAAAAACCCCTTGGAAAAGTTAACAAAGGTTCATTGTGGTTGGGGAACCACAGTTAACTGATATCTGATTTACCCTTGAAAAGTGCACAGCCAACACACCAGCTAGACTGGAGTATGGGGACAGAATAGTGGAAACAGGAGAAAGATAGAGGTGTTTTCCTATGGACCACATGCAGACAGCAGGAGAAAGTCCAATTAGGTCATTTTGAAAAGAATCATAACACAAGGTGATTTTCTTACTAGGTTAATCAACCTCAGTGTAAGTAGATAGAGATGCACCACTATATTCAGAAAGTACCAAAAAAGCAAGTCAGTTACCTGTCAGAGAAAAGGACTCTTCAATCACTGAGATAAAACTTTTGTATGGGGAATTTTTATTATCTGAAAATGACCAAAATAACCCTCTGAAATATTAACGTAACAAAAAATCAATAGAAATAAAAGTGTCACTCTTAATTGAGTACAAAGTATTATTATAGAATTTGTTGGTATTATTTGACAATGATTCATTGGTAAATCTTTACATTTTAGTCATTCTCAATTTTATTTTGTCAACATTTTGATATTATAACTCTTTTAACTGATACAGATATGGTTAAGGTCTAGCAGATAATTTTTTATAGCATCATGTAAACCTTATTGAACCTCAAGCCAAAGTGGAATTTGTAAATGGATTATTTCCTATCTATAGATGTTTACAGAAATAGGCCACAAGTAGAACACAAAATAAAAAGTTTCAAAATACAAAGGGTCAATATCTGACCTTTTCTACACTAGCATGGCTTTGAAGAATCAATATTTTTCATTTTCTTAACCTGGAAGTAAAGCATTGTGTTAGTACCAAGAGACATGCTGTCTGGCTCTATTACTGTGGTTGCATTTCTAAAGCACACTTTGATATTAATAATTTAAAAACACACTCAATTTTTTTTAGAATAATTTCTCTTTTAAGCAAGGAAAACAATCATGAAAATGATTAGATTTTTTTAAATAAAATAAGACCTTTGCTAAAGCTGTGGAGTATTAAACATTTGCTTAACAATTTTAGTATGGAAGCTTATAGGAATATTAAGCTCATTTGTTACTGAAGGAAGATGGACATTGTCTGAAAATACATCTTGAGATATTCAAGTTGGGTTTAGAAAAGGCAGAGGAACCAGAGTTCAAATTGCTAACATTCACTGAATAATAGAAAAAACAAGAGAATTCCAGAAAGAAGCATCTACTGCTCTTTATTGAGAACACTAAAACCTTTGACTGTGTAGGTCACAACAAACTGTAGAAAATTCTAGAAGAGATGCAAGTACCAGACCACCTTCCCTGTCTCCTGAGAAACATGTATACAGATCAAGAAGCAATAGTTAGAACTCCATATGGAACAACTGACTGGTTCAAAACTGGGAAAGGAATATGATAAGGCTGTATATAGTCACCCAGTTTATTTAACTTCTATCCAGAGTACATCATATGAAATACCAGGCTGGATGAATCACAAGCTGAATCAAGATTGCCAGGAGAAATATCAACATGTATGTATGTTGATATCATATCAAATAGATATGTAGATGATACCACTCCTCTAATGGCAGAAATTGAAGAGGAACTAAAGAGCATCTTGATGAGGGTTAAAGAGGAGAGAGGAAAAGCTGGCTTAAAACTCAACATTCACAAAATTAAGATCTTGTCCCATCACTTAGTGGCAAATAGAAGGGGAAAAAGTGGAAGCAGTGACAGATTTTCTTTCCTTGAACTCCAAAATCACTTCAGATGGTGACTGCAGCCCTAAAAGTAAAATGCTCACTCCTCGGAAGAAAAGCTCTGACAAACCTAGAGAGCATGTTAAAAAGCAAAGACATCACTTTGCAGACCAAAGTCCATATAGTGAAAGCTATGATTTTTCCAGTAGTCATGGTTGGATATGAGAGCGGGACCATAGAGAAGACTGAGCACTGAAGACTTGATGTTTTCAAATTGTGCTGTTGGAGAAGACTTTTAAGAGTCCCTAGGACTGCAGGGAAATCCAACCAGTCAATCCTAAAAGAAATCAGTTCTGAATGTTCATTGGAAGGGCTGATGCTGTAGCTGAGGCTCCAATATTTTGGCCACCTGATGCAAAGAGCCCATTCATTTGGAAAAGACTTTGATGCTGGGTATGGTTGAAGGAAGGAGAAGAGGTGACAGGATGAAATGGTTGGATGGCATCACCAACTCAATGGATATGAGTTTCAGCAAACTCTGGAATATAATGAAGAACACGGAAGGCTGACGAGCTGCAGTCCATAGGATTGCAGAGTCAGACACAACTTAGCTACTCAGTTCAGTTCAGTTCAGTTCAGTTCAGTCTCTCAGTCATGTCTGACTCTTTGTGACCCTATGAACCACAGCACAGCAGGCCTCCCTGTCCATCACCAACTCCCAGAGTCTACCCAAAGCCATATCCATTGAGTCGATGATGCCATCCAACCATCTCATCTGTTGTCCCCTTCTCCTCCTGCCCTCAATCTTTCCCAGCATCAGGGTCTTTTCCAATGAGTCAGCTCTTCGCATCCAGTGGCCAAAATATTGGAGTTTCAGTTTCAGCATCAGTCCTTCCAATGAACATCCAGGACTGATCTCCTTTAGGATGGACTGGTTGGATCTCCTTGCAGTCCAAGTGATTCTCTTCTCCAACACCACAGTTCAAAAGCATCAGTTCTTCTGTGCTCAGCTTTCTTTTTAGTCCAACTCTCACATCCATACATGACTACTGGAAAAACCAGAGCCTTGACTAGATGGACCTTTGCTGACAAAGTAATGTTTCTGCTTTTTAATATGCTATCTAGGTTGGTCATACCTTTCCTTCCAAGGAGTAAGCATCTTTTAATTTCATGGCTACAATCACCATCTGCAGTGATTTTGGAGTCCAGAAAAATAAAGTCAGCCACTGTTCCCACTGTTTCCCCATCTATTTACCATGAAGTGATGGGACCAGATGCCATGATCTGTTTTCTGAATGTTGAGCTTTAAGCCAACTTTTTCACTCTCCTCTTTCACTTTCATCAAGAGGCTCTTTAGCTCTTCTTTGCTTTCTGCCATAAGGGTGGTGTCATCTGCATATTTGAGGTTATTGATATTTCTCCCAGCAATCCTGATTCCAGCTTCTGGTTCATCCAGTCCAGCCTTTCTCACGATGTACTCTGCATATAAGTTAAATAAGCAGGGTGACAATATACAGCTTTGATGTACTCCTTTTCCTATTTGGAACCAGTCTGTTGTTTCATGTCCAGTTCTAATTGATGCTTCCTGACCTGCATAGAGGTTTATCAAGAGGCAGGTCAGGTAGTCTGGTATTCCCATCTCTTTCAGAATTTTCCACAGTTTCTTGTGATCCACACACTCAAAGGCTTTGGCATAGTCAATAAAGCAAAAATAGATGTTTTTCTGAAACTCTCTTGCTTTTTCGATGATCCAGTGCATCACAGCAGATATTCGTTAGTTTTAACCTGCATAGAGGTCTTTGGAATTGACCTCCCAGTTTTAGAGAATTTACCTTTCTTTCCTTCCTTCCTTCTTTATTTTGCCAGTCATTCCACATAGTCATCTTTCCTATTTAAACAGGATCAACTGTTGATTAATATGAAAATACTTTATGATTGGCCTGAGTTCTCATTATTGAATGCTGGGTGAATGTTATTTGTATTATTTAAGTCAATTCACCAGCATTAAGGATTCTATGACACAATGTGATGTTAAATGCAGGGTACAAAATGGAACAGGCACTATGACTACATTATTTGTATAGAGATCCATATGTGAGTACAATGGATAGGTGCATACCAAGTGTTTATTCTAAGTCTTGCTTAAAACTTAGAAATTTTTGTGTATTATTTTATAAATTTTGTTACATTCTAATTTTTCTACAAGGTGTTAACACTCACAACTGTATTATTTTAAAAACCAGTGAGCTTTCCAGAATAATAGAAACTAGATAGTTTTCAGAAAGAGAAAATATAAACCAATTGTAACCATAGTTACAGTAAATTAATGGTTTTTTAACTTGTATTTTGTCCAAATTTCCCAAAACAGTATAATATATTACTTTGTGTAAGTAATGTGAATATTTTCTGAACTTGGAAAAAGTCATAAATATCTTTATATGTCTTTTCCATATTCTTCCTTCAACCTAGTTATTAATAAAGTTGATGACATTTTAATAGTATATCATAGGCAAAGTGATTAAATTTATCTTAGATATATTAAACTAAGAAAACTAAGGAGATACTGTTTAACAGCATACTTCTTAGAAAGAAAAAAAATGACTATATAATTAACACAGATTCATTACCTTAATTTACCACACATAAGTCATAAAATGTCCAATAGGGAATAAGATAAATTTATTTTAAGTAATATTTTTGAATACTTTGATACAATCTGAATTGTGCATTCTTTATAAGTTACTTGCTCATTTTTTAACATCTGAGGAGCACTGATCATTTTCCTTGTTAACCTTTATCCTATCTGTTTTGACTCAGGTAACATTATTGAGCATAGATGTAAGCAGTGTAATTTATCAGTTTTTAACCTACCCCCAAATTCAATAGAGTATATCATCATAGCACAAAACAAGTAATTGCCTAACATCTCACTTTTCATTAAACTGTGAACTTCAGCAGCTGCTATTTGTCTTTCCCTTCTCTGCCCTTCTTGATAATGATGATGATAGAAGGAAATATAAGAAAGAAGAGACAGAGGTAGAGGAGGAAGAAGAGTGGGTAAAGAAAAGGAAAGAAGAGAAGAAGAGAAAAATGAAAAGAAATCAACCATTTAATGAAATATACCTGGCTTTAGAGTAGGCCATTTATATAAATTACTGTATTAAAAACATATAATAACTGGAGGTTGTATTAGTTTCTGCATTTTACAGATGAGAATCAACATTCTCAAGGCTAAATGACTTAGTAGAGCTCACACACATATTAGGTAAAACTGCACTCAGAGCTAGTTTTTCTGACTCCCAAGTGTTTCCCACATTATTGCCTTGAGTTTTCTCTTCCCTGTTTTCCACTGCTCCTGTTTTTATTTCCCTTTTCCCTCTTCCAGTAAGCTATCCTCAGGGAGAAACACAGTCAGAGGATCACAGTTGTATAAAATGGCAGAGTCTTTCTCATCAATTATGGGTTTACATCTCACTCAGATGTGAGAAGTGTTGAATTGTGGACACTAAAATATCTGTGTATATTTTTGTGCATATTTTGAACAGAATAAAATACAAAAATAATCACTTTCAAATTAATTTTAACATTTTTTATATTTACAAATAAATCTATCAATGTTAAGTACAGAATTTAACCTCCACTTTATACAAAGTAAAATGTATAATTGAGGTAATTTCCATGAAAATACCAATTATTTTACCTGTTGAGAGGTATCATTTAGGGGAAGCCTTGTTTGAATTCATCACTTATGCACTTAATTCTCTATAAATTCCATGTTCTAATATGTAGTATTTTTTTAATGTAAGAAAATCATGAAAAAAAGAGTTAGTCAAGATAAAACCAATACAATATGAAGTTATATAGGTAATTTAGTAGAAATATCTTTGGCTTCAATTATTTTATTAAAATTCACTTGATTATATGAAGCATTTAGACTATCAGTGATAAAATTTTTAACTATGCAAGATTTTAGATTTTAAATATCAAAAAACTGAATGCATGTATATAGCTTGAATCCATATAATTAAATGTTTAATTTTATTATACACTGAAAGATATAAATTTTTCACTGTATGTGTTAAAATATTGTCATTTCCACATCTTGTCCACACCACCTTATGGAGTTTAACCAAGCTAATCCAAGAAATTGTAACTAAAATGACTAAGTCCCTTGCCCTCAAATTAATTCTATTTCAAGCCATAAATGGAAATAAAGAAGATATTTATATAATAATAAAACTTTGCTAAATAGAGAACTCAATTGACATTTCTGACCTATGGTTATAGTGTTGGTCACTCAGTTGTGTCTGACTCCTTGTGACCCCATGGACTGTAACCTGCCAGGCTCCTCTGTACATAGTATTCTTCCAAGAATACTGGAGTGGATTTCGATTTCCTTCTCCAGGGGATCTTCCCAACCCAAGGATGGAACCCAGGTCTCCTACATTGCAGGCAGATTGCTTACCCTCTGAGCCGTACTGGCATAGTAACTATTATAGTTATTGGTAAAATAAAGCCAATACATCCTTCTTCTGTATGTTAGATGCATGTACTGAACTTTGGTATAACATATTTTATCTGAATTGCTTACTATAAAATGTAAATTCTATCATTGTAACTATTTATTGAATAAAACAAAACTTTCCATTAAAGTTCAATCAAGGCATTTTAGTTGCCAATTAATAAAGAAGAAAGCATGAAACAAAACTTATTTTAGCATGATTTTTTTTTACTTTAGTTTACAAAAAGAGGATAGAAAGGAAATAATTGTTTGCTATCCAAATATACCAGAATATTACTTTGACCTAATACTACTACTGAATAAAATAAATGGAAACCTTAAAACAAATCTGTAATAATTAACAGACTTGATGAATTACTATATAATTATTTAGTCATTATGAAACTACACTTTGATTGCTTTTTTATTAAGTCAGTTTGCATAATTGTGAAGATCTATGTGTTTAGAGTGCATATCAATAATCAAAATTGAAGAAAATAATTCCAAGAAGAAAAAAAATCAGTGCATATATGATTAAAGTTAAGATTCAAACAAGTCTCTCTTTTTTTTCCACTTTATTCATTTATTTATTTGGAGGCTAATTACTTTACAATATTGTATTGGTTTTGTCATACATTGACATGAATCCACCATGGTTGTACATGTGCTCTCCATCCTGAACCCCTCTCCCACCTCCCTTCCCATCCCATCCCTCTGGGTCATCCCAGTACACCAGCCCCAAGCACCCTGTATCATGCATAGAACCTGGACTGGCGATCCGTTTCACATATAATATACATGTTTCAATGCCATTCTCCCAAAACATCCCACCTTCGCCCTCTCCCACAAAGTCCAAAAGACTGTTCTATACATCTGTGTCTCTTTTGCTGTCTCGCATACAGGGTTATCAAACCAACTTTCTAAATTCCATATATATGCATTAGCATACTGTATTGGTGTTTTTCTTTCTGGCTTACTTCATTCTGTATCATAGGCTCCAATTTCATCCACCTCATTAGAACTGATTCAGATGTATTCTTTTTTAATGGCTGAGTAATACTCCATTGTGTATATGTACCACAGCTTTCTTATCCATTCATCTGCTGATGGACATCTAGGTTGCCTCCATGTCCCGGCTAATATAAACAGTGCTACGATGAACACTGGGGTACACGTGTCTCTTTCAGTTCTGGTTTCCTCAGTGTGTATGCCCAGCAGTGGGCTTGCTGGGTCATATGGCAGTTCTAGTTCCAGTTTTTTAAGGAAGCTCCACACTGTTCTCCATAGTGGCTACTTTGCATTCTGACCAAACAGTGTAAGAGGGTTCCTTTACTCCACACCCTCTCCAGCATTTATTGCTTGTAGACTTTTGGATCGCAGCCATTCTGACTGGCGTGAAATGGTACCTCATTGTGGTTTTGATTTGCATTCCTCTGATAATGAGTGATGTTGAGCATCTTTTCATGTGTTTGTTAGCCATCTTTATGTCTTCTTTGGAGAAATGTCTGTATAGCTCTGCCCCATTTTTTGATTGGGTCATTTATTTTTCTGGAATTGAGCTTCAGGAGTTGCTTGTATATTTTTGAGATTAATTGTCAGTTGTTTCGTTTGCTATTATTGTCTCCCATTCTAAAGGCTGTCTTTTCACCTTGCTTATATTTTCCTTTGTTGTGCAAAAGCTTTTAATTTTAATTAGGTCCCATTTGTTTATTTTTGCTTTTATTTCCAATATTCTGGGAGGTGGGTCATAGAGGATCCTGCTGTGATTTATGTTGGAGAGTGTTTTGCCTATGTTCTCCTCTAGGAGTTTTATAGTTTCTGGCTTTACATTTAGATCTTTAATCCATTTTGAGTTTATTTTTGTGTATGGCGTTAGAAAGTGTTCTAGTTTCATTTTTTCACAAGTCATTGACCAGTTCCCAGCACCACTTGTCTCTCTTTTAATATAAAGCATTAAGAAGAAAAATTACAAACTGAAGCATTTCTTTTATTTTTTAATGAAAGAAAGCAATATATATTCATGTTTTAGATTTTACAATTAGGCCGTCTATGTTTTTAACAATAAAATAATGAATGTATATATTGTAAAGATATTTTTTTAATTTGAAGGAAGCCTGCCAGGATTCTCTGTCCATGGGATTCCAGGCAAGAATACTGTAGTGGATTGCCATGCCCTCCTCCAGGGGGTCTTCATGGTCCAGGGATTGAAACCCTGTCCCTCATGTCTACCTGCCTTGGCAGGTGGGGTCTTTACCACTAGCATTTCTTAATCTATAGAAATGCATCTCTTCAGCTGGGTTCTCTAACTAATTTTTTTATTGTTCTTTGGTTTTTGTTTTGGTTTTGTCCACAAGATAATTATCTTCAAAATTTAACACAAAAATACATTATGTATATTTATATTATGTGCACGTATATATATACATACACATACAGACATGCATTGATATATCTTTCTAGATATGTACAGGTATACTCAACCATGTTTATTGTTTTTTCAGATTTAGTAAAAACACAGTCACAAGTCATAAAATAATACCATATGTTTTATATGATGTTTATATCATTAATATATTATTAACAAAAGTCAAGTATTTTGCAGTTTACTATTTCTGGAAGTAGAAAAACTACAGTGAATCAGTGAAAGTAAGTCTGAAGCAAGGCAATAACTATGTTATTTTGATTGTTTCATTTGGCAGCCCAAAACAGAGAGCCTTCTTTAGATACTACCAAACAAATAAAAGTTTCTGTAAAACTGTCAAAGCTTCACTTGAGAAGAACTGAGCAGGGGGATTGTTGGAATCACAGCAGGTGGTGCAACTCACTTTTTCCTGTTGCTTTTTAAAATGGCATTGATCTTATGTAGCAGATGTGGTTCTTGCTTATTCTAGGCTCTTTCACTATTACCAGCTTCCTTGACTTAAGTGAAAACTTGACTCTTCCACATTGGAAGCCCTGTTGTGGTTGACCATATCTGTCTTTCCAGTGCCTTTAATTTAGCTTCTGGGCTTCCCTGGTGACTCGGACAATAAAGAACCTACCTGCAAGGTGGGAGATCTGGGTTGGATCCCTGGGTTGGGAAGATCTCCTGGAGAAGGGCATGGCAACCCACTCTAGTATTCTTGCCTGGAGAATCCCCATGGACAGAAGAGCCTGGCAGGCTGCAGTCCATGGAGTCATAAAGAGTTGGACGCAACTGAGCAACACAGCACAGCACAGCACATATTTAACTTCTAGTTAGAGATTTCTTAAGCATGGATTTTTATTCTAGCATTTGAAAGTAAGGAATAAAGCAGAATCAATAATGCTATGTAAGATTTGCTGATATACAGTTTCAAGTTGGTAAGGTTCAACTCAGAAAACTGCAGAGGATATATACATTTGGGCTTTATTCCTTCTTCCACTCTGAAGAAGAATATTCTCTCACCGCTGCTCTCCACCCCCATCTCTGCATCTTTCTCTCTAGAACACCCTACCATGTTCACAGTCTTCTCTAACTTTCTGTTTGGCCAAAATGCCACAAATATGAAGTCACATCATAAGTGTTATTTTAACCTTTTGCAAACACATGCTTTAGCACTTATCACACTCGAGCAATTACTTGCATTTTTTCCACCTCCACCACATGATTTTGATTTCTTAAAACGCAGGAAGTTTTTCTCACTCACCCAAGTAATTATTAAAACAGTGTTAAGTGAATGAATAAATAAATGAGTGCTCAAGTGAATGATTTAAGACTAGAAAATTAGTGTGAGGATAAAAATCTATAATGGTAATTATGTATTTACCTTCTTTGTGCCACCACCTACTTGTTATGCAAATAGCAATTTTATCCCTATAGAAAATTCCTTTTGATCAACACTTAAACACATTTATTATTGTCTTAAACTGATATTTTAAGTCTCTATATTAAATGACAATTATATAGTCCTGTCATAACTTTCATTCTACAATAGCTTACTTACCATCCAACACAACTTTACAGTAAGGCCCATATTTTGCTTTTACAAAAAAAGGAATCAAAGAACCTAGATTAATTTTTGCTTTTATAAAATAAACCCCATGGCCAAAGGAAAAAAATATAAACCATTCATTATCAATCACTTCAGATTTACTCACTTTAAAGCATCCCATGGATATTCACTTTTTTTATTGTTTCACATGGATACAACAACAAAATAGAAAGAAGTAACAAGACTATTACAAATATCAAAACAACCAAATATCTAACAAGATTACCTATTATTTGTGTTAAGATAA
This sequence comes from Capra hircus, assembly GCF_001704415.2. Taxonomy (NCBI): domain Eukaryota; kingdom Metazoa; phylum Chordata; class Mammalia; order Artiodactyla; family Bovidae; genus Capra; species Capra hircus. The sequence continues at coordinate 25,863,422 of NC_030814.1, forward strand.
TAACATGATCAAGTTATTTAACCTACTGTTAATTTCATTACCTATTAAATATACATTAAAAAATCTCCTTTTAAGAGGAGGTATCAAATGTAATTATGTATGTTAAGCCTAGGGTAGAGTAAAATACAGAATATAAATATAATCTATTATTATTTCACATCTGAGTTCTTCCAGCAACTGGTTACCTATTATTCATGTATTATCTACAGATTTTATGTATTTTCCAGGTTTTCCTTTCACTATGTATTGTGAAAGATTTTTTTATTCCCCATTATTTGTACTCCCAGATGGCAGAGTAGAAGAAAGTGCACTCATCTTCTCCTGCAAGAACTCCAAAATTACAATTTGCTGCTGAACAATCATCAACTGGAGAATGTGGGATCTCACCAGAAAAAAGATACCCCATGTTCAGGGACAAAGGAGAAGCCACAGCAAGATGGTAGGAGGGGCAAAATCACATTTAGGGGCAAAATCACATTTAGAATCAAACTGCAACCCACCAGAAATGCTCAGAGGGCTCAAACAAAACCTTATGCACACCAGGAGATCCCACAGAAACTGAGATCAGACCTACATTTGAGTATTTGACTGTCTGCTGTTGATGTATGGATCAGCATGGCCTGCCACATGGGCAGGGGCTCTGGGTGCAACAGATCTGGATGTGGCATAAGCCTTCTTGGAGGAGGTCGCCAATAGCCCCAACATAGAGCCGTCAGAATTTACACAGGACTGAGGAAACAGACTCTTGGAGAACACAAACAAAATCATGTGCACACCAGGACCCAGGAGAAAGGAGCAGCGACCCCACAAGAGACTGACCCAGAGTTGCCTGTGAGTATCCAGGAGTCTCTGGTGGAGGCGTGGGTCAGCGTGGGGGGCACTGCTGCAGGGTGGGGGGCACTGAGTGCAGCAGTGTGTGTATGGGACCTTTTAAAGGAGTTCACCATTATCTTCATTACCTCCACCATAGTTTGCTCTCAGGTCAAACAACGGGGAGAGAACACATCAACAGAAAATTGGATTAAAGATTTACTGAGCTTGGCCCCAACCATCAGAACAAGACCCAATTTCCCCCACAGTCAGTCTCTCCCATCAGGAAGCTTCCATAAGCCTGTTATCCTTATCCACCAGGGGGCAGACAGTATTAAAACCACAATCACAGAATCAATCAAACTGATCACAAGGACCACAGCTTTGTCTAATTCTATGAAACTATTACCCACACTGTGCAGGGCCACCCAAGATGGACAGGTCATGGTGAAGTGTTCTAACAAAACATGGTCCACTGGAGAAGACAGTGGCAAACCACTTCAGCATTCTTGCCTTGAGAACCCCATAAACAGTATGAAAAGGCAAAAATACATATGACACTGAAAGGTGAATTCCCCAGGTCAGTAGGTGCCCAGTATGCTACTGGAGAAGAGTGGAGAAATAACTCCAGAAAGAATGAAGAAATGGAGTGAAAACAGTGTTCAGTTGTGGGTGTGACTGGTGATGGATTTGAAGTCCGATGCTGCAAAGAACAATATTGCATAGGAACCTGGAATGTTAGGTCCAAGAACCAAAGCAAATTGGTCAAACAGGAGGTAGCAAGAATGAACATCGATATTTTAGGAATCAGTGAACTAAAATGGACAGAATGGGTGAATTTAACTCAGATACCATTATAGCTACTACTGTGGGCAAGAATCCCTTAGAAGAAATGGAGTAGTCTTCATAGTCAACATAGGAGTCCAAAATGTAATACTTGTGTGCAGTCTCAAAAATGAACTCTGTTGGTTTCCAAGGAAAACTATTCAATATCACAGTAATTCAAGTCTATGCCCCAACCAGTAATGCTAAAGAAGCTGAAGTTAAATGGCTCAAGGAAGACCTACAAGACCTCTGGAACTAACACCCAAAATAGATGTCCTTTTCATTGAATGGGACTAGATTATAAAATTAAGAGGTCAAGAGAAACCTGGAGTAACAAGCAAATTTGGTTTTGGAGTACAGAATGAAGCAGGGCAAAGGCTAACAGAATTTTGCCAAGAAAATGCACTGGTCATAGCAAACACCCTCTTCCAGCAACACAAGAGAAGACTCTACACATGGACACTACCAGATGGTCAATACCAAAATCAGATTGATTATATTCTTTTCAGCCAAAGATGGAGAAGCTGTATACAGTCAAGAGAAATAAGACCAGGAGATGACTGTGGCTCAGATCATAAACTCCTTAAGACAAAATCAGACTTAAATTGAAGAAAGTAAGGATAGAATATTCAGGCAAGACCTAAATCAAATCCCTTACTTTTATACAGTGGGAGTGACAAATCAATTCAAGAGATTAGATCTGATAGACAGAGTACCTGAATAAATATGGACAGAGGTTCATGATATTGTACAAGAGGCAGTGATCAAGACCATCCCCAAGAAAAAGAAATGCAAAAAGGCCAAATGGTTGTCTGGGGAGGCCTTACAAATAGCTGAGAAAATAAGAGAAGCTAAAGGCAAGGAGAAGAAAAGATATATACCCATTTGAATGCAGAGTTCCAAAGAATAGCAAGGAGAGATAAGAAAGCCTTCCTCAGTGACCAATACAAAGAAATAGAGGAAAACAACAGAATGGGAAAGACTAGAGATCTCTTCAAGAAAACTAGAGATTCCAAAGGAACATTTCATTCAAAGATGGGCACAATAAAGGACAGAAATGGTATGGACCTAATGGAAGCAGATGATACTAAGTAGAGGTGGCAAGAATACACAGAAGAACTACAAAATTGATCTTAATGACCCAGATAACCATGATGATGTGATCACTCACCTAGAGCCAGACAACCTGGAATGCGAAGTCAAATTGACCATAGGAAGCATCACTATGAACAAAGCTAGTAGAGGTGATGGATTCCAGTTGAGCTATTTCAAATCCTAAAAGATGATGCTGTGAAAATGCTGCAGTCAGTATGCCAGCAAATTTGGAAAACTCAGCAGTGGTCACAGGGCTGGAAAAGATCAGTCTTCATTCCAGTTCCAAAGAAAGGCAATGCCAAAGAATATTCAAACTACAGCACAATTTCACTGAACTCACACGCTAGCAAAGTAATGCTCAAAATTCTCCAAACTAGGCTTGAACAGTACATGAACCATGAACTTCCAGATGTTCAAGCTGGATTTAGAAAAGGCAGAGGAACCAGCGATCAAATTGCCAACATCTGCTGGATCATGGAAAAGGCAAGAGTTCCAGAAAACCATTTACTTCTACTTTATGACAATGCCAAAGCCTTTGACTGTGTGGATCACAACAAACAGTGGAAAATTCTGAAAGAGATGGGAATACCAGACCACCTGACCTGCCTCCTTAGGAACCTATATTTCAGGAAGCAATAGTTAGAATTGGACATGGAACAACAGACTGGTTCCAAATCAGGAAAAGAGTATGTCAATGCTGTATACTGTCACCCTGCTTATTTAACTTATATGCAGAGTACTCTTGCCTGGAAAACCCCATGGACAGAGGAGCCTGGTAGGCTGCAGTCCATGGGGTCGCTAAGGGTTGGACACGACTGAGTGATTTCACTTTGACTTTTCACTTTCATGCATTGGAGAAGGAAATGGCAACCCACTCCAGTGTTCTTGACTAGAGAATCCCAGGGATGGGGGAGCCTGGTGGGCTGCCATCTATGGGGTCGCACAGAATTGGACACAACTGAAGCGACTTAGCAGCAGCAGCAGCAGAGTACATCATGTGAAATGCCAGGCTGGATGAAGCACAAGCCGGAATCAAGATAGATGGGAGAAATATCAATAACCTCAGATATGCACATGACACCACCCTTATGGCAGGAAGTGAAGAAGAACTAAAGAGCCTCTTGATGAAAGTGAAAGAAGAGAGTGAAAATATAGGCTTAAAACACAACTTTCAGAAAACTAAGATCATGGCATCCGGTCCCATCACTTCTTGGTAAATAGAAGGGGAAGCAATGGAAACAGTGAGAGACTTTATTTTTTTGTTATCCAAAACCACTTCAGATAGTGCCTGGAGACATGAAATTAAAAGATGCTTTATCCTTGGAAGAAAAGCTATGACCAACCTAGACAGCTTATTAAAAAGCTGAGTCATTACTTTACCAATAAAAGTCCGTCTAGTCAAAGCTATTGTTTTTCCAGTACTCATGTATATATGTGAGGATCTGACTATAAAGAAAGCTGAGCATCAAAGACTTGATACTTTTGAACTGTGGTGTTGGAGAAGACTCTTGAGAGTCCCTTGGACTGCAAGGAGATCCAACCAGTCCATCCTAAAGGAGATCAGTCCTGGGTGTTCATTGGAAGGATGATGCTGAAGCTGAAACTCCAATACTTTGGCCACCTGATGGGAAGAACGGACTCATTTGTAAAGACCCTGATGCTGGGAAAGATTGAAGGCAGGAGGAAAAGAGAATTACAGAGGATGTGATGGTGGATGCCATCACCAACTCAATGGACATGAGTTTGAGCAACCTCCGGGAGTTAATGATGGACAGGGAAGTCTGGCTTGCTGCAGTCCATGGATTCACAAAGAGTTGGACATGACTGAGCAACTGAACTGAACTGAACTCCCTTGTAGGATTATGTTGTTTTTGTTCAGTCATTCTGTTGTATCCAACTCTTTGGGACACCATGTACTACAGCACTCCAGGCCTCCCCATCGCTCACCAACTCCCAAAGTTTGCCCAAGTTCATGTCCTTTGCATTGGTGATGCCATCCATCCATCTCATCCCTCTGACACCCTATTCTTCTTCTGCCCTCAATCTTTCCCAGCTTCAGGGAATTTTCCAAAGATTCAGCTCTTCACATCAGGTGTCCAAAATACTGGAGCTTCAACTTCAGTATCATTCCTTCCAATCAGTGTTCAGGGTTGATTTCCATTATGATTGACTGGTTTGATCTCTTTGCTGTCCAAGGGCCTGTCATTCTTTTCCAGCACCATAGTTTGAAGTCATCAATTCTTTGGCTCTGTGCCTTCTTTATGGTCCAGTTCTCACAGCCATACATGACCACTGAGAAGGCCATAGCCTTGACTTTTGTTTTTTTTTTTTTTTAATTTTTTAATTTTTTTTTTATTTTTTAAATTTTAAAATCTTTAATTCTTACATGCATTGGCATTTTCATTCACTACGCTGCCCTGTTTTGTTTGCTTTAAAATATTTATTTGATTTTTTTCTCTCAGCTATTTTCTCTTGGTTCAGAAATTCAAAGTTAACTGAAGCCAAATGTGATGATTGAAGTCAACCATGCCTACAACAGAGAACTGATCTAACCTGTTAATTTCTAGCAGTCAGGAGAGCCTGAACAATGAGAGGATCTGTGGTTTATTCTTCACCTCTTCATTGAAAAGGTGCTGTGTGCTGTTATCTGTGCTTAGCAGTAGGCAAACAATGGAGAACATATCAAATTTCAGATACTAGCTAAATAGTATATTCACCTCCATCCACTGAGATAGGTTACTCCTTCATCTTTCTGGATAATATACTAAGGAATGCTACGTTAATATTATTTAATCTAGTACTTTTTTTTTATTTTATTTTTTTTTTAATAATTTTTTATTTTTTTTAAATTTTAAAATCTTTAATTCTTACATGCGTTCCCAAACATGAACCCCCCTCCCAGCTCCCTCCCCACAACATCTCTCTGGGTCATCCCCATGCACCAGCCCCAAGCAAGCTGCACCCTACGTCAGACATGGACTGGCGATTCAATTCTTACATGACAGTATACATGTTAGAATTCCCATTCTCCCAAATCATCCCACCATATATACCTAAAGAAACTAAAGACCTATATATAGAAAACTATAAAACACTGATGAAAGAAATCAAAGAGGACACTAATAGATGGAGAAATATACCATGTTCATGGATCGGAAAAATCAATATAGTGAAAATGAGTATACTACCCAAAGCAATTTACAAATTCAATGCAATCCCTGTCAAGCTACCAGCCACATTTTTCACAGAACTAGAACAAATAATTTCAAGATTTGTATGGAAATACAAAAAACCTCGAATAGCCAAAGCAATCTTGAAAAAGAAGAATGGAACTGGAGGAATCAACTTGCCTGACTTCAGGCTCTACTACAAAGCCACAGTCATCAAGACAGTATGGTACTGGCACAAAGACAGACATGTAGATCAATGGAACAAAACAGAAAGCCCAGAGATAAATCCACACACATATGGACACCTTATCTTTGACAAAGGAGGCAAGAATATACAATGGAGTAAAGACAATCTCTTTAACAAGTGGTGCTGGGAAAACTGGTCAACCACTTGTAAAAGAATGAAACTAGATCACTTTCTAACACCGTACACAAAAATAAACTCAAAATGGATTAAAGATCTAAATTTAAGATCAGAAACTATAAAACTCCTAGAGGAGAACATAGGCAAAACACTCTCAGACATAAGTCACAGCAGGATCCTCTATGATCCACCTCCCAGAATTCTGGAAATAAAAGCAAAAATAAACAAATGGGATCTAATTAAAAGTACTTTTCATTTATGGGGAAATTTACTATTGTCCACATCCTATTCAAAAGGGATGTATTATAAAAGCCCATGCTGTACAATAGACTTAAAGTTTGAAAATCAACACCAGAACAAATAGAAGAATGTTAAAATAGGGATGGAAGGGAAAAATTCATGTTGATGAGTAAGAAATAATATTCAAACCAGAAATATAGAGTAAAAATTTTTCCTGTATTTATTACAGACATACTTCTTTTTATCATGCTTTCCTTTACTGTGCTTTGCACATACTGTTTTTCTGTTGTTGCTCTCTTGTTGTTTGTTTGTTTTTACAAATTGAGAGTTTGTACCAGCCCTCTGTCTGGCAAGTCCATTAGAACAGTTTTTCCAACAGCAGTTGCTCACTTTATGTCTCCGTGTTACATTTTGATGACTCAAAAAATTTCAGATTTTTCCATTATTATTATATCTGTTATGGTGACCTGTGATCAGAGATCTTTAATATTACTATTGCAAAAAATAATGATTCATTGAAGTCTAAGATGATAGCATTTTGACATCTCCCTTTTGATTGTGTATAGCAAAAACTTTTTAGTTTGCATAGCAAAAACCATTTGTTTATTTGTTTTTTGCTTTTGTTCCCCTTGCCTGAGAAGGCATATCAAAAAATCATACCAGCATCCATGTCAAGGATCTGCCTGTTTTCTTCCAGGAAATTGTAGTTTCAGATCTTACATTTAATTGTTTAACCCATTTTGAATTTATTTTTACATATGTTATAAGAAAACATTTAATTTCATTCTCTTGCATGTAGCTGTCCACGTCTGCCAACAACATTTGTTGAAGAGGCTATCTTTTCCCCATTGTGTAGTCTTGTCTTTTTTGTTATAGAGTTATTGACCCTGTAAATGTGATTTCATTTCTAGGCTCTCTATCCTGTTCCAATGATCTTTGTGATTGGTTTTGTAGTAATCCATACTATTTGGATTACTATAGTTTTGTAGTATAGTTTGAAATCAGGGAGCGTGATGCCTCTCACCTTTATTATCTATCCTCAAGTTTGCTTTGGCTCTTTGAGATCTTTTGTGATCATATACAAATTTTAGGATCACATGTTTTATTTTTATGAAAAAAACATTAGTATTTTGATTGGGATTGCATTGAATCTGGAGACTACTTTAGGCAATATGGACATTTCAACTGTATTCATTCTTTCAATCCATAATTATTTGTGTCATCTTTAATTTCTTTCATCAGTGTCATAGTTTTCAATATAGGTCTTTCAGCTCTTTGATTCAGTGCATTACTAGGTATTTTATTCTTTATGAATGGGGTTGTTTCCTTAATTTCACTTTCTGATAGGTCATTATTAGGGTATAAATATGCAACTTATTTACATATATATTAATTTTGTATCCTACAACTTTACCAAATTCATTGATGAGTTCTAGTAGTTTTCTCATGACATCTTTTGTATTTTTCATGTACAGGTGACAGTTTTACTTCTTCCTTTCCAGTTTGGATTTCTTTTTATCTGCTTGCTGTGACCAGGGCTTCCAATACTGTGTTGATTAAACGTGGCTATTTGTCATCATTGTCTTGTTGCTGATCTTAGAGGAAATATTTTCAGTTTTTCACCACTAAGTTAGCTGTGCATTTATCATATATGGATTTTACTATGTTGAAGTATGTTCCTTCTATACATACTTTGCTGAGAGTTTTTGTCATAAATCAATGTTGGATTTTGTCAAAAATTTTTGTACCCATTGCCATAATTATATGATTTTTGTCCTTCATTTTGTTAATGTTGTATGTAACATTAACTTGCAGATATTGAACTTTCCTTGCATCCCAGGGATAAATATCATTTGATCATGGTATATAATCCTTTTATGTATAATTAAATTCAATTTGCTAATATTTTTTAGTATTTTTACATCTTTGTTCATTAGTGATATTGGCCTATAATTTTACCTTTTTGTAATGTCTGTTCGGTTTTGATATCAAAGCAATGGCTGCCTTGTAAAATGATCTTGGAATTGTTACCTTCTCTTCATTTTTTTGGAATTGCTTGAAAATAATTGATATTGAAATTTCCTTAAATGTTTAGCAAAATTTAACTGTGAATTCAACTGGACCCGTACTTTCATTACTTGATCCAATTTCATTATGTAATTAGCATTATCAAATTTTCAATTTCTCCATGATCCAGTCATATAATGTTGTATGCTTCTGGGAATATGTCAGTTTTTTTTTTTTTCTAGGTTGCTCAACTTGTTACACAATTGTTTGCAGTAATCTCTTATGATCAATTATATTCTTGTAGTATAGTTTGTAACTTCATTTATGATTTTCTTTATTTGAGCACTCTCTCTTTTCCTCTTGAACAAAAAAGGGCAGTGGCTACAAGTTTATTGATTTTGCTTATCTTTTCAAAGAACTGGCCTTAGTTTTCTTGACATTTGTATTATTTCTTTAGTCTCTATTTCATTTATTTACTCTCTGACATCTTATTACTTTCTTCTTTTTGTGATTTTAGGTTTGTCTTTATTTTGTTAGTTTCTGTGGGTATAAAATTAGATTTTTGTTTCTTTGTTCATTTATTTACTGAGGTTGGTCTGTATTGGTAAAAATTTTCTTATTTAACTACCTTTGTTGTGTCTGATAGATTTTTGGATTGTTCTGTCCCCATATTCATTTTCTCAATATATTTTTTTTAATTTCCAATTTGATTTCTTTAATGATCCATTGGTTTTATGGTGTCATGTTCTTTAGATTCCATGTGTTTGTGGTTTTTTCCACTTTTTTTTAAATAGTTTATTTGTAACCTCATACAATTATGATCAGAAAAGATGCTTTAGATGATGTCAATTATCTTAAATTTATTGAGATTTGTTTTGTGGCCTTATTTGTAATGTACTCTTTATGTACACTTGAAAAGAATGTCTATTCTGCTGTTTGGGTGTGAAATTTTCTAAATATATCTATTAGTTTTATTTGGTCTAACAGCATTTAAGACAAGTGTTTCCTTATTTTTCACCTAGATGATTGATCAATTTATACACACACACACACACACACACACACACACATGTGTGAGTGTATCTTGTATTTTAACCATCCAGCAATTCTTGTTTTTTTAATATTAGTATTTAGCCTATTTACATTTGAAGATATCATTGATAGGTATATATTTACTGCCATTTTGTTAATTGTTTCCTGTTTGTTTTCATTGTTCTCTGTTCCTTTCTTTTCTTGCTCTCTACCTTTTTGATTTGATGATTGTCTTTAGATTTATATTTGTATCCCTTTTTATTTATTATATATATTATTAGTTTTTGGTTACCATGAAGTTCTGGTAAGACAACCTGCATATTTATCAGTCTATTTTAAGTTGTATAAGTTTGGCCATATTCAAAAAGCACTACCTTTTTATTTTGTCCAACATCTTACTTTCTGATATCATATTTTATACCTTTAATTTTGTATATGCTTTAATTATTGTAGGTTTGTGTGTGTATAATTTTACTAGTTTTTTCTTTTAACCTATATACTAGCTTTATAGGTAATTGATCCAATACCTTTATTGTATGTTTGCTGTAACAGTCAGATCTTTTTCTTTCATATTTTTTATATATCTAATTAAGTTCTTTTATGTTTAAAGAAGCCCTTTTAACATTTCTTGTGAGTTTGGCTTACTGGTGATGAAATGTTTTAGCTTTTGGTTGTCTGGGAAACTCTATTTCTCCTTTAATTTTGAATGATAACCTAGCCAGATAGACTAATTCTTGGTCGTAAGTTTTTCCCATTCAGTATTTTGAATATATCATGCCATGATTTTTGCCTGTAAGGATTCTGTTAAAAAGTTGGCTGATTACCTTATGGGGATTCTTCTCTATGTAACTAGTTGTTTTCCTCTAGCTACTTTTAAATTTTTCTCTTTAACTTTTAACATTTTAATTATAATATGTTTTGGTGTGGGTCCCTTTGGATTTATCTTCTTCATGCTGCCTGTGCTTTGTGACCTGGATGTCTGCTTTCTTTATCAGGATAAAAAAGATTTCAGCATTATTTCTTCCATAGGTTTTATATCACTATATTTCTCTCTCTTTCCCTTCTAGGTCTCTTATAATGTAAGTGTAAGCTAGCATGCTTGATGTTGTTCCAGAAGTTCCTTAAACTATCCTCATGTTTTTTTTTTCTTTTTCCTGATTTGATTGGGTCATTTCCACTAGCCTCTCTTCCAAATCACTGTCCCATTCTTCCACATCATCTAACTTACTAACTTGGTTCCTTCAAGTATATCATTCACTTCAGGTTATTGTATTCTTCAGCATTGATTGGTTCTTTTTTATGTTTTCTCCATTTTTGCTGAGGTTCTCATTGTGCTCCTTCATTTCTCTCCTGAGTTTGGCCAGCATCTTTATGAATATTACTCTGAACTCTTTATCTGGAAGATCGCTTATTACCATTTTGTTTAGTTCTTTTTCTGAGGCTTTGTCTTGTTGTATTGTGTGGAATATTTTCCTTTGCCTCCTTATTTTTCCTAACTTTCTGTGTTGGTTCCTGTATGTAAGGATCAGGTGCCTCTCCTGGTTTGTAAAGAATAGCTTTCTGTAGAAGGTGAACTGTGAAGCCCAGTAGTGTGGTTCCCCTTTACTCCCTGGAGCCAGGTGTTCAAAGAGGGTCCACTGTGTGGGTTGTGTGTGTACACCTGTTGTGACTGGACCAGAGTTGCCGTGGGCATGCTAATATCTGGTGCTGGCCCATATTGCATCTTACCATAAGGCCTGGCTGCAGCTTTTCCAGGCACTCTAATGTGCCAGGTCAGCCCCTATGGTGTAAGCCAATTTGAGGGTGTGTTAATGCTGGCAAAAGGCATATGCTAAGAACTGTGAGGTGGAGAGCACCTTTCAGGGATTTCTGTTGCAAGACATTAGTGCCTGCCTGGCTTGGCAGGGCAAGCAGATGCTTTGAAGGAGCACAGGCTATGTGTATTCACAGATGAACATGGGACAGGTTGAACAGCATGTAAATTAGATGAGGAAATTTGGAACTGATGATGCTGTGAAAGTGCTGCACTCAATATGTCAGCAAATTTAGAAAACTCAGCAGTGGACATGGGATTGGAAAAGATCATTTATCATTCCAATCCCAAAGAAAGGCAATGCCAAAGAATGCTCAAACTACCACACAGTTGCACACACTTCACACACTGGTAAAATAATGCTCAAAATTCTCCAAGCCAGGCTTCAGCAATACATGAACTGTGAACTTCCAGACGTTCAATCTAGATTTAGAAAAGACAGAGGAACCAGAGATCAAATTGCCAACATCGGCTGGATCATCAATAAAGCAAGAGAGTTCCAGAAAAACATCTATTTCTGCTTTATTGACTATGCCAAAGCCTTTCACTGTGTGGATCACAATAAAGTGTGAAAAATTCTTCAAGACATGGGAATACCTGACCACCTGATCTGCCTCTTGAGAAATCTGCACACAGATCAGGGGGCAACAGTAAGAACTGGATATGGAACAACAGACTGGTTCCAAATAGGGAAAGAAGTATGTCAAGGCTGTATATTGTCACCCTGGTTATTTAACTTCTATGCAGAGTACATCATGAGAAATGCTGGGCTGGAGGAAGCACAAGCTGGAATCAAGACTGCCAGGAGAAATATCAATAACCTCAGATATGCAGATGATACCACCCTTATGTCAGAAAGTACAGAACTAAAGAGCCTCTTGATAAAAGTGAAAGAGGAAAGTGAAAAAGTTGACTTAAAGCTCAACATTCAGAAAACTAAGATCATAGCATCTGGTCCCATCACTTCATGGCAAATAGATGGGGAAACAGTGGAAACAGTGACAGTTTTATTTTTCTGGACTCCAAAATCACCACAGATGGTGACTGCAGCCATGAAATTAAAAGACACTTACTCCTTGGAAGGAAAGTTATGACCAACCTAGACAGTGTATTAAAAAGCAGAGACATTACTTTGTCAGCAAAGGTCCGTCTAGTCAAGGCTATGGTTTTTCCAGTGGTCATGTATGGATGTGAGAGTGGGACTGTGAAGAAAGCTGAGCGCCGAAGAATTGATGCTTTTGAAGTGTGGTGTTGGAGAAGACTCTTGAGAGTCCCTTGGACTGCAAGGAGATCCAACTACTCCATCTTAAAAGAGACCAGTCCTGAGTGTTCATTGGAAGGACCGATGTTGAAGCTGAATGTCCAATTCTTTGGCCACCTGATGTGAAGAACTGACTCACTGAAAAAGACTCTGATGCTGGGAGAGATTGGAGGCAGGAGGAGAAGGGGACGACAGAGGATGAGAAGGTTGGATGGCATCACCGATCCGCTGGACATGGATTTGGGTAGATTCTGGCAGTTAGTGATGGACAGGGAGGCCTGGATTGCTATGGTTCATGGGGTCGCAAAGAGTCGGACACGATTGAGTGGCTGAACTGAACTGAACTGAAGCATCAAGTCAGCTAGGAAGAGAATGCACCCAACCAAAAAACAAACGGACAAACAAACAAAAAAGCAGCACCTGCTAGTTCATTTTTAACAAGAGAATGTTTCATCAGATCCCTTCCTTTTTCAGTAGCTCTAAAGTTAGTCAGTCAATCTCCTTCAATTATGACCCATGTACTTTTGAAAAATGCTACCTCTGCTCTGGGATTTAGAGTGTTTGAGACTTTGTATGTGCCTTTAAAGAGCAGACTATAGTTCTCCCAGATATAAGCCCTGTGGTTTCCAAAGCTAAACATTACAGGGCCTCTTCTTCCCACCGCAGGTTTCCACATGGCTGAAGACCTCAAGATCATTCGGGTATGACCTAAATCAAATCCCTTATGATTATGCAGTAGAAGTGAGAAATAGAATTAAGGGCCTAGATCTGATAGATAGAGTGCCTGATGAACTATGGAATGAGGTTCGTGACATTGTACAGGAGACAGGGATCAAGACCATTCCCATGGAAAAGAAAAGCAAAAAAGCAAAATGGCTGTCTGGGGAGGCCTTATAAATAGCTGTGAAAAGAAGAGAGGTGGAAAACAATGGAGAAAAGGAAAGATATAAGCATCTGAAGGCAGAGTTCCAAAGAATAGCAGAAAGAGATAAGAAAGCCTTCTTCAGTGATCAATGCAAAGAAATAGAGGAAAACAACAGAATGGGAAAGACTAGAGATCTCTTCAAGAAAATTAGAGATACCAAGGGAACATTTCATGAAAGGATGGGCTCGATAAAGGACAGAAATGGTATGGACCTAACAGAAGCAGAAGATATTAAGAAGAGGTGGCAAGAATACACAGAACTGTACAAAAAAAGATTTTCATGACCCGGATGACCATGATGGTGTGATCACTCATCTAGAGCCAGACATCCTAGAATGTGAAGTCAAGTGGGCCTTAGAAAGCATCACTATGAACAAAGCTAGTGGAGGTGATGGAATTCCAATTGAGCTATTTCAAATCCTGAAACATGATGCTGCATTCAATATGCCAGCAAATTTGGAAAACTCAGCAGTGGCCACAGGACTGGAAAAGCTCAGTTTTCATTCCAATCCCAAAGAAAGGCTATGCCAAAGAATGCTCAAACTACCACACAATTGCACTCATCTCACATGCTAGTAAAGTAATGCTCAAAATTCTCCAAGCCAGGCTTCAGCAATATGTGAACTGTGAACTCCCTGATGTTCAAGCTGGTTTTAGAAAAGGCAGAGGAACCAGAGATCAAATTGCCAACATCTGCTGGATCATGGAAAAAGCAAGAGAGTTTCAGAAAAACTTCTATTTCTGCTTTATTGAATATTTGACTGTGTGGATCACAATAAACTGTGGAAAATTCTGAGAGAGATGGGAATACCAGACCACCTGACCTGTCTCTTGAGAAATCTGTATGCAGATCAGGGGGCAACAGATATAACTGGACATGGAACAACAGACTGGTTCCAAATAGGGAAAGAAGTATGTCAAGGCTGTATATTGTCACCCTGCTTATTTAACTTCTATGCAGAGTACATCATGAGAAACGCTGGACTGGAAGATACATCATCTGGAATCAAGATTGCTGGGAGAAATATCAATAACCTCAGATATGCAGATGACACCACCCTAATGGCAGAAAGTGAAGAGAAACTAAAAAGCCTCTTGATGAAAGTGAAAGAAGAGAGCGAAAAAGTTGGCTTAAAGCTCAACATTCAACCTCAGATATGCAGATGACACCACCCTGATGGCAGAAAGTGAAGAGAAACTAAAAAGCCTCTTGATGAAAGTGAAAGAGGAGAGTGAAAAAGTCGGCTTAAAGCTCAACATTCAGAAAACGAAGATCATGGCATATGGTCCCATCACTTCATGGCATATGGTCCCATCACTTCATGGCAAATACATGGGGAAACAGTGGAAACAGTGTCAGACTTTATTTTTGGGGGCTCCAAAATCACTGCAGATGGAGACTGCAGCCATGAAATTAAAAGACGCTTACTCCTTGGAAGAAAAGTTATGACCAACCTAGATAGCATATTCAAAAGCAGAGACATTACTTTGCAGACTAGGGTCCGTCTAGTCAAGGCTATGGTTCTTCCAGTAGTCATGTATGGATGTGAGAGTTGGACTGTGAAGAAGGCTGAGCACTGAAGAATTGATGCTTTTGAACTGTGGTGTTGGAGAAGACTCTTGAGAGTCCCTTGGACTGCAAGGAGATCCAACCAGTCCATTCTGAAGGAGATCAGCCCTGGGATTTCTTTGGAAGTAATGATGCTAAAGCTGAAACTCCAGTACTTTGGCCACCTCATGTGAAGAGTTGACTCATTGGAAAAGACCCTGATGCTGGGAGGGATTGGGGGCAGGAGGAGAAGGGGACGACCGAGGATGAGATGGCTGGATGGCATCACGGGCTCGATGGACATGAGTCTGAGTGAACTCTGGGAGTTGGTGATGGATAGGGAGGCCTGGCGTGCTGCAGTTCATGGGATCGCAAAGAGTCGGACACGACTGAGCGACTGAACTGAAGACCTCAATGTGGAACTCAGAGCCCTGTCACTCTTCAGGGAGGATTTTTGAAATTGCAAAATTCCTCCTGTTTGTTGAACACGGTGCTTGGGGTGTGGGTCCCAGCCAGATTATTTCTCGATTCTCCTACCCCATCTCTTGTGGCTTTTTCTTTTTATCTGTACTTTCAGAAAATCTTTTCTATTAGTTTTCAGGTCATTGTTAGAAATGAAAATGTTCTATATGTTCTTTTTTTGTTTGTTTTTTTTTTCATGACAAAAGGTAAGCCCAGGTTTTTCCTACTCTACTCTCTTGTCTTACTTGGTCAATATCTTTTCACAAATGCAGATGTGAATGAATGTAATGAAGATACTTGAATGTAATGGAGAAAAATATTTGAGTTAGATTAAAAAGTAAATGTAAAGGCCCCAAGTGGGGCATTGCTTGGAATATGCAAAACACAACAGTAAATCTGATAAAGAAACAACTCAGGAGAGGATGGGAGTGGTGGGGATGAGGTAAGAAATAAAAGGGCTCAATCAAGTAAGATCAACCAAGCCTCTATTGGGACATTAATTTTTACTAGTTTTTTTGTGTATGTGTATGTTAGTAATTAGATTTATTTTAAAAAATAAGAAGTACAACCCTAAATCAGTAGAATTTCACAGACTTTTCAGATATTTGATTTTTGGCTTATGGTAATTAAGTCTAAACAATTGTTTTGAGTGCTACTTTCAACAACATAAAAAACCACTCTTGATTTAATAAAATTCATGTAATCACTTAAATTCCTCAGAAAACATAAAAAATGAATTACCATTATATTGTTAACATGATCAATATAGATCTAAAGGTTGGAAAAAAGGGAACACAATCCCCAATAGCAGCACAAATCTCACCTCCTTCAGAAGCAAATGAATATCAGAATTAGTAAAAAGATCTTAACAGAATTAATCTGTCAATTATATTAAGGGAAAGAGGAAACATTTTAAGAGGGATGATCCCAGGAAGATTACAGCTGTGAAAGGTAATGAGGTGCCTTAAATTTTTCACTTGAAAATTCTGTAAAGACTCATTAATGGTCCATTCAATTATGTGGAAGATTTTATTTTCTCTGGAAGCAACTTCGGATAGCAGTTATGGAATGCTAATTGTGACTTGCATTTGGAGGGTGTGCTGCCTTGATCTAGACTGTCTAGTAGGTCTTGTTTATTCTCTAAGTCTATAGAGAGTAGAATCAGTGTGTCACTTATTCCAAGGACTTCACTCTTAGCCACTGATGCGTGGGTCATGAATGCTGAAAGCTCAGCAAGACTTTCATATTCCCCCTGAGCTCTCAGACAGAGTAAATAAATTAAGGTTTTTGAGGAAAGTATCAGTATGTTGAAGGAACCCTTGATATAAAAGGTGATCATCTCTGGGTGACCTCTGAATCGATGCTTTGCCAACCCATGCTGAGGATGAGAGGGCAGCCCAGGATAAATGACCTTTTCTACCAAAGGATTTGACTCCAGAAATTGAGCAACCACCATTCCATTTTCAAAATTCTTCTCCATATGGACTTATAGAGTCTTCAGGCCTTTATTGTGGGGGTAACAGTCAACAGGAGATGGAACTGCTCCAAGAGAATTTTGTAAGAAACAGAGGATTAAGTGACACTAAGCCCATTGTAACATCTGGTCATTCATGTCTTTTGTTGCTGAATACATGCTCTCAGTGCTAAAGGCCACTGGAAATATGTTGACATAAATATGTTATCAATGACCAAAATAATGTCTCCAAGTTTAAGGACACCATGTGTACAGGTTTCATTGTCAATCATCTTCAGGCCACGATGTGTGGGGGTTTCAATCTAAACAATCTTGGTTTCTGGCATAATAGCTGCCTCTAACAGTTTGGTTTTGGAACAATCAACAAAGAAATCTTTAATCCAAATTCAGCTGTCACCTGTCTGAAGTACCCTATTTGTATCTCCATACACCTCATCTTTACAAACAATTTGGCCCCCTGCTTTTAACAGATTGTTAATAGTCACAGAGGCTACTTAGTCCCCTCCAGGGCTGCCACAGCTTTTTCAAGCAATTCCTGGTGGGATTCCAGACTGGCTATACTCAAGACCCTAGAGTCACCTAGGAGCCCTTTGCTTGAATGTGGTAGACAGCGAGATAGGAGGCACCGCACCCTGGGAGGTCCAAATTCCTGTTCCGCATGGATGGCTGCATAGGGAAATGTTGGAGCCTAGGCAGGAAACCATCTGGAGAGGTGTCTTTTTACTGCATGCTGAACTACAAAAGAGAGAGAGAGTCAAACAGTGAGGGAGAAAAGAGTATGAAATTGGCGCACTGGGACTTGAAAATGACAGAAGCATTAGGTGAAGGAGCGGTAACAGCACGCCTGGGAACCAGCACGTAGCACATGAAAACTGGGCTCTGTGACCTTTCACTGCTCTTGGCCTAAGATCTGTAGTGATGGTTTTTGAGATGAGTCATAAAATGATCTTTAACAATTTTGCAGAAGCGCCCTGAATGATTTGTTGAGATAGGGTTATCAACTAGGCACATATTATAATAATCTAAATGAAAAGTGTCGGTGGCTAGGACGAGAGTAGCAGCTATGGAAAAGTGAGAAATGGACATACCTTGTATAATTTTCAGAGAATTGATATACCAATATATATTGATCAGTTGGATGTGAGAGAGAGAGAGAGAGTGATGACTTCAGAGTTTGTGACCTAGGTGATGGGAAGGATATAGTTACCATTCATTGCTTTGGCTACTATTCTGGGAGAAGATTGTTGCAGGAAAGAAATCAAGATTCTAAAATGATCTCTAAAATATCTCTTAAATGTCCAAGTAGAGATATATATGAGACAGTGTATGGTATGTGTCTTGAATTCAGAGGAGAAATGAATGTGGGAGCAGCCGTCAACTTGATGAAGAATGTCAAAAGGTATCAGCAAAAGAGTGCGGATGCCCTCGAATCTCTAAATTGATGGTGTCATCACTTAGGTCACACAGATTATTAACAGTCCCATCAAAGCAGAACAGATGGCAAGGCAAAAACTAGGAAAGTGATGGGCAAAGCAGGACTACTTCGTTCAGTGGGGGCCTAGGAAGAATGAAGAGTGCTATCAGGCCACTTGGCAGGTAAGAAGGGACAAATTCGTAAAGTGACCTTCTCAAATTTCTTTATTCTAGATGATTGGTATTTGTCTAATGGCCATTTGGCTAAATTTATAACATAAACAATATAAAATAACCCCAAATATTCCAGAAGAGGTATTAGGCAAGATGGATTATAGCATAATCACAGAAACATAAGCACTATATAACAAGTATAAAGGTTCATGAGTCTTGACACCCTCACAAAACAACCAGGCCTGTTTAGAAATAGGTGTAAGAACCTGTATTCTGTACTAGAAATGTTAAGAAAGAGCAATATTCAATACTAGACTTCCAACAGTAAGGTAGCTAAGCTGCTCAGAGTTGTTGGAATTTCCTTGATTAGTATTACTGGATTGACAAACATGACCTGTCGGGGCATGTGCGTTAACCATTTAAACAGTAAGTCATTGATCAGTCATAATGGCATTAATCTATATACCATATATTGTTTGGGATATGTAGTTAGCAGGACTATCTCCTCTAAAGTCTACTTTAAGAGGAAAGTTACTTCTTTGGTGCATATACGTTATTTGGAATTGAGGAGGCCATTACTCCAAATAAAATAGCTTTCTATCTCAATGTTGTAATTATTTTTGGTATAGAATCAGAAATATAGACAACACAAAATTAAGCAGAACAAATTTAAGGAAGAAATAAAATTTGCTTTAGATATGTATATTGATTTATGAATAGAATTAAATTTTGTTTCTGCCTTCTGTCATTGTCTTCTTTTATCTGTGAATATAATACATACTATTCAAAAGACTGGAATTTGTAAGAGTTATTTAACATTCACATTCATGTGCTTACCCTAAAGTCCTTCTTACCAGTTAGCTAGATTATTTTATATTCTAGATTTCCCAGCAATAATTCCTGATGTTATTACTGGGCCTACCCAAAAAGAGTAAATGATTCGTAATGGTTAAAATGAATGGAGTCAAATGTATAATAACAAGCAAGGTGTTTTCTGAAAACAAGGCAGTTTCTAGAAATATGACTGAGTTCTCAGGAGAGAATGTAGCCAAACTGTGGTTAAGCAGAAGGAGAACTCAGTTGGGAAGTTCTATTATGGAGAAAGTTTCTGTTTTAAAATTTCTTGGAAATGGTCAGTGCCCTGAAGGAATATTGCTTCACAAAGGTTGACCTCAGTTCCTCTAGGAGATATATGGAGGAGAGAATAGAACCTTCTACAGCATTCTATCACAAATAAATTTTCTCTGCAGGTGGCATGGCCAAAGTAAGGGATGAGTTTTTGGCTCTTGCAAATAATTGAATTACAGTAATATACAATTATTAGCTGTAACTAATCCTACAATTGTTATTAATGTTCCATAAAATGGAAAAAAAATATCTTGATATGTGCAAAATGCGTATGGGAAAAAATTAGGTATTTTATTTAATTGATGATTCAAAGGGTACATCAAGACATGACATAAGAAATCTGGCCTGGACCATTCAAAGAACTCTAGAGAACTTAATGGGAGAGTAAAACTCTTTTTCCTTCTTTTCTTCCTCAGAACAAGCTTGCTTTATATCCAATCATTTATTCAGTCATTCACACATGCAAAAGGTAGGTGTTATACATGACTATATGATAAACACTATTGGATATCAAGGAAACAAAAACATTTCTTAAAGAGAACTTGCGGTCAAAATTTACAAGGATGTAATCCCCTAAACCGAGGAACCAAGAACTAAGGAGAACTGTCAATCTTTTCAGAAATATACAAGGTTAATCAGAGAAAATGCTTCATTTTCTTCAGATGCGTGGGCATCGCACAGCACAAGCAACAGACAAGTTCTAAGCAAGTCTCCCTCTTGCTTAGGTCCCTCATCCCCTTGGTTCACTCCCTTTATCTCTAGCATTTTAAACAGTGGCAATGAAACGATATTCCAGCATATGCAAATGTTTGTATTTTCCAGGAAGAAACTAAACCAAACGGCAAATATGAGAAATTTTATTTGCTACTCTCCTAGTCCCTTTCCTTTGGAACAACTTCTACATCCTAAATTTTACTTTCCCTTATCCTGCAGGTACCCTTTCCCTTATCCTGTAGGTGTCCTTTCCCTGTAAGGTAAATTGAATATCTGCAAATGCCCTCATCATGGGGCCTCCCTTTGGCCCATCCTTTCAAATTTTAAGCTTTCATTGTTACTTATTCCTTCCTGGAAAATATGTTTTCTTCTTCAGAATGTGTTCTGGATACTGGATTATGTAATTATATTAAACCATTTTAAGTGTGGTAATTAATTTACTAGTCCGGATGATCACTCACTTCAGTTCAGTTCAGTCGCTCAGTCATGTCCGACACTTTGTGACCCCATGAATCACAGCAAGCCAGACCTCCCTGTCCATCACCAACTCCCAGAGTTCACCAAAACTCATGTGAATCAAGTCAGTGATGCCATCCAGCAATCTCATCCTCTGTCGTCCCCTTCTCCTCCTGCCCCCAATCTATCCCAGCATCAGAGTCTTTTCCAATGAGTCAACTCTTTGTATGAGGTGGCCAGAGTATTGGAGTCTCAGCTTCAGATTTAGTCCTTCC
This sequence comes from Capra hircus, assembly GCF_001704415.2. Lineage (NCBI taxonomy): Eukaryota > Metazoa > Chordata > Mammalia > Artiodactyla > Bovidae > Capra > Capra hircus. Next base: position 25,884,609 of record NC_030814.1, read on the forward strand.
AATGAACACCCAGGACTGATCTCCTTTAGGATGGACTGGTTGGATCTCCTTGCAGTCCAAGGGTCTCTCAAGAGTCTTCTCCAACACAACAGCTCAAAAGCGTCAATTCTTTAGCACTCAGCTTTCTTCACAGTCCAACTCTCACATCCATACATGACTACTGGAAAAACCATAGCCTTGACTAGACAGACCTTTGTTGGAAAAGTAATATCTCTGCTTTTCAATATGCTATCTAGGTTGCTCATAACTTTTCTTCCAAGAAGTAAGCGTCTTTTAATTTCATGGCTGCAGTCACCATTTGCAGTGATTTTGGAGCCCCAAAAATAAAGTCTGACACTGTTTCCACCGTTTCTCCATCAATTTCCCATGAAGTGATGAGACCAGATGCTATGATCTTCGTTTTCTGAATGTTGAGCTTTAAGCCAACTTTTTCGCTCTCCTCTTTCACTTTCATCAAGAGGCTTTTTAGTTCCTCTTTATTTTCTGCCATAAGGGTGGTATCATCTGCATATCTGAGGTTATTGATATTTCTCCCAGCAATCTTGATTCCAGCTTGTGTTTCTTCCAGTCCAGTGTTCCTCATGATGTACTCTGCATATAAGTTAAATAAGCAGGGTGACAATATACAGCCTTGACCTACTCCTTTTCCTATTTGGAACCAGTCTGTTGTTCCATGTCCAGTTCTAACTGTTGCTTCCTGACCTGCATATAGGTTTCTCAAGAGGCAGGTCAGGTGGTCTGGTATTCCCATCTCTTTCAGAATTGTCCACAGTTGATTGTGATCCACACAGTCAAAGGCTTTGGCATAGTCAATAAAGCAGAAATTGATGTTTTTCTGAAACTCTCTTGTTTTTTCCATGATCCAGCCGATGTTGGCAATTTGATCTCTGGTTCCTCTGCCTTTTCTAAAACCAGCTTGAACATCTGGAAGTTCACAGTTTACATACTGCTGAAGCCTGGCTTGGAGAATTTTGAACGTTTCTTTATTAGCGTGTGAGATGAGTGCAATAGTGCGGTAGTTTGAGCATTCTTTGGCATAGCCTTTCTTTAGGATTGGAATGAAAACTGACCTTTTCCAGAGTTTTCCAAATTTGCTGGCATATTGAATGCAGCATCATCTTTCAGGATTTGAAATAGCTCAGCTTGAATTCCATGACCTCCACTAGCTTTGTTCATAGTGATGCTTCCTAAGGCCCACTTGACTTCACATTCTAGGATGCCTGGCTCTAGGTGAGTGATCACACCGTCGTGATTATCTGGGTTGTGAAGCTCTTTTTGTACAGTTCTTCTGTGTATTCTTGCCACCTCTTCTTAATGTCTTCTGCTTCGGTTAGGTCCATACCATTTCTGTCCATTATTGAGCCCATCCTTTCATGAAATGTCCCCTTGGTATCTCTAATTTTCTTGAAGTGATCTCTAGTCTTTCCCATTCTGTTGTTTCCTCTATTTCTTTGCATTGATTGCTGGGGAAGGCTTTCTTATCTCTCCTTGCTATTCTTTGAACTCTGCATTCAGATGCTTATATCTTTCCTTTTCTCCATTGCTTTTCACTTCTCTTCTTTCCACAGCTGTTTGTAAGGCCTCCCCAGACAGTCATTTTTCTTTTTCACATTTCTCTTCCATGGGAATGGTCTTGATCCCTGTCTCCTGTACAATGCCATGAACATCCATCCACAGTTCATCAGGCACTCTGTCTATCAGATCTAGTCCCTTATATCTGGCGATCCCTTAATGGATGATGACTAAGTCAACTAAAAATCCTTAAAATAAATAAAATTATTATATATTCACAGAATCAACTCTAACATCTATTAAGACACACCTCTGGAAGTGGAGCTTAGGAAATCTGAGCTAAAAAGATGTTTCCTAATGCAGCCTTACTGATAAATTGATGTTGGGTTCTATCTGCTTTACCATTAAGGAGTGATGACAGAAACAAGAATGTGAGAGTATAGGGGACATGCCTAAAGCTAAAGTTGGACTGGCTAAAGCTAACTAGTTTCCCTAACTGAATGAGGCAGAGCTCTCCCCCTTGGTTCTGTTACTTCTTCTGACTTCCTACATCAAATTTCTTACTGACTCTTGATTTTTGTCTGTACTTAAATTTCTAATCAAGTCAGGCCTAACCCTTGCATGAAGTCTTTGAAATTGTGCATGGCCTTGATTTCTATTTGAATATTTTTTACCTCCTTAAGCCCTTTGAAGACTGAAAATATGAGTTGAGGAAGCAGATAAGACCATGAAACTTCTCTGGGCAAGAAATAAAAATTAAGTGTAAAAGAGAGCAGCAGAAGAAGAAAATAGTTCATGGAGCACAGAGTGAATCAAGCAGGGTCAAGCAGCTTAGAAGATTAGAGTCTGACTCTGGGAAATGCTCAGGATAAATAATAAATGAAAAATATTCAATTTAAGTTGCTAAATTTTGACATTTTCCTTCATTCTTCTCAAATCTTCAATAATTTGACTGCACACATGCAAAAGGTCAGTTTTCATTCCAATCACAACTAAAGGCAATGCCAAACAATATTCAAACTACCACACAATTGCGCTCATTTCATACGCTAGAAAAGTAATGCTCAAAATTCTCCAAGTCAGGCTTCAAAAGTATGTGAACCATGAACTTCCAGATGTTCAAGCTGAATTTAGAAAATGTAGAGGAACCAGAGATCAAATTGCCAACATCCATTGGATCATTGAAAAAGCAAGAGAGTTTCAGAAAAACATCTACTTCTACTTTATTGACTATGCCAAAGCCTTTGACTGTGTGGATCACAACAAACTGTGGGAAATGCTTCAAGAGATGGGAACACCAGACCATCTTACCTGCCTCCTGAGAAACCTGTATGCAGGTCAAGAAGGAACAGTTAGAACTGGACATGGAACAACAGACTGGTTCCAAATCAGGAAAGGAGTATGTCAAGTCTGTATATTGTCACACTGCTTATTTAACTCAATTTAACTTTTATGCAGAGTACATCATGTGAAATGCCAGGCTGGATGAAGCACAATTTGGAATCACGATTGCCAGGAGAAATATCAGTAACCTCAGATACAGAGATGACACCACCCCTAAGGCAGAAAGCGAAAAAGAACTAAAGAACCTTTTGATGAAAGTGAAGGAGGAGAGTGAAAAAGTTGGCTTAAAACTCAATATTCAGAAAACTAAGATCGTGGCATCCAGTTCCATCACATAATGGCACATAGATGGGGAAACAATGGAAACAGTGAGAGACTTTGTTTTTTGGGGCTCCAAAATCACTGCAGATGGTGACTGCAGCCATGAAATTAAAAGATGCTTGCTCCTTGGAAGAAAAGCTATGATCAACCTAGACAACATGTTAAAAAGCAGAGACACTATTCTGCCAACAAAGGTCAGTCTAGTCATAGCTATGATTTTTCCAGTAGTCATGTTTGGATGTGAGATTTGGACCATAGAGAAAGCTGAACTCTGAAGAATTGATGCTTTTGAACTGTGGTGTTGGTGAAGACTCTTGAGAGTTCCCTGGACTGCAAGGAGATCCAACCAGTCCATCCTAAAGGAGATAAGTCCTGGGTGTTCATTGGAAGGACTGATGCTGAAGCTGAAGCTCCAATATTTTGACCACCTCTTAGGAAGAACAGACTCACTGGAAAAGACCCTGATGCTTGGAGTGGTTAAAGGCAGAAGGAGAAGGGTATGACAGAGGATGAGATGGCTGGTTGGCATTGCTGACTCGATGGACATGAGTTTGAGCAATCTCCAGGAGTTGGTGATGGACAGGGAAGCCTGGCATACAGCAGTCCATGGGGTCGCAAAGAGTCGGACACAACTGAGCCTCTGAACTGAACTGAACATATGCAAATGCTCTCTGAAGAAATCAGGGAAAAGAGGGACCATGTTTAACTTCTAGTGTTCAGACTTGGGAAGTTATTTTGAGTTTGTGTAACAGACCCCCTTCTCTAGGATACTTTGTCATAGGATGTTTTGTAAATTACTAACCTCTTAGCTTGCTACCAGTGTAGGCAGTTGACTCATAAACAAAAAATAACTTTCTATAATCTGTTGATAAACCTCTCCATGAAATATGGAAGTCTGAAATGATTGTGACTATGTGAATGTAGCAAGGAGGGTATCCAAGAATGATTATTAGGACTATAGTGGGTTGTGTTCCCACATACTTCTTCACCCAGTGAATTACACCACATTTTTTTGGAAATGTTCCCAGACATGGGTGCTTGTTGGGGAAAAATCCAGGAGCAAAGGAATCAGAAAGGTTCATCTTCTTGTTATGGTTATAGGAAGCAAAATTTCCCAGACAAAATACACATCTGTGCTTTAGTTTTTTAGTTGCTAAGTTGTTTCCAACTCCTTTGTGGTGCCATGGATTGTAGCCTGCCAGGCTCCTCTGTCCATGAGATTTTCCTGGCAAGAATAATGGAGTGGGTTGCCTTTTCCTTCTCCAGAGGATCTTCCGGGCCCAGGGATCAAACCTGGGTCTCCTACATTGCAAGTAGATTCTGTACCACTGAAGCACTAGGGAAACCCACCTATGCCACGCAGTGACATGTGGAATTTTTCCATTTACTACTCTAAATGTGACAGTACTGGTCAGGAGTGTTCTGGAGCTGAATCCTAAATGTTTAGAAGCAGGCATTCCTACCCTTTAGCTATGGTGGTTGAGAATCTGAAATTTCCCACTAACATGTAGTTGCATTATTTCAGGGATTCTTTTTTTTCCTTCAAATTTTAACATATCCGAATTTAGATGACATAATTATTGTCATTCAGGAACAGGTAGGCTTGGAAGGGGTAGGCTTGCCTGCCCCTGTGTATGAAAAATTATGAAATAGTGTTAGCTGCTTGGACAATAAGTATACAGAAACTACTGTAGCATTTTTCAAGAAACAATGAATCATTAATGCTTGTGTAGCCACCAAGGATGATTTTACATGGGAAAAAATGTACTGGTGTTTCCAGATCAAAAAGTTGGACCCTGAATGGAAAGAAGTTGTAGTTTTAGAGTCATTTAATCAATTATTTCACTTAAATACTCTTTTTATGATTGTACAAGTGTAATATATACAAAGAAGTATTTCAGTAGAATGAGATAAAAACTCTAAGTGATATAAAATATAGTATCAGTGTTAAATTAGCAGAGATTTTCCTCTTCATTTAATGGTATATATAATAATGGTGCATTTATTATAAATAGCATTTTAGATCAATTTGCTTTCACTATTCTGAAAATTTGGCCCTAGTCAAGCAAAAGTTAAATCTTATTTAGAGGTACTGAGTACATGATAGGAAAAAGTAATGACAACCACCTCAAAAGGAAACAGGAAGCTTTGACTGAGGGCCTAAAGAAACCAGAGTAATAATCTAATTTCTTATTATTTGTGTTTAGAACTATATGCTGCCTAGTCAGCCTGATTTCCTTTCAGGCATAATCCCCTATGGGCTTCCCAGGTAACCCAGGGATAAAGAATCTACCTTCCAATGCAGGAGTTACAAGATACACAGCTTCAACCCCTGGGTCGGGAATTGCTTCATATTTGGGGTGCAATTTTCTGAAGTATAAAATGGCAACCCACTCCAGTATTCTTGCCTGGAAAATTCCATGGACAGAGAAGACTGGTGGACTACAGTCCATGGGGTCGCAAAGAGTCAGACATGAATGAGCAACTGAGCATGCACAGAATCCCTTATACTGACAATATGGGAGAAATAACAGCTGTTTCTCTCTTAGTTTCCCTTTGCCTACCAGAGACTCTGTCTAACGCATAGAAATTTTGTCTGGCATGGTAAACCCAGCTCTAGAGAAGACTGTGCTGGACTTGAGATTTAGTTTGAGGAGCTAACATCGTATGAGAAAAGATAAATAACATTCACCTATCGATGCACCTGAATACAATTCACCACCAACTAGAAGCCAAAGGGAGTGATAGGACTATGAGTCACAGGGGAATGATGCATAAATAAGTTCCTGGATTGAACCAGTTCTCAATCTTCTCTATACCTCAGAACTTATTCCAAATGCATAACACCTTAAGCCAAGCAATGCACCTAAAGAGGGCTTCATAGAATTGGAAAACAAACATCCAAGAAAAAGAGACATCATAGTGTAATGCACAGAATAGCACAGCATAACATACAGCATAGCATAGCATAGTGTATTATAGCACAGTATGTAATATAACAGAGCATAACTAATACTATGCCATTCTAATACCATGTCATAACACGCGTGCATCCCCTCTGGAAGATAGAAAGCATTTATTTTTTATTTACTTACCTTCTTCCTGGACCACATGGGAAAGATACTATGTTCATTGTTCACTGTTATTTGATACACAGCCTGGGCCATCCTCATAAAACTGGTTGAAGAGAACATATTTTATCTGCATGATGTTTTAACTACAAAAATTAATACATTTGTCATGTCTACATCATATTTATGGAGAATGGAATGGCAATCCACTCCAGTATTCTTGCCTGGAGAATTCCATAGACAGAGGAGCCTAGCCGGCTACAGTCCATGGGATCGCAAAAAGCCAGACATGACTAAACGACTAGCACAACAAAACATCATATTTGGGGAGCAGAGACAGCTTTTGCAGGATCCATAAAATGTTACTAAAGAAAAATAAAAGCTATTTGAAAACATGTAACTTAATTTTAATAATGATTATATAGTTATATTTTAGAATTATTATGAAATATAATAGCTATAAAAGTATTATTTAAATACCTAGCACTATAGTCCCATTTCATACTGTTTATGGAGTTCTCATGTAAAGAATACTGAAGCGGGTTGCCATTTCCTCCTCCAGGGGACCACATTTTGTCAGAACTCTTCACTATGTCTCGTCTACCTTAGGTAGCCCTGTGTGGCATGGCTCATAGCTACAGTGAGTTATGCAAGCCCCTTTACCACAGCAAGGCTGTGATCCATGAAGGGGAGAAAAGTGAAAGCAATTATAGATTTTATTTTCTTGGGCTCCAGAATCAGTGTGGATGGTGACTGCAGCCCTGAAATTAAAAGACCCTACTTAGAAGGAAAGATATGACAAACCTAGACAGCATATTAAAAAGCAGAGACATCATTTTGCCAACAAAGATCTGTATAGTCAAAACTATGCTTTTTCCAGTAGTCATGTGTTGATGTGAGAGTTGGATCATAAAGAAGGCTGAGCACCAAAGAATTTATGGTTTTTAATTGTGGTGCTAGAAAAGACTCTTGAGAGTCTCTTGGACTGCAAGGGGATCAAATCAGTCAATCCTAAAGGAACACAGAAAGAAAGTGAAGTCGCTCAGTCATGTCCAATTCTTTGCAACCCCATAGACTATAAGCTACCATGCTCCTCCTTCCATGGGATTTTCCAGGCAAGAATACTGGAGTGGGTAGCCATTTCATTCTCCAGGGGATCTTCCTGACCCAGAGATCGAACCCAAGTCTCCTGCATTGTAGGCAGACACTTTATCATCTGAGCCACCAGGGAAGTTACCTAGAGGAAATTAACCTAAACGTTCATTGAGAGGACTGATACTGAAGCTGAGCTCCAAAAATCTGGCCACCTGATACCAAGAGTTGACTCTTTGGAAAAGACACTGATGATGGGAAAGACTGAGGGCAAGAGGAGAAGGAGGCAAAAAGGATGAGATGGTTGGATGGCATCACTGACTTAATGGACCTGAGATTGAGCAAACTCCAGGAGATAGTGGAGGACAAAGGAGCCTGGTGTGCTGCAGTACATGGGATTGCAAAGAGTCAGACATGACTTAGCAAGTGAACAACAATAATTATAGTTCCATTTGGAAAGAAGTGTTTTGTTTTGTTTTGTTTTGTTTTTCCCAAGAATATATAAACAGAATGAGAGTACTATAGATAAATCCAATGAATATGGTGGAATTCAAGAACTTTTGAATCAGTTCAGTTCAGTCACTCAGTTGTGTCCAACTCTTTGCAACCCCATGGACTGCAGCACACCAGACCTCCCTGTCCATCACCAGCTCCCAGAGTTTACTCAAACTCATTTCCATTGAATCGGTGATGCCATCCAACCATCTCATCCTCTGTTATCCCCTTCTCCTCCCGCCTTCAATCTTTCCAAGCATGAGGGTCTTTTCCAGTGAGTCCATTCCTCACATCAGGCAGCCAAAGGATTGGAGTTTCAGCTTCCTCATCAGTCCTTCCAATGAATATTTAGGACTGAATTCCTTTAGGATGAACTGGCTGGATCACCTTGCAGTCAAGGGACTCTCAAGGGTCCTCTGCAACACCTCAGTTCAAAAGCATCAAATCTTCAGCATTCAGCTTTCTTGGATGAACTGTCTGGATCACCTTGCAGTCAAGGGACTCTCAAGGGTCCTCTGCAACACCTCAGTTCAAAAGCATCAAATCTTCAGCATTCAGCTTTCTTTATAGTCCAACTGTTACATCCATACATGACTACTAGAAAAACTATAGCTTTGACTAGACTTTTGAATAGTGGCCAATAAAATTTGTAAAAACTGTACTTTTCAATATTTAAAATGTATGCTTTGATGTTTTTGTGAATACACCCATATTGGTTTTTCCAGACCTAAAATGAAACAATTATATGTTAATTTTATTTTCTGTTTGCTTATTATTTTAATGATAGTGTATAAATAAAATAAAGTGGGCCATGTTTCACATTTAGACAGTGTGACCCTAAGAGGAACAAACTGTTGGGAATGGTAAGATGGTCCATAAAACAACCAAAGCCAGTGGTGACAATAAGGAAGTGATGCCAACTTCTTACTGTAGACTTCAAAACATGGAGATGACCGGAATCATGCAGATCTCAAAAATACATGAAAGAGGGTACTTCAGTTGACATTTGTCTTATCCTGAAATAGTAGCTATCTTACCAATATGACTTGTATGAACCAGTAGACTGTATACATCAAGCATAAAAATTAACTACATACTAGATGATTTAGGCTTTTATTTTCCCTTTAGGGCAATTGCATTTTCAATAAAAGGGATTCTGGGAAATTCTCTGAACACAATCCAAGACAGCTGGCCTACAGTTCTAAATCTAAATGAAACAATAAATACAGATAAATTCCCAATAATTTAATAATGTTTTTTAATGTTATAAAAAACATTGTTATATTTTAAAACAATAATTCTTTTTTTCCATTTATTATAAGATTTAATGTAATTTGGAAAATCTATTCTTATAAAATTTTCCCAACATATTTATTTTAATCCATTTAGAATCTTTGACCTTCTCATAATTTCACCATCTCATTGCTTAATAAAATTATTATGAATCTCAAGCCTTCTTATTTTAAGAAATATCTTAAAACTTTAAAAATAGAGATCAAAGTTCTAACTACAGAAGCCTAGCTAATCCCTGAGAACCTCTCAATTTCAATAGCAAAAATTACTCTGCTTCACAGTCTTTTCATCAGTCACCTCTAATTGACAGGAAGACAAAACAAATGAAAATAAAATTTTGTGAAATTATAATAAAATTATTCTAATGCCTCATCTCAAAAAAGAATCATTGAAAGTCATTTAAAAGCAATTCAGTTACACCTACTGTTTTTCTAGTGGAGGATATGCTTTAGTGTTGATAACAGTAAAATGTTTAACTGATTCAAGCAATTTTCAAACATGTTTATCTCTTCTTTTGGGATTCATACAACTACCTTCCCCCTTATTGACAGAATTAAAGTGTCTCTCTTCATTTGCTCTCTCCCTATTTTGCAATGCAGAGTGAGACCATCTTTTCCAAGTGAAAAAGAGATTTCAAGACTGACATTCATTTTATCCCAGTTAGTAGCAGGATTCTAAAATTTATCAAATTGAAAGATATTTCTTTAAGGCCAACGTTTAGAAATAGTTCATGAATACATGTGCGTTTGAGGAAATGAAGAATCCAGTAAAGTTTCAGGAACTGGGCCCAGAGATTCCTCATAAGTCTTTTTGGTTTAGGTCCATAATTATAGTCAAGCCAGTAATTATTGATTAATTGATTGTTCAGCAGAGATGCAACAAAACCATATCTGAGACTTTGTCAAATTTAAACAAATGAAAGACTCCTCACCAAAATGTACTATTTTAATTATCCATGAAATTATGGAAAGAGATTGGCATCAGAGAATCTGGCTTCAAGTGCCTACTTCACCATTTATAAGTTTGTGTGATCTAACTCATGTTACTTAGCTTTTTAAGCTTCTGTTTTCTCATCTATAAAATTAGAATACTTAGAGATTATAGTGAGGCTTGAAGAAAAGGAATGCCAACTATCAACATTACTGCTCCATAAAGCTATCCCAAATATAGAAGTAATATGCTGCAGGATTAATTTACTTTGACTCTGAAAGATGATCACCCAGACAGATGCAGAACCAATGAGAACTGGAAAAATTGAGATTTGGTGATATGTACTTGGAGGATACTATGGCACGAAAGCAAGTACATGGGTAGTTTTCTGGCTTGAATGTTCATTAGAACTCTGTGAATCTGCCGAGAAGAAAAAGGACTGAAATTTCTGAGACTCATAATCTCTTCAAGGAATTTGGCTCAGACAAACTGTTAATCCTCTCCTGTTTTGTAACCTCTTCTTGGAAATATCATGGTCAATCTCAGGCTAACTAGACATAGGTAGCCTGTGTTTGTGAGTCCTCTTATTCATCTACCCCTCCTGAATCCCATAATAAGAATATATTGCTTCAAGCAATATCATATACTGCTGTCGGTGACTATCATGTATTTTGGTCTATTCTTTGCTACCCAAATTTGAGATTACTGAGATTAACCTACAATAACACAGCTTTTATTTTTTTTTCTCTCTTGTACTTTACTCACCTAAATGAATGTGTTTTGGATGTTTTACTCCTCTGAGAACAGGCCAGACAGGAAAAAAAAGTAATTTTCTTACCAGGACTGCTCATATCTTGAATAAAACTATGTAGTGAAGGAAAATGGAAGGCATTTTATTCAACCTACGGATTGAGAAACACTTGAGTAGGCTGTATAGTTATGTTATAGTTAATGATTACAGAAACATGTGATCATTAAAAAAGATATAATACCAACAACTTCAATAAAATAGTTGAAAATATAGAGAGGCTACTCCAGGTAAGAAATTTAGTATTTCTGAGATGATAGAAATTTAAATACATGTAAATGTGACTGATCAAGTTCTGCCTTAGTTTGGTTGTCTCTCTTGAAAGAGGGAGTCTTTCCCTTCACCTCATTGTGTTCTTCATATTCTCAGAACTGCTTAATGAAGTTTCTTATATTTTAATAGTGATAAAGAGTTTGGAATAGTCCAAATTCCACCTTGATCATAAAACACTGTTAAATGCTCATGGTTATAGAGTCAAAGAGCTGGGCCCACGTACATTTACATTGTTAAGAGAACCAACATAAAGCAAACCCATGTATGGGGAAATTAGTATGTTTTGTAATATATATTGAAAATCCCTCAATCAAAAAGCCCTGACAACCAAAAGGTTTTCATATAATGACAAATAGATCTATACTGATGCATGATTATTTATTGATTTTTTTCTTGTTTGAATCAGATATATTGTTTATGTATTTTGTTTACAAATCTGAATAGGGGGAACTGTTCCAGGCCCCCACCGAGTGTTAGCATAATATAAGATACAAGCTAAATGTTACCATTAAAAAATTCAGACACAATCCCAATTCTGAAATATATCTGGTCCCTAGAGTTTGGATTAGGAATTGTAGACTTAATCATATTTTATAAGCGATGTATTTCTATCTGTCTAGCTCTTCTGCTGCTGCTAAGTCGCTTCAGTCGTGTCCAACTCTGTGTGACCCCATAGACGGCAGCCCACCAGGCTCTGCCATCCCTGGGATTCTCCAGGCAAGAACAGTGGAGTGGGTTGCCATTTCCTTCTCCAATGCATGAAAGTGAAAAGTGAAAGGGAAGTTGCTCAGTCATGTCCAACTCTTCGCGACCCCATGGACTGCAGCCCACCAGGCTCCTCTGTCCATGGGATTTTCCAGGCAAGAGGACTGGAGTGGGTTGCCATTGCCTTCTCCGGTCTAGCTCTTCTAGGTCATATGATTTACATTAGGGAATTTGTTGCTTAACATATGTTTATTTTGATTTCAAGTAATTGAATCAAATTCATTATATATGAATGTTTATTTAGATAGAAATTTTAAAATTAAATTATTTGGTTTGCTTCTACCAATTGTATTACACACTCCTTTAGACTAGTTTCTAATAATTTTATAATATTTTATCTACAAAAGCATGCGTTAAAATGAAAAGATTACACTGAAATCATCTGATGCTAAAATTTTTAATCACAAGACATATTTTTAACTCTTTTCTACTAATTGTTTGAACTAATATGAGAAAATATTATATTTGCATATGCTTAATGGAATAGCTTAAGGTGTGTGCGTCACATACAACATAGATGTCTGTAAGCATAAAGTTATGGTTACTTATTATGGTAATGAATTTCTATAAATGCAACCAACTAGCACTTCTGTGTCTTGAATTCAGTGTAATCTTTCAGGAGAAATTTTAAAAGGAATGATTAATAAGGAACATTTTTATGACAACTAAGAATGCTCTCATTTCAAGATTAATTTTTAAGTCATTCATTACATCCAGGAAACTAGAGTGCAATAATTTTAAAAATTCAAGAGACCCTCTTTCACAATTTTATTTCTTTCCATTGATTGATTATATATTAGCAAAAAAAATGTCATCTTTATGCTCATTTTGTCCATTTTGTATGTTTGGTTAATCAATTAATTTATAAAATCTGAGTTATCACTTCTATTTCAGATCGGCACCTAAGTCCCATGTTTATGATTTACAAATTTGAATTCAGTGTCACAACTACAGAGGACTTAATTAAAGCAAGTGAAAAATCAAAATTGGCTTAATTTTCTCAAAAATTCCTGGTCAGAAAAATGACACAGACGCAGCTGTGCTGCTGCATTTTTTTAGTATTCTCTTTATCGTCTCCTGTTCCCTGAAACATCTGCTTCATTTTCTAAACCAGTAAAAAGTCGTCAAGCCCTAATAGACTGCACACTGAGTTTTATGGATTGTATTAGTTGAATTTTCCTTTCCCCTTATTCTTCTGTGGAACATCTTTCTCATAAATAAATGCTTTAACTAGACAATTTGATAGGGAGTTGTTGAAATTGTTATTTATAAACCTCTCAAACTTTTATTTGAAAAGGTTCTTTTCTTTTTAAATTTAAAAACTGCTTATTTTTTAAAAAATCCATTCATCAAAATAATAAGCTATTCAAAGGAGAAAACTCTTCAAAATTAAAGAATAATGTATAATTATCAAAGTTCAATGAATATATATATGTGAGTACCTATATATGTGTTTAATGTCTAAGTGCATGTGAAAATATACATTGTATGTTTAAGAAAGCTCACTAATTTTTTACAGTGACTGTAGATGGGTGATTGTAGAATTGTGAATTATTGCTACATTCACTGATCTCTAATAAATTGGGTAAATAGTGGGTTGATACAATATGCTAACTATACAATCACTGTGAAGCTTTAAAAGGTCATACCAATTATATTAAAATGGATGAAATTAACAGTCATCCAATAGAAAATTATACCTATATATGCCATTCAATAGAAAGTTATATCTATATATGTGTTATGTGTGCCTATAGGTGTGAGTATACATACGCATTTGTTTTTAATGAGATAAAAAATTGACATTCAAAGAGATAGATCTTTTAATGATAGAATTAGGCCCTTGGACCTTTCAAGAAAGATATACAAGAAGTTTAAATAATTTTTTCTTGTTTAAATTTTTTTTCTGTCTAAATGCTGCTAAGTTTATTATCCACTATTTTAGAAAAAATATTTTTGATGATTTTCAAGGATATCTGTAAGATATCCTCAGCTTTCAAGCCTGGCTCACCAATATTGGAGTGTAGCAGCAGTTGGGACTCTGTTAAATGTGTTTTGAAATGATTCGACATCTAAGGGTACAATTTTTGTTTATAAAACTTACATCACATACTAAGCTAAAAAAAAATCTTAGAGCAAGCACACATGCTTGATAAATTTCTTAAGAGATTCTGTCTACAATTCCATCCATATTTTGATAAAATTAAATAATATATATATAATATATAATATCTATACTTGTTTATATGTATATAAAGAGATAAAGGAAGAGAGGGAAAATCATCTAAAGGAAATAATGTTTAAACAAACCAGATAGTTTTATGAAGTCATAATTTATACTATACAAAGGTTTGAAATAAACTTTATTATAATGTTAATATACTGTTTTAAATCACCATTTTTATAAGAATGCTAGAGTTGGTTTAATAAAGTTTTAATTACCTGAACTTTTTGTATATGACAGTCAGTGTTCCATCACAGCATTTTCTAGATGATATCAATGTTTAATATTTGTAAAATACAGGTACATAAATGTATACATAAAAAGCCAACAAGTAGTTTACAACATGGGTTCAGGAATCATTAACCTAGCGTCTAAATCCTAATTCTGGTACATAACTTACTAGCTGTATCACTTTGGTCATGTTGCTGACCTCAGTAGCAGCATTTTCCAAATCTGTAAATTGAGGCTAATCACCTTATTTACATAATATTTTATTCAGATAATCAATTTAAATAACTAAGTAACATATGTAAGAGTACCTTATCCAGTATAATAATTGGGACATCTTTCTAAAACCAAGAAATAGGCAAAGGAACTAACTTATCTAAGCAACAGCAGGTGAACACCTGAGAATATCACGCAGGTACTGTATATTCAAATTGGCACCTAATTTGATGAAGACCTCTGAGACTAGTATTAGTCAAAGCCTTGATGAATCAACTACAGCTGTCTTATGAGGATTTCAGAAATTGTCCTGATGCTAGCCTTTCATTAAGATTTTTTTTTGAAGAATATAAACTTCCAGTTTCTTCCTTGTAACCAGCAACTCTTTGTTTACTAGATTTTGATTGAATAATTCATTATAATTTCTGTTTTTTTCTGTTACTTTCCTCCACTTTAATATACAATATTAACACAAATCAAATCAGTGTAGGTAAAAATCTGATTTAACTTATGTAATATTTGATTGCTGCCATTAATAATTTCCATAGGACCTGCTGTAAGTTTATAACATTAAGATAATTATTTTAATTTAATGAGAAAATTTAATTGTTAGCTGGCATCTCTTCTTGGTGAAATTATATGGAAAAACTCTATCACATAATCAAAACAATTAAAATGGTTGATGTAGTTCTTGAAGAATAGAAATTGGCCTTCAGAATTTTAAACAAGGATTAATTTATGTTATAGGACAATATTGAAAAGGAATGTGTTATATGACTATGTACAGAGACCAAAAAAGCCTGTTTTTCTTTGTCTCATCATCAAAGATATAAAGTATCCTAATTTTCATATACAAAGATGGAATTAGTGACCCATAGTAAGTAAAGTATAAGATTTGAAATTTTTCTTCTGAGGTAGTCATTTTTCAGATGTATAATAATATCAAATTTTAGTTGGTATTTCAGTTAATGATACACAGCAGTGGTGACTTACTGAGGTGAGAAGTCAATCTGTGTTCACTTAAATGGAACACTACTGAGTGACTGAACTGAACTGAACTGAACAGAGCTAACTGTAAGATCTATAGCCATAACCTCATTAGCATCCTGTCCTGATTAATTAACTAAGATCAGGAAGGCATTGTCACCCTGCTTATTTAACTTATATGCAGAGTAAGTACATCATGAGAATCGCTGGACTGGAAGAAGCACAAGCTGGAATCAAGATTGCTGGGAGAAATATCAATAACCTCAGATATGCAGATGACACCACCCTTATGGCAGGAAGTGAAGAGGAGCTAAAAAGCCTCTTGATGAAAGTGAAAGAGGAGAGTGAAAAAGATGGCTTAAAGCTCAACATTCGGAAAACGAAGATCATGGCATCTGGTCCCATCACTTCATGGGAAATAGATGGGGAAACAGTGTCAGACTTTATTTTGGGGGCTCCAAAATCAGTGCAGATGGTGACTGCAGCCATGAAATTAAAAGACACTTACTCCTTGGAAGGAAAGTTATGACCAACCTAGACAGCACATTGAAAAGCAGAGACATTATCTTGCCAACAAAGGTCCATCTAGTCAAAGCTATGGTTTTTCCTGTGGTCATGTATGGATGTGAGAGTTGGACTGTGAAGAAAGCTGAGCGCCAAAGAATTGATGCTTTTGAACTGTGGTGTTGGAGAAGACTCTTAAGAGTCCCATGGACTGCAAGGAGATCCAACCAGTCCATTCTGAAGGAGATCAGCCCTGGGATTTCTTTGGAAGGAATGATGCTAAAGCTGAAACGCCAGTACTTTGGCTACCTCATGCAAAGAGTTGACTCACTGGAAAAGACTCTGATGCTGGGAGGAATCGGGGGCAGGAGGTGAAGGGGATGACCGAGGATGAGATGGCTGGATGGCATCACTGACTCGATGGACGTGAGTCTGAGTGAACTCTGGGAGTTGGTGATGGACAGGGAGGCCTGGCGTGCTGCGATTCATGGGGTCGCAAAGAGTCGGACACGACTGAGCGACTGAACTGAACTGAATGGGAAATCGAGCTCTTTTTACCTTAGAAAGAAGATTTTGTTCTCATTAAATTTATGTACTTGACCACAGATGTCCTGACTTTTTAAACTTTAATCTTTTGGCCAACCCACTGATGTTTTGGTTTTAATAAACAAACACCCATTCAAATTGCGAAATAAGTGGAAAAAGACTATAAAAATAGAAATTTTATTTTAAGCTCAACAAAATTTCATAGAATTCAACAAACTAAAGAATAGTAGAGTTGTTCTGGAAGAGCAAAGTTAGGTACACAAGGTGATTTCCCTCTCTGATTCAGGAATCCATCAGGACTACTCTTTTCTAGCATCTTCACTTCCTTCTGTGACAGTTTGTCTTCGCTGTTCCTTTAACTCATCTCAGAATAGAGTGTTTTTAAATGAGAGTGTGATAACTTCATTCTATTCAAATATAAAAGTCTTAGCTGAGCTCACAGGTACCCTGGGGCTTTGCCTTCCCTAGCTTAATAATTATCACTAGGCTGATCATGTGGTCATTGGCCTTCAGTAG
Source organism: Capra hircus (assembly GCF_001704415.2). NCBI lineage: Eukaryota > Metazoa > Chordata > Mammalia > Artiodactyla > Bovidae > Capra > Capra hircus. The sequence continues at coordinate 25,901,734 of NC_030814.1, forward strand.
AAGTGTCCCCCAGCACACAACTGTGGACTGAATTGAAGAAAACTATGGGGAAGGTGGTGATAACTACATTTGAAAAGTGGCCTTTTTGGCTATGTTAAGAATTTTGACCTTTGTCCCCAAATCAGAGAATGGATTTGTCCCCTAATTATCACCTTTGTGCTTTGAAATGATAATTCTAACTGCAGGATGGAGAGTGAAGTTGAGGGGAATAGAGGAAAAAATGGGAAAATTTGAAAGATATTTAGAGTCAAAGTCATCAAGGACAAGTGGTGGATTGGAATTCGGGGTAAGGGAAGAGTGGAGGGGAGGGAAGGAGAAGGATATGTCTTAGGTATCTTTTAGGAAAAAAAGATGGTACTAGTCTCAGAGATGCTAGAAGAAACCATTCGCAGACACAGAACACTCTATAACTTAAAGTTTATTTAAAACTCATTGAAGAATGTTACCTAGCACAGCTCTAGATTCTGGGAAATTATATTATGACTCAAAATTCACTAAAAAGCTTTGAGTTAAATAAGTACTTTAGTCACCATATATGTATGAAGCTTTGGACTTTGAAAAATCTGAAGGTTGATGTAAAGAGATGTGGTAGGCTGAATAATATCCCCCACCAAATTTAGCTATATTCTAGATGCCTGAATCCTGTGACTCTGACAAATTTTGCAGATGTGATAAAAACAAAAGTATCTTCAGATGAAGAGATTATCCTGCATTAGCCTACTAGACCTTAAATACAATCACTTGTCTCTTTAAAGGAGGGAGACAGAGGAAGATTTGACAGATGAAAGAGAAGACAGTGTGACACAGAGGCTGAAATTTGAGCGATTGGACCACAGGCAAGGAATATGGTAGCTACTCAAAGTTAAATGAGGTAAGGGCGGGGATCTCCTCTGAAACTTGCAGAAGTGCAACACTGATACCTTGCTTTGGCCCAGTGATACTGACTTTAAACTTCAGAATGGTGACTTAACAAATTCCCCTTGTTTTAAGCTGCCATTTCTGGGAATTTGTTATAGCAGCCATAGGAAACTGATAGAAGAGTTTTCTAGAAACTGCTTTTACACTCAAAATATATAGCTTTCATATAAATATCTTCTGATAAAGCATGTAAAATTCTTTATTCAAGCTAGGATGTTCTGTTTCACTAAAGGGTAATTGCAGTTTCTATGTGCTATATAGCCAAAAATAAATAAATAATTACATGGTGTTTGCTCTTCAGCTAGAATTCAGTCTCAGAAAATTGCAGATATATATTTGTGGAATTTACAGGCCTAAGTGCAATATTAGCATGATGTTGAAATTCAGATAGTGTATTTCTAGGTAAAATGAATTGAATGAATATTTTAATGTTTTTCTACTGAATGCAAGTTTTATTGAAATTTACTTGCATAATATATGCTATACTCGGTTTTGGTAACCACTTGCATAATTAACTGCACTCCTCTGTTAGCATCACCAGCATAGGCCTAACTCCAGCACACCACAAACAGAGACATTGCTTTTAGAACTATAATTCTAAGCTTCTACTTCACAGTTTTGGATTTTTTTATAAGTAGAACAATATTAGAAACATATTTTCAAGTATTTTTAGAATCATCACCTAGAGAGAGACAAATAAAGCATGAACATAAGATAGCATAAAATGGTGGCTAGAATCTGTTAGGTAACTTAGTTTGTGGGTGACAAGTGAATGAATAAGGCTCTAATCTAACACATTTTCAGGAATATGTAAACAATAGAAGAGAACTGAAGATAGATTCATATGCAGATGTGTGAAGATAAGCAAATAGGTATTCTTGCTAAGATAGTTTGTACATTTAAAGAGACGTTTTTTTAAGGCAATTATGTTAGCATGAATTCTGTATAAGAAGCAAATAATCATAGTGAACAATTTCAGAAGACATGTTGTTCCAAAGGGTAGGTCCCAAGAGATGTAAGTTGATGTGTGTGTGTGTGTGTGTGTGTGTGTGTATGCTCATTCTGTCCAGCTCTTTGTGACCCCACGGACTGCAGCCCACCAGTCTCCTCTGTCCATGGGATTTCCCAGGCAAAAATACTGGAGTGGGTTGCCGTTTTCCTGCTCCAGGGGATCTTTCCAGGTCAGGGGTCTAACCTGTTTCTCCGTATCTTCTGCATTGGCATGTGGATTGTTTACCACTGAGCCACCTGGGAAGCCCTTATAAGCTGATAAATGATCTTAAACTAGTGAAGGCATTGATAATGAAATCAAAGGTAAAATTTGAGCAAGGATGTCTTACTTTGTACCTGCATTCCTCTTTCCTAAATTAATAATTAGAGATCTTATTTATTTCTTAATATTGCATTGGTGATTATGTTTCACTCTTATTGTACCCCAAAGATATTAGAAATCACTCTGTGGATGCACATGATGTAGAACAATTAATTCTGTTTAACAGTCACATACATATGCAAAACTAATTATCATGAAATTGTTTCCCACAGTTCTGAGATGGAGTAATTCTCATTGTGTTTTAGGAAATTTTTGTTAATTTAACAATTTGTTCATTACTTTTTCAATTAATTTTGGTAAATGATCCTCAGATCATGACTTTAAAATGGGTACAGATGAAGAAAAAGACAAATGTTGAAAAACGCAGGTACACCCGTGGTGGATTCATGTCAATGTATGGCAAAACCAATACAGTATTGTAAAGTAAAATAAAGTAAAAATAAAAATTAAAAAAAAAAGAAAAATGAGAAATTATGAGTAAGTAAATTTCAACACTTTGAGAATCTCAAAGAAGAGTTTGGGGGCATTATATACACCATTCTTGGAAATTTTCTGTGATTCTAAAATTATAGCAAAATAAAATAAAAGATAAATAATCTTTTGTTTAAAGAGATTAGCAATCTCCCCCAACCTTCCCACATACTCTGACTTCCACTGCCACCACTATCAAAGCATGTGCTTAACCACTGTGATTCTTTTGGTTTTCTTTCTTTTAGAAAAATCTATACCTATGATCTTCCCTTACTACCCTGGCAGCTAAGCTATACAATATCAACATGTTTTTAATATTGTATGGGCTATTATGAGATTATAACTAGAGTGTTTTCAGCTTATCTGATTTCCTATAGAATCAAAAATGGAAAGTGTCTTATGTCTTTTAATGGATGTATTATCCCTTCAAAGATATTTATTTTATTAATGAGTGGTTTTCTCTTTCCTTCATTGAGTATGTTATTTGTCAGTAAGTTCTTCTGTTTCAGATATTTGGTTCCTATGTGTATGTGCTCAGTCATGTCCAACTATTTGTGACCCCATGGACTCTATCTAGCCTGCTAGACTCCTCTGTCTATGGAATTTCCCAGGCAAGAATACTGGAGTGAGTTGCCCGTTTCCTCCTCCAGGGGATCTTCCAGCCCAGGGAATGAACCCACGTCTCCTGCATTGGCAGGCAGATTCTTTACCTCTGAGCCACCTTGTTTGTTTTTCACTTTAAATCATTGGTGATTCTAAGTTTTCTCTTCATATTTTCAAGTAAGGGATAGATTAAATAGCACTGGTAACTAAAGATTTATCTGGGTCACAGACATTAAACAATACTGTTCTTTGTCATATTGCTAGTAAATCAATGCCTGGTAGATAGGAGGTACTGTGTAAAGCATAAATAAATGAGAGAGTAAATATAGAATGAATAAATAAAATATGAATCCAGACTCTGAAATCATCATCAGTCATCCTCATGCAGAAACAAAATATAAATATAATAAATAAAATTTTGTTTCTTGTTTAGTATATAAAACTGGGAACATAAGATTGTTGAGACATAGAATTCACAACGAGGAATTAGCTGTAATCTTTGGATGAGAGATTTTTCCAATTAAAAGATTTAGATATAAAAGCAATAAAATAGATCAGTTCATGAAGACAAATAGGATAAATTATAGTTCAGAATTCTCTTTATTGAGGATTTTTTTGGTTTTCACTTTTATGGAAACCTAGTTGATTTGAGATAACATTTGCATGATATTTACTTTAATGTATAAATAAAGCATGGGGTCAAAAGTTTTTAACATTATATTTATTACATACTGAATAATTATTCTGCCCATGGTATCTCTTTGTACTTCTGCAATGGATGTCTCATTTACATGATGTGTTTCTCTTCCTTGAAATCAGTAAAGTCTTCATCAATATAGAACTCTCTTTTTCTCAGAGAGATTCCTTTCATTAACCAGCTGTGCCTTTGGAATTTAAGTTCATAGGGCTTTATGCATGAACCTGCTCCCCCTGATTTGGTAGATGTCAAGATCCACAGTGACAAAGGGAAGAATGCTAAAATATTATCTCTTCTTGAAAATTATCTCATTAAAAAAGAAAAATTATAAATGTTCTTTTGTTTCCTCATGAAATTTGTACCCAAATATTTATTACATTTTATTACCTTTCATTTACTTTCTTGGCCCCTCCACTGCATTATCAGCAACTCGAAGACCATAGGACTGTTCAGTTAAATTTGAATCTATGTCATGCAGTACAGTTCTTAGTATATTATAAGAAATCAAACATAAACTGATAATGAATGAAATTATTTGGTGATGCAGGAATAAAATGAGCCACATTTGTTCAGTAAGTATTAAGTGTCTGCTCTTTGTAATGCATATTGCCAAGTGCTAGAGATAGTGTTCTGATCAATACAGTCTTACAGAAAACATTTGCATAAAGGACAGATAATAGATATCTAATTGCACCATTTATTAATTATTATAAAGAAGTACTATGAATAAGAGTCAGAGGTTCCATGAGAAAGTAAACAAAATAATACATAGTCTAGGAGATCACTGTGTCTTTGAAGAAGCAATCTCTGAGATCTGACTCAGAGTAGGAATTACCTAACCAATGTATGCAGGAAGAAATTTTGTATGTAAGGAATAGCTTTTACTAAAGCCCTAGGACAGGAAGCATCCCTACACGTCCTAGAAATGAAGGGTGATTTATATGGTGGAGACCAGGTAAGAGTACGTCACCGAAAGAAACGTGTAAGTCAGTTAAACTAGTGTTTGAGGGAGCTGACTCCAACAAATGGACTGATTGTAAAAATATTTAGGTGATAAAATCAAATGGCTGCAGTAAATAAATTGGAAGCAGACAATGGTAAATATAAGTTGATCAATTCAAAAGCCAATGGAATCGTCCAGGCAAGAAAAATGATAATTTGATCTCAAATTATGCCAAATAAGTTGAATGAAGTATATGGATTTAAGAAATATTTAGAGGTAAAATGACCTTCAGAGAAAACTGGTTTTTAGGATTATAAAACAAACAAGGAGAAAAGGAAGGAGCTCGGTCTGTCCAGAGGAAAAACATGCTTCAAATATATACTGAAGATAGTTCATTTTACATAGTCAACCTAACAATAATTTCCAGTGGATTTAAGAGGTAAATAATTGTCAATAATACTTATCCATCTTTATATAACTGACTTCCACATCTTTATTGGAAAAAAAGAATGTGGAAACCATAAATAATTGAGATTCTTTATGGATGTTAAGTGCCATTGTGCTGTTTTTTCAAACTCTTTTGAGGTAGATAAAAACTTAATCTTATAGTTTCAATGTACATTTCTTTGTTTGTCAGGTGCAAATCAACCCTGTTTCCTTGCCCCAGGTATACAGAAAGAATAGTTTGCAGCCTTTGTTTTACTTGATTACGGCCATGTCACTAAGGACTGGCTAGTGGAATATGGGTAGAAATGCACACTCTCATAAAACATCCTAAGTGACTCCCTACACACTCTTAATTTATCTGTCAGCCAGTTAAATGCCTGGGAGCTACATCAGGATGTGAGAGAGACCCACAAAATTAAAGTGGCCTGGATCCCTGTTTAACTACATTGAGCAGGATTTTTTAATAAAGTCTCCAAACTCACATGGGTTTCTGATAAACACAATCACATGAACTCAAACCACTAAAATTTTGGGAGTTTGTTATAGAAGCCGAGACAACGTAACAATGCTATTTCTTTTTGATTTATTTAGAAACAAAAAATGTATATGCCAAGAAAAAGAATGTGGAAGCTATAAATAAATGAGATTCTTTATGAATGTTAAGTGCCATTGTGCTGTTTTTTTGAGGTAGATAAAAACTTAATGTTATAGTTTCAATGTACATTTCTTTGTTTCTCCTAAGCACTTTGTGTATATTAAGTCATTTACTCCTTACATTAACCCTATGAAATAAGTAATATTATTATTTCTATTATACAAAAGAGGAAACACAACACAAGTTCAAACAGCTATAAGTAGTAGTACCAACAATCACTCCCAACCACTCTCCCTGCAGTTTCTACTGTTAGTTTCACACTGTACTACCTGAATTTAAATGAGCATTCTTTTAAAAATACTCATTTGTCGGAGCTACACTTTGTCTTTTTTCAATACCCTTGAGTATTTTAGGAGAGTCATATCAAGACTAATTTATTTAGAGACCAGAAAGTCCTTTAGGCCAAGTCTCATAAGGCTTATTCAAAAAGAACCTCAAATGTAATATGGTAACATTTAAGTCATTGTATATTGTTTGTTTACATTTAACTAATTAAATGTAAAATATTAAAATAATTTGTAACTTTATTTTCACACTTCATTTACTTTCAAATTACCAGGGAGCATTAAAAATTGGAATTGTCCCAGGCAGGCTCTTAGTCTCTAAGGGCTGTATTTGGTACACTCACTGATAAGTATCTTTAAAAAATAGCTTTACATTTTCTGGAGTCCTAACTGAACTCAACACAAGATCTCACTGAATATCTAAAAGTTCATAGAACCTTAAGTCCAGAAAATTCCATGGCACTACTAGGTAAGCCTCCAATGAGGCTGCGGTAGGCAAAGATAAATGGCACAAAAGGGCTGAATAAAGCTAATCACTTGTATTTAAATAAACTTCAAACTTTTTATTTTTATCTAATTCTGAGAGAAAATACATGGTTCAGTCTTTTCTATATCCCATAAGAAACTGTTCAGTTCAGTTCAGTTGGTCAGTCATGTTTGACTATTTGTGACCCCATGAATTGCAGCACGCCAGGCCTCCCTGTCCATCACCATCTCCTGGAGTTCACTCAAACTCACGTCCATCGAGTCAGTGATGCCATCCAGCCATCTCATCCTCAGTCATCCCCTTCTCCTCCTACCCCCAATCCCTCCCAGCATCAGAGTCTTTTCCAGTGAGTCAACTCTTTGCATGAGGTGGCCAAAGTACTGGAGTTTCAGCTTTAGCATCATTCCTTCCAAAGAACACCCAGGGCTGATCTCCTTCAGAATGGACCAGATGGATCTCCTTGCAGTCCAAGGGACTCTCTAGAGTCTTCTCCAACACCACAGTTCAAAAATCAATTTTTCGGTGCTCAGCTTTCTTCACAGTCCAACTCTCATATCCATACATGACCACAGGAAAAACCATAGCCTTAACTAGACGGACCTTTGTTGGCAAAGTAATGTCTCTGCTTTTGAATATGCTGTCTAGGTTGGTCATAACTTTTCTTCCAAGGAGTAAGCATCTTTTAATTTCATGGCTGCAGTCACCATCTGCAGTGATTTTGGAGCCCCCAGAAATAAAGTCTGACATTGTTTCCAGTTTCCACTGTTTCCCCATCTATTTCCCATGAAGTGATGGGACCAGATGCCATGATCTTCGTTTTCTGACTGTTGAGCTTTAACTTAACTTTTTCACTCTCCTCTTTCACTTTCATCAAGAGGCTTTTTAGTTCCTCTTCACTTTCTGCCATAAGGGTGGTGTCATCTGCATATCTGAGGTTATTGATATATCTCCCAGCAATCTTGATTCCAGCTTGTGCTTCTTCCAGCCTAGCGTTTCTCATGATGTACTCTGCATATAAGTTAAATAAGCAGGGTGACAATATACAGCCTTGAGGTGCTTCTTTTCCTATTTGGAACCAGTCTGTTGTTCCATGTCCAGTTCTAACTGTTGCTTCCTGACCAGCATATAGGTTTCTCACGAGGCACGTCAGGTGGTCTGATGTTCCCAAGTCTTGAAGAATTTTCCACAGTTTATTGTGATGCACACAGTCAAAGGCATTGGCATAGTCAAGAAAGCAGACATATATGTTTTTCTGGAATTCTCTTCCTTTTTTGATGATCCAGCGGATGTTGGCAATTTGTTCTCTGGTTCCTCTGCCTTTTCTATAACCAGCTTGAACATCTGGAAGTTCATGGTTCATGTATTGCTGAAGCCTAGCTTGGAGAATTTTGATCATTACTTTACTAACATGTGAGATGAGTCCAATTGTGCAGTAGTTTGAGCATTCTTTGGCAGTGCCTTTCTTTGAGATTGGAATGAAAACTGACCTTTTCCAGTCCTGTGGCCACTGCTGACTTTTCCAAATTTGCTGGCATATTGAGTGCAGCACTTTCACAGAATCATCTCTCAGGATTTGAAATAGCTCAACTGGAATTTCATCACCTCCACTAGCTTTGTTTGTAGTGGTGCTTTCTAAGGCCCACTTGACTTCACATTCCAGGATGTCTGGCTCTAGGTGAGTGATCATACCATCGTGATTATCTGGATTGTGAAGATCTTTTTTGTACAGTTCCTCTGTGTATTCTGTTAGACCACATCTAATTAGAATTTATGTTATTGACAAGGGAATTATTCAACTAAGGAAACTGTGTCACCTCTGACTTACTTTGAAATGAGTCATGGGAATATGTAACATGTACTTGGCTCTCCTGAAAAGAAGGAAAAGATCTGTGGTTAATGAAATGTCAAAAATGTAGCATCTCTAAGGGTTTGGCTCATCCATTCACAATGCACCAGGAAGTGAGTGCCAACCTTAAACTTAAGTTCTTACATAAGCTTAGATCTTTGAGTTGTGAAGAATATTTGGGTTTCTTTCTCTTTCTGTAAGTCATTTTTTTCCCTGCTTTCCTGAACTAAAATTATTCTTGCTTTAAGGAAAAATTGCATTCATGGCACTTAAGATTTAAGTGGCATGATCCATATATGTTATGCTGTTATTTTATCCATCTACATAAGTAACATGCATATGTGACTTTGTCAGATAGTTAATATGGTCCTTAGTGGCATTAGTTAAATTTCTGTGCTTGTGTTTATTTTTGCCTGTCATAATTTATTAGCTTTAATTATCCAAATCCCTCTTCCATATACAGAACTAATTCAATTTAAACTCTGTTTATGGTTTTATTGGTCTTCTAAAGAGATCTAATTGGGGAGAATAATCAATTGAGTAAGCATCTTTTAAAAAGATGTCTTGAATACCATATAGAGGAAAAAATCTTTCCTTACCCATCTGAAGTGTGAGCTTGGGCTCTTTGTTGCTGTTGTTTTTGTTTGGTCACCAAGTCATACTGACTTCTTGTGACCCCGTTGATTGCAGCATGCCAGGCTCCTCTGTCCTACACTATTTCTCAGAGTTTACTCAAAGTCAAGTCTTTTGAGTCAGTGATGCTTATCCTCTCATCCTCTGCCTCCCCCTTCTCCATTTGCCTTCAATCTTTCCCAGCATCAGGGTATTTTGTTTTTGTTTTTGTCTTTTTTCCCCAGAAGTTGGTTCTTTGCATCAGCTGGCCAAAGTATTGGCCAATGCATATTCAGGGTTCATTTCCTTTAGGGTTGACTAATTTGATTTTGCAGTCCAAGGGGTTCTCAACCGTCTTCTCCAGCAGCACAGTTCAAAAGTATCAGCCTTCTTTATGGACAAATCCTCACATCCCTATATGACTACTGGTAAAAACATAGGTTTAACTGCACAGACCTTTGTTAGCTAAGTGATATCTCTTTTTAATACTCGGTCTTGGTTTGTCATAGATTTCCTTCCAAGGAGCAACTGTCTTTTAATTTCATGGCTGCAGTCACCATCTGCAGTGATATTGCAGCCCAGGAAAATAAAACCTGTCACTGCTTCCACTTTTTTCCCCATCTACTTGCCATGAAATGATGAGACCAGGTGCGATGATCTTAGTCTTTGAATGTTGAGTTTCAAGCCAGCTTTTTCACTCTCTTCTTTCTCTTTCATCAAGCAACTCTTTAGTTCCTCTTTACTTTCTACCATTAGAATGGTATCATCTTCATATCTGAGGTTGTTGATATCTCTTTCAGCAGTCTTGATTCCAGCTTGTGATTTATCCAGCCCAGAATTTTGCATGATGTACTCAGCCCAAAAGTTAAATAAGCAGAGTGACAATATACAGCCTTGACATACTATTTTCCCATTCGGGAACCAGTCCATTGTTCCATGTCTGGTTCTAACTGTTGCTTGACCTGGATACAGGTTTCTCAAGAGACAGGGTTTGAGTTCCAGTTCATTTTCATTAATATTTGAGTGAAATTTTTTGAGCCTCAAATTTCCTATATGTTAAACCAAGATAAGAATTACTAGTGAAAAAAATCACTAGTGAAAGTATTAGAATAATATGAAAGCCATAAAATTTAATGCAAATGCTAGTGTTTTTAATTTAATTTTTAAAATAAATAATGAAAACTATAATGCAGACAATCTTGGTAAAATGAAAGTCATTATTATTATGAAACATCCTATTTTGACATTTTTTAAAGCATAGCGTGTTAATGGTTTTAAATGCTCTAACTAAATAACTATTGAAGGTGTGGAAAAATACAGTAGAGATTTTCAGTGTCTTTTCTAAAATTTCCCTTATTAGTCTATACTAATCTAAAATAAACATTTCAAGGGCAAATAAAGATCTGAGAAAATACACACAACACTGTTTAATTTTAAATATTACAAGTGTTAAATCATAAGGGAAAGCTATTTTCTTGAACATTAGATATACTATATGTAGCATCCACTTAGAAATATAAATTCATTATTGAACAAAACAACTTTAAATTGGATGTTAATTCCTGGCCAAAAAAAATTATATATTGAGTTGATTTGTTATGATTTATTTCTTTACAACTGAACAAAATACTGATTTCTTTATTATTCATTGGATTTATATTTTTTCAAACAGTTTTATCTCAATATTCTACACTACTTGTCTATTATAATACATTTGGAGCATGCTTCAAATTAATGTAAAAGTCAATGTAGGAAATATGGTCACAGTATTTTTCTTTTGAAAAAATGATTTTTCATTATCAAATAAAATTAAAAGGAGAAAAGAGACCATAATAGTGTAATTTATTATGATACTTAAATTTGAAATTAGCCAAACTGCCAAATAAGGACAAAAGGGCTACTTTTATATTTTGCTATTCCATGGAGTAATCTCGTATCTGTCTTAAAGTGTCTGTAAGTTTATGATTTTTTGACACATTTGAAATGTAATTTTAGGTATAGATTTAAGAATTGACATGCACTGTTTATGTCTATTTTGGCTTCACACTTTTGAATGAAATTTACTGTATATTTTACAAAAGAATGCTTTTGAATTTCCTAACGGAAAAGAAATATAACCTTTATTTTTCCAAAAGTTGTAACTCATGTAAAACTATTGAAATACCTATTTTCATGTAGATAAAATTTATCCTGAAAATACATGTTGCCTTCATATTTTCTAAAAAACACACATAGAATATTAGTGTGAAAAAATTAACATTTTAGTGATTGTATAACTATTTGCTTTTTCTTTCATAAGTACACTTGGAAATAAGACCCATCATTTAAGTATTAAGTTTTGTTTGTTTGTTTGTTTTCACAGACCCATGGGTCATATTTAACTTTCAAGTTAGTTACATGTAACAGAGATAGTAAAATCAAGTAATGGGAAAATTTCTCCAGCAGCTCATAAAATCTTATCTGTGTCTTACTGGCAAGCACAGAGGGGTGGCAGGTTAAGTAGGTTAAGATCTTTCTAGAATGGCATGAGAGGTTGTTTAAATTGCAATTACAGTTTATAGTGTAGCTGTTAAAATCTACCAAACCAAATTTTCAAAATGACCTTTTCCATTTATCTAAGGAATTTTGTCAAATGTTTAATTTGTAGGCATCTCACTTGGGCCCTTTTCCAAATATATACCTTTGAATGAATTATCTTGTCTTTAGCTTTCTCACACACACCTGAGTGTCTGTAGGTGACCTGTAATATCAGTGAAGTTAAATCTGCTTCATATTGGTTGTGCTTTCAGGCATGTAACTTTCATTTAAATAAGATAAAATCATTACTAACTCTCCTTTAAACAAGAAGGGATCTTTAAGGATTTCTTTTTAAATCTCTGTTAGATAGCATCACCAACTCAATGGACATGAATTTGAGTAAACTCTGGGAGATAGTGAAAGACAGGGAAGCCTGGGATGCTACAGTCCATGGGGTTGCAAAGAGTTGGACATGACCTGGCGACTGAACAATATCAACAAGTGCTATCTTATAAATATGAATTCAGTTTCTGGAATCTAAGTGTAATATTGGAGAAAAACATGGAAATGGCAACATCTGTACATCATCTGACCCTTGTAAATGTCAAGTGACAGATGAGGAAAATGCATTAGTGCATTCTTAATAATTTTCTTTTAGCCATATCAATAGCAATTATATTTTCAGCCTCCAAGAAGTAAACATTTTGTCCTTCGTCTTTTCATTATATCAGATAGTTACAACTAGCCAAACAAGAGAACACTGTTTGAAAATCGATTTAGATATGTCCTGTCTTACTATCAAAATTTACTAGTCCTAAATTACAGCAAACAGATTGGACAAGGGTAAAAAGTATAGTTAATTGAATTAGCCACTCCTCTTCTAGAGGTCAGGAAAGGGTGATAAATACCTGGAACCGTTCCAATGCTTCTCATAAATAAAGTAGCCTTCTCTGTATCATCCCAAACGTTCAAGCAGAGCTCTATTCTCTCACTAGTTACACTGCCAGAATATTGAAAGCTTAAACTTTGAGTGTAGGATCTAAAAATAAATAGAAGTATCCCAGACTATAAATCCAAGCTTTTGTAGAACATAACATATGAAGGAGAGCATTGAGCATATGTAGTTTGTAGTCATTAAAAATGAAGACTCAGAGGATCTCAGGTTAAATATAGACCCCACTACATGGAATCTGTGCGACCTTGGAAAATCTAATGAATTGAAGGCCTAATGAATTCTCATCTAAAAAAATGAGAATTATCATTGTACCTGCCTGTTAGAGTATTTGGTAGAATAATATTTAGTGAAGAACATACTCTCACCAAAGAGCCTGGCAAATTTCAAGTACTCTGCAAATGATAGCCATTAATATAGGCAAATTAGAGTTAATATAGTCAACCAATATTTCACAAGCTCCTAGATCAAAGGTCTAAAATTCTAGAAGCTGTTGTCCTTGAAAGAAAGTGAAAAATACATATGGGGTATAAGCAAATGTGGAATGGAAGGAAATAGAGATCATGATGGAAACTAGGATAATAGACAAGCTGGTTGTACCCTCTCTATTGAGTTATTTTGCTGATGTGGAAGGTGGAACTCACTCCAGGTCTTTCTGCCCTGACCTGTCCCATACTCTTTATACCTATGTTAGCAAAATTTCAGACGTGTGTTTGAATATACTGTTGTTGCAGAAATAAGAAAAGGGAGTCTTAGCAACTGAGAAAGGAACAACCTTTTCAGTGGGTCATTGTCTGAGGCAATGAGGCCTTAGTTGTTCAAAGCCTGTTTGAACTTTGTGTAACATGAATTTGATTTGCATCCCAGCTCTAGCAATTCATCTTGTGTAGCATTGTTCTGGGAAATTCCCTTGTGTAAATCTTAGTTATCCTTTTTTTTTTTTTTTTAAAGTAAGGTAGCTTTTAGTACCGAATAAAATAATTTCTTTAAAATGTTTTACACAGATTTAAATAAGCAATGATGTGAGCTTATCATTGTTAATTGTTATGTTGTTTAAATAGAAAGGTAGTCCATGACCTGAAGATGAAGCACACACTGGTAAAACTGTAGAATAAAATTAATTCCTTTGTGAGCATAGATGTAATTTCCATGGACAAATTAAGCTTTGGATATAAAATTTGTCACTAAAGCTCTTAAGTCCTAGGGTCAGATAGACCGAGATTTCAGTTCTAGTCTGCCACTTACAAACTCTGTGATCCTGTCCAAGTTAATTACTCTCTTTAAGCCTGAGTTTTGACATCTATAAATAATATTAATAATAGCAGTGTGAAATTATCTGATTCAGGATTAATTTAGATTATAATAATTGATGACAATCTGGTCTACATGTCCTTCACAGATGTTCAAGTCCTTCAGTTTATAAAAACGGATTTGTTCTTTATTAGATTATACAAATTTCAAGTAGTATTAATTACTAATTAAAAGTATATTTCTCTGGTAACTGCTTAATATATGTTACCTATTCTAAAAGCTATCCATTGAGAAAGTTGTACTTCTACTAACTTGATACATGAAATTTAAAAAATAAGGCAATTCTGTTAGGAAAGTTGTTTTCATGACAATCAAATAGCTAATAACTTTAGTAACTTTTTTTTGTCAATGCAAAGAACATAAAATTTTGCTTATTTAACTGTTTTTAAAAATCTCATACCACACTATCTTTTACAATGGGAAAAATATAAGGTACAACTTTAAATACTAGTAGAATTTTAGTGCTGTATATGGAGGGAAAATACAAAAATTATTATACACTAGAGCATGCTGGTTCCTTCCAGTTTTGGTCAAGACATTGTTTGGTGCTGGAGTACTGAAGGTGAGATTTATTATAGGTATCAATTTTATTTTCTGATATGGCCTTTATTGACATTTTCTCTGGTATTTCTCCCTTTATGGAAATTCACCTTCCTCTCAAGAAAGCTATGAAGGAATCACTGACTGTTTGTCATGTAAAATACTGATATTATTTCATTCTATCGTCTGTGAAAAAATTCTGTATACAACCTAAAATTTAACCCTGAATTTTAACAGCAGAGAGCAGCCTTAGAAATGAAATAGAAATGAAAATATAGTATTTCCAATTATAATAGAAAAAAAAAGATCCAAGCCTGAAACACAGAGGTCTTTTATAGCCACGTATAAATGGAGGGGAAAATAGAAAGAATATATTCAGTACCCAAATAGAAGACAAGGATAAGAAGTATTATGACTTTCAGCTCTCATTTGCAGTGCTTCTACCTCCAAGCATCATCACATATCATAAGTTCATGTTCTGCAACAGTAGTGATGCAGTCTCAACTATAATGGTGAAGGAAAGTGAGCCATATGAAAAAGCAGCAGGAAATTGTTGTGCCAAAATCTAACTTCTTTTAGAAAAAGGATTTAATAGGAATCTCACTGTGCATAAAAACAAGTTATTAGATATAGGTAAATTGACATTTCAGTCATTTCAGCTCTTTGTAGCTTGGGCATAGATATTATCTCACATATGAATTGAGTTCTTAGAGCTTCTTGCATAGTTATATGTTGGGATATGATTAAACTGAGTCCATTGTCTGAATTTTGCAAACATCAACCCAACTGATATTTAGAAAAGTTTTTACCTATTTTAGTATGTATGTGGTCTGAATATAGGCAGGGAGACTATTATGTCATTACAACATATTTTAAAAGAAACTCGGGGAGGGGGTAAACAATGTACACTCTTCTCTCACTTTTGCTTGTATATGGGTTAAGCTTGACTTTCACTTCAATTCAGAACAAGCTAGGATGTATTCTAGGACATTTTTTAACTCAATTTTATTGAGATAAAATAAGTTGCAAGTTATCTATTACTAGATATTTTATTTATTGCCAACTTTGAGTTATTGTGATTACAGCAGCTATGTTTATTCATCTACCCATCTTTGCATTAACATACATTTTTATTATCTTTGGTAAATACTTAAGTGAATGGCTGAGCCATAAGTTAGGTATATGTTTAAGATTTTAAGGTGCTGCTAAATAAAATTCTAAAATTATTGCCATAGTACCATTTTTATATTGCCATCAACAGGATATGAAATTTCCATTTGCTCCAAATCCTTATCAACACTTTGTGCTGTCAGACTCTTTACTTTCCTACATTCTCATAGGTGTGTAATGGTATCATTGTGCTTTTAATTTGCATATCTCTGATGTATAATGATGTTAAACATTTTATTGGGTGCATATTGGGCAAATATATATACTTTGTCAACTATCTGTTAAATATTTTGCCTACTTTTAAATGTGATTGTTGGTTTTCTTACTGTTGAGCTGTAAGATTTTCAATGATCTAGAAGCAAGTTCTTTGTCAAATTTAACATTTCAAATATTGTCTCCCAATATGTGGTTTGTCTTTTCATTTTCATAATTGTGAAAGAGTAGATATTGTTATTTGAACAATGTCCAATTTCTTAAACTCTGGGGTCATTTTTACATAGTAGAAAAATCATTTCCCTTAAAGCTGTCTAAATCAGTATATAGATATTCTGGTTTCTCATTCAAATATGAGCTTATCCACCTCTCTTCTTCCAGCCATTTTCCACTTTGTTAGCCATTCTTTGTCTCACTGAGTCAAGAGAACACAGGCTTCTGTCAGCTGCCAATACTCAAAGAACGAATGAATTCACACACCTCCCATAAAAGTAATAAGGGAAGAAAAAGTAAACATCCTATTCCATTTCTTTAGGCTCTTTACACATTTGATTAGGCTCCCCAATTTTTGAATGAGTACAAATAATCGGACAACTCTATAATACCAATATGTTTGGAGTAGCTACTTCTTATCACTTTCCAGCCTCTTTCCCCAGTCATTCCTGTTATTGTCCAGTGGGCTTCCGAACATGGTAACAGATACAGAGGCAATGCATGGGTTCAGTGACATGGAGTTTCACTCTCCAAGGCCAACCTGGCAGCAGTTACTGCTAACTGACCAATCTACCAGCAGCAGAGACTAACACTGAGTTCCAAATATGGCACAACCCTGGGGTGATCAACCAGTTACCTAGGGGTTGATTAATTGCATTGGGATCACTTTCATCAGAATGGTGCAATGCTTTGTTCTTACTGAAATACACGCTTACTCTGTGCACAGATTTGCCATTCCTACATGAAGTACTTCTGTCAAAACTACTATCCAAGGACCTCCAGAAAGTCTAATCCACCATCAAGATAATCCACAAACTGAAATGATCAAGAAACTCACTTCACAGCAAATTAAGTGTGGCAGTGAACCAAGTGGTATCCACATGAGTGGTCACACTTCATTTAAAGTATACACTCCATTTGAAACAAGGTATATTCAAAAAAGTTAGTGGTGGAAGGTAGTCAACTGTTCACTGACTAGGAATTCCAGAGTTAACAGCAGGAGAATTCCAGATAGAGGGGACTATAGTAACTCAGGACAAAGGAACAGAGTCAAACATTGTGAAGAGCAGAGTGTGAGAGAACATGAATGATTCTAGAAGCTTGCTTAGTGAGTGGAGAGGAAAAAACAGGAACAAAAAGTAGGATATATTTACTTTGATAGTGTATTGAAGAGAGACCCTTAATTCTAACAGAATTTACCTGTTTACAATGGTTCACATCCTTGACTGCAGTGTCAATAATTACCAATATTGAATAGAACCTCCACCACAAAACTTACTTATTCAAGAATTTACTCCAGCAAAAATCTGATATAATTTAAAAGATCCTCATGTGGTTTTAATGCACTGCTAGTATTGACTACTAATTATTAATTACTGAGACATTATCTGGAAATAGTCCCCATGATAACAGATTGGGATTCATGTTTTTCCTGGTCATCTTGTCAGTAGATATCTGGTGTAGGAAGAGTATAAAATGAAAAGCAATACAAACAGTTAAGCATGGTCCCTGTATTACTTCACCTGAGAGAAGAATGAAGATTCTGTAATTCTAAACAAGTTCAGTAGGTGTGGGGAATTAATAGTCAAAAAAACTACTATGATTGAGTTTTCTCACTTAAATGTCTCCAGGGTTCCTGTGTTTAATAACTTGTGGCTAACGCTCCCTTCTGAGACATAATCATGTGTGGTAAGTCCTTGGTGGAAGTTGCATCAATGAAAGAAGCTGGGTATTAATAGAGTTAGCTTGATGAGATTTTTATGTGGTGTCTCAGATGGTAAAAAGTCTTTCTGCAATGTAGGAGACCCACATTCGATCCCAGGGTCAGGAAGGTCCCCTGGAAAAGGGAATGGCTACCCACTCCAGTATTCTTCCCTGGAGAATTCCCTGGACAGAGGAGCCTGGCAACCTATCCATGGGATAAGTCCATGGGATCGCAAAGGGTAGGACATGACTAAATGACTAACACTGAGATGAGGTTTTTGGTGTTCTCATCAGATGTTGAGATTCCCAAGTTAAATGAGAACAGAATCTATATCATTATTAGAGAACATGTATTTGGGAATGAAAAAAAAATGATTGCAAGATATGAGGCATCACGGGAGTCTTTAGTGGTACTTATAGTATCACTAAGTGATTAGTAATATTTATGGTGCCAAAGTAAAGAACGTATTACTATAGACAGGTGTAATTAGATTTCTGTTGTCCTTACCAGTTGAGTGATATTAATGATCTAGTAATAAAATTTCTTTAAAAAGTAAGACTGTAACCTCCAGACACTTGGGAAAAAAAATATTACCTAGAATAAAATAACTTACAATGAAGCACGGAGAAGGCAATGACACCCCACTCCAGTACTCTTGCCTGGAAAATCCCATGGACAGAGGAGCCTGGTAGGCTGCGGTCCATGGGGTCGCGAAGAGTCGGACATGACTGAGTGACTTCCCTTTCACTTTTCACTTTCATGCATTGGAGAAGGAAATGGCAACCCACTCCACTGTTCTTGCCTGGAGAATCCCAGGGATGGGGGGAGCCTGGTGGGATGCCATCTATGGGGTCGCACAGAGTCGGACACGACTGAAGCGACTTAGCAGCAGCAGCAGCAGACATAGATTTAAGATGTTGAATAGTGGAGAATAAATAATGATACGTATTTATGTATATCAAGCAAATAAGTTTCCATGATTTAACAACATATAATTATATACTGAGATGATGATGACAACACCTACTCAGTGAACATGGGTTTTAGCAAACTCTGGGAGATAGTGAAGGACAAGGAACCCTGGTATGTTGCAGTTAATTGGGTCGCAAAGAGTCAGACACGACTGAGCAACTGAACAACAACAACAAAGTTATATAGTAAACATAAATGAGTATAAGAGAAAAATTGTGAAGTTACTTTTTTCTCAGCTTAATAGCTTAACTTTTTTAAGAAACACAAGTTTAAGTTCAAAATAACTGATAACAATTTTCTGGATCCTAAATGAACTCTTCTCAGTGATGAATGTCTTGCTAGGAAAATTGTCCAAATTTGGACTTTTTAAGTAAGATAGTAATGACAACAACAAAAATATGAAAAATCAGATCAAGAACTTTTCAGAAATACACCTGACAAGATTCAGTCAGGTTGTATTGATTATATTCATGCTAACTACTTAACTACTTAAACTCAGGAAGACACATTCCAGTTGCTAATCCTCTCATGTTAGCTTGCTGCTACTCTTGCTCTAGCTCATTTCTACCCTTTGGGCCTGCCATCAGGTCCTAAATGTTCCTTAGAGTACTTTAACACTATATTTCTAAATCACTAAAACAGAATAATATGACATTATAACTAATTATTATTTTTTTATTTTTCTACATTTATTTTATATAAATAAATAAATACTAGAAATCTATCCAAATAAACTAAAGCACCAAGTAAAAATTATCCAAAGACTATTAACAGATACTTCTTAAGAGTGGATGTTCAAGACACTATTAAGCATATGAAAAGATGTTAAAATCATTAACTATCATGAAAAAGCAAATATACAAAAATGAGATTATACCATACAACCTTTATAGCAGGTAAAAATTAAGATAATTATGATATCAAATAATGGCATCATCAGGCACTCTATCAGATCTCGTCCCTTAAATCTATTTCTCACTTCCACTGTATAATCATAAGGCATTTGATTTAGGTCATACCTGAATGGTCTAGTGGTTTTCCCTACTTTCTTCAATTTAAGTCTGAATTTGGCAAGAAAGACTTCATGATCTGAGCCACAGTCAGCTACCAGTCTTATTTTTACTGACTGTATAGAGCCTCTCCATCTTTGGCTGCAAAGAATATAATCAATCTCATTTTCGTGTTGACGATCTGGTGATGTCCATGTGTAGAGTCTTCTCTTGTGTTGTTGGAAGAGGGTGTTTGCTATGACCAGTGTGTTCTCTTGGCAAAACTCTATTAGCCTTTGCCCTGCTTCATTCTGTACTCCAAGGGCAAATTTGCCTGTTACTCCAGGTGTTTCTTGACTTCATACTTTTGCATTCCAGTCCCCTATAATGAAAAGGACATATTTTGGGGTGTTAGTTCTAAAAGGTCTTGTAGGTCTTCATAGAACCGTTCACTTTTAGCTTCTTCAGCATTACTGGTTGGGGCATAGACTTGGATTACTGTGATATTGAATGGTTTGCCTTGGAAATGAACAGAGATCATTCTATCATTTTTGAGATTGCATCCAAGTACTGCATTTCAGACTCTTTTGTTGACCATATGGTTACCCCATTTCTTCTGAGGGGTTCCTGCCCACAGTAGTAGATATAATGGTCATCTGAGTAAAATTCACCCATTCCAGACCATTTTAGTTCACTGATTCCAAGAATGTCAGTGTTCACCCTTGCCATCTCTTGTTTGACCACTTCCAATTTGCCTTGATTCATGGACCTGACATTCCAGGTTCCTATGCAATATTGCTCTTTACAGCATCGGACCTTGCTTCTATCACCAGTCACATCCACAACTGGGTATTGTTTTTCTTTGGCTCTATCCCTTCATTCTTTCTGGAGTTATTTCTCCACTGATCTCCAGTAGCATAGTGAGCACCTACCGACCTGGAGAGTTCTTGTTTCAGTATCCTATCATTTTGCCTCTTCCTACTGTTGGGGTTCTCAAGGCAAGAATACTGAACTGATTTGCCATTTCCTTCTTCAGTGGACCACATTCTGTCAGACCTCTCCACCATGACATGCCTGTCCTGGGTGGCCTCACATGGAATGGCTTAGTTTCATTGAATTAGACAAGGCTGTGGTCCATGTGATCAGATTGGCTAGTTTTGTGTGATTATGGTTTCAGTGCATCTGCCCTTTGATGCCCTCTCCCAACACCTACCATCTTACTTGAGTTTCTCTCACCTTGGTCATGGGGTATCTCTTCATGGCTGCTCCAGCAAAGCACAGCCACTGCTCATTACCTTGGATGAGTCACCCCTCCTGACCTGATCGTGGAGTAGCTTCTCGCGCAGCCACCGCTCCTTGGACGTGGGGTTGTTCCTCTTGTCCACCTCGCCTGGCCTCAGATATGGGGTTGCTCCTCTCATTCAATGCCCCTACCTCAGATGTGGGGTACCTCCTATTGTCCTGATGAACTGTGGACAGAGGTTAGTGACATTGTGCAGGAGACAGGGATCAAGACCATCCCCATGGAAAAGAAATGCAAAAAAGCAAAATGGCTGTCTGAGGAGGCCTTACAAATAGCTGTGGAAAGAAGAGAAGCAAGAAGCAAAGGAGAAAAGGAAAGATGTAAGCATCTGAATGCAGAGTTCCAAAGAATAACAAGGAGAGATAAGAAAACCTTCCTCAGTGAGCAATGCAAAGAAATAGAAG
The DNA here is from genome assembly GCF_001704415.2 of Capra hircus. NCBI lineage: Eukaryota > Metazoa > Chordata > Mammalia > Artiodactyla > Bovidae > Capra > Capra hircus. The sequence goes on from NC_030814.1 coordinate 25,923,319, forward strand.
CAAACAACAGAATGGGAAAGACTAGAGATCTCTTCAAGAAAATTAAAGATACCAAGGGAACATTTCATGCAAAGATGGGCTCAATAAAGGACAGAAAAGGTATAGACCTAACAGAAGCAGAAGACATCAAGAAGAGGTGGCAAGAATACACAGAAGAACTGTACAAAAAAGATTTTCACGACCCAGATAATGACGATGGTGTAATCACTCACCTAGAGCAAGACATCCTGAAATGTGAAGTCAAGTGGGCTTTAGAAAGCATCACTAGGAACAAAGATAGTGGAGGTGATGGAATTCCAGTTGAGCTATTTCAAATCCTGAAGGATGATGCTGTAAAAGTGCTGCACTCAAAATGCCAGCAAATTTGGAAAACTCAGCAGTGGCCACAGGACTGGAAAAGGTCAGTTTTCATTCCAATCCCAAAAGAGACAATGCCAAAGAATGCTCACATTACCACAAATTACACTCATCTCACAGGCTAGTAAAGTAATGCTCAAAATTCTCCAAGCCAGGCTTCAGCAATATGTGAACTGTGAACTTCCAGATGTTCAAGCTAGTTTTAGAAGAGGCAGAGGAACCAGAGATCAAATTGCCAGCATCTGCTGGATCATGGAGAAACCAAGAGAGTTCCAGAAAAACATCTATTTCTGCTTTATTGACTATGCCAAAGCCTTTGACTGTGTGGATCACAATAAACTGTGGAAAATTCTTCAAGACATGGGGATACCAGACCACCTGACCTGCCTCTTGAGAAACCTATATCCAGATCAGGGGGCAACTGTTAGAACTGGACATGGAACAACAGGCTGGTTCCAAATAGGAAAAGGAGTATGTCAAGGCTATATATTGTCACCCTGCTTATTTAACTTATACGCAGATTACATCATGAGAAACGCTGGGCTGGAAGAAGCACAAGCTGGAATCAAGATTGCTGGGAGAAATATCAATAACCTCAGATATGCAGATGACACCACCCTTATGGCAGAAAGTGAAGAGGAGCTAAAAAGCCTCTTGATGAAAGTGAAAGAGGAGAGCGAAAAAGTTGTCTTAAAGCTCAACATTCAGAAAACGAAGATCATAGCATCTGGTCCCATCACTTCATGGCAAATAGATGGGGAAACAGTATCAGACTTTATTTTGGCGGGCTCCAAACTCACTGCAGATGATTATTGCAGCCACCATGAAATTAAAAGACGTTTTCTCCTTTGAAGGAAAGTTATCACCAACCTAGTAATTGTACTGAAAAGGAGAGACATTACTTTGCCAACAAAGGTCCGTCTAGTCAAGGCTATGGTTTTCCCAGTGGTCATGTATGGATGTGAGAGTTCAACTGTGAAGAAAGCTGAACACTGAAGAATTGATGCTTTTGAACTGTGGTGTTGGAGAAGACTCTTGAGAGTCTCTTGGACTGCAAGGAGATCCACCCAGTCCATCCTAAAGGAGACCAGTCCTGGGTGTTCATTGGAAGGACTGATGCTAAGACTGAAACTCCAATACTTTGGCCACATCATATGAAGAGTTGACTCATTGGAAAAGACCCTGATGCTGGGAGGGATTGGGGGCAGGAGGAAAAGGCAATGACAGAGGATGAGATGTTTAAATGGCATCACTGACTCTATGCATATTTGTTTGGGTGAACTCTGGGAGTTGGTGATGGACAGGGAGGCCTGGCGTGCTGCGATTCATGGGGTCTCAGAGTCGGACACGACTGAGCGACTGAAATAAACTGAACTGAACTGAAATAATGGCAAGGATGAGGAATAACTCTTAAGTTACTGGTGAGCATTTACATCTTTAAAATAACTTTGGGAAACTGTGCATCAGTTTCAATACAACTGAATCTATAGCTCCCCATAATGTAATTTCACTTTTAATTATATTCCCAGGAGAATTGAGTTCATATGCCCCCCACTAAAAGACATGTATAGGAAACTAAGTAACAACTTTATTCATAATAGCCATAGATAGAAAACTAAGTATTTCACAATAGAATGTATAAATACAAAATTATCTATTCACACAGTGGAATGCTATACAGAAATTTAATTTTTTAATTAAAAGTACAGCTACACTTAGACACAACAAGGGGAAGGTGATTCTAATAGATACAGCAACCAATGAAAGAAAGCAAATTTTTCCCCAAAGTAAACACACTGCATTATTATTTTCATTTAGGGTTCAAAACAGATAAAACTGGGTTATTCAAGTATTTTTTATCTTAGTTAAGGCGATCATTTCACAGTGTATTTATGTGTCTAATCTAATCAAACTGTATAAATATATTCAGTCTAGTGCACTAACTTAAACCTCAGAAAAGTTTAAAATGCATAAAAAACAAGTACAGGCAAAAAATAATAAAAGTCAAAATAATAATACTAATTTTTTCAGGAGGATATTGAATAGGAAAGAACACAAGGACACTTTGTAGTGCGTTGATAGTGCTCCATATATTTATCTGATACATGTGGTGTGTATGTGCTTTTCATTTGCAGGATGAATTGTAAAGAATGAGGTAACACAAGTTTCTAAGAGTTGATACATGATGTGAGGGAAAGACATTAATCAAGAAGAGTTTCTGAAGTTTTCCCCTGAATCAGCAGGTGAATTGTGATGTTATTTCCTGAAGCAGAGAGTAATAGATCAGGTGTGGTTATATGAGAAATGATTTGGGAGGGAGAGAGATGTTTTTTCCTTATCTTTAACTTTTTTTGAATATACTCTTTTGAGAAGCCTGTCAAACATACCAGTGGATAAGATTAATAAAATTTTGCATATTAATCTGGAGTTTAGCAGAAAGATTAAAACTGGAGATAAAAATTCAGGAGTCAAATCATACAGATGGTTAAAGCCTTAGATGAGATCACTTAGTGAATTTTTGTTCAAGGATTGAATACAGTGGCATTCCAGTAGTTGAAATTCCGAAAATATAGGCTTTTTAATACAACCAAGACGTAATGGCTTAATAAACAGGGCACAAATAAGGACATGATGTTTTAGAATCCAATTGATACACTGTTTAAAGAAAAATAAAATCCAGCAATTCCAATTTGATACATGAACAATTAAGGTTTACTAGCTATTATAATAGAAACACCTTCAAATCTGAGTGGTTTTACATAGTAAAATTTTATGTCTAGTTCATATATATCCTATTATTGGTTGATAGAAAGGGAAAGGGTCTTCTGTCTCACTTGTCATTAAGGACCCAAAGTTAAAAGTGTTCTGTCTTCTTGAATATTATCTTCCAAGATCACCTTATCCATCAATAACCAGCTGGCATACGGGAGGATCAGACTTGGGGGAGTCTTGCATGCCAAACTTGAAAGTGATGTGTATCACTTCCATCTACATACCTATGACCAGAACCTTGTTATCTGGCCCCAGACAATTTCCTAAAGGAAATCAGTCCTGAACGTTCATTGGAAAGACTGATGCTGAAGCTAAAGCTCCAACACTTTGGCCACCTAATGTGAAGAACTGAATTATTAGAAAAGACTCTGATGCTGGGAAAGATTGAAGGCAGGAGGAGAAGAGGATGACAGAGGATGAGATGGTTGGATGGCATCACCAGTTCGACAGACATGAGTCTGAGCATGCTCTGGGAGTGGGTGATGGACAGAGCTTTGAGTGCTGCAGTCCATGGGATTACAAAGACTCAGACACAACTGATAACTGAGCCAAACTGATGTAGCAGATGCATTTCAGGCCTTTATCTTCGTAGATTCAAGTAAACAGCACAGAATAGAAAATTTTCTGATGACATTTTAATGATAATCTAAGTTACTACACAATTTGGCTAAGCACACCTGTTGAGATCTTGTAGTTGTGTCTCAGTTCAGTTCAGTTCAGTCGCTCAGTCGTGTCCAACTCTTTGCGACCCCGTGAATCGGAGCACAACAGGCCTCCTTGTTCATCACCATCTCCCGGAGTTCACTCAGACTCACATCCATCGAGTCAGTGATGCCATCCAGCCATCTCATCCTTGGTCATCCCCTTCTCCTCCTGCCCCCAATCCCTCCCAGCATCAGAGTCTTTTCCAATGAGTCAACTCTTCACATGAAGTGGCCAAAGTACTGGAGTTTCAGCTTTAGCAGCATTCCTTCCAAAAAAATCCCAGGGTTGATCTCCTTCAGAATGGACTGGTTGGATCTCCTTGCAGTCCAAGGGACTCTCAAGAGTCTTCTCCAACACCACAGTTCAAAAGCATCAATTCTTCGGTGCTCAGCCTTCTTCACAGTCCAACTTTCATATCCATACATGACCACAGGAAAAACCATGGCCTTGACTAGATGGACCTTAGTCGGCAAAGTAATGTCTCTGCTTTTGAATATACTATCTAGGTTGGTCATAACTTTTCTTCCAAGGAGTAAGTGTCTTTTAATTTCATGGCTGCACTCACCATCTGCAGTGAGTTTGGAGCCCCCAAAAATAAAGTCTGCCACTGTTTCCACTGTTTCCCCATCTATTTCCCATGAAGTGATGGGACCAGATGCCAGGATCTTCGTTTTCTGAATGTCAAGCTTTAAGCCAACTTTTTCGCTCTCCTCTTTCACTTCGTCAAGAGTCTTTTTAGCTCCTCTTCACTTTCTGCCATAAGGGTGGTGTCATCTGCATATCTGAGGTTATTGATATTTCTCCCGGCATTCTTGATTCCAGCTTGTGCTTCTTCCAGCCCAGCGTTTCTCATGATGTACTCTGCATATAAGATAAATAAGCAGGGTGACAATATACAGCCTTGACGTACTCCTTTTCCTATTTGGAAACAGTCTGTTGTTCCATATCCAGTTCTAACTGTTGCTTCCTGACCTGCATACAGATTTCTCAAGAGTCAGGTCAGGTGGTCTGGTATTCCCATCTCTTTCAGAATTTTCCACTGTTTGTTGCGATTCACACGGTCAAAGGCTTTGGCATAGTCAATAAATCAGAAATAGATGTTTTTCTGGAACTCTCTTGATTTTTCCATGATCCAGCGGATGTTGGCAATTTGATTTCTGGTTCCTCTGCCTTTTCTAAAACCAGCTTGAACATCACGGAGTTCACGGTTCAATTATTGCTGAAGCAACCAATTTAAGAAGAAATGCTGTGTTCAGTTTCATCGGATTTTGTTTTAGGCACTCACACAGAGGGAGTGAATTCACTAGTAAAGATTCTTTGAAAGAGACAATGAAGACTTTGAAAAGAGAAAGGATAGTGTCTAAACATTTAGACTCCTGACTTTTCAGTAAGCCCATTCTCATTAATTTTAGTACTAAGATAAGAGTCGATTCCTGGCGGGGCGGGGGTGGGGGCTGGGAGGTTGTGGCTAATATGGAGGAAAGCCAAGTAAAAGTGGAACCCAGTTTCCATTAAAGCATAAGGCCAGAAAGAAAACTTCACTTAGGACCAGTGTAATAAAGTTTTAAAGTTTATACTTCTCCAGTTACTGGTCCAGTGAATTGAGAAAATGCATTTAACCACTCTATGAAATCAGATAATAACATCTACTTCACAGGGCTGTTGAATGTAGTGTTACAAATAAAATGATTTTCAAATTTAGAAAAATGAAATTTAAAAAGTATCATTTGTTTCATTCATGAACATTTTCACCAACAATTTCTTTTTCATGACCAGACGTACATACTTTTATCTGTATAATTGCTCATATAAACTCCATCACCCCCTTTTACCTTGGTTTATATCATAATACTGAGTAATAACTAAAAGGGGCTTCCCTAGTGGTTCAGTGGTAAAGAATCTGCCTGTCAATACAGGAGATGCAGATTCAGTCCCTGGGCTGGGAAGATCCCCTGGAGAAGGAAATGGCAACCCACTCCAGTATTCTTGCCTGGGAAGTCACATGGACAGAGGAGCCTGGTAGACTACAATCCATGGTTTCATAAAAAAATTGAACATGACTTAGTGACTGAAAAACAACAATTCAGTTTACCTGTCCAAAAAATAGAAAATGCAAACATTGTGGTTACTTTTAGTCAGAAAAGGGAGAGTTTATTCTTGCTACAGAGCTTATTGGCTTATAGTGAATTGGTAACATGATTCTGGCCCATGATTCAAAGATTAGAATATTTGATTTTTACAGTCTCTACATTACTGAGAGAGTAGCAGAAAAATACTGTTAGTCCTTACATAATTTCTATAATTGAAAATTATTAGGGAATATCATTTAGAAATTATTGCCATATATAGTTTTATAGACTTGTAGTTCATTAATGAAACATATATTTGTAAATTTATGAGTTTGCTTAAATGAATATATGGCCTATGGACCTAGTTATCTTGAAACACATTATGTTAATACATTCATGTATGTAATGTATCTATGTGTACACATATACACACATATACATTTTATATATATACATAAAATGGGCTTCCCTAGTAGCGGAGCTGGTAAGGAACTTGCCTGCAATGCAGAAGTTCCGGTTCGACTGCTAGGTTGGGAAATCCCCCTGGAGAAGGGACAGGCTACCCACTGCAGTAGGGCCTCCCTGGTGGCTCAGCTGTATAGGACTGTATAGGCCTTGGGGTCACAGAGAGTCGACAGTCCATGGAAATCTCCAGGCCAGAATACTAGAGGGGGTAGCCTTTCCCTTTCCCAGGGGGTCTTCCCAACCAAGGGATCAAACCCAGGTCTCCCGCTTTGCAGGCAAATTCTTTACCAGCTGAGCCATCAGGGAAGCCAGAAATGTATGTATAATTGATATATAATAGTGAAATTAACACCAGATTTATTGATCAAATACCAAGCCATGATTTTGAAATGTTGCCAAATGAAATCAAATTTCACCTCAAAGGGAAATAGCAAGTTGAATTAAACATCAAATGTAACACAAAGGGAAAAATAGATATATAGGGAATATGAATAGTTTCTTAGCCACTTGAAAAATTTGTACATTTTTTTGGAGGCTGAAATGTGACCTTTTATAAACTCAGTTCTTTATACTCACTGTCAAAGGGACATAGACATGTTAAGAATAGTAGCAGAGTAGCCTCAGGGGTCTTCAGGCTTGTCTGAATTGCCACTCAATGTTTATATCTCTTGTCTTGAATAAAAAAATAATGTATAAAACTCCTACTGAAGTCTATAAACAATAAACAAAACCTGTTGAGTAGAAATAAAATGGGTTGAGGCTAGCAGAAATTGAAATAATTTTATAGAATTAATTTTGAAGTAATATAATTTTGCTACTTCTATGTTCTATCAATAAACAATACCTTATATAGTATATTAAATCATAGTGATATAGTTCCTCTGTTACATTTTCAGTTTATTTAAAGACAGGCAAATGACAGAAGTAAAATGACCAAAGCACCTTGTTTTCCCCTCAAAGTTACAGCCACATACACTGTTCCTTTGCTTTATATTTATTTCTATCACAGAGTTTTTCTGTAAGATAGAAACACCTCCTCACAGCCTAGGTGAAGCCTAGGCTTGATGAGACATTTCACAGTTCACCAGTGTATTTTATCCAGGCAGTGTTTTCTTTAAGACTTTTGAACTGCCAATTGTTAAATCATTTTTATAGCACATGCAGACTGAAATATACTAAAAGTTTCTGAAAGTCTCATAAAAAATTAAAGTCAATTAGTAACCCCAATAATTGTGCACTGACCTTTACAATACAATAATCCTCTATTGAGCTTGTCCATAAAAATATGAAATAATCCTTCCTACAGACCCATGCCCAGTAGCAGTAATGGTAAAGAACCTGTGGTAGTTCTAGGAAAACAGGAAGTCAAAATTAGGAAAAGATTCAGTTTCTCCAGAAAGGAAATGCTAATAATGACACCTTGACAATAAGGCCTACTCTACTCTATATGTTAGAGGAGTAAGCAAATCCTTTATTTAAATGTTGCACGATTTAGGTGCACCTAGGAGAAGGCGATGGCACCCCACTCCAGTACTCTCGCCTGGAAAATCCCATGGGCGCAAAAGCCTGGTAGGCTGCAGTCCATGGGGTCGCTAAGAGTCGGACACGACTGAGTGACTTCACTTTCACTTTTCACTTTCATGCATTGGAAAAGGAAATGGCAACCCACTCCAGTGTTCTTGCCTGGAGAATCCCAGGGACGCGGGAGCCTTGTGTGTTGCCGTCTATGGGGTCGCACAGAGTCGGACACAACTGAAGCAACTTAGCAGCAGCAGCAGCAGCAGCAGCCTTGGGAAGAAAGCAAATAAACTTTGGAATTTAAGATGCACCACACATAGTAATGAATTCTTGCTGTTTTATAAAGACTCAAAATATTATGGGTATTCTACTGCTGTAACAAATTGCCATGAACTTGGTGGCTTCAGTTCACTTCAGATGCACAGTTGTGTCCAGCTCTTTGAGACTCCATGGACTGCAGCATACCAGGCTTCCCATTCTATCACCAACTCCTAGAGCTTGCTCAAATTCATGTCCATTGAGTCGGTGATACCATCCAACCATTTCATCCTCTGTCATCCTCTTCTTTTCCTGTCTTCAATCTTTCCCAGCATCAGGATCTTTTCCAATGAGTCAGTTCTTCACATCAGGTGGCCAAAGTATCGGTTTCAGCTTCAGCATCAGTCCTTCCAATGAAAATTCAGAACTGATTCCCTTTAGGATGGACTGGTTGGATCTCCTTGCAGTCCAAGGGACTCTCAAGAGTATTCTCCAACACCACAATTCAAAAGCATCAATTCTTCAGCGCTGAGGTTTCTTTATAGTCCAACTCTCACATCCATACGTGACTACTAGAAAAACCATAGCTTTGACTAGATAGTTCTTTGTTGGCAAAGTAATGTCTCTGCTTTTTAATATGCTATCTAGGTTGGTCATAGCTTTTCTTCCAAGGAGCAAGTGTATTTTAATTTCATGTCTGCATTTACTATCTGCAGTGATTTTGGAGCCCCCCAAAATTAAGTCATCACAATATCCTTAATTTATCCACATCTGTACAATCCTTTATAGTTAACATATTCACAGGCTCCAAGAATTACAACATGGACATTTTAGAGGAGCCACGCTACTTTTAATTTTACTAAGAGAATGAACTTTCTTTACTTTCCAGCATATATTTCCTACAGTAATTCTAAATTTTAGATCTGATACTGAAGCCTGTTAAAGTCTGGGGTCGACAAAGTGCTACAAATCATCCTATTTAATTTAATCAAAATTAGTGAAAAAAACTCTTTCAACAAACAGAACCCATTTTGGTTGCTCTTAACAGTTGTATTTATTATCTGCAGATAAAGATCATGAAATTTATTTACTACTAAAGTAAAACTTCAAATTGCAAAATCAGTTTTCTTCAAATATGCCATTTATTAATGAATATGAGCTGAAGTTTACCTGTACTTTTGGCTTCCGCTGCCATTAGTAGATTTTCTCTTCCTCTCACTTAACTACTATGTGCAAAACTCCTTCAGCCAATTTTCCTTAGAGTTCCAGTCACAGCAAGTATTTCTTTTTTTTTTTTTTTTTGCATTTCTTTTTTTTTATTTTTATTTTTTAAATTTATTTATTTTTTTATTTTTAAAATTTTAAAATCTTTAATTCTTACATGCATTCCCAAACATGAACCCCCCTCCCACCTCCCTCCCCACAACATCTCTCTGGGTCATCCCCATGCACCAGCTCCAAGCATGCTGCATCCTGCATCAGACATAGACTGGCGATTCAATTCTTACATGATAGTATACATGTTAGAATGTCATTCTCCCAAATCATCCCACCCTCTCCCTCCCTCTGAGTCCAAAAGTCCATTATAGCAAGTATTTCAAATCTTAAGTTGTAACTGAGAGGACCCAGCGCTCATCCCAAGGTATCGGTTATTCAGTGCCTCTCAAAATCTTTTGTTTTCATTCTGTTCTCACTTGGCTCCCTGAGCCCTCTCAGAAGCAGCACAAACCTCTCCCCTGACCTGCCTAGCAATTTAGAGGACATTTTTTTCATAAAATCTAATAGAGATTATCAAAGTTGTTTTTTTTTAATTCTAAGCAATTAGACATATTGAACAACTTTTCCCTGCCATATTTCCCATAATATATTCAATTTATTTAGTAATGCAAAGAGCAGATGAGATAAAATATAAAATAATGCCTATTTCCTCAATTCGTAGACTTTGACTGTAATGCCAAAAGTAGTAAATGCTAGCAGAGGTTTACTATTTGTGACCCAGGGTGTCTGAGAGAGATCTCAAAGACTTAGTAATCATTCTGAGTGATTGAAAGAGGGATTTTGAAATTATTTGTTATTGGAGAGCTCCACAGGTAGGACTTTTCACCTATGAAAAGTATTGGAAGCAATGGATCATCATTTAATATTTCTACATTATTAAGTGTATATAGTTTTAATTATCATAATTAAGGTAATTCTTTAATGTTCAATGACAAGAGTTAAGAACTTTCTTTAGCTTATAGAGTTACTGAAATAATCAAAAATAACTTTTTTTAATTTTCAGAAAGTATATTACAATGGTTTTATTTGAAAAATATTAAATGTTTGTTTCAAATTCCCTTGAAAAGAAGAGGATCTCTCTAAATACAAGGAAATGTCTTTGTTTTCTTCTTTTCATTTAATTTTATGTTCTTACTCAATGTCTGAATTGTAGTAGTCTTGGCTAAACTAATATAAAATAATTCATTCCAATTTTCAAGGAATAAGTAATTTAAAATTCTGTAATTTTGAAGTATCTAAATTAAAAATTTACTGTGGCAGGTGTGATGATTAGTTATACAAAATCACCCACAGCCCAAGTCTCCCCTGTATTCCTCTATTTTAATGTTGTAAAATGCCAAAACATGAACCTACCTGTGATTTTGCAGCTGGAGTAGTCAAGGCGGTGGTGGTGGTTTAGTCGCTAAGTCATGTCTGACTCTGCGACCCCATGGACTGTAGCCTGCCAGGCTCCTCTGTCCATGGGATTCTGGAATACTGGAGTGGTTTGCCACCTAGTTCTAAAAGTAGCTATAAGCTGAAGTTGCTTGGTGGGATTTCAAAACTTGATTTTAAAGGTAGGTGGAATCAGCTGGAAAATTCCTCCCAACCCCAAGCCCTCTGCTCATATATCTTTCCCACTTCCTCTTGTCTGGATTAGAGATCCCTGATCCCTGAAAGTTAGTGGCTAGCTTCAGGCCATAAAAAAATTGAGTCACATGTCAAAGGTACCACAGTAGGAAAAGGAAAGGACCTGAATGCTAAGAACTTAATCCACTGTGCCAGTGTTGGGTTTTCTCCATCTTTCTTCTTGTGTGAGATGAATGAATTCATTATTTATTTTAGTTGATTTTAAATTTAATTTTCCTTGCATTGGAATGGAGTCTTGTTAGTTTTTACTTATTCTATTGACATTCTTCCTAATTTCCATATGTATGTATATATGTGTACACATACCTGCATATTTACATAAAGTTTGCAATTGCTAGAGAAAAATATATTATAATATTTTTGTGATAACTTCCTAAATAGAAAAGTCAGAGACAAATGATATATATAAAATCACAAAAAGAAATATGTTCACTCAAATTGAAGTTGCCTGTAAGGATAACATCCCCAAATGTTTACCTAATCCTCATTTCTGTGATTCTTGAGTTCCTTCATTCAAAACCTTAATGCTCTAAAGAAACTGGAAACATTGCCCTGGATAAATTCATTGATGTATGAGGATGACACCTTTTTCTGACTTTCAGTTCATTACCCATAAGGGCATATAGAATTGTGAGTAGAGTTCAAATTTTAATAAATAATTTAAATTTCCATTTCATCTGTACTTGCATGTAGAACGAAACTTAGAGTCTCATAGCCATTTATGTTTATTCAGACCATTTAATAAGATACGTCTAGAGAGTACACTTTATGATTCGACTACAGTGATTGCTAAGGCAGTTGGCTTTTGAATTTTTAGGGAGTTCTGTGTGTGAAACCAAACAGCATCCTGAAATAAAGTGTGCCTTGTATCATTAGGTATTTTAAGTTCCTCAACTATTACTACTTCTTGAAGAATTTCTTTATTTGATAGTAAACTTAACAGGAACACTTTCATTCTACCACATCAAAATTTTCCAGTTTTGATATCCCTCTTCATTATGGTCGGTTCTTCTGCTACATGTTGGTAACTTTGTTAAATATTTCACTTGCAGTTTGTTTTAATTCTTAAAATTACCTAAATGATGCTTAGATTTTTGTAAGCAATTTGCTCAATTTCTCATGACCAAGATGGGACTAATCCAGGATTTTAGTGGGATCTGACTCCAGAGCTAACTTTTTGAATTCTACACCACAACAGCCCTGTGTTGCAAAAATTGCTTTCCACCTTCCTTAGGAATTCATACATTTTTACCATCACTCTATTTCATAGGGTCTGTGCTCTACTTTTTCAATGATTCAATAAAAACAGTTTCAGTGGTTTAAAGAAATATTGAACTCTTCTTCCCTCAAACTTCTCCATCCAATTTGAAGTTTTACAAAACAGGCTGCTTTCAGTAACTTTCTCTTTGACATAACCTATTCTTCATTGCTATTCTGATGCTAAAATAGGCTTGTCAAGTAATGTCTGCCTACTCAAAACATTTGTGGCAACAGAGAGGTGCACATTAAAATAAATTAAAGTAGGATAGCAGTAGTAATTTTAAAACTTCCTCCTAACATGTTTTTTAAGGCAAAGACTTTGGCACTTTATAACAATACAGTGTACTTTCAGAAATGTTGTCAGTTTTTGCTGCTCTCCTGGTTTCACCTTATCTGCAAATTAAGTCATTGACAGGTTTTATAAAAAAAGTTTCTTGAAATAGTTCATATTTTGAAACTGTTGGCAGTGATTATGCTGAGGCTACAGAACGAAAATGCAATGGACTTGGAATTCAGAGACCCTTATTTATCATTTAAGAAATCAAGATACATGATTTCTTCTAATTTTAGGGGGAGTTTGGAGGAAAACAGTTAAGTATTTTGGTAGTTTTTAAATCATTTAATGTAGGCCAAACCAAAAATACTCATTTAAGTATATATATATATATTTAAAATTTCAGGTTTATCACTGATGCATAAGATATGCATGTATACATGTATACCTACAAACATATATGTATTTGTACAAATACCTACCCACAAATACACATACAAAGGTATTTTATAAGACAAATAATTCTGCAGACCTTGCAACAGTCTCCAATCCACAGAACAAGTCATCCATTGTCCATTTACCCCACCCATTTGACTTTTAATAAAATTGTATTTACTGCTTAAAACATATGCTAGAAATTTAAATCCCCAGCTAATTCTAAGTGAACAATGCAAAGGAGCATATGAAAACAATGCAGTGGGAAAGATTAGTGATCTCTAAGAAAATTAGAGATACCAAGGGAATATTTCATGCAAAGGTAGGCACAATAAAGGACAGTATGGACCAAAGCAGAAGATATTATGACAAAGTGGCAGAATACACAGAAGAACTATACAAAAAAGGTCTTAATGACCCAGATAACCACAATAGTGAGGTCACTCACCTGAAGCCAGACATCCTGGAGTCCAAAGTCAAGCGGTCCTTAGGAAACCTCACTGCAAATGAAGCTAATGGACATGATGGAATTTGGTCTCTGGTTCCTCTACCTTTTCTAAATTCAGCTTATATGTCTGAAAGTTCTTGGTCCATGTACTGTTGAAGCCTCTCTTGCAGGATTTTGGGCATTATTTTGCTAGCATGTGAAAGGAGTGCAGTTGTGCAGTAGTTTGAACATTCATGCAAAGATCAAATCTAAAGGCTTTGAATGTCTGTATCACAACAGACTGTGGAATATTCTTAAAGAGAGGGGAATACCAGACCACCTTACTGGCCTCCTGTGAAACCTGAAGGCAGCTCAAGAAGCACCAATTAGAACCGGGCATGGAACAATGGACTGAACTAGGAAAGGAGTACATAAGGCTGTATATTGTCACATGATTTATTTAACTTATACTCTGTACATCAAGCGAAATGCTGGCCTGGATGAAGGACAAGCTAGAATCAAGATTGTGGGGAGAAATATCAATAACCACAAATATGCAGATGACACCACCCCTATGGCAGAAAGAAAGCAAAGAGGAACTAAAGAGCGTATTGATGAAGGTGAAAGAGGAGAGTGAAAAAGCTGGCTTATAACTCAACATTCAAAAAACTAAGATTATGGCACCCAGTCCCATTAGTTCATGGCAAGTAGATGGGAAAACAATGGAAACAGTGACAGACATTATTTTCTTGGGCTCCAAAATCACTGCAAATGGTGACAGCAGCCATAATTTAATTTAATTTAATTTAAAAAGCCACTTGGTCCTTGAAAGAAAAGCAATGACCAACCTAGACAACGTATTAAAAAACAGGTACATTACTTTGCCTGTGCTGCTGCTGCTAAGTCGCTTCAGTCGTGTCCGACTCTGTGTGACTCCATAGACAGCAGCCCACCAGGCTCCCCCGTCCCTGGGATTCTCCAAGCAATAACACTGGAGTGGGTTGCCATTAGCCTATAATGGTCCATATAGTCAAAGCTTTGGTTTTTCCAGTAGTCATGTATGGATATGAAAGCTGAGCAATAAAAAAGGCTGAGCACCTAAGGATTGATGCCTTCAAACTGTGATGCTGGCGAAGGCTCTTGAGAGTTTCTTGGACTGCAAGGAAATCAAACCAGTCAATCCTGAAAGAAATCAACCCTGAATATTCATTGGAAGAACTGATGCTAAACTTGAAGCTCCAGTACTTTGGCCGCCTGATGTGAAGAGCCAACTCATTGGAAAAAACCCTGATGCTAGTAAAGATTGAAGGCAGGAGGAGAAGGGGGCATGGTTGGATGGCATCACTGATTCAATGGATATGAGTTTGAGCAAACTCCAGGAGATGCTGAACGACAGGCAATCCTGGTGTGCTGCAGACCATGGAGTCACAAAGAGCTGGACATGACTGAGTGACTTAGCAACAAACAGTGGCTTTAAACAGAGATTCTACAGAGAAGCCATCCACTTAAAAGTGTTTTTATTGTTTATTAATTGTATGACATTTGACAGGCTACTTAAACGCAACAGTCTCTGTCTTCTCATCTGTAAAACAGAAACATAGTACACTTCTCCTGTTTTGAGATTATAATCTGAATGGTGTGTTCATTACTTTTCAGTTCAGCTCAGTTCAGTCACTCAGTCGTGTCCGACTCTTTGCGACCCCATGAATTGCAGCACGCCAGGCCTCACTGTCCATCACCAACTCCCGGAGTTCACTCAGACTCACATCCATCGAGTCAGTGATGCCATTCAGCCATCTCATCCTCTGTTGTCCCCTTCTCCTCCTGCCCCCAATCCCTCCCAGTATCAGAGTCTTTTCCAATGAGTCAACTCTTTGCATGAGGTGGCCAAAGTACTGGAGTTTCAGCTTTAGCATCACTCCTTCCAAAGAAATCTCAGGGCTGATCTCCTTCAGAATGGACTGGCTGGATCTCCTTGCAGTCCAAGGGACTCTCAAGAGTCTTCTCCAACACCACAGTTCAAAAGCATCAATTCTTCGGCGCTCAGCCTTCTTCACAGTCCAACTCTCACATCCGTACATGACATGACCACAGGAAAAACCATAGCCTTGACTAGACGGACCTTAGTCGGCAAAGTAATGTCCCTGCTTTTGAATATGCTATCTAGGTTGGTCATAACTTTTCTTCCAAGGAGTAAGCATCTTTTAATTTCATGGCTGCACTCACCATCTGCAGTGATTTTGGAGCCCCCCAAAAATAAAGTCTGACACTGTTTCCACTGTTTCCCCATCTATTTCCCATGAAGTGATGGGACCAGATGCCATGATCTTCGTTTTCTGAATGTCGAGCTTTAAGCCAACTTTTTCACTCTCCTCTTTCACTTTCATTACTTTTATCCACAACCTATTAGCCAGAATTTACTCACATAGGCATGGATTACCACAAGCATTATTAGAAAATGTGCTTTTTTTCCCTGAAGTCCTATGTTCCTATCTAAAAATCAGAGGTTAATGATGCTAAGTGGCAATCATCAGTGTGTTCTCCAAACAAAAGTAGATTTCTGTCAAACTATTTGATCTTTTTAATCCCTTATTCCAAACTTTGCAAAACCTCCCATTTCACCATGATAAAAGCCAAAACTCAGCACAGCATCATGTTATCTGTTATTAAGACTTGCTATTTGAGCTTTTAAATGTTTCAAATTTGGGTCTCTGGGAAAAAAAAAAGTTTGTGTACATACTTATATTTATTACAAATTTTGTTAATATAAGAAACATGAAATAGTCTACAAATAACAGTAAAATATACAATTAAAAAATTCTCTACACTTATAACGTCAGATTGAATTGTTATTTCTTCCAAAATCTACTGTTTAATAATTCTTTTACCAATAGTAGTTCCTCAAAATCAGGTTATATGTAAACATTCAATTACTGATCAGTTCCACTCATATCATTGACAAACAAGCATAGTCCTGATATCATTACTTGTTGATATTTTCAGAAAGACAAAAGTGAAACAGTGACAACACATCTAGTTAGAAAGTCTCTCGCTGGTCAATAATGTAATTATTTGTAAATCAGTTGATAATTTTGGAATATTGAAAGACAATATCTTCCAATTTTTGTGCTATTAACATGGCAACCATAAATACAATGCCATTTTGTTTTATTTTCATCACTTAATTTTTTTATCACCTTTTTAAAGCAAGTGATGATGGTCAGTTAACAAATCAACCACTCATTTATAGCACTTGACAATTTCTATGTTATAGACACTGCTGCCATGACTGATTTCATGACAGCAACATGATATCCCGGAATGTAAATTTGAGAAGAGGTATACAGTGACAAACCATTGTATGGTATTTTCACCAGGCTGATGTGAGAGTTGTAACTCCAAGATCAAATATTATAGTAAAATGTGGTTAAATAATAGGAAATTATGGATTTAAAATATTTTCTTTATTTTAATAGAATTTATTAATTATAAGAATATAAAATCAATTTTTTAATGGGAATGTAGAAATGATCACCGAATATCCAAGTCACTCCATTCTCATTTTGCATTGGAGCTTGATCATTCTTTATATAAAGAGGTGACAATTCTTATTATTAAAATACCTTACTGGAAAATATGCAAAATAAATTTTATATTTCTAAAGAGTACCCCTCAGGAGTGATACAGTGCCATCTTTGAGCATCATTCCTGAGTAACTTGTCAGTGCCAAATGAAATTGTCTTTAATTATCCAACGTCCATTAAATTTGATGACTAGTTTGATGATCATTTCACACTTCCCAGCATCAAATAAATATACTGTAAAGAATAAAAGTAAATACAAGTGGCCAAAAATTTCAAATCTATTTTGCAAAACAAGATCAAACTCATAGATAAACATTTATTCAATTTTAAAATGATATTTCTCACATTAGTTTTATTGGCCTATAATTCTTGTAAGTCAGAATGAAGCACTCTTATTTTTAGCCTTAAGCAGAGTCCCATGTTTTTCACTCTTCTGCCTCATAAACTCCAGCAGATTGGATGATAAATACTAAACTAGAGGGGTCCATTGGCAAATTCCAAAGTCTCTACCCACTTCCAGATTTTTAACCTCTTTTTTTTTTTGAAGACTTCAAACCTATTCCTGTCCTTTCATATCACAGACTGCACGCAAAATCTTCCAGCAGTCACAGTCACACACTTTTCTCTCTTTTTCTCAGTGGTACAGATCAAATACAAGCCTATACAATTGTCATGATTAAGAGTAAAAACATAAGGACTACAGAGAAATGTAGGTACTTCTATTGAAAGAAGATTCTGAACTTCAAAAAGGCTCAGTTACTGGAATTTTGCATAATATCCTTTTAGTGATGGAATTTATTTGCTTGTTTTAAATAGGAGTTGGAGAATGGAAGGAAACTCGATCTTGACAAATTAGTGATACCTGTACTAGTGTGCTAGAGGTAATGACAAGTTTTGATGTTTATTCTGATTAAGACTATTTATGAGACCCTAAAGAAAGCCACGGATTCCATCTATCTCAGTTATTTTATTAGTTTTACAAAAAAGTTTGGACTTAAATGTTCTGTACTGTATAAGCTCTGTAATTTTGCTAAAATATTTGCATATTATAAAATGGGTAGTGGGCTTCCCTGGCGGCTCAGATGGCAAAGAATCTGCCTGCAATGCAGGACACCCAGGTTCAACCCTGGGGTTGGGAAGATCCCCTGGAGAAGGAAATGGCTACCCACTGCTATATTCTTGCCTGGAGAATTCAATAGCCAGAGGAACCTGGTAGGTTACAGTCCATGGTGTCACAGAGTTGGACAAAACTGAGCAACCTTCACTTTCATGATGAGAAATAACAGAAAGTCTCTTGCCTTCAAAAAGAGTGCAATCAGTCCCATTGTAAAATAATACAAGACTATACTATCATGATATTTTTGTAACAAGTCAGTTTTGTAATTTTTGTTATAAACTTGTTATCAAGCAAGCCTTGTTTTTTAATATTCTTCTTCCTATTTTCAGTATTTCTTTCCAGATGACACTATTCTTTTATTGCATTTTAAAAGTCCTCAATGTAACTAATAATTAGTCATTCTAATGTTTTCAGAAAAATGAGTTCTCTGAACAATAACTTGTATACGTATAGCATGTAATTATTAACAAATTATGTGTTAAGTTTCTTAAAATTGAATTATCACCACTTGCAGATAAAAAAATCCCAGGATCAGAAACATCAGGAGAACACACATTTCTAGCTTCTGAAGGTCAAAGCTAGAAATGAACTCAAGGTCTTACAACAACTGCAGCTGATGTTTCTCTTTCTTCTGCAGCATGCTGCCTCCAGATTCAAAGCGCCTTTGATCGCTTTGATGCAGAGCAAGATGGATCCATGAACCATATTACAAATGCAGGGTCTATACAGTGCTAAGTGGGAAGTGAGCTTCAGTGATTTTTATGAAGATTTGGGAAAATACAAGATGGCATTTACAGCTGCTCTAAGAATTCCTAAAAAATGAGACAAAATACTGGATCTAAGTTTAGGAATACAATAATCCATTCTGTTTTAATGGAGCTGATTGCCTAGTATCAACCAAAAATAAAAAGCTCTGTCTAGTTTATTGATATAACTTATATATTTCTAGGTGATTCCCCAGAAATCCTTAACCCTCGAGTCATGTAAGACTCAGCGTAAGTTATCAGTGTGCTCTGATAACTGAAGAGAAAGAACCATTATGTTAGACCTATTTATTTTCAACTCCTTCCTCATCTGATAATGTAGAAGATATGTATATGTATATACGTGTATGTTTGTATATAGGTGCAACTGTTTATCTTCCTATGCCACCTTTTTAAATTAAACCATTAAACTGATAGAAAAAATAAGATTCAGAATAAAAGAAAACATTACAAAATTATTTTCCTATCAATGTATTTGGTTTGTTTCTGTTCATTACACATTTGTCAGATATTTACTATGTTTGGGGGATTATGGTACTTATTTGGCTACAGTGGAGAAGTACGTAGGTCAGGTCACTGCCCTCATGGGACTGTTCATTTTATGCGGAAGACAGGTAGTAATGAAAAACC
The DNA here is from genome assembly GCF_001704415.2 of Capra hircus. Lineage (NCBI taxonomy): Eukaryota > Metazoa > Chordata > Mammalia > Artiodactyla > Bovidae > Capra > Capra hircus. The sequence goes on from NC_030814.1 coordinate 25,942,861, forward strand.
AGTTAGTTTTGTGCAGAAGAGAGGTAGTAATGAAACAATCACACATTTAAATGCAAAATTACAAATGGAGAGAAAGTTACATGAAAACAGAAAGTAGCATGCACTTAGATAAAAATTATTCATAAAGATAATGCTGTTTGCTCACATATGTGACATCAGTGCAATATTGAATTTCTTAGTGATATATAATTACAATTCTTAAAAAAGAGAATGTAGAGGAATAGTTAAGCTTCTCCTTTAAAAATAGACTATAGGAGACAGCAGAAAGATACACCAGGCTCTCAGATGATGCCATGTAAGGATATCTTCTCCTTGAACTGCATTATGACACATGAAAGGATTCAGACTTAGCTTGAAAAATTTTGTGTTTCTGATTGTGGCTTAAAGTTTCTTTTCACCTTGGCCTGAAAAAAAATGTGGCATATGAAACCCAAAGACATGTATCAACCCATGACCCAAGACAAAGATGGTACAATTATCTAGGAAAATAAATTGAGACATAGTGGTTAGGCTTTTTAATAACTATTTTAGTCAGATCTTGAAATATCTGTAATAGCTTCACTTAGGCATAACCAGAAATGGTCTTTGGATTAATGATGTTCCTGATGTTCCTTGATGTTTCTTACTTCTTGAATTAATGAGATGGAACAAAGTGCTGGAGTCAGCAACAGAAGTAAATATTGCACATCAATTCAAGAGAAAGCTCAACAAGTTTCCTTATAAAGAAGGAATGAAGCCAAGTTATTGTAACTTTCTTTTGTTTTGTTATGTTATTGTTTTCTGGAGGCCTAGAAAATAGGATAATCTTATTTTAGCCAGTATTTCATTTCTTCATAAGTTTACCAAATAGGCTTGACTTGTTTAATGAGACATTAAGAAATAATAACTGAAAGCTTAATTGGATATAGATATAAATATAAGAAGCTCCCTTACGTTTTGAATTTATATTTTCTTTTAAAATTCATATTTTCTTTATCTGTGTTTTCTGAGCCTTCATGATTTGTCTACATATGGATTCTTTTTTATTTAATGCCTTGGGATTCGCCGAGATTCCTGAGATGAAAGAATAATGTCCTTTATTAATTAGTTCTGGAAACTTCTCCATTAATATTTTTCTTTCCTAATGTCTCTCCTGTACCTTCTGCAGGACCCTCTTTGACTCTCATTTTTTTTACATAATGGTCATGTCTGTCTTACTGTCCTGCTGGATAGGTTCTTTAGGAACTATGTCCCAGTTTTTAAGTTATTATTGGAGCTATGTTTAAAATTATATCATCATTTTCATTTCTTGAAGTTCATTTTTTTCAACTTTATTTTTTTTTCCTGTGGTTTTTTTCTTTTGACCTTTATGGATCTTGGAAATCCCCAGTTGAGTTCCTAAACAGTGCTGTAGTTCATGGGGTCACAAAGAGTTGGACAGGACTTAGTGACTGAACAACAAAAGTTTACTTGTGCTTACCAGGTGGTTCTGTGGCAGAGAATCTGCCTACCAAGCAGAAGATGCAAGGTTGAGCTCTGGGTCAGGAAGGTTCACTGGAGAAGGGAATGGCAACCCACTCTAGTATCCTTGCCTGGGAAATGCATGGACAGAGGAGCATGGCGAGCTATAGCTGAACAATAACAAAGTTTATATACTGAACAACAACAAAGTTTCTCTAATGGGTAATATACTACACAATTTTAAAACTGCATAATATATAAATGTAAACATCAATAGTTTTTATAAAGTAAGCACTTGTATAATTTTTACTGAGGTCAAAAGATAGCATATTTCTAGCAATCCTTTGCTCGTTATTTTCAAATTAAGACTTCTTCCCTACCAAGAAAGGTAGTCAGTATCTTGAATTTTATAGGCAACTTTTTCCTTATTTTCTATGCTTTCAGTCTTGAACACATGACCACAATGAGTACAAATCACATTGCTGGTTTTAAAACCTATATAAGTGAAATCCTTTGAGTTTATTTTCTTTCATTTAAAAAGTGTTTTGTGACATTCATCCAAATCTTGCATTTAATGGTAATGTTTTCATTTTCATTATAACACTTTGTTTATACATTCTATTCCTGTGGATCATTAGATTGTTTCCTTTTTGGGTGCTAGTATAAAAAACAAATTATGAACATTTCTATTGTGCCAATTAGAAAATATATCATAATTCTTTTTGTTAAATTCTAGGATTACAATAACTTTCGCATAGAATATATGGAACTTCAGCTTTATTAGATGATTCCGATCTGTTTTCCAAATTAGTTATACTGCTTTTCACTTCCATCAGCAGTGCACGTGTATGTCCAGTATACTACATTGCACCAACCCTTTGTGCTATCAATATTTCTTTATGTTTAGCCATCTGTGTAGTAAATTATTTTTGGTTTTAACTTATATATTTTAGATTATGGACAGTATGAGCAGATTTTCTTGTAATTATTATACATTGAGCATATCCTTCCTCAAAGTGCCTTAGACACTATCTGTTAAAATGAATGTTCAAATTTTATTCTCTTTTTTTTTCACTTGTGACTTATAAGATTTTTTTTTAATATTCTTTATTTTTTACATGTTTTGCATATATCTTCTCCCACTCTCTGGCTTGCCTTTTGTCTCTAATTGTTTTTCTGATGAGATGAATTCTGGGTATTCATATCATCAAAATAAACTACATTTCCTTTTATAGTAAGTACTATTCCTCTCATTTTTAAGAATTTTTTGTCATTCATAGTTAATGATGATGTTTTCCTGTTTTATCTTCTAGGAAGTTTAATGTTTAAATTTTCATAAATGTCTACAATGTTATTAAAATTGAAATCTGGACGTTTTGTCTGTTAGAAATCTCATTTTTCTCCCATATGAATTTCCAATTTTCCTAACACCATTTACTAAAAAAATGGATCCTTTCTGTCTGTGCTGCAATGCTGATTTTGATACAAATCAGTTCTCATAAACCATTAGGTTAGGTTCTCCTTTCACTGACTAATTGCAATATGCTAAGCCTGGAAGGAAAGTTATGACCAACCTAGACAGCATATTAAAAAGCAGAGACATTACTTTGCCAATAAACATCCATCTAGTCAAGGCTATGGTTTTTCCTGTGGTCATGTATGGATGTGAGACTTGGACTGTGAAGAAAGCTGAACACTGAAGAATTGATGATTTTGGACTGTGGTGTTGGAGAAGACTCTTGAGAGTTCCTTGGACTGCAAGGAGATCCAACCAGTCCATTCTAAAGGAAATCAGTCCTGGGTGTTCATTGGAAGGACTGATACTAAAGCTGACTCCAATACTTTGGCCACCTCATGCTAAGAGTTGACTCATTGGAAAAGACTCTGATGCTGGGAGGGATTAGGGGCAGGAGGAGAAGGGGATGACAGATTATAAGATGGCTGGATGGCATCACCGACTCGATGGACATGAGTTTGAGTAAACTCCGGGAGTTGGTGATGGACAGGGAGGCCTGGTGTGCTGCGGTTCATGGGGTCGCAAAGAGTCGGACACGACTGAACAACTGAACTGAACTAAACTGAAGCCAGAAAAACATCTATTTTTGCTTTATTGACTATGCCAAAGCCTTTGACTGTGTGGATCACAATAAACTGTGGAAAATTCTTCAAGACATGGGGATACCAGACCACCTGACCTGCCTCTTGAGAAACCTATATCCAGATCAGGAAGCAACACTTAACTGGACATGGAACAACAGACTGGTTCCAAATAGGAAAAGGAGTATGTCAAGGCTGTATACAGTCACCCTACGTATTTAACTTATATGCAGACTACATCATGAGAAAAGCTTGGCTGGAAGAAGCACAAGCTGGAATCAAGATTGCCGGGAGAAATATCAATAACCTCAGATATGCAGATGACACACCCTTATGGCAGAAAGTGAAGAGAAGCTAAAAAGCCTCTTGATGAAAGTGAAAGAGGAGAGTGAAAAAGTTGGCTTAAAGCTCAACATTCAGAAAACTAATATCATGGCATCTGGTCCCATCACTTCATGGGAAATAGATGGGGATAAGTGGAAACAGTAGATGACTTTATTTTTCTGGGCCCCCAAATCACTGTAGATGATGACTGCAGCCATGAAATTAAAAGACACTTACTTCTTGGAAGGAAAGTCATGACCAACTTAGATAGCATATTCAAAAGCAGAGATATTACGTTGCCAACAAAGGTCCACCTAGTCAAGGCTATGGTTTTTCCAGTGGTTATGTATCGCTATGAGACTTGGACTGTGAAGAAAGCTGAGTGCTGAAGAACTGATGCTTTTGAACTGTGGTGTTGGAGAAGACTCTTGAGAGTCCCTTAGACTGCATGGAGATCCAACCAGTCCATCCTAAAGCAGACCAGTCCTAGGTGTTCTTTGGAAGGACTGATGCTGAGGCTGAAACTCCAATACTTTGGCCACCTCATGCGAAGAGTTGACTCATTGGAAAAGACCCTGATGCTGGGAGGGATTGGGGGCAAGTGGAGAAGGGCATAACAGAGGATGAGATGGCTGGATGGCATCACCGACTCGATGGACATGAGTTTGAGTGAACTTCGAGAATTGGTGATGGACAAGGAGGCCTGCTGTGCTGCAATTCATGGGGTCGCAAAGAGTCGGACACGACTGAGCCACTGAACTGAACTGAAGCTAGTGTTTAGTAGGACAAATCCTCTTAACTACTTCTTCAAAATAGTCTTGAGTATGATGGGCCCTTTCTTTCCCCTGTAAATTTTAGAATTAATTTGCGACTCTCCTTAATGATCTGTTGGGATTTTTATCTATATAACAGTAAATGAATAGATGAATGTGGAAATTGACATTTTACAGTTCTATATCCACATACTCTTATAGGTTTTCTTTATTTTTATAATGTTTTATTTTTTTTGTATGAGTGTGTACATATTTTATTAAAATTAATTTTGGTTATTTTATATTCTTTAATGTTATTATAAATGGTATTTTGTTTAAAATTGTATTTTCTAATATTATTTGTGTGCCATGACACAAATAATTTGAATATATTGAACTTTTTCTGGAAAAGCTTGCTAATATTATTTCAATAATTTATCAGATTCTTTCGATTTCTTCTGTATACAACCATGACATCTGCAAATAACTAATCTTGTATTTCTGGCTTTAAAATTCCTCAACCATTTATTTTTCTTGCCTTCTGTATTAATTGGTAATAACAGTTCAGTGTTGAATAAAGGTGGTAAAGAGAGCAGGATTGTATTTTTTTCAGTTCCAAGAGTTTTTATAAGTATTGTATCATTAAGTATTTGAGTTTATCATTAAATATTAAATATAACAGTATATCATTAAACATAACAGTAGATATCCTAGGGAAATTAATCTCTTGTATTCCTTAATTTACAGACTTTTTAAAAATCATGAATGTTTATTTTATGAAATATTTTTCTGCATCAATTAAAAACATCAGATATAATTTCTGCTGCATTCAACAAATGTGGTGAATTATGGTAAATGATTTTCTAATGTGATGGCAAACTTGAACTACTGAAATAAATTCAACTTGTGTATTATGTGTTAAACTTTATATTATCTTTCCTGGATTTTGTTTCTTGTTATTTATGATTCATTAATGATAGTGTTAAATAGATTTTCTTTCTTAGAAAAAGTATTGACATGAATATTTTTCTAGAAACAATTTTTAAATTCATCTTATTTTATGTTCTAGAAGATTTTGATAAAATTTGCAATTTTTTGAAAGCAAATTTTGCTTGTATTTGCTAGGAAACACATCTGACCTAATAGATAAAAGGATCAGATGGCTTTATTGATGTTTGTGCATGCTCAGTCATGTTCAGCTCTTTATGAGTCCATGGACTGTAGCCCACCAGCCTCCTCTGTCCATGGGATTCTCCAGGCAAGAATACTGGAGTGGGTTGCCATTCCTTCTCCAGGGGATCTTCCCAACCCAGGGATCAAACCTGCTTCTCCTGCATTGCCAGGCAGTTTCTTTATTACTGAGCCACCTGGGAAGCTGGCTTTATTGATAACTGATTTGATTTTTTTAATAGTTATAGGCCCATAAAGATTTTCTATTCCTTCTTGTGTCAGTTTCCATAAAATATAGTAATATTGATTTTACTATTTCATGTGTGGTTTCTAATGTATTGACTCAAAACTGTTGGTATTTTCATACACCTAAAACCAAATCTTGTAGAATCTGTGGTAATGTTCCTCTTCTCATCCTGAATCTTTATTTATGCTGTCTCTCTTTTATCTTGATCTCTCTTTTCTTTCTGTTGTATATTTACTACCTTATTAATTTTTACTTTTCATTATTTTCTTTCTCTTACACTCTTTTAAAATTACTTTTACAATTTTTCTTAAGTTATGCCATCTATTTTTATCCTTTATTTTTTCCTTCAGTATCCAATTAGATCTATAAACTGTTCAGGATGGCTTTGATTTACTTCAGTGGTTAGATCTGTAGTATTTAAAAAGCTGCCTTAAAACTCAACATTAAAAAAAAAAAAAATCATGGCATCCAGTCCCGTCACTTCATGGCAAATAGATGGGGAAGCAATGGAAACAGCATCAGACTTTATTTTCTTGGGCGCCAAAATCACTGCAGATGGTGACTGTAGCCATGAAATTAAAAAAAAAACGCTTGCTCCTTGGAAGAAAAGGTATGACCAACCAAGACAACATATTAAAAAGCAGAGACATTACTTTGCCAACAAAGGTCCATCTAGTCAAAGCTATGGTTTTTCCTGTAGTCATATATAGCTGTGAGAGTTGGACTATAAAGAAAGCTGAGCACCAAAGAATTGGTGCTTTTGAACTGTGGTGTTGGAGAAGATTCTTGAGAGTCCCTTGGACTGCAAGGAGATCAAACCGGTCAATTCGAAAGGAAATCAGTCCTGAATGTTCATTGGAAGGACTGATGCTGAAGCTGAAACTCCAATACTTTGGCCACCTGATACGAAGAACTGACTCAATGGAAAAGACCCTAATTCTGGGAAAGATTGAAGTCAGGAAGAGAATGGCATGACAGAGGATGAGATGGTTGGATGGTATCACCAGCTCAATGGACACGAATCTGAGCAAGCTCTGGGGGTTGGTGATATACAGGGAAGCCTGGCTGCTGCAGTCCATGGGGTTGCAAAGAGTCAGACACGACTGAGCAACTGAATTGAACTGATTATCATTTAGCTGAAAACATTTTCTAATTGCCACTGTGACTTCTTTTTTGACCTGTATATTGTTTAAAAGTATATTTTTATATTTCTAAACATATGGGAAATTTGCATCTAGGCTATTGGCAATATATTTAGAAAATATATTCTATATGAATTAGTCTTTTAAATTTTGCTGAAATATACTAGCACGTAGTCTTTTCTATATTTCAAAAACATATATGTTTTGCTGTTGGGCAAAGAAATGTATATGTAGAAATTAATATATATCATAACATGCAGATTGTTATACAATTATATTTGCAAGTTACTATAATCATGTGTGAATTAAATAATTTATGAATATGGCTGTTCAAAGTTTATACCTCATTTCCAAATATGTCTACTAAAAATATATATACATTTTAAACTGTGTTTTGTTTCCCTGGATTTCATTCTTTTTTTAACTACTTTTTATTGTCATGTAGTTGCTTTACGATGTTGTATTAGTTTCTACTGCATAGCACAATGAATCAGCCATACATATGCATATATATTACATACTCCCTTTTGAACTTCATTCTTCTATATCAATATCAAGTGTCCACTTTTAAATGTGATGTACTTTTATTAATTTTTTAAATTCTGTTTTGATAAAAACAATAGCTTCATCACCTTGTTTGGTTAGTATATGTGAGTAAACTCTTTACTGCCCTTCTACATTTTCTATAATATTGTGTTTTCTTTCTTATAAATAGTGCATTGTTTGAATATAGTCTTACATGGTCTTACAGTCTTTGTTTCTTCACTGAATTCTTCACTCCATCTATATTTAAATATTATCATATAATTGAATTAAAACTACCATCTGATGGAATGCTTATGTATATTACATTGAATATTTTTGTTTAATTATTTTTTAACAAATTTGGAGAGTTCATGTTATGGATTGTATTGTTCTCCACCAAAATTCATATGTAAATCTCAAACCCCCAGTGTGACTATATTTGGATACAGGTCCTCTGGGAGGCAATTAAGGCTTAAAGAAGTCATGAGGGTGGAGCCTTAATTCAAAAGGTCTGGAGTCCTTAAAGAAGAGGAAAAGTCCCCAGAAATACATGAACACAGAGAAAAGGCCGTGTGAGGACAAGTGACAAGATGGCCATCTGCAAGCCAAGGTAAAGAGATCTCAGGAGAAACCAACCCTGCTGGCAGTTTGATTTTCTGCTTTAGCCTCCAAACTGTGAGAAAACTTTTGTTTAATCCACACAGTCTGTGGTATTTTGTTATGGCAAGCCTCGCAGACATAGTTCTCATTTGTTATCCTGTCAGTAGGCCTGCCATGTTATCTTTCCCTGTCTTTCCAAGTCTTCCAATTGTAGATAGGGTGGGTTTCCCCACAGTCTTCTCTACGTCTATCTTAGTATGTGTTGGATATTTTTAAAGTTTTTATTCCCTTCAATCTTCATTCAGTATATTTCATACTGAGTTATCATTTATTTTCTGAATTTCCTTTTCAGCTATGTCTAATCTTGTTACAGCACTTGCTTAGCTCTACCTTTATTTATTTATATAATTTTCATTTGATTTTTAAAAATATTTCTGGGTATCTAATTAAATTATCAATATATCTTTTATCTCCTTGAATTGACTAGAATCATTGTAAAATCTGTGTCTGACAGTGCATATCATCTGTAGTCTCACTGCATTGTTTCAATTGCTTATTATTTATATTATTCTCAGATAATTTTACCTTTGAAATATGATATGATTGGCTATATAGAAAATTCTATGATATGATTGGCTTTAGATTCTATGATATGATTGGCTTTAGAAAATTCTAAAGAATCAACAACATTAAAATAAAAACAAAAATTCCTGGAAATCATAAGTGACTATAGGAATAAAACAAAACCACCGGATAGATCAATATATATATAAAGGTTAATTGATTTTCTGTAAAGAGAAATTATAAATTAAAATATGAAATTTAAAGTTAACACAACATCACCAAAAATTAAATACTTCTGTATAAGTCTAGCAAAGTATGTACACAATTTATATATGTAACCTACAAAACTTGAATGAAAGAAATTAAAGGAGACCCAAACAAATGGACAGATGATCTGTGTTATTTGAGAGAAGACTCAATTTTCTTGTTTTTATTGTTTTCTGAAAAGATCTTTAGGTCATTGAAATTCCAGTCAAAATGTTGGTATAATATTTTATAGATATTGACAGTGCCACCAGATTTCATGACATAGTATAAAGCTACAGTAATCCTGACAGTATCGTATTGGCAAAATAATAGACACATGGGTCAATGAAAGAGAAAAGAGAACCCAGAAAAAGAAAAATGATATGTAGTTAACTGATTTATCACAAAGGAGAAAAAAAAGTTTATTGGAAAAGGGTAATTTTTCAACAAATGGTGGTAGAAAAAATTGTGTCTATATAAAAAACAAGCACACCTACACATAGAGTTTACTCTTTTATTAAAATTAACTCAAAATCTCTCCAAGGAGATCATAAATCTCAATAAAAAATATAAAATTCTAACTTCTAGAAGAAAATATGAGAAAACTAGGTGACCTTGGGTTTATTGTCGACTTTTTAGGTATAACATCAAAAGTCTGATCCATCAAACAAAAATAAAAGTTGTGTTTTATTAAAATAAACTTATGTTCCATGAAATACCCTGTGAAGGGAATCAGTATATTACTTCAATATGGAATAAAATATTTGTAAAACAAATGTAGAAGGCTAGTATTAGGTATTTGAAAAAACAAACAAAAAAAAAAAACTCAATAATAAGAAAATACCTCAATTTGAAAACAGGCAAAAGATCTGAACAAGCACCTTAACAAGAAAATATGTAGATGACAAGTCAGCATATGAAAAGTGATGCTCAACATCATATTTAATTAAGAAGCTGCAAATTAAAGATAAAATATTACTTTCTGACTATTAAAATGGTTAATATATGTTTTAATATGAAAACATCAATAGCAAAAGAGGATGCAGAGCCACACAACAGGAGTTCTCATTTCTTGCTGAGGGAAATAAAAATGGCATAATCACACTGGAAGACAAAGTAGTAGTTTTTTACTAACTAAAGAGTTTTAGCATATGCTCCAACAATTGTAATCCTAGGTCCAAATGATTTGAGAATGTTTCCACACAGAAAACTCTTTGAGAATGCATTAGCAACTTTCTTTACAGTTACCAAAAATTGAAAGCAAAAAAGATGTCCTTCAAAAAGCTTTTAAAAGTTTGATTCATCCATGCAGATATTGTATTCTGTGATAAAAATGAGTTGGTTGTCAAGCAGTGAAAATCATGGAAACATCTTTAGTGCACATTGTTAAGTGAAATAATCTGGCCTAAAATGCTATCTAATATATCATACCAATTACATTCTGGAAAATGGAAAACATTAGTTACTGTAAAAATTCAAGCTGGAATCAAACTGCCAGGAGAGTTGGACTATAAACAAAGCTGGGTACTGAAGAATTGATGCTTTTGAATTGTGGTGTTGGAAAAGAGTCTTGAGAGTCCCTTGGACTGCAAGGAGATCCAACCAGTCCATCCTGAAGGAAATCAGCTCTGAATATTCATTGGAAGGACTTAGGCTGAAGCTGAAACTCCAATACTTTAGATACCTGATGCAAAGAACTGACTCATTTGAAAAGACACTGATGCTGGGAAAGACTGAAGGTGGGAGGATAAGGGGACAACACAGGATGAGATGGTTGGATGGCATAACCAACTTTAGTTAAGTTCAGTCACTCAGTCCTGTCCGACTCTTTGCGACCCCATGAATCGCAGCACGCCAGGCCTCCCTGTCCATCACCAACTCCCAGAGTTCACTCAGACTCACGTCCATCTAGTCAGTGATGCCATCCAGCCATCTCATCCTCTGTCATCCCCTTTTCCTCCTGCCCCCAATCCCTCCCAGCATCAGAGTCTTTTCCAATGAGTCAACTCTTTGCATGAGGTGGCCAAAGTACTGGAGTTTCAGCTTTAGCATCATTCCTTCCAAAGAAATCCCAGAGCTGATCTCTTTCAGAATGGACTGGTTGGATCTCCTTGCAGTCCAAGGGACTCTCAAGAGTCCTCTCCAACACCACAGTTCAAAAGCATCAATTCTTCAGCACTCAGCCTTCTTCACAGTCCAACTCTCACATCCATACATGACATGACCACAGGAAAAACCATAGCCTTGACTAGACGGACCTTAGTTGGCAAAGTAATGTCCCTGCTTTTGAATATGCTATCTAGGTTGGTCATTACTTTTCTTCCAAGGAGTAAGCATCTTCTAATTTCATGGCTGCAATCACCATCTGCAGTGATTTTGGAGCCCCCAGAAATAAATTCGGACACTGTTTCCACTGTTTCCCCATCTATTTCCCATGAAGTGATGGGACCAGATGCCATGATCTTCGTTTTCTGAATGTTGAGTTTTAAGCCAACTTTTTCACTCTCCTCTTTCACTTTCATCAAGAGGCTCTTTAGTTCTTCTTCACTTTCTGCCATAACGGTGGTGTCATCTGCATATCTGAGGTTATTGATATTTCTTCCGGCAATCTTGATTCCAGCTTGTGTTTCTTCCAGTCCAGCGTTTCTCATGATGTACTCTGCATAGAAGTTAAATAAGCAGGGTGACAATATACAGCCTTGATGTACCCCTTTTCCTATTTGAACCAGTCTGTTGTTCCATGTCCAGTTAACTGTTGCTTCCTAACCTGCATACAGATTTCTCAAGAGGCAGGTCAGGTGGTCTGGTATTCCCATATCTTGAAGAATTTTCCACAGTTTATTATGATCCACACAGTCAAAGGCTTTGGCATAGTCAATAAAGCAGAAATAGATGTTTTTCTGGAACTCTCTTGCTTTTTCCATGATCCAGCAAATGTTGGCAATTTGATCTCTGGTTCCTCTGCCTTTTCTAAAACCAGCTTGAACATCAGGAAGTTCACGGTTCACGTACTGCTGAAGCCTGGCTTGGAGAATTTTGAGCGTTACTGTACTAACGTGAGATGAGTGCAATTGTGCGGTAGTTAGAGCATTCTTTGGCACCAACTTAATGGACATGAATTTGACCAAACTCCAGAAGTTGGTGATGGAAGAGGGAAGCCTGGCGACTGCAGTCCATGGGGTCGCAAAGATTCAGACATGACTGAGTGACTGAACTGAACTGAACTGAATGTAGGAAGGTTGAATAGATAAATAGGCAAGTTTTTATGGTAGTGAAACTATTTTTCATGATCTTATAATACTGGATATAAGGCCTTAAGCATAGTATTTTCCAGAATAGAACATTAACCATACTGCATGCAAAATAAAAAAAAAAATTAATAGTTGAGGTAATTCAAGGATGGAATACTGAATTTGATGTAAGTATATCACAAATGAATGAAACAGGCTTAGTGAATGGGGTCATTGATATTTCTCCTGGCAATCTCGATTCCAGCTTGTGATTCATCCAGCCCAGCATTTTGTATGATGTACTCTGCATATAAGTTAAATAAGCAGAGTGACATTATGCAGCCTTGATGTACTCCTTTCCCAATTTTGAATCAGTCTGTTGTTCCATGTTTGGTTCTAACTGGTGCTTCTTTTCCTGCACACAGGTTTCTCAGCAGACAGGTAAGGTGGTCTGTTTTAGGTAAGAAAAGAAAATGGTATTCCTATTTCTTTAAGAGGTTCCCATAGTTTGTTGTGATCCACACAATCAAAAGCATTAGCCTAGTCAGTGAAGCATTTTCTTTGGAATTTCCTTGGAATTTCCTTTTTCTGTGATCCAATGGATGTTGGCAACTGACCTCTGGTTCCTCTGCCTTTTCTGAATCCAGCTTCCACCTGTGAAAATTCTCAGTTCAGGTACTGTGAAAACCTAGATTGAATATTTTGAGCATTTCCTTGCTATCATGTGATATGAGTGCAGTTGTGTGGTACTTTGAACATTCTTTGGAATTGCCTTTCTTTGAGACTGGAATATGACCTGACTCTTTTCCAGTCCTGTGGCCACTGCTGAGTCTTCCAAATTTGCTGCATATTGAGTGCAGCACGTTAACAGCATCATCTTTTAGGGTTTTAAATAGCTCAGCTGGAATTCCTTCACCTTCACTAACTTTGTTTGTAGTAATGCTTCCTAAGGCTCAGTTCACTTCCCACTGGAGGATGTGTGGCTCTAGTTGAGTGCCCACGCCATCATGGTTATCCAGATCATTAAGGTTTTCTTTTGTACAGTTCTGTGTATTCTTGCCACTGCTTAACATCTTCTGTTTCTGTTAGGTCCTTACCTTTTCTGTCCTTTATTGTGCCCATCTTTGCATGAAATGTTCCCTTTAAATCTCAGATTTTCTTGAAGATGTATGTAATCTTTCCCATTCTGTTTTTCCAACAACTAACAAAAACAATGTATCAATTATGAATCACTAATTGTAATAAATGTATCATACCAGTATGTTAATAGGAAGGTAAACTGAGTGCAAGATACATAGGAAACCTCTATACTATCTTCTCAATTTTTTGTAAATCTAAAATAGTTCTAAGTAAAAAAGTGTTTTTACAAACAGCTCACAATTTAGAATAATATTATTTATATTGTACAAAGTTAAGAGATATACTCTGGGTCATATTGAAAAATCAGAGGAAGGTCATATACTTAAATCTGTAGAATCCTTAAAAATATTCAGTATTTGTGCTAATTATAAGGATAGTGCAAATCCTTAGACAAACTTGTGGTATAAGGGTTACTTTTTTCCTTTTGCAGATGAAAAAAATGAATTGATCTTTTGATAGTGATGTGACCTGTCTACTCAAGGCACCTGTCCAATCCGTTAAATCTGTCTGACTCTGAAATATGATCTATTTAACCACTGTGACATTTATTCTCTTTTATAACTATGTATCAGTAACATTTTTGGAATATTTCTTAATAATGAAGTGATTCCCTGTGCATAAAACAATTGAGTGAAAAACTGCAGGACTTATGCCTTGGCTCAAGTTAATTAAAACAAACCACCCACTCCAGAAAAAGAAATAGATTCTGATGTACATCAGAGATTAAGAATGTGAGGCCTGAAAATTAGTTAGGGAGCTGAATCATGTGTGAGCTCATAGAGTTTCAAATACAGGGGACATTTTGAATAAAAATGAAAGCCTATCTTAAAAAAGGAGGGAACATGGTAGTTTCAGGAACATGGTAGTTTAAAATGGTTTGAGCAGGGGCTGCATTTGGAACCATGATGAAAAATAGTAGTCAGGAAAAGTTAAACAGTAAGTTACGGTGGATAAGTCAGGATAGGCACACAGAATTAATGCTTTTTGGAAGATTCTAACCAAGGAGCCATATAATCTACTACATACTTCAGAAAGAGCCTTTTGTGGGAGCTCTGAAGAAAACAGGGGGAAAGCTCCTTGACAATTACTCCTTGGAAGAAATGACACACAATGCAAAGACAAATAAAGCAAACATCAACAAATGGGAATATATCAATCTAAAAAGTATCTGTACAGCAAAGAAAACCATCAACAAAATGAAAAGGCAACTTGTGGGATGACAGAAAATATTTGAAAATCATATATCTAATAAATATCCAAAATATGTAGGGAACTTATACAGCTCAATAGCAAAAAAAAAAAAAAAAAAAAATCTGATTTCAAAATGTACAAAATACCTGGAGAAACATTCTTCCAAAGAAGACAAGTACATGAAATGTACAAATGGCCAAGTACCTGAAAAGGTGTTCAACATTGCTAATCATCAGGGAATTACAAATCAAAACCACAATGAAATATTACCTGATACCTGATAGAGTGGCTGTTATCAAAAAGTCAAGAGATAAAAAAATGCTACAGAGGGTGTAACCTGTTAGCAGGAATGTAGACTGGTACAATATGGAATTTCCTCAAACAATTAAAAATATAATTACTGTATGATCCATCAGTCTCACTTCTAAGTATATCCAAAATAAATAAGTATCTTAATAAGAATGAAAAGGTTATCTGCAACCTCATATTCATCACAGCATTATTTGCAATGGCCAAATCATGGAAACAACCTAAGTGTCCTTCAGCAGGTGAATAAAGAAAATTGTGTGTATGTGCATATCCAGTCATATTTAAAAAAGGAAATCCTGCCATTTGTGACAACATGGATGGAGCTTGAGGACATTATGCTAAATGAAATTTAAAGGGAAAGATAAATAGTGTATGATCTTCCTTGTATGTAGAACATAAAACATCCAAACTCATAGAAACAGAGTAGATCGGTAGACCGGTGGTTGCAAAGAGCAGATTGGTGATTTTGTGCTGTGCTTAGTCATTCACTCGTGTTCAACTCTTTGGGACCTCATGGACTGTAGCCTTCCAGGCTCCTCTGTCCATGGAGATTCTCCAGGCAAGCATACTGGAGTGACTTGCCATGCCTTCCTCCAGGGGATCTTCCTAGCCCAGGGATTGAACCCAGGTCTTCCACATTGCAGGCAGATTCTTTACCGTCTGAGCCACCAGGAAAGTGAGGAAAATGGGTAAAGGTGGTTACAGAGTACAAACTTCCAGTCATAAGATGAGTAAGTTCTGGGGACAAAATGAACAGCATGGTAACTATAGTTGATAATATTGTATTCATTATTCGAAAATTGCTAAGGGAATTGATCTTAAAAGTTCTTACCCCTATACACACAGAGACATACATACACACACATGCAAATATAACTGTGAGGTAATAGATTGATGCATGTGTTCCCTCATCTTATTGTGGTAATCATTTTACCACTGATATCAAACCATCACATTGTAATACATCTTAAACTGACAGTGCTATAGGTCAATTATATCTTAATCAAATTGGGGGAAAAGGAGCCTAGAGTAATTGAGAGATTGGTTAACATGCTTATAGTGATCTAGTTAAGAGCTGATGAAGCATGAACAGTAAGAATAAACAGGCAGGTATGTATTTGAGAGAATCGGAGAAAAGGGTTCAATACTATTTGAATCTTAAATGAATATGAGAGATTTTTAAAAAGTAGTTCATTCTTGGGTGATTCCCAAGGTTTCAGCTGAGAACTCAAAGCTCTAGCTGTTATAGGGAACAAGAAATGGGTCTGAATATGAGAGTACAATTATGTATTTAGCTTTTTGTATGCTGATTTTTGGAGAAGGCAATGGCATCCCACTCCAGTACTCTTGCCTGGAAACTCCCATGGGTGGAGGAGCCTGGTAGGCTGCAGTCCATGGGGTCGCTGAGTCAGACACGACTGAGCGACTTCACTTTCACTTTTCACTTTCATGCACTGGAGAAGGAAATGGCAACCCACTCCAGTGTTCTTGCCTGGAGAATCCCAGGGATGGCGGAGCCCAATGGGCTGCTGTCTGTGGGGTCGCACAGAGTCGGACAGGACTGAAGCGACTTAGCAGCAGCAGCAGCAGCAGCATGCTGATTTTTGAAATCCCTGAGGATTTCACAAGAGTAGTTATCCAACAGGTAAGTGGACATTTGATGTTTTTCAGTAAGTTCTCTGTAATATAGATGTGGAAGTTAAACTAACCAGGGTTCAGTTTCAGATAATATAATTCAACCTTGCAGATTTTTTAGAAAAAGATTTATTACAAGTTATTTTAGATTTCATGTCTACTGACAAGCTGTCTAAAGGAACAGACTCAGGCCTGGACTTCAGGGGAATATGACTCAGCCATAATCAAGCATCTGCTGAGTCAAAAAGTGATTTTTGCTATGGCTAATTAAAAAAAAAATTACTACCTATGCTATGATTAAAGAGCTAGCTGCCTCTAAGATACTGACTACAACCAGTCATGGCAGCAAAAACACATGCTTATTACATAGTCTGCCTCCTAACTTACTGTGAGAAGCTGAATGATAACCAGGGAAGCTTGGCCTGTTACCTAACATGGCAAAAAGGGCTTTATAGATTGTAATTAAGGGTATGGACCTTGAGATGGGTAGATTGTCCTGATTATCCAGGTGGGCCCAATTGTTGGAGGAGGTCACCTGTGTGACTGCTGACTGATCTAAGAGTTAGACTCTGGCAATCATAACTTCCTCACCCCATCTCCTATTCTTGGAGTGTATGTTTTGCTCATCATTTTCACTCCAGGAGCTGTTTCAGGAACATAGACTTAAGAGGGTAAAGAGTTGCTGAGATCATCTGATACTGAACATTCCGCGATGTGAAGCAAGATAAAAAGCTGAGATGCCAAGGTTTGCAGCAAATATAGGGTTATTTTCAAGGCAGCTAAGCAGGGAAATTGGAGAACAATACTTAAATCTCCCTGAATGCAAGGGGTTTGGGGTACTTCTGAGATAAAGCCACTGTGCAGTATGAGGCGTAAGGGGCGTGGGGAAATGTGATTGGAAAAAGGTGCAGCAATGAGCACTCCTCCTTCTGCACAGGCGTAAGAAGGCTACATGCCTCGGCACTTTTCAAGAAGGAGTTTAGCAGAAACCGCTTAGCACGGTCTGAGGTTGGAGTTTTCAACCCTCTGGCATCCAAAGGTTCAGGACTGGGTCTCTCCATGCTCTACCAGCTCAGCTTGAACTAGACAGAGCTGACTTCAAGTTCCGGGAAAACAGCTCTGACAAACATCTTACTTTTGAACTGTGTGCCACTTGGAGGACGCACAAGTCTTAAAAAATCGCTTTTATTGAAGCAGGTATAGGTGAAGTGGATTCAACTAATGATAACCCACAGTTTCACATCTGGACTGAATTCATGACTGAACCCCCTTAAGGTCTTTAAATAAACCTTTCAGATTCCAGCAGGCGGAATCGGACATTTCTTCTTGCAGCCACTCAAGACGAGCCTCCTGTGTAAGTTCTCTTGCTTATTAACACTGCCACCCCTCAGTCTGCAGCGATCTGCCTCTTTCTTCGGTCTCGTGTCCTTGATGTTCAGCGACTGGTTTTAGATTTTCCCAGGGAACTCCCAGTTTGTGAACCAACAGCGATCTAATCTCGTGAGTTGTTACAAGCAGAGAGAACCCTTGCCAGCTGCAGTGAATCAGATTCCGCGTGAGGAGGATTCAGTCCACCTGTTGCTGGCTTTAAGATGGAGGAAGGCAGCCAGAAACCAGGAACAGAACTCTTTCTAGAAGAAACGTTCTCCAGCAGACATACAGCCCCTACTGACACCTTGATTTGTTTCCATTGAGACCCATGCTGGACTTCCAACCGATAGTACTCTGCGGTAAGAAAAACTGTGTGTGTTCGTGTGTGTTTGAAATATGTTTAATTTTTTTAAAGTTTCTAATTGTGTTAAATATACAAAACATGAAGTTCACCATTTTAACTGTTACTAATTGTACATACAGTTCATTAAGTATATTCACAGTATAATTTTTGTCCAATCCCCAGAAATAATTTTGTCTTACAAACTGAAGTTTTATACCTGTTAAAAAATTATTTCCCTGTTCCCTCGCTCCCCCCAACCCCTGATAAATACCATTCTATTTTGTCTTTACGAATTTGACTGCTTTGGTTATCTCATGTAAGTGGAATTATATATAGTATTTGTCTTTCATGACTGGCTTATTTCAAGTGGCATAACCTCTTTAAGGTTTATGCCTATTGTGTAGTGTCCAAAATTCTTTAATTTTTTAGGCTGAATAATATTCCACTGTACATATATACTATATTTCATTTACACATTCATTCTTTGATGGAAGCGTGAGTTGTTTCTATCTTTTGACTATGACTATTTTGCATAATGCTGCTGTGAAATGAGTGTACAAATTAGTGTTAAACCACTAAGTGTGTTGGAATCAGTTTACTGACATTTTGTTAAGGCTGTTTGTGTCTGTGTTTATCAGGGATATTGATATTGGCATGTAATTTTCTTGTGCCTCCCTTGTTTGGTTTTGGTATTAACATGAGTTGTTGTCCTAAAACGAGTTGAGTGTTCCCCTTCATTTCAATTTTTTTGGGGAGAGGAGGGAAGAATTTGAGAAGGGTTGCGATTAATTCTTTGAATGTTAGATGAAATTCACCAACAAAGCCGTCTTGTCCTCGTGTTTTATTTGTTGGGAGGTTTTTGATTATTGAGGCAGTCCCCTTACTCATGATTGGTATGTTCATATTTTCTATTTCTTCATGACTCAGTCATAGTGGATTGTATATTTTTAGGAATTTATCCATCTCTTTGAGGTTTAAGCCACTAAGCTTAAGTAATTTGTTAAAGAAGAGAAACGAACACACCTGCTTTCAGTCTTTTTGAGATCCTAAGTGTATTCATCCATTCAATAAACCCTAAGTTATATCCATATATCTAGCTGCAAGGGGCTCTGAGAAATGTAGCATTTACTTTTTTCATCTCTATAGTCAACAAAAGCTTACTAAATTAGAATTTGGAAATACCACTCCACCGAGCACCACAGGAGTTAATTGCTGTAAATGTGGTAATTGATGCAATGGGTATGGATTAAGAATACATAGGACTTTTATTTATTACTTTCCATGGATTGAAGAGAAAAGGCAATATTGCAAGGTGTACAGAGGGGAAGGACCTAGTTCATATGACTAAAGAGAACTGCCAAAATTTGTGTGTGTATGTGCTTGTGTAAGGTGCGTATATTAGAGAATATGAAAGAATATATGAATATGGTGCAGAACCAGAAGAATGGCTTTGAGGATGAGTCAAATGGCCAAAAGTGTCAGCTGGCATGCAGGAGACAAGAAGGACAGGATTTGGAAAGGTCAAGGTGGTGATGCTGGTGAGAGCAGTTTCTGTAACTTGTATCCACAGAACATAAATTGCAGAGAAGTAAGGAATGACTTGAGGGATCGGGATGTTTCTTTGTTTTTCCATAAATAACATAGATTGATAATTTGATACTTCTTCTGAAGTCAATATTTCTCTATATCTTAGAGAATTTGAAAACAAGTTGTGTATTCTGCACATGCCTGAAGGGAAACCTTAAAAGCAATCATAATAAAAGAGGAGCAAAGCCTAAGCAATGCAGGGAGGAAAAATGTGACTCTCAACTTTTTCAGAAAGGTGGTATCTGGCAGAAGAAGATAAGAAACAACTTAACACACTAGTGGGGGGAATCTCCCAGGTAATAATCAGCTTGAAAGATTTTGTTTGTATGTTTCCCTCCAAGTTAAGGAAGGTCTCGAAAGCCACTCTGACCTCAGCTGTAGAAAGTATTTTCATAGAAGTCTCTTACGAGTGGTTTGCTGCAGGCATTTTGCAGAACAGAGAAGGGACTTGAATTCATCACTGCAGTATTGGGACAGATAATAAAAACAGAAATATCTAAAGGGAAATAAATATAAGTGATGTCCCTGTGTAGTCAAAGTATATGTATTTTAAGAAGGATCTTTAAACAAAATCGGATGAGAAGGTGATGAGTGTTTTGTTGGTAATGAGCAGTTTCAGTTTTGGTGTATGCCGAGAGGACCTGCTTGCCTCATAACAATAACAGGACACATACTCCCACAGCCCGAATTGAGGTTCAGGATCATCAATTCAGGACATGCAGAAGGAGTGTCTAAATTCCTTTCATGCTTCTTGGCTCTAAACACTTGTGATCATGATAGAGTTGTATTGGAGAGAGAGAAGAGAATTTCAACTTCTCTTGCCATCATGGAGGAGGGTGAGGTAGGAGAGGTGTCAGTTTTCTCTTTCTTCTGGGATGATGAGAATAGCCTGCTAGTGATAGCATTCCAGAAGGAAAAAAAGAAAGAAGAAAATCAGCTTTAAGCATACTTCAGTCCCACTGAACAAACAGTGCAGCTATTCAAACCAGTACTAGTACAAGGAGGACCTTTTCTTTCCCTCACAATGTTGGAATCTCAAGAAAAGCTAAGTTTGTCTTTTTCCTCACTTTCCCATTTCCAGACTATACCAGACTTGATAGAATAAATTATCTCTGAAAATGTTCAGAATTGTGTTAACTGGACTGGAAGTGATAACTACAACACTGTTTTTGTTTTTGTTTTTTTTAAAGAACTAAAATGACCTGAGGGTTTCTTGTGATTTAAGAGCAAGCAAATAAGCTTTAAGTCTAGGCAGAGGTTTTATTCTGAAGCAGGAAAAATCTATCCCTACCAAATAGATTTCTACAAGTGTGGAGAAGATATATTTGCTTTATGATAACACAGTATGAGTCCTGATCTCTGAATAAGCTGTATATAAACTAATCTTTTCTCCTTGTCCAAGAACATGTGTAACCAGAGGAAAAACTCTTCATCCTTCATACTTCCTCAGGCTTTTCCCTTAGCTAATTTGTCTGTGCTAATCTTCCTCATCTGCCTGCTTTCTTGATTTTAAACATTGACTTCTCATGTGAACACCCTCTTCCAACTTTTCTGATCTTTTGCTGGCTGAGTTAGGTTCTTGATGAGCATAACTCTTCAGTCAAAACTACATGCAATTGCAGAAGAGATGTTCTGAGTCATCATCTGAGCTAACTAGCTCCCTTCTCTGAGAGTGCAGTATCCCTCACAGACTATTACTGAGCTACATACATCTGATGCCAGACATCAGTTTAGGGAAACTAATTTGCTTAGCAAGAAAAGCTATGCATTAAGCCAATAAACGATTTGTATTTTCTCACTTGACCTGTTTGCTGACCTCTTTACTGTAGAACCAAAGGGACGAGCTGCTCATGATCCATGCTTCATTTTCTGTTCTATTGCATCTTATTTTTTCTGACTTAGAAGAGTCATAAGACTTTTCTGATTATGACATTGTAAGTCACATGAAGATGTTATTTTTTCCAGCAGAAGAAATGTGTACTTTAAGTGTTTTGTAACATGCAGCATTAAATTGTCAAGATTATCTCACCTAATAGTATATTTTGTTCAGTTCACCATTTCCATCTGTATTGGGAGTGCATTCAATAGTATCGCCAGCCACGGTGCACAAACACAAAAGTGATGGTGTCACTTTGGAAACTGAAATGTCTATTAATTTTCTGTAGATTTTTTTTTTACATTCTATGCAACAAGCCATAATTACTGTCCTGATCTTACATTTGAAATGCTGAACTGGTATTTAGGCAGCTTCAGTGCACATTAATACATTTTTAAAGGGTTAGGGAAGGCACTATCTCCTGTAAGATGTAAATATGAAAAGCTGATTTCAGCTTGTGGTGGGCAATTTTTACACATTGTCAAATCACAGTGGAACTGGAACCTCTACCCTTTTGTTGGTTGACAGGGGACTTCAGTTTCCAAATCTCATGGCAAGCTATCTGCGTAGAATGGTTCTTTTTACTGCTGAAGATCAAAGGTTCGGATTGTATTAAACTCATTTCCAAGAATCAGGTGCAGCAAACCAAATGTTGAGATGCCAAAATTTACAACAGTTTATTCTAAATGCAGCCAAGTAAAGGAGGACACATTTCTGTTGGTTACAAGTTTCTGTTAACACCAGGCATGGTTTGGGGATGAGTTTTTCAACACTATTTGGCAAGGCTCCAAAGCCACGTATCTCTTTGAGAAAATTTCCCCTCTTGGATTGTTATCCACTTTGCACTCTTCATTTTCCATCAGAGGAAGGGGAGAACACATTAAAAAGGAAAAAGGAAGGGAGCCAACTAGACAGTAGGGGAGATGTTTTTACTTTCCCTCCCCCTAAAAGCCCAGTGCTATTAACAAAAGTGAACTACTACACTACTGTCTACTATCCATGCCACTTTTTCTCAAATGTATATTTCACTGCCCTTGAAGTTTTGTTTTTTTTTTTTCTCTCCTTTCTAACATGCCATGAACTCCACTGTTACATCCACTTCCAGAGTAAGTCCTCACCTTCTGAGTCTTCCCTAGAGTGAGATCAACCTCCATCTGGTGAAACTTCATTACGGCTTCCATTACCATGCACAGTGGAGTTTGCATAAAAGTGCATAAAGTGAAAATGACACTTGATAATTTCTTAAATCTTAAAAATCATCTCTGAAGTTGGTGATTAATACACTGTCTTCCAGGAAACTTTTCTTTTCTTTTTTTTTTTTTTTTTTCAGGAAACTTTTCTTAACTCAAACATGGCAAACTTTCCCTCAAGTTAGAATGCATTGTTCATTCTTAATTGTGTATTTGATGTGATAGAGGCTCATGATTTGGAAAACAATGCTATGTCTAAACAACTGAAGAACCTCACCATTGCAAAATGCTCATGATGAGAGAAACAAGGGGACTGAGACAGGCTGAGAAGACTGTAGTCTCAATTCCCCTTCACCCTTCCCTGTAAAAGGCTCTTGAATTTCATGAAGGAAAAAATTATCAGCATTTTTTTATCTGAATTGTTTTTCTCCATCAGCTTCATTAGGTCTAAATTTCTTTTCTTCCTCCTCTGCCTTTTTCTCTGTAAGTCTAAAATTCCCTCTGCTGACATTTAAGTACAACTCTCTCCTCTTACTGGCCTTTGGTCTCAAGGTCAAGGTAGACTTCTGACCTACCAAAATGCTTAGCAAAGAA
Source organism: Capra hircus (assembly GCF_001704415.2). Lineage (NCBI taxonomy): Eukaryota > Metazoa > Chordata > Mammalia > Artiodactyla > Bovidae > Capra > Capra hircus. The sequence continues at coordinate 25,966,434 of NC_030814.1, forward strand.
TAGATTCTCAAAAAATAGCTATAAGGTAAATGTTAAAACTTTCAGGTCAACAGTACAATAGTTCTGAAGTCATCTGTGTGAAAATTTTACTGGGTGTGACTTTAACAGCAGAACCCTCATTAAAATGAACTCATAAAGAAATGCATAAAATATTGGTGAAAGCACAAAAGCAAAGATTGATACAGGAGTAGGTGGAGTTAAGATTGGAGAGCATTGCGGTTATTTCTTCTCTTCATTTGCAAGTCCTTAAAGGGGCCATGCAGAACCCTAAAATCGTTGAAACTTTAGTCCAAGAATCACTATTTTAGGGTAGTTACTTATAGAGTAAGTTCTGCCGTGTAAGAGTGCAGAAAAACATGAAGCTTTAAATGCCGTTTTAGGGGTGCTACTGCTGTTGCTAAGTCGCTTCAGTCATGTCCGACTCTGTGTGACCCCATAGACGGCAGCCCACAAGGCTCCTCTGTCCCCCGGATTCTCCAGGCAAGAACACTGCCATTTCCTTCTCCAATATTAGGGATAAATACGTTGGAAAGGAGGGCATTAAAAAAAAAATACAAGATGTAAATGGAAGAAAAATTTCAAGTGGAGTGTTAGAGTTTTTTGATCTAAATTCTAGAAAACATATTCATGCCATATCCTTTGTACATAATCTATGTAAAAATGGCATGTAACTTAAGACATTCAACTAATTTGGAAATGTATCATCAACAGGAGAAAATGTTTTAAGAACAGAAAATATGAATTTTTTTACTACATTGTCTGTTATCATGATATGTAAAAGTTAGAACAAATAATAAAATTGTGTGAGAAGTTACAAGAATACATCTCCTATAGGAAATATTAGTGCCTCCAAGTTTGTTACGATTGGTCACTATTCTGCAGTGTGTTCCCAGAAATATCAATAAAATGCAAAGTAGCTGATCTATCATATAATACTTTAAAAAGATAAACTAAGACAGAGGCATATATTAAACATTGAGTTTATTTAAGCAAAAGCCATTTCAAATGGGGAAGCATTCAATCTAGCAGAAAGAAAACTCTGAGGAACTGTACAAAAGGCTCAGGAACAAGCAGGTCATACTACACAAAATAGGAAAAGGTTAGTTATTGCAAAGTTATTTTTCTTTAGAGGATGGTGAGGGTTTCTCAGGCAGATAATATAACTAGAGCTGATGAGGTGATTCTTCTTTATTTATTTTTGGCTATAGTGGGTCTCCATTGCACGGCTGCTTTTATTTATTTGCATCAACTAGAGCCTACACTCTAGTTGCGGTGTGTGGCCTTCTCATTGCAGTGGCTTCTCCTTTTGTGGAGCTCAGGCTGTAGGGCGCCCACGCTTCAGTAGTTGCAGGCTGTGGGTCCAGTGGTTGCACTCCCTGGCTTAAGAGCACAGACTTAAAAGTTGTGGTGCACAGGCTTAGGTGCTCGGTGGCATGTGGACTATTCCTGGACCAGGGATGGAACAGGGGTCTCCTGCATTGGCAGGAGGCTTCTTTACCGCTGAGCCACTGAGGAAGCCCTGGTCCAGTGATTCTTGATTGACTGATTTTTTTGGAGAGTTGAAACTATAATTAAGTCTTAGTTTGGTGATGTGGAACTTGATATAAGCATAATCCACATTGGGCCTGTTGACTTATATAGGTGAATTGTATTTTGTCAAAGAGAAGGGGAAGTTTTAAAAATCCATTCATTTTATCAGTGTTATTATTTATAGCTAAAACTTACATCAATAAGCAGACCTACTTGAAAGGTATAAATCAAGCTTCATTTGTTTTCATGTGATTTGCTTTCAGGGAATATATATATATGTATATATTAAATTGTGTTGTAAAAATCAAATGTGTCTATAACTATGTACCTCACATATGTTATGATAGTGTAGATATACTGGTGATCCATTAATAATCAGCTAGATTAACATGGGAAAATTCTGTTCATTGTAAAGCATATCCAAAAATAAAAGTGGGACTAATATAGACATTAAGAGAGGGCGGTCCATATTTGTTTTCATATGTTTATACCCTTTGTCTTCATTAGACTTGACAGGAAGTAGATATTGGGCCCACATGGTTTGTTTCCCCGAGTAACCTGTCCATGGTCAGTGGTCTGCCTCCACTTCCTACATCATGGCTTTTTCTGCAGAATAACCTTTCTTTAGCATGTTTCAAAATAACTTCTTCATGGAGCTAGAACCCAATGCTTTCTCATGTGCTAATTTTTACTTTTTAAACAAGCATATTCTGTTGTTCTGTTGGCTCCACTGTTTCCAATTAGTCACTGGCCTGAAATGATAGCATATAGTGGGCCTGTTTTTGTTATATATACTTGAACACTTTTGTAATAAAGTAGAAATGGTCAAATATTAAAAATGAGATGAACAGTATAATAAACTAATCATAAAGTAAACACCTAGCTTCAACGTGTCAGTGTTGACTAGTCTTTTATCTATTTCGCGTATTTTTTGCTTCAGTATTTTTAAACAACTCCTGACATACCATTTCTCCCTTAAATACATCACTGTAAATACATCACTGTAAAACTTAAGGATTTCTTTAAACAACACATTATCACATTTATCCAAATTAATATTAATAGTAATTCTTCAATGTTAGTTGATACCTAGCCTGTCACAATATTCCTGGTTGTCTCTAAAAAAAAATTGTAAGTTTGTTTGATCAAAACAGGATCTACATCATGTCCACATATTGCATTTCGTTCATGTGCCCCTTAAATTTCTTTTAATCTGTGATGTCTTTACGCTCAATTATTTTTCATAGCATTAATTGTTGAAGACTTGCTCTGTAGACTTCCCCACATTCTGGGTTGACCAGTTCCTTTCTAATGGGATTATTTAACACATTTCTTTAGCTCCCTGGGTTGCCTCTAAATTGTATACCAGTCTGATGGCACCATAAAATTCAAGTTGAATTTTTAGCAAGCATAGTAATTAATAACATATCTTAACTGGTTATGCATACTTAATGTTATCATGTCAGTGTAAAAAAAAAATGTTATCATATCAGTGTAAAAAATAACCAAACAGAAACCTCAGTAAATAGTGCTCAGAGACCAGAAAGGGGACCTGCCATGTACTATGAGGATATCAAAGCCCAGCAGAAGAAAAGACTTCTTTTTCCTGGCAAGGACTCAGCCAATGAAAAGCCATGGCCTCTTTGTTGACTGTAGCCCTCCCAATCAGAGAAGGCAATGGCACCCCACTCCAGTACTCTTGCCTGGAAAATCCCATGGGCAGAGGAGCCTGGTAGGCTGCAGTCCATGGGGTCGCTAAGAGTCAGACACAACTGAGCTACTTCACTTTGACTTTACACTTTCATGCATTGGAGAAGGAAATGGCAACCCACTCCAGTGTTCTTGCCTGGAGAATCCCAGGGATGGGGGAACCTGGTGGGCTGCCGTCTATGGGGTTGCACAGAGTCAGACGCAACTGAAGCGGCTTAGCAGCAGCAGCCCTCCCAATTTCCTTTTCCTCTATATAAACACATTTTCCTCCTCTTGCTCTGAAAGTACTTGCATGTGGCTTGCCTTTGACCCCAAATTATAATTCTCTGCTAATCCAAAATAAGCCCATTTTTGCCAAAGAGATAACTGGCAGTCTGCTTGCTTCAGGTCAACACCAGGAGTCACTAGATTTCTGATTGTCCCAAATTCAGTCATCTTAAAAAAAAAAAAAAGTTAGGGTTTAGTTTGTCTTTTCATTTCCTCTGTATTTATTAACTGGACTTTGTTCTTTTAATAAAGAATAACTTTATCAACTACATTTCATAAATCTAAAATACAGCTCATATGAGAAAAACCAAATAAGTTGCTTGGTTATTTTCTTTAATATATCTTGGTTCTTGCCATTTACTAATTCTGTACTTTTTAATTTTACCGTCTTATAGGAATACCATATAATAGAAATAGTAAGACTACTTATGTCAATAATAGCATTGAAAACAGTTTAGTTTTTCTTTGTTTATATTCTCTTAGGATTATTTAACTTGGAACTGTCAAACTGTGGTGTTTTAAAATCTCTTATAATAAATATTCCCTGGGCAATTATGCCACAAACTTAATATACAGTTTAATTTAATCCCCATTTGTTTTTAAATTGTAGGATTTTTTTTTAAAGTTTGTTTTGAGTGTTATAAAGTATTCGGATCATTTCTCATGTCAAAATTGTAAAAAATGGAATTTCAGAAAATTTTAATTTCTTTCATTTATCCTCTTCATGTTTTTTCTCCTACATGTGGCTATCTTTAATAGTTTTTGGCTTATTCTTTTACTATTTCTTCTTAGAAATATAAGCAACTGTGGGCATATTTATAATTTTATTTCCCTGAGTCTTTTTACACAATCTGTGCTTACCCTTAAGATCTTCCTTGCATCCATTTAAAATAAGCATGGAACTCTATTGTACACTGGTAACATTTTTGTTACCATTTTGTTACTTGTCTTTGTTCCCATGAATGATGCAAAAATAAATAGCCATGTGCATGCTGCTGCTACTGCTAAGTCGCTTCAGTCGTGTCCGACTCTGTGCGACCCCAAGGACAGCAGCCCACCAGACTCCCCGTCCCTGGGATTCTCCAGGCAAGAACACTGGAGTGGGTTGCCATTTCCTTCTCCAATGCATGAAAGTGAAAGTGAAGTCGCCCAGTCATGTCCGACTCTCAGCGACTCCATGGACTGCAGCCCACCAGGCTCCTCCGTCCATGGTATTTTCCAGGCAAGAGTACTGGAGTGGGGTGCCATTGCCTTCTCCACATACAACATTTCATATTTTTGCCATTGTATATTAGATTCCCAGAAGTCAGGCTCATGTATAATTTAGTTATTGCCAATACCGGAGAAGGCAATGGCACCCCACTCCAGTACTCTTGCCTGGAAAATCCCATGGACAGAGGAGCCTGGTAGGCTGCAGTCCATGGGGTCGTGAAGAGTCGGATAGAACTGAGCGACTTCACTCTCACTTTTCACTTTCATGCACTGGAGAAGGAAATGGCAATCCACTCCAGGCCATTGGAGCCTCAATCCACTTGCCTGGAGAATCCCAGGGACGGGGATCCTGGTGGGCTGGCATCTATGGGGTGGCAGAGTCAGATACTACTGAAGCGACTCAGCAGCAGCAGCAGCAACATTGCCAACACAATGGTGATTTCAAAATATTGCATTTCTGCCAACTATTTGAGTTTGTTTCCTTATGAAACAGTCTTAGAAGCTTATTATGTTATCAAACTTTAAAATGTTCTGAATTTGACAGGTGAGAAGTAGCATATCAATGCATGTTTCACTTGTATATGTATAATACATATGAACTAGATTGAGTATCTTTTCATATTCTTGGGGATATTTGTGTTTCTTGTTCTGTTCACTGAACTTATATGTTTTGCTCATTTTTTATTGGTTGGTTGTTCAATGTTTTGAAACATTTTGTATAATAAGGCTATTAATCCTTTCCAATATAAGTGCAAGTGCATTTTTTGGTCATTTTTCATTCTACTTTTTTTAATGAATGAGTTTATATTTTGATTATGTAACTAAATCTAACTAGCTTTTTTTTTTATAGACTCTGAACTTTAGGTCATAGAAAAGTTTCTTTTGCTTATCAAATAGACCAGTATATGGTACTGGCTAGTTTTATTGTTTTGATTTCATATGTATTATATATTGATACTATTGGATGACAGGATTTAACACAATCTTATATTTTTCCATCTGGATGTACAGTTGTCTCAGCACTTTATTAAAATGACCTTTTCTTCACCTTTATCATAAATTTCCTTATACATTTATATCTATTTTTGAATATTTTTAGTGTAACATTTCTCTGTGTATTTTTAAATTTATAAGAATACCTTTTAAATTTATAGAGCCATAAAATGTACTTTTGACTTCCCTTGTGTCTCAGCAGTAAAGAATCCACCCTCAAAGCAGTAGATGTGGGTTCCATCCCTGGGTCATGAAGATCTAGAGAAGGAAATGGCAACCCTCTCCAGGATTCATGCCTGGAGAATCCCCATGGACAGAGGATCCTGACAGGCTACAGTCCATGAGGTCACAAAAAAGTCAGACACAACTTAGCAGCTAAACAGCAACAACAAATAATATACTTTAATGTATTTTTAAATACTGTAATATAACATCGTTCAACCTGCTTCCACTGATATTCTTCAGTGTTTTCATGGCATATTCATTCTTTTAAGGGATTTTTAAAATAAAATTACCTAGCATCCAGGAAGAAATGCAATTCTTATTGAATCATTCTGTCCAAGAACATTTTCTTTCTTGGAAATACTTACCTTTTATTCAACTATACTCTTGTTTCTTTCAGGAGTATTATACTGAATTCTTTGTTTTTCCCCTCCAAACCTCCAGATATTTTCTGTTGTGTGTTCATCTAGCTGACTTTTTTCCTGTATGTAGAATCTTGTGTTATATCATCTAACTGCTTATTGTCTGTGTACATAAAAAAAATCCTGCAATTTAAAGAAGCCAAATTATCTCTACTCACAAGCAGTTCATATCTGATGCATGTTTCTACATTTACAGATAATCCTAGTCCTTCCATATGATTGGATTTATTTTTCTTCAGAATGCATAATTTTTTAAATACCTTTATAAGAATTGTTTAGTTTTCTCCTATCTTAGTGTACATAAGAATGTATGCCATTGAACTTGTTAGGATAGAAGACTTTAAAGTCTAGAGGCTGAACAAATTCCCTATTTATACCTAATGAAGTTCTAAAGTTGATCTAATATATTAAACTGGATCACTGGCTTGAATTTATTTTGTTAAATAAGGGGATGTAAATATGTTCAAAACAGAAGGTAAAATTCTATACTGTCACAGTTTTCACCCAGCTAGACAGTACTGATATTTTTTGATGCCTGGAATATATTGTCTAAACTTGGATCATGAATCAGGAAAAACAAAGTTAACCAGAATTGAACAAAAATATGATTTTTTGAGCTTATTGGCTCTCCAGGCAAATCATTAACAAAATTAGAGTAAATCTTTGGAGAAGGTGAAGCTTTGTTGTTGTTGTCTTTAATTTTATTTTGTTATTTTTTGTCTTCCAACAAATATAGAAATTAACATTTATAGAGGTAATTTTCATACAGAAAATATACTTTTAGTCTTTTCCTTTCCCTTAGTGTTCGCCTTTGCCCCCATTTATTCAAAAATTCTGTGTAAATTCATACAGGTAGCTTCAAAGAAGCCTCCTGTCCTTGTAGGAATATTACCTGCGTTAGTCATTCAGTCATGTCTGACTCCATGGATTATAGTCCACCAAGCTCCTCTGTCCATGGAATTCTCCAGGCAAGAATACTGGAGTAGGTAGCCATTCCCTTCTGCAGGGGATCTTCCCAACCCAGGGATTGAACCCAGGTGTCCTACATTTGAGGTAGATTCTTTACCATCTGAGTCACCAGGGTTTGGGTAATTGCTAATACCACGTGGCATCTGTAGACAAAGTTCACTGTGTATTTTTGCTTATTTGGCTTGATTAGTGTATCTGTCCTTAGTCATGTTCACAGCTAAATTCCATGGCTAAAACTGAATTCTGTTTTGTCCTAGGGATTCAACAGGAAAGAGGTACCTGTGTTACTGTGTGGTTTAGTTGCTAAGTCTTATCCAACTCTAACTCCATGGTCTGTAGCCCGCCAGGCTCCTCTGTCCTTGGGATTTCCCAGGCAAGAATACTGGAATGAGTTGCCATTTCCTTCTCCAGGGATCTTCCCAACCCAGGGGTTGAACTAAGGTCTCCTGCATTGCAGGCAGATTCTTTACCATCTGAACTGCCAGGAAAGTCCTCATGTTGCAAACAAATTAAATGCTGCAGTTCTTGTCTGCAAGAATAACCTTAACTATGGATAATGATAAAAATATGTACACAGACAATGTAGTTTTGAAATATGGTATACATGTGAAATGAAGTGCAGTTGTAAAATAAATTACTATTAATAAAAATAACTGATAACATTAACAAAATGAGAAAATAATGCTTTTGAGCACTCAAAAGGTTGTATCTGACAAATTTAAGGAATTTTGAAGTGTAATTGTGACTATGAAGAACATCCAAAGTCTATACCTAAATTATATATAAAATATGCCTTAACTGTATATGGGAACTGGGCACAGACAATTTAGAATGGGAAGAAGTAGATTTGTGTGGATGAGTTGAAGTAGGAAATGGTACTGTCTCCCCATAGGCTCCAAATATTCCCTGGTGGTCCCCACTTCGAACCTTTGGAAGCTTTGGGAATCACTCTTAACTGAAGGGCATGGACTTCATTACTATATTAAATTATCCCTTTCATCCCATTCGTATTCTGTAGGTAGAGAAGGGAAGACAATTTAGCTGAAGGGTGTCTCTGCTTATTTATTCCGCAGGAATCACTGCTTGATAAATTAAGCTAATCCTCTACAGAAATGTTCCAATCACCTCTGTAATTACTTACTATATGGAAACACAATGGATGTGGCCTTAATTACTTTGCTATAAGATACAAAGTCTTCAAAACATTGTTATCTACATAAAATGGAAAGGCGCTGTGTATTCATGAAATCTTAGATTATGTTTAGTGTGAAATGGTTTTAAAGGTCGTAAGCAAACTTGCAAATTAAAAGTTGCTGATAAGACATACTCTCACACTTTCTTTACTATATAATGGCATAAATAAGTTAGATAATAAAGCCACATTTCCATGGTGAGAATTTGAAATCTGTTCAATTTGATTGTGCTGAAATTCCTGGTTACATAAAATTTAAAAACTAGGTTATTATCACTAGCATTTCTCCCTTGAACAGCCTGCATGATTCAGTCGATCATAGAAAATAGAGAAGCTCTAAATTAAGGCCAGTGGATTAATATTTCTGATTTAGAGCAGAGGCAATTTTAGCCTGGCTAATTTTTCATATCTGCTCAATTAACCTCATAGTGCTTTAGAACAAAAGGCAGCATGACGAGTGTCATTTAAATTAAACAAATGCCATTTATCTGTCAAGGTGCTGACTTATATCAGCCACTCCAAGCCAAGACCACAGTATCAAATGGGGTGGACGAGCAGTGAGCCACCAGGATTTAATTTTCCAGCATTTCAGAAGTCATGCACAGCATAATATGCGAAGCTTACCGTTTAATGAGCTCTTCCAGATGATCCAGAAAAGCAAAACTGGGTTAGCTACCCAGCAGCATTTGTAAAATACCTAGTTTATATTCTACTATGACCCCTCTCATTGAGGAGAAGCACCTTCTTCTGGGAGTGATGTCAATGATTTCTAATTAAACACAATACCCCACATTTTACATTCAAGTCAGTTCTTTTCAGAGATTGGAAAACAGATATCATTATCCTGGCCTTCTGAATAACTTTCTGTTTAGCAGCTGCAGCCTCTAATGCTTTTCCAATAAGGCATTTCAGATCTAAATAGACACAAATTTTGAAAAGAAATTAACTGAATATTATTATCATTTACTAGAGGAAGGAACTGTTCCTACTTAGCATTTACACTCCTTAAGTAGACAAGCATTATACATTTTCAAATCATCTATGCTTCTGTAGTCAATAATTTATTTGTTTAAGTTTGATCTCTCAGTAATTGAAAGAAACTTTACCTAAACATTAGCTCAATAGTCACTATGTAGAAACCAACAGTATTTTGAATTTTAGCATGAAAGAGCAAAATGCCCCTTTGAGACAAAGCCATTTTTCCCTTTGCTCAATAATGTGAAATTCTCTTCAGCAGTCTCTGTTAAACTTATGAGGCCAGTCTTTGTGGTCCCAGCTTTAGACTTTGATATGTATAGTAAGCATTCCTTAATGAACCATTGGTAACAGTAGGATAGAGTTTATATAGAAGAAGGACTTAGCAGCTGAAGTTTGATTTAAGCTAGTGAAGGAGCATTTGAAAAGATTGTTTATCTACTTCAGCATTGTTCCCGAATAGGTCTAATAGCATCAAGTCAAACCCAGTAATCAGGGTTCTTTGAACCAAAAGATCTCTCTATTTAAAATTTCAATAAATACTGAATACCAAAAGGCATCACAGCTTGGTGGTAACGATTATTCTATTGCTGATAAACACAGTATTAATGATGGAGTTTTCAACTTGTTTCAACTTTGATGTTTGCAGCCATGGGTACTGGCAAGCTCAGGAGTACCAGCCATCATGTCCTTCTAGTATCAGGGGGAAAAATAGAAAATTTAAAGAACTTTGTGGACAGACTTTCCACTTTGGGCATCAGCAGTAATTTAAAGGTAGAACCAGATTAAGAAGGAGGAAATGGATATTTATAAGTTAGAATGAATGCCCATCGCCTATCCCAGAATCACTCAAATGTGATTCTAAGAACCATTTGGGGCAAACTGGCATGGCACTAGTTGTTTCTAAAAGGATCTGCAGGAAGAAGACTAGAGAATGTCAGTGAAGGTACTTAAAGCTTTCGTCCCAGGTTAGGGTGGGCTACCCTTGTGGCTCAGCTGGTAAAGAATCTGCTCGCAATGCAGGAGACCTGAGTTTGATTCCTGGGTTGGGAAGATCCACTGGAGAAGGGAAAGGCTACCCACTCCAGTATTCTGGCCTAGAGAATTCCAGGGACTGTCACACCGCAAAGCGACTTTCACTTAGGGCAGGTTAGGAAATACAGCTAGTCCAAAATATTCAGGGATTGGGGGCAGGAGAAGGGGATGACAGAGGATGAGATGGCTGGATGGCATCATTGACTCGATGGACGTGAGTCTGAGTGAACTCCAGGAGTTGGTGATGGACAGGGAGGCCTGGCGTGCTGCGATTCATGGGGACACGACTGAGCAACTGAACTGAGGACAACAAGTAAAGGCTGACAAATTATGTTGTAAGATTGTTCAATATCTTGTCGAAATAACAAGTGCTGAATCTGACTTCCTAGAATCAATACTAAGGTTTTGAACAACCTTGAATATATCTGATGGATAGTCATGTGTTTTTATTTCAGATTAGTATTCATAAATACTAGTAACAAGTTCATACTCAATATCAGCAATAAACAGTGAAGTCCACAAACTTATTTCTGTAATTTTGTTGGGATCCTTTATTTCATTGAAGGCATCAGTAATTTGAATTCTAGGACCAAGGACTTTGAGTTCGACTGAATACAGCAACGATCAGATAAATTCCTCTTTCTCATCAGATTGGCTCTCCCTCTCTCATAGTAGCAGCTCCTGCTTAGACTGAGCGGAAAGAAAAGCTTGCACACTGAGGTAGTTAAAACCTCTACTTGCCTCTTGAGGTCAAAGGCCAGGCTGCTCTGACTCCATCCTGGGGCCAGCTGCACCTTGACTCAGCCTCGTCAACTGTGGCCACGATTTCAGCCCTAGCTCCCCAACTTGTGATATATCTACATTTTACCAGTAACAATTCTAAAAGTCATTTCTCTTCCTCCATAGTAATAGGTGTGTAGAAGTCCTGCCAATTCTTCATTCATCCAATATCTTGTATCCTACCTACCCCTTTTAAAAGAAATTCCAGTTGGAATTTTGATGACCTTATAAACAACATTAGGTGGATCATGTGCTAGCTTTAGCTTATCAAACTTGCATATTTTCTTGGTGCTAGTGAAATATTCTGGACAAAATGGCCCTGCATAATTATGGACTAAAGTCTATAACTTTTTGTTAGCAATTTGCAAAGTACAGACAAGAAAAATTTCATGTACCATTTTGTAAAGTCAAAGTCACATTCAAGAGAAAGCTGCATTAATGAAAGCAGAACGTCTATCCATCTACCACTAATTAACATGGAACGTCAATTGAAATGCTTTAGAAATATCGCTTAACAATAGAGTTTTATTTTTCTTTGAAACAATATTTCATGTTGATGATATATGCCTAAACTAAATTGAATAATATTTTATTTCCCATGCTGGAAGATGTATTAAAAAATGTTCAATCAATTTCACATTTTTAGAAATTATATTCTGTGTTAAGGACAAAAATGTTCAGATTTGACACACAAAAGGACATTTCATTTAGCTAGATGCCCTTCCAGATCTTTACTGAGCCCTCTCTTACTACTCTTCACTTTGGATGGCATCTCTCTTCTTCTGAAGACTCTGACTGTCTTGAGTACAGAGATTGATATTTTGTTAATTTTGGTAATGCCTGGTACGAAATGTAAGTTAAAAAATAAACTGATAGCATTGAACTTGGTTTTAAGTGTAACAAAATATAAACGATACTAGGTTTTTCTCCTTATAGAGGATGAAAAAATAAAGGTTTGTTGTACTTATAAGTCAGAGAAGACAATGGCACCCCACTCCAGTACTCTTGCCTGGAAAATCCCATGGACGGAGGAGCCTGGTAGGCTGCAGTCCATGGGGTTGCTGAGAGTTGGACACGACTCAGTGACTTCACTTTCACTTTTCACTTTCATGCCTTGGAGAGGAAAATGGCAGCCCACTCCAGTGTTCTTGCCTGAAGAATCCCAGGGGTGGCGGAGCCTGGTGGGCTGCCATCTATGGGGTTGCACAGAGTCGGACACGACTGAAACGAATTAGCAGCAGCAGCAGTACTTTTAAGTAAATTTTAAAATGAATATCAAATATTTCTTATGTGCAAGGTAATCTGCATTTAGTATGGGTGTGTGTTTGTATGTATGCATGTTCTCCTAAGTGTTTGTGAAATGAAGAACACATTTTTTCAAAAGCAATTAGAATGCTTGTTCAAGCTACATAATTACCAACGAGGGGCAAGAACCCCTCTTTTTTACTTAAGCATGAAAGTGTGTTAGTCACACTTGAAATTTTTCAGTCATACTCTGAAAGTTGCTGAGTAATGTCGAACTCTTTGTGACCCCACAGACTGTAGCCTGCCAGGATCCTCTGTCCATGGAGTTCTCCAGGCCCAAATCTGGAGTGGGTTGCCATTCCCTTCTCCAGGGGATCTTCCCGACTCAGGGATTGAACCTGGGTCTCCTGCATTGCAAGCAGATTGTTTACCATCTGAGCCACTCAGTAATGTGTGCTATGGACACACTGATATAGTGATGTCCATTATTCCAGAGCATTCTTCCCATGCCAACTGCTTCCTGTAATGCAAGAATCAGAAACTGTTAATGGATGTGGATGTGTATAGTTCTTAGAATCTAGTTCTTAGTCTTTGTATTGCAACCTATATAAGCCAGTTGTGCAATATTCTGGAAACCACAATTTAAACTGTAGCCATTTTATTTGATCAGTTTTTTAATTTAAAGCCTGCTTACTTACAAAAGTGCCAGAGACTACTCTCCCAATGAGCAGTCTAAGTATGAAACTGCCAAATATATATATATGTGTGTGTGTGTGTGTATTTATACACCCTATAGACAGTTGACTCTGTACTAATAGAAAACATTTTCTATTTTTTGTGCTATCTGTGCTAATGAAATAGCTTTGCAAACTGCATAAAGTGTTAGCGACGGTAATGCCAACATCCTTTAATTTTGGCATTGCAAAGTATTTGTATACCTTTGAATATGGACTTATCTGATACTCTGTGAATTTGTGCCACTTCACACAAAATAATGAGGGTATCCAGTCAGTCTCCAATCTCACAGTCTCATCATTAGCTATGAGCTCTAACCAACCTCCATTATTTGGTATTCTTCAAACATACCTTAAACTAATTTCTTGTGTCCTCTTTCACTCAGCAATTTCAGTCCTGTATTTCTTATTATCCAATGTCTGGAAATGGTTACCTAAAAGTATATTTTATGCAGTTTTGTAGTTATTTATGGTGGAAAGGCAAGTCCGATTATAATTACTACATCATGGTCAGAAGTAGAAGTGTCTCAATGAAATATTCAAATATATAATCTAAATTTCTTTCAAAGAAAGTAGAACTAGTATGTGGTAGGTCTGTGAAAACTAAAGTCATTATACTTATATTAGATGGTATATTGAATTTAATAGGTGAATAGTTGAATGATTCAGGATTAATACATAGCCTATTTAATTTTCTCTCCAGCCCTCTTTTCTAATTTCTGAACTTTTCTCTGTCCTGTGATGGTATTCATTACATCTTCGGCTCATAAAAAGTTTCTGTTAATGTTTTACTACCAAGTTGTCTTGTTGCAAATACTCTCTCAATGTAAACTGTACAAGTTAATTTACTGTTTCTTAAAATATTCTCATATGATTTTGGCTATGTAAAGAAAACAAATATTTTGTACTGATTAGAATGAGTTCCTAAAACTTTTTAACAATTAGATTTACCCGACACATCTTTTCTTTTTCTAACAAGATGACTTAAATTTACTTTTAAATCTATAGCCTTATATGAAGATTTATTTTCATGTTATAAAACTGACTTTCACTTTGAACACTAAATTAATATAACAGTATTTGCATATTCAGGGTGTTTCCAGAAAGTAGATTTGCTATATATGTTCAAATGTACCATATAAAACCAGGTTCAATTTGTGCATCTTAAATTTGAAAATATATCCAATATAGAGTACATAGGCTCTCAAAAGCATTCTTATTGATGGCTTTTTAGAAAGTATTTGCACTATAAATGATATATCAAAATGCATAACAGATTTTGCAGGCATTGTCTCAATTTTGGGGGGTGATTTCCTTTCTAAAACTTTTCCGTCAGTCCTATTTCTTTCATTTCTTAGAAGAGGTTTTTTTGTTTCAGCCCACAGTCTAATGCGAAATTGTAAAATTCTGGCTAATTGCCCCTTATAATAAACCACCGCATTGTATCTTTTATTCACAACACAGTTTGTCATCTGTACTGTTGAGGTCAGTTTAACAGTTAACTGTTTAACACAATCAGATATGCTTAAAAAACTGAGTAAGTCTTAGAGTTATTTAAAAAGTGATATCAAATCTATCTATATTTCATGGAAAATTCATAGGAATCATTTTAATTTAAGAACATTTCTTAACAAAAAATGTAAGTTAAAGGATACCCAGATTGAAGCTAAAATTTTGACTTGTCATATAAATCAGTAGAAGGACCGTTTTATGTTGCAGTGATTATATTAGAAATAATGCTAAATGAGGACATATCAAGATAGCAGAATGGGACATGGAACTCACCTCCTCCTACAGATACATCTAAAATAAATCTGCATGTAGAGTAATCCTCAGAATACCAGCTGAATGCTTGCCATATTGCAGACAACCAAAATTGCTAGAAAGGTCATCATGTAACTGGGTAGGATGAAAGAATTTTGTTAAATAGGATTGGGACTAGACCTGTGAACCTGGGAGGGAGTTGTGAAAGTAGAAATACTCCCTCTCTTTGTGGAGCTCTTTAACTGATGGGGAGATTAGCTGAGACAGAAAGGGAACTTCAGAGAATCAGAGAAAAGTTTGGAAGCTGGCTTGTGTCAGGGAGAGCAGAGAGGGATCAGCACAGAGGGTCCTAGCCTACTCCCTGTACTCCCTAGCCTCAGGTGCACATCTTCTGGTACACTTGGGGACTGGGTGCTGAAGTTCAGACTTTTATTACAGACTTGCGGGGAGGCCTGGGCTTGGCTGCACAGAGAGGCTTAAGGCTTGAGTCACAACAGGAGATGTGCACAAATACAAATTTCTATATATCAAATAGATAAACAACAAGGACAGGAAACTACATCCAATATCCTCTAATAATCCATAATGGAAAATAATATATATATTAATATATATATGAAACTGAATCACTTTGCTGTATGCCAGAAACTAACATTGTTAATCAACCATGCTTCAGTAAAAAAAAAAAAAAAGAAAGGAAGAAAAAATACTAAGAATGAACCCCAGAATCTTGATTTTATGAATCAAGGTAGATTTTTTTCAAAGATCGTTCATAGGTTTAGATGATTTGCTTTTCAAATAGAATATACAACAAGCATTTTGACTGGGACTTTCAAGTATGTGGCTGCCTATATTGTATGTGTTATTTCTGTTGCAAGTAGAAAACATCCTCTGTCCCCAAATTACCTCCCTTTAAGGCTTCACTGGTGGCTCAGAGATTAAGGCGTCTGCCTCCAATGCGGGAGACCCGGGTTCGATCCCTGGGTGGGGAAGATCCCCTGGAGAAGGAAATGGTAACCCACTCCAGTATTCTTGCCTGGAGAATTTCATGGACGGAGAAGCCTGGTAGGCTACAGTCCACGGGGTCCCAAAGAGTTGGACATGACTGAGTGACTTCACACGTCTGTAAAGGAACTCGAAATGCCAACATTTGAAATTCATTCCCTTTGTTCTTAAAATTATAACCTTTTTTGTACCTTTGTTTTGGAATTGTTTATCAATTAACCAAATGTTTACTAAACATCAACCTCGTACCAAACTATGCTTCAGTTCAGTTCAGTCGCTCGGTCGTGTCTGACTTCGCAACCCCATGAACTGCAGCACGCCAGGCCTCCTTGTCCATCACCAACTCCTGGAGTTCACTCAAACTCATGTCCATCAAGTCAGTGATGCCATCCAGTCATCTCATCCTCTGTCATCCCCTTCTCCTTCTGTCCCCAATCCCTCCCAGCATCAGAGTCTTTTCCAATGAGTCAACTCTTTGCATGAGGTGGCCAAAGTATTGGAGTTTCAGCTTTAGCATCATTCCTTCCAAAGAACACCCAGGACTGATCTCCTTCAGAATGGACTTGTTGGAACTCCTTGCAGTCCAAGGGACTCTCAAGAGTCTTCTCCAACAACACAGTTCAAAAGCTTAGGGATACACAGAAAAGTAAGACAGAGCACTATGAGAGAGGCATGTGAAAGTGAAGTTGCTCAGTCGTGTCTGACTCTTTGCAATCCTTTGGACTTGTAGCTTACCAGGCTCCTCCGTCCATGGGATTTTCAAGAATAGGCAAGAATACTGGAGCAGGTTGCCATTTCCTTCTCCAGGAAATCTTCCCAACCCAGGGGTTGAACCTGGGTCTCCCGCATTGTAGGCAGATGCTTTGCCATCTGAGCCACCAGGGAAGTCATGGAGGTGCTGTTTTATGTGACATGGTGACAGAGGTCTCAGATGAAGTGACATAGAAGCAGAGACCTGAATGATTGAGGAATGTGTACTGGGTAACTCAGGAAAGAGAACTCCAAACAGCAGTTCCTATAGAGAACTTGAAATGGAATATGTTTGTGAAACAGCGGGCCAGCATTGCCAGAATGGAACAGGTAGGGAAAATGTTAAAAAATAAGTTCAGAGACCCTTCCAGGAATTCCAGTGGCTTAGACCTTCTAGAAGAATTCCCAATTCCTCTTGTTTTTCTTATCACATGTATCTAATCAATTCCATCAAATCAGATGTCAGTTTTTAAATTATATCTCAAAACCATTTGACAGAAACCCCCCTACTATATATCCACTTTCACTGTTTTAGTTTAATTTGCTAATATTCTTACCTTGGTATTAAAAATACTTAGTATTTTCCAGAAGTACATGGCCTTAAAGAAACTGTTAAACTCCCTAAGGCCCTAGGTAACATATTTAAAGGCAGGACTCTGAGTAGACATTCCTTAAACATGTGCCTTATTTGAATCTGCGCGTTTTTGTTTCACAACTTCAGTTTTCTATATTCCTATCAGAATTTTCATCCCATCCTCCTACCAAAAATTCAAATCGTTCAGCTTTGTAGTTCTTTGCTTGCTTAAATATCTCAATAAATAAGATGGTATACTTTTAAATTCTTAATCTGTATAATCCTTTTCAATTTAGTAGTAATCTACTTTCCCTACCATCATCTCCTGACTCTTCTGAATCATATACATACACATCTCTCATGCACTGATAACCAAATTCTAGTACGTTATCACAATTAAGGCATTTTTATAGATCTGCTTCTTTGGCTTTCTCTTTTATGTAAATGCACATGTCTATGTCCTCTGCTTTGATAGTTGTTTGGCCTTTTAATGGGTTAGAATAAAGCTAATTTTCTAGCAAGAACTAGGTCATTTTTTTTTCTGTTAGCAATTGGCAAACATGGTTGATCTACAATGTACTCCACATCTGTTTTAGCACTTGAGACACACAAGTAAATTATGTAAAGTTAATAAGTAATATTAAATATGCAATATTAAACATTTAACTTCTTGGTTCTCCATTAGAGTGTGAACTTCTTGAAAGCAAGACTATATTTCATTAATTTTTGATTTGCAATTATAAAATTCATGGACCAGCTATACTCCGATGAAATGTTTGCTAAATGATTGAATAAGTTTAATATGTTAAACTGACAAAAATCTGGATGTTTAAAATTTAGACCCTATTTTCAAGAGTCCATAAGCATGTTAAATTAATGATGTTCTAGACTCATTAATTTAAAAATTCCAATTCTTAAAGTTTAACTTTTTGGAAAGATATACTAAATCTGTTTCACAGGAGAGTTAAATATTTTTAATCAGTTTATAATAATTTTTTGAACTCATATTTATTTCATGTTCTTTATTATCTGTTTTAAAAAGACCTCTGTTATTTATTGATATGTTTCAACTACTACTTTAAATTCAGGCATAAAGTTTTTCAAATAACTCATTCACTGGCTGTTCAGAACCAATTTCATGTATTTTTATTTCCAAAGCACTTGATTTAATAGAAAATCAAGTAATTGAGGGTGCAGGGCGAGAAGCTGAGGAGGGACAGAAAGAGAAATAACGAAACCCAGAATAAAGTAGAATCAATTAGCCAAAGGGAAAGAGAGACATTGAACATTGGATCAGAATAAGATGAGGACTTATGCTTATGTACACAGTTCAGCCACTCAGTCGTGTCCAACTCTTTGCAATCCCATAACTGCAGCATGCCAGGCTTCCCTGTCCATCACCAGCTCCCGGAGTTTACCCAAACTCATGTCCATTGAGTCAGTGATGCCATCCAGCCGTCTCATCCTCTGTTGTCCCCTTCTTCTCCCACCTTCAAACTTTCCCAGCATCAGGGTATTTTCCAGTGAGTCAGCTCTTTGCATCAGGTAGCCAAAATATTGGAGTTTCAGCTTCAACATCAGTCCTTCCAATGAACCCTCAGGACTTACCTCCTTTAGGATGGAGTCCAAAGGACTCTCAAGAGTCTTTTTCAACACCATAGTTCAAAAGCATTAATTCTTCAATGCTCAGGTTTCTTTAGAGTCCAACTCTAACATCCATACATGACTACTGGAAAAACCATAGCTTTGACTAGATGGAACTTTGTTGGCAAAGTAATGTTTCTGCTTTTTAATATGCTGTCTGGGTTAGTCATAACTTTCCTGTCAAGGAGAAACCATTTTAATTTCATGGCTACAGTCACCATCTGCAGTTATTTTGGAGCCCAAAAATATAATCTGCCACTGTTTCCTCATCTGTTTACCATGAAGTGATGGGGCCAGATTCCATGATCTTCGTTTTCTGAATGTTGAGCTTTAAGCCAACTTTTTCACTCTCCTTTTTCACTTTCATCAAGAGGCTCTTTAGTTCCTCTTCACTTTCTGCCATAAATGTGGTATCATCTGTATGTCTGAGGTTATTGATATTTCTCCCGGTAGTCTTGATTCCAGCTTGTGCTTCTTCCAGCCCAGCGTTTCTCATGATGTACTCTGCATATAAGTTAAATAAGCAGGGTGACAATATACAGCCTTGATGTACTCCTTTCCTGATTTGGAACCAGTCTATTGTTCCATGTTCAGTTCTAACTGTTGCTTTCTGACCTGCATACAGATTTCTCAAGAGGCAGGTCAGATTGTCTGGTATTCCCATCTCTTTGAGAATTTTCCACAGTTTATTGTGATCCACACAGTCGAAGGCTTTGGCATAGTCAATAAAGCAGAAATAGATGGTTTTCTGGAACTCTCTTGCTTTTTTGATGACTCAGCAGATGTTGGCAATTTGATCTCTGGTTCCTCTGTGTTTTCTAAATCCAGCTTGAACATCTGGAAGTTCACAGTTCACATACCGTTGAAGCCTCATTTGGAGAATTTTGAGCATTACTTTACTAGTGTGTGAAATGAGTCAATTGTGTGGTAGTTAGAGCATTCTTTGGCATTGCCTTTCTTTGGGATTGGAATGAAAACTGACCTTTTCCAGTCCTGTGGCCACTGCTGAGTTTTCCAAATTTGCTGGCATATTGAGTGTAGCACTTTCACAGCATCATCTATCAGGATTTGAAATAGCTCAACTGGAATTCCATCACCTCCACTAGCTACTGGAGACCAGTGGAGAAATAACTCCAGAAATAATGAAGAGACAGAGCCAAAGCAAAAACAGTAACCAGTTGTGGATGTGACTGCTGATAGAAGCGAGGTCCAATGCTGTAAAGAGCAATATTACATAAGAACCTGGAATGTTAGGTCTGTGAATCAAGGCAAATTGGAAGTGGTCAAACAGGTGATGCCAAGAGTAAAGTTAATGTTTTAGAAATCAGCAAACTAAAATGGACTTGAATGGGTGAATTTAACTCAGATAACCATTATACCTACTACTGTGGGCAAGAATCCTTTAGAAGAAATGGAGTAGCCATCATAGTCAACAAAGAGTCTGAAATGCAGTACTTGGATGCAATCTCCTAAATGACAGAATGACCTCTGTTCATTTCCAAGGCAAACCATTCAATATGACAGTCATCCAAATATATGCCCCAGCCAGTAATGCTGAAGAAGCTGAAGTTGAATGGTTTTATGAAGACCTACAAGACCTTCTAGAACTAACACCCAAAAAAGATGTCCTTTCATTATTGGGAAATTTTAAAATCCTCTTTTATAGAGGAAATTTTTAAATCCTCTTCTTTAGTCAACTTTTCAACAATAACCACCAAAAATAATCTAAGAGAAGTTGTGATCTATAACATGGTACCAGTGGATTTGGAACTAGTATATTTGGGTGTGTACATTTATCGTTGGAAGATACAGTATCTGATTTTAAGACCTATTATACAGCTACAGAAATCAAGGGAATATGAAATTAGTGTAATATTACATAGTAAGACCAAGGTAACAAAACAGATGATGTGGAAGTAGGTTGAACATTCAGTAAGTTGATTTTTTTCCCAACATGTGCACTAAATCAAAAATTAAGAATTTTTGTTTTCATTTTCACAGCTGGACATCCCTAAAGGAATAAAATGAATCTTAATTTCTGCCTCACACCATACATTTTTAATTTCAGATGTATTATAAACAGAAAAGTGAAGAATAAATTGTAAAGTTTCTAAAAGAAAGAGCATACTTTTACAACCTTTTCTAACTCTAAGGTTGTAAGAAAAGAAACATAGAAGAAAAAAAAAAGGGCTAATTATACTTAATTTAAAACTTCTGTTCGTAAAAATACACCACTGAGGAAAGTGAAAATGCAAGCCGTGAAGGGAAGAAAATAACCATTGTGATTTGACATGGTAGCAGTTGCGCTGGGATATATAAAGAATGTTTATAACTCAATAACAAAATGATCAACAACTCCAACAGCTCCCCTGTCCCCCTAAAAGCCAAAGACATAAGCAGATACTTTTAAAAAGACACATACAAATGAAGGCATGTAAGCATATAAAAAGGTTTTCAGCAGCATTAATCATCAGGAAAATGAAAATTAAAACCATGGGATACCACAATATAACATTTTCTTTAAGGTGTCAACATACAGTTATGACTTAGCAATTATGCTCATTAACTATCAATGAGTGATGAAAAAATATTACAAAAGAAGGTTCATAGTGGCTTTATAGCTAAAAACAGAAAACAATCCAAATGTTCAGTAACAGGGAAAGGAGCAATCAATTTGTGATTTTGTCATGCAGTCGAATACTTCTTAACAGTAAATGGGAGTAAACAACTGACACGTAAAACATAGATGGATATTAAAACCATAGTGTTGACAAAGAAAGTCAGTACAGTATATAGTTCTATTTATATGAAGTTCTAAATGAAGCAAAACTAAAAACCAATACATGATGATAGAAAACAAGACAGTGACTGTCTAGAGAGTGGAGGCTGTAGAGATAGAAAAAGAGCATGTAAGAATTTTCTGATTACTGAAATAGTCTGTGACCTGAGTGGGAAATTGAGGCATAAACTTTTAAAAATTGTATATAGGTTTGCTGAAATGAGAAATTAAATTAAGGGAGACCTTATCTCTTTTTCCATCAATAAGATGCATTGCTCTACCCTTTGAGAGAAAAGCCATATCTAATCTTTCTACAAAACCCATGTAGTTTCATATGGGTTTATAATAAACTCTTGCAGAAAAAGTTATTTTTATGAATTTAGACTCTCTTTTGAGAACAAAATTACACTGTTGAGTATAATTATGTTTATATACTGTTTCATACATGAGGCATCATATAAGTACACATACATATACACACACATATATATACGTGTGTGTGTATACATGAAATTATGTTGAACTGGGGAACCATTTCTTATTTGAGTCTTAAATGTGATGATAATGTGAAAATATAACCAGAAATATATCTGGGACATCAATATAATATGTCAGTCAAATACTGAAACTGAATTGAAAATCAGTTCAGTTCAGTAGCTCAGTCATGTCTGACTCTTTGCGACCCCATGAATCGCAGCACGCCAGGCCTCCCTGTCCATCACCAACTCCCAGAGTTCACTCAGACTCACGTCCATTGAGGCGGTGATGCCATCCAGCCATCTCATCCTCTGTTGTCCCCTTCTCCTCCTGCCTTCAATCTTTCCCAGCATCAGAATCTTTTCCAATGAGTCAACTCTTCGCATGAGGTGGCCAAAGTATTGGAGTTTCAGCTTTAGCATCATTCCTTCCAAAGAACACCCAGGGCTGATCTCCTTTAGAATGGACTGGTTGGATCTCCTTGCAGTCCAAGAGCCTATGCAATATTGCTTTTTACAGCATCGGACCTTGCTTCTATGACCAGTCACATCCACAACTGGGTATTGTTTTTGCTTTGGCTCCATCCCTTCATTCTTTCTGGAGTTATTTCTCCACTGATCTCTAGTAGCATATTGGGCACCTACTGACCTGGGGAGTTCCTGTTTCAGTATCCTATCATTTTGCCTGTTCATGGGGTTCTCAGGGCAAGAACACTGAAGTGGTTTGCCATTCCCTTCTCCAGTGGACCACGTTCTGTCATGCCTCTCCACCATAACCCTCCCATCTTGGGTGGCCCCACAGGGCATGGCTGTTTCATTGTGTTAGACAAGGTGGTGGCCCTAGTGTGATTAGATTGACTAGTTTTCTGTGATTATGGTTTCAGTGTGTCTGCCCTCTGATGCCCTCTTGCAACGAATTGAAAATAGATATAACTTATTTCTTTTACTCATTTATGTGAATACATGTGCAAATATACTGAAGAGCTTCATAGAGGTTTCAGTCATTAAATTAAAAAATAATTTGTGTAAATTAAGGTGTAGGAGTGTCCTGGAGTGACTTACCCCTTTTATCTGAATGGAGTTGCCCTTTAGCTTTTTTACTTATCTGTGTTGTTTCTTAAAATCAAGAACTTTGTTGTTTATAATTCAAACTAAGCAATATTCATCTGCCTAATTCAAACAGATATTTCACTTAATTATTTTACATTAATGAACTATTATAGAATGATAGCCCCCCCAAAAAAATTAGCTCTTTTTAATGCTATAAACTGAGATGCTCAAACTCCAGGATTAAACAGCTTCCTCTCAGCTTTCCATTAGCAAGCAATGTATAATGCTTTGTGGAATTACTGTTTTACACAAAAGACATTTCCACTTAGTGAAGAAAGTAAAGACAGCAATACATCATCTTTTGAATTAATTTTTGTTTTAATCTTAAATTGTATCTTTTGAGCAGGACAAAGTTTATCAACAAAAAGAATAAAGTCGAGACAAGATAACCCAATATGCAACAAGTCCCATACTTAATTGTTTAAATCACAAGATTTTTAGTATTAAAGGAATAATCCTTGAATAAGAAAAGGTGGAAAGTATTCTTTTCTAATTGTTTTAACTCAAAATTAAGGATGTTCAATTCTGTCATAAAACTTCCCTCTTTCTAACATAAACTCCAAACACAATCCAAAATTTGACTTGTCAATTGAAGTATATTGATAAGCATTTATAAAGCATCAATGTAAAGAACTGCACAGATCTAACTTGAATGGTCTTTTAAATGACTTGGAAGTATCAGCATGTTCAAATAATATTTAAATGGTTTAAATTATTTTAATTCCCCAGGTATAAATCTCACTTTCTTAAGAAACTGTGCAGTGCCTTTTGGGGAGGTTTTCTCTATGCATTCATTTTTTTAAAGTTCTACTTTGCATTGTTGATCTCCTGTTACTTTCATCAGACTCCCTTTTCATTTATGGCATCTTAAATGTTAGGCTCCATTTCTGTTTTGGTTACTTGTATCCTTCAATCTTCACATAACATTCACATACTAAATGTTTAATAAACTTTAAGCAAGAATGGCAACATAAACAGAACTTACTATATTCCCAGAGTCACAAACACATATATTATTGGGGTAATACAAATGGCTACCTAAAAATGAACAGAATTTAAAGTTAAGGGAGGAATTACCTCATGGTTTATATCCTATGGAGATTAACTAGTTTTTGTTTTATGGAAGTTAGCTACTGAACTTTTGGCATTAGATAGATATGCAGACACATGATGTAGTCTGTGTAAATGAATATTTATAAGGAAAGCCTTGAAGATTTATTCCACTTCTTCACAGATCTGACTAAATTTCACCACTTTATTCATTGCTAGGGCTTGTCTGAATATTACTCAATTACCCAAATGTTTTGTTTTTATATGCCTTAGGTCCTCCCAGCCTTAACTTAAATTAAAACCACACACACACACAAATCCATTTTTAAAGCCGCACAAAGAAAACACTACATCAAAACTGTTACTATACACCTCAAACAGAAAACATGCATGTCTTCATTTGTCTTTCGCCTCATTTATGTCAGCCTACATCTTACTGGCAAAAATTGCTTTCCAGCTCTAGACAATCTAATTTGATTGTGATACTTTCTGGCACTTTTGTATAACGTGTTCCTTTGGTTCAAGTAAAAGATTTGCAAAACCAGTCCAAAAGCTTTATTATCAGGGCAGAGCATCAGTGCATTTCTTGGACATTCATCACAAACAGAATGTGTGAGAGCTGGAGGAGAATGAATCATCCTAGATTACCTATCTAGAACTTGAGAGGCCTACCACAAAACAGCAGCAGCAGAGATTAACTTGCTGGAGTCCCCAGGAAATTTACAGAGGCTGTTCTGTGGAGAAATAGAAACCCCATTTGCAAGATCCTTACCTGTGAAAGGTGTCTTAAATCAGAGGAAGCCTGGACATGAAAATTCTGTGAGGGTGCCCCACAGTTCAAGGTAATCTTGATAATCTTTCCAACAATCTCCTTTTTCACTGGATGTTTTTAATCTTTAAAAACATATGTATATTTACATGCAGAATAGCTTGACTCAGAAATAGAAATTTAAAATTGATGTTACCATGGGAAGTGTTATATCATTCTGGAAAGATACTCAGATAGGGACCCTAAATCTCATGCTTTTGCTCAGGGAGTGAACTGTGGTTGGATACATACATGCATCCTCTTTCTAGCCAGCAATTTTCTGTCATCACTCCCAGTTAGCTGGTCTTTCTAAACATTTTAATCAGTGTGGCCTAGTAAGGTTATACACTGGGATTCTCAACTGGTTAAAATGCCAACCTTTCTCTATGCTGATCATCTTTCCAATTTCTACTCCAGTGATTTCCCTCATAAGCATACTGCCTTGACCTTGAAAGAATCCAAAATAGCTAGCTACTTTTCAAAGATTTGGGGATTCCTGTCTCTCTGTAAGCAGAGTATGCTTGAAAAAAATTGCCTTCCTACTCTATACAGATATGCCTGTGCATCTGACATTCTTGTTTGAGATGTTCATTTGCACTTAGGCACTGAGAACTGTGGATAGAATAATATTTGAAATAATCTTAAAATCCACATTTCATGTATTAAGCTAAGATTGAAAGGTCATTGCTTGCTGGTAGAACATAGTTAGGAAACCAATTATTTTCTTTCTCATCACTTGCACTCTGTATATTGAGACAAGAACAGGGCGTCCCAGTCAAAATGTGTAATTTAATATGAAAATGTGTCTGTACATAAGAAAAAAATATATATCCTTGATCATCAAAAGGCATCCCTGGAGAGTACCATTTATTAATAGAATATTTCAAGGAACTAATTCTTTATTTTTTTACTTATTTGTTTTGGACACTAAATATAAGGGCTTAAAAAGACCTCAAGTCAATCACTGTATTCATCATGATGGAGGAATCTGGTGAATTCTGGTAGTCTGGCTACCAGAACTAATTTAAGAATCCCTTCTATTCCTTTCAGTTGTGTGGGTCCTTTTATTATTCTCCATAGTGGTTCTGGACCTTTTGCTTATTCTGGGTCTTACTTTGTTCACCTTCCTTTGTCAGAATGAAAAACCCAGTACATCTATCTGGATTTGCACACTTCATAGCTTGTTGTCATTTCCCTAAAGTGTGTTCAAACTTCTGTGTCTACTATCTTAAAAGTATATTTTTGGTTAGAAATGTATAGATTATTACAGTATCTTGCTCCACTTGGTTGACTATATTTTTGCCATATTAATTACATTGAAAATATTTAGAACAATAAAACTGGTCATTAGTTTCTCCTAAAGAAAAATGTTGAGTAATTTCATTCTTCTTTCACATGTAAATGCTTTTTCCTTGGTGTGATTTAAAGGACAAGAGTTTCCTAACCATTTCAGAACGAGACTTATTCCAAGTTGGATAGATGCTGCTGAGCTCAGTGTTGGAGTATTGGGCTTGTCAAGCAATTCTAATTAACAAGTTTAAACTTCTGAAATTACCAGCAAAAGCAATTAGAGACAAAGTATTGTAAAATGAGATTTCCAAGGGAATATGACATTGCTTACACCATCTTGAATTGAAGATTGATTGGGTTTCTTTGTTATCATAGCTTTAATATTACTTCTAATTTCTATTGGTGAAAAAAATTCATTTTTATAAAAATAAGAACTTCACAATGAAACAAATGAACATATAACATTGCTGTCTTTGTTTGTTCTATAATGGGAGAGATTAGAAGTTAGTTTATGCCAGAAACCAAAGTCTAGACATGGTTGTACAATAAACATTACCAGCAGCAGTAATCAGGCCATGGATTTACTTGATCCCAAGCACTCACTTGTTTTGTAATCCAGGTTTCTGAATCCTAGCTTCAAGGACATGTTTTATAAATTAAAACATGTGAATCCTGCCGCAACAAAGAATATATCAAATAAACCAGCAAAGGAGGTAAGGATTCTACTTTTTAAATTTAAAAATATAGTCATATCTAGACCTCTATTCAAACCCATTATTTCTGAGAGCTGCAAAAAAAAAAAGAAAAAAATGTGCGAATGTTTCCTTTATTAGTCATGACAATTACCTTTGACTGCTTTGGAGTTTAGAGCCAATAGTTTCTCCTTTGTCTGTTGTGGTGCCAGAAAACAATGTATCTAATGCTCCCATAGCTATTGTCTGTTTTATTCTCCAGAATATGTTTACTCTAGGACTATATAAAAATTACATAACTTGGTTTGTATGTTTAATTTGTAACATATAAATTGAATCCCCATTGTATGAGGAATAGGGCAGATATAGTGGAGATTTATCTCCAGTATATAACCAGGGGCTTCCTGGTGGCTAAGATGGTAAGGAATCTGTCTACAGTGTGGGAGACCCAGGTTTCATCCCTGGGTAGGGAAGATACCCTGGAGAAGGGAGTGGAAACTCACTCCAGTATTCTTCCATGGACAGAGCAGCCTGGCAGTCTCTGGGGTTGTAAAGAGTTGGACACAACTGAGCAACTAACATATATATTAGAAATAAAGATACATATTTAATGTCATAGTCATATTTAACTATGATTTTTTAAGAAAAGCTGCAATACTTTCTCAAATTATTTTCCTATAAATTGAAGTTGTCTAAAAATTTTCACATAAAATAATATATATTATAGAAACTATGGTAACTATGAAAAAAATTAAAAGAAAAAATGTCAAAGTACCCAAGTAGACAAACGTTTCATGCTTTGATGTAGTGGGACAAAAGGCATCACTTTGTTTCGAGTCACAAATATACACCCGTGTTATATCACCATCATTCCAAAGGAATTCCAAACGAGAATCAGTAATGTGGATTAATCTCAGTAATACAGAACAATATAAAGACACACTTCATTTTTGATGACTGATAATACTTCCTATGTTAGGAGTGACACACTTGCTATTATGTTTTTAGCCATGGTTTAAGAGTAAAGAAATTAAAAACTCCCTAGTAAATGATGTACTTTCATCACTTGTCCATATTGCATTCACATTACTTTTATTTCTGCAATTCAGATACAGTTTTCTACATTTATATAGAGTTCAGATGGGTTTGAAACATATCCTACACCTTCTCAAAGAAAAGTATTTATATGCTGTTTTTGCTGGTACACCTAGTACTTTGATATCATTTTGGAAAATATACTTTATAGAGCAGTTTTAGGTTCACAGAAAAATTGACCAAAAGATACACAGATTTCCCGTAAATACCCTGCCTACACACACGTGTTTGTTGTTTAGTCACTAAGTCCTCTCCAACTCTCTCGCATCCCTGTGGACTGCCAGGCTTCTCTCTCCATGGGATTTTTCAGGCAAGAACACTGAAGCTGGTTGCCCTTTCCTTCTCCAGAGGATCTTCCTGACACAGGGATTGAACCCATATCTCTTGCATTGGCAGGTGGTTTCTTTACCACTGAGCCACCTGGGAAGCCCTTCACACATGGCTATCCTCCCCCTTTTCAATATCCACCCCCCAAAACTCCAATAGTTTGGCTACCTGAGGCAAAAGGAAAGGAAAAGTGAAGGCGCTCAGTCGTGTCCGACTCTTTGTGACCCCATGGACTGTAGCATATCAGGCTCCTCCGTGCATGGGATTTTCCAGGCAAGAGTGCTGGAGTGGATTGCCATTTCCTTCTCCAGGGGAATCTTCCCAACCCAGGAATCGAACCCGGGTCTCCCGCATTGCAGGCAGATGCTTTACCGTCTGAGAAGACCCTGATGCTAGGAAAGATTGAGGGCAGAAGGAAAAGGGACAACAGAAGATGAGATGGTTTGATGGCATCACCGACTCAATGGACATGGGTTTGGGTGGACTCCGGGAGTTGGTGATGAACAGGGAGGCCTGGTGTGCCGTGGTCCGTGTGGTTGCAAAGGTCGGACACGACTGAGGGACTGCACTGAAAGGTACGTTTGTTACAGCTGATAAACCTACATTAAACACATCATGATCACACAATGCCCATAGTTAAAGTTCACTCTTGGTGTTGCATATTCTGTGGGCTTGGACAAATAATAGCATGATGTTATCAGAGTAGTTTCACTGCCCCTAAAATTCTCTGTACTACTCTTACTCCTTTATCTCTCCCCACTAACCTCTTCCCCTGGTAGCTCAGCTGGTAAAGAGTTCACCTGTAATGCTGGAAAGCTGGGTTCAGTCCTGGGTTGGGAGGATCCCCTGAAGAAGGGAAAGGCTACCCACTCCAGAATTCTGGCCTAGAGAATTCCGTGGACCGT
The DNA here is from genome assembly GCF_001704415.2 of Capra hircus. Lineage (NCBI taxonomy): Eukaryota > Metazoa > Chordata > Mammalia > Artiodactyla > Bovidae > Capra > Capra hircus. The sequence continues at coordinate 25,995,989 of NC_030814.1, forward strand.
ATAGTCCATGAAGTCACAAAGAGTCGGATAGGACTGAACGACTTTGCTGCTTTTTCTCCAACCTCTAGCAACTGCTGATTGTTCTTTTTATTATTTTCATAGTTTTTCTTTTTCCAGAATATCATATGCTTGGAATCATACAATGTGTGGCCTTTTTTATTGGCTTCTTTCACTTAGTAATATCCATTTAAGTTTCCTTCATGTTTTTTCCTGCTTGATAATTCTTCATTCTTGTTTTGTTTTTAGTGCTGAACTCCACCATTAGGAAGCATCACAGATTAGTTATGTGTCCACCTACTAATGGACATCTTGTTTATTTCCAAGTTTTGCAATACTGAATAAAGTTGTTATACATAACCATGTGCAGGTTTTTATGTGGGCATAAGTTGTCAACTGATTCGGGTAAATACCAAGAGGCACAATTACTGAAACATATGGAATGAGTATGCTTAATATTATAGGAAACTGTCAAACTGTCTTTCAAAGAGGATGTACTGTTTTCCATTCCCACAAGCAGTGAATGATAGTTTATTGTTCCACATCCTCATCAGCATTTGGTGTTATCAGTGTTCCAGATTATGGCCATTCTAATGGGTTTGGAGAGGAAATTCATTGTTTACATTTCATTTCCCTGATAACATGTGTAACATTTTCATATGGTTAATTGCCTTGTGTATATCTTTGAGTGTCACTTAAAGTCTTTGGCCTATTATTTAATCAGGTTGCTTTCTTACTGTTGTTTTTTTAAGGGTTCTATGTATATTTTGGATAGTGGTCCTCTATCATATATCTATTACAAATATTTTCTCCCAGTCTGTGTCTTATCCATTTACTCTCGTGACAGCCTCTTTTCTAGAGCAGAGAATTTTAGTTCTAACAGTGTCTAGCATATCAATATTTTCTTTCATTGATTGTGCCTTTATGTTGTATCTAAAAAGTCATCACCAAACCCAGAGTTAACTAAATTTTCTCCTATGTTATCTTCTAGGAGCTTTATATATTTGCATTTTATATTTAGATCTGTGATCCATGTGTAGTTTATTTTGTTTGGAGTATAAGTTCTACATTTAGATTTATTTTTTCACAGGTGGATGATCAGTTTTGCCGGCACTATTTGTTGAAAAGAGTATCTTTGCTCCATTTTATGGACTTTTCTTCTTGGTCCAATGTCAAATGAGTGTATTTGTGTGAGTTGACTTCTGGGCTATCCATTCTGTTATACTGATTGATCTATTAGTTCCTTGACTGCCTTCACACAGGCTTGATTACTATAGTCTCTATTAAATCATGAAGTCAGGTAGATGCAGTCCTCCAACTTTGTTCTCTTCCTTCAGTACGGTGGTGGCTGTTTTGAGTCTTTGGCTTTTTCATATAGACTTCAGATTCACTTTAATGTCCATGAAGTAACTTGGAATTTAGATAGGGGTTGAATTGAACCTGTAGATGATATTGAGAAAAGCTGACATATTAACTGCACTGAGTCTTCATATCTTTGAACAAGGAATATGTCTCTGTTGCTTCAGTTCTTCATTTACTTGCTTCATCAGAGTTTTTAGTTTTTCTTATGTAGACATTGTACATATTAGATTTATATATACTCATTTGGAGCTGTGCTAATGTAAATAGTAAACATCTTCATGACCCAGGTAAACACAAATATGTGATCACTCACCTAGAGCCAGACATCCTGGAATGTGAATTCAAGTGGACCCTAGTAAACATCTTTAAGAACAAAGCTAGTGGAGGTGATGGAATTCCAGTTGAGCTATTTCAAATCCTAAAAAATGATGCTGTGAAAGTTCTGCACTTAATATGCCAGCAAATTTGGAAAACTGAGCAGTAGCCACAGGAATGGAAAAGGTGAGTTTCATCCCAATCCCAAAGAAAGGTAATGCCAAAGAATGTTCAAACTACCACACAATTGCACTCATCTCATATACTAGTAAAGTAATGTTCAAAATTCTCCAAGCCAGGCTTCAACAATATGTGAACCATGAACTTCTAGATGTTCAAGGTGGTTTTGGAAAAGGCAGAGGAACCAGAGATCAAATTGCCAACATCTGCTGGATAATGGAAAAAGCAAGAGAGTTCCAGGAAAACATCTATTTCTGCTTTATTGACTATGCCAAAGCCTTTGACTGTGTGGATCACAATAAACTGTGGAAAATTTGGAAAGAAATGGGAATACCAGACCACCTGACCTGCCTCTTGAGAAACCTGTATGCGGGTCTGGAAGCAACAGTTAGAACTGGACATGGAAAAACAGACTGGTTCCAAATAGGAAAAGGAGTACGTCAAGGCTGTATATTGTCACCCTGCTTATTTAACTTCTATGCAGAATACATCATGAGAAAAGCTGGGCTGGAAGAAGTACAAGCTGGAATCAAGATTGCCAGGAGAAATATCAATTACCTCAGATAAGCAGATGACACCACTCTATGGCAGAAAGTGAAGAACTAAAGAGCCTCTTGATGAAAGTGAAAGAGGATAGTGAAAAAGTTGGCTTGAAGCTCAACTTTCAGAAAACTAAGATCATGGCATCTGGCCCCATCACTTCATGGCAAATAGATGGGGAAACAGTGGCAGACTTTATTTTGAGGGGCTCCAAAATCACTGCAGATGGTGACTACAGCCATGAAATTAAAAGATGCTTTCTCCTTGGAAGGAAAGTTATGACCAACCTAGACAGCATATTCAAAAGCAGAGACATTACTTTGCCAACAAAGGTCTGTCTAGTCAAGGCTATGGTTTTTCCAGTGGTCATGTATTGATGTGAGAGTTGGACTATAAAAAGGGCTGAGCACTGGAGAATTGATGCTTTTGAACTGTGGTGTTGGATAAGTATTGTATTTTTAATTTCAAATCCCACTTGTTCGTTGCAGGTACATAGAAAAGAGATGACCTTTTACATACTGATCTTGAATCTTGCACCTCACTATAACCACTTCTTCCAGGAGGTTTTGTTTTTTCTTTCAGATATAGTCTAAATATAGTCAGTCATGTCATCTGTGAATAAAGACAGTTTTATTTATTTCTGTCCATACTCTGTGCCTTTATCCTGAACCCTTTTCCTGTGTTATTGCATAGGACTTAAAGTACTGTATGGTATGGTATGGTGAAGTCACTCAGTCGTGTCCGACTCTTTGCGACCCCATGGACTGTAACCTACTAGGCTTCTCCATCCATGGGTTTCTCCAGGCAAGAATACTGGAGTGGATTGCCATTTCCTTCTCCAGGGGATCTTCCCGACCCAGGGATTGAACCAGGGTCTCCCGCATTGGAGGCAGACGCTTTAACCTCTGAGCCACCAGTGAAAATGAATTAGGAGAGGAGACATGCTTTGTTTCTAATCTTATGGGAAAGCTTTTTAGTTTTTCATCAATGAATATGTTTAGCTACTTGTTTTGTAGAAAATTACTATCAAGTTGAAAATTTCTCCTCTCTTTTTGTTTTTCTGAGAATTTTCAGCATGAATAAATGGTGAATTTTGTGCAAAATTTTCTACAGTACTATTGATATAATCATGTGATTTCTTCTTTTGCTTGTTGTTGTGATGAATATCTTTAATTGACTTTTCAATGTTGAACCACAACTTGCATACATAGATAAATCCCTCTTTGTTGTTGCATTTAATTTTTTTCTTGCTGAATTCAATTTGCTTAAATTTTATTGATGGTTTTGTATCTATGTTCATGAGAGAAATTGATCTATAGTTTTCTTGTATTTTATTAGTTTTGTTATTAGGACATTGTGGGCCTCATAGAATGAATGAGAAAGTATTTTCTCTTTCTGTCTTGTTAAAGTAGTTGTAGAGTGTTACTGGGAGGTTTTCCTTAAGTATTTCTTACAATTTACTTGTGAACCTATCAGGTACTTTCTGACTTTGAAGGTTATTAATTATAGATTTAATTTCTTTAATGGATTTGGGCTATTCAGAGTTTATTCTTGCATGGGTTTTTGCAGATTATGTACTTCAAGGGATTTGTCTATTTATGTGTCAAATCTGTGTGCATAGAATTGCTGTATAGTATTGCTTTTCTATTCCCTTTTTCTGGGCTTCCCTGATATCTCAGCTAGTAAAGAATCTGCCTGCAATGCAGGAGACCTCGGTTCCATCCCTGGATTGGGAAGATCCTCTGAAGAAGGGAAAGGCTACCCACTCCAGGATTCTAGCCTAGAGAATTCCATGGACTGTATAGCCCGTAGCTTTGCAAAGAGTTGGACAGGACTGAGTTACTTTCACTTGCAATGTACATAGGTTCTATAGTCTTGTCTGCTTATTTCTGATAGTAATTTTTCTGACTTCTGTTTACTTTTTAGCATGGGTAAAGGAATATCACCTTTGTTGATCATTTCAAAGTATTGATTTTAGCTTTTGTTGATTTTTTTTCTTTTAAATTTCAGTGATTTCTGCTTTTTTTTTCATCTTCCTTAATCTGTTCTTTTTCTAGTTTTCTAAGGTAGAATTTTTTTAGGCCTTTCTTCTTTCCTAAGATAAGCATTTAATATCATAAATTCCCCAGTAAGCACTGCTTTTTACTGCATCCCACAAATTGATTAACTTTTCTTTTTTTTAGTTCAGAATATTTTGAAATTTCTTATTTTGATTCATGTGCTAAATAGAAATTATTTATTTCATCTCAAATACTTGGATTTTTCTAGCTATTTTTTTTTGTTACTGTTTTCTAGTTTACGATTAACTCTTAAACAAAGTAGAAGTTAGAGATCTCAACTCTCTTCAAAGTTAAGTGCATGTAAAACTTTATAGATCACTTTCTGCATTCTCAGATTCAACCAGTGGCAGATAGTACAGTGCTGAAGGTGATATGAGGGTCTATGCAATTCAAACCCATGTTGTTCAAGGGTCAATTACAATTTCCTTGTTTCATGTTTGGGAACGCATGTAAGAATTAAAGATTTTAAAATTAAAAAAAAATTAAAAAAAAGGTTATGAGTTGAGAGCAGGCATTGTATGATTCATACTCTTAAAATTTAAAAAAAAAAAAATTATGGCCTCGAAAGTAGTCTGTCTTGGTGAATGTTCCAAATGAGTTTGAGAAGAATGTGTATTCTGCTGTTATTGGATCAGGTATTCTATACATGTCTGTTATATGCAGGTGATTGATGTTGAATTCAACTGTGCTCTCACTGACTTTATGTTGACTAGACAGGTTAGTTTCTGACAGACAGATATTGAAGTCTCTAACTGTACTAGTAGACTCATCTATTTCTTCTTGCAGTTCTTTTTTTGCCCCAATTTGTTTTATAGTTATATGCATACATGTAAGAATGATTCTTTTTTAGAGAGTTGATCCTATTGCATTAATGTATTGCCTTTATCTATCCCTGATAACTTTACGTACTCTGAAGTTTGCTGCAGCTGAAATTAATTAGGTATTCTCTTCCTGCGTTCATTTGATTAGTTAGCATGGAATATCTTCCTCTATCCCTTTGTTTGTTTTCATTCTTTTGGCCATCCCACTCAGCATGTGGGATCTTATTTCCCAACCAGGGATTGAACCCATGCCCCATACATTGAAAACACAGAGTCTTAACTGCTGAATCACCAGGGAATTCCCTATCCCTTTACTTTACATCAATATGTCTTTATATTTAAAGTGAGTTTCTTGTAGACAACATATAGCTGGAATTTTTGGTTTGTGATCCACCCTTAAAAATCTGTCTTTTAACTGATGCATTTAGACCATTATATTCAGTAATTATTAACACAGTTGGATTACAATCTGCTGTGTTCGTTACTGTTTTGTTTTCCATTGTTTTCTGTCCATTCTGTATCTTGTGTAAGTTTTTGGTGTTTTTTGATTGAACATTTGATAATTCCATTTTTCTCCTGTCTTAGAATAGCAATTATACTTTTTTAGTTGTTGACCTAGAGTTTGCTCTATACATACAACTACTTCAAATTAACTTTTAAATGACACTACACTGCTTCATGGGCAGAACAAGTACCTGATACAAACAAAACAGCTCCAATTCTCCCTCTATCTCCTGTGCCACTGCTGCAGGTCATTTCACTTACGGATAAGGATACAGGAGTGACTAAATCATGAAGTGTTTTACAGTCAAATATATTATGGCTATTATTGTTTCAAATGAACCTTTCACTCTTAAACCAATTAAGAAAAATAAATTTTTTTGCCTTCATTTATTGCTTCTTCATTGTTCTTCCTTGCTTTACATCGTTCTCACTTTCCAATGTATAGTTTACCTTTTTCTACAGAACTTCTTTTAACAATTCTTGTAAGACAACTCTACTAGCAAAACATTTTCTTCTAAAATAGTCTTTGTTTTAACTTCACTTTCAAAGAATGGGTACATAATTCTAGGTTAGCAGGTTTTTCCTCTAAATCATAATATTTCATCCTACTCTCCTAGCTTGTGTGGTTTCTAAGGAGAAGTTGAATGCAATTTTTTTATCTTTGTTCCTCTACATGAAGTAGGTTTTTTTTTTTTTTTCTGCCTCCAAGAATTTTTCATCTTTGATTCTGTGTTGTAAAATAATATGCCTAAATGTCTTTCTCTGGCATTTATGTGTGATGTTCTCTGAGTTTCCTGGCTCTGAATTTTCATGTCTTAGATTAATTTGAGGAAATTATCAGTCATTATTGTTTGGAATATGTGTTTTGTTTCTTTCTCTTTCTTATCCTTCTTATATTACCATTATGCATTAGGTTTCAATCTTTTGGTCAGCCTACGCCTGTGGACTGTGAGCTTTACAAGCATTCTCAATTCACCCCCTCCTCTGTCCCGTTAGATGGGACAAGAGAGCTAGAGTGGGCTGGAGTTGAGCATTTCCCATCCCTTAAGATAATTAGGCTCTGATAAAATCCCAGCAGGTTAGGCTTTAGTTAAATAGTTTCTCCTGAGGGAAAGCCTTGATAAGAACAGAGAACTCTGATGTTTTTCAAAATGTTTATTTACTTTTCCTCTCCTCTGCTGGAAGCATGAGTGAATTTTTCTCTGATACTCATTGTGAGAACTTGGGTCAAGTTTATAGATGCAAAACTCAAAAAACTGTTGTCCTCCCAATGACTGGATCCTCCAGGAATTTTTATTTTTTTCACTCTCAGTGCTGCCCACACACTGAGCAACTAACAGTCAGTTGCAGTCGAAGTTTTCCTGCCTGGCACTGACTCCCAGAGAGATTTCTGCTCCTATGTTTCTGCTTTGGTAAGTTGTGATCTCTGCGTCTGCCTGTCTGTCTCTCCAATTTAGGGGGTTGGGGAGGTACAGTGAGTATTCTATGACCTCACTTTTCCTAGAGATCTAAACAGAGTTATTGATTTTTCAGTTTGTTCAACGTTTTACTTGTTAAAACAGAGTAACAACTTCCAAGCTTCTTACATGCCAGACAGGGAACGAGAAGTCCTCTGATGTCTTTTTATATCTGTTTTACTTTGAGGACAATTGCAATGATAAACTATAGTTTAAAAGAAATTACTTGAAATCCTTCCTCTATGTGTTTATAGGTGATAGTAGAAAGCCTGATAAGTGAAAAAGCATTTATCATTACTCTGAATTTGAATATTGTTTTTACAAAATGATGACTATGGAGCTGTATAAGATCAAACAGAAAGCGTCATCATTGACAGGCTTTATTTTCAACCCAAATATAGGTATATAAAACCTTGGTTGTATGAAACATTTTGCTTGTCATTCAGTTCAGGTCAGTCACTCAGTCATGTCTGACTCTTTGCGACCCCATGAATCGCAGCACGCCAGGCCTCCCTGTCCATCACCAACTCCCGGACTTCACTCAAACTAACGTCCATCGAGTCAGTGATGCCATCTAGCCATCTCATCCTCTGTCGTCCCCTTCTCCTCCTGCCCCCAATCCCTCCCAGCATCAGAGTCTTTTCCAATGAGTCAACTCTTCACATGAGGTGGCCAAAGTACTGGAGTTTCAGCTTTAGCATCATTCTTTCCAAAGAACACCCAGGACTGATCTCCTTTAGGATGGACTGGTTGGATCTCCTTGCAGTCCAAGGGACTCTCAAGAGTCCTCTCCAACACCACAGTTCAAAAGCATCAATTCTTCAGCACTCAGCCTTCTTCATAGTCCAACTCTCACATCCATACATGACTACTGGAAAAACCATAGCCTTGACTAGATGGACCTTAGTCATCAAAGTAATATCTCTGCTTTTGAATATGCTATCTAGGTTGGTCATAACTTTTCTTCCAAGGAGTAAGTGTCTTTTAATTTCATGGCTGCAGTCACCATCTGCAGTGATTTGGGAGCCCAAAAAATAAAGTCTGCCACTGTTTCCACTGTTTCCCCATCTATTTGCCATGAAGTGATGGGACCAGATGCCATGATCTTCGTTTTCTGAATGTTGAGTTGTAAGCCAACTCTTTCACTCTTCTCTTTCACTTTCATCAAGAGACTTTTCATTAACTGACTTTCAAATAATGCATAATACTTAGATGCAGAGTTAAATATCTATGAACAATTAAATTCTTCTAACCAGTAATTTGGGTCTGGAGAAATGTTTATTATAAAGGAATCTGGTTTGATAGGACTTTTGATAATAAAAGGAAATGATGAGATAATATCAATTTATTATTTATATACTTGAAAAAGTAGAAATATCTTTCTGCAGCTTACCTCTACTAACTTTTTTTGTTAAAAACTAAATTATGCATATATATTTACAGCTTCCTTTCTGATGTTTCCATACTATATTTCTCATTTTTATTTTTTGAATTAGTTTTTAAGATTACCTAGTTTTTAATAACACTAAGTTTTGGAATACATGGCTCTAATCAGTTTCATAATTGGCATACTGATGTATTCCAGAATTTTTAATTCTTATGTTTCTTAAAAGTTCTGTATTTTTATATCTTTCTATTCTTAGTTTTCAGTGCATAAATGCATTTCTTACATCTTCCTTTCTTCTACTATGATGCCAATGTAGCATGCAGCATGAAAGAAAGAAAGAAGCCTTGTTACATTACTCTATTCATGCGCTTTGTGAAATAAAATAGGTAGGATCCACCCAATTCATCTATTTATGAATAACATGTCTAGATAGGTGTTTATGTATCTGTGGTTTTTAAACAATTTTTCCCAATTAGCAGAATGAGTAAAAACATGGTAAAATTAGTTTCCTACACATTCTTCACATGACATACCATGATTTTCAGTATCAGTACCTAGTTTTTCTCAAGTGAACAACTGATGAACTAAAGTGAGGAAATTCAAGAGGGGGTAGTCCAGGTGGTTTTCTTCCAGAGACTAGGGATCAATAAGCCTGTCCTCTTTGGAAGTCATATATCCTGGATATCTGCCTCTTGCCTTACAATACTGACCACCTGTCTCTTGCACTTTATTTATACAATTTCTTAAAGTTCTGCTGTTGAAAATATAGTCATTAATTTCTCTGAAAGTACTGCTTTATTTAAAAGTAATGTTGCTAATATTGGCTGCTTTATTTACCTGCTATTCCTAGAATGGTTGAAGAGTGTGTTAGTCATTTAGTCGTGTCCGACTCTTTGTGACCCCTGCGAGTGTAGCCCATCAGGTTCCTCTGTCCATGGAATTCTCCAGAATATTGGAATAGGTAGCCAGTCCCTTCTCCAGGGGATCAAACCCTGGTTTCCTGCATTGCAGGCAGATTCTTTACTGTCTGAACCACTGGGGAAGCCCCAGAATGGTTGAAGAGTTCTGGTTCTCTTTTTATGTTTAAATCTAAGCTCTCCAGGCTTCTGCTTTCCTTTTGCTTTCACTCTCACACATTTTGGTTTTTGGTGATATGAGGGTCAATGTAAATGCATTTTGAATCACCTAAAGGATTAGTTATTGCTGTTAACAGGAAGGTACTTTCTTTAAAAAAAAAAAAAGCTTAACTCATAACTTTACTTCAACATCTGCCAAATTCATTCACTTCAGTTCTATCACTTTTTCTTTAATTTTTTTGTTTTTGTTTTAAATCTGAATGAGTCTGGAGAAGATTCTGCAGTGGTTTTGGAGCTGCTAAGCTGCTTCAGTTGTGTCCGACTCTCTGCGACCCCATTGACGGCAGTCCACCAGGCTCCACTGTCCCTGGGATTCTCCAGGCAAGAACACTGAAGTGGGTTGCCATTTCCTTTTCCAATGCATGAGAGTGAAAAGTGAAAGTCACTCAGTCGTGTCTGACTTCCAGCGACCCCATGGACCGCAGCCCACCAGGCTCCTCCATCCATGGGATTTTCCAGGCAAGAGTACTGGAGTGGGGTGCCATCGCCCTCTCCGGGTTCTGGAGCAGTGGTTGTCAAACTTGAGAATTTGCTTTTCTAACAAACTCTCACATAATGATCATGATGCACTATTGGGGACCCCATTTGGGAACCCACACTTTTCTGGAAGAAGAGGCACAGCACATCTTTGTTTTTTCTTATTTTTTTGAAGAGAAAAATCTCTGCCGATATGTATGTCAGTAATGTCAGTAGTGTTTCTTTACATTTACTTGTTAAACTTGCTAACCATAAACTATAAAACATTCATAGACTTATAGTGCTTTTAAAAAATCTTGAATTTCATGTTTTCTTATTTGTTTTGCCTTAGAAAACTAGAGCATTTAAGTAGCCAATTATAAATCTGAAATTAAATCAAGGTTTCTTGACTCTGCAGTTCATTGGCCTTTCCTCCCATAATTCTTTTTTATGTTTTTTGTTAATACTGTGTAACATCAATAATAGATTAAATGCTAATTTTAATTACCATAATACTTTTATTTTCCCTGAGTCATAAAATACAGTTTCTAGTCTACTTTTACACAGAGTCACTGTGAGGTTTATTGTGATTCTTATCTCATGCTTTCTGTGAGTGATAAAATTAGGAAGGTTTACTAAAATATGTTTATATAAGCGTTACACTGGAGATTAAAGGTCACAGTGTTAAAAAAAAAAAAAAAAAAAAACACGTTACTGCCCAGGTAAACTATAATACTAATTGGCTGTGAGAAATTAAATCCCTTTCCTGAGAAGTTTTACTTTTAGACCCTGCTTGGTCTACTATATCAGAGGTATTTAAATGCCTCAGAGAAACCCAGAAAACATTTCACTGCATCTCGTGTCCTGTGTCTTAAATTGCAAGTCAAACATTCAAATGAGGTGAAGATGAGCCAGCTGTGCCTCTGCAAAATGGAAAGTGGACACTGCTTTAGGGTCAAGACAGACTCAATTGTCATAGCAAGGAGAGATCAGAAAGCCTTCCTCAGTGATCAATGCAGAAGGAAATAATGGAATGGGAAAAACTAGAGATCACTTCAAGAATATTAGCGATACCAAGGGAACATTTCATGCAAAGATGGGCACAATAAAGGACAGACATGGCATAGACCTAACAGAAGCAGAAGATATAAAGAAGAGGTGGCAAGAATACACAGAAGAACTATACACAAAAGATCTTCATGACCCAGATAACAACGATGAATAATCACTCACCTAGAGCCAGAACTCCTGGAATGCAAAGTCAAGTGGGCCTTAGGAAGCATCACTACAAAGAAAGCTAGTAGAGGTGATGGAATTCCAGTTGAGCTATTTCAAATTTTAAAAGATGCTGTGAAAGTGTTGCACTGAATATGCCAGCAAATTTGGAGAACTGAGCAGTGGCCACAGGACTGGAAAAGGTCAGTTTTCATTACAATGCCAAAGAAGGGCATTGCCAAAGAATGTCCAAACTACGGCACAATTACACTCATCTCACACACTAGCAAAGTAATGCTCAAAATTCACCAAGCCAGGCTTTGATAGTAAGTGAACTGTGAACTTCCAGATGTTCAAGCTGGTTTTAGAAAAGGCAGAGGAACCAGGGATCAAATTGCCAACATCCACTGGATCATTGAAAAAGCAACAGTTCCAAAAAAACACCTACTTCTGCGTTGTTGACTATGCCAAAGCCTTTGACTGTGTGGATCACAACAGACTGGAAAATTTTTAAAGAGATAGGAATACCAGACCACCTGACCTGTGTCCTGAGAAATCTGTATACAGGTCAGGAAGCAACAATTAGAACTGGACATGGAACAACAGACTGGTTCCAAATAGGAAAAGGAGTACATCAAGGCTGTATATTGTCACCCTGCTTATTTAACTTATATGCAGAGTACATCATGAAAAATGCTAGGCTGGATGAAGCACAAGCTGGAATGAAGATTGCTGGGAGAAATATCAATAATCACTGATATGCAGATGACACCACCCTTATAAAGCAAAGAACTAAAGAAAGAGCCTTTTGATGAAAGTGAAAGAAAATGAAAAAGTTGACTTAAAACTCAACATTCAGAAAACTGAGATCAGTGCATCCAGCCCCATCGCTTCATGGCAAATAACTAGGGAAACAATGGCAAAAATGAGAGACTTTATGTTTTGGAGCTCCAAAATCACTGCAGATAGTGACTGCAGCCATGAAATTAAAACACACTTGCTCCTTGCAAGAAAAGCTATGTCCAACCTAGACAGCAAATTAAAAAGCAGAGACTTTACTTTGCCAGCAAAGGTCTGTCTAGTCAAGGCTATGGTTTTTCCAGTGGTCATGTATGGATGTGAGAGTTGGACTGTAAACAAAGCTGAGTGCCGAAGAATTGCTGCTTTTGAACTGTGGTGTTGGAGAAGACTCTTGAGAGTCCCTTGGACCACATGGAGATCCAACCAGTCCATCCTAAAGGAAATCAGTCCTGAATATTCATTGGGAGGACTGATGTTGAAGCTGAAACGCCAATACTTTGGCCACCTGGTGTGAAGAAATGACTCATTGGAAGAGACCCTGATGCTGAGAAACATTGAAGGTGGGAGGAGATGGGGATGACAGAGGATGAGATGGTTGGATGGCATCACTGACTCAACGACATGGGTTTGTGTGGACTCCGGGAGTTGGTATGGACAGGGAACCTGTTGTGCTGTAGTCCATGGGGTCGCAAAGAACCGGACATGACTGAACAACTGAACTAAACTTGTCATAATACTTCTTTCACAGAGTATGATTTCAGTAACCTCTTCCACAAGGAAGTGTCATTTTCTATTAGTATATTAGTATTGAGTGTCCATTTTTCTTGGCTTTCTTTCATTATTTTAAAGGTATTCAATATGACAAATGAATGTACATTCTCAATAGTAGCACATGATGGCTAAGGAATGTTTGATATTATTAATTTATATTATTCTTAAATTTGTATTTATGTAAGTCTGGGTGTAACATGTTTAAAGAATGATGCCAGTCTCTACATTGCTCACTAGATGAATATTAAACAATGGAACTGAAAGCTAATTTGTATCTAATACAATCAAATTTAGTTAAAAAGTAAATTTAAAACAATTATTTTAAATAATTACAAATACTAGCTACAAATTTTTAACAATGGCATTGGCTTTCTTGGGACTCTGTCTGCAATTGCAGAAGTATACTCTATATGTGTGAATGTGCTATGTATTACATTTAGTTTAAATTGCTTATGGGAGTCATGACCTCAATTGTGGCTATAGTGATGACATGTTTTGGAACAATTTATAGATTTAGTATAACATATTCTGAATTAAAGATGAAATATCTTGACAAAAGAAAGCATATATCAAATTTGATCTTACATGTACTCATAGATACAAAATATATCAATGAAATAATATTAAGGTAATTTGATTACTTTTATCAAGATGCATGATAAAATTTATAGAAATGATCAGTGATTGTTAACAGCAAATTGTAGTTTCTGTAAACTGTAAATTATGCTCATTTTTTCATACTTAATATTTGTTTTCTTTAATAATGAATTTATGATGTAGAAGCTTGTTGTGATACTTACACTTTATAATGTCCAGTAATCTTGTAGAACTGAGCTGATAACATTCATTGTAAAATGAATTTTCTTTCCTAATCTAGGTATAATTATGTTAATTTTAGGTACTTCAAGTTGCTGTTTTTCAGAGTGTTTTACATACTGAAATATTAAAAATCTGAGATCTATATAATCAAAAATTTTCTAATTGTCATTATTCTCAACCAAGTACAAGTTACATGGAAATCTTAATTAAAGCAGGAATTACATATTTTCTGAAATTAAAGAAAATACCCCAGTTTAGTGGACCTATGAAACAAAAATATGAATTGTTTTTATTGCTCATCAGACAGCACCAGAATACCTACACATGTGTAAAAATCATTAAATTCACTTATTTAGAATATTTTACCAAGGTTAATTCATCTTAAAACTGTAGATGTTAAAAGATTATTTTGACAGTTATATATTGTCCAGAAAGAAGGATAAAACATGCTTTACTTAAAATCTGTGGCTTCATTCATAACTCTTAAAGCTTTAGGTATATAAGGTTCTATATTTACGTTTTTGTCCAAAGCTCTGCAAATGCTAAAGGGAAACTTGCCTTATATCTTAGTTTCCTCAGTAAAAGTGATGTGTTTGATATTCTCTGTCTGCATCATACATGTTTTTTGTGTTCACAAAAAGAAGAATGTTATCCTTGGCCTTTCCTGAAGGAGCCAGCTGACTCAGGGCCTCAGACTTCTCATAGATTTAGTGGCATTTTAATTAGTGCCAACCATGTAATGATGATTAAGTTCTTTTTTTTTTTCAATTGGAGGATAGTTACTTTACAGTGTTGTGCCGGTCTCTGTTGTACAGCAATGTCAATCAGTCATATATATATATGTACACACATATATGCCCTCCCTCTTGGACCCCATCCCCCGTCCCATTCTTCTAGATGATTACAGAGCACAAGGCTGGGCTCCCTGTAACAGAGAGCAGCTTCCAGCCAGTTAACTGTTTTAGACATGGTAGTATATATATCTCAATGCTGCTTTCTCAATTTGTCCTACCTCCTCTCCTCCCATGGTTAAGCTCTCTCAATCTTGCAAATTTCTGGTTCTGTGAAACCCAACCATGCAGTTAATTGAAAAAATAAGATTTCCACTAACATTTATTTTTTCATGGAGATATCATGAGAAACACTCAGGTTTTTTTGACTTGATATTTTTATCAACTGTAGAATAATCTCATATTTCTTTAAGTTGTTTAAGTAGTCTCAAATCATTAGCTTTTGGGTTCTTTCAGGGACAGTGAACCACTGCAGCTTCAGATCTCTGTCCCGTCCGATGCCTGCTAATAGTGACTACATGTAGAACATAGTATGAGTTCACTTTAGATATTTTACGTCAAAGGATAATGACAAGTAAGGACTTTGTACCTTAGGAATAAGTAAAAGAAAGATTTCAATGGGGTGTTTTCTATCAGAGACTGAGTCTCATTCTCCAGCTTCTGATTCTGGAAACAAGCAAATAATCAATGAGATTTCTTCTTTATTCGAAATGACTGTATCCTCCTGGGATATATTTGCATAGTCTTCCTATCAAGCAAATTGCAGAACTAAGCCATTTTCTTTGAGCCTGTCAATAGAGAAATAACTAACTTATTGTGGAACAGCTTCAGGACTCTTGACACAAATGGAATTTTCTGATTTGCTGCCAAGAAACAGCATCCCCAAATTAATACCCACTGAATGGATCCACTAGTTGCAGATGATTCCATTTTTATTATTTGAATTTTTAATATCATTAGGAGACTACAATATTTTTTTGTTTGAGATTATCATACTGCTTTGACGGTTGAAATCACTTGTACTTCAGCCTTTACTCCTGTAAATATTCCATGGAGACAGAGGAAGGCACTTACGGTCAAAGTCTTACTGCTCAATTATGAAGCACAGAAATTGCTCCTGTGTGGGTAGTACAAGAACAAAATGGGCTCATACATAATAAATCAGGAAACAGGTCCTACTCATGTTGGTAAAATTCACATACAAAAGAGAAATTATACATTTATTTATTAAGTTAGAGAATCTGTGTAAAATCAACTTTGAAAATGAAAAAACAATGTATATTGGTACTGAAACACTGGTAGATGTATCACTTTGTGCAATAAAACTTAAATTAACAGTTGTTCACTGAAGAATCACTAAGAAAGAGATGAGATAAAAATAAAAATGAATTCATATCTTTAATTGTAATAAGCTACATTACTAATACCACTGGACTCAATTTCAGAATGGTAATCTTTTAAAATCCAAAATTCTGCTTTGCAGACTACCTAGGAAACAAGTTCTAGAGTGGAATGTAGTCATCTTTCAATGAGTTTGTTTCATAAACTCATGTAAAGTTTTATTTATTACCTATTAGTGCCTGTTTGGCCTGAAGCAACTTCAAAGAAAACAGTTTCAGCTGATGTTTTCCCCCTGTCATGCTAAAAGAGATAATGAAAGTCTTTTTTCAGTCATGCACGTTACTGGTGACCTGCAGGTTTTTTGGCCTGAACAAAATTAGGCTTAATGTAAAATGAATTAAAAGCTAGAAACTTTGGAATCTTCATTCAAGTGATCAGTTAACACTTCCACAGATATTTGAATATACATTCTACTTGCTGTAATTTTAGTCAGCATTTCTCCTGTGGTCGTCCTGAAGATCATGTCTATTTTTGTTGATTTGTTTAGTATTGACTGTTCCACCCAATACAGTGTGAGCTCAATGTCTTCCAATTTGTACCAAAATTCATGGCACTTGGCACAATGCTTGGCAGTGATACACTGATTAAAGTGAGTAAAACAGATAAGCTTGTTAAAGCTACAATAATATTTTCCTTATTTTTCAACACTTTCATTATACTCAGATTTATAGCTCTAGTTCACTTAGAATGAATTCAGAATTGATTTTTTGGCACTGTTCCTTGGTCTTAGGCATTTCTGTCTGTGTACTACCAATTGGATCTTTTAAAGGCTTAGGAATTTTATGAGGGGGAGTCTTCCCTGGCACTGCACTATAATGAGACTGCATGGGGAGCATAGGTTTTTCCTAACCAAGATAGTATTTTTTATATATATATTATTGAAAGCAGACAAAATGCTAGAAATGTTTATATTTCCCAGAGTATGGATGAGTGGGAACTTAGGAGATAAGAGTTTTACTTATAAACTGAAGCTTTCATGTTCCACACAGACAAAGCATAGATGATGTTAATCAGTGATGACAGTACATCCCCTACCACTGGGAGGATGTTCCGCATGAGATAGAATTTGCTCTAACTCTTGTGATATACAACAATACTCAGTTAGCTCATCTGTCCCATTTGATAAACTCCACTTTATCCCTGGATCAGGCTAGACCATTAAAAAGCATTGAATTTGTATTACACCATTTGACTGTTTCATATAATTGCTTTTATCAAATTCAGTTCTGGTTTTATGCTACCAGCTAACACTAAAGGACATGAAAAAAAAAAAGTGAATACTGTAAACTAGTAATTAGGTCTGTTGCAGAGATGCTGCTGAGAATACCCTGCAGTGTATTTTTTCTCTGTCCTGGGGAAGATACTGCAGGGTCTCTTTACCTACAATCCCTCCATCGAATATCGCTGGTACCCCCTTTGTTCTTCTACTCTGTGCTGGATTAATTTCTACCATATAATTAATAAAAACACTTTCATCAAACCTTTCTACCAAGTATCTCTTTCTCTGTCACTAGACTATAAACTCTTTGAAGGCAGGGGTTAAATTATTGTGTATGTCTTAAAATCAAGAAACTTGCATAACTCCTGGCATATTATGAGTGTTCAGTATGCTTGTCATAAGAATACTGGATTTATGAATGGACATATAAATGTATTATGAAATACTGCAGAGTCTGTGTTAAGCATTGTTGTTCAGTTGCTAAGTTTTGTCCAGCTCTTTGTGACTGCATGGACTGCAGCATGCCATGCTTCCCTGTCCTTCTCTGCCTCCCGGAGTTTGCTCAGATTCACGTCCACCGAGTCAGTGATACTGTCTAATAATCTTATCCTCTGTTCAGCATTAAAGTTTTACTAAAATGAAACTAGAGAGTAGGTGACTGATTGCTCATGCTGTGCTCCTCTTTCAGTCTGTGAAGTACACTATATGAAAATCATAAGAGCAGTGACTACTGCTAAAATATACTATGACACGTATTGAAAGAACAAATTCACCTGCCTAATTCCAAATTTAAATATGAAATGAAAACATATTTGTGAATATATACACGTAGGAATAGAAATGTCAAAATTCATGTAAATTTAGACAGGATCCTCCTGTTACTAATGTTTGGTTTCTTGGGGCCTCACCACCATCATATTTGTTTTTAATTTGAAGTCATCATTAGGACTGATGCTTTGACATATGTTACTGAACAAAAATTTAGGGCTATGAAACCCAAATTAAATATCTGGGGTAAGGTCAGTTCTCGGTAGAAAGAAATGATGCATGTAAGTATATCTAAAAATTTTCATTTTGTAGAAAATTGATCTGAATTCCATTATTCTGGTTTTCAGCTGTTTTCAGATCTGTATAAGTAGATGAAACCATCAGTGAATATATTTCCAGGAAATCTTTATTTGGGGACTTTCCTGGTGGTCCAGTGGTGAAGACTCCACACTTCCATTTCATGAGGCACTGGTTTGGTCCCTGGCTGGGAAACTAAGATCTTTCATGCCATGCCACTGGTACAGCCAAAAAAAAAAAAAGAAAGAAACAAATAAAATTATACTTTAAAGGCATTTCAGGAATACACTGGTATGAATCATAATACTACTGCATGCTAGAAAACATACAATGACCTTTTATTGGAATTTATGCTTTGTTCTAATAAATGTGATTTTTAAAGCTTTCAACATATCTCTTTAAAACAAAATATTTATGACTGCACTGCGTCTTCGTTGCTGCTCACAGTGTTTCTTTAGCTGTGGCACATGGGCTTTTCATTGCGTCGGCTTCTCTCACTGCAGAGGCCCCAGGGCACCGGTACTTCGGTAGTTTTGGCACATGGGTGCAGTGGCCGTAGCTCACAGGTCCCAGGGCAAGGGCGCAGTAGCTGTGGCGCGTGGGTCTAGTTGTCCTGCAGCATGTGGGATCTTCTCAGACCAGAGGTTGAACCCGTGGCCCCTTCATTTGCAGGTAGATTCTTAACGCCTAGACCACCAGGGAACTCCAACATACATAGTTTTCAGGCTCCTATAGTATCACCAACACTCTGAATATATAGCTCTTCAGACATGGATTGTGAAGATCGTTTGTGTATGTTTGCTCACTCAGTCGTGTCCAGCTCTTTGCGACCCCATGGATTAATAGCCTGCCAGGCTCCTCTGTCCATGAGATTTCCCAGGCAAGAATTATAAGTGAGACTGTATAATCTTACATTATTCTGTAGTGAAGGAATCTTATCACTCTTGCCTAACCTCCATTAATATTGATTTAATTATAACCCAGATAATTAAAACAACTGGTCAAATATTTCAAAAATTGTATGGCTTGGGAAAGAAAAGTAAATTCCTAGCCATAGATAAATGCCTTACTTTTGTTTCATATGATAGTATATTACTCCATTCTTGATTCATGTAGTTCAGTTCAGTTCAGTCGCTCAGTCGTGTCCGACTCTTGCGACTCCATGGATAGCAGCACGCCAGGCCTCCCTGTCCATCACCAACTCCTGGAGTTCACTCAAACTCACGTCCATCGAGTCAGTGATGCCATCCAGCCATCTCATCCTCTGTCGTCCCCTTCTCCTCCTGCCCCCAGTCCCTCCCAGCATCAGGGTCTCTTCCAATGAGTCAAATCTTCACATGAGATGGCCAAAGTACTGGAGTTTCAGCTTTAGCATCATTCCTTCCAAAGAGCACCCAGGGCTGATAACTGCTATCAGTTAGCAGAGAATAACAATTGTTGACAAGGATGTGGAGAAATTGGAACCTTTTGTAGTATTGGTAATAATTTTAAAATAGTGCAATTTCTGTGGAGAACAGTGTGGGGGTTCTTCAAAAACTTGAAACGAGCTACATGTGATGCGGCGAGCCCACTCCTGGGCAGATAGCCAAAGCCTTTTTCGACATCTGGGTCTTGAAGAGATACTTGTATTTCCATGTTTACAGTAGCACTATTCATAATCACTAAGAGGCAGAAGGAACTCAAAAGTTGACTGATGAATGAATAAGCAATGTACTATATACACACAATGGAATATCATTCAGACAAAAAGGAGGAAAAGCCTGTCACATACTACAACGGGTTGAACCTTAAGACATTATATTAAGTGAAATAAGCCAGTCACAAAATGACAGTGTATGATTCCATTTATCTGAGATATCTAAAGTGGTCAAGTTCATAGAAGCAGGAAGTAGAATGGTGGTTCCTAGAGGCTAAGGTGAAGAAGAAGGGTAGGGAGAGTTGTTTATTGGATATAGTTTCAGATTTATAGTGCTGGGGCTCTGTTTCATAACGATGTGAATGTACATAACACAACTGAACTGTACCCTAAAAAGGAATAAGGTGGGAAATTTTCTTATTTTTTAGTATAATTTTTAAAAATTATTTTTATATGTAAACCATGTACATATTTCCCCTTAATTCAGTATCATTGTTTTCTTGAAATATCCAATAATTAATATAAACTGAAAGTAATAATATACTCATCTCATTGTAAAATATATGGTACAAAGATTAACATCTAAAGGAAGCTCAGATAAGAAAGACGTAAGTGCATCGTAAGTTTTGTATCATGTACATTGAGGTTCCAAATGCCTCATTACAGCATATCCAGTTGCTTAGAAAAATCACTGAAACAGCCCTTAGTCATTTTGTTTCACATGCAAAATAGGAATGGCTAATAATCTGGATATACAAAACTATATATAAAAGCAACATGAAAAGCATACAGAAGTAACTTAATTTTACACATACGTGCACACAAAATTTTCAAAAAATCTGTGTCAAGTACATGAAATAAGACTGTAATTGGAAAAATAAGTAGCATATTTGTTAAAATGAACTATATCAAGTTTACCAAGAAAAATATTTATAAATTCATTATTTCAAACTTCAAATTGTATATATCAGCTTTCCTGGGTGTAATTTGAAATTTGTAATTTAAAAGTTGACAGGGTTTTAGAAATCTTATTTTTCTTCTTGAGAAAAATTTTGTAACAAGGAACTGTTAAAAATAATGAATTCTGAAAACATAGACAATGAGAAAATTTTAAATGTATTTAAAAATCATACTTTCTCCGACCTCCAACCTTTCTAATGCTTATTGACAATAATAAATATAATTTATTAGCATTTGACGCCTCCTCTCACAGTTTGGGCATTTAAAAAAAATTCCATCTTCAAATAGATTTCACATATAATCTGTGTGTGAAACTTTTAACATAAAAGTGAAACCTCTAAAAGTTCAGATTGGGAGTAATGCTTCTAAGAAAATCTTTCTTATTTTCTCCCAGCATCAGTTCCCTGTTGAGTCCAGTTAAGTTCAGTCACACAGTCGTGTCCGACTGTTTGCAACCCCATGAACTGCAGCATGCCACACCACCCTGTCCATCACCAGCTCCCGGAGTTTACCCAAACTCATGTCCATTGAGTCGGTGATGCCATCCAGCCATCGCATCCTCTTGCCCCCTTCCCCTCTTGCCCCCAATCCCTCCCAGCATCAAAATCTTTTCCAATGAGTCAACTCTTCGCATGAGGTGGTCAAAGTACTGGAGTTTCAGCTTTAGCATTATTCCTTCCGAAGAAATCCCAGGGCTGATCTCCTTCAGCATGGACTGGTTGGATCTCCTTGCAGTCCAAGGGACTCTCAAGAGTCTTCTCCAACACCACAGCTCAAAAGCATCAATTCTTTAGCCCTCTTCACATTCCAACTCTCACATCCATACATGACTACTAGAAAAACCATAGCCTTGACTAGACAGATGGACCTTTGTTGGCAAAGTAATGTCTCTGCTTTTCAATATGCTATCTAGGTTGGTCAAAACTTTCCTGCCAAGGAGTAAGCGTCTTTTAATTTCATGGCTGCAATCACCATCTGCAGTGAGTTTGGAGCCCCCAAAACTAAAGTCTGACACTGTTTCCACTATTTCCCCATCTATTTCCCATGAAGTGATGGGACTAGATGCCATGATCTTCGTTTTCTGAATGTTGAGCTTTAAGCCAACTTTTTCACTCTCCTCTTTCGCTTTCATCAAGAGGATTTTCAGTTCCTCTTCACTTTCTGCCATATAGGTGGTGTCATCTGCTTATCTGACGTTATTGATATTTCTCCCAGCAATCTTGATTTAAGCTTGTGCTTCTTCCAGCCCAGCATTTCTCATGATGTATTCTGCATAGAAGTTAAATAAGCAGGGTGACAATATACAGCCTTGACATACTCCTTTTCCTATTTGGAACCAGTCTGTTGTTCCATGTCCAGTTGTAACTGTTGCTTCCTGACCTGCATATAGGTTTCTCAAGAGGCAGGTCAGGTGGTCTGGTATTCCCATCTCTTTCAGAATTGTCCAGTTTATTGTGATCCACACAGTCAAAGGCTTTGGCCTAGTCAATAAATCAGAAATAGATGTTTTTCTGGAACTCTCTTGCTTTTTCCATGATCTGGCAGATGTTGGCAATTTGATCTCTGGTTCCTCTGCCTTTTCTAAAACCAGCTTGAACATCTGGAAGTTCACGGTTCAAGTATTGCTGAAGCCTGCCTTGTAGAATTTTGAGCATTACTTTACTAGCATGTGAGATGAGTGCAATTGTGTGGTAGTTTGAGCATTCTTTGGCACTGCCTTTCTTTGGGATTGGAATGAAAACTGACCTTCTCTGGTCCTGTGGCCACTGCTGAGTTTTCCAAATTTGCTGGCATATTGAGTGCATCACTTTCACAGCATCATCTTTCAGGATTTGAAATAGCTCAACTGGAATTGCATCACCTCCACTAGCTTTGTTCGTAGTGATGCTTTCTAAGTCCCACTTGACTTAACATTCCAGGATGTGTGGCTCTAGGTGAATGATCACACCATCGTGATTATCTTGGTCATGAAGATCTTTTTTGTACAGTTCTATGTATTCTTGCCACCTCTTCTTAATATCTTCTGCTTCTGTTAGGTCCAGACCATTTCTATCCTTTATCAAGCCCATCTTTGCATGAAATGTTCCCTTGGTATCTCTAATTTTCTTGAAGCAATCTCTAGTCTTTCCCATTCTGTTGTTCTCCTCTTATTTCTTTGCATTGATTGCTGAGGAAGGCTTTCTTATCACTCCTTACTGTTCTTAGGAACTCTGCATTCAGATGCTCATATCTTTCCTTTTCTCCTTTGCTTTTCACTTCTGTTCTTTTCACAGCTATTTGTAAGGCCTCCTCAGACAGCCATTTTGCTTTTTTGCATTTCTTTTTCTTGGGGATGGTCTTGATTCCTGTCTCCTGTACCATGTTACGAACCTCCATCCATAGTTCACCAGACACTCTGTCTATCAGATCTAGTCCCTTAAATCTATTTCTCACTTCCACTGTATAATCATAAAGGATTTGATTTAGGTCATACCTGAATGGTCGAGTGGTTTTCCCTACTTTCTTCAATTTAAGTCTGAATTTGGTAATAAGGAATTCATGATCTGAGCTACAGGCAGCTCCCAATCTTGTTTTTGCTTACTGTATAGAGCTCCATCTTTGGCTGCAAAGAATATAATCAATCTGATTTCGGTGTTGACCATCTGGTGATGTCCATGTTAGATGACTCAATTAGTGTTAATACTTATTAATAAATTGAATAGCATCATTTTAAATCAATTTTCTTCTGTCTTTGTCTATTTATATAGAACAAAAACAAACTTTTGAAATAGATGGAAGTCCACAATGTATTTTTCATAATCTTTTAATTTTATTTTTTTATTGTTGTATAGTTTATTTACAGTGATGTTAGTTTCTGCTGTATAGCAAAGTAAGTCACCTAGACATATATATATCTACTCTTTTTTAGATTCTATTCCTGTACAGGTCATTACAGAGTATTGAATAAAGTACCCTGTGCTATACAGTAGAATCTTATTAGTTTTCTATTTTGTATATAACAGAGTGTACATGTCAATCTCAATCTCCCAAGTTATCCTTCCCCAAACTTGGAAACCATGTTTGCCTTCTACATTTGTGATTCAGTTTCTGTTTTGTAAATAAGTTCATTTGTACCTTTTTTTTTTTTTTAGATTCCACACATCAGTGATATCATATGATATTTGTCTTTCTATGTCTGACTTATTATACTTCAATATTAAACTATACTATGGAATTATTTTTTTGGTTGAAGAATATTCCATTGTATAAAGGAACCACATCTTCTGTATCAGTTCCTCTGTTGATGGACATTTAGGTGGCTTCCATACCCTGGCTGTTGTAATCAGTGTTGTAGTGAACATTGGATTGAAGTGCTTGTATCTTTTCAAATTGTGGTTTTCTCTGTATCTATGCCCAGGACTGGGATTGCAAGGTCATATGGTAGCTCTAGTATTGGATTTTTTAAGGAACCTCCGTACTGTTCTCCATGGTGACAGTTGTTATTATTGTTCAGTCACTATTTCATGACCCCATGAACTGCAGCATGCCAGGCTTCCCTGTCCTTCTCTATGTCTCTCAGTTTGCTCAAACTCATGTCCATTGAGTCAGTAATGCCATCCAATCATCTGATTCTCTGTCGTCCCCTTCTCTTCCTGCCCTTGATCTTTCCCAGCATCAGGGTCTTTCCCAGTGAGTCAGCTCTTTGCATCAAGTGGCCAACATATTGGAGCTTCAGCATCAGTCCTTCCAATGAATAGTCAGTGATGATTTCCTTTAGGATTGACTGATTTGATCTTGCTGTCCGAGGGAGTCTCAAGTTTCTTATCCAGCACCATGGTTTGAAAGCATCAATCCTTTGGTGCTCAGCCTTCTTTATGGTCCAGTTCTCACATCCATACAAGACCACTGGAAAAACCATAGCTTTGACTATATGGACCTTTGTTGGCAAAATGATGTCTCTGCTTTTTAATTCCTGTCTAGTTTTGTCATAGCTTTTCTTCCAAGGAGCAAGCTTTTTTTTTTTTTTAATTTTGTGGCTATAGTCATCTGCAGTGACAGATGGCTCCATCTGCAGTGATTTTGGAGCCCAAGAAAATAAAATCTGTCACTGTTTCTACTTTTTCCCGATCTATTTGCCTGAAATGTTGGGACCAGATGCCACGATCTTTGTTTTTTAAATATTGAGTTTTAAGCCAGCTTTTTCCACTCTCCTCTTCACCTTCATCAAGAGGTTCTTTAGTTCCTCTTTGCTTTCTGCCATTAAAGTGGTATTGTTAGTGTATCTAAAGTTGTTGATATTTCTCCAGGCAATCTTGATTCCAACTTGTGCGTCATCCAGCCCAGCATTTTGCATGATGTATTCTGCATAGCACTTAAATAAGCAAGGTAACAATATATAGTCTCAATGAATTGCTTTCTCAATTTTCACCAGACTTTTTCCATGTCCAGTTCTAACTGTTGTTTCTTGTTCTGCATACAGGTTTCTCAGGAGACAAGTAAGGTGAACTGGTATTCCCGTCTCTTTAAGAATTTTCCACAGTTTGATGTGTACCAGTTTACATTCACACCAACAGTGTAGGAGAGTTCCCTTTTCTCCACACCCTTTCCAGCATTTGTTTGTAGATTGTTTGGTGATGGCCATTCTGACTGGTGTGAGGTGATACCTCATTGTAGTTTTGATTTGTATTTCGCTAATAATTAGTGATGTTGACCATCTTTTCATATGTCTGTTGGCCATCTATATTGTCATTTTGGGGGAAATGTCCACTTAGATCTTCCGCTCACTTTTTTGATTGGGGTGTGTGTGTGTGTGTGTGTGTGTGTGTGTGTGTGTGTGTGTGTGTGTTTAACTTTTGCTGCATGAGCTGTTTGTATATTTTGGAGATGAATCCTTTGTAGGTTGCTTTTAATATTTTCTCCCTTTCTGGGAGTTTTATTTTTATTTCATTGGTTTCCTTTGCTCTTCAAAAGCTTTTAACTTTAATTAGGTCTCCATTGTTTATTTCTGTTTTTATTTTCATTACTCTCATCAAAAAATATGTTGCTACAATTTATGTCTCTTTGATTTCTACTTTTAGAGTAAAATTTATCCTCAGGACTCAGTTCTTATAAAGGTTTATAAAAAAAGAATTAGCATGATAAGAAGAAAATAGACCAGGGCACCTGAATAAAGGTTGCAAAAGAACTCTCACATTCTAGAGCTCTTTCCTTCCCATATTCCCAGAATGAAAATTTGAGGAATGCAAACTCTCCTCTTGATTAATCAGTGATTCCCTCAAGAGATATTTAAAGCAATCTTTTACCTCCATTACCAAGCCATTAGAGGAAATTTATAATTCCCACACCTTTAGGTAATAAGCCACAGGCCACTTAAAGGTACTACTGAGATTAGAAGTTTGGCATCAGAATATTCAGTCACAGATGGTAAATGGAATTTCCACTGTCTACTGCATCCCGGGTACAGAGATTAAATCTCTAACTTGTCTCCACATCTCTTAAACTATTTTTTGTCCTCTGAAGTTTATTTTGCTCTGCAGTATTTGAAGCTTCTGGAGAAACTGATATCATTTCATTTTCTGGAGGGAAAAAAGTGATAAATTGCATTGTAAATGAAGACTCATGCTGTTATTGTCTACAGTACGTAGTAGTCATGTTAGATTGAATAGCATTGTGTTGGGGCTTCTTATTAATTATGATGCTTCCTGCTGCCCTGCTGATTCTTTTTTTCTGGTGACTTCACTATGGAAAGCACAGCTTCTTTCAAAGAAGCCCATTACAATGCACGCAGCTCATTAACTTCAGCCTTTCCCCCGTTTCCTATGACAAGCTGGAAAACCTTCCCTAACTAACTTTAGAAAGAGATAATAAAGTTTTATTTCCCTTTCACAGAATTTCAAGGGCAGTTTATCATGTTCTTTCTTTCCAGACAGAATTTTGAACAGAAGTACAGGGACTCAGAACTTTATTTTTTAATGTTCTGGATGTTAATAAATTAGAAGTAACTGTAAATGACAGCTCCTTACATTTGGTGGCTTCCATATTTTAATTTCAAAAAGAGTAGATATGTCTCCATGTGTTATTTGCTTCAGAGAAAAATAAATGAAATTCCTAGGCCTCTCTTTCCAGATTCAAGTTCTATGACTATTTTTCTTTAGTTTTCTTTTGTTTGCTAGCAAGGAGGAGAGTATTTACCTAATGTGAAACCCTTCAAATATGAATATTCTTTAGTCCTCTGAAATTCCAAAAATTCACAATTAATGTTCTGTTCTTTTGATTGTCTCTCCAGGCATTTTCTAACACTGTAAACATCTTGGGACATGGGTACATACCTGGATGATTTAGTGAATACACTTGATTCAATCAGAATAGGCTGTGTTATACTGTAGTAATAGGCAACCCCTAAAATCTCAGTGGCCAAACACCACACACACACACCACACCACACCACACCACACCAAAATTCCTTCAAGGAGTGGTTGATGCCTCCAGCTCACAGTTGGTCAGCCAAAGTGAGTCCCATGACCATGTATCACTTTAAAATGTTTGGAAAGTGTACATCTACCCAAAAGGAGAAGGAACAGCACATTTGTGAACAACCCCAATGATCAACAGCACACTGTTGTAAATTAGTTCATTATACCACATTCTGGCTGATGGCTAGTTGGGTAAGAACCAGACATCTGTATGCTTCTGGAGCATAAAAAGCAAACCTTGGAGGCACAGCAGAAATGAGGGTAGGCACCTGTCTCATATGCAGAAGCAATGTCCCCGTTCACCAGCCTTTGGTATTCTTCACTAAACAGGGCAATCTTCAACCAAGGTAAATTTTCTGAGTAATAAAATGTAATACTCTATTTCAGTAAGACACATATATGCAAGCAGTACAAAATAAATGCCATTTATAAGGCTTTTTAAACTGGCCCTTTCTTAGGAAGTAACACTATAAATTATTGATGAAATGGTTACAAACTCCTGACCTATGGTATAAGATTTACTATTCCCTAGAAAGAGGGACTGTGTCTTACATTTCTCTGTCTCCAGTTGCTAGGTTACAGCTGACAATTTTCACTGTAGCGCATTAAAAAAAAAAAAAAAATACTGTGGGAACTAAGTAACCTAAGTTTCGGTCCTTTCCTGGCTACTTATTTGCTGAGTAACTATGAGCAAGTAATTGCTTTTGCTTGCTGCTGCTGCCAAGTCGCTTCAGTCGTGTCCAACTCTGTGCGACCCCATAGACAGCAGCCCACCAGGCTCCCTCGTCCCTGGTATTCTCCAGGCAAGAACACTGGAGTGGGCTGCCATTTCCTTCTCCAATTGCTTTTGCCTGCTTCACATCAATCTCTCCATCTGCGAGTGATGTCGTCGTTCCCCATTCCCGTTTCTTAGATGACCCCAAACACTTATTCAGTCTCTGGTTCCACTGGAGTTTCATCTTATAGCTCATGGAATAGCACATATTTCACCAGAACCCATCCCTGTGCTCACAGTGATTTGTTTCAGAAAGGGGTACACATTCAACATTTTTCCATGGGAGATTGTTTTTAACCATTAGGAAAGAAAAACTCTCTTTTTATCTCATGGCTGCTGAAATTATATGATGCAAATCTAAAATGTTTGGCTGTCATATTACCCCCAAAAGGAAAAGCCTGTGTGAGAAAGGAGGCAACACAGAAAAACTCTAAACTGACATGTAGAAACCAAGAAATGGAGAAAATAGGACTAAACAGACTGAAGTGATGGTTTGCGCCCTGCATGATTTGACTCTGTACTTTCAACTACACGACATAATTCATGCCCTTTTTTATTAAATCTAGTTAGAGTGCAGGCTTTTTGAAATACCAGGAGTCATGACAAATTAAACTTCCTGAGCCTGCTTCTACATGTATAAGATGAAGTATTGCCATAATATGTCAATTTCCCTAAAATAACTACACTTTCTTAAAAGTGCTATATGCAGTGAATTTGTGGATGAAGACTATAAATCCAGTTTTTTGGAAATGTTGGGTTTGAGATGTCTGTGGTACACTTTAGAAGAAATAAACATTTGAGTTGGATATCCTTGTCTGTAGCCCAGGAAATAAGTATCAGAGGGAGACAGAGATTTGGGAGTCATCAGCAGAGAAATGATAATCCAACCCAAGGTGATAAATAAAAGTGCTCTGTCAGAGGGTGTGTACACTAAAAGGCAAAGAAGGGAATGGTGTATATTTTCAGTTTGATAGAGTATGAACTGCAGTGGGGCCCAGGGCAGAGATACATTTTGATCTAACATTGGCAAGGAAATACAAGGGCCAGTTTATATATGACCTGGACCTGGTATAAGTTGCTAAGAAACTTATTTATCACTTAAGCAAATAAGTGAGAGTCAATCCAGGATTTCAAGCTAGAGACAGAATAGCATATGAAATTTTATAAAGATCAACCTTGTGGAAGAAGAGGTGGTGGATTATAAGTGAAAATGAATGATGTCAAGTAACTCTAATTCATTATTCCAATTCTTTAAATGAAAGATTATGATGACCTAAATTAAAACAATGGCACTGAGAATCAAGATGAGGATAAGTTTCGAAGGAGATTTAGGGGGAAAAAATCTTACGCTTCTAAAGGTGTTTTAGAGCTAAGGGAGAGAAGAAAATCCAGTGTAAAGGTTTTTACTAGAATAATTGAGAGAAAAGTAACAATTCAATTAAGAGACACAATACAAAATGAGTTAGTTTGGAAACAAATTGCAGTTTTCAGCAGGGTGATATAAAGATCTGAAACAAATACATAATAAACCCCCTGACAGACGCGAATAAAAAGGCCGAACAGGTGCTATGATAAATTGATGAACTCCAAGTCATAGAAACAGCCAGGCTCTGAGAAGACTTAATAATAAAAGAACATGAAAACAGAAGGTGAAACCAAAGATTTGGATGCCCCTTGCCCCCCCAAAAAGAGAGAGTATCAAGTATAACATAATGGGAGGTTTGGCTACTCTCTAGGTCCTGAGTAAGATTTAAATTGGGGGAAAAATTGAGGAACCAAGCATTAACTAATAATTCAGGTCATCTTTAGGGTAGCTATCATTCTCAAGGTTTTTCTCATTTACTCACTGTTTGCATAAACTTCTTTAAATGTTAATTAAATCAGCCTATCTATGAGAAAAGGCTATTCTTCTATAAATTATGAGATTTTATATCACATTTTCTAAGACATTGCTCAACTTTTCAATCCTTGTGAAACTTCCTGCTCATTCGTTTGCCTGTTGAATGTCAAACATCCCATTACCTGGGTTCTTATAACCTTCATGCGTGTCTTCTTCACACTTAAACTTTCTATTTTAATCATTTGCTATATTATTTTACTTTTCTAACAAACTACTAAGCCATAGAGAATTTATTTCCTTCATGAATTCATAGCACTAAGCTCCTGATTCGGAAGAATGTTCATTGAATGTGTCACCCGAATATCTATGGTTTCTTTTCTAAATGCAGTGTCCACTAACTTACAAGATAATATATTGTTGTTTTTCAGTTGCTAAGTCATGTCCAGCTCTTTGCCACTCCATGGACTGTAGCTTGCCAGGCTCCTGTATCCTCCACTATGTCCTGGAGTTCACTAAAATTCATGGCCATTGAGTTAGTGATGCTGCCTAACCAACTCATCCTCAGCCACCCCCTTCTTTTGCCTTCAGTCTTTCCCAGCATCAGGATCTTTTCCAGTGAGTTGTCTTTTCGTATCAGGTGGCCAAAGTATTAGAGCTTCAGCATCGGTCTTTCCAATGAATATTCAGTGTTGATTTCCTTTAGGATTGATTTGTTTGATCTCTTTGCAGTCTAAGGGACTCTTAGAGGGATTAATTTTCCTCTTTGCTAAGTATTAGCCCTCTTTTTTTTGTCATAAATCATTGCCACCACTAATGATGGCCACTCATCAACATACTTTATTCTGTTGAGCCCTGAAGAAAACTTGATGGAGCAGAAGCAAGCCATTTTATCATGTCAAATTTCACAAGACCAGTGATTGTAATTCAAATGTATTATTATTCATTAATAATCCATAGAACTATAATATAAGAGGAACTAGGTAGAAATTCTAGTTAACTTCAGCTTTTTCTAGTACTTCATAAAGGTAGAAAGATGTTTTTCTTTTACTGGACTACAGTTGATTTACAATAGTGTATTAGTTTCAGGTGTACAGCAGAGTGATTCAGTTAAACATATATATTGTTTTTCAGATTCTTTTCCATTATAGGTTATTACAAGATGTTGAATATTGTTCTCTGTGCTAGATAGTAAGCCCTAGTTTTTATATATTCTAAATATAATGGTATTTATCTTTTAAACACATACTCCTAATTTATTCTTCTCCCACTCATTTCTATTATGAATAAACTTATTTACAAAACTGAAACAGACTCACAGACATAGAAAACAAACTTATGTTTAGCAAAGTCTTTGGGGTCCCACAGAGTCAGACACGACTGAAGTGACTTAGCAGCAGCAGTATATAATATTTGTCTTTCTCTGTCTGACTTAGTGTGATAGTCTCTAGGTCCATCCATGTTGCTACAGATAGCAATAATCTATTCATTTTATGGCTGAGTAATGTCCCATTGCATATATGTACCACATTTTCTGGTCTATTCCTCTGTCGATGGACATTTAGGTTGCTTCCATGTCTTGGCTATTGTAAATAGTGCTGCTATGAATATTGAAATGAAAGCATATTTTCAAATTAGAGTTTTCTCCAGATATGTACCCAGAAGTGGAATTGCTGGATAATACATAACTGTTTGTGTTACCTCCATAGTGTCCTCCATAGTGGCTGTACCAATTTACATTCCCATCAATGGTATAGGAGGTTACCCTTTCTCCGCACCCTCCCCAGAATTTATTATTTGTAGACCTTTTTTAAAATGGCAATTCTGACCAGCGTGATGTAATACCTCATTGTAGTTTTGATGTACATTTCTCTAATAATCAAAGATGCTTAGCATCTTTTCATGTGTTTTTGGTCATCTGTGTGTCGTCTTTGGAGAAATGTCTGTTTAGATCTTCTCAATTTTGTTTGTGTTGTTTGGGTTTTTTTATGTATTGTCATTGTTGTTATTGTTATTGAATTATATGAGCTGATGTTTGGAGATTAAGCCCTTGTCAGTTACATTGTTTGCTAATATTTTTTTCTAATCCATAGGTTATCTTTTCATTTTGCTTATGGTTTCCTTTGCTGTGCAAAAGCTTATGTTTGATTATGTCCCATTTATTTATTTTTACTTTTATTTATATTGCCTTTGGAGAGTGACCTAAGAAAACACTGGTATGATGATGTCAGAGGATGTTTTCCCTATGTTCTCTTCTATAAGTTTTATGGTGTTGTGTCTTATGTTTAAGTCTTTAAGCTGTTTTGAGTTTAACATCTCCAAAACATTGAATTATTTCCTTTTGAGACATCATTATCTAGAAAAAGAAGTATGAATGGCTTCTTGTCTACTCTACCTGGGACTTTTAAGAGGTAAAGCCTACTCTATTTATTGGCCATTTTCTCATCAGAATCTATTTTGATTAAATTATTTTGATTCAGAATCTTGTAATAATGTGGAGACCATTCACCAAATATGAACCCTGAGAGTGAATGGATACGTGAATGGATCTTTTTATGTCAGATGTATCTTATCACATTAAATAATTGTTATGTACTTATATCTGCTGTTCATTTAGTGGTTGCATGTGATATTGGCACACCAATAACTCATTTAGCTACAAACACTGTCTCTAATAAAACCGGACTTGGCTCCTTATAGAAAACGATTTGATGGGAGGGGACATTTATTATACGTGCGAACACACTTGCCTGCTGGGATTAAGTATTTAAAAAGATGAGGCAGCTGTAATTGTTTGCATGCTAATTTACCATGAAATGTTTTCCCAGCCCTAAGGACACAAAATTTTTATGTTTAATGTTTTAGTCCAGTGTAACGGATAATTTCTAAATTCATTAAGACCAAAAAGTGTTTTTGTTTTTTTTGCTTTAATAACTTCATATTTATTACTACTATCTTTGCATTGACTCTTAACTACAAGAGAGAAATCTAGGATTTATCCTTGGCTCTTTGCTTTCTTTTTCACCCTTGTATATCATTATGTCCAGTCTACTTTATTTTCGTAATGTCTCTAGAATTGGTAACCACCTTCATCATCAGTGGCCTACTTAATTTCATGCCCTTATTATTGACACTTGAGTTATTATATTATTTACTGGCCTCATAGTTTCTGATCTTATGCATTTCAAGGCATTTTTTCATATAACAGCCTAATCACCCTCATATAAATCCTTGATTGTTTACTATTGCCTTATGAGTGAAATCC
This sequence comes from Capra hircus, assembly GCF_001704415.2. Taxonomy (NCBI): domain Eukaryota; kingdom Metazoa; phylum Chordata; class Mammalia; order Artiodactyla; family Bovidae; genus Capra; species Capra hircus. Next base: position 26,029,211 of record NC_030814.1, read on the forward strand.
AAAGTCTTTCATTGTCTGATTCCTTCTATATTCTCCAGGTTCCTCTGTAGCAACCCATTAGTCCTTGACTTTGACCTTGTTCTCCAGCCATACCAACCATGTGCAGTTGTCAAACACTGTTCTGTCTGGTTGACGGAGAGAGAGAGACAGAGAGTGGTCTCCTCCCTGGCTCTATACTTGGGTGACTTTCTCAGTCTTCAAGATATTTCAGCATCATCCTAATTAAGAGGCTGTATCATACCTCCTCCTTGGTTTTCCTCTCATATTCTGCATTGACCTGTGTCTTAGTTGTTTCTCCAGTATTAAAATTGCCTAGTTACTCCTCTGTGTGAGCAGTAGAACCTATAGACACTAGAGTTCTGTCCTACTCCACTGTATATTCACAGAGTTAGCAGAGAAATGGATATCCAAAAATGCTTATTTGTGAATCCATGAGTAATGAATACTTACCTTTTAAATATTTGTTTGTTTGATCAATGCCAATAGGACTGGAGCAGGGAATGGCAATACACTCCAGTGTTCTCGCCTGGAGAATCACACGGACAGAGGAATCTGGTGGCCTACAGTCGATGCGGTCACAAAGAGTTGGACACAACTGAGTGATTAACACACGCGAGACAATACGACATTTGTTTTAACCAATTTAAATGCTCTTTCTTACTGGAAGATTTTTATGAAGATCTTTATCTAAGGGAAAGAGAGCAGAAGAATTTAGAGTAGATAAAGTTTCCCAATAAGTGTATGTATCATTTTGAATCCATCTTTCCATGCCCTGCTGCTGGTGCTAAGTCACTTCAGTCGTGTCCGACTCTGTGCGACCCCATAGGCGGCAGCCCATGAGGCTCCCCCGTCCCTGGGATTCTCCAGGCAAGAACACTGGAGTGGGTTGCCATTTCCTTCTCCAATGCAGGAAAGTGAAAAGTGAAAGTGAAGTCGCTCAGTTGTGTCCTACTCTTAGCGACCCCATGGACTGCGGCCCACCATGCTCCTCTGTCCATGGGATTTTCCAGGCAAGAACACTGGAGTGGGTTACCATTTCCTTCTCCATGTCCTATAGAAGTTTCAACTTTGGCCAAGATTTCTATAAATTACTAGAGGGGACTATATTCTCTTAATCAGTTCAAGTTCAAAGGCCTCCTCCTGCATCAGAAAAGTTGTGTATTACATTTCCATCTTGAAAGTTCTTTGTTCCATTCTGTATCAACAAGATGCAAATTTTAAGTTTTATCTCAGTTTCTTAAGTTGAGATTCACAGGGCATTTGTGAATAGAATAGACTTCAGTGAAGTTATGTTTTTATTTTAATGAGAGAGGGTGAATAACAGTGGTCATAAGAATGTTTTCTAAAAAAATTATTGCAGATGATACATAAGCCTCTTGTTCCTTCAGTCATCCCTCCACTATAAATATTTATTTTTTAGCTCATTTCACTCTAAATTGTTGCTCTATCTTTGTACCATTTCACTAACTCATTTCTTCTGTCGTCTCTATCCTGTAAATTACCTAGGAATTAAAATTATTTTCTTAGCATTTTGCAGAGTAAATAATATTTCTCTAGTTCCTACTGCTAAACTACACATTTTTTTCATATTGAAATCTATTTAGGAGTTCTATAGAAAAATAGGGATTTTCATTAAATAAAGTCAACCTCTGCATTACCTAAGTTTCAGCGTAAGAAAACTGCCCTACTTGTTCTAGACAGAGAGAGATTTCATACTGGAAATTATGTACTTACGCATCCATTGGGAAGAATGAAGAAATGAGCCCTAAACTGATCCTTAGGAATTATTGCCAATTCTACAGAATTAATACACCAAGGAGATTACATTGACTTAAGCTTCCAAACTACAACCATAGCAATAACCACATATTCTAGCCTAAAGTAAGAAATTATTCATCACCAAGTAAGAATATAATCTATTTCTCCAAAATGGTGTACACAAAGTTCCACTAACAAATTTATTCTTTTCTGGCTGATGTTCATCCGCTCCTATTCAGACACATTGTTGTTCATTGTTCCGATTCAGTCACTAAGATGTGTCTGACTGTTTGCAACCCCATGGCCTGCAGCCCTACTGTCCTCCCTGTCCTTCACGATCTCCTAGAGTTGGCTCAAACTCAGTGTCAGTGGAGTCAGTGAGGCCATCCAACCATCTCATCCTCCATGACCTCCTTTTCCTCTTGCACTCAATCTTTCCCAGCATCAAGGTTTTTCCAATGATTCCACTCTGCATCAGATGACCAAAGTATTGGAGCTTCAGAATCGGTCCCTCCAATGAATTTTCAGAGTTTATTTCCTTTAGGATTGACTGGTCTGATCTCCTTGCTGTCCAAGAAACTCTCAAGAGTCTTCTCCAACACCACAATTTGAAAGCATCTTCAGTACTCAGCCTTCTTTATGGTCCAACTTTCACTTCCATAAATGACTGCTAATAAAACCATAGCTTTGACTATATGGACATCTGTTGGTAAAGTGTTGTCTCTGATTTTTAATATGCTGACTAGGTTTGTCATAGCTTTTCTTCCAGGGAGCAAGTGTCTTTTAACTTCATGGCTGCAGTCACCATCCACGTTGATTTTGGAGCCCAATAAAGTAAAGTCTATCACTGTTTCCACTTATTCCTTATCTATTTGTCATGAAGTGATGGGACCGGATGCCATGATCTTAGTTTTCTAAATGTTGAGCTTTAAGCCAACTTTTTCACTCTCCTCTTTCACTTTCATCAAGAGGCTTTTGAGTTCCTCTTCACTTTCTGCCATAAGGGTGGTGTCATCTGCATATCTGAGGTTATTGATATTTCTCCCAGCAATCTTGACTCCAGTTTGTGCTTCTTCCAGCCCCGCGTTTCTCATGATGTACTCTGCATATAAGTTAAGTAAGCAGGGTGACAATATACAGCCTTGACATACTCCATTCCTGATTTGGAACCAGTCTGTTTTGTTCCATGTCCAGTTTTAACTGTTACTTCCTGACCTGCATACAGATTTCTCAAGAGGCATGTCAGGTGGTCTGGTATTTCCATCTCTTTAAGAATGTTCTACAGTTTGCTGTGATCCACACAGTCAAGGGCTTTGGCATAGTCAATAAAGCAGGAGTAGACATTTTATAGAATTCTTTTGTGTTTTTGATGATTCAACAGATATTGGCAATTTGATCTCTGGTTCCTTTGCCTTTTTAAAATCCAGCTTGAACATCTATAGAATTAACAAATTGGAAAGATATCAAGCACTCATACTTCTTAAGAATAAACTAATTGGTGGACTACAAGATAGAGAAATTTGATCCGTTGAGGTTCTAGATGCAGATGAAGGGGACAAGAAAGGGGTAAAAGATGAATGTTATATGGCAATTCTGGATATGCTCTCAAGCCATTTTGAAACATGAGGACTTTTTAACAATGTTTTGTTTCTTTCTCTGTTCTCCCTTGATTTATTTCTTTCCTTCCTTGTTTCTGCCAGTTTAATATGTTTAACAATTTTGTTCCCCTCTACCTCAAGTGGCTTTATATACTGTATGGGCACTGTCCTTAATTATTTCCTCTTTAAGCAACAGGATACAAAGACATTAATGGGTCTGAGTTCAGGAAAGCATCTATTTTTGCTTCATTGACTACACTAAAGCCTTTGACTGTATGAATTGCCACAAATTGTGGAAAATTCTTAAAGAGATGGGAATACCAAACTACCTTACCTGTCTCCTGAGAAACCTATATGCAGGTCAAGAAGCAACAATTGAAACCAGACATAGAACAACAGGCTGGTTCAAAATTGGGAAAGGAGTACAGCAAGGCTATATTCTCTCATCCTGCTTATTTAACTTTTATTCAGGGTACATCATGCAAAATGTTGGGTGAGAGGAGAAGAGGACAACAGAGGATGAGATGGTTGGATGGCATCATTGACTCAACGGACATGCGTTTGAGTAAACTCTGGGAGTTGGTGACAGACAGGGAGGTCTGGTGTGCTGCAGTTCATGGGGACGTGAAGAGTCAGACACAACTGAGAGACTGAAGTGAACTGAACTGATAGGTGTATTGAAGATTATTGCTGAGCCATGAAAGATGTTGGAATTCTTGGCTTCCAGAGGAGAGGAATTCAGTCAGGGGCCAGTGACCAGGCTTGATCACTCAGAGCTTTTGTGTAATAAAGTTTCATTAAAGTATAAAAGAGATATAGAAAGCTTCTGACATAGACATCAGAAGGGGTCAGATATAGTACCCCCTGCTAGCCTTTAGCAGTATGTTATATACCTATCAGCAAGCTGTTAGAGAAAGGAAATGTCTCAAAATTCAGAGTGGCAAAAGGCCCCTCACAGCATGCATTTTGAGATAACATGGACACCAGGTGAGTCATCCCAGGCCATATAATCATTGACAGGAATCTTGAAGAAAGGCAGGTTTCCAAGTAAATATATAGATTTATTAACATAAATTAGGAGAACAATGTATGAGTAAAACAACTGGTTTGTTTGAGCCTTCATCTGTTATCAGTCTTAAGCTGAAGGACTTGAAGAAACACAGTTCAGCTTAGTAGCTCAGTCGTTTCCAACTCTTTGTGACCCCATGGACTGCAGCACGCCAGGCCTCCCTGTCCATCACCAACTCCCAGAATTTACTCAAACTCATGTGCATTGAGTCGGTGATGCCATCCAATCATCTCACCCTCTCGTCCCCTTTTTGTGCCACCTTCAGTCTTTTCCAGCATCAGGGTCTTTTCAAATGAGTCACTTCTTTGCGTCACGTGGCCAAAGTATTGGCATTTCAGCTTCAACATAAGTCCTCTCAATGAATATTAGGACTGATTTCCTTTAGAATGGACTGGTTGAATCTCCTTGCAGTCCAAGGGACTCTCAAGAGTCTTCCCCAATACCACATATCAAAAGCATCAATTCTTCGGTGCTCAGCTTTCTTCACAGACCAATTCTCACATCCATACATGACTTTTGGAAAAACCATAGCGTTGACTAGATGGACATTTGTTGGCAAAGTAACACATCTTCTTTTTAATACTCTGTCTAGGTTGACCATAACTTTTCCCCCAAGGAGTAAGTGTCTTTTAATTTCATAGCTGCAGTCACCATCTGCAGTGATTGTGGAGCCCCCCAAAATAAAGTTTGCCAGTTTCCACTGTTTCTCCATCTATTTTCATGAAGTGATGGGACTGGATCTTGGTTTTCTGAATGTTGAGCTTCAAGCCAACTTTTTCACTCTCCTCTTTCACTTTCATCAAGAAGCTCTTTACTTCTTGCTTCCCATAAGAGTGGTGTCATCTGCATATCTGAGGTTATTGATATTTCTCCCAGTGATCTTGATTCCAGTTTGTGTTTCATCCAGCCCAACATTTCTCATGATGTACTCTGCATATAAGTTAAATAGGCAGGGTAACAGTATACAGCCTTGATATACTCCTTTTCCTATTTGGAACCAGTCTGTTGTTCCATGTCCAGTTCTAACTGTTGCTTCATGACCAGTATACAGATTTCTCAAGAGGCAGGTCAGGTGGTCTGGTATGTCCATTTCTTTCAGAATTTTCCAGTTTATTGTGATCCACACAGTCAAAGACTTTGGCATTGTCAGTAAAGCAGGAGTAAATGTTTTTCTGGAATTCTCTTGCTTTTTCCATGATCTGGCAGATGTTGGCAATTTGATTTCTGGTTCCTCTGCCTTTTCTAAAACCAGCTTGAACATCTGGTTCACGGTTCACGCATTGGTGAAGCCTGGCTTGGAGAATTTTGAGCATTACTTTACTAGCATGTGAGATGAGTGCAATTGTGCGGTAGTTTGAGCATTCTTTGGCATTGCCTTTCTTAGGGATTGGAATGAAAACTGACCTTTTCCAGTCCTGTTGCCACTACTGAAGAAAGACAGAGTCTAGGGTAAATACATAGTTCATTAACATAGCTTAAGTAAAACATATCCATAAGAAAAACTCATTGCTTAGCTCAAGGCTTGAGAAAAGTTCTGGTGGAGCCAGGTGTCGTCATGGCAACACGGAATTTTAAGAGAAACCTCCTTTTTTTTTTTTTTTTTTTTATGGGTGGGACTGAAGAATTTTATTTATTTTTTTTTTTTAATTTTTTTTTTTTAAATTTTAAAATCTTAAATTCTTACATGTGTTCCCAAACATGAACCCCCCTCCCACCTCCCTCCGCACAACATCTCTCTGGGTCATCCCCATGCACCTGCCCCAAGCAAGCTGCACCCTACGTCAGACATGGACTGGCGATTCAATTCTTACATGACAGTATACATGTTAGAATTCCCATTCTCCCAAATCGTCCCACCCTCTCCCTCTCCCTCTGAGTCCAAAAGTCCGTTATACACATCTGTGTCTTTTTTCCTGTCTTGCATACAGGGTCGTCATTGCCATCTTCCTAAATTCCATATATATGTGTTAGTATACTGTATTGGTGTTTTTCTTTCTGGCTTACTTCACTCTGTATAATTGGCTCCAGTTTCATCCATCTCATCAGAACTGATTCAAATGAATTCTTTTTAATGGCTGAGTAATACTCCATTGTGTATATGTACCACAGAAACCTCCTTTTAATTTTGTATAGAGAAGGGGGGAAAAAAATCAGACACTTGTAGTTTGTTTCCTCCTGCTCCTTCAGAGAGAGAGAAAATAACGTCTGACACTTGCAGCCTGTTTCCTCTGTGTGGAGACCCCTAGCCTTCCTGCCTGTTACCCTCTCAGTATGTGCATTTGGTTTCACTACATTGTGATCATCTCACACTAAATTTGACACTGACTGTGAACACATGAGGGATTTTCCAGAAAACTGATCAAGAAATATACATGATCTTCTCCCCTGCTCCCATATGTCACAGTAATGGCATTTTTTCTCTGGTAGAAGCAATATCCCCACCCTGACATTACTAGTAGTACTTTTAAATATCAGTCTATGGATTCAGAAGCATAGGGAAGTCCAAAAAGACCAGGTAGAACAATTGTTGTTATCTTGTTGGACTCCCTCTTGAGTACTAACACCCCTAATGCAGAAAACCTCTGAATCAGAAAGACAGAAAGCAACAATTTTGTGAATAAATTATTAAGTGTAGCAGTATGAGGAAACAGTCACATTCCCTTAAAAATTTCAGATTACTTATCTACCTCAACTATCCTTATTGATATCACCATTTTAATTTTGTTTCCTGTTGTAATACCTATTATAAAAATAATATGCACATTTCTGCTGGTAGTTAAGCTGCCATTTGTCTTCTGACATTATAGAGTCTCTCATGCACAATGAAATAGAGGTGTCTATTGCAGTGGTAGCATTGTTTGTATACCTTCATCCCTGTCAGCTAGAGGGCCAATACACTATGGTGCTAGTCAGGATGCTAGTGAACCCATCACCGGTGAATTTTTTCTTTTTAAGTGCTTTGGCAAAATAAATGTCCTTTTAACCTTCTCAGGAAATAAATAGATGATGGGAAGGTGGATTGCATTCCTGCTACCTAAACTTTTGACCTCTTCACTCACAGTAAACATGAATTTTTAGATTTCAGATCCATTTATTATAGCCACAGTTAGTTCAATTTTTTTTTTCTGTTATAGAAGTATATTGCTATGCAATATTATGAACTTTGGGTATACGAGATAGTGTTTCACACTTGTAAAATGTATTCCACGTATAGTTATTATAAAATATTGGCTATATTTCCCATTTTGTACAACGTATCTTTGTACCTTATTTTATAATGAATAGTTTGTACCTTTTGATTCCCTGCTGCTATATTGTTCCTTCCTCCTTCCCTCTCCCCATTGGTACTACTAGTTCTCTTTATCTGTGAGACTGCTTGTTTTTGTGGTGGTTCTTATATTTACTGGTTTCTTGTATTTTTTCTACTCTATATGTAAGTGATATCATACAGTGTGTATCTTTCTCTGTTTGACTTATTTCACTTAGCATGGCCTCTAAGTCCATCAGTCTTGCTGTAAATGGCAAAATTTCATCCTTTTTCTGGCTCAGTAGGATTCCATTGTGTATGTGTATGTGTGTGTGTGTATATATTTGTATGTATACACTTTATTCATTCATCTGTTGGTGAACACTTAGGTTGCTTCCAGATCCTGGCAATGATAAATAATGCTGCAGTGAACTTTGGGGTGCATGTATCTTCTTGAATTCGTGTTTCTATTTACCTCCCACCCCCCACCCGCCACACCCTGCCCAGATATACATCCAGAAGTGGGATCACTGGGCCCTAAAGTAGTTATATCTTTAGTTTTTTCAGAAGCTTCCATACTGTTTTCCACAGTGGTTACACCAATTTACATTTCCCACCAACAGCGTACAAGGGTTCCCCTTTCTCCACATTCTCACCAACATTTGTTATCTATGTTCTTTCTGATGATAGTCATCCTGACAAGCCATAGTTAGATTTAACTTTCAGTTAATTTACAAGCTGCTGTAGCCGCATCTCCTAGTGCACCATTTTTAGGATGCACATGTGTCCTCTAGCATTCTACTAATATATCTGCCACAGTCAAAAACAACTCTTTGGGTGTTTAAGCCTTTGCTTTTTTAATCATGCTAGTATCTGATTTTAGTTTGAAATGTGGAAGAAATAAGATACAGTACAGAATAAGTAGTAAGGAAAACAAAATTTGTTTACCACCTAGTTATGTCAGGTATAATGATTTTGGAACCTTAAGACAAGTCAGGTCAGCCTTAAAAGATTGTAGACCTGAGGGACAGAGAGTGAGAGACTGCTTTTGCTGCCAGATAATTGTCTGGTTTTGAAATATCATCTGTATATATTCATCTCAATTAACCCAGTGTTTCACTCATTTCATTTCTGAGACCTTCAGTCACTCCCAGTTAATACATTAAATTTCACATGGGAAACCTTGGAAGAGTATGAGTGAAATCGGTGTCTGATTTCCAGCTACATCAGTTTCTCTGTCTACAAAGATAAGAGATTATGTCCGTATAGTCACAGTAGCTCCTTGGACCTCTGTGTATTTCTCAAGCCAAGAATTTAAACCCCAATCAGGACATTTTCTTTCTGTACATTTCTAGTGCAGTCAAAAATTTCTGGGCCATCCCACAGCACTTGTAACCACTATTCCTACTCTAATGACCTGTTGTTGCAACAGCCACTTGGTTCACGACTATTTTGTCTTTAATAGGCACTTCATTGCAGGTGACTATGTAAGATAATCTAAGAAATTCATTAGCCGTCTTATGCTGTGGAATTCTGGTATGTCATTTTTTCATGTAAAGCAACTGAATACTACTTATCCCTAGAAAACATGTCAAGTATCAAGCACTAAATCGATCAGGTTTAATAAAGAAAATATGAACCACTTTATGTATTTTAAAGGGGAGACAGAGTTACTGTAGGGCTTGGGTGTTTACAAATGTGTTAAAAGGGCCAGGAAAAAAGAGTTTTAACCTGAGTTTCACACTGTCTACCATGATCCTTTTTAAGACAGGTATATATTTTAAAAATAGTGCTTCTCTCCACTCCACCACTGAGTTGCCTATTTTAACACTTTCGCAGTTGTGACACATCACTTCTGAAAGGTTGTTATTAAATGGAGATTTCTTAGAATCATAGAAATGTGGCATTTACCATCTAGTCATCACTTAGTTTCCATTCATTTCTGTAGGAGGCTGTCTTAAGTGGCATTCATTTGGGTTTCTTGAGTAGCCATTCTGGTTAACTTTTCTATCCAAGGCACAGCCTTAGCCTTCTTAGTCTTCAAATGTCCTGTTTCCTTGGGCTTTTACCCTACAGCCTCTTATCAGAGTCTACTCTGAATTTATATTAATGTAAAAATTAAATAAGAATTCTTTAAATATTTGCCAAGTACAGGGAGAGTTTCATTTTGATGTTGATGAAAGTATAAAGTTAAATTTTAATTATAAACTATCAGATGACCTTTGTTTAATTTCTAAAGTCATACACTATGAAATGTTCGCTTCTCTAAATACACATAAAGAAGCCATGTAAATCTCATTATATAAGGCTTTAGGATTTTCAATTGCATTGTGAATTTCTGATGTAGATGTTATTTTGTCAACTGTTTCCAAGTAGAAAGGCATGTCAATATAGAGTAAAAATCTAAAATTCTATTAAGAAAATTAGACAAAGGATATGAATGGGCAAATGCATGTAGTGAGGAAAGGTTATAAGAAAACTAGTTCTTTGATAATAATGTCCCTTATTTTGAAATCTTCAATAAATCCAATTATTTTGATGTTTTGGAAGGAACTTAATTCTGTAGGCAGAAGAATCAATCTCAGATCCTGAACGTACTACCTCAGGAGGGTCATAAAATTTCTCCAACCATCATATTCCTCTTCATTAAATTGGCAATAGAAATCTCAACTGAGTCATGTTCAGTTCAGTCACTCAGTCCTGTCCGACTCTTTGCGACCCCATGAATCAACACGTCAGGTCTCCCTGTCCATCACCAACTCCCGGAGTTCACTCAGACTCATGTCCATTGAGTCAGTGATGCCATCCAGTCATCTCATCCTCTATCGTCCCCTTCTCCTCCTGCCCCCAATCCTTCCCAGCATCAGAGTCTTTTCCAATGAGTCAACTCTTCGCATGAGGTGGCCAAAGTACTGGGGTTTCAGCTTCAGCATCAATCCTTCCAAAGAAATTCCAGGGCTGATCTCCTTCAGAATGGACCAGATGGATCTCCTTGCAGTCCAAGGGACTCTCTAGAGTCTTCTCCAACACCACAGTTCAAAGCATCAATTCTTCGGCGCTCAGCTTTCTTCACAGTTCAACTTTCGCATCCTTACATGACCACAGGAAAAACCATAGCCTTGACTAGACGGCCCTTTGTTGGCAAAGTAATGTCTCTGCTTTTGAATATGCTATCTAGGTTGGTCATAACTTTCCTTCCAAGGAGTAAGTGTCTTTTAATTTCATGGCTGCAGTCACCATCTGCAGTGATTTTGGAGCCCCAAAAAATAAAGTCTGACACTGTTTCCCCATCTATTTCCCATGAAGTGATGGGACCAGATGCCATGATCTTCGTTTTCTGAATGTTGAGCTTTAAGCCAACTTTTTCACTCTCCTCTTTCACTTTCATCAAGAGGCTTTTTAGTTCCTCTTCACTTTCTGCCGTAAGTGTGGTGTCATCTGCATATCTGAGGTTATTGATATTTCTTCCGGCAATCTTGATTCCAGCTTATGCTTCTTCCAGTCCAGTGTTTCTCATGATGTACTCTGCATAGAAGTTAAATAAGCAGGGTGACAATATATAGCCTTGATGTACTCCTTTTCCTATTTGGAACCAGTCTGTTGTTCCATGTCCAGTTCTAACTGTCATGAGATATAATAAAATGGTTGTAGAAGCTGACAGCATGGCATCTAGTAAGCTATAAATACAGAATAACTCTTCTGCTAACCAGGCTGTGCTACTAGTACACTTCCCTAAATGTAAGGAAGTTATCAAATAAGTATTTCTGGCTGATATGAGCAAGATACTTAATGTTGGTGAATTCTAAAAGTAATGTATGTATTTACTGAAAAACCCCATTTCCCTATGATATACTTTTTGTTTCAGCTTACATAGTATGCGTTTAAAATTCTACAACCAACAACAAGGGACAAAAGGACAGATAATACTGCTTTGAAATTTATTTCTTGACATTGTTCCATTAATAAACAGGGTGAAGCCCACAACCTTCAAAAGACTGACATGGACATCTCCTTTCTATGCAAATTTATATCATAAAAGAATGATTGGTATAGGTTTCCTAGTGTGCAACAAATTCATTAAGTGGAACAGATTGAAATATCATGGCATTTTCTACAGACGTGGGACTTGTAAATCAGGTTGCAAGTAGAATGGGATCACAAAGAACCATTTGAAAATAACTCTGAGACTGAAGATTAGAAGACCGAGTACGAAGGGCCAGGCAGAAAGTAAGTGCCAGCTATCGGTCAAGTAAATGATACATAGACCCTAACAAATGCTTTTTAATATTATCCTATTTTTATGTTAGCCTGAGAGAGGATCTGTGGCATGCGCTGTTTTAACAGTTTGTATATATTAGCTCATTTAATCCTTACAATTACACTGTGTGATAGGTACTATTGCTCCCTGTTTTTAACATGAAGAGTCGACCACAGATCTGTGGTGATTTCATGTCTTTACTCATCTATCAAACCAAATTTAGGCAAATATAAAGGAAATATAATTTATGAATGATTATAAACAAGTTAGAAAAAATATATATTATTTTAATAATAAGCTGAAGAAATAAAACAACAAATTGCTATAATAGGCAATTAAATTATTTGCATTCAGAAAAATGTAGAAACCTTACAGAGTAATCTTCTTTTCAGAGTTTAATTATCAGTATCATTCCTGTCTACAATAGAGGGCAGTTGGTGCTTCCTTTCAGTAGTTTTTGCACAGTAGGTTGGCTGGTTGGGCAGAAGGAACATGAGACAGTCATTAGAATAGTCTAGAAATAATTGAAGTGGGTTAACCCCATTGAGAATAGTGATGAGAGGGCATTGATGAGAGTTACCAGTGTAAGCATAACTGAAAAAGGCTTGGCGAGGAACTCCGTGTCAGATACTGTGGTTACAAATAACAAGTCAAAGAGAATAAGCAAAGATGGTTCCAGTGTTTGGAACCAGTGGGTGATTTTAGAATGTTGACGTTATTGATGGAATTAGGATAGGAGATAAAGAGGATAATGAAATTTTTTTTTAATGCAGTATTTTTGGCTGATAGAATTACCAGGTGGGATCCTCATGTAGTAAGCTGTTAACTTCCTCTAATTATCAGTAATATGACCACATGAAAATTCTAATGCAGTTTCTAGAGACATTAATTTTATATATCAAGAAAGATTTAGTCACCAGGAGAAGTGCTACTAACATAATTAGTGATTGACTGTCAAGAAATAATGGCTAAGATTATTTATCAGGGGAAAAATCTGGCATGTACTCTATTCTTGTTATTTTAAAAACCCAGTTTTAGGCTATCACCTAGGTTTGTGGTTTGGCATAAGCACTGTTTTACATATATTTCACGTACCCAGAGACCATTCATTCTATAGGGGGATAATTATACAAAATGTTATTTTACAAGACTTTCAGAAAAGTGAAGCATGATAGAAAAAAAAAAAAAAGAAAAAAGAAAAATAACATTTCATCTTCCCAGACAAAAACTGCTGTTAGGTTGACACCTAGTTTTAATTTTATTGTTAACCCTTAAAGTGAAAATTTTAATTCATCTACATATAGCAAAGATGATGTCCAAGAGTATCTATTAAGAATATCCTAGTTTCTAGTTTCTTCTAGTGGCAGTTTCAGAAGACACTGGTCTCATTACACAGTATATATTGAGTTCTAAGTTAAGAAAATGACCCATGTTCTGTGATTCAGATGAGGAAGCCTGCTGAGAAGGTTGCTAAGACTTAAAGTCAATAGCTAATTAAGCTAATCTCATTTGTCAAATCTACGTAATTTTTGTTTCAATTTTGGTGGGTTTCTACATAAGCTGATTGATGTTTGTGTATTTTTTGCTTCTGGAAGTGAAATTGATTCAGAAGCTACTAAATTTATTAAGAATATGTTAAAAAGTAGAGATGAGAGTTTTTAATTCTTAACACTAATTTATCTGTACAAATGTTTTCTGTGCAGTTACTTGGATATAACACAGGACATAAGATTTAGCAATGGCAGTGACGAGGGTACTAGTGATCATTCTACTCAGTGATGGGGCAGCTGGTCTGACCAGGTTGTTGGAGTGAAATGTTCAAAACTGGAATTTCTTCTTGCCTTTTACAGAATACTTTCACATATTCCTGGAGACAGGATTTGAGTAGGAACTGGATAATGTTCGCTGCTGAAATTCCATAATGCTTTCCTGTAAAGGAAAGTCAAGGATCATGAACACAGTTTTCACCTCAGTGCTGTCCAGTGCTGAGGAAGAAAATGTAGTTTTCAAATAGTGAGGAGTCAAATTATTGAATTAAATCTCTTTTAAATAAATAAAAATTGGAATGTACTCTCTTTTTTCTTTCAGTTTGATAAATGACGTAAAGATGACTTGTTGCTAGGTTAATACTTCTGGAAATGTCACCATAATGGAGTTTTTGTTGTTGTTGTTTCAATTGGTCAAAATAGTAGCTTTATAGTGAAACATTGAAACACAATAATTTCGTGTAAGTTGCTTATCAGTGGTCAGAATATATTGGGTTTCCCTTGTGGCTCAGCTGGTAAAGAATCTGCCTACAATGCAGGGGACCTGGGCTCCATCCCTGGGTTGGGAAGATCCCCTGGAGAAGGAAAGGGTACCCACTCCAGTATTCTGGCCTGGAGAATTCCATGGAGTGAGTTTATAGTCCATACAATCACAAAGAGTCGGACACGACTGTGTGACTTTCACTTTCAAGAAATATATATTGTATCAGAATTGAATTTTAACCAGTGTCCCAATATAAGGAAGTTACTGTTTGAGATAATGTAACCTTTTCTTTTCCCAAATTTCATTCTGTTCTTTTTGAGTTCAACTATATTTGCGGGAAGAGGCTGGCTCAGTGATAAAGAATCTGCTTGCCAATACAGGAGATGTGGGTCTGGATGATCCCATGGAGAAGGAAATGCTAACCCACTCCAGTGTTCTTACGTAGGAAATCCCCTCAACAGAAGGGCCTGGCAGGCTACAGTCTATGGGGTCATAAAAACTTGGACATGAAATAGCAATTAAACAACAACAACAATATTTCATTAATATTATTCCTTGTGGAGTAGCATGTATATTTATTGATTTTAAATATGCTAGTTGTCTTTCCTTAATCATTTATTATGGACTCTTATTTTTCATTTTCATTAAAATTTTCTTTTCCCAATTTTTGAATTTTGAGTTAATTTTCCAGGAAATAAAAAGTCTTAATTTTTTTAGAAAACTTTTTTTTTTTTTTTTTTGTCAGCAAGATGAAGTAGTTGAGAGTACTTGCCATGGAGATAGAGTACCTGGAATGAAATCTTGAAACTAATATTGAGTTGTGTTGTGTGTGATCCTGAGCAGTTGTTGGCTTCTCTGTACTTTAGTTTCTTTAATTGGTAAAATGAGATTTTAGGTATTATGTGTAACAAGCCAGGACTTCCCTGATAGCCCAGCTGGTAAAGAATCCTGGCCCTGTAATGCCAGGAGACCCCCCGATTTGATTGGAACTCAGTGACCTCCAAAGATCACATTTAGAAAATTAAAAAAATTCATGTGAAATATATACATGTAGCAAAATAAAACAAAAAAAAAAAAAAAAAAAAAAAAAAAAAAAAAAAAAAAAAAAAAAAAAAAAAAAAAAAAAAAAAAAAAAAAAAAAAAAAAAAAAAAAAAAAAAAACAAGATACTCATGATATGAATTAAAAATTCTGTGGATTAAATACACATAGTAGCAACTGTCCTACAATAAAATTCAGTATCTCTGGCTCTTCTCTCTTTTATCACCCATTAAATTAGAAATGCAAGCTCCCTCAAGGCAGACTTTTACTCTTAACTTTTATGAATCAAGCCAGGACATGAACACTCAGCTCTTGAGAGCTGATGTCCAGGGTCAGAGCTCCTCTACCATGAGGGCCACTCTGCCACTTGTGAATCTGGCTTTTACAGAAAAACCCTGTGGCTGTGTATTTCTTTACTTGGTGATAAAATTAGAAATTTTTGTAATTATTGTTTGTCAATTATATCTCAATGAATATGTAAAAACATCTTGGAACAGGAAAAAAAATTATGGGAATCATTATATGTTGTTTTTGTTTAATCGCTAAGTCATGTGCGATTCTTTTAGGACCCTATCAACTGTAGCCCATCAGGCTCCTCTGTCCATGGGATTTCCCAGGCAAGACTACTGTGGTGGGTTGCCATTTTCTTCTCTAGAGGATCTTCCTGACCCAAGGATCAAACCCAGGTCGCCTGCTTTGACAGGCAGATATGTTGTTAAAATGTAGTAAATGTTCCCTGGGGGTATCGAAATACTTGCTGTGTTTATCTCTGAATAAACTATTATTTGTGCTTCTTTAAGTGTGAACTTATCAAGCATAGTATATTTTCATGAGCATTAAAATGCCTAAGTCCATGCCAGGAGCAGAGGGTCTGAGATTTCATAGTAGGCGGGGCAACACTGAATGGTATAATTGAGAATTTGGAGTTTGGACAAAGAGAAGGGAGTAAGGTTGCTCATAGTGCTTATCTGGGCATCTACAAGCAGCATTAAGGAAGGGGACAACTGAGGAATGGATAACACATGGGACACTGAGCATGAGACATAAGAAGAGGAAGAAAAGGGGGGAAACTAACTGTACAAATGGTCCACAGTAATTCCAAATTTACATCTCTACCTTTTGTCCTGGATCACCCTGACCATGGGAGATAATACCCTTCATGCTTTCTGGAATGGCTCCTGGAAGAGAGGTTTGTTATTGCTGGAACTGCGCTTGCTTGCATAATCCATCTAAAGATGAAGTACACTTTTGAGTGAAAAGCTGGAGAAATTTTATTCTGTAAATGTCATAATCTATTTTTATCACCAGGCTATGGCCCAGTGTTTAGATTTATGCGGTTGTATCTGTAGTAACTCCTTGTAAAGGTATTGACTTTCAACATGAAAGAGAAGAATAAAATTGTAGTGTTTGAACCTCATATGGGAACGGCCATATTGTTCAGTTTATTCAGTTCAATAGTGTCAAGTTATTTTCTTTAATTAGAAGACAGACTTGCCCTAAGTTATGTCTTAGTGAAATGTGTTAGTGGCCATTTCTTTAAAAATACAGCAGGTGTTAAGCAGCATAAAAGTTGAAAAGTCAGGAAACTGAGATTCTATTTAAGTAGAGAAACTAAGATCAGTATCAAGCAAGATGTTTATAACACTCATTCTGCTAAAATACGGCCATGGATGCCCCTTTTATGATAGATGGTCCAGTGCCATTCCTCATGTAAGCTGCTCCTATGGGCCCATCCAATTCCCGTGGGTCTTGATTTGTGAAACTTCCTAACCTCTTTCAACCTCCTTCCTGTCCTGCTCTCAGCAATGTACCCAGAACCTCCTGCTGCAGAAGTTCCTTTACTCTAAAAAAGAAAAAATGACTCTTTTGAGTGGGGTAGTTTTACGTTGGCTCAATCTTGGTTTCCTTTCAAACCATTCACCTAGCCCGAGTGGGAGTGCAGGCTGTTCCACTTTTGCTACTTTCCCCCTTTCCCTTCCCTTTAATAACCACTCCAGGCAACCTTGGACTTCCAGAATTTTTAGGCAAAAAGGTGTCAGTCTTAGCTCTCACATATGCTCCAAATTCTCACTAATTCTTCCACTGGGCTCCCGTCCAGTGGGAGCCCAGAGATATGCCTCTGCATGTCAGCTCTCTGGAAAGCTCAGGCGGCCCAGGCAATCTCTGCTAGCTGGCACGGGCAGCCTCACTTTTTGGTTCTTTTGGAGCCTCCTCCTTACTTCCCCCCTACCTTCTGCTAAATGTGCTTTCCTGAGACATAGCACTAGCTACCTGGTCCACAAAACAGTGCCCTTAAGTACCTCCGCTTTAGTGAACAGCCGCCTCAGGTTTCTTTTATAGACTGGCCTCGTTACTGAGTATGAGGAGAACAGGATTGGCAATGTCCTAGTATTAATAAATTTAGAAGAATCATCTGGCAGTCCCTCAGAGCTGTCTTTAGAATAATGGTCCAAAAATAATAGGTCCTGTTTTCTTTACTTTTGGTTCTTAGGGGAAATCATGAGACAAAAAGGAGGAAAAAAAAAACCCAAAACCCTACTGGCATCCTATTCCTAGTGTTTCATGCTATTATTTTGGATTTTTTTTTTTCATTTTCTCATAATCATATGAGACAGTGTTTAGAAATACATTGTTTACCCATTGAAAATGCTTGTAACTGTTTAGACGTAGCTTCATTTTTCTATATGTACTAGAATAACGAGACTTAATGAAAGTAGCAGAATGTGACTTGGTCATGACAAATTATTCTTGGAAGTCAATAAGGGAAACTTGATGGGGAAAAGTAAGCACAGTGACAGAAAATGATAGGGTTTTACTCTCTGCATGAATAGTAGCCAAACTTAAGAGATGAATGTGACATCAGGTATTGGAAACCACTAAGTGAGTAATAGAATCCTGTAGTGGATTGAAAACATAGCCACATTTTATGGCTTCTCTCATAAAGACATGATATCTGTTATCTCCACCCTTTAAATCTAGGCTTGTGTTGTGAATTTCTCTGACCAGCTGCATGGGGTATAGGGACAACGCTGAGTTCCTGGATTGCTGTGTTGAGACCTCTATGTAAGAAAAACAGCCGAGCCTATAGGACCTAAGAGACCCTGTGGAGAAGACACAGGTGCCCTAGCCAGCAGGCAGTCTTAACTGTCAGGCATGTTGACCACAGTGAATCTAGACAAAACCAAAGGATAAAACTTTCCAGACAACGCATAGAATCATGGGGCCACATATTTCCATATATATAAATCATACATATGCCTGTACACTAGGGCTTCCCTCATAGCTCAGTCAGTAAAGAATCTGCCTGCAATACAGGAGACCCAGCTTTGATTCCTGGGTTGGGAAGATCTCCTGGAGAAAGAAATGGCAATCTGCTCCAGTATTCTTGCCTGGAAAATCCAAAGGACAGAGGAGCCTGGAGGGCTACAGTCCATGGGGTCGCAAGAGTCGGACATGACTTAGTGACTAAACTACCACCACTGAACATTAGCAGATGTAGGTAAATACTGGCTCAAAACATTAGGCAATCAGAACTAGCCTCTATGTATTTAAATTAGTGGTGGTTCAGAAGGCACAAACTTTGATCTCTTAGGATGAACATCACAATTATTGACTTTCTTATGTGACTCAGAATTCTGAGGGAGGCGATTTTCAGAAGACAGAATGAATGGTTCTCCTAATGTCATGAGATATTATTTCATTTGATCACCCATTTATGCATTTGCTAAGTTTGTGTATTAGATTATTTTCCTATCAGTGGGCTTAACTGTCAAGTGAGGAGACAGATACTAAAGTCAAACAATTTAAATTATTGTGCAAATATTATGCAAAAGGTGGGCAGAGTGCCAAGAAAGCCCAGAGAATGGGTTTAATAAACTTTGGGCTGTTAAATAATGCTTGTGGAAATGTAATATGTAAGATTAGTTTTAAAAGGTGATTATGACCTTGGTTAAGTGGAGAAAAGAGATATGTAGCATCCAGGCCATTGGTCTGTGCACATGGTGGGTATTAATTAGGTTAAGTGTATTTGACATAGAATCCACACATCTAACTTTATTATATATCTTTTTCACTGTCAAATGAAATATGTGTTTAAATAACATGGATTTCTGGCCAGAATCCTATTAAGATATCTTGGTCTAAGACTTAGTAAATCCTGTGAACTTTGGAAACACAGCAAACTACTGAAGCACTAAATCTGAACACTTAATTATATTACAGTATTGATGTATTATTATATGCTTTCTGTTGAAAGAGATCAAATATCTGTATCTTTTTATCATGAGAGATTACTCAAGATTGCTTAACATGCTCAAGATATAATCTGTAGGTTGACCTTTAAAGTAACAAATTTATTATGTTGTTCTAAAAATAGCTAAATTGATTTTACCTTTTTTTGCTAATTGCTCTAACATCACATTCGTCTAGATTTTCAACTCAGCTAGAAGTAACCAGAAAAGCATTTTTAAAAGATATGTTTATATACTTATAAATTATTCAGTTATGAGAAGTCATTTGTTATTTATAGCTAAAGTATCTGGGGACATTTTGTATTCATTTACATTTTAAATGAACTCAACTTTACCAAAAATGATTTGTGTTAGGTTTTAATTAAAATTTTCCATTATAAAATCCTCTAAAATAGTCTAAAGCTTCTCTTTACTAGGAATCAGTGAGCAAAACCAGTACATATTTTCGGATTCTCAACCATGTTTTGTCATGGCCCATTAACAACTTCAGAGAGCTCATTGCATTTTTTAAAATTAAGTTTCAGAACACTTTTTCTATATTAGTCAAATGGTCCGTCAAGCAGATCATTCAAATTACTCATGCAAGTCAAAAATTGATCTTCTATGTTAGAGATAATAAGTACATAAGAAACATTTGTCATTCCTTAAAACTCAAATTGTTTTTAACTTAAAAAATTGATTATGACTCTTCTTGCAGTAAGAAGTTTTATAAGCTGAATTGTTTTTCCCTCTTCACCCACTTGTATTTTCTTTTAGCCTTTTTCTGTATTTCATCCTTCTCTCTCAATACATACATACATATACTCACAATTAATTTAAATTTTAAAATTATCTTTATTTTAGTCTTTTATAAAGTTGTAATATATTTTAAATACACTTAGAAGAGTGCTTGTATACTTATGAAATTACATTAAGAAACAAAGTTGACTTGGAATCCAGTATTCTGACTAAATTTCATGTTAGAAAACATTTTTAAATGTCAACAACATCAAATCATTTTATATAGAAATTTAACACTTTTAACATTGAAAATACTCTAAAACAAATACAAGCTGAATACAAATACTCCATGTATAATGAGATAAGAATTTGAAGCTGTGTTAATGATGCATGTATAACTATATGTAAGGGCATATGTGTTATGTTAATATATAATATTAATGTATATATTATACACGACTATAATATATAGTATATACGTTACATCAGTGATGCATATATATGACTATATATAACTTATATAACCATATATACTTATGTATGTATTAAGATGGGAGGAAATGAGGCCATGAGAGGAGAGTGTCTAAAAATTCAGAAAATGCTAAAGGTTATTAGCAGTGCATAGTTAACCTGGCTGTATTTCAAAGCTCTTCTTTAGTTTCAGCTCCAGTAAATAAAGTGCTATCTCTCCACACCTGTGCTCCTGCCAAATGACCATGGATGATTTTGTATTTTAAAAAAGGCAGCAAAATTAACAAATATATATATACAAAGTGAGATGGTGATAGCCTACTTAGAATACTTTAGTACTAGAATTCTCCTAAGATTGTCCTTTTGCCTTCCATCTTTCATCCTTAATATTTTTGGTCAAACAAGGCCCATCATTTCTTTTATCTCTTTCTCTTCGGGGAGTTAATCTTTCTTCTTCTAACTACAGGCCAAAGTCCAATTGTGCTTACTTTGAACGTTCACTTTATGAAGCTTTTGAATCATTACATACACTAGTGGCTTCACCAGCGATTCAAATTATATAATTAGTAGGGAAAGGTTAAAAAAAAATACAGTAGGAAGAAATTTTGTTTTTGTTAAAATTGAAACTTTTAAAGGGCCACTTTCCTTTATAATCTTTTTAAACCATTTTTTCATGTTTATTTAATTTGCAAAGGTATTATGCATAAAATGTCTCATATTCTAGCAAACCACTTGTTTTAGCCCACAAAATACTGAAATCAGGTATTTCCTGATTCCAACATCATTAATTATGGCTAGGAGAGGTGGGAGGAAAGCAGCGATTTGCATCCTCCAAATATATTTTATTTACTCATAGGGATGAAGCACAAGATTCCTAAATTTTCAGATTAAAAGAAATTGCCTCCTAGATCTCCTCTACATACATTTATTCATACATACATACATACATACATACATAATCACATAATCGCTTCAGTCATATGCAATTCTTTGCAACCCTATGGACTATAGCCTACCAGGCTTCTCTGTCTATGGGATTCTCCAGGTAAGAATACTGGTGTGGGTTGCCATGCCCTCCTCCCTGGGATCTTCCTGATCCAGGGATTGAATCTGGGTCTCTTAAGTCTCCTGCGTTGGCAGGCAGGTTCTTTACCACTCACACCACCTGGGAAGACCTAAGTCTCCTATAGACAATTTCTTTTTTGTTTTAAGATATAAACATTTACTACTGTAATATCATGGGGTGGCTCAAACATTCCATTATTTATCTTTGAACATGAAGTAAAAAACTCTGAGTGGAGTATGGAAAGGGAAAGGACATTTTTTTTTTCTCTCTCTTTAGCTCTAAATTATAGAAAAAAACTCACTGCATAACTAGGAATGCCATATAATTCCTCTAAACATTTAACATTTTTCAAAGAACATAAATAAAAAGAAAACCAGAGATTACACTCTTAACTACATTGCCTGGAACTCTAATGCAAACTGTAACCAGGAAGAGGAGCATTAAAATTACTGTCTCTTATAGATTATCTTGATGGCAATAGCCATTATTATTCTCAACAGTTTAAATACAAAGTGAGCTATAATCTAAAACCTAACAATGGAAGCTATAGTGCCCTCAAACAGAAAACACTCAGCAGAGCATCACCAGCTAAACACATGTTCTCAGCACAACTCTGTGAAAAGTCAAGAATAATTGCATTTGATTCCTATTTATTATGCTTAGAACTGTAACGCTCTACACATTGCACTCATTAGAGCCACGTGCTGTAGCTTAAATAATAGGTAAGGAACATAGCAAGAAGCTTAATTTTCATATATCATAATTACACACTTCCTGTTGTTACCCAATCCACTAATTAACCATCAGAATAGCAGATCAGTGTCTGCTGCCTGGATTATTTTGATGCCTTCTCTTCGCATGTTCCTGTCAGCAAGGAAAAAAAAAAAAAATCAACAAACCTCAATGGAAACAACTTCTCAGCTGTTTTGAGTTGCCATTTAATAGTTCCTATTGCTACTGTGAAAGGAAATTACAGTATACTGTGACATTGTTTTTGAAGAAAAACAAAGGAGGGCTTCCCTGGTGGCTCAGATGGTAAAGAATCCACCTGCAATATGGAAGACCCAGATTTGATCCCTGGGTTGGGAAGATCCCCTGGAGAAGGGAAAGGCTACCCCCTCCAGTTTTCTTGCCTGGAGAATTCCATGGTCAAAGGAGCCTAGTAGACTACAGTCCACTGGGTCTAAAAGATTCAAACAGGATTGAGTGACTGTGTACACAAAGGAGGAGACAGAGATGATGGGAGGAAGGGAGAAAAGAGGAAAGAAGGGGGAAACACAGATTATTACAATGCTGTGTTGTAAATATTTGCAAGATATGTCTTATATTTTTAAAATGTTCTAATTTCATTCAAAGACGTATTTTTCTCCTTTGTTGACTTTGATCAGCCACTCACCATTAGGCCAATGACAAGTTTTAATAGTTTCCAATCTATACATTTCCACACATCAATCTAGTAACTGGGTTACTGCCTGTAGAAGAATAGAATTTCAAACCAGTGTTCTCAACTGGCTGTCAAGGTTGTGCTAAAGGTATGATCAAGGAAAAAGAAGCCTAACGGGATTTATCATTTAAAAAGGCAAGTTATTTAACAATTGCAGAAAATCAACCAGCTGTCCTAAACTCAAAGCACAGTAAAAGAAAAAGAAATAGCAGATGTCTCATCTGCTTACCGTATTTTTCATATTTTAAAGACATAGATTGATTTCAATCTTTTTATTCCTTCTTTACCCTCCCTTCTTTAATATTGCAAAATTGGTGTCATTTGGCTTTCCTTGTCTCTTTCCCCATGATTTCACATACTAACATTTAATATAAATTGAGAAGAAATGTGTTACCAGAGATGTTTCAATTTTAAAGCTTTTCAAATGTACATGATTAATAGGAATGGTCTTATTATGCAACTTCACAATTTAAGCAGGAGAAATGTGTGTATTTTAGTTAGTTGCGTGGCTTCCCTGTGATTCTCAGATTCGTATCATAAAGGCAACTGGTTTCTAATGGGAGGTCAGTCAGTCATCAGCAATAATATAGACCCCGATGCTGGGAAAGATAGAGGGCAAGAGAAGAAGGAGGTGAAAGAGGATGAGATGGTTGGATGACATGACTGACTCAAAGGGCATGAGTTTGAGCAAATTCCAGGAGATAATGAAGGATGGAGAAGCCTGCTGTGCTGCAGTTCATGGGGTCACAAAGAGTTGGGCATGACTTAGCGACTGAACAACTTTCCATATCAGGATTTATTCCTCAAGCATTAAAACAATCATGGCTAACCCAGTATCCACAAAAGCTCACTAATATTATATGGAGATGGGTATTAGAACCCCAAAGAATATGGGGGGAGGGAGTATTTGTTATAACAGTACTATGCCAAAAGGCAGAAAATAAAAATTGAAAAGGACATTCAGCTCATTAGGAGGAAATGAGTATTACCAAATGGGTTTCTGATGCTCAAGAATAAATTTATTCTGGTTTATTTTTTTAAGGAGTGGAATATTAAAATGCCAGAAGAGCCAGTGAATTTTTCACAAATCTGTAGACTAATAAAAAAAAACTAAATAATCTGTTTTTTTAAAAAATTACAAACAATAAATGCTAGAGGCAGTGTGGAGAAAAGGGAACCCTCTTGCACAGTTTGGTATGTAAATTGGTACAGACATGATGGAAGATAGTATGGAGGTTCCTTAAAAGTTTAGGAATAAAACCACCATGTGACTCAGCAATCCCACTTCTAGGAATATACACTGAGATAAAGCAAAATAGAAAAAGACACATGTACCCTAACGTTCACTGAAGTACTATTTTCAACAGCTAGGATGTGGAAGCAACCTAAATATCTATCAACAGGATAAAAAAACTGTGGTGTATATATATATATATATGTGTGTGTATGTGTATGTGTATATATATTATATGAGCACTGACACACAAAGGAATATTATTCAGCCATAAAAAGGAACACATTTGACTCAGTTCAAATGAGATGAATGAACCTCATAGAGCCTATTATACAGAGAGAAGTAAGTCAGAAAGAGAAAAATATTGTATATTAACACAAATATATAGAACCTAGAAAGATGGTACTGATGAACCTATCTGCAGACCAGAAATGGAGATTCAGACATAGAGAACAGGCTTATGGACACAAGAGAGGGTGGAGGAAGGAGAGGGTGGGATGAATGGAGAGAGTACGATGGAAACATAAACACTACCATATGTAAAACAGACAGCCAGTGGGAATTTGCCATATGACTCAGGGAACTCAAACTGGGGCTCTGTGAAAACCTAGAGTGGTGAGATGGGGTGGGAGGTGGGGTGGTTCAAGAGGGAGGGGGCATATGCATTACCTGTGGCTGACTCATGTTGATGTATGGCAGAAACCAACAATATTGTAAAGCAATTTTCCTTCAATTAAAAATGTTTGATTTTTTTTTAATCATAGCCCAACTTGAAATTTAAAAAAATTTTTATTTTTTAATATAAATTTATTTATTTTAATTGGAGGCTAATTACTTTACAATATTTTACTGGTTTTGCCATACGTCAACATGAAACTGCCACAGGTGTGCACGTGTTCCCCATCCTGAAACCCCTTCCACCTCCCTCCCCATACCATCCCTCTGGGTCATCCCACTGCACCAGCCCCGAGCATCCTGTATCATACATTGAACCTGGACTGGCAATTCATTTCACATATGATAGTATACATGTTTCAATGACATTCTCCCAAATCATCCCACTTTTGTCCTCTCCCACAGACTCCAAAAGATTATTCTATACATCTGTGTCTCTTTTGCTGTCTCGCATACAGGGTTATCGTTACCATCTTTCTAAATTCCATATATATGCATTAGTATACTGTATTGGTGTTTTTCTTTCTGGCTTACTTCACTCTGTATAATAGGCTCCAGTTTCAACCACCTCATTAGAACTGATTCAAATGTATTCTTTTTAACGGCTGAGTAATACTCCATTGTGTATATATACCACAGCTTTCTTATCCATTCATCTGCTGATGGACATCTAGGTTGATTCCATGTCCTGGCTATTATAAGCAGTGCTGCAGTGAACATTGGGGTACACGTGTCTCTTTCAATTCTGATTTCCTTGGTATGTGTGCCCAGCGGTGGGATTGCTGGGTCATAAGGCAGTTCTATTTCCAGTTTTTTAAGGAATCTCCACACTGTTCTCCATAGTGGCTGTACTAGTTTGCATTCCCACCAACAGTGTAGGAGGGTTCCCTTTTCTCCACACCCTCTCCAGCATTTATTGCTTGTAGACTTTTGGATCACTGCCATTCTGACTGGTGTGAAATGGTACCTCATTGTGGTTTTGATTTGCATTTCTCTGATAACGAGTGATGTTGAGCATCTTTTCATGTGTTTTTTAGCCATCTGTACGTCTTCTTTGGAGAAATGTCTATTTAGTTCTTTGGCCCCTTTTTTGATTGGGTCATTTATTTTTCTGCAATTGAGCTGCAGGAGTTGCTTGCATATTTTTGAGATGAATTCTTTGTCAGTTACTTCATTTGCTATTATTTTCTCCCATTCTGAAGGCTGTCTTTTCACCTTGCTTATAGTTTCCTTTGTTGTGCAAAATCTTTTCATTTTAATTAGGTCCTATCTGTTTATTTTTGCTTTTATTTCCAATATTCTGGGAGGAGGGTCATAGAGGATCCTGCTGTGATTTATGTTGGAGAGTGTTTTGCCTACATTCTCCTCTAGGAGTTTTAGTTTCTGGTCTTACATTCAGATCTTTTATCCATTTTGAGTTTGTTTTTGTGTGTGGTATTAGAAAATGTTCTACTTTCATTCTTTTACAAGTGGTTGACCAGTTTTCCCAGCACCACTTGTTAAAGAGATTGTCTTTTCTCCATTGTATATTTTTGCCTCCTTTGTCAAAGATAAGGTGTCCATAGGTGTGTAGATTTATCTCTGGGCTTTCTATTTTGTTCCATTGTGTTTGTAATTTTTTTGATGATGGCTATTGTGACTGATGTGAAGTCATATTTTAATCACACTTTTTATTTCCTTTACATACTTTGTTTAACTTTTGAAATGTTGGTTGTACAATGTGTGTTTAGTGTTGTTGTGGAGATGCGTTAGGCCCATTCTGTTGATCAGTGCTGACTACAGGCATTGTGGTTTTTGGTGCATCTGATCAATTTGCCTAGCATCCTTGTCGTGTGTAATGGTTTCACCAGAACTCAGAAAGCTCTAGCGGATCAAACAGCAGACCACCAAACAGTAACCATGACCTTTTTTGGTACAAGTTTGGCTTTGGGAAATGCTTTGGAGCTTCTTCTCTGTCCAAGCACTGAGCTGGTCATCACTGGTTGTTTTATAAAACCCACTTGTCATTGAACATCACAGTCTGATTGAGAAATAATTCATAGTTGTTGCATAGAGTAAGAGAGGATGACACTTCAAAATGAAAATTTTTTTGATGTTTGATCAGCTCATGAGGCACCCACTTATAGAACTTTCTCATCTTCCCAATTTGCTTCAAAAGTTGAGTGAGCATAGAATAGTCAATGTTGAGTTCTTCAGCATCTTCTTGTGTCGTTGTAAGAGGATCAGCTTTGATGATGCTCTCAGTTAGTCATCATCAACTTCCAATGGCCAGCCACTGTGCTCCTCATCTTCAAGG
This sequence comes from Capra hircus, assembly GCF_001704415.2. Classification (NCBI taxonomy): domain Eukaryota; kingdom Metazoa; phylum Chordata; class Mammalia; order Artiodactyla; family Bovidae; genus Capra; species Capra hircus. The sequence goes on from NC_030814.1 coordinate 26,056,587, forward strand.
CTCTTGTTGCCTTTGAAAAATTTCTAGAACCCACTGCATTGTACTTTTGTTATTAGTTCCTGGGCCAAATGTGTTGTTGATGTTGTGAGCTGTCTCTGCTGCTTTACAACCCATTTGAACTCAAAATTATAAAATTGCTTGAATTTGCTTTTTGTCTATTGCTTTTTGTCTAACACTATTTCCCTAGTCTAACATAAATATAAAATAAACAGCAAGTAATGTCATTAGCAAAAAAATAAAGTGAGAAATATGTATTAAAATACCATAACCACATTTACTTAAGAATGTATCCCAATATCATATGGCAGAGTGCAATGCAAAACCTTTTTTGGTTTTGCAATGCAAAATTGCATTTGCAATGCAATTACTTTTGTGCCAACCTAATATAATGTCTGTAGAATGTCATGGGCTATCATCGTCATTATCTAAATATTTTAGTCTCCATAACACATTGTGAAAACCTCTGATAAATAAGTGAACCAGAAAGACTTTATTGTATACCAAAAGCTAAAGCATGTCATAAATATTTTAAACTGTGGAAATAAAATAAATTTGACAAGTTTAAAAAAAGGACAATCTCAACAAGCTCAAAATAACCAGATACTATATAGTATACCTGATAAAATGCCAGTGTTCTTTAGACTGCAGGATAACTAAATAAATAAATAAAAGTCACTTCCTTTTTAAGGAATATGTTTATGGCAATTATATTGATAAGATTTTAATGTTGATTAAGGTGCCATTATCCAAGCCATAGGAAATGATATTTCTTCTTAAGTATTTTTATTATTATTATCTATTTTTTGACATTTAAAAAAGGTCTCCACTCAGGAAATTGCATAAGAACAGATCAGTTTAGAATTATTCCACAGGGAAAAATAGTTCCCCAAATATTAAACTCTAATTCAATTATAAATTAATAAAACTGAATTACTGAAGACAATTAAATTTGACATGCATTTTATTCTACTACAGTTAGTTGCCAGTTTTCATTACATTTGAATGCAGCTCACTATAAGAATTTCATTAAAATTAACTTTTAAAAAAGAAAAATATGCATCTGAGTTTGTGAGTTCTATTATTTACTTCTTAAGGGAACCTTTCATGTACATCTAGGCCAAAACTTTGCTAAAAGGGTTTTTCTTTTTAATTAGCTTAGGTTTAAATAAAGAATTTATTGAATAGTTTAAAGGCAAATCTCATTAGATATTAACACTATTCACTATAACTTTTTCTTGTCATACATATTATTTTTGTGATTCTTGATTCTTAAGTATGGAATCCCTATATACTTTTGAAAAATTGCAACTAGGGTTGTAAATACTGAATGTAAGAGAATCCAATTTCATATTTTTGTCCCAGACGGTTGTAGCAAGACCATATTTAGATTAAAGCAATTTCTTTTTCTACCCTGATGCACACAACCTTTTAAAATGCCTGCAATAGAGCTATTGGCTTCAATGTGAATTGCAAATGTTCTTTTAAAGCTTTAAACTTTTACTTATATGTCTTAAGCCATTGCAAAGTTTCACAATAGGAAAATTTTTGCTTTCCAATATTCTTTACATTTATATTCATGCATTACCTTGCATATCTAATGTTCATTTATCCACATGTTCCTTATGTTTTAAAAATGTAAGCATGGAAACAAACTACAAAGTATTCTTCTAAGTGACTTGGGTGCCCAATAGAATCGTCTAACTCTGGAAATCATCCCTGGGAGGTCTCCTGAGAACATCATAGCCAGATACCAGTACCAAATGCAAGAGACAGAGCCTAGTTGCCATATACCCAGTTGGAATTAACAGACAAGCTCGTGTGCTTCAATCAGAATTCAAGAAATAATGTGTCTTATCTTAGGCAGAACAGAGGAATATAAAATTTGAACAACTAAACGGAATATTTTTTCTGTTTCTAATAACCAAAAATGAAAGACATTTTTCAAAGTCTCATTGAAATATTTATAGATATGGTAAATACATGTGAATGCTCTTTAATAGTATTTTAATATCAAAGCATCAAGAAGAAGACTACAACATATTTCTACTCATTAATTACTAACTATGAATGCTTCGATTAAATAAAGCAGTCATGCTATTATTTAATAATACTTTTAAAATACTGTAATTTCCATATATTGATCTAGAAACATTGTATATTACATTTGTGGTGAATCCAGAAAATGAAATGCACCAATCTTGTTAAATATTTTATGACAAGTCATTTTATTTCAAGTAAATTTGCCAGTTACAGAGAATTCTGTTTTAAAATATGTGATTTGTCTATTTTAGTAGGTTGTAGTAAAGAAGCTGGAAGAGTATAATAATTGAAAGTGCTGGAATTAAGAAAAATATTTTTATAGCAGTAGAAAACAGTTTGGTCACCACTAATAGAAACATCTTAGATGTATTATCTCATTTATTACAGCAACTCTATAAGAGAAGTATAGTTGTTATCTCTTCTCTTTTACAGATGAGGATCCTGATGCTAATAAAGGTTTTATAACTGTTCTCGTGGTTAATACATTGCAGCATGAGTATTTGAATTCAGGTAATCTGGTGCCAGAGCCCATGTTCTTAACCTCTACAATACATTCATCTTGAAAAAGGTCACATAAAAGCATATAGGGGAAAAAAAGAGGATGTGGGGCAAGGCTCTACGAGTGAGACTGGAATAGGCAGGAGTGCCCGCTTCGCTTTGGAGAAGAGATAGAAATGATTCAGTGATGATACACAGATATTGTAAGACACTGTGGAGGGGTTTCTGATTGCTGGAACTAATGAAAGCATGCCCTCAATTATCTATGAGGAAATAATTGTCTGTGAAAAAAGAGTAAGAAAGATGGAGAACCCATGGACTCTGATTCCACAGTCAGGGAGTACTGTCAGAAAAGATTTCAGGCAGTCATTGGTGGAGAATACAGTTGGGAGAAAATAAGAAATAAGGAATAGCTGAGAGGTAGTGAGGATCTGGACTTCCCTGGTGGCTCAGACCAGATAGCTCCCTGGTGAGGATTTAGTCAGGGCTGGTTAGCAAAATGTAATAGTAAAAGTGAAATAAAGAAGTATATATGACTTCCCAGCATTGAAGTGTTGGGGGTGGCCAACCCTGGAAAAGGCCGATATTTGACAGATAAGGAATGTTTTAATATTTTTTAAACAATAATTTTAATAGTTAAAATTGATTTTTATCAGTATGTGGTAATGGGGAGCCTAAAAGGAGATCTTGGATTCTGAGTCTTTTTGAAAGAATGATGGGGAATTTTAGTGAAATAACTTGATCCATCAAAGTGCACAACTTGCCATCAGTGTGAATGATCTACCAATACTGAGATGGAAAGAAGAAAGAGAAAAGGGAAACCTAAGTGCTTTAGAGAGGCAGGTAGAGGAGCATTGAAGAAATTAAGAAAAATCGTGATGCATCTGGGAAGAAACCTCTGATGTTTTTGCTCTAAAATGTATATTCTTACTCTGTGATAGAACCTAGGACCTCAAAAACATGCCTCCTTGAGTAGCTAAGAAAACAGAGCAGGGAACTGGAACTGGTGAGCAGGGACGAGGCTCGTTTGCATTCTCTTTTGGAAACTCACGCCATAAGAGATTAACCCTCTCTTGGGAAATTTCTACAGGGAAGGGGCATTTTGGAAGACATTATATTTTTCAGACAAGGAAATATGAAATAAATAATGGAAAGAATATTTTTGGTAAAGAAATGTCATTCTCTGAGGGTAGGAGGTGAAGTGGGGACTGTTTGCTCATTTGCAATAGGTTCCCTGGTTTACTGCAGAGAAAAGGGGTAGAAAGACTCATCACAGAAGAAACGGCCATGCAGGGGAAGGAGCAAAGGACAAGACTTGTGCCAAAGGGCAAGTTTAGCCACGAGTGAACTAGTACAACTAGAAGTTGGGAGTTAACTAGAGGATACATAGGAAAAAATTGGTCTGGTCAAAATGTGTTCATGGTAAGAACTGAGTGAGTGGTTTCCATTTAATTGAATATTTGGATGCCAAAATGTTGGGGGGAGGAGAGAGAGAGAGAGAGAGAGCAATGGGTGCTACTTTGTAAGACTAAATTACGGTAGCCCTGGTACATGGAAAGACTTCCCTGGTGGCTCAGATGGTAAAGAATCTGGCTGCAATGTGGGAGACCCAGGTTTTTGATCCTTGAATAGAGAAGTTCCCCTGGAGAAGGGCATGGCAACCCATTCCAATATTCTTGCCTGAAGAATTCCATGGACAGAGGAGCCTGGTGGACTAAAGTCATGGGGTCGCAGAGTGTCAGAAATGACTGAGCAACTAACAGCAACACTTGAGACCTGGAGGTTTACCTCGAAATATTTGAAGAGGAAGAGAAAGATTGGCTAGTGACTATAGTGACATTATAGTGAGCTATAGAAGATTGACCTTCCTGTGAATCCAAGGCCCAAAGAAAGGCACTAGCCCGTAGTAAATTTAGAATTCTATAAAATCATCTTTTCCATTCATTAGGATTTTAAATATTTTAGATTTAGGTGACTTTCTGATGTTTATGGTCTAAAAACTTCATTTGTCCCCAAAATAGTGGCACTGTATCCTATCATACATGATATCAGAAAATCTGACTCCCTGGTAAAACATTTGCTATAGGTTCTTTTTCACTTTTCACCTCACACATTATGTAATCCTACATAGAAGTTGTTTCATACAACTACAAAAGAAATTTTATTTTGAGCAACGTTATTTCCACATTTCATTTGCCTCTGTAAAATATCAAAAGACGTATTTTCCATCATTGGTTCAATTTTTCCATGTGGGTTGTTGCTATGTTTGCCCCTAAGGCTCTTAAAAGTGTTTGTTTTTTTTTTTTTCCTCTGCCTCTGCTAATCTTTTGAAAGTCTGTGATTTCTGTCACCTAACCCATGTCTACATGGCAGCAAACAAATGTTTCAGGCAGAATAATTGGTTCCTAGAGGAATGTAGCATCTGATGTCCAAACAAAATCATTAAAAAGAGTTCTTTGCATTTGGAAAAATGGAATGAAACATTTCTGAACCCAATATTTTTATAGCATTTCAATAGTCAAAAGTTATTGTATAATTTAACCACGAAGCTAAAAAAGAATTACATATAATACCGTGAGCTCTTTGGGTCTGCCCACACCTACTTCTCCTTCATCATGACCTCTAGAACTTTTCTGGAAGCACCTACCCTTCTCTCTCCCACTCCGCATCTTTCTTTAGAATTCCCAAGGTTAAGTTCTGCCTCAGAGCCTGAATTAAGATTTTAAATGTAGTTAGTAAGAACAAATAGTGTGAATTCTTTGTTATTTTGACAAGATTGAAATTGCTCTGGTGATTCATTAATCAGCTTATCAAATATGGAGTGGGATAGTGAATACACTAATTGAAAGTCAAGAAATAGAGCTTAATTGTTTAATGTCAAAGGCTCAGGGGCAGATTGCAGGTAATTGCTATGAAGGCCTATTCACATGAGTTTTAAAATACAAGCACTTGATCTAGGTTAAACTAAAGACACGTTCCCATTATTTGGAAAGGGCTTCTCGGGCACACACTTCAATTTGGATTAAATAAGTAACTTAAATAAAATGATGAGCCTTATTGTGAGTGAAATTTTAACTGAAGTTTAGTACAGAAGTACAAAAGTGAACACAAATTACATGTATGCAAAAAAGAAAATTGCTCAGTTAAAAACAAATTATATTCTCAAAATAAAGCTATGTCTTTCCTAATTTGAAGACATAATTTGTTTTTAATAATATACTTTATAGTGACTATTTATTGTTATATTGGTAGCATATATAAAGATGATAACATCTCTAAAGTTAAAAAATGAACAGAAGAATTTAAATAATAGTCTTAATTAGGAAAGACCCTAATTTCTATTAAAACAAATAAAAATTGCCTACAGAATTTAATATACTTCAATTTTTCCCCCTATGAGTCATAAGTCTAGAAAATGACAGTCCTAGAGAACTTTGAAGGTTCAGTTCAGTTCAGTCGCTCAGTCATGTCCAACTCTTTGTGACCCCATGAATTGCAGCATGCCAGGCCTCCCTGTCCATCACCAACTCCTGGAGTTCACTCAGACTCACGTCCATGGAGTCAGTGATGCCATCCAGTCATCTCATCCTCTGTCGTCCCCTTCTCCTCCTGCCCCCAATCCCTCCCAGCATCAGAGTCTTTTCCAATGAGCCAACTCTTCCCATGAGGTGGCCAAAGTACTGGAGTTTCAGCTTCAGCATCATTCCCTCCAAAGAAATCCCAGGGCTGATCTCCTTCAGAATGGACTGGTTGGATCTCCTTGCAGTCCAAGAGACTCTCAAGAGTCTTCTCCAACACCACAGTTCAAAAGCATCAATTCTTCAGCACTCAGCTTTCTTCACAGTCCATACATGACCACTGGAAAAACCATAGCCTTGACTAGACGGCCCTTTGTTGGCAAAGTAATGTCTCTGCTTTTCAATATGCTATCTAGGTTGGTCATAACTTAGGGAAGTAGTTTTAAAATACAAAATCCTAAATGACTTCAATAGTCACTTCTGCTGAGAATAACTTCCATAAAGTTCTGATATATTTCTAACAATCAAGCTTCAGATTTCAACCTGCCTTATATGCCATTCTACCAGGATATCTTGCCAGCACATATTTTAACAGGTTCCAGAGTGAACTTTTAACACAGCCCCTCATTCACATCCAGCTCTCTACTCTTTTATTCTTTTTTTTTTTTTAATCCATATTTCTAAGTGTACTACCTCCTTGGAATGGAAACTCAAAGACACAGATGTAGAGAACAGACTTTGGACCCAGCAGGGGAAGAAGGTGGACCAAACTGAGAGAGTAGCTTTGACCTGTATACGTTACCTTATGTAGCATAGATAGCCAGTGCCAGGCTGCTGTCGGCACATGTGGGTAACCGATGCTCTGTGACAACCTACAGGGGTGGGATGGGGAAGGGGAGGGGAGAAGGTTCAGGAGGGAGGAGACATGTATACTTGTGGAGGAGATATATGTATACATTGTTGTATGACAGAAGCCAACACAATATTGTGAAGCAGTCATCCTCCAGTGATAAAGGAACAAGGGAAAAAAATAACTTTTTAAGAACTAAAAAAAATTAAAACACAAAATTACTGCCCATTGTTACCCAGATCCATTCTATGTTTTCTATTTTCTCTCTTGTCAGTTATCTATGGTTTTCAATCATAAATGCCTTGTCCTGTATCTCTGTATCATGAGATTCTATCCACCTTTTACATTTCATGGTTTAAAGTTCTAGTCAGTTGACATCTCATCTTTGACTCTTTCTACAGAATCTTTCTCAATTTCAAGTAACAGCAGTAAAACCTATCTTCTGCTTGTATAAAATTAGTAAGTTTAGTATGTATCAGTGTTAGTTTCATGATATAATTGTTAACATATGTAGCTTACTGTTTTTTTTCTAGCATGTGAGTTCCTGGAACAGAGTTTGTTTATAGATACATACAGTTGACCCTCCCTAGTGGCAGGTGTACAGCACAGGGATAGCAAGGACCAACAGTACTATATCATTTTATATAAGGAACTTGAGCATCTGCGGATCTTGCTATCCATTGGAAATATTGGAGCATTGGAGAAGGAAATGGAAACCCACTCCAGTACTCTTGCTTGGAAAGTCCCATGGATGGAGGAGCCTGGTGGGCTGCAGTCCATGGGGTCGCTAAGAGTCAGACACAACTGAGCGACTTCACTTTCACTTTTCACTTTCATGCCTTGGAGAAGGAAATGGCAACCCACTCCAGTGTTCTTGCCTGGAGAATCTCAGGGACGGGGGAGCCTGGTGGGCTGCCGTCTATGGGGTTGCACAGAGTCAGACACGACTGAAGCAACTTAGCAGCAGCAGCAGCAGCAGGAAATATTGGAACCAATCCCCCAGAGATACTAAGGGACAGCTGAACTTATGTATAATTCATAATACATAGTGAAGTATGTTAGAGTTATTAAATGATCAAAAATATGTTTATTACTCATAGATTTCGGGAAATATTTCAGGAGTTAACCAAATGTCATGCTTACTATAATGCCCTTTCCCATGACAGTCAAGCACGTATTGAGCTCTGGTCATCAACAAAGTCCATTCACAGTCTTTCCCATTTGTTGTTCAGTCACTCAATTGTGTCCAACTCTTTGTGACCCCATGGGCTGCAGCATGCCAGGCTTCCCTGTCCAGCACCAATTCCTGGAGCTTGCTCAAATGCATGTCCATCAAGTCAGTGATGCCATCCAACCATCTCACCCTCTGTCATCCCCTTCTCCTGCCTTCAGTCTTTCCCAGAATCAGGATCTTTTCCAATGAGTCAGTTCTTTGCATCAGGAAGCCAAAATATTGGTGCTTCGGCCTCAGCATCAGTCCTTCCAGTCTTTCACATAGCGGAAATTTTGTACCCTTTTCTGCTCACCAGTGTCAATAAAGACCTTCCTTGAGAATCACTAGAAATATATCAATGACCATGAAACTGAAGAAAGAAAGTGAGAATCTATCGACCTGTTTCTTTCAGGAAGCTTTAGTGTCCCTAAAGACCATGAGTTGTGGTGTGGTACAACTTTTCCCAAGCCAAAAAAAAAAACCTACTTAGTCACATGTGGTTTTAGAGAGTAGGCACATTGTTTTCCCAGGAATTATGTGGATTCTTTGTCTTCTCCAGTTTCCTTCGTAGTTAAAAAAAAAAGTCAAGACAGCTTTGGAAATTAGACTTTCAGTCTTTGAATAGAGAAGAGTGAGACTACCCACCAGTCCTCTGTTATCCTTTCCACATATATTTATAAGTTTATTTTAAGAGAGTAATTTTAACTCAGGTTCACTGTCTGAGACACAAAGCAACACTTAAATCGCTTCTCAGCCAGAAGAGTGTTAGTAATGCATGCACTTAATACCTTTGTGTGTGAGGCACTACTTTGTGTGTGACTGAGTTTTATCTTGCAACAGCTTGACTTAGGTAGGATAGCAATGACATTGACAAATGAGGAAGACTACATAGAGTTTAACTGACCTCCCGCTGTTCGTTAGTTGTAGCAGGCTTAAGAGAAAACACTACCGTACATTTCAACAAATCTGCTCGTCTTTTGCTCTGTTTCCTTTGTGGTATGTTGTCTTGTCACTGAATATAAACTCTTTAAGAGCAGAGACCATTTTTATGTTTTGTGAAGCACTATGCACATGGGCTAATTCGTTGGTTTATTATATTAAATATAGTAAATATATTAAGTATATCTATTTCTACTGTAATGTCTTTAGCTGACTAGGGAAGATAAGTGCTTTCTAAAACTTATATAATTATAGTTTGCTTTTTCACAAGTAAAAATACATAAGTTATATATAAATCTATATAAAATAAAAAGAATCACCTTTACACTGAAATATAGTTTTGGTACACATAGGATAGTAATTTTCTCTCTATGTATACAGACATATTATGCATTAAATTTCAATTACAATCTGCATGTCACTTTTTAGCCTTCCTTTTTAATTGTTTACCTAATAATTTACAATCATTCTAACCCATTATTAATCGTAGCATACTAAAAATGAAAACATTTAAGAGTACCTATTGGAATACAGTTTCAGTTTATACTTTTCTTACTAGTATTAAAACAATTAATTCTATTTGCTTACTAATTTTTCTACTTTGTAGGTGGATGACACAACATTTTGGCAAGAATTAGTAAGAACTGAAAGTCTTGGCTACACAGTGCAAAATAAATTTACCAGTATTTTAAAATAGTTAGAAAATGTGATCAGGATAAAAAAGTTTTAAAATTATGAAATCAATCACTTATTTGAAAACATGTATATGATTATTTAAATTAGAAATTCTGAATATATTTTATTTTTATTTTATGAGAAAATTAATGAACTACTGTAAGAACTGAAGAAACTGTCTAGAATACATGTCCAAAACCACTGTCCAAAGATAGAGGACTTACAAAACTTGGAAGATAGATGAGATACAACAAATGAGGGAAAGCAAATATTTTAGAAGTAACATCTTAACATTTTATGTTGAGAGACATGCACTCAAAATCAGCAAATACAATGAATGCAAAATGAATCAGTAAAAATACATGTTCACATTTATATGTGATTTTTAAACTAGCCACCAAAGACAAAGAAAAGATGTTAAAATTGGCTAGAGGCAAATGATAAATCTATTGAGAGTTAGTTGTTCATAAGAGCAAAACCAGAAATAAGATGACAGTAGAATAAATTTTCAAAATGCCAAGACTAAATATCCACTGAAAAAAAATTTCAAAAAAATCTTTAATCATTTTTGAGTGAAATAGAAATCATTTAAGTAATCCCAGAATGTAGAAAACTTTAACAGCAATGAATCTCATTTAAAAACTTCAAAAGTGTGCTTTGCAAGGAGTTGGAAAGTAATATAAAAGGAAGTTCTGCTGTACAAAAAAAATATCGCAAGTAAAGAAAGTGGTAAATGCTTGGATAAATCTAACTATATGTGGACTGCAAAATATAGCAATTATAATGACTAATATCTTAAGATAAAATGATAGAACTATGGTATTGATTAAAAGGACATGTTAATCAGAAAAAGGAGCATGTCAGAGACAGAGCTTTCTATAGTCTTTGAATTATCTAAAAATATATAAAACATTAATAAACTTAATGAGTTAAAATATATAAAAACATCCATATTTATCCTGTATTAAATAATGTATGGAATTAAAAGATCAAAGAGGAGTGCAATTTTTCTTCAAAAGATTTGTCAACTTCTAAACAAATGATAACTTTAAAGAAAAAAAGTAGTAAAAGTTAAAAATAAATCTTGAAATGGGTCGTGCACATGGAATGTATAGTATAGCAGTTTTATTACTTCCAAAACAGAAGCAGCCAAGATTTCCATCAACAATGGAGTGATTAAATAAAGTTTGGCATATGCAGACAATGGGATGTTATTCAGTGCTAAAATAAAATGAATTAGCAAGGCACAAAAAGACAGCAAGGAATTCTAAATACACATTAAGTGAAAGAAAACCTGAAAAACCTATGTATTTGATGATTCCAGTTGTATGACATTCTAGAAAAGGCTAAACTCTGGATACAGTCAAGAACAATGCTTGCCAAAGATTAGAGGAAGGAATGGATCAGTGAAGCCTAAGATTTTTAGGGGATTTTTGGAGAGGACTCTTGAGAGTCCCTTGGATTGCAAGGAGATCCAACTAGTCAATCCTAAAGGAAATCAGTCCTGACTGTTCAGTGGAAGGACTGATGCTAAAGCTGAAACTCCACTACTTGGGCCACCTGACGCGAAGAACTGACTCATTGGAAAAGATCCTGATGCTGGGAAAGATTGAAGGCGGGAGAGAAGGGGATGACAGAGAATGAGATGATTGGATGGCATCACTGACTTGATGGACATGAATTTGCACAATCTTTGCTAGTTGGTGATGGACAGGGAGGCCAGGTGTGCTGTAGTCAGTGGGGTCACAAAGAGTCAGACACAATTGAGGGACTGAACTGAAGATTTTTAGAGCAGTGAAACAGTTCTGTGTGATACTATAGTAGTAGGTACATATAATTTTATTTTTTTAATTTTAAATGTATTCAAACCCATATTAAAGTATTATACAGCACAAGTGAACCTTAATATAGACTATGGACTCTGGGTGATGATGTGTGAACGTAACAAATATTGCAACAAATGTACCACATTGGTGCCGGATGTTGATAGAGAGGTTGTGTGTGTGTGAGAGAGAGAGGTGGAAACAGGCAGGAAGGGATATATGAAAACATTGTACTTTGCACTCAATTTTGGTATAAGACGAGAACCACTCTAAAAATAAATTCCATTTTAAAATATTATAAAGTGTGAAGGGGACGACAGAGGATGAGATGATTGGATGGAATCATCGACTCAATGGACATGAGTTTGAGCAAACTACAGGAAATAGCGAAGGACAGGGAAGCCTGGCATGCTGCAGTCCATGGGATCGCAAACAGACAGGGCTGAACAAAATGTGACCAATAATGTTATACCAGTTAGAAGAAAAAACAATGGTGCCAATAAATGAAGCTATAAGTGCTTTAATAGCACTTAGTTGTATTTTACATATATATGTGTGTGTGTGTGTGTATTAAGTCAGAAGATCTTGTGATCTGTGACTCTACTACCTTGCTGTCAAAAATATACAATAACATTTCATTAGTCAAGGATTTCTGTCAGCTCCTCAGAACCTGCCTCCATTGCAGAGACTCAGCTGGCTGAATGCTGAGATGTGTGGGTGAGGCAGTGGTATGAAGGCACAGCCAACATGAGCTTACACTGGCACACCCCCTCCAGAGCCCCCACTGGGGTGGCTCAGACCTGAGAGTATTGCCATTCAGTTTCTGCTTTGGTCCAGTCCTGCCCTTTTTTTTTTTTTTTTTCTTTTATTGTCACCGTTGTTGAACTCCAGTCACAGTTGTAGATATCTTGTCACCCAAACTCTCTGACTGTCTGCTTCCCTAGTCAATGTGCCATTTAAAGTCAAGGCTGTGTCCTTTCTGTTTACTATAAATATCTCTTACTGCCTCACATAATGCAATTTAAATGTTTCCTATTCAAGACTAAAGGCCCAATAAATGTATATTAGAGCATCTTACCCAGGCTTCCACCAGCTACTGGCATTTAGGTAGGGTGTAGCAAAAGGGTCTCTCAGTCGTTCGATGTATATGGGGAAAGAGAAAAGAGTCACATGTAGGGAAAACACAGGCCAGGAGGCAGGAAGTTGCAATGAATGTGCACAGTAGAAAGGAAGATGGTTTTTCTGGAGAAGGGTGCCACTGGAAAGGGAAATTGGGGCAAGGATAGATTGAGGGTAGGGGAAAGCCCATCAGGGTCAAGATTTTTTCTGTGTTTAGCTTCACACCCAGATACATGTTAATGAGTTTTAGCTTGCATTGGACCAAACAATGTTACCTTCCATTTAAAGCCGTAGAGTGTGTAAAATGTTTATTTATAGTAGTTACCACTTTGGTAAACTAATTGCCCCTAATCCATTTAAATTTAATCTTTGCTTATCTAATGAAATTATTCTTATCTACCTTTTTCCTTACCTTATTTGCCAAAATATACACTAATCATCTGTAGATCCTAATGCTGGAAAAGATTGAAAGCAAAAAGAGAAGGGGGCAGTAGAGGATGAGGTGGTCGTATAGCATCACCAGCTCAATGGACATGAATGTGAGCAAACTCCGGGAGATAGTGGAGGCCGGAGGAGCCTGGCGTGCTGCCGTTCATGGGGTCACAAAGAGTTGGACGTGACTTAGCGACTTGAACAACAGCATAGATGTGTTGCCAAGATTGCAAAAGTACTTTAAAAAGACAGGATGTAAGAGTTAAGTCATTTACATTCTCCCACTTGATGGTCTTTGAAGTTCACAAAATATATTTTTGAAGTTATATTGTAGATAGGCAGCAATAAATGTGAAATTACCTTTAGACAACTGAGCCACCTGGTGGATCTTGTACCTAGGAATTTGGCTTCCCTTTTTCAAGTTATGTTTTCTTAAGGACCACAAAATTTTCAAAACCACCAGCAGATTTCTTAAAATTTACTTGACCCTGAAACCAAATCAAATTAAAGGATATTCATGAAGCCAGTGAAACAAAGATAGCAATGCCTTCCCTTTGTTTCCCTTGGGCAAACATGCCATGAAATGAAAGATCCAGTATCTTTCTACGTATTAACGCACACAGTGCCACTGCCTTGAAGGCAGCCACACAACATTCAGAACTGTTGAGGATGCGCTGCCAAAAGTACAGACGGCCTTGGCAGCAAAAAGCAACGTTTTGCGTATTTGTACTGTGCCTGTCGCAGTGACAGCTGCTGAGACAGATTTCAAAGCCCTCTACACTGCCAGTTACCCACGTATTTCTATCTTTGGCACCTCTTTCAAGAATAGCAAATGCCAGCTGTTCCTTCTGGCCATGGAGGCCGTGCATAGAAATGCTTCTGCCCCCAAAATAAATAAGAAATAAATAACATGGACAGTAAGTAAAATCTAAGCTGAGATAGGGGATAACCAACCAAAAAAAGTTTCTATTTGCACTTCCAACTAACACATCAATTCTTTGGCTCACACTTTTTCCAAAACATCATGCCGCTACTAATGTTTCCTGAAAATACAAACAAAACTGAAAAAAAAAAAAAAATCTGCTAATAGCCTGGATGATGTGTTATTTGAGGGCTTGGAGGAATTTCAATATGTTCTTTAAAGAGTGCCAGAAAATATCAATATCCTATAAATCTCAGTAGTCAATGCAGTGTTTCCTAGCCAAAACTTGTTGGTTTGATAAAAGTTTTTAAAATACTCTGACAATTATATAATAATTAAAATCAATTTAATGGGGAAAAGGAGACTTTTTAAAATATTGGGAACATGTGGGAAATACCTAGATAAAGAAGTCTGTCTATATGTAGGTTCTTATCCAATATAAACAAAGGACTGATAAAAATAGAGGATGGCATCATATTTAGTTAAACCTTAAAATAAATATCTATTATTATAAGACCTCCATAAATATTTAATAAGCTTCCCAGTTCCCCTTTTATAAATGTTTTTCATACTTTTTATCTTTTTGATTTAAAATAGACACGTAAATATATTAGCATAACATTGAAAAAAATCTATTTTTACCAAACTCCTAAAATCCATCAGTAAAAGAAGAAAATAAGTTAAACTTTCCTATTGGTTTTAAGTTCTGCATTGGAAGCACATATGTTTTTAATTATTTTGATAATATTTCATAAATCACATTGCAATATTTGTTCAAATTAACATTTGCACTGATAAACATTTTGAAGCTTTTCTATTTCTGATTATTTAAGATTTTGGTATGATGCCTGTCATTAAATATTAAATGTCAGTCTTAAATTGAGAGGAAAATGAGGACATAATTGATTTTTTTCTAATTCTTAGTTTTAGTAAAGGAATATGTAAAATATGGAAATTCAACTGATGAGCTAGTGTTGCAATAATATGAACAACCCCTTACAGAATGATTGTGTTACTCATTTAATATATTTTAAACTTCATTCTAATTTAAGATGTATTCTGGAAAATAGGAGAATGTGTCATAATTCTTGTACACATGGGATGAAAATTAGATGGTATATTAAAATATCTACATAATATTTGAGTTATGACAAATATTCTAGCTTTTCATTCTAGCTACTTTCTACCAGCTTGTTACGCTTTCATTTTATTTTCTTAGAAATTAACCAGTTCTTTCAAAGGAGCCAAACATTTATTCATCCAACACGAAGTTTATTCTTCTCTTTAGAACATTTATTCATCTCATACCCTCTGGTCTTCTTCCTTCCCTTTGGAATTGAAAGCTTGCCTAGTTCTCAGTTTGGGTTTTATAAAGTCTATCATGTTACATTTGAAAGGCAAAGGATTCTCTACCTAAATCCTTTTATTCTCATCAATGATTTTTTTACAGACTCTGAAATGATTCCTCTTCTCTTTCAAGTCCCCCATCCAGCCTCCTCTTAGAATAAATAGTGTTTCTAAAGTTTATACACTCAACATTTGCAAGCATACAGGCTTCAAAGTTGAAGCAGTTGGTTAAAAATGTTCCTAATATTATAGATGTTGAAGGACTGCTCACAGGTTTGCTACTGTCAGAAATGCCATCTCTCAGATGCTGCTCTCACACAATATCATACATACCTGGGCCATAGACACATTCATGATTTTGACACTTGAGCCATAAGCTTAGCACCATACATTCAGGGAGGTTTGTGTTACCTTTAAACATATTTGGGATAATGTGTTTTTATTACCAAATTCGTTTAAAATATAGCAGTCAGTATAGGGTTGGCTTGAGTTTACTAAATCCATATAGTTTTGAATTTTTCCATAGTTTGAGAGTTTATAGTTTGATTCCTTTTTTTTTTTCCTCTGAAATGATAGATTAAGTCTCTTCAGTTGTGTCCGACTCTGTGTGACCCCATAGACGGCAGCCCACCAGGCTCCCCCGTCCCTGGGATTCTCCAGGCAAGAACACTGGAGTGGGTCGCCGTTTCCTTCTCCAATGCATGAAAGTAAAAAGTCAAAGTGAAGTTGCTCAGTCATGTCTGACTCTTCGCGACCCCATGGAGGTTCTATTTTGGTACTGACTTAAAGTTTGCACTTTGAGAATTGGAAGTGAAATTTTGTTTTCTTTGGCTTTTGCTTTGTTTGGGGTATGAAGCGTTTTTTTAATTCACATTGTTCCTGGCTTTTGCTCCAGAGGTTCTTTGTTAGAGTGAGCACACATGGATCTTTGAGGTATTTGATCTACCACCTTTGGAATCTATTCTATAGGTATGGCATCAGGAAAATTCATCTCTAGTTTCTTGGTTGAGAATGTCTAAATAATCTTACTAAGCTTGTGTTTCTTTGCCTTCAGTTTAGAATCTGATTTTTCACTATGTCTTTAAATTTTTAATACTTTTGTGTTTGTGGTGCCTTATTTAACAATTTATTTAGCACCTAGTACATAGCAGACAGCTAACACATTGTCTCTCAAAATCCATACCTACCCTGAATTTTATACTTAAGGGCATTGAAACTCAGACAACCCAAGATATTTGCCCTAGAAAACATAGCTTGGAGATATAAAAACAGGCTTTGAATTCACACTTGCCTAGTTACACAGAGCATATTTTTTTTTCCTCAAACTTACCCCCATGCTTTCTGGTTTATTATTAAATTTTTTAAATCTAAATTTAATATGGAGAGGGTGACTGGATTTAGGGGTAAATGGTCATAGGACACTTCAGCTGTATTGATACTAAGATTTTACAAGATATGCATTCATGTGTTGTTGTTTATTAAAAATAAAATATGGAGAACAAGATGGTGGAGGAGTAGGTGGACATGGAGTACATCTCTCTCCACGGATACATCAGGAATACACCTGCAGACACAGAAGTGCATGAGAACACCAGCTGAGAATAGACAGGAGTACCTGACCAGTGGAAAAGAATGTACAGAACCAAGCAAAACTCGGTAGGATGAAGGAACTAGGGAGAAAAACAGGAGTGTTAGTAGGCCTGGACCTGCCCTTGGTGGGTGGGGGAACTGAAGCAGGGGTCTGATCCCCATATCAGGGCAACTGTCTGAGTCAGAAGAGAAACTTAAGGCTGAGAGTGAAACAGCTGATCTGCGGCAGCCTAAATTGAATTGAGAATCAGGCAGTCCTTGTGGCAACCATCCATACCCCAGACAGGGACAAGGGTCCCCTGGAAGGCGCAGTGGCTGGGAGCTGGAGTTTAGGGATTGTGGAGCAATCCTAGGACAAGGGCTGCTGTTGACTGTGGAGAGACTGATTGAGGGGATGTGAGGGAGGAGATTGTGGTGGGAAAGCCTGTGGAGGAAAGCCAGGCAGCCAAGGAAGCAAGACGATACTGCTGAGTCATGCATTAAGGTTGGAGCCATCACCATAGCCTCTCTCTCCCCACACACTTGCATCAGCAGCTGAAAAACAGAGAGGCTGGCCCATCAAACCTCTGACACGCTGAACTACGGAGTAGGACCTCACCCAGGATACAACTTTAAGAGACTGATGGATGGAACTATAGAGTAGGACCCCACCCAGGGTGCCCCTTTAAGTGCCTGACGTGACGCTTTATACGTAGGACCCCAGTCGGGGGGCCCCTCTGTGTGCCTGACATGTAGAACAACAGAGAAGGACCCCAGGCAAGGGAGCCCTCTAAGTGCCTGAAAGGATGGAGCTATGGAGAAAGACTGGCCAAAGGGGCCTCTGAATGCCAGCTACAAGAGGCCTGAAAAAAGACTCTGATAGGACCGTAACTCCTGCGGTGGAGGCAGTCTGTGTCCCTGCACACTTGGCGCCACCAGGGTCCCTACAAGCCAAGCAGTTGCACCACGTTCATGCTCACCTCTCACTAGGGCAGAGCCACCACAGGCAAAACGTCTTGTATCTATTATGCATGCAGGGTCGCTTTGGTCATATCCACCTATTTGCAACCCTGTAGACTGTGGCCTATCAGGCTTCTCTGTCAGAGGGTGTTCTCCAGGCAAGAATACTGGAGCTTATTGGCCAGTATTGGTTGTCATACCCTTCTAGAGCACTATATTTGTTGCTTCCCTAGCTGCCAACTCCTCTGAGTACCTAGTGCTGCCAGAACCCCCTGCAACCCAAGCAACTGCACCACCTCCACACCTGGCCCTCACAGGGGCAAACTCAAGTCCTCCACCTCAGCCTCAAAGCAAACCCCAGTGGACGACCCACACGCAGAAGTGGAAATAAAACAACAGTTGAAACCCAGGGGCAGTGTGGCTAAGGAAGAAGACCCAAAACCTTCCCACCAGCTGTACATGCTACAGATTAAATCCATACGATCAACTAGGCAGACTCTATGTGGAATATATAAAAAGTCACTGAGAGCTCCCACGAAAGAAAACATACTAGTTCTGATAGCTGTGGACATAGGAGGCAAGAACACACAAGAGTGGAAGCAGATTAGAATCTGAGCTGCCCCCACAATAGGTCAGGGGTCAGTACAGTGTTGGAGGGCATCCTCGAGAGGTGAGGAGGACTGTGACTCCCGGTGAAGGAAAGGACTCTGACAGCAGTGACTCAAGAAAAACATTTATTATTATTCTGATTTGACTTGTTCTGTAGATTCTTTTGGATTTTTTTTTCTCCCCCCCACCTCTGTTGTAGTTGTCAATTTTATTGGCACTATGAAATCAAATTAAGCTCCAGTTCTGTGGAGCTTTTTTTTTTTTTTCTTTCCTCTTTTTTTAATTTTAATTTTTAGTTTTTTAAACCTATTAGTTTTTGTACGTTTTTTCCTTTGTTTGCTCTTCCTACTTTTCTTTTCCCTTTGCAGTTAATCTCTACTGTATATAAATCTTCTTTATCTACCTATATTTAACTTTGCATATCTATTCTTTCTTTCTTTTCTTTCTTTCCTTTCCTCTCAACATATTTGTTAGTTTCATTTTCATTGTTTTATTCCCCAATTGGCGCCTTGCTTTAGTTTTCCAGTTTGTACTCTAGTTAGTTTTGTTCTTAACTGCTAAATATAATTTTTCATTTCCTTTATTTTCAAGATCAATCTACTGTATTTTAGTTGGAATGTTTTGACTTTGCTTATGGGAATATATGCATATGTGTATATTCCATTATTTTAATTACTATTTGCCTGATTTTGTAACTGCCATTTGTCGGGGGTTCATCTTCGGTTTCCCATTTTTGGGTAATTGTTTTAATCTCACTTAATGCCATAACAAGCCACTTGTGGAATCTTCACTCCTGACCAGAGACCAGGCCCTGAGCCTTTGGAGTGGGAGCGTTGACTCCAAGACTCTAGACTACAGAGAACCAACGCTAGGGAGTATCAAACAGTGAGAACTTACACAAAGGAAACCACTTGAATACAAGACCTGGCATCACCCAACCACCAGTAGCACCCTGTGCAGGAGGCCTCATCTAAACAACAAACAAAACAAAAATACATACCCAATCATCAGCAGACAGGATTACCACCTCACTGAGCCTTTCCAGTCAGAGGAAAAACAAACAAAAAAACTCAGCACAAATCTCACCCTACACAAAGCTTACAGAACCACTGGACCAACCTTAGGAAACCTTAAGAAAAATGGCAATAGGAAACCAAGAGGAATAAAGAAGAATTCAACCTTGAAGACTGGGAAAAGGAGACCTCAAACTCAATAAGTTAAAAAAATAATAATAATGAAAATGCAGAGAAATACCACACAAATGAGGGAACAAATTAGAAACACAGAAGTCCAAATAAACGAAGAGGAAATAGGCAAATTACCTGAAAAAGAATTCAGAATAATGATAATAAAAATGATCAAAAATCTTGAAAACAAAAGGGAGAAAATGCAAGAATCAATTAACAAAGACCAAGATAATTAACAAATAAGCATACAGAAGCAAACACCACAATTACTGAAATTAAAAATAGTCTGGAAGGAATCAAAAGCAGAATATCTGAAGCAGAAGAATGAATCACTGAGCTGAAGATAAAATGGTGGAAATAACCTCTGAAGAGCAGAATAAAGTAAAAAGAATGAAAAGAACTGAGGATAGTCTCAGAGACCTCTGGGACAATATCAAATGCACCAACATATGAATTATAGGGTTCCCAGAAGAAGAATGGAAAAGAAAGGGTATGAGAAAATTTTTGAAGAGTTTATAGTTGAAAATGTCCCCAACAAGGAAAAGAAAATAGTCATTCAAGTCCAAGAGGCACAAAGAGTTCAATACAGGATAAACAAAAGGAGAAACAAGCCAAGACACATACTAATCAAACTAACAAAGACTAAACACAAAAAAAGAATATTAAAAGCAGCAAGGGAAAAGCAACAAGTAACACACGAGGGAAACCCCATACGTTTAAAAGCTGATCTTTCAGCAGAAACTCTGCAGGCCAGAAGGGAATGGCAGGATATATTTAAAATACTGAAAGGGAAAAATCTACCACCAAGATTACTGTACCTGGCAAGAATCTCATTCACAATTGGTGGAGAAATAAAAAGCTTTTCAGACAAGCAAAAGTTAAGAGAATTCAGTACCACCAAACCAGCTTTACAACAAATGTTAAAGGGACTTATATAGTCAAGAAATACGAGAGAAGGAAAATATCTACAAAATCAATGCCAAACAATTTTTAAAAATGGCAATAGGGATATATACATATCAACAATTACTTTAAATGTAAATGGATTAAATGCTCTAACCAAAAGACACAGACTGGAAGAATGGATACAAAAACAAGATACACCTCCTAAAGTAATAGAAATAAAAACAAAAGTAAACAATTGGGACCTGATTAAACTTAAAATCTTTTGCACAGCAAAGGAAACTATAAGCAAGGTGAAAAGACAACCCTCAGAATGGGAGAAAATAATAGCAAATGAAACAACTGACAGAGGATTAATTTCCAAAATATACAAGCAGCTCATACAGCTCAGTAACAGAAAAACAAACAACCCAATCAAAAAGTGGGAAAAAGATCTAAAAAGACATTTCTCCAAAGAAGGTAGACAGATGGCTAACAAACACAAGAAAAGATGCTCAACATCACTCATTATTAGAGAAATGCAAATCAAAGCTACAATGAGAGATCACCTCACACTGGTCAGAATGGCCATCATCAAAAAGTCCACAAACAATAAATGTTGGAGAGGGTGTGGAGAAAAGGGAATGCTCTTGCACTGTTGGTGGGAATGTAAATTGATACTGCCACTATGGAAGACAGCATGGAGATTCCTTAAAAAACTAGGAATAAAACCACCATATGACCCAGCCATCCCATTCATAGACATATACCCTGAGGAAACCAAAATTGAAAAAGACACATGTATCCCATTGTTCATTGTGGCACTATTTACAATAGCTAGAACATGGAAGCAACCTACACCGACAGATGAATGGATAAAGAAGTTGTGGTACGTATACTCAATGGAATATTACTCAGCCATAAAAAGGAATGCCTTTGAGTCAGTTCTAATGAGGTGGATGAACCTAGAACCTATTATATAGAGTGAAGTAAGTCAGAAAGGGAAAGATAAATATCATATTCTAACTCATCTATATGGAATCTAGAAAAATAGTACTGAAGAATTTACTTACAGGGCAGCAGTAGAGAAACAGACATAGAGAATAGAGTTATGGACATGGGGAGAGGGGAGGAGAGGGTGAGATGTATGGAAAGAGTAACACGGAAACTTACATTACCATATGAAAAACAGGTAGCCAAAGGGAATTTGCTGTATGGCTCAGGAAACTCAGACAGGGGCTCTGTATCAACCTAAAGGGGTGGAGTGTGGAGAGAGATGGAAGGAAGCTTCAAAAGGGAGAGGATATATGTATAGCTGAAACTCCAGTACTTTGGCCACCTCATGCAAAGAGTTGACTCACTGGAAAAGACTCTGATGCTGGGAGGGACTGGGGGCAGGAGGAGAAGGGGGCGACAGAGGATGAGATGGGTGGATGGCATCACTGACTCGATGGACATGAGTCTGAGTGAACTCCAGGAGTTGGTGATGGACAGGAAGGCCTGGTGTGCTGCAATTCATGGGGTCACAAAGAGTTGGACATGACTGAGCGACTGAACTGATATGTATACCTATGGCTGATTCATGTTGAGGTTTGACAGAAAGCAACAAAATTTGGTAAAGCAATTATCCTTCAAAAAAAATAATATCCTAAAAATAGAGGTAGTTAAAATTGTTCTAAAGTCTACCTAGCAGAGTAAAGAAGATTATTTAATAAAATTGTGAAAAAGAAAAAAAATATATGCACTTTGAAATGCAGTTGGACTTCAGGTTTATAAAGTTTCTACTTTAATAGCTGAGTTAGAACAAAGTACCATTAAACTCTGTAAGTAGAATTAAGTATTTTGTGGTAAATCATGGACTAGTTTAGCTTTAATATCTGTTCAATTGTGGCAAAGCTGAGATCTGACTTTAGTTTTTTATAAATACAGATTCTGCCTTAAAAGGAAATTTTAAGGAGTGTTTTTTTTTTCCTTCAAAAAAATAGATGTGAAGGATAATACATTCCTAGCATTTATTCCCTTGGAAAGAAACAACTTGAGACCTAAGTTTTTGATGCAGGTTTTGTTTTTTTTTTTCCCCCTGTGTTGGTCATCTAAGGCATACGTAAACCCCTAAGCATGTCGTTTATTTCTCCACTCAGAAGTATCTCTTACACTTCATTTCATCGATGTTATTTGCCAAGTTCTTGAGCCAGTCTACACCAAGAAGTTTGTGTGTGTGTGAGAGAGAGAGAGAGAGAGCACGCGCACATGCTTTGGAAGGAACTTTTGATTTGCTTGATATGTCTTAGAATTGCACTTAGAGACAAGATTTTTCACACAAGAAACATACTATGCTAAGTAATAAACAATGAATACTTAATTAAAGTGAAAATTATCTACCAGAATTCTTGGCAATCACTGCTAGGCCCCAGCAATACTCAGTCCCTCATTATCAGAGGTATCCAATAGCAAAGATATGTCTAGAAAAAGATTTGTTATGTGCATTTTTGAAGGCAGGAAGGGTGATAAAAGCCTGTGCCCATCATATTGACACCTGAGTTTGAATCAGTTCCCTTATGGGAAAATTAAGAGTGTATCAGAACATGAAATGCTTCCAGGAAAAAGCAATTTACTAAATATGATTGTTTTTTCATTATGGCAGATCAGCTGGTGATAGACACAATAGGCCCAGCACCAGGATGGGGGCATAATGTAGACTCCTAACTCTGCTCTGAGCTTCCTCTACTGATCAGTAGCCCTCAATTTTCTGGCATGTTCCTTTGAACTGGAACACATAGCCACATTCCTATAGGAATTTCGGCTACGGTTAATTGAGTCAAGAAAAATAACAAAAGGGAGCCTGGTAGGCTGCAGTCCGTGGGGTCGCTAAGAGTTGGACATGACTGAGCGACTTTACTTTCACTTTTCATTTTCATGCACTGGAGAAGGAAACGGCAACCCACTCCAGTGTTCTTTCCTGGAGAATCCCAGGGACGGGGAGCCTGGTGGGCTACTGTCTATGGGGTCACAGAGTCAGACATGGTGATGTGACTTAGCAGCAGCAGTCCAAATCAAGAGTAAAGAACATCAAGACAAGAGCAACTCCATTTCCAAGTTAGAATTTTAAGCAGGACCTGAGACTTTTTCTTACTCTTAATATTATTCAAAAAAAGGTTTCTGAGGCATTTAGTCTTTTGTGTGAAAAACATTAAGTTCTTTTCCTCAGCTATATGCTTTACAGAAACTTGCATTGTTGGCATAAATAATAAATCACACAATGGCTTTAATAGGCATATATGAAAATACAGATTATCCCCTATCTGAATAAAAACAAATTTGTCATTTAATGCATTAGAAAATAAAGCTAAAATTTGAAATGCTTGGAACACATCTTCGTTTCTTAGTCTCATATACTGAGTATATCTTGTAAATGCTTTATTGTAACTTTTCCTTTAGGAATGTGACTTGCGTTTCAAAAATCGTAAAGTTTTGCTTGAAATGTCATCACCACCACAAGAATTACTGAAATTCAGCTGACAAGCCATGATAGTTCCATTTGTTCAAGGATGTAGAAAGAAGACAGTTTGATTTTGTAAAACTAGACCACTGAGCAGCAAAATAGCCATGGTTTAGTTCATGATTGTATCTAAATGGAATCAGCAGTTACAGATTAAGCAAATCAGACAATTTCTAAAAGGATGGCCTCAAAAAATATTCACTTCTAGGCACCCTTAGGACATCATGTGAACTCATTCATGTAAAAGACCAGATTTACATCCTTAGGAACAAGCTATTGTTGATTGTCTCTTCCTATTGCATACTATGACATAAGGAACATGCAATATGTTATGTTATATATAACATATTTGTATGAACATATAATTGTACATGTAGTGTATCTCAGGAGTTAATAAGATTAAAGGCAGCCTGAGAATAAAATGAAATAAAAGTTTCAAGATCTTTGATTTTACACTCTCACAGTACACTAGTGGAAAATTAAAATGATTGTTATCCACGTCTGGCATACATGTATACTTGATAGGAATATTTTTCTGCATTACACATCAAGGTGTTAACAATTATTATCCATCAGCCAGTCTCATTTTTTGGTACCCTACTTCAGCTCACTCGCGTCCTACTCTTTGCGACCCCATGAACCGCTGTACGCCAGGCCTCCCTGTCCATCACCAACTCCCGAGTTCAACCAAACCCATGTCCATTGAGTCGGTCATGCCATCAAACCATCTCATCCTCTGTCACCCCCTTCTCCTCTTTCCCCAATCCCTCCCAGCATCAGCACCTTTTCCAATGAGTCAGCTCCTTGGATCAGGTGGCCAAAGTATTGGAGTTTCAGCTTCAACATCAGTCCTTCCAATGAACGCCCAGGACTGATCTCCTTTAGGATGGACTGGTTGGATCTCCTTGCAGTCCAAAGGACTCTCAAGAGTCTTCTCCAACACCACAATTCAAAAGCATTAATTCTTCGGTGCTCAGCTTTCTCTATATCTCACATCATTAATGACCACTGGAAAAGCCATAGTGTTGACTAGACGGACCTTTGTTGACAGAGTAATGTCTCTGCTTTTTAATATGCTATCTAGGTTGATCATAACTTTCCTTCCAAGGGGTAAGTGTCTTTTAATTTCATGGCTGCGGTCACCATCTGATTTAAGAACCCAGTAAAATAAAGGCAGCCACTGTTTCCCCATCTATTTGCCATGAAGTGATGGGACCAGGTGCCATAATTTTAGTTTTCTGAGGGTTGAGCTTTAAGCCAACTTTTTCACTCTCCTCTTTCACTTTCATCAAGAGGCTCTTTAGTTCCTCTTCACTCTCTGCCATAAGGGTGGTGTCATCTGCGTATCTGAGGTTATTGACATTTCTCTCAGCAAGACATTTCTCTCAATCAAGATACTTGATTCCAGCTTGTGCTTCCTCCAGCCCAACGTTTCTCAATGTTCTCGCCATATAAGTTTAATAAGCAGGGTGACCATATACAGCCTTGACATACTCCTTTTCCTATTTGGAACCAGTCTGTTGTTCCATGTCCAGTTCTAACTGTTGCTTCCTGACCTGCATATAGGTTTCTCAAGAGGCAGGTCAGGTGGTCTGGTATTCCCATCTCTTTCAGAATTGTCCACAGTTTATTGTGATCCACACAGTCAAAGGCTTTGGCATAGTCAATAAAGCAGAAATAGATGTTTTTTTCTGGAACTCTCTTGCTTATTACATGATCCAGTGGATGTTGGCAATTTGATCTCTGGTTCCTCTGCCTTTTCTAAAACCAGCTTGAACATCTGGATGTTCACGGTTCACATACTGCTGAAGCCTGGCTTGGAGAATCTTAAGCATTACTTTACTAGTGTGTGAGATGAGTGCAATTGTGTAGTAGTTTGAGCATTCTTTGGCATTGCCTTTCTTTGGGATAGGAATGAAAACTGACCTTTTCTAGTCCTGTGGTCACTGCTCAGTTTTCCAAATTTTCTGACATATTGAGTGCATCACTTTCACAGCATCATCTTTCAGGATTTTAAATAGCTCCACTGGAATTCCATCACCTCCACCAGCTTTGTTCATAGTGATGCTTCCTAAAGCCCACTTGACTTCACATTCCAGGATGTCTGTCTCTAGGTGAGTGATCACACCATCATGATTATCTGGGTTGTGAAGATCTTTCTTGCACAGTTCTTCTGTGTATTCTTGCCACCTCTTCTTAATACCTTCTGCTTCTGTTAGGTCCCTACCGTTTCTGTCCTTTACTGAGCCCATCTTTGCATCAAATGTCTCCTTGGTATCTCTGATTTTCTTGAAGAGATCTCTAGTCTTTCCCATTCTGTTGTTTTCCTCTATTTCTTTGCATTGATCGCTGAGGAAGGCTTTCTTATCTCTCCTTGCTATTCTTTGGAACTCTGCATTCGCATGGGTATATCTTTCCTTTTCTCCTTTGTTTTTTACTTCCTTCTTTTCACAGCTATTTGTAAGGCCTTCTCAGATAGCCATTTTTCTTTATCGCATTTCTTTTTCTTGGGGATGGTCTTTATCCCTGTCTCCTGTACAATGTTACGAACCTCAGCCCATAGTTCATCAGGCACTCTATCAGATCTAGTCCCTTAAATCTATTTCTCACTTCCACTGTATAGTCATAAGGGATTTGACTTAGGTCATACCTGAATGAAGGTGAAGTTGCTCAGTCGAGTCCGGCTCTTGCAACCCTGTGGACTGTAGCCTACCAGGCTTCTCCATCCATGGGATTCTCCAGGCAGGAATAATGGAGTGGGTTACCATTTCCTTCTCCAGGGGATCTTCTCAACCCAGGGATTGAACTCGTGTCTCCCGCATTGGAGGCAGACGCTTTAACCTCTGAGCCACCAGGGAAGCCCAAAAACGAAGCCGACCACGAAGGGACACAAACCCTCAATCTTCTGATTGGTCTAGTAGTAGTATACCTGAATGGTCTAGTGCTTTTCTCCACTTTCTTCAATTTCAGTCTGAATTTGGCAATAAGGAGTTCATGATCCAAGCCACAGTCAGCTCCCGGTCTTGTTTTTGCTGACTGAATAGAGCTTCTCCATCTTTGGCTGCAAAGAATATCAGTTCAGTTCAGTTAATCAATCTGATTTCGGTTTCAACCATCTGGTGATGTTCATGTGTAGGGTCTTTTCTTGTGTTGTTGGAAGAGGGTGTTTGATATGACAGGTGCATTCTCTTGGCAGAACTCTATTAACCTTTGCCCTGATTCATTCTGTACTCCAAGGCCAAATTTGCCTGTTACTCCAGGTGTTTCTGACTTCCTACTTTGTATTTCAGTCCCCGGTAATGAAAAGGACATCTTTTTTCGGTGTTAGTTCTAGAAGGTCTTTTAGGTCTTCATAGAAATGTTCAACTTCAGCTTCTTCAGCATTACTAGTTGGGGCATAGGCTTGGTTTACCATGATATTGAATGGTTTGCCTTGGAAATGAACAGAGATCATTGTTTATTAAGTACAGGAAAAAATTAATACACCTTAATGTTTTATGCAATTTTGAGTTTCAAGGTAACTGCAATGTCAGTGACTTTGATTACATCTTACCTACTCTAAGTAACTATACATGAAAAGTAAGAATGGATCCAGTGAAATTGACAGTGAAGTTTACTGTTTACAGAAATAAAGATTTTCAATAGAGTGACAGAATTGAAACCATAGATTAAACACCACAGCTTCCAGTAACAGAAACTGAGAATCCTTTTCAGTATTTAAAAAAAATCTACTTGAATATATGATAAGAATATGAAAAAATTAGCTAGAGAAAAAATTTACCTGACCAGCATTTAGCATTGTCAGTGTTTTAAATTTTAGCCACTCTAATATGTATGTAGTGGTATCTCTTTTTAATATGAAATTTTATAGTAACATGATATGGACTATTGCGTCACATAATTGTTTGCTATCCATATGCCTTCTTTTCTATGCAGTCTTAAAGAAGTCAGTAGCCTTCTTTGGATCACAAAACATTTGATGACAAATTAGTCCCTATACTGGAGAAATAAGATGACTAGAAATTCATAATAATAAATAATTATGAGTGTATAAACATAATGTATAAACATAATTGTTTATGAATTCGTAAACAATAATGAATGTATAAAGTCATTTTCAAATATAAAAGCCTAAACCCAGAATGTGGGGATGTTGATTGTATTCACTAATTTTTACTTCTATAGTAGACCAATTATTTCAAAAAATGGAACCCAATGTTCTTTATGTGTTTGGTCAGTGTGATGTTAGTTTCCTTGCTCCTTTGTATAACTGGATGGTTCTGCTCATGTATCACCATCTTTTCATAAATATCCATATTAGAACCTCATATCCTTATAATCCATTGTATTTTCTCATGGTCTTAAAATTCTTGGTTACTAGAAAAATATATGTATTATGATCATACAGTTTACCATTCAGAATATAAAAGGATAAACATTTCTGCACTCTATAGTGAAAATAATCCAGTGGAGCAATGATGATGCTGCCACATGCTGGGAAAATTTTTCACTGACAGACTCTGTATCTGGATTACTGCAAATGACAATGAGGCTATTGAGTTGCTACATTTCCGGATGCATTTCTGACAAAGCCAATCATGTGAATATGTCAAATCAGTTGTGCCGCTTTTTAATTTTGATCCCAATCCTAAAATAGATTTCCACCACTAGCATTTTGTAGTGTGTATAAACGAAGTGAATAAAGATTCTGTGTAAAGATTCATGGACCTGTTGGGAAAGTTAATTCACAATAATGCCCTATTACTTATTGATGAACTTCTGTCAACCTCCTGACAACTACTTGTGAAGTTGCTCTTTGGTGAAAAGTATTACTCAAATCACATTTTCTGTTTCAGCTTAATTTCTCATTCTGTGTCAGAGTATTAATGTTTGGTCTGTTTGAGTGATGTTTTCTGTATTCTGTATTCTGATTTATTGCCACTGAAGTTAGGTACATCCCCCCAACCCTCATACTCTTTCTCCAAACAATACAGACATGGGAGTTGTTGACAAGATAACTGTGTGCTCATTGTGGTAAATAATACCTTTAGGACTCTGCAGTGGGAACAGAGCCACTGATTTATTCTTGAAACTATAAAACGTCAATTAAGATATCTGGTGCAGCTGCATAAGTAAAGAAAATCACACTTGACAGAAATAAATTTTAAGTTCAGGGAATCACAGAACTGAACACTGGAAAAATAGAGAGGCCTGTGAAGCTGTTGAAAGAAAGCTAAAGACCTGTTTTTTTAGAAATAAGATGTTGAAATTTTAATGCATATGACACAAATCAAGAAAACCATTGGACTCAAATTTCAAACTGAATATGAGGCCAGTTTGTCCTGTGATTATGTACCCATATTCTACAACCCAATTTCAACTGCTTAACTTTAGAAAATAGATTTGTTTTATATTCAGCATTTTTTTTCTTTTATAATGGGATAATTCCTCTCCTCTTCTCTGATAGCTTTGTTCTTGCATTAATGTTCTTGTATTAATATGTAATTCTTGGCTTTTCCTTCTTCCACAGAGTGTTCTGTCCTCTATTTGAACTCCTCTCATAGTATACCATGCTGTGTATCTTTCTCTCTCTTTTGACTGTTAATTTCTCAAAAGCCAGTCCATATCTTATTTATATTTACATTCAGTTCTCTCCTCTACCATTATATTATAAAGTCTGACACAAAAGATTCCTCCAATAACAGTTCTGTTCTCTCTATAAGGAAGAAAATTGTGAATATTTACCTTCCAGGGATATAGGTTATAAAATTGTTATTGTAATTATGTATCAGGTATAAATACACAAAGAGAGAAATGAGTAGTTAGAGTCTGAGGTTGGTAACAGGCTGTCTCTTGCCTCTTGGCCTCAGCCTCCACAAATGTCCTGCCTGTGTTATATAATATACAGTGGAAGCATTTAGAAACATCCATGGAATGATTTCCAACCACAACCTTCAATCAAGGCAACATGCCCAGGACCTGCTTTGAATTAACAGTGGGTCAACTCAGTACTGTACTATTAGGGAAGATTTTTCAGGAGCTGAGAAGAAAGACTTCTCAGAAATTCTAATTCCTGACTAAGGGGAAAAATAAGTAGGAAAAAATAACTAAATTAAAACCTTATGAGTTGAGATGAATAAAGTATTGACTAACGTTCTGAGTCTCCTAGCAAGATTTCTGTGAATCCCAGTTAAATTAAATCCCAGACAAATTTAAAATTTTCTCCTGACTTAGCATAAAAATGATAACAGTATAATGTGTTTTGGTTTACACAGCAACCTTATTAATTTGATACTATTTAAGACTAATATATGCTAAAATGCCAATAGGGACTTTCTGGGGAAAGTTCAAGTGGATACTGAAATATGAACTATGGAAAGAGAATAAAAATATACAAAGTACCCAACCTTTCTTTTTGCTACCTTCAAATCTGAAATGATCTAACTGAAAAATCAAATATGGCAGTGTACATGCTCAACACCCCAAGTTTTATTGGAAATAAATTCTGTGTGACTATGTTTTGTATCTGTTTTGATTCCCATAGGTTGCTCCCATTATCTAGAGTGATGCTTGTTGAAAACAGGTGGTAATAACATTATCAAAGAAAACTAATTTTGATCACTGAAATCATTTGTATATTTAGCAATATAGTCTTTGTTATTTTCTAGAAAACAGCATAAATGATGAAACATTTCCTCATTTTTTCCATATTTCTTCTGAATAGAAATATTGATATCACTTATTAAACCACTAGTTGATAAATTGGGATCTCAAAAAAGGGCTTCTAACTTTTGCAAAGCTGTTACTGAGAGACATGACAGAAACCCCTGGGACTGATAATTGGGTGAAATTAAAATATTTACAGCTCCAGTTTGTCTGCCCAAGAGACTGCTCCTATAACCATCAGAAGGATCAGGTGCTGGCTGACATTTCCTGCATGCAGACTGACTCCAGAAAAGGACTAAATTCCTCAAATCCCTTCCAGTCTTCCATGTATTCTAACAGGACCCAGTAATAAGGGCAGCAGGGAGAGAAGTAAGATACAAAACAATTAACATGCCTTGCCACCTAAACCATGGCATCTTTTGCTATTGAGCATTTTCAGTTTGCCTATTAATGCATCTTTTGGTGAGGAGCAGAAAGATCTAAAGCTTACTGGAATCATAGGTTTATTCAACCATGGCATAAAACAGATAAAAGAGAATTGCAGGCTGATTTGTTAGAGCAATAGCAAATGACGGTCTCATCATCTATTCTTGTGCAACAAACTACTCTAAAACCTAGTGGCTTAAAACAACTATAATCATTTGCTTTTCTCATGAAATCTGCAATTCAAGCAGGGCTCGGGTGGGATGGCACATCTCTGTTCAATTCAGCCTTATCTAGGGTTGCTCAACTGAGAACTGAAGGATGTACTTCCAAGATGAGTTGCTAACATGGTTGGCAATTTGGTGCAGGATAAGGCTGAAAATACAGCTTGGACTGAAGGATAGAGGTCTTGATTCTTCTCGTATGGCTTTCTGTGTGTGCCCTAGACTTGCTCACAACAGGTTGCCTGGATTCCAAGATCAAGCATCCTAAGAGAGCAGAAGCTCTTATCACTTTCTCTGACCAAGTTTCAGGGATCCCTGCCATCCTATTTTATTGTTTGAGGCAGTAGCCAAGACCTCTCCCAGTTTGATGAAGAGGGGGAAATATAATCCAGTAACAAGATTCTCAAAGGGAATCTGTGATGGGGAATATTGTTAAAAGTCATTCTTGGAAAATGATATCTGACAAAGAGCCATTCAGTTCAGTTCAGTTGCTCAGTCATGTCCAACTCTGTGACCCCATGAATCGCATCATGCCAGGCCTCCCTGTCCATCACCAACTCCCAGAGTTCACTCAGACTCAGGTCCATCGAGTCAGTGATGCCATCCAGCCATCTCATCCTCTGTCGTCCCATCATCCTCCTGCCCCCAATCCCTCCCAGCATCCGTCTTTTCCAATGAGTCAACTCTTCGCATGAGGTGGCCAAAGTATTGGAGTTTCAGCTTTAGCATCATTCCTTCCAAAGAAATCCCAGGGCTGATCTCCTTCAGAATGGACTGGTTGGATCTCCTTGCAGTCCAAGGGACTCTCAAGAGTCTTCTCCAGTACCACAGTTCAAAAGCATCAATTCTTCAGTGCTCAGCTTTCTTCACAGTCCAACTCTCACATCCATACATGACCACTGGAAAACCATAGCCTTAACTAGATGGACCTTTGTTGGTAAAGTAATGTCTAGGAGTGATAAAATGTATTTGTTATGTAGATTAGGACTTAAGTAAACAGGAGGTGATATAAGTCTGGATGCCTGTGTCCAGTGGTGGGGCTAAAGTCTGGAAGGGAACATGGAATTGCAGTAGGTGAGTGTCAGTGACACTGAAACTCATGAAAATGAATCAGAAACTTAAAAATGAACTAGAACTTACTCTCTATGCCGAACCAGTATGTCTGTCCCTGCTTCCAGGCCTCTAACTTTGATGATGCAGGTCAACTATGGAGATGGTGATGCCCTTTGCCAAAGACCTGTATACTCACTGGTCCAGGAATCAGCAAAACTCACTGATCCAGGAATCAGCAAAATTAAAGGAAGTAGCATAACCAGTGTGAATCAGAAGAGTTAATGACCCAGCCCCTAGCTATCCTAATATGAGAAAAGGAGCCAGCACATCCCAACCAGTTCTTGAGCAATGCTGATCTGAGAGAAAGCATGGCTGCCATTTCAGTTCCTTATTCCACCTTTAGGAAAAGTTTTCTTGTGGCTAATCCTAACCTGGGAGCATCCCAGGTGGCTCAGTGGTAAAGAATCTGCCTGCCAATGCAGGAGACGTGGGTTCCATCCCTGAGTCAGGAAGACCCCCTGGAGAAGAATATGGCAACTGACTAATCTTGCCTGGAAAATCCCATGGACAGAAGAGCATGGTGGGCTACAGTCCATTTGGTCATGAAAGAGTCAAACAATTCTTAGCAACGACATAACAAATCCTAACCTAGAACCATCAGGAAAAGGACACTGTAGTTCCAGCTTAGCTAAATTAACACAGGACAAAGCTGTTATTATAACTTAAAATATGATCCATTTTTTAAAATGTGCCATATATGCTTAAAAATAGGTGATACTGTCCATTTTCAAAATCAGCTACGTATCTGTAAATCTGCTTCACTAATTTTATTTTTAGGTGTTCTGCAAGCTTACTATAAAATTCTTTCACTTACTTGATCCTAGGTTGAGAGAATGTATCCTGTCATTAATATGTTCCTATTATTCTTAAGTTAATTCTTATCATTTTGAAATTTTAAGTTATTTTCATCTAATCTAAGAACAAGTTTTCTGATATATTTTTTATTGCTCATTGGGATACTATTCTACTCCTTGTTATCTTTCCTTCTCATCATAAATTACACATGGAATCTTACTGAAGCTTTTCCATTGCTTATTCATTAAGTGAAATTAACATTTCTATATTTTTAGGGCATTTGGGTGGCTCAGGACAGCTTCACTTTTTGTAGTTGGAGAAATAATGATTAAATACAATGCAGGATGCTCAATAGGATCTGGGGATAATAAGGACAGTATTGTAGATGAAAAATTCATGATATTGGAATACGGTCTGTAGTTTATTTACTAATCATGAATGAATAGAAATTTCCTGTTCTTAATAATTACAGTTATGTAAGCTGGTAAAATTAATCAGGGTAAAGAATATAAGTGAACTCTGGTAATTTTAAAAAAATGTAAAATATGGGATAAAATGGACATGACGTTCATCATATTAGTTTTAGGGGTACAGTATAATTATTCAATATGTGTATATGTTGGAAGATGATTAGTAAGTTTGGTTAACATTCATCATACACATAGTTACAAAAATTTGTGTATGTGTATGATGTGACCTTTTAATATTTTTGTTGCTGTAGTTCAGCCACCAAGTTGTGTCTGACTTTTTGAGACCTCATTGACTATAGCACACCAGGCTCCCATGTCTTTCACTAGCTCCTGAAGTTTGCTTAAACTCAGGTCTATTTAGTCAGATATGTTATCTAACCAACGATTTAATTCTCTGCTGCCTTCTTCTCCTTTGGTGTTCAATCTTTCCCGCAACAGGAAAACTCATTTTCCAATGAGTTGACACTTTGCGTCAGGTAGCCAAAGTATTAGAGCTCCAGCATTAGTCATCTCAATGAATATTCAGGGTTGATTTCCTTTAGGATTGACTGGTTTGATCTCCTAGTAATCCAAGGGGCTCTCAAGAGTCTTCTCCAGCACCACAATCAAAAAAAAAAACCACAATTCTTTGGTACTCAGCCTTCTTTATGGCCCAACTCTCACATCCACACATGACTACTGTAAAAACCACAGCTTTGACTACAGATCTTTGTCAGCAAAGCGATGTCTGCTTTTTAATATGTGGTCTAGATTTGTTTTAGTTTCTCTTCCAAGCAGCAAGCATCTTTTGATTTCATGGCTGCAGTCACCATCATCTGCAGTGATATTGGAGCCCAAGAAAGTAAAATCTGTCACTGCTTCCACTTTTCCCCCATCTATTTGCAATGAAGTGATGGGACTGGACACCATGATCTTAGTCTTTTGAATGCTGAGTTTTAAGCCAGCTTTTTCACTTTCCTCTTTCACTGTAATCAAGAGGCTCTTTAGTTCCTCTTTGCTTTCTGCCATTAGAGTGGTCAAGGCCCACTTGACTTAACATTTCAGGATGTCTGGCTCTAGGTGAGTGATAACACCATCGTCATTATCTGGGTCTTGAAGATCTTTTTTGTACAGTTCTTCTGTGTATTCTTGCCACCTCTTCTTAGTATCTTCTGCTTCTGTTAGGTCCCTACCATTTCTGTCCTTTATTGAGCCCATCTTTGTATGAAATGTCCCCTTGGTATCTCTAATTTTCTTGAAGAGATCTCTAGTCTTTCCCATTCTATTGTTTTCCTCTATTTCTTTGCATTGATCACTAAGGAAGGCTTTCTTATCTCTCCTTGCTATTCTTTGGAATTCTGCATTCAAATGGGTATATCTTTCCTTTTCTCCTTTGCTTTTCGCTTCCCTTCTTTTCACAGCTATTTGTAAAGCTCCCTCAGACAGCCACTTTTATTTTTGCATTTTTTTTTTCCCTTGGGATTGTTTTGATTCCTGTCTCCTGTACAGTGTCACGAACCTCCATCCATAGTTCATCAGCCCCTCTGTCTATCAGATCTAGTCCCTTAAATCTATTTCTCACTTCCACTTTATAATCGTAAGAGATTTGATTTAGGTCATGACCTCAGATATGCAGATGACCCCACCCTTATGGCAGAGAGTGAAGAGGAACTAAAAAGCCTCTTGAAGAAAGTGAAAGAGGAGAGTGAAAAATTTGGCTTAAAGCTCAACATTCAGAAAACGAAGATCATGGCATCTTGTCCCATCACTTCATGGGAAATAGATGGGAAAACAGTGGAAATAGTGTCAGACTTTATTTTGGGGGGCTCCAAAATCACTGCAGATGGTGATTGCAGCCATGAAATTAAAAGACGCTTACTCCTTGGAAAAAAAGTTATGAGCAACCTAGATAGTATATTCAAAAGCAGAGACATTATTTTGCCCCCTAAGGTCCATCTAGCCAAGGCTATGGTTTTTCCAGTAGTGATGTATGGATATGAGAGTTGGACTGTGAAGAAGGCTGAGCGCCAAAGAATTGATGCTTTTGAACTGTGGTGTTGGAGAAGACTCTTGAGAGTCCCTTGAACTGCAAGGAGATCCAACCAGTCCATTCTGAAGGAGATCAGCCCTGGGATTTCTTTGAAAGGAATGATGCTAAAGCTGAAACTCCAATACTTTGGCCAACTCATGCGAAGAGTTGACTCGTTGGGAAAGACTCTGATGCTGGGAGGGATTGGGGGCAGGAGGAGAAGGGGACGACAGAGGATGAGATGGCTGAATAGCATCACGGACTCAATGGATGTGAGTCTGAGTGAACTCCAGGAGTTGGTGATGGACAGGGAGGCCTGGCGTGCTGTGATTCATGGGGTCGCAAAGAGTCGGACACGACTGAGCCACTGAACTGAACTGAACTGAGCTGAACTGAATGGTCTAGTGGTTTTCCCTACTTTCTTCAATTTAAGTGTGAATTTGGCAATAAGGAGATTATGATCTGAGCCACAGTCAGCTCCCAGTCTTGTTTTTGCTGACTATATAGGACTTCTCTATCTTTGACTGCAAATAATATAATCAGTCTGATTTTGACGTTGACCATCTGGGGATGTCCATGTGTAGAATCTTCTCTTGTGTTGTTGGTAGAAGGTGTTTGCTATGATCAGTGGGTTCTCTTGGCAAAACTCTATTAGCCTTCACTCTGCTTCATTCTGTACTCCAAGGACAAATTTGCCCATTAATCCAGGTGTTTCTTGACTTCCCACTTTTGCATTCCAGTCTCCTATAATGAAAAGGATATCTTAGTAACTTTCAAATGTACATACAGTATTGTCAACTGTAGAGATCATGCTGTACATTTTGTCTCCAGTGTTTGTTTGTCTTATAAGTGGAAATTTGTGTCATTTGACCCAACTTCACCTGTTTTTCTCACTCCTACCCCTTGTCTCTGGAAACTACCAATCTGTTTTTTTTATCTGAATTCTATTTTGGTTTTGTTGTTGTTATTTTTGTTTTTGTTTTTAGATCTCTCATGATATCATATAGTATTTGCATTTTTCTGTCTGAATAATTTCAGTAAATATTAAATTCCTAATAACTTACTTTGCCAACTAAGGTCCATCTAGTCAAGGCTATGGTTTTTCCAGTAGTCATGTATGGATGTGAGAGTGGACTGTGAAGAAAGCTGAGCGCCGAAGAATTGATGCTTTTGAACTGTGGTGTTGGAGAAGACTCTTGAGAGTCCCTTGGACTGCAAGGAGATCCAACCCAGTCCATTCTGAAGGAGATCAGTCCTGGGATTTCTTTGGAAGGAATGATGCTAAAGCTGAAACTGCAGTACTTTGGCCACCTCATGCGAAGAGTTGACTCATTGGGAAAGACTCTGATGCTGGGAGGGATTGGGGGCAGGAGGAGAAGGGGACAACAGAGGATGAGATGGATGGATGGTATCACTGACTTGATGGATGCCAGTCTGAGTGAACTCCAGGAGTTGGTGATGGACAGGGAGGCCTGGCGTGCTGCGATTCATGGGATCGCAAAGAGTCTGACACAACTGAGCTGAACTGACCTATCCATATTGTTAGAATTGGCAAGATTCCCTTCTTGTTTATTTTTTTCATTTTTATTTTTTTTAAGATTCCTATTTTTTAATGGCTGGGTGATATTCTGTTTTATGTATATACAATATTTTCTTTATCCATTCATCTGTCCCTGGACACTTTGCTTGTTTCCATATCTTGGTATTTTAAATAATGATGCACTTTACATTGGGGTACAGCTTCCTTCAAGACCATGATTCCATTTCTTTTGGATAAATACCCCACAGTGGAATTGCTCAGTGGTATGATAGTTTAACGGAGAAGGCAATAGCAACCCACTTCAGTACTCTTGCCTGGAAAATCCCATGGACGAGGAGCCTGGTGGGCTGCAGTCCATGAGGTTGCTAAGAGTTGGACACGACTTCACTTTCACTTTTCACTTTCATGCATTGGAGAAGGAGATGGCAACCCACTCCAGTGTTCTTGCCTGGAGAATCCCAGGGACGGGGGAGCCTGATGTGCTGCCATCGATAGGGTCACACAGAGTCGGACATGAATGAAGTGATCTAGGAGCATCGGCAGCAGCATGGTAGTTTAAAGTTGTCGTTGTTGTTGTTTTGAGAAACCACATTGTTTACATAATGGCTATACCCATTTATATTCCCACTTACATTCCCACTTGTGTAACACAGTGCACAAGTGTTGACTTGTTTTCCACATCTTCAGCATGACTTATTTATTTCTTGATAATAGTCATTCTTCCAGGTGTGATGTGACATCTCACTGTGGTCTTAATTTACAATTCCACAATATTTTGTGACATTGAGCATCTTCTCATGTATCTTTTGGTCATTCATGTCTTGAGAAAATGTCTATTCACTTCCTTTGCCCATTTTCAATTGGATTGCTTGTTTTTTTTTTTTAATCTACTGAGTTGTAGGAGTTCTTTGTATAATTTAGAAATTAACTGCTTATCAGATATATGATTTTCAAATATTGTCTCATTCCACAGGTTGCCCTTTCACTTTGTTCATGGTTTCATTTGTCATACAGAAACTTTTTAATTTGATACAGTTCCACTTGTGTTTGATTGTGTTGCCTTAGCCTTTGATGATAAAGACCAGTCTCAGTGAGTATGCTACTTATGTTTCCTTCTAGTTATTTGATTTCCGGTCTTACATTCAAATCTTTAAACCATTTGTGAGTTTATTATTGTGTATGGTGCAAGATAGGGGTTTAGTTTCACCGCCTTACATATGTCTGACCAGTTTTTCCAACACCATTTTTTAAGAGGCTATCTTTCCCCTGCTGAGTGCTCATTTCTTTGCATAAACTAGTGGGCCATGTAAGTATGGGTTTAATTATGGACTTTCAGCTCTGTTTGTTTTTTCTATTCATCTGCTTTTATACCAGTACCATACTCTTTTGATTTCTTCTTGATAAGTAGAGTACTGCAAAAGTAATGGAATGCCGTATCTAATATTCAGTTATAAAATACTTTGACTTTCATTTCCCTGGTATTCTTTCTCTCATTTTTCTCAAATGTTTGCTGTGATAAAGAAGGCCACTGGCTAGTTTATGCAAACAACTGAGGATTTCAGTCAACAGCCTGCAAACAATGAAATCCTGCCCACTAACACTAAGTGAGCTTGAAAAAGGATTCTCAAGGTTCTACTGAACCTTGAGGTGAATTTGTCTCAAGGCAAAATTTTGATTGCAACTTCCTCAGACCTTGAATTAGAGGATTCATGCCAGATTCCTGACACATAGAAAGTGTGAGATTATAAATGTATGCTGTTTGAAGCTGCTAAATTTGGGTGTAATTTGTAATGCAGCATAGATAATTAATACTGTAGGAATCAGATAACAATTTGAAGACTAGGACACACATAAAAAGAACTCACAATTGAAGGATGAAAATCAATAGAAGACTCACAGGGGGAAAAAAGGTAGTGCTACCTTGGGTGCAATTTCAGGAGAACCTGGAGGAAACTCTGAGAAGACAAAGCTCTAATCTTTACACATACCCATAGTTTAAAATTGACTCAGTCAGATGTCAAATAAATTACTATATGCGGTGTATGCTCTGGTACTTAAAATACAATTTTTGTGTCATATTTGAGTCTGAAATCATATTCTGTTTTTATTGTAAGTAAAATAAATGAGATTATACAGGTTTAGGTATAAATAGTAGTTCTACAGTATACAGCTTTTAACTTGACCCTCAAAACTGGAAGAAAGAATGAAAAAAAATTTTTTAACTCTTTTTTTTCATTTTAAGTTATTATGCTTTCCAAATTCCCTTTACTTTTGAAAGTTGTCTTCATTTGTTTTTCAATTTGGGGCTATCTTGACTATGTCTGGAATGTTAGGATTTTTCTCCTATCTCAAAAAAATAATAATTGTAGCTAGATTAATTAAATCTGTACACTGTTACTAAATTTCATTACATATTGAATAAAGTTAGCCATTGTCAGGGAAGAAAGACATCAGGAAAATACTAAATCAGTAAACAATCTGGGTCAATTTTTAGTTTCCTATTTAATAATAAACTTTGCTAATCACCATTTTTTATCTATTGGTGGTCAAAATATAATCCTTACCTAGACTAACAATTTTATACTCTTTTAGATACTAGGGAAATATTGGGAGAGTATATAACTGTATTGACACACAATTCACACCACTTTAAAGTCTTGAAAGCAGATATTTATATAAGTGGCTATAAGATATGCTTTACTCACCTCTCACTGTAATCCTTCCTGAACTGTCTACCAAATCATAGATTTACACTAAATCCTTGCACAGGTGCTCTATTCATCATCAAATGTAACCCTCAAGAATGTTTAACATTACACAGAATTCTGCCCTCCAACCCTAAAATGTAATTTAAAATTGATCCATGGCACAGAATATCTCCTGATTTTTGAGTATTCATTTTAAAATATTGTAAAATTTAAATTACTATCATTGTATTTCTTGGATAAGAACATATTTCTTTTTTAAAAAGACTCAGTGCTCTTTTGTTTACTAATTCTCATTGAAAACCAAAAAAGGTGCCCTCGTTGACTCTTCCAAATCAAGCAAAAATTTGGTATTTGGTCCTATTTTCTTGTTTGTTTAATATGCTAGTCCATATACTACCACACTTATTATATTTCTAGCAAAGGCTTCTACTTCTCCAATTATCTTTTTTGTTTAAAGAGGAAATGCGATTTAAGCACAGTGTGATCCAATCCTCCAGGTATAGTGGATTGGATTAGATGTGGGGATAGGATCCACACTGAGGCAAATAGTACACTCCTTATGAATATGAATTTGGTACACAGAAAGTCAAGTCAGTAAATATGTAACTACTGATTTAGTTATTATTCATTGGGGCTCTTTTTTCAAATGTGTTAGTGCATGCTCAATTGTGTCCAATTCATTGTGACCCTATACTGTAGCCCACCAGGCTCCTCTGCCCGTTGGATTCTCCAGGCAAGAATACTGGAGTGAATTGTCATTTCCTCCTCTCTGGGCTCCTGTGAGGATTACAAAGGATAACGTAGAAGACATGGCACTTAGTATGTACTCAATAACTAGTTACTGAGTTAGTTTTGTTGTTGTTGTTATTTTTGGTTTACTGTTGCTTAGAAGTGCTATAGATCAAAAAGTAGACCAAGTCTACCTACATTTAGAAAACAAAGTCAAGAAATTAAAAACTGATGTTACTGGAGCCCTTGTCTTTTGATGTCTTCCATGTCAAGTGAGTTCTTCCATTTCCAGAAGCTTCTCCAATAATCTTGCAATAAAATTCTTTTGAGTTTAATACTATTTGTGATGGATCTACTTTCAAGCAGAGGAGCCACACATAATGGGAGAAATTGACATATATCCAGAATATTATTTGCATTATTAATTTATCTTTTATTACTCTTGGTAGAAAAATAAGAAATCCTGTGACTACTTGGAAAGTTTTATCAAATGTGAGATAAAACTAAAGCTTTAACAATTGATCATGGCGTTGTTTGCTGCCCCTTTAAGAGTAGATGTATACTTTCTGTTTAGACACTGGAATTACTAATTCTATCTACCCATCTTAAATTTTCATTGACCCTGTCTCAGTGGAGTAGCTAATGAATGGACACTTGTGATGGAGATAAATTATTTGTCAGCCTACGTAATTTAAAAAAATACATCCTTTTAAACCTTTACCATCTGTATTTTGCTCTAATTATAGTTGCTAGATGACTGTAATTATGAATTATGTCACAGAATAAGGCACAAGTGATTTAAATGTTTTAGTTTTCAATCACTAGTTATATATCAACTAGTATATTCATTTTTTATAAGTATACAAGAGTCTAAAAATGAGAAACATCTTTAATTTCTCATAAAAAAGAACATGCTTAAAACACGTGAAATTTAAGTGGAACACTATGGAGTGACTAATAATAATGAAATATACATAGATATTTTTGAAATAACTCAAAATATGGTAGTGAAAAATAAACCCTTGATACTAAGTGGTTTATTTATTTGAAAAACCCACATACACCGGTGTGTGTGTGTGTGTGTGTGTGTGTGTGTGTGTGTGTGTGCATACATGTGTATATTCCTTCAGAAATGAATCTTGAGAAGAGGATTTGAATATATGTATTAAATTTAAGTGTGTATTACTTATCTGTTATGTAACAAGTTACCTTAAAACATAGCTTCTTAAACAACAAACATTTATTATCTCACACGATTCTTGAGAGTCGAGTACAGAGATGGCTTAGTTGGGGAGTTCTGACTCAGAATCTTTCCTGAGGTTGGAATCAAGATGTCAGCCCTGTCTTCTGAGGACTTAACTGAGAGGACCGCTTCTGGAAGGTCTCAAATACATAGCTCTTGGCAGGAGGCCTTAGTTTCTTTCTGGCTGTTAGCAGATCAGACCATCATATCTGCTACATTCTCTTCATCAGACCTGTGTTATTAATTCCAATTTACCCTCAAGGGGAGAAGACTTGGGCTCCACCACTTGACAGGAGTATCGGACACTGTGTATTTACTAAAACCATCTTATTAATTTAATCTTGGGAAAGACTGACTGAGGAAGAAGGATGTGAAACAGTGAATGGAAAGAATTCAGAACAGGTTATATTAATGTGTAAGTCAATATTATTTGTGGACAACTAAGCTCACTTCCTCCTCGGACCCTCTAAGAGAGTATGGGGCAAATCTGTGGTTTTTCTGAGAAGTTGAGATCAAAATGGGCAATAAATTTATTGGAGAAATCCCCATGAAGGATAAAAGTGAAGGAGAAAGAATAGGCAGGGAGAACATTTGGAATATAGTGATAGTAAGATACCTATGAAAGGAAAAGGGAAACAAAGATAATTTGAATGGAAAAAGTCTCAAACAGCAGTAAAAGTCTAAGTTTCAGTACATTGAAAGTACTACTCAT
This sequence comes from Capra hircus, assembly GCF_001704415.2. Taxonomy (NCBI): domain Eukaryota; kingdom Metazoa; phylum Chordata; class Mammalia; order Artiodactyla; family Bovidae; genus Capra; species Capra hircus. The sequence continues at coordinate 26,099,300 of NC_030814.1, forward strand.
TAGAAGTGTCATCAGTGATTTCAAAAGGGCAGACATTAGCAACCCACCATGCTCAGTCATGTGCTCAATCATATACTCAGTATGGCTGCAGTATAAAAGCAGTGTTGGATTCAGGAAGGTAGCAGTCAGAACTGTTGGTCAGCTCTCATCCCTGTAGCATAAGATCTGAGAAATATATTTTCTGCAGTCCGTTCATTGCCCTGCACAGAGCCAGTTCTCAATGTAAGTTCAAAGAATAACTTCATCACGGTTGCTGTGGCCCTCTCTTCTTGAAGAGAAGCTTAGAAGAGAGATTGATGATGCCAGCTCTAGCAGTCTGTGTTGGGTTCATAAGTCATACACATCCTCACCTTCACTTTCCACTCTAAGACACCCTCACTCCCAGTTATTACCTTGAAAGATTTGGATGACTAACCTTGTGTTGTTACCCAAAACTTCATTCTTGGGGGCCTAAGCCCTTAGCAATCATGACTTCTTGAGCCACAATTGTTGGCAAATGTTCATTCATAGTTAAAATAGGCCTGAGTGTACCGAGAAGCACATATGGATCACCCAGGATTCATAAGTATTTCTACCTGCCCCAGCTGTATGAAAGCAGCTCTGCCACCTCATGCTTAGGAGCATCTATTACTCTGGCCAAGATGGTGGCTCCTTTTTTCACCAGGAGTCCAGAGTGCCCTGGTGGCATCTATAGTTTGGCTTAATGGTGTCCTTGCCATGCCAGTGGCCTCCTCTTTGCCCATAGGATGACTGGTTGGCCAGTCTCCAAACTCTATCTTATCTCGTTTCCTCTAACTACCACTGGCATTATCTTTGTTTTAGGTTTTTCAAGGCAGCCAAGATAGGATTTGATGTAAAAAAGATTTAATCAGGGAAACATCTATGAAGAATAAAGGGGAGTAGGAGGAATTAGAAGGAAGAGCACTTGGACCACAGTGCAGAGAAAGAAAGAAGATTGAGTGAGAAGAGACTCATTGAGCTCTGTCAGACTAATGGCAAATTCTCCAGGTTTTGTTCTTTAGAAGAGTTCTGCATCTCACAGGAGTATCTTAAGCCACTGCAGTATCTTAAAGATACTGCACCTAAATTTCAAGAAAGCTGAGCTCTTAATCTTTTAATTCCCATTATTATTAGCTAAGAACTGTTCCCTGGGGAAGAAAAAAGCTCTCAGGCAGAGCATCACGGGTGCTTTCAAAAGGATATCATGAGCATGAATCAGTGAGAGTCCAAGGAGTATTTTAGGGAAACTAGTGATTTTTTTTTATAAGTATGCATATAATACACATGGGCTTCCCAGGTGGCTCAGTGGCAAAGAATTCACCTGCCAAGCAGGAGACACAGGTTCAATCCCTGGGTTGGGAAGATTCCCTGGAGAATGAAATGACAACCTACTCTGGTATTGCCTACGAAATCCCATGGACAGAGGATCCTGGTGGGCTACAGTCCATGGAGTCGCAAAAGAGTCAAACATGACTTAGCAACTAAACAACAATAGATATATACACATATCTTTAGGAAAATGAAATTCTAAAAAGCATAAGTAAAAAAACATTAGCAATAATGGTATCTGAGTGGTTATATATTGTGTTTGTTTTGCTCTTCAATATTTCATGGTTTCTCTTTTAATCTAATTTTTTATAGTGAAACTCAGTGGTAGAAGTTAGTTGTAGTTATGGTTAATATACTGTAGAATGAAACGAAAGCTACTGATGATATATTTTTCATGGGAATCAGGAAAATTCAAAGGACATAGATTACATCTATGTTAAATATATTAAAGTAAACACGTAGGGAGGAAACACAAGTCTGATAATTACATCCTGTTATTTTGGTTATTGCTTTTAGTTTCATAAACAGGAAATTTATTGAAACAGGTAAATAAAGAATCTATTTTTAGAAGTTTGCACATAGCAAATATGACAGATAAATATTTCACAAGTTTTTATTATTACTTTACATTTTACTTCAATTTAAATGCAGTTTGGGAATAGAGTTGTCCAGTGAAATGTTTGACAATTGAATTTGTCTTAAATTGCAATATCAGTTCAAACGTCAACCTCATATTCACATTTGGACAAGTCATAAAAAGATTTCAGTTGAAATATATGCTGATGTCACTACAAACCTTTTGTGTTAAACCACAACTGAATTAGCATTTCAGTAGCCACAGAAGAAAAGCACCAATGTGGGCTATTACAGAGGTATCTCCCCTGCAGAACATGAGGAAGGCTCTATTTCTGCTATAGTCCTACTTCTCTGCAGAAAGATCATATAGTTAAGGTCCTTCCTTCTGTCCAGCAGGGCAGCTGTTTTTCTGTTGGCAAAAATAGGGAAATTCTGCTTTGTGGTACTAAAAATATGAAAATAAAGGAGAATGAAAATCATCCCAAGTGTAGATAGAAGTCAATTCATATCAAAGACAAAGACTTGACTGCTAGACAAAACTGAATCTCCCCAAAATAATTTTGAGCATTTTGAACATTTTCTTCCCACTTTGTCTTAGGCTCTGAATTGACTAGAGCACTCTTCCTTGAGCTCTAGTCACTCTGCATTAGGTCTGAACCATAGCCCACCTTCACTTTGACTCCATCTTCCTTCCAGCCTTATCCCTGAAATGAACACTACCTTTTATTTCCCTTTCTCCAAGGGAAGAAAATAAAAGGATCTGTGTTGTATCTGCAGTTTCATAGTTTTCATTTTTATGCATTCTGATTTCTAATTCTTTCAAACTACCCCCACACACACACTACATTTTTTCTTTGTTTGGAGAATTTTGTTTGTTTTTATAGTTTGTTTTATGTTTTGTGACATTGTCTATTTTCTGTGATGCATATTTAGTCTGATAGGTGGTAATGTCTTAAAATATGTTTTTCAATAATTTGTTTATAACTGATTTGATATTCTTCCAACTGAGTTCTGAGGCTCTCTGAAGTTTTCCAAGCATATTTTGGATATACTTGAGTATTCAATTTTTTTTAAATCCCTAAAAAATAGATTTATAGTATATATTGGATCATCTACATGCCAAATACCAAATATCACTGTATTTAAGAGACTACATTTGTATTTATTATGTGATTGAGTTGGCAATGGTACCACTATGACACAAGCTTATGAGGGGGGACAAATGAGTGGACACAATAACACAATTCACACCAAGAGAACAATGAATGGTGTCACTGCTCTACATATAAAAATCTTAGTATAGTTTGAAGTTGAAAATTTTAGTAGTTTGGATGAGCCAGTGCCTAAAAGCTACTATTCACATCTTGAAAGGCAATTTTAGTAAAACATTTATTTGTCAAATAAAATTTACATTGTTAATTTGAGTTCTATTGTTTTTATAGTTTATCTTTAGTTTATAAAATGGTTTGACTTTATAATTTGTAAGAGCTATAAGCATAAAGGTCTTACATCTGATTTTATTTTTCTACCATTTTAAATATTATTGTAAGTACCATTGTAATTTAAGTATTTTATGTCAGTGCTATGGATTCATGATATTATTCCATTAAAAGTGGTAAGTATATTTTTTTCGAATATAAGAAACAGTGAATTAGAATGTAATGATTAGTGAAAAATTCTGAAAACCCAGAATGGAAATAAAATAACAAATCCAATAATGCACACATACAAATTTTAAATGTTTCTTTGTACCCTCTTGAATAGGGGTACTCAAATCCTGTGGCCTGTTAGGAACTGGGCCACACAGCAGGAAGTGAGCAGAGAGCAAAGGAAGGTTTCTATTTATTTACAGCTTCCCACTGTTCAGCTGAATCATCCTGAAGCCCCACCCCCCACTTTCCCACTCTCCCCACCCCATCCATGAAAAAGTTTCCTTCCCCAAAACTGGTCCCTGGTGTCAAAAAGGTTGGGAATCACTTCCTTAGAGAATCTATGGACAGAGAATTCTTGCTCCTAATGCTTTCCTCTGATCTATCTCAGATTCTGAAGAGCATAAATTAGCTAGCTAGCTACTCTTATAATATTGTCAATATTTTTCTTCCAATTAAAAACAGACTTATACTTTGATCTCTACACTTCTGTTTCTAACATGTTTGCAGAGTATTTCTCAGAAACCATTTTCACACTTTGTTTTTTATACACTTGTTCACCCATCACTGTTGCTTTTGATAAACAATGGTTGGTGATGAAGAGGTCATACCTTAAAGATACTTTAAAGATATTATATTCATTTTGTTCATACTCTGTTAAGGCTTCAGTGTTATTATGTTGTTTCATGACTCATAGAAATATTTTAGAATGCAATTAACCTCCGCATTCTCTCTGGAAAATAAATAAGAGAGGGTTATTCATCTTCAAAAAATATTTATTGATATGTTAAAGAATTATGTTGTTTTCCAGATGTTATAAACTAAAAGGTAAAACATTTGTATGGAGGAAGTGATATTAAACATCGTGGCACTTTTATGTTGGCAGAATAGAGGAAGAATGACTTGGAGAGAATATATTAATACAGAAGAGTGTGTTCACTGTAAACCAATTAGGTACAGTCAGGGAACAAGATAACACTATTACTTTTCTCAAAATATTTTCCTCTTACGAGCCCACTTCATTGAATTTTTCTTTATTAGGTACAAAGCATACTTCTCTCCTAAAAATCTTCAGCATTCTTTGCTCTACAAATCATGGCTAAAGAACCTAATATAGAAAGAGAAAAGCAGAATCATTACTTAAATCATTGATTGGTGAATTGTTGCTGTTCAGTTGCTAAGTTTGTCTGACTCTGCAAACCCATGGACTGCAGCATGCCAGGCTTCCCTGCCCTTCACTATCTCCTGGAGTTTGCTTAAATTCATGTCCATTGAGTAGGTGATGCCAACCAACCATCTTATCTTCTGCCGTGCTCTTCTCCTCCTGCCTTCAGTCATTCCTAGCGTCAGGGTCTTTCCAATGAGTTGGTTCTTCACATCAGGTGAGCAATATTGGAGCATCAGCTTCAGCATCAGTCCTTCCAGTGAATATTCAGGGTTGGTGAATAGTGTTTTTATTTTCATAACCAGTTTGAGGTCTGAGGCAAAATTTGAATCAATGGAAGAAAAATCAGTAACAAGAATCTCATCCATTTGAAATCATGATGTAGAAAATAATGGACATATCTGAATATAAATCTTCACCAAATTTAAAAAAAAATTATATAAGGAGAACTGCTGGGAGCCAGCACGGGAGATCCCACCCATGACAAGGTCATGCAGAGAGACCTGACGGGCAAGGTGAGTCAGGTCCCAAGGGGTCCTCTGCCTAAGCATCTACCCTGAAACCAAAATCTGTCTGTTTACTGTCTCCTATACTATACTCTTCTGACATTACAGGGGGCTATCCTCGACCACCTTTCTCTGGAAAAAGTTAACTTAGAGCTCCAACTGGTCTCCTGCATATGAAAGGAATGTTTCAGCTCAAATCCCTCTGATGGCTCTCTAACTTGCCTGACAGGTTCCCCAGAACTTTTACAACTTGTGATTGTTTACAGCCCCCAACTGTGACAGGCATGAAGCTTAAGACATCTTAAAGATATAGAGCTTTTTAGAGCTAAGAATTAGTTTGATTGTTGAGTTAATGTTTGCCACCAGGCCTCCCATATCCTTTATCTTTTAGGCACCTGGGAGAATATTAATCAATGTAAATGGGATGCAAAAATAGGAATATAGTAGTTTTTGATGTTAGCAACACTAGACTTTTGAGTTAATTAATTTTCTCTTTGTTATAAATTACTGTCCTACTCTTTCTTCATTATAAATTGTTGTATCCTTGCTATGTAAGAATGTAACTTTATTTAGTGCTTCTGAGAGTGGCACCAGATTTTGGAAAAGAACACTATTAAGGTAATAAGTTTTCTGGGTAACAGACCCTTATCAGAAAAGGGCTGTAAAATGTTAATTGGCCTCCTGGCCAGAAGATGATGTAAATCACCTAAGACTTTTGTATACAGCTAGGTATGCAGAGAGAAAGCCTGGTCTCACTAAGAGTCAGGGCTGCTGACATTGCATAATTTTGTATTATCCATTGATCTCTATGTACAACCAAAAGTATAAAAGGCTTTCCTGAACAATAAAGGATGGGCCAGTCACTGGAAAGACTGGTTTCTCCTGTGTGGTCTTTTCTCCCTCTGTTTTTCAGGCTGAATTCCCACCTGGGGCGTGGAGGCTTACCATGTCTACTTATTTGACCTGGCCTCTAAGACCCACGCGAGAGGGAGCCCAAGGTGGGGCACCCTCCACTATTCAAGTGGGCGCCGGTGGCCTACGTAGATGGCGCAAACCTCTTGTCTCGAGGTTTTATTAGCTCTCTGCATAAACCAAGTTATTCAGACTCTTTTCTCCACTAATTTTCATACTATACTATTCTTTCCTAATCTCTCTTTGTATTTCTAAATAAATAAGTTTTTCTTCACGTACTCTGTCTCCCCTTCAAATTTACCCTGGATCCACCGGGGCTGGACCCTGGCAGAGAACTAAATCATTTGTTTTAAAAAATGAAGAATAGAGGTACACAAAAGAACTGTACAAAAAAGATCTTCACGACCCAGATAATCATAATGGTGTGATCACTCACCTAGAGCCAGACATCCTGGAATGTGAAGTCAAGTGGGCCTTAGGAAGCATCACTACAAACAAAGCTAGTGGAGGTGTTGGAACTCCAGTTGAGCTGTTTCAAATCCTAAAAGATAATGCTGTGAAAGTGCTGCAATCACTATGTCAGCAAATTGGGAAAACTCGACAGTGGCCACAGAACTGGAAAAGTTCAGTTTTCATGCCAATCCCAAAGAAAGGCAATGCCAAAGAATGCTCAAACTACCGCACCATTGCACTCATCTGGCATGCTAGTAAAGTAATGGTCAAAATTTTCCAAGCCAGGCTTCAACAATATGTGAGCCATGAACTTCCAGATGTTCGTTCTGGTTTAAGAAAAGGCAGAGGAACCAGAGATCAAATTGACAACATCCATTGGATCATTGAAAAAGCAAGAGAATTCCAGAAAAACATATATTTCTGCTTTCTTGACTATGCCAGAGCCTTTGACCGTGTGAATCACAATAAACTGTGGAAAATTCTGAAAGAGGTGGGAATACCAGAACACCTGACCTGACTCTTGAGAAATCTGTAAGGAAGCAACAGTTAGAACTGGACCTGGAACAACAGACAGGTTCCAAATAGGAAAAGGGGTACACCAAGGCTGTATATTGTCACCCTGCTTATTTAACTTATATGCAGAGTACATCATGAGAAATGCTGGGCTGGATGAAGCACAAGCTGGAATAAAGATTGTCAGGAGAAATATCAATAACCTCATATATGCAGATGACACCACCCTTATGGCAGAAAGTGAAGAAGAGCAAAAGATCCTCTTGATGAAAGTGAAAGAGGAAAATGAAAAAGTTGACTTAAAGCTCAACATTCAGAAAAGTAAGATCATGGCATCCAGTCCCATCACTTCATGGCAAATAGATGGGGAATCAGTGGAAACAGTGGCTGACTTTATTTTTTTGGGCTCCCAAATCACTGCAGATTGTGACTACAGCCATGAAATTAAAAGATGCTTACTCCTTGGAGGGAAAGTTATGACCAACCTAGATAGCATATTCAAAAGCAGAAACATTACTTTGTCTACAAAGGTCCATCTAGTCAAGGCTATGGTTTTTCCAGTAGTTATGTATGGATGTGAGAGTTGGACTATAAAAAGGGCTGAGCACTGAAGAATTGATGCTTTTGAACTGTGGTGTTGGAGAAGACTCTTGAGAGTCCCTTGGACTGCAAGGAGATCCAACCAGTCCATTCTAAAGGAGATCATTCTGGGTGTTCATTGGAAGGATTGATGTTGCAGCTGAAATCCAATACTTTGGCCACCTCATGTGAAGAGCTGACTCATTTGAAAAGACCTTGATGCTGGGAAAGATTGAGGGCAGGAGGAGAAGGGGATGACAGAGGATGAAATGGTTGGATGGCATCACCAACTCAGTGGACATGAGTTTTTGTAATCTCCGGGAGTTGGTGATGGACAGGGAGGCCTGTCGTGCTGAAGTTCATGGGGTCTCAAAGAGTCAGACACAACTGAGTGACTGAACTGAACTGAGGTTAGGTCTAGATATCAGATAAGAGAGACCCTGAGCTCACCTCCCCCCACGAATACATCAAAATGACAGCTGTCTATAGAGAGCAACTCTTTCAGAGAATGACCAGAAAACTAGCAAAATGTCTCATCCACAAGCAAACCTGTAAAGAAAGAAATACACAAAATCTGGTAGGGGTGGGGGAATGAGAGGCAATTCTGGTCAGGACCCACAGCCCTAACAAGTGACTCAGAAGAGAAAGGCTTTATCACAGAATCCTCCCTAACAAACAAAGGGTCCACACCTCGTATTAGGTGCAGCAACCCTGGACCCTGACACCAGGATGTTGAGCCCCTTAGCTGGTTTGAAATCCGGTATGTCATACTGGAGGACTGTAGGAAACTGAGACTCCACTTTAGAAGTTTGTACACACATTCACTTGCCTCCAGTCCCAGCACAGGGGCAGGCTACTGAAAATGGCCCTGTACTTGGCCAGCTTGCCAGGAGCACCCCAGTGCAGTCCCCTGCCCACACTGGACTCCCACTCCAGCCCCTCATGTTCTGCACTGCTCCCCCTAAGTTGGAGACCACCAGTTCCCTGGTGTCCGTGTGCATGGGAAAAGCAAAGCCTCCACAGAAGTGCAGCTCCAAGGGCTCCAAGCCCACGTGTGACTAAGGGGGCATACATACCAGGGGAGGAAGTGGAGTCACCTCAGAAGCATTGCTCCAAGCCCACAGACTGGGCCATGCTCCCGACCAGGAAGGAGACTTCCTCATGCTGGGAGAAGCCCTGCGCCCTCATGGCTCCTGCTCCACCCCCTCAAGCCCAGCCTCCACTTCCTATAGAGCTCCGACCACCTTGAGCCTAAGAGAAGTCCCAGCTCACAGCTGGCTCTGGGGCTCACCCTTGTGACTCCAGCTCTGGATCCCATCTGTGGTGGCTGAGAGAAGTCCCTAGAGAGAGCCTGTGCTCACTGCAAACCCAGCTCTCCACCAAAGTCACTAGGCATATATCAACTGCATAGGGACGCTCCCACATAAGGACTTGGGGATACATAACTGTTTTCCCTAATCTCATTGAAGTAAACAGAGTCAAATGATTTGAGATGACAGAGGAGTATGTTTCTAATAAAAATAAAGCCACATTTAAAACCCCTGATGAAACTGATTTCGATAATTTACCTGATAAAGAGTTCAAAGCTATAGTAATAAAAAGGCTAACAGAACCTGAGAAAGTAATAGAAGAGCACAGAAATAGAAACAAAGAAATAGAAACAAAGAAATAGAAATAAAGCATACAATTCAATTAATTTTTTTTTTCAAAAATGGGCAGAGGACCTGAACAGACATTTTTCTGAAGAAGCATGCAGATGGCTAACAAGCACATGATAAGATGCTCAACATTACTGATCATCAGGGAAATGCAAAACAAAACCAGAGTGAGATTTCACCTCTCAGTTGTCAGAATGGCTAGTGTCAAAAAAAAAAAAAAAATGAACTAACAAGTATTGGTGAGGATCTGGAGAAAAGGGACTCTAGTCTACATTTGGTGGAAGTGTAAACTGGTTTAAATAGACCTATTTTATAAGCCAGCACTTTAAATCCTGAGTACATACCTTAAGTTGAAAATATACATGCACCCCAGTATTCATAGCAACATTGTTTATAATAACCAAGATATAGAAGCAATCTAAGTGTCCATCAATAGATAAGTGAATAAGGTGTTTTGTATTTATATACACACAGAAGAATGTTATTCCGTCATCAGAAAGGAATGAAATTTTGCCATTTGCAACAATGTTGATGGACCTGGAGGGTTTTATGCTCCATGAAATAAGTTAGAAAGACAGAGACTGTATATTTTAACTTCTATATGGAATCTAAAAAATAAAGTAATGAATGTAACAAAACAGAAACAGACTCAAAGATACAAAAAGCAAACTAGCGGTTATCAGTGGGAAGAAAAGTGAGGAGAGGAGCAAGTTCGGTGCAGGGCACTAATAGATGCAAACTATTAGGTATAAAAAAAGCTATGAGAATGTAGTATACAGCACAGGGAACATAGTAAATATTTCATAATAACTTTATATGAATTATAATCTGTAAAAAGATTAAATCACTATGTTGTAAAACTAATACAATATTGTAAGTCAAATATATTTCAATAAAAAAAAACAATTGGAAAAATGAAAAAAGTATTAAACTTCTTAATTAATATTCACTTCAGCCACTCAGTCGTGTCTGACTCTTTGCGACCCCATGAATCACAGCACGGCAGGTCTCCCTGTCCATCACCATCTCCTGGAGTTCACTCAAACTCACATCCATCCAGTCAGTGATGTCATCCAGACATCTCATCCTCTATCGTCCCCTTTTTCCCCTGCCCCCAAATCCTCCCAGCATCAGAGTCTTTTCCAGTGAGTCAACTCTTTGCATGAGGTAGCCAAAGTACTAGAGTTTCAGCCTTAGCATCATTCCTTCCAAAGAAATCCCAGGGCTGATCTCCTTCAGAATGGACTGGTTGGCTCTCCTTGCAGTCCAAGGGACTCTCAAGAGTCTTCTCCAACACCACAGTTCAAAAGCATCAATTCTTCATCCCTCAGCTTTCTTCACAGCCCAGCTCTCACATCCATACATAACCACTGGAAAAATCATAGCCTTGACTAGACGGCCCTTTGTTGGCAAAGTAATGTCTCTGCTTTTGAATATGCTGTCTAGGTTGGTCATAACTTTCCTTCCAAGGAGTAAGCGTCTTTTAATTTCATGGCTGCAGTCACCATCTGCAGTGATTTTGGAGCCCCCAAAATAAAGTCTGACACTGTTTCCACTCTTTCCCCATCTATTTCCCATGAAGTGATGGGACCAGATGCCATGATCTTCATTTTCTGAATGTTGAGCTTTAAGCCAACTTTTTCACTCTCCTCTTTCACTTTCATCAAGAGGCTTTCTGCCATAAGGGTGGTGTCATCTGCATATCTGAGGTTATTGATATTTCTCCCGACAATCTTGATTCCAGCTTGTGCTTCTTCCAGCCCAGCATTTCTCGTGATGTACTCTGCATATAAGTTAAATAAGCAGGGTGACAATATACAGCCTTGACGTATTCCTTTTCCTATTTGGAACCAGTCTGTTGTTCCATGTGTAGTGTTCCAAAGAATAGCAAGAAGAGATAAAGCCTTCCTCAGTGACCAATGCAAAGAAATAGAGGAAGACAACAGAATGGGAAAGACGAGATCTCTTCAAGAAAATCAGAGATACCAAGGGAACATTTCATGCAAAGATGGGCTCAGTAAAGGACAGAAATGGTATGGACCTAACAGAAGCAGAAGATATTAAGAGGTGTCAAGAATACACAGAGGAACTGTACAAAAAAGATCTTCATGACCAAGATAATCACAATGGTATGATCACTCACCTAGAGCCTGACATCCTGGAATGTGAAGTCAAGTGGGCCTTAGAAAGCATCACTATGAACAAAGCTAGTGGAGGTGATGGCATTCCAGTTGAGCTATTTCAAATCCTGAAAGATGATGCTGCATTCAATATGCCAGCAAATTTGGAAAACTCAGCAGTGGCTACAGGACTGGAAAAGGTCTGTTTTCATTCCTATCCCAAAGAAAGGCAATGCCAAAGAATGCTCAAACTACTGCACAATTGCACTCATCTCACACACTAGTAAAGTAATGCTCAAAATTCTCCAAGCCAGGCTTCAGCAGTATGTGAACCGTGAACTTCCAGATGTTCAAGCTGGCTTTAGAAATGGCAGAGGAACCAGAGATCAAATTGACAACATCCACTGAATCATGGAATAAGCAAGAGAGTTCCAGAAAAACATCTATTTCTGCTTTATTGACTATGCCAAAGCTTTTGACTGTGTGGATCACAATAATTAATATTAGAGAAAGTCAATACTAGTATAGTACTTAGTCAGTCAGTCATGTCCAACTCTATGTAACCCCATAGAGCCCTCCTGTAGCCCTCCAGGCTCCTTTATCCATGGGATTCTTCAGGCAAGAATACTGGAAATGGGTTGCCGTGTCCTTCTCCAGGGTATCTTCTCAACCCCGGGATTGAACCCAGGTCTCCTGCACTGCAGACAAATTCTTTACCCTCTGAGCCACCAGGGAAGGCCCAATACTAGTATATCCAAAAACATTTATGTATTCCTTTGAAAAAAATATTATTTTTTGTTGTTTAATTCTACAGACATAATGTGAAGTGAAGGTTGCTCAGTCCTGTCTGACTCTGTGACTCTATGGACTGTACAGCTCATGGAATTCTCCAGGCCAGAATACTGAAGTGAGTACCCTTTCCCTTCTCTTTGGGCTCTTCCCAACCCAGGGCTTGAACCCAGGTCTTCCGCATTGCAGGCACATTCTTTACCAGCTGAGCCACAAGAGAAGCCCACAGACAAAATAACAACAGTAAATTACTGATCACCTTAGTTCCACTAAAGTTAATCTTTACATGCTATATCTCATATAATAGCTGAGTAAATATTCTCATGTTCTTCAGCTATTTGAATTATAACAGGATAATTATTGTTTACAATGATAACCCATCAAACTCTCCCATAGCTTAAACTATCATTTTTTTGACGCGAGTTTTACCTTTCAAACTATAATTTTAGTACTGACTTCTGTTGTATATCTAATATGTGAAAAATCATTTAACATGTAGCAAGTTTATTGGCTAAAACAATAAACCAAAATGCCCTATTTTTTATTTTTTCTGATAAATTTAGCTTAGAATAATATGACTGTATTTGTAGATCTGGAAGGGTAGATAGTACATACATTGCTTTACTGAGAACACTAAAGTTACAGAAAATCTTTCCTAATAGGACTTTTCTCAGAACTTATACAAGACTAGGATTTCTCTAATTCTGTCAACATATCTCCAGCTCTCACTCCTTACAGTGCATTATTTTGTATGTAGAAACATAGAGCACATGCACTATTATTTGTGCATTGAAAATACTTTCACTTAAAATAGATATTACTTCCAAATAAAGATGAACACAGAATATTATCATGTTACAAAATAAATCTTAGGACTAAGAAATTCTGATACACAATGATAAGTGGTAGCTAAGCATTAAAAATGTTAGACTTTATTTCTTAATTTTAGTAGGATATAAAAAAATTGATTACATTTAGTAAATAAGATGACATCTGTAGGTTAGATACCTTGATTTTATTTTGTCTTCGTGTTAGTGCAAGGAATATTGTTTCTTTACATATCCACTGGCAGAACTGATGGTAAAATATAAAGAATTGCCAGTATCACATTTTCTTTAAGAAAGCAAAAAAAGAAAAAGCAACAGTCAGATTCTGTGATGCCACGCTGTTTCAGAGAACTGAAGACACTTGCCATTACTCTGTGCTTCTGCAGATTTTCTCGTATTTATTAATAACAGGACCTTTGGCAACAAGTCACATTTTTCTGTCTCTAGGAAGCTGAACCACATTTTAAAAGAAATGTTGGCTCTGCCAATATAAATTTTCTGGAAGTATCCATTTTTTTTTTCTTTCACAATATTTTTAAGATAGTTATTTGCCAGTTTTATGCCTAAATTTTCTCAGATGTACTCTTTTCTTCTTCATTACCACTATGTTCGAAGTAACATTTTTAAATTATACTACAAAGGAATACAATGGGTGCTAAATGAGACAGATGGAGTAAATGAGATTTTTTTTTCCCATTTATTGTCCACTATCTCAGAGAGAAATAGAGCCAACTGCCTAGTGTTTTGAATAGTTACTATAAAATAATATCATCTTTCCAATAATGAATACTTGATCGATTTGTAATATTTTCATGATTCCTCTTACATCCAATGGAGTTACAGTCCTATCCTTTTCTTGCATTAACTGTTTAGCATACACTTCAGTTTACCACCAAGGCATTTATGAGAGAGAGATAGACTGCTGAACATGGAAAAAGGCTGTCTATTAGACTCAGAAAAGGCTGTGAAGCATAAGGGGCACAGAAGCTGAATGCCTTGGATTACCGCTGGAAATGTGCAATTACCGTCAGAAGTGTAATTCCCAAAGAGCAGTACAAAGCATGCAATGCGTGTATGGTTATTTTTCAGTGTATGTTCTCTATCTAACCACAAAAATAGGGACATAGGCAATTAGAGTTAGGCAGTCCACAGTCATTTTGTAACAAAAGGTTCAGTCTTTTCTATTTACTGTAGATATTAAACATGGGTAGTCAAATTATCTTGGGAAAAAGTTGTCGGTAATGAAAAATAACTTTTTCAGACATTTCTTCCTTTTAAGAAACCAGTATAAATAAGAAACACTGTTTATCCTTCTTTGGAAATAAGCAAATAAAAAAAGAGGAGGGGGAGGGGAAGAGAAAGGGGAAGGTAACAAGGAATGGAGAAGAGAAGGAAGGTTAGAAACCAGAGAGAAGAAACAAAAGTGAAAATGAAACACATAAATGCTTTGTTTTTCCTGAGCCTGTAAGTCTCACATATAATCCAATTATATTTCAGAAGCCAAGTAAAATGAGTATAGATTCCTAACAATCTGAACCCAATTCAAACATTCAGTTTCAGTCACCAAAATGAACACTAAAAACGGTAATGTTTAAGAAATTAACAGTCTCCTATAAAGTCTCCTACACCTGGGAAAACTAATACCAGAGATATCTATTTGTATTTACTGCCACTAAAAAGCAAACTAAACTCTTTTATTGAACAGAACCTATTTAAAGAACAATATAAAAATAGTGTGAGCTCTATTTTCATCCCAAGTGCTCTATAATGATTTTCCTTTGTTTTCACTTAGATAAAAGAATGATTTGAACTTTTTCTTCAAGTTGGAAAGTCTGATACAACATAGAAATTTTTTTAAAAACCTCAAATTATTTTTGTATTCTTATGTTTTTCATATTCTTCCTATCAAAGGCTTTTTTTTTGTTTTAAACTCAAATCTATAAAACAGCTTCAAATATTTAAAACAGTAGCAAATATAATTTTTTTTATCCACTGTACACTTTCTACAATTTGACCTCTTAACCTCTTATTCTGCTGTTTATTTAGCCATATGTTCACATAACCTTCAAGGGAACAATCTAGCTTCACTATATGAATCATAATCTTAACCTTGCTTTTCATTCCCTCTGTGCAAAAGAATCATACTTTTCCTGTGGCATTAATTATCCATTATGAGTCTTTTTTTTTAATCTAGTTTTACCCATGTATAAAGATGATAGATATTAAGTCATGGAAAAATAGAAAAAACTTTTTTCTTAACTTATCAATAGATTTTGCTTTTCTGTGAGTTTTCAGAATGTGCTAGACATTCTATTCTCACGTTACTACCTGAGCGAGGTACTAGGTTAGTCTGCTTTTATCGATGAGAAAACTAAGGCTAAAGATGATGACATAAAGATTGTTTGCTTGTTTCCTGAGCTATGGAGCTGGTTTTAGGGCCTGTGTAACACCAGGGTTTGAGCTCAGCAGCATGTCCATCCCTCCTAAAGCATTAGTGTTACGGATCCGATGCATTAATCACGTGTTGTGTGCAGGAGTCACGTCTTCTTTCTCTTTTTGCATTTCCATGGTGTTTCCTTATTGTGTGCAATATGATTCATGTGAAGGAATGAGTACGTGAGTAATTCTAAGGCACCTAATTTTCATGCTTAGAAGAAGTATTTTTAAAGAAACTTGGTTAAGGCTCTCAAATGCTTTTAGAAAACTGCCTTTTCAGATTTTTATAAAGCATGTTTTAATTATCTCTTTGCAGGGGGAAGTCCCTTGAAAGGATAACTTGTTTAAACACAAGTTTTACAAATAAACCTCTGAGCCTCAAACAATAATAGCAAGTGACTCAGAATAATACTTGATATGTTACATTTCTTTACTTAGGAAGTGATCATAGATTTTTACTTCACAGATTTAAATTTAAATTATAATCTAAATGATCTTAAAGATATTATTAAGGCCACATCTTCACAAACTAGGTGTTTATGCATAGCCATAAGGGGTTAATCGAGCATAGACAGCATACACTTGAGACTCCAAATTGAATAATTTGATTTGTAAACAGGTACTTAGTGTACAAGAAGCCATTACACATGCAATTATCTGTCTTCAATTAATTGTGTGCATCTCTAAGGAGCGACTTAAGAATGTTTGTTTCACTTTCACTAGCTGTAAAGTCTGATATCTATAAACATTTATTTTACTTATGCTGTAGCTTTAAACTTTAGAAAAGTACATTGCTAACAGCAATTATTATGTGCCTGTGAGGAAACATTGGGCCTGGAATAATCATACCCTGAGTTTAACTCTTTTTCCTCTAATCAGCCTACACTCTCCCCACACAAGACATATGCCCAGAAAGAAAATCAAGCTCACTTCTCACTAGGATAGCAAACCATGTATTAAGAAATCTATATTTGTAAGTATAGAATTGCCCTTAGTTTAAAAAGTTCCTTTTCCATAATGTGTACTCCTTCCAACTGTAGCAATACCATAAACTTACTGTGGTTGCTTTTCCCTATGCTAATTTTCTTATAATAAACAGGATATTGATCATGCAAAGCCAAAACAAAGGTAAGACACAATATGGGCCTTTGAAGAAAGTTTCAAAGCATCATATTAGGGCTGGTTTTAGAGAGAGGACTGAGTTCAGTGGATCAGTCATGTTCAACTTTTTGTGACTCCATGGACCGCAGCATGCCAGGCCTCCCTGTACATCACAAACTCCTGAAGTTTACTCAAACTCTTGTCCATTGAGTCTGTGATGCTATCTAATCATCTCATCCTCTATCATCCTTCTCCTCCCACCTTTAATCTTTCCCAGCATCAGGGTCATTACATGAGTCAGCTCTTCACATCAGGTGGTCAAAGTATTGGAGTTTCAGCTTCAACATCAGTCCTTCCAATGAATATTCAGGACTGATCTCCTTCAGGATGGACTGGTTGAATATCCTTGCAGTCCAAGGGACTCTCAAGAGTCTTCTCCAACACCACAGTTCAAAAGCATCAATTCTTCATCCCTCAGCTTTCTTCACAGTCCAACTCTCACATCCATACATGACCACTGGAAAAACCATAGCCTTGACTAAACAGACCTTTGTTGGCAAAGTAATGTCTCTGCTTTTCAATATGCTATCTAGGTTGGTCATAACCTTTCTTCCAAGGAGTAAGCATCTTTAAGTTTCATGGCTTTAATCACCATGCAGTCACCATGCAATCATCTGCAGTGATTTTGAAGTCTCCCAAAATAAAGTTAGCCACTGTTTCCCCATCTATTTGTCATGAAGTGTTGTGACTGGATGCCATGATCTTAGTTTTCGAATGTCGAGCTTTAAGCCAACTTTTTCAGTTTTCTCTCTCACTTTCATCAAGATGCTCATTAGTTTGTCTTCACTTTCTATGGTATAATCTGCATATCTGAGGTTACTGATATTTCTCCCAGCAATCTTGATTCCAGCTTGTGCTTCTTCCAGCCCAGCATTTCTTGTGATTGACTCTTCATATAAGTTAAATAAGCAGTGTGACAGTATACAGCCGTGACGTACTCATTTTCCTATTTCCAGTCTGTTGTTCCATGTCCAGTTCTAACTGTTACTTCCTGACCTGCATACAGATTTCTCAAGAGGCAAGTCAGGTGGTCTGGTATTCCCATCTCTAGAAGAATTTACCACAGTTTGTTGTGATCCACACAGTCAAAGGCTTTGGCATAGTTAATAATGCAGAAATAGATGTTTTTCTGGAACTCTCTTGCTTTTTCAATGATCCAGTGAATGTTGGCAATTTGATCTCTGGTTCCTCTGCCTTTTCTAAAACCAGCTAGAACATCTTGAAGTTCATGGTTCATGTATTGTTGAAGCCTGGCTTGGAGAATTTTGAGCATTACTTTACTAGCGTGTGAGATGAGTACATTTCCTTGTTTAGCCCCTAAGAAATCCATTAATTTCTGTGTTTCTATTTGCCTAAAAATTTAGTTCTACTAACGTGTGGGTGATTGATCCTCCTGTTCCTTCCTGTTCTCATCTTCTTCCTCCTAAACCTCCTCCTTAGCCTTCTCCTCTTTCTTCACAGCCATGCAAAGCTGGGAATTACAACTTCAAAACAATAGGAGAAAAATTATGGACTGTACAACCTTCCTAAGCAAGGCCAGAGTCTTCTCTGTCTTCCTATGCAAGCTTTTCCACGGGGTTGCAAAGAGTCAGATATGACTGAGCAACTGAACTGAACCCAAGCTTTTAATGAGTGACTGGTACATTAATACTAATCATTAAATCATTGTTGAATGAATGAACATTTTTTCTCTTAAGCATCAAAATGGTGATATCATTCTGGGAATCCTTTCTGAAATGCCCAGTCTGAGTGTGCTGCCCTTCAATTTGCTGTTTTATTTTCTGCTATTTTAGTCTATTATATAAGAACCATGGCAAAGAGATGCATGAAAGGTTATGAGGCTCTCCAACAAATACGTATCGGATTGAATTCTTATGACAGTAATTATTTTACTACTATACTAAAAACCTATTCTTTCATGCAGCAAATATTTTTTGAACACCTATGTTGCAGGCATGGCTCTAGATGTTGAAGTATCAAGACTGAATTAAAAAATATCCCAGCCCTCAAGAAGCTTTATAACTTGATCAGAGAGACAGAAAATAAAGCGATTAAATATGTAAAATATATAATATTCCAGAAGATGAATGCTAAGGATAATGAAAACCAGGAAGTGTCAGAGAGGGATTGAGATCTTTTGTATGGTGAGCAGGACAGGCCTCCTTAAGATGAGATTTGAGTAAAGACCTGCAAGGAGGAACTTATATAGCCATATGTATAATGCAGGAATATAATTTTAGGTTAAGGGAATAATATGGAATGGCCTTAAGATGGGAATAGCCAAGATTGCTCAAGTAACAGCAAGGTCAGTGTTCTGGACGAGTGTTGGAATGCAGACTGGAATAATAGAATGTGATGTCAGGAGATGAAAGAACCTGGGCCAGTGTAGATTTTGCTTGTCATAGAATTTTATTCTAGGTCAGATGGAAAGCCGGTAGACAGTTCTGAGTAGAGTGCTAATGGGAAAATTCTGGCTGTTGTGTTGAGAACTGACCATAAGAAAGGGCAGAAGTAGGGCAGACACTTAAGAGGAGATTGCTTTCCTAGGCAGAAAAAGATGATGTCTCCAGCAAAACTGGGTCACTGTTTCAGGCTGAATGGAGTCCCTCTAAAATTCATATTTTGAAACCCTGCTCCCCAGTACCTCCCAACATGATTTTGTTGGGAGATAAGACCTTCCAAGAGACAGTTAAGTTAAAACAAGACAGTTAGGGTGGACCCTAAACCAGTGTGATTGGTATCCTTGTAAGAGGAAATAAGGCCACACAAAAAGCAACAGTGATGTGAGTTCATAGAGACGAGGACACAGTAAAAAGCAAGCCAAAGAGAGAAGCCTCAGAAAAAAAAAATCCCTACCTGCATCTTGATCTGAGTCCTCCAACTTCCACAACTGTAAGAAAGTAAATATCTGCCGTTTAAGCCACTCAGTCTGTGCTACTTTTGTTAGGCAGTGCAAGCAGTTTGATATAGTCACTAAGGGTGGAGATGATTGGTCAAATTCTAGAAATGTTTAAAACAGATGCTACAGGAGTTTCTGATTAAGCCAACTTGAGGTATGAAGAAAGGAGAATTAATGGCACCTTGGTCTTTGGCCCAGCAAATGGTGGGATTGGAGTTGTCATTGACTGGCACAGGGAAGACTCCAAGAAGAGTGGGTTTGTAGGGAAACATCTCCATAGGCACTCCCTTGATTCATGATCATTTGAATGCAAATAGTCTATTTGGGGAATTTCAAGAACAAAAATAGGGACATATGGAGGTAAACTAAGAAAAGGAAGGCTGCCACTGTGGATGTTCTGTTAAGCCAGATGATGACAAAGAATGTCTGAAGTTTAGCTCGATTTTGTTGTTGTTCAGTCACTAAGTCGTGTCTGATTGTTTTGCAGCCTCATAGACTGTAACTCGCCGGGATCCTCTGTTGATGGAATTTCCCAAGCAAGAATTTTGGAGTGCGTTGCCAATTCCTCCTCCAGGGTGTCTTCCCAACCCAGGGATTGAAACTGCATCTCTTTTGTCTCCTGCATCATCAGGACAGAGCACTGCAGGTAACTCTGAAATGTCCTACTTTGACAGTGAGAAAGTCGAGGCATTTATCCTCACCTAGTCACTGGTTGGATGGTGACTCTGCAGCAGTCTTGGCTTCATAGTGAGTTTCTTCAGTTGAAGGAAACAGTCTTCAAGCCCAAAAGTGTAGATGCTGACAGTTGGAAATGAGAAGTCAGCCAGGGCTTTTCAGTGAGTGAGTTTAAGCAAGTTTAAGTAAGTGAATGGAGGCACCTATGGGGGAGAAAATGATAGTACTAACTACAAGGAGTAAGCAGGAGCTTGTGTGGACCGAGGGAAGCTTGAGATTCGTTTAGACATCCAACTGGAAATGTCAGTCACACGTCTGGATTTCATACCTGGCTGCTAAGAAGGGAGTCAAAGCATTGTCAAAATGACACATAATGTAGCAACTTTAACCCAACGAGTAGAGAAAAGAAAAAACTGAAAAAGGTATTCTCCTGTGAGGTAACTGAATTTGAGTCATAATGCATACTGTTGAAGTGATGATAAATCAAAGTATTTATTCCACATTTATTGTTAAAAAAAAAATGAAAGGCCAAATTCTATCATCTTTATTCAAGATTCAGAATTCTAGCTGTTTGTCCTCTTTCGTCATCAAGATTTTAAAATTACAGCCTATAACATCTAAAGGATTTTGTTAAGGATTTATTACAGAAGGTCAATGGCTTAAAATGGATTAGTTGTAATGAGTCAAGGTGTATATAAATCCTTACCATCAATACTCATAAAAGCTCAATAAGAAAGAAGTCTGAAGGACTGTATGGATAATTCTAATTAAATATGAATCTTTCTCACTATGGGTTCAAAAACTCCATAATAGTTTATTATGTCCACAGAGTTATTTCATAAACATCATCAGGATAAAAATATTGCTTTTAGAGCTAATTTCCCTAATTTTTCTTTGAAAACAAAACTTCCCTAGAGTTAGAGTTAGATTTCCCAAACTAGACATTCACAGATGCCTGAAACAAAACATGTTTAAATATAAGCACAATCTGCCCCATAGAAAACCTGTCCTTCCTTATGGGTTACTTATCTGTGTCATGCTTATTACTATCCACTAAATGGTCCAGGCAAGAATATTGGGAATCATGTTTCCTTTCTTCTTTTGTCCCCTAATAAATGATAAAATCCTCCATCTAATTACTAGAGTCAAAAATCTGAGAGTCTTTCCATTTTCTCACATAGAGTATGTCCTATTCATCAATATCCCTTGTCAACTTGACCTCCAAAACATACCCTAGTCTAAATTCAGAAAGCTACTTCTTTCTATCTTTCTGCTACTACCATGCTTGCTAAATTACCATCATTTTGAATGGGTTTTTGCAATATCCTCCTAGTCTATCTTGTTACTTCAGCCCATCACTTTACCTACAGTCTAATCTCTATACATCAGAATGATGTTTTCAAACTTTGGAATTAGTTCACCTTGGACTCCCTTATTATAACTCTCTAATGGCTTTCCATCACACAGGAACAAAACCCAAACTTTCTAGACCAGCACTTCTGGCCAACAGAAGTACTCAGCATTCTGACATCGTTTTATCCCACTGCATCCTCTCCCACTCTGCTCAGCTACACTGATTTTTTATTACTTATTTTAGCCCATCTAATCTACTTTCAAATTTTGAATAAGGGTGTCCTTAAGAACGAAGAGGACATAACCAAGTAATGTGTAGTAATGTGCAATCAAAAATCATTCCAGTGTGGTTATCATGAGCACAGCCATGGTTATGTGCTGGGGACCACAAGCAAGTTTACTGCTGCTGCAAAATAAACAAGGCATGGTGAGAGACAAGTCTAAATAGGTAATAGGAATGAGGTTATGAAAGTCTTTCTAGACTTTGTTAAGAGTGTTGGGATATTATATTTTTGGTAATGATATGTGATCAGACTTCTTGCAGATATTATAAAAAGATGTATATCCTTTCCAGTGAGTCACCTAGAAGAGTTTTAACATTTTGCATACAATTTCATGGGCTCCTGGTCTCCTGAACATCATTCTTAAACTGAGGTTAAGAATCCTCGTGCGTCCCTTGGAGTCACTGAATGGTGTTAACTAGGGTGGCAGTTTTAAGTAGTGTATCATGATAGCCTTTGTCACTAGAATGAATGTGAGGAAGACACTATCGTAGATGAGAAGAATGTTTAGGAAATTATTCAGGAAGTCCAGAAGTGATGATAGAGGAAATGATGGATTGTGGAGACATTATTTGTCTGATGATGTCCAGAGAAAATAGTGATGGGATTGTATATGGACAGTGATGGGGAAAGAGTAGTAAGGTCTGTCCCATTTTCTGGCCTGGGATCCTCATACACCCCAGGCCATTTTGACTTTCCTCTGTACCTTTAACTTCTATTAGTGATGTCAGTAACACCATAATAAACTGTGTGCTAGTTTACATTTTCTGTTGACTCCTTGGAGAGTTCAAAATTTTTTGAGTGGTAAGTAACCTAGGCACTCGATATATACAGTCAATCCTTATTTGAGGTAGTTATGTTCCATAAATTCACCACAAACACTAAATTAGTGAATAGTAAACAATTGTTCCTAGGGTAAAATAGGATTAGGGCCATGTAAGCCATACATTTGTTTCCTCAGTACAACAATACATAACCATGTTTTATGTGTTTAAAGAAAGCTTGTCTAATACGTATTGTTACTTAACATTGAATTCCAGACTAACAGCACTAACTTATGACTAAACAAAGTTTGTCTATTTGGCGTTATATATGTATTTTTTTTTCCATAATGCACCTCACAACCTTCTTGCACTTAGGAATACTAGCCAGCACTTCAGCAATATGCTTAGGGAATATTTTCAACAGCAAAATCATCAACAAAAAGCACAAAAATGTGGTAAACATGGCACTAAATAGCATAAAAAATATTGATATGAGAGCTGAATCAAGATAGCAGAGCATCATCTTGTTTACTCACAGCTGAGAAAGTGTGCTGTTGAGGAACTCAAATTTTTCAACAATGTGCAAATCTATAAATGATAGGAAAGTCCCAGGAGAATTGCTTTTGGTGTTACAAGTATATTGTGGCAAGTGAGCAAATACTGAATCCACAAATAATGAGGATAAACTATACACATTTTATATTTCAGTTCAGTTCAGTCGCTCCATCGTGTCCGACTCTTTGTGACACCATGAATCACAGCACGCCAGGCCTCCCTGTCCATCACCAACTCCCAGAGTTCACTCAGACTCACGTCCATTGAGTCAGTGATGCCATCCAGCCATCTCATCCTCTGTCGTCCCCTTCTCCTCCTGCCCCCAATCCCTCCCAGCATCAGAGTCTTTTCCAGTGAGTCAACTCTTCACATGAGATGGCCAAAGTACTGGAGTTTCAGCTTTAGCATCATTCCTTCCAAAGAAATCCCAGGGCTGATCTCCTTCAGAATAGACTGGTTGGCTCTCCTTGCAGTCCAAGGGATTCTCAAGAGTCTTCTCCAACACCACAGTTCAAAAGCATCAATTCTTCGGCCCTCAGCCTTCTTCACAGTCCAACTCTCACATCCATACATGACCACTGGAACAACCATAGCCTTGACTAGACGGCCCTTTGTTGGCAAAGTAATGTCTCTGCTTTTAAATATGCTATCTAGGTTGATCAAAACTTTTCTTTCAAGGAGTAAGTGTCTTTTAATTTCATGGCTGCAGTCACCATCTGCAGTGATTTTGGAGCCCCCCAAAATAAAGTCTGACACTGTTTCCACTGTTTACCCATCTATTTCCCATGAAGCAATGGGACCAGATGCCATGATCTTCGTTTTCTGAATGTTGAGCTTTAAGCTAACTTTTTCACTCTCTATTTTCACTTTCTTCAAGAGGCTTTTTAGTTCCTCTTCACTTTCTGCCATAAGGGTGGTGTCATCTGCATATCTGAGGTGATTGATATTTCTCCCTGCAATCTTGATTCTAGCTTGTGCTTACTCCAGCCCAGCGTTTCTCATGATGTACTCTGCATAGAAGTTAAATAAGCAGGATGACAATATACAGCCTTGATGTACTCCTTTTCCTATTTGGAACCAGTCTGTTGTTCCATGTCCAGTTCTGTTGCTTCCTGACCTGCATATACACAGAAACAACAATATAATCTATCAGTCTAATATGCCAAACACCTGGATTCACTAGTTACATAGATTTTGCAATGTTTCCTTTATTGATCACCTTTCTTCTTTGTTATTCTTTGCTAAAATGTTTTAGGAATTAATTCTACACAGTGACACCATGTCATTTCACTCCTGTGCATTTCTGAAAGAAATAAGGACATTTTCTTTTACAATCGCAATGCCATTATTACACCTTACAAACTTAATGCTACAGACTTACATACTTAATAATTCTTACAAACTTAATACTAACTCCTTTGAATTATCTACTGAAGATAATCAAATATTTCTAAACAAAAGTTATCATCATAGGCTCGCTGCTGCTAAGTCGCTTCAGTTGTGTCCGACTCTGTGCAACCCCATAGATGGCAGCCCACAAGGTGCCTCTGTCCCTTGGGTTCTCCAGGCAAGAGTACTGGAGTGGGTTGCCATTTCCTTCTCCAATGAATGCATGCATGCTAAGTAGCTTCAGCCGTGTCCAACTGTGCAACCCTATGGACAGCAGCCCAACAGGCTCCTCTTGTCCACAGGATTCTCCAGGCAAGAATACTGGAGTGGGTTGCCATTTCATCCCCAAGCACAGGTCACACCTCTCAGATCTGACGCAGTTGATCCAAGGCATGGACTGAGCACTTTTTTTTTTTTTTTCACCAAAGCTTTTTAGGAAGTTCTAACTGACAGTCAAATATAAGAATTGTTATACAAAAAGACAATGTCAGTTTGCCCCACAGCTAGTGTTGCTAAGGGTTATCAGTAAAGTCTGATGAGAACAGTGAACCTCTCCTTGTTAAAGCTCACCAACCACTTTTGATGGACTAAGTCTCTCCTGAATTTAATTGATTATAGGATGTTAGGTTAGAAATCTATGGAGCCACTAACCAAACTAATTTATCAGCAGCTGTTAGAGCCTGAAAGGGCTGAATTTTTTTTCTTCTGAAAAATGCTTGCATTAATCTCTAATGTATTTGCAAAATAAAATTGAATATTTAGAGAAAAGCTTCAAAAATATGCATAATTTACATTAAAAATAGTTTAAATTATTGTTAATTCCAGTTGAATTTTATGAGTCAAAATACCCATGAATTAATATAAAAATGTTTAAGCAACTTAACAGAATGTTTTTAAGATAACTTATAAATTCTGGTGCTTGAGCAATAGGGCTTGAAATAGATGAGATTCTTGTGGCCCTAATAATATTAAAGCCATCAAACAAATATTAATGCTAAATGCATGAAAGCCAGCTTAGAGAAGAGTTCAGAGACTTAAAATAGGATAGATGAAAATTGACCTGAGAAAATTAAAGTGCAGTACCTGTTTTAAGTTACAAGCTAAAATTTTGCCTTGTTTATAACAATCTGACTTTCCAAAATTATAGTTTAATTATATTTTACTTAAGTTAGAAATTCAAAACCCTTACCTTCAACTGTGAGCTCTATACTGGCATTTCCTTGAATAGAAGATATGCTGAGGAAGACTTTGCAAAACCACTAAAATCCTTTGGAGATTTACCACTAGAGAAGAGTTGCATATCTGTATTTCTGTCTATAATATAGTGAATAACAACATAAAAATAGCAAAATAGCAGAATTTCATTATATCTCTATAATAAATTACTTCTACTGAAAATGTATTTGAGCTTCACAATAATTTATTGATTAGATAGGACCAGTATTGATATTCCCTAAAGAAATTGAGGTTTAAATGTTGACTTGCCCAAGGTAACAAGGCTTGAACATTTTGAGATTCATATCACTTACAGATCAAAAGATTTATAATATGATAGGCATGTACATGAAAGAAGCCAGACTTACTGTAGTGAGAAATGTATTTGCACCTTTCTTACATTCAGAGACAAGAGCTATAAATAGCTCCTGCTAATGCTCTCACGGATCTCTGTATAAAGGTTCCACGGAGTAGAAAGAATTATAAACTAAAAAGGAAAGACATATAAAACAGCCAGTGAATGAGAAGTTAGAATTGAATGTAGAGGCATATTATTCTTTAGGAACAAAGAAAAATAAAAAGAAAACAGAATGAGTGTGGATTATAGACTCCTACATGGTAATAAGCAGTACAATTTAATAAAACCATAAATAAAAGCAACGTGATCTGTGGATGCAATTATCTCTACCTTGGAACTCTACAACATTACCTATTCTGATGAAATACAGCTCACTTTATTTTAATTGAATGAACCTGCCTAGTTGGAAACATTCTCTGACAGTTGTTGTGTTGAAGTCTCAATATCTTTGCAAGTTAACTGAAAGATGTGTCTTGGAAAGAAGAAACAGTGAGACACAAGGACAGGAGAGATTTTGGAAAATGTAGTGATAAGGAAACAGGCAAAATAACACTTACTGTCTGGATGTATTAACCACTACTGGACTGGAGAAGGATGCATATTTGAACACAATTTAGAAAGAAATGTGATCAAAACAAATTCTTCTTATTTTATTACATTGGCTAACAGAGGTTCAACTTATACTTCTTGTCTGCTTCTATTTCCCCTATAAATCCCCCTTCTGGAGGTCATAGGGACGCAATCAAGTTGACAGATCTGATCTTATCTCCAGAACCTTCAGTCAAGAACTAAATGCAGTTTAACTAAATTTAAAGTCATAGCTGCTGCTAAGTCGCTTCAGTCATGTCCGACTCTGTGACCCCATAGACGGCAGCCCACTAGGCTCCCCTGTCCCTGGGATACTCCAGGCAAGAACATTGGAGTGGGTTGGCATTTCTTTCTCCTCCAAGGCATGAAAGTAAAGTCACTCAGTTGTGTCCAACTCTTAGCAACCTCATGGACTGCAGCCTACCAAGCTCCTCCATCCATGAGACTCTCCAGGCGAGAGTACTGGAGTGGGTTGCCATTGCTAGAGAGCACTTAAATATCAGTGTGCATGTGAATAAACATGTACCAATTGTATAGGAAACCTCTGTGTGGAGTACTAACAAAGAGAAGTGAATACAGATAATAATAATAATAACACAGTCTCACTGAAAACCAATTACAGAAAAGCAACACTGTGTTCCACCGAGCTGAAAAGTGTTATTTAGCTACCATTAGAACATATGAACCACGATAACTCAGTACCTTAGGATCTTATTAAAATCTTCTGTCATCGTACTTTAAATAAGTAGCTAGGTAAAACCTAAACATTTGGAAGACTTTTACATTATAGTTTATTAAAAAAGGAAGATTTACAGTTTACACTCAGATCCTGTTAGCAGTTCTGCCACTTACTTAGTTGCATGGCTTTTGGAGAGGCACTTAAATTCCATGGCTGTTGGTTTCTGCCTCTGTATAGTAAAGTTGGTTTAGAACCATATTAAGAATATATAAATTGGTGATTGCATGATATCCGTGTGGAAAAAGTTTTAAAAAATCAGTTCATTTTATTAGACTTAAATCATGTATCGATAGAACTTCTAAACAACACGTTAATCCATTGGTAGTTTAAGAAATCTTAATGGATTTTTTCTCAGCTATGTACCAGTATTGAAAATGTGGTGCTCTCAGACTGCTGTATTTGTCAGCCAACAGCACACTCCATTCACAGTTTCAGTCTTTCATTCATTTAACCAACACTTACGAGGTAATGTCTGTGTTCCAGATATTCTGCTATACAGTGGGCATATGGTAAGGTGTCCTGCTGGCTGGATCATAGATTTTGCTGGGAGATACACAGAGTAAGCAAAGGAAAATGCAAAACTGTAGCTACACATGGTGAGAAATGATTAGAAGAAAAGATGCTTTGAGAGATAGTCCTGAAGAATCAATCTCAGATTTGGAGATGAGGGAAGGCCTATCTGGAAATGCGAAGAGGATGTCCAGCAGTCTAACTGCAGAAATGAGTAAGGCCCCAGGTGAGAAGATTTAAGGGAAAGTGAAAGGATATATGAAGTAAGTGTGCTGAAGAAAAAGACAGCCTAAGGGAAGAAGAAAAGACAGACGAAAGAGCTGTGTAATGTAGAGCACTTAAATTTCCTTAAAGGATTTAGGACACTACTTAAGGGCAACAGACAACTCTTATAGCCTTTCAACCTTGGGAGTGGAAGAGAGTGATTTACATTTTACAGAATACATCATGAAAACTGGCCAAAGAGTAAATAGCCAGGAGGGCCATAACAAAGCATGGAGCTAGACATTAGGGAAAGAGAAGTTGGTGGCAATCGTAGAGAAGATAGGAGAAAATGAGTAGTATTAAGGAGATGAAGGTATATTTATACTGAAACCAACCTTCCCAGTTGTGGGGGTTTGTTTTGTTTCGTCTAGGACTGGTTGGTTTTCACCAGAATTATTCAGTTCATGGGTCCAGGCAAGAAGAAAGCAGAGGGCAGAAGGTGTTTGCAAGAGTGTGGTTATGTGGATTATGAAATTTAGGTAGGGTAGGGAGGCAATAGTGGAGAAGGCAATGGCAGCCCACTCCAGTACTCTTGCCCGGAAAATCCCATGGGCGGAGGAGCCTGGTAGGCTGCAGTCCATGGGGTGGCTAAGAGTTGGACATGACTGAGCGACTTCACTTTCACTTTTCACTTTCGTGCATTGGAGAAGGAAATGGCAACCCACTCCAGTGTTCTTGCCTGGAGAATCCCATGGCAGGGGAGCCTGGTGGGCTGCCGTCTATGGGGTCGCACGGAGTCAGACACGACTGAAGTGACTTAGCAGCAGCAGCAGCAGCAGCAGGGAGGCAATAGGCGAAGGAGCAAATTGACAGTAGGTGATGGGATTCATGGACTTGCAGCCTCTAAGATGCTGTAGAATTTTAACATGGGAAAAGGGCATGGTTTATGGAAAGTGAACTGAAAAGATGAAATAGTGTGTTCGGAAAGTAGAGTGTTTCAGAGAGAAATTTTCGGGGAGGAAGTATCACTTCCGATGTGAAAGTCACCAAATGGTGAAAGGCATTAAACGGAACTGGAAGACCGAGACATGATTGCATCGGTGAATGAGTGAACGTAACTTGAGACTCACATCACACTTTTATCATAGTCTGTGTAGCTTAGCTCTGTGCCTTAATCATGTGTGAGCAATTTATAGAAATGTCTGCTATTCAAAAGATAGGCTTCGGGCTTTTTAAAATAACATTAAGGTGTGATTTATATTCATTTTACTGCCATATCATGTTACTGAAAAGCTGTCAAAATCAGTATAAATTAGAGTTAATGCAGAATTATCTCAGATTTTTAATAATAAATGTCTAACAACCTTTTAAATTGAACAAGTTGTTAGCAATATACTGTCACGTCAATTAAAAAAAATCATTTGGCTGATTATTTAAAAAATAACTTACGAAGTTTTAAAATATGAGATGATGATATATGTGATGAATTTATCTGTAATTTATAATTAAGTCCAAAAGAAAATGAAGCCCCATTCCATAATCAAAACATGCTGTAGCTTATACATTTATATACGCAAAATTATTTCATTCAAAATTAATTCTTTTGCCCATAATTTATCAACTCATTATGTAAGGATCATCATCCAAAATGTAAAAAAAGAAAATAACTATGCCAACATCCATTGGATCATCGAAAAAGTGGAAGAGTTCCAGAAAAGCAACTACTTCTGCTTTATTGACTATGCCAAAGCCTTTGACTGTGTGGATCACAACAAACTGGAAAATTCTGAAAGAGATCGGAATACCAGACCACCTGACCTGCCTCCTGAGAAATCTGTATGCAGGTCAAGAGGCAACAGTTTGAACTGGACATGGAACAACAGACTGGTTCCAAATCACTGGGAAAGGAGTATGTCAAGGCTGTATATTGTCACCCTGCTTATTTAACTTATGTGCAGAGTACATCATGAAATGCTAGACTGGATGAAGCACAGAGTGGAATCAAGATTGCTGGGAGAAATATGAATAACCTCAGATATTCAGATGATACCACCCTTATGGCAGAAAGTGAAGAAGAACTAAAGAGCCTCTGATGAAAGTGAAAGAGGAGTGTAAAACTATTGGCTTAAAGCTCAACATTCAGAAAAGTAAGATCATGGCATCTGGTCCCATCACTTCATGGCAAATAGATGGGGAAACAACAGAAACAGTTATAGACTTTATCTTGAGGGGCTCCAAAATCACTGCACATGGTGACTGTGGCCATGAAATTAAAAGATATTTACTCCTTTGAATAAAAGTTATGACTAACCTAGATAGCATATTGAAAAGTAGAGACATTATTTTGCCAACAAAGGTCCGTCTAGTCAAAGTTATGGTTTTTCCAGTGGTCATGTATGGATGTGAGAGTTGGACTATAAAAAGAGCTGCTGCTGCTGCTAAGTCACGTCAGTTGTGTCTGACTCTGTGTGACCCATAGATGGCAGCCCATCAGGCTCCCATCCCTGGGATTCTCTAGGCAAGAATACTGGAGTGGGTTGCCATTTCCTTCTCCAGTGCATGAAAGTGAAAAGTGAAAGTGAAGTCACTCAGTCGTGTGTGACTCTTTGCAACCCTATGGACTGTAGCCTAACAGGCTCCTCCGTCCATGGGATTTTCCAGGCAAGAGTACTGGAGTGGGTTGCCATTGCCTTCTCCATAAAGAGAGTGGAGCGCTGAAGAATTGGTGCTTTTGAACTGTGGTGTTGGGGAAGACTCTTGAGAGTCCCTTAGACTGCAAGGAGATCCAACCAGTCCATCCTAAACGAAATCAGTCCTGAATATTGTTTGGAAGGACTGATGCTGAAGCTGAAACTCCCATACTTTGGCCACCTGATGCAAAGAAGTGTCTTATTTGAAAAGACCCTGATGCTGGGAAAGATTGAAGGCGAGAGGAGAAGGAGATGACAAAGGATGAGATGGTTGGTTGGCTCACTGACTCAATGGACATGAATTTCAGTAAACTCTGGCTTCCCTGATGGACACGGAAGCCTGGCATACTGCCGCACACGGGGTCGGAAAGAGTCAGACATGCCTGAGCAACTGAACTGAACTGATGCTTAATGTGAGATGAGACTTAAATTAGTTGAATTATTTTTAAAGCTAGAAAAAGATTTTTGGGTGTCCTTTATGTGCTAGGTTTTCTGTAAGCATTAATAAGTAAAACCAGGTACTTTCAAGAAATTGCCACCTGTTACAAATATTTTTTACTTATTTTTTTGTTTCCTTTATATGATATTTTTGAATTTCAAGAAAATAATATTATGATGTTTACATTAAATCAATGTCCTGTCTTTTCTTGTTGAACTAAAATGGAGTAGGCAAACTTCAGTATAGAACTTCCTTTTAATGGTGTTTTGTCATGAAATCAACAAAGTATCATCAAATTTATTTTTAAACATAACACTGTCTTATAAAGATTGTCCACAGTTGGTTAAAACAATATTTCACCAGTCATTTTAAGAACAATAAACTCATATATTAATCCTGGAACAGGAAGGTCAGGGGCACTACTTTAAAGAATGATATGTCATTTATAACCTAATCTCTAATCCAGGCTCCTCATTCTCCTTTTTTTTAACCAAGCTATCCTTCAAGAATTGACTTCAATCTCTTCTTTTCCATTAAATCTTCCTGAGCAAATCCATCTCATAAAAATTTCCATGTTCTGAACTCACAACTCTTTCTGGACTCATTAAGCATGAAATATCATACATCACATTTTCTATATTTGTTATTTAACACCTCATGGTTCACAATATATTTCTACAGTTAGATGACAAATTTTTGTAAGGACACATACCATGTATTATTTTCCTTGAATATAATTTTTTTTCTTTCTTAAGGCTTTAGTTTTTGATTAATTTAGGGTTTACAACAAAATTGAGGAAAATATATAGGGATTTCCTATATATCCCATGTGCCCATGTATGCACAGCCTCCCCAGTTATCAACATCCCCCAGGGTGGTACATTGATCCCAACTGAAGTACCTACATTGACATATCATAAGCACCCAAAGTTCATAGTTTATCTCAGCTTTAGCTCGTGGTATTGTGCATTCTGTCAGTTTGGAAAATGGTAATAATGTGTGTCTATCATTATAGTATTATAAAGAGTATTTTCACCGCCCTAAAACCATTTGTGCTCTAGTCAGTTCCTTCCCTGACCCACAGCCACTGATCTTTCTATGCCTTTATAGTTTTGCCTTTTCCTGGATGTCATGTCATAATCATACAGTATGCAGGCTTTCAGGTTAGCTTCTTTCACTTACTAATACGCATTTAAGTTTCCTTTGTGTCTTTCATACCACACTTCATTTACCCACCTGCCTACTGAAGGACATCTTGGTTGCTTCCAAGTGTTGGCATTTATGAATAGAGTTGCTGTAAACATCCATGCACAGGTTTTTGAGAAGATAAATTTTTCAGCTTTTGGGGGTAAATACCAGAGTGAAATTAATGGATTGTATGGTAAAGGGTATATTTACTTTTATAGGAAACTACAAAAGTGTCCTCCAAAGTGGCTATACCATTTTGCATCTCCACCAACGATGAATCAAAGTTCCTTTTGTTCCATATCTTCACCAGCATTTTGTGATACCAGTGTTTCGGAAGTTGGCCACTATAATAGGTATGTGGCGGTATCTTTTATTTTTTAATGAGCTCAGTGACGTATGATGTGTAGTTCCTTTTCATGTGCTTATTTGTCATTCATGCATCTTTTTTGGTGAGATGTCTGTTTAGGGTTTGCCCATGGTTAAGCCAAGTTGTTTATATTCTTATTAACGAGCTTTAAAAGTTACTTGTGCATTTTGAGTAACATTCTTTATCATATGTGTCTTTGTCAATATTATTTCATAGTCTGGCTTGTCTTTTCATTCTTTCAAAATGTGTTTTGCAAACCAGAAGTGTTAACTTTAATGAAGTCTGGCTTATGAATTATTTGTTTCATAGGTTGTACCTTTGATGTATTTTAAAAGTTGTGCCCATTCTCAAGGCATCTAGAATTTCTCCTCTATTATCTTTAGTTCTACATTTTTCATTTTGGTCTGTGATCCATTTAGAGCTAGTTTTTTTGAAAGGTATAAGCTCTGTGTCTGGATTCATTGTCTAGTTGTTTTAGCACCATTTGTGGAAAACACAGTCTTTGCTCCATTATATTGTCGTTGTTTCTTTGTCAGAGATCAGTTGCCTATATTTATGGGAATCTAGTGCTGGGCTCTGTATTCTGTTCCATTAACCCATTTGTTCTTTTACTAATACCACACTGTCTTAATTACTTAATAGTAAGTCTTGAAGTCAAGCAGTGCTAGTATTCCAGTTTTGTTCTCTTTCAATATTGTGTTGGCTATTCAAGGTCTTTTGCCTCTTCATATAAACTCTAGAAATCAGTTTGTCATTATCCATAAAGTAACTTGCAGGAATTTTGATTGGGATTGGATTGAATCTATAGATCACTTTGAGAATAACTGATGTTTTGACATTATTGAGCCTTCCTATTCATGAACATAGAATATTTCTCCATTTATTTCGATTTTTTAAAAATTCCCTTCTTCATGGTTTTGTAGTTTTCCTCATATAGATTTTATACAAACCTTGTTAGATTTAAACCGAAGTATTTCATCTCAGGGCCTGCTAATGTAAATGACATGTTTTTAAATTCAGATTCCACTTGTTCATTGCTGGCATATAGAAAAATGAAAATGATTAACCTTTGTTTGAGGTTTTCTTCCATAACATTCTATTAAATGTGTGTGCTACAAGAAGAATGAGCCAGGGAATAAAAGTATTCCCTGTCCATTAAACCACTGATGGCTCTGTTGCTGACTCCAGGCTCTTTCTTCAGTCTTGAAGCTGGGCAAGCACAGACTTTTAGGCCAATGGGGTACAGCCCAACAACCCTATATAGTCCTTCACTACACTGTGGAAGAACTCAACAAAATGTTTCATCAAGCTATACTTTAACTTTTAATAAAATGCCTCTAGGCAAGTTCATTTCTTTCTAAGTTTTAATCCTTTTGTGTACTCACTGAGGTTGGTGATATTTGAACTTAGTGGCTCTCTTCCTGTGATATATAACATCTAAAGCTCTTGATCAAGAACTTTCCTAACAGCAGGGTACCACTGAGAAAAGTTCCAGATAATTGTGGATTCATTCATGTTGTAGGACCCTCTCCATCCAGCCAAAGCCACTTTGGATTTTAATGGTTTGTTGTAAAAAGTTGGCCTAGTGATCTCTGGACAGGTGGACTGTTGAGTTCTATGAGGCTGTTTTGAAGGGTTGAACCTCAGTACCTATCTGCTTTTGGCAGGAGTATGCTAGGTTTACATAGAATTTATAGGAACCTATTAATTAGGCACCAGGCTTTTCTATATTACAAAAATATAAAATAAACATGCTAAAAGTGGTATCTTGATTATTAGATTGAAAAAATTTTAAAGAAGGTGAAAATTAAAGTAACGACACATTAGCTTTTCTTTTATACATGAAATTCGAACTGGTAAGTACAGAAGTAAGTGCCTTCATTTCAAGAAAACCATTTTATGTGCCTTTAAGTTTGAGACTCCCTATGAATTGAAGACAAATGTCAGGAGACTGCATCTGTTGAGCAATTTAAATATTCTTTAGGAACTAAACTACATTAGCATCAAAATGGCAGCCTACAGATTGAAAGGATATTGTAATTGTTTGAGGGACTTCCCTGGTGGCTCAGAGGTTAAAGTGTCTGCCTGGAATGCAGGAGACCTGGATTGATCCCTGGGTCAGGAAGATCCCCTAGAGAAGGAAATGGCAACCCACTCCAGTACTCTTGCCTGGAGAATCCCATGGAGGGAGGAGCCTGGTAGGCTACAGTCCATGGGGTCGCAAAGAGTCGGACACGACTGAGTGACTTCACTCACTCACTCAGTAATTGTTTGAAAAGTCTCACCCTCCTTCACTAAAGAATATGAAGGCAGCATCAGAAGCCATCTGGGTTGAGGGCTGTTCTTTGTCTATGGTCAGATATTACTGCTGCTGATTGCAAAGCAGAAAGGCCAAAGAAAAATCTTATATTGATACATGCCCTCCAGCCAAAGGACTAATACTTTTGAACTGTGGTGTTAAAGAAGACTTGAGAGTCCCTT
This sequence comes from Capra hircus, assembly GCF_001704415.2. Lineage (NCBI taxonomy): Eukaryota > Metazoa > Chordata > Mammalia > Artiodactyla > Bovidae > Capra > Capra hircus. The sequence continues at coordinate 26,134,668 of NC_030814.1, forward strand.
GGACTGCAAGGAGATCCAACCAGTCCATCCTAAAGGAAATCAGTCCTGAATATTCATTGGAAGGACTGATGCTGAAGCTGAAACTCCAATACTTTGGGCACCTGATGGGAAGAACTGACTCATTTGAAAAGACCCTGATGCTGGGAAAGATTAAAGGCAGGAGGAGAAGGGGATGACAGAGGATGAGATGGTTGGATCACATCACTGACTCAATGGACATGAGTTTGAGTAAACTCTCGGAGTTGGTGATGGACAGGGAGGCCTGGCATGCTGCAGTTCATGGGGTTGCAAAGAGTTGGACATGACTGAGTGACTGAACTAACTAACTGACTGACTCCCATTGAAGGCAATACCAAACTTGACAAGTCAAAGAGATAGCACTGAATTATATGTAATCAAAATCTACTTAATAAGTAACTTGGATTAGTGCCTTGAATTCAGAGCTCTATTTGTGGAAGAGAAATGCACAATAACAAAATCTGCTCAGTAAATGATAAAGAAATTGAAAATAAGAAAAAAAGCCCAGAGCCCAAGGAAGGGAAATTGGCTTAAAGCTAAATCATAATTTTCCTTTCATAACTGGGAAATGTATAAAAGCCATTTCTCAATGTCTTTATGTATAAAATGTACCAATATTATGCCAAGCTCTGCATTTATAATCAGAGGTATGTGTGGTGATAACATGATGGTTTGGGGGTCTATAACACTTTGCACAGAAAAAGTTCAGTTCAGTTGCTCAGTTGTGTCTAACTCTGTGATGCTCCCTGGTGGTTCAGCTGGTAAAGAATAAACCTGCAGTGCAGGAGACCTGGGTTTGATCCCTGGATTGGGAAGATCTCCTGGAGAAGGGAAAGGCTACCCAACCCGATATTCTGGCCTGGGAATTCCATGGACTATATAGTCCATGGGGTTGCAAAAAGTCGGACACAACTGAGCATAGAAGAAAAACATCTCTAATTTAGAGCCCTGGTTAATAAATTAGGTTCATCTGAAATATTGGACATCCACAAATGCACTCTTTTCTGTCCAAGTCGGTCCATGTATTTAGTGAGAAGCCAAGACTCTTGATCTTATTACTTATATATAATGAAAATAATGGAGTTTTGGGACCACCTTCCTAAGAATCTGACTTGCTCTCTGTTAACTGGTTTTCTAGTTCTGCTGCTGCTGCTGTTAAGTCGTTTCAGTCACGTCTGACTCTGTGCGACCCCATAGACGGCAGCCCACCAGGCTCCCCCGTCCCTGGGATTCTCCGGGCAAGAACACTGGAGTGGGTTGCCATTTCCTTCTCCAATGCATGAAAGTGAAAAGTGAAAGTGAAGTCACTCAGTCGTGTCTGACTCATAGCAACCCCATGCACTACAGCCTACCAGGCTCCTCCGTCCATGGGATTCTCTAGGCAAGAGTACTGAAGTGGGGTGCCATTGCCTTCTCCATTTCTAGTTCTACTGAGACATAATTCACATCCATCAGTGTACAGTTTGAAGATGCACAACATAATGGTTTGATTTATATACGTTGTGAAATGATTATTGCAGTACATTTAGTTAGTACCCATCACCATTAACCTTTTGACCCCATTCCCAGTATGCTTGGTTTTAAGCATAATGTACTTCAATCCAGATAACTCTGGGTCAATCCCAACAGAATAGATAAAAGCATTGTCTTGCCACTTTGGGGGCCCAGCTGTTAAACAATGTAAAAATAATTTATACTTTTTTAAATAGTCATAACTCACATTTTAATAGAGATGCAATATACAGTGTGCTATCATTTGCATTATCTCATTTGATTATAGGTGATTTTGTCCCTGGGTGTCTTGCATTTAATAAGGACTCAGGAAGTATGTGGGTTGATTAACTATATAATCTTCTTGCTAATGCATGCAGTGAATTATTCAGTAACCCTGGTTACATCATTACCTCAGCTGTCTGGTCCATTGTGATAATGCTCCCAAATACTGGCACTATAGTTTTACTCCAAAGTGGGGGAAGCTTTGGCCTGGTGATTAGATAAAGGTGTAGCTTTCTGTGTTATCCAAAGGCAAATGCTGCTACTTTGTTTACCTGGTGTACTAGAATCTATACCTGCAGTCACTTTGAAGCTATGGCTTGCCCCATTAATATCCTAGTCACAACGATTTGTTCTTGCAGCATTTTTCATCATGCTAAGCAATACTTAAGAGTGCTTTGGCATCAGATCACTTTTGGGTTTTGTTCCATAATGTTTTTATTAAATGTGTATGCTAAAAGAGGAATGAGTCAGGGAATAAAAATTACCACTGGAAAATTGTAGCCAGGCAGGCCTCATAAATAATGCTTTGTTTTTGCTACTGATGTCAATCCAGCCCAGGCTTTCAATGCCTGTCTTTGTTATTCTGAATGCCGCAGTTGCTAGCACTAGCTAGCTCCCCCTCTCTCCCTTTTTGTAAGGAAACACAGATACAAGGATTGTAGATGAAACCATCCCTGAAGATCAAAAATACATTTTGTTACAAAAAGAGAAGGCCTCAGGATATGAATAAATGCAAAATGGAGAACATTATGAGTTAATTTACTGAGCCCATAAGCGTAAAAAAAGAAAAACAGAAGAGGAGAAAAAGAATTGTAAGCTAACTGAAATATTATTTGTATGAAATGCGGTAAATGAATTAGGAATACTTGTATTCAAATAGCTAAAAATATCAATATTAGTGAGAACAGACATTCTTTAATATCTCTTAAACCATTTGGGGATGCATACTTTAAAAATATCTCACAAGATACATTAATATATGCTTAGTTTTCAAGTGATTACACTAGGACATTTAAAAATGAGATTGGAAAGATATGATAGCTACCCCAAGATGAACCCCACATGAGTCATACCCTTCTGTTTTTCTGACTCGATGGACGTGAGTCTGAGTGAACTCCGGGAGTTGGTGATGGACAGGGAGGCCTGGCGTGCTGCGATTCTTGAGGTTGCACAGAGTCGGACACGACTGAGCGACTGAACTGAACTGAGTCAGACCCTTGTATGATCCCTTCATCCAAAGTGCAAGAGGACCTGTGACTTGATTCTAGACAATATAATATGGTAAAAAGTATTTCTTTTTACATAAAATACTGTTTAGCATACTAGAGCCAGAGGTTCCCCTCTTGGCCTTGACAAAGCAGGAAGCCACATTGGAAACTGCCCAGAAATAAGATTCTGTGGCAGGAGGGAAACCTCCAGGACCTGAGAGGGCCGGAAAGAAGCCAGATCCCTCAGTCATACAGCTGCCATTAAATTAATTCTACTACAAACCTGAATGAGCCTAAAACCAGATATTTCCCTATTTGAACCTGTAGATGACCATGTAGCAATTTGCTAAGTGGCAATAGAAAATTGATACACTCAGTGTCACCAAATTGAACAGAACTAACTACATTTTCAATTTTTTTTATTTTTTATGTTTGGTGAGGACATTTAAGTTCTTCTACTCTTAGCAGTATTCTAATTTATAGTAAATGACATTAACTATAATCACCATGTTTTATGTTAGATCCACAGACCCTATTCATCTTATAACTGAAAGTTTATGCAGTTTTACCAACATTTGTCCTATTTCTCGCCACCTCCCCACCCCAGCTCTTATAACCACTTTTCTACTCTTTATTTCAATGAGTTTGACTTTGTCTTAGATTCCACATGTAAGTGACCCCAGGCAGCATGTGCCTTTCTCTGACTGGCTGTATCATTTAGCATAATACCCTCAGGGTCCACCTACACTGGCTCAAATGGCACGATTTCTTTCTTTCTCATAGCTGCATAATATTTCTGTATGTTTGTGTGTGTGTGCGCACACATGTGAGCATGTGGGACGTCTTCATTATTCATTCTTCCATTAATGGCACTTATGCTGTTTCCATATCTTGATACGTGTAAGTAATACCACAACGAACATGGGAGTGCAGACATCTTTTCTATGTCCTGTTTTCATTTCCTTTGGATATATGCTCAGAAGTAAAATTTCTGGATCATATGGTAGTTCTGTTTTTAATTTTTTAAGAAACTTCCATACCGATTTCCATAGTAGCTGTTACTAGTTTACACTCCTACCTATTTCTCACATCATCATCAACACATGCTGTCTCTTGTGTTTTTGATGACAGTCATTTCACCAGGTGCGAGGCAAGGTGTCATTGTGGCTTTGACTTGCATTTCCCTGATGGTTAGTGATGTTGAGCACTTTTTTGTGTCCCATTTGGTCATTTGGATTTCTTCTTTGGAAAAATATCTATTCTCTTTCTCTACTCATTCATTAATCAGATTGTTTTTTTTTATATTCAGTTATATGAGTTCTTTATAAATTTTAGAAACTTCACATATGATTTGCAAATACTTTATCTCTTTCTGTAGGTTGCCTTTTCATTTTGTTGATTTTTTTCCTTTGCTATGCAGAAGCTTTTTAGTTTGATATAGTCTCACAAGTATACTTTTTGCTTTTGGTGTCAAATCTAAAAAATTATCACCGAGTCCAGTGTCAAAGATCTTACTATCTATGCTTTCTTCAGAAAGTTTTATGGTTTTAGGTCTTACGTTTTAGTCTTTACTCCATTTTAAGTTGATTGTTGTATGTGATATAACATAGTGATCCAGTTTGCATGTGGCATCCTGTTTTCCCAGCATTATTTATTAAAGAGACTGTCCCTTTCCTATTTTATATTCACAACTCCTTTGTCATAATTTAATTGATTTTTCATATGTTTTTTTCCTGGACTCTCTATTTCTGTTCTGTTGATTTATGTATCTGTTTTTATGCCAATATCATACTGTTTGTTTACTATAACTTGTAATGTAGTTTGAAATTAAGATATGTGGTTCCTCTTATTTTGTTCTTCTTTTTCCATATCACTCTGACTAGTTAAGGTCTTTTGTGATTCTATAGAATTTTCAATTTTGTAGTACATGAAGACTTGCTATAGCAGAGCAGTAGCTGAAGCTACTGAACTTGGTTAATATTCTTTCTTTTCAGAGCAGGTTGAGTTTCCTGCAATGTAAAGTGAATGCTAGTACTATTTTGAGGTTAGAGAAAATGAATTCTTAAAAGTGGCATGATTTGTAAGTTTTTAGCAAAATGAGCCTGACTCATCAGGAGTTAAGCATATATTAAATGATCATGATAGAATATTACTACTTTGAAAGGTAAGTCACTATATATTATATTTTTTAATATAAATTTATTTATTTGAATTGGAGGTTAATTACTTTACAATATTGTATTGGTTTTGCCATTCATCAACATGAATCCGCCACAGGTATACACGTGTTCCCCATCCTGAACGTTCCTCCCTCCTCCCTCCCTGTACCATCCCTCTGGGTTGTCCCAGTGCACCAGCCCCAAGCATCCAGTATCATGCACCGAACCTGGACTGGCGATTCATTTCATATATGATATAAAATATATTATTGAAAAGAAAGAAATCATGTGAACTACTAAATGTTTGAAAAACTTCATTGACTAAAATTAAAAGCTTTGAAATCTTAAGACTAAATACAGATGCACAAAAACTAAAAAAAAAAAAAAAAGAATTGTTTTATCAGTATACATCATCATATATGGAAAGATTGGGAGTATTCATGTTTAGTGAGTTTTTCCAGTCTTTATGAAGGATAGATATTAAGGATTTCACTTTAAATTTTCATGAAATAGAATGTGGTTGGACATGGGGAGGAAAGCCTACTGACAACAATATTTGCTAAAAATTGTAGAACAGCGGCAGAGGTTGAAGAATTGCTATCTGCTGAATGTAAGAATGAATCAGTTACCGTATATCTTGGATTATACATAAATCTCCTTCAAGTGCTCTGGGATCTGGGAGCCCTATGGTCGTTTCACTAGAAGTGCTGTCTTCAGACACTGAAGCAGCAGCAGAGGCTGGTGTGGAGCATAAATGGTGGTGCTTCAGGTGGTGGGCATGTGTGAAGGGCCTTGCTGCTGCCCCACAGCCGTGCCCCTGCCACAACTGCCTCTGCTGAGCTGTCAGGGTCTATAGCAGGTTCTCCTAGTCTGGGGACCAGAACTGGCAGGCGCCTTGGGGAGAGCAGTTGGGAGTGGGCTGCTCACCCTGGAAGCAGGGGATTCTCCTTGCAGGCACCTATGTTGGATGACCTGGTACAATAGGCCAGGGGCTATGGTGCGAATGCCTGAAAGGTTCTGGGTTCCCATGTGCCTCCCATCTATTGGACATAAAGCATGGGTTGGCATCTTACAGCTATTGCCCCTCACAAAGAAACATATATAATTTTTGCTTTCAAAAGTTGTGGGTATCAAATTTTAAAATATACTTAGACAAAATCGTCTGTCTCAAAGACTTGAATTTTTCCATTGCCTTGTTCATGAAAATTTTTCTCTGGTGGAACTTGTGTGCTTATCCATTGAGAACACTCTCGGCTTTGAATGACCTTGATGAATGTCTCTTTCACAGACTCCTATCCTCATTTCCCGTCTTGATTTCAGACTCTGTCATGTTTTCTTAGCTCTGTATTTTGGACAAAATGTACCCCATTTCTCTTTTCTCATCTGAAAATGGGGATAATATCTCACACAAATGTCAATATAAAACAGGATCATAAATGTATAGTACAACTTTTGCAGCTTTTTTTCCTCCCATAAAGATACAGTTTTACATGATGATGGTGTTCAAATTTTAATCCCGAAATTTTTTTGTGAGAGGGACTCCAGCCTTCTTTCAGGAACCCCCAGAAATGCAAGTTTTACTGAACCAAGTAAATTCAGTGAAATAGGAACTCACATATTTTCCATCCTGACATCTTTTGAACTTTTCAAGAATTTCTGTAAGCCTAAAGAAACTGCTATTGACCTTTGCTTATACTTCAAATTTATAGTTAAAGGTTTGGAGGGTCAATGGTCTATTATTTTTCACCTTTTATATTTGGCCAAGTGAACAATTGTAGAGGTCTAAAAGCGGTAAAAATAACAGAACAGGTTAAAGTGTCTGATTCTGCTCTGATGTGCTGACTCTGACAAAGTCAGTGTATGAAGCGCTGTATTTAGTTGAAAGGCTAACTACACCCTCTCTTCAAAGCACTCACTGTCCTCCCCACTGCCTTTAATTCTCTTAAACAGATATTTACACAAGTGTATCATTTCATAATATTTGAGTTATTGTTCTGTCTGTTTTACTGTTTTCCACTTTTATCATAAGGCTAATAATGAGATACACAATAAAAAAAATTTCTCAAAAAAGTATAAGGGTAAGTAGAGTGTCAGCAACCAACCATTATAGTAAATATAGGAGAAGTTAATATCCTGTGTCACTGGAAAGATTTTATAATATGACTTTAGATAGTGGAGATTGGCAAAGCACTTTTCCAAGATGGAATTCTGATTAGTTAAAATGAATATAATTAGTATTCTAATCTCATTGGAGTTATTTCTCCACTGACTGGAGATCAGTGGACAAATAAATCCAGAAAAAATGAAGGGATGGAGCCAAAGCAAAAACAATACCCAGTTGTGGATGTGACTGATGATAGAAGCAAGATCTGATGCTGTAAAGAGCAATATTGCATAGGAACCTGGAATGTCAGGTCCGTGAATCAAGGCAAATTGGAAGTGGTCAAACAAGAGATGGCAAGAGAGAACGTCGACATTCTAGGAATCAGCAAACTAAAATGGACTGGGATGGGTGAATTTAACTCAGATGACCGTTGTATCTACTACTGCAGGCAGGAATCCCTCAGAAGAAATGGAGTAGCCATCATGGTCAAAAAAAGAGTCTAAAATGCAGTACTTGGATGCAATCTCAAAAACGACAGAATGATCTCTGTTCATCTCCAAGGCAAACCATTGAATATCACAGTTATCCAAGTTTATGCCCCAACCAGTAACGCTGAAGAAACTGAAGTTGAACGGTTTTATGAAGACCTATAAGATCTTTTAGAACTAACACCCAAAAAAGATATCCTTTTCATTATAAGGGACTGGAATGCAAAAGTAGGAAGTCAAGAACACCTGGAGTAACAGGCAAATTTGGCCTTGGAATACAGAATGAAGCAGGGCAAAGACTAATAGAGTTTTGCCAAGAAAATGCACTAGTCATAGCAAACACCCTCTTCCAACAACACAAGAGAAGACTCTACACATGAACATCACCAGATGGTCAAACCGAAATCAGATTGATTATATTCTTTGCAGCCAAAGATGGAGAAGCTCTATACAGTCAACAAAAACAAGACTGGGAGCTGACTGTGGCTCAGATCATGAACTCCTTATTACCAAATTCAGACTCAAATTGAAGAAACTAGGGAAAACCGCTAGATCATTCAGGTATGACCTAAATCAAATCCCTTATGATTATACAGTGGAAGTGAGAAATAGATTTAAGGGTCTAGATCTGATAGAGTGCCTGATGAATTATGGAATGAGGTTCGTGACATTCTACAGGAGACAGGGATCAAGACCATCCCCATGGAAAAGAAATGCAAAAAAGCAAAATGGCTGTCTGGGGAGGCCTTACAAATACCTGTGAAAAGAAGAAAGGCAAAAAGCAAAGGAGAAAAGGAAAGCTATAAGCATCTGAATGCAGAGTTCCAAAGAATAGCAAGAAGAGATAAGAAAGCCTTCTTCAGCGATCAATGCAAAGAAATAGAGGAAAACAACAGAATGGGAAAGACTAGAGATCTCTTCAAGAAAATTAGAGATACCAAGGGAACATTTCATGCAAAGATGGTCTCGATAAAGGACAGAAATGGTCTGGACCTAACAGAAGCAGAAGATATTAAGAAGAGGTGGCAAGAATACACAGAAGAACTGTACAAAAAAGATCTTCACGACCCGGATAATCATGATTATGTGATCACTAATCTAGAGCCAGACATCCTGGAATGTGAAGTCAAGTGGGCCTTAGAAAGCATCACTACAAACAAAGCTAGTGGAGGTGATGGAATTCCAGTTGTGCTATTTCAAATCCTGAAAGATGATGCTGTGAAAGTGATGCACTCAATATGCCAGCAAATTTGGAAAACTCAGCAGTGGCCACAGGACTGGAAAAGGTCAATTTTCATTCCAATTCCAAAGAAAGGCAATGCCAAAGAATGCTCAAACTACTGCACAATTGCACTCATCTCACATGCTAGTAAAGTAATTCTCAAAATTCTCCGAGCCAGACTTCAGCAATACGTGAACTGTGAACTCCCTGATGTTCAAGCTGGTTTTAGAAAAGGCAGAGGAACCAGAGATCAAATTGCCAACATCTGCTGGATCATGGAAAAAGCAAGAGAGTGCCATGAAAACATCTATTTCTGCTTTATTGACTATGCCAAAGCCTTTGACTGTGTGGATCACAATAAACTGTGGAAAATTCTGAAAGAGATGGGAATAGCAGGCCACCTGACCTGCCTCTTGAGAAATCTGTATACAGGTCAGGAAGCAACAGTTAGAACTGGACATGGAACAACAGACTGATTCCAAATAGGAAAAGGAGTACGTCAAGGCTGTATGTTGTCACCCTGCTTATTTAACTTATATGCAGAGTACATTATGAGAAACGCTGGGTTGGAAGAAACACAAGCTAGAATCAAGATTGCAGGGAGAAATATCAATCACCTCAGATATGTAGATGACACCACCCTTATGGCAGAAAGTGAAGAGGAACTAAAAAGCCTCTTGATGAAAGTGAAAGAGGAGAGTGAAAAAGTTGACTTAAAGCTCAACATTTAGAAAACGAAGATCATGGCATCCGGTCCCATCACTCCATGGGAAATAGATGGGGCAACAGTGGAAACAGTGTCAGGCTTTATTTTGGGGGGCTCCAAAATCACTGCAGATGGTGACTGCAGCCATGAAATTAAAAGACGCTTACTCCTTGGAAGAAAAGTTATGACCAACCTAGATAGTATATTGAAAAGTAGAGACATTACTTTGCCGACTAAGATCAGTCTAGTCAAGGCTATGGTTTTTCCTGTGGTCATGTATGGATGTGAGAGTTGGACTGTGAAGAAGGCTGAGCACTGAAGAATTGATGCTTTTGAACTGGGGTGTTGGAGAAGACTCTTGAGAGTCCCTTGGACTGCAAGGAGATCCAACCAGTCCATTCTGAAGGAGATCAACCCTGGGATTTCTTTGGAAGGAATGATGCTAAAGCTGAAGCTCCAGTACTTTGGCCACCTCATGCAAAGAGTTGACTCATTGGAAAAGACTCTGATGCTGGGAGGGATTGGGGGCAGGATGAGAAGGGGACGACCGAGGATGAGATGGCTGGATGGCATCACTGACTAGATGGACGTGAGTCTGATTGAGCTCTGGGAGATGGTGATGGACAGGGAGGCCTGGCATGCTGCAATTCATGGGGTCACAAAGAGTTGGACACTACTGAGTGACTGAACTGAATTGCACTGGAGTTTCCTGAGAGTAGCCATCCTAAAAGTCTAATAACATTCAGTTGACACAGTGGTTCTGGAACTTTTCTATAATCTTGCCTTCCTGTGGGTTTAATCCAATTGGGAAGATATGCCAATATAAGTACTGTAATATAGAAGAAAGCTGCAATTTCTAAGGATCCTTCTTTCATGTAATTTTGAAATATACACTTTGTTTGTTTCTTATGCTTAAATATGGCCTCTCTAATGTTGGATCTAACCATGGACCAGAAGCACAGATAGGGAGTGACAGATTGAGAATAAATTGGTCTCTGAATTGGACATGGCAGTATTTGGATAAGGAGGAAATGAAACACTGTGGAAGTACTTCAAGATTAGCATGACGAAGCCTAAATGACAAGGCTAAAGTTCTGTTTTGTGATACTGCTTTTCCCAAATAAAAGCTTTATTCCTTGTTGTATTCTTCACTATATGAATTCATTTTTTACCTTGAGTCCACCTATTTCTTTGGTATTGGTTTGGCCATTTTTCCTGCAATATAAATGTTAAAATTTGAAGATAGTTCTTGATTTCCTTAAATATTTCATTCAAAGATTTTGTTAAATCTTTGAATCCTTTATCCATTTACCAATATGCAGTTTATTCTCTAGTGTCTTCCCAATTTTTAAATTTGTTACTTCATACATTCATCTTGTTTCCTAATTAAAGTTACTTGTAAAAGGGAAGGAGGAGGGAAAGAGACAGAGATCTTGCAATTAGGGAGATGAACAAAGAAACAGAAAATCAGGCCTTTTGTTTTTCATTTCAGTTTTGTATCTTATTTGGAATAAGCATTTAACTTCAGTTTATTTTTGGAGGGGAGTGGCAATGCATAATAGGATCACCATCAAACCCAAGGAAGTATTCAGAAAGAAAATATGAAAAGTAAGAAGAAAATTGAAAGCAGAATTGGCAAAGTAGAAGAGAGGGGATGGGGGAGGAAGCTAGCTGGTAAAGTAGTAATAACATCCAGCATTATGTTCTGATCCTTTAGTATTCACAACAGTTCAACTAACATTTTGTCTTTAACTTTGTGGATCAAGATACTGAATCACAGAGGGTTAACTGCTGCTGCTGCTAAGTTGCTTCAGTTGTGTCTGACTCTGTGCAACCCCATAGACAGCAGCCTACCAGGCTCCCCTGTCCCTGGGATTCTCCAGGCAAGAACACTGGAGTGGGTTGCCATTTCCTTCTCCAATGCATGAAAGTGAAAAGTGAAAGTGAAGTTGCTCAGTCGTGTCGGACTCCTAGTGACTCTATGGACTGTAGCCCACCAGGCTCCTCCGCCCATGGGATTTTCCAGGCGGTGCAAAACCAGGATCTACAAATATGGCTGCCTGATCCTGATGTGCAGAAATGCAATCATCAGTTACAATGTAGTGGCTACTCTGATTTCCTGAAGAATATTTTTATTTTGCTTTTCCTTTCATGATAAACAAAATTTCTTCAGGGTAAAGAATCACATTGATTCCAGGAATAAGCGCCAAGGCACATAAATGCATAATTGACCTTTCAGGTAACCCTGGCTATAAATTTATACAGAGTAATAGCTTAGTTTTAAATTCTTAGGGTTTTAGTTTGATAAACATTAATATTCTTTCTCACATGAATGCATGCCAGTCATTTTATGAAAGATAATTAAATTTCAATCAGTTGATAGACCCTAAAATTATATTTTCTAAAATGTAAAGAGTTCATTATAATTAACATTAATACAATTTAAATATGATGGGCCTTTTCTAGCCATTCTAAAAATATTCTTGTTAATTCTTTAAGTAAACCACATGGCAAAATTAAAGCATGTAATCAGAAATAGGCATTTCAGAAGTCGATGATAAATTCACCTTTTAGGATCTGCACAGCTATTTCTATGTGTGTTAAACAATGAAGAACAGATTGGGGAAGATTTTAAATTTATCAATTAAGTGATAAGTGAATCTCTAAAGATTTCATGGAGTTTTGATAAGCATCCGAGGTTTCTGGAAGTTATTAAAATTTTATCTCAAACCACCTGTATTTTTGGTTAAAAAATAAATTAGAATGTCCTGCGAGACTAAGCTTTTACACATAAACTGATAAGTCTTACTCAAAGTTGGGATGACAGATGCTTTTTTGTACTGGTAATCATTCATTTACTGCTTAGCTACTAAATACCTGCAATGTGATGAGCATAACACAGGCAATGAGGACAGAGATAGAAATAAAATAAAGTCACTTCCTCTCAAATACATACACAGTCTTGTAAGAGATATGGTCATGTGAAAAATAATTACACTTCTGAGAAGTAAGTGCTAAAAGAGAATATGAGTAAGATCAAATTTCAGTGATGGAAATTTCTCCCAGGAGTCGTGGTTGAAAAAAGAGCATCAACTGGAAAAAAACTCTTCAGAAGAAAAAGTGTTTTAGCAGAAAGTTTGAGTAAATTAATTAGGTAAAATAAGTGTTATCCAAGAATCTTTTGTTGTTTGGTGGTATCCTCAAAACACATCTCTTCAAAGTCCTATCTCCTGTTTCCCCCATGCACTGTAGCTTGGCATTCTGGGAAACAATTTAAAAGCTTGTTGTTGTTGCTATTATTGCTTTGTTTTCTTTTTTAATGAGATGATGTAAGGCGTGTATTACTTCCCATGGAAAGCCCACTGTTTTCCTCAAATAGGAAAATTTCATTAATCAAAAACTTTAAAATGTGAGATTATTTATCTACTATAAATTGAGCTTCTGAAATAAGAGGTACTTTCAAAAGCCTGTGGGAGAACACACAAGAAATTTCTGATCTTAAGTTTTGCCTGAAAGGAGACTATGAGCAGTTTTTCACTCTCCCAAGAAAAAAAGCATTATGACCTGTCCACATATCTATTCAGCCTTTCTAGTTTCTCAAATGCCACCATGCTGCTTTCCACAAAGAATAAATCTTTACTCATTCAACCTCTACCCCTCCCTGGTCCACATTATATTTCTGTCTCGCGGCTTGTTTCAGGTAAAGGACTAATAGAGTTTACCCTGTAATGATTCCTATAACTCTGTGCAGTTTCTGCTTCATATAAATTCAGCCAGACTGTCTGAGCATGATTCTGGAGCCTTGAACTTCTAGAGATACTTTTCTTCTTTATTGGCTCTAGGTACATTCAGAAGTCTTTAGTATAGATACAAAGATATCTCAAAGTTTGTTCTTTTGCAGAATGATGCCTTTTGACTTCATTTTCATTTATTTTTATTTCACTTTTAATATTACAGCGACACAATAACAAAGATGCCTTGAAGAATGTCTTTAAGCTATAAAAAAAATTAGTTAAAGAAGTTCATTTTTTCAACATATTAAAATGTCAGAAGGATAAACTGATTAGACAAGTCATAGGGTTTCAGAATGCCGTAAAACTCAATATCATTTTTCCAACCTTTATCTGTTGATCAAGAAAGTGACACAGTGCCTCAATTCCCCCAAATTTAGCTTCTTTCCATTTTTAAACTTAACTGGTTATAGCATGGCTTTCACACTTTCTTTGAATGCGGATTTAATTTTTTAATCCAAATTTTCAGAATAATTGGTAGTATTTCCTCCTGTCATATTCTAAGTTTTTTAATTATTGGCCCAAAGCAGAAACACATAAAAGTACCCCAAAAAACCCAACTTTAAAGAGCAAGTAGAAAGTTCTCCTCTTTTGTAATAAATTGCTGAGTATTTTAAATCTGTCTTAAGATGGATAGCTTAGCAGCAGCAACCCATGGAGGAAAAAAAAAATCATAAGCAAAATGTTTAAACTTTGTCATATGTTTAGTCTGATAATTGAGATAGCTCATTAGTTTCATTGCTTGCCCAGCAAGAGTAAAGATGGTATTTCCTTTCCCATTCTAATCAAAGGATTTGAGTTAATTTGCTAAAAGACATGGAGAAAGAACACATTGGAAGAGAAGAAAGTGTTTTTCCAGGGAAAATGAGGGAGGGAAAAATATATTGAAGTCAGGCATAGAGCAAGTCCGTCCCCATAATACATGTTTTAACATAAATTATTGCTCTAGTTGGGCTTCCCTGATAGATCAGTTGGTAAAGAATTCGTGTTGGAGAAGACTCTTGAAGAGTCCCTGGAAGCAAGGAGATCCAACCAGTCCATCCTAAAGGAAATCAGTCCTGAATATCCATTGGAAGGACTGATGCTGAAGCTGAAATTCCAATACTTTGGCCACCTGATGTGAAGATCACTGACTTATTTGAAAAGACCCTGATGCTGGGAAAGATTGAAGGCAGGAGAAAAAGGAGACAACAGTGGATGAGATGGTTGAATGGCATCACCTACTTGATGGACATGAGTTTGAGCAAGCTCTGCGAGTTGGTGATGGACAGGAAAGCCTGGTATGCTGCAGTCTGGTGGGTCACAAAGAGTTGAGTATGACTGAGCAACTGAACTGAACTGGTTCCTCTAGTTGAGAGCAAAATCTATGACCTTCCATTTTTCTACTTTTTATAACATTTACTCATAGGCAAAATCACATAAGGTTTTAGTGCAATTGAGCAAACAGTATTTTTAGAATTAAGTTTTCTGTTTCTTTTATTTTTTAATCAACACTAAGGAAAAAGATTGCTGGCTCCTTTTAGTTTCATGTTCTTCAGGTTTACTACATTTTTAATATAAAAAAAGGGGATGCATCGTTCATAGTTACCTACTGAGTAGTTTATCCAGAGATAGCCATTTACATTGTTCTCGTATGTCTTCAAGGGAAAACTGAACAACAGTTTATAAGAAATGTTAATGAACTAAAACATCGCTATCAATTTATATAAGAAATAAAATCCACACTGCCTCTGTCTCAGCATGGTGTCTCCAGCATGAACCTTTTTATTTTTAAATTCCTAGCATCATTATATTTTTGTCTACTAACTGATGACAACCAGAAGAGCAACTAAACAAATGACAACATATTTTTCACTCTCTAGAAAATAATGAAATAAATTCAGCTACCGACTATCATATTTTATCTTGACTTTTACATATGATATGAATATTTAAGTCTATTCTCTAATTGATTTTTTTATTTACCTGCTAATGTGAAACATTTCTAAAACTATGTAATAAGCCAAAATTTTTTATGAAAATTGAAAACATAAAAGAGTGATGGTTTTCACATCAAATTAACATCAAGCATTAAGATATCACTTAGTCTTTATTATAGGGTATGCAGATGGGAAGAAGATCTAATCTATTTTTCAATAGAAAAGAGAAAAGCTTGTGTCACAAAGTGTGATTAAAATGTAACACTTGCCTTTTAGTGAGACTGTGCAGAATAGATGGGAATTTGAAACGTAAGTGCTAGGTGAAAACCTATTATGCATATGCTCTCTAATTTGCCATGCTCAATCATTTTCAAATTGTGATCACCCAAAGTAAAAATGGAACAGCTGTCATTAGTATCCAGCGGTGTGAAGGGGAGGTGGGGGGAAATACATTTGACCTCAGAACTGTAAAAAGGCTAAAATCTAAACCCATCTTTACAGATTAAATTTCAAGATTTAAACATATCACTAACTAACAAAGACTTTAAACATAACCATAATGTAATCCTGAAAATCCAAGATACATAGTACTGAGTGGATCTCTAATTTTACCAAGTAGCCATTTTTTTAATGTTGTGAAAATATAATACTACACATTTGATCTGAAACAAAGAGAGATGTTTCAGGAACTAGAGAAATTATTTATATAATATAAAATCAGTATTCCTGGCACAATACCAATTGTTTGAAAGACTTATACTGATAAAATGTAATGTTATTCAGCACATATTTATTGAGCGCTCTATTAGTTTACTATTGCAGCTTAACAAATTACCACAAACATAGTGACTTAAAGTAACTATTTATTAGCTCATAGTTCTCCAGATGAGAAGTCCAGGCATGGTGTGCCTGAGTTTTCTGCATTGGTTCTCAAAGCTGAAATGAGGTGTGTATGATTACACACACACACACATAAAGGAGATTTTTTTAATGGGAATTGGCTCACATGATCATGGAGGCTGAGAAATCTGTTTACTGTCTGGAGCCAGAGAACCAGGAAAGTCTATGGTATAATTCAGTTCAACTTCAAAGGCCTGAGAACGCAGGGAACTGATGGTGTAGGTCTGATAATAGTTTGAAGGCCAAGGACAAAGAGCACTGATGTCTGAGGGCAAGAGAAGATGGACGTCTCACCTCAGAGAAAAGGAACTGGCCCTTCCTCTGCCTTCTGTTCCATGGAGGCCCTCAGTGGATTGAATTGTGCCCATCCATGTAGGTGAGAAAGGTCTGCTTCACTCAGCTAATCAATTCAAATATGAATCTCTGCCAGAAACACCTTCACAGGCACACCCAGAAATGTTTCACCAGCTACCTGGGCATCCCCTAGTCCAGTAAAGTTAATACACAAAATTAACCTTCAGAATGGGTGAGGGTGGACTCCGGGAGTTGGTGATGGACAGGCAGGCCTGGCATGCTGTGGTTCATGGGGTCGCAAAGAGTTGGACATGACTGAGCGACTGAACTGAACCTTCACAAAGTATCAACTTAGCTGAATTCCTCTCTCATGACTCTGTAGAAGAATCTGCTTGCAAGCCTTGTAAGATCATTGGCAGAATTCAGTTTCTTGCTACAGTAGATTTGAAGTCTCCCTTTGGCTGCTCACTATCAGTTGAAGGTGATTTTCGGCTTTAGAAAACTGCTCTCATTCCTTGTCACGTGTTCCCCTCCACCTCCAGACTTTGGGACAACAGTAATCAGAGTTTGGAGTACAAGCAGAAGATGGCAAAGGATTCTGGGTAGAATAGATAAAAGAGATATAAAACCATTAGAATATGGTGTCCTTGGTGCAAGTGGAACAGACATTTCAAAGAAGAGAAGGTGTGATAGACGATCAAGTGCTGGTGCCTAGGACAAGTAAGATGAGAAGTGAGAACTGATCGTTGGATTTGGCCATGTTCAGAACAGCATTTGGAGAAGGCAATGGCAACCCACTCCAGTATTCTTGCCTGGAGAATCCCAGGGACAGGTGGGTTGCCGTCTACGGGGTCGCACGGAGTCAGACACAACTGAAGCGACTTCGCAGCAGCAGCAGCAGCAGCAGTACTTCAAAGATAGTAAAACCTCAGGTAGAAGAAAGAGCACCTCTCAAAGAATTAGGAGGACTGAATTTCTCATACTTTGCTGCCCCGAAATAACCCCATGGTCACTTGGGACAGCCATACATAGCCTTTGTGTCTCCATTCTTCAATCTGTAAAGCATAAGGATTTAACGGATTACCTCCATATCTTTCCCAGTGATGAAACATTAATATTTTGTAATAATAACATAATTTTTGGCATATTTAGTTTTAATACTTAACTGTAAGAATACTGTATATTTTTGAACAGATAACATGGAAATGGGCAAAATTCCATCATTTCAAATGAAAACTTCTTCTCTAATTAGGACACAGTATTGCAAATTGTCAAAGCGGGATTTATTTTTAATACAAGGGCTATATAGGTCAATTCTCCTCACTTATATCTTCATGAAAAATGCTATAGAATCATAGATTTATCTAGATAAGGCTTGATATTTAAAAATTAAAGAATTTCAGCCTAGAAGAGGCCTTAGAGATAGATAATAATCCAAAACCTTCACTTCTCAAAGGAAGAAACTGAGACCTAAAGAAAATGAAAGACTCAGTCCCAAGTGCAGAGGTATGTCACCACTCTGAGAGACAGGAGCCCGATCTCCTGGATGCCCAGAGAGTGTCTTTACATTATGCCAAGTAACAGACATTATTCCCCAACAGAGCTCCACAGTTTTCTTTCTGTGTTTGGAATACACACGTTTACAGTTTAGAGTAAGAGTGAAATGTTCTGATAAAAACCTTTCCTTTTTTGTTAATTTAAATGAAATGTTTCTCTTATCATTCAACAGTCAAGTATTTATTGAGTGTTAACTGTCCATCTCTGCTTTAAACTTGAGAATACAACAGTAAACTCAATATATGATGTCAGGGCTTCCTTGGGACTTAGTTCTGGTAATATAAATGTATATTCATTCAAGGGATAGATAAATCACTACTCTCAAGAGTAGTGATAGATAAAGGTGATAGATAAATCACCTACTGTAAGAACACCACCGAGCCCTAGGCTAGGTACTGGTGGAGAGACACAGGATGAGGTGTGGTCCTTGCTTTCAAGAGCTGATAGCAGATCGAAGCAGACAGAAATGGTTGAAGCAGACAGAAATGGAGGACAACTGCTGTTGACATTGATAAATGCTGTGACAGGAGTATGCACAAAGGAGAAACTCTAATTAAGATTAAGAAGTCAGTCTCAGCTTCCTGGTAGAGCTAATACCTGTGTCCAATAGGATTAAAGAGTGTTAAGAAATTAACCCACTAAAGATGGGAAGTTAAGCAGCTTCGCAAGTCAAGTGAAAAGGTCAAGAAGCTTGGGGGAGTAGATTGTGCAAAGTTGAAAATGGACAACATTCCACTGAATGAGCACACCAGGCAAAGAGAAGAGATTGGCATGAAATGTTTGTTTTGTTCATGAATAACTATTTAAGTGTTCTAAGGATCCCAAAGTCCATTTAAAAATCAAAATTGCAGAGCACTTCAAAGAAAGCATGTAAAACCCTCATAATTAGTATCAGTTTATGATACAGCTCCTACTCTGAGAAAGTTTATCTTACCCTTTATTACAAAGTCACAGAAGTCACCTGAGACCTCAGATATTAACCTCACTGTATACTAGGTTTGGAGAAGGCCCTGGAGAGGTAGTGGATGGTAGTTCTGTATCCTAGGCTTTCACGGTGTGCCAGGAATTGGAGTAAGCCCCTGTTCTTCATTACAATTTTATAATTCTGCTTAACCAATTAATTTAGCTCCATTTAGCAAGTGAGAAAAATGGATTCAGATAGTCAGTAGCTACCCAAACTGCAGTGTGCATTAAGACATAGTGAATGAAGGTCTTACTAAACTCAAAGGCAAAATTTAATTATGACCCTAAAAACATTTAAAAATTATTTTTATGATCTTTTGTGTGTGGGTGGGTTTTTTTTGTTTTTGTTTTTGTTTTTTTTTTGCTTATACACACACACGTGCATTTTTTTTTTTAATGATGGCAAAGGGAAGACTTTAATGTTTTTTAACAGGAGATTGACATGATTCAACTAAGTTGGACTTTTTTGGAGTCTAAAA
The DNA here is from genome assembly GCF_001704415.2 of Capra hircus. Classification (NCBI taxonomy): domain Eukaryota; kingdom Metazoa; phylum Chordata; class Mammalia; order Artiodactyla; family Bovidae; genus Capra; species Capra hircus. Next base: position 26,154,252 of record NC_030814.1, read on the forward strand.
CAGTCTGGCTGTAGAATGAATTTAGAAAGACTGGATGAGGGAGAGAAGATGATATTAGTGGCAGAGAGATGTTTTGAAATGCTGTTTTGGAAGGCTTTAAAAATAATGAAGATCCAAGTTAAAGTGATATAAGGTGCAGTTGGAATTAGATATATTCGATAAATATTAAAAAAAACCACTTGAGAATGTTTGGTGACTAAATGTGGAGAGCAATGGACTAAGATATTCTATGACTAATACTGGGGATACAGGATGGCAAGTGTGGTGGGTTGAACTGTGTTACCCCAAAAGGCGTATTCAAGTCCTGACCTCTGAAATCTGTGAATGTGATATTTGAAAGTAGAATCTTTCCAGATATCAAGATAAGCCCCATAGTATATTGGAGTGGCCCCTAAATCCAATGACTAATAGCCTTCAAAACGATAGGACACACAGAGACACGCGCAGGAAAGCAGGTCGCATGCACACGGAATGCCAAGGATTGGTGGCAGCTGCCAAAATATGGAAAGGAGCATGGAATGAGTTCTTTCTCAGAGCTTCCCACAGGAGCCAAACCTGACGACAATTTGATTTTGGAGCTCTAACCTCTGGAACCATGACAGAATACATTTTGATTGTTTTAAGCCAGCGTTTGTGGTAATTATCTAGGAAAATATTATAGCAAGTAAGATTATTGGTAGGGGAGGAGGTATTATTGATTCAGATTTTTGTTAGTTATATTTGAAATCATTGTGAAAAACTCCAGAAGGCATTGAAAATATAAAATTTGAAGGTAAGGAAAGACACATGAGCTGAATCTACAGATTAGGAATTTTCTTAAAACTTTTTTCATTAATTTTAAAAATATTGCCTCCTTTATTTCATTCAGTGCTCAGATTAAGTTCATCTGAGAGAATTTATCTGATCATCCAATCTGAGGTAGCTGTTCAACTATACCTATATGTAACATATTTTAATTCAACTTATTGTTCTTATTGGGCTTCCCTGGTGGTACAGAGTTTAAAGCCTCTGCCTGTAATGTGGGAGACCTGTTTTACTCAATATTGTTTTCTTTTCTTACATATTTTAACTTCCTCATCAGGAGGCTTCGGGATATGGAGACGTTAGAATGGAGCCTATTGTTTCACACTGTTTCTTAGGAGTTGCCAGAGGACACTGCCTTCACTGAGAGAAGAAGAAATGAAGGAAGTAAGAAATGTACTAGGGGTATGGTGGTCCCAACATCCCTGAGATGCTCAGTAGAAGATGACCTCCAGAGGCTGGCAGTGATAGCAGGGTTGCTCCTATTATTAATGAATATCAAAGTCTAACGGTAAAGCAGGATGGGAGAGGCTAGTTTTGAACTCACAGCTATATGCTACAGGGTAGATGCGGTTTCACTATTGAACAGTGAGATTAAAGTGACAGTTAGGATGTGTTGACCCACAAGTGTCTACAGCAATGGGTCGGGTAGATCCTAAGGGAAAAACAGATAAATAGCCACTTTGTGTGATACTTTATATAATCAGTGACTGATGCCAATCACTGATGTAGACTATTATAGCCAATCTTTCTATATCTAAACCAGTTTTCATTGTCCAATGGGCTTCCCTCACCAGTACTCTCACATGAGTGTGCAAGTGCATGCACACACACACACACACACACACACACACACACAATGAGGATGTGAGTGATCTTGAGACAAACTGGAGAAACAATTAGAAAATATATATAATGTAAACACTCATAAGCTAATAAAAAAGTAAAAGTAATGTAAGAACAGGGGCACAAACTATGTCCTAAGATGTAGATATGAAATTGACAAAAGCAAGACTAAGAGAGACTATGATTTAAGCTTTAAGTCACATTTTAGCCTAGAATACCTACTGTTTTTCTTTTTTTCCAGTAAACAGTAATTGAATAACCAACTCAATTTTCAAGTATACTACATATTAGAGTGTGGTTTCAATTTGTGCAATACTTTGCTGAAAGATCAAGTTAATCAAGATAGTCATATATAAGAATTTGTCTACTCAGGATTCATTAAGTACATTCAGGTCCAGGTCAAATAATGGAAAAATTGAATGTAAGCTAAAGTGGGATACATTTCAGTATGACCTTCTATAAGAAGAAAATTGTTTCAGTTCTCAAGATAGCTTGACATCAAGTGGAAGAAACTTTAGATGAATGCTATAAATTAATTCTAGGAAGAATGATTGTCAGGATGAATTAAAGATAAGGACAGAGAACCATATAATTACTTGTTAGAACTCATTGCCACTACTTTAGATCTTACATTTAAGCTGTTTTAAAATATATCTTACCTCACAAAGATATATAACATCTTAGCTTTATATGGGTTTCCCTGATAGCTCAGTTGATAAAGAATACACCTGCAATGGAGGAGACCCCAGTTCGATTCCTGGGTTGGGAAGATCCATTGCAAAGTGATAGGCTACCCACTTGGGCTTCCCTTGTGGCTCAGCTGGTAAAGAATCCACCTGCAATGCGGGAGACCTGGGTTCGATCCTTGGGTTGGGAAGATCCCCTGGAGAAGTGAAAGGTTAACCACTCCAGTATTTGGCCTGGAAAATTCCATGGCCTGTATAGTCCATAGGGTTGCAAAGAGTCAGACATGACTGAGTGACCTTCTCTTCACTTCACTTCAGCTTTAGATACAGTGGAATAGTGAGCAAGTGTCAGATTATATATTAGGATGTGCTGGTATTTTCTTCTATTAACAATTGAAGTAAAATTGTCTTGGTTTCTGAATAAGCTGGCCTAAAAATGTATTGGTTTCATGATTTGGATATGACTTTAGGGGAAAAAATAAATATTGCAAAATATGTTAGACATGTGTTGCATGCATGCATGCTCAGTCACATCAAACTCTGTGACCCTATGGACTATAGCCCACCAGGCTTCTCTGTCCAAGGGTTTTCTCGGCAAGAATACTGGAGCGGGTTGCCATTTTCTCTTTCAGGGGCTCTTTCTGACCCAATGATCAAACTTCCATCTCTTGCAGCTCCTGTATCGACAGGAGGCTTCTTTACCACTAGTACCACCTGGAAAGTGGATAATAAACATGGTATTAGCCTTTTTTCCCCCTAGCAGTACAGGACTGGAATCACCTTGGAATTAAGAATGAGTATTTCTAACTGGCGTTGAATCCTGTGCATATAATGCCCCTGCAAAAAACCATAAAAGGCTTTAATAGTTTTTAGGATTTAGTAGTTTTCTAGCAACAAAATTCTGCCCCACATCCCTAGCATATATGTATGCTTAGTCGCTCAGTTGTGTCTGACTCTTTGTGACCCCTTGGACTGTAGCCCTCCAGGCTCCTCTGTCCATGGCATTCTCCAGGCAAGAGTACTGGAGTGGATTGCCATGCCCTCCTCAGCATATATATGACACCTCAATTATACTGCCGTTTGGAAATAAATGTACCTTGCATGAAGGCCAAAGGTGTAACTTCATCAGGAGTTTATTTACACTTTTCTTACTGCCGAAAGATTGGAACACGGTTGCTGGTATAAACACAAATCCCTATTTTAAGCCTGAATCTACTACTAATTAGTTATGTGACATTAGTCCGAGTACACCCACCTAAGCTCCAGAGTCCTCATCTGAAACATGAAAGAGTAAATTCAGATAATATAATTACTGTAGAAGTCTTTTAAAAAATTATCAGTGAATATTCACTGTTCAATAACATCATGGAAGTGCCATATAAATAATGGTATATCATTGAAATAAGAACATTCTAAAGACCATTAATTTGCCTTAAGGTTAGTTCTTACTTTATATTCTGTTCGCTTCCATACTATCAAACTTCCGTGTCTGCTTTACAGACTAAGCCAAATTCCATGGCCAAACTCTCCCCATAACTGTTAAATCTAATGACTCATAAATAGCTATCTTCAGAGTCTGTGCTAGATCCAAACAAAATTGAAACCTTAGATGAGGCTTTCTATTCCACATTGAAGTCATGTCAATTCACGATCTCCTTGCTACTGCTTCTCCATAACTGCAAACCATTTATGATCTAACCTGCCATCTTGGCTGAGTGTCTGTCATCTCTGGACATCATTTTTTGTGCTTTTTGTATGTGTATGTATGTGACTGATAGTATCTACATCCAATTATTTGCATACACTAAACATTATTATTTTTATGCTTCTATGCTGAATTTAATCGTTTCATCATACCAGTGTTACCCCTGAATTTTCTACTGCTTCATGCAACAGTTTAAGAATTACATAAATGAAAATAACTTAACTCTCTATATAGTCATTCCCTTATAAGAAGCTGTAAGTATACAGTCCTAGAAACAATCTTCAATCACAGAGTCATTTCTATAAATTCCTGGTTCATCACTAGTGTTTTTAGATCTTCATTTACTGTTAATGGTAATGTACTATAATAATATTAAATTTAAGTAAACCTTAAATAGAACAAGTAGATTTTTAAAATTATTGATAAACATATTTAAATTGTTCAGATAAGAGATCAATTTTCTTATTAATAAAAAAAGAAAGGAAGATTAGTGAATGAGCCAACCTTTCCCTTGTACATAGCCAGATAATGACATTGGGTTCTTGTAAGCTGGCACACTGACCTGTATATATCACTTGACAAGATAGTATATTTGTTTAAAATACTTCTCTTTGAGATGTATTTCAGAAAACCAAGTCCATCCTTCATATACATGCAATTGTTTTAGAATTATGCTAAAAGTAAATAAAAATAGGTAAGTGAAAATAAACTAAGAGAATCTTATTACAGAAAGGACTACTTCAAACTCCCATAAAGCTCACTGATAGTTCAGGAATTATCACTTTTTGACCAGATGAGAAATATGGTGGCATGAACCAGAGTTGATAGTTTCCTGTTTGGCCTTTCTTCCAAGCCTGGATTACTTTTTTTTTTCTGTTTCTCCGTATTTCTCTTTCCAAGTATAGCTTTTATTGTCCATCTAGATTCCCTTGTGTGTCTCTTTATACTGTTTCTGTGCTTTAGTCTTCTCTTCTTTGTCATTGACTGGACTTGATTATAATATAAAAAGCATTTGGAATGTTTTATTCTTCTAAAATAAAATTACATTAATTTAAAATAATTGGTTTGGTAGGCAAATGTTCTTGTATTATTTTTAGGCTTCTAAAATTGTCCCATTGGGATGCCTAATCTTAGACTGATTTCCTAACGTAGCACCCTATACGTCAAATCCTTCTCCTTTTTTAAGTCATTCTAATAGTGTTTACATCCTTTAGAAGACACTGGAGTGTCAGTTTTTTCTTCAGATTAGTCTCCACTTTCATAACCTATTAAAAAAAAAAAAACTATTGGGATTAAATAACATGCTTCAAATTTCACGTATTCAAAGTATCCCATATGGGAAGTTTAAACATGTGAATAAAACTGTAAAACCATTAAGTTAATGAGCAATCAAGATAGTAAACATATTCATCCCCATTAAGATTCCTGTCTTCTTTTGTCACCTCGAGGCAATCACTGGTCTGCTTAATATCACTGGACTAGTTTGTATTTTCTAGGAATTTATACAAAAGTATTTCTTTTCTTTTTGGTCTGACTTCATTCACCCAGCAAGATATTTTAGCTTTGATTTACGCTATTGTCTGCACAGCCTACTTATAAGTAATTTGTTAAATGGGAATTGTCATGTTGGTTCATGTATCTATTCACCCTGGATGAGTGGTTCAGCATAAAAAGGCTGAGGATGACGACTGATCTCCCTAGACATTCATGTTTGGCATGTTTGAACTTGAGGTACAGGAGAGATGCATAGTTAATGGCAGTTGCAGAATCTTAAAACAATGCAGAAAAGGAGACGGGTTTCATATGACAAAACCAGTGATCTCCCACATTACATAAAATGGCAATTAAGTCTCATGGATTCCTAGGGGTGATTCACAGAGCATATTTTGAAAAACCAGTCCTTTAGGTGAAAACAAGTATGTGTTTATATACATATTTAAACATAAATATATGCATTTAATTCTCTCCTAGGGTACATATCAAATTAGTAATCAAATGAAGCCATCTATACGTTCTCTTTACCTATTTTGTATTTTAGGCAAAGAATTAATCGTCCTACCTTCCTTGAAGTACTTTATTTCAAGGTGATAAATTAATTGATGAAGGAGAGTATAAAAATAATGTAGAAGAACTCCAGGTATTAAGGATAAAAAGAATGATAAAAAAATCAACTTCTCTAACCCTTATTGAAATAATCAATCTATTCAATGATTATTAATGAAAGCTCATCTTAGTTTTCTGAATGTTGAGCTTTAAGCCAACATTTTCCCTCTCCTCTTTCACATTCATCAAGAGGCCTTTTAGTTCCTCCTCACTTTCTGCCGTAAGGGTGGTGTCATCTGCATATCTGAGGTGATTGATATTTCTCCCAGCAGTCTTGATTCCAGCTTGTGCTTCTTCCAGCCCAGCGTTTCTCATGATGTGCTCTGCATATAAGTTTAATAAGCAGGGTGACAATATACAGCCTTGACATACTCCTTTTCCTATTTGGAACCAGTCTGTTGTTCCATGTCCAGTTCTAACTGTTGCTTCCTGACCTGCATATAGGCTTCTCAAGAGGCAGGTCAGGTGGTCTGGTATTCCTGTCTCTTTCAGAATTGTCCATAGTTTATTGTGATCCACACAGTCAAAGGCTTTGGCATAGTCAATAAAGCAGAAATAGATTTTTTTTCCTGGAACTCTCTTGCTTTTTCGATGATCCAGCGGATGTTGGCAATTTGATCTCTGGTTCCTCTGCCTTTGCTAAAACCAGCTTGAACATCTGAAAGTTCACAGTTATAATGCATTAAAAATTATTATAACTGTATTATGCAAGATGTCCTTGTTGCTTATCTGTTTTATAGATGATAGTTTGTATCTCTTAATCCCATACCCCGAATGTGCCCTTCTATTTCTTCCTTCTCCCTTTAGTAGCTACCAGTTTGTTTTCTATATATGTGAGACTGTATATGTTTTATATACATATTCATTTGTACTACTTTTTAGATTCCATATAAAAGTGATATCATAATAGTATTTGACTTACTTCTCTAAGTCCATCCACATTGATGCAAATAGCAGAATTTTATTGTTTATAGCTGAGTAATATTTCAATGTGTGTGTGCACACACGCGTGTGTATGAATGTGTGCATTTTACTTTTTTTGCCCTTACTTGAGGAGACCTATTCAAAATAGTATTGCTAAGAACATACATTGTTGGTGGGAATATAAATTGGTGCAACCAACATGGAAAATGGTATGGAGGCTCTTAAAAAAAAATTAGAAGAAAAGATCCTTTGAAATTTTACTTCACTTTGCGTAGAGGAATAGCTGTTTAACTGAGGTGCTTGTTATTTTATTTTGACTACAGTCATTTTTCAGGAGAAGGCAATGGCACCCCACTCCAGTACTCTTGCCTGAAAATTCCATGGGAGGAGGAGCCTGGTAGGCTGCAGTCCATGTGGTCGTGAAGAGTCGGACACGACTGAGCAACTTCACTTTCACTTTTCACTTTCATGCATTGGAGAAGGAAATGGCAACCCACTCCAGTGTTCTTGCCTGGAGAATCCCAGGGACGGGGGAGCCTGGTGGGCTGCCGTCTATGGGGTCGCACAGAGTCGGACACGACTGAAGTAATTTAGCAGCCGCAGCAACAGTCATTTTCATCCAAGACAATTTCATATATTTTATTATCAATAAGATATTTACCTTTCACTGGCATGGAAAATCAGGGTGGATATTTGTATATTCCTTGGTTAAAAATGCTATTAAATTTTTAGAAGATGTTCTGCTAAATCAGTAGCTATTTTGCTACTTTAAATCCACTGTGTATGTGAATACACCTCTTTAGTGTAATTGAAAATATAAGCATTCCTTTTCTGAAAGTAGTTCTTAAAATGACTTTCATTTTCACAAAGCTGCTTATTTCATTAGCAAGAGTAAAGGCAAATCAAATGAATTAAAGAAATATCAAGTTCCTGATGTTGGCACACTGACAATATTAAATAACATTCAAAGGCTCTTTTTAAGTGACAAGGCAAATATCATTTCAAGGTTATAAATAACTTTGGAGAGTTCAATATTAGTTTTCTTTATTAAAGAAAAGTATAATGTAGCTCAGTTGGTAAAGGATCTGCCTGCAGTGCAGGAGACCTGGGTTTGATTCCTAGGTCAGGAAGATCCCCTGGAGAAGGAAATGGCAACCCATTCCAGTATTCTTGCCTGGAGAATCCCATGGACAGAGGAGCCTGGCAGGCTACAGTTCATGGGGTCGTGAGAGTCAGACATGACTTAAGTGACTAAACCACCACCATAATGGATAAAGTTCTGAGAGGAATAGTTCTAGTAAAAAGAATAGAATAGAGGGTATTGTCAGGCATGCTTCAGGAGTTAGCAGTGAACTTGGTTGTTTTAGGGAAGCCCAATGCTTGATTCTTCTGTATGCATGAAATATCATTACTTGTCCAAGCACCAGCACATAGCCATTTCATAATAAATTCAAATCATGGAGGAACTTTAAGTATTCTTCTGGGAAGAGCTATTAGAAATACCTTTGCTTTGAAAGGTTAATGATTCCAGAGAAGTCAAAAATATTGATGTAATATTAGACTAAATCATGTACTGCATTGATATGCAGGCATGTTTGAATCATTAAATATTTTTAAATGAATTATTATTCACAGATGGTCCAAATTCAAGCCTCAGCTTTGCTATGACATTTGTAGTTTACTGAAAAAGAATATGTGGGTTTTACCACCAAGAATTCAAGTCACATAGAATTAGTCTATGATGCGAAAGTCTATCTGAAATATAATTTCAGTTAGTTCAATATCAAATTTTTTCTGTTATTTTATAGCATTTGCTGAGTTTTTAGAGAAATCATAAATAGTATACTCCCAAGCATGCTGTTTTATTGAAAATAACTTTTGGTATGATTAGAAGTCTCCAAAATATATTATTACTTTATTCTTTTATAGTATTTATGATATATACATTCAAACTTCAGTGATATTTATTATTAGAAATAATTGAGATACAGAACAAAAAGCAAGAAAATAGTTTCCTGAAGCTTACAAAAGAATTCTAAAAATAAATTAGTATTAAAGTTATTAAATAAAATTAGTAAATTACATTAAATGTTAAGCTTGAACTTTGTCTAAAGTTTCAGCAAGCCTAAAAACAATAAAAATTCAATGAAGTTGTACAAACATTAGAGAAAAAAAGCTATGCTTTGAGTAGTTGTTCAGTTGCACAGTCATGTCCAACTCTTTGCCCATGGACTGCAGCATGCCAGGCCTCCGTGTCCCTCACCATCTCCCAAAGTTTGCCCAAGTTCATGTCCATTGCATCAGTGATGCCATCCAACCATCTCATCCTCTGATGCCCTCTTATCCTTCTGCCCTCGATTATTCCCAGCATCAAGGACTTTTTCAATGAGTCGGCTGTTCACATTATATGACTGAAATACTGTAGCTTCAACTTCAGCATCAGTCCTTCCATTGAGTATTAACGTTGATTCCCTTAAGATTGACTGGTTTGAACTCCTACCTGTCCAAGGGACTCTCAGGAATCTCCTCCAGAAGCACAGTTCAAAGGCATCAATTCTTTGATGCTCTGCCTTCTTTACGGTCCAGTTCTCACAACTGTAAGTGACCCCTGGGAAGACTATGGCCTTGACAATACAGACCTTTGTCAGGAGAGTAATGTCTTTGCTATTTAACACACTGTCTTGGTTTGTCATCACATTCCTGACAGAAAGTGATCGCCTTCTGATTTCTTGGCTGCACTCAGCATCCACAGTGATTTTAGAGCCCAAGAAGAGGAAGTTTGACACTGTTTCCACCTTCTCCCCTTCTATTTGCCATGAAGTAGTGGGGCCAAATGCCGTGATCTTATCTTTTTTTTTTTTTTCCAATATGTAGTTTTAAGCTGGCTTTTTCACTCTTCTCCTTCACCTTCATCTAGAGGCTCTTTAGTTTCTCTTTGCTCTCAGGCTTTACTGTGTTATCATCTGCACGTTTGAGATTGTTGATGTTTCTTCTACCTATTTTGATTCCATGCTTTGTGTACCAATATTTTATACTAGTATTTTATGCCAGTATTCTCCAGGCAAGTATCCTGGAGTGAGTAGCCCTTCCCTTTTCCAGGGAATCTGCCCAACACAGGGATCAAACCCAGGTCTCCTGCATTGCAGGCAGAGTCTTTACCACCTAAGCCACCTGGTCTTTACCATCTAAGTCCATTTTATATCAATGTAGGGAAATACTAGAGAAGCAGAAAGAGTAACAGAAATATTTCATAAAGTTCCAAAAAGTAATACAGTTAATTGGGAATTAAGAAATAATCCTTTTAATGTTTTTCTTTACTATACTATACTATATGTTTCTTATTATTTGTCCCTCCATATATTCATAGAAAGCTTCATAAGTACTTTCTTTTCTCCAATTCCAAATTTACAGAAGTAGAAACTAAGGTTTAGAAAAATTACATAATTTATTCGAGATCTCAAAATTTAATGTGGTATCATGGGTCTTCTTTCATACCAATTCTAGTGCTCTTAATCACTCTACTAGCATGCCATTGTTTATGAGCATGAGCTGTACAATCTCATTCTGACTACACAAATCTCCTTAGCAAGTTGCAGTGTCATGTATCTTTGCTTTACATTCCTTGTGTTTTACATGAAAGATTTGGATTAGTTAAGCTGTACGTTTCTCAATGTTAAAAACATGGTAATGTTGTGGCTCTCCATTATTAACATACAAGATGGTTTAAATTAAGTATTAATACCTTCAGTGGTGATTAAATTGTGCATATAATTGTGCATAGGTTTTCTGATCATTGTTACAGCAGATTGTAAGTTGTAGAATGGACTTTCAAGGCTTTTACACTTTTTTCATATGTTTTCTCTCAACTCCCTCACAAATCCAATGCTTACATTCTCAAAAAAATTCAATTTATCCTTAAATTGGACCAAGAATAAATTTTGCTCTGCTGTTTCTTATCAGTATGCTTTGGTTTATTTTGTTGGGTTGGCCAAAAAGCTTGTTCAAGTTTTTCCATACAATGTAGTGGAAAAAGGTGAACAAACAAACTTTTGGTCAACCCAATATATTTTATCGAATGGTGCTATTTAGAAGGGATATAATTCCTCTTCCCTATGATAGCCCTGAAGATTCCTTTTCCTTGATAAGCAGCCCTGATTATGAGTCTTAGTATAACAGAGGTTCCAGACTTTCATTCTTCCAGTATTTTCCTTTCTTGAAGTGTTTTAGATTACCAGAAACCCTTTTGATTTATGGCTCCCAGTACTGAATATGATGTGCTTAGTCAAGTTGAATAGTTCATTTATTTTAATGCAAATACAATTTAATAGATCATACTACATTAAAGGAAAAAAATCAAATGTTACTTTGAGTTTAATGGTGTTGACCTGAATATCAATTTAAAAATTAAAATATAGTCTAAAGTACAACATGCACAATAAATATTATGCATCATAAAAGTAGTTTATTAATAGCATGCTCTCACTTGTCATCACATTAATACTTAGAAAGATATCATATATTTTTTACTATAAAATTAAAATATTTAGGCAGATGATTACATATCACTGTCATATTTTGTTAGAAAAATATTTTTGAAAGAAATTGCTGAGTTTGAATTTCACTTTGTTCAATGTCAGGAATGCTTATGATGATACACATAGGAAACAGAATCAAGAGTTTGACAAATCTGAATGAATTGAATTTATTAATATAATTTGCTAATAGCAAATTGTGAACTAGGTAAGGATTCAAAGGAAGATTTATATACAAGTAATTAAATTATTTCTGTATCATCTCAAGCATATATTTGATGCTTCAAATACATGATTGTTTATAACACAATAAATTTTCTGATGTTGCTCCATTTGTCAGCATTTTTAAGTCATTGAAGAATATACTACATACTATTGTTTTAGTTGAGCTATATAACAGCCACACTACCTAAGAAATAAATGCATCAAATCAAAAAAAAATTAGTCTTTTTAAGTATCTTAAAACTATAACTCAATTTGTTGTAAAACATTTCATCACATTTAAAATTCATCTTTTTAAATCAATGAAACTATCTGAAAACTGTCTGAAAAAATATTCTGTATCATATGGCCAGTTTAGAAATAATACATCACCATTAAGAATGTTTATTACTTATCTACTTTTTCTGTAACATTGAAAAGTGTTATAACTTTTAAAAATGTAAGGAAATTTAATAATTGAGATCCTAAAATGCATACATGTAAATAATCCTTGGAAATTATGGATCTATGGGTTGGTTAGACTATTCTAATGAACTATCTAGATGGTCACCTAGCTCCTTGACTGGAGGCTGGTTAGCTTAAAATGGTCTCAACTGACAAGGGAAACTCTGTTCTGGGAGCCCATGCTGGCTGGTGGTATCAGAGTTTGAATAGAAAAAGCAGATGTATGCAAGGTCTTATCAAGTTTAGTCTCACAACTAACTACATACTATTTCCATTCATTTTATTGGCACAAACAAGTCACAAGGTCAGCACAAGTGCAAATGGTAGAAGAAGACATTCTACTTAATGAAACAAGCTACAAATTCAGATCACAGGGCTAAGAATACAGGAGGGGTAGAAAACAAAGGGCATTTTTGGAATACGTCCAACACATGTCTGGGAGTCTTCATTTATATTCTTGTTCCAAGTCTACGTATGTTAGAGTTAGTCTGCTTATAAGTAATGGAAAGTCCTTCCAAAGTTAGCCAAAAGGTTGACTGTCAGCCCTAGCTTTGTGCTTTTACTACTAAGGATTCCTCTGTTCTGTATCGTTATAATTATTTTCATAAAATTCAAGGGTATTTATCTTAAGCAGTGATTAAGAGTATATTTAAATAGGTAACACCTAAAAGATGATTCTGTGAAAGCACTGCACTCAATATGCCAGCAAATTTGGAAACTCAGCAGTGGCCACAGGACTGGAAAAGGTCAGTTTTCATTCCAATCCCAAAGAAAGGCAATGTCAAAGAATGCTCAAACTACCACACAATTGCCCTCATCTCACACGCTAGTGTGAGACTTCCCTGTGGCTCAGACTGTAGAGTGTCTGTCTACAATGCAGGAGACCGGGGTTCAATTCCTGGGTCGGGAAGATCCCCTGGAGAAGGAAATGGCAATCCACTCCAGTACTATTGCCTGGAAAATCCCATGGACAGAGGAGCCCGGTAGGCTATAGTCCATGGGGTCACAAAGAGTCGGACATGACTGAGCGACTTCACTTCACACGCTAGTAAAGTAATGCTCAAAATTCTCCAAGCCAGGCTTCAGCAATACGTAAACCGTGAACTTCCAGATGTTCAAGCTGGTTTTAGAAAAGGCAGAGGAACCAGAGATCAAATTGTCAACATCTGCTGGATCATGGAAAAAAGAAGAGAGTTCCAGAAAAACATCTATTTCTGCTTCATTGACTATGACAAAGCCTTTGACTGTGTGGATCACAATAAACTGTGGAAAATTCTGAAAGAGATGGGAATACCAGGCCACCTTACCGGCCTCTTAAGAAACCTATATGCAGATCAGGAAGGAACAGTTAGAACTGGACATGGCACAACAGACTGGTTCCAAATAGGAAAAGGAGTACGTCAAGGGTGTATATTGTCACCCTGCTTATTTAACTTCTATGCAGAGTACATCGTGAGAAACGCTGGGCTGGAAGAAGCACAAGCTGGAATCAAGACTGCTGGGAGAAATATCAATCACCTCAGATATGCAGATGATACCACCCTTATGGCAGAAAGTGAAGAAGAACTAAAAGGCCTCTTGATGAAAGTGAAAGAGGAGTGTAAAAAAGTTGGCTTAAAGCTCAACATTCAGAAAACTAAGATCATGGCATCTGGTCCCATCACTTCATGGCAAATAGATGGGGAAATAGTGTCAGACTTTATTTTGGGGGGCTTCAAAATCACTGCAGATGGTGACTGCAGCCATGAAATCAAAAGACACTTACTTCTTGGAAGGAAAGTTATGACCAACCTAGATAGCATATTCAAAAGCAGAGACATTACTTTGCCAGCAAAGGTCCATCTAGTCAAGGCTACAGTTTTTCTAGTAGTCATGAATGAATGTGAGAGTTGGACTGTGAAGAAAGCTGAGTGCTGAAGAATTGATGCTTTTGAATTGTGGTGTTGGAGAAGACTCTTGAGAGTCCCTTGGACTGCAAAGAGATCCAACCAGTCCATTCTAAAGGAAATCAGTCTTGGGTGTACTTTGGAAGGACTGATGCTGAAGCTGAAACTCCAATACTTTGGCCACCTCATGCAAAGTATTGACTCATTGGAAAAGACTCTGATGCTGGGAGGGACTGGGGGCAGGAGGAGAAGGGGATGACAGAGGATGAGATGGCTGGATGGCATCACCGACTCGAATGACATTAGTTTGAGTGAACTCTGGGAATTGGTGATGGACAGGGAGGCCTGGTGTGCTGCAATTCATGGGGTCACAGAGTTGGACACAACTGAGCAACTGAACTGAACTTCATTTATTTAACATGAAATATAAGTTCAATAAATACTGGAGCAACTTATTTTACATTATGGTAATGATTTTTAAACATCTCCTCATTATCAAAGAGTTATAGTGACTGCTATTTTATGCTTTAAATGTATATTTAGAGTATGCATAAATGTACCTTGAAATGTTAGCCATTCTCCCGGTATTCTTACCGAACAATTCTGATCTTGTGCTTTGAGAAATTCATTCTTTGTATCCATAATAGACATAATAAAGGTCAACACAGATCCTTTGCTGAAAGGGAATGTAGCCCAGGGGGTCAGAGAGATAATTGAGTCTGACAGCATAAGTCAGTGTCATCCCAGAATTATTCCCAAGTTAATAGTGTTATTACAAAGGCACTACCATCTAATAATCCTTTATTCTCTAATGTTAGTCAAGTCTAAAAGTATATAAAAATTAAAATAGGATAAAATACTGTGAGATGCAAGGAGGAAAAGAATATAATCAATATTTCGTACAACTTCAGAAAATAAATCTTCAGGAAGTACTTAGAGTTCATTTAAACAAACAAACAAAATCTCCCAAGCTGTTATTTGAAAGTATTCTACTTAGCATTAAAAAGTTGTTACCTGTTAAAAAAATTTTAAAGTCTCTTAAATAATGTATATCACCAAGTTTTTTATTATCTAGAGAGAAAGTTGTCATACAGTATACTTCTATAAACAGGTGATTTTCATTAACTTCCCAAACAACATGAGCTTAATCTTACCTCTTTTTTATTAAGATGTTTTACTAGGTAAATATTTTTCACAGTAAGTTATTTTCATGTTCAGGTATCATAAACAGAACATTTGAACTTTGTTTTTAAAATCCACCTTTCTAATTTCCTTCAAATGCCGAATGACCATAGAATGGTCAATGTTGATAAATATTTAGTCAGAGTTGAGACTGAGGCTCAACTGGTATTCAGGGTGTGCTTGTGTATCAAGTACTCCAACAGAGGTTTCCCTGCCAAAAATTAGAGTTGTAGTTTTTCTTCTTTCTAGTGAAAGAATTGCCAGAAAACTATCTCGGAATCATTAAAACTAGGCTTAGAAAGCTTGACAAGAAAGAGACGTAAATTAAACTCTTTGTATTCTGAGAGTTGACCATAAAATTAAGGCTACTGGATAGAATGAGGGATGAGGGATGAAGAGGTAGGGTAATCAGGGGAGTTAATTTGTGTTCTGGGTCTTTCCAGAGGTGGTGTTTCTGGAGCCAGTTGATGTCCTTATAGAAGACTGGGGAAACAAGAGAAGAGAGAGACTGTTTGTGGGAACTAAGCAGTCTGTATGTTGAGAGCTATACCTTTGTTTGAGGCTAAGGAGGTGCCTTGACCAGAGAAGAATTGTGTGCAGTGTTCAGGATCTATCAGTATATGCTGAGCCCAAAGGTCAAGAGCAATGTATTTTGACACCCAAATAATAAGACTGGGAACTGATTAGATGTCAAATATTAAGAGTTAAAATAATCACTTATGAATTATTCAAGTATTAATTAGAATACTTGACAATTCATGGGGCTCTGAAAAAAAATTGATGGGTTTGTAAGTGATGGGTTAGAAAAATACAAGGAGGGTGATCCTCTCTACCTGAAATTTAACAACCAATTAATAGCCATAAGAAGTTAATCTGAGAAAGTGCTGTGCTCGAAATATCTGTATTTGTGGTAGACAACATAGATGTTGGGAATAGAGCTTTCAACATTTTTGTGATGTTGGTAATAGGTCACAGAAGAAGGAAAATGATAAATAGAAAATGATAATAGAAAGCCTTCTCTCAGCCAGATTCCCAGGGACCAAGTCTGGACTATCACAGAGGGAAGGAGTAAGGCAGAAGTTAAACCAGTTTTCAGAACAGAGTTTTGACACAAACAGTGGCGATTCTGAGCCCAGATGCTGACATATATAATCCAGAATTGAGAAATGTTCCCTTTCTCCCTATATATTATATAATTTTTTTTTCTCTATGCTATGACGTTTTGACATCATAAAACAAAAACTTACTTTTCTTGCTGAGCAGAGACTGTCCCTGCTGGCTAGGCAATTCTTAGATATAGCAAAGGACCCAGTGGGGAACATACCTTTGATATGCAAACTAACCCAGCTAGCACCATATCTCCTTTCTCTGGCATGTGCACCCTGGGAGATGATGTTCTTGTCTTCATCAGCCCAGGGCCAGTTTCCAGGCAACTAAAGACCATCTAACCCAAGTTATCTGAAATTATTCAAATTAACCTGTGCTAAACTGTTGATCCTGCCTTGCCTTACTCTTCCTATGGAGCCCTCAATACAGGCCATGGGCTGAGCTCCTCCTGCTCTTTCCCTGCCGCCTCCTGTCCTATGCTGGTGCCATCCCCCGTGGCCCTAAGTAGCATGCATTGACTCCCTTCTCTGGGACCTGGGACTATAATCAACTTTTTCCTTGTAGGCTTGTTCTCGTTTTGTCCTATGGCTGCACCAGCTTTAGCATACCATGTCCAACATATACAACTTGAAAACAACCCCTCTCTGCCCCAGGCATCTGCATAGCTTTGTCAGCTCAGGGGTCAAAGTATCTGCCATGGGCGAAGAGGTCCTGCCACTGAAGGGACAGCAGTGCCCATCACCAGCCCCTGGCACGCCCAGCAGAGCACTTCTGCAAAAGAACACAGAACTGACGCAGATGTCCTTCTGATTCCCCTTAGACATAGTCTACAGACTCCCAGAAACAACTGGGAGAGATGTTAAAGTAGACATTGATTTCCTCAAATTATGCAGAGAACAGGCCAGCAATATTTGGGAATTTATATTAGTGTGACCTGATTGGACCTGTAGGCTAGAGAGGCATGAGGACATTCTGATTTCAAATCAGTTATTGAATATGTATGTATAGTTCAAGGTGTACTTGGCTCTTGCACTTACCAAGGGTGAATGAGTGTTTTGTTTGGCTTTGACTTTTTAAACATAATTATTAAAAATTGATTTAAGGGAGGTCGCATGAGGGTGAACAGTTTGCTATCTGCTCTACTCAGTGTTATAAACTCTATAACTGAGTATTCCCAATGCTGTTCAAATAAATGTTTATTAAGCTAAAGTGAAATAAACAGGAAAATCCAAGACAGTATAGGGAAAGTGCCCACGGAGGAAAACATAGTGAGCAAGGAAGGGAATTTTCTTTTTCATTTTGACTGGAATAGGCTGTTGTCAGTTACACATCCCTAATTACTTTAAGCACTATCAGCTCATGATGTTTAAGTATTCCTAGAGGAGGAAATGGCAGTCCACTCCAGTATTCTTGCCTGGAAAATCCCATGGACAGAAAAACCTAGAGGGTTATAGTCCATGGACTTGCAAAGAGTCGGACACGACTGAGCACGCAGCACACGCGTTTAAGTATTAGGTAATACTAGCTAATCTTTGTTGAGTGTTACTATGTGGTACGCTGGAGAAGGAAATGGCAGCCCACTGCAGTGTTCTTGCCTGGAGAATCCCAGGGACGCCGGAGCCTGGTGGGCTGCCGTCTCTAAGGTCGCACAGAGTCGGACACGACTGAAGCGACTTAGCAGCAGCAGCAGCAGCATGTGGTATACACTAGACTAGGACATTTAAATTTATCATCTCAGCTTCCCTTGTGGTTCAGCTGGTAAAGAATCTGCCTTGCAATGCGGGAGACCTGGGTTCAATCCCTGGGTTGGGAAGATCCCCTGGAGGAAAGAAAGGCTACCCACTCCAGTATTCTTGCCTGGAGAATTCCATGGACTGTATAGTCCATGGGGTTGCAAAGAGTCGTACACGACTGAGCAACTTTCACTTACTTCACTTCACTTTAATCCTCTCAGCAATCCTAAGTAGGACTATTCCAAGTTCCTTTTGATTTTACAATTAGGATATAGAGAAGTAGTCTAATAATTTTAGAGGGACCAGGAAATAACTGTGAAAGCCCTAAGATTTTACCCTGCTTACAAACAAATGAGTTAATTTTCTACAGCTTCACTGATGCTGGCAAGACACAAGTGTTCTGGGTCAGAGACAAAAGACTTTTATGTATTACGTGGCAAATAGTGTGACTTTCATGTTTATGTTGATGCCTTTGCCCCTAAGTCCCACATGGGCAACATACAGGGATCCAGGTGGGTACCCTGCACACCCAACTGTGTTACCACTGAGGAAACCTTGACCTAGGAAATCTGCTGTTTTATGACGAATGATAAGATAACCTGCTTGGACTTAACTCTGGAGAGGGACTTTGATTTTATTTTGCTGACTTCCTTTTCTTTCACTCTTGTCCAGAGGGAGGCACTCTAAATTCTAATATTGTTCATTATAAACAAGCACACTTGAAAAAATACTGTGGAACATAAGGACAGTTAGTCTCTGCTTATGAGACATGCAGAATAAGAAAGAACCATTGAAATATGTCTCCCCAAAATGTCTACAGCTCATGTATATACCATCTTGCCTTCTAGTGAATTTTCCCATGAGTGCACTGCTCTGCCCTTAGTCTGATAAATACCCAGTTCTCAATAGTAGAGCTAGGATTAAATCCAGGCATTCTGATCATTATGTATCTAAAATAATATCTAAAGGTATTGAGTAAAGTAAGCATCTGTAATAGTTTAGGTACTGAGCACTAACTAGCCAATAGAGAAAGAACTTAAACTTCTTGTTTAAAGTATTGGGCAAAATTAAGTAAAAATAATAATAATAATAATAATTGTATGAACAAGAGATGAGAAAAATAGAGCTTTACTCTTTGCCATCTTCATTTTCTTCTTTTAAAAATTTTTATAGGAGTATAGCTGATTTACAATGCTGTGTCAGTTTCTACTGTATAGCAAAGTGAGTCGGCTATACATATACATATATTCCCCCATTTTTGGATTTCCTTCCCATGTATGTCACCACAGGACTTCTCTGTAGCTCAAATGGTAAAGAATCTGCCTGCAATGCAGGAGACCCGGGTTCAGTCCCTGGGTCCTGGAAGATCCTCTGGAGGAGGAAATGGCAATCCACTCCAGTATTCTTGCCTGGAGAAGCCCATGGACAAAAGAACCTGGTGAGCTCCAGTCCATAGAGTTGTAAAGAGTCAGACACAATTGAGCAATTAACTACTACTACTATGTCACCACAGAGCACTGAGTTCCTTATGCTATACAGTAGGTTCTCATTAGTTATCTATTTTATCCATAATGTCATTAGTGTGTATATGTCAATCCCAACCTCCTAATTCGTTCTCTCATGGGACCCTTCCTATTTGGTGTCCGTATGTTTGTTTTCCAAGTCTGTGTTTCTATTTCTGCTTTGTAAATAAGGTAGATGATCTGTATCAGTTTTATTCATATTCCACATATATGAGTTGCTATCTTCAATTTTAAGAGTTCTTTAATATCTGTGTAAAAAATCAAATTTATCCTAGTATTAATGATATTTTTGCTTGCTAGCTATAAATTATATTTTATTTTGGAAGATATATTTATTTATTCATGCAGCAAACATATTTGATACTAATGTGGTCCAGGCCTCCTTCTTCTAGGTGCTATTGTTCAGCCATATTAAACTATTCGCTCAAATATACACTGAAAGGATCAAAACTGCTGGTTAGTGGGTGTCAACTCCACAAATTATTCTAGATATTGACTCAATAGTCTCACATATCATTTGAAAGCAACATCAGAGTGTAGTGATTACAAGTGTGGATTATGGAGTGTGGATTATGGAGTCAGATTGTACTGGTTAAAATCTTAGGTTACCACTGAGTAACTGGGGTAAGCATTGTCATAGCCCTTATCATGCTATAAAAGATCAGTGAGCCCCAGAAAGATGGCTGCAAGAGAAAAAGAAAAATAGAGGCGACCATTTTTTGTGACGCTGCTTCACTCTCTAGGCTCTGCTTACCTCTTCAAGTCTCATCTCTCCTCTTGCCTGGCTCCAGTGCCACCACAAGGCAGCCATGAGCAGAGTCATTCTAGTACCTCCCTGTTCCCAACTCCTTCTCCTCCTCCCTGTCTACCGCCAATGTCATGTTTATTTCATTGCATTGGAATATCCTGCCAGTTGTCCAGCTCCCCCTACCAAAATGTATACCCAAGAGAGTAGCTTCCTTTCCTACCTGGTGTATCGTATAAAGCAGAGCACTAGTTTGGCATCATCTTCCCTTGGCAGGGATGTTGCCTGTGTGTGAGTCTGTACTTACCTCTCTGGTAACTGTGCAACAGCTTTGATTCTCCTTCCTCCCATTCGTTTCAGACTTGTGATGTTTGATCTGGTGTAAATATAAAGCAAACTAACAAGGCTTATCAGTCCCAGCAGTCAAATGTAACCTGGTGGCTCAGTGTTAAAGAATCTGCCTGCCAATGCAAGAGACACAGGCTCAATCCTTGATCAAGGAAGATCCCCTGGAGAAGAAAATGGCAACCCACTCCAGTATTCTTGCTTGGAAAATTCCATCGACAGAGGGCCTGGTGATCTATAGCCCATGGGGTTATAAAAGTGTTGCAAACAACTTAGTAACTAACAATGTAAACTAACTTAGTAAATAACAATGATCTCTGTTTTTTTTAGTAAAATCTTTACATCTCTTACTGTATTACCTTTGATATTTCGAATTTTATGTTGTGATTTTTGGTTTCTTAAATGTATTTTCCAACAATTTCACCATTTTATTAGTTTTCCTGAAAGAATCAGTTCATAACTTTTCAGTTCTATTTGATTTTTTTTTCCCTGAATCACTGAAGAAATTCATTCATCTCTTCTTGCAGTTCCGCCCCCCCCACCCCGCCTTACAGAGATACTTTATTTTAATCTAACCATTCTAAAATAGAATTCTAGTAGTTACATCAAGATGTATGGTTCCCAGAGCATTTGAAATGATAGCAATTTAAATAGATATCATTTCTAAGCCCTACTAGAGACAAAGATTTTCATGTCCTTAATGTGTTAATGGGCTTCCCTTGTGGCTCAGCTGGTAAAGTATCTGCCCACAATGCGGGAGACCTGGGTTCAATCCCTGGGTTGGGAAGGTCCCCTGGAGAAGAGAAAGGCTACCCACTCCAGTATTCTGGCCTGGAGAATTCCATGGACATGGACAGGACTGAGCAACTTTCACTTTCAATGTGTTAATCCTAGTTTTAGTAGGGCCTGGACAAGTAGTTTGCACATGAGCAAACATGTGCTTAAAGTGGCAGAAAGCACTACAATTTGGGAGACTGAAAAACAAAATGAGAACAAAACATTCTAAGGAGGTGATTCAGAAGAGAAACATTTCCTCTACTTCAAGGAGACTCTTGCAGCCTTCAGAAGTATTGCTTCTCTACAGCCAACTCGTAGGAGTTCTGTAATGTGGATAGATGCCTGGGGCTTTGGGTCTGGACAAGACTTTGATCCCCACAGGACAACCGTTTATATAGAATCAAACAGGTCTTATCTTTGTGTCTTGGCCTTTTATAAAGCTTTTTATAAAGAAGGAAAGGTACTCTGAATGCAGCAGGTGTTCCTTAATTCTGTGGGGGTTAAAAAAAGAGAAATACTATAAGTTTTCAGTCTTTGAGTATCTTGACTTATTCTGAAGTTTGGATATAGATGTGTTTTGCATTTAGTATATGTTTTCAATCAATGAATGCATTCATTATATTTTTACGTGTTTTCTGGAGTTTTTTTCCTATATACTCACATATATGTGTATGTATGTATAAAGGAAGCATGCATATAAAATGTTTATATTAAGATATAGTGGAAAATAAATTCTAAAATTATGACTCATAACATGTAAGAGAATAAGGGGTGCTCCTTTCAGTGTTTTAAACACAACAGAAGGGCTGATCAGTTTCTGAAATGATATACATCCAGTGACATAGATCAATATATTTTATAACACTGCTCCATATGGCAAGGATGAATTCTGAATACCATAATTTAAGTTTGGTGAAGTAATTCTAACTCATACAAAAGATCTTTCAATAATGCATAACAGCTTCCTACCAGATCAGAGGGACAATTTGCTAAGATCCCAAACTAGAAACACATGGAAAAGATTTCCAACTCTGAAGCTTATTATCCACACAAAAGCATGACAAGAAGAGGAATACACCTCATCAGCCCCACAGAAAAGAAATCCCATTTCTCCTAACTGTGGAACAAAATGGGCTTAATTAAAGCAACAGAAAATTTTGCTCAGCCGTCCTCAAGACAGCAACCTCAGATGAGTCAAGTCTACAAGTAAGATTTTGAGTGCTTTCACTTGATCCTAAAGGAACATTTCGATAAGAAAGAATTCAAGTCACCTTCAGCAAATGAAATACTCTTTAGCCCACTTTCCCTGGACTAGGGAAAAGGAGGGCAGTGACTTCCTTAAAGGGAACTCCACAAGAGCAGTTTATAGAAAAATATCAACAGAGGAAGCTGTGATGGATGGGAACGTGGGTTTTAAAACCCCTTTGCTCAAAAATTAGCTACAAATTGGCAGGCATCAGTGATTCCTGGACTTGTCTTTTATTACCTTGTGTATATACACATTGGGAAAAAAGACATTAACCTCCACTTCTCTCTGCCTTTCTATAGCCATATTTACATCTGTTTTTCCCTCTTGAGCTGTGGAAAACCAGACTATTCAAAGTAAAGTGGTATAGATAGCATCCCCCAAATGTTAAGAAAATATTTTTAAAGGATCCTTTGTTTGGTAAGCTTCTGAAAGATGATTTCTCTCTGGTAAATTTGGATTTCCAAATCCTAAATTTGAGAGCTACTTAGAGATATATTGAGATATATTCTTTTCAAGAGAACTTCGGTAACCTAAAGAAGAATTATGGACATAAAAGGTGACAGTTAATCAAATCCTAAAGGCTTTTACGGAGCCAGGAGAATAATTTACAGTCTTTGAAGGCTGCAGAATTCCAGAGTATGCACTGTAATCAGGAAATACAAAAATAAATAAATAATTTTTACTTTGCAAGATTTAAAAAAGCAAATGATAAAAATACTTGTTTTTAACTCAGAAAAGGAAAATAGGCTTCATAAGGAGTGAACGCTCCTATTTGGAAATCTCTCATATTTTGGCAGGAACTCAAATCTTCACTCCTAAATCATTAGGGAATATAGGATCTCTCATGTAAGAATAGCAGCTTCCATTATGACTATTTGTTTTTTTTTAATGGGTGAAGGTATGTCATCACATTTTCAGAAGATTCTAATTAGCTTTTGTTATTTTGTGTTTATTTTTCTCTTGCAATTTTTTCATATCAACTGCATCTCAGATATCATCCAGTGTCCTGCTCACTACTGTAATTTGAATACCTGATCTCAAGGTCCCTTCCAGTTGACTAGAATCTGTCAAATGATAGTGGCATTTGAATTTGTGCATCTACTGTTTTCTCCTGCTAACTCTTACCTTTCCATGCAATCTTAATTCCCAATGAGAGAACAGAGGGAATTTAATGACATCCTAGATCCCTCGACAAGCCACCTCTGTGGGCATCAGACCCTTTACTATATACTCTCATAAAAATTGCCACCACTGTGGTTATTCAGCATATATTTTTTAAGTCAGTACTAAATGATAAAAGCACATTTTTTTAGAGAGACAGAAGAAATATGATAAGGAATTTGATAGCTCAGAAGACACAGATGTGTCTTGGCTACTTAAAGATAGAGACATATGTGTTTCATTTCATCTTGTGAGTAAAGATCCTCCTAGAGTAGAATGCCTGAAAGTCACTCCAGGCTGAATGTTTTCATGTTAATAGTCTGTGACTGGCTTGGCTAATCCTTGTTCCTCTCATGTAGTTGACTGAGAAACACACTGGCTTAATTATTTTTCTTTTAATTTACTGTATAGTGCCTGGCATACAGCATGTTACAAGTAATGTTCCATTAATGTTTACTGATGGCATTTTAGCCCGTCATGTAGAATAGCATTCACTTTCAGCCACTTATATTATAATTTATAATTTCACCAGATGAAATTTTATCAGCTAATAAAGTTTTAGCATCCATACAATATAAGTTTTCTGCAATTTCTAGGGAAAAAAATTCAGTTGTTCATGATTTTGAAAGACAAATAGATTCTGAAATGAAGTGACAAGGTAAAATTTTTAGCAGTTTTGTCCTTTCTTGACTTTCACACACTTCAGATATACCAAATCTAGCAGCTACTGACCTAGACTGATATACAGCTGGAATTTTAACAAAGATTCTCCTTCAAATTTTCTGAATGAGTACAAATAAATCACTTTCTTTCAAGTTTTTTGTCTATATCTGGGAACTAAAATTCTCCAAGCCAGGCTTCAGCAATATGTGAACCGTGAACTTCCTGGTGTTCAAGCTGGTTTTAGAAAAGGCAGAGGAATCAGAGATCAAATTGCCAACATCCGCTGGATCATGGAAAAAGCAAGAGAGTTCCAGAAAAACATCCATTTCTGCTTTATTGACTATGCCAAAGCCTTGACTGTGTGGATCATAATAAACTGTGGAAAATTCTGAAAGAGATGGGAATATTAGACCACCTGAGCTGCCTCTTGAGAAATCTGTATGCAGGTCAGGAAGCAACAGTTAGAACTGGACATGGAACAACAGACTGGTTCCAAATAGGAAAAGGAATACGTCAAGGCTGTATATTGTCACCCTGCTTATTCAACTTATATGCAGAGTACATCATGAAAAACGCTGGACTGGAAGAAACACAAGCTGGAATCAAGATTGCCAGGAGAAATATCAATCACCTCAGATATGCAGATGACACCACCCTTATGGCAGAAAGTGAAGAGGAGCTAAAAAGCCTCTTGATGAAAGTAAAAGAGGAGAGTGAGAAAGTTGACTTAAAGCTCAACATTTAGAAAACGAAGATCATGGCATCCGGTCCCATCACTCCATGGGAAATAGATGGGGCAACAGTGGAAACAGTGTCAGGCTTTATTTTGGGGGGCTCCAAAATCACTGCAGATGGTGACTGCAGCCATGAAATTAAAAGACGCTTACTCCTTGGAAGAAAAGTTATGAGCAACCTAGATAGCATATTCAAAAGCAGAGACATTACTTTGCTGACTAAGGTCCATCTAGTCAAGGCTATGGTTTTTCCAGTGGTCATGTATGGATGTGAGAGTTGGACTGTGAAGAAGGCTGAGTGCCAAAGAATTGATGCTTTTGAACTGTGATATTGGAGAAGACTCTTGAGAGACTGCAAGGAGATCCAGCCAGTCCATTCTGAAGATCAACCCTGGGATTTCTTTGGAAGGAATGATGCTGAGGCTGAAACTCCAGTACTCTGGCCACCTCATGCGCAGAATTGACTCATTGGAAAAGACTTTGATGCTGGGAGGAATTGCAGGCAGGAGGAGAAGGGGACGACAGAGGATGAGATGGCTGGATGGCATCACTGACTCGATGGACGCGAGTCTGAGTGAACTCTCGGAGTTTGTGATGGACAGGGAGGCCTGGCGTGCTGCAATTCATGAGGTCGCTAAGAGTTGGACACGACTGAGTAACTGAACTGAACTGAAAAAGTGTTAATGTCACAAAAAGTGGAAATTATTATACTGCAGTTTTGGGACTTTCAAAAATACTTATATATATAAACAGTGTGAAGGATTCCATACACACACTGATAGTTTCTCCTATGTAGCACATAGGTGAAATCCCCTATGTGCTACAGTCCATGGGGTCACAAAGAATCAGACACAGCTTAATGACTGAACTAAATTGATGTAGCATAGTAAGTATCTGAATACTATTTTGTTCAAAAGGCAGAACTCAGGGAACATAACTGAAGTGACATAATGGAAGGAGAATGAAAGCAAGGCCCTTTAGTTTATTTTATTTCTTGGCCACTCTGTGTGGTTTGAGGGATCTTAGTTCCCAGAATAGGGATTGAACCAGTGCCCTCAGCAGTGAACCTGTGGTGCCCTAACCACTGAACCACCAGGAAATTCCCCAAAGTGAAGGCCTTTAAGAAATATATTTAAATAAATATCCCCCCAAAGGGGAAAATGTAAAGAATGTTAAGAATAAATGAGAAATCCATCTCCAAAACTTGTTTTGTGGAGAAAATAAATGTTTGATTCAGTTGGACAGGCCCAAAGGAGCCTATTCAACAGTCAGTTGACATTATTTGAGAAACTTTAATGTCAAGAATGGTTAGAAGTCTGACATCTTGCTCTACTTGCAAGCTAAAATGTCTCAGTGTCTTGAATGTTGGTAGAAGACACGAGATTCCTAGATCGAGGGACAGAAGAATTTTTTTCTCTCAACGCAGCATGGAACATTGAGCATGAGTGCACTTGATGTCCATTTTTCAAGTGCAAATTCCCAGTTGTGTTTAGTTTCTAAATGTGCCCTATTCTTTTGCAACCCTATGGACTGTAGCCCTCTACTAGGCTCCTCTGTCCATGGGACTTTCCAAGCAAGAATGCTATAGTGGGTTGCTATTTCCTTTTCGAGATCTTCCTGACCCAGGGACTGAGCCCACAGCTCCTGTGTTGACATACATATTCTTTACCATTGGGTCACCTGGAAGCCAGAGTTATAGACAAAAGGTCAAGTGACATTTGCATATACAGTTGATTGTGTTACAGCAGAAGGAATCTCAGTTTAAAGAACATGAATATTATACTGGAGGGAGGTTACTAGCTACCTTTCTCTTCAGTGCTTTGTGCTATAGAACGTTGCCTTGAAAAAACCTTCTAGAATAACGGCACTCAGTGCTGTTTGTAAAATATTCAGAAATTCCTAAGCTCCATAGAGGATTCTCTTCCAGCCTTCAGTATTAGTGATTGACTAATGTAGAATATGTGGAAAAGGAAATGACAACCCACTCCAGTATTCTTGCCTGGAAAATCCCATGGAAAATCCCAGAGGAGCCTGGTGAGTTACAGTCCTTGGGGTTGGAGAGAGTCAGACATGCCTGAGCACACATGCAGGCACAAATGTAGACTATAGACTATAGACCATTAAATACTAAACTCACATATTACATCCTTGTCACAATAATGCCATGCCATATTTGCCTTTTGTTAAAACACGATCCAATTGCGTATCTACACCATTTCTTGGTTTTTGTTTTGTTTTGCTTTGCTTAATTTTTCTTCCTCTTATTCTTAATTGAAGAATATGGACTTCTTCCTCCTGGACACTATCCCAGATTTATTTATTTAGGTCAATTTTCTTTTTCTTCTTATTTTGAAGATATTAACTTGAAGGTCATCTGAACATTTTCTGAATTGCTTCCCCTAAATCATCTAATTTCTCATATTCTGAACCATTACTACAAATGAACATTGTAAGATTTTAAAAAAATAAAATGTATACTCTTTAAACCTAAGGAAGAGGGGTAAAAAAAAAACAGCAATGAAAATCTATAAAAATCACCACATATGTGGTTTTAACTCATGCATCTCATTTGTATAATTAAACACACACACATACATACAAACATATGTACAAATTCATCCACATGGCAAAGTGGTCATATATTTGCGTACTAGAGTTTGGTCAAATATGTTCATATCTAGGATTCACTACCCACAGCAGAGAAGTCATAGTTTCTCCATGGATAGAAATAGAGATAATAGCAGTTAACATATAGGCATCATAAGATTGCTATGCAAATTAATAATAAATGTAATAATATTGGTACTTTTAGTGCATTCCTTAGACCTAATAAGTGTTCAGTCATTGTTAAGTTATAACTGTAACACAGAATAATGCAGAAAAAGAGCTAGGCTCCCCACCCCTAACAAGCAAGTTGCATGGCCTTTCCGGACATCAGTATCCTCCTCTGTGAAGCTAGTAGTATTGCAGTGTCTGATCTCATATGTTCAAGCAAACACCAAGATTCTGTTATCCTGTGGCTATAATTACATGTGATATTTGTTCTGAAGTGTTAGCATTGCAGTGAAACTCAATCATGAACAAACAAAAACTATTATTGTAACTTTTTATTGTTGTGATTATTATTCAGACAACCATAATTATTATTCTGACTCCTACTGCTTAGCTTTTTGTCTCTATCAGATAGTAATGATTTTTAGTCATCATATTTTCCCTCAGAAAAATTGAGGTAACAACTACTTTAATATTTGTTTTCCAAACAAGGAAACTGAAGCTGAAGTGGATTAGTGAACTGACTAGGGTCATACAACTGGAAAGGCCTAAAAATAAAGCCTGAAGACTAAAGGAACAGAATGCAATTTAAACAAAAATGGATAATTTGGATGAAGGATACTGATTTTAAATTAGTGTTTTCTGTAGACTCTAGATTATAAATTTATGAGTAGAATTTTAAGTTTTTCAAAGATAAGCCCTATTTGTTTCCCAGTTTCCTTGAAAACATCTGTAAACAAAGTAGGCTTTCAATGAAAACATAGTGACCAAGTCAACAATTCAACTAGTCCACTCTCCTAGCATTATCTCAGTAATGTATTTTGTTTCTTTTGGTTGACATGAACAGTCTCAAGGTATAAAGGAATAGTATTTTTTTTTAATTGTTTCACTGAGTAAATATAAAATAGTTAGCTGTGGTGATGACCAGAACATAGTATATTCATTTCAGAAACTCTAGTTATGAGTGTTTTTGCATAAGGGAAATTTTGGCACAAAAATGACAGTGATCATTGACTTCTGTGTGAACATCCAGTGCTTGGCAGGAGTTACGCAAAGCAGAGATCAGCATTTAGTGCAGAAGGTCGGGCAGACATCTGTCTTTACTAAAGACACACCATGTTCTGATGAACTATGGCAGACTGAGAATGTCAACAACATCCCCAGGAGTTAAAATCTGGCAAAATCGATATAATCTCTTTCCTGGATACAGGGATTTTTTTCTTTTTTTGAAGTAATGACATAAATCGTATCAACTCCTCAACTACATGCACCACAATTTTTGTTTAAGATTTTTATTATTTTTCCTCGAACTTAAGAGGAAAAGACAGATACTACCAAAATAAAAAGGTCTGAAATTGGGAATGGGTTATGTTGACATAATGTAATTTTTCTTCCAGTTCTAACACAAAGCATTGAATGATGCCCATTTTCCCAAATCACAGAAACAATGTAGAATATGGTCAGTATGGGGCTGATATGCAGATGGTCAAACAAAAACAGTCCTTTTATTTGTTTAACCAGTTATGCATTATGCAAGAACATTGAATTCTTGCACTGTTTTGCTTAAATCACTGTTACATTCTTTTCCAATGCTTCATAAAGCAAGAGCAAAAATTGGAGCCAAAAATTCACTTTGATTATCAGAACATATAGGATGGCCATATTTTAATAATAGCAGTATTAACTGCTACTTCCTCAGATCATAATTTGTCTCAGACATTATGTTAACCATTTTTCATTGATTATTTCTATATGGCTGACTTCAGAGCTGAAGAAATTGGCTTCAGAGAGATTAAATTATAGGCCAAGGTCACTGGCTCGACAATGATCCACAAGGATCACTTTTAATTTTGTCTGATTCCAATGTCTGAACTGAGACAGCATCAGGGCCTAAAATAAATTCATATGCATTTCAATAAATACTATCAAAGGGGTCCTATGGAAGACCCCCTAAATAGGACTTGATCTGGTACAAGTCTCCTAGGGATATTAGGAGTCACTACAACTACATAAATTACTGTAAAAGGAGATGAATAGATGCTAGGAAAACTTTTTTTTCTAAAATTACTATTACATATTCTTAAAGAAAGACTCAACTTGTTTTTTTAATGCTTTGCTTATTTTGATGTCTTTAGGAAGTAAACAGCTAAGAAGTTATATATTCTGTGTAATACAACACATGAACAGGAAGCTCTAATACTCTATTTGTGTATGGATGCCAGGGAACTTTTCTAATTCTCAAGATTATATATATATTATTGGTGGAATTTCTGAAGATTGTATATATTATTGGCTTGTTAATTTCTCTCTGTATAATTTCAATAGTTGTGAGATTTTTAGTGTTTATTTTTATTGAATGTACATTTTATAAAAATATGTTCTACATTGAGATCCAAGGCAGTAACATGTTTTAAATGTAAAATTGTATTCAAATAAAAAATGCAGACATCAGAATATTTCAAATGAAAGGTGCAAAATTGCATACAATGATTTCTAGCAAATGGGAGGTAAGCTGCCTAAGATGAAGTGATAAATGACTTTGGGAACAATTTTCTCCCTTCCATCCTATTCTGAAAGCTTACCAGTGTGAAAGAGTTTTCCTAATATGCCACAATGAAGGCAAAATGTAGGAGCAGCCTTATTGCCAAATCTAATTCAGAAATTCAATTCACTAATAATGTGGCTAACTTAAAATAAGCATGTGATACAACACAGATATACCTTCTCATAAAATCGAATTTATATTTTTATACCAAAAATATATGCATAATGTTTCAGTGCATTTTGAACTTTTTAAAGGTATATGAAAAGTGATTAATTTATATTTCTGTAGTTATAAAATTTATTAAGAATTTTCTTTTTATTAAATTTTTTTTAGAGACATGTTACCTGTTGTGTAGTTACTTTGAAACAGTGTGGATTCTCTCCTGGCTATATTCCTTCTGTGTGTCGTAAGTTGAAAATAATACAGGTTGCAGTCATCTTGGGGAAGGCTCTTGTGGTAGGCAGGGCTCTCTACTGGCCTCCTGGATATTGACCCCCAGTGTACATGCCCTGCATATGCCACTTCACTGAAGTGTGGGTGGGCCCAGTGTGACTTTGATGAAATATTGCTATGGGGAAAGAATTTTGCAGAAATAATTAATGTCCTTAAACAATTGACCTTACATTAATCAAAAAAGAGGTTATCCTGGTGGTCCTCTCCTAATCAGCTGTTGTCATATAGTTACTCAGTCCAACTCTTATGACCTCATGGACTCTAGCCCACCAGGCTCCTCTGTCCATGGGGTTTCCCAGCTAAGAATAAGGCAATGGCATTCCACTTCAGTATTCTTGCCTGGAAAATCCCATGGATGGAGGAGCCTGGCAGGCTACAGTCATGGGGTCGCTAAGAGTCGGACACGACTGAGCAACTTCACTTTCACTTCTCACTTTCATGCACTGGAGAGGAAATGGCAACCCACTGCAGTGTTCTTGCCTTGAGAGTCCCAGGGACGGGGGAGCCTGGTGGGCTGCCGTCTGTGGGGTTGCACAGAGTTGGGCATGACCCTAAGAATACCCTACAAAAAATATCTCTAGAGGTCAACAACAGAAAAGATTTAAAATAAGTGTTTTTTCTTCTGAAAACACCTGTTTTCCCCTTGATCTTGAAGAAGTAAACTGCCAAGTGGTGGAGACAGGGAACAGTCACAACTTGGGTAGGAGCGAAGGGCCTCAGTCCTGTAGCTTCAAGGAACTGTGTTCTGCCAACAGCCCATGAGCCTGAAAGAGAACCTGAAAGTTTAGATGAGATCACAGGCCTGGCTGACAACTTGATTTCAGCCTGGTGAGACCCTGAGTAGTAGACCAAGAAAGTCTGTGCTCAGACTGCAAACCTTAGGAAACTGAAATCATAAATTGGTGTTTATTGTAACCAGTAAGTCTGTGGTCATCTGTTACATAGTAGTAGAAAACCAATAGACTTGTCTACAACTGTTATCTCTGATACTAAAATAAACATTCATTTGTGTCCTCTTTGCACCTATATAGGGAGAAAACAATTGCAGATGAATTTTCGTATTCCCTGTATTGTCATTAAATAGCCACTCCTTTCACCCTCAACACTGCTTACTCTTCCCCAGTTCAAACAGTAAAATTAAATAATCAAGTTTTTAATACATAATTAAGACCCAAATAAAATAACAGATTTATTTTTTTTAATGCAGGGATACGCAGCCAATAATATATTGTAGTTCTCTATCCAGTAGGTTCAAGTCACATCCTGATTTTCTTCTATGAGACTAAACTTGAGTTTTCTTTCATTTCAAAATTCCTCAAACTATGAAATATAATTTCTTCAAATACATTCATTTCAAACAATTCCATTTCAGCTGGACCCACCAATTTAAATGCCCTGTGGGATTGATTACATTGAGATAACAGGCTAACTATATGATGAAAATATGACTTGCTGTACTGAGAAAAATCACTTGTTCTTCAGTTTTTCCAGTTGTAATAACATCTGTGACTCACTTAACAACATAATGAGGTTATTTTATGTATGACAATTTTGATGTTCCAAAACCAACTTTTAAAGTATTTTTGAATTATGCAACAGGATATATTTCTAAAAAGATTCCTTTTGTGTAAGCTGGATGTTTTTAAGTCAAGTATTATTTCTTCATTGATATTTTACAGGTGTTTTCAGAAGAAAAAATAGATATAAAATAAGCATACTTTCTGAAAAGTAAAATTAGTTTTGTTTTTTAAAGCCTTAATTTTAATATAAATCAAATATTTGAATATACCTTAAAATAAACATGTCCAATGTTCTACAGAAGTGACTACTTTAAAGTCATATTAAATGACCTGATATAAAAATGTAATCTCAGACAGAATCAATACAATTAATTTAGCTGTTTATGATCATATCTCTGTGTGTTAAAAGATTTGGCCTCAGGAAAAGAATTTTCTGAACCCTGGTCTAGATCAGATCCTATATTACAAGTTCCTAAATACCTTCCTCTGTTTTAGTAATTGAACAGCTGTATTTTGATTATTTTTTGATGCTTTCCTCCATTCCCTGCCACAAGCCTATGAGCTTCACTAGGACAGAGACTGTGTCTGTCTTATTCGCCTCCAAGATCCTCATGACCAGCATGCAGCACCAAAGAAATGCTTAATGGGAACATTATCTGACTGAAGAAGGGATAGAAAGAGATGGGGAGCGAGGGAGGGAAGGGAAGATAAGAGAAAGAAAGGAGAAAAGGAAGTAACAAAAGAGAATGAATGGAAGGACTGAGAGAGGAAAGAAAGGAGATGAGACCAGAGATGGAGGGAGAGAGGAAGGCTCAAAGGCAAGTAAGAAGGAAAGGAAAGAAGCAAAGAGAGAAGGAAGAAAAACGATTTTCATGAACTTAAAGGATAATCCACTTCTCAACAGTTATAAAATTATACCGACATTACCCACCTACAAATCTACTAATAGCGATTTGTTATCTCTTGAAGTAATATCTTTATTTTATGTATTTTTTATCTTTATGTATTTTGTATTTCAAAAATATATTCATGAAGGTTTAATATAAAACGTAGAACTCAGGTCAGTGTTCAAAAATAGGTACCTTAACTTCCCCCACCCCACATTCAATTTGAGATACAATCGGCATATAACATTGTATTCATTTTATGCATAAAATATACTGATATACTCTATATGTATATGTATAGCAAAATGACTACCATAATAAGTCTAATTAACAACCATTAGCTCATAGTTTTTTGCTCCCTAAGATGAGAACTTTTAAGATCCACTCTGTTAGCAACTTTCAAAATAGAGTGTTGTTAACTATTGTCACCTTGCTGTACATCCACCAATCTGTTCTTTATATCTATGAGGATTTTTTAGATTCCACATATAAGTGAGATCATACAATATTTGTCTTTCTCTGACTTATTTCACTTGACATAATACCCACAGAATCCATCCATGCTGTCTTATATGGCAGGATTTCATTCTTTTTTATGGCTGAATGATATTTGTGTGTCTGTGGCAGTTTTTTCTTTATTCATTTATCCATCAGTGGACAGTTTGATTGTTTTCATTTTGGCTATTGCAAATAATGCTGCTATGAACATGGGGTGAGATATCTTTTCAGGTTAGTGGTTTTGTTTCTTTCAGTCAAATGCCCAGAAATGGATTGTATGAATCATATGGTAGTTTGATTGTTAATTTCTGGGGAACCTTTATGTTATTTTCATAGTGACTGCACCAACCTGTAGTCTCACCAGCAATGCACAAGAGCTCCCTTTTCTTCTCATTCTCACCAACACTTTTTTCCTGAATTCTTGATAATAGCCACTCTAACAGGTGTGAAGTGCCTTCTCTTTGTAGTTTTGATTTTTATTTCCATGATGATTAGTTATAATGTATACCTTTAACATACCTGTTGGTCATTTGTGTGTCTTCTTTGGAAAAATGTCTTTTCAGTCTCTGCACATTTTTAAATCATATTGTTTGGTTTTAATCTACTGAGTTGTTGAAATTTTTAATGTGTTTTGAATATTAACCCTTTATTGGGTATTATTTTCATATGTTTTCTCCCATTCCTTAGGTTACCTTTTCATTTTGTCAGTGGTTTCCTTTGCTGTGCAGAAGCCTTTTGGTTTGATGTAGTCCCATTTGTTGATTTTTTTCTTTTTCTTTTGTTGCCTTTGCTTTTGGTTTTAAGTACAAAAAATTATTCACCAAGACAAATGTTAAGAACTTACCCTCTATGTTATTGTTCAGGAGTTTTATGGTTTTAGGTCTTATGTTAAAATCTTCAATCTATTTGAGTTGATTTTAGAAAAAAAACATTAATTTTAATGAGATCATATTATGATGCTTTCCAACCCAATTTAAAACACCAAAATATTTTGAAAACATCAAGCAAGGAAGATGTGTATCTATGCATATTTAACAATTTAAGCATGCACACAGTGTTTCCAAAAATACCATAGCATAAAGTGACTTGTCCTCTTT
The DNA here is from genome assembly GCF_001704415.2 of Capra hircus. NCBI lineage: Eukaryota > Metazoa > Chordata > Mammalia > Artiodactyla > Bovidae > Capra > Capra hircus. Next base: position 26,189,392 of record NC_030814.1, read on the forward strand.
AAATACTTTGGTTTATGTATGAAAGGTGTTTTATTATCTCTAGCAATTGACTAACCTTGGGAAAAATAGTCCCTCCAAGGTCAACAAGGTCCCAAGAGGTCCAAGCATCAAATGCAGAACTTTGAAAATGCTTGTCACATATACTCAGTCCAAGAGAAAGATATGTTTCTATATGGTAAAGGAGAAGTAAAGAATATTTTCAGAAATTATTCTTTACTGTCCTCTTTTCTTAGTGTTTTTAAAAATCAACTGGGTCTCCTGGTTACTGTACTTTCAAATTACATTTCAAACAGGGTTTTAGCATAGAAAAGGAAAAACTTTATGGCAAGATAAAACCAAAATAAAAGCATAGGGATGTAACAGGAGTTACTACCTCTTAATAAATATTGCTTAGTTTAACTATACATAGCAAACCATTTGGGTTCATCCAAACATGGGACACAAGTTTTGTTCCTTGTGAACTTTTCTGATTAGAAAAGTACTATCAATTGGTACAAACTGTTTTTGCCTAAAAGCATAATATTGAATAATTAATTTTGAAGCATATTTATTTGATGTGTTCTGAAGTGAAAGAAATCTTATATAATAGACCCTTTAACAGCATGGGTTTGCACTCTTTGGGTCCATTTTGTGTGCATTTTTTCCACTAGTAAGTACCTCAGTACTACATGATCTGTAGTTGGTTGAACCTTTGATCCTGAGGCACCACGTTCACAGGAAGGGCCAACTAGAAGTGATATCTGGATTTTTCAGTGCTGGAGAGTCAGCACCCATAACCCCTGTGTTGTGGGTCAGTTGTGCTACAAAAAAACTTAGTTATCATTCAAAAATGGTATAACTTTTAAAGAATTGTTATAGCAAATTATGATGAATTGAACCATGATTTGAGACAAGTTTATGTAAACTATAATAGCAAAATCTACACTAGTCATAATATTTCAATTAAGTCTGCCTAGAAAATAAAGGTTATCAGTATTTACTTTACTCTGGCTTTCTCGCCATATGTTACAGAACTTGCTTATAACTCAGTCTTGGATTGATCTCCTTCTAGATGCTTCTCAGTGCCTGAGAGTTCTCTAAGACAGAAATTTCTAAATGTTGATTCTTTTCTGAGGCAGAGGATGTCAAAATATGGTATGAAGTGGGCTGCTTTGATGTCAAAATCTTTTCATCAAATTGCTGCACTTAGGAGCTTACCTGTTTCAAAACTGTCTACTTCCAGTCCCTGAGTGCTTCCACAGCCAGCACTGAATACCACACGCTCGTGGGGAACCTGTGCTATGTCTTGTATTCCCTTCAGAAATGACCGCTCCATCACTGATTCATCTCCAGTGTGATCTGGGTCCCTATTTGCTACTTACTTTTAACTAGTACTTGCTTTTAACTAGTAACCATTATTATCTATTATATTATTTACTGCTATTTTACCAAACATCTAAAACTTTCACTTTTAGTCTTTATTTTCTTTAATAGCTTTTCATAGAGTAATGAAACCTTTTTTAATTTTCTGAATGCCTGAACAGTTCCAAACTGAGTCAATAGCGTTTAGATAATTAGTTAGTGAGTTCTTGAAAATAGTCATTGATATTTCCCAGAATTTTGCAGTGGTCCTTCTATACTGCTTTTTTTTTTTTTTTTTTTAGTTTTCTTTTTATTTAGCAAGAGCATAGTTTGATTGCCAAGGATATCATATTATATTCTTACTAATTTTTCATTTGTTGGTGTTTCCATAAAAATCTTGAAGAAACATTCATCTACAGATGTGAAAGCTACAATTAATAATCTTTTCCTATCTGCTGAGCAAAATGATCAACCATATTTTATCAAATATAGTCATACAGGCTTCAAAAAATATGTTTAATGGTTATACTGATCAGCTTCTGCAACCCTGTCTGCTCCATTTCCTAACAGTATCCCTAGTTCATCCCTGAAGTAGACCTCACTAGGATGAATGAGGATGCTGATTCTCAAAAAGCTAATGATTTGTTTAGGTTAATTCACATGCTTATGAGTTATTTCCCTGTAAATTCTTTGGAGACAATGTACACATTGTTTTCAGAGTCATTTACTCTCCAGGGCACTGTACTAGGCACTGTGAAAAAGATGCCTAGTACACCTTTATTCTTGGTTGACTTAGTGATTCCATGCAGATGTGCAAGGTTTTTTATAGAGAATGAAAGGGTGGGGTTTGAAGAGGGCCTCAAGGATCATTGAAGTTCTGAAATCTTCACTGAGAGCTTGTCTTCTTATTGTATCTTTACAGGGTAAACAGAAGAAGTTCTGTTCTTTTTTCTTCCTTACAAAGCACACTAATCCTATCATGGCAGCCCAACCCATATTGTCTCATCTAAAGCTAATTACCTTCCAAAGGCCCCGCCTCCTAATACCATCTTCAGCTCAGTCATGTCTGACCTTTTGCTACCCCATAAACTGCAGCATGCCAGGCCTCCCTGTCCATTACCAACTTCCGGAGTTCACTCAAACTCATGCCAACTGAGTTGGTGATGCCATTCAACCATCTCATCCTCTGTTGTCCCCTTCTCCTCCCACCTTCAATCTTTCCCAGCATCAGGGTATTTTCAAACGACTCAGATCTTCGCATAATGTGGCAAAAGTATTGGAGTTTCAGCTTTGACATCAGTTCTTCCGATGAATATTCAGGACTGATTCCCTTTAGGATTGACTGGTTTCATCTTCTTGCAGTCCAAGGGACTCTCAACAGTCTTCTCCAACACCACAGTTCAATTCTTCAGTGCTCAGCTTTTTTTATGGTCCAAATCTCACATCCATACATGACTACTGGAAAAACCATAGCCTTGACTAGACGGACCTTTGTTGACAAAGTAATGTCTCTGCTTTTTAATATGCTGTCTAGGTTCTGTTCAGTTCAGTTCACTCAGTCATGTCCGACTCTTTGCAACCCCATGGACCACAGCACGCCAGGCCTCCCTGTCCATTACCAACCCCTAGAATTTACTCAAACTCATGTCCATCGAGTCGGTGATGCCATACAATCATCTCATCCTCTGTCATCCCCTTCTCCTCCTGTCCTCAATCTTTCCCACCATCAGAGTCTTTTCAAATGAGTCAGCTCTTTGCATCAGATGGCCAATGTATTGGAGTTTCAGCTTCAACATCAGTCCTACCAATGAACACCCAGGACTGATCTCCTTTAGGATGGACTGGTTGGATCTCCTTGCAGTCCAAAGGACTCTCAAGAGTCTTTTCCAACACCATAGTTCAAAAGCATCAATTCTTCACCACTCAGCTTTCTTTATAGTCCAACTCTCACATCCATACATGACCACTGGAAAAACCATAGACTTGACTAGACGGACCTTTGTTGGCAAAGTAATGTCTCTGCTTTTCAATATGCTATCTAGGTTGGTCATAACTTTCCTTCCAAGGAGTAAGTGTCTTTTAATTTCATGGCTGTGGTCATCATATGCAGTGATTTGGAGACCCCCCCCAAAAAAAAAAAAATCCTGCCACCTTTTCCAATGTTTCTCCATATATTTACCGTGAAGTGATGGGACAAGATGCCATGATCTTTGTTTTCTGAATGTTGAGCTTTAAGCCACCTTTTTCATTCTCCTCTTTCACTTTCAACAAGAGGCTCTTTAGTTCTTCTTCGCTTTCTGCCATAAGGGTGGTATCATCAGCATATCTGAGGTTATTGATATTTCTCCCGGCAATCTTGATTCCAGCTTGTGCTTTATCCAAGCCAGTGTTCTTCATGATGTACTCTGCATATAAATTAAATAAGCAGAGTGACAATATACAGCCTTGACGTACTCCTTTTCCTATTTGAAAACAGTCTCTTGTTCCATGTCCAGTTCTAACTATTGCTTCCTGACCTGCATACAGATTTCTCAAGAGGCAGGTTAGGTGGTCTGGTATTCCCATCTCTTTCAGAATTTTCCACAGGTTATTGTGATCCACACAGTCAAAGGCTTTGGCATAGTCAGTAAAGCAGAAATAGATTTTTTTCTGGAACTCTCTTGCTTTTTGATGATCCAGTGGATGTTGGCGATTTGATCTCTGATTCCTATGCATTTTCTAAAACCAGCTTGAACATCTGGAAGTTCATGGTTCACGTATTGTTGAAGCCCGGCTTGGAGAATTTTGAGCATTACTTTACCAGCATGTGAGATGAGTGCAATTGTGCTTTAGTTTGAGCATTCTTTAGCATTGCCTTTCTTTGGGATTGGAATGAAAACTGAACTTTTCCAGTCCCATGGTCACTGCTGAGTTTTCCAGATTTGCTAGCATTTTGAGTGCAGCACTATTACATCATCATCTTTTAGGATTTGAAATAGCTCAGCTGGAATTCTATCACCTCTACTAGCTTTGTTCATAGTGATGCTTCTTAAGGCCCACTTGACTTCGCATTTCAGGATGTCTGGCTCTAGCTGAGTGGTCACACCATCATGATTATCTGGGTCATGAAGATCTTTTTGTACTGTTCTGTGTATTCTTGCCACCTCTTCTTAATATCTTCTGCTTCTGTTATGTCCATACCATTTCTGTCCTTTATTGAGCCCATCTTTGCATGAAATGTTCCCTTGGTATCTCTAATTTTCTTGAAGACATCTCTAGTCTTTTCCATTCTATTGTTTTCCTCTTTCCTCTTTGTGTCTTTGCACTGATCACTGAGGAAGACTTTCTTATCTTTCCTTGCTCTTCTTTGGAACTCTGCATTCAAATGGGTATATATTTCCTTTTCTCCTTTGCTTTTGGCTTCTCTTCTTTTACAGCTATTCAAATAGCTTTTCAAATAGGCCTTACATAAGGCCTCCTCAGACAGCCATTTTGCCTTTTTGCATTTCTTTTTCTTGGGGATGGTCTTGATCCCTGTCTTCTGTACAATGTCACCAACCTCCACCAATATTTTATCAGGCACTCTGTCTATCAGATCTAGTCCCTTAAATCTATTTCTCACTTCTACTGTATAATCATTAAGATTTGATTTAAGTCACACCTGAATGGTCCATAGGTTTTCCCTACTTTCTTCAATTTAAGTCTGAATTTGGCAATAAGGGAGTACATGAAATGGGCCACAGTCAGCTCCCGGTCTTGTTTTTGCTGACTATATAGAGCTTCTCCATCTTTGGCTGCAAAGAATATAAGCAATCTGATTTTGGTGTTGACCATCTGGTTATGTCCATGTGTAGAGTCTTCTCTTGTGTTTTTGGAAGAGGGTGTTTGCTATGACCAGTGTGTTCTCTTGGCAAAACTCTATTAGCATTTGTCCTGCTTCATTCCATATTCCAAGGCCAAATTTGCCTGTTACTCCAGGTGTTTCTTGACTTCTCACTTTTGCATTTCAGTCCCCTATAATGAAAAGGACATCTTTTTGGGTGTTAGTTCCAGAAGGTCTTGTAGGTCTTCATAGAACCATTCAACTTCAGCTTCTTCACCGTTACTGGTTGAGGCATAGATTTGGATTACCGTGATATTGAATGGTTTGCCTTGGAGATGAACAGAGATCATTCTGTCATTTTTGAGATTACATCCAAGTACTGCATTTCAGACTCTGTTGTTGACTATGAAGGCTACTCCATTTCTTCCAAGGGATTCCTGACCATAGTCGTAGATATAATGGTCATCTGAGTTAAATTCACCCTTTCCAGTCTATTTTAGTTTGCTGATTCCTAAAATGTCAACGTTCACTCTTGCCATCTCCTGTTTCACCACTTCCAATTTGCTTTGATTCACGGACCTAGCATTCTGTGTTCCTATGCAGTATTGCTCTTTACTGCATCAGACCTTGCTTCCATCACCAGTCACAGCCACAACTGGGTATTGTTTTTGCTTTGGCTCCATCTCTTCATTTTTTCTGGAGTTATTTCTCCACTGATCCGGAGAAATTGGGCATATTGGTGCATACTGGGCACCTATTGGCCTGGGGAGTTCATCTTTCAGTGTCCTATCTTTTTGCCTTTTCATACTGTTCATAGGATCTTAAGGCAGGAATACTGAAGTGGTTTGTCATTCTCTTTTCCAGTGGACCACATTTTGTCAGAACTCTCCACGATGACCCATCTATCTTGGGTGCCCCGACAGGGCATGGCTCATAGTTTCACTGAGTTAGACAAGGCTGTGGTCCATGTGATTAGATTGATTAGTTTTCTGTGATTGTGGTTTTCAGTCTTTCCGCCCTCTGATGGAGAAGGATAAGAGGCTTATGGAAGTTTCCTGATGGGAGAGACTGACTTAGGGGGAAACTTGGTCTGTTCTGATGGGCGGGGCCATGCTCAGTATATCTTTAATCCAATTTTCTGTTAATGGGTGGAGCTGTGTTCCTCCCTGCTATTTCAGTTCAGTTCAGTTGCTCAGTCCTGGGCCAAACTCTGGTGGAGGTAATGAAGGTAATGGTGACCTGTCTTAAAAGATCAGGGGCATGTACTTATCTTACCATCTTTTTAGGGATTAAGACTTCAATATATGATTTTGGGGGAACACGTTTCTTCTATAATATATACCCTTCAGATTATTTATATCTACAATGTTTATATAGTAGAAAAACTAACAGTGTACTCTTGTGCATTTCATTCCAATTCCATGTTTAGTGATACCTTGAAATCAACCAGAATGACAGCATTTATATCATGAATTTTGTAAAATGTTATAAGCTAACATCCTCTTCCCCAAGCCCCTGGAAAATTGGCTATTAACCATTTTCTAGTGTATACTATTGTATATCCTAGACCAGTAGGGGTTTTGTTCATATTTAGCAGCAGCAACAGGATGGAAGATACTGCTGGTTATTTATACAAAGATACTTATAGATCAGTCATTTTACATTTCTAAAATAATTCAAAATGTTACTGGTTTAATTCTGTTAAGATCAAATGTAAGTTCTTTAAGGATGAGGTTTTTGAGAGGAAAATTTCACAGAGGAGAATATTATTGCAAAATCAATGCTTCTAAGAAGACAAGAGTGGATTGACTCCAGAACCCAAGAGAAAAATTAGTCTGAGTTAGATAAGAGGCATCAATAGTGACGAAGGACCAGTGCAAGTACCAGTGTGGGAGATGATCAAGACATTGCTTCTTGTCCTGCCAGAGGGAGAAGATCCTCCTGGCAAACCCACATTTGAAAAAGAAGTCTCATTTCACCCAGTTACAGCCTCCACTTCTGCTCCAATTAGAATCAACATGTCCAACAGCTTACCATATATTTTTGCATGATGCTGGGTCTCCAGAAATAAAGACTGTTCAATTGAGTGTTTTAGTTATTTATGAAAGGTTTGTAAGTTTTAGAAATGAAAATACTAACCCAATTTTATTTATCTATACTACTTGCTTATAAAAATTAATCTGTGAAATTATATGCAAGTTACAAGTTTCACAAATCCTCCAATCATTCTTAAGAAATGAACTTAGGGCAAATTTTTCTGAAGTGTATGTTAATCCAAAAAATAGCTTCACTGTTTTGTGAGTGGAATGTTTAGCCCTCAGTATAGTAGATGCTAAGAAGTTCCACTAGAATGTAGAGCACTTGATAAAATACTCCATTTCTAGTGGCTGAATATAAAAATTAGAACATGTTATCTCTAAAATGGAGTAATCTTCAGCTACTCTGTGGCCACTCAGAGTGCAGGTAATCTCTAAAATAATAAGTCTTCAAATTCCTTAGAGTTTAAACCTCATAACTGGAACTGGCTGTCAGACGAGAATAACTCAATTCAGCCAAAAATCTTTTTATATGTCATTAAATTGCTTTCTCTTGCTGATGACTGCAGCCCATCTTGGATATTGTGGTTTTATGATGTTGATATACATTACTATCAGGAAATATTCTGATGTCTCCAGATCACACACAAGGTAATCAACATAGCCTGAACTGATTTTGAATTACTAAGCTAGGATAGACTTTTTAACATAACTAGAATAATTTCATTTCTTACTAGTTTAATACTGTTAAGAAAATGATGCCAATTCTCTGAAGGGAGGATTTTTGAAAGTTAACCTGTGTCACAGATGTGACATTGGTCTGTCAAGGAGCAATGCATGAATCAAGTAAGGTATATTGCCAGTAGATTGGTGAGAAGATTGTACTCAGAGACTTATCCAGATTGCTAAAGATAAGAAATTTAATGTAGAGATCTATATGGAGCAAGAAAGGCAGAATCTCACAGAAATTAAGTGTTGGATGCCTAATCAGGTTGGGTCTTATGCAGAAACTATTATGGGTTCAAAATGTTTTCTTGGCAAAAGATTATAATCTCCCTTTCCATTGCATTAACATTAACCAGATTTATCTATTCTCTGTATGTCAGCTGAGTTCACTTACTACTTCCAGGCCTCTACACCATCTATTATGTATATCTCTTAAATGTTTCATAGTTTGTTTCATTCATTGTTTACTGAGATTCTTTTATATGTCAGGGAATGTGCTTGGCAACAGTGAACGAGAGAGATAAGGACCTTGACCTCATAGAGTTTGCCTTCTCTTTGGGAGAAATGGAGATTAACTAAGTATTCAAGATAAGGATAGTCTGACAGAACTGAACAACTGAACAAAAACAACAAAAAGATAAGGATGGATTGTGAAAGTTTATATCCAGTAAAGGATGTAAACAGGGGCTTGTGATTAAAAGAGGACCTAGGTGGAGCAAAGGCCCCTATAGTCAAAGCTGTGGTTTTTCCAGTCCTCATGTACGGTTGTGAGAGTTGGACCATAAAGAAGGCTGAGCACTGAAGAATTGACGCTTTTGAACTGTAGTTTTGAAGAGTCCTGAGTTCCTTGGACTGCATAGAGATCAAACTAGGCAATCCTAAAGGAGATCAATCTTGAATGTTCATTGGAAGGACTGATGATGAAGCTGAAGCTCCAATACTTTGGCCACCTGATGGAAAGAACAGAATAATTAGAAAAGACAGATGCTGGGAAAGATTGAAGGCAGGAGGAGAAAGGGATGACAGAGGATGGGATGATTGGATGGCATCAGCGACTTAATGGACATGAGTTTGAGCAAGCTCTGGGAGATGGTAAAGGACAGGGGAGCCTGGTGTGCTGCAGTCCATGGGGTCTCAGCGTCGGACATACCTGAGCCACTGAACAATGAATGACAACAGGTGGGGCAAAGCAGGGATGAGTGGTGGGGATGAACAGTACTACTTCAGATAAAGTGATTTGGAGAGTTGAGAATGAGTGAGGTGACAATGGTATGAAGTTTTGGTGATCATGTTTTTTAGTCACTAAGTTCTGTCTGACTCTTGTGTGACCTCATGGACTGTAGCCTGCCCAGATCCTCTGTCCATGGAATTCTCCAGGCAAGAACACTGGAGTGGTTTGTCATTTCCTTCTCCAGGGGACCTTCTCAACCCAGTGATCAAACCCACATCTCCTGCTCCGTAGGCAGATTCTTTACCAAGGAGCCACCTGGGGGCCCTCTGATGATCATAGCCATTGCTTAATTGTAACCTGCAGCTTACTGATAGCCCAGACAAAGCACACTGACCTTTTATTTATCCTCCTCTTAGTTCTGGGCAATGTGCAAGTTCACCCAGCCAAGGAAGCCCTGTGTTTTCAATTTTATTACTTTATTGACTCTGTTTTGAAGTTTAATAGGAAATTAGATGAAGATGGCAACTTGTGTTCATTTTGCTTACTGCTGTATGTCCAGTGTCTAAAACAGTTCTGAAATGAAGGTTTTATTGAATGACTTGCTGGAAAATAGGGAGACTAAGGAATGGATTTGAATTTTACCAGTCTAATTAGCAATATATACAGTGGTGGTGTTCTATAGTTTTTTTCCCTAAGCAAATTTGTTGACTTATCTTGGATATATGCAGTTTAGATTTGCATGATTTAAAAAAGAACATTTTTTAAAGCTAAAAATTTGGCTTATATTTATTTCAGTTCATATATATATATATAGATATATCAAGACTGAATAAAAACTAATGTGTAATCCTTATTTTAAAATCCCACATACCGAATATAGTGCCTGTACTTAACTAAGGAGCTTTTGAATAAATGAATGAATGTGCACGTACATTTTTAGTTCTTCTTCTTCTGTTTTAATGTCAGCTTGGGAAAGTTTATAGTATGGATTTCTCCTCTACTGAAATATATAGAAAACTTGAGATGCTTTAAGACCAACTATACAAAACTTTTCAACCTTAGAATTAATGACATTTTTTCAATTTCAAGGTTATTCCCCTGTAAAACTATAACTTTTGAATGTAGCTTTCATAATTTTTTGCAAAATTATATGAAATGAAAAACTAATTATCACAAATGTCACCCACAGAAAAGCTGTTACAGAGCATATGAGCATTTAATTAGTTTTTGATCTATTTCTTGAAATATATATATTTTTATTGATTAATCAGTTAAAAGTGGTAAATGTTTCTTAAACCTTCACACAATCAAATTCTGGTGGGTTATATGTTTTCAGTTTGAGTCAGAAACAGATGTCCATTATAAATATATAAGATAATGATTTCCAGCTCTAACAAACAAATCAGATTTTCTTTTGACAAATTGGTTTAGGTTTTCTCTTCAGAATCTGAAATTTTTCAGGTTGTAAATTGTAACAGTGTGAGTCAGCCTGTCCCTTATTCTCTGGAGATAAGGACGCTAATTGGAACAGTGATGTCTGGAATCTAATCACAAATAAGTTCAGGACTAAATATGTATCGCCACAGCCACTGAGGGAGAGATGAGACGTACAAATAACAGCTTCTGTCTAAGTGAGAACCTTACTTTCCTGACTGTTCAAACAGGGTGAGCTCTTTGATATACTGCACTTCTAATGAGAGCACAGTTGTATATTAACAGCTTAACGAGCTTCAAACTCTGCCTAAAATGTCAGACCCCTGCGAATTTTTTTCTAGTAATAATTGAGACAATTTCCATTCCATCATTCACTCTATACACCTCTGTTTAGTGTCTGGAGTGGTAAAGAACCTACTTGCTCGTGTAGGAGACATAATTATTAGGTAAAATATTAGTGGACCTCAGAGGAGAAAACTGAGGCCCATAAGGTGGTCATGTCATTTTAACTGCAGCTAAACCAGCAGACAAACTGCAGAACAGAGTGAGGACTCAGTTCTCCAGCAGAGTTACAATTTTGTATAATTTTCTCATTTTGCTGGAAGTTATTTATTCTTATATTAATTTTTGAGTTAGCAATTAGACATGGTACTAGAGCAAAGAGTATAAAAAGTTTACAGTTAAAAATATGCTCCTTCCATCTTTAGTCCACTTGCACCCATATTTTTCCTCAGAGGTGACCAGTTTTACCAAGATTTTAAAAATTATTTTGGAGATATAGAAAATAAACAGAAATGTATATGCACGTGTGTATAACACGTGCATGCATATATATGTATGCATATTTGTCTTCATGCATATATACAGATGTGACTGTGTATTTTTTTGACATAATACTGTTCTACACATTGCTGTTATCTCTTGAAAATGTTTTCTGAAGCTCATTCAGTATCAAGATGTGCTTCAGATATCAAAATCTGAATCCATTCTGATAATAATATTTCATTGGAGATTTTTTTAAAATTATTTTTGCTCTGAAAATTTCTTTTGACTCCAGTAATCTAAAAGTCACAGTTATTAGTATCTTGGAAGGGTCTAATTTTAACTATTTTTCTGCAAGTGATATTTTGCTTTTGCCATTTCTCATGCCTCAGTTCAATTCAGTTCCGTCGCTCAGTCGTGTCCGACTCTTTGCAACCCCATGAACCACAGCAATCCAGGCCTCCCTGTCCATTGCCAACTCCCAGAGTCCACCCAAACCCATGTCCATGGAGTTGGTGATGCCATCCAGCCATCTCATCCTCTGTCGTCCTCTTCTCCTCCTGCCCGCAAACTTTTCCAGCATCAGGATCTTTTCCAATGAGTCAGCTCTTGCAATTATGATTAAATATTTATATCATAAAAGTAAAAAGAGGATTATGTAATAATATGATATTCCTTCCATTAGAATGTGGAAGAAGTGACCAGGCACCAGTTCTGACACCTTGCTCCTTTCTCTTCTCTCTTGGAACCGTGACATCACCATGTGAACAAGGCCAGAATTAGCTTACTGGAGCATGTGAAACTCTTGCACAGTTGTCCCCCTTACTTCCGTCAACAGCTAACCAAACAAGAACAGGCAAACTACATAAGGACTCTCATTTGGTGTGCAGTGGACAAAAGAATATTGCCCAACTTGCCTGAAGCTGGGTTGGAAAATAAAAACTGTTATATATATATAATATATAAAATAAAAACTGTTTTATATATATATATATATAATCTTCTTCAAATGATAAAATACTCTTCAGATAAACAAGATCTGGGGCAGTGACTAAATCAGGGATATGACTGCGAGACCCCTTTTTAAAGACATCTGAAAGAATTCAGATAGTGTTTATTGACCTTCTCAACTAGAAAAAAGTGTTTCTAAGAGTTTCTAAGACCATTCCAGCAGCCTGACAATGCCTCATCAAAGTAGATGGGATTGAGAGTGTTGCTTTTGGTGAACAAAATCAGTACAAAAATAATTATTGGAAATCACAAGTTTTTAACAGAGTTATACTAGCAAAAGCACTGCCTGCATAGAAGAAAGGGGACTGACTGAGGCAGTTAAAGGAGAAGAGGCCTTTGGGCCCCTATGTTTCCCTTATCAAGAACTAGACTAGGAAAAATCCTCAGATCTAGTAAAAGCGAGAGGTTATCAAAAGGTGGAAATTTCAACCCGAAGTTCTGTGACAACCTAGAGGAGTAGGATGGGTTTGGAGGGTGTAAGGGAGGTTCAAGAGGGAGCAGACATATATATACTTACAGCTGATTCACATTGTTTTATGGAAGAAACCAACACAAAATTGTAAAGCAATTATCTGCCAGTTGGGAAGGGGGAGATTCTGGAGACAACAATAGAGAAATAAAAAATTTAGAGCTGAAATCATTCAAAATATTGAACTGGAGAAGTGATTTCCAGGGATCAGAACTAGATCCTTACCAAAAAATATTTCTTGTTCTTAGAGTGGGTAGGGCTGATATTTGTCTCACTGGATTTCTGAATGGCGTAGACCAGTGATGCAATATTCTTTTGTCCACCTCTCTCCCCAGATGGGAGTATTCTTGTAATTTGTTTATTCCTGCTTCTCAATTGTCTGTTGGAGTCTAGGAGAAAGACAGCTCATCTTTCATACATCTCTGGAGCAAAATGAGGCATATTCAAATAGCTGCATCTAAAATGGATATAGATTGAACATTTCAAGGTTTGAGCCTGGAGCCATAATTGGTTGAGATTTTCTGGGATATTGGAATGACAGTAGCATGTGTCAGTTTTGGAAAAGATGGGATTAGGTCCAGAGTAGCCTGTTTGGAAGATGAGAGGTATATATGACTCAGTCACCTCTGCCATTCCAGAAAGAGTTTCCTCGCTCACCTGTGGACCATCTTGATGGAATCAAGCTATATCCATCCCAGCCTCTATATCTAGCTTTGTGGATGACCTACAGCTTCATCCACAACGCTAGACACAGTAATTTTCATTTGCCTAGTGTAATGCCCAGGTTGTCACATAAAACATTCCCATGTTTTATTCCCTCAATTAACATGTGAGCACTTTAACCCTGGATATGATTCTGGTTGTTAGTCTTTCAGATAATAAGGAGGAATGCTTTCAAATAATGAAGAATAGGAACTTGTCAGCTATCCCAAACCCAGATTTCTTTTTGCCGTAATGAAACTTGGGTTACTTCCTAAAATTGAAAAATGGGAGCAGACAATCCTGGGCTTTCTGATGCTCCATGGAGTCCCATAGCAAATGTTAGCCTCCACCCCTTAGTACTTGTTAGGATTTAGAGTTAAAATACCACCCATCATTATCAGTCGTTACCTATGAGACAGGAGTCACTTTGAGTGTTGAGCTGTAACCTAAAGCTGCTCTAATGTGGGCTTTTGTAATCAAGGAAATGATCCTGATTCTATGTCTTAATGAGACAGTAGGGGAAAATCTTGCATATCATAAGGAAAATACTTACCATTTATCTGAACCACTGTTTCCTGATTGTAGATGAAACCTCTATTTAATGCAGGAATGAGGAGGAGAAAGTATTTAGAATGCGTCTTCTGAACCATTAATGATGCCCAGAAGGGAGCAAGAATAAAGCTTAAGAAAGCAGGACTTTGGTCACTTCAGTGGATGTTTTTGGTTTCCCTGGTGGCTCAGATGGTAGAGAATCTGCCCTCAATGTGGTGGACCCAGCTTCATTCTCTGGGTCAGAAAGAACCCCTGGAGAAGGAAATGGCAACCCACTCCAGTATTCTTGCCTGGAGAATCCCATGGACAGAGGAGCCTGGCAGGCTACAGTCCATAGGGTCACAGAGATTCAGACTCGACTAGTGACTAACACCCACAATGTATGTTTCACCAGAGCAAATCACCTATTTCATTTGTAATTATTGCTGTTATGTTGAATAATAAAACCTACACAATCATTGTCTCATTTAATCTTCACAGCTACACCACGAGTAAACCATTATTTACGTCATTTTACAAATGAAAAATCTGAGTTTATGGAACTGAATTATCCAATCTTTCAGTTAGTAACTGGCAGGCCTTTATTGTAACACACACACATGCATAACATAAAAGATAATGCTTCTAAAATGATGTTCCACCTCTACTTTTTACTTTTTAGAAAAGAGGTATGCTGCTGAAATGTTTGAGAACCAACATGTAACACAACTTTCATTCTATGTTACTTCAAGTGTGTAAAAATTGGTTTTAAAAGTACAAAGGTTTTAGAAAAAAAACTTGGAAGTTTACCTACCTACTAGGTTCTAACATTTTTGGTCTTGTAGTGTGGCACATTTTAGCATGTAGAACATACTACTAAATACCAAATTAGATCAGAGAAAATGTACGTGTGTGTGTGTGTGTGTGTGTGTGTGTGTGTGTATATATATATATAAATTCTTAGAGCTTTTAGTTTAAAAAAATGATGAAAATAGTGATAATGGTAATCATAATAAATGTGTTATGCCAGAGATGTTTAGAGTATAAATATTAGAAATATCTTTCCTAATCCTTCTCAGTACATAATGGAACTGAGGCTAACAAGGTTAATTTACTCTCTTGCTGACATAGAGTCTGAGGTTGACACTTTCTTAGCTCTCTTTCTAAATTTCAGGATACTGTTACTTACAGTTATGGTAAAAATTGTGTAATCTTTTGTCCTCACCTTAGTGACTACATTTTATTGTGTTGAGTTACAATGACCATATTATATGAGAAACAAAACCCTGTGAGGAATGTAATAGTGGCAAAATGTCAAAACACTAAAAGTATTACACTTCTTTACTAAAATGATGATAAATACAAATCAAGCAAGATAATATGTCAGTTTATTTCATGTTTAAATTTTAGGAGTTTAATAAGTTTCACTCTGTATTTGTATTGAGTTCTCATCACCAAGGATTTGAGTCTTAAAAACCCTAAACCTATTTATATTTTCCATTACTGTGTTACCTAATAAACACCTAGCCTATTTAGAAATTACTTTGGTTTATAGGAATTACTGCCCATCAGTTGGAAAACACCCACTCCAGTGTTCTTGCCTGGAGAATCCCAGGGATGTGGGAGCCTGGTGGCTGCCATCTCTAGGGTCTCAGAGAGTCAGACAACTGAAGCAACTTAGCAGCAGCAGCAGCAGCAGTGGAAAAACAAGTAATTAACATAGTTTCTCCTAATGTATATGTGGGGATGACAATATGGCTGTCAAAACCTCTGGCTAGCTGTACATGGCAGGGATATATCTTTCAGTTCAGTTCAGCCGCTCAGTTGTGTCCGGCTCTTTGCGACCCCATGAATTGCAGCACACCAGGCCTCCCTGTCCATCACCATCTCCCAGAGTTCACTCAAACTCATGTCCATCGAGTCGGTGATGCCATCTAGCCATCTCATCCATTGTCATCCCCTTCTCCTCCTGCCCCCAATCCCTCCCAGCATCAGAGTCTTTTCCAATGAGTCAACTCTTCATATGAGGTGGCCAAAGTACTAGAGTTTCACTTTAGCATCATTCCTTCCAAAGAACACCCAGGGCTGATCTCCTTCAGAATGGACTGGTTGGATCTCCGTGCAGTCCAAGGGACTCTCAAGAGTCTTCTCCAACACCACAGTTCACAAGCAGCAATTCCTCGGGGCTCAGCCTTCTTCACAGTCCAACTCTCACATCCATACATGACCACTGGAAAAACCATAGCCTTGACTAGACAGACCTTTGTTGGCAAAGTAATGTCTCTGCTTTTGAATATGCTATCTAGGTTGGTCATAACTTTCCTTCCAAGGAGTAAGCGTCTTTTAATTTCATGGCTGCAGTCACCATCTACAGTGATTTTGGAGCCCCCCAAAATAAAGTCTGACACTGTTTCCACTGTTTTCCCATCTATTTGCCATGAAGTGATGGGACCAGATACCATGATCTTCATTTTCTGAGTGTTGAGCTTTGAGCCATCTTTTTCACTCTCCTCTTTCACTTTCATCAAGAGGCTTTTTAGTTCCTCTTCACTTTCTGCCATAAGGGTGGTGTCATCTGCATATCTGAGGTTATTGATATTTCTCCCTGCAATCTTGATTCCAGCTTGTGTTTCTTCCAGCCCAGTGATCCTCATGATGTACTCTGCATATAAGTTAAATAAGCAGAGTGACAATATACAGCCTTGATGTACTCCTTTTCCTATTTGGAACCAGTCTGTTGTTCCATGTCCAATTCTTTATGTCTTGTCAAATTATATTAGCTAAGTTATAGATATAAAAATGACCAAATTTATTACATAAAAGAATTTTCACAATTCTAGTTTTTTATCTAATGCATAATGTGCCAAGGCATTTTACATAGCTAATAAGATAATGTAAGAATATGAATAGTAAATACTTAAGGACACATCCATAAAGTCACCTATTGATCTGGTGAGCATTTATAGAGATCCTACTATGTGACAGACAAAGGATGTATAGTCAGATGACATAGTCCTTTAAAGCATTAGCATTCCTCTTTAATATAAAATATTCACTTCAGTTTGTGAATAACACCCTCAGGAACAATTTGAACAGCCAAATAAAGGTTTTCATGAGCGTTGTTCTCAGCATGAACTTTGGGACCTCATGTGAGACCATTTTGTGTGTCTGCTGAAATCAGACTTATGGCTATGAAATGAATGTGACAAAAAGATTCTTAACTTTTTCTAATAATAATATGTATTAAAGACTCAATTGATGAGGTATGTTTTACATTTTGTGTTGTCTCCCAGTAATGAATCATAACATAGCACGTTTCCATCACAAGGATCTTGTCCTTTCACTGAATATTTGTATATTTTTTATAATTATTATAGATTCATATGTGAAAACTGGGATTATGAACCATAAATACATTTTTTACTTTAATGATGTTAAAATTCCATGACTCAAATGCATTGATTTTCTTATTAAAATGGAAATATATTTCTCTGAAGAAAAAATGAACTGGAATTCCATAATACACTGTATTTCAAATCTAATAATTTAGTTTCAAGTAAAATCAAGCATTACTCACAAGTCAAAAAATGTTTTTGCTCCAAATTTATTCCACTCTAATTTTTAAAATGACCACATTCAATTATGTAAACACATAAAAAGCAATGAGCTTGCATCTGAATCATGAGTCCTATGTTTTCTGAATTCTTACTGTAAATAAGACCAAATAAGTTCATGTACATATTTCACCATTCCCTGGCACTGCTTATGACTGCATGCCCACACAGGCAAAAACAGTGTTCAGCAAAATGCCTCGAGCAGCAGAAAATAACCATAGTACGGTATCAAGGACATTCACTTATTTCCCAGGAACTCACTACTGAATGTAGTAATGAAAGTTACTGAATTTTTTGCAGAGTCTTATGCATCTCATGCTTTGATGTTTGGTTGGCAATATCATAACCTTGAAAAATCCCTCAACTGAAACAAATATTTTTAATCTGGCCCTTTCGTAACTAGAAAATTGACAAGTATATGTTCTTTCTTATGCTAAAAGTATTTTAGAATGATTCTACCAAGTTTTTCCCAGAAGACAGTCATTTAAATGAACTTCATTCTTATAGTAGAATTAGAGGGAGGTTGGCCTTGTTGACATACCCTGGAATCATTATATCTTCTCAGTTCAGTTCAATCGCTTTGTTGTGTCCGACTCTTTGAGACCCCATGAATCGCAGCACGCCAGGCTTCCCTGTCCATCACCAACTCCTGGAGTTCACTCAGACTCATGTCTATCGAGTCAGCAATGCCATCCAGCCATCTCATCCTCTGTCATCCCCTTCTCCTCTCATCGTAGTATTAAAATTGTTATCACTCATTCCTGGGGAAAATTTTAGTTTAACTGCTTTCAAACAGCTATGGAATAACATGTTAAAACCAGTTCAGGGGGAAAAAACCAACAATGTTGAATAAAATTATTTCAAAGACAAAGTAATAGCTGGCTAAAAAATCTGAAAAAAAATTATGACCTACTTTATAAAATCAAGCTTTCCGGGAGAAACATCAACAATCTCAGATATGCAGATGATATGCTCTAATGGCAGAAAGAGAAGAGGAACTAAAGAGCTTCTTGATGAGGGTAAAAGAGAAGAGTGAAAAAGCTGACTTGAAACTCAACATTCAAAAAACTAACATTGTGGCATCTGGTCCCATTATTTCATGGCAAATAGAAAGGGAAAGTGGAAGCAGTGACAGATTTTCTTTTCTTGGGCTCCAAAATCATCGTGGATGGTGACTTCTGCCATGAAATCAAAAGATGCTTGCTTCTTGGTAGAAAAGCTGTGACCAACCTTGACAGCATATTAAAAAGCAAAGATATCACTTTGCTGGCAAAAGTTCTTCTAGTCAAAGCTATGGTTTTTCCAGTAGTCATGTATTGATGTGAGAGTTGGACCATAAATAAGGCTGAGCACTGAAAAATTGATGCTTTCAAAGAGTGGTGCTGGAGAAGACACTTGAAAGTCCCTTGGATAGCAAGGATATCAAACCAGTCCATCCTAAAGGAAATCAACTCTGAATATTCATTGAAACAACTGATGCTGAAGCTGAAGCTCCAATACTTTGGCCATGTTACACAAAAGCCTGACTCACTGGAAAAGACCCTGATGTTAGGAAAGATTGAAGGCAGAAGGATAAGGGGGTGATGGAGGATGAGATAGTTGGATGGCATCACCAACTTCATGGACATGAATTTGAGCCAATTCTGGGAGATAGTGAAGCCTGGTGTGCTGCAGTACATGGGGTCATACAGAATCAGACACAACTTAGCAACTGAACAACAACAACTTTACAAGAAATAACTGGAGGTTACATGTTTCTAGACTGAATTTCAAACATCACTCTGTTATTCGTGACCAAGTACCAACTTGGAATACACTAAGAAGTTAAACCAGTCTTCCACTAAACTGCCTTGACAAGGTGTACTTGTGTAGATAGACCATGTTTCTAATTACTCAGCGGTGTTAAATCCTTTTAGATTTAGTAGTATAATGATTTCCGGTGGGTGGCATTCATTCTTTTGAGATTTAAGTAGTATCCTAAGAATATTTAGCAAAATCAGCAGTGAATATAAAAAGCACTCTTTGTTGTAATTGATTAAACATAAAATGTCAGTTATTCCCACTGCCAAAGTATAGTACTCTCTAAGTGCTTAGGGAAGCACATCTTTTAGGTCACTTGGGTATCATCTAACACATTGTAGTCATAATAATTTATGAAGAAATAAAATAACCTGAAAGTTTAAAAGGTCTTTGTTCCTAAGGTCTACCTTTGTGCCAGCCTATAGGTAATTCCTTTTAGTGAAAATAAACACTGAAAATCATGGGCATTATATATGTAACAAATCATGGTATAAATTACTTCCTAACATTTGTCTTGCAAGTATAATTCTACAGAGTATAGTGTTATAAATGTATATTAAGGATTTCTTAGTTTTTGGAGACCCAGAAATGTGAGAAATCTAGAGGTATTTTATTTTAGTGTTGGAAATTTTTTGTCATCATATCTTTCTAGCATTATGTGATATAATATTTATAAATCTTTTAATATTATTTTAATGAAGGAAAAATGCAAAAAAGTGTATATGCTTTCAGTTCAGTTCAGTTCAGTCACTCAGTCATGTCTGACTCTTTGCGACCCCATGAACCGCAGCACGCAAGGCCTCCCTGTCCATCACCAGTTCCTGGAGTTTACCCAAACTCATGTCCATCAAGTTGGTGATGTCATCCAGCCATCTCATCCTCTGTTGTCCCCTTCTCTTCCTGCCCCCAATCTCTCCCAGCATCAGAGTCTTTTCCAATGAGTCAACTCTTTGCATGAGGTGGCCAAAGTATTGGAGTTTCAGCTTTAGCATCAATCCTTCCAAAGAATACCCAGGACTGATCTCCTTTAGGATGGACTGGTTGTATCTCCTTGCATTCCAAACTGTATGTTTTCAGGATCAGTTAATAGGACACAGGTCTTTCTTATTTTCATGTAGGCAGACTTTGAAACCCTTTTCATAGTGTAACACACCATCAAGTCTTTGCTACTTGAAGATGAAATGAAGGTCATTATGAGGTACTATTTTTTGTTAGATGACTTTTTTCTTTTGCTTGATTTTGTTTGGGTTGGGTTTTACCACTGCCTCTTGCTGATGAAGTAATGACCAAGTCTAAGAAGTATAAACATTAATCCCAGAGTGAGCATGAACCAGCAGATAAAATGAATTACAGCTGACAAATCTTTAACTCATTAATAAGCTTAAGGATCCATGATAAATATCCTGAAACTTTAAAAATTACATCTTCAAGGTTAATTGTGGGACAGAATGAAGGAATGCCTCAAAAATGAGTCTTATTCACTATTTTTTTCCTCTACAAATGTTCAAGCTTATCCTATTTTCATTTACAAAGAAAAACTGAATAGATGAAATTCTAATAAAATGCTATAGTATTCCACAGTGAAAATCAAAATAATAAATATGCTAATGTAGTTGAGAATGCACGTTCTGTATTAAAATTTTTCAAAGATAATAAACACCTTCTGATGTCACTACAGTAACATTCAGTATCTACTAATGGAAAATGAGTAAATTTGCCTACAAGTGCAGTGATCAGTAAAAAGATTCCCTATTCTCTCCCTCTCATTTCCCCTTTCTTCTCTTGAATGTCATCTTTTTATTATTATTATTATTATCTAATTAAGTTGATACTATACCATCTAGCAGTCACTCAAGTGAAAAACCCAAGAATAATTACTCTTGATTCTTCTGTCTCTCTGCCCCACAATCTGCTAGTATTGGCAGTTTGCCCCCTGTCTCGGCAGTTTTGTCTCCTAAATATGTCTTTAAAGTTTTCCTACCTCTTTTCCACTACTATCACTGCCCTTGTTGATGTTCAAAACATCCCTCTCCTGCACCGCTTCAACATTCTCTTAACTATCTTTTCCTGCTTCTAATCTTAAACTATCAACTCTGTTCTCCACCCCGCTGCCAGGATGCATGCTTGGTAAATCACTTCAGTGGTGTCTGACTCTTTGCGGCCCCATAGACTGTAGACCACCAGGCTCTTCTGTCCATGAGATTTTCCAGGCAAGAATACTGGAGTGGTTTGCCATTTCCTTCTCCAGGGAATTTTCCTGACCCAAGGATCGAACCTGGGTCTCCTGCATTGCAGGCAGACTCTTTCCTGTCTGAGCCACTAGGGAAGGTACTGCCAGATGCCCTCATTTAAAACAGAAGCTCTCACTTAAACTCTTCAATGGATTTCTAATTTCTATAGGATGAAATTCAGACCACCTCGTATGCCACAGCTAACTTACCTTGACCTGTACCATTTCAGCTCTCCAGACATATCTTCACTCTTCTCTGCTTGAACTTTATGATCCAGCAACACTGAGCAGCTTGTAGTTCTCCACAGACATGACCTTGTTTTCTGTCTTCATGGATGAAGGGTTAATGCGGCCACAATAGGGAAAGTGGAGATGTGCTGCTTACAAACAAGATGTTCTGCCAAGGAGACGGACACAGCCTTGAGACTAATGGTCCCTTGCAAACGAGGGAACATTTCCTTCTTGTGATAAGGGCTCTGGACAGACTCTGCAGTAGGCCGGAATTTCACTGCCTCTTGCTGTACAATAACATGTATGCACCTGCGCTGTACTGAAAAGGCTTATTCATGCAGTCTGGAATTCTGCCTAGGGAGGCTTTATAATAATAAAGTGCAAATAGTTTGCACAGTTCTGTTCCTCTGGCCGGAGTGTGTGTATCGTCTGTCTCTTGTGTGTGTGTATCGTCTGTCTCTTGTGTGTGTGTGTCTTGTTTTGTGTCATTTCACTCGTAATCTCCAACATCTGGCACCCAATGTGGGGCTCGAGTGAAACTGAAAGGGTGAATAACCCCGGGGGGATTTTAAATCCATAGCAGGGGAACTTTGGGGAAAATCATGGGGAATTCCTCACCCTAGCAGAGGGGAACTTTCAAAAAATCATGGAGAATTCCTCATCATCATTACGGGCACAATACATGGAGTTAGTCCAAGGACTTCTCCACTCCATAGGCATTAAAGCCTTGACTCGTCAATTGAGTGAGCTCTTTCACTTGGTGGAGCAATATTGTCATTGGTTTCAATATCAAACTAAGTTACAGTTAAACTTGAAGGAATGGAAAATAATTCAAAAGGAATTGAGAAAGCAACATCAGAAGGGTAATGTTATCCCTTTGAAGTTATGGACTTTGTATAGTGCTATAACACAGGCTTTGATCTTGCTCTCTACTGATAATGAAACTAAATCTAATGCTTCAAGGAGAGGAGAAATAATTTATGAGGATATGTCAGATGTTGGTGGGGCTTCTGTGTCGCCTGAAGGCAAGGATACAAATGAGCCTTCTCCTGTAAATGGTGAAACATCTGACAGTTCAGAATCAGATTCGGAGGCTGCTTCGGTTTCATCAGAGGAGGGCAAAAAGATTAAAGAAATGACCCATCTATTCCAGGAATGGTGGAAATCCTGTAAGGGGGAGAAAAACTCTACCCCTTCTGCTCCTCCTTGTGCTTCTCTTTTCCCCATTGCGGTTGGTCAGCCCGATATGGGCAGGGAACATTGTCGGTTCTCTTTTCCTTTGTCTATGCGTCATGATGATGACTTGCCTGCTCCCCCTGGTGGGTTTATCGATCCTCCACAATTGTTTCCCATCCAGAGACAGCAGAATGACAATGTGATAAATGTTCAATATGCTCCTTTGGAATATAAATTTTTTAAAGATCTTAAAGCTGCAGTAGCGCAGTATGGTCCTCAATCTCCCTTTGTTTTGGCTATGTTGGAATCATTGGGAAAAGGCAAATTAATCATTCCATTAGATTGGGAATCTATTGCCCAAGCTGTCTTGGAGGGCTCTCAGTGGTTGCAACTTCGTAGCTGGTGGGAAGAAGAAGCTAGAAAGCAGGCTCGGATTAATGAGGGACAGAATCCCCCTGGTCCTCTAGAGGACAAGCTAATGGGAGAAGGCCAATATTGGGCTTTAAGAGAACAGGCTCAATACTCTGATCAGGATTTACAACAAGTCCACCAGGTCTTTTTACAAGCATGGCGCCATGTGGTGCCTACTGGCCACGCCCAGCCCTCCTTTGTTAAAACAATGCAAGGCCCCAATGAGCCTTATTCTGATTTTCTAGCAAGATTGAGGGTAGCTATGGAATGGGCAATAGGGAGGGATGAGATTTCAGAGATATTATTACAAACTTTAGCATTTGAAAATGCAAATCCTGAATGCAAGCATATACTGGGACCTTTAAAGGGACAGGGTGCATCTATAGCTGAATATATCAGAGCCTGCTTGGGAATAGGAGGGACTGAGCATCAGGCTAATGTCTTTGCTACAGCCTTGGCCAAAGTTATGAGACCACCAAAGGGAGGTAACTGCTTCCACTGTGGAAAACCTGGTCATATGAAAAGAGAGTATCAGAAATTAAAAGCTGATCAAGGTTCAATTCCTAAAGACAGATCTTTTGCTGGGAGGCATAAGACTCCTCCTGGACCTTGCCATTGGTGGGGGGAGGGGCTTCATTGGACTAATGAGTGCAAATCTAAAACAGACAAAATGGGCAACCCGATACTGGGAAACTATCCTGTGGGCCTAAGTCCTTGGGGTCCAGGAACAATACCGGGGGCTTCTCCTCCTTGCCCTCCTGCCATCCCACCTGCCCCAACCCTGTTCCCTCCCAGCAACCATTACGAGTCGATGCCCCATTAAAAGGACCTCAGATGATGATTTCGGACTTACGGTCTGCTACTTCAGGGAGTGCTACTGCTGATTTGCCACTAGCTGACAATGTTCTTTTGTCACCAGGGGGAAGCATTTATAAATTAAAAACAAATGTATTTGGACCATTGCCTAAAGGCACTTTTGGCTTGATATTAGGCTGTAGCAGTGCAGCTTTGAGAGGTTTAACCATAATTCCTGGGGTAATAGACTCTGACTATGTTGGGGAAATTTTAATTATGGTCTCTACTTCTACCGCACTTTCATTGTTAGCTGGGGAATGTATTGCTCAAATGCTTCTCCTACCTTATCACCCGTTTTTGGCTCTTCATAATGAACGAACAGGAGGATTTGTGAGTAGTGGGCGACATATATTTTGGGAAATGCTTATCAAAGATTCCCGCCCTGTTCTATCCTTGATTATACAGGGAAACAACTTTGAGGGACTAGTAGACACAGGGGCGGATGTTTCAGTCATTTCTTCTCAACAATGGCCCCAAGATTGGGAAAAAGAAAAAAGGCCTTTAATGCTGACGGGATTGGGCTCCATTGCAGATGTCTGGAAGAGTACCCATCCCTTACAATGTCAATTCCATAATGGAAGATCAATGTTTGTTACCTTTTATATTGTAAATATACCGGCACATGTACCCCAATGTTCATCGCAGCACTGTTTATAATAGCCAGGACATGGAAACAACCTAGATGTCCATCAGCAGATGAATGGATAAGAAAGCTGTGGTACATATACACAATGGAGTATTACTCAGCCATTAAAAAGAATACATTTGAATCAGTTCTGATGAGATGGATGAAACTGGAGCCGATTATACAGAGTGAAGTAAGCCAGAAAGAAAAACACCAATACAGTATACTAACACATATATATGGAATTTAGAAAGATGGCAATGATGACCCTGTATGCAAGACAGCAAAAAAGACACAGATGTGTATAACGGACTTTTGGACTCAGAGGGAGAGGGCGAGGGCGGGATGATTTGGGAGGATGGCATTGAAACATGTATACTATCATGTAAGAATCGAATCACCAGTCTATGTCCGATACAGGCTACAGCATGCTTGGTGCTGGTGCACGGGGATGACCCAGAGGGATGTTGTGGGGAGGGTTGTGGGAGGGGGTTCATGTTTGGGATCGCATGTACACCCGTGGTGGATTCATGTCAATGTATGGCAAAACCAATACAGTATTGTAAAGTAAAATAAAGTAAAAATAAAAAGTTAAAATGTCCAAAAATATATATATAGGGAAGAGATCTTCTCTCTCCTTTGGGGGCTTCTGTAACCATTCCATCAGAAAACTAGTAGCCACTGCTCAAATTCCTCGAGCACTCCCATTAAAATGGTTAACTAATACTCCAAAATGGGTTGAGCAGTGGCCATTACCACAAATGAAGCTCGAGGCGTTAGAACAATTAGTACAAGAACAACTCCAACTTGGTCATATAGAGCCCTCTACCTCACCCTGGAATTCTCCTGTTTTTGTTATAAAAAAGAAATCTGGAAAATGAATAATGTTAACTAATTTATGAGAAGTTAATAAATGTATTGAACCTATGGGAACATTGCAATTGGGACTCCCCTCTCCAGCTCTTATTCCTCAGAATTGGTCCTTAATGGTGCTAGATCTTAAAGACTGTTTTTTTGCCATTCCCCTACAATTGCAAGATAGGGATAAATTTGCCTTTACAGTTCCTGTTCTTAATCATGCTCAGCCTGTTAAGCATTATCAATGGACAGTCTTACCACAAGGAATGATAAATAGTCCTACCTTATGCCAAGAATTCGTAGCTCGCTCTTTACAATCCCTCCGTCGAGAATACCCCAATTATATTCTATATCATTATATGGATGATCTCCTATTAGCAGCTCCTAGTATTGCTGAACATGATGAATTCTTTTTAAAAGTACAGGAGGCTTTGAGACTATACAGTTTGCAAATAGCCCCGGAAAAAAATTGAAAAGGACTTTCCTATTTCATATTTAGGGACAATATTGGAACAACGTAGAATTAGGCCCCAAAAGTTGCAAATTAGAAGAGATCATCTCAAAACCTTAAATGATTTTCAAAAGTTATTGGGAGATATTAATTGGCTACGCCCGGTACTTAGGATTCCTACTTATCAATTATGACATTTGTTTTCTACTTTAGGAGGAGATACAACTCTGGATAGCCCCTGGACCTTAACCCCATTGGCTTTACAGGAACTTCAATTTGTTGAGCAACGACTAAATGGCGGCTTTTTTACTTACTTACATGCATCTCAACCTATTTCTTCTATTTTTTTTTAACTTATTTTTTAAGAAAGTGAAGCCGTGTCTGACTCCTTGGGACCCCATGGACTGTAGCCTACCAGGCTCCTCCCTCCATGGGATTCTCCAGGCAAGAGTACTGGAGTGGGTTGCCATTTCCTTCTCCATCAACCTATTTCTTTTATAATATTTCATACCCCTTATTCTCCATCTGGTGTAATTGCTCAAGAAAAAGGACTAATAGAATGGGTTTTCTTACCTAACAGTTTTTCCAAAAAATTGACTATATATATCGATAAATTAGCCTTCCTTATACAGAAGGGTCGCCATCCTATTTTACAATTGTCAGGACGTGAACCACACCAGATTGTTACTCAGTTAACAACTGCTCAAATATCTCGATGTTTACAATTTAATGAAAACTGGCAAATTTCTCTTGCCTCATATCCTGGTTCGTTTTCTAATCATTATCCATCATCTAAATTGATTGATTTTCTCCGGACTAACACTATGATATCTCATTCCCCTATTTCAGATGTTCCAGTTAAGGGACCCACTATTTTTACAGATGCAAATAGAAACACTGCTGGATATTGGACCCCGGAAAGTTCCAAGGGTCTCCCCCACTCATTTTCTTCTCTACAGCCCGCTGAATTGTGGGCTATCTATATAGCAAGATTTTCCCCAACTTCCTATTAACATTGTTTCAGATTCTCGATATGCTGTTCTCTCTTGCCTACAGCTTCCCCATGTCTCCCTTCCACTGACCCTTAAAACAGCTATTGATAAATTGTTTTACCAAGTACAACAATTGCTCTTGCAACGTTAAGAGTTAATTTTCTTTACTCACATCCGCACACATTCTGCCCTTCCTGGACCCTTATCATTCGGAAATGCTACAATTGATGCCTTACTTTATCCTATAGAAGCAGCAAAACAAGAACATCTCTTACAACATACTAACTCCAAAGGGTTACAAAAATCTCACGCTATTACTTGAAAACAAGCTCAAAATATTGTTCGTTCTTGTTCCATATGTGCACCCTTTGCTTTGCCATTTACCCCACCCGGTGTCAACGTTAAGAGGACTACAAGCAAATCAGATATGGCAAATGGATGTAATTTATGTTTCTTCCTTTGGACAACAAAAATATGTGCATCATACTATAGATACTTGCACACATTTTCAGTGGGCCACTGCATTACATTCTGAAAAAGCTGACGCTGTTATTACTCATTTGTTATCTTGTTTTGCAGTTATGGGATTACCAACTGAATTGAAAACTGATAATGCACCTGCTTACCAATCCGCAAAATTAGCTCACTTTTTATCTCAATACCATATAACTCATACTTTTGGTATTCCTTATAATAGTCAAGGGCAAGCTGTCATTGAAAGAGCTAATTGTACCTTGCATGATTATCTTAAAAAAATAAAAAAGGGGGAACAAGAGAGATTTATGAAACCTAAAGACATTCTGAATAAAACCTTACTTACCTTAAATTTTTTGAATGTTTGGAGCAAGGGAAATCTATTAGCAGCAGAGTTGCATTTTCAAGGGAAAGAAGAGGATAAGAAGATCTTGAATACGCCTATTTGGTATAAAGATAAAGAGAAAGGTTGGATACCAGCATCATTAATATATTTGAGACGAGGGTACGCTTTCATTTCTGTTGATAATTACAGGTTTTGGACCCCAGCAAGATTGATCAAAATCAACAATGGCTGATCCCCTTGTTCAAAAATTCGAAGAGCTTACTATGCAGAGAAGCCTTACTTCCTGTTCAAGGGAAGCAACACCTCCTACATGGGGTCAAATGAAGAGGTTGACCCAGGAAGCAGAGAAGACGTTAATGAAGGCAGGGCAACCTCTGAATCCTAACAATCTTTTGCTGGCCATGATGGCGGAGGTGACATGTCAGAATCTTTGGAGTGGGAACGTTGCCGAGGTCATCGACCCTTTAAAGTCATGAATTATTCTGGGGCCATCATTGTAGATTGGAGTCCAGATCATAGGCAATTCTTAGAAAAATGGTCAAATAAATCTCTTAGGTGGCATCGTGCAAATAGCACTTTGATGGGCAATGGTAATGAAACAGTTAAATGGCAGCAATTTGCACTTGTCCCTCCTCAATTACAATTGCAAGGATGTCCGCACATTCAAGGAGATATTTGGAAACTATGGGCGGTTTCTGGTAATCTCACTATCTGGTCAGGAAACTATACTTTGGACAATGGTGACTCTTCATGTCCATTCCATGTTAATTTACATGTTAATAAATCTTATTCTGCAATGGCATGTGTAAAATATCCTTTTGCATTGTTATATGGGAATTGGGCCTGGAATGATACTGTGGGGTCTGTGTCATGTGACTATTGTAATCTAACTCAATGTGTAAATCAGTCTTGGTGGGAAGAATTTGAAAGACAAGACTTTAATTCCAATTTCTCGCTAGTAATTGTTAAGGCTCGGACAGAAGTATGGTTACCTATAAATCTGACTCGGCCGTGGTCAGATTCTTTTGCTGTTTCTCATCTAGTAACCTCTGTACAGACTTTGCTACACCGATCTCAACGTATGCTTGGTGTGGTCATTGCTTCGATTCTAGCAGTTGCATCAGTAACTGCAACAACAGAGATGGCAGGTCTTGTGTTACACCGAGGAATTCAAACAGCTGATTTCATTCAGGACTGGCATAAAGACTCTCATTTGTTATGGCAACAACAGTGAGATTTGGATGCCCAACTTGCTACCGACGTGCTCAATCTTCAACACACCGTTTCCTGGCTTGGAGATCAATTGGCTGTTTTATCTACACGAAGTGTGTTGAAATGTGATTGGAATTCTTCTCAGTTTTGTATAACACTTGTACCATTTAACATGAGCCCTTCAAGAGATGAACCGAGACATATAAATAAAAAGAGTTCTAGATGCCCATCATCTAGAGAGATTCCGCCTAGCCCCCAAGAGGTGGCTGGATAGCGAATGATGGGTAAGACTCTCAGAGGAGGGCAACCTAAGACAAGCACAGCCACGAGAGGGGCTGGCGAGGCTGGAGGTTGGCCACCTACAGCTTTACACCTTGCTCTACAGAACATCAAATACAAATGTCTCGAGGGCTTAAATAAAATAAAAAAGGGGGAGATGAAGGGTTAATGCGGCCACAATAGGGAAAGTGGAGATGTGCTGCATACAAACAAGATGTTCTGCCAAGGAGACGGACCCAGCCTTGAGACTAATGGTCCCTTGCAAACGAGGGAACATGCCCTTCTTGTGATAAGGGCTCTGAACAGACTCTGCAGTAGGCTGGAATTTCACTGCCTCTTGCTGTATGATAACATGTATGCACCTGCGCTGTACTGAAAAGGCTTATTCATGCAGTCTGGCATTCTGCCTAGGGGGGCTTTATAATAATAAAGTGCAAATAGTTTGCGCAGTTCTGTTCCTCCGGCCGGAGTGTGTGTATTGTCTGTCTCTTGTGTGTGTGTGTCTTGTTTTGTGTCATTTCACGTGTAATCTCCAACAATGAATCTTAAAATGAAACTTCTTATTATGAGAATGCTCTTACCCCACTCTTCACCTTGTAAAATAATTTCTACAAGTTATTCTGTTTTAAAGATTCAGGTTATCTATGCCTATCCCTTAGTTTTTCATTACTAATTATTCATATATATGTTTTCTACTGCACAGCACTTTATCTGTTTTTAGCTCTCTGGAACCTGGCAGTAGAACAGAATAAACACACTCAATACATTGTTATGAATGAATGGTAGAGTTCAAATTTGTATATCAATTTCAGATGTCTATCCATGTTAATGAAAAATGTAAATAACTCAACTTAAACTTTATAATTCAGCCAAACCCTAGCCACCTGTTGAAATGCCAAAGTTGTGGCATACAAATTATTATCTCATTTAAAGCAATTTAAAATGTGGTCACCCTATTGTGGGTGTTGCAAGTCTATTCACTTACACAGAGGAGCAAGCTATTCTGTGCATAAAAATGCAACCCATAAAAACTACTGTGGATCCTTTCAGGATGAAAAGAAACACCCTCACCTCTTCTTAGTAGACAAATGATACATTGATAGGGTCCTTTCAAACTTGATAGCAAATTATGTATGGATTTCCTGTTTTAGAACTGTAACCTTTGAGCAAAATAATTGTTCATTGAATTTTAGCTAAAATTTTGGCCATTTCTTTTAAATTTTATTTTCTTTATTGAAATTTCAATTATTTCCAAAATAAGCTTTAACATGAAAAATATTTATATATTTCATGGTTAATCATGCATTCATTTAATAGTATTATTTTCTATTATTTTCAACTTATAGAGCCTGTCAACTCCCTGTTCTCATCACTGCACCTCGTCTGTGGCCTAGTATCATGTTAAAAATTTAATGCAGTGTTTGCTAACTGCTTGTGAATATGTCTTTCAGATAACTGTGAATTTTTTTTAATGGCAGAGGTCTTGCCTTTTCAGATCTTAAAGGTACTAGAGCTTCCATTAATAGAAAAATAACAGTTACATAAAATCTTTCTACCATTGTAACTGCTCAGATTCTATTCAAGTTAAATAGCTCTCCAACAAGAAGCTAATATGCCTGCTGCAGTGTTAGCATGACACAGGTTTAGCACAGAGTCTTTCTTTTCAGTTCACAGAATATCCTGTGGCGAAGGTGTTGATGTTGGAAAGAAAAGCTATTTCAATTCAAAGAAGAATGTTTAAATCATATGGGATTTTTTTTTCCTGGTTGCTGAGTTATTCTTTGTAGGAAACATGAATTGAAAGTTGAAGAACTGAACTCTGTTCTCAATTTGTCACTGTCTTGTTGCTCTAGGTTATATGAAGTCACCAAAGCAATTATCTCTCTGTTTTTCCCCTTGAACAAATAGAGATATTAATGTTTCCCACAAATAACTTCAGAGAATCAGAGTCAGTGGGTTGAAATAAGAAATTTTTAGGAAGGAGAGGGTGGGATGTATGGAGAGAGAAACCTGGAAACTTACATTGCCTTATGTAAAATGGATAGCCAATGGGAATTTGCCATATGACTCAGGGAAATCAAACTGGGGCTCTGTAACAACCTGGAGGGGTGGGATGGGGAGGAAGGTGGGAGGGAGAAAACATATGTATACCTATGGCTGATACCTGTTGATGTTTGGCAGAAACCAACACAATACTGTAAAGCAATTATCCTTCAATAAAAAATAAATAAATAAAAATTTAAAAAGGAAATTGTTAGCAATGAGAAGTAATAAAAACAGGATTTAATGCCTGACTATATAAGTCTGTAGAAGGGCCTACTGAATTCAGTTCAGTTCAGTCACTCAGTCGTGTCCAACTCTTTGTGACCCCATGAACTGCAGTACACCAGGCCTCCATGTCCATCACCAACTCCCGGAGTGTACCCAAACCCATCTCCATTGAGTTGGTGATGCCATGCAACCATCTCATCCTCTGTCATCCCCTTCTCTTCCTCCCCTCAATGTTTCCCAGCATCAGGGTCTTTTCCAATGAGTGAGCTCTTTACATGAGGTGGCCAAAATATTGGAGTTTCAGCTTCAGCATCAGTCCTTCCAATGAACACCTAGGACTGATCTCCTTTAGGATGGACTGCTTGGATCTCCTTGCAGTCCAAGGGACTCTCAAGAGTCTTCTCCAACACCACAGTTCAAAAGCATCAATTCTTTGGCGCTCAGTTTTCTTTATAGTCCAAATCTCACATCCATACATGACCACTGGAAAAACCATAGCCTTGACTAGACAGACCTTTGCTGACAAAGTAATGTCTGCTTTTCAATATGCTGTCTATGTTGGTCATAACTTTCCTTCCAAGGAGTAAGTGTCTTTTAATTTCATGGCTGCGATCACCATCTGCAGTGATTTTGGAGCCCAAAAAAAATAAAGTCAGCCACTGTTTCCCCATCTATTTCCCATGAAGTGATGGGACCAGATGCCATGATCCTAGTTTTCTGAATGTTGAGCTTTAAGCCAACTTTTTCACTCTTCTTTCACTTTCATCAAGAGTCTGTTTAGTTCTTCTTCACTTTCTGCTACTGATATTAGGTTGTTGGTTTTTTTTTTTTTTTGAAACTAGGTAAATTTTCTAAAAGATGTAACTTAATATATGGCCTGAAATTCAGTCTTGAGAACTGCCTATATCTAGGAGGTGCAGTAGAAGGATATGGGGCTAAAATGATAAAGAAAATTTAGAAGGTCAAAAGAGGACCCAGATGGCAAATGTGGCAGAGACCAAGGAAATTCTCTTCCAGACAACCAATGCATTCCCCAGTAAGTATCTCTCCATCTCTCTGAGCCATTTCAAGGATCATCTCCTTTGAGGAAGACTAATAGGGCCCTCATTCCCTACCCTGCCCCCCACTAAAAATTTCATGTTCTAATGCCCCAAATCTGTGAAAACATCTGATTGCATAACAAAGGGGAATTAGTGTCTCAGATAGAATTAAGGTTACTACACACTTGACCTTAAAATAGAAAGATTTTCCTGGTTTATCTGGGTGGGCTCAATATAATCACTGCTGCTGCTGCAGAGTCGTGTCCGACTCTGTGTGACCCCATAGATGACAGCCCACCAGGCTCCCTCATCCCTGGGATTCTCCAGGCAAGAGTACTGGAGTGGGGTGCCATTGCCTTCTCCCAATATAATCACAGTAGTCTTTAAGATGGGAAGAGGATGAGAAGGAAATATAAGGATGACTGTAGAGACTGGAGTGTTTAGATGTAAAAGAATTCAACCTGGTATTGCTGGCTTTGAAGATGGAAGGGGCCTTCAGACAGTGTGTGGGCAGCCTTTAGAAGCTAGGAAATGCAAGGAAATGTGTTCTTCCCTAGTGCCTCCGTAAAGGAGCACAGCCCTGCTGACACCTTGATTTTAGTCCAGTGAGACCCATATCAGACTTCTGATCTTCAAAACTGCAAGATAGTATTTTTGTGTTTTAAGTCACACATTTGTTGTGCTTTGTTACAGTAACAATAGAAAACTAATGCGGTTGCTAAAATACAACAAAATTTCAATTTCCTTGGTACACTGATCAAACTGAATTGCTAAAAAGGAAACGTTTTGGTACAGTAGAAGTAATACTGGACTTGGAGTTAATAAAACTAGACTATAGCCTTGACCTTTAAAAAATATCCAACCACATGGATTTGAGCAAGCCCTTAAACTTCTGTACCTACTTCTCTTGCCTATAAGACAAGGAGTCAGATTAGATGATATCTCAGGTTCTTTGAAGTTATAACTATTACAAGCAGATGACTCAGTTCCTTCAAATTAACATGTATTTTTTAGTTCTCTTTTATCACATGTAATATTTCCCTAAGATTTTTGAATTTCTAACAGACTGTGCTTTCCCAAAAAAGGAACTGATTTTTGCATAGGAATTCAGGGGAGTTCTATAGGAAACTGGAAAGGTATATGGGCTAAGGGACTTTCTAGACCATTGCAAAATAGCAAATAGATGGAATTTTTAATCTTTTATGCCACTTGCTTTGTGCCATTCTGAGAGAGTGTGCTCACAATGTGACCTCCCACCTTCTCTCCTTCCCTATGTAACCCTATCCATGTCTAGTTCATTGGTTCTGGGGTGCTCACCTGATAAAGCTGCTGAATTTGCAACTCAGGTATCTAGTTTGACTCTCTCCAGCCCTTGAACTAGAAGCTGTGTGAAAGCCTCCACTAGGACAGCCATATGTGGGGCCATTTGTGAGTAAAGCTAAAGGAGTTGGTCTAAGAGAGAGTAAAAGAAGTAGGTGTGTAAAGTTTAGCAAAGAGGAGAGACTCTGTAGCCTGAGATTTGGTTGCAGAGGTACATGAGGGAAAGAGAAGATGTGAATGTATGGCAACTGTATAACTCTAGACCCTGGAGAGAACCAGCTTCTTTTTACACCTCTGGGTCAGATGGTATGCACCTACCAGTATTTCTCCTTTTTTTTGCTTGAGCTCCCTTGTTGTGCTGCTTCATTTTCTTGAAATCAGATAATCTCTGCCTACAGCAATAGACCTTCACCTCTTCAGCACTGATTTTCCATGTAAATGCCAAACCATTTATGAAAGATCAATTTAAATTGATCTTATGTCATTCACTGATCAGAACACCTAATTATGCGCTAATAGCTATTCA
This sequence comes from Capra hircus, assembly GCF_001704415.2. Taxonomy (NCBI): domain Eukaryota; kingdom Metazoa; phylum Chordata; class Mammalia; order Artiodactyla; family Bovidae; genus Capra; species Capra hircus. The sequence continues at coordinate 26,224,088 of NC_030814.1, forward strand.
GATATATAAATTGATGAGAATTTCAATTCACAGCATTGGAGTTATAAAATTTAAATATATATTTCATGATGTTTTTCTCTTGTCTATTTCTTGTTAATAGTTTCCCTTTGAAAAATCAAACCAAGTATGGGAGAAACACATTAGTATTATTTGCTAGGAGTTTAATTGTGTTTGGTGGGTGGTGGGGGTGGGAGGTAGAGAGTGGGAGAGAACACCTGCCTATTGAAATCCTTTTGCTTTGCAAGTATTTTTAGAGAAAACCTTTGTTTCAGACTTCAGAAGGTTATTTTGTTTATACCCCAAAATAATAAATGAGGTTTTCTTACCACAGGATACAGCTAAATGTTTTTATTAAAAGATATGTACAGCCCTGCATTTTGCATTATATTCAAATACATGAATGTTTCAAAGATTAATATTCTCTCTTGGGTCTGTAAGAAATTGTGTCAATTTCTATTCTACCCAGGGATTTTTCTATTGCTCTAGGTATAAATATATAAAAACTCAGAAAGGTGGAATTTATTGATGTATTACTAGAGTTATGGCAGTGACAGCTTGTCATATGCTTTGCAGAGAAAGTCATTAGCCAAATGGAAATTTAGGTTGGCTAACATTTCTGAATGATATTTAGGGGATCACTGAAATTATTGAAAATGTGCTTCATATTTCATCATACAAATGTCAAACTCGATTCCTCATTCATTTATTTACAGTCATGATCCCAAACTTACCTGACTATGAAACCTGTGAAGATCTATCATTTAAAGTTTTCCTCCCCCACAGTTCTGATTCTCAACAATTGAGGTAAATCACTGCATCTCATGTCTTTAAATAAGCGCTCACTCTCTGACACATACAAATAAATATTTATGCATATTAGATATACATAAAGACATTTGACAGAGAATAAATGAAAGTATAAGAGCTTATAGCTTTTTCCTCTCATGCCTTTTAAATAAAATGTATAATCTGCACTACATAAAGTGGGAAAGATGCAAACGGCAGAAATACCAGGAACTTCTGATTGCCTTATAGCTTCATCAAGGTGACCACACAGTGGAGAGTGTTAGACAGTTAAAACAGAGAAGCATATTAGCATAGATGGGAAAATAAGTTAGGGAAAATTGAATGGACAAGAAATCACTTAGTAGAAGTTTTAGGAAGTTTTGACGAGGGTTGTGTGCTGTACTTTCTTCTATATAATAATCTTCAAGAAAATGCAGAATAAAGAGTTACTATAATATCATCTATTATATTCCCTGGTAGCTCAGCCAGTAAAGAACCTGCTTGCAATGCTGGAGACCTGGGTTTGATCCCTGGGTCGGGAAGATCCTCTTGAGAAGGGAATGTCTACCCACTACGGTGTCCTTGCCTGGAGCATTTCATGGACAAAGGAGCTTAGTAGGCTACAGTCCATCGGGTTGCAAAGAGTTGGACATGACCGAATGATTAACACTTTCACTTTCATAATCTATTAGGTTGGCCTAAAAGTCAGTTTAGGTTTTTCCATTAACATCTTATGGAAAAACTCAAAGGAACTTTTTGGCTAACCTAATACAGACTTTCCAGAATCAGAATGATTTTCCCTTTGCTTGTGTCCCTTTGCTATTCAGTTCAGTTCAGTTCAGTCGCTCAGTCGTGTCCGACTCTGCGACCCCATGAATCGCAGCACGCCAGGCCTCCCTGTCCATCACCAACTCCCGGAGTTCACTCAGACTCGCTTCCATCGAGTCAGTGATGCCATCCAGCCATCTCATCCTCTGTCATCCCCTTCTCCTCCTGCCCCCAATCCCTCCCAGCATCAAAGTTTTTTCCAATGAGTCAACTCTTCACATGAGGTGGCCAAAGTACTGGAGTTTCAGTTTTAGCATCATTATTAGGCTTGGCCTATTATTTGAGATCTTTCCATATGTATATGCCTGTATATTAATAGATTTGAATGCCTAGTGTGTTAGAATAGTTTTATGTGCTTTGATTTTAAGAAAAAGGAATAATGAGTAAAGTTATGTGAATATTACAGATTTACATTATGTTCTCTCAAAGTATGACCTAGGATCAGTGCAAATATTTTCTGGTTATTTCATTCTCTCTGCAGCTGATCCTGGCAAAATACTAGCCTTGACTACCTTGATTTGCTCGTTAAAAGTGATACTGCTCTTCTCCTTCCCTCAGTCAATTCATTCCCACAGTCAAACTCTCAAACATTTTAGTAATAATTGCCCACAACTCCATACTCTCCATGTAAACTGTCTAGCTCTCCATTTACAAGATTTTTTATCTTTCAGTTCACTCTCTCTAGTATCCTGATTACAATAATTCTTTGACTCCATCAAAACCTCCAATTCATCTTTTTATTCCTTCTCAACCCATTATTCCTCAACCTCTTCCTTATCTGGCTTAAATTTCACACCAATCATTATTATTACTCCTGTGCATAGATCCTCCACACCTTTCTTTATCTCTTTCCATAGTATTTTCTGAGAATCATCCCAATTCTGGTTTAATCTAACTTTGTATTCCATGTCTGCTTGAAGAAATACATACAAACATGTTAAAAGTCTGTCTTTGATCACAGACCTTAATAGGTCTTTAGTGCTTCTAGCCAATCTACAACCCTCTCCCAGATGAGTACCTCATGCTTTCTATTCTGCCCTCAAACTATCAAGTCTTCTCCCATCCTCTGTACTTACTATCTTCATTCATATTTCACTGAGCAAATAGAAATATTTAGAATTCTGAGACTTTTTTTATCCTCTTGCCATCAACTTAAGTTCTTTACATGTAATGCCCTCTGACTCTTCCCTTAAGAATAAGTTTTATAATGATCATTTATTCTGTTTCTTTTGTTTGTGCTACTTCTAACTCTGTCCCCAGCCCCAAGAACAATAATGGGAATATAGCTTGTTGTTGTTTACTTGATAAGTCATGTCCAACTCTTTACAACCCATGGGCCATAGCCCACCAGGCTTCTCTGTCCATGGGACTTCCCAGGCAAGAATACTGGAGTGCGTTGATATGTCTTTCTCAAAGGGATCTTCCTGACCCAGGGACTGAACCCACGTCTGAATTGGCAGGCGAGTCCTTTACCAGTGAGCCACCAGATTAGCCTGGCTATATAGCAGCCCATATGTAACTGTTGAATGAATTCAGTGTAATCTCTGATGCCCTCTAGAACTATGCTACTGCCCTCAACATCTACTATTTTATTATTTATCTCATCTTTTTTAGTACCTAGAACAGTACCAGCATTTGTTCTTTGCCAAAATTTATAAAATACATATGTGTTTGAATATTCAGGATATTTAATCACAGTTATGCCAATAACATTAGCTAACAGCAACTTTAATTATGTCTGTTCATCTTTCTAGGATATTTTCTAATCATAGTTTAAGAGATTTGCAAAACATAAAAGTTGATCTTCAATCAAAATAATTCATAGCATTGCATTCTAATAAAATTGTAACATATCCAAGTTCAATAATTAGGCTTATTTGTTATTAATTTTGAAGGAAGTATTCCCTTCTCCAAGAGCTCTATTATTTCATTTTATGTCTCCTAAACTGTGGACTGTGAAATCTTTCTGACAAAGGACAAATAAAAACAAAAGCATAGTAAATACATTCCATTCAAATCAAGCGCTTTGTTCCCCTGGGATCAGCTTACTTGTAGGGTTCTTCTTTCTTATCTCCAAGTAGACTCTTTTTTTCTTCTTTTCAACTCTAAGAGGCACAAATGGAAGCTCACAAATCACTAGCTCACCCAGTTTCCCACATTCAAGCTTAGGTCCATAACTCTAAACTTTTTATAGTATTTAAACTTTCATCTATTTGTGAATATCATAACACAAGATAAACTTTTGCAGTTGATTTCTCACTGTAGTCAACTTTCTCATCTCTACTTTTGACAGTTTCTGCCTCTGATTTCACTGTCTATTAAGTTCCTTGAAAATAGCAGAAAAAGAACAATCTGCCAGACTGCCTTTACATTTATTGACTTAAATTGTTCAGTAGCTTTTACTCAATAACAATTTTCAGTGTTTTCCTCACCCGTTTGCACCCCATAATGTTACAGACAATTGACATCATGTTACATTGCACATAAAGCTCAGAGCAAAGATGCACACTCTTAATAAACATATTAAACCAAGGCATCTTGCTTAATTTACCTAAATATGTAAAGGAAACCTCTCTTTAAGAGCAAAATTCATTCCTTGAAACACGTCAAAAGTGATATTCATAAATAGCTCATATTTTCTTCATTAACAGTATTGTGCCTATAAGTTTTGTACTTTCTCAAGGCACTGACATAAATCACAGACAACTAACAATGACCAATAAAAGAAAAATATATCCTGGTCCTGCTGGCTAAGGCAACATGGACTGCATCTATATTCTTTTCCATATAATAGTCATCTTCATATTTGAAGGGCACTGAAACTTGCTGCCACCTAAATGTTCTTTTTCCAAATTAAAAATCCTCACATTCTTTCTGCAGGGTTCTATCCTTTCATATGCTAAGATTTTACTCATCTTTAAAGATTCTGAACAATATTGCTCTCTTGCTGAAATCCTTCACCTGAAAAAAGTTGAAAATTATAGACTCTTCTCTACTTTAGTTGGTACAACCCTGGAGACTTCTTTCACCTGTGACTTTGTACTATAGTTCTTATATCTTTAAGGTAAAGACTACATCTCCTCTTCCTGGTTCAGAGCTTAGCAGGGAACGTAGGGCACATAATAGGTACTCAGCAGTGTGTTCTAAATTGAATCAAGTTAAATTCAAGTGTATTCTAAAATCAATGAAACTGAAACATTGACTTTAATAGGAAGAGACAGCTCATGTCCCATCTAGTTCTGACTTGTTTGCATTTATATACAATATATATTATATGTAATTTTATGATAAGATATTTTAAACATTAACATATTAGAAGTTTGGATTATTTCTATTTTAATTTTCTAGGGAACAAATATTCTTTGCAGATAAAATTAGAAATACAGATGAACAAAAAGGAAAATAATAAAACCATTGAAAACCTACTGCCCAAGTGTAACTACAGTTAACATTCTTTTAGGTATTATTCTGAAGGCACAGCCCACATGTAGCTTTCAAAAGAGAGAATAAGAGAAATGAGGGACCAGGTCAAAATACCAGTAGTTAAAGGCAAACTGCTGTCAATTAGTTTGAAACTATTATTTTGGTGATACACATGCAAAGAGGATTTAAAAAATTTAGTCTTTGTTATTTTTTTTGTATTCTACCTATGTTTTCCATTGACCATATATATGTAGTAAAATCAGAAGCAGTTCAAAATTCTAACTTACTTTTATATTAATTTCACTGTTTTTCTAAAAACCAGTTAGAGATGTAGAATAATTTGGCTAAATACCATTAAAGTTACCTGTTAATTTAGCTTTAATATCTAGTACTATCAAATAATGTGTCATAAAATTAATATCAAGTTAATGTTTTATATTTTTCTTCTTGGTGATTAGTTACATTATTTAAGTAAGAAAATTCAATAGAATTTAAAATTGCATTAGAATTCAAGCTAATGAAACATGTATGTGATATTATCTAAGGTAATTAACTCTTACAATTTTAGATACTGTATATAATTTACCTACAGTTTTAAATTTTGTCAGGGCTCCAGGGTAAATATTACTCAATAGTTAATAAGATTGAATGATACTTATTTTAATAAAGTTTATAATTTCTCCATTGATCTATCTTGGTAATATATGGTATAGCAAAGCACTATATTTTGAAGTACGTGCTCTCATAGAATATGTCACCTACAAACTGGCACTTGTCATCTACCTCTACAGGGATTAAATTATGAGCCACTTCAGCTGCTGACCTTCAACACCCTCCAAAAGGAGTTAGCATGGAGATCAGAAATGAGGCAGTCTGTGCTCTGGGGGGAAAAAATGGCAGAAAATATCTCCAAATGGTTACTAATAGATATTTTTAGAAGACAATTTTATGAGCCTGTCTTGCATCTCTTCATATCTAGAAAAGCACTAAAATCTTTCATGATTATGTCTGTTCTTCATGACTAGCAGTAATAATCTTATGCAAAAAATATGTGCTTAATTGCATGTACTCCCCCTTCACCAAAATCACATATATATTAATATTGACCTTACCCCCTACCTCTCTGGAGCAGTTTCTCAGAGCTATCTGATATGTCTCCTGGGCTATAGCCCTCATTTTGCCCCAAATAAAACTCAACTCACAACTCTCATTTTGTACATTTTTTTTTCAGTAAACAAATATATGAAAATGCTTGCATCCAATTCAAATATATTAGTGTAAAAACTTTAAATTGTTTTAAATCACTTGCCAATGTAACACTGCTTTCCTCTGATGAATAATAAAAAGGCTTAATCTTCTATTTATCTTATGCATATACTTATGGCCTTTTCCAAGGTTTTCATCCACCTCCTCTCTCACAGACCTTCCAAGGAGCACTGTTTCTCTAAAGGGAAGGGGACTTGCCTTGGAATGAATCTTCAGAGTGAAGGAGGAAACAGAACAGGCTCTATCTTGAAAGCAGGACTCCATCTTGGGCTGGACTGGACTTTGAGCTATATGCCCAGTATCTATGGAAACGACATACCAACTGGAAAACCAGACCCCTGGAAGGAAGAGCTCCAGGGCTCTCCATTGCCTAAAAGAATACCCTAATTATCTAACTGAATAGAATCATACATTCTATCATGTTTATTGGGCTGTGACCACAAACCTATTGATAATTGTCCACGGTTAACTACCTAGGCTTAAGAATCACAGGTTAACTTTGATTATATCTTTCTTTTTCCATTGTTCAGACTAGTTTCAGGGAATTTTGGGGAGATGTGTCTGGGCACTTACACTTAAGGTATATAAGGTTTTCACAAAAACTGGTCGGGGTCCTTGGCTAAGGAGAGACTCTGCCGTGGGCCCACCAGTGTAATAAACTGTAGTCCACTATCTGCATTGTCCTTCTGAGTGAGTTTGTTTCCTGGAATCCGTGGCTGCAACAAGAGTTCTGTCCTCACTGTCAAGTAGCGATAAATGATTTTCCTAAAAGGAGAGAAAAGAAGGTAATCCAGAATGTACAGCTTTAAAGGAAGGAATTTATGGTGAGAAAGTGGGTAAAGTTGGTTCCCATCACAATTTAAAAGAGTTTGTTTTGTTCACAGCTGAAAAGTTGAGATTTATGTTTTATTCGGAGGGAATTTTTAAGACTTCAATCCTGGGCTATAGCATCTCAAGGAACCCTGAGAGAATTCCTCTGAGGAGGTGAGTGGGGAGCCAGGGTATATAGAAGTTTTCACAGGACAGGTAGTCTGAACGTCAGATGATTATTGTTCTATTTCAAGCAATAGTCATTTATTAATTGTATACTCAAAGAATTGAAGAAATATCTTCCACACAATAGCCTTTGCCTTCCAGAAATACAAATACTCATTTTCAATGAAAATAGTACAGCAAAAATATTTAAAGATATGGCAAGAATTTTCAATTTGTCAATGGCACTAAGGGGGGAAAAAAAAGAATTAAATAAACTTTAAGTAAACCTGACTATTTCAAAGACCAGGGACCCTGACCAAATGTGATGATACACAAAGGGATGAAAGACACTCTTCAGCTATACTATCTTCTAAAATGTTGACAGTATAAAAAAAAATATTTTATTAAAAAAAAACATACATTTTCATCTATAATTAAGGACCATACTTCTATTTTAACTAGCTCTAAGTTCAGTGGTTTTTATTATAAAATTGTACTTTTCATCATAAATATTTTTTAATTTTAATGATTAGCCCTATTAACATCAAAATATGTATTTTTTTTGAAAACTACAATACATACATAATACAGTTGTTTCTGAGCGATGAATCATACATGATTATTTTAATTTAAAGAAAGCCAGATATCTCAAGTTAAGGAATTTGGCACTTTTCTTTGTATGGAAAGACACTAGAGTCTGGGCTTACTGAAATCATTCCTTTTATATGCATCTCAGCTATCTGGGGCCAGCATCCTGTGATTTGATTTTTCATATCCTTAGTTCTTTGCTCACCAAAGGGAGTGGCTGCAGCTCATAGCAGTGGTTTGGTGGCTGCTGGGGGCAGACATTGTTCTTCCTGGACTCAGAAATTCACGTTTGGAGGACTGGAATCATGGATGGCTGTGGCATCCTTGTTTATTGATTGGGCAGGAACTATTCCATTTTGCACCTTTTATAAGTAGGCATTGATATGTAACACAAGAATAAATAGAATGGGTCTTTGATTTCTAAAAGTTAAAAATATCCTAAAGGAAGGAAATTCTGACACATGCTACAACTTGGATGTACCTTGAGGACATTCTGCTAAGTGAAATAAACCAGTCATAAAAAGACAAATACTGTATGGTTCTACTTATATGAAGTAGTCAAAAACATAGAGACAGAAAGTAGAATGGTGATATCTAGGTGCTGGAGAGAGGAGAAAGAAAGTGAAAGAAAGTAAAGTCGCTCAGTTGTGTCCAACTCTTTGCAACCCCATGGACTGTAGCCCCCCAGGCTCCTCCATCCATTGAATTTTCTAGGCAAGAGTACTGGAGTGGGTTGCCATTTCCTTCTCCAGGGGATCTTCCTGGCCCAGGGATCGAACCCAGGTCTCCCACATTGCGGGCAGACGCTTTACCATCTGAGTCACCAGGGAATCCCAGGAGAGAGGAGAAGGGGGAGTTACTGTTGACTAGGTAGACAGTTTCAGATTTACAAGAGTTAATGAATGGATGATGATGATGGCTGCACAATATGAATGTACTTAATACCACTGACCTATACACTTAAAAATAGTTAAGGTGGTAGATTTTTGTTATGTGTACTTTAACTCAGTGTTTTTTTTCTTAAGCAGCTAGAAAAATATATACTAAAGGAATACAATGTGTAAAACTTTCAATTACTCTGTATAAGCACAATATAAGAAGAAGAAAATCTTTAGGAGACTATGTAAAGGAGAGTAATAAATTTTGCAGAAGGTGAAATTGTTTCATAAAAAGGGGACTTTCTGAGATGTGCTTTTGAAAACAGTTAAGATTTCAACTGGTAGTGAACAGGGTGAACATATTTTAGTCAGAGGGAATAAGTAGAAAAGAATAAGCAAAAGTGAGGAAATATGAAAATAGAAATTTAGTGTGAGAATAATGAGAAAGTTCAATGTAATGAGCATAGAATGTGAACATAAGGAATGCGCCATAGACCTCAACTAATATTCATTATTTTGCTTTCTCCTCAAAGGGACTCTGATTTGTTAGGGAAGAAATATTCTCCAATTAGTAATGATATTTCCCAGCCACCTAGTACAGGTGTCCATGTGATTGTATTCTGGTCAAATTGTTGGATATGCTATAGACAAACATTCTTTAAAACGAGGCTAATGTCTCGCAGGCAGTTTTTTCTTTAATTTTATTCTATATTGGAATATAGTTGATTAACAGACTTCCCTGGTGGCTCAGCAGTAAAGAATTCACCTACAATACAGGAGATGCAATGTAAAAGGCACAGGTTTGATCCCTGGGCTGGGAAGATCCCTGGAGGAGGAAATGGCAACCCACTCCAGTATTCTTGCCTGGGAAATCTGACAGGTAGAGGTGCCTGGTGAACTACAGTCCATGAGGTTGCAAGATAGTCTGACACAATTGAGCACCCTGATCAGTACTACAGTTGATTAACAATGTTGTACTAGTTTCAGGTATACAGCAAAGTCATCCAGTTATACACCTGCATGCTTCATGCACTTCCCTGGTGGCTCAGACAGTAAAGTGTCTGCCTGCAATGCGGGAGACCCAGGTTCAATCCCTGGGTTGGGAAGATCCTCTGGAGAAGGAAATGGCAGCCCACTCCAGTATTCTTGCCTGGAAAATTCCATGGACTAAGGAGCCTGGTAGGCTACAGTCCATGGGGTCACAAAGAGTTGGACACAGTGCTTCATGCTGTCATTGAGTTATGTCCTACTTCTCGCAAAACTATGGACTGTAGCCTGCCAGACTCCACTGTCCATGGGATACGCCATGGGAGTGGGTTGTTGTTTCCTTCGCCAGGGAGTCTTCCCAACCCAGGGATTGAACCTGGATCTTCTGCATTGGCAGGTGGATTCTTTACCACTAGCACCACCATATACATGTACAAATTATTTTTCAAATTCTTTTCCAAGATAGGCTATTATAGGGAGTTAAATAGAATTCCCTGTGTGATACAGTAGGTCCTTATTGGTTCAGTTCAATTCAGTTCAGTTGCTCAGTCGTGTCCGACTCTGCGACCCCATGAATCGCAGCACGTCAGGCCTCCCTGTCCATCACCAACTCCCAGAGTTCACTCAGACTCATGTCCATCCAATTGGTGATGCCATCCAGCCATCTCATCCTCTGTCGTCCCCTTCTCCTCTTGCCCCCAATCCCTCCCAGCATCAGAGTCTTTTCCAATGAGTCAACCCTTTGCGTGAGGTGGCCAAAATACTGGAGTTTGAGCTTTAGCATCAGTCCTTCCAATGAACACCCAGGACTGATTTCCTTTATGATGGACTGGTTGGATCTCCTTGCAGTCCAAGGGACTCTCAAGAGTCTTCTCCAACACCACAATTCAAAAGCATCAATTCTTCGGTGCTCAGCTTTCTGCACAGTCCAACTCTCCCATCCATACATGACCACAGGAAAAACCATAGCCTTGACTAGATGGACCTTTGTGGGCAAAGTAATGTCTCTGCTTTTGAATATGCTATCTAGGTTGGTCATAACTTTCCTTCCAAGGAGTAAGCGTCTTTTAATTTCATGGCTGCAGTCACCATCTGCAGTGATTTTGGAGCCCCCCAAAATAAAGCCTGACACTGTTTCCCCATCTATTTCCCATGAAGTGATGGGACTGGATGTCATGATCTTCGGTTTCTGAATAGTGAGCTTTAAGCCAACTTTTTCATTCTCCTCTTTCACTTTCATCAAGAAGCTTTTTAGTTCCTCTTCACTTTCTGCCATAAGGGTGGGGTCATCTACATATCTGAGGTTATTGATATTTCTCCCGGCAATCTTGATTCCAGCTTGTGCTTCATCCAGCCCAGTGTTTCTCATGATGTACTCTGCATAGAAGTTAAAGAAGCAAGGTGACAATATACAGCCTTGACATACTCCTTTTCCTATTTGGAATCAGTCTGTTGTTCCATGTCCAGTTCTAACTGTTGCTTCCTGACCTGCATATAGGTTTCTCAAGAGGCAGGTCAGGTGGTATCTGTTTTAAATATAGCAATGTGTTCATGTTAATCCCAAACTCTGAATCTATCCACCTACTCTTCCCCACTGGTCATAAGTTCTTTCTCTAAGTCTGTGAGTCTGTTTCTGTTTTGCAAATAAATTCATTTTATAATTTTTTAATATTTCACATGCACATGTTATCATATGTTTGTCTTTCTCTGTCTGCCTTACTTCACTTAGTATGAAAATCTACAGATCCATCCACGTTGCTGCAAGTGGCATACTTCATTCTTTTTTAATAGCTGTGTAATATTCCAGTGTGTATACGTACCACATGTTCTTCACTCATTCATCTATCAGTGGACATTTGGGTTGTTCCATGTCATAGCTATTGTAAATAGTGCTGCAGTGAACACTGAGGTATATATATCCTTTCAAACCATGTTTTTCTCTGGAGCATATGCCCATGAGTGGGATCCCTGAATTATATGGTAGCTCTAGCTTTAGTTTTCTAAGGAAACTCCACACTGTTCTCCATAGTGACTGTACAATTTGCACCCCCACCAATAGTGTAAGAGGGTTCCCTTTTCTGTTTTTTTTTTTATTTTTTTGTTCAAGGATAATTGCTTTACAGAATTTTTTTTTTGTTTTCTGTCAAAACTCACCATGAATCAATCATAGATATACATATATCCCCTCCCTTTTGAAACTCCCTCCCATCTTCCTCCCCATCCCACCTCTCTAGGTTGATACAGAGCCCCTGTTTGATTTCCCTGAGCCACACAGCAAATTCCCATTGGGTATCTATTTTACATATGGTAATGTAAGTTTCCAGGTTATTCTTTCCATACATCTCACCCTCTCCTCCCCTCTCCCTATACTCTCTTCTCTATGTCTATTTCTCCACTGCTGCCCTCTAAATAAATTCTTCAGTACCATTTTTGTAGATTCCATATATATGTGTTAGAATATGATATTTATCTTTCTCTTTCTGACTTGCTTCACTCTGTATAATAGGTTCTAGGTTCATCCACCTCATTAGAACTGACTCAAATGCATTCCTTTTTATCGCTGAGTAATATTCCATCATGTACATGTAGCACCACTTCTTTATCCATTCAACTGTCGATGGACATCTAGGTTGCTTCCATGTTCTAGTAAATAGTGCTGCAATGAACAATGGGATACATGCAAATTGTAAATAGTGCTGCAATGACCAATGGTAAATTGTAAATAGTGCTGCAATGAACAATGGGATACCTGTGTCTTTTTCAGTTTTAGTTTCCTCAGGGTATATGGCTAGGAGTCAAATTGCTGGGTCATATGGTGATTTTATTCCTAATTTCCTAAAGAATCTCCATACCATCTTCCACAGTGGCTATATCAATTTGCATTCCCACAAACTGTGCAAGAGTGTTCCCTTTTCTCCACACCCTCTCCAGCATTTATTGTTTGTAGCCTTTTTGATGATGGCCATTTTGACTGGTGTGAGGTGATATCTCATTGTAGTTTTGATTTGTATTTCTCTAATAATGAGTGATCTTGAGCATCTTTTCATGTGTGTGTATGTATGTCTTCTTTGGAGAAATGTCTTTTTAGGTCTTTTTCTCACTTTTTGATTCAGTTGTTTGTTTTTCTGGTATTGAGTTGTATGAGCTGCTTGTACATTGTGGAAATTAATCCTTTGTCAGTTGTTTCATATGATATTATTTTCTCCCATTCTGAGGGTTGTCTTTTCACCTTACTTATAGTTTCACTTGCTGTGTAAAAGCTTTGAAGTTTAATCAGGTACCACTTGCTTACTTTTGTTTTTATCTCCATTACTCTAGGAGGTGGGTCATAGAGGATCTTCCTATTATTTATGTCATTGAGTGTTCCGCCTATGTTTTTGTCTAAGAGTTTTATGGTTTCTGGTCCTACATTTAGGTCTTTGATATATTTTGAGTTTATCTTTGTGTATGGTGTTAGAAAGTGTTCTGATTTCATTCTTTTACATGTAGCTGTCCAGTTTTCCCGGCACCACTTATTGAAGAGGCTGTCTTTGTCCCATTGTATATTCTTGTCTCCTTTGTCAAAAATGAGGTACCCATAGGTGCATGGGTTTATTTCTGGGCTTTCTATCTTGTTCCATTGGTCTATATTTCTGTTTTTGTGCCAGTGCTATACTGTCTTGATGACTGTAGCCTCATAGTATAATCTGAAGTCAGAAATGTTGATTCTTCCAGCTCAATTCTTCTTTCTCAGGACTGCTTTGGCTATTCAGGGTCTTTTGTGTTTCCATGTGAATTGTGAAATTTTTTGTTCTAGTTCCATGAAAAATGTCATTGGTAATTTGACAGGGATCACACTGAATCTGTAGATTGTATCTCGTAGTCATTTTCACAATATTGATTCTTTCTATCCAGGAACAAAGAATATCTCTCCATCTTTTTATGCCATCTTTAATTTCTTTCCTTAGTTTCTTATAATTTTCTGTGTACAGTTCTTTTGCCTCCTTAGGTTAGTTTATTCCTAGATATTTAATTCTTTTTGTTGCAATAGTGAAGAGGATTGATTCCTTAACTGCTCTTTCTGATTTTTCATTGTTAGTATATAGAAATGTAAGTGATTTCTGTGTATTGATTTTGTATCCTGCAACCTTGCTAAATTCACTGATTAGATCTAGTAATTTTCTGATACTACCTTTAGAGTTTTCTATGCACAGTATCATGTCATCTGCAAACAGTGAAAGTTTTACTTCTTCTTTTCTGATCTGATTTCCTTTTATTTCTTTTCCTTCTCCAATTGTTGCAGCTAGGATTTTTAGAACTATGTTGAATAATAGTGGTGAAAGTGGACTCCCTTGTGTTGTTCCTGATCTTAGGAGGAATGCTTTCAGTTTTTCACCATTGAGAATAATGTTTGCTGTAGCCTTATCATATATGGCCTTAACTATGTTGAAGTAGGTTCTTTCTGTGCCCATTACTTGAAGAGTTTTAATCATAAATGGGTGCTGAAATTTGTCAGTGGTTTTTTCTGCATCTATTGAGATGGTCATATGGTTTTTATATTTCAATTTGTTAATATGGTGTATCACAATGATTTGCATTTATTAAAGAATCCTTGCATTCCTGAATAACCCAACTTGATCGTGCTGTATGAGCTTTTTGATGTGTTGCTGAATTCTTTTTGCTAAAATTTTGTTGAGGATTTTTGTATCTATGTTCATCAGTGATATTGGCCTGTAGTTTTCTTTTTTTGTTGTTGTCTTTGTCTGGTTTTGGTATCAGGGTGATGGTGGCCTCGTAAAATGAGTTTGGAAGTGTTCTTTCCTCTGTGATTTTTCAAAAGAGTTTTAGAAGGATAGGCATTAGCTCTTCTTTAAATGTTTGATAGAATTCTCCTGTGAAGCCATCTGGTCCTGGGCTTTTGTTTTTTGGGAGATTTTTGATCACAGCATCAATTTCAGTGCAATTGGATTGTTCATAATTTCTATTTCTTCCTGGTTCAGGCTTGGAAGATTAAACTTTTCTAAGAATCTGTCCATTTCTTCCAAGTTATCCATTTTACTACCATCAGTTCAGTTCAGTTCAGTCTCTCAGTCGTGTCCGACTCTTTGTGACCCCATGAATCACAGCACACCAGGCCTCCCTGTCCATCACCAACTCCCGGAGTTCACTCAGACTCACATCCATCTAGTCAGTGATGCCATCCAGCCATCTCATCCTCTGTCGTCCCTTTCTCCTCCTGCCCCCAATCCTTCCCAGCATCAGAGTCTTTTCCAATGAGTCAACTCTTCGCATGAGGTGGCCAAAGTACTGGAGTTTCAGCTTTAGCATCATTCCTTCCAAAGAAATCCCAGGGCTGATCTCCTTCAGAATGGACTGGTTAGATCTCCTTGCAGTCCAAGGGACTCTCAAGAGTCTTCTCCAACACCACAGTTCAAAAGCATCAATTCTTTGGCACTCAGCCTTCTTCACAGTCTCACTCTCACATCCATACATGACTACTGGAAAAACCATAGCCTTGACTAGACGGACCACAGTTGGTAAAGTAATGTCTTTGCTTTTGAATATGCTATCTAGGTTGGTCATAACTTTCCTTCCAAGGAGTAAGCGTCTTTTAATTTCATGGCTGCAGTCACCATCTGCAGTGATTTTGAAGCCCAGAAAAGTAAAGTCTGACACTGTTTCCACTGTTTCCCCATCTATTTCCCATGAAGTGATGGGACCAGATGCCATGATCTTCGTTTTCTGAATGTTGAGCTTTAAGCCAACTTTTTCACTCTCCACTTTCACTATAGTTGTTCATAACAGTCTCTTATAAGCCTTTGTATTTCTGCATTGTCTGTTATAACCTCTCCTTTCTCATTTCTAATTTTGTTGATTTGAGTCCTGTCTCTATTTTCCTTAATGAGTCTGGCTAAAAGTTTGTCGATTTTGTTTATTTTCTCAAAGAACCACCTTTTAGTTTTATTAATCTTTACTATTGCTTCTTTCATTTCATTTTCATTTATTTGTACTCAGATCTTTATGATTTCTTTCCTTCTACTAATTTTGGTGGTGTTTTGTTCCTCTTTTTCCAGTTGTTTTAGGTGCAAAGTTAGGTTGTCTATCCGATGTTTTTCTTTTTTTTTTTTTTTTTAATATTTATTTATTTGGTTATGCTGGGTCTTAGTTGCAGCAATGTGAACTCTTAGTTGCAGCATGTAGGATCTAGTTCATTGACCAGGGATTGAACCCAGGCCCCCTGCATTGGGAGCACAGAGTCTTAGCCACTGGACCACCAAACAAGTCCCTATCCGATGTTTTTCTTGTTTCTTGAGGTAGGATTGTATTGCTGTAAACTTCCCTCTTAGAACTGCTTTTGGCGCATCCCATAGGTTTTGAGTTGTGTTTTCATTGTCATTTGTTTCTGGAAATATTTTTATTTCCCTTCTGACTTCTTCAGTAACCTGTTGGTTATTTAGAAATGTATTGTTTAATCTCTATGTGTTTGTGTTTCTTACAGTTTTTTTTTCTTGTAATTAATATCTAATCTCATAGCATTTTGGTTGAAGAAGATGATTGATATGGTTTCAATTTTCTTAAATTTACTGAGGTTTGATTTGTGACTCAAGATGTGGTAGATCCCAGAGAACGTTCCATGTACACTTGAGAAGAAGGTGTATTTTTCTGCATTTGGATGGGCTATCCTGGAGATAGCAATGAGATCTAGATAATCTAATGCATCATTTAAGACTTGTGTTTCCTTATTAATTATCTGTTTTGATGATCTGTCCATTGGTGTGAGTGGAGTGCTAAAGTCTCCTACTATTATTGTGTTACTGTCGATTTCTCCTTTTATGTCTGTTAGTGTTTGTTTTATGATTGAGGTGCTCCTATGTTGGGTGCATAATCTGATATAAGGATTGCTACTCCAGCTTTCTTTGTTTCCAATTTGCATGGAATATATTTTTCCATCCTCTCACTTTCAGTCTATGTGTGTCTTTAGGTCTAAAGTGGGTTTCTTGTGGACAACATTTATATATGAGTCTTGTTTTTGTATCCATTTAGCCAGCCTGTGTTTTTTTGTTGGAGCATTTAATCCATTTGCATTTAAAGTAATTATTGATATATATGCTCATATTGTCATTTTTCTTAATTGTGTGGGGTTAATTTTGTAGATTTTTTTTTCCTTCTCTTGTATTTCTTGCCTATTTAAGTCCCTTTAACCTTTGTTGGAAAGCTGGTTTGATGGTACTAAATTCTCTTAACTTTTGCTTGTCTGAAAAGCTTTTTATTTCTCCATCAATTTTGAATGAAATCCTTGCTGTGTACAATAATCTTGTTTGCAGATCTTTCCCTCAGTACCTCAAATATATCCTGCCATTCCCTTCTGGCCTGCAGAGTGTCTGCTGAAAGATCAGCTGTTAAACTTATGGGGTTTCTCTTGTATGTTACTTGTTGCTTTTCCCTGGATGCTTGTAATATTCTTTCTTTGTGTTTAGTCTTTGTTAGTTTGATTAGTATGTGTATTGGCGTGTTTCTCCTTGGGTTTATCTTGTATGGGACTCTTTGTGCCCCTTGGACTTGACTGACTATTTCTTTTTCCATATTGGGGAAATTTTCAACTCTAATCTCTTCAAAAATTTTCTCATACACTTCTTTTTCTCTTCTTTTTCTTGAACCCCTATACTTTGAATGTTGGTGTGTTTGATATTTTCCCAGAGGTCTTTGAGACTGTCCTCAGTTCTTTTCATTCTTTTTGCTTTATTCTGCTCTTCAGAAGTTGTTTCCACCATTTTAACTTCAGCTCAATGATTCATTCTTCTGCTTCAGATATTCTGCTACTGATTTCATCTAGAGTATTTTTAATTTCAGTAATTGTGTTGTTTTTCTCTGTATATTTATTCTTTAGTTCTTCTGTCTTTGTTAATTGATTCTTGCATTTTCTCCATTTTGTTTCCAAGCTTTTTTATCATCTTTACTATCATTATTCTAAATTCTTTTTCAGGTAGTTTGCCTATTACCTCTTCATTTATTTGGACTTCTGTGTTTCTAGTTTGTTCATTCATTTGTGTAGTATTTCACTACTTTTTCATTATTATTATTTTTTAACTTATTGTGTTTGAGGTCTCCTTTCCCAGGCTTCAAGGTTGAATTCTTTCTTCCTTTTGGTTTCTGCCCTCCTAAGGTTGGTCAGAGAAGGCAATGGGACCCCACTCCAGTACTTTTGCCTGGAAAATCCCATGGACGGAGGAGCCTGGTTGGCCTGCCATCTTTGAAGTTGCACAGAATCGGACACGACTGAAATGACTTAGCAGTAGCAGCAGGGTTAGTTCTCTAGTAATCTAGGGTCTTGGAGTCAGTGCTTCCACTCCAAAGGCTCAAGGCTTGATCTCTAAGAGGTGGTCTTGTCCACGAGGCAGGCAGGATGTGCCCCCAAGTACTCCTGGAGCCTCTGCTGAGGGCAGTGTGGGAGGCCAGTGTTCATGGCGTGAGCCTCCAGTATCTGGAACTTTTAACTGCTCTTCAGATTCATAGAATGCAAATATGAAGGGTGGACCTTTTGCTGCTCTCTTATAACTATGGGACACATATGTAGTATATCCTACAGAAGGTTAAGTGGAAGAGTGAAAGAATCCAGAGTCCTGATGATACAATGGACTTGTTATGCCATTTCCATACTTCAGTGTATTTTTGTATATTCTTTTGAAAATAATTCCCTGTCTGGTTAGGTACTTTTTATGGATCTCTGTTCTCACAACTGAACTTTGTAAATAAGTTCATTTGTGGGTTTCCCTGGTGGCTCAGATGGTTAAAAGATTCTCAGTTAAGATTTTACCAGTCAAGAATCGGCATTCCTTAACTGACACAGAGATCAGATTGAAAATATGCCATTTATAATGAGTTTACAGGGTGTACACTTCAGTTTCTATGTTAAAAACTCTAATAATATTTCAAATTATATTTATTAGATGAATTAACTAATGTATTGAAGTTAGTTAACTCTGAACCCTCCCACAAAGCCTGAATGACATAGATAGGGAAATTAATACGGAAAATTCTCCTGATATCTTAAAAGAGATTATGCTGGGTAAAGAGATGGATAAGGTAGATTAAATTCACTCCTCAAGAACCATGTGAAGTGAAACTAATGATACTTGAGTTATATTCTTTAAAATTGATTAGGAAAGGAAACATTTCAGGTATTTATGTGGTAGCATCTGGATAGACACTGGTTTGAACTTGAGTGACATTTCTTACATGCTTTTATGCTGTGATATTAAGATGATGATTGATCTCATTCTTAAAGTCCTCTAACCTTCCCCTGTTATAACTTATTCCAAAGTTTAACAGCTCACACTGTCAGGAACATTTTCTTTATGTCTAACATATGCACTGTTTTTAGAGGACATAGAGAAAAGTATTATAGTTTCTGAATCAAAATTCTAACAAGGGCGAATGTTATATTTCTTATTTTAAAAAACTGCCCAAATTATAGTGATGTGACTAACAAAATCATTTCTCCCAAATATTTTAAAAGTACATTGAAAATTTTTGGTAGAAGAGAGACCTTGGATCAACTGATATAGTGTCACTCTACTTTTTTCTATCATTGCCACTATTGAGTTCTTATGCAGAAGTCCTGTTACATACTAACATAATCCAATTAAGCACCTATCAACTGTATAAAATGGATATGTGAAATATTGCATAAAAATTTGGCCGGTCCTTAGGAACTCAGTCTTGTAACTCTATTATTATTAACATGTTTTAAAAATGTAATATACTGAAATAGATACACTTTTTCATTGTATTTATATATGTATATTCACATAAATATATACAAGCATAATGCAAATTAAATTATTTTTACAGGGTACATATTAGGTGCTTCAAATATAGGGTACTTTAGCAGCTATTCTGGCTGACATAAAGAAAACACAGGTGTGATTCAGTACAGTTATCAGTATATTCAGAGCAATTTCAGAAAACATTGAAATATATCTGAAAAATAAAGAGACCATATCTGCAAATGTAATATGTTATGAAAAGAGAATTAATTTTGCCTGTACGAGGAGGAGGTCAATTTACTTTACAAAGTAACATTGTCCTATGGCATTAAACTTTCTTGCTAAATGAAATATGTAAAGCAATAGGACAGAGCCTGGCATAAAGTAGTTACTAAAAGTGTATTAATTGCACTTCATGTTAGTACCCCCCACACACCCCCAGTTACAAGTAACAAGTGATGGCAGTGCTTAATCTTTCTAAAACTTGTATTTTGTCTTTCCACTTCCATAATCAAGAGCTTATTTGCTCATTTATTTTTCTCCAAAACTCAAAGTGTTTGGTCAGAATCCACAGTTCTTCACATTCTGCTCTTCCCTAGCTATCTAACATTATCTCTACTCTGCCTAACATTTGCTCTCCAGTCCTGCCTTTTCATTGTCTTCGTGAATGTCACATTCGTTTCCACTGCTCTACATTTACTCATGCTATTTCTGATACCTGAAATGCTTTCCATCTATAGAACCCCCTTATCAAATCTTAATCTTACCAGTCAGTGTCTACTACCGTGTGACAACCTTTATTAGCTATCAGACTCTGCACCAGCTCTTCCATCTATGGCTCAATGTTTTTCTTGTAATTACCGCCAAAGAATTTAATATTTTATTTATTATTGATTATATCCATACTTTATAGATTAAATAGTAACATATTAACAAGTATGATTTTTAAAATTTTCATAAATAGAAAGAAATAGATAAGATCCTGGGTCATTCACTACTTGTCAAATATTAACTGAATGATAATTTATATGAGTCTCTCTTCTAGATACTTGTATTAAAATATCTGAGGGGAAGATCTCTGTGTCCAACTTATATATAATGAGGAGAGAGAAATATTTTTTTACCAATAAGTATTAAAATGAGTAGATTATCCAGTAAATTATGAATGAGAAGTAGTATCATGGGGCAAAAAGAGTAAAGTAGAGTATAGGCAATGTCATATCCTGGTTGAGAAGTTTGAGCACTGAATGCGAGTTACTTAAAAAGTGGAGATAGAATAAACAACTCTTTTGAAGAGTTGGAATGTAAAAGCAGAGAAATGGGATGCTGATAAAAGGAGAGCAAACCCAAAAAAGAATATTTCAGTTGTTACTTAGTTAAGTTGGGAAATAACTGAAAAGACAAACAACTTTCAATCGTCAGTTGGAATTAGAACAGTATGATGATTAGTTAGAAAAAGAGCAGAGACTGTAATGGGACCATGCTAGAGTAGATGGCTATTTAAGATAACCAAACATGAGGTTCTCACGTTGATTTGGTCTTCTCAGTGTAGTGTCTCGTTGTCCATGAACGTGGAAATCCTTTATTTTTTTTCTCCCTTGTATATTATGAAAGGTTAATAGAAGATAAATAAAGGAAATGAGTACATATACCATTGATATTCTCTGTTGCTTTCAGAGAATGTATTAAAGGTAATGGGGAACTATAAGGACACCTGATTTTTTTTTTTTTTTCCAAAGTGGAGATTTTGAACATTTAAAAGCCTAGAAAGTGGGAAGTGAATTGGGAGGAAATAACCAAATCCATTGACTGTGCTGAACGATGTGAACAAAAGTTTGCCTGGAATGATGATGCTGCATCACTCTAGTGACTAGGAATCATGACAAATGGGAGGGTTCCCAGCTGGATGTGTTGGCAGGTTACCAGAATGACCTTATGCTCCTGAGTCCCAGTGCTAACAATCTGAGTATGAAAGTGTTTTTCAAAAATATTTGCATAATTTTTTCAACTATGGCTGAAGAACTGAGGCCCAATGAAAATTTTTTTTTTTTTTTTAAGATTTATTTTTCTATTTTTGGCTCTGCTGGGTCTTCCTTGCTGTGTGCGGGCTTTCTCTAGTTGCTACTTTCCAGTTGCAATGCATGGACTTCTCATTGCTGTGGCTTCTCTTGTTGCAGAGCATGGGCTCTAGGGTGCGTAGGCTTCAGTAGTTGTAGCACATGGGTTCAGTAGTTGCTCCACAGCCTGTGGGATCTTTCTGGACTGGGGATCAAGCTTATGTCCCCAGTTGAGCAGAAGGATTCTTAACCATTGGACCACCAGGGAAGGTCCCTGTAGTGGAATCTCAACAAGGGACTGCACTAGCAAATTTCACATATTGTTAAAAGATCAATCAGTAATGAGTGTTTCTACAATTTGATTGAAAAATTAAAATTAATGAATATGCTCATTTCTTTCTGAAATCTGAAAGGAAGCTTACATCTGTATAATTTTAAGAAGAAACCCTGCATGGGTGGGAGGAAATGGAGAATATGCTATTAATATGACATGTTTAGAACTGGGATGAAAAAGTCTTACTGTATTATATTTGTTGCTGTGACAGACTTGAGAACAATTCTGACTCTGCCACTTTGCTAACTCTAAGACACTGAGTGAATTACTTGACCTCTTTGGG
This sequence comes from Capra hircus, assembly GCF_001704415.2. Classification (NCBI taxonomy): domain Eukaryota; kingdom Metazoa; phylum Chordata; class Mammalia; order Artiodactyla; family Bovidae; genus Capra; species Capra hircus. The sequence continues at coordinate 26,246,239 of NC_030814.1, forward strand.
GCCCAGTTTCCCCATCTTAAAATAAGAATACTAATAATTGCATTGTATATTTGTTGTGGGAATTTAATGCTGATAGAATACACTAGCATTGTCCTTGACGTGAAATAACTTAGAAGCATTGGTATTATGACTGTATTGATACAGTTGGCATTGGTATTTGTGTTTATAGTGGTATTCCTGTTCTTAATTATGCTGGCGTTGTACTGGTATTGGCATTGGCTGTGATGTCACTACAAGGTACAGTCTAAGACAACTATTAGGATAATAGGAAAAAATTAGGATAATATTTTAGTCATCTTCAGGGGCTGAAACTACTGAGAAACAGCTTGAGAATAATTTGTCTTCAGTAACCTAGAAGATGAAGACCCTTGCAATGCAAGAAAGCAGAAATCTCCCAAATGTCTAAGAAAACTATAACAAGTTCTTGTGTAAATAAAAGACTGCTTTCTTGGTCAGGATGGGAGTGTGAGCTAAAAAATAAGCATTAAAATACCTATTTGGAAGGATCACAGTCTATATTGAATGAATTAACATGTCTGTAGTAATTACCTGGAAGAGTCTAGATTTTTATTTCCTTGTCAGTCCTCTCCTGTTTATGTAGATTTATCTGCTTTTCTTTTTTTTTTCACACCTACCTCTAAGGAAAGAACAAACTGCAGGTCTGTCTTTTATAAAGTTCTTATTTTCTGTTGAAATAAGAGTTTATTCATCCCCCTAAAGCTAAAAGGAAGTCAATGTGTATGAATAAAGAATATAACAAATTATGACCTTGAGGTGGTTTTAAGTAGTTCCTTCAGTATAAAACCATGGTCTCACAATAATTACAGTCAAGAGAAATTACTATACCAGAACTTTCATTTATTCTCCTTTCCTTCACTGAGATGCTGAGAAGTAAAATGTGTGTTCATTTTGAAGTATATAAACCAAATTTGAAATATGTGGGGGAAAATGGAGCTGCTCAAAGTTAATTTCTAATTTCTATAAAAACATGAGCTAAATGTTTGATATTTTTAGAACTTTGGGAAAAAAGCTCATGGATTAGAAATTTAGTGGATGCGTTAATTCCCTCCTAAAAGCTGAGAAAAGGATATGACTATACACTCCTCACAAGAGAGCCAGAGAGAAGAAAGTAAAGAGTGAGGTCATCTATTTGGCTAATACAGAATTACTAACCATTTTACCAGCAATTTTGTACAATTGATGTAAAAGTATTAGCTACCAAAATTATTAGGAATATTATTCATTTTCTGATTTTATTATATCTCTCTAGTTTTCTATTTTTAATAGTTTATAACTGTTAATATGTTTTATATTTTTCATACTTGTACCATCTGGATAAAACAAACTTGGACAGAGACCATTTATTATTTACCATGTATTATTTATTATTTCAAGTGCTTATAAAATAGTTGTGATCAGTGCATATTTTTAATGAACTAAATTATGCAGATTCAACATTAAATGGCCTTGAATTAATCAATATTGCTATTTATTATAATCTAAGGAAAAAACCTACACCTTCTATTGTATTGTTTTTAAAAATTTGTATCAAAAATACCGATTTCTTTTTCAATTATGAATTGAAGGAAAATTGTGGAACATGAAGGAAAACTGTGGAAATTGGAGGAAAATTGAGAAACATGTGGAATGAATTTTATGTAAAATTCTAAAGAAAAACAGATCAGTTGCTTAAAAAATATTATTTATTTTTTTACTTTAATAAGTGATAGGCTGAAATAATATTGTAAAAACAAATATGCATGTGCAGAATGTCTGTCTTAATGAAAAGGAAGCTATATCTCAGGAAGTAATTGAATGGTTTCATTAGGGGATGTGGAGCTGGCTCAGAATAGCAGGACAAAGAAACAAATGCTCTATGATGGCTATAAACTGCCACTGTTCCGAAAAGGATTGCCAAGATTAAAAGATATGTAGAAATGGAATAGGTCACCTTAGAAGTATCCTTACATCTGATCACCTTACTTTCACAGATGTCATGATGGTACAGGATAAAGAGAACTCTTAGATTTGTGAATTAATTTCCTTGGTGCTAAAAATAGATGGGTATCATTGAATTTAATACACTGAAGTCGGGAAAAATTTTATCAGTAAACTTGATAAACTTTAGAGGAAATGTCATAGGCAAGTTGATTTTTAAGGAGTTAGTTCAGTTACTCAGTCATGTCTGACTCTTTGCGACCCCATGGGCCGCAGCACACCAGGCCTCTCTGTCCATCAACAGCTCCCAGAGTTTACTCAAACTCATCTCCATTGAGTCGGTGATGCCATCCTAACATCACATCCTCTGTCATCCCCTTCTCCTCCTGCCTTCGATCTTTCCCAGCGTCAGGGTCTTTTCAGATAAGTCAGCTCTTTGCATCAGGTGGCCAAAGTATTGGAGTTTCAGCTTCAACATTAGTCCTTTCAATGAAAACTCAGGACTATTCTCCTTTAGGATGGACTGGTTGGATCTCCTTGCAGTCCAAGGGACTCTCAAGAGTCTTCTCCAACACCAGAGTTCAAAAGCTTCACTTCTTGGGCTCTCACCTTTCTTTATAGTCCAACTCTCACATCCATACATGACTACTGGAAAAACCATAACTTTGACTAGATGGACCTTTGTTGGCAAAGTAATGTCTCTCTGCTTTTTAATATGCCGTCTAGGTTGGTCATAACTTTCCTTCCAAGGAATAAGAGTCTCTTAATTTCATGGCTGCAGTCACCATCTGCAGTGATTTTGGAGACCCCCAAAATAAAGTCTACCACTGTTTCCCCATCTATTTGCCATGAAGTGATGGGACCAGATACCATGGTCTTAGCTTTCTGAATGTTAGGCTTTAAGCCAACTTTTTCACTCTCCTCTTTCATGTTCATCAAGAGGCTCTTTAGTTCTTCACTTTCTGCCATAAGGGTGGTGTCATCTAAACAACTCCAAGTAGGTTTCATAATCAATATTTTTTTTTCTTTTTCTTCATGCATGTGTTTGAGTGTGTGTATGTATCCAGCAGAGATAAGATGTGTGTGTGTGTACATGTGGGTGTTCTATTTTCTCTGGAAACAATAATACAGATCTAGTAATTTATTATAGAGGGTCTATTAACTTCAGAAAAGCAAAACTTGTTTAAAATTCAAAAATTAATGAGTATGACAATTTTAATTATAATTCATAATTTCATAAAGAAAACAACAAATAAAACCACATATTATTTCAATGAATGTATAAAATGCATTTTAAAATTTCAATCATTTATGATTTTATATTTAAGAAAATTAGAAAGAGATATTAAATTGAAAAATTCTTCTTTGAGACTAGGAAAGAAAAAGGATTACTATTATTCCTACTTTTATTTATGATTTTACGAGAGGTCCTAGCCAGTACAATTAAACAAGAAAAAAAAAATTGGTCAAAAGAAATGAATAAGTGTATCCATTTGTTGAAATCTGATTAAATACACAGAAAATACAGTAAATTCCAGATCAATTTTAAATCTGGTGAAAAATTAAATTTTTAAAGGAAAAATATTGAGTATCTCTTCACTTAAAGATACTCAATAAATAATAGTATTTTACATAGGAGAAAATAGCCACTAAACATAAAATAATGAGGAATTTGACTTCATTAAAATTAAGAACTTCTATTCATCAAAAGATCCCAATAAAAATGAAAATGCAACCACAGGCTGAGAAAAAGATACTCATAATACAAATATCCAATGAAAGATTCATAGATGGAACACATTTTTTAAAATCTATGAATCAATAATAAAAAGACAATACAAAATAAATAGTCACTAAAAAATGGGCAGTCTAAAAGCAAAATACAACTTAAAGATGTGCTTCAAAAAAGAGGATATTTAAGTGGCCAGAAAACAAATTAAAGGTGTTTAACTGTTTACCTGACAGGGAATTATGAAACCAACCACAATTATATTCAACTACATAGATATCAGAATGGATAAAATTAATTAATAACTAATATAACAATAGTGCTTGTATTTGAGAGTTATCTGGAGCAATAAAAATCTCATATTGGTGGAGGACATGAAAATCGGTGCAAGGCCTCTGAAAAATTATTTGGCATTATCTAGTAAAGGTGAACATAACATTTTGTTTTCCCAATTCTTTTAGGTACATATCCTAGGTATATACCCCAATTCTCTTATTTATGTATTGATAGGCATAAACATAATACTTGTAAGTATTACTCATAAGTATATAACTATTTAAAATATGCACATATGTGTACTAAAAGGCATGTACAGAATTACCAATAAAGCACCATTTTGTGATAGCCACAAAACTAGAAATAACCAAACATCATCAGTAATGGAATATATAAATTATAGTGTTTTCATATTTAGTACTCTATCTAGCAATTTGAATCAATGAAATGCTACTACATGCAGTTAACCTCACAATCACAAAGTTTATCAAGATAAATCAGATTGTATAATTCTACTTATATAGAGTTTGGGGCTTCCTGGTGGCTCAGCAATAAATTATCTGCCCGCCAATGCCAGAGACGTGGGTCCAATCCCTGGTTTGGGAAGACCCCTGGAAGTAATGGAAACCCACTTCAGTATTCTTGCCTGGGAAAACCCATTGACAGAGGAGCCTGGCAAGCTACAGTCCATGGGGTTGGATAGAGTCGGACAAGACTTCACAACTAAGCAACAACATATCGAGTTCAAAAAAGAAAAACTAATTTATGGTGATTGAAATCAGAACAGAGATTGTCTTTGGGGAAGGGAGGGGTAATACATGGGAGAGAATAGATGAGGAATGTCTGAAGTGCTGATAATATTCTATTTCTTGATCTAGCTGTTCCTACAACAATTAAGTTTGGTTTCGAAGTGAGCTGTCTGCATATATTTTGTATACTTTTCTGCATGTGTATCACAGTTTAAAAATTTACCAAATTGGGATCAAAGTAAACACTGTAAAGGATAAGAATCAAAAGAATATTAAATTGGAAGAGTACACTCTAGGAAAATAAAAGAAACATAAGCCATGTAAAAAATGTATTTTATCTTAAACACTAAAACAAAAAACAGACACAATTAAATTTTAATACACAAATCAACTTTTGCACTGAAGTGAGTATGGAAATCATTTTCCATTTAAAAACATCAACAAATTAGAAAGTATACTTAACTATATTGTTAAGTTGCATAATTGTGCTCATCTCACATACTAGTAAAGTAATGCTCAAAATTCTTCAAGTCAGGCTTCAGCAATTTGTGAACCATGAACTTCTAGATGTTCAAGCTGGTTTTAGAAAAGGCAGAGGAACCAGAGATCAAATTGCCAACATCCACTGGATCATCAAAAAAGTAAGACAGTTCCAGAAAAATGTCTATTTCTGCTTTATTGACTATGCCAAAGCCTTTGACTGTGTGGATCACAATAAACTGTGGAAAATTCTTCAAGAGATGGGAATACCAGACCACCTGACCTGCCTCTTGAGAAACCTCTATGCAGGTCAGGAAGCAACAGTTAGAACGGACATGGAACAACAGACTGGTTCCAAGTAGGAGAGGAGTACGTCAAGGCTGTATATTGTCACCCTGTTTATTTAACTTCTATGCAGAGTACAGCATGAGAAACGCTGGGCTGGAAGAAGCACAAGCTGGAATCAAGATTGCTGGAAGAAATATCAATAACCTCAGATATGCAGATGACACCACCCTTATGGCAGAAAGTGAAGAGGAACTAAAGGGCCTCTTGATGAAAGTGAAAGAGGAGAGTGAAAAAGTTGGCTTAAAGCTCAACATTCAGAAAACGAAGATCATGGCATCCGGTCCCATCACTTCATGGCAAATATGGGGAAACAGTGTCAGACTTTATTTTTCTGGGCTCCAAAATCACTGCGAATGGTGATTGCAGCCATGAAATTAAAAGATTCTTGCTCCTTGGTAGGAAAGTTATGACCAACCTAGAGAGCATATTAAAAAGCAGAGCCATTACTTTGTCAACAAAGGTCCGTCTAGTCAAGGCTATGGTTTTCCCAGTAGTCATGTATGGATGTGAGAGTTGGACTATAAAGAAAGCTGAGTGCCAAAGAATTGATGATTTTGAACTCTGGTGTTGGAGAAGACTCTTGAGAGTCCCTTGGACTGCAAGGAGACCTAACCAGTGCATCCTAAAGGAGACCATTCCTGCATGTTTATTGGAAGGACTGATGCTAAAGCTGAAACTCCAATACTTTGGCCACCTGATGTGGAGAGCTGACTCATTTGACAAGACCCTGATGCTGGGAAAGATTGAGGGCAGAAGGAGAAGGGGACGACAGAAGATGAAATGGTTGGATGGCATCACTGACACAATGGACATGGGTTTGCATGAACTCCGGAAGTTTTTGATACACAGGGAGGCCTGGTGTGCTGCGGTTCATGGGGTCACAAAGAGTTGGACATGACTGAGCAACTGAACTGAGGTTGTAGAATTACATAGTTCTTAAGTAACAGAATGAGCTTTTTATAATTTTTGTTTTATTAAAATTATTAGTTAAATTTCAGAGTTACTCTTAGAAAATTTCATACCAAAGAAACTCATTTTTTGTCTCTGTTGGTTTGTCACTTTATTTTTCTCACCAACTCAATTGATGAGACTTTGAGCAAACTGTGGGAGAGAGTGAAGGACAGGGAAGCCTGGTGTGTTGCAGTCCATGGAGTTGCAAAGAGTTGGACATGACTTAGTGACTAAAGAATAACAATAGAAAAGTTTCTTTGTCGGCCTCTGAAGCCTATTAGAAAACTCTCCAAAAGTAAGAGTGCTCCTATTTTCCTGATATCACAGTTGTTGCTCAAGATGCCACCAATGGTTGATTGCTTGAATTAATACCCTCAATTTTCCATCCCTCTATTCACTCATGCCTTTGCTAATGGCCTTCCATACTGAGTGTTCCTGGCCATGTAAGTTGCTTTGGACAATGGGAAAATAGCAAATTTGCAAAAATAGAAGGCTTGGGAAAGCAACTGTGCATTCTTACTTCCTTTCTTGTTCTTCTGCTTTAAGATAAGCCAGCTGGTACATATCTGAATCTCCTCAGTTATCCCGTTTGAGGCCACTGTACACCAGCTGATGAACGTGTAAATAAGCCAGTCAAGACTGTAAGAGGCTTCTTGAGAAAGGACCCATGAGAAGCCCAGCTGAGGTGAAAAGAAGCACCTAGCCTACCTGCATATTTGTGAGCAACATGTATTGTGTAACTATTCTAAATCACAGAATGTTGGGGGCAGTTCGCTATGCAGCATTGTTCTGGCAATAAACACTGGATACACCATTATATACTTCAAAGATTCTGTCTTCCATACAAAGCCAGAATCAGAGAAACGCCTCAGACAAATGAGTCTTCTGATTGAGGTAACTCCCATGCTGTGTAATTCTGACGTTGTAGAAGATACCAGCTATATACTACAACTCCAGCATAACACTAATTTTTTTATTGGATTTATGGTTGGAAATATTCTCATTAAATACAAACAAAAGTAGTAGCTACACCATCCCTTCCATGACATGTATCCCAACAATTTCTTCTGCCTAAGACCATCTCCTTATGATTTCCTATGCTTATGCTACATCCTCTCCTCTTGTGACTTGCTGAAATCAGGGTTTTCTTTAAAGTTCGGCTGACCCATCACTTCATGAAAAATTTCCCTAACTTCCCAAATTGAGGTCAAAAGGTTCATAATTTTCCATGTATTTTCCTCATCACAATGCACAGTTTTTTATTCATTTGTGTAATTTTTAGGCTCATATCTGTCCTTACCTTGATTTTAAGTTCCATGAGAGTAAAATGTTACATATTTTTGCTCAGCATTTTCCTCTATTGCCTAATATGATCCCTAATGCATAAAAGGCAGTCAATAACTGTTCAGCAAATGAATGAATAAATTTAATTTAAAGCCATCACAAAATCAATGAAAATTAAAATTGAGTAATATATTTGTGAATTTAATTAATAAAGTGATTTTTATTTATTAATCTTTGTCAGTGTTCTACAACAAGAAAAATTATAATATTTAAAAATTTACCAAAAAAGCAAAATGAATGATAGAGGAAAACCTTTACAAGTTGGAGAAAGCCTGCAAGCAGAGTGAAGACATGAAAAATCGAGAACTTACACTACATTATAAAGATTATATTTATTGAAATATACTATTACTCAGTAATTATTCAAAATAAGTTTGCAAAGAAACCCTGTACATCAACTCATTAAATTCAATCCACACTCAGTTAAGTGGTAATTTGATAATAGAATAATACAATATTTATATTAAATTTTAATATCATACATAATTATTTTAGTTTTTTGAGCAGAGTTTTACTGTTTAGTGTCAATGTTCATTCCCTTCCATTTGCAGTTTAATTAGGTTTCTAATAGACAATTGAAGTGGAGCGTTAGAATAATTATATGAATTATGTAAACACCTAAATCAGCATCAACAATGTTAATACTGTTAGATGTATAAAGGAATGAAGGGCCATCAATTTCAATATAATTTTTTATACTTTGTTATATTAGAATATGGGTCTTCCCAGGTGGCTCAGTGGTAAAGAATCCACCAGCCAATGCAGGAGACGTGGATTCAGTCCCTGAGTTGGGAAGATCCCCTGGAGGAGGAAATGGGAAGCCACTCCAGTATTCTTGCCTGAAAAATTCCATGGACCGAGGAGCCTGGTGGGCTGCAGCCCGTGGGGTTGCAAAGACTTGTACACCACTGAGCAACTGAGCACACACAAATATATTGGAATGTATAATGTTACTTTGGATTATGTAGTAATGTTTTTCTGCAATTGCTCAGCATAAAACTACTTATTAGGTGACATTGTAGTGTCTATGCTGATATATCAGAATGAACTTTTCTGAGGCAATAATATCTAGTTGGAAAAGCGTTGAGTACAGTGACATCACCAAGGTGGCTGGATGAGATGAGATATCCCTTATACATATCTCCGTCTCAACAGTAACTTAGCATCTGTACACAGACAAAAGCATAATTATTTACCTGCTGAGTTCTTAGAAATAGTTGCAACTTTCACAAAGTATGAAAGCTAAAAGAAAATTTTAATGAGATTTCGACTATTATAATGTGTGAATTGTACAAAATGCTAAACAGCTAGTGTCAGCAGCTCGTTAAATTAAGGGATAGTGTTCATTGGTTTTGTTTGTTTGCGTGTTAGTTTTGGCTGCACTGGGTCTTTGTTGAGGTGCGCATGGTGCCTTCTCTTGTTGCAGAGCACAGACTCTGGAGTGCTTGGATTCAGTAATGGTGGCACACGCGCTTCTCTAGCTGCGGCACGCAGGCTTAGTTGTCCTGCAGCATATGGGATCTTAGTTCCCCAACCAGCGATTGAACTTGTGTCCCCTGTGTTGGAAGGTGGATTCTTAAGCACTGGACCACCAGGGAAATCTCTGTATATTGTTTATCTGCACATTCCCTGCTTTTTAATCAACACTTATCGGCCTATTTAGATACATCAAATCTTAATTTGATTCAGTAAGTATCTTAAATCCCAATCTCATTAAATTCTTATCATTCAACAGAAAGCCTTGACCTATAGGAATATAGTTTAGTGATTCATAGATAAATGTGCTTAAACACAAATTCATATTTTTCTCTGACCTTAACTCCTTAATATGCCTTTGCTGTCTTTGCCATTGTAGATTTTTCTCTTTCTCCCTATGATACTTGTACACTATTGTGCTTCTTGATAAAGTTCATTTTAATGTTATCACCATCTCTAGAGAAAGGAGATGTGTATTCCTATCTGCCTTACAAGACTCACTTCTTTCTTGGGCCAGCAGCCATCTGAGGCATGTTCTTACTGCAGGAGGCTGAAGCCAAGAAAGCAACCTCAAAACATTTTTCACACATTTATTGTGTCACGTCCATTAACATTCCACAGATCAAAGAAAGTCATATAACCAAACCAAATCTTTGGGATAGAAAAATATTCTCTCTTATGACAGTGTGAGGAAAAATATTTCATATTTGCTAAAACAAAATACTTACTAAGCGAAGAATTACAGAAAATGTAAACAACTGAAATCTCTCCATTCATTATAGTCCACATATACGCTGTTCAAGTCCATGGTGTCTTATATGTGAAAGTGTTAGTTGTTCAGTCATGTCCAACTCTTTGTGATGCTATGGACTTTAGCCCACCCGACTCTGTGTGTGGAATTCTCCAGATAGGAGTACTGGAGTGGGTTGCCATTTCCTACTCCAAGGGATCTTCCCCCAGGGATCAACCTGGGTCTCCTGCATTGCAGGCAGATTCTTTACCATCTGAGCTGCATGCTTAATACAGAGTTTAATTTATCTATTGTTATTCTAAGTTGAAAAAACTTTACACAAATGATAAAGCTAAAATCACTTGTCAAAATGAGTTTATTAAGCTTCTTACCAGTTGTCACATGCAAAAAAGTCCACTTTAACTCTCTGAAAAATGTAAAATCCATAAATAGGTCAATAACAAAAGGTTGGATAAGTAGACTCCTGATGATACATTGATACATTATTTTTAAAAAGATTTTAGAGCTGTATTTACTCGTATTTACTCAAGTAAATACTGAGATAGATGTATGATTCTGTGTCTCTATAAAGTCAAGACAATAGTATCCACACTAAATGCTTATTTCTATAGTTCATCAAAGACCATCAACTCATACTACAGTGACCTCATTCAACCTATTTCTTAAGTTATTAATTGTTCTAACAGTTTTATTTCTACATACAAAATACCAAGTGACAAAGAAAATAAGACTGTCTAAAAGGCGTGACTATAACTTTAAGGTTGTGGTTAGATTTTTTCCTTAAGATTGTGCTGCAACTGCATTTCTGAGTAGCGTTTCTTGATTTCATTGCATATTGAAAGTTGCTAGTTTATAATTTTCAGTCAGTCAATATTGACTGAGTTATTTACCTATTGCTCAGTGATACATAAAAATCCAGGATAAATAATGATTTCTATCATCACAGAATCTAAAAAAGTATTTAGGCTTCTTTGGAAAAGAAACAACAAACTAATTTGTTGAGAAGTTTTATTGGACATATCCAATCTACACTTTAGGTAATTATTTGCAACTTTTCAATCTGACTGATTTTTATTGTGTCTCTGTTTAGCAAGCACAAACTTCTGTAATTATATTTTTTGCATAATTAAAAAAAAAAAGCTATCTCAAACTCACAGAAGAGTTGCAAGTATAATACAATACAAAAAACTTTCCTCTTTCTGGAACGTTTCAGGGCCAGCATGCTGCCTCCAGCAGGGCAACCATTTTGCCTGGGTTGGGCTGACCCTATGCCAGCCTTCACTGTCATATGAAAGCCAACTCTGTCCACCTAATTCCTTCAGAATGGAATAATCCAAGGGAGGAAGGAAAAGGGACAGCTGTAATTATATTGAATACTTCTGGATTTCTTCCTTAGTCATTTTGATTAAGGAATATATATTGCATGGTCATTTATAACATTGTACTGAGAAACCTTGGCAAGTATTATTTCAGAAAATGGCAATTCAGAATCCCTTTGCTTTATTTTATGTATTTGAATACCTAACTCAGAAATTTCTTCTACAAAATTCTCACAAACAGCAAAATTAATCATATAACAACCATAACTCATATCTAATATTTGCCTGCTATATATTTTTGTATTATTATGTTTGGTAGTAGTCTAAATTGATAAACTTTATACATCGTTGAAGAAACCTTGAATGTATATTTCAGTTAGCTTATGTTCCACATCTGAATATAATTTTCATATATTTTGTTACAATTGTGAATTATACCTAGTCATGTTTCATTAGAATTACTATTGTTCTTTTTATTTATTTTGAATTTTGAATTTTGAAGGATATTTTGAAGCCTAATTTAAAGATATTAGGCCTCAAAATAAATATAAATATATGGGGGAAAATATATAGCCTATTCCAAAATAAAAATATCTCTGTCTTTATTTCTGAGAAAAAAAAAAAAAATGACCTGTTTCTGTAACATCAGGGGCAAGGAAAAAACATGCTATTAGTACTAAGTGCATTTTCTACAAGTAAACCACAAAGTGCTTTTTCAAATCAATATGTTCTGAAAAAAAATTTTTTTAACCTATCCAGAGGGGAAATCATTTTTGAAGCCAAAGGGCAGTTGAAGATAATGGGCACTAGAAAATTCCTCTTTCTTTTCATCCAGGATACCCCTGTGTTCTCTCCTAATAGAAACAAAATATGGCCCAAGCAGTGGAGGCATAACAGCCCAGAAATCCTGAGACAGAAAGCATGGCAGTGGAAACTGCTACAGTGCTGGAGTAATATTGGATTTTCCTTTAATCCATTCCAGACTTGTAGCAGATATTTTAACACTCTGATGTAAGTGTTATAGTTTAGAAGTACTTTTCTCCCATTTTCTACTCTGACTCCTCCAACAACATATTCACATGTCACAATTTTGATAAACAAAATCAGTACATATGTTTTAAAAACTAATTTTTCCCCTTACTGGTTTTTATTCAAAGGAAATCATGTAACATATTTCACTTTGCCTGGGCAAACTGAGCGTTTCAGTATTTTTCTCATTACATTTTGAGAAAGATGTAAGGAGGAGGCAGATCATTTCAACTCAGAATCATACAGCTACCAGGAATCTGGATTATAAATATTTAGATTTAACCATTATCCTCTGAACATTCATTGAGCAGGCTAACATCTAATGAATAATCTCCTTCTACCACAGAACTGCAAAATGTTTGCCCCAGGAATACAATGATAAATGAGATTGCACCTAGGCCTTAGAGATTCAGAGTCTCGATCGTGCCTCCATGGAGCAGTCTTCAAAATGTTTGGAAAATTGAAAGTGAAAGTCATTCTATCATGTTCTGTTAATATCCATGAGAAAAGAGCATTCACTTTAGAAATAAGTAAATTGTGAGTCAGTGTCTCCAGAAAACACTAGTTAAATATTAATAGGTTTTTATGAAAACATAGTTGCAGGAATCACCATTCACTGGATTAAATCACAAAGGATCTAGAATCTTCAAAAAGGAAGGTTATAGATTCTATCAAAATAAACTTCTCTGCCTTAAAATAAGCTTTCCTATTACGGTTGTCAAAGGGTCAGAAAATTAATGCAGTATGTGATAACTAAAATCTTAACTCATTCCATATCTCTGTTTCCTTATTTGAGGAAGCTTTGAAATATCTGCTTTATTTGTATTGAAGTATATTTGATTTACAAAATTGTGTTAGTGTTGGGTTTACAGCAAAGTTACTCAGTTTTATATATATATATATATATATATATATATATATACTATTTTCAGATTCTTCTCCCTTATAGCTTATTACCAAATTGTGAATATAGTTCCCTGTGCTATAGAGCAGGCCCTTGTTGGTTATCTATTTTATATAGAGAAATGGCATTTATATTAATCTCAAACTTCTAATTTATCCCTTGCTCTTTCCCCCTTTGGTAACCATAAGGTTTTTTTTTTTTTTTTTTAAATGTCTGTGAATCTATTTGTATCATTTTTTTTTTTTTTAGATTCCACACATAAGCAGTATCATATGTTTTTCTCTGTATGCTTACTTCACTTAGTATGATAATCTCTAGGCCTATCCATGTTGCTACATGGCACTATCTCATTCTTTTTCATGGCTGAGTAATATTCCATCTTGGATATATATTTACACATGTTCTTCATCCATTCATCTGTCAGTGGACATTTCAGTTGCTTCCATGTCTTGGCTGCTGTAAGTAGTGCTACAGTGAACATTGGAATGCATGCACCTTTTTGAATTATGGCTGTTTCTCCAGATACATGTGCAGGAGTGATATTGCAGAATCATATTATACCTATATTTCTAGTTTTTAAGGAACCTCCACACTTTCCATAGTGGCTGTACCAAGTTACATTCCTGCCAACAGTGTAGGAGTATTCCCTTTTATGCACATCCTCTCCAGCATTTATTATTTGTAGACTATTTGTGAATTTTTAAATAATAAGTGTTGTGTATGTGCATGTAGAAGGGGGAGGAGGAAATCTTGCCATTGAAGGCAACATTAATGGACCTTGATGGCATTACCCTATGTGAAAAAAGTCAGACAAAGAGAAATACTATATGATCTCACTTAACTTGTGCAATAAAAGAAGACAAGGTCGTAGAAATAGAGGGTATAATTGTGTTTTCCCGTTGGTCCCCAGGAGCCTGGAGAAATGAGATGTTGGTCAGATGGTATGGACTTTAGCTATGAGATGAATTAAAGTGAAAGTGAAGTCGCTCAGTCATGTCCAATTTAGCGACCCCATGGACAGTAACCTACCAGGCTCCACAGTCCATGGGATTTTCCAGGCAAGAATACTGGAGTGGGCTGCCATTTATAATTCTGGGGATTTTATGTACTTCATGGTGAGTAAAGTTCACAATACCCTATTATAGGCATTCAAGTCACAGAGAGTAAATCATATGTTCCTGTCACACACACACACAAGTGGTAATAATGTGAGGGGATAGAAGTATGAACTAACAATCGTGATAATCTCTTTGCCATAAATATGAGGCAAATTACCCATATTGTACACCTTATGCAATATTATATATCAGTTATATCTCAGTTCAGTTTAGTTGAGTTGCTCAGTTGTGCCTGCCTCTTTGCAACCCCATGGACTGCAGCATGCCAGGCTTCCCTGTGTATCACCAACTCCTAGAGCTTGCTCAAACTCATGTCCATCAAGTCAGTGATGCCATCCAACCATCTCATCCTCTGTCGTCCCCTTCTCCTCCTGCCTTCAATCTTTCTCAGCATCAGGGTCTTTTTCAAAGAGTCAGTTCTTATAAGGTGGCCAAAGGATTGGAGCTTTAACTTCAGCATCAGTCCTTCCAATGAATATTCAGGACTGATTCCCTTTAGGATTGACTGGTTTGATCTCCTTGCAATCCAAGGGACTCTCAAGAGTCTTCTCCAACACCAAAGTTCAGTTCTTTGGTGCTCAGCTTTCTTTATGGTTCAACTCTCACATCCATATATGACTACTGGAAAAACCATAACTTTAACTAGACAGACCTTTGTTAGCAAAGCAATGTCTCTGCTTTTTAATATGCTGTTTAGGTTTTTCATAGCTTTTCTTCCAAGAAGCAAGCACCTTTTAATTTCATGTCTGCAGTCACCATCCCCAGTGATTTGGGAGCCCAAGTAAATAAAGTCTCTCACTGTTTCAACTGTGTCCCAATCTATTTGCCATGAAGTGATGGGACCACATACCATGATCTTTCTTTTTTGAATGTTGAGCTTTAAGCCAGTTTTTTCACTCTCCACTTTCACTTTCATCAAAAGGCTCTTTAGTTCCTCTTCACTTTCTGCCATAAGGGTGGGGTCATCTGCATATCTGAGGTTATTGATATTTCTCCCAGCAATCTTGATTTCAGCTTGTGCTTCATCCAGCCTGGGATTTCACATGATGTACTCTTCATAGACGTTAAATAAGCAGGGTGACAATATACAGCCTTGACATTTTCATTTCCTAATTTTGAATCAGTCCATTGTTTTATGTCTGGTTCTAACTGTTGCTTCTTGACCTGTGTGCAAGTTTCTCAGGAGGCATGTAAGGTGGTCTGATGTTCCCATCTCTTTGAGAATTTTCCACAGTTTGTTGTGATCCACACAGTCAAAGGCTTTTAGCATAGTCAATGAAGAAGACGTAGATGTTTTTATGGAATTATCTTGCCTTTTTTACGATCCAAAGTATGTTGGCAATTTGACCTCTGGTTCCTCTGCCTTTTCCAAATCCAGTTTGAACATCTAGAAGTTCTCAGATCATGTACTATTGAAGCCTGGCTTGGAGAATTTTGAGCATTACTTTGCTAGCTTGTGAAATGTGTGCAATCATGCAGTAGTTTGAGCATTCTTTGGCATTGCCTTTGTTTGGGATTGGAATGAAAACTGACCTTTTCCAGTCCTGTGCCCACTACTGAGTTTTCCAAATTTTCTTGACATATTGAATGCAGCATTTTCACAGCATCATATTTTAGCTATATCTCAGTAAAGCCAAAATATTAAAGTCATAGAACCCAATAAAGGAAAGTTCCATGAAACTGGAAAGCTGGCTGTTTTGTTGCTGTTCATTTTGCTTTGTTCCTTTGTGTTCTACAAATTATATCTTCATTACCAAGCAGACATTCCCATAGTATGGATTGAATTGTTACAATAAACATAGTAGTCTTTTTTGGTGGTTTGTTGTGCTGTTCTCAGTCTCTAAGTCATATCTGACTCTTTGCAACCCCATGGACCGTAGCCCACCAGGCTCCTCCATCCAGGGGGTTTCCTAAGCAAGAATACTGGAGTGGGTTGTCGTTTCCTCTTCCAGGGGATCTTCCCAACCCAGCGATCGTACCCACATGTCCTGCACTGGCAGGCAGATTCTTTAACTGCTGCGGCACCACAGCATGTGTTGAGAAGGTAGAATAAATATCATAAAGTATTTTTGTTCAACATGAGGTTTTTGTTATTCTCCTTGGTTTATTTTTATACTTTTGGTTTGCTGCTTATATTTGCTCATAATATTGCACTCAATTTATAAATGGAAGTACGATAGCCCATAGTAATTAAATGAATTATCCAGGTTTAAACCTTTCAAGTAGAGCAACAGTTTTACCCAGTCTTTTAATATATATCCTTTATGGGTATGCCAATTTCCTTCCACAGTCCACTCTCGATTTCTTACTTCTTTTATGTGACAAAAGAAACAAAAGATGTCTCCTGTAAGCAACACATGTAAAGATTTAAATAAAGGGCGTATAAGTATCAATTCGTCAATACTTGTAAATATATCATTATCACTACTATTTTAAACTTTTTGATAGACTTTCCCTAGAAATAATTAAATAAGCATGAACTGCAATTCTAATTCATCATATATCCCTTCTCTAAATTCAATTATATAGGAGAATTACACATATTTATTCAATAACTCAATTGTAGAGCATATGTGTATGCTTGCATGTGAGATACAGATAGATAACAACATGCACTTGATTTAATATTAGTGATGTCACTGCAAAAGAATGATCTAAGAAATTAATTAAAATCTTATAATTGTTTCACTTGATTCAATAGTAGGATATGATGTTAATTTGAAGAAGTGTAAGGAGAAGCATCTGTAAGGATCATAATTTTAAAGATCATTGCACAGGTAAACATAAAGCTGCTACTGCTGCTGCTAAGTCACTTCAGTCGTGCCCGACTCTATGTGACCCCAGAGACGGCAGCCCACCAGGCTCCCTCGTCCCTGGGATTCTCCAGGCAAGAACACTGGAGTGGGTTGCCATTTCCTTCTCCAATGTATGAAAGTGAAAAGTGAAAGTGAAGTTGCTCAGTCGTGTCGGACCCTTAGCGACCCCTTGGACTGCAGCCCACTAGGCTCCTCCGTCCATAAAGCTATTTGCTTTTAAATCCTGAATCAATAGTTGATTTTTTAAATGCAAGTTAAACAGCTTTATATTTTAATGTTGGAAATTAGTTTTAATCTTGTAATAAGGAAGATTTTAAATGTATCAAAATATTGTCAAAAACTATACTTTGTCATGTTTGCTTTGCAGTAATATGAATAAGGATATTTTCATATTTTAGGGAAGTAATGGGGCATGTTTAAGTATATCAATCCTTTCATGAAGAACTGTGTGAGAAGGAACTCACCATCTCCTCTGCAGCTTTGCACAGTCCTGAATATTAAAATCTTCCTTTTACATAGCTAAAATCTGTTTCCTGGTAACTTCTTTTTAGTATTTCTCACTTAAGCCCTTTCTAGAATGATCTGTCCACAATGGAAATAAGAGCTATCTTCATCCTATCAAGTACTTCTTCCTCTTCTGTGTAGAAAGAATCTTTTGAAGCCAGTGGTTATTCTTATGTTTTTTGCAAACCTTGATAATCATGGTAATCAAGGAGGTTTGTTATAGTTCCCTGGATTGCTGGAAATGCCCTTTGGGTTGAGTATCATATTTGTTAGGTAGGTCTCTTTGAGGTTTTGGCTTATTCCCTTGATGCTAATGGGATATATACACCCCTTGAGGTGGTGATTAGGGCCTGAGATGATCACAGTTACCTGCTAAACTTTACTGCTCAAACGGATATCTTAAAATAGCTTTTTCCTGAGAAATAGTTTATCAGTAGGTAGTCAGAGCTGTTAATTTAGAACAACAACAAAAACCTCTGAAGGAAAAAGGTTATTATTTTATATGCATATTTAAATGACAGTGAAACATACACCTTAAACTGTCTGAATGAAGTATAAATAGAAAATCAAGCTTATTTAAATGATTAGGAGATCTAATATCTAATGAATGAAATACTCAGATAAGCATACCTTCTATAGTGAAAATAGATATATATTCTGAAAATATAGATGAAAACATGGTTTACAGAATTCCTTTGTCATTCCATTACTTATATTGATCAGTAAAACTTTCCTTCTCATTGTATTAAAAAATCAGATTTTCTTGAATAAAATAAAGAAAGTGACTAAGTACAATAAATAGAGACTTAAGAATTAACATCTTGTGTCCTGGACAAAAATTTTTGTAAGGATCATCTAAAGTAGAATACTGCAGGCAACTACCTTATCAGTATTCCTAAAACCATGAGAGATTGATCAGTTTTAATCCTGAGCAAGATAGCATAACAAAATTAAAAGAGAATCAATAGAACAGTCTGATCAAAACCTGGTGGATACTAGACTCTTCATAAATATTACCTCCCAAATTTACAAGCCTCACAAACACTTTTATGTAAATATTTTTCATCCCATTTAAGAGATAAAAATAGCAAGACTCAGAGAATTTAACTAACATGCTGAAGTTTATATAGTTGGTAAATTGTGAGGAAAAATCAGCTTATTTGACTCAGATTCTTACCCTTTCCTTGACACCACAAGACAAATCATTGCTTTTCCAGACCTGCACTGAGGAAAATCTGATGAGTACTGGGCTCATTTGTGGTTGCTTTAGGAGTGTAGCATGCCAGCAAGATCAAGGCTGTGTGAGTCAGATGACCTGGTCTTGGATTTTCCCTCACTGAGCTATAGAACTTCAGGTGAGTCACCTTGTGTCATAGTATCTAGTTTCTCATATTTATAAAACACAGAGCCAAAACTGGAAGTTCTCTAAAACTTGCCTTGCTTCAAATTTGAAATTCTGTGATTCTTTCAAACACCTGTGTAAATTATATTTTCCTTTTAAAACAAGATTTATCTTGATTGGATAGTTGTTTTTATTTTTTATGCCAGCTGTTATAAATATTTGGAAACGTGATGTGCTTTCCTCTGCAAGATATTGGCACTATCCTATGATAAACCTTTCTGAGTCGTCTTACGCTGACATGAAGTGTTGGATTTCAAAATGACCAATGTAGAACTGAAAGTCTTTTGATACTAGTAATTCTCTTCTTACTTGGAAATTACAAGGTCTTTTTCCTCATGTATACAGTTAAATTTCTAAAGCACAATGGCAGTGCTCTATTATTTTATATACTACTTATGTAATTCAGTGATTTGGTCATGGGAAGAAAACGTTTGTATTTGGATTAAAAACAATATAACATAAAATCTGAAAGTTTTTAAAAATGGAAAGTTATGCATACATGATATTTGTATACACATACATATACAAGCATTCACAATAGTCCAAATTATTTTTCTTTTTGAGAATGAGTACCATATTTCTCATATTTTAAGATTAAACTAAATTTTTGTCATTAAATTTTTTACTTTGTAAATAAAAAGTGAGGAAAGTTTCCCAATCCCTCTTCCTACAATTATTTTAAAATAACATTTTTAAAAAAAATTTTACAAGAAAAAACTACAGGAAAGCCAAAGGAAAAATTGCCTTCAATCTAATAACTGAGATATAATTTTTTTTTAATTTCTTGGTGTATATGCACCTAATTCTCTAAGCGTTTGTACGTATAATCAGAGTACATATGCTCTTTTTTTAAACTGATTTATTTAATGTAATATTCAGTTCAGTTCAGTCACTCAGTCGTGTCCGACTCTTTGCGACCCCATGAATCGCAGCATGCCAGGCCTCCCTGTCCATCACCAACTCCTGGAGTTCACTCAGACTCAGGTCCATCTAGTCAGTGATACCATCCAGTCATCTCATCCTCTGTTGTCCCCTTCTCCTCCTGCCCCCAATCCCTCCCAGCATCAGAGTCTTTTCCAATCAGTCAACTCTTCACATGAGATGGCCAAAGTACTGGAGTTTAAGCTTTAGCATCATTCCTTCCAAAGAACACCCAGGGCTGATCTCCGTTAGAATGGACTGGTTGGATCTCCTTGCAGTCCAAGGGACTCTCAAGAGTCTTCTCCAACACCACAGTTCAAAAGCATCAATTCTTCGGCTCTCAGAATTTCTCAAGAGGCAGGTCAGAGGGTCTGGTGGTCCCATCTCTCTCAGAATTTTCCACTGTTTATTGTGATCCACACAGTCAAAGGCTTTACGGTATTAAAAAGTTCTTATATTTACTGTTAAATTTCTCTACAGATTTTTTAAAAATAATTTTGCATTTGTACTTATTTCCTAACAGTCCTTTCCTAACACTGAAGTCCTCTCCTTTTCTTTTTTGGCTGCGCTGGGTCTACCTTGCTTTGTGTGGGCTTTTTCTTGTTATAGAGAGTGGGAGCTACTCTCTGTTTTGATGTGTGGGCTTCTCATCAGGCTGGCTTCTCTTGTGAGGCATGTGCTGTAGGTTCATGAGCTTCAGTAGTTAGGACACATGGGCTCAGCTGTTTTGGTTCACAGGCCCTAGAGTGCAGGTTCAGTAGTTGTGGTGCCTGGGCTTAATCCTCCACAGCATATGGAATCTTCCTGGACCAGGGATCGAACCCATGTCCCCAGCATTGGCAGGCAGATTCCTATCCATTGCACCACCAGGGAAGTCCTGAAATCCTCTTCTTAAGTAACACATTTAAATACTTTGGCCACCATATAACCATGTCCCCATATGTTCATACAAAGCATTCAACTGTATGAATTATAAAGTATTAAAGATGAAGGCCCACGATGCCCGTTGAAATGGAAACCTACCACTTTTTGAAAATTTAAGGACTATTTCAAGGAATTTTTTAAACTTCCTTTTGGGGAGCAACCTGACCCCACTTTCAGTGCATGTGCCTTAGTGGAACTGGTTCCATTTCTATTTCAGAGACATGTATGTGATCCAGGTCACAGCCATGCCAGTACATTTCATGTTCTTTCTCTCTGCATGTACTATACCCTGGGATGATACTAGGCTGAAAATTCTGTAGCCGTTTCTCCCCCACATGCAGTACATTTGTCTGACTGGCGCCAACAATAGCGACAGGCAGACCCAAGAGGTAGGGAAAAGTCAGTGCTTGTATCATCTTTGATCCCTGAATCCAGCTGTGTGTGGGTTGTGAAAGATCCCTAAAGTTTAATCATATAAACAAGAAATCCCCATGTAGGTTTAGTTTTTGGTTTTCTGCAACTTAAAGACACTAATGCTAACTGATACACGTTCAAATGAGTTTTTGAGGTTTCAGTAGGTCAGTCTCAATCAAACATTTTCAGTAACAAATTCATTTCCAAGTCTTCCAGAACTTGATGTTTCTTTCTGGTTTCTATGTTTAGTCTATACCACCAACTATATTACAGACACACACAGTATGCTACTCACTGCCTTATCTGCTCTCTCGTCTCTGGACACACTTAAACGAGATATATTTTACTCTTGGCAAAAACACATAAATAAGCACTAGAATGATGACAACAACAACAAAAAAATCCTCAATATTTATTGTTGAACTAGTGTTTGTAAATTCCTGGTGTTCACATGTCACAGCTCCTCCATCTGCACACGGACTATGAGCTTTTGAAGGGTAGGTTGTGATTTTTACTTCCTTTCCCTTTACCTCAGTCTTGCTTTAACAAAATAAGAAGTCGGCGAAAAGTGTGCTGATGGATTGAAAACAAGAATTTAATGACAAACAGAAGTAGCAAAGGAGGACCTTTTCATAGGATAGCTGATAGGCCTAAGAGCCCACAAATCCATATTAACGATAAGATAAATTGAACTGCTAAACTCTGCAGGCCACACTGGCTACAATATCTCAAAGATTAGTAACATTCTGTTCCTAAACACAACATGGACTATAAAATATATAATCAGAGAATTATACTGCTTTTCTTTATCTTTGAAAATAGGGAAAATAAATTTTACTGGAATCCTTGGTATATTCTTCATAGTAGAATAAGCGGTTCATAGAAATGCTTAATATGTTATCATAAAGATATATTTATAGTTGCATAAATAGTAGCTCAAGTAATTAGTCAATAAGTATGTTATCCTGTGTTTAAAAAGAGTATTATTTGCCACTCTCGTCACATACTGTAGGTAGAGTATAGATGACACTTTTATTAAGAGCACAGAGGGATTTCAGAATATAGCAGGCAAGCCTCAGATTATCACTGCTTCATTGAGATTTAGTTCAAAAAAAGTACAAAACCCATGGGCTTGTGCGGCAGCACAGAAATGCTGTATGACTGATGCTAGAGTCAAATAACTGATATAAAAATAAGCCCTGAATTAAAAGTGTTTTATGTGAACCAAAATGCTTTTCTATTACTTGAAACCTTCATATTATTGTGTGGCTTACCTACAAAGCATCATATATTTTATTGCTTTTTAAATAAAAATGATTTTATAACTTTGCAACATTTCAAAAAGCAGTGTGTGTAGCAGTTAATTTTTTAAATTAAAAATTTTAATTAAAATTTAAAATGCCTGCAATGACATGCTTAGGGATAACCTTTACTAATTCTTTAAAGAAGTAATAGCTATGAATATATTTTTATAAAAAGTATGTCATATTGTATACAATTTTGAAAACTGCATTTTTGATCACTGAATTATTATTTTCTGTGGTAATGGATACTTTTAATGGATATTTTTCTATGATACAACATTAAGAATTACATGCATCCCATTCCTGGAAGTATTCTTATTTAATTAATCAATCAAATGTTTACATTTAATTACCCTGTTAGTATTAACATTAACTTTTAGAAACATAGCTCTGATGAATAAAAGGATAAAGTTTCCCCCTCTCTAGAATAAGATGTGCTTGCCTCTCACAAGCAGTTTGGTTGGTTTCTATGATGCCCATCATGAACTAGGGTTTCTAGCATCAGTTGGCACTGACTCTACCTTTCCTTTCCAAATTGGTAATAGAAAACACAAGTTACTCCACAGAATATTGAGCAACTGACTATTCTGGGGAAGAACAGATTGTTCACAGTTCTCAAGGCAGATTTACCTTGATGTCAGTGAAGCTTAAGTTTCAGGGACTTTCATTTGTACCATCTCCTTCCAAGGCCTTGAGAGGATGCCAGCATTGTGTTCATATGGTCATATGCTTTTGAAAACTTTGAAAAAGAAAACTATTTAGCCATTTATATTTCCAGTCCAATTCCTGGTTTGTCAGTATCTTCTTTTATGAGGGAGGTGGCATTGTAGGAACCATGGGAATTAGGGAATGTGATTATGAAAAAGCTGAGTTTAGGATACATTTATTTTGAGCTTAATGGCATGTATTTATATGATTTTCAGTCACTTTTATTTGTAGTAATAAACCCTTACTGTTGTTTTATAGCAATAACTTGATAAATAGTACAAAACTTCCCGGCCTGACTCAGACCGTGACAAGATACAGGGATAAACCCTATAGAAATTACCAGCACCAGTTGTATGTAGATAGTGAAAGAGAAACACAGTTTGACAAATACAAATTCAGAGATCCAGTCTGTGGAATATTCCTGAAATTCCTTGTTTATAAAAGTTGTGAGAGTTTTATGAAATTTAATACCATTCTGTAAGTGTTGACATTACTGAATGAGTTGGGACATACAAAGAAAGCTAACAAAATTATTCATTTATTATTTTTGATCATGCTAGAGAAAAAAATCAATTTTTTTTCATTCTCTGTTGGAAACTCATATTTTATAACTGATTTTAAATTAAAAAATGATCAAAAAGTATACATCCAAAAGAAGTGACAGAGTATAAGACATGTGTCAGGCTATGTTTATGTTTTATTTTGTGATCTTTGAAACTTTGTGTTTTATCTTAGCTTTTAAGATATAAAAACATCTTGATCTTTCTAAATGAAAATATTCACACATATAACCATTTAAAATTACATTTAAATATGTAATGAACAATAAATATATTTATGATACATTGTTTAAGGCCAAATGAGAGGGGAAAAAGAAGGAAAAAGAGAGATGTAATGTGTACATATTAATATACTCTGTTCATAAACATTTAGGATATATTCTCGAAAGAAATTCTAAAATGTTAGCAGTCATTAAGAAGCAAAGGTGATTTATGGGTGATGTTTTTCTAGCATTTAATAAAATCTAGATAAAAACAAAATTTACATAAATGTCTTAAAAATTAATAAAAATCATTGTTATGAAAGGTATAAAACTACATTACTTCAAGTTTAGTGTGTAAGTCCCTCAGTTGTGTCGTACTCTTATGAGCCCATGGACTTGCAGGCAAATTCTTTACCACCTCAGCCACAAGGGAAGCCCAAGAATACTGGAGTGGGTAGCCTTTCCCTTCTCCAGCAGATCTTCCTGACCCAGAAATTGAACCAGGGTCTCCTGCATTGCAGGTGGATTCTTTACCAACTGAGCTATTAGGGAAGCCCTGACTGGACATTGTAACTAGGTATAATAAAGTGATATACATTATACTTCATCTAATAAACATTCAATAATAACTACTTCCCTGTAGCTCAGATGGTAAAGAATTTGCCTGCAATGCAGGAGACCCTGGGTTCGATCTCTGGGTCAGGAAGATTTCCTGGAGAAGAAAATGGCAACGCACTCCAATATTCTTGCCTGGAGAATCCCATGGACAGAGGAGCCTGGTGGGCTACAGTCCATGGGGTCTCAAAGAGTCAGACACGACTGAAGCACTACACTACTACTCCTCTTTTAACTGAACTATAATCATATATACAACTATATTAAATTAATTCCTTAGGATAGATTATTAGAATTCTTATTTTACTGGGTCAAAACTTATATTTTAAATCCCTCATCTATATTGTCAAATTGCTTCTTAGGAGTTAGAAAGAATTAACATTCCCACTGGTGGTATGATGGTCAGTTATCACAATATTTTTATGCTTTGATATTTGCCTTTTAATTGGTTTTGTTTTCTTATTTGATATATAGAAGTTTTGGTTTCATCTTTATGTAGACAAGGAAATTTGTCACTTCTTTCATATTTTCATTATTTTCTTTTACTTATTCAAAATTAGATTAAAATATAGACCTAAATTTTTCTATTTTATATGGTTTGATTGAAAACCTAGTTAGGACACTAATCAATTTTTAATTTGTTTTCAAAAATATTCAATTACTAGGAGTATGCTTACTTTATTTGATTTGCAGAAAAGTTGAGGTATACCTGTATATTAAAAATTGGGACATTTCATATTAAACATTAGGTTTTGAAAACTTGAGTTCTGGTTTTTCTGGGCCCATAATCGCCAAGGCCACAACGGACTGCAGCGGGTAGCTGCGGCCTCCGTTAGACTGTGCGTATACTTTACAGTTTGCCATCTCTCCTTACTGGGTTCTCTTAGGTCTATTTTCACTCTTGTGTGTGCCTCCTTCAGCATGGCAGGCATTCAGTGGGAATTTTTATTTTAAATGATAGATTAGATAGATGGTCACAGAAGAGACATCAGGATTAATCTGGGCTTTGTTTTCCTTATAAAATTGTGCGCTGTCACTGGTGTCTGGAGAAGAATAGGTTCCAATTCCACTGAATTCCAGTGACTGTGTGGTTTTGGCTGATCAGTGTTAGGGGTGTGTCCCTGGAGTGTGGAGGTATATTCTGGGGAATTTAGTCAAGACTATTGGCTAGTGGAAGATTTGGGCTGCACAATAACACTAAGGCAACAAAGACCATCTTAGCATTTAACAGGCTTTAAATTTAGTGATTTAAAAGGAACTGCTAGAAATCTCTGAGACATACTATGTGATAAATAATTATTTTTTTTTAGAACATATGAAAGAGTAGATGAATGATTGAATATCCAACAAGTAGATTTCATTGCTGATGCAAGGGAAATTAACTGAAGGGGAATGAGAGACCACTCAAATTCCTGAAAAAACTTAAAAGCTCAAAGTAAGTGAAGAGGAAAATAGTACCAAGTGACAGAGGAGATGGTAATGCTTGTCATGAGTCCACCTTGGCAGATGGATCAAAGAAACAGACTGATCAGGAAATTTAATTGCTAAAAGTGTTATTAGATGAAGTTTCAAATTAAGAAAATAATGTATACCATTTAGACTCAATATGTTGGTCTAATTTTATGAGGAAGCTGGTCAATGCAAAAGTAGCTCCCTGTTCAACTGAAGACAAACATACATAGTAAATTTGGATATATATATATATATATCTATATTTCCCCTTGAGCTAATCAAGCTTCTCTAAAAATATTGATGGTGAAGTAAAATTTAGGAAAACAAAATATTCTAGACAACCAACACTCCTGCTTGCAAGAATTCTTCTGTAGAATGAAATATAACAAACAGAAAATAATAAAATCTTACATTTTTAAGATGCGGGTGAAAAGCAGACTAATGCCCACTTCTTAATTTTTTTAAAAAATTTCTTCTCTCATGGTTGCTGAGGCCTCAGCTTCCTGTAATGTGCTATCCAGGTGTTCTGTTTCCTAACTTCCGTTGAGAGTTCTGCTTCAGACCCTTCTAGAACTATCCCCTACCCACCCCCACCCTATCCCATTAGCAGCCTCTCACATTCTAATGTGCATTCTGAGCTCCAGTTATCCAGGTATCAGGGGGTCATCAGGGAGGATACCCTTAGCCTTCAGTTCAGTTCAGTTCAGTTGCTCAGTCATGTCCAACTCTTTGCGACACCATGAATCACAGCATGCCAGGCCTCCCTGTCCATCACCAACTCCCGAAGTTCACTCAGACTCACGTCCATGGAGTCCGTGATGCCATCCAGGCATCTCATCCATGTTGTCCCCTTCTCCACCTGCCCCCAATCCCTCCCAGCATCAGAATCTTTTCTAATGAGTCAACTCTTCCCATGACGTGGCCAAAGTACTGGAGTTTCAGCTTCAGCATCATTCCCTCCAAAGAAATCCCAGGGCTGATCTCCTTCAGAATGGACTGGTTGGCTCTCCTTGCAGTCCAAGGGACTCTCAAGAGTCTTCTCCAACACCACAGTTTGAAAGCATTAATTCTTCGGCGCTCAGCCTTCTTCACAGTCCAACTCTCACATCCATACATGACCACTGGGAAAACCATAGCCTTAACTAGACGGACCTTTGTTGGCAAAGTAATGTCTCTACTTTTGAATATGCTATCTAGGTTGGTCATAAATTTGCTTCCAAGGAGTAAGTGTCTTTTAATTTCATGGCTGCAGTCACCATCTGCAGCGATTTTGGAGCCCAAAAATATAAAGTCTGACACTGTTTCCACTGTTTCCCCATCTATTTCCCATGAAGTGATGGGACTGGATGCCATGATCTTCATTTTCTGAATGTTGAGCTTTAAGCCAACTTTTTCACTCTCCACTTTCACTTTCATCAAGAGGCTTTTTAGTTCCTCTTCACTTTCTGCCATAAGGGTGGTTTCATCTGCATATCTGAGGTTACTGATATTTCTCCCGGCAATCTTGATTCCAGATTATGCTTCTTCCAGTCCAGCATTTCTCATGATGTACTCTGCATATAAGTTAAATAAGCAGGGTGACAATATACAGCCTTGATGTACTCCTTTTCCTATTTGGAACCAGTCTGTTGTTCCATGTCCAGTTCTAACTGTTGCTTCCTGACCTGCATATAGGTTTCTCAAGAGGCAGGTCAGGTGAGAGGAATACTTCTCACTGTCCTCCCTGGGAAGACATTGACACGTTTCCTCCCCCTCACTACCTCCTTCCCTTCCTTTTCTACTTTGGCTTCAAAGAAGAGACAAAATCAACCTAGAATGTAACTTTCTTTGTTAGACCTCTTAGACTTTAAACGGACTGAGGGAGGGAATCACTACTCCTTTTAAAGGCTTATACAAAGAGGTATGATATACCTTCCTTCTCAGCTTCAGGTACTTAGGAGATTCCTGCAAGGGACAGAGACCGCCCAGTTTATGAAGAACTTGTATCCGTTGCTTACCTTTGCACACTTCTGACACTGTAGTCAGGCTAGAATGCCACTGTAAATTCATACTACAAAGAGTTATTTAGATTTGTCTGGAGGTCCTAGGTGAAGTGAATAATATAAAAGGAATTATAAAGATTTCCAATTTCCTTTTTGCCCCATACTGTGGGCTAAATATAAGGCTAGGTCAGTGTCAGGAGTTATCTTTGATTCATAGATTTGTTTATTAAGGACTGAGTGATCTTATAATTTAGAAAGCAGCAATCATCTAGCCATTATCCTGTGCTGTCTATTAGATGGTGGTTATTATTCCCATAGGAAGGAGTCCTTAGCCACTGCCAAAAGTGGTGATTTAAGCTCCATGCAGCCCACCTCCTCCAGGAGACTGCCTTTTAGGGCAAAGGTGCCAACTGGGACTGAAAAAGGAGAGCTGTTTTAGCATTAGAAAGGATTCTGCAGAACTAATTGGAAGCAAAAGGGCTAGCCACTCCCTTGTTAATAATGTAAGCTATTCAGAAAATTCCTAAGATGATTATTCTGCATTTGAAGAAGTAAAAAAAAAGCTAAAAGAAATATTATAATTCAAATATAAGTAGAATATAAAGCAGATAAAACAAGAAAATATTTTGCTATGGTTAAAAATATTAAAGAGGTTAGCAATTTCCTGTAAGTAAACTGACTAAAAGTTGTGGATCAATAGTATATGCATACTTAAGTTATCAGAACAAAGGCTCTTCCAAAGGGACAACTTCTGGGCATTTTCAGTCATTGCTTAAGGTTCCCCAGGCAGAGTCTCTGGCAGAACTGAGTCACCAGCTTGAGCCATAGCCCAGAGTGACACATTACTTAATATAGGAAAGAAAAATGTTAAAATAATACAAAGATATTTTCAGCTGATGCTGAGTCACATCATCATATGCAATACTAGAAACATTTCCACCCCTTCCCCTACACACTATTATGTTGTATCCTACTCATTAATAAGAAAACCAGAAACTAGGTTACATATAAATACCCCTATTAATTTTATTTTTGAAAATAGACAAATACAATTTTAAAACCTTTGGCAACCTTCCATTTTAATGCATGCTTAATTTACTCATCTCTAATTTGAAACAATCTAAGGTATCCTCTAAACTCATCATTGAAAAAAAAAAACACCTGATTTTTAGATTGCTTTATAATCTCTACTTTCAATTCCTTTTTAATTTTTTCATTACATCATTAAATAGACAATAGTCAGGAATTTATTCCTTACAATAAAATCATAAATAATAATTCCACTAAATAAATGGGAAATTTTAATCTTTTTATTGATGATTAGATAGCTGAAGGCCCACATTGCAATGGGTTTTTACTATATCAACTGTAACTTTTCAGTTCAAAATATCTACTTCATATTTTAGACCACATATTATATTACCAGTCAAGTTGCATTCCTCTATATGCTTAAGAAAAAGATAATGATTAGAATCTGACTATAAATCCCTGAATTCTTGAAGGATTTAGCAAGGCAATGGTGAAGTTTTGCTTCACAGTTGTTTTTATATATGCTTTATGGTTTTGTTCTAGAAAAATGAGAGCTTCTCTATGAATTAAAGTCCCCAAGATCATCAAATACAACAAAAAAGGCATGCTGTCATTGTGTGTTCAAAACCTTATTAAAAATCTCTTGGTTTCAAATTACTATTTTGTTCTGCTCACTCTCAAAGGCATAAGGTCAAGATGTTATAATTTTCTTCACAGTGAGGGCCATATTTCCTTCATCTTCCAATTTAATACAGACATTATGGTTTTGTTTAAGTCTGGGAAAAGTATGGGTTGAAAACATTTAATCAAATATTTCATATAATATTAATACAATAATAATTTAAGAAAAATTACAGCTGTCATATGAACATGCATAATATTTTATTTTGCTTTAATTATTTAAAATTACTGTGTTAGGGAATGTGCTAGGAGTATTTTATCTTTAGAAGTAACAGAATCAATGTCAATGAAACACATGATGTTAAGTGTTATTCTCCCCATGGCTGAAGAAACAAACAGTATTTCAATCTGCATTTGCCAATATACCATATATTAAAATGTATTTTGTGGAAATTTTTAGATGAAGCAGTGATTGCAAAAATTTTTTATTGGAGACTTTTCTCCTTAAGTCATAGTCTTTTGGAACCAGGAAAGTCAAATAAAATCTTAGACATTAATTGTTTATGGAGACAGAGGCATTTTTCTTTGAGTTTCATTAAGCTTTGGTCTAATTACTATGCTTGATCAGAAGTCTTGTGTATTTTAAACAAATACCTATTTGGAGAAAAAGAGAGGGAGAGTCAATGAAAACCAGATAAAAGAGGCAATAGTCTAAAATCATCCTTTGGACTGTTACAATATCATTTTCCCCCAGGTAATCGTATATTTAAATAGCTATGAATATGGTGGGCATGAAAGAAGTTTTTATCATTTTGTTTTACATCAAAAGACATTGCATTCCAGGATCCTGTCAAAGGCAACCTCAAGGTTTACAGCATCCAATCCCACCAAATCTTCACAAGCCTTTCTTTCTGGCAAAAAAAGTCTTTTGAAGTAAGCCAGAAAGAAAAACACCAATACAGTATACTAACACATATATATGGAATTTAGGAAGATGGCAATGACGACCCTGTATGCAAGACAGGAAAAAAGACACAGATGTGTATACCGGACTTTTGGACTCAGAGGGAGAGGGAGAGGGTGGGATGATTTGGGAGAATGGGAATTCTAACATGTATACTGTCATGTAAGAATTGAATCGCCAGTCCATGTCTGACGTAGGGTGCAGTTTGCTTGGGGCTGGTGCATGGGGATGACCCAGAGAGATGTTGTGGGGAGGGAGGTGGGAGGGGGGTTCATGTTTGGGAACGCATGTAAGAATTAAAGATGTTAAAATTTAAAAAAAATTAAAAATTAAAAATAAAAATAAAAATAAATAAAATAAATAAAAAAAACCCCTATCCTGTATATTTATGAAAACTTACTTCCTGTCTACACTGACAGTAATTCATTCCTTAAAGATATTTTTTGAGCAAAGACTGGTATATATAAAATAACTATACCAACTGCCCTGGACCCAGGAAACCAGAGGCCATATGCTCTAACACAAAAGGTCACTAGAATGGTCACATAAGAGTCAGGAACAGTACAAGTATGTCCATTTATTTAGATTTGTTTTGCAGCAGCTGTA
Organism: Capra hircus; assembly: GCF_001704415.2. NCBI lineage: Eukaryota > Metazoa > Chordata > Mammalia > Artiodactyla > Bovidae > Capra > Capra hircus. The sequence goes on from NC_030814.1 coordinate 26,277,676, forward strand.
ACAGTTTCATGGGGAAAAGACATATGAAAATATGATGAGGAGGGTAAAACTAATATTATTTTCAGATGATATAAGTGTATATCTGAAAGAGAAGCAACTAAAAAAGCTGTAAAAGAGTAAAGCAAGTAAAAAACAGTAAATGATGTTGATAAAGTGACTGAGTATAAGTACACACACACAAGTAACCTTCTTATAAATAGCTAGTTACAAAAGGTAACTGAAAAAAAACCCTTGTTTGAATAGGTACAAAAAAAGATAAAATGCATATATAGAAACCTAACAAGGGGAACTTAAAACCTGGATATATAGATAGCAATAATAAAATTATAAATATGCATATTCTCTCATTTCATCTAGACAAGCTCACTCTAAAGGCCTTATAAGTATTAGTAGGGACAAACATATGTATAGTATTAGTCAGGAAATTTTTTTTAAATGAAGAAGATGAAGTTATTTGCTCTATCAGTTATTAAAGATGTTTTAAATAAACATAATTAAGGATGTGGACTTGGCACATGGATAGATAATCCAATGGAACAGTCTATAAAAGCAGTCAGTAGAACCAAATGTATATGACTAGTTGATTGAGTTGGCATCTCATATCAGTAAAGAAGACAGGAATTTATTCAATAAATGGCTTTTATAAAAGTAGTAGTTTTCTATAAAATAAGTAAGCTCTACACTACCCTTTTCCACAAAAAATAAATTTCAGCTGAGTAAGAAATATAAATACACATATGAAAGTATAATAGCCATAAAATTATTACACAAAAATATATGAGAACATATTATATGTTTATATGTTTATAAACTCAGAATAGTGAGAGTCTATCTTAGCAAAAAATCAAACCTAGAAATCATAAAGTAAAGATGGTTAAATTTCATCATTACAAATATAAAACATTTTAGCACAGCAAAATCAAACAAAACAGCTATAAACTAGCTGGATAAATCGTTTGACATAAATATGACACACAATGGGCTAACTTCTTTTTTTATTCAGAGCTCCTACAAATCAAGAAAAGGGTCAACAGCCCAGTAGAAAAAAAGGGTAAGACACATGAAATGTTGGTAACATAAAGAAAATATGAATTATTTTTAAATATATGAAAAGTTGCTAAAATAACTCCTAATAAAATATATTCAAAATCTTGAGATAGCATTTTTTTTTTCTGCAAGATTGACAAGGCCACAAATTGCAAACACATTGTATTGGCCAAGATGTAAGCATTATAGGTGGAAGAATGGATTCATGCATCTTTCATGAATGGCAGTATGGCAGTATCCACCACAAGTTAAATGCATGCACCTTCAGCCAACAATGCCACATCAAACAGTCTATTCTAATGCACATACATGTAGTGCACATGTGTGCAAAATGTGCATTCACTGCCACACTGCTTGCAGTCAGGAAAGATTTGAAACAAATATCTATCCAAAAGGATTTCTGTTACACAAATATTATGCCTGTCCTTGATGCAATTTCAGAAATATATAATTTTTTTGGTGAAAAGAAGCAAGAGGCATAATGTTTGTATAATTTAGCAATATTGTTGTATAATTATTGTATAATTAACATTATTGTGAACAGTGTGTGTACACATACACTGTAAACACACGTGTGCAAAGGTATGTGTTTGTATGTATAAATGTGTATATATGCATATCTTTTGGAAAGTACACAGCAATAGCTACGAGCTACAGCTGTTGGCCCTGTGGCAGCAACCCTATATAACTAGGGAATGTCATGAAGAAGGAAACCTCTATATCCCTGTACACCCACTTGGACCTTTGAACTATAGTTGTGTGCGTGTTATTGTTTGTTCAGTTGCTAAATTGTGTCTGACCCTGTGACCCCATAGACTGGCACACCAGGCTTCCCTAACCTCTACTATCTTCCGGAGTTTGTTCAAACTCATTCATTTTCTAACCATCTCTTCGTCTGCCACCCACTTTTTCTTTTGCTTCAGTCTTTCCCAGCATCAGGGGCTTTTCCAGTGAGCTGGCTCGTGGCATCAGGTGGCCAAAGTGTTGGAGCTTCAGTTTTAGCATCAGTCCTTCCAATGAATATTCAGGGTTGATTTTCTTTAGGATTGACTGTGCCGTCCAAGGGACTACACGTATTAACTACATGTGTGTGCATGTGTTAATTATTTAAAAAATATTTTAAGGACCTAAAACTAAGTCCCTCAATAGGTTGGACAGGAAACACAAGGGAAGGAATAAGAGGCACAACAGATTTCTCTTACTAGGGTCAGACCCTAAAGTCAAAGGCTCACTCCTGTGTAATGACACTGCATATGTTCTGAAAAGAGCATCCATCAGGGAACCAAGCAGGGAAAGAGTAGGAACTCTTAATCTGGCGTAAAATATGTAGTTTTATAAGTGATTCTTCTTTTAGTATTCACAAGAAGTTTAAAACATATTCAGTTATCTCCAAGGAGTATAGTTATCTTTATGGCAAGATCCGTTTGTAATGATTTGAAACGGTAAGGCTAATAACAATGAGACAACTAGAGAAAAACAAGAAGTGTTAACTCTAAGGAATCATGGTTCTGTGGTGCTGGAATAATTTGGGAGGTCTGACAGGGAGACAGGAATTCAGCTAGCAGAATTTGTAAGAATTCCTTTCAAATGGGGACAACAGGAGGAGCTTGGAGGAAAGAATTAGTGTGGTATTTATGGAGAGCAATGAAAAAATGTTATGAGTTATGCAAATATTTTAGAGAATTTTAAAATGTACTTGAAACTCTACACTCAAAGTATGCTCTACAATGATAAATCAAGGTCAAAGTGGTTGCAGACTATACTAAAAAATGACGATTACAGTTATAGCCACTTAAATTGAAAATATAAATGAAGGAAATAAGTTAGAACAGTGACTAAAATAGATGCTACAACACAATGGTTATGAAAATTGCTCCTGGAAACAAACCAGGGCTCAGATCATGGCTCCTGCCTCCACCCCTCATTGCCATCTTAATCTTGGGCAAATCGCTTAGATATTTTGATCCTTGGTATCCTCAGCTGTTAAATAGAAATTATAATAATATTTACTTCATAAGTGCTTTTGTGATGACTTAGTGAAGCACTAGAATTAAAGATGCATTAGTGCTGAGCATACAGCTGCTGCTGCTGCTAAGTCTCTTCAGTCGTGTCCAGCTCTGTATGACCCCATAGACGGCAGCCCACCAGGCTCCCCCGTCCCAGGCAAGAACACTGGAGTGGATTGCCGTTTCCTTCTCCAATGCATGAAAGTGAAAAGTGAAAGTGAAGTCACTCAGTCGAGTCTGACTCTTAGCGACCCCATAGACTGCAGCCCATGAGTCTCCTCTGTCCATGGGATTTTCCAGGCAAGAGTACTGGAGTGGGGTGCCATTGCCTTCTCTGAGCATACAGCTGACCCTCTATAATTGCTGCCAGTAAAAAGGTTCCTCTATTCAAACCTACTCTAACTTGAGACCACAGACAATGTACTTAACAAAACTGTGCTGTATCCCTTCTGATGAGTGACTTATTGTATTACTTTTCCCTTGCTGCTTAAAAGTTACCACAAATTTAGCAGTTTTAAAACACCAGTTTATTAGTTCACAGTTCTGTAAGTCAGAAGTTCAGGTGGCCTTGACTGGGTTTTCCACTTTTGATCCCACCATGTTGAGATTTAACTCCAGAGTCATTTTAGATATTAAAGAAAATAGATGTTTTGAAATGCAAAATAAAGTAAGCACAAAATGGTTTTAAAAATTGATAATAGTACTGAGTATAATTTGATCAAATAGTCTGACTCTTCCTAAATCTAGTTTTTTAAATAAATATCATTCAATAATTACAAGAATACAAAATGCTACCTTTATGTTATGTGCTGCTTGGTCAATTAAAAGATGAGTTAAAATTTTTCCAGATAGTTTAACAGGGGTGGGGGATGAAAATTGAGATAATCAGCTATTGAGGAAAATCACATACAAAAGTTTGGGATTTTGTTTGGGATTTTGTCTCCATCACGTCGTCATCAGCACTGTGTGCCCACTACTGGCCTTGGTCCTTTTGCAATTACAATAATTTACCACAATGAGTTTGATACTCTTACCAACTCCATTTTACAGATGGGAATATTGAGACTTGGCAATTAACTGGCTTACCTATGTTAAAAGAGTTAAAGAGAGAGACAGTATTCCAATTCAGATATGTTCTGCTCCAGAATGTAAACACAGAGCCAATAAAAATAGCTCTTGAAAACAGGTAAACTTTCCACAGTCCCTTTTTTGTTTATTTTCCTGATACTTCTTCCTGCTTTATTTTCAGACAACGTTTCTTGAGTTGTTTTCATTGTGGTGTTAAATAAAATATGTTAACAGGTGTTCAGAGAAAAAGCTTTCCTTAGTAAAAAATAATAATAATAATAAGTTTACAGAATGGTGGATTAACACTTTGAAAAAGTTTCTTAATCACAGGACTTTTCAAAGTTTTTAATATGCTAACATTCACCATGAATCTTTAAGAACTGCTTTGATAGGTGATGTTGCCCAAAATTATTTGACTATGAAACTTTTTTTTTTTCCCCATTAGCATCTTGGGGAAAATAAGCCTGCAGAAAATATTTTGGGACTTCCTGTCTTCAAGTGATATATAGATTCATTTTTGGTGCTCTAGGCATATATTTGGAGAAGCTATAAAACTGTAGGTTAGACTGTGCGTGATTAGTAAAGGTCCCTTAGCACTTGATGTAAGGTAAAAATTCATAACAATTTTGCCCTTTTGCCTTTTCTTTTCCTTTTATAAAATGTCTGTTTCTTGTGATCCTTTAACATTTCTTATATTCCACTTCTGAAGAGGCTGTATATTAGCTAGTAAGAGTGGAACAAGTCCTATAAATGTAAATTAGGTAAAGGGCCTGGAATTTTCCAAATAAAAGGCTTATTAGTACATGTACATTATCAGTAAGTGGGGAAAAAAAGGAGTAGCTGTGTACTGGGAAGTATGACTAGAAGACTGTAAGACTATATATCAAATTTCAGTTAGAAATGGGACTTAAGAAAGTAGAGATCCTAAACTGGAAATATTTTACAGGTCGACTACTAGGTAATAAGAATGGCATTTATAGTCACAATTCCAGGCATTTGACCATAGAATATGCATTTTAATGTAGTTTTATGCTCTCCTGGAGCTTTTTTTTTAAAGAACTAAAACCAAGGAAAGATAAAATTGTTGTAATGTACACTGTTGCCAAAAAATTATTTAACTTCCTAACATTCCTATTGAGGTCATATATTATCAGAAAAGTGAAAATGAACAGAGAATAAATAGGAAAGTAAACAAAACTTTTGGCATACTTTTTTCCTTTAATATCTCATCACAGAGTCACTAGTTTCTAATTTTATTTTGCTATTAATTTAATTTTATTCGAGCAGAGTTGATTTATATTAGTCTCAGTTATATAGCAAAGTGATTCAATTATACATATACACATTCTTTTTCAGATTCACAGAATATTGAGTCAAGTTCCCTGTGCAATAGATCCTTGTTGGTTATATAACTGTATGCACATGCATATATATATATATATTTTTTTTTTTTGAGATTTAGCACTATGTTTTAGGAATAATACCTTAAAACTAATATTAAACATCTCATGCCAAAGAGTCAAAGAGAGAGATATTTTGTAGTGGACATATGACCACATGACTGATAGCATACTTTCAAAATTAAGTAACAGTGATGAGCCAGAAAGTTGAAATGTGATTGTTTACAGCTGCTTTGTGGCAGCTCTAGACACTGGCACCTTGCTCTAACATGTATGGCTTTCAGCAAGAAAGCAGACTGTAAATAAATGATTCTCTCTCTTTCCTTTAGCAAAATCATTTTTAAGAAAATGTTCTTGTACCTCCCACCAAACTTGAGATCTGAACAAACCTTGTTTTCACTTAATTTTTGTTGTTACCATAGTGTTTGTTTCTTTGCCAGTGGTACAATACTTTAACTTCTCTGTAGCAGTAGGCAATGTTACTTTTGCATCAGTCTTGCATCCTTGATCTCACTTCAGATTCCAAAGGAAGGTAGGAATTGAAGTTGAAAGGCCTCAAGGAAGCAAAAGGAGATGAAGTTGCATGACCAGTTGTCCTCTGCTATCTTTTTCTTAGTGCAGTTTTAAAAATCCTTCCTTCAAGAATGTTTCCTTCAATTTTTTTGTATGTGTTTTCTGTCTCTCTCCCTACCCGCCTCTTTGGGGGGGGGGGGGACAAATTTTTTTTTGAGACTTTCATTTTGGTACCTGCAACTGCTGGAGCTGAATCCGTATACCCCAAGCAAATAGTTTAAATGGAAAATAGAGAAGTAAGCACTATTGTAAGCCATGGGCTGTATTTTGGTTCAGCCACTTTGACTGCAAAAGCCAGTCGATTTATATTGTTTTTGGTGGGTAGCAAGGAAATGTGATCTCCCATAGTGATACTTCAGGAATCTGTCCTTGTCTTTTATTTTCTTCCATGGTCCCCAAACTTGCCCCACTATTTCTTGTCTGAAACAGATGTCCTGCTTAAGGAGATGTGTCTGGCACTTACTTGCTCTGTGCCTTCACCTTTTTGCTCCGGTTTACAGAGGAGCCCACAAGCCTCTCTCCTCAACCGTAGAGCCAACTGAAGGGTGGCCAGATCAGTAGTAGACCATCCCCCCTGTCTAAGCTGATGAAAGTCTGCCTGCTTGACGAGGTTGTGCTTCCTGAGAATCCGGGACAGATCCCTTTGCCAGCGTTCTGTCTCTCAAGCAGCTCTGTGCCCCAGAGAGCCACTTTTCCAAACCTCTTAACTTCTTTTCCCGGCTAGACTGCGAATGGGGACTTCAGGGGATCCCTTAACGTGGTTCATTATAAAGTCCAGGCTGGAAACCAGGGGCATCTCAGACTCTGAGTGTGCTTCTCCTGAAGCCGGGGAGTCCCTGGCGTGGATGCAGACGGTACAGGCACTGTAGGAACTTCAGAGGTGGTGGCAGGTGCCAGGGTGTGGCTGCAGTTGTCTCCCTCTTCTCTTCCAGCAGAAGGAGCCACCTCTGAGACAGAAGAAGAAGAAGAGAGACAGGAGGAGTGGGGCGAAGAGGGGGAGGCTGGTGGAGGGAGCAAGAAGCAAGGGGCGGGGGGTGGGGGGTGCGCTGGGCGGGCGGGCACTTGCGAGGCTCAGGCTCGCACGCACGCCGCCTCTGTTTGTACACAGTGCGCTCCCGACCGCCGGCTTGCTCGCTCCCCGCCAGCTCACGCTTCATTGTTCTCCAAGTCGGCAGCCCAGCCACCGGCCGCAGCGACCGGAGCCGAGCGCACCGTCTGCGGGTCCGCGGGCGCGGGGGACCCGGCGCCCCGCCCCACCCGCCGCAGAGGCTGAGCCCGCCGGCCACTCCTCGGAGCTCGCCCACCTCCCGGCGCCACCAGAGCGCAGGCAAAGGGGAAGCAACATTCCTCTCTTGGGTCACCCCTCTTTCTCGTCCTCTCCGACAATTTGTTTCAGGAGACGCTGCGGGAAGAAGACATCTTCTTGAATCCTCTATCGGGGTGGGGTCTGCCGCTGCCCTGCGGTGCCACCTCGGCGACACTACCCTCCGCCAAGACCCTTGACCATCGGGGTCACGTCCAAGAGACGGGATCATGAAGCACTCAGTGGCTGCTTGGCTTCTGCTTGGGCTCAGCCTCAGCGTCCCTCAGTTCTGCAGAGGTGAGGCAAAGGGCCAGGGGCTGGCGGCGGGACAGGCGGTGGGTCCCCCTGGGAGACACCGCGAAGGGAGCTGGAGGCGGTCCCGGGGGCGCGCCCGGAGTGGCGAGCCCTGTGGGTGGCCCGGAGGAGGCTGCGTGCCCTATCCTGGGTGCCCAGGAAAAGTGCTTTGCAAAGTCAGAGCGGAGTGTTGGTGGGGCTGAGCTGGGAAGGGGGTGTGGGTTACCCAGATGAGATCTAGGAAAGATGGGGAGGAGGGAGAGAAATTTTGCTTGGCTCACAGTCGCCAAGCAAACCCTTCCAGAGCCCTGTGGGTGATGCCGGATGCAGGCGCCAGGCGGGGCTTTCGCTGGGGAGCCAGGGAAGCTAGGTCGCCCCAGGCGTGGAGTAGTTGAAAGGGGAAGAGGCTGGAGACCCACTGGGCTGTCCGCCTCCAGAGTGCGGTGCTTTTACTACCAGGCCCACGCTGAGCAGTTTGCAAATCCGAACCTGGTGCTGGGAGTTTGGGCCGTGGGTGCGGTGGAGACGGGTCTGACAAGTCCCTTCGGCTTGCTCCCGTCTCCCCATCCTGGACGTGCTGCATCAATAATATAAAAACCCCAGGAACCCGCCTCTCCTGTAACCCCAGAGGCCCCAAGCTTTGCTCAGCATTTCCTCCTGGTATAAGCCTAACTCTTGGTAATAAGGAATCGTGCATTGCAAGACAGCCCTGGCGCCCCCGCCCAAGAGCGGAAAAGTTGTAAGAGCTGGTCTGGTGGTGGTTTTCACGACTTGCATGAAATAAACCAGTCTGTTAAAAAAATAAAATACAAGACTTTGAGGACTCTCCTGCTGAGTTGCGTAGCCGGCTTCCAGGTCCCTTGGAAGGATGGCTTGTCAATACAAGTCATTCTGGCTCCATCTCCACTAGCTTTGGGGTTGTAGTTGGCTGCCTGGAAAGGGCCAGCGGGAGCAGCAGGGACCCTGGGTGGGTCATCGGAGGTGGACCTGAGTCCCTTCTGCGCCCACATATGCAGGCGACCCCCTCTAAGTGTTCCGCGGGTAATGAAACGGTCCACAGGCTGCTTCAAGTGGAGAGCTGAGTGCAGTACAGGGTTTGAAATGCTGTGCCTCTCCAAAAAGGTAGCTGGATTAAAACATGCATTGACTCTGATCCATTTAATAGTAGACACTGCATGAATATTCTACACCATTTATCCGTGCGCCCGTCCGTCTGTTTCACGGGAAAATTGTGAACTCTTGGGCTACAATTTGCCCAAGGAGCTGGGTGTTCCTGGCCAGTTGCCCTCGATGCCCAGCTAGTAGCTATCCAGGTCGAGCCCTTCCTGGGGGGAGGGGGGCTTCCCTGCTCCCTCCTTCCCCCAGAATGTGGCTATTTTTCCCAGCGTGTAGGTGTGTGCCTCGCTGGCGTTTACAACGTGCCCTTCCAGTTATCCGGCAGAGGCAGCCACTCCACTGAAGGTTAAGGAATGGTAATGGCTCTGTAGTTGCGCTGCGGAGTCTCTCATCGATATGAAAAAGGCAGTGCTCCCGCTACGGAGATTTCTCCTTTCTCTTATTTCCCCTCTGGATTCCTCCTGCACTTTGATCCCTTAGCAGGAATGGAAGGGAAAACAGCAGGCACTCCCATCTCCACCTTCCTTCCCTGCCTGCATTCCCACTCCAAACCGAAAAGCACACACTCACGCACACACGGGCACCTACTCCATGCCAACATCGCCTCCACCATCAGTCCGGGACCCGCGTGGAGGTGGAGGGCTGAGTGGGTGGAGGAGGAGAAAGTGCGTCTAGCGTGTGGGGCCGCGTTTGCCTCTCTAGGTCTGGTTGCAGGAGACCTGGGGCATCATCAGAGTATCCCAGCTCTGCACCTAAACCTACCCGCGCCGAGGGAGCTTACTCTGCCAGGCAGTCCAACCTTGGTGTTATGCCTGGGCTCTCTTTCCGGCTCCTAGACAATGCTTCGGCACTGTATACTCCACGTTCTTCGCTAGATTTCTCTTTTTATTCCAGTCAACCTGTGGGGAAAGGGATAGAGGGCTGTAGGAAAGAAATGGACTGCTTTCCTTGAGCTCTTTTTGTTAAACTTGCATCTAATTTATTCTCCCTTAGTCCTGCAAAAAGGCAGAGTGCATCTTGCATGACAGCTCCCAACAATTAAACTTTGAACAAACTTACTGAAGCCAGTGTCAAGGATGAAAATTTCCCTTGCACTGCCCCCACCCCACCTGCCCAGACATAGTTTGCCTATTGTATACCTTTTATGAATTGGTTCCCTGTGTGGGTTGCAATTTATGTGCATTAATGACTAAGATTTAATAAGGACATGTAATTCTTTTTATTAGTCATTTTTATTTTAAAATTAAACCAATGGATCAGTCAGATTGAATATTTTATTAACTCTTAAATTATTCATCGTTATGGGTTGCTCTAAAAAATCCAGTACATGCATACAGTTGCAGCAAGCACGTGATATCTTATGCAATCTGTCCCTGTGCTTGCAGTTTGTGTCTGAAGTCTTTAAGCAAATAGCACTATCTAAAAATGTCTAGACATGTCCCAAATACTATGAATCACTGGCACTTGCATTTGCTTTTTTAATCAGTGGTGATTTTTAGTTAATTCTATATGGGAATCAATTAATACTTGAATCATCTCACTCCAAGTAAAAACACCCATGCGTCTATAATTACTATAACAGTGTCTTTGCTGAAATAACAGATTTCTGTACTTTTAAAAATTATTACACAGTAGTGTCTTCATTACCTGATTTGCATGCTCATTAATTTTGTACTTTAAATGCTAACTTCAGATTCGAAGTGAAACATTTAAAAATAATTTTGAAATACTAAATTAAACATAATAACTAAGTGAAGACCAGTGCAAAGCCTTGACCTCTGTTATGATACAAAACACATTCCCCCCCCACCCCCACCCTCTATCCTAAACAATTTTTTTTCTGATTATTTTAAAATATTTTCTTAGAGATGAAATGCATTTTGTTTTAAATTTATATAGTTTGGGGAAGACACATAAAAATACAAATTAAGGGTTACAAAATCGAAATGGTCTATTCTCCCTTCTGTTGTCTTGAACTTACAAAGATCTTCAAAACCAGGCAAATATCTTTTACTTCTAAACTCTTCTCTAAATTAAAACTCTCTTATTTTTCTCAAGTATCTTATCATCAGTGTTTATATAAAATGTGTATTCAGGATGTAGGGTATTTTTAATAAGCATTTTACTAAAACTTGCCTTTAATGCTAGATATATGACTTTTCCTTCTCAGAAAATGATAGCAATGCAAAGGGTTAAAATATACATGACTAAACTGAAAAAGCCTGGTTACTCAAAATCATGACAAAGTACAAATTTGGCAATTTTTAGATTCTAAATTAGTAGTCCAAACTCTTATTTTCACTGATATTAAAGATAAAAATTTTAATTAGGTAATTTATTTTTAAAACTTTTCATCTTTTGAAGGGTTTTGAGGATGGGATGGACTGTATATGTTATCACTTGTATCTGGTTGTGAAAACCTGACTGATTTGAGAGTTTCCTAAAGCCTAAGAAGGTTAATTCTGATATTTGTTGTTTATTGAATATACTTGCAAGGGCAAAGAGCTTTGAGTATCATTTATGATGTAGTAAGTTCATTATATTCCTTGCCAAATAAAGAAACCCACAAAAATAATGTGGGTTTCAGAACTCAATTCAAATTAGATGAGAAACAGCAAATTTTGCAAATATGTAATTAATGGTATGGATTCTCTCATAGCTAATCAGTTTACTCCTATGAGTTTATGTGAGTTTGAGTTTATTCCCCAAATAGTTTGCAAGCTGATTTTATTATGTGTAAAAAAAATCATAGAAACCCAAAGCCAAGTTGTTCTGTTATTCAGTTCTTATCTGTGTTTTAAGGAAGATGTCTAGCGTGTTTTTGTTTTTTAAGTCACAGTCCATGTAATGATTACCATCTTTTGGTTAATGAAAGAAACCTATATTTATATATAAAAACATAAGTAGTTGGCTATGTGAAATAGATTATTGAAAAATTTCTCATGGTTACATGATAATGCTAGAAATTAAATACTTAAACTGAATGAATTGCCACTTAATTGTTACTGAAAATACCCCAACAGTCTTTGCTTTGTGGGAATTGTTTAAGGGAAAAGTAGACTGGGATGCACTGTGCCCTTGCCAGCAGGTGTCAGGATAATCAATGGAGATATTTTTAAAGGAGGGATGCAGGTCAAGGGGAATAAAGGAATAAATGCTTATCTGCAAATCCACCTAAAGTGACTTTTCTACTTTCTGTGAAACTGATGTTATTAGTTTTCATTGCTCCCCTGAGAAAGAGAGGGAAAGTGAGTTGTAAGGACTTACTGCTTGTACCACAGGACTTTAACTTGGAGGCAGAGTAGTTCTAACAACCACACAGAAATTAATATATGTCAAGGTTGAACCTTTAATTTTCAGGGGTTTCCTGAGTAACTTACAAGGAAATGTACTTAGAGCTAAGAGGCACTTGGAGTAAAGTAATTATTACTGAAATGTTTGGAATACTTTTAAGCTTACTTTCTATACCCACTGTAAATTTTATACATGGAAATGCTGTTCTGTTGATTTATGTGGATGTATATTCAACTATTTATATGTGCAGATCTATAGCCCTGAAAGAGATGACCACTTACTCTTTTTGACGCAGTTTTAAAGTGTATGTTTCCTGGAACTTGCAAGTTTCAAAATAAGCCATGTGGCCAAAAAGGAATAAATGACATGATAAAGTTTTATTATTACCTGTTTCAGACAGGTATTAATCCTTATATATGTGCCTATTGTGTTTCAGTATCTGTCAGTGACTTGACATTGTTTATTTCTAATTGGTCCTTAGTGAATAACCTTTCCTCAAAGGTTAGTTCTAGCATCTGCTGATATAACTCTTAAAACAGTATTAAACAGTAATATAGTATTTAACAGTATTAAAACAGATTCACCACTGTACCATTTCTATTATACAAATTCTCTCAGTTTTTTTATGAAGTCACTGATATCATGCCAAGTAGTCTGTCTCCAGTGGTATATCCTTTCTGTGACAGAGACATCCTCAACCCCTTTCCCAACATTTGTTTGCTGGTTAGCAACTAGGGCACAGCATCCACAAGAAAAATTTGTCATCATTATTGAAAAGTTGCAAATTTCCAACACATTATGGCATTAGCAGTTTGCTTTCTTGTGAGGAACAAAAAAAAAATATGATAATGTAAAGCTGCTACTACTAACTCCTGAAGTTTAAAACATAAATGGAAATAAGGTAGGATCTGAATTATGGAGCAACTCAGGATTTTACACCTTGATTTAATCTGAGTGTCCTGCTTAAAACTGTCAACTGGTTAATAGTTTATATCCACCCCACTTGTAGAGAAGTCTCTTGCTTTACTTGTAGCACAGAGCTGAGAACCTAGGAGAAAACATCAAAAACTCCTAACCACTTAAAACAGATAATTGCATTTCTGCCTTAAATCATATAGAAGAGTCTATTCGCTTGGTTTCCAGGCTCACTATAAACTGAATCCCCAAAATTAAAGGCATATGAGGTAATAAGTCAGGCTTAATCAGAGCAATAAAACATGGCAGCTACTAGACAAAGAGGAGATTGAACAAAGTATATGTAAAAGCAAAGCTTCCTTACAATGTAAGAAACTAGGAACCTTTATATGGGAGAGAGGCTAAGTCTAAAGGCCAAGAGGCTTTATCCTGGCAGAGAATATAGCCCTAATTGATGCAGATACTGATCCTGTATACTAGGGAAAGACTCACTACCCGTATGTTCAACATTTGGGGGGTACAGAGGCATTGAGATATGTGTATTATTGAAGAGATTTTGTCCAAAATGTTTAAGCTTGAAAACCTGTTTAAAGGTAAAAGAGACATATCTGAAGAATATGCTGGTTTGAAACTTTGTTTTCCCATCATTTCAGAGATTATGTTCTTATATATATATATTTTTTTATTGCATTTCTCCTAAAGTAATGAATGAAGGTACAGATTATCAAATACAGGACTCAATTTTGTAGAAAAGAAGCAGATATCAGAATGCAGATGTCAGGCAATTATTTGCTTATATTTTAGAAGAAAATGTACTGCTGTCTGTTTTACCATATGCATTATGATGATGATAGTAGCCATGTAGGATTTGTTCCACAGAAGCTTTAATAGTGCATGAAGTAGAATGGAGGGTTTACATTCAAGAATTTAAGTGAAGGCTTTTTAAGTACTAAAGCACTTTTGTATGTGATTGTTACTATGGAGAAAGAAAATTGACTCTAGAGCTAAGCCTTACTCTTTCCATTTTCTAAAACAGGTCTGTATCAAACTGATCAGTCTCTTTAAAAATAATTTACTATAGTGTAACATTCCATAGATGGAAAGGCCAAAGTTTTAATCTCTTGTTAACTGGTTTTGTGTATGATTGAAAGTAATCTCTAGATGGGTCAGGACACCATGCATTCTTTTAGGTTTATGCTCGGTATTTGATAAAGGCATGTATTCTGGGAATGCACAATAATCCTCGTCTTATACTGAGGTTAGGATGACCATTTATATTTTACCGCTACTGGAGATAATGTGGACACCGCCCAAGTCAAATAGGCTCATGACTCTTGAGCAGAGAAGACTGGAACAATCGAGTGGGAATACTGAAGAATATTTTTATTGGGAATATTTTGCGGAACCCCTCCCAGTAATGTAGAGTAGTCTCCCATTTATAGGCACCAGTCTTATCTGTGCTCACATCTCTAATACCCATTTCTTCTCATTTCTTCTCACATGTTTGGCTCCAAATATTAACTGAACTCTAATATTATCCACACTGTCTTTCCTATTTGTTTATTCATCTTTTTTCTTTCATGTCTGTTTAAGCATCTTGCTAGATAAATTAACAAGGGACATTTGATTCTTATTTAGTATAGTTAGTAAATTTAACATTTATTTAATACTTGTTATGTGCTCCTATGTTCTAAGTACCATCTCTGGTTCTCGCAAGGATTCTATGAAGTGAGTCATATTATTATTTACATATGAATGAGAAAACAGAGATACAGAGAGGTTAAATAATCTCCCAAATAAACAATCTACTAAGTATCTCGTTAGAAATAGAACCAGTTTAAATCTAGAGCCTGCTTTCTTAAATACTGGGCTCTGCTATATTTCAATAAGTCACACATCCTCTATGTCATGGAGATAATGTGTCAAATGATTTTCTTATTTGTAGAATACACACATCATGTCCAGTTTCTGTTTAACTGGTGGATATTTTGGAAGGGACAAATTATATTTACTTTCTTAGGACAATATTTTTTAAATTTTCAAATTTAATTCAGTAAAACATCAGTACATCTCTTCATCTTCAAAAATAAAGGTTGGCATATACTTGGTCAGAAGGAGTTAATATGTCTTTCAGAAAAATGCATCACTCATATGAATAGGGAAGACAGGAATTAAAGAGAAGTTGAGAAGTGATTCAAAATGCATTTTCTTCAAAATCTTGCCACTCAATTTTACTTCAACTTGACTTTTATAATTTACTTGGTTTTTTAGGATTCCATTTCTCCATTGTTACTCAGTTTGATATGGTAAGACCATGCTTTCCCTATAATTTTCAGATATGTAGGACAAAATGATTTTAAAGGTTAACAGATACATAATGTAGGACATAGAGATTTTAGAGGTTAACTAGGTTTTCATTTCTGCAGGTTAATGAAGGTATTTTATTTGCTTTACATACCATTCTCATTTAATTTTATTTCTGTGTAATCCCATTTAGAAATTGTAGCCAAACAAAAGCACCAAATGGTGCTCAAACCATATCAGCTAGAAAATTATATTTTATGATTTCTTTTGAGTTATTTAACCAAAATATGATTTATTTTTAAAAACTGGAATTGTATTTACTTTAAATATTTTACAAACTAATGAAAATTACATCATCTAATATGAGATCACTTTGTTAATATCTTCTTCTGTATACATGTACAGTATTTTATAGTTGAAATAAACCATTCATGATTCATTATTATATTTATTCCCCAAAATAATAATAATAAAACAATAGTTTAAATTTCATAAGCATTTCCTGTATCCTAGGGGACATAAGCAGAACATTCTTAATGTCATTTAATGGATAAGGAACATGAAGTTCAAGAAAGTCACATAACTCACATTCAACATGTCTTGTAATTCAAGCAGCCAATAATAGAGCTTGAACTTGATTCTGTGTGTTCTGATTCCAACTTAATATATATATTTTTTACCCTTTTCTGCTATCCCATTTCGCTCGAGGTAGTTATAGTTGGTGTTTTTTATTTTTTGTTTTTTCTTCAGTTTTTAAACTCACAAGATGAGGAGGAGTTGATGTACTACTTGGTTTTTCAGAAAATATTCTTACTGCCTCTCAGTACAACATTAGCAGTTCCTTTCCATCAGTATAGACCACTTCCTTTTCTCTTTGGATCCAATTACTAACCATGACAACATCCTGGACTTCCTCAAAGGCTTCTTCTCAATCATTTGCCCCCAGAAGCTTGTGACTTTTAACATTCTGGTGTTAAACTTCCTGGAAGTTCCCAACACTAAATATTCCCATCTCCATTTTTAGGTACCCACTGGCAATGCTATTCACTAGATTTTCTTATCACATGATTTGCTCATTTAACAGAGCTTGAAATTTCTCAGACATTCCATTTTTTTACTAGAATTTTCTCTCCTTTTACCTCTCCTTGTCCTTCATTCCCACCGAACTTGCTCTGATCATTGCTCTAATTTTCAGTCCTTCTTATCTCTCCTCCTTTTCCAGCCTATTCTTTGGGGTTAGCCTTCAAGAGATACTCAACCATTTGGGAATTTTTCAGCCTGCATGCTTTCATCATTTTTGCTTCATGAAATCTCAGACTATGGTAATTTCCAAAGTCCCTTTCCCCTCTCTGGCCATGAGAAAACTGGAGTTCTGTCAAGAAGTGATAGGATCCACTGGAAATCCTGGCAAATTTGAAAGGCTGAGCTGTGGGTCTAAAGGGGAATGAGTAAGAAACATAGAAAGTGATGATATGAGGAATAAGATGATTGGGTGATTGCAGTAATTCACTGTAATTAATTATTGATAATTATTAGTATAAATTTGCAAGTATGACCATAGGAGTTATGATTGAAAGAGAGTAGAAGACAAGATTTTTGAAGGAAAAGAATCAAAGCCTTTGGAAAAATCATGTATGTAGGTACCAACATTCCAAAAAAATTATACCAGGAGAAATATTTTGGAGGCAAGGAGAGTGAACCAGGGACACAAATCTTTAAGGATTGAGAGAATGTGGTACAGAGATCAAGAGATAACTGGAATGGGGGGTAATATTGGAGAACAGAGGTCTTTGGCATGAAACTGAAACTGGGTAGGTTTTTATTGCTGTTGTTTGAGAGGAATGGGAGAATGTTTAGGAAGTTGCATTGAGGAGCCATGAGTTGTATTGAGGGACCCAGGCCACATCTCATGTCTAGAAGCCACAGAGAGATAATGGTAACCATGTCACAGGAGTGCAGGGTAAATAATGACTCAGAGGAGAGATGATTTCCTCTTGAGCAGGAAGGCAGATGTAATAGCCTAGTCCTAGTCAAGGCTATCTGAGAAGGCAATGGCACCCCACTCCAGTACTCTTGCCTGGAAAATACCATGGACGGAGGAGCCTGGTAGGCTGCAGTCCATTGGGTCGCTAAGAGTAGGACACGACTAAGCGACTTCACTTTGACTTTTCACTTTCATGCATTGGAGAAGGAAATGGCAACCCACTCCAGTGTTCTTGCCTGGAGAATCCCAGGGACAGGGGAGCCTGGTGGGCTGCCATCTATGGGGTCACACAGAGTCAAACACGACTAAAGTGATTTAGCAGCAGCAGCAGTCAAGGCTATGGTTTTTCCAGTGGTCTTGTATAAATGTGAGAGTTGGACTGTAAAGAAAGGTGAGTGTTGAAGAATTAATGCTTTTGAACTGTGGTATTGGAGAAGACTCTTGAGAGTCCCTTGGACTGCAAGAATATCCAACCAGTCCATCCTAAAGGAGACCAGTCCTGGGTGTTCATTGGAAGGACTGATGCTGAAGCTGAAACTCCAATACTTTGGCCACCTTATGCGAAGAGTTGACTCATTGGAAAAGACCCTGATGCTGGGAGGGATTGAGGGCAGGAGGAGAAGGGGATGACAGGGGATGAGATGGCTGGATGGCATCACCAACTCTATGCACATGAGTTTGAGTGAACTCCGGGAGTTGGTGATGGTCATGGAAGCCTGGTGTGCTGCTGTTCATGGGGCTGCAAAGAGTTGGACTTGACTGAGCAACTGAACTGAACTGAGGCATCATGCTCTTTGATAGTCTTCATCCTATGCTTTTTGACACATTGAGCTCATTAAAATAAGCGATATGTTCACTAAGAGCTATGCTTTTAAGCACATTGAAAGTGTTTTCATATGCAACAGCTCCTTTAAGCCTCACAAAAATTCAGGGGATTATTATTATCCCCATTGACAGATAAAGATATAGAGAGAATAATTCTATTCCGAGTGATAAGCACTCACAACTAGGTTTTGCAGACACAAGTCCAGGACTCTTCTCACTTTAGCAAAATTACAGAGAAAAGCCTTAAATCCAAGGAAGGATCCCTTCTAAATTTAAAGCACAGCTGGGTAAGATGTCTGCAGTTGTGCCCTGACCTACTTTGTCCTATTCAGGCCTCTGCATATTTGAGGTCTGCAGAATTCAGGCTACAGGGTATAATGTCTGCGTCTGCATGGTGCCTTAATCCTTGCCCATCTTGGATTATTTGTTCAAATGGTTCTTACTGGAAAACAGCATTATTACTATGGGAAGTGTTTTTTTTTTTCTCTCTCTCTCTCTTTGTAACATGCTCATAATTGTGCAGCCTTGTCCATAAAGAATTCTTTTTTCTCAAATTTACGTGTTTCAGATATTTGTCAACCATGATGTTCCTTCTCGAGTTTCTGACATGCTAAAGCCGTACATATTTTTCCTTTAATCTGTCCTTGTAAGCCATTCCTTTCATCATTTTAGTTGTTTCGTTTGGAAGCTGTCCAAGTAGCCTACATATTTATGCAACAGGCTTGCCAAAGTCTCAAAAGAGAATTCTAGGGATGTGCTTCCTAAAATAATGCCACTCACATTAGTCTGTACTTTTTAATTGTGCAAATATGATTGTTTTGCTGGTTAAGTTTTTCTATCAGACCATCTTTTTCCAAGTAATACTTATCTATGCCTTTTTTATTTCATAATTTTGTTTTGCATTAGCCTTCACTGGAGTTTTGCTTTATATTTTTTCTTCATTCTGTATTCAGTATAATGATCATTACTACTATATGATGCATTCTCTGCCCACAGAATCTCAGAATAATCTGATTTCTTCCCTGCAAATTATATTATTCTGCTATTTATTGTTGTTTTAATATCATGTACATATCAGCTAAATAATAATGCAATGTACAAATTCCCATCCTTAGTTTTTTTTGCATATTTATTTATTTTTGGGTCTGTAAAGTATTCATTATCTTCTTGAAACCATCATCTGTCTCTATTCCTGTATTTTTCCTATTGCTTTATTTATTTCTAGCTATCTCCTCTGATATGCTGCCATTTTCTGTTCCCAGATCATTCCTCAGCTTAAACTACACAACCTCAGAGAATCTTTCTGATAGCTTTCCCCAAGTAACTGAGGCTTCAGCACACACATGCACACACACACACACACACACACACACAGTATATTCCTGTCAGTTTCTATTATCTGATCTTTTTTGAAATTACAGCATTTTTCAAAAATCATATTATATAATCACTTGCTTGTTAGCTTATTTGTTTTTCTCTCTTGTTTGTAATGTATTCTTGCAAGCTCCATCGGGGTAGAAGAATATTAATGTGTATGAAAAGTGAAAGTGAAGTCTCTCAGTCGTGTCTGACCCTTTGGGACCCCTTGGGCTGTAGACTGCCAGGCCCCTCCGTTCATGGGATTTTCCAGGCAAGAATACTGGAGTGGTTTGCCAATTCTTTCACCAGGGGATTGTCCCGACCCAGGAATCAAACCCCGGTCTCCCATGCTGCAGGCAGACTCTTTACCATCTGAGCCACCAGGGAAGCTATTAATGTGTATATTCACCTGCAAACATGATGCCTTGTATAGAGTACATACTCAATATTTGTTGCCTGAGTGGCATACATGGATGAGTGAAAAATATGGATGATAAACAATGCTACTCATATATAAATCTTTCTCTGGTTTTTAAAAAAGTGTTCCTTTGATGGACCCATTAACTCATTTAATAAATTCTTATCTACTTGACACACCGATGCAGTGACGTGTGATTTATGACACAAGTGATACACTCTTAGAAAGCAATAAATACATAAGTAGAGGCAAACACTGAGAGCTGACTAAATAAATTACCTACTTGTTTCCACAGCTGTCTAACTTATAAACACTTTAAAATCAAGATTTGGATTTTACCTTAAATTATCAAATTGCAATAACATAGTCACTGAATATGGAAGATAGTAAGCTTCAGACTGTCATTTTATTATCAAACGTTGACAAGAAAAGTATGTGCAACAAAGGCAAAGCCCTTGGTGGTTTTCCTTGTCAGGTGAAGGACTGCAGGCAGCCCTTTAATCTGCTAATTGCCCAGCGTCCTGGTGATCACTCCCATGAGTTCTACTAGCAATGACTTTCCTCCAAACCTATCTCCTTTTCCTCATCTCACCACACAGTGACACCTGTGAGCCCAGATGTACTTGGCAGAGAGGAAAGGATAGCCTGGGTGCTGTGTCTGCCCAGGAGCCCAGAGCCTCTGAACCCACTCCAGTATTCTTGCCTGGAGAATCCCATGGACAGAGGAGCCTGGTGGGCTACAGTCCACGGGTCGCAAAGAGTCGGACACAACTGATCGACTTCACTAGAGTTGCTTGCGTCATGACAATCTTTATGTCACTGCAAACTGCTCTTTATTCATCTTTGGGCAACTATACTTCTGCCTCTCTTAAATGCCGCAGTGGTTCTGAAACAGTTTGTATGCTTGTGACCCTGGCAATTGTGTGGTTTCCACTCCCAGTCTCAAAGCTCTGAAAATGGCATATATGTCTATAAAAGATATAATGGCAAAGGATTATGTAGAATAAAATTTATAAAATCTATTGCTTTCCTCCTTTTTATGTGATAAGAAAGAAACTTCAGCTTTTTTTGTTTGTTTTTTGAAGGGCAGTTAACTCCTTTGTTTTGAAGTTTTAATTATTTTTTAACTTTAAAGTATATGCTCATTGAAGAAAAGTTTTAATGGTGACACTTCAGTGTACATTTAGAGACTTGTTTCAATAAATATCAAGCTACTAGTTTTATAATTTATTCAATAACTTTACTGAGTAGAGGTGGACACAAAGAACTGTTCTGGGTGTTGGAATTACAGACAGGGAACAAAAATTCCTGTTCACTAGAGCTTACGTTCTAATGGAGAGAAACAATCAACTAAGGAAATTGTCTTGGAGGTTAAAAGGAGGAGGTAGGTATTTCAACAGTGAATTTCATATTTATGTAGGGTATTTATGTCAAGCCTGACTTCAAAGATATTAAGGAAGTGACTTATCTGTTGCAAGTATATTGTCTCAAGTTTCATTTGTCTTTATATTTATTACATTTATTATGCAAAAGTTAAAGCAAGTTTATTTTGTAAAATACATTTTATTTTCCTTTATGAATTCTGCTTTTGTTATAATATTTAAATGTGTAAGAATTGCCATTTGTTTTCCCCACCAGCGTTATCTGTGGGGGGTTATGACTTAAAACATGACTTAAAACAGCTGTTGGAAAATGAAGCATGTATTATACTAAATGATAGTATATATTTGCATCAGTTCAGAGGTAAATTTACTGGGTTGCTTCTCCATTAATGTGACGGTGCCACATGGTTTTAATTATTGTAGCTTTGTAATATGTTTGTGCTACTGTGTGTAATTATTTAGAAGTATATCTGAATATGGTCTGGTAATATTTTAGTTGGGATGTTTACATCTATTTTCATAAGTGATATTTTGAGCTATATTTACCAAGCTTGGTTTAGGGGCACTAGTAGATATGCAGAATTAAGGGAAGCTTCTGTCTTGTGGAGCACTTTAAATGTTCTATAGGAATTTTCTGTTTCTTGAAGTTTTGACATAACTCATATACTAGGCTGTCTGACCTGTTTTTTGAGTACAATATTTTCTAATTTATTCACATATATAGCATTGAAATGTTTGCAAAAATTCTGTTTTGTTCATGCAAATGCAGAGAATTAAAAAGTTATGTAATTCTGTCACCCTCCTGACAAAATTGCCACCTCCAAAGGAATCAGGGTCATCTTTTCTTCTGCTGTGTTTTGCTACCTAAAACTTCAACTTCTTCCAGTCCTAATGCCAGTCCACATAAATAGCTTAATAAAAATTTCCTTAAGAATAGTAGTAGTGACACTATTTAAAATATTTTAGCTTGTGTTATTAAATTGTTTTATCAAAGAAATATGCTTTATTTTGCTTTTTAAAATGTCCATTTTCAAAATTATACGTGGATCATAAACCTCAGCTTATTTTTGAATTAGCAGTTTCTTGATTATACTTTTCAGTACCAGAATTAACTTAGATTTTGATACCAAAGTACAATCACATTATTGGAATTTCTCCCCTAGTAACTGTAAATGTTTATTATATGTATGTAAACTTTTAATCCTTTATTATGAAGGAAAGTGTTAAGTAAGTTAGAAGAATAAAAGCCCTAATGAATGACTTATTTAGTTCATAGTAGAGTTCACATAATGATTACTTTAAAAATAAAATATATTCAGAAGTCAACTTTACAAATAGGAAAACAAAAATAAGCAAAATTATTACTAGAAATAATTTCTATATGTTCTTTGGCAAGTGGTATAGATCAGTTTGAAGTAACATTTCTTTATTACTTTAAATAGATTATTTAGTTTTGTGTTCTTCATAATTCAAGATTACTTTGAAATATTAAATATTATTACAGCAGCTGCATAGTTTACCAATATAGGGTTGGAGATTTCAGATTGCTGATATAACTTTAATTGGGACTGTGTTATAAATTCAGTCAATTGACTTTGGGATAGAAAGAGGCATGAAGAACTCTTCCAGGGTCAATTGTTTTTGAAAGCAATTATTAGGAGCAAAGCTTAGCCCAGGCAACTGGAGCATGCAAAGTTTAATGATGACTTCTTGGACTCATTTATGTTGGTATATCAGTCTGAAAGTATGCATTTTAATATGTAACTGCATTATAGAAAACATAATATTTATGTCATTTGGCAATATGAGGAATATAAACCATCACTCCGTAACATTTATTAGGTGTAGTTTGAATCAACCTTTTTTTTTTTCCCAGAAGTCGTAGGAAAATACTGACTCTGAGGAAGATACAATTTAACAATTTAGAGCTTATTCACATGGTTCTATGGTTCCCTGACTCATACAAAAGAAAATTAAAGTACAATGAATTGAATAATTTGGTTGCTCTCCAGGAATTTAAACACTGTTGTTTCTTTTGTTGGAGTAATAATCAAGGTATGTAGTAAAGCAACAAAGTATTATTGATATATGCATTTAAAGCTGATAATCCAGAAATTAAATGGAAGCCACTCCAGGAAAACTACTAATACATATTTATAGTTAATACTTAATTCTTTTGGCATTACTGCTCATTTGGGAAGTTGGCTTATATGTATCCTACATTAAGTTCATTTCGTTAGTATCTACATAGGTTGTTATTGTAGGGTGTTGTTACTCAGACTGCTGCTATGGAGCAACATACAGAAAACTCTTGTGTAACCAGAGTATTTGTGACTTCTAGTTTAGGTTATTCAGTTCAGTTCCGTTCAGTCGCTCAGTCGTGTCCTACACTTTGCGACCACATGCATCGCAGCACGCCAGGCCTCCCTGTCCATCACCATCTCTCAGAGTTCACTCAGACTCACGTCCATCGAGTCCGTGATACCATCCAGGCATCTCATCCTCGGTTGTCCCCTTCTCCTCCTGCCCCTAATCCCTCCCAGCATCAGAGTCTTTTCCAATGAGTCAACTCTTCGCATGAGGTGGCCAAAGTACTGGAGTTTCAGCTTTAGCATCATTCCTTCCAAAGAAATCCCAGGGTTGATCTCCTTCAGAATGGACTGGTTGGATCTCCTTGCAGTCCAAGGGACTCTCAAGAGTCTTCTCCAACACCACAGTTCAAAAGCATCGATTCTTCAGCTCTCAGCCTTCTTCACAGTCCAACTCTCACATCCATACATGACCACTGGAAAAACCATAGCCTTAACTAGACGGACCTTTGTTGGCAAAGTAATGTCTCTGCTTTTGAATATACTATCTAGGTTGGTCATAACTTTTCTTCCAAGGAGTAAGCGTCATTTAATTTCATGGCTGCAGTCACCATCTGCAGTGATTTTGGAGCCCCCCAAAAAAAGTCTGACACTGTTTCCACTGTTTCCCCATCTATTTGCCATGAAGTAATGGGACAAGATGCCATGATCTTCGTTTTCTGAATGTTGAACTTTAAGCCAACTTTTTCACTCTCCTCTTTCACTTTCATCAAGAGGCTTTTTAGTTCCTCTTCACTTTCTGCCATAAGGGTGGTGTCATCTGCATATCTGAGGTTATTGATATATCTCCAGGCAATCTTGATACCAGCTTGTGTTTCTTCCAGCCCAGCATTTCTCATGATTTCTACACAGAAGTTAAATAAGCAGGGTGACAATATACAGCCTTGACGTACTCCTTTTTCTATTTGGAACCAGTCTGTTGTTCCATGTCCAGTTCTAACTGTTGCTTCCTGACCTGCATACAGATTTCTCAAGAGGCAGGTTAGGTGGTCTGGTATTCCCATCTCTCAGAATTTTCTACAGTTTATTGTGATCCACACAGTCAAAGGCTTTGGCATAGTCAATAAAGCAGAAATAGATGTTTTCCTGGAACTCTCTTGCTTTTTCCATGATCCAGTGGATGTTGGCAATTTGATCTCTGGTTCTTCTGCCTTTTCTAAAACCAGCTTGAACATCAGGAAGTACACTTTTCACGTACTGCTGAAGCCTGGCTTGGAGAATTTTGATCATTACTTTACTAGCATGTGAGGTTAGTCCAATTGTGTGGTAGTTTGAGCATTCTTTGGCATTTCTTTTCTTTGGAATTGGAATGAAAACTGACCTTTTCCAGTCCTTCTGGCCACTGCTGAGTTTTCCAGATTTGCTGACATTATCGAGAGCAGCACTTTCACAGCATTATCTTTCAGGATTTTAAATAGCTCAACTGGAATTCCATCACCTCCACTAGCTTTGTTCATAGTGAAGCTTTCTAAGGCCTACTTGACTTCACATTCCAAGATGTCTGGCTCTAGATTAGTGATCACATCACCACGATTATCTGGGTCGTAAGGATCTGTTTTGTACAGTTCTTCTGTGTATTCTTGCCACCTCTTCTTAATATCTTCTGCTTCTGTTAGGTCCATACCATTTCTGTCCTTTATCGAGCCCATCCTTGCATGAAATGTTCCCCTTGGTATCTCTAATTTTCTTGAAGAGATCTCTAGTCTTTCCCATTCTGTTCTTTTCCTCTATTTCTTTGCATTGATCACTGAAGAAGGCTTTCTAATCTCTTCTTGCTATTCTCTGGCACTCTGCATTCAGATGCTTATATCTTTCCTTTTCTCCTTTGCCTTTCGCCTCTCTTCTTTTCACAGGTATTTGTAAGGCCTCCCCAGACAGCCATTTTGCTTTTTTGCATTTCTTTTCCATGGTGATGGTCTTGATCCCTGTCTCCTGTACAATGTCAGGAACCTCAACCATAGTTCATCAGGCACTCTATCTATCAGATCTAGACCCTTAAATCTATTTCTCACTTCCACTGTATAATCATTTAGGTCATACCTGAATGGTCTAGCAGTTTTCCCTACTTTCTTCAATTTGAGTCTGAATTTGGTAATAAGGAGTTCATGATCTGAGCCACAGTCAGCTCCTGGTCTTGTTTTTGTTACTGTATAGAGCTTCTCCATCTTTGGCTGCATAGAATATAATCAGTCTGATTTCAGTGTTGACCATCTGGTGATGTCCATGTGTAAAGTCTTCTCTTCTGTTGTTGGAAGAGGGTGTTTGCGATGACCAGTGCATTTTCTTGGCAAAACTCTCTTAGTCTTTGCCCTGCTTCATTCCGCATTCCAAGGCCAAGTTTGCCTGTTACTCCAGGTGTTTCTTGACTTCTTACTTTTGCATTCCAGTCCCCTATAATGAAAAGGATATCTTTTTTGGGTGTTAGTTCTAAAAGATCTTGTAGGTCTTCATAGAACCGTTCAACTTCAGCTTCTTCAGTGTTACTGGTTGGGGCATAGACTTGGATAACTGTGATATTGAATGGTTTGCCTTGGAGATGAACAGAGATTATTCTGTCATTTTTGAGACTGCATCCAAGTACTGCATTTTGGACTCTTTTGTTGACCATGATGGCTACTCCATTTCTTCTGAAGGATTCTTGCCCGCAGTAGTAGATATAATGGTCATCTGAATTAAATTCACCCATCCCAGTCCATTGTAGTTTGCTGATTCCTAGAATATCGACGTTCACCCTTGCCATCTCTTGTTTGACCACTTCCAATTTGCCTTGATTCATGGACCTGACATTCCAGGTTCCTATGCAGTATTGCTCTTTAGAGCATCAGATCTTGGTTCTATCACCAGTCACATCCACAGCTGGGTATTGTTTTTGCTTTGACTCCATCCCTTCATTCTTTCTGGAGTTATTTCTCCACTGATCTCCAGTAGCGTATTTGGCACCTACTGACCTGGGGAGTTCCTTTTTTGGTATCCTATATTTTGCCTTTTCATACTGTTCATGGGGTTCTCAAGGCAAGAATACTGAGGTGGCTTGCCATTCCCTTCTCCAGTGGACCACATTCTGTCAGACCTTTCCACAATGACCTGCCCATCTTGGGTTGTTCTGCAGGCCTGGCTGGTTTCATTGAGTTAGACAAGGCTGTGGTCCTAGTGGGATTTGAGTGACTAGTTTTCTGTGAGTATGGTTTCAGTGTGTCTGCCCTCTGACACCCTCTTGCAACACCTACCATCTTACTTGGATTTCTCTTACCTTGGGCGTGGGGTATCTCTTCACGGCTGCTCCAGCAAAGGACAGCCGCTGCTCCTTACCTTGGACGCCGCCGTTCCTGACCTTCAAAGTGGGATAGCTCTTTCTGCGCAGCCACCGCTCCTTGGGATGCTCCTCCTAGCCGCTGGCCCTGGCCTCAGGCGTAGGTGGCTCCTCCCAACTGCCGCCCTTTGCCTTGGGGTCAGGGTGGTTCCCCAGGGTCACCGACCCCGGCCTCGGGCGCGAGGTGTCTTCTCCCGGCCGCCCTGACCTCGGACGAGGGGTGTCTCCTCCCGGCCACCCCTGAACTCGAATGCAAGATAGCTCCTCCTGGCCGCCGCCCCTGACCTCAGATGTGGGGTAGCTCCTCTTGGCCGCCACTGACTTCAGACACGGGGTAGCTCCTCTCGGCTGCCACCCCTGACCTCGGACACAGGGTAGGTCCTTTCGGCGGTTCTTGTGCTATGGCAGTCTGGCACTCTACGCTGCTGCCCCTGACCTCCGACGTGGAGCAGCCGCCTGCGCTTAGTGCGCCGGCTCTTATTTTGTTGGGATGGTCAATGTTGGTTCTTTGGTTTTATGAAAATTGCTGATATATTTGCAGTAACAGTGTTTAAGTGTTAGTTGCTCAGAATATCTAACTCTTGCGACCCCATGGACTGTTGCCCACTAGGCTCTTCTGTCCACGGGATTCTCCAGGCAAGAATACTGGAGTGGGTAGCCATTTCCTTCACCAGGGATCTTCTTGACCCAGTGATCTAATCCAGGTCTCTTGCATTGAAGGCAGATTCTTTACCATGAGCCACCAGAAAGGTACTATAAATCTTAGAGGTATTTTGATACGCAAAAAAGCATAACAACCTGAAGTATCTAGTTCAGAGAATTTTCAAAATTGTATATGCCCATTTGATCCCTAACTGAAACATGATATAGACTGTTTCCATAATCCTAGAAAATTCTCCCATGCTATATGTCCAACCAAATTCCATCCTTACCTGCCTCTCTCCAACATCTGTACTTTATTTCTGTCACCATAGATTAACTTTGTCTGGTTTGAGACTTCAAACCATTGTTAGGAGCAAAAGAGAGAGCAACTGAGAGAGAGAGAGGAAGTCCTTCTTTTTCTTGAATAATATTTCATACATTTATGGCACAATTTGTTCTCTAATTGTTGGACAATTGAGTTATTTCCTGTTTTTAGCTATTATGCATAAGGTAATCTGAAAATATTATACACTTTTTTTAATAGACATGAATTTCATTTCTCTTGGATGAATACCTTGGGATAGAATTGTTGAGTCATAGGCTAATATGTGTTAACTTGATTTACCTACTTGACAGATTTCTAAATTACTGTATCATTTTGCTCTCCCATAGGTGTGAAGGGTCCAGTTATTCCCATATCCTCACCAAAATTTGTTCCACAGTTGACAAACAATGAAAGGTTTAGGGTTATTAACTCTCCACCTAAAAGTGACCCTCACAGTTTAAACTCCTGCTGTTCAAGGGTCAACTGTATTATTCTTTTGATTATAGCTATTCCAGTTGATAAGAAATAGTATCTCACTATATTTTAAATTTGTATTTCTTAATGACTTAGGATTTGAGGACATATGAGTTTCTTGACATTCACATATCTTGCAAATCGTTCAATATTTTGCAAATACTACTTTTTGTTGTTGTTTGGCAATTTTAAAGTTGATCTGTGGAAGTTTCGTATATATCCTGGATATGATTACTTTGCAAGATATATATAGCAGATGGTTTTTCTTAGCCTGTGACTTCATAGTCCCTTCTTACTAGTGTGTTTTGATGTAGAACTTACTGATTTTGATGAAGTGCATTTTATCAACATTTTTATTTTAGAGTGTTTCTAACTTTCTAAAAGGTCTTTGCCTGGTCAGGTGTCACACATAAATTGTTTTATTCTTTCCCTCTAGAAATCTCATTTTTCTGATTTTTATATTCAGGTTTATTATCCTTCTTAAATTAATTTTTATATATATCATGAGGAATAGATTGAGATTTGTTTTCCATAGAGAGATCAATTATTTTATTTTCATTTGTTGGAAAACTGCTTTCTCCTTTGAATTGACTTGGTGCATTAGTTGTGTCTATTCTGTGTCTTGAGTCTCTCTCTTTACACCACTGCCAGGGTGCCTTGATTACTTTAGCCATATAGTAAGTCTTGAATTTATGTAATTCTTCTAAATTTACTTTATTCTGTATCTTTTGTACTTTATCTAAATTTTAGGATTGTCAATTTCTTCAAAAAAGCTTGCTGGGATTTTGATTAAAATTGCATTAGATTTGTAGATTGCCTTGACAAGAAGGGATATATTAACAATATTATATCTTCCAACCAATTAAAATGTTTTATTTGCTCATTCATATATCTGTGTGGATCCATATTTAACAAAAGGACTCATTCCTTTTACTTTTGTAAGGTTTTATAAAATAGAAAGCATTTTTACATTGATGACTCATGCTTACTTTGTTTTAAAATGGAAATTAAGTAATAAAAGTGGAACTCATTCAGCACCATAGTAAGCCTCACAGTACTTACAAAAGCACTTTACACATAGAATACACTGTATAGACAAATTGAAAACCATTTTATTAATACTTGTATAACATGACTATGCTGTTAGGAGAAAAACCAGCCTTCCCAATAATGAAGTCTTTTATAAAACTAAAGTATATAAATATGTAAGTTTCCAGAAAAATAAACTGAGATTCATAGCATTCAGTCAGTTCAGTTCAGTCGCTCAGTCATGTCCGACTCTTTGGAACCCCATGAATCACAGCACGCCAGGCCTCCCTGTCCATCACGAACTCCCAGAGTTCACTCAAACTCACGTCCATCGAGTCAGTGATGCCATCCAGCCTTCTCATCCTCGGTTGTCCCCTTCTCCTCCTGCCCCCAGTCCCTCCCAGCATCAGAGTCTTTTCCAATGACTCAACTCTTTGCATGAGGTGGTCAAAGTACTGGAGTTTCATCTTTAGCATCATTCCTTCCAAAGAAATCCCAGGGCTGATCTCCTTCAGAATGGACTGGTTGTATCTCCTTGCAGTCCAAGGGACTCTCAAGAGTCTTCTCCAACACCACAGTGCATTACACCAGTTCAAAGCTCAAAAAACAAAACCTTTAAGACACTGAATAGTTGATGACATCAGAGAAGGTGAGAGTACCTGTGATAATTTTATTCTCCTAGAAATAAAGATTGCACTGTAGCCACCTTGGTTAAGAAAGTGATTTTTCTATTTATAAAGATAATGGTAGTTTAGTTATTTATAACTTTATACAGAATAGTCAGATTCCCAAGGCCGGAAGCTGTTGTGCAGTGGCTTCATCCTGCTTTAAAAACTTTAAGATTGTGTGTGTGTGTTGATTGTAGAATGTTATAACCAGAAAGCTTTTCTTTGATGATCTCTGACCAGTCAACTATGTGATTTCTTTGAAACAAGTTAAGCAAAACCCATCAATTGTCTGTCTTTTCTATCACCACTGGTGAAGGAAGTGACAAAGTATACTGAAGCAATACATGATTTGTCATTTTCCAGCACATTTGAAAAAAATTTATGAAAAAAATATTCTTAGATAAATCTTGCTATATAACTGTAAGCCACTCCCCAAGTAAAATTTTTTGTTGCTTTATATGATAATTAAATGCTAGACTGAGTTATTGGAAAAGGGATTGCATTCTTCTTGCTTGAGAGGCCATTATTAGAAGGGGATTTATATCCAGTCTCCTCCCATGATTTATATATACCATATATGAGTACAGTGAAATAAAATTTTTTTAAGACTACCTTTTGCTGTGTGGATCTGTGATAAAATTCCTTGGATCTTTACAAAGCCCAGCTTTGAAATTTGCTAAGGTCTTTTTTCCTTTCAGTGCTTACTGAGGTTCTCATTTAGGTAATTACGATTCTGGAGGTTATAAGCCTACACAAGTGATGGCATTACTTATTCCTTCTTTACTAATTTAATAGGAAATGACTGATAAAGGGCATTCGATTTATCTACTCACTTCACATTAAGAGATACTTTTGAGGGCAGTGAATTTATTCCCAGGCTTCAAACACCTTGGCTTTAACTTATCAAACTTCGGTCTGTAAGTAAATTAGCGGGGTTCCTACTGAAATAATTGAATTCAGAGAAGGTTGTACAAATAGTTGTTCCTATAGCTTCTCACACATTTCTGTAGGGTCCAAACTGTTGGAAAGCAATTAGAGTCTGAATTACTCAGTTAGACCTGTAACACCTATTCTTTGACCTTATAAAATCTCGCCTTTTCCCTCTGTTAACCCTCACTTGCCTTCCCTTACTTTTCAATTCAGTTTACATCATTTTGCCTCTCATGTGACATGTGAATCTTCAGCTCACCCAGGTCTTGAGCTGCTTTGACTCGGTGTTCATTCAGGCTTCAGTTCAGTTCATTCGCTCAGTCGTGTCCGATTCTTTGCAACCCCATGAATCGCAGCACTCCCGGCCTCCCTGTCCATCACCATCTCCCGTAGTTCACTCAGACTCACGCCCATCGAGTCCGTGATGCCATCCAGCCATCTCATCCTTTGTCGTCCCATTCAGGCTTAGATAGTAGTAATAGTGGTGTTTCAGTCCTAGAAACGTGGTTTGGTCACTGCACTGAGGATAGATTCATTTCCTAGGAGTACATATAGTTTTTAAAACCATTATATCAGAATATAAATTTTTAATTCAGTAATCATAATTATAATCACTGAGGATACAAAATGATACAGGAGACTTCTTGCCATTTACTGCTTATTTATTGGGGATTTAGAACAGAGGAGTTGGTCGAACAACTTGAACGTTTAACAGTCTGAGCCTAAGATGATCCGACCACAGCAGAGGCACGCCTGTTCACGGTCTGTGTTGCATTCTCTTGCTCAGTGCTTGGGTGGACAGTGCCATGGTTAGCCAAGGTTAGCCTCTCTGTCTCAGGTTTGGGTGCTCTAACTGCTGAATAACCTCTTTCCCACAGTCCTGTTCATCTACCAACACACTCTGACATTCTCTCTTTGGATGGTTATGCATTCCATTATGTCCGTATCAACTGTTGCTGTCCTGGAAAGTCAATCTTTTCTCTCTGTTGAAAGTATAAGTGTTAGTCTCTCAATTGTATCTGACTCTTTGTGACCTCATGGACTGTAACCTACCAGGCTCCTCTGTCCATGGGATTCTCCAGGCAAGAATACTGGAGTGGGTAGCCATTCCCTTCTCCAGGGGATCTTCCTGGCCTAGATATTAAACCAGGGTCTCCTACCTTGCATGCAGAATCTTTACTGCCTGAGCCACCAGGGAAGCCCCTTTTCTATCTATTGGGATTTTATAATGTAAGTAGCAGTTGGCAATTTTATTTTTCAGTTTTCCAAGTTCTTAGGGGATTATGAACATGTTTAAAATTGCAACCATAATATGCCTGAACCATTTAACTGAAGGCCATTGTTGTTGTTCAGCTGCTCTTGTGTCTGACTCTTTGCAATCCCATGGACTGTTGTCTGCCAGGCTCCTCTGTCCATGAGATTTTCCAAGCAAGAATACTAGGGTTGCAATTTCCTTCTCCATCTTTTAGGTTTAATAATTAGCAGTGTATCATATCATGTATATATTTAAATTCTTATGTGATCAAATTCTGGGTAAAAGTTGGGCATGGGAGAGGACATTTATCCAAATTCTCACTGTGTTGAGTATAGCCTCCTTGCACATTTTATGGTAATGATATAAAGGCAGACATGCCTGGTAATATCTTAATCAGATGGTTGATAAAAATTTTATTCTTCATATTTGAGTCATCTTGGACTGAAACCACAAGCTAAAAAATGTAAGATGCTAACTTGTCTGGGGCAGAGCAGCAGAAACCTTAAAATGGCAGTTCTTTATAAACCCAAATTCTCATACCTAGATGAATGCTCTCCTTCAAGGTAATCATCCCGAGATGTTTGTTCCTTTTTTCCAAATGATGCCATAGTTATTCAAATAGTGTCTTAAACTCCTTTTGAAATTGCCTTTAAAGCCATAGGATAAAATGAGAATCATCTATCATTTTTTCATGCAGTAATTCACTTTGGTCCCCAAACTCAGCTTTAACTAGTTTACTAGGTTTGATATCGAGAGATGTTTTACTTCTAGAAAATGCATATAACCTTAATTGACCCCCAAACTACCGTTTAGGTTCTTCAGTATATTATAGTACAATACTTGAAAGCAATTTCAAAAGGGAACTTTTTGCTCTTTTAGAGTTTGCTCACATCACATTATTATAGATATTTATAATTATCAGCAACACTTTTCTGTGACCTTATGCCTTACATATGATTAGAGAAAGCTGACCCGCTTAGGTTCTAAGGAGAAGGGAAGATGCATCAAATAATTAGAGAAGTTCAGTTCAGTCAGTTCAGTCACTCAGTCGTGTCTGACTCTTTGGAACCCCATGGACTGCAACACGCCAGGCCTCCCTGTCCATCACCAACTCCCGGAGTTCACTCAAACTCATGTCCATCGAGTCAGTGATTCCATCCAGCCATCTCATCCTCTGTCGTCCCATTCTCCTCCTTCCCCCAATCCCTCCCAGCATCAGAGTATTTTCCAATGAGTCAACTCTTCGCATGAGGTGGCCAAAGTACTGGAGTTTCAGCTTTAGCATCATTCCTTCCAAAGAACACCCAGGACTGGTCTCCTTTAGAATGGACTGGTTGTATCTCCTTGTAGTCCAAGGGACTCTCAAGAGTCTTCTCCAACAGCACAGTTCAAAAGCATAAATTCTTCGGCACTCAGCTTTCTTCACAGTCCAACTCTCACATCCATACATGACTACTGGAAGGCTAGGTGTATTTCCTGAACACAGTCTCTATTTGTAATGCATTCACTGGAACTGGCCTGTAAATCACCAAATTATGAGTTTCCTAGGTATACCAGAGTTGACTGTTGTTTGTACGGAATGTTCCTTGGCAGCATGGAGGATTCTTGTGGTTAGTCTGGGTTTTTGTGTGAATTTTGCTTCCCTGTGGCTCTATGACTGACTCAGCAGCACTGGAGAGGAAGAAATGTGTGAATACTTGACCATTGTTCCTGTGCTTCCGTTTATTCTCAGAAAGAGAAGAACCTGATGAAAATCTGGGAGTAGGGGTGGGAATAGTTCAGTTCAGTTGTTCAGTCGTGTCCGACTCTCTGCGACCCCATGAACTGCAGCACACCAGGCCTCCCTGTCCATCACTAACTCCCGGAGTCCACCCAAACCCATGTCCATTGAGTCGGTGATGCCATCTGACCATCTCATCCTCTGTCATCCCCTTCTCCTCCTGCCCTCAATCTTTCCCAGCTTCAGAGTTTTTTTTTTCAAATGAGTCAGCTCTTTGTATCACGTGGCCAAAGTGTTGGAGCTTCAGCTTCAGCATCAGTCCTTCCAGTGAATATTCAGGACTGATCTCCTTTAGGATGGACTGGGGCTGCAACTAAAAGTGGGAACTGACATCAGAAAGATTGTCTTTTTCAAAGTCAGAAAAACCAGATAAATGATATCTGGAGAGTCAATTCCAGAATCATTGATATGATGAGTACTTAGAATAAAATAAGTGTGACCAGTTTGTTGTTGTGGTTGTTCAGTTAATTAGCCATGTCTGACTCTTTGAGACCCCATGGACTGCAGCAGGCTAGGCTTCTCTGTCCTTCACCATCTCCTGGAGCTTGCTGGAACTATTGTCCATTGAGTCAGCAATGCCATCCAACCATCTTGTCCTCTGTCCCCTTCTCCTCCTGCCTTCCATCTCTCCCAGCATCAGGGTTTTTTCTAATGAGTCAGCTCTTCACATCAGGTGGCCAGAGTATTGGAGCTTCAGTATCAGTCCTGACAATGAATATTCAGGACTGATCTCCTTTAGGATGGACTGGTTTTATCTCTTTGCAGTCCATGGGACTCTCAAGAGTCTTCTCCAACACCACAGTTCAAAAGCATCAATTCTTTGGTGTTCAGCTTTCTTTATGGTTCAACTCTCACATCCATTCCTGATGTGTAGTTTTTGTACAGTTCTGTGCTTTCTTGCCACCTCTTCTTAATATCTTCTGCTTCTGTTAGGTCCCTACCATTTCTGTCCTTTATTGTGCCCATCTTTGCATGAAATGTTCCCTTGGTATCTCTGATTTTCTTGAAGAGATCTCTAGTCTTTCCGATTCTGTTGTTTCCTCTGTTTCTTTGCATTGCTCACTTGGGAAGGCTTTCTTATCTCTCCTTGCTATTCTTTGGAACTCTGCATTCAGATGGGTACATCTTCCCTTTTCTCCTTTGCCTTTTGTGACCAGTTAGGTATAAGATTATATGGGAGAGGAAGTAATAGCAATGTTTCTGATATGGTAGCAGAATAATGGTCTCCCAAAGGTGTTCAGGTCCTACGTCCTTTAATCTGTGAGAAAGAAACTTTGCAAATATGAATAAATTAAAGATCTTGATACGGGGACCATTATCCCGGATTATCTGTTGGTTCTCAGGTAGTTATGAGGGGTCCCCAAAGGGAAAGACGGAGGCAAGAAATTCAGAGAATGAGCTGTGATGATTGAGTCAGAGTTGAAGTGTTTATTATAAAAAGGAATTGACTGGCCATTGCTGACTTTGAAGATGGAAGGGGGCCACACCAGTCAAGGAATATGGGGTAGCTTCTGGCAAGCTGGATAAGGCAAGATACCAGGTTCTCCCCGAAAACCTCCAGAAAGGAGCACAATTCTGCCAACACCTTGATTTCAGTCCAATGAAGCCCATTCATATTTCTATCTTTCACACTGTAGGTAGGATACATTTATTTTGTCTTAAGTCATTAACTTTGTGGTAATTTGTCACAACAGCAATAGGAAATTAATACACTGATGCAAGAGCCTCTCTCCCACTTATACAATCTTGGTTGTTTCTTCCTTATCACCATTCTTGCGTAGACATCCTGAATCCTGAGAACAATGTATTTTCAAATGGTTTTTATGTAATTTGTTAAGACTTTTAAAACATTCATAGAGTGAATTGTCTGGATTAGAAACTAATTTAGAGAACAGTTTGTTACAAATATGTCTATGAATTCATTTAGAAAACTTAATTGTAGTGATGAACTGGGATACAATTTTATCCCAAAAGTGTGTCCCTTTTTCTTAATTTTGAGGAGAGATTATACTTTCTAATATTTCTGTATCTTTGTTAAAAATTATCTGTAAAAGTTTTCTGTATAATTTCACAGTACTAAAATAAAGTTATGTTTAATATTGCCTGAGATAAATTGGCCATCTGCTGAAATTTGAGAGCATTTTTCTTTTTGTACAGAGGTCTATATATCCAGGGTACATTTTAACAGAATATGATAGGTGATTTTTAATGAGGTGTTTAAAAAATATGAGGCAAACATTAATCTAGAGGTAGTTCAGTGTTATAAAAATTATCATAAGGAAATGAAGATGAATGTGAAGATACTAAATTTATATAAGATACAAGATGGGATTCTATACCAAATTATGTCTTGAATGTATTTCAGTTATACATAGTTGGGGAATTGGAATACATGTAAACCTAAGAAAATTTAAAATTATTTTAAATGCCTTTTATATGATAGTCATTTAATTATCATTGAATAACTGGACATGTAAAAATGATTTTTAGTGGAGTCAGTGGAAGTTAGAAACATATTTCCATTCTTGGTCTCCACTCATTGTTACCATGGAAAGGGCGAGGCAAGAGGCCCCAGCATGGCTCGGTTTCCAGTGTCCTACTCCAACTTCATGATCACTAAGGTCAAATGGAAACTAGACTAGGCTTTGGCTTTTGTCATGGACCTGCTGTATTTTAGTTGACCCTCTTTCATTCGGCTTTCACTAGAGTCAAAAGTGATTCATCTATCAGGTCCTGATTAAGCAAGTGTATACTGTGTGCATGCCCAGAGTTGTAAAGTTTTGCAGGAAAACAAATAATTTTAGAGGAAAAGACAGCAGCTGGTGATGAGATGACTAATAAAATTAGTATTCATTTTAACAGCACTTTCTGGTTAACATAGCAGCTTGAACTTGAATATTGTCATTTACTAACCAGTTATCAGATATAGGAAATATTGAATAATATAAAATAGAATGCTAACCCACAGCAACAGGGCTTCAGTTGAAAATGATACAAATAGAAAGAGAAATCCTTGGACTAACTGGTGATTACTTACAAAAGTGTTTTTCACATTACCTTCTTTATGGTTGCACTGTCAGAGTTATCACTGAAGTAAAAAATATGTGATCATATTCTCCAAATTTGGAGGGAAAAGTAACCCAGCACCCCCCATCAACTCTCAATTACTTGTTTTGAGCACCAGAACAATTATACCTTGGTTTTGCTGTATATAAAATAAACTTATTTTCATAGATTTTAGCTCAAGATAAGCCCCAATTAAAATGATTTTTGCTGTAGCATTAAGATATTTGTGGTACTATTTAAGTGTATTCATTTAAAATCCCTTTATCCTAGAATTAATTACCCTTAGATGAAAGACCTCTTGTATAATACACCTCATTTTTATAGATGA
The DNA here is from genome assembly GCF_001704415.2 of Capra hircus. Taxonomy (NCBI): domain Eukaryota; kingdom Metazoa; phylum Chordata; class Mammalia; order Artiodactyla; family Bovidae; genus Capra; species Capra hircus. The sequence continues at coordinate 26,315,140 of NC_030814.1, forward strand.
AGCTGCTGCCACTTGATGAGTTTAGGTTACTTGCCCAGAAGCACACATTAAGTAAGTGCTCGGAGCTCAAACCCTCCCCCACGCAGCCTGCCTCCCTGCAGTGCTCGTCTCACTGGGAGATGCCACTGCAGTCCTAACTGCTTGGTGACATGCAGCTGCCCTTCCTTTGATCAGTCACAACAGCTCTTCTGATTGGTTGGTGTTCATGTTTCACCAGTCGTTAAATATGTTGACTGTCACCCCTGCCTCTTCTGCCTCTAAGAATTACTCTTCCCAGTTAGGCCTGCTGCAGGGACTCCTCGGCCTGCCCTGCACCCAAGCTTAGTACAGCCAATGGGGAAACAAAACTAACCTACCCTCCCCTGTGGTGGGAGGTGAGGAGATGAGTTCTCTTTAGATTTACTTCTGTTAGCCACATGGCAAGGTTTAATACATTTCACTGGATATTGAGTTTTTCTTAATTGGAAGGAATCTTGGTGAGCATTCTGGTTCAAATCCAATCCTTATTTTGTAGATGAGGAAATTTGCATATATAACTGTTAAATGTAACTCAGGTTCGATACAGAGTAAACAGGATATAATTTACTCTTAACAGCATCTCTATTAAGTAAGTATTACCTCCATTTGACAAACGGGAAAACGAGAGCTTCATTGACTTTCCCACCGTCACTTAGCTCATCTTCAGCAAGAAAGGACATGAGCCCTGGCAGAGTTATAGGATGGAAAGCCTATTATATTGGTTGCCTGCACTAGCTATTGCCTATAGGGATGAAAAATAGGCACACACCTGATTAGGAACATACCTAGGGCCACAGCACAGCTTTTGTCAACAAGAGGTCTTAAAATAATGCCAAAGATTATGGATGGATATATTTTGAGTCAAATAATACTGCAAAACAAGAATGCTGCAAAACTATTCTCTCAACAATCCTGAGAAAAGTCAAGATAGATAAAAATATGCAAATACCACTGAGGAAATCATAGGGCTCCCCAGAACCACCTGTCCTTGCTGATTTGTGAACACCTTTTTAATACCCCAGAGAGCTAGTTTAAAGGATAAAAAGGGGTGGTGTGGATGCTTCAGCTGATAAAGGCTATTTCTGTGCTGTTCAAGGCAGTAGTGTTTAGTCACAGATGACTGTTGATTATTGGAAGTGGGACTAGTCTGAATTAATATGTGCAGTGAATGTAAAACGCGCACTGGCTTTCAAAGAGTTAAAACACAAAAAGTAAATTAACTCATTTAATTTTATATTTACTACCTATTCAAATGATAGTTTTATTTAAATTAATTCTCATGTGTCTCTCCTCTTTTTAAAGTGGCTACCAGAAAAGTTAAAATTGCATATGTAGCTTGTTTTCTATTTCTCTTGAACAAAGCTGGGCTAGAATAAGAGATAAGAGTGAACATTCCAATCAGAAACAGGACATCTGCTCATGGAGTACTTTCGTTTGTAAATTTAAATGATGCATAGTATGGCAGCCCTTTAAAGACAATTCTGGCTCACTGTTTTTTAAAAAGCTAGATAATAGCATGCTGTTACTTTATGAATATTATTTTTGTTATTTCAAGGCTAAGTTTTATTAATCTCTTGCGAATTTCAAATAGGAGTTGAGGTGTGGTACTTGAAATCCTGTGAAAATGTTAGGATACTTGTATCTTCAATAGACATTGATGCCCTTCTATGTGTTGGGGAGTGTTCTGGTACCAGAGTCAGAGAGAGAAACTTATTAGCTTATTTGGAAATTGTTAATATATTTCAGTTTGTGCATCTTTAATCCACCTAGCCATGAGCATCCCCATGGACAATTTTTTTTGTATGTGTGGATAGTTTTTGGTTTGATTTGCTACATAAGAACCCGAAGAAACAAAAAGAAAGGAAAATCAGGTGAGAGATTTTAGATTTTGGTAAACTAAGAGACAGAATCACTGAAGGTTTTTGAATAAGGAAGTATGAGAAAATGGTTATTTAAAATAATATTGCACAGGGAAAGTGGAAAAAGAGAAAGATAAGATGGGTGTAGCAGATGCTATTGATACCCCACCTAAATATTCAGGCTCTGCATTTTGGGGTGCACAGGATTATGTCCAGCTGCCATACTATTTCCATGCCTAAAGGCTTTTTCTGAAACAGGTAGAGTGGAAATGATAGGGAATGAACACCTCTGTGGATTAATCTTCAAGCAATAATTGCAGGGAGTTATTGTATAAATAGCCTGGCTCTCTTCTTCAAATGGCATATATCTCTGAAGTGCATTTTCCACCTTTTCCAGAGTTTTCCCTCATAGACTTTAACCCAAGTCACCCTCTGCAGCAGCTTAAGAAGCCTTCTTCTCTGACTGGCTTTCCTTCCATGAATCATTTCCCCACTCCCTCACCATTGCTTCCTGGGCTTGAACCTCGTGTCAGAGTTTCTCTCTGGGGAACCTGAATGGGGTTACAACATACTGACAGGAGCCAGAAAAAGTCTTTATCTCATTCATGCAAAATGGTAATGTTTGCATTCCAAAGCTTTCAAATATAGATGGGAGCAAATATTTTAAATGTATTTTATAGAGAAAAGTAATTCAGTTGAGTAGATATGGACTCGAAGAAACTACAGTAGCTCTGCAGAGATTAAACTAGAGAGGCGCATATCGACCTTCCAGGAAACTGCAGTTTAATACTGGGAGAGACAGTGACCATAAAGCTGATTATAAGATAGACAAGTACAATATATGCATTCAAATTAAATAAGTATTCCTATTTTACATATTGGATCTTAATGTTAACCAAAATTTTTCTCCTAAAGTAATCTTAATCCAACTCTGTCTTTAGAAGCTAATAGATTCTATCTGAGATGATAGGGGAAAAGCCCAAACCTGGTTATGTACATTTAGGGAAAGAAGATCCATGAAAAGTCATGTGCATTTAGTTTGAGTTATTGTAATTATTGATGTGAGCACAATGCATTATAATCAAATTAAAGACAAATATTACTGGAAATGTCAGTTAGCTAGTTCCAAATGGAGTGTAGCATTTCTTTCTTCTTATGCATATTCAGTTTCTGTCCTCTGCCTCATGATACACGATCTGTACATTTAAAGCAATATGAGGTGTTTTCTGATAAGAGAACAGATAAAAATAGAACTTTGTATTGATAGGATCTGAATATATCTACATTTTTTACTGTTTTCCTTCCATTCATATATATTTAATGTTGCCTAGGACTGAACTATGGACAAAAGGACATTTTGTTACCATCCATGACATTTTGAGGTTATCAAAGAAGTCGGGTTACCTATGCAGCTAAAGTTCCAGAGCTTGGCTTAGATATTATACCCTTCAGATATTACAATCTCTCAATGTATTTTGTTAGTAGTTCTTGTATTCAAAAGCTAGGTATGAATTTAAACCAACTCCAGCACCTCACCCCACCCCCTCAGTTCAGTTCAGTTCAGTCGCTCAGTCGTGTCTGACACTTTGCGACCCCATGCATCGCAGCACGCCAGGCCTCCCTGTCCATCACCAATTCCTGGAGTTCACTCAGACTCACGTCCATTGAGTCGGTGATGCCATCCAGCCATCTCATCCTCTGTCGTCCCCTTCTCCTCCTGCCCCCAATCCCTCCCAGCATCAGAGTCTTTTCCAATGAGTCAACTCTTCACATGAAGTGGCCAAAGTATTGGGGTTTCAGCTTTAGCATCATTCCTTCCAAAGAACACCCAGGGCTGATCTCCTTCAGAATGGACTGGTTGGATCTCCTTGCAGTCCAAGGGACTCTCAAGAGTCTTCTCCAACACCACAGTTCAAAAGCATCAATTCTTCGGCGCTCAGCCTTCTTCACAGTCCAACTCTCACATCCATACATGACCACTGGAAAAACCATAGCCTTGACTAGACGAACCTTAGTTGGCAAAGTCATGTCTCTGCTTTTGAATATACTATCTAGGTTGGTCATAACTTTTCTTCCAAGGAGTAAGCGTCTTTTAATTTCATGGCTGCAGTGATTTTGGAGCCCGAAAAAATAAGATCTGACACTTTACACTGTTTCCCCATCTATTTGCCATGAAGTGATGGGACCAGATGCCCTGATCTTCGTTTTCTAAATGTTGAGCTTTAAGCCAACTTTTTCACTCTCCACTTTCACTTTCATCAAGAGGCTTTTTAGTTTCTCTTCACTTTCTGAGGTTATTGATATTTCTCCCATTAATCTTGATTCCAGCTTGTGTTTCTTCCAGTCCAGCATTTCTCATGATGTACTCTGCATAGAAGTTAAATCAGCAGGTTGACAATACACAGCCTTGACATACTCCTTTTCCTATTTGGAACCAGTCTGTTGTTCCATGTCCAGTTCTAACTGTTGCTTCCTGACCTGCATACAGATTTCTCAAGAGGCAGTTCAGGTGGTCTGGTATTTACATCTCTTTCAGAATTTTCCACAGTTTATTGTGATCCACACAGTCAAAGGCTTTGGCATAGGCAATAAAGCAGAAATAGATGTTTTTCTGGAACTCTCGTGCTATTGCCATGATCCAGCGGATGTTGGCAATTTGATCTCTGGTTCCTCTGCCTTTTCTAAAACCAACTTGAACATCAGGAAGTTCACGGTTCATGTATTGCTAAAGCCTGGCTTGGAGAATTTTGAGCATTACCCCCCACCCACTGCTGCTGCTGCTGCTGCTGCTGCTAATTTGCTTCTGTCGTGTCCGACTCTGTGTGACCCCATAGACGGCAGCCCATCAGGCTCCCCCGTCCCTGGGATTCTCCAGGCAAGAACACTGGAGTGGGGTGCCATCCCCACCCCCTACAGACACACAAAAAGAGAGAGAGCCTTGTCTCATAATTGAAACGTTCTGGCTTCACATACAGCTGGATTCAGGGATTTAAATAATGCCCTCAGGCATCCTTTGCTTCTGTGTTGGTTTCATCCTCAGATAGGCTCTTCCCATACAGAAGCAAAATGGTTACCAGTGGCTGTAAATACACAGCTTATTAGTTTCAAGCCTAGTAGAAAAGGGGTGACCTCTGTCTCTGAAAAATTTCACGGAAGTCCCACAATAAATATCACTGGCTTTGGTGTTCTTGTTTCACTTTATCATCCCTGAGTTACCCAAACAACCACTTAAAACAATGGAGATTAGTAGAGAGAGGACTTTCCCAAAGAACATCAGGGGGCTATTAACAGAAGAAAAGGAACAGAAGACAAGTAGGGATATCAAACATGTCCTTTTATACTCATCTACTTAAGGAGAATACTTATGAAAATACCAGGATAAGCAAAATTAAATTAGCCAAATCAGCTTCCCAGGTGGCGCTAGTTGTAAAGAACCCATCTGCCAGTGCAGGAGACTTTAGAGACGCAGATGCAATCCCTGGGTTGGGATGATCCCCTGGTGGAGGGCATGGCAACCCACTCCAGTATTCTTGCCTGCAGAATCCCATGGACAGAGGAACCTGGTGGTCTAAAGCCCATAGCGTCACAAAGAGTTGCACACTACTGAAGTGACTTAGCACCCAAGAGCAGCAGTTCAAAGATATAGAGCTAGATCCCTCAACGACAGCCCTCAGACTAAATCAGCCCCACAGCCTGTTTTTGTAAATAAAGATTTATAGGAGCACAGCCAAGCCCATTGGTTTATGTATTATCTCTGGCTGTTTTTGCACTATAGCAGCAGAGTTAAGTCAACAAAGACAGTATGACCCTCAAGTCTAAAATATTCATTATCTGGCTTTTCTTAAGAAAAAGTTTGGTGACCTTGAAGTAAAGATTTAAGATAATAATAGAATAAAGTTGGTGCACTTAATAGAGTAAATAAAATTGGTATAAGCATCAGCTTTTAAAATAGACCTTTTTCTTTTTGAGCTTTTTCCAGTAGACAGTTTTCCTAAATCATCAGCTTCAGTAGTTGAGGAAACATTGCTGTGGTTGCACGGGGATCTGCTGAGTGAGATTCTTCAATCTGTACCTATTTTTAGAGGTTTTGAACCAGGCTTTAGTAGCTTTTTTTCTTTTTTGGACTTATACATGACTGTTTCTTTTTTGGAAAACTTTGCAAAATGCTTGGTTAATTTTGTGTGTATACGTGTGTATATTTGCAGTGCCTAATGTTTTTTTCCCTTTGGCCCTTATTCATGTATCCATATAAATTAAAAATAAAACTTAAACACATTATCTCTTTCTGTACCATGTTGCATGCATTCATGCATGTGTAGTCACTAAGCCATGTCTGACTCTTTGCAAACCCATAGACTGTAGCCCACCAGGCTCCTCTAACCGTGATATTTTCCTGGCAAGAATACTTGAATGGGTTGATATAGCCTTCTCCAGGGGATCTTCCTCACCCAGGGATTGCACCTGAGTCTCTAAAGTCTTCTGCATTGACAGGCAAGTTCTTTTTCACTGAGCCACCTGGGAAGCCCCGGTACTATCCTGAGTCCCATCTAATTATGGAACAATTAATAATATTGTGATATATATTTTTTAAAGTAGACCATCTGTGGAAGATTTACAGCTTGTAGACATTTTCTTATGTGATAACTCAAAATCAGCTTTTGGCAACATTATATTTGGAGAACCTTAGTGCTACTTTAATTCTTAAAATGCAGTGATAGCTCTTAGATTTAGAGAGTATCTGACTTTTGGTTTCCAATTTTTTTTTTATCATTGCTGTTTATTTGCCTCATTAAAAATTACCCCAAGAATAACAGATACTTTGCAAAGGATATTTGAGTAATTCTTCTTTCTTTTTGCAATAGGTGAACTCAAATGACATTTCCTTGGCAGAAAATGTGTTTCAGATGTCTCTCTTTAGTAGGGTTCTGTCTTTCCATGGCAAGAGAATTAGTGGTGTGTGTTACCCAATAACATAATTGCAGAAAGATTTCAGTGGTTAGGTATTTCCTCTGAGGTGAAATGGGAAATGTTACAGAATAGATTTATATTGTAGAGCCTGCAGAATATTATCTGTGTGGGCCAAGAAAATGAGCCACAGGAAAAGATGAGAGAATAACAACTTGGTCATTCAAATACTTATGTGAAAATACATAATCCTCTTAAAATGCTTCATAAGCAATCCAAGAGTTTTTAGAATGGCACCACCAGTTTACTTTAAGTGTAAGTAATATGACTGATAGGTTGAAAAGGATATTGTAATTCTGAAGCAACATAAAATGTTTAAATCAACAACCCTAGTATTTGACACTGTCATGATTTATGATTGTCCAAAGAAATTTTATTTAATGTAAATGTAATGCAAACCACATGTGTGTAATTTAAAATTTTTAGTAGCTACGTTAAAAAAGACAAAAAGAAATGGGTAAGTTAATTTTAATAATATGGTTTAATGGTGACTGTAGTTGACAACACTGCATTGTATAGTTGAAATTTCTTAGAACTGAAATATTCTCATCAGAACAAAACAAAAAGTAAATATGTGTAGTGATAGATGTGCTGATTAACAATGGGGGATGGGAGAGGGTGTGAATCTTTTCAAATGTATATATATCAAATCACCACATAGTACACTTTGAATAATTTACAACTGTGTGAATTATACCACAATAATTAACCCAGTACATCAAACATATTCTCATTTATTTTAATTGGAGGCTAATTAAAAAAAAATCTCATTTAAAAACTTTACAGTATAAACTTAATAATGATATGTATTGCATTCTATGCTTTATTCTAGGTATAATCAGGGCTATATTTACAGTAACAGTGCATCTCAATCTAGATGCTAATTTTTCATACAAAAAAATACTTTGTATGTATTTGTTTCATAAAGTTATATTTAAAAGAGGACAATTGCATATCCAGGTTGCTAAATTTAGCAAAAAGTTAAAAATTTAGTTCTTCAGTCACACTAGCTGCATTTCATGTGCTCAGTTGTCACACGTGGCTGGTGGATACTATTGGGCAGCGCAGTCGTAAAACATTACTCAGTCTTATAGGTCAAATTTTCAAATACTTGTGATTTGTTTCCTTATAATAGCAAAATATGTGAATAGTATTTACAGTGTGCCAATTATAGCAAAATATATTAAAATGAATTTTCACACTAAAGATTGGCACAAAATATGTGTGCATTTTGGATGTAAACCCCCCCCCGCCCCCTTTTAAATTCCAAATGCTGCTGCCTCTTCCACAGCTGAAGAGCCTCTACTACAAGTAGCCACTTTCAGATGTAGATGGGCTGCATTTCTTTAAATATATTCATTTAAATAGAACTTCTTTAAATAGAATCAATGTTCCTCAAAAATGAGGAGCATTCCTCTAATATATATTGTTCTATTTTCCCAAATATGAAAGAGTTTCATGTCAGAATCCTGGTGGGACCTCAATTTGAAACTTTCCTGAGCTTTGGCTGTAGAGTAACTCTTAGGTGATGAAGGCCTTAGGCCTTTAGGACTGACTTGAGAGGATTTCCCATCGGAGAGAAGACACCCCTATTTCTTTCCCAGGTACTGTTCCAAGCCAAAGGATCCTGCTAGAGATTATGGGTTAGAGGCAAACCACAGTCCACAGAAATTGATCTGTGACTCTTCATCTCCTGTGGACAAAGCATAAGTAAGTTTACAGCTACTCATGTGATCTATGTGGTATACCTTAATAGTTGGTTTTGGTGGATTTTCTGAAGTTCTAAGGTAGTAAGAAGTTTCTATGGAAATATTATATCACTTGTTCATTATCACAATTTTCTAAAAATTAAAGTAAATCCAAGTGTACTTCCTGTCCCAGGGCAGATGAGTTGGCCCATCTTAAAATAGAGAAAACTAGACAATTTAATTTCTCCTCCAAAAAGAAAGACAGCATTTCATTAACAACATAACATGAATGTCAGTAGACTATTTTTACTTCAGGTTTGAGGGACTTAACGACCTGACCCATTATTACAGCAGTTCAGGAACATAGCCAAGAATAGACGTTATGCCAAGTACATTTTTTCCCAATATTTTATATGTACTGAGAACTAAAGGTAAAAGAAAAATAAGTAATTTCAAGTGATGAATTTTATCCAATGAAAGTTTCCAACTTTTATTAGTAGGCAAAGAGAGTACACATCTCAAATTTTAATTGGGTAAAATTTAAATGACTTCTAAATAGCTCTTTATGTTTCTCTCTAAAGAAAATAAAGACCAGGCAAATATTTGCTTGTTCCTTCATTGTAGCTATTAACATATTTACCATGAATCTGAGTTTTGAAAATGTAGAAAATTATGGTTTGGAATCATGAAGATTTGAAGTAATTCATGAGAAAGTGGAGATGAATTTGAACAGAGAATGCGTGAAGAATTACAGCCCTAACTTTACTACACCTAACTTTCAACATCTTGCTTAAGGACATTAAGGTTCTTTGAATAGGGAGGATGTATAAGTAGTTCTCATATAAGTAGAACTTAACAAATTCAGTGAAAATACTCTTTCATTAGAAAAATTGCTATCAAAATTTGAAAGGCAACTTGATTATAAATGTATGGATAGGTGATTTCTAAGTTTGCTCTCAGCTCTAGAAGTTGGAAACTTTCTGAAATGAGGAAACAATGAAAAATGAGGAGTAATGTTGGGCCAGACAGCTTGATTCTGAGTCAGTATTTAAACTTAAAACTGAGATATAATACTGAACAATCATAAAGGATAGATAATTCATCATACAAAGATTGACTTGTTCTGTGTTCAAAGAATAGATGAAAGAAAGGCTTATTTATTTCTAGGAAACTGAGTAATGGTGGTTCATAAATTTTATTGATAAAATTTCTTTCAAAAGAAAGAAATCAATTTCCCTTCAGGGCCAAAAGAGAGCACATGGTGATTATAAACATTCCTCATTTAAAAATGGGAGGAAGACTGCTATTTTTATTAAATACGTGAGGATGGTATAAGGAAAAAGCATGCATTGTTGATGTGATTAATGCAGACTGACCTTCTAGGGAGAAAGAAACTGTGTTAAAATAAGCTATAATATTTGGATTACATTTCTTTGTTACAACAGGGACATTTGGATTAATAGCAGGAGGATATTATATTTAAATGCTCTGTTGGATTTTTCATATGAAATATGCTCATAGGCCAGTGGCAAAAAGACATTTTCAAAACTTCTTCAGCCACTAGAAACTTAAAAGTGTAAAAAAATAATTAGCTGAAATGAAATTTTCTGGCCTATCCCATGTCAGCTTATATTAGTTTGCTCTGGTCATCAATTTTTTTTTTTTTAAGAGTCTAGTCTCAAAAGATTTGAGGTGATGGTATGAGATCTCTGACCTACCTGTACAATAAATGACATTAGAAGTTGTCCAAAGTTACCTTGAAGAAAAGTATGGAGATACTTAACAAGCCTTATATAAACGTTTGAATCATTTGTTTTTTCTTTTAACCTGAAACTTTTATTTTTAATTTCCCTTGGTTTCTGTGAGGCTCAGCTCTGTTTTGGGAGAAGGTAGTGGCAACCCACTCCAGTACTCTTGCCTGGAGAATCCCATGGATGGAGGAGCCTAGTAGGCTGCAGGTCATCTATTGCCTTTTTTGGAAAAAAAATGTTTTTTTTTTTCAGGTCCTCTGCCCATTTTTTAAAATATCATTTTTATTTTACTGTTGTTGAGTTGTATGAGTCCTTTGTATATTTTGGATTTAACCCCTTATCAGATATGTCCTTTACAAATATCTTCTCCAATTCAGTAAGTGGCTTTTTTGTTTTGTTGATAACTTTTTAGTTTGAGAGTCTCATTGTTTATTTTGGCTTTTATTTCCCTTGCCTGAGGAGACATATCCAAAGAAATTACTAAGACCAGTGTTGAAGAGCATGCTGCCTATGTTTTCTTCTAGAAATTTATGGCTTCAGATCTTACCTTTAATCTTCAATCTTCAGGTCTTTAATCTATTTTGAGTTTAATTTTACAGATGATTTTAGAAAGTATTTCAGTTTGATTCTTTTTCATGTAGCTGTCGAGTTTTCCCATCACCATTTGCTGAAGAGGCTGTATTCTCCTCATTGTATATTCTTGCATCCTTTGTCATAGACTAATGGTTCATGTAAGTGTGGGTTCCTTTCTGGGCTCTTTATTTTTTTTCCATTGATCTGTGTGTCTGTTTCTGTGCCAGTACTCTTACATGTCTGCAGAGCAATTGGTATTTATTTCTAGACTAGGTCCCAAAGGGCAGCTTCCATTCCTACCTTAGGTTTTCTTAGCTTAACTGCAGGCTCCAACTTGAATTCATGTTTACTAAATATGTTCATGTTTTTCATGGAATGGTCTCCTTGTGACAGATGATAGGAGTGCAAGAAGCTAACCGAACTCAATGAGGACATTTTAACATTTTTGCTTATCTCATATCTTCTTGCATTCTGTTAGCCAAAGAAAGTTACAGGGCCAACGGTATTCATTCAGAAATGGGCTTCTTATGGGATGGCCTCCTTATTCCTTACCCTCTTCAGCATTAGTGCCTGACTTCAACTGATAGATGTTTATGAAGATTCTTGCCTGAGTAGGAAGATCTTATAGAAAAACCCAGATGAACTTTTTGGCCAACCCAATATTATTGGGGAAGAAAATAATTTTATTAACATAAATCTAGAGTCATCTTTCTTAATATGCTTCTGTATCCAGTTATTGAAGAGAAACAAAAAGACTCGATGAAAGTGAAAGAGGAGAGTGAAAAAGTTGGCTTAAAGCTCAACATTCAGAAAATGAAGATCATGGCATCTGGTCCCATCACTTCATGGGAAAGAGATGGGGAAACAGTGTCAGACTTTATTTTCTGGGGCTCCAAAATCACTGCAGATGGTGACTATAGCCATGAAATTAAAAGACGCTTACTCCTTGGAAGAAAAGTTATGACCAACCTAGATAGCATATTGAAAAGTAGAGACATTACTTTGCCGACTAAGGTCTGTTGAGTCAAGGCTATGGTTTTTCCTGTGGTCATGTATGGATGTGAGAGTTGGACTGTGAAGAAAGCTGAATTGATGCTTTTGAACTGTGGTGTTGGAGAAGACTCTTGAGAGTCCCTTGGACTGCAAGGAGATCCAACCAGTCCATTCTGAAGGAGATCAACCCTGGGATTTCTTTGGAAGGAATGATGCTAAAGCTGAAACTCCAATACTTTGGCCACCTCATGCAAAGGGTTGACTCATTGGAAAAGACTCTGATGCTGGGAGGGATTGAGGGCAGGAGGAGAAGGGGACAACAGAGGATGAGATGGCTGGATGGCATCACTGACTCGAGTCTGAATGAACTCCAGGAGTTGGTGATGGACAGGGAGGCCTGGCATGCTGCGATTCATGGGGTTGCAAAGAGTCAGACATGACTGAGCAACTAAACTGAACTGATCCAATTATTTGACCGTTATATGTATATATCTAAGTATGTAGATTAGTATTTAGTAGTTAAGAAACTTCAGAGAAGCATGGATGATTGATGCAACAAGAAAGGAAAATATAGTCTTTTCAAGTTGATGAATAATAGCTTTATACTTTGTTATGGTACAAAAAAGGACAACTTCATGACCTTTGCATAGTGATACATATCATTATGATTTCTAATTCAGTATGGAATTGAATATTATAGTTCTATAGTAAAAATGAAATATTTGCATCATTATAGAAATCACTTTCCTGATTATGATTCACCGTTTACCATGACCAAAAATGGTTATGTAAAATATTGAAGGTGAGCCTGAATATAGTCATTGAGTCACAAATTTGCAGGTGGTATAAAATAAAATCTATCTAGTGCCAGAAAAGGGGGTTCTATTCTTTGTTATTTCTGAATCATAATCTATGTTGTATGTGCTCTGGAGCCAAGCCCTCAGTGTGATGTCTCACTACTTTTTCCACTAGTGTGTGTATATATATGCACATACATATACACACTTATCATATATGTATGAGGTAATTAATTGCAGTTGTACTAGAAAAACAACAATTTTATTATTAGTTGCCTTTGGTCTCTAATTTGGAGATGTGGCTACCAAATGCAGGAAATTTCCAACACCAAAGTTTGTTATATATAAATTCAGAATGAATTCCATCCACTCCCTGTTTGCTGCCAGTTTGGGGATAGTTTCCCTGTACTCTTTGCCAAAGTAGATCAGTGTATACCTAGGTAGAGAATGTTCTTAAAATGCAATGGATTATGAGCCACCTCAAGACCATAGGTGACTTTGTTACCTTTGTGCAAGTTGAAACAATTCGCCCCTCCAAGAAGACAGAGTTCTCAGGATACACAGCTTGGTTCTCAGAGGACTTTTCTACGAATGAGGAAAGGACACCTCTTTAAAGTGCTGTATGCAGGCTTGGTCAGTGCACAGGACTAAGCCAATGGAACATAAGCTGGAATTCAAGCCTCATCTGGTTGCTTGTTTGGGCACTCTTGTGGCATTAACAACCTGTGAAACTGTATGGAGTCCCTATGATTAAAAGACCTACCCCAACCTAGGCAACAACTTGGTTGGATTCCCGCCCTGTTATTTATTAGCAAGTGACATTGAGCAAGTTCCTTAAACTTCAAAGATTTTTTTTTCCATTTATCTTAGAGTTTTGAGATATTGTTTCACTTCAAGGGAGAATAGGGACAATATATTCTTGCATTTTGTTTTGAAACTTTAATTGTATTATGTTGTTCAGGCACCCAGTTGTGTCTGTCTCTTTGTGACCCCATGGACTACAGCACACCAGGCCTCCCTGTCCTTCACCATCTCCTGGAGCTTGCCCAGGTTCATATCCATTGCATCATTGATGCTGTCCAGCCATCTCATCCTCTTATGTCCTCTTCTCCTTTTGCCCTCAATCTTTCCCAGCATCAAGGACTTTTCCAGTGAGTTGACTGTTCACACTAGGTTGTCAAAGTATTGGAGCTTCAGGTTCAGGGGCAGTCCTTCCAATGAGTCTTCAGGGTTGACTTCCTTGACAGTTGACTGGTTTGATCTCCTCGCTGTCCAAAGGACTCTCAGGAGTCTTCTCCAGCACCAGAGAAATAAAGTTACAGAACATTGATATTTTTATAGTGATATTTAGTATTCTCTCAGCTTAATTATGGAGAAGGCAATGCACCCTACTCCAGTATTCTTGCCTGGAGAATCCCAGGGACAGCAGAGCCTGGTGGGCTGTCGTCTATGGGGTCGCACAGAGTCGGACACGACTGAAGCGACTTAGCAGCAGCAGCTTCATTATGGGCTTCCCTGGTGGTTAAGTGGCAAAGAATCTGCCTGCAATGCAGGAGCTGCAGGAGACGCAGGTTCGATCCCTGGGTCAGAAAGGTCCACTGGAGGAGAGGACAGGCAACCCACTCCAATATTCTTGCCTGGAGAATCCCATGGACAGAGGAACCTGGTGGGCTACAGTCCATAGCGTCGCAAAAGTCAGACATGACTGAAGTGACTCAGCAAGCACGCATGCAACTTAATTATGGATTAAATAAATCTAAATTAAAGAAACTGTTATCCACTTCGTGAATCAAGCCTGAGTCCAAGGATTCTTTATGAACCACCTTTTCCACTCTCTCTCTTTTCCCTGTCATGGTTACTGGTCTGTTTCAGTGCCCTTTCTTTAAAAACTAGTTATATTTCACCTTATTTCTATCACGACTCTCACCGCCTTGGTTCAGACTCTTATTATGACTTCTGTGCATTGCTGTGATAACTGGCTCCTTAATTCTGAACCATGTTTCAATCCCATTAACCCATCCTCCATACTGTGCCTTCACAGTACAGCTCTCCCCTCTTCCTGAAATCCTTCTGTGACAGACCATAGTGCACAGGGATAAATCTCAGTCGTAAGCATCACGTATGTGACTTTTCGGATCCCCATTGACTTTTCCAGTCTCATCTTCTATCTTCGTGTTCTTCAACCACACAAAGACCTAAACACATGAAGCTGTTTTTCACACTTCTTTGTTGTTTGTTTTTTTCTTCTTTACTTTTGAATGTGCTGGTCCCACTATCTCAAATGCCCAGTTCCTGTGATTTCATACCCATTCATTAAGGCTTCTGTAAGTCAGTTCAAATATTCCATACCCATTTCTTCCACTTCCTTCCCAAGGCACACACCACTTTCTTGTTTGTAACAGTTGATACCACTGGTATTGTAATTATTTATTTACAAGTTGTGGTCTCCATTTGATTCTGCGTGCTTTGAGTTAGAAGCCAAGTTGTTAGTTATTTGTTTTCTATTTTTAAATATCTTTAGACTATTATTTAAGGGATGACTCAAAATAGCTGTTCTTCACATGTCTTCTAAGGAATGGCAGTACTTAACACAGTCTGTGTCTGGGTTAGGGCTTCCCTTCCAGTACAGATAGATACCACACCATAAAAGAAGACATAGCTTGGGGTAAATCAGGGGATATAATGATGCTAGTAAAAAGAAAATGAAAGGAGATTCTAGTGACAGGAGGTCAGAAAGAGGAATGAGGAGCAGGTCTAGAAAGCAGGGACAAATTAAACTGCAAAACCCTTACTAGAGAAAGAAAGGTGAATTGTAACATTTGAAGAATTTTTTAATGTAGACGAAGAGATTATCTAGAATGGATTGTGGAGAATGGCCTGTGTAGAATAGATAAGAAAATTCTGACTGAACATATGATGCCTCTGCCAAAAGAAGATATAGACAAAAATCACAAATGAAGGGCATAAAATATAAAGTGACTTAAGTGATAGGGAGTAATAGAAATGGAAATGATCAACGTGTAAACTAAAAGACTAAAAAAATTACTGTGAAGGATTTGTTGAAATACTATTATTATATTTAGAATTAACAAGAAAATGAGATTCCTTTTAAAAAAGGATATCTAGCTTTTGTTAGAATTGCATAATCGCCAGAAAAATAGAATAATAAACTGTAAATTGTACTCCTGCTTTGCTTTCAAATACACTATTCTGAAAGGAAGACAAAAGATCAAGTCAAAGCCTCTTGTGTATGAATATAAAATGAAAGATAGTGAAATAATATGGACAAGGTAAACTGGTGCAAGGAACCGTCACCGTTAGGTTGTCCTTTACTACAGCATCACTTTAAAGATGCCAAGCTTTAGCTGGTACTTCAGAGGAGGAAAGACATGAGCCAGTTAGCCTCTGTGAGAGTTACTGCATCTCTGAGTCCAGAGCTAAGCTTCATCAGAAACTCAACTGGATTAAAGTAGGAGAAGTCCCATTGCCCCAGTGGCTGGGCTGACTGGATGATTTACTTAGGTCTTGCAAGGCAGGTAAAATTAGGGTTATCTGTCCACATTCATTTGTTGAGATATTTTGCATAACTTTAACTTAACTTGATTTCTTCCCTCACCCATGTTCTATTTTCTCCCACTCAGGAGGACTTTTGTCATGGATTCAACTTTTTAAAAAATCAAGATAATTTATTTCTTAAATTGATTGGCGTTGATCACTAAATGTCACATCATTTACTTTAACTATTAAACCTTCTTGGGGATCAGCCAGTTATGACTGCTGGTGGTTTGACATCTAAGTGCCAGTCACTGATACTGTTTTTACAGTGAAGTAATTTTGTACATGCTAGATAGGTTTATACTGCAAGATAGTTACTGTTTATAGTGTAAATATATCTGAAAATGTCCAGTTTGACAGATTCTGGAGGTAAAATATCCCCAAACGAATCAGCCCCCAGTATAACCACTGGAAATGTGTCATGTGAGCGTGGTAAGGGCTGTTAGTTACCAGGGGCTTACTTATGAGTTCCAAGCTGCATTATACGTGCATCTTCTCGTTAATGCTCAAACTCTCTCCGAAATGGTGGTGGTGGTTTAGTCTCTCAGTCGTGTCCGACTCTTTTGACCCCATGGACTGTAGCCCGCCAGGCTCCTCTGTCCATGGGATTTTCCAGGCAAGAATACTGGAGTGGATTACCACTTCCTTCTCCAGGGGATCTTCAGGACTCAGGAATTGAACCTGGGTCTCTTGCATTGCAGGCAGATTCTTTACCAACTGAGCTATGAGGGAAGCCCCTCTCTGAGGTAGGTAGCATTATTATTCTCATTTTTCTGGGGAAAAAAAAGCTGAAGTTTAGAGAAGACAAAACCGTTTTGTTCCCAACCATTTAGTGAGAGCAGGAACTAGATTCAACTCTTCATAGTGAGTCCAACTCTTAATTGACATACTATGCTGGACAACCATATCTCAGAGAATGAATTCATGATTACTTGACTTTGTGTTAAGGTGGAAGATTATTATTGTGCTGAAAGCTTCTTTTACATTGAGACTATGAGTGGTGAATGACTTTCTGCTTACAGAGTCAATAAATGCTAAGGACAAGGCTGTGATTACACAATGCACTTTCCTTAAGGTACTCCTCACCTGTGGCATGTCTTTTAATCATAACTTCTCACTCCAAACACCTCATAGAGCTGATATATTGCTGGTATTTGCACTTAGGAAGTTCACCCTGTGAAATCCACTTACTAGGAAATTACAAGACCTCTCCTTAATTTTGGTATAACTGAGAGAATCAAGAATGAATATTATAATGAAAAATAGTAAGAACTACTTTATGTAAATTTATATTAATTTTATCTGCCAGTTATTTTTTCTGACATGGAAAGTAAAGCAGGAAACCATTTAAGTTCTCTGACTCCAATTTAGTTTAAAATGTTATTGCACAATAAAAGGCATGTGAATCAAATACTAATCCATGATTAGTTAGAATCATAAACAAATGACCAATATCTGTTGAGGGAGAATTTAAAAGAAGAGATGATTGGATTGGCAGAAAAACAGATTTAGAGTATGAAGCAGAATTGAGATACCAGAAATAAATCCACGCTTGCATAGACAACTAATTCACAACAAAAAACCCAAGGAAATACAAAGGAGAAAGAAATGTCTCTTCAATAAATGTTACTAGGGAAACTAGACAACCACATACCAAAGAATGAACTAGACCACTATTTCATACCATATATAAAAATTTACTCAAAATGGATCAAAAGTGTGAATATAATTCCTGGAACCATATAACGCATAGAAGAAAAGATAGTGCTCTCTTTGACATTGGTTTTCAGTTCAGTTGCTCAGTCGTGTCCGACTCTTTGCAACCCCATGAATCGCAGCATGCCAGGCCTCCCTGTCCATCACCATCTCTCAGAGTTCACTCAGACTCACGTTCATCAAGTCGGTGATGCCATCCAGCCATCTCATCCTCGGTCGTCCCCTTCTCCTCCTGCCCCCAATCCTTCCCAGCATCAGAGTCTTTTCCACTGAGTCAACTCTTCGCATGAGGTGGCCAAAGTATTGGAGTTTCAGCTTTAGCATCATTCCTTCCAAAGAAATCCCAGGGTTGATCTCCTTCAGAATGGACTGGTTGTATCTCCTTGCAGTCCAAGGGACTTTCAACAGTCTTCTCCAACACCACAGTTCAAAAGCATCAATACTTTGGCGCTCAGCCTTCTTCACAGTCCAACTCTCACATCCATACATGACCACAGGAAAAACCATAGCCTTGACTAGACGGATCTTAGTCAGCAAAGTAATGTCTCTGCTTTTCAATATATTATCTAGGTTGGTCATAACTTTTCTTCCAAGGAGTAAGTGTCTTTTAATTTCATGGCTACAGTCACCATCTTCAGTGATTTTGGAGCCCCCCAAAATAAAGTCTGACACTGTTTCCACTGTTTCCCATCTATTTGCCATGAAGTGATGGGACTGGAAGCCATGATCTTCGTTTTCTGAATGTTGAGCTTTAAGCCAACTTTTTCACTCTCCTCTTTCACTTTCATCAAGAGGCTTTTTAGTTGCTCTTCAATTTCTGCCATAAGGGTGGTGTCATGTGCATATCTGAGGTGATTGATATTTCTCCCATCAATCTTGATTCCAGCTTGTGTTTCTTCCAGTCCAGCGTTTCTCATGATGTACTCTGCATAGAAGTTAAATAAGCAGGGTGACAATATACAGCCTTGACAAACTCCTTTTCCTATTTGGAACCAATCTGTTGTTCCATGTCCAGTTCTAACTGTTGCTTCGTGACCTGCATACAGATTTCTCAAGAGGCAGGTCAGGTGGTCTGGTATTTATATCTATTCCAGAATTTTCCACAGTTTATTGTGATCCACACAGTCAAAGGCTTTGGCATAGTCAGTAAAGCAGAAATAGATGTTTTTCTGGAACTCTCTTGCTTTTTTCCATGATCCAGTGGATGCTGGCAATTTGATCTCTGCCTCTTCTAAAACCAGCTTGAACATCAGGAAGTTCACGGCTCACATATTGCTGGAGCCTGGCTTGGAGAATTTTGAGCATTACTTTACTAGTGTGTGAGATGAGTGCAATTGTGCCGTAGTTTGAGCATTCTTTGGCATTGTCTTTCTTTGGAATTGGAATAAAAACTGACCTTTTCCAGTCCTGTGGCCACTGCTGAGTTTTCCAAATTTGCTGGCATATTGAGTGCATCACTTTCACAGCATCATCTTTCAGGATTTGAAATAGCTCCACTGGAATTCCATCACCTCCACTAGCTTTGTTCCTAGGGATGCTTTCTAAGGCCCACTTGACTTCACATTCCAGGATGTCTAGCTCTAGATGAGTGATCACACCATCGTGATTATCTGGGTCGTGAAGATCTTTTTAGTACAGTTCTTCTGTGTATTCTTGCCACCTCTTCTTAATATCTTCTGCTTCTGTTAGGTCCATACCATTTCTGTCCTTTATTGAGCCCATCTTTGCATGAAATGTTCCCTTGGTATCTCTAATTTTCTTGAAGAGATCTCTAGTCTTTCCCATTCTGTTCTTTTCCTCTATTTCTTTGCATTGATCACTGAAGAAGGCTTTCTAATCTCTTCTTGCTATTCTCTGGAACGCTGCATTCAGATGCTTATATCTTTCCTTTTCTCCATTGCTTTTCACTTCTCTTCTTTTCACAGGTATTTGTAAGGCTTCCCCAGGCAGCCATTTTGCTTTTTTGCATTTCTTTTCCATGGTGATGGTCTTGATCCCTGTCTCCTGTACAATGTCACGAACCTCATTCCATAGTTCATCAGGCACTCTATCTATCAGATCTAGACCCTTAAATCTATTTCTCACTTCCACTGTATAATCATAAGGGATTTGATTTAGGTCATACCTGAATGGTCTAGTGGTTTTCCCTACTTTCTTCATTTTGAATCTGAATTTGGTAATAAGGAGTTCATGATCTGAGCCACAGTCAGCTCCTGATCTTGTTTTTGTGGACTGTATAGAGCTTCTCCATCTTTGGCTGCATAGAATATAATCAATGTGATTTCAGTGTTGACCATCTGGTGATTCCATGTGTAGAGTCTTCTCTTGTGTTGTTGGAAGAGGGTGTTTGCTATGACCAGTGCATTTTCTTGGCAAAACTCTCTTAGTCTTTGCCCTGCTTCATTCTGCATTCCAAGGCCAAATTTGCCTGTTACTCCAGGTGTTTCTTGACTTCCTACTTTTGCATTCCAGTCCCCTATAATGAAAAGGATATCTTTTTTGGGTATTCGTTCTAAAAGGTCTTGTAGGTCTTCATAGAACCGTTCAACTTCAGCTTCTTCAGTGTTACTGGTTGGGGCATAGACTTGGATAACTGTGATATTCAATGGTTTGCCTTGGAGACAAACAGAGATCATTCTGTCATTTTTGAGATTGCATCCAAGTACTGCATTTCGGACTCTTTTATTGACCATGATGGCTACTCCATTTCTTCTGAGGGATTCCTTCCTGCAGTAGTAGATATAATGGTCATCTGAGTTAAATTCACCCATTCCAGTCCATTTTAGTTTGCTGATTCCTAGAATGTCGACGTTCACTCTTGCCATCTCTTGTTTGACCACTTCCAATTTGCCTTGATTCATGGACCTGACATTCCAGGTTCCTATGCAGTATTGCTCTTTACAGCATCCGACCTTGCTTCTATCACCAGTCACATCCACAGCTGGGTATTGTTTTTGCTTTGACTCCATCCCTTCATTCATTCTGGAGTTATTTCTCCACTGATCTCCGTAGCATATTGGGCACCTACTGACCTGGGGAGTTCTTCTTTCAGTATCCTCTCATTTTGCCTTTTCATACTGTTCATGGGGTTCTCAAGGCAAGAATACTGACGTTGTTTGCCATTCCCTTCTCCAGTGGACCACATTCTGTCAGAACTTATATGACTTAACAAAAAACAATCCTATTAAAAAATGGGCAGGGAATGTGAATAGAATTTTTTCCAAAGAAGATATGCAGACGGCCAACAGGACATGAAAAGATGTATAACATCATTAATCATCAGAGAAATGCAAATTAAAACTACAAGGAGCTATCCCTTCACACCTGTCAGAATGACCATTATCAAAAGGATAAGAAATACCAAGTGTTAGAGTGTTGGTGGGAATGTAAATTGGTTCAGCTAGTATGGAAAACAATATGGAGATTCCTCAAATTAAGAACAGAACTACTACGTACTTCTCAGCTTTTCCACCGATGAGTATTTATTCAAAGAATATGAAAATACTAATGTGAAAAGACACGCTCCCCCCACCCCATGTTCATCGCTGTTTTGTTTGCAATCACCGAGATGTGGAAGCAGCCTAAGTGCCCAACATGAATAGATTAGCATGTGATATCTGTATACACAGTAAGTATTCTCCATACAAACCTTGAAGATGGAAACTTGTGCTTGTATGCCCAATCACGTACGTTAGTCGTGTGTCCCGCATACCATCGTCACGTCTACAAGTGTCTCCTCTGCATGCATCCTCTACAAGCGGTTGTGCTTCTGTGTACTTTACTTTCAGCACTGTAGAGTACAGGAGTGAAGTATCTTTATTCAAGAATATCCAGAAGCAGGTGTAAAAGCAGCAGTGATGTAGCTGGTACTATTGTACTTTTTAGAATACTGTACAATAAGATTGAAAATGTTATCTTTATTTTTTGTTTTTGTTTATGTTTTATATATTTGTGTGAAAACTATTGTAAACCTATTATACTACAATACTACATAGCTAATTGTATGATTTGGGAACACAGACTAACTTTGTTGGGCTTATGAACAAACTGGACTTAGCAATGCACTCTTGGAATTCAGAACTTGTTTGACTGTAGAGGACTTACTGTATAAATAAACAATGCAGTACTGCTTAGCCATAAAAAGGATTAAATCTTGCTACTTGTGACTGTACGGATAGACCTTGAGGATATTACGCCAAGTGAAAGAAGTCAAAGACAAATATTGTGTATTTTCTCTCAAACGGGGAATAAAAAAAGACTAGAATAAATGAACAAAAACATAAATATAAGAACAGATTGGTGATTCCTGGAGGGGAATTGGAGAGGTGAAATGTAGAGAGGAAGTGGGAAAAGGGGATCAATAGTATGGTGATGGATGGAAGATAGACTTTTGGTGGTGAGACACAGTAGTGTATAGTACAGAGTCAAATTATAATGTTGTGTATGTCAGATGTACATAATGTTTTAAACCAGTGTTGCCTCAATAAAATTTTATTAATAAAGAAGAGATCATTTTAGGAATACATTTAGAAGATGATATAGTGAAGTCGCTCAGTCATGTCCGACTTTTCACAACCCCATGGACTGTAGCCGACCACGCTCCTCTGTCCATAGGATTTTCCAGGCAGTAGTCCTGAAGTGGGTTGCCATATTCTTCTCCAGGGGATCTTCCCAACCCAGGGATTGAACCCAGGTCTCCTGCATTGTAGACAGATGCTTTACCATCTGAGCCACCAGAGAAGTCTTAGAAGATGATATTTGAGGCAAAAGATAAATAAATCTAAATAAATTTTCAAAACCTCTAAGGGTCTCATTACAAAAGATTGAGATTTCATCATAATGAGACTTCAAGCTCAATGCATGTAGGAAACAGGTATGTTTTCACTATTTTTTCCCAGCGCATAAAATACATCCCAGCACATAAAATAAATATTTGTCAAATTAATAAGTATATAACTGAAAGGACAGGGAGGAAATTGAAAACCAAAGATTGAAAAGGTGGAGTGAATTGGGGCACATTGTTAACAAATTCTGAATGAGGATGTTTTGGTAAATTTACAGTAAAGAAGGTGCTAGAACTTGGTTTCTTGTACTATAGGGAAAAAAAAATCTTCCCTCTTTTTAGTTGCACTATTTGAAGGATAAAATATTTCATTCATCCCACATGGCCACTGTACAAGAGCACCATTCTTACATGAAAAGATGAAAGAAATTCAGTGTCTACTGATACTGCTTCTATTCTCCTGGTCAGGAAGAAACATACTGTATAATTATTGCACTTTTTAAGTCATGGCAGTTGGTCCGTTTCCCTGAACACTTAAAGGTTATATCCCAGGTATCTTTGGTTTCTTTATCTTCCATCAGGCAGCATTAAATTCTTCCAAATAAGAACTTTGAATCTAATAAATTACTGATGTTTCTAAATCAGTGTTTGAGGTAGAATTATGTGTTGATACCTTTTTCCTATTGTGTGTGTTATTACAGGAAATAGAATATATCAGTATAATATTTATGGATTTTAGTATAGTACTTTATTATTCATTTAACCTGAGGTTTGTGATCCTATTGAATAATGAAGAGTATAAGCTTCAAAAATTGAAAAACAAAAAATGAAAAGCAAAATTTTATCATAAGGTAATGCCCTAAAAAAATTAATTTCTATTTACACTTTGGTGCAGAAACAATCTTTCAATGTGAAGTAACTCTTCTATTGTGTTTATATTTTTGATCTTTGTGTTTGTTTGTTGTTATGGAAATCATAATTACTTTGTCATTTCTTGGAACTACTTTTCTAAAAGTAGTTTGTCAATGAAATGTTAATCTTATACCCATGGTATAAGGTGGGAGAAAATAGTTCCTTTTGTCCCTCCCTAGGAAACTGTGGATTTTCTTTTTATTATCTTACTTATCAAACATAATTTTCAATTTTCATATATAAGTAATATATTATTTAGTGATATTCTCTAAGTTTATAATTATTTCACTATTGAATTTTAATGGTTTCTGAATGTGTGTTGGTCACTCAGTCATGCCCGGCTCTTTGCGACCCCATGGACTGCAGTCCACCAGGTTCCTCTGTCCATGAGATTTTCCAGGCAAGGATACTGGAGTGGGTTGCCATTTCCTTCTCCAGGGGATCTTCCCAACCAATGCATGTGATAATTTATCTTAAAAAGTCCCTATAGAAACAGTATTTATTTCCATTTATAAAAATATATTTATCTTATTCCTTTCTAAAAGGATGAGGACTTAAGAGCATTGTGCCGATTTTGTTTTATTCTGTCTATTTAGTTCATTATTAGTTTGTTACTTTGAAGTTAATAAATAGAATGTGTTAATGCATGTATTTATTAGTTGAAATCTTGATTAATATTTTACTTAAATCACTTTTTATCTTAACTTTCTTCTCTATCAAAAACTGAATTCCTTTCAACCCAAATTTCAAAAGGTGAATTATGTTAATTGTCAAGTCAGAAGAAATTTTGGTGTTTAAGCAAGTGAAATGTACAGTTTTTTAAACTGAAGTATAGTTATTTATAATATTGTGTTAATGTTTGCTATATAGCAAAATGATTTAATTATACATATATACATTCTTTTAAAAATGTTATTTCCCATTGTGGTTTATATTAGGATATTGAATATAGTTCTGTGTGCTATATAGAAGGACCTTGTTGTTTATTCATTCTATGTAAAAGCTTACATTTGGTAACCCAAACCTCCCACTCTATCCTTCCCCCAAACCCCTCCATGTGGCAACCAGTCTGTTCTCTTTGTCCATGAGTGTGTTTTTGTTTCATAGGTAGGTTCATTTGTGTCAATCTTTAGATTCCATATTGAAGTGATATCATATGCTATTTGTCTTTCTCTTTCTGACTTACTTGACTTAGTATGGTAATTTCTAGTTACATCCATATTGCCGCAAATGTTATTTCATTCATTTTTACGGCTGAGTAGCATTCCATATTGTGTGTGTGTGTGTGTATGTACGTATGTATATGTGTGTGTATCCACACATACCACATTTTCTTTATCCAGCTATCTTCCTATTTGGAAGCTTCATTGTTTCTATAGCTTCACTGTTATGAATAGTGCTGTTACAAAGTTGGGGGTGCATGTATCATTTTGAATTTTAGTTTTTTCCTGAATATATGCTCAGGAATGGGATTCTTGGATCATATGGTAATTTTATTTTTAGTCTTCTGAGGAAATTCCATAGTGTTTTCCACAGTGGCCACAAAAACGTACTTTCCTATCAACAGCGTAGAAAGGTTCACTTTCCTCATACTCTCTCCTCCAGCATTTGTTATTTTTGGACTTTTTAGTCATGGACCATTTTGAATGTTATGAGGTGGTACCCCATTGTAGTTTTGATTTACATTTCTCTAATAATTAGTGACTATGCCAAAGCCTTTGACTGTGTGGATCACAATAAATTGTGGAAAATTCTGGAAGAGATGGGAATTCCAGACCACCTGACCTGCCTCTTGAGAAACCTGTATGCAGGTCAGGAAGCAAGAGTTAGAACTGGACATGGAACAACAGACTGCTTCCAAATAGGAAAAGGAGTACGTCAAGGCTGTATATTGTCACCCTACTTATTTAATTTATATGCAGAGTACATCATGAGAAACACTGGGCTGGAGGAAACACAAACTGGAATCAAGATTGCTGGGAGAAATATCAATAACCTCAGATATGCAGATGATACCACCCTTATGGCAGAAAGTGAAGAGGAACAAAAAGGGCCTGTTGATGAAAGTGAAAGAGGAGAGTGGAAAAGTTGGCTTAAAGCTCTACATTCAGAAAACGAAGATCATGGCATCTGGTCCCATCACTTCATGGGAAATAGATAGTTAAACAGTGGAAACAGTGTCAGATTTTATTTTTTTGGGCTCCAAAATCACTGCAGATGGTGACTGCAGCCATGAAATTAAAAGATGCTTGCCCCTTGGCAGAAAAGTTATGACCAACCTAGATAGCATATTAACAAGCAGAGATATTACTTTGCCAACAAAGGTCTGTCTAATCAAGGCTATGATTTTTCTAGTGGTCATGTATGGATGTGAGTTTTGGACTGTGAAGAAAGCTGAGTGCCGAAGGATTGATGCTTTTGAACTGTGGTGTTGGAGAAGACTCTTGAGAGTCCCTTGGACTGCAAGGAGATCCAACCAGTCCATTCTGAAGGAGATCAGCCCTGGGTGTTCTTTGGAAGGAATGATGCTGAGGCTGAAATTCCAATACTTTGGCCACCTCATGCAAAGAGTTGACTCTTTGGAAAAGGCCCTGATGCTGGGAGGATTGGAGGCAGGAGGAGAAGGGGACGACAGAGGATGAGACGGGTGAATGGCATCACCAACTCGATGCACATGAGTTTAGGTGAACTCTGGGAGTTAGTGATAGACAGGGAGGCCGGGCGTGCTGCGGTTCATGGGGTTGCAAAGAGTCAGATACGACTGAGCAACTGAACTGAACTGAATAATTATTGATTCTGAGCATCTTTTTCATATGCCTGTTGGCCATCTGTATGTTTGGAAAAATGTCTTTAGGTTTTCTGCCCATTTTTGGATTGAGTTGTTTTTTTGTTCTTGTTGAGTTGTATGAGCTCTTTGTGTATTTTGGAGATTAAGTCCTTTGTCACATCACTTGCAAACATTTTCTCTGATTCTGCAGGTGGTCTTTGCATTTTGTTCATGGTTTCCTTTGTTGTGCAAAATCTTGTAAGTGTGATTAGATCCCATTTGTTTGTTTTGTTTGCATTTATATTGCCTTAGGAGACTGACCTGAGAAAACATCCGTACGATTTCCATCAGAGAATATTTTCCCTATGTTCTCTTCTAGGAGTTTTATGGTGTAGTGTTTTAGTTTAAGTCTTTTAACCACTTTGAGTTTATTTTTGTGTATGGTGAGATGGCATGTTCAAATTTCACTGATTTACACGAGGTTGTCCAACTTTACCAACAACACTTGCTGAAGAAATTGTATTTTCCCCATTATATAATCTATCCATCTTTGTTAAAGGTTTATTGACTGTGTGTGGGTATGTGGGTCTATGCTGGGCTTTCTGTTCTGCTCCATTGATCCATATATCTGTTTTTGTGTCAGTATCATGGTGTTTTGATTACTATAGCTTTGTAATATTGTCTGAAGTCTGAGAGAGTTATGCCTCCTATTCTTTTTCTTCAGGATTTCTTTGGCAATTCTGGGTATATGGTTCTAAATGAATTTTAGTATCATTTATTCTAGTTCTGTGAAAAAAGTCTTGGATACTTTGACAGGGGTCAAATTAAATTTGTAGATTGCTTTGGGTAGTATAGCCATTTTAACAATATTCTTCTAAACCAGAAGCATGGGATATATTTTCATTTCTTTGAATCTTCTTCACTTTGCTTTATTAACAATTTATAGTTCTCATTTTGTAAGCCCTTCAACTCCTTGGTGAAGTTTATTCTTATGTATTATATTTTGGGGGTTGTGATTTTAAAAGGTATATATTTTTTTACATTCCTTTTCTGATAATTCATTATTGGTATAAAGAAATACAACTGGTTTCTTTATATTAATCTTGTATCCTGCCATCTTGCTGAATTTGTTTATCAGTTGCAGTAGTTTTTCTGTGGAATCTTCAGGGTTTTCTATATAAAGTATCAAATAATTTACATATAATGACATTTTACCTCTTCCCTTCCGAACTGGATACCTCCTAATTCTTTTTCTTGTCTGATTGCTGCTGCCAGATTTGCCAATAGTACGTTGAACGGAAGTGAGAGTGGGCATAAATGCATAACTTAGTTGCTAAATTCTTTTCATCACTTCAACACTTGATCATCAGCCACATTTTTTGCAACTTAAATATAAAAAAGTTAATTATTAACATGTACTAATTCATAATATAAAGTAAGCAGAAACACCAAATTATGTCATCATATGTCAGCAGAAGATTATCCTTGAGCTTTAGCATAAATCTGTATCTTCCTTTTGCAGGTATTTTTATTATTTAATTTTATCACATTTCCCCTTTTCTTCCTGACCACCCTCCTTTCCCTCCATCCCTCTACACTTCTCACCTCTTCTCATTTTCATTCACACCTCTCTCTCTCTCTTTTTCTGCTCCGTCCTCACTGCTACCTAACTGCCTACTTAACTCCCTCCCTACCTACATCATCGGTCTATGAATGTGTACACTTACATTTAACATGCACTGATTATCCTTGTCCTCGATGTAGTATGATGGATGTAGACTGTCAGGTTTCAGCCTCATTCTACAGTAGGCTAATGGGATTTTCAAGGTGATCTTCACCATAAGGAGCTCTTTGTGTTCATCATAGCCTTTTGAGGGACTGTGAAGTTACTTATTGAAGCTATACCTGTGCCATTATATTTTTGATTGAATCCATGACAAACACCAGTAATAGATATATAGGAATACTGCCCTGGGTCCTCGTTTCTCAGGACTTTATGTCTCTCCCAGTTGAGAGCCTCACATGTCTTCTGCATGCCTGCAGAGGGAGGTGTCCTGTTAAGTGTAATAAGGAAAATAGCTACTTTGACTCATGGAATCTTGCACTGAGTTAAAATTCTGTAATCAGAACTTTATCTTGAGAGTTTCTGTAATGGCTTTCAGCTTTAACCTGATTTAGGAAATCAACTGTTGCAGTACTACATATAGTTTATTTTCTTAGAAGAGTCTCATATTAGATTTTCTCTTTTATCAGTCAAGCAATGTCCATCCACTGGATTGACTGGAGGGGCTTTCAATGAGTTTCTTAGTGGCAGATGTAGTTAGTCTCATACTTGCCCGTTTGCCCCATAACTCTAGGGCCTCCCAGGTGGCACAGTGGTAAAGAATGCGCCTGCCAATGCAGGAGTTAAGAGACACTGGTTCAATCCCTGGATCAAGAAGATCCCCTGGAGTAGAAAATGGCAACCCATTCCAGTATTCTTGGAAAATCTCATGGACAGAGGAGCCTGGCTGGCTACAGTTCATGGAACTGCAAAGAGTCAGACACGACTGAGCAGAGCACAGCCCCTAACTCTATAACTGAATAATTCAGTCATTTGAGGAGTTCATATAATAATTTTACTTCTCTTTTTATCAAGTGTTGAGAATCCATTGTTCCATTTCTGAGTATGTGTATGAATTAAAAAAAAAAGAATAGTCCCTGTACCCGAGGAGGGAGTGGGATGCTACTGTTTAAAAAAATAGTATAGAGAGGAACGTTTATATAACTGTTCTGATTTTTAAAAAATCTTTTGAAGATTAATATTAGGGAGGAAACAGTGAAATAAAATAACAGAGAAGTTGCTTAAGGGCTGGAATGCCAACCCCTTCCTGATATTTTTTTTATGGCCTCACAGTATTCTAGAAGCATGGAGTCAACCTTGCTCTTTATTGCTTTTAGCCGAAAGCAGCTGCAGGACTCAGGCCAGGTGAGCTTGACCACAGTCATGCAAGCGGCCCCCAGGAACCTTCTTAGTGGGGCTCTCTGCTTAAAAGATAAGGAGAACTGAGAAGCTGGATAATAAATAAAACAAAAAGAACTAGGGAATTTTATTGGTAATTGATCTCTGTTGTAAATGTCGACCACATGTTTTATGTCTCTACCTTCATCTAGATGATATTTTTATTTATTCTTTTCATTAAAGACAGATACAGGAAGACAGCTAAATGTGAGGAATGATCCTGCTAATAAGAATAATATTTTAAAAATTTTGTTCTTTTCAGTTTGTTCTGATGGGAATAGACATGACTATCCATAAAAGGCTTATCTTTAAGGTATTTTAAAATAATACGTCAAGTATGAATTCAAGAGCTAGCTGTATTTATACTAATTCTGTGCTAAAACTACATACACTAACAATTCCATCTTTATTTTCATAAAATGAGTTTCCTGACCTTAAGGATAAGAATATGTACATACATAGAAAATACGAAGTGTACTAGTTTAAACATTGAAATTAGCTATCCTGAAAGTGTGTGGTATAAATTATTTGAGTACTTAAACAGTGATGTGACAAGTTGTACCCCTAAGGAAGCATTTTTGGCAACCCAGTATAGTATGCGCTGTGACCTGCCTGTTTCCGTCTGTCTGTTTCATGCTTGTTTATCTTCATCTGACTGAAAGTAGGATGTACTCTGCTACAGTTCTGAGTTTCAAACATTACAAGGTCGATTTTAGAACTAAATATTTCTTTTTGTATTGAAACAACAACTAATTATTCCAGGAGAATATAATAGTTATTTTGAAAATTGTAGTCTGTTTATCACACTTGTATTTTACATTTACTTGGAATGAATTAGTTATTTGCAGGTTAATATTAGCAATTAATAATCTATAATGTATGTCTCTGGAAAATTATATTCTGACTTTATAATGACAACTGTAAGTAATTAGATATCTAGGTATTTAGATAGAAATGGCTTCTAAAAATCTGTAGGTAATGTGTAGAAAAATGTACATTGTGTAATTTTGGACAAGCCACCTGATAATTCCAAGTCTCTCTTTTTCTTTTTGTGCAAAGGAAATAATATCTCTCTTATTTGTCAATATTGTTATGAGTAGTATATATGTAAATGCTTTGAAAAGTGCTATTATAGTATTTCTTTTAAATTGTCTTTAGCATTAATATATAAATGGTGATAAGTTTATGAAGTAAAGGGTTATTCTCTCAGTCATGTCTGACTCTTTGCGAACCCATGGACTCTAACCCACCAGGCTCCTCTGTCCATGGATTCTCCAAGCAAAAATACTGGACTGGGTAGCCATTCCCTTCCCCGGGGGATGTTCCTAACCCAGGATTCAAACTTGGGTCTCCCGCATTGCAGAGAGATGTATTACCATGTGAGCCACCTATATTTTAAACTATCTTTAGCATTTATATAAAAACGGTGATTTTTATACAGTAAAATGAAGAAGCAAAATAATACCAATAATAACTTACTAATTTGAGGTAGCAACAGAAAATCAAGTGGATAAATAGAGACAAGCAGTATAGACAATATGAAGTGCAATCAATATGCTAACTTTCAAGAAAATTACATAAATTAATACCTGGCACAGTGTTGTGAAATGCAGTCAGAAGTGCTATTCAATTCTGGAAGCCTTTCATGGCTATCACTGTGTAATAGGCACAGATGTAGTCATAGTAAGGTCTCTAAAGAGTGTATTTCAAGCATTTACAACATTCAGAAATAGAGCTGAAGTATTTATCATAAGTATTCAAGATAAATATTAGTATTACAGAAAAACATCAGTACACATTTAATGGAAATTGCCCAACTTTTACTTCAGCTTTCCTGTCTTCTTTTTCATATGGGATGTTGATAATATTCAGCTGGTAGGCAGGTCATTTAGGTTGTTAAGCAAAGCAGTCATCATGGAAGAGAAAAAAGACAATGGTCATTTTCCTTTTCATGACTTTGTCTTGCTTGTTAAGTGAAGGGAGAAAAAAAAAATGAGGAAACCATATAGCAGTTTTTCCTGTTCTCAAAGAAGCTATACACTTTCATTTATTATAAGGAGGAAATGTGCAGAACAGGGATACTTAGCATAAAATCATTTAGTATGCAGATAGTGAATTTCACAAGTAATGAGAGAAGTTCAGAGCTGCCTGCTTTCTGGCACCAGTATTACTGTGGCAAAGCACCATAGTTCCTTCAGAGGGTGATCTCTCTCTGAAGGGTCAAACAGACAGCGAAGTTGAACGTTCCCTGAGGAAAATTTCAAGTGTTTGTAAGAAACTTTGTAAGCATCTGCCTCGTCTCCTTTTGCCAACTGAACTAATCTTCCAGATGCAGTGAGAGATAAAATGAACCACCGACAGTTACTTGAATTTTATTTCATTCGGGGTACTGCACTTCTTTTACTGATGGGATGATATGAGGCATTTTATCTCAGCTGAATCCTGGTGTTCTTTGAGCTGGAGAAATTTGTCATTTTCTCACTGAAGCAGAGGCATGGTAAGGAGATATTGGGGTGAACTTTGTATTTCTGTAGGTCCATTTGTAATATACATGAAGAAACCCAAGGCATATAGGGATCATGTATCCATTTCAGAAATATTTGATTCAAGTTTCAGAAATCAAAAGACTTCAGAAGCATCTGTTGTTAGATGAATTGCACTGCTCACTGGGGATATGCAAAGATTTATTCCCTCGAGGACATTACAACTCATTCTCTTAGGGCAGTAACCACATCTCTCTAAAAAGTCAGAGCACAGAGATGGAGGGCAGTAGGGGTGGGAGGGATTTTCTGTACAGCCAATATCACCGTGGCATAAATGTTCACAAAGTCTTATATGCTTGGATTGATTTCATCCTAAGACACAGCTTGAAATAAGTTCTATATTTAAAACTTCTAGTTCTATATTTAAAACTTCTAGTTCTATGCAAGAAGATTACTGGGGAAGGCTGAAATGTTTAAATGCACATGACACCCTTCTCCAATTATGTTTCAGAAAATTTTCTATTACTTGTCTTTTAAAAAAATTATTCATTTTTAGCTCCTTTTCTACCCTCATGAAACCAAAGGAAATGGTACTTCTAAAGAACATTAGTAAATGTTATTGAAATGGTGAAGTTAATATTATAAATAAATTCTCTTTGAGCAACATCCACTTATTCATTTAATAAATACACATGACCTCCCAGCATCTTTGGAATGCTTTTGTGCTGGTTAGACCTCCACACGCTATCCTCCTATAAAAGTGAGATGAATTAGGGTTACGCTCTCAATGGGAGAAAGTAGAAAAAAACCAGCTTTCTTAATCTTTCCCCTTAGTGAAATATGCTAAAGTAATAAAAATAAAGTGTCTCCCAGAGAGTTCCTAATACTAGGCCCCTCTTCCTTAAGCATGGGGACTCCATTCATGGTTCTGAAAACTGCTTTAAAATTTATTTTTTTAATTTATTTGTTTTAATTGGAGGCTAATTACTTTACAATATTGTATTGGTTTTACCATACATTGACATGAAGTGGTCTTGAGAAGCTGGTGTCCAAAGTACATAACTGAAGGAAATGCAAAACTACTCAGTCGGGCAAAACTATGAAAGTCACAACTCGAAGTGTTCTCATGGGCTTCTCCTATGTCTCATTGGTAAAGAATCCTCCAATGCAGTAGATACAGATTCACTCCCTGGGTTAAAAGATCCCCTGGAAAAGGAAATGGCAACCCACTTCCAATGTTCTTGCCTGGAAAACCCCATGGGCAGAGGAGCCTGGCACTCTATAGTCCATGGGGTCAGAAAATAATTGGACAAGATTTAGCAACTAAAAAACAACAGCAAATGTTCTTATAGAAAATAGCTTCCAAGAACATGAATTAAAAAACAAACAAAATAGCACTAAATATTCCGAGAAATAAGCTACAATGAAAAAGTTTTTAAAATGTGGAATCAAATTTGCACAGACTGTACATTTTATTATGTATGTAGTTATGTAATTGTATTATGCAAATATAAATATCTTTAATCTCTTTAAACAAACCAACCAAAAAAGATGGAGTTGAAACTGTCACAAAAACACCAATGACTATAAAAATTGGCCAGCTATATAAATTGAACTTATGGAAATGAAAAATGTAATAATTAAACTTAATTTTAAGAAATGGATTCACTGAACTGAAAAGCTAAAGAGTAGACACAAAAGACATTCAGAATACAAGACAATATATCTAAAGAGATTATCTAGATTACAGAACAAAGAGAAAATGAGATGAAAATTTGGAAGTAAAGAATGAAGGACAAGTAAGTTGCAACATTTGTCTAGTTGAACTCTCTGAAGAAGAAAATTTAGAAAATAATCAAGAAATAGCATAGCATATAAATGTAGCTGAACTACTTTCTAGAAATTATGAAGGATTTTGGATGCAAAGGACATGAAAGCAAAAACAAAATTAAGAATAATCGACACTGAAATACAACGTAGTGACACTATAAAATGCTAGAAACAAAACTTATCAGTAGCCAGAGAAAATACAGATGGCCAAAAGATTAGATTGACTTTAATTTTTAATAGAATAGTTGAAGACTAAAGATAGTGAATCTTATTTTATGAAAGATAAGAGCATTTGCACCTTAAAATTATATGCTTTAAAGTCACTATTCAAAAATGAAGGCAAAATAAATGTATTTTCAGAAAAACAGAAATTGAGAAAATTCAATACTAACAGACCAGAGGAGTGGTAAATTATACACTTCCAGTGGAGGGAGCATAATCATAGGAAAGTCTGTGCAAAGGAATAGTGAGCAAATAAAAAAGGTAAACACAGAGAAAAATATAGTTAAATGCTGATTGTATAAAATCATAACAAACATACAATTTCTTTCAGGATAGAAAAATCAAGTTACAAACAAAGCCTTGGCTAGCAATTACACTTAAATCTAGAGGTGAATGATAGGTAAAAATGTAAAGATCCTTGTATTAGTCTGAGAAAGGAAAAAAATATTAACCTAACACATTACATTAAATGAAAGATAGATTTTCAAATTTAGTTTCAAGTCAAAGAATTTAGTTTCAACTAAAGAATAATAACTAAAAGGAAAGAAAACATAAATATATATTGCAACCATGAGAGTGAATGGACTGAGAGTGAAGGTAGAGAAAATTTCAGTGAGTACAAATGAGAAGAAAAAAATATGCCTAAGTAAAAGCAGGGCAATTTAAAAACACAAGGGAAGATGGTGGAACTAGTCCAAATATATCAGTGATCTGTCAAAATGAATGGACTCTAGTTCAAAGAAAAGGTTGCCAAATGAAATAATAAAGAAAACATTTACAGACCGTATATTTATAAAGATACAAAATGTTGAGACTAAAATAAGGAAAAATATATACTGGATGAATACCAAAGCAAAGCTATTTTTTAATTAGAGAAAATAGAACTGACTCGTTTGGAAAAGACCCTGATGCTGGGAAAGTCTGAAGGCAGGAGAACAAGGAGACAGCAGAGGGCAAGATGGTTGGATGACATCAGTGACTCCGTGGACACGAGTTTGAGCAAACTCCAGGAGACTGTGAAGGACAGGGAATCCTGGCATGCTGCACTCCATGGGGTTGCAGAGAGTCTGACATGACTGAGCAACTGAACAACAACAATAAAAGACTTGAAAAAGCACTATAGAGATTGAAAGGGATAACCCTTTCACATATTGATAAAATTTTAAATCTCTACTGTCAGGTATCTTTTCTGATCTTAGTTCGGTTCAGTCGCTCAGTCGTGTCCAAATCTTTGTGACCCCGTGGACTGCAGCACGCCAGGCTTCCCTGTCCATTGCCAGCTCCTGGAGTTAACTCAAACTCATGTTCATTGAGTCGGTGATGCCATCCAACCATCTCATCCTCTGTTGTCCCCTTCTCCTCCCACCTTCAATGTTTCCCAGTATTAGGGTCTTTTCAAATGAGTCAGCTCTTCGCATCAGGTGGCCAAAGTATTGGAGTTTCAGCTTCAGCATCAGTGATCTTATGTCAACCAATAATAGTTTAAAATATGTAAATCCAAAATTAAAAAGGATAGATTGACAGATCTACTGTCAAGGCAGATTTTAAACCTCAAATCCTATAATTGAGCAAGCAGATAAAATATTACGTATATGGCATATGTGTACAACTTATAGTTGATCTAAGGACACACATAGAGCACTGCCAACATCAAATGGAGAATATATATAATATCCCATGCATATAATCTGGCTCAAACTTTTAAAATTGTTTGCTTTAAAAATTATAAGCAATTGAATAACATTCAGTTGTAAATGAATATATATATATAATATTTTTGAGAAAAAATTTTCAGTAAAGTAGAAAAGCAGAGAATTCCTTTCTTGATATGGGTTCTTGACCTAAACTTCAGCAAACCTCAGACCCACAAGAAATGGTGTAGTTGCAGGTCTGCCTGCTACACTTTGCCATAGTATATGAAGGATTTGCGGATTTTGGTATCATTGAAGGTCCTGGAACTAATCTCCTATGAATACTGAGGGAAAACTGTATATATTATTGTCTTAGCTTTCCTTCTTGTTCACAGCCCCATAGGGAAGAAACCTTGATGAAAATTCTTTTGTTCTTTCTTTTTTTTCCCCCCGTTCTGTATTTGGTGTGAGATGGCTTAGAATCAAGAATGTTTGCAGCAGTTTGAGGTTTTGGTTTGCTTTCCCTGCCTTTACATTCAGTAAGAAGGGATAGATCTCTCTGGAGGCAGTCAGTTTTGCATAGGATTTGTTGGATGGTGTGGCAGCAAGAGACTTAGGCTAATTCTAATTCAGCCTCAGATGAGAGATTTTCACAAAGTCTGCAGATATCAACTGCTATTTCTGGTTCTTCAAAATTCCTGCTACTGCCTAGATTGCATTTACTGTCCCTTACCCTGGGTGGGGCCAGAGCTGGCTGCCATAGTTTTCAAACTTCTGTGGATATCTAAGTTTCTAGGGCTCTGGTTAGCATGCAGATACTGATTAATTGGATTTGGCATGGGGCCAGAGTTTCTACCTTTATGACGAGTGATGCCAGTACCTGCTGCTCCACATTTTAAATTTCAGATGCGAAGTAATTTTTTGAAGAGTTCTTAGAATAATTCTTTCAATCAGTATAGTTTATTTACTGATCTTAAAAACAGATTTAGCTACAGACAATTTTTTCAGAAGTATCAGTTACATTACATTGCTTTAATTAGCTGCTTGATATAGTTCATATCACAGATACACTGAAATCAGCAAAGTGTTTTAATCTTTTTAAAAAGAGTTCTAGCATGAAAGGAGCTATCATGGTATAGCAGAAAATAAACAAATGAAAACTCTAGACTTGGTAAGCATGAGACCAAGGTGCTAATCAGGTCTGTAACTAATTGGTTATGATTTAAATTATCTAATTCTCAGTTTCTTATTTTGAAGAAGTAGGAGTTGAATGAGCTGCATGATTTTTCTGGATTGCTCCAACCTAAACTGCCATAGTTATAAAATTTTCATAATTATAGTAGTTTTGAAATAGCTCACATATGAGAGTTTAGATCATCTATACATAAGTATCAAAGGGCAGAGTTGAATCCAGGCAGTTATCTCAATCACTGAGAAATATAATGAGTATTTTCAGTTGGGTTATTGGTATTAGATGATCAAATTTACTGTAAATAGATCAGTGTTCACCTTTTATCCTTCTAGTCATGGTCATATATACTGTTAAATCGGAGGTAAATAAAAAGAAAAATTACAGTAAGAAAAACCATGTATTGTGAATATTTTAATTCACAATGTAACCTCCCCTCACATTCCTCATTACAAATACCATAAAAGCACAAAATTCTAAAGTTATTTGTATTTTAAATTAAGTTGTTTGAACTACTTGAAATGATGAGGTTAGAATATAAGTTTTTAGAGACTTCTCTGATACCTGAGACTGACTTATTTACAAAATGGCATAAGCGTACATATTCATTAAAATAGTGGATTTTAAAGTTTATTGTCTTGAAAACTTTTCAAAAATTTTATTCTATAATGTCATCTTTGGGACATCATAGAAAATTTGTGTTTTATATATTTTGAATATTTCATGTTATAGAATAGGAGATAGTGGAAAAGATTAAATGATGCCATTTAATCTTCAGAGTGTTTTTGGAGGAAGATTGATGTTCTTTCCTGCAAAGGTAAATTGGTCTCATAATTTTAGCCTGGTGAAATTTATGAAATCTAGCAAAACCTTTTAACTTATATTTCTGTACATCTGTATTAATGAATGATTCTCCATAACTTAAAATAGACTTTTTGTTTCATGCATTTATTATATGAAAGTCAAACACTAAATTAAGAAGGAAAAAGATAAAGCAAATTGGGCATGAAGATAAAGCAGATGTTTCTGATACTGTAAAGACCCAGTAGAGCAAGTCACAGTTATGATGGCAGAGATTTGTCATTGGAGTCACTACCGTACTCCCTTTCCTATGGTCTGTGCATCTCAGATTATTGTGTCCTAAATCTGATTCTCTTCTAGTTCCCACTGTGGTTTTCCTTTAGTTTCTCAACTCCTGAGCCCCACTAAATTGTATCTGCCCTGTGTTCTTTACACCTTTGCTATATGCATCTTGCATAAATATCTACAATTTGGTTACAAAATTGGACTCACATGAGAGCTTTAAAAATACTGGTACCTAAGTCCAACCCCTAGAGATTCTGATTTAATTGATCTGAGTTGTGGCCTGAGCACTGGGATTTTAGAAAGCTTTCAGGTGACTAATGTGTAATCTGGGAACTGCTGAAATGTACTGAGAAGTCTGCTTCTCCAGAATCACCATCTACTTAATGTCAAAATATTGAGATATGATATATGCATTGTAGAAAATAAGAAATAGAATATCCGAAAGGTTGAATGACTAGTGCGTAATAGAATATCAGAAAGGTTAAATGACTAGTGTGGGAGCAGAAAATAATGTTCCCTTTACCCTTCAGAGTTCTTAGCTGAGACCCCTCTACTGAAAGATAGATTAACAAGAAAAAAACAGAAATTTATTAACTTGTATGAATCATGCATACATGGTAGATACTCTGGGGAAGAAAAAGGTGACTCAAAGAAGTGGCTTTAGAATTCAGGTTTAAATAGCATCTTACTAGGAAAAGCTTGGAGGGAGGGGAATGTAGGCCTTTTTATTGTTGTTCAGTCTTTCAGGCATGTCCAACTCTTTGTAACCCCATGGACTGCAGCATGCCAGGCTTCCCAGTCTTTCACCATCTCCTGGAGCTTGCTCAAAATCATGTCCATTGAATTGGTGATGCCATCCAACCATCTTGTCCTCTGTTGTCCCCTTCTCCTCCTGCCTTCAACCTTTCCCATCATCAGGGTCTTTTCTAATGAGTTGATTCTTCACATCAGGTGGTCAAAGTATTGGAGGTTCAGCTTCAGCATTAGTCCTTCCAATGAATATTCAGGAGTGACTCCCTTTAGGATTAACTGATTTGATCTCCCTGCGGTCCAAGAGACTCTCAAGAGTCTTCTCCAACACCACAGTTCAAAAGCATCAATTCTTCACTGCTCCGCCTTCTTTCTGGTCCAGTTCTCAAATCCATACATGACTACTGGAAAAACCATAGCTTTGCCTATACAGACCTTTGTCAACAAAGTGACGTCTCTGCATTTTGATATGCTGTCTAGTTTTGTCATAGCTTTTTTCCAAGGAGCTAGCATCTTTCCGCTTATGGCTGCAGTGACCATCTGCAGTGGTTTTGTAGCCTAAGGAAATAAAGTTTGTCACTATTTCCATTTTTTTTCCCTGCCTTTTGCCATGAAGTGATGGGACAAGATGCCATGATCTTAGCTTTATGAATGCTAGTCCAAAGCAAGCGTTTTCACTCTCCTCTTTGATCTTCATCAAGAGGCTCTTTAGTTCTTCTTTACTTTCTGCCATTAAGGTGGTGTCATATCCATTATTTGAGGTTATTGATATTTCTCCCTGCAGTTTTTTTCCAGCTTGAGCTTCACTGAGCTCTGCATTTTGTGTTAACTTACTCTGTGTATAAGTTAGATAAGGAGGGCGACAATATACAATCTTGACATACTCCTTTCCCAATTTGGAACCAGTCTGTTGTTCCATGTCCAGTTATAACAGTTTCTTCTTGACCTGCATACAGGTTTCTCAGAAGGCAGGTAAGGTGGTCTGGTATTCCCATCTTTAAGAATTTTATACAGCTTGTTGTGATCCACATAGCCAAAGGCTTTAGCATAGTCAATGAAGCAGAAGTAGATGTTTTTCTGGAATTCTCTTGCTTTTTCAATGATCCAGTGGATGTTGGCAATTTGATCTCTGGTTCCTCTGCCTTTTATAAATCCAGCTTGCATATCTGGAAGTTCTCGGTTCATGTCCTGTTGAAGCCTAGTTTGAAGGATCTTGAGCATGACCTTGCAAGCATGTGAAATGAGTGCAATTGTGCAGTAGTTTGAGCATTGTTTGGCATTGCCCTTCTTTGGGATTGGAATGAAAACTGACCTTTTCCAGTCCTGTGGCCACTGCTGAGTTTTCCAAATTTGCTGGCATATTGAGTGCAGCACTTTAACAGCATCATCTTTTATATATATCATTTTCAATATTTCTAAAAATTGCCAGCCACAAACAAGTTCTAAAATTATCTTTATACCTGTCAGAGGAAATAATTCTCAATGAAATTGAATCAACTTAAAATACAACAGAGGGCATATGCCTATCATATAAAAAGCAACTGCAATTAAAGTGCCACTCGTTTAGACTGCTCTGCAGATGCTTAGGAATAGGCTTCATTTGGGAAGTGAGCACAAGAGACATTAGGACTATTCATGAGTGTGTACAGATCACCTTGAGCTGTAGAGTTGTATACAGCTTCTGCTTATCTCTTCTGCATTCCAGATACACGTTTGTACCTGCCTACCAATATCCTACAGGCCTCTCACACTCAGCATTTAGAAAATTCTTTGTAATCTCTCTTCTGTCGACCCAGGCTGGATCATTTATTAGTAACGGTGCCCAGAGCCAGGAGACCATTAGGTCAGACTGATACAACATCACAGCTGTCTCTTAAATTCCTCTCCTCTTCATTCCTATGTCCACTCTTCTCACATTGAGTATTCCAGGTGACCTTGAGGTTGTCTCCCTGCCTTTGATCTCCTCTGCCCTCCAGTATTTCCTTTACACTGTTGTCCAGAATTATTGTTGTGAAATATAGATCTAGTCATGATTGTTTGAAATTTTTGGTGAGTGAAAAAATAATGAAAGAATCCCACAAACTTTTGGCCTCAAACTACCCGCTTTCATTTTTTACCCTAGCTACACTTTTCAAACTCACATGGCTTTTCCCCTCCTCCTAATTTGTATTCTCCTCCATTTCTTCACTGCTTTGTGCACTAGAAACTAAACTTTTTATGTACTGCACCTTCTCATCTCTCCTCCTATATTTTTTATATCTCTCTTTCCTGTACAGGCTCTAGATAATTGTGGACTTAAGTTCAGCCTTGCCCTCTGCTTTTTTTTTTTTTTTTTTTTTTTTTTTACCTCTAATAACTCCCTCAGAGAGAGTTCATTTGCTCTCGAAGCTTCAACTGCCACCTGTGCTTACCATGTTTCCTCAACCCAGAGCATGCAGCCCACAGCTGCTGACATAACCTTTCTAAAACATGATTTTGGACAGTTATTTTCCTTTTCATGAAGCTATAATGATTTTTTTTTTATTGCTTATGTGTATAAATGGATAGGGCTAATCTAAATGCCTCTTTCATAACTGTAGCTTATATGACATTTCTGCAAATGACTTCTCTGGTTTGTGGGACCTCTTCTCAAACATCCCCTCTATTTTTGTGCATTCTCTTTATTTTTCCTTATTCATATTACCTCAGCTCTGGTCTCACTCATATCATGTTGTTAATTTTCTTTTCTGTGACTTTTCCTTTTGGTCTCTCGCCTAGAACATCGTTCCCAATTTTCTTTTAATCTGCAGGTGTCATTAAACTCAAGACACAGATTGTTGTTCTTTAGTCCATCAGTTGTATCTGACTGCTATCCTATGCCTACAGCACACAAGGCTTCCCTGTTCTTCACTGTCTCCCAGAGATTGCTCAAACTCTTGCCCATTGAATCAGTGATACAACCCAACCATCTCATCCTCTGTCATCCCCTTCTCCTCTTGCCTTTGATTTTTCTCAGCATCCAGCTGCTTCCAATGATTTGGCTCTTCGTATCAGGTGGCCAAAGTATTGGAGCTTCAGCATCAGTCCTTCCAATGAATGTTCAGGCTTGATTTCCTGTATGATTGGCTGATTTGAACTCCTTGCTGTCCAAGAGACTCCCAAGAGTCTTCTTTTGAACCACAGTTCAAAAGCACCAGTTCCTCAGCTCAGCCTTCTTTATGGTCCAACTCTCACATCTATACATGACTACTGGAAAAACCATAACTTTGACTAAGAGACCTTTGTCAGCAAAGTGATGTCTCTGCATTTTAATATGCTGTCTAGGTTTGTCATAGCTTTTCTTTCAAAGAGCAAGTGTCTTTTAATTTCATGGCAGTGATTTTGGAGTGATTATGGAGCAGTGATTTTGGAGCCCAAGAAAATTAAGTCTGTCACTGTTTCCATTGTTTTCCCATCTATTTGCCATGAAATGATGAGACCAGATGCCATGTTCTTTGTTTTGTAAATGTTGACTTTTAAGCCAGGTTTTTCACTGTCCTCTTTACCTTCATCAAGAGGCTCTTTAATTCCTCTTTGTTTTCTCCCATTAGGGTAGTGTCATCTGCATACATGAAGTTATTGATATTTTTTCAGGAATTTTGATTCCAGCTTGAGCTACATCCAGCCAGACATTTCACATGATGTGCTCTGGTATAGGTTAAATAAGCAGGGTGACATTATACATCCTTGATATATTCCTTTCCCAGTTTGGAACCAGTCCGTTGTTCCATGTGCAGTTCTAAATGTTGCTTCTTGACCTATATGCAAGTTTCTCAGGAGGCAGGTAAGGTGGTCTGGTATTACCATCTCTTTAAGAACTTCCCTGTTTGTTGTGATCCACATAGCCAACAGCTTTAGCATAAGTCAGTGAAGCAAAAGTAGATATTTTTCTGGAATCCCCTTGCTTTTCTATGATCCAACAGATTTTGGAAATTTGATCTCTGATTCCCTCCCTTTTCTACATCCATTATGTACATTTGAAATTTTTTGGTTCACATCCAATTGAAGCCTAGCTTGAAAGATATTTATGTTACCTTGCTAGCATGTGAAATGA
Organism: Capra hircus; assembly: GCF_001704415.2. Classification (NCBI taxonomy): domain Eukaryota; kingdom Metazoa; phylum Chordata; class Mammalia; order Artiodactyla; family Bovidae; genus Capra; species Capra hircus. The sequence continues at coordinate 26,357,781 of NC_030814.1, forward strand.
GTCCAGTTGTGCAGTAGTTTGAACATTCTTTGGCATTGCTCTTCTTTGGGATTGGAATGAAAACTGACATACACTTTTCAGTCCTGTGGCCATTGCTGAGTCTTCCATATTTGTTGGCATATTGAGTGCAGCACTTTTACAGCATCATCTTTTAGGATTTCAAATAGCTCAGCTGGCATTCCATCACCTCCATCAGCTTTGTTCATAGTCATGCTTCCTATGGCCACTTGACTTCACCCTCCAGAACGTCTGGCTCTAGGAGAGGGATCGCTCACACCATTGTGGTTATCTGGGTCATGAAGATCTATTTTGTTCAGTTCTTCTGTGTATTCTTGCCACCTCTTCTTAATATCTTCTGCTTCAGTTAGGTCCATACCATTTCTGTCCTTTACTGTGAAATGTTCCCTTGGTATCTCCAATTTTCTTGAAGAGATCTCTAGTCTTTCCCATTCTGCTGTTTTTCTCTATTTCTTTGCACTGATCACTTAGGAAGGCTTTCTTATCTCTCCTTGTTCTTTGGAACTCTGCATTCAGATGGGTATATTGTGCCTTTTCTCCTTTGCCTTTTGCTTCTCTTCTTTTTGCAGATATTTACAAGGCCTCCTCAGAGAACCATTTTGCCCTTTTGCATTTCTTTTACTTGGGCATAATTTATCCCGCAGGCTCCTGTACAATGTTATGAACCTCTATCCATAGTTCTTCTGGTACTCTGTCTATCAGATCTAATCTCTTGAATCTACACTTCTACTTCCAAATTGTAAGGGATTTGATTTAGGTCGTACCTGAATGGCCTAGTGGTTTTCCATAGTTTCTTCAATTTAAGTCTGAATTTTGCAATAAGACCCATATGGGATCTGCTTATTCTGTGAAACTGTTTTTGACTAACCCTACTTTTCTCCTGTCAGTCTTTTTGGATTTGTCTTCTGCTTTTAAAATGTGTTATCATATTTCTTCTTGTTTTTTTTTAATTAGATCAATCTAGATAGCATATTAAAAAGCAGAGACATTACTTTGCCAACAAAGATCTGTCTAGTCAAGGCTATGGTTTTTCTAGTGGTTATGTATGGATGTGAGAGTTGGACTGTGAAGAAAGCTGAGTGCCAAAGAATGATGCTTTTGTGCTGTGATGTTAGAGAAGACTCTTGAGTGTCCCTTGGACTGCAAGGAGATCCAACTGGTCCATTCTAAAGGAGATCAGTCCTGGATGTTCATTGGAAGGACTGATGCTAAAGCTGAAAGTCCAATACTTTGGCCACCTCATGCAAAGAGGTGGCTCATTGGAAAAGACTCTGATGCTGGGAGGGATTGGGGGCAGAAGAAGAGGATGACAGAGGATGAGATGGCTGGATGGCATCACTGACTCAATGGACATGAGTTTGAGTAAACTCTAGGAGTTTTTGATGACAGGGAGGCCTGATGTGCTGCAATTCATGGGGTTGCAAAGAGTAGGACATGACTAAGCAACTGAACTGAACAAATCTCTTATGATCATGTTATTTATGTCTTTTTTTGTTTTTTGGATCCTTAGTATGTAAGACATAAGAGATAGATACTTAATTGATGCTTTCTAGAAGAGTATATGAGTAATAATTAACTCTTACTATTTATTAGGTGTCAAGTATTATTAAAGTGTTTTACATGAGTCATCTCATTCATTTTTCAGAAACCTCCTCTGAAGTGGTACTATTATCACTCTTCTGTTACATATAGGGAAACTAAGACACAGGAGGTAAAATGTTTTGTATAAGGTCATATGGAAGATGACCATAGATGTTACAAAGAGTCGGACACGCCTGAGCGACTGAACTGAACTGATGGCGGATGAGTAGAGATGCTGGAGTTTGGAACCTTGCACATAATCACTAACTCAGTTTGGAAAATATGACTTAAAAGAACAACATAACATCCCACTGATGGTTAAATCTGCTCAGGAAATTACTTGTTCAGGACATGTACCTTCTAGCTCCAAAAGTTTCACCACCAACTTTGACACCACAAAATAATAAAGCAGAAGCACTGGGAAAGAACTGCTTTCATTAGTCGTGGATTTGTGTTTAGCACTTGACTCATGATTGAGGGCTAACTGTCTCACTGAGCTCTAATTTTTTCTGAAACCATCTAAGCTATATTGGTCAAGAGAGGGTTGTAGACAGTTTGACCGTGGAATGTTCTTTACCCATTTGCCATAATTTCAGATCTCAAGGAAGATTCTATTTAGTTTGTAGAAGGTGAGAAATGAGAGTAAAATCATTGTTATTTATAATAGTAATATTTACCAGTGTGCTGATTTCAATCAAGAGTGTCCTAACTTTAGAACTTTATTATGAGCATTAGACTTCAATTAGTTCACATATATCACTATTTCCAATATTAATTAAACTTGACTATGGAATACATTTCCAAATGCATTATCTGCTGTTGTGATTGGTCTTCCTCCTATATTTCTAGCCATTGCTCAACCCAAGCTAATGAACTTTTTATATGGCAACTGATTCTAATCCTTTTCTCCCAACAGTGAAAGAAATGTATGGGTGACTATTCCTAAGATAACATCCTGAGCTTGCTTTGATGTTTTGTCTAAAAATATAAAGTTAGAAAACAATTCTCATCATGAAACAGAAGAAAACTCTATTGCTTAAATAAATCTGAGGAGGATTGTTCTGAAGTTCACAGATCATAGAATTGAAGGACAGAAGACAAAAGAAAACATATAGACAGTGTATTTTGAAGTTATTCTTTAAGTAATGAGTACTAGAACTCAAGCTTGGATTTGTCCATCATAGCACCAAATCAAGCTCTGGGTTTTTGAGAGACCTTGCTTCAGTTAGCAAGTTGATTACAGTCTACATTTAAAAAGACTCCTGGAATATGGGGCAGCTGAGCTAATATGAGCCTTTGGGAGTGATTCACAATAACTGTTAAGAGCTAAATTTCGTAGAACAAATTATGTACAACAGTGACACAGAAAATAGTTGCAAGGTGGTCCAAAGAAGCAGTTTTACTATACAAAAGGAAAGACATATTTAGTATGTGTTAGCATATGGGGAAATCATTAGAATTTTAAAAATGTTAATAGCATTTATATGTATCTTTTCTATTCCTAAAGAATGGTGAAGTCAGGATTATTTAGTTACTGCTTAAACTCTAAATCTGGTAGTCCTAGATTTGTTTTCTGACTGCTTAATTTTATTCACTTCTTAAATACTATGTGTTTTTATGTTAGTTTATCCAAAACATTCTAAGCCAGTATCTATTGCAGTGTTTTGCCCTCCTATGAGCTTTAGATTTATTTTTAGCCACGTTAAACTTACATTAAAATATTTTCCTCTACCTGGCATTACATCACATTATATTGTTGAAGACTATTTTTCTTTATGTTTTTTTCAAAGAGTGAGATCCTTATTTCTGACACATTTCTAAAATGTGTTATGAGACACAATGTGGGCTTTTTTTTTTTTTAAAATATGACAGTTTTCATCATCCTGGGATTTCTTGCCTTATATTTGTTGGTTGTATTTTTTGGCTGCTTAGATTTACTTATATTAAAGTAATTTTTGAAGATTTAGTCATAAAGATATATAACTAATTAATGGATTTCAATGAGCTTATCTCAAAACAGTACAAATCATTCATCAAATCCTCAATATGATATTCAAAGCATAATTTCACCTTGCACTTGACTGATCTTTATAACAATTGGTTCTAAGGTTTGGCTTCAAATTTTCATTTAGGATACAAAAAATAAGAAGGTTTTCCCTGGTATTCTTATGTCAACTTCACTGCAGCAGGAACAGTGGAATAGAGGCTGCCTGTTCAGAACTACAAAATGCGAGCTGGCATTCAACATTTTGTGGTCTGTCATGCATGTCAGTTAAATGACAGAAATGCCCTAGATGTCCTATAGCACATTGAGAAAGTTCCATATTCTAACTAACACAATTTTGGGGCACCCTAGGTGACTTTGAGTTGAAAATCCTAAATTTGACATTCTTGTCAGTTCATTGACATATACCAAAAAATTTAGTCAGGCCTGTTATGTTATGTTAAAACTAGATATTCTGTTACAAATTCAGTTTTTACCTAGAAAACATCCCTGTTACTCAATGGTGAAAACATTGAAGATGAGCTGTGTTGTTTACTGGACCATCTACTTCTGCATATCTTCATATATTTACTGTTATAGCAGATTTTTCTAAAAGCATTTACAGTCAGATTTTTACATAAATTATGGTTTGTACACCATATGAATGCATTACTCTGCAACCATTAAAAATACAGTGATAGATTTATATAGGTTGTCATGAAAAGTTGCCCAAGATGTATTGTTGAGTGGAAAAGCTAGTTGCAAAACAGTTTAAATGGCATGATCCATTTTATTTCAAACAGATGTACATATGCACACGTACACACAAACGCACACTTGTTGCATCAGGGAAGTTGTATTTGAGAGATGGAAGAATAGAAAGAATTTAAAATTGTCGTCTTACCATTTGCTGTACTGTAAAAATTCAGTGGTAACTATTAAAGTGAATTTATACCTAATAAATATTTAACTATGCTTAATTATTAACTTTAGGCATAATAATAAAATAAATAATATATTAACAATATATTTAATGTTAATTAAATATATTCAATAAAATATATAGTACAATGAAAATATTAACTTTTTTTCATGTGCCCACATGGATGTTAATAACTACGTTAGTGGTGGACAGCTATAAGTCAGGTTAGGAGAGCAAGGCTAGGATGAGTAATGTGTTTAACTTGAAAGTATTCCTGGTTCTCTAGTTTTCTTAGTTGAATGCGATGACTGTGAAGTCAGGACAAAAGCAGCAGAAAGTATTTGCAAATACACTGTCGCCGTTCCTTAGATATTGTACATAATGAAAATAAACGGAGGTGGGGAGGATTCTGGCCAAACAGCTAAGAAAGAGAGCAGAGTGTGTGTACCAGAAAGAAACTGGAAAATGGCAACTTAGAGCAAAAGTGTGCAGGCTCACCTTGAGGTTGCACAAAGGGTATAGCCAATGACTCAGACATAGGAGCTGGATGGCATGTTTTGTTATTCACTTCTTTTTAAGAGAACAGGATTGTGTGGATAAAGACACATAGACCAGTTTAAGCAGGACCCATGAAAGACAGAGGGAGAATTTACGTAATAGAGCCACAAGACTAAAAAGTCCAAGGCCCCTACATTATACAGTTGCAGCTGCCACCATTAACATCCTTATATATGGCACCTCTAGAGCTGTGTAGTACACAACTGTTCAATGGTCCACACTATCCTGAAAAAGATCATCATGATTTGATCAGAAAATTGCTTCACAGAAAAATACCAGTATTTTTCACTTGCTTTTAGAGACGCTGTCGCTCATAGTACAGACTATGGTGGAGAGAACTTTAACAAGCACTGTGTCTAGCCTGTTCCTGGAATTCAGTAAATTAATGGATGATCAAGTGATTTTGTTCCACTCAAAGGGACTGAGATGGGGCATTGAAGTGAAAACTGTAGCGATCACTATTTTAAAGATATTAACAGAGAAACTGAATGAATTATGTGGCTTCTGTATAGTCCCTCATTTTTAAGGTTAAGAAAGACGTGGGCCCAAATAAAAACTTAAAAGGTTCATGATAAGAAGAATCATTAAAGGTGCTGGAGGCGATCATTGCAGAATAAAAGTCTGGCAGATGTGCCAAGAGGTGAGACCCAGAGTTGTAGGTAGAGAAATTCTCTGTAGAAAGGAAACCGTCTGTGTCTCTGAGATGGCTCAGTTAGGAGCTTCTTAACTGCATTGTAGTCAGCTAAAGAATCCACCTGCAGTGCAGGAGACATGGGTTTGATCCCTGGGTGGGGAAGATTTCCTGGAGAAGGAAATGGCAACTCACTGCAATATTCTTGCCTGGGAAGACCCCTGGACAGAGGTGCCTGGTCGGCTATAGTCCATGGGGTTGCAAATTGCTGGACACAACTGGATGACTGAGCACACACATGATTAAGTGAATGCGATACAATTAATACTAAGTCTCCCAGGAAGTTACCAGTCAGATTTATAATTGCAGTAAAAGACTGATTTTTACAATAGATGTTATGAAAATACCTTCTCTACATAATCAATACTTTTGATAGAGAAAAATGTTACGAAATAACTGTTTCATTGTTGGCTTTCCAGCTATTTAATTTCATCTTAGAATGGCTCTTAACTTCCTGTGTCTCAAACTATTTTGATAATGTGATGAAAACTATGGCATCTCTAGTCAGGGGAAAAAAAAATCACACATAGACACACACACAGCTGGACACCAGGTGAATTAGCAATTAGAATTCCTGTTACCTTTTCATCGTCTTCCTTAAATTCTCCTTATCTGCTTTGGACCAGTCAGTGCTAAAGAGTTAGAGACACTCCATGCAAGGATCCACAAAGATCATCACAAAAGAGTTCAGTCTTGCTGATTTTTTAAAATGTAGAATTTATTTGATTAATGATTGCTTCACAAGCCATAAGTCACAGTGGCCTGCAACTTGATGATTTATAGTTGTAGTTTCATTCTTTACTACAAGTATGACAGGCTTTTCTTAAAGTAATGATAATTGTGATTTATATGACAAGATGGAGGCTGACATATTTTAGCAGGAAAGGATCTGACTATTCTATTTCTGTACTCAGCCCACTACAGCAAGCAGATACCAAAGCTTACAAAGATAAGACTATTCTGTATTACATATGAGTTGATTTAACAGGATTATTTTGAGATTGGCAAATCTAAAATTTGTCCTGTCTTAATTACTATCTTTTGTAGTTCTTGGTGTTGGGTTCCTTTTATTTCATGAGTTTGATTTGAGTTTTTTCTTCCTTCTGATTCCATATGATTCTGTATAGTTTCTAAAATACTTTATGAGACATGCACATGTGCATTTGTGTGCTTCTGAGCTTGTATTAGGATTGGCTTGGAGTCAGTATACCTGGATTCTAGTTCTATGCTAGGTTTTACCAAGAAATATCTTTTTCTAGTGATTCGAACTCTTCGGGCTCACTCTCTTAACAATTCTTATATATAATATATGGCAGCGTTAATTGTACTAGTCATGTTATAATTACATCCCTTCTACTTATTTATGACTGGAAGTTTGTATCTTTTGCTCGCCTACCTCCAGTTCCCCCTCTACCCACTCACCACCTCTGGTAGCCATCAATCTGATCTTTTCTTCAATGAGTTTGCTTTTGGAGTATAACTGACCAAAGAACTATGTTAATTTCCGGTATACAACATATATGATTTGATATTTCTATATATTACAAAATGGTCCCCACAGTTAGTTTTGTTACTGAAGTGAAGAAGTCGCTCAGTCGTGTCCAACTCTTTGCAACCCCGTGGACAGTAGCCTACCAGGCTCCGCTGTCCATGGGATTTTCCAGGCAAGAATACTGGAGTGGGCTGCCATTTCCTTCTCCAGGGGATCTTCCCTACCCAGGGATTGAACCTGTGTCTCCTGCATTGCAGACAGACACTTTACCATCTGAGCCACCAGGGAAACGAAATACTACATTAGTAATGACTTTATTGACTATATTCCCCATACTGTATGTTCACTCTTAATTAACAAATATTTCTTAGGCATATATTTCTGTGTTTTTTCTTAGGATATACATTTTATCTTCTATATGGTGATTTAGCTGCTAAATCGTGTCCAGCTCTTACGACTGCATGGACTGTAGCCTGCCAGGCTCTTCTGTCCATGGGGGTTCTCCAGGCAAGAATACTGGAGTGGATTGCCATTTCCTTCTCCAGGGGATCTTCCTGACCCAGGGATCAAACCCAGATCTCCTGCATTGCAGGCAGATTCTTCACTGACTGAACTATGAGGGAAGCCCTGTAATCATAGCTAATTTGAAATCATAGACATTTAACCCAGGAAATAAAATAATTCCTTAAATCATACAGCATATCCATTGCTAAGAGCTTTCACTGATGAGATTGTGTAGGTAATATATACTTGGTGTGGAAGGCAGGATAATGGCCTCCCAGAGATGCCTACATCCTTCCTAACCTGTGGGATCTGTGAATATGCTGTGTTCCTTGTCACTTTGCAGATGTGATTAAGGTGAGGACCTTGTGATGAGGAGACTATCCTGGAATATCCAGGTGGACCAAAGCTAATCACACAGGCCCTTAAAATCAAAGAGCCTTCCCTAGCTGGGTTCAGAAGAGAGGAAGATGTAACAACAGAATAGTCAGAGAGGTGCAGTGCTGCTGACTTTGAAGATAGAGGAAGGGGGCCAAGAGCCAAAATATGTAGGCAGCGTGTAGAAGCTGGAAACTGCTTCAAAGAGATTCTCCTCTTTAGCCTCCAGCATGGAATGCAGTCCTGCTGATGCTTTGATTTTAATCCAGTGAGAAATATGTCAGACTTGGACCCTGCAGAACTCTAACATAATAAATCTTTGTCGTTTTGAGCCATTAAGTGTGCGGTAATTTTTTATGACAACAGTAGAAAACCAAAACATTGAGAAATAAGTTTAGACCAAAAGGGTAGACTTTTAAAAAGATTGATAGAGATATATGGTGTGGTAACATAAATTTCCACTATTATTGTATATAGAGTGTTCCAAATGTATCGGTTAATAATGACTGCTCTATAGACAAAAATATAGGGTTATTGTGATCAGCTTATTATTTATGTTGACTCACTATCCCTTCTGAGATGTGATTGAAATGGAGGTACTACATACAAAGATCACTAAGCACATGAAAATTTTTAAAATGCAATTGCTAACTCTAAGAAAAACTGAGCTTTGTCCATGAATATAAATATAATAAATGGAGACTACTTGCAACAACAGAAAGCAATAATTATAATCGTAAGGATGAAACAATTCCATATGAATCCTGTTAAATGTATATTGGGAAAATGGAGGCTAGATTCAAAAGATAGATGAAATATTTTTTGCTATAAAAAAAAGTGGATTTAAGGAGGTACAATTATTGGATCAGCCTTAATATATAAATTTCTGTAGAAATATATAAGGACTGGGGATCTTGAGACAACTGTGTGCATATATATATATACACAATTATATATATATGTGAGTATGCATGTATATATGAAATATATATACTTCATTAATAATGTGTATTGTTTTTAATACGATAGTCCTCACAGAGGAAACAGCAGTCCCTGCCACCCAGCTCTATCCTATTGTTCTTGGCATCACTGCTTTCACCTGCTTTAGCTCCTTCTTCTCATGTTAGCTTATGTACTTTTAGAAAATGTAGGTCTACCCCCACCAGTTCAACAACTTTGTAACTGAAGTTCTACCACATGTGATGAAGATTGTACCTTAGTGGATTCAAGGTGAATCTTCCCTACCTCCACTACAGCTTGTTAACAGAATATTCTGAACTAAGTTGTCCCTCTCAGTATTGAATTTCTCAGAATAAGCTCATAAGTTTTCCAGACATTTGTTAAATACTTTAACTGCTGGTTATGCCTCCCCTCTTCACAGTGGATTTGGATGCTATTGTGACAACTAGGCAGCTTGCAGTGAGGCTCTATGAGGTTTCCAGAGAATGAGGTAGTTGGTGAAGAAGCAGCAATAAGGCTGAACCTAGTGGGGTCCCAACCAAAAAGACTGAGAATCAGTATTTAGCGAGACAAGAGAGGAGCCAGTGGAGAGTGGCAGGCATGAGAGGAGAGTGGTTTCAAGAAGGATGTATAGGTCAGCTACATTCAGTTTGAGTGGAAGATGAAGATGTGAACATTACTTTCACAACTTGGAAGTTATATGTGACCTTGATGATAACAGTTTCGTTAGAGTCTTGTAGCCAGTTGTTCTATTACAGTGAATTACAGTGGGCACCTGCCACATGGTGGTGTCAAGTTTCTCTTAAGCCCCTTGATATATTTAATAAAGCATCCACCTAAACTTGACTTTTGTTTAAATTTTAGATGACATAAAAATTAACTTGTATGATTAGTTTCATCAGTTTAAAAACACATTAACTTTCTCAAAATAAGCAATAAATACCTTGCGCTCTTCAGATATAGATACAGTTTCATTTTCATTTCAGAATATGGGTTTAATGTTCATTGACTATGTGTCACTCTCCTTAGTCCTGTGGGAAATACAGAATAGAAAACATTTATTCTAGAATATAAATTGTATCCATAAAAATCACTAAAATATCTAGCTAAACTTTGATACAAAGTAATAAGGGACCTACTTAGCTAGTCTGAACTATGCTGCCTGGAGCTCCCAAACTTATGTAGAAAGGATGATGAATGCCCTAGGGAAAGAAAGGTGGAAAGAGTTTAGTATCTTTTCTGTGACTAACCTCCCGCTTGCTAGAGTTGGAAGAAAGAAGGTAACTGACTGGTATCAATTGCCTACTATGTGTCACATACAAAGTTTCTAGCTTTCTGTGTAGTATCAATTTACCCTTATTGTTATAATATAATCAAGGTGGTTACTTTGATTATCCTCATATTACAAATGAAGAGAACTAAGATTAGAAGGGGTTTACTTTAGTTTTTTCTTACTTTTTGAAAATGTGGCCCAGGTAGAAAATTGAGAAAACCCAACTTTGAAGTAAAGATACACTAACTTCTGTTAATGCTTATGACACATCTTCCTTCCTTGTATGACTGCTGACATCCCGAGTCATTGTTCTCACAGTTACAGTCTTTGGGCATTCAAAATGTTTCTATTACAATATAGGAAGTCATGTTTGTACAGCAGTTAAGAAACACAGAGAAGTAATTAAACTCATTTTTTGTATAATAAACAATGGCAGTGAATATCAGTTTGTGTTATTGTATTATAAGTAATTTAGGAAAGCATGTAGATGTGTCTTTCCAAGTAATGTACTTAAAGGCCCATATCCTTATTTTTCTTATTGCTATTTTTAAAATGAAGCAATGAATTCTTAGCTTTCCAATAGTTAGTCATTAAATTTAAGAAAAGTTAGTAGGTCTGCCTTCTTCCTACTTTACATGTGAAACCTTTGTTGAATATTCAAAAGAACCTATAAAGTCTTAACAATTAATTTAGTTAACCTTTATGGTTACTAAGCTAAGTCGCTTCAGTCGTGTCTGACTCTGTGTGACCCCATAGACGGCAGCCCAACAGGCTCCTCTGTCCCTGGGATTCTCCAGGCAAGAACACTGGAGTGGGTTGCCATTTCCTTCTCCAATGCATGACAGTGAAAAGTGAAAGTGAAGTAGCTCAGTCGCATCCGACTCTTAGCAACCCCACGGGCTACAGCCCACCAGGCTCCTCCGTCCATGGGATTCTCCAGGCAAGAGTAGTGGAGTGGGTTGCCATTGCCTTCTCCACCTTTATGGTTAGATATGCTCTAATTTGGGGCTTCCCTTGTCGCTCAGCTGGTAAAGAATCCGCCTACAGTGCAGGAGAGCCAGGTTTGATTCCTGGGTCAGGAAGATGCCCTGGGAAAGGGATAGGCTACCCACTCCAGTATTAGTATTCATGGGTTTCCCTGGTGTCTTGGATAGTAAAGAATCTGCCTGCAATGAGGGACACCTTGGTTTGATCCTTGGGTTGGGAAGATCCCCTGGAGGAGGGCAAAGCAGCCCACTCAGGTATTCTTACTTGGAGAATCCCTATGCATGGAAGAACCTGGTGGGCCACAGTCCATGAGGTCGCAAAGAGTCAGACACAACTCAGCAACCGAGCACATACACACGTCTTAATATCCCACTGCTGTAATGACAGACTTCCCTGTTGCTTCGGTAATAATTGCTAGATTTATCATTATGCGTGAATACCACTGTCTGAATTACTTTAGATGTTTTCCTTTGGTGTTCATATTCTTAGAACATGAATGTGATCTAACATTGCTTTGACGTGGGGTAACATCTTTCCTCAAGTGACATTCTAGTTAAATATACAGATTAAAACACACACCTACATATTCATGCTTACAGAGTTATTTTTAAATTTATATAAATGATAACATTTTTATTTAATTTCCTCTATGTTATGATGGATGTGTGGCATAGGAACAGAAAAAAAAATACTGAAGTTTCCATTTTCGTATGACTCCTGTGTCTTCTGCCTTTTTCTTTTCTGGCCACCATTGCTGTACTAAATTCCTGTGTAACATCTGTGGGAACTAGATAAGTGCTCCAGATAAACTTATACTTTATTGAAATGTATAAATATTAAAATGCATTACATCTTAATGTATTTTCTGTTCAATATAATGGCACATTTCAATTTTGCCGTTGCTTCTGTGAAATAATGAGATGCCTTGAAAGTCTTCTTTTGTCTAGATCCTTAATCAGCATGTACTGGCACTATAACCTGTTCAGGTTTTTAACCTCTAAGATCTGTAAGATGAGGATAATAATGATGGTTGCTTCATTGTTGAGGTTTAGAGAGGTAATACACATAATGTATTACTATACCATCTGACACCTAGTAAGTACTCAATGAAGGTTAACCAATAAATGTTGGCTAATATATTTCCTAACTGGAAAATCCACTTGACTTTTTAAAAATGCTTTCACATAATGTGAATGCTTTCAGGTAATAAAAATGTTTTGCAGGGTGTTTTTTTTTTTTTTTTTTTTGTAATAAGAATTCCTTGAATTAGTATAGTACTCTGAGCATGGGTGCACACATGAGATATATACAAGTATGTTTGTATACATATGCCAAAAGGTTAAATAAACCCTGATGATAAATTAGCATCAAAACATTTTAGTTATTATGAATATTTGCATAGTGTATATGGCTAGTTGAAATTTCTCACAGTATTTCTTTCTGATGATGGGTCAGTTTTATGGGCATTATGGTACACTGCAGTTCTTGAAAGGAATCTATTACCTTACAGTATGTAATTTTGACTTATATTTTACATGCTGTGATACTTCATGTATTTCATATAAGCACTTTCAGATGGGATATACAACATTCTCTGTTTCCAACAAATGCAAAAGATATATTTGTATGTCTCTTTATTATAAAGGTTTTATTGTAAAAAAAAAAAAGAAGCATAAAAGTGAATAAAAACAAATATACATTGGGATGAATAGACTGTTTAAAAGAGAAAATTCATGTGAAAGTGTTAGTTACTCAGTCATGTCTGACTCTTTGCAAGACCATGGACTGTAGCCCACCAGGCTCCTCTGTCCATGAAATTCTTCAGGCAAGGATACTGGAGTGGATTGCCATTCCCTTATCCAGGGAATCTTCCTGACTCAGGGATCGAACCTGAGTTTCCCACATTGCAGGTAGATTCTTTACCATTTGAGCCATCAATTCAGTTCAGTTCAGTGGTTCAGTCATGTCCAACTTTTGTGACTGCTGCACACCAGGCCTCCCTGTCCATCACCAACCCCTGGAGCTTTCTCAAACTCATGTCCATCAAGTCGGTGATGTCATCCAACTACCTTAACCTCTATCATCCCCTTCTCCTCCTGCCTTCAATCTTTCCCAGCATCAGGGTCTTTTCCAATAAGTCAGTTCTTCACATCAGGTGACCAAAGTATTGGAGTTTCAGCTTCAGCGTCAGTCCTTCCAATGAATATTCAGGACTGATTTCCATTAGGATGGACTGGTTGGATATCCCTGCAGTCCAAGGGACTCTCAAGAGTCTCCTCCAACACCACAGTTCAAAAGCATCAATTCTTTGGCGCTCAGCTTTCTTAATAGTCTAACTCTCACACTGATATATGACTATTGGAAAAACTATAGCTTTGACCTTTGTTGGCAAAGTAATGTCTCTGCTTTTTAATATGCTGTCTAGGTTGGTCATAGCTTTTCTTCCAAGGAGCAAGTGTCTTTTAATTTCATGGCTGCAGTCACCATCTGCAGTGATTTTGGATCCCGAGAAAATAAAGTCTCCCACTATTTCCATTGTTTCCCATTTATTTGCCATGAAGTGATAGGACCAGATGCCACAATCTTAGTTTTCTGAATGTTGAGCTTTCAACCAACTTTTTCACTCTCCTCTTTCACTTTCATCAAGAGGACCTTTAGTTCTTTGCTTTCTACCATAAGGGTGGTGTCATCTGCATATCTGAGGTTATTTATATTTTTCTGGCAAAATTGATTCCAGCTTGTGCTACATTGAGGCCAGCATTTTGCATGATGTACTCTGAATATAAGTTAAATAAGCAGGGTTAAAATATACAGCCTTGACATACTTCTTTCCTGATTTGGAACCAGTCTGTTGTTCCATGTCCAATTCTAACTGTTGCTTCTTGGCCTGCATACAGATTTCTCAGGAAGCAGGTCAGTTGGTCTAGTATTCCCATCTCTTGAAGAATTTTCCACAGTTTGTTGTGATCCACACAGTCAAAGGCTTTGGTATTGTCAGTAAAGCAGAAGTAGATGTTTTTCTGGAACTCTCTTGCTTTTTTGCTGATCCAGTGGATGTTGGCTATTTGATCTCTGGTTGTTCTGCCTTTTCTAAATCCAGCTTGAACATCTGGAATTTCACTGTTCACATACTGTTGAAGCCTGGCTTGGAGAATTTTGAGTATTTCTTTGCTAGCATGTGAGATGAGTGCAATTGTGCAGTAGTTTGAGCATTCTTTGGCATTGCCTTTCTTTGGGATTGGAATGAAAATGGACTTTTTCCAGTCCTGTGGCCACTGCTGAGTTTTCCAAATTTGCTGACATATTGAGTGTAGCACTTTAACAGCATCGTCTTTTAGGATTTGGAATAACCCAACTGAATTTCCATCACCTCCGCTAGCTTTGTTCATTGTGATGCTTCCTAAGACCCATTTGACTTCACATCCAGGATGTCTGGCTAGGCGAGTGATCACACCATTGTGGTTATCTGGGTCATGAAGATCTTTTTTGTGTGGTTCTTCTGTGTATTCTTGTCACCTCTTCATAATATCTTCTGCTTCCGTTAGGTCCATACCATATTCAAGACTGAGCAAAGAAGAGAATCTAAAGGCAAAGGAGAAAAGAAAGATATAGCCATTTGATTTCAGAGTTCAAAGGAATTGCATGGAGTGATAAGATAGCCTTCCTCAGTGATCAATGCAAAGAAAGACAGGAAAGCAATAGAACGGTAATGACTAGAGATCTCTTCAAGAAAATTAGAGATACCAGGGGAACATTTCAGAGAAGGCAATGGCATCCCACTCCAGTACTCTTGCCTGGAAAATCCCATGGATGGAGGCGCCTGGTAGGCTGCAGTCCATGGGGTCGCTAAGAGTCGGGCATAACTGAGTGACTTCACTTTCACTTTTCACTGTCATGCATTGGAGAAGGAAATGGCAACCCACTCCAGTGTTCTTGCCTGGAGAATCCCAAGGATGGGGGAGCCTGGTGCGCTGCTGTCTATGGGGTCGCACAGAGTCGGACACGACTGAAGTGACTTAGCAGGGCAGGGCAGGGGAACATTTCATGCAAAGATGAGCGATCAGGAGAGCCCCTAATTAAGCTTATGTAACTATCACCTAACAGTCTCTATCCCTGAGATACTACCTCTGATGTCCCTTTCTAAGCACAGCTCTTCCCTCCCTTGTTCTTCCCAATTGGCAAAGGAAACATTTTCTTTATTTGTATAGTAATCACTTTTCTTGATATCTTTACAACATTACAACTTCTAAATGTATCCTTAAAGACCATAGTACTGCTACTTTTAAATTTTGCCTTTATGTAAAATTTCACTGGGACACATATGGATTGAACTTGACATAGTTTATTTTCCCCACGCATGAGTGGATCTGTCCTTGAAAGCAAGTATAGCAGTTGTTGTTTAGTTGCTAAATCCTGTCCTATTCTGAGACCCCAGGGACTGTAGCAATTTAGCAGAGCTATTTGCAAATGAAAGCACAGTGGTTAAGAGCACAGACTCTGGAGCTGGAGAACCTGGGTTGAATCCTGGCTGTGCTTCAGAAACCTTGAGAAGGTTTTTCAACGTCACTGCACCTCAGATTCCTCTGTATAACTGAGAAATAGTGATACTAAACCAGCCTTGAGTCAATTCGCCCACAGACTCAAGGCAATCTACTAATTTCAGGTTGTGGTGAAAGAAAGTACAGAGTTTATTGTAAGGTACCAGAGTCTGGAGCAGTTCATGCACAAAAAAAGCCAAACTCCCTGATGAGTTTCAGTGAAGCATTTTAAAAAGCATGGTGAGGGAGGGGAGTCACAGGATGTGTGATCAGCTCATGCACAATTCTATGATGGTTGATGGTGAGGTTGGAGGGCAGTGTCAGGGGGGTTAACATTATCATCCTCAGGTACCCATAGATCTGTGGGGCTATGGGCCTGTACATGGTCATTAAGCAGTTCACTTCTTCCCTTTAGGGGGTTTTAGCATCTATGAAACAATTCAGGAAATGTGCATCTCTGATATGGTTATCTAGGTACTTCAGTTCAGTTCAGTTCAGTTGCTCAGTCATGTCCGACTCTTTGCGACCCCATGAATCACAGCACGCCAGGCCTCCCTGTCCATCACCAACTCCCGGAGTTCAATCAGACTCACGTCCATCGAGTCAGTGATGCCATCCATCCATCTCATCCCCTGTCATCCCCTTCTCCTCCTGCCCCCAGTCCCTCCCAGGGCTGATCTCCTTCAGAATGGACTGGTTGGGTACTTCAGGGAGGAAATAAAGATCCTGTGACTGTTTATAAATTCTTACCAGTTCTCCTCTCCCAACTGCTGCTTTCATCACTACATGTTCAGGTTCTTTCAGTCATTAATTCGTGAGCCAGTGATGCCTGGCAGACTATAACTTTTTAACAAGCAAGAGGACAGAGAACATGAGAGGAGGTATCTGTCCTAGGAAGGCCCCTTAGAATCCTGCTTGGTTACAATGATAGTGTTAGCTTATAGGATTGTTATAAGAATTAAAAATATCATTAATTTACTTGGCAAAGTGCTTTGTGTTTATTAAGCAAATGTACCAACAGGTAAAATTGTATTGTTACCAATAGCCTTTGGTTTAATCAACATACTCATAAGTTTCTAACATCTGATATATTCATCAGCCTGTGAAATCACTAAGAGTATATAGTCTGAGAGCCAAACATTTTAATGGTAGGGTATTTTCAAAAGTATTTTTAAATAGTGAAGATGTAAGTGTAGCATACTTCTTTGTTTTTATCATCGGTCATTGACGATAAGCACAGATAGCTGCCCTTTGGCCATGAAGAGTTTGTATCATTGTTGTTGACTTGACAATGTGCTGTGCAAATCTGTGCCATGCCTTTGTCCTCTTTCTTCTGCACACAGCTGAGAGAACTGAACAGGAAAAGCTTTAATAAAGACTGAATGCTTTCTTGGCTGTAGAACACTGCATTCTATTCAGCATGAGATGGATTCTGAAACTCCAAGTGCTTTGTAGTATTTTATTTGGAATACAGGGTCTAAATTTTGAAAAAGTTATTAATTTTGAAGTTTTTTCCCTAAATAATATGATTACCACATTAATGTTCACAAACACTCTTGGTGAACAGGTAGGAGAGAGAGCATGGCATAGCAGAAAGATGCCAAGCTTGATGTATGGGTTTATAAAAGCTGGCGTAGCAAAGTACCACAGATTACATGGCTTAAATGGCAGAAATTTATTTTCTCACAGTTCTGCAGGCTAGAAATCTGCTATCTAGGTGTCAGCAAGGGTGGCCTCTCCTGAGACCTCGTTCTGTCTCTTGTGGATGACTGTCTTCTCTCCGTATCGTCACATAGTCTTCCTTCTGTGCATTTATTTCTGTGTCTACACTCCCCTGGTGGCGCTAGTGGTAAAAAACAAACAAACAAAAACAAAAACCCTGCCTGCCAATGCAGGAGACATAGGAAACATGGGTTCAGTCCCTGGGTTGGGAAGATCCCCTGGAGGAGGTCGTGGCCACCCACTCCAGTATTCTTACCTGGAGAATCCCATGGATCCTCATCCCATGGAGGAGCTTGGCGGGCTACAGTCCATAGGGTCACACAGAGTCGGAAACAACTGAAGGAACTTAGCAAGAATTCATGTACATTTTCTCTTACTACAAGGACATCAGTTATACTAGACTAGGCTCATCTTCATGACCTCATTTAACTTATTTTCCTCTTTAGAGACCATATATCCAAATGGAGTCACATGCTCAGGTCCTGGGGATTGGGACTTACGGATCTGGTAAGGCACAATTGGGCCCTAAGTACCCCATATCAGGATGCAAAGTTTTTGATTCTGCTTTACGGTAACAGTAAGAATCTCCTTAGACACTTGTCTGGTCTGTGTAATTTTCTTCCTGCTGTTACATATTGTGATGTACGTCAAGATTTATATAAACATCTAAGACATTACCATGCATAGAATCATTCATGGAAGTTATCAGTTCGGTGAGCAGTGATGATTCCTTTTCAAAAGTTATTTTAGCTGCACAATCCATGAATATAGTTTTTTTTTTTTTAATATTTAGGTGACAGTGCAAAGGAAATTTGTCTTCAGTGATTCCCCCCAACCCCTGTCTTCTCTGTTGAAAGTTTGATTTCCACTCTAGCAGAGCCCTACTCAATAGAACTTTTATGAGTATGGCAATGTGCTATGGCTGATGAATATAATAAGGTAGGCACTCAATGGAGAAGGCAATGGCAACCCACTCCAGTACTCTTGCCTGGAAAATCCCATGGATGGAGGAGCCTGGTGGGCTGCAGCTAAGAGTCAGACACGACTGAGCAGCTTCACTTTCACTTTTCACTTTCATGCATTGGAGAAGGAAATGGCAACTCACTCCAGTGTTCTTGCCTGGAAAATCCCAGAGATGGGGGAGCCTGGTGGGCTGCCGTCTATGGGGTCACACAGAGTTGGACACAACTTAAGCGACTTAGCAGCAGCAGCAGCAGCAGCCACTCAATAGCCCCATGGCTGACTGAGCATTTAAAATGTAGCTAATGTGAAGATCTGTTTGCATTTGTAATTTTATTTTTAACTTTAAATTCACATACTGTCACTTCTACCGCAATAGACAGTAAAATTCTAGTATATCTTCTGAGCTTTTTAAAAATTATACCCGAGCAGAGCAATAATATATATATTTTGTGTATGGAGGAAGGACTATAAAATATAATTAAATTTGTTCTGTATTTTATGCTATGAATTTTTTCAATTATTATCTTCTCTACACATGGGCTCTGCATTTATGTGTGTGCGTGATAATGAATGTTCTAACTTCTTGGTGTATTTTCGCTTCTTTTACAGTCCTTGTGTAGAATTTTGTCTGAAGTTCCATCTTTGATATTTATATTGTTTTTATGTAAGTAATATATGTGTGTCAAAATGTCATTATTTTCTTTCAGAGTTGTTTTGCTTTCTTCCCTTTTTACAAGGAAGGATTTTAGAAATGGATTTCCATAAATTCAATCTGATAACCTCTGTCTTAAAAAGTGAAATGATTCCTTTATTCAAATATTCTTTCACTCTACTCGAACTAAGCAGTTGGGGGTTGTGTGTGTGTGTGTGTGTGTGTGTGTGTGTGTGTGTGTGTTTATAAATAGAGCTAAGATATAATTAAATTTCTCTTATCATTTGTCTAACATTCTGGTCAGATAATGAAAATCAATTTAGTAAGGAGAAATGGTAACTCTTAATTGATTTAGCTGAATATAAAGCTATGAGTTCTTTTCTCTGCTTTTCTTCTGTTCAATTCTACAAGCAGCTACCGAGTAACTTGTATGATTCAAAATGTCACATAGCCTCACTGTTGGACAGACATTACCTTGCCTTTTTTTTGGTACCATATATTGAATTTTAAATTGGCTTATCAGGCAGTTTATAATATGAGCAAGCTATCCTGGTTATAATGTTCCCTTGCAGAGGATATTTTAGTTTAAATGTTGCAGTCAGAGGAAAGCCAAAATAGCAAGTGTTCAGTGAGCAGTCTGTTCAAGGATGGAAGCTGAGCTACTTGAAATAGCATAGACACTCAATATCCTAGTATTAGAGATGCTATATATCCAGATGGGACTCCCCAGACAGCTGACTCTGATTGGAGATTTGCTTGGAGGGAGAATATTTGCAGGGAATAAGGGAGCAGAAATGAGTAGAAGGCGAGGTTGACCATGATGAAATTGTAAAAGAAGTCTCAGGTGGTACCATGGGAAGCTCTAAACCTGGGAAAGCCCTTACAAGGTGTCTGGCAGTGAACCCAAGGTCTGTATTTCTGTACTCCAGCACCAACAAGTCCTGGATGTATGTAGTCTTCGGGAAGGGGGTGGTGGCTCCAGTGAGGCCCTGTAAGGCAGCTCCCTTCTCCAGGCAAGGAGGAACTAACTTTGAAGCTTGTAGGAGCAAGTACTCCTAACTGGGGAAAAATGAGTGTTTTGTTCCTGACAGGGGATTCAAGAGACCCACGAGCATATCTTATACAGTATATTATTTAGAAGACAGGAGAAGTTTGTGTTTAATTCTTTTCATTAGGTAGAGAGGTATTATTAATAAAATGGCATTTCTTATGTTGAACAGTGAGGATATTTTCCTGGAAGAGTATACAATTCATGTATTAAGGTTTTAATTTCCTCCCTATGTTTTAGTGAGTAGAAGTTGGACGTGAATGAAATGATTAGTAATAACTTCAATAAACCTATCTGTTTCTAATAAGGATAATATCAGAAAGAATAGCCTAGAGAGAATAGAGAGATGGAAGGATAAAAGGAAGTGAATGCTATCAGGAGAAAAATGTTTCAAAAATCAGAGAGTGGTCCGTTGTGTTAGTTGCTGACAGGAAGTCAGAAAATATAGGGACTGAGGAATACCTATGAGATTCACAACCAAATGGTCCTTGGTTCTTTTTAAGGTGAGGAACTGGAGGCTGATTAACAGCTTTCAAGGAGTGAAGAAGTGACTGAATGATTCATAGGGGAGGAAGTGTATTGGACAATTTGAGCATGTCAGTAAAAGAACTTGCTCCATAAGCTCTTTCAGTGCTGACCACAAGTAGCTGATGAAGAGAAAATTCAAAGAACAGAGAACTAAGGGCTGGCAACTCTCACCAATGAGCAGATGGAAAAAGATAGGTTCTGGAAAGAACACGTAGTACAGAAAACTCATACAGTAATCTGTTTACCTAGTTAAGCTCTTTTACTAATTTAAAGGAAGAAGTATTTCACAAAATGCTCTATTATTGTTAATGGCCAAGTTTAAGTAAATTTATTTAGATAAAGAAACAGAATGTTAAATATGTAACATTAAAATCAAAAGTCAAAGTTTACATGGCAAAACTTATTATCTTTGTTTGTTTTTAGCTGCTCAGCTCCATTTAGAAATCTGGAGGATGTTAATGCTTGAGTTTTGTAGATTGCCTGGAAAAATAGAAATATTGTTAAAATACAGATAGGGCAGGGATGTTTTAGTCACAATCCCCAAACCTTGATCTATATTTCTTAGCTTTGTACATTTCAAATGTATTGATTTATTCAGTCATTCAACTTTAATTTTAAAATTAGGTAGTTTGAGCAAGCTCTGGGAGTTGGTGATGGACACGGAAGCCTGGTGTGCTACAGTCCATGGGGTCACAAAGAGTAGGACACGACTGAGGGACTGAACTGAATTGAATATTCTAAAGCACATATTGTATGTAGGCTGGTTATAAGTAATGGGCATAATAGTAAAAACAAACAAACCAAAAAAACCCTGCCTTTGTGAGAGTTCATTGTAGTGGAAAAGAGAGACCATAAACAAAATGTTTAAGTAAAATTAGCAGTATGATAGTTGGTGATAAGTGTTATAAAGGAAACATCCGCATTTAGGGGCAATGAATTAAAAAATTTAGGTTGAGGACTCAGGGGAGAACTTTACAAAGGTAATATCTGAGCAAAGACTTAAATAAGGTAAAGAAACAAGGGCTTCTGATGCTTGGAACATGAGCATTCTTAACAGAGGGAAGTGTTTTAGATGCAAAGATCTTAAGGCTGAAATATTTGAGAAATAGAAAGGGGTCATGAGTTGAAGCAAACCAAGAGATGAGGAGAAGGAGGATTGGGAACAGAGGTCAGAAAGATAACAAACATCTGGGAAGCCGTTGGAGTATAGTATTTAAATTGGTATGTATAATCTTGTGGGTTATAATAAGAATGCATATTTGGTCTTTGTTATGTTTCTGAAGGGATTCCCTGGTTGCTCAGCTGGTAAAGAATTCACCTTCAATGCAGGAGACCCCAGTTCAATTCCTGGGTCAGGAAGATCCACTGGAAAAGGGATAGATTGCCCACTCCAATATTCTTGGGCTTCCCTAGTAGCTCAGTTGATAAAGAATCCACCTGCAATATGAGAAACCTGGGTTTGATCCCTGGGTTGGGAAGATCCCCTGGAGAAGGGAACTGCTAGACCTTGAAATCTCCTGTGATAAGAGCAACCAAAGTATCTTTTGTTATGGTAATGAGGTGACTTTTGGAAAACTCTTAGGTAACCTAAAGATGGAAACTGGTTGTTATGGGAGCCAACCATACGATTAGAGGGTTAGAGCTTTCAGATTAGATCCACATCAAAGTGGAAGTGAGGGGCTGAAAGTAGAATCAGTTGCCAATTACCAACGACTTAATCATCCTTGCCTATGTAATGAAGCCCTTATAAAAACACAAAAGTTAGGGGAGGTTCCGGGTTGGTGAAGATGTGGATGCTGAGGGGAGAATGGTAAGCTCCCTGAGGTCACGGAAACTCTGCCCCTTTTCCTGTACCTTTTGCATCTCTTTCATCTGGCTGTGTCTGAGTTATATCCTTTTATAATAAAACAGTAGTAACATAGTAGGTAAAGTGTTTCTCTGAACTGTGTGAGCCATTCTGGCAAATTAATAGAACCCAGAGACAGGGTCATTGGAACCTCTGATCTATAATAGCAAGTCAGTTTGTGTGAGTTT
This sequence comes from Capra hircus, assembly GCF_001704415.2. Classification (NCBI taxonomy): domain Eukaryota; kingdom Metazoa; phylum Chordata; class Mammalia; order Artiodactyla; family Bovidae; genus Capra; species Capra hircus. Next base: position 26,380,611 of record NC_030814.1, read on the forward strand.
GTGGGCTTGTGACTGGCATCTGATGCTAACCAACAACGTATGGTTGGCCAGGGGGACAGTCTGGTAGGAGTGAACCCTTAACCTGTGAGATCTGAAGTTATCTCTAAGTGGATAGTGACAGGATAAAGTTTTAGGACACCTAACTGGTGTCTGAGAATCGCTTGTTGGCATGAGGGTCCCCCACACCCATTGGGGTTGGATGTTAGGCTCATTTTACTAGGCTGATGCAGGCATCTATTTCAGTGTGTCAGGGCAATGTTATATTCCCTGCTAAAGTTTTCAAATATATCCTTAACACTGAGGAGTTTGAGTAGAGGGGTAACATGATCTGCCATGTTTTAACAAAATCATTCTTGCTGACATGTGAGAAAATACTGAAAGGGGCAGGGGTGAAAGTAAAAAACATAAAACCAAAAAACACCAGTTAGGGGTTTATTGCAATAATCCAGACAAAAGAGGATTACAACTTGCATTTGAGTGTTAGCAGTGGAGGAGCGAGTTGTGGTCAAATTCTTGATGTAATTTGAGGATTGAGCCAACAGAAACTGCTGACAGAGAGGCTATGGGTATGAGAGAAAGTAATGAGTCATGAATGCCTCTAAGGCTTTTGGCCTGAGTAACTGGAAGAGTGAATTGACATTAACTGAGATGAGAAAGACAGTAGGAAAAGTAGATTTGAGGGAGATGATCAAGAGCTTGGACGTGTAAAATTTAAGATGCCCATTAGTCATCCAAGTGAGTTTGTAATTTTATGTCTGGACTCTAATGCAGTGTATCAGGCTGGAGGTAAAAATGTTGAGTCATCAGTCTATAGGTGGTATTTAAAGCCAGGAGATTGGATGAAATCACAAAGGGAGTGTGCATAGATAAAAAAAGACAAAGTGTCCAAGGACAGCCCTGCAGTGCTCTAAAATTAATAGTTGGAGAGGAAGAGAAGGAGCCTGAAAAGAAGAAATCCAGGAGAAAGAAGCATATTGAAAGCTAAGTGGAGAAAATAGTTTACAGAGGAGGCAGGGTTCAACTATGTCAAAGGCTATTACTGGTCAAGTAAGATAAAAACTAAGAATTGACCGTTGCATTACGCAGTGTTTATGGTTTTAAGTGGTTCACATCATTTCCCCATATGACTATGCAGAAATCTGTATGGTCTGTCCTATATGTGTATCCTTTTAGGGAGCAGGCATTCTTGGATTTTGATCCCTATTTATTAAGCCTGAATTTCAAACAACGTTGGAAATCATTTGGCAAATGTGGTGGTCTGACCTCCAAATTAAATATCTTAAATATTCAGAATCTGAAAAGCAGTAGTTTTCTTCATTTTTGTTCCTGTTAGTTCTTTTAATGATGACCTAAAGGTATACTATGGTAAGACCAACACCCTTGGAAGTCAAACATCAACTTGTATTCTTAATAATAAGCTTTCCATTTAAAAGTCTCATGCACCATAAACTAAGCTTGTATAAAGGATCGAAATAGCACATTTGTCTTTGGAGTGTAGATTACTATGTATACCTTGTGAAATAAGGCAAGTTGAAAATCACAGATTTGAAATCAGCAAAACTCTACAATTTATAAAACATATGCCTGTATTAAATCTTTCAACAATATTATGTGAATCATCACCAACCGAAAGTCTCTGTATCTCCTGTTATGTGTCCATCTTACTCTTACTCCCAGGAGTAGTCTTCAGTTATAGACATCTTAGGTAGAGGGTTGTTTTCAGAAGAGTATTTGTTGGGGCCCAGATTTGGCAACCCCAAAATGTGCCTCAATGACATACTGATTATTTTGAATTAAAGTTATTTAAGAAATGATCAGTGCTAGAGGATGACTAACTCTGACCCTCTTGTCTCCCTGAAAACAGAAAATAAATCTCTCAGGTCAAATGTGTGTTTGCTGTGTCTGGAATTAGAAGGACACCCTTATTGCTGATGATAGGGAATTCAAGCCGAGAATCCTACATAAACAACCTTGTTACTTCTCTAATTTCCTGCCCCCAGCCCAAACTCGGTTTAGATTCTTTACCAGTTGGGCACCCCAAACCCAAGTTTCTTTGTCCTGTCAGTTCCTTACAGATTTTTATTTGCCTCAAAAGCATAAAGTCTGCCTGCTTTGGCCACTTCTTAGATCCCATTTCTGTGGCAACTCCATATGCATGAATTAAAACTTTTTTTCCCTGCTATTAATCTGCCTTGTGCCATTTTTTATTAGTCCTGGCACAAGAATTCAAGAGGGGTAGAGCAAGAAATTTACCCCTCTCCAGCATTCTGATAAAATGCGATCTTCATCATGAAGTAGGATTCTTACAATCCTCTTCAGCCTTACACACTAGCATGGCTGGCTTACTGTGCAGGGTGTGAAGGGTGGCCAGAATCCCAGAGTTTACCCTGGAAGCCCAGGGAGGAGAGCAAGTACCACATGTGGGCTGCCCCACTGGGAACCCTGACCAGGGAACAGCTGAGGATCAGCCCAGTTGATTCTAACCTGCAGTGCGGGGCTTTGTTTTATATGGGCAGGAGAAATGGCATGAATAGAGAAAGCACTGCATCTGAAGTCTTCAGAGAGAACACATAGGTTCTATGTTATTCTGTGTATTTGATTGCCGTATTTAACTTAATAAGTCATAAAATATACAAAAGGGCAATAAAGAGTAATTTGTATAAAGAATCCAACTAAAGCCCTGCTGCTGTGGATTTTTAGCTTATATTTATCAAAATAAAACAAGCGCTTGGAGAATAGATGTTAAATATATTGTCTTGATCCAGTGTGGTTGTCTCCTAAATTCCTTAAATACAAGCTTGATAAGATCTTAAGCACAGCCTATCAGCCTGTACTGCAAGATTTATTGCTGAATTGTCTTTTTGTATACTTTAAAGAGTATTTTATTTAATTTTCCATTAATAAATCTTCTGTTCCTTCATCTGGATATCTTATCTCTTTCTCTTTTAAATCAGGGATAGACTGTTATACCTTACAATCCCTTCTAAAAGTACAGAATGGAAAGCGTAGCAAGTTAAACACATATCAGTTTTTGTGCGTGTGTGTATGTGTGTGAAAATACATGATATCACAGAATTAGAAACAATTTTAACATCCTAAACTGCAGTCTACTGCCTGTGCTATTCTCTGGAGAGCTTGGCTTCTCAAAGCACAGCTCAAGAATATTTATGCAGTCTGACTATGAAGCCTAAAGCTAAAACAAGAATTTAAGGATGCAGGACAAAAGTTTCATCTTAGGAAAATCCATGAAAAAAATTCCCATGGAATTATATAGGTTGAGATTCTGGCTGCCAGCAATTATGTTCAGACAGGTAAAAAGGACTCCATGTATAATACAGTTACAATTTTGTGCTCTATGTGTCTTCCTATTTCCATATAAAGTGCCGGCACTGAAATTAATCAGTGCCGCTGGATCCCTCATACCACTGACAACAGTCACCCTGACACTTTTGTAAAGCCTTTCTATCGGAGGCCTTCCACAGACCATCACTTCCCTTCATTAAATCCATGGCAAAGGCAGAGGCTATCATGGAAAGTGCAGTAAGGCATACCAACTGGATCCAAGCATCTGAGTAACTACATGTGGAATTTATTTTCAACAACCTAGAAGCCTCAGTCCAATTTAAGATTATTTTTTCATTATGATGTCCTCCCAGACACTATTCCAGGCACAAAGGATTTTAAGTCAGCTAGAAATGATCCTTGCTTTCTAACCAGTAATGCCTATATAGAAGGTATCAGTAGCTCTCAATTGGTTTCAGATTAGCCAGTCTCTTTGGAGGCAAAGTAACATTTGATACTACATTCACAAACACACACTATTATTTTGAAAGATATGTGGGGACTGTTGGGATTAGAAGATTTTTATTTAGTTTACTTAATTAGTAGTAGCTTTTTTGTCATTAAGCTTTTTCATAACCAATGAACCTTAGGAGTGCAATTCCGATTATGTGAGAGCTTAGAAATTTTTTGACATTTAAAAGGAGCCTATTTATTCAGAAATATTCAATTTCATTGTTACACAGATTATATATGTAGTCTACATATATACTCTCATCATGGTGCTGTTTAACGTAGACTCACTTACAGGCATGTTTAGAAACACTCCTGTAGATACTGACTTCTTGTGACAGTTGTTTGCTTTGTTTGTTAAACTGAATTTCAGCCCATCACAGAGCTTTCTCTGGTACACAGAATGTCACTGAAAATAATAGTTTTTATAGATTTTTTTCCCATTGTCTTCTGGATGGTAACTGATACTTAGAAACTAATCAAAAAATATATCTTTCAGGAAGGAATGGAACAGCATTTTTTTTTGCACAGAATACGAAGGTAGCATTACAGCAATAAGCTATGGCATCTGTCTACTGTAATTGGTTTTTGGTCTGAATTCCTTAAGACTTTTGTTTCTACTGCAATGCTTTTAATTATAATGTTAGGACAAAACTATTTAAAGACTTTTAGAAGTTAGAATTGTTTTTATATGAGGCAGAAATGTCTGTTGGTCAAAAACAACAAAAGAGGAAAAGCAACCTAAGACTCCTTTATAATGTCCATCTCATTAGATTTATTGTCACCAGTTCTTTTACCAAATGGTTTTTGGACGTGATGATGGCACGGTGTATTCTAGGTGCCAGCGATAAAGAGATGAAGGATAGGCCTTTGTCTTCAGAGATGATGTGGTCTAGTGGGGAAGGACCAGAACACAGAACAAGGATATGGCTGTGGCAGTGAAGCTGTAGGAGACGTGCCAGGGGGCTTCTTGGAGGAATAGGTGTGAAAGGAGGTCAGGGGAAGGGGCTCTGATTTGGGAGGTCAGTCCATAGTTAAGAGATGAAGACTGGAAAGCGTGAGGGTGAGGATTCTTAGCAAGGCTGTATGGAAAGTGCAGAGGTGTGATGATGGAGTTGAGGGTGGAGGCGAAGAAAAGGGAGTGGATTCCAAGGTGATATAAAGGGCAGAAGATGAAAGGACTGGCTGCTGGAAATGAGGAGAGAGCACCTGTACACAATCCAGTCTTGTGTGGTTGAATCAGTGGTTGTGCTCATCACTGAAGTCTTTGCGGGCAGTTAGAGGGAGCCCATGTTCAATTTTGAATGTGATAAAGTTGGTGGCATAGAGATAGATGAATTGGGATAGTCAGTTGACAAAAAACGACAAAAAAAACAATGGCCAGAGTGGTAGGAAGAAATCTAGGAATATGTGCTAGGAAACTAGGAATATATGTAAACAGTGTTTATGGAAGAGATAATGCTTCTGTTGCTAAATGGCAGAGACTGAGAAAGATTTGCGAAGGGCAAGTGAGTAGTTCAGTAGTGCCAGAAATGTACAAGAATTGTGTGTAATTCTATATAATTGACATTTTTCTTTTAAAGTGAATGGTGCACCTCTGAAGGATTTTTAAACTGTAGCCTGGTTTACTCTCAAATGGCTTTTGAAAGTAAACCTATGGCTCTACTTGGCTGTAAAAACAGGAGTCCTTATACTAATGATACCTTAACAAAGTGGAGTTATCTCAGTCTGTTCTCCTGGAAGAAAAGCAGAGTTAGGGTGAAGAAACTTCTTTATTTGAAAAGAGCAGCCAGCCATAATCACAGCAATTTCTAACTCTCAGAACATAAACAAGAATAGGTGATGAATCTTATTATAATGATTATCATCATCGTTATTATTGTATCATCAGCAGCTATTTATTAAATACCCACATGAGATGACATAGTTAGAAAGAACCTGTAGCCCCACATAGTACACATTTATAGTTAATTCTCTAATATGTTTCTTATAGTCCATAGTTGTTCTTGTAACTGTGGAATACTGAACAGAACAGCCCAACACAGAATTTTACTAGCTCATCTTCTTCCACAGTTCAATGTAGATTTAAAATAAAAAAGAACTAAAATAAATAGACACAGTTTATTTGCACCCTTTTATCTTTCCTTCATGGCATTTGATTAGGTAATCCCAAGAACAAATTAATTGAAAAAAATAATCAGTATGTAATAGTTTTTCAAAAAAATGTAAGAAACACACTGGAAGATACATGATGGCAAGTCAGTCACTTAATATCAATATTGGATACTTAACTTTAGATGTCCGTTTCCTCAATTTAAGTAAAAGAAAACTGAACAGTAATCAGGAAAATACAAACTAGAGCAATAAAGAGAGGCGATGCTATCCCTGTCCATTTATAGAGAATAAACAGTCCAACAGCACCAAGTGATGGCAAGAATGTGGAGCAGTGGAGACGCACACTAATGGTGGGAATGTAGGTGCGCTGCCTGGCAGAGTAGCTTGTAAATGGTCTAGTACATGCATATCATTTGACCCAATAACTCTGCCTCTAGATAGATATCCAAAAGACATTGTTTTGCACAGTGCTTCAGGAGAAATATATATATTTATATATAACAGCAAAAGCAAAACAAACTGGAAGAACCTAAATCCTAAATACCCATCAACAGGAGAAAAGGTAAATGCATTCCAGTATATGTACATAATAGAACACAACGAAGCAATTAAAATGCACTAATTGGAGATCTGTGGATAAATTTCAAAAACAGATTTAAGGAAAAAGAATGTGAAAGGGTACATTTAGTATAGTACTATATATAAAGTTAAGAGAGTATTAGAAAATACTCTCCATGGATCCACACAAATCTAGAGTTTTCTAATACTCTCTTAACTCTCATGAATGGAGGAGCCTCGTAGGCTACAGTCCATGGGGTCGCAAAGAGTCGCACATGACTGAGCGATTTCACTTTCACTTTCATACTTATCTAGCAGGTGTATATATTAAAATATACACCATATATTAAAATGATAAATATGCAATTATATTAATAATTTCCTCTTTAGAATGGGCAAGGAAATGGAATGGAATCAAGAAGGGTAAATATAAACTTACCATCATGTCTCTATTGCTTTGCTTTAATGCTTTTCTTTAAAAAGAAAAAAGTGAAACAAGATGAAAATGTTAAACTTTGGCAAAATCAGGTGGTAGTTAGATATGTGGGTGTTGATTGTACTAATCACACTTTTCTGTTTTCCTGAAATACTTCATAATTTGAAAAAAAAGAACCTGAACTGCCTGAGGTTACAGGTTATTATTAGCACAGCCAGTTCAGGAGAGTGGTTGTCATAACTAGAAGAGAGCAAACTGGAGTCAGGGCTGTACATACAACCGCCCATGGAGAAAAAGACCAAACCATTTCCATACTGTGATTGCAGATGTTGCCCACAAGTCATAGATTTAACATTTTAAACCTCAGTATTAGATAGTTTGCTGAGTGTTTTTATCTGTATTACAATATTAGGGTGAGATGAAAATGAAAGTCATTTAAGTGAGACCTAATGGGCTTTATAATGGACTGCCCATTACTGACAGAGAATTTGGGTTGCAAAAGGCATTAAACGCCAAGTGAATGATGTATTTGGGGATGAAGTGATGTCATATAATATAGATGCCATCCTCCTCTATTTGGAGTCAGCTTCTTTTTCCATTTTGTAATCATTTAGATGGTAGCCTGTGCATAAAATACCATAACTCATGAAAGTCAGATTTGAATTCTAATGGGCACAGTAAAGGTAAGAATTAGAATTGAATGAGAATCAAGTGAGAAGAAAAAAATAAATATTACACTTCAGCACTTCAGGAAATATACCAAGTCTATTAACTAGATCATGGGAAGTTAGCAGTTGACGAGAGTGGTCATTTATTGAACACTTACTGTGTGGCAGCCACTGTTCTAAGGGCTTTGTGAACATGAACTCATTTTTCTCTCACAGTGACACTTGTGAGTTAAATCCTTGGATATTTTTTCTTTCACAGAAAAGATCACTGAAGCGCACATTTTAAGCAATTTTACCAAATCCACAAAGTCAGTCTGTAATAAGGGCAGAATTCCAGGGCTGATATTCTTAGCCATAATGTACTGCTGACAATAATGATGTGAAAAGTGATAGAAAAATATATTTGCAAATAATACCTCACAAGTGAAGAAAAGACATCATTATATAATAGTGGTTAAGAATGCAGTCTACCGAGAAAAAGGTATACAGACATGTAGCATGACAATGAAAAGAAAACATGTGGAAAAAGTCTTTTAGTAAAAGAGCAGTCACTATCAAATGGATGCCTACTAGATGGTCATTATCTTATTTAGCAATATCAGTTTCAAGGAGGTGAACCTGAACCCTAGAGAAAGTAATGAATCTGTGCAGGGTTATCCGTCTCATATTTGATGGAGTTAGCATTTGAACACCGGTCTGTGAACCAGGGACTTCCAAGGTGGCAACTAGTGGTAAAGAATGGTAAATGACATAGTGGTACAGTGCCTGTCATTGCAGGAGACATAAGAGACACGGTTTGGTCCCTGGGTCAGGAAAATCCCCTGGAGAAGGGCATGGCAACCCACTCCAGAATTCTTGCCTGGAGAATCCTATAGACAGAGGAGCCTGGCGGGCTACAGTTCATGGGATCGCAAAGAGTCGGACACAGCTGAAATAACTTAGCATGCATGCACGCATTGTGAACCAGAGATCCATTTCTCTGTACCACAATACATCCTATTTGGACTTTACATTCTCTTTATGTCTGGTGGGATTCTCGGGAGATGTTACTGTTATCCCTCGTGACATTGGTAAATGACACACTCTTTACTACTCAGTAAAGATGATGGAAAGGGAAGAGCAAAATAACAAGGACATGAATCCTGGATGCCACAGGCAAGCAGTTCTCTGCCAGGCATTTGTAGAGAGAGAAGTGACAAAAACATCACATTTTTGCCTTTCCCTTACTTCACCATTGTCCTTCGATGATACCAGTCGTGGGAAGAACGAAAAGCAACGTGGCCGAAGTGTCAAGTGCCATAAAGCAATGAGAATGTGCAGCTTTCACTCTTCTGTGAAAACTGGACAGCATCAAATCTTGAGCAGTGGGACATTAAATTACAGGAAGGAGACCCTGGGGATTAAGTCCTGGTATGTATCGGTCCACTGGCAACAAAAGAATGCTTATTTCAATGCAGAATTCCTGGGTATCTGAGGAGAGCTGCAGCAATGGAATATTCCAACAGTTCTGGAATGGGAGCTGGAAAAGAGAAGGTGTCAGCAGAAAGGGCAGGAGAAATATCTGAAAGAAGCTGCAGCCCTGGGATTTCTCCGTGTGCAGCGAGTCACATGAGGAACAAGGAGAACAAGACAGAGCAGCGGTGAAGGGCAGGGGTCCTTGGAGACCAAAACCATCCACCCGAAGTGGAATCAGAGAGGCTGGCGGGGTCGCGAAGAGCAAAAGATTCTGTAAAGAGTAGCTTTGACGACAAATATAAAAAGGAACAGCTTTAAGATAGGCACAGTATAGCATAATCTGTTCACAAAGCAGCAGCCATTGTGGGTTTAAGAGAACACAGTGTTAGTAATCTCTGTAAATACCGTTGCTTACAGATAGGGAATGCATATGTAGAATGCGGACTGCAGAGTTTACGCTAATCTATGTGGAAAGATTCCTAAGGAAAATATAAGAAAACAGTTTTTAGCATGCCAGTGGGATGCTGAGGGAACTTTTCAAAGGAGAGTATTGGTTTTCTTTTATTGATTGTGTTTACTCATAGTTAAGAGAGTGTTTTGATGTGATTACTCTGCATGTATTTAAATGATTTCTTCTCACTGGAGGGAGTTGGGCTTAATAAACTTTATTCTAGTGCAGGATTTGAATAATTTTTCTTGCATCAGAAGAAGGGGAGCAGGGAATTTATAGTCATTGAATGCTTCTCATGCATGAGGCATTGCGCTAGTTGCTTTACACGCTCTATTCTGTAATCCCAGCTAAGATTTTCAATTTAAGAATGAAAAAGAAACTGAGGCCGAGAAGGTTTTCTCAGGGTGACAAGGCTAAATGTAGTAGAGCTGAGATGTGAAAGAGGTCGATCTGGTTCTTAGAGCCTATGCCCTTGTATTATGAAATACTGCCCTTTGCGAGCTCTCAAGAGGAGGAGAGCAGTGGTCCCCTCTCAACGGTCCCTGGGCAGGGACAATTACTGGTGCCTCCCTCTCAGAGACATCAAGGAAAATTCCAGGAGAAGGATGAAAATCACCACTCTCCCAAAAAAGAGTGAGCAGATCTGCATTTATTTAGGATAAGGTCACTCGGGCAAGGCAAATATGTTATGTACTGACATTCTGCACTGTGCTGTTTCTTTCCATTAAGAATTTTGGTCTCTGAGGCAGAGTTAGAATTTAGGAAGTAACAGTGCACTCACAGGTGTGTTAAGGGCCCCTTTCCTTGGTGCTGGGGGCATCAGGCAGTGTTTCTCATCCCTTATCTCTGTCATAGTATTGGGTACATGGTAGGACCCAGTGTGCTAATCTGTGTTGAAAGGACGAAAATGAAAAGATCAGAATTTTCAGTCTTTATATGGAAGTTCGTGTCTTTGAGAAAGTAATTTTACCCATCTGATTCTGTGAAAGTCTAGATAATTTCTGAGTCTCTGTTTAGTGTAAAAGCTGATGCTAGAAACACAAATAGTAGACTCAATCCATATGCTCAAGTGCATACACTCTAGGTAGGAACGGAGGCAGTGGTTAAATGAACGAGTGAAGCACTTTGTGAGACACAAGAGGGCCGCACACCCTGTTATATTATCCATCCTCTTCAACTTCTACTAAACTTTCTTGCCTTCCATCTACTTATTCTGTATAAGAACATTCTTAGACATTCCCTTTTTTGTCCATCTGCATATAGTTTTTTTTAACCTAAAATCAAAACAACCTAGACTATGTGATTTTTTAAAATATAAATTTATTTATTTATTTGGAGGCTACTTTACAATATTGTAGTGGTTTTGCCATACATCAACATGAGTCCACCATGGTGTACACCTGTTCCCCATCCTGAACCCGCCTCCCTCCTCCCTCCCCATCCCATCCCTCTGGGTTGTCCCAGTGCACCAGCCCCAAGCATCCAGTATCATGCATCGAACCTGGATTGGCAATTCATTTCATATGTGATATTATACATGTTTCAATGCCATTCTCCGAAATCATCCCACCCTCTTCCTCTCCCACAGAGTCCAAAAGACTGTTCTATACATCTCTGTCTCTTTTGCTATCTCGCATACAGGGTTATCATTACCATCTTTCTAAATTCCATGTACATGTGTTAGTACACTGTATTGGTGTTTTTCTTTCTGGCTTACTTCACTCTGTATAATAGACTCCAGTTTCATCCACCTCATTAGAAATGATTCAAATGTATTCTTTTTAATGGCTGAGTAACACTCCATTGTGTATATGTACCACAGCTTTCTTATCCATTCGTCTGCTGATGGACATCTAGGTTGCTTCCATGTCCTGGCTATTATAAACAGTGCTGTGATGAACATTGGGTACATGTTAGACTATGTGATTGATATAAACTATTAGGGGAAAAAGATTTGTGTAAGTGCTTTGATATTTGGGGGTAAGTACACTATATATAAACAGGTATTATTAGAATTCTAGTCACAGTGATGTAAACATTAAAAGGTTGAATCTTCAGGGATAATACTTCAAGGGTGTAGTACTGATAGAATGGAATACATTGTTTTCAATAAATACATTATGATGTGAATTAACTTCAAAAATAAGAGGTTCAATTTTATGCACTGAAACTGATTTTTAAATTAAAAGAATCAATTTTAATTTGGTTTCTATTAGTTCAGTGTTTTCAGGAAAAACATATTACAAATTTCACATGTTAATGTTAGAAACTATACCTGCGATACTATAAATTACTATTTCACTGTATTAGGTACAACAGATTCTTAAAATATATCTGTGGAATGAAGAATGAATGAATGAATTTTAAAATTATGACAGCTATGCTGAACTATGTTTTATGAACTATTAGTAAACATATAAGAGATTTGAAAGACTGGTCTTAATAGCTTTAGTAACTGTATATTTGAAAGTAAAGATACATAAATGGTAATATTTTCACAAATAAATGTCATTCTTTATATAACAAAATAGCGAGTGATCAATAATTGTAATTTTAATTAAGCAAGACATGACATCTTTTTAATTTTAAAAATGGCTTCAGTTCAGTAGCTCAGTCGTGTCCGACTCTTTGCGACCCCATGAATCACAGCACACCAGGCCTCCCTGTCCATCACCAACTCCTGGAGTTCACTCAGACTCATGTCCATCGAGTCAGTGATGCCATCCAGACATCTCATGCTCTGTCATCCCCTTCTCCTCCTGCCCCCAATCCCTCCCAGCATCAGAGTCTTTTCCAATGAGTCAACACTTTGCATGAGGTGGCCAAAGTATTGGAGTTTCAGCTTCAGCATCATTCCTTCCAAAGAAATCCCAGGGCTGATCTCCTTCAGAATGGACTGGTTGGATCTCCTTACAGTCCAAGGGACTCTCAAGAGTCTTCTCCAACACACCAGTTCAAAAGCATCAATTCTTCAGCGCTCAGCTTTCTTCACAGTCCAACTCTCACATCCATACATGACCACTGGAAAAACCATAGCCTTGACTAGATGGACCTTTGTTGGTAAAGTAATGTCTCTGCTTTTGAATGCGCTATCTAGGTTGGTCATAACTTTTCTTCCAAGGAGTAAGCGTCTTTTAATTTCATGGTTGCAGTCACCATCTGCAGTGATTTTGGAGCCCCCAAAATAAAACCTGACACTCTTACCACTGTTTCCCCATCTCTTTGCCATGAAGTGATGGGGCCGGATGCCATGATCTTCGTTTTGTGAATGTTGAGCTTTAAGCCAACTTTTTAACTCTTCTCTTTCACTTTCATCAAGAGGCTTTTTAGTCCTCTTCACTTTCTGCCATAAGGGTGGTGTCATCTGCATATCTGAGGTTATTGATATTTCTCCTGACAATCTTGATTCCAGCTTGTGCTTCTTCCAGCCCAGCATTTCTCATGATGTACTCTGCATAGAAGTTAAATATGCAGGATGACAATATACAGCCTTGATGTACTCCTCTTCCTATTTGGAACCAGTCTGTTGTTCCATGTCCAGTTCTAAATGGTGCTTCCTGACCTGCATATAGGTTTCTCCAGAGGCTTACCTTATATCAGAAGAAGTGTTTTATACACTACAGGTATTAATGGACCAAGGTTAGAGAATAAAAAAGTTCTGATTATTATAAGTTATATGTTTTAAAAGTTTAAATGATTAAAATTGTTTTTGATTCAGTTTACTCTTAGAATATGCTATGTAATAAAACCAACATTATTTGACTTGAACATAAAGTAAAAAGTATAGCAGCAAACTAATGTGAAGGAGGAAATGAAGACATTGATAAGCAAAATAAACAGATCAAAAAACAAACAAAGTCAAATTGACAGCTTATGAAGGGAAAGATTATAAAGTTACAGAAGCCAATCAAGCACATTTAGAGATTAACGAGGGTTAATAACCAGAACCGAGAATTCTGAAAACACATATTGAGTTTGTGCTGAAAATTCATAAGCAAGAAAATGTAGATATTTTCTAAAATTCATTGAGTGTAAATGGTACACCTTCACAATGTAGTGTTCAAAAACTGGATTGGAACTAGAGGGCCATATTTCTTATTCTGAGGTTCCCTGTATCACTAAACAAACCAAACGTTTTACAAACAAATGACTATGATAATCATCCAACAAAACAGATAATGTGCAATAGGGTGAGATGGCAAAGGACCAGCCTTATAGGCTCAAGCAGGTTTATAAAGGAAAACTGTGAATGACTTGTGGCTTGTTTTGAAAGGCTCAGGGTAGTAATAAAGTGAGATTCCACTAATACAAGGAGAAACTTACCGAATATTCATGCTTGAAAAGTGCAAAGTAGGAAACCTCCCTGCAGCAAATATATAAATCCAATGAATAAAAAGTAGTCCCGTCTTACCATATTGAGACCCTGAGCTAGAATTAATAGTTCTGTTTGACAAGAAAAATGTTGATGCTTAAGAGTTACTCTTGCATTTTATCTATTAGATCTTTGTTTTTTAGCGTGCATTTGTCAAAATCATTCACCACCTCCCTCAAGGGACTCAGTTAAAATATTTGCCTAGCTGTTACAGTTCTCTCATATCCACTGTCTGTGAATGAGGATGCTTCTTTAATCACTTATTAGCACTACAAATATTCTAGATCCTCACCTCCAATTCTTTAGATTACCTTTGGAATAAAAATTTAAAAGTTCTGGAGTATTCTTTTAATATCTAACAGATACCACACACCAAAATCAGTTCAGCTGGGAATAAATGGGAAAACATTCAATGGAATTCAATGTGTAAGTGAAACCAACAAACAAATTATAAGTTGCACATAATTGAGAGTGATTGCTAAGAGTATGTTAATACATTTTATGTAGATGCTTCCAGTTTCCTTTTTGTGCTGCTAAATGAAGCAACTATATTTTAAATGAGTGGTTAGAATAGGAAATCAAAAACTGGTGTAAGACTTTTGTGATAGTCATTTATTTTGCATATTTGACAAAAAGAAATCTCTACTGAATGTAAACTGGAGAGTGGATTTTATTATATTCTCAACCTCATAGTGTGGCAGGTAGTAGAAGCATGAGCCTGACATCTAAACTGGGTTCTAGTCACTCATTAGCACCAAGTTTTCCCTTCCCTAAAATAAGAATAACTATAGGGAAGGGAAAACTTAGATGGCATGGTACAGTAAAACAGACAAATGCTGGTTTAGGGATCAGGAGATTAAGAAGATTTTTATTCCAAATGTGCACATACTTGGCTGGGTGGCACATGACTACATTTCTAGACTTCCCTTTATTCATTTAAAAAACAAGGGAGACAGATCATGTAGTCTCTGAGGTCCTCTTTATCTCTGAAACTTTATTAATATATTCTGTACTGAATCAAAAGGTTGTTTGTGAGATTAAAATATGTTTATGATCATAATGCTCACAAATTAATTTGGTATAAAATGCAGTGTATTATTGCCTTATAATTATGCTTCTTGTTACCATTCTTGTCCTCTTGCCCTTGATGACTCTTGTCCTCTGAAGTTCTTTCTGTGTGTGTGTGTGTGTGTGTGTGGTGTGGTAGTAATAGTTGTTGTTCTTGCTGCTGTTGATTTTCAGTGCTGTGTAGTATTTCCAAAAATCAACTATTGTTATGATAGCCAGAATTTTTACTGTAACTATTTACCATCATTTAATTGTATAACATTTTACAAAATTATCACATTTAACTTAAAAGTACCAATGAAATTAATAAGGGTGATTTCACATATCAATTTTATTTTTTTCTAAGGCATATTAAAATCAATAAACAAAATATTCTTTGTGCATTACTTAAAAACCTCTTAATATTTGTATCAAGACCATCCCCAGGAAAAACAAAATGCAAAAAAGCAAAATGGCTATCCGAGGAGGCCTTATAAATTGTGATGAAAATAAGAGAAGTGAAAAGCAAAGGAGAAAAGGAAACATACACCCATTTGAATGCAGAGTTCCAAAGAATAGCAAGGAGAGATAAGAAAGCCTTCCTCAGTAATCAGTGCAAAGAAATAGAGGAAAACAAAAGACTGGGAAAGACTAGACATCTCTTCAAGAAAATTTGAGATATTAAGGGAACATTTCATGCAAAGATGGGCACAATAAAGGACAGAAATGATATGGACCTATCAGAAGCAGAAGATATTAAGAAGAAATGGAAAGAATACACAGAAGGACTGTACGAAAAAGATCTTTGCGACCCAGATAATCACAATGGTGTGATCATTCACCTAGAGCCAGACATCCTGAAATGTGAAGTCAAGTGGGCCTTAGGAAGCATCACTATGAACAAACCTGGTGGAGGTGATGGAATTCCAGTTGAGCTATTTCAAATCCTAAAAGACGATGCTGTGAAAGTGCTGCACTCAATATGCCAGCAAATTTGGAAAACTCAGCAGTGGCCATAGGACTGGAAGAGGTCAGTTTTCATTCCAATCCCAGAAAAAAACAATGCCAAAGGATGCTCAAGCTACTGCACAATTGCACTCATCTCACACGCTACTAAAGGAATGCTCAAAATTCTCCAAGCCAGGCTTCAGCAATACATGAACCATGAACTTCCTCATGTTCAAGCTGGTTTTAGAAAAGGCAGAGGAACCAGAGATCAAATTGCCAACATCCGCTGGATCATGGAAAAAGCAAGAGAGTTCCAGAAAAACATCTATTTCTGCTTTATTGACTATACCAAAGGCTTTGACGGTGTGGATCACAATAAACTGTGCAAAATTCTGAAAGAGATGGGAATACCAGACCACCTAACCTGCCTCTTGAGAAACCTATATGTAGGTCAGGAAGCAACAGTTCGAACTGGACATGGAGCAACAGACTGGTTCCAAATAGGAAAAGAGTACGTCAAGGCTGTATATTGTCACCCTGCTTATTTAACTTCTATGCAGAGTACATCCTGAGAAACACTGGGCTGGAAGAAGCACAAGCTGGAATCAAGATTGTCGGGAGAAATATCAATAACCTCAGATATGCAGATGACACCACCCTTATGGCAGAAAGTGAAGAGGAACTAAAAAGCCTATTGATGAAAGTGAAAGAGGAGAATGAAAAAGGTGGCTTAAAGCTCAACATTCAGAAAACGAAGATCATGGCATCTGGTCCCATCACTTCATGACAAAGAGATGGGGAAACAGTGGAAACAATGTCAGACTTTATTATTTGGGACTCCAAAATCACTGCAGATGGTGATTGCAGCCATAAAAGGGGGGTTCAGGATTGGGAACTCAGGTACACCCATGGCAGATTCATGTCAATGTATGGCAAAACCAATACAGTATTGTAAAGTAAAAATAATAATAATAAAATAAATAAAGGTGAAAAATGGCAAAAAAAAAAAAAAAAAACAGACGCTTACTCCTTGGAAGAAAAGTTATGACCAACCTAGACAGTATATTAAAAAGTAGAGACATTACTTTGCCAACAAAGGTCCGTCTAGTTAAGGCTATGGTTTTTCCAGTGGTAATGTATGGATGTGAGAGTTGGACTGTGAAGAAGGCTGAGCACCGAAGAATTGATGCTTTTGAACTGTGGTGTTGGAGAAGACTCTTGAGAGTCCCTTGGACTGCAAGGAGATCCAACCAGTCCATTCTAGAGGAGATCAGTCCTGGGTGTTCACTGGAAGGACTGATACTAAAGTTGAAACTCCAATATCTGGCCACCTCTTGCAAAGAGTTGACTCATTGGAAAACACTCTAACGCTGGGAGGGATTGAGGGCAGGAGGAGAAGGGACGACAGAGGATGAGATGGCTGAATGGCATCATTGACTCGATGGACATGAGTTTGGGTGAACTCCAGGAGTTGGTGATGGACAGGGAGAACTGACGTGCTGCAATTCATGGGGTCACAGAGTTGGACACACCTGAGCTACTGAACTGAACTGAAGTAGTGGGGAAAATTCCACTACTTGAATTTTCTGGAAAAGAAATCCTTTTGCTCGTAGCAAAAGGGGCTTCTCAGAGAGTCTTTTCTTCTGAATCTCACAGGATGAGGTTTCACATCTTATTACTGCTTTTTGTCTTCTTGGCGCTGTAAGAGAGATCCTTCTGATACATGACCGGGGACTAAAGTCAAGCAAAGGCAAGAGAACTGAGGAGAAGAGAGGTAGAGTCACCCTGTACTCAGAAGGCACCCCTTCAAGGATTATCACTGCCATGCTCTTGGATGTTTCTTGAACTTTTAACTCCATGCCCTTAAACAATAGGATCTGTAGAAATTGTAAGTAGTTCCAGGATTTCTTTATTTCTCCAGCCTTTCCTCTTTCTCTCTCACCCTCTCTCCCTCTTTTCCTCCTTCCTTTCTTCCCTTGCTTTTATTGTTAAAGAACAAAACTAAAAAAAAAAAAGAAAAATTAAAGCAAGAAGGAATTTTCCAACAAAACTCTTCTGAGAAAATGGTGATAGTGGAATATCCAAATATGAATAATTCCTCAATTGAGGATGCAGTGTGTAATTTCTTTGACTGCTGTGAATTATGACATCCTGCCTGACGAGTGTCTGTATTGATCCTGGAAATTCTTCTCGACTTTATCATGCCAATAAAGATACTAAAATTGAACTCAACTCCCAATAGTATTAGAAATAGCTTATTTAGTAATTAAGTAATTACATTAAAAAGTTTGAAACATAATTATATTAATCAAAGTGAGAAACATGATAAGGGATTTGAAATGAACATAAAATAGATTCTCTTTCCAGAAGTAAACTAAATCACAGTAGCTTATAAGCTTACATCAGTAACTAGTGGCTTCATGGGAAAATCAAAGGTGTATAAATCATTCATGAGGGATCCTCTGAACATAAGCATTAGTCTTCTTTCTGTGATAAACTATGTCTCTTTTTTATTTTAAGTGACAGTTAAAGGAACATTCTAATTTCATGTCAAATTTCATGTTAATAATCTGATGCTTTCAGTCAATTTTTTTCTATTTCTCTTCTTTTAGGAAGACCCAGAAAAGGTGAATTTTAAGTTGTCTAGATAAAATTTGAAGAATAAATTAGGTAAGACCAGTACTGTGTCATGGGCTTCCCTGGTGGCTCAGACAGTAAAGAAACTGCCTGCAATACAGGAGACCTGGGTTCGATCCCTGGATTGGGAAGATACCTTGGAGGAGGGCATGGCAACCCACTCTGGTATTCTTGCCTGGAGAATCCCACGGACAGAGGGGCCTGGCAGGCTACAGTCCATGGGGTCACAAACAGTTGGCAACTAAGCACAGCACAGGGCTGTGTCATAAGTTTGCAGTTTAACTCACACCAATTGGCCCTCTGCTTTGAATATAATAGTGAAGTGAAAGTCGCTCAGTCCTGTCCTACTCTTTGCAACCCCATAACTATACAGCCCATGGAATTTTCCAGGCCAGAATATTGGAGTAGGTAGCTGTTCCCTTCTCCAGGAGATCTTCCCAAATCAGGAATCAAGGCCAGGTCTCCCGCATTGCAGGCAGATTCTTTACCAGCGGAGCCAGCAGGGAAGCCCTGATTATAACGGGTGATGAAACATTTTTGAATGACTCAAGGAGTTGCTGAATGCCTAAGATAGTTTTCCCAGAATTGGGCTGTATAAGTGATCTAGACCACTAATTACATTTAGATAATATTTTTGTGGTTGCCTACTCCATGGATATTACTTCATTTCCTGTCAGGTTCTAGATCAAAGAATAAGAAATCAGATTTCATGGGGTTGAACATAGGTGTTATTACATATTAGATGTGGAATTTCAAGTGAGTTATTTAACCTTACTTTTTATTCACTATTTGTTTCTAATCACAAAGTGATTGATAATAGTAGTAGTATTTTGATTCTAGTATGCATGTCATATGGTTGATGGGAATAGACTGAGTTCCTAAAGAGCACATTTTAGCACTAAGTAAATATGCTCACTAAACATCATAATGACCCATCATAATGCTCACTAACCTCTGTTACTTTCAGTTCAACCTTGGTAGTTATCATTTCTTCTTCTACCTAGCTGCTAATTGGATTTTAAAATGTTAAGAGATTTTTAAGTAGATTCTTTCTTATTTCCAAAAAGCACTGCACAAAATTTTAGGAAATATTACAAAATAAAGATAAACATGATGAAGAATATTTAAATATTTTGATTACTCCCTATGTAGAGATGGCTGTTCTTGATCTCTTTGCATATACCTTTCCAGATCTTTCTTTTCTTCTCTCCAACTCTAGAAAAAGCTTATAGAATATTTCCTTCTTTTTCATTTAACACAGGATTTTGATATGATCCAACAGCATTCATGTATTGACTCTATGCTTACAAATTGTATGATCTCCTGTAAAGAGTTACTCCATCCTCAAAGTTAGGGAGAAGAGGGTAAGGATGGAAGGTGGGTCTTTTGAAGACCCTTTAGTGTGTAGTGACATGCCTCTTGAGTTTCCTAACCCTGGGTCTGGGAAAAAAAATTGCCAATAACAATCTTACTTTGTGGCCCACATTCAGAATAGAATTAAAGAGTCTCCATGTTTGTGTATCTTGTGATTAGTTAGTTATACAGTTAAGCAGATCATCCCTTATTTTTTCTTCTCACGTAACAAAACTCAGAGTTTTTATTTTGTTGGAACTAAGTTCTAAATTGCTTATATTAAGGAGGAATGGAAATCATATGTATATAATGCTTACGATAATGTAGGTTAATTTGCAAACAATCCCAACCCAATGACGTGAACCTTAAAGAAGAGTTCAGTTCAGTTCAATCTCTCAGCCGTGTCCGAATCTTTGCGACCCCATGAATCACAGCACGCCAGGCCTCCCTGTCCATCACCAGCTCTTGGAGTGACTCATGTCCATCGAGTCCATGATGCCATCCAGCCATCTCATCCTCTGTCGTCTCCTTCTCCTCCTGCCCCCAATCCATCCCAGCATCAGAGTCTTTTCCAATGAGTCAACTCTTCATATGAGGTGGCCATAGTATTGGAGCTTCAGCTTTACCATCATTCCTTCCAAAGAAATCCCAGGGTTGATCTCCTTCAGAATGGACTGGTTGGATCTCCTTACAGTCCAAGGGACTCTCAAGAGTCTTCTCCAACACCACAGTTCAAAAGCATCAATTCTTCGGCCCTCAGCCTTCTTCACAGTCTAACTCTCACATCCATACATGACCACAGGAAAAACCATAGCCTTGACTAGATGGACCTTAGTCGGCAAAGTCATGTCTCTGGTTTTGAATATGCTGTCTAGGTTGGTCATCGCTTTTCTTCCAAGGAGTAAGCGTCTTTTAATTTCATGGCTGCAGTCACCATCTGCAGTGATTTTTGGAGCCCCCAAAAATAAAGTCTGACACTGTTTCCACTGTTTCTCCATCTATTTCCCATGGATTGATGGGACCAGATGCCATGATCTTCATTTTCTGAATGTTGAGCTTTAAGCCAACTTTTTCACTCTCCTCTTTCACTTTCATCAAGAGGCTTTTTAGTTCCTCTTCACTTTCTGCCATAAGGGTGGTGTCATCTACATATCTGAGGTTATTGATATTTCTCCCAGCAATCTTGATTCTAGCTTGTGCTTCTTCCAGCCCAGCATTTCTCATGATGTACTCTGCATATAAGTTAAATAAGCAGGGTGACAATTTACAGCCTTGACGTACTCCTTTTCCTATTTGGAACCAGTCTGTTGTTCCATGTCTAGTTCTAAGTTTTGCTTCCTCGTCTGCATACAGAATTCTCAAGAGGCAGGTCAGGTCGTCTGGTATTCCCATCTCTTTCAGAATTTTCCACAATTTATTGTGATCCACACAGTCAAAGGCTTTGGCATAGTCAATAAATCAGAAATAGATGTTTTTCTGGAACTCTCTTGCTATTTCCATGATCCAGCAGATGTTGGCAATTTGATCTCTGGTTCCTCTGCCTTTTCTAAAACCAGCTTGAATATCAGGAAGTTCACGGTTCATGTATTGCTGAAGCCTGGCTTGGAGAATTTTGAGCATTACTTTACTAGTGTGTAAGATGAGTGCAGTTGTGCGGTAGCTTGAGCATTCTTTGGCATTGCCTTTCTTTGGAATTGGAATGAAAACTGACCTTTTCCAGTCCTGTGGCCTCTGCTGAGTTTTCTAAATTTGCTGGCATATTGAGTGCAGCACTTTCACAGCATCATCTTTCAGGATTTGAAATAGCTCCACTGGAATTCCATCACCTCCACTAGCTTTGTTCCAGGAGCTGACTGTGGCTTAGATCATCAACTCCTTATTACCAAATTCAGACTGAAATTGAAGAAAACAGGAAAAACTGCTAGACCATTCAGGTATGACTTCAATCAAATCCCTTATGATTATACAGTGGAAGTGAGAAATAGATTTAAGGGTCTAGATCTGATAGATAGAGTGCCTGATGAACTATGGAATGAGGTTCGTGACATTGTATAGGAGACACGGATCAAGACCATCCCCATGGGAAAGAAATGCAAAAAAGCAAAATGGCTGTCTGGGGAAGCCTTACAAATAGCTGTGAAGAGAAGAGAAGAGAAAAGCCAAGGAGAAAAGGAAAGCTATAAGCATCTGAATGCAAAGTTCCAAAGAATAGCAAGAAGAGATAAGAAAGCCTTCTTCAGCGATCAATGCAAAGAAATAGAGGAAAAGAACAGAATGGGAAAGACTAGAGATCTCTCCAAGAAAATTAGAGATACCAAGGGAACATTTCATGCAAAGATGGGCTCAATAAAGGACAGAAATGGTATGGACCTAACAGAAGCAGAAGATATTAAGAAGAGATGGATGGTACTGGCACAAAGACAGACATATAGATCAATGGAACAAAATAGAAAGCCCAGAGATAAATCCACACACATATGGACACCTTATCTTTGACAAAGGAGGCAAGAATATACAATGGAGTAAAGACAATCTCTTTAACAAGTGGTGCTGGGAAAACTGGTCAACCACTTGTAAAAGAATGAAACTAGATCACTTTCTAACACCGCACACAAAAATAAACTCAAAATGGATTAAAGATCTAAATGTAAGATCAGAAACTATAAAACTCCTAGAGGAGAACATAGGCAAAACGCTCTCAGACATAAATTACAGCAGGATCCTCTATGATCCACCTCCCAGAATTCTGGAAATAAAAGCAAAAATAAACAAATGGGATCTAATTAAAATTAAAAGCTTCTGCACAACAAAGGAAAATATAAGCAAGGTGAAAAGACAGCCTTCTGAATGGGAGAAAATAATAGCAAATGAAGCAACTGACAACTAATCTCAAAAATATACAAGCAACTTCTGCAGCTCAATTCCAGAAAAATAAATGACTCAATCAAAAAATGGGCCAAAGAACTAAATAGACATTTCTCCAAAGAAGACATACGGAAGGCTAACAAACACATGAAAAGATGCTCAACTCATTATTAGAGAAATGCAAATCAAAACCACAATGAGGTACCACTTCACACCAGTCAGAATGGCTGCGATCCAAAAATCTGCAAGCAATAAATGCTGGAGAGGGTGTGGAGAAAAGGGAACCCTCCTACACTGTTGGTGGGAATGCAAACTAGTACAGCCACTATGGAGAACAGTGTGGAGATTCCTTAAAAAATTGCAAATAGAACTACCTTATGACCCAGCAATCCCTCTGCTGGGCATACACACTGAGGAAACCAGAATTGAAAGAGACACATGTACCCCAATGTTCATTGCAGCACTGTTTATAATAGCCAGGACATGGAAACAACCTAGATGTCCATCAGCAGATGAATGGATAAGAAAGCGGTGGTACATATACACAATGGAGTATTACTCAGCCGTTAAAAAGAATTCATTTGAATCAGTTCTGATGAGATGGATGAAACTGGAGCCAATTATACAGAGTAAAGTAAGCCAGAAAGAAAAACACCAATACAGTATACTAACACATATATATGGAATTTAGGAAGATGGCAATGACGACCCTGTATGCAAGACAGGAAAAAGGACACAGATGTGTATAACGGACTTTTGGACTCAGAGGGAGAGGGAGAGGGTGGGATGATTTGGGAGAATGGCATTCTAACATGTATACTATCATGTAAGAATTGAATCGCCAGTCTATGTCTGACACAGGGTGCAGCATGCTTGGGGCTGGTGCATGGGGATGACCCAGAGAGATGTTGTGGGGAGGGAGGTGGGAGGGGGGCTCATGTTTGGGAACGCATGTAAGAATTAAAGATTTTAAAATTTAAAAAATAAAAAATAAATAAAAATAAAAATAATAAATAATAAAATTTATAAAAAAAGAAAGAAAGGAAAAAAAAAAAAAAGAAGAGATGGCAAGAATACACAGAAGAACTGTACAGAAAGGATCTTCACAACCCAGATAATCACAATGGTGTGATTGCTCATCTAGAGCCAGACATCCTGGAATGTGAAGTCAAGTGGGCCTTAGAAAGCCTCACTAGGAACTTATGTATAAGTTCATTTAAATATGAATATGATACTCTTTCTCCATATATATGCGTATATTTGTATGTGTGTATATATATCCTACTGTGAACCAGGTATTATTCTAGTGCCTGCTATCATTGACTCAAGCAATGATTCATATGTTGTTCATCCAGTTAATTTTCCAAGAGGCTGAAATTATCCAAAGATGAGAAGGTAGACAACACATAATAATACTAAATAACTGACCTCTAGTCAGAGAATGAAAAGAACTTTTAAAAATAAAGAATTTGAAGCAGCAAATAGAAAGGCGAAGGAAAACAGGGGCAAGGGAAATCACTCCAACAGGCATAGTTTCTTATTCCTGGAGCCATGCTGACTACCTGGGAATTTTTTTTGCCCTTGTTATTCTATGCCTTTACATTCTGGAACTTCAGTAAATTTCAGTTTTTCATAAATAAAATGAGGCTTATTAACAATATCAGCAAACTTTATCATAGGCATATTATGAAGATTAAATGATATAATACCCAGAAAGCACTTAGTATAGTGTTTGCTACATAGTCACCAAAATAGTAACTAATATTACTATACAATAATGAAATATTCTAACATTGGCTGAATTACATAATGGTAGAATCAAAGGATATATGAAAATTTAAGCAAGCAAATATATCAAATTGTTTATCAGGAATCTATTTACGGAGAGTGGCCTATCAAAGTAATTTATGTTTCTTCTAAGGTTGTTTTATCTTTGGATAAACGATATAAATTCTGAAATGTTAGAGATTACCTGAAATTAGAGCATT
This sequence comes from Capra hircus, assembly GCF_001704415.2. Classification (NCBI taxonomy): domain Eukaryota; kingdom Metazoa; phylum Chordata; class Mammalia; order Artiodactyla; family Bovidae; genus Capra; species Capra hircus. Next base: position 26,405,296 of record NC_030814.1, read on the forward strand.
CAGCAGCTATTCTATAAAATGTTGCTTTCATGTGAAAATATTACTGTAAAAGATAAATATGAAATCATTCACTTTTTATAAAATTTAATCAAGATCTAAATCAGACTTGTAAAATATGACTTACATTCTGTAAGTTAGATAGGTGTCTCTACTGCCTATCTTTAGCTGAAAAAGAACTAGTTTTAATTTTTGTGATTTCTTTCTTCCACGCACCAAATGGAGGAACATATATAGTCAGGTTCAGTGGCACAGTTTATAAACATGTTATTTAATGAAACGATTGATTACTTTAAACGTTCTAGCAGTAAATAGTCGGGGCTGCCCTGAAAACAGTGAAATATATTGCTTCAACTTTTGCATGCTGGAGTTCGAAACTATCATTTTACTGCTGTCTTAAATTATGACTTTTAAAAATAAGATTCTAAATAAAACACAAAATTAGACTTTGCAAATTTTTTCTCTAATTTTAGCATTACATACCCTTTCTACCTGAAAAACATAATTGAATGGGTAATGTGATGATTGATCAAATGTCCTGGTGTTTCTTGAGTCCCTATGCTTAATAAGTGATCAATATAGCCAATTTCTTTTTCTGCTCATTTTCCTTGGAGATTATGTGTCTACTGTGGCTGTGCAGCTTTACATTTAGAAACGAAATAATTCAGTCTAAGGTCTAAAAACGAAGGCAATGTGAATCTTCGACCATTGCATATGGCACTGGATTTCATCTTCTTTGTAGCAGCTGATTGTTTTTGTAAAGTCAGTGTGAGTCTGCGTTCTTGACAAGGATTGATGGACTAAGTGTTATCATCATGATGTACTGAATTATTTATATACAGCAGCCAAATTCTATCTTTCAGTTTGTCCTTTGCTGTCAACTGAAGAACTATGATAGTCTCTGAAAGAACAACTCACTGGGTTTAGAATGTTTTCATAATTAGAAAAATATATAATCTTAGAGCATAACACACAATAAGTTATCTTATTTATGCATTAAAAAATCCAAAGCAGTCAGGTGTCGCTCTTTTGTTGACCTCCATCACACCTGTCTGGTAACACAACAAACCTGGGTCAGGGTCGTCTTCCTGCCTGAGCACCAGCTATTGTCCTCTAACCAGATAACAAGGTTGGGTACGTGTTGCTGGTGTCAGTTCTTGACTCCAAGCCTAGCTGGGGCCTACTCCTTTCCCTCAGGCTTTTTTCTATGCTTTCCAGGCAGCAACCTTCTATTTACTACAAGTACATATTCAGTTCAGTTCAGTTAAGTTCAGTTGCTCAGTTGTGTCCAACTCTTCGCGACCCCATGAATCGCAGCACACCAGGCCTCCCTGTCCATCACCAACTCCCGGAGTTCACTCAGACTCACGTCCATCGAGTCCGTGGTGCCATCCAGCCATCTCATCCTCTGTCATCCCCCTTTCCTCCTGCCCCTAATCCCTCCCAGCATCAGAGTCTTTTCTAATGAGTCAACTCTTTGCATGAGGTGGCCAAAGTACTGGAGTTTCAGCTTTAGCATCATTCCTTCCAAAGAAATCCCAGGGCTGATCTCCTTCAGAATGGACTGGTTGGATCTCCTTGCAGTCCAAGGGACTCTCAAGAGTCTTCTCCAACACCACAGTTCAAAAGCATCAATTCTTCAGCGCTCAGTACATATTACTTACAGTCTACTCTTGTCAAGCCTATGATCCCTTCATATTTTCAGCAGCCCTGCTACACAGAGAGCCACCAGAAAACTCTAAAGTTTTTTTTAGACAAAAAAATTTGTCTAAAGCATCTGTAAACATATAGACATCCAAGTTGTATTATATCAGATCCCTCCTCGTGCCAAAGGTGATTCCTTCCATATATCTCTGAAGCCCATCCTTCACAGTGTTCCCTCATAACTCAGTTGGTAAAGTATCCACCTGCAATGCAGGAGACCCTGGTTCAATTTCTGGTTCAGGAAGATCCCTTGGAGAAGGGAAAGGCTACCCACTCCAGTATTCTGACCTGGAGAATTCCATGGACTGTATAGTCCATGGGGTCACAAAGGGTCAGACACAACTGAGTGATTTTCAGACCCTTCTGAGCATTTCCTTCTCTACTGTCCCTTTAACTTCTGTTCTGATAGCTGCTTCCCATCAATGCCAGAACACTTATCAAGTTTCTGCCATTTTAAATACATTTCCAACTCTCTCCCACACAATTTTCTTTTGGATAGCATTTTATTTGAATAAAATGACCAGACACCAATCTTTGCCATGGGGAGAATTTGGTGAATAAGTTGAAATGATTCCACACTTAAGAGAGTTTACAAGTGTGCCGTGCTTAGTCACTCAGTCATGCCCAACTCTTTGTAACCCCATGGACTATAGCCTGCCAGGCTCCTCTGTCCATGGGGATTCTCCAGGCAAGAATACTGGAGTGGGTTGCCATTTCCTTCTCCATTACAAGGTAGAAACATGTATCTACTTCTAGATCATATTTCCAGAAACACCTCTAAGAATTTGTGTTTGTATTTCCATGATTTAAAAGATCAATTTTATGCTGTTTTCTCGATCTCTAAACTGAATCTTTCTCCACGGATTCAAATCCATAAAATTACTCTCTCACTAAATATCTCCAAGTGGATGGCTATAGACATTTTTGTCCAAGCATTTCCAAAACAGAAATCTTCACTCCCCTTCATCACCATCACCAAACTTGCTCCTTAGACCATGTTTTCTATCAAAATGAAAGGCAGAGTTTTTTGTTAAATTTTCATATATGAGTTTCATCCTTAGTTCTTCTCTTTCTTTTCAGCCATTCCATTGGCTCTATGAATTTACTCTCTCCATGTGTCTGTTGGGATCCACTTCTCTCCGTCAGTACTCTAAGGCAAGTCAGCAGTCCCTTGTGCCAGACTAAAATTTGCCACTTTCTCACTGGTCTGTCACCCTTAGACTTTACCTCTTGTAATCCGTTCTCCACATTGCTTCCAGGGTGAATTATCATATCATCCTTCTGATTAGACCCCTAAATGGCTGTCCTTTATACTCAGGAATGCCCAGACTCCTTAAGAAAGTGAAGTCGTTCAGTCGTGTCCGACTCTTTGCGACCCCGTGGACTATAGCTGACCATGTTCCTCCGTCCGTGGGATTTTCCAGGTGAGAATACTGGAGTAGGTTGCCATTTCTTTCTCCAGATCTTCCCGACCCCAGGATTGAACCTGGATTTCCTGCATTGTAGGCAGACACTTTACCGTCTGAGCCACCAGGGAAATCTCAGACTCCTTAGGAGTGTCTTACAGACACTGCACACCCTGAGCAACGCCTGTTCTTCAGTCTTACCTCTGCATTTCTGTTCTCTGTCTTCTGTCTAGCTAAAATGAGTTTCATCCTGTTTCTTAAGCAGGGCTCTGGCTCTGCTCCCTACATGTGCACATGTGTTCCCCTCTGTAGGGGATCTCTGGGCCAGCCCTTTGCCTGGCTGGTTTCCATTAATCCTCTTGTTTTGAATTGAAGATCACTTGCCCTGGGAGAGCTTCCTAACTCACAGGGCAGAGTTTGGTGCTGCTCCTGCACGATCCTTTGGCACCAGGAGTTTCCCTTCTCATAGACCTAACATGCCCTGGTAACCACCTGTCAACTTATCTTTGTCTTTTGTTAGACTCTAAAGAACAGGTGATTGTCCATCAGGGGCCCCATTATATGTGCAGCAATTATCTCTTAATGTCATGTAAATGGGCTTCAGTTAATATTAACTTGATGAATATTCTTCACAGGTAGAAATAATATAGTCCAAAAATACTTGGGAATTCCATGATATGGTTGAATTAGCTGGTGATTTATAAAGTTCCAGCTAATTGTTCCATGGAAATTCAATATATGTTAGCAGTAAGTAGTATCTGTGCTGCTCTCCCTAACATGCTGCGTGCCTTTATTTTCAATTTGCTGATTCTGACTTCCTGCAGGGTTTTTTTTTTTTTCCATAACTCATTCTGAACTACCAAGAAGCTAGTCTAATAAATTCTTTTCTCTTTTGCCTTCCTCTCAATTGAAAACAGGAAAATACAAACTTTCTTCCTTCCTCATATTCTCTTATTTGTTTTCCTTCTCTTTAATAAGTTGAAAAGTTTGGATGAGCTTTAAGAAATGCAGATATCTGTTTTCTAACCCCAGTGATTCTGACTTAATTGGACTGGGCATCAGGAATTTTAAAAACTCCCCTGTGATTCTAATATTCAGCAGAGTTTGAGAACCACTGTGTTAGATCATCTCTAATGTCCCTTTCAATTCTAAAAACTCTAGATTTTGTTATTTTAAGGGACTCTCTAGAGTGTTTTAAAATACAAAATATGCCAAAAGCCTTTTTCAAAATGTAGAGCCCAAAATATTTTTATATTTTCCTGCCATTAGCCTTGATTGAAGCTGTGTGGTAAAGGATGTAAAATTCAAATAGTCAACACTCAAAATTATTGCTGATTTCCTTCTGACTCTCTTCAATACTATATTTCTCTCACATTTAAAAAGTTATCCAAGAAGAAAAAGACTGTCTTTAAAAATAGTGGGATAAACCACTGGCTAACAGCTAACAAGGACTTCCCTATTGGTTCAGCAGTAAAGAATCTGCCTGCAATGCAGGAGATGTGGCTTCAGTCCTTGGGTTGGGAAGATCCCCTGGAGAAAGAAATGACAATCCACTCCGATATTCTTGCCTGGGAAATCCCATGGACAGAAGAGCCTGGGGGCCTATGCCATGAGTCCAGTGGGATGCTGTGTCAGACAGGACTTAGAGACTAAACTCCAAAAACAACTAAGAAACATCCTGCTTTAAATTAGCTTTAGTGTATCCTTGAGTGAGTCTACAAAGTTTCCTTGTTCTTTCACTAAATTTAAGTGTGTCTTCCGAAGCTGCATGTGGTCATTTGGGAGTCCTGTGGACATGAAGGTGTTAATTTTTCTTTTGTTAACAAGTGCATCACATGGTTTTTCCAGTGAAATGACAGATTCTCTCAACACTAATATTCTTATTTTTTTAATCTTATTTCTTTCTCTTCCAAATCACAGAATGGTCTGAAACATCAACTAAAATTTGTTTTTAAAGCACAAATGAAGCTAGCAATCATACCAAACCTTTTGAACTGTGTTTTGTTCTGTTTTTTTTTTTTTTAATTTAAACTGTCCACATTTTTAAGCTTTAGCTTACGAAGAAAGACTTTAAAATAAAAGTCTGCGCATCAAATTCATTAGAGCATGCAACAAATAAAATTGTAGTATTCAGCATAAATGGTCTCTCAAGAGGCACCAAAGTATATTCAGTCCTACTGTTGATTCAAAAGTGACATTTATTTTGTTCTGTACAATTTCACTGGCAGTAAGTCATAAGGGTGCTAACATTTGTGAGTTTTACCAGGTTGACTATGCAAATTCTCCTGAACTTTATCTCATTTTAACTAGAGTTATTGCTCACTTGTGTATGAGAAGTGGCTCATTTTGCCAAGTACTCTGCTTTAAGATTGGTTCAAATTCTAACTTGTGCAATTGAAGACAAAGCTTTTGTTTTCTTTCAGTTTTAAATGAAGGGATGGTATAGCTGCCAAGTTCAATGGAGAGCAATAAACGGAAGATGAGGTTGTCCTGCTTGTGGAACATGAATTTAAATGTTCTCTTGTATCTCACTGTGGTTCTGATTTGCATTTCTCTGATGATTAGGGATGTTGAGCATCTTTTCAAGTGCCTGTTGGCCTTCTGCATGTCTCTTTTTTTTGGTAAAATGTCTACTCAGGTCCCTGTCTGATTTTTAATCAGATTGTTTGCTTTTTGTTTTTGATATTAAGTTATATGAGTTCTTTATGTACTTAGGATATCAACTCCTTATCAGATATATCATTTGTAAATATCTTCTCCCATTCAATAGGTTGGCCTTTTCATTTTGTTGATGGTTTCCTTTGCTGTGCAGAAGCTTTTTACATGGATGTAGTCCCATTTGTTTATTTGTGCTTCTGTTGCCCTTGCCTGAGGAGACATAATCCCCCAAATTGTGCTAATAATGGTGTTAAAGGGCCTAGAGCCTATTTTATTATTGGAGTTTTATAGTTCCAGGTCTTGCATTTAAATCTTTAATCCATTTTAAATTTATTTTGTATGTATAGTGTAAGAAAGAAGTCCTTTCATTCTGTGCTATGTAGCTGCCCAGTCTTCCCAACACTGTTTATTGAAGAGGCTGTTTTTCCCCCAATGAATATCCTTGCCTCCTTTGTCATAGATTAATTGATCATGTAAACTTGGACCTAGAGGGTATTAAGTGAAATAAGTCAGACAGAGACATACAAATATAATATGATTTCACTATAATGTAGATCTAAAGAATGGAACAAATGAACAAGGGGAATTCTTTGGTGGTCTAGTGATTAGGACTCTGAGCTGTCACTACTAAGGTTGGGGTTCGATCCCTGATAAGGGAACTAAAATCCCACAAGTCCCATAGTACAGCCAAAGAAACAAAAACAAGTGAATAAACAAAATAGAAACAGACTCAGATACAGAGAAACAACTGGTGGTTGCAGAGGGGAGAGTGTTGGAAGATGGGAGAAATGTGTGGAGGGGATTAAGAGGTGCAAACTTCTAGCCATAAAATAAAAGTCACAGGGAAGTAATATTACAGTACTGGGAATATAGTCAGTAATATTATAATAACTCTGTGTGGTGACAAGTGGTAACTAGACTTGTGATCATTCTGTAGTGTATGAAAATACTAAATCACTATGTTTGTTGTTCACTTGAAACTGTATAATATTATTTGTCAATTATAATTGTATTAAAAAAGATCCAAAGTAAAACAAACAAAATATATTCTCCATTTACTCAACCACATATAAATATGTACTGTGACAATTGTTACATTTAGTTTGCAGAGATGTTGAAGAAATTTATATTAATATCATGTTAGTGTAGCTATATGTTTTAGAGATATGTTACTACATTTTTGTTTTTAATTTTGCATCTGTATACAGATTTTCTTTCAGAAATGAGAGGGCAGGGATGAAGGTACAGATATATTGTAGGTGGCTTCTTGGATTGCTAAAGGAACAAAGGAAATGGAGATGCATGCATTCATCCAAATAAATTATTCATATATTTACAACACTATGTTAATACAGTACTGTGTACCTATATTAATATCTAAAAAATAGAAATAAAATAGTATATTTTCAGTAGATGTTTGATAATATAGTAAGAGTAGGCTTAGAAGAAATGTCCTTGATTATCATAAGGACAGAGAATCAAATGTGGGGCATTAGTTATAACTTGCTTCCTGCTAAAACTCTGTTGCTGACAAAAAACATTTAGTGACACTTTATCACTGTATTCTGGACACTCTGGCCTCCTTCGTATTGCTTGACTTCATCGCTCTCTTGCCTATCACTCAGGCCACACACTTGCTATTCCCTCTGCCTAGAAGACTCTTCCTTAGGTTTTAACATGACTGGCTAATGTTCAGCTTCAGCTCAAGTGGCACCTCTTAAAGAAGCCTTTCTTGACTGGGTGTCTTAAGTAACTAGTTGTATTTACTGCCCCTCTCTTCAGTTTGTTCTCCTCTTACCTTTCCCCCACCCCAATGTGGTTTTTGTTGCAGTGGACCATGCCTCGCTTATTTGTCCGTTTCGTATGTGCAGCCCCTCCACTATACTATGAATTTCAGGAATGTAGGTTTCATATGTGTCTTCATCTAGGCCACATTCCCAGTGTCTAATGTTTGGTTCCTGGAGTATCAATACCTGATAACTGAGTCAGAGGTTCTCTGATTTGTAAACTGGAGATAAGCAGTAATATGTAAAGAAAACTCAATACATAAACCATCAGATAGTTACATATCAATGAGGCAAATTAGCTGTTCTGTCCACCCGATTCCCAGGTTAGTGCCAACATAGAATTTTCTCCTTTTCCCTACATCACAAGTTGCATGGCTGTATCCTGAGCTCACAGAAAAACACAACCACAATCATAATGGTACAAATTTTAGTGTTGTTTTTTTTTTCTTTTCTGCACTGTCTTCTGCAGTGCTGGATTTTATAGATTCATATACGCTTTGCGATTTTGGCTAAAAGATCAGGCAATTGCTAATAAAGTGAAATAAGATAATCCCTAAATCATTTTGAACAGGAGGTGACTGGCAACAGGTGGTGGGTCAGTGAGAAGAATGAGGAGAACACGGAGCACAGTCAGGATGGTCCTAGTCCAAACAGAACGCTGGAGAGTGGGGGGAGAGAGAAGGCAAATGGGAAGTTAAATTTAGCCTGCAATGATTTCTTGCCCCTGGGAAAAATAATTGCTGCATTCGATTGCCAAAAGGCAAATCGGCATCAGCTTAATTTGCCTGAGTCTGCCATAAACTGCAGATGGAATCATAAAACATAGTTAGATTCAAATTAAACACATCTGTCCTAATCTAAAGCAGGTGAGGCCAGCCAGCCAAGAAGCATCAAGGTATAACACTGCACACAGATTACAATCTGCAGAGGTATATTTCAGGAACCTGCTGACAGTGAAATAAAGAACCATGAAAGCGTGTGCTGTCCTGTTTTCCATTCCTGAGTCTGACTTCTTGTACAGTGGCCATCTTAGACTTAAAAGACTCTACCAACGCATCCACTGGGAAACAAAGACAACAAAGCACTGACTTGAAATCCAGAAGTCAGTTGCATTCTAATCAGGATTCTTAAGCTGATGCTTTTTCAGATTAATTGAAATGACAGAGAATCAGAAGTCCCTGAAGTACATTTGAATTAGACTTGAAATTTTAGCCAGAAAGGGTTTGTTTCTACTTAAGGTATCAGCCTTAAAATTAAAAGACGTTTAAAAGATTAATTAAAAGACGACTGAGCAACTTCACTTTCACTTTCTGGAGAAGGAAATGGCAACCCACTCCATTTCTCTTGCCTTGAAAATCCCATGGACAGAGGAGCTTGGTGCAGCCTACTATCCATGGGGTTGCAAAGAGTCGGGCATGACTGAGCAACTTTCATTTCACTTTCACTTTCACTCCTTGGAAGGAAAGCTATGACCAACCTAGACAGCATATTAAAAAGCAGAGACATTACTTTGCCAACAAAAGTCCGTCTAGTCAAAGCTATGGTTTTTTCCAGTAATTATGTATGGATGTGAGAGTTGGACTATGAAGAAAGCTGAGCACTGAAGAATTGATGTTTTTGAACTGTGGTGCTGGAGAAGACTCTTGAGGAGTCTGCAAGGAGATCCAACCAGTCCATCCTAAAGGAAATCAGTCCTGAATATTCACTGGAAGGACTGATGTTGAAGCTGAAGCTCCAGTACTTTGGCCACGTGATGTGAAGAGCTGACTCATTTGAAAAGACCCTGATGCTGGGAAAGATTGAAGGCTGGAAAAGAAGGGTAACAGAGGATGAGATGGTTGGATGGCATCACCGACTCAATGGACATGAGTTTGAGTAAACTCTGGGAGTTTACTCCCGGAGTGATGGACAGGGAGGCCCGGCGTGCTGCATTCCATGGGGTCGCAGAGTCATACATGACTGAGCAACTGAACTGAACTGAAGGTATCAACCTACTGAGATAGTGGGTGTAGATAAAAGAAAGAAAGCTGAGATACCCTGGTTTTGACCAAAGTAACTATGTAACTATCCAGACCAGGACAGCTTTGAGGGTGAAAGAGGACCTTGGTACCCATGGAGGTGCAATATCCTTTCAAGAAAGAAAAGCTGTTTGGCTGCAAAGAATGCACTTAGCTTCCACCGACTTTCTTTGGTAGCACTTTCTTCATGATCCCATTAGAGCCTTAGAGCCTCACTCTGCCTGGGCCTCCTCCTGCCAAAAACTGAGAAAGTGTCAGGTCATTTCTGCCTTTGGGGGATTCCTCTAAAGTGTAATCTTTGCTCTGGAGCTCCCAGTAGATTAGCTAAGACTTTGTCAATTCTGCATTATAGGCTGAGACTCCTAGACTCAGTCTTCCTTCAGTGACCTCCCTGCTTCCCACCACCACCCATTTCTTTTCACAGGTGTCAGATCTGCATCACAAGATCCAAGCTTTCCCAGCCCTTTTCTGCTTCTTCCTCATTTTTTCCTGGGTGTTACTTCTTAATAAACTTGCTACACTCTTTGTCTTCATGGAGAACCCAACTGACACAGGGGTGCTGTTAATAATTAGGTGTGGGGAAACAAATGTATAGCACAGCCTCTAATCACCCTAGGAGAAGGCAATGGCACCCCACTCCAGTGCTCTTGCCTGGAAAATCCCATGGACAGAGAAGCCTGGTGGGCTTCAGTCCGTGGGGTTGCGAAGAGTCGGACATGACTGAGAGACTTCACTTTCACTTTTCACTTTCATGCATTGAAGAAGGAAATGGCAACCCACTCCAGTGTTCTTGCCTGGAGAATTCCAGGGACAGAGGAGCCTGGAAGGCTGCCGTCTGTGGGGTCACACAGAGTCAGACATGACTGAAGTGATTTAGCAGCAGTAGCAGCAGCAGCTAACCACCCTAATTGTGTTTGGATTCTGTTGTGCCCATCTAAACTTTCATTTTTTTTTTTCCTGACATTATCCATCTACCACAGCTACATGTGGGGGCCTTTAATTAATCTCAGGCAGTTCTCGACCTATTAGACCCTAAGTGAATAGACTGGATATACATACTGTTGTGGAAGAGGCCTATCACTATTTTTCTCCTTCTCTCTTGAAGAATCTTCCCTCTTTATTCTCATTTATTTGTTAGTGTGCCCAAGAACTTCTCCTCCCCTTTCCTTTCCCCTTTGTTCTGCTCCCCTCCCTTTAATGACTCTCACTGGATTATAGTATTCACATCCATACTTAACAATCTATGTTTTATCAAACACTCTCTGATTCCATATCTGATCATTCAGTACCTTTATAGGACATTATCATTTTGGATACTCTGCAGACTTCTTAAACACAATAATCCCTTTAACAATGAACCCATTATATTTCCTTATGAAAGACGGCCTTACAGTCATACAGGCGGGAGCTCTGGAAATCAATCCAGACTTTTCGCTCTCCCTCAACCCACATGTCAGTTTGGTCACGATGTCCTCTTAGTTCTACTGGCACATTTTGGTCAAATCTATTACCTCTTTTCTATGTTTCAGAAAGGCGCTGAGCAGATATCAATAATGGTGATAAAATATGGGTTTTCACAGTATTAACGTCTTAGATATAAGTAATAAGCAGAAAGAACAAGAAGTACAAAAGAGAAAACAGGTCAGCTGAAGAGCAGCTGGCATCTATGAGCTATAATGAGAGGTAAACAGACCATCCTGTCTCATTGTGACCACATGCATCGTATGACTGGCAGACACACCAGTAGAAAACCAACTAGATTAAGTACTATCACTTAGAAAGGGCAGCATAAGTACTAAGACAGGTTTCTTAGGACAACAAAGCTCTGTGTGATGGTGGGTTAACCAAAGGGACCAGACGTCGTGGTCTCATGTGGCTCTGGGTGAGCTCACATAAAGGAAACTGGCTGTAGGAGTGAGAGGGATGAGAATGAGAGATCTTGATTTTGGATAAATGTATAAATATAGCCTGTGTTCTTGTGAACCTGTAGGATACTGTTCTTTCCTTGCCTTTCTCCTGTGGAGATCACTCCTGTCAGTGTAAATAAATCAATATAAACATCCACAATGTTCCTTGATCTGTTGACATTGCTGCAACAACAGATCCTCGTTTGGGGAACATAGAACTTCTCTTTCTGTAGTGTTCACAGTGCACAGAAATATGACTGACATCTTATCAAAAAAAAGCTTCAGTGTTAATACTCATCTTTATGCAATGTACAGAGTGAGCAGATGGCAATGTTGTTAGTCTGACTGTACAAAGCTGTGCTTCTTTGCTCACACTGAAGACAGGCAGGATCACACTTTTAAACTAGTAATTTACTTTCTAGACAATCTCAACAGTAATGCCTTCTTTCTAATGGGGCAAGTAGTAATTTGGGAGCACTATCATTTCCTGTCTTATTAGCTAGCATTTATTAACTGGATTGGGTTTAAATGATGCTTACATTGCTTTCCTTGCCCATAGCTACCTCTAAAGAGAGTTAAGAAAGTCGTCGTTTTTTAGGGGACTACCTCAGAAGATTCATGTGTAGTCCTCTTGCCATTAGCCTTGACTCCTCCATCTGATTCAACACAATTGTTGCCTGAGTCAACATTCCATAACACCAATGTGATCATATACTTGCTAATATGTAAAGTCCTTTTATGATTTTTCAGTGCCTACATAAAAACTTCAGAATCTGGGGTACAGCATACAAGGCCTTTATCTAGATGACCATGCTAACCTTTCTTTCTACTTATTTCTTTCTATTCATCATACTCTTCTGTGCTTTAATTATACTGGCCTATTTGAAGTTCCTGGGATGCGCAGTGATCTTTGTCCTTCATATGTGTTATTTTCTTTTCCTGGGATGTTAAGCATGTACCTTCTTTTCTTCTGCATCAGTGAATAGCACTGCATGCATTTAGAAGTCTCCTGTGCTCTGATGATTTGGATCATGTATACAGTCATAGTTCTTATTACCATGTGCTATAATTGTTTCTGGTTTTTTCATCTCCTATAGTGGGATCTGTACTTGTTGATCATAAGGACTGTCTTTATATATGTCTCTTATGTTACCACTTGGTGCCTATCATTAAATAGGTACTCAAAGAATAGATAGTTGGATGGACAAATGGAGGGATAGTTGAATGACTCACTAGCTAGATATATAAAGAGATAGATAAATAATCTATTGAAATATCTTTACCATTCATCAGCCTCCACTTTCAAATGTACTTGATAGATAATGCTGCCAGAATAGTCTTCTTAAAATATATCTGACCATGTTAAACTTTAAATTACATATTAAAAGCATTTGTTCTCTCCTCAACTGATAATTGGTGATGTCACTTTTTAGTCTCCCCTGATCTGAGATATTTATACTTTCTCAGTCATTGCCAATCAAATACTCCAGGGTTCAGCCATGCTAAATTCTATGGTAATCCCAAAGCATATTCTTTCATTCATTCATTAACTTCTTTCAGGACTCTTTTTCTAATATCTTATCCAGTGCCAATGTAGTATTTTAGTCTATCATGTTAGTATAGCTAATGACCTGCTGTATAAATTTCACAAACATCTTAACCTCCATTTTCCTTTTTTGTAAAGTTTTAGAGCAGTTAGTCTGGAAAATAGATGAAATGATTCATGAGAAAACTTCTGTAGGGGAATAAAGTTCCTACGAAATACCAAGTAGTAAGGAAGTTGGGGCCCTACTGCTTTTTTTTTTTAATTTTGAAAAGCTTCATTCTTTTTTATTCCAGGAGATGGCACCTTCACCTATAAAGCTCCTTTAGAAGTTGTATGGGCTTTTCTGAATCTGATTCACATGCTCTTTCTAAAGCCACAACCGTGACTCTCTGAAGCCTGTTTATCACTCCATACCTAATCGGCACTACTTTGGATCTGTCAGGCTGCTCAGGGATAATACCCTTAAGATTTCTAGAATCTCTTTCTATTTAGCTGAGAGATTCTTTCAGGCTGCACCTGAGTTACATGAAAAGTTTTCACAGAGGTCTTGTAGCTACAGCCTTCATTTGATATTTATGTTGAAGCCATGTCTTTCTGACAAAGCTCTGGATTTGATCTTCCACTGGTTTGAGAAGCTGGGGTTGAGAAATTGTTTTGTTTTCTATCATAAGTCCTGGTGCCTCCCTATTCCTTTGCTTTCAAACTCATCAGTTCTTTATTTAGCATGTATATTTCTTATCATACCTTATAAAATACAGTTACTGAATCAAGTGACACTTTCACATTCTGCTTACAAACGCCTTTACTCATTTACAGTAGCTTATTAGGTACATTTTCTTTCACCAAAGTTTCCTCAGGTGATAGTCTTACCAACTGCATCTCTATATAGCACAGAGAACCCATTTTTCTAGCCTTCTGTGGCCATTCTTTCAGTACTTTTCCAGATTCCATCGACTCCCTGTATTAAAGCCATGCCACGTGTTTTTGGTTTTGGTTACTGCACAAGTTATTTCTCTTTCCTTGCATGTTTCCTCTCAGTTCTCTTGAGCAGGCTAGGCTGAATTTACTCTCAGGGCTGTGGCAGAGTTCCAAGAAAGGAAGCAGAATTATTCAAATGTTTTATCAAATATCAACTGACTTTAAGTCTCTTAACACCCTACTGGCCAAAGCAAGTCACATGGATAAGCCCAGACTCTGGACATCAAGAAATAAACACCCCCTTTACTGAGAGAACTTGCAAAGTTATCAAGCAAAATGTGCGGATATAGATAGGTTATTTATAGGAGTAATTAGCAGACCAGTCAACTACAGACGTTTTGGCTAATCTTTAACAAATTAGAAAATCTTTCATTTACACATAATGAAAGAACTCCAAAGTACATTACTTGCTTTTAGTATGCAGTTTAGTATGCAATGTTTGAATTGAAAAATTTCATTTTAAACTTTGTTACATACCATTTATTTTAGAAGCACATGGTTTCAAATGGGTCTTGCCTACCTTATCTGTAAATCTGTATAAAGTATTGTGATTTTACAAAGGAAGATGAGTGGGGGCTATGAAATAATACAGTTTAGTACCTAAGGCAAAAACAGTCAATATCTGTTTCTTTATTTCTCAGGTGATATTTGTGATCCCAATCCTTGTGAAAATGGGGGTATCTGCTTGTCAGGATCATCTGACGGTTCCTTTTCCTGCAAGTGTCCAGATGGCTTCACAGGCCCCAACTGTTCTAGTGTTGTGGAGGTTGGTAAGTGCAAGATTTAAGCATTTCAATAGCTGTCATCGTTGTTTTCATGAATGACTGACATATTTGGAGATGAGTGTGTTATGGGTGCTCTCTATAAGATTGCTGTGTGTTGCTAATTAGTGTAATCTTCTGTTGGTCTCTCAACTGTAACATTTTTATTTAATATTTAAATTATGTTTGTAGTGCTCACAAATAATTTAAAAATATGACTTAGTGATTAACATTATACTTTAGAGGCACTACATGTATTACTTGAATATAATAAATTTCTTATCTTTGTAATATTAATATACATTTAAATTTTATTTTCACTGGAAAGTAATTTCCAAGTCAATTTAGTCAAGTTAAATAGTCACTGTAAATAAAATAGAAGTTATTTTAATGCCTGAAAATATTCATCAATATTTTATAGCTGTTTTAATCATTATTTTTCTAAGACTATATGATGAAAGAAAAATTATTCCAGCTGGATTGTTCTTCAAAATTTCAAAAACATGCTTGATAAATATCAGTCAGTGACCACATTTCAAAATGTTTTCATGTGTGAAGTACTTCACTGGCATATATCATTATGGATTCAGGATAGCTTCCATAATTTCAAAATTATTCCCCATTGAGAAGGTAATGGTACTTTAAATAATTTAACACTATGTAAATTTATATAGATATTTTTTCCTCTGATTAAAAGTAATACCATGGTTATGTTTGAAAAAAAATTGTCTTTTTCATGTCAATACTAAGAAGAAAAAAGTAGATTGTATCTGTTCAATACAGGAAAACTAAATTATGTATTGGATTAAAGTTCAGTCAACCAGCATAAACTTTGGAACTCAGAAGTTTTCATAGCATTTTAAAAATAGTTTTGAAGAAGAGAAGTAATTGTGTCTATAGTAAGGGATCAGTGTGTTACTCATCATTGCATCTAATGCAGTGATGTATCTGACCTAGTTAATGTGCAATAGGAACCCAATAACTGTTGAATGAATGAAAGAATAATTAAATAAAACCACTAACTAGTCATTTTTGGCTACTACCTTTTACATTTTAGTGTGCTTTACTTTTTAAAGTACAAGTGTATCTCACTTGCATTTTTTATGTTACATTGGTAAGAATGTAGTATATTTGAAAAAGTTAATTACGTTATTGCTAACAGATACTATACTCATTTGATTCATTTCAAAGACAATTCTCTTGTAAATCTTTTATTAACTTGCTGCTAGTTTAGGGGATTTGATGCAGTGTTATAGGAATACAACTTTTAACTACTTTGACAAGTCTCCAAGTATGTACAGTGAGTTTCAGGGTTTAATATAAGGAATCTTTCCTTACAAAAGTCTATATCTCTGAGAAAAATTAGAGTCATAAGTTTTCCTAACAAAAATATATGAATAGAATTAAAATTTAGTGTTATATTTTGAGTCCACTGACCCCAAATCAGCAGTGCTTAGATTTGTAGTATATAATGTTTTGGTTGCTACTTTACAAAAGTCAAATCTGGAATCAAAGAGGCAAATGTGTTTTAATAATTCAGAAGCCAGTTGTTCAGTTGCTAAACCGTGTCTGACTCTTTGCAGTTGCATTGACAACATGCCAAGCTTCCCTGCCTTTCAGTATCTATAGGAGTTTGCTCAAACTCATGTCCATTGAGTCAGTGATGTCATCCAACTGTCTCATCCTCTGTCACCCCCTTCTCCTTTTGCCCTCAACCTTTCCTAGCATCAGGATCTTTTCCGATGAGTTGGCTCATTGCATCAGGTGGCCAAAGTATTGAAGCTTCAGTTTCAGCATCAGTACTTCCAATGAATATCCCAGGTTGATTTCCTTTAGTATTACTTGGTTTGCTCTCCTTGCTGTGCAAGGAATTCTCAGGAGTCTTCTCCAGCACCACAATTTGAAGACATCAGTTCTTCAGTTCTCAGCCTTCTTTACGGTCCAACTCTCACATTTGTACATGACACTGAGCAACCAGAGCTTTGACTATGGTGGATATGTATCTTTATAGAATTTTGAAATAAATACTTGAATACTTTGGGCCATATTTTTAAACAACATTTGCCATTTTATCAGAATGATACTATAGGCTACAGTAGTTTAAAAACTATACATACTGCCATACTCCTCATAGTTCAATGAGACTTTGAAAAATCAAATGCGTATATAATTAAAATTTACTTAGATCCAGTATTCTCTGTTACTAAAGCACCTAACATTTCTTCTGTGTGTGTATGTACTCAGTCGTTCAGTCGTGTCCAGCTCTTTGCAACCCTGGGGATGGTAGCCTGCCAAGCTCGTTTGTCCATTGAATTTTCAAGCAACAAGCCTGAAGTGGGTTGCCATTCCTATTCCAGGGGATCTTTCCAACCCAGGATTCAGACCCGTGTCTCTTGCAGCTCCTGCATTGCAGGCAGATTCTGTACCACTGTGCTATTTGGGAAGCCCCCACATTTCTTCCACCTCTTTCTTAACTCTTGCATATAATCAGGAAATACTAAGTATTTATTGAGTAAAAATAGTTAATAAGAATATCTTTAATATCCAGCCTATCTTATTTTTTTCATGACTTGAAAAGTAATTATTTAGGGTTTACTTTGTGGCTCAGAGGTAAAGAATCCGCCTGCCAATGCAGGAGACACAGGTTTGGTCCCTGGATTGTGAAGGTCCCTCAGAGAAGGAAATGGCAACCCACTCCAGTATTCTCTCCTGGAAAATCCAAAGCACAGTGGAGGCTGGTGGGCTATAGCCCATGAAGTTGCAAAGAGCTTACACGACTGAGCAACTAAACAGCAACAATTGGTACAAAATATATGAACATTAGATCATTAAATACCACCTTGCTTTTTTAATTAAAAAAACCTACTACTGGAACATTTTGGGGCCATTGCTGTTGTTTCCCTGCTGTTGGGTAGTGCTGAGGCAGAAGAACAGACTGTACTAGAATTTTATCCAAAAAAAAAAAAAAAAAGCCCTCAAAAGCTCTAGGTATTTTTTTAATATAAATTTATTTATTTTAATTGGAGGTCAATTACTTTAAAATATTGTATTGGCTTTGCCAGCCATCAGCATGAATCTGCCACAGGTATACACGTGTTCCTCATCCTGAACCCCCTTCCTCACTCCCTCCCCATACCATCCCTCTGAGTCATCCTAATGCATCAGCCCCAAGCATCCAGTATCATGTATCAAACCTGGACTGGCGATTCATTTCATATATGATATTATACATGTTTCAATGCCATTCTCCCAAATCATCCCACCCTCTTCCTCTCCCACAGAGTCCAAAAGACTGTTCTATACATCTGTGTCTCTTTTGCTGTCTCGCATACAGGGTTATCATTACCATCTTTCTAAATTCCATATATATGCGTTAGTATACTGTATTGGTGTTTTTCTTTCTGGCTTACTTCACTCTGTATCATAGGCTCCAGTTTCATCCACCTCATTAGAACTGATTCACATGTATTCTTTTTAATGGCTGAGTAATACTCCATTGTGTATATGTACCATGGCTTTCTTATCCACTCATCTGCTGATGGACATCTAGGTTGCTTCCATGTCCTGGCTATTATAAACAGTGCTGCGATGAACATTGGGGTACACAGGTCTCTTTCAATTCTGGTTTCCTTGGTGTATTTGCCCAGCAGTGGGATTGCTGGGTCATATGGCAGTTCTATTTCCAGTTTTTAAAGGAATCTCCATACTGTTCTCCATAGTGGCTGTACTCGTTTGCATTCCCACCAACAGTGTAAGAGGGTTCCCTTTTCTCCACACCCTCTCCAGCATTTATTGCTTGTAGACTTTTGGGTTGCAGCCATTCTGACTGGCATGGAAGGGTACCTCATTGTGGTTTTGATTTGCATTTCTCTGATAACGAGTGATGTTGAGCATCTTTTCATGTGTTTGTTAGCCATCTGTATGTCTTCTTTGGAGAAGTGTCTATTTAGTTCTTTGGCCCATTTTTTGATTGGGTCATTTATTTTTCTGGAATTGAGCTGCTGTGCTGTCTTAAAAGACAAATTATTTGAACTGTCAGCACTGCTGTATTTTCACTTTCACATTAATCCTCCCAAAGATGGAGGTGTTTAAGCCTTCTGTTAGCCTTTTGAACCATATATATTTTGTGATTATATGAAGTTCTAAATTGCCTTAAATTTGCAATGAATAGAAAATAATCTGATCTATATTAGCTTAAAAAACATGTGGTTTGATCTAAGTTTAAACATTATATTACTCTTTATTCTACAATCAAAAATATACTTTATTGCAGTATATGGGGGGATCAAGCATATGCTACTCTCAGAGATAAAAATTGCATTTTGATAAAAATTGCATTTTGATTTTACCTCAAACCTAATTTCTTGATGCTACTTATTTCAAAGAGAGCCTCATCCATTTCTGTGCTTTCATTCGTGCCTCTCAAAGCATGTAGTGTCAGATAAGCACAAAACACTTTATCCTGTTTGCATTCAATCCTCACATCAAATCCTCACATCACTTACATTTCTATACTACCTGTGGCAGTTTGGAGAAATTAACTTATTCAGATTTGTGAACTTCACTTACTAGACAGCATTGCTTTTCTTTGGACTTAATTCTTGATCTAGCTGTGTACTCCAATATCATTATTCTATCTCTGTCATTTCCCGTCTCTTTGTCTGCCCCTCCCCCACACATATCCCTTATACAGACACACGTACACACGATGTTCTCAGCCTCTTAAGAGTTATGAAAGCTCACTTCTGATCTCCACAAAAGGCAATAGGAAAGCATCTCTATGAGCAAAGGAAAGGGGAAAAAAGCCTAGTTAGCATCCTCTGCCTTGCAGACTTCGGCCAGTTTTCCCAGTGTTTGCACAGATGTTCACTGGACACTGCCACCCTCTCCAGGGGACTCGTAGAGAGAGCACCATGTGATCAAACCCCAAATTACTTCCCAATTACCTACTCACATTCCTGGATGGCACTGTGGAGTTTTGAGCCAAACGTTGACACATTTACTTCATAGAAAAATTTCTATTGCTAGTGAATACTCTGGCATTCATATATGGAAATCTTGGGACTTATTAAAGCATCTGAATTCTGTGGTATAATTCTCCACTCTATGCTTTCAGAATAATTTGGTGAATTAGTAACAAATATAAATTTTACAAATCAATTACATAGTATATTAATGTAATCAAGGGGGACAATGTGATTGACTTCAGAAAAATAAAATTTTAGCTTTCACTTATTTTTAAACAAATATTTACTAAGCACTGACTAAGTAGTAGTTACCTAATGGCAGAGATGCATTGGTAAACAAAATTTACAGGAATTGCTGTTTAGCTTGGAAATCAGATAAATAAATAAATAAATAAATAAATATGATGGACTTTGTGATTGGAGAACTAGATGGAGCCATAAGAATATAAAGCAGGTGTCCTCTTTTAAGCTGGTGTCAGAGAATGCATGCCTACCTGAAAAAAAAAATAGTATTTTGACATGTTTCCAAAGAATAATTTTAATCCACCAGGCCGAAAGCTATGAGTCTGGCAATGGTGATGGTGGCAGGTTCTGCAGTATTGAGTGATGTTCTAAGGAATTTGAACTTCGTTTTAAGAGTAATGGAGAGGATTTGTGCTTTTAGAAGACCACTGCTATTGCAATATGGGGAAAAAAAAATCATAGCAGAGTTAAGTTAGGAGACAGTTTGTAGGCTACAGCAGAAATCAGGTCAGACTTGATGATCTTATCCTGGGTCAGGAACAGGATGAAAAGGAGAGAGTCAGTAAGTATTAAAGTATTTGAAGTATTCAATTAAAGTATTTAAAGGATACAATATATTATTCATGACTTATGGGGTTATTGAATAAAAGGAGTTTGCATAAAGGGAGGAAAAAGAAGAAACAGCTCAAATGTCTGATGCCTGAGCAACTTGGTGCCATTTACTGAGACAGTGAATGTTGAGGATACAAGGGATTGGAAGGCAGAAAACGAATATTTCATTTACTGAATTGGAGGAATCTGCTAGATAGTAGTAAAGACAGCAGGAACAGGTTTGGAAGTCATAATTATCCAGATAGTTATTTAAGCTCAGGGAGTGTATGAGTCTGTCCAGAAGTAGAACAACTTGTGAAATGAGAGGACCAAGAATTAAGCAATAGGAAGAGAAAGTAAAATCTATAAAGAAGCCTGAGAAAGAGTGGTTAGGGAGACAGAAGATAAACCAGGAAAGGGTTTTGCTGCCAAAGTTAAGAGCAGACAGGAATGAGTGATCAGCTATGCCCAAATACCGTGGAGAAGTTGACCAAGGCAAACATTTACATTGATTACATGTGACTTATGGCAAGACTATGGTCTTGCCAAGATCAATTTTGCTGGAATCAATTGTGGCACATAGAAGATTTAGAGGAATTTTTTTTTTTTTTGTAAAGTAGCCAGGAATACAGGGCAACTTCCTCAACCTGATAAAGAATATTTATTAAAAAAAACCCTATGAGTTACCGTCATACTTAATGCTGAGAAATTCAAAGCTTTCCCACTAAGATCAGAAACAAGGCAAGGATGACCTGTATCATCACTCTGTTCTAATATTCTACTATAAGTGCTATCTAATGCAGTACGACAAGTAAAGGAAGTACAAAGATTGGGAAGAAAGAAGACATATAGAAAACAGATAAACATATGAAAAGATATTCCACATCATGTGTTGTCAAGGAAATGCAAGCTAAAACAATGAGATACCACTGCACACCTCTCAGAATAACCAAACTCTGAAACACTGACAATACTGAATGCTGGAATACCACGTGCTAGAAAGCAGATAACGCAGTAGAAACTTTCATTCATTATTGATGAGAATGCAAAATGTTACAGACACTTTGGAAAATAGTTTGGCAGTTTTTTTACAAAGCAAAATATACTCTTACCGTATGATCCAGCTATCATGTTCTTTGGTATTTGCCAAAAGAAGTTGAAAACTTTAAGTCCACACGAACCTGCACACAGATACTTATAGCAGCCTTATCCATATTTGCCAAACCTTGGAAGCAACCAAGATGTCCTTCAGTAGGTGAATAGATAAATGGGTAAATATTTTAAAAAGCATTTCTGATCTTAATGGGAAAGCTTTGAGGTTTTCATCATTAAGTATGCTGGTATTGTAAGTTTCTTATAGATATTCTTCATCAAGTTGAGGAAGTTCCCCTGTATTCCTAGATATGTTTTAAAATATGGAAATATTATTCAGGTCTTTAAAAAATGAGCTATAAAGTAATGAAAAGACATGGAGGATCCTTAAATGCATATGACTGAGTGAAAGGAACCAGACTGAAAGGCTACATACTGTATGAATCCAATTATATGACATTCTGGGAAAGCCAAAACTGGAGACAGTTAGATCAGTGGATGCTGGGGAAGGGTGATAGGGATGAATAGACAGAGTAAGGAAGATTTTAGGTTATAAAAATAATCTGTATGATATTATAGTATACGTTAGGCACATGTTATTATACATTTGTCCAAACCCATGTACTATACAACACCAAGTGTGAACTCTAATGTAACCTATAGACTTTGAATGATTATGATGGGTTTAGTTCAGTTCATTTCAGTCACTCTGTCGTGTCCAATTCTTTGCGACCCCGTGAACTGTTATGATGGGTAAATGTAAGTTAATTAGTTGCAGCAAATGTACCACTTCGGTGGGGAGTGGTGATAAAGGAGGGTGTTATGCATGTGTGGGGTCGGAGACTATATGGAAAATCTCTGTACCTTCCTCTGTTTTTCTGTGAACCTGAAACTACTCTAAAAAGTAGTCCTTAATTTTAGAGAATGACTATATTAAACATCCATCAATTTATTCAATTATGTGTCCATCAAATATTTATTGAGCGTATGTTCTGTGCCAGAGTCTCTTCCAGGCAGTGAGAATATAACCGTTAAAAAAAGATATCACAAATATTCTAGTTTAAAGGGGGACTAGACAGTAAACTGCTACACTTACCATGGTAAGCTCTATTAAAAAATAAAGACAAGTGTGAGCTGGAATAAGAGTAGATATATGTTTTGGTCAGACCATTAGGAAAGATTGAGAGGTTGATGTTTGAACAGAGAGAGGAGCTGATGCCCTTGTTGCATCTGGATGGGACAGTGAGGACAGTAACTAAAGAGAAATTTAGGTAAAGGGGGGTTTTCCTTTAAGATGAACTGTGATGTCTTTATGATTCAGAAATATGATATACAACCTTAGCTTGTATTTTACTAAGAATAAACTATATTGAATGACCTATGTAGATATGTCAATAATATTTAGCTTACATTTAACCTATTAAAGCTATCAGTCTGAAAACAAAGGATGTAAACATTGGAATTTGATAGTAATGTAAAATCTATCATTACTTTTAGAATTCAAAGTACCTGTGTTCCTGAGAGTTCAGGGTAACAAAGTTACCCTGTTCGGTTCAGGGTAACAAAGTTAGCATATCATTTCATTTCTTGTTCTTCCTCTTTATTCTCTCTGTCATTTTACTGGCTTCTGATCAGATTTTCTCATTTAGGAAAAAAAACAATAAACATGAAGATGCTTTATCCTATTATGTCTTTTGTATTATGCTCTTCTGTAGCACTCCATCAAAACTCATTTCCTTTTGGTAGTCGGTATCCGATTTTGAACATGAATTCAGGTTCTTTTAAATTTGTGGCCCTCAGATCTCTTAAATTTGTGGCCTTCACTGCTCATCTGTCCTTTTGCTTGCATTTCATTATGATAAATTAGTTACATTTGCCTCCAAAACACACATTATTTCATAAAAATTTAAAAGAAAAAACTACCAATTTCCACGGCACATCTTATTCCCTGCATAGCCACATTCATATTTATCTTTTAGAGGGTGATCAGTGTCAGAATTTCAAATAGTGTAGCAAAGACTGACTGACTCTGTCTAAAAGACTTCTTGTTAGTGATAATGAAATATCAGAATATTAACAAGCTTCAAGTGGATCTCTTGGGTGAATGAGGCTATTTTTAGATTTCTGAACTTTGGTTACCAAATGAGAGAGAGATTTGGTAAATTTCAGTTAAATTATTCATTTATTACATGAAATTATGAGTAGTTATCAGCTTTTCCCCTTAAGATTACTTCTTGGATTAAGGAAGGATAATTCATGATTAAACCCATATTTCTTGAAATTATCATAATGAGAGCTCTTCTGCATACACTAAAATCTTTTCTCAAAAGCTGCTAGCCATGCATGATAGTTTAGAAATTTCTCAGTCAGTGAGAGTCAAAGGGATTTATTTTCAGAGTTATGTTTAGTTAATTTTTTGATAGTAAAAATGATTAAGTATGTATTCATACAGACAGAATTTTGCAGTTAAGATGACAGAATTAATAATTTAAGGGAAATATTTTGCCACTTATTTTGCATATATTATAGAAAAATAATTTTGTTATATATACACATATAACACATATAAATTTTTATAACATAGCATATAAACCAGCTTATTAATTTTGAAATTGTTTTGTGTTTACTGTTAATTATAATGATTAGATTTTGTTAACTTGCAATTCCAAACCCAATTATATACTAACTTCAGAGAACATATATATCAATATAACATCAAAGAACTTCAGAAAATATCAAACACAGAAATCCTCTCTTGCCCAGCCAAAAGATGAGTGTCACTGTGTGGTAAGGCTTTTAATTTTAAGAAAAGACAGTGTATAAATTCTTTTCCTTGATATATACCATTTAAACCAGTCTCTTTTTTTCCCCCTAAGTATACCCTTCCCATTAGTTAAAAATAAATATCTCCTGAATGAAGTGATAGGTGTGTATTATTAAGCTTTTTCTGCTTAACAAATCCCAAATTTAGTGGGTTTAAACAATAACAATTCATCTCACAATTCTGTGAGTTGTATAAGTGGTGTCCTGGTTAACAAGTACTGCCTATTGGAAGAAGATGGCTTGGATGGGTTGGCGTGTCTCTGACAGCTCACACTCCCTTACATAGCGGTCATGGAAAGGTCCCAAAAGCAGTGAGAAAGACCAAATCCCAGTTACAAGTGCTTACCGAATCTTAGCCTGTACCACATTAACCAAGCATAGTTTTGTTGGGAGGATTTTCCACTTTTCTAAGGCAGGTCTTCCCTGGTGGCTCAGATGGTAAAGAATCTACCTGCAATGCAAGAAACCTGGGTTCAGTCCCTGGGTTGGGAGGATCCCCTGGAGGAGGGCATGGCAACCCACCCCAGTATTCTTGCCTGGAGAATCCCATGGACAGAGGAGCCTGGCAGGCTGCAGTCCATGCGGTGGCAAAGAGTCGGACTCGACTGAGTGACTGAGCGCAGCACAGCACTGCAAAGCAAGAATGCAAAAAGAACTTATAGCCAATTCTACAGTTTACCTTGAACTATTAGTCTGCTGTTTTTTCATTTGATCTTTTCACTTTTTTATTAGCAGTACAAAAAGTTGGTTCAGTTCAGTTCAGTAGCTCAGTTGTGTCTTGACTCTTTGCAACCCCATGGACTGCAGCAAAAAGTTGGTAAGCATGTAGATATGTCTCTGGATATTTATTTTCATGTTAAAAACTATGAATACAAAAAATTTATAACACTAATTTTCATCAAAACAGTCCTCTATTTTTTATAAGGGAGGAAAAAGTACAAAAGTCTTTAAAAGGCAAAGCTTGATTATTTTCTGTTTAGGAAAATACATTGAAGAAATTAGAACCATGAAAATTTGTACTGACATTAATTTTTCTTTTTATTCAGATTCCAAATGGATTTGTGGCACTACCAATATGTACAATTCTCCATATTTATGAAAATTACTATTTTTAAGTAATAGGCTAAATTACAAATTTAGCATTAACCTCTGGAAAAAAATTCTCTTCCAATTTAATTGAAAAACTTGCAAATGACTTATAAAATCGTTAGAGCATGTCCAACTATCTTTTAAACCTTTTATTCCATTTCTTGGACCTACCACTGCTATTACAGGTGTCTCAGTGGTAAAGAATCTGCCTGCCAATACGGGAGACTCAGGAAATACAGATTCAATCCCTGGGGCAGGAACATGTCCTGGAGGAGAAAGTGGCCACCCACTTCAGTGTTCTTGCCTGGGAAATCCCATGGACAGGGGTCTGGCAGCTTACAGTCCATGGGGTTGCAGAGAGTTGGACACAACTAAGTGCGTGAGCATACATGCCAGCATATTGTCACTTGCTTTTATCTTCTTCAGTGATTTTCACCATCAATCCATTGCTTGATTTTAACAATTGTTGCTATTGTTTGTTTCCTTTCAATTAAATTAACTGCTCATCAACCCATGGTATCCCAAACAAAGCAAGTCATTAAAAATTAATATTGCCATTAACCAACTTTGACAAGGTGTTAAGATTCTGTTATTTCAAGGAAATTGATATTTTGCTAAAAAATAAACAAAATATTCTTCCTGTAATTACAATAGAAACAAGAAAATGAGAATGTAATTATCTTTAGGTTGAGTTGCTGAATGCCATTAACAGGAAGAAAAGTGAATGCTTTTATCTTGGGATTTGTTGTTTAGTCACTAAGTAGTGTCTGACCCTTTTCTGACCCCTTGAATTGTAGCCCACCAGGCTCCTCTGTCTATAGGATTTCCCAGCAAGAATGCTGGAGTGGGTTGCTATTTCCTAATCCAGGAGATCTTCCCAAACTGGGGACTGAATCCACGTCTCCTGTGTATCCTGCGTTGGTAGGCAGATTGTTTACCACTGAGTCACCTAGAACACCGTATTACAGTGATATAAAGAGTCATAGCAAATTAAATTGACATCTTTATATAAAATTGTCTATATATGTATACATGCATGTGCATAAAACTTATACTGTATGTAGCATATTCTCTGACCACTCCTTTTCACTTCAGATATGATATTAATATCTTTCCATTTCATTAAAAATTCTTTCCTGACATTAAAATATCCAGCTAACATTCCATCATCTACTTTCATTTTATTCAGCCAGCCCCTATTTTTGGACATATAAGTTCCATATAAATTTCTTCTGTTGACATTTTGGTAAATATTCTTCTAACCAAATTGTGTGTGTGTGTGTGTGTGTATGTTCACCACTGTCTCCTTAGACTAACTACTTAAAAGTAAATGGTTGGGTAATAGTTATTTGAGAACTTTACTATCAAGAGTATTATGTAGGGAAGGTAAACAGTTATCATGATGGGTTTTTTGGTGAAAAGAAGGCTTAACAGGCTTAAATTTACTAAATCATAATAATGTGGATTTGAAGTTATTGGTATAATAGGAGGAGAAAAATATACTTATTAAAAGAAGAGATTGTTTTCCTATCAAATATATTTTAAAAATACCATATGAAGGCTACCGGGATAGGAAATGGCAACCCACTCCAGTATTCTTGCCTGGAGAATTCCACGGACAGACTGGCCTGGCAGCTGCTGTCCATGGGGCTGCAAAGAGTTGGACACAACTGAGTGACTAACACACACACACACACATGAAGGCTACATCCCCTTCTATTATTTACTTAAACAGTTAAATAAGGCCATAGATCATTTTAAAAGGACTTTTTTTTATAGTCCTTGTTTTAATAGTTTATCCTTAAAAAGGGCAAACTATAAATATTCATATAAAATAATGAAATTTTTTACCAATTCAGTTAGACTGATTAAAAAAAAAACTGTTAGGAAAAGGCTATTCTCTAAAAATAAGAGGCCAAGGAGAGGAGGAGAGGCATTTTATCAAAGAAATCTTAAAAATGGCTCTAGAACATCTACAGTATGGAACAGACTGAGAATGACTAGGGAAGGAAAACCTAAGAAGGTTCGATAAAGGTACAAAGTAGGGGAAAAATAGGTATGTTTCTAGTGGAAAGTGAAAGGCTGTTAGATGCATGACAGAACATTTGCTGTCCTCTTCCCACTTAGCATTAATTGCATAGAAGATAGAATGAAAAGAAAGCTCCCACTTAGCATTAATTACATAGAAGGTACAATGAAGAGAAAGCGAAGAAGCATTAAAGATTCATTGAAATTTGTATTTTGATAGGTTGATATTTCTTTAAAGCTATTTGAATTCTCTGTAGTACTTAATATTAGTGAATTAGATTGATCAACAGATATTGGCACCTATTATGTGCTAGAATCATACTTTTTGTTACAAGGAATTGCTAGGGTAAAGCATAATGGTTACTACAGTGAAACAGAAGGCATGAATCGTTTCTCGAGGAGCTTCAAGTAGATATCACTGTGTTGGAAGGCTTATTTGGCCACAGTTCCTGAAGCCGTAGGAAACCTGGGTGACGTATCAAGACAACTTGTGCTTATGGAAAATTTATTGTTCAGCATATATCAAATATTTATGTGAAAGCAAATTCTGTAATCCATACTTGAAGTATAGTAACAACACATAATTTTTAAATGAGTCATATTATGAGAGAGAATTGAGCCAAATCCTTTTCAGGATTTAATTTAATTTTTTTCAGGATTTATTTAATTTTTCCCTAAGAACGTATAAAATTCACTCAACTATGATTTGAAATAGAAAATAATCAGTATTTACTGTTATCTTTATTTTTATCAAAGCTTGTAAAATAAAGTAGGGAGGACACAATTTTAGTTTCTCAGGAAAAGAAGCACAGATAAAGGTGTTTTCTTTAGTACTAATCCTTCTAAAATATAGCAAATTTTAAGTAAGAATTACCACCTTCTTTGCATAGCACATTGGTAAACCCCCACAGTGTCTTTGCCTGGTAACATTTTAATTGAGAAATCAGATCCCCAAATGCTTCATCCAAATCATAGCCAGCAATTGAGTATAGAACTCATTACTGCTACTCATCAACACATTAGCTACTAAATATTTTCAATAAGACCTATGTTTATGTCAACTCATCTCTATTTCAGTCAATGGAATTGACTGAATGGCATAAATGGCATAAATCAAGGTTCATCACAGAACATGCTCAGACCTTTGTCAGCTTCCATTAATTATTCAGCTATGGAGGTTGAGCTATATTATCACCACAGTGGTTTGTTGACTTAAAATTTCTGTGGTAAGGCTGGCCTCATAATCATTCTGGGTATAAGGCCATGTATTAAATGTTGAAGTTGGGCATTTAAGCAGTTTGCCAATCACCATAATGCCAAGGACATTCTTTTCTTTCACCCTTTTCCCTTTTAATAGTGCTTTTAGAGTACTCTATCCATTAAAAGGCTAATCTATGTATTATTCATGCAATAATATTGAAATAAACAGTTAAAGAAATACCAATCTCAGTATTGGGAAAGGGGTTCTGAGATAAACAGAATGACTATACCAAGGTCATAGATTCCTGTTCAAAGACAAATGTATGTAATAAACCTGAAAATTTGCTCCAGCCTGTTTCCACAGTCCAGTGTTTGTATCCAAATTAAAGTGTACCTATTACACATATGCTGGTGGATCAGTTCAGTTTAGTCACTCAGTCGTGTCCAACTCTTTGAGACCCCATGGACTGCAGCATGCCAGGCCTCCCTGTCCATCACCAACTCCTGGAGTTCACTCAAACTCATGTCGCTTGAGTTGGTGATGCCATCCAACCATCTCATCCTCTGTCGTCCCCTTGTTCTCTCACCTTCAATCTTTCCCAGCATCAGGGTCTTTTCAAATGAGTCAGCTCTTCGCATCAAGTGGCCCAAGTATTGGAGTTTCAACTTCAGCATCAGTCCTTCCAATGAAAACCCAGGACTGACCTCCTTTAGGATGGACTGGTTGGATCTCCTTGCTGTCCAAGGGACTCTCAAGAGTCTTCTCCAACACCACAGTTCAAAAGAATCAATTCTTCGGTGCTCAGCTTTCTTTATAGTCCTACTCTCACATCCATACGTGATTACTGGAAAAACCATAGCCTTAACTAGATGGACTGTTTGCAAAGTAATGTCTCTGCTTTTTAATATGCTGTCTAGCTTGGTCATAACTTTCCTTTCAAGGAGTAAGCGTCTTTTAATTTCATGGCTGCAGTCACCATCTGCAGTGATTTTGGAGCCCCCCAAAATAAAGTCTGCCACTGTTTCCACTGTTTCTCCCATCTATTTGCCATGAAGTGATGGGACTGGATGCCATGATCTTAGTTTTCTGAATGTTGAGCTTTAAGTCAACTTTTTCACTCTCCTCTTTCACTTTCATCACGAGGCTTTTTAGTTCTTCTTCACTTTCTGCCATGAGGGTGGTGTTCTGCTTCTCTGAGGTTATTGATATTTCTCCCAGCAGTCTTCATCCAGCCCAGCGTTTCTCATGATATACTCTGCATATAAGTTAAATAAGCGGGGTGACAAAATACAGCCTTGATGTACTCCTTTTCCTCTTTGGAACCTGTCTGTTGTTCCATGTCCAGTTCTAACTGTTGCTTCCTGACCTGCACAAGATTTCTCAAGAGGCAACACAGAGAGAACCTAGAGATACAATAGCAATAATAATAATAATAAACCCTGTATTTCCAGTGTTTTCATGCTGATCATGCTCTTGGAATTCTGTAGAAACACAGTCTTTAAAGAACTGTATCATGATATTTTGATCAAGAGCTCAGCCAGACTGAATTCAAATTCTGACTCTTCTATTTACTGTCTCTGTTACTTTGGCCAAGTTGATTAACCTCTTGATGCCTTTGTTACTTATCTGTAAAATCTGGGTAATAACTAAGTATCAACTTCATAGAGATTTTGTTCAAATTAAGTGATTTATTTATATAAGGTTCTTAGGATTATTCCTGATTTGTAATAAAAGCTATGTAGGAGTTATAAAAATAAGTAAATAAATATAATTAAACCTTATAGACAATTCAAACATATGCAGAAATCAAATTTTGAAGTTCTTGAATATTCTTCCATCATTTCAGTCATTAATAATATTGTTGAAATGTCCAATAAATCCTGACCTATTATTTTTATGTCAGGATTTTTTCTGCTTGTGCTTCAATATGCAAACTGGGGGCAATTTAGCTGTCAGCTTTTAATTTTTCAAAATTTTCTTTTCCTCAGTGTATAATTTGACAAATCACCTCACTTATTATGGGAAAAAAGAGAACCCTATGTTTTATTATTTGAAAATTATGAGTAATGTAAATAATGTTTGCATAATTAGGAATTGGTCTTTCTGGAATAGAGCTTTCCTTATGCTTACAGCAAATAACTTATGAATTTGTTTTTTTATAAGATTGCAAAATGGAAATCCTGTAAAGGCATAATAAATATGAAGTTAGAATTTATGACAGCATATTAATATTAGGTTCTTAGATGTGATACATCAACAATAAGCTCTCTGTGGCTTTGCATAAAGATAGAATCACAGAGCAGAAAGAAAACTAGAATCTTCCATTTAATGATTATTACCGAGCATCTCTGGAAAGCTGTTCCTCACCCCAGGGTATACTCTTCTCTTTGTCTATGCCCCCAAGATAAAGAGCTTGACTTTGAGATACATTTGGGAAAGACTACAACACACACATCAATAGTCATTACACAATGCAGAAAATAATTATCCTAAGAGGAGAAAAAATAAATACTGTGGGTATCAGAAGGAGGAAAGGTTAATTCCAGTCCCAAGGATCAAATTTGATGGGTGAGAAGGCTTTTGAGATGGGATGGGATAAAAGTGCACTTCATGAGTAAAATTATTTGGTAGACACGTTTTCAGCAAAGTTTGTTGTTTAGTCACCAAGTCCTGCCTGACTCTTTGTGACTCCTTGTTCTGTAGCCTAGCAGTCTCTTCCAGATGATAAAAAGCACAAAGATAAGAAGCTTGGGAACCTTCTGGAAGAATTAACGGGAGCGCTTTTCTAGACTATGCGGGGTTTGTGGAGATGATGAAGAGCCGGACAGGATAGTAGTGTGGCTCTGTGCTGTACAGGGCTTTTAGTCGATCCTCTTGAACTATTTCTGTAATAGAGATTTCAGCGTTATCAACAGTATTATCCCAGGAACATGATTCTGTAATCTCTTTTCCTAATATAATTGAAGCATACAAACACAAAACCAAAACAGTACAAAACTCTTAACAAAACTTGTGATAATTTTTAAGTACTACCTCAGGCTTCGTTTTTTTTTTTTTTTAGGATTAAATTGTACTGTTTTCTCCATTACATTTTTTTTTCTGCCTCCAAGATAAGTCTTTTTTTCAGATTCATTAACTGTTGTGATTGTTTTCAATAAGACTTAGTGTAATAGGTAGTTGATTTGGAAAAGGCTCAGTGTGGCTTATTGACTGAAATCAGTGCTAATTTCTAGCCTAGAATTTCTAACCAGAAATAATTGCTGAAAGAAACAAGCATAAAGTTTCAAAAATAGTTTTCAGGAGACCCTTCTATGACTAAAAATGTCAGTTGACATGTGGAAAAATCCCGTGATAAACCACAAAATATTTATATCCACCTAGGTGAATACCTAGTCCCGGTCACTAAGGAAACTGTTTCAATGCCAAAAATGTTTGTTTTTCCTCTCTGTGAACTTCATCAGCTATATATGAAATATATGCAAGCTGGATATTTTTGCTGGAGAGAAAGTGAAAGATTGGAAGAATACCTTTAAGGCTTTGCCTGGTTTTAAACTTTTGCAGATTTTCCTTTTTATAAGGTACTTTTAGCATTGCCTGCAAGCCAGTCTATTCTTTCTTGACAGTCACCTCATGATTTTCTCCTTTCTCTTTTTTCTGCTCAAGCTTGCCCTCCAATGGGAAGGAGATAGGATTAGCTGTCCCCAGCATTCTAGCTATTGGTCTATAAGATGGGACTGAAGGAAGGAGGGAAGGGAAGTGAAGTGAAAATCATTCAATTCTTTACCAACTGACCTATTAGGGATGCCCAGGAGGAATGAGGGAATGGAAGTGAATTCTTTCAGTAGCCTAAAGAAGTCAGGTAATAATGCCATTGCATTTTGTGCTAGTTAGATCTCACCCGGACATCAATCCTTGTTGCTCTAAGAT
The DNA here is from genome assembly GCF_001704415.2 of Capra hircus. Lineage (NCBI taxonomy): Eukaryota > Metazoa > Chordata > Mammalia > Artiodactyla > Bovidae > Capra > Capra hircus. Next base: position 26,438,019 of record NC_030814.1, read on the forward strand.
TTCTTTTTTGTTGCTACATTTTGAAAGACCTTGATACACTTTAATTTATCAAGAAATAGTTAACAAAAAAGGATGACCAAGTTGTATGTTATGATTATAAAATTAAGTAGAGATGTTTGTCTCAGTTAAGAGAATTATATACTTGTCTTCAAATATTTGAATGGCTGGTACGTCAAAGAAAGACCCATTATTCCTTTGTTTTCCGGAGGCTATCTTTGGGAGAGTGATGTGACGTTTCTTTGTGAGTTTAGAGTTCCCTGCCACTAGAAGTTTCGAAGCAACTTTGAGATTTTTGTTGGCAAGTTAGACTAAATGATCTTTAATTTGGGTTTGGATTTAAACTTTTATTTATGTGAAGTTCTTTACATCCTGTTATCTGAACAGGCTGTTTCCTAGAATGTTTCTTGATGGTTTGGAAAAGCAGAAATTAATAGTGTGCATTCACACCTTGAAAATTACCTCAAAGATAACAGGAATGGGGCTTGGGCTCCCCCTGAATACCGGTATCTTTATTCGTTTTCATTGTCTCAAAGTTAGACCTATCCACTTTTTTTCCGTTGAGTTCCTTAAAGACATCCCAATTAACGAAAAATTCAGCCCAGGGAGCCAAGTTTTGAAGACAGGGAAATTACATTGTCAATGTCATTTGATTAACACCTAAATGTGGATACACTGGCCATTTTCTTTTAAAGAAGGTCCTAACGAGTCTGAAGAGAAAACATTTAATTTTAGCTTCTATTTTAACAGGCAAGAAAAAATTCTCTATAGCAGTCATTAACTCACTGCTGAGTAAGTCAGTGGCACATTAGATTAATCGAGTTCTGTATAGGCAAGCAGAGACTGTACTTTATCTCTTCCAGTTAGTGTCCTTGGGATGAGTTCAAACTACATGAAACAATAATTGCCCTTGACCAAACAGAAACAGGTAGATCCACCAGAGAGAGCTCAGCTCTTTTCTAAGTTACACCTTCCATTGTTTTATTCCCTTCATCTTTTGAGTTTCAAAGATATTTTAATTAAGCCAGATGTGTAGATCTGTGTTTTGGGAGCCTGTCATTTCAAAGCCATCATAAAATTTCTGAATTCCTCTTTACGAGTAGTGAAAAACGAGTGATATCTTACTAAAAAGGCTTCTCAAATTTCATTAGTGGTATAAATGTCATATTTGTCATAACTGTAGCATAGTAAATACTTGCTTGTGCACACACACACACACATATGTCAATATTTTGTAATAAGGTAATTTTCTGTTTTCAGTAACCATTAAGTTTACTAAACATTGAAGTTGTATTCTATTCAGTGTAAGGATATTATATTCAATGTACAGCCCTACACACCCCAATTGAGGTGACAGTGATGGTCAGGGAAATCTGATCCTCTGCAGCTTCATTTGCTCAAGCCCAGAGCTCAAGGCATTTCCTTGCCTGTGTCTTGTGCTGTTTGGGCATAGGTCACTGCAACTTTTACTTAATCTCCATTAACAGTAACTCAAATCCAAGGGAGTAACTTTAATGGGAAGAAGTTACAAATACAAAATTGATGCTTTTGAACTGTGGTGTTGGAAAAGACTCTTGAGAGTCCCTTGGACTGCAAGGAGATCCAACCAGTCCATCCTAAAGGAGATCAGTCCTGAGTGTTCACTGGAAGGACTGACATTGAAGCTGAAACTCCAGTACTTTGGTGGCCAAAGTCAGTCAGTTGTTTGACTGACTCTTTTGAAAAGACCCCGATGCTGGGAAAGATTGAAGGTGGGAGGAGAAGGAGGTAACAGAGGATGAGATGGTTGGATGGCATCACTGACTCAATAATATTGTCCAGTATTTTTAAGAAGCATGTTACTAAAGATAGGCTGACAGCATAAAAGAGGTTCCTTTAAAAGCCTTATTTACAAGAAGTTAATAGTTTATATTGTGATTAAGCTTATGGGCTTTTATTTATTTAATGAAATTATTTGCTCATTTATTTTGCTCAGAAAGCTGAGCTCTGAAGAATTGATGCTTTTGAACTGTGGTGTTGAAGAAAACTCTTGAGAGTCCCTTGGACTGCAAGGAGATCCAACCAGTCCATCCTCAAGGAGATCAGTCCTGAGTGTTCACTGGAAGGACTGACATTGAAGCTGAAACTCCAATACTTTGGTGGCCAAAGTCAGTCAGTTGTTTGACTGACTCTTTTGAAAAGACCCCGATGCTGGGAAAGATTGAAGGTGGGAGGAGAAGAGGGTAACAGAGGATGAGATGGTTGGATGGCATCACTGACTCAATGGATATGAGTTTGGGTAAATTCCAATAGTTGGTGATGGACAGGGAGGCCTGGTGTGCTACAGTCCATGGGGTTACAAAGGGTTGGACACGACTGAGCGACTGAACTGATTTTTGTTTACCGCCATTCAAATGGAGTTTGATTATTCATTGAAATAGTATTTCTAAGAGAAAAACCGTAAATCCATCCAAGTGTCATTCACTAGTGCTGTGTGTGTGTTTAGTTGCTCAGTCGTGTCTGACTCTCTGTGGCTCCATGGACAATAGCCTGCCAGGCTCCTCTGTCCATGGAATTTTCCAGGCCAGAATACTGGAGAGAGTTATCCCTTTCTGACCCAGGGATTGAACCCATGTCTCTTGAATCTCCTACATTGGCAGGCAGATTCTTTACCACTAGCACCACCTCAGAAGTCCCTCATTCAGTGGAGACTCGGTTAAATAAACCATGATTTATCCATAAAATAAAATACTACTTTATATTTTCATAGAAAAGATTGTGCAATGTATTAATAGAAGCAAGTTAAGGAATATCATTATTACATAATCCTCTTTTTACTTTTATGATATAAATATTTAATCATAATTACAAGAGCTGACTCATTTGAAAAGACCCTGATGCTGGGAAAGATTGAGGGCAAGAGGAGAAGGGGATAACAGAGGATGAAACAGTTGGATGGCATCACCGACTCAATGGACATGAGTATGAGTTAACTTCGGGATTTGGTGATGGACAGGGAAGGCTGGTGTGCTGCAGTCCATGCGGTCACAAAGAGTCAGACATGACTGAGTGACTGAACAGACATATATTTATATATATAATCTGATATTTCATTATTTTTCCTTTAAAGTACAGTTTATGTTGAGTTTTTAGTTGATAATTTAGATAATTTAATAAATACGTTTCTATCTTATAATGCAAATCTTAACCGATTATAACAATTCTTTTTTTTTTGTTTGTTTGCCGACTCCTTAATCACAAAATCTCTTCTGACATTAATATTTTATGTGCAACGATTCTGTGGTTTCCTTAAGTGGGTGTTTCTGTGAGATTTGTCCCAGTCTTGCTGACTTAGCCGTTACTTTTTTGGTTCTTTTGGTTTTAATAGATTTACATTTTAGATTAGCTCGTTTGTCCAGAATTATAGGGGTGAACTGAGGTTGAAGTGAGTGGTTGCCCATGCATAAATAAAGCAGAAATCCATACAACATGAGCCTGGTGATATTAGCTTCCTTCTGTCAGTTGCTGTGAAACAGAACGATATGGATTCTGTAACCATCTGAAATTCACATATGATAAGCAAGTGACCTCACCTGCATGACTTTCCCGTCACATTAAATAGCATTCTTCTTTCCAGGTCTATCCCCTCTCTCCTGTATTAAATTTCTAAACAATTATGAGTTAATTTTATTGGAAGTTGATAAATGTGACCAATGATTTATATTAACTCCGGATCTGCTTTATCCTTCACAAGTTTCTTCTGTTGGTTCATGAATTTTCTTAGGCTGCTCTAGGTTTAATTTCCAATTTGCTTTTTACATGACTCCCAGTCACTAACTGGACTTCATTTTCTCTTCTCTAAAACTGGATAGCTTTCCAGAAATATTTGCTTAGTACTAATAATGTGCACTGTGCAAAATTAAAACATAACTGCTCCCCTGGAAAGAAGGATCATGGAAAATGCCCAGCTCAGGACCAAGACTGAAAAATACTATTGCCATTTTGATTAGAACTGCCTTTAGGTTATAGTTTAAAAGCTAGTGGAAACTTTAAAGAGTCAACTAAGTCTAAAAACTGAAATAAATACTAAAGAATTGAGGGTGGTAAGATTTGCATTCAGTCTGTAGTGATGAGATGAATTCAAATATGAGGGAGGGCACATTGAATAAACAAAGGATATTTGAGAACAGTTGTATAGATACATGAGATATTGGATTATAGGCTTTTATCATGTCAAATCACCTAGCTTAAAGATCTTTTTAGTGATTCCTTTAAGTAGCAAAATATGCCCTAATTATGTCCCCAAAGTCTCTTTAATACTACCTGGGATATGAATATACTCTGCTTACTGTCTGCTACCCAGTACTCTGGGAATACTTTGTAAATTACATGTTGTTTTTTTACTCAGTAGGAAAAAAATGAAACCAAAGCTTTCATTCATTCTTTATTATTTTCCCCATTTGTACCTCTTTCTAAACTGAAAAATCACAAATGCATTGCTAATTGCTGTTAAGATGATTCACTATATAAGTAGCTTATAAAACTCATGTGAGTTCTAGTACTACTAAACTTTATAGAGTGAATTTGGTGTTTTCTATTTTAATGAATCTATTAAATTAATAAGCTATAGTTTGGTGCTTTTTAATTTAAAATCACAGATTTGTATTTTCATGAGATGATCAAATGATTATTAGAGCATTGTATTTTCAATTATTATTCCTTTTCTCTCCTGCCCCAAGAAAGAAAATCTGATTTATATGACTATATTTAATGATACAAGTTATTATATATAATTACATATAACTTTGGGGCTTCCCAGGTAGTGCTAGTGGTAAAGAACCTGCCTGCCAATGCTGGAGACAATAAGAGACACTGGTTCAATCCCCCGGTCAGGAAGTCCCTTGGAGGAGGGCATGGCAACCCATTCCAGCATTCTGGCCTGGAGAATCCCCATGAACAGAGGAGCCTGACAGGCTACAGACCATTGCGTTACAAAGATTTGGACATGAGTGAAGCAAATGAGCACACACACCTGCACATATAACTTGATCTCACTAAAATATAGATGACATTTAAGACTTTCTCTTTGGTAAGCCTACTAATGTAACATAATGAAGTAGCTAAATTTTATTGAGTAACACGGAACACTGAATTAAGTATTTGTTCATAATTTCTTTCTTTCTGTGGACAAATATTTGAGCCTTGCTGTATTATAGGTACTAGTCTAAAATCTATAGTTATAAGGGTGAGCAAAAGAGGCACATCCTTGCCCTCATGAAACTCCTGGTCTAATGGCAGAGACTAGTAAACATGCTAACCACATGTGTAGATACTTATATTTTAGGTATTGCATATTGTTAACTGTGTTCAAATAAATGCCATCCTCCAAATCTAGCACCAGAATTAAACTTCATGCAGAGGAGACTTTGTAATTTTCTGCACGTTTTCTATGCAGTTTCTGCTGCTCCTCACTGTGGCCCGGTTATTCTGCAGTTCTTAGGGTGGGGCAGTGACCACACAGTATGCCTTCTGAAGTCTTTGGCCAGGAGAGATTATTGCTTCTCTTTATGCTTTCGCAAAGAAGCAGTTGGTAATAACAACTGTAAGTCCTGAGGCACTTCCTCATTGGGCCATTGGCCAAAAACAAGCAAATCAACAAACAATAAAACAAAGATTTTATAAACCAAAACCTCCCTCTAAATACTTCCCTGAAAACTTCCAGAGGCAGCTCCACAACTTACTTAAATGACTGAATTCACAAACTTTAAATGGTAGTTTACTCTACTTTGTGTTAGTAATCACACCCACACACACATACACACACACATTTATAGCATTTAACATCTGGGCAGGCATGAATAATCGTGCATACATAACATCATTGTTATTTTTGCATCACTGCAGTTGAGTAAAAGCATTCTAAGATGTTGTGAAAGTACAAAAATACATATTTCTTGTTGCTTTGCTCATGGAAATAAAGGATTGCATAGATAATTCTATATTTGCAAAGCATGTTCAGTGCATAATTAACTGTATAGTATAGCAGACAAAATGATCCATAAATCAATATGAACCGAGTAACATCTCGTAAAATAAATTATCGTATGCCAAGAAGTGTATTTTATATATTTCGTAATGAGCTTTTCCAACTTGATGGTGAGCCATGCTGTGTATATAATTGTTTTAAATGGGTAGAATTTCTATGTTTTGAAAGTGTACTTAAAACACCCAAGGATAAGACAAAAACAAAATAACAGCAACCAAAAAAAGAAAACAGGAGATATAAGAATTGTTGAGACCACATAGAAATTAGAGCTGGTCCAATGAAGAAGTATGTGTGTTTTAATAGCACATGTATATCAGAGCAATACACGGCTCAGTTCAGTTCAGTTCAGCTCAGTCGCTCAGTCGTGTCCGGCTTTTGTGACCCCATCAATCGCAGCACGACAGGCCTCCCTGTCCAGCACCAACTCCCAGAGTTCACTCAGATTCATGTCCATACAGTCAGTGATGCCATCCAGCCATCTCATCCTCTGTCGTCCCCTTCTCCTCCTGCCCCGAACTACCCCCAGCATCAGAGTCTTTTCCAATGAGTCAACTCGTCGCATGAGGTGGCCAAAGTATTGGAGTTTCAGCTTTAGCATCATTTCTTCCAAATAAATCCCAGGGCTGGTCTCCTTCAGAAGGGACTCTCAAGAGTCTTCTCCAACACCACAGTTCAAAAGCATCAATTCTTCGACGCTCAGCCTTCTTCACAGTCCAACTATCACATCCATACATGACCACTGGATAAACCCTAGCCTTGACTAGACACCTTAGTCGGCAAAGTAATGTCTCTGCTTTGGAATATGCTATCTAGGTTGGTCATAACTTTTCTTCCAAGGGTAAGCGTCTTTTAATTTCATGGCTGCAGTCACCATCTGCAGTGATTTTGGAGCCCCCCAAAATAAAGTCTGACACTGTTTCCACTGTTTCCCCATCTATTTCCCATGAAGTGATGGGACCGGATGCCATGATCTTCGTTTTCTGAATGTTGAGTTTTAGGCCAACTTTTTCACTCTCTTCTTTCACTTTCATCAAGAGGCTTTTTAGTTCCTCTTCACTTTCTGCCATAAGGGTGGTGTCATCTGCATATCTGAGGTGATTGATATTTCTCCCGGCAGTCTTGATTTCAGCTTGTGTTTCTTCCAGCCCAGGGCTTCTCATGATGTACTCTGCATAGAAGTTAAATAAGCAGGGTGACAATATACAGCCTTGACGTACTCCTTTTCCTATTTGGAATCAGTCTGTTGTTCCATGTCCAGTTCTAACTGTTGCTTCCTGACCTGTATACAGATTTCTCAAGAGGCAGGTTGGATGGTCTGGTATTCCCATCTCTTTGAGAATTTTCCACAGTTTATTGTGATCCACACAGTCAAAGGCTTTGGCATAGTCAGTAAAGCAGAAGTAGATGTTTTTCTGGAACTCTCTAGCTTTTTCCATGATCCAGCGGATGTTGGCAATTTGATCTCTGGTTCCTCTGCCTCTTCTAAAACCAGCTTGAACATCAGGGAGTTCACAGTTCCATATTGCTGAAGCCTGGGTTGGAGAATTTTGAGCATTACTTTACTAGCCTGTGAGATGAGTGCAATTGTGTGGTAGTTTGAGCATTCTTTGGCATTGCCTTTCTTTGGAATTGGAATGAAAACTGACCTTTTCCAGTCCTGTGGCCACTGCTGACTTTTCCAAATTTGCTGGCATATTGAGTGCAGCACTTTCACAGCATCAGTGGATAGTTATTGTACTTGATAGCTAATCCTATGAGCAAAGGAAAAAGGGAAGGAGAAGGGAGAGAAGGAAGGGAAGAAAAAACTATAGAATGCATTCTTCTTTGATCAAGCACCAGATCAGTTCATGAACATGTTCACTGACAGACTGCCCTGAAAAGTTTGTGAGCAACTTTGAAATTAGAGAAATAGATTCATTGTATCAAAATGTGGTGGTGAGCTATGTGGAAAAATTAAAATTTGCAGAAAGCCCACCTGTCCTCTGAAGTACAGTTCTGAACTGTATATATTTCCAGTCTTGCCTCCCTCAGTTCAATTCAGTTCAGTTGCTCAGTCGTATCGTATCCAACTCTGCAGCCCCATAGACTGCAGCATGCAAGGCCTCCCTGTCCATCACCAAATCTCGGAATTTACTCAAACTCATGTCCATTGAGTTGGTGATGCCATCCAATTATCTCATCCTCTTTCATCCCCTTCTCCTCTTGCCTTCAATCTTCCCCAGCATCAGGGTCTTTTCAAATGAGTCAGTTCTTTGCGTCAGGTGGCCAAAGTATTGGAGTTTCAGCTTCAACATCAGTCCGTCCAATGAACACCCAGGACTAATCTCCTTTAGGATGGACTGGTTGGATCTCCTTGCAGTCCACAGAACTCTCAAGAGTCTTCTCCAACACCACAGTTCAAAAGCATCAATTCTTCAGTGCTCAGCTTTCTTACAGTCCAATTCTCACATCCATACCTAACTACTCGAAAAATCATGGCCTTGACTAGGCCTTTGTTGCCTCCTTCAGAGACAATTAATTTCTTAGGCATTCAAATATATTGTAAGTGGGAACAGCAAAACTATGTAGCCTTGCAGTAGAGTGCTATTACTGGCAAATAAGAGAAAGCTCAACTAAAACTATATAAACAATAAAGTGCTAGTATTTTTCCTCAGAGCGAGAATTCTAGAGTGAGATCAAGGTATGATTCAATGGCCTAATAATATCATCAATAATCTAATTTCCTTTTGTTTATCTACTTAGTCTTTTGAGAATTGGCTTCTTTCTAAAGCCAGCTTCCATCTTGGTTGCAAGATGTCTGTCAACTTGCTTCTGGGGCCATAGACTAGCTTGTCTGTATCTGAAGAGGTGAGAGAGAGAGAGGGTTATTAGCAGACACTTTCTCAGAAGGAAGTAAATTCCAAGAGCTTCTTCTTGCCCAAACATAAACCTGTCCTCATATATTACTGTCCCAAAATGGATCATATACTTACCTAGACAAATAACTGTGCGTAGGACAAGGAAAAATATTTACTTTGTTCTGAGATACAAACTTTCTTTCTAAATTTGAAGGGCGAGTCATCACCCCCAAGGCACAGATAGTGAGAAAGCCAAATAAACGTGAACATATTGCAAGATAAAGTATTGAAAGTAGCTGAAGCAAGCACAGTGTACACTGAAGAGGGTTTTCTACAAGCCTGCTAATTTGCTTCTGTACTTCCAACAATGGAACCCATTGCTCTGCAGCAGACTTTATGGGTAGAGCCATAATTCTCAAACCTAGTGTTCATAACAGGCACATGATGAGCTTTCTAAAAATGCAAAAACTTGGGCTATTAGCCAGAATTCAAATCCAAACACCCAAATGTCAAATCCTGTAAGACATTTTGACAAAATCCCAGACGATTCTGTTATGGGCAATGAGAGGACCACTCTGGTTTCAGTTCAGTTCAGTTCAGTCGCTCAGTCATGTCTGACTCTTTGCAACCGCATGGACTGCAGCACACCAGCCTTCCCTGTCCATCACCAAATCCCGAAGTTAACTCAAACTCATGTCCATTGAGTTGATGATGCTATCCAACTGTCTCATCCCCTTCTCCTCTTGCCTTCAATCTTTCACAGCATCAGGGTCTTTTCAGAAGAGTCAGTTCTTCACATCAGGTGGCCAAATATTGGAGTTTCAGCTTCAAGATCAGTCCTTACAATTCAGGACTGATCTCCTTTAGGATGGACTGAGTGGATCTCCTTACAGTCCATGGAACTCTCAAGAGTCTTCTCCAACACCACAGTTCAAAAGCATCAATTCTTTCAGTGCTCAGCTTTCTTATAGTCCAACTCTCACATACATACATGACTACTGGGAAAACCATAACTTGACTAGATGGACCTTTGTTGGCAAAGTAATGTCTCTCTGCTCTTTAATATGCTGTCTAGGTTGGTAATAACTTTCCTTCCAAGGAGTGAGCGTCTTTTAATTTCATGGCTGCAGTCAACATCTGCAGTGATTTTGGAGCCCCAAAGAATAATAAAGTCTGTCACTGTTTCCACTGTTTCCCCATCTATTTGCCATGAAGTGATGGGACCGGATGCCATGATCTTAGTTTTCTGAATGTTGAGTTTTAAGCCAACTTTTTCACTCTCCTCTTTCACTGTCATCAAGAGGCTCTTTAGTTCTTTGCTTTCTGCCATAAGGGTGGTGTCATCTGCATATCTGAGGTTATAAATATTTCTCCCAGCAATCTTGATCCCAGCTTGTGCTTCCTCCAGCCCAGCATTTCTCATGATGTACTCCACATATAAGTTAAATAAGCAGGGTGACAATATACAGCCTTGACATACTCCTTTTCCTATTTGGAACCAGTCTCTTGTTCTGTGTCCAGTTCTAACTGTTGCTTCCTTGACCTGCATACAGATTCTTAGGAGGCAGGTGAGGTGATCTGATGTTCCCATCTCTTTAAGAATTTTCCAGAGTTTATTGTGGTCCACATGCTGGATTAGCTTCTTTGTATCAAATATATACATTTGCTCTCTGTTTTCCTACTATTACTATAATTTCAATACATTCATCTACGTTGTCACCAGGGAGAACAATACAGAGTTTTTAGTTTTTATTTTTCTTGGTGCATGTGTTTTTAATTTCCAGGATTAGAGGAAATTGCATGTGACACAAATATGTTTGTGTTTATTTGATTTGCTGATTCATGAATTCCAAGAAGCAAATAAAAGAGTGAGGAATCATTGGATATCATGAGATGACTTCTGTGATCCTTAATTTCACTTAAATGTCACTAAATAAACCACTACTGTCCATTTAGAGTTTTGGTTGTACTCCTGGGGCTCTTGCTGCCACCTTTTTATAATTCATGGTGCTTTTTTTGGAAATGAGTTAGTCTTCAAAGCCTTCTTTGCCAGCGATAACTGAAACAGTGAATTAATACCAATCCTAACCCATATGTGACATTGTGAGTATATAGTGAAGTCACTCAGTTGTGCCCGACTCTTTGCGACCCCATGGACAGTAGCCTGCGCCAAGCTCCTCCGTCCATGGGATTTTCAAGGCAAGAGTACTGGAGTGGGTTGCCATTTCTTTCTCCAGGGAATCTTTCCAACCCAGGGATTGAACCCAGGTCTCTCGCATTGTAGACAGACACTTTACCATCTAAGCCACCAGGGAATGTTATTTTAATAATATGCATATTGGTTAATAGTATGAATATAGTTAGCAGTATGAATATAGTTACATCTACATGTTATGAGAAACCACGACTATGGAGATGTTTCGTGGAAATGCAATTGTATGCAGACTTGTGGACCTGCTGATTCTAATATTGTTAATTTGTTACAAACCTTCTTTCAGGTATTATAGTCTCAGGTGTAGGTTAGTGCGCTGCTTGCCCCGAAGCTTTGTTTTTAAGACTAATTGCTATTACTCCTGTAAGTTTAGAATTGTCTTTACTTCTGTACTTGCTGGTTCTTTCCTAAAATTTCTTGCTTCTCCGTATTAATGAAGAAGTCAAATCTTAGTACTTCTGATCTTCTTTCTTAGGCATTACAGGCTTAGGATGTTTTGTTTAACCATCTAGGCAGACTCTAAGCTGCCTCTGCCTATCCCTGGATTGTAAGGGACTTGAAAAAGTTTCTAAGACAGCACTTCATTTCTTAAAGGGATTTCTCTTGCAGCCCTTATATCCAGTTTTTGTTTTTTTCCCTTAGGCTAAGACCAAGGAATGTTATCATAGTTATAACTAATCCTTATTTCTTGATTCCTTCTCCTGTTTACTTTTCTGTTTTAGTGAATACTGAATCAGCACTTCGTGAGAAAGTAATGCACAGTGGAAAAAGTAGTTTTCAAATCACATGAGCTCAAATTCAAATTGAGCTTAGACAAATTGTTATGTCACTAGGAACCTCTGTCCCTTCATCTTCAAATAAGAGTATACTTCATCTCCTTGTTTCTTTTATATATTCAGTTCACACACACAAAGTGACCTGCTATAAACTTTTTTTTTTGGTTGTTGTTCCTTTTGAATCTCCAGACTTTTACTAACAATGACCCATAAAAGTCAACACTTCTTTAAGCCCCTGTGGTATTTTCCTAAAAGGGAATTCCTGGAAGCTACTGAAGGTTTTCCTCTTTGAACATGTTGTGATGTATTTAGGACATGATAAAGCAGCAAAAAGCTTTTAAAAATTTATGTTCTCTACACCATGCGTGCCAAGTGTGTTTGCACTCTCGATTTTTCTTTTTCTTTTTCTTTCTGGTGCCAAGGAGACAAGCCAAACTGTGTGAGAGGAAAATACTGTCAGGACACAAAGTAAGCTTGTCTAATGTGTACTCTGTGCAGATGTAACCCTAACGGGAAACAGTGGAGAACTCTCCCTAGTTAGACAGTGGTACCTTGATGAACGAATCACCTGGGAACAAAGCTCTTTTATAAGCAATTCAGCTGAGTAAATTTTTATTTTAAAACTTCATAAATCCAATGAAGTAGTATTGCCTAGAGTAATATAATTCAACAGTAATATTCTGCTTAAATTGCACTTGTGCACAGAGCAGAAATATCTTCTCACAGAGCATGTCTGTTAGTGAAACGTGAATTCTAGGCAACATTGTGAACTGCTTCACTGTTTCAGCTTCACTCTTGCAGCTCCATCCTCCACAAACACAGAGTTGATTATTACCCTTGGAGCTGTGCTGTTCTCAAAAATGTTTCCCTTTAAAGAACAAATCAAAATGATTAACAATTTGAATTATAGCTCTAATATAATCAATACATTAAAATGATATTACCTAGTCTTATCTCAATTCTGGCTCCAAATTACTACTGTTGAAAGAGACTCTGGCTTAATTGGTTTGAAATGGGGCCCAGAGTTTGGCATCTTGTATAGATGTGGAGTTATGAACTGCTTTAGCAGAGAGTTGTTTTCATAATGTGATCTCTCCTTTTGTAATACCCATGCTTATCCATGTATGGGCAGTAGAACGCTGGTGTCAGAATCACTTGGGATCAACCTTTAAATTGCAGGATCCTGTGGTTTCACCACAGAACTGCCACTGCTGAATCTTGAAATGTGTGATACCCATGAGTTGAGTGTATTTGTGTGTGAATGTGATGGGGCAAGAGAAAGATTCAATCTCTGTGTTTAACCAACACTCAGAGTGATTCTAAGTTACTTTAAGGTTTAATAATTCCTATTTTTTAAAAATAATTTCTACCTCGTGAAGCAAAATTTTTGACAGTTAACAATACCTTTTAATTCCTCTTTGCTAATGGAAAATTTCCATGAAGTGGTGATGGTTGGGGTATTCATATGTAACATATAATTTATATTTAAACAATATTATTTATAATATAATTTGCACTCAGACTAAAAAAAAAATCAACCTTGTTTGCAAAAGGACAGAAAATTCAAATTTAAATAACTGAATGGTCTTTTCTAATCCTTATTTAAAAATATGGGAGTACTTAACTGTTCATTTAACACGTGTATCAGTTTATCTAATTATCTAATGATAAATTTCTAATGTATGACAGAATTTCAAGTCAGATACTTTTATTTATTATTTAGAAATGTTAAATATATTTATGTTCAATCTCATTTTCTCTCTTTCTCCCTTTCTCTCTCCCTCTCACCTCACTCCCACCTCTCTTTCCCCCTACTCCCCCCTCCATCTCTTTTCCTCTATCATAGCATCAGATGAAGAAGAGCCAACTTCAGCAGGTAAAGTTTCTATGCTATAAAAATTATTCCTATTTAAGACCTTTAATAGAGATGTATTTGTTGAGGTTTCAACCAGAAACCTGGCACAGTTTAATATACTTTATTTCTTGAATCCATTATACTGCCCCAGACTAAATGACATTGTTATGAGTTAAAAGTAAAAAGAGAAAATAATTAAAAATGAACTGTCACAGAGGAAATCATAACACAGGACACATCGGTAGGAAAGAATAAGGAAAATTGGAATATTAAAACATTGAGAAAAGTGCCAATAAGTAATAAAATGGGGAGAAAAACTGAAATGATAAAATGCATAAAAATAGTAAAATGAGACTGAAAGGAAAAAGAGGAAAGTGGTAAAACATACTTTCAGAAATATGACTTACCATGATAGAATATTGCATTATCACATATTTGACTGATATTGAACATGATATTCATATAAATTTAAGGATAAAAATCATGTTGTTGCTTCAAATACTCACTTTCTTTAAGAAAATAATTTCTGTAGTTATAACTTAATGATACTGAAATTTGGCTCCATGATATTGCTCCTCATTTGTCTGATCAGCATTTGTCAAGTAAAGGCTGAGATCTGAACTAAAATCTATGAGGAATGCCAACAGTACATTTATAAGAAAAAGTCAGCACCACAGCCAGTCTGGTTAGCAAGCAATAAAAGGCCCAGGCTAGCAGACAGCAAAATCAGGAAAAAGGGATGAAGTCTTAAGATGGAGGTCAGAGGCTGGTTGGAAGAGAAAGATGAGACCTTTGCCCCAGAGTCTGTCTTAGGCAGTTTGAGGGAGTTAGGCCTGAGACATACAAGCAGGAAATGGTTACTGAAACTAATGGATACAAATGGTACTTGACTTTATAGGAAATGTGAAATGTAGCCCTGTTATTTGGAACTTGGGTACAAGATAGGGTCTTTTCAGTTCAGAGACAACATTTCAGTTGGTAGGAGACTTCTTGATTTCTACGTTCTAAAACTGGGTAGGGATTTTTACCTGTAAAAGTAGTTCAGAAAGTCAAAATTCAATGGAAGAAAGTGAAATAGACATCTTACAAATATCTTTGGTAAACTTCAAAAATACCATATTGCATTATGCTCATTATCACTGTCTTGAAATGGAATCACAGAATAAGGTAAATTCTCAACTAATGTTTAATTTTCATAATATTGCTAGATAGTTTGTAACCTGATTTAGATAAGAACTCTCTATAATTTTCTCCTACTCTAGTCAGTATTATGTAGCATACTTTTAGGAGCAACCTAATCATATGACTCAGTAGCAGACTTATGTGTTATGAGTTTCCACTGCCTGGTTTCTAAATTTTTTGTCCTAACTTGAGGCTTTAGTGTTGACAGACTGTTTCTCAGCCTCAACTGAATCTTTTCTTTCTGTGAGTACCAGTCCTTGTGAGCCTGTACTTTCTAGCCCAGGCTCATTTCTCTAATATTCTTATACCCCATTCCTTGTTAGGTTGCCTGCCAAGCAATTTTGGGGACTTTGCAAAAGAATTATTATTTTTGTGTGATGAAGATTAATTGTAACTTAATGTAAATAATACCTAAAATATAAATATTTCTTGGTATAATTTTCTTGTTTTAAATTAATTTAATACTTTCTATGCTTATTAAGAAATTCTTTTGTAAATGCAACTAAATACTTCCCCTGCACAAATATTTAACTTGAGAATGATCTGAACATCATAGACTTTAAATTATGCTTTAAAAATATTTTTTTCAGATATGACCAGGTTTTTTTGTGTGATTTTAGCATAGACAATTAGAATAGAGCAAATGTATTCTTAAGTAATATCTTAAATAATTTCACATGAATATTACATTAAGAAAATTTGCCTTTAATAAAGCAGACATTCCTTTTACATTGCACTGCCACTGGGAACCAAATGTTACTCCTTTAATTTTATCAAAATATATAATAAAAAATATAATTGTGTAGTTCTATTAAAACTTTTGATGTGGTATTATGAGGTTAGTAAAGGCCTGATTTCATAAAGCCTATGAATAATTGTGGAAAGTGGATTGTGATTGTTTAGTCCTTTGTTGCTACTACTTGCCCCTAATGTTTTTCAATAATTTTCTAAATTAAATATTTATTATTCTATTCATATGTCTATTTTATCAAAATATGTCTATTTAAAAATATTATGCATAATATATTTAATGGATTATTAATATTCTCTGTTTTTGCTTTCATCTCCTGCCAACAGAGTTTATCTAGGATGATCTTTTCCAGGTTCAGACTTGCTTAATTTATCCTTTGTGATCCTTCTTTATCTTTCTTTCCTGTTATTTCTTGATTCTATTTAAATTAGCAGTGAAACCCAGTCATTTGTTTGACACAGTAATTGTATCTGGATTAAACTTTTATATGTCCGCTTATGATAGCTTTATCAGTTTCACATTCTTCCTTCTGATTCACAGTATAATTGGATAGTGACTTTTTAAAATACATACTTTCAGTTCAGTTTAGTCTCTCAGTTGTGTCCAACTCTCTGCGACCCCATGAATCGCAGCACACCAGGCCTCCCTGTCCATCACCAACTCCTGGGGTTCACTCAGACTCACATCCATCGAGTCAGTGATGCCATCCAGCCATCTCATCCTCTGTTGTCCCCTTTTCCTCCTGCCCCCAATCCCTCCCAGCATCAGAGTCTTTTCCAATGAGTCACCTCTTCGCATGAGGTGGCCAAAGTACTGGAGTTTCAGCTTCAGCATCATTCCTTCCAAAGAAATCCCAGGGCTGATCTCCTTCAGAATGGACTGGTTGGATCTGCTTGCAGTCCAAGGGACTCTCAAGAGTCTTCCCCAACACCACAGTTCAAAAGCATCAGTTCTTTGACACAGTTTCTTTAAATTAAATAATTCAGATATTTCTAGTAGGAGATCTGCTACTGTTCAAAATTCAACAGTAGAAGAAATAAAGTAAATGGAGGTGTTTATTGCTGCCAAAGCATCACAGGTTCCTGATCACTAGATGTTAAAATATGAATTAAAAGTTAAAATTATTATTTAAAAATATGTGTATGGTTTATCTAAATATACAGGGGCCTACTGGACACTGTGACTGAATGATACTATTTATTAAATATTTGGAAGGTAGAGATTTATATAATAAATCTAAGTTATTATTACCCCAGAAGTATACAGAACTGATCAATTATAATTTGATAATCATGACAAATTCTCATTGTCCAGAATATATTTTAGAGAAATAATAGATTTCTGTCTGGACTAACAGATAGTATAAAAATAGAGACATTATAACTCTGAGAAAATTAATGAGATATTAGAGAGTGTGTTACTTGTGTTATAATTCTACAAAATGATCTGGGCTTTTCTCTTTATAATAGAGCATATTTTGTTTGCCTTATATTTAGAATTATTATGACTGCAGCATTATAACAGACAACTGATCCCTCTACTCTCTCCCCATATAATTCTATTTACAATATTTTTATCCTTCACTGTGTCTTTAGTCTGTTTTCAAATACACCTAATTTCTCTTATTTGAACCTCTAAATTGCCGTGCAAAAAGCAAGTGCCTAGTAACAGCTTTTGTGTGCGTGTTGAGTTATAGAGGGGATGCAAAAAAAAAAAAAATACCTGTCACATCTGCATTACTCCTCATGGAGATGTATCCCCATATTGAATATGGAGCCATCCATTTGTTCATTATTTTTATCTCCAAATGTTCAGATGGGATGCATTAGCCCAGAGCAACATATTTGTAGCATCTGAGTTACTAGGGCAGTTTCACCTAACACCTGGTTCTGTAACTACCAGAAGTTTCTTTTTATTTATCTTAGTTGAATCTTATGTTCAGGTATTTAAACATCTTATCATTGAGTATAAAAACACAAATGAACTATATAAGAAATCCTGTCAAACTAGGTTATAGCCCAAGATCTAATTATAAACTAATGAGATTCATATTTTTGGAGCAATCATAACAGATACTGTAACTTCAAATGACTCACATTAAGAGGTGATATATGTACTCCAATTATATTGCTGTTCTTCAAATAATTTTGGTAACTCTCTTTCAAAATATCCTCCAGCTATTGCAATATCAATTATTCTCTTTTATAGTCTCAGAACTATACACAGTGGTCTAAAAAATAGGCCTTCAAAACAAAGATGTCCAAATATTAAGAGTGTTTGTGTGTGTATGTATCTGTAGGTGTAAAATACAGATCCGTTTATAACTTTAATAATGCTCTTTAATAAAGTTAAGTCAGCGGATGCTTCTCCCATGTTGCACAAATCCAATTTTCATTTATCTTTTATTAAATTTCATAATAAGGAGAGACTTGATAAATTGATTACACTAATGCCTTTGTCTGTCTTTTAAGAAATTAAGACATTTACATTAGAAAATTAACTGCTGCAAATGAACTAATCTATATAAATTTAATTTATTAACTATAAGGTCTATCAAATTCAGCTTGCTGTCATATAAATTTCTTCATTTTTCTTTGTTTTGACTTAGAAGCTATTATTTTACCTCTCTAGAAATATTCATCAAATTAATTCTTGTTGTTCAGTCACACAGTCATGTCTAACTCTTTGCAACTCCATGAATGGCAGCACACCAGGCTTCCCTATCCTTCACCATCTCCCAGAGTTTGCTCAAACTCAATCCACTGAGTTGGTGATGCCATCCAACCATTTTGTCCTCTGTCATCGCCTTCTCCTCCTGCTTTGAATCTTTCTCAGCATCAGAGTCTTTAATGAGTCAGCACTTCATTTAAGGTGGCCACAGTATTGGAGCTTCAGCCTCAGCATCAGTCTCTCCAATGAATATTCAGGACTAATTTCCTTTAGGATTGACTGTTTTGATGTCCTTGCAGTTCAAGGGACTCTCAGGAGTCTTCTCCAACACAACAGTTCTAAAACATCAATTCTTTGACGCTCAGCCTTCTTTATAATCCAGATCACACATCCATACATGACTACTGAAAAAAACACGGCTTTGACTATGCAGACCTTTGTGGGCAAAGTAATGTCTCTGCTTTTTGATATGCTCTCTAGGTTTGTCATAGCTTTTCTTTCCACGAGCAAGCATCTTTTAATTTCATGGCTGCATTTACCATCTGCAGTGATTTTGGAGCCCCCCAAAATAAAGTCTGTCACTGTTTCCATGGTTTTCCCTTCTATTTACCATGAAGTGATGGGACCGGAGAATTGATGCTTCTGTACTGTGGTATTGGAGAAGACCCTTGAAAGTCCCTGGGACTGCAAGCAGATTAAACCAGTCCATCCTAAAGGAAATCAGTCCTGAATGTTCACTGGAAGGACTAATGTTGAAGCTGAAATGCCAATACTTGGCCACCTGATGCAAAGAACTGACTCATTGGAAAAGACCCTGATGCTGGGAAAGACTGAAGGCTGGAGGAGAAGGGGATGGCAGAGGTTGAGATGGTTGGACGGCATCACCGACTCAATGGATGTGAGTTTGAGTAAACTCTGGGACTTGGTGATGGACAGGGAGGCCTGGCATGCTGCAGTCCATGGGGTCACAAAGAGTCGGACATGACTGAGTGACTGAACTGAACTGAACTGATGAGACTGGATGCCATGATTTTTTTGTTTTGTTTTGAATGTTGTTTTAAGCCAGCTTTTTCACTCTCCTCTTTCACCTTCATCAAGAGGCTCTTTATTTTCTCTTTGGTTTCTGCCATAAGGGTGGTGTTATCTGCATATCTGGGTTATTGATATTTCTTCCAGCAATCTTGATTCCAGCTTGTGCTTTTTCCAGCCTGACATTTCCATGATGTTCTCTGCTTATAAGTTAAATAAGCAGGGTGACAATATACAGCCTTGGCGTATTTCTTTCCCAATTTTGAACCAGTCCGTTGTTCCATGTCTGGTTCTGACTGTTACCTCTTGACCTGCATACAGGCTTCTCAGGAGGCAGGTAAGGTGATCTGGTATTCCCATCTCTTTAAGAATTTTCCAGTTTTTTGTGATCAACAAAGTCAAAGACTAACGTAATCAGTGAAACAGAAGTAGGTGTTTTTCTGGAATAGTCTTGCTTTTTCTATGAACTGACAGATATTGGCAATTTTACTTCTGGTTCCTCTGCCTTTCCTAAATCCAGCTTGGACATCTTGAAGTTCTCTGTTCATGTACTAATCCTAGTTTGGAGAATTTTGAGCATTACTTTACTAGCGTGTGAAATGAGTACAATTGTGCGGTAATTTTGAACATTCTTTGGTATTTCCCTTCTTTGGAATTGGAATGAAAACTGACCTTTTCCAGTCCTGTGGCCACTGCTGAGTTTTCCACATTTTGCTGGCATATTGAATGCAGCATTTAACAGCATCCTCTTTTTGGATTTGAAATCCCTCAGCTGGAATTTCATCACATCCAGTACCATCTAGTGATGCTGCTTAAGGCTTACTTGACTTTGCACTCCCAGATGTCTGGCTTTGGGTGAATGATCACACCATCATGTTTATCTGTGTCATTAAGATTTTTTTGTATAGTTCTTCTGTGTATTCTTACTACCTCTTCTCAATAATTAATTAAGTCATGATAAAAATTAAGAAGACTGGAAATAGAAAATGTTACTGAATGGGATCAATCCGTCAGAAAATGACACAGCTGAGATCTTGTAGCTGTATGATAAATCAGTGGCTAAAATTAATCAAGCTGCAAGTTAGCTTTTTATTCATAACAACTCAAAAGCAAAACTTGATTTTTTTTCTTTTTTTCCTTCTTCTCTTGCCTAAGGGAAGATTTTTAATTGCTTTAATTGTCATACGTCAGTTTTTTAATATCAAAGAAAGAGACTGAGTTTTGAATATATAAAATAAATATTAATACTGAATTAGCTCATATAATAAAAATATTAGAAAAAAATGGAAATTTTAGATGAATGTAAAAGGAAAATCTTTTTAGCAATCAGCTTTATTAGAAATACTACACTGTAAATGCTATCCTGTTCTTCATATATTTATAAAGTTAAAATTTCATCATTTACTTAAATGTACATCTGTATTTGTGGCCTATTAACATCTGATTCCAAATGGTAGTAATGACAGAGATAATTGCCTGGATACAATAGTTTATAAAAGAATTCTTGTGACCTTCGTGATGCCCATCAGAGGTGGAGGCAGTGGTAATTCAGCACACCAGAACTGCATCATTGTTACCAGTTCCTTCTAAATCTTTTAATGTGTTTCATCTTCGAAGTGATCAGTTTGGCCACTGAGGATGTGCAGTGCCGCATGCTCCGTTGTTTAGTCACGACCAGCTCTTTGCGACCCCAAGGACTATAGCCATCCAGGCTTGTCTGTCCATGAGATTTCTCTGGGCAAAAAACTGGAGAGGGTTGCCATTTCCTCCTCCAGGGGATCTTCCCAGTCCAGGGATCGAACCCATGTCTCCTGGATCTCCTGCACTGGCAGGAGAATTCCTTACCACTGAGCCACCTTAGCAGTAATAAAGATTTAATATAGTTTTATATTATAAGTGTATATTCATAGTTTTATAAAGAAACTTCATATATATATATAGTTTAAAACAAATACACACACACACATATATATGTATACATGAAAGTGAAAATGAAAGTCGCTCTTTGCAACCCTGTGGACTGTACAATCCATGAAATTCTCTAGGCCAGAGTACTGGAGTGGGTAGCCTTTCACTTCTCCTGGGGATCTTCCCAACCCAGGGATCGAATCCAAGTCTCCTGCATTGCAAACAGATTTTTAAAATATCCATTTCTATATATATAAATGGAAGCTAACCACAGGACCCAGTGATTAGGTAGTTTTCTCTAACTTTTGAAATGCTCAGTTTTAGTCTAACAAAAGCATTACACCTCTTTACAGTGGACTTTCTGATTTTCTTAATTGTGGTGCAGATTCTTCTAGATCTCCTTTCTGTTTTCTTGTAGAATTTAATTCTGCATGGCAGACTATGCTCAATTATTCTACAACTTATGCATTTTAAAAGTAGTGATATCTAACCATATTATTCTCTAATGAACATGAGTTGCTTTTTCATTTTGATCTTAGCACTTTATTTCCTTGGGAATCTACAGTAAAGTTTCACATCCTTTTTTGGTTCACTTTACGTTTATTACACATTTTCTCCTTTTTTATACAGGCATGTCTATTTTCCCTCTAGTGCATAAAGGAAGCTTACTAATTATTTTATCAAGTATATCCTTTGCTCATAAATACATACTAAGTAGGCTTATGGGCTTTTCTTGTGACTCAGACTGTAAAAAATCCGCCTGCCATGCAGGAGACCCAGGTTCATTCCCTGGGTCAGGAAGATCCCCTACAGAAACGAATGGCTTACATATTAAAAACTGAAATGTTTTTTGCTGCAATCTTTAAAGAATAATGAGAAGTCATTATTTGTAGATTCTCAGTGGAATAGGAAAGAAGTAATTCCTTCTAAAAATTTAGCTTTGGCCAATTCACTGAGACAGTGGTGAAAAGGCCAAATAGTGCTTGCTTCTTTTTTTAATTAAAAAAAGTGGTGGGTTTTTTTTTTTTTTTGATAAATACTTGGTAGTGGTGTTGAATTGTGAGAAAAATAGTTATTTAAATTTCTATTATAGGAGATAGTATTTTTCTTATTTTATATTTGGTATTTTATTAAGGTAAACAAAAATAGAAGTAAAGATATATCAATAGAAAGGAAAGGTATATCAGTCAGTGTTTTTGGAGAAGCAGAATCAAAAGGATATATAATATATATAAGTATATAAAATACAGAGATTTATATTAAGGAATTGGCTCCTGTGCTTGCGGGGCTGTCAAGTTTGAAATCTCTAAGGCTGACCAGCTGAAGACTCTGACAGGATTTCTGTTTGTCTTGAGGCAAAGTTTCTCTTCACAGAGAAATCTGTTTTTGCTGTCCAGGCCTTGAGCTAATTGGTTGAAGTGCACTCATATTATGGAGGGTAATCTGCTTTATTTAAAGCCAACTGATTGTAGATGTTAATCACATTGACAAAATACTTTCACAACAGTATCTAGGTTAGTATTTGACCAAGCAGCTGGGTGCCCCAGTCTAGCCCAAGTTGACAGACAAAATTGAACTATCACCAAAAATGAGTAAACGTTATATAAATACAAAATATTTTAATTTTCAACCTATGTGCTTCAGGAAAATAGACCAATACATGTTGTCCCACTATCTGTATACACTTGGACTTCAAGCCTTATTTAACTTCTAGTCTTCTTTGCTATGACTGTATTTATCTCTAAGTCCTTCTCCAATTGTCCTTGTCCTTTTTTGGTTGTTGTTGTCCAAAGTTTCACCTCAAAGTTTATTACAAATAGAGCATTGAAGAAGTATTAATTTAATATTCCAGAAATGTGTTGGCTCAGGAAGGCGTTGAATTTTCCTGTTCATGATGGGCAGGGTAAAACCTATGGACCTAAAGGCCTAAGCCTATGCCTTTAGGTGTTTTTATCTTCAGACCAATAGCTATCTTCTGAAAGATTTGCTATAAGGATAAAACATGGTACGTTAAAGAGTTACTTACTCCTTGGAAGAACAGTTATGACCAACCTAGATAGCATATTCAAAAGCAGAGACATTACTTTGCCAACTAAGGTCCATCTAGTCAAGACTATGGTTTTTCCTGTGGTCATGTATGGATGTGAGAGTTGGACTGTGAAGAAGGCAGAGCGCCAAAGAATTGATGCTTTTGAACTGTGGT
Source organism: Capra hircus (assembly GCF_001704415.2). Taxonomy (NCBI): domain Eukaryota; kingdom Metazoa; phylum Chordata; class Mammalia; order Artiodactyla; family Bovidae; genus Capra; species Capra hircus. The sequence continues at coordinate 26,461,464 of NC_030814.1, forward strand.
GTTGGAGAAGACTCTTGAAAGTCCCTTGGACTGCAAGGAGATCCAACCAGTCCATTCTGAAGGAGATCAGCCCTGGGATTTCTTTGGAAGGAATGATGCTAAAGCTGAAACTCCAGTACTTTGGCCACCTCTTGCGAAGAGTTGACTCACTGGAAAAGACTCTGATGCTGCGAGGGACTGGGGGCGGGAGGAGAAGGGGACAACCAAGGATGAGATGGTTGGATGGCATCACTGACTCGATGGACGTGAATCTGAGTGAACTCTGGGAGTTGGTGATGGACAGGGAGGCCTGGCGTGCTGCAACTCATGGGGTCACAAAGAGTCAGACACGACTGAGTGACTGAACTGAACTAAACTGAAAGAGTTACTATATGACGTCTACCCTATAATAAGCACAGGCATTCTAAGCTGTTGCTGTTACATTCATTATCATCAGTGTTGTTTCCCATATTATTGTTGTTATTTTGATTATGATCATTTGTCAGGCAATGTGCTGAGTGTTTTATGTGCAATGTTTAATTTAATTTTCACAATAAAAGAATACAGCTAATTAAATTAAATATTCCTATTTAAATACATATATATATACATAAACACATATATACAGATATATATATTCCTGTTAAAGGGGAAAGCACTGAATTAATTTTAAAGCCTAAAGAAATATGTCCAAGGTTACACAGTAAGCAACTGACGAAAGGAGGATTCAATTCAGGTTTCTCTGGAGAAACTTATGCTTACTCTGTTGTAGCAAACTGCCTTTTATTCACTTAGAAATAGCTGCCTCCTACCTATGAAGTATTTTCCTTTTATAGGTTTCATGTTCATTGTCTATAAAATGGATTAATAAAAGGCCTGCTGTAAGGATCACATATACCATTTCTTTCAGCTGTGAAAGTAATAGTTATTCAATTTTTTTTTTGTCATGCATATATAAGGCTGGTCAGAAAGTTCATTTGGGTTTTCCATACCATCTTATAGAAAACCCAAATGAACTATATTATAAAGCTGTACCTAATAATGTGCAAAATTTTTCCTATTATTTTAAAGGATAATATGATTACCTTAGTCATTTATGGACCTTGTAGACATTTTAAAAATAATAAAATAGCGAAATGAAAATCTTCTTGCCTACCTTCATCCCAATTAAATATTTGCTTTTTCAAAAAACATTCTGCCTCAATCTAGTTGCTCTTATAATCTTCTCCATGTCCGTGGCTCAATCCAAAATCGTCAGGGTCAACTCTAAAGATTCCCACTACATTCCATTCTCACCAGACCCTTTTAGCCTCTCCTTCAAAATATATACTGCACATAATCACTTGCCATCTCATATACAATAACCCTTGTCCAAGTCATCTTCTCACACTTGGTCTATCACATAGTAGCCTTCTAAGTGGCTCTCTTCTTGGTACCCTCAGCCCCTCTGCAGTTCATTCTCAGCAGAGAGGCTGGGTGATTCTCCTACCAGGCCATGAGATCCCATCACTCTTCAGCCTTAGGCTACTTTAGAACCTCTCATTCAACCCTCCAGTAGATCCAGGATTGAAGCTGGATGTAATTTGCACCCTTCATTATCTCCTGGCTACATTTTCTCTGTAGTTATCCTGTCCTCTATTTTCCATATAATAGACTCAAGGCCTGAACACACACTGTCTTGGGAGGGTTTTGCACTCACAGACCCATTATCTGACAGCTTCTCCTAAAAGTTATCTGCATGACTCCTCCAGTGTATCCTTTATGTCTTGACCCAAAGATACCTTCTCAGAAAGACCTTTTTTTCTCTAAAATGGTCCCACCTCCACCTTGTCATGATCCTCTGCTTTGCTTAGTTTTTTAACGTTAGTACTGTCTGCATGGTTGATGTGTTTTGTTTATTTTTCTCTCTAGCCTGAGAGAGAAATCCCCAAAGGAGAGGATTTGGGGATCTATTTTATTCAATACTAAATGCCTAGCTGCTAGAATAATTGTTTGGTACATGGTGGATGCTTAATAAATATTTTTTGTATGATTGAATAAAAAATTAATTATGCTGATTTTAAAGCATTGTTAACATACACAGTTCTACCCTGTATGATATAAAGAGGAGTGATGATATATACAGTTCCCAACTTAAATAAAGGATAGCACTAATACCTTAATGAGAATCTTAAGGATGCTTTGCATGCATATGTGCATGCTAAATAGTGTCCAGCTCTTTGAGACCCCATGGACTGTAGCCTGCCAGGCTCCTCTGTCCATGAAATTTTCCAGTCAAGAATACTGGAGTGGGTTGCCATTTCCGTCTCCAGGGGATCTTCCCAACCCAGGTATCGAACCCAGGTCTCCTGCATCCCCTGCACTGGCAGGTGGCTTCTTTACCACTGTGTCACCTGGAAAGCCCTAAGGATGCTTTAAAGGTCTGAAATCAGTAGTTAAAAGTCATTACATGGATTTTTGTTTTTCTGTTTTCATTGCAGTACAATAAAATACATTTTGTTTAGTAGTTCTTTGAGGATGGTGTCCTAACGAAGCTGATAATTTAGTGATTGTTAGTAATTGCTGAATGGACCCTGCTGCAGTAATGTTCAGTTCAGTTCAGTCGCTCGGTCATGTCCGACTCTTTGCCACCCCATGAATCACAGCTCGCCAGGCCTCCCTGTCCATCACCAAATCCCGGAGTTCACTCAGACTCACGTCCATCGAGTCAGTGATGCCATCCAGCCATCTCATCCTCTGTTGTCCACTTCTCCTCCTGCCCCCAATCCCTCCCAGCATCAGAGTCTTTTCCAATGAGTCAACTCTTCGCATGAGGTGGCCAAAGTACTGGAGTTTCAGCTTTAGCATCATTCCTTCCAAAGAAATCCCAGGGCTGAGCTCCTTCAGAATGGACTGGTTGGATCTTCTTGCAGTCCAAGGGATTCTCAAGAGTCTTCTCCAACACCACAGTTCAAAAGAATCAATTCTTTGGAACTCAGCCTTCTTCACAGTCCAACTCTCACATCCATACACGACTACTGGAAAAACCATACCCTTGGCTAGACGGACCTTAGTCAGCAAAGTAATGTCTCTGCTTTTGAATATGCTATCTAGGTTGGTCATAACTTTTCTTCCAAGGAGTAAGCGTCTTTTAATTTCATGGCTGCAGTCACCATCTGCAGTGATTTTGGAGCCCAGAAAAGTAAAGTCTGACACTGTTTCCACTGTTTCCCCATCTATTTCCCATGAAGTGATGGGACCAGATGCCATGATCTTCATTTTCTGAATGTTGAGTTTTAAGCCAACTTTTTCACTCTCCTCTTTCACTTTCATCAAGAGGCTTTTTAGTTCCTGTTCACTTTCTGCCATAAGGGTGGTGTTCTCTGCACATCTGATGTGACTGATATTTCTCCCGACAGTCTTGATTCCAGCTTGTGTTTCTTCCTGTCCAGCGTTTCTCATGATGTACTCTGCAGTAATGTTAAGAAGCCTCAAACTTGACAATAACCGCTATCTAGAGCCGGGCTTGGGTAGAGCTCCAGGAGGCAGCAGAAAGGATGTGGGCTGGGCCATTGGCTTCCAAGGTTTGAACTCCAAGGGAAATAAAAAAGGGCCTGTAGTTTTTTGTTTGTTTGTTTGTTTGTTTGTTTGGGTGCAATACCTTCCTTCTTATTGCATTGTTATCAATGCAAGTCTCATTAATAAGCTCACAGACATGATTTCAAGTAGTTTTATTTTCCAAGTTGTGTGGGTGGGAGACTTTTTAAGTCTTTGAATAGTATCTGGATATAGTGTTCTTGGGATACACCTTTTTGTTTCTAACTTTTATCCAATACAGATCTTTAACTGCTAGAATTAGCAGAGATTTAGAGATCCATTCTATACTTTGCATCTAATTTTCTGCTACTCTAAACATAAATCTCCAATGAGAAAATATCCAGTGTTTCTTATCTAAGTTAAATCGTATGTTTTGAGAACTTCCTAGAGACTCTTCAAAAAGAATGAACAATCCAATTCTCAAAAATAGAAGCAATTGTTCAAATCAAGTAGAAGTTTGTACTAAGGCTTTGGAGATTTTTAAAAGACCTTATGATACCTATCTATGACTGAAGCCCTGTGAAATGTTTCATTCCATAATTTAGTGTTTAGAAATGTGTGAGAGGAGTTGTGTGGGTAATAAATGATGAATATAAACAGACTAAAATAAAAATGATCAGTAAGTGAATAAATAGGGATCCCCCCACCCCAGGATTTAAAATATGTACTTATTTATTTATTTTGCCACACTTGGTCTTATTTGCGGCACAAGGGGTCTTCAGCTGTGGCATGAGGAATCTTATTTCCTGACCAGGGATCAAACCTAGGCCCCCTGCTTTGAGAGCTTGGAGTTTTAGCCACTGGACCACGAGGGAAGCCCCCCTTGCCCATAATTTTAACATTTAGCATCTTTACCTATTCAAACGCTTTGTTCTGCAGTAAGGTTTGTTTATAGTACCATCAAGAAACCACTGAGAATTCTGATCCATGTTGAGTTCTTATGATATGCCATTCTTTGATCTGATACTTTTTAAGCAGAATGCTCAAGTAAGTTGTCTAACCTTCAAGATTAATAGAGTTACAGAAGAAGGATTAGCATATTTTTAAGTAAATTGAGTTTTCAGACTTTTTTTTTCTTTTTTTCAATTTCCTGTATATATATCGTTCAGTTTCTGTACTCCTTAATACTTCGGCAGGTGGCAGGAGACACACAGAACTATTGCTTCACACTAATTTTATTCTTATTCTGCAAACCAGTGAAAGCTGGTCTCCTAAAAACATTCTTTCATTTCGCTCCATGAAACTTGTGCCTAGCTTTTATAACTCGTCACACCCATGTTTCTTCTCCCTAGGAGACAAACAGTCACTGCTCTTCCAAGTCATACCTGCTGCGCTCAGTCTTACTTCAAAGCTTTAATTCATGTTTTTCTGTCTAGGGCATACTTTCCTTTCCCTTTTATATCTCCAGAACCTACCCATCTTTTCATACTCCTCTCAGATCCTGTGTTTCTCATCTGCTGCAACCTACACTGATGTCTCTTTTCCCAAATCTCAATTTGTATATCTGTTGGGAATTTTCTCTGTAGCAGGTAACTGAGATTAACATGACTGGGGAAGGAGTCCATTCTCTGAGGTCACAGCATCTTCATTAAAGTATTAGTGACTTAGTTGTGTCCAACTCTTTACTTCCCCATGGACTGTAGCCCACCAGCCTCCTCTGTTCATGGAACTCTCCAGGCAAGAATACTGGAGTGGGTAGCTATTTCCTTCTCTGGGGGATCTTCCTGACCTAGGGATTGAACCCCGGTCTCCTGCATCACAGGCAGTTTCTTTACCACAGAGCCATCTGGGAAGCCATCATTACTACCTTTCAAATACACCATGTTTCTGTGAGTATAAAATCAGGTATGGAATAGAGCTTGGGGATATAATATTTTCTATTCTTACAGGGATTTGAGTTTATTTATTTATACTAGATGTTCATTGGAATTGCTTCACCCCCTGAACTGGTGACTCAGGCTTGACTGTGACTCATCTTTCTATTTTATTCCCAGCAATGATTAAGACAGGGTTAGGGTTCATTATCTGTGTTGTGATCAAGATACATACCATTATTATCACCCCTTAGGATCATAAAGCAAAAAGAGAGAAAGAAATTAACTGAACACGGTGCTTTGCAAATATACAAAGTGTGCAAGCTATGTGATAATTATATCCTCTTGGATTCGTATAAATTACAGTTATGTTAGTCACATTTCTTGATTTCAATCTTTCCTTAATCACTTTGACTACAGCTATATTAGTTTTCCAGAGCTCCTATAACAAATTACCATTACCTCATTGGCTTAAAACAACACACATTTATTCTCTTGCAGTTGTCGAGGCCAGAGTTCTGAAACCAAGGTGTCATGAGGGCCAGAGTCCCTCTGAGTGCTCTAGGGGAGAACCCCCCCTTTCCTCTTCTTGGTCATGGTGGGTGTCAGCATTCCTTGGCTCCGGTGGTTGTGGCCACATCACTTCAATCCCTTCCTCATTATTAACATCCTCTTTTCCTGTTCTGTCTGCGGCTTCTCTTCTGTGTGTTATATGGACACTTGCCATCAGATTTAAGACCTACCCATGTGATATAAGATGATCTCCTCTCAAGATCCTTAACTGTAATTACGTCTGAAAAGACCTTTTTTGTCAGATAACATAGCACTCAGAGATTCGAGGATTTAATCCCTGACATTGTTTTTTAGGGTACATCATTCAACTTACTTCAACAGCTAAAGTAAATATGGTAAAATAAAGGTACAGTGAATTAGGTTGTCCTCTTTTTGGACTGGAAAATTTTAAGTAAATGAACATATTAATGTTCAATGAAAGATTTTTGCAAAAATGGATAGACTATTTATTCTTGCACCTCTAATATACTTTATTCCCTGGATTAAAAATGGATCATAAAAGTATAATGATGAAATCATAATTGACTCAATAAAGCAGCACAGAAAACATTCATAAAGCCTATGAAAGTGAAAGTCGATCAGTCTGTGCGACTCTTTGTGACCCCCAAGGACTATACAGTCCATGGAATGCTCCAGGCCAGAGTACTGAAGTGGGTAGCCTTTCCCTTCTCCAGGGGGTCTTCCCAACCCTATAGATGTGGTCAAAGTCCATTATAATTCAGTAAAGGTGGAGCTAACTTCAATATTACTGAAAACTCTGTATCTTCTATGAAGTGGGTACTAGGTAAAACAAAAATATTATATAATAGATATAATATAGTTAATTTAAACAGATGTTTAGAAATATCTACAGAGGAGAAAAAAAAACAGATTTGCAATTTTTAACTACATTATAAAGTATCTCCTGTTCATTTTAAAGAAAAGCATTATTCACAAGTTTCTTCTTAAATATGTTTACATGTTTTTATAATTACTTGGTGTTTTACAATTTCTTCAACTTTAATGCTGAATTCATTAATTTGTAAAAGCAAGAAAAAGGAAAGCAGAGCCCCAAATTTTAGAAAACTGAAATGCATTTATTTTATTCAGTCAACTTAGTTAAAGTGATACATAATGAGAAAACATAAAATTAAACTTTATCTTATTTTTATTTTAGTTTTATTATTTATCGGCAGAACAAAATCGTCTTGATATGGGTAATCTGTTTTAAATAGAAAGCAAATATTTACTGTGGCAAAGAGAGCAGTCTTTTTGTCCAAATTCTTTTTTTTTTTTTTTTGCAATTTGGGAACCAAAGCTTAACCTTACTGTAATAAATATAGAAACTTTTAAATTGTTACTATTTAACATTTTACTTTCATAATAATTTTAACTATAATAAATCTTATTGTTAAGTTACTGTATGTTTATACCTAAAAGATATTCTTTGAAAGGGGTGGCAATAAAGGGTAAATTAGAATGTGCTTGGACAAGAGTCTAAGCTCTTTCTAGATTCAGGTAACAAGAACCAAGTTTCGCAGTGTGATGTGGAAACGACCCTTGGGAAATCATCATGTTGAGCAACTTGAGGGGTAGAGCAGAAAATACCAGTAGATTGCTGTGAAAAATGTGTCAGGAAAACATTTTAACGGAATTTCTTCCACTTTATTTATCAGTGACCAGGATACCCAATAAATGCAAGTATTACTGTTGCTGAGTTGTTTATGGCACTGCCAACTTCTCTACCCTATGATTGATAGAATTTGAGAATAGCCTTACTGTTCACCATCTGTTATTAGAGTCAAGTTCTTCAAGTGGACACAGCTTCTTTATAAGATTTTAAATATCATGACTGTTACACTTCTTCAGTTGCCTCTGTAAAAGAAATAGAGTCTTTACAGGAACACAGCTTAGTTCTTTGGCTTTCTTGCTCCTTTGTTGCATCACTGCTCATCTTTATTTTTTGTTAGTTATCAAATGTTTCTAGTTTATTTTCCATTATTTTGCAGCTATTCAAAATCCCTCCTGGAATAAAAGTGAGACCCAAGTACAAATACATGAGCATGTAGAAATTTACTATAGTAATTATTAAAACTTCTTATAGGACACACTGCATTTGAAAAACCATACAAAAGTAGCATTTCCTTTTCAGGTCACATATCCATTTTTTGATAGTTGGCTCGGGCCAATTAACTTGTGCTTATAAATGGTCACAATAGGAAAGAGGATTTTAAGAGCTACCTTGAGACCCCTAATATGCTACTTCAAAAGAAGAGCAGAAGACTCTTTGAAGGATATTGATGTCTCAGTTGTAAGAGGCCTGCTGAATTTGCAAGTTATTGGAACTCAAGCCAACAAGGGAAGAACAGGTTGCATGTAGACCTAGAGACAGAAAATAATTACATAATGACTGAAACTAGGGGCTTAATGGAGATGTATGCAGATTTTGTGATAGAATTGAAGGAAAAATGAAGAGTTTTTTAATTAAAGAAAGGGCTAAACCTGGTTATAAAAATATATTATCTTGATTGAGAAAATTCAGTCACTTTTTTTTAACCTACTTTATGACAAAAATAAAGGAAATAAATTCTGTACCAAATATAATTAGAATAGATAGTATTCAAAATATTTTAATTTTAAAATTAGTTGTATTCTGTATTGTTACTCTCAGAAGATATAGAGTAGATAGTAGATATTCCTCCCTGAAGTATATGAAAATGAATTTAACTAATAGGACTATACAAATGTGTAATTTGTCCTTGGACAACTAATGATTTTCTAATGAAATATTTTAAATAAATTTTATGATAATAATCATTGGATTTATTTACCAAGTGTCCCCAAAATGCTGTAAATGTTCTCTACTAAAGTAAAATCATGTTTGATGTTTTGCTTTTGCTATCTAGTTTAGAATAAAAGTAATAAAACTACAAAACAACAAAAGTGGAGCAAATAGGTAAATAAAGCATTTTTTCTAATAGTAGAATCCAATATCTATAAAAATTCTCTATCCAATCTAAGGAATTGGCAAAAGCCTGTAACAATCTAAATGTTAAAAAAAAAAAATGTATCTACAGATGTGTGCTTCTCTTACTTAAAATTTGCCTCTTTTCTAAGTTGATGTTAGAAATATAAGTGTTTTGTCTGGTTTCATAAAAAAGAGTATACTTTTTTTTCCTTAGAGAAATTTGAACACTTGTTATGAGTATTATCTCCTTATAAGTGTAGAAATGCAATAAATCTTTGACCTAAAGTTCCTAACTGCCACTTGTGAGAATACAATGATTCCATTATGTTACAGATTTTATAATGGTCACTCACCTATGTGACCTTTCCATTCAATTATTGGAGTGCATTCTAATTTAGTATTTCCCTGAAGATCACTTTGAATTTTCATCCAATCCAGAGGTTCCCAAGCATCTCATGAAGCATTATGAACCATCAGGAACACGTGCTGTTGGCACATCAAAATCAGCACTGAGATTCAGATTCCCTTTGAGAGCAATTTGTGGAATTAATTTACCTGTATGATTCAAGCCTGTTAAGGGGTTTATTCAACATCTGTTGGGTCATCTTTGCTGGAAATTTTATCGAAAGAAATAAAAAAAATATTCCTAGTGGTAGTATTTACTTAATCCCCGAGATTTTAATTTAGAAAAACATGAGGTGTAATGCTCATAAAACACCCCATCTTTGAGATTCATTCACCTTAATGTTCTGCATAATATTAATATATTAAAACCTGAATACTGTTCAGCTTTTGCCTCTTGTAAGTTAATCGTTTTGAAACAAAATTCAGTAGTTTGAAGATAATGAATCTGGTTAGTTTTCTCTGAAGCATTCTACATGAGCAGAACAGTCTTTCACCTGTTGACATTTTCTCTTTGACCTCAGTGGCCCTGTATGTTGGTTTGACTTTTAAAATGTTTGCTTTTTATTTAGTGTCCCGTTTCTTTGGCCTGTCTTTTGAATATAGTTTTTACTGTCTCATTGCCCCTTTTCTGTAATCTCTCCCAGGCTTCTATTAGTTCCTATACGGAAAATATTCCCAAATCTGGGTAGCTGAACATCTTAGTGATTCAGTTTTTTCAGTGCAGTGATGAAACTTTCAATTATTAATTAAAAATATATGTAAAAGACCCAGGGGAATACCCAGCTCATTAAATATGGGAGTTTGCTTTCTCTTCTTCCTCTTCTTTTCTATAAATGTAGCCTCACTATTGAATTTCATATTTCCATTTTCAGATATCATTTAGACACATTTAATGACTTAAAAGCAAAATTTTTTTCTTAACTTCAAAAATTTTCTTAACTTTTTTCCCCCTTTGCTCTCATGTCTTAGCTTTCTCAATGACATTACCAGTTTCTCTGTCAGACATAGAACATCCAAGACACCTTCTATTTCACTCTCTTCTTAAACATGACTTTTTAGGATCATTTGTTGTAGCATAAACTGCTTTTTGCATTTAACAGAATTTATGTAGATTTTATCATGTAACGAAGTTTTCATATTTTAAACTGGCAGGTTTCTATTATACTTCATAATTATACTGAGGGCTGCTTAACTATTCCTAAGCTTATGGACATTTGAATTTTTTCAAGCATTTCACTTTTAGTCTGTACAACTTTTCTAGAAAGGTTGAGTAAGTATAGAGTTAATTCAAAAGACTGGATTGTTAAATCAGCCTTACACAAATCAAGAGATCTTAGCCAATGTCAAAGCTTACTAGCAATTTCAATGATAGAAGCAGTCAAGAGGCACAAGTGAAGCAGAGAGATTTAGGACATTGAGGACAGCTCCCTAGGTCCTTCATTTGTGCACTGGACACATGATATCTGACCCTGGAAAACAACTGGGGTCTCTATGTATGGACATGGATTATCACGTGTACTTGGGTGTTTAGATAATGATCAATCTTAATATAGTTGACTAGCTTATAGGACATTTGCCATGAAACTGTGCCTTATAAATTCATAGATTATGGATTGTTTACCAGAAATAGTCCTAAACTAGAAATATACTGCCTTCTCCTGCTAGCAAATATTTGTTAGCAGCCTTAGTTATCTGTATATTTACAAAGAATGGAAGCGTTTGCCTTTCTTTCTCTTGGATCACACTCCTGATTCTTGTTTAGTCGCTCAGTAGTGTCCGATTCTTTGCAACCCCACGGACAAAGCATGCCAGGTCTCCCTGTTCTTCACCATCTCCTAGAGTTTGCTCAAATTCATGTCCATTGAATCAATGATGCCATCCAACCATCTTACCCTCTGTCATCCCTTTCTCTTCCTGCCTTCAATTTTTCCCAGTAGCAGGGGCATTTCCAATGAGTCAGTTTTTCACATCAGGTGGCCAAAGTATTGGAGTTTCAGCTTCAGCATCAGTCCTTCCAATGAATAATCAGGATTGATTTCCTTTAGGACTGACCTATTTAATCTCCTCGCAGTCCAAGGGATTCTCATACCCTTAATTGTTTGGCTGATCTCTCCACAAGATTCAAGTGATACATGTTTGGTAATTAGTATTCATAAACCAGTTTATTTCGTTGAGATATAATACACAATAAATTATTTTATTACAAAAGCAAATATATCCTGTTAAAATGTTATAAACACTTTACTGTAATCCATGCTTGAGTGCTTAACAAATGCTTAATGAATATCTTAGGCTTTCCTCTGAATATGAATTTTAGTCAATCTCAACTCGAATATTTGTCACTCAATTTTTACCCTTAGAAAACAATTTTTCCAGGTCTTTCCAATTATGCCAGTACTTTTAATGGAAGTTTTTTTCTTATTATCAATATCTACATAATTAGCAATGCCTGTCTGCTGCAAACATTGGCCTGATGTGGACTTAAAATATTTTGTTTCATTTAAAATAAGTTTCAGTTTCATTAGAGTAATTATGTGACTAATCACTTCAGTTTTATTATGAAAAAAAATAGTATTTCACAGAACTGTGAAAAAGTTTAATTATCTGGTTATGTCGTAAAATATATTCCTATCTCTTAGTTTGAAATCATATCAGCTATCATCAAACTGTGTAGTAATTTAAGACAATACGCTGCTATTCTCTCCTATATATATTAGGATTCCTTTTTTGGAATTTGTGATTATTTTTAGAACTGAGGAGAAGTTATGTTATATTTTCTTCACTCATAGATATTAGTTTTTATGTCCAGTTTGTTTTATTGAAGACAAAGATGCTTCATTGCTTATGTGTACTGAATATCTTACATAGCATTGTGCTTAATCCCTGACCAAATCTGAACTCACTGATAAGTTGATTAATTTATCAGCTCTGTGGTTTTTTTTTTTTTCAGAATAATTTTACAAAATCATCTTTAAATTCAGATATAAATCATAGAGCATTTATAATTCATATTCTACATAAACTCATTCAAGAAAATTAATCCCTGAATGTAGTCCTGATTGTAGTCATCTCAGGTCCCCTACTTTTTTCAAGCTTCTGGGGAAATTGTACCAATATCCCATCTTCACGCATGGGAAGGGCTTGGTTTCCTCAGTCATCAGGTACTATTTGCTTTAGCTGCTCTCAGCCTGGCTGTCAGCCTCGCTCACTTTGTAGTCCATCACAGGTTAAGTTTCCAGGCTCCTCCATCTGCTGCTACTAATGGAGCCCTCAGCTAAGCTGAGGTTGCTGCTGCTGCTAAGTGGCTTCAGTCATGTCCGACTCTGTGTGACCCAATTGACGGCAGCCCACCAGGCTCCCCCGTCCCTGGGATTCTCCAGGCAAGCACACTGGAGTGAGTTGCCATTTCCTTCTCCAATGCATGAAAGTGAAAAATGAAAGTGAAGTTGCTCAGTCGTGTCCAACTCTTAGCGACCCCACAGACTGCAGCCCACCCAGCTCCTCCGCCCATGGGATTTTCCAGGCAAGAGAACTGGAGTGGGGTGCCATTGAGGTTGGATAGGAGGAACTGAACATTTGCGTTTACTGCCACCACTAAAGCCTCTTCAATCCAACCAACACAAAAAGCTTCCTGTTGCAAAAATTTTACTGGAGATTTGAGGCTCCCTGGAAGAAATAAAAGGAACATAATGACAACAACAAAACCACACACACACACGCACACGCACAAAGCCTCTTTCGCTCTGAAATCTGCTGCCTTGTTCAATCCTCCCATTGAAGATCTCATGCTTCAGGTAATGGCAGAGACCTACTTAAGTGTAAGAGATCAACATTAGAAAGCACTGCCAGGCAAAAACAAAAAGAATTCCTACCTAAGAGGTGTTTATTGGGGACTGCATCACATTTTGGAGCCTATTGTCTTCCTTTGATGTTTGAACGTTTAATATATGCAATATTAGGGTTTTCCATCTCTTTTTTCCAAAAATGGTTAGAAAGTGAGGGTGATTGTTCTGGTTATATGTGACAAAGGGAAAAACATGAAAGCAGTCAATAAGATGAAATTGGGGAACGATCTGTGTCTAAAGGGCTTGCAGACTCTTAGCATAGCTCTGGATGATAGAGGTGAGCCGTGAATTTGGCTCTAAACATCTTCCTTAAGGGTTGCTGTTTTCAACATATAAAAGGTCCTGACACACTGGACCATCTCATCACTACCCACCAAACAAAGACTTATTCAAAAGTGAAATCAACTTGCAGTTTGCTCTTTAAACAGAATTCTGGGTCTCTCCATTGAGTAAGTTACTGCTGGGAATTAATTATTCTGGAAATCTTCACAGTTCAGCAATCTCATTCCATCTCAGAAACCTTAATATTTTGATGACTCCTAAAATCGAAGCCTTCTGGCTGGTGATCTTCATTAGTCCATGTTCTCATACAGCTCTGGTTACTCTGCTCATATCCAAATTTCTGCTGTCACCTTGTTCTTAAAATTAAAGAGCCCTATTCCATGGCACACAAATTCCATGACATGCTGGACGTCTTCGCAGACCTGTCTTTCTCTTAACACAGTGTTTCCAAAAGGATGGTACTTGCTGCTGCTTGTCACTGGATGACCTTAGGTGGTAGGCAGACAAGACATGAATAACCTTGAATGACATGGTGTTACACAAAGTGTTGCCTTCATGCTAATTCTCTTATTCATTCTGATCAAGTCAAGAATAGCTCAGTGTGTTGCTAATCTTTAACAAGTCTCTAGCACTTTATAATGGAGAAGGCAATGGCAACCCACTCTAGTACTCTTGTCTGAAAAATCTCATGGGTGAAGGAACCTGGTAGGCTGCAGTCCATGGGGTCGCTAAGAGTTGGACACGAGTAAGCGACTTCACTTTCACTTTTCACTTGCAGGCATTGGAGAAGGAAATGGCAACCCACTCCAGTGTTCTTGCCTTGAGAATCCCAGGGTCTTAGGAGCATGGTGGGCTGCCATCTATGGGGTCGCACAGAGTTGGACATGACTGAAGCGACTTAGCAGCAGCAGCAGCACGTTATAAATGTATATTCAAAGTGTACGTATACATTTATTATCTGACTTAGAACTGTTTTTTTTTCCTTCCAGATCCAGAATTTATTTAATTCTTAAACTACACCTTTCTTTTGACTTCACACCCCCAATCCCTATGTTATGCTAGCATTCTTGTTCAGCTCCTTTGAGCCTGATCACCCTCCTTTTCCTAGCAAAGACCACAAGTTCCATCATCAAAACCACTCTCTTGCACATATTTTTCTTTGCTTGCCATTATTGAACTGCATACAACTAGAAACTTCTAATTTTGGATTAGTGGTGTCGTCATCATTCTCTACTAAGCACACAAGAAGAAATGTCACGTCTTACAGAGAATGCCACCATTACAGTTTCCTAGTCTTCAACAGCAGCTGAACATCAGTACTGCCTACAGATACTCTCACTGCCTCATCCGATATTTCCTAAGCTCCACCAGTTGCTGTTTAAAATGTTTCTGCTACGTTTTGTGTCACACTACCACCCGTTATCTTTTTTTTTTAGTTTTATTGAAGTATATAATTGATTTAATATTATGTCAATTTTTGCTGTATAGCACAATGACTTACTTAAATACACACACATACACATGCACACACACACACACACACACACACACACACACACACACACACACATATATATTCTTTTCCACTATGGTTTATCCGAGTATATTGAATATAGTTTCCTGTGCTATACAGTGTAAACTTATTGTTTATCCATCCTATATATTATAGTTTGCATCTGTTAATCCCAAACCCATTACCTCTCTTCCCAACCCCTCTCCCCCTTGGCAACCACAAGCCTGTTCTCTCTGTCTGTGAATCTATTTCTGTCTCATAGATGTGTTCATATGTGTCATATATTTGATTCCACATTTAATGATAGCATACATTTGTCTTTCTCTTTCTGACCTACTGCGCTTAGTGTGATAATCTCTAGGTGCATCCATGTTGCTGCCAGTGGCATTATTTCATTCTTCTTTATGGCTGAACAGTATTCCATTGTGTGTGTGTGTGCTCCATCTTTTTTAATCCGTTTGTCTGTTGATGGACATTTAGGCCTTTCCCATGTTTTTGCTATTGTAAATAGTGCTGCTGTGAGCATAGGGGTGCATACATCTTTTCAAATTATAGTTTTGTCTGAGTATGTGCCCAGGTGTGAAACTGCTGGATCATACGGCAACTCATTTTTTAGTTTTATGAGGAACTTCCATACTGTTTTACATAGTGGCTGCTGGCCATATCTTTTCTAGTATTGAGACAGATATACTTCGTAGAGGAAATAGAAACCATCCCTCAATAACTCTATCAAGTAGCTAATCCTACACATTCAATTTGTGTGCATCTGATCAGTCATTCTTTGCTTAAACCACTCAACTTCTCATTGCCTTCAGGATAAAGTCTAAATCTCTAAGTAGGCTTGTGAGGTTTGGACAAACCTCAAGCTCTGCTAATCTCTCTTTTTCTCCTACCATTCCCTGTTACACTTTGGACTGCAGTGACACTGCATTTGTTTCATTTCTTCAAATTACCTATTATTATTATTATTTACTTTGAGTATTCATGTGTGATAAAGCCCTCCTCCACCAGAAGGGCTATACCCTACTTACCTTATTAGCCTATTCTATTCATCCTGTGGATCTCAGTTTTAAAAGTTCATTATTCTAGGATCTCAAAATTGATTTTCCATTATTGAATTAGGTATTTCTCTTACATTCTCCCAAAACTCTCAGTACTTGCCATACATTAGCACTTAATTCATTGTACTGAAGTTTTCTGTTTACTTCCCTGTAATCTTCTTTGACATACAGGATTCTTGAGACCACTGGCTCTTTTTGATATTGTTCACAATACCTAATGTCTGTCACATCAGTTCAGTTCAATCATTCAGTCGTGTCCGACTCTTTGCGACCCCATGAATCACAGCACGCCAGGCCTCCCTGTCCATCACCAACTCCCGGAGGTCACTCAGACTCACGTCCATCGAGTCAGTGATGCCAGCCAGCCATCTCATCCTCTGTCATCCCCTTCTCCTCCTGCCCCCAATCCCTCCCAGAGTCAGAGTCTTTTCCAGTGAGTCAACTCTTCACAAGAGGTGGCCAAAGTCCTGGGGTTTCAGCTTTAGCATCATTCCTTCCAAAGAAATCCCAGGGCTGATCTCCTTCAGAATGGACTGGTTGGATCTCCTTGCAGTCCAAGGGACTCTCAGGAGTCTTCTCCAACACCACAGTTCAAAAGCATCAATTCTTCAGCACTCAGCCTTCTTCACAGTCCAACTCTCACATCCATACATGACCACTGGAAAAACCATAGCCTTGACTAGATGGACCTTTGTTGGCAAAGTAATGTCTCTGCTTTTGAATATGCTATCTAGGTTGGTCATAACTTTTCTTCCAAGGAGTAAGCGTCTTTTAATTTCATGGCTGCAGTCACCATCTGCAGTGATTTTGGAACCCAGAAAAATAAAGTCTGACACTGTTTCCACTGTTTCTCCATCTATTTCCCATGAAGTGATGGGACCAGATGCCATGATCTTCATTTTCTGAATGTTGAGCTTTAGGCCAACTTTTTCACTCTCTTCTTTCACTTTCATCAAGAGGCTCTTTAGTTCCTCTTCACTTTCTGCATAAAGGTGGCATCATCTGCATATCTGAGGTTATTGATATTTCTCCCGGCAATCTTGATTCCAGCTTGTGTTTCTTCCAGTCCAGCATTTCTCATGATGTACTCTGCATATAAGTTAAATAAGCAGGGTGACAATATACAGCCTTGACGTACTCCTTTTCCTATTTGGAACCAGTCTGTTGTTCCATGTCCAGTTCTAACTGTTGCTTCCTGACCTGCATACAGATTTCTCAAGAGGCAGGTCAGGTCGTCTGGTATTCCCATCTCTTTCAGAATTTTCCACAGTTTATTGTGATCCACACAGTCAAAGGCTTTGGCATAGTCAATAAAGCAGAAATAGATGTTTTTCTGGAACTCTCTTGCTTTTTCCATGATTCAGTATAGCAGCTGCTTAATAAGTTTCTGATGACGGAATGCTGTTATAAATTCAAGTTTTTCATAAGAAATAACTGGATTTGGTTCTCATGAAAAACAAAACTCTTCTTGGTCTCAATTTCAGAGATTCTCCACCTCGGATCCTTGATAACATGACTCCAAGAAATAAAACAGGGTGTTCTTTTCTTTTTGTCCAAAAGTTTTAGTTTGTTTATTTAGTTTGGTTTTCATGTAGGTCAATAGGATTACAGTAAAAGCAATCCTATAAAAACACTGTCGTGTTTATCAAAATGATCCTATATATATGATGGGCTTTCTGACCTAATGCAGGGCTAAATCCAGCTTTGACCAGTATTTAGTAAGTTTAACATTCTATTTCCCGACAAACACTTGGAAAACTTAGCTACTTAAATACAGAGACATATTCAATCAACAAAGGTACTCTGAGTACATCATTCCCAGACACTTGGGATATGCCAGTGGTGAAAACAAAGTTCTGTGTCTTCATGGAGCTAATAAGCGAAAACCCAAATAATAGAGAAGGAGGAAGAGGAGGAAGGGAAAGAGGTAAAATAAACAAGTTCTATTAGAAGGTGGTAAATGCTTTTAAGAAAACCAGATCACAATAAGGGAGAAATAGGAATATTGAGCCTGAAGGTGTGACTTGCAGTTTTGAATAGTAAACAGGTAGCATCGTTTTGTTCAATACAGCAACAGGGGCTGTGTAAACACAATTTTTTTCATTGTTTTGCAGTGTAATATTAATGTATCATTTGTTGTGGGTATTTATCTGTGTTCCCTGGCTTTATAGTCACTCAGTTATATTTTGCAGGTGGAATCAATAGTGTTTCCTAATGAGTTTGGCTGCAGGGTAAAGGCATATATGTCTTTTATGTTCCAAGGGGCAACATAGGCAGAGCTGAGGACATCCTCTTAGGGAAGTTGAGAGGCCTGATGAGCCTAAGTGTGTGAATCAAAGACTGTGCATTTTAGCCCAGAGGTGGACTAAGGTAATTTTTCTCTGTAAAGAGCTAAGATTCTTGAGATTTCAGGTTCCCCTCTGGCACATAGATCAAGGAAACTTGGAACCCTTGTTTACAGTTCTATGAACTAAATTGTGGTCAAAATTATTTTATCCAGAAAAATATTAAAACAGTGTAATAAGGTTCCTACTACAATTATGAGAGTGAGCCTGAGTCCACATCTAAGAGAAATTTAATCTTGAACAATATGGTTATCCTTGAATTTCCATGTTAGAGTATTTTGCTGCTTGTTAATCTTCATTAGAATTCAGTGTGCTCTTCCTATCATAGTTCCATTCTATCTTGTACAGTGATATGAAGATGTCATTTTGTTGCTTCTTTGGAAATTACCATGTCTGTATATTTACAGCTGTTTTTTCAAGTGCTGAGTCAACAGTCATAAATCTCTCTACTGTTTGTGACCTTCAATTAGACCCATAAATTATTTTAAAAGGCTTTTTGTAGGAAAAATCAGACTGAAAGTCATACCATATTTACCAAATGGCAGTTACACATTTAGTCACTTCTTGTCAACTATTGATTACTCTCAAAATCTTTTATATTTGATATGCTGATCTTAAAGAATGAGCTACTGAATATAAATTTCAGATATACTATATTTAACATACAATATTTAAATAGATGAGGTGCTTAGCCTAGCTGCTTCAGTCATGTCCTACTCTTTGTGACCCCATGGACTGCAGTCCGCCAGGCTCTTCTGTCCTTTGGATTCTCCAGGCAAGAATACTGGATTGAATTGCCATGCCCTCCTCCAGGGGATCTTCCTGACCCAGGGATCAAACCCACGTCTCCCACATTGCAGGCAGGTTCTTTGTATTGAGCCACCAAGGAAACCCATATTTAAGTGGCATGTTGGCAAGAACTTCTCTAATTAATTATTTAAGGTATTCATTGGTTGACTAAGATCTTCTCTACTGTATATAATTTCTTTGTACTATGATATTTCATTTAACAGAAATTGTGTTGGAAATAAGAAAGGATAACAGGCAGAAGTAAGTTGAGGCA
The DNA here is from genome assembly GCF_001704415.2 of Capra hircus. NCBI lineage: Eukaryota > Metazoa > Chordata > Mammalia > Artiodactyla > Bovidae > Capra > Capra hircus. Next base: position 26,480,867 of record NC_030814.1, read on the forward strand.
TTTTATACTGAAGATGTGAACCTCAGCTGCTTTGTCCATCCATGTGGTAGCATCCTGATCATTTTAATCAGCATACTTTATTTGAATCATGAAAACACTATACAATTTAAATCAAGGTACAGCCAAACTTGGATTACTGCCATTTCTTTTAATGGTTATATGGTCATATTCTATGTAGTATTAAGTGCAGTGTCAGAGTCCAAAGACAGTGCTATTAAAGTGTAGTATTTAACAAGTTTTTTTCATTATTTTGATAAAGCTGAGAAGGGCTCAAGCATCTAATAACTTTTGTGAAGGAAGCCTTGCTATTTTATGAACCAATAGTCAGTTTTAGCAAAATTCACCACAAAATTGTCAGCAGGAATGATTTCTTTTATAGGGAATAGGGTGATTACTGTAGCTCTCCAAAATTACCCATCTATATTCATGTGATTAATGCAACATGGAATTTACAAATTTAAATGCGTAATACTGGAAAAGTAGAAATATAGATTTTTATAGTAATGCAAATTTGTGCTGAATACATTTAGTATTTTCTCTCCTGGGTTGGAAACTGAATTGTGTTTAATAGCTGAACATTTTTTAATTGGCTTTGTAATGATAATAAATTGTTATACACATTTTTAAGTGGATTTCTAGAGTTTTCAAATATTTAACTGCCACCTACATTTTCATGCCTACTAGGAAGCAAGCAGACAATTACTTTATGTAAAGTGTGATGTTATTATTTTTAAATGGCTTTCTCGTTTTTTTCACCCACACACTGCTTATCCCTATGGGCAAGCCTTGATAGAGGTTTTCTCAGCCTAATAGTGTAGCGGCTTAAACTAGATTCTCTTGTCAGAATGATCTTACAGAACCCAGTTTTAGATGTGTAGTCAAATAAAAGGATTTACAAGGTTAGTGAAATGACAGTATAGCGTTGAGAGTAGCACCAGGGAGATCAAGGAAAAACAAAAACCAGCCAAAGGACTTTAGGTAAGTCTGAAACTTTTCTCAACATGTTTTTCCTACCTTCATTTTCTTATCATTGTTTTTGTTCTCGTGTTTTTTTCTTTTCCTCTTGTGAAGTCTAAAAGGAATTGACATTGCTAAAGAATGTGTTACTCTTATAGAGCAAACAAAACTTCTTTTGAAAGCAACACAGAGTATCAACAGTTTATCCAACTTGACTTTTCCTGTAATTTATGTGAAAGTGACTCCCTAGATAAGTGAAAGAATCAACCAGAATGTCCTCTTGGTATGCAATAATGTCACTTAAATCCCTAACATATTTTGCCAGTACATTCAGTTCATAAAATTGTGAACATTTCTCATCCATCCAGCAAGTATTTGTTGTGTGCTATTGTTGTTGATCAGTAGCTAAATCTTATGTAACTCTTTGTGATCCCATGGACTACAGCATACCAGGCGCCTCTGTATCTCCTGGAGTTTACTCAAAGGCATGTCCACTGAGTCGGTGATGCTATCTAACCATCTCATCCTGTGCTGCCCCCTTCTCCTTTTGCCTTCAGTCTTTCCCAGTATAAGGTTCTTTTTCCAATGAATCAGCTTCTTGGCATCAAGTGGCCTAAGTATTGGAGCTTTAAAGCCAGTCCTTTCAATAAATAGTCATATTTGATTTCCTTTAGTACTGATTGGTTTGATCTCCTTGCTGTCCAAGACTCTTGTGTCTTCTCTAGCACCGCAATTTTAAAGCATCAATTTTTCAGTGCTCAGCCTTCTTAATGGTCCAATTCTCACATTCATACATGACTACTGGAAAAACCATAGCTTTGACTGTATAGACCTTTGTTGGCAAAGTGTTATCTTTGCTTTTTAATACACTGTCTGTGAAAATGAAAGTTGCTCAGTCATGTCTGACTCTTTGTGACCCCATGGACTGTAGTCCATGAAATTCTCCAGACCAGAATACTGAAGTGGGTAGCCTTTCCCTTCTCCAGAGGATCTTCCCATCCCAGGGGTCAAACCCAGGTGTCCCACATTGCAGGCCAATTCTTTACCAACTGAGCCACGAGGGGAAGCTCAAGAATACTGGAGTGGGTAGCCTGTCCCTTCTCCAGCGAATCTCCCCAACCTAGGAACCGAACTGAAGTCTCCTGCATTGGAGGTAGATTCTTTACCAACTGAGCTATCAGGGAAGCCCAATATACTGTCTAGGTTTGTTATAATTTTCCTTCCAAGAAGCAAGTGTCTTTTTATATTTAATGGTTTAAATAATTGTCCATAGTGATTTTGGAGCCTAAGAATGAAATCTGTCACTGCTTCCACTTTTTCTATTTGCAGTGAAGTGATGGGACCAGATGCTATGATCTTAGTTTTTTTTTTTTTAAATGTTGAATTTTAAGCCAGCTTTTTCACTATCCTCTTTCACCCTCATCAAAAGGTTCTTTAGTTCCTCTTCACTGTCTGCCATTAGGGTATTATCATCTGCATATCTGAGGTTATTGCTGTTTCTTCTGGCCAGTCTTCATTCCAGCTTGTGGTTCATCCAGTCTGGCATTTTGCATGATGTGCTCTGCATTTAAGTTAAATAAGCAGGGTAACAATATACAACCTTGTCGTACTCCTTGCCAAATTTGGAACCAGTCAGTTTTTCCATGTCCAGTTCTGTTGCTTCTTGACCCGAATACAGGTTTCTCAAGAAATATGTAAGGTGTTCTGGTACTCCCATCTCTCTAAGAATTTTCCGGTTTGTTGTGATCCACACAGTCACAAGCTTTAGAGTAGTCAGTGAAGCAGAAGTAGATGTTTTACTGTAATGCCTTTCTTTGCCTTCTCCATAATCCAACGAATGTTGGCAGTTTGAACTCTGGTTCCTCTCCCTTTCTAAATCCAGTTTATATATCTTGAAGTTCTCAGTTCACCTACTGTTGAAGCCTAGTTTGAAGGATTTTGAGCATTACTTTGCTAGCATGTGAAATGAGTGTAATTGTACGATAGTTTGAACATTCTTTGGCACTGCCCTTCTCTGATTTTGGAATGAAAACTGACCTATTCCCATCCTGTGTCCACTGGCTGAGTGGAGAATATGAAACTTGGGAAGGTCTTCGAAGGAAGGGGAGATTTGAAGGAGACAGTGGAGTGAAGAAAGGCATTTGAGCTGGGGAACCGTATAAGCAGATTCTTAGGAATAGATATTGTCTTCTTTAGATGATAGGATAGTAGCAACCAAGTAAAACATTCTGATTCCTTTTCATGAATAGTGGAGGTAACACTGACTATCTAAGATTAGTGTAAACTTATGAACTTCATAATTCCAGGCAGTAGGAGACCGACCATCCCAATAATACAGTTAATCGAGTACATCATTCCATTGGGGGATTAAAAAACTTTATAACTTTGCAAGTATTGTTTATGAGAGAAAAAAAAAAAACCTTCTTTCTCAGAATGAGATATTTCAGTTGATCTTTATAGAAAACAACACAGAAAATATTTTCCAGAATTCTCAATCTTAACCCATGGAATTATTTGGAAAAGTTTGGTGTTAATAGCTATAACCCTGGCGCCTTCAGCTCGAGTCTGAATGATAAATCTCCTCACATGTTTTCTTCATTTAAATTTTTTTCCTGAGTTTGACACATGTATAGTGGGAAATTAGGAACTGTGACACTATTACCCAGCTTCCTTATGAGACCCCCATCTTCCATGTGACATAGATTCCATATGATCAGAAGTGAAACTGGAAAAGAAGTTAATTATTGCTGTTCTCCATCACTTTCATTGCTCTCTTGTTTTTAATTCTTGGTTTGTATTGGTGACCTTTTCCATGTTTGGGCAAGCTTCCCCTAAGCTTTTATCCAGTGATTAGGAAGCATTCATTATGCACTCCGTTTGACATGGTCATTACTTAATGTTCACTTAACAAAATTCTACAAGACTAAATTATCACAGTGGGTGAAGGAACAGATGGCAAGCTGGCTGGTATCCATGCCTGCTTTTTTTCATGCTTTCTCGTCTGCCACAAAGGAGTCACATACGAGACCTAAGGAGGCCATGCAAATAGTAACTTGCCTGTCCAGCTGTGTTTCAATGTCCTCAGCTATGGAGTCTGGGTAGGCACCCTTCTCATCTTAGTGCTCTGAATTCCTGAGCTCCAGGGCTCTCCCTGCCTCATGATTAGCATGGCAGTCACAGAGGCCAGATTCTGAAAGTGAAAATAGAAATCCTTTCCTCTACCTTCTGTCATTGGCTTTAAAGTCAAAACTGCTCTGCTCGATTTCAAAAGAAAGAGCTGTAGTTTTATAGAAAGAGTGCACCTACTTTTAATACCTATGTATAAGATTATCCGCAGTCTGGTATTCTACAAATTACCACAGCCTTCAGCAGAGAAAATTGAACTTGGCTCCAGGCTTAAAATTGGGTTGTCGCAACCTGCTAAGTGTGGATGAGAAAGAGCTACAAATGAAAATGCATCCAACCTCTAGACTTAAGGTTTTTGTTATAGACTGTGTACAGTAGTTTAGATTATATGCTGTTATTCCTAAAATAATTAATAATTTTCAATCATCATGTATTTATGAAGCACCATTAGAGAATCTAGTACTTTATCAGAGTCTGTGGGGGTATAAAAGAATACAGGGCGTAGGCATTCCTGTGCAAGAACAGTTTATAACCTCATCAGGGAGACAAGAGAGGCACATAAAATAATTAGAGAAGGAAGCCTATACAGTGAGATGCTAATCGCATAGTACAGGCAGCAAGTTCAGTAGAAGCCTGAAGAAGGTGAAAAGCTGTCAGAGAAAGATTGATGGAGAACATGGAAATTTTGTAGCTGCTTAGAGACACCATGTAAAACAGTGAGATTGCTTGATGCTTCTGAAACCAGGAGGGCTCAGATTTTTGCTTATAATGGAAATACGCTGGTCTCTGTCTTTTCTCCGTGACCTGTCCTAGTAACATATAGAAGAGGAAGCAAACAAAGGTGGCTAACAGCAAACGTGAACGATATCTTACCACTTTGTACCACCTGCTAATGTGTATTCTGGAGCTCGAATTGTATTTTGCAATGCATGGTATGTGCATTCTGACAGATGCGCTTTTCAGACAAGTGATTTGCAGACTTCTGCTTGGAAACAGCTCCCTGATTTTTAAGGGCTTTTTAAGTAATTAGAAATTATTACGATTTCTGGGCATTACTCAGAGCTGGTTTACTACAATCACTAGAAGCAGAAAGGGATTTTTTTTCCTTCTATGGTTCAAAAAATTATTGAATGTCAGGTTTTTTTCATTTAGATTGGATTGCATTTATGGTTCCTAAAGTTTTATGGGAAGTTTCACTCTCTTACTCTATTGGCCATGTAAAGAAAATGAAAGCATAACATTGATTATCATGATCGTCCATACTTTAGATACCCATGTTTCCTTTAGATTTTAAAAATGTTTATCCTATTGACCCAAGATTTCAAGGTATACTCAGGTCTTCTGTTACTAACTTCAACAATAATAATCATTACTTAATTTCATAGGACATTCTGTAGTTTATAAAAGGATTCTGTATACTATATTTAATGTTCATAGGCATAGTATGCCAAAATTGATGTCCTTTCTTTTAGAAAGAAAATAAAAGGGCAAATTATCTTTTGTCTTGTATTTACTATATATTGTTCTGTTAAGGATAATATCACGTAATCAATCAGAAAGTAAGTATTATCTGTTAAGTAAAGATGTCCTAAAGTAGCATGTTTTGAAGAATTAAAAAATATATATATGTGCACTGTGACTACACCTGAAGAGACAAATTTCTGTGTGAGTTATAAAGCATTCTGAGCTCATGGTGGGTTTAGGAAGCTTATTTTGGCATCAGTGCAGGATGGACAGGGGATAAATGGACAGGGGAAAAAATGTTAGATGGCTCTATAATAACAGTTGTCGCTTTGTAAGCAATAGATCCTTTAGCTCTATTTTGTTAATAATTTTTAAAATCCATACTAATATTAATATTTAATCATATTTATTGATAAAAGAGAAATAACAGATATTGTTATACAAATGATTACATGTATTTATAGAAATAATTGATTTGAATGGATGTTTTCAAATTGGGGCTGGAGAAGACTCTTGAGAGTCCCTTGGACTGCAAGGAGATTAAACCAGTCAATCCTAAAGGAAATTAACCCTTAATATTCATCGGAAGGATTGATGCTGAAGCTGAAGCTCCAGTACTTTGGCTGCAAGATGCAAAGAGCTGAGTCATTGGAAAAGACCCTGATACTGGGAAAGATTGAAGGCAAAAGGAGAAGGGGGTGGTAGAGGATGAGATGGTTAGATACCATTACCAACTCAATGGACATGAATATGAGCAAACTCCGGGAAATAATGGAGAACAGAGGAGCCTAACCTGCTGTAGTCCATGGGGTTGCAGAGTCAGACATGACTTAGTGGCTGAACAACCACAACAACAACAACATGGAAATAATGTGTATAATGGCTTTCTCTGAGTATTGACTCACCGTGTACTGCCATTGGCAGGCCCAACTCTAGATTAAATGGATAAAGAATGACTGCCAGAAATCTTAATTCTTTTTTCAGTACTTCCTTCTGTCTTACAGTGACAGGTCCTCCCTGATGCCACCTAAACAGCCACTTCTGCAATTCTCCCTGGGACTGCTAAAAAATTAAACTGCTTTCCTGATCTCCAAAATCATCAAAACTTTTTACCACTCTGTGTGATGAGAGCAAAGTGAAATTAGTTTTAGCTAAGCTGGTAATTGTTAATAAATGTGAGTGCTTTGTCAGCCAACTCTAACATTAGATGAGGGTTTCCTTAATCAACTTCTTTGCTACAAGGAAAAACTACTTGGGGACTGTAGTGGTTTGAAGAGCACCTCTCCAAAATTCCCATCTGCCACGAGTCTCAGAATGTGACCTTATTTGAAAACTGAGTCTGTGTTAGTTTACTGGGACTGCCAAAAACAAAATACCACAGCATGGGTGGCTTCAACAATGCAATGCATTTCCTCAGAGTTTTCGAAGTGCAAGATCAAGGTGTTGGCAGGCTTGGTTTCTCCTGAGCCTTTCTTCCTGGGTTGTCATAGTCACCTTTCTTACTTTGTCCTCATGTGACCTTTCCTCTGGTTGTGGTTCATCACTGATATCCCTTGTGTGTGTCCAAATTTTGACTTCTTAGATGGGAGATTGGATTGGGTTATAGCCCATATATATGGCCTTCTTTCACCCTTATTGCCTCTTTAAAGGCTTATCTACAAAGGCAGTTATGTTCTGAGGCTCTGGAGGTTAGGGCTTCAACATGTGAACTGGGGTGGCGGGGAGGGATACAATTTAGCCATCACAGGGGCTTTGCAAATATAAGTAATTAAGGATTTTAAGATGAAATTGTCCTGGATTTGGATGGGCCCTGAAGGATGGAGGCAGAGATTGGAGTTGCGCTGCTATGGTCCAAGGAACACCAAGAGCCAACAGAAGCTGGAGAAGACAGGAGGGTGTCTGCCTAGTCTCCAGAGGGATAATGGCCCTCCTGACACTTTGACTTCAGACAAAATAAATAACTGTTCTTTGAATCTACCAAGTTTGCAGTAACTTGATAGAGTAGCTCATGGAAACAAGTACAGGGTCCCTAAACCCTTTCTGATCACTGGTTGTATCAGTGTTTTCCTTTGGACAGATATGTATAAAGAGAGTCCAATATTAATCCTTGAGAAGAAAGTTTATCAGTAGTGTATTTTAAAAAAATCTCTCTTTAGCTCCAGATTGCAATTTTCATAATCTATTCAAATATTTTATGTTTGAGGAACAATTTGTTCATTTTGCTGATTCTCCCCTTAAATGGAATGCGGCTAAGTCACTTCAGTCGTGTCCGACTCTGTGCGACCCCATAGACGGCAGCCCACCAGGGTCCCCCATCCCTGGGATTCTCCAGGCAAGAATACTGGAGTGGGTTGCCATTTCCTTCTCCAATGCATGAAAGTGAAAAGTGAAAGTGAAGTGAAGTCGCTCAGTCATGTCCTACTCTTAGCAACCCCATGGACTGCAGCCTACCAGGCTCCTCCATCCATGAGATTTTCCAGGCAAGAATACTGGAGTGGGGTGCCATTGCCTTCTCTGTTAAATGGAATGGTTTAGATTAACTATAATTTACCTTTCTGAATGCATACAAAATACCCAGAAAATATGGACAGGTTTTTTTTTTTTCCCCTCAAATGGCTGATTTTATAGTTTACATTTAAAAGAGAGGAGGAGGAGAAACCAGGACGAAGAAAAGGAGGAGAAGCAACTAGCGTCAAAGATGATTTGAAAGCATCAATCATGTGAATATTACCAGAATAATTTCTTCTTTTTCAACTAGTTATAGAGTGGCAATGACTCCAAATGAAAACTGCCAAAATGTTCAGACCTTATTAAATGTAAAAGCAACACTATGATATGATTTTAGCATGTTTTTAAGACAGGAATTTGGAGTGAACTTTGGGGTCATATCTGTTCCTATTTGATTGTACTGCTAGAATAAATGCTGGAGCAATGCTCTTTTTGGGACCCAATTGGTATTTCCTTATTACATACTCGAAAATGTGCATTCATTTTTAATATCTAGATGCCAGGGTTTGAAAGCATAATTTGTAAAATTGACTGTGTCTATGTATACATTGTCACAGGAGAATGTTACCCTATTTATTTTCTAATAATTTGCTTCCACACTATACAGAATTAATGATTTGGGGCATAGTCTCTAAATGTGTGAAAAACTATCCTACATATATAGAAATCACTTAGACTCTCTACAGTTGGAATTGGGAGAAGGTCAATGCAGAAAAGTAGAGAATCATATATAGATCTGTTGCTTTTGTGAGTTATTAATCTTGTTGACATATTTATATAAACTTGCATAAAAATGCCTGGAGAGCATGCTGTTGTTCAGTTGTTCATTAATATTGATCATATGCTGTCCCCATTGTGTTAGGAGTTACTTAAAGATTACCTACAAAAGTATTACAGCATTACCGATTTTAAAACTCCCTGATGCCTCTTGTATCTTGAAAGTCCACTTACACTTTCACTGTTAAGAGTGATATTATCAAATATTGTTATCTAATCAGATCATTTCAACTTTTATGAACACTAATCAGAACTGAAGCTCATAACCAGCACTCTGCACACTTCTGTATACCTGTGATACAAAAAGAAGCAAATTTTTGAAGTAAGAAGGAATTGAGATCATACTTGTTTTTACAAGTTCTGAGTGGTTCAGTAAGACCCATTTGTTTTCAGAATTTGCTCTACTATTAAATTGTTTTCAAAATTATGTATCAGCTATAGATTAGTGCTGACGTTACAAAAAAACGTATCAGGTGCCCTAAATATTCCAAAATTTTGACAGCAAAAATTACAGATGTGGTAATATTACAAACATTTGTTAATATGATGTCACAAAGAGAATTATAGAATTAATTTTTCAGAAACTATTACATAAAAAATATTAATACTGAGCACAGTACATTGACAGTAAAAAATAGTCATTAAAATTACCTTATAAACTGGATAAGTAAATATTTTCTTGAGTTGTTAGCTTCCTCTTGTAGCAGCTGACAATAGTAACTCCACTTAAAATATGTATCACAAATAAGTAACAGTACACAGCACATAATAGATGCTTAATAAATGAATATTATGCTGAAATCATGAAAAATAAAGAAAAACACTTTTATGCTGAACAACGTTAGGGTCAGTTTCTTCTTCTCACAGTATGAGAGCAATGTAAATGCTATATGTGATGATCATTATTTATGTGTGTGAACACCTTAAAATGATACCTACTTACTTTCAGTATCAAAATAGAGAAGATTGTTAGATGGGGAGGAAATATAAAAACAGACAGAAGTTTCCTAGGATCTTTAGTTCTCATATGATTAGTCTGCTTATCATTTAGAGAAAGAAACCTGAAAACTCCTGACACATTTTAATTGTCACTGATTAACATCAAACACAAATGTTTTAGGCTACGTGAAAATTTGGTGAGTTGAAACCTTGGGCTACATTTATCATCTTTATGTACTAACTTATATTCTGATTATTTCATCTTGCTAATGCTTCAAGTGAATGTCTTGATTTACACAGGATTGTTCAATTAGGAGACCAAAACACTATTGATAGGATTGTATAATGTCACATATTTCTCGATTATATATTTGCTAAAGAATTAAGATATGTGTAATCATTGTACATTTAGGGATACAATAATATTATACCTGTGATACTCTAGAAGCTTATACCATATTAGATATAGAAATTTAAAGACTTTGAACCTTAGAAAGTGTAGAAAAGTTAGACTATCTTAATTATCAATTGAAATGCCAGAAGATATTTATAGCTTATAAATCTTGTAAGCTTGAATGGGGTTAGGCAAAAGATATGGTGGTTATCACTCATTATCGCCACACTCTTTATTAAAGATATATTGTAAACCTACTGTGTGCCAACCATGACTTACCGCAGAGAATTAAGAGTCTAATGGGGGAACATGCCATGTAAGCAGTCATTTCAGCACTCTGTCATGAATTTTCCAAAAGAGTGTGTGTGTGTGTGTGCACGTGCACACACACACAGATGCTCAGTCACTCAGTTGTGTCCGACTCTGTGCAACCCCATGGACCATAGCCCACTGGGCTCTTCTGTCCGTGGGATTTTTCTGGCAAGAACACTGGAGTGGGTTGCCATTTCCTTCTCCAAAAGAGTATGTACAAGGCTTATAACATTAGTTTCACAGTACAGTTGTTAGGGACAAAATAGAAAAAGGAAAGAAATCTATATGTTGGCCAGGGTCAGTTTCTTCACAGTATAAGCAGCAGTGTACACATACTAAGTACATTATGAAATAGTAGTGGGGAAATCAGAGAAGGCAGTGGCAACCCACTCCAGTGTTCTTGCCTGGAGAATCCCAGGGATGGCGGAACCTGGTAGGCTGCCGTCTATGGGGTCGCACAGAGCTGGACAAGACCAACGCGACTTAGCAACAGCAGCAGCAACAGCAGTGGGGAAATACTCACGTTTGACAGCTTATTTCAAACACAGCTGAAGTGGAGTATTGTTAGCATGGCAGAGACTCTCTATATTCATGATATCTAATACACTCTGACCAATTTGCTGAAAATATGTTCATTTAGGAAGGTTTTGGAATCCTGTGTTATAGGACTGTCCTTAGTGAGTACTTGCTAAATTCTGGAAGCATCTATCAAGATTGACTGTATTCATCTACAGATCTGTAACTGGATAGGAAGTGTAGTTTAATGGAAAGGACTTAGGTTTGTAGTCAGGCAGAATGTGTTAAAAAAAAGATCTTGGCTTTTGCAGTTAGACTCACACTTAACCTCTCTGAGTAAGCTTTTTTTTTTTTTTGCCTATAGAAAAAACCTATGTTCTTAACAAAGTATTGGAAAGAATACTATGTATTTCATGTTGCCTAGCATATAAAGCACTCTTAAAAGGTTAAATGCTTGCCACCTTTGCTTTATGTCATCTTTGTCATGTAAATGAAAATCACTGAATTTCTTGGAGTAGGAAAAATAACAGCAGCAAACAGCCTTTTTAACAAGTAATCTTTCTCTGAAACCAAGATGTCAGCTGAGGTCAATGATGTCTTTGCGGGTATAAATAAAATGAGCTCCAACTCTCTAACTCCTGTCTTTGGGGAATTCCAGAGGCTACACTAGGATTACTTGATAGACTTTGCCTGTGCCCCCAGGAAATATCTATAAAGTGTCTAAGACTAGATAGCTGTCAGCACGGTTTTCAGGTTCCTGTATCCACTGGATTCTTGAGTTCCTTGGGCATCGTGTGCTGCAACGCTTCTTCCCTTCTGCCAGGATGAGCCTGATGAATAGCACAGCCCTTTCCCTCTGACTTCCCACAATTCCATACATAGGTCTGTGTGTCTAGCAGACTTGGATAGTCCCGCAAAGACAGGTCACATAGTAGCTTTACAAACAAAACTGAATTTTAGGCATCATGGTTTCCTACTAGCTACATTTCTTCCCATATTCCAGCCTCATAGCATACTTCTATGAGCATACCCCCTTGCTCCTTGAAGTTGACTTTCTGTTCTGTTTGCAGGGTCTCTCCTCTGGGGTTACCCCCATCCATTCCTAAATCCTTCCTTTATAAGGCAGAGCTGCTGACTCCTCTTCAGCCAAGTTTTACTTTTCCAGAGATGTAGAAGGCTTGATTAAATGTAATCGTCCCTTCCAGGCTCATATTTGCTCCTTGTTCTTCCAAGTAACTTCCATTGACCACTTTGCTCGTAATCATGTCTTTAACTGCTCCCAAGGACTGGCATTGGCCTTACTATTTCAGTTTGTTTTTTATCCCTCCCTCAGCTTTATAAGTAGAAAGAGCAAGTGTTAGTTGCACGGTCATGTCTGACTCTTTGCAACCCCATGGATTGTAGCCTACCAGGCTCCTCTGTCCATAGAATTCTTCAGGCAAGAATACTGGCGTGGGTAGCCATTACCTACTCCAGGGTATCATAGAAGGAAACATGAAAAATATTTCTTTTCTTTCTGGTAGAAATCACATCGCTCTCTTGTTAGGCCAGAAATAGCTTTATCAATTTTGTTTTTAAAAAGGTTTTTCCTACTAGAGGGAATTCCTCAAACTCAGTTTTCCCCATATTAGTTGAGTTTTTTGGTTTTATTTTTGAGAAATCCTGAATTCTTATTAGGCTTGTTTCCTTATCTGCAAAATTTAAAGATTGGATTGGATGATCTCTAACACACCTTAATTGTTTAAAATTATATATTTCTTGGGCATCCCTTGTGGTTCAGCTGATAAAGAATCCGCCTTCAATGCAGGAGACCTGGATTTGATCTCTGGGTTGGGAAGATCCCCTGGAGAAGGCAATGGCTACCCTCTCCAGTATTCTGTCCTGGAGAATTCCATGGACTGAATAGTCCATGGGATCGCAAAGTCAGACATGACTGAGTGACTTTCACTTTCACAAATATTCTTATGTTATAATTTTTTTTTTTAGCAATTACATGCATGGCTATCAGTTATGAGTTATTTAAAAACCCGTCATGTATTTTTGTATTTTGCGTGAGTGAACTGATGGGTCAAAGCTCTAATATCACCTTTATTTCATTCTCCCTTCCCCATTTGGCTGATTCTGTAAAGAATGTAGGTTTTAGGGTCACAGATTCTTGGCTTGAGACTGAATGCTTCATTTGTAATGTTCATTTGAGAAATATTATCTAAAATTTCTGACCTACAGTTGTTTTTTTTTAATAAGGTAAATGAGAATAATACAGACAATGACCTCTTCTAGTTGCTGGGAGGAATAAATGAGATTATTTATCTGAAAGTAATTTGTAACTTGTCTGACATTGTTAATGTTAATTAATTTGAGAGGAGGGAAGAATTAGAAAGTGAGAAAGAAGAGGGGGAAAGGGTTCTGTAGCATGGTTTACATCTCTTGGTGATGGGAGAAAATGGTCCCTGGTGTTGCACCTTCTTCCTGTCTCAGTCATTGACAACATACCATCTCAAGGGCAGGTGTTGGTTTAGTTGACCAGTACTGCAAGGCACAAAACTGCCTACTTGAATAACTGTTTTGTTTTTAACCGGTACAGAGATATCTGAAGAAAATTACGGACCCATTGTTTTCTTTGCACTTTTTGAAAGTCAGCGGTACTAAGATCTTGACAGCATAGTTGTCATATTGTTGCCTATTTCATGCATATCTTTATTAGATTATATAATTATTGACTGTCATGGAATGTTAAACTGTAGTAAGAGCTGCTAGAGGAGGTAATAGAATTATAAAATATTCCAGAATAGCATTGCCCGAACTCTTAAGGGCTGCCTGTTGTTAACTTTGTGATGATGGTGAATTTCCTTTTCCGTCATTAAGACGTTAAAGGGTTTTGACCCACACTTGAGTAGTGTGCCACCTCATGCAAAGAGTTGACTCCTTGGAAAAGACTCTGATGCTGGGAGGGATTGGGGGCAGGAGGAGAAGGGGATGACAGAGGATGAGATGGCTGGATGGCATCACTGACTCGATGACGTGAGTCTGAGTGAACTCCGGGAGTTGGTGATGGACAGGGAGGCCTGGTGTGCTGCCATTCATGGGGTCACAAAGAGCTGGACACGACTGAGCGACTGAACTGAACTGAACTGAGTAGCATTCACTGTTGTGCTCTTTTACCTGATGGAGCTCCCACCCAGTTGGCTCGTTCTCACCATTCTCCTGCCAACACTGTTACCTTCTCTCTAGTCTCTGCCAAAACCACTGGCTTCTCTTCTTCTCCTATGCCCTCCGTGACTCCAGAATTCATCTCTGTGTGCAGAGTCAGACACTTGGTTTAATAACACTTGCTTTGTTTTTCTAGTGTGTACATCTTAACTTTCTTTTCAGTGATTTTTGTTTCATATAAATACGTTCTAGTCTTTCCAATTTAAAAAAAGGTGGCGGGGGCCACAAAATTAGGCAATGCTATATAGTTTGCTTGATCTCTCTTCATCTCCCAGGGAGAGCTTTTTCTTCCTTCCACTTGTCTCTTCTTCACAACATCCAGTGTGGATTCTGCCATGAGTCATTTAGCATCCTCCAAGAAACCAGCTATTAAAACAGAATTAGAGAGGCAAAGGTTTATTAGGGGGAATAGCTGTGATGGACACGAGAGAGAAAGCACAAGAGTAGATAGGACGAGCCTTCAGACTGACACAAGCCTTTAGGCTCTGAAGTAAGGAAAGGACAGAAGGATTATTGCAAAGAAAACAATATTCTTGGATGCTATGCCAGTTGAAAAAGAATCACAGCCATACCAAAGGAGTACCCCACAGGCAAGAATGTGCAGTAGAGGAGTCCCAGGTTCAGGCAGAACTGATTCAGCTGTATACTCCCAGAGGTGGAGCACCACACTTCTGTTGACTCTCAACAAAGGTACCAGTTGAGGTATTGGTACCTCAATAGAGGTACCAGGTACCAGTCATTCTGGTGAAGTTACTTTTTCAAGGCTCAAAAATAACTCTCTGTCTCTTCTCTATCTTTGCAAGTTTCAATGAGCTATAGGAAGTATCCTATACATTGGCAAAAATTGGAGTTCTCTTCAAGTATGCCCCACCACAAACTCACAAATAGTCAATAAAAGTATTGCAACCAACCATCCACTTCAGTTGGCCAATGTGATTACAATGACTTTTAAGTTTATGCTACTTTCACCAGCAGGGTACAAGAAGTCTTGCATGTTCTTAACTCTAGAAATTGCCATTCAGTATTGCATTTTAAACATGCAGAGGAGATTTTCAAATCTGGAACCTTAGTAACAATGTTTTACTTAGTGCTGATACTTTTTGAATGTTTGATATGTGTCTGTTCGGGGTATTTTATATGTATGGATTCTTTTCATCTCTGTCATTGCCTTTTGAGGTAGATTGTATTATTATAGTCTTGACATTTCACAGAAGATAATACTGAGGTATAGAGAGGTTAGTTAAATCATCCAAGACCACATGGCTAGAAAGTGGTGAAACCAGTATTCAAGCCCAGGCCGTTGGTCTCCAGAGCCCTCACAGCTTCTGCATTTCCTGTAGCACTAATATCCAGAACACTTTTCTCCGTAAAATTGTTAATTGCAAAGTGTTGACTCGGTGTCCACTTTAAAGCGTATGTATCATGCAGCAATATTGCCTTCTGTCTTTCAGGCCCCTGCACTCCTAATCCATGCCATAACGGAGGAACCTGCGAAATAAGCGAAGCGTACCGAGGAGACACATTCATAGGCTACGTTTGTAAATGTTCCCGAGGATTTAACGGGATTCACTGTCAGCACAGTAAGTCATCCACGGTCCTTGTGCTTTTATTATCATTGATTACAAAGTATGCGGGTCTTTATCATCCTTGTTTGGAGTAGAATGATAGAATCTTTGAGCCTGCTTCTCTCCCACTGGATACACCATATCCCCAGCCGAGGACTTATGTCTGTGTTTCTATTCTCCCAAGGGTGTGGGAAGCTAGCAATCTTCCATCAACCCTTTTCACTGTCGTTCGGCCATACTTGCAAAATGCTGCTTTTATATTGATCTCATATCTATGCCTTTCTTTCACATGTGTCCTGAAGCTACATTCTTCAAGCTTCCCAGACATTTTTCTGTTTGGCTTCAGAGATGATACCTAAAAGAGAAAACTGCCCACTCTGTCTTTTCTATAAGCTAGTTTTCTCCATCTCACATGTTAGCATTTTTAGTGTGAAAATCTTTGGAAGTTCCAAAAGGGTGTTACCTGCACTTCTCTGTTTTATTCTTGTTCTTGTTTATCCTGAAGTTAAACAAAATTTGTCCATTTGTGATGATTTCTTCTTAGAAGTATGACTCAGCATTATTGTCCTTCTAAGTATTTCTAACAGTAAGAATATGCCTTTGTATACTCTCACCCTCTTTGTCTTAGAACCCTGTTGCATAGGAAAAAAAAATAGTTCAGATGTTATGCCCGTAGGTGCAAACCCTGCCTCTAGACACTGGGCAATATCCCATTATGAAAACTTTGTTCTCATTTCAAGGGGGAATTCCACTGTAGTGTGTGTGCTCCATGCAGGCAGCCCTTAATTGAGAGGCTCAGGTAGGTTGGCCAGACTGAGGAAACTCTGGATACTGCTCTGACACTATGTCACAAATCTTTGGAAATAAGTAGGATTAGTAATATCCTCTTTAGGTGATCAGGGGAATGTCAAGGCAGTCAAGATTCTGAGCTCAAATCCCTGTCTTTCCAGAAATGTTGTGATATTCATGTATAAAGGCTGAGCAGCGATTCTATAACAAGGAAAAATCAGCCATGGTGACTTTGAACTCAGCCTGAGAAAAATCACGAGCTTCTCATTCCTTGTTGGTGATTGAACCCAGTTACAAGCAGTGTACATATTACAATGGGCTGTATTATAACAGGCCTGTACAGAAATTCCACACGTTCCTGGCCATTGCAGGTCTCCAGAGAAGTACACAATGTTCTCAAAGTCTCTGAGCCAGGGTGCACTCTATAATTTTTTGCTGGTGGTTGAAAGTCTGGCTCTGACTGACAGACTCAATTTTTCCTTACTCATTCCTCACAGCATGGTATTAATCATCACTGTAGTGTTCATGGCCCATGTATTCACTGCCCACTCCAGGCCTCTTGCCATCCCCGCATTCCTCTCCCTCTGGTCAATACCCTATGCTTCAAGACTCAGGTCCTGGAAGACCTTAAATGCATGCTTAAGGTTTATGGGAAACTGGAGGCTGAGGAATTCAATTTAGAACTGGGATTTTGTGAGCTAAACAAACTGGTGCCTCTTCTCTGAAGTGCGTCATTATTAGAAGTAGCAGAGAATGGAGGGGAAAAGGACGGGATTTGGAATCAGAGACCTGGATTTGAGACCTGACTTCTAAGTTATTGGATAAGTGGAGCCAGTCACTTGACCTTTCTGTGCTTGAAGACATAGAAATAGAGGAGTCAAACTAGAAATAAATGATCTTTGGTTCATACAGGGTAGAAGAGTATTATGGTTAAATGGGTAGCTTGCTTGCTGTACATAGGTTATCAAGTCTCCGTCTTTATAGATAAAATTGAAATGGATTATATATTGGGAAAGCAAATTTAGAAGTGCTAGAAGCGCTGAGAGTTTTTCCAAGTGGGATAAACAGAAAAATAAACAAACAAAGCAGCTCTTTACTTCCTTGCAAGAACTGCTAGGGAATTGTGTGTTTTTCATAGTGGTAAGAGTTTTATGGCCTAGAACTTTGCTATTCAAAGTGTAGTCATGCGTCAGCATTGCCTGGAAGCTTGTTGGGAATGAAGATTGCCAGGTGCCACCTCAAACCAACTAAATCAGAAACTGTATTTCAAAATGATCCCATTCCCAGTTGACTCCCACACATGTTGAAGCTTGAGAAATACTGCACAAGACTTTCAGTAGCTAAACCTAGTCATCTTGTAGGTTAAGGTAGCAATTCTGCATTCAGTTACATAACCATGCGTTATAGGCACAATATTTATTATGTTTTGGCTAATAAAAGCTACATTGAAAATCAATGAAAATGAAAGATAGACCAACATAATATGAACATTTCATCTGGGAAAAGAAAACAATTCTTCAGACATCCATATATAGGAGGGCTTATTAATTTAGTTCTGTGTGACAGATTGTGAAATAAATATCTTTGGGAATATAGCTTAATAGCTAAAAAAATTTAAGTTTTATGATACAGGAGTGACAGATGCATAGTTTAGTATAACAACTATTTTGTCACTGTGTTACAAATTGGAAGAAAGGTTTCTAGTGTAAGCATTAATATTATATATGCATTTTTTAAAATTAGATTTTGGCTTTAAGAACAGTTCTAGGTTTGCAGAAAAACTGAGCAGAGAGTAGAGTTCCCAAATATCCCTCCTCCTCTGTAGTCTTCTCTGATATTAAATTCTTACATTAATATGGTATATTTGAGCCATGAGGTTTCACTTGGTGGCTCAGTCCGAAAAGAATTCACCTGCAATGGAGGAGATCCAGGTTTGATCCCCATAGCCCTCCCAAATTCCTTTTCGGCTTCCCTGGTGGCTCAGATGGTAAAGAATCTGCATAAAATGCAGGAGACTCAGGTTCGAACCCTGGATTCGGAAGATCCCCTGGAGAAGGGCATGGCAACCCATTCCTGTATTCTTGCCTAGAGAATTCCCTGGACAGAAGAGCCTGGCAGACTGCAGTTCATGCGGTCACAAAGAGTCAGCAACAACTGAGTGATTAACAGTTTTTAACACTTTGTTGAAATTGATGAACGGATATTCATATATTAAGTAAAGTCCATGGTTTACATTAGGATTTGATGTTTGCATTGTACAGTTCTGTGGATTTTAAAAAATGCATATCATGTGTCCTCCAAAGCCTTATACAGAATAGTTGCACTAACCTAAAAATCTCTGTGCTCCGTTTATTCATTCCTCTCTCCTTACTCCAAACCCCTGGCAATCACCCGTTCTTTTTTTTTTAACTCTGTGATCTTGCCTTTTCCAAAACATCATACAGTTGGAATTCTACAGTATAGCTGGAATCATATAGTATGTAGGCTTTTCAGACTAGCTTGCTTTACTTAGCAGTATATATTTAAGTTTCCTCCATTTTCTTTTGTGACTTGATAGCTCTTTTGCTTTTAACCAGTGAATAACATTCCACTTTAGGGATGTACTACAGTGTGTTCATTCATTCACCTATTAAAGAACATCTTATTAATAGTTATTCTCCTTTTGGCAATTATGAATAAAGCTGCTGTAAACATTCATATGCAGGTTTTTGTGTGGACTTGAGTTTTCATGTCTTTACTTGACTAAAGACCCAGGAGTGCAATTCTTATGGTAAGAGCACATTTAGTTTTGTCAGAAACTGCCCTGTTGCCTTCCACAGAGGCTGTGATATTTTGTATGCTTGTCAGCAATGATTGAGAATTTCCTTCTCTTACAAGCACTGGTTGTTGTCAGTGTTTTGTATTTTAGCCATTACAAATGCTTTTTTGATAATGAAAATAGCGTGAGGTATAGCTTTAGAAGACATATTGATTAGTATTGGTTTTTAATATAGAATTATCAAATTGTATGTTTTTTAAATATCATGTTAATGTGTACATGTACGTATATATGCATGTATATATATATATTTACGTTTGTATGTATATATATGTGTGTGTGTGTAAATTATAAGATGTAAATTATAGGATAAAATGAATACCAGAATGTCTAAGAGTTGAAAGTTTGAAAGGCATTTTTAAGCAAGCACTTTTCTGGTGAGAACTGCATTTTGGGCTGGCTAGAAGTAATCATATTTTATTTGTTGCCTAGTTACGAATCTAATGCCTTAGGGGAGAACTCTTTCTTTATTCTCAGAATTCTTTGCCCATCTTACCACTGAAGGCATTCTCTGAGTTCTTCCATACCTGTGCATGGCTTTGGAACCTTCAGTTTCTTTTAAAAGAACAAGTTTTATTGGTTCCTATTTTTTGAGGAAGAGTTGATCTGGGTGCCCTCCAAGCCCTAAAAAAAAAAAAAGAAAGAAAAGAAAAGTTAAAGCAGGCCCTTGTTATCAGATTAGCTCAAGATAATCTCGAATCCCTTATCACACTGAGAAAATTGACCAGAAAACACCACAGAATCTAAAACTTTCCTCTTTGTGTATATGTGCTAAGTAGATTCTGTTGTGTTCGATTCTTTGTAATCCTATGGAACTGCAGCCTGCCAGGCTCCTCTGTCCATGGGATTCTCCAGGAAAGAATACTGGAGTGGGTTGCCATGTTCTTCTCCAGAAGATCTTCCTGACCCTGGAACTGAACCCACATCTCCTGCAGCTCCTGAACTGCAGGTGAAGTCTCTACTGCTGAGCCACCGGGGAAGCCCTTTCCTCTGTGTACATTATGCAAAATGTTGTAAACCAGTTTGGTCTTAATTTTATACTATCGACTAGTAGATTCATACATTCAACAGATACTTACTGGGGACATGAGTCATTTTACTTTTTTAACATATGTTTCACTTTTCTCAGAGTTATCCAATGGTATTTGCTGTTTTGACAATCACTGTTAACTGGATTAATTACATATTTGGCAATTACATATGGTGGACGCTTTAACCTCTGAGCCACCAGGGAAGTAGTGCTTGTTAAACAGAATCTGATTCCTCTTCAGCTCTACTGAATCACAGTCTTCAGTTGGTATCCTGGATACAGTTAAAAGCATCCAGATGATCCTTAAGTGAATCAAGCTTCAGGACTACTGGCTAAAAGAATGACCTGTAATTTCCAAATTGTTTGGAAGGAAGCTTGTTTTCAGGGAGAGAATTCTGGATTAGACCTGGGTTTCTGATGCAGTTTTATTTTGATCAATTGATGAAGACTCAGTTAGCATTTAATGTTTCTTTGCTTCAGCTTTCTTATCTGATGATTCAGTTCAACTCAATAGACACAGAGAACTTCATACTGTATTAGGTGCCGGAAATAACATGGTTATAAAAAGTAGAATTGATAATCCTTTGTCCTGCTTCACTAAGTAGGATATTTGTTAAAACCATATGAGAAGTTCTAGAACATACTTTACATATCTTAAAGGATAGCATATTCTGAATGGACGAATATTTTAAAATATAATGCGTAGTCCTATCGGTCTTTAATTTTTCCCTTGTCTTAAAGTTTTTTCAATTGTAAAAAAAAATGAGTTGTGGCTCAGGGGGAAGGCTAAATTGGAGCTTTATCCTTTTCTATTTTAAATTCCTCTTACATCCTTAATTCTAATAGGTAATTATTATTTTGTTAAATTATTCTTTCTAACTTTAGCTTGATGGCCTCTTTATTTTAGCTTGCCCACTAGAGGATCAATTTGTCCTAATTAAAGTATTCACTTCAAAACTGTGTGGAAACTTAACCTGAAGTTATTACTGACACCTGCAAGCTATAGAATTATAGTGCCAACTAAAGACCTCTAAGGAAACTTTCAAAATAGACTTGCCTCCAACCCCAAAAGATTTCTGACTATAGATTGAGAATTCAGATTTTTCTGTTCGCTGAGGACTTCACAAGTCAACGTTAGCCCCCTTAACTCTATAAGCCAAATGTTTGCAAAACTCGATGTGCATATGAATCGTCAAGGAGTACAAAAATATATTCAAATTCCTCTTGCTCATCCATAGAGATCCCAGTTTAATAGAGGTAATTTTGTACCCAGGTCTGTCTATTAACAATTACCCTAGTGAAACTGACACAAATGATTCTAGAACACTGGTTCTCACCTTGGTTGCACATTAGAATCACCTGGGGACTTATGAAAAATACTGATGCCTGACTTCCACCCCAGAGATTCTGATTTAATTGGTCTGGGGTATGGTCTAGGCATTAGGAGTTTTAAAAACCTCCCAAGATGATTCTAATGTGCAGCCAAGTCTGGCAATCAGTGTTCTAGAACTATACTGTGAAGAATTACTATGTCTTAAAGATACCAAGAAGAGAAATACTCAAAAAGAAACAGAGCTTAGGATAGACAAATGTACCTGCACACTAAATGCATAATCAGGCAACCTTATTGAATTTTTTTCTTTTAACCTTTACTTAATATATAGGAAATCATCTTACAGCAAGAACCCTCAACTGATTGACATAATCAGGCCAAAGGAAGACATTAACTTACTGTTCTTAAAATATGTTATCCTTTAATCCATCTGCAGTAGTCAGAGTTCCAAGGCATTTTCATTTTCTTGTTTTCAGTCTTTTTAGAAGCCTCACAAAGAGCACTGTCCTGGCAGAGAAATGCAATAGATGTTTACACTGAAACACTATTCAAATATAGACATAATCTGGGATTTTTTGCCATGAAATTTTCAGATATTGTTGAACTCAAAATATTTGAAAATCACTCCTTCATATGACAGTTAAACATTTTTTCCTGTTAACTATTGAAAGAAATTTGATTGTCAGGAAACCATAATTCTGAACAAAAATATGTTAAGCAAAATTTGCCAGAAAGATTAGACTCATGAAGGTGATGTATTTGTGCTAATAGATGTGACCTAAAACGGATTCACTTATGATTTTATAAAGAATCTCTCTGGTAATAGAGATAGTACCACAAATACAGCTTAAAAAAGAAATCTGTTGCATGTAATCCAGATTTCCCAGGCCTGTCAGCTTATAAGGATGTTAACTTTGATTTCCAAATTCCTGTTGCCCTTAGCTACCATTTTCTAATGTCATTTGCCCTGGTGGGGCCTCATTCTCCCCTGAATTCTTCCTCACTCAGGCTAGGAGTTTATTTATTTATGGAATTGACAAGTGATTTTTGAAAGCTTACTTACTATTCTTCAGGCTGCCACATGCTTAGGAATGAGTACAAGCTCCCTGGCCTTGCCCCTGGTTCCACCTTGAAATGTTGCTAAGGGGCCGGCTGTTTTTTCCTCTGGCAACCCAGGCACCTGAAATTGCACATGGTCTGAGGAACCGTCAGACTGAGATGAGCCATTTTAAGGACACTGGGTTCAACCATGTTCCCTGAGACCGGAGGGTCACAGGACTTTTCCCAGAGCCTCACATGTCTCTTTATGGATGTAACCACTCAACCTCCTGCCCTAACTGCTGCTTCTTTCTTTTTATTTTTAACTGAGGTACAATGGATGAATAACAGTATATTCATATCAGGTATACAGCATTTTTTTTCTTGTGATGAAAACTTTTGAAATCTACTCTTAGCAACCTTTAAATATGGAATATAGCATTAAAACTATAGCCATCGTGCTGTGCATGACATCCCCAGCACTTATTTATCTTTTGACCCCCTTGATACATTTCACCCTCTCCTCCACCCTGCTGCCTCTGGCAACCAACAGTTTTGTTCTGTTCATCTCAAGCGGTGGTGATTGTTATCCTTGTGTATCTGAAGATATCATCAGTTCCCACAGGTTGAGAGCTCAGTACCACAAAACTGCCCCTTCCCCACTCCAGATACCAGTGGAACGCAGTAGGTCTCCAGGTTGCAACAACTTCTGTCGGATTTTGCTGCAAATATGATGTTCCCTCTTATAGTTCTCTTAATTTGCACAGATCTCAGGAAAACACTTGCTTACACTGACATTAATTTTGCCATGAAATATTCAGATATTGTCAAACTCAACATATTTGAAAATCTCTACATTAAGTGACAGTTCAACAGTTTTTCCTGTTACCTATTTTTTTTTTTAGTTTTTTATTTTTTAAATTTTAAAATCTTTAATTCTTACATGCGTTCCCAAACATGAACCCCCCTCCCACCTCCCTCCCCACAACATCTCTCTGGGTCATCCCCATGCACCAGCCCCAAGCATGCTGCACCCTACGTCAGACATGGACTGGCGATTCAATTCTTACATGATAGTATACATGTTAAAATGCCATTCTCCCAAATCATCCCACCCTCTCCCTCTCCCTCTGAGTCCAAAAGTCCGTTATACACATCTGTGTCTTTTTTCCTGTCTTGCATACAGGGTCGTCATTGCCATCTTCCTAAATTCCATATATATGTGTTAGTATACTGTATTGGTGTTTTTCTTTCTGGCTTACTTCACTCTGTATAATGGGCTCCAGTTTCATCCATCTCATCAGAACTGATTCAAATGAATTCTTTTTAATGGCTGAGTAATACTCCATTGTGTATATGTACCACAGCTTTCTTATCCATTCATCTGCTGATGGACATCTAGGTTGTTTCCATGTCCTGGCTATTATAAACAGTGCTGCGATGAACATTGGGGTACATGTGTCTCTTTCAGTTCTGGTTTCCTCGGTGTGTATGCCCAGAAGTGGGATTGCTGGGTCATAAGGTAGTTCTATTTGCAATTTTTTAAGGAATCTCCACACTGTTCTCCATAGTGGCTGTACTAGTTTGCATTCCCACCAACAGTGTAGGAGGGTTCCCTTTTCTCCATACCCTCTCCAGCATTTATTGCTTGCAGATTTTTGGATTCGCAGCCATTCTGACTGGTGTGAAGTGGTACCTCATTGTGGTTTTGATTTGCATTTCTCTAATAATGAGTGATGTTGAGCATCTTTTCATGTGTTTGTTAGCCATCCATATGTCTTCTTTGGAGAAATGTCTATTTAGTTCTTTGGCCCATTTTTTGATTGGGTCGTTTATTTTTCTGGAATTGAGCTGCATAAGTTGCTTGTATATTTTTGAGATTAGTTGTTTATCAGTTGCTTCATTTGCTATTATTTTCTCCCATTCAGAAGGCTGTCTTTTTACCTTGCTTATATTTTCCTTTGTTGTGCAGAAGCTTTTAATTTTAATTAGATCCCATTTGTTAATTTTTGCTTTTATTTCCAGTATTCTGGGAGGTGGATCATAGAGGATCCTGCTGTGATTTATGTCTGAGAGTGTTTTGCCTATGTTCTCCTCTAGGAGTTTTATAGTTTCTGATCTTACATTTAGATCTTTAATCCATTTTGAGCTTATTTTTGTGTGTGGTGTTAGAAAGTGATCTAGTTTCATTCTTTTACAAGTGGTTGACCAGTTTTCCCAGCACCACTTGTTAAAGAGATTGTCTTTACTCCATTGTATATTCTTGCCTCCTTTGTCAAAGATAAGGTGTCCATATGTGTGTGGATTTATCTCTGGGCTTTCTATTTTGTTCCATTGATCTATATGTCTGTCTTTGTGCCAGTACCATACTGTCTTGATAACTGTGGCTTTGTAGTAGAGCCTGAAGTCAGGCAAAGAAAGTTGATTGTCAGGAAACCATAAATTCTGAACCAACATGTGTTAAATAAGATCAGACCATAGTTTCTCAGACCATGTGCAGTTTCTGGTGCCTGGGTCACCAGAGGAGAAAGCAGCCAACCCTCTAGTGATATTCTCAAGGTGAAACTGACAGCAGAGCCACAGAGCTGGTGCTCATCCCTAAGGAGTCCATGTAAGCAAGCATTAAGTATGTAAGCAAAATTATTAGACGGTGTGATAAAGGATACAGGTGGAAGACTAGATGGAGAGATACACGGCCGAGGTCTTTGAGGGCCCTGAGCACAGGAGCTTCTCTCTGTAAACTGGGCTATGTCACCTTCCCAGTAAGATATGTTCCCCAACCTGGAAGTTCTCTGAGCCCCAAACCTTTGGGATTTTTATCCGGGCTTCCTCATGTAAGCATGCTCGGTCATTAATTCTACTTTCAGCCCTTGTCCCAGGACAGAGGGCAATGCTAAAAATATCAAGCTTCTGATCATGGTTTGGTGTTTATGTAATCATCTGTCATCCAAGAGAGCACCTAGTCTTGCCTCATTAGAACAAAAGACAGTCCTAACACCCAGGAAACTATAAGGGTTTCACAGGCGCTGTGTACCAGGAACAAGGAGAAGATACTGAAATAACCAAGTCCCTGGTGTCATAGGACTTCCATTCTAGTAGGAAAAAAAAATAATTAAATAGAATATAGGCATTTACCATATGGCTCAGCAGTTGTACTTTTGAGCATTTATCCCAGAGAGAGAAAACCTTCAGTTCAGTTCAGTTCAGTTGCTCAGTCATGTCTGACTCTGCAACCACGTGGACTGCAGCACGCCAGGCCTCCCTGTCCATCACCAACTCCCGGAGTTTACTCAGACTCATGTCCATTGAGTTGGTCATGCCATCCAACCATCTCATCCTCTGTCATCCCCTTCTCCTCCTGCCCTCAATCTTTCCCAGCATCAGGGTCTTTTCCAATGAGTGAGTTCTTAGCATCAGGTAGCCAAAGTATTGGAGTTTCAGTTTCAGCATCAGTCCTTCCAGCGAATATTCAGGACTGATTTCCTTTAGGATGGACTGATTGGATCTCCTTGCAGTCCAAGGGACTCTCAGGAGTCTTCTCCAACACCACAGTTCAAAAGCATCAATTCTTCGGTGCTCAGCTTTCTTTATAGTCCAACTCTCACATCCATACATGACTACTAGAAAAACCATAGTCTTGACTAGATGGACCTTTGTTGGCAAAATAATGTCTCTGCTTTTTAATGTGATGTCTAGGTTGGTTGTAACTTGTCTTCCAAGGAGCAAGCGTCTTTTTGTTTCATGGCTGCAGTCACCATCTGCAGTGATTTTGGAGCCCAGAAAAATAAAATCAGCCACTGTTTCCACTGTTTCTTCATCTATTTGCCATCCAGTATCCCCCTCAGTCAGTCTCTCCCACCAGGAAGCTTCCATAAGCCTCTTATCCTTCATCAGAGAGGGCAGACAGACTGAAAACCACAATCACAGAAAACTAACCAATCTAATCACATGGACCACAGCCTGGTCTAACTCAATGAAACTATGAGCCATGCCTTGTAGGGCCACCCAAGACGGTCGGGTCATGGTGGAGAGTTCTAACAAAATGTGGTCCACTGGAGAAGGGAATGGCAAACCACTTCAGCATTCCTGCCTTGAGAACCCCATGAACTGTACGAAACAGCAAAAAGATAGGACACTGAAAGATGAACTCCCCAGGTCAGTAGGTACCCAATATGCTACTGGAGATCAGTGGATGAAACCTTAAATTCACACAAATGTCTGTATGTGAATGTTCATAGCAGCTTTTTTGGTAATAACCAAAACCTTAAATTGGCCCATATATCCTTCAATAGGTGAATGGCTAAACAAAAACTAGTATATGCATACCATGAAACGCTTAGTATTCAGAAATGAAAAGGAAGGTACAGTTGATAAACACAAGTAAATCTCCTGGAAATTAAGCTGAGTGGGAGGAAATGCTAATTCCGAGAGGATACCTATAGGATGATTCCAAATAAAACATTTTGAAATGACAAAATTTTGGATAGGGATAATAGATTTTCAAGTTAGGGAGGGAATAGAGGAAGGTGAGGTGGTCTGAAAAGGACAACATGAGGTATACTTACAGTGTTAGAACTATTCTGTGTATTGAATAGAATGATAGATACACACACCTACCTATGTGATAAAATTGTGCAGAATTATTTATGTATACACAAATGAGTATTAAGTAAAACTGGTGAAATCTGAATATTTTAATTGTGCTTTTATATTACAGCTTTGTAAATTGTTAGGCGTTGCGGAGAACTGGGTAAAATGTATACAGTATTTTCTGCATGATTTTTTTTATAAATACATTTGAATCTTTATTTTAATAGAAGTTTAATTACAAACTATATATATTATATAACTCATAGTAATATATAGTAACATGTAATGTCAACAATAGCAATGATGTATATTATAAGGAAACGGTCTAAGGAGCAGAGGTTTTTGAGTGATGTTTTAGAGCATGTCCAAAATTTTCTCCCAGGAAGTGACACTTGAGTAGAGATGTGAATGAACTCGGGGGTCAGCCAAGTAAACCAGAGGGAGTAGCAAGTGCTTGGTCCTAAGCGGGGTGTGTTCTTAGAGCACAATGAATGATGAGAAGGGGAGGCAGAAAGGCAGCGCCAGACTGGCGCTAGATCAGGGTAGTGCCTTTTAAGCATAGACTAGACTTTTTGTGGTATTGAAATTTTGGAAAAAATCTTTGGAGAGTGGAGAGCAAAAGAGTACATTAATTCATTTGTTTGGAGAATGACTCTGATCACTGGTGAAGAACAGGCTCTGTTGGAGGCAAGATGATGGTGGCTAGGACTGAGGGTGTAATGAGGAGTTGAGAGGAGCTGAACAACAATGAGATTTGGAAAATTATTTCAAGTGGCTGACACTGAGGTTGTAAATACTTGGTTTCTAACTAATTTAAATAGCATTTTAATTATTGTTTGAACTTAATTTCTTGTCATGAATTTGCCAGTATGATATATTGTTATATTTTTCATTACGCCTTGTTACTGATGTTTGTTTCTAGCCTTTAACAGTAGAATCTAGAATTTTAAACAAAAAACGTATTATATACACATATGTATGTACATATATAATCAATGGGGACTTTCCTGGTGGCTCAGCGGTAAAGAATCTACCTGCCAGTGCTGGAGGTGTGGGTTCAATCCCTGAGTCAGGAAGATCTCCTGGAGGAGGAAATGACAATTTTCTCTAGTATTCTTGCCTGGGAAATCCCATGGACAGAGGATCCTGGTGGGCTACAGTCCATGAGGTCGCAAAAGAGTTGGACATGACTTACCAACTGAACAGCAACAATGATCACTTTATCTTTCACATTAGCTGAGTCTTAATAGTATAGTACAATATGTTTTAAGGAAAACATTATAACAGAAGTAATACATAAATCAAGACTAGTATAATTACATACTAAAATATAATATGATTTTGAAAAAGAAGACATTATTTGCATTTTAATGGGAAATCCAGAAATCAGAATTGCTTTGAGTGGATATTTTCTGACATCAGTTTTAGAATATAACTTGATGGATTTTGCTTTAGTGATTCCAAATTGATTTTGCAATCGTGCTACAGTTTATAGAAATTTGAGGCAATATATTCCTTAGAAGTAATTTGTTCTTAGATTTTCTGAAAGTTTTAGTCATTTTATGCGATGCATCTTAAACTGAAACATTTATAAATGGGTATTGTTCCCCCAACAATATTGAAAAAGACTCTTTCAGTGGTAAGTAAAGGAATTGCTTTTGACTCTTGCTAAATAGAAAGAGTATAGTTTATTTGAATAACAAAAGCATGACTGTTAAGGAGGTTAAGAACTTAAATGTAGAAGAGACTCAAATTTGAATTCTTTCTATGTTATTAACAAGTCATATCAATTTGAAATAATGATTATACTAAGCCTTGGTTTCTTCCTTTGTAAAATAGAAATAACTGGGCCCTTTACCTACCTTTAGGTCCAAGTTAATGATGCCCAGACAATTTAATAGATGTAAAAGTGTTGTGGACAATTAGAAGTATGTGTGTTTATAAATTCTCATTATTATTTCTGAGTAGTTTTTGAAATACTTTTTCTTTAGTCGTTATAGAATAAATTGGTACTAAAATAAATACTGATTTTATCTGAGCAGATTTTACAACAGAGAGAATAGGAAGGTTAAAGGCCTCAATTTAAAAAGTGAAATCTTGTCATTGAGAGTGTATACCTTCCCAGTAGGTAGCGTGAGAGGTAGGGAGAAAGGAAGGGGAAAAGAGATAGAGACACATAGACACAGTGATAGAGATAGAGAAATAGAAGGAGAGGAAGAAAAAGAGGAAGAGAGAGTACTTTTCAGTACTTTGGTTCCATTTGTCAGCTTTCTGTTAAAGCTCCTTAGATGAGTCATCTGTACTCAATGTCTTCTGTGTGCTACGTGATTACTTAAAGACTGTATATGAGATTCTGATCACCTCCTTCCACCTTCACTTCTTCCCTTAGGCACCATTATCCACTAGAAAATACTCTTAATGATTGTGCTGTCTCTACACTTGTCCCTAGTCTCTTTTCAAAACAACAGCTAGAGTGCTCCACATAAAACACAATTCATACTATGTCATTTCTGTGTATAAAGCCCTCCAGGGTTTCCCAGTGTACTTGGAGTAAAATCCAAAGTGCTGCATCGACCCAGAGAGACTGATGCATTCTCTTCCCAGCCACCTCTGACCTTGACCCCAGCCATCCTCCATAGTGCTGATTCAGCAGGGGTCACACTGTCACTGCTGCCCTCAAACATGCCAAGCCTGCTTCCAGTCTGGGGTCTTTGCCTCTATATTCACTTACCTGCCCTCTCTCCTTCCTGGAGAATTACAAGACTCTCTCCTTTTCTCTTTCAGATTAGATCTTTGCACAAGTGGTAATTCACCAGAGTGCCCTTCTGCAACTAAACTAACCTGAATAAAATGTAATTTTATAAAAACTTCCTCTACCACCTCTACTCTCCAACCTTTTTACTCATCTTTGTTTTTTAGCACTCCTCGCCTCCTGACATATATTCATTTTTTATCGTTTTTAATCTCCTCTAAACATAAGCTTCCTAAGAGCAAGGACTTGATTTGTTTACTTTTTACTCTGCTCCCTGTGCCTAAAAAGTTCATAGTAGGTACTCAGTAAATACTCATTCAACGAGTAAGTGAATAGCTAAACCATTTGTCTGTTACCCCACTAATGTATCATCTACTAATTCTCTGTCTTCCATGATGCTGAGGTCTGTGCAAGACCAAAAATTAACCCTAAAAATCAGTGTTTGCCGTCAATGGCTTGTGAAATTAGTGTAGAAAAAGATAACAAAAAAGTTGTCATCCAACAGGAGTCCTATGGCCAAATAAGTTTGAGAAAACTGTCCATTTTTTCCTCCTTTTACATATGGCCAAGAGATTGTCAGTGCTTGGATTGTCAATTCAGTTGATAACTGTTATATAATTTTTAAAAAACTTTTTTATTACTGTGAAGATATGGGAGTGAGAGTGACCATAGAGAGTTGACACTGTAAGCAAAGGAGAGAGGACAGATAAAAAAAAAAAATGAGGTAGAGATTCAGAAGGCGAGCAAGTTATTGCCAAAGGAATGGAAAATATGTGGGAAACAAGGGTAGGATGAGATGGAAAGCTATTTCAGGGATCCTTTGCATCTGCACATATGCTTAGTCACTCAGTCAGGTCTGACTCTCTGAAACGCTATGGACTGTGGCCCACCAGGCTCCTCTGTCCATGGGGATTGTCCAGGCAAGAATGCTGGAGTGGGTTGCCATGCCCTACATCCAGGGGATCTTCCCAACCCAGGGACTGAACCATGGTCTCCCGCATTGCAGGCAGATTCTTTACCATCTGAGCCACCAGGGAAGCGCTGCACATATTCATGTTTTAAAGCAAATACACACAAGGAGGAACATCCACCTATGCCTACTTGTGTGTGAGCATCAATTCAATATGCACAGTTCTCCTGGAAATAGTGATCATGTTAACGTTGCCCTGCCTCTGGTGACTTCCTCTGTCTGAGACGGGAGGGAGTAATAGTGATGCTTTCCATCAAGATTACCTAGAGGGCCATTCGCCACTTTTGCTTCTGGAGGCATCGCCATTATTCGTGGTTTACAGTCCGCATACTCTTTCTTGGGGCCGCTTTTCTTCCTCTACCTTCTCACCAGCTCGGTCCAGTGCAGCCTTTTCCCTGTTGTATTTGTTTTAATGTTCCAGCTCTTCAGACTGAACTAAAGAGCTTTATGAGCTGTGTTTTCTCAGCCCAGGCAGTGAATCCTTCAAGGGTAATATTACAAGGCAGGCTCCAGCAGCACTTACAGGGGAACGCGCCGCAAGAGTTGCCCTTGTGGGAGAAATGGGTCCTGAGAACACTAGTCACACATAAAAGGTATGCCCAGGGAGAAGTGATTCTGTCACAGATCAGATGGCTCCAAATATGTGCCCTTCCCAGAGCTGTGGCAGTTGCTTCTTTTAGAGAGCTTTCTGTATACATCAGGTGGTAGAAGCAAAGTACATGAGAATAATTAGATGCAAGCATCTTGTATTTGCCTTTCCACGCACATATTAGTTTATGAAGTCCTTGAGGGCAAGTCCAGCTGTGTGTTTCCTTTGCCAGCGTTTCACTGCAAGAGGCACAGTTAGGGGCACCAGCTGCATAAGCTAAACCTCTTCTCTTGCTGAAATCTAACACTGAACGCATTTCCCTACTTTATTTCCATGTTCCCCTTAATTTGCCAAATCCATCATCCAAGTGAGCCGCTTGCCGTTGGTCCTTCGCATTCCTTAACTGCCTATCCTGCTGCCTTAGCGGGTGTGCTGCCTGTACCCGGAGCCCTTCCCCCATAGACTTGTCTGTAATCCCAGCCACAGACCCTCCAGGAGCGCTTCCATGACCCCACTCCTTCCTTAAGCAAGGAAACCCCCCCACCCCCGCCCTCCACCTCACATAGCTCTTTTTCTTATTCTGTCTACCTTGCTTTGTATGATTTGTGTATTTCTCGTCTTGCCAGGTAGCTTAAAGACCCTTTACACCTGAGTTATCCTTGATTCCTGATCACAGCGGAGAATTGTACATTGAATGTTGTAGGTACGCAAATTGTAGTTGATAAATTAATGAAGGAATGGCTGACTAGTAAGAGCTCAGTAAACCCTTGCTTATTCTTTGACTACTAAAATAGAAACATTAAGAAAACCATGCTGATTACAACAGAGATGGTTGCAGTAGTTTTGTCTCTTGCACTAGACCTGTTGGGGTTATTTGGCCTTATTTGGCAGTTATATGTCTGTTTAATATTATATGTCTGTTTTCATCAGTTTATCCTTTGTATCTAGCAGTGTACACATAGTAGGTGTACAATAAATATTTGTTGAATGAATGAATATGAGGACACATCAATTTTTTATTTATACATTTTATATAAATGCAGGGAAGCATGTATTTCTCTTTTCTGAGGTACAGAGATGCTCCATGTTATCTGATACTGAAAACTATTAAAGCTGTTTTGCTTTGCTGGCATGGACAAACTTAATGTTCAAATCCAGTAAGTATTCCATCCTAAGTTCCTGTTGCTCTCACTCTGTTGTATAGGTTTGGGTATCTATTTTTAACTATCTTGATTTGTAGAGATTTTATTGCAGGCTTTTTCAACTGCTTTGTAGAAAAGCAGGGTATATATTAAAAATAAATATTTTTTCAAAATGCTTCCCAATTGGTTCTGCATATATAATGAGAACATCACAGCACAGCATGTATAGCAATAAAGATAAATCCCTCATGGCCAGCTCCAGAGGTCCAAGTCAGTCTTTTTAGAGATGGAACAATTACTCCAAATTTTTAAGAAGCTCTGTATAAATGATTTAGCATATTTGAATAGAGAAGCAATGGAGTGCACTTAGAAATGAATAAAGTATTATTTTGGTGACAGTATGGCTAGTGTATTCTAGAATCATTCTGTGTCTTCATTTAAGTTGAAGTTCTTTATATATCTTCAAGTCTACACCTGTGAAATTTTTTTTTTTTTTGTAAAATTGCCACACGCATTTTTGTCTCAGTAAAAGATGACACAATGCCCATATTAATAGAAAAGTAAGTAAGTGAAGTCGTTTAGTCGTGTCCAACTCTTTGGGGCCCCATGGACTGTAGCTTGCCAGGCTTTCTCTGTCCATGGGATTCTCCAGGCAAGAATACTGGAGTGGGTTGCCATTTCCTTCTCCATGTTAATGCATTACTATCAACATTGCCCTAACTGATAGAGACAGAGTGACTCAGGATTGCTGATTGTTCTCTCATGATAAACTGGTTAATCTTTTAAGTCTGCTTAGGTAAGTTCCTATACTGTCGATTACTTTTTAAACTTATAAAGTCATATAAGGTATTTAATAAATTGTGTGTTGATAGTCTTATGTATCAACAACAGATGTGAAATTGTCTTCTTTCCTTGGGGTAGTTTAAGTCTTAGTGGACTTTGTTTTTTAATTGCTATTTCAAACTCATAGGAAACACAACTTATTTCGATTTCTCTTTAAGTGTGGTCTTATAAGAATGTAAATGACATTTTTATCTGAGAACATAATCTTTTCCTTTCCTATTCAGAGAGATTGAATTGAAGGAAAATATTTCTTGCCAGCTATCTTTCTGCTATATAGTTTGCGGCCTGCTGCTGCTACTGCTAAGTCTCATCAGTCGGGTCTGACTCTCTGCGACCCTGTAGACGGAAGCCCACCAGGCTCCTCTGTCCCTGGGATTCTCCAGGCAAGAATGCTGGAGTGGGTTGCCATTTCCTTCTCCAAGTTTATGGCCTGCCATCCTCAAATGGTTCAGCAAGTATATTTGAAATGAACCTTTTGGTCATTTTCTGCTTTTCAGGGACTTTGGACATGATTTGGTTCTGTCATTTGAAAATAGAATTACTCTTTGAGGTTCAGCTTTCTTTCCCCACTTTCATTTTTAAAACTTTCTCAAATACAGAACGCATGAGCCTTGGTAGATTTTAAAAGCAGACAATCTTTTTTCCTCCAAACATTTCCTTTTAAAAAAAGCATGATGGATATTAAGTACCTTATCACTAGTAAAGAAAAAGAGAGACACTGGGAAATCAGGCAGGAATATAATATATTTTTTGTCTTCTTTTGTACTGATTTCTTATATACATTTACATACCAGTGATTTAATGCCTGCCTGGAGAGTTTCAAAGACAAGAGGCTAGTAACTGAAGCTACCCCTATGTGTTATGGCGCAAGCCCAAGGTGTTATTTCAGGAGTAGATTGCACTTATAGAAAATGGTAGGGCAAGGATATGTGTGGATTTCTTGTGGGTCAGATATGACCCCAAACCAAGCAGCTGTGCTATCTTAAAAGAAATGGAGGCTAAGTAGAAAACCCTGAGCAGCCCTCTGACCCACCTACATGGTGGCCCACAGGAAACCGAGGGGCAAAGCATGCTGACCCATCAGAGAAGGCAAGTGAGAGGCAGGGAATTCTAAGTGATGAGATGTTTTCAAAGGACTCCCAGAATTGCCCCACAAGAGAATGAGCCTGCACCTGTATCTGCCACATCCAGGGTCACCAGTGCCACATTTCAATTTGAATATCAAGGAAGACTTTCATCTACTCTGAAACTGGAGAGGCTGAAATACAGCTAGAGAGTAGAGGATGAGTTGGAATGAGAGAGAGGAGGTCCCTAAGTCCCAGTTCCTTCCTTGACCCTGCCAGGAGGGCCCTCTGCTCTGGACCTCACCCTTGAGACCTTGCTCTGGTCTTCCTCTGGCATCAGCCCTCTCTGTGGGGCAACGAGTCAGTGGGCACAAGGAACATGTTCACCTGGAGACAGATTCCCCTATCCTGGACCATGCTCACACTTGGGATTCCAGAACACTCTGTCAAAAGGCGTCCAACATACTTTCAAGGCCTATGCAGGCCTCTTCTCCCTTATCTGCCCTGCCACGAATGGACTGTGTCTCTAGTGTGTGTACCACTCAGATCAGTGACAGGCGATTGAGTATCTGTTTACTGGAACAGAGGAAGAACTTGGGTGTTCACACTGGGGTAGCCATGGAGAAGAGTGGGTTGGAAGTCCTTTTCCCCAGGGTCCTCCTTTGTTTTATGGAACTCTGAAGCATCTGAGAGTCTCGATTCAAACCTAGTCTTCCACATTGTTACAAATGTAGGAGAATATATATGTGTATATATATATATATATACTTATTTAATATATATGATTTATTAAACTTATTTTAATTTTGAAAATAGTTAGATATGTAAGAGATTCTGAAAATATTAAGGGAGGGCCTGCTCCTTCCCCACTGCAATTTTACCAGCCTAAGGTAACGCTAAGCTGGGGAAGAAATTTCCAAATCAAATATAATTATGAGTAGACTTATTTTAATATATAAAATATAAGTGAGCTATTTGTTTATTAATTCAAAGTAAGCTAAGGATAGGATTTCTCTGGTGGCTCATATGGTATAGAATCTACCTGCAATGTAGGAGACCCAGGGTCAATCCCTGGGCTGGGAAGATCCCCTGGAGAAGGAAATAACAACCCATTTCAGTATTCTTGCCTGGAGAATTCCATGGACAGAGAGTTCTGGTGGGCTATGGTCCATGGGTCACAGAGTCAGACTCAATTGGCTTTCACTTTCAAACCAAGGGTAGTTTTATTATTCATAAGTAACCAGAAAATCTATGGAAGCTGCTTCAAGATTTGATTCAGTGATAGACAGAAACACTCAGTGTTAGGTAGAGGATGTTTTAAACTTTCAAAGGCTGTTTTTATTTTTTCTTAAATCTTACATACTAGGAATCTCTGGGTAATGAATGCAGTTTTCTTTTTCTTTTTAATTCGTGTAGATCATTCTCTTACAGTCACTCTGTGATCATAGCATCTGTCCAAAGTACGGAGACTTGAGTACCTTAGGCGTACCGAACCCAGTTTTTGAAAAGGCAATTGTCCTGAAATTAGCCAAAGGGAAACAAACAAACAAACAAGCAAAGCCTTTTTTTTCTAAAGTTGGGAATACTTCATTACATCAGAAGGAATTGAAATAACAAAAATCAAATTCTGTTAACCATAAGTTATTCTCTAGAAGTCACAAGTAGCTGAGCAAGGCTTTATGATTAAAAACAAATGGACCTCTGTTAAATCCCCAGATCCGTCTTCCTATACATTTACCCAGAGTGCAGTTGTTTCCACACTGAGGTGCAGATACCCTAGAAAAGTGCTGGAGACAATCCTTTGATAAGAGCAAATATGTTAATCATACTGCTGTTTACCACATGGATTGACAGAGGTACCTCACTGGGTTTTTCTGTCAGAGGGACACCAGCGCAGAGGTTCTGAGCGACGGTAGGAGTTGTACAAAGCAGCACACCATTAGCACAGTGTGGCTGCCTGTGTTATTAGTTTCAGGTAAATTAACCCTCACCAAATCCACAATTGACCTGAAAAGAAATCTACAGAGATGGAGAAGGAAATGGCACCGCACTCCAGTGTTCTTGCCTGGAGAATCCCAGGGACGGGGCGAGCCTGGTGGGCTGCCGTCTCTGGGGTCACACACAGTCAGACATGACTGAAGTGACTTAGCAGCAGCAGCAGCAGTTATACCCAACAGGACATTGGCCTCCAAGTCAAAATTATCACCAAGATATATATTTTATGTCTACTATTCTTGTTGATGAATTCACTCCAAGTAAATACCATGTTTTGAGATATTAATGATGATATGAAGCCATCACAATTAGGATGATTCTTTAAAAATTGTGTTGCAAACTTTCTTATTCTTTTTAAAATTTTTATTTCCTGCCTACATTATATGCAAAAATATATTCATTTTTAAAACTTGTATATACTTTACAAACACTTAACTATACATTTATTGAAATTAGATACCACAATTAAAATTTTACTGGTAGAGATATATGATTAAGAGTTTTGAGGTTATGATTAGAAAGGATTGAAGAATATGTAAATTTTTTGAAAAAATATGACAGATGAACTCATGTATATTTCAACTTGTAGGACAAATGATGGTCTTATTATATTTATGTTAACCTATTTCCTCTGCTTCTAGCTAACCTCAAAGAAGCCATTTTCTAGTTATCAATTTGTAGTCTATTTTGGATTATGGAAACAATATAAAACTTCATTCAGAGGGATTTATGCAGCCCTGGGAGAAATGCAGTACTTGTAACAATGTCTCCACCCTAGTTTTTATACAATGATTTAAGATGAGCTAACTCATAAATGCCCTATTATTTATAATGGATAGATAGTTGCCTTTTAACTTGTTTTGTGAATGGAAGTTTCTACCCATTAATTTGTATTACAGGGTGGTAAAAAGTAAATCTCTAGAGATGCCTGTGGCTAAAATATTTCCAAGTGGTTGTACATATATACAGGCAATGGGGATATCATTAAAATGTAATAAAAATGTACATTGTTTCTTTTTATTGTTCTTTTTGTTCCTTTGTTATAGGCACTACAGGGGATAATTTTATGGGTTTCATAATAAATTAGTTTGGGGGATATAAAATGACTAGATATTTGGGGTAGTAGAGTATTATTATTAGATCAATATTCAGTATACCGAAAATGACACTGAAACAGAAAAGCATGGAGTGGCACAATCGTATTCCTTGACTTGAATGTTTCAAAAATAAAAACAAACACCTTTTTATAGAAAATGGAGAATTTATCATAAATACTTTGTTTTTCTGCACATCTTAACATGAAAGGTTTTAGGACATAAAAAACAAAGGTTTCTCTATGTCTTCTTCTATTTTTGACTATCCAATTTTGCCATGTAATTAAGGGGTAAATAGCAAATAGATGCAAAGCTTACTTCATGGTAAGGTAGGGCTATGTACATTGTGCCTGTGGAATATAAATATATCTCATGTATGCTGGAGGCACTTTACAATTGTGTTTTGGTAATCAGTGTATTTGTGTTGTTGTTCTGAATGCTCTTTCATCTCCAAGGTATTTTATTTTGTAGGATAATTCAAAGCATGTCTCTGCAGAAAAGCTGCCATATTTGGATATGTATGAATGCAGCTGAACTTGTGTGTGTTCTCCTAGTGGGAACTGGATAATTATTTTCCCAGTATTCACTTCAATTTCTTCAATGCTGATACTGTTCTTTAAAATATCAGAGCAGTGTTCACTTTGAGAGTTAAGAAGTAAATTGGTAAAACCCTTAAAGTTGTCGCTTTTTGTGAATTGCTAGGTAAAAATAGAAAATGAGAATGCTGAAAGTTACTTGACTCTGTCCAGTATAATTGATAGATTTATAAACCAGTCAGATTTCAATTAATTTTAATTGTACTTATTAGGATATATGGTTTTGCAAATGTATTCTTTTTTCTCTTTGCTCGTATGTGATAAAGCTTGTTGTGCCTAACAGTTTTGTCTGTGTACTATTAAAATAGTCTGTGTACTATTCTAGTACTTTAATTATATGCAGCATGTCGCTTCATTATAGTGACACTTCTTTGTTCAGTAATATATTCTAGCTATTGTGGTCTAGAAAGTTTCAGAAACATATACCAGTTTGATTTGTCACCAAAATATGCAGTGTTGTAAAACTGAAGTATTGTTTTATTGTGATTACCTCTTCTGAATATTTATGCATTTAGAGACTTATGCATTTAGCTTTCTATATGCTACTTCTTTTCATTTAGAACACATCTTAATAAGAAATAATTATAAGGAAAAAGCAAATTTGCTGAAAAGAATGCAGAAGAATTAAAAATACCTCCTCATCGTCTTTAAGATCATTCTCTCCACAGGCTTCCTTACAGATATCACAGTTTGTCAGGAACACTGAGTTATATTATGTAGGCAGAATGGGAAAGTGTCCAAGAAATTGATTTTAGGAAAGCATAGAACCAGGCTTTGTATTTTTAATGTTATGTTGATTGTGCAGAATGTGAATATTCAAGAAAATAGAGCTTAAGTAAATAATTCCAGAAACTGTGAGGGATAGGGAGTGAACACAGAGAGCAGTATTTACTTTGACAGTTAAGAAGTAAATTGGCAAAAGCCTTAAGATCGTCTTTTTGTAAATTGTTAAATAAGAAAATTTAAAAACCTCGAGTGTCTTTTCTACCAGAATCACCAACACCTTTCTCCATATTGATTCTTCATGATAGTCTGAATCTTATTTACTGGGCACCTTATTTCACATCTGGATTGTATGTAAAGCTGTTTAGAATCAATGATGTGAGTAAGTTCACCACTCCATTTTAAAGGGAGAACCAAAGTGTTATATTGATATTTTTGTCAAATACTCTAGAGTTTTATTAGAATCAAATGGTAACAGAGATATTTTTAGAGCTTTATTAAGAATTCTCTATTTTTTCTTTGTGTAAGGAAAACCTATAGAAACAATTATGAATCATGGTAAATTTCTGGCACAAAATTTTTGTTAAGGATGACACTGGAGAAGGGGAAAGTCCAGCTATGTTTTCCTTTTCTTTCTGTCTCTGATATGTGCTGATAGTACTCTGGTGTCTCAAGTGAATAT
Source organism: Capra hircus (assembly GCF_001704415.2). NCBI lineage: Eukaryota > Metazoa > Chordata > Mammalia > Artiodactyla > Bovidae > Capra > Capra hircus. The sequence continues at coordinate 26,520,683 of NC_030814.1, forward strand.
GTTAGAGGAAGATTTTATCTAGTGGATGCTAGATTTGGAAAAAAATTTAAAAAAAGGATAATTTCTCCTGAAGCTTCCATAAACAGTCTCTGGGACTGAACTTACTGTCTGAAGAACACCAGGCCTCCCTGTCCCTCACCATCTCCTGGAGTTTGCCCAGGTTCTTGTCCATTGATTTGGTGATGGTCTCCAACCATCTCATCCTCTGCCACCCTCTTCTTCTTTGCCTTCAATCTTTCCCAGCTTCAGGGTCTTTTCCAATGAATTGACTCTTAGGATATTAGAGCTTCAGCTTCAGCATCAGTCCTTCCAATTAATATTCAGGGTTGATTTCATTTAGGAATGACTGGTTTGATCTCCTTGCAGTCCACGGGACTCTCAAGAGCCTTCTCCTGCACCGCAGCTTGAAAGCATCCATTTTTCAGTGCTGAGCCTTCTTTGTGGTTCAACTCTCATATCTGTACATGACTACTGGAAAACCTACAGCTTTAGCTATACAGATTTTTGTCATCAAAGTGATTATCTCTGCTTTTTAATATGCTGTCTAGGTATTTCATAGCTTTCCCTCTAAGGCGCAAGCACGTTTAATTTCATGGCTGCAGCCACCATGCGCAGTGAATTTGGAGCCCAGAATAGAAAATCTGTCAATGCTTCCACTTTTCCCCTTCTATTTGCCATGAAGAGATGGGACCAGATGCCATAATCTTCGTTTTTTGAATATTGAATTTTAAGCTAGCTTTTTCTCTCTCCTCTTTCATCATTATCAAGAGGCTCTTTATTTCCTCTTTGCTTTCTGCCATTAGAGTGGTATCATATGCATATCTGAGGTTGTTGCTATTTCTTCTGGCAATCTTGATTCCAGCTTGTGCTTCCAGCCTAGCATTTCGCATGATTTACTCTGCATATAAGTTAAATAAGCAGGGTGACAATAGTACCGTCCCTTTATTCTCAAGTCCTCAAATCTCATGAAAGTGACAGTGAAGATTTTTTGAGGTTTAGGATTTTAATGTTATAAACATAGTGAGGTGGAACTCTAAGCATCCAGTAATTTTAAATATTTTTAGATGATGGAATGAGACAGAATAGCATTAATAGAGAAGGGAACCAAGAACCTAAATCCTTGATCTCAAAAAGCCTGGAATAGTGTCAATGGCTATTTTTCTTTTAGTGGAAGAATACAAACTAGGAGCCAAGGGGAGTCTCTGGTACAGAGACATGAGGGGACAGAAACAAGGATCATTCATTAGGAACACTCTTTACAACAGCAACCCCAGTGAACTTTTCATTTCCCGCCCCCGGTATACGAAGCATGATTTCTGAGTCTGACAGTGGGAGACTGCTGTCAAAAAGCTATAATCAGAGCTTCCTTGGGGGAAGCTTGGAAGTAGCTATCACTGAATAAGACCTTTTACATTTTGTAAATGGAGGGGACCTTGGGGCCTACTCCCTTACATTCCATGTGGTAAGAGTTTCCAATCAGTCCCTCCATGAGGAGAGAAGACTGGGTGGAAATAAACTTATAGAGACTGAAGAAACCATACAAGTTAAATATATTCATCAATATAGTTTTCATTCTGAACAGTAGTCAATCACTGAAGTCAACTATGCAAAACAGAAGATCCAAAATGGACACATAGAATAACTGGTACTAGATGAAGCAAGCATGATTCATGGATCAGAGAGAACATTTTAATACATCTTAATTAGAAACATAAAGAAAAAATGATCTTCATAAGACAAAAATGAAAAAGCTAATGGATATGAAAATAAAACTAAAAGAAATTAATACAGAAGAAAAGTAAAGTTGGAGAAATCTTCCAAGGCTTAGATGAAAATACAAAGGAATTTAAAAATGAGATATATGCAAACATGGAGAGTCAATTTAAGAAATTGAACATAGGACCAATTTTGTAGATCCAGGGGAAATAGAGGAACTGTAGGCAAAAATGTATAATACTTCATATTGAAATAAATTTGTTAGTACCAAAGCATCGAACACAAAGTGAGATATATCCAGATAAATTATAGTGAAATTTGGATATAGAGGAAATCCCAAAATCCCTAAGAGAGGTAGCATGCTAACCCTAAAGAAGCAAAAATTCCATTGACTTCAAACTTCCCAGACAGCAACAGTTTTATTAGAATTCAGTGAAGGAATGAATGTACCTTTACATTTCAGGGAATACATAAATTTGAATTTAGACTTCTCTTTCCAGCTATATTTTATTTAGGTGTGGGGACAATAAGACAAAGGCTCAAAATAATGTTTATCTTACTTCTTTCGTGAACATTGCCTGAAGATATGTTCAGTAGATCAGTCATGTCTAACTCTTTGTGACCCCTTGGACTGTAGCCTCCATTTTCCTCTGTCCATGGAATTTTCCAAACAAGAATGCTGGAGCAGGTTGCCATTTCCTCTTCCAGGGGATCTTCCTGACCCAAGGATCAAACCCACATCTCCTGCATTGCAGGCAGATTCTTGACCACTAAGCCATCATGGAATTGTTTACCTGAAGATGTTGGCAATGAAAAGTGAATATGGAAAAGAAACTTAGTGTCCAAGGAAGTACAGAAGGAAGGAAAGGGAGGCAGGAAGGAAAAGAAACCCCAGGAAGGAGCTCGCAGCATCCCCAGAAAGCAAGCAGCCCAACTCAGAACAAGAAATCAGGGGATCCCACCAGAATCTCTTCAAGAAACATGGGAATAAATTTCAGTCAAAATAGAGAAAGACTGTAGTCACATGTTGAATACCTTTATACGTCTCACAACAAGAAAAACAAATATTACAGAAAAAATATGAAAGAAAAATAAACACTCTGTTAATATGAGGCATCTAGATGTGACATGATTTTAAACAATTGATAGAATGTATCAAAGGAAGTTCATTTGACTGATGCTAGAACATCCTCCCTAATGTGTTATATTTTTAATAAAGAACAGTAACATTCTTCTACTTGGTTCTATAGTAAACTATATTTATATTGTTGTACAATTGTGTAAATGCTCTTCATTTCCCATTTCTTACAATTTATTATATACAAGACTTTGGAGAATTAATATACAGCCGATGATATTGCCACTGTTCTTTGTCCCTCCGTATATTCTCCCACTTTGTCATATGTAACTTTGCATCTTCCTGTGAAGAAGGAATATATTTCTCTCATTCCTTGACTAAGTTTGGAGATGTGACTTGGTTCGACCAGTCGAATGAAGGGAAATGCCAGCGAGCCACTTCTGAGCCTAGGCCTTAAGAAATCTTTCATGTTTTACTTGTTTGTTTGTTTGTTTTTATTGTTTGTATTTTAAGCATTTCATGTTTCTTTTTAAAATTTTTTTTAATTTATTATTATTTTTTTACTTTACAATATTGTATTGGTTTTGCCATCCATCAACATGAATCTGCCATGGGTATACACGTGTTCCCAATCCCGAACCCCCCTTCCACCCTCTGGGTCATCCCAGTGCACCAGCCCCAAGCATCCTGTATCCTGCATCAAACCTGGACTGATGATTCCTTCCTTATATGATATTACACGTTTCAATGCCATTCTCCCAAATCATCCCACCCTCTCCCTCTCTCACAGAGTCCAAAAGACTGTTCTATACATCTGTGTCTCTTTTGCTGTCTTGCATACAGGGTTATAGTTACCATCTTTCTAAATTCCATATACATGCGTTAGTGCATAGGCTCGCAAAGAGTCGGACATGACTGAGCGACTTCACTCACTCACTCACTCATACTGTATTGGTGTTTTTCTTTCTGGCTTTCTTCACTCTGTATAATCGGCTCCAGTTTCATCCACCTCATTAGAACTGATTCAAATGTATTCCTTTTATGGCTGAGTAATACTCCATTGTGTATATGTACCACAGCTCTCTTATCCATTCATCTGCTGATGGAATTCTAGGTTGCTTCCATGTCCTGGCTATTATAAACAGTGCTGCAATGAACATTGGGGTATGATATCACATGGATGAGGTCAAAAGATAGCTGCTATACCTTTAGCTTGGATCTCAGAATGGTCACAAAGGGAGCAGACTTGAGCACAAATGTCAGTGAGGAGTTGAGCACGGCGGTATCTTTAGGTCAAAGCCAAGCTCCTCTGTGGAGCCCACCTGAGATCTCCTGATGCCACAAGCACTCACTGGGAAATAAACATACATATTGTGTGCTATGGAGGTTTGTGATTGTTACCCAGACTTAACTGTAGCTTTCATTCACTAACACACTTACCATGATAGAACAGAATGTGTTGGAAAAACAGAAATAAAATTTTGGTAGTGGAATAAATAGTGAGACTCTAAAGGAAGGAAAGAGATTTTAAGAATGATGTCTAAAGGTTATGAACAAATAGCAGGTTTAAATATGCTGGTTAAGACTGTAACAGTAATCAGTAGAAGAAGGAAAGCAATTAAGAAAATTCAGAAGGCATGGAGGGTAATAGGAGGTAGTTTTGGAAGATAATTTACTCATTTGTAAAATGAGTTATTATTGATAATGAATCACATAGAATAAAATCCAGAAACTAAAAAATTATACATCCATAAAATTATATAATGTATATAATAAAAATAACTGTGTAATAAGATAAAGTATGTAATAAGATAAAAATAAATGTATAATATGTGTAATTACAATAACCTCTATGTTCTTTAAAATATGAATTTAGTATACTTTAGTGGTAATACTTATAAAGAGGTCTACAGATTTCAAAAATACATTTGTATATTCAGTATAACAGATTCATCAATTGATTTTGGTTGTTATTTACCTCTGATAAATTAATCAAAGCACTTTATTGTAGTATCTTGTGGATGGGTTCTACTTTGGGAAAATATTAACTTCATTTCTGAAGTACATTTAATTCAGACTACATCAGTTCAGTTCAGTCGCTTTGTCATGTCTGACTGTTTGTGACCCCATGCACTGCAGCACGCCAGGCTGTTCTATCAATCACCAACTCCTGGAGCTTGCTCAAACTCATGTCCATGAGTTAGTGATGCCATCCAACCATCTCATCCTCGGTCATCCCTTCTTCTCCTGCCTTTAGTCTTTCCCAGAATCATGGTCTTTTCCAATGAGTCAGTTCTCATCAGGTGGCCGAAGATTTGGAGATTCAGCATCAGTCCTTCCAGTGAATATTCAGGACTGATTTCTTCTAGGATTGACTGTTTTAATCTCCTTTCTATCCAAGGGACTCTCAAGAGTCTTCCCCAACACCAGAGTTCAAAAGCATTAATTCTTCAGCATCCAGCTTTCTTTATGGTCCAACTCTCTCATCCATACATAACTGCTGGAAAAAAAGCCATAGCTTTGACTAGATGGACCTCTGTCAGCAAAGCCATGTCTCTGCTTTTTAATATGCTATCTAGGTTTGTCATAGCGTTACTTCTAAGGAGCAAGCATCTTTTAATCTCATGACTGCAGTCACCATTGGCAGCAATTTTGGAACTCAAGAAAATAAACTTTCTCACTGTTTCCATTGTTTCCCCATCTATTTGCCATTAAATGATGGAACCGGATGTCATGATCTTTGTTTTTTGAATGTTGAGTTTTAAACCAGCTTTGTCACTCTCTTCTTTCACTTTCATCAAGAGGCTCTTTAGATTTTCGCTTTCTGCTATAAGTGTGGTGTCATCGGCATATCTGAGGTTATTGATATTTCTCCTGCCAATCTTTATTCCTGCTTGTGCTCATCTAGTCCAGCATTTCTCATGATGTACTCTGCATATAAATTAAATAAGCAGCGTGACCATATACAGCCTTGGCGTACTCCTTTCCCAATTTGGAACCTGCCTATTGTTCCATGTCCAGTCTGACTGTTGCTTCTTGACCTGCATACAGATTTCTCAGGAGGCAGGTAAGGGGTTTGGAATTCCCATCTCTTGAAGAATTTTCCAGTTTGTTGTGATCCACACAATCAAGGTGTTAGTGTAGTCAATAAGTAGAAGTAGATGTTTTTCTGAAACTCTCTTGCTTTTTCTATAATCCACCAGATGTTGGCCATTTGATCTCCGGTTTCTCTGTCTTTTCTTTATCAGCTTGAACATCTCGAAGTTCTCAGTTCACGAACTATGGAACCCTGGCTTGGAGAATTTTGAGCATTACTTTGCTAGCATGTGAGATGAGTGCAATTGTGTCGTAGTTTAAATATTCTTTGGCATTTGCCTTTCTTTCATAGAACCTTTTCCAGTCCTATGGCCACTGCTGAGTTTTCCAGATTTGCTGGCATGTTTCATGCAGCACTTTCACAGCAGCAGCATCTTTTAAGACTTAAAATAGCTGAACTGGAATTCTATCACCTCCTCTAGCTTTCTTCATAGTGATGCTTCCTAAGGCCCATTTGACTTCACTTTCCAGGATGTCTGGCTCTAGGTGAGTGATCACACTATAGTGGCTATCTGGACCATGAAGGTCTTTTTGGTAGTTCTTCTGCATCTTCCTGCCACCTCTTCTTAATATCTTCTGCTTCTGTTAGGTCCATACCATTTCGGTACTTTATTGTGCCCATCTTTGCATGAAATGTTCCTTTTTTATCTCTAGTTTTCTTGGAGAGATCTCTAGTCTTTTGCATTCTAGTTAAGGTGAAGTCGCTCAGTCGTGTCTGACTCTTTGCGACCCTGTGGACTGTAACCTACTAGGCTTCTCCGTCCATGGGATTCTCCAAGCAAGAATACTGGAATGGATTGCCATTTCCTTCTCCAGGGGATCATCCTGACCCAAGGATCAAACCCCGGTCTCCCGCATTGGAGGCAGATGCTTTAACCTCTGAGCCACCAGGGAAGGCTTTCTTATCTCTCCTTGCTATTCTTGGGAACTCTGCATTCAGATGGATATAGCTTTCATTATCTCCTTGCCTTTAGCTTCTCATCTTCACTTCTCTTCCTTTATTCTCTGAAACACTGATGGAGACTTAACAAGGGTGGGGAAGTACATTTTGCCATGTAAATTAAGTCATTATACTCAGGGCCAAATTAGACAACTAAATTAAGGAGATGGGGTTACACTTATGCTTACTATTAACTGATAGTTAACTGATAGTCCAATTCACAAGTCATTGGATTTTATTAAAAGGAACTAAGCTCTATTTGCATTAATCTGATAATAGCATAATGCAACAATGCAGTTTCTAATCAGACCAGGTCCTCTTTGACATAGGATCATTTGTTAAAGCACTTGTTATGGAAATAGCCAATTATTTTAATCAGGTTCATTGCAGATGATGAAAATTGTTGCCCTGAAGGCTTACTTTTACAATGGGAAATTACATAGTAAGTAATTAATAGCACTGAGGTTTCCATCTTACTGTATATTAAAATGAATTAATAATAAAAGTTGCCTTTTAAATATACATGTGTACCTGTGTGTTTAAAGTCATACATCTCTTACAGGAGCAAAGAAAACTAGAGAAATGCATGTCATTCTTTTTATATGAAAATTGCAACCTCTTAAATAGATCCTAAGAGTCCAGGATACATACACATCAATATACTCTATGAACTTAGTGCAGAAAAATTTCTGGGAAATAAGAACTATTAGTGAAGGAATGGAAAACTTCAGTTATAGTTTAATAATCTTCAGTTTTCTGACAGTCAGCCATATCAGAAATAAATCCAATCTGAAACCAAAAATATATGAGCAATAGAAGATCTTGCAGTTATGTTACTTTTTTCCCATTCCTCTTCATTTAAGGCTTCCTGCAAAGCCTTTCTTGAGTGATGAAAATAACCTGCGAAGCAGGAGGTGAATGACTGTGAAAAAATTAGTATTTTTGTCATTTTTATGAATACAGCTCCTTCTATTAGTATGTTTTATTAAACTACTCAGTCTTCCCAATAAGGCCTGCCTCATTTCATTTGGGCTACATGGCTTTCAGTTTGAAGTGTAAGTGTAAAAGAAAACAAACCATCTCTGATGTGAATTTCAGAAGGCTGATGTCCCTCATTAATTTTGTGGGCCTGTTATTGTGATGCAGTGTGTGTGTGCATGAATGTATACGTCTGTGTACAACTAAACCCACAGATGGTAAATAAGTGGATTATAGAAAGCACCTTGACATTCACTATCTTCAATATCTTTGTTGAGGCATCCTTGCCATACAATAAAACACACATATTTAAAATACAGTGTAATACATTTTGACATGTATATGCATCTGTGAAACCACCATCTTGCTAAAATTAATTAATTTATTTTAATTGGAGTATAATTACTTTACAGTATTGTGGTGGTTTTGCCATATGTTGATATAAATCAGCCATGGGTGCACATGTGTCCCTCCACCTTGAACCCCCGACCCACACCCCGCCCCCCACCCCATCCCTCTGGGTTGTCCCAGACCACCAACTTTGAGTGCCCTGCTTCATGCATCAATCTTGCACTGGTCATCTAATTTACATATGGTAATATACATGTTTCAATGTCATTCTTTCAATCATCCCACCCTCGCCTTCTCCCACAGAGTCCAAATTCTGTTCTTTACATCTGTGTCTCTTTTGCTGACTTGCATATAGGATCATCGTTACCATCTTTCTAAGGTCCATATATTTGCATTAATATACTGTATTGGTGTTTCTCTTTCTAACTTACTTCACTCTGTATAATAGACTCCAGTTTCATTCACCTCATTAGAACTGACTCAAATGTGTTCCTTTTCATAGCTGAGTAATATTCCATTGTGTATATGTACCACAACTTCCTTATCCGTTTGTCTGCCAGTGGACATCTAGGTTGCTTCCATGTCCTAGCTGTTGTAAACAGTGCTGCAGTGAACATCGGGGTACATGTGTCTCTCTTAATTCTGATTTCCTCAGTGTGCATGCCTACCAGTGGGATTGCTGGGTCATATGGCAGTTCTATCTCCAGTGAAACAACCATCTTAATGAAGATTTTGAACACTTCCATCACCCTCAGAAGTTTCTCCGTCCCCGTTATATTCCTTCCCATGTGTCCTTCCAGTTCCATCCCAGAGAACTACTAATTTTCTTTCTGTCTCTATTGATTAGATTGCATTTCTAGAAAGTCATATAGAGTAAAAAATAAGTGTACTTTTTGGATTGTTTTCTTTCACTCATCATAATTATTTTGAGAACCTTTCATGTTGTTGCTTGTGCCAGTGGTTCATTCTTCTCTATTGCTGCTGCTGCTGCTGCTGCTGCTGCTAAGTCGCTTCAGCCGTGTCCGACTCTGTGCAACCCCATAGACAGCAGCCCACCAGGCTCCCCCATCCATGGGATTCTCCAGGCAAGAACACTGGAGTGGGTTGCCATTTCCTTCTTCAATGCATGAAAGTGAAAAGTGAAAGTGAAGTCACTCAATCCAACTCTTAGCGACCCCATGGACAGCAGCCCACCAGGCTCCTCCATCCATGGGATTTTCCAAGCAAGAGTACTGGAGTGGGGTGCCATTGCCTTCTCCGTCTCTATTGCTGAGTATTACTCAAATTATATGGCTATAAACCATAATCGTTTGAGCTGTTCACTGATTGATGGGCATTGGGTTGTTTCTATTTTTTGGCTATTACAAATAAAGCAACTGTGAATATTCATACATGTCTTCATTTGGACATGACTTTTTACTTATCTTGGGTCAATATCTAGGAGAGGACTAACTGGACCATATGGTAAAAACACGTTTAGATATTGGAGAAACTGTCAAACTATTTTCCCAGCTGACTGTATTATTTTGCATTCTGACCAGCAGTATATAAGAGTTCAATTCCTGTACATATTCATTAATATTTGTTGTGGTCGGTCTTTTTCATTTTAGTCATTGTAAAAATTGTGTAGTGATGCCTTTTTGGTTTTAATTTGGATTTCTCTATTGACACATGATGTCAAACATCTTACATGTTTTTCCATTCATATTTTTTTTTCTGAAGTTGAAATCTTTTGTCCATTTTTTGTCATTTGTTTTCTTACTATTGAGTCTTGAAAGTTCTTTATATATTCTGCATACAAATACTTTATCAGATGTTAGATTTGCAAATATATTCTCCCAATCTGTGGCTTACTTCTTAAAATTGATTTTGAACAATGCACCTTTATAATTTTTGTTCAAGTACAATTTATCAATGTTGGTGGCTCATACTTTCGATGTTATGTCTGAGAAGTCTTTGCCTAAAATTGAATCCCAAGAGACTTTCTCCTGTAATTTTATAGAGGTTTAGGTTTTATTCTAAAGTCTATAATTCATTTTGCATTAATTTTTCCATGTAGTGTATGATATGGATCTGACTACTTGTTTTATTTATCTGTTTGTGATCGTCATGTACTTAGTTAAATAGTTGTCCCCGAATTATCTCCTGAAAAGATGACGTCTACAGAATTACTTTTATATCTTTTGTAATCATATTGAGTCTTTGTCTAGTTTTCCTCATATTTCTGGTGTTTGGCATTGCTGGTGCCTGGATCTGCAGATATAGTTTTCATCATATTTGGAAAAATCATATGTTCAAATACTTTCCTGCCCATTCTTTTCAGGGATTCCAATTGCATCTATTTTAGGCTACCTATTTGTGTGTGTCCTACAACTCACGATGTCCAAATTCTTTTCCTGTCTGTATTTTATTTTGTATAGTTTCTATTATATCTTAAATATTTACTGATCTTTTCTTCTGAAGTATCTAATTTGCTTTATTTCCTTCTAAGTGTATTTTTCATCTCAAGTTGTAGTTTTCATCTCTAAAAGTTCAATTTGGGTCTCTTTTTATATTTTCCATGTCTGTACTTAACATTTCCAATGTATGTAACACAGTTATAACAGTTTTCATATGCTTGTTACCTACTTTTTCACGTTTGTTAACCCTGACTGGATTCCCGACATGAATTTTACCATGTTGACTGCTAGATACTCTGTATTCCTGAATATCTTCTTGAGCTTGCATAAACAAGGTTAAATTACTTGAAAGTGGTTTTATTCTACTGAGTCTTCTGAAATTTCTTTGGTGGGACCAGTAAGATTTTTAATGCAGGAGTAATTAACTCAGTGCCTCTCTGCTCAGGGCCCCAGGAATTAGTTTGTTTCCCAGTCTAATTGGAGGGAATTGCTCGTTTCCCTGGCCAATGTTATCCCCAAGTATTGCTCCCTCCGGTCCAGGTGGTAAAAATTCCTCCTGCCAATGCAGGAGATTTAAGAGATGCAGATTTGATCCCTGAGGCAGGAAGATCCCCTGGAGAAGGAAATAGCAACCCACTCCAGTATTCTTGCTTGGAGAATCCCATGGACAGAGGAGCCTGGTGGGCTCTAGTTCATGGGGCCACAAAGTCTGACACGACTGAGTGACTGGGCACACGTGCATGCTGGGCCAATTGGATGGCTCCTTCCTCGGTATTTTCTTCACTTGCATGGGTTGCTACACGCGCTGCTGAACTCCCGAGGGAGCACTGCAGGATTCAGGACGTGCTCTGCAGGTCCCTGAGGGCTGCCTCTTTATAGCCATTTTGTTTCACAAACTCCAGCCTCCTGGGCTCTCCAGACTCTTACCTTCCTCTTTTTAATTCATGGAGTTGGCCAGGTTCCACCTGGATTCTTCCTCAGTGTGCCATGGCTTGGAATTTTCTTAAGGCAGTCAACTTGGGCAGTTGTAGAACTCAGCTGGTTTGTTACTACCCTTTCTCTCCTAATGTCAAGTGTCTTGAAAACTGTCGTCTCATATGTTTTGTCTGTTTTATTTTTTGGTGGTTTCAGGCAGAAGGGCACTTCTCCTTCCTATACTCTGCCTCGGCCAGAAGCAAGATGTCTCTTGAATCCCAGTACATTATTGCTTTAATGAAGAAAATATGCTGATTTGGCATCCTTAACAATAAATATGGGAGAAAAAATAAAATATAAAGATTAGCAGCTTGTAGGCACACTTGGCATTGAGGACTGAGTCAGCTGCTGAGGCAGAAGCTTCCACGGTGGCCATGAGTGTAGCCCATGTTGTGTTGCCTCCAGCTCTGCCGGGAAACCTCCTGTAATTATGCAGTGGAGGTCCTGGAATTGAGGTAATCTAGCCACCCAGCTGTTTTACTCTGATGGAAACTGAAATGCCTAAGAATTTTGAAAGGAATGTTCTCTACCAGCCATAATGTATGTCTGTCATATACAGAGCTCGGTGATCTCTTAGGCCTAACATATGGAGAGTCAATGTACTAGTTTTAAAAATAGTAAATGGCACCACTTTAGAAAGAAGTATACTGAGGGTGTCTGTTAAATTGCCCCATTCAGTGGATCAAAATTCCTATGGGCTTTGCAGTTGTGGGGATAACTACTCTTCCATGCCTCTCCAGGGCAGGGCTGCTCTTCTGTAGAACATTTTTTAAATTGCTGCCCATTTATTTACCCTGATGATAACCCCCAAAGTAGAAGTATCTGTGTACAGAAAGTCTCATTAAAAATATACCTATGTTTTTATCCAGCAACATGATAAATAAACATTCAACTGAATAATAGAAATATCAATTAGCCCATATTATAATACAGTAGACAGTTGTTTTTTAGTCCTTAAAGTTGATATTTTCCCATAAATTACATCATTTAATCTATAGAGCAGCTTTAAAGTATAATAGAATTCATTATTTTTAATTATGCCTATGATAAAAAATTTCAAAGATATTAAAATGTGAAAGTCAGAACCATTCTTATTTTATTACCTGAGTCTGCATGTATATGTAGGTGAGACTGATTTATAATTATTTTTAAGAAAGCATTCTAGAGTTAAGTGAAATTATTTTTCTTTATATATAAGACGTGACTGTGTATCACTGCCTGTTATTTAATTGTGATCTGGCCAATATGCTTTCAGTGCTTCTTCATTTTTAGTATAAGTTACTGTCAATGTTTAAAAAAATCATAGTCATGGAAGAGAAAAATAAGTCAGCCTGGTGAGTTGAAAGTTTTAATTTACTCCCTTAAAAAAAATCTCTTGATAAAATATCTTAAAATTATATATTGGTATTAAGCCCTTCAACTTACGACTTATATATGAAATAAGTGATTAAATGCAAGTTTCATGTGTATCTTCAAAAATATTATGAGTTAAGTTGCTGATCGAAGTGCAAGTTGGTACAACCACTTAAAAACCAGTTGGGCATTATCTACCAAAGTATATAAATGACTCAGCCATTTCATTCCTAGGTATATGCAGAGAAAGTTCAATACACTTATGTACAAGTGCACTCATGGATGCTTTCATTTTTAGCAATATAAGTGCCATTAACAATAGAAAAGGAAAATGCATTGTCATACATTTTACAGTGAAATATCATAACGTGGTGAAAAGGAACCCACCGAATCTACCTATAGAACCATGGTGACTGAAGCCTCAAACAAAAGAGCACATACTGAATGATTTCTTCTTTCTAATATAAATTTCAAAGATAAGGTAAAAATAAAAGGTACTATTTAGGAATGTGTATTTAGACAACAAAACTCTAAACCATACACAGAGTGAGGCTGGGATTGCATAATAAGCAGGAAATCAGTTATGTTTGTGAGGATGGAGAGGAAGTTGTGAATGGAAGGACAAAGGAAGGCTCTGAAGTGCTGGCATTATTCTTGTGTTTGACCTTGGTGACTGTCGCACAGATTGTCTCTTAACAATAACTCATTTAACTCTATTGCTCTGTGTATTTATCTGTGTGTGCATTATCTTGCAAACAAAGATTTTTTCAAATGTGAATTATCTCCTTTGAAAAATAAAAATTATAACTGTACAGGTATAAAATAGATCTGTGTCCTCTCTAAAGAAACAAAAATGTATTCTCTTCATCAGAATGTAAGGTTAAAAGGCAAGTAGAAAAGAGTGTAAGAGCCAAAAATGTCCATTTCTAAATAGACAGCGATGTGGGTTTCAGGGATAAAATTAAAACAGATACCTATTAAGCCTAAACTAAGAGTATGAGAAAAATTACTGAAAGGAACAAAAGAATTAGGGAAAAGTATTCCAAACTAAGATTTTAGTACTGGAGTCTTTGGCCTAGAGTGGCAATACTAATATTACTCTGTCCCTGCTCAGCCTGTGGGATTTCTATGGGATTTGTGGCTGTCTATGGGACTCTTCAGGCGAGAACAGTGGAGTGGGTTGCCATATCCTCCTCTAGGGCATCTTCTCCAGCCAGAGACTGAACCCGCATCTCCCAAGTCTCCTGCGTTGGCAGGCAGATTCTTTGCCACGGAACCACTGGGAATCCCCCTACATTTGGAGATCAAGGACCATGTACTGTGACTTTTCTGCCCTCCTCAGCACGTAGAGTGGCGCCTTGAAAGCAACCATGACGTGAAGGGGAAAGACTTTCATATTTCCTAGTGGTGGTGAAGTTAACTGGTGAATAGTACAGATTCTGAAGATAAATTATCTGGGTTTTAATCTCAGTTTTACCATATGTGTGACTCTGGGCTAGTTTTTTATATTTTCAGTGTCTCAAGTCACTCATCTGGAAAACACTCATGATAGTAGTAAGTAGCTCAGAAGGTGTGATAATAAATACAAAATGCTTAAAACAATGTTTGGCTCATAGTACAAGTGGTTGAATGTGCTAATTGTTGTCAATAGGTTGTCATCCCAAAGTACTATTTGTACATACCTAATATAAATCGCAGAGTTATTTTTAAGAAATTAATTCTAGAGCTAAAGTTTCTATGTATTCAAAGTATAACTGTGTATCAGTGCCTGTTATTTAAATGTGGCATTGCTTGTATGCTTTTAGTGGCTCATCATTTTTAGTATAAGTTACTGTCTGTCGTTGTTGCTTATTACTGTCATTGAAGAGAAAAATACTTCAACCTGGTGAATTGGAAGTTTCAGTTTACTCCTTTAAAAGCTTCTCTTGATAAAAATATATGTCTTAAAAATAACATACCGATGTTAAACTCTCCACTTACAGCTTGTATATGTAGTGAAATAAGTGGTTATGGTAAGTTTCATGCATATTATATATTCCACACTGTTTTGAATTAATCTGCTGGCAAAAGCGCAGATTTTCCCCTAATTCTTTTATTCATTCTAGTAATTTTTCTTAAACTCTTAAGTGATTTTGGCTTAATGAATATCTTAATATTTTATTTCTGAAATCCCTAACTGCTTGTCTATTTAGAAGTGAGTTTCTTTGGCTCTTATGTAACTGAAGTATATATACAAGTATACCTATATAAATAATACACTGAAGCTTACATACAGGTAAAGTCTAAAGATTATGAACTGCTTTGCTGAATTCAAGCAATAAATTTTAGTTTGATCAAAAACCTGAGGAGGACTCATTTGTCAATAATGATTTTCTACTGTAGGTAGTTTTCCTTAGGGTCTGCTGAATATACAAAATGGAAAGCATGGCCATATTGCTAAAATTAAAGTGCTTATATAAAAGAAATGAAAGAAAGAAAATATGGAGAGATCATATTCTAGTTGACAATGCAAGTAAGATATCCAAATAAAATATAGGATGGCAAGGTGAATTTGAATTGCACATAAAAATTTTTTTGATAAGCTATGAGTCAAATATTGCAGGGACATCTTGTATTTTTATTTGCTGAATCTGGCAACCCTAAATATTAGGAAGTCTCTATGCATTTAAAATCAAGCTTAATGTTTAAAAATGCATGCTATAGTCATCATGTTATATGTATGGTCTGAGTGATATAGAGTCAATTTAAATTTCCCTTCCAAGTTTTTGAATTATTTTTCCAAACGTTACCAGTAATGAAATTCTAGGGTGAATGAGCTTTTTAAACCATAGATCTACTGAATCCCTGCCCCCCTTTCCACTGTTTTTAAATTCTCTATCCTTTCCAGTATCCAAGGACTAAAGTTAATACTCCTTAACTTGATTTGTAAGGGTGTAAAAATCTAGTCCCAGACTAGCTAGTCACCACCATCCCTAGTAGTTCCACACACGTAGTCGCTGTGCATATCCAGACATTTCAAAGTGCTCAGTTCTCACTGAAAACACTGTGTCCTTTTATGTCCCCTCCTACTTTAACACATCGAAAAATCTCCTGCTGATCCTTTAAAACCAAATACTGCCTTCTTTCAACATTCTTCCACATCTCCTCTAGAGAAAGCTGTTGCCTCCTCTGTGATCACAGTACATTTTGTACATAATGATACGTAGCACACAGTTTATTATAATTATCTATCTGAATAGACTTATAGGAGGTGAGCTCTCTTAGAAGAGGGGCTATCCCTATTCCCTGAAGTATCCTATGATATATTTTAGAAACTGATTCATAGAGGGTGCTCACCAGAGTTTTAATGAATGAAGGAATGAGTGAGTGAGTGAATGGGTGGGTGAAAAGCAACCACGTGAATCGTAGCTGTGCTTCCCATGTGAATCCCAACTCATTTGGCCAGTTATGGATTTTTGATAGCTCACTATAGAAAAAAAAACCCAAAATAGTTGAACCTTAGTATTAACCACTAAAATTGAGAGAACTGCTAGCAAACTAATTTAACATGCATCTGACAGAATAGAGTAATTAATTTTGGATAGACCATTATGAATATGCAAAAATATACAAATTATATCACACATAGTAAAAGTAGGAAATTGGGAAACGTATAAGTTTTATACTTGGAGCAAAGAACTATGGGACAATGAGGAGTCACTCTCAGATCTGCAGAATAATAAGATGCTTATAGTTTTAGAAAAATAACTTGCAGAGTAATTAGTTATAACTTGACATAATGTGTTTTCTATAGTCAGACTCCTCTCAAACTCAACATTGTCTAGCCTGCTAGAGTAATTTAGTTATTGATATTTAAAACTTCTTTGAGAAACTTAGCATCCATTTTTTAGAGCACTTGTCACTTTGTACTGTATAAGGGCCTTGAGGAAAGTAAGGGCCCATGATATATTAATCTTTGCATTCTTGGAACCTAGCAGAGAACTGAGGATAGGTGGATGGATAGATAGGCTTATACACAGAGGTTCTATGTACCTGTCAACCCTGGTTACCCTTAGAATCTAAGGCTGACTGTATAATAATAAAATGTATAACATAAATATGCCTTCATTCCTCTCAAGTCCATTTAAATTAGAATCTCTAGTGGGGTGGCCTTGTATCTGGTGTATTTTAAAGTTCTAACTTTTAAAGGAAGCATTGCTCTAAATCCATTTTCTTTAATAGAACCCCTTTAGAAATAGCCTGGTACATCTGCCCCAATCAAGGAATTCACTGTCCTAGTACACATGGAGATTCCCCAGGTCTCTAATATTCTCAATTCTTTCTTGCCAATCAGCAAATATTTATTGCAGGTCAACTTACTATGCCACATGTCCCAAGGTAATGTTCTTTGCAATGGTTTGCTCTTTGGTAAAAAATTTTACCAGAGACATTGGTTCATTTTGGCATCTACTATGTTTTTCATATAGCTTTTAAATGAATTTCTTCAAGGGCTCTAATATTTGAGTTGTATCACCCTCTTGATTACCCCTCCCTCAACCCTTCTTCCGTATTCCCTGGTTTTGGCTTTATAAGTATCTTGGAATGGCTGTCTTATCTTGCTGGCCAATATCTGATTAAGACAAATAAAGCCTTACTGAAATAATTTTATATGGAAACATTCTAGAGAATTGGACTCTACCTGGTTACCAGAAGCAGAGGTTTTTGTGTCAAAATTGAGGTCCCAAAATAAGTTTCAGCATGCCATACAGATGAGCATAGAATACTATCTTTGTTAATAAGTGGTGATGGGTAAATACCTCTTGGATATTTTTTTACACTGTTATTCTTGGTAATAAAAGTTATCAGTAAATTATTATAAAAGGTTTGTGGGTGATATTTTCTAATCGAAGAAGGCTCATTTTAATTTGCTATTTTAAAAGGAATTGCTAGCAATATAGCAAAAGGCTGGATCAAAACAGCGTTCAAGCACACATAATTAAAAATATACTGTCTTGTCCTAGAAATGATTGGGGAATCCTATAGATTATTCTGATTATGACATAATTAATTTCAGTATCTGAGTGGGAGGACAGAATTCCTAGAAATTCATCATAATTTATTCAGCCTTAAAAGAAAAATGGAATAACCATAGTCTTTAGATAAGAAAAAAAATAAAAGGTCAAATTTTAAAAGACAGTCACTCACAGGAGGTCTGGAGACTATTTAATCGCTAATGGGGAGCCCAGGGAAGATAGGTTGTTAAGGATCAAAAAGAGCAGACTCTTGAAAATAAGCTCTTGCTGGCTAATTAACAGTCAATAACAATATTGCAGGCAAAAAGACAACCTGAGGGAAGGGAATAAGGGAACCAAGGAATTATGTCTTTGAGAAGAAAAAAAGGGCTTAATTATGGTGTCCTTTTAATATATCAAAATGAGGGTGCTCAGCCTGACAATCGGTTGCTCTTTCTTGATGCTCATGGAACCTGAATATACTTGGGGATCAAAAGGAGGTCGTTTCCCGAGTGAATTAAGTTGTCTTTTTTCCTCCGCTCAAGAGGAGGTTACATGGATTTCTGTCCTAAAAAGGATCAGATGTCCTAGTCTAAATGATGGTCAGTATTGAAAACATTCCAGGCCAATTTGGCAAAGTAAATGTAGTTGAACGACTGGGGCTAGATGCTGCCTACCTCCAGAGCTCTGGAGAGAAGCAAGGCTAAGCTGGGACTCCGATGGCCCACGAGTACAACGGGCAGTCATTTCTATTCTGCATGTTGCAAATGGCAGCCAGTTTAAAAACTAATTAATTAATTAACTATTTAGTCAATTCATTTTGAAAGTTTCCACTGGATGTCCTAGCAAATTAGACTTCAGAAATCTCCATTTCATCTCTGGCCAGTTCGTGGAGTCTATAACGAAGAATGGGATTACAGATTATTTAAATATGATTATCTGAGAAGAAGCAGCAGCATTTCTGTCGCAAGAATCATACCCAGAGAAGTCACTGTTTTTTGAAGACACAGATAAAGGAACTAGCAAGTATTGGGTTGGCCCAAAAGTTAATTTGGGTTTTTCTGTAAGTTATGGAAAAGCCCAAATGAACTTTGTGGCCAATCCAGTATAATTTTGATTTTAAAAACTCTGTGCTAACCTACTACTGTGAAGTCAGTTTCATAGGCTTGGGGCTATATTTTGCACAGTGATGGGTCTAACAAAGATCAAGAAAAAAAGACTCGAAGTAGCTGAGCACTTCTCATGATGCAGATGTGTGCAAGTTCCTGAGTACTCAGAATGATCATAATGAATATACGTGTTTTGCAATTACTAGACTTCTTTACAATGACACCGCCAGAGAATGCATGGACTTGCATTATTTCTGTTGGCAAAAAGCCAATCCTAAGAGGAAAGACTGCAGCATACCTTTCCAAATCTGTGTCAGGTGGGCTAAGGGCAAAATGATGGTAAAGATAAAGAAGCTAAGTTATGCATAAAATACTAATGAGTTTCTGTATTTACAACAGAAAAGGGGTTTGGAAAGCCTTGTAGAATACTTTTTGTTTCAAAGATATGCATGCTATTGTGATCAACTATCTACTCTCTCATCTATTTCTCTCCTTCCTTCCTTTGCTTTGCATTTTAAGTTCTTCACACACATGCACCATATGAGTTTATATCTAGGAAT
The DNA here is from genome assembly GCF_001704415.2 of Capra hircus. Lineage (NCBI taxonomy): Eukaryota > Metazoa > Chordata > Mammalia > Artiodactyla > Bovidae > Capra > Capra hircus. The sequence continues at coordinate 26,540,229 of NC_030814.1, forward strand.
TTGTGCTCAACTCTTACCACTGTCCTTCAGTCAGCTAGAGGGTAGGCAGCAAAGTTTAATGTTTTCAGTGAGGAATCAGGATTCAGCTAGTTGTGTTGTTATAAAATCTAGCTTTGAATGATGCTACTTTTAAAAACAATTCTCAGGGAAGCAGTCATAGAACTAAAAAACTCAAAAAGTAATAATTATAAATGAACTCTTAAATGAACCATATATAGAAATTCCTATTTTTATATAGAATTGCTGTATCAAAATTTTCTTAGTTATAAAATATTTAGAATATCTCAGTATATTTGAAATTCATTGTTGCTCAGTTGCTAAGTCATATCTGACCCTTTGTGGCCCCATGGACTGCAGCAGGCCAGGCTTTCCTGTCCTTAATTGTCTCCTGGGGTTTGCTCAAATTCATCTCCATTGAGACTGTGGTGCCATCTCCATCTCACCTTCTGCTTCTGCCCCCTTCTCCTTTTGCCTTCAGTCTTTCCCAGAATCAGAGTCTTTTCCAATGAGTCAGCTCTACCATCAGGTGGCTGAAGTATTGGAGGTTCAACATCAATATCAGTCCTCCAAATGAATATTTAGGGTTGATTTCCTTTAGGATTGACTGGTTTGATCTCCTTGCTGTCCAAGGGACTCTCAAGAGTCTTCTCCAACACCACAATTCAGAAGCATCAGTTCTTGGTGCTCAGCCTTCTTTATGGTCCAACTCTCACATCCAGACCTGACAACTAGAAAAACCATAGCTTTGACTATATGGACCTTTGTCAGCAAAATGATGTCTCTGCTTTTAAATACACTAAGTTTGTCATAGCTTTCTTCCCAAGCAGCAAGCATCTTTTAATTTCATGCTTGCAGTCACGGTCCACGGTGATTTTGGAGCCCAAGATATGAGGACTTTTTTCTGGAAATGGCAATGGCATGATCTATGACAAAGAGAGATGTATGTGATTTATTACAAAGGAGTTTAACTTTCATTTCATTACATTATATTCCGTGAACATTTATATCCAGTCTTTAATTAAACATGATTTATCCAAATTGAGATCTGTTTCCATTTACATTCCTTTCAGTGTTAATCACTGTGCAAACAGCCTTCACTCCTGTAAGAACTCTTATATTATATTGATATATAAAAGCTCCTGTGTAATTTGCATCTGCTATCTGAGCCTATATGTTACTAGGTGTGTACATAGAAATGTTTTAGTTATTTTGCTACTTTATTAAAGTATGAAATTCAATATAGTGTTTTTAATTTTATGAATTTAGGTTAAGGTAGTTATTTTTATCTAAAACTGCATAAACAGTAAAAGGGCATTTTTTTTTTTAATCACAAACTGAATAATGGCTAGAAAGCATTTTCTCTTTAGCAAATGCAGTTTCAGTTCATTCCACCTCAAGTTAACCCCTGGGTAAAGGTGTAACTGTATTTTTAGAAACAAATATTGTTAATTTTAACTTCATTGTTGGTGATTGTAGACCCAGTCTGATGAACAAGTAGATAGAAATTCAAAGCTTGATTAATCTCAATTAAATTCACATTCTCCTGTGTAAAGTACTACTTATTATTTAAAAACAGAAGAAATGAGGAAGCAAAGAAAAATGGTGCATACATATCCTGAAAGTATTTATAATAACTCTTGATTGGTCTCATATCATCAGCTGTGAAGATTTCCTTCTGTCATCATTGCAAAGCTGCAAGAGCTGAGTTTGATTTTGCTTGTGATATAGGTCAATACTGAAATGAGAAATGCTCAGATAAGGTAATTCTCTTACATGAGAATTAAAATGTATGTTGTATCCCTTAGCTTCAAATCCTGGGTGAGTCTCTATGCAGCCTTCCTGCATTCATTCTTAAGTCCATTCCGCATGTGACTTTTCTAGGTCTTTCTAGGAAACCAGGGTACAGAAGCTACCTTCCCAGCCAGCTCCACGTCTTCAGTGCCAAAAGAGAAAGCCTGTCTCCCTTAGCTGACAGTGGGCATTCATGGTAATCTGGCCCCTGCCTACATCCCCATACTTGGTTTCTAGCACCCTCCTTCCCACTCTCTGCTTCAGACAAACTGCTGTTTGTGTACTTGAACACACCATCACACCATGAACATTCCTCTTCAAAGCTGTGACTCACTCTGGATCCCTGCTTGGCAATGTTGATACAATACCCTCGTCATCCTGTTTTTATTAATCCTAACTGAAACTTCCCCTCAAGTCCAAGATCAAATTTTATTCCCCTTAACCCACTCCAGTATTCTTGCCTAGAGAATCCTGGGGACAGAGGAGCCTGGGGGCTGCTGTCCATAGGGTCGCACAGAGTCGGACACGACTGAAGCGACTTAGCAGCAGTAGCAGCAGCAGCATGTGGTCTTTTTCAGACATTAATACTCAGTATCACCTCAGTATATATACATACATGCATATATATATATATATATTAATACTTTTTATGTCTAACTTTACAAAATAAGGCAATGTATTCTTTAAGACATAAAGATTTAACTTTTTATCAGCCACTGACATACCTCACCTGAAACAAATTGCCACAGGTATGATGTAGGCAAAGACACGTTAGGCATGTTCCAAAGTAGCCAGTTACTGCCCCTACCTTGTACTGAGCAGGTAAGAAAATAAATAACACAGTGATTTCTGTGACACTTTCAAAATTTAATGAAAATATGTTTCATGTTCGTCCCATATAAATAAAGACTAGATGAATTTTTGAGGGAAAAAAGAGCTAAATGTTTCATCGGGTGAGAAAATGAATAAATGACATTTTCTTCCTTTAGTTCTTTCCTTCCTTCCTTCTTCCTCTCTTGAAAGTTTTAGTGTCAAAAATTTGAGTCTATTTTATAGTACATAGCTGTTTCTTAGAATGATCAGATTCTGATTTAATCCTATTATTTGATGTTATATTTGCTTAAAATAGGATTCCCTGGTGGCTCAGGTGGTACAAACTCCACCTGCCATGCTGGGTTGGGAAGATCCCCTGGAGTAGGAAATGGCAACCCACTCCAGTATTCTTGTCTGGAGAATCCCATGGACACAGGAGCCTGGCGCCCTATAGTCCTTGAACTAGCAAAGAGTCAGACATGATTGAGCACTCCACCTTGGTTTAAATGATTTGGATTATTTCTGAACACAGTCATGAATTATCTCTACTCTCAAGATATACCAGTTGACCAGAAACTTAAAAGGACCAGAAATCTTTTATAAAGTGGTCACCTGCCTAAAGAAATTTAGACCAAACTTTGCCATAACCTGAGAAGGAGAGGGTGAACGAATCTGCTTCCAGGAGGAGATCCTGTTTATAAGAAAGAAGTTAAAGGAAAAGGAAAACTAGAGGTTTTCTAATATTTTGTCCTTGTTTAATATTGAGAGGGTAATATAATGGTCATATTGTTTTAAGCACCGTGAACCCAGAACTTTAGAATAGCTTTTGATATGTTTATCAGAAGGCATATTACACATCTGAAATAATTTTCTTCAGATTACACCACTATTTTGTTAGATATTTGATCAAGCAATATTTACTAGGCACTATTGGAGAAGGCAATGGCACCCCACTCCAGTACTCTTGCCTGGAAAATCCCATGAACAGAGGAGCCTGGTAGGCTGCAGTCCATGGGGTCGCTAAGAGTTGGACACGACTGAGCGACTTCACTTTCACTTTTCACTTTCATGCATTGGAGAAGGAAATGGCAACCCACTCCAGTGTTCTTATCTGGAGAATCCCAGGGATGGGGGAGCCTGGTGGGCTGCCGTCTCTGGGGTCGCACAGAGTCGGACACAACTGAAGCGACTTAGCAGCAGCAGCAGTGGTCTTCTTGATAGTGTGTGGAATTTTGGGGGGTACAAAGAATAGTATTGGACAGATCCTACGTTTGTAAAGTTCACAGGTTGACTGTGGGAGGGAAAGACCCACAGAAAGAAATACCTAGCATCTAGGTATGTACGAAGTGGATGTGGGAACAGGAGCAGAGCAGGTGTTCAGTTGAAACAGATGATAGAAGGGAAAGCAGTGCAGAGCCGTGTACGTCCTCCAATTACTTTCCTATATCCCACAGAACCAAACTCAGTGCTGCGCTTAAAGGAAGTGATGTGCAAATATCGGTGATTGATACTTCACTGCGTTCATCATTATTCCTTTTTTTTCTTCAAAATCCCATTTGTTGTCCCTGTTATCCAAAATTAGCATGGAATTTAGTATAATTTGCTGAATGTTTTATATAGCATATGATTTTTCATCAGATATAATAATAGAATATCAAAGGTAAATCCCTTTAGTCATCCTAACTTTAGAAACCCTTGAATGAAATTAGGAAATGATCGTCATTTACATTTATTATACTTTGCATGTAACAAGCTTTAGCTATTAACTCTAATTTGCTTCTCATCGCATTCATCAAAGGCGAACTATTTAGAAACTAAAACATCTCTGTCAGAATTTTAATGAATTAAGATGAAATGAGACAGTGTTAATTGGCAGTGGTTGCTGCTGGGGAGGTTTCTAGATCTTGTAAGTGATACCAATTCATTTCTTGATCCGGGTTAATTTGTTTGATTTAATTCTAAGGATACACTGAATATTTCCCCAACTAGTCATATTTATTTTCAGGATTAGAGGGTGTTTTAGTTCTGTTGGATTTGGATTCTCAGTTCCATTTGAACTTGACTTAGTTTGATTGTTAGTAAATTGTCTATTGTAAGCACCATTTATATTATTGACAAGACATACACACACGCCATTATTTAGACCTTCTCTTATTTGAAATGCCTAAAACCTTCTAAAAATCTATCTTTTTTCACCAATAATTCTCTTTCTCTTCTTCCTATTTTCCTCAGATATAAATGAATGCGAAGTTGAGCCCTGCAAAAATGGTGGGATATGTACAGACCTTGTTGCTAACTATTCCTGTGAGTGCCCAGGGGAATTCATGGGAAGAAATTGTCAATACAGTAAGTATTCACATATATGTGAATATCTATATATGTATATATATCCTCTGTTTGCATCACTTTCACTTAATTTGGAATTTGGGTCAAAATCAGTAATAATTGTTTCCGGGGTTTATAATATATTGAAATGTGCATTTCATATTTGTTGTTATCAAATATAAAAACAATCAAATGTTGTTAGTGTACATATATACTCCTGGATGGGTCTCAGAGCATGATAGGGATATGAGTGGTTACCCTGTGACCTCAAAGGAGCTCAACTGTTCCTTAAAGACACAAGTACATCACTTTTATGAGCCTCATTTTGGCTTTTGAGTATATATAGGACCTAATTTCCTCCCAGACTGGTTATTCTGGTTCAAACAATAAATTCAGAGGATTCTAAACAGAGAACCTCGGTCACAAATAAAAGGTAGAGATTAATGAGGATTCATGTTAAGCTGGCCTATCTATTAGTAAGAATTTTTAAAACCATTTATTTGTCTTCTTGGATGCCTAAGTCCGTAAGGTCTTGAAGTGATGATCAAATTATAGGACAATAATTTGCCTGAACTGTTTACCGTGAAGCACAGAGCACCCCACCTTTCCAAAAACAAACAAACAAAAACGAGGGAGAGGTAATAACAGGAATACAGTTGGTGGAAGGAGACTGGAATTGGGCACAAATACTTGCTAATGAGAACAGTAGTGGTATAGTTTATTAATTGTTGGACATTTATAGAAACTTCATAGTGCCATGGCTTTGATGTTAGAGCATTGTAACATTATGCAACTTCAGAATGCAAATAAAGATGAGAATTCAGACATGGAAGCTAAGACACGTGGGCTATGTGGTTTTCCCAGGCTCTCAAAGTCAGTGCCAAAAGCACAACTGGAAGGAATCTAGACTCAGGTCTTAAGACTGCAAATTCTGTATATTTTTCTCTAAATCAAGATGTCTCTGTGGATAGAGCTGAACATGGTAAACTTGAAAGCACCTTCCACCTCTACTCTCTCTTGTACACACACACTCACTCACTCACTCACTCCCTCCATCTCTCTCTCCCTCTTTCTCTTTAGCCAGAGTAACAATTTTATTTCTCACTTTCCCTCTCTTTATGCCCCTTTGCCAATGGTAATTTATAAAATAAAACAAGGAAAATTGTTGAAGAATTAATTTGGGTTATATATTTAAACAAAATTATCTGGGGATTCTCATCACACTAGTCCTGAAAACCTTCATGAAAGTGATGAAATTGTGAATATCAAAGAAATACTTGAGATTGAGCAAAATTTTTCTAAGCTTGCAAATAATTGGAGGGTGCTTCTCTGGGGGCTCAGTGGTAAAGAATCCACCTGACAATGCAGGAGACACTGGTTCAATCCCTGATTCGAGAAGATCCCACAGGCCGTGAAGCCATGCCCTAGAGCCTGTGCTCCACAACAAGAGAAGGAACCACAATGAAAAGCCTGCTCCTTGCAGCTAGAGCGTAGCCCCCATGGCCACAACTAGAGAAAAGCTTGCACAGCAAAGAGGACTAAGCACAGTCACAAATAAATAAGACTATTTTAAAAATGAAAATAATTGGAGAAGGACACGGAGCACACGTTAATAAAGGGAGTTTCAAGCATGGATGAATGGAAGGAAAGGAGAGTCTGAGTAAGAGGATTATTCTGAGTAACCCATAGCCATCCAGTCAACTAACCTAGCAACCTTCCTACAGAGAGTTTAACCTCCCACTAAGTTAAATTCAGTTTCAAGTAGTCGTTGGCCCACCCAGGCCCAGCTCTTGCATGAACCTTTGGTTCATGGGACCTGAATATACTGCCTAGTGAGCAAGCCTTTGCCACCTGTATTGATCAAGGAGCAACTAGACAGCCAGTTGGTTGCCTGTCATTGTTGTTCAGTAACTAAGCTGTGTTGGACTCCTTGTCCCATGAACTATATAGCACACTAGGCTTCCCCGTCCTTCCCTATCTCCTGGAGTTTGCTCCAACTCATGTCCATTGAGTCACTAATGACATCCAATCATCTCATCTTCTGTCACCCTCTTCTCCTCTTGCCCTCAGGGTGTTTTTTATTGAGTCAGATCTTCGCATCAGGTGGCCAAAGTATTGGAGCTTCATCATCAGTCCTTCCAAAGAATATTTAGGGTTGATTTCCTTTAGAATTGACTGGTTTGATCTCACTATTCAAGGGACTCTCAAGAGTCTTTTTCCACACTACAATTTGAAATAGCTCAGGTGGAATTCTGTCACCTCCACCCATTGAAAATGGAAGGATGTGAGCTAGAAAGTGAAACCAATGACTAAAGCTTGTGCATCTCTCCATTAGCGATTTTACTGAAGCCACCACATGTGAAAGTATCCTTGAAAAGAAAGAAACCTGATAGATTAAGAAGGATGTATCGAAATAGGCTTCGAGCTTAATTGCCCCCAGCTTGCATCTAGTGTCTTCCAGTTAGTTTTTACTACTGTGTTTAACGAAATTTTGTTTTTCTTTGACTTGGTTTTGTCTCTATATAATATCTATATGTAAATCCAGACTGCTCTCTGACATGAATGTGCTAGTGAGGTGCCTCCCATTATCTATCATATTCTCTGACATTCTGCTGTTCCCTTCTTCATCTCTGTGCCTTGTCAGGGATCAAAAAGGGTCACGTAAGGCACACTGTAAAATATGTTCCTCTTGGGGTATTTGTTTTTATTGCATTGATTTATAAGAATATGTAATAAGGATTCTGATTCTTCCCATTGTCTTTGTGGCTGAGGATATATGGTTCTGCTTTTTTGTGTGGCTTTTTATAATGTTTAGAAAATCCAGAGTAAGAAAGTGCACCTTGCCACAGTGATGATTCAGTGCTCACACTGAAAACTTAGACCGTCCCCTGACTACACAGCGTATAGAAGTACCTGCAGGTTACAGCTAGTGCCAGCTCCCAGTTGATTGAGTTTAGGATCTTGGGAGTTGACATTACAGAGATTATAACCAATTTGCTCACGTCCACTCTGAAGTTAAGATTGATAAACTTTCTTCAGGCTTTGTATGCTGTCCCATAGGAATACCACAAGGTCAGTTTATACCTGCGATAATGGGAGACAAGCCATTTGTTTCAGCAGATATTTCATGTGAGGGAGAGAAGAGAGAATGATGGAGATTAAGTGCTTGGTGGGGCAGGGAGCTGGGGTAGGGGTGTGGGGGTGAGGCGTTAGGGGAGGGAAGGGTTAGAGGGCATCCGTACCAAAATGCTGTTGTCCTTGTGTTCGCATTCAAATTGTCTTCAGTCTAACTGGGGCTCCTGCACTTACATTTGCCTCACTTGCACCACTTCTGCCTTTTTAAAATTTTGATTTTATATTGAAGTATAGTTGACAGATATCTACTTCCTTCTTAACTGTATTGATGGGTTTATTGAGATCTGGTACAGTTTGCAATGGGGTTATGCAAATGAACTTGAATAAGAGTTTCTCATTTTAGGCCATTTCTGCATGCAGGCATCTTGATAGTTTATCTGAGATCACTTATTTACTTCTCACTCACTTCAAATAATCAGCAGTCATAAGATGCTATGATCTTACCAGCTGCTACTACTACTAGCAAGCCTTATATCAAAATATAAAAGTGGTAATTTTGGAGGTTGCATTTCTCACAGTGTAGAGAGACTGATCTTGATATCTATACACTTATCATCAAAAGATGTTTTTTTTTTCAGTCCTTAGCTTTTTCTTTGCCTTTTCCTCATTTTTACCATAACTTCAATTTTAAGCAATTTATTATGACTGATTTTCAGTGTAATTAAATGAAATATTTTTAATACTAATTATATCCTTCATTTTAAAAACCTAAGTATAAATTCATTTATTCATTCATTATTCATTTTCATTTAAACAATTAAAGGCAAGGCATTTATGTTGACATGAGAGTTTAATATTATTTTTTAAATTATTATGTGAATTATTTTTCATAATGTATGTCTTTAATTAATACAGCTATTAAGTACTTTTTCTTTGTAAGGAATAAATTTATATCTAGCTCTATTATAAGATAATGCTTAATTATGTGGTAATAATTATTATGTGTATCAATCACCTGTTAAACATTTTCTGTAACAATATAATTAGTTCATATGTTAACAACAAATGTTTTAATACTTGGCAAAGAATGTACTTATAATTTTAACACTGATTATTTCCTAATATTTGTGGATGAGTTAAGGCAATTATACATCTGATTTATATAATTTCAGTTTAGATTTCCAGTTATGATTCATAGAGCTTATCATTGACTTTGAAAGATCTCAATTATTTTTTAGTTCTTTTTTTTTTTATACTACAGGGCATTTGATTAACTTTGATTATTTTTATTTTAATTGAAGTTACTTTTGATTGATATGTGAAAATTTTTAAGATGTTCCCATAGCACCTAATGGGGCTTCCCTCGTAGCTCAGTGGTTAAAAAAAAAAAAAAAAAAATCCACCTGTAATGCACGAGATGCAGGAGACCTGAGTCTACCCCTGGATTGGGAAGATCCCCTGGAGGAGGAAATGGCATCCCACTCCAGTATTCTTGCTGGGAAAACCCCATGGACAGAAGAGCTTGATGGGCTGCAGTCCATGAGATCTCAAAGAGTCAGACCTGACTAAAGCGACTGAGCACACACTTAGTACCTATTAACAGTTTTACAGATATTCTTCTAATTGAAGTTCTAATTTATGTTCCCTTGTTTCTTTTAAATAAGTTCAAGTGTTCACATGGTCATTTTTATAAACATCTTCAAAGGACAAGGATGATGAACTGGAATGAGAAACCTGTTCTCAGGAGAATAGATATGCTTTGTCATGTAGGATTAACAGAACATGATGTTTAAAGTAAATTCAATGGAAATTGATAGCACTTTGGTTAACTATCTAAAAATAACTAGGATTAGTTTCATTTTGGGGGCTTATGTGGCTGCAGGAGCCGTATACAGTTCCCTTCTGGGTGTTTAAACATGACATGATTAAACTTCAGAAATGGCACTCAAATTCATTTCCATTATTGATACTATTTCTGGAAATTAAAATAGTCACCGAGGGAGCCCTTAGAATACAGCATCCCCAAACTATTATGCCAGAAAGTATTATGACTTGGATGATTTCAGAGCATTTTATTAAAAATCAAAATAAATCTTCAACTGAGGAGAAAGTGATGTTTCTAAAAGTCAAAATTATTCATTTTTTTTAATTTAGTGAAATAATCTAGATAATTCTATAGTACTTTAGGAATTCCATCTATAAACTAAGAAGGCCAAAAGGTGATGATACATGTGAACAGAGTTTGAAAACTATAGATTAATATTTCTGTATCTTCTGTTTTTGAGCAGCTGTAACTCTTTAAGCCTTCATTATAAATGAGCTAGTATTTACAAACACACAAACGTATGCTAGATAGATGTATATATGTGTTTTTTCTTTTGAAATCAACGTATGCTGCCAAGTACACTTGAATTATAAGTGAAGACATGCTGTTAAAATTGATAAAACATTTGATAAGTAAATAATGTCATCTGCATTATTATATGCTCAACAATTAATTGCTTTTGAAAGACAAACTTGTAAATAAAAACTCTCAACTTATCTTAAAATTTTAATACCAATTGTTATAATGTTGATTTTAATTTTACTATGAGCCAAGCACTGTTCTAAGTACCTTAAATAACAACTTATTTTATCCTCTTAACACTCTTTGTTGTAGATCCTGTTTATCATTGGCTCCATTTTACAGAAAAAAACTGAGCTCCTGAGAGGTGAAATAATTTGTGTAGGTTCACATGGCTAGTAAAGTTCAGATCCTGGTCTTAACCCCAGGTATTGCATCTGCGTAGCCTGTCCTCCCCAAGTGTGATCGATCCTGCCCTTCGGCGGGTAAAAGGAACACTGTTCACTACACAGTACACTTTAAGAACGCTTTCACTCGAGTGGCCTTGACAAGTGGCTGCAGAGTAAGAGGAAAGAACATAGGCTTTGAATTCAAATAAAATCGAAGTTTAAACTCTGACTTTTTCTTTTTGTAGAATTGAGGTTTAGATTCTGGCTTGTTACCTTTATATGTTGAATAGCATTAGTTGACCTTTCTGAGCCTCAGATTCTTCATCTATAAATAGAATGAATAGCACTTTTTGGTTTAAATTGATGACTAGATTAAAATTAGGAGCATATGTAAACTATTTAGTAAATTACATAGGTCAATACATGTAGATAAGCAAATAATTGCATAAATAAATAGACACAATGATTTTGAATTACTTTTAAAAAGTTAATGCTAGTTTAGTCCCCTTTTCCTTGTAATAATTTTTTAAAATTTTAAAGTACTGCATATCTTTAGCAACTGACTGTGTGTATTGAGAACAAAATGTATAGAAGTCAGTTTTTTAATGCATTGCATACCATGTTTTACAAGTACATTAATTTAGGAAATCCAGTGACATTAGCAGAATTTTTAATAAACAAATATTATTAATTCAACCAAAACCATTATAGGGGATAAGAGTTCCTTTAGTTTTTGAAAAACATGACATCATAACATACTCTGAACCACAAATACCAAAGTTTATTTCTTTAAGTTTTTTTGTTTGCAATTATTGTTAAGATGCCGCTGTTATTTGATCAGGTATTTTAGTGAATGGTGAACAGAAATAGTGGAGCAAATAATTTCAGTATTTTCTTATCTAATATAGATGGTTAGAGATTATAGTTTTATCCTATATAACACTAAATTCCTAGTCTGCTATATCCAGATATTACACAGATCCAAGGTAAAATATAAGAGATTCTAATTAAAATAAAGAGTTTTAAAAATAATAAAAATGAAAATGAGAATTAAGACACACATAAATTTAATAAGAAAATTGTGTAAGTCGAGTATTATAACATAGTGAAAGTATTCAGCTAGGTGTTTAGTAAATAAACTAGCTACAGATATTTATTGATTTTTTTTTCTTAACTATGTACAGAATTTTCAGAAAACGTATGAATTAATTCATTCACCAACCTAGATCCAACAGTAGCCACCCACTACAGCTGGAGCAGCAATAGCGGTTAAATTCAGTTCCTGTGCTTGTGGAGTATGCAGATTAATGGGAGAGAAAAGCAAGAATCACATAATAGCTGATTACGGAACATCATGAGCACTGTGCCTGAAGAGGGGGCCATGGTGGGGCACCTGTTCTGTTTGGGGAAGTTTAAGGAAATGACATGTGAACTGAGGCCAGAGGAACATAATAGTAGGTACCAAACAGAGGGCGGGCTGTCAAAATGAGGATTTCACAAGAAGGACAATATGCTCAAGGATAAACAGGCTCTTTGTTTAATACGAAGACAAATATTAAGTGGATGAGTTCTGATTGCTGTGTAGTAATTATGTGATGAGGTTTTTAGGATGATCACTTGCCTTTTAGGCTTTGACAATACAGGGTTAAGACCAGCTGATGGAAAAAATATTTAAGTATTATAATAATCCATCTCACAAACTATCTATTTTGTGTGTCCACAAGGGATTTTTAAAACAACAAAATAGACTTTAGCTTTTGTAGGTATAGCAAGAAATCAAAGAACAGCAAAGAATAATAATCATTAATGCTAATTCTAGTTTTATTCCAGATGAAAAAAGTCTACTCTGTTTTAGAATTTTGAAATGGTGCTTTAGCAGTGCTTTTTGCCTTTGAAATCATTGCCTAATATCAGCGTAAGGTTACTTTCCTTGAATACATAGAATAGGAATTAATTCAGAACTCCAATAGGACAGGAAAAGGACAGCTTACCTTAGGCTGTCATCACCTTTTGTGAACATTAAAAAAAAGAAAAAGTAACTATGGGTTGATGAAAGTTTTATATTTAAGATTAATTGTATAATGTTAAATCCAAGATACACAATATTTAAAATTTACCCATAAATATATAGCAATATAAATGGAAGTAACGATAACTATAAATACTTGAACATGGATAATTATTTAATTTAGTTTCTCACATTCTTTACAAAGACCTGGCAATAAGTACAAAAAATCCAGAATACTGTACAAGTATATCAATAGCCCTCAAGGGAAGAAATGACTCCAACATTACTGCAGGATGAAGTCTTTGCAACAATAAACACAAAAAATTGACTTAATGACAAAACCAAATTGGATTTTATGTGTCTAACACAGAAGTTCCATTTTCAATCGGATGCCTCTGGGTATATTTTTCCAAATGTTGCCCAACAATTTTGTACAGAGATGTCACACTTTGAAAGTTCACCTGCTGTACCTTAAAGTGATAATCTAATAAAAGAAAGTTGTAAAAATATCTGCAGAATGCTCAAATAGATCCCCTAGGACTTACTAAGTACATCTAACAAATTGAATCAGAGTCTCATTACCTGACAGTTTTGTATTTCATTACAAATAATTACTGAAACATTCAAGAAGACCTTCTTGTTTTTCAAATTATGTAACATTCCCATTATGCACTTAATAGCATATGTTCAGGGATCAAAATTAATTTTGCATTTATTCTCCAGACTGAAACTCATTCTAATATATCCCTATCTCAAAAAAGGCAGGTAAAGTATGCAGAGATCAAGAGAGTATGGGAACAGGATAATGTGATGTCATCTTTGTAGCATTTAAAACTGTAATATATGATTGAGAAATACCGCAATTTTTTCAGACCGTAAATATCAATCTTTTCAATTATCACTCCATCCTTACCCTTGGAAAAAAAAAAAAGAAGAACTCAAATAAAATACGGCACTATAGACAAAAATCTCCTATAGGAAAACTACTAGAAAAGAAGTCATTCTATGACTTGCAAGTTGAAACATGGTTAAGATGTAATTTGTGGGCTAGTCATTATTCTTTACATGTGTACCATGGCATTTTGGGGTACTTGGGTGAAATTTGGGGTCTGATTATCAGAGTGAGACTGAAACGGTTATTTCATCATGGGAAAATTACAGGCATAAATCACTGTTGTTGTTTTTTTTTAAATCAAATTCACTGAATAGCAGAGACACTTCTCAGAAGAAAAGAACATAGTTGACATCTAATCTTTTATCAAATATGCAAAGCTTTCCAGGATTTCCTGAAATCCCAAGGGTTTCAAATAATACCAATAACATTTTACTGGCAACCATGGAGCTGAGTTGGGCGGGACACCAACCCCTGGCATGCTGCTGGCTGCAGTTGTTAGCTACATCTGCAGCCTTGGAAGTGATAGTTTCTAGCAGCATGTAGCACAAAGAGCCTTGTCTATGTTTTGAGTCAAATCTTCAAAGCATTTTTCTTCCCCTGAAGGAGAGGGTTCCAACAAATTTCTTTCCTGCATAATCACATTGAATGGTAGGTGCAACTGGCACATCATGGTAAGCTAGGACAGCCAGTTGTAAAAATGTGCATGATAACTCAAGGAAGCGCTGGTAACACAGACTCAGATTCAAGAATCAGATGAGAAGGGAGAAGCGGTAGATGGGGAAACAGTGGAAACAGTGTCAGACTTTATTTTGGGGGGCTCCAAAATCACTGCAGATGGTGACTGCAGCCATGAAATTAAAAGATACTTACTCCTTGGAAGAAAAGTGATGACCAACCTAGATAGCATATTCAAAAGCAGAGACATTAATTTGCCGACTAAGGTCAGTCTAGTCAAGGCTATGTTTTTCCTGTGGTCCTGTATGGATGTGAGAGTTGGACTGTGAAGAAGGCTAAGCACCAAAGAATTGATGCTTTTGAACTGTGGTGTTGGAGAAGACTCTTGAGAGTCCCTTGGACTGTAAGGAGATCCAACCAGTCCATTCTGAAGGAGATCAGCCCTGGGATTTCTTTGGAAGGAATGATGCTAAAGCTGAAACTCCAGTACTTTGGCCACCTCATGTGAAGAGTTGACTCATTGGAAAAGACTTTGATGCTGGGAGGGACTGGGGGCAGGAGGAGAAGGGGATAACAGAGGATGAGATGGCTGGATGGCATCACTGACTCGATGGACGTGAGTTTGAGTGAACTCCAGGAGTTGGTGATGGACAGGGAGGCCTAGCATGCTGCGATTCATGAGGTCGCAAAGAGTCAAACACGACTGAGCGACTGAACTGAACTGAAGGTTTAATATTAGTGTCAAAAGAGAGATTAAAAAGAATAAAGAGTACAAGATTGCTAAAATAGACTTTAACAAAAGACAATTCTGTCTGCCAAGGGACGAAAAGAGAATCATCAGAGAAGTAGAGAATAAAGATGTAGAGAGGGCAAAGAAAATAATGCTTCCAGAATAGGAGGTGGTCAGGAAGATGGATACCTAAGAAAAGACACTTTTTTTAAAAAAAAATTAGATCCTGTAATCATTAATAGTCCTGAAATAAGTGTGGTGGGTGGTAGAGAGAATACCAGATTTCACCTCTTCCATATGGAACAGATGTTGAGGAAGAAATAATAGCCACAGACTGCTCCTCACAGGTTATGGAATGCTCAACTATGAGCATATCTTAAACCCCAAAGAACCATTAAGGTAGCCAAGGACCTAAAAATAAGTTTCATGATAGTTACTTTAATAGCTTTATCTGGTCAATAATACACATTCTTTTTAGAACTCCAAAGGGAATGGACACATAAAGTATCCAACTTAAAAATAAATTGAACTGGAGGAATATGGTTCTATAAAAGGAAGTAGAGCCAGAGCAAAGTCAGTAAATTCAATACTAAAATTCAAGGAAAACAGGAGCAGGGACAGAAAATAAACTATTCTGACAAGAAAAGTGGATAGAACTATAGTTATATAAGGGAGCCTATAAATACTCAGCACTATTATCTAAGTACAAAACACCAAAGAGTTGAAACCGTGCCTCTTAGCTCCAAGAAATCCAAGGATATTTGTGGTAGTTTGTTCAAAATAAAATTCAATTTATATTTTTTGGTACACTCAGGAAGACACACAATTTTTTTGAACATCCATAACCTGGCTATTTCATATATAAATGTTGCTTCATATCCACTCAGCAGTAACTTAATAATGCCTTTTCCTTTCCCATTAGAATTATTCCTCGATTCTACCATTGTTAATAGCTTTAAGTATAATAAAACATGAGCACTTTCCTGCAGGGATTTGTATAAAAGATGCTCTTAGCCCCCTCCCCTCCAAGTGCTTAATGCAAAGTTTTTGACCAAGGCTACAGGACCCTCCGGGATAGCTAGAATTCAGGGTGTCGGTGTTTTTTGATGAGGAAACAAAAATTGTATGTTTCTTTTTTGCTAATAGCTCTCTGAAACTTAGAATTTCCATCCATTACAGATGCAGACAACAATGAATCATTGCATTAGCAGTACCAGTGACTTTGTCACTAACAGAAACCACAGTTATTTTCATACCACATTATCTTGTTGTACATCACTGAAAATACCATTTAGTTTTCACTAATAAGAAACTATAGTGGTCCTGCCGCCACCTCTGTTATTGAATGTGTTAATAGATGAGCGTGCATGTTATTATATCACACATTTTTAAATATTTTGATAATTACTTTGTGCTTCTGTTTATTTCATTTTGTGAACTGAAAAGCATTATTCTGAGAAGGCCCTCTAGGCATCACAAGACTGATGAAAGTATCCATAGTGCAGAAAAGATTCAGAATCCTGAGTTACTGGCTTTTTGGTTTCAAAAGATATTTTATCCTCCGGGATAATATTCATGAAGCTTTGGGAGATATAAGCTACTAATGATCCATTTTCTAGCCATCTTCTGAGTTTGGTTCTCTGGCTCCATGAATGTCCATTTCTAGCCATCTTCTGAGTTCGGTTCTCTAGCTGCATGTATAAAAAAAATAAGTAAAATAGCAGAAAATGATACTGTGAAGCCACATTTTTGTCATTGTGTTTACAGGAGTTTTAACAGCAGAGTTGTTATTGAGCATTGCTGCTTCTCACCAACAATGGTGGTTCAGAAATTTGTTAACCCTATAGAGAAGTGATATATTTGAAGTTAGATATGGATATTAATCCATATTTAAAGGACAAAAAAACAGACACACTAAAGATACACTACAGTCTGCAGTTGAAAACATCCAGTCTACTTTCTTTTTAACCAGGGCCTTTCCAATTTTCTTAAGACCAGTTATAATCTGTGTAAAATTTTATAATCATTTAGTTATTTAGTTATTTTATAGTCAATTTAGAATTTGACATATATATATAGTTGCTTTAGAAGAATACAACTTGTGTATAAATTAACAAAAATTTGCCAGTTCTCTAGAATCAAATACAAAGTAAAATGTGTATTGCTCATTATGTGGGAAAAAAAGAGTGCCAGTCTACTAAGTAATATTTTTAACTGGTGATCACACCAGTTTCAAAGCATCAGGCTATTGTCACTAAGTATATAATTAAGTCTATTTTGGAATTTAGTTCTTAATTCATAGTTTATGTGTACCTAGAATTATTTTAAGCAGTCTACACTTCTAAGACTCATATGGTTCCATCATTTATTTGGCCTTTTTTCTTTAAGGAAGATCAGTTCAGTTCAGTCGCTCAGTCGTGTCCGACTCTTTGCGACCCCATGAATCGCAGCACGCCAGGCCTCCCTGTCCATCACCAACTCCCGGAGTTCACTCAGACTCACATCCATTGAGTCCATGATGCCATCCAGCCATGTCATCCTCTGTCGTCCCCTTCTCCTCCTGCACGCAATCCCTCCCAGCATCAGAGTCTTTTTCAGTGAGTCAACTCTTCGCATGAGGTGGCCAAAGTACTGGAGTTTCAGCTTTAGCATCATTCCTTCCAAAGAAATCCCAGGGCTGATCTCCTTCAGAATGGACTGGTTGGATCTCCTTGCAGTCCAAGGGACTCTCAAGAGTCTTCTCCAACACCACAGTTCAAAAGCATCAATTCAGCTTTCTTCACAGTCCAATTCTCACATCCTTACACGATCACAGGAAAAACCATAGCCTTGACTAGACAGACCTTTGTTGGCAAAGTAATGTCTCTGCTTTTGAATATGCTATCTAGGTTGGTCATAACTTTCCTTCCAAGGAGTAAGCGTCTTTCAATTTCATGGCTGCAGTCACCATCTACAGTGATTTTGGAGCCCTACAAAATAAAGTCTGACACTGTTTCCACTGTTTCCCCATCTATTTCCCATGAAGTGATAGGACCAGATGCCATGATCTTCGTTTTCTGAATGTTGAGCTTTAAGCCAGCTTTTTCACTCTCCACTTTCACTTTCATCAAGAGGTTTTTTAGTTCCTCTTCACTTTCTGCCATAAGGGTGGTATCATCTGCATATCTGAGGTTATTAATTTCTCCCAGCTATCTTGATTCCAGCTTGTGCTTCTTCCAGCCCAGCGTTTCTCATGATGTACTCTGCATATAAGTTAAATAAGCAGGGTGACAATATACAGCCTTGACGTACTCCTTTTCCTATTTGGAACCAGTCTGTTGTTCCATGTCCAGTTCTAACTGTTGCTTCCTGACCTGCATATAGGTTTCTCAAGAGGCAGGTCAGGTGGTCTGATATTCCCATCTCTTGAAGAATCTTCCACAGTTTATTGTGATCCACATAGTCAAAGGCTTTGGCATAGTCAACAAAGCAGAAATAGATGTCTTTCTGGAACTCTCTTGCTTTTTCCATGATCCAGCAGATGTTGGCAATTTGATCTCTGGTTCCTCTGCCTTTTCTAAAACCAGCTTGAACATCTGGGAGTTCACGGTTTACAAGGAGGATAAGTTTGCACAGATCTGTAAGTGCTGAACTGGAATAAAAAGGTGGAAATGACTAGACATCTAACAACCTAGATCTTTTGCAACAGGACTGTAACAGTGGTATTATGTTAGATGATAAGACAACTATCAAAATATAGAACACATAGTTATTGACATTAAGACTTTTGAAATATTACTCTGATGTCATTTTTTCTGGCTTTTTTTGATTATAGGAAAAATATGGTCATTCAATTCATCCTTTAAGAGGACTGTTTTTAAGATTATATGTGAACCAAAACTATAAAGAAGGCTTGTGGACCACTTGGACCTATGTCTTACTTTCTCATTCTATTTTTGTTCCTGTTTCCACGTCACATGGATTCTCATTGAACTTTTACTTTTCTCTGTTTTTACCCTGCTTCCTTTCATACTCATGATGAATTTCAATTTATTGAATATTCTTAAATTTAAGCAATATTTTAGTTGAGATAGCTTTTTTAATGAATAATAAATAGTGCTGTCAATTGCACATAAAAAGGTTACTTACAACACAAAAAAGCAATAAGCTTACAATTGTATCTGAGAAGGAAAAACAATTTATTTAGTGTCTCTTAACTCTTCTTTCTAGCATAGCAAAATAGCAGCTTTTTTATACACATTTAACCTTTTGAGCAGTCAAGTGGATTTTATCATAGGGGCTTAAGTGAGTTCATTCATTATGCAGGGCGCTACAGAAGTCCTCACAGAACTACTAACTATATTCTAGTGTTTGGTCTAGTCACGAAAAGTAAAACAATTTTTGTTTAATATTCTAAGGATAGTGGCAAATTGTTGCCTGAAATATTACAGAGTATTATATAAAATTCTATCAAATAAAGTGGATAAGACAATTTAATAGTAAAGGATATGTCATTTTCCCAGTCTGGTAATAAGCCCTGAGATTTTGGTTTCTAATATGACCTAGAAAAGAGAATATTTGTAGTTCTGGTTTAACTGTATCAGTTATAGGGTTGTCTAATTGCCTAATTGAAGAAAGCAATGGCACCCCACTCCAGTACTCTTGCCTGGAAAATCCAATGGACGGAGGAGCCTGGTGGGCTGCAGTCCATGGGGTCGCGGGAGTCGGACACGACTGAGCGACTTCACTTTCACTTTTAACTTTCATGCATTGGAGAAGGAAATGGCAACCCACTCCAGTGTTCTTATCTGGAGAATCCCAGGGACAGAGGAGCCTGGTAGGAGGCCGTCTATGGGGTCGCACAGAGTCGGAGACGACTGAAGCGACTTAGCAGCAGCAGCAATTGCCTAATGCCAGTGAAGTGAAGTTGCTCAGTCGTGTCTGACTCTTTGCGACTCCATGGACTGTAACCTACCAGGCTCCTCTGCCCATGGGATTAGGCAAGAATCCTGGAGTGGTTGCTATTCCTTTTTTCAGGGGATCTTCCTGACGCAGGGTTGAACCCAGGTCTCCTGCACTGCCAGCAGATGCTTTACCATGTGAGCCACCAGGGAAACTGCTACTAATACCAGTAATATGAGGATAAAGAATTGTCCAGAAAAAAATGAAAACATGCACCTCTAACAGAAAACATAAACATGCATCATGGACAGTTCCTCATTTCCACAATTCCAAGATGTATATGCCTTTATATTTGAAACATATTAACATCTCTCATTTGGAGAGGCATCTTAAAATCATTGATATGTTAATAGTATATAATAATGGGATCTTTGACTCACTGAAGTCTACTAAATTAATAACAAAACAGAAATTTTGGTAACATAACCGTTCCAAAAAAATGTACCACAAGCAAGCATTTATATCTAAGCTAAGCAAGTAATGATTTTAAATCAATAGAATAAAAATATGTATTAACACTAAAAAAAATGATGCATAAATTCATGCTGTTCATTTGTATTTCCCATTATATGAGTACTTTACCATTATTTACATCAGGCCACATCTGTAGAAGCCAGTTATTACCCACAGATTACCCTTTGCATATATGGAAATGTGTTTAGAATAATTCAAGACCAAAAAAGATCATTATAAAACATTCCTTTCTCTCTATCTATCACACATGCACTCCTACTTTAGTTAGAAAACAGTTTAATTATCTTTTTTCTAGGCACAGTTATCCAGAGAAGGCAATGGCACCCCACTCCAGTACTCTTGCCTGGAAAATCCCATGGACAGAGGAGCCTGGTGGGCTGCAGTCCATGGGGTCGTGAAGAGTCGGACACAACTGAGCAACTTCACTTTGACTTTTCACTTTCATGCATTGGAGAAGGAAATGGCAACCCACTCCAATGTTCTTGCCTGGAGAATCCCAGGAATGGCAGAGCCTGGTGAGCTGCCATCTATGGGGTCGCACAGAGTCGGATACGACTGAAGCGACGCAGCAGCAGCAGCAGCAGCAGCAGGCACATTTATCTATCAAGGAGATTCTAGTGACTATCTCTGTGCCCTTAGCTTTCATCTATATTGATTAATATAAGAAGGGGAAACAGACTATCACTTATTGAAACATAATGAACAGACCACTGGAAACATGTAATCTAAATTTAAACTGAATTTTAAAAAAGAAAAATATTGGAAAATGTGATGGGTATGGTCTTACACTTTTTAACAGCATATAAGTAAAAAGGAGTAACCACTTCACATTATACTCATAGCCTCTCTACTCCCAAGAATATAATAGTACATAGAGTTTTTTGAAATTCCAGGAGCTGGCTACCCAGGTAAATTGTCTATAGGCTGCTTTTATTACTGGTTGAAATGAATTTTATTTTTAGTATTCCACCTTAGCCAGAGAGTATTGATAGAAATTAAATACTGTAAAAATTGTGTTTCAGTTAATAATTCACATTATTAAATAGCTATGCCTGGGCTTCCCTGGTGGCTCAGTAGGTAAAGAATCTGCCTGCAATACAGGAGACTGGGTTGGATCCCTCGGTTGGGAAGATCCCCTGGAGGAGGAAATGGCAACCCACTCTGGTATCCCTGCCTGGAAAATTCCGTTGGACAGAGGAACCTGACAGGCTGCCATCCATGGGGTCACAACTATTCAGACACAACTGAGAGACTAAGCATAGCCTACAGCATGCTCGTGAGAAATTAGAGTTAAAACTGAATTTTAAAGTAATTATAAGGTATGTGGAGTAAATATAATCAGTTGATTTATTTTCTTCATGCTTTTCAATATGCTATCACAGACACTGAATCTTGGATATACAATAAATTGAGTATGAAAGGAAAGGAAAATACACTGGGGAAATCCAAGTTCATGTGTACATGAATGTATAAGTGGTGTCTGTTCATTTTTCTAACAATTTATTGCACACCTAAAATACAAAGCTTTAAGAACAAAGCTTAACAGCTACCCCAATCCTGGGGTTAGAACATAAAGTTCTTGTAGAGTAATGATATGAATTTTGGAGATTATATACCTAAACTATATATAAACTATGTATAAATTACATGGGCTTCCCTGTAGCTCAGATGGTAAAGAATCTGCCTGTAATGCAGGAAACCCGGGTTTGAACCCTGGTTGGGAAGATCCCCTGGAGAAGGGAATGGCAACCCACTCCAGTATTTTTGCCTAGAGAATCCCATGGACAGAGGAGTCTGGTGGGCCAGTCTGTGGGGTCGCAAAGAATCAGACACGACTAAGCCACTAACACTGCTACTACTATAAATTATAGATATAGACTAATGTGATACCCATTTGCGAATTTCTTGTTTGAAGGTATTAACATTGAGAATAGTCGCCTCCATAATTTAGGCAGAGATGTTTTGTTAAACAGAGAAGAATGCCCTTATTGTAATTAACTTTCTCATAGGTGAATATATGAAAGCAGTTCATGTATTATAGAAAGAAAATAAAAAGCAAGAGAGAGAAGAAAAATGAAGTTGTAGAAACCCTTGAGGGAGGCCATTCACCATAGTCCTTTCCTATGGATATCTAGCTATCAAATGATGCTAACTTTAAATCAGCATCACTTGAACCTTAAGACTAGAGTATGAAATGTCATGTCTCTGCTTTGCTCCTTCAACATTCAAAATCTCTTTTTAAATGTTAGATGGATAGCTATCAGTGTTGACCCTTCAGCCTATACGCCGTGACAGAAACAATGATGAAGAACATAGAGTAAGCTCTTTGACTACTCTTTGTCTTTATAAATATGATGGAACTGCTTGTCACTTCTCATCACTTCTCCACACTCTTAACACCCAGTGCAGCAAGTGTCCCCCAAACATCGTATCCTGCCGTGGTGTTTGTCATGACCCTTTGGTAACCAAAACACCTAGGGCCAAATCTTTCCTCTGTGAACTTAGGAGTTATTTAACCTCTCTGAGCCTCATTTAAAATTGGGAGTGAAATTAGTCTCCATGGGGTTATTTTGAGGCTGAAATACTTGACATATTTTCTTTGCAATAAATATATGCAGTCTTCATTTTTATTCTTTAAGAATGTCTATGAGAGAAAAAATCCATACATTTGGAGCAAAGAAGTTTCTTCTGAAAGTGTCTCTTTATTTTACTTTGCTTGTTTAACACCTCAAATGGTAAAGAATCTGCCTGCAAGGCAGAAGACCAGGGTTCGATCCCTGGCTTGGGAGTTCCTCTGGATAAGGGAATGGCAATCTACTCCAGTTCTTGTCTGGAGAATTCCATGGACAGAGAGGCCTGGGGGGCTATAGTCCGTGGGGTCGCAAAGGGTCAGACACAACTGAGAGACTAACACACACACACAAGAAACCAGTACTCGTGCGTGTTTTTCTTATGTCTGATAATCAGATCAAAACAGAGGTGGCTAGGTACTAACGGGGCATTTCATGATTTGTCTTATAATACATCCACTTTATGTCTTTGGAACTCCAAAACAGTGAATATTAACATTCTTCTCACATTGATTGGAAAAATAAGTCATGATGAAACAAAAACGGTTATGCTGAAGATAAAGAAATCAGGTACTATTCAATTTGGGGGGAAATGGTTTGTTGCTTTACTGTCAGTTATGGACTTGAGGAAATGAGATTTCTTTGATTACTGCAGCAAAATTGCTGCCAGCTAAAACTTTATCTCCATCCAAACTAAAGATAAGATTACTCGGATATTAAATTGGGGGGAAAAAAAAACTTGATTATAAAGGCTCTTTTCAGAGTTATGATCTAGTTTATCAAAGTATTAATATGAGATTTTTCCATAGGAGAAATCCCTGTTTTGTACCACAATGAAAAAAAGTGCCTGCCAGTCACAGACATATTTTAAAAAGAGATTATTTAATTAGTTATTTTTATATCCGGTGAGTCTGGCAATATACTGTGGGGAACCATTTCGTTTTCATTCATTATAAGAAGCTATAGTGTATATTTCCCCTAGGCAGAGATTTATATGACAATTTGAATGCTTTGGTGACAGAATTATTTGATGATGAATCTGATATTAAGGAAATGCCAAGTGGCATGACATTTTGGATCATTTTCAATGACTCTTCATGATTAATAATCATGCTTATGTATGTATTAATTTTTATTAAGAATATTTTGTGTGGGAAATGGAAGTAGATGCTCTCTCTTCTTTTATTTCCTGAATAAGAAGTGAATACTTGGAAAACCTGGCTGAACTAGCAATATATTTTTCAGTCTTTGGTATTCAGATAGTCATAGTGAAAGTCAGTCTCTCCTAACCATAGCTTTTAATCCTAACTTTTGCTTTATAACAACAATAAAATAACAATTACAGTATAAGGAACTGCTATTCATTAAGGGCATATTAATTGCCATATGATTTACTATGTGTTTACGATATATTGTTTCTAGTCTATGAAACAAATCTAAGGTGGATGTTCTTTTCCCAATAATACAGATGATTAACTCATAGTTTCCATACTTTGCTATATATATTGAGTGAGTGAAGTTCTCAGTTGTTTCCTACTCTTTGCGACCCGGTGGACTGTAGCCCACCAGGCTCCTCCATCCATGGGATTCTCCAGGCAAGAATACTGTAGTGGGTTGCCATTTCCTTCTCCAGGGGATCTTCCTGACCCAAGGATCAAACCCAGGTCTCCCACATTGCAGGCAGATGCTTTAACCTTTGAGCCACCAGGGAAGCCCTTATCACCCAAATGTTTTTAAAAATACAGATATCTGGAACTGCATTTTCATTCATACCCTCCACCAAAATTACAGTGAAAATAGTCTTGATGAACTAATATACTAGAAAGTGGGCCAAGACTCAATAAGTCACTTTATATACATTATGTCACCAGTATATGACACTTGTTACCTTATTTCCCAAATAAATTACCTACATTTGAAAATTGTATGATCCTATGAAACTGTAGACATTTATATCTATTAATATAAAATGAATGTTTCTATTTTTATCTCTTCAGTTTTGATTTAGCTGAGCAGATAAAGTTTGAAAGAACTAAGGCACAAAGAAGAACTGTAATAACTCCTACCTGAGCAATTTATAGTTCACATAATATTTAAAGTTCATAATATTTCTTTTTATGTGTCTAAAAAGGTTTTGGGTAATTGAAGAAAAATGTTCAAATAATGAAATATTTTTCCTAATAATACAAGGTAAAATTTGTATCCCTTGTTCTATTTTGTGTAATTTATCATTCTTGTATATTAATAATAATAGCTATATCCTGCTGTGTCCTAATGGTTGTTAAGTTGCAAAGTAACTGCTTTTAGTATTTTTTGAAACATTTGACTAAAGTGAAGAATTCCTAAGAATGAAAATCACTTTCTGCATAATTTACAGGAATTTTTAGCAATGATAATAATTCTTCCATCTTCATTTTGGGTTAATGAAAATAAAAGTGTCAATCACTTAGTCGTGTCCAACTCTTTGTGATCCCATGAGGCTCCTTAGTCCATGGGATTAGCCAGGAAAGAATATTGGAATGGGTTACCATAACCTTCTCCAGGGGATCTTCCCTACTCAAGGATTGAACCCACGTCTCTGGCATTGCAGGCAGATACTTTACCTTTTAAGCCACAAGAGAAGCATTAATGGCTTTGGGTTAATGGCTATGCTTTATTTTATGTTTGTGATTTGTTGACCTATACCTGATTCCTGGTTAATCTTGTAAATATGTAACTAGGGTGTTGAGCAATTCAACATGAGTAAGATGGTAAGATAAAGCCTCTGGAGAAGCTAGTCTTTTACCTCATCCCAAAGTAAGAGAAATATTAAGTCCTCTTTTAATTAAAAGCTTAAGAAAAAGCATAAAATTCTAGTTTTGACTACCTTTTCAAAATCTGAAACTTGTAATGGGCAGTCACAGGATTATTTGTAGTTTAAAACTTTATATTTGACATGTATTTTTAAGTTTATAAGAAGTTTATAAGAAGCATATCTATTTACTTAATCATTTAGATCAGACTACATAACAATCATGTATTCTGTTTGAACATACCAGAAAATAGCAGTGTATCATAAAGTATATGAATATTTTGTTGAACACAGCTAATATTCGATACCTTTTCCAGCAACTGAATATCTAAATCTAGATGTAAGGTTTTTAATACCTTACTTGTCAGAAATATATGTGTCATTATTTGTTGTTGTTCAGTTGCTGAATTGTGTTTGACTCTGTGACATCACGGACTGCAGCATACAAGTCTCCTCTGTCTTCCCCTATCTCCCAGAGTTTGCTCAAATTCATGTCTGTAGAATTGGTGATGATATCTCACCACCTCGTCTTCTGCCACCTCTTCTCCTTTGGCCTTCAACCTTTCCCATTATTAGGTATATTACTAGTGTTCATTATTAGGTAACAGACCGGGGTTTGATCCCTAGGTTGGGAAGATCCCTGGAGGAGGGCATGGCAACCCACTCCAGTATTCTTGCCTGGAGAATCCCCATGGACAAAGGATACTGGCAGGCTACAGTGCATGGGGTCTTAAAGAGTCAGACATGACTGAGCAACTCAGCACATAGCACAATACACTATTTAGCTGTTTTTTCTACAAATACTGTCTAACAAAAATGAACATTTAACCTGAACATAATAAAACATCAAAGTCTACTTTATTATTATATATAGTAGCTTTGAAAAGAAGCAAAGGTAAATTTCCTATTTTAATAGGCTGACCTATATTCCTTACATTATAAAACTGATCTCATATGAATCTCAGATAAGAAATAATGTATGAAAAGCTGGCTTAGCTTCTACAGATTTATAACAAAATGGTACTCTATTAACTTTTCCTAGAGTGCTCTTTCTATAAAATTCATAATTAATCCTTTGTTTCCATAGCTTTACTTTTGTTTTATTATAAATTCTTTGTTCGGTTTTCCCTTTCAGAAATTCCAAAGTCATGGCAAATACTCTATGCAAAGCATTTGTGATACTCTCTAGAAATGTTTGATTCCTAGAATCAATCAAGAATTCATCTTCTGTCTCAGTTCTGTCCTGGAAATACTGACAAAAGATTAACTTTTTAAAAATTAATTTATTTTTGGCTGCCCTAGCACTCCAGTACTCTGGAAAATCCCATGGATGGAGGAGCCTGGTAGGCTGCAGTCCATGGGGTCGCTAAGAGTCGGACACAACTGAGCGACTTCACTTTCAAGCATTGGAGAAGGAAATGGCAACCCACTCCAGTGTTCTTGCCTGGAGAATCCCAGGGACAGGGGAGCCTGGTGGGCTGCCGTCTATGGGGTCGCACAGAGTCGGACACGACTGAAGTGACTTAGCAGCAGCAGCAGCTCTTTGTTGCTGTGTGGGCTTTCTCTATTTGCCTCGAACCGTGGCTACTTTCTAGCTGGGGTGCACAAGCTTCTCATTATAGTGGCTTCTCTTGTGGAGCACAGGCTCTAGGGCACTTGGGCTTCTGTAGATTTTGCCCTTGGGCCCAGCTGTGGTTCATGGGCTTAGTTGCCCTGTGGCACTTGGAATCCTTGCAGACCAGGGATCAAACCTATATCCCCTGCTTTGGCAGGTTTCCACTGGATTCTTAACCACTGGATCACAATAGAAGCCCAAGATTTACTCTTTGATTTAGTTTGGAAAGAGGAAAAACAGCAGCTGATGCTGTGATGTGATGTGACTTAAAAAAAAAATTTACTTGTGAGAACTTTTAGTTCCCTTTTCTACCCTCATACCTCTCTGACTATATAAGAATTATCCATTTATATAGTATATCTATTTATGTAGATATTTTAGGAGTTAATGTACATGTATCAATAGATAATTCTAGAATTCAAATAATCAAATCAGCTACTGAGTACTTTCAGGCTCCATTTTGCCCTCGAGCCTTCGTTCCACCAACTTCTCAAGGAATGCCAGCCTTAGAGAGGGCTTGTTGTGCTGTACCTGCTTCCCATTTGTTCTTTTCCGGCTTAGTTTCTTTTGACCTCTGGAACACTGAGACTTCATACTTAACCTGAGATAACATCCAGCATGAAGAAAAGCAAAGCTGCATTGTACAGAAAAAAAACGCCTAGGTAGCTAATAATTGGATTTGGGACAGTGATTTATCTCTGAAATAAAAATCTGTGTTTGACATGCCAGTCATATTGCTTTATAACCAAACATCAGAGGCAGTTCCTTGCAGTTCTTACCATGATAGACATTTACCAAAGACACCTAAAAGATGTAAATAACTTGTAAGTGTGGGAAAGTGTCTTTTGCATGGCAGTGCTTGAATATTTGCATTTAGTATTCGACTCCTGTGTCCTGAAGCAACTGAATCCCACCTTTAGCATTTACCGTGCCTTTATACCCCTTTTTAGCTTTTCCTGTGCAGATATGTTTTGTCAGAAGGCGAGAGTAGGTATACCTGCAGGTTTTTGAATTGCAGGCTTTTGAGTCTACAGACAAATATTTCATCAAACCATGTTGTTATCTTCATAGTTGGTAGAAGATGAATTGTGCAGTGTAGGTGGAAGCCTGAGTACAAGTTACTAAAATCTTGCCTGCCTGCAAAAGTGCGTTCAGTGCTTGAAAAGCACGTGTACTTTTCTCTTCTGAGAGAATCCATCTTACACAAACTAAAATGTGCTCTTTGATTGTCCTATGGCAATGCCTTTTAACTGTGATAGGATGATAATATTAGATTTAATTGACTTCTGTAAATTATCTCAATACAAATTTTGGCCTTTGAATACTAGAGTCTGTAGACCCTGCTATTTAAATAACACTATCATTCTGCATCAATATGTTCAAAAAATTAGCTTGGGGAAATATTAATGGACAATTTCCTATTCTAGTTTAGCTTATTCATGAGTTTAATTTTTCCTGAATTTAAAACAATTAATTTAACTGAGATTACATCATAATTGATTTAAGATAATACAATGTGAAGAAAAGCATAACCATCTTTTATAGGGAAATAGCTAGATGGCTGATAATTGAATTTGTAACTTTATGAAGGCTGATTTTCATTCCAAACATATTTCCCCTACCTCCAAGAGCTAATTCTTATGTATTTCAAGTGGTCCAGCATACCAAAAGTATTTCTGATTTTAATGCCCACCTAGTATGTAGAATCCCTAGAGTGATAATATCTATGTTTAGAAGATTAATTTAGTTTCAAGAAAGGAAGAAAAGTAATTCCAAAACAGCAGTGATTAGTTTTAATTTATGATAACCCATAGATTGAGAACTGCCAATTGTAAGGCACTGTGCTAAGTGCTTTGAAAACATACATAATGCAAAAGGCGTGGTTTCTACCGTTAAGAAGTTTATTGTCCAAGAGGAAAAAATATGCATAAATAGTAGTTCCTCATCATTTATCTCAGGCACCTCCGAGCTTTCTGATATTGAAAATAATAAAGTATAGTTCTTAATAGAAAGGGGAAATTCTTTAGTGGCCATATATCACAGAATCAGTCTTCAAGACTGAAGAAAATTAGCATTTATCAAGAATAAGTAGCCCAACCAATGCAAAAAAGTAGAGTTTTCTCCAAGGTGCACATGCATTTTATGTGAATTCCAAATAAGCTTAACTAATCTGGAGAAACTATTTTGATGATTTTTGCAAGTACTAGCTTCCCTAAGCAAGGTTACTGTGGCCATATGTGAAATCTATGTCCTGAAGCATTCTCTAAGTGTGGAGAGAAGCAAACATCCCCAAATGGGATTTTTCACTCTAAGTCCTTTTAAGATGATCACTCTCAGTGCGATGAGGCGAGGCTGGCTCATCCCTACGGGCGCTCCGAGGTGGTTTGTGAGTGATGGGAGGGCTGTGTTGTGTGTGTCTACTTTCACATTCTCTCACCACGTCCAGGGGGCTCCTTCCCCATCCCCCTGCTCTCCTACCTCCAAGCTAGTGCATCCAAACCTTATTTCTGAAAGCAACTTTTCTTCTACTTCTATGAGATTGTTCAGTTCCTTGTCCACTTTCCTCTGACACCACTTCCCAACCCCTGAAAAATGATAAGCTGAGAAAAACCAGCAAGCGTGTGGGAAGGCTGGGGTGGGGATGGAGGGGGCTTAAATTTAAATTTAACTTAAATTCCAAATAAGCTGAGCTTATTTGGAATGCACATAAAATGTCTGTCCACCTTAGAGAAAACTCTACTTCTTTGCATCGGATGGGCTGCTTACTCTTGATAAATGCTAATTTTCTTCAGTCTTAAAGACTGGTTCTGTGATAGGTGGCCACTAAAGAATTTCCCCTTTCTATTAAGAACTATACTCTATTATTTTCAATACTGGAAAACTCACAAGCAAAAATTTTAAGGGTTCCTTTCAACCCCTGAGCCACTAAGTGAGAAATAGTGGCCTTGATCTCTCCCTCACCAATTTAGAACCTAGTCTCAAGACAACTCTCAAAATAGAACAAACCCTAGGAATAAAAGAAAGGCTGTGGTCCAAGTGGCACAGAGAGAAGTTTCTGCTTGAATCAGCATCTGTTTCCGCAGTATTGGAGGTCATCAGTAACTCCTTCGCCAGCGCTCTAGTTCAGCACAATTATCGTGCTATGCTAAGCACAGCAGAGGATCCGTACTCCTGTAAGATGAGATGCTCAGAGAAGGAGAGGACTGGAGCTGTTTAAAGATTTGTTTCTAACATGGCTTTAATTTGAAATCCTTTCATTCTGAAGATGTCTGGATATTGAGATAGAGCAAATGAAAGCAGTACGTTCCTGTTACGGATGCAGCCAAGCATCCCCCTTATTTGAAAGGCTTAACCAGCACACTCAGGAACAAGATGTGAGACATCTTGAAGTACGACTTCCCTGTCAGCTGCAAGATCAATAAAATGCAGATGCCATTCTTTACCACACTCCAGAGAATGAGTTTGCAGAGTGAGAAAGGCTTCATGTTGAAGCGGTTTTATTTGCGCGTGGACTTGGCAAAGGTGGAAAAGTGGCTCTGGGGAGAACGCATGAGGCTTGGCCCCAGCTGCCCCAGCTGCTTGAGCACCCCTGCCAGGTGACATCACTCACCCTGTCCGTGTGAAGGGCAGGAGGCATTTCCAGGCCACTCAGACCATTCCGACAAACTGATTATTTAACTGATTATGTAAACGCCACCTAAAAGCCTCTGGTCATTGATGTTGATCGGACTCATTAATTTAGAATTATTGTTGAATCTGACAAAAGCAAGCACAGGACCAAAGATACATAAACACAGGTCTAATGGTCACAAACCATAGACCGCCATGTTCTACCGCCATATTCGGCGGTGATCAAATTGCCACTTAGCACACTGTAGGTGTGTGTGTGTGTGTGTGTGCTCATTTGTGTCTGACTCTGTGCGACCCTATGGACCGCAGCCCACCACGCTTCCCTCTCTATGGAATTTTCCAGGCAAGAATGCTGAAGTGCGTTGGTATTTCCTACTCGAGGGGATCTTTCTGACCCAGGGATCGAACCTGCATCTCCTGCATCTGAGCCACCTGGGAAAACCCTACTCAAGGCGTAACAGTAGAGGGTTTCAGAGATACCTGGTTGTTGGGCAGCAACAAGTTGAGAAACAGAACTAACCTACTTGATTGTCAGTCCTTTTTTTTTTTTTTTTTTTTTTAGTGGAAAAGATGCTCTTCCTCTTTGCTCAATGTTTAAACATTCTAAAGGTCTCAATATTGGTGTACTCTTGAGAGACTAGGTGCAATGTTCTTAATTTAGGGGGGTTCATGTTTGGGAACACATGTAAGAATTAAAGATTTTTAAATTAAAAAAAAAAAAGAAAAAAAAATAAGTAAATTATAAAAATAAAATGTTATAATATTGGCTGTAATTATTACTGTTTATTTGCTTTATATATTTATTTTGAGATCAATTTTCTGCTGAGAATGAGGCTTGCTGCCGGATACCATGTGAGATATAACCCTGGTCTATGAGGGGCTCCCCATTTTGTGGGACACCAGATGTACATGCATGGATGAGCTGTGAGGCAGGCAAGTTGTGGATGTGGCCTCAGCATAGAAACAGGTTTTCAATTTTCAAAACTGTCCCTGGAGCCTGGTTGATGTGAATGTAGCCTGTGGTGTTCTGCATAGTAATAGCAAGTGGGATTAAGACAGATCCTCTCAAATGCAGTCCAGCAGCAAGAATAATTGTTGATAACATTTTAAGGAAGGAATTAGAGTTAAAGGTGTTATTTGTCAGACATAGCCAATCCCTCAACTGGGAACGACTATCTGCTACTTACTGTCTGTCACCTCGAAGATAACTCCATTTTTCTCCTCCATTCTACATCTAATTAGACAGTCAAGAATCTGCCTGCAGTGCAGGAGACCCAGGTTCGATGCCTGGGTCAGGAAGATCCCCTGGAAAAGGGAATGGATACTCACTCCCTATTCTTACCTGGGAAATCCCATGGACAGAGGAGCTTGGCAGGCTATAGTCCATGGGGTTGCAAAGATTCGGACATGACAGAATGACTAACACTGTAAACACTGTTGCTTGATTTTAATTTCTGAAAACGCTTTGAACTCCTCTTCTTCTCTATTGCTCTTTCAGACTTGCGTCATTTTTCACCTGGACAGTAGTAGTAGTTTGCTACTTGGCCCTAGTTTTGGCCCCTCTTAAATCATTTATGCTAAGTGACAATATCACCATAGTTAAAATCCTTCAAAAATTTCCCCTCACTAATAGAATCAGTTTTTTTTTTCAGCAAGATTTCCAGATAAATAATCTGTCTCTGCTTCTTTACCCTATCCTTTAACCTCCCACCAACCCATCTTGCTCTAATAATACTGATCTGCCTTCACGTCCCTAGTCATGCCAGGTTTTTTCCTATTTCTCTGTCTGCCCTCCCTTTCTTCTTCAATATGTTAATCCCTACTCTATACCATGAAGCCCAGGCTGGATTATAATTCCCTCTCCCATTCTCCCAGGGAATCTTGTACATCCAACATCACAGCATCTGCCATGTTATATTGATTTTTTTGTTTCTTTCTTTGTTTGTTTCCATGTGTGTGTCTCTCCCACTGGACTGAAAGCTCCTTCAGAAAACCAGTACAGTAAATCTAGTGCA
This sequence comes from Capra hircus, assembly GCF_001704415.2. Taxonomy (NCBI): domain Eukaryota; kingdom Metazoa; phylum Chordata; class Mammalia; order Artiodactyla; family Bovidae; genus Capra; species Capra hircus. Next base: position 26,573,310 of record NC_030814.1, read on the forward strand.
GTAGCCAATTCCTGCTTCTCACTTAGAGATCAGATGTATGTCATCTCTCAGAAAGCCTGTCGTTGATCATCTCACACCTCCACCTGGTTCACCCTTTTTTTTCTTCGCTTACCACTTTATGGTGTTTCCTTGTTTATGTAAGTGTTTGTTTAGAGTTTGTCTCTGCACTAGAATATGAACCTCAAGAGCTGAGGCTTTTTCTGCCTTTTTCGTCCTTGTATCTCCACTGCCTTAAAAGGTGCCTGTGTATAGAAGGCCTTTAATTAATATGCAGCTTTTAAAATTGAGTTTAATGAATGGAGAGTGGATGGATGGATGAATAGATAGATATATTGCTGGGTAGATTGGCACATAATAAGAGGTCAATGAATTAGTCAGGACTGAGTAAACCTATCCAAATTAGGTAAGCAATCTATAGATCAATAATGGTAGAGGGTCAATTTTTTTTTTAACACGTGTAAAGGGACACAGACCACCATATTGCCTCAATATTTACTTCTGTGACTCACTGTCACAGACTGTTGCCTACTGTTTTAATATTCCCCGGTGTGAAAGCTCTAGCATATCCTGAGTACCACTTGTAATACTCTACATGATTCCTTCATGTTAATTCTCCTAGCCTCTATTCCTAGTATGTGTACACACATCCCCATGTAAAATAACAACAGAAGAAAAACAATTCAGCATCAGCTTTTAAAGAATTACTGAACTCTTCACTTTATCAATTGATATTATTTTCTGTTTCTGCAGGAACATTTGGCTTAAATTCCAGACTTCCTTTTATGAGTTTACCTTCCCTCCTCACTGGTTTCCTCGTTTATGAAATGCGTGTGATAACCTTTTTTCCTTGAACTGTTATGTTGATTATGTGAGAAAACCCATGTGGATGCACTTTTCAAACTTCAAAATGCTCATCTAATATTATTTTTCATCAAGTATGATTTCATGTCCTTTCTTCATTTATGGATGGTGATAGCATATATCTCCACGTTATCTTTCTTTTAATCATCTTATTGTTCACAGCTTAAGGTCACTTAATCTTAGGTGTATAATCATTTGCATTCTGAATTGCAGCTCCTTCATTAGTTTTTATAACTGTTGTATTTAATAGGACATTGGGGAAGTGGATGGCACAGGCAAAAGGAAATTGGATTTTGAACCTTTTATTATGATGACATCCATTTGATTGTGGTCCAAATGATTAGTGAAGAAAAAGCTGCTGTTGTGACAACTTTCCAGTGTGAAATAAAGTGTCATACTGAGATTTGCTTATTAGGTTACTGTCTAGGAATAAAAGCACCCAGTACCAGTATTCAGCAATATTTCCTGAGCTCTTGTGTACAAGCCAAGCTACTGTGAGCATCTAAGAATGCAGCAGTGTAAGACTCGGTGTCTGCTCCACAGAGCTAAAAGGCTGCGATGGCCTCGTCTCTAAGGAGAGACGTGCAAGTGACCTTGTGGAACCAAGCTCATTATTAACAATTTATGGTCACAAAGGGAACACACCATTTATCTGTCATTACCTCACAGCTGGTAGACTCAGAGTCACCATAACCACAATTTTTGAAATAAGAAAAATTGAAGACCATTTCCTTTTTAAGGAATTAAGCTGATACTTCACACACTCATGTTTTGCTCAAGAACCGCCCCCCCCACCCCACCCCCCCACAACCAGAGTCACGGCCCACATGTAGTATGTATGGTATGTAAGTAAATGTTACAAAAGTTCATTCTAAAAGAACTTGTGGACTTGAGGGCTGAGAAAAGAAAAATGCATCCGTTTTGACCTCACAGCACTGAAATAGCTCAGGAGAAAGTATTTTGTAAGCTGTGAAATACTATATATATACAGCATGTCAATATATATTTTTTAATTCTATTTTGTTTGAATGTATGACTGTTGAGGACATGACAAAATTGGGAGCCTATGGCAGAGTAAATAAATGCAAATGTCTTTTTTAAATTGCTCATTGGTGTTTGGCCTATATGATAAAGTAACAGTTCATAGCCGTTGTTTGCTGATATGGTTGCTAGTAAAGGGAGGTTAAGAGGACTGACAAAGTGGACGTGCTGAATAGTGTGGTTTGAGGTCTAATTTTTTTTAATGGTTACAAATTCGGTGAGGATATCCAATTCCGCATAAGGTCTTTAGAAGTAAACAACTAAATGGTACAGAGTTCTTTCTAAGGCTATCTTGCAGTTTAATTAATCAAAGCTGACTCTGGCTCTGCCATTCCACTGACTGGCCTACAATAAATGGCCTCCCTGCCTGCTGTACTTTTCCATCCAAACATTGTACAAATCAAGGACAAGCATCCTTGAGACTCTTTTTAATGGCAGCGTTCTTAAAAACCCAGCCTCCTGCAGTTGCTTAAAATCAAAGTGTCATCATGAAAGTTACTTAGTGCTTTTAGGAAATCTGAAAAGATCTGGAAGTTTGAAATGCAAAGCAGAGCAAGAATCCAAAGACTCAATATTTGAGTTTTCAATGTTATTTTTTAGGAATGTGAAAATCAGATTATTATCCGTGACTCTTAATGGTGCAATTCTGAAAATGAATGGCTTCTTAATTAAATGACTTCCAAGTGATATAGTGCACCTTTATAAAGTGCTAGAGTTCTAAATACAATGCTTTAGAAAATATCTATACTAAATTTAACTCAGCAAGTGAATAATTTGTCAGCTATCAATCACAAAGATGTAATTTTTGCTATATTAATGTCATATATACTAATAACAACTGATTAAGATGATAACTTATCCACAAGTTTTGTTTTTATAAAAAGTGTTTAAAGGTTTTAAATTCATTGGGAAAATGTTTCTAAGTAATGTCCTTTGAACTACTTATTATCTGAGCTTGGAATAGAAAAAAGAAACATTTATGCTTAGTGGAAAACAAAATGGTTACCAGTGAGAATCATCCTTGTAACTTTTTAAAATATTACAGTCCGGTGGCAGAATTCTTCCTTTCATATTTGCATCCTCAATCTGAATGTAAACATATAATTACTAACAATTGTTAGACTTCAGTAGTAATTAAAATCTAAAATATCCTTGGTAGCAATGACTAAGTTGACTTATATGCTGCTGCTGCTGCTGCTGCTGCTGCTGCTGCTGCTGCTAAGTCGCTTCAGTCGTGTCCGACTCTGTGTGACCCCATACACGGCAGCCCACCAGGCTCCTCTGCCCATGGGATTTTCCAGGCAAGAGTACTGGAGTGGGTCGCCATTGCCTTCTCTGTGACTTATATGCACTAAGGTTTAATAATAGCAGTATACTCCTTTCATACTTTCAAGAATTCTAGTTATCATTGTAGTATTTTTATAATAGGATTATCATATTTATCAATGAGTATAGTATATGTTATTGAAATTAAGAAAACTAGGTATTGCTTTTCATTATAATAATACTTATTCTGAATTTTCAAAACTGAGTTAAAAATAAGTGTACTGTCTGGTGAATTTTTAGTAAATAATTAAGAAATTCAAATGTATATTATATACATAGTACTTATATTATTTTTATTTTTTAATTTAAAAATTTTGAATACATATATTATTTTTACATCAATTTACTTTTATTTCTGATTTTAAAATCTAAATACCTTCAGTATCTGAGGACCTATTATTTTGAGTATATTATGCTTTAATCTTGGTATTTTAAGTATTTGTTAGTAAATGTATCCGAATTCCAATTTACAAATTTAACAAAAAATAAACATGCTAAAATATATGCAGAATTCCTATTGATAAGAGTTGTGTATTTTGAATTAAAATTAGAAATGTAAATATTTTAATATATTGATTTACTGAGTGGTATTTATACTGCTCTATATAATGTCTGAGTGCTTACCTGCTTACTCTATAAAAATAATTTGTCTACATATTTCCTGTTACTTATAGCATATCGCAAGTTATTATTATAATAGTTTAAAATGTTTCAACAGGTTTACACATCACCCTTTTTTTGGAAGCATAACTGCCAGCCATTATAAAAATATAACTGAAAAAGTTATAGTAGTGAGAAATGCTAAGTCAGTATGAAAATTATTTTAATAGCAAAACTCAGATGTAGCCTAGCCAAGAAATAATGGACCAATGGATATTTTTTGACAAATTATGATTTGTGAGGTGTGCTATTGGAAATTCAAAATACGAGATAGACCTTCTTAAGGACATTACACTTTTTGTTGATGTGATCAACAAAGGATGGCAGTGTGTAAGACAGAATAGCAGTGCAGAAGGGACATGTCTGTTCAGATGCCACATTCACAGCAAAGTAAGAAGAGAGTGGTGGGAGGAGCAAGAATTACTTCATGCTGTGATCTGTAACAAACCTGTGAAGTGAGAGGGGCTTGAATGGCATGATGGTCCAAGTTGAAATCACTTTTAAAAATTCCTTATCAAGTCTAACAGCCACATTTGGATATGTTATTTCTGATACCTTCACATTTTTTGTCTAATTTGTTCCTAGAATGCTCTGGCCCATTGGGAATTGAAGGGGGAATCATTTCAAATCAGCAAATCACAGCTTCATCTACCCACCGAGCTCTTTTTGGACTCCAGAAGTGGTATCCCTACTATGCACGTCTGAATAAGAAGGGACTAATAAATGCCTGGACAGCTGCAGAAAATGACAGATGGCCGTGGATTCAGGTAACAGATGGGATGGGACAGGGTTTCTGCCAAGGAATGGCTAGAGTCATTTCAGAAAGAAGATAGTGAGTGTCCAAGGTGTGACTTTTCTTCATGGTCACAGAAGAAAGGATGATTTAGCTAGAGTCCAAACTGACTATAAATCCTGCAACTGTGGGAAATGTGAATATTCCTTTTGAAAGTTAATGAAGTGAGTTAAAAATGTTAAATGACCTTGAGTTGCAAATATCACTCTCTGAAGGTACATGTCAAAGAGAGGATTTTACACATGCCGTGTGTCCATTAGTACTGTGTTAACACTTAGCAGCAATTTTTGGTACTTCAGGAGAATGAAAATGGTGTTCTTTCCTTCTCTGTTAGTGGTTCCATATGTATATATATAAATTATACAGTGGAGTATAATATCTCAAATGTCTTCAGCACCCTCTACAATAACTGGGTGTGTTTCAGTTCATACTCTATCATTTATTATCATCAGCTATGTTTTTAAATGTGAGAAAATGATGCAATACCAGGAAATTAAATAATTTCCGAAAGGTGTGATGGATGGGAGTAATGCCTGCGTCTTATATATTATCCGTTTAATACCTTTTGAGCCCTTAACTGAAGTGAGACAGGAAAACTACATATTTGAAGGCAGAAAAGGTCCTCAAACTATGATTTCTGTGAAAGCTTATACCTCTGTTCGTGTGGCCCATGTTAATAACATTTAACGATTCAGTGAGGTGTGCTAAAAAGACAGGAAATCCAGTGCACCCTGATGTACTCCTTTCCCAATTTGGAACCACTCTGTTGTTCCATATCCAGTTCTAACTGTTGCTTTTTGGTCTGCATACAGATTTCTCAGGAGGCAGGTAAGGACATTTGGTATTTCCATCTCTTGAAGAATATTCCACCGTTTGTTGTGATCCACACAGTCAAAGGCTTTGGCGTAGTCAGTAAAGCAGAAATGGGTGTTTTTCTGGAGTTCTCTTGCTTTTTCTATGAAGATGATAATGAACTCATATAAAAACAGTAAAAGTTAATTAAAAGAGTTTATATTAGATAAGGAAATCTTGCATATGATGGAGGAAAACTGAAAACTCACTATTGGTTTTCAATACATATTTCATTATTGTGTTGAGAGAATTATTAGTCTTTAATAACACCTCATTTTCTAAGTTATTTTTCCAAAAAAAAAATGTCTCTTTTCTTAAAGAACAACCATATCTAGTAATTTTTACAGATTTTCTTTGTTTGAGCATTATTAATTTCCCTTGTCACTGTATTCTTTTATTTATATTCAGTCATTCAAATGAAGCATTTGAGTACTTTGCTTAAACTTACTTATAATGAGCACAGTATTCCCCTAATCTTTTAGGTGTATAAGACACATATACTAATTAGTATTCAATTTCATTTTCTCCCTTATCCTGATGAAATGAAAATTAAAATTGCCATTTTTAAATTTACACACTCAGTGTGCAATTATGGATAGTACCTCAATGTTCATAATTGGTTCTGAATTTTAGGAGTTAGTTCAGTAAATATAGTTAAACAGAAATCTTTTTGTTTTTCTTTTCAAGTTTTTCTGACCTTTATTTCCTCACCTAGATTTTTTCCCCCAAGTTATAAATAACCACCATCTTAAACATTAACTCATTCATTAGCATCCTGGAATATCAATTTCCCTTTTGGCTGATATGTTAGAAATAATAACTCTACACAATTATAGAAATATGCCTTGTATTATGCAAAAATTAAAAGCTTATCTAAACCTCTGGGATGGAGAAGGCAATGGCACCCCACTTCAGTACTCTTGCCTGTAAAATCCCATGGATGGAGGACCCTGGTGGGCTGCAGTCCATGGGGTCGCTAAGAGTCGGCCACAAGTGAGTGACTTCATTTTCGCTTTTCACTTTCATGCATTGGAGAAGGAAATGGCAACCCACTCCAGTGTTCTTGCCTGGAGAATCCCAGGGACGGGAGAGCCTGATGGGCTGGCATCTATGGGGTCGCACAGAGCAGCAGCAGCAAACCTCTGGGAACTTTGCTTATTGAATCAGATTAATCAGGATGATTATTATTTTAAAAGATAAATATTTTCCATTCCTATTATTTTCCTTTTCTTTTTTTACAGATACATGTAGTAAAATATGTTTTATTGTTTTCTTCTTTTAATTTCTAAAGTGATTTTTGTTTGTATATGTTCTTTCTGGGATGCACACATATTGGATTTTCAGTCATTTATTTATTCATCCACTCACCAGACATTTACTAAATGAATGTCTGCCCTGTGGTCTATTTTTAATTGGGCTCTAGAAGAACAATACCACTTGCCTTTACAATGCTCTGTATCTAAGATATAGGAAAGTAAATAGAGTAAACACAATAATGCAACATGTGTAGCCTGGTGTTACATCATCTGCTAACCATTTTATTTGAGCCATAATATTTTATTATATCGAGACAGTCTATTTTTAATAGACCTTTTGTTAAGCTAAAAACTAGCTTAGTGTATTTATAGAATACAAAAGGAAATTCCCATTATGTATTGCATGGCTATGTTATATGTTATTACGTGCTGATCTATTTGATGGCTATACCAAGGAAAGGGCTTCCCAGGTGGCACTGGTAGTAATGAACCTGCCTGCCAAAGCAGGAGACCCAGGTTTAGTCCCTGGATTGGGAAGATCCCCTGGAGGAGGGCATGGCAACCCACTCCAGTATTCTAGCCTGGGAAATTCCATGGACAGAGGAGCCTGGTAGTTCATAGGCTTGCGAGGAATCAAACATGACTGAAGTGACATAACATGTACAGACATACTAAGGAAAAGCCATGATTTTTCTTTGAAAGTTAATTTAACAGTAATTGTTTCAGTGCTACTATTTAATCACGGAAAAAAATAGATGTTGATATCTATTTTAAGTAATTCATTACCCCTTAGAAAATGTGAATATGATCTTAATATGTTCCTTTTCTGTATGCCACAGAGCTTGGTGGAGGGTAGTTATTTCTCAGACTTCAGTGGGCACAGGAATCACGTGGGTCACTGGATGAAAACAGAAACTTCTGGATTGCCTCACAGTCCCATTTATTGAAGGTCATCCGCAGACCGCACTGTAAAAACATGTCTTATCAGTTTATAAATTTGTACTGCACGAGATGTTAAAAATAAATAAAATGCAAAGGACACTTTTGTTTGATGATCTGGGCACTTTGTTTTTGAAACTGCAAGTAGTGATAAACTGTAAAGGTGGAGGAGAAGAAAGAACAGTGAATAAAAATGAGGAAATGTAGTAGGAATTATGTGACCCACAAAAAGTTTCTAAACTAGAAGGAGGCAGAACCATCTTGTATATTCCAGTCAGAAGTTTATCCCACCTTTGCAGCAATTCATCAGTAGTCATTTTTCATTAGTCATAAAGTTTTAAAGTATTTTCTAAAGTTAATGTCCCTAAATGACTATTAGATTCTTCTCTGTTAGAAAATTTTAAATACCCGGAAGCAAGACCATCTGCCTTTTACATTTTAAACAAAATAATAATGTGGAATACATGGGCCTAACAGACTTATGTGAACACATGTTATGTTACAAATTCAGATTTCTAGAATATGAATTGCATACGCAGTGGGGATTTTTTTAAAACTTCATGAACCAGATTCACAAATGGTGCAAAAAATAAAGTAATCATCTATTTCCTTTACAAAGCCTATATATAATGTGTGTAAAGACTTTTTTTTGGTACTTGTAGGCACCTGGAACTCCTTGAGACACCAAAACCATTTTTAGAATCACAGAATTTAAGAAGTAAAAAAATTTTTTTTCATTTTCAGGATGTTTTCTAGTTACAGAACCTGAATTACACAGAATTTAGCATGTCTTTACTACTTCTTTATTCAAGTAAAAAGTCTTTATCCTGTTTTTTCCTGGAAAAAAAAGCTATGTTCTCAGATACACTCTCATCCATACTATATGTCTCTATAAGGTTAGTTACATCTAGACATTCATATATTGCTTCTAATCATCTTTCTTTAAAAAAAAACAGTAATCCTGTATGGAAAATTACTACTTTCCTTTAAGTTGTTTATTAGAAGTGAGCTTCCACACATAGTTGTATGTGTTGTTTTTTTTTTTTTAATGTTAACTTTTAATTTTTTAAAACAAAAAGGCACTTAGCATTATGTAAAAAGGACTTATCTATACTGAAAAATTATACAGTAATTATTTGGTCATTTACCTCATTTATACTAATAGTAATGCATATTGCTTGCTTATTTGCTTTAAAGAATGTGATCTGAATCTTAATTCCAGATTCTCTGAAGTATGGAAAAGATGACTAACCAGGTAGAAGTTGTCCTCTAATATAAAAGAAGCTGCATCAGATTCTCTTTCCTCTAAGCTGCTCCCTCTCTTTCAGCACCCAAGACCTCATTGACCTGGATTTCTTGCTGTTGCTCAGCTTTACCTGGCTGTTTGATGCTTCTGTGATTAGGCACATACACTTCTTGGTTCTTCTATTGACCATCTACCAGTCTTCTTTAGATTCAGCTCCTTTACTGCCTTGTCTATAAAGTGATTCCTAGAATTCCTGTTTTTTATCTCTAAAGCCAGAGGTGACTACATTGTCCTTTTCTCCCACCCTGATAAGTATACATTACAATCATAGCGACAGTTAGTATTATACCTGATTTAAGTTTATTTCATAACACCTTGATTTAAAAAAAAAAACTATATTGGATGGATAGATAGAGATGATTTATAGAAGAATAGAGACTATTGAACAGAATAGATGGGAGAGAGAGAGTGGTTGTTTTCACATGGTAATTAAACTGCACTGAGTGGTACTGGGAATGTCCAAAGGACCTAGCTCACTGTGTTCAGCTGTTGTGTACTTAAATGTGAATTATGTCTTCTGAGCATGATCCCACTGGTGCAGAGAGTACTGTATCTCTCTACAGTTTAAGAAATCCCTCACCCATCTGGACAGCAGAGGAATCAAGCTTCCTGTAATCACAGTGGCCCATTCTTTCCTCTGTAATCACAGCAAACCCCTTTTATATGCAACTTTAAATGGGTGGGGGTAATATTTGTAAGGTGTTTGCCAGGAAGTCTGCTAATTAAACTCTGAGTACCAAACACTAGAATTTTCATGTTCTCCTATCCTCTTTATAGTTTGTTCCTGAAATGTTACAAATTAAATGTTTGTTTAGCTTCTTGCAAAATATTTGCTATAATTGCACCATCAGAGTTTGAAACTTTAGACATCACTGTTGTTAAAATAGCCATATCCTCTCTCTCTAAGATTAATTGACCAGAGAAAAACATTTAAAATATTAGTATTTCCCTAACTTATGCTATGTCATTTTCACCCTTACCTGAATTGTCAGAAAAAAACAACTAAATCTATTACTATTATCCATAAAATATAGAATATGAAGAGTTATAGGGAGTTGTTTTAACACAGTTTTTAGCATCTGATAACATCTTGTAGATAATTCAGTAAACTACTCTTGTATAAAATACTTTTTCGTGATATATACTTGCTCTACATTTTTGGTACAAGGAAAACACCAACTTACCTTCTTTATTACAAAGGTTGAGATGGTTCATTTAGTTCCCGTTGTCTCATGAATGTTACCAGAGTGATTTTTTAGTTTATGATACTGGTAGATTAAAATGGAAATCATCTGAATTGATTGAAAATAACTTACTCTTGTCATGGAAAAAACAAAACATTCAAAGTTTAATTTCTCTTTAATTGGTTTTCCAGTCTACCTTGATCACGTTCATGGCAAACTTATTCTGGTTCCTTCTTCTAATCTCTTCACATGACCATCTGGGCAGCCTCTGGACTATATATCTCAATTTCTGACATTTAGGACTAAAGGAGACCACATTCTGAGTTCCTATTGTCTTTTAGAGTTTCTTGGAACTTTTCTCAGTTATTGCTACACGCACTCATGAACGTTAGTCTGCTGTGTATGTGAATCCGACCAGAGGTGTTAAACCTGCTTATGACATCTGCCCGTGGGAAATTTTGCTTAGGAATCAGCATCAGCTACTGCCTCCAAGGCAACAGCTCATCCTGAAAGAATGGCAGCAGCTCCTCCTGCAAGGGCATGGAAGGTCTGCTGGCAGTCCTGAGTCCTCAGGGGTGGGAAGTGCAGAGAAGCAAGGGGAAAAGTGAGATTCTGAGCTAAAGGTGTGATTGTCTCATTATGTTTATCGTCTGGGAACTCCTGGGGTTACTATTTGGATTGAGCTGAAGGAATCCCTTATTTCCACTGCAGACACTGAACAAATTTGTTCTGCCGCAAGGCCTCACTGAAAACCTCCTTGTGTTGAAAATGTGACCAAGTACCAAGCCACCTGGCCTAATTCTGAAAGCTTTATTTTTCTTGAGACAGTAATTAATTTGAAACCATTTCAACCTGTGGAATTTGATGGTGGTTTAACTGAATGTGGTTAGATTTAAGTGCAGAAAAAGTTACTCTGTTCACTTCTACTTAGTCCAGCTGAGTTCACTATCCACACCATTATGTATTAACTTTAATCTGAGAGCTAGCAATATGTGCTGTTTCAACTTCGCATGCGTTGAGTCCATAATTCCACGCAATTCCTATTGTTATTATCCCCATTAGTCAGATAGGGAAATCTAGGCTCGGAAAGGTACATTACCCAAATTGATTAATCTAGTAAATTGCATAGTTGGGATTTAAATGCAGGCAGCTTGTGGGTGAGGTCAGAGCTAAACTATCCTAATCTCAGTACTGTTCTTACTTTGAAAGCTCTTGAAAGTGCTCTTTTCCTTTTTTTTTTTTTTTGGAGGTGGACAGTGGGCACTGGTAGTGGGTATGGGAGAATCTTGGATTTTCTTAAGACTCTATAAAGTAGCTATTGTATTTTATAACATTTATAAGCTTCCTATAAGCAAGAAGTTCTCCTCTAGCCTAGAGCAGTGGTTTTCAAACTTCAACTACTTATAAATTACCTGGAGAGTTGTTTTTTTTTTTTTTAATATGGTCCCCATCCTTAGAGTTTCTGAATTAATAGGTCAGAGTTAGACCCAGGGGATTACTTAATGAGCAGACACTTCAGGTAGACTGTAATATTGGTGATCTTAGGGGAAGAGTAATAATTGCTACCCTGATGGAGCTCACAATCTGGCAGGAGAAACACACTTATCCTTGGATGTGCCCCTTTCACTATTAGAAGCAAATCAATTAAATAAATTAAGATGTTGGAGAATAGCATGTTGCTCTTCCAAATGAGACAATAGTGTGGAATATTTTAAAGTAATGGATGGCATCAACACGTCCCAATTCTAAGACCTAACTACTTAAGCTGCTTTGGTGATATTTTATTATTAACCTGCCTGTATCAGTTGTCTGCGTTAAGTGGAATCCCCGTTCCTCCATGAACTGGAAATAGTAATGCTTAATTGTTTTCAAAAGATTTTTGCCTATGACAGGAGACCTTCAATAATTAAGTCTTAATTAAATAGTAAAAGGACCATAAAATATGCACATCCCTGGAAGATCAGGCTTTAAATGTTTTATTTTTAAATCCTCAGCTGGGTCTTAGGAGTCTTTAAGGAAGAAATACTTATTTTCTATTCAACCAGAGTATAATAAAAACATCAAAAAGCCATTTACATATTAATTATTGAAGGTGAATTTAGCATATTCACCATTTTTGAGGATAACATTAAAGAGGTTATTTCAGATGGATGAAATAGAATGAATATAGTCACAAGGGAGATGAAGGGAACTCAGGGTACTACAGGGACTGGTTTACTATACTGAAAATATAGGTATATATTGGGGATGGAGCTGGCAGCAGGGGAGAAGGAGGGAGGGAGGGAGGTGTGGAATGAAAGGATAAAAGTCTGCAATGATAAGGAGATACCAGAATGTGAACTACATCAATGTTAGATGAAGGAGACATTTAAGATGGTTACTGAAGGGTTTTCAGCCAGAATAAATGTTATATTTAACGCAGAGGCAAGTCTAAGGGCAGGCACACCAGTTAAGAGGCTTTCATGGCTAACTCCCCAGAGAAGAACTTGAATGAGACTGGTGGCTATTGAAATAAAAATAATCATCAGATTGTAAGAGGGTTGAGGGTGCATCATTGACAATTGATTGTCTGTTATGGGAGGAGGGGAAGGAAAAAAGTAAGAAAAATTAAATTCCAGGATTTTGAGCTTGAGCATGATTTTGGTACCATGAACAGAAATATAGAAGTTATGCATAGAAAATGCTGGATGTATTTTGGGTGATTTGCCTTGAGAAAGTAAATGTCTAGCATGAAGTTGGAAAAATGTTTGTTCTATATAGAGAATAGAAGTAGATCAACTGGACACCACCACTGTGTGACTGTCTTCCTTTTTACCACTGACTGCTTTGAGTCGCAAGGCCGGGCCTGCTGGAATGGGAGGTTAGGTGGTGTCCACGGGGAGTTGCAATATATATTTGAGGGAACAGAGGAGACCTCTAAGAGAGTGTCCTCCAACAGAGGTAAAGGTGCCTTGCTCTCTTATTTCCGTTTCCATCAAAACAGTGTATAAGCCCATAGCTTACTTGGGAACACCACTGCACCCTGAGGAAGCAAAGAACTGAACTTTGAGCTTGGAAATAAGTATATCCATTCTACATTAACACCTTTTTCAGGACATTTCATTTTTTGTACTGTATATGCTGGTTACATTTTATCCATGAATTTGTTTTCAATATTGCTGTGGCTGCTGTTGTTTTCCCGAAAATTGATATATTTAATTAAAACAGTGGCTGTTTCAGCCTAAAATTGGTATACTTAGTAAGCTTGTGTGCACAGTAAGTTGTGTCCAACTCTTTGCATCCCTTTGGGCTGAAGCCTGCCAGGCTTCTCTGTCCATGGGATTCTCCAGGCAAGAATACTGGAGTGGGTTGCCATTTCCTCCTCCAGGGGATCTTCCCGACTCAGGAATCGAACCTGAGTCTCCTGTCTCTCCGTCATTGCAGGCAGATTCTTTACCCGCTGAACCATCAGGGAAGTCCACACCATATACTTAGAATCAGTTCAGTTCATCGGTCAGTCATGTCCAACTCTTTGCAACCCCATGAATTGCAGCATGCCAGGCCTCCCTGACCATCACCAACTCCTGGAGTTCACTCAAACTCACGTCCATCGAGTCGGTGATGCCATCCAGCCATCTCATCCTCTGTCGTCCCCTTTTCCTCCTGCCCCCAATCCCTCCCAGCATCAGAGTCTTTTCCAATGAGTCAACTCTTCTCATGAGGTGGCCAAAGTACTGGACTTTCAGCTTTAGCATCATTCCTTCCAAAGAACACCTAGGACTGATCTCCTGCAGAATGTACTGATTGGATCTCTTTGCAGTCCAAGGGACTCTCAAGAGTCTTCTCCAACACCACAGTTCAAAAGCATCAATTCTTCGGCACTCAGCCTTCTTCATAGTCCAACTTTCACATCCATACATAACCACTGGAAAAACCATAGCCTTGACTAGACGGGCCTTTGTTGGCAAAGTAATGTCTCTGCTTTTTAATATGCTATCTAAGTTGGTCATAACTTTCCTTCCAAGGAGTAAGTGTCTTTTAATTTCATGGCTGCAGTCACCATCTGCAGTGATTTTGGAGCCCCCAAAAATAAAGTCTGACACTGTTTCCACTGTTTCCCCATCTATTTCCCATGGGTTATTTTATTTTGTTGTGATTTTGGCTCTTGAAAAAAAATTAACAGTTTTCCTTTTGTTCCCTGCAAATGGGCTCTCAGATTTCTTGTTTATATTATGTATTTAATGTTTCAATATATCTGAAGTATTTTCTCTCAGTTCATAATAATAGGCTATGTTTTCATTCTTCAGATTAAAGAAAAAAGCAATGTTAAACTCAGTCACCTTAGTTACCATCATTAGCACTGCTAAGAGAGAGAGGGCTGAGTTTCAAATGCAGATGCAAATTTTTCTATCTTAGTTTTCCCAGCAGGAGCCCAACCTAAGCCAGTATTTTTCCATAAGGGTAGCTTTCAAGAAGCTCTTAAACTGAAATGTGATTATCTTGCAAAACAAAACAACAAGTAAAACATTGTGATATTGCTGGTGGGTCTTAACTGCGTTTTTCTTAGAAGCATTAACCCAAATTTGAAAAGATGTATGTAAATGTTGAAAGAAGAGTACTGTTACAATTTTTTTAGAATGCTTTCCTTAGTTTTGAATTTGCTGTCGATGAATCAATATTTATTGAGCAACTCCTATTTTCAGAAAACCATAGGTTTTCTGATCCTATGTGGTGCTTTTTTAAGTAAGTAACACGTGTTAGGTGATCTTATGCTGAAAATTTTTACTTCATTGCATGGACATTTGAGAGGGGAAGCAAAACTGTTTGATTTAATGCAACGAGAAATTGAAATCAACCATTTGCTCTTGGAAGTGGGAGAATCTACTCTGAGTTACAGCCACATGGGTACTTATAAGGGTCCTCCCTCTGTTTCCCAGGCTTAGAAAAGATATCTTCTGAACTGATCTCCCTTTTCATTAATAAATTGATTAATTCAGTATATACAGGGAGCATTTTACATATGTCAGTTGCTCTTCCGGAGGCAACTTTCTCAAGGAAGCCTTCCCTGACTCAGCTCTTCACCCCAGCCTAGATTTTGTTCTCCTAATCTATGTTCTTACAACTTCTTGTTCTTTTTTGGTTGCTGCTTATAATTAAAGACTATACAGGAGGCTAGTTTATTAGGTAAGCTGCATGAGGATAGGGGCACTTTGTATTCTTACCAATCCCAGTGACTAAACCTTTAATAAATAAGATAAAATTGCTATCATAATTCTTTTGGTATCCCCAAAACCTAGAACAGTTTTTATTTGCTCAATAAATATTTATAAAATGAATTAACAAGTAAGTGAAGATAAGCCACATTACCTGTAAATCTAATATTGGGTTGGCCAAAATGTTTATTTGGGTTTTTCTATAATATCTTATAGTAAAACAAAACATATTTGCATGAGTCTTTTTCTGTGGTTAAAGCAATATGTTGTTCAAGATCAGCAGTTCTAGATTCAACTGGCTACTGTCACTCTGGGTAAAATTACTTAACCACTGTAAGATACAACTTCTTTATATATAAAGTGGAAACAAAAATAGAGTAGCTTTTAGGATTGTTGTATTATATGATGAATGTTGTCACATATTGACCATATAGTGAGTGATTAGTAAGTGTACATTCTCACTCATTTATTTAAAGTTGTAGCCAAGACTTTTAGTTGTCTCAAAACATCCTATTCACTTGCTTCCATAGCAAGAGAATAACTAGCTAATAAGCATATTTTACCTCAGAATATAGTCTTATTCTGTATAAGATTATTTTATTCAGTGTAATATTCTGTATATTCTATATAAAAATATAGTCTTTAGGCTATATTTCCCAACTTCCTTTTCCACTCAGTGTAGCCATGTGATTAAAAAATGGCTTACGGCATATCAGTAGGTGTATCACATGGTGGTTTTGGTGAATCTTCCTTGAGAGACTGTGCCCATGTGCCTCCTTCTCCCCCTCTTCATCTCTTCCTGCATCCCGCTGCCAGGAACTCAGAGGCTGCCATCTTGGACCATAAGATCAGGGTTATATCTGGTGGCAACAAGACAAAGACCCCCGGGGCCATGCTATGTCGGCCGCTTCTGCCTTGTCACATGTTTACACAAGGGAGAAGCCAAGTTCTTTTTCATTTAAGCCACTATTAACTAACTTGGCTTTCTGTCACTCACATCTGAAACGAATTGTACTTAATATGAGTCTGCAAATGACGTATTTAATATCAGTTCCAAGGCAGAATATATTAGTGTCTCATTAATAATTTTTAAGTATTATATGTCAGTGCAAAGAAGCTATTTATGATGAGACTCAAAGACCAGATAAGATTTCAGACTGCTCCAGTAGATGAAAGAGGCCTTCCATATAGACAGACATGGCAACAGAAAAATTACCTTTTTGTCCAGCCTCACCAGACCCTCAGAAGTTTAGGGGTGCTCCACCGTCTCACTTGCTCTCCTCTGAGTCTGAGATGACCATTCAATCCTGGCATGTGGCCTTGGGCAGGCCACTTGACCTTTCTAGACCTTAATTTTCTGTTTCCAGTCACTATTAATTGATATTTTCTCTATGTCCATGACAAGGCATTTCTTCCATTATTATTTGAAACATTCTACTTTGAATTACAGTCAACTGTATTGTTTCCTCTAAATTACATGTGTAAATAGCTTTTCTGTCTTTCCATATTCCACTGTCTCTATCATCATATTTGTAAATTATAGACATATGGGACAAATTAAATCTATTAAGTAATCAGAAGTGCAGCTGAAAATATAGTTGCGATGCCTGGTAGGAATTAGTGCATGCCAGAGTGAAAAATGTGCCTGTTTAATTTGGTGGTAAGGGGTGAACTGCTGAAGGTTTGCAAACAAAGAAGTGATCTAAGATTGGAGAAAGTCTACAGTTCAAGACACCAAAAAAAAACAAAAAACAAAATCAAGTGCAACATAGTGTGCCTGGTTTTGAATGTCCTAATAAGATGATTATAGTATTTCATTATCAGAAATTTTATATCAGTTTTAAAATCATATGAATCTTAGAATAATGGGTTATAAAATCAACTGTAAACCTAGAGTTGTGGATATAATTTTGTATGAAGAAATTTGGTCAGTAATTAGTATGTATAGCTCTTGGCCATTAAAAGTTACTTATTTTTTTAATTCGTGTCACACTCTAATGAAAGCACAAAAATAAAAGAATGATATTCTTCGACTTAAAAATAATTTATTCTTCGAAGTTTTGAAAATGTTAGATCAAGTTGAATTATAGTATTTAATTAGAGGAAGAGGAAATGAAAGTTTCCAAATGATATAGTCATTACATTTTTCAAAGATTTTTTAATTGCCACCATCTATTCAGCAAAATTATCATTTTAAAATGTTGAAATATATTCTATTTTTTCCTCCTAAATTTCAAATATTTTAATATTTTGCTGTGCAGATTTTTTTTTAGATAATGGCAAATCTGTGTTTCTTTGAAAACATGTAGAAGCATTACCTTTCTACTTTATCAAGGAGTTGATATTGGACAAGAGTGTTGTGTGGGGAGCAGAATCTTTTCTGTGTTTGCCTTTGCTCTTTTTGTGTTCTTCTCCATCTCAGGAAGCAGAGGTGACCAAAATTCCCCCATCATCTTTCCTGTTGACCCATATAGAAGACCAGAATTATCCACTTTATTTCTTAGGGCAGATTTGAAAAAAAAAAAAAAAAGGCAAAGAAATAGTATAACATGTGTAAAAGCACTTTGAAAAGTAGAAGTTAAGGAAATGAAGTCTAATATACCTGATCAGTGTGAAGTAAAGAATCATTTTCTTCTTTTTGTTGTTTTCCTATGTTTGCAAATGAGAAATTCAGCTTTGTTCTTTCCTGGAAAGAATGGTAATGATAGCAGACAATCATAGAATCCCTAAAGATGCTAGGTACCTAACAGTCCACATCACCTTTAATAGTCAACACTGTGAGTTGGATAGTATCTCTTTACCATTGTATGGATAAAGAAATTCTGTTTCGGAAGGGTTAAAAACCTTGCATAAGGTCCTGTTAGGAAGTTCTGTGGCACAACCGGCTCTCTAGCATGGGTTTTCAGAAGACAAACGTCTTAAGTCCAATGATCTTCTCCCACCCGAAAGAAACAAGAGTTCTTGTTGTTCCTTCTAAAATCCCTTGGTGGAGGCAGGAAGTTTTGAGTCATAGCAGTTCTTGTCACTGGTCATCACCTAGAAAGGAGGGGCCTGTCTGCATATCTTAAAGACATACCGTACAGGGCTCCCAGTTGCAGGCTTTTGCTGCTCTTTGTTTCCTAGCTTTCCAGTGTTCCCATATTGCTGTCTTTCTCCCAAAACCTAATAAGAGGTCCAGGCTCAATAAGTTCAGTCCCGGATGTCAGTTGCTGTGGAAAAGCTGAGTTCAAATTTCAGGATTTGTTTACTCATAAAAGGATTCACAGTGTCCGAATAGCTTTGAGCATTTCATCTTTCATATTTCATTTAAAAATGTGCTTAGTCGCTCTGTGGTGTCCAACTCTTTGTGACCCGATGGACTGTAGCCTGCCAGGCTCCTCTGTCCATGGGTATTCTCCAGGCAAGAATACTGGAGTGGGTTGCCATGCCCTCCTGCAGGAGATCTTCCCAATCCAGGGATCGAACCCAGGTCTCGTGCATTGCAGGGAGATTCTTTATGGTCTGAGCCACCAGGGAAGTCCCTTATTTGAAAATAATTAGGTATTTAAATGTGGTGCCCATAATTTTCGTAAAACTGCAATGCAAATTACAAATGAATCCTTCCTACAGAAGTGTAGAAACAGGTGGCAGGATTAAAACACATTACTTGCTTCTTCTAGGGAGACATTATAGAGTGCAATGAATCTTTTGAATATTGCCAATGTGAGTCTGATTTTGGACTCAGTATGAAACACTTGCTTTCAGCATGTCTGAAGTTAGATAATCTGGTTATCTCAGGTAATAACATTCCTAGAAGCCACCTCCAGGTCTGGAGTAACAATTTAATAATAAGGAAAAATAGCCAAGCACTGTTTGGTTTGTCTATTTAAACAGAATTTTTGAATCTTGAAGTTAAGTTCTCAAAAAAGCCATGAAATGTTAAGTCTGTTTGGTTACTGTTTAGAACATTTGCTGATATATTCCATGGTGACAATGAAGTTTAATTTCTAAAAATATTTAATTTTATTTTTGAAACACAGATGGAAGATTGTACTTATTTAGATTAAAATAAAGCCAGAAGAACACAAGAAGCGTAGAACACTAAGTTATTATTTGGTGATGGCTGCTGCGTCTGTGTCCCAGGGATTTCAACTCTTTCTGTTTAGCCCTCTGGTTTCTCTTTCTGGTTAATTCATTCATATCACCCAATGCTAGACAATAATGTCCTAGAAAATTGGCCACTCTGTTAGCTAGAACATATGTTTGCTTAGATTTTTTCCTTCACTACATGAAAATAAAGAGTATCATACTATTCGTCTCCCCAGAAGTACCCTTTAAGTTTTTATTATGTGATATTTGTTTCTGTCTTAATGTTTAATTGATCCCATGTCCACATTTTAAATATCAGGGCACTTACTGCCACAACCAATAATATCTTCACGAATAGAAAAGTATCGGGTTTTCTCATAGCAAAACTCAGAAACTCTTCTGTTGACACTGTTGGTGATTGTGTGTAACAACAGCACTCTTAAATAAGGAAAAAAAAAAAAATGTGGAATAATGCATTCTTCTCTCCTGCCAACCCTTCATTGTCCTGGATATGAATATTGGGGAATTCTCAGATTTAGCTAAGACTATACTTAAAGTTAGAGAAGGCAATGGCAACCCACTCCAGTACTCTCGCCTGGAAAATCCTATGGACAGAGGAGCCTGGTGGGCTGCAGTCCATGGAGTCGCGAAGAGTCGGACACGACTGAGCGACTTCACTTTCACGTTTCACTTTCATGCATTGGAGAAGGAAATGGCAACCCACTCCAGTGATCTTGCCTAGAGAATCTCAGGGATGGGGGAGCCTGATCGGCTGCCGTCTATGAGGTTGCACAGAGTTGGGCACAACTGAAGCGACTTAGCAGCAGTAGCAGCATACTTAAAATACCTAGAGATCCTGTTTTTCGTTTTTCTTTTCTGATTCCCTTAGCACTGTCCTCAGTCACACTCGCTTTGAAGTGTGCTCAGTGAGGTGGTAGAAGCAGAGAACCCGAAAGTGGACCCTAAAGTGAAATCCCCCCTACCTCAGTCCTGGGCCAGCTATTAGAAGTAAGGCACCTCTCCTAATATCTGCCTGATTTATTTACTTTTTTAATTGATAAACTTATTAAAATGTTTCAACATGCTAATTTCTCCTCCTCACCTCTCTTGGTGGAGCAGGTGATTGCCCTCCTTATATCCACCTAAGAGCTGTTGCTGCTGACATTGCCCACCTATATAGGAACTTTAGCAAGTCCAGTCCCCCACCCACAGCCCCCCTCTTTCTTTTCCCCTTCATGGCACACCCACTGCTTATGTGCTGGTGCATCCAGGATTTGTTTTTCCTTTTTGGTATCACCTCGGGCTTCCTTGAAAATATATAGATTAGTAAAGTAACCTTATTTTTATTATTTCTAAGGTATCTTTATTGAGATGAATGTTTCTGCTGCTGCTACTGCTAAGTCGCTTGTCGTGTTTCTGCTCGTACACTGTTATCTTTTTCTCTTTTTAATCATCTGTTTTCATCGTCATGTTCTATCTTTCGTTGAAGTTTCTATTTTTCTCCTTCCTTCTGTATTTCACTCCTTCCTTCCTCCCATCTTTTTACTGAGTCTATTCAAATTGCCAGGCTTTTTGCAAACAATGACTCCTTTCATTCTTGTTCTAGTAAAAAAGACAAAAATCTAAAGTTCAGAACATAAGAATTAAAATCTATACTTCTGACCATAAAACTTGATTTATGAGAGTTCTGGAGTACTACTACCTTAATACATACTATTACATCTAATTGAATATACAGATTGAAGTATTTGAACAAAATATACACAGTTCAGTTCATTCCTGAATATAAATACTGGAGGGTGTTAAGAAACTCTAACCGCAGCAAGTACCAAGAAAGGGGAGAAGAGTAAAATACACTGAAAGCCCTTTAGAAACAGGTAGAAATTCAGAGGAAACTGTTATGCCAGGACTCTTGGAACAGCTAACAGATTACACCCATGATGGTGTATTGCTTCTGTTTCAGACTTCTTAGTGACTAGGGTGTTCCACTTTGACTGGAAATTTTACCAGGTGCAAAGAGTCATAAAGAGATTATAGTTTTTAAAACTTATTCACATGTGTAGTTTCCCCATCTTTTCTTCAAAGAAGAGAGTTGGGTGAATTGAACCCATGTCACAGGTTGACCAGCATTCAGAACAGTGGAGGGTAATTTAGGAATCCTCTTGTCTGGAGCTTCAGAACTAATTATTACATTAGTTAATCAAAACTGATTAAAATAAAATTTAATTGGTTATTATTTCCTTAAGAAATATATACTTTTCTTTTAGTTCAAGCTTGACTATGTGCATAGCTAATACATAATTGCAGCAAATTTCTCAAGTTATCTTTTATCAGTTCTGATATATCAACCTTATCCTGTTTGGCAGATTATTTTATTACTTAATCTTTTACTTGATACTTTTAATATTTAAATGATAATCCATAACCCACATCATTCAGAAGAGAAAAATTAGGAATTAAAACTATTCATTAGCACTAAGTGATCAATTTAAATAAATTTTTTGAAAATTATTAAAATATTGGTATTGCCAGGAGAAATATCAATAACCTCAGATATAAAGATGATACCACCCTTATGGCAGAAAGTGAAGAGGAACTAAAGAGCCTCTTGATGAAGGTGAAAGAGGAGAGTGAAAACACTGGCTTAAAACCAGCATTCATAAAACTAAGATCATGGCTCCTGGTCCCACCACTTCATGGCAAATAGATGGTGAAACAATGGGAACAGTGACAGACTTTATTTTCTTGGGCTCCCAAATCACTGTGGATGGTGACCGTGGCCATGAAATCAAAAGATGCTTGCTCCTTGCAAAGTTATGACAAACCTAGACCATGTGTTAAAAAGCAGAGACATCACTTTGCTGACAAAGGTCCATATACTCAAAGTTATGGTTTTTCCAGTAGCCATGTGTGAAGATGAGAATTGGGTGATAAAGAAACCTGAGCGCTGAAGAATAGATGCTTTGGAACTGTGGTGTTGGAGAAGACTTTTTTTTGAGAAGACTTTTGAGAGTCCATTGGAGAACAAGGAGATCAAACCAATCAATCCTATAGGAAATCAATCCTCAATATTCACTGGAAGGACTGATGCTGAAGCTGAAGCTCCAATACTTTGGCCACCTGATACAAAAAGTCGATTCATTGAAAAAGACCCCGTGCTCATTGCAAGCAGGAGGAGAAGGGGGACGTCAGAGAATGAGACAGTTGGATGGCATCACCGACTCAGTGGACAGGAGTTTGAGCAAGCTCTGGGAGATGGTGAAGGACAGGGAAGCCTGGCATGCTGCCATCCATAGGGTCGCAAAGAGTCAGATAGGACTAAGCAAGCAAGCAGTGGAATATGTTACCTAACCTTCAAATATTCATTTTTTAAATAGCAAATCACAGACTACTGATTTTTGTGTGTCCCAGCAATAATGAAATAAACAACCCCTAAGTGCTTACTCCTTGGAAGGAAAGTTATGACCAACCTAGAGAGCATATTCAAAAGCAGAGACATTACTTTGCCGACAAAGGTCCGTCTAATCAAGGCTATAGTTTTTCCAGTGGTCACGTATGGATGTGAGAGTTGGACTGTGAAGAAAGCTGAGCACCAAATTGATGCTTTTGAACATCAATTTGTTGGAGAAGACTGTTGAGAGTCCCTTGGACTGCAAAGAGATCTAACCAGTCCATCCTAAAGGAGATTAGTCCTGGGTTCTCATTGTAAGGGCTGATGCTGAAGCTGAGACTCCGATACTTTGGCCATCTCATGCGAAGAGTTGACTCATTGGAAAAGACTCTGATGCTGGGAGGGCTTGGGGGCAGGAGGAGAAGGGGACGACAGAGGATGAGATGGCTGGATGGCATCACCGACTCCATGGACATGAGTCTGATTGAACTCTGGGAGTTGGTGATGGACAGGGAGGCCTGGCGTGTTGCGATTCATGGGGTCGCAAAGAGTCGGACATGACTGGGCAACTGAACTGAAGTGATTTTAACATGATTCAGCATGACTTTAATATCATTTTCCTACTAATAAGTTATGAATCAAGCATTTATTTTTCTTATTAATTGATCTTATTAAATTAACTAAACAAGGAGTTTAGCTTTAGTAGAGTTTACAACATTATATTAGTTTCAGGTGTACAGAATAATGTTTCTGTATTTTTATAGTATATATGCCATTAAAAGTTATTATAAGATAATTGCCATAATTCACTGTGTTTATGCAGTATATCCTTGTTGCGTTTTTAATACATAATCATTTTTATTTCTTATTTCCATACCGCTAACATGCCCTTCCTTCCCTCTCCCCATTGGTAACTACTGATTTGTTTTGTGTATCTGTGTGTCTGTTTCTGTTTTGATATATATGAACATTTGTTTTATGTTTTAGGTTATACATATGAGTTAAAATACTTAGAATTTGTCTTTCTCTGTCTGAGAATTTACTAAGCACAGTATTCTCTAGATCCATCCATGTTGCTGCAAATGGCAAAGTATCATTGTTTTTATGGCTGAATAATGTTCATATATGTACATGTCACTTCTTCTTTATCCTTTTGTCTGTTGATGGACACTTGGGTTACTTTGATATCTTGGCTTTTATTAAAAGTTCTGCTATGAACATTATGGTGCATGGATCTTTTCAAAGTAGTATTTTCATTTTTTCCAGATATGTACCCAAGAGTGGAAATGATGACTCTATTTTTAATTTTCTGAGGAACATTCATATTGTTTTCCATGGTGACTATACCAATTTACATTCCCATTAATAGTGTATAAGGGCTCCCTTTTCTCCATATCCTTGCCAACATTTGTTATTCTTAGACATTTTAATGACAGATTAGAGGTGATATCTCATTGTAGTTTTGATTAGCATTGCTCTGATAATTAGTGATGTTGAGCATCTTTTCATGTCCTGTTAACCATTTGTGTATTTTCTGTATATTCAGGTATTATGCCCATTTTTTTACTGGATTGTTTTTTTTTTTATATTGGGTTATATGAGCTGTTTGTATGTTTTAGATTGAGTTGACTTTAGTACCTTAGCAGCCTACGTAAGCAAACACAAACCTAAGCCTATAAATTCCTCAAGGTTAAGAAATGGAAACCTAAGTACAACCAGTCACAAACAACTGACTAGATTTTCCCAAATGATGCAACTGCTTAAGCTATAGCTAATCAAATAATTGCTTTACTTTCCCCTCTTCTCAAAGTCTCCCCTAAGCTCCTGTTTGTGGAACATTCTTACATCTGATTTGGTGCTACCCCATTCCAATCAATGTTTGATCAGATAAACCCTTAAATTTTTAATATGCCTCACTTTATCTTTTATAAATCTTTAATTGGCAAATGTTTCCTAGAGTTTCTTCTGAAAAAAAATTTCCTCTTCCACTTCCCAAATATTATAAAATTTTAGATACTGAAATCTTTTTCAGTTAAGTAGCAAGTAGTTCCTTTTGGCAAACTGTTTACTTGCATTTTATGTTCGTATTGTTTTTATGTAGTAATACCAGTCAAACACTGGAATGCATTATTTAGGCATATCAGAACTTCTAGCTTGAGGTAGAAGAGAAAAAAAGCAGTTAACTATTCATAAAGCTATTCTTAAAGCTAATTGCTTATTTAATACTAGCCTTTGCCTAAGACTGACAAGTGTAAATACTTCTAAGTATGTTATTATGTTTGAAATGCTTATGGCACTTTATTTCATACTAGAGAATGAGTATCAGAAAATACTTTTGTATGTACTGTTAGACCAGATGGCGATTATTCAGTGTTCAGCCAGTAAGTCCTGTCTGACTCTTTGTGAGCCCATGGCCTGCTCCATGCCAGGTTTCCCTGTCCTTGCCTGTCTCCCAGAGTTTGCTCAGATTCATGTCCATTGAGTCAGTGATGCTACCTCACCATCTCATCCTCTGCAGCCCTCTTCCCCCTTGCCTTCAGTCTTTCACAGCATCTTTTCCAGTAAGTCGGCTCTTTGCATCAGGTGGCCAAAGTATTCATATGCTTCAGCTTCATATGACATACTTAAGTTCTTTTCCTTGAGAACAGAAGGGGAAATGAGAAGCACCAATTAATCCCTTCCCCCACTTAGAATATCATTTGCAAGCACTGATTTCAGGATGAATCTCCTTCTTTCCTGGCATTGTTACTCATTCCCCATCTTCTCTCCTTCTTCTCTTACAGAAATTCAACCTAGAAGAGGTGATGTATAACCTTTCATTTTACCTGTCCTGTGTTGATTTGCACAAGTGATATATTGAAAAGTTTGTGGTTATGTTGTGTTATGTTGTATATGTTTTTTAAATATATAAATGCTATTGTGTCATTTTTTAAAAAACTTTGTATTTTGTATTGGGGCATAGCTGATTAACAATGTTGTGATAGTTTCAGGTGGACAGCAAAGGGATTCAGCTATACATATACATATATCTGCTCTCCCCCAAACTCCCCTTCCATCCAAACTGTCACATAATAATGAGCCAAGTTCCATGTGCTATACAGTAGATCCTATTGGTTATCCATTTTAAATATAGCAGTGGGTATACGTCTATCCCAAACTCCCTAACTAATCCTTCACCCTATCCTGCCTCTTGGTAACTGTAAGTTCATTCTCTTAAGTCTGTGAGTCTTTCTCTTTTGTAAGTTATTTTGTATAATTTCTTTTTAGATTCCATGTGTAAGGGATGTCATACAATATTTCTCCTACATATGACTTACTTCACTGACTATGGAAATCCATAGGCCCATCCGCGTTGCTACAAATGGCATTATTTCTTTCTTTTTAATGGCTGGGTAATATTCCATTGTATCTATGTACCACATCTCCTTTATCCATTCCTCTGTCGAAGGACGCTTAAGTTGCTTCCGTGTCTTGGCTATTGTAAGTAGTGCTGAAATGAACAAGAGTGCATGGATCCTTTCCAGTCATGTTTTTCTCCAGATACATGCCCAGGAATGGGATTGCAGTGATTCATGGTAGCTCTATTTTTAGTTTTTTAAGGAACCTCCATACTGTTCTCCATAGTGGCTATACCAATTTACATTCCCACCAACAGTTTAGTTCCTACCTCCACACCCTCTCCAGCATTTACTGCTTGTGGATTTTTTGATGATGGCCATTTCTGGGAGGTATGACTTCATATCTCATTGTAGTTTTGACTTGCATTTCTCTAATAATCAGTGATGTTGAATATCTTTTCATGTGCCTCTTGGACATCTTTATGTCTTCTTTGGAGAAATGTCTATTTAGGTCTTCTGCCCATTTTTTCATTGGGTGGTTTGTTTTGATGCTGTTAAGCATAATTAGCTGTTTGTAAGCTTTGGAAACTAATACCTTGTTGGTCACACCATTTACAAATTTTTTTTTTCCCAATCTGTGATTTGTCTTTTCATTTTGTTTATTGTTTTCTTTGCTGTGAAAAAGTTTTTGGGTTTAGGTGGATCCAATTTATTTTTGTTTTTATTTCCATTTCTGGGAGATGAATTGATGGAGATATTGCTGCAATTTATGTCAGACAGTGTTCTGCCTTTGTTTTCCTCCAAGAGTTTTATAGTTTCTGGTCTCACATTATGGCCTTTAATCCATTTTGAACTTATTTTTGTGTTTGGTGTTAAAGAAGGGTCTGACTTCATTTTTTTTCATGTAGCTGTCCAGTTTTCCCAGCACCATTTGTTGAAGAGACTGTCATTCCAACATTGTGTAGTCTTGCCTCCTTTTTCACATATTATTTGACCATAGTTGCGTGGGTTTATTTTGGGGTTTTCTATCATATTCCATTGATCTATAATTATTTTTTTAGATAGCTATTGAGTTGCCCAAAATATTCATTTGAGTTTTTCTATACAGAAAAGCTATTAACACTATTATTTTCCTATGCAGAAAAACCTGACCAACTTTTTGCCAACCCAATATATTTGAATCTAGTTAATTACTTCTGGATCTCAGAAAGTATGCCTTTGTGAATGTGTGCAGGGGCACACACAGACACATGTTTGTGTCACATTTTATGTTTAAAATCTTTATTCCTCGAGAGATAAATCATTTCAGCTACTATAAAAAAGTTCTACAATAAATATGAATATGTATTTCTCATTGATTACCAACAGAGAAATTTGAGGTGGGGAGAATGCTCAGGAATAAGATGATTAATTTTTACTAACAACTAATGCATTGAAGTAACCATAGTTACTTCATAGTTACCGTAATTACTTCATAGTTACAAACCATTTGATACTCCCACCATAAGCAGAGGAATACTTCAGTAATACTTGATATTATCTCATGTTTTTTGTTTTGCCACTTTGGCTATACATTCATTGTTAGTTATAAATTGCTTTTCATTTAGTTTGCATTTACTTAAAAGTGAAAGTTAACTATCTGCATTGCCTATTAATATGCTTTCCTCTTTTTTCTGTTAGTTTCTTCATCTCTTTGGAGTTTGCGTGTGTGTTGTGTGTTTGTAATAACCTCTTGTATATTTCACGTCAGTAGTTCTCAACTGAACTTGCAGTACACGTGGAGGCAGGGATCCCCAAAGATCTGTTCAGAAGGTTCACAGGTCAATGCTGTTTCTATAATAATTATAAGATTTTCTTGAATATCTTCACTATATTAACATTGGTACTAATGCCACAAAAGACTGGTGGGTAAAACTGCTGGAGCTTTCGCACAAATCGAGACAGTAGCATCAAACTGTACTAATAGTCTTTATAGTCACCTTCATCATGTACATGCTGGAGAAAAAGAGAAAAGAAAGATCAAGCTCAATTAAGAATGTCCTTCATGAAACAGTAATGATCATTAATTTTATTAAATGCCAGTGCTGGCTGTATCTTTAATATTCTGTGTGATGATATGGGTCTCACAGGGAGAGCACTTCTGCTGGGTACTGAAGTGTAGCAATAATCTTCAGGAGTCGTACTTGGGAGATTGTATGATTTGCAAGCTGAAGCACTGCTTCCTTTTTTGAGCATCAAGTTTACTTCAAAGAACAACTAACAAACCATGACTATTCGCAACTGGAGATTTGGCAGATATTTTCTTGCAAATGAACTCAAGTAGCCTTGCCATATTAGGGAAAACAATTGACAGTATTTGTTGCTAGATAAAGCTTGAAATTTCAAGGGAAAATTAGAAGTTTGGAAAAAATACAATTGCCAGCATGAACTTGAGAGATTCCAAGTTAAGATTAAGATTTTTTAATGAAATTGGTAGTGATATTAACAAAAATGCCTTTTTTGATATTATATAATAATAAAATGTGTAATCTTTTAAAGAATCCACATAGCTCAGTGAATCTGTATTTTCCAAATGACCAATGCATGATGTTACAAAACCAAAAATGCATGAGTAATAAAGATCCATTCAAAGTGCGAAATAAGCCAATGGATTTTAACATGATGACTGTGAGAATTTCCCTGGTAGATTTTAGATTACACACTATAGGTAACATTTAAGAAACTGTTTTTTTTGTCAAGTTGTGATATGGTAGCAAAGAAGAATATGAACACTTATCTGGAAAGTTATTAAAATGCTGCTTCTTTTGCCAACTAGATATCTGTGTGAAGCTAGATTTTCCTCACATACTTCAGGCAAAGAATGCTTTGTAGTCCACTTGATATAGAAGCAAATATGAGAACCTACTTATCTTCTTTTAAGTCAGATACTGAAGACATTTTAAAAAAATATAAAATGAACACAACTCAGTAGAATTTTAGCTTTGGACAATTTTATTTTATGATATTATGAAGCTTATGTTAAGATATAATTGGCTTGCTACTATAATATTTGATTAATAAATTATTATGATTATAATAGTTCTTTAAAAATCAAATATTTCTAAAATGTGATATTTTCATTTTTAATACAATAAGCATTTTTATATGTTTGTGTGTGTGGGTTCCAAGTATCAGATGTGAGTGCATTTGCTTTTTAGGTCTTTCAATAATTTTTAAGAGTAAGGGAGTCTTGAGATCTAAAAGTATGAGAACTAGTACATTAAATAACCTGCCAGTTTTTGACATTACAAATATCAAAGGCTGTCACCTTTCTATTAACCTTCCCTGTGATGTACTTAGTTGAATAGAAACCTTTAATTTCTTTTTGGAGCCAATTTCATTTTTCCTTCACATTCTGTACTTTTCTGGTCTTCTTAAAAGAACATTTTCTTTAACTTTAGGGTCATAAAAATATGTTTCTACATTTTCTCCTATTAGATGAATAGTGTTACTTTTCACATTCGGTCCTTAGTACATTCCAATCCAACTTCATTTTTCTCTACATAGAGAATCAATTTTCCCAGCACCATTTACTAAATAATCTATCCTTTCCCCCCTGACTTGTAATGCTGCCTCAAGTGTAAATATATATTTTAATCTCTTTCTGGATCCCCCTTCCAATTCACATGTATTTTTTCCTACCTACGTGCTGCTGTTGTTCAGTGGTCCAGTCATGTTGGACTCTTTGCAACCCCGTGGACTGCAGCATGCCAGGCTTCCCTGTCCCTGACCATCTCCCGAAGTTTGCCCACGTTCCTGTCCATTGCATCAATGATACCATCCAACCATCTCATCCTTTAATGGCTCTCTTCTCTTTCAGCCCTCAATCTTTCCCACCAAATGAGACTTTTCCAATTAGTCAATTATTCATATCAGATGACCAAAATACTGCAGCTTCAGCTTCAGCATCAGTCCTTCCAACCAGTATTCAGGGTTGATTTCCTTTTAGATTGACTGACTTGATCTCCTTGCTGTCCAAGGGACTCTCAGGAGTCTTCTCCACCACCACAGTTCAAAGGCATCAATTCTCCACGCTCCGCCTTCTTTACGGTTCAGCTCTCACAACTCTACGTGCCCATGGGGAAGACCATAGCCTTGACTATATGGACCTTTGTTGACACAGTAATGTCTCTGCTTTTCAATACATGTCTAGGTGTGTCATAGCTTTCCTGCCAAGAGGCAATTGCCGTCTAATTTCATGGCTGTGGTCACCATCTGCAGTGATTTTAGAGCCCAAGAAGAGGAAATCTGTCACTGCTTCCGCCTTTTCCCCTTCTATTTGCCATGAAGTGATGGGGCTGAATGCCATGATCTCATTGTTTTTAATGTTTAGTTTTAACCAGCTCTTTCACTCTCATTCTTCACCCTCATCAAGAGGCTCTTTAGTTCCTCTTTGCTTTCTGCTATTAGAGTGGTATCAACTGTATATCTGAGGCTGTTGATGCTTCTCCCATCTGTCTTGATTCCAGCTTGTAACTCATCCAGCTGGCATTTCTCAATGTGCTCAGCATATAGATTAAACAAACAGGGTGACAGCAGACAGCCCTGTCGTACTCCTTTCTCCATCTTGAGCCAATCACTTGTTCCGTACAGGGTTCCAACTGTTGCTTCTTGACGTGCATACAGGTTTCTCATGAGACACATAAAATGGTCTGGGTATTCCTATGTGCTAGTACCACATTACTTTTATTTCACATGGTCCTGGAATTCTTAATACATAGCAGACTTCTCCCATTTTATTACTTCTTTTTGAAGATTCATTTCGCTATTAATGGAAGTTTGTCAGTGCATCATTCAAAATAAAAAAGTATACATTTTTAGAATAAAATTTTTTATGACAAATTTACAGAACTGAAAGAATAAATTTATTGTGTTATCTCATCCATTAAAATTTATACTGGTATTCTGTAAGATCTAGTTAAAAATATTCTCCATAAGATCATATTAATTATTTTTAGGTAAATTTCTAGGTATTTTATAATTAGTTTGCTATTATAAATAGCATCTTATCATTTTTTTCACTTTAATTTTATGTGTATTTTGAATAGGTAAGACACCTACACATTAGAAGTTTCAAACGACACATAAGATTATAATAAAAATTCTTCCTACTTCTCTCTCTTCAAGATATCTATTTAACTTCATTTGAAACTATTGTTAGGCAGTTTCTTGTTTTTGCCATATAATTATAATTACATATAAGAAAATATGCATATTATTTGCCCTTTATAATAAAGAGGAGTATGCAATTCACATTGTCCTGTTACTTTCTCTTTTCACGTGGTTTCCAGATAATTGTAGATCTGCTTGATAGCACACCAAAACTTGAAACAGTAATTTCTTAAATTGTATCCCAAGATCTCTCTCTTCTCTCTCCTTGCCCACTTCCTCTCCTTCATTCCTATTCTTTTGTCTTACAACTAAATTGTATTCATTTTCTGGACTTCATAATAAAATGGCTTAGACCCCTATAGACAGACATTTTAAATTGTTTGAAATTGTGTTTTATAGAGCACTGCAGGGGACAACTTTATACCAGGAGAACAACTTGGTACCTACATCATTTTGCCTATATATGATTATACTTGTAGCCAGCATTCCTAGAATGAAATTGGTGACTTTAAGAAAATATGCATTTGTCATTTTGTTTCAAGTCATAAATTGTCCTTCATACAAGACTGTGTCATTTATACTCTCACCATGAATTTATATGCTTGCCTATTTCTTTATACTTTTGCTATAGCATATAATTTTTTTTTTTTTTTGCTTTTTGCTCTTGTGAAAGGTGAATTTTAGTAACTTGGGGTAGATTTAATTTGATTTATATGAGTAAGACTGAGTATCTTTCATGTTTAATATTCATAGGTATTTCCTTAGATCTCAGCTAATGAAATCCTTTGCTCATTTTATCCACTAATTTGAGTATTGTTTATTTCATATGAAAAATTTCCTTACATACCGGGATCTATTTACTGATTTTCTCTTCTATTTTATTGATCAGGCTGCCTTTACATGTGCCAGGATCATGCTATTTTGATTATTTGTATTATATTTTCCTTTGATAATTATTGATACAGATTAATTAAATGTGGATCTTATATTAAGCAAACTGGCAGAACTTTTTAATTAATATTTATTATTAATTTCTGTTGAATTTTCAAAGTAAATTTTTATATCATCTGCCGATATGAACAATATCTTTATCCCATCCCATTGCCATTTAGAAAGGATTTCATAACCTGTCTTTCTGCTCACTACTGTCTTCTTCAACTGTGACTCTTTGCTTGAAATAGCCCCAATGGCAACTTGTTCAGCTTCATTTTAAACTTCATTTTACTTTATATTTTTTATTCTCATTATTTCCAATTGGTTCTTATTTATATACTTGTTTCTGTCCTATGTTCCAAAAACTTCTTTATCTTGGAGATTTTTTTAAAAATGTGAAGTCTTAACTTGCCAATTTTAAATTCTTTTTTTCTATATTAGTTCTTTTTTTTTCCTTCTCCTGTTCCTGAGAGAGTTGTTTTTTATTAATATCTTAGCTAGTGATATACCTGGAGGGAAAAGTGAAACCCATGCCCTAGCTTTGTTACTTTGAGTGAACTGACTATGGCTGTATTCAACTAAAATCTGTCTTCTCCCTGCAGAAGACCATGTCAACTCCAGATATTGCTTTTATCAAGACCTCCATCCCTCTGTTTTACTTTCTTAATCCGTGGACAAGGAGTGTGGTGCAGAAGGTGAAGCAATCAGGTCTTTTAGTGACTCTGGGCTCCTCATTCCCACCTGGCCTCCCATAGGCAATAGGCTGGAAATGGGAAAATTGAGGAGCCAGGCAAACAAAATGAGAATGAGAAATGGCACATCTAGAAAGCTCTTCCCTCAGATACCTGTTTTCATCATAGTTGGCTCCTGGATTTCCTCTGTGCACACCCCAGACACACAACCATGCACTAAAGTCTCAAAGACTCCTGAAGGTTTCCCAAGGCTTTTTGTGTTAGAGTTTGATCAGTCTCAAAAGGCTTTCTGTCCTAGAATACATTTGATGCTGGATTCAGCAGAGAGAGCTAGAAGCCCATGCTAGTTTGCCATCTTGTCAGGAACTCATTGATTTCTCCCTTTCCCCCAAGTTGAATCTAATGGTTAGATTTACACACACACACACACACACACACACACACACACACACACACACACACACACACACACAGGCACACACAGGCAAACATAATAGCCCTGAATATCTTATTAGTACATAGCTTTGGAAGTTGATTTCATATTTTTTAAATATGGTTATTATGATTATCAGCTCACATAAGAGAAGAACATGGAAAAGGAATGCTCCTTTTCATTTCGAGAAAAGAAAAACTAAAAATCAACCCAAAAAAGCAACCACAGAGCTTTCTGTGTGGCAGGTGTTACTAAATTTCTGCATGCATTCTATCATTTAATTTTCACACGTAAGAATTCTATTAAAATTCCTTTTACTGGGGAGGAAATTAAATTTCAGGAAGCTTAGACAAGTTGTTGAAGATTACATTGGTGAGAAGTGGAAAAAACCAGGGCTGAAACTGTCAGTCTTTTTTTGCCTTCAGCCTGGGCTTTGCCTGGATTCTAGGCATTCTAGGTCCAGATTATGTTTCTTAATATTTACATTAGTACAGGGAAAGCAGTTCACTCAAAATACCTTAGAATGTAAGTACTTTTATTTTTAAGGACATGCAGTGTACCTACCATCCAGTGGAAAAATAATTTCTCTGAAACAGGATAAATAAATGAAAATATTTTATTGCATATCCAAACATCTATCAAGGTCACAGGGAGTAATTTTGAAATTTCTGATGCAATCCCCATTCTTTAGTATATTTAGACCTCCATAAAGGCAGAAAAAGACAAAACAGAAATCAGATCACTTTTAGCCAATGTTATTTTACAAAGAATCACAAAAATCCCTAAATAATGTTGGAGTAGGATGAAAGGGAATTGCTTACCATAAGTTTTGTGGTAGAGATATTTCTAAAATCAGGTGATAACCTTCTTCAAGGCTTCGTTTATTTCTCACAGTAATATAGATTCCTGGTATTTAAATTTGAATATGACCGTGACAGTGAAATCACAGCTCTTTTCTATATGATTTTCTTATTATTCCAAACTTAATAGTGCTAGATAGAGGAGCATTCAAAAGCCTAAAACTTAATAATTGCTAATAATCCCTGAACCAGTGTTCTGTGAATCACTTTTTGGTTTTTATTTTTTATTTGATGAAAACAGTACTGAAATTTAATTACAGTTACCTGCTTAAAGTGTTTAGTATATGAAAGGAGAATTCCATGACAGAGGAGCTTGGTAAAGTCCATGGGGTCACAAAGAATTGGACATGACTGAGCAACTAACACCTTTACTTTCAACTACTTAAAATAGATACAACCCAAGGAGGGTGCTGCTTTACTCTCTGGAGTTCCAGCTCCTTGAGATATATATTCAGAGCTTATAAATATTAATCTTTTAAAACATCATTTCTGCCATGACTTAGAAACATGTACACAGATTTTCATTTTTTGATTGTTACTCAATTTAAGCTTCAGAAAAATTAGTCAACAGCTCATCAGCTGAAACTCTAGCAGAGATAATTTGGCCATCTATAAGAAGGTATAAACAAGATAAAAGATAATTGAAAAAGGAATGTTCAGTACTTTCAAGTGGAATTTGGCTTGCAAAATGGGAGGACACTTTATTCATAGTGTCCAGTGTTTGTTATATATATTAGAAAGATTCAGACTATGAAGACTCTCCACTTGAAAAATAAAGAGGAATGCTGTATATAAGATGGTGGATGAATATGGCTCTTTCACAAGGTTGTGCTCATTTACCTAATATGTTAAGATAGTCTCTTTTGGAGCTTACCGTTACCAAATCTAGCAATTAAAATTCCAAAATCAATCTTTAGAGACTAATTGAGATTAAAGAGTAATAAGTAAAATTTACCTTGATGGTGAATATTCTCTTATTTGTACCTCCAAACAAAAATGGGACATAAAATGTATTCATGTCAGTGATTTTGATGTCTTAAGTACTAAAATGAGAAAAGTAAAATTGGATATGTAAGTCAACTCACTTGGCCCTGTTGGAGAAAAAAGAACCTACAGGCCCAGAAATTAATAAGAAAAATATCACTTATAGGTTTGCATTACAGGAGTGAAAGATGGGTATGCTCACATATCAGAGGCTGGGGACCATCCACCCCAGTTCTTTAGCTTATCCAATTTCTGGATTTTCTTTATAAACAAGTAATACAAAGAATCGAGTAAGACAAAGACCCTGATGCTGGGAGAGATTGAAGGCAGGAGTAGAAGGGAACGACAGAGGATGAGATGGTTGGATGGCATCACCAACTCAATGGACATGAGTTTGAGCAAGCTCCAGGAGATGGTGAAGGACAGGGGAGCCTGGCATGCTGCAGTCCATGGGGTTGCAAACGGTCAGTCGTGACTGAGCAAAAGAACAACAATAACAAAGACAGAGAATCATTTTGTGAACATTAGTTGGGGAAGAAGAATCTGAGATAGAAATGACATTTAGAGACACTCAGAATAGAGAGAAAAGTGGACTGTGCCATGTTAGCAAACTTTCAGAAACTTGAAAGGGCCCTGACTACATGAAGATTCAGGATTTCCCTTAACATATTAACATGTTTAAAATCTATGTGCTGTGCTGTGCTAAGTTGCTTCAGTCATGTCTGACACTTTGTGACCCCTGTGGACTGTAGCCTGCCAGGCTTCTCTGTCCTTGGGATTCTCCAGGCAAGAATACTGGAGTGGGTTGCCATTTCCTTCTCCAAAGAATGTTTCAGACCCAAGGATAAAACGTGTGTCTTATGTCTCCTCCTACATTGACAGGTGGGTTCTTTATCACTAGCACCACCTAGGAAGTCCCTTAAAATCCATAAATCCAGGGAAATAAAAGATTATAGACTTTTAGAATAAACACCCAAAAGAGATGTCCTATTCATTATAGGGGACTAGAATGAAAAGTAGGAATTCAAGAAACACCTGGAGTAACACACAAATTTGGCCATGGAGTACAGAATGAAGCAGGGCAAAGGCTAATAGGATTTTGCCAAGAGAATGCACTGGTCGTAGCAAATGCCCTCTTCCAACAACACAAGAGAAGACTCTACACATAGATATCACCAGATGGTCAACACTGAAATCAGATTGATTATATTCTTTGCAGCCAAAGATAGAGATGTGAAAACAAGACTGGGAGATGACTGTGGCTCAGATCATGAACTCCTTATTGCCAAATTCAGACTTAAATTGAAGAAAGTAGGGAAAACACTAGACCATTCAGATATGACCTAAAACAAATCCCTTATGATTATACAGTGGAAGTGAAAAATAGATTTAAAGGACTAGATCTGATAGATAGAGTGCCTGATGAACTATGGACCGAGATTAGTGACATTGTACAGGAGACAGGGAGCAAGACCATCCCCAAGAAAAAAAAAATGCAAAAAAGCAAATGGCTGTCTGAAGAGGCCTCACAAATAGCTGTGAAAAGAAGAGAGGCGAAAGGCGAAGGAGGAAAGGAAAGATATACCCATTTGAATGCAGAGTTCCGAAGAATAGCAAGGAGAGATAAGAAAGCCTTTCTCAGTGATCAGTGCAAAGAAATAGAGGAAAATAATAGAATGGGAAAGAATAGAGATCTCTTCAAGAATATTAGAGATACCAAGGGAACATTTCATGCAAAGATGGGCTCGATAAAGGACAGAAATGGTATGGACCTAACAGAAGCAGAAGATAAAAAGAAGAGGTAGCAACAATACACAGAAGAACAGCACAAAAAAGATCTTCACGACCAAGATAATCGCGATGGTGTGATCACTCACCCAGAGCCAGACATCCTGGAATGTGAAGTCAAGTGGGCCTTAGAAAGCATCACTATGAACAAAGCTAGTGGAGGTGATGGAATTCCAGTTGAGCTATTTCAAATCCTGGAAGATGATGCTGTGAAAGTGCTGCACTCAATATGCCAGCAAATTGGGAAAACTCAGCAGTGGCCACAGGACTAGAAAAGGTCAGTTCTCATTCCAATTCCAAAGAAAAGCAATGCCAAAGAATGCTCAAACTACCACACAATTGCACTCATCTCACACACTAGGAAAGTAATGCTCAAAATTCTCCAAGCCAGACTTCAGCAATACATGAACCATGAACTTCCAGATGTTCAAGCTGGATTTAGAAAAGGCAGAGGAACCAGAGATCAAATTGCCAACATCTGCTGAATCATCGAAAAAGCAAGAGAGTTCCAGAAGACATCTATTTCTGCTTTATTGACTATGCCAAAGCCTTTGACTGTGTGGATCACAATAAACTGGAAAATTCTGAAAGAGATGGGAATACCAGACCACCTGACCTGCCTCCTGAGAAATCTATATGCAGGTCAGGAAGCAACAGTTAGAACATTTAGAAGCAACAGTTAGAAATGGGGACAGGAGTACATCAAGGCTGTATATTGTCACCCTGCTTATTTAACTTCTATGCAGAGTACATCATAAGAAATGCTGGGCTGGAAGAGCACAAGCTGGAATCAAGATTGCTGGGAGAAATATCAATAACCTCAGATATGCAGATGACACTACCCTTATGGCAGAAAGTGAAGAAGAACTAAAGAGCCTCTTGATGAACATGAAAGAGGAGAGTGAAAAAGTTGGCTTAAAGCTCAACATTCAGACACCCAAGATTATGGCATCCAGTCCAATTACTTCATGGCAAATAGATAGGGAAACAGTGGAAATAGTGGCTGATTTTATTTTTTGGGGTTCCAAAATCAATGCAGATGGTGACTGCAGCCATGAAATTAAAAGACGCTTACTCCTTGGAAGGAAAGTTTTGACCAACCTAGACAGCATATTAAAAAGCAGAGACATTACTTTGCTAACAAAAGTCTGTTCAGTCAAGGCTATATTTTTCCCAGTAGTCATGTATGGATGTGAGACTTGGATTATAAAGAAAGCTGAGCGCTAAAGAATTGATGCTTTTGAACTGTGGTGTTGGAGAAGACTCCTGAGAGTCCCTTGGACTGCAAGGAGATCCAACCAGTCCATCCTAAAGGAAATCAGTCCTGAATGTTCATTGGAAGGACTGATGTTGAAGCTGAAACTCCAATACTTTGGCCACCTGATGCGAAAAGCTGATTCATTTGCAAAGGCCTTGATGCTGTAAAAGATGGAGAAGAGGAGAAGGGTATGACACAGGATGAGATGGTTGGATGGCATCACCAACTCAATGGACATGAGTTTGAGTAAACTCTGGGAGTTGGTGATGGACAGGGAGGTCTGGCGTGCTGCATTCCATGCGGTCACAAAGAGTCGGACACAACTGAGTGACGGAACTGAACTGAGTTGCAGTCTTTGTCTGGGGTGCAAACTCCAGGGATTGCTTTTGTAGTTCCAATTTTTGACTTTTTAAATACATGACATGAATGTACATATTAAAAACAAATGATTCTAGAGGAGCTGGTTTTTTCATGCTCAACCTCTGCCATTTCATATGTTAACTCTTACAGTCCCGTCAGAGAGTAGAAAGCCCTTATCACTTACATGAATGTGAAGATTTCCTAATTTCTCTGGAAGTGGTCTCTGAATTACACCAATTTAAATCTCTTATACTTTGTTATTATTAATATTAATAATTAAGAGTGGAGAGCTTTATAGAAATGTTCAAGATCATTAAAACATTACCTTTCTACTGAACTTGAGATTTTATAGACATCATAAAGGCATTTTAAAGTGAATGTAACAATTTTTAATATTTGCCATATATGTAGAAAATATTTTTCTAACATGGTAGTATTTAATGAATTATTATGTTGTATTAAGAGGAAATTTCTACTTAAATGAGAAAAATGTTGAAAAACTTCTTAGGTGATAATTATGCTGTAGCAAACTGTTGTATTATGACTTGGAATGGGGAGAAAATATGGAGAGAAAACATTAGTTAGAACATCTCCATATACTGAAAAGTATTTGGTGAAAAACTCTCCATGACGAATGTGTACTTAACACAAGCAGAAACTACAGTATAAAGATTCAGAAACTGAAGATATTTTTGCATTTGTGTTTTGCCATCATTGTTATCTTTACCTTTTTTTATTCTAACACTCAAAGGTCTCAGGGATTTGCATGGTTTATTTTAATGGAATTTCTTTAAGTCTAAAGCAGTTGAGACACATTAACAGTTTTTTGATATTAGTTTCATGGTAACATCATTGAGGTTATTTTGAGAAGATAACATGCTCATTTTTCACTTTGCTAACTCATACTTAACATATCATAATCACCAAATGCTTTCAATACTTATATTTTGGGGACACATTACCCTTTTTAAAACTTGTTCATATATATTGCTTTACTTTAAAAATGAAAAGTATACCATTAGAGAAAGGCATTTTGAAGCTAGGCTTGATATAGGCTTGATACATACTATTTTCAATCTTCACTAACAAATAAAAATGTTCCATTTTCAAATGTGACACTGTAAGCATTGTTATCTGAAAGCAGGGAAATTATAGTTGATTGTACTTTGTCTCCTCAGATAAATTTACAGAGAAAAATGAGAGTTACTGGTGTGATTACTCAAGGAGCCAAGAGGATTGGAAGTCCAGAGTATATCAAATCCTACAAAATAGCATATAGTAATGATGGAAAAACCTGGACAATGTACAGAGCGAAAGGAACCAATGAAGACATGGTAAGACTTCCATGTCATGCTTAATTTGAGCATAACCTGTCATACATAATCTATTACCAAGTGACTACTGAATAGTCAAAAGTAGTCCTATGTTGTTGAAAATAAATTTATGACTTTTTTAATAGGACCAGTGGTGTGTGGAGAGGGTAAGGAGTTATCCCAAATTATCAGTGTGTAGTAGCGACCATTTAAATCTTCCTCAGATTTTAACTGGTGGATAAACACTTTATCACAAGGTTAGCATAGTCCTGTGCATAACAGTTATTTTAACAATAGTCAGCTTTCAATTTCATTTTATTGCTTTGACAGATGATCCTTCTCCTTAAATAAATACAGATCAAAACTGTTAAAGAAAAAATAAAATTTTTAAAGAGAAACACCGAGTTATGGAAAAATTAACTATCTCTCTATTACTTAATATCTTAATATTGGAAGAAATTTTTGTTATTCTGCAGAATAAAATATTCTAGAGGAATATTTATCTGTGTGCATCTTACATAATGATATTCAGTATCTCCTTTGCCCTTTCATATATTTCCAATTTTTTAATTAATTTTAACACAAATTTCTAATTTTAAAAAGCAGCAATGTAGTTCATTCCATTTAAAACTGAATCATTAAAATAGACTGATAAATTTCATGAAAGATTTTTTAATTAACTTCTTAAGTGAATGTAAATAGGTTTTTTGATTACTAGGTTATATAAAAGATAAAGTGAAATGAGATTTAAAGGAATTAAAAATAACACATTTTAGCATTTAAATTTTAGAGATAAATTGGTTTTTCACTGGAGATGTATATATAAAGAAGTGAGTCTCTTATCCAGTGATCTGGGACTGGAGGACTCAGACCCTAAAGCATCATAAATTTGATCACAGCTTGGAGAAGGAAATGGCAACCCACTCTAGTACTCTTGCCTGGAAAATCCCATGGATGGAGGAGCCTGGTAGGCTGCAGTCCATGGGGTCATGAAGAGTTGGACATGACTGAGCGACTTCTCTTTAGAGAAACTAAGTGATCAGGAAATAACGCTGAAGGCTGGTTCCTAAAACAACATACATAATTACCAAGTAGCAAAATAAATAGATAGAGCCAGATCCCGAACTAAGTTGAGGAAGCATTTCCCTTTAGAAGCATTCCATTCTCAAGGACTAGACTTAAATTGATAAACCCAACATAATAGGGTATAGATTAAACCATAGGTTACAGTGGTTTACAGCTTTAATGAGGATTCTATCTATAGGTTTTAGATTTGCTTCTGATGGCAAAGTAAGTGAAAGTTGCTTAGTCATGTCCGACTCTTTGAAACACCATGGACTGGGTAGTCCATGAAATTCTCCAGGCCAGAATACTGGAGTGGGTAGCCTTTCCCTTCTCCAGGGGATCTTCCCAACCCAGGGATTGAACCCAGGTCTCCTGCACTGCAGGCAGATTCTTTACCAGCTGAGTCACAAGGAAAGCCCTGATGGCAAGGTGCTCTCTAATTGCTCCAGACCTCTAAATTATTTAATCCAGTCTTTGAGGGATTTGGTTGGGTAGGATATAGAGTCAATATTTGAAAATAGGGTTTTTCAAAAACTGCAATTAATAATTTTAAACTCTGTTATTTCTTTATATAGGTATTCCATGGAAATGTTGATAACAACACACCGTATGCTAACTCTTTCACACCCCCCATAAAAGCTCAGTATGTGAGACTGTATCCCCAAGTTTGTCGAAGGCATTGCACTTTGAGAATGGAACTTCTTGGATGTGAACTGTCAGGTGAGTCTCATATCATCTCTTTTTGTACTCTCTTTAAAGGAAAACAAAGCACAATTGTATGTAGTGTGTTGCTAGCTTGCAGTTTTTCAATATTCACAGATATTCATTTTTGCTACAAAATGTCTTAGGCTTGGTTCAGTGAGAAGGAGCAAGATTTAGAGGGTAAAAGATAAACAAGTTCTAAAACACACTACAGAATAGGATTACTGTAGAAGGGGCAGTGTATTTCTTTTAGTGGTAAAGAAAATACAACAAATTTTTACTGGAAACTCTTGTCAAATTTAAACATGTCTTTTTAATTTTAATAGCAACTATGAGTTATGCTTTATGAAAATTTCAGTGAAAATTGGAATCTGCCTGACCTCATAAATTGCAGTTACACTTATACTGTACAGCATAGAAAAGTAAGCTTTTTGTTTGTACGTCTACCATAAGCGCTTAGTTTCGTCTTTTTTCTTTTTCTTTAGGTTTTCCAAAACATGTAAATTTATCATTGTTTCCAAGGAGACAATACTTTAAAAACCAAAATTGCTACTATGAATTCCTAGATTGTTATTATCTAGCAACTTACCTATTACCCAAAAAGTCCTTTTTAAACACAAAGATAACTACCAAAGGACTCAAATTTAAATAATCCTAGGCCTCCTGGAGCTTCAAGACTAGATATAAAAATGAAGACTTTATGACTGGGTCTGTCAGTTGTTCACTTTCAATCTAGGTAGATTCTGCACTAAACAGAAAATCTTGCCCAGGCATTTCACTGTGCTGTATTTTTGGTGATGACTCTTATATTTTTGTCATAAACATTTACAACTCTCTTTGTCACTGTAGCCTGAAATTTTGTTGAAACTACTGTGTTTTTAAGAAAACTAAATATCCATGTGTGTCCCACTTTTTAGTGTAACCTCCAAGTATGAGAGCCTTTTATATTTATAAACATTCCATTTAGGTAACACATCCCTGCAAAGAGACAACTGAGAGCATTTTATTCATTTCAA
Source organism: Capra hircus (assembly GCF_001704415.2). NCBI lineage: Eukaryota > Metazoa > Chordata > Mammalia > Artiodactyla > Bovidae > Capra > Capra hircus. The sequence goes on from NC_030814.1 coordinate 26,616,072, forward strand.
AAGGCTGCATGTAATGGTTAAAATGCACACTTTATATCTATTTACCTTCTTGAGTTTATTTGTGATGCTAAGAAAGGGAATGGTTTTGAAGGAAATGCAAGAGACTGTTCAAAACAACCAAACTTTAAATGAACCCTCTACATTCAAAGGAATTACAGGCATTTGGGCAGATGAGTGAATCTATTTTAAGAATCACACTTTCATACTATATATGGGTTTCCTTTATGAAGCAATCAATGGTACAGATTTAGTACCATTAATTACCCCGATAGGGATGTTTTCCTTCTTTTGGTAATTCGAGCAGGCTTACTGACTCCCCGTAAATCTCGGCAGAATTATTGCTGCACAGTGTCTATCTTGCGTGTCACTGCATCACCACAGGCCAGTATCATCCTGAACTCATTCATCATAAAGCAATCAAGAGGAAGCCCTCGTGCGATGAAGTCTGCTGCAAGTTCTATGCTTTTTAGTTGGTGAACATCACCTTCCCCAATTTTTCAGTCTTTTAATTCATGAAGGCCAGTCTCAGACATGGCACAGTTTACACCCTTAAGATATGAATATGTTTTACTTTCAAGTTTGACAAGAGATTATACCTGGCCCTTTATGGATTTTTACATTTTCAGAAAGAAGTCATACCCCATCTCGTGACCCCACAAATCTATTTTAAAAGTGTGTACAGGGAATGATATCTCTTAAGGAATGTTTATAAAAGCTAGGGCACTTCAACTGTAAAAATAATCAGTTGTGTTGTTAATACTTTATTCTGTTCAGCTATTGTCCATCACATGGATACACATTGTGCATGCTGGTGAAAGAGTTAATGCTGCTGCTAAGTCACTTCAGTCATGTCCGACCCTGTGCAACCCCATAGACGACAGCCCACCAGGCTCCCCCATCCCTGGGATTCTCCAGGCAAGAACACTGGAGTGGGTTGCCATTTCCTTCTCCAATGCATGAAAGTGAAAAGTGAAAGTGAAGTTGCTCAGTTGTGTCCAACTCCCTGCGACCCCATGGACTGCAGCCCACCAGGCTCCTCTGTCCATGGGATTTTTCAGGCAAAAGTGCTGGAGTGGGGTGCCATTGCCTTCTCCGGAAAGTTAATATGTATGTATCAAATATTATGGATGAGAAGGTAAATTCATGGTATGAGGCAAATTGGCAGGATAGACTAGCTATAACACTTGGCAATAAACAATAACATAATGTACAAACTATTTCCCACAGTGCAACAGTGTAAAGCCCAAGGCTGCCTTATAGGAGTCAATAAGCTGTTATAAGATCTCTCAGTGTATGAGATAGCAGTTAATCATTTCCCAGACACTTAAAAAAAGAAAATTCCCCATTCTCTGAAAGAGATGTGACTTAAGATGCTTAGAATGAAATGGATCATGATCATAATTAGTAGAGGAATAATCATTCATTCATTCTTTGAGCAAATTACTCAGCACCTCCTCTGGGCAATAAAGTGGGCAATGAAATGAATTATGTGGCTAAGTAGAAGTGGTCAAAGTAAAGGTGCTCCTTTTCTATCCAATACATCAAGTACTGTGTTATCTCACAAAAGGAGAAAAACAAATATGTTTCCTTTCACTTGTGTCTCTTCCAAAAGCCAAGGAAGCAGTTGTACAAAGTTCCAGTGGCAAGGTAGGAGGAGGACAGAGAGTTGGTGGTGATGATAGATGAATGAGTCAGAAATCTGACTGATTATTATTATTATCAGTCACAATACAGAGAACACATGTTAATTTATAAGTGCTTGAAGACAAGCAGGGTGCTACTAAAACTTTAGAACTTTCTGGAATCTTTGAGATTTGTCATGAATTTTTGAGGATATTAGCAGTTGGTCATGAGTTTTTTTTTTCTTTTCTAGAATTTATATTTAGGATCTAGAACTATTTATGAGACCTGGGATATAGGTTTCCTATGGCAGCAAGACTTGAGCTAGACATCCAATTGCTGAACCTCTGTGTCAGCTTTTGTCATTTTGCATAGGTAGGAGTTTCCTAGAAGGTACAGGTGAAGACAAACATGGAAGAGACTCAAGAAGGAAGAACTGACTTAGATTGACTAGAACAGAAATCAAGTAATTGTAGTTAAGAATTAGTTTTATCAAAGAAGAGTTTAAGCCACCTCTCTTAGATTACACTTAAAATACTTAGTTTTAGAAACCATAGTCAGTCATAATATATTCTTTAATACCCACTGATATGGTGACTTGTGGATGTAACATTGTCACCTGTTGCAATGAATTTTGTGGAAATAATAAACTAGCTAACATGTGCTGAATGCTAGCTACATGCCAGCACTGTTTCTAAATAGTTAACTACTTTTTAAAAATACTTCTTTGAGGTCATTTTTAGTATTAGCCCTCCAATCAAGAAACATCCACAAGCCTATTATCCTTATCCATCAGAGACAGACAGGATGAAAACCACAGTCACAGAAACTAACCAAACTGATCACATGGATCACAGCTTTGTCTAACTCAATGAAACTATGAACCATGTTCTGTAGGGCCACCCAAAACGGATGGGTCATTGGGGACAGTTCTGACAAAATATGGTCCACTAGAGAAGGGAATGGCAAACCACTCCATTATTTTTGCCTGGAGAATTCCATGAACAGTATGAAAAGGCAAAAAGATATGACACTGAAAGATGAACTCCCCAGATGGGTAGGTGCCCAATATGCTACTGGAGAAGAGTAGAGAAATAACTCCAGAAAGAATGAAGGGGCTGAGCCAAAGCAAAAACGATGCCCGGTTGTGGATGTGACTGGTGATTGTGGTAAACTCCAGTGCTGTAAAGAGCAATACTGCATAGGAACCTGGAATGTTAGGTCGATGAATCAAGGTAAATTGGAAGTGGTCAAACAGGAGATGTCAAGAGTGAACATCGACATTTTAGAATTCAGTGAACTAAAATGGACCAAAATGGGCCAGTTTAATTCAGATGACCATTACATCTACAACTGTGGGCAAGAATCCCTTAGAAGAAATGGAGTAGCCCTCTTAGTCAACAAAAAGTCCAAATGCAGTACTTGGGTGCAATCTCAAAAATGAAAGAATGATTTCTCTTTTACAAGGCAAGCCATTCAATATCACAGTAATCCAAGTCTATGCCCCAAATCTTCCCTGATAACTCAGTTGGTAAAGAATCAGCCTGCAATGCAGGAGACCCCAGTTTGATTCCTGGAGAAGGAATAGGCTACCCACTCCAGTATTCTTGGGCTTCCTCTGTGGCTCATCTGGTAAAGAATCTGCCTGCAATGTGGGAAACCTGGGTTCAATCCCTGGGTTGGGAAGATCCCCTGGAGAAGGGAAAGGCTACAAACTCCAGCATTCCAGCCTGAGAATTCCATGGACTGTATAGTACATAGGGTTGCAAAGAGTTGGACACCACTGAGTGGCTTTCTGGGAAAGATTGAAGGCAGGAGGAGAAGGGGATGACAGAGGATGAGATGGTTGGGTGGCATCACCTACTCAATGGACATGAGTTTGGGTAAACTCTGGAAGTTGGTGATGGACAGGGAGGCCTGGCATGCTGTATTCATGGGGTCACAAAGAGCTGGACACGACTGAGTGACTGAACCGAGCTGAGTGGCTTTCACTTTTCATGCCCCAAATACTAATGCCAAAGAAGCTGAACAGTTCAGTGGCAACCTAAAAGACCTTCTAAACTTAAAAAAAAAAAAAAAAGATGTCCTTTTCATCATAGGGAACTGGAATGTGAAAGTAGGAAGTCAAGAGATCCCTGGAGTAACAGGTAAATTTAGCCTTGGAGTACAAAATCAACAAGGCAACGGTAACAGAGTTTTGCCAAGATAACACACTGGTCAGAGCAAACACCCTCTTCCAACAACACAAGAGATGACTCTACACTTGGACATCACCAGATGGTCAATAACAAAATCAGATTGATAATATTCTTTGCAGCCGAAGATGGAGAAGCTCTACACTGTCAGCAAAAACAAGACTGTGAGCTGACTGTAGCTCATATCATGAACTTCTTATTGCAGAATTCAGATTTAAATTGAAGGAAGTAGGGAAAACCACTAGACCATTCAGGAATGACCTAAATCAAATCCCTTATGATTACACAGTTGAAGTGACAAATAGATTCAAGCAATTTGATCTGATAGATAGTATCCCTGAAGAACTATGGACGGAGGTTCATAAGATTGTACAGGTTGCATTGATTGAAACCACCCCCCCAAAGAAAGAAATGCAAAATGGCAAAATGGTTGTCTAAGGAGGCCTTATAAATTGCTGAGAAAAGTAGAGAAGCCAAAGATAAAAGAAAAAAGGAAACATATATCCATCTGAATGCAGAGTTCCAAAGAATAGCAAGGAGAGATAAGAAAGCCTTCTTAAGCGATCAAAGCAAAGAAACAGAGGAAAGCAATAGAATGGGAAAGACTAAATATCTCCTCAAGAAAATTAGAGATACAAAGGGAACATTTCATGCAAAATGGGAACAAAAAAGGACAAAAATGGTATGGACCTAACTGAAGCGGAAGATATTAAGAAGAGGTGGCAAGAATACATAGAAGATGATACAAAAATATATTAATGACCCAGATAACCGCACTGGGTGTGATCACTCACCTAGAACCAGACATCCTGGAGTACAAAGTCAAGTGAGCCTTAGAAAGCATCACTACAAACAAAGCTAGTGGAGGTGATGAAATTCGAGCTGAGCTATTTCAGATCCTAAAAGATGATGCGGTGAAAGTGCTGCACTCAATATGCCAGCAAATATGGAAAACTCAGCAGTGGCCAGAGGACTGGAAAAGGTCTGCTTCCATTCCAATCCCAAAGAAAGGCAATGCCAAAGAATCTCACACACTGGCAAAATAATGCTCAAAATTTTCCAAGCTAGGCTTCAATAGTATGTGAACTGAGAACTTCCAGATGTTCAAGCTGGATTTACAAAAGGCAGAGAAACCAGAGATCAAATTACCAATATCCATTGGATCATTGAAAAAGCAAGAGAATTCCAGAAAAACGTCCACTTCTACTTCATTGACTGTGCTAATCCTTGGACTCTGTTGATCACAACAAACTGTGGAAAATTCTTAAAGAGATAAGAATACTAGATCACCTTACCTGCCTCCTGAGAAACCTGTATGCAGGTCAAGAAACAACAGTTAGAACCAGACATGAAGCAAAGGACTGGTTCCAAATGGGGAAAGGAGTACATCAAGGCTGTATATTGTCACCCTGCTTATTTAACTTATATGCAGAGTACATCATACAAAATGCCAGGCTGGATGAAGCACAAACTGGAATCAAGATTGCTGGAAGAAATATCAATCACCCCAGATATGCAGATGATACAACCCTTATGGCAGAAAGTGAAGAGGAACTAAAGAGCCTCTTGATGAGAGTGCAAGAGGAGAGTGAAAACGTTGGCCTAAAACTCAACATTCAGAAAACCAAGATCATGCCATCTGGTCCTATCCCTTCATGGCAAATAGATGGGGAAATAGTGGAAACAGTGGCTGACTTTCTTTTTCTGGGCTCCAAAATTACTGCAGATGGTGACTGCAGCCATGAAATTAAAAGACGCTTGCTCCTTGGAAGAAAAGCTATGACCAACCTAGATAGCATATTAAAAAGCAGAGACATTACTTTTCTGACAAAGGTTGTCTAGTCAAAGCTATGATTTTTCTAGCAGTTATCAATGGATGTGAGAGTTGGACCATAAACAAAGCTGAGCACCAAAGAATTGATGCTTTTGACCTGTGTTATTGGAGAAGATTCTTGAAATTCCCTTTGACTGCAAGGAAATTCAACCAGTGAATCCTAAAGAAATCAATCCTGAATATTCATGGAAGGACTGATACTGAAGCTGAAGCTCCAATACTTTGGCCACCTGATGCAAAGGGCTGATTCATTGGAAAAGACCCTGATGCTGGGAAAGATTGAAGGCAGGAGGAAAAGGGGATAACAGAGGTTCAGATTGTTGGATGGCATCACCGACTCAATGTATGTGAGTTTGAGCAAGCTCTCGGAGTTGGTAATGGACAGGGAGGCCTGGTGTCCTACAGTCCATGGGGTCACGAAGAGTTGGACATGTCTGAGTGACTGGACTGAACTTATTATTATCACCATTTTACAGATGATAAGACTGAGGCACAAACAGGTTTAGTAATAGGTACAAGGCAACACATCTAATAAGTCAAGCACTAGTTGAGTGTGAAGAGATGGCATTGATCAGAGAAGTCTCCTATTTTATCTTGGTTTTCTTGATCATACTACCTTGTGTGTTCTTTGGCCAAAATGTAAAATTTTACAAATGACTCAACTGCTGTCTAATGTAATCATATAATCACACTGCATTTTACAAGGTTTATGAATGTAATTTTGTCACAGTTGCAACTCAAGATTACAAAATTCTGTGTATATGTACACACACAGGCTAGATTTTTTCAAAGACAAACCCAAATTTCACACCATGTCACACCTGAAAATATATGTGGCAGATTTGAGAATCTTCAAAAAATATCCACTACTAAAAGTTATTGAGTATGATTGAAACACAAAAATTTATGAAAATGCTGTCCAGTCATGGATTTTGCTAGAATTAGCTCATTTCTTCTGTTACCTATTAAATTTTATACTAGCACAAAGCAGGGCACATGGTAAACACTGAATAAATAATAGCTTCTTACCTTCCAGCAGAAGCCATATTGATACTATAAGAGTCACTGATAATGATTAACAGGTTTCTTGGAACATAAAATACTGTCCAGTTTAGAATATAACATCGGAGCAGTTTGTGAAAATGACATTGTCCTGGGAGAATTTTTATTTGCAGTGTTATAGAAACAGATAAAAGAAAACCAAATATATTTTCTGAGAAAATGTTCCAATTTTAAGGACAAAATGAAACTGTTGAGAACCAGGGACCCGTCATGAGGCTATCAGTAATGAGATAGGAGAGAGCATTTCAACATTGTTTTCATTTTGCAAAATCATATATCAGAGAAAAGTAGTTTGAATTGTCTATCTTGTTTTCAATTTTTCCAAAATATATTCAGACAGAATAGTTTGAATTGGCTATCTTGTTTTTCGATTTTGTTTCAGATTTATTTCTGATTATAGCCTTTTTTTGACTTTAGATGCTCTCTCTTTCGGGAAATGAATAGCATTATGCTTAATCTTCTCTTGCCTATCTAAACTGAACGCTGCAGACTTTCAGGGTGATAAATTATTTTTCTCATGGCACCCTTCTCATTTTCTTCCAGGCTGTTCTGAGCCTCTGGGGATGAAATCAGGACATATACAAGACTATCAGATCACTGCCTCCAGCATCTTCAGAACTCTCAATATGGACATGTTCACTTGGGAACCAAGGAAAGCCCGGCTGGACAAGCAGGGCAAAGTGAATGCCTGGACCTCCGGCCACAATGACCAATCACAGTGGCTACAGGTAATATTTTCTAAAAATGTCTCACAACCCACTGTCATTCTTCCTTATAAGATTTCCTGTTAGTTAGGTGTCCATAGGAGTCATTACCTTCATGCTAATTTAAATGTGTCTTCCTGTTTGGCTTAACTAAATGGGTAAAACAAAAATTCCTTATGAATTCATTTTCATGTGTTGTTTTTATGCTGATGTTGATTTACCGAAGCTACTGTCAGATGGAGGCAGCACAGTGAACCAAATCACACTATGTATAGGTCAATTCAATTGATTATGTGATCATTTGCATTTTAACTCTCATCTCTTCTAATGCTCTGTGTCAGTATTGGTTTGAAAGCATCACAGCAGAAATCCAAACCACCTTGAAATCATGCCACTGACCCGCAGATTGTTCCCATAGAATCATGACTCATGGCTTATTAGCCCTTTACCTGTGGTTGCTAAGCAATGGAGTGATTTGATTGCATTCTCATAAGAGTGCTTGCTTATAGAAGGAAAGCATAGACACTGCAGAGTGTGTTTATCATTTGCAAATGAGGTAAGGTTACAGTCAGTGCTTTTTAAAACAACCTTCTTGAAATGCACTTATTTGTGGAGTACTTTAAAGTAGGCACAAATTTGTTAATGTCTTCTGTGGCAAAGTAAGACAGCTTAATTCCATCATGAGCTCATTTTATTTGAGAAAGATGAGCTCTCCTCTTACTGATTTTTATGCTGCATTTATGAGTTTCAAAGTTGTGGTAATTCATTGTATTTCTGGAAATAGCAAAAACAATTACAATAGCAAATCTCACCCCTCATCGAACCAAATCTGCACGTACGAAATTATTCTTACCAAATCACCTGAAATTTCTCATAGTCCCTTCTTTCTTGACCTTACTTTTCCCTACTCTTTTTCACTATTCTTATTTTTTTCTTTACTGTCCTGTGACATTGTGTCTGGATCTTTATTGATCTGAAGCTTTATTAAGGTCTCACATTACCATATACTATGCATAATTATGTATGTCTTTCTCCTTTTACTATTCTTTGAGCTTTTTGAAGGTAGGTTTTATATACACATAAAAAACAGTAAATATTTATCATCCCACAACCCAGTCTTATGTCCTTGTGTATAAGTAGCAATACTACTAAATGAAATAATTCACTTGATAAATGTCTGTGATGCACCTGTGAAGCATCATAGAGCATGATAAATAGTGATGGTGCAGAAGCGAGCAACGCAGTTTGTATTCCTAAGACATCACCTGTTCCATCAACCATTGTTCTTATTTGGTTTGGATGACACCACGGTTTGTTTATCTTCATCCTTTTAGCTGGTTCTTCCCACTATCCTTCCCCAGGCCACCCTACCAGGTTGTTATCTTCCTACAACCTCACTCTCACCAACTCCATACACTCACCTTAACTACTTTAGCAAGAACTGGTTATTTCAACTACTGGAATGGATTCCACTGCTTTAACATTCTATTACTTCTCATCATCCCCACTGCCACTTCCAAGATCTAGGCCACTGCCCTCTTTTACCCGGGTTTTTGCAGAAGCCTCCTAACCAGCCTTCTGGCTTCTGGCCTTACTCTCTAAAAACCTATTTCCAAGATTGCCGTCCATGTGAATTTTTTCTGAAGTGTAAATGTGATTCTTTTACTCCTTTTTTAAACCCTTCAGTTGTTCCCCATCAGCCACAGAATAAAGGGCAGCTTCCTTAAGATAGCCTAAAAATCTGTTTGTGATTTGGCCTCAGTTCATCTCTCACCACCCTTCTAATTTTGCTTCAGTTTCTCAAACTAAACAACACTGTCTCTCTCTTCCCCATCCTTTATAAATATCATCTTCCTGGAGCAAAAGAATGGAAAGAGCACCTCTGCCTACAATATCTCAGCCTTCTGTTGGTTAAATACTCCAACTGTAGTTTTGCTTTCCTGTAGCTGTGCTTTTCTCTGGGAAGGCTTTGCTGCCAGCTCCATCCCATACCACATCTGGCTTAAATTGTCTCCTGGATATACTGTGTCCTCTGTAATTCTCTCACAGTCCATTATCACAATCCACTGGAAATTGAGTTTTTGTGCTGCATTGCTTGCTCAGGGCAGATGGAACCACATTTGTCCTTTTTCTACTTTCTCAACCTGTTGTCCAGGACCTAACTAAATAACCTGTCACAACATCTGACATGTGGTAGGCACTCAGTAAATACTGTTTTTGTCTATTTAAAGTATAATTGATTTATGATACTGTGATGGTTTCATATGTACAGCACAGTGATTCAATCTTACACATATATATATATATGTAAGATATATATATATATTTTCATTTTTAAATTCTTTTCCCTTATAGGTTATTACAAAATATTGAGTATAGTTCCCTGTGCCACACAGTAGGTCCTTGTGGGTCATCTTTTTTATATATAACAGTGTGTATATATTAATTTCAACCTCCTAATTTATCCTTTCCCCATCCCCTTTCCTTTTTGGTAACCATAGGTTTGTTTTCTATGTCTGTGGGTCTGTGTAAGTGATAGCATATGATATTGGTCCTTCTTTGCCTGACTTACTTCACTTAGTACGATGATTGAGGGCCGTCCATGTTGCTGCAAATGGCATCACTTCATTATTTTTCATGGCTGAATATTTTCCATTGTATATATATATGCAGCATCTTCTTTATCTCTTCATCTGTAGCTGGATATTTAGGCATTTCAGTGTCTTGGCTGTTGTAAATGTTAATAAGTGTTTCAGTGAACATTGGTTGCAAGTGTCTTTTTGAAGTATAGTTGTCCCCAGCTAGATGCCCAGGAGTAGGATCACAGGATCATATTATAAGCCTGTGTTTAGTTTCTTAAGGAACCTCTGTATTGTTTTCCACTGGGGCTGTATCACTTTATATTCTCACGATAAGTACTGATGAATGAAAGAATGCATTCATCCATCAAAGCATTATTTAAGTTATTGATTTGTACTTAAAATGCATATAATTTGATCCCCAGTTTGAGACCAACTGCTAACATCCTCAAAATTTTGAGTCATATTTGAAAAGTAAACCTAAAAGGTCATATTAAAAGTCTAACCTTTTTACTAAAGGCACTGGATAGCTTTTGTGAACTTTTCAAGTTCTTATTTAGAAGAGACCATGGAGAATTTCCTTTCCATTTGTTAGACTTGAATGGTGAAGTTAGACTTGTTCTTTGTCACTATATAATACTTTTAAAATTGAAAACATACCAGTCATATCTCAGATTCACTGGCTATGGCTAATGTTTGTGAATCATAATGCCATGTGAAATAAAATATTTTACACCCCATAAGTAATTCAAAAAGGCTGGTAGACTCTAGAAATACCCACATAATGGTATTGCCAATGGAAAATTTCTTTAGAAAGATAAAACAAGTATTTTTACGTACATGAATCAGGGTGTAATGTTCAGTGCAAACCTTCATCCATCACTTTTTTTAAGATGACCTTTCATCTGTCTTCTTAAAGCCACTTGCATGCTGAAATTGATTCATTCTGTTGGTGACAGATTTTCTGTCAATTCAAGGACCAATTCTTTGAGTATGTCTATTCTTTTGTTGTGTCAAAACATATTCAGAATCTCCAAGGCAAGGGAAATTGACATCTTTACTTATTTTTTTTCTTTTTTGACATCATGCAAGAAAAAGCTCCAGCACTGTGACTATTTTTAGTTCTTTCTCCTCAAGAGAGTAGAATCTGTTCAACTGTACATTGTTATACTTGTATCTTTGTTGGAAATAAGATTCATATTTTCATAGATAATGTATAGGGTGATTTTTTTTTTAATTTTTGGTGGACAGTCAATTTCTATCCTTATTTGGGACTTCTGAATTTATAAATTTTAGCTGTAATCTTAACTAAGATGCATTGCTTTAGAGAAATAGCTCTTCAGAAGAGAAACTATGATGGTAATTTAAATTCTCTTCCTTCATTATTGATCTCCTGCTAACTTTTTAAAATTATTTTATATGCCAACTATACATGTAACCCTCTAGTAATGAGAGTTTTATATAAGTTTTGTAGTTTTTTCCAAAACTTAATCATATATTATCTGGAAATACAATTGAAAATGAATCCTCAAAAACCCTTTATGCCCAATTGTGATATATTTTAAGAAATACTTATGCATTCTTTTAAGAAAGTCTTATGTATTCAAATATCACTTCAATGTTTATTCTTATTCTTACTCTAATGTTGCTTCTAGTCTCTTCTATAAAGTCAGAATCTCAGAAATTCCTCAACCAAATGTTTTTGTGGAATTTATTTGGAGTGATCTTACCTAATTGATTTGCTTCCTTGAGCTACTGTTAATCTTGTAATCATCATAATATTTCTGTATAAACATGGTAAAAATGTGTGAAGTCCACAGGCAGTCCTAAATGAGAGACATTTCTCAGACCTCTGAAAAACCATTATCCCATCTCTTGATATGTTTGATGGTCTTTTAAGCTTTAAGCGGGAAATTCTATCAATGTGTTTTCCAGAAGCCTACAGAGGTTAAATTGTAAGTCCTGCTTTTAAAAAGTCTTACTATACCTAAGTTGAAAGGTCATAATGCAATCATTCCTGACTTGGAGTTGAACATTCTTAACACATGGTCACACTAGATTTTAAACCTTGTTTTCAGATAAAGTGACATTTTAAACAAACTGAATTTACAGAGATCTTTTAGAATCAAACTAGGCCTCTCAGTCCATGGAATTCTCCAGGCAAGAATGCTAGAGTGGGTAGCCATTCCCTTCTCCAGGGGATCTTCCCAACCCAAAGTCTCCTGCATTATAAGCAGATTCTTTACCATCTGAGCCACCAGGGAAGCTCATAAGATAAAGTGGCATTTTAAGCAAATTGAATTTACAGAGATCTTTTAGAATCAAGCTATTACCTCCTGTGTTATTTTCTAAGCAAAAACCCAGAAATTTTGTTGAGTTTTAACATGGGTTAAATAAGACAAATAACAGAAAAGAGGAAGCACATAGTAAATACTCAGCAACTAGTTCCCTTCTTTTTCTTTTGGTGGCTTTTGATAAAACAGGAGAACATCATCTGACACCAGTATTAACCAAGCAAAAAGATATGCATATGTATTTTTGCTTCTTCCAAAAGGAAATTTCCAATAAAACTATGAAATGGAAATATCATTAGTTCAGTTACAGACTGAGCAATGTTGATAAATTATATACATTTGCATTGGCGAGCAAAAATTGTAAATATTTTTGTTTAGGCAACATCAGCTGTTTTTCAGATTCTTTACCTGAGAGTAGTAATAATATTATTACTAACTTAAAAAGAACATTATGTCATTTAGCAACGTTCTGTACTGAAATCGTGCCCTTTTTAGAATGGCTGAATGCTTTTAAAGTTCATTTTCAGGATGTTTTCAGAAGATTGTGTAAATTCCCTTTTGTTTATGCTCAGATTATACAAAATGATTAAAATTCAGCATGAGGTTAAGATGTTTCGTGACATTCTATCAGGAGTAGGTGTATTATTGTTGATAATCTTCAAAATTGTGAAGAAATATTTTGCTGTAGTAGATGCCTGTAAACAAAGAACACTATGAATTAACTTGCATTAATTAAAAACTTCTTTTGAATAAGACATCATAAATTTTCTGTGTATATACTCATTGCCCTATTTATTGGTGGTGACTAAAGAAAATGGATAACTCACTATCTGTAATTGAATCTGTTAAAAAATTTTCAGATTTCGTAAAGAGTAGCATAAGATAAATGACTAATAGGAAGAAAAATGTCACAATGTCACTTAAGAAATGACCTTTTGTTCTGTTTCGTGAGACATTTGCTAATTTAAGATAGTTTGCATATTATTTCAACCAAATTAGTAGAATTAATAGAGTTGTTAGACTGCATACTTTAATGCTGACCTTTGTCAAAATTGCAGCTAACCCTACACAGTTTCATTTCAATACTAATTTCGGGGAAATGTGTAAGAAAGCAATTGAATTTAGGTTTTCAAATTAAATAAGCCTTATTTAATTTAGTCCCTTTCATATTTTTAAAAGGGAGTGTTGTAGCCATAAAATTTATTAACTTTTTTCAAGCCATTAACTTCCCTTGCCTTCTGGACAATTCATATAGAGAAGAGCTAAAGGAAAGATTTTTGAAGGTCAAGGGGCCTCTCGGCCACTGGAAAACATTTGGCAAGAAGAAGGAATATTCTGATTTCTGATTCATTCTTTCAATATTTCATATATAGGAAACTTCCCTGGTGGCTCAGACGGTAAAGCGTCTGTCTACAATGCAGGAGACCTGGGTTCGATCCCTGGGTCAGGAAGATCCGCTGGAGAAGGAAATGGCAATCCACTCCAGTGCTATTGCCTGGAAAATCCCATGGACAGAGGAGGCTGATAGGTTCCAGTCCATGGGGTCGCAAAGAGTCAGACACAACTGAGCGACTTCGCTTCACTTCAAGCCTACATGAAGGGTTCAGTTATAAAGCAGATCTAAAAGAGATCAAATAACGAAACAATTTATGCAGAATTATAAAACATCTTCTATTTTTCATAAATGGTAATGTATTTTGGAGTGCATTAAATGAATCAAAGGAGGGCTATACTTTGCTTGGACTATAAATTCACCTTTAAATTTGTTTATAATTTTATAATATCAAAGGAAATCTCCACAATCCAATTAGGAAAAAAATGCTTCTTTTTAAAGAGTCATTCATTTATTTTTGGCCGCGCTAGGTCCTTGTTGCTGCACGTAGACTTTCTCTAGTTGTGGTGGGTGGGGGCTGCTCTCCACTTGCGGGGTATGGTCTTCTGATTGCAGTGGCTTTTCTTGCTGCAGAGCACAGGCTGAAGGGTGTGTGGACTTCAGGAGCAGCGATGCGAGGGCTCAGTAGTTGTGGCCTCTGGGCTCTTGAGCACAGGGTCAGTAGGTGTGGTGCGTGGGCTTAATTGTCCCTTAGTTAGGATGTGGGATCTTCGTGGACCAGGGATCAAACCCATGTCCCGTGCACTGGCAGGCAGATTCTGAACCACTGGGCCACCAGGGACGTCCAGGGGAGGCGGGGGGGGACCACTTTTGATGAGCAAAGCGCAATTGAGTAGGGTATTTATACAGAAAATACTTCTATGGCAAAAGAAAGTGCTGTCAACATCAGTGTATTTGTACTGAGTGCATAATTTGAATGCCCAAAACCTGATTTCAAAGGCTGACAAATCACATCAATACTATGGGATCAGCTCTTGCTCTTTTCCTAAACTATAGATATTACAAAAAAGATAATCTCTCAGGAAGCCTTTCCTTTAAAAAAAAAAAAAAAAAGAACTTTTACATCACTAAGATTCTGGTATCTAAATGATGACTAGCCAAATCCAAAGTAGTTAGAAAATTACCAAGCCTCCCAGATAATTTCTGGTGAAGTTAATAGAAACATCATATAATTAGTGTTACAGTATAGGCATGAATTAATCTTTTTAAAAGTTAACTTTGTATTATTCATATTGTGTATACGCATGCTAAGTCGCTTCAGTCGTGTGACTCTGCGATGCTATGGACCCTAGCCTGCCAGGCTCCTCTGGCCGTGGCATTCTCCAGGCAAGAGTACTGGAATGGGTTGCCATACCCTCTTCCAGGGGATCTTTGTGACCCAAGGATTGAACCTGAATCTCTTCAGTCTCCTACATTGGCAGGCAGGTTCTTTACCACTAGCATCACCTGGGAAGCCCTGTTATGCATATTATATCTACTTAATACTCCAGATATTGCCCCTACATTTCCATCCATTCTCATTTGGAATAATTTCTTTGTGTTATATCTCTCTTTAAACAGCTTGAAAGAAAAGAATTCCCTAAGACAAGGCAATGAGACATATCAAGCTGTTATGAAGTACTAGTGTATTAGCATTTACGTATAGCACATCATGAAAAATACACAAAGCAATAGTTCGGGTGATGGAAGGAGTAGATGAGATTGAGGGCAGGGTGCAGTTTTGGAAAGCAAGCCTTGATTGTACCTAAAAATTATATGTTGGCTTTGAGGTTCAGAGGTTATTCTAAATGGCTTCATAATTTTTTTTTAATTCAAATAAATATTTTTGAGATACCTATTATACCAGGTACAAAGAACTGAAAGAAATAGTCAGCACTGCATCTGCCTGCAGGTATGATTACTGAGGCTCTATTGTCATGGATTCAACATTCCAAAAGCGATAAACAGAAATGTAGGAAGTTGGATGCGTCTGCTTAGGAGCAGTATTTGAAACCACTGCAAACCTGAACAGCAGGATTTAAAAGAACTGTATGTGCACAGCAGGCCCATTCATGTTTTTATGATAATGAGAACTGAATGACTTCTGATTCCTTTGTGTGCAAATGAATTTTAATTTGTGGCTATTAGCTATCTTTATAGTAGCAAAATATAGTTACAAGAATAGTAATCATTTTCCTCTAAAAATATGAGTTGAAAATATGCCAGTGAGTAAAACTGAGAACTTGGGAATACTGTTTCAAGTAAGATGAGCATTTGTAAAGGCTTTCAGATAAAATAGGAATCAACTTTAATCGGCGATCTCATTTTGTCTTTAGAGCAGCCTTCTCGGTGGCTAAGCTATTTTTGTTTTATGAGGCTACAAGAGAGTCTGAGAGACTTGCTAAAGACTAAGCAGGCAGTCAGCAGTAGAAGGGGAACTCAATACAGCAGGAAGCTCATACAGTGATTTGTACCACGCTCTGGTAAACCATTTGAGTCTTCCCTGGTGGCTCAGATGGTAAAGCGTCTGCCTGCAATGCGGGAGACCTGGGTTCGATCCCTGGGTTGGGAAGATCTCCTCGAGAAGGAAACAGCAACCCACTCCAGTACTCTTGCCTGGAAAATCCCACAGACAGAGGAGCCTTGTAGGCTACAGTCCATAGGGTTGCAAAGAGTCGGACACGACTGAGCGATTAAGTGAGTGTGGGGACTCCTATTTTCAGGGAATGTTTGTTGGTGTAGGAAGCTCTTCCAGGGTACAGTGCCAACCAGTGTAGCTCTGCCTATGGCTTTCTTGAAGGAGAGCTTCTGGCACCTCTGTGGATCCAGCTTGCTCTCTACATTTGTGGTTTGGCACTATAGAAATAGTATACCCCTTATGGTGTTACTAAACATTGAGCCCACACATTAAATATCTACAACTTTTCCTTTTCTTTTCTTCTTCTAAGATGAAGCAGATAGGAAATATGCAAATTCTAGCTTTTTCTTCCTACAACTCGCTGGTATATTGTTTGTGCACACGCCACCTCTTAGACAAAGCTTCTCTACCCAACACTCTTTTTTTTTTTTTTTTTTTTTTTTACCCAACACTCTTGATTGTAGTTAAGGCCACCTGGTCTGATTACTTTGGTTTATCCTAGAGATCTTTGTCATTTTTCTTCAAAGTCAGTGGTGCTGTGATGAATAGGTTATTGAGTTTTAATTTACATTCATGAGTAAGGTGTCTTTCATTTGTGAAGTATTTATTTGCTAGCTATTGTCAACATAAATGTATTTATAGAAAATATTACATTCATTTTCTCTTTCACTATTAGCATTTCAATGAGGAAAACATGCCCTAGTGAAGTGACTTTTAAGTTTCTAGTGTCTCTGTGGCACAGTATGTCTCCTGGAAAGTGTAGGTACACCTACCCATGCCCCTTTTCGTGTTAGCCTTTGGTTAGAATATTCCCTCATATCCTTTAGGATGTGCCTGACATGTCTGCCAACCAATTAATTAGCTTCCAGTTAATCACTTTCTGGAGCTACTGTGTATTTCAGAGGAAAATAGACATCAGTTTTCTTGGCCATTATCAAGCCAACCAGAATTCTGACTTCATAAAGCATCACTTGGGCTCTTCGCCCAGGTCTGCCAAGTTAGCCAGCACTACTCCCTCCGTTTGGCCTGCCTGCTCCCCTCTGTGAAACCTTGTGCCCTCTTCTCATCGCAGCTTTCCTGGATTCTTGCGATTTGGTTTATCTCCTCTTTGGTCTTGCATTCCAGCTCCAGCCTGCCCTCTAAAGGCTAATTGCCTATTTATCATCAGCTCATTCTCATCTTTGTGGTTTCAGCCCTGCCCTGGCTCTCACTGGGCCGTCTTGCTGTCCTAGCTGACTTCAGTCTTAGCTCTCTTAGCTTCTAGTCCTGGCGCTCAAAATTTCTGTTTCTCCAGATGCTTCTTTTCTTCAAATAGTTCCCCTACCAGAATCCAGTCTTCTCAGCTATAGACCTGGAGTTTCTAAAAAGTCCTCTCTCAGTCTGATTATGAACTGATGAAATTAGAATAATATATATCACTCTTTCATTCTGAAAATGTGTATACTTTAAAACAAATCAGATTCCTTTTCTTAGTTTTTAGAATGTTTATTTTTAAGCTATCATTTTCACTCTCTTCTTTCACCCTCATTAAAGGCTCCTTAGTTCCTCTTCACTTTCAGCCATACAGTGGTATCATCTGCATATATGAATTTATTGATATTTCTCCTGGAAATCTAGATTCAAGGTTGTGATTCATTCAACCTGACATTTCCCATGATGTACTCTGCATGTAAGTTAAATAAGCAGGGGTGGCAATATACAGCCTTGACGTACTCCTTTCCCAGTTTGGAACCAGTCAGTTGTTCCATGCCCGGTTCTAACTTTTGCTTCTTTACCTACATACAGGTTTCTCAAGAAGCAGGTAAGGTGTTTTGGTATTCCCACCTCATTAAGAATTTTTCACAGTTTGTTGTGATCCACACAGTCAAAGACTTTCTCATAATCAGTGAAGCATACATTTTTCTGGAACTCCCTTGCTTTCTCTATGATCCAACTAATATAGACAAGTTGATCTCTGGTTTCTCTGCCTTTTCTAAACCCAGCTTACGTCTAGAAGTTCTCAGTTCACATACTGCTGAAGCCTAGCTTGAAGAATTTTGAGCATAACCTTACTAGCAGTTTAACTAAGCTCAATTGTATGGTCAAACCAAGCCTATAAAATTGCCTAAATGGATTCAGAGCATTTTCATTTTCTCATCAGAAGAAATGTTGCATATAAGCTAAAGTCGACCCTGGTGTATCTGAAGTGTAGTCACCCCATGTCATGAATAAAATGGTCTCTATACATTGACCACTCCAAGAGCAACAAGTAACATAAGAACAGTTTCGCCTCTTAAGAAACTGTTCCTATGAGTCAGTGGGCTTACTAGCAAGAGGAGTTTACAACAGCACACAGATATTTATTTGTCAACTCAAGTGGTAAAAATATAAATTTCTCATTTGTTGAAAAGTGCATTTGGTAATTATCTTTATTTTTTTAATTTATTTATTTATAATTTTAAAATCTTTAATTCTTACATGCATTCCCAAACATGAACCCCCCTCCCACCTCCCTCCCCATAACATCTCTGTGGGTCATCCCCATGCACCAGCCCCAAGCATGCTGTATCCTGCGTCAGACATAGACTGGCGATTCAATTCTTACATGATAGTATACATGTTAGAATGCCATTCTCCCAAATCATCCCACCCTCTCCTTCTCCCTCTGAGTCCAAAAGTCCATTATACATATCTGTGTCTTTTTTCCTGTCTTGCATACAGGGTCGTCATTGCCATCTTTCTAAATTCCATATATATGTGTTAGTATACTGTATTGGTGTTTTTCTTTCTGGCTTACTTCACTCTGTATAATCGGCTCCAGTTTCATCCATCTCATCAGAACTGATTCAAATGAATTCTTTTTCATGGCTGAGTAATACTCCATTGTGTATATGTACCACAGCTTTCTTATCCATTCATCTGCTGATGGACATCTAGGTTGTTTCCATGTCCTGGCTATTATAAACAGTGCTGCGATGAACATTGGGGTACATGTGTCTCTTTCAATTCTGGTTTCCTCGGTGTGTATGCCCAGCAGTGGGATTGCTGGGTCATAAGGTAGTTCTATTTGCAATTTTTTGAGGAATCTCCACACTGTTCTCCATAGTGGCTGTACTAGTTTGCATTCCCACCAACAGTGTAGGAGGGTTCCCTTTTCTCCACACCCTCTCCAGCATTTATTGCTTGCAGATTTTTGGATCGCAGCCATTCTGACTGGTGTGAAGTGGTACCTCATTGTGGTTTTGATTTGCATTTCTCTAATAATGAGTGATGTTGAGCATCTTTTCATGTGTTTGTTAGCCATCCGTATGTCTTCTGAAGCAACTGACAAACAACTAATCTCAAAAATATACAAGCAACTTATGCAGCTCAATTCCAGAAAAATAAACGACCCAATCAAAAAATGGGTAATTATCTTTAAATCTCTCCCTCTCACTTAAGAAGACAGAAGATTTTCATTGGAACCTATCTTTAAGTCAATAAAGTTGGTCCTCCTGTAGATGTTCATACCCTTTGGTTTTGCCTTTTCTGTGTTCATAGTATGAAGTTTTCTCTTTATTCCAATGGGAGAGACTTTTGTAACTGACCTACATTAAATTTTAACATAGTATTCTTATTAGAATAGTCACTGTTTTACAGTAAAATCAGGCATAAAACACACATAATAGACATGTTTAGCATTCACCTCTGTCGAGCAACATGAACTCAGAACTATGAAAGCATTGTTAGTTTATAAATAAGTTCCTTGGAGATTTTCCTCACTTAAGAATTCAGACCACAGTCTGTTTGAATATGACTTCTACTGTCCCATCTATTTTCTCTTCTACATGCTCAGTGGAATTTGATAGAGAAAGCTAACAGCAGATAAAAAGCATTTCATCCAAAATTATCCAATATAAGAAGAACCAAGAGAATTTACTTATAGTCATTAATTAGTACTTGTTTATGTGATATCTATAGTCTTAAAATTAAAAATAAAAACCTGTAAATTGCATTCAAAATGCTATTAATTATCATTGTGAAATTATGTGATTATCATTACCATTTTATGTATAACTTAGTTAACAAACCAAATATGATTAAAAGGGCTTAAGGTAAATGAATAAAAGCAAGGATAATTGAGTAGCTGTTTTTGCAGTTAAACTCTGAGTTACCTTTCTCCTTTCTCCCAATGTCCTGCCACCTATTTGAGGCCCAGCCTTTGTTTCTTTCATGAGAAGCACTGTGGATTTTTTATCCACAAAATTAGCTCTGAGATTTGATGGCCCTTCATGAGTAACACAGCACCCATCTGTTCTGTTAGGCATATGCCTGATGATGTGGGAGGAGTCGTATTCACAAGAGAATGGATCTAAGAGTACTTCGAACATAACACTCTCTCTATATATACATATATATGTATGTATGTATGTATGTATGTATACAGCTGCCTCAAGGCACCATAATGGAAAATAGGAGAAATTCTAAAAATAAAGCAGCTTTAAAGTCCTCAGTGGGAAAAAGCATACCACCAGCTGCTTATATCTTCTTGCACGTTAGTGTCAAAGTCATTTTCTCAAAATGTGGTTTAGAGACCTCCTGCATCAGAATCAGCTGGCATGAGTTAGCTGAAAATGTGGATTCCCAAATGCCATCCCCAAAGACTCTGATGTTTTTCAGTCTAGAATGAGCGTAGAAATGTATATTTTGGGATATATATCAAGGGATTCTTGCACTTAGTGTAATAGGAGAGAAATGGAATTAGTAATTTATGGCCTGACTGGATAAACATATTTGTTTAGAGTCTACCATTTGAATGAGCCTTGCTTAGATATGTTAATATTTTAGTATGTATCTACTTGCAGTTTAGGAACAGAGTATCAGATACTTCGAATTAAGCAAATGTCATGATACCAGAATTCAGAGTTCAAAAATTCAGCCTTGTATTCTCTGACTTTTATTAAATGAATGAATCCAACAACAAATCTTTAAAGTCCTGAGAGGGAAAAAGCATACCACCAGCTGCTTGCATATTCTTGCATGTTGGTGTCAAAGTCATTTCTCCTATCTCTATAGGAAATAAAAAGTAGAGACATTACTTTGCCAACAAAGGTCCATCTAGTCAAAGCTATGGTTTTTCCAGTAGTTATGTATGGATGTGAGAGTCAGACTGTAAAGAAAGCTGAGTGCCAAAGAATTGATGCTTTTGAACTGTGGTGTTGGAGAAGACTCTTGAGAGTCCCTTGGACTGCAAGGAGATCCAACCAGTTCATCCTAAAGGAGATCAGTCCTGGGTGTTCATTGGAAGGACTGATGCTGAAGCTGAAACTTCAATACTTTGCCCACCTAATGCGAAGAACTGATTCATTCATTGGAAAAGATCCTGATGCTGGGAAAGATTGAGGACAGGAGGAGAAGGAGATGACAGAGGATGAGATGGTTGGATGGCATCACCTACTCAATGGATGTGAGTCTGAGCAATTCCTGGGAGTTGGTGACATACAAGGAAGGCTGGCATGCTATAGTCCATGGGGTTGCAAAGAGCTGGACATGACTGAGTGACTGAACTGAACTGATAAGAAATAAGTTGTATCAAACATACTCACATAGAACCAGATCCAAAATCTGGGAAGAAGATTTGTATTGGTTTCTGTATCTCTAGTATCTTCTGGCTATGAAAGTTAGGTAGGTCATTAGATCTGAATGTGGTCATTAGATCTGAAGGTAGGTACGTAGGTGGTAGGTAGGTAGGTTGATGGATAGAAAGCCAGAAAGAAAGCAAGAAAGACAGACAGAAAAGAAGAAAAAATAAAGGTCTAGTTTGTGGAATTATGGATTTATGGAGTGACTATGGTATTATCACAGATTTTTCTTAATTGATCCTTTGGTATGTGTAGTGCAAGAACAGATATTCCTAACAGTGATTGTGAAACATTATCAATTTCTGAAGCAACGTTTGAAGAGAGTAAAATATATTCAGTGAAGATAAAGTGTTAAGTTTACTGTTTTTGTCTCATAAAGAGGCCTTATTTAGAGAAGATGCTTATTGAAAATCTGTTGAATATTTTCAAAACCTGTCAATGTATGTGTCATTTATAGAGTTAATTTTAAATTAATTGATATATTCAATAAGAAAAGGTACTTTGTAATGTTCAGATGGTAACCTCTATAGCAGAACTATCTGGGTTCATACTGTGCCACTAACTAGTTATCTAACTATGGACAAGTGACTCTACCTGTTATTGTCTCACTGGTTCATTTTCTAAACTAGTAACAATAGTATCTTATAGGGCTGTTAAGGAATAAGTTAATTAACAAATTGAAAATAAGCACTTAAAAAATATTAGTTACTTTATTAATCAGAATGAGTCAGTTACCAGTGAAACTATTGTATAGGACTTTAAGGTTGCCCAATAAAGAAAAAAAATCTAGAATGCTTAGTTAAGGATATGTAATGAATAATCGTTTAATATAAGGATGTCCCAATATTGCAAGGGCCATATTTATACACACACACTGAGAGAGACCCAGTGTTGTTAATCTGAACTTAAAATTTAACTGGACATCCTGTATTCATTCATTCAGCAGCCATATTTTCAATATGGCTTTGCCTTCTTTCCCCTGGAATCTCTGCTCTGACTGAACTAAGTTGTTATATTGATATAGTGATGATTTAGTCAATAGATAATGTTTTAAATTAATTGCTCATCTATAATTGTTTTTCATTGTGCCTATATACCAGATGAATAGATATTAGAAATCCAATACTTTATTAAACCCAAGAAAAATAGGCTTAAATTGACTTCTACTTCAAAATTATTAATCCATATTTTGTTATGGACAAAAAGAAACTATTCTGCCTTCTGACTCTTCTACATTTAGTGGATTTTGGGGGATAAGATGAATCTCTTTGTGGGGAAAAGAGATCCACACGTAGAACAAAGCAATAAATGCTGGAAGTCAGTCTCTTTCAAATATATAAGACTCAGTATAATAGTTTTCATCTTGGAAATGGGTGTAAGTTGCTAGAAATGCCCCTGAGTGACTAACTCTTGATGACATTTAGGATATTGTGTCTACAGTGTGTAGAAATTATCACTAGATGGTGTCTAAAATACTCAAAGATTTTTTGTTCAGTGAGTTCATATTATAAAAAGACACTGTCCTTAGAATCTGATTCTTGATCCCCTGAATGAGGAGATGATACCCTACCCGTCTCCAGCATCAAGTTGTTCGTTTGAGAAATTTAGTAAATGCCCATTCCACAGGCTTGTTGGAAGACTGAGTTAGCTGAGTATGAAATATATATGTATAGGTCTAATGGGACAGACACGACTGAAGCAACTTAGCAGCAGCAGCAGCAATGGGATTACAGAATTAATGTTCTCATGGATTTTTGGTAATTCTTTCATTTGGATAGCACAATAACAGATATTTCTAACAATGACCATGAGATACTAGCAATATAAAACACAATTCAAGGCCTTGGAATAGACTAAGTGCCCTCTGTGTGTTCTCTTCCCTGCCTCTGCTTCAGCATTTAGGCAGAAACCCTAGAGGTTAGCAGTAGTGCAACCAACTTTGATCCCATACCCTGTGGCTGTATTATATTTAATCACAAGACAAATTAAGGAAGAAATGCAGGGTACTTTGTGTCTCTAGCTTTCATTCAGATTATTTCATGTTTTTCAAACTTTGCCTAGACTCCTGAGTTTTCCCGCAATAGTTCTACGTAACTGTCTGGAAAAATGCCGTAAATCTCCTCTCCCTCACCACTTTGGGAGATTATCCATTGTTTTATCAACCTATCTTTCCTTCCAGGAAGTCTCTCTTCCTTTGAGGGGTAATCCCAGGCTAACCTAGCATGTGTAATAGGAGCTATCAATATAGTCCTGCATTCACTCATCACAGCTGAGTTCTTAAGGGGAGAGGCCAGAACTTTTTGATGAAAAGGGAAGCGCCTTGTTGGAATTGTGGCAGAGAAGGTAGAGACAGAGTAGGAGATATTTCTTTAATCTGCATTTGTAGAGCAAGCACTCCGTAATGTATGACAGAAGGATTATTAAGAGAGTCTTTCAGGAGAAACTGAAAACTCCCAGCCACCTTGGAGTCACCATTCCACCCTCAGGTGTGAAACCGAGAGGCAGGCTAGGTACGGACTGTCCCTAGCCAATCGAAGAGTGGTTCTCTGAGTGGAGAAGAAAATCCCAACATGCTTTGCTCTTTCTTGAGCTCACTGTTCATTTAAAGGGACACTTTTTCTATAACAAATGAGAGGATGGCCAATATTTAAGAAAAATTCATGTTGAAAGGCCTTAAGTAGAAAACTCTGTCTACTAGATTGTCTTGGGATCATTTTTGTTGTTGGCTTTGGAGGTCTATAGGATAATAGTAGAAAGAGTTGTTCTGCCTACTATTCAGGTCTTGAAGAAAAAAATGCAACTGGAAACTTCAGCACTTGAAATATTTAATGTGTAAATAATAGCATGAATTAAAATGCTAATTAGCTTTAAATATAGAAAGTATAGAATCTCTTTAGGAAGTTTTTTTCTTTGAGTTTTTTTTTTTAATATACTAAAATTTGTTTATATAGAACACAAATTTATTTATTTCCAAGGTTGGTTTTTTAATGGATCAAATAAATGCAAAACATATTAAAGAAATCTATCATATTTCTTAGCATTTCCTTTATAGTTTTGAAAAGTTTACCTACTTTTCAATGGCTCCAAGATAAATTAGAAGCAGCAGTTATTTCCTAGTGAAAGTCAAATAAATGAGGCTTATTACTTTTCTACCACTGAACCAAAATACACATACACTAATATACCAAATACACATAGAATCACAAAGAAAATGGAGACATGAACAGTACCTCTCAAGCAGCTCCAAATGAGATAAGTCTCTCACAGAACTAAGATTTTATAATTTTGCATCACATTTTGCTATAGTTCCTTGAGTCTTTATTTGATTTTAGAACCTTCCCCTTAGCAATGCTGAATGTGTATCTCCTTAAAATCCCCACCTGTCTAAGATTCATTGTCCTTGGCAATAAGGTATGACTCCAAAGTAATGTCTTAAAATGAAGTGTTTAGAAAAGTTAGCCTTAAAATGAATGAAGAAGTAGAGAAATGCCTTGGGGGGTGACCTACCTCTTCTGGAGTCCTTATTTTTAAAGTAGAGGTATATTATCACAGAAATGGGGAAAAAAAAAATCTACCTTTCTTATTGATACGTGTCTGGTAACTGGGAAGGAAAAGTACCACAGTTGTGCCTTAAGATACTATCTGATCCAGACCAAACCCAGAATGATCCTCCACAGAAACAAAGATTTGATCACATTGTACACAAACCTCTCCCAGGAGCCATATGTTGTGCTCCAAGTTGCCAGTCCAGGAGAGAGAAGTCTCCTGGGGATTTAACATCATTATCCAGAAGCTTCAATTCAGGCTACTCAGGAGGGAATGACCCAAAGAATGATGATCATTGGTTCTCATTTCAATAATTTTCATCATGCTATCTTATGAGATTTTTAAACAAAAATATGTACTTTTTTACAGTATTACTCAGTATCACCCATTCATTCAGCAGATATCTATTGAGTGACTTCTAGCCCCAAACTCTGGGGATACAGAGGTGAAGAAGAAAGACAAGTTTTGTGCTCTTACAAACTTTATAGCTCATAAAGACAGAGCTATACACAAGAAAGAAAAGAAAAGAAAAAGGGCTATTCTGAGAAAATAGAAGACCATGAGAACATACAGCGGAAATCTGCTCTGGCGTGGGGATTAGGGAAGGCATCCTGTGAACATGTTTGAGCTGAGACCTAGAATAGAAGCAAGAGTTAATTGTACCTGCAAGTAGGAGTAGGGAGGTGGGATAAAAAAAAAATGTTCCAGAAAGAACAATATGGGTAATGCTTGAGGTGATAGAAGGCAGAGAAACTGAAAGAAGTTTAGTTCCTAACAGTTTAAATGATACTTTATGTATGTTACCCTATGTAATCTCTGTGTATAATTTTCCATAAGGTGATAGCATAAAAGTATAATGAATTCAAGATGCTTAATGGAATAGTTGTACTAATAAATGACCCCTTTTCAGGAAATACATAAATATTTATTATGCATTGAATTAATTTAAAGGATTATCACCATTTTTTAAATGTAGCTGGTTTATTTCTTAATCCTCTAGCTAAGAAAAATTAAAAACATGCCATTTAATATTAAAACTGAAAAGTTTCTATAATAAGAGTTGGAGAAGAGAATTCACATCATGATTCTAGCATAAGGAAGCTGAATTAATCAGCATAGCTTTGTTGAGACTTATAATTATATCAACATGAGGGTGAATTTTGCTCCCTGTTCCCCCTTAAATTGCGTGAAGTCTAGAATAAAGCACTTTATTTATATAGATGCTCAAATGAATTAAATATTGATGAGAATTCTGATGTGGGATTCAGTTTAGACATTCCTAAGGTCATATTGGTTTGAGAAATTCATTCTAATTTCATAAGCTCAATTTAGAAACATCAGTATAGTCTTACAGTCTCTGATAAAAAGCAATATCATAGAAAAATAAATCACCATGACTTTTGTACTGTGAAAGATCTGGTACTGGGAGGGGTCACTCACTCAGCCAGCAGGACTTAACATACTGCGACTTCAAAATATCAGTGGTGTGGCCAATCTTATCAAGGCTGGAGAAGGCTTTGTCTTCTGGGGATTTATTGACTGGTGAGGAGGTGAAATGCCAAAATAGTTTCCAAGTACTATGGTTCGAATTCTAGCTCTGCTTCTTACTATCTTTATTAACAGAGCAAATGAATTCACCACCCCAGAGCTCCTCATCCTCAAAATGAGGCCATCCTTATTTTAAGGGAATTTTGTGGAGGTAAAATGACAGGACATATGGGAAAGTCATTCCCAAGCCACCTGGTACATAAGTAATGCCTTTTCCCCACATGGATATCCAATGGGCAAAATTATAGCAAGGGCCATTTTAGATTGCTTGAAGGCACATTTGCTTTTTGTGGTGTCTAACTTGTAGAGTTGATTATGACAGGGTAATGATTACGGTGAATGTAGTGAAAGAGGCCTGGCCTACAATTTGGTAAAGTTTCTTTCCATTACTTTTAGAATGACATGATCATTAATTCCCACTAAAGTGTTGGGGGGGATTAAAATACTGGGTACAATATGCCCATTGGTCTTCAAGAAAAAGCAAATTTTATTTTCATTTTGTGAATCGAAAATGAAAAATGGGAAACAGGCACCATTCTTTTCTCAATGAAATGATTGCATCTAATTTTCTTGCGTGCATCTGTGTTTGTGTTTAATGGCAAGTGTAATTATGCACCTGCAATGCGTGGCTCTTCTAATTTTAGTAAAATTGATTAAACTATTTAGAAAATACATAACAAATTACTCTTTTAGAATGAGTAGATTTAAATGCTGAAACCTTTATAACTATCAAATTTCTGGTCTTCTAATTCCATGCAGTAGCTGCACACAGCTTTTATGTTCAACAGTGCAGCCTAGACTCTTTTCAGTGGATTCAGAAATTTGCCCTGTGTTCTGCTGGGTGGAAAGTGGCATGGAGTGAGCCAGCGAACCTCTTCCCTCCCAGAAGAGCTTCCCCTCCAGAAATGAATGTTCAGGGAGAGAAGAAAATTTTGTTCTTATGTCAGAAAGATAGCCATACAGGTTAAGGGAACAGACCCCTTTTGGTCTGACTACTATGTTAAAATGTAGTCCCAGAACAACTCAGAGTACAGATCACTATTTTAGTATATCCTACAGAGAGTGCAACTGTCCAGAAGTAACTGGTAAGTCACAGGAAATTGTATCAAAGATCTAGACACACTTCCCCCCACCCCCAAATCTTATCTAGGTGTCACATACCAACTGATTAATATTTTAATAATTTTGAATTACTCTTGTACGTTGCTTTAGATCAATTTGGAAATAAGACAAAAAAAATTTTTAAGAAGGTATCAGCATGTTCTGGGGCTGAGGCCCTAAAAGACCTAAAAATATGACTGACGGAACTAGGAGCTGATCAAACTTGAGCATTCTAAAACTCTACCTTGTTTGGTATCTTGGCTTTCCCCAGTGAGCGTGCCCAAGGCCAGACCCCTCTGAAGGATCACTTAGTCCCCTTGAGCATTGTTAAATGTTATGCTCAAACACACTCTTAACTACTTACCTAGTTGTCTCAGAGCATATGTCAAACTATTTCTAAGGCAAAAACTGCATATATTTGGAACAAACAGTGTCATACTGTTTTGTATGACAGTATCAACACTGTTGTTGACGACAGTGTCAACAGTATAGGGCATCCTTTAAAATTTTTCATTAATAATCACTATACTACAAAGCAAGAGACCTCAGAGGCCACTTCAGTATAGCTTTTCTCTGTTTCTTGAAGTTTTCCTGACTATTTCATACGAATACTTAGAAATAAAAGATTTCTTTTCAAATTATTATTGACATTAATAAAATCTTGCTCTGTCTATTTAATCTGTGTGACTCAGAAATTTAAAGCAAATATTTCAGAAGTCCTGACTGAAAACGCTTCAGTTTTAAAAAGGGAATGTGTAAATTCAAATTCTGGTTGTATTTGCTCAGTATTACAGTTTCTTTGTCTAAGGTTTAACTCTTCCCCCCCGCCCCACCCCTGCCCTGCCCACATATGGGAATGTATTTTTCATGGAGAATTCTCAATTAATCAAAAGTACCAATTGTCAAATAAGATTTCTTAGTTCTATTTTGAATTCTATTCAAATGATTATTAGAATGATTTTAATTTTAAAATGAAAACTAACATTAAAATTAATGTACAATTTTTTCTGTTTAACTCTGTGGATTTTAAAGAAATACCATATAGATATGTTGTCAAGGCCAAGCATATTTTAAAGGTTATGCCAATGGATTACAAGAATTGTCTTTCTAATTATGTTCTATATGGAACAGACTGCTAATTGATCTTACTGAAATGATCCTCTTAAAGGTTTTCGTTTAATTAAATAGTGGTTTTGTTTAATCCACTTCAGATAAAACTTTATTTTTTAATTAAATAGGAAAGTCATTTAGCAATCTTACATGAATTCTTTTCTGAGAAGTTCTTTCATAAGAAAAAGAAATCACTGATTTCTCCATATGTAAAGAAGAAATACAATTTTCAAATACTACTTTACACTTCTTCCTCTTATGGTTTATGGGGCACATCGACAAACTTTAATAAAATTTTGGGCTAATAAGTCCTGCAAATCTGAAATTACAACTGAAAGTTCTTTCTAATATTTTAAGTTATTTAAAATGGTTTGTGTCATCTCGTTAGAACTTCTCTGGTATTAAGTGGTCAACAGATAGATACCAACTAATTCACAATTTCAAATAGTAACCAGACATTTGCCTGAAAGTACAGTTATCTTTAATTTAGCCAAATTCCATAATGCAAAGACATCTAATCAAATCTTGAAAACAAGTATGTGAGAGATGGCTGGATGGCATCACGGACTCGATGGATGTGAGTCTGAGTGAATTCCGGGAGATGGTAATGAACAGGGAGGCCTGGCGTGCTGCGATTCATGGGGTCACAAAGAGTCAGACAAGACTGAGCGACTGAACTGAACTGAACTGAACTGAACTGAACTGAAGGCAAGTATTTTATACAAAAAGATCGGCTTAGTACATGTATTATTATTTTTTTAAGTGATTGTTATATACTGAATTGTGTCTCCCCCAACCACAGATTGCTTAGTCACTAAGTTGTGTCTGACTCTTTGTGACCCCTTGGACTGCAGCATGCCAGGCTTCCCTGTCCTTCACTATCTCCTGGAGTTAGTGCAAACTCATGTCCATTGAGTCAGTGGTACCATCCAACCATCTCATCTTCTGTTGTCCCTGTCTCTTGCCCTCAATCTTCCCCAGTATCAGAGTCTTTTCCAGTGAGTTAGCTCTTCGCATTAGGTGGCCAGAGTATTGGAGCTTCAACTTCACCATCAGTCCTTCCAATGAAATTCAGGGTTGATTTCCTTTAGGATAAACTGGTTTGATCTCCTTGCAGTCCAAAGGACTCTCAAGAGTCTTCTCTAGCCTCACAGTTCGAAAGCATAAATTCTGTTACTCAGCCTTCTTTATGGTCCAATTATCACATCTGTACATAACATTGGAAAAAGAATAGCTTGATTATGTGGACCTTTGTTGGCAAAGTTTCTGCCTTTTAATACTGTGTCTAGTTCCTCAGTCCATGGAATTCTCCAAACAAGAATACTGGTGTGGATATCCATTCTCTTCTCCAGAGGATCTCCCCAACTCAGTCATCGAATCTGTGTCTTCTGCATTGCAGTCAGATTCTTTGCTCTCTGAGCCACCAGGGAAACTTTACAGATTTATATTAGAAGTCCTAACTTCTAGTACATTAGAATGTGACCGCATTAGGAGATAGGGACTCTTAAAGAAGTAATTAAAATGAAATGAGGTCATATGTAAAAATCCTAATCAAATATGACTGGTGTCTTTATGAGAAGAGGAAATTAGGACACAGGCATACACAGAGGAAAGACCACGTGAAGACGCAGGGAAAAGTCGGCCATCTGCTGACATCTTCGTCTCAAACTTCTAGCCTCCAGGATTGTAAGAAAATTAATTTCTCTTGTTTACAGCATCTAATCATAGGTGTTTCTTTGTTACAGCAGCCCCAGTAAATGAAGACAGTTATTGAAACTGGTCCATCTGTGGCAGGATTTTTTGAAGTGACAAGATTTGGGAAAAGTAGAACAATGGTTGGGATTGTGTGAAAAGCTCAAGAAGGCAGGGTCCACAGGGGCAGACTGCCACATCTTGGGGGCCCTGACTGCTCCCCAATTGTTTAGGCCACCTATGACTCTGCTACTCCAGAAATCAGAATTAGTAATGTAGTGTCCCTGAGTGGACAGAACCTAGAGAGGGGAGAAGATGCTGCCTTGTTCATGATAAAACCAAACCCCAGAAGCTGGAAATCCATAGCATCACAACATAGGCTGGCAGGTGCTTTAAGATAAATGTTTAATTGAATAGCCTATGAACCTTATATATTATAAATATATAAATACAGACCTAAGAATAATCAAAAATCCAATGCACATGTTCTTGTGCTATTTATCATATCTCAGCTATGTCTTAGAAAACTGCTTTGCTTAGTACATAAGATATTTTTAGAACAACTCTTGATGCCTCTGTTCCTTAGGGAAAGCCATTTAACCTCATGTTTAATGCTTATGAAGTAGAGGTTACAAGGTTGGAAGTAAAAAAAAAATGCAGATAAATGGTTTCAGCTTGCTGAGAAATGTAATTTTTCAATGTAATTGTTAAAAGAATATTACTTACATTTAGATATGCAAATATGTGTGTAAACATAGAGGATTTCACATATAAGACATGTAAAATACTTAAACAAAAAAGAAAAACCCAAACACCTTTCTACTTTCAACTGGTTATCTACTATGCATGTGTCTCTTTTCCTAATAATTACATTATAGATTTAGAAACAGACAGGTCATCCAGGTGAAAAATCAGATGTGGTGAATCAGACTTGATGTTTAGAATTTTTTAACATAGCCTTTATTGACATACAAACATTGAACCTGTGCCTAGGTTCAGGGAATTCCCTCCAGTGATGAATTTTATAATTAATAAGTTTCCCTTCCTTTAATAAAAACTTTGGTGACTTTCTAGCCACTTTCTAACCTTTACATTGTAAATAAAGTATGGTCATCCTAGGCAACTCATTTGTTTTTCTCTCCATACAGTTGTTTTAAATTTAATAACTCATTTATTTTTTTATAATTTTTAGGTTTTTGTTGAAACATAGTTGATATATGTTGTCTTAGTTTCAGGTGTACAGTAAAGTGGTTTGTTTATATATATATAGAATATATATATACATATATTCTTTTATTAACATTCTCTTCTGTTTTAGGTCATTAAAAAATTTGTGATAATATCCCCTTTAAAATGTGGTCCTCAGAACTGATCACATTTCTCCATAAATGTTCTAGCCAGTATGGAGTGAGAAGGACAGAGTGCCCTGTGATGGTGTCCCTGCCTCTGAGTTTGTAACAGATACAGACTTGAATTAATGCAACCCAGTACTAGAGGTTTTCTTATCATTCTTTCAGTATTATCACACTGTTGGAGTATATTGCATTCTTATAGGAAAGGGATAAGAGAAGTTATTGTGTGTTGTTTGTATGTGAAAGTGAAAGTTGCTCAGTCGTGTCCGACTCTTTGTGACCCCATGGACTATATGGTCCATGGAATTCTCCAGGCCAGAATACTGGTGTAGGTAACCTTTCCGTTCTCCAGGGGATCTTCCCAACCCAGGGATCGAACCCAGGTCTCCCACATTGCAGGCAGATTCCTTACCAGCTGAGCCACAAGGGAAGCTCGTGTTGTTAGTATAAAAGTGAAAAGTGAAAGTAAAGTCACTCAGTCGTGTCCGACTCTTTGCGACCCCATGGACGGTAGCCTACCAGGCTCCTCTGTCCATGGGATTTTCCAAGCAAGAATACTGGAGTGGGCTGCCATTTCCTTCTCCAAAGGATCTTCCCAACCCAGGGATTGAACCCAAGTCTCCTACATTGCAGACAGACGCTTTACTGTCTGAGCCACTAGGGAAGCATACCCCAACATAAGACTGTAAGATTCTGTTTCCTATTCCAACTAACTGCAGGCTGCCAAAGCAATTCTCAAAGATAAACCTGTGATAAATGTCAACTTGGTCTGGGGAAACTGAATACTCTCTTTTGGTGAAAAACGTTAAAGTAGCTTATTTCTGTGCTTTTATTTCTGTTATTTCTCATGAGATATAAGTATGTGTCTTTGTTTGGAACTTCAAAACAGATGGACATTACTCAAATTTAAAATTATACATAAGCTATGTTGTATATATATATATATATTTAAGGACTCTGAGTGAGTATACATATATGTGGAACTATATATGTGCATGTATATATATATACATATGTACATATAGAACTATTGGAAACCTTTGGAAACATGTTTTGAAGTTTAAAATTTTCCAGTAAATTGTCCATTGCTTTTTTGTGTGTATTTTTATGTATCAGGTTTGCCTAATTGAGCTCTCCTATATTAGATGTTTTATGTGTCAGAATTATAAGTTGTTAATTGAAAGTATAAATTCATAATATGTACTGCAACTATCATCTACACACATATATATTCTTTATAATGACCTTGTTTTATTTTGGGATTTTTTTAATGTAATCTTTTTCTTCTTGGGTTTTCCATTAATGTGGGTGAAAAAATATGCCACCCTGTGTCATCTCTTCTTCTAAACCAGGCACCCCCACTTTTACTGAACATCACCTTGGAAATTTAATAGCAGATGGATGGTTCCATGAAGCTCCTCTTCATTCTAGGATGTGTTCTTGATGTCTTTAAGTTAACGCTTAACCACAGAAGATGTAGACAGAAGGAGTAATATGATAAGAAATGGGAGCTTTTGTACAGCCTTCAATAGTTTCCCTGTCCCCATCCAGTAAACACTTCCCTCATCCTGCAAAAACTGCACTTTCTTCATAGCTACTGAGATAAAATAAATGATATCTCCTGATATCATTTCCCTTCCATTTTATCTCCTCTACATCATGGCAACTGTAGATCTCAGCCTTGGTTGCACATTAAAGTCACATGGGAGCTTAAAAACAATCCCCATACCCAATATCTGTCCTGATGTATTCGGTCAGAGTCCCAGAGCAGTCCCTGTTGTCATTTTATTGAAGCTCCCTCATGTTAATGTGCAGACAAGATTGGAAATCACTCATGACCACAGATTTATCTCAATAATATGAATCTTTGACCCTCTTCTTTCCATTTCAATAGAAGAGGACTCTTCCTTCTTATCAAGGCTTTATCAAGTATTCTTTTTATAGTCAAGGATCCTTTATCAAGTATTACCATGTAAATCTTCTGATCATACCCCCCTCTTAACTCATCTGATACTTTAGTTATATGCTTCTGTACTGCAGGTTGAGTCTCTCACTTCTTCCTACCCATTATCTAGAAAAAAAGTATCTCTTAGTTCTCAAAATATATAAGTCAAAGCACAATCCTCTATATCTTTTCCCTCCACTATCAGAAGATAAATTTAGTCCCATTCCCTTCCTCAACAATTTCTCCATCACTGTTAACTCTCTTTGCTTCTAATGGTGGCCATACCTTGTCATTTCCCCCTCACCATCAGTTACCAAATGGCATGCCCAGATAGAAATGGTATTAATACGTAAGTGTGTTAGTTGCTCAGTCATGTCTAACTCTTTGCGATCCCGTGAACTGTAGCCCACCAGGCTTCTCTGCCCATGGGATTCTCCAGACAAGAATACTGGAGTGGGTCTCCATTCTCTTCTTCAAGGGATCTTCCTGACCTAGGGATTGAACCTGGGTCTCTTGCATTGCAGGTGGATTCTTTGCCATCTAAGTCACCAGAGAAGTCTAATACTTAACCTGGACACAAATCCAAAAGCAGTAAAGCCAACCCAATATGCTTATATAGGACACCAGGATTTTTTCAGGACATATTTACTTGGTTGAGAGGCCAATAACTAACATATCAAAGAGGGTTTCTTTATGTATGACTTTATTATAACATGAGTCAAGATTCACTGAAAATAGGTAATTCTATAGTTGAATTGTGTTTTCCTAAACAATTAATATTAATCTTCACACCAACTTCATTGCTTCTTCATTAGGTAATTGATATTTTGCCATATTAGGCTAAGAAAATATTCATTCTTGGTTTTTCCCAGAATATTTTATAATTTATTATTGTTTATTTTCAATGGTAATTTTCTTATATATGTGTGTCTGTGTGTGTGTATCCAATGCCTATTATGTACTGTGCTAAGCTTTTTATTTATACTTTTTTTATTTTCAGAATATTCTTATAAGGACAGTGTTTGAAACTGAGGACCAGATACATAACTCGCTCAAGGCCATATGACTAACATGTAGTAGAATCAAGATTTAGGTTTACATGTTTGATTCTAAATCATATTGCCCTTTCCAATATAACTGACTACATCTCCCAAAGACAAGACTTATGAACCACTGACAGATTTTAAGTCAAAGAGTGACATGGTTATATTTCAGGGAGACATATAAATGTTCTTTCTATAGGACATTTGCCTTATATAAAATATAAAAATATTTTATAATTAAAATATTATAAAGGTAAGTGGAAAATAATAAGCCCTTGGCTGTTGGCGGTAGGAGTGGGAAAAGGCAGGGAGAAAACTGGAATAGCAAATTAAGGGGTAAAATTGGGAGTCCTTCAAGAAATTCTTTTTATGTGTCGTAAGGTAGTTACCAAGAAAGCAAATCTTAGTTTGGGAAAGAACATGGAGGATTATTCTTTGGGACACCAGGTTCATAGAAAATATGAAAGTAGAAATGCTCAGGAATTAGACTAATGTAATTAAAATGGTGTCCACAGCTGAGGAGAGAACCAACTAGAATTTGAAAGCTCTTAGCGAATAACTTCACAGAGGGTTAAATTCCTCAAGAAGAATATGTCATGAAAAGGGAAGAGAGTCAAAGGCAAGGGACACCAATGCTACAAAGTGTCTTCAGGATCTATCCTTTATTCCACTCCAGTCCTGTTTCCTAGGTTCATGCCCTACACTAATTTCTCCAGTATTTTTTTTTTAATACTTTCTTCTCATCAGACTCCCCACTTTCTATATCCATCTAGTATGCACTTGACTATCAGATTATCTCACTGATCAGAATGTTCAGCCTCTCAATATCTTTCCATCTGTCCAAATTCACATTCTAATACTAGTTCATGCATGTTCTACACTTAATCAAAATGGACAGTATCCCAGAAAGAGCTCTGGACATTTTCCACCTCCATTTTTGGATTATGCTTTACCTTGTAGAAAGAATACCAATAATCCATGAAAGTTTCCTACAACCAAGAGGAAGTTTTCCTTCTCTGAATTCTCATAGTATGTGTTTGAAGATTGACATATTTATTATTCCTAATTCAACAATTATTTTGAACACTTGTACCACAGATTCTTCCAGGGGAATACATATAAATGTGACATAGACCTTATTCTTTAGGAGATTATATTCCAGTAGGATCTTTATTGTGGATACTTATATAGTAACCAACACATGCTATTATATATGATAATGTCTTTATATTGTACAAAAATAAATCAATATAATCTATTTTCAGTTCAAATTATGTCAGAGCTAACAATTTTGAACCTGAGTGTTGAGACCTCTTTTATTCATTTAAATCCTTAATAGACAACATATCAGGATAGCTGCAGCTGTTTAACTGGTTTCAAGATAAGCATTCAGAGATGATTTTTTTCTCTTCATAAAGAAAATCACAGTTATAAATAAGCAAATAAAAATAAAATTAGCTGTGGCTGAAACCAAATATAGTAAAATTTGTGCTAACTAAATTTTGTATTAACTAAATATTAATAGACTAATCAAATATTTCTGAAAAAAAATTGGAATTGATCAATTTAAGGAAG
The DNA here is from genome assembly GCF_001704415.2 of Capra hircus. NCBI lineage: Eukaryota > Metazoa > Chordata > Mammalia > Artiodactyla > Bovidae > Capra > Capra hircus. The sequence continues at coordinate 26,652,882 of NC_030814.1, forward strand.
AAAAATTGGATTTAGTAGAAATGTGCCCCCCATACACACACAAAAAAGACATAGTAGCAGTAGGTTAAATACTATAATTTTATATGAAAAATAAAAGATAAGTGATTGAATTTGTTATAAATTTTATTTAGAGAAGAAGTAATCCAATAAAATGATTTGAAAAAAATACAGAATAGAAACATTTTCTCTGAAAAGAAAATTGATTAAAGAATTAAATTGGCTCAAAGCAATTTAATTGCTTAAGCCAAAGCTTAATTGGCTCAAAGCCAATTAAGAAAATGCTTTCTTATGAAAACATCAATGTCAGCATAATGCTGATCAAATACTTGAATTCAAAACATCTTTGGGGTCCAGAAATCTTATATTCTACAAGACTGATGCCATGCATCAATGTGTGCAAATGAATCACCTGGGCATCCTGTTAAAAGGAAGATTCTGAATCAGTACATCTTGGAGTGAGGCTAGATACTCTGCAGTTCTAACCAGCTCTCAGGTGATGCCATGTTATACTGGTTCAGGGATCTCACTTTGAGCAGAAAGGTACTGTACTAGAATTTCTTTTGGAATCAAATTTATATCTTCATCAGGCAAACTAATGAGCCAGTGCTCAGCCCTAATTTTTTGAGAAAATATGATTAACACAGGTTGAGTGAAGTAGCAAAGGGTGCAGGGCACACAAGAGTAACCTCATGGTGGCAAAAGCCCAGTCTTTTGCATACTGTTACAAAGAAAGGGACAACTCCTCTTCTTTAATAAACATGATTTTTGCTGAATAATGAATGTTGAGTGTTGTGTTGGCATTTGATATGGTATGTAGTTGTGGCAGCCATCCTGGGATATTGAAGGAAGCTAGTTGGAGGGATAACATCAATATTCTCAAGAAGGTGGGGTAGAAAAATTAGGAAGAACTTGTGTCTTTGGGGATACTAATGAGCCCCTCAATTAACCAGCCCTGGAGCACCCCTATTTTAACATCTTATGTTATGTGAAATAATAGATTTCACGATATATTTAAGCCATTATGGATTAAGTTTTTCAGTTACTTAGAGCTCAGAGTATCACTGAGCTAGAAAGTAGCAGTTTTCACGATCAAAAACCACAGATTCTGATTCCCTGTTCAGTCTCTTTCTTCATACTGCAGATTTTTCCATGCTGCTTTTTATTATATCACATTGCAATAAACTATATGGGACCGGGTTCTGAACTTTAACATCTATGCCCTGAAAAGTGCCTGTCTCAGGGTATTATATGTGGTGGGTGCTTAGCACATAGACATTAAGTGAATGAATAAGTGATTGAATTTTTAGGTATTACAGGACAGAAGGAAAAAGCAAATGAAATGCTGATGTTAAGGAAAGTTTATTAAAACATTTTTCTTGGCCATCTTAAATAATGTTTGATTTAAAGTAAGCTAAAAAGAGTAATGTTAAAGGACTATGTTGTACTTAAAAGTTATTGAAAATTAACTGAGAGAGGATATTTCCCAGAAAATTACTACAATATCTTTGAGAACCATATACCATGAAGAATCTTAGTTATAGCATGCCTGACTCAGGCCAATTAAGAGTGAAGTATAGTTACAAATTTTGCATTGCTCTTAGAAGGTTTGCTTGGTACAAACACTGAGGCTAATCTGTGTGGAAATAATCTCTAAATCCTGGAAATTGGGTTATAGGCCATCATTAACAGCTCAAAGCAAGTAAATTTTTAATGCACCCCATATAAATGAAAACATTAAAATTAATTATTCAAGTTTAATCTGCTTTTCAGCTTTATAGAAAGATGTAAGTTTAAATTGAGCAATGCTGTTGTATCATTTGAACTGTAATCTTGTAAGTGATTTAAATATTGAAATAAGTTTTCAAGTTTTTCTCATTTGGGTGATAATGGGATGATTTGTCAATTTCCCCTATGTTAGCTAGTAATTGGTTCCACAGTATACCATAAAGAAGAAAGTCCTCATGAGACAGGTTAATAGTAACCTTGACACCCAACTGTTTCTTCTAAAGAACACATCTCTTCAGCTTCAAATTTGAATATAATCTAAATAGTCAAATGCATAATTTGCATTTACATTAAACATGTTATTACAGGCTTTGTGAGACAAAATGCTTAAACGTTTTGTGCAATCTTGAAATTGTTAAATCAGTAGGAATATTACATCAAAATATTACTTAATAGCTATTCATATATTATTCCAAAGGACAAGATTTTATGATACATTAATATTTGGACTCAAGTTGTGCTATCCAATATCTATTTGTTCTTAAATTCATAAATGACTAAAATAAACATATATTTTCAAAAGGTGCTTAATGTTCCACCCTATACATTACTGCATAACAGCATAAATAGTTTTTGCAATTTATGAAGTCTTAGGACATAAAGAATGAATATGTCAGATGTTTCTTTAGCTCATTTTTAAAATCTACTTATCTTCTCTTTCAATTTTATTACCTTTAAATACATTACTTTGTATTAGACTGTTCCTTAAATTTTTAAAAATATTTTAATGTATATTTTCATTGAATGATTCTTTAAATTCTATAGTGCTCCATAGTTTTCAAAAGTTTCACACAAATGGTTTCATGTTGTTGTTTGTTCAGTTGCTAAGTTGTGTCTGTGGACTGCAACATGCCAGGCTTTCCTGTCCTTCACTATCTCTGGAAGTTTGCTCAAATTCATGTCCATTGAATCAGTGATGCTATCTAACCATCTCATCCTCTACTGCCCTCTTCTCCTTTTGCCTCAGTATTTCCCAGCATCAGGGTCTTTTCAAATGAGTCAGTTCTTCACATCAGGTGGCCAAAGTATTGGAGCTTCAGCTTCAAGCATCAGTCCTTCCAAAGATTATTCAGGGTTGATTTCCCTTAGGATTGACTGCTTTGATCATCCTTACAGTCCAAGGGACTCTCAAGAGTCTTCTCCAGCACCACAGTTCAAAAGCACCAGTTTTTCAGGGCTCAGCCTTCTTTATGATCCGACTCTCACATCCCTACATGACTCCTGGAAAAACCATAGAATTGACAGACCTTTGTCAGCAAAGTGATGTGTTTGCTTTTTAATATGTTGTCTAGGTTTCTCATAGCTTTTCTTGCAATGAGCAAGCAATTTTTAATTTAATGGCTGTGGTCACTGTCCATAGTGATTTTTTGAACCCAACAAAATAACATTTGTCACTGCTTCCACTTTTTCCTCTTGTATTTGCCATGAAGTGATAGGACTGGATACTGTGATCTTAGTTCCTTGAGTGTTGAGTTTTATGCCAGATTTTTCATTCTTCTCTTTTACCCTCATCAACAGGCTCTTTTGTTCCTCTCCACTTTCTGCCATTAAAGTGATATCATCTGCATTTCTGAAGTTGTTTATATTTCCCTCAGCTCTCTTGATTTTAGTTTGTGATTCATCCAGCCCGGTATTTTGTATGATGTACTCTGCATAGGAGTTAAATAGACAGGGTGACAACATTCAGCCCTGTCATACTCCTTTCCCAATTTTGAGCCAGTCCATTGTTTCATGTCTAGTTCTAACTATTGCTTTTGCAATACAGACCTGCATACAGTCTTCTCAAGAGACAGGTCAGGTGGTCTGGTATTCCCATTTCTTTCAGAACTTTTCAGTTTGTTGTGATCCACATAATCAAAGGATTTAGCGTAGTCAATGAAGCAGAAGTGGATCCTTCCTTCCTTCCTTTTTCTGGAACTCGCTTTTTCTGTGATCCAGCAAATGTTGGCAATTTGATCCCTGGTTCCTCTGCCTTTTCTAAATCCAGCTTGTGCATCTGAAAGTTCTCAGGTCATGTACTGCTGAAGCCTAGCTTGAAGGATGTTGACATAACCTTCCCAGCATGTGAAATGAACACAATTGTAGGGTACTTTGAACGTTGTTTGCATTGCCCTTCTTTGTGATTAGAATGAAAACTGACATTTTCCAGTCCTGTGGCCATTGCTGAGTTTTCCAAATTTCCTGACATATTGAGTGCAGCACTGTAACAGCATCATCTTTTAGAATTTGAAATAGCTCTGCTGGAATTCCATCTCCTCCACTGGCTTTGTTCATAGTAATGCTTCCTAAGGCCCACTTGAATTCAAACTCCAGAATCTCAAGCTCTAGGTGAGTGACCATACCATCATGGTTATCCAGGTCATTGAGATGTTTTTTTGTATAGTTCTTTGGTGTATTCTTGCTACCACTTCTTAATCTCTTTGGCTTCTGTTAGTTCCCAACTGTTTCTGTCCTTTATTGTGCCTGTCCTTCCATGAAATATTCCCTTGATATCTTTAGTTTTCTTGAAGACATCTCCAGTTTTTCCCATTCTATTGTTTGTCTCTACTTCTCTGCATTGATCATTTAAGGTCTTTTTAAATGATTCCATATAATCCTATAGGAACACTTTTTTCTCCTTGACTTACTTTTTAACTGTTTTTAAAAATACAAGTAATTTTTTTTCCCTTATTCCACCTAAAATTAGAAATTGTTGGCATTTACACCATATTTGTTTACTGATATCCTTAGATAGTATTTTGGTAAAGAAATGTAAAAGAATTAGAATGGTATTTCTCTAATATAACTGTTTTGGTAGGGAATATGATTTATGTGTTTATTTAGACCTTTCCTATACTGATTTTGCTGACAGAAGTAGTTAGCTTTATAGCTAGGTCAATCACTGGGACAGCTATCATTTTATATGTGCTCTCTGTGTGGGTGTGTAACTGACTTACTGTATCTCATTGCAAAGTTAACCATATTGAGGGTCAAGATTTCTTTAAAAGAGAATGATCACTTTAACCCTGTAAAAAGTATCCCTCTAAAAGTTGAAGAGATGCAAAGAAGAATTGATTTAAAGCAGTCAATAAACCTGTTCCCTTATAAATGTAACCCCCTCTGGACTTATCTCAATGGCTGCCATTTAGAGTGCTAGATTGTAATAAGAAATGAGTTTGACCTGACATTTTATTCCTTAATTCAGCAAACTATCTCTGGAGAAATGGCCCATAAGAAAGCAATCTTCTTAATCCATATTTCCTTTGGGTGCATATAAATTTGAATCATTCCCTATCCATTCAAGTCTCCTAAATTATTAAAGCAATTGATATCTGAGTATAAGGCTCAAATGAGGTTAAAACCTGTTGGAAGCACCTAAATGCCCCTCTCTATATGTAAACGGTATATTGTATATTGTACTGAAACAGCATTTTACAAAGCATTATCCTTAGAAAGCTAATGCTGAAGGAAATACATGAGATTATAAAAGGAAAGCATCTTTTTTGCTCAAAGTTAAATCTACAGTTTGATACACTAATACTCATTATGAATATTGGAGAAGGGCTGTTAATTGCCGTGTTTCCCACACTGATCTGGCCAAGGAGCCCTTGGTTACAAAGCACTTTTGCCAGCCAATTGCTCTGCACAGCAGCCCCAGGACCTCCCAGGAAGGTCTTACCGGAAAGCTTGACTAACAAAGTTCCAAGGAGTCAGGAACAGAATCAAAGTTTCAGTTAGAACCAGCATGATTAGCCTACTTCAGGTTTCTCATTCAAATTTATGTTGCCAGGAAATCAGATGAAAACAGGTCTTGCATATCCAACCCTTCACTCGTAATTACTTAAAAACCCAAGGAAAGTGTGTTAGACTCCCTGTGTTATATCCGTCTTCTACATTTTAAGAGCGAAATGAGAATCTTTGCAATGTACATTCTGACCAGCCCCAGGGACAGAGATTCCCTTTGCCTTTTGGAGATTCAAAGTTTTGTAATTCCAAAGTTAGGAAGTTTCTAACACTACTGGAGAAAGGCTAGCCTCAGAAGACCTTGACAGTTCTTTGAATGGGGAGTTTTATGAGCAGCCCCAACGAGCTCCAGCTGAAGACAGAGGCCATCATAAGGAGTGAGTGAGAAGAATCAGGTGCTGATGGTACTTTATGATTCTTGGGAATAGAACAAGGTTGAGCACAAGGACAAATGTGAGAGTTAGGACAGCGGTGAAGAGATGGAACATTTTATTCATGCCCCTCTAACCTACCAGTGTGTTAAACCCAGAGAGATTAGAGGAACCAAACACTGCTTTTGTCTTTAAGGGAATTAGTCTGCTTGGGGAAATAGGGGTTAAAATACCAGGAGGTTTTCTAAGCCATCATTGCTTCATGAATCTCAACAAGGATTTGTACGGTTGCCTAATAAAGCAGATGCTGTATTAGACGACGGTTATCAGAAGTATTAGATGTAAGAGTCTCATACCTAAATGAAGAGCGAGAATTTGTACTCAGTGAGATGCAAAACAGTCCAGGTTACTTATGCTGATTGCCAACTGCATACTTTAGATCACCGTGCCATAAAAATCCCCAAAGAAAGTGATAACTATGGACTTCAGAGAAAAGGAGGGATTTTGTTGGACATAAAAGAGTAGGGGCTTCCCTGATGGGTTCAGATGGTAAAGAACCTGCCTGCAATGCAGGAAACCCAGGTTTGATCCCTGGGTTGGGAAGATCCCCTGGAGAAGATCCCTATTCCAGTATTCTTGCCTGAATAATTCCATGGACAGAGGAGCCTGGCAGGCGACAAAGCACGGGGTCACATAGAATCAGACACGACTGAGCGACTAACACTTTCACTTTTTGAAAGAGTAAGGCTAATATATGAACAGTTAAGTCAATGATTTTTCCTCCCATAGACAGCTTTTCATATGATGACAAGAGAAAGATGACGTCTTTGATGACTCAGAATGGAGTAAAACAAATCTTCTTTGAGAATGTGTTATTTGTTCCTCTGGATTTATATGGAAACTTTTTTGGAAGTGACACAATTTATGATCAATACTAAGAAATGACAGAATAAGTAACCATTGAAAAGAAAATAACAGAATGAATTCACTTTGTACTGTGTTTTATTTGATGTCCTATTACCCAGTATGACATTTTTCCCATCATTTTTCCCAAAAGCTTGGTTCATTGTATATTTCCTGTCCAATGAATGCAATTCCCACATGTGTTACACATTTCTTTTAAAAACAAAATTTTAAAAAGAAGCTTGAAATTTGCACTGGTATGTCACGTGTCAGTTTCTATTCCTAAACTGTTGAGTGAAACCCTACATTTAAGTATGATTTTGACCCTCACAGATTTCTACAAGAATAAACATAGCTGCTTATAAAAGATGCTTCCAACTTTATGAAATAAAAAAAATAATTCAGAGGTTGTGATCCTTATGAAATCAGAGTGTTTTTTTATAGGTTTATAAAATGAAAGCTTCTGAAAAGTTAATAAATACCATAATTACTCTCACTGCACCTTTCTATGGACCATACTGAATAACAAATGGAATAACAGGTTCATCAGTAGCAAAATTCTACATAGCAGTGTGAAACATCATGTCATACTTTCTATTTGTACGGCAGTTTAGATTTACAAAAAGAATACCATGAACCTTGACGATAGAACTTAATTGTACACTCCAGAGAGAAGAAACCCAGCTCCACCCACCAAAACTCCAACACAAGCCTCCCTAACCAGGAAACTTTGACAAGCCACTGATAGAACCCCACCCAAAGTGAGGAAGCTCCATAATAAAGAGAACTCCACAAATTACCAGAATATAAAAAGGCCACCCCAAACGCAGCAATATAACCAAGATGAAGAGACAGAGGAATACTCAGCAGGTAAAGGAACAGGAGAGTTGCCCACCAAACCAAACAAAAGAGGAAGAAGTAGGGAATCTACCGGAGAAGGAATTCCGAATATTGATAGTGAAAATGATCCAAAATCTTGAAATCAAAATGGAAACACAGATAAATAGCCTAGAGACAAGGATTGAGAAGATGCAAGAAAGGTTTAACAAGGACCTAGAAGAAATAAAAAAGAGTCAAAATATAATGAATAATGCAATAAATGAGATCAGAAACACTCTGGAGGCAACAAATAGTAGAATAACGGAGGCAGAAGATAGGATTAGTGAAATAGAAGATAGAATGGTAGAAATAAATGAATCAGAGAGGAAACAAGAAAAACAAATTAAAAGAAACGAGGACAATCTCAGAGACCTCCAGGACAATATGAAATGCTCCAACATTCGAATTATAGGAGTACCAGAAGAAGAAGACGGAAAGAAAGATCATGAGAAAATCCTTGAGGAGATAATAGTTGAAAACTTCCCTAAAATGGGGAAGGAAATAATCACCCAAGTCCAAGAAACACAGAGAGTTCCAAATAGGATAAACCCAAGGCGAAACACCCCAAGACACATATTAATCAAATTAACAAAGATCAAGCACAAAGAACAAATATTAAAAGCAGCAAGGGAAAAACAACAAATAACACACAAGGGGATTCCCATAAGGATAACAGCTGATCTTTCAATAGAAACTCTTCAGGCCAGGAGGGAATGGCAAGACATACTTAAAGTGATGGAAAGACAATAACCTACAGCCCAGATTACTGTATCCAGCAAGGATCTCATTCAAATACGAAGGAGAAATCAAAAGCTTTACAGACAAGCAAAAGCTGAGAGAATTCAGCACCACCAAACCAGCTCTCCAACAAATTCTAAAGGATATCCTCTAGACAGGAAACACGAAAAGGGTGTATAAACCCGAACCCAAAACAATAAAGTAAATGGTAACAGGATCACACTTATCAATAATTACCTTAAACGTAAATGGGTTGAACGCCCCAACCAAAAGACAAAGACTGGCCGAATGGATACAAAAACAAGACCCCTCTATATGCTGCTTACAAGAGACCCACCTCAAAACAAGGGACACATACAGACTGAAAGTGAAGGGCTGGAAAAAGATATACCTACGCAAATAGAGACCAAAAGAAAAGCAGGAGTGGCAATACTCATATCCGATAAAATAGACTTTAAAACAAAGGCTGTGAAAAGAGACAAAGAAGGCCACTACATAATGATCAAAGGAACAATCCAAGAAGAAGATATAACAATTATAAATATATATGCACCCAATATAGGAGCACCGCAATATGTAAGAGAAATGCTAACAAGTATGAAAGGGGAAATCAACAATAACACAATAATAGTGGGAGACTTTAATACCCCACTCACACCTATGGACAGATCAACTAAACAGAAAATTAACAAAGAAACGCAAACTTTAAATGATACATTAGACCAGTTAGACATAATTGATATCTATAGGACATTTCGCCCCAAAACAATGAATTTCACCTTTTTTTCAAGTGCTGCATGGAACCTTCTCCCAGGATAGATCACATCCTGGGCCATAAATCTAAACTTGATAAATTCAAAAAAATCGAAATCATTCCAAGCATCTTTTCTGACCATAATGCATTAAGATTAGATCTCAATTACAGGAGAAAAACTATTAAAAATTCCAACATATGGAAGTTGAACAACACACTTCTGAATAACCAACAAATCACAGAAGAAATCAAAAAAGAAATCAAAATATGCATAGAAACTAATGAAAATGAAAACACAACAACCCAAAACCTGTGGGACACTATAAAAGCAGTGCTAAGAGGAAAGTTCATAGCAATACAGGCATACCTCAAGAAACAAGAAAAAAGTCAAATAAATAACCTAACTCTACAACTAAAGCAACTAGAAAAGGAAGAAATGGAGAACCCCAGAGTTAGTAGAAGGAAAGAAATCTTAAAAATTAGGGCAGAAATAAATGCAAAAGAAACAAAAGAGACCATAGCAAAAATCAACAAAGCCAAAAGCTGGTTCTTTGAAAGGATAAATAAAATTGACAAACCATTAGCCAGACTCATCAAGAAGCAAAGAGAGAAAAATCAAATCAATAAAATTAGAAATGAAAATGGAGAGATCACAACAGACAACACAGAAATACAAAGGATCATAAGAGACTACTATCAGCAATTGTATGCCAATAAAATGGACAACGTGGAAGAAATGGACAAATTCTTAGAAAAGTACAATTTTCCAAAACTGAACCAGGAAGAAATAGAAAATCTTAACAGACCCATCACAAGCATGGAAATTGAAACTGTAATCAGAAATCTTCCAGCAAACAAAAGCCCAGGTCCAGACGGCTTCACAGCTGAATTCTACCAAAAATTTCGAGAAGAGCTAACACCTATCCTCCTCAAACTCTTCCAGAAAATTGTAGAGGAAGGTAAACTTCCAAACTCATTCTATGAGGCCACCATCACCCTAATACCAAAACCTGACAAAGACGTCACAAAAAAAGAAAACTACAGGCCAATATCACTGATGAACATAGATGCAAAAATCCTCAACAAAATTCTAGCAATCAGAATCCAACAACACATTAAAAAGATCATACACCATGACCAAGTGGGCTTTATCCCAGGGATGCAAGGATTCTTCAATATCCTGCAAATCAATCAATGTAATTCACCACATTAACAAATTGAAAAATAAAAACCATATGATTATCTCAATAGATGCAGAGAAGGCCTTTGACAAAATTCAACATCCATTTATGATAAAAACTCTCCAGAAAGCAGGAATAGAAGGAACATACCTCAACATAATAAAAGCTATCTATGACAAACCCACAGCAAACATTATCCTCAATGGTGAAAAATTGAAAGCATTTCCGCTAAAGTCAGGAACAAGACAAGGGTGTCCACTTTCACCGCTACTATTCAACATAGTTCTGGAAGTTTTGGCCACAGCAATTAGAGCAGAAAAAGAAATAAAAGGAATCCAAATTGGAAAAGAAGAAGTAAAACTCTCACTGTTTGCAGATGACATGATCCTCTACATGGAAAACCCTAAAGACTCCACCAGAAAATTACTAGAGCTCATCAATGAATATAGTAAAGTTGCAGGATACAAAATCAACACACAGAAATCCCTTGCATTCCTATACATGAATAATGAGAAAGTAGAACAAGAAATTAAGGAAACAATTCCATTCACCATTGCAACGAAAAGAATAAAATACTTAGGAATATATCTACCTAAAGAAACTAAAGACCTATATATAGAAAACTATAAAACACTGATGAAAGAAATCAAAGAGGACACTAATAGATGGAGAAATATACCATGTTCATGGATCGGAAGAATCAATATAGTGAAAATGAGTATACTACCCAAAGCAATTTACAAATTCAAGTGCAATCCCTATCAAGCTACCAGTCAACATTTTTCACAGAACTAGAACAAATAATTTCGAGATTTGTATGGAAATACAAAAAACCTCGAATAGCCAAAGCAATCTTGAGAAAGAAGAATGGAACTGGAGGAATCAAACTTGCCTGACTTCAGGCTCTACTACAAAGCCACAGTCATCAAGACAGTATGGTACTGGCACAAAGACAGACATATAGATCAATGGAACAAAATAGAAAGCCCAGAGATAAATCCACACACATATGGACACCTTATCTTTGACAAAGGAGGCAAGAATATACAATGGAGTAAAGACAATCTCTTTAACAAGTGGTGCTGGGAAAACTGGTCAACCACTTGTAAAAGAATGAAACTAGATCACTTTCTAACACCCCACACAAAAATAAACTCAAAATGGATTAAAGATCTAAATGTAAGACCAGAAACTATAAAACTCCTAGAGGAGAACATAGGCAAAACACTCTCAGACATAAATCACAGCAGGATCCTCTATGATCCACCTCCCAGAATTCTGGAAATAAAAGCAAAAATAAACAAATGGGATCTAATTAAAATTAAAAGCTTCTGCACAACAAAGGAAAATATAAGCAATGGTGAAAAGACAGCCTTCTGAATGGGAGAAAATAATAGCAAATGAAGCAACTGACAAACAACTAATCTCAAAAATATACAAAGCAACTTATGCAGCTCAATTCCAGAAAAATAAACGACCCAATCAAAAAATGGGCCAAAGAACTAAATAGACATTTCTCCAAAGAAGACATACAGGATGGCTAACAAACACATGAAAAGATGCTCAACATCACTCATTATTAGAGAAATGCAAATCAAAACCACAATGAGGTACCACTTCACACCAGTCAGAATGGCTGCGATCCAAAAATCTGCAAGCAATAAATGCTGGAGAGGGTGTGGAGAAAAGGGAACCCTCCTACACTGTTGGTGGGAATGCAAACTAGTACAGCCACTATGGAGAACAGTGTGGAGATTCCTTAAAAAATTGCAAATAGAACTACCTTATGACCCAGCAATCCCACTTGCTGGGCATACACACCGAGGAAACCAGAATTGAAAGAGACACATGTACCCCAATGTTCATTCGCAGCACTGTTTATAATAGCCAGGACATGGAAACAACCTAGATGTCCATCAGCAGATGAATGGATAAGAAAGCTGTGGTACATATACACAATGGAGTATTACTCAGCCGTTAAAAAGAATTCATTTGAATCAGTTCTGATGAGATGGATGAAACTGGAGCCAATTATACAGAGTGAAGTAAGCCAGAAAGAAAAACACCAATACAGTATACTAACACATATATATGGAATTTAGGAAGATGGCAATGACGACCCTGTATGCAAGACAGGGAAAGAGACACAGATGTGTATAATGGACTTTTGGACTCAGAGGGAGGGAGAGGGTGGGATGATTTGGGAGAATGACATTCTAACATGTATACTATCATGTAAGAATTGAATCGCCAGTCTATGTCTGATGCAGGATACAGCATGCTTGGAGCTGGTGCATGGGGATGACCCAGAGAGATGTTATGGGGAGGGAGGTGGGAGTGGAGGTTCATGTTTGGGAAATGCATGTAAGAATTAAAGATTTTAAAATTTAAAAAATGAAAAAATAAATAAATTTTTAAAAAATAAAAAATAAAAACAAACAAAAAAATTAAAAAAAAGAACTTAATTGCACGTAATGGCATCTATGAGAGGAAGAACATCAGTAGACTTTTTGAGCACTTTCTGCATTGATCCTCATAAAAACACTGTGAAAGATGTTGAGCAGATACTGTCATCCTCACTGCCCTCATCATTTTGTACATGAGGAAAGTGAGACTCACAATGATTAAGGATGAAGTCTAATGTTACAGAGCTACTAAGTAATAAAGGAAAGAATCAAGCCTGGGTCTTCCAGTGGCCACATCCAGTACTACCTGAGGACAACCAGCCTGTGTGGAAGCTGAATTTCTGCAGGGTTCCCACACAGCTTGTTTCCATAAAAGTAACATTTTAGATAACTTTAGGCTTGAATGACAAGGTGACAGGCCTGGACTTCCTGCTCCTCAACCCCACCCAGTTTTCCTGAGAAAGAACAGATTTGAACAGAATGGTCTAGTTACGGATCCACCTTCTCCCACAAAAGCTTTGACTCTAGACAGCCAAATTCATCTATTTAGGTACTGTTTCCTCATCTGTTTATTTATGATTTGTTAAAGAAGATATCTGCTAGCTCCTTCAGAGGACTGAGAGGATTAAATTTGGCTTTTTATATAGAAATGTTTAGGGTAGTTTTAAGACCTCCTGCTGTTGGCTCTCTCTATGACCACTACCCATCTTGATGTACTCTGTTTATATAACTGCAGTTGGGTAGCCTTCAGCAAGAAGAGTAGCAGTCCAAGTAGAACAGATAACTTTACCACAAATGGATTACAGGTGTCACACACCACTCCTTTACTGTGATAACTTCCACAATGCCCTTTTTGTTTACTTGAAGTTTCCTTTGTTCCCGGTATAATATTTTGAGCCCTGGTAGGATCTCATATTTCTACTTTTCCTTAAGTCAACTGTAAAAAGGTTTATTATCTTTACAAAATAGTAAGCTTCAGAAGTTCAAGGATTCTGGCCTACTAAAGTGTAGTATAAAGCAAGATAGATCAGAATTCAAGGGGCCTCCGTTTTAGTCTTAGCCCTACCAGCCAGTACAGAAATCTTCAGCAGGTTCTTTTTTAAATAAGAAGATTGGACAAATAATCTGAAACCTTTTCAGCTCTAATAATCTTAGGATTTTTAAATCATCTGTTATCTCATCTATTCTTAATACAAAGTCTTTACACTCAATAGCTGTTGAACTAGACGAATTGCAGCACCTGTCAAATGTGAAACACAATAGGGAATATAAATTCAGAACATTCATTTCCACACATTTCGTAACAATGGGATCAGAAAAGACTTAAGATAAAGGGAAATAAATGAGATGAGCTTCATTAGAGCTAACCAGGGTTTTGGTGTGCATGAAGATAAACTAGTCTTATGCTAAACTTTGGCTTAAACGTCCTCCTTTGGCTACAAATCTCATCGCACGCCATTTAGAGCAAATTTGCTCTGTGAACTGTAACACACATGGTAATAAACAGATTTGTGAGATGACAAAAGTAGAGGAGAAATCCAGTTTCCAGAAAAGCTGTAATTCTAAATGAAAACTCTCAAGGCTGTTGCCACAATTTTAACATTTACTTCCGAAGAGAACTTCTGTTATTCATATGAATCTTTTCACGTCTTAGAAGCTTCTCAGCCTGGCTCATCTTTTTGATAGAAGTTCTGTGAGTTTTTAGTGCTGATGAAAACTTTATTTTCCTCACTCTATTTCAACACCAGGCAACCGTGTTCCTATGTATGTACTCTTGTGATATTCCACACTGTACATTGATAATATTCATTATTATTTGCTTCATCTAAGCAAGTGATTTTCTTCATACCATACTGAGAATTTTGTTAGGAAACTATGCATTTTGGGTATAAAAATAATGTTTTTTTTTAATTTTCATTTTAGGAATCAAATATTTTTATTTAGTTGATTCAAAGTCCTTATTTGCAATCTTTGGGGGAAAAAAAATGGCTGAGCTACACCTAGAAAAGAAACTTAGGAGTAAATTCTAAACTGAAATGCTAAAATATTGGCTTAAGAACCAGAGTCTAGCATATCAGTCTGAGTTATGCTACCTATTAAGTAGTAGTTTTACCCATTCCCCGTTTGGAGTAGATGACTTGTATCATTTATCTAGTTCTAACATGCCATTGTAGTATTGTGATATACCTGCTTTTCCCTTCAACTTAATTTCTCCCTTCAGAATCACTTCACTCAGAAAGAGTCTTTTTCACTTCTTAGAAAGCCATGCTTATGAAGCAGTCACTAGCTCTACCCTGTTGGGTCGTGAGTGTACCACATACTAAAATCCCTCCTTACCTCATCAAACTGACCCACGGCATTTATCTATAAAAGAAGAGCAATTCATTTTAATCATCAGAAGCAGCAAGTCTACAAAACTGCTCAGTGGTACAGAGGTCGCTCTGTACTCTGTCCTGCCTTCCGTTTTTAGCTGCAAATCTTACTGTGGCCGAGATGCAGGGCATGTCAATTTCTGGTGTTATTTTGTTATCCAGAGCTCCTGATCTGATCTTCAGTTAGCCAAAACCCACAGCCAACTGACCCACAGATAGAGAAAAGGAATTTTCTTGGTTAGTTAGCTAGGTTGTTAACTAGTTTTTCTTTTTCTTTTGGATTCTTGTTAAAGCAGCATTTCATTTCACTTTATACTTCATTAGAGAGTCTACTTTTTAGTCACAAATGTGATCAAAGACTTTTCTAAAGTGACTCAACGGTTCTAGACAACTGATACGTCAGCTATGTGATTTCAGAAGAGTAGAGAAATTAGCACCTTGAAAAATCCTGTTACATATAATGAAGGCAAGATTCTTGTACACAAATGCAGTGTTATAAGGAGTAGGTTTATAGACCTGTCCAATTATCAAGGTCCAGATTTTGAAGCTTAGAAAAACAAAAACAGTATCTTGAGATATGACTGATCTTAAGGTGCATCATGTCTCAAAAATAGCCAAATACAAACAACAAAATAGCTTTTGATTTACTATGATTAAATCTGTATGATGCAATATTATCATATTAGCCGACTTTTCAACCAGATTGATTTGGGACTTCTGCATTTTGTTAATTCCATTTAAGAGTTATTCTCTGGAAAATAGGTTATATTTATAAAATATGTTCTTCTGGAAGATGTATTTGTACATACTACATCATTTGACTTGGGTTGAGGATGTACTGTAAGCTTCAATATGAACATATTCTTCTACACAACACATTTTTCTTTCTTCATTACTGAATACCAACCTTCAGAACCAAACTTATACCATGTGATTGGCACTCAGTAAATATTTGTAGAAGGAATGAATAAGGGAATTACATGTTTATCTGATATACCTCAACATTTCTTCATTTAATATATTAATAATCACTGCCCACAAGGAAGAATCTCTGTTCTTGGCAACATAATATTTTGGAAGCCTTTTGGTAAATATCAGATAGTTTCAGGCTTCGTGATTAAAGAATTCTTTTTTAAAAAGATTACTAGAGTATGATTTCTTTGCAATGTTGTGTTGGTTTTTGCTGTACAGCAAAGAGAATCAGCTACATGTGTACGTATATCCACTTTTTTAGGATTTCCTTCTCAATTAGGGCACCACAGAACATTGAGTATATGTTATATACAGTAGGTATATACCTTTGCTATACAGTAGGTTTTCATTAGTTATGTTTTATTCACAGTAGCATATATATGTCCCAATCTCCCAATTTATCCCACTTCCCCCCACTCCCATCGGTGTCCATAAGTTTGTTCTCTACATCTGTGACTCTATTTCTGCTTTGCAAATAGATTCATCTGTACCATTTTTCTAGATTCCACATATATGCATTAATAGGTAATATTTGCTTTTCTCTTTCTGATTTAGTTAGCTGTCTATGACAGTCTCTAGGTCCACTCACATCTCTGCAAATGGCACGATTTCATCCCTTTCTATGGCTGAGTGATATTCCATTGTGTAAATGTACCAGGTCTTCTTTATCTATTCCCCCATCAGTGAACGTTCAGGTTGCTTCCGTTGTCCTGTCTATGTGAATAGAGCTGCAGTGAACACTGAGCTGCACATATCTTTTGGAATTATGGTTTTCTCCAGGTATATGCCCATGAGTGGGATTACTGAGTCATATGGTTGTTCTTTTTAGATTTAAAGAAACCTTCATACTATTCTCCATAGTGGCTGTATCAAGTTGCATTCCCACCAAGAGTATAAGAGAGTTCCATTTTCTCCATACCCTCTCCAGAATTTATTATTTGTAGATTTTTTTTTTTTTGGATGATAGCTGTTCTGACTGGTATGAGGTGATCCCTCATTGTAGTTTTGCTTTTTATCTAATAATGAGTGATAGCTGAACATCTTTTCATGTGCCTCTTGGCCATCTGTAGTCTTCTTTGGAGAAATGTCTATTTAGGTCTTTTGCCCATTTTTTGATTGGGTTGTTTGTTTTTTTGATATTGAGCTGCATGAACTGTTTGTATGTTTTGGAGAATAATCTCTTGTTAGTTTCTTCCTTTGCAAATATTTTCTCACATTCTGAAGGCTGTCTTTTCATCTTGTTTAAAAACTAAACTATCAGCCATTAAGAGCTGGCCATTCCAGCTCTTAATATCCCTTCTATAAATCATAAACCATGTTTAGTACTTCAACTGTGATTTCATAATAAAATGGTACTTTTTGTAATGAGCAGTGTCCCTGATTGTTTTTAGATTAAAGGTCTGAAACTTAATTTTGAAGTTCCCTTAATGTATATTATACTTGTGTATGAGATTATGTTAAAATAGAAGATGCACTTTTTAAGTTTCTGTTCCTAGAAATAAAATAAGCATAATAGGTTAAAAATCATTTCCTGAAAGCATAGAAAGGTTTTCTTATTATTTAAAAATTATATTTGTAAAGCAATTTAAAGCATTTTTAAATTGTTTAAATCTGCAAGCCACCATACGTTCTTTAATTAGGAGGAAACTCTAGTAAGTCTGGAAGTACACATTTTATCTGAACACAGTAAAATCTTCATATAAATGGAAATGTACCTAATAGATTTTATATATTCAGTTAGAGTCATAGAAAATGAAAGCTATTTGTGGAGTAATAAGCCTGGCTTCTTCAGTCAGGGGAAAAAAAAAGATTAAATCATATCTGGAAGGATTTGAAATTCCTTTGATTACTTTATCATCTCTTTCAATAGGTTAGGATAAAGTAATTATAATTTTAAAATGTATTTTAAACCATGGAGAATAGCAAATTGGGAAACTGTGTTTATAATTACAAATGGAATATTTTTGATTCAGTGGGAAGTTGGTCCACTGTGCTCAAAATCTGTGTAATTTTTTTAAATGCAAGGTTTAAAAAAGCCTTAGTACAGTCAATATTAAACAGGCATTATTCCCAGTGCCTTTGGACTGCATTTCTAATGTGAGCATGAACATTTGTTTAAATCAAGCAGTTTGTTTTATTGAATTGGTACGTGTCACTTGAACTCAGAATGAGGTCATTGTTGTGACACTTGCTCTGTGTATCCTGACTGGTGACAGTCCTTTAGGAATTAACCAACTGCAGTGGTAGGCAGGAAGCTAGGATTTCCATAGACGTTATCTTTGATCTTTACAAAAACTATGAAAAATAAGTCTCATCATCGCTATTTACAAGTCAAAAATGAAAGAAACACACACAGGTTTAAGAGAGGTAAGTAACTTGCCTAAAATCACACAGTTAGCTAGTTAAGGGCAGACTTGCTCTTCTAGCCAGTCCAAGTCTGTCTAACTCCAGATTACAACCTCTTCTACCATCTATCCTGCTGACTTTTAAGTGAACCCTCCCTATCAGGCCTACCATTTTCATATCTTTTTGTAAAGATAGATGTAAATAATTACAGTTTGTTCAACCGACATTTACTGAGTGTATTTCATGGACTGGACATCATGCTAAGCACTGGGAATCAAGTGAAAACTAAAATGAACAAAATCCCTGCTCTCATGGTACATATACTCTAGTGGAGAGGATGCCAGCCAACAAAGAATGTAAATTAGTGATAATGCCAGGTAGTGAAAAAGTCCGTAAAGTAAACCCCAAACAGGGCAAAATCAGTAGAATTGAGTGAGGGCATATATGTGTGTGCTTGCATGGAAGTAAGGTAACATCTTAGATAGGGAGAGTCAGAAGGGCCACCTCTCTAAAGCCCTGAAGTTAGAATAGATACTTGAAGTGAGGAAGCAAGTCTTGCAAAGGAAATTCATGGGAAGAATAGCTAAGGCCACTAGCAATGGCTAAGGCTCTAAGGCAGGAATAAACTGGATGTATTAGAGCAGATGGAAGAATACTGGCCAGAGTATGACCAAATCAAGAACATGTATGGTTGTGGTTGGAGAGGTGGACAGGGTCCAGACCAAACAAGGCCACCCGCTTTATGTGTGATAAGAAGTCACTGGACACTTTAAACTAGGTGGAAGGAATCTGAGCCATGTGTGGTTTCCAAAGATGATATTGGCAGCTATGAAGAGGACTGACAAGAGAAAGACAAGATTAAAAGCAGTGAGACTAGTTAGGACCATCTAAGAGAACAGTGCAGTATTCAGGTGAGAAAGGGGTTTGAGCTGACAGTGGTGGAGATAAGGAGAAGTGGACAGACTCAGATTAAAGCTTCAAGGGGGACTTACAAGATTTGATAGAATGATTGTGGGATTTGAGGGCAAAGAGAAATTAAGTATGATTTTTAGGTTTTGGGTTGATTACCAAGATAGGGAAGATTAGAAGAAGAGCAAGTTTAGGATTTTGCGGGTCTGTAGTGGACAGTGATGTAAGCTGACTAAAGAAGTGTGAAGATCCAGATGACATGAGGTGTCGTTAATGGCAAAGGCAGTGTTTATTAAATGAAACAGTGGATACCACAGCAAGCTATAGTCAAGAGACTTGGCTCTCCCAGGGCCCCACCGTTTTCCCTGGGGCTTAGAGGAAACCTCCCACCCTGAGGTATGACGTGAAGTCATTTTTGTGCGGGTATGCTGCCTTCCATACCACGCATGACCCCCGACACTGTTTTGGGCACTCTTGTTATGTTCCACCTGCTCACTGGGATGGATTTCCTTTTGACTGAAGTCTAGGTCTGTTTCCTCAGAAGCACTCCTGGCTGTGTTAGGCTTCAAGCATGTCTGAAATTCTCTCCTGCAGGAGAGAATGTGACTGAATGTAGGTGTGAACTGCCTCTTAGACATCCCTTAATATACCGATGTGCGCAGATCCCAGATACAGTTGATGCAAGAAGAACAAGAGAATTGGCACTACATGCAAATGAAAAAGAATACTTACTTGAGATAACGCCTATGCTTTGCAAACTGAGAAACACAAGACTGTATACAGCATTACCAACATTAAATAATACCTGTGAAACTAGATGAGAATATGAAAGATAATGTACCTTACACTTGTGAAACCAGCTACAACCACACATGCAAATTTTGAAGGAAATGGAACCTGTCCTGGAAAGGTAATCGGGAAGAATTAATAATACCTTTGAAGGAGAGTAGAATATAGTCCAGTAATGAAGACGAAGCTAGAGAAAATGAGCAGCCTGCCATAGTATGAGTGAAAAGTGCAAGCAAAATGTTACAAAGAATGAGAAAGAATGATTGTTACAAAGTCCCCAGATGGCTGATTAAGAATTGCATTTGAGTACTGAGTGAAGTGGGCTTTCCTAGTGGCTCCATGGTGAAGAATTCTTCTGCAAAGCAAGAGATGCAGTTCGATCTCCAGGGAAGATCCCCTGGAGAAGGAAATGGCAAACCACTCTAGTATTCATGCCTGGGGAATCCCATGGACAGAGGAACCTGGTGGGCTCCAGTCCAAGGGGTCACAATAGAGTTGGTTCTGACTTAGTGACTAAACAACTGAGTGAGGTAAGACAGGCACAGAAAGACAAATATCATATGATATCACTTATATGTGGAATCTAAAGGGTACAGATGAACTTATTTATGAAACAGAAGTAGAGTCACAGATGTAGAAAACAAACTTACGGATACCAGGGGATAAGAGAATGGATAAATTGGGAGATTGGGACTTGAGTATACACACTGCCTGAGTGCTTAGTCACTCAGGTGTGTCAGACTCTTTGCGACCCCATGGACTGCAGCCCACCAGGCTTTTCTGTCCATGGGGTTCTCCAGGCAAGTAGCTGTTTCCTTCTCCAGGGAATCTTCCCTACCCAGGGACTGAACCCAGGTCTCCTGTATTGCTGGCAGATTCTATACTATCTGAGCCACCAGGGAAGCCCCTATATCACACTGCTGCTGCTGCTAAGTCAGGTCAGTCATGCCTGACTCTGCGACCCCATAGATGGCAGCCCAACAGGTTCCCCCATACCTAGGATTCTCCAGGCAAGAACACTGGAGTGGGTTTCCATTTCCTTCTTCAATGCAGGAAAGTGAAAAGTGAAAGTGAAGTCGCTCAGTCATGTCCGACTTTGTGCAACCCCATGGACTGCAGCTTACCAGGCTCCTCCGTCCATGGGATTTTCCAGGCAAGAGTATTGGAGTGGGGTGCCATCGCCTTCTCTGATCACACTGCTCTATATAAAAGAGATAACTAATAAGAGCCTACTGTATAGCATAGGGAACTCTGTACTCTGTAATGGCTGCCCTATAATGAAACAGAATCAAACAAAGACAAATAGAGTGGGCATATGTATATGTATAACTGATTCTCTTTGCTGGTATACTCGAAACCAGTGCCACATTGTGAATCAACTATACTCCAACAGAAATCTTAGAAAGAATTGCGTGTGAATTAATTGTAGAAAAAGGCTACTTTGATACAGAAATTACTCAGAAAAACATATTGAGAAAGAGGGAGAAATGAAAAGTTTGGACGTTAAGCTTGGATTTCAAACCAACCAACCATGCACCTGAAAAATAAGTACTTGGTGGGCTCCTGAGAGGCAGGAACCTCGCTGTTACAAGCAGGAGTCTCAGCATCTGCTGGACTCCCTGAGTCCTAGGTGGGCCATCTGCTCGCTGTGTGACTTGCAGGAGCTGCCTAACCTCACTATGCTTTGTTGTTGTTCAGTCACTATGTCACTATGCTTGTGTGTGTGTTAGTCACACATTTGTGTCCTACTCTTTGCAACCCATGGACTATAGCCCACTAGGCTCCCCTGTCTGTGGAATTCTCCAGGCAAGAATCCTCAAGTCGCTAGCTATTTCCTTCTCCAGGGTATTTTCCCTACCCAGGATTGAACCCTGGCCTCCTGCACTGCAGGCAGATTTTCTAACACCTGAGCCACCAGGGGAGCCCCTGACTATGCTTAGTTCTTGCCTTTTCAGAATAGCAGTAATTATGCAGACTCATGAATTGTCCATGAAATAAAGAACTAGCAAAGAACTTGACCCTGTGCCTGAACTGGTGGTTGTCAGCTGCCATCTGGGCCAGGGCCAATACTGTATAAAAAAATTGCATGTGGCATTAACCCCCATCCTTCCTGGTCAGCAGAAAGTTATCCCTTCTCATCCATTCAAGTGTCTGATTCTAGGCAGTTCCTAGAAACCTCCCAGTCTCCAGCCATCTCTTTGATGTTTGTGCAACAGCCTGTGCACGACAGTATTTTTTACTCTTGACATTTCTCAGTGTCATTAATCTCACAAGTTCTTAACTCAAATGTTAGCCTCATTAAATGAAACATTAATCTACCTGGAATTTTGCTTAATAACCTGACAATAATGTTTGCATGCTCAGATTATGTCCACAGATGATCATATCACAGATTGATAGTGACTTCAATGTGTTAAAGATACTTATTATTCAAAACAAAAGCTTAATAAGGCCCAGGGAGTGAAAATGCCATCTCTTTGCATTGCAGTCGGAATCTTCCAAATTCAGAAAGAATATCAGGAGATCCCATTGGCTCCATCTGTTCTTGGCTGTAAATCAAATGATCATCAGGTTAATGATGATCACTGCCATCATTTCCCAGTTATGATATTTGTATAACATGAACAAATGCAAATGGAAAGAAGCCTCATTAAGCAGATTTTTATCAGGAAAGTGGCTGTGTTTATTTTTTCTGCTTTGGGAAGAAGTTGAAAATGAAACAGAAAGATAGGCAACCTGAGTGTGCCCACTGAGTTCAGATATGTCTATTTAACAACCCTGGCCTTTTAACATCTGACTCCGGAATATCCCGTCTCTCCGTTTCCACTGATAGTCAATTAACTATTCATTATCTTCAGTTTTTTTTAACAGTCATCTCACCCCCTACTCACTCTTCTGCCCCATCACTTCCTTGAGACTGCTTTTCAGCAAGACCACATCAGCAATCAAGATTTTACATTTGACATAGTTAGGAAGTTCCTTCTTGTTGTGGAAATAATACTATGTTCTTTTTCTCCTAACCTTCTGGATAATCCTTTCTGGTATGTTTTTAGGGATATTCTTTCTATTGCTCAATACTCTTCTTGTTTTCTCTGCTATTCAAACTATATGCTTCCTCTGTGTGGATATAATCCTTTGGTAACAACTGTATTTTGATGACTCCCAAATTTATAGCTCTAGACCCACAGAGCCAGCTATTACTAGATAGTATCCTTGTATGTCCTACAGATATTTCAAATTCAACATGCTTGACAAGTTGCTTACCTTTTCTATTCAAATTCAGTCCTTATTTTCAGGGATTGGGGCTGCCAACAATACTCAAACCAGAAATCTAGCAGTTTCTGTGGTTTCGCCTTTGCTCACACCCACCCCCACCCCCCACCCCCCGCCTCAGTTCTCTGTATTCACTTAGACACCAAGTCTATTCAGATTTTTCATATTACTATCCCGTATAATGGCAACCCACTCCAGTGTTCTTGCCTGGAGAATCCCAGGGACAGCAGAGCCTGGTGAGCTGCCGTCTATGGGGTCGCACAGAGTCGGACACGACTGAAGCGACTTAGCAGCAGCAGCAGCAGTATCCCATATATGTATCCCGTATATGTGTGCACTTTTCTACCCTCATGGCCACTGTCTAGTTAAAGTAATTATCCTTTTTCCCTTTAACTGCTACAGCAGGCTCCTAAGTGGTCCTCCTGCTTCAGTACTTGCTCTCTGTCAAAAAGTTCTCCATATTAAGAGCTGAAGGGATTCTACTAAAATATATAGCCAATACATAGCCAATCCTCTTGACCATTATCTTGTAGAAATCCCAGCTTATATGTATGCAATGTTATTTATCTATCATTATCCAACCTCTGCAGATTTCTCCTGCCTCATATCCAGTGACCCTCCCATTAAACTCTGCCTTCCGCCCATACTAACCAGTTGTTGTTCCGTCGCTCAGCCATGTCCGACTCTTTGGAGCCCTATGGACTGCAACATGCCAGCCTTCCCTGTCCTTCCCTATCTCCCAGAGTTTGTTCAGACTCATGACTATTGAGTTGATGATGCCATCCAGCCATCTCATCCTCTGTCACCCCCTTCATCTCTTGCCCTCAATCTTTGCCAGCATCACGGTCATGCCTACATTCCCTGGCACAGGACAGGTTCTTCCCTCCTCCAGCCCTTTGCCCATGTTGTTTTCTCGGCCTAGAAGCCTGTCTTCCTCCCTGTTCACTTGACTGCTCACAAGTTGTCTTCCAGGAAAGTGCTTCTCAAAGTTTCATGTGCATACACGTCACCTGGAGATCTGGTTAAAATATGGATTTGTTCAGTGCATCCAAGCTGGGCACAAGATTCTGTGTTTCTAACGATCACTTCTGGATGACGGCAACAGTCTGGTAGATGACACTCTGACTAGGAAAGTTCTGGAACTCACTTCAGATATCACTCATTCTGGGAAGACTTGCCTGACCTTTCAAGATTGGAAAGCTTCTTTTGTTATAACATGTTGAGTATTCCCATGTATCACAGCGCTCATGGCCCTTTGTTGTTGAAGTGAAGTGAAGACAAGTTGCTCAGTCGTGTCCGACTCTTTGCAACCCCGTGGTCTGTAGCCCACCAGGTTCCTCCGTCCATGGGATTCTCCAGGCAAGAATACTATAGTGGGTTGCCATTTCCTTCTCCAGGGGATCTTCCCGACCCAGGGATCAAACCCAGGTCTCCCACATTGGAGGCAGACACTTTAACCTCTGAGCCACCAGGGAAGCCCTTTGTTGTTAGTGCCTGTTTATTACAATGTCACCACAATCGAATGGACCAACAATGTCATCATCCGCCACAGTGTGTCCCAGACATTCTGGATCTGCTCCCGCATGCCCCATGCCGATACTGCTCCTTGCCTCTACTGCTGCTCTCTCTGCTCTTCTCCTTCGTCATTGGCAGGGCTGGCTCACGGCTGGAGAATACGCTCGTTCTCCACGGTGCATGCATTTTCTGGCACCATCGGTGTTTTGCGCTGCTCTGACAGACATGTTCTCTCTCCTATTCTATATTCTTACACATATTGGGATGAGAGGAGAGGTACTTGAGATCCTTGCTGTCAGAGTAGATTGAGTGGAAAACACAGCTATAATTATCCAGAAATATAGACATCATGAAAATTCTTATTCATTACTGTAGTATGGGATTTTACTACCTAATCACTCTGTGTCCAATATTATTAGAAAGTTTTACACTTGTCTGATGTCACTTACATAATATGTTGGCTGACATGCTTGTAGAAACAACTCAAGTTAATCAGAAATACCTTGCCCTCTTTTCATCTAGATTATTCATCTCAAAATATCTTTAGGTTTACCAGGGATCATTAAGTTTGACTACTGAAATGAGAGAAGCTTAAGATTACTCATAAACAGGTCAGGGGAAAATATGAACATAGAGGCTATACTTTATGCTTACTAATTGATCAATTACAGAAGCCACGGGAAATTCAGGGTATCGATTGTCTCAGCTCATTATGGATAAAAATACTTTTGTTAAGAACATAATCAGACTTATAGCATTGCTTACTGGGTAGGAGGGAGAATGAGCCTTCATAAAAGTTAAAGCATTTTCTGTTCTCAGTTGGATATTTTGAGCTGGAGAGGAATATTCAAATGAATAAAACATGGTAATGGAATGTAATAAAGCAGAAATTGAGACATATCCACTAAGTAAGATCTCAGATAGCATATAGATTTCACTGACCATTAAAATGACTCATCAGCCAAGATTATGATATTTTTTAATCCTTAAAGTGATTATGTGATAAGTGTTACAGAGTTTGGGTTTTATTAAAAATTTTAAGAGTATATGAAAATGGATTAAAGTTTCAACTTCCTAGATTTGACATTTATTTTTAGCATGGAACAGCTCAGCAGTTTTAATGATTATTGCCAGATAATTCTACTTTTTAGACTGATGTAGAAATAACTTTGCAAATGGTTCATCAGTTGTTTGCCAGATACTGGTGCAGGGACACTATGGAAAATGACATCTGAGGAATAAATGACTTCCCTTAGCTCCTCACCCTTCTGCCCTGAAACGTGTTATATAAAAATATAGTAACTCTGAGTCAGAGTCCTATAAGCCTATTATTAGGGAACAAGAGAGGAGAGAGGAGGGCCGGAGGGTTTGCTAGAGTACTTGGAATTTATAACATAGTAAGTATTGTCGTCAGGATTAAGAAAATACGTATAGATATTGCAGTTAGGAATTAAAATGCATTTAAAAGTGTCACTGGATTCCAAAATGCTTCTTTTCACATTATGTCTTTTATCAGTAAGCAGGTGTTAAAAGTAAAACTACTTCTATAAAAAAAAGGGAAAAGACATCTCAAATGCTGTGTGTGTGTATGTATGTGTATTTAATCCCAATTGCTCCTGCAATGGAAGAGACCATATTTTTCACCTACCAACAGTCCAGATAAATAGGATATAAAGGAAAGAATGAGATAAGTAAAGAGTTAGAAGTCTTGGAATAAAGAGTTTTACAAACAGTTATATTTCCTAATTAGGCCAAATTTTAAGTCATTACAATGAAAAACAAATTTCCTTGATAAACAAAATGAGATGTTTTTCTCTGCACATAATTTAGGTGGAAATACATCCAGTAGATCCAGGTTTTCTCTCCAGGCAAAAAGTAATTTGGAAAGAACTAAGCAATATGGTGTTGGTAAACAGTGGGATTTTTTTCTCATAAAATGCCAGCCAAAAAAGAGTCTATAACAATTACCAAACTCCAAATTTAAGACTTTATTCAGAATTTTCTTTCTGTCCACCAGTATAGGAAAAAAAATGTTATTAAATGGGTGCTTTTAATGCAATTTACATTTGTTGTTAACTTTTAAAATGAACTATATTTTGTTAAACAAAACTTTTGCAGGATAATCTGAAATGGTAGAATAATTGAAATGGGGAAAAAAGAAATGTCTTGTGAAATTGTCCTCAGTGGCCTTCTAGAA
Source organism: Capra hircus (assembly GCF_001704415.2). Lineage (NCBI taxonomy): Eukaryota > Metazoa > Chordata > Mammalia > Artiodactyla > Bovidae > Capra > Capra hircus. The sequence continues at coordinate 26,679,994 of NC_030814.1, forward strand.
GGTCAGTTTCAAATGCCTTTCCAGAAAGTCACTTGATAAAGTAATCAAAATCTCTTCCATTTGATGTAGTCTACTGGTAATTTAAGTATAGCAGGCATATAGTTATTGAAAAAGAATGTGGATATCTAAAAGTATCTTATACATTAGGTTTAAAACTCCTAGCTCTATGGGGTGATCTAAGACTATGTGCTCCATAAGGAGGCACAAAGTACTTAAATACAAAATGATGAAGAGATATAATTTGGAAGGTTTCCAATTGTGTCCTAATTTAAAGTAACCATGTTATAAAACACTGTTGCTATGGTCCCCTTAAGGTAACTGCACGTAGTCCCAGAAAGCTGTAGGAAGTAAAGTGAAAGTGAAGTTGCTCAGTCGTATCCAATTCTTTGCAACCCCATGGACTGTAGTCTACCATGCTCCTCCATCCTAGGGATTTTCCAGGCCAGAGTACTGGAGTGGGTTGTCATTTCCTTCTCCAGAGGATCTTCCCAACCCAGGGATCAAACCCCAGTCTCTCGCATTGAGGGCAGACGCTTTACCATTTGGAAGGAAGTTCTTTAGGAAGTAAAGTGGTCAATAATTGAATCAGAGGAGGAAGGGCACAATATGAGCAATAACAGAATATGTCAGAAATAGATCCCTGGGTTGGGAAAATCCCCTGGAGGAGAGTATGCAACCAGCTCCAGTATTCTTGCCTGGAGAATCCCTATGGCAGATGAGCCTGGCAGGCTATGGTCCATGGGGTCACAAAGACTTGGACACAACTCAGTGACCAAGCATAGTACATATGCCTCAGAACTCTGGACTGCTGTGGAGTTCTTGGGTTCAGAGTGGGTATAGAGGGCAGCAGGAAGACTTAACAAGTGAGTTTAGGGAAGCCTTGCTCCCGTCCTCAGTCACCATTTTGCAGATCCAGTTTCCATGAAGATTATGTTTGCAAAAACAAGGTGTGAAAGTGAAAGTGAACATCACTCAGTTGTGCCTGACTGTTCTGATCCCATAGAATAATTCATGGAATTCTCCAGGCCAGAATACTGGAGTGGATAGCCATTCCCTTCTCCAAAGGATCTTCCCAACCCAGGGATCAAACCCAGGTCTCCTGCATTGCCAGGTGGACTTTTACCAACTGAGCTACCAGGAAAGCCCCAAAAAAACAAGGTATAACCTAAATTATATGCAAAGAAATCATACCTCATATTGGTTTTCAAAGAAATTTATTCCCTACTGGGATTAATTAAAAATTCGACATACTTGGATACCATTGATTTAGAATTTAAGAAGGTTTTATGGCAGGTAGACAAGGTGATTCAATAAGCTGTGAAGATTCTCTCCATTTTTCCTTTAATAAGATTAAAGGATGTCATTTACAGAATGGAAGGGTAAGGATGCAGATTGGAGAAAGTAGTGCCCCCCTGGGGTTTCTTAATTTAAAGAGGAATGGAGGAGAATAGGTGTGGTTCATAACAAAACATCATTTTGTCACATTACTTTGATTTGGTTTTACTCATAAAATTAAAAAAAAAAATTTCAGATAATATTATGGCTGTGAAACCTTTTTGTCCAACAAAGGAAACCATGCCTTTTATAAAGGCAAGAAATATTGCTTTATTATAATTAAAGTTTTGCTTAAAGGGCAGTTTTTCACCACTTGGTCTCTTATATTCCTTCCTCACTGGAATTATTCATTCTAATGTTTCAAATTAGTGACTCTTTATGATATTCTCTTATTTAGTAGGACGGAGGAGCCTGGTAGGCTGCAGTCCATGGGGTCGCACAGAGTCGGACACGACTGAAGCGACTTAGCAGCAGCAGCAGCAGTTGAATCTTCCAAAACTGAAACTGGGGCTTCCACAGATACTTCAGCAGTAGTTGATTTGGGTAGGCACTTAATCTGCACCAAAATCTTAAACCTTTATATTTGTACATTACTAAAATTCACTCAGTTGTGTCTGACTCCTTGTGACCCGTGGACTGTAGCCCACCAAGCTCCTCTGTCCATGGGATTCTCCAGGCAAGAATACTGGAGTGGGTTGGCATTTCCTTCTCCAATCCAAAAGAGAAGATGGCTTCCCTCATAGCTCAGTTGGTAAAGAATGCATGTACGATGCAGGAGACCCCGGTTTGATTCCTGGGTTGGGAAGATCTGCTGGAGAAGGGATAGGCTACCCACTCCAGTATTCTTGGGCTTCCCTTGTGGCTCATGTGGTAAAGAATCTGCCTGCAGTGTGGGAGACCTGGGTTCAATCCCTGGATTGGGAAGATCCCCTGGAGTAAGGGAACGGCTACCCAGTCCGGTGTTCTGGCCTGGAGAATTCCATGGACATGGGAGCCTGGTAGGGTACAGTACATGGGGTCACAAAGAGTCGAACACCACTGAGAGACTAACACCAAACATAATAACAATGATCGTTGGTAGAGAGCAACAATTGCTCTATTCCATTAAAAATAAATAGATTTATGTAAAACACCTTTCATTTTTCCAGGCTGTACTTTGTTTAAAATAACTGAATAGTGAAAAAACCCTGAAATATGTGTATATATCACAGTGTCTTCATTGATAAAGTACCTTAAAACCGAAATTGGCTATGAACTTACATTAATAACCTAATATAAGCATATTTTAAGTATTGAATGCTTGTAGAAATTTCTGTTATTTTATTTGCCTCTATCTCTTCCTTGCTAATTTGTTAACCAGTGTCTAGACAGCAATGTTTTGAATCTGATTGAAATGATCATTGTAAGATCATGTATTATGAAGATACTTTTAAGAATCAGGAGTGTGTTCAGTCTTAATTATGAAGGCTCATGGAGCATATAGGACTTCCCTGGTGGCTGAGATGGTAAAGCATCTGTCTACAATGTGGGAGACCCAGGTTCAACCGCTGGGTCGGGAAGATCCGCTGGAAAAGGAAATGGCAATCCACTCCAGGACTATTGCCTGGAAAATCCCATGGACAGAGGAGCCTGGTAGGCTACAGTCCATGGGGTCGCAAAGAGTCGGACACGACTGAGCGACTTCACTTACTTACTTACTTATGGAGCATATTATCTAAATTGACTTGATAATGGTCAAATTCAAATCAGTATTTTTTGTTTGGTTCTTTTTAGTGAGTATCTTAAAAAGCCTTTGCAACAGCAGACATAGCTCAAGGCAGCCTGGAAACCCACAATAATGGCAACAGGGCTGTCTTGCTTTCACATGCCCTTTGAGGCTGCATTCTTTCCGGCTCTCTCTCAATAGCTGATCATCATGATTTTATGTCTATGGAATAAATATAGATATTTTTAAAAAAAATTATAAAGTGGACTTCTGAACATAGTTATCATATTCTTTCCATCCTTTGTTGCTATGACCTGGCTTGGAGTTACACAAAGTCTACCTTTAGATTCCTTTGTGGGTCCAAGCTGTGAATTGCCATCTAGAAATATAGCACTGTAACAATAGCACTTACCATCTACCATCATTCTTACATCATTGAATCCCTGTGTGTTGCACCTGCTAAGCTTTGTGAAACTTCCAAAGTCCAACTAATAGATTGCAGAGCATAAAATGGAAATTATGTGAATTCACAAGTTTGCCAAATGGATGACAAATAGATTCACTGCAGCAGGGAATATAAGTATACTCACAATTTGACATAGGGAAATCTGGAGAGATAAGCTCCTTTGGCCAAGACAGCAAGGGAAAACATGGCAGTAAGGAAACCCCACCTTCTGCCTCTAATAAGCATGTAAAATAGTCAAAGTATACGTCAGCATCCTGCCAAAACATGAGAGATGCTATCTGTAACTGTGAGTGCAACTACAAATAACCCTGTTTCCCCTCACCGCACACCACCCCCGGTGGCATCATCACCAAGTTGTCCAGATACTGTGTTCCATGTGCTGCTTAACTCACGTTTAACTCAAGATTAATTGGCAATGAGTGGCCAAGAGACTCTGATTATATGTGCAGTGTTGAGAGCATGAACGTGTTAACTTTCATAAGGTTCATATGAATTTAAATAAAAGTGAGAAAATAAGAGGTGTGATCAAAGAAGAAAAACATGTTGTTGGATGAAATTTGGAAGCAGATGGTGAATCGATGAGGCAAATACAGTAAGACAGAGTGATTGGTTACCAGAAAGTGCATCTAGCTTTTCCTAATTAAAAAGAGATTTAACTACTTCATTGCACTCTTACCCCTAATAAAAGAGACTTTTACAATGTCAAATCTCGCTATTTATGTTAATAGGAAAAGTAGAGTTTTAGCAGTTCAACTAGGTAACGAAAGGAAGTGGGAGTAGACCAGTTGCTATAGAGATTCTAAACAAAGCCATGAAATGAAACATGCAATACAGAGATAGCACTAAAGAAGCAAGCAATATAAATGTTTAATAGGAAGAAAAGATTCAGAATCTGAAAAATACAGGATAAGTTGAAATGGCTCTGCATTCTAAAGGTAGGCTGTACAGCAATGCTTCACATTACATTCACAAATGCAGGCCTTTACTCTTTGTAAATAATACAGAACAGTCATGGTATCCACTCCCCCATGTTGCCCTGTGACCTTCAGTTAAAGTATTGCTTTCATCTTTTTCTTTATTACTTGACATCTAATCATTTCGCCAAGTCATCTTTCTTACTTCTTCCTGTTATTTGGTGTATTCATTTTCTGTTGCTCTATAACCAATTATTGCAAACTAAAACAATGCATATTTATTTGGTCATATTTCTGTGCTCAGGAGTCTAGCAGCTGGGTCCTCTTCTCAAGGACTCAGAAGAATGCAATCGAGGTGTCAGTTGGGCTGTATTCATGTCTGGAAGCTTGACTGGGGAAAAATCTGCTCCCAAGCCAATTCGAATTGTTGTCAGAATTCGTTTCCCTGTTGCTGTATGAGGGCTCAAGTGTTTTTCTGGCTGGCAGCTGGAGGCCGCCCTCATGTCCTAGAGGACACCTTTAGTTGCTGGAGGTCACATTCTCCTAGAGGTAGTCCACAGTTTCCTGCCAAGTAAATTTCTCAGCATGGTCTCTCAATTGATGAAGCTACTAGAAAGAAACTCTAGCTGAAGTCTGCTGAGTCTTAAATAATGTAATGTGCACAGAAACGGAAATCTCATTGTATTATTCTGTTGGTTAGAAGCAAGTCACAGGTCTTGCCTGCACTCTGTGGAGGGAAGTGTGCAACAGTGTGGACAGCAGGGAGGATGGAAATCGTGGGGCCACCCCGACTACCCGTCTGCCACACCTAAAGTCCATACTTTCATCACACACCTCTTACAAGATCCATTTGTCTCTTTAGACATCCTGTACCCCCTGCATCCTCTGTCTCCTTTCACTCAAAGGACTGATTCCAAAGCACACTCCGTAAAGGCTCAAAATAATCATCAGGGACATTCCAACTCCCCTTCCTGAAAGATAAGGAGTAATAACAAATTTTAAGACAGCATCAGCAAGGGAAGAAATCAGAACATTCCTCCAGGCAATATATCTCCTCTGTGTAGGAGCCATCTCTATTTCACAGACCTGTTAGTGAAGCCTCACATTTGGACAATGGGAACAAAGGCAACCCTCACACAAGGTATGGGGCGGCGGTTGCTGCTGCTGCTGCTGCTGCTGCTGCTGCTGCTGCTGCTGCTGCTGCTGCTGCTGCTGCTGCTGCTGCTGCTGCTAAGTCGCTTCAGTAGTGTCCGACTCTTCGCGACCCCATGGACTGCAGCCCACCAGGCTCCTCTGTCCATGGGATTTTCCAGGCAAGAGTACTGGAGTGGGGTGCCATCGCCTTCTCCAGGGTGTGGGGCAGAGGAGCACAAAGGAAGGTGGTGAGATCCTAGATCTTTGTCTAATGGGACTAATGTTTTCTTATAGCTGGAAGAGGAAAAGAAAATGGTCAGGAGCCGCTGCTTCTCTCTGCTCAGCATTTGTTAAAATAAGAGAATTTCTGTTTCCCCACATTCTCAGGTCCTGGTGTTTAGGTACCTAAGGGAGAACTGCTACTGCACTGCTAGGGATTCAACTATCCTGAACCACATGGAAGTGAAAGGAAGCAATCTGCAAGTTTACTTTGTAACCCTAAATCAATTTGTGAATCAAAGCCTTAAAAATTGATTTCATTTTCTCTTAAAAAATCTTCTTCCAATGACTTAAAAATACCCCTTCTCAGAAGATTCTCAATGTGAAAAGCTGACCACTCCTACAAGTAGTGATGTTAGCTTTTAACCTCGAGTTAAGAAATGCCATCCTTGGTGGTCATAATATAGCTGCTCTTGCTACTTATTACATCTTTATGTTGGATTTTAAATTGATGTCATTTTATTTCTAGGAGCCTCAGCTTATATTGCTCTTTAGGAACAAACATATTTTTGACTAAATGTATTGATAAAAGGAAGTCATTAAAAAATACATCTTGGTACAGAATTTTACTTTTACAGAAATATTTTCATATCTCACTTGACCCTAAGAGCAATTAGATGAAGAGGTCAGGGGCAGCTGATATGAACCCTGCTGCTGCTGCTGCTGCTGCTGCTGCTTCTGCTGCTGCTGCTGCTGCTGCTGCTGCTAAGTCGCTTCATTTGTGTCCGACTCTGTGAGACCCCATAGATGGCAGCCCACCAGGCTCCACCGTCCCTGGGATTCTCCAGGCAAGAACACTGGAGTGGGTTGCCATTTCCTTCTCCAACACATGGAAGTGAAAAGTGAAAGTGAAGTCACTCAGTCATGTCTGACTCTTCGCAACCCCATGGACTGCAGCCTACCAGGCTCCTCCGTCCATGGGATTTTCCAGGCAAAAGTATTTAGAGTGGGTTGCCATTGCCTTCTCCGGATATGAACCCTACTTTATAGGAAATAGTCTCAGAAAGGATATGCAGTTGTCCAGGGAGTGAGTGAGTGTTAGTTGCTCAGTCGTGTCTGACTCTTTGTGACCCCATGGTCTGTTGCCTGCCAGGCTTCTCTGTCCATGGGATTTTTCAGGAAGGAATACTGGAGTGGGTTGCCAATTTCTTCTCCAGGCGATATTCCTAACTCAAGGATTGAACCCTGGTCTCCTGCATTGCAGGTGGATTCTTTACCATCTGGGCCACCAGAGAAGCCCTATCCAGGGGTACACAGGCCAAAAATGACTAAGGTGCCAGTAAATGCAGGCTAAATGCAGGCTGCAGATTTACAGAGAAAGCTCTTCCATGTATTTCCTGACTAGAACAGATGAGCTCTTTGCAAAATGGAACAGGCACCGAATCCAGAGGAAAATGGAAAGAAGGGCTGTTTTCCTCTGGCTCTTATGGGAATGTAATTTTAATTAGTCATTAAGATAGAAATATACTTAACTTTAATAAACATAAACTAACTGAATTGCATTTACCTTTTAAAAGGAAAGCACCTGTGTCAAGAAAATATCATTAGTTCTTTCATATGTCAGTAGATTTGGTAATTATGCATTGTTTTATTGAGCAGTCTGATAAGCACATAAATCACTCGAAATGTCAACACACATATGTGTTGATTTTGGCTCCTGTACGTAATGCTGCCGTTACTTTTGTCCTCAAATATGAGAAAGAACTTACAAAGAGAGCTTCATGATAAGTTTTAGTGTGGATTTGAAATGGTAATATCTAAACAAGGAGGGTCATTTTCAGTGGAAAAAGGCAAGTTGCAGACAAGCGTATCCTGTGTAGTCAGAAGACAACACTACCTAGAGAGGTCCTGAGAGATTCACGGTAATCCAGTTTGGGACCCCAGCCTGGGGTCTATTTTGCTTTATAGTAGACATTGTTTACATTATAACAAATGTCACTTGAGATTTTTCATAATAAACTATATGATGTATAGTTAATTGTTATATATATAAGCTATGTGTGATATATACAATGATATTTAGGTATGTATTCCCTGGTAGGAGCTGTAAAACAAAAAATTTTTAACCCAAAGAAATATGAAAAAGAATGTGTTACATTACTCTTTCCAGATTCTTTGTTAAATATGTAATTGTTTCCTCCTCAGAGACTATAACAAAAATGTGGAAGTTTGGATACAAGTGATGAGTCTGCTTATACTGGACATATATATGGTTAATGAGGCATAGTTGCAGTGACCATTGAAAAGATTAAGCTATAAGAAGCAAATACTTTGAAATATAAGCCACATATACACAAAGGATCTGCACTTTTCAGAAATGGAAAATTGATTTTTAGCAGCTGCTTTCTTTTCTAGCATACCTAAAATGTGTTATAGGAAATTTCTCCCTAGATGAAAAATTGGCTGTATATTTTGACAAATAATAAACATGAAAAAGTCAGCATACTAATGTCACCAGAAATTAAAGATAGAATACTATTTGGTAATCTGGCTAAGTCAAAAGATTTCAATTTGCATCATACTATATAAATATATGGTATTTTTTTCTCAAAGGTATACAATGCTACTGAATTGCTCACTGGCCTCACAAGCTATATATTGGCAATAGATTTTATGCTATTGAACACTAAACAAGAAGAAAAAATGCCATTTGAAAATGGAGTGATTTATATAAATATTGATAGCTGGGACTGCCCAAATTTAGAGATAGACCTAAGATTGAAAAGCAGAAATGTAGTGTTGAGCAGTGGGATAAGGCATTTTACCAAGAACCTAAAATCCAGAGATGTTAAAGGTTTTGTTCAAGTAGAGCACATGATAAAATTGTAAGTGCCTTTCCTTTTTAAAAGAGCACATTAAAGTTAAAATCTAAATTCCTTATAAGCTATACATTTCTTCATTTACTAACTATGGCAGGTGACTAAGAAAAGCCCTTCACAAATTGTTCAAATCTTCCATTCCAGCCTCCTCTCCTAAGGTTCTTCTGCCATATATTCTAGCCACAAGAAAACCCTCCTCCTTCTGTAAACAGAGAAAACTCTTTGAAGATATCACACATTTGCAAGTACACTTTTCCTTGTCTGGAATGTTCCTCCCTCCTTTCCTCGCTGTCTCACTCATCAGCATCCTTCAGCATTCGGGCTCGCCTCTGCTCCACTGGCTCCTCACAGCTCCTGGCACCGTTCCCCTGCCTCCAGGGGTCCATGCTGCTGCTGCTGCTGCTGCTAAGTCACTTCAGTCGTGTCTGACTCTGTGTGACCCCATAGACGGCAGCCCACCAGGCTTCCCTGTCCCTGGGATTCTCCAGGCAAGAACACTGGAGTAGGTTGCCATTTCCTTCTCCAATGCATGAAAGTAAAAAGTGAAAGTGAAGTCACTCAGTCGTGTCCAACTCTGTGGGACCCCATGGACTGCAGCCCACCAGGCTCCTCCATCCATGGATTTTCCAGGCAAGAGCACTGGCGTGGGGTGCTATCTCCTTCTCCACAAGGGGGTGGGGGTCCGTACCCCTGCTGTAATCTATGTGGTCCAAGTCTGCTTCTCCCTTGACACCAGAGTTCCATGAGGGAATTTTAGTCACTGGAGTGCTTAGCACATAGTAGGCACTCAATAAATATTGGATTAATGTTGGATAAATAGAGTAGAAGACAAAATTTAATAGAAGTGGTTATTTTCGATTAACATGTAGCATAGGGAGTCAGAGATTTTTCTAATAAAAGGAAACTTGAAAATCCTCTAAAACTATATGTCTCATTTTACAGGTATATTCAAGGAGGTTAATTACATAAGGTTACCAAGCTAGTATACAGCAGATTAAAAATTCAAATCCGTATCATCAAACTTTAATTCTATATTATAAGCCATCTGATGAGATAACTTTGTTATATAAGCTATATCTTGGTTACTTGGAATTTTACCAGTTCATAAACATATAAAAATGTTGCAAGTATTAGTGAGTACTTGATGACTGATCTGTTATACACATTATTGTGTTTTGTTTTGCTTTTTTAAAATTATTGCAGTAGTTTGCTGGTTTCCCTGGTGGCTCAGATAGTAAAAAATCTGCTATAATACAGGAGACCTGGGTTCAATCCCTAGTTCAAGAAGATCCCCTGGAGAAGGGAATGGCTACCCATTCCAGTATTCTTGCCTGGAAAATCTCATGGACAGAGAAACCTGGTGGGCTACAGTTCATAGGATCATAGAGAGGTGGAGATGACTGAGGAATAACACTTATTTTTTAGAATATATTGTGTCTATAATACATATTATGTATAATAGTATATAATATATGATATATACATTTTACACGTGTATTATGTATAAAATAATAATACAAGACTGTACAAACAACTGTTAAGAGCAGATTTGAAAGTGCATGAATTAATGTACTGAATTTTAAAGTAAAATTAAACTTTTTTTTTTAACTAGCACTGCTGCTGCTGCCGCTACTAAGTTACTTCAGTCGTGTCCGACTCTTTGCAACCCCATAGACAGCAGCCCACCAGGCTCCGCACTAGTGAACTGAAAGTGAAGTCGCTCAGTCGTGTCCGACTCTTTGCGACCCCATGGACTATATAGCCTACCAGGCTCCTCCCTCCATGGGATTCTCCAGGCAAGAATACTGGGATGGGTTGCCATTTCCTTCTCCAGGGGATCTTCCCGACCCAGGGATCGAACCCGGGTCTCCCGCATTCCAGGCAGACACTTTAATCTCTGAGCCACCAGGGAAGCCCAGACACAAGACAAGTGAAATACAAAAAACAATCAAGACACCTCAAGCTAACATAAAATCAGAGTCAGTTTATTTATTTCAAAAAGTTTATTTATTTCAAAAAATATTTATTTCAAAAATAAAATTTTTTATTTTAACCTTAACTTGATTTTAGGAACAAGAATAAGCAAGACATTTTAGAGCAGAGAGTGTATGGCCTTAATTTATTTCTTTGGTATACAAAAATTATTCATTTCCCAAAGATTTCTGGGCACAGCACCAACATACAGGCATTACAATTAAATTCAATCAAATCCTATCACTGAAAGCCCATACTTCATATTTACAACAAAGAGTAAAGAAAAACAATGGGAATTATTCTTAAGGAATATTTTGTCCAATCAAAATATACCTTCTATTTTTCCTAGTGGGTATGCCCCACTGAGACTTGCCAAACTGTAGAAAAAATTATGCCTTATATTGATTATGAGAGATTTTTATTATATGTATTTCTGATTAGGTTTTTCCAGAGTAATCAGCATAACAGAGAATATAACATACCTTAGCATGAAAAAGAATCTGCAGACAGCAAGCAGAAAGATCCTTCCCAGGCTCCTGCATTCTTCCTTTTACTTAGTCTGGAATGGAAGAAGATGGAGCAAGGAAGTGTTTGAGGAGTAAATCAATGAAATTTTAAAATTGTAGAAAGTATAGTCTTTCCATGTACGTTTGTGTGTGCGTACATCTTTGCTTAGCACTGTGATGTGTGACCCATGTGGCTTCATCATAATATGCAGTCTGTCATGGGCAGCTTAGAAGCTGCCTGGTTGTGAACGGGTTGCCACTGATGCCAGGGAACAGGTGGAAGCACAGATGACATCTGGTAGAGCACTTTGCAGGGCCCTCTGCCCCTCATTGATCTGGATGGAGTTCGTCAGTGTAATGAGCTCTCTGGCATTTTACTTCTGTGTACTTCGAGCCCCCTCAAGTGCGGGCAGTCCATGCATAATCACAGTAGTGTCCCTGAGAGTCCCACTCTTTGGAGTTTATCTTATTCCAAGACAGTGGACATATAAAACCCTGTCAAATGAACTCTGGGTCATAGGTAGCTATTCCTCTCTCGTGCCGCACGCAGCATTGGACAAGAATCCTCTTCGGCCTTTGAGCTGATTCCCTGCATGATATTCCAGCCCTTACCAAAGGTAGCCTCACCAATAGTCCCTAAGAAGAGAATCCAGTCACTGAGGGGCCACAGTCTTATGCCCCTGTCTTTGCTCCATGATATACAGTGCTTGGAACTTTACCTGTTGTTTTCTAGAAGACCTCTGCAAAGCCCCTAGCAGTCCCCACTTGATACCCCTTCATTCACTCTACTTGATAGTACTGCTTCAGTTCAGCTCAGTCGTGTCCGACTCTCTGCGACCCCATGAACTGCAGCGCGCCAGGCCTCCCTGTCCATCACCAACTCCCAGAGTTCACTCAAACTCACGTCCATCGAGTCGGTGATGCCATCCAGCCATCTCATCCTCTGTCATCCCCTTCTCCTGCCTGCCTGCTTACATAGTACTTATTGTTGGACTTCTCTGACATCTGCAACTTTCTGCCACAGGTCTCTTGTCTTTTCTCATCCTTGGGTCCCCAAAATTCCGTCAGCCATGCTTAACATGCTGTCTCCCAAGACACTTGAGACCAACTGGCCTGACTTCATCTCTTTTCATTGTCCCTATGTTTATCGTCCCTCTGATCCAGCCTCTTTAGTCAACGTGGAGTTCACATTTGCAGAGTCTATCTTTCCAGTCCTTGCAAGAGAATCCAACCCATACTGCTTTACTTAGACTTCTGATTCTGAAACTTACTTGGCAAAATGACATTGGACTTGATATTCTACTAGTTTCTCCTACGTGTCCCCACATCTTTACCTACCTGCTTCTGAGCTAGATGTGTTAACTCACTCTTATTCCTGAGGGCTGTCATTGGCTGTCATTTTGGTGCTCATTACCTTGATGAAAGCTCTGATTAAATTGAATGAACAGTGCAAAAAAGCAAGAGAGACCCTGTCCTTTCACCTATCAGATTGTCCCTGGGTTTTCCATTCTCACTACCACTCTTTGATTCTAAGGACCTTTCCTTCATTCTGCATTACTGACAAAGCATTAAAGTCATTCTCATTAATTTTTTTCCTGCCAAAGTTTGGCAGTGCTGCCGAATTCACAGCGCCAAGGACTATAATCATGAAATTCTTAATACTATGTCTTAAAACTTCTCCTTCAGGAAAGTCTTTTTCTTCCCTCTACACTTCTTTACATATCTACACATCATTTTTCCTTGCTGCTAATCTCTGAAGAAAAATTGACTCTGCTGTATTTTAAAAATGATCCCAGTCTATGTTCCTGACCCAATTTCTTTCCATTTTATCTGTTTACCATCTAATAAGCATGTTCTCAGATACCTAACATATGCAGACCATGCAATAAACTTGGAAGATGCAAGGATGACTAAACCATGATTGGAGGACCCTAAGGAGTGCAAAATCTAGTAGATGACAAACATCCATAAACAGATATTGTGGACACAGTGTGGTATCTACTATGATGGAGGGATCAGCTGAACAACATAGACTGGATTGAAAAAAGGCTTAGAACCCCTTGTAGTCAAGTTTCACGTGAATGTCAAATGTCAGTGTATTAATTTTGGTGTGATGATGTACTAATTTTGTGTCTCATTCAGTACTGAGAAAATAAAAACAAAATTTGTTGAGCATCTAGTTTTGTACTAGGCATCACGCAGTATTAGAAAAGCTGGGTTGGGAGAGGCATGGCAGTACATGTCAGGAAGGCAATAAATATTTTTTAATTACTTTCATTAAAGCTTGTTACTGTTATACATGGTTTTAAAAAATCTTTAATGTCTGTATGTTAAGTTTTGTTTTCCATAAAACTTAAGAAAATGATAAAATTTATGAAAGACAATTATATTGACTTTCCTTACCTATCATTATGAAACATAAATTTTTAATATAATTTATGAAATATTTCAGATTTCATCATTATTTCATATGCACCTGATTTTGCTATAACTGTCATATGCCAAAGGCAGCAAAAATCTGGAAACATGAAAACTAATTATACCAAATGAATTCAACTAACAGAAGAAAACCTTTCTTTAAAATGAATGGCTCAATGTTGGTGGTATGGTTGCAGTAATGAAAAGAAGTTATGTGAAATGCCAAAAAATAAAATAAAAGAGCTTTGATTTTTAAACACAAGTATACTAGCTTTTATTAGGCCTAGACTCATGTTGGTCAAGCAGAATTTCTTTAAAAACATTAGAAGTTGCTTAAATATGATATTTTTTCATTTGAAGATTGAACGTGTTTTGAAGGTATATTGCAAAATGGAACGCTTCATGTGATTATTACTGAAAATGAGATAGCTTAGCAGAGTCTATCGGAGAAGGCAGTGGCACCCCACTGCAGTACTCCTGCCTGGAAAATCCCATGGTCACAGGAGCCTGGAAGGCTGCAGTCCATGGGGTCGCTGAGGGTCAGACACGACTGGGCAACTTCACTTTCACTTTTCACTTTCATGCATTGGGGAAGGAAATGGCAACCCACTCCAGTGTTCTTGCCTGGAGAATCCAAGGGACGAGGGAGCCTGGTGGGCTGCCGTCTATGGGGTCACACAGAGTCAGACACGACTGAAGTGACTTAGCAGCAGCAGCAGCAGAGTCTATGCTAGCCCTCATCTCCATTCTTCTTAAGATGTAAAAACAAGCATGACTTAAGTCCTTCCCCAGGGACTACTGTGTTTTTTAAATATTTCAGTCGTGTACAGAGAATAATATAATGCCCAAATCTAACAAAAGTTAGCATCATACCATAGTTACTTCATATTAGAGATATTATATGTGTATATATATACACATATTTATAGCAAAGGTACATTATCAAAATATATTTACTCAAAGAAAACTGGAAACCTGTATGGCACAGAAAAGAGAGAGGGAAAGCAAAGAATCCTTCAATAGACTTACCATTATTATAGATGTCAAGCCAGACTTTACAGTTTTCAAAAACATATACCTTCTGTGTTACATGAACTATTCTAAAGTAAAAAAAAAAAAAAAGGCTTCCCAAATTCTTTTATAAAATCATGATTTCCTGATACTAAAACTGGGGAAAAGTACAAGAAAGGAAATGATTTAGAATCTTACTTGTAAAATGCAAGAATGTAAAAAGCAACAGAACATTACTAAATTGAATCCATCAAGGTTTAAATATGTCTACTAATAAAAAAGAATTTATCAAAGGAATGCATAAAATGATCTTCCTAAAATAATCTACTAATGTTACTCACCAAGACAGGAAATTGAAAGTGGCAAATGTATATATCTTTCTGGTAGGAATATAAACTGATAAAATCATTTTGGAAATTGCTAAGTAAATTTATAAAATTACACGTTTGTGCACTCTCCAACCAAAAAATCTATTTGTAGTTTGCTATTGTTGTCATTCAGTAGCTTTGTCTGTCTGACTCTTTGTGATCCCACGGGCTGCAGCATGCCAGGCTCTCCAGTCCTTCACCATCTCCTGCAGTTTGCTCAGTTTCATGAATTGGTGATGCTATCTAACCATCTTATCCTCTGCCATCACCTACTCTTTTTGCCTTCAGACTTTCCATGCATCAGGGCCTTTCCGATGAGTTGGCTCTTCACATCCAATGGCCAAACTATTGGAGCTTTAGCTTCAGCATCAGTCCTTCCAATGAATATTCAGGGTTGATTTCCTTTAGGAATGACTGGTTTAATCTTGCCGTCAAAGGGACTCTCAAGAGTCTTCTCCACCAACACAATTCAAAGGCATCGGTTCTTTAGCACTCAGGCTTTTTTATGGTCCATCTCTCACATCTGGACATAACTACTGGAAAAACCATAGCTTTGACTGTAGAGACCATTGTCAGCAAAGTGACATCTCTGCTTTGTAATACTCTAAGTTTGTCATAGCTTTTCTTCCAAGAAGCAAGCATCTTTTAATTTCATGGCTGCTGTCACCGTGTACAGGGATTTTGCAGCCCAAGAAAATAGTCTTTCACTGCTTCCACTTTTCCCCTTATTTTCCATGAAGTGATGGGACCAGATGCCATGATCTTAGTTATTTGGATGTTGAATTTTAAGCCAGCTTTTTCACTCTCCTCTTTCACCATCATCCAGAGGCTCTTTAGTTCCCTTTCACTTTCTGCTATTAGAGTGATATCATCTGCATATCTGAGGTTGTTGATATTTCTCCTGGCAATCTTGATTTCAGTTGGTGATTCATCCAGCCCAGCATTTCATGTGATGTGCTCTGCATATAAGTTAAATAAGTATCATCACTAAAAAAATTCTGAGTACTATATACACCAGGAAACAAGTACAAGAAGGTTAATACCATTGATTTTTCTATTTTTAAATAATTTTTAATAGTTACTCCATTTCCAGTTATTACAAAATATAGATTATATTCCCTGTGTTATAAAATGCATCCTTGTAGCCTCTATTACACCCAAGAGCTGTACCTCCCACTCCTCCATCCCTGTATTTCCCCTCCCCTCCCTCTTTTCACTGGTAACCACTGGTAGTTTGTTCTCTATATCTGTGAGTCCCATAGCACTGGTTTTAAAAAACAAAACTGAAAATAGTTAAATACTCATATCAGTAGACGAGGTAGATGTATTGACTTATATGTGCATGTGGAATACTACAGAGTCACTAAAGTAAATATGCCTTATAAACAAACATATTGATAAATCTTAGTAATATAATATTGAATGAAAAAGACAAGTCCCAAAATATCACTGTATGTCTCTCCTTTAGGAATGTTTAAAACACTTAGAACTAAATATTATTTAGAGATCCATTCATATCTAGTAGAACTGTGCTTGAAAAAGTAAGGAAATAACAGAAAATGTATGATTAGTAAACATGTTCCAGAGAAGCAGAAAAACAGTGGAAAATGCACATATAGATATTGTCAGTGTCTGATTCTTAGGTTGATTGGGTTCATGACTGCTCATTGAGGAGACATATGTATAAGCATCTCAATATGAATAGACAATAATTTGATACAATTCAGCACCTATTCATGACTTTTAAATTCTGAAACAAATCACAGGAGGAAAAGTCCTTAATATAATCAAATGTACCTTTAAAAAAGCAACATGGAAAAGCATTCTCACTGCAGAAGCATTAGATACATAGTTTCAATGTCTATGTTTTTATTGTTGGATTACTTTTTGTGGCTGGGGGGTGGGAGCTGGGTCAGGGCTCACCCTGAGGCATGTGAGATTTTAGTTCCCCTCACAGGTATCAAACCTGTGTTCCCTGAGTGGAAGCGGAGATTCTTGACCACTGGACTTCCAGGGAAATCCCTTTTGTTGGATTACTTTTAATTATAATTTCCATCTTGAAAATATAAGATATTGTTTTGATCTGCAAGTTAAAATAATATATCAGAATGATTCTTCATAATTTAACTTCCAATCTCTCCAACAACAGTGACATATCTTGCTTTTAAAGCATAATTTCTACCTAATCTTTTATGCCACTTGATGTTACTTGTTAAAGAAAATGTTACTCTACAAGAGTTGGAGGCAATGCATTACAAGGTCACGCTTTTTCAGAACAGATGGTATTAAAAAGCATATCCAGTATTTTCTCCATAGCTTTTTTGCTGTAAGTATCTTTGCTATAAGCATTTTTTGCCACATTTTCACTGCATAACTAATTTTTCATCAGGCAGTTTGACCATGAAATAACTGGTTATAGTTTTGCTTTGACAATTTGCTTTCAACTGGTTGAAATGAGTTAGTATTTCTTCTGGATAGTGACATTATTGATGGCTTTATTAAACGGACATATGAGGACATGCCCCAAGAGTTGGTTATTTTGCAATACTTTGTGTAGGAACAGGAAGTGGCCAGAGTCAAAGGCCTGGAAGGTACAGAGTTGACACTTCCCACAGAACCTTGGAATATCAATAGACATATAACAGGATGTCAAGAATCAACAACAATGCCTAATCATTCATAATATGATACAAAGCTCAGCTACAAATATGCATCCTAGTATGGAAACAAATACTCTCTTAATGAAGGAAGAAAGTCTAGCAAAAAAGAAACAAGTGTGATGCCCAACAAAGTAATCAGCAAGCGAAAAAAAAAAAAAAAAGATGTTTCAATGAATGCAAAACTTTGAGTACAAGAATAGGTACAATCTGCAAAAAAAGAATATGTTATATGTGTAGTATTGCTATGAGAAGGCAATGGCAACCCACTCCAGTACTCTTGCCTGGAAAATCCCTTGGACAGAGGAGCCTGGTAGGCTGCAGTCCATGGGGTCGCTAAGAGTCAGACACGACTGAGCGATTTCACTTTGACTTTTCACTTTCATGCGTTGGAGAAAGAAATGGCAACTGACTCCAGTGTTCTTGCCTGGAGAATCCCAGGGATGGGGGAGCCTGGTGGGCTGGCATCTATGGGGTCGCACAGAGTCGGACACGACTGAAGGGACTTAGCAGCAGCAACAGCAATATTGCTATGAATCTAATGACTTCCCTGGTGGCTCAGACGGTAAAGCATCTGCCTACAATACCTAGTCAAGGCTATGGTTTTTCCAGTAGTCATGTATGGATGTGAGATTTGGACTGTGAAGAAAGCTGAGCACCAAAGAATTGATGCTTTTGAACTGTGGTGTTGGAGAAGACTCTTGAGAGTCCCTTGGACTGCAAGGAGATCCAACCAGTCCATTCTGAAAGAGATCAGTCCTGGGTGTTCTTTGGAAGGAATGATGCTAAAGCTAAAACTCCAGTACTTTGGCCACCTCATGCGAAGAGTTGACTCATTGGAAAAGACTCTGATGCTGTGAGGGATTGGGGGCAGGAGGAGAAAGGGGCGACAGAGGATGAGATGGCTGGATGGCATCACTGATTCAATAGATGTGAGTTTGAGTGAACTCCGGGAATTGGTGATGGACAGGAAGGCCTGGCGTGCTGCAATTCAAGGGGTCACAAAGAGTTGGGCACGACTGAGTGACTGAACTGAACTGAACTGAACCATACCTACAATGAGGGAGACCCAGGTTCAATCCCTAGGTCAGGAAGATCTCCTGGAGAAGGAAATTGCAACCCACTCCAGGATTCTTGCCTGGAAAATCCCATGAATGGTGCAGCCTGGTAGGCTACAGTCCATGGGGTCGCAAAGAGTTGGATTAACACTTTCAAAATGTGTCTAGCTATGAATCTACACACATTTTAAAAGTGTTGAAAGTGTTAGTCACTCAACCATGTCCGACTCTTTGCAAGCCCATGGGCTGTAGCCCACCAGGCACCTCTGTCCATGGGATTCTCCAGGCAAGAATACTGGAGTGGGTTGCCATTTCCTACTCCATGGGATCTTCCTGACCCAGGGACTGAACCCATGTCTCCTGCATCTCCTGCATTCCCTACGACTAGTGCCACCTGGCAATGGGCTGGGAAGCCCCATTTTAAGTGTATTCAAATATTCTCTATTTCATGATAAAGTCATTTTAGTTTTGTTATTAATTTTTCATGCTTACTGTTTATGTGCTTTATAATGTCCCAGTTTTATTTTAGGTTATTTTTTATCTTTTATGGCAAAATTGCCTTATAACCAATTAGTTACGTGCAAAAATATCTGTGGCAAAGATGTCTACACCAAAGATTCTTATGGCAAAAGTACCTAGAACCATTTAAAGTGTAGTAAATTTTATTTGTGAGCTCCATCCCGTGTCCCCTAAAGGGAGATTTGGAAAAGTCATTTGTGCTGGGCCTGTAGTGATACTGTTTCCCATAAAGATGGGTCAAAGCTTATATTCTGATTCATAAACAGGTATTTCAGCATCTCTTGAAATATAACAATTTCTCTGTTATGGGAAAAACATGTCAAAATAACCTGTTTAAGTTTGACAAGCCACAAGATAAGAGACTGATCTTGTGAGTTGTCTATGAGGATGAACAGCTTTTTTAAGTTTTTGTTTTTATACTTCCCTGCTATTTCCACTGTGAATAACTTTCTAAAATTGTATTTTTAGTGTTATTCTAATAATTTCTACATGATACCTCTTTTCTTTAAATTGGTGGTTGAATTTCATTAAAATATCTTTAGATTTCAGGATCCTTAAGCACTTATATCCAATAAGAAGGAGTTATACCCCAACTTTCTGGGTTTTTTTTTCATTTTTTTTCATATTATGTTTAAAATGTCAAAAATTTTATGCCTGAAGTCTCAGATGAGATATTAATTAGTATTATTACAGAGATGTTCAACCACAGGGACTATCTCATGAAAGTCTTCACTTAAATCTATAAGTGGGCTTCAGAGAAGTGAGGTATAACCTGGAGAGTTTTAAAAATCTTGAATACATATAGAAAAAAATTAAGTAAGTTTAATATAGTAAGTTTGTTCCAAGGGATTCACTAATTCCATACCTAATTTACTATTGTGGTTTATGAGCCATTTTATAATAATAGAAAATATAGTGCCTGAATAGTCGTAAAGAATGTGATTTTACACATATGAGATTCTTTGGAGCTGACTGTACAAAGAAATGAACACTTGTTCTAGATAGGGATGTATACAGGAGTCCCTTAAATAATGTGTCAACTTTAGAAAGAAAGAAGTATGAGTATCTTATTGTTCACATGCAGTCAAGAAGAACATATTTTGTGAAGTTATGTACCCTATTCTTGAGCCATATCATTATAACTTGTTAGGCATATACCTAACAAGTTTGGGACTTCATTAGAGATATTTCAGGTCATATTGCACTGTGGGGCTTAATTAAAATATGTTCATCAGCTAGTATTCAGATTTTTATCAGCATTCAGCACCCTGTTTTATATTTTTCCACTTAATAAGCTCAAAAGACCTTGGATACTATGTTAAAGAGAATAAATAATAAATGCATTTTGAGACATAAAGAAAATCTTAATGAGATTGGAAATTCAAGTATATACGAGCTGTTCCTACTTCCACCTGGAAACAAAATAAATTGAAAATAATGTCAATAACAGCAGAAGAATACAGATAAAACACTTTACCATAAATGTATTAATATGAAGAAATAAAGCATGTTGATTTCACGCAAATTCAGAGAGGGACTCTATAACCATGGCTTCTAATGAGGCTCTCCAAGAAGACAACTATAATTTGTGGTGACTGGAGTTCTCATGAGTTAGATAGCCCTGCCCGCCATTTCCACCAGAGTTGAGCTTGTCCTTCTTACACAAATAAAATGTTGACAATGTTACCGACTATACATTTGAATGGGAATAATTTGTCTCCTTGTTACCCATGTGATGTGTACAGTGTATACAAAAGATTTTTTTTTTAATGTTGCGCTTTAGAGCAGTCCACTTTCTGTGTCTGTGGCTCTTAACCTTGAAATCTGCAGGCAGTTCTCTTCCTGCATCACCCACCCATTCCCCTCCAATCACTTCAGGGCAACATGCTGACCCAGGCTGTTTTTCAGCTGTTGATGTTGATGTTACATTTTCCCAAAGCAATTTCCAGCATTTATCTCATCCTGATTCCTAAGAGGCCATGCCCCTTTCTACTTTTTTTTTTAAGGACAAGGAGAAAAAATTACATCTAGGTTTTCTTTGCATTGTTGCTGTTTTAGCCTAAAAAGCAATCATGATAAAACATGCACATACTCAGTTAAGACCAAAATGTCTAGAATTAAGGCTTGCATGATCTCATGAAACAAAATGATGTACAGGACTCTAGGGATGATTTACAAATTGTGGGAATGGCAAAGTCTTATATCAACATAAAATGCACAGTTCCTTCGGCAAGCATGGTATATAAAAATATTCTGTGTTTTCTGTCAACCTTCCTACTTTTCATGGGCCTCTAAATATTGAGGATATGAAATGTGATTTGCCATTGCAACATATGGTATGCTGTGGATGTTTTTATTTTCAGAATTCTCATGATTTTCATTTATTTGTTACAGAACAAGGAGATTTCTATAAATATACATATTGACACATATTTGTGTATAGATGTTTTATGCTTATAAATGTCAGTATCTAATATATGTAATGGTTATACAAAAACACAAATGCCTTTGATAAGATTATATTCAGCAATGTAGTTATCAAAAATATATATTCAACAGCTCTTTCAAGTCAACAACCAACCAAATTCTGACTACTGAAGTACATGCCAGTTCATTAGATCTTTACCTTTATAAAAAGATGCAGGTTTCTACATAGGCTGTCCTTTCATTGTGCTTTCAAAAAGCACTAGATAAAATACTATTTCAATTCTTACTTAAAAGTTATGTTATTATTTTCTAAATTACATGCATATCATTTACTGGTCATTTTCTTTGTTTTCTACTTTATTTGGGCTTTGGCACTGCTATAATTAAAGTATTTAAAAAACACTTATTGGATATCATCATGCTATTTGATCAAAGACTAGTTTAAGCCTCCATTAATCTATTAATAATTACTCCATCCATTACAGGGTAATTCAATTAGTCACCACCCTGAGTGGTTCATGGAATAAGTCAAAGTTCCCATCCTAACCGAAATCAGGCTTGAGAGGTAAATAAAGAAGATATGTTCATTCTACTTTTCAGTGTGGTCTTAATTTTTAGGAACTCAGCATAAAGTCACTTAAATAACCCAATGAGAAAAATATGATTATTTTCACTAATAATTTTCAAAGTTTTACATTTCTCTTCAGAAATGTTTTAATCTTTCTGACATAGGTTTTGGAGAAATTGGGACATAGATTACCTATTAATTTGATGTCAGTTTTAGTTACTTGAAACTATAATTGTTTGAGAATAATTTTTCAAAACAATTCAAAACAAAATTTATATAGAATATTACAAAATTCTCATCAAAAATACAGAAAATTAAGTTATTTTTATTTATATATCATTAAGTAAATTAACATAAGGGTATTAGATTCAGCCCTCATAATATTATTTTATTACCTCCAAATATTTATAATGTTGGTTGTTTCATCTTTTTTATTGAAATATAATTGATATACAATGTTTCAGGTGTATAGCAAGATGATTCAAATGTACATCTTTTTTCAGATTGTTTTCCATTATAGGTTATTACAAGAGATTGAATATAGTTCTCTATGCTATACAGTAGGTCCTTGTTGGTTATCTATTTATATATACTATAATAGTATGTATATGTTAATCCCAAATGTATCCCTCCCCCACCATTTTACCTTTGGGAACATTGGTTTGTTTTCTAAGTCCATTTCTGTTTTATAAATAGGTCATTTGTATCATTTTTTTTAGATCCCACATATAAGTGATATCATATGATATTTGTCTTTGACTTACATAGTATGATAATCTGTAGATCCATCCATGTTGCTGCAAATGGCATTGTTTCATTCCTTGTTATGGCTGAGTAATATGTCGTAATATAATAATATGAACCACATCTTTATCCATTCTTCTATTGATGGACATTTAGGTTGCTTCCTTATATTGGCTATTGTAAATAGTGCTGCTATGAGTGTGAAGTTGTTTCTGTCTTTTCAAATTAGTGTTTCCTCCAAATATATTCTCAAGAATGGGATTGATGGATCATATGGTAGCTCTTTTTAGTTTTTTGAGGAACCTCCATATTGTTCTCTATAGTGGTTGTACCAATTTACATTCCTACCAACAATGTAGGATGGTTCCTTTTTCTCTACACTCTTCCCAGCAATTATTATTTTTTATTTTAATTTAATTTTATTTTTTGTTTGTTTTTGGTTTTTTTTAATATAAATTTATTTATTTTAATTGGAGGCTAATTACTTTACAATATTGTATTGGTTTTGCCATACATCAACATGAATCCGCCACGGGTTTACACATGTTCCCCATCCTGAACCCCTCTCCCACCTCCCTCCCCGTACCATCCCTCTGGGTCATCCCAGTGCACCAGCCCCAAGCATCCTGTATCCTGCATCAAACCTGGACCGGCGATTCATTTCTTATACTATACATATTTCAATGCCATTCTCTCCCTCTCTCAGACTCCAAAAGACTGTTTTATACATCTGTGTCTCTTTTGCTGTCTCTCATACAGGGTTATCGTTACCATCTTTCTAAATTCCATATATATCAGCAATTATTGTTTAAAGACTTTTTGATGATGGCCATGAGGGGGACCTGGGTTCAATGCCTGGGTTGGCATCCCCTGGAGGAAGGCATGATAACCCACTCTTGCCTGGAGAATCCCATGGATAGAGAAGCTTGGTGGGCTTCAGTCCATGGGGTTGCAAAGAGCTGGACAGGACTGAGCAACTAAGCACAGCACATTTTAAAACAGAGTGAAGTGACACTTCCTTGTGGTTTTGATTTGGCATTTCTCTAATAATTAGTGATGTTGAGCATCTTCCATGTGTTTTTTTGGCCATATGCATGTCTTCTTTGGAGAAATGTCTATTTAAATCTTCTGCCCATTTTTTGATTTAGTGGGTTATTTTATATTGAGCTGCATGAGCTGTTTATATATTTTGGAGATTGATTCCTCAATGGTTACTTCATTTACAAATATTTTTTCCAGTTCTGTGAGTTGTCTTTTTGTTTATGATTTCCTTTGCTGACAAAAGCTTTTAAGTTTAATTAGGTCGCATTTGTTTATTTTTGTTTTTATTTTCATTAGTCTAGGAAATGGATCAAAGATTTTCTTGTGATTTATATCAGAGTGTTCTGCCTAGCATCCAGGCTTACATTTAGGTTTTCAATCCATTTTGAGTTGATTTTGTGTGTGTTGTTAGGGAGTGTTCGAATTCCATTCTCTTACATGTAGACGCCCAGTTTTCCCAGTTCCATTTATTGAAGAGTCCATGTCTTCTCCATGGTATGTTCTTGCCTCTTTTGTTTTAGATTGATTGACTGTAGGTGTGCAAGTTAATCTGTGGACCTTCTGTCCTCTTCCATTGATCTATATTGCTGTTTTTGTTCTAGTACGGTACTATTTTGGTGAATATAGCTTTATAGTCTGAAGTCAGGGAACCTAACTCCTCCAGCTCCATTTTTCTTTCCTAGGATTGCTTTGACTATATGGGGTCTTCTGTTTTTCCATACAAATTTACAATTTTTTTTTGTTCTAGTTCTGTGGGAAATGCCCTTGGTAATTTGATAGGTATTGTACTGAATATATAGATTGCCTTGGGTAGTATAGTCATTTTGACAGTATTGATTCTTCCAGCCAAGAACATGGTATATCATTCCATCTGTTTGTGGCATTAATTTTTTTTTAATCAGTAGCTTATGGTTTTCATAGTATAGATCTTTTGCCTCCTTTAGGTACCTCTATTCCTAAGTATTCTATTCTTTTTGATGCAGTGATAAGTGGAATCTTTTCCTTAATTTCTTTTTCTGATTTTTTATTTATTGTATAGAATTGTGGCAGATTTCTATGTATTAAGCTTGTATCCTGCAACTTCATTGAATTCATTGATGAGCTCTAATAGTTTTTTGATAACATCTTTAGGATTTTCTCTGTACAGTAACATGTCATCTGCAAACAGTGAGACCATTTCCTTATTATAACATAATCTTAGTATTTAAAAAGAGATGTACTATATTTAATAAATTATCTTATTCTTAGTTAACCATTTTACCCATAAATGTGAATTGTAGTTACTGAATATTTTCTTTACTTTAAGAAAAATGAAATGATTATCTTTGTGTACATCCTGAGAAGGTGACCAAAATGTGCTATTTTAAAAAGTTGCTGGGAACCTAGTTTCCCTGTTTCCATATTTATATTTCTAACAGGTACTCAGAGTGATATTAGATTCTTCCCCCAGATTTACTTATTGTTTTACTGTTAACCAAGTTTTATATACCATTACTATGCCCTGTATATTGTTTTACACACATATTAACTCATCTAATCCTCATAATATCTGTAAAATACTAATAACAGGGCTGTTCTCATTTTTTCACATGAAGACATTGAACTGTATAGAGGTAAAGTAGCTTGCCAAAGACATGTAACTAGTAAGGTAGTGGCTGTTCGTGAACCCAGGCCATTCAGTTCTGCTAGAATAGACTGGTTCTCACAATCACATTCCTGAAGACTGGAGCAGATTTTTAGCTAGTTGCACCCCCAGTAAAAATTGTTGCTTCAGCTATAACGATATTTCCTTGACCAGTAATGTTGTGTAGAGAACCATGAGAAAAGCAGCTAACGTTTCCTGCTGTGATGCTCTGCAACATCCTTTGCCATGGGTTGATTTTGTCCATTGAACATACTTAGGAAGCAGTTCCAGCTCAATCCAGCAAAACTTTATTAAGAGATCATTACATGTTAGGCACTTTTAATACAGATCTGGACATGAGGTGCAGTGCCAGCCTACCCATGTGCCAGCTTAGTGCCCTAAATAACCTGTTATATCTCAGCCAAGCCTTGGGAGGTGAGGATCTAAAATAGCAGAAGCATGTTTGGAGTACAACTTTAGCTCAAAACTCTGTGAGAGGGCAGAGTGGTCCTGGGCCAGGGATAGGCATAGGTCCAAAATAGAGGGCTTCTCTGGAATCACCCTGCATACTGAACACAAGAGTGATATATCCTTGCAATGTCTTGGAGTGAAATCTGTATATCCCTGTTGCAGCAACCTCATGTGAAGTGTGGGATGCTGGTTATTTTTATGCAGAAAGAAGGTTTGCTTAGGCCTGGTATTCTAAGTTTATAATGTAACAAATTTTAGGACAAAATCCAGCTTGAAACAGATTGCTGACTATTTAAATCGAGGAGTTGGAACAAAAAAGAAAAACATTTCTTGATCAGAAAAAAAAAAGCTGAGAAGGGGAGCAGTTAGACTGGGAGAAAAACAGATCTGTTAGAAAGAGCCAAGACACACAACTTAAGGAGAAAACATCTCCACCCAGCAGGAAACCGTGACTTTAAGAAATACCACTGCAAAAGATGCTACAAGATTCCTCACTGCGTCATCTTAGCTCAGGACTTACATTTAGGCACTGAAGAAGCCACTGGAGGTGTTTGTATTCTTGTGACAGTTTGAGTTCTTGTGTGTTTACAGCCTTGATGACAACACAGTGACTCAGAGTACTGTAAGATCTTTCTTTTTTTTTTTTTTCCATTTATTGTCAGCAACATTAAGAGCACTTTGAAGACCAGACACTATGCCTAGATGTTTCTGCGCAATTAGATTTGGATTTAGGATTGCAATAGCAATCCATTCAGACAGCTAAAGAACAGAGAGGAAATGAAAGTTTAAAGACAGGGCTCTCCTAATATTGTAAAGCCTGAATTGTTGTTTGTTTGAAGCTTAGAGTGCCTTTATGCTTGATGAGTGTGGCACGAAAGCTTTGAGACTTCAGAAATTTCTGAAAAAGAGAGTGCAATGAGATCATTGCATGAGAGTCCATGCATGTGGTAGAACTTCGACTCAGAGAGACAGGTTTGAATCTGGGGCCCTTCCTTTACCGACTGCTGATCTTTGGGTCACATGTCATGTTAGCTCCATAGGCATCTGTTCTCGCTAAAGTGGAGATGATACCCTGCCATACAAGCGTGTTCAGAGGAGTCACTGAAGACATACCACAAAGCATTTATCATAGCGGCAGCAACAGTTCTCCTTCCCAGGATACCATAATTTTGCCATCCTTCTTTGCTGCAGGACACACAAGATGTTTTAGGTGACATAATATATTATTTGGAAAACAGCAACAACAAATATTTTATATTTTTTATAAACTTTCTAGAATATTTTAAGGCAGCATTAGGTGGTTTTCTGTCTTAATCCATTGTGCAATTTGAGCCTGATATCACTGATAAATGTTCCAAAAAGTGGGCAAAAAGCCCATGTGAGTTTTTAGAAATATATTCCTATACCAGGAAACACTGGGAACTTTTTCATATCCTTCTTGGTAAGCATCTATGTCACTAAATATGGTCTATTCAGTGCATTCTTCTGAGTCCCCTCTTCTTAGCCATGGCCTTTGTCTGACCCATGACTGTCTATTTGTGGCTCTGTACATCTCAGAATGGAGAAACTGAAATAGAAACAGGAGGTCAGAGTGGTTGAAAGCCGCTGAGGTCACATGTGGAATGATGACAGTTGAAGAAGATAAGATCAAGGATGTACCAGGGTACTTAGTCATAGGAAGCAGGAAGAAGTAGTAGGCTATTGTAGGAATACAGGAAGCTGTAGATCAAAGAACATTAAGACAACAAATGGTAAAGTTCTTATAAGAATTGTCCACATGGAAAACTAAGTTTCCTATAATTTTTCTGCTAATTAGCATCATGAGATATAAGAAAAGATGCATGAAATAAAGAACAAAAAGGGGAAAACTAAACTATTCAATGTTATGTAGTCTTCTTTGATGAAAATCACCCGTCTTTTGCATTTCAGTGTTGCATTTGAAGAATTTAATGTTTTCTAAGTCACAATGAGTCTTAAGCCCTTTAATAAATATTTTGCAACAGTGAGCACATTATGAGTACAGATCCCACATGCCATTGATGCATTTTAATTCTCCCTCATTTTTAAAGAACACTTGACTTCCTCAACAGTTTTAGGATTGTAACTTTCTAAAATATGATTTTCAGTGGACAGTGATTACTATTGTCGTTCAGTTACTAAGTCTGTCCAACTCTTTACAACCCCGTGAGCTGTAGCAATCCAGGCTCTTCTGTCCTACCCTATCTCCTGGAGTTTGCTCAGATTCACATCTATTGAGTCAGTGATGCCATCCAGCCATCTCATACTCTGCCACCCTCTTCTCCTTTGGCCTTCAATTTTCCCCAACATCACGGTCTTTTCCAGTGAGTCAGCTCTTCCCAGCTCTTCCTGTCAGGTGGCTAAAGTATTAGAGCTTCAGCATTAGCAACAGTCCTTCCAATGAATATTCAGGGTTGATTTCCCTTAGGATTTACTGATTTGATCCCTTCACAAGTCCAAGGGACTCTCAAGAGTCTTCTCTAGCACCACAATTCAAAAACACCAGTTCTTCAGCATTTAGCCTTCTTTATGGACTGACTCTCACATTCGTACATGACTACTGGAAAAACCATTAGCTTTGACAATATGGGCCTTTGTCTGTGACTTCTCTGCTTTTTAATATGCTGTCTAGGTTTGTCATAGCCTTCCCTCCAAGGAGCAAATGTCTTTTAACTTCATGTCTGCAGTCACCATCTGTAGTAGTTTTGGCGTCCAAGAAAGTAAAATCTGTCACTGCTTCTATTTTTTCCCCTACTATTTGCCATAAGTGATAGGACTGGATGCCATGATCTTAAGTTTTTTTGAATATTGACTTTTAAGCCAGCTTTTTCACTCTCCTCTTTTCACCCTCACCAAGAGACGCTTTAGCTCCTCTTTGCTTTCTACCATCAGAGTGATATCATCTGCATTATGAGAATGCTGATATTTCTCCTGGTAATCTTGATTCCAGCTTGTGATTTATGTAGCCTGGCATTTCACATGATTGCTATCATTCAGTTATGTATTACTGAACCAATTAAAATTTATGGAAATGGGGTTGATTTTTTTAATTTAATTATAAAACAAATATTTTGTGATGTGATCACAACTACAATTTTATTTTTATTATTACTGAAGTGACCAACAACAGTTTTATTTTTATTATTACTGAAGTGTCCAATAAAGTCAGAAAGTTGAATTATAAGCACAGACTCTGGGAGAAAATGATCAGTCTCAAGAAGGTCAGCCTTGCCAGTTCTGTACTATCTCAGTTACACAAAAACCACACGCTAGATGAATCAACTTAATATAAAATTAAATGGTAGAATGAAATGACTGCTCAGAGTAGTTGTTCAAGTTTTAAACTAGTTTTACCCACTGGCATAATCAAAATTACAAGCCAGTAATAGACTCAGTCATCTATTTCAAAATGCAAATAATCAAGTGGATTTTTGGCTTTAGCCTTTATATTTCTTAATCTCCTGAGTTCAAAAGAATTACAAATTTATGATAGACTCTATTGTGGCATTTAAATGATGTCTTTTCTTTTTTCTAGGTGGATCTTCTAGTCCCTACCAAAGTGACTGGCATTATCACACAAGGAGCTAAAGATTTTGGTCATGTGCAGTTTGTAGGCTCCTACAAACTAGCTTACAGCAATGATGGAGAACACTGGACCGTATACCAGGATGGAAAACAAAGAAAAGATAAGGTAAGTCATTCTGGTGATTTATGACATGCAGAAGTGGAGGAGCAAAGTGTTTAACATTTTTAATTTCCTTGATTATTTTGATAATTAGGGATTGTAGAATTATAATTAGAAGCGAACAGATTTGATTACTAATTCATTGTTTCTTGTTGAGTTTCTTTGATTGTGTTTTAATTTGTAGATTTAATTTTTGAGCCAAAAATGTTTTAATATTAAAATAATCAACATATATTTGTATACCTAAACTGCACCATAAAATCTCTAATTATTTTTCCAAGAAAGTGCTTAGTGTGTTGAACATCTTTTCTTAGTTAGCGTTTGATGGCCTGAATGTCTCTGGGACCTTGGAGAATGAAAGTGCTCAAGGAAACTATCAGTAGTTAATTGGATCAAATGGTAAAATATGGCCTTACATTAATGAAATTGAATTTGTTGCTTAGAGTTTTTGTGCAAGAAATATAGCTTTCTGAACACATCAGGAGAAATGAAATATCTTAGCTCAGTGATGTGGGGGGAAATATACTTTCATCCAAGTTCAGCATTTCTGGATTAATAATGATTTTTTCCATATTCTGTAACACCTTTATTTCCTTACTGTTGTTTGTTATTAACCAATAGAAAGGTTGGGAATATCTTTCTCTCTTCAAATATCCAAGGTAGAAGATTTAATTTTCCCAGAAATACTGAGACCAGAGTGGCTATTTCAATAGGTCTACAAAGTCTGAATTTAATTAACAGGAAATTCATTTTAGGGGAGACGTGTTTTTAGTTTTAGATTACAAAAACTACAATTACTTACATTTTAATATCTCAGAACATGCCCATTTAGCATCTCAGGATGGACACGTTCACTTAACATCTCAGAAAACACATATTTTGAGCTTTAACATCTCAGAAATTGGTATATCTCAATATCACAATTTAATTGGAAGCTTACTATTTTCTAGAAGAATATAAAAAATGGCATGTTTTATAATCAGAGGCATCTTCAATTGAATGAATATTGAATATTTTGTAAAATGTCTTCAAATTATTTATGTGTAGACAAATATCTGCTATAATTTATAGCAAATAACTCCTTCAATTCCTGTTTTCACCTTTTACAGTAGGCATTTTTATGTGTAAAGAGTGAAAATATATGCTGTAAGGTATAATTTTTCATAAATTATACAGTTCTTAAAATTATTTCTAAAGTAAGTATTCTCATCTATAATTCATACAGTATTCACTGAAAAGCATATATCTGTAATATTAAAATCCTTATGTAGCCCAATTTAGGGAAGAGGTGTAAACTATTGTGCTCATGAAGTACTTCATTATCTCCATTTATATTAAGCATATGATTTAATTGTTATTTGTGAATAATTTTTAAATTTCATTAATTGATATATTGGACATATGTGTATTAATTCATTTTATTTCATTATCTCAGTCTAAAATGTACATAAAATTTTGGTGTCAAGTTGGCCAAGTAATTTGATAGTGTTGTTCTGGTTTCCCATATTCTTACTGATTTTCTGTCTACTTGTACTATTAGTAACAGAGACAGTAATGTGAAAATCTCCAACCCCAATTGTTGATTTCTCTATTTCTCCTGGCAGTTATATTGGTATTTACTTCATGTATTTTGAAAGTCTGTTAAAAATATATGAATCATTAGGGTTGTAATGTGTTTTTGATCAAATAACTTTTATCATTAGAATAGGACCTTCTTAATTCCCCATGGTATTTCTGCTTTGAAACGTACTTTGCTTCACTACATAGAGGTACTCTAGCTTCCTTTTGATTAGTACTGCATTGGTATATGTTTTTCTCCATCTTTTTGCTATTAACTATTTCTGCTTTATATTTTAAATGTATTTTTTCTATCCAGCATAAGATTTTTTCCTTTTTTCAATTCAACTATCTCTGCTTTTCAATGGAGCATTTAGACCATTTGTGTTTGATATGAGTATTGAAGTGATCGGGTTTAAATCTCATCTTGTTATTTATTTCCATGTATCTCATCTTTTCTTTCATTTTTTTCCCTCTTTTCAGCCTTCTTTTGAATTAATTGAATTTTTTAGTGATTGCATTGTGTTTCATTTGTTGACTTATTTGCCATAACTTTTTTTTATTTTAGTGATTGTTTTAGTTTGTAATATAAATATGACAGCTGGCTAAACTCAGCCAATATAACTAGTAGTTTTAAAATTAGATTTAGCTGTTCTGTTTTTAATATGATAGATTTGTACATTGAAGAAAAACCTTAATAAGTTCACTATTTATTACCAAAGAAAGCAACTAGCACCAGTAAACCAATAACATAAGAATGCTGCAGTTACTCTCATAATAAAAAAATCCCTTATGTGTAAGAAGGAAGTATAGGGCATAAACACCTCCATTCCTACAGAGAAGGGAATTTTATAAAATAAGTGAGAAAATGGATTGCATGTGTTCTTTTAGCACTTGGAAATACAAGCATCTTACACACACACACCAATCAAGGTATGTTTTTATATTTATATGTATGTGTGTGTGTATATATATATCTCCAAGTAGTTGTGTTTTGTGTTGGTATTACTATTAATACTAGGAAATTAAGGGTGAAAGTGAAGTTGCTCAGTCGTGTTCGACTCTTTGCGACCCCATGGACTGTAGCCTATCAGGCTCCTCCGTCCATGGCATTTTCCAGGCAAGAGTGCTGGAGTGGATTGCCACTTCAGTTTCATATATTTATAGAAGTGTTCTTTTTCTTCTTTCAAGAGGTCCTACACAACTCAGCAGTTAACTTTTCTGAAGTTGAATAAACCATCTTCTCTTGATTCTTATTATTTATATCTTGTTTTCTGTGGTTACTTGCCATAAGAGGAAAAGGTCTTCAATAAATTCATTTCTTACAAGTATAAAGTCAACCACAAGCTTTCATTCAAATAAATATAATAAATGAATGTTTCACGGCACAACGTATGCCTGTGAAATGTTTTATATATGCACATTTCAAAGGAAATATTCACAAAAGTTACCTATCTTGTTTTCTGTTTTTACCCAACACTTCCTCTAATCAATTTTGGGGGCTATGGATATGGAAGTCTAATGTAGATCTAGAAACAGGATTAATGTCGTGAAAACAATGACAAGGAAAAATTATGTATATGTATAGAAAGAAAGAAAGTGAAGTCACTCAGTCGTGTCCAACTCTTCATGACCCCATGGACTGCAGCCTACCAGGCTCCTCAGTCCATGGGATTTTCCAGGCAGGAGTACTGGAGTGGGCTTCCCTGGTGGCCCAGCTGGTAAAGAATCCACCTACAATGTGAGTAGACCTGGGTTCAATCCCTGAGTTGGGGAGATACCCGGGAGAAGGGAAAGGCTACCCACTCCAGTATTCTGGCCTGGAGAATTCCATGGAGAGTCCATGGGGTCACAAAGATTTGGACATGACTGAGTGACTTTCAGTTCAATCAGTTCAATGTATATGTATCAGTTCAGTTCAGTTTAGTCACTCAGTCACGTCCAACTCTTTGTGACCCCATGAATTGCAGCACGCCAGGCTTCCCTGTCCATCACCAACTCCCAGAGTTCACTCAAACTCTTGTCCATCGAGTCGGTGATGGCCATCCAGCCATCTAATCCTCTGTCATCCCCTTTTCCTTCTGCCCCCAATCCCCCCCAGCATCAGAGTCTTTTCCAGTGTGTAGGAGTATCTAAATATATGCATGAATGTGTGTGTGTGTGTATGTGTGTACATATACAACAAAAGTTACTTGCAGGAATAGACATGCCTTGTTCTCATCATTAAAATGTCACTTTCTCATTTACCTTCTCTGAGCTTTCTTAAGAATTGACTCTAGTATTCTATTTTTGAACAAAATTCTCCATGAAATCTTTTGCTATGGAGCATGTGATAATACTTCTCTCAGTACAATCCCTACATTCTTATCAATATTTTTTCTTTCTAGTCTACAATATTTTCTAACATTTAATTTTGTATTTCTTTCCAACATGGATTCAGATTCTTTCATTTAAAAGTCAAATGTTCCTTTGCTCTCATGAAAGTGACATTTGTTTTTGTACTCTTGGAGCTGTTTTACTGCAAATTTTAGCAGGAAAATTGCAAAATTTGACAGACACTTTCTGTATTTAATTTTTAAGGTTAGAAGCCAAAATAATAAATTTCAGGAAGAGTACTTCTATGGAAAAAGTAGAAATGAAAATTGGTTTTCTGAACCAATGTATTAGTCATAATATGGTTTTTAAGTAGACCTGAATTTACACCATGGGAGCTTTCTTCTTTGGGAGAAGAAAAAAATGCTGGTAATAGTCTATTTTGTCTCTCCCCTGAAATTACCCTGTTTGAAAAAAAAAAAAAATAATAAGTTAAAAAACTGCAACTTCATTCTGGGTTTTCTGTAAAAGAAAATCCTAAACCCTGCTTTTTGTTGGTTCTTAAAAAGATGAATTCCGTATAGTCATCAAGAACTATTCTGCAACTTGGCGAACTCTAATTCAGTAGTTACCAAAATTTTCTGATTATAACACTCATGGGGGAGCTAGTTAAGAAACACAGTTTTCTGGGCTCTGCCTCATACTCTGCAGGGAGGCTCTGGGAATTTAAATGTTTACAAAAGCCTAAGCTAATTTAAATAATAAGCAAAGATGACTCTAATCAATACCAAAACTCAAATTAAGCTTTCTGAACTAAATGCAGTTTTGTATTTTTCTAATGAGAATGGAACTTATTCCTTAGGGCTTTGTTTGGCCTCTAATTTGTCAGTAGAAATCAATATGAATTGGTGCTTCCAAAAGCAGGTTTAGATTTTGATATGTTTACCAGTTCTCTTATGAACACCAGAAAGTAACAGGTACTAGTTTTAAACAAATTTTAAATTTAAATAGATTTAAGTAGTTAGGAATACGGATTTTCTGGGAAATCATCTAGAAGAATGTGAAATACGTGTTCTGCAGTTATTGTCTCCTCCATGCCATATGTAAGGTGGCAGGGGTGGGGGGTGGATGTCTGAATATGACATAGTGGCTCAAAGAACTCTCAGCCTAATAAGGAACTCAGGAAAGATGGAAAAACTTTGATTCATTCAGCTTATTTTAAAGAATCAAAATATCCTCTACCCAGTGTATTATTTGATAAAACAACTCTAGGAAAGAAGTAGCACAGATGTCCATCTCAAAAAGTTTGTGACTCTCCAATAGAAAAAAAAAAAAATTCCTTGTCCTTCCCTCTTGCCTTTCTTTTCTCAACTCAGTGTGAAAAAAAGGAGCAATAGCATAACAGTCCTTATTAATACAGCCTGCAAATCTGTATCGGAGAGTATATTCAAATCCAAGAGTAATTACAAATGCCGCAGGGCATGCTCTCTTTCCTGCTGACGCTAGCACTCCCAGGTAGCTGAAATTAAATTTGAATACTTAAAGCCTTGAAAGTCCAGCTCATCAGTGAAGCAAACTGAAGAAGACATCATTCCAGCAGTCAATACCCATGCTGTTCCTTTGAAATTTGATTTGGACCAGAAATTTAGAACCTGAAGCATGCCTAAGTGCAACCAAAAGTGGAGTCCAGCTGCTTGCCACTCAAAAAAAAAAAAACCAATAAAGAGGCAGAGCTGATGGAAAGGAAAGTTTGCTTTATTTTGGATGCTGGTCCAAAGGCCAACTCCTGCCCTGACAATCAGAGGTCAATGGCACCCTACTCCAGTACTCTTGCCTGGAAAATCCCATGGACAGAGGAGCCTGGTAGGCTGCAGTCCATGGGGTCGCGAAGAGTCGGACACGACTGAGCGACTTCACTTTCACTTTTCACTTTCATGCATTGGAGAAGGAAATGGCAACCCTCTCCAGTGTTCTTGCCTGAAGAATCCCAGGGACAGGGAAGCCTGGTGGGCTGCCGTCTATGGGGTCACACAGAGTCGGACACGACTGAAGTGACTTAGCAGCAGCAGCAGCAGCTTAGCAGAAGGAGAAGGCTACATGTAGAAACAATAGTCAACTCTTGACAGTTGGCTTGAAATTGGTCATTGGTGGCCTGACCAGCATCATCTTGATTATTTTAGGTACAGTTAATCTTCAGTTCTGTGTTTGGCTTGTTCTCATTTCCTTGAGGCCAATTCTTGGGATTGTGGCAGCTTATGTCATGACTGGTGCGAGTTTCAGCATCTAAAAGACAGCTCATAAGATGCAGCTGAATATTATCTATAGCCCTTGAGGAGCAACTGAAGGGCTATACTTAATGACAACGTTATTAGTATTTTGTCTCTTTTGACTGTTTTCCTTTGTTCCTGTATTGTCTCACTTCTGATTAAACTTAGTCTGGGCTAAAGTTTTTCCACAGAAA
This sequence comes from Capra hircus, assembly GCF_001704415.2. NCBI lineage: Eukaryota > Metazoa > Chordata > Mammalia > Artiodactyla > Bovidae > Capra > Capra hircus. The sequence goes on from NC_030814.1 coordinate 26,716,066, forward strand.
AAAGCAGTCAGAGAACATGCAGAGTAAGGAAAAGAAGATCCTGCTTCATTTCACTAGGAAGTAAATAAAAGGAATCCTCAGGAGCAGTCAATGAGGAGGATGCTAGCAGCATAAAATGAAAGGGGTGAATTGGTCTTTCAAGGAGGACCAGCTACATGTTTTGGAATAGCAAGATCAAGGGCAATCTCTCCATCTTGCATGGACACCCTTCATCTCATTCATTCAGAGTCCTCTTGCTGTATTCAAATAAGGCAGGAAGGGAAAGAAAAGCTGATTTCCAAGGATTAATTGACTTCACACAAAACACTTGAATTTAAAAATAGCAAGTGACTTGTGCCCTATTTGCTAGAGATTCGTGATATAGACACAGTAGTGTACTTACTCAGGGATCTAGTGAGTGACTTAATTGGAAGTTAAAGAGACAAGGATATAGTTTCAGCATTGTCTGAATTTAAGTACAGTGTTATTTAAATAAACACCATCTGGTATCAGCTGTTATTTACAATTTTATCTGCTTTCTTCCCTTGTTGTAATTCAATATTATGGGACCCGACTACTATATAGTTGGTGTAAAGAATACAAAATTGCCTATGTTCACATAAATGGGAGTGTTATAGGATTTTGAAACTTAGGACACCACCTGAGAATATTCATATTCTGGCAGAATATAAAGTTCAATGATGAGCTGACACTTTTAAATTTTAAATTGTATTAAATATCTCTGCCCAGCAGTAGATGTAGATCAGTTCAGTTCAGTCGCTCAGTCGTGTCTGACTTTTTGTGACTCCACAGATCACAGCACGCCAGGCCTCCCTGTCCACCATCAACTCCTGGAGTTTACCCAAACTCATGTCCATCAAGTCGGTGATGCCATCCAGCCATCTCATCCTCGGTCGTCCCCTTCTCCTCCTGCCCCCAATCCCTCCCAGCATCAGGGTCTTTTCCAATGAGTCAGTTCTTCGCATCAGGTGGCCAAAGTATTGGAGTTTTAGCCTCAGCATCAGTCCTTCCAATGAACACCCAGGACTGATCTCCTTTAGGATGGACTAGTTAGATCTCCATGCAGTCCAAGGGACTCTCAAGAGTCTTCTCCAACACCACAGTTCAAAAGCATCAATTCTTCAGCACTCAGCTTTCTTCACATTCCAACTCTCATATCCATCCATGACCACTGGAAAAACCATATCCTTGACTAGCCAGACTGTTGGCGAAGTAATGTCTCTGCTTTTTAATATGCTGTCTCGGTTGGTCATAACTTTTCTTCCAAGGAGTAAGTGTCATTTTATTTCATGGCTGCAGTCACCATCTGCAGTGATTTTGGAGCCCAAAAAATAAAGTCTGACACTGTTTCCACTGTTTCCCCATCTACTTCCCATGCGGTGATAGAACCAGATGCCATGATCTTTGTTTTCTGAATGTTGAGCTTTAAGCCAACTTTTTCACTCTCCTCTTTCACTTTCTTCAAGAGGCTTTTTAGTTCCTCTTCACTTTCTGCCATAAGGGTGGTGTCATCTGCATATCTGAGGTTATTGATATTTCTCCCAGCAATCTGGATTACAGCTTGTGCTTCTTCCAGCCCAGCGTTTCTTATGATATACTCTGCACAGAAGTTAAATAAGCAGGGTGACAATATACAGCCTTGATGTACTCCTTTTCCTATTTAGAACCAGTCTGTTGTTCCATGTCCAGTTCTAACTGTTGCTTCCTGACCTGCATGTAGATAGAGGGAGGTAATAGTTAATGTTACAGTTCCACTTTTAATGCAATAAAAACTTCATGGAATTAAGGGATTAAAAGATGAAAAGTTCAGTTATTTCAATATATACACTAACTTTAAAATTCAAAGAAGCCCTGTAATTCCTTGTTATTGTTGTTCATTCACAAATTTGTTTCTGACTCTTTGTGACCCCATGAACTGCAGCACACCAGGCTTACCTGTCCGTCACCATCTCCCAGAGTTTGTTCAAACTTTGTCCATTGAGTTGGTGATGTCATGCAACCACTTCATCCTCTGTTGCCCTCTTCTACACCTGCCCTCAATCTTTCCCAGCATCAGGATCTTTTACAGTGAGTCAGCTGTTCACATCAGATGGCCGAAGTATTAGAGTTTTGGCTTTAGCATCAGTTCCTCCAGTGAATATTCAGGGTTGATTTTCTTTAGCATGGACAATTTCCTTCTCCTTGATGTCCAAGGGACTCTCAAGAGTCTTCTTCAACACCAAAATTCAAAAGCATCAATTCTTTTGCACTCAGCCTTCATTATGGTCCAACTCTCACATCCATACATGACTACTGGAAAAATCATAGCTTTGACTATATGGATATTTGTCTGGTCAGCAAAGTGATTTCTCTGCTTTTTAATATGCTGTCTAGATTTGTCATACCTTTTCTTCCAAAGAGCAAGCATCTTTTAATTTCGTGGCTGCAGTCACTATCCACAGTAATTTTGGAGCCCAAGAAAATAAAACCCGATACCATTCCCACTTTTTCCCCTTCTGTTTGCCATGAAGTGATGTAATCTGATGCCATGATCTTAGATTTTGAATGTTGAGTTTTAAGCCTGCTTTTTCACTTTCCTCTTTCACCCTAATCAAGAGACTCTTTATTTCCTCTTCACTTTCTGCCATTAGAGTGGCGTCATCTACATATCTGAGGTCATTGATATTTTTCCCTGCAGTCTAGATTCCAGTATGTGATTCATCCATCCTGGCATTTTACATAATGTACTCTGTATATAAGTTAAATAGACAGAGTGACAGTATGCAGCCTTGATGTATTCCTTTTCAGTTTTGAAGCAGTCTATTGTTCCATGTCTGGTTTTGACTGTTGCTTCTTGACCTACGTACAGGTTTCTCAGGAGACAGGTCAGGTGGTGTGGTATTCCCATCTCTTTAAGAATTTTCCATAGTTTGTTGTGATCCACACAATAAAGGCTGTAGGATAGTCAATGAAGCAGAAATAAATGTTTTTCCAGAATTTCCTTGCTTTCTAGGTGATCCAGCAAATGTTGGCAATTTGATCTCTGGTTCTGCTACCTTTTCTAAATCAACTTGCACATCTGAAGTTCTTGGTTCATGAACTGCTAAAGCCTAGGCTTCAAAATCCTTGAAGGATTTTGAGTATTACTTTGCTAGCCTGTGAAACGAGCACAATTGTATAGTAATTTGAACATTCTTTGATGTCACCCTTCTTTGGGATTGGAATGAAAACTGACTTTTTCCAGTCCTGTGGTCACTGCTGAGTTTTCCAAATTTGATAGCATATTCCTGGCAGCACTTTCACAGCATCATCTTTTAGGATTTGAGATAGCTCAGCTGGAATCCCGTCACTTCCACTAGCTTTATTCTTAGTAATGCTTCCTAAGGCCCACTCGACTTCCCACTAAATGATGTCTGGCTCTAGGTAGTGTCCACACCATCATGTTTATCTGGGTCATTAAGACCTTTCTTGTACAGTTCTTCTGTGTATCCTTGCCACCTCTTCTTAGTTCCTGATGTGTGTGTGCTGTGTGCTCAGTTGAGTCCAACTCTTTGTGACCCCATGGACTGTAGCCTTCCAGGCTCCTCTGTCCATAGGATTTTCCAGGAAAGAATACTGGAGTGGGTTGCCATTTCCTAATCCAGAGGATCTTCCAGACCCAGGGATCAAACCTGAGTCTCTTGTGCTTCCTGCATTGAGAGACAGATTCTTACCATTAGCACCACCTGGGAAACCCAATTCCTTATATAACTTTTAAAATCATGCCAAAAATATGGGATCCCTGTAAATTTTGCTTAGGTCACTGACCAAGAAGACCACATCTCAGAAAGTATTCCAGTGAAGAACTGACTCATCAAAGGGGATGTTGTTTGCAGAGCAAGGTCTGCCTGTTGGATTGGGAAAGGGCAGCCATAGTGAACAAATTTAAATTCAGAAAGTAGCATATTTTCACCAGTGAGCACTGTGAAAGCAGTTGTTCATGGTACATAAAGAACATAATGGGTTTTTTTCTTTTTTTTTTTTTAATTTTAATTTTTACTTTATTTTACTTTACAATACTGTATTGGTTTTGCCATACATTGACATGAATCCACCACGGGTGTACAAGCATTCCCAAACATGAACCCCCCCTCCCACCTCTCTCCACATAACATCTCTCTGGGTCATCCCCGTGCGCCAGCCCCAAGCATGCTGTATCCTGCATCGGACATAGACTGGCGATTTGATTCTTACATGATAGTATACATGTTTCAATGCCATTCTCCCAAATCATCCCACCCTCTCCCTCTCCCTCTGAGTCCAAAAGTCTGCTATACACTTCTGTGTGTTTTTTGCTGTCTTGCATACAGGGTCATCATTGCCATCTTTCTAAATTCCATATGTGTGTGTTAGTATACTCTATTGGTGTTTTTCTTTCTGGCTTACTTCACTCTGTATAATCGGCTTCAGTTTCATCCATCTCATCAGAACTGATTCAAATGTATTCTTTTTAATGGCTGAGTAATACTCCATTGTGTATATGTAGCACAGCTTTCTTATCCATTCCTCTGCTGATGGACATCCAGGTTGTTTCCATGTCCTGGCTATTATAAACAGTGCTGCAATGAACATTGGTGGGGACTCACATAAAGTCAGTTGTGATGTGGGGGATTGGGGTCAGAAACAAGGCCAAAGCCCAGATGCAAGTCCAGAGGCAAAAGGGCTGGATCATCTGTAAAAAGACCTCTGTTTCCATTTCCATGTTTAACGCAAGCTCCAGATGGTCTGCCTACTCAAAGATGTCTGTTCGTGAACCTAGGGTGATGAAGAGTTTAAGAGCAGAAGAGAAAAAAAGGAACAGGAAATGCGGCTTATGGGATGGAGGTGAACAGGGAGAGGGTTAGTTAGTAAGGAACTACAAGTGTACAGTCAAGTAACCACCTGTCTGTTAGAAGTAAAGGACAAGCTGGAGTGGCAGAGTAGCCACAGGAGTAGTCACGGGCCAGTGCATCGTAAGGCGCTCGATAATTTTAAAAAGACATTAGGTTTACTTGGAGACAGAATTAGAAACCTAATTGTCTTTCTTCATGCATCAATTTTGAAGTTGCAAAGAAAACTCTTTTGTATGTCAGTTCACATTCTATAATATTAAAAACTAGCAATGTAAAATATATGGTTAATTCTGGCCAGTGAAGTGTTTAAATATCTTAGAAGACATTTGGAGTTTTAGTGTTCATTTGAAACAAAAAGGGAAAGCAGAGTGCCTCTCTAAGGACATATCATCAGATAATAGACGAAAAAAAAAGCAATCAAACATCAGGTACAAGATCCATAAAACTCACCAATTTGGGAGTGTGTTGGAGGAGGAAATACATCCCTGCCACTATGACTCATATTTAGTGACAGGTAACATCCCAGCACAGATGCTGGGGAACATCATTCTCAGTTTATAGGGAAGTTTATAGGGAAAAGAGAAAACAATACAGAGAAATGCAGGAATGAGGAACGAATATGTTTGTTCTTTGTGTTAATTATATATGTCTCATTTATGTATAAAACTCAACTTCTTTATTTTAAGAAAATTTGATAAACTACCTTAAAGTCTGAAACAATATAGTCTTTCTAGTCAACCGATGTTTCTGCATGAATAAAAACAAAAATGTGTGAAAAGCTCAGGGAATATGTTATATAGTTATTCAAGTAAAATGTTCATTAGTAAAAAATAATATTTTTTTATGATTACTGGCTTTATGGTCTTACTTATCCCAATACTCAAATACCAGACACCTTAAAATTTCATGATTTTTGTCTTTCTAATCCACCATCACTCACCAAAAATTAATAAAAATTTCCTCACTGAAAATTCTGAATGTCTCATGTTCATGTTTGACTTCTGTATTATGAGGCACAGTTGCATAAGGAAGATAGTTTTTAATGGAAAAGAATTGCTTTTTATTTAGTTCATTCTTGGATAACTGCTGTGAGGACTATCAAATGTTAGACCAACTATGAGCCTATGCATCAGTTAAAAATATTGACATAAAAATATATATCTATTTTTTAATTTCACATGTACAACATAGTGATTTGATTTTTTATAGATTATACTCCATTTTAAGTTATTAAAAATACTGGCTATATGCCCTGTGCTATAAAAATATCCTTGTATCTTATTTTTAACCTAATTTTTTGATATTTACATACGCTATTTTTTATGTTCTTATCCGCTATGGTCTGTGACAGGATATTGAATAGAGTTCCCTGTGCTCTGTAGTAGGACCGTGCTGTGTATCCATCCACTCTATATACAGTAGTTTGCATCTGCTAACTCCAGACTCCCAGTGCAAATCCCTACCGTAGGGCCCTCCCCCTCAACAAATCCAGGTTTGTTCTCCATGTCTATGAGACTGTTTCCATTTTGTAGATAGGTTCATTTGTGTCATATTTTAGATTCCACATGAAAGTGACATCAGTGATGTCTTTCTTACTCCGTCTGACTTACTTCATTTAGTATGATCCTCTCTAGGTTCATCTATATTGCTGAAAATGGTATTATTTCGTTCTTTCTCATGGCTGAGTAATATTCCATTGCTCAGTAATATTCCATATATATGTGTGTGTGTGTGTGTGTGTGTAAAACATCATGTGTGTGTGTAAAACATCTTCTTTACCCATTCCTCTGCCAGTGAACACTTAGGCTTTTTCCCTGTCTTGGCTGTTGTGAATAGTGTCGCTATGAACATAGTGGTGCATGTAACTTTTTGAATTAGAGTTTTGTCTGGATATATGCCCAGGTGTGGGGTTGACGGATTGTATGGCAACTGTATTTTTAGTTTTTTGAGTAATCTCCATATTGCCCTCCATAGTGGCTGCACCAACACACATTCCCACTAACAGCATGGGAGAGTTCCCTTTTCTCCACAATCTCCCAACATTTTTATTTGTAGACATTTTAATGGTTTTGATTTGCTTTTTGCTAATAAATAGCAGTGTTGAACATCTCTTGTGTGTGCTGGCCATGTGTATGTCTTATTTGGAGATGTATCTCTTTAGGTTTTCTGCCCATTTTTCTATTGGTTTGTTTATATTTTTGTTATTCAATTATATATTTTGGAAATTAATCCTTTGTTGGTTGCATCATTTGTAAATATTTTCTCCCCATCTGTAGACTGTCTTTTCATTTTGCTTATCCTTTCCTTTTGCTGTGCAAAAGCTTTTAAATTTGATTAGGCTCCCATTTGTTTATTTTTGTCTTTAATTATATTGCCTTGAGAAACTGACGTAAGAAAAATATTAGTACGATTTATGTCAGAGAATATATATTCTCTGCTAGGAATGTTATGCTGTCGTGTCTCATATTTAAGTCTTTAAGCCATTTCAACTTTATTTTTATGTATGGTTGAAGGATATGTTCTAACTTCACTGATTTAATGTGGCTGTCCAGCTTTCCCAAAATCACTTGCCTAAGAGAACAGTCTTTTTACCATTGTATATTCTGGCCTCCCTTGTCAAAGATTAATTAACCATAGGTGTGTGGGTTTATTACTAGGCTCTCTATTCTGTTCCATTGACCCATATGTTAATTCTGTGTCAAAATCATGCTGATTTGGTTACTGTTTTTGAGTAGCTTTGTAGTATTGCCTGAAGTCTGGTTTGGGTTATGCCTCCTGGTTTGTTCTGTTTCCTCAAGATTGCTTTAGCAATTCTGTGTCTTTTATGGTTCCATATACATTTTAGGATTATTTGTTCTAGCTCTGTGAAAAATGTCATGGGTAATTTGATATGGAGCACATTAAATCCACAGATAGCTTTGGATAATATTGCCATTTTAACAAAATTAATTCTTCTAATTCAAGAGCATAGGATATTTTTCCATTTCTTGGAATCATCTCCAATATTTTATAAATGTTTTATATTTCTTAGCATATGAGTCTTTCACCTTCTTGATCAGGTTTATTCAAATTATTTTATTTTTTTGCATATGATTTTAAAAGGGTTTTTTTAAAATATATATTTCCTTTCAGATTATTGTAAAGAATTGCAATAGACTGCTGTATGTTAATCTTGTCTCTTTCTACCTGGCTGAATTCATATATCAACTCTAGCAGTTTTTGTGTGGAGTCCTTACAGTTTTCTATATACGGTATCATATTTCATCTTTATAAAAAGACCCTTTTACCTCTTCCTTTCCAATTTGGATCCCTTTTACTTTTTTCTTGACTGTTTTCTGTGGCTAGGACTTCCAATACTATGTTGGATAGAAGTGGTGAGAGTGAGCATTCATGTCTTATTCAAGATTTTAGCAGGAAAGCTTTCAGTTTCATCAAGGTATTATATTGGTGGTGGGTTTGTCATAAAGAGCTTTTATTAGGTTGAGATAAGGTTCCCACTATACCCACTTTAGTCAGAGTTTCTATGATGAATAGATGATGAATTTTATCAAATGCTTTTTCTGTACCTATTGAAATGATCATGTGGTTTTTGTTTTTACTTTTATTGATGTGGTATATCACAGTAATTTGTATATCTTAAACCATCCTTGTGAACCGGGGATGAATCCAACTTGGTCATGGCATATAATATTTTTATGTGTTACTGGATTCAGTTTGCTAATAGCTTTATTGAGAATGTTACATCTATATTCATCAAAGATGTTGGCATGTCATTTTAGTTTTTGGTAATGTCTTTGTCTGGTTTCGGCATCAGGATGATGGTGGCTTCATAGAATGTCTTTGGGAATGCTTCCTCCACTTCCTCATCAGTCTTTCGGAAGACTTTTGAGAAGGATCAGCATAAATTATTTGTATATTTGGTAGAATTTTCCTGTGAAGTCATCTGGTCCTGGACTTTTCATTTGTAGGGAGTTTTTAATTACAGATTCTAGTTTACTGCTAGCTATCAGTCTGTTCACACTATCTGTTTCTTCTTGATTCAGTTTTGATGGGCAGTATGTCTCTAAAAACTTGTATATTTCTTCTGGATTGTCAAATTTGTTCTCATATAAATTGTCCATTGTATTCTATTTTTTTGTTGTTTATTTGTTTGTATTCCTGTGGTATCAGTCCTTATTTCTCCTTTTTCATTTCCTATTTTATTTGGGTTATCTCTTTTCTTATTAGTGAGACTCACCAGAACTTTGCCAATTTTGTTTACCCTTTCAAAGAACCAGTTCTTGTTTTTATTGATTTTTTCTGTTGGTTTTTAAATCTCTATTTATTTCTCTCTGATATTTATTCTTGCCTTCTTTCTGCTGACTTTAGTTTTCATTTGTCCTTTTTCTAATTATTTTAGGTGAGATATTGGGTTGTTTACTAGAGTTCTTGTTTTTTGAAGAAGTCCTCTATCACTATGAAATTCCCTCTAAGAAACTGCTTTTGCTGCAGCCTATAGGTTGTGTATGGTTGTGTTTTCATTGTTATTTGTAAGACATAAACATTAGTTTTTGGAGGAGAGACAAAAGGCAAACTGTTTTTGAGTGCTGTGAATTTACTAAATTTCAACAAAAGAAAAAATATGTGTATTGAATGGTGATAGGTTCCCAACAGAATGGTCAAGGCCATCAAACTTTAATAAATTGTTAAAAATTCATGTATTATTATTCATAAAAAGGAGGTGATGAACCTGATTAAAATAAGAGAGCTTAACTGTGAAAAAAATTTTATTATTTTTTACCAGAAAAATTACAAAATTCTATTTAATGTGAATCTGATAATTTTACTATGAAAATGAGTGCTTAGTCAGTATAAGACAGAAACCATGTCATTATTTTGGTTGTTAGAACTATGCATTGACCTTTAACTAAAATACAGCAAAAATATGAATCCATTTCATTTCTAAGTAATTAGCAAACAATGAATATTGAAGGTAATAATTCCTCAGGGACACTGTACACAGTGCACACGCCAGTTTTCCTAGCCTCCATCACACCATCAACTACAATATATTGAGCAATTAAGTCTCTAATCCTTTTTAAATGAATTAACATTTATGTCTATTTTGTCATAGTTTAAATCTGAAAGAGAATAAACAATACCTGCTACAGGTCTATGTTTATGGGAAACCATAAAAGAATTTCTGACTCTACCACCACCCTATAAAAGGACCCATTTGGCAGTGACTCTCATGCATTTCCTTTGTTAGAACTCAAAGAGAAAACATACTAATATGTATTATGCACTCTTGAGATGCATGTCTGTGCAAAACCCCTTGGGGTCTTTATTAAAGAGGCAATGCATTTCTCATCATTAAAAGCTTCTGATATAATCTGAGGCACAAAACTGATTTAAATATATCTTTAAAAAATAAAAGATTAATCTAGGAATTATACCTGCATGAAAGGGCATTCCTCCCACATTTTCTATAACTGAACAAATTGCTATACCCCGGAAGACCAAACATAGAAATAATTTCCTACTTTACCATAAAACTAGAGGGAAAATTAATTTCACACAGATAAATGAAATGTTAACAATAAAAGGAGGCATTCCTCCTGAGTGAGTAAAAATGTTACTTTTACATACAATATTGTACCATTTTTTCTTCTTTTTGATAGTTTATCACTATAATAGCAAAGCTGACTTTCCTTCCTAATATCAAATATATTTTTAATAATCAGTAAACCCTTATATCATTGAGATAAAGACTCGGGAGTCAGTTCAGATCAAAACAGAGTTTGTACCTGCTCAACTCAGGGCCAGGATTCCCTGGGTTGCCAGATTTAGCAAATAAAATACAGGGGCTTCCCTGGTGGCTCAGACAGTAAAGAATCTGCCTGCAGTGCAGGAGGTTAGATAAATAGGACATCTGTTAATTAGCATTTCAGATAAACAGTGCAATTTTAGTATAAGTATATCCCACAACTCATAATCTTGCAGCCTTGTCTCCATTAAAGATCTTCCAATTTCCCAGCTAGACCAGATGGTCTCCTGAGAATACACAGAAGAGCAGAGAAAGGAAAAGGCCTTACTTCTGTGCCTAAATACACATGCACCCACACACAAACCACACCTCACCCACACCCACACTCTGTTTCAGCTCTGAGATTCCCCTCTGCCACCTCCTCATCCATATCCAGGATTATCTTCTCCTTCTCCCTAACACATTTCTCCTCAGTATTATTTTAGCTTAGAAGACACATGGCCGAATGCCTAAATCACTGCTGTTCTCATGCATATAGCTCTGTACTAAGTCATTTCTGACCAAGATAGGTGAAACTTTTCAAAGAGACACACAGTGATTAAAAGGTTCCTAATGTGGGGTGGAAATTATCAGATACCAATTTCTCTCCTGTCATCATTTCGATATTTACTATGAAGGGATTGAAATCATAGCATGGATTATTCTGATAAAATGCATAATGACTGGTGTCATTTAGGAAATTCTGAGAGATGAGCATTGAGCTTCAAAAGAGAGGCAGGATGTTCTGTATTTTTATAGAGAATTGGAAGGAGAGATCTTTGAAAAGCAGAGATTTTTTCCCCAGTTCTTTTTTATTCCCTCCTATCGGAATATTTCTTATGACAATCAAGATCCCAGTCGCTAGAAAGCAGATAGTTTAAATATATAGCAACAATTTAGAATGTCATATTTTATGTTTCATAAATCTTTATAGGCAATCATCCTATGTGATGTATTTCCTAGGATAGTCTTGTTACTTAAGGAAATTTTCATCATAAAAAGAAGTTAATATGGTTGTGTGTCCTACCTACTGACTTTTAGAGTGAACATTCAAAATGCCAGTCAGTTGAGGGGAAGGAAGGTAACAGTCAACAGAGTTAGAACTTTTACTTTGGTTTTTCTCTGGATCTTTTTCCAAGGTCAACACCTATTAATAAAAGTCATGTGATTTCTCAGAGGAGTTCTTCTGGCTCTTTTCAAGCTGCCAGGTCTCCAGTTGCTTGGTGCAAAGGTTATGCTAGAAAACCACAGAAGGAAGGGAGGTGGAATTTGGTCCCCAGGCCCATTCCCCCTTTCCTCAGGTTGGGTTGAATCTTTGTTGTTGTTTAGCCGCTAAGTCATGTCCGACCTTTTTGCGACCCCATGGACTGTAGCCTGCCAGGTTCTGATGTTCATGGGATTTCCCAGACAAAAGTACTGGAGTGGGTTGCTTCTCCAGGCTATCTTCCTGACCGAGGGATTGAACCCGCATCTCCTGCAGTGGTAGACAGATTCTTTCCCACTGAGCCACCGGGGAAGCCTGGATTGAATCTTAGCAGTTCCTTTTCTTCTCCGTTATGGTTAATTACAAAATATTGAAGTAGATATCTCCTACTGTGATATGCAGTAAGATCTTGTTGGTTATCATTTTTATACATAGTGGTATGTACCTGCTAATCCCAAACTCCTAATTTATCCCTCCCTCACCTTTCTCCTTTGGTAACTATGTTTGTTCTCTATGTCTATGGGTCTGTTTCTGTTTTGTAAATAAGATCATTTGTATCACTTTTTTAAGATTCCACATATAGGTGGTATCATATTTATCTTTCTGATTTACTCCTCTTTGTATGATAATCTCTAGGTCCACCCATGTTGCTGCAGATGGCATTATTTCATTCTTATTTATGGTTGAGTTATAGTCCATTGAATCTATACACCTTATCTTGTTTACCCATTCATCTGTCAGTGAACAATTAGATTGGTTCCATGTCTTGGCTATGGTAAATAGTGCTGCTATGAGCATTTAGGTGCATGTTTCTTTTCTTTTCTTAGCTTTTATTTTATATTATAGTTGACTTAAAAATGTGGGTTTGGTTTCAGGTGTACAAAGGGATTCAGATATACATATACATACATCCATTCTTTTTTCACATATGTTATTACAGAATATTGAGGAGAGTTTCCTGTGCTATACAGTAGGTACTTGTTGATTATTTTATTATTTTATATATAGTGGTGTGTGTGTGTGTGTGTGTGTGTGTGTGTGTGTGTGTGTGTGTGTGTGTGTATATATATATATATATCCCAAACTGCTAATTTAGTGCTCCTCTTTTGGTAATCATGTGTGTTTTCAAAGTCTATGAGTCTGTTTCTATTTTGTAAATAAGTTCATATGTAACATTTTTTTTAGATTCCACGTATAAGTGATATTATATTACATTTGGCTTTCTCTGCCTAACTTGGGTCTTGCCAGATATTACTAATGGTAAAGAACCTGCCTGCCAATGCAGGAAATGTAAGAGACACAGGTTCAACCCCTGGGTCAGGAAGATATCCTGCAGTAGGAAATGGCAACCCACTCCAGTATTCTTGCTTAGAGAATCCCATGGACAGAGGAGCCCGGTAGGCTATAGTCCATAGGGTCGCAAAGAGTCGAATATGACTGAAGCAACTTAGGATGCTAGCTTACTTCACTTAGTATGATAATCTCTAGATCCATCAGTGTTGCTGCAAATGACATTATTTCATTCTTTCTTATGGCTGAGTATATCCCTGTGTGTGCATGTGTGCATATCCATCCATCTGTTAATGGACAGTTAGGTTGCTTCCATGACTTGGCTATTATAAATAGTGCTGCTATAAATATTACGATACATGTATATTTTTGAATCCATGTTTTGCGCAGGTGTATGTCTAGGAGTAGGACTTTTGGATATGGTGGCTCTATTTTTAGCTTTTTAAGGAACCTTATACTGTTCTCCATAGTGGTTGCACTAATTTATATTCCCACCAACAGTGTAGAAGGATTCCCTTTTCAACACACCCTCTCCAGCATTTATTGTTTCTGGGCTTTTTGACGATGGCCCTTCTGACCGGTGTGAGCTGCTGCGTCATTGTAGTTTTGATTTCTCTAATAATTAGTGATTTTGAACATCTTTTCATGTGTTTTTTGGCCATCTGTATGTCGTCTTTGGAGACATATCTATGTCTATTTAGGTCTTCTGCCCATTTTTTTATTGGGTTGTTTGTTTATTTATTGAGTTGTATGAGCTGTTTGTATATTTTGGAAATTAATCCCTTGTTGGTAGCATTATTTGCAAGTATTTTCTCCCATTCTGTAGGTTGTCTTTTTGATTTGCTTATGGTTTCCTTTGCTATGCAAGTTTTTTAGCTTGATGAAGTCCCATTTGTTTATTTTCTTTAGCAATTCTTTAGCTCAATTTGTCATTCTCCTAATAGACTAGGGAATCACAGGATAACCTATTCTTGCTTGCCAGTAATACAGAAGTTACAGTGGAACAATATATCCCTTATTCTCATGCCAATTTGGGTCATTTGAGCCCTTCTATGAGAGGCAGTTGAAAGTTCTCAAAAATACTCCCAAAGATGTTCCATTTCCTCATTTCCCAATACTTGAAACTCCCAGAGTACTCAGGATAGAAGGAATTCTAGAAACATATCACAACTCTCTTTCTCAATCAAGAATTAACTATCAATCAACAGCATTCACATGAATTACAGAAAATGAAGAAGATTGTGTGATGATTTTAAAAGCAATAAAAGGCTCTTTATTGTCAAGGTAGGAGAGAAAAAAGACAACATATTTGCATTTTAAGGCCAATTATTACTTAAATCTTACATTGGTGCATTTTGAAAACAAATGTCTAACAAGAAAGAACAATAGAGCATAAAGAATCCTCAAGGGATCTAAGTGAACATCAAGTTTGTGGTTGAATAAAAAATTTCTTGGGATAAAATCAGCGATCTAAATATTACCAGGAGGATGAAGCAAAACAGTATTGGTTCAGTGCAATGTAGCATTCCCTCTAGCCAAAGACTTACTAGGACATAATTACAAAAGAGAGGAAACTTCAGAGTCACAGGAAATCTCCTGCGAGCAACCATGGGGTGGAAATAATTTTCTCAGAGAATGCATATATTCATTTTAATGGTTTAAAGTGAGTCATGTACTAGTGGAAGAAAGACATTGAACTTATCCCCGTATTTTTCTTTTCACTTTCCCTATCAAACAAAAATATTCTATAATTGGACCTTTGAAGTTAAATCTTTTGATAGGCAGTTTGAAAACCTCATATAATTTCATTGAGAGTGTTGAAAAGCAAGGAAATCTCAAGCCAGATTTTTAAAAGGGTTTATGGAACAAAACAGCATTTGAAAGTTATAAAAATTATTATCAAATATGAAATATGACACAGATTTATTTATATATGTCACCATGCTCTGTAGCTTTCAGAAAACCTGACTATAGTTTCACAGGGAATTTTAAATTAATCCCCATATAAGGCCAAAGTAGTACTCTCCAAAGAACATATAAACCTTTGCAGAATGATATTAAAGAAATAGTTGTTTGTTTTATTAAGTTTTTGTCCATAAGAATTAATATCATCTAGAAATTAGAATAAAGCAAAGAGTAGAAACTAATTGTAGAGGACTTAGAAAGTGTACTCAGGACCACAGTAAGTATATTTTAATAGCTTGTCATGTCAGGGTTTATTCAAAGAATCTGGAAAAAAAGGTTCACAATTTTGAAGCCTGAGTATATGTCACAGGCTTGGCATATGATGTTGAGGAAGTGTTGAATACAATTCTTTTAGACAAGTGAATGTTGCAAATATCAAAAAGCCTTGTGGAACCTATAACATTTGAACACCAATTGCTCAGTGCAACGTTGTGAGTTCTCAAATTCACCCTCACTCCTGGTATCAGTTGAGAGTTCTGAGATCTTCAAGACCATCTTCCATTTGATGATTCACTAGAAAGACATAGAATTCATCTGAAACTCATATTCATAGTTACAGTATATGATAGTTAAAGGATATAGATAAAAATAAGTAAAAAATAAATAAATAAAATGGCCAAGTGAGAGGCATCTGGAGCAGAATCCAGGAAGGTTCTGAACACGAGCTGTCATATGCTCACTCGGTGGAACCTCAGACAGTGGTAACTCCTCTCGACAATCATGTGTCGCCAACCAGGGAAGAGAACACCAGCCTTGATGGTTAGAGTTTTTACTGAAGTTTAATCATGTAGATATGGTTGACCACTTGCATGGCTAACTTCAGTCTCCAGCGTCTGGTGGTCAAGGTGACACAAAGCCCCCACTATCCATCACATTGTTATCATGGGCTGTCTTGTGTGACTCAAGACCCCCATGTACACACAAGGACACTTTTATCATGTAGGATTTTCCAGGGGTTTATGGAGATTATCATCCCAGGAGCTGAGGGCAAAATGTAACCCCCCTACTCTGCCTTGGATAAGCTTAATTTTTCACTGCACACTCATATCACACAAATTTGTATGAACTGTACACCCCTCACTGCAGTGACATGTATCTGCAAGAACTATGATGACATTGGATTCAACACATCCTGAACTCTACAGAAATGTTCTACTGCTGATGTTTCTGTTGTTCTGATCTGACATTACTGCTATTGTTTCTGTTGGCTATGGCAATTACTTCATCTGCACTTTTTGGACAGCAATAATTTTATTCAAGATTATTTGGATTAAAGGACAATTTGACAGCTTCCTATTCCTTTCTGCAAATGAGGATTTTTGCTGCAACATTGTTGGGATGCACCATAGTGAGGACTCATCTCCTAGCTTATTCTTTTGTGACAGTGTATGTAGACTTTTGTTAATGCAATCTACTGTTTCCAACAAAAGCCTTCCCCTTCTCCTTCCCTCCCTCACCTTTGGTGTATTTCTTAGAATGTGATTATCAATATGAACTATTTTCCAAGGAACATGTCCTAGAATATTGAAATTTACCTGGAAACTTGTTTCTTGTTTCCTTATTACATCTGAAAGAATGTACTTATATTTAGACTAATTTTGTTACAGAGTTTCATTGGTTTAGTGGAATTGATTGCAAAGAAAACCATCAAGAATGATATACCAGCCATTCAATCATGAAATGGTTTCAGGGTGCTGGTAAATTTTCCTAGAAAATTGAATTCACTGAATAATAGCTAGAGTCTATGTTAGATAAAAGAACCAAACATTAGTTTCAAACTTTTTATTTTTAATCACTAACAGAAGTTTAACAAAATATAAAACTTCCAATAAGACTTCTTTAAATGTAAGTTAGATTTATGCCACTCAATGACAATTTTAAAAAAATTCTATACATTGTAACACAGCTTTTAGTTTGCTTTTTTAATAAAAAGTTTTGATTTTTGGAATGCTCCAATATAACACAAAGCAGGATATAACTTACAATGCAGCTTAGCCTAAAGAATATTAACAATCTAGTCACAGAATCAAAAAGAAATGAAGCCTCTTATAAACACTATACATATGGATAAATATTAGGTTGAATGTCATTTGTGCATACTAATTCACTGAAATTTTTTCTTAAGACTTTAAATCACTTAAAGCATTGATTCAAGTTGTAACTCTGAAATTTTTAAGTCAAAAAAATTCTAGTATGTTGATGCTAAGTATATAAAAATAAGTTTTATGATGCCGAACTATAAACTAGTAAATATAAGTCTTTTATGTTAGTCACAAAAGTCAAATTTTTATTCTCACATAATATATTGTTACTTTATAAAAATATATTTTTATAAAACAGATTATCTAATATCCACTGTTTCCACACTTTTTAAATAGATCATAATTTTAACTAGGAATTGCTAATTTTAAAAGGCCATGTGTTCAATGAAATGAAATCAGGATGAATGTAAATTTCTAAAAGTACTATAAATCCATTTTACAAACAAGAAACTGGGGAAGCCCTGGCTTTAGAAAAATTTTATGAAAAAGTTCAGAGTTTATTTGACCATAAACAATCAATCATGACCCAAAATGTAATATAGTAATTTTAAATCTTAGACTATTTTGATAGAACCATTGTATCTACAACAAAGGTAGGCTCTATTTTTTGAGCCATTGGCATAATAACTATGTACTATGTCCAAGCAAATACCACACTTTAACAGAATCACAGTTAAGCTAGGGTTTATCCAATGGAACATAATTAATGTAAGTCTGAAAATCATCTAACTTATGGAATATTTTAAGGAACCATGAATGTTTAGCCAGAAGCATTGACTCTGATTTTGAAAGGCTTGTGTTTAGATATTGTTAAATATGTCAACAGGGTTTTCTTTTGCTAGCTAGACTTCTATGCCCACTGAGAATAAAACTCTATAATGAGAGATGGATGTTGGAAAGAGGCATATTTCAGCCTAATAGGAAGAGAGATTTTCAAAGTGTCTACACATATGTTGCTGTTGTTCACTCCTTCAGTAGTGTCCAACCCTTTGTGACCCATGGCCTGCAGCATGCCACACTTCCCTGTCCTTCACAATCTCCCAGTGTTTGCTTAAAATCATGTCCATAGAATCAATTATATCATCCAACCATCTTCTCCTCTGTCACTCCCTTCTCCTCTTGCCCTCAATCTTTTGCAGAATCAGGTTCTTTTCCAATGAGTTGGCTCTTTGCATCAGGTGGTCAAAGTGTTGGAACTTCAGCATCAGTTCAGTTCAGTTCAGTCACTCAGTCATGTCTGACTCTTTGCGACCCCATGAATCGCGGCACGCCAGGCCTCCCTGTCCATCACCAACTCCTGGAGTTCACCCAAACTCATGTGCATCAAGTCGGTGATGCCATCAAGCCATCTCATCCTCTGTCGTCCCCTTCTCCTCCTGCCCCCAATCCCTCCCAGCATCAGGGTCTTTTCCAATGAGTCAACTCTTTGCATCAAGTAGCGAAAGTATTGGGGTTTCAGCCTCAGCATCAGTCCTTCCAATGAACACCCAGGACTGATCTCCTTTAGGATGGACTGGGGAGAGCTCCTTGTAGTCCAAGGGACTCTCAAGAGTCTTCTCCAACACCACAGTTCAAAAGCATCAATTCTTTGGTGCTCAGCTTTCTTCACAGTCCAACTCTCACATCCATACATGACCACTGGAAAAACCATAGCCATGACTAGATGGACCTTTGTTGGCAAAGTAATGTCTCTGCTTTTGAATATGCTATCTAGGTTGGTCATAACTTTCCTTCCAAGGAGTAAGCATCTTTTAATTTCATGGCTGCACTCACCATCTGCAGTGATTCTGGAGCCCAAAAAAATAAAGTTTGACACTGTTTCCACTGTTTCCTCATCTATTTCCCATGAAGTGATGGAACCAGATGCCATGATCTTAGTTTTCTGAATGTTGAGCTTTAAGCCAACTTTTTCACTCTCCTCTTTCACTTTCTTCAAGAGGCTTTTTAGTTCCTCTTCACTCTCTTTCATAAGGGTGGTGTCATCTGCATACCTGAGGTTATTGATATTTCTCCCGGCAATCTTGATTCCAGCTTGTGTTTTTTCCAGTCCAGCGTTTCTCGTGATGTACTCTGCATAGAAGTTAAATAAGCAGGGTGACAATATACAGCCTTGATGTACTCCTTTTCCTATTTGGAACCAGTCTGTTGTTCCATGTCCAGTTCTAACTGTTGCTTCCTGACCTGCATACAGGTTTCTCAAGAGGCAGGTCAGGTGGTCAGTCCTTTCAAATAATATTCAGGGTTGATTTCCTTTAGGATTGACTTCTTTGATCCTGTTGCTCCCCAACATTTTATCAGGAGTCTACTCCAGCACCACAGTTTGAAAGCATCAATTCTTCAGTGCTCAGTCTTCTTTATGGTCCAACTCTCACATCCATACGTGACTAGTGAATAACCATAGCTTTGACTACATAGACCTTTGTCAGCAAAATGATGTCCCTGCTTTTAATACACCGTCCAAGTTTGTCATGGCTTTTCTTCCAAGGAGCAAACGTCTTTTAACTTCATGGCTGCAACACCACCCACAGCGCTTTTGGAATCCAAGAAAATAAAGTCTGTCACTGTTTCTATTTTTTCCCAGTCTATTTGCCATGAAGTGATGGGACTGGATGCCATGATGTTAGTTTTTTCAATGTTGAGTTTTAAGCCAACTTTTTTACTCAGCTCTTTCACCTTCATCAAGAGGTTGCTTAGTTCCTCTTTGTTTTCTGCCATTAGAGTGGTGTCATCTGCATATCAGAGGTTATTGATATTTCTCTGGCAATCTTGATTCCCTCTTGAGCTTCATCAAGCCTGGCATTTCACATGATGTACTCTCCATATAGTTCAATAAGCAGGGTATAATATACAGCTTTGATGTACTCCTTTCCCAATTTGGAATCAGTCTGTTGTTCCATGTCCAGTTCTAACTGCTGCTGCTTTATCTGCATACAGGTTTAACAGAAAGCAGGAAAGGTGTTGTGGTATTCCTATATCACATCCCATACCATATCATCTTTAAGAATTTTCCACAGTTTGTAGTGATCCACACAGTCCAAGGCTTTAACATAGTCAATGAAGCAGAAGTTTATCTGGAATTCCTTTGCTTTTTCTGTGATCCAGCTAATGTTGGCAATTTCAGCTCTTGATTTCTGCCTTTTGTAAATCCAATGTGAACATCTGGAAGTTCACAGTTCACATACTGGTGAAGCCTAGCTTGAAGGATTTTGAGCATTACCTTGCTAGCATGTGAAATGAGTGCAATTGCATAGTAGTTTGAACATTCTCTGGCATTGCTCTTCTTTGAAGTTGGAATGAAAACTGACCTTTTCCAGTCCTGTGGCCACTGCTGAGTTTTGCAAATTTGCTGACATATTGAGTGCAGCACTTTCATAGCACCATCTTTTAGGATTTGAAATAGTTCAGCGGGAATTCCATCACCTCCACTAGCTGTGTTCTTAGTAATGTTTTCTAAGACCCAATTGACTTCACACTCCAGATTCTGGCTCTAGGTGAGTGATCACACCATCATGGTTATCTGGGTCATTAAGACCTTTTTGGTATAGTTCTTCTGTATATTCTTGCCACCTCTTCTTAATATCTTTTGCTCAGTTAGGTCTGTAACATTTCTGTCCTTTATTATGCCCATCTTTGCATGAAATATTCTATTTTTATACCTAATTTTCTTTAAGAGATCTCTAGTCTTTCCCATTCTATTGTTTTTCCTCTATTTTTGGCGTCGATCACTTAAGACGGCTTTTTCTTATCTCTCCTTGCTATTCTTTGGAAATCTGCATTCAGATGCGTATATTTTTCCTTTTCTCTCTTGTCTTTCACATCTCTTCTTTTTTCAGCTAATTGTATAGCTTCCTCAGACAACCATTTTGCCTTTTTGCATTTCTTTTCTTGGGGATGGTGTTGATCCCTGTCTCCTGTACAATGTTATAAACTTCCATCCATAGTTTTTCTGGCTCTATCACATATAATCCTTTGAATCTACTTGTCACTTCCACTGTATAATTGGAAGGGATTTGATTTAGGTCATACCTGAATGGTCTAGCAGTTTTCCCTACTTTCTTTAAGTCTGAATTTTGCAATAAAGTGTTCATGAGCTTGCCACAGTCAGCTCCAGGTCTTGTTTTCCCTGACTGTATAGAGCTTCTCCATCTTCGGCTGCAGAAAATATAATCAGTCTGATTTCAGTATTGACCATCTGGTGATGTCCATGTATAAAGTTGTCTCTTGTGTTGTTGGAACAGGTGTTTGCTATGACCAGTGTGTTTTGTTAGCAAAACTCTGTTAGTCTTTGCCCTGCTTCATTTTGTACTCCAAGGCCAAATTTGCCTATTACTTCAGGTATCTCTTGACTTCCTACTTTTGCATTCCAGTCCTCTATGATGAAAAGGACATCTTTTTTTGGTGTTAGTTCTAGAAGGTCCTACAGGTCTTCATAGAACCATTCAACTTCAGCTTCTTTGGCTTCAGTGGTTGGGGCATAGACTTGGATTACTGTGATATTGAATGGCTTGCCTTGGAAATGAACCAAGGTCATTCTGTCATTTTTGAGATTGCACCCAAGTACTGCAGTTTGGACTCTTTTATTGACTATGAGGGCTACTCCATTTCTTCTAAGGGATTTCTGCCCACAGTAGTAGATATAATGGTCATCTGAATTAAATTTGCCCATTCCCATCCATTTTAGTTCACTGGTTCCTAAAATGTCAGTGTTCACTCTTGCTGTCTCCTGTTTGACCACTTCCAATTTATCTTGATTCATGACCTAACATTCCAGGTTCCTATGCAGTGCTATTCTTTACAGCATCAGAGTTTACCTTCACCTCCAGACACATCCACAACTGGGCATACTTTGTGCTTTGGCTCAGTTTCTTCCTTCCTTCTGGAGCTATTTCTCCACTCTTCTCCAGTAGCATATTGGATACCTACTGACCTGGGGGTTCATCTTTCAGTGTTATATCTTTTGCCTTTTCATACTGTTTATTGGGTTCTCAAGGCAAGACTGCTAAAGTGGTTTGCCATTCCCTTATCCAATGGACCACATTTTGTCAAAACTCTCCACCATGACCTGTCTGTCTTGGGTGGCCCTACACAGTATGGCTCATAGTTTCAGTAAATTATGCAAAGCTGTGATGAATATGGTCATTTTTGTTAGTTTTCTGTGATTGTGGTTTTCATTCCATCTGCCTTCTGATGGATGAGGACAAGAGGCTTTGCAAGCTTCCTGCTGGCAGGGGCTGGCTGCTCTATTATACTGAGGGTTTCACGGATAAGCTGAAAGTTCCACGTTAGAAATGTTAGAGAAGGAAGTTGGCACTAGCATGCCCTCTCTTCCAAGTCTCAGAATCTCTCATTGGATGGATAGAATTCCATAAAAACAGTCTGTCTCAGGGATCAGAGGTGGAAAAGAGTTTTTTTTCCAACTTCTTTTTATGCACTTTGGATGAAAGGACAAATAATTGAAATATGTATGCTAAGTAAGGATTTCCCAGGTGGCACTAGTAGCAGAGAACCTGCCTGCCATGCAAGAGAGGTAGGTTCAGTCCCTGGGTCTGGAAAATCCCTTGGAGAAGGACATGGCAACCCACTCCATTATCCTTGCTTGGAGGATCCCATGGACAGAGGAGCCTGGTGAGCTACGGTCCATAGGGTTGCAAAGAGTCAGACATGACTGATGTGAGTTAGCACGCACACATACTAGGAAAAGAATGATTAGTTTTTGCCCCCCTACTCTCTGTATGCACATACACACACATGCTGCCATAAGGAAATGGGTTTTTATCTTTGCCCTTTCTCCTTTAAGACATCAGATCACTATACAGGTATACTCAATCAAGTCAATGCTTTGTTTGACTCTATTACCAAGGCAAATGCAAACAGTAGAGGAAACTTGAGAAAGCTTGATTCAACCCTTTTATTTCCAAAATATCTGGAATCCCAAATATGGTTCTAGCCTCCGCATATCAGAAGACAAATAAAGACACCTAGAGGGGGGTAACCAGAAGGCCAACAGGGATAAAATGATGGTCACTGAAGACCTTGCTGAAATACTGACCTGTTAGCCTTGAAGAGCTCAGGGACGCTATAGACAAATGCTTAAAACCACTTACTATTTGGATGATGTGAATGTAAATTCCAAAAGGTTAGGACAATGAGAATCTCTTTAAAAACTTTTAATGAGTTAGGTTTAAGACAAATAAAAAGTACATCTTTACAAACTCAATGACTTAGTAAATAAGTAGTATGTGAAAGAAATCCTCAGAGGAATCCATGGTATTTATGAGAGGCAGAGTCATAGCACTTGACTGCTAAGAGAAGCTGATATGTGCCTCAGCTCTCTGGCTAGTAGGAGGATAACCTTGCCTTACTCTGTGCTGCTTGGCAGCCTCCTATCCAGGACAACTGCTCTGCCCTAAGGGACTTCCCTGGTAGCTCAGTGGTAAAGAATTCATCTGCCAATGCAGGAGACATGGGTTCCATCCCTGGGTCAAAAAGACCCCCAGAGGAGGAAATTGCAACACCCTATAGTATTCTTGCCTAGAAAATCTCATGGACAGAGGAGCCTGGTGGGCTATAGTCCATGGGGTCACAAAAGAATCCTGACACAACTTAGTGACTAACCAACAACAACCCTGGCCTAAACACACCATTTTCCCTACCAAAGAATGACAAGTCTTATCTTACAAAAAAAATGTAGCTTCTAGCAACGTTTGTTTTATTTTATCTGATAGTCCCTCTGTGTTGAGATTTTCAATCCTCACTAGAATCCGATTTGAATTTTATCTAGTATCACAGGAGAGTTGACATAAGAAAACCAAATCCAAGATTTCAGTCACACCGAAGTAGTTTCATTATTTTCTTTCTTATCGTCTCTTGGTTTGTAATTGTGGAAGCCTCTCTGAAGTACCTTGTGTGCCTTTATCTCCAGGCGCCATGTGTTGGGAAAACCTAATAGACTCCTAAGCACATCATGTTTGAGTATCTCAGCAAACTTATTACCAGCTAATTAGTTAAACCTTCTCCTAAACCTGAAACTTGTGCATACACATATTCAATTTTTAAAAACTGAAGTATAATTGATTTATAATGTGTTAGTTTCAGGTGTTGGAGAAGACAATGGCACCCCACTCCAGTACTCTTGCCTGGAAACTCCCATGGACGGAGGAGCCTGGTAGGCTGCAGTCCATGGGGTCGCTGAGTCAGACATGACAGCGACTTCACTTTCACTTTTCACTTTCAGGCACTGGAGAAGGAAACGGCAACCCACTCCAGTGTTCTTGCCTGGAGAATCCCAGGGACTGGGGAGCCTGGTGGGCTGCCGTCTATGGGGTTGCACAGAGTCGGACACAACTGAAGTAACTTAGCAGCAGTTTCAGGTGTACAGCAAAGTGATTCAGTTCTGTGTGCACTAAGCAAGTCTTTTCAGTTGTGTCCAACTCTTTGTAATCCTATGGACTGTAGCCTGCCAGGCTCCTCTGTCCAGGGTGTCTCCAGGCAATAAAACTGGAGTGGGTTGCCACTACTTTCTTTATACATGCTCATAATTTTTTCCAGATTCTTTTCCCTTATAAATTATTATAAGAGAGTGAATGTAGTACTCTGTGATGGAGTTGTTGGTTATTTTATATATAGTAGTGTGTATCTGTTAATCCCAAACTCCTGATTTTATCCCTCCCCCCTCATTCCCCTTTGGTAACTTAAAGCTTGTTTTCAAAGTCTGTGAGTCTGTTTATGTTTTGAAAATCAGTTCATTTGTATCACTTGTTAGATTCCACATATAAGTGATATCATATTATATGTGGCTTTTGTGCCTAGTTTACGTAGTATTATAATCTCTCAGTTCAGTCACTCAGTCAGGTCCAACTCTTTGCAACCCCATGGATTGCTGCATGCCAAGCTTCCCTGTCTGTCACCAGCTCCTGTAGCTTACTCAAACATGTCCATTGAGTCGGTGATGCCATCCAACCATCTCATCCTCTGTCATCCCCTTCTCTTGCATTCAATCTTGCCCAGCCTCAGGGTCTTTTCTAATAGTCAGTTCATCACATCAGGTGGCCAAAGTATTGGAGTTTCCATTTCAGCATCAGTCCTTCCAATGAATATTCAGGACTGATTCCCTTTAGGATTGACTGGTTTGATCTCCTTGCAGTCCAAGGGACTCTCTAGAGTCTTCTCCAACACCGCAGTTCAAAAGTATCAATTCTTCGGTGCTCAGCCTTCTTTATAGTCCAACTCTCACATCCATACATGACTACTGGAAAAACCATAGCTTTGAGTAGATGGACCTTTGTCGGCAAAGTAATGTCTCTGCTTTTTAATATGCTGTCTAGGTTGGTCGTAGCTTTTCTTCCAAGGAGCAAGCGTCTTTTAATTCCATGGCTGCAGTCACCATCTGCAGTGATTTTGGAGCCCCCCCACACACACACACCAAAAAAATAAAGTCTGTCACTGTTTCCATTGTTTCCCCATTTATTTGCCATGAAGTAATGGGACTGGGTGCCATGATCTTCGTTTTCTGAATGTTGAATTTTAAGCCAACTTTTTCACTCTCCTCCTCAAGAGGCTCTTTAGTTCTTCACTTTCTGCCATAAGTGTGGGGTCATCTGCATATCTGAGGTTATTGATATTTCTCCCAGCAATCTTGATTCCCACTTGTGCTTCATCCATCCCTGCATTTCGCATGATGTATTCTGCATATAAGTACTCTGCATAAAAGTTAAATCAGCAGGGTAACAACACACAGCCTTCACGTACTCCTTGACACACTTCCCTTGTGGCTTCAGTTCAATTCAGTTCAGTCACTCAGTTGTGTCCGACTCTTTGCGACCCCATGAATTACAGCATGCCAGGCCTCCCTTGTCCATCACCAACTCCCGGAGTTCACTCAGATTCACGTCCATTGAGTCAGTGATGCCATCCATCCATCTCATCCTCTGTCGTCCCCTTCTCCTCCTGCCCCCAATCCCTCCCAGCATCAAAGTCTTTTCCAATGAGTCAACTCTTCACATGAGGTTAGCTGGTAAAGAATCCACCTGCAATGTGGGAGACCTGGGTTCGATCCCTGGGTTGTGAAGATCCCCTGGAGAAGGGAAAGGCTACCCACTCCAGTATTCTGACCTGGATAAGAATGTTTGAGTGGGTATCCATTATGTGTGTGCGTGTATACACACAGACACATCTTTAGCCATTCCTCTGTCAATGGACATTCAGATTGATTGCTTCCATGTCATGGCTATTGTAAACAGGTGCAAACTCTTTCTAAAAACTTCTGGTTAACTGAAAATACTGAGTTTGCATTCCTTTGCCAGGTAATACACTGAAACAGCATTATTTAGCAGGGTCTTCCTCGTGCTTGAGACAAGAAAACCGCACACGTGCCACATGTTTGCACAGCAAGCACAAGATGTCATGCTAGAATTTGCAAATGTGTGCCTTGTGTTATGTGCTGTATCATCACTGAGAGAACTCTGAAAGCAAAAGAATACTGTTGGTACTTTTAGATCTTGGTTTTTCCTGGTGGCTCAGATGGTAAAGAATCTGCCTGCAATGTGGGAGTCCAAGGGTTCAATCCCTGGGTGGGGAAGATCCCTTGGAGAAGGGAATGGCTCCCCACTCCAGTATTCTTGCCTGGAGAATTCCATGGACAGAGGAGCCTGGTAGTCTACAGTCCACAGGGTCACAAAGAGTCAGACACCACTGAGGGACTAACAATACAGACATAGGCTGTTTTTGGGTGGGCATTTTGGTTTTTTAATTATTTTTTAATGGGCATTCAAGTGTCCATAACTTTCACACATTAAATTAGATATGTCATAGCTGTATGCAATTTCAGAGTTGCTGTAGTTTCCCTCTAGGTGTTCTCTATTAAGTGTAAAGAGATAAGTAAAACTAATAATTCAATTACTGCTTTGTGGATTGCTAGTTCCTTATTGGAGCTTGTGCTGAAAACCAACAATTTAAAAGAAAATTATTTCTTCCTGTATTTCCTTCCCAAGAAGTGGTATAACATTATATATTTTGGACTATTGCAGATCTTGCAATGAAAGTTAATGAATTTAAACTCTATTATTCCAAAGATATGCATTAAGTTCACTAGCAGGGCTATGAAATTGGATTTTAGAATTTCTATTAAATTGTAACACCACAGTCTCAGTGAAGCATTGATCCCAACACCATATGTCAGAGAGAAAGTCAGGAAACCACAGAATGTACTCTTATTTTCTGCTGTTGCAATGATATTTCTCAAGATTTTTTGGTGAGTGTTTATGCGGTATATCCTATACATGTGAACTTTCACTGACAGAGACATTGCTATTTAGTAACACATTTCAGTCCAAAACTAGTTCCTTTTTGGTCAGTGTAAGCCAGAACATTGCTGAGGATAAAATTTGTACTTCAAGAACATGGATTCAGATATGTCAGAATGCTGAATTCCAGACTTGGCACAGTTCAGTATTCTTTCTTCAGCAAATATTTATTCAGAAACAGCCTTTGAGATGCAGTTTGCGTCACATTGAAAAGTTATTCCCCTGCAAGATGGGGATGGCACTTTGTATTCACTGTCAATGGCACATAATCTTTTCATGGAACTAGCAAAAAAGATTACACCTTGTCTCTTGTGTCTATTAGTGTCATACTCTCCAGTGCTATCAGGAAGAATATCTTTATTTTCCTCTTTCCAGGGGACTTTTTGTGACCATGTGAGACTGAACCAACTGGAGAAGGCCATTTTTAAAACTTTCCCTTTAATTTCATAATTGTTAAAAGATATGGGTTAAATACTCTGGCAAGAGATAATGGAATTTCTTTTCTTTTATTTTTCCTTTGGGGACTTTTATTTTCAAGCCTTTCACTGGATATGTAGTCCTCTTTTGATCTCTAGCAAGCTAAAAATTATCTTCTAATTGTAAGAAGCCTCATGAAACTGAGAGAAAATCTTGAAGCGATTTTCACTACCCTAGTTGAATTAGGACAAAAATATAAATATACAATGGTTAGAAATTGCTTTAATAATAAATATTCATCATCTATAGGTTAAATGTGATAAAATCTTCCAGTGAAATTAAATATTATAAATACATTAATGTCTGTAAAAGTGATTTATAATTTAATGCCATTCCTATCAGGATCTCAGTGTTTTGGTTTTGTTGTTTCTTTTCTATTTTCCCATGCCTTACTTGCTGTTACTATTTAGTTGCTAAGTCGTATCCAACTCTTTGCAACCCCATAGACTGCACCAGCAACTTTGTGGGCAAAGTGATGTCTCTGCTTTTTAATTCTCTGTCATGGTTGATCATAACTTTCCTTCCAAAGAGCAAGCGTTTTTTAATTTCATAACTGCAGTCACTGTGAGCAATTTTGGAGAAAAAATAAATAAAATCTGTCACTACTTCCGCTTATCGCCACATATTTGCCATGAAGTAATGAGACTGGATGCCATGATCTAGTTTTTTCAATGTTGAGCTTCTAGCCAGCTTTTCACTCTCCTCTTTCACCTTCATCAAGAGACTCCTTAGTTCCGCTTCACTTTATGCCATTAGGGTGGTGTCCACCACATATCTGAGGTTGTTGGTTTTTCCCAGCAGGAGGTTGTGATTCCAGCTTGTGATTCATCCAACTTGCATTTCGCATGATGTAATTTGCATAGAAATTAAATTAGCAAGGTAACAATATACAGCTTTGATGTACTCCTTTCCCAATTTTGAACTATTCCATCATTCATTGTCCAGTTCTAACTGTTGCTTCCTGACCCACATACAAGTTTCTCAGGAGACAGGTAAGGTGGTCTGGTATTCCCATCTCTTTAAGAATTTTCCACAGTTTGTTGTGATCCACAAGTCAAAGGCTTTCGCATAGTCAGTGAAGCAGATGTTTTTCTGCAGTTCCCTTGCTTTCTTCATGATCCAACAAATGTTGGCAATTTGATTTCTGATTGCTCTGCCTTCTCTAAACCCAGCTTGTATATCTGGAAGTTATCAGTTCACATATTACTGAAGGCTAGCTTGAAGGATTTTGAACATAACCTTACTAGCATATCAAATGAGTACAGCTTTATGATAGTTTGAACGTTCTTTGGCATTGCCCTTCTTTGGGATTGAAATTAAAACTGACCTTTTCCTGTCCTGTGGTCACTGCTGTGTTTTCCATATTTGCTGGCATATTCAATTCAGCACTTTCACAGCATCATCTTTTAGAATTTTAAAAAGCTCAGCTGGAATTCCATCACTTCACTAGCTTTGTTCATAGCAATGCTTCCTAAGGCCCACCTGACTTCACGCTCCAGGATATGTGGCTTTAGGTGTGTGACCACACCATGGTGATTATGGGGATCAGTAAGAGCTTTCTTGTATAGTTCCTCTGTGTATTCTTGCCACCTTCTTTTCTGTTGGGTCCTTACCATTTCTGTCCTTTATCATCCCCATCTTGGCATAAAATATTCCCTTGATAGCTCCAATTTTTTTGAAGAGCTCACTGAACTTTCCCATTCCATTGTTTTCCTCTATCTCTTTGCATCGTTCATTTAAGAAGGCCTTATCTCTCCTTAACTATTCTCTGGAACTTTCTTTTTATTTTTTCCCCAATGTTTTATATGCTTACTTTTATAACTACAGTTTTAAATTTCATTTTATATTGGAGTATTGTTGTTGTTGTTCAGTCACATAGTTGTATCTGACTCTTTGTGACCCCATGGACTGTAGCATTCCAGACTTTTCGTGTCCACCATAATCGCCCAAAGTTTGTTCAAACTCCTGTCCATTGAGTCGGTGATGTCATCCAATCATCTCATTTTATGTTGCCTCCTTCTCCTCCTGCTCTCAGTCTTTCCCAGAAATATGATCTTTTCCAATGAGTCAGCTGTTCACATCACGTGGCCAAAGTATTGTAGCTTCAGCATCAGTCCTTCCAGTGGATATTCAGGGTTGATTTCCTTTAGGATTTATTGGTTTGATCTCTTTGCCGTCCAAGGAATACTTAAGAGTCTTCTTGAGCAACACAATTCAAAAGCATCAGATCTTCGGTGCTCAGCCTTCTTTATGGCCCATTCTTATATCCGTTCATGACTACTGGAAAAACCATAGCTTTGACTATACAGACCTTTGTGGGCAAAGTGATAACTCTGCTTTTTAATATGCTGTCTCGGTTGGTCATAGTTTCTTTTCCAAGGAGCAAGCATCTTTTAATTTCATTACTGCAGTCACTATGCACAGTGATTTTGGAGCCCCAGAAAATAAAATCAGTCACTGTTTCACTTTTTTCCCCTGTTATTTGCCGTGAAGTGATGGGACTGGATGCCTGGATCCTATTTTTATGAATGTTGAATTTTAAGCCAATTTTTCCACTCTCCTCTTTCACTTTCATCAAGAGGCTCTTTAGTTTCTCTTCACTTTCTGTATTAGAGCAGTGTCATCTGCATATCTGAGATTTTTGATATTTCTCCTAGCCATCTTGACTCCAACTGGTGCTTCACCCAGCCTGGCATTGGCATGATGTTCTCTGCATATAAGTTCAATAAGCAGGATGATAATACACAGCCTTGACGCACTCCTTTCCCAATTTGGAACCAGTCTGTTGTTCCATGTCCAGTTCTAACTATTGCCTCTTGACCTGCATACAGGCTACTCAGAAGGCATGAAAGATGGTCTGGAACTCCAGTCTCTTTAAGAGTTTTCCACAGTTTATGATTCACACAGTTAAAGGCTTTAGCGTAGTCAGTGAAACAGAGGTTGATGTTTTTCCAGAATCCCCTTGCTTTTTCTATAATCCAACAGATGTTGGCAATTTGATCTCTGGTTCCTCTGCCTTCTCTAAATCCATCTTGAATATCTGGAAGTTTTCAGATCACGTACTGTTGAAGCCTCGCTTGGAGAACTTTGAGCATTACTTTGCTAGCAAGGGAGATGAGTGCAATTGTGTGGTAGTTTAAACTTTCTTTGGCATTGGAGTGAAAACTGACCGTTTCCAGTGCTGTGGACCATTGCTGAGCTTTCCAAATTTGCTGACATAATGAGTGCAGCACTTTCACAGCACAATCTTTTAGGATTTGAAATAGCTCAGCTGGAATTCCATCACCTCCGCTAGCATTGTTCATAGTGATGCTTCCTAAGGCCCACTTGACTTCACACTCCAGGATGTCTGGCTCTCAGTGAGTGATCACACCATCATGATTATCTGGGTCATAAAGATCTTTTTTGTACAGTTCTTCTGTGTATTCTTGCCACCTCTTCCTAATATTTTCTGATTCTATTAGGTCCATACCATTTCTGTCCTTTATTGTACCCACCTTTGCATGAAGAAACTGAGGTACAGGGAATTAAGGAATCTCTCTGGTGACACAAAGTGCTTTTTCACTCTCCTCTTTCCCTTTCATCAAGAAGCTCTTTTGTTCCTCTTCGATTTCTGCCATAAGGGTGGTATCATCTGCATATCTGAGGTTATTGTTATATCTCCCATTAATCTCGATTTCAGCTTGTGCTTCATCCAACCCAGCATTTCGCATGATGTACTCTGCATATAAGTCAAATGAGCAGGGTGACAATAAACAGCCTTGATGTATTCCTTTCCCAATTTGGAACCAGTCAGTTGAGTGCAGCCCTTTAACAGCATCGTCTTTTAGGAGTTGAAATAGCTCAGCTGGAATTCCATCACCTCCACTGGCTTTGTTGGTACTGCAGTATAGTTTATTATCAACTCCAACTATATTGGAGTACAGTTGATTAACATTGCTGTGTTCGTTTTG
Source organism: Capra hircus (assembly GCF_001704415.2). Taxonomy (NCBI): domain Eukaryota; kingdom Metazoa; phylum Chordata; class Mammalia; order Artiodactyla; family Bovidae; genus Capra; species Capra hircus. Next base: position 26,747,933 of record NC_030814.1, read on the forward strand.
GATGTACAGAAAAGTGATTCTGTTATACATATAAATCTATCTATCCTTCTTCAAGTTTTTTTCCCATTTCGGCTATTACAGTATATTGAGCAGAATTCCTTTTGCTATACTGTATATCCTTATTGGTTATCTGTTTTAAATATAGCAGCATATATATGTCAATCCAAATCTCCCAATTTGTCCCTCCAGTAACCATAGGTTCATTCTTTAATTCTTTGAATCTGTTTTCTAAATAAGTTCATTTGTAGCATTTTTATAGAATCCATATATGAGTGACGTATGATATTTGTCTGACTTACTTCACTTAGTTTGGTAATCTGCAAGTCCAACCATGTTGCTTCAGATGACAAGACTTCATGCTTTAGTGGCTGAGTAATATTCTGTTGCTTATATGTACCACATCTGCTTTATCCATTTGTCTATCAGTGAATATTTAGATTGCTTCCTTGTCTTGGCAATTGTAAACCATGCTGCAATTAACATTGGGGTACATGTACCCTTTCAAATCACGGTTTTCTCTGGATATGCCCAGGCGTGGGATTGCTGGATTATATGGCACCTCAATGTTTGTTTTTTTTTAAGGAACCTCCATAATGTTCTCCGTAGTACCAATACCAATTTATATTCTCACCAACAGTGTAAGAGGATTCCCTCTTCTTGCCACCCTTTCCAGCCTTTAGAGTTTGCAGACATTTTGATGAAGGCCATACTGAGTGCTGAGAGGTGATATCTCAATGTAGACTTGATTTGCATTTCTCCAATAATTAGCAATGTTGAGCATCTTTTCATGTGCCTCCTCGCCATCTGTGTATCTTTTTTATAGAAATGTCTGTCACGTCTTCTTCCCATTTTTTGTTTGGGTTGTTTTTTTGACATAGTTGCATGGGCTCTTTATTATTTTTTGAGATTAATATCTCTTTTCTGTTCCCTGATTTGCAAATATTTTTCCTATTCTGTGGGTTGTATTTTCATTTTGTTTATGGTTTGATGTGCAAAAGGTTTTGAGTTAATGAGGGTCTATTTATTTTTATTTCTATTACTCTAGAAAAAAATATATATTGCCTATGTTTTCTTAGGGTTTTATAGTATCCAGTTTTACATTTAGGGCTTAAATCCATTTCGAGTTCATCTTTGTGTATGGTGTTAAAGAATGTTCTAATTTCGTTTTTTAACATGTAGCTATCTAGTTCTCCCAGCACCATTTATAAAGAGATGGATTATTTTTTCTCCATTGCAAGTACTTATCTCCTTTTTTATAGTTTAACTGACCACAGATGTGGGGGTTCTTTCTCAGCTTTCTATCCTATTCCATTGATCTATATTCCTGTTTTTATGCCAATATCATATTGTTTTGATTATAGTACTTGTGTAGCATAATCTGAAGTCAGGGAGCCCGATTCCTCCAGCTTCATTTTTCTTCATCAGGATTGCTTTGGCTATTCAGGGTCTTTTGTGCCTCCATACAAATTTAAAATTTTTTTACCTAGTTTTGCCAAAAATGACATTGATAATTTGATAGGGATTGCATGGAATCTATAGAATGCCGGGCATAGTGTAGTCATTTTGACACTACTGATTCTTCCAATCCAAGAACATGGTTTATCTTTCCATCTGTTCCTGTCATCTTCTGTTCCTTTTATCAGTGTCTTATAGTTTTGAAAGTACAGGTCCTTTGCCTCCTTAGGCAGATTTCTTCATAGGTATTTTATTCTTTTGTTGCAATGGTAAATATTTCCTTATCTTTCTTTTGATTGGTCACTAACTTTTGATTGTTAGTGTGTAGAAATGCATCAGATTTTTGTGTATTAATTTTTGTGTGTCCTATAACTTTACTGTATTTGTTGATGAGATCTAGTAGTTTTCTGGTAGTATCTTTAGAATTCTCTGTGTACAGTATCATGTCATCTCCAAACAGTGACTTCAAAAACAAACAGTTTTACTTCTTTTTCAATTTGGATTCCTTCATCTTTTTTTTTTTGCCTCTGTGCTATGGCTAGGGCTTCCAGTTCAGTTCAGTTCAGTCTCTTAGTCATGTCCGACTCTGTGACCCCATGAATCGTAGCACGCCAGGCCTGCCTGTCCATCACCAACTCCCAGAGTTCACTCAAACTCACGTCTGTCAAGTCGGTGATGCCATCCAGCCATCTCATCCTCTGTCGTCCCCTTCTCCTCCTGCCCCCAATCCCTCCCAGCATCAGAGTCTTTTCCAATGAGTCAACTCTTCGCATGAGGTGGCCAAAGTACTGGAGTTTCAGCTTTAGCATCATTCCTTCCAAAGAAATCCCAGGGCTGATCTCCTTCAGAATGGACTGGTTGGATCTCCTTGCAGTCCAAGGGACTCTCAAGAGTCTTCCCCAACACCACAGTTACATATAATAAAAGTGGTGAGAGTGGACATCCTATTCTTCTTCTTGACCTTCTTGAAAAAAGGAAATGTTTTCACCTTTACCCTATTAAGTTTGAAATTTTTCATGCCCTTTTTATGCCCTTTATTATGTTTAGATATGTTTGCTCTATACCTACTTTGTAGAGAGTTTTTATCATAAATGGGTGTTGAAGGTTGTCAAAGCTTTTTTTACATCTGTTTAGATGATCACATGGTTTTTATTCTTCAATTTGTCAGTGTGGTGTATCACACTGATTAATTTGTACATATTGAATTGTTGCATCCCTGGGATAAATCCCACTGGATCATGGTGTATGTTCTTTTAATGTATTGTTGGATTTGGTTTGCTAGTATTTATTGAGGATTTTTGCGTCTGTATTTATCAGTGATATTGACCTGTAATGTCCTTTTTTTGTGATATCTTTGGTTTTGGTATCAGGGTGATAGTAGCATCATAGAATGCATTTGAGGAGTGTTATTTCCTCTTCAATTTTTTGGAATAGTTTCAAAAAGCTAGCTCTTGACTCTTCTCTAAATGTTTGATAGAATTTGCCTGTGAAACTGTCTGGTTTTGGAACTTTTGGGGGGAGATTTTTAATCCCAGTTTCAATTTTGGTATTTGTGTGTATTTTCTATTTCTTCCTGGTTCGGTTTTGGGAGATCATACCTTTCTAAGAATTTATCCATTTATTCCAGAATGTCCATTTTGTTGGCATATAGTTGCTTGTAGTAGTATCTTATGATCCTTTTGTTGACTAAAGAAGCACAACTTGAGAGATGCAAGTTAAGTCTTCTTTGGGGCAAAAGGAAGACTGAAGCCTGGGAGGCAGCACCTCAGATAGTTCTGATCAACTGTTCCAAAGATGCAGTGGGGGACCTTCAGTATATAAGGTTTTGATGAAGGAGGAGTGGGTACCATTAAGCTCTCATTTTACAAAAGGTTTTCTGCCAGTCAGTCATGAGGATCTGATGTCATTGTGAAGGGATTTAGTGCTTTTCTAGATATGAGGAGATGCAAGGATTCAGTTCAGTTCAGTCACTCAGTTGTGTCCAACTCTGCAACCCCATGGACTGCAGCACGCCAGGCTTTCCTGTCCATCATCAGCTCCCGGAGCTTGCTCAAACTCATGTCCATTGAGTCGGTGATACCATCCAACCATCTCATCCTCTGTCATCCCCTTCTCCTCTCTCCTTCAGTCTTTCCCAGCATCAGGGTCTTTTCCAATGAGTTGGTTCTTTGCATTAGGTGGCTAAAGTATTGGAGTTTCCGTTTCAGCATCAGTCCTTCCAATGAATATTCTGATTTCCTTTAGGATGGACTGGTTGGATCTCCTTGCAGTCCAGGAGATTCTCAAGAGTCTTCTCCAATACCACAGTTCAAAAATAACAATGCAAGGATTGGGGTCATAAAATCTGTTCCTGAAAATATCCAACTATCCAAAGGCCTGTCCCACCAGATTCCCTGGAGCACAGAGTGCCTCACTCCACCCTGAACTCCCTCAGCGGGTGTTGAAGGTCAGCAGCTGCAGCAGCACAGGGTTCAGTCTCCGCAGAGGCCGATGGCAAATGCCCCTGTTGTTCAATCATTGGCAGTGCTCTTGGCAAGTGCCAATTTGTAGTTGACAGGGCTCCCTTGTGGTCATAAATTCAACCATATTTGGGGAGACATTTCATGACCATGTTGTCCCAAGTGGCCAGAATGGCTCATTCTCAGTTCTAAAGAAGGTTTTTGCTGATAGTCCAGTAATAGCACATTGAGTGGCCTAAGTCGTAATAGTTAAAGCTCTCTGGACACCTATCTTCTAGTTATGGTCCAAAAAATATTCCCTCTCGTTGCATTTTTCCCATATCTAGAGTTATCCTATTACAATCATTGATCACATATCAAAGCATACATTTGATCAACTGCTTTAAGTCTAGTCATCATTATTTTTGTTGGAGGCTCAGTCGTACACTCGGTAATACAAGACAATAATCTTATAAAACAGGCAAAATACAAATTAATAACATTAGTGGAATTGTAAATATTTCAGCCATGAGCCTCCCACACCAAACCGGTTTATTTTCTTTCAAGATCATCAAGACCAAGGAAATGGTCACTTAAGGCAGAAATCTGATTTTTCATATGGTTCATCAAATGTGTTACATTAAAGGATTCATCATGTGTGAAAACACAACGTTCAGCTTGAATTGTGGCACAGGTGCCCCCCTGAGGTGCCGAAAGGATGTCAAGGGCCATGCAGTTTCGTAGCACTGCCTTTCTCATTATGGAGACCTCAGAGTTCAACAGGCTAATAGCCTGGTTACCATCATTTAAAGCTTGTTGAATGAAAGTTGTTAAGGCTCGCCTCGATATGGCCAATTACATCCTCCTATCTCATTGAAGGCACATACACACATTAAAAAAAAAAAAAGGCTGCTAAATGGTCATATCAGTAGAATACAAATCTTTTGATCCATTAGACTCATACGAATGGTAGATTGGTTGGGGTTACCTCCAATTTGTTAACGTGTATAACCTTAAGTTCATGGCTACACCTTCTTATCCATCTCTGTAGATATCAAGGCCATAAATTAGTACCACAAATCCACTGAGTTCCATACCAATCACTGTCTCTAAGGGTAATAATAGGCATAGTTCATAAAGTACCCAGCCTATGTGTGTTAGTCACTCAGTCGTGCCAGCTCCTTGTGACCCCATGGATTGTAGCCCACCAGGCTCCTCTGTCCATGGAGTGGGTTGCCAGGTCCTTCTCCAGGGGATCTTCTCGACCCAGGGATTGAACCCAGGTCTCGTGCCTTGCAGGCAGACTCTTTACCGTCTGAACCACTCCACAAATCCACTGAGTTCCATATCACTGTCTCTCTAAGGGTAATAATAGGCATAGTTCATAAAATACCCAGCCTAGTTTTATAATATTACTAGGTTGATCATTCTTTGTATGATTTAATTGTTCCCAACATAGAGGAGCTTTTAAACTTAAATGATGATAGCCTGGTGTCAACCATATAGATCCATCCCATAATTATGGGAGTTTTCCTTTTACTAGACAAGAAGTTACAGTGTTTTGATTGAGACTTAGCTCATCACTCTGATTGAGTTTGAATGACTCTAAGAGAAAACTTAAATAAATGGCCAGGGTCAGAGCAGGTATTATTAATTGGCCCGGTGAGAGGATCTCATCTAGTAATATCATGAATAGACAGAAAAGGACTGAACTCTCTTCTAAAATAAGTTTCCTAGTGGTTATCCAATCAGAACCCTGGAGGGGAGAAGTCTACCAAGGCACCCCAGAAATACTAGACAGAAGTAACTGGCCACAACGCAACAATTGGATTGAGTTGTAAACTAGCATAGAATCGTGTCCATGATAGAAAACATTTGATGGCTATGCAAAGGTCCAAGAAATTAAAAAAAAAAAACACATTATAAATGATCATACAAATCAGATCCAGCATCTTGGGCAAGCTGTCCACTCCTGATGTCGTTTTCTTCTCATCCCAGTATAGTGCAGTTTCCTCTGAGCATCGTTTTAAGGTGAGTTTGAGGTCAGCAGGCCTCTCTATAGACCAGTCCAGTGTAGGGGCCTTTGGAAGGAGGAGTTAATCCAATAGTCAATTTCCCTTCAGTTTCACTGTGTATGAGATAGTTAAAAGAGTATCTGGTAAAAAGGTCTTTCCATCCACGTTGGAGATAGTTTCTTAAATTATGTCTTTTTCCAGTCTTGGTTGCAGTTTATGAGGCATCTGATCTTTATCCAATGATAAATTACTGGGCTAAGCTTCAGAAATAAACTTAGAATGTTCTTTAATAATTCAATAAATTTTACATTAAAATACCCTAACAGAAAAGAACTATTCAAGAAATGGGTCTTAGTAGATACAGACCTCCATTAACAAACTGGGATTTAACATTCATTGAAATATCTTTCTCTCTAAAATCACTTTCATTTTTACCGACTATAACCAAATAGATCTGTTTGTGAAATTGGTTTGGTCTCAATAAATTTGGCCTGGTTAGTTATAACTGATAGTCATAACTGATCATAGACTTTTTGCTGAAACTTTCATAGAGTCTCACACTGAACTGAACTTTTTAGGGCTAGGAAAGTCACACTGAAGGCTTATCACAGATTTTGCCTAACAGTGAAGTCCTCCCATTCTCAACTTCTCCAAAATTCTTTGAAATTTCTGTACCTGTTTGTGAGATAACCTTCCTAACTGATCTGATAAAGTTATTGGAAACTCTTGGTTTACAATCTCTGGACAGGCCAGATAGAAAAAAATGCTTCAATTTGTTAATAAAGTCTAGTTTTTTGAAAGTACTGCCATAATAATCTGAGGGGAAGGTTTTTCTTACACCTGGAAAACATAGACTCAAACCAATAACTTTTCCGATAGAAACCATAAAAGTTATAAACGTATTTGCCAGTTCATTCAGTCCTTTTGTTAACCTCTGTGAAGTCATCAAGTTTTCCATTAGAATCCTTTCATTTCTTACCTACTTCTGAAGCTTGTATTTATCCAAAAATCCTTTCTAGAAGCTTCTTGAAGTGGAAGCATTTTTGCGAAACTTGGTTAGTGCTGTGATACTAGCTAGAATTATGACTGATAACATTTTACCTGGACATAGCGGAATTTTAAGAACTCCATATAGTTTCTAGGATATCTATATTAGTAACATTTACCATACAATATAACCCAAGATTTATTACTCACTTGACAGTGTGTTGTGTGCTTAGTCACTCAGTCATGTCCAAATCTTTGCAACCCATGAACTGTATGTAGCCTGCCAAGCTGTCCATGGGGATTCTTCAGGCAAGAATACAGGAGTGGGTAACCTTTCCCTTCTCCAGGGGATCTTCCCAACCCAGGGATCGAACCCAGGTCAACTGCATTGCAGGCAGATTCTCTAACGGACTGACTTGACAATACTTCCCATGTAATTCTGCATACAAAATGAACCTAATTAGTGTAATATCTCTTTCAGGGATGCTTCAGGGGCCCTCTGAAGCATCCCAAAGTTAGCTAGAAGTCAAAAGTGCTGCATTAAAATGAGTCAGGAAGTTTTGTCAACAAATGTCAAAAAGGTTTAGAACACTCAGTCAGATAGAATTAAATGTCATTGTGAAACAATAGCTATTCACTTAGTCAAAGTAACAATAAAGTATTTCAGAGGCAATATAGAACTGATCATTTAAGAGGTAAATAAACTTAAATCTATTATCAGAGGCAGGTCAACATCTGAAGAAAGCATGTGCCCTTAACAGAGAGAAAAACCAAATTCAAGTTTTTGTACCAGCTTGCATTTAAATTCATTTAAAGGTAAACTTAATTAATTAGTAGTGAAAGTCACTCAGTCGTGTCCGACTCTTGTGACCGCATGGATTATAAGCTGCCAGGCTCCTCCGTCAATGGGATTCTCCTCCAGACAAGAATACTGGAGTGGGTTGCTATTTCCTTCTCCAGGGGATCTTTCTGTCCCAGGAATTGAACCCAAGTCTCCTGCATTGCAGGCAGGTTCTTTACTGACTAAGGTATGAAGAAAGCCTAAACATAGTCCTAACCATGCATGAAACTCTTTTCTCAGGGTCCACTTTCCACAAACCTTCTTATCACTTTCTGTATCAGTTACTCTTTTCTCCCATTCAGAAATAGCCACCTGTAAATCAGACCTACTTCCTTTTCCCTCATAAAATGCAATTCCATTCCTCATACCTTCTTTACTGGAAACTACACATCCTACCTTCCTTAAGCAAACAAGAACTGACCTTTATATTAGCATTCTATAGATTGGTAACCATAAATACCAGTGATAATTTCTGAAAACATTTCTTATAGAGAACATCTTAGGATGACACCAAACGTTATTCATTAAGAGTCTCAAATCTCCTTAGTTTCGCCGTAAGAGGAACATAGTGTTCAGTAATAAATATTTCAAATTCTTATTCTATTTGGAAATGATCTAGCTATTCAATAGACTTCCAACACTTAGTTTAGCACAACCCTTACAAATTCAGATTACCTCATTCTGGAGAAACTATTTTAGACAGACATTCCTAAAGTGTAATTATTAATAGAGTTTGTCTAAAAGCTCATATATCATTTACATTATTTTTAGACGTTTCCTCACTCAAGGTACTTTCCTTGCTGACAAACTTGTAACAGATATAATAGTATTTTACATATTAAACCTAGGCACAATGAAAATATTTTGCTTCATGTTAATGACTCTTAGAAATGTCTATATTAGGTCAACAAACAAACAATAATACCAGGTATTTAATACTGAATATTTCCCAATTCACATGAACCTGAAATTCATTTAGGTTTAATTTATCTTGTATTTAGAACTGTTTGATTTGTAAGTGCTTACTTTTCTTTAGGCCAATTAGAGCTCATTTACAAACCAGTCTCAGCAATCTAATCCAAAAACAAAGACACACACGGAGACCATAGGCAGATATATGTCCCAATAGACACAAAAGAGATCTCATAGCTTTGCTTTCCAAACTTAGTTATAAATCAGATATCACAATACAAAACATTAGTTGTTAACAACAGTTGGAATAAGATGATTTTTTAAAGGCTTTGATCCCTTTTTTCTTTTGGTTTCAAGAATTAGAGATTGTTTAGATAAGATAAGGGCTTCCCTGGTGGCTCAGATGGTAAAGAATCTGCCTGCAATGTGGGATCCCTGGTCCAGAAGATCCTCTGGAGGAGGAAATGACAACCCACTCCAGTATTCTTGCCTGGAGAATTCCATGGACAGAGGAGCCTGGCAGGCAAGGAGTCGGACACGACGGAACAACTAACGTGACTGCACTACTAGATAAATGATCCAGAGAGCTCTGGTCTCAAGGCATAAGAAGAGTTAATTCCTCAGGGGAAGAATTCTTAAAGAAATTTTTTTTTTCTTCAAACTTTCTCTGAAGTCTTCAATACACTGTCAAAAATCATATTTTTCCATGGTCATAGTTTTATAGCCAAGATTCAGATAGATAGTGCTCAAATTGGCCCTGATAACAAGAGCAGATTAGCCCCAGCAGGGAGTGTCCCTATGGGGAAGTGGGGGTCTTAACTTAATCAGACCTAGGCTGTTGATTATAGGAGAAAGTCCTGGACATAAGGGAACTTCAATCCATTTTCCTATCCTGTGTCAATAAAGATCTAATATTTTTAGGCCATTTTCCTTGTCCTTGGATCATAGCTATAGGTTGACAAGTCATTTAAAACATTTTTCCAAGGGGTACCCAGGTGGAGTGTAGAACCTTAGAAGAAGGTCTTCCCATATTAGCTTGAGCAGTTTTGTACCAGATGTCTGTGTGTTCAAACCAAACCAACAAAACCAAACCAGAACCTTACCAGCTGGGAGTGACACTCTAAATAAAGCAGAAGTCAAATGGCATAAAGTCAAATGTGACTTCCCAGTCCCACTAGACCTGCAACTTGGCAGAGTCAGTGCTAGCAGCCATTTTTCAGCTCTGATATAGTTGCAAGCGATTTCTTGTTTCCTACAAAGAAGTTACTCTATTGTTTCCTCTTTTAGAAACTTCTAGATAACCAATAAAAGCAAGCATGGCTGGCCTTTTCTAATCGTGCATGAAAAATATCAATTTTGGAATATCAAAAGAGCCCCAATTTGGCCATTTTAGGTTGAGATCTCTTTTAGTATAATTTCTCCAATTAAGTATGTACTTGCAAGTATGAGTTCTGTAAGTATTGTACATGAATCTGCCTGGAATGTTAGTCAGAGGTGGGCTTTCTGATGCCCCTGTTTTCTGTTTTTGAGAGATTCTGTTTCCCATATTAAGTTGAGTTTGTCAGGGATAAAAATCACTAGTGAAATTGTGTAGTGGGCCTGTGTGCTGCTTGTGAGCTTAACTCCTTCAGGAGTTAGCCCAGAGTCATTTCAGCCCGTCTTACGTGGTGGCTCAGATTCTGCCTCTGGCAATCTAAGACCACCATGGCTTCTCAGGTCGCTGAATGGCCAGTTCTTATCTGCGACCCTGGGGTGAGCAAGTGTTTTCATTAATGAGTGGGTTTCCCTGTGGGACCGCTGCATGGGATGAGGACTAGGTAGCCACCACTCCAGTAAATTTCTCAGTCACCTGACAACACCGAAATCTGCTAGGAGGAGTATTGTCACTTTTCTTCAGAGCAAAGCTCTCGTATATTCTCCTCACTTTTATCCTGACAAATTCTATAAAGGCAGTTGATTTGAGGAAAAGCGTCCGATCAGCCTCTTACCTAACCACTCAACAAAACCACTCAGTCCCCTACAACAGAGCAACTTTGGCATCTTTCAGCCAAGACCCAGGTATTCCTCGATTTTTTTCAATCCAGCCCCCACCCTCAGTACCTTTCCACCGGGTGGAAATTTCTCATTGTCTTCCAACCGAGCCCAACTCAGTGTCTAGCTCTTGGGTGGCTATGCCCTGACTGTTTCACCCACCCCCAGTATGTTTCCACCTGGGAGGGAGCAGGTAACCTGCTCCACCACCAAATAAAACTCAGAATCTCAACCAATACAGGAGATTCGAGAACCAGAAGAGACTTACCCAAATTCATCTGCATTCCCTGAGGAGGTAGATGGGCTCAGGGTGCCGCTGCTGGTACCGAAGTTCCAGTTCTTCATGGGGCTCAGACGAAGGAAGGAATTCCACTCTGGGTCACTTCAGCGGTTGTCATAACTGTCAACTAAAAAAGATGCACAACTTGAGAGTTGCAAGTTAACTTTTCTTTGGAGCAAAATGAGGACTGCAGCCTGGGAAGCAGCACCTCAGAGATTTCTGAGAGAGTGCTCCAAAGAACAGTAAGGGACGGTCATCGTGTAAGGTTTTGGTGAAGGGGGAGTTCAGGACCATTAGGCACTCATTTTACAAAAGGTTTCCTGCTAGTCAGGAGGATCTGATGTCATCATGAGGGATTTCATGTTTTTCTAGGTATGAGGAGGTGCCAGGATTGGGGTCATAAAATCTGTTCCTGAAAATATCCAACTATCCAAAGACCCATCCCACCAGATTCCCTGGAGCACAGAGTGCCTCACTCCACCCTGAACTCCCCCAGTGGGTGTTGAAGGTCAACAGCTGCAGCAGCACAGGGTTCAGTCTCCGCAGAGGCCGATGGCAAATGCCCCTGTTGTTCAGTCGTTGACAATGCTCTTGGCTAGTGCCAATTTGTAGTTGGCATTTTATATTACTGTGATGTCCATTGTAACTTTTCCTTTCCAATTTCCAAGTGTCCACAGCACAAGTAAGCACACGGGAAAACCTCAGTTACTCATGCCACGTACCACTACTCCATGCTCTACCAGCCAGCTGCTAATTTTGTTTTGTTTCTTTCTGAAGCAAGCACATCTCAAAGTTTACTATTCTAAAAGCCTTCTGGGAGAAAAATAGACAGACAAAGTTCAAAAATCTTTGAAATTAAAGAATGAAGAACAAAGTCATGCAATGCCCTGCGTCAGGACACTATAGGTCACAGTGATCTCAAGAGTATTGTATGGATCTAGGAATTAATACAGAAGGCAAAAAAAAAAAAAAAGTATTTTAAAAATAGCATTGATTGGCGTTATCTCTCTTGATACTGGGTTGATTTTGTTCTCTAGGTGAGAAATTAACAAATGACCCTGTGATAGAGACCATTATGTGCACCAGATATCCACTTGCTCCTCTCCATTTCCCAACATCATTTGCAATTTGGCTGAGGTCATATAGTTAGTTAAGGTCAATGCAATGTATCCAGAAATTATTTAAGCTGCTTCCATACCTTGGTTTTTTAAAACACCCTGCACAATCTCACAGCTCTTTCCTGTTGGCCGTTGTGAATGTGAATGCTGCATTTTTCAGATACTAGCTAAAATTTGCAACAGCCTGGATCTCTGAATCACTCTTTAGAAGAGACCACCTTCAGCAAACTGCCTGACCGACAGCCTGTGCCAGAAGCAAAAATAAATACCTATTGCATTAAAAAAAGATCTTTTTAAAATACATAAAAATGATAAATCTATGTATTCCTGCTTCAGAAAACCAATTTTCAACTTATTTAACTCTTTAAATATTCATTGCCTGTGTTGCATGCAGCTTACTTCAGTCATGTCTGACTCTTTTCAACCCTATGAACTGTAGCCCTCTAGGTTCCTTTGCAACCCTATGGACTGTAACCTTCTAGGTTCCTGTGTCCATGGAATTCTGCAGGCAAGAATACTGGAGTGGGTTGCTGTGCCCTCCTCCAGGGGATCTTCCCCACCCAGGGATCAAACCTGCATCTCTGACTTCTCCTGCATTGGCAGGCGGGTTCTTTACCACTAGCATCACCTGGGAAGCTCATTCATCACCCATTCAGTTTTAAAATTATCATTAAGAAAGCGGCAGCAATGTGTTTTTTAAAAAACATGGTTATCAGACCTCACATGTGGTGGGGGGAAATCCAAACAAGAAAATAATAGAAATAACTCCCAAGAAAAGGAAGGCCAAATGATTAATAGTCTGTTCTTCTTTGCTAGGTTTTCCAGGGCAATTTTGACAATGATACTCACAGAAAAAATGTCATTGATCCTCCCATCTATGCACGGCACATAAGGATCCTTCCTTGGTCCTGGTACGGGAGGATCACACTGAGGTCGGAGCTGCTGGGCTGCACAGAGGAAGAATGAAGAGACATCACAGGCCTCATCTCTATTTTCCTTAAGTATCTCCATGGAATGAACTCTGCAAAATCTATAGGAAACTGAACAGGATTTTTCATGAAAAGTGCTCAAATTATGGTAGGCCACTAACTGTCTTCTTAAAGAGGTCTAAGCCTGCCTTTTCAATAGTTTAATTTGATTTTTATCGTTTAAATTCCTTAAGCAACATCACATTAACTGTGAATGAGTTTTTTCATTGTTTTCTTATTCATACTGGTTGAAATGTATTAGGCAAAGAAAGAAGCACTCTTGATAGCAAGGGTAAAACAATCTTATAGTTATTAAATAAAAGCAAGAGTTGTCAGAGCTTTCGTGATCAATACTGAACTTATAAAAAGAATACTGCAATGTTAGCAATAAGTTTTGTCCTTCTGTAATGAGTCTATATTATCCTAATTATTTCCCGGTGCCTACCAAACACTGTCAGTGTTTGTAATCGAATTTTGAAGATGAATCTGTAACATGCAGTACTAATTGATATTGTAATTTTCATTTGACTTTTATTTCTAATCAGATTATATGATCTTACTTTCTGTGCTATTCTATATTCTATATATTACATACTGCCTGAATAAGTTCATATTTTTACCCAGTTGACTTTTGTCCTATTATTTGCCTAAAAAAGTATGCTTGTGTGTATATATATATATATATGCACATACACACACACACACATATACATGTGAAACAGGATTGAGTATCAGTAGATTGAGCATATTTAATATCAGTAGATTAAATCTGCAATTCTTTGGTTTTTGAAGGAAGCTATAACTATGTAATCTTGAAATACTTCCTTAATTAAAGACCCCAGTACTACCATCTTGCAAAATAAACAAAATCCCATTATGTTTCTTTAAAGCAAAATTGAAATCTTTGTTTTGATGGTATTTACAAATAGTCTTATCTTCACTTTAAAATAATAGAATAATTATTTGTCTATTTTAAAAAATTTTTAGCAAATATTGACATAGTACTGCATAACTTGGCCAAGCATACTCATCATTTCTTTGTTCATCTCTGCATTTCCTGTGAAACTAGAATTTTATTGAGGTTTGAAACTGGTGATGGTTTCTCAGGAAAGCACAATGTGTAGATATTTGTGAGGAGAAAAGTATTTACTAATGGCAAAGTAGTCAACCATTTTCAAGGTAAAAATTGATTTCTATTTATTTTGCTTCAAAGGTCCTAAAAAAAATAAGCAATTATCATAACAATTTGTTATTGATAATGGAGGTTTCATTGACATTCTCACAAATTAAAGTTCTCACTGCCTCCATGAAAGTCCTCAACATCTAATTTATAAGCTTTACCAGTGTTTGTTTCATTAAGGCTTAGACACAGAATTATTGGAGTTTTAAATTAAAGGTTCTGGAAAAGAAAGTATGGTATGTGTACAAAGCTTTGAGGTCCTGTGCAACACTAAGTTGTTTTCTTTTTCGTTATTATTTGTGCTGCATAACAAAAGCCCCTAGACTGTTACTGTCTTGTCTGTCCATGTGTTAACAGCATTTCTTGATGATGTATATATGGAGTGGTCTTCAATCATAGTGATGATTTATAAAGAGAAAGTCAATCATAATGGCATTTTTAATAAAAGCAAAATTAGTACTGGCTGGCCACATATTTGGCCTATGCCTACATGCTTTCTGCTTCAGACTCTATTATAAAATTGTTACTTTGACGCATCTGAAATGGTGATCAGTTTTTAGCATATTAAAAAAAAAAAGCACTGCCATGTCGTAAATAACATCTTCTTAAGATAGCTTTCAATTGGGAATGTAACTATATTTAATTTACTAAATTGTAAGATCATATCACAAGTAAATACTTTGGGTCAAAGGTATATACACATTTACTCTGCAGCCAATGGCCCTTATTTCTTTAAAGATTTACTGTCCCACTGAACTCTCCCTTGATTCTCTACATAGTATATTTTTAAAGTTATGAGTAATTTTTTGCAATGATTTACTTTCTCAGAATTATGCATTGCTTCTTATGATGTTTTATTTCATTGGTAGTTTAAAAAGATATATTTTCAAAGAGCTTGCTAAAATGTTGTTACCTTTTTTTAGAAATGCATAGAAATGGCTTTTGTTTCTTTGTGCATTTTCTGTCTTCTGTATATGCTTTTCACCAACATGGAATATCTCTTTAACCCACAATGCCCCAGATTAATGACAATAAAGGGACTCCCTGTAGAAATGTATTGTGAGGTAGTATATAGCTTTTGTGTAATTTCTATCAATGACATTAAAGTGAAGCAGATTTATTCTGTTTAAATTCACAGTAAAGCAAGTAAAACCTCATAAGCACAAGGCACAGAAGAATCACCTAGCCTTCACCATGAGTAACTATAACATGCTAACTTTATAATCCAGGAAGTTATAATTTTAAACATTTCCAGTATATCTGTCTTATTAAAAGCATTTATCATAATCACTAATTCTAGTTTTAGGGTTGACTTTCTCTTTCTGAATGGCTTCATAAAGGTTTATGTGAATTTTGAAGACTTAAGGTACTAATGATTGTATCTTTGCTAATCAACAAAATATGAAATATAATATTCATTGCTGGCGTCTGATGTGTCAGTAAGTACAGAAATAAGTAAGATACAAATAACCTTTGCAAACTTTCAAGCTGTGTAATATTCCAATGTTGGGTTTTTTCTTTGTAATATATACTTAAATCATGTAGGATGTTGTAAAATCAGTATGACCTTGTCTAGTCTTCAAAGTTAAAATAAACTTTTGAAAATCTGGGATACTATTGAAGCAGTTGTAATCAAACACATTTGTAAGAACACACAAACTGTCTGAATATGAATATGCACTACTCTTAACTACATGCTGGTTTACTTTTTCTTTGTACAGGAAAATTAAAAAAGTACAGAAAAAGGAAATCATATTAGCCTTCAAATGTACATTGATATCTGCCAAAATGGCCTTTGCAAAATTATTAAAATTTGTGCATTTCTCCTGCTCTTAGCTGTGGAAATTTTATTGGAATACTAATAACCCAAAATCATTTTTTTTTTTTTTTTGCGTCATGCATAATTAAAGTCTTGTGCTCCAAGATTGATCTGTCCACTGGTAAGCAGATGCTATTGCTGGTATTTCTATTGTTTTTAAGTACATGACTCTCAGGAATATAAGGAAGAGATCTAGTCAATAGTAAGCTATCATACAAATGCTACTAATATATCTATCTATGTAACTCTGCTGCTGCTGCTAAGTCGCTCCAGTCATGTCTGACTCTGTGTGACCCCATAGACGGCAGCCCACCAGGCTCCCCCGTCCCTGGGATTCTCCTAGCTTCCACTTAAAGAAAATCATAACACTTAGATTCATCATAAACCCTGTTTCACCTTCTCTGAAAGTCACTGGTAAATACTGAGTCTGAGAACTTCCTACTTTTTAGATATTTAGATATCTTAAGATTCAAAAAATTTAGGGGAAAAAAATTTGCGATATTAAACATTGACTCCTTAGTTTCAACTTCAATGAATGAACTATCAGCTTCAATGAATCTGACAGTTACATACTAGCTTATTATATATGTTTGTGTACCCATACATGTTCCTATTTAACTGCATTTTAATATGAATGGTTCAGTGGGTTTCCATTGCTTGCCTGGTTTTCACAAACCCAATGTGTTCAAATATAAGCAATTATACATATTTTTCAATAGGCCAATAAAACTTATGACAACATCTATAGAGGGTAAAATTCAACATCTATACCTTATAAAATTCTGTGATAACAGAATAATTATTCAACAAAATTTTCTACTATGAGACTTTTGAAATTACTCGTTCAAGAACATTTTCAGGGCAGAAAGTCTGATCATACTGAAGTTTGACTTGAAAAATAAGAATAGCTTCATGAATCGAAAATATTCTCCCTATATAACATAAAATTTTAAAACAACCAACACTTCAGCTTTGAGTACATGATTTTAATATTTTGTTAAAAAAACATTAATTTTTATCATTAGAAATGCCATGCTCTCTCTCTTCCCAAACACTAGTTTGAAATAATATTGACAATAGAGGTAGTATGCTGTTTATGAAAAATACTGTCACAAAGGTTTCTTTGAGATGCAAAAGAATCCTTTTACCTGAGCAGTTAAAGTGGAGGATTAAACCACTTTGCTAGCTGAGAAATATCTGACCTTGAAAGAGAATGCATTGTCATTTGTCTTTACAAAGAAAGAACACCAAGTGTAGGTAGCAATTTTTCCATTGGTTTTGAAAAGGAACTCGGATTCCTTGACTCTACCGCCACCGTAAGAGGCTATAATTCACATTGGATGTTTCAACACTGCCACCAAATAAAGTATTTTCCACAGTAGGCAAGGAGCAGTTACTCAGAGTTATTTCTATTAGGTGAATTTGGTAGCAGAAATGGGAAAACATTTTTGGAAAACACCCCTAGTTGTTTTTGCATATCTTGGCAGGAGTTGATTCAGCCATTAGAAAACACGAATGCTGTGGAAATATGGCATAGTGTGTCAGCAAGTGGTCACCACATGACATGATTAAACATTGCATATGGTGACTGACTCTGATTTAATTTTATTTTACCGTCCTCAAGGGTATGAACCACACTCTTCCATATTTTCCATATTTATGTAAAATCCCCATAGAACCATACATATGCTCACATATAAATGTGTTAATAATGATGATAAATGGTGACATAAGCTCAACCTGCTGCCATCTTGGAGAGAAGTAGAGGCAGTGAGACTGGTGGTGCATTCAAACAATATATCCCCCACAGCCTCTGTGGGAGCAGCTTTGGGAAACTTCCCTAGGCATCAGGCCAAAACGCTGTGGAGGATTAACAGGAAGACAACTGGGAGTAGTCTCCATGCCTGAGAGAGAAGGAACGCTTTGGGTGATAAATTACTTAAGTGACCAATTAAGCACAGCTTTACCCATATTTTATAACTTTCCCACTTTTTAGAATTTTAAAGGTAAAATTAAAAAAAAAAAAAAAAGACTTGCCTTTCAGGAAGACAACCATAGCGGGCCAACAGCTGTGGCAGAGAGAATTCATACAGCACTTCTCAAGGCCAATGGCAGTTTCCACCTCAGCCTGGGAAAGAAGTGAACAGAGGTTAAAGATGGCATCTTACAAAGTAAGCACTAAATAATCAACTGCAAGAGTTTAATTTCCTCAGTTCTCAAGTTTCTTAGATAATGACAGAGATTTTTGTAAAAAACAGTAGAAGCATCCTGCTGTGATCAGAAGGTCATATGTTGGACTCCTCACCCTCAAATGTGATGGTATAGCAGGTGAAGACTTTGGTGTATGGCATTAGAGTGGAACCCTCATGAATGGGACTAGTACTCTTATAAAAGAGCCCGATTAGAGTTCCCCAGCCCTTTCTACCAAGTGAAACACTAGCTGTGAGCTTAGAAGCTGACCCTCACCGGAAAGTGACCGTGCTGGTATCTTGAACTTGGACTTACCAGCCTCCAGAACTATGAGCAATGGACTTATGTTGTTTATAAGTTACCTAGCCTATGTTTTGTTATAGCAGCCTTAATGGACCAAGACACATCCCAAAAAGGAATATGGTCTTAGTGGTATAAATACCTGGATAATCTGCTGGGGATATGGACTTCTAAACAATAGTAAAATGTTTTTCAGATTTCCAATGAAGAGAAATTGGTGGGTTAGGACTAGTATTTGATTTTTGTAAGTAAATACATTGTGGGGCGGGGGAGAGGGGAGCAGAATGACTGCATTGTTAAAGTTCTTTCACAAAGCATTATTATTGCAGTTATAATCCTATGTATATACCTGTTCCTGATCACTATACTCATTATTTTTCTTCCTGTTATATAGCAGTTGAAGTTTGAAAACCACTGCCATATGGTCCCAGAATAGCTTTCTAAATGGGTGGCATCTCCAGGCTGCCAGGTATGCTGGGGGCCCAATGTGAGTTTAGAGTCAGGTTTAGATGGATCCTGTCAACAGGAGGCTTTTAGGGCCTGGTTGGAGGCAGAGAAGGCATGTGGTGCTGGAGGTCTAAGAGACGCTAAGAAAACAAATAAAGATATTACACAGAAAATTGTGTCAAGTTTTCTGTGGTGGGCAAAACCCTTTGTCTCTTTCCCCTTAAAATACTTTAAAAAGTTTGTCTTTCTTAATTTCATTGTTTTTTTTTTTTTCTGCTAGGAAAGATGTACCCAGGTGTTGAGTACAGCTCAAAGGTGGGTTTGTAGCGTGAGCAGAGGCTGCAAGTGGAGACTTGGCACTTGAGAGGCTAAATATACTGCAGATTTATATATCAAAATTTGTTTCTGTGAAAAGACGATGCTTGGTTTTCTTTTTTTTTAAGGATTTTTCTACATTTAAAATGGACTTTAAAACTTCTCTGGCTTAAAAGTCCATAAGCTGATCTCCCACCCCCCAATACCCTTAATCTAACCTTTTAAGCCTGTCTTTCAGAAACTCACAATTCTGTGCTTGAGAGTTTTCCTACCTAAACCTAGTATCACAAATACTTATACCTCCAAATGGTAGCATTAGGCTGTATTTCACAACCTGTAAGATATTGAAATCTTTCACTGGAGATATAAAAATTTTTTTCTTTCATAAATAATGCTATGGAAACTACTAAATCAATATTAAGGAAAGATTAACCAACCTTTTTTAAAAATCCTTCTTTAAGATAAGTTTAAGAACGATATAAATTTCTAAAAATACAAAGATGGAAATACTCTGACCTTCAGGAGCTCATAGTCTGGAGGATGGGGGTACAGGGGAGACAAGGAAGCCAACAGTCATAGTGGGTGCTGTGACAGAAATATACTCAAAGTGCAAAGAGAACACAGAACATGAGCACTCATACAAGTAAAGGAAGCATGTCAGGCAAAGCACCCTGGGCAGGGAGGAGGAACCTCTGAAAGGACATCAGAACCGTCCACTTTAATATTCATGGCCCCTGAAAACTATAATTGACTATTCATGACAATTCTAGGAAGAACTGATTAACATTTCCTCTTTAGAAGAGAAGAGAAGCTAAAAGAGGTTAAGGGATTTGCCCAAGGAACACCGCTCTGATCTGCACCTAGACCTGATGACATCTCCTTCGCACTGCAATGCCCAAGTCTGAGGCTGTTGAAAATGCATTTCATTACATACTAGTACTTAACAACAGGAATGATTTGCCTCCAGGCAGCTGTCATTACTTTGCAACTTCTCATAGTGTCCTGAATAATTGAAGATACTAGTATTAACTAGTAATGTTTTTGAAATAATTCATTAGTGGATGAGGTGTTGATCATCACATGAATATATGAGGAAAGATCGTCAAATGATGAACAGCTAATGACTACTGTGAGATATTTGATAGCATCGATTTTTTAAAAGGAGAATAAGCCCCAAATGTCAAAGTGTCCACTATCCCAAGTCACAATTAATGGACTGTCTTCATGTGTAACGCGTGAGACTGTCAATGTAATAATCAAAACATTTATATTTAAGAAAATTTTGAGAATAGCTTTCAATATATAAAAAGAATCCACATATATTTTCAGTTTTTAAAAAGAATTCCAAATAACATTCAAAAAATATAAAATATAAAACCACCTCTTCTTAAGTTCTGGTACCCAATATCTGTGAGTTGCTTGATCAGAAGAGAAGCTAAGTAGTGAACAATATCTTAGAAAATAAAGTATGTTTACTACTACTACTACTAAGTCGCTTCAGTCGTGTCCAACTCTGTGTGACCCCATAGATGGTAGCCCACCAGGCTCCACCATCCCTGGGATTCTCCAGGCAAGAACACTGGAGTGGGTTGCCATTTCCTTCTCCAATGCATGAAAGTGAAAAGTGAAAGTGAAGTCACTCAGTCATGCCCAACTCTTAGCGACCCCATGGACTGCAGCCTACCAGGCTCCTTCATCCATGGGATTTTCCCCAAGAGTACTGGAGTGGGTTGCCATTGCCTTCTCCAAAAATATGTCTACTAACCCAATTTAAGGAACTGACATCTTAACAATAAATAGATGGCATTATCTTTTTCATTCCCTGATGATTTTTCAATTAGTAGAATTAGGGACTTAACCAGTGACTAATAACCCTGTGCAACTTCATGTAATTAGTAATGAAATTTCTACAACTTGATTTAAATAGTCAAATCTCTGTCAATGTTTCATCAGTGAAGCAGGATAAGCTAAAAGAATCTTAGACAACTGGAACTAAGGAACCATCAACTCTGGGATGCATTTGTTTAAATGTTTAATTCCCTAGGTTGTATTCATCCAATATCTAAATGTGTTCAAGAAAAAATAGTATATAACCTAAGTGAGTTCTTAATAGTTTTAATGACTAATGAATCTTAACCCCAATATTTGAATTATATCCTTGCTAAAGCTGAAATCATATATTTCTCTAAAATCAGAAAACTGGTAGTTATGGTCTTTTATGACTACCCTGTTTTTCCCCTTTCACTTATCTTCAACATTTTCTTTAAACCTACTCAATATTTTAAATAATCTTCTGAAAATGTTAGGTCTCAAACTGGATAAGGTACACTGACTATAATGAAAAGGCTATTTATGATCCTTATCTTGTTTATGCTTTTAGTAGGCCTATTTAACAGTAGCACCTATAAGCCTGAAAGATATTCAATCTGCAGTCTAACATGAGTACCTGATTATCTCTATGCATTTCTGCACATTAAGTTATTCTGAGTCTTGGTTTTGGGCCAATATTCTTTTCCTTATTATACACATTGTCATATATGTATTTCTATTTTCTTTTTAAAAAACCATTTTCACGGTAAATTATGATTTGAAACCTGTGCTGCAGGCACTCTCTCATCTAAGAAATTTATTTAGAGTCTTCTAAAGGCAAAAGGACTCATAAAAATATC
The DNA here is from genome assembly GCF_001704415.2 of Capra hircus. Lineage (NCBI taxonomy): Eukaryota > Metazoa > Chordata > Mammalia > Artiodactyla > Bovidae > Capra > Capra hircus. The sequence continues at coordinate 26,769,898 of NC_030814.1, forward strand.
AAGTGTGAAATTTATGCCCACAACATTTGTGTATGGCCAAATAGATTGTGCCATGCACAGAGGAGACAGGCCAAGAGATATGAGTGAAGGCTGGTATCTAGCCTCTTTCCCATTTGGCAAGCTCAAACCCTGAGGAAGATCTGTCCACACAAAGTGCCTTTGTGTATATCATATTCCCACAAGAGGTGCCTTTGCCAATTTTAATAAGCATCTTATATTCTGAGGGTAGAGGCTTATTAGTTTCAGTGCCTGACTACTACTTCTATTAAGCCAATCTTCCAGTATAGAAGACTGTTATTATCTTACATTTTTGTAATATGTTTAGCATATTCTAAATATTTCCTCTGGAGAAGAGAATGGCAACCCACTCCAGTATTCTTACCTGGAGAATTCCATGGACAGAGGAGCCTGGCAGGCTCCAGTCCATGGGATGACACCCCAGTATAATCTTAAGCATAAAAGTGAAAATTCCAGATTTGCTTCAATTTCCTCTCCTCTGTGTTTTAGATCACAAGTTGCACCTAATAAGAGTTTGGAGGTCCTGTTTTCCTACCACTTATTCCTGAATTTTAAAATGGCTAAAATAAAGGAGTGGGCACAATGGTTTCTTTGATAGCTCAGTTGGTAAAGAATACTCCTGCAATGCAGGAGGCCCTGGTTTGATCCCTGGATTGGGAAGATCCCCTGGAGAAGGGAAAAACTACCCATGCCAGTATTCTGGCCTGGAGAATTCCATGCACTGTATAGTCCATGACGTGCAAAGTGTCGGACATGACTGAGCAACTTTGACTTACACAATGGCAGAGTAAAAAGACCCTGAGTTTACCTCCTCTCGTGAGAAAATGAAAACCACAACTATCTACAGAACAACTATTGATGAAAAAGACTACAAACTACCAGAAAAGATTTTCTGGAACTAAAGACATAAAGAAGGAGAAGGGAGGAGGGACAGACCTGTGATATAATCAAATCCCACGCCCACCAGGTGGGTGCCCCACAGACTGGAGAGAGATTATATTACAGACGTTCTCCCACAGGAGTGAGAGTTCTGAGCCCCACATCAGGATCCCCAGCCCAGGGCTCCAGCATGGGGAAGACAAGCCCCCCCAGAACATTTGGCTTTGAAGACCACTAGGCCTTAATTGCAGGAGCCTCACTGGACTCGGGGAGAGACTTCACTCAAAGGGCATCACAACAAGCATGTGCACCAGATCCCAGAGAAAAAGCAACAATTGGCTAGGAGCCTGACCAAGGAGGTCAGACCTACCTGCTGGTCTTGGAGAGTTTCCCAGTAAGCTGGGGAGGTGGCTGTGGCTTACCCTAGGGACTTCCACAATGGCAGCAGGCATATTGGGGAGCATTCAAACGCATGAACAGTACTGTTGGTGGCTGCCATCTTGGCTTATCAGCACCAAGACCTGGCCCCACCCAACAGATTGTTGGTGCCAGCGCTGGGATGCCTCAGGCCAAAAAACTAACTGGATGGGTAGATATCCCACCCATCAGCAGACAGCCTTCCTAAAGACTTGAGTTCACAGCTGCCTCTAGACATGCCCCGAGACCCAGTCCTGCCCACCAGAAGGCTAAGGCCCAGCTTTACTCACCAATGAGCAGGGACCATCCCTCCCCAAGAGGAAGCTGCAGCCACTAGACCAATATCACCACTAGGGCACACAAGAAGCACAGAAACTATGATCCCAACAACCTGCAGACGAGCCTGCCAACAGCAAGCTAGACCCTATCCTGGGACTAGCTGGGCCCCAGCCTTGCCCACTAGCAGGCCAACACATCTTTCATGATACCCAGGACTCCAAAGCCAACTGTGTCAGGAACACTGCACCCCCAAAACCAACAGTCTGAAATGAGCCCAGAGACCTGTGCGCCCTGCACCCAGACTCCAGGAAGCAGCTCTGCCTGCCAGTAGGCACAAACCCCAGAATCTTAGGAGCTCTGATTCTATCCTCCAGTGAGTCAGCAGTAGTCCCAGGGCCCCTAGGGTTCTACAACCAGATATCTCATGACCAGGACCCACTAAACAGCAACCAGCGGCATCCACAGAAGGCAGGGCCTGGCAACCAACTGGACTATGGGCCAACCGAGCCTACCAGACCACCCACATAGTCAGTTCACCACAACAGAAGGACCCACACAACTCCATAGAGCATACTGCTTGGGTGATGAGAGGGAAGTGAACCGTTAGGCTGCATAGGATGTCTCCTATGGAAGGCCACTTCTCCAAAGTTGAGAAATGTATCTAACCTGCCTCATACATAAAAATATGAATAGAAACTTTGATAAAATAAGGCAGCAGAGGCAAATGTTTTAGAAAAAGGAACAAGATAAAACCCCAGAAGGACTAAGGGAAGATAGGCAATCCACCTAAGAAAAATTTCAGATTAATGATTGTAAAGATTATCAAACAGCTTGGGAGGAGAATGGATATACAGAGCAAGAAGTTAGATTTTTTAAACAGAGTTAGAAAATGTAACAAACAATCAGAGATGAAGAATACAATAAATGAAATGAAAAATATAAGAGAAGGAATCAATAGTGGACTAAATGATTCAGAAGAAAATGTCATAGTCTAATGTGTTATTTAAGGCTGGCTTCTTCTTATTGATTTTCTGGAATAATCTGGATGATGTGGGGTTTTAAAGTTCCCTAGGTTTATTGTATTACAGTTGATTCCTCCTTTATGCCTGTTAATATTTGCCTTCTATAGTGAGTTCCTCCTATGTTGGAACACATTAAAATGATCATGCATCATAATCAAGTGGGAATTATCCCAGGGAGGCAAGGATTTTTCAATATCCACAAAAATCAGTGTGACACCCAACATTAAAAAATTGAATAAAAAATCATACGATTATCTCAATAGGTACAGAAAAAGCTTTTGATAAAATTCAACATCCATTTATGATAAAATCTCTCCAGAAAGTGGAAACAGAGAACATACCTCAACACAGTAACAGCCATATACAGCAGGCCTACAGCTAGCATCATACTCAATGGTGATGAAAAGCTGAAAGCATAGCTTCTAAATCTCAAACAAGACAAGGATGCCTGCTTTTGACACTTTTATTTAACATAATTTTCCAAGTCCTTGCTACAGCAATCAGAGAAAAAAAAAGGAATCCAAATTGGAAAGGAAGAAGTAAACTATCAAATGTTTGCAGATGAAATGACAACTACACAGAGAAAATCCTAAAGACACCACCAGAATACTACTAGAGTTCATTAATTCAGTAAAGTTCCAGGATATAAATTTAACATACATAAATCTGTTGCATTTCTATACACTAACAAATAAATGTCAGAGAAATTAAGGAAACAATCCCACTTACCATCACATCAAAAAGAATAAAATACCTAGAAATAAACCTAACTACAGAGGCAAAAGACCTATACTCTGAAAGCTATAAGATACAAATAAAAGAAACTGAAGATCACACAAATAGATGGAAAGGTATACTGTGTTCTTGGATAGGAAGAATCACTATTGTTAAAATGGCCATAGTACCCAAAACAATCTACAGATTCAATGCAGTCCCTATTTATTTATTTTAGTTGAAGGATAATTACTTTACAGCATTGTGGTGGTTTTTGCCATACATCAACATGTCACAGAATAATTTTAAAGTTTTTATGGAAAAACAAAAGACCCCAAATAGCCAAAACAATATTAAGAAAGAAGAACAGAGCTGGAGTAATCACCCTTTCTGACTTCAGACTTCACTACAAGACTACAGGGATCACAAGAGTATGATACTGATACAAAAAAAGAGACACACGGGTCAGTGGAATAGGACAGAAAGCCCAGAAATAAGCCCACACACTTATGGTCAATTAATCTGGAACAAAAAAGGCAAGAAAATAGAATGGAGAAAAGATAGTCTCTCTAGCAGCACGGCATGTAAGAGAATGAAATTAGAACATTGTCTAACAACATACACAAAAGATAAAATGTATTAAATGCCTAAATTTAAGACCAAACAGTATAAAACTCATAGAGCAAAACATAGGTATACCTTGCAACAAGAGTTTTTGGATTCATCTCCTACAGTGAAATTCAGATCAATCACAATTATGTCTACTACTGTGGGCAAAAATGCCTTAGAAAAAATGGAGTAGCCTTCATAATATGAAATGCACTATTGGGCGCAGTCTCAAAAATGACAGAAAGATCTCTGTTCAATATCACAGTGATCCAATTTTATGCCCCAACCATTAATGCCAAAGAAGCTGAAGTTGAACAGTTCTATGAAGATCTACAAGATCTTCTAGAACACACACACACACACAAGTCCCTTTCATCCATTTTATCATAAGAGACTGGAATGCAAAAGTAGGAAGTCAAGAGATACCTGGAATAACAGGCAAGTTTGGCCTTGGAGTAGAAGATGAAGCAGGGCAAAGGATAACAGAGTTTTGCCAAGAGAATGCACTGGTCATAGAAAACACCCTCTTTCAACAACACAAAGAGACAACTCTACACATGGACATCACAAGATGGTCAGTACCAAAATCAGACTGTTTATATTCTTTGCAGGAGAGGATGGAGAAGCTCTGTACAGTCAGCAAAAACAAGACCTGGAGCTAACTGTGGCTCAGATCATGAGCTCCTTACTGCAAAATTCAGACTTAAATTGAAGAACATAGGAAAACCTCTAGGCCATTCAGGTATCACCTAAATTAAATCCCTTATGATTATATGGTGGAAGTGACAGATTCAAGGGATTATATCTGATAGACAGAGTGCCTGAAGAACTATGGATGGAGGTTGGTAACATTGTACAGGAGGCAGTGATCAAAAACATCCCCATGAAAAAGAAATGCAAAAAGGCAAAACAGTTGTCTGAGAGGGCTTACAGAGAGCTAAGAAAAGAGAAGTGAAAGGCAAAGGAGGAAATCAAAGATATACCCATCTGAACGCAGAGTTCCAAAGAATAGTAAGGAAAGATAAGAAAACTTTCCTAAGTGAACTATGTAAAGAAATAGAGGAAAACAGTAGAATGGGAAAGACTACAGATCTCTCGTAGAAAATCAGGAGATACTAAGGGAACATTTCATGCAAAGATAGGCACAATAAAGGACAGAAATGGTATAGACCTAACAGAAGCAAAAGATATTAAGAAGTGGTGGCAAAAATATACAATAGAGCTATTTTTAAAAGATCTTAATGACCTGGATAACCATGAAGGGGTGATCACTTACCTAGAGACAGACATCCTGGAATGTGAAGTCAAGTGGGCCTTAGGAAGCATCACTATGAACAAAGCTAGTGGAAGTATTGGAATTCCAGTTGAGCATTTCAAACCCCAGATGATGATGCTGTGGAAGTGCTGCACTCAATATGCCAGCAAATTTGGAAAACTCAGCAGTGGCAACAGGACTAGAAAAGGTCAGTTTTCATTCCAATCCCAAAGAAAAACAATGTCAAAGAATGTTTAAACTACCGAACAATTGCACTCATCTCACACACCTAGCAAAGTAATATGCCTAGGAAAGTAATGCTCAAAATTCTCCAAGCGAGTCTTCAACAGTACGTGAACCAAGAACTTCCAGATCTTCAAGGTGTATTTACAAAAGACAGGAACCAAAGATCAAATTGTCAACACCCACTGGATCATAGAAAAATCAAGAGAGTTCCAGAAAACCATCTACTACTGCTTCACCCACTATGCCAAAGTCTTGGACTACATGATCACAACAAACTGAAGAATATTCTTCAAGAGAAGGGAACACCAGACCACCTTACCTGTCTCCTGAGAAAACTGTATGCAGGTCAAGGAGCAATAGTTAGAACCGGACTGGGAACAATGGACTGATTCCAAATTGGGAAAGGAGTACTTCACGGCTGTATATTGTCACCCTGCTGATTTAACTTATATTCAGAGTACATTATGGGAAATGCAGGGCTGAATGAAGCAGAAGCTGGAATCAAGATTGCTGGGAGAAATATCAATAACCTCAGATATGCAGTTGACACCACCCTTATGACAGGAAATGAAGATGAACTAAAGAGCCTCTTGATGAAAGTAAAAGAGGAGAGTGAAACAAGCTTAAAACTCAACATTCAAAAATGAAGATCATGGCATCCAGTCCCATCACTTCATGGCAAATAGATGGGGAAACAATGGAAACAGTGACAGTCTTTATTTTCTTGGGCTCCAAAATCACTGCAGATGGTGACTGCAGTCATGAAATTAAGACACTTGCTCCTTGGAAGAAGAGTTATAACAAACCTAGACAGCATATTAAAAAGTAGAGACATTACTTTGCCGACTAAGCTCCATATAGTCAAAGCTATGGTTTCTCCAGTAGTCATGCATGGATGTGAGAGTTGGATTATATAAAAGGTTTAGCACTGAAGAATTGATGCTTTTGAACCGTGGTGTTGGAGAAGACTCTTGAGAGTACCTTGGATAGCAAGGAGATCTCTTAAGGAGATCTTAAAGGAAATCAGTCCTGAATATTCATTGGAAGGACTGATGCTGAAGCTGAAACTCCAATACTTTGGCCACCTGATGTGAAGATCTGACTCAGTGGAAAAGACCCTGATGCTGGGAAAGACTGAGAGCAGGAGGAGAAGGGGGTGAGAGGCTGATATGGTTGGATGGCATCATCAATCCAATGGATATGAATTTGTTCAAACTGCAGGAGATACTGAAGGACAGGGAAGCCTGGTGTACTGCATTCCGAGGGTCACAAAGAGTCGGATACATCTGAGTGACTGAACAACAGCAGCAGCCTAGACTAAAGGAAATAAAAGCAAAATTGGGCCTAATTAAACTTAAATGTTTTTTCACAACAAAGGAAACCATAAACAAAATGAAAAGACCAGCTATGGAATGAGAGAAATTATTTGAAAGCAATGCAACTGACAAGTGTTTAATTTCCAAAACATACAAACAGTTCATTCAGCTCACTACTGAAAAACAACCCTATCTAAAAAATGAGCATAAGACCTAAACAGACATTTTTTTCAAAGGGGTGGCCATCCAGATGGCCAACAAGCACATGAAAAGATTCTCCACACTGCTAGTCTTACAGAGATACAAAGCCAGTCTATGTCCGATGCAGGATACAGCATGCTTGGGGCTGGTGCACGGGGATGACCCAGAGAGATGTTATGGGGAGGGAGGTGGGAGGGGGGGTTCATGATTGGGAATGCATGTACACCCATGGTGGATTCATGTCAATGTATGGCAAAACCAATACAGTATTGTAAAGTAAAATAAAGTAAAAATAAAAATTAAAAAAAAAAGAGAACTCTAATAGAGGTACTACCTCACACCTGATGGTCATTCTGACCATCAACAAAAAGCCTACAAATAACAAATGCTGTGGAAGGCATGGAGAAAAGATAACTCCTCGACACTGTTGGTGGGAATGTACACTGGTACACAACTGTGGAGAACAGTATGGAAGTCCTTAAAGAACTAAAAATAGAGCTACCATGCAATCCCTGGGCATGTATCAAAAAGATTCATGCACCTCAGTGTGCATAACAGCTATTTACAATAGCTAAGACATTGAAGCAACCTATACGTCCCTCAGCCAATGAATGGATAAAGAAGATGTGGTATATACCTGGGTCTCCTGCATTGCAGGCAGATTCTTTACCATCTGAGCCACAAGTGAAACTTATACACACACACACTCACAAACACACATAAAATGAAATAGTGCTTGTGTGCATACTAAGTTACTTCAATTGTGTCCGACTCTTTGTGACCCTGTGGATGGCAGCCCACCAGGCTCCTCTGTCTATCGGATTCTCCAGGTAAGAATACTGGAGTGCGTTGCCAAGCCCTCCTCCAGGGGATCTTCCTGACCCAGAAACCAAGGTTCTTTACCACTACCACCACCTGGGAATACTCAGCCATACAAAGGAATAAAATAATGCCATTTGCATGAATGAAAACAGAGATTATCATCCCAAAGTAAATCTGAGAAAGAAAAATGTAAGGTATCATTTATATGTGGATGAAAGTGAAAGTGGAGAATAAAAAAGTTGGCTTAAAGCTCAACATTCAGAAAACGAAGAACATGGCATCCAGTCCCATCACTTCACGGGAAATAGATGGGGAAACAGTGGAAACAGTGGCAGACTATTTTTGGGGGGCTCCAAAATCACTGCAGATGGTGACTGCAGCCATGAAATTAAAAGATGCTTACTCCTTGGAAGAAAAGTTATGACCAACCTAGATAGCATATTCAAAAGCAGAGACATTACTTTGCCGACCAAGGTCCGTCTAGTCAAGGCTATGGCTTCTCCTGTGGTCATGTATGGATGTGAGAGTTGGACTGTGAAGAAGGCTGAGCACCGAAGAACTGACGCTTTTGAACTGTGGTGTTGGAGAAGACTCTTGAGAGTCCCTTGGACTGCAAGGAGATCCAACCAGTCCATTCTGAAGGAGATCAGCCCTGGGTGTTCTTTGGAGGGAATGATGCTAAAGCTGAAACTCCAGTACTTTGGCCACCTCATGCGAAGAGTTGACTCATTGGAAAAGACTCTGATGCTGGGAGGGATTGGGGTCAGGAGGAGAAGGGGACGACAGAGGATGAGATGGCTGGATGGCATCACAGACCTGATGGACGTGAGTCTGAGTGAACTCCGGGAGTTGGTGATGGACAAGGAGGCCTGGCGTGCTTTGATTCATGGGGTCAACAAAGAGTCAGACACGACTGAGCGACTGAACTGAACTGAACTGAACAAATGATACAAATGAACTTATTTACAAAACAGAAATAGACTCACAGACAGAAAACAAACTTATGATTACCAAAGGGGAAAAGTGAGGGGATATTAGGATTAAAGCAGAAGATATTTTTTTTAAAGGCAACAAGAATACACAAAGAACTATACAAAAACATCTCAATGACCCAGATGACCATGATTGTGTGATCACTCAACTGGAATCAGACATCTTGGGTTCCAAAGTCAAGTGGGCCTTAGGAAGCATCATTACAAACAAAGCTAGTGGAAGTGATGGAATTCCAGCTGAACTAGTTCAAATCCTAAAAGATGATGCTGTCAAAGTGCTGCACTCAATATGCCAGCTAATTGGGGAAAGTGGCCACAGATTGGAAATGGTCAGTTTTCATTCCAAACCCAAAGAAAGGCAGTGCCAAAGAATGTTCAAACTACTGCACAATTGCACTCATCTCACATGTTAGCAAAGTAGTGCTCAAAATTCTCCAAGCCAGGCTTCAATAGTACATGAACCATGAGCTTCCAGATGTTCAAGCTGGACTTAGAGAAGGCAGAGGAACCAGAGATCAAATTGCCAACATCTGTTGGATCATCGAAAAAGCAAGAGAGTTCCAGAAAAAACATCTATTTCTGCTTTGTTGACTATGCCAAAGTCTTTGTGTGGATCACAACAAACTGGAAAATTCTTAAAGAGACGGGAATACCAGACCACCTGACCTGCCTCTTGAGAGATCTGTGTGCAGGTGTAGAAGCAACAGTTAAAACTGGACATGGAACAACAGACTGGTTCCAAATTGAGAAAGGAGTATGTCAAGGCTATATATTGTTGCCCCTGCTTATTTAACTTATATGCAGAGTACATCATGCAAAATGCCAGGCTGGATGAAACACAAGCTGGAATCAAGATATCAGGGAGAAATATCAATAACCTCAGATATACAGATGATACCACTCTTATGGCAGAAAGTGAAGAAGAACTAAAGAGCCTCTTGATGAAAGTAAAAGAGGAGAGTGAAAATGCTGGCTTAAAACTCAGCATTCAAAAAAACTAAGATCATGGCATCCAGTCCCATCACTTCATGGCAAATAGATGAGGAAGCAATGGAAACAGTGACAGACTCTTTTTCTTGGGCTCCAAAATCACTGCAGATGGTGACTGCAGCCATGAAATTAAAAGACTCTTGCTCCTTGGAAGAAAAGCTATGACCAACCTAGATAGCATATTAAAAAGCAAAGACATTACTTTGCTAACAAATGTCTGTGTGGTCAAAGCTATGATTTTTCCAGTAGTCATGTATGGATATGAGAATTGGAACATAAAGAAAGCTGAGCACCAAAGAATTGATACTTTTGAACTGTGGTGCTGTAGAAGACTCTTGAGAGTCCCTTGGACTGCAAGGAGATCAAACCAGTCAATCCTAAAGGAAATCAGTCCTGAATATTCATTGGAAGAACTGATGCTGAAGCTGAAACTCCAATACTTCAGCCACCTGATGTGAAGACCTGACTCATTGGAAAATACTCTGATGCTGGGAAAGATTGAGGACAGGAGGAGAAGGGGGTGACAGAGGATGAGATGGTTGGAGGGCATTACCAACTCAATGGACATGAGCTTGAGCAAGCTCTGGGAGTTGGTAATGTACAGGGAAGCCTGTTGTGCTTCAGTCCATGGGGTCACAAAAAGTCAGACATAACTGCACCACTGAACTGAACTGAAAAGTGAAAGTAGTTGCTCAGTTGTGTCTGACTCTTTGCAAACTGAACTGAACATATAAAATGGAAAACCAACAAAGACATACTGAAGAGTACAGGGAATTAGATTCAATATCTTGCCACATTGTATAATATTCTGAACTATATATATTTTCATAACTGAATCATTTTCCTGTATACCTAAAACACTGTAAATCAACTACACTTCAATATAATCTATAATAGTAAAAAAAAAAAGTTTACTGTATATACACCATTTTAAAAAGCTAGAATAGTTATAGTAAGAATATCAGATAAGTCATATACTGGACAGAAAAATTAAAAAAAGATTCTAGAAACCTCTTTATTCATTAAATAAGTTACTATTGAGTGTCTGGGGCTTCCCTGGTGGCTAACATGGTAAATAATCTGTCTGTAATGCAGGAGCCCCAGGTTTGATCCCTAGGTTGGGAAGATGCCCTGCAGAGGGAATTGCTACCCACTCCAGTATTCTTTCTGGACAAACCTAGATAGCCTATTAATAAGCAGAGACATCATCTTGCTGTCAAAGATCCATATAGTCAAAGCTATGGTTTTTTCCAGGACTCATGTAGAGACATGAGAGCTGGACCATAAAAAAGGCTGAACACCAAAGAATTGATGGGTTTGAACTGTGGTGCTGGAGAAGACTCTTGAAAGTCCCTTGGACTGCAAGGAAACCAACCCAGTCAATTCTAAAGCAAACCAACCCTGAATATTCACTGGAAGGACTGATGCTGAAGTTAAAGCTCCAATACTGTGGCCACCTGATGCAAAGAGTCAGGTGACTGGAAAAGACCCTGATGTTGGGAAACAGTGAAGGCAAAAGGAGAAGAGGGCAGCAGATGAGATGGTTAGATAGCATCTCTGACTCAATGGACATGAGTTTGAGCAAACTCCGGGATATAGTGGTGGACAGGGAAGCCTGGTATGCTACAGTCCATGGGGTCACAGAGAGTCAGACTTGACTTAGCGACTAAACAGCAATTAAGTGTCTACTCAGTGTGGCTTGGACTTGAAGAACCACATAAACTAGCTGACATTCTACTGAACTCAGAGAGCTTGCTAATAATAACGGTAGAATTTGGAGAGGAACTGATGCAAATTGCACCCCTTCATATGCAAAAGCTTTTTTTATTGCATTGATTTAAATTGCACCTTTGATTAAGTGCCTGAGACCTTTGTTACTGACCCTTCCTGAAGAATATGCTTATAGCTGGTAAAATATTGAATCTCCCAATATTTACCTTTCATCCTATCTATAAAATATTTCAGTTACTTTTTTCCTTCACAGTATGTTTATTGGAATATTTTAATCAAAAATTTATTTAAGAATGCAAATAAAACCAAATATCCACCCATTTATATTATAGTTTATGGTTTATATTGCATATTACCAAGAAACATGGAATGAAAGGCAGAGTGTTGTTTTTGCAAATTTGAATTGCTAGGTGATTCCACAAAAACTTTTATTAGAACACTTCCATAATTAACAGGGCATGAGACTCACTGATTTATATTCTAAAAGGATTCTTGAAATATTAAAAACATATGTCTCCTAAGTTAGCTTCTGGTTTAAGCAAATTTATTCCTCACAATCACAGGAAAAGAAAAGCAATGGTTTCCCTATAAGTCATATTTCTTTCTGTTGGCATATCCTTTGGTTTTTTCAGAATTTATGTAATGCTGCCTAAATAAAAGTATAATTGGGCCCTACCACAATATCAAGCCCTGAAATAATAACTCTGGTTCAGCTGAAATTTACATTAGCTTAGAGAATATTTATTAGGATAGATTCATTCCACTGGAATGGTTCAGTTCTACGTGTTAACTTTCAATAACATTACTTATCCTTTTGAGAGTTATAGGGCTTCCCTGGTTGCTCAGACAGTAAAGAATCTGCCTGCAATGCAGGATACTCAGGTTCTATCCCTGGGTTGGTAAGATCCTCTGGAGAAAGGAATGGTTACCCACTCCAGCATTCTTGCCTGGAGAATCCCTTGGACAGAGGAGCCTGGCAGGCTACAGTTCATGGGATTTCAAAGAGTGAGGCACCACTGAGCGACTAACACTTTTACTTTCTCTTTAAGAATTATATTCTTACCTCTGCTAACTGTTTTATCTTCCCCAAAAGTTATTCAGGCTCAAGCATTGACAGTATTCAAGGAATGAAGTGAAGTCGTTCAGTCGTGTCCGACTCTTTGCGACCCCACGGACTGTAGTCTATCAGGCTCCTCCATCCATGGGATTTTCCAGGCAAGAGTGTTGGAGTGGATTGCCATTTCCTTCTCCAGGGGATCTTCCCAACCCAGGGATCGAACCCAGGTCTCCTGCATTGTAGGCAGACACTTTACTGTCTGAGCAATCCCCTGGTGGAATAGAAATATAAAAACTTTAATATCATTAGCGCATTGTAAGTTTGGTATTTTAAATTGTAAAATTCTATTTTCAAACCTTTTTGTGTTTCCTTTTCTTGGGGATGGTTTGATCACTGCCTCCTGTACAGTGTTACAAACCTCTGTCCATAGTTTTTCAGGCATATAGTCCCTTGAATCTATTAGTCACATCCACTATATAATCATAAGGGTTTGATTTAGGTCATACCTGAATGACCTAAAGGTTTTCCCTACATTCTTCAATTTAAGTCAGAATTCAAAAAAAAGAAATACAGAAAGGCAAAATGGTTGTCTGAGGAGGCCTTACAAATAGCCAAGAAAAGAAAAGTGAAAGGTGAAGGAGAAAAGGAAAAGATATACCCATCTGACTGCAAAGTTCCAAAGAATAGCAAGGAGAGATAAGAAAGCCTTCCTAAGTGAACAATGCAAAGAGAGGAAAACAATAGAATGGGAAAGACTGGAAATCTCTTTAAGAAAATTAGAGATACCAAGGAAACATTTCATGCAAAGATGGGCACAATGAAAGACAGAAACAATATGGACCTAACAGAAGATATTAAACAAGAGGTGGCAAGAATACACAGAACTGTACAGAAAAAGATCTTAATGACCTGCATAACCAGGAAGGTGTGATCACTCACCTAGAGCCAGACATCTGGAGTGTGACGTCAAGGGGACTGTACAAAGTGTCACGAACAAAGCTAGTGGAGGTGATGGAATTCCAGTTGAGCTACTTCAGACCCTAAAAGATGATGCTGTTGAAATGCTATATTCAGTATGCCAGCAAATTTGGAAAATTCAGCAGTGGCCACAGGACGGGAAAAGGTCAGTTTTCATCCCAATCCCAAAGAAAGGCAATGCCAAAGAATGTTCAAACTACTGCACAATTGCTCTCATTTCACATGCTAGAAAAGTAATGCTCCAAGTGAGGCTGCACAGTATGTGAACTCACATACGTTCACGTAGGATTAAGGAAAGGCAGAGGAACCAGAGATCAAACTGCTGATATCCATTGTATCATAGAAAAAGCAAAAGAATTCTAGAAAAACATCTACTTCTGCTTCATTGACTTTGCCAAAGCCCTGGACTGTGTGGATCACAACAAACTGTGGAAAATTCTTCAAGAGATGGGAATACCAGACCACCTGACCTGCCTCCTGAGAAACTTGTACACAGGTCAAGAAGCAATGGTTAGACTTGGACATGAAACCATGGACTAGTTCCAAACTGGGAAAAGAGTACAGCAAGCTTGTATGTTGTCACCCTGATCATTTAACTTATACTCAGAGTACATCATGTGAAATGCAGGGCTGAATGAAGCACAAACTGGAATAAAGATTGCCGGGAGAAATATCAATAACCTCAGATATGCAGATGATACCACCCTTAAGGCAGAAAATGATGAACTAAAGATCCTCTTGATGAAAGTGAAAGAGTAGCGTAAAACAGGCTTAAAACTCAATATCCAAAAAACAAAGATCATGGCATCTGGTCCTATTACTTCATGGTAAATAGATGGGGAGACAATGGAAACAGTGACAGTCTATTTTCTTGGGCTCCAAAATCACTGTGGATGGTAACTGCAGCCATGAAATTAAAAGACACCACTTGGAAGAAAAGTTATGACAAACCTAGACAGCATATTAAAAAGCAGAGACATTACTTTGCTGACAAATGTCTGTGTAGCCAAAGCTGACTTTTCCAGTAGTCACGTATGGATGTGAGAGTTGAACCATAAAGAATGCTGAGTACTAAAGAATTGATGCTTCTGAACTATGGTGTTGGAGAAGACTCTTGAGAGTCCCTTGGACTGCAAGGAGATCCAACCAGTCCATCCTAAAGGAAATCAGTCCTGAATATTCATTGGAAGGAAAGATGCTGAAGCTGAAACTCCAATACTCTGGCCACCTGATGCGAAGTGCTGACCCATTGGAAAAGACCCTGATGCTGGGAAAGACTGAAGGCAGGTGGTGAAGGGGACGACAGAGGATGAGATGGTTGGATGGAATCACTGACTCAATAGACATGAGTGTGACCAAGCTGCATTAGATGGTGTAAGACGAGGAAGCCTGACGTGCTGCAGTCCATGAGGTCACAAAGAGTCGGACATGACTGAGCAGCTGACCAACAAATTTACAAACCTATCGAAAAAGCAAGAGAGCTCCAGAAAAACATCTATTTCTGCTTTATTGACTATGCCAAAGCCTTTGACTGTGTGGATCACAACAAACTGTGGAAAATTCTGAAAGAGATGGGAATACCAGACCACCTGACCTGACTCTTGATGAATCTGTATGCAGGTCAGGAAGCAACAGTTAGAACTGGACATGGAACAACAGACTGGTTCCGAAAAGGAAAAGGAGTGTGTCAAGGCTGTATATTGTCACCCTGCTTATTTAACGTATATGCAGAGTACATCATGAGAAATGCTGGACTGGAGGAAACACAAGCTGGAATCAAGATTGCCGGGAGAAATATCAATAACCTCAGGTATGCAGATGACACCACCCTTATGGCAGAAAGTGAAGAGGAACTAAAAATCCTCTTGATGAAAGTGAAAGAGGAGAGTGAAAAAGTTTGCTTAAAGCTTAACATTCAGAAAACGAAGAACATGGCATCCGGTCCCATCACTTCACGGGAAATAGATGGGAAAACAGTGGAAACAGTGTCAGACTTTATTTTGGGGGGCTCCAAAATCACTGCAGATGGTGAGTGCAGTCATGAAATTAAAAGACGCTTACTCCTTGGAAGAAAAGTTATGACCAACCTAGATAGTATATTCAAAAGCAGAGACATTACTTTGCCGACTAAGGTCTGTCTAGTCAAGGCTATGGTTTTTCCTGTGGTCATGTATGGATGTGAGAGTTGGACTGTGAAGAAGGCTGAGTGCTGAAGAATTGCTGCTTTTGAACTGTGGTGTTGGAGAAGACTCTTGAGAGTCCCTTGGACTGCAAGGAGTTCCAACCAGTCCATTCTGAAGGAGATCAGCCCTGGGATTTCTTTGGAAGGAATGATGCTAAAGCTGAAACTCCAGTACTATGGCCACCTCATGCGGAGAGTTGACTCATTGGAAAAGACTCTGATGCTGGGAGGGATTGGGGGCAGGAGGAGAAGGGGACGACAGAGGATGAGATGGCTGGATGGCATCACTGACTTGATGGACTTGAGTCTGAGTGAACTCCCTGAGTTGGTGATGGACAGGGAGGCCTGGCGTGCTGCAATTCATGGGGTCGCAAAGAGTCGAACGCAACTGAACTGAACTGAACTGAAGTGTTAGTTGCTCAGTCTTGTCTAACTCTTTTTGATCTCATAGACTGTAGCTGACAATCTCCTCTGTCCATGGATTTTTCTAGGCAAGTACACTGGAGTGGGTAGATATTCCCTTCTCTAAGTGGATCTTCCCAACCCAAGGATCAAACCTGGGTCTCCTGCATTGACGGTGGATACTTAATGGTCAGATCCACCAGGGAAGTTGAAGAATATTGGAGTGGGTTGCCATTCCCTTCTCCAGGGGAACTTCTCGATCTAGGAATTGAACTCGAGTCTCCTGCACTGAAGGTGGATTCTTTACCATCTGAGCTACAAACCTAAATCTGTCTGGGGGCTTCTCTGGTGACTCAGAACAGTAAAGAATCTGCCTGCAATGCAGGAGACCTGGGTTCGATCCCTGAGTAGGAAAGATCCCCTTGGGGAGGAAATCTATCCCTTGGGAGTGCACCAGACTTCCTACAGGAGCAGCATCTGTTAACAAGTGCCAATTTTTTTTTTTTTTTGGTGACTGTTCCTGCTTTAGATTAGTAAATCCATGGCATCGATGTGTGCAAATAATTAATGTACCTATATTTTCCCCTACAAAGAAAAAAGAAGTCTTAGTTTTGGAAATCAGACAGCCCTGAGTTTAGATATCAGATCTTTTTTGGGCAGCTTTCTAGGAGTTTTTCCCCTGGAAAGATATATATAAATAAATGTATATATATGTGTGTGTGTGTGTATATGTATGTATGTATGTATATGCATATGTGTATGTATGTGTGTATATATATATACACGCATACATACATATATGTATGTATGTATGTATGCGTATGTATGTATATGCCTACACACATAAACCCACACTCAGTAAACTTGTTTTTTGGATGTGATTTTTGCTTTTGTCACTGTAGCAGGCTTACTTTTCAGAGACCACAAACTTAGGTGTACAAAATGCTGTTCTTTGTATTTCCTCTAAGGCCTGCCTCCAAAAAAAAAAAAAAGAAAGAAAAGAAAGAAAGAGAGTAGTTTAATCATTTCCAAGAAAACTAAGTTACTTCAGTAATTTTAAGTTATTTTATGAATTTAGTGATTTCTCTGCAAATGCACTAATTTTCTCCTGCCTTAAGCTTCAGGGTATTTAGGAGTTTTCAGGAGTGAGTGGGACAGGGAATACCCAGGTCTCCTCCTCGTCTGGCATCTGGTTGAATATAGAGAAGCATCCTATCTCGTTGATGGCATCTCTGTTGCCATCCATGGGGGTGGCCTTTTCCACCGGGCCTCTTGCTTCCCCATCATGCTGTCAGAAGTTACTGCTCTTTACTTCTCGAACCACTGTCCTCTGCCTAAGCTGACACGGGCCCTTCTTTGGGTGACTAAGATGATTCCCTAGGATACAGGGCTCCATGAAGGCTTTTATGTGCTGCTGAATCTCAGCCCTGCACAGATGTCTATTCTCTGGAAATTTGTTGAATGAATGAAAGAATGAATACAGCTTCTCCTGAGATTGTCTTTAGAGGGAAAGACATGGAACTTTCCTCAGAGCAGCTCTAGTCTAGATGCCCAGGACAATGTGGTATAAGCACTCTGTGAGGCCGCCAGCTCCCAGCCTTCTGGACTGACGGGAGTCACGGGTCCTTTCTGCTCGTGAGCATCCTATTACTGAAGGGGAGACAGACCTGCTCCAAAAGGGCCATTCTTCCCTCTGCCCTTTCCCTCTAAGCTCCAAGGGGATTGGGGAGTCTCAGACGTTGCAAATGACCCCTAGACTCTGACTTTTCTGCTTTTACTTGAAATTAAAGAATTGGGAGAAGACAATGATTAAAAATATGAAGGCCTGTGAAGAAGAAACCTATCAGCTAATACTTTTTATATCACTGAGCCACATGCATAAACAAAAATATACTAAACCTGTCTGACTTCAGCCTCCCTATCAGTAAAATGAAAGAGCTGTGTAACCTGCAAACAGATAAAGGCCTCACACTCTGAAGCTTTATTGAATTAAAGCACAATGAATTATGACCATGTATTTTTCTTCCTTTATTTGAAGATTTTAAACACAATTGGCAGGAATCCTATATTTAGTAACTATATGTAAGCTTAAGTAGTTTAAAATACATATGAAAATTCTTAGTAATTTTCTGCACGTAGAAGCTGTGAGAAGTTATTTGTATTTACTAAAACAAATGATTATCACTGTTGCAGTTATGGTTTAAGGCTGTGGGAATCGATAAATAAATGAAGATAAACTAAAAACCACTCTGACCTTTGAAGTATTTCCACAAGTAATTTCTTTTCACTATACTCTCTTTCCCTGTTTGTTATCTATTTCTCTCCTTCCCCTTTCTATCCATTTGTGAACCTCTCTTTCCTCCTGGACTTACTTCTTATTCTGAACCTCTTCCACCTATAAATTCAGAAATAGCTGGTTGGGCTGAAAAAGCAAATACCACTTGGAACTGTTTCACTCATCTGAAGCCGTAAGTCTCCAAATTCAGTTTAGAAAACATGTTTTTTTGAAAAGAGTCATTAATGTGCCCCAACTGTCCCATTGTTTCCAACAAGGAGGTCAAAATACAACCGTCAAGTTGAACATACCAAAGGGGGGAAAAAAAACAGTCGCATGCAGCCCACAGTCTGGAAAAGTCTGCTGCATACAGAACTCCTTTAATCCAGCTGGTTCCAGGAGCAACAACCACAACTGCAAGGAGCTATTCATAGAGCAGCATCTCAGTGGCGTCTCCCTAATGTCGGGGCACCTGGGCTGTGCCAGCCAGAACTTCAGGTCAGAGCCGCCACTGACGAGCCTGTCATTCACTCTGCCGGGCAGAAGGCCAGCGCTTAGCCTCATGGAAAGTTCTCGAGAAATCATTTTCGTAGGAGACTCTAGGAGACAGTGTTACTACAGAGCGGTGACAGGTAAATGTGGCATCGCTGGTGGAATTCTCTCTGGGGAATCTGAGAGAGAAAAAAGCTATGCCTTGTATTTGCTTTCTCTTGGTTTTTTGCACTTTTGTTTTATCAACGAAAATACAGTTCAGGAGATGGGTGGGGAAATCATAACTTGGACATATTGGAGATGGAGAGTGACATCTGGAGCTCTGAATGTCTTTGTGATGGGATGGAGAGATACTGTTAGATGGCTATATGTGCAAAGGAAACACACTTTCCCAAGTCATCCTAGATGACAGGACTTTAATTGGGCATCAGAACAGTAAATCTGACTCACCCACTGGGAGCAACATCTCTGGAACTTATGGTGTCTTCAGATCTCTGCTTTCTGGCTCACAGAGGCCTACGAAAGGGTTCCTATATACATCTCCCCCTTTTCTATCTTCTTGTGTCATTTGCCATTTCCTCCATCATTCTGAAAACCAACTAACCTGGTCTTCTGCATTAGTATCACTGCAGCTGTACTTCCACTCTGCCGCCCAACAAGTCTGTAAATGAGGCAACAAAAATATCCTTTGTTTTTTAATCACCTCTGGTACTTATTCCATCAATAGGCCACCACTAGGCGCTGACTCCACCCTTGAAGCTAGAGTCTTTGCTGGGGCCTCTCTCCTCAATGTTTACAGGTCTAGATTCCTACAAACTATGCCTGGAGCTAACAGAAATGCCCGCTATTCTCTGCCCAAAAATCTCCTCCTCATCCAACCATCAAGCATTCCCCTACACTCAATTCCTTTTAAATGCTGACCGGGTCCTCATTTCTGCTGGGCTGCTTCTTTTGCTACCCAGCAAACCTACTGGGTAGGAAGGGAAGGGTGGTCTTTGCTGTCCCTGAAAGTGAAAGTTGCTCAGTTGTGTCCAATTCTGCGGACCGCATGGACTGTATAATCCATGGAACTCTCCAGGCCAGAATACTGGAGTGGGTAGCCATTCCCTTCTCCAGGGGATCTTCCCAACCCAGGAATCGAACCCAGATCTCCCATATTGCAGGTGCATTCTTCACCAGCTGAGCCACCAGGGAAGCCCTTTGTGGTCCCTGCATGCAGAAATTATTGGTCCTGCAACTCCGTGACCTTGAACAAGTCTTGCCTTGTCTTTCTCCCAGACCTCCCAGAAGCTCAGAGAGCTCCCCCTGATGGCCTTGCTCAGTAAGACAGATCTCACTTGGCAAGGGGTCAACAAAATACAAGCTCTTGTTCAGGAATTCTTGCTCCACTAGGGACTGTTGCTTGGAGGTATGCAAAAAACATAGGGGTTGAAATCTCACCTCAAGGAAGGAAACTAGCAAGAGAGAGTTCTATTTGTTCTTTAAAACTGGAAAGTAATAGGAATTTCCCTTTAAGACCCCTGTATTGCAGCATATATTTTGCCAGGTCTCTTTTAGGCAAATTTAGTCATTTCACTAGTTATTCCAGCATACATGAGGGTGAGGAAGGGTGGTAACCCCATCCGTGGGGTATGAGGGACTGTTTTACACCTAGTGTGAAAGAAGCCAGGTCAAGGTGATAATATCATTTCATATTATGCAGGTAAGGGGACTGAGTTAGTACTGTTGGCCACAGCTCTTACATTTAGGCGTTTTACTCCGAGCACTCCCCGACTTCTAATACCACCACCAGCACTACCACCACCAACGCCTGCAAAAAAAGTTCCTGCTTCAAGCAATAAAATCCTCTGTCCCATCTATTCTGGTCCTTTGCAATGATTTCTTAAAGTGTTCCATTGGGGAAGGAGTCAACCACGTACAGCTAGTAAAGCTGGGGTGGGGTGTGTGTATGTGTGTGTGTGTGTGTGTTGGGGGGTGTGTGTGTGTCCCCTACATTTCTTCCACTTAGTGATGTATACTTCTCACATCCCCTCAACAACAACAACAAAAATAACAGACCGTCATTTTGTTCAGAGACAGGCTGGGGGTGTAATGCTAAAAACTCCTGTTGGTCGTCTTTTGGTTTGTAATGCTTTTTGTCCAAGCAGACTTTTTCTCTCTACCTCTGTAACCTTAACCTTATCACTCAGCAGACCAGCTGCCTTCCTCCGGGTGCCATTCTGACAGACACAAAGACAGCTCTCTCGCTTCCTATCACACACTTATCTCGACTTCCTTGGAGTGAGGAAGCTCTCCTGGGCTATTTACTCTGAGAGGCAGAGGAAAAGTCTTTGCTTCAAAGATTGAGCTGCTATTTCCTGCAGCCAGACCTGCACGGGCTGGAAGAACACACTGCAGCCTGAGAATCAGAAATTCCTTCAGGCTCCACATTAAATAGTGAGAGACGGGGAGTCGTTCCGAAGGGGCGCAACCCACTATATTTCATTGCAATATCTACACATTACAGTAGTTGAAAGTGGATTTAGAAGTGAGGGATAGATTTAGAGCACAAGCCCGTGACTCTGCATGAATTTGACTAGTTTAGACCAGTTTCGTCTAGTTGGGAGGAACCACAGCAATAAACAGGCCATTCATAAAGCATAGAGTGTGTGTTCATTGTGGCAGCACATTTTGCTTAAAATCTTTTAAATTATGCCTTGAAGAATTTGGGCATAAATCCACTTCAAACCCTCGCACTGTCTCAGGGGTGGCCAACAGAAAGTTATGTGCCAAAAATGCTGTGTGGGTTAATTTTAAAAACCCTTCTCCTCCCCCACATTTATGATTTTTATCCACTACCACCTCCAAATGTCTACCTACAAAATTCCATCATATGCAGTCTGATTCACACTTTCACAAGAACCAATATAATAGACACTCTTTTTTTCTAAATCCAATCTGGAGTCATTACTGAGACATCAACTTATATTCTACCAACTCATGTTTTAGTATGCTGGAAAAGAAGATATTGAATTCTTGACATTCTCTTTTTATAAGGTCACCAATGTGAGCAATATGATATGATGTGTGAAACAGTCCAGCATCTCAGGCTGTTAAGAGATCAAGGAGAAGGAGTATTAATTGACAAATGAATGCTACATAAAATAGTCATAGATAGCTCTAATATTTATTGTACTTGTTATGTGCCGTTACTAAAGGAAGATCTTATACATTTAGCTCATTAAATTCTTAAAGAAGACCTATGAGGTGACAGTAACATCATCTCCAGGTTAAACATAAGGAAGCTAAAGGTACAGCAGGTTTAAGTAGCCTTCGATTGTACAATGCTGCTGCTGCTGCTAAGTCGCTTCAGTCATGTCCGACTCTGTGCGACCCCAAAGACAGCAGCCCACCAGGCTCCTCTGTCTACAGGATTCTCTAGGCAAGAATACTGGAGTGGGTTGCCATTTCCTTCTCTGTATTGTGCAATGAACCCAAGCCATCCACCCATCCACTCTGACTTCAGAACCCAAGTTCTCAACCATTATATTTAAGTGACTACCTCCTTCCTTTCTTTTCAACATTATGCTTTTTCTACTCCACAAAGCTTATTAAGATATTGCAGTGGGTGGGGGAGGAAGACAAGAACACTATTACGTCACTGGTTTATTTTCAAAATCCTTTTGTAACTGTAAACATGTGCATTATCTTTCCAATGTCTCCTGGTTTCATAGAACTAGAATTCAGTCAAGTCTTGCCCATACATCCATCTCACAGAGCTTGGACACTTGGGGTACACCTGAGAGCACAGTGTTTTTCCATGGAAATTAAAGATGCTAAAATGCATAGATTTTCATTTACAAATGTTGAGGCTGGAGGAGGTTAAACAAGTCTTTGTTTAAGGCTGAGACTGGGGTAAAGCAGATTAAACCAAATGCACCAGCTGTGACTTTTTGCACTCCACACCAACTGGGACTGTTGTAGTCAGACATGTCAGAATCTCAGAGTCAAGGGGCAGCTGTTGATGTTGGATAGTAAAGAAGACATCTCCACAACCAGTGAAACAAGAAAAGCCTGTCTTTGGGGACTACAATGGCCCAATTCCCTTCCTATCCCTTAGGGGGCTACTCTGCAGATTTCCTCCTTATCTTTCAAAGTTCTAGAAATGCACAATAATGACTGTAGTTCGTCAGGGACTGTTTTTCCAGCTTGAATCCAGTAATCAAAGGCATCTGCCCCATGCTGTTGAATTTCCCAGTCTCCCTACCATTGTCAAAAATATACTCATTGAAAAAAAAAAAAAAAGTGCTCCATTCCTCCTTGCAAACAGAATGTCAATTTCACTCAGGGTTCCACTCCCCATGAAAGACAGATGGCTCAGTTTTGTGTCCATTCTGATCATTCACTGTTTACTTTGCCTATGACAAGACTAAAGGTGGAGGACTAGGGTATAGTCTGGTTCTGGCCAATAACACTCTAATGGAATAATTCCTAGCAAGGAAGATAAACACAAATAATGCAAGAAACTATAGGAAATGAGTATATGACTGTCTTCTTCTTAAACACACACACACACACACAGTGCTCTAAAAGCCCTGAGGAAGAAGAAATTAAATCTGCCAGGAAAAATCATTGCAAGAAGCCCAAGAAAGCAGCACATACCTTCAGAACTTGAAAGGTGAATGAGAAGCTTTTTGGAAGTGGGGAAAAGAGGGAACAACATGTGTCAAACCATTAAATAAAGGTATATGTGGTAGACAGAGAGGACTAATTTGGCTAGAGGAATGTATCCATAGGCTTTCCAGGTGGCACATTTGGTAAAGAACCTGCCTGCCAATGGAGGGGATGCAAGAGACACGGGTTTGAAACCCTGGGTTGGGAAGATCCCCTGGAGAAGGAAATGGCAGCCCCCTCCAGTATTCTTGTCTGGATAATCCCAGGGACAGAGGAGCCTGGTGGGCTACAGTCTACGGGGTCACAAAAAGTTGGACAGGACTGAAGTGACTGAGCACAGGACAAATGGCAGGGAACTAAACTGCAAAGATGGACTGAACCTAGATCTGAGAGAACACTCAATGTCCTCCCTAGAGAGAGGGACTTACCTTCAAGCCCTGGAGAGCTTTTGAAACAAAGTGTCTTAGAAATATAGGTTTTACTGCCACAGTAAGGGCCAAATTAATAGTGTCTTAAACAATCTGAAAATTTATTTCTCTCACACACAGCGATCCAAGCATAAGCAACCCAGTGCTGACAGGGCGGCATAGGGCTTTTGAGGTTCCAGGCCTCTTGGATCTTGTTGCTCTGGCATCTTGAACAGGTGTCCTAAAATGCTTGATCCAGCCCCCAAGATCATATATGCATCCTGGGAGGGCAAAGTGACAAGGGTGGATGAAGACACAGCCCTTTCCCCGTCCATAGGCTGGGACATGCACTCATCAATTCATGTCCCCTTGGACACAATCTAATCACATCCTTGGACCCAAGGAAGGATTTTTCAGCTAAATAGCAACCTCACCTTTAAATAAATGAAATAATCAACTTGTGTTTGAGAAACATACTTTTTAAGAGTGAGTAGAGTATCTGGAGGGAAGGAGGAGATCCATGAGAACATCACATAGCCTCGATGAGAGCTGATGAATTTAATTAAAGCAGTGACTGTAGAAACAACGAAGAGGAAGGCAGCGATGCAGGCCAGACCTCAGAGAGACTCGGCAGCTGGCATATCTGGGATCGAGACAAGCGATGCCGAAAGCATGGCTTCTGTCTGCTTTACTAAATTGCTCCGCTGAGCAGCAGCCCGAGAACAGCCACTTTAGGCAATTCTCTCTTGTGATCCATGTTAACTGACATTCCCTTTGGTCACTGGGAGCTCACTGGCTGCCCTCTGTGCTCAGAATCACAGCGCCCTCCTGAGCCTAAAGCAGCATGCAGGGCTTGGGCTTGCTTGATGAGAATGTTCGGCACAGGCAGTAATTAGTGGTAGGATTTCCACACGCATTGCCTTCGGGGATCTTCATTTTATAGAGCGATTCTAGCTGAACTGTTATTTTTCAGACTGACAGTACAATGCACTATGAATGATGAACTCATAAAGCACGTTGTTCACGTTCTTGGGTGGATCGAGGGAAAAGTACAACCTTTGTCCAGCTGTCTGATGGCTCCTAAAATCTCAATTAAGCACGTTCGTTCAAGTTTCACTGGTAATGTTATTTGGCTAGAAGTCAGGATTTCTTTTGCCCTCTATGTGTGTATGAGCATCAGAATTTGGAACATAGTTATATTACAGGGGTTATATACTTTCACATAGCTTTCCACACACTTAGTGTGTATTTTTATAACCAATGTGTTTACAGTCACAAGTGAGTTATTTTACTGTCAGAAATAGAAATGATCATTTTCAAACATCTAATATTACTAAATTCATTGAAAAGCTGGCACTCAGAGGGGTCTTCTGCCTCATATAGAGCTTAACCCCACTTCAATTCAGCTCAGTCGCTCAGTCGTGTCCGACTCTTTGCGACCCCATGAATCGCAGCACGCCAGGCCTCCCTGTCCATAACCATCTCCCGGAGTTCACTCAGACTCACGTCCATCGAGTCTGTGATGCCATCCAGCCATCCAGCCATCTAGCCATCTCATCCTCGGTCGTCCCCTTCTCCTCCTGCCCCCTGTCCCTCTCAGCATCAGAGTCTTTCCCATGAGTCAGCTCTTAGCATGAGGTGGCCAAAGTACTGGAGCTTCAGCTTTAGCATCATTCCTTCCAAAGAAATCCCAGGGTTGATCTACCCCACTTATCCCTGTGCAAACACTTCCTGTTGCCACTATCTAAGACAATAGCTGGCCTAGTTTGGCTCATAGGGTCAGCTGCTCAGTCATGTTTGACCCTTTGCAACCTTGTGGTCAGTAGCCCACCAGGCTCCTCTGTCCTTGGGATTTCCCAGACCAGAACTGGAGTGGATCGCCATTCTCTTCTTCAGGGGATCTTCCCAACCCAGGGATAGATAGAACTGGGCTCTAATGCATTGCAGGCAGATTGTTTACCATCTGAGCCACCACGGAAGCACTTATTTGGCTCTTATCTCTGATTTTCTATTGAATCTGTGCCCTGTGACTATTATATCCTTCCTCACTGTTTTAAAAAAATATATGGAAGCATCCTATTCATTCTTCAAGGCTTACCCTAAAAGTCACAGTCTTAGCCAGCTGAGGCTGCTGTAACAAATATACCATCCATTGGGAAGCTTAAATAATAAACATTTCTCACAGTTCTAGAGGTACAAAACTCCAAGTTGAAGATGCTGGCACTTGTAGTGTCTTGTGAGGAAAAGCATCCTCATCAGGCATTGCAGAAGTTTGTCTCTGGCAAGCTCATACAATGGGAAGCAGAGATGGAGGGGAGCAAGCTCCCTTGGATCTCTTCTTATGAAAGGAAAATCCCATTCACGAGAATGCCATCCTCATGACCTAATCACTTGCCTCTCAAAAGCTAAGCCTCTAATACCACCACAGTGCTTAGGACGTCAGCATGTGAATTTTGAGGTAACCATAGCAGTCATCTTATCATATGTCAGGCAGATTGAAGGTCTAGAAGGATGGAACAAATATGTCTAGCCTCCTTGTTCTTTGAATCCCTTTTGTCTACCATTTCCTTTAGTTCCTCAAAGACAGCTTCTCAACTTTCAAGACCTTGTCACCAAGAAGATATATTATTTCTTCAATATTTTAAACTTTAGAATCTCACTCTCTCACCATAGTCTCCCACTTGTCAGGATCTCTCACTGCCTCACTCTCCTACAATTGCTCTCTGTTCTCATTCAAACCTTCCTTCCCTAGACTCAGGGAGTTCACCCTCACTAATCTAGACCTTGCCTCCCCAGCATCCTTGACTCGTATGTCAATACGTATTGAGTGCCTGTCACGGAGTAGATAGAAACCTGATCGAATTTCTTTTCATTGCTCCTGTCTTACCACATACTTCCAGCACACTGATCCTGCAACCATCTAACCTTCAACCAAGCTCAGCATTTCCTCTGCAGAGTCTGTATTTGGTTGACATCACCCTAGAGGGAAGTGACAGTGCTGTAGTTGGCTGCCATGACAGATTCTCCATCTCCAGTTCCTGTGGACTCATAATGCAATTGTTGTTCAGCAATTTTTTGCCTCTGCTTAGGCAGTTCCCTCTCCTGGGACCAACAGTAGTGGTCTAAATCTAAAACCTTTACCATTTTCCTCTTTTCTCAGCCCCATGAAAGGCCCTTCACTCAGAACAGAGAAGACTGGGGTTATGACAGCTCCCTGCCACCTTCATCCAGCTCCATCCAAGCCCATCAAGGCAGTAGACTGGACTTAGCTAGCGCCGTCTCTGGAGTGCCTGCACATGGCCTTCTCCAGCATAACAGGTAGATTCAGGGTAGTCAGATTTCTTACATGATGGTTAAGTATTGCAACAGCACAAGGCAGAAGCTGTCTAGCATTTTTTGACCTAGTGTCAGAAATAGCACATCATCACTTTTGACACCCTGTTGTTCAAACCAGATTCAAGTGGGTAGAACATCTCAAGGAGTGTTAGGGAATTTATGGCCAAGTTTTGAAACTGCTACACTCACCAGTTAAACATTCTGGGAACTCTTCTGTGTTTTAGTCTCCAGTTATATCCTGTGAGGTAGAAATCATTATATTTATTCTATGGATGAATGAGCAGAGTCTCAGCACAGCAAACGGACTTGCCAAAGGTCAAACAGCTAGCTAGTGAGTAAACCTATATTTTAAAGCTCTTTTTATTAAGTATTACTCCTAACAAGTGTGAATCATTCTTCCCCTACAGTCTTTAATCTTTGTCTACTGAACTCATTATTTTTTTTTTCTTTTTAATTTTTTTAAATTTTTTTTTAATTTTTACTTTACAATACTGTATTGGTTTTGCCATACATTGACATGAATCCACCACGGGTGTACATGCATTCCCAAACATGCTGAACTCCCTTAATTTTTAAGAAAATTTGCTGTGGCCCACCTGTTATTTTATGTATGCATATCTGTATGTGAGAAAAAGAGAGACACAAACATATACAGAGAAAGAACCACTATTACCAAATTATTTGAAAGATATACATTTGTATCAATTTCTTAACCAAGTCCTAAATCAACGTTAAACTGCCTTCTGTTTCTACCATTCCTCTAAGACCATCTCTCTATCAATGACTATCAATCATCATCAAATCCAAACTCTAAGTATTCAACAGGTTTGATTAATCCCTTCATAAACTTTGTAGTTTTTCATTTACCAAATGATTATCCCTCTGAAAACTTATCATTCATTAATTAAACAGTATATATTGACTTCCTGGGCAATATTTTGAGTGGTAGAGAGAACAGAGATCAAGAATGCCCTGCCTTGGGATGCAATGTCAACATCCACAAATCAATTGATATGAATACCATACTAGTAAATTGAAGAATAAAGAACATATGATCATTTCAGTAGGTACAGAAAGAACTTTTGATAAAGTTCAGCATTCATTTAGGATAAAGATTTCCCAGTATGTGGGCACAGAGGGAATATATTGCAACATAATAAAGGCCGCATGTTAAAAACACACAGCTAACATCATACTCAATGGTGAAAAGCTGAAAGCATTTCCTCTAAGATCAGGAATGAGAGAAGAATGTCCACTTTTCACCACTTTTATTCAACATGGTTTTATAATTCCTTGCCACAGAAATCAGAGAAGAAAAAGAAATAAAAGGAATCCAAATCGAAAAGGAAAAAGTAAAACTGTCACTATTTGCAGATGACATGATACAATAGATTGAAAATTCTAAAGATACCACCAGAAAACTACTGTTCCACGTGTGTGTGTGCAGATGGTGTTTGCTGTTGTATCTGACTCTTTGCGACCCCAGGCACTGTAGCCCACCAGGCCCCTCTGTCCATGGAATTTTCCAGGCAAAGAATACTGAAGGAGTTGTCATTTCCTACTCTAGAGGATGAGCCTGATCCAGGGACTGAGCCCAGGTCTCCTGCATTGACAGGCAGATTCTTTACCACAACACCACCTAGGAAGCCCAGAAAACTACCAGAGCTCATCAATGAATTTGGTAAATTTGCAGGACAAAAAACAATATACAGAAATATGCTCCATTTTTATACACTAACAATGAAATATCACAAAGAGAAAATAAGAAAACAATTCTATTTATCACTGCATCAAAAAGAAACAAATACCTAGGAGTAAACCTAGCAAAGGGGGCAAAAGACCTGTACTTTGAAAATCTGAAAAATGTTGATGAAAAATTGAAGATGTCAAAAACAGATGGAAAGACATACCAGATTCTTGGATTGGAAGAATCAATCTTGTTAGAATGACCATAATATCCAAGGCAATCTATAGAGTCAGTGTAATCCCTATGAAAATACCAATGATGTTTTTCACGGAACAAATTTCACAATTTCACAGAACAAATAATTTCATAACTTGTATGAAAACACAAAAGACCCCAAATAGCACAACAATCTTGAGAAAGAAAAGCAGAGCTAGAGGAATCATACCAGCTCACTTTAGACTATATTACAAAGCTACAGTAATTGAAACAGTATTGTCCTGGCACAAAAATAGACACATAAATTAATACAATAGGATAGAAAGCCCAGAAATAAACCCACTCACTTGTGGTCAATTAATCTACAACAAAGGAAGCAAGAATCTACAATGGAGAAAAGACAGTCTTTTCAATAAGTGGTGCTCAAAAAACAGGATAGCTAGTTGTAAAAGAATGAGATTAGAATATTTTCTAACACCATGTGGGCTTCCCTTGTGGCTCAGTCAGTAAAGAATCCACCTGCAATGTGGGAGACCTGGGTTTGATACTTAGGTTGGGAAGATTGCCTGGAGAAGGGCATGGCAACCCCCTCCAGTATTCTTGCCTGGAGATTCCCCATGGACAGAGGAGCCTAGCAGGCTGTAGTCCAAGGGGTCACAAAGAGTTGGACATGGCTGAGTGACTAAGCACTAACACCACATAAAAACAAACTCAGAATGTATTAAAGACCTAAATGTAAGACCAAATACTATAAAAACTCCTAGAGGAAAACATAGGCAAAAAATTCCTTGAAATAAATTGTAGCAATAATTTTTTGGACCCATCTCCTACAGTAATGGAAACAAAAACAAAACTGAACAAATGGGACAGGATTAAACTAATAACCTTTTGCAGAGAAAAAGAAACCACTGAAAAAATGATAGACAACCTACTGAATGAGATATATTTTCAGATAATACGGATGATAAAGGATTAAACTCCCACATATGTGGATACAAATAGCTAATAGAATCCAACGTCACAAAACAACCACTTGATTAAAAAAGGGGGAGAAGAACTAAATGGACATTCTCCCGAAGAGGAAATGCAGACAGCCGACAGGCACAAGAGAAGATGCTCAGCATCACTGATCATTAGAGAAATGTAGCTCAAAACCACAATGAGGTTCCACCTCACACCCGTCAGAATGACTGTCATCAAAAAGAGCACAAATAACAAATGTTGGCGAGGATGAGGAGAAAAGGGAACCCTCCTACACAGTTGGTAAAGCGTAAATTGGTACAGCCACTGTGGAAAACAGTAGGCTAAGTCACTTCAGTCGTGTCTGACTCTTTGTGACCATATGGTCATAGCCTGCCAGGCTCCTCTGTCCATGGGATTCTCCAGGCAAGAATACTGGAGTGGAATGCCATTTCCTTCTCCAGGGGATCTTCCCAACCCAGGGATCAAACCCATGTCTCTTTCGTCTCCAGCACTGGCAGGCAAGTTCTATACCACTAGCATCACCTGGGGAGCCCCTGGAAAACAGTATGGAAGTTTCTCAAAAAACTTAAAGCTAGAACTACCATATGACGCAACACTTCCATTCTTAATTACAGAGCCAACAGAAACAGAGACATTACTCAGGAAAGAGGAGTGCACCCCAATGCTCACAGCAACATTTCTACAATTGCCAAGGTAAGGAAGCAACAAAAGTGACCATCGACAGATGAATGGACAAAGAATAGGTGGCATGTATGTATGCGTGTGTGTACACACACATACGATGGAATATTACCCAGGTATAAACCGAATAAAATTTTGACATTTGAAGCAACATGGACAGACTTGAAGAGCATCATGCTAGGTGAAATAAATCAGACAGAGAAAGACAAATACTGCATATCACTTATATGTGTAATATGAAAAATACAACAGACTAGTGAATAAAACAGAAGCAGACTCACAGATACAGAGAACAGACTAGTGGCTACCAGTAGGAAGAGGGAAGGGAGAGCGGCAACGTAAGGGCCGTTGTTATTGTTGTCTAGCCACTCAGGAGTGTCCGACTCTTTTCCGCTGCAGGATGGACTGTGGCCCGCTAGGCTCCTCCGTCCATGAGATTTCCCAGCAAGAATACTGGAGGGGGTTGCCATTTCCTTCTCAAGGAGAACTTCCTAACCTAGGAATCAAACCTGGATCTTCTGCTTTAGCAGGTGGATTCTTTACCACTGAGCCAACAGGGAAAGGGGATTTAAAAGGGGGCTAGAAAGCTCCAGGAGATAGTAAAGGATGGAGAAGCCTGATGTGCTGCTCTCCATGGGGTCACAGAGAGTCAGACACAACTGAGTGAACAACAACAGCAACATTAAGGGATTATACAAAATCACGTGTTGGAAAATTTAGAAAGCTTTAAAGCACTATATAATTGAAAGAATCTTTCATTAAAAGAATAATAATAATAAAAAGAGACCCCTGCCTTCATTGAACTTAATTCTGGTGGAACTCCACTGTATCAGTTAATTCTGGTGGAACTCCATTATATTACAGCAAATTGTTATTGTTGGTTTTTAAGTTGTCAGGGTTCTCCATAGAAACAGAACAGGAAGTATATATAGAGATAAATTTATTTTAGGGAATTGGCTCATGTAATCGTGGGGACTTGGCAAGTCCCAGATCTGCAGATTAGGCAGACAGACTGCAGCCCTGGGAAGAGTCAATGTCGCAGTTCAAGCTCATTCTTCCAGAAGAATTCCCTTTTCTTGCAGGGAAGCCAGTATTTTTCTATTAAGACCTTCAAGTGATTGGATGAGGTCCACCCATGTTTTGAAGGTTTATTCAAAATCTATTGACTTAAACATTAATCTCATCTAGAAAATACCATAGAAGTATCTAGAATAATGTTTGAACAAATATATGGGTACTGTGGCCCAGCCAGGTTGATCCATAAAATTAACCATCACAAGTTTACCCCTTGTCAACTTGGCATCTAAACACACTTTCTTAAACACTTAGTCTTTGAATAAAGACAAAAACATGTCATCATACTTCCACTGAACACAATACAGGTATCCTGAATGAAACTGAAAACACATTGAACGTTTCCTCATAAGAGGAGATAAAGCACTTAGGTAATGTTTAGTTTCTCCCTGATATCTCTTAACTTAAATACTATGATGTAAAACTAATAAAACTTAAACATTATGATATGAGGTGAATACATTTGTATCATAGTATTTGTTAAATGATAAAGAGATTTTAAAGAGGAAGAAGACAAATATATTTGCTTATTGTGTGTGTGTATATACACAAACATATTTACAACAAAATAAGAAAGAAATCACAGTCCTCATTTCTGTAACTGATCATGTGGTTATAAATATTATTTATAACCCTCTTCCACTACCCAATCTGTAGTCCCTTTGCCTCCTGCAAGTACTTCTTCTCATTGTAATTTTCTCTCAGTGTGATGACCCCAAAATTCATACCTGAAGGATCTAGTACATTAATAATCTTGCCTGAACCGAGTTGTGGTTTTTCACTGGTTTTATTCACAAGTCCATGGTATTACCAAGAGATACTCGAAAGGATCTCCTGTATTCCAGACTTATTCTTACTTCCATTGTAGAATGCTGCTGCTGCTGCTGCTACTAAGTCACGTCAGTCGTGTCTGACTCTGTGCGACCCCATAGACGGCAGCCTACAAGGTTCCGCCATCCCTGGGATTCTCCAGGCAAGAACACTGGAGTGGGTTGCCATTTCCTTCTCCAATGCATGGAAGTGAAAAGTGAAAGTGAAGTCGCTTTCATGTCTGACTCAGCGACCCCATGGACTGCAGCCTACCAGGCTCCTCTGTCCATGGGATTTTCCAGGCAAGAGTACTGAAGTGGGGTGTCATTGCCTTCTCTGCCATTGTAGAGTAGTACTCCAATTTTCCTGTGGTGAAGTGAAAGTCACTTAGTCATGTCCAACTCTTGGCTCTCCCGTGGTATTCTTCAGGCCAGAATACTGGAGTGGGTAGCCTTTCCCTTCTCAGGGCATCTTCCCAACCCAGGGGTTGAACCCAGGCAACCCAGGTCTCCTGCAGTGCAGGTGGATTTTTTACCAGCTGAGCCACAAGGGAAGCCCAAGAATACTGGAGCGTGTAGCCTATCCCTTCTCCAGCAGATCTTCCTGACCCAGGAATCGACCCAGCGTCTCCTATGTTGCAGGCAGATTCTTTACCAACTGAGCTATCAGAGAAGCCCTTTTCCTGTGGTAGTCATGATCAATTACCTTAGCCAACAGAGTAACTCTTTCCTTTCCCTGTTGATTCAAAGAAACGAGAAACCCAGTGTAACCAGATGACAGTCATAAATTCCAATTCAATGGACTCTTGTTGGTGGAAGCATCCTTCCCTTTGGAACTAAAATCAGTAGGCCAGCAGAGCATAAAGTTACAGAAACAAGAAAAAAATACTAGTAGTGTGTCACTATAGCTCAGCTGGTAAAGAATCTGCCTGCAATGCAGGAGACCCTGGTTCAATTCCTACGTCAGGAAGATCCCCTGGAGAAGGGATAGGCTACCCACTCCAGTATTCTTGGGCATTCCTTGTGGCTCAGCTGGTAAAGAATCCTCCTGCAATGCGGGAGACCTGGGTTGGAAAGATCCCCTGGAGAAGGGAAATACCACCCACTCCAGTAACCTGGCCTAGAGAATTCCATGGACTGTATAGTCCTTGGGGTCACAAAGAGTCAGATGGACTAATCGATTTTCACTTTCACTTTTCACTTTCAGGGTACTAGTGAATAGTACTACTTCCATTTCCACTCCTTGATTACCAGACCTGTGAATCTTGGTTATGAAAGAAACACCACCAGATACTGGATGCTGATTCAGAGCATATACAGCCTTCTAGAGACCCTGGCCCCAGTTCTGCAAGGTATTTCCAACTAGCTGGTGTTTTAATTGAGTCTTCAAAAGACCAATTCATCATTCTATGAAACCAGCTGCTTCAGGCTGACAGGAACATGATAAGACCAGTGACTTCTATAAGCATTGGCCCAATGCCACATCCAATTTTTGATAATAGGTTCCATTTTTTTCATGGTAGTTTTGGTCTTACTGTAACCCTTAAAAAAAAAAGTTTTTAAATTGGAGTATCATTGCTTTACAGTGTGTTATAATTGCTTTAAATGTTGCTTTATAACAACCTGAATTGGCTATATGCATACATATATCCATCTCTCTCGAGCTTCCCTCCTACTGCCCCCATCCCACTCCACTAGGTCATCACAAAACACCAAGCTGAGTTCCTTGTATTATACAGTAGCTTCCCACTAGTTAAGTATTATTAATACACATGGTAGTATATATATATCAATGCTGTTCTCTCAGCTTGTCCTACCTTCTCCTTACCTATCTGTATAAGTCCGTTCTCTATGTCTGTGTCTCTATACCTGCCCTACAAATAGGTTCATCAATATCATTTTTCTAGATTCCATATATATGTGTCAATATACAATATTTGTTTTCCTGACCTTACTTCACTCCATATGACAGAGTCTAGGTTCTTCCACATCACTACAAATGAATCACTTTCATTTCTATGGCTGGGAGAGTGAAAAAGTTGGCTTAAAGCTCAACATTCAGAAAATGAAGATCATGGCATCTGGTCCCATCACTTCATGGGAAATAGATGGGGAAACAGTGTCAGACTTTATTTTTTTGGACTCCAAAATCACTGCAGATGGTAACTGCAGCCTTCAAATTAAGAGACAATTAGTCCTTGGAAGAAAAGTTATGACCAACCTAGATAGCATGTTGAAGAGCAGAGAAATTACTTTGCCGACTAAGGTCCGTCTAGTGAAGGCTATGGTTTTTCCATTGGTCATGTATGGATGTGAGAGTTGGACTGTGAAGAAGGCTGAGCACCGAAGAACTGATGCTTTTGAACTGTGGTGTTGGAGAAGATTCTTGAGAGTCCCTTGAGGACAGCAAGGAGATCCAACCAGTCCATTCTGAAGGAGATCAGTCCTGGGATTTCTTTGGAAAGAATGATGCTAAAGCTGAAACTCCAGTACTTTGGCCACCTCATGCGAAGAGTTGACTCATTGGAAAAGACTCTGATGCTGGGAGGGATTGGGGGCAGGAGGAGAAGGGGACGACAGAGGATGAGATGGCTGGATGGCATCACGGACTCGATGGAAGTGAGTCTGAGTGAACTCCAGGAGATGGTGATGGACAGGGAGGCCTGGCGTGCTGCGATTCATGGGGTCGCAAAGAGTCGGACACGACTGAGCGACTGAACTGAACTGAATATTTCATTGTATACATGAACCACACCTTCTTTACCCAGTCATCTGTTGATGGACATTTAGGTTGCTTTCTTGGGTTGGCAGCTGTAAACAGTGCTGCAGTGAACATTGGGGTACATGTGTCTTTTTAAATTATGGTTTTCTCAAATCCAGTGTTTTTTTTCAACTTGAAAGTTTTGTAGTTGGATAAATGCACTTACTATTTCAACACTGCACAAAGTTTTGTGAATTGCAAGAAAATGGAATAAGGTGATTTACACCACAACAAGAAAAAGCCAAGTATTTGGAATAGTAGAGTTCACTGAGCTCTTTTGAATAGAAACAGTTTAAGTAAGTCAGGAGATTAGACTTCAAATCCAGTAACCAGGGAGCTTAAAGATCCTCCATATTTACCATCTGTAACATATGAATTCTGAGGAGTTCTCCAATTTACCATATCACTTTGAACCCAAATTGGGTTTAATAAATAATATAAATAAAAACCATGGGGTATCTAGGTTCTTTCACATACTGTTTTATCATTAACAGAAATAAAATGTGTGCTGTTTAAAATCATTAAATCATTCCTAATAATTTAACATTTTCAGAAAAGAAAGTCATTGGATAACCACAGGAAAAGGATCTACTGACACCCTACCTTTTTCTCAGAGTACATTTAATTTTAAAAGTTACATTCTTTAAATATTTCCTATGAACTTTTTCCTATGAACTAAATGAAGACTTTTATGAACCAAAGTAAATTAATGGACCCTTTGATGTGAACAAAAATAATCTGTAAGCTGAGATTTTAACCAAAGGGTGTGTACAATATATACCTATAAATACAGAGCAGGGAATATGAACTGCAAAATAAAATAAACTCACTGTGACAAGAAAGAAGCTCGCATGAAGACTTGCGCAAAGACATTTTAGATGTTCGACACTGAAGTGCCTTTGCCTAGAGGGTTACCCACAAATATTTTCCATTTAGCCACAAGATATGTGTGTATGTGTGTGTGAGTGTGTGTGTGTGTGTGTGTGTATGCACATGTCTTGAGGTAGAGAATGAATCAGTTAGAAAAAATGACAAGAATATATCTAATTAAAGTATCTGTTTTCCTTTAAATATGATGACAAAAATTACAAAATATCAAAAAGATAACTTATTACTGTCTTTCATAAGTGGCAATGAAGCAGGACAGAGGAAAATCTCGATGAAGATCACAGAGCCTCTTAGTGCTGGAAAAGGAAGTGAACTCAGGTCACCTAACTGCAGGCCCCAGACTTTATCCTTCCAC
This sequence comes from Capra hircus, assembly GCF_001704415.2. Lineage (NCBI taxonomy): Eukaryota > Metazoa > Chordata > Mammalia > Artiodactyla > Bovidae > Capra > Capra hircus. The sequence goes on from NC_030814.1 coordinate 26,806,626, forward strand.
TAACACTTGTACATTATGAAAGCTGCAATAAGAGAAAGCCCCAAAGCTCACTGACTTAAAGTCAACAGCTGTTCTCCAATCATTAGTTTAATGAGAAATGTTACATTTCATGGGAAGCCTGTTTTCAGATTTCACATAGCATTTCCCAAATTCCGGCCTTCAGGTTTCTTGCTTTCTGGCTCTGCAGGATGAGATAGCTTATCCCTGAGCCTGGCAGGAAGTAAGCCTGCCTATTGCCTGCCTGGCCTCCACTTCTGCCCTAGCAGGGATCAGCTTTCCCTGAGAATTAGCAAGATTCCCACTCATGCAGCCAATTTATTACTTTTGAGCCTAATTTTGTGTGACTTCTGGAAATTAAATGTAGATATTACAGATACGATTTGAAATTCAACATCCTATGAACTTCCAAGAAAAATATTCAGGGGATATAAATTGTAGATGTATGACTATGGAAAAGCGTACTTGACATGCAAATTAGGTGTAGTCCAAGGGATTAGATTTACTGAAGGAGCTAGTCTCTTGGGTTCCTAACAAAGGGGAGTTTGAGGAATCTTTTTTTTTTTTTTAAAGAGACTTCTCAGTGAAAGAGAGAAATGCAAGTTTCTTTTACTGCATTTCATATAATAATGTGTCTGTTGAAGGCCAAAATGAATATTTCAGCATTTCTATTTATATCATTTTCACACATTGTCAATGGTTTTGATTTTTCTCTTGGGTGATTTGTATGGTTGCTTCATCAGGTTATCAGTTTTTACCACATCTATAATAATTCAACAATTCCTTCAGACATTAAAAAAGAAAAGAATGAAATTATGCCATTTGGAACAACATGGATGAACCTAGAGATTACCATAGTAAGTGAAGTAAGTTAAAAAGAGAAAGACAAATACCATATGATGTCACTTATATGTGGAATCTTAATTATGACATGAATGAACGTATCTACAAAACAGAAACAGGCTCATAGACATAGAAAACACACTTGCAGTTGCCAAGGGAGAGGGAGGGATATGGAGTTTGGGATTAACAGGTGCCAACTATTATATATAGAATGGATTAACAACAAGGTCCTACTGTAGAACACAGACAACTATATTCAATATCATATAATAAACCACAATGGAAAATACGAAAAAATTCCACAGTTCCTTTCGCAAATGTATCTTTAGTAAATATATGCAAAATTTGTACAGACATTAAATTAGCCCTGCCACTAGGAGTTACAGTCTACCAAATAAATGAATGTATGTATGAATACTAACCTATTTAAAACAGAATGTAATATGGATACGGGGGGAGGATTTTCAACTAACTTATTTCCAAAGTCACTATTTTTTGATACATTTTACATGTTTCCGTATGAGAGCTCTCTCACATTTAAACCAAAAATTAGCTTATAATTTTTCCTTAACTTTTGAAAACTCAGAGTGCTGCCTCTTTTAATCCACTTAACAGGAATGATGCATCTGGCTTAATTCTTAAAATCTCAAAATTTCAGAGCAAATAAAAGCTTTCTTTTTAGGCAAAGTACCCATCTAGGTAGAAATCATTAGTATAATGCTTACTGTTGAACACTTACCCTGTAATATTTCTCAGCATGGAACTCAAATAAATAAAAATGACAAAGGGTAGCCTGGATTTTCAGAAGAAAACTACCTGCTCCACCAGAAAGGGGAAGTTTTCAATATTACAATAATGGCCGCTAATGTAATGCCTTTTTTTGTCCCTACAGTGTTTACTGTTATGCATATATCACCTCTGTCTTTAAAATGTAATGCAGTCTAATTTTCTTCAATTACACGATTTCAGGGGAGGCTAAATTATTTTTTTTTTTTTTTTTAGTTTTCTAAATGTTAAGCTTTTTTTTTTTAGTTTTTTATTTTTTTAATTTTAAAATCTTTAATTCTTACATGTGTTCCCAAACATGCACCCCCCTCCCACCTCCCTCCCCATAACATCTCTGTGGGTCATCCCCATGTACCAGCCCCAAGCATGCTGTATCCTGCGTCAGACATACACTGGCAATTCAATTCTTACATGATAGTATACATGTTAGAATGCCATTCTCCCAAATCATCCCACCCTCTCCCTCTCCCTCTGAGTCCAAAAGTCCGTTATACACAGCTGTGTCTTTTTTCCTGTCTTGCATACAGGGTAGTCATTGCCATCTTTCTAAATTCCATATATATGTGTTAGTATACTGTATTGGTGTTTTTCTTTCTGGCTTACTTCACTCTGTATGATCGGCTCCAGTTTCATCCATCTCATCAGAACTGATTCAAATGAATTCTTTTTAACAGCTGAGTAATACTCCATTGTGTATATGTACCACAGCTTTCTTATCCATTCATCTGCTGATGGACATCTAGGTTGTTTCCATGTCCTAGCTATTATAAACAGTGCTGCGATGAACATTGGGGTACATGTGTCTCTTTCAATTCTGGTTTCCTCGGTGTGTATGCCCAGCAGAGGGATTGCTGGGTCATAAGGTAGTTCTATTTGCAATTTTTTAAGGAATCTCCACACTGTTCTCCATAGTGGCTGTACTAGTTTGCATTCCCACCAACAGTGTAGGAGGGTTCCCTTTTCTCCACACCCTCTCCAGCATTTATTGCTTGCAGATTTTTGGATCGCAGCCATTCTGACTGGTGTGAAGTGGTACCTCATTGTGGTTTTGATTTGCATTTCTCTAATAATGAGTGATGTTGAGCATCTTTTCATGTGTTTGTTAGCCATCCGTATGTCTTCTTTGGAGAAATGTCTATTTAGTTCTTTGGCCCATTTTTTGATTGGGTCATTTATTTTTCTGGAATTGAGCTGCATAAGTTGCTTGTATATTTTTGAGATTAGTTGTTTGTCAGTTGTTTCATTTGCTATTATTTTCTCCCATTCAGAAGGCTGTCTTTTCACCTTGCTTATAGTTTCCTTTGTTGTGCAGAAGCTTTTAATTTTAATTAGATCCCATTTGTTTATTTTTGCTTTTATTTCCAGAATTCTGGGAGGTGGATCATAGAGGATCCTGCTGTGATTTATGTCTGAGAGTGTTTTGCCTATGTTCTCCTCTAGGAGTTTTATAGTTTCTGGTCTTACATTTAGATCTTTAATCCATTTTGAGTTTATTTTTGTGTGGGGTGTTAGAAAGTGATCTAGTTTCATTCTTTTACAAGTGGTCGACCAGTTTTCCCAGCACCACTTGTTAAAGAGATTGTCTTTACTCCATTGTATATTCTTGCCTCCTTTGTCAAAGATAAGGTATCCATATGTGTGTGGATTTATCTCTGGGCTTTCTATTTTGTTCCATTGATCTATATGTCTGTCTAAATTAAATCAGTACATAACAAAGAGTCTTAGTTTATTTTCTAAACATAAAACAGCATTATTACCCATGGTAAGAAGTCTATATCTATGCTTCCCTGGTGGCTCACTGCCAGTGCAGGAGACACGGGTTTGACCCCTGGTCAGGGAAGACCCCACACGCCACAGAGCAATGAAGCCTGTTCAGCACAACTATTGAGCCTGTGCTCTAGAGAACAGGAGGTGCACCTTCTGAAAACTACACGTGTTAGAGCCTGTACTCTGCAACGACAGAAGCCATTACCGTGAGAAGCCGGTGCACCGCAGCTAGAGAGCAGCCCCACCCTCACCACAACCAGAGGAAAATCGTGCACAGCAATGAAGACCCAGCACAACCAGAAATAGAAAAAATTTTAAAAAGGAAGTCAGTGCACTATTGCAACAATAATATATTTTATTAATATATAGGTGGTGCTAGTGGTAAAGAATCTGTCTGCCAAGGCAGGAGACACAAAGGACACAGGTTCGATCCCTAGGTTGGGAAGATCCCTTGGAAAAGGAAAAGGCAACCCACTCCAGTCTTCTTACCTGGAGAATTCCATGGACAGAGGAGATTGGAGGGCTACAGTACATGGTTCTCAGAGTAAGACATGATTGAGCAGCAGCAGGACCAGAACACTACTGCAACAATATTATATATCACTAAGTACTTCCCTTCATTCAATTATGCTGCTGCTGCTAAGTTGCTTCAGTCGTGTCTGACTCTGTGCAACCCCATAGACGGCAGCCCACCAGGCTCCCCCATCTACTCTCCATCGTACAAGTGAGATGTGTTTTATTAATATATATATGCATAAATAAAACTGCTTGAATCACACCTCAGTATTTGAGGAACTATCTTAAACTGCAGTAAGCATTTCTGTTTACATGTCATGCATGCTTACCACTTGTACATTCAAACATCAAAATACTATAGTCTAAATCTCCAATTTTATTAGAGTCCGCACTTGAATGGCTGGTGGGTCTTTTGTTGCTTTTTCAAGGTACAGACCCAAGACGATTTTTTGCTCCTTATTTTATTCTTCAATATTCATTTACTTAATGAAGGCAAATAACATAACACAAAAATGTTCTGACTAAGGTTTCCCACTGAGTTGTATAGCTCAGTTTGAGTCTCTGGTAAAAATCTTTTAAAAAAATTTTTCATGAAACATTAAATAAAGGGTTTAACTTTGCTAATTGATTATTCAAAACCTACATTTGCCAACTGGTATTTTTAATACCTTCAGGCTTAAGTGAAAATGAGACAAGGAATCTCAGTTGGATTTTTCCTGTTATAAATATTTTTAGCATAAATTATTATTATCAACATTATACACAAAACCTAAACCATTAACTTTTTAGTGTTAAAAAAATGGTCTTTAATGTTAGTCACCTTGTAAGATAATATGTCTATTTACTTGACAAGTCTCCTTTTCTATGCCTAACATCAAATCATTTAATTATACAGTAAAAGCTATTACCACTGGGAAAACATTCTATTATACATTCAAACACATTGTATATACCCCTATGCTCTCTCTTCTTGGGTGGAATCAGCAAGAATCAGCAGGGAGTTTTTTCCATACAATCAGAAAAGATTTAATCTAATAAGTAATAATTACATGCTAAGCAATGAGTATTATAAAGAAATGAAAGAGGTAGGCAATGTCCTCCAGTAATGAACAGTTGGATGCAGAAATGGTCCCCTAATTTACAGGTCTGCTGCTGCTGCTAAGTCACTTCAGTCGTGTCCAACTCTGTGCGACCCCATAGACGGCAACTCATCAGGCTCCCCCATCCCTGGGATTCTCCAGGCAAGAATAGAGGAGTGGGTTGCCATTTCCTTCTCCAATGCATGAAAGTGAAAAGTGAAAGTGAAGTCACTCAGCCGTGTCCGATTCCTAGCGATCCCACAGACTGCAGCCTACCAGGCTCCTCTGTCTATGAGATTTGCCAGGCAAGAGCACTGGAGTGGGTTGCCATTGTCTTCTCCACTTTACAGGTCTAGTACTGATAAAATTCAGGACTCAGTGTCCAAAAATTATGAAGAATTTTAAGACATGACAATAGAGCATTAAACAAAGTGTAAGGTCCTTCTGGCTTAAAACTCAACATTCAAAAAACAAAGGCCCTGGCATCAAGTCCATCACTTCATGGCAAATAGATGGGGGATCAATGGAAACAGTGACAGGCTTTATTTGCTTGGGTCCAAAAATCACTTTGGACGGTGACTGCAGCCATGACATTAAGGCTCTTGCTCCTTGGAAGAAATGCTATGACAAACCTAGACAGTGTATAAAAAATCAGGGACATCACTTTGCCAACAAAAATCCTTATAGTCAAAGATACCATTTTTCCAGTAGTCATGTACAGATGTGAGAGTTGGACCATAAAGAAGGCTGAGCGCTGAAGAACTGATGCTTTCAAACTGTCGTGCTGGAAAAGACTCTTGAAAGTTCTTTGGACAGCAAGGAGATCAAGCCAGTCAATCTTAAAGGAAATCAACCCTGAATATTCATTGGAAGGAATGATGCTGAAGCTGAAGCTCCAATGTTTTAGCCACTTGATATGAAGAGCCAACTCAGGAGAAGGGGATGACAGAGGATAAGATGGTTGGATGGCATCACTGGCTCAATGGACAAGAGTCTGAGCAAACTGGAGATAGTGAAAGACAGGGAGGCCTGGTGTGCTACAGAACATAGGGTCACAAAGAGTCAGACTAAGTGAGTAAATAACAAACAACGACAAGGTCCTTTTGAATACAGGGTCCCATCTCATCACATGGGTCACTCACCCTTGAAGTCAGCTCTGGCTCAGTGACTACATAGTTACAAACAGGAAGCATGTATGAGGAGATATCATCAAACAGGTGCTGGAAAGGAAGGCTTTACACTCTCTCCAAATCCAAAGATACTATGGAATTGGAGATTTTAAGAAGTTACTGTAAGTGAAAAAAACAACATGTATCCTAAGATGAATATCAAAGCAAGAAATCTGCAACAAGACAGGACCTGTCTTAAGAAACCTGAAGAGCAACTTTGTCCAGACAAATCTTTTGGTGTTAAGTGCCAAGTGAATAGATTGGTGAGTACAGGAAGTAGCAATAAATTAGAAGGCGGAAGGATCATTCTTCACTGGAGTAGGGATGAAATGTTATTTTGAAGTGAGAAATGGTTTTGTCTTTGAGGAGTCTGATTTAGCTAAGTTCACAGTGATATTGCATGCAATACGGCTTTGATAACTGACGGGTATTCTTTTGTATTTTAAACAGAAACTCTTTCTAAAACCCTTAATATACTTGATTATGTCATAAAGTCTCCAGGACAGAAACTTAGAAATATTAAATTATAATGAAGTAATTATGAAACAAATTTCTGTATTGTGTTGCAGTGAAAATTCTATTTGGGTAATGCTGGAGTGCATAGTCAAGTGGGCCTTAAGAAGCATTACTACAAAGCTAGCGGAGGTGATGGAATTCCAGTTGAGCTATTTCAAATCCTAAAAGATGATGCTGTGAAAGTGATGCACTCAGTATGCCAGCAAATTTGGAGAACTCAGCAGCAGCCATAGGACTGGAAAAAGTGAGTTTCCATTCCAATCCCAAAGAAAGGCAATGTCAAAGAATGTTCAAACTACCGCACAATTGCACTCATCTCACATGCTAGCAAAGTAGTGCTCAAAATTCTCCAAACCAGGCTTCAACAGTACCTGAGCCAAGAATTTCCAGATGTTCAAGCTGGATTTAGAAAAGGCAGACAAACCAGAGATCAAATTGCCAACAACTGAAGGATCATCGAAAAAGCAAGAGAATCTCAGAAAAACATCTACTTCTGCTTCACTGACTACACTAAAGCCTTTAACTCTTCAAGAGATGGGAATACCAGACCACCTTACCTATCTCCTGAGAAATTTCTATGCAGGTCAGGAAGCAACAGTTAGAACTGGACATGGGACAATGGACAGATTCCAAATTGAAAAAGGAGTACCTCAAGGCTGTATATTGTCACCTTATTTCACTTATGTGCAGAGTACATCATACAAAATGCTCTACTGGATGAAGCACAAGTTGGAATCAACATATCAGGGAGAAATATCAATCAACTCAGACATGCAGATGACACCACCCTTATGGCAGAAAGCAAAGAGGAACTAAAGAGCCTTTTGATGAAAGTGAAAGAGGAGCATGAAAAAGTTGGCTTAAAATTCAACATTCATAAAACAAAGATCATGGCATCCAGTCCCATCACTTCACGGCAAATAGATGGGGAAACAGTGGAAACGAGAGACTATTTTCTAGGGCTCCAAAATCACTGCAAATGGGGATTGAGCCATGAAATTAAAAGATGCCTGCTCCTTGGAAGAAAGGCTGTGACAACTCTAGACAGCATATTAAAAAGCAGAGACATTACTCTGCTGAAAAAGTCTATCCAGTCAAAGGTATGGTTTTTCCAGTAGTCATGTATGGATTTGAGAGTTGGACCCTAAAGAAAGCTGAGCACCAAAGAACTGATGGTTTTGAACTATGGTGTTAGAGAAGCCTCTTGAGAGTTCCTCGGACTGCAAGGAGATCCAACCAGTCAATCCTGAAGGATATCAGTCTTGAATATCCATTGGAAGGACTGATGCTGAAATTCCAATACTTTGGCCACCTGATGCGAAGAAGTGACTCATTGGAAAAGACCCTGATGCTGGGAAAGATTTAATGCATGAGCAGAAGGAAACAACAGAGGATGACATGGTTGGATGGCATCACCTACTCAATGGACATGTGTTTGAGCAAGGTCTGGGAGTTGGTCTGGCGTGCTGCAGTGCATGGTATCACAAAGAATCGAACACAACTAGGAGACTGAACTGAAGTACTACATAAAAAATGAAAGCATTATAATACATTCGTATGTATACCTTTAGGTTGAGATGAGGTCAGGCTTCTACAGACATTTTTAGATCAAGTTTATCCAGTAGTTCCCTTGAGACGTGTTAAATATAAAATAGAGGCATTATTTTCTTTTTTTATCATGTTCACCATCATTTAAAATTTATCAGAAGGAAATAGCATTGCATTCTATCTTTTAACCTTTGGGCACCCATCTCTTACATTTGAAAATTTTTATAGTAGAATCTTACCAAAACCAAAAGTCTGTGAATAATTGAAAATAACTGCTAAGTAAAAGTTTAAGTTTTCCAGGCAGAAATGTTAATACCCTTTGTAAGCATCTTCAGATGCGTAAGCAGGAGATTGCTGCTAAATGTTTAGAAAGTGGCCTGGAGGATCAAAAGATGGGCAGAAGACCAAAACAGAAATTTCTCCAAAGAAGGTATCCAGATGGCCAACAGGCGCATGAAAATATGTTCAACATTGCTCACTATTAGAGCAAACCAAATGAAAACTACAGTGAGGTACCGCTTCTCACTGGTCAGCATGGCCATCAGCAAAAGGTCTGCAAATAGTAAATGCTTGGGAGAGTGTGAAGAAAGGGGGCTCTGCTACACTGTTGGGGGGAATGCAAATTCGTGTGACCACTGTGGAGGACCGTATGGAGGTTCCTTTAAAAACTGAAAATCTGATTCTGCAATCCTACTCCAAGTCATACAGCTGGAGAAAACTTTAACTTGAAAAGATACATGCACCTCAGTGTTCACTGCAGCACTATTTACAATAGCCAAGACATAGAAGCAATCTAAATGTCCATCAGCAGATGAATGGATAAAGAAAATGTGGTGTATAGGCAATGGAATGTTACTCAGCCTTCAAAAAGGGATGGAATAGTGCCATTTGTAGCAACATGGATGGGCATAGAGATTATCATTCTAAGTGAAGTAAACGAGACAGAGAAAACCAGATATCACATGATATCACTTAAAGTAAGTAAAGACGCTGTCTGTCCAACTCTTTGTGACCCTATGGACTGTAGCCTACCAGGCTCCTCTGTCCATGGGATTTGCCAGGTAAGAGTACTGGAGTGGGTTGCCATTTCCTCACTTAATGTGGAATCATAAAAAAAAAAAAAAAGAGGATACCAATGAACTTATTTACAAAATAGACCCACAGACACAGAAAACAAACTTATGGTTTCCAATAGGAAAGGAAGAAATAAATCTGGAGTTTGAGATTAACATATGCATACTACTGTATATAAAATAGATAATCAACAAGGACCTACTGTATAGCACAAGGAACTATGTTCAATATTTTGTAATAATCTATACAGGAAAAGAACTGATTTAAATATACATATATGGGATTCCATGGTGTCTCAGACTGTGAAGAACCTGCCCGCATTGTGGGTCACCTGGGTTCAATCCCTGGGTTGGGAAGATCCCCAGAGAAGGGAACAGTACCTACTCCAGTATTCTGGCCTGGAAAGCTCCATGGACAGAGGAGTCTGGCAGGCTACAGTCCATGGAGTGGCAAAGTCAGAGATGATGGAGCAACTTTCACTTTCTTTCACTATATACGTATATATGTATAATTGAATCTCTGTGCTACATACCTAAAGCTAACATAACATTGTAAATCTACTATATTCCAATTGTTTTAAAAAAATGAGCTGGAGGATGATGAGTGGGAACAGAGATGAAGTCCTGATTTTAGCATTTGCTGATTTCTGTGATGTCAAAACTCCAACCCAAATTCTCCACTTGGTGGGAGAAATCCATTTTTTATCTTTGCAACTTTTCTGCTCAGCTGAAACTACCTTAAAATAGAAATTTGTTTTAAAAATTAAGAATTCCAAGATGGCCAACTTCAAACTACCAATGTGATATCACTGGATGCAGAGGAAACACAGGCAGAGATGAGCACAATCAACTCTTAAGAGAAAGGGGCTGAAATGATGGGGCAGGACCAGAAACCTATAAAAGGCATAGGACCCAATACTGCCAATATGGGTACCCTAAGAGCAGCCTCCAAACCCTTGGGATAGGATTACACCCTGAGCTTGTATTTAGGAGTATGTAGCACAAAGGTTGTCTTTGTCACCAGTTTTCAACAGGATTCAGAACCATCATTCTTCAGACTTTTCCCTGGAAGGACTGGAAAAAGGCTCACACAGAATCCCAGAATTCTGCAGCAGTCATCAAGCCCAGTGCCTCCCTAAACTATTGATAGTGAAGTGAAGTGAAAGTCGCTAAGTAGTGTCCAACTCTTTGTGACCACATGGACTTAGTCCATGGAGTTCTCCAGGCCAGAATGCTGGAATGGCTAGCCTTTCCCTTCTCCAGGGGATCTTCCCAACCCAGGGATCAAACCCAGGTCTCCCACATTGCAGGCGGATTCTTTACCAGCTGACTACAAGGGAAGCCCAATAACATGTCATAAGCCGTTTGTTCTACCTTGGCCTCAAAACTTCCACCAATGAGGATGGTCAACCGTATAATACTGTGGGCAGACACGGTTCAAATCCTCTCTTTATTATCCACCAGAAACATGGCTTAGGGAAAGTTACTTAGCCTGTCTGACTTTAGAGTCTTTATCTGTAAATTGGAGATACTATTTGCAACTTCAAAGTGTAATTTTGCTGAGCAAACAAGATGCCATGGGTAATGTGTTTAACATAGAGCCAGAACAAAATAAGCACTCAGTATATGCCAGCTAATACAATTCAGACAATGATTTTCAACCTTGTACATACAACCTGAGAGATTTTAAAAGTCCCAGTGCTCAGGCTATACACTGGCCCATGTAAATTAGAATTTCTGATGATGGGATCCAGGCATCCATATTTCAAACCTCCCAGGCTATTCTATGTGCAGTTAACTTTAAGGAACAATGAATAACCAGCTAAGAAAATTTGCACAGCCATTCAATTCAGCAGCTATTGCTGCTGCTAAGTCACTTCAGTTGTGTCCAACTCTGTGCGACCCCATAGATAGCAGCCCACCAGGCTCCCGCATCCCTGGAATTCTCTGGGCAAGAACACTGGAGTGGGTTGCCATTTCCTTCTCCAGTGCATGAAAGTGAAGAGTGAAAGTGAAGTCGCTCCATCATGTCCAACTCGTAGCGACCCCATGGACTGCAACCTACCAGGCTCCTCCGTCCATGGGATTTTCCAGGCAAAAGTACTGGAGTGGAGTGCCATTGCCTTCTCCGAATTCAGCAGCTAGCCGGCTACAATTATTACATCGTATTTCTTTCTAAAGAGGCAGAGCTACAACAATTATTAGTAGTATCAAGATGCAAAGTTTAAGCACCCAATGTATGCAAGCTAATAAAAACTCCTGCTCTGAGAGGTCTTTGAAGCATCAGGAAAGATATTTACATGGATTACCTCTTTGCTTAAGCTGCTTGGGTATACATTTTTTCTTGTTCATAGTTTTGAATTCTTAGATAACTTCTTGTCACATCTGTGTTGTCTATGGTAAGTTGCCAGCTCAGTTTCATCTCTGGAGAAATCACTGAACACAGCTTTGCCCCAATGCAGGTAGCTAAGAGAAGGATGGAAACATTCTGAATAATAATTAGAAAGGAAAGTGGAAAGTGGGGCTCCCTTAGGTAAGTGCTCCTGTCAGAGCCAATGGAAGCAGATGCTCCAACAAAACAGGGCTCAAGAGGATCAAGCAGGAACCTTCTTCCTGACAAGAGACAGTCCAAGAGTACTGACTCCATTCACAAGCATTAACACACTGTTTTTGATCAAAGGCATTATTCTAATTTTACCTGTCCAGGAATCTTGAGATACTCATGACATGGTCTATGATTAATCAGCATGACGATCATAATTATGGGAAAATGGAAATTAAATGGATTATTTCTCTCAGTTTGACTCAAAGCTTGCCCCTGCTTCTGCCCATGTGACTGTCAATTCAACCTTCTGTGAACACACTGGATTAAAAGCTTGTTTCATCTTTCAAATCCCTTTACACCATCAGACTCAGAATCAAAAAGCAACCTGCCATTATGTGTAAGTTAGAGTGATAGTAATTAGAGTGACCTAGAATTCCCTACAAACTATTTCACTTTAAGAAACACGGGTTTACACTCTTGCTGTCTGCCTAGCTGTCAATCTGTATAGAGAAGACACTGAAAGGATAATAACGTGGTGACTCCTTCATGGTATTGGTTCAAAGATATATTGGTTGACAACCCACCCTCAGAGGACAAAGGACATGCATTCTTTCACAGAGTAAATGAATACTTTATAGGTCAGTAACACTGATGTTTCCAGAGGCCTATAAGAACCTGGCTTTTTATGAGCTGTTGTTCATTTATTTTGTTTCATGAATTTTACCTGTTCTCACTATAAGCAATAGATTTTTCTCTCCCTCTGGGAGAAAATATTGTCTAATATGAGAAAATGCATGTAAAGTAAACTCAAATCAGCTTCTGATTTGAGTCATTCTTCTAAGGGCAAATCAAAGCATAACTATAGGAATTTGGAAATGTAGAAATAATTTAAATAGCCACACACAAAAAAATGGGAGATGGAATAGTGGAAGGAAGGTGGATAAAGGTGATTGGCCCACATTTTATAGCAAGAGATCAATAAAGACTACTTAAGCCTCTTGATGAAAGTGAAAGTGGAGAGTGAAAAAGTTGGCTTAAAGCTCAACATTCAGAAAACAAAGATCATGGCATCCGGTCCCATCACTTCATGGGAAATAGATGGGGAAACAGTGGAAACCATGTCAGACTTTATTTTTGGGGGCTCCAAAATCACTGCAGATGGTGACTGCAGCCTTGAAATTAAAAGACACTTACTCCTTGGAAGAAAAGTTATGGCCAACCTAGATAGCATATTCAAAAGCAGAGACATTACTTTGCCGACTAAGGTTCGTCTAGTCAAGGCTATGGTTTTTCCTGTGGTCATGTATGGATGTGAGAGTTGGACTGTGAAGAAGGCTGAGCACCGAAGAATTGATGCTTTTGAACTGTGGTGTTGGAGAAGACTCTTGAGAATCCCTTGGACTTCAAGGAGATCCAACCAGTCCATTCTGAAGGAGATCAGCCCTGGGATTTCTTTGGAAGGAATGATGCTGAAGCTGAAACTCCAGTACTTTGGCCACCTCGTGCAAAGAGTTGCCTCATTGGAAAAGACTCTGATGCTGGGAGGTATTGGGGGCAGGAGGAGAAGGGGACGACAGAGGATGAGATGGCTGGATGGCATCACTGACCCGATGGACATGAATCTGAGTGAACTTCGGGAGTTGGTGATGGACAGGGAGGCCTGGCGTGCTGCGATTCATGGGGTCACAAAGAGTTGGACATGACTGAGTGACTGAACTGAACTAAAGCTGATAAGCCAAGTAATTGCAGTCCAGGTGCATTATTTAAAGACATAAAACCATGCTTTGATTTCTTTAACTTTTTCACTCATAAAGTTTAAAGACTCCACTAATTATCTTCCTGGAGATAAATAAATAAATATAAATATGTGTGTATATATAAATGTAACATAAGATATTTAAATATGTAAATATCTTGTTATTTCATTGCTTTATATGATGTATATACACATATATAATATATAAAATAGGTATTAATACTAATAATATATTATTATATAAAGTAGATCATTTGTGTGTTATATTATATAAATAATATATTTATGTATAATATATAGATACTATTTGTACATAAAATTATGGAATCACACATATACTTACATACCCCTATATACATATATTTGTATATACACATATTTAAATCACTGAAGCTAATAATTATTTTGATGCTTCATTCCAAAAATTAACCTGCTCTCCTAGTCAATAAAACCTCCACAAGTCTTATTCTTTCACTTTCCTCATATTTATTCTATAATCATATTTTATTATCATCACTAAGATTATTTCTAGTTGAAACAGCAGATTTATCCATTTCAAAGTTTAGAAAGTATCAATTCTATATGTAGTGATATATTTAGGCAGTTTTTGAGTCAAATAATACCATATTGAAAAAATATAACAATATTAATGTTAAAAACAAAATAGAAACAAGTGCCTTTCTAATGCACCAGCATAACATTTCTTCTGCTCTGGTTGTTTTGTGATTTGTACTAAAATTTTGAATAAACTGGCATGTTGTTATCCTTAAAATAACAATGCTTAAAGAAAAATATTTCAAGGAAACATGAAAAGGTCAAAATAAAGATTCAATTATCTACAAAATTAACCAGTATCTGTCCTGTAATTATAGCATTATAAAGATATTTACCCAACAATACCAAGAATGACTTTTTATGAGTAGAAAGTTTTAAGCAACTGCTATATTTCAAGGAAAAAATGCCTTTTGAAATCAAAAATATAGGAAGAATAAATAAATACTTAGAAGACAAAGGCTGATCTTTAAAATTAGGATAATAATGCTGATCTAATTCTACATGTGAATAGTTACTAATTAAAACTAAATTACCAAATGCTTCAAAAATTTTTTTGAAATTATTTATTTGCCAGCTAAGTTGGTCAAATCTGCTATTCTAGGAGATAAAAGTCATGCCATTCATTCCCCAACTTTCTACACTTTAAATTGATCTTGGGAGTTTGGGTGAGCTTCCAAGTGATATTTAGACATATTTGTCAACCTATTGCACCAATAAATTTGTCAATTTATTGCACTCATATATATGTTATGTGTTTTTCCTGCTTTGTCTGCCCATATTTTAGAGCTGGCTTTACCAATACATTATCTATGATTTTCTCTTCTAAGGACTCACTTTACATCACTGGCTTGTGGATGATTTTAAAACTGTTGCTATATTACTATTAATATTTTAATGCAGTAATAGAGAACTAACTAAAGTGTTACTAGTCCTTTCTTCTGCAAACAAAACAGTTATTACTAAAATTAAATGGATTTTTTAAAGTTTCAGAAGAATGATGCTGTACTTCTCAATTCAGTTACCTTGCCCAGTGTGCTGACTATGGTACTGGGCTATAAAACCAAAAAATTAATGCTCACAAGAATCTAGTGGTGATTCAAATAAATGAGCAAAGATTTAAATATGATATGATGAAAGCATCAGTAGAATTCTGTTCATAGTACCATGAATCAGAGGGAAGGTGATTGGTGCTGCCTGGGAGGGTTTCCTCAGGTGAACTGACCTCTGCATTGAATTTTATAGAATGAGAAATTGTTCACAGGAGAGCAAGAGATGAATAGATTTCAAGCAAAAAGGCAAAGAATGGAGGTATAAGCTATGACAGTTTTTGGGGGTTTTACCATAATGGAATGTAACAAGCATCTGATAAAGAAATAGCAGATGGAACAGGGGGCCATGAGGCTGGAGAGATATCCAGGGGAAAATGATTAAGGTTTTCAATTCCATGATGCAGGGCTTGAATATATGGGTTTCAGGGGCCAGTGAAGGTTTTCAATCATGAGACGCATGTTTTGGCCCAATCACTCTGACAGCTAATGTGGCAGAGGAGTGGGAGGCATGGGGAGAGTGACATATTAAACAGCTAAGAGGCTATTCAGATAGCCAGGGCAAACCTTGACCAAGCCTAGGGAAGAAAGCACCATTGGAAATGTAGAAGTTGATCTTATTAAGGCCAAACCCCAAAGCTTCAGGAAACAGAAATATTTAGCTGCGTGATTTCATTATTCTCAAGTGCTTCTTGTATTCCAACAGTAATTATAAGACATATGGTTTCTTGATGAAAGAAGTACTAGCAGGCTAGTCCAAAACAAGGAAAGCGTCTGAAAAAACCGATGGAAACTCCATTTAAAAGGTTTCAATGAAACCCCTAAAATTGTGAACGTGCATTTTTGTAAGAAGATCCATACTTCATCTATGATATAAAAAGAGTGAGAATTACTATTCTATATTCAGTTTTCAAGTCTGTTTCAATCTCACTCAGAATGCCTAAAAACATTATCGAAGTTTCTACTCCCATTCATTACCTACTGATCAGACTAATTTTAAATGGATTCTAGAATCTATGTTTTGCATAATTAATTTTTCTTGCTTGCACAAAGAAGTGCTTTAAGACTGGATCTCAGCATTTCTGAAGTGTTGATAAATTGAAGAAATGATCAACAATTTGTTGTAACACTACCAAGAATGTACTTCCTCTAAGTCAATTAGTTGAGAAACCTGACTCCAAAGAGTTTGTCTGGAGAGCATCGCTTTCGTGAGCCTTCTCATTCAGGTATCCATTTACTAGATTTTGATTGTTCTATACTTCAGAGATATAATGGAACATACGCTTTGGGGAGGTTGGTGTTTTATTTTCTAATGTGAAAAGCTGCTTTAAAAAGCCACTGTATGTCGGAGACGGCAATGGCACCCCACTCCAGTACTCTTGCCTGGGAAATCCCATGGGCGGAGGAGCCTGGTAGGCTGCAGTCCAAGGGGTCGCTACGAGTCGGACACGACTGAGCGACTTCACTTTCACTTTACACTTTCATGCACTGGAGAAGGAAATGGCAACCCACTCCAGTGTTCTTGCCTGGAGAATCCCAGGGATGGGGGAGCCTGGTGGGCTGCCGTCTATGGGGTTGCACAGAGTCGGACATGACTGAAGCGACTTAGCAGCAGCAGCAGCAGCATAGTAAGGGCGGGTAGAACTCCTGCGATTTCTCCCTTACCTAGTGGTACCTTTTGATAGGCTTCAACCAGTTTGGGCCTAACTCCACCGTAACAATCCTACACCTAGTGTCACGTCTATCATTTCCTAGACAGTGTTCCTCGAGGTCAGGGGCTGTGGATCTTTGCTCATCTCTTGATCCTTAATGTTTTGTCTTGAACACCATTGAAGTGAAGTTGTTCAGTCGTGTGCAATTTTTTGTGATCCAATGGACTGTAGCCTACCAGGCTTCTCCGTCCATGGAATTTTCCAGGCAAGAGTACTGGAGTGAATTGTCATTTCCTTCTCCAGGGGATCTTCCCGACCCAGGGATCAAACCCAGGTCTCCCGCATTGCAGCTTTACCATCTCAGCCATCAGGGAAGCCCATGAACACCACTGGGTACCATGAAAAAGTATATTGAATGAAAAAATAAGTGCATACAAAAGAAAACATTTCACCAAAGGACAGAAAAGAGATTTGAACAAGGAAGAAGTCACTTCTGAGAAACAGAATAATAGTTGCTTTTTGTAGAGAGACTCAGTGAATTTTTATAAATTTGTGAGTTTTCAGGGTCTTAATAGGAATTCTTTGCAAAGCTGAATTCTTCACCTTATTTCCCCTGTTAGCTATTGGAGGTTTTCAAAACTCCGAAGCCTCAATATCATTGTTTTAATTCATGGTACCCTTTGGAGAACTCATGTTATAAGCCACCTGTATTCCTTTCCAAAATTCACTATTGGGCCATTTTATTATAAATGAAACAACTGCCTAAGAGTGAGAATTGTTTAAAACTGGAATGGGTAACTAGGAAAATTGTTCAGATGCTTTCTTTAAACGCAAAATACTGTTTTTAATCTATCTTGATTAATTAGATGATAATCCTGGCCCAGTACAAGGGGGCCCTCCCAAGTTCATCCTAGGCCTCTGATTCTCTTTCTGTAGAATGTTAGTTCTTCAGATAAATAGTATAATTCTTAACTGAAGTACTCTTCTTTAAAGAAAAAGAAAATGTGGGAATTGCCTGGTGGTCCTAGAGAAGGAAATGGCAACCAACTCCAGTTTTCTTGCCTGGAGAATCTCATGGACAGAGGAGCCTTGTGGGCTACAGTCCATGTGGTCGCATGGAGTCAGACATGACTGAGCAACTCACACACACTTTCCTGATGGTCCCGTGGTTAGGACTTGGCACTTTCATTACCCTGTGCCCAGGCTTGATCCCTGGTTAGGGGACTAAGATCCCATAAGCTGCAAGGCATGGCCCAAAAAGAAAATCTATTCACACGCGTGACACTATCCCACACAAATAACTAAACTAACAAAAATAAAAATAACCCCCCTGCAAGAACAGGATATCAGAAATGAAACACAATGATACTTGATAGAAATTATCAACATTTTATCAGTTAGTATCTCTGTTTTACCAACTCACATGCCAGAAGACATAGAATGATTTTGATAACATCTAAAGCAAATGTGCAAGGAAATATCTTTACCATGGGGAGAATGTTAGAAAGAAACATCACAAGGAAATGAGGTGCTTTGATAGCCCCATGAATCTAGTAATGAGACAGCATTTCAAGACCATTGGCAATGTTCAAAGATTTTTGTCCATCATCAATCTCTGCCAAAGGACATGGCTGTAAACATCTAATTATAAAGCTACACGGAGCAGAGAGAGACAGCCTCTGGAATCTGCATAATGGTGGTAGGAAGTGACTTATCCACTTAAAAATAGAGGATATTAGAGAGTGTTGGAGAATATTAGAAATGTACTACTGTGGCTTTGAGAAAGAAAAATACAATACTAAGAGGCATTTGGGTAAGCAGAAATTTTTCTGCATTATTTTGTAAAATATGAGAGAAAAGCTGGAATTCCAAGGAATTACAGTATCAGTTTACTAACTGCACACTCTCTATTAAAAACCCGCCCACCACCCCTGAAGGGCAGTAACTCTTCTCCACCTCTCATCCTCTGCAAGGTCAGTACACTACATTGCATCGGTGACATCCATTGGTTATCTGTGTGACTAAATTAAGAACAAATGGTTCAAAGCAAATGAACAGCTGATAAAGACAGTATTTGAAATAAAGGCCCTACTCAGGAAAATGGAACTACATGACTCTCAAATTAAAATAGTATCATTTTATATTAAATAATACTACTGCAAGGGTAACAGTCATCTGATAAATGTTCTGCTCTATAAGGAAAAAGATACACTAGATACAAAGGAAATTTTACCATGAAATAATGAAGCATAATCTTGGACACTTTCACTTGCAGAGGCCACTTCCACAGTTCTTGGAGGAGTTCCAGCAATATGTTCACAGGGTCGTTTGCACTCTTAAAATATTTAAAAACATAGGATGCTGTACATATAACTACGTGTATTTCATTCTACACTTATTTCCATTTTGCTTCCCTTCCATTCATGTGGGAGACGTCATAGGGATTTGGGAAGTACAGTTAGGGAAATGTTGAATTGAAAATATGTTTAGCTTGGGTTTAGTAAGATATATATAGTTTCATTTGTTTCCACATATGATTAAGTCATTACTGACCAATGTAGGAACAATTTTAGGAACACATTTACCCCTAGTTATGCCTACTCATCCAGCTCCATGACATGCATACAATCCATGCAACTGGATTAGAATATCAACTTCTGTTCTAATGCCTGGAAGGTACCAGCAGTCAAAGAGAAAGGCAGCTTGAAACGGACTGGACCAGAGAAAGTTCTTCCAAACTGTATAATTCATGTATAAAAGACATTTGATAGAAGTTTCCCCAAATTTGATAGAAATTCTAAAAATGTATATGACATCATCAGTTGAGAGCTTCAGCGGAATCTGAAATAAACATTTTTAAGTTAACAAAAAGAAGGTTTCAATTATCCATGTTTGATAAAAGACTGAATTCTATTATCTCGATAGAAAGTGGTGTTAGAAAATTATTGTCATATGGATAGGTGATCAAGGAATGTGTATGTGCTTGAGAGGTCGCTTTCAGTCATGTCTGACTCTTTGCAACCTATGTAGGACACCAGGCTCCCCTGTCCATGGGATTCTCCAGGCAAGAATACTGGAGTGGGTTGCCATGCTCTCCCCTCCAGGGGATCTTCCTGACACAGGGATCGAGCCCGATCTCTTATGTCGCCTGCATTGGCAGGTGGGTTCTTTACCACAGTGCCACCTGGGAAGCCTGATCAAGGAGTAGGTTGCCAAAATTATAAGGAAAATAATCTTAACCTTTGGAAAAAATTGAGTAATAAAGCATTACTTTTGAATTTTGTGATGTTTCTGGTATATGATAGCTTTTTAAATATATGTGATTTGATTTATCATTTTATTTTAAATCTATATTAATTTGAACCTAATTTTGTATTTTTGATATTAGATTTTCTTTTCTAAAGAGAACTTGCAAATTTGTATATCCTTCAGAAACTATAAAGATTAATCAGTGTATGACTAATAAAACTAGTGAGTTGTCTTTTTGGAAATTAGATACTGGTGAGATAATAAAGGTTTTGCTTAAGTCACATGAAAGAGTTGGAATCAGAAAGATACTATTATTGTAATTATTTGTGATAGAGTCTCAGAAAAGTAGAGAATCTCTTTGAGAGAATACACTGCTTAAACTGACTTAACATTGACAAGTTCCTGTTTAAGAAGAGAGCATTGAATATTTTAGCTCAAAGACAGAATAGATAACTACTCCATCTTTACATTTTTAGTAGTAACTACAAGTATTTGTTTAACATCTTTTATACACCTAAAGTGCTTTTTCATGGTCTATATTACAACTTCTTAATGGCAGTAGTCAGTCTTGTTTTGGAATAATGGTTTAGTGCCTGGCACAGAGTGGGTACCCAATAAATTGCTACTGAGCACATCAACGACTGTATTTAATCCTCCAATAAATTTTTAATTTCACCATAATTATCCTTATAGTAGCTATGACAAAACAGAAGCAAAATGTTTGCCCAAATTTCCCCAAACAAAAGGGTTCAGAATTTCAAACATGTATGCTTTTTATTACATTGATGACATCCTACTACAGCACATATAACCTCCAACCTTCCTCTACAGAGTACTCATTTCAAAAGAAACTCAGTTAATACTGACACACAAAAAATTATTGTTGCAATATGTTTTAACGAATGCATATTTGTTATAAATGCCATTAGAGATGATAAGTGTTAGACAAACGTTTTCAGAATTATATTCATGTGGAAAACTACTTATTGAATTTAAATTTTATTAACTTGAAGACTATGAGTCTAAAAAAGAAAACGTTTCTATCCATCTGAACTTTCCTTTCACTTGGTAAAGCATTTATCCGATTGACATATCCGAAGTTGATACTTCCACAATTAAAGCCAACATTTAATATTGCCTGTCCCTATTAGAAGATAACTATTGTCCTCTAGAAGACTCAAATGACCATTTACTTTCTCCCAAAGAGCAGACATAAATAGGATTGACTCACCCAGCCAACTGTGCTAAATTGTTTAAAAGGACAAGGTCATCCGTGTGGGCAAGGTAACAGCCTATTTTGTAGACGTTTGATAATGTCTAGCATCTTACAAAAAAAGTTCAGAGGATTCAGAATTTTTGAAATAACAAACGATATGGTGTTCCTACTAGTTTGTCTGTTTTACAAGGGAAACAAAAATGCTCAGAAGCCCTCTACTAAGAGCTACTAGGTAATTTTTTGAAAATACTCATTCCACACTCCAATGAAGCCAAAAAAAAAAAAATGTCTCCTGATAATTTCAGTGTTGGGAGCGGAAACACTGGGTTTTTCTCATCTTGATCATAATATCTCAGTCACTCATCTTAAAGATAATCAGAATCAAAAGAGCATCAATAGAACTCTGTGCTTTCAAAATTCAGCCTTGCCTGTAGAGAGCCAGAAGATGGACCCAGTGTCATGACAAGAGAGAGGTTGCAAACAGCTCAGAAAGGGGTACACACACCCCAATTTGCCACTCAAACACATAGCTTGCTGATGGGCTCAGCTGTGCACTAGGCTTTGTGTCTGAGATGCAGGAAAAATGAAAAATTAGATGTTTCTCATCTTAAAGACTGTACAGATGCTGCCACTCGAGGAGAGGAGAGAAACAGCTAATTGGTCAGGGCTGGGGAATTGAGAGCTTGGTGCGGGGCCATAAGATGTCTGCTAAAATCTCACATTTCAGACCCTGTAGTTGAAGCAATGCCAGATTCTGCCAATTTTTTAGCATTCCCCAAGCAGACATTCCTGGTAATAGCCCCAGGCTGTGCAAAGAGAGATCCAAATGCACAGAGTGGATACCTCTGGTAAGGAACTAGTTTAGCCCTCTTCTTGTATAGTGGTGATGGTTGGAGAATGGTGATGCATTTAATGGTGCATTTGGTGTTAGTTGTACAGAAAATGAAAGGACCACAGAGAAAACTATTCCTCGCTCACAGACTAAAGCTTTCTGTCTTATCCAGGGAGAAAGGTGGCTTTGGTCCTCTGCTAAGAGGTGGAATGAGCAAGGTAAAGAGGTAAGGCAAGAAGATGTTTCATGTAAGCAACTGCCCATGAAGAAAGCAGGGCAGAGACAGGGGTTAAAGGAGACTGAAGACTCTCAAGATCTCACCAACAGGCATCTGTCTGATCTTAGAATCATGGCTCCTGTAAACTCGTCCTGTTCCTTCTGATCTCTTTCCCTTCCTTCTATGTGCCTCGGCCAAATCGTCAGATATTTACAACCTACACTTTTCTGTAATGTAATCTGCTTTTAAGGATATCACACATCAGATTTTTAAACTATTAAAACATGTGCACTTCTGGGCTACACATAGCAGACACTGTAGCTGGCTCACTCAGCAGTCATTCCCACCTGCTTCTACGTCCCTTTCCATCTGCATTGGCTTGAAGGCTAAACGCTAGATTTCCCAGATTCCTTTGCAGCTAACAGTACAGAAAATTTAGGTTCTGTCAATCAGACGGAATCCCAGGGTTCTGAATCTGAGCTGAGTTTCATAGGAGGAGTAGGATGTGTGTCACATAGTGACACAAGTTCAGGGGGCTGAGTTGACAGGTGTGGTAATAACTTCCTGGCTCAACAGGGTCTTGAAGAGTTACATGATCCATCTGCAGTCCACCCCTGCTATACAGTTTGGGAATCTATTCCTGAACATTCTGAGCAGCTCTTTCATCAGGTCTACCAATGATTATATGAGCCATAATAATCCCTTGAGTTTAAACCATCTAGAATACATTTTATTTTCTGTAGTTAAGACTCCAGACTGATAAACTTACTCTAGCTGCAGGAAGAAACCAGACTACTTAAGTATACTTTCCTCTTTCAGACAATCCATTTTTGCTAATGAGAAATTCACTACAGGATAAATCTATCAACTATAGATATCACTGTTTTAATTTCCAAAATAGAATGCACAAAATTCATAAAAATCTATATCATTCAAGCTACTGAATCACACTGATTAAGAGAATTCTTTATCGTAAAAAATTATATTTTCACGTATCATTGATAAGAACATTTAATGGGCTTTTACCCAAATGGCACACTCAAGACAGTGGTTGATAGAAGTGCTGCTAGGTCCATTGGTTTGCATATGCTCTTAAAAATTTCTTGATTCTAAATCAGTGGCAGACTTTTGTTTAGATCCTAGGAGCTCAGACCCTAGAGAACAGTAGAAGCTGTTTTGTTTGAAGACTTATAAATAATATAATTTTCTTCAGCATAATTCTCCATATTGGAGTTTTGCTGGGATATGAAAAAACATCAGTTACACACTCAAAATTTTATTAGATAGAACAAAATAATGTAATTGGAAAATCTTGCCTGAGGATTACCTTATGTACATGGCTCCTCATTAATCACCCAGTAAGGAGACTACAAGGAGAGTCCCAGGTTACTAAACTTATTAAGTTCTCACTGCCTGGGTTATCCCATTTTTCTCAGCACGTGGTCCATTCTAACTTAAAATCATGTTTCTGGTACATGCTAACACAAAGTGATGAGAGACAGTTAATACATAATCAGAGAATTTCAAACCCCTGAATAGTGTAATTACCAAAAATGAAGATAAACTTTCAATGCAAAAATATATACATGAAATTGTTCTATCAGTGCAAAAGAAGTTTTACCATTACTTTGTGAGGATAGCATAACTAAAAACACAGGAGAGATCAATTTTTCTACCTACTCTAACATATGTTTCAGAAACATAAAATGGTATTTATTAGACCAAAAAATGACTGGGATCTCAAATAAAACTTGCAAGTAGCATCTTTAGAGAGTGTATAAAAACAATTGGAAATAAAAATAAATGGATTAGGCATAGTTTCTCCGAGTATGTTTTATTAGCAGGCAAGCTGTCCATTAAATATCTAGCTATGCAGAAGGAAATCAAGGATGGAAATAAAATCCCAAAAGGGTTTTTTGAGAAAAATATGAAAAAATGAGAGCCTAAAAAATAACTGCCTAAATAAAGTTTACAAAATTGAAAAAGGAGCAGAATGAGACTTTAAAAATGAAATCTTTGAAGGAGAGAATAAAGCAAATTCTTCTGATCCCAAATTAAAACAATCTTTTTTCAATGTATCATGTACTTACCAATGACTAAGCAGTTGTTAGCACAACATATCAATCCCCATTACACACCTGTGGTTGTTTACCACATGCTGTGCTCTGTAACATGCCATAGGCATATAATCTCACTTAATCTTCACAGTGAGCCCACCATGCAAGGATAACCATTATTTCCACTGTGTCTCTAAAAGACACAAAAGAAGTGAGTTTCAGGAAATTACTGAAGATCTCAGAACCAGAAAGAAGACTTGAGCTCCTAGTTTTCTACTCCAAATTTGGTATTATTAACTTCTGTACTATACTAATATTTTTGTGGCCTTATCATTAGAATTAAAACTAGTTCCACCAAATTGTACCACACACACACATTCACCTATATGACTCTTTATGTCAGGGTTCAAAAAACACACAAAAACACCAAACAAGAACTAAACTAGAAATCCACCAGTGTGTCAGTGAGGACATTTACAGTGCAAAACCAGACAAACCCAAGCTTTAATCCAAGCATGGATAAAAAGGAAAAAGAGGGGAAAAAAGAAGCTCAATGGCTCAGGAAACTGGGAAGCCCAGGAGGCATTGTTCTATTCCAAACACTGTCCGATACAGGGGTTCCAACAATGGCACCAGGCTGTGCCCTCCCGCACCCTCTTCCAGTCACAAGCTGGCTCTACTTGTCACAGACAGACTTCTACCTTCAAGACACTTGAAGCAGCTTCAGTCCTTCAAGTCTGAGTCCACTAGAAATAAGGAACACTTTCTCATGGGACCAGAAAAAGACTGGAAGTAGCAAAGTGTCACTTGAGTCACACAGCATGAGTCGTGGTAAGATGTCACTGTGTTCAGGGAGATGGTTTATTCTGATGGGGTTAGGCTGACATCTCATACACCACTGGAATCTATGAATGGTACTCACTATGTCACAAAAGCTGGGGATATAAGAAAGGCAGATCCTTAAACACAGTCAGTGAAAGTGAAAGTGAAGTCGCTCAGTCATGTCCGACTCTTTGCACCCCAATGGACTGTAGCCTACCAGGTTTCTCCATCCATGGGATTCTCCAGGCAAGAATCCTGGAGCAGGTTACCATTTCCTTCTCCAGGGGATCTTCCCGACCCAGGGGTAGAACCTGGGTCTCCCGCATTAGAGACAGACGCTTTAACTTCTGAGCTACCAGGGAAGCCCAGTCAGTACTTACTACCAAAAGAAAAAATGGATGTTGATTGCTCATAAAACCATAGCAATCAAATACTCAACTGAACATATGCAAATTAATTAATATTCTCAAAATTACCATACTACCCAAGACAATCTACAGATTCAATGTAACCCCTATCAAATTATCAATGCCATTTTTCATAGAACTAGAACAAATAATATAAAAATTTGTATGGAAACACAAAAGACCCCCAAATAGCCAAATAGCAGTGCTAGAGGAATCACACTCCCTGGCTTAAGGCTATATTCCAAAGCTACAGTAATTAAAACAGTGTAGTACTGTCACAAACACACACACATAGATCAATAGAGCCGGATAGACATTCCAGGAATAAACACACACACTTATAGTCAACTAATCGATGTCAAAAAAGGCAGGAATAAACAATGGAGAAAAGACAGTGTCTTCAATAAATGATGCTGGGAAAACTTGACAGTTACTTGAAAAAAAATGAAACTAGAACATTCTCTAACACTATATACAAAAATAAACTCAAAATGGAGTAAAGATATACATATATGGCCAGATACTATAAGATTCCTAGAGGAAAACAGGCAGAATACTCATTGGCATAAATTGCAGCAAAAATTTTTTGATCCATCTTGTAGAGTAAATGGAAATGAAAGAAAAAAAAAAAAAACAAAGATCAAATTAAACTTACAAACTTTTTCACAGAAAAGGAAACCAAAAACAAAATTAAGACAACCTACTGAATGAGAGAAGATATTTTCTAATGATATGACTGATAAGGAGTTAATATCCAACATATATAAACAGCTAATAGAACTCAACATCAAAAAACAAACAACTCAATTAAAAAATGGACAAAAGAACTGAATAGACATTTTTCCAAAGAGGAAACATCCAAAGATGTCCAACAGGCACATGAAAAGGTACTCAACACTGCTAATCATCAGCTAAGCACACATCAAAACCACAATGGGATATCAGCTCACATCTTCCAGAATGGCTGTCACCAGAAAGAAAATAAATAACAAATATGGGTGAGGATGTTGGGAAAAGGCAACCCTCCTACACGGTTGGTGGAAATGTAAATTGGTACAGCCACTGTGGAAAACAGTATAGAGGTTTCTTAAAAAGCTAAAAATAGAACTATTATGAAAGAAAGTGAAAGTTGTTAGTCACTCAGTACTTACTATCAAAAGAAAAAGTGGATGTTATGACCCTCTGACTCTTTGTGACCCCATGGACTGTAGCCTGCCAGGCTCCTCTGTCCATGGGATTCTCCAGGCAAGAGTACTGGAGTGGGGTGCGATTTCCTTCTCCAGGGATCTTACCAACCCAGGGATTGAAGCTAGGTCTCCTGCATTGCAGGCAGATTCTTTACCATCTGAGCCACCAGGGAAGCAATTTTATGACCCAGCAATTCCATTCCTGGATATATATCTGACAAAAACAGATACACTAATTGGAAAAGATGCATGCACCCTAATGTTCATAGTAGCATTATTTATAATTGCCAAGGAAAGGAAGCAATGAAAGTGGCCATCAACATGAATGGATAAAAAAGAGGTGTGTGTGTGTGTGTGTGTGTATAAACACAAACATATACACACACACGTATACAATGGTATATGACTCAGCTATTAAAAAAAGAATGAAATTTTGCCATTTGCAGCAACATGGATGATTTGGAGTGCATCATGCTAGTGAAATTAATTGAAATAAATCAGACAAAGACAAATATTGTATGATAGCACTTGTATATAGAATCTAAAGAGAAATACAACAAACTAGTGAATAAAAAATTGTTTTTGAAGAAGACCCATGGATATAGAGAACAAACTAGAAGTTCTCAGTGGGGGAAAGGGAAGGAGGAGTAATATAGCAGTAGGGGATTAAAAAAGGGTTATTTGGGATTATATGAAATTGTGTGTGTAAAACTTTTGAAAATTGTAAAGCACTATAATGGAGAAGGAAAATGGCACCCCACTCCAGTACTCTTGCCTGGAGAATCCCATGGAGGGAGGAGCCTGGCAGGCTACAGTCCATGGGGTCGCAAAGTCGGACACGACTGAGCAACTTTGCTTTCACTTTCTTCCTTTCAAAGCACTATAAAGAGTCTTTCATTCAATTAAAACAGATATTTTTTTTAAAAAGATGCAGGTTTGACCTGGATGACTTCTAATATCTGAATTTACCATAGAGTTCGATGATAATTCATAAATGTCCCTTCCCTTTAATGCCTGCCTACCAGGTGCTCTGGCCTCATGTTTTTCCCTGCTTAGCCCAGGTCCTCATCCATGGTAAGACTGAGACTCCTGGCAAAACTCTGTGCTCCACCTAGACTTGTCTCAGTCCTTAGCCTGTGCCTTCCACAAACCTGATCTTCTCTAGTTCCACTTCTAAGTATTTTTGTAATTACAGATATGGACTCACCTGGTACAGAAGTTCAATAAAAAATTGTAATGAAAATGTACTACATGTCATTGAATTAATAAATTACCACCCCTTGCTAACATGTTTGCATTCAACACTGCCTGACATAAACAATGGCTTAATTCATTAAAATAATTTTATTCTGGGATTAGTAGTATCTTTCATGACATTCAAATTGAGCCCCTTACTTTATAGGTAAAGGACACTCTTCCAGTTATGCAGCCTTAAAATCCATCCTCAGAAAATCAGATTAATAGAACATCCTATGAGTCAGTAGGGCTTCCCTGGTAGCTCAGCTGGTAAAGAATCTGCCTGCATTGCAGGAGACCCCAGTTTAATTCCTGGGTCAGAAAGATGCCCTGGAGAAGGGATCGGCTACCCACTCCTGTATTCTTGGACTTTCCTGGTGGCTCAAATGGTAAAGAATATCCACCTGCAATGTGGGAGACCTAGGATCAATCCTGGGTTGAGAAGATCCCCTGGAGGAGGGCATGCAAACCCACTCCAATATTCTTGCCTAGAGAAACCTGATGGACAGAAGAGCCTGGAGGGCTACAGTCCATGGGGTCACAAAGAGTTGGACACACTGAGCAACCAAGCACAGCACATGAGTCAGTAAGTTCTCTGTGGGCAAGAATTCTGTCTTATTCATCTTCACTTGTCGTAATGCCTAAGCACATAGTCAGAATTCAATTAGTGTAGGAATAAATGCTGAAATCTATTTTGGAATTGTGAACCATAAGAAGAATATATATAACCAGCTTCAAAGTTCTTATAATTCATCATTTTTCATTCATCCAACAATAATGTGTCAGCCAGTGTTCTAGAACTAAAGATACAAAGGTGAGTAAAACAGGTAAAATTCTGTTTTTATGAAGCTTACTTTCCACTGGAAAATGATTGAGAGAATTCATAATTAAACAGTGTGTCAGGGAGTGATGTGTGCTAGAATGAACATAAGCAGGGAAAGAACACAGAGAAGGACGGGAAAGGTGTTGGTTTAGAAATGGTTGCCTTAATGAGGGGATTTGGAGCAGATACTGTCTTTAGGCCTTAGTGTACAATGTAGGCAAGTGCGCTGGTCCTAATTCAGACAGGGAACTCTCCAAAAGCAAGTTACGCTTGAGTTAGACGCTATCTGAATTGCTCCAAACTCCAGTCTACTGCTTCTTTTGTAATTACTGATAAAAAGTGTCAAAACTAGATGTATTATAGTTATAGAATGAATAAAACTCATTCTCAGAGAAATTTAGAATGAAAGAAGCAATGAAAGTGGTGTCAAAAAGGTAATGATCCTTGCAGCAATACGCTGATTGCAGCTTTGCTGTGCTGGGGAGCGTAGTCTGAAGTGTCACTCAGGCAGCCGTACCTGGACACTGAGGATTCTCAAGGCCTTGCTGCCAGGGGGCATTCACTATAGATGCAAATATATGTTCTTCCCTCATTATTATTCATAACAGCCCCCAACAGACTCTTATAAAGCAAAACATCATTCACTAAGCTCAGTATCCATGAACTTAAAATATGGTTCTTCACTCATGTGTCACTAATTACCACTGAACTAACTAAAATGTATTTATAAACCATTATCCCACAGAGGCTACTCCAGAACATTTTAGAAGATTCTTTCCCAGGGAGGGATGCTGTTATAAAAGTGCAAAGAGAAATTTTAAAATTAAGTAAAGGATAATTTTTCCTTTCTCATTAAAATGTCACAGAAAATTCCGAAAGTTAAAAATTCCAATCTTTTAATATCAAGCATTTTGTTCTAATTTTTTACATTTTATATTTTTATAATGCACACACATACAAAGCTCCTTTTAAAATACACAAAATAAGGAATCTGGATTAAACAACCCGTAGGGTTCTCTACAACTCTAAAGTTTGACGATTTGACTGGGCCTTTGTTATAATTTTTAAACTATGGGGATGGTGATACAGTTAAACCCAAATGCTTAATATAAGTAGTTAAGAAATATGTGATATTGAGGAACATGGATCTATTTTTCAGGTTCTCACTCTTAAAAGGAGAGAGAACTACCCAGTATCATAATGAATGCTCAAAATATATTCTGTTGCACTGATATAATTGAAAAGATGATCTAGAGAAACTTTTTGGTGAAGTTTTATTGCATTAAATAAATTGACTCCACAGAGGCACACATACACAAATGCACAGAGGGAAATGGAAAACTAGAGCTATTAGCCACATAAGTGAAGCCAAATAAAAATGCAGTTAATTATCTAGTTCTTTTTGATGAAAGGAACTACTATATATATTTTCTAGTGTAATATACACAGTAATATTATTTCTGTAGAATTTATATGATTGCATATCTATACATATGTGAAATATATATACATATTATGTACGTGTGCGTGTATGCTAAGCCAGGTCCAACTCTTAGCAACCCCATGGACTGTAGCCCGCCAACTCCGCCAGGCTCCTCTGTCCAAGGGATTTTCCAGGTAAAACTCCTCAAATGGACTGCCATTTCCTACTCCAGGGAATCTTTTCAATCCAGGGATTGAAACTAAGTCTCTTGAATCTCCTACATTGGCAGGCAGATTCTTTACCACTGTGCCACATGGGAAGCCCATGTTTGTGTACACACAAGTATTTACAACACCAAAGAGATGTATACCTATGCATATAATAAATTTTGTTCCAATTATGTTTTTCAGGCATCTGTAGTTTAATGAATGAACTTTTGGTGTGTAATGATGTGTAACGTAATGGACTTGAATAATGTCATTACAGAGCTTAAACAAATAGTCTTTTGATCTTTGTTCCCAGCTCTCTATTCCAGAAAAAAATCAAGATATAGTACTTTAAGGAGCATTAGAACTAGCAATGACCATTCATTTCAGTCTTACGAGGATACTCAGGAATATCCCTAAGACAGAATAGCTTTCACTCATTTGAAAACAACAAGCACACGTCAAGTTTACAAAACTTCATCATGATTCCATTATCTGTGCACAATACTCTGGGCTTTTATAAAGGAAAAATAAGCTATAACACGAAACAAAGTGTTATGCCAGCCTTGGAACAAAATGACTGAAAATAACTTGAATAACAATTAAGAATATTCAGAAAACATTTTATATGAGCTATCTGAGCACTAATATCCTCCTCCTGGGCAAAGTTATTGAATATTTTAGCAACATGTGGAAACAGAAGCAAATGGTAATGTAATATTACAGCAACCTAAAAATTATATTATGTATATTCTATACTGTAGGGGTTTTATGGGAGGAAATGAGTATGGAGTCAATGAAAAGGGAAGCAGAAGCAGAAATGCAGAGATGTAAATTGGGGTGGCAAATACTACTTATGAATGAAAGGCTTCATGGACTAGGTCAGGAAGCCTAAGGAAATCTTATGGGCATGGAAAGACAAGTGACTTGCATATACCTCAAAAAAATGGACTCTATACTACAATTAGCATCTGACAGCTGAAGGATTATAAATCTGTCAAAAGTATATATAGTTTCAGAGGATCTGATAATGAAGGGAAATACTGGTCTTAAAGTCAGAATTCAAGCAGAGAAAAATAAATGCCACCAAAGATAATTAATGTAACAATAAGCTAAGTCAATTGTAGGTCTAAAATTTCAACTACCAAGACAAGTAAACACTCATTAACTCCAGTATTAGAATTTTGAATTCTGAGCATTCAACCATCTCATTGAATATCAAAGCAATAGCAAATATTTAAATATAGTAATCAATTATCACTCTATCAGATTCCAGATGATTTTCTACATCCCTACAGTTAGGAACAATACAGTTCTGTCGTTAAGCTTTTGTGCGTGTCTGTGTAAGTCAGATTCCAAGATTCCAGTCCTGTTTCTGCAATTTGTTAGGTATCTGATCTTGAATATTACCTCACTTCTCTTCTCATTTTTCATCAGTAAATATAACAATCTCGCTGTCTACCTTAAAGGTTTGTTATAAGGATGAAAAGGTACTGTCTTTAAGACTTTGCAGGGAGAGTGAACACAATAAAATGATCACTAAACGATCACTTTATTATCAGCAAATTCCTCAACAATGTATAAGGTGGTACTTGTCACCTCCCTTTCACAATTTATCTAGTAAGAGGTAAATCTGCCAATTGGAACCAAATCTGGCATCAAAAAAATGACCAAAAAAAAAAAAAAATCCAGCAATAACAACAAACCCACCCTAAGTTTAAAAAAAATATATGCGATACTACATAGGGGGATTTTATGCTTCTGACATTATTGTGCATTTGATCATTAACTTACAAAGTTTTAATTCATGTTTGTCTTTTAAATACACAGAATACAAGCTTCCCTGATGGTCCAGTGGTTAAGAATTCACCTTGCAATGTAGGTTCGATCCCTGGTCCATGAAGATCTCACATGCCGTGGAGCAACAAAGCCTCTGCACCACAACTACTGAGCCTGAGCTCCAGAACCAGCGCGCCGCCAATTATCGAGCCCACGCGCTGCAACAACTGAGGCCCACGTGCCGTGAGCCTGTGCTCTCCAACAATAGACGCCACCGCAATGAGAAGACCACACACTCCATCTGGAGAGTAGACCCTGCCCATGGCAACTAGAGAGCGCCTGCATAGCAATGAAGAGCCAGGGCAGCCATAAATAAATATTTTAAAATGACACTGAATAAAGTAATAAAATGGTAAATTAAAAAGTCTGAAAATACTTTAAAAGGAACAGCACTCAAAAAATACTTATTAACCATATTAATAGAAGTACATTTTAATACAAGCAAATCAGGACTAAAAAGTGAATTTATGTAGAAAAATAAGGGCAATGAAAGGCAGATTTGTTTCTGGAGTATGCAAAATAGTTAAATTATTTGCCATTTTTCAGTTCACAGAGCATATAATCATCTTTTTAAATTTTTCTTCTGTTTTTCCATGTCAGTAAAGGTAGACCTTTATGGAAAATACCTTTACAGAATTAAACTATTATGTTGTCCTAGAAAAAGCTGTAAAATAGTCTTTAAAAATACAAATTGTTTATTTCACTATGGCAATCGTTCTAGGATGGAGGTCCCAAATTCTTTCAGATTTACATTCAGACTATATATTTTTCTCAGAGGTTTAATCTATTGTGCTACACTGAGTGATCCCAAGTGTGGGATTTTTCCTGTAAATATGATTTTCCTCTTTGATCAGCTCTGGAAGAACATGATAGAAAAACACAGAGCAATATGTGAATTAAATTCTTTTTCTTTTCTTCTTTTAGTCAAGTAGGCATTTTCCTTAAGCACAAATTAATGTAAATCAAGCATTGTTAGAACTCTGACCTTTGAAATTATACTTGCATAGTCAGATTTCCCTAACAAAGTGCATGTTTACAGTATCTTTTATTTAAATCAATATCCTTTATGCATGAGCAGAGAGAGGCAAAGAGAAAGGCCAACAGCAAATAAAGAGAACCCAAATGATTTAGCTCAGCAGAGTGGAATAATGAGCCAAGCCTTCCCCAGCGTCCAAGTCACTCTGTGATATTTAGCAAGGCACTTACAGAAGGGTATTAGCTCTTTCAGGTCATTAAGATGCCATTTTGTGCACTTCCATAGTCAACATACTCTCAGAGGCATCTAAGTTGCTATTGGGGGATGATGGCAGCAGGGGGGTGAATAAACTACATGATTAATTTATGGTTTGATTGCAATGTTAGTTAACGGGTAGACTTAATTTTCAGGGAGGAAGCAGTTATCAGATGTGTGTTGGATGGGAATGAACTGAAGCATTCAGTTGATAGTATGAAATGAAAAAAAAAATCTGTTGGTATTCCTCAAATATAATAGCACAGACGGGCTTCCCAGGTGGTGCTAGTGGAAAAGAACCTGCCTGCCAGTGAAGGAGATGTAAGAGATGCAGATTCGATCCCTGGGCTGGGAAGGTCCCCTGGAGGAGGCCACAGCAACCCCCTCCACTGTTCTTGCCTGGAGGATCCCATGGACAGAGGCACCTGGCAGGCTGCAGTCCACAGGGTAAGTGACTTAGCACGCCACAGGGTTGCACAGATTCGGACACGGCTGAAGTGCCTTAGCACGCACGCAGTAGCATAGATGAAAAGATTCCTAAACTGTATCAACA
Organism: Capra hircus; assembly: GCF_001704415.2. Lineage (NCBI taxonomy): Eukaryota > Metazoa > Chordata > Mammalia > Artiodactyla > Bovidae > Capra > Capra hircus. The sequence goes on from NC_030814.1 coordinate 26,840,772, forward strand.
TATTCTGCAATTCTCTGGGTAGCACAAATGAAGATGCTGTTGAAATATTAAATCCTTGTCAACTTTAACTACAAATTTAAAAAATTACACATGCACCACCTACAGTTTTAAAAGGAATCTTATAACTATCACATTTGGCCTAATTTTATGTATGAAACTTTATAGTTTGAGTCAATTAAATCACAAATTTAGCTCTATTTTGTGCTAATCTATTGAACAAAAGTCTATGTTCTTCTACCAAGCAGATGTGCTGATCCATCAACCTGACTGCCCTTTTAGGAATGATGGGGCTTCTGGTGTCCTGTATGCTCCACCAGTTTTTCCTAGTAAAACACTCTGGTGAGCCTAATTATCTGGCCAACAAACTATTGCTATTCATTAGCATATTTTTCATCCCTGCCATATATCTAATTAATAAGTCATTTGTATGACCCAAGAAAAAAACTTTTGGATTTTTATAAGACTCATCTAGAATAAGCAATTTCTGTTGGCAAAGTGATGTCAATGAGAGCATGAGGATATTAAGGGAAGCCCTTAATGCTATGTATTTTACATGAATAACTATAAACATACTATACTTGTTTATGGTGTATTGGAGATGAATGCATCTTAATGATGGTATACTAAGCGCCAGAGACAAATTTTCCTTCCAATTATACGATAATTGAGCTTATTCCTCAACAAGAAAATAAATCATAACAGTAAATACTTTCATCACCTTGACTGTATATCAGGCATGTTCTAAGCACTCTGGCTATATTAATTTATCTTCTCAGTCCAGTAGGCTAGGTTCTGTTATTATCTCCATTTTACAGATAAGAAAAGTGAAGCATAGAGAAGCTAAGTAATTTGTCTAATTCCACACAACTGGTAAAGAAGAGACCAGGGATTCAGACTCATATAGCACATCAAGTACAGGCTCCCAACCACTATTCTACAACCCTCTCAGCATCTTTATAGTTCTCTTGAAGATACACCTTGTGGAATTTTTTATATCAACGTGCTACAATTCAGTGCCTCTGCATTTTTCACATGATGGCACAGACAAGAAAAAAGATAACATTTGACCAGCAGATTGGAATCAAAGTTTAGGATTGCTTGTGGCTAGAAGTACCATTCCATGTGTTTTTTTTGTTTTGTTTTTTTTTTTTTCTGGCTATGCTTGGGATTAAAGAACTCAGTATCTCAGCATAATATCATGGAATTGTAGACACACAAGTGTTTCTTAGTGCAACAATTAAGAAATGCTGACATAATTCTCTATAACTAGCTACTATAGATAGAGTTGTTCAAGGCAGAGTCAAATTTTGAAACATTCTATTTAAACTGCAACCAATTTTAGAATTAGGAACTAGTATACAAAGGATGCATGAAAGCATCAAGAAGATGAGCTCACGAGTAGATAAACCAATTAGGTCATGGGTAGCTGTGTTATTTTGACTCAGAATATCATCTTAATTCAGCAACAAGCATGTTTGTGAATACTCAAAAAGTAGATGCTGATTTACACAGATACACATTAAGTGTAAAGCAAATTCATTCTGGGCTTCCCTATTACTGAGATGGTAAAGAATCCGCCTATAATGTAAGAGACCTGGGTTCAATCCGTGGATCACGAAGATCACCTGGAGAAGGGAAAGGCTACCCACTCCAGTATTCTTGCCTGGAGAATTCCATGGACAGAGGACCCCACAGTCCATGGGGTCACAAAGAATCAGACATGACTGAGTGACTAACACTCACTCTAAGTTCACTTCTATTGAAACTTAACTGGGAACCCAAGGAGTTTTTCTATGAAATCAAGGATATTCCTCTTTGTATAGACAATCTTTGATAAGTGAAGTACTAATGAGGGTGATCAACACAATCCAGTATAAATAATTTGCAGCACTGCAAGTGGACCACAGATGGCAGGAAAAGATCTTACATGCACACCTGCTATGCATTTTTAAGTTATGAGAATTTGTACATGGCATTATAGAAATTGCTGCAGAAATAGTACACTTAGTGTGGTCTTTCTGTCCCTCTTCCTGGAGCATCCAGGTTAGCCTTTTAGGCAACTGGACATGGAACAGACTGGTTCCAAACAGGAAAAGGAGTACATCAAGGCTGTATATTGTCACCCTGCTTATTTAACTTCTACGCAGAGTACATCATGAGAAATGCTGGGCTGGAAGAAACACAAGCTGGAATCAAGATTGCCAGAAGAAATATCAATAACCTCAGATAGGCAGATGACACCACCCTTATGGCAGAAAGTGAAGAAGAACTAAAAAGCCTCTTGATGAAAGTGAAAGAGGAGAGTGAAAAAGTTGGCTTAAAGCTCATCATTTAGAAAACGAAGATCATGGCATCTGGTCCCATCACTTCAAGGCAAATAGACAGGGAAACAGTGGAAATAGTGTCAGACTTTACTTTTTTGGGCTCCAAAATCACTGTAGATGGTGACTGCAGCCATGAGATTAAAAGATGCTTACTCCTTGGAAGAAAAGTTATGACCAACCTAGATAGCATATTCAAAAGCAGAGACATTACTTTGCCAACAAAGGTCCGTCTAGTCAAGGCTATGGTTTTTCCAGTGGTCATGTATGGATGTGAGAGTTGGACCGTGAAGAAAGCTGAGTGCTGAAGAATTGATGCTTTTGAACTGTGGTGTTACAGAAGACTCCTGAGAGTCCCTTGGACAGCAAGGAGATCCAACCATTCCATTCTAAAGGAGATCAGCCCTGGGATTTCTTTGGAAGGAATGATGCTGAAGCTGAAACTCCAGTACTTTGGCCACCTCATGCGAAGAGTTGGCTCATTGGAAAAGACTCTGATGCTGAGAGGGATTGGGGGCAGGAGGAGAAGGGGACGACAGAGGATGAGATGGCTGGATGGCATCACCGACTCGATGGGAGGTGAATTTGAGTGAACTCCGGGAGTTGGTGATGAACAGGGAGGCCTGGGGTGCTGCTATTCCTGGGATCTCAAAGAGTTGGACACAACTGAGCGACTGAAATGAACTGAACTGAACTAAAGTGTTAAGAATGAAGCAAATAGTGTTATGCCAGTGCCCTTTTTACACTTAGTCTTTTTTTCATCCCCAATATAGAAAAACTTTTACGAATGATCTATATTCCTCTTTAGAAGGACTATTCACAAATATCCTGTTCCACATACAAACAGCGTAAAACAGGGAGCTTCTCAACTATAAGGAGAAAGCATTGTCAGTATTCAGGTTGCTATTGTTTAGTCACTAAGTCATATATGACTGTTCTGTGACCACATGGACTATAACCAAGTTCCTCTGTCCATGGGATTTCCAGACGAGAATACTGGAGTGAGTTACCATTTCCTTCTCTAGGGGATCTTCTTGGCCCAGGGATAGAATTCCCTTCTCTTGCATTGGCAAGTGGATTTTTTTTATTTTTTATTTTTAACCACTGAGCCACCAGGGAAGCCCTAGTACCTAGGTACGCTTGAACAATATCAATGTCTCTAATTTTCCACCATTCTAGAAAGCCCACATCCCAAAGGAAGCAACATAGCACTTGAAGTTTCTTTTTTTCTGAATAATACAAACACAATTCTATGTTCACCATTCATAGAAAAATTAAGTCTATGTTATGGAGGTAAATCTAACATTATAGGATTGTTCCTTCACTCCTTCATGCATTTAACATATATGAGCTTCTACTAAAAAGCAAGCCCTATATAAGATAATGGAAATGCAAAGATGCATGACACTGTTCAGTCCTCAAGGACCATGCAGTCTAGTAGGAAGATACATGAAAAAAACAAACATTATGAACAATGTGGTAGGTGCTGGGCTTGGTGAATGTGAGGGACTGGGCACAGGGATCCTAGCAACTTATACTGTTTACTTATAGTTGATGAGAAAGCTTCATGGAAGAGGGGACGTGTGAAGCGGGCCCTAATACATGAGGAGGGTTATTCAGGCAAGAAAGAATAGGAAAAGCATTCCAAGAGAGGGATCAGCATATACAAAGGAAGAATGCTATGAAATGAAACACATGTTTAGGAAATGGTCCACAGTTTATCAAAAAAAGAACATTGTTGTTCAGTTGCTCAGTCGTGTTCGACTCTTTGTGACCCCATGGACTGCAGCACACCAGGCTTCCCTGTCCTTGACCATCTCCCAGAGTTTGCTCAAACCCATGTCCATCGAGTCAATGATGCCATCCAACAATCTCATCCTCTGTCATCCCCTGCTCCTCCTGAACTCAATCTTTCCCAGCATCAGGATCTTTGCCAATGAGTCAGCTCTCTGCATCAGGTGGCCAAATCACTGGAGCTTTAGCATCAGTTCTTCCAATGAATATTCCAGGTTTATTTTCTTTAGGGTTGACTGGTTTGATCTGCTTGCAGTCCAAGGGACTCTCAAGAGTCTTTTCCAGCACCACAGTTGGAAAGCATCAGTTCTTCAGCACTCAGCCTTTTTTATGGTCCAACTTTCACAACTATACATGACTACTGGAAAAACCATAGCTCAACTATATGGACCTTTGTTGGCAGAGTGATATCTCTACTTTTTAATATGCTGTAGGTTAAGGTAAGGAACAGCGGCTGTGCTTTGCTGGAGCAGCCGTGAAGACATACCCACCCCCAAGGTAAGAGAAACCCAAGTAAGATGGTAGGTGTTGAAAGAGGGCATCAGAGGGCAGACACACTGAAACCATACTCACAGAAAACTAGTCAATCTGATCACACTAGGACCACAGCCTTGTCTAACTCAATGAAACCAAGCCATTCCTGCGGGGCAACCCAAGATGGGCAGGTCATGGTGGAGAGGTCTGACAGAATGTGGTCCACTGGAGAAGGGAATGGCAAGCCACTTCAGTATTCTTGCCTTGAGAACCCCATGAACAGTATGAAAAGGCAAAATGATAGGATACCAAAAGAGGAACTCCCTAGGTCATTAGGGGCCCAATATACTACTGGAGATCAGTGGAGAAATAACTCCAGAAAGAATGAAGGGATGGAGCCAAAGCAAAAACAATAGCCAGTTGTGGATGTGACTGGTGATAGAAGCAAGATCCAATGCTGTAAACAGCAATATTGCATAGGAACGTGGAATGTCAGGTCCATGAATCAAGGCAAATTGGAAGCGGTCAAACGAGATGGCAAGGGTGAACGTCGACATTCTAGGAATCAGCAAACTAAAATGGACTGGAATGGGTGAATTTAACTCAGATGACCATTATATCTACTACTGCAGGCAGGAATCCCTCAGAAGAAATGGAGTAGCCATCATGGTCAACAAAAGAGTCTGAAATGCAGTACTTGGATGCAATCTCAAAAACAACAGAATGATCTCTGTTCATCTACAAGGCAAACCATTCAATGTCACAGTTATCCAAGTCTATGCCCCAACCAGTAATGCTGAAGAAACTGAAGTTCAATGGTTATATGCAGACCTACAAGACCTTTTAGAACTAACACCCAAAAAAGATATCCTTTTCATTATAGGGGACTGGAATGCAAAAGTAGAAGTCAAGAAACACCTGGAATAACAGGCAAACTTGGCCTTGGAATGCAGAATGAAGCAGGGCAAAGGCTAATAGAGTTTTGCCAAGAAAATGTGCTGGTCATAGCAAACACCCTCTTCCAACAACACAAGAGAAGACCCTAGACATGGACATCACCGATGGTCAACACCGAAATAAGATTGATTATATTCTTTGCAGCCAAAGATGAAGAAGCTCTATACAGTCAACAAAAATAAGACCAGGAGCTGACTGTGGCTCAGATCATGAACTCCTTATTACCAAATTCAGACTGAAATTGAAGAAAGTAGGGAAAACCACTAGACCATTGAGGAATGACCTCAATCAAATCCCTTAAGATTATACAGTGGAAGTGAGAAATAGATTTAAGAGCCTAGATCTGATAGATAGAGTGCCTGGTAAACTATGGAATGAGGTTCGTGACATTGTACAGGAGACAGGGATCAAGACCATCCCCATGGAAAAGGCATGCAAAAAAGCAAAATGGCTCTCTGGGGAGGCCTTACAAATAGCTGTGAAAAGAAGAGAAGTGAAAAGCAAAGGAGAAAAGGAAGGTCGTAAGCATCTGAATGCAGAGTTCCAAAGAATGGCAAGAAAAGATAAGAAACCCTTCAGCGATCAATGCAAAGAAATAGAGGAAAACAATAGAATGGGAAAGACTAGAGATCTCTTCAAGAAAATTAGAGATAACAAGGGAACATTTCATGCAAAGATGGGCTCGATAAAGGACAGAAATGGTATGGACCTAACAGAAACAGAAGATATTAAGAAGAGGTGGCAAGAATACACAGAAGAACTGTACAAAAAAGATCTTCACAACCCACATAATCATGATGATGTGATCACTAATCTAGAACCAGACATCATGGAATATGAAGTCAAGTGGGCCTTAGAAAGCATCACTATGAACAAAGCTAGTGGAGGTGATGGCATTCCAGTTGAGCTGTTTCAAATCCTGAAAGATGATGTTCTGAAAGTGCTGCACTCAATATGCCAGCAAATTTGGAAAACTCAGCAGTGGCCACAGGACTGGAAAAGGTCAGTTTTCATTCCAATCCCAAAGAAAGGCAATGCCAAAGAATGCTCAAACTACCGCACAATGGCACTCATCTCACATGCTAGTAAAGTAACGCTCAAAATTCTCCAAGCCAGGCTTCAGCATTACATGAACCGTGAACTCCCTGATGTTCAAGCTGGTTTTAGAAAAGGCAGAGGAGCCAGAGATCAAATTGCCAACATCCACTGGATCATGGAAAAAGCAAGAGAGTTCCAGAAAAACATCTATTTCTGCTTTATTGACTATGCCAAAGCCTTTGACTGTGTGGATCACAAGAAACTGTGAAAAATTCTGAAAGAGATGGGAATACCAGACGACCTAACCTGCCTCTTGAGAAATCTGTATGCAGGTCAGGAAGCAACAGTTAGAACTGGACAGGGAACAACAGACTGGTTCCAAATAGGAAAAGGAGTACATCAAGGCTGTATATTGTCACCCTGCTTATTTAACTTATATGCAGAGTACATCATGAGAAACGCTGGACTGGAAGAAACACAAGCTGGAATCAAAATTGCTGGGAGAAATATCAATAACCTCAGATATGCAGATGACACCACTCTTATGCCAGAAAGTGAAGAGGAACTAAAAAGCCTCTAGGTGAAAGTGAAAGAGGAGAGCGAAAAAGTTGGCTTAAAGCTCAACGTTCAGAAAATGAAGATCATGGCATCTTGTCCCATCACTTCATGGGAAATAGATGGGGAAACAGTGGAAACAGTGTCAGACTTTATTTTGGGGGGGACTCCAAAATCCCTGCAGATGGTGATTGAAGCCATGAAATTAAAAGATGCTTACTCCTTGGAAGAAAAGTTATGACCAACCTAGATAGTATATTCAAAAGCAGAGACATTACTTTGCCGACTCCGTCTAGTCAAGGCTATGGTTTTTCCAGTGGTCATGTATGGATGTGAGAGTTGGACTGTGAAGAAGGCTGAGCGCCGAAGAATTGATGCGTTTGAACTGTGGTGTTGGAGAAGACTCTTGAGAGTCCCTTGGACTGCAAGGAGATCCAACCAGTCCGTTCTGAAGGAGATCAACCCTGAGATTTCTTTGGAAGGAATGGTGCTAAAGCTGAAGCTCCAGTACTTTGGCCACCTCATGCGAAGAGTTGACTGATTGGAAAAGACTCTGATGCTGGGAGGGATTGGGGGCAGGAGGAGAAGGGGACAACCCAGGATGAGATGGCTGGAGTCGATGGACATGAGTCTGAGTGAACTCTGGGAGATGGTGATGGACAGGGAGGCCTGGCGTGCTGCGATTCATGGGGTCGCAAAGAGTCGGACATGACTGAGCGACTTAACTGTACTGAACTGTAGGTTTGTCATAACTTTTCTTCCAAGGAGCAAGTGAGCATGTTAATAGCCTCAGTAGCGAGGTCAGAGGTCCCCAAGTGGCAGGAAAAAATTAACAGCAAGTGGTAGGTGTTTTTCAATTTTTCTTTCTTTTCTCTTCTAACTTTATCTCAAACCTTGAGCTAACCACTGTGTTTCCCATATGGAAATATTTTCTTAAGCTGTGTTAATGAACTATGTATTTGCTTAGAAAACTGCCTTTCTTCAAGATTCATGTCAATTGTTTTATGGCCAGGGATGACTCACGTTGTGCCAATACTATCTCAAAATGCATGTTGTGGGTGAACGTCTTGGTGAAACTCTCAGCTTTGAGGCATTTCCTTTCTCTAATTGGTAGCTTGTTAATAGGTATATAACTCCATGCTAAAAACTAGCAAGGGAGCATTCTTTCTTTCCCTTTCTGATGTCTATGTCAGAAACGTTCTCTATCTCTTTTATACTTTAATAAACCTTAATATTACACAAAAGCTCTGAGTGATCAAGCCTTGTCTCTGGCCCCAGATTGAATTCCTCTCCACCAGAGGCCAGGAATCACATCATTCGTGGCTCAGCTCACAGCAGCAAACTTTCACAAGCATCTTAATTGCATGGTTGCAGTCACTGTCCTCAGTGATTTTGGAGCCCAAGAAAACAGACATATGAGGTGGTAGCATGGGAATGAGGCTTATACTCAGAAGGTGAACTAGAGAGACCCCAGAAGGAGTCAGAATTTGATTTGTCTTCTCCTCCTCCCCAACCCCACACACACAGGTCCCTTGCTTTTGCCCCCAAGGTACTATTCTCATTTAAAAATTTGTCATTATGAAATAGCCTTCTGTCTTCCTTCTACATGGACCTAACTCTTACACATCATAAATACTAATTTTTCACTGAATTAACTATTAATCTTGGCAAATAATACTATCTCAATAACAGGATTCTACCTATTAATCCTAGATTTCTAGCCTAGTCCTGAGTTGTTTAAATTCCACTGATGTTTTCTAGGATTTTTATACCCTTGCTGTACTTGCAGCCAGTATTAGGGACTTGTTAGCCTTCCCTCAGAAGCCAGTGATTTGGTCACATTCTGTAGAATCAGTTTCATCAAAAGTACATTATATTGGATAAATCTAAGAGTAGAAAAACACCAGCTCTGAAATATATAGGATAGAAATAAAGAGTTTTAAAGTCTTAGGGATACCACAATTCCCTAAACTGATGCTGAACTTTCAGCTTCAAAACAGTAATTCTTAAGCTGTTCTACTACCTCTACAAGCTACTGTGGGTGTTCTCTTTGAGAAAATAAAGTTTATATTTCCTGAACTAGTCAAAGCGGTTTTCTAGGTCTCCTCTTTTATGAGTGCAAGCATGTATAAACTTTAAAATTTCTGTTGAGAAATTGTTGTAACAGCACACTTACTCAGATTCTTACATTAACTCCTTTAAAAGAAAGAAAAAAACTGTATGATTTCATTAAACTATGCAGTGCACTGTAATTACAGGATTACTCAAGAGCTTTCTTCTAACAGCTGTAAGTCTTTAAAATTAATCCATACACACATACATGCACACCATCACACATACTTGCGTGTACACACACACAATGCCTGCTTATTAATGCCTCTTCCAGAAATGCATTTAATGAGAGTAAGAGTAGGGGGGATTTAAATCAATAAGAAGCAGAAAACTGAGGGAAAGATAACGACAGGAGCATAGATGGTCCCCACCATTCTCACATTTTCCTCATATTGTCTGTGTATATGGAAATAGAAAGCAAAATACAGAAAAATTCCTACCCATTTGGAAAGTAGAAAGGGTTCCATCCAAGGCTGGGGATTCCCTGGTGGTCCAATGGTTAAGAATTTGCCCTGTTATGCAAGGGACATCGGTTTGACCCTGGTCTGGGAAGATCCCACGTGCCATGGAGCAACTAAGCCCACGCACCACAAGTACTGAAGCCTGCGTGCTAGAGCCGATGTACCACAATGGGAGAAGCCGTTGCAGTGAGCAGCCTACACACCACAACTAGAGAGTAGCCCCTACTTGCTGCAACTAGAGAAATACGGCACACAGCAACAAACCCCAGCACAGCCAAAAATGAATAAACAATTTTTTCTTAAGTGTTGAAAGCTTTGATGAATTTCTTCAAGAGGAAGTGGAGATAGGACTGCACTAAAAGAGGCATGCTGCTGCTGCTGCTACTAAGTCACTTCAGTCATGTCCGACTCTGTGCGACCCCATAGATGGCAGCCCACCAGGCTCCTCCATCCCTGGGATTCTCCAGGCAAGAACACTGGAGTGGGTTGCCATTTCCTTCTCCAATGCATGAAAGTGAAAAGTGAAAGGGAAGTCACTGAGTCATGTCCGACTCTTAGCAACCCCATGGACTGCAGCCCACCAGGCTCCTCCATCCATGGGATTTTCCAGGCAAGAGCACTGGAGTGGGGTGCCATTAGAGACCTGCAAAAATTCAGCTTTTCTAGGAAACAAGGGTAGGAGACTTTTAAAAGATCCTACATCGTTTCACTTACAAAGCATCAAAGTGCAGGGAGAGAAAGGAGACTGGGTAGACCAGATGGCCACAGCAAGCAGCTTGTCAATGTTAACAGGGTTTTAAAGAGAAAACCTAACTGATCAAATTTCCTCACAGAATGAGCTGCTGAAAAAAGCTGATATCACCATGGTTGGCAGTGACATGACTAGCATATTTGATGACAAAATCAGATCGTGTTTTAAAATCTCCTTCCTCTATATGACAAAAACCACAATCACGTAGTAATAAGTAATCATCATTGTTACTACTTTTTAATTATCATTTAAAAGAATAGCACTTTATTTTTAGAATTTATATATTTATTGCTATTTAAGTGCAATAAAATGTCTTACTTAGACGCTAAAATTTTCACTTATCAATTAAAAATATCATACTAGCAGTTCATTAATTTAAATTCTAAACAAAAACAAAACTCATTTAGCCACATAGAAAAGCAGAATTGACATAATTAATGATCTGTTTGTTAATTCTTATAATGACTATTTTAGTGCATAAATATGTAGTCCTACCAGGATTAGAGACATAATCTGTACCCTAAGCAAGCATTATTACAGTTTCTGCCACATAATGATAAAGAAAAGAAAAGTGATTTAACTTGATTTTATTATTGTTTTTAAAGTCTCTACAGAAAATATGCCTCCTACTTACCTGCATTTTGAGCCTTGACAATGAGAATGAACAGTACATTGGGTTTTGCATATTTACTTTGGTGTGGTAGGAGATGAACTTAAGAAATCAACCCTGAATTCAGAAAAGAAAGACAAAAAGATAAAAATAGTGTCATGAAATATGTTAGGTATGGAGGAAAGAGTCAGAATCCAACCTATATGAGACATCCCAGAATTAATAGGGAAAAAAAAAAACCCTAATTACAAGGTTAATAATAGATGAAATTTAAAAAAAATGTTTAAGCTTAAGAAAGACAAAGTCTTTATCTAAAGGACTGGACAAAAATAAGATATAAATAATGAAAAGAGTTAATATGGTAATATATCCTAGTTATGACTTACATTTCACAAAATCGAGGGGTAGAAGACACTCAACTACTATAAAGGAAAGCAGATAATCTACAAAAGTGAAAATCGCTCAGTCCTGTCCAACTCTTGGCGACCCCAAGGACTATACAGTCCATGGAATTCTCCAGGCCAGAATACTGGAGTGGGTCGTATTTCCCTTCTCCAGGGGATCTTTCCAACCCAGGGATCAAATCCAGGTCTCCTGCATTGTAGGTGCATTGTATCGGGCTTCACCAGCTGAGCCACCAGGGAAGTCCAAGAATACTGGAGTGGGTAGCCTATCCCTTCTCTAGCAGATCTTCCCGAGCCAGGAATTAAACTGGGGTCTCCTACATTGCAGGCAGATTCTTTACCAGCTGTGTTACCAGGGATGCCCAAAAGAACAAAATTCGAATTGAATTTAGATATCTCCTTCCCAACACTGACTCCAGAAGGCAACAAACAATGTTTACTGAGTTCTGAAAAGTAAACAACAATAATAAAAAAATTAACCCAAGATTTATTTTTTCCATTTTGATTCTCTTCATGTGAAAAAGTTATAAAAATATTTTTAGTTAGGTGCTTAAAAAATATGCATCTGTCCATGTATCTATTCTGAAAACTATTTTATATTTTAAGTTTAAAAATAGGCCCAATATGTATAAATGTGATGGTAATAAATGCAAATATATCAGATAAGATGATTAATATAAGTAGATTATGCTTCCTATTAAAAGGCAAAGATGGTCAGTCTAGGTTAAACAAAAATTTTAGATATATGTAACCCCGATGTCAGGTGAGATGATATGCTATATGAGATTAAAAGAAATACACATTGTATCACCTCACAATTTACAGGAAGATCAATGTTCTGAGTTGGTATGCTCTTGTAGCTTTTGCTGGAGTCAAGGTCTTTAACTTCTAAACTCTAAATCTCACTTGCATCTAACCTCCTATCTCTCCAGCTTTTACTCCTGCCTCCCTCCTGGCTTTTCACCATGTCCAGCTCCCTAGATAAGCAATGGTGTGGGTTGCAGACATCACTGAAGGTTTGAGACCATGGCAGGGCCCCAACACATCTGTTTATTGCATATTCTTTTGTTCTCAAGACGCCTTGCATATCACAAGGTCCCTCAGATTTCCAAGAACTCCTCACTGTTATACTTACAGAAAACTCAGCTATCCTCCCTACATTAAACAGGGCAATCTATCTAGCTTTTGAACCACAAATAGTCTTCCATCCTGCCTTTGCTTTTCCAAACTCTATTAATATCACTATTCAAACAGCTCTTTCACTCTAGGTCTCACCTTTTAGCAATCCAGAAGAATAGGCTTTGAAATTTCACTATTCACTTTGACTGTTCTATAAGCCTATGTAAATGCAAGGGAGTCAGAGATTTTGCTTTCCTCCCTGAATATGAATTAGTCCATCACCTGTTCCCATATCCTCCCTTAGTTCCTAAAGACAGATACTGTTTTAGTCTATTTAGATTTTAAATTAACAATTTTCCTCTAATATAAAAACACTTTTCATATGAGAAACATCTAAGATAAAATTAGGTAAAAGAGTCAAAATAAAAGAGGGAACACAGGATTATAAGAAAATGTAAATAAACAGAAAGCAGTGATATAAACAGCCTACAAAACAAGTTCAAGGACAAATATTAAATGAGGTAGAAATTCACTATTTTATATTGCTAAGAGACACAGTTCTCAACAAATATACAATGATCATTTACATTTATACATCACTTAATAAAATAGCAACATAAAGGAAGTTAAACTGTCAGAAATATAAGAAATTTATAAATATAAACACATATACTTTTCTCTGGCTTTTTAAAATATAAAAATTATTGATAAGGTGTTCCAATCCACAAGGGATGAATAGGAATCAAAATACAAACAAAAATAACTGTTAACAATAAATTAAGAAGCAGTAGGTGAAAGCAAAGGAAAAATACCGAATTTGGAAGATAGAACTAGCAATAATAATTCTACCCAAAGTGAAGTCGCTCAGTCATGTCTGACTCTTTGAGACCCCCTGGACTGTAGCCCACCAGGCTCCTCCATCCATGGAATTATCTAGGCAAGAGTACTGAAGTGGGTTGCCGTTTCCTTCTCCAGGGGATCTTCCTGACCCAGGGTCCCAGGGATCGGACCCAGGTCTCCCACATTGCAGGCAGACACTTTACCATCTGAGCCACCAGGGAATCCCAATAGGGATAATAAGCAGGGTGACAATATACAGCCTTGACCTACTCCTTTCCCAATTTGGAACCGTCTATTGTTCCAGTTCTAACTGTTGCTTCTTGACCTGCATACAGATTTCTCAGGAGGAAGGTAAGTGGTATGGTATTTCCATATCTTGAAGAATTTTCCAGTTTGTTGTGATCTACACAGTCAAAGGCTTTGGTGTAGTCAATAAAACAGAAGTAGACATTTTTCTGGGACTCTCTTGCATTTTTGATGATCCAACGGATGCTGGCAATTTGATCTCTGAGTCCTCTGCCTTTTCTAAATCCAGCTTGAACATCTGGAAGTTCACGGTTCATGAACTGTTGAAGCCTGGCTTGGAGGATTTTGAGCCTTTGCTATTGTGTGAGATAAGAGCAATTGTGTGGTAGTTTGAACATTATTTGGCATTGCCTTTCTTTGGGATGGGAATGAAAACTGACATTTCCACTGCTGATTTTGGATGTTATTAAAGATAGAATACAATAGTATTAAATTTAAAAAATGTTAGTTAACCCAAAAATTCAGACTCAAAATCAGTAAACAAATGATAAACTTTATAGAAATATCAGCAGCATATACAACAAATAGATGGATGCTCCTAACCTACACAGATTTTTATGAATGTGTAAACACATATACACAGTTCAAAAGAGGGGTGAGATCATTTAAAGATGTTAAGAGGGTGACTATAAGAGCAGAATTAAGAATAATAAATATACCAAAATAATCAGCCCCACAACTAGTCAAAGTAAAATAAGTTACAACACAATCAAATGCAGTCACCAATTTACCAAACTGATCAAGTGTTTATGTTTTTATGTTGCTTTGTTGTGAGACAAATTGTAGTGTTGGCACAGCTATTGGGGAATGCCTATTCTCTTATGCTGCTATGGGATTGTCAATAGTAAACACTATTTAAAGAAATTTTCTCATTATTAAAAGTCTTATCTAAATGTAAGGCCAGAAATTATAAAACTCTTCGAGGAAAGTATAGGCAAAGCACTTCTTGACATAAAGTGCAGCAAGATCCTCTTTGACCCACCATCTAGAGTAATGGAAATAAAAACAAAAATAAGCAAATGGGAGCTAATTAAACTTAAAAGCTTTTGCAAAGAAACTAGAAACAAGACAAAAAGACAACCCTCAGAATGGGAGAGAAATAATTGCAAATGAAGCAACTGACAAAGTGTTAATCTCCAAAATCTATAAGCAGTTCGTATAGTTCAATATCAGAAAAACAAACAATCCAGTCAAAAAATGGGCAGAAGACCTAAACAGTCATTTCTCCAAAGAAGACATACAGATAGCCAATAAACACTTGAAAAGATGTTCAACACTGCCAATATTAGAGAAATGCTAATCAAAAATACAATGAGGTATGTCTCACACCAGTAAGAATGGCCGTCATCAAAAAATCTACAAACAATAAATGCTGAAGGGGATGTGAAGAAACAGGAACCCTCTTGCACTAGTGGTGGGAATGTAAACTGATATAGCCATTGTGGAGTGCAGCATGGAGTTTCCTTAAAAAATTAGGAATAAAACTACCATATGACCCAGCAATCCCACTACTGGGCATATATCCTGAGAAAACTATACTTGAAAAAGACATGTGTACGTCAAAGAAAGGAAATGCCAAAGAATGTTCAAACTACTGCACAATTATACTCATTTAACACTCTAGCAAGGAGAAGGCAATGGCACCCCTCTCCAGTACTCTTGCCTGGAAAATCCCATGGACAGAGGAGCCTGGTAGGCTGCAGTCCATGGGGTCGCTACTAGTCAGACACGACTGAGCGACTTCTCTTTCACTTTTCACTTTCATGCATTGGAGAAGGAAATGGCAACCGACTCCAGTGTTCTTGCCTGGAGAATCCCAGGGACAAGGGAGCCTGGTGGGCTGCCGTCCATGGGGTCGCACAGAGTTGGACACGACTGAAGCAACTTAGCAGCAGCAGCAGCAACATTCTAGCAAAGTAATGCTCAAAATTCTCCAAGCTAGGCTTCAAAACTACGTCAACCAAGAGCTTCCAGATATTCAAGCTGGATTTAGAAAAGGCAGAGGAACCAGAGATCAAATTGCCAACATCAGCACCACGGACTCAATAGACATGAGTTAGAGGAA
Source organism: Capra hircus (assembly GCF_001704415.2). Classification (NCBI taxonomy): domain Eukaryota; kingdom Metazoa; phylum Chordata; class Mammalia; order Artiodactyla; family Bovidae; genus Capra; species Capra hircus. The sequence continues at coordinate 26,856,579 of NC_030814.1, forward strand.
GCTCCAAGAGATGGTGAAGGTTGGATCACAGAAAAAGCAGAGAATTCCAGAAAAACATCTACTTCTGCTTCATTGATTAGAATAAAGCCTTTGACTGTGTGGATCACAAAAACCTGAAAAATTCTTAAAGAGATAGGAATACCAAACCACCTTACCTGCCTCTGTGAAACCTGTACGTGGGTCAAGAAGCAACAGTTAGAACTGGACATGAAACAACGGACTGGTTCCAAAATGGGAAAGAAGTTATGTCAAGGCTGTAAATTGTCACCCTGCTTATTTAACGTATACACAGAGTACGTCATGTGAAATGCCGGGCTGGAGGAAGCACAACCTGGAATCAAGATAGCCAGGAGAAATATTAATAACCTCAGATATGCAGATGACACCACCCTAGTGGCAGAAAGTGAAAAGGGACTAAAGAGCCTCTTGATGAAGGTGAAAGAGGAGAGTGAAAAAGCTGGCTTAAAATTCAACACTCAAAAAATGAAGATTATGGCATCCAGTCCCATCACTTCATGGCAAACAGATGAAGAAACAATGGAAACAGGAACAGACTTCATTTTCCTGGGCTCCAAAATCACTGCAAATGGTGACTGCAGCCATGAAATTAAAAGATACTTGCTCCTTGGAAGAAAAGCTATGACCAACCTAGACAGCATATTAGAAAGCAGAGACATTACTTTGCCAACAAAGGTCCATCTGGTCAAAACAATGTTTTTCCACTAATCATGTATGGATGTGAGAGTTGGACTACAATAAGTGGAAACTCAAGCATCTCTGTTAGGAGAGATACAAAAAAGAAATAAAATTTAAGGAATAAGGATGTCACAGTTGGACTATAAAGAAAGCTGAGCACCAAAGAATTGATGCTTTTGAACTGTGGTGTTGGAGAAGACTCTTGAGAGTCCGTTGGACTGCGAGGAGATCCAACCAGTCCATCCTAAAGGAAATCAGTCCTGAATATTCATTGGAAAGACTGGTGCTGAAGCTGAAACTCCAATACTTTGGCCACCTGATGCAAAGAATTGATTCACTGGGAAAGACTCTGTTGCTGGGAAAGATTGAAGGCAGGAGGAGAAGGGGATGAGAGAGGATGGTTGGACAACACAGCCAACTCAATGGATATGAGTTTGAGGAAGCTCCAGGAGATGGTGAAGATCAGGAAAGCCTGGCATGCTGCAGTCCATGGGGTCACAAAGAGTCAGGCACGACTGAGCAACTGAACAACAACAACCTCAATGTTCATTGAACACTATTCACAATAGCCAGGACATAGAGGCGATCTATATGTCCAACAACAGATGAATGAATAAAGAAGTTGTGGTACACATATTCAATGGAATATTACTCAGCCATAAAAGGAACAAATTAGAGTCAGTTGAACTGAGGTGGATGAACTTAGAGCCTGTTATATAGAGTGAAGTAAGTCAGAAAGAGAAAAACAAATGTCATATATTAATACATATGCAAGGAATCTATAAAAATAGTACTAATGAATCTGTTTGCAGGGCAGGAATAGAGGTGCAAATGGAAAGAACAGACTTGTGGACATAGTGGCAGAGGGAGCGGATGGAATGAATTGAGAATAACACTGAAACAAATACACTGCCAGTTATAACTAATGTCCTTTGTTTCTCGGCAGAAACCAGTACAATGTTGTAAAGCAGTGTTCCACTAATTAAAAAAGAAAAGAAACATATCCATTAGCATGTGTAAAAGAGACCTAGCTGGAAGGTTGCCCTATAACACAGTAAGTTCAGCCTGTTGCTCTGTGACAACCTAGAGGGGTGGAATGGGAGTGTGGGAAGGAGGTTCAAGAGGGAGGGGATATATGTATACTTATGGCTGTTTCACACTGTTATATGGCAGAAACCAACACAACAAATCTCCCAATTAAAAATAAATGTTAAAAAATTAATATAAAAAGTCAAATTTTCCCCATACATTTTGAGTCAGTAGTTACATTTTTAAAATACAAGTAATTAAATATGAAAGAATTATTAGAAGCAGTCTAAATTAATCAAAAACATGGGATTGTGTAAGTAACTAATGACATGATAGGCAAATACAAAATTTATAATAGAGAAGGATATTGTGCTGTGCTGTCACTCAGTTGTGCCAGACTCTGCAACCCCATGGACTAACCCACCAGGCTCTTCTATCCCTGGGACTTCCCAGGCAAGAATACTGGAGCAGGTTGCCATTTCGTTTTCCAGGAATCTTCCCAACTCAGGGATCGAACCCTCATCTCTTAATGTCTCCTGCATTGACAGGTGGGTTATTTACCACTAGCGCCACCTTGGAAGCCCTAGAAGGGTATTGATTAGTGATAAAAGAAAATGTTCAATGCTCATTGAATACTGAAAAAAATATAGAATGATCCAATTCTGTTAAAGGAAAAACAGTAGTACAGAAAGGGCAAGACAGTGGGAATGAGTCTCTCTGGAGAGGAAGAATATTTTATTACTGACATCCTTTGGGATTTGGGGCAAATAGTGTTAATAAAAAAGCAGATTCACTAAAAGTTTTACTTTTGCTCTTAAATTCTCCCCAGGCAATGAATCCCTGATAGCCTGAACCATGGGCAGCCTCTCCCATGAGCCCCTACCTGGGCATGGTTCTGAAGATGCATTCATATGACTAACAGCAGGAAGGCTTATAATGTAACAGTGTTTTACAACAAATGTGAGTTTATTTTTGAACAAAAGAAGTATCCATATTAAAATATTTTAGGATAGGCAGTAAATTACTACTAAATTATTACAGAGATACATAAAAAATGAGAATTCATAGGAAATGGCAACCCACTCCAGTGTTCTTGCCTAGAGAATCCCAGGGATGGGGGGAACTGGTGGGCAGCCATCTATGGGGATCCAGGTTCCATGCATGAGACAGGATGCTGAGGGCTGGTGCACTGGGATGACCCTGAGGGATGGGATGCAGAGGGTGGTGAGAGGGGGGTTCTGGATGGGGAACGCATATACACCGTAGCTGATTCATGTCGATGTTTGTCAAAAACCACTACAATATTGTAAAGTAATTAGCCTCCAATTAAAATAAATACATTAATTAAAAAAAAAAACTCTGAAAAAAAAGAGATAACCAATCTGAACAACCTTGGAGAAGAACAGGCCCCCTTAAGACAATAGATTTCCATATATATGCCTATACATACTTACTCATTTCTTGGGTCAGTGCAGCAGCTCACTAATCTGACTGCTGCCCCTTCTAGCCTCATTAAAGGTAATCTGTTCCTGTCAAGTGCTGGTCTTGTTCTTTTCCTGAACCTCACCTTCTCTGACTCCTTTACCCTACACCTCCTGCCCCCTTCTCTCCCTTCCTCATAGTATATTCCAGTTCTACTCTAGTCCAGCCCAGAACTTGCATGATTCTTCACAAAACTACTTACCATGCTTATTCTTACCTCCAGCGTTTACCACCAGCAACGTTATCCTAAAGTCAAAAAGCCTATCTTTGCAGAGCAAAGCAGGACTGACAGCAGAGGAGAGGAAATTTTAAAGAAGAAGTGGAGTGGAATGGAACTAAATTGCCAAAGACAATGCTTTAGCATCTTTATCCCATTGTTGATCTACTGAGCTGTATTGATGAGAATAGCCTTGGAGCTTGTGTTTTTGTTTGCTATATGGTTCCTGCTGTCTTTCTTTTGAGGCATGAGTAAACCTGGGTTTGATGTACAGTAACTTCTCAAATTATAAAGATTATACTCTTGAAGAAAAAAGTACATTTGCTAAGAAGGTAAATGTGTTAGAAACTTCCAAAGCTAGCCTCATTTATGAACATTAAAACTCTACTCCATGGTGTCAAAAATCTATTGAGGAAAACCTACCTGTCACATTAGAATCTACAAAGGCAGAACCTCTCCTCTCTTTCCTGTTATATACACAGTGTTTCTTTTAGAAGTTTGTTAACAACTCCATGTTTGTTATTATCTTGCTCTTTAAGTTTGGGGGCTGGCTTCCTCCCAGGAAGGGTCTTTGTAAGGCTCAGCAAAACACGTACGCCTCAGCAGGCTATTACCCAGCTTGCCCAAAGCTTGGAGACTCAACCCTACCTCTTGTACTTGCCCATATAGGGTAGAGGATATAAGAACACTTTTTAAAGAACCTATCTGGGAAAAGAATCTTAAAAAATAATAGAGTTACATACACTGTATAACTGAATCGCTTTGCTGTACACTTAAAACACGATATTATAAATCATCTATATTTCAATAACAAATAAAAATTTAAAAAAGAACACCTATGCCATGTTTAGAGAGCTGAAGGAAAGTGGATGAATGCAAAAAGGTGAGGGGATTTTAATCATAAAGTCTTGCTTCTTCTCAGTCCCCAACCAAACCCACCTGTCCACATCTTGACTAACTAGGATATAAAATTCAGAATATTAATTAATCTAGTCTAAATTTCTTTTAAAAGTCTTTCTAAAATATTGTTACTCCTTCACTATACCTACAAGATAGGTAATCATTCCCTCTTCTTTTTTTAAAATATACACTGCAAATAATTAATATTTAGTACTTGATTATTCCTAATGAAGACAAAGCAAGCCAGCGCTCTGGGAAGAAACCTTTATCTTTCACTTCAGAATGTATTTTGGTTCTCCCGTTTGAATATGAATGATCTGGAAATTCACTTCAAACTGAAGCACTGTAGCTGAGAACCACAGCCCTGGGGAACTAGTCTTGGATCCAAGACTGAGTAACCTCTGTAAGTGATTGCCCCTCTCTGGCCTCATTTCCTCTTAGGGAAAACAAAGAACGAGATCAGAAACTGAATCTAGGGCCCCTCGCAGCATAGCAAATCAAAGTGTCTCTGAGTTCCTCTTTAAATAGTAAAGTCTTGCTGTGAAGAATTGCTGTCTAGATCCCACAGCACAGCTTCGTCTTACAACTCACTCCAAACTGGAAATAGCTCTTCTCTCAGGTTCATAGGGAACTCAGCTGTAAGCAGACTCGCACTGTCTCATTGACAAGCGTTAAATGTGGCATCTTCAACCTCTCCTGTAGGAAGGAGAGCTACATGGAATGTAAAACAAATAAAAACCCAAGAGGAACCCAACTAAGTCATTAAGGCTGTTCTGAAAGAGATGGCATGCTCCACCCCTTCATCCCCAGCCCTATCGCTCCAGCCACTTCAAACCAGGCTGCCACTTTCTTTCTGGCAGAATCAGGGAGAGCAGCTGAGTGTGTCGAGATCTGAGGCTCCAGATGTAGGCAGAATTTTGGGAGCTGGCTCTTGCTATTTGAACAGGACTCACAATAAGAGGAGCCCAGGGCCATCTCTAAGAATTGCGGGCACATTTCCAGGCAATTAGTGATCGCGCTTAAAGACCAAAACATCCGAGCAACTCAATTGGAGCCTTTTTCTGTGTGTGTGATCCCTCTCGGTTGATTAATGAGTGAATATGCCCTCATTTATCCTCTTTGAGGACACAGCTGTTGGGAGCTCGCACACAGGCACATCCTGTCTCAGCAAAGTGCTCTGCTTTCCTTTCAGCTGCTTCTCTGTTCCAGTCCTAAAATGGCATCTCCGGTGGACAGCCTGATGCTTCACTTCCAAAATCATGAGACAGCAAGGTTGAAGGACTCCATTTTAACTCTTATTTTGCTTAGTGTCACCCCAATGTTGGAAACATTCCAAACGTACACTTTTCAAAAGGGCAGCTTTGTTTCTAAGTAACACGCCCCTTTAACAAGATACAGTTTTCTTTGGCTGCTGTTTCAAATCCCCTTCCCAGGCCTCATGCCTGTGGTCACTTGTCTTTGGATGTCTTACAAATGGCCTCCTGACTGAGGTGTTTGGGAGAGGATCTCCTGAGTCACTAAGCATTAACGTTGGGTTAAATACAATAAATTAGATATTTTAAATTAAAATGAGTGTTCTTTTTAAAATGTGTATACCCAACAAGGTGAAGTGTTTCCAATACAAGGTCAAATTTAGTTACAGGTGTGAGGGAAACTCATACATCCTTTATGGAAAGGTCTGTGGTGTTAAATAAGAAAGTTTATCCTTGGACTTGAACGGGCTTTGTTTGTAGTTTGTATTAATGGCTATTTCTTAAATGATATTTCTTAAAAGAGCAAACCGTAAAAAGACACAGTCTCTAGATACTGCCATGATTAGCTGATTGGATCCTTCTATTACCCATCAATTGCTCATTTCAAATGGCCCAACATTCATTCAATTTTATCTATGGGGTTTTTTTTTTTTAATATTTTCAAAAAATAAGAACATTGTGATTCATCTTAAGGTTGTAATATTCAGCCCAAAAAGTACTCATCCAGGGCTGATTTTTTTTTTTAAAGTACTCTTAGAACTGAGATGCTGCCATTCCTCTTAATAATGTTCTTATATGCCACAAAAGCTTAGAAAATAGCTATGAAAAAACAGAATTGCCACTCATATATTGAGTCTAATATGTACTACATCACATTACATTCCAAACCTGATTTGCTAGGCAATGTGGTTTCTCAAAAGAAAAGCAAACGAAAGGAGATTAATAAAGCAAAATATCCTGTTACCTTTTTAGAAAGAAATACTCAGAGTTAATCATTCTTGTTACGTACATCTTGTGCTGCTCCATGGGACTAGAAATGGTGGCCCTGTAATCCACAAGATAGGTATAAGAGGAAATCTCTGTAAGATTTTTCAAAGCAGCTATTAAAGGAAAAGTAAATATAATATGATTTTTTAATGCATTAAAAGTGTAAAGAATGCCATTTTGTCAAAATTTCTGTCATCTTTTGTGATTTTCTGTTATTGCTTCTCTTTCAACGCTTTCAGGACCTAGCCTTCACCAGTTTCTAATTTGAAACCTGAAATCAAGAGGTTTATATGTAAACAAGTAAAGACAAACACACAGATTAGGAAGAATACAGAAAGGAGTACGACTGGACTATCTGCTATCACCCAGTGGTTTAACCTATACGCTGAGCACATCATGAGAAAATGCTGGGCTGGATGAGCTCCAAACTGGAATCAAGATATTTGGGACAAACATGAACAACCTCAGATATGCAGATGATACCACTCTAATGGCAGAAAACAATGGGGAACTAAAGAGCCTTTTGATGAGGGTGAAGGAGAGTGAAAGAGCCGCCTTAAAACTTAACATTTAAAAAAACTAAGACCATGGCATCTGGCCCCACTACTTCATGGGAAAAAGAAAGGGAAAAGATGGAAGCAGAGACAGATTTCCTCTTCTTGGGCTCTAAAATCACAGTGGCTGGTGACTGCAGCCATGAAATCAGAAGACGATGCTTCTTGGCAGGAAAGCTATGACACACCTAGACAGTGTGTTGAAAAGCAGAGACACTACTCTGCTGACAAAAGTCCATATAGTCAAGACTATGGTCTTCCTAGTGTTCACGTACAGTTGTGAGAGCTGGACCATAAAGAAGGCAGAGAGCTCAAGAACTGACGCTTTCAAACTGTGGTACTGGAGAAGACTCCTGAAAGTCCCTCGGACAGCCAGGAGATCAAACTGGTCAACCCTGAATACTCACTGGAAGGACGGATGCTGAAGCTGAAGCTCCAGTATTTTGGTCATCTGATGCCAACAGCTGACTCATTGGAAAAGTCCCTGATGCTGGGAAAGATTGAAGGCAGAAGAATAAGACGGCATCAGAGGATGAGATAGCTGGATGGCATTATAAGTTTTGGGAGATGGTGAGAGACAGGGATGCCTGTAGTCCATGAGATCACAAAGAGTCAGACATGGCTGGGCAACTGAACAACAACAAAAGGAATTATAAGACACCTAAAAAAGTGTACCATTTCATTTTGATTCTCCAAGTGTGTCCATGTATCAATAGTATCAGTACCACCGGGGAACTTGATAGGAAGGCAAATTCTTGGACAATACCCTAGGGGAATGAGTCAGAAACCTTGGGAATAGGGCTCAATGACTGGTGTTTTAACAAATATTCCACAAGCATGCCGACATTTGAGAATCACTTCTCTACATGAAATGCCTGAAGTTCTTCCAGTGAAGTATGAAGTATGCCCTAGATTCTAGACTTGTTCACTAAAACGTGATGGCAGTGACCAGAAATAAAGTTAAAGAACTGGATTTGGTTAGAGAAGCAGTATATATGTCTGTGCTTAGTCGCTCAGTCATGTCCAACTCTTTGCCACCCCACTGACTGTAGCCTGCCACACTTCTATGTCCATGGGGATTCTCCAGGCAAGAATACTGGAGTGGGTTGGCATGCATAATTTTATCTCCAAAAAATGTTCTCTTGCAGCATTTGACCAATAGCAGTGCTATTAACCTGGGATGTTATATTGCAGAGCAATTTCATTAAGCCAAAAATTAAAACCCCTCAACACTAAAATGGCTGATGCTCATTAAGCACATACTATAGTTCATTTCAGTCGCTCAGTTGTGTCTGACTCTTTGTGATCCCATGGACTACAGCACTCCAGGTCTCCCTGTCCATCACCAACTCCCGGAGTTTACCCAAACTCATGTCCATTGAGTTGGTGATGTCATCCAACCATCTCATCCTCTGTCGTCCCCTTCTCCTCCTGCCTTCAATCTTTCCCAGCATCAGGGTCTTTTCAAATGAGTCAGCTCTTTGAATCAGGTGACCCAAGTATCGAAGTTTCAGCTTCAACATCAGTTCTTGTGAACACTCAGGACTGATCTCCCTTAGGATGGACTGGTTGGATCTGCTTGCAGTCCAAGAGACTCTCTAGAGTCTTCTCCAACACCACAGTTCAAAAGCATCAGTTCTTCAGTGCTCAGCTTGCTTTATAATCCAACTCTCACATCCATACATGACTACTGGAAAAACCATAGCCTTGACTAGATGGACCTTTGTTGGCAAAGTAATGTCTCTGCTTTTTAATATGCTGTCTAGGTTGGTCATAACTTTCTTTCCAAGGAGTATACTATAAGCCAGGCATAATTCTAAGTGTGTTCCATTTATGAAATCATTTTATCTTCACAATCACCTTAACATTTCCCATTTTACAAATGAGAAAACTGAGTCCCAGAGAGAATAATTTGTATACAGTTTCATAGCTAGTAAAGTGGATGGCCATTTGCCCTGGAATATATTTTCTTGTCTCCAATAGATGATAAAATTATGATGAAAAAATAAAATATACATGTAAAGTTCACCCTTGCTAGTATAGTCTCTGGTTTTCTAATATGAAAAAGTCCTGCATACAACTGCTCAAGTGTAATTAGGAAGCAATCATGACAATAACTACAGAGTAAACCAGATAAATCTAAACCTGGCATACACAAGATATATGCGGTCTTTCTTGACATGCCTGACTAGTTGGAACCCACAGAGCTAACCTCAGCCCTGATGAGAAAGTCAGCCTTCATATATCACCTTTAAAGTTCAGTTTCAGGCCCAGCAGACAGAATTTGGCTGGAGAGCTGCTTTTCAGAAAGTCATGAACCATTTCTGCCACCAAAGGGTCTGTAGAAAAGGAAAGAGCATCAAAGAAGAGAGATTTGTGAGTGAGTTCAGAACACCCATGTTCGCAAATTCCCCAGAGCAAATGAAGGTTCATTTCTGCCTTTCTCGCTTTTTCCTTCAAAATTATAGTCATTTAAATTTTGTAATTTCTTACCCACATACTTATAACTTATATTTAATAACTCATTTTACATTTGGAATTATAATACTAAATCAGTAAAATAAGTATTTTCTTCTTCAGTGATCAAAAATTCATAATGATAATAAAACATGATAAATTAATTTGGTGTCTTCCCAAGTTCCCTTACCATTAATCTCTGTAGTCTCCTTAATAATTAAGTATTAGAGAGCTGTAATATGTATTTTTTTAGAGCAGTCATTGTCTAAGCATCACTAACATTCTACTTACTCACTTCCCCTGCTATCAAAGAGTCTTATACTCCACCAATATGTGTTCATCTTTTCTAGCCATGTATTTTATTTCTGGAGTTCTTTACAATGTATACATACACCACCTATATTCTGCAAGTGAAAATGAAAGTCACTCAGTCGTGTCTGACTCTTTTGCAACCCCATGAACTATAGTCCATGGAATTCTCCACGTCAGAATACTGGGCTGGGTAGCCTTTCCCTTCTCCAGGGGATCTTCCCAACCCAGGGATTGAACCCAGGTCTCCATTGCAGGTGAATTCTTTATCAGCTGAGCTACAAGGGAAGCAAAGGCTTCCAATAATAAAATTAAGAGAAAAAACTGATGCCTTTAAGACTGAAAGATATGTTCTGAATGGATACATCTGAGAGTGAATATTTTTAAAATAGTATTGCATAATTTGCTCAAACTACTGAGCAACTGAGAAAGAAGCAAACAGCAACCTGGCTATAGATTTGATCCTTAAATGGTAATATCAGTGGAGTGACAGTAAAGCCAACTCCTGTAAGAGCTGGCTGCAACCTGATACCGCTTTAGAATTAATTTTGTGTTTGAAGCCCTTGTAAATATGATACTGCCTCTTGGAGTAAAAACTGGTCATGAGCAATTTAAACCTTTTGATGAAAAATTATTATTCAGAAGTGAAAATTTCACAACTGCAAAGATAAAGTTCTACATTTTTCAAGACTCCAGGCTCAAAAAACAAAACAAAACAAATACACTTGAATGTCATAAATATTTTTTATCCTTTTGAGTTATAGTGTGTTCTGGTTATGGGGAGGGGGAAGCATTGAATAATAAATACTTTCATAAGGTATTTCTGAAAATGATTCTGGTACAAGCAGTGAAAACCCATAGTTCCATAGAGTAGAAAGACTTGTTCACACAGGAAAGCATCTTTCATATTAATCTTCAAAGGTAAAAGTTGACTAGGTAACCTGCTAATTCAGTTCATTCACATTTTATTTGCATAAGCTAAACTGGTGTTTGCTAAATATCTCCTGCAAATGAAACTATGAAGGGGTTCAAGGAAAGGGAGGAAAACCACTTCTTTTTTCTTTCAGCAACAGTTACTAAGCACCTACTAGACACAGGCACTGTTCTAGGTGCTCAGGATTCGGGTGGTGAATGAAAGTCATAAATGTCTACTTCATAAGGTTATTTTAATATAGGGATTAGGTGAGAAACAAGAGGCACAGCCATAATAAGTGCTATAAAGAAAAATGGAGCAAGGAAATGAGCTAAGGACTGACATTAAGAGGAGTAGAGCAATGGTAGCTGACGGGAGCAGGTGCTCCTTCACTGAAAAGATGGGAAGATCCCTGGGAAGATCAGGCCAGGAAGAGTAACGGAATGCAAAGGATCAAAGACAGAAACTGCTGAAATGTAAAACAACCTGGAAGCCTGCATAGCTGGAGGAGAGTGAGGGAGAGAAAAAGTAACAAGAGGTGAGGCCAGAGATGGAAAAGAAGACAGATTGCCTAGGGCCCTGAGGCTGTTGTTTAGTTGCTCAGTCATGTCCGACTCTTTGCAACCCCATGGACTGTAGCCCACCAGGCTCCTCTGTCCATGAGATTTCCCAGGCAAGAATACTGGAGTGGGTTCCCACTTCCTTACCAGGGCATCTTCCCAACCCAGGGATCAAATCCACATCTCCGGTACTGGCAGACAGATTCTTTACCACTGGGCCACCAGGGAAGCCAGCTTACAGTCCTACTATAGGTCATGTGAATGACTTTGACTTTGACTTTGAGTGAGACGGAAGCCACGGTAGATGTCAGAGCAGATTGAGAAGTGCTGTCATTGAGGCTTTTGAGTATTCACATACTGATTCAGGAAGTGCGGTCAAAGAATGGATGCAATCACGAATATATCATTAGCCAATAAACTCTGAGCATATACTATGTGCCAGCTTATTTCACAAATGTACACAGTCAACCTATCCTATAATCTAGTTTGAGAAGCTTGAACCTTGGAGAGTTTATGAAACTAGTCCAGTATCACACAGTAGGTAGAGAGGAGCTGGCCTTCAAACACAAGCATCTTGAATTCCGAATCCTTGGAAGGAAAGCTTGCATTTTCTGGTTTGCTCCATGCCAGAGGATACAACAGAAGGGCTGGTTTGCTCTGTCTGGAAAACTGAAGACAGAGGAGCCTGAGGGCACAGTCATTCCAAGTAAAGGAAGGCCTGGAATGGTCAGGAAGAGGTTTCGTATGCCAGCAAGTTGTTGCCCACAGCAGAGGCTGATTTTGAAACCAGATAGGTGGTTTTATCAGGTCCTGATTCCAAAGGAAGCTTTTCCTCTTTGCTGAGATTGTTTTTTTTTTCCCTATAACCAAGCAAGGGTAAGAACAGTCATGTGTCTAATTACACACTGACTATTTGACTTCTCCCATAGACAGCAAGTCTTGTGAGGGCAGGAACCTAATGTCTTGTTCACTGTTGCTTTCCAGCTTCTAACACCTTGCCTGCAGTAAGTGCTTGGAAACTAGGTGCTGGGAAGATGCAGCATTCACACAGCTAGCATTTGCTACGTTTAGTGATCAGTCAAACTCTGTCCGCCTGGATGTCAGTTCTTCACTATGCTCTTGGTTACCCCTGGGGGAGAAGAGTTCCCACAGATTTCGAGACCTTGTTATCTGAAAGGGAAGTATCAACTCAACTAGGAAATGAACAGACATTGCTGGGTTATCAATTCCTGTCAGGGGACACCCCCTTATCACCCTGTCTTACTAATCAGGAGTAGCACCAATGATGTCACACAGGAAACAATATAGGGATGAAACAAGTTCCTGTTCCCAAAGGCTTAGCATCTGAAAGAAAATAACACACTTCTGGAAAAGGAAGTCAGTTATGCCTGATTAATCTAGAGTGATATGAGGGTCTGCAGTGAGTGTGAACTACTGAAATTCCATCAGTTTCAAAGAGGACTTAAGCTTTAAAGATGATATGGTAAATGTTCTACACCAAAGTTTTAAAAGTAAAGCTGCATTGAATGGGGGACTAAATGTTCAAAGAGTGGAAAGTGATGAAGAAATGGGAATGAATGGATAAAACAAAAATTAAAATTTTCTGTAGGAAAAAGTGTAAAGGATGTTGCTCCATGGAAAGCATCTTAGGAAGCCTTCCTTGGAAGTTTTATAAAGTGATCTAGATTCCAGAACAGTAACTGTTTATATAAATTGACTTCTTTGGGTCTCTGAATCTCCTTAAATAAATATTTAAATATGTACATCTATTGAAAACTGAATTGACCTAATGGTTAAGAGTAGCTAGGGTTCCAACATTCTATTCTCGATCCTGCAAGTTACAAGTTATGCGATCTTGGAAAAGTACTTAACCTTTTAAGTTTATCAATTTTCTCTTTTATAAAATGGGCACAATAATACATCTCTGTTTTCCAGTACAGATTATATAAGATAGTGCATCTAAGATATTTAGTATATAATTGCCACAGTAGATGCGCTAAATAGATAGCAGTGACTATTATCACTATAATTCTTTAATCAATTTCTCAATATTATAAGATGATTTGTTTCTACTCTAAGAACAAAACAAAGGTAAGAATCATTGATATAGAACAGTAAGTAGTTCTCATCGTGTGTTTTGTGGAGCTCTTAGTCCCCCAGACCATTCAAGGGTTTCTGAAAGATAAAAGCTATTTCTATAATACAAGTTTATTTTTATTTTTGTTGTGCTGACATTTGTACTGATGTTGCAAAAGCAATTGTAGATAATCTACTGATCTCTTGACACAAATCAGGGCAGCAGCGCCAAACTTTAATAATGGTCAGTGTATTCTCTTGTTATATGTACTTCTAGTTCTTAAAAAGTCCGTTTTACATAAGGTCCTTGATAAAGAAAATGAATTTTATTTATTAAGGTCCTGTTCTTCAGTAAATATCTTTTTAAATATTATTTATAACTGAATATGAAATACACATAAAGCAATTTTACTGCACAAATAAGTATGACAGTGATCTCTAGGTAAAGCACTTATGCAAATTCTTTCCCATCTTTCTTCCTTTATTTTTGGCAGAATACCATTTTTATTTGAAAGAACTGAAGAAAAATTATGGCTACACACATGAGTATTTGGTATCTTTTTTTTTTTTAATGAATGATGTGAATCAATCAGTTCAGAAAAGCAACTCACAATATTTGTTGCAAGTAATAGAATAAGATTGCCAAGTGGAAATTTATTTTGAAAAACTGTATTTACCATGGTGAATTTGAAAGTGTCCCCAAACTTACAGACTTTTCTGATAGAATTGGTAGGATATAAATGAATATGATTTTTTGACTTTGTAAATTATATCAACATTCAAAAAATCTATGTAACTCAATAAACCAATATTTTCCAAGTAACAAACGTATGATGTTACAAAATCAACCGTACATGTGTAACTGGTATTCAAAATGCAAGACAGACCTATGAGTTTTAACATTACATAGTATAAGAAAAGCTCATTGATAGGACTTCAAATTCTACACAGCAACTAATCTTAAAGAAACCACCATATGTCAAGTATTGGTACAGTATCAAAGAAGAATATACATAATTGGAAAGGCTATTAAATGCTTCTTTCCCAACCATATATCTGTGTGAAGATAGATTCTTTATATGCTTCAACCAAAGCAACATATGGCAAAAGAAACGCAGATGTAGTATGAGTGTCCAGCTGCCTTCTTTGGTCAGTTCTTGGCTGGGTGTGTGTTATAATTTATACAAACTGATGATTAACTATTTATACAAATTGAGCCTCTAGAAGGATAGAGAGCTTAAAAAAGAGATTGCATGAACTTATGTGCCTATTGCTAATGAATGTTGGTTAAGGTTTAACGCATACACATAATTTGTTGGACAGTGTTCTTAAAGGTCCAAGATCAAATTGAAAAAGGTTAACTCACCAGTATGTCCTGAAATGTTATTGCTTTAGATTTTCCTCAATCACATTTTACTGAATTATCTTTCGTATGTATTTTATATTTTATTTTGAGACTTTTTTCCCTTATGAACATGATATCACACTCAAGTGCAAGATTCATTTCAGATTCAGTTCAGTTCAGTCACTCAGTCGTCTCCAACTCTTTGTGACCCCATGAATTGCAGCACGCCAGGCCTCCCTGTCCATCACCATCTCCCGGAGTTCACTCAAACTCACGTCCATTGAGTCGGTGATGCCATCCAGCCATCTCATGCTCTGTCACCCCCTTCTCCTCCTGCCCTCAATCCCTCCCAGCATCAGAGTCTTTTCCAATGAGTCAACTCTTCACATCAGGTGGCCAAATTACTGGAGTTTCAGCTTTAGCATCATTCCTTCCAAAGAAATCCCAGGGCTGATCTCCTTTAGGATGGACTGGTTGGCTCTCCTTTCAGTCCAAGGGACTCTCAAGAGTCTTCTCCAACACCGCAGGTCAAAAGAATCAATTCTTCTGTGCTCAGCTTTCGTCACAGTCCAACTCTCACATACGTACATGACCACTGGAAAAACCATAGCCTGGACTAAACGGACCTTTGTTGGCAAAGTAATGATAGAATTAAAACTGTAAAAATGAAAGTGTTAGTCACTCAGTTATGTCTGGTTCTGTGACCACATGAACTGCAGCCTACCAGGCTCCTCTGTCCATGGAATTCTCCAGGCAAGAATACTGGAGTGTGTAACAATTCCCTTCTCCAGGGGGTCTTCCTGACACAGGGATCAAACACAGGTAGATAAAGAATTAAAGATTTTAAAATTTAAAAAAATAAAAAATAAAACATTAAAAAATAAATAAATAAATAAAAAAGAATTAAACCTTAAAGTAACTGAATTTGAAAAGGAAATTTATGACTGGGGGCTAAATTAGTATTTGCTATCTCCTATAGCTAACAATAGGGGTTTCCCTCATAAATCAGTTGGTAAAGAATCTGCCTGCATGCAGGAGGTCCTATTCTTAGGTCAGGAAGATCCCCTGAAGAAGGAAATGGCAACCCACTCCAGTATCCTTGTCTGGGGAATCCCATGGACAGAGGACTCTGGCAGGCTGTAGTTCATGGGGTCACAAAAGTCAGACATGACTTAGCAACTAAACCACCACCATAGCTAACCATTAAAATCTTTGGTTTTACACATGGACATCACCAGATGGTCAATACCAAAATCTGATTGATTATATTCTTTGTAGCCAAAGATGGAAAAGCTCTATACAATCAGCAAAAATAAGAACATGAGCTGACTGTACCCCAGATCATGAACTCCTTATTGCAAAATTCAGACTTAAATTGAAGAAAGTAGGGAAAATCACTAGGCCATTCAGGTATGACCTAAATCAAATCCCTTATGATTATACAGAGGAAGTGACAAATAGATTCAAGGGATTGGATCTGATAGACTGCCTGAAGAACTAAGGACAGAGGTGTGTGATATTGTACAGGAAGCAGTGATCAAGACCATTCCCAAGAGAAAGAAATGCAAGAAGGCAAAATGGTTGTCTGAGGAGGCCTTACAAATAGCTGAGAAATGAAGAGAAGTGAAAGGCAAAGGAGAAAATGAAAGATATACCCCTCTAAATGCAGAGTTCCAAAGTATAGCAAGGACAGATAAGAAAGTCCACTATCAATGCAAAGAAATAGAAGAAAACACCAAAATGGGAAAGAGTAGAGATCTCTTCAAGAAAATTGGAGATACCAGGGAGTATTTCATGCAAAGATGGGCACAATAAAGAACAGAAATAGGATGGACCTAACAGAAGATATTAAAAAGAGGTGGCAAGATTACACAGAAGAACTATACAAAAAAGATGTTAATGATCCAGATAACCACAATGATGTGATCACTCACCTAGACCCAGACATACTGGAGTGCAAAGTCAAGTGGATCTCAGGAAGCATTACTATGAACAAAGCTAGTGGATGTGATGGAATTCCATCTGAGCTATTTCAAATCCTAAAAGATGATGCTGTGAAAGTGCTGCACGCAATATGCCAGCTAATTTGGAAAACTCAGCAGTGACCACAGGACTGGAAAAGGTCAGTTTTCATTCCAATCCCAAAGAAAGGCAATGCCAAAGAATGTTCAAACTACAATACAGTTACACTCACTTCACATGCTAGCAAGATAATGCTCAAAATCCTTCAATCTAGGACCAAGAACTTCCAGATGTACAAGTATATAAACCAAGAATTTCAAGATATACAAGCTGGATTTAGAAAAGCCAGAGGAACCCAGATCAAATTGCCAACATCCGTTGGATAATTTAAAAAGAATTCATTTGAATCAGTTCTGATGAGATGGACGAAACTGGAGCCGATTATACAGAGTGAAGTAAGCCAGAAAGAAAAACACCAATACAGTATACTAACACATATATATGGAATTTAGGAAGATGGCAATGACGACCCTGTATGCAAGACAGGGAAAGAGACACAGATGTGTATAATGGACTTTTGGACTCAGAGGGAGGGAGAGGGTGGGATGATTTGGGAGAATGACATTCTAACATGTATACTATCATGTAAGAATTGAATCGCCAGTCTATGTCTGATGCAGGATACAGCATGCTTGGAGCTGGTGCACGGGGATGACCCAGAGAGATGTTATGGGGAGGGAGGTGGGAGGGGGGTTCATGTTTGGGAACACATGTAAGAATTAAAGATTTTAAAATGTAAAAAATAAAAAAATAAATAAAATTTTAAAAATTAAAAAAAAAAAAAAGGCAAGAAAATTCCAGAAAAACATGTATTCTGCTTCATTGATTAAGCTAAAGCCTTTGACTGTGTGGACCACAACAAACTGTGGAAAATTTTTAAAGAGATGGCAATACCAGACAACCTTACCTGTCTCCTGAGAAACCCGTATGCAGGTCAAGAAGCAACAGTTAGACCTGGACAAAGAACAATGGACCTGTTCCAAATTGAGAAAGGAGTACATCAATGCTGTATATTGTCACCCTGCTTATTTAACTTCTATGCAGAGTACATCATGCAAAATGCCAGACTGGATGAAGCACAAGCTGGAATCAAGATATCAGGGAGAAATAGCAATAACCTCAGATATGCAGATGACACTACCCTAATGGCAGAAAGCAAAGAGGAATTAAAGAGTCTCTTGATGAAGGTGAAAGAGGAGAGTGGAAAAGTAGGCTTAAAACTCAACATTCAAAAAATGAATATCAATGAACATGGTATATTTCTCCATCTATTAGTGTCCTCTTTGACTTCTTTCACCAGTGTTTTATAGTTTCCTATATATAGGTCTTTAGTTTCTTTAGGTAGATATATTCCTAAGTATTTTATTCTTTTCATTGCAATTTCCTTAATTTCTCTATTTTCTCATTATTAGTGTATAGGAATGCAAGGGATTTCTGTGTGTTGATTTTATATCCTGCAACTTTACTATGTTCATTGATTAGCTCTAGTAATTTTCTGGTGGAGTCTTCAGGGTTTTCTATGTAAAGGATCATGTCATCTGCAAACAGTGAGAGTTTTACTTCTTTTTTTCCAATTTGGATTCCTTTTATTTCTTTTTTCTGCTCTGATTGCTGTGGCCAAAACTTCCAGAACTATGTTGAATAGTAGTGGAGACACTGACCACCCTTGTCTTGTTCCTGACTTAAGGGGAAATGCTTTCAATTTTTCACCATTTAGGACGTTTGCTGTGGGTTTGTCATATATGGCTTTTATTATGTTGAGGTATGTTCCTTCTATTCCTGCTTTCTGGAGAGTTTTTATCATAAATGAATGTTGAATTTTATCAAAGGCTTTCTCTTCATCTATTGAGATAATCATATGGTTTTTATTTTTCAATTTGTTAATGTGGTGAATTACATTGATTGATTTGTGGATATTGAAGAATCCTTGCATCCCTGGGATAAAGCCCACTTGGTCATGGTGTATGACCTTTTTAATGTGTTGTTGGATTCTGATTGCTAGAACTTTGTTAAGGATTTTTGCATCTATGTTCGTCAGTGATATTGGCCTGTAGTTTTCTTTTTTTGTGGCATCTTTGTCAGGTTTTGGTATTAGGGTGACAGTGGCCTCATAGAATGAGTTTGGAAGTTTACCTTCCTCTGCAATTTTCTGGAAGAGTTTGAGTAGGATAGGTGTTAGCTCTTCTCTAAATTTTTGGTAGAATTCAGCTGTGAAGTCGTCTGGATCTGGGCTTTTGTTTGCTGGAAGATTTCTGATTACAGTTTCAATTTCCATGCTTGTGATGGGTCTGTTAAGATTTTCTATTTCTTCCTGGTTCAGTTTTGGAAAGTTGTACTTTTCTAAGAATTTGTCCATTTCTTCCATGTTGTCCATTTTATTGGCATATAATTGCTGATAGTGGTCTCTTATGATCCTTTGTATTTCTATGTTGTCTGTTGTGATCTCTCCATTATTCATTTCTAATTTTATTGATTTGATTTTTCTCCCTTTGTTTCTTGATGAATCTGGCTAATGGTTTGTCAATTTTATTTATCCTTTCAAAAGTCTACAAGCAATAAATGCTGGAGAGGGTGTGGAGAAAAGGCAACACTCTTACACTGTTGGTGGGAATGCAAACTAGTACAGCCACTATGGAGAACAGTGTGGAGATTCCTTAAAAAACTGGAGATAGAACTGCCTTATGACCCAGCAATCCCACTACTGGGCATACACACCAAGGGAACCAGAATTGAAAAAGACACGTGTACCCCAATGTTCATCACAGCACTGTTTATAATAGCCAGGACATGGAAGCAACCTAGATGTCCATCAGTAGATGAATGGATAAGAAAGCTGCGGTACATATATACAATGGAATATTACTCAGCCATTAAAAAGAATACATTTGAATCAGTTCTAATGAGGTGGATGAAACTGGAGCCGATTATACAGAGTGAAGTAAGCCATAAAGAAAAACACCAATACAATATACTAACACATATATATGGAATTTAGAAAGATGGTAATGATAACCCTGTATGTGAGACAGCAAAAGAGACACAGATGTATAGAACAGTCTTTTGGACTCTGCGGGAGACAGAGAGGGTGGGATGATTTGGGAGAATGGCATTGAAACATGTATAATATAAGAAACGAATCACCAGACCAGGTTCAATGCAGGATACAGGATGCTTGGGGCTGGTGCACTGGGATGACCCAGAGAAATCATATGGGGAGGGAGGTGGGAGGGGGCTTCAGGATTGGGAACACGTGTACACCTGTGGTGGATTCATCTTGATGTATGGCAAAACCAATACAGTATTGTAAAGTAAAATAAAGTAAAATTTTTAAAAAAATGAATATCAAGGCATCTGGTCCCAACACTTCATGGCAACTGGATGGGGAAACAGTGGAAACAGGGACAGATGTTATTTTCCTGGACTCCAAATCACTGCAGATGGTGACTGCAACCATGAAATTAAAAGATACCTGCTCCCTAGAAGAAAAGCTATGACTGACCTCGACAGCATATTAAAAAGCAGAGACATTATTTTGCTTATAAAGGTCTATATAGTCAAAGTTATGGTTTTTCCAGTAATCATATATGGTTATGAGAGCTGGACATAAAAAAAGCCAAGCACTGGAGAACTGATGCATTGGAATTGTGGTGCTGGAGAAGACTCTTGAGAGTCCCTTAGACTGCAAGGAGATCAAACATGTCAATCCTAAAGGAAATCAACCCTGAATATTCGCTGGAAGGACTGATGCTGAAGCTGAACCTCCATTACTTTGGCCACCTAATGTGAAGAGCCGACTCACTGGAAAAGATCCTGATGCTGGTAAAAATTGAAGGCAGGAGGAGAAGAGGATGACAGAGGATGAGATGGTTGGATGGTATCACTGACTCGATGGACATGATTTTGAGCCAGGAAATAGTGAAGGACAGGGAAGCCTGGCATGCTGTAGTCCATGGAGCTGCAAAGAATCGGACAGGACTGAGGGACTGAACAACAACAAAATTTTTGGAAAATCTAGTAATCTGGAGAAGGCAATGGCACCCCACTCCAGTACTCTTGCCTGGAAAATCCCATGGATGGAGGAGCCTGGTAGGCTGCAGTCCATGGGGTCGCTAAGTTGGACATGACTGAGCAACTTCACTTTCACTTTTCACTTTCATGCATTGGAGAAGGAAAGGGCAACCCACTTCAGTGTTCTTGCCTGGAGAATCCGAGGGACGGGGGAGCATGGTGGGCTGCCGTCTATGAGGTCGCAGAGTTGGACGTGACTGAAGTGACTTAGCAGTAGCAGTAATTAATCATTAATTACTACTCACTATTATGGACCTTATGAGTGAGAAGGGAAAGTGACTTTCCAAGACTCAAACATCTACATAATTTTAAATATAATTCAAAAACTATATTCAGTGCTTTCCTCTCATATCCTTACTCTCTAGGTAACAGTAACCTTACCTTTCATTTCTAGGTTATAGAAGGACAAGAGGGAAGATGTTTATGTGTGAATCATCTTTCTATATGTGAATTATCTTTCATAATTTATCTTTCATAAATCCTTGAGGGAATTTACTTTTTTTAGTCATGATTCTAAGTCAGACCATATTTAACAACTGTTTTTTTCTTTTTTTTTTTCAATTTAAATTCCTGCATGTTATTCTCGGGGAAAAAAAAATACAGTGATCACTTTGGTGGGTATAACAGTTGTTCTTGACTCAAACTTTCTAAATCATGCTATTCAGAATTCCACAAAAGAATAAAAATATTTAAATTATATCAATAAGTTCATGTAGGTTCTTGAATTATCCCTCAGTTAGTTCTATGCTAGCTCAAAAAATAATGTAAAATTTTTATGAAAGTGACAGTTGCTTAGTCATGTGTGACTCTTTAAAACTCATGGACTAGTTGTGTGTAACTCTTTGAGACCCATGGACTGTAACCTGCCAGGCTCCTCTGTCCATGGAATTCTGCAGGCAAGAACACTGGAGTGTGTAGCCATTCCTTCTCCAAGGGATATTCTGGACCCAGCGACTGAACCTAGTTTTCCTGCATTGCAGGCAGATTGTTTACTGTCTGAATCACCAGGGAAGCCCTTCCATGTGCTTTTTTAAAATAAAAGAATTAAATTTGGGGTGATAAACAAATATCATCACCATGGTGAGATGTCAACTTCCTGTTTTTCCTTAACATCTTGCTACTATATCAAACATTATTGAAAGTTAGGCAAGCCTGCGGTGGGCAATTCATTTGCATGTGTTTGTGAATCTTAAGGGTCTGCAAGATGAATTGGGGCCCTTGTGATAAAGCATTTCTTGAATACTCGCTTGTTCCAAATCAGAAGATTTGAATACCAGGTGTGCATGTCCTGCCACATTTTTTTTCGTAATTTTGCTTCCTTATGCTGATACCCTACATGGAAATTTCAGATTAGTATTTCAGTCGTATTGCTTTTCTCTGTGAGCTCATTTATTAACATAGAACATACAGCTTGTAATACAACCCCATATGTGTGCTTTCAGCAATCTGATCCATTTTTAAAAACTCTGGGCAATATGATAGCCAATGACAGACTTACATCTTGAAAGTATT
The DNA here is from genome assembly GCF_001704415.2 of Capra hircus. NCBI lineage: Eukaryota > Metazoa > Chordata > Mammalia > Artiodactyla > Bovidae > Capra > Capra hircus. Next base: position 26,878,959 of record NC_030814.1, read on the forward strand.
TACATGAAAGTGACTTTTTAAATGTGCTCAGACATGACATATTTTCATACTACTGAATTGAAGAAATGGATTCTTAAATACTTTGAAGTCATTTCTATTAAAAATAAATATATCATTTTCTTTCCAGATATCAAGATAAGTAATAGTCTTTGGTGATACTGCCCTGAAAGGGAATTTTAATCTTCAACTCGTGATGGTAATTCCTAACAAAACTATCTATCCTTCAGTTGTTGCAGCTGTAAAGCTGAATGTCAAGTTCACAGTTTGCATATTTGTGCAGATTTGTTTAGAAAATGGGCTCTGTTGTGAACTTGTTTCAAAATTGCCAAATGGGTGTGTAATGAAAACACATCTGCTAAACAAAAGAGAAAGACTAAGTTTGTGAAAGGAATTAGCAAGAAAACATTAGTTTAAAAAGTTCTTTTATAATTAAATTGTGTTGCAAATGAAGTGGATCTTTTCCCAAACATGCTCTTCATAGCATCCATAATCATCAAATAGCAGGCACTCCAGACAGAGCCAGAAGCAGATCAGCCAAAAGGAATTAAGAATAAAGTGGAAGAGAGGGTGGCAGTGGAGGTGAGGTTGCAGTGGTGCGATCCTCCAATATCACATACCAACGATCCACTTTAGCATGATGTTTAAAGAAAAAAACAAGCTGACTCTGTGTGCCTTTCATAACATTATACAGGAGGTGCTGATTAAAACCATCTCCAAGAAGAAGACACAAAAAGGTAAAATAACTGTCTGAAGAGGCCTTACAAATAGCTGAGAAAAGAAGAGAAGTAAAAGGCTAAGTAGAAAAGGAAAGATAGATCCATATGAATGCAGAGTTCCAAAGAAGATCATGGCATCTGGTCCCATCACTTCATGGGAAATAGATGGGGAAAGAGTAGAAACAGTGGCTGACTTTATTTTTCTGGGCTCCAAAATCACTGCAGATGGTGACTGCAGCCATGAAATTAAAAGACGCTTACTCCTTGGAAGGAAAGTTATGACCAACCTAGATAGTATATTCAAAAGCAGAGACATTACTTTGCCAAGAAAGGTCTGTCTAGTCAAGGCTATGGTTTTTCCAGTGGTCATGTATGGACGTGAGAGTTGGACTATAAAGAAAGCTGAGTCCCAAAGAATTGATGCTTTTGAACTGTGGTGTTGGAGAAGACTCTTGAGAGTCCCTTGGACTGCAAGGAGATCCAACCTGTCCAACCTAAAGGAGATCAGTCCTGGGTGTTCATTGGAAGGACTGATGTTGAAGCTGAAACTCCAACAATTTGGCTACCTGACCTGGAGAGCTGACTCATTTGAAAAGACCCTGATGCTGGGAAAGATTGAGGGCAGGAAGAGAAGGGGATGACAGAGGATGAGATGGTTGGATGGCATCATTGACTCGATGGACATGGGTTTGGGTGGACTCCGGGAGTTGGTGATGGACAGGGAGGACTGGCGTGCTGTAATTCATGGGGTCACAAAGAGTCGGACTCGACTGAGCGACAGATCTGAACTGAACTGAGGCTTCAACAGTATGTGAATTGAGTACTTCCAGATGTTCAATCTGGATTAAAAAAGGCAGAGGAACCAGAGAACAAATTGCCAAAATCTGCTGGATCATTGAAAAGGCAAGAGAGTTCCAGAAGAACATCTATTTCTGCTTCATTGACTACTCTGAAGTCTTTGACTGTGTGGATCACAACAAACTGTGGAACATTCTTCAAGAGATGGGAATACCTGACCACCTTGCTGCTGCTGCTAAGTCGCTTCAGTCATGTCCGACTCTGTGTGACCCCATAGACGGCAGCCCACCGGCTCCCCCATCCCTGGGTTTCTCTAGACAAGAATACTGGAGTGTGTTGCTATTTCCTTCTCCAATGCATGAAAGTGAAAAGTCAAGGTGAAGTCACTTAGTCATGTCTGACTTTTAGCGACCTCATGGACTGCAGCCTACCAGGCTCCTCCGTCCATGGGATTTTCCAGGCAAGAGTACTGGAGTTGGGTGCCATTGCCTTCTCCACCTTACCTCCTGAGAAACTTGTAGGCAGGTCAAGAAGCAACAGTTAGAACTGGACATGGAACAATGGACTGGTTCCAAATTGGGAAAGAAGTACATCAAGGCTGTGTATTTTCACCTTGCTTATTTAACTTTTGTGCAGAGTACATCATGCAAAATGCTGGACAGGATGAAGCACAAGCTGGAATCAAGATTGCCAGAAGAAATACCAATAACCTCAGATATGTAGATGACACCCCTCTAATGACAGAAAGTACAGAGGAATAAAAGAACCTCTTGATGAAAGTGAAAGAGGAGAATGAATAAGCTGGCTTAAAACAACGTTTAGATGATCTGGTGACATCACTTCATGGCGAATAGATGGGGAAACAATGGAAACATTGAGAGACTTTATTTGGGGGGGGCCCAAAATCACTGCAGATTGTGACTGCAGCCATGAAATTAAAAGACACTTGCTCCTTGGAAGAAAAGCTATGAAAAATCTAGACAGCATATTAAAAACCAGAGACTTTACTGACAAAGGTCTATACAGTCAAATCTTTGGTTTTTCCAGTAGTCACATATGGATGTGACAGTTGGACCATAAAGAAAGCTGAGAGCCGAAGAATTGATGCTTTTGAACTGTGGGGTTGGAGAAGACTCTTGAAAGTCCCTTGGACTGCAAGGAGATCAAAGTGCCCAATTGATCTAAACTGCCTTTAGATCAATCCTAAAGAAAATCAACCCTGAATATTCTTTGGAAGGACTGATGTTGAAGCTGAAGCTTCAACACTTTGGTCACCTGATGGGAAGAACTGATTCATTGAAAAAGACCATGATGCTGGGAAAGTTTGAAGGGAGGAGGAGGAGATGACAGAGGATGAGATGGTTGGACAGCATCACTGACTCAATGGACATGAGTTTGAGAAAACTCTAGGAAGTAGTGAAGGACAGAGAAGCCTGGCGTGTTGTAGTCCATGGGGCTGCAAAAAGTAGGACACAACTCAGCAACTGAACTGGTGTTTCTTTCACCAGTTGGTGGAGCAAAAATTTTTAAAGAGATTTCTCTGATTTTCTTTCATTCAGGGTGTCAGTATTTTGACTGATTCAAGTGCCACCTCATCAGTGAGATATTTCTCTCAATATGAATTTGTACAAAAACAAGTATACACAAGTATATGTACATATGTGTATGTACATGCATACTGAGAAAAAAACCTTACTGGTAGCATATACATATTTGCAAGTACCCTTCATGATATCTTATTCCACTCCCTCCCCGCTTTTCTTTTGTTTATACCATTTAACATACCATGTATTTCCTTGATTATTTAATATCTACTCCACCCAAAATAAAAGCCTCATAAGAACAGCAGCTATCTCTAATTCTCTAGTATATCTCTCAAACCAGTATCTGACACAGGGTGGACATCCTTAAGAATGTGTTATTTAGTGAACAAATCGGTCAATCAAATACGAGCTTCCTTTCACACTAAGAGAAATATTATAACCATCTGTCCAGAGTGCTTTGGTGTACTTCTCTCTGGGTAAAGAGATTTCATGTTTCTCTAAAAATAGCCACATTTCTTAGAAGAACACTCCAAAAATGATTAAAATATCTTGGTACATATGGAAGCATATCATGTCTTCCCTGTACATCATTTTCATATGAGAAATAAATTTGCTCCTAGCTTATAAACCTGTACTTGGCCATTGATTATTATAATCAGTCTTTCTTCACGCACTGTATGAGAAGTTAAAATTTTCTATACATCTTTATAAGTGAAGCTTAGTGATGCCTTCTCCAAAGAGCTTTTTTCTATTTGAATAAGCTAGCCTTAATAGTATCAATCCAAGAAGGGAAGAAGGCAGGAAGGAAGGAAAGATGGGGGGAGAAAGGGAGGGCGGTAAAAAGGGGAGAGGGTAGGAAAGGGAGGGAGGGGAGAAAGAAAGAAAGAAATTCGCTGATGGCATTATAGAACATGCTTCTCAATTTTCTCTTTCTTAATGATAAAATCGTAAATAATAATTGGACACCAGAGAACAAAATTGATCACTGAGTTCCCTTTCACCAAACTCAAAGTCTGCCAGGAGCAGAAAGGAATCTTTTCAAATGCAAAGCCAACCAATTACATTATCTCCCAAGGCTAAAACCCCGCAGTAGCTTCCCATAGCTGATAAACGGAACAACTGCATCCAAAGCACAGCCTCAGTGTCCACTAGGCCTGTTAGTTGCTTATCTCCTTAGTCTCAATCACCACTCTCTCACGTTGTCTATGCACTCAGGCCAAACTGCCTTCTCTCTAAATTCTCCACTTTCCTTGTAAACACCAGGCCTTTGATCTTACCCTTCTGTTTATAAAGCTCTTTTTCATCCCACTGCTGCCTATGAATGCTAGAAGCTTCGCCGTACCTCCTCACGTTCTAGGCCAGGTTCCTTTACTACATAGAAAGCCCCTCCCTTTCCATCTCCCTCTCTCCCCTCCTTTCTAGCACATATCTTTGTTCATAATCATACATCCTTCTGCACTCTCATTTGACTAATATCTCTTTTCCCAACTAGTCCATAGCAGAGCAGGGCTGCATCTCTTGCTCTTCAGTGTTTCCTTTTAGCCTCAAAACAGTGCCTGGCATATGTAATACAGGAGGCCATTAATACTTGCTGAATAAATGAAAACATTGGTTTCACTGCATTGCTAATGCAAGTCAGCCATTATCTTAAAATACGCTTTGCTTAATACAGCAATAATTAAAGTATGAAATTGTGTTTCTAGCTTCTCCTTGTTGGGATAGGCATAGGTAGTTTAGGAGCAGTAAATGTAGGAGTGTCAGACATGGAGAAGTATCATTATCATGGGCTTCCTACCTGTTCTGAGTTCCTATAAGTCCACTTAATGACAAGACACTCATTTCCATTGGAAATAGAGAAGGCAGTAGCACTGATGAAAGAACACTGAATTGGTTTTGCGTGTGATCTTCAAGAAAAGAATTTTATGACAAAATGTTGACAGTAATGAAATTAACAAAAGAGAGAAAGTAAGAAAATGCACAAAAAACCCACCCAGACCCTGCTGAACATTTCCAGGGAAATAAATATTTAGTTACTCCATAGTGAGAATGCCGTGTTTTGTGATGTGAAATGTTTCATGCCTCATGGCACAGAAGTTAAGAGAGATCAGTCAGTAATCAAAGAGCAACACCATTTGTTAACCAAAGCAAGAGATGACACAAAGATGATAGATGAAGTGTCTCTTTAGAAATGGTAAAAAATGAATGAAGACTTCAGACGTTAAAATCAATCTGGCTTCCCCCTGGGATTTCTGAGAAGATTTTATATTTTTCTCATAGTTTTATATGCATTTAAGCCCAGAAAATGCCTCGCTTTCAGTACACACTCAAATCAACAAAAATGATTAGAATATACAGAGAAAGGAGGTTGGGCATTGGCTGAGCTTTTTTATCCTGGATCTTAGATTGACTAGTTCTGTAACCTTGACAAAATCCCTTGATATCTCACTTGAGTCTTACTTACCTATAGTACAGAATTTAGTGAGAAACATACAAATGACTGTAACTGTACCTTCTAACACAAGATGGAGAGGTGATGGCTGTTAATGTCTTCTTTCACTGTATATATATATGTGTGTGCGTGTGTGTGTGAAATCAAGGTATGCATCACAGTGCTGAGAAGGCTTTCTTTGGTGTCCCTCCAGAATCTCTTCTCTTCCTAACCTGCCCAGTGATGCATGGAATGACTCAGATGGGGAAGAGCATCTCATTCTATAATTAGCATTAGAAACTAACGTTCAAGTCACCCTGGGAGAGGTGACACAAAGAATTTCATACTAAGACTTAAACAGATTTCAAGGAGCTCTTTTTCTGAGAGCAAAATTCTGACAAGGTTAAGACGCGAAGAGGAGTGAATGCTGACTAAGGCAAAAGAATAGAAATGAGAAGACTTAGAGCACCAGGGGCACATTTTGCTTATTTCACATCTTTGCCTGAAGCTGGCCCAAAAGAGTAACTTGGAGAGGACAGTGACACAGACTCCAACTGTTGGTGGCAAGCACCTCATCTTTATTCCCAGGAGAATGCAAGTTTATAGGGTTGTACTTTGGGCCCATTTCACACCGAGACTACTTAGACATATTAGCAATGGTGCCCACCCCTAAGAATTGCACCTATGAGAGCCCATCTGATTATAAAATAGCAAAAGGAATATACTGGACTATGAGCATTTACAACATGAAGAGCAATGATAGTTCAGGTAGGGTTAATGTAACTTTTGCTTGGTTTTGGCTATGTTCTTATATAATTTCTGTTTTCCTATTTGTCAGAAGAAAAGCATGCTTTAAAAAAAATCCATAGAATACGGAGACATTCTGGGCATTTAACGTACCCTTTGCTTAATAATAAGAACCCATCGCTAAGAATCACAGTACAGATGGCACATGCAATTACTAGGACAATGCAGAGCTTCCAACAGTCTCATTTTGTCTGATTTTGATAAAATAACAATCCAATGAAAATGAGTTTCTGTATTCTGGCATATTTCAGACTGAACATTAAATAACAGTGTCTTGTTCTGTATCCAAATTAGTTCACAATATCTCTGTCCTCAATACCCTTCAAGCCAAGTTTTTCCCTGTTTCCATGAACTTTTCTTTGTCTTTTGCCAAAATCACTGAGAAAGAGTAAGATGCAAATAAAATTCAGGAAGCTACTGACTCTCTGTGAGTGTATATAACCGATGCCATGTTGACCAACATTCCAGAGGTCTGTGGAAAACACAGAGATGGGTAAAAAAATCCAAAAAATTAAGTTATTGATATTTCACAGGGAACCAGCAATCTGACAGCAGTGACAAGGTCTATTTGGAAATCTGATGGATGAGACAGATATATCAGTCAGAAGGAAAATTATTTCTGGGACCACTTAGGTCATCTTTCCCAAAGCCTTTCACTGGAGTGATATCTACTAGGCAATTCCCACTCGCAGGACCTTTCTCAATGGACATCTTAAAGACACAGATGGTTTTCTAACACATTCAGGTGTTTAGAGCCCCCTCCCCTCCTGCACCAAACAACCTGCTTCTTAGCCTTGTTTAACAATCCAAGAATCCTTCCAAGACTTGAAATCCAAACTCAAATCCTGTCAAGAATGACTATCCTGATGATGATGCGTTCACAAAATTGCTTCCAGACTAGATGGAGGAAGGAGGATGGAGAGAAAGAGAAAAGATAAATACAGCGAAATACACAATCTGTATACCCTAGCGTGCCACTATAATGCCACTATAACTGCCAATTCTTGGTATTGCTTTGAACTTAAGTATTGGGTTTCCCTGTTGGCTCAGTGGTAAAGAATCTGCCTGCTAATGCATGAGACGTGGGCTTGACCCCTGTGTTGCGAAGATCCCCTGGAGAAGGAAATGGCACTCACTCCAGTATTCTTGCCTGGGAAATCCCATGGACAGAGGAGCCTGGCAGGCTATAGTCTATGGGGTCACAGAAGAGTCGGACATGACTTAGCGACTAAGCAATAACAACCGAATGCCCTTGAATGGGTCCAAGAAGGACTTTCTTAATATTAAAAGCAAAAGTGAAGTCTCTCAGTCATGTCCTACTCTTTGTGACCCCATGGACTGTAGCACACCAGGATCCTCTGTCCATGGGATTTTCCAGGCAAGAAGACTGGAGTGGGTTGCCATTTCCTTCTCTAGTCTTAATATTAAGGAGAGAATTAAAGAGTAGTCAGAGACCAGCATGGACTTTTGTGTTTCAGTCTCCCAACTATACATGGCGGGCAGACTATCAGAACAGAGACTATTGAGTTGTAGATTTACAAGGGGCTCCTAAAAATCAGTTAGTTCCTACCTCTTCTCCCATGTAGGTGAGATGTTCTGAATCTTTTTAATAAATAAAAATAAAATCTTATCTAAAATCTCTGACAACTACTGTTTCTCCTCAATAAAATGTTCCGTTTAGAAAGCTTCCAATGTGTAAGTCAAGTTTGGCTGTAATTTAAAATAATTTATTTTTTATCTTGTTTCAACATTTTACATATTACTTTCCACCTTACACTTACACATATGTATGCCTATTTCTGTTGTATTTTAGATAAAGATATTAGATGATTTTTACCTTGGTGATAAGATTAGAATTTTTTAGAATTGCACTGTCATTTTTGATGCTTAAGTTAGTGACAATTCAATCTTTATAAATATGCCTCTTTATGTGGTGTGTACCTGGGTGGTTTTCAGTGCCAAGGGTGGCAGTGAAGAAAATTCTTGAGGCAAAAGCTCATCTTGTGACCTGATTCCTCCAAATCAGTTTTTGCAGCAATTTTATGTCAACTGTATTTCTCTATTTTCCTTAGTTTCTCTACTTGAAACTAAGCTCATGGCGGGGAAAATGCCTCTTAATTAGACATGGATAATATAGAAGGAGGGGGAGAAAAAGACACAAGATCTCTTATGCACTGCTCACCATTTGCTTCAGGGATATTTTTGAGAGCAGAAATTAAATCAATGACCAAAAATGTCTGGAACCAGGGCTATGCTGACTTGCAGACTCTGCCCGTCTCCACAGCCAGGCTGGGTGGCTCTGGCCACTCAGGTAGGCGGCCCTGCCAAACAGAACATGCCAGCAAGGTGGGGCTCTTGGGCAGCCCTGCTGTCTCCCCAGAACTCTGCAAGCAAAAACCCTCATAGGATTCCTGAGAAACGCTCAATCCAATCAGGGTGAAGCCTGCAAGGAACTCACGCTCAGTCATTGCAGAGGCCATGTGCATCTGTTGGCTGCTTTAACTCAAGTCCCCGGTGAGGCTGAGGAAAAAATGAGAAGTATCAGTTCTCTCAATTCCTGAGACATTCCTGATCCTCCTTCACTATAAAGGCATGACCTTGCCCAACCCTTCAAAAGGCCATCTAACCCTGGTTCTCTGACTCTCCCACTGTCTCTTGTCTAGTTCTAGAACTGGATCTGGGGCAATAAAAGGGGCTGTGAGCAGGCAACATGTGTGTAACTAAACTCATTAGCAGCAAGAGCCAGCTTAGGTCTCATGGGACCGATGCTTAAAGCTGTGGCTCCAGACACTGCAAAACTGCCATGAAGTGGAGATTTGGCAACATGTGTGTCAATTGGATAATTGCAAACTGCCAAACCAGGTCATTCAGGTCAATCATATTCCAGCTGGGAACTGAATTATTTAATCTGGCTGTCCCAAATAATCAGATTAACTAGAAAACTGCCAGGCTGGTTAGATTTTTATCTGTAAATATAAAACAGCAAGAAAAGGAAGTCTCATACATTGCAGTTGATAAAGAGTTTTAAAAGTGCCACCAGATTCTTCTTATAAAGTGCTTTCTGGCAATCTAGAAGAGACATGGCATGCACATACTACCCTGCAGGATAACGTCACCTGTATCCTAGGGTATGTTTAACACCTTGCCCTCCATAGCTTTTCCATTATGAGGGAAATTCATAATGGAACTCAAGCAGCTGGAGATACTATTTTTGGTGATCAAAGACAAACAATTTTGTTCTTGGATATTGTTTTCCCTTATGGAACAAAAATTTTAATTTGTACTATTAGTGTGCCCTCCCTCCAACCAAAGGAAAATTAGAATAGAGTGTGGATCCTAGAACAGGTTTTATTTCTGGGCCCACTGGTGATTAATCATTGATATCTCTGAAGTGAAAGTGTTAGTCACTAGGTCGTGTCCCAACTCTTTGCGACCCCATGGACTGTAGCCTGCCAGGTTGCTCTGTTCATGGGATTCTCCAGGCAAGAATACTGGAGTGATTTGACATTCCCGTCTCCAGAGGATCTTCCTGACCTTGGGATTGAACCCTGGTCTCCCGAATTGTAGGCAGATTCTTTACTATCTGAGTCACTAGGGGCCAACTGGCAATTAATCATTGATATCTCTGAAGTGAAAGTGTTAGTCGCTCAGTCATGTCCAACTCTTTGCAACCCCACGGACTGTAGCCTGTCAGGCCCCTTTGCCCATGGGATTTTCCAGGCAAGAATACTGGAGTGGGTACACATTTCCTTCTCCAGAGAAAAGAAAGAAAACTGAAAGTTGCTCAGTCTTGACCCACTCTTTGTGCCCCATGGACCATACAGCTCATGGAATTCTCCAGGCCAGAACACTGGAGTGTGTAGCCATTCCCTTCTCCAGGGGATCTTCCCAACTTAGGGATCGAACCCAGATCTCCCACATTGCAGGAGGATCCTTTACCAGCTGAGCCACCAGGGATGCCCAAGAATACTGGAGTAAGTAGCCTATTCCTTCACCAGACGGTCTTCCCCACCCAGGAATCAAACAGGGGTCTCCTGCATTGCAGGCAGATTCTTCACCAGCTGAGCTACAGGGAAGTCCTGTATGATATCTCTAACCCCTAAACAATTAGTTATGGTTTATACGTAACTACTTTGACCCACAAGGGAGAAAATAAAAAGGATAAATCTGAGTGTAAGTTCTAGTCAATTATTTTTTCACTTTTCCCCATAGCCAAATTGGAGACTTGAAAATGTATGCCATAAAACTGCAAAGTCTCTTCACACTGAAGAAAGAAAGAATGAAAGAGCTCATTTAAAGTATCATTCCAGGTCAGAGCCTACCATTGTTTTTGTTTATCTCCAGCTTTGTGCTTATTTCTCCTCCCCAGGTTCTAGATCTTCTCTCTCAGGATTGACTTCATAATTGTACACATCCAGATCAATCTCAGAGCAATGGGGCCCCTCAATTCTGAACAGATTACTCTCCCCAGGATTGAAAATCTGTCTCATGTCTGCAAGGCTGTTCATTTCCAGCACTGTCAGCAAGATGGACAGTTCACAGTCAACAGGAAAAACTCCTTTTGGTCACCCATGGAATGGGAGCACATACATTATAAAGTAGAAATAGGTATTTATGGCCAGCTATAAAGAAAACTCTAATTTGAGGAGTGAAAAGAACAGTGAACAATCATGTCAATCAGAGGCAATTGTCTATTTCTTCCTTTTGCTATTAATTTTTCCTACCCGCCCCCCCCGCCACCAAACTGGTAATTTAGACATTTCCTACAATAGATGTTCGTTATAGTCCATAAATGTTTATGGATGTGCATTTAGAAAAACTACTCTAAAGCTTGAATTTGAACAACGCCGTCACTTAAAGAGACAAAAAAAAAAGCATCATTGACATCTGCTGAAGTGTTAATTTCTCTGAAAGCACAGAGGGTGTTAAACAGACTTTCTCTTGTTGAATGATACGTTTTAAAATTTTTGAAACAATGCCAAAGGGTTTTCATGCAGAGATTCTGTCAGTGCATCCCTGACTTTCCTGAAATTTGTTTTTTAAAATTTTTATTCTAAATTTAAGGCTTTTGAAAAAAGTATATGCATTTAAATACCAGTAAAGCTAACGTGCATTAACAACATCAGGCATGATTTAGTCTTAAAAATTGGAGGGCAATGTTTTCTCCTAAGGAAAGTTTATTTATGGGTATGTAAAGGGACTTTCAAATTAGTTTTGTTATATAATAGTAACAAGTGAAAGCAAAATGAAATAGTAAGGAATATTCTTTCCCTCTTATGGTCCACTCTATCTACCCAAAGTAGTAGGATTCTACATGGTATAAGTTGAGGTCATTAAACATTTACTCTGCAGTCATTTCTAGCATCCACAGAAAAAGCTAGTCTCCAGTAAAATACAATCTCATCTTTCCTTTCAGTATGTCACCACCTCTCAAGTTTTAACTTGGGTTCTCCTGAAAGTGGTGTGTGCAACACTCTCAGTGTTGGGAAGTGATTCAGGGAGAAGGAATGAAGGGCAGAGGAACTGAAGAAACAGGAAAGGAGTGAAAGCCAATGCAAAGATGTGTTCCCCAGACCATATTAAACAGTCCATTTGGGCTCACTTCTCTTGTCACGAGGAGCAAAGCAACTGGACAAATTCACCCACATGGAAGGGCCTAACTGGTTCATACCTTTTAGGAGTGGCTGGTCTTTCAAAGTAAAACATTTCTCTTATCATGGAGAACTGTGCATCATTTGGAGACACATTTCTACCAGAGCAGCCTGCTCCATATTGACTAGAACTAATCATGGATGGAAACCAGCTACTGCACCTACATATTTACATTCTTTCCCATCCTCTTGTTAGAATGGCATTATCAGTTCAGTCAGTCACTCAGTAGTATCCAATTCTGCAATCCCATGAATCGCAGCACGCCAGGCCTCCATGTTCATCACCAACTCCCAGAGTTCACTCAAACTCATGTCCATCAAGTCGGTGATGCCATCAAGCCATCTCATCCTCTGTTGTCCCCTTCTCCTCCTGCCCCCAATCCCTCCCAGCATCAGGGTCTTTTCCAATGAGTGAACTCTTCACATCAGGTGGCCAAAGTATTGGAGTTTCAGCTTTAGCATCAGTCCTTCCAATGAACACCCAGGACTGATCTCCTTTAGGATGGACTGGTTGGATCTTCTTGCAGTCCAAGGGACTCTCAAGAGTCTTCTCCAACACCACAGTCCAAAAGCATGGGATTTTCCAGGCAAGAGTACTGGAGCAGGGTGCCAAAATATCATGTAGTATTTGACAAAAAAAATAATGGTGCATGTGCGACTTAGCAGCCGCAGCAGCACATGATATTTTTAATTCTTTATTTCTTTTAATTTCTCCTTATATTTACAAATTGTTGCTTTATATAATTCAATAAAATTTTATTGAAGGGGTGATTCATATCACTTAAATCTTTTATATAAATTATGTAATTTAAAATATAAAAAGAAGACCTTTATTCTATTTTGTGCCTTTTGCTTTTAATTCATTGCTGATATAATTATTGTAACCAATGCCATCTTTTTCTTTTTACTTATGATTAAAGTTGTTTGTTTTCTTAAGCTTTTCATTTTGTACTGCAGTATAGCCAATTAACAATGTTGTGACAGTTTCAGGTATATAGCGAAGAGACTCAACCATGAATATACATGTATCCTTTCTGCCCCAAATTCCCTCCCATTCAGGCTGCCATGTAACATTTATTGGAGACCAAGGCCTTCTTATAACTTGAATGCATTATATATGCTTTTTAAGTGCTTCAATACTTAATCATTTTGTGTTTCTTTAAGTATGTCATTTGGCATTTTATTTTACAGTCTCATCTCCCATTTGCATTTATAATTGTATTTTTTTACTTAATTTACTTTTTAAATAATTTCTATATTTTTTATAATGCTTTCTTAATGTTTTCCATTTTTTCTAATTTGTGCCATATGGACTAACTTGTTTGTTTGTTTTCATAATTTCTGCTGTTTTAGACCACATATATGATATTTTAAATCCAATACATGAGTTTTTTTAACATTTAAAATTATTTCAATGTATGTTGACTGGGATGTATTGAGTTGAGAAAGAATCTATTGTATTACGAATCAGTGAACTAAAACGGACAGGAATGGACAAATTTAACTCAGATGACCATTATATCTACTATTGCTGGCAAGAATCCCTTAGAAGAAATGGAGTAGTTCTCATAGTCAACAAGAGTCCAAAATGTTGTATTTGAGTATAATCTCAATACTGGAAGAATGACCTCAGTTTGTTTCTAAGGCAAATCATTCAGCATCACAGTAATCCTAGTCTATGCCCCAACTGCTGATGCCAAAGAAGCTGAAACTGAATGGCTCTATGAAGACCTACAAGACCTTCTAGAACTACCAACCAAAAAAGGGTGGTTTTCACCATAGGGGATTGGAATTCAAAAGTAGGAAGTCAAGAGATACCTGTAGTGACAGGCAAGTTTAGTCTTGCAGTAAAAAATGAAGCAGGGCAAAGCTAACAGAGTTTTTCCAGAATGCGCTGGTCATAGCAAACACCGTTTTCCAACAACACAAGAGATGACTCTACACATGGACATCACCAGATGGTCAACACCGAAATAAGATTGATTATATTCTTTGGAGATGAAGATGGAAAAGCTCTCTACAGTCAGCAGAAATAAAACCTGTAGCTGACTGAGGCACAGATCATGAGCTCATGAGCTCTTTATTGCAAAATTCAGGCTTAAACTGAAGAAAGTAGAGAAAGCACTAGAATATTCAGGTATGACATAAATCAAACCCCTTATGATATTACAATGGAGGTGATGAATAGATTCAAGGGGTTAGATCTGGTAGACAGAGTACCTGAAGAGCTATGGATGGAGATTGTACAGGAGGTGGTGACCAAAATCATCCCCATTAAAAAGAAATGCAAGAAGGCAAAGTGGTTGTCTGAGAAGGCCTTACTAACTGCTATGAAAAGAAGACAAGTAAAAGGCAAAGGAGAAAGGGAAAGATATACCCATCTGAATGCAGAGTTCCAGAGAATAGCAAGGAGAGATAAGAAAGCCTTCTATCTCTGCAAATGCAAAGAAACAGAGGAAAGCAATAGAATGGGAAAGACTAGCAATCTCTTCATCAAAATTGGAGACACCAAGGGAAAATTTCAGGCAATGATGGGCACAATAAAGGACAGAAACAGTAAGGACCTAACAGAAGCAGGAGAGATTAAGAAGTGATAGCAAGAATACACAGAAGCACTACACAAAAAAGGTCTTAATGACCAAGATAACCCTGATGGTATTGTCACTCACCTAGAGCCAGACATACAAGAGTGCAAAGTCAAGTGGGTCTTAGGAAGCATTATTACATAGAAAGCTAGTAGGGGTGATGGAATTCCAGCTAAGCTATTTCAAATTCTAAAAGATGATGCTATCAAAGTTCTGCACTCAATATGCTAGCAAATTTGGAAAACTTAGCAGTGGCCACAAAACAGGAACAGGTCAGTTTTCATTAGAATTCCAAAGAAAGGCAATGCCAAAGAATGTTCACATTGCTGTACAAATGCTCTCATTTCAAATGCTAGCAAGGTAATGTTCAAAATCCTTTAAACTAGGCTTCAACAGTATATGAACCAAGAAGTTCCAAACGTACAAACTGAATTTAGAAATGGCAGAGGAACCAGAGATCAAATTGGCAACATCTGCTGGATCATAGAAAAATCAAGGGAATTCCAAAAAACATCTACTTCTGCTTCATTGACTACACTAAAGCCTTTGACTGTGTGGATCACAACAAACTGTGGAAAATTCTTAAAGAAATGGCAATACCAGACCGCCTTACCTGTCTCTTGAGAAACCTGTATACAGGTTAAGAAGCGACAGTTAGAACTGGACATGCAACCAGGGACTGGTTCCAAATTAGGAAAGGATTACATCAAGGCTGTATATTGTCATCCTGTTTATTTAGCTTATATGCAGAGTACATGATGCAAAATTCTGAGCTGGAAGATTCACAAGATGGAATAAAGATTGTCAGGAAAAATATCAACAACCTCAGATATGCAGATGATACCACTCTAATGGCAGAAAGTGAAGAAGAACTAAAAAGCTTCTTGATGAGGGTGAAAAAGAGTGAAAAAGCTGGCTTAAAATTTAATATTCAAAACACTAAGATCATGGCATCCTGCCCCACCCATCAGTTCATGGTAAATAAATGGGAAAAAAGTTGAAACAGTGACAGATTTTATTTTCCTGGGCTCTAAAATCACTGCGGACAGTGACAGCAGCTATGAAATTAAAAGACATTTGCTCCTTGGAAGAAAAGCTATGACAAACCTAGACAGCATATGAAAAAGCAGAGACATTGCTTTGCCAACAAAGGTCCATATAGTCAAAGCTATGGTTTTTCCAGTAGTCATGTATGAATGTGAAAGTTCAACCAGAAAGAACTGATGCTTTTGAACTGTGATGTTGGAGAAGACTCTTGAGAATCCCTTGGACTGCAAGGAGATCAAACCAGTCTGAATATTCATTGGAAGAACTGATGCTGAAACTCTAATACTTTGGCCACCCATTGCAAAGAACTGACTCATTGGGAAAGACCCTGATGCTGGGAAAGACTGAGGGCAAGAGAAGGGGACGAGAGAGGATGAGGTGGTTTGATAGCATTACTGACTCAATGAATATGAGTTTAAGTGTGTTCTGGGAGATGGTGAGGGACAGTGAGGCCTGGCAAGCTGCAATTCTTTGGGTCGCGAGATTGGGACCTGACTTAGAGACTGAACAATGACAACAAAGGTGGATATTGAAGGGGAAAGGAAAGAACAAGAACAGAGACAATAACACCCATGGAATGCTCTGTGTCCTCTTAACTACATGATGAAATTATATTAGCTTTCTACTGCTGCCATGACAAATTACCAGTAACTGAGTAGCTAAATACAACACAAATTAATAAATTTCAGTTTCTATGGGTCAGAAGTTCAGTGGGCTCTGGGGTTTGCTAAGAGTCTCAGAGACTGAAACCAAGGTGTTGGAACTGCCCATGCTCCCTTCTGGAAGCTCTGGGAAAAAAATCAACCATGCTTATTCAGTTGATAGAATTCAGTTCTTCACAGCTATAGGACTAAGGTTCTGCTTCCTTGCTAGATGTCAGTTGAGAGCTGTTCTGTTTCTGGATGCCACCTGCATTCCTTGGCATCTAGTTCCCTTCCTCCCTCAGTCTTCAAAGTCAGGAAGCATGGGTTGAATCCTTCTTACACTGTCTCTCTCTGGTTGAGCCGGGAAAGAAGCCTCCTCTTTTAAAGCATCATGTGATTAGACTCAAAGGAATAGTCTCCTCATCTCAAATTCCATTACCTTCATCATATCACACAACTTTTGCTATGCAATATAATGTATTTACAGGTCCCAGGGGCTAGGGAATAGACATTTTCGAGTGGACCTTATTCAGTCTACCTCAGAAGTGAAAGTGAGAATGTATTAGAAATCAGACCAAGTAGCATTAAGTGTCCTTATGGAAGCTTTATTATATTAACCTGACAATAGGATCCTACTTTATGAAAGTGAATTATAATAAGAAAATCCCCATGCAAATGAAGTAAACAATAATGGGAGGGGCATATGTGGCTTGGAGAGTACTACACTGAGGAAGTCTGGGAGGAGTTTAGATCAGAAGATGGAGACCAAGAATGATGTTAATGAAGGGAAAGAATGGGATATCTGCAAAGTGAAATGCAAGAGAAGCTTGAGCATTGTAAACTTATCGCTACTCTTTCTGACTCAAGTTGGAATAGATGTTAAGTAATGAACCTTGTAGTTTTATATCCAAGCTACCTCATCTAGTTACTGTGGCATTGCTACTTTAGGAATCCTTGTTTATTAAGAAATGTTCCCCGAGCAAAAGCAGATGCTCAGTCTTCTGGTGCTCTGTGTAGGGATTTAGAACAACCTAAACAGCCTACACCTTGGATCTTATTCCCTTCTCTTAACACTGTCTTGGAGAGTTTGGTCAGTACAATGAAAGTAACAGGGAGACAGCACTACTCCCTAGTATTTGGAGTCAAGGTTGAAACGTTGTACTAAGAGTTCCATGAAAACATTTCAGTTCCTCAAGAGAAAATGAGCTAGCAGTGCATTTTTATTTTTCTCATTCCATCTGCCTGCTGCTGCTGCTGCTAAGTTGCTTCAGTCATGTCCGACTCTGTGCGACCCCATAGACAGCAGCCCACCAGGCTCCTCCATCCCTGGGATTCTCCAGGCAAGAACACTGGAGTGGGTTGCCATTTCCTTCTCCATCCATCTGCCTAGTTTCTAAATATTTTCTGTTATATCTAAATTTTGTATCTACGTTATTCATCATGTTTTTATTTTATCTCTTGAGTTTACATTCAGTTTTATTAAGTAGATTTGCAGTTATTTGTGTCTGTCTTCATCAGTAATTATATCAGACATTATATAAGATTAATTTTTTCTGTTCTTCAGCTCTTAATTGGATAGACATGATAGTCTATCAATATATAATGATATGTACTCTAAGTAAAATAGAAATATTTTTTATGAAACATTCCCTGAAAATTATCTTGCAGTGCTTACATTCAATCAGACTCTACATAAGAAATGTCTGTACTTTTCCAGCATATTTTGGATTCATCCTCTTCTCTGCATCCAAATTTTATTTTTCCTCTATAGACTGAAATACTCAGGCTTTGATTTCTATGTTAGTCTTCAAATTTATTTCCTCCCCAGTCTCTAACCGTATCTATTAATTCTCACGCTTGTGCCAATACATTGTCCTAAAACGTTTTGAAATTGCTGGCTTGTTCCCTTTGACCTTACTATAGCTCCCTGATGTATGTTACTTTTTCATGGATTATATTCTCCAGTTCATTCCCTTAATCTAACCCTTGGGCTTCCGTAGTGGTTCAGTGATAAAGAATCTGCCTGCCAATGCAGGAGACATGGATTTGATCCCTGGGTCAGGAAGATCTCCTAAAGAAGGAGATGGCAACCCACTCCAATATTCTTGCCTTGGAAATCCCACGGACAGAGTAGCCTGATGGGCTAGAGTCCATTGGTAGCAAAGAGTTGGACATAACTTAGCAATTTAACAATGACAATCTAACCCTTATATTTCTTTCGGCACCAAATTGAAAAGATTTTATCTTTTTAGCTGATAATCCCTGGCAATTTGTCTTCTGGTCTCAGTTTACATATTTACATTACATTAGTCTGTATTATATGATTTTTATGTTCTTCTCTTACTGTTTCTGTGAATCTTATTTGCCCTATTATATCTTAATTTTTGTTAGGTAGGTGATTGTTTCTTTTTCTTTTATGGGCTCCCCAGTACCTGGCATGGTACTATGCTCACAACAAAATTCTAAGAATTAATTTGTTGTCTTCTGAATAACAAAGAAATAAATTGATGCTAAATGACTCAATTCAATAATATTTAATGTATGTTAAAATTTAAACACAGGAATTAAAAATATGTGCATGCTTTTTAAATAAGGCTATAAAAAAGAAACTGAATGAAAACTGTCTCCTTAGCCTCCTTTTTCCTAAAGTGGACTCATGTATGCAAAAGTGGTCACTTATGTATACTAAAACAAATATTTTTATTTATTTATATCATACTAACTATAACTCTGGCATCACTGATTCAATGGACAAGCTCTGGGAGATGGTGAAGGACAGGGAAGCCTGGTGTGCTGTGGTCCATGGGGTTGCAAAGAGTTGGACACAACTAAGCGATTGAGCAAGAAAGAATATATAAGAACTTCACTGTATACACTGTTCTGTGTCTTTTTTCTCACTTACATGTATTTCTCACTCAGTTTGATGATCTTTCCAAATCAGCATTTTAAAATACATTTTCATTACTTTTTAATGGCTATGTAGCATTTCATTGTAAAATGTGCCAAGCACTATCTTCCATTTAGGAATACCGAAGCTGTTTCCAGCTCTCTGTTATTACAAAGAAAGTTGCAAACAAATACGAAGGATACACTTCAGGCAAAAATTAGTCCTGGCAGAACCTATTCCTCTGAAACAAATGTATCCCCATTCCCATGTCATATCTCTTAACCACTCAAAAACCAAGAATTTATATTACCTTTGAGGAAAAGCAGGTGACAAAGAGTGTGACAGACTTTTAACACCAAGTTTTAACAGCAAATGATTAAAGCTTGATTAAAAGTTCAGTTAATGAAGTGAAATGCACTATGTTGAGCTCAGTAGTAAAAAAGGAACAAAGTTAACATTTCCACACTTGATTTTTGTGACTAAAATTATCATACTTGCAACACTATTTTTCTTGGAATGATGGAAGTGAGAGGGGATCTTCATGGATATCTGGAAGGGAAATATTCCAGGCAAACTCACAAAGCAAATACAAAGACTTCTGGTGGAAACACGTGGCTTAAGTAGAGTGAGAAAAAGGGAGAGTGGTATGAAACATCCAGAGAGTCTGTATAGAGACTTATAAAACATTTAAAATACTTTGTCTTTTTCCTGAGTGAAATGGAAAGAAGTTGGAGAGCTTTAAACTAACAAGCAATTTAATCTAATTTAGATTTTAACAGAGTCACCTGCTGTTTTAAGAATATATAGAAAGGAGGCAAAAAACAGATATATTTTTCAGGCTATACAAAAATCTAGGTAAAATTGATTGCAGCAATGAACTGTGAAATATAAGCTATTGTGTAAGGGAAAAATGAGAGCACCAATGTGCAGATGACATGAAAAATAAATGACAGTACTATTGACTTAAAGAAAAACACACATCATTGAGTTATAAGTTATTTTTTGTTGTTCCTTTTTTAAGGGTCTTATTGAGGACTATAGCCCAGGAGACAGCTCTGAGGAGTTGATCCAAAGAGGTAGGGGAGAAGCAGTATATATATATGCTAGGAAATACATGTAGTCAAGCATGCATCTTGGTAGAAGATTACTGCTAATAACAAACAACCAATACCTCAAGTTAATGATTTCAATGCTTTTCTATGTATGGGAAAGTGCAAGAATCTGGAGTCATTAAAATTCTTCCTGAGATACACATTTAATTACCTAGGGGCTGTTTATCCAAAGCAAAGAGTGCCTTATCCTCTCTTTTTATCCTGAGTTCCTTTCTGGATACTTTGTTGGTGAACAACTGCCATAAATTATGATTTAACTCTGATATAATTGAGTGATGAGCAGTGTTCTTTGTTCTTTCTTTGTTCACAGTATCAGCAGAATGTAGACCCCAGTGAAGTAGAAGTGTTAGAAGAATGGTTTAGAAACATTGGAACCACTGGTCCAATGCAGGATGCTTGAAAGTGGCGTTATAAACAAGATGCAGACCTGGATGGCCATTGACAGATGAATGGATAAAGAAGTTGCGGTACATATATACAATGGAATTTGAGCCAGTTGATTGAGGATAAACCGAGAGCCTGTTATACAGAGTGAAGTCAGAAAGGGAAAACAGATATCATATATTAACAAATATACATGGAATCTAGAAAAATGGTACTGATGAACCTATCTGCAGGGCAGGAATAAAGATGCAGATTTAGAGAATGGAATTGTGGACGCAGCTGGGGAAGGAGACAGTGGGATGAATTGAGAGGGTAGTGCTGACATATATACCACCATGTGTAAAACAGACAGCTAGTGGTAAGCCCTGGTGGCTCAGGTGGTAAAGAATCTGCCTGCAGTGCAGGAAACCTGGGCTCAGTCCCTGCGTCGGGAAGATCCCCTGGAGAAGGGAATGGCAACCCACTCCAGTATTCTTGCCCAGAGAATTCCATGGACAGAGGAGCATGCTGGGCTACAGTCCGTGGGTCACAGAGTTGAACATGACTGAGGGACTGATACACACAGTGGTAAGCAGCCGTATAGCACAAGGAACTCAGCTCAGTTCTCTGTGATGACCTAAACAGTTGAGATGGGGCAGTGTGGGTGGGAAGGAGGCTTTAGAGAGAGGAGATATATGTATACACATACTGATTCATATTTGTACAGCAGAAAGCAACACAAAATTGTAAAGAAATTATCCTCCAATTAAAAATAAATTTTTAAAAATTAGAAAAAAATAGTTAATAACCAAGTAAATGAGATGCAGGTATTGATGACGAGATTCTTGGTTATGATAGCAGGAAAGAGAGCAGAGGTAAGGGGGAGGGTAAGGTTATTCAGGAAGAGGAAACCAAGACATTAATAGACGAGAGTAATACAAGGTTCATCTCTATGTGCATTGATATTCTGGCAAATTATGACCGGAATGTGCTAGTAAACCAGGAACTAATGCCTTCAAGAAATGGTGAGGAGGGGCTTGGGGTGCTGTGGAAGACTAGCAACAGCAGGGTACAGTGGTAGGGCCTGAGGCAATAATTATTCAACAGTTGAACATTTCTTTCTTGAGAAATTCGTTTTATATCTCATACAGAATATTTTTTAAGAATTGTCATGATTAACACAGTTTAGGGTCATGCTTACAAGAACTAATTCCTGGAGCCAGACAGCCTGGGCATAGATGTCATCTACTATTTACTAGCTGTGTGACCTGAGGCAAAGTGTCTTATCTCATCTGCATATTGGAGATGATGAAAGTACATCCCTCACAAGGTTGCGGTGAGTCTCACTTGAGCTAATATATGTAAAGCGCATAAACCAGCTCCTGGCACAGGCTAAATGCTATGTAAGTGTTTGCCATTAATAATGTGACTTTCTTGGGTATCACAGGGCATGTCAAGGAAACATTCACTGCATACATTGTAACTTGGTTGGAGAGAAAGTTGGCAGAGAGCAATTTCTCAATGTCTTTA
This sequence comes from Capra hircus, assembly GCF_001704415.2. Lineage (NCBI taxonomy): Eukaryota > Metazoa > Chordata > Mammalia > Artiodactyla > Bovidae > Capra > Capra hircus. Next base: position 26,901,071 of record NC_030814.1, read on the forward strand.
TGCAACAGTTCTATTTCTAGGTATTTATCCTTTAGCTACACTTACCCATTTATAAAATGACATATATACAAAAATATTCTTACCGTGTAATTGATAATAGTGAAGAGTTTGGGAAAATGTACAACCACAGAATATAATATGCTCTTGAAAAGAATGCATTAGCTTTCTATGTGTTGACAGAAAATGCTCCAGAATATACTAAGAAAAAAATATTTTTAAAGTCAATTTTAGGACAGTGTACATATTTTCCTAGAATTTGATAATGTATGTATACATTTCTCTACGCATGTGATTGTAAATGAATGCAGTATTTTTAGAAAGTTACACAGAGGACTCTTTGCCTCTCAGAAGAAAACTAGGTGAAGACACAGTTAAGAAGCAGCCTCGACTTTTAAGTTTATATTTCATGAGTCAGTTCAGTTGCTCAGTCGTGTCTGACTCTTTGCACTCCATGAATCGCAGCACGCCAGGCCTCCCTGTCCATCACCAACTCCCGGAGTTAACACAGAATCACTTCCATCGAGCCCATGATGACATCCATCCAGCCATCTCATCTTCCGTCGTCCCCTTCTCCTCCTGCCCTCAACCCCTCCCAGCATCAGGGTCTTTTCCAATGAGTCAAATCTTCGCATGAGGTGGCCAAAGTACTAGAGTTTCAGCTTTAGCATCATTCCCTCCAAAGAAATCCTAGGGCTGATCTCCTTTAGAATGGATTGGTTGGATCTCCTTGCAAACCAAGGGACTCTGAAAAGTCTTCTCCAACACCACAGTTTAAAAGCATCAATTCTTCGGCGCTCAGTTTTCTTCAGAGTCCAACTCTCACATTCATACATGACCGTAGGAAAAACCATAGCCTTGACTAGACAGACCTTTCTTGGCAAAGTAATGTCTCTACTTTTGAATATGCTATCTAGGTTGGTCATAACTTTTCTTCCAAGGAGCAAGAGTCTTTTAATTTCATGGCTGCAGTCACCATCTGCAGTGATTTTGGAGCCCAAAAAAATAAAGTCTGACAATGTTTCTACTGTTTCCACTGTTTCCCCATCTATTTGCCATGAAGTGATGGGACCAGATGCCATGATCTTCGTTTTCTGAATGTTGAGTTTTAAGCCAACTTTTTCACTCTCCTCTTTCACTTTCATCAAGAGGCTTTTTAGTTCCTCTTCACTTTCTGCCATAAGGGTGGTGTCATCTGCATATCTGAGGTGATTGATATTTCTCCCAGCAATCTTGATTCCAGCCTGTGCTTCCTCCACCCCAGCATTTCTCATGATGTAACTGCATATAAGTTAAATAAGCAGGGTGACAATATACAGCCTTGATGTATTCCTTTTCCTATTTGGAACCAGTCTGTTGTTCCATATCCAGTTCTAACTGTTGCTTCCTGACATGCATATTGGTTTCTCAAGAGGCAGGTCAGGTGGTCTGGTATCCCCATCTTTTTCAGAATTTTCCACAGTTTCTTGTGATCCACACAGTCAAAGGCTTTGGCATAGTCAATAAAGCAGAAATAGATGTTTTTTCTGGAACTCACTTGCCTTTTCCATGATCCAGCAGATGTTGGCAATTTGATCTCTGATTCCTTTGGCTTTTCTACAACCAGCTTGAATATCTGGAAGTTCACTTTTCACGTATTGCTGAAGCCTGGCTTGGAGAATTTTGGGCATTACTTTACTAGCGTGTGAAAGTGAAAGTGAAGTCACTCAGTCATGTCCAACTCTTTGCAACCCCATGGACTGTAGCCTACCAGGCTCCTCTCTCCATGGGATTCTCCAGGCAAGAGTACTGGAGTGGGTTGCCATTTCCTTCTCCAGGGGATCTTCCCAACCCAGGGATCGAACCCTGGTCTCCTGCATTCCAGGCAGACACTTTAACCTCTGAGCCACGTGTGAGATGAGTGCAATTGTGTGGTAGTTTGAGCATTCTTTGGCATTGCCTTTCTTTGGGATTGGAATGAAAACTGACCTTTTCCAGTCCTGTGGCCACTGCTGAGTTGTCCAAATTTGCTGGCATATTGAGTGCAACACTTTCACAGCATCATCTTCCAGGATTTGAAATAGCTCAACTGGAATTCCATCACCTCCACTAGCTTTGTTCGTAGTGATGTTTCCTAAGGCCCACTTGACTTCACATTTCAGGATGTCTGGCTCTAGATGAGTGATCACACCATCGTGATTATCTTGGTCGTGAAGCTGTTTTTAGTACAGTTCTTCGGTGTGTTCTTGCCACCTTTTCTTAATATCTTTTGCTTCTGTTAGGTCCATACCATTTCTGTCCTTTATTGAGCCCATCTTTGCATGAAATATTCCCTTGGTATCTCCAATTTTCTTGAAGAGATCTCTAGTCTTTCCCATTCTGTTGTTTGCCTCTATTTCTTTGCATTGATCTCTGAGGAAGGCTTTCTTATCTCTTCTTGCTATTCTTTGGAACTCTGTATTCAGATGCTTATATCTTTCCTTCTCTCCTTTGTTTTTCACTTCTCTTCTTTTCACAGCTATTTGTAAGGCCTCCCCAGACAGCCATTTTGCTTTTTTGCATTTCTTTTCCATGGGGATGCTCTTGATCCCTGTCTCCTGTACAATGTCATGAACCTCCATCCATAGTTCCTCAGGCACTCTATTCATCAGATCTAGTCTCTTAAATCTATTTCTCACTTCCACTGTATAATCTTTTTTTTTTTTATTTTTAATTTTTTTTTAATTTTAAAATCTTTAATTCTTATAATCTTAAGGGATTTGATTTAGGTCATACCTGAATGGTCTAGTAGTTTTCCTACTTTCTTCAATTTAAGTCTGCATTTGATAATAAGGAGTTCATGATCTGAGCCACAGTCAGCTCCTGGTCTTGTTTTTGTTGACTGTATAGAGCTTCTCCATCTTTGGCTACAAATAATATAATCAATCTGATTTTGGTGTTGACCATCTGGTGATGTCCATGTCTAGAGTCTTCTCTTGTGTTGTTGGAAGAGGGTATTTGCTATGACCAGTGCATTTTCTTGGCAAGATTCTATTAGTCTTTGCCCGGCTTCATTCCATATTCCAAGGCCAAATTTGCCTGTTACTCCAGGTGTTTCTTGACTTCCTACTTTTGCATTCCAGTCCCCTATAATGAAAAGGATATCTTATTTGAGTGTTAGTTCTAAAAGGTCTTGTAGGTCTGCATAGAACTGTTCAACTTCAGCTTCTTCAGCGTTACTAGTTGGGGCATAGACTTGGATTACTGTGATATTGAATGGTTTGCCTTGGAAACGAACAGAGATCATTCTGTCGTTTTTGAGATTGCATCCAAGTACTGCATTTTGGACTCTTTTGTTGACCATCATGGCTACTCCATTTCTTCTAAGAGATTCCTGCCCACAGTAGTAGATATAATGGTCATCTGAGTTAAATTCACCCATTCTAGTCCATTTTAGTTCGCTGATTCCTAAAATGTCGATGTTCACTCTTGCCATCTCCTGCTTGACTGCTTCCAATTTGCCTTGTTTCATGGACCTGACATTCCAGATTCCTATGCAATATTGCTCTTTACAGCTTCGGACCTTGCTTCTATCACCAGTCACATCCACAACTGTATTTCATAGCAGCTTTAATATTGTGTACTGTATATATGTTCAAAAAAGTATTTTTTAAGTAAGTCTATTTTTTATCCTCCAAAATAATCATTTTATTATACACTATCAAATTAGAAAGTCCATATGAGGTTGCAGAATAGAAATTAAAGTTTTGATCCTAAGATGTCAATTTCACAGTAAGGATATGAAAACTAATAAACAGAAACCTCATTTAAAACGGAGTCAGGGACCAGAAGGAAAGATTTCACATCCTGTTAGTTGAGATCAGCTACAGACCAAAAAAAAAACAAAAACAAAAAAACTTTTAGAGATGACTTTGCAACGTCAACAATAAGAAGGTTACTACTTTACAACCCCACCAGAGGAAAGAAGAATTTCTCTTCACCCAGCAACAGCCCAGCCAATGAGAGACTGTTCCAACTCTGCCAATGAAAAGCCACTACACTTTGAACTCCCAGTTTCCTCCAATGGACTGTCTCTTTATAGCAGCTCCTACTAATCTCCCCCTTCTCTGTGAAAGAAAATTCCTCTCCTTTGGTCTCTGGACTTGCCTGAGATTCACCACAGACTGCATTTTCCAAATTATGATTCTTTGCTATTATCAGCCCATTTTGCTGGTAAAATAACTTGCTGTTTTATTGTTTTAGGTCAACAAGGGCACATCCCTTTAGCAAAGATTTCTTGATGGCTTCACTGTGTGCCTAGGTCAATGGCAGGTGCTATCAGAGTGTCTTGGGAAGTTTAACATTAGTCTTTCACTTCAAGATACTTATTGGGGAGCAAGATGCATCCATATGAATCCTTAGAGAACAGAGCCAAGGGTTCTAAAGAGGCTGAGAGGATGACCACTGCTTCAACTTGGTACTTCTGGTTTGGAGACTAGTCATGGATATACATTTAATTTATTCAGAACCACTCGGGATAATGTATTTGCTTAGTATTATGTATTTGCTTAGTTTAAAAATATTAACTAAGAAATTGATTTATATGAGAGGCTAGTCCCCCCATTGCTACTGAGGGAAGACATTTTGCTTTCCCATAAAATATTTTGGAATAAAAAAGAAACAACAAAAGGTAACACAAAAAATTATGTTTCCTATTACAGCAACATAAAAGCAGCAGATCCATTTATCCTTAGTCCAGCTGCTTTCTAGTAGCACTGCAACCAAAATGCTCTATTTACTTAAACCCTAAATTTAGCATGAGGCGCCTGGGCAGCTCAGGACACTGCAGTAAAATGTGAGTGAGTGGCGCTACAATCCACGGCTGTTGTTGAGAATGTAGGACGTCCGTGTTTCCAATGAGTCTTAAGGCCATGAGACACATGGAAAAGAAAATAAGAAAGAAGTCATTGAGATTCTGAGAGGGGACATTGAGAATTACCTACAAATAGAAACTGACCTTTTTTTTTTTTTTCTCTTATCCTTAATCCCCTTCCAGCTGAACATCCCTGCGATGGGTTGGAAGAGCAGACACGGTTTCTGTGCTACAGGCTATAGCTGGTGTGTGAACAGAGCCTGGTTTCTAATCCTGTACCAAATATAAAATTAACTTAGAAAATGGCTTTCTGTTTCAGTTTGTTTGCTCATAAGTTACAAAGCCGTGATAGATATTTGAGGGAAATGAAAGCAATAGGCTCAAAGTTGTTCGACTGAGAAAAAGAGCTGCTTTGTGAAACTGACATTTCTGAGAAACCTCTCCCCTCAGCCTCCACCTAAGTTTCCCACCCTCCCTCTGAAGTCATACATTGAAGGAGAATGTGCCTGGCTGAGCAGTGCTGTACCACACAGCTGCCGGCCTGGGTAGGCTATTTCCATCCTAGATGGATTCCAAAGAAATACATTTTTGCTTGAGGCTAATCCTGGAGTCTGCTCTTGTCTAGAGAGGGACCCTTGTGGTCTTTAAAGCAAGAAGACCCATCCGGATAATTCAGACACTGAGGGTGTGGGTTCGCTCTGGGGCAGACCTAAGAACTAGATTGGACCCAAGAGTCTGGGGCCACCCTCATGCCATTTCAAGTGAAAGTCAAACTGACGTGATTTCTTGGGAGTCTTTATAAGAATTCCCACCAACGCTTGCCCTGCCCTGAGGCCAGGATAAATGTGTGCTGAGTGCAAGACGCTGAGGCAATGAGAGTCAAGTCACGTAGCAACCCGGGAGCTGCCATAAACCAGCACATAAATCAGGAATTCCGCTTGCCTGATGCCCTCTCCCCTCACCTCCAGTTTCAGGATACATTTGGTGCTCAGAGGACTCATGAGAGCAGAAGACTTCAGATCCCTTCATGTGTATCTGATCTACCTAACACTCTTTTAGGTTCTCACCCCAAAGTTCTGCTAGGGCCAGGGTCTGTCGTAGTTCAAGCAAAGTGGCCACTATCCTAGTCTCTTCACAAAGTTCCTAGCAGACCCTTACTGCTGGACCCAGCTTTCTGTCTTCCTTGCATACAATAAGTTTGACCTTTTTTTTTTTTTTTTTCCGTCTCTGCACAGACCCCCTTCAAACAATGGGTCCTAACCTGGATACATCTCAAATCCGTACACTTCTTGAGGTTGGCTATTTTTGTAGTGGTTCTGTCCTGGGATTAATTTGCCCCTCTTACTGTTACCCTGAGCTCACTGCCCCCTAGATTCATCCTCCTAACTCAGAGCTCCCTCAAAACCTGATGGCCAGGGAAGCACTATTTAGAATGCTTCATTGGAAACATACTTTGGATCAGAGTTCCTGATGACTCATTCCTAAACAAGCCCCCGAACATCCTGATGACTGACCCCTAAACAAGCCCCCAAACACCCACCCACGTCATCTCAGACACAACTGTAACCTGATGGCTTCTATACAAAACCAGAAAGCAGGAACGTAGCCACAGACCCAACTGGACAAATGCCACCAGAAGGGAAATATCACCAGCTCATTCCGTGCCTGTAATTGTAAGAGTCAAAGAAATACTAGAATTTCATATACTTACAGGAACATACGTCTTTATTTTTTTTGAAGTGTATAACAAAAGGAATTCTTGTTCTCCTTGAGGTTTCCGATTCAGGTTCTAGAAGCTGACAGAGCATGAGAAACACTCCTCCTTTCCAGTCCCTCTCCACTGCTTCCAAAAGGTCATAAGAGAAGGAGCAACGCCGAAAAATGCAGAAGCTTTGCATTTTTTAGGACTGTCAGATGTTGTGATTGATGGTACAGCTAACTCAGTATATTGAAACAGTAAATAAATAAGGCCCAGGTGCCTTAAGTTAATATAGCTCCCAAGGGTGCCTTGGTTTCAAGGGCGTAGTCTCACTTGAATCTCACTCGATTAAATAATAAAAGTAAAGTAGCAGAAAGCAGGCTCTGAATCAAAGAGTTCCTGCTGAGGGCTCACACTCCACTCTGTGCTGAGGGATACAGACACCAGTGTCCCTATCTTCAAGGGGCCTGCAGTCTAGGTGCTGCGAAAAGACTCATTCAACAGAGGAACACAGCAGAGGACTAAGCAATGTGTGATTAAGTGCTACACTTTTTCTCAGGCAACGGAAGGCTGGGCTCCCCAGAAAAGACTTGTCGTGTGCTGGACCTCAGAGGGCAGGAACAGGGACAGATCAGGAGAGGGAAACAGAATGAAGTCTCTTGCGGGAAGAACAGACATGGTCTGTTTGTGGTCTGTGCAGAGGCCCTTTGGATGAACTGATGAGACAGGCCATCTGTGCTGTGCTACTAATGTCAAAAACACCCCTTTCAGGTTAAACAAAAGAAGGAAGAGCATGTAGACCTAATCAATTGATATAAAAGCAAAAAAGAGCTGATTCCATTTCCTTTGCCCTTTCATAATATATCCATGACAGTTGCTTCAGAAATTATACTATAGTGATAAGCATCAAGCTGGGACTGAGATTTTGTGTGTGTGCACCCCACAGCTTGTGGGATTTTAGTTCCAGGGATCAACTAGGGATCGAACCTGGGCCCTCAGCAGGGAGAGTACAAAGGCCTAACTGCTGGACCTCCAGGGAATTCCTAAGGGTGGAGTTTTGAAAGAAAGAAAAAATTTCTGCAGCCATTATTTTATGATTTTTTTGTCTACATTGAGGGCTTCCCTGGTAGCTCAGCTGATAAAGAATCCTCCTGCAATGCAGGAGACCCGGTTCAATTCGTGAGTCAGGAAGATCCGCGGTCGAAGGGATAGGCAACCCACCCCAGTATTCCTTGGCTTCCCTGATGGCTCAGTTGGTAAAGAATCCACCTGCAGTGCTATTATTGAACATAAAGCTTTTCTAATGTTGACCATGTTTCCTTAAATCCTTTCCTTTACTTCCAACTATCAAATTTTCAGCCTGAGATTCCAACTCAATACCTTTTTTTTTTCTGTATAGAACTGGTAAAGAGTCCAACTGGCTAAAAGTATAATATCAGGATCATATAGGATTAAGAAAAAGAAATAAACCAAAAGAGGAGAAGGAAAGCAGTTCTATGCAATGTTTCCTGTAATATTTAAAAGAGAAAATTTAGTTTATGGGTCTCTGTATGCTACTAACAAGACAGAGGATCTTAGTAAGAGGGAAATAATGGTAAGACAATTTTGAAAAATGAGATGCAAAAACACTTTGTGAATATATTTTGAACATAGATATTATCTTAGCATTTAATCTTTTTATATATAAATATAGGACTGTATTTTCCTAGGGAATGAATAATGTCCAAATGTACTCTTTTTCTTCTCATTAAAATGGATTTTTTTTCCCCTTGCAGAAAAGCCTTATGCCTGTGTAAAAATGTTAGGCAAAATTTGAAATTAATGAATAAAGAATGTATATGACTTTGGAACAGTCCTTGGGCAGCAGAGGCCATCTGGCTGTGTAATTCACAAGCCACCTGAGGTGTGTTCTGGCGGTACGCTGTTCACGGGGTTTGTACTTATTGATAAAGATCACACAGAAATTAGCAGCCTTCTGCTCAGAATGCAAGGTCCCCATAACTAATACCACTTATTGAAAAAGTAAATGGGAACTACTTCCCTTGTTTTATAACAAGCTATTTTTCATTGAACTCTAATTTGAGCTGCTCCTCAGGCAGCACCTGTGAATGAGGACACCAGTAGCTATGTCCTGAGCGCTCCCACAGCGGGTGACCTGCCAGGATGCCACCCTCACGTACCACAGGAGAGACGGATATGTCTTCTCCCTCCTGAAATAGAGCAGATCTGCATCCAGACCAGTTCCCCAAAATTCAAAAGGAAAACTCTGAACAGGGACTTCCCTGGTAGTGGCTAAGACACCCACTCCTAGTGCAGAAGGCCCAGGTTCAATCCCTGGCCAGGGAACTAGACCCCACATACTGCAGCTAAAAGTGCCATGTGCCACAACTAAGACCTGGCACACCCAAAGAGGTAAATACATTTTTTTTTTAATTCTAAACAGCAAGATACTTTTTTTTTTAGAAGTCTAAAAAGTGTATGGAATCAAGTAAAGAGTGCCCCCATCACACAGACCCATGAACTACTCTCAGGAAGATAGCCAACGAGAACTTCCTAGTTTTCACAAAGGGCCACCTCAGCCCCTCGGTTCTGTAGGTACAAGGAGAGAGAAAGGGTTGACAGCCCTAGTCTAGCCTTGAGCACTCACTTCTCACCTCAAGGAAGTCACCTAACTGGGCTCAGAGTCCACATTTGTAAATTAGGACAATGATTTCACATTTCCAAGTTGCTTTGACAATTATGAATAATATATTTATTTGTAATATAACATACTCAAAAAAGTCCCCCAAATTACAGCTATTATTGTTATCTTTGCAATTATTATAGTTACCACTACCACTTTTATCACTGACCCAATATAGAAAAATTAGAAGTTAACAGACAAGATTTGCTTTGGTTTCAAAACCAGCCATCCTATAAGCTTTGGAAGCAAGGATATCCTGTCTTGCCACATTAACTTCTTTTTTTTTCTTTTTTGCAACTAGTACTACTCTTTCCTGGCACAAGCACATTTTTCTTTTTATGGAAGTGAAATGCAATATTATAAAGATGCTTTTAATCAGAAACAGGCCACCTAAGCAAAAAAACATCTCCTCAATAGGAAATAAAATGCTCTGGCTCCATCGTTTTGCCACAAGGTGGGCAACATGCTGGGAAATGCTCTTGCCCACTTTCACTCGTTGTCTAATCAATTTTTATTCTCTTCATCGTCACATGTAATGGGGCTGGAAATGGCTAAATAAAGTGAAAGATGTTTGGAACTGCATTACTAAGTGATAGCTGCATTATTTTATAAATGAATAGTGCTACCCGCATTCATATAATTTATGAATCGAAGTGCCATTTGGGGGAAAACATCAGTGTCAGATTTTGCATTTAAATGTCTGCATTAGCTGTCAGCTGTGTAAAGTCCCATAAAGACAAACAGCTCCCAAGTAGGCACACAGATGAGAGTATCCACAGCCCATGTCTGAAGTAGACATGATACTGTAATCAGGAAGTCTTCTGTAGTCAACTGCTTTGCAGCTTTATCTAAAAGTTCCAAATCTCTTTTCTGAAAGCAGCCACGTTTACACAATCCATACTAATTAGCAGGATCTTTTAAGCGTTCAGAATTTCCTTTCATTCTACTTCTACATGAAATGCTTCCTCTAATTATTATTATTTACTTTTGGAGCAAGTTCTAAACATAAAATTTAATGAACTATATAAGACACTATAGCACATAATGTCTGATATTTATATTGCAAAATTCTAGATCTCTATTTCTGTGCTACTGAAACATTCCAAATTAGTGGATACTTATTAAGTATTCTTGTCTGGTATGTGATAGTAATGGCAATGGTTGTGATGTGTGTGTGAGTGGTGGGTATGTGTATGTGGGGTGTGTGTGTACACGAATATGTTTTCAGCCTGTAAAAGTCAGGGAAGAGAAGGAAGGGAAGAGAAGAGAATGGGAGAAATCTTATGCCATCAAATGTTAGAAGTGTGAGCTTAGTGTTGTTACTGTTGTTCAGTTGCTAAGTTCTGTCCGACTCTTGAGACCTCATGAACTGCAGCACGCCAGGCTTCCCTGTCCTTCATTATCTCCTGGAGTTTGCTCAGATCCATGCCCAATGAGTCGGAGATGCTATCATGTCATCCTCTGCCACCCCCTTCTTCTTTTGCCTTCAGTTTTTCCCAGGATCCAGGTCTTTTCCAATGAGTCATCTCTTCACATCAGGTGGCCAAAGTATTGGAGCTTCAGTATCAGTCCTTCTAATGCATATTCAGGGTTAAAAGTTATCAAATAAAGCATGATTTAATGAAACCTCCAATCCCCTGGAGAAGGGAAAGGCTACCCACTCCAGTATCCTGGAGAATTCCATGGACTGTACAGTCCACGGGGTCGCAAAGAGTCAGACGTGACTGAGCGGCTTTCACTTCTTTTCTTTTTTAATCAAACCTCAGAATTGGCTGTATCTTTAAATACATACTTTCCTTCTCATTCCTTTAATCCACCCCTACTATGAAGCTGAGCATATTGTTGAGTGTGAACACACTGAGCCAGGACCAAGACATATCTGGTCCTGGCTTTCAAGGAATGAGTCCAGGGCTGAGAGACTGAGGAGCTACACATAAACAAATCAACAAACACACTCTAGAGTTATAAATGGGTTACATGTTTTAATAGAACTGTGTCCATGGTTGCTCTGGCAGACGAAGGGAGAGATCCTTCACCCAGCTAGTAGAGGGACAGGCTGTGTCAGAAAAATGCAGCACGGATACAGATTCCCAGAGGATGATGGTGTGATATCTAAGAATGGACGAGGAGAACAAGAGTGTTTTGAGGAGAGGAAGCAACACAGGCTGAAGGAATTCTGTAAGGGGTAAGACTCTAATTTACTTCAGAACATTGTCAATGGCTTATCTGGAATATAAAAGCATGACAAGAGGTGACTGTGAAAATAGGGAAAGGACCCATGGAAACGAACAGCAACAACAAAAGGAACGTTCCAGAAGTAGAAACAAGTCTAAGGAAAGAAAGATCATGGCATCTGGTCCCATAACTTCATGGCAAATAGATGAGGAAAGAGTGGCTGACTTTATTTTTCTGGACTCCAAATCACTGCAGATGGTGACTGCAGCCATGAAATTAAAAGACACTTACTCCTTGGAAGGAAAGTTATGACCACCCTAGACAGCATATAAGAAGCTTGGAGAGTTTGGACGGACCATGCAGAAGCATGGCTGAGAAGAGCTACCCCTTGCCCAAGGTCAGGGGCAGTGGCAGAGAGGAGCAACCTACCTCCAAGGAGCAGTGGCTGTGTGGGCGCAGGAGGGCTGAGAGGAGCTACTCCAAGTTCAAGGTCAGGAGGGGCAGCAGTGAGGTGATACCCTTCATCCAAGGTAAGGAGCAGCAGCTGCACGTTGCTGGATCAGCTGTGAAGAGATACACCACGCCCAAGGTAAGAGAAACCCAAGTAAGATGGCAGATGTTGCAAGAGCCATCAGAGGGCAGACACACAAGCCATAATCACAGAAAACTAGTCAATCTTATCACATGGACCACAGCCTTGTCTAACTCAATGAAACCAAGCCATGCCATGTGGGGCCACCCAAGACAGGCGGGTCATGGTAGAGAGGTCTCACAGAATGTGGCCCACTGGAGAAGGGAATGGCAAACACTTCAGTATTCTTGCCTTGAAAACCCCATGAACAGTATGATAAGGCAAATGATAGGAAACTGAAAGAGAAACTCCCCAGGTTGGTACATGCCCAAATTGCTACTGGAGATCAGTGGAGAAATAACTCCAGAAAAAATGAAGCGATGGAGCGAAAGCAAAAACAATACCCAGTTGTGGATGTGACTGATGATAGAAGCAAGGTCCGATGCTGTAAAGAGCAATATTGCATAGGAACCTGGAATGTTAGGTCCATGAATCAAGGCAAATTGGAAGCAGTCAAACAGGAGATGGCAAGAGTGAACATCAACATTCTAGGAATCGGCAAACTAAAATGGACTGGAATGGGTGAATTTATCTCAGATGACCATTATATCTACTACTGCAGGCAGGAATCCCTTAGAAGAAACGGAGTAGCCATTATGGCCAACAAAAGAGTCCAAAATGCAGTACTTGGAGGCAATCTCAAAAACGACAGAATGATCTCTGTTCGTTTCCAAGGCAAACCATTCAATATCACAGTAATCCAAGTCTAGGCCCCAACCAGTAATGCTGAAGAAGCTGAAGTTGAAAGGTTCTATGAAGACCTACAAGACCTTTTAGAAGTAACACCCAAAAAAGATGCCCTTTTCATTATAGGGGACTGGAATGCAAAAGTAGGAAGTCAAGAAACACCTGGAGTAACAGGCAAATTTGACCTTGGAATGCGGAATGAAGCAGGGCAAAGGCTAATGGAGTTCTACCAAGAGCACTGGTCACAGCAAACACCCTCTTCCAAAAACACGAGAGGACTCTACACATGGACATCACCAGATGGTCAACACCAAAATCAGATTGATTATATTCTTTGTAGCCAAAGATGGAGAAGCTCTATATAGTCAACAAAAACAAGACCAGGAGCTGACTGTGGCTCAGATCATGAACTCCTTATTGTCAAATGCAGACTTAAATTGAAGAAAGTAGGAAAACTACTACACCATTCAGGTATGACCTAAATCAAATCCCTTAAGATTATACAATGTAAGTGAGAATTAGATTTAAGGGACTAGATTTGATAGACAGAGTGCCTGATGAACTATGGATGGAGGTTCATGACATTGTACAGGAGACAGGGATCAAGACCATCCCCATGGAAAAGAAATGCAAAAAAGCAAAATGGCTGTCTGGGGAGGCCTTACAAACAGCTGTGAAAAGAAGAGAAGTAAAAAACAAAGGAGAAAAGGAAAGATAGAAGCATCTGAATACAGAGTTCCAAAGAATAGCAAGAAGAGATAAGAAAGCCTTCCTCAGCGGTCAAAGCAAAGAAATAGAGGAAAACAACAGAATGGGAAAGATTAAAGATCTCTTCAAGAAAATTAGAGATACCAAGGGAACATTTCATGCAAAGATGGGCTGGATAAAGGACAGAAATGGTATGGACCTAACAGAAGCAGTAGATATTAACAAGAGGTGGCAAGAATACACAGAAGAACTGTACCAAAAAGAGCTTCAAGACCAAGATAACAACGATGGTGTGATCACTCACCTAGAGCCAGACATCCTGAAATGTGAAGTCAAATGGGCCTTAGGAAACATCACTACAAACAAAGCTAGTGGAGGTTTCCAGTTGAGCTATTTCAAATCCTGGAAGATGATGCTGTGAAAGTGTTGCACTCAATATGCCAGCAAATTTGGACAACTCAGCAGTGGCCACAGGACTGGAAAAGGTCAGTTTTCATTCCAATCCCAAAGAAAGGCAATGCCAAAGAATGCTCAAACTACCACACAATTGCATTCATCTCACACACTAGTAAAATAATGCTCAAAATTCTCCAAGCCAGGCTTCAGCAATACATGAACTGTGAACTTCCGGATGCTCAAGCTGGATTTAGAAAAGACAGAGGAACCAGAGATCAAATTGCCTTTATCCAGTGGATCATCGAAAAAGCAAGAGAGTTCCAGAAAAACATATATTTCTGCTTTATTGACTATACCAAAGCCTTTGACTGTGTGGATCACAAGAAACTGTGGAAAATTCTGAAAGAGATGGGAATACCAGACCACCTGACCTGCCTCTTGAGAAACCTATATGCAGGTCAGGAAGCAACAGTTAGAGCTGGACATGGGACAAAAGACTGGTTCCAAATAGGAAAAGGAGTACGTCAAGGCTGTATATTGTCACCCTGCTTATTTAACTTCTATGTCGAGTACATCAAGAGAAATGCTGGACTGGAAGAAACACAAGCTGGAATCAAAATTGCCAGGAGAAATATCAATCACCTCAGATATGCAGATGACACCACCTTATGGCAGAAAGTGAAGAAGAACTAAAAAGGCTCTTGATGAAAGTGAAAGAGGAGAGTGAAAAAGTTGGCTTAAAGCTCAACATTCAGAAAACGAAGATCATGGCATCTGGTCCCATCACTTTATGGAAATAGATGGGGAAACAGTGGAAACAGTGTCAGACTTTATTTTGGGGGGCTCCAAAATCACTGGAGATGGTGACTGCAGCCATGAAATTAAAAGACGCTTACTCCTTGGAAGAAAAGTTATGACCAACCTAGATAGCATATTGAAAAACAGAGACATTACTTTGCCAACAAAGGTCCATCTAGTCAAGGCTATGATTTTTCCAGTGGTCATGTATGGATGTGAGAATTGGACTGTGAAGAAGGCTGAGTGCCAAAGAATTGATGCTTTTGAAGTGTGGTGTTGGAGAAAACTCTTGAGAGTCCCTTGGACTGCAAGGAGATCCAACCAGTCCTTTCTAAAGGAGATCAGTCCTGGGATTTCTTTGGAAGGAATTATGCTGAAGCTGAAACTCCAGTACTTTGGCCACCTCATGGGAAGATTTGACTCTTTGGTAAAGGCTCTGATGCTGGGAGGGATTGAGGGCAGGAGAGAAGGGAACAACAGAGGATGAGATGGCTGCATGGCATCACCGACTTGATGGACATGAGTTTGGGTGAACTCTGAGTTGGTGATGGACAGGGAGGCCTGGCGTGCTGCAATTCATTGGGTCGCAAAGAGTCGGACACAACTGAGTGACTGAACTGAACTGAAGGCACCATATTAAAAAGAAGAGACATTACTTTGCCAACAAAGGTCTGACTAGTCAAGGCTATAGGTTTTCCAGTATCATGTATGGATGTGACAGTTGGACTATAAAGAAAGCTGAGCACCTAAAACTGATGCTTTTGAACTGTGGTGTTGGAGAAGACTCTTGGGAGTCCCTTGGACGGCAAGAAGATCCTACCAGTCCATCCTAAAGGAGATCAGTTCTGAGTGTTCATTGGAAGGACTGATGTTGAAGCTGAAACTCCAATACTTTGGCCACCTGATGCAAAAAACTGACTCATTTGAAAAGATCCTGATGCTGGGAAAGATTGAAGGCAGGAGGAGAAGGGGATGATAGAGGATGAGATGGTTGGATGACATCACCGACTTAATGGACATGAGTTTGAGTAAACTCTGGGAGTTGTTGATGGACAGGGAGGCCTGCTGCAGTCCATGGGGTCACAAATAGTGGGACATGGCTGAGCAACTGAAGTGAACTGAAGGAAAGAAAAATAATGCCTTGCAAAGTGTGATTGTACCGTGAGCCTTTGAAGAGCTTCAGTGGTGAGGGGAACCAGAGTGACACAGTGAGACGCTGTAGCTGTGAAGCAGATAGAGGTGAATGAGTAAAAGCAGCAGATGTGGAAGGCCTGGAGGTGGTGGGATGAGGGCAGAAAAGAGAGCGCTCCCATATGTAAGACGATCTAAGTCTATTGTTGCTAGATTTGAATATAGTTCCAATTATTGCCTGGTCTCTGGAAAAGCAAGGAATCTGTACATTTGTGTGGACTCTATCAGTTTTTAAATATTAGCAACTGATTTATTTCAATTTTTTTTTAAATTCACACCTAAATAAAAGATACTTATGAGCCAAGTCTGACCCACTGTTTTCCATTTGATGTCCTCTGATCTCACACAGCTCTGTATACATAGGACAATGCCAGTAGACATTGTGCTGAGAGTTTTAGTCACATGAAACATGATTTGAGGCAGAAGATAGAGAAGATTCAGTTTGTGATATCCTGTATCAGATTTGACTATGCATACATGATATATATTTGGGGCATAATGGATACCAGCAACCAAATTCAGAAGTATTTTGGAGAGAAATCATAAGATTAATCAAATTAAGAGATTTCCAACTTGATTACTTTTTCTGATTTTTTTAGAATTATAACTTAGAGGGCTATACGTAATGGTAAGTTAATATTCGATGCCAAAGAAGTAAAATGCTATTTCACTAATGTTTATGGTCTGGCAGTGGTTTTTTGTTGTTTTTTTTTTCAGATGTGTAACCTTGCTGGAGAAGACTGAGCTGTTGCACCTGTCCATGGGCACTGGTCCCTGACTGCCCACCTGCAAATTAACATGGTTAGAGCACTTCTCTATTGCAGTTTCGAGTTCTCAGAAGCCCGATCCTGGTGACACTGGCCTTGACTGAGCTGGTCTAACAAATAATGATGTAATTGATCTGTTTTATTTTTAAATGAAACTCAAATGTTTAAAATTCAGAGTCGTAGACATATCTTGATGGGCAATTAGCACCATTCTTCAAAGAAAATAGCCAAGTTGAACAAAGCCTTGTGAACCCTCTGTGTATGAAGAAAGATTTGTAGAAGACAGTGCATAAACAGGCAAAATGGTGCAGTAAGTACCTCCAAGGAATATAAATATGGGTTGAATTCATTTCATCATTTTTTGATTTGAATCTTTTTTGTACTTTCAAGAACTCATCTTATTCAGGAATGTATACAATGAGTATACATTACTTGTGTTCAAAATAAGCAGGTGGATTCTTTACCAGCTGAGCCACACGGGAAGCCCAAGAATACTGGAGTGGGTAGCCTGTCCCTTCTCCAGCAAATCTTCCTGACCCAGGAGTTGAACCGGGGTCTCCTGCATTGCAGGTGGATTCTTTACCAACTGAGCTATCAGGGAAGCCCCACAAGAGAAGAAATGGTTTGTCAAATAAATACTGGCTTAATGTACAAAAATGGAACAAAGGATATTTGATGATGGCCACTTATTGAGGAAAGTAAGAAAAGAGAAATGTAAACTATTTGTTTTCTATCCTTAAAGAGAAAAATAGATAAAAATGTGTTAAAATCTACTCAAATATGGTTTAGTTTGCTATCTTTGATGTTTCTTTTCAGCTACTATATAGTGAATAACTGTAAAACTTAAAAATGAAAGGAAAGGAATTTGTCTTCTTATTTCTCATGGGGGCTTGAGGTAGTGGGGGAAGCTACCCAAGATGTGACTTCAGTTTTAGTCAAAATTAAAACAAAACCTAGGGAAGGGAAAGGAATGTAATGGGCAAATATTTGATAACAGAATGATATATTAGTCTTGAACTTGAGCTACAGCAACTGTGAGCATGTGTACCGAAATAAACATTTCAGGGCATCTGGAAGTATTAATAATAATGTTTTATTAAAAGCCAAATCAGTGAAATTGCTTTGATGTTCAACACAGTAGCAGCAACAATAACAACAAGGATGAAAGACTAAGTAACCAAAATTATGTCGTAATCAGCAAATCTAAAAAATTAGGAAAACTAGAAATCAACAAAATGGTTTCTTTGGGATATTTTATTATTAACACTTTAATGTTCTTCTGAGAAGGTGAATGGATCATTAAGGCTAAAGAGAATTTTTTTAAGAAACTCAAAGGATTGAGAATAAAACTCGATTTCTTTCTTTTTTTTAACTCGATTTCTTTAGAAACTAAAAATGATGCTTCCGATGCTCCCACCAGCTAAATAGGTCCTGTGTGTGTGTAATGCAGAGATAAATAATGCTAAGCATGTTACCACTTCGGTGTTCCTAATGCAATTACTGTAACTCTCCAGGGAGAAAACAAGATAATGTGCCAAAGCTCCTGGTACCTAAAACTGAACATTAAATCAAGTCAGATCTTCTCAACTGCCTAAACTACACTTTGAGAAGTATAACATTTGGGACAATAGGGTAACATCAAAGGCAGTTTTGATACGCCAGGGCATGGTACAGCAGCAGCCAGGAAGAATTAAGGGAACAATTTAAACAATTCAAGAATCTGGTTCATTAAGAAAAATTTGTGCTAGAATAACAAACAGAAATGTGTGCATTTTAGTCAGCAGGTCCTTCACTCTGATCATGAACAGGTAATAAACCATACCTATTTCTCTTTTCCCTCACATTAGCAACATATCCTTATATACAACAGCATCATTTGCCCATATCATTAATATGTTCTTCACCCTGTCTTCCAACTCACTAATGATTTTTTAAAGAATTTTAAATTAACAGGATTAGACAAAGCATCACACCCAGTTGCACACCATATGGTGGGCTCTCTAAAGTGCTGTTTAATATTATTATATTTTTACTCAGATATTGGATATAGACCCAGCCACATTGCTACATGAATCTCAAAGATCAGATAATCCCTATCTGTCATTTTAACTGATGAGGGAGTAAAGGCCAAGCAAGCTTCAGTGATCTTTAAAAGATCATTTATTGCTCCCAATACTTATGCAGAATCTGAGACTGGCCATTAACCATTTCTTCTGTAGATACATTTGCAATCTGAAGGGAGTAAAGCTATATGCAGGCAAAACTGAGGGGAGGAATATTATGTGAAATAAAATTTTCAAAATCCTTCACACTAATGAGTCAAAAATAATGGAAAACATGATTTGGAAACTTAAAAGACTGCATTTTACTTAAGAATTTGACACTCAGAAGCTCTTAAAGCAGGTAACACAAGAGAGAAGGTTGTGGACTGTATCTAACTGTAGAGACTGTGCCCCTTTCAAAGTGCTTTAATTCCAAAAGTTAAAAAAAAAATTCAGAAAAGCTCTGTAAGTTCCAAATCAATTTCAGCCAGAGGCCATCAATTTGTGGTACTTTAAATCTCACAGGACAGATTGAATTATCATTTCTTACTAAATAAAGGAGATACTAATTTCATCTTGAAAAGAGACAGAGAAAGAAAAAACAACAGGTGTTAGATGTTCATCTCACTCCATACACAAAACTAATTCCAAATATTTTAAGCATAAAAGCACTTAAGTCAATAGCACGCAGGAAGTTTATGCTTTGATGAACACCCTCTGATCTGAACACATAGAAATAAAATATAAAAAGGAGAAACAAAAATGGGATAGTAGGATCAAAAGTAAAATAGAGTTTTTCTTGAGTCAGAAACAGAAGGAAAAAAACAAAAACAAAACTCAAGACACTGAGTGGGACCAGTTTTGATTACACTCGTCATCAGAACCTGGTGTCCAAGAGTAGGAGAAACAGCCAAAGTTCAGCTCCTGAGAGTGGGTAGCCAAACACTAAGGGAGTCAGTGAGTCAGTTCAGGTGAGTCAGTGACCGCTGCTTAAAGGAGCAGACAGGAAAGGCATTTCTCTCCCATAAAACACACTTAAAAATAACAACAACACAAAACTCCTCCCAATCATTTCCTCCAGTTACTGTTTTCATGGAGCAGCTAACTTAGGAAGGCAATGAACACAGATATAGTTAGGATCAAGTATTCAATCAAGAGACCTGTAGAACTGGGGTTTTTTTTCCTATACCTTCCAATATAACTTCAGGGAAGAAGCTTTAAAAAATAATCTTAACACCTAGTTCTGGACTCTAAGAATAGGTAGAAGTAACCCTAAAATCATGAGCCCAAGACAGAAAACAAACTATAGAGGACATATCAAAAAATTTCAAATGTTATTATACAGACTTTTTCTACATTAAACATATCTGAAAATACACATGTGTGCGTGCGCACACACACATCTTAAAATGCACTCCTAAGTGGCTGATAGAATAATGAGGAAACTACAGTGGAAATAATAAGACACTTAGAAGCAAATGGCATGAAAGTACTACAAAGAAAAATGTATGAATTGATTTCTTTGAAAAGGAAAGTATTTTGAAACTGATTTTTCTAAGAAGTTAAATGAATTAAGCATTTAACTCAATGCTTCAATTGAGTAAAAGTAAATTTACTTCTACAATTTCAATTGAGGAAAAGTAAAACAAAATAAAGCTGAAGAAAGTAGAAGCAAGAAAAATAATAAAGCTAGGAAATGGTATTAGTGAAATAAAAAAACAAAGAAATTTTAAAAAATGGTCAGTGAAATCAAAACATGATTTGCCCCCCCCCCCAAAAATACAGTAGAATAGAAATAAGACTAATCAACAAAATAAATAAAACACAAATACTACTAGGAATGAAAAAGACAGATCTACACTTATAAAGTACATTTTAAAACCACATCAAATTTAGGGACCAATCTGACAAAAATATAAATACCAAAACCTTAAATAATATATTATCTAAATAAATAAAGTTTGTGTATCAAATAATACATCATGACCTAATTCTGTTTATCTTGGGAATACAAGAAGAGCCCAGTGATAGAAAACTGTCAAGTATCTCACTAATGAACAGGTGACAGAGTAAAATCACAGCATCATAACAGATGCGGAAAGGAAGCATTTCATAAAATTCAACATTAATGATTTTTAAAAAATACACTCAAAAAACAAGTGAAGTTAATCACTCTCTCGCACTGTAAATCTCAGCCAATACAATATATTGGAAATGAAGACACAAAATTATATGTATTGGCTACCTAAGAGATTATTGTGGGATTTTCACTAACAGGAAATTTAAGTGTTCAGGATATAAAGTCAACATCAAAATTACAGTTTCCACACACCAATAAAAATCCATTAAAAAAGTAACAAAAAATTTTCAGTTACAGAAAACAAGAGCAATGACAAAAACACCATGAAGCCGGGAATAGATCTAAGATAGAAAGACTTGAGGAGGAATAACACTTGAATGAAGAACATAAAAACAGACTTGAATAAGTAAAGCAATATTCATGGATGCAAAGGCTTAACATTGCAAAGATGCTAATTCTGTCATTATTTTTTTTAAATATATACCCACAACTATCATTTGAGTTTTATGAGGATGATCAGAAGCCAGTCTTTTTTTTTTAAGTAAACTCAACAAGCAAGTCTTTATCAGCCAGATTTTATCAGATTGTCTTATATTTACCTCCAGAGTCCCAATCTGATTTGTTTCTATTGGTTTCTGATTATGACTGCTCGATCACAATTCTAACTCTGTTACCCATGCCACTTGGTTCTTGAGATTTTCAACTGTGACCCTTAGTAACTGGCTTTGGCTAGTCCTGAACTCTGGTCTTACCTCCAAGCCTAAATCGTTACCCAATAGGAACCAGTCCCAGAAGGACTGCTGGTCTGTAGTTGCCTAATCCTGCTCCACCAAACAGTACATGACCACAGCCACTGAATAACTTAGTACAATTTTTCTGTTTTTACATCCAAACACTTTAGGAAAAAAATTTTCATGCACAAATGCTCCAGTTCCTCACTAATGTTTGTCTCATAATGGGTGTGCCACCATTCCTGATGTTCTACCCCTGGAAATGGGATTTTCAGGCCAAAATGATGACTCACTGGGGCACCATTTCTAGAAATCTAGTCATTTCTACCTAGGAGATTGGCCACTCTCAGGAAGTCATGAATAAGTTACCAAAAGGGAAGCTAGAGCTTTGAATGAATTGAAGAATTGTGAGATTTTGATGAGTCAAAGCTATTTTTTTTTTTTTTTTTTTTGCCCAGAGAAAAATAACCTAAGGTACTTTTCAATACATGAAACTCTGGTTCCTTCAGAATGAAAAAGCAACAGTACAAAGTGTTTTTAAGATTTTTTATTAGAAGACACCTGGATAATGAATGCAATGTACTCTTTAAATACATAGACGGTACATATGAAACTAATTTTTGTGCAAAACACTTTAATTTTTAAAAAAGTAAATAGCTCTAATAAAGTGTTTACTTAGCGCTTCACTCTGACTTATTTTTTGGTACTACTGTATCATATGGGGGGGAATCAAATATTGAATAGCAGTTTCTTTAAAAGAACTATTTGAAAAGTATCTTAAAGTACTCTGTCTCTGAGCCCAAGGAAAACAATAAAATGAGATGCAGTTCTATGAGTTATCAGAGAGTTAAATTTTTCATTTTTCTATGATAAAAAAGAAGACAGATGGTAGAAAAGCAAGCAGATTTTGTGGCTCTTTATGTGAGGAAAGAGGATGTTGGCTCATGCCTGAAGAGCACTGTTAGCCACACTGGTGGCTTGTCCCCACGTTGCCTTTGCCCACTTTTCTCCAGAACCAGTCTCCCTTCTTTCACTTCCAACCTACCAGAACTTTCCTGCTTTGGGTCTCATAACCTCAGCGCTTTCCAGTGCTTCGGATATTTAATAATAACAAATCAAGGACATTATGTTTTTGCAGCGCACAGTGCTATTTCTGTCACTATGTCAACTTCGTGGGCAATCAAACACATCAAGATTATCTTCATGCATCCTTCCTACCTTTTAAAGATAATTGTTTAGTCTTCCATGCATTTCTGAGTTCCTTATTTTCAGTTACTTTAGCATGAGCTTGTTCACATCACCATCCGCAGCCATGATGCGCTGAATAGGACTAACCCTCGGTCATCACCTTTGATCACCTAAGTGTTGCATGCGGTCAAGATGATCCGGAACACAGCGGAGTGAACGCACCAAATCCTTGGAACACTTTTATTTATTAGTCCGCACTGAGTGCTGGAGGAACTATAATTTGTATGCCTGTGGCTGATTCATGTTGAGGTTTGACAGAAAACAACAAAATTTTGTAAAGCAATTATCCTTCAATTAAAAAATAAATAAATCAAATAATAATAATAAAATGCTTTGTAAATAAAAAAAAAGAAGAAGAATTGGAAGAACCATAACAATGATTATGGTTAGTTTTATGTGTCTATATGGCTGGGCCCAAGATGGTTTCTAGGGTCTTTGTCTATTTTCCTACAAACTCAATGGGCTATATACTCCAGGAAAGTCTCTCTTCTTTGACTTCCAAGTTACCAGAATTTGCCAGTTTTGAGTCCCATTCCTAGATATTCAGTTAAACATTATTTCTGGGTACATTTTCAGAGTCCTTCTCGATGAGATGAGATTTTCTTTTTCAAATAAAGTTTTAACTTCAAAATGTAAAACTTTATTACATTTCTAATGAGGTCCTTTTCATGATATATTTAGAACCAAGTACATCCTAGAGAAGTCCTTGGATTAATCTGGTTTCCGTTCTCACTCAATAGATTGACTTTTGTCTCCCTTCCCCATTCCAGTTTGGGGCCCTTGGTGTAACAAATAAAGTAGTAGTAGCTGGAGAGATGGGTGGTGGTGGTTTAGTTGGTAACTCTGACTCTTGTGGCCCCATGAACTATAGCCCACCAGGCTCCTCTATCCATGGGATTCTCCAGGCAAGAATACTGGAGTGGGTTATGATTTTCTTTTCCAGGGGAATCTTCGTGACCCAGGGATCAAACCCTTGTCTCCTGCATGGCAGGAGGATTCTTCACTGCTGAGCCACCAGGGAAGCTCCTATCTAAAAGTCCCCAGCACAGAGAACAAACACAGAGGAAGTCTCCTTCTCAGAGCCTTCTCTAGGTTAACAGAAGAAGAGAATACAGATGTTTCCATGAGTGCCAAGTAGTCTGTATCTCCCAGACCAAGGGGGATCCCCAAGGCATTTCCCTACCTCACCCCATTCTCTCTTCACCCTGGTCAAAATTTTGATTCTACAGATTACCCCATTACCTGACCTTAGCCCTCACTTTTTCCTCTAAGCAGCTTGAACACACATGGTCCTCTCCAATGTGGATGGGCCTCATCCAATCCATTGAAGGCTTATTCAGAGCAAAAAAGCTAAGTAAGAAAGAATTCATCTCTCTGACAATCTTTGAGCCAGGAGATAGGTTTTCTCCAGCTTTCAAATTGGAACTTAACTACCAGCTCTCCTGGTTTGTAGGCTCTTGGATCTGCCCTGGAACTGACATCATCAGTTTTCATGGTCTCCAGCTTGCTGACTGCACATCTTGGACTTCTCAGCTTTGTACTCGCATGATCCAATTCCTTATAATAAATCATATGTATGCAAGTAATTACAGAGTGCCTACCAAGAGCCTGACAGTGTTCTAAGCAGTAGTAGACAGAATCGGTATTAGCTGGGGTAGAAGCTTACCTTATACTCACATCACTGAACTGAGGAGGTTCTGTCAGCCAGCTTCCTTTGTAACCTCTGGTGAAGGACTAGCTATTCGTTCATTTGACCAACATGCACATTGTTAAATATCTATTATTAGATACTCTCCTAGCTGCTGGAGAAACACCCTTAATTTCATGGAGTTCAAAATGTAATGGAGGAGGTAGGCAACAAACAGGAAAAATGAAATGCATAGTTACTAAGAAATAACTTTCTATGTGTCTCACATTTCCACACAACTTGTGATCAGATGTACTGACTGCCTTTGTTCTGGCCTATTTTCTCTAGGATGTTTATATAGAGACGAGACTTGGAAGAAAGTTTCTTGTTCCAGAGTGAGGTTGGGCTTTCTTACAGCCTTAGATAAAATGACAGTGATAGCCTTTAGGGATGACTGTGACAGAAAGTCCCAGAAAGTCATTACAAAGTTTTCAGTGAAGGAGTGACATAATTTGATTTGCAATTTAAAGAATCACTTTGACTTCTGGGTTGAAAATAGTTCAAAGGGGACAAAGCAGAAGGAGAGAGTCAAGAAATTGAAAGACGAGGCAGAGAAGGAGTATATAGCCAGAAATGGAGTGGTTCCCTGATTTAGAAAAGAGAGATAAAAGACCGATGTTCTTTGAATAAAGGCATTTCTTTGTTTCATATTTAAAACCCTAAGTAGTGTGCTAATTTTCTCAGTAGCATTCTTTTTTAGTTCATTGAGCTATAATTGTATAACCTTAATTAGTGCTAAGAATCTATTAGGCAATAAAAATTTCCTCTCCAGTTACAGAGGAGCACATGTCCTAAATGCGAAATTAAGAAAAAATTAATTGCGATTATGCCAAGTTAGGATCAATTAATTGATAACTTGTCACAGACACTGAGAATTTTAATGTTTCCTGATGCATCATGAAGCAAATAAAACCTGGGCTGAGTTGTTTTTTGTTTTTTGTTTTTCCAGTAAGTCATGTCAGTACATCAACTCCTCTGTTTGGAGGAAGACTACCATTTCAGAGAGTAAAAGTCAAGGCTAGGGTGGAGATGGTCATGGGTATCCAAACTACTGTTTTCCAGGAAATTTTTTTTCCCTCTAAGCCAGTCATCTCAATATTTCTGAGATAAAATCTTGCAAAGCACTCTAGTTCATGACATGATTAACCTCATATTCTCTGGTAATATAATAAACCTCATATAAAGAATAAGGGAGGAAGGAAGAATTGTCATGGCAAGGAAACAGTGTAAACCCTCGGTAAAATTAGGGAAAACAAGAGAAATCCATTATTTTTAGAAAATCTATTTTTAAAGAGTTCATCATCACCCATCTCTTTTTAGTGCCTTAGGAAGATATATTTCCTGATCAGGTGACATCATTCAGGCCCACCCATTGAGAAACTGCGGTCAACCCCCACTCCCCTAGTGAAAATATTCTATTCCCAAAACTAGATAATGTTATGAATTCTTGACAAACTACTCTTTGAAACAGCCCCAGATAACTCATGGGTGTTTTAACTATCCATCTATCATCCATCCATCCATATATCATTGCAACAAATATTACTTTAGCATTCTGTTCTGGGGGATACAGTAATTTATCTGGAAAATTCAGAGACATCTAAAATACGGTTTCTGAAGAGAAAATCTACATGCCAAGAAAGAACACATTTTGGGGTTAATTCACTGTTTATAGTGCAATGATAAAGGTTCTCACACAGAACCATGGGAAATGGAAGAAACAATAATGATGATGATGATGGTGGTGGACAAAGGACTGTTAAACCGTGCATTTAAGGGTGAGTGGGATTTACTCAGGAAAAGAGGCAAAGGCGGAGCAAGATCATCACAAGACAATTTCCTCTATCAATCTATGTACTTTAAGAGTGAAATCTTTAATCACCCCCTAAGATAGATGATTCATGTATTGTTACTGAAATCCATACCAGAGGATTTATTAAGTAGTGCAGTAAGTATAAAAGATAGTTCTTTATTTGCAAAATGAGTGGTATTTAAGACACGTGATTTGTTAGAAAGACTTTGCAGACCTTCATCCATGGTGTGATTGGAAGAGTAGGAATCCAGCCCATCTGGCAGTATATCCCTTCACTCCACACAGATTCTGTCCTGATTCAACTACAAACTTGTTTAGAATACATTTGCTTGTATGAAATCTAAATGCATCAGGCCAATTTATAGGGATGGAAAACAGACAGTTGTTGCGAGAGGGGAAGTGACTGGAAAGAAGTATCAGGTTGCTTTTTCTAGGAAGTAGGGAAGGAAAACATACCAAATTTTATTTGTAACAGTGGTTACATGGTTATATAAAATTGTCACAATGCAATAAACTAATGCTTATGATTGTATTTTAATTATATCTTAATAGTCACAAAAAATAAGAAAAACGATAACATTGCATCCTCCTCAAAGTAAACTTTTCATGCATGGTACCAGTCAGAAGGTTTAAGGATAGATGTTTCCCCATACTGTAAGAACAGAGTCTCTGACAGTTTGTGTGACAACTCACTAATAAATGCAGGTAACTTTGGCAGACTTTGGTCTCAAGTTTGCTTTCATTGTAACTAACCATCTGGCTATTAGTTCATAGAGATGCTGGCAGAAAATCAGTACCTACCCTTAACTCTGACATTTACCGAAAAAAACCCTGACATTTGCTAAACAGCTAAATTGGCTTAGGTAAATTTGCAACCCTGAATAATAGTGATTCTCTAGGTGGAAATTTGAAGTCAAGCTAAAAAGAGAGGGCAGCACACAGACGAAGGCAGGATTTGAAGGGAATGTGTTGTTCGTATCTCTAACAGCTAGGCAGCCAATTTTGCAGATATGCAGAGCTCTCTTTGGAACAAGTACCATGGCCCACATATCTTCTATCCCCACAAGGCCTTATATTGTCTGGCACTGAATATTTAAACACTTGCACTGAAGTAAGGGAGAAATAAACACAGAAAAGTTTATTTCAGTTATGTATTTGTTAATTTGCCAAACCAGAAAGAAAGTTGTAAACCCAAAAGAAAACAAACCAAAAAGGAAGGAGATCCATGAAAATTATTGACAATAAGAAATGGACAAGTATTGGGCCACAAGAATCTGAAACTCTGTCCCCGACATACTCCCTCATACCCTGTATCTTCTCTCACAGTTCTTTCTCTCACCCCGTAGAAACAATGACCTTGATTTTGAAACTCCTGTTCTGAAGGAAGCCAATAAGAAAACTCATCACAAATGAGACTTACTCTGTGCTTGTCCTGGCAAATAAGTCAGGCTTGGTTTTCTTAAAATATCTTAAATGGTTTCTAAAAATAATGTGATTTAGAACTGAAGGGCAATACTTGTGTTATATTTTCAGTTTTATTCATATATTTTGAAATTTGGTATTTTGTGCCTTATTTCTCCCCACTGACAATAAAATGATTTAGCCTTGATTGAATGCATTTTGTAGGGAATTTGATCTCTCTGAAAAGTGATATATTTCCTTTTTTTTTTTTTTTTTTTTTTACTAAAGAGGAAAAAATTAACACACAACTGCAGCTTGAATGCTTTATGATGAATGAAAAGATACCAACTCTGGACAACTAGTATTCCCTAAAGAATGGGAACTTGGGAGGATAGCAACAAAATAATTTCTCTCACATTCATTTTAAAAATGTCAATACACAGTGAGCTTTGATCATAAGGCCAAGGAGGTGGCAGGGGCAGGAAGATGGGTAATAATTCTTCTGACCTTTTAACAGACCAGTTGCATCTGATGTGAATTTACATTTATCCTTCCAGATGCTTAACACTTGTGACCCCTGAAAAAATTAGCTTACTGCTGGAACATTTCTTTTTTTTTTTTTTTTGATAATGCATACAATTCTGGACTGTCCACTGAGCACCATGTACACGGCATATGCCCAACACAAGCTTCACTATTGTACAATCTGTTCCACTACACCGTGTACCTCGGGGGCTTTGCTTACATATTCTAGAATGTTATTTAACCTAAAGATAAACAAAACTCTTTAAAAGAGAGGACAGAGGCTTCATTCTGAGGCTCAGGTCTTACTTTGTTCTTGGGTACAACTCAACCCACAGAAAGATTATTCACACCCACTCAGAGGTCCCAGCTGCACGCCCACCACCAGGTACGTGTCCGCCCAAAATGGCCTCTTTGTCAAACAGCAGGGCCTGGAAAGGAGGAACAGTACGTTCAGTCATTCTGCAACCACCGGGTAAAAAGTTCAGCTTTAGTCCATGTTGAAAAATGTCAGTAACTATTCTATACAGTTGTGAAAGCCAGAGCAAATGAAATGTTGCTGGAGAAAAGAAACGTTGTCGAGCTTAGAGTTCTCGATTTAATTTTTGAGATTTCCTTGTGTGAAAATTATTAGCTTGATATTCCAGTCTTTGTTTGCAGAAGCATTCTGTTGTCAGTTTAGAAAATGTTTTCTATGGATAACTGGCCTAATAAGCTTGCACAAACTGTATCAAAATGGTAGCAAAGACTTCAACTAAAACAAATATATACATACATATTTTTTTCATGTGTTATACTAGGCAACAGTTTTACAAGCAAAAACGAATAGTTTTTAAGTATTTTGCTGTAAAATCTGGTCTAAATTGAGCCTACTATGGAATAAAATGACTGGATCATATTTTCTGAACTCCAGATTAGGAATATCAGACTACATGAGTTGATGAGCATATGGAAAGATGATACGATAGAATATTTTAAGTCAAGTGTCTCACCCAGAGTATTACTAACTCCTGGATAATTCCTGGTTACAAGGGCCATCCTGTGTACTGAAGCACATTCATCAGCATCTCCTGCCTCTACCCACAAGATGCCAGTAGCACCAACTTTCCCATTCCCCAGCTGTATCAGTTAAATTGCTCCCAGACATTGTCCCCTGCAGAGGGCAGGGGAGGTCAAAACACCCGATATTGAGAATCCCTGTTTTAAATCAGGACAGTTCTACAAAATCCTGAACATGTGGTAACTAATTTAACCCTAAAACTTAAAAAAAAAAAAAAAAACCCTCAAGTATTAACACAAAACAACGTCACAAGCACACATAATTCTTTTTGGCTTGAAGATATTAGCCATTATCAATAGGCAATTTATTGCCTAAAATTTCTCCAATATATTTAAGTAATGGGGTCCTATTTACGTTGATGGATTTTTATTTTTCATGGGTTTCCCTATTGTTCTCTGTGTGTGTGTTAATAAACGTGAATATTTATAAAAGAGACATTCTTCTCAACTTTCCACTTAACCTTACTGAGAAAATGAAATCTGATTAAATATTGAGTCTCACTCAATCCTTTGAAACCATCAGTAGTACTGGACTTGGAAATGTAATTTACATTGTTCCAAATAAGAAAGCAACTTTCTAAAATGTGCTTTCTAGAACAAATGACAATTAATCACCACTATATTGCATGAAACTATTCTCTACATTTTAGTTCAATTTCCAGCCTCACAACATGCTTTTTTGTTGCTGCTGTCATTTAATTTCTAGGTTTATAACTGATGCTATTTACGATCCTGAGGTTCTCTCTAAACGCTCCCCTTCTTTGCACATTCAGTATCAGTGCAACTTAACGTAGCGCTTAAGTAGTGGAGGGAAAGAATGAAAGAAATTTACAAAAAGGAATATAAATCAAGCAGAATATTACAATATTTTCTTCATTCCCTGGGTAGGAAAGCTGTTGTGATCAGCAAGACTTTGTCCCAGCAGAGCCTTCATAAGATGAGAAGAAAGTTCCCACACCCCACCCTCACGCAGTACCCCCTGAGCCTGGCAAAAGTCCCAAGTCCTGAGAGAGGCTGGTGAACTGAGGACTGGGCACATTTTCTCAATGAGAAGTTCCCTCTTAAGAATACTTTCATAAATGTTTCTTGTGATTTTCTTACATAGGGGAATTCAGAGGCTGCCCAAACATTAATGAAATATTTATCATACACAGCCTGCCTCTTGGCTTAGCAGAGAAAGAAAAGGCTTGAATTTCTTGTTTTGCACCATCATGGCTGACCTGCAGGAAAAGACTGACTCACTTCCAGTATGTTCTCAGGAGATGGAAGGCCTGAGGCCACAGAATAAACACACATCCCCTGTACTCATGAACTTCTCAACCTGTTAACTTTCATAAGCAAAGCAAATGTTGTTTCATTTCTGCACCCAAACAAGAGAGGACTTTAGCAGCTGGGTACATTCATTTTACTGTTGTCTGTCACAGTACTTACTAGTACAGGCTGTGTTTCCCGTTGTTGTGCTTCATGAACATAAATCTTATCATATCTGATACATAAAAATTAAGTGGAAATATTAAAGGTGGTGGTAAGAAGAGTTACATCTTACTAAAAATAAAAATAAAGATCATGAAATCATTGAAAGTTGTGATAAATGGTGATAGTTAGGTAGAAAGTGAAATATTCAAAACCAGGAATAATTCTGAAAGAGAAAAAGGGTTCACATGTAGTATGAGAAAAGTATTATGTCTATGCAATCTTCAAAATGAGTAAGAAACAACAGTGATTATTGGAATTAAAAAATAGTGTCTGTGAGCTCAATGCTAATTCAGCAAATGTCTAGGGGTTTGCATAATTTTATATGGTCCTTGCAATGAATAGATTTAAACATGGCTTTAAATATTATCAGTTCTTTAAACTCTTTTGTATTAGATTTGCTCTAAGCAACTGCAACTCCCTCTCATGTCTTTGACCTCTTAGTTTGAATACAATTTTATTCTTGGAGAAAGATTTTGATTTTGTTTGCTTTGGTGGTCCAAGTGCGTTCAGAGTCAAAGAATATATGACTGGTAATAATCAGTTTATTAGCTTACTCTCTGGATTTCCAGATTCCATTACCAGTAGGACTATGCCTCCAGCCATGCAAACTCAGAACACTTCGAGGTCATTCATATTTAAAGAAAGAGAGTGAGCACTTTTCAAACTTTATTTACCCTGTTGTGTTGGTTTAACTGGTCTGGCTTAGATTTCTGTGTACAGACATTAAGGACACAGTTTACATTCAGATTACTATGTTCTCACACATACTTCATCTCTGAGTTCAGTATTCTGTGGTTTCTAATTTGAAACGTTAGCTACAAACAAATTGAGTACATTTATAAAATTCTTTGCAGCTAAGTAAATCTCTTCCTTCTCTTTTACTTTAATGACTGTACTTAATCAGTTGTCAAATTATTTAGATTTTTACCTCTGAAACATCTTTATAATCTTCCCTAACTTGTACTTCAACTGTTTCTTCTGAAAATTATTTTTCTTGTGGCCTAACCAAGTTTCCATGCCCCTCATCACTGCCCTCTTTCCTACGTTCAGGTGTCAGTTTAAATTCACAGACAGTTCTGATCCCACTAAATTTCTACTAAAATATGTGAAGGCTTCCACTGTCTAATGACATTAATTACAGACTCTCCTGCTCATTCCACAGCTGCTAACAATATCACTGCCACGTCATCCTTGCCGCTACTCCGGTTTCATCCCTCAGTTCTTTCTGCAGGTTCGCTGGTCACCAGATAAAGGGAACATCTCAGTACATGCGATTCCCCTGCTTGGAATTTCCTGGATGTCTATTTCCACCTATCAAAACATTACCCATATTTCCAAATTCATCTTAAATGCCTTGTCTACCTTCTCAATTTCTCCCAAGTAGAGGTGACTGCTCTCTGAGTTGTGAGATGACCAGTCCCTACAGAACTTTCTTTGTCCTCTTTTATGGCGTTAATCTCACACACACCACCTTGTCCTCTATAGTGTGTGCCTCCTAACTAATGCTGTATACTAGGCCATCAGCTCCTCAAGTGTAGCGATTAAAATTTATTCATCTTTGGGTATTCTACAGTGCCTGGTACTTAAATACTTAGTGAATATTTGTACAATTAAAAATTAAGGAATAAAAATTAGGGTCAGGAACTTGAAGAAACATGTAAGTATTCAATTATACATTTAATAAATATATTTTGAGTGTGTGTGCGTATATATATATACATGTATATATATGTAAATCTCAGTTGCCAGAACTCTTCTGGTACATTTCAATCAGCACTACAGCTTTTCCAAGATGGAAGAAATTAATATTGCATATTTGCCAATAACAGACAAAGAAAATAAGCCAACTCTACTTTTAGAAAAATCTACATCGTTTTCACCAAGTCTGGCAGATATAATTTCTCATAATTCTAAAATATGTAAATGAAATTAAATCTCCCTATGTGTTAATTTAAGCATTATTTCTGTATAAAAACCACAGTATAAGGATGTAAGTTCTCACTTTCTAGGATATACTTGATGCAAAATAAACATAGCTCACAGCTGACAGCTGACAGTTTTGTATGATTCGTGTTGGAAAAACTCTGTAAAATGAGATCAGCTAGCACCGCAATTGTAGGTAATGGTAAATTTACACCAAAGTAACAGTAGGCATGCAGACAGAAGCAGATCTTCTTTGCAAAAATCATTTTATTGCACTATTTTTTACTAGCATATGTGTGAATTACTTAAAATTAAGTTATCAAGCACCAAAAATTGGTATAGTTGTACATATGTTCCCAAACATACATCTGACTATATGCAAATTTTTTAAATGAAAGTTTGTTGAAGATTGACTGCTGAGTGAAATGAAGACTGGGTTGTGAGTTCTAGGTCTAACTGTTCCTAGCTAGGCTTTATTTACTAGCAGTAAAACCTTTAGTCAAATCGATTAACTTTCACAGATTGAATTTACTGAGGTGAAAAATCACAGAATCAAAATAGGCTTTGAGGGACTTCCACCATCTTGGAAGAGAGACTTTTAGAAGATGGATTAGATTTACTCCCCTGACTGAAAAAAATAATTTCCAAAACCAGACAATGTATTTGCAGCAATGAATTTAAGGGCCCTGGTCACCAGGCAAAGAAAACTAGTGATCCCTGAGGATGGAAAATAAAAGAAGTTATCCTCATAATTGCTTGGATTATTGCCTCAAGAGAGTTTCCAGATGGTTTTTAGGGAGTAGGAATCCAGGTGGAGCTTGGTGGGCTCCCTGAGGTGAAAAGATGAAGCTGAGGGTCTGAAGGAACCAAGAGGGTATAGTTTCAAGACAGAGTACTGAAAAGAAGTGAACCACACAGAAAAAGAACACTGGAGATCTGCAGAAGGTCACTCTTGATATTCCTTCGAGTTTAGATCTGTGAGTGCATGTGAAGAAACTACCCACAGACAGGGACAGAACCACCTGTAAGGGTGAGAGAGAACAGTTCCTACAACTCAGGCAAGACACGGAATAGTGCCTGTTTCCACCAGGCAGACTAGATACCAATGAAACAATATCCGAGTCTTTAATAGAATCCAAAAAGCAATAAACATCTAGGTATATTGGTCTGGAAAAAAAAGAAGACAAAATTATCAATATTAGCAATTAGAAAGAAAACATCACCAAAGATTCTATATATACTTTAAAACAAAACAATATTACTAACAGTTTCATGCAAATAACCATGACAACGTTGATGAAATAAATTTCTTGAAGATATAAGCCACCTACTTTCATTCAAGAAGAAAAGAGATAACAGAAATAATCCCATATCTAGTTAGGAAATTGAATTTGTAAATTAAAAAAACCTTCATATACAGAAAATTCCAGGCCCAGAATTCTTCCCTGGTGAATTCTACCAAACATGTAGGAAAGAATTCTTCCCAATTTTACTTTAACTCTGAGAAAATTGAAGAGAATGGACTACTTCCAAAATCTTTCTATGGAGGCTAGCATTACTTTTTAACCAAACCCAAACGCATTACAAAAATAAAACAAGCAAAACTAGAGCTGGCTATGACTCATGACTATAAATGCAAATATTTAAACAAAATCTTAGGAAATCAAATCCAGCAATACATTAAAAAATGAAAATGCGTCATAATGAAGTAGAACTTATCCTATGAATATAAAGTTGATTAAAAACAGCCAAAAGTCAATCAAGGTATACCCTAATTGTTCATATACATGTCAAAACCAGGTGACATCCAAATTAATGCAGAAAAAGTATCTGATAAAATCTGACATTCATTCTGATAAAAGCTCTTAGCAAAAGAGGGATAAGGGAATTTTCCAAACCTGATAAAGGATGTCTATGAAATAACTACAGCTAACATTACCCAATGGTGAAAGACTAGATGTTTTCCTCCTAAGAACAGAATCAAGAAAAAGATGTTTACCTTCACCACTTCTGTTCAACATTACACTAAATATTCTAGCCTTTCACGTTCATCCACACTGTTGCAAGTGGCAAGATTTCCTTCTTGTTTAAAGTACACAATATTCCATTGTGTATACATTGCGTATACGCTTGCTTCTTGTAAGAAAAGCTATGACAAAACTAGACAGCATATTAAAAAGCAGAGACAATACTTTGCTGACAAAGATCTGTCTTGTTAAAGCTATGGTTTTTCCAGTAGTCATGTATGGATGTGAGAGTTGGACCATAAAAAAAGCAGAGTGCCAAAGAATTAATGTTTTTGAACTGTGCTGTTGGAAAAGACTCTTGAGAGTCCCTTGGACTGCAAGGGGATCAAACCAGTCAATTCTAAAGGAAATCAGTCCTGAATATTCATTGGAAGGACTGATGCTGAAGCTCCAATACTTTGGCCACCTGATGTGAAGAATTGACTCATTGGAAAAGACTCTGATGCTAGGAAAGATTGAAAGCGGAAGAAGAAGGGGACAACAGAGGGTGAGATGGTTGGATGGCATCACCAACTCAATGGACATGAATCTGAGCTAGCTCCAGGAGTGCTGCAATCAGGGATGCCTGGGGTGCTGTAGTCCATGGGGTTGCAAAGAGTCAGGCATGACTGAGCAACTGAACTGACTGACTATGTATACATACCACATTTTCTTTATGGGGGTAAGCCTCTTTGGACATTGGTCTTGGCAATGATTTTTTTTTAATTGACACCAAAAGCAATGGCTGACAACTAAAGCAAAAATAAACAAGTGGAACTACAAACAAAAAGATTTTACACACCAAAGGAAACCATCATTGTAATGAAAAAGCAACCTAATAATGAATATGAGAAGATATTTGCAAACCACATAACCAATAAAGGGTTAATACGCAAAATATACAAGGGACTCATACAACTCAATAGCAAAACTGACAAATAACCCAATTAAGATATGGGCAAAGAATATGCAATTTTCCTAGAAAGCTTACAAAAAGCCAATAGTACATGAAAAGGTACTAAGCATCACTAATCATCAGGAAAATGTATGTCAAAACCACAATGAGATATTGCTTAACCCCTCCTAGGATTATTATGAAAAAGACAAGAGACAACAAATGCTGGCAAGAATGTCCAGGAAAAGGAACACTCTTGGTAGAAATACAGACTGGTACAGCCACTACAGAAAGCAGAATGGAGATTCCTTGGGGGAAAAAAATGGGGGAAACAAAAAAACCTACCACAGGATTCAGAAGTTGGCTTAAAGCTCAACATTCAGAAAACGAAGATCATGGCATCCAGTCCCATCACTTCATGGCAAATAGATAGGGAAACAGTGGAAACAGTGTCAGACTTTATTTTGGGGGGCTTCAAAATCACTGCAGATGGTGACTGCAGCCATGAAATTAAAAGGTGCTTACTCCTTGGGAGAAAAGTTATGACCAACCTAGATAGCATATTCAAAAGTAGAGACATTACTTTGCCAACTAAGGTCCATCTAGTCAAGGCTATGGTTTTTCCTCTGGTCATGTATGGATGTGAGAGTTGGACTGTGAAGAAGGCTGAGCACCGAAGAATTGATGCTTTTGAACTGTGGTGTTGGAGAAGACTCTTGAGAGTCCCT
This sequence comes from Capra hircus, assembly GCF_001704415.2. Lineage (NCBI taxonomy): Eukaryota > Metazoa > Chordata > Mammalia > Artiodactyla > Bovidae > Capra > Capra hircus. Next base: position 26,937,245 of record NC_030814.1, read on the forward strand.
TGGACTTCAAGGAGATCCAACCAGTCCATTCTGAAGGAGATCAGCCCTGGGATTTCTTTGGAAGGAACGATGCTAAAGCTGAAGCTCCAGTACTTTGGCCACCTCATGCGAAGAGTTGACTCATTGGAAAATACTCTGATGCTGGGAGGGATTGGGGGCAGGAGGAGAAGGGGACGACCGAGGATGAGATGGCTGGATGGCATCACGGACTCGATGGACGTGAGTCTGAGTGAACTCCGGGAGTTGGTGATGGACAGGGAGGCCTGGCGTGCTGCCATTCATGGGGTCACAAAGAGTTGGACACGACTGAGCAACTGAACTGAACTGAACTATTAAGTGTATTCCCAAAGGAAACAAAATCATTATGTCTAAGAGATATCTGCACTCCCATGTTCACTACAACAGTATTCAAAATTGCCAAGGCATGGACAATTGATTTTTAACAAAGTTGCAAAGGTAGAAAAAGGACAATCTTTTCAACAAATGGTGACAGAAGCAATGAAAACCCATATGCAAAAGCATGAACTTTGATTCCTACTCACACTATAAGAAAAATTAACTCAAGATGGATCACAGCACTAAATGTAAAACTTAAAAAACTACAAAACTTTTAGGAGAAAATTGAATAGAAAATCTGTATGACCTTGGGTTAGAAACCAATTCTTTAGACACTACAAGTATATCCATAAGAGGAAAAAAAAAAATAACATAGACTTTACCAAAATTAGATTACTCTTAAAATGACTTTCTTAAGAGTATGAAAAGACAAGCCACAGACGGGAAAAATATTTTCAAAGCATATTTCTGATAAAATAACTTGTATTGAAAAAATATAAACATCTCTCAAAATGCAATTGTAAAAAAAACCAAATAACACCATAAAATATGGGGGAATATGTTTTGAACAAACGCTTCCCCAAAGAAAATATATGTGTAACAAATTAGCATATGGAAAGATTCTCAACATTGTGAGCTATTAGAGAAATGCAAATTGAAACCGTAATGAGATGTATACCTCATGGAATGACTATACTTAAAAAGACTGGGCCTACCAAGTGTTGACAGGATATAGAAAAACTGGCACTCATTTCCACTGCTCGTGGATGCATAATGGTGAACCACTTTGGAAAACAGTTTGGCAGGCTCTTATAAAGTTAAATATAAACTTATAATATGATCTAGCCATTCCACTACTAGATATTTACCCAAGATAAATAAAAACATATGCCTACCAAAGTCATGTACATGAATGTTCAAAGAAGCTTTATTTGCTATAGCCCCAAATTGGGCATAACCCAAATGTTCATCTCAAAATAATTATAGTGAGTGAAAGAAGCCCAACAAAGAGTACACACTGTATGATTCCATTTATATAAAGCTCAGAAAAAGCAAACTAGTTTATATTACAGAAAGCAGCTCAGTGGTCATTTAGGGATGGAAAGGCCCAGGAGGAGAAATGGAAGTGAGATTACAAGGAACGCAAGAAAACTTCTAATGGAATAGGCTTATTCATTATCTTGATTGTGGTGATGGTCTCACCAGTATAAACATATGACAACTTTTCAACTGTACTTTTTAAATCTGTGCAGTTTAATACGTGTCCATTTTACCTCCATAAAGTTATTTAAATGTTTTCTTTAAAAACCCAGTAACTTGCCCTTAAACTACAATAAACACACATATATTATACACAGACATTCTTATACAGAGCATATTGTGAGACCCACTAGAGTAGGCTTAAGAAAGAGAAGAGGAGAGTATGGACATACTCAAGCCGTTCTCCGTCTAGTCCCAGTGACGAACAGCAGGGTGAAAAATTCTAAGGCATCCTTACTGCATTCTGTTACACCATCGTTTGAGTGCACTTTGTTAGATGTGCTTGTCATTGTGCAAGATAATAGAATCATTAACTTTGTTGTGTTTCTCAGCATAAATTAAAACTGTTTCTAGGATGAGGCTCCACTGTCATTTCTACCTACTCCATTGCTCGTTAGATGTTTGAATACGAAAATCAGTTTATACCCTAAAGGTCTGCACAGTCCTGTGGGAAATTCAGCATGTAAACATTTATAACACAGTGTTGTTATGGCTATAGAGAAGCAATTGATTTCACACAGGGACAGAGGGTTGGGTGAAACTTCATTGAAGATATGAAATTAAAACTGTGACTTGAATTATATGCTGACATTCTCCTAAGAAGGAAGGAGATCATTTTAGAAAGAATCGCCTTCCTTTGATTAGAAAGCACCTTCAAAAATAATGGAGTAGGGGCTCTAGAAATCCCTCCCTTCCAGCCCTTTTAGTTAAAAGCCTTTAAACTGCTATCTCCAAGCTGTTCGTTGATACAAATTGCTGAGCTTTTATAGAATTATCTCACTGTTACAGTAGCTTTGCAGAGTGGCCATTATTATCCCCATCTTACAGATAAGGAAATAAAAGGCTAAAGTGCTGTCTTGGTGGCTTATAGCAATAAGGGTTTGTTTCCTGCTCACATCGTAGGTCTCCACTGTGGATCCACTGTGTCTGTGCTGCATGTTGCCTGTTCTTCCAGACCCAAACTGAAGTAACACCCCCTGTCTAAGACGTATTCACCCTGCAACAGCAGCAAAGACCAATAGTCGAACCGCAACATGGCTCTTGAGACTTCTGTTCACCTACTGGCTAAAGCAAGACACGTGGACAAGGGTCACATAAAAGCCCAGTCTCCCCCCTGGGAGACCGTACCACAACCCATGGGTCCTGGGAAGGGATGTGTTATTCTCTCACTGTAAGAGATAGCAAATATCTGGACCTTCAGAGAAAGAAGGTTCAGGAAAGCCTGTGTATCTTGCAGGTCATGTAGCTGAGTGGTAAAGCCAGGATTCAAAAGGGTGTTTATTGTCAAAACCTTAGCTCTTTACACTGTTCCACACTGCCTCTCCCGTGGGTTTCACAGGGCTAAGACAGGTCGAGGCTTACTTTAAGTGTGGGGAATGTCCTTGGAAGGGAAAAGAGAATCTCCATAGTGTGCACATGTCTGTGAATGTGCCTGTGTGTGACACAGACAAGGGCGGACAGAGCTGGGAACTGGGGAGAAAGGAACACAGAGATAGACTGCCTTGTTTTTCCTCAGTTCTAGAATGAGAGGGGAAGAAAAATTCTCTATTTCTTTGTGAATGTATCACACCTCTCCCTGCATACAGAGAAAAATATTAAATAGGGCTATTTTATACAGCCTCAATATATAACAATACGTCACTTGGCATTTATTAAGTAAATCATGGATAAAGCACTAAACTAAGTCCTCTAGAGAGACACCAGTCAGATTGCAACCCATATGGAAACAATATTAGAATGCAAACGACTAAACAACAAATAGTTCACCTCTAACAAGGGCTACTTCAGATGCACAGCTAATTGGGAAGGTGTCCCCCACACAAGTTAATCTCACCTAATGTCAGTTGCTAACAAGAGTCTGCAAACTCTGACACGCCGTCCCTCTGTCAAGTCCTGCTTCCTGCTCTGCCAGGGGCAGCTGATCTTGCCCCCTGGTTTTCCTTCCCTGGAGTTCTTTAGCACATAAGTATTTCCATATTAAAAGCGAGGGAACTGCAATGCAGAGGAGCCAACCTACTTGCCTGGAGCTTTATCATAAATCAATGAAAGAAAGAGGACTTCAATAATCACCTGAGCCTCAGTCATTCTTTCCTGTCCTTGGAATCTCCTGACCTAATGCCGTGTCTTCTGAAATCATTGTTAAGTAAATAAATGGAAGACGCTGTCTGTATACAACAAGCAAGAGGCAACAATTATGTGTCATTCTACACATGAAAGAACTGATTAATTTTCTGTGCTTTTTAAAAGGAATGCTGTCACTTTAAATCTGCACAAAAGGCAAGTTTTAAGAAGCCAGTTGCTATGAGTATCTAGGGAAACCTGGCAAGAACTGTTTGTAAGTAAATCAATGTTATATCATATAGAATAAGTCAAGTACCAGTTGGCAGAGTTCAGGAAAGAAAAAGACATAAAAGATTAAATTTTATTTTAAGACTGTATGATGTGATGATCAATTTGACCATGGCTGTGTTCACTGCTGAGAGTTCAAATATGTGATGGGCTGCAACTTGTGAACTATGGGGAAATCTATTTGCATGGAAATCTCATGGGATTGCTAGGAAATAATCGAACCTGTATTCATTTGTGGGGTTTGGACATCTTAGGTCTGCCTGGACAACTAGAGGAGCTGAGAGTGTATGTGGGGGGTGTGTTGACAGCAGGTGAGTTCCACAAAAAATGATAGCGTTCATGGTGAACTTGGCTCAGAGAAAACACACTGGAGCGTGTATCTGCAGTGATGGTACGGGGGAATTTTAAGTGTAAATTGAAGGTGCAGTTTCTCAGTGGCATGTTCTCTTCATGGCCACTCTGTTCACCAGCAGCTGTGGTGGGCATTCCTGTACATGCAGCCAGATCAGTAGTTCTCAGTCTTGGGGCTTTCTCCCAAGCCCTGGGAGTTTACCTACTGTAGTTCAGAAATGCTGAGATTTAGCAGCCCCAGGAGCACCCCTCAACAAATGAGAGATAGAAATCAAGCAGATAAATACCCAAGCTTCCTGCATACTCTAGAGGACAATTCTGTGGTATATTCCACCATTAATATCGCAGACTGCTCCTAGTCAGATGGCATCCTTGCTCCTCCATATAACCAGCTTATCATAACCTCAATCAGTGATTCTCCATTCTCTTCCCCCACTCCTTCACTTGTGTGTGTGCGCTTAGTCACTCAGTCATGTCCAGCTTTTTGTGACCCCATGGACTGCAGCACACCAGGCTCCTCTGTCCATGGGGATTCTCCAGGCAAGAATACTGGAGTGGGTTGCCATGCCCTCCTCCAGGGGATTTTCCCAACCCAGGGATTGAATCCCGTGCTTACCGGAATACTCTACAAATAAACCACATGTTCCCAAGTCCTAACCCTGGAGCTGGCTTTTGAGGAACTCAAACTAAGGTACTCATTGAACTCAATATATCATTGCTCCCAAATAACTCAGCTTTTGAACTCCACTAAAAGAGTATAACACAAAGGAAAATAGACCCTTCACCCACTCTTCCAGAGTCTCTAAGCTCCAGCACCATGAAGATTCAAAGCAAAGACTCAAAGCAAGATTCACCAGCAGAGAAATACTTGCCTGATAAAACAGTGAGAGAACAGGGTCCCTGCAAAGCAGTTCCAAAAGAGTCGCAGGGTTCAACACAGGTTACAGAGCAGAGGCAGCAGCCACCACCCCACTGGGGTGACAGATACCACTTAAAGACCACAGCTGAGGGCCGTGAATCAGTGAGGAGAAGTGGTGGGGTGGATATCTCACAGAAAGAGACTAATCAAGGATATGTTAATATGGTTGCGTGCTTACTGATATATTGTTTAGGAGATGAACATTTTGAAATTATAAACTGCAATAGGGAAAAATAAACTCTGACACAGAAATGAAGATATTCTGTATCTCTTAATGGATCAAGGCAGTTATAGTCATTTCTTCTCCGTTGGCAGGTTTTAGGAAGTGAACATCCAAGCAGAGCACAGACTGCAAAACACAGAGGGCTACGAGAGAATGAAAATGAAGCGAATCGAAGAAGACAAGCATTGCCAAGGGAATTTTCCAACCTGAGCCCTGGGTGAGGGGTTAACTCCAAACTTATGTAAGGAATAGTTGCAGGAGGTTAAAGGGGGCCCAGACAATAATTTCAAATGCCTAAAAGAGAAGTAAGGTGAACTACTAAATATAGTTTAGAAATTCCAATTTGGTACAAAAATATTACATTTAGAAGTTGTTAAATTTTGCTTAACAAAATAAGGACCCAGAGACATAAAAAAGGCAATGAACACATTTCACTATATCAAATATGAACATTTGTAGTCAAAACATTCACACAAAAGTTAGTTAAGTCGCTCACTTGTGTCCGACTCTTTATGACCCCATGGACTGTAACCCGCCAGGCTCCTCTGTCCATGGGATTCTCCAGGCAAGAATACTGGAGTGGGTTGCCATTTCCTTCTCCAGGGGATCTCCCCCACCCAGGGATTGAATGTGGTTCTCCTGCATTGCAAGCAGATGCTTTTACCATCTGAGCCACCAGGGACAAAAATAAGCCTCAAAATGCACTAGATCTATGTGAATATGCTTGGTAAACTTGTATATAAAATAAAGTTAATATTTAGTATAGTAAGTATAATTATTTGGATAAAATATTTAAGTATTTGGGCATAATAGATGTAATTTGAATATAAAATGGTAGTGGTGGTTTAGTAGCTAAGTCATGTCTGATCCTTGCTACCCTGGACTGTAGCCTGCCAGGTTCCTCTGTCCATGGGATTTCCCAGCCATCCTGGAGTGGGTTGCTATCTCCTTCTTCAGGGAATCTTCTTGACCCAGGAATAGAACCCACATCTCCTGCATTGCAGGCAGATTCTTTACCACTGGGACATCAGGGAAGACCAGATATAAAATAGTTAAGATAAATAATATATCAAAGGCTTCTGTAAATCAATAATGAAAGATAAATCACCTGATTTTAAAATGGGTAAAGACTAGGATTAGACAATTCACAGAGGAAACTATGGTGCTCAGTCAACATCAAAATATGATCCTTCCCTCCATGGTTCCTTACCCATCAGATCTCCCATCAGTATCTTCCTGCTTTTTTTTTTCAGCATGTACACTGGCCTAGGTTTTCAGTCCATTAGAGCCTGCTTGTGGAGAAGGCAATGGCAACCCACTCCAGTACTCTTGCCTGGAAAATCTCAAGGACAGAGGAGCCTGGTGGGCTGCAGTCCATGGGGTTGCTGAGTCGGACACGAGTGAGCGCCTTCACTTTCACTTTTCACTTTCATGCCTTGGAGAAGGAAATGGCAACCCACTCCAGTGTTCTTGCTTGGAGAATCCCAGGGAAGGTGGAGGCTGGTAGGCTGCAGTCTATGGGGTCGCACAGGGTCGGATATGACTGAAGCGACTTAGCAGCAGCAGCAGCAGCAGCAGACCCTGCTTGTGGGAAGAAAATGTCAAAGAAATTCTGCTTTTCCTGGTCCAACATTGGGTGGGAAGATGTTAAAGAAATTCTGCTTTTCCTGGTCCAGCATTGGAATAGAAGAGCTACAAGGTAAGTACATTTTTCTACTCTAAAATTAACAGTATCTTAGAGTATGACTCCAGACACTTTATTAGAGACTCTCTTTTCCCCACCTTCCTAAAAATTCTACTGTTGTCTGCATCTGAGTACAATTCCTATGGTATGCTCATATTTTTTTTCTGCTTTTAAAATGATCTATTCTATCACCAAGAAAATGTATAAGGGAAGGAATCTCACTCAGTTAGGTTAGCATCAAAATCCCTAGGCCACTAAAAACTCTAACAAATGCAAATTCAAATTTTATGAGACAGATTTATAAATCATTTTAAGGCAGTCAATATATTTTAATTCTCTTTTACTTTTATTTCTTGTTATTGATATCATTATTCATCTATTTGACATGACAGAGACAGAGGGATAGGTGTCAAATGTACCACAATGACTGTGGTTTTGCTCATTGCTCTTGAATTTTTAATATCTTTGGTTGTGCATATTTAACAATTCAGCCTTCATGGCTGTGACATTTTCACTGTGGAAATTAAGTATTTTGTCAATATTTTAAAAAAATTTCCTCCTATATTATGACTTTTGATGGTGTTCTCTAATATTAATATTGACAACCCACTGTCCTTCTCTTGGCATTTGTCTGGCATGCCTCTCACTCATTCCTTTGTTTGCTTAGCTTTCCAATTTCCAAGAAACTAACTAGTCTTCATACTGCCCACACAGTCTCTGTAAATATTTGCAAATCCTAATAATGAATGAAAACAGGTCTCCTTTTTTGAGAATGAGTTGACAGAGAAATATACGTTTTTATTGGACTGAAGAACAGTTGGTCATTTTCATAAAAGGGCAGAAGAGCGCTGGTGGAAACGCAGGGACCTTTTGCTTTGCTGAGTGCAGTGCCTGGAGTCATTGACATTGTGGGTAGTCATTTAATAATTATGTGATTTGGGGCAGGTTCCTCAACCTCCCCATCTCTCAGGTCTACCTCATCTGTAAAATGAAGACAATGATTATACATACTTTTTGGGATAGATGTGAGGATTAAGTAGGTTAATACACGGAAAACTGATCAGCACCAAGCATGTTCTAAGCATCCAAAAACTGTAAAGTAACATCATGGTCCCTAACATTACTCATTTCATAATATTTCCTCCATCCAACTGTTCTCCACTTTCCCTTCACCTCCAGGGCCTCCCTCTGGACATTTAGGGGTATTTATAACAGGTTAGAGTTGCAGTGGGCAGTAGGAACATGAGCCCATGGAACTGGGCTTGCCATTCTGTTCTGAAATTTTAACTGGACAGAAAAATGTTGTGTTGGTATCATTTTTTCCCGCACAATACAAAAAAATACATGGAAACAGACCATCCCAGTCCTCCTCAAGCCTTCCTTCCCTACAGTGCAAATTCTGTCACCAGTTTCTTATGTAGCTTTTCTGAAGCCTTCTATAAATTCCTATAAATAATAATTTAAAGAATCAAAGGAGAAAACCCCTACAAACGGTAGTGTTTCCCCTTTACACACTGCTCTGCACTTGGTAACGTCTCTTGCATATAGCATAGATAGCCCCTATCATAAATTTACCATAATTTATTTAACCAGCAGTCTATTGATGGACAGTAAAAAGTATTCCTTGGTTTATTATTTTATTTGCCAAAAGCATAGTCAACGATGAATATCCTCGTACATGTGGATACATTTTCTGGAGAATAAGTTTTCAGAAGTAGAATTCTAGGCCAAAAGTATAAGCAGGGAATTTGGCTAAGTATTGTCAAGTTGCCCTCACTGGAGATCATCCCATTTACATTCCCACCAGTAGTGTGTGAGGATAAAAAGCTATCTTCTCCACACCCTTACCCTCAAAGCATATTAGCAAGCCTTTTGTCTTTGCCATTCTGAAAGCTGTAAACAGTATTTCATTACAGTTGCAATTTTCTTGTTTTGCATTAAGAATGGGAGTGGCTGTCTCTGTATTTGCCACCATCATCTAGCAGCTGTGTTACATGAGAGGGTGTATTGGAACGTGGTAGTTCCAGCACGGCTGTAGGTTTTGAAACTCTGTGGTTGGCAGCCTGAACCTTAGTTTTTTTTCTTGTTCATCTCAGAAATATTTAAAAAATCAAAACTGCAAGTTTCCTTCACCTCATCTTTTTGTTTCTTTTATTTCATACTTTTTTTTTTTTTTTTTACCAATAATATTTCTAAATCGCAGTGGCCACAAATCTTCTCAGGGAGTCTTTTATACTTCTATTAATTTTCTTTTCTGTGAAAATATGCTAAGAAATTGTAAAGAAGGAAATACTTTTCTGCTTGCCTACAGCAATTTAAAAGCCAATGATGAATGGTTAACTGGGAGAACAAGGCTCCCAAAGCAAGGAAAATAGGATGATTAGGTTCTGTATTTTAAATTAGGAATATGTATGCTGAATATATAAGCAATCAAATACCCGTTTATGCAGAAGTAAAAGGAGCTCAACATTAAGCTATTAATTACAAAGGAATCCAGCATAAAAATGCAACTTTGCCGCAAAGAATAAAATTTTAGGAAAATTATGTTTATATCTAGGACTAAGTCATTCTGCTCAGCACTGAGTATAAATGAAGAGACACGTGTTTAGACCAAGAAAGGACAAAGGTATTTTCAGTGTGAAAACATGAAATGACAATGAATCTGAATGAGGTCATCACAAGAATTATTTCTTAGTGAGGTGAGTGCCCCTCAAACGAGTTGATTATAAGTCCATATTCCTATTTATAATCTAAACCTCACATAGGTTTTTCTAAAAGCTCTCTTGCCATACTTCATTGCTCAGTTACAGGATGTGCAATGACAATTCTTCAATCAATGGGTTGTGCTGGACAATTTTATTGCTACATTAAACCAATAAACAGTACATTTGCCCCCACTGTGTTCCATTTCCTACAGTTATGCCCCTATTGAGCAGATTCGGGTTTAATCTAATTTTTCCATAAAGATTCATCGTAACCTTTCACTGGAATTTCTACAGAAATTAAAAGCTTAAATGCTTCAGAACATGCCTCTGAAGATGTTGTGCTGGATAAATTCGTGAACAGAATCAATAATTTATCAAATTATTGCTTTGACTACCATATATATGTATATGGCAAAATGGAAATTGTTAACAATAGTATTGTATAATATTAATTAAGCCTAACAAAGGGACAAGTTAGTCTAATGAATACAGCAGCACTGAACTAGGCTACACAGCCCAGGTTCTTTACCAAACCTCTGCATGCATACCACACACACACACGCACGCATACTCTGCATCTCGTACTCTAACCATTTTTTTGAACTTTTTCCTGGAAATTCGTTTTGCCTCCGTCATGTTGATGTCTTTCCTGGATCCTGTGTTTTCTGATTCTTTGTTTATTCCTTTACTTTAGGCACATTCTTTACTAACATCCCTGGAGAAAAACATAGGTGCGAAAATTTAGGGTGCCTTGCATTTCTGAAGATGTCTTCAACCTATTCCCAACTTTGAATGATAGTTTGGCAGGACACAGATTTCTAGATTAGAGGCCATTTTTCCGTCAGAATTAAGTGATTTTTAGCTTATTCTCTTTGTCTTTGATGTTGTGAAATTTCAAAATAGTATGTCTAGTATGAGGTCTTTTTCCTTCATTCCTTATATCAGACATATTTTTTTTAATCTAGAAACTTATAACTTGCAATGTTGATAATGTCACTGAATCACTTCTATGATGTTACTTTTTTCTCCCTAAATTCCTCAGATGTTGAACTTCCTATTTACACTGATCCTCTGATTTTCTTTTTCTTTTGGCATCTTTTTTCCTTTTTGCTATGTTTTCTGAGAGAATTTTTCAGCCTTTCTAACTCTTCTATCAAGTATTTCATGAACACAATATATGTTCTTATTTCTTTGACTATTTTGAAAATAACTGGGTTTGGGTCATTGTTTTTTCCTTGTTTCATGGTCTCTCTTTCAAGCTAATGTCTTTGTTTATTTCTTTATTTTGAAATTGGAGGCCTTCAAATTCCATTGGAGGCCTTCTCAAATACTTGGTGATTCTTGACGGTTCAGATTTGTGACTGAGTCATGAACTGTTGATTAGAAGGTCTACATGTGGTGGAGGCAAGTGGGTACTGAATGTTGATTCTTTTTAGTGTTGTCTGCCTAAATCAATTCACTGGGGATAGTCAGCAGCTCTACTTGGGGGACCAATCAGATTCCTCAGAGACAGCTTCTTCAGTACTTGCTTGAGGACGTAAGTCTAACAGCCAAGCTCGGTGAGTTAACAGAGTACATAAATCTCCACTTCACTCCCTGTTTACAGTGGGGCATTACGTTCTCTATGTGCCTTAGAACAGAAACGGATCAGAAGCCTTCTCTAGAGAGCAAACCTGCCACTCTGGGGAGGAACAGGGATGAGCTGCACAGAGAGGAAAAAACAGCTGGAGGACTAACTTTCTTAAGAGACTTTTAAGCAGAGACATTACTTTGGCAACAAAGGTCCGTCTAGTCAAGGCTATGGTTTTTCCTGTGGTCATGTACGGATGTGAGAGTTGGACTGTGAAGAAGGCTGAGTGCCAAAGAATTGATGCTTTTGAACTGTGGTGTTGGAGAAGACTCTTGAGAGTCCCTTGGACTGCAAGGAGATCCAACCAGTCCATTCTGAAGGAGATCAGCCCTGGGATTTCTTTGGAAGGAATGATGCTAAAGCTGAAACCAGTACTTTGGCCACCTCAAGCGAAGAGTTGACTCATTGGAAAAGACTCTGATGCTGGGAGGGATTGGGGGCAGGAGGAGAAGAGGACGACCGAGGATGAGATGGCTGGATGGCATCAAGGACTCGATGGACGTGAGTCTGAGTGAACTCCGGGAGTTGGTGATGGACAGGGAGGCCTGGCGTGCTGCGATTCATGGGGTCACAAAGAGTCAGACATGACTGAGTGACTGAACTGAACTGAACCCAAACCCTTGTCTTCCGCCCACTTGCATCTCCCACTTCCAGCACTAGCCAACATCAGCGATTCTGGAGTCTTTTGGAGGTCTCACGGTATAAATCAGTTTGCTCTTTGCTTTTTCTACCGTGTGATTGGGACTCAGCTTTCTGGGATCTGCTAAGTCAGTTATAACCCCTCCATCTGTTCTTCAGTTTCCAGCATTTCATTACTGACATTGTCTCTTTCATTCTCATTGTCCTTGTCTATTTATGACCTCAAAAGATATCTTTACTGTCATTTTACTGCAGTTTCAGGAGGGAACAGAAGCTAATGTAACTCACTGTGTTTAACTTTCCAATTTTCATTTTATAGTATACTTTTATAGACTTTAAAAACTGAGACCAAGCTAGCCATGTCTGCTTATTTATTGTAATCCCCAAACACTAGGTTTCCTAACAATAAATTTGGAGTCTTTCTTCAACTAAATATAAATGGATAGCAAGCAATACAAGTCTACTTTAAAGTAATTTTGATAGGCTATTTAAGTCAGGTTCTGTCCTAAAAATTGGGGGAACTAAGTTTAAAATGTGCACTCTGATAAATATTGACTATTTGAATCCTAGCCTCTGAAACCAGTGTGCTGAAAGTTTTCTTCATGCTTTAGAGTAAATAAGAGTCCGAAAGATAAAACAAAAATCTGAACATCTATGACACCTGAAAAAACTACCATTCACAAGTTGTCATTGTATATACTAAGTCTGAAACAGTTAATTGAATACCTGCAGTTTTATCCCCATAAATTAAGAGATTTAAATTTCTTTAAATGAAGAAATGAAATGAAGAAAGAAACTATGGCAATTCTCCTTACAGCTAACCACAATCTCCCTTAACAGTGTAACTTCTTTTCCAGCATATTGAGGAAATTTCAGAACAGATTTGGAAATCTGTTTGAAAAGAATTCCTACATCTGTTTTTATTTCAACCTAAAGGGATATAACTAGTGGTCCATGAATTTTTACCAGAGTATAAGACATTACTAAATGTCTCAGACATCAGAGAAACAGCTTCCCCATCTTACAGTTCTCCATGCCATCCAAGCAGAGACCTCTTTCTAACTAGGTCATCCAAGCATAGTGGAGAGCCAGAGAGGAGAAACAGCCCCGCTTGGCTTATGAAAGTACCTATTAGGAAAGTTCATCTCAGGAGAGGTTGGTGATCAAAATCCATGAATTTCTGTAGCAAATCCCATCATTTGGTCCTAACTTATATTGACTACTGGTACAACAATAAACATCAGAATTTTTAATCAGTGCAAGCCAACACTGATAGAGGTAAAGAGGTGATTTCTATAAAACATTCTCACTTGCCAAGCTTAAGTAAGCAAACATTATCCAAGATTGTCTTAATAAAAACAGATAATATATGCTAGAATCTCAGGATTACATCTGCCCTTCAGAAACTATTCCCTTATCATTTGGGACGGAGAGGGGGCGGTACGCAAAAAACACTTGGGAAGAAAATGGTTTGCTTAATTTGAAATCAGAGTCCAAAGCTATCTTGATGTTTTAAGTAGCTGACTAGTACCCAGCTTCCCCAAACTACTCTCAGTGTCATCATGTGACTATGGTTCTAGACTCAGAGAGACTTGTATTCAAACCCTGAGCTGGCCACCTACTAGTATATAGTGTATATAAGGCAAAGTTGCTGCTGCTGCTAAGTCGCTTCAGTCGTGTCCGACTCTGTGAGACCCCATAGGTAGCAGCCCACCAGGCTCCCCCGTCCCTGGGATTCTCCAGGCAAGAACACTGGAATGGGTTGCCATTTCCTTCTCCAGTGCGTGAAAGTGAAGTTGCTCAGTCGTGTCTGACTCTTTGCGACCCCATGGACTGTAGCCTACCAGGCTCTGCCATCCATGGGATTTTCCAGGCAAGAGTACTGGAGTGGGTTGCCATTTCCTTTCAGCTCAGTTCAGTTCAGTCACTCAGTCGTGTCCAACTCTTTGAGACCCCATGAATCGCAGCACGCCAGGCCTCCCTGTTCATCATCATCTCCCAGAGTTCACTCAGACTCACATCCATCGAGTCTGTGGTGCCATCCAGCCATCTCATCCTCGGTTGTACCCTTCTCCTCCTGCCCCCAACCCCTCCCAGCATCAGAGTCTTTTCCAATGAGTCAACTCTTCGCATGAGGTGGCCAAAGTACTGGAGTTTCAGCTTCAGCATCATTCCTTCCAAAGAAATCCCAGGGCTGATCTCCTTCAGAATGGACTGGTTGGATCTCCTTGCAGTCCAAGGGACTCTCAAGAGTCTTCTCCAACAACACAGTTCAAAAGCATCAGTTCTTCGGTGCTCAGCCTTCTTCATAGTCCAACTCTCACATCCATACATGACCACAGGAAAAACCATAGCCTTGGCTAGATGGACCTTGGTCGGTAAAGTAATGTCTCTGCTTTTGAATATGCTATCCAGGTTGGTCATAACTTTTCTTCCAAGAAGTAAGCATCTTTTAATTTCATGGCTGCAGTCACCATCTGCAGTGATTTTGGAGCCCAAAAAAATAAAGTCTGACCCTGTTTCCACTGTTTCCCCATCTATTTCCCATGAAGTGATGGGACCAGATTCCATGATCTTCATTTTCTGAATGTTGAGCTTTAAGCCAACTTTTTCACTCTCTTTCACTTTCATCAAGAGGTTTTTTAGCTCCTCTTCACTTTCTGCCATAAGGGTGGTGTCATCTGCATATCTGAGGTGATTGATATTTCTCCCGGCAATCTTGATTCCAGCTTGTGTTTCTTCCAGTCCAGCGTTTCTCATGATGTACTCTGCATTTAAGTTAAATAAGCAGGGTGACAATATACAGCCTTGACGTACTCCTTTTCCTATTTGGAACCAGTCTGTTGTTCCCTGTCCAGTTCTAACTGTTGCTTCCTGACCTGCATACAGATTTCTCAAGAGGCAGGTTAGGTGGTCTGGTATTCCCATCTCTTTCAGAATTTTCCACAGTTTATTAGGTATCCTTTTTTCGTGTAACAAAATTGGAAGGGAATATTAGTTAGCATTCTTTTGATTGTAAATGTCAGTAACTCTACTAAAAATAGCTTAAGCAAAAAATCAAGAAAAAGTATTGGTTAACATAGTTTTTTTGGCTCTGCTTTCCCTCTGGGTTGCCTTCATTTGTAGGAAGAGGCTCCCCAGGAAGTAGCAAAGATGGGTCCTTGCCATTCCAAGTACCAATTATACATAGCCTCAATATTTAAAAAGTCAGACAAAATGGTAAGGTCACATGTGACACCAAGAGCCACATGTATCTCCAACATGGATTCTGAATGGCTTTTCTTGAGTTCTGTTCTTTCTCTTAGGACTTTAGGTACTTAAGCTACTGAGATTAGCACAGGTTGGCAGATTTGATCTACAGCACACGGAGGTGAAAGAATAATTACTTTCTTGCACCACTTGAATTGCATGGAGAGAGAGTTTCAGAAAGGAAAAGATTAAAGCAATTCAAAAGCAGCAGATGTCCACAACATGGCCTACTCATCCCTATTGTACAGAGTCACCATGACAAATACGTGCAATAACTTCAGCAAATGACCTGACACAATGATTCTAAGCAATTATATTTTAAGAAGCTCCCTTACATAGATAGGTCAATTCAGTACAGGCATTTCACCTCCTGACTTGAAAGTTAGATTTTTGCCTTTTGCTCAGCAGTCTCTCAAGCATCTAATCAGATGCTGCTTCTTTGATTTCTAAGCCTATGCTAAACATGATCAGCTAAAGCTAGAACTTTCAAACAATAATCAAAAGTTCTTACTACCAAAACAAAGTCTTCAAGCCTTAGCAATCAAAATACAGATTGCAAGCAATACACTGAAGGGCTAAAAAGTCACAGACTACCAAAGAACAGAAAATTGGTCTACTTCAAAATAGGGAGCACTGTTGAAGCAGTCAACTTTCACCTCCACTTGAACTGGCTGAGACAGAGGCCATAAACAGCCATTGAAATGACTGCAGACTTGGTGTGTTATAAAAATGCTCTATGGAGTCCTGAAAATGAAATCTAGATGTTAAAAACTCTAGGCTCTTGCTCTTTCAGCAAATATCTTAAGATCCAAAAATTAGAGACTGTGATATTTTTCTAAGGTCACCATTTCAAACTGCCAGTGTGGTTTATATACCCACTATTTTAACTCTTTACAGGTCCTCTCTTTGCTAGATATAAGATGATATTCATCCAGTAGCTGGAATTGAGTATGTGCTAGACAACTTTGATATAATTTAAGGTTGAATTTGAATCCATATTTGCCTGCTATAAGAAAGGGTGTGGTTAGTTATATCTTAAATGACTCAAGACTGGGTTGCCTATATACTGCAATCTCCTGAGATTTCCGTGGGAAAGACAATATAAGCAGAGATTCAGAGGTGGGGAATTATATCATGTGAGCACTTACTAATTTAGTTTGCCCGGAAAAGTGAATGCAAAAAAGAGGCTATGGGAAATATGCTTGGAATATTTTAATGAATACTTGAATGCATTTTATGGAAAATTGAATTCTAATATTTCTACTTATAGATGAAACAATAAAAATTATTTTAAAGAGAGGACTCTCTAGATCTTTACAACTCCAGGGCGGCTATAACTCAATGCTACTTTCAATATAAAAAAAAAAAATCAAAATTACTTCACATTTGAGAACAAAGGACTCTCTCTGTCAGCAACTGAATCATTTTCTGGTCATGCTCTCCTACACTTTTTTGTGAAAGAATAGTGAAAGTATTGCAAATTATGTGAACTGCCTTTCCGAACATGAATTCCATTTATTTAAAATTTTTGATTTCATGCTGAAATTTAAGCAAGTGGCTTTTTATCTTAGAAAGCTGCTGTCATTACACTCGTTTTCTTACTGCTGGTTACCAACTCTTGCTTTCAAAGGCTGGAAAGGAATCTACTCTTAGCTTAATTGTTAGCACACACTATTTTGTGGGGGGGCAGAAAAGGATCTTGCCCCAGACAACAATAACTACAGTATCTTTCTGGGGATAAGTGTTTTCCTTAGTGGGTTTTTGTTTTTTTTTTTTTTTTTTTTTCCCCTTTTGGACTCCTGACTCGACTCTCTGTTACTTTTAGCCTTGGAAGTGTCTTCAAAGCTTTCTGGATTTTAACAGAGAAATCTTATGGGGTAGTTCCTGTTCTCAAATAGTTTAAATCTGGCACTTTTGTGTGTAGTTATACAATGAGGAAATTTGTTTTGCTGATTTCCTTTTGTGCATGATGGTATTATTTACCAGGGATAAATAAAACCCTAGAGTTCTAAAGACACTGAGAATCCCCCAAGGGCAGAATAAAATTAATAATAGACTAAAACCCACATTGGTATACAAGTGGTAATAAAATTAAGTACATGTCTTCAAGACAAACTCAGTTCCTATTATGTAGGTAGCTATTATGAATAATTTCAGAATCATTCATCATTCATGGAAAGAAAGGAGGTAAATAGTTTTTTATAATAGATGACACAACCTCCAGGCAGCAATCAGTCATCTGATATGCTGAACCTTCCTATTAACTGTGGAAAATACAAATAAACTCCTTGCCCTCAAGTAGTTTATAATCTAAAACTAGAGATAAAATGTATTAAAATATGCCAAGCAACAAAATGTTATAAAAAATTGATAAATAAGAACTGTTATTAAAGCTCATCACTGAGCTCAAAAGGAAGCATATATAACTTCATGTTAACAGAAGTTCATGAAAGGGGGTTAAAGTTTAAATTGGACTTTAAAGAAAGGGTGGGCTTTTGCTGGAGAAACATACTCAGGATGTTTGGGTAGAAAGCACAGCGTGAACAAAGAGAAATAATATTAAAGGAATAGTGATTAGTTAAGTTGGATTGGAATGGAAGGTTTGTGTGA
The DNA here is from genome assembly GCF_001704415.2 of Capra hircus. Classification (NCBI taxonomy): domain Eukaryota; kingdom Metazoa; phylum Chordata; class Mammalia; order Artiodactyla; family Bovidae; genus Capra; species Capra hircus. Next base: position 26,955,200 of record NC_030814.1, read on the forward strand.
GAGAAGTAGATTAACTGCAAAGGTGTTTAGAAGGTAAACTGTGTGAACCCTCCAATGCAGTATAAAGGGATTCAATCCCAAAGACAAAGGAGACGATGAAGGAGAGGCTGAAAACACTGAGAGCATAAACTAATCTCTGTGTAGTCCTTTCAGATTCCCTGCAATTGATCTCACAGCAAATGCAGCCAGCCTGGTATCAGAGGGAATGGAAAGGAAGGGATGGATGCAGGAGATACGGCAAAGGAATGCCTGATTAGAGGAGAGGATATCAGAATTGCAGGGTCTGGGTGACTGGAAAAGTGCTGATAGGGTTGTAAAAATGTGACATCAAAGGACTGGTTTGTAAAGGGGAAAGAAAAGGAGTTGGGCTTTAAATACAAGTTTGAGTACTGATGTCCAGTAAGGAGCCCAGAAGCTGGAACAGGAGAAATATATTTGGTGTCTGTTTTCATAATAGGTGAAACCACAAGCATAAAAAGAGGTCCCCAAAGAAGCGGGTGTGGAGAAGAAGATGGAACCTTAGGACTATTCGAGCCCCAGGATAACACGGTAAAGGAAAAAGAGGCAGCAGGGAAGAAAGAAACTTCATCCGAGAGCTAGACAGAGGGCAGGACACAGCAGGACAGGGGGCAGGACAGAAACGAAAAGGGCCCGGGATGCTTCCAGAAGCGCAGAGCTATCCTCCGTAGACACATGACCTGGGGTCACACATGACGGGTTCACTGCCCTGACGTTCATCTATGTCAGTGTCCGGGGGGAACATTTATTCAAAGAGGTATTTTATATTCTCCTTATCCATAGTAGCACCAACACTTTGATTTCAACAACTGAAAAAGAAGAAAAAAGGCTTGGAGAGAGGGAGAAAGGATGCAATAATAAATAACATAAGTGCTATAGAAGAGGTAAACAACATGAGGGTTGTCACCAAAAAAAAAAAAAAAGAGAGAGAGAAGACTTCTGAGAGGGCATCTGAAGAAGAGAGACTGCCTTCTTTAAGTAAAGTTGTTATAATAGTTTAAAAGTCTGGCATCTTTACTATAATAATTCAGAAAGAGAAGAAATGGGAAGAGAAGAAATTTCCTACAGCTCAGTACACTGAACTCAGCTTTGCAGATTTCATTGTTAATGGCGGCCTTTAATTTACATCACAAAATATGCACCAAAGCCAAAAGTGTTGCATAGTTTTTGTAGCACTGATTTTGTTTGAGTGAAAATTAAGGGAGTTTTAATCACTACTTTACAAAAAGATTTCTCTTCATTAATTTGGAAGTGCTGTAATGACTTGAATGACTAGCGCCTAGTGAAAGCAAACAAACGCCAAACAAGAGTGTTTTAATTGGATAGCCACACTGTAGTATTTTTAAATATTCACAGAAAAATGATTGGGCTCAGAATTGAGCTGTTCAGTGTCTCTCTCACCCATATGTCCTGTAATAATTAAAACCTCGATTCCACTTTGAGGAACGTTTAACACCATCTTTCTCGCTTTCTTTAAATAATAAATGTGGCTGCTAAATCAGCCATAGACTCATAAAGCTAAAAGAAATCTCAGGATCATCAAGTCCTAGAATCAGAATAAAGGATATTACCTAAGCCAGTTTAATCAGAGACATACATTTCAATAGTTTTTAAAATAACTTTAGGCTTCCAATATCTACGGGCTTTGCAATGGGCAAAGTTATTACCATGTAGACTCACTCCTACAGTTTCCTTAATAATACAGACCCTATGCTTGTAACAAAGAGATTGAAAGTTTACCTAAGATTTATTTTATGGATTAAATAAATGCACAAGCAAGCAAGTATCCTCTATGCCAGTTAAAATTAGGTTGGGCTATAATCAATGAATCCCCAGAGAATAGCACCCTACTGATTTCAATACCTTTAGACCAGGAAATTTTTCCACCTTGTTCTATGTCCCTGGATATGTTCCAGTGTCTTCTAGTTTATAGTCTAGGGGAACTTGAATAGAATTTGTATCCTGCTTTTGTGTGAAAATTGTGTGAATCTTAATATGCTTTGGTCCATAGCGGTGGAATTGGTTCATAGTGCTTTTCAGGTCCACTACATCCTTCTTTCTTCCTGTATATTCATCCTATTAATTTTTGAGACTTGGACATTGAAACTCTGACTAAAAATCTTAATTGATCTACTTTAAAAAATGATTGTAAAATATAGTGGAACTACATGTAACTGTGTTCTGTATTTTCCAAGTCTCTTGTAAATGTGTTAACATATTTTAGTAATTTAAAAAAGAAAAGAGAAAAACAACAACAAAAAAGGAATAGTGCCCTACATAAGCATTTTATTTTTCTCACATTAAACTCCGGGGGTGTCAGTGCAGATAGGGGAGCTCTGATCCCAGCATTCTTCCAATTATTGTTTCACATTACAGGGTCTACCTTCCCAAGATCTCATGTTCCAAGATGACTGCCTCAAATTACAATTACCCAGAAAAATGTGGTTTCTGGAATTCTGTGCTAAAAATAACCCTGTAATGAATTCATTTACAAGTAAACTTATGTTTATATCCCTCATTTTTCCTCAGAATAAATTCCTAGTGCCAAATGTCATTCAGAAAGGTGTAACAAATTACAGCTTTACCAGCCGCACATAACAGTACCTGTTTTGCCAACACATGCCCTTGACAAAATTGAGCATGCCATTCCCTCAATTATTGACAAGTAAAAATATTTTTTTGGTAATTTTAATTCTTATTTCTTTGGTCTTAAGTGACCTTGAACAACTTTTATAAATATTAACTACTCATATTTATTCTATTGCAAATTGTTCTGGTACTCTGATACTTTGTTCGAAGCAGGAATGAGAAAGTTATATGAAAACACTTTGCATATTATAAGATGACCTATAAATATGAGATGCCATTCAGTTCAGTTCAGTCACTCAGTCGTGTCTGACTCTTTGTGACCCCATGAATGGCAGCACACCAGGCCTCCCTGTGCATCACCATCTCCCGGAGTTCACTCAGACTCACATCCATCGAGTCCGTGATGCCATCCAGCCATCTCATCCTGGGTCGTCCCCTTTTCCTCCTGCCCCCAATCCCTCCCAGCATCAGAATCTTTTCCAATGAGTCAACTCTTCGCATGAGGTGGCCAAAGTACTGGAGCTTCAGCTTTAGCATCATTCCTTCCAAAGAAATCCCAGGGCTGATCTCCTTGCAGTCCAAGGGACTCTCAAGAGTCTTCTCCAACAACACAGTTCAAAAGCATCAATTCTTTGGAGCTCAGCCTTCTTTACAGTCCAACTCTCACATCCATACATGACCACAGGAAAAACCATAGCCTTGATTAGACGGACCTTAGTTGGCAAAGTAATGTCTCTGCTTTTGAATATACTATCTAGGTTGATCATTACTTTTCTTCCAAGGAGCAAGCATCTTTTAATTTCTTGGCTACAGTCATCATCTGCAGTGATTCTGGAGCCCAAAAAAATAAAGTCTGACACTGTTTCCACTGTTTCCCGATCTATTTCCCATAAAGTGATGGGACCAGATGCCATGATCTAAGTTTTCTGAATGTTGAGCTTGAAAAAGTTGGCTTAACTCTCCTCTTTCACTTTCATCAAGAGGCTCTTTAGTTCCTCTTCACTTTCTGCCATAAGGGTGGTGTCATCTGCATATCTGAGGTTATTGATATTTCTCCCAGCAATCTTGATTCCAGCTTGTGCTTCTTCCAGCCCAGTGTTTCTCATGATGTCATTAGTGTCATATTAATAACAAAAATGTCTTCACTTTCTACTTTTAGGACTGTTGTTCAGATCAAGTGAAATACTAAATGTGACAATGCTTTGAAAACTTTTATTTTATGTGGAGAATACATTTAAATATACTCAAAAGTTGCTTAATTTACTGATTTATTAACACAGAAGATCTCTTAAGGGAGGTAAGACACCAGTTTTCTCACTGTTGTATCTCCATACTAATATTAATTCAGGGTATGGGAAAGGTAAATTTTTCTAAGGTTCCCCCCAAAAGCACCATTAGCAGGAGGGAAAACAGATTTGGGGGGTGGGGGGAAACAAGGCTTGAAAAAGAAATGGAGCTACTTTCTAGACTTCTAATGATCACATTCATTTTTTAAACTGATCTCACCTCTCTTCTGAAAGAAAATAAAAGATAAGACATAGGAATTCTCCTAATATCCCTCTTCTTCCCTGGTGGCTCAGACAGTAAAGCATCTGCCTGCAATGCAGGAGACCCAGGTTTGATCCCTGGGTTGGGAAGATCCCCTGGAGAAAGAAATGGAAACCCAGTCCAGTACTCTTGCCTGGAAAACTGCATGGACTGAGGAGCCTGGTGGACTAGAGTCCATGGGGTTTCAAAGAGTTGAACAAGAGTGAGCGACTTCACTTTCACTTTCTTTCTCTCTTTTAAGTTACCTAAACCCACTCCAGTATTCTTGCCTGGAGAATCCCATGGATGGAGGAGCTTGGTGGGCTATAGTCCACGGGTCACAAAGAGTCGGACACAACTGAGCGACTTCACTTTCACTTCACTTCACCCTAATGCAACCCCATGTCCAAGGAGTGGTGGCTGCGCAGGCAAGGAGGGCCGAGAGGAATTTCTCCAAGTTCAAGGTCAGGAGGGGTGGCTGTGAGGAGATACCCCTCATCCAAGGTAAGGAGCAGTGGCTGTGCTTTGCTGGAGCAATCGTGAAGAGATACTCCACGTCCAAGGTAAGAGAACCCAAGTAAGACAGTAGGTGTTGCAAGAGGCATCAGAGGGCAGACACACAAACCATAATCACAGAAAACTAGTCAATTTAATCACACGGACCACAGCCTTGTCTAACTCGATGAAAATAAGCCATGCCGTGTGGGGCCACCCAAGACGGGCGGGTCAAGGTGGAGAGGCCTGATAGAATGTGGTCCACTGAACAAGGGAATTGCAAAACACTTTCAGTATTCTTGCCTTGAGAACCCCATGAACAGTAAGAAAAGGCAAAATAATAGGATACTGAAAGAGGGACTCCCCAGGTTGGTAGGGGCCCAATATGCTACTGGAGATCAGTGGAGAAATAACTCCAGAAAGAATGAAGGGATGAAGCCAAAGCAAAAACAACACCCAGTAGTGGATGTGATTGGTGATAGAAGCAAGGTCCGATGCTGTAAAGAGCAATATTGCATAGGAACCTGAAATGATAAGTCCACGAATCAAGGCAAATTGGAAGTAGTCAAACAGGAGATGGCAAGAGTGAACGTCGACATTCTAGGAATCAGCGAACTAAAATGGACTGGAATGGGTGAATTTAACTCAGATGACCATTATATCTACTACTGTAGGAAGGAATCTCTTAGAAGAAACAGAGTAGCCATCATGGTCAACAAAAGAGTCCAAAATGCAGTACTTGGATGCAATCTCAAAAACGACAGAATGATCTCTGTTCGTTTCCAAGGCAAACCATTTAATATCACAGTAATCCAAGTCTATGCCCTAACCAGTAATGCTGAAGAAGCTGAAGTTGAAAGGTTTTATGAAGACCTACAAGACCTTTTAGAACTAACACCCAAAAAAGATGTCCTTTTCATTATAGGGGACTGGAATGCAAAAGTGGGAAGTCAAGGAACACCTGGAATAACAGGCAAATTTGGCCTTGGCATGCAGAATGAAGCAGGGCAAAGACTAATAGAGTTTTGCCAAGAGAACACACTGGTCATAGCAAACACCCTCTTCCAACAACACAAGAGAAGACTCTATACATGGACATCACCAGATGGTCAACACCGAAATCAGATTGATTATATCCTTTGCAGCCAAAGATGGAGAAGCTCTATACAGTCACCAAAAACAAGACCAGGAGCTGACTGTGGCTCAGATCATGAAGTCTTTCTTGCCAAATTCAGACTTAAATTGAAGAAAGTAGGGAAAACCACTAGACCATTCAGGTATAATCTAAATCAAATTCCTTATGATTATACAATGTAAGTGAGAAATAGATTTAAGGGACTAGATCTGATAGACAGATTGCCTGATGAACTATGGATGGAGGTTCATGACATTGTACAGGAGACAGGGATCAAGACCATCCCCATGGAAAAGAAATGCAAAAAAGCAAAATGGCTGTCTGGGGAGGCCTTACAAACAGCTGTGAAAGAAAAGAAGCCAAAAGCAAAGGAATGAAGGAAAGATAAGCATCTGAATGCAGAGTTCCAAAGAATAGCAAGGAGAGATAAGGAAGCCTTATTCAGTGGTCAAAGCAAAGAAATGGAAGAAAACAACAGAATGGGAAGGACTAGAGATCTTTTCAAGAAAATTAGAGATACCAAGGGAACATTTCATGCAAAGATGAGCTCAATAGGGGACAGAAAGGGTATGGACCTAACAGAAGCAGAAGATATTAAGAAGAGGTGGCAAAAATACACAGAAGAACTGCACAAAATAGAGCTTCATGACCCAGATAATCATGATGGTGTGATCACTAATCTAGAGCCAGACATTCTGGAATGTGAAGTCAAGAGGGCCTTAGGAAGCATCACTATAAACAAAGCTAGTGGAGGTGATGGAATTCCATCTGAGCTATTTCAAATCCTGGAAGATGATGCTGTGAAAGTGCTGCACTCAATATGCCAGCAAATTGGGAAAACTCAGCAGTGGCCACAGGACTGGAAAAGGTCAGTTTTCATTCCAATCCCAAAGCAAGGCAATGCCAAAGAATGCTCAAACTACCGCACAGTTGCACTCATCTCACAGGCTAGTAAAGTAACGCTCAAAATTCTCCAAGCCAGGCTTCAGCAATACGTCAACCATGAACTTCCAGATGTTCAAGCTGGATTTAGAAAAGGCAGAGGAACCAGAGATCAAATTGCCAACATCCACTGGATCATGGGAAAAGCAAGAGAGTTCCAGAAAAACATCTATTTTTGCTTTATTGACTATGCCAAGGCCTTTGACTGTGTGGATCACAATAAACTGTGGAAAATTCTGAAATTGATGGGAATACCAGGCCACCTGACCTGCCTCTTGAGAAACCTATATGCAGGTCAGGAAGCAACAGTTAGAACTGGACAGGGAACAGCAGACTGGTCCCAAATAGGAAAAGGAGGATGTCAAGGCTGTATACTGTCACCCTGTTTATTTAACTTATTTGCAGAGTACATCATGAGAAACGCTGGGCTGGAAGAAGCACAAGCTGGAATCAAGATTGCCGGGAGAAATAGCAAACCTCAGATATGCAGATGACACCACCCTTATGGCAGACAGTGAAGAGGAACTAAAAAGCCTCTAGGTGAAAGTGAAAGAGGAGAGTGAAAAAGTTGGCTTAAAGCTCAACATTCAGAAAACGAAGATCATGGCATCTGGTCTACTGAGCGACTGAACTGAACTGAAAATCACTGCAGGTGGTGATTGCAGCCATGAAATTAAAAGATGCTTACTCCTTGGAAGAAAAGTTATGACCAACTTAGACAGCATATTGAAAAGCAGAGACATTATTTTGCCAACAAAGTTCTATTTAGTCAAGGCTATAGTTTTTCCCATGGTCATGTATGGATGTGAGAGTTGGACTGTGAAGAAAGCTGAGCGCCGAAGAATTGATGCTTTTGAACTATGGTGTTGGAGAAGACTCCTGAGAGTCCCTTGGACTGCAAGGAGATCCAACCAGTCCATCCTAAAGGAGATCAGTCCTGGGTGTTCATAGGAAGGACTGATGTTGAAGCTGAAACTCCAGCACTTTGGCCACCTCATGCAAAGAGTTGACTCACTGGAAAAGATTCTGATGCTGGGAGGGATTGGGGGCAGGAGGACAAGGGGACGACAGAGGATGAGATGGCTGGATGGCATCACCGACTCGATGGACATGAGTTTGAATGAACTCCGGGAGTTGGTGATGGACAGGGAGGCCTGGCGTGCTGCAGTTCATGGTGTCACAAAGAGTCAGACACAACTGACTGACTGAACTGAACTGAACCTGATGCAAAGAGCTGACTCATTGTAAAAGACCCTGATGCTGGGAAAGATTGAGGGCAGGAGGAGAAGGGGATGACAGAGGATGAGATGGTTGGATGGCATCACTGACTCAATGGACATGGGTTTGGGTGGACTCCAGGAGTTGGTGATGGTCAGGGAGTTCTGGCGTGCTGTGGTTCATGGGGTGGCAAAGAGTCATACATGACTGAGTGACTGAACTGAACTGAACACTACACATGTCATTATTTGCCTTCCTGTGTACTTCGGATAGTAGATGGTCCTCTGTACATTCCCTGTAGGAGCTCTTTTCTAGCCGAGGCTACAACTAATTTGCATGATTCTATCTCTCAAATAGGGTTGTGTGTATGTGTATATGTATGTATGTATGTATAGTTGCTCAGTCCTGTCTGACTCTTTGTGACTCTCCATGCAAGAATACTGGAGTGAGTTGCCATTCCCTTCTCCAGGAGATCTTCCCAACCCCAGGGATCGAACCCATATCTCCCGAATTGCAGGCGGATTTTTTACTGTCTGAGCCATTAGGGAAGCCTCTCCAACTAAATCTCACTACAGACCAGCTAACAGTCATTCATTTCAAACAAAACCTAAATTCATCAGTAGTTTTCTACATTTCAGTGTCCCTTAAGCAAACACATTTATATTAACATTTTGCTAAAAGCAAAACATCCTTCTCGTGACAATCAACATTTCAAATGCATATAATTCACAGTAACAGGATGTGATTTGGACCCAAAGAGATGATGGTAATATCATCCTCTTCTGATTTATAAGTCTTAATATATTCTGATTATTCTGGTTTATTTCAAAATAGTATCAACCATGTTTCTTTAAATTATATGTGGTTATCAGAATTTGAATTATCTATGGGACTTAGACTATGAGTATTTTTATTCATGGCTTTCTTTTTGCATTACTTGACTTGTCATGGTTGTGGCTTATTTCATGGGCTTGGTAAGATATTAAGCAAAAGACATTAGAGGATAAAAGACACTAAATAATTCTGATATTAAATATGTTTACAGGAAATGAAATGAGTAAGTTTTTCCAAAAATGAATATTCTTAAATAAATCATAATTATTTTTCTGGAGAAAAACCCAAGATAATTTAGTCCTTGGTTACTGAAAGTTATATGTCCCTGTCTGGGAGCTATGAAGTGTTTCCTAAATGGCATTGGAACTAAAGAATATAGAGCACAATATCTGCATGAAGGGAGGTTCTTTGTGCAGTCGGGAAAAATAAGAACAATGATTCAAGTGCCATCTATAGGAATGTTAAAGTATGGTAAGAAACCTTGCAGCTTTGAAAGATAACCTTTAAGTAATATATTTCATATGCAAAATAAGTTAAGCCTTAATTCTGAAATGATTAAAAATTTCTCATGCAAGGAAAACTCTGGACTTTAACTCTGACCTCACCTGCTGTTATTGTTGGCTTTGTCTATACATCGTCTTCACTTAGGGTCCATCACAGTGACGGAGTGCGGCTGAACATCTGATGCATTCATTGCAATCTTTTCATGCTGAGGATGTGTTATGAGTGCTGCCGTTAACAGCTGTGATTGTTGTTTGTAATTATCTCCATTTTCCTCATAGGTGGTCTGTTACTGCTACAGCTTCCAAGCAATCATCTACAATATTGAGTTCTCTTAAAACTGTGATGGCTCAGGACTGAACTGCTTCCCACTTTGTCTCCATTAGAAAAAAAAAGAGCTTAATGACTGCAAAGATCAAATGTGTATTGTTGAAGCTGCTGCCATACAATATGTGAAATGGGGAATGCTGATTATTACTTTGATGTTTAAATAAGATAAATGTTTGATATTAAGTTGAAGGAAGACTAAGGCTAAGATGACAAGTTATATCTTGATTGAAAATTCTGACAGAGTGGTTGCCTTTGCTCCTGAAGATTGTGAATCTGCATTTAGAAAATGTATCCTAGAAAAAAAAAGTAGTTAATTATTTATTAGCAGTGTCTACTCACAGTGCATGGGTGGCGATTCAGATCTATTCATTTGGGCTAATGGATTCTAGACAAATCTGATTGTCATTGAGAGTGTTTTATTATCTGTGTAATAAATTACTTTTAAAATCTAGCAGCAAGCAGTGTCATGTATACAGGTATAGTTAACTCTGTTCCTCAAGGTGGGGCATACAGCTACCATTTGAAGTAGATTAAAGAGGAATCCATACACTGGAAGTGCACTGAAGCCCTTCAAATATTTTATCAAAAGCTTTACAAGAAATCTTACTAATCACAAAGAAATCTTAGTAAATTTTCATTGCTGACAAAGAACTCTACTCAATGACCTATACAGGAATAGAGTCTAAAAAAAAGAGTAGGTGTATGTATATGTATAACTGATTCACTTTGCTATACACCTGAAACTAACACAACATTGTAAATCAGCTATACTTCAATACAATTAATTCAAAGAAAGAATGAACAGACATTGATTAATGTAATAAATCATCTGCAAAAAAACCTTGAAATATCTCTTACAGGGGAGTTGTTTTCAGCTTTTATTTGGGGCAGGTAGCAAATGTAATAAATAACTCTTAAACTTGAAATTGAAGAAAGTAATTTGCTTCTGGTAGAACACCTATCCAATATCCTTCCTGTAACTTCTACACACATGATTGAAAAATATAATAGCAAATGTGTATTACCTTTAAAAAAAAATGGTTTTGGTGCCGAAATGAATGGTTTCTGAAACACGTGATTGGCTAGAGCATATATGAGACTAAATAAAGGAAGCATTAAAGTTCAACAAATCTAAATTTGTCATCACTGGCAACTTAAGGGTGTAACAGCCTTGGGCCACTGTTTCAAGGACAGCTTTGTCATTTGACTCCAGGAAGTGTTGGTTGAACTGGCCTCTGGTTGAATCTTTTAGTTAGATGCCTGTCAGAGGTGTTGAGGACAGAAAGGTGGATATTCCAGAAGTAACATGAAAGGATTATATGATTCTATTTGCTCCTGTATGCTAACATTAGGCAGAATTAGGATTGAGGTTCAGACTTGCATTTATCGTAAAATATAACCTAGTAACACAAAGGTGGGAATATGTAGCCTTCACATATTCCTATTCATTGGAGGTGATGTTGCTGGCCAGCCAAATTGGTTTAGACTAGTTCACAGAAGGGGCTACTCTTTTAAGATGGCTTATCCCAGCTCCCTACTTTTCCTTTTTGCTTTTTCTCTGATACGTTTTATGTGTAATGTTTTGTTGAAAATTATCCTCTCCTCCACTATAGTTCTCTGTACTTGCTCCAAGCTATTTTTTTTTTAATCTATACCATTTAATGAAGCATTTTAATAGCACATGTTTCAAATGGAGTGATGACAAATTCTCTTATGGGTTTAGACTCACAGAATTTACAGTTATTGAAGTCTGCATAAGTGTCTCAATATGCTAAAGGGATATCCGTCATTTTTTCCCAAGCTAAAAGGCCAACACCCTGCCATTGTCAGATATCTGAGCCGCTTGAGGAAGAACAGCACACCGCATTGGTTCTAGGGCACAGTTTTGAAAGACCAGCTGTGAGCCACTGCCAAGTGCAGAGCAGGGCTGGTCACATTAATGAAAAGACAGCTTCTCTTTAGTCTTGCTAGTTAGTAGGCCTCGATAGCTTTGCTGGCAGCAGAATAGAATTTCAGACATTTTACCTTTTGGTATGATAGAAGACATGTATGAATTCTGCATTTAATTTTCCAGCTTTGCCTATAAAAGACATTTTTTGTTGGGTAACTATCTGCTGTATCTTCATTTCCCCAGCCTTCACCTTATAGTCAGTGACAGGTTAGCAAACCTTTTAAACCTCTGCTTTAAAAGGTCTGGTCTAGGTAATGAAAAAGTATTAATAGTTGATATCAGACTAACACTGCCACAGAGAACAATGAAAATTTTGGACAAATTTTGAAAAACAACTATTTGAAAGCAATGGAGAGGGACCAAAAACAGGCAGAAACCAAAGAAGCGGGTGCTACACAGAGAGACATGCATATTTAGACAGCTTTTCCTCTAAAGGAAATTCTCAATAGTGCATGACAGCAGGGTAGAATCAAGCAGAAAGCTTCACTCTGAGAATGAGGCGTCACAGGATCGAGTTCAATTAAAGTGAAAACTGTCTTATATAAACATTGATAAAATCGAAAGAACTTATGTTTGTCACATTAACTGGAAACATTTACTATGCAGAAAATAATCACTTTGGACATGTCTGAATCACTTTCAAACAACTGAATATTTAAGAAGAATGTTAAACATATTTTATAAATTTGGCTAAATATATTTAAAGGTGTTTACTAGTTAACTAAGTTTGAAACAATACAAAAATGGTAGTCAAAATCTTGCTGGACTTAGAAATTACAATAGTAAGATTTGTAAGCTAAAAACAGTAATTTGTTCTTAAGGAAATACTAAGTTTTGAACTTGTGACTTTAATAAGTTGAATTCTAGTTATAGGAACTCAAAATTAAGTTGTAAGTAGTTTATCTATTAAAAAAAAAAAAAAAAAGAAGAAGAGTCTTCAAAGATAGGAAAGATCTTACACAATCAGAGAGGAGAGCAAGACTATTGCCGAGGGTGCAAGATGGGAGGTCAAAGTTCAAACAAATGTACAACAGGGAATCTGAAGAAGCAAAGGAACCAGAGGGAAGAAGGCAGGAAGAGCCCAAAGACAGGAAAAACAGGAAGGATCTTTGTCACCCTTTGTCTTAGCCAGGAAATATACACACATATTAGATATAGATACTAAAGAAAAAAAAAAAATAGGGCAGTAGCAAGCCCTTCTTCCTGTTCATGAAGCCAGAATATATGGGATACTGCCATCACTCAGCTGCAGGGGAAAGTGAAGAGCCACTAGGAAAAACTGTGCCGAAGTGAACTGATGAAACCCCACAGATCCATCGTTATTCAATCTTCGAAAATAGCTATTTTTGTTCTACAGCAGAATGTTAAGCAGAGTTTGGACAATGAAATGTGCTGCAAAGTGATAAAGTGAATAATACCAACAAGGAGATCTATGCAAGCTATTAGATTATTCCTTCCTTGAAATACCAAGACTCCCAGAGCCAATTTAATTGTACTCCTGCAGAACATGTTATCCCCTGTAAGCAGAACTGCTTTTCCTTTACCATGTGATGCCTGACTTCACTTTTTATCCTTAATGCTCCCACAGATAGCAATAGACATGAGAACTTACCACAGTTACTGAATGTTTGTTTTAAAATCCACCTTAAGTTGTTTTGGCAAGAGCAAAATTTATATTTAAAATAAAATACAGATTATTGAACAATAGAGTCTTACCTTAAATTATTTCCATCCCAATCTTGAACTATATTTTCTTTATATTAAAGAAATTATATTTCTCCAAGGTGTGTTAGAATTTTCTCGCTATGATGGAAAACTCACTGAAAATAGTTTTTACTTTATCTGATTATTAACTTGTCCCACCTGGTAATGTTGGATGCTTAAAAATGTTATTGTTGCTCAAGTAATGATGTTTTCACGTGTTCAGCTACACATGTCATCAAAAGCAAGAAGACATATAGTCACTGGCGAGCTGGGGCTTCAACATATGAATATGGGGTGACAATTCAGTCCATACAATCCAGATGTTTAGCATTTTTAATCAATGTCCCCACAAAATTCCTCCCTCCTAGTTACTTTAGCTGTGCTACTCAGTAAAACAACTATTTTTTCAATTACTTGATTGATTGACCCCACTGTGCGGCTCGCAGGATCTCATTTCTCCAAACAGGGACTGAACCTCAGGCCATGGCAGGGAAGGCGCCAAGTCCTAACCACTGGACCACCACTCTGAAATGTTAAATTCCTAATTTCCTCTACAAACAGCACTGTCAGGTAGAACAAAGCCACTATGATCCTAACTCTAGCCCAGTATTTGCTTGCATGCACACCAAGTCGCTTCAGTTGTGTCCAACTCTGACCGACCCTATGGACTGTGGCCTGGCAGTCTCCTCTGTCCATGGGATTTCCCAGGCAAGAATACTGGAGTGGGTTGCCATGCCCTCCTCCAGGAGATCTTCCCCACCCAGGGATTGAACCTGTGTCTCTACGTCTCCTGCGTCGGTAAAGAAGAGGTGAGTTCTTTACCGCTAGTGCCACTTAGGAAACCTAAGAAAACTGGAGTGGGTAGCCATTCCCTTCTCCAGGGCATCTTCCCAACCCAGGGATTGAACCTGGGTCTCCTGCACTGCAGGTGAATTCTTTACCATCTGAGCCACCAGGGCAGTCTTATATCCTACTAAAGTGGGGCTTCCCTGGTGGCACAGATAGTAAAGAACTCGCCTGCAATGCAGGAGACCTAGGTTCGATCCCTGGGTTGGGAAGATCACCCAGAGAAAGGAATGGCAACCTACTCCAATATTCTTGCCTAGAGAATTCTGCAGACAGAAGAGCCTAGTGGGCTATAGTCGATAGGGTCGCAAAGAGTCAGAAATGACTGAAAGACTAACACTTATTCACTTTTCAAAGTATTTCTGGAAAAAGAGATGGTCAAAGGCAGGGACCATTGTGTCAGACCATAGTCACACAACAACTAAATTAGAATTATCACAGGAAGTTTTCTCAAAATATACCTGTCTTTCTCAATAATCTCTCCCATTATGAAGAGTTATATTTGGGTATCTGTAGGTCCTAGTAAAAGATCTTCCTAGATTTCTCTCATACCTTTATTTTCCCTTCAGAAGATTATACAGCAAATATTTCTCTGATAGAAAACTCTGGCAGTGAGTGGGCCTAACAGTTGAACCAGATACCTCTTTATCTTCCAAGTCTATAAACAAATCATTTTACAAAGGAGAAAATTTTTAAAAAGCTAATCAGACTGGTATCTGATATATTGGTGCCATTTCGTTTTATAAATACTTCTAAAAAAATAACTTACTTCATCTAGTAGTTGTAGTTCATTTTCTACTACAATGATAAAGTCTCTTTGTTCCTTTTCAAAGCACATGAGCAATGTATAATTCTAGAAAACCAAGTTGAATGAAAAGTACACTGGCCATGTTAACATGCGCTATTGTGCTTAGTCACTCAGTCATGTCTGACACTTTTCAACCACATGGACTGTAGCTAGAGCCAGGCTCCTCTGTCCATGGGATTTTCCAGGCAAGAATACTGGAGTGGGTTGCCATGTCGTCCTCTAGGGGATCTTCCCAACCCAGGGATCGAACACAGGTCTCCCACATTGCAGGTGGATTCTTTACCATCTAAGCCACCAGGGAAACCCATGTTAACATATCAAAGTCATAATGTCACAAAAAGAACATCAAAAGGGAAACAGTGCATTGACTCACAAATGTTGACTAGGACTCGAAGAATCTATGTGCTATTCAATATAATAAGTTACAAAATCCACTTTGAAAAAATATATGTAAATATGCTAGTTTACATATAAAATCAGTGGAGCTGGCTGATAGGCTGGTGTGAAGTGAAAGTGTTAGTCGTCAGTCATGTCTGACTCTTTGCCACCCCATGGATTGTAGCCCACCAGGTTCCTCTGTCCATGGAATTCTCCAGGCAAGAACACTGGAGTAGGTGGTCATTCAATTCTCCAGGGGATCTTCCCACCCACGGATGAGACCCACATCTCTTGCATTGGCAGGCAGATTCTTCACCACTGAGCCACCAGGGATGGTTCATAAAAACTCATATTAAAATTTTAGGAACTTTGCTAGTTGGTTGTTAAAGCATTGGTAGGTTGAAATGTATGAATCTGAAAGTATTTATAACACAAAAATAAGCAACTTCTAAATCAGGACTTTTTCCCCAAAGAGCTAGTGCTTCAACACTTTAGAGCATACCATCATAATATTCAGTACAACTTACTTACCCACATTTATCACTTTAATTATAAACAGGCTACTATGTGAACATCAGACTTTTTTCCCCTTCCCTCCTCACCCATCCACTTCCAGTTCATCCATTAAAAAAAAAAAAAAAAAACCTCTAATTATGTTTAAAGGAGGAAAAACCTAAATGAGAAGCAGATTGGCTTGGTAGAAGTACTCTTACTTTTAAGTAGCAATATATCTCGACAGACCTCCCATGAAGAGATACATGCATACCATGGAATTTTACATCTTCAGGCTTACTTCTGTAGCTTCTCTGTAGAAAGACTCCCACAGTTTTGCCTATTAGTATTACATACAACACATAGTATTCTACAAATCAATGATTCTTAAATTGATAGACCTAGGATTTACTCAGGGTCATTAAAAAATAGCCAGTTCCTTGACTCTCACTCTAAGATATTGATGCCGTCAAGTCAGGGTAGGATCCAGGAACTGGACATTTTACAGTACCCCAGGAGTCTCTGATCTCAGCGGTCCTCAGCCTACACTTATAAAACATTGCCATAAGGTTGTGTACAGGGTAATGGCAGAGTGTCTTGGGCTTTTGATCACCTTTCCAAATATTACTGTGAACAGATACTGTTCCTTAGAGTAGGTGGGTGCAATCTCTCTAGGTCATGCTTACATGTCAATACCCACCTCTCCCTGGAGACTTGATCAAATTAACTCAATGCCCAATTTACCCAGATAATTCTATCCCCAGCACTTTTCCTCTCCAAAATGTATTTTGTCAGTTGATTGCCGCTGAACAATCACTGCCGGTTTTCTTGGCTAGGGATCAGATTTTCTTTCTAACTTCTATGTAAAGCAGGATTTTGCTGGGCTGGGACTTCCCCAAAGATCACACAACTTCTGTTCAAAGTCATGCTTCCCAGATTGCAATCTTTCCTCAGAGAGCCTCAGAAATACTGAGTAGGAATTTTAAAGGCTTTTGAATACACTTAAAACCCTCCTTATCTCTCCCCCAAAGAGGAGAAAAAGGAATTTAAAGGAATTTAAAGGAATTTAAACTATTTACCATCACCTTTTACTATCTACAGAGTTAATATTTGCGCAGTGACTTCAAAGATAGTCAAGAGCTGACCAAGCACATCTCCCTGCTTATTGGAGCTCTGATATTGTACTGGGACACCGATCAGTACCAGTATTCAACCTAGTTCTCAAAGATTGAGTTTACCTGAACCAAGGAGTCATAAAGCAAGGGGCTATATAAACTGGCCACTACCCTGGGTATTCCCTAAAAGTTCTTGAGTGATTTCCAGCATATACACATGTGATAACATATTTATTTCTAGATTTTAACCTGCTTTTCCCTCCATCTCACCTTCTCTGAACTTGGTGGATTCTTTCATCTCCCAGTCAGAGGGTCCCTTCCATCGCTCAGGTCTGCACAGGGATGGGTAGACATAGATCGCCTACCGCAGAAAGCTAAACAAAACCTGAGAACAATGCTAGAGAAAGAGATTTGGAGCCTATGATGGTATAAGTTTTCCACTAGCAGAGTCTATAGAAGCAACCAGATGGAAGGAAAGGATAAAAAGACAGGGAGGCACCAGGCAGAAATGAGAAGATAGAGAAAACTCGAGCCCCTGGGAGCTCACTTTTCTGGAAACTAACTCAGTGTGCAGTTGTTTCCTTTTGAGATCCACTCCCTAAGTGGTCAGCCAGTTGTCCACCTTTCTTTAGGTTTGTATTGACTTTGATCTAAATCAGAGACACAGCCCGGGGTGTAGACCCGCCTCTCCATTTTTTTATCCTGTTCGCTAGCTGTTGACAACCCACAGGGAGCAAACTCAGGATGCCTGGAAGCTTTCAGAAGAGAAGACAAGGGACTGTTAGGTGCTTAGCAAACTTATGAGTTAAAGATGATACGAAGAGCAAGCCTTGCTCTCTGACCGACAGTACAAAGCTAAAATACAACACCTTTGTAAAATCGCAAGAGAAGCAGGTCTTCTGATTGAACAAACATAAAAAAGACACCTCTGTGGATGGAGAAATTACATAAAAGTGCCTCCACTAGGCAGATGAATTGCAAAATGGTATAAGATGTAAGTCAGAGCAGCATGGGCTGAATATAAAGGCACAGTCTGAACAACTGCACTCAGCCCAGTGGCCAAGATGGGACTAAATAAACCCAGCTGGAAAATGCTCCTGTCCATCCAGCTGCATAGACTGCCCTCTAGCTAGCTTTTGACTTTGAAGACTCAGTTCAGGCACTGAATTCCTTATCTTGCCAGACAGGGTCAATACTCTGTTTCCCCAAATACTCTGAATCCTTCTGCCTGAACATTATTTTTAAACTATCATATTGAGATGACCTGTTTGTGTGACTATTTCTCCCTCTAAATTGTAAACTCAAAAGACAGAAACCACAAAACATTGATCTCAGAACCTCTAGTACCTAGACATCACCCACTACAAAGTAGGATCTCAATGAATGTTTATTTAACTATCCCTTGCAAAACCGTGGCATATTTATAACAGCATTTGCTTCTCTGTTAAATTCTTCCAAATAGGAGAGGAAAGCCAATGATGTGGAGACGGTAGTAGCAGACACTTCACTCCACTTGATAGATTCAGTGAAGAGCTTTTTTTAATTAGGTAAGTATGAAAGGTAGCATTTTGAATTATTAATGCACACTACCTCTCTTAACCTAAGCACATATTCGGGTAGACTTAAAAATAAACTCCAACTTCAGCCCATTTTGTGAAGTCATTATTATCTGGAAATACTATGAAAGGTACTAACTGGCTAACAGTGATTCTTCCTATCTCTGTATTTACAGTGCAGATACAGAGCCTCCCAATCATGTTTTCCTTAAGCACATAAAATGCCATCACTAAAATGGGCGGGATTACACTGCAATTGTGGGAACAATAATCTGCATATTAAAAGCTCAGATTTAGAATTTTGAGTACAATAGTCAATAAATGAAATATTTGGAAAAGTCATTGTTATGTATTTTTTCAAAAAGATGTGTGTTAGGAATTCTTAATGATAGCATACTTTGAAACCTCACGATCTGCTAGAGTCCATAAAGCCAGGGATGTGTAGAAACCAGGACTGTTCTGACATTTTCAGAGCGTTTTCAGTTTTTGTAAGTAGTCATTTATGTCAAAAGGTAATAAAGCATAAAAGCAGTGTTGTGGGGGCAGTGATTTCATAAAACTGCCTCAACAATAAAATTAGTAATATACTGCACTGTTTGATAGCATATCTTTTTCAGATGTTATCTAAATGGAACTTTCAAAAGCCTGGGGGAAGAGGCATCATATTTTAATGTTACAGGTGAACTATAGTATTAGTATACATTAATCAAAATTCCCATGTGCTTGGTCAATATGATAGCCAATGACTACCTAGACTTAAAATTTTTTAATTTGTCTTTGTTTTATCTTGATGAACTTAGGAAAGAAAGGATAAAAAAATAAGTATTTGAGCAATAATTTGGCTGTAAAACTGATCAGAATATTGCTTATGTAAGAAAAATGGAAAATAGCATACAAGTCTTATAATAGCACACAGCTTATATAACATACATACAACAGATCATATATAACATCATATTATACATCCACAGAACAAATGCTGAACAATATATTTATCATCTCAAAGGGATGCAGACATTTTGTTGCTTGGTTTAAAAAGGCCAGTTTAAGAAGGTATATAGTTGTGTAAAAATTAAACAGAAACCTCAATTAAAATAAAGTCAGGAGGCTAGAAGGAGGAGCTCTCAACCCTATCGTGATAGCTGAGGCCAAAAGGAAGAAGAAAGACTGCCTCTTCTTGCCTGGTAAGAGCTCAGCCAATGAGAGACACTCACAGTGCTGCCAATGAAAAGCCGCTATACCTAGGACTCTCAGTTCCACCAATAGACCCTTTGTCTACTACAAACCTCCCAACTTCCTTTTCCCCGCTTTAAGAGAGTTCTCTCTCCTAGTTGCCTGGGGACTTGCACATGGCTCACTATGGTTGCAGACTCCGAAATGCAATTTTAAAAATCTTGAATAGACCCATTTTTACTGGGGAAATAACTGGCAGTCTATTTTTAGGTCAACACTATAAACCTCAAAAATGTAAATAGCAATATGCCTGACAAAAAAAAGGACAAAGTTGTTTGATAGGAAGTGGGAAAATGTGTGTGTGCATTGATTGCCTAATCTTTTACAGCAGGTATTCTGTCGATGCTGTCTTAATGTTTTCTGAATGGCATTGTTAAAGATGACTCACTTTTATTTTAGAAGCTGTAGGCAAAATGATGCAGGAGCAAACTGCATAGAAACTCCTTTTATTAACCCCTCTCTGAAATATTGTTTACTTTTATACCTACACCTTTTAAATTTTTGAGCATTTTCTTTTGGGGTAATATTGGTGTTTGTAATTCAATCCAAGGTAATACTGTAGTGATATGCTGGTACACACATCCTGGCAAGACTTTGGTCATGAAGCAATTAAACTAATCAAAGATAAAATAACTGAATAAATTGATTGCAGTCATATGCAGAAATGGACTGAGCTTCAAACTGGACATGAAAGAAAAGTTGGAGGATGCAGGATAAGGGCCTGAAAGGTATATACACCTTAGTGTACATGTTTGTTGTATGGGGACAGAGACAAATTTGAAAGCTGTTTATGTAAGGAAACAGATCTAGCAGAAACCAAAAGCTTCTGCCTTTCGCTCAATGCCTTGACTCATTCATTCTGCTCTGGTATGGGCTAGAGGGGAAAACAATTGTCTTCGGAGTACCAGTGAGAGAGCAAAAATAAAAGAAAAGCTAGAGCTGGAAAATAAGCAGATAAATACATGAAAACAAATCCCTACATCATTTGCAACTCAAGGAAGAGTGAATGAAACAGTTTCGCCACAGCTAAGCATCAATGCCAGGCTGTAAGAAGGACTATAAATGGAAAGGCAAATTGGGATTAGAATATGGAAGGCATTGAAGATAAGCAGTGAAGAAGTATGAATAATCACTTCTGATTTTTAAACTAGACTTTGCAAAGAATAAAACGGTAAAAAAATAAACTAGAAGTACAAAAGAGGAAGGCAGAAACAACCTTTCGTATTACATTCGCCCATTATACATATTACATTCCCAACACAGTGGTCAGTAATTCTCATTTAATGTCCATAACAACTTGATGAGGCATATATTATAATTTTCACTTTACAGATGAGGAAATTAGGGCTCAGATAGTGATGCTCTCTTATTCAGCCTGATTTCACTAATTTGAACCCTTTTAAAAATCATTACTCTATAAATAAAGGTTTATAGATTCTGCTGGTCTTTTCAAAGAACCAATTTTTGGTTTTATTGATTTCCTTTTTCCATTTATTTTCATTCTTCCTTTCTTCTGTTTAGTTTGGGTTTGTTTAGTCTAGTTCTTTTGTAGCTTAAGTTTAAAAGTTTTGGGTACTGATCTAAGATTCTTTTTCATTTTTCACGTATGTGTTTAAAGCATTGATTTCCCTCAAAGCA
Source organism: Capra hircus (assembly GCF_001704415.2). NCBI lineage: Eukaryota > Metazoa > Chordata > Mammalia > Artiodactyla > Bovidae > Capra > Capra hircus. Next base: position 26,976,510 of record NC_030814.1, read on the forward strand.
CTGTTTTAGCTGCATCACATATGGTTAGCACGTTGTATTTTTGTTTTCATTCATCTTTAATGAAATTTCATTGCAATTTCATCTTTAACCCATTGATTATTTATGACTGTTTTAATTCCCATATATTTATGAATTTTCTAAATTTCATTCTTTTGTTGATTTCTAATGTAATTCTGTTTTGGTCTATTCTATCATCATACCAAAACCAGACAAAGACATGAAAACTACAAACCAATGTTCCTTATGAATCACAAAAATCACAATATAGTACCAGCAAACTGAATCCAACAACATATAAAAGGATTAGACCCTATGACCAAGTGAGACATATCCCAGCAACGAAATAAATAGCCTTAACTTCATAAAACCAATTACTGTTGTATCAAGAAACAACAAAAACACACGGTGACCTCAATCAATGCAGAAAAATCATTTCACAATATCCAACTTCCTTTCACAGTAAAACAAAACACCACAAGCACACTAGGAAGAAAAGGGAACTTCCTCCACTAAAATGGCATCTACAAAACACCCAAAGCTAACTTCATACTTAACGGAGAAAGACTAGATAAAACTTTCTCCCCATAAGAATGTACTCTTGCCACTTCTACTCGACATTGTACTGGAAGTTCTAGATGAGGAAATCAGGCAGAAAAAGACATAAAATTCACTCTGGTTTAAATAAGTTAAAGTAAAGCAATTTTTACTCACAGATGACGTGATCTTGCATTTAAAAAACAGTTCCAGGCTTATTCTTGGTGGCACAATACAGTTCCTTGCCTTTGGAGGACTCAGGTTCCTGTTTCCATGCTGATTTTTAGCTCTGGGCTAGTTTCACCTCCTAGACGCTTTGCTCAGTCCTTGCTGGGGCCTCCTTCATCTTCAAATCAGTGATAGCACATCAAATCTTCCTCATGCTTTGAATCTCTTGACTGCTTCCTGCTGGGGGGTGGGGGGGAAACAATCTGCTTTTGAAGGGCTCATGTGATTAAGTTAAGCCCACTAAGACAATCTCCTTATTACAAAGTCAAACTGATTTGGTACTTTTGTTACATCTGCAAAAAAAATCCCTTCGTAGTAATACCTAGATTAGTGTTTATTTGAATAACTAAGGTACATGTACACCAAGGGTCAGAAACTGGGGGAAACAGGAGACATCTTGGAATTCTGTCTGGCACAATACCCTTTTTACAAATTGGCTGAACTGTTACAGCATCCATAAGTGTGTGTTTAAGAAATATGTCAGCTTGAGAACAGAGAAAATGAATGCCAATCTGCATGGTGGCTATGCAAAGACAGAGACTCCATTGTTTCTGCTGAGATTGATGCCAGAGTATAGCATGAGGCGAGTGTGGTTAGAACATAGTGTGAAGAGGGAAGTGACAAGTGAAGCCGTAAAAACAGGTAGACGGAGCTTTCATGCCCCATTGAAGAGATTAAGCTTTGTTCTCTGGGCTATGGGTGGCAGGCAAACAACATAAACTTCCGTGTGCATGGATTATTCTGATAGCAGAGAGGATAGACTCCGGAGCCTGACTGCCTGGGTTAACAGCTTACCTCCACCAGCTCTGTGATCAAGTTATTTAACCTCTCTGCACCTCAGTGATCTTATCTGTAAAAAGTCAATAATAAGAATACCTGCTTTGGGGGCTTATCTTAGGAATTAAATGAGTTAATATAAATAAAGCACTTAGAACAGAGGTTGGAACGTAGTAACTGATATTTCAGGGTTTGATATTATTTAAAAGGTAAGAATGGAAAACATTTAGAAGATTATTGAAATAATAAAGACATAGGCCTGTGCCAGTAAAGACTCAGGCATTTAGATCAAAAGAAAAAAATGCTAGGAAGTAAATCTGACTGGCCTTTGATATGGATGAAGATGTGAAAGTAGCAAAGGATTCCCAGGCTTTCTGCTGCCGTTGAATGGGGAGATGTGAGTCCATAAGCCAAGACAAGAAATAAAGAGGAGTGTATTTCTGATGGGCTGGTTCAGAGGCAGATGTTCACTCCGGATGTGTAGTCAGACATGTGTCTGAAAATTAGAGTCTAAACTCTGGAGATTCAGGTTTAGGCATGATTGACACCTTGATGGTAGATAAATGAAATTTTCCAAGAAGAATAAGTAAAACAGAAAAGAGTTAACAGACCAAGGATTCAACCTTGAAAACACTACAGGGACGACAGAAGAGAAAACTCCAGCAAAACACAGCAGTGGTTAGAGATTTGTGGTAACAAGGAGAGAAAACCAAAGTGAAAAGAATACATGAAAAGCATGTAATGTGGGCAATAGTATGAGTAGCTTATGAGGACCGAGTAGTATCCATTGGTTTTAAAGCTGACACTGGATGCTATTAGGAGAGCAGTAAAGCGGATAAGACATCAGCCAGACTTACAGTTGGTCAGGCATCAAAAGCGAGGGAAAGTAGACATTGTCAGAAGCTTCTCCAGTAACATTTCAAAACACTGATACAGTTTAGGCCCAAAAAAGAAAAAAAAAAAAAAAAAAAGTAGGTCTGCTATAATGTGCAAGAGGGAAGTGCAAAAGGTTGACTCATTAGTCTGCCTGGCATGAATTGTTTCTCAAGTAAATTATCCAGCATGTAGTATTTTAAATTCTCTGTGATTACAGTTCATAGTATTTCTCTATTAAGTTACTTACAAGCTAGCATTAACTTCCTGCGAAACATCAACCAACTGTGATTCACATCTTCTAGGGAGAAAACTGGCTCAATGAAATATCACTTCTGTTACAGATCAAAGGTTTCCTTTTCCCCATGTTTGTGACAGAGGCAGTTACTTCCCGGTGTGATTTGGAGCCCTGTGGGGTTTTTGTATAATTTCCCACCATTTGGTTAGAAAAATGTCCAAATTGGAATCTCCAAATACGTCAAGAATTTCTGGGTCATCTTTAACTTGGAGATCATTCCAGCCTGAGCAGGCTTGGGGGTCTGTCCTGGGAGGATAACAGATGACATTTACTGAGCAGTTTGTGAACACGATTCACATTATGATCTCTTCGCGCTCATTTAACCCTCACATAGCCCTGCAATCAGCCGCCATGAAGACCTTCATTTTATAGCAGATAAAATTTAAATTTACAAAGGTTAGATAACCTGCCCAAGGATGCTGCTGGGGAGGAAGAAAGCCCAGATTTGACTATAAATAGTCACAGCATGAAGGCAGTGGTGGCTTCATCCTGTGGCGTCTCCTCTACTTGTATACCATTGATTCTTTCAGTGGAGGAAACATTGGGTTAGGAAAACAAGTAGGAAGTGACTCATATTCTCAATGATTCAGGAGCCTATTTACTATGAGAATAAGTCATGAATTACTTTCCTTCCCTCTTCCCCGAGTTTGCCTTTTACCCACCACAGAAAACAGTATCATCTTTACCGAAGAGAGCAGGAAATAGAAAAACATAAATGCCAAGCAAGAAAGTCAATAAATAGGAAAAATGACATTCAGTCTACCTATGAAGGGGAAACCCAGCCCATCCCCCTGTATTTCTTTTTACTCTCACCCTACGGACACAGGACGCTTCCAGTAGCAAATGTGTGGCCATCTTTCCCCACACCAGCAAACACCCAGTTCAGTGGTGGCTGTGGAGGTGGAAGGTTTCCCCCACATGACCAAGCAAAGCTCAGGACACTAGCAGGGGTTGCTACAGTGTAACTCAATTCTGGCACTATCTGAGAGAACACCAGATTCCACAGGTTGAGAGGTCAGTTTTATAAAGACTGCCCCCCACCCCCAGGCAGTTATCTGTGCTCCTGACACACTGACTGCAGATCAGAGGTTCCCATGATCCCCTTCTCGTTCTTTACACTCCAGCCGCAAGTCCAGGTTGTTACCTGTATTTCTGACTATAAATCAGAGGTTCCCAAGATCCCCCCCTCCTTCAGTTTGATTGATTTGCTAGAGCAGCTCACCACACTCAGAGAAAACATTTTACTTAGTAGATTAATGGTTTATTCTAAAAGGATATAACTCAGAAACAGCCATGCTGAAGAGATGCACAGGGCAAGGTGTGGGGGAAGAACATGGCGCTTCATGCCCTTTCAGAATGTCCCACTCTACCCAAACTCGACGTGTTCATCAAACTGAAAGCTCTCTAAATTCTCTCCTTTGGAGATTTTATGGAAGCTTCATTACCTCCATAAAACTGAATAAATGATTAAATAAACTCCATGGTTTACTAAATAAATCATTGGCCGCTGGCAACTCATGGCTTCTACCTCCAGCCCTCTCTCCCTTTCCAGGAGTTCAGAGGATGGGACTGAAAGTCAAAACCCTCTAATCCCATGACTGATTCCACTGACAACCAGCCTCCATCCCTATGGTCCAAAAGTCACCGCATTAATATAGCAAAAGACAGCTTGTTTTCTCTTACCACCTGAGGATAAGAGGAATTCCAAGGGTTTTAGGAGCCAGGTATATTGTTTAATGGTATAGATGTATTGGTATATTGTTTTTATATTGTTTATACAAAGGTATATTTTTAATGAACATATAATAAGCAATATCTTAATTCTATAAATTCTATAAATCAGTTATATATATATTTTTTAACTGAAGTACAGTTGATTTACAATGTCATGTTAATGTCAGGTGTACAGCAAAGTGACTCACCTTGAATATCTTTTTAAGATTCTTTTCCCTTATAGGTTATTACAAAACATTAAGTATAGTTCTCTGTGCTATATGGTAGATTCTTATTGGTTATCTCTTTTATATACAGTAGTATGTATATGTTAATTCCAACCTCCTCGTCTATCCCTCCCCACCTTTCCCCTTCTTTAACCGTAAGTTTGTTTTCTGTGTCTGTGAGTCTTCGTTTGGGAAATAAGTTTTGTTTTTGTTTTTTAAGATTCCACATAAGTGACATCATATGATCTTTGTCCTTCTGTCTGGCTTACTTCACTTAGTATCATCATCTCTAGGTCTATCCATACTGCTGCAAGTAGCATTATTTCATTATTTTTTATGGCTGAGTAGTAGTTGTTATCAGGTAAAGTTTACAAATAACTTCTCCATATGTCCAATCACATCTCAATGGGATTTGGAGTATGCTTTAGAATGAGAGAATGCATGGTCTAGCTGGGCAATAAGGTATTAATGATATAGAAATAAGGAAATAAAATTAATCTACTGATACATTACACAAATATATTTTTCAAATTAGGGTATAGTCTTGGAAGAATGAAAGTATATGAAGGAATGATTTTGAAAATTCGAACTAATTTCTTGTATTAAGTTTTATAGAAAATTTGATTAGCTTCTATAGTATTAGTATATGATGTTATGGGGTTTCCCTGGTGGCTCAGCAGTAAAGAACACACCTGCCAATGTAGGAGACACAGGTTCAGTCCTTGAGTTGGGAAGATCCCCTGGAGAAGGAAATGTCAACCCACTCCAGTATTCTTATCTGGAAATCCCATAGACAGAGGAGCGTGGCATGCTACAGCCCATGAGGTCACAAAGAGTTGGACATGACTAGGAGACTAAGCAACAATAAATATTTCATTGTATATATATACCACAGCTTCCTTATCCATTCATCTGTCAATGAACATTTAGGGTGCTTCCACGTCCTGGCTATTGCAAATAATGCTGCAATGAATGTTGGTTGCATGTATCTTTTTGAATTAGTTTTCTCTGGATATATACCCAGGAGTAGAATTGCAGAATCATATGGTAACTATTCTTACCCTATTATAAATCCCAATATCATAGTCAACCTTCAGTAAAACAAGTAAAATCTCCCACCTTTATTTCCTGGCTTAAGTGAATGTGCAAATGGTGATTCCAGAAACCAAGGCATCCTTTCTGACGAGGTCTACCTGCCTTTGAGTTGCTAAGCAACTTTCTTTCCCTCATCCCTATGTGTCCTAATAATCACTGCCCCTCAAACTCTGGCCCTACCATCCTATTCAATCCATAATCCAAAGACAAACAATACATTGGATGAACTCATATTCCACAGGTTCTTCCACACTCCAGGAATGTGTCATTTTTCTTTCTTTCCCTAAATTTTACACAAATAATCTTGTATCTGATATTGTTTAATCTCTGCTCACCTTCCTTAGAGGAGAAGCTTCTAATCTTCACCTGAAGCTTAACTTAACAATATTTTCAGAGATTTTTTTTTATCTCTCATATTTTCAGCTGGAAAAATCTATCTATTCAACAAAATGATAGCACACTCTATGTTCATTTTACTGATCAAAAGTTTGATACCTTTCATATAATAATTCCTAATGACAAGTCCTGCCCCTGAAAGGAGGTAGCATATCATCTTGTTTTCACAACCAAAATAAATAAATTTGAAATGGTCCTCCCAGAGACCCTTTAACATCTACAAAACAACTCCAACGAGAGTTCCAAATACTGTGGCTACCAGGTGGGAGCTATTTTTGAACAGACCTACCTCTTACTGTCCCTCAAATTATACCACTGACATTGCCTCCCACTCTGTTTATAAGTAGGACCATCCCAGCTCAAAGGAATTTAATACTACTTCTTATTAATAGATCTGGAAGATTTGTGAGAATATATAAATTAGGGTAGGGAAACATTTTTCTCTTGAGTGTCAATGTACTTCAAAGCTTCAATTAAAGACACCCTAGCATGAGACCTAATTTTAGTTAGAGAGGTTTTGCTCTTTTCTATTTTTATTACTTTTAAAATAAACAGTATTTTTAAAATACTTGTTAAATATTTGTCAATAACTTACCACATGTAAGTCATTAAAGATAAAGCAGAGAATAAAATGGATTTAGTTTCTGCCCTCAGGTAGTTTAAACACTACCAAGAAAGACATATACCAAACAAGTCATAAAAATATGAGATAAAGTGTATATGACAGAGAAGCTAAAGCTGAAATTTTTTTAAGGGGAAAAATTTAGATGTCAGTTACTTCCAAATATATTGCATTCTTCATAGTTTATCATTTCTCCTATGAAAAAATACCTTAAGAAAATAATGGGAGGAAAAGAGAATTTAATTCTGACTCTTTTCTATTTCTTGTTCATATATAACCATACTCAATTTCTAAAAATGGTTAGACCTTGGTAGGCAGCAATTTTATCTATTATAATAACAGCTTCATCCAGTTTAAAATAACATTTTATAGAGATTGTAATTTCAAGACAGCTTAAGTAGAAGTCTTTCAGTATTTTGGCAGATCAAATGGGTGACTTTTCCCAAGGTCTATTCCTTAGGTACCGATAAAAACCAAAAGTGATTACAGCCCGCTTCTCAGAGGTTAAAGCGTCTGCCTGGAATGTGGAAGACCCGGGTTCGATCCCTGGGTCAGGAAGATCCCCTGGTGAAGGAAATGGCAACCCACTCCAGTACTCTTGCCTGGAAAATCCCATGGAGGGAGGAGCCTGGTACACTACAGTCCACGGGGTCACAAAGAGTTGGACACAACTGAGCGACTTCACTTTCACTTTCACTTATCAGTGTGTTGGTAAACACTTCTCAGGAAGAGAATCGTATCTTTGAGAAAAAAGTAAAAAAAATTATCTGGCAAGGAAATTAGGATTGCCAAAATTAACTGCCCAGTTAGAATTTTTCCAACCGAAGACTCATAATTATGCAACTTTCCCTGACAGAATATATGCTGTATTGGGCAGGAAGATGCAAAGACCTTTATAGACAATCATTTTGCCAATATATAAAGCACAAGTCCAAGTTAAGCATGTGACATCAAACCTATACAGTTACTGTAATGAACCCTTTTCCAGTTCCCACCGCAGAATAAAAGCATACATGTACATAAGCTTTTACTCTATTAGGACTACGTTCATTGTCTACATGATGACTGAAAAAAATGAAAATAGCCTGAACAATTGATGATGAATATTTGGATATAATGCAGACTAGACAGTTTAAAGCATTAAGAACAATTATTGCTATTTACTTGTTAATTTCTTTGGCCATGGCGTGCAGGATCTAGCTCCCAGACCAGGGATCAAATCTTTGCCCCCTGCAGTGGAAGCACAGAGTCTTAACCACTGGACACTAGGGAAGTCCTATAGTTGTTTTGTTGGTCAGTTAACGATGGTTTCTTATTCCATGGTTTGGAGTAAAATCTATTGCACTTTGGAATAAAAACAACAAAACCTAAACTAAAATAGTTACGCCATCAAAACAACAAACATGGATTGCCTCAAATTACTCCGTTCCTAGAGGTCAAGAATGGACGTTACAGCCATAAGGATAACTTTCTTATTCTTTGAGATATCAGCATACAGAAGGATTTCAGGCATTAAAATTAAGTATTTTATTATTTGAGAGTGCTTTTTTCTTCTAAACTCTAAGGAAAATGATATAACTTTTGATAGCCAGAACTTTGAAGAATCAGTAAGACAAAGATGCTTCAGGCTTAATTACTCAAAAAAATGGTGGTAGAAAGAAGTCATTTTCAGAGTTCACCTTTAAAAGGGTAGTCACAAATGACACACATTTTACATTGAAATGAAAACAATGCTATGACCCTTAACTTCCCTTTAAGTTGTACAGTTGATTAAAACATAATTCATGATTTTTAATAGCAAAATTACAAATAGAGAATATTACCATTCATAAAGATCGAAAGAGAGTTAGTAGTGAGGCAGCCTGCATGCCAATCTACTAGGCAGAAATGAAGCTTCACTCTCATTAAAGAGCCAGGAATATATTCCTGATGCACTGAATTATTTTACTTCAAAACTTTTATTCCTCCCCTTCCATAAAGAATTAGACAGTATTAGGACATATTTTGGAGAAGGAAATGGCAACCCACCCCAGTGTTCTTGCCTGGAGAATCCCAGGGACGGGGAGCCTGGTAGGCTGCCGTCTATGGGGTCGCACAGAGTCGGACACGACGGAAGCGACTTAGCAGCAGCAGCAGCAGGACATATTTTGACATAAGTAACATGTACTTAAAAGCTCCCTAATTTGTCTTTTTTAAGTGGCTTGTAGGACTATAAATTTTCATTCCTTATAGGATCCCACAGAATCCTATGTTCACTGTTAGCTTCTTAAATTATCTAGAGGCATTAAAAGTGGAAACTCAGTCAGAGGTTGTCAGGGGTTAGCTGGAAGGAGGTATGAATAAGTGGAACGCAGAGGATTTTTAGGGCAGTGAAAATATTCTATGATACTGAAATGGCAGATACATGTCATTATATATTTGTCCAAATCCATGGAGTATACAACACCAAGGGTGATTCCTAATATAAGCTATGGACTTTGGATGATAAGAATGTGTCAATGTAGGTTCACCGTGTAATAACTACCCCACTCTGAGAAGGAGGTATGGACAGGGGTGGGGGCAGGCAGATGTGAAAGGAGGGGCATCTGGAAAATCTCTATACCTTCCTCTCAATTTTGCTTTCAACCTAAAACTGCTCTAAAAAATTATCTTTTTAAACAAAATAGTCTCGAGAGGGCACCGCACATAATTTTTAGCTTATTCATTTTTTACAAATATTCCAGTTGAGGGAGAGGGCTTCTAAACTCTGCATGCAATTCTAATAGTAGTACTCACATAATAAGTAGTACTCAAATAACACAAAGCCTTTTATCCACAAGAAAATCCACAAAGTGATTAAATCATAATACAAAATTATCAAGTAAATTTTTTGCTTTACAAATATTTGTCTATTATTTTATGAGCCTAGATTTACAGAAATGGAGCATAGTGACTGTCTATGAAATTGGAGTCCAAAATTCCATTCAGCAGAGGTCTATTTAAGAAACATTCATGCACAGTAATTTAGTAATAAAAATATATTTTGGGAGTTGCCAGCATCTGATGAACAGCTATATTTACTCAGCTTGACCCAAGGCAGTTTCTATAGCCTTCAAACAAAGCAATTAATTCAGAGTTAAGAATGCCACTCTCAGGCCAAGCAGAGTAAAGCAGTATAGATTTTAACGTATAGGTCACAAAACTAAATACACATCTTAGGTTTTTTAGAGCTCAGCTATCCAGCAAGCCTCATCAAAAAGTTTTTGACAAAAGAAGTGCTGTGTTCACAGCAATGACAGAAGAAAGTAGTATTATAGGCATGTAGAAACGGACGCCCACAAAGGAGAGCTGAGTCAGAGAGGCCACCAGGATGCTACTACAAGAGTAAAGATCAAATAAGATAGGGACACTTAAAATGAAAAAGAGGTTACAGGTGTGAGAAACATTTCAGACTTCCTCCAGAGTCAGACTCCTGACGTGGTAATTTCCAACTAGCAGAAAAGATCAAGCATTTGTGTGGCGAGGAACTAAGACGCTGAAGAAAGAAACTAAGAAACAAAGGGCATAAAAATGAGTCAAGTCGGGTTTTAAATCAAAATGTATGGCTGTTTGTTTTTTTTTTTAACGAAAGATAAACCTGAAAAGTTGGACTAGAAATCATTTTCGGATTTCTCCCTGCTAATACACTTTCTCTGTGGTTTTGATGTGGTTCAATTCAGCAAGCTTTTCTCTATGCCTACAAGTACAAGGCTCTGAGCTTGAGGTAGGGTGGGAGGCAACACCGGAAGATTTAAGAATGAATTAGACATGAACAAGCAATGTGCTCACAGTATAATGAGATAGATATATACCTAACTAATGAGTTGAACTGTGCAAAGTTCCATAAGAGATATAAGGTAATAAATGGAGAGGAAAAAATAATTAATTCTTAGCTATGCTCTAGGAGAGGTACATTAATCATAACCGCATCCTAAGAACTACTCCGATTTGCAGAAATGGTGGCTGTGACAATTCACAGATCTATCTCAGGATAAGAACATAACTACGGGGACAATCCGTGACTCTCAGAAGACTTGATTTACTTATTCAGAAAGCAAAGGATTATTCACTGTAAATACTTTCTATTTAAGTGTTTTTGGAAAGGGCAGGAGAGTTTGGAAAAGAGAACATTAATAGAGAAAAAATTCCTGGAGATCACCAGATACTAAAGCTATTGACATTTTTTTCCATGTACAAGCTGAAATTACAGTCTCAACTTTGCAAATTTTCAGAATTTTTCATATTCCAAAATTACTGGCCTTTAAGCTCAAAAGAGATTCAATCCCAGGCTTTTGACCAGCAAGAGAATATTCTTGAGTTGACATCAGGGCAGAATTACTGAGGAATTGCGGTGCTTTCAACAAGTCTAGTGGAAGTGTCAATTAGGCACAAAATGGAGAAATATTTCCTCTTTTTCTTTTCTTTGTTTACTCATAAACATCTTCCCTCCAACTTAACCTTTCATGCCTTAATTTAGCCATATGTTGGAACAACTAGATTGTGGTTGAGGAAGAACAGCAGATTTCCTATTTACAGTAGAATCAATTGGCTGAGCTAGTCTGTGAAAGGAAGTTTAAGATAAATACATGTAAGGCTATTTCCACATGTGCAGTTCAAAGGCTCCTTCCAAAATCCTTTTACTTCCTCACTGCTTAAAATAAACTACAAGTGAGCTTTCCAATGACCTTAACAAAAAAAAAGGGTATCCAAACGATAGATGCATGTATATATAGTTAGTGCTACATATATTAGTTAGTTTGAATACTGCCTTGCCTAGTACCTGCCTACAAGTTGTATGTAAATAAAGAATTCTGTATTTCTGATGATACTATGAAAGAAATATATTTTATCTACTTAGTTTAGCATTGACCAGTACAGATAATTTTAAAAACATCCAAATGTTTATTCCAAAACACTTAAGTCAAAATTTACTACCAGGCATGCTGCTTTAAGTATTTAGGTTAATATTCTCTTCTAGTCTTAGTACTGTCTCTAAGCTTGGCACTTCACCAATTATTTGCTCTTGAAATTCTTCTCCATAGGTTTCTGATACAAAATATCACTGTCTTTCTCCATTTTTCTAACAAAGCTGGACTATTTTCCTTCATTTCCCAATAATCAACGCCCTACGCTTTAGTCTCTCCTGAGTAGTCTTGCCCTATGCCAACTTTGATGCGTTAGCTAATTCACCCATTTTACCCTAAGAAGAACTGTATATAAACCAGTCCAGCCCAATTAGACTTTAACATCCTTATAACCTTTAGAGAAAAGGATCAAGAAGAAAATACAATAAAGACTAGATTTATTGATAGTTATAGTTGGTCTAAATTTAAAATAACTATAAAAATAAGCAAATCAATCAATATTCAAGTGACTGACAATAACCTTATTTTGCCACTGACAGCAACCTAGTTTATTAAAAGGGTAAAATATTTTACCTTTGTTATCTTTTATACAATTACTCATCAACTGAACATGGAAGAAAAATATGTATTATGTTTCCTTTAATTCTATGAGATCAATAACAATGATACAAGTTATTAATCAACCTCTGGTGATTTACTATTTATGCCACTGGCAATTAGATGCAAAATACTCTGAACTAGCTTGTTCAATAACTAGCGTTCCTCATCTGTTGTTCTTTTCCCTCTTGAGTATAAAAGATGATATTGTCATCTTCAACAACAGCAATAAATATTTTTTGATCAGCTTCTACCAGCAAGGCTGTGTGCTAGCAACTGCAAGTGCAAAGATATAATATCATCCCTCAGAGAATTTATAGTACACCTGATTTCAAAAAAAAAGAAACTAAATACATGAAAATATAAGTAAAATACAAGACAGTATAAAATAGACCAGTGATGCTCTAAAGAGTAATATGGGATTGTGATGGTGGGTGAGGGAAGTTTCTTAACAATCAATACAGAACAAAGGACATGAGACTAAATCTGGTCCCTACTGCAAAATGAATAGAACTTAGTTAATAATGAAATAGACATCAATGTATTAAAAAACTAATGAAAGAGTTCTCTGTTCAGGACAAGAGAAACACACCGAAGGAAGAATAGATTATAAGAAATATGCTGTGAAGCCAAAACCAACCCACCAGGCAAGCAATGGAACACGTAGGCACTTAACTTCTCCGGAGCTGAGGATATTTATCACTTGGTATGATATTCATGTAGCCTCACTAGCTTCTGGAACAGCTCTGCTCTTAACATTTGAACAATTTATTGCCTAATTATTTCATCTGCCCTTTTGAAGAGTCTCTCCGCAGGACACTTTTTGAGAGTGAGAGTACAAAAAGCGGGCCCTTGGAAAGTCATCCCACCCATTGAATTAAAAGCCAAATAACCTTTTATCAAATGCTTTGTGACCATTTAAAATATTGAATTTGTATCTTAATCATGGAGTTCAACAGGAATATAGCCAGTGGGAAGGACTTAATTACAAATGATATCTTTCTCATGGTTATCCCACAATCCCAAGAGATGCTTTAATGAAGTTCTGAGCCCTCAGACAGGAAAGGTCAAACAGCTTTCCTCCCCACCCCCATCCAGAGTGCACCCTTTCGCCTAGCAGATGTTCAGCCAGGTATATTAGCCTGAGGCAAAAATTCCAGGAGACACAAATTCATGGAGAAGAAGTTCTCTGAAATTCAGTAGATAATAGAGCAGCCTCTTTCAGAGTTTGAAAAGGAGATGAATTTAGATAATCTCCATTTGAATATAAATGTATATTTCATTGGAAGTATAATATGCCAGGAGGAATACCACTCTGCTTGCAAATTTATCACATATTAAAGATTCATGATATTTTATATCAATATTTTTTAAATATTGAAAATGTTCCTGCTATGTTTATACTATGCACATATTTAAATTTGCACTAGGTTAAACCAGTTGAGTTGCCTTTTTTGGTAGGTCAAAAATGGTTGAATATTCAATTTTATTTAGTTCAATCCAATTACTCAAATTGTCTTACAATTAGTAAAAAAAAGCAAAGTTAGATGTTACTAACACTATTCTGATCTATTTTTCATTCTTATAAAACTACTTTTGCTTTATGCTAAACAAGGTCTTTTCAATATCCATGAGCTCTAAATTGGTATTTACTTTTCCAGAACTTTGATTTTCCACTTGAATTTCTAGACTGTATCTTGAGCACTTAGCCAAGCAATTTAAGGTAAAACTTCACAGGAATTTTAAGCACATAAGCCATTTTAAAAATTAATGTTGAAGAAGATATTTGGCTTTTTCCTTGTAATTTAAGAAAGTTGGTCTCCTTACTTATCTTCCAAACATAAACAAAATACCTCATTATGCCATGAAAGACAAGTTTCTGAAATTGAGCAGGATCCTGGGGGGGTCCTCCTAGGTACAAATCCTTTCCCTGTCCCCAGTTTCTTGTTTGTAGGAAATAGGTTTCATTCAGCCTCCTGGATCTTACCGGAGTTCCAAAGTGCAGATTCAAGCAATAGCTAATCAGGGAACGAGGGAATGCAGAAGCAAGGGAGCTAGAGTCCAGAAGCAATAGTGCAGCAATGGGGCAGAGGCCCAGTCCCCAAGCCCCCAAGGAATATGTGTAATATGTCTGAGTTCTTCTTCAGGAACTAAGGCCTTCAGCAAGGCAGAACCTGCGAACTTGAGGGAGACCACCAGATTCCAGGAAGCAAAGCCCTGTCACCTCACCACCAACCAATCAGCAAAAAGTCACACACCTTGCAGCCCTCACCTCAAATTTTGCCTATAAAAACTTCTCCCTGAAGACCATCAGGGACTTTGGGGGTTTTGAACATGAGCCGCCTATTCTCCCGGCTTGGCCCTGCAAGAAAACCTTCTCTGCTCCAAACCCCAGTATTTTTTGGCCTCACCACTCATGGGGCACACAAATTAGGATCTGTTAACATTTCCACAGGAATTATTGATGTTAATAATTAGAAAAAAATCTTCACACACAGTAGACTTTGGTATGAGTTTCCTTGAAAAAACATTTGGATCTTCTAATATTTTTCTAGGCTTCCTGGTGGCTTAGTGGTAAAGAATCTGCTGGCAATGCAGGAGACACAGGTTCAATCCCTGGGTTGGGAAGATCCCTCGGAGGAAGAAATGGCAACCCACTCCAGTATTCTTACCTGGAGAATCCCATGGACAGAGGAGCCTGGTGGGCTACAGTCCATGGGGTCGCAAAGAGTCAGACACATCCTAGCGACTAAACAACAACTTAACAGGTTTAAGTACTTGAAATTAAAAACACTGTACTGGGAATCTTTTAACAAGAGCTACTTGGGGGTTGTACCCCACAGGCTTACAAGTCTTGTCCATGCCAAGCCTTGACCTAAACAAGAGTCAGCACCAGAGATATCAGCAGTTTTATGGCTAGGGAGAGAGAATCTTACACGTTAGAAGGAAGGTCCTGGAGCAACACCATGGGTGGCAGGCAGCAGGCAGCACATGGCGATGGTCTTCACTCCAAGAGCAGGGGAGGGATGGGGAGGTCACTAGTTTTATAGGAGGAATTGAAATCAGGTTGGCTCATTAGTTACCAGGGAAACCAGCAGAGGCACATGCCCCTCACTACCCCTTTAATAAGCTCTCCTGGTGGAGATATTCTGATCCAAAGATTAGAACAATCACTTGCTGGAGCTAGAGGCAAATTTGTAGCAGGATCTCTCAGGTGAGTAAGGCTTAAGTAAAGAAGAGTCTGGTCCAGCAGGGGATGTACAGAAAGCAGGAGAACAGCCATCTTAGTGACCACACTAGTAACTAGCCTATCAGAGAAGGTAGGAGCTAGGGATGGGGAAGGATTGATGAGATAACTCTGAAAGCTAGCTCAGATGGTAGGCTTTTACCTGAAACTGAAAAAAGACAAAATTCTAACTCACTGTGGAGTGACTAACTTGCGTAATGGGCGGGGGGTTTTTGTAGCTAAT
This sequence comes from Capra hircus, assembly GCF_001704415.2. Classification (NCBI taxonomy): domain Eukaryota; kingdom Metazoa; phylum Chordata; class Mammalia; order Artiodactyla; family Bovidae; genus Capra; species Capra hircus. Next base: position 26,992,223 of record NC_030814.1, read on the forward strand.
AAGCAGTTTCTGAAGAGAACGCATTATGTTGTCTTAATGCTGTGCTGGAATACCTGTATACGGCTGGAGAGGACTGCAAAATAAAGAACAAGTGCCCGAGATGAACCCGAGATGAACCAGCTGATCTGACTGACTGCCCAGGCAACTCCCAGAAATTAGGTGTTTAAACTGAGGGAACAAGATCAGTATTCAAACATATTTATATGATTTCATAGCCGTACATTTGTTTTTAAGTCCAAATCCTTTATGGTCCTCAAAGTGCATACCATCCTGAACATTTACCAAAAAAAAAGCATAAAAACTCTTTTCACAGCTGAGAGGCAGAGATGTATCTTATTTATATTGGCAGTTAATGCGGGACCTACAGCAGAACAGCTGTCTCGAATAGCCACGAAATCAATGATATAAAATTGCCAAGTCCTGAGCGGCCTGTTCCCGGTGAGGACAAAGAGAAAAATTGAAAAGGGGGCGCCCATGCCCAGGTTTTGAAATGACAGGAAAGGTGTTGAGTTGTCTGTTGGAGGATTCGTTTTTAAGTATTTCGTGGCGAATATAACTAGTCTTCCTTTATGAGACTTTGTGAGTGTTTCGTTTGGCTGCGGAATAAAATCTTTCCAAGAGGCACACATTAATTTACCCGAAGACCCGAATGGCGAGGGTGAACCTGGGGGCAGGAACCGGTGAAATACAGCGAGGGGGGAAAGCTGGAACGAAGCCTTATTATCTTCTTGTTAAGACCTCTTTCCCGCCTCTCTCGTAAGAGGAAGCAGCCAACCCGGCTTAGGGTTTATCTCCAAGACAATAGCGCCGCTCGCCGCCTACTGAGCTGCTGCGACGGCGCGCGATGCCCTCCTCGCGCCCTGTCCCAGGAGTCGCCAGCTCCACTGGCGTCCCTGCCACTGGGCCCCGTGGCTCACCTGAGCCCTGTCCCACCGATGCCCCATCCCACTGGCTTATCTCCCTACAACTCCCCCGCCCCACCGATCCCTCGGCTCGTCAGTCCTCGGGCTCTCCAGACGCTCTGCCCTTCCTTTGCACTCGTTGAGCGGCAGCGGTCGTGAAGAGCCCGCAGCTCAGCCTGCGCCTCCTAAGCCCGCGGGCGAGAGAGGGGAGCGCAGCCGCGATCCCCGGGCCGCCTCCGAGCGCCCAGCGCCCCTGGTGCCCTGGCACCCCAAGCTCTCAAGCGAAATGGCCTGCGTCTCGCCTCCTCCCTGGCTAGGGGCCTCTCGGGCTTGTTTGCTTGTCCTCATCCCCGGGCCAGCCCCGCTCCCTCCTCCCGGCGGCTGCAACAGCCGTTTGCTTCCTGCGGTGTGTTTCTTTTTTTCCTCCCCTCCTAGGCTCCATCAAAGGTGGCTCTGTTATTGAAATATGAAGCCGTTTCCTCTCCAAAACCCTTGGTTACTCAAGGCGGGAATCAATGGACCTATATACTGTCCCAGAAGTTATAAATAAATGTCTGTTTGTTCAGGAGGCGTTTTCCCGCGTGTCCTAGCATCTTCCCCAGTGGTTATTTTAGGGGTGCTTGCGCGCGCCCGCGCGCCTGTCTCCATGTGTGTGCGCGCGCGCTCTGTACCCATCTGGTTCTAATCCTGGTTATGGATCCATAAGCCAACTCCACCCATCCTGTCTGCCCCTCGCATTCTTCACTCTATAAATAAACCCAGGTTCTTTGAGCTTTGTCATCCAAGGATACAATAGCTGTTGTTTGTTAAAGGAGAATCAAACTCAGTATCAATACTGCGTCCAGTAAACCAGAAAGCATACTTCTGGCAGCGTGGGTGAAAGGGCACCTTAAATTTTGGAAGCTTTATCCGCTGTTGTCATAATTACCTGTCTACCTGATTACCCTGGATATACCTTGGGGAGAGGGAGACGGGAAAGCGAGGACCTCCCCTACTTTGGGATCTTCATTTTAAGCAGAGGCTAAGAAACAAAGTGAAAATTCACTGTCCTGGCTTGTCTGCCTCACCCCGCTGCCCCAGGATCATTCCACAGCCCCTTGCCCCATCCCCTCTGGACAGACCCAAGAGGTGTGCAGTGGTGAGGGCTTGTGGTTGTAGCTCCCGCTTTGCCTGAACCCCTGAGCGGGTAACTCCGGGATCTGAGCAGAGGGAAAGTCATCTAAGAGGCTGCTGTTCCACAAGGTCTGGGCATAGAGCTGCCCCTCCCTTCCTCCCTGAAGTTTGCATGAAGCGCACGTTAGGCTGTAATTAGGGGATCTGGGAGGAGAACTTTCCTGGTGACGCTGCTTTGCTTTTCTTCTGCTCTTGGTGAGAAAGTGCCTCCTTCTTCCCAGGAGCAGGACCTCTGCCATCCAGCGCCACAAAGAGACATTCTGCGCGGCACACGCACACACACACACACACTCACACACGCACACACACTTGCCCAGAGACAAACTTAAGGTGAGGGGAAAGAGCGCTGGCTTCACTTGATCTCCAGGCTCCAACTTCAGCAGGACTTGAGAGCATCTGAACTTCTGGATTTTAGGACAAGGTAAAAATCCCTTTTTTTTTTTTTTTTTCTTTTTACTCTTTGGGTTAAGCCTTGATTCCTTTAAGATTTCAGAGAGCAATACATATCATAATATATGTATACATTAAAATAACTTTTCATCGAGTTTGACATGGCATCTCAACTTTTTCTTAAAAAAAAGGATTCATATTGTCAGATAAAATACTGTTCAGCAATAAACAAGCTCAGTCTAGACTGGGGCAAGGAGGAAGTCCAATATCCCAGATTTTGCTGATGCTGCTATAAATCTGGTGGATGCATGGTTTCCAAGTGGCAGTTTTTCCATCTGTATTTCAACAAACATTTTTATAACACCTGGAAAAACGGATAGTATAGGGTGAAGGGAATGCTGAGGAATGGCAATGTCCATTCCAGATTTATGAGTGTTCTTTTAGAGACTATGTAAGTTTATGTGAAAAAGAAAGTTATTGTAATCACATAGGTAATACCTGTAAGAGTGACAGTCTTTGAGATGTTACTGATTTTGGTCCAGGGTTCTCAACTTAATTGTGAAATTAAGATCACAGAACTCTGATGCTTTTTGTATATAGAATGATGTTGGTGGACAGTTTTAATACACTGAAAAAATTCCTTTTAAGTCATGGTTGGTAAGGTTACTTTTAAAAGTTGCTTAAATGAATGATTTGTGTGAGACTGTTTACCATCCTAAGTAAATCTGAACTCTCTGGGGTTGAAATGAAGTTGTTTTCTTCCATTGACTATGACTGTTGTGTTCCAAATAAGATGGTTTATTATTTTGAAAATAAGTTATTTTATTTTCATTTATCCCTGGAAAAATACACAAAGCGGCCAGTACTTTGGGAGTTTTTAGGATGGAAAGCGTTCCTGTACATGTTCCAGTGTGATGTCATAAAATCAAACATACTGGCTGGCTTCTTGGAAGCTAACGGTTCTTAAGAAATAAAGCCTGAGAATTAATTTCTACATGAAATGTAATATTTATTCATTACAAATGTAGTTTCTGGTAACCATTTCTATTTTCTTATTTCAGTGTACTAAATTTGCAGTCATTTTATACACACTTCAGAGACTTCAATATTTTAATGGAATCATAAAATGGAAATACTGTTTTACCAAAAATACATCATAGTCGTTCTCTTTGGATAACTTTTAGTTGGATGTGTCTTAAGTTCAGTTCCATTATTTTTTTATGAATAAAGAAGTTTTTCTTTCATTCAATAAAATAGAAAGTATGCCAAAGGAGGTTGGGCATTTATTGAAACCTTAGTCTTCAGTCACTTTGGGGCAATCTGTTCTTGATAATTTAATTTTTAAGCTAAGAGAATGGCTATATGTTTTGGTAATCTCTTCACAAAACTGGTAACAGATTAAAAATGGAAAAACTAGATAAGAACTAATTTTGTTTAAACATAGCTTAATGAGCAAGAGAAAACCAACAACCTCCAGACCACTGGTCTTCAAAGAGAAAGTACCCAGAGGCCAGTATTCCAAAGGGGAGTGTTCAGTGGGCCTGGGCTTTCTATCAGAAACAAGAAGAGAACATGGTGTTCTTATAAAGTGAGCCATTTATTGTCAGCTAGACCCTGAATCTCAGAGGAATGACTGACGCTGTAATTTAGAAGAACTGAAGATACTTTCACAGAGAAGAATCAATTCATTATATCCCTAGTGGTTTCACTTCCTTTTCCTTCCTTTGGGAGCCGGTAACACATCCAGGATAAATACATTCGGCGAACGAAGATGCTTTATGAATAGATGGTCTACTAAACAGTCCTGCCTTTTAGCATCTTGGGTGTGGAATGTTGGTATTTTCTGAGTAGTTGAAGAAGTCTTTGACTGCTAAGGTAGCACAGCCCTCGGTCTTTGTAAAGATGAACAAGAGGCATATTCAGGAAATAACTCCCTGTTTTTGGAACACCCTAATACTGGTTTTCTTTTCATTTCCTTCTGCCCCATGTATGTTTTATTTTCCGGATTACATTTTAAAAATAATGGTATTCACAGCCAGTTAAAATTCCAGCGAAATGCAGAGCAAATTTGAAAACACTTTTGCATTGTCGTCTTCTGTTGCCTCTAGTTAATTTTCCGACCTCCTGTATTCATTATCAGTAACCATAGTACTTAGCCTATGATATTTAAATGTATTTAGTGTTAAGTAAAAGCAACAATATGTTGTTGGGGTAAAATGGAAAGGGATGGAAACTTGAATGTTCTTAGGATTTTAATCAATAGTGTTTAAGGAGGATTACAGGAAACAGCTGGTTAAACAAATATTAGGTGTGGAGTGGATGCTATGGTATAAATTAATAATGCAGCTCTTTATTTACACCATGAATGGGAGGGTCTGTGATGGTTCCATGTGGGAAGCATGGTCCCTGTATGCCACCTAGTGGACAAATTGAAGAACGCTTTCTCACCAGCCTCGGTGAAAAATCCTGAGTTCCATTCAGTTGACATTGAACACCAACTGCAGGCCAGACGTTGGGGTAGGTGCTCAGAGTAGAAAATACAGCAAGTGACTTTTGTATATTTGAAAAATCAAGGAATCACTTGACAGTTGATTAAACTCGTGGTGGTTGCATTAAAAATTAGTTTACTGTTACTCTTTACTGAGTAACATCATCAACTTTCTGCCTCCTTGAGGATAGCAGTAACTCACTTCTAATCACAAGAGTCAGACCTAACAACTGAACAACAATAACTCGTCGCTAATACAGGATTTGTCTTCTGCAGAGATGTCATGACCTAGCTTAAAAAAAGAGTGGGGAGAGTTTGAATCTTGAATGATTTTCCTAAATGGAAAATTTACGATTACTAATTTTAAGTGGATAAATAATAATTAGCTTAAAAGCTTAGCACACAGATACTAGCACATATTCTTTAGATTTTTTTTCATTAAATATAAAAGGATAAGAGTAAAAGTTGCTTTTGGGTAGTGAGGTAAGTTTACAAAATACTGCTCTCAGGGACTAATAATCAGCATGCAGGACAACTTTATCTATACCTGTTATTCATATGTAGTTTTGAAGCAGGAACATTGTTTCTATTAAGTTGACATGATAGATAAAAATCTTAAGAACAATTAGAATGAAAGCCACTGTTGGAAAGAAGCATCAAGATATCATAGGAGATTGATCCAACAGAATATTGCATTGAGACTTTTGAAAAACTTTGTTCCAGGAGATATATGAATTATTACTCCAAATGGCTCTTTGCAAGATATATGACTTAATGGCAACAGTGTTCAGCACATCAGCATTAATCAAGACAAGTTCTGAAATTCAGATTGGAAGGGAAAAAATGCCTCAGTTGGGGGAAACCATGATTAATTTGTTGCTTGCTGAGCTCTGGAGGTGTAATCCACAGATCGAGTTAGGCCTGCTGGTGTGGAATGGAAGTTTCCTGTTTAGGGGACTTTGGTTTTGTGTATAGCAGCGAGACCTACGCTGTGAAAGGAGAGCTGCTCATTAAGTCTGTCTTCATTAATGCCACAGAATTATAGCCTGACTTGATTGGAGGTAATGGCTGGAATCAACATCAACAATCATGTAAAATAAAGCATATTATCTTAATTTTTATGTCCAGTGAGTTATTATCCACCAGAAACATAGCATTCTGTTAACAATTTCATCTGATCATCCTTGTGATTTAGCATGAATCGTAGACTCATTCTAGTGAGAGATTGCCTAAAAAGTCAGAGGTCCTCAAAGTGGAAATTTAGTCATGGATTGGAAAACTGCTACAAGAGGTTTTAATGATTTCAGGTGACCTGATACTAGATAAGAACAACCTACAAGAGAGAATCAGCCAAGCTTTCTGAAATGTGCTAATACTACTACGTTCTTGGCTGAATTGCAGTGGTTCCACATAATGGCTTTTTCCAGTAATGGAGACCTGAAGCGGGGCTTGCTGGGCCTGAAAAGTTCTTAACTATGTTCAGACTAAAACCAGGATTTGTTTAAAATAGCAAATGTTGCCCAAATATTTTGAGCTTCTATTAATTGTTTTATAGCTTGATAGGGGAGTGATATCTGAGATGGAGGTATTGCTAGAGGGCCAGGAGGCTATTTGTAAAGTGAAGCAAAACAAAAACAAACAAAACAAAGTCAGAATTTTCCAAATAACTTAGAAAAATTACTAGGTCCCAGTCTTGCAAGGGCAACAGAAATTTCCCATTTTGTTCAATCTAGCTTAACCCAAAGAGAACAAAATTGACTTGATTTGTTCCCATACTCCAGTCATTATATTCCAGTTGCATTTACTGTATCACATAAAATCCAATTAAGCTAATAACATTCAAGTGTTTGTCTGGTAAATCTGGATTTTCCTCAACTTTTCGCAAAGTTTTATGCAGTTTAGTCTCTACCTACTTGATGTGAACTTTCCTCATTTTCGACTAAATTGCTTGGAATTTGGGGATCACCCCCAATCAATCACTCATGCATTCATTTGTTCATTCCACAAAAATTTATTGAACACTTGCTATTTGCCAGGCACCATGCTAGCACCACATGCTAGCCTCTGCACTCTATCTATACCAGGAAAACTGATACTAAAAAAAATCAAAAAGTCCACACTGAGGATAATGAATGGAAAGCATTGCAAGATCCTGATGTATATTATAAGCAGAAGCAACCAAAATGTCCTCGCCTCATAGTTTTCATATTAGGGGAATTTTGAGCAGGCATCTTTAAAATCATTTTCCCTTGTTTGCCATCTCCCAGCTGAGTAAGAGCCTTGTTTCTTGGTTGTGTGGGCACAGATGGGCCTGAGAAGGCAGCTCTGACACTCCAGAACCCCAGGAGAGTAAGGGTTCCAGTAAATTGTCTCTTTGGATGGGCAGGAAAAGCAAAAGTCCATTTGCACACAGTTTCTGTCCACCAGTTTGGAACGAAAATTCAACACGAACACAGAATGATTTAGTGCTCACCATTTGCACCAGGCTCAATGCTAGGTGCTACAGAGTCACTGGCTCAATGAGTTCACAAGCCGGTGGAGAAGACACACCTCGTGAATCACAAGTAAAATGTGCCAAGTAGGTGAAGTTGGCCTTCCTAGTCTCCTAGGTCTCTTTCCTTGGCACTTATCCTACCTTTCCACCCAGCCTCTACCTCCTAAACGCAGACCCTTGCTCTCTGCCCCCCCGACCCCCAGGGAATCTGATACTCCTCTGTTTATTGATTTCTTGACTGACTGATTACAGCCAAGTGTGAATGAGTTTCACTCATGCATTTACATTTCAAGCCTTTTATCTCTGTAAAGTAAATGTTTTGTTTTCTGTGGAAAGAATTTCAAGCATCTGGGGGCCTTCCCATCCTTACACCACAGTGTGTAATTAAGCTGATTTGGGCCTCCATGGTCTTCAATCTCTGTTATCCCCATTCCATATGTGAGGCCAGAAAGATTCCCTCAAGGCCTGTTTCTAGAAACACACAGGATCTTGGGTCCAGTTAACCCCTAGCCTGATCAACCTGTCCTTCCCCCCTCCCCTCAGTGCTTTGCCCGGAAACAAACTCCCCTCCTCCGTTGCAAAGGACATCATGACCCCTCCTTTTGAACCTTCCTCTTCTCTTTCCTTGAGTCCTTTTAGCCCTTTACTACCATGCTTGGGTGGCTGCCTCTGGACAGGTAAAACACGTATAGCTTCTCATGTTCTTCTGTTTGAGCCCTTATGTCTCCCCAAATACAGCGACATAGCAGTGAGAATCCCCACATATGTGGTCCAGAACTCCTCTGAGTCATGGTACTGAAGGAGGAAGACAGGGATAGGCTATAAGACAAGGACAGGTATTAGCCATCACGTTGACAAAATGGATCAAAGCCAGCATCTTTCTAAAATGTGTGCTGAGATACTTTCCAATGGGTTTTGAGAAATTTCAACATCGATGCTGATTATAGATTCCGGAAAACTAACTGGAAATAAAACTGAAAATTTGCCTTGGCTTTTTAAAAGTAACACCGATCAGAATCATTTGTTTAAATATTTCCCATTTGATAGTTGATATAGGGCATAAGGGTAGTCATGTTATTAGTTGTTTCAGATTTATTTCTGTTTTTCTTAATTATACTCCTTTGATTATGCCACCGCTGATGCTCCTGTAAGATACTGGGCTGGTCTTATTAAGATGTGTTCATCACTTTTTAAATTGCTAGGACCAATGACCCAGATTGAAAGACTTTGCTTCCTTCCCCTTCTTCCCTGCAGTCTAGAGGAATGTGATCTTTGACCTTCATTATTCACCTCGCTGCAGGATATGAATGCCTAAGGTTCCATGTTGTTGTTGTTATGCTGTTGTTGTTCACTCACTGAGTTGTGTCTGACTCTTTGCAACCCCGTGGGCTGCAGCAAGCCAATGGCCTGCAGCATGCCAGGCTTCCCTGTCCTTCAGTATCTCTCGGAGTTTGCTCAAACTCATGTCCATTGAGTCAGTGATGCCATTCACCCATCTCATCCTCTGTCACCTCCTTCTCCTCCTGCCCTCAATCGTTTCCAGCATCAGGGTCTTTTCCAATGAGTCAGTTTTTCGCATCAGGCGGCCAGAGTATTGGAGCTTCAGCTTCAGCATCAGTCCTTCTGTTGAATATTCAGGGTTGATTTCCTTTAGGATTGTCTGGTTTGATCTCCTTACAGCTCAAGGGACTCTCAAGAGTCTTCTGCAGAACATTCAGTGGGCACCCTATAAATTCTTCCAGTTGTTTCCAGCAGTGCCTAGCACTACGCTGAATGGGAAGCTTGAGGGGTTTCCCTGCCTTCTCTTCCAAGTGTCTGTATTTCAGACATCTGAACACCTCCCAACCCCAGGCTATTCTCTGACTCTGCCTGTGTTTCCTTATCAGTCTTATTCTTCTCTTTTAATGCCATTAAAATCATAAACTCTTCTCAGATTTAAAAATATACTTATTGGTATAAAATAATGTAAATAAAATTAATTGATAATTTTAATAAATTTCTAAATTTAAGGCAATTGAGGCTGGAGGAAGGAAATGAGTTTAGAAAGGACATGGAACAGTAGACACACGATCTAGTAAGGATACTCTGATTGGATGGGGGACAGAAGTTGAGGATTGTGTGAATGTCTGAAGGGCAGAGGAGAACAGGAAGAGCACTGCAATTGACTAAGACTGGGAATAAACGAAGAATAAAATTTTCTAGGAGTAAACCATGAGTCTAATTTAGGAAGTACTCATGGGACAGCCAGGAACTCATATCAGTTAAATGTACATACTTAGGCACAGCAGAGAAGTCATGGCTGGAATAGATATTTGGAAGTCTTGAGTATTAAAATGGTAGCTGAAAATCACACAGAAGAGAAAGGAGATCGTTCTAGGGAGGAACAAAGGGAGAAACAATTGATCAAGGACCAAAACCCGGGGGGGAAATGGTACTTTTATTTTATCAATGATATATGGCTACTGAGACGATTTACATCAGTGTCTTATTAATCCTTATACTCACAGTCTAAGTCAGTCCCCTGCACACAGAAGGTGCCAGGCATGTTTGTTGATTAAATGAAATTAAAATGGCCTTTCTGAGCCTTCATGCTCTAATGACAGATTTTCATAATGATAACCCTGAATGTGGGTAAGACCTCAAAATGTCTGAATTGCAGTTATTTATTCAATTTTGTCCAAAACTGAGCTAGCTTTAAATATATGTTGTCGTATTTTGTTGTTTGAAAATCAGTAATCAATGTGTGGTGTAGATGGTAATTCACCAGAGTACTTGATTAACCCTAGCCCATGTTGTTTAGCTTAACATATAAATGAGTTCACCACAGAATGCAGCCTACTTCAAGTCCATTTATGATTCTTTTCCTTGGTCCTGAAGACCTCTAAATGGTAGGTCAGACTTGGAGCCTAAAATCCTGGATTCCTCCGCAGCTTGCTTTCCCCCCACCCCTCAATTCTTCTCCCTCCTATTGCTCCCTACTTGGGTTGCCACGTAAAATATATTGAAGAATTGACTAATTTTTAGTCTATGTATTCCCCAAATATTGTATGGTACCACACTTATATTAAAGAGATTACTTGCTGTTTAGCTGAAGCTCAAATTTATCCAGGTATCCTGTACTACCCACTGGCTAAATCAGATAACCTCACCTACCTCCCTTTGTGTTGCTGTAGCTAGAATATGGCAAATAAGAGTTTCTTCATGAGATTTCTTAATGCTTTCTTCCCAAAGGCCAACAAATGAAGTTACAAAGTGTATGTTCACTAGTGAGATAAATGTATTAAAAAGATACTGTAAGTAAAATTATCTAAGTACAATATACCAATCAAAATGCAAACTTATAAGACATTTATAGTTAGTGTATGATATACCGTGTGTGCTTAGCCGCTCAGTCGTGTCCGACTCCTTGTGACCCCATGGTCTGTAACCTGCCAGGCTCCTCTGTCCATACGCATTCTCCAGGCAAGAATCCTGGAGTGGGTTACCACAGCCTCCTCCAGGGGATCATCGGAGACCCAGGGATCAAACCCAGGTCTCCTGCCTTGCAGGTGGATTCTTTACCATCTGAGCCATCAGGGAGGCCCTATGTATAGCTATCTTAAGAATGCCCATAAATGCAGATCAGTGATCACGTGTTTTGTTGTCAAGTCACTAGGTTGCATCTGACCCTCTCATGACTCCGTGGACTTTTGTAGCCCACCAGGCTTGCTCATGGGATTTCCCAGACAAGAATGCTGGAGTGCGTTTCCATTTCCTTCTCCAGGGGATCTTTGCCCCTCAGGGATCGAACCCACGTCTTCTGCATTACAGGTGGCCTTTTTAAACACTGAGCCACCAGGGAATAGGGACATCATGTGTCTTAACCTGTTTAAAATCTTTAAAAATAATGTATATATTTCATAATCAAACTTTTTAATTTTCACATCTTCCTATTGGCAATAATGATAAAACAAATAATTACTTTTAAATTAAAAGGCATACATTTAGAAAAATTTATATAATGTAGTGGCGCTAGCGGTAAAGAACTCGCCTGCCAAGGCAAGAGACATGAGAGACCCAGGTTTAATCCCTGGGTAGAGAAGACTCCCTGGAGGAGGCCATGGAAACCCACTCCAGGATTCTTGCCTGGAGAATCCCATGGACAGAGGAGCCCGGCGGGTTACAGTCCGTAGTGTCGCACAGAGCCGGACACGACTGCAGCGGCTTAGAATGCATCCACTTGTAATGTCCGATGACTGTAAACTCTTAAATGTTCTAACTGCCGAATATCTGACAGGAATCTTTGCCTTTGTTAATTACATCATCATGTAGTTGTGCTGCCACCTTGTGGCGTTTTGAGGAATGACCCAACTGAACTCAGTCCATTAATACGTTACACCAGATTGACAAAGTGGTCAGTGTTAAAATTGTTTCTCACATGATTAATATTTTTCATTTCACTCACAAATACCACATATTTTAATACCAAGGAAAGGCCCTCAAGCAAATATTTTCTAGGAATGTAATGTATTATCTGCAGATTAGTATATCACTTGAGATAATCACTAAATTATAAGTCAATTAGTACTATACTGACTTAGGTATTATGGGTGAGTATAGGTTGTATCTGCCCAAATGTTTGATCGACATGATCTTTAAACCTGAATTTCCTTGAACTCAACATGTCGAAAATTAAACTAATTATCTCCCTTCTTCCATGCCTGTTCCATGTAATCTCTATCTAAATACCAAGACATTTAATTTATTATACAAACAAGGACACTTTTGAAAGTGAAATGGGGTGAAACTTAGCTATTACTCCAGCAAAACAGGTATAAACCAAGACTGTCTCAAGAAAATCGGTCTTCTTATACATAAATTAATAATCATCAAATCCAAGTCACCCAAAATAGGAAATTTGGAGTCCCAGACTCTGCTTCATCACATTGTCCTGGAGCCTCCATTGCACACTTCTACGTTCCTTCTACCTGCTTGTTCCCTTTCATCTTCACTTTCCTCTCCACTGTCCATCACACTTGCCAACGTTCTCATTAGCCTTGTCCTGATGTCTGCAGAGGGGCCCACCAGCCCAGATCCTTTTTCAGGATGTATCTAACAGACGACTTCCTCTGCAACTGCTCCAGACTGCTGGGAACTGCTGGGCAAACTCATATCACCCTGTAGAATGCAGCCAACTTCATGGTATCTGACTTCAGCTGGATCATTAATGCTATGTGGCTGTTCTACCATATTGCTTGAAAGTTTTTGCTTTTTCCCTACAGCAGATATCCAAGCCCCCCTAATTTGCACTAAAAAGAGAAACCATCTCTAAAGAACCGTCTCCCTTTCTTGCCACTAAAACAATCTCCTGACTTTTCCCTTCTGTAGGAAAAAACAGAAAAGGCTCTCTCTCCCTAGCTTCTAAGCATCTCAGGCAGACCTTGCCCCTTGAGCTCTAGATCTTGAATCCTCCAGTCTTCAGACGTTTGCCATCGTGCGTGCTGCGTACTAAGTCTCTGCAGTCCTATCCAGCTCTGAAATACTATGGGCTGTAGCCCCCAGGCTTCTCTGTCCATGGGATTCTCCAGGCAAGAATACTGGAGTGGGTTGTCATGCCCTCCTCCAGGGGATCTTCCCAACCCAGGGACTGAACCTGGGTCTCCTGCAGTGGCAGGTGGGTGTTTTTTTTTGGTTTTTTTTTTTTTTTTTACCATGAGCACCACCTGGGAAGCCCCCATATTTGCTATTAATTAGGCAATTTTTTTTTTTGAAGATTCCCTGGAGGAGGACATGGCAACCCACTCCAGTATTCTTGCCTGGAGAATCTCATGGACAGAAGAGCCTCGCAGTCCTTCCAGTTGCAAAAAGTTGGACATGACTGAAGCAACTTAGGATGCATGCAGGCTTTTTTTTTTTTTTTTTTTTTCTCTTTTGTATCTTTCAGCCTCTCCCACTTTGGTTATATCTTCCTATTGGCATTTGATCATGGTCAAATCCTTTTGTCCTAAACTTAGAAAACATGCCCTAGTCTCACATGCACCCTATCTACCCATCTTTCTCCTCCTCAGAGCCTGACTTCACAAACTCCCTGTGCTCATTGTCCACCCTTTCAACCCGTGCACTCCCCAGCCCACCACAGCCTGCTTTCTCCCTTCACCCTCACCAGGGTCACCAATGATTTGCTTGTTTGCGGTGTGTCTTCTTAGTCGCATTTCATTCTGATGACCGTGTTCCCCTCCCCTCCCCATGATCTCTACCCTTAGTTTTGTAACGATGCACTCTCCCGGTTACCACAGACTTCTTTTCTGACTCCATCTCAGTCTGTTCCAGGCTTTCGAGAGCCCACCTGCTTCCTGGCAGCTCTGTGCTCTGACAGCTTCAGCCCGAGGCACCCCACCCTGACCTCCAGCTCCTCCCTGTGCCCTTTCATCTACCCCTCTGTGTGACACCACTGTCACCTGTGTGCAGATGACATCCAGAGCTGTATATTTGGCCCAGAATTTTCCCCTGAGTGTCCAGACCACAACCATCTCACAACTAGGAAGTCAGCCTGCCATCTCAACTGCACTAATCTGAAGTCAACTCTTTTTCTCCTAAATTTGAACTTCCCTCAGTTTTATCTAGTTTAGTAAATGGCACCATGTTTTCTTCTTTCAGTTTTCAAAGACAGAAACGTGGGACTCATCATGTAGACTCTAGCCCACAAAAATCTCTTGGATATACACACCCTTCTTTAAAAGCCTCCATTGGAGTTCCGTGTTGTTCACACGTTAAAAGTTTGCTCACCTTTGGAGCAGAGGGAATACCTGTTTTCAGACATCCGTCCATTTTCATCTCTTCATTGTTAGCAATGTGACTGGAAAATGTTGCTCTGTTGTCTGTGTTCTGGGTTGCGAAGATCATTTGAAAAAGAACTCTTACACTGGGAAACAATTTTAAAAATTTTAAATATTGTATGAGACAGTCAAAAAAAAGGTAAAAAGTCATAATCTGAAAAGTAAAGGTGGAAAGTTTCCCAAATAAGTAGAGAAAGTTTTGATTTCCTTTTCCATTTGGTGGGCAGTTTGCGAGACAGTACCCAGAGTTGGTTTAAAAAAATATTTCCATTAACTATGTTTATTTAAAATAAGCATTTGAGGGGAGTTACCAAGGCAGCTCTTTTCCTCAAAAGTAACCTGTTCCTCTTTGGAATAGCACATGTAGGGCCATGTTAGTACCCAGGATTTTTACTGAGTAAATCCTGATGGTGACTTTGTATTGAAAGATCTTTAAGTGAGATTGAGGCCTGTGTAGGTAATACAATATTATCACAGTCTACAAAAGTAATTTAATTTTGCATGTTCTCTCTCATGGCAGAGAACAGCACTGGTTTTGTCATTTTTTAAATGAATAGATGATTTTTTGGTAGATGTTTAATAGTTCTCCCCTCTCTGCTGACACCTGGACAGAAACCATTCTTTATATATTTGATGGACTGTTTTCAGTAGAATCTTATCAACAGCAAGTGCACAACAGTTATCCAGAATGATATGTTTAGGACGGAGTAGTTTTAAATACTAGGTCTCAGTCTGAAAAATAGCAGAGAACACTGGATTTGGAAAGCAAGGTCTGGAATTGCTTGTCAGATTCTGAGTCTATGAAGAATAAATGTTTTGACTTTGGATTCCAAAACTCCCATTTATGATTTCAAAAATACACTTGAAATAAAATGATTATAAACTAAAAAAATAATAAAATAAAAGCCTCCATTGGTGGTGGTGGTGGTGGTGGCAGTGGTGGTGATTTAGTCGCTAAGTCGTCCAACTCTTGGGACCCCATGGACTGTAGCCCACCAGGCTCCTCGGTCCATGGGATTTTCCAGGAGAGAATGCTGGAGTGGATTGCCATTTCCTTCTCCAGGGGATCTTCCTGACCCAGGAATCGAACCTGGGTCTCCTGCATTGCAGGCAGACTCTTTACTGACTGAGCTATGAAGGAAGCCCACTAAAATCTCTATTAGTACAAGGCTTATCCCCTCAATGCCATCCTCTCTTCTTACATTCCTGTAAACCTTACCCATTGGTCTCTGCATCTCTAGTCTTGCTGCTTTCTAATGCATTCTCCCACCTTAAGGCTAGAGTCTTCTTTGTCAAGTGTAAACAGAAAAAACTTGCCTGCTTAAATCTCCTCAATCACTTTCTATTACTGTGAAAATTAAGTCCAAGTTATTTAATATGATTGGCAAGGTCTTCAGTGACCAGCTCTAGTTTCCCTTACCAGCCTCTCCTCTCGTCTAGCAGTGAATCCAGCACCCCAGTTGACGGGATCAAATGACCAGAAAAATGAAGACAGCAGAAACGGGTCAGTAGCTCTAAATATTAGAGTTATCAGATGCAGATTTTATGTTTATTTTAAGAAATTGGGTCCGAAGAATTTTAGCAAAGAACTGGAAACTACCAAAAATGATTCAAATAGAAACTCTAGAACTGAGAAAATGTAATAACCAAAATTTAGAACTCAATACATGAGTTTACAAAAAGTTTAGATACACTGAGGAGATAATAAACCGGAAAGTAGTTCTGAAAAAATAACCAGATGGAAACATTGTAGAAAAAGGATGAAAGATCCTGGAGGGAAGAAAAGTGTAGAACATATATGGGGGTATAGACTGGTGTCCCAGTAGGAGGTCAGCAAATAGGGCAGAAACAATCTTTTCGAAAGAATAGCTTGTGACTATCCCTGTCAGGAATTCAATATTCAAGGAGCACTACAAAGCCCAACAGGATAAAAACCAGAAAATAAAGAAATTTTAAAAACTCACAGCCAGGCATGGTACAGAAAAACTGCTGACAGAAACAAAGAGAATATTAAAAGCTTCCAGAAACAAAGGACTTTAGATAGACTAACAAGTAGCAAAATTAGCTGGTTGGAAATTTTGCTTCTCTTTTCACTTTAGGAAAATCCCCAAAATCAGCGGTTTGGCTTGAACATATTCTGGGTGGATCTCATGCTCAGCCTACTTTCTCTGAGAGCAAAGTCTTCAAGCCTAGAGAGTTAGCATCTGGTAACTGTTCCTGCAGTCTGTGTTCAGATGCTATACAGTCCTGTTGCTATCTAAGAAAATTCTGGAAGCAATTTGGAAGTCTCCTATCTATCTTTATCACTATATATTAATTTAGATTACAAAGAAGAAATAAATATGACTGAGAAGTTGATGATTTAAACCATATATATATATATACATATATATATACAGCAAAGTGATTGGTTATATATGCATTCTTTTTTATATTCTTTTCCTTTGTGGTTTATCACACGATATTGAATATAGTTCCATGCACTGTATAGTAGGACCTCGTTGTTTATCCATCCTATGTATAACATATAATAGTTTGCATCTGCTAAACCCAAACTCCTGGTCCTTCCCTCCCCCACCCGCCTTCCCCCTTGGCAACCAAAAGTCTGTTCTCCGTGTCTGTGAGCCTGTTTCTGTCTTCTAGATAAGTTCATTTTTGTTATATTTTAGATGCTGCAAATTAATGATATCATATGGTATTTATCTTTCTCTTTCTGACTCACTCCACTTAGTATGATAACCTCCAGATCGGTCCACGTGGCTTCAAACGGCATGATTTCATTCTTGTTGATGTATGTCAGGTATTTTACAACCTCATACCTATTTGTTTAAGGCGCTGAAAGACAGGTCTTGACAGCCAAAGTAAGTACAGATTTATCACAAAGATTCTGATTAATTAAAAGCTCCAGAATAGTTCTCTTCTCTTCTCAGATATTCATGGAGTTCTATCTACTCCTCTAATTCTTTGCTTGGGCCCTCCTTTCAGGCAGGAATCCTGTACCACATTCTCCTTCCCACCTGAATTATGACACCCACTATAATCCTCAATATAAGGACTCGTCTAGGCAATCTGACATTGTACTGCTAGCTAGAACTTGTCACTTTTCTCTCAATTCATCCTTAGTTTTTTATTTGCATCATTACTTACATACTTTTCTATTTCTTATACTGTATTTAATTGTTGAAATGTCTTTCTTCTTAGTAGATTGTTTATCCATCTGATGTCCTAAAGGGTTCTGACCCGAAAGGTTAGATTGGGAATCAGAGTTCAAAGGACTTAATCGGTTCCAGTGTTCCACCCACTCTAGGAATCCCTTGTGTAATATAACTGACAGATGTTTGTTGATCTGCTTCAACACCTGCAGTGGCAAAAAGCACTGGTATTTCACAGGAAATTCATTTCACTTTTAGAGGACTTACCAAGAAGTTCTTTCTGATATTGCACAAAATTGGCTTCCTTAACTTCCATCCATGTGTTCTCATTTTGCCCTGTGAAGTTACATTGATTAAGTCCAATATCTTCCCCATTTCATATCTGAGCAATTTATTTCTAGATGCAAAACATTATGCGATGTTCTGTAAAATTTTGTTATTTAGGGCACATTGTTCCAAACTCTGCAGATTATTTTATTTCCTCTAGCTTCTTAGCCACATTGCAAGTACTAAGCTTTGAGTCTTGAAACTCTAAGACTAAAAAAAAAAAATTCATTTATATTATCATGACTTAAGCAAACCTTTTGATTGATGATGCTTACAGAATTATTTTAATGATTAAGATAATGTCCTTGTTACTGGAAAGGTCTCCTTTTATTAAACAAATAGCCAGTGCACCAGAGAAATGGAAAATAAATGTCAGTGTGGAGTTAAAAACCTTTCTTTTGAAAACAGAATGCATTGATCATCTGCACTCTTATTGTAACTTTATTTCATTACTGCTGCTGCTGCTAAGTCGCTTCAGTCGTGTCTGACTCTGTGAGACCCCATAGACGGCAGCCCACCAGGCTCCCCCGTCCCTGGGATTCTCCAGGCAAGAACGCTGGAGTGGGTTGCCCTTTCCTTCTCCAATGCATGAAAGTGAAAAGTCAAAGTGAAGTCGCTCAGTCGTGTCCGGCTGTTCGCGACCCCATAAACTGCAGCCCACCAGGCTCCTCTGTCCATGGGATTTTCCAGGCAAGAGTACTGGACTGGCCACGTTGTTACTGTTTCAGATAGCAGAATGAAAACAGCATTGTACCATCCCTGAATATTTGTATCCTTAAACTGTTAGAATATCAAAAACTAAAATCTAGCTTGTCTAATAGTTATGATTAGTGGTAATACATTAATTCCCCAAAGGTAAAATGATATATCTTGAAGAATATGAGATCTAAATGTTAACAGAAAATACAATTTATTGTAATTGGAATAAAGCAAATGTGATCTTAGGACTTCCCAAGTGGCACAGTGGTAAAGAATCCACCTGCCACTGCAGGAGACGCAGGAGATGCAGGTGTGATCCCTGGGTCGGGAAGATCACCTGGAAGTGGCAACCTGCTCCAGGATTCTAGCCTGCAGATTCCATGGACAGAGGAGGCTGGCGGGCTACAGATTCATGAGGTCACAAAGAGTCAGATGCAACTGAGCAACTGAGTCTGCACTCAAAATATGATTATAATTTGCATTACTGTACATTCTTTGAAAAAATGCTTCCCTTCACCCCAGTCCACTCTGCCTGTACCAGTATTGCAATATCCAGGCTAAAGATAAGAAGTGAACAACCTGTGACTCCTGAATAATAACTGTAAATTCTGAACGGTAATAGATTTGCCCTAGGCCAGCAACTGCCACCTCAGACTGATGGAAAGCAAAGGGTCATTCAGAAACAACACATCTGCAATACCTCGAATGTCAGGCTTCCCACTTTAAAAGAAAAGTGTTATTTCTACACAGTATAGCAACAGAAAAGTATCATCTTAAGTAAAGCAAAGCATTTGTTTCAACCTAGTAACACAGGAATTCCTGTGTTCTGCTCTTGATTTTAAAGTAGAACTATAGTTGAATTATGCTCCTGTTACTATCAATATTTCAGTTGACTGTTAATTAAACCTATTATCCTACACTATGGAACAGAATTGATTTAGTACTAAATATATTGGGAATTAGTTATTTCTTTGCTTACACATTACATTATGTAACAGAATGTTCCCATGAGTTACAAATCTGAATTTTTGGTGCATGCATGAACAGTGTAGGAAACTTAATTTTGAATGAACTACAAAAATATTTCCCTTCATCTGTACCTGACATATTATTGGAAATTATTGACGCATATACAAAATGCCTTACAGTGTATTGACTGCCTGTGAAGTTGAGATTTTGATATAATTGCACGTATGCTCTGTGTAATGCCTATGAACCTTTGATTAAGGAAGACTGCTCAGGAGCAGAGCAACACTCTACACATCCCACAGTATTTCTCCTTGAAGTAAAACAAAGGCACCCTGGGCCTTGATAGTTTACAGTTTGAACTGCATATATGGTCCTTAAGGACAGCTAGAAAAGTGCTTGTCATTCAGCATGAACAGGCTCTCTGGAAGGCGCTCTAATAAGAGTCACCATATAAAGTCATCAAAACAGTTTTAGGACACTCTTGTTAAAAAAAGAATCTTCTTCAAGGTTATCTGCCTTTGGTGGTTTCAATTCAGTTCAGTTGCTCAGTCATGTCCAACTCAGGCACTCCAGGCCTCCCTGTCCATCACCAACTCCCAGAGTCCACCCAAACCCATGTCCATCGAGTCAGTGATGCCATCCAACCATCTCATCCACTGTTGTCCCCTTCTCCTCCTGCCCTCAGTCTATCCCAGCATTGGGGTCTTTTCCAATGAGTCAGCTCTTCGCATGAGGTAGCCAAAGTATTGGAGTTTTAGCTTCAACATCAGTCCTTCCAATGAACACCCAGGAATGATCTCCTTGCAGTCCAAGGGACTCTCAAGAGTCTTTTCCAACACTACAGTTCAAAAGCATCAATTCTTCAGTGCTCAGCTTCCTTTATAGTCCAACTCTCACATCCATACATGACCACTGGAAAAACCATAGCCTTGACTAGATGGACCTTTATAGACAAACTAATGTCTCTGCTTTTTAATATGCTATCTAGGTTGGTCATAACTTTCCTTCCAAGGAGTAAGCATCTTTTAATTTCATGGCTATGGTCACCATCTGCAGTGATTTTGGAACCAAGAAAAATAAAGTCAGCCACTGTTTCCACTGTTTCCCCATCTATTTCCCATGAAGTGATGGGACTGGATGCCATGATCTTAGTTTTCTGAATGTTGAGCTTTAAGCCAACTTTTTCACTCTCCTCTTTCACTTTCATTAAGAGGCTTTTTAGTTCTTCACTTTCTGCCATAAGGGTGGTATCATCTGCATATCTGAGGTTATTGATATTTCTCCCGGCAATCTTGATTCCAGCTTGTGTTTCTTCCAGTCCAGCATTTCTCATGATGTACTCTGCATAGAAGTTAAATAAGCAGGGTGACAATATACAGCCTTGACGTACTCCTTTTCCTATTTGGAACCTGTCTTTTGTCCATTATCTAGTTCTAACTTTTGCTTCCTGACCGGCATATAGGTTTCTCAAGAGTCAGGTCAGGTGATGTGGTATTCCCATATCTTTCAGAATTTTCCACAGTTTATTGTGATCCACACAGTCAAAGGCTTTGGCATAGTCAATAAAGCAGAAATAGATGTTTTTCTGGAACTCTCTTGCTTTTTCCATGATCCAGTGGATGTTGGCAATTTGACCTCGGGTTCCTCTGCCTTTTCTAAAACCAGCTTGAACATCTGGAATTTCACAGTTCACGTATTGCTGAAGCCTGGCTTGGAGAATTTTGAGCATTACTTTACTAGCATGTGAGATGAATGCAATTGTGTAGTAGTTTGAGCATTCTTTGGCATTGCCTTTCTTTGGGATTGCAATGAAAGCTGACCTTTTCCAGTCCTGTGGCCACTGCTGAGTTTTCCAAATTTATTTACATATTAAGCATAGCACATTTACAGCATCATCTTTTAGGATTTGAAATAGCTCAACTGGAATTCCATCACCTCCACTAGCTTTGTTTGTAGTGATGTTTCCTAAAGCCCACTTGACTTCACATTCCAGGATGTCTGGCTCTAGGTGAGTGATCACACCATCATGGTTATCTGGGTCATGAAGATCTTTTTGGTATAGTTCTTCTGTGTATTCTTGCCACCTCTTCTTAATATCTTCTTCTTCTGTTAGGTCCATACCATTTCTGTCCTTTATTGAGCCCATCTTTGCATGAAATGTTCCCTTGGTATCTCTAATTTTCTTGAAGCGATCTCCTGTCTTTCCCATTCTATTGTTTTCCTTTACTTCTTTGCACTGATTGCTGAGGAAGGCTTTATTATCTCTTCTTACTATTCTTTGGAACTCTACATTCAAATGGGTATATCTTTCCTTTTCTCCTTTGCTTTTCACTTCTCTTCTTTTCACAGCTATTTGTAAGGCCTCCCCAGACAGCCATTTTGCTTTTTTGCATATATTTTTCTTGGGGATGGTCTCGATCCCTGTCTCCTGTACAGTGTCATGAACCTCCGTCCATAGTTCATCAGGCACTGTTTCCACTGTTTCCCCATCTATTTGCCATAAAGTGATGGGACCAGATGCCATGATACCCCAAGATAAAATAAAAAGTTAAATAAAATCTCAAAACAACAAACAAACAAATATATATATATGACACACATAATAATGTAACATGCAGTATTAAAATGATGTAAAAGAGGATTTAATGAAATGACAAGATGCCTATTATATATTCAATTTTAAAAATTGCTTTTAAAAAGGCTATGTAATTTGGTTCCATTTCAGCAAAAATGAAAGCATTTGTATTTGACTAAAATGTTTGGATAAGTATACAATAAAATTCAACCATAATTAATCTCAGTTGGAATTATGGGTGATTATTTTTAATATTTATTAAGGCACAGTTAGTTCAGTTACTCAGTCGTGTCTGACTCTGTGACCCCATGTATCACAGCACTCCAAGCCTCCCTGTCCATCACCAGCTCCCAGAGTTCACCCAAACTCATGTCTATCGAGTCAATGATGCCATCCAGCCATCTCATCCTCTGTCGTCCCCTTCTCCTCCTGCCCCCAATCCCTCCCAGCATCAGGGTCTTTTCCAATGAGTCAACTCTTCACGTGAGGTAACCAAAGTATTGGAGTTTCAGCTTCAACATTAGTCCTTCCGATGAACACCCAGGACTGATCTCCTTTAGGATGGACTGGTTGGATCTCCTTGCAGTCCAAGGGACTCTCAAGAGTCTTTTCCAATGCCACAGTTCAAAAGCTCAATTCTTTGGCACTCAGCTTTCTTCACAGTCCAACTCTCACATCCATACATGACCACTGGAAAAACCATAGACTTGACTAGACGACCTTTATTGGCAAAGTAATATTTCTGCTTTATCAATATATTATCTAGGTTGGTCATAACTTTCCTTCCAAGGAGTAAGCGTCTTTTAATTTCATGGCTGCAGTCACCATCTGCAGTGATTTTGGAGCCCCCCAAAAATAAAGTCTGTTTCCACTGTTTCCCCATCTATTTGCCATGAAGTGATGGGACCAGATGCCATGATCTTCGTTTTCTGAATGTTGAGTTTTAAGCCAATTTTTTCACTCTCCTCTTTCACTTTCATTAAGAGGCTTTTTAGTTCCTCTTCACTTTCTGCCATAAGGGTGGTGTCATCTGCATATCTGAGGTTATTGATATTTCTCCCGGCACAATCAACATACAATATAGAGGACATGTTCAAAGTGCACAAAAGATCAGCTTCGCATGTGTGTATGCCTATAAAACCATCTCTACAATTAAGCTAATATAAATGGTCATCACCCAGAAAGTTTTCTACGATCCCTTTGTAATCCTTCCCCTATCCCTCTTCCTTGTGCACAAATACTTGTCTACTTTCTGTCACTGAAAATTAGTCTGCACTTTCTAGAATTTTATATAAAAAATCATTATGTTCTCTTAAAAAAAATCTGGCTTTATTCATGCATCAGTTGTTTGAACTTCATTCACATTATTGTGTATAGCAGTAATTCAGTCCTTTTTATGCTGAATCGTATTTCCATCTGGATACCACAGTTTTTTATCCATTGAACATTTAGGGTATTTCCATTTTAGACCACTACAAATAAAGCAGATATGAATATTAATGCATAAGTCTTTGTATAGACACATGCCTTCATTTCTCTGGAGTAAACACCTCAGAGTGGAATGGCTGGTATATGGTAGGTAATGTTTACATTTTTATTTAATAAACAGCCAAACAGTGTCCAAAGTGATCTTGCCATTTTACATTCTCTCCAGCAGTGTCTTACAGAGAGTTCCAGTTGCTCTATATCCTATCCAACATGTGGGTATGGTTAGTCCTATTAATTAATAATTTGTCTTTTATCAGGTTAGCCTGGATAGAGGTTTATCAATTTTACTGATCTTTTCACTAACGTGTCTTCTGTTTTCATTGATTTTCTCATTGTTTCTGCTTTCTGCTTCATTGATTTCTGTGCTGATTTTTATTATTCTTTCTTCTGCTTTTCAAGTACTCTTCAGTTTCCAGGTTCTTAAGGTGGAATCTGAAGTCACTGACCTGAAACTTTTTTTCTTTTCTATTGCAGGTGTGTAAAGCTATCAGCTTTCACTACATAATGCTTCAGCTGAAACCCCCAAATTTTAATGTTTTCACTTTCATTCAATTGAAAATAATTTTTAATGTTCCTTTTGATTTTTTTCTGTGAACCTTGGGTTGTTTAGAGGTTTATAGTTTAGTTTCCTAATACATGGATATATCCCACATATATTTTTGTTACTGATTTCCAATTTAATTCTACCATTACATTTTTGTTATTCTAGGTCCTAATGTATTCCTCAAATATTTTTCATAAAACCTTTTAGTTCCCACTTACAGATGTTTCTCTCATGACCTAATGAGAATTCCATGGCCTAAATAATTCACTTTAAATAACATCTTACACTTTCCCCAAACTCAGTAACTCATCACACTGCTAAAAACCTGTTTCTACATCTGTGACTTTGGCTTTTATGATCTCCTTGGGTGGTTCATTTTTTTTTCCTGGCATTGCTAAACCTCAAATTATAAAATAATCTCTCTGAAAAAGGTATCAGAAATTCTTAACTGTTTTCTTGCTTTGGGTGTTTTAGGAACAGAAAGAAAAGACCAAGTTATTTTCAAATTTTAAGATTGTCCTTTGCATTTTATCCAGTCCAAACATATGACAGAGTACTGGTGCCAGGAAATGTGTCCCATGCAGTCTTTCTTTTCAAGTAAACTGAAGATTGCTTCCTCAATTAGTTGAATCTTCTGGGTGGTCCTTTAAAAAATAGTTCTTTGAAGAAACTAGCAAACTAATAATACTGTAAATGTAAAATAACTTTAGTCCTTTAAGTTTGAAGCAAGAAGAGAAATTCAATGCTTTTTGTTTGTTCATATAAAATTTTCTAGCTCTAACTTTAAGAGGGAAAAATTCTGTATGAATCCGGTGAAAAACTTTTTTAAAAGATGTGTGTACATTTGAACTTAGAATTAGCCAACTGTAATTGTGTATGTGCACGCACATGTGTACGTGTGTGCAAACTACTTGGTTTGCTTATTTTTATATGTAAATGATGCACACACATATTGCAGTCTATATTAAAATCAGTATGTAATCAATTTAAAATATCTAGGGACATTTAGTAAAGAACTTGTGCAATTCTGAGAAAATTGGTTATTACTTAGGCTTAGTCTATACATTTGATTCCACTTTTGGGTTCGAAATCATCCCTTTGTATTCTCTCAATATTATCCCCTCATTAGAGCTTGCCCTAGGCAAAATACTGAAGTAGTTGAAGTTGCTTTTATGGGTGCTCCATTCTCTTCCAGAGACCTCTTTTGCCTTTTTACTCTTTTTGGCCAATCAGTGGGGGAAAAAATTGTATTTCAGTCTTGAGGCCTTTTATTTCCCTCAAAAATATCTAAGTAGGCAGCTATTCCTTCTAGGGAAGCACCAGACGGGCTGACAGTGTTAGTCATCGTCACTACTCAAATGCCTGTGATTCTGATTTTCAGTAGTTTACTGTCTGTATCAGTCTAACAGTTTGACAGTGAAGACAGTCACCACTTAGCATTCAGATCATTCCATTTTGGTCTGGAGGAAGAAATGGCAACCTACTCCAGTATTCTTGCCTGATGAATCCCGTGGACACAGGAGCCTTGTGGACTATAGTCTCTAGGGTCGCAAAGAGTCGGACACGACTAAAACACAGCATGCACACTAATCCAGCAACCCCAAACACTCTCCACCCACTCACCCCAAATAGGAAGGTTAAATGAATTGTCATAAGACAAGAAAACCTTATACAAACAGGGACCTAATAATTGGAGTGGTTGACTAGTGGACTGAGCAAATTTAAATAAGGTAGACTATGTGACCATTGTAGACTGCATATCCTCCAAGCAATCTCACTGTAAATGGCATTTTTGCCTGTGTAAATACAATGTCTGTACTACAAATTGTACTTGCCTGAACACAGAACATTGAATTTACATTCCTCATGGTGCTGCTGACCTTCATCAGCGATTGGCCAAGTGGGCTTTGGTTGGCAAATGAATATTGTCATGGCCTTCAGCTCCTTGGCTAGTTTCCTTGGCTCATGGTTTTATTAATGGGATTATAAGTAACTATTTCTCCCTGTCTGTAAGCTGAAGGTTTCCCACTTCTGTCCACCACTGCCCTGAATGCATCATTTTCTAGGGCTGTCTCCTCAGTCTGTATTAATGTCTCCCATTTAAATAAGCTTTCCTAACATACCCATTATCACAAAAGGAAAAAAAAAAGACTCAGATCTGCATTTGGCAAATACCATCCCAAGAAATTATCCCAAATCATGGGTGCCCACTAAAGAGGTCAACAACCATTTGTTTTTCATGTACATTTAATTATTGGAGGAAATTTGATTTGCCAATTATGCTAGTATATTGAAGGCAGCTTCATTTTGCAATTGAGAATGAGAACTTCTTAAAGTGGGACTGTGCCAGTGAGCTCATGCCAGATCCATTGTGGGCACTGGAAAGTTTGTGAAGAGAACCAAATAAAGCATAGCA
The DNA here is from genome assembly GCF_001704415.2 of Capra hircus. Lineage (NCBI taxonomy): Eukaryota > Metazoa > Chordata > Mammalia > Artiodactyla > Bovidae > Capra > Capra hircus. The sequence goes on from NC_030814.1 coordinate 27,018,655, forward strand.
GGAACTATGCTGCTGCATAGAGATAAATGGATAAGGGGATAAAAATATTCTTTGGGTGTTTCTGTTTAAGAGCAGTAACTAGGAATATTCTATATAAACGCAATTCCGGAATTTAGACATTCTAACACCAAAAAGCACAAATTAACAGTTTATCAGTCTTCCTGATGTTTTCTTTTTTCTCTTTCCATTATGTATATCAAAGAATAGGGTGTCCTAAAATATTAAAACTGATAGATACAAATTGTAAGATAATCATGAGGGTATTCTTCTAGCCTAAATGCTGAAGATTCAAGGACTGATACTACAGTGTGGGCACTGCTCTAATCAAGCCAGTTGCATCGCAGTTGGGGAAGCTGTGTCTAATCACATCAGTATGACACCAGATGCAATCCAATGGGATTTAAAGAGGTCCTTCCTGGTTTGGATTCCAAAATGGTGATATAGACTACATTTTATATACTTGTTTCTAAAGTATTTTTGAATAAATGCTTTTCATATGATGCCATTAAGTAGCTATTTATTCTGCTTATACATATGACTAAATAGAAATTTATGCTTTTGCAAACAGGGTTATTTTGCAAAGACCTTACTAAACTATCACTAAAAATGCAAATCATAGTGAAGAGGTTCCTGAGGGCCATGCTCTTCTTCTCAGTGGGAGAAACAGCAGATGCATCCTTAGGCCATTCACTAGATGTGAGAGAATATTTGCCAACTGTGCATTTCTTAAAAACTGATTTTGCCTAAACCAGATCATTGATGTTAATGATTCAATGAGATTAGTCTTTTCCTCTTTTCTTTCCTGTGGGTTTTTTTTTCTTTTTAATGACAAATTGCCCCTTTTCATACCAGTTTATTTGTATACATTTTATTATTTTAAGTATATTTCCTCTTTTGGAAGAGGAAATCTTAATCTTAAATCTTATTCCAAACACCTGTCCCCTTAACTCGCTTAACTGTCAAACAGCTGACTTAACCTATTTTTTTTTAAGCAATGGCATTTTGACAGAATGAAATTCTTCCCTTGAAATTTAGGAATGAGTGAAAACATAACACACCCTTCCAGATGTGAAGAAAATAAACATTATCCTGCCCTTGAACTTCCTGAAATTATAATGACTTCTTTTGTTTCAAGTCACTTTCCACCCCACCTCCTTTACCATCTTCCCCTCACTCCTTGGTCCAGCATCACAGGTTCAGTGAGCATTTCTAAGTTCACTGGCAGACTGTCTCTAAAGTGGTAAGATTTAGTGGGGGCTGGGGCAATGCCTGTGTTGGCATTAGATTTGACACGTTTCAGCATTAGCAGAATGAAGAGGTGACATAGTTGCCTCTGAATTCATTCATTGCTGGAAATTGCCACCTGAAGTCCAAAGACATTGAAGCTTCCTACTTTATGGCTGCAATTACTATTCACTGTCTTTGTCCCTCCTCTAAGCCCAGGGAGCCTTCCATTAGCATGGCAGAAAAGGACAACAGGGTTCAGAGAGCCTCTGTAAGGTGATTATATTTGACAGACTGGCCTTGCTCCCTTTTCTACTTTTTCACCACTAGCAACAGCTGCTTCTTTGTTTTACCTGTCATACCTTTCCCTTTTTTGAAAGAAGTCAGATATCATGCAAAGTGAAAGTGAAGTCGCTCAGTCGTGTCCAACTCTTTGCGACCCCATGGACTGTAGCCTACCAGGCTCCTCTATCCATCATGCAAGGAGCACATCAAAAGTCATGACCCTTAAGCAAATTTTAAATTAGCATATAGGAGGAAATGAGATAGATAATTTGGCCTCATGTCTTGTTCTTTCCCTTTTTAGTTCCTATTTGACTACATTTTACATACCTAAGTTTTGTTTTGTCTCTGCCATTGGTGGGTAGTACAATTTTAAATGATCTGGAAGAAATCAAATAGGAAATGGTGATGAAAAATAATTCTACTCATAGGAGGCCTTCAATGGCTTGTACTGTGTTTATTTTCTATTGGTGTGAGAATGTCCTATTGATAAGATGGGCTGGGGACTGATGATGCAGATAGAGGTAGACAGTTAACAATAAGAGTCCATACAAATGCTTTTCAAGCTTTTATGCCTTATGTTGTTCCACAAATGGACTTCAAGAGCTTGTGTGGAAATACTTGGAAGAAGGTACAGATGGTCATATGCTCTTGACCAAAAGTGGTCCTTTTATGTCAGATTATGTAGATTACCTTTTCAAACAAGCAGCAAAGTTGAAAGGGGACAGGTTGAGGTAGGCCAGAAAGGGTCACAATAATCAATACAAAAAATGGAATAACTGAATGACTCTAGTAATTACTTAGTTAACTCTAGGACACCCTCCATCAGCTCCATTTAGAACCACAGAAATGCCAGTCTTTTTAATTCATTCATTCAGTACTCATTGAAAACTCATTACATGCCAGGAGTACAAAGACGAATAAAATACCTTTTTTTTGGTCCTGAAGGGGCTTAAACTTTTGTAACATTAACATGGAGCCAGGCACTTTTAGGTGCTTCATTTATCACTTGAAAATTAAATGACTGTTTTCTAAATTTGTATGAAATGTGATGATTTCTTCAATAGGTAGGTTGTATGTGTGTGGTGTGTCTAATATCTAGAGAGCTATATAGCACATGGTTGTGCATATTGTATAATATCCATACTGAGGGCTGCCATTAATCTTGCAGTGCACAGAGAAAAACCAGTGCCTCTGAGCTCCTACTGTGTACAGAAGATATCCTGGTGAAGAGTTTCTACCTTCTTGGAGCTTTCATTCCAGCTTTATGTGTCCATGAAATGGGCTGAATTCTGCTCTCAAATCCTATAAAATATTCCTAGAAGCACTTTAAAGTATGTGGCTTGACAGTCTTTTGCTGTAGCCCAATATGAAAATGTGTTCAAATGTTGATGTCTTCCATAATTACACTAATCATTGAATTTATAGCAATATCATGTTAATCTGGCCACCCTAAAGACTGAGAATCCAATAGTAAAAGTTAACACATTACTTTTGAGACAATTTTACTTTCACAAAAATTGGAAATATTATTAAAATGTATTATGTTTGTATCTTCCTTAGTAAACAGATGACATAACATGATTAAGAAAATCCTTCTTTAAAATCTTTAATTCTTACAGATTAAATTAAGGATTTTCTTAATCATGTTATGTCATCTGTTTACTAAGGAAGATACAAACATAATACATTTTAATAATATTTCCAATTTTTGTGAAAGTAAAATTGTCTCAAAAGTAATGTGTTAACTTTTACTATTGGATTCTCAGTCTTTAGGGTGGCCAGATTAACATGATATTGCTATAAATTCAATGATTAAAAATTTAAAAAAAATAAAAAATAAAAAAATAAAAAATAAAAAATTAAAAAAATTAAAAAAATAAAAAAAAAAAAGAAAATCCTTCTTGGGGTGTAGATAAAAGGGAACCCTCCCACACTGTTGGTGGGAATGTAAATTGGTATATCCACTATGGAGCCAACTTCCCAGGTGGCTCAAATGGTAAAGCATCTGCTTACAATGCGAGAGACCTGGGTTTAATCCCTGGCTTAGGAAGATCCCCTGGAGAAAGAAATGGCAACCCACTCCAGTACTCTTGCCTGGAAAATCCCATGGACGGAGGAGCCTGGTGGGCTACAGTCCGTGGAGTCACAAAGAGTAGGACATGACTGAGCGACTTCACTTTCACTTTCACTATGGGGAACAGTATAGATATTCCTTAAAAAATTAAAAATAGAACTACCATGTGATCAGCAGTCCCACTCCTGGGCATATATCCAGAAAAGATGAAAACTCTAATTTGAAAAGATACATGCACCCCAATGTTTACTGCAGCCCTATTTACAATGGCCAACATGTGTAAGCAACCTAAATGTCCCTCAACAAAGGAATGGATAAAGAGGATGTGGTAGATACTTACCAGGGAATACTACTCAGCCATGAAAAGAATGAAATGTCATTTGTAGCAACAGAGATGGACCTGGATTATCATATTAAGAGAAATAAGACAAAGACAGACAAATACTGTCTCACTTATATGTGGAATCTAAAGGAATTATACAAATGAACTTACAAAACAGAAACTCACAAACCTAGAAAATACACTTATGGTTACCAAAGGGGAAAGGCAGGGAGAAAAAAGTAAGGAATTTGGGATTAACAGACCTATACTCCTATATATAAAAGAAACTACAGGGACCTACTATATAACACAGGAGACTGTATTCATTATCTTCTAATAACCTATAATGAAAAAAATCTGAAGAATGTATATATATAGATATATATGTATAACTGAATCACTTTGCTGTACACCTGAAACATTACAAATCAACTATACTTCAAGAAAAAGAGAAAATCCCTCTTAGTAATGTACTCTAACAAGGTTGTATTTTTAGGGTATTATTAGACGTGGGCTTCCCAGGTGTTCTGTGGTAAAGAATCTACCTGCCAAGCAGAAGAAAATGCGAGTTTGATCTCTGGGTTGGGAAGATCCCCTGGCAACCCACTCCAGTATTCTTGCCTGAGAAATCCCTTGGACAGAGGAGCCTGGCGGACTACAGTCCATGGGGTCAAAAAGAGTCAGACATGACTTAGCGACTAAATAACAATTATGAGATGTGTAAGGATAAGGTAAATAACACTTAGTGGTTATGGAACTTCATTTAGAAAAGCTGGCAGCACCAGGAAAAACGCAAATAAGTATGACATTTAAGGCCTTGTCCCTGCCCCTGCCTGCCTATCTGGCGTCACCTCCAGATAATTCATTCTGATTATCCTCCTCTTCAGTTACAGGGAGCTGTTAACACATGCAGTCACATGAGCAGCCCGAGTCTCTCACAGCTCGCTTCCTTTGTACATGCTATTCTTACGGACAGCAGTATCCCTTCCCCTCTTCTCTATCTCCTTCTGGCCTTTCAGATCCAGCTGAGAAGTCCCTTTCTTTGTGAAACCATTCCCATCCCCTCCCAGGCACCATGGTTAGTTGCTTTCCCAGGCTGCTGCATTTCACAGCTCCAGGTGGTGCCCTTCCCGCTGTATTACCAGAGAGCTCTTCCTCTTTCTCCCTTAGTATCTTACAGAGATGCCTCTATGCACTTAGCATCCTGCTCTGTCTCCTGCTTCGCAGCCTCCCCAAAGGGTAATAAATGCTTTGCAATCTGAAGTTGAACCTTAATTCTACTTGTCTGACATATAATAGTGCTCAATGGATAATTGAATTGTGGCTTCACATGGCACAGTGCATAATTAAGGAGCCCTTAAGGCCTATCAGGTTGGTTTTTCCCTCCCTGGATCTGTTCAGATTGTTCGCATAGCCTAGCCATTCTTTCTGTATTGGGATATCTGTCCTTCAAGTCATCCCTCCATCACCAGTGGCTGTGTTGCTGGCTGCCTTTTTCAGGGGTCCATTAGCACTAAGAACACTGCTCCTTGTCCACAGCCCAGTTGCTATGTATTCTTCCCCTTCCTTCTCTTCTTCTCCTTCTTTTCCATCTCTTCCTTTTCCCCCCTAATTCCTCATTTCCTTCCCCCTCCTCCTTTTCTTGTTCTTTCTGCTTGCTTCTCAGTGGTAGGGGCTTTTGCCTTTTAAACTACTGTCTGCAAATGAACACTGAATCCGTCATTTGCATTTTATTTCCTATGGTATTTATACCTTTAGTGGTTCTCTCTGTATTTGCAGGATTTGTTGTTCAGTCACCAAGTCATGTCCGACTCTTTGTGACCCCATGGACTGCAGCATGCCAGGTCTCCGTGTCCCTCACCATCTCCCAGAGTTTGCCCAAGTTCATGTCCATTGAATTGGTGATGCCATCCAACCATCTCATCCTCTGTCTCCCTCTTCTCATTCTGCCTTTAATCTTTCCCAGCATCAGGGTCTTTTCAAATGAGTTGGCTGTTTGCATCAGGTGGCCAAAGTATTGGAGCTTTAGCTTTAGCATCAGCCCTTCCAATGAGTATTCAGGGATGATTTCCTTTAGGATTAACTGGTTTGATCTCCTTGCAGTATTGTGTATTGTGTACACTAAAAATGATTTTCAGGTGTGCAGTTATTACCAACACCTGAGGGCTATGACTGTTCAGTTTGGAGGGTTTTAAAAAAAAATTGATAGCAGTTCATTTTTGGAAATTGTACAGTGTTACCATATCCCTTGGACAGCAAGGAGATCCAACCAGTCCATCATCCTAAAGGAGATCAGTCCTGAATATTCACTGGAAGGACTGATGCTTAGGCTGAAACTCCAAAACTTAGGCCACCTGATGCAGAGAACTGACTCATTGAAAATATCTTGATGCTGGGAAAGATTGAAGGCAGGAGGAGAAGGGGACGACAGAGTATGAGATGGTTGGATGGCATCACCAACACAATAGACATGAGTTTGAGTAAACTCCAGGAGTTGGTGATGGACAAGGATGCCTGGCGTGCTGCAGTCCATGGGGTCGCAAAGAGTCGGACACAACTAAGCGACTGAACTGAACCATATCCCTTTCTTTCTAGGTACTTTACTCTCAGGACTACATTTTATCACCTAGATAGAGATATTTCTGCATACTTCCTAAAGTTAGCAAGGAGAAAGCGACTATTCAAAGGTCACTGTGCTCAGCTGCTCAGTTACGTCCTACTCTTTATGACCCCATAGACTGTAGCCCATCAGGCTCCTCTGATCATGGAATTTTCCAGGCAAGAATACTGTCTGCTGCTGCTGCTAAGTCACTTTAGTTGTGTCTGACTCTGTGTGACCCCATAGACAGAAGCCCATGAGGCTACCCCATCCCTGGGATTCTCCAGGCAAGAACACTGGAGTGAGTTGCCATTTCCTTCTCCAATGCACAAAAGCGAAAAGTGAAAGTGAAGTCACTCAGTCCTATCCAGCTCTTAGCGACGCCATGGACTGCAGCCTACCAGGCTTCTCTGTCCATGGAGCAGGTTGCCATTTCCTACTGCAGGGGATCTTCCCAACCTAGGGATCCAACCCACGTCTCCTGATTCTTCTGCATTAGCAGGTAGATTCTTTGCCGCTGTGCCTTAGAACACAAAAAGTACACAACTCTCACTACCTGGCATTGACGAGAATTCTGATATTTATGTAACTGTTCATGATTGGCCATTTATTCCTTAACTCTAACAGTATTCATCCCAGAACTCTGTCACTGTTACACTGCTCTCACTAGCATGGATGTGAGCTCTCCATAATATCTTTAAAAAAACATGTTCAAGTTTGAAATAGAAAAGACCTAAGGGAACCTCGTATTGGCAACTCTAATGGTGAGAATTTGGAAGAAAACTGAAAGGGAAAGTCTGTGGAGGGGTGGGAGTGTAATTTCATGGTATTTAAGACATTGAAAAACCTTTGAGGTTTATCTGCATCCACTTTCTGTATTTCTTGTGATAATACTGCCCGCATTTTTGTACACTATACTCCTAGCTGATTATTTACTTCTAAGTCAATGGCAAGCCTAATACTTATATAACATAAAAGTCTTAAATGGCATTCTTTACGAAACTTATACATTATGTAGATATTTTAGATTCTAGGGTAGTCAGTTCTAAGCTTCAGTGCTATAAAGAAGGCTGATTAAATGATTTTGGTTGTTTTCAGAACGAACAAATTCCTCAGCTCAAGAAGATATAAAGGAGGATTACTTAGTTTTAAAAGCTTAAAATACTCTCGAAGATCACTATAACTTTAAAAAATCTATTAAGATGTATTCTTGGGTTGTATCTTGTATCACAAAACCAATTTGGAAACTTGATTTAATGAGCTTAGTTGTCAGTATTTGCCAAGTTAATTGAAGAATACTGGATACTCCCTTTTTGTTCTGTGTAGACACAGCCTTTTGGACTGGAACAGCCTTTGTTATCCCTAGGCCAATGAACTGAATTCTGATGAGATCATGCTTTGACGTAGGATGTGGACCAATAGTAAACCTGCTTCAGGGTCTTGGACGAGATCTTAGAAGTTGCAGCCAAAAGAGGTGGCGACTGCATCAAGCAGAGAGGAGAGAAGCTTTTGCTGCTAAAGATCATGAATGGATTTATTTTTGCGTTTATCATGACTTAGTATGATAAGATACCACAGCAAAACATTGCTCATAAAACTCTTCAGTGTGCTTAGTAAAAAGTCAGGATTGACATATATTTAAAATCATTCTACACCTTCTCAGAGTTTGATCATCATTTAAAATATATGTGAGTTGCCTGATTCTTGTTGTTAACTAGTTTAGAATTCCATGCGGGATGTAGTGGGGGCTGAGAGCTGGATTTTGCATTATGTTGAAAACTTGTTACTGTCACATCTGTGATCCCCCAAAGCTGTCCTGTAGATGATTTGCAGTTGTATTTTTAGATTCAGTTTTAATATGATGTTTAACTGACAGCTGTTGCAATTTTGAATTTTATAAGAAATGCTAAAATTGTAAATGAAATATTCTTAAAACACTCTTTTGCAAGTTTAATTAGAAGTACTTTCAAAAGCAGTTTATTTCAAAGTGATGTTATGATCAGTTTTCTATCCATATAAACCCTACTTCTAGTTTAAATTAAAACATTTTTTGTTTCAAATTATAAAGTCTGTTGCCAAGAAGTTTGCATTTATTTAGTTGCATGAATATAAGCTGGAGTTTAACTCATTTTTATGTAACCTACATTTAAAAGTAGTCAGAACACTGGTAATTTTATTCATATTTGCCCATTAAAATATGAAGAGAGTTATTTTCCATGGCTTTAAAATGATGTAGAAGAGTAGTTAAAAATGGAAACTGTTGTATTTTATTCACTTTCGTCTGTTTTTGGATGTTATATGTTAGGAAACAATGAGATAGCAATCTAAACTCTTCGTAGTCTTCATATATATTCATTCTTTTGCAATGCTTCAGAAAAAAACTGCTTCCTAAAACTATAACTATTCTTGGCCAGTGGGCCTTCCAGTCTCTTTAAAATGCCTGTGTTCAAGTCCTATTTGAATTGCAGTTCACTAGAGAATATGTCTACCTTTGCAGAGTTCTTAATTTAGTGCCAAATTCCTTGTCAGTATTCAAAAACCATTCAGTATTACTGATAATGGCAGCCAGTCATTTGATTTTATACATTAAGAAAAATATTTTAAGGTCTAACTTTATATTATTCAATGTAATGCCTGTTATTTGTGCTGAGAATTCTGATCATGACTCAAGGAAGAATGAATATATAAAATGATGTGTTTCCCTGTACAAGTATGCCTATCAAGTTTATTCTTTAAAGTAAAGAAATTTTTCAGAACAATGCTAACATCTATACACATTTTTCTTGTTGGTTTTTGAGGAAATTATTCCAGGGCAGAAACAAAATTTTAGTGACATTTTAATTTTAATCAAAATAACCTCTAGTATGTAGACTTATTACTCCCATAATTTGATCATGATTATAATGCCAATACACCCTGATAGCAATCAAAATAGCAAAGAAGTTATGAGTGAGCTTGTGAAATGATAGCACTGCTAATTTATATACCAACAAATTTAAGAATTGCTCATGAGATATTTTGATTTTTTGAACATTTTCTTTACTCTAATAATAGAAAATGAATGTTTTCTACATTCTATGAAGGATGCATTTTAATTGCATAGCAATGTAATATTCATACTAGTTATAGTCTAATTTTTAATGTTCTATGGTAAAATAATTTTTTTAGGGCAACAAAAGTAGGATAATTTCCCCAAAGTAAACAGAAAGGAAGACAAAAGATTTATTGTCTTTTAATCTCACAGTTATCATCAAAATGTATTGCTGAGCATATATTTATTGACTTTCTCTACTAACAACTCTCTCTGGTTAAGAAACAGACTATTAATTATAGAAGACATGCGCCGACTCTAAAAACCTAGAAATCTCATGTAACTAAATGGCTTTTGAGTAGCTACGAGAACCCTGCAGAAGGCATGTAAAGAGAGCTCACAGAACATGCCCAAGCTACTGAGGCAATGTCCGCAACACTCCAGGACTTTGGTATCCTAAGACTGACCATCTCTCATACTATTTTTCTCTCCAGCACTCTGTGAATTATCCACTAGTATTCAGACTAGAATATTGTAGTATACTGAGAGCAAGTCTGGAATTTCCTTGCCATGACCTCAGAAGAGAGTTTACTCATTGCCATTGTAAATGCACATAGTAAATGTGCATAGTAAATGTTACTATAGTTAACATAGTGCATAGTATGTTAAATGTTACTATAGTTAACAACTTCTGTTTTTTTCTTTCTTGTCATAAGAGTGGATTTTGAGATCTATCTATCCACTGGTATTATCTCACTAGATTGGAAAAGCACAGTTTATACTACCTACTCTCCAATACAATTCCAACCAAAGGTATTGCATGTAAATAAACACTGAATAGAATGTTCCCAGCATTTCATTGCTAGCAATGTTCCCTAGCATCACTGTTAGGGTTTCACATAGTTATAACCTGAAAGTGTCAGAATCTTGCTGTATATGTTTCATTCACTTATTTGTTCAGCAACGCCAGTATTAGTTATTCAGAAACAAGTCCAAATAAGTCACTGTGCTAATTAGTAAGTATATGCATTGCTTTCTCCCTTACTCCCTTGAGATTGAAGGACTTGACACTATAAATACCAAACATAATTTGTGCTTCTACGTTTGTTTTAGAAAAACAATCACAAACAAAAGCACTGTGGAATCCTTTCATAAAGCTGGTTTTGGAGAAGTCTAACTTCCTCCTCTGGAGAAGGCAATAGCAACCCACTCCAGTACTCTTGCCTGGAAAATCCCATGGACAGAGGAGCCTGGTGGGCTGCAGTCCATGGGGTCGCTAGGAGTCGGAAACAACTGAGCGACTTCACTTTCAATTTTCACTTTCATGCATTGGAGAAGGAAAGGGCAACCCACTCCAGTGTTCTTGCCTGGAGAATCCCAGGGACGGGGGAGCCTGGTGGGCTGCCGTCTCTGGGGTTGCACAGAGTCAGACAGGACTAAAGTGACTTAGCAGCAGCAGCAGCAGCAACCTCCTCCTCAGGAATTACCCTAAGTAGGTTCAGATGGGTCAACAAGCAGCTGGAGCTAATGTGCTTTGATTAAGTGAAGAGTTGCTGAGTTTGTCCCAAATTTTATCAATTTGTCCCCAATACTCTAAGAAAGAGCGGGCAAAGAACACTGAGCCAAAAAGCAGTAAGTGATTCAAGATGCTACTTAAACAAGCATTATTGATGTCATCCATTTAAAAAATCCATGAATTTGTTTGCTGAGGAGGACAGTCCTAAAATGCAATGTGAGTAGAATGGAGGGTCTAATATCTCTGGTAAGAAAAAGTTAAATACCAGTAAGAACAACAATAAACATGTGGAAGACTCTGATATTTGTCATCAACTATTCCAACTGATGGGTAAAGTATTTGACCTGGAAGCAGTTGGATGACTTCACTTACAGTCACACAACTAGAAAGCGGCAGATCAAAGAACAAATCTAAAGTGTGCCTTTCCTCCATTATACTCATAACATATGCCCCTCTCCCTAGGATAGACCCAATCTACATGGTACTGTTTTCCCATATAGTTATAGTTTTTCTGTTCACCCTGTGCTCCGGTTTGGATGATAAATCATATGATCACATCAATTACCAAGTAATGTAATATATACAATACATATAGGGAAAAGAGAAAAAAATGAAGATACGGTGCATGGGTAAGTCTGTAGGTAACAAATAGAGAAACAGAAGCAGAAAGCAAAATGAGAAAAGATAAAAGCATCTTTGAAATGAAAAATTTAGAGGAAAATAGGAATTAAATAGGCTGATTTGAAAGTATGGAGGAGGAAGAAAAAAAAAAAAACTCATAAAATTTTAAATGCAGCTTAGTTGGAGAATTGTGAAGACCCTAAGTTCAATTAGTCTAAACCTGTAACATTACCAGACATCATGGTGACCTTGTGGTCCAGACATGTTCAGTCGGTTGCTTCCTTGTCCTCGGCGTAATAACTTGGCTTTGGCTCCCTGAACCACCAGATGAAGAATGCCTGGTATTAAAGGCTTAGGCACGTGGTTCTCCAACTGACCCTGTGTCCGATTCACCTGGGGGAGGGGGCAGGGCTTGTCAAGCACTGCGGGTGGGCCTCATCCTCAGTTTTGATTCAGAAGTCCCGGTTTAGGGCCCTGGGAATTTGCTTTATTAATGGGCTTCCTGTTGCTCCTGCCCTCTGCTGCGTTTTCATTCCTGTGTTCATTCCAAATAGTGACCTCTGTTTTTTAATTGAAATATAGTTCATTTACACTGTCGTGTACAGCAAAGTGATTCAGGGTTATATATATATATATGTATATATGTACATATATATGTGTATGTATATATGTACATATATATGTATATTTTCTGTTTCTTTTCCTTATAAGTTATTACAGTATAGTTCTCTGTATATATAAGTATTGTTTTCTATGCTACACAGAAGGCCCTTGATGGTTACCTATTGAATATATACTGGTGTGTAGCTGTTAATCCCAAATTCCTAATTTATTCCTCCATTTCCCTTTCCCTTTGGTAACCATAAGTTTGTTTTCTATATCTGCGGGTCTATTTCTGTTTTGTATATAAGTTAATTTGTATCATTTTTTTTCAGATTCTACATATAAGAGATAGTGAACTTTTTAGAACTCACCAGCCTTTGAGAAGGAGATTATCTTTAGTTTGTTATTTTTCTTACATTTCGCCATAAAAATTGATCAGGTCTGAGGTAAACTTGTATTGATAACAATACAAGCTGCATAGTTTTTATACTTTTTCAAAAACTTTCCACTTTAGGAAACAAAATATTACTATTTTGTAGGTGAAAAAATTGAGACATGATGTTTTGATTATGAGACTTCTTGTAGAACTCACATTTCCTTCCTCCTCCTGGTGTTCAGTTGCTAAAGTTGTGTCCACCTCTTTTTGTGACCCCATGGACTGTAGCCCGCCAGGCTCCTCTGTCCATGGGATTTCCTAGGCAAGAATGCTGGAGTGGGTTGCCATTTCCTTCTCCAGGGGATCTTCCCAACCCAAGGATCAAACCCACATCTCCTGCTGGGCAGGCAGATTCTTTACCACTGAGCCACTGGGGGAACAACCTGAGAAGGTGGAAAAGTTCCTTCTTCCTGACCGAGGACTTTCGCCACCTTCTGGAAGCAGCACACTGATGATGGCTTGAGTAGGAGGTCATCATGATGTCTGTGGCTGGACATCTACTTCAGGGCATCATAAATTCTTTTCTGGTTCTTTAGTAATTTGCACTTTCATAGAACAATGCAAGATGACAGAGCAGATGCTATGTTCACTTGGAGTTTATACAGACTAACTCCCTGAGGGGAATTTTGTTGTATAATTGAGCAAAGTTTTGTTTTGTTTTGTTTTGTTTTTCAGTCATGACTTCTCTTTTGAGCACTGGGTATATTCCAAGCCGTTCTGAATTCTGCTCCATTGTGTGCTATAAATCCTGAGGCTTAGGTAACAGCCCAGCGGTTCCTCCACACACTGAACAATTCAAATGCATCAATAGTCTGAGTTCTTTAGCCATCATTTGGGTCAGTAGTCTGACTTCTGAATTTTACACACCTGCAGAGTCAAAACAGAAGACAAAGCCAATCAAAAACAACAAAACAAGTGATGAGCTAGTATAAGGCTTTCATTAAAAATATATTGCTAAATAAGGATAAAATATGATCTTTAAAAAATCTAAAAGTTGTAATTCCATGAAATAAAGGCCATTCGAACAATAAAAATAACAAAAAAAGTTACTTTAGAAAAAGAGCAATTTTTAAAAGTTGAATTATTTTAACCTAATGAAAAAAGTATACTTTTGCACTCCCTTGTCTTTCCTTTTTTTCATTTCACTGCACCACTGATCACGAACCCACCTCTAACTAGATCAGACTTGATAGCAAGGAAGAGGAGATTGAGTCTATGGCAGAATAATTCTGTCCAATGAGATTCTATGGTTTGTTCAGTTTCTAGCAAACTTTGTAGTGATTCTCATAATTTGTAAACTAAATTTCAAGTGCTAAATTCAAACCTGGTCAATTCCATGATGCCCTCAATGGAGGAACAAACCAACTCTTCAGCATCCGCCACATAATAACACATGTGACCTTTATAAACAGCATAGAAACTCCCTTCTTAGCTCCTTTAGTCTTGGTAAGTGTTTCTCCCAGGTCCAGTTTTAAATTCACCCTTCTTCTTGGCACAAAGGATAGTTCTGGGTGCTGGGCATGCAGTGAGGAAAGGATTCTGACTTTGGACATGCACATAACTGTGCCAGTAGCGCTGTGATCAGTGCTATGCCTACAACCCAGTGAGAGAAGGCTGGGGAGAAGCACTCCAGCTTGTATGAATCCTTGAAAGAGCTGTGAGAGCTGCTGGCATTCCTTAGGGTACCAGGACACCCCCAGTGATGGTGGTGGATTGTGCAGGCTCTAGGGTCACATTAGACTGCCCAGATCCCCAGCTTCTCACTTGACATGATGGGGAATTTGCCACACTGACTCATTTCCAGAACTGTAAAATGTGTATACAAACAGATTGACTTCAATTTGGTTGTTCTGAGATATAACAACTAAATGGGTGAAGCTTCAAGGACAGTACCTAGCATGTACAGTCATCCCTAGGTGTCCTCGTGAGAACTGGTTCCAGAACGCCCTGTGGATACCAAAACTGACAGATGTTCGAGTCTCTATATAAAATAGAATGGTATTTGCATATAATCTAGGCACATCCTCCCCTAGTTTTAAATCTCTAGATTACTTATAATACCTAATACAATGTAAAGGCTACAAAAATAGTTGAGATTAAAGTTCTGCTTTTCAGTACTTTCTGGGATTTTTTTTCCCAAATATATTTGTCCTGACATGGATTGAATCTGAGGATGCAAAACCCACAGATACAGAGGGCCCACTGTAATAGTAGTTCAGGAAATATGTGGCATTACCTCTCAAGACACAGAAAACAGCATACCTGCTGTTTTTGGTTTTATTTCTCCATTGTCTAATTAAATAATAATTTTAGCATATTAGGTATTTAAGAAATAGCAGTTGGCCACTTTGTTACTAGACTGTTAGTTTATCTCTGTGCCTATAAAAATATGAGACTTTTAAGTTGGGTAGACATATTGCTTCTAAATAGTAGCTCAATTTTCACCAAAGCAGAACTGCAAAATTACAGTCCTATGATGTCTGTGACTGTGAACACAGACATTTCCATATGCACTCATCTTGAAGCTGGCTACAGCACCATGGTTCCAAAGTTTGGTAGCCTGTAGAAGGAGACCATCAGTGTGTGAGCTGCAGGTGAGCTAAGAATGCTAAATCAAGGCCAACAATAACTGGTTGTACACATGCTCCCAAATTTTCTAAATTTTGCTCCTATAAAAAACTGAAAAATTTTAACCAAAAATATCTGGACATTCAGAGAAGACATCATTACAAACGCAGACAAGCAGGTCTCCTTTGAGGATCAGCACATAGATAGCTGGCAGAGCCCTCGTCCTCATGAACCTCAGTCTAGTGCGCAAAGCCTCATGTGTACCTGCAGTTTGCTTACACATCTGAAGATTGTGTCCCTAAAGCTTTCTTACATATTTTCATGTCTTTTGGTAAGACAGCCGTTATACCAGCAGAGTAACAAAGATCATTTCCACTTTCTCCTACCTGGACTGCATTAATGCCAGTGTGGGGTACTTGCAAGTGTTCGCTGATATATGCATTTATTCTAATCACAAATCACTGAAGATGTGAAATGTCCTCAGCTATTTTAATTAAAGATGGGGTGTGTGTATGAATACATATTTGTGTACCCGCACATCTGTGTACCCGCACATCTGTGTACCCACACGTCTGTGCACCCACACGTGAGCCACCGTGGCAGTGCTCATGGCACCATCATGGTATTGTGAATGAGGCAGGGCAGAAGGAGGCTAAGAAAAAGTGCCATCTGACTCCTCATACTCCTTGGGGGAAAAGTTTTATATTCACATATAACACAAGTCAAAGGTTTAAGAGCATAGTAGGTTCAAGTAAAAGAGCCTAAATTTAAAAAGGTAACGAAACAAGTAAGTAGATTTCTCTTGCAGAAAAATAAGTGCAATTCAAAATAGGTGCTGCTTTTGCCTGAAGCAAACACAAACATTGCTGTTTTCTTAGATATGTGACCTCCAGCAAGGTGACTGTGTCAGGAAAAATGGAAGCTTGTGTTTCACAGTATTATTGTAAGGACTGCATGTGCCAGTGTATGCACAGTGCTCAGCAGAGCTCTTGGCAGATAACAGACAGTCAGTGAAAAGGAACTGCTTTTATTATTATTATTTATCCCCAGCACTGTCTATCCCACCCTCCCCCCAGGGATGTTTGCATTTTTAAATTGGGTCATTGGATATTTAGTATCATAACATAGTGGAATGAATTCTTCGTGATATAATTTTAAGACTATGATATGGAATTAAAGGAGACAAGTTTGTGTGTAATAAATCTTAGGAAAAATGAGAACAAATCAGGATGACTTCTGTGGTAGGATGCATAACTGTGTATGTGTGTGCGTGTATGTGTATGTTTTGAGAGGAGAGTACACAACTCTCTACAAGTTATATTGTAGATGTTCAATTTAATGTGAAAGATAATATAGCAAATTCTCTGCCTCAGCTCATCTTGACCCTTCTTTGAATGTCTTTTTTAAATGCTCACTTGTATGTTTTTCTCATACCCTCTCTTCCACAACTACCCCTCTTCTCCGATTCCCATGTCAAACAAGACAGCACAGGACACCTCGTGCACCAGCTGGCCTACTATCTTATGTGTGTGTCTGTAATTGTGCCAGTTATATTCCAAATTCCAAAAGGTCACCTTTATTATATATTTTCACCCAAAGCATTATTCCGAACTGAAAACAGGTAATATTTGTTAACAGTATTCCTATAGGCAAAAGTCAGTAGCTTCAAAAAAAAACCATTTCCCAAAAAGCCTCAGAGGAACAAGCAAGTAAACTTCTGAAAATAAAATCAGTAAATCAGATAGAATTTTGAAGGTGACAGTTTTAGTTTCTTAGGAAAGTAAGTTTCTCAATTTGCTCATCCACTATCTTCTTTCTGTGACATAATAAAAAGAAAAGGGTTAAAGCAAACACTAGAGCCTGAAGTCAGAGCATCACAATGATTCTGAGAGGAGGAGACAGGGAGGTACTGAGGTCCCAAGAGGGACCTGGAGACGTCCGTGATTAGGGCATTACGCTCTGGAGAAGAGGCTAGCCTGCAAAGACCTCCAGGAACAGACTCGGAGCTCTTTAATAAGTATTCCAGGGAGTCAGGCTTTCCTGGAAAAAACAAATTAGTGTGAGAAGCCAGTACTGTGCAATTTCAGTTTTAAAAATAGCCAAGTATTGTTAAGGCTTCTGTGTGCATGAGAGGAAGAGAAAGCCCTTCTTAATATCTTTCTCAGCTTCCACATTTAAAACAGAGGAGCTACACTGAAATTCTTGCCTGGCAAATACTGCAAAGGTCATCTGGTGTGTATTATTTGGAATCACTTTTTGGTCCTTACAATGACAAAGTTTTGCGGGGATTGTGTCCCTTTTTATCAAATTGGTCTTGAATGAGGATAGCCAGGCAATGGCTCTGCCGCTGTCACTTAGGACCAGAGCTGTCCCTGGCTGTCTGTTTCAGCTCTTCATTTGCCTAATTGCCCTGCGAGGTTGGCGGGGATGTTCCCTGCAGCCAAGGCTCTGCTGACTGCAGAGACCCTACCTGGCACTCCAAGTTGATGCGTCAGCATTTCAGGTAGAAATGAATGAAAAATCAATCAGGATGACTGCAGTGATAGCATGCACAATTCTAACCTCGTTTGTCTCTAATTTTCAATTATTCACCATAGACCCAAGCAGTGTTTAAGACGGGGAGTCTATAACAAATGTGCTGCTTCTATTTAATCAGGCATTTTGTGTGTGTGTCCTCTTTTCTTTTTAGAACAAGCAAATCTAACCTGCTTAGAAAGCCATATGTAAAATGAATGATGATGTCAAATTTCATGCAAATATTCTTTATTTGCCCTGGCTTAATATTCAGTTACAAATTAAACTGGGTGATAAATATTCATAGGTAGCTATATCAAATTGTTTTATTAACTTGTACTTCAAATTCAAAGGCTTAAATGGTTTTTTTTTTAAAGTCTGTTTATATCTTTGTCATATCTCTTTTAACTTGCTGTAACTCTCTATATCAAAACTATACTGTTCTAAAAAAATTTTTAGATTTACAACTCTGTAAAGATAGAGTTAAACACTGTTTGGACTCTGACTACATAAGGGAAACTGGAATTGTTCAAAGCTGCAGTCTTCAGCTCCCAAAGACAGCTACAGTAACTTTCTGAGCAGATTGGGTTAAATATTTTTACAGACCCATTCTAGGATGATAAGGCAGTAAAAGTTGTGCAGTGCAACACTCCAAAGGGTTCCAAACCTCACAAGCCTCTTTGTATGTGATGCTCTCACAGTGAAGAAGATTATTCGGGCTACAAAGATGAAGAGTCTACTTCTTCTGGTGCTGATTTCAATCTGCTGGGCTGATCATCATTCAAACAACTATACTGTAGATCATGACAGAGTTATTCATATCCAAGGTAAGAAAACGCAGCTTCTCTTATGAAAGTTAAATCCATTTCAAGTCACTTAGAAATGTTAAGTGATTTCTTAACATTTATGTTAGTGCTTCGCAATGTTAGTTCTGCTGCATTGACTTTTTCTTTTCCTTTCTGCTAATTGGTGAACATGCTCCCTGGCTTTCAAATGCTATTGCATTACGGTAGAGCTAAGAATCAGGGACAATTAAAGTGGATTGGCTTAAGAATATCCAACTGCAGGGAGTTGATGCAATTGTTCAAGGCTTTTCAGTTGCTATCTTCTAAGTAGAATGCAGGGGAGAAAGTTCATTTAAAGACAGGGCAAAAGCAGGGAGAAATAGGAAGTAAAACTTACATGTAAGGTCATTCTGTTAGAATCATCAAGAAAAACAACATGAAAATAAGTCAGACAAGCTAAGTTTCAGGAAAAAGAACTTACCCTATTAAAATCTCCTTCGGTAAAGCTTTAGTTTCCACAGAGCAATGTTTTCCCTGCATGTTTCTTTTCAGCTCAGCTGAATCCTAAGCCTGGGAGCTGTAGCAAGATTTGAGGCTGCAGTACAATGCAGCTATTTCCTCAGCTCCAGCTTCAGATGAGGGACATCCCGCATTAAGAAAGCTAAGAGACTTATGCAATAAGAAAAAGATAGTTCCAAACGACCTGGAGCTTCTCTCTTTGCCCTTGTATGCTGAATATTTAAAATAAGAATTACAGAATTTAACAGTTTAAACATATGATGATAAGAATTTTAGATGAAGTCAGTTTGGGGACCAGAAACATTATAAGTTTGCTAAGAGAAATAAAACATTGAGAAGATATAACTCAATATCTTCAAGGTCAAAGTGCAGTCTCAGAAAATTGCATCTACTGTTGAAAAGTATGACTTGTGAAGGTCAAATGATAGTGTAGATCTGGCTAGAAGCATTTTTCTGTATGTATTATGACTACCCAAATAGAACTCTGAATTTGACAATGTCTAGTTATTTTAGACATTCCTCTTTCAGACCTCTATGTTTCTAACAGCTTTACATTTTTCACTATTGGACCATAAAAAGGAATTATATAATCACAAATTTTACTATGCAAACTGCTGACTCAGCTATTTTCTTTACTGTATAAAAGCAGAATCAAGGCTGTTTCCCAGAGACTTAAGACATTTACACATAGAGATTTCTGATGAAGGATAACATCCTCTTAATGTCAAGTCAAAGTCAATTCAGCCAGAGTGTAATACCTAGTAATTGTTAACAACGGTTTTAAATCTCATGGAGAATAAACTTTAGCAATGGTTTAAGTTATTCCTAGACTAGATACCTGTTATATTACTAACTATGTATAAATCACAAAATGTAAATTTCATGCAGAGTATAAAAATATTTTAAAGTATGTTAGCATTGTAAAAGTTATTCCTGAAAGAAGCCTATAAGTCAGATTCAAGTTTTCTCATCAAGAAAAACTTCTGTTTCTCCAGTCTTTCCATTCCCATATACTCTGTTGAAATTTAGTGCAAAAGAATGGCTGACCCAAGGTATCAAAAGTATCCAGATTATTTGCCTACACTATCTGATTTTTTCAAAAATGACTTGCTAGTCCATTTCATTTTAATTGTAAATTAATGTTCTTAGAAAGTTGCCCTGAGCTTTCAAGTAATAAAACTACAAGGTCTACATTTCGCTCGAGGAAGTTTAATACTGAAATATGATTTGAGGCAATATTGTCATGCTATGTCCATAGTTGAAATTTATTTTAAAATTGCTCCAATTATTTGTTCCTTTTAGTTTCTATTCAATAACAATTTTTCTTTTTTCTTTATTAGAGCATTCAGATTGAACTTTCATGTTCTCACCCTTCAGAGAAACTCTTTCAAATATCTGCCATAATTTCAGGCATCTTTTATAACACAAAAATAAACTCATAGCACAGCAGGTATTCATTAAAGCAGACATCTTTCATTACTCACTTGAAATACTGGATTATTTTGTTACATTTAAAACTTTTATTAAATCAAACATGGCCCAGAAGGAATTTAAGGGAGCTGAAACTTTCATAAAAATTTTATAAGAATTTTGCAATCAAATCATTATATTAGTAATCTGAATCTCAAAGTCCGGAATCATACTGATAAGCAGTAAAAGCTTCTGTCAGTAATAGAAAATTATTCAAAATTCATTTTACTGCAAGAACACCTTTTCTGTCTCTCATTTTCCATTAATTTTTAAAATTTTTGTACTGTTAAGTTCCCCAGGCACATCACCCTCAAATTCATCTTGGCTGCCTTGATAGAGATGCTGAACACTTTGTTAACATGTTCTTAACTCGTATGCATAAGAGTTACCTAATTATTTTTTCTGAAGATTTCTATCTATGGGAATTTCTATAGATATGTATGCAAAAAATTTTTTAATCTGGTTTTTAAAGAAAATCAGAATACCAGGGGGGGAAATGGCAAGTATAGATACCTATACAAAGAGTTTCTATTGAAAAGTATCTTTTTTGGTGATGAAAAAGGAAATTGTGCTAGCTTTCCATGGAGAAAGGCATAGTTTTAGATAAAATTGTGCTTGTACTAACTCGCTTTCTTTAATTTATTAAATCAGTTTGATTACAAATTGATTCAATAAAAATGAGAAAGCAAACTACTTGTCCATGGAGTCTGCTAAAAATCTGTAATCAATTTATTTGCTTATATATCATATACTGTTGACAGTGTGGGAATAGTAATTTCCTCAAATACTTCTACAGAAAGAGATAGCTACTGTTAATATTGTCTCTATAACAATCTCAGCTAATGGATTATATTCCTCATTTCATGATATGCCTAGTCAAACAATATCTAAATCCTTTGAAACTTGAGTTCATTAGGGAGAATTTTATATGGAATATTAAATCTCACAAAAGAACAATTTTAAAAATATTTAGATCTGGTCTAAAAATTCTTTATAGACTTTCAGAAGAACCAGTAGAAGTTCAGAGATGATGAATATACTTTATAAAATACAATTTTTAAGAAAACATTTATATGGACAGCAGAGAAATTTTATGACTGTTTGCTATTAACCAAAATAGTTACTGAATACGTACCTACCTGTTCCTTTCCATGTCAGTGATCTAGTGACTCTTGCCTCTGCTATTTCAGGTGCAGGCCTTCTGATCACCAGTTTAAGATTTTTTTCCCCTGATGCCACTTTCTGGCTTTAGACCTTGGGCAATTCACTTAATCTCTTTCAGTCTCAGTTATCTCATCTATAAAACTGGACATCATCACTGTTTATTCAATAAAGCTTTATGAGAACTAAATTAGATAACATATGGGAAAGTGCTTAGTACCCAGCATGCAATAAGCTCCCAATAGATGAAAGTTGTTATTGCCATGTTGATGATTTCTTTACTGTCATGGAAAAAAATGATTTTTAAATAAAAAAGGAACACAAACACTGGTGGGAAAAGCTCTTGCTTTTCAATTCATTTGCTAGCAGTAAGAACAATATCTTACTTTAGTTCTAATGAAATAAACATTTTATAAGTAGCCTTCTTAAAATTGTACAATTTAAGATTTCCCCAATGGTATTAAATATTATCTGATCACTTTCACTTTCCTTGTAGAAACTGAATTTTTCCAAACTTAAGTAATATTCCCCTTAATATACATATCAGGTAAACACAACTAAGCTCCTTTAAATTTTTTGAAAGAATAAGAAGAAATCTTGGAAATGAAAGCAGTTCCCTTCTTTATAATGTGCCCAAGTGTGTGCTCTGTATCCGACTCTGCAACGCTATGGACTGTAGCCCATCAGACTTCTCTGGAACTTTCCAGGCCAGAATACTGGATTGGATTACCATTTCCTACTCCATGGGATTTTCCTGACCCAGGGATTGAACCTGTGTCTCTTGCGTCTCCTGCATTGGCAGGTAGATTCTTTACCACTGTGGCACCCTTTGTTATAATAAGTGAAATTTACGGTCACTTGTCTTAAGAGATAAAGGAATTAGATTTTTTTAAGAAAGAGTTGTCAGAAGTTCATCTCTTTGTGAGTAGAAAAATTAATGCAGATCTAGAATCCCTTGCAGAAGTAGACACTCCCCACTCAATGTGGCTGTTTCCTCCTTGTGTCCCAAACCACTCTCCATCCCAGTTTAGCGTTAGACTGTCAGCTTTGTCACACTCCAGCTAGACAGTAGTCCCTGGCACATAGTAGGTACTGAATATATGTGATAAATACATGAATGAGTGTAATGAGATACTTCTAAATTGCCACTATCATTACAGTTCAGCTCAGTTCAGTTCAGCCGCTCAGTCGTATCCGACTCTTTGCAATCCCATGAATCGCAGCACGCCAGGCCTCCCTGTCCACCACCAACTCCCAGAGTTCACCCAAACTCATGTCCATCGAGTCGGTGATGCCATCCAGCCATCTCATCCTCTGTTGTCCCCTTCTCCTCCTGCCCCCAATCCCTCCCAGCATCGGGGTCTTTTCCAATGAGTCAACTCTTCAAATGAGGTGGCCAAAGTACTGGAGTTTCAGCTTCAGCATCAGTCCTTCCAATAAACACCCAGGACTGATCTCCTTTAGGATGGACTGGTTGGATCTCCTTGCAGTCCAAGGGACTCTCAGGAGTCTTCTCCAACACCACAGTTCAAAAGCATCAATTCTTCGGTGCTCAGCTTTCTTCACAGTCCAACTCTCACATTCATACATGACCACTGGAAAATCCATATCCTTGACTAGACAGACCTTTGTTGGCGAAGTAATATCTCTGCTTTTCAATATACTATCTAGGTTGGTCATAACTTTCCTTCCAAGGAGTAAGCATCTTTTAATTTCATGGCGGCAATCACCATCTGCAGTGATTTGGGGCCCAAAAAAAATAAAGTCTGCCACTGTTTCCACTGTTTCCCCATCTGTTTCCCATGAAGTGATGGGACCGGATGCCATGATCTTCGTTTTCTGAATGTTGAGCTTTAAGCCGCCTTTCACTCTCCTCTCTCACTGTCACCATAACAGCCCCTCTTAAACCCTGCAGCACCCATGGCTTTTAGCAACACATGACACGTTGTGTGGGCCTCGTGCACATTAACCGGGTCACAGCTTTCATTCTGTCATGTTGGCATAAAGTAAATAATAGTTAACAGAATGTAATAACTTAAAAGGACTTTAATATAGATCATTGAGGTCAATATCCCATTGTACAAATGAGGAAATCAAGACCCAGAGCTTAAATGTTGCTTGGCCCAGGTTGCATGGCTGATGAGGAACAATTTCTCTTGCTAACCTCCTACCCTTCCTCAAATTTAGGATCACATTTCACCTTCTTAATGAACTCACCCTGCCTACCATGTTCTACCCTCCTCTGGCATCCCGATTTATCTCTGATCTCCTTTTCCTTTTCTCTCTAGTCTTGGATATCTACTTTACTTATTTTTACGTAATTGTTTGTGTCCATCTCTGCCACAAGAACATAAATCAGCTCCAGGAGGGAAGGAATCTTTGCCTAATGCCTTCCTGTCACCTAAATTAATACTACTGGGCAAGTAGTAGTTGATCAATATGCTTGTTGAATAAATTCAGGACCGAAATCCAGGAACTTTTCCTAATCAAGCCCAAGTCAGTCTTTGCAAATTGCAGGGAAGGTTTCAGTTTGTAGAATGAGAGGCAGCAGATAAGAGGATTCTGAGTTTGGGTAGCAAGTTTTGTTTGGTTGCTTTATCGCTCCTGTACTGCACATAACATCTTACTTCCAGGAGAATCAACCAGAGGCGGGATGCAGCAATCCTCCTAATGTGGGCATGAAACTTTGAAGAATATTTGATTTACATGTGGTCACTGCAATGCTATCATGTTCTTTATGTAATATCTGCAGAGTCAAGATCTGGTGGTACAGAAAGGATCAAAAGTGAATTTAATAATGTTTGATTGATCATAAACTATCTACAGAGCCAGAGTTTAGTGGGAGAACTGGATATGTGTTCTCTCTTTCACTTAAAACTCGTTTGGACTCAGACTCTATGAGTCTGTTACTAAGAGTTAAATTATAATTTCTTTTTCTCTTTTTGAGGTATCATATACTATTTACAGCTACAAATGCAAAATCCATGAATGTCAACTACATTTTCCAAATTGCATTTAGCTAAATACATACACTATTAATACTATCTAGAAATTATTAGCTAAAAAAAATTGGAGAATTTCATCATGAAACTATAAAAATTAGCAACACCCTAATTCTAAAATTTCTTCTTAGTTTGCTTTAGGATGTAAGGTCAAATATACTAATAAGAACTTACTACATTAAACAGGTTTATCATTTGATCAAAATAAGAATGTTACCATATATATAATAAATAAACACAAAAGAATGAAAATGTATATACAGGCATATATACATATATATTTGCAAAATGTTGTGCAAATACATATATACCCCTCTTCAGCCTGCTATATAACACAATACCATTAACTGGGTGGCTTGTAAACAATAGAGATTTATTTCTCACAGTTCTAGAGGCTGGGAAGTCCATAATTATGATGCTGGCACATTTGGTGTCTGGTGAAAGTTGGCTTCCTAGTTTAGCGATGGCCATCCTTTTTCTGTGTCCTCACCTGGCAGAAGAGGACAAAGGGACCTATTCTGGGCCTCTTTTATAAGGGTACTAATTCTATTCATGAGGGCTCCACCCTCACAACCTAATCACCTCCAAAGGCCCCACCTACAAATATCATCACATTGGGAAACAGGCTGTAATATATATGCATTGGTGGGGGGAGGGGGGGGCACAAATGTTCAGTCTACAGCAAGCACCTAAATAGGAATTGGGAATGAATGATGATCAGAACACACAGTCTGTCTTCATCAAGTTTATGGTCTAGAGAAAGACCTATGAATATGACTATGAATATGACTATGACAACTGCCATTCAACTAAGCAAAAACTATAGGTTGGTTGTAGGTTGATATATACTTTTGATAAATCCTTTAATCTATATTCAGAAATATATATGTATATTTTCATGCCAACTTTGCATCTGCTAGCCCATGGCGGAGTCATCTTCACATTTGTGTGTCTTTTGAAATAATTTACTCATTTGGGCATTTGTTAAACATTGGCCTTCTTTGTGCAAAACAATGAGTTATTCTTTGTAGGACAGACCATCTCCTCAATGAGCTTAATAACAATATTATTAGAGCATCAAAGGTGATTAAAAAAATTAAAATAAGTGTTATATAGAGGTGGAAATATGAAGAAAAGAATAATAAGTTGCCAAACAAAAATATCTTATTATAAAATTGTATTCATACTCACCTTTTAAACCCATACAATACCTTTTAAGAATATTTCTAGTCTTGTTATTAAGTAACCTAAAAGTCTGAATTCTGTGTTATTTATAAGGCATCCATTAAAACAATGAATTTTGGAATATTTCCAGGTATAAAAACCTATATTTAATAATATTTCCAGGTAGCAGCAAATTCACACTAAAACAGTCATTGCTTTCTCTGTTCCATTCTAGGGGCTGAAATTGGCAAATTATGTGGGAAGTCAATGATTATTTGGAAACTTTCCCAAAGCTTTTTTTCTTTTTCCCCAGAAACAGTCAATTAAATAGAGAAGCTTTTTTTTTGTTTGTTTGTTTGCAAGTTGTACTAACCTATAACTTAATGGCTTAATGTTAGAGTAATTTCAACATGCTATATTTCTCTGACTTTCCCTGTTTCTCTGACTTGCTAGCAGGGGCTATCAAGAAAAAAATAGATTTAGATTTCTTTGTTGTTTTGTTTCTTTATTTTGAATATAAAATGGAAACTACTCTTTTCAGAATGTAGTTTGGAATACAAAAATCTATCAAAATGCTAAGAAGTTAAAAATATTTAATTAAAAGATATCAAAGTAAAAATATCTGGTGGGGGGGAAATCTTTATGATCTGAGCATTTTTATTTCAAAATGAAGACAGTGAAAGCACAAGAAATATAAAAGTTCTATCCAAATCACTCTAAAACATTTTGTGTATTTTGTATTGCTACAATGTGCTATGTGCATGCATGCTTAGTGGTGTCCAACTCTTTGGCACCCCATGCACTGTAGCCTGCCAGATTCCTCTGTCCATGGGATTTCCAAGACAAGAATACTAGAATGAGTTGACATTTCCTTCTTCAGGGCATGTCCCTGACCCAAGGATCAAACCCACATCTCCTGCACTGGCATCTGAGTTCTTTACCACTGCCCCACCTGGAAAGCCAACAGGGTCGTGGCACTAAATACACATGTTCTCAAAAATACCAAATCACCAGTGCAGACTGGAGCCATTTTAATGTTGTTTTCACTAAACATGTTGGTTGTTAACTTCAGTGCTTACTTGGAGACTAATTACCACACGTATAAGCTCCAAGTAGTATGTTTTTACATACTGGAGGGTGGTGCTGTGAAGTGTGCTAAACAATACAGAGTTAAACAATAATTTTACCTACCTTTTCCAAACACTGTCCACTCAAGCAAGACAAGGACATTAAGGATAAAAACTCAGGAAGATCATAGTCCATCGAGAACAAAAATAACAAAGCAGGTTAGAACCAGGAGCAACCAGTAAAGTGTTCAGATGAGGTGAAGGAGGTTGACAGAAAGAAGAGTCCTGTCTTATTTCTAAAGAATCATAAATTTTAAATATCAATAGAAACACCATTGAAAACATATCCTTGAAGTGAGGAGATTTCCACTTCTAGAGGCTTCTGTTCGTAACGTTGGTGTTTGCCTGCTTGATTTTGAGCAAGGGGCTGATGTACTATGAATCTCATGTACAAAAGATCAAGTGGATACTGGATTATGATGGGTGAAGAGTAAAAGTGAGGAAACATTTAGAAGGGTCTTGAGGTAGTTTAGATGAAATAATCATGATGGTGTGAACCAGGATGGGAACAGTGGAAATGGATGAAGATGAGCCAATCTGGGGGGAAAAAAGGGGGGGAGACAGAGATGGCAGCACTTGATAATAGATTAGATGTAGAGATTAAGAGATTAAGGGAAAGGAAGGGTCACATCAAACACACCTTCTAGATTTTGGCTTAAACAAATGGATGGATGATGTAGGCATAAAATGAGTTGAGGAAGACTGGGAGAAGAACAAGTTTGGACTGGAGAGGAGGGCTCAAGTTATCTGTTTGGCATCCAATATATAACCAGCAAGTAATTGGATTTACTATTTCAGAGCTCAAGGAAAAGTACGCTGGTAGGAAGCTTTGGGATCACCAGTATATAAATATGCATAACCATAGGACTAGATGAGCTCACCTGAAGAAGGAGGAAATGCAGGCAGAGACAAGGAGACTGCCCTGGTCTGAAGTTTGGAATCCCTCAGCATCAACTAGAGGTGGAGGGGCGGGCGGTGAAGGAGGTTACAAAGGTCACATATTCACCTCTTAGAGTCTAAATCCTGATCACTGATGTGTGGTCATTTTTTTTCCCAAGCAGCTTTAAAAAATCTAAATGAATTGTAAGGTGTTTAAAAATAGAATAGGAGATATTTGTCTTAAAATGTACATTTCTAGCATCTGCTGAAAAATTGAAAGTCCTGCTGTTTCTCAGGCTGCATTCTCATTGGACATCAGTGGGAACCAGTACCCGCTCCCTTTAGCATGGAGCATGTGTGCTCAGCAGTAGTACAGTCCCTTGTACTCCCTGTTATTTTCGGGACTGTGGTGCTCCCTTCACTTCTCTCAGTCTTGCCCACCTGGGTATTTGTGTTCCATTTACTTTTCATTTTGTTTCAGCACTAAACTTAATATCTGATACATTATAGGCTATTAATTCATGATCATTGATTAAGCAAAGAATCAACAGTTCCCTTTTGCCTCCAGAACTGACTGTGGGCAGTATTATCCTGATGTTTTTCACACTAAGGGAAGACAGTAACCATAGCAATGTAGAAAACCAACAGTGTCCTTTCTGCAAATTATGGAGAACTTGACCTTATATTTCACCACAAAATGGAAGTAGTCTGAGCAGAGACAAGTAGATTTGGGCCCTTTACCACATGAAGACATGTTTCTAATAATTAGGGACTATGGTTAATTACAGCCTAATGAAGAAGAATGACTCATGCTAATGTTTCGGTTTCTCCATACCCTTTGAAATAAGCCTGTATTACAGTTAAAATCCTTGAAAGCAGGTTTCTTCAAAGATTGTAATTCATTGTTAATGAAACAATCAATTTTATTTTCTTATAATGTATTTCTTAATTTCTCTATGTGATAACTCAATTTGGTTTTACTCTGTCTCAAATAATGGAAATAAAATGCTATTTCATTATCCATAAATCATTGATAACATGGGTAATTTAAATTCTGAAAATTATTAACAAATGCAAACAGCTCTGGGTTGACACAGCTAGCGTGACTCTATAGTGTGGGGACCAGTTATATTGAAGTTATCAATGGCAATACTGATAAATTAATTTTAACATTTAAAACCACTTACTGTGTGTGATTCACAGTATAGAATATGGAATGCACAATAGAATGTGCATTACCTAGATCATCTCAGTCCGTCCTCCCCACCATGCTATATAAAAGTGGTTATCCTCACTGAACTGAGAAAGCGTCTGTAGCTTACTCCTGGTCATTTGGCTATTAAGTGGTAAAACTGATGTTCAGACTCAGGCAGGCTGATTCTTGTGCTCCTAACCCACCAGGAATTATACAACCTCCATCTAAGCCTTCTCTTAAAAACTTTTGAGCAAAGCGGTAGGTAAAAACGGCTCCCATCTTGTTCCATTCAATTGATATAACTATGTTCCTGAAGAAATTAAATCACAACGAGAAAAGATCTGGTCTCGAGCCTTGGAGAAATTTGTCTCACAGGCTGCCGTAGAGATTCTGAAGAGAAGTTCGAGGGGCAAGGTGGGGATGACAGCTATATATACGCACATTCCACCCCTACCCCCAGATGAAGACTGTCTGGAGCCCCAGAGAAAACTGAGGAAGAGGCAGGAAGAAGTCGGATTATATAGATACAGGTTTGGTTTTGTTTTTAAGGCTTTAAAGTGGTGGTCCTGAATTAAGCTCCTATGCTGTTAAGAACCACTAGGAAAATCACCGTAAGTTGATGTGGTGCAAGTTTTTGGGAATCAGTACTTTCTAGGAACTGTCTTCTGAAAGAGCGCAGGAAAGAAGACAATGTTGAAGACAGAAGCTGGTTTGCATACCTAGCACACTTGGGACACTAAGTAAGTGTTTGTGAGTAAGAGCCAACATTTACTGGGCACTGAGGGTGCCAGGTACCAAGCTAAGCTCTCAGTGTATGACCTTTTAATCCTCATGAGAACCCTGGGAGGAAGGTGACTTAACTCTGTTTTACTGATGAGGAAACTGAGGCCATAAAGGTTAAGTGATACAATGTAAGAGGCATAATTCATAGGCTTAATCAATAAACTATAGCATCTGCGATAACAGATGAAACAAGAATGAAAGTGAAAAGACAAAAGCCCACAAAGAACTTAGTCAGCAGAACAGAGCTAAACACCCTCACCACACTTCTTACTCCTGGTCAAAACAGATGAAGATAAAGTAATTAAAAAGAGACAATATTTTTCAAGATAGTAACAGTTTTGGGCTTACATTTCAGAACACAGATGTTTGAACTATGTTCAATGGATGCCCTCGAGATACTTGGAGGCTCTTGATGCCTATTTTTTATGGCAAAAATTTGTTTAAGTTATCCTTTTGGGGATATCCTTTTGGGGGGGGTGGGATTTCCACTGTCTCTGAAAAAAACCTATAGGCTCTAACCGTTATTTTTTCACTATAAAACTTGGATATGAGAATAACGTGGTACACATACATGATCAACATCACCCAAACAATACTATATTCTGGTGTTGGGCACCCATCACAGAATTGCTTTAGCTCTAAGAAAAGTGTTGGGCTGATCTTCATAGGCTTATAAGCCCTGCACTTGCCCAGCCTCAAGACTGAAGAAAGAGCTCAGAATCAGCAATAAAGTCATCAATGGTTTAATGGATGAGGGAGCTTACATGTCTGAAGCAAGGTCCTGGAGCAACACCCCACTGTGTATGGCAGAGAGTGGACAGGACCTGGCTGTAGTCTTCACTCCCAGGGGTAAGGGAAGGTTATCAGTTATACAGGGAAGTAAAATCAGGTTGGTTCATTAGTTACCAGGGAAACCAGCAGAGGGGGAATGCCTCTCACCTCCCCTTTGATAAGCTATCATGGTGGAGACATTCTGATCTAAAGCTAAAGCAATCATTAGCTGGGGTCTGGGGTAGCTATGTAGGAGGCTCAGTCATGGGAGTAGGGTGTAGACGAAGCCAGCACTGGGGATATACAGAAAGCAAGAGAACAGCCATCTTGAGTGGCCTGAACATAACAGGAAGGAAGATGGATGTGGTCAATACCTAAGAGAATGCACCACAGCACATCACATCAGATAATACAGGTCAAATGGCATTTAAGGAAGTTGAAAACACAATTCTAGGTAATCTGGTTCAGCTGTAGACTGACAGGAACTAGCAAGGGGCAAAGACTCTACAGTGGTTAGAGAACAGGTAGGTGCTGGCAGAGAGTGGGGGGTGTTGAGAGGAGTATGTTCTTGTAGCCTGTGAGACCAAGAGGCAGGGTCACAGAGGGTGAGAAACAGCAGTAATCACTTCAGAGCAAAGAGTAACCTTCACTTACCTTATCTTCAGCTTTGGATTCTTCCTTTATAATCGAAACTAGATGACAGTCAGTACCTTTGTCAGCAGCATCTTAAAGGATTGGGGAAAAAAAATGAGATAAAACTTTCACATTTTGAAGACCTGTTTAAAGATAACATTATAAATAACAGAGCCATAGGTCTTATACAAAATTATAATCCTGCAATTATAGCAGTATACTACAATTCTAGTTACCAGCTTCTTGTATTTCTAGGCAAAGTTTTTTGTTTATTTTGTTAATTAAATTCCCTCAACCGTTTTATGTATTTTTATACCATTTCTGTTTGGTGTGTGAGCAGGTGATACATACACACTGTTCAAAAGTTTTTAAAATATGAAAGTATAGTATGCACCGTGAAAATCTCTCAGGAGTCTCTACCCACACAGCTACCTTATCTTCCCACAGGCTATCATGGTTATTAGTTTCTTGAGCTTCCAATGATTCCTTCAGGTATAGTTTAGTTTAGGCAAATATATATATATATTATTCTTTTGAATTCACACAAACGGTAAGGAATACCCATAATCTTACAAGTCTTCAGATCAGTTTTTGAACTCCAGATGAAAGTAAAGATGGGCTAGGGATAAATCCAATAGGATTTCAAACTTAGATCAACTCGTTGAGTGCAGAGGGCAGACATGATCTTCCTTAGAGCCTCTTTCTTACCCTCATCAGGTTGTCCTTCCTGAAGCGCTGAGTCATAGAGACTCAGAGGTCTTACAGTCAGGAAGAGCTGGGGAAGAAACTAAAGCTCTGTCTCTGATAAACTAAAAGCAACTAGCCCTCTGAAAGGGCAGTAAAGGCTGGATGGGTGGGGCAGGGGGGAGTGGAGGGTGGTGACAGTGGGGGCGAAACTTGTAAAAGTTTCTGATGCAAAGCTTACTAGACAGATCAGAATCAAGACCAAACGATGGGAGCTTCTGACTCCCAGTAAGCAGCTTCAGAAACAATTAGGTTTATTCTGGTCTGAAGGAAACAAAATACAATCTTCCCTCAGTATCCACCGGGGTTGGTTCCAGGACTCACCTGAGATACCAAAATCTTCAGATTCTCAAGTCCCTAATATAAAATGCTACAGTACTTGCACCTGACCTGTAGGCATCATCCCCTTATACTTTCCATCACCTCTAGATAATGTATAATACCTAAAACAATGTAAATATTATGCAAATAGCTCTCAGTTCAGTCACTCAGTCGTGTCTGACTCTTTGTGACCCCATGAATCACAGCACGCCAGGCCTTCCTGTCCATCACCAACTCCCAGAGTTCACTCAAACTCATGTCCATCGAGTCGGTGATGCCATTCAGTGATCTCATCCTCTGTCATCCCCTCCTCCTCCTGCCCCCAATCCCTCCCAGCATCAGGGTCTTTTCCAATGAGTCAACTCTTCACATGAAGTGGCCAAAGTATTGGAGTTTCAGCTTTAGCATCATTCCTTCCAAAGAAATCCCAGGGCTGATCTCCTTCAGAATGGACTGGTTGGATCTCCTCGCAGTCCAAAGGACTCTCAAGAGTCTTCTCCAACACCACAGTTCAAAAGCATCAATTCTTCGGCGTTCAGCTTTCTTCACAGTCCAACAATCAAATCCATTCATGACAAATAGCTCTAAATACAATGTAAATGCTATGTAAATACTTGCTGGGCACACAACAAATTCAAATTTTGCTTTTTGGAACTTCCTGGCATTTTTTTTAAAACAGTTTTTATCCCCAACTGGCTGAATCTCAAAAGAGGCACACCCAGATATGGAAGACTGACTGTAATTATAAAGAGTTAAAGGTTAATGAGTAAGATAATTTTTTCCTAAATTCTATATCCTACTCAAATGTAATGTGTAAGATACCATGAGAAATAAATGTCTAAATCATGTATTCTTTTTAAATACTGTCTTTAATACATATATCTAGCTGTTTTTATAAAAGTGTTTTCATCTTAGAGCTATATTATGGTATAAAGCATGTGCAGGGGTCCATTACTACCATAGCTGAGTGCAGGCTCCAGGCGGCACTAGTCTAATTCAGTCACAGACACTTATCACAGGCCAGACACTATTTTGATGCTGGGGGAACAATATAACAAGATGTGCACTAGAGAGATTGTCATTAAACAGACAGAATGACTGTTTTCAGTAGACTGTGGTAAGCACAGGCATAAGGATACAAATCCAGCCTGCTTGCTCATCCTTGGGCAGGCTGGCTAGCCTAAGGGAAGTAACAGTTTCCAAAGTGTTGTCTTACACCTCTCAACCTATCACAGTGATAACAAATACCACAAAAATAAGGAACCATTTTTAAACTCTTATGCAGCATTTTCAAATGACTCATTGTGGAGCTGGCACTTGAGTGTCTGCTGACTAGCTTCAGATGTAAGGGAGGAATTAGTTTTGTGCTTGAAGCGATGAAAAGTTTTGGAAATAGATGGTGGCGGTGGTTGCACAATAGTGTGAAAGTAATTAATAATGCTAACTGTACACTTAAAGATGGTTAAAATGGCAAATTTTATGTTATGTGTAAAAAATAAAAAATCAAACGATAGTGATAGAATTTTTCCTTGGGAGTGTTTTTTTGTTCTTGTTTAGCCATCTGAAATATATTCCTCCATTTTGTCTGTTTGGATTCTTTTTACATTTTATTGGTCTAGAAAATCCAAAAGTTTGGAGGCTCCTTCATTATACACCAGTGAGAAAGTAACCGATACCAAAACTGGTTGTTTTCTAAAATCCAAAAGTTATTTATTTTTAAAAGACCAACTCTGACTCATAACACCTTTTCTTTTCTATTATCTCTATTTCCTTAGCAATGAACGGCCCCCCGCCATGATTACACTTTTAATAGAACTAAGAACAATAGGTAATATTCCCATACCATATTTCTAAACTGTTTTTCTGCAACTATTTGTTTTTGTCCTATTGTTTAAAAGATTTCCTCTAAATTACAGACTGACACAGAGATCAGTTGTTCAGTCATGCCATTGCTTTCATAATTTCATGAAATTGAATGATGTCCTCTAGACTTCACAGCAGAATTCATAAAATAATAATGAAGCCCTGCTGTTTCCCCTGGAGACAACTATGGTCTTGAAGGTCATCAAATCTTTTCAAGTCAATGTCATTGACACTCACTAATAAAAATATGAAGTTCCTGTAACTTACAGATAGACTTTTAAAAAAATTCAGTGCCCCTGAAATGAGCACATATATGCTGCCTAGTTTTTTCCAGTTAAAGAAAAATTTTAAGGGATAAGCAATACTCATTCTGATGATCAAAGTTTATTTTTACCTTTTGCATTTGATTTGCTCTTCAAGTACCCTGTTGATTGAATAGTTTTGATTTAAACATTTATTTCAAACCAGTTCACATTTTTTAATCCAAGGATCAGATTCAAATCTTACTCTAGGCGCGACTGTGCAGTTTGTCTTCAGTATTATAGGTTCCCTTTGTTCCTGCCCTCTCCATCTCCAGCTTAGTGTGTTTCCTGGCTGATCCCTGTCATGACAACCTGCCAAAGGCAGCTAGATACAAATCTAAAGCTCAATGTTCTCATGACATAAACCTGTCACTCAAACAGCCCTACCAGAGCCTGCAACAGAACCCTGGGTTCCTGACTCAATGGCCAGAGCTCTTTCCTACATCTTACCTGCTCTGCTATAGGCTACTCCCACCAGCAGTATTCAATGCTGTATAATCTGCAGTGTTGAGCTTCTAAAAGCAAGCAAACTAATAAAATGCATTGTTCTAAAGGTCATGTTGGGGATTTAGGTTAATGAACACTAATGGCCTTCAGTCACTCAATGTGTTATACATTACATATTTTTCATAGGGTTTTTTGAATTTCAGCCAGGGCTTCTGGCATCTTTTACCTCAACACCCCAGCTGTCCAAAAAATAAGAATGGTAGAAATTTGTATATTCTAGCAGTCTTGTTAGAAAAACTATTTTTGGTGTCTGCTTAGTTCTCACCATTATACCACATAAGTCATCATCTACTCACAATGCCAGAGTATAAGTAAATAGTACCTAAAAAAAAAAATCAAAAGTTTATACTTCTAAAACACTACAAGATGATTTATAGTTAACCTCAGAAAAAAATTAGAAGTTTCAATCCCTTAGACAAGACTTTTGATCTGTACTTTGACTCTTTAATTTATAAAACACTCAGGCCTTGTATTCATTCTGGAATACCTTATGATTATGCTAAACCACACAATAAGTTCCAAGTTTCCTATATAACACAGGTGGCATTGTATGTATTTTTTTACTCCACATGGTTCAAAACTTTATAATGGAACCATGGAAGGTTAATATATGTCAAAATTATATGTAATATCAGGCAGTATCATACTGGAAAAATATAGTGGAAAAACTATGCAGAGTAATAGTTTGGTCAGCCATTATTTTAAGTGCTTTCAGGGTCTCTTATGTCAACTATACATAGTAGATATTACTACCTCTAATTCACATATAAATAAATTGAGGCTTGAGGGTTACACACCTTGCTCAAAGCTAGAGAGCTAGAAACCTAAAGAGGTTAGTACAAGGTCTCTGATACATCAAAGCCCTTGTTCCTAACTACTATAATACCCCCTTAACCCAATCCATTCGGGCATTAGCTTTGACTTTTAAAGTAAAAAGCATGAGAGAATCAACAATCCAATGGAAAAAATGGGCAGAAGACCTAAATAGATATTTCTCCAAAGAAGACATAAAGATGGACAAGAGGCACATGAAAAGATGTTCAACATTGGTAATAATTAGAGAAATGAAAATCAAAATTACAATGAGATATCACCTCATACCAGTCAAAATGGCTATCATCAAAAAATCCACAAACAATAATGCTGGAGAGGGTGGGGAGAGAATGCTGCCAGGAACGTAAATTTGTACAGCCACTAGGAGAACAGTATAGAGAGTCCTTAAAAAACTAAAAATAGAGCTACTATATGATCCAGCAACCCCATTCCTGGGCATATATCAGAGAAAAACATGGTCCGAAAGGCACTTAATGTTCACTGAAACACTGTTTACAATAGCTAAGCCATGGAAACCACCTAAATATCCAACAAGGAATGGATAAAGAAGATGTATATATACACAATGGATATTACTCAGCCATTAAAAAGAATGAAATTATGCCATCTGAAGCAAAATGGATGGACCTAGACATTGTCATAAGACAGTAAGACAAAGAACTATCATTATGATATCACTTATATGCAGAATCTAAAAAGAAATGATACAAATAAACTTAATTACAAAACAGAGACAAACTCACAGACTTAGAGAATGAACTTATGGTGGAAAGGAGGGAAGAGGGATAGTTAGGGACTTTGGGACTGACATGTACACACTGCTATATTTAAAATGGATAACCAGTAAGGATCTAATTTATAGCACAGGAAACTCTGCTTGATATTAAGTAAACATCTAAATTAAGAATTTGAAAAAGAACAGATACATGTATATGTATAACTGAATTACTTTGCTGTATACCCGAAACTATCATAACATTGTTAATCAATTATGCTCCAATATAAGATAAAAGATTTTAAAAATAAACGAGAGAATCAGGTAACTTCAACTTTTTGAAGGTCTTATATGGGCTTCCCTTGTGGCTCAGCTGGTAAAGAATCTACCTGCAATGTGGGAGACCTGGGTTCAACCCCTGGGTTGGGAAGATCTGGAGAAGGGAAAGGCTACCCACTCTGGTATTCTGGCCTGGAGAATTCCATGGACTGTATATTCCATGGGGTCAACAAAGAGTCGGACACGACTGAGCAACTTTGACTTTCACTTCACTTTCCTGTCATGTCTCAAGTCCCATCATGGAAAGACCCAGCTCCAGGGGTCCTCCCAAGGTACTGGATAGATCCATGTAGGGCCTCAGGCATTGCTGAGCAACTTACTAAACAGCACTTTTTCCTGCTCCCAGAAAGAAGACACTAGAAATATTTAAGTAGAACATGGGTGTGGTCATTGAGGATATTGCAGGGGGAGTATCATACATACAGTAGAGCTGAATAGATTTACCTGTTATGCCTTATGAATCTATGGGCCTAAAGAAGAAGATGAAGAGAATCAAAGGCAATGCTTAATGAATTGGATTTTTTTAAGCTGGATAATTAAGCCACTATCCTTTCATTTTTTAAAAACTATTCAAGGTAGGGCACTGATGGCTTTAAAAGTGGTTAAACTATTCTGTTTCTGAAGATTAGAGCTGACATAAATTAAATATACTTATTTTTTAATATTTTGATTGCTTTATAATAAAAATGGGACCAGTGTGTCCATTCTTGGACACTTTATTTTAAAATCTGAAAGTTACATATGCCATTAAATAACCAAGTTTTGAGGTCTGTCTGGAGATGACCAACTACTCTGCCTGATGACCTGTATACCATTAATGATTCATGACCAAGGTTGATTCAGAACCTCCAGCCTAAAGGAGGAAAGACTGCCTGAAAGGCAGCTTTGGCAGCCTTTGAAAGCTGTGTGTAGATGAGAGGGTATGTGCATCCAGGAGTTCTTGTAGCGCTTTCTCATTTTCAAAGCTTGCACATTCTCAAGAGAGCTCATCAAGGTCAAAAGCACAATGAGCGAACCAGGGGGAACCCCAGAGAAAGCCAAGATCTGAAAATAACAGCTGGCTATCCAGAGCCTGGCAGCCCTGCTGACTTGGCAGGCTAGGAATATCACGGTGCTCTTAGGGAGGCAATAAAGTCCTTGGAGGAAGGAAGCTAAAGGGCAAGTCAAGGCAGAAGTGAAGTGAGAAGATTCTGTAAACCAAGACACAGAAAAAGCAGAGGGACAGTAGAAGGAGATTTAAGGGAATAAAGAAACAAGTAACTATCTGGTTAATTAGAAAAGAAATATAACTTTGGATACACTTTTGCCATTCAAAGTTTGAGGAATATATTTCAAAATCTGGAGCTTTTTCAAAAACATTCACTAAAAATGCCTTTCTGAGGTCTAGCCTTTGTGTGAAAATAAAATACATACATGTTGCTTGAAATGCTCCAGAATGGCATATCACAGGTGTGTATCTGAAGGCAGAGATGGGAGAACATTCTAAGTTATTTGGCCAGAACAGTTCAATGAACATTAATCTGTTGCCATAAACTTTTTCCTAAATACAATACAGACTTACTGGATTAGAAAGTTCAGCTGAGGAAAGATCAATTTATCCAATTTGAATTTTGAGGTTTATATCAATGAAATAATTACGCTCCCCATCACTTCTCTTGGTCTTATTTCTACATTTTTATATTTAAATAGAAGAAAAATGGAATTTATGATGACATCCTCAAACTTCAGATGACCATAGAATCTTATAACCAGTATTTCTCATTGATTTTCATGTACAACTTTCCCTTTCTTCAGTGGCTTAAAAGACATGACTGCCTTGTAGAACCCCACTATGTACTAGAGGTACCTTTCTCTGTAATTCAAAGGTCACTGCTCAACAAAGCAGAGAAGCTTATCTTCAATGCTACTCTTTACCAGATACCCTGTATAGGTAGTATATTTCATATTATAAAAGTCTAAAAGCATATTTTTTCTCTTTTTTTTTCAATTATAGCAGAAAATGGCCCCCGTCTACTGGTGGAAGCAGAACAAGCCAAGGTGTTCTCACGTAGAGGTGGCAATGTTACACTGCCATGTAAATTTTACCGAGACCCTACAGCATTTGGCTCAGGAACCCACAAAATCCGGATTAAGTGGACCAAGCTAACTTCAGATTACCTCAAGGAAGTGGATGTCTTTGTTTCCATGGGATACCACAAGAAAACCTATGGAGGCTACCACGGTAGAGTGTTTCTGAAAGGAGGCAGCGATAATGATGCTTCTCTGGTGATCACAGACCTTACTCTAGAGGATTATGGGAGATATAAGTGTGAGGTGATTGAAGGATTAGAAGATGATACTGCTGTGGTAGCATTAGATTTACAAGGTAAGTATCGTGTTAAACTTAGGAATGATAATCAATCATTGCTTTTTTTTCATGACAAGTAATGTCCAGTGGTTACCCCAGTGCTGATGTGAGAAAC
Source organism: Capra hircus (assembly GCF_001704415.2). Classification (NCBI taxonomy): domain Eukaryota; kingdom Metazoa; phylum Chordata; class Mammalia; order Artiodactyla; family Bovidae; genus Capra; species Capra hircus. The sequence goes on from NC_030814.1 coordinate 27,058,024, forward strand.
CAAAAAGTCCATGTAAAGCATGTTTTTCTGTAATTTGCAGTCTGTCTACAAATCAAGCTTTCACATTTGAAATTTATACACAATGGTTATATGCAAAATTGAAGCTATTTGCAAGTAGAAGAAATGTGCAGTGTAACTGAATTAACAATATTCAGGAACTGCCTTGCGCCATTCAAAATTTAAACCTCATTACATAGTTATTAAGAAATGCAGAGTGGAGGCTTTTTATTATGCTTCTAAAATTGTCTCCGTTTCAATATAATGGCAAGTTTGTGAAGGACATCTGCTAACTAAAATAAATTTAGTTGTATTCTGTAAAATAACTGTGAAAACTTAATTTAACAAAAAGTAACCTCTAGATTTATTTAAATATTCTTGTAAAGAAGTAAATTTTTTAATGGTCCATAGTCTCCTAGATACTGAGTAGCAAATGGTCAAGGCATTTTGGAGGGAGTTTTATTTCTAAATATGCAATACTTTCAGTAGGTTCAGCTTCCCTGGTGGCTCAGAGAGTAAAGAATCTGTCTGCAATGTGGGAGACCTAGGTTCGATCCCTGGGTAGGGAGAGCCCCTGGAGAAGGGAATGGCAACCCACTCCGGTATTCTTGCCTGGAGAATCTCATGGACAGTGGAGTCTGGCAGGCTACAGTCCATGGGGTCACCAAGAGTCAGGCACGACTAAGCAACTAACACTCTCAACACTCTCAGTAGGTTCAAAGACCAAAATGTATACAAAGCTAAACAATAAAGTGTGCCATCTAGCCTCTACCAAAGCCCTCTACACTTCTCCTTAGTTGATGATATATCTCTAGACACTCTTCATTCATGAATTCAAGCATTTCTTTACATAAGAGAACAAATTTTGACTACATTAATGGACTAGTCCTCCCTTATGTAAACCATAGGTGTGTGTTTGCTGTAAGTTCCTTTACATTCTAGGACATATTTGTGGCTTTTGGAAAAATATCTATTTTGTCCACTAGCATAGCACTGAAGATGTGACCTTCTGAAACCGACAGAGTACCATTACATGCGTACAGATTTATCAGCTTTGTGTGTCTGATACATTGCTTGATGTTGTAAAGTGCATTTTTGTGACCTTTTCTTACTTGTAGTTCTTGGCACCTGATTGATTGCATGCCGCCTTATACTTAGAGTGTTTATTGATTCACTTTAATATCCATGAACACTGGCATTATTAAAGATGAAAGAAGCAGTTGGCTTAGAGAAGACAGTAATCATCAAATATTAATTGAGGGTCATTTTCTTTTATCAAAGGAGCATCAGACAATGGAAACTCTAAGATGCTTATGTTAGTCCCAGCTTTGTCAGTATATGTTTTGTAACCAGATCAAGTTACTTATCCATATTGTACATTGGCTTCCAATCTATGAACAATAGCTTGAACTATGTTATCAGTTGGTAGTTTTTCTTCTTAAAGTCCATGTTTATATACTGCAGTATTTCCTAAACTTAAGTAACTCATATGCCCATATTTGTTATCTCCTTATACTTACTTAAAAATAAATTTTAAATAAATAGAAAACAATATAACTTGCCAGAAATAGAAGGAAACCAGAAAAATAAGTACAATGAATATAAGGTCTTTCTAAATTATAACTGCTTGATGATGGCTTTGAGTATAAAGCCTGCTGTCCCTTTGAAAAAGAGATTTAGCACATTTTAGAGGATAATACGCTTGATAGTCAAACTGAGACTGCCTTTAAGACATACTTAGATATGTTGAAGGGGAATTGTAAGAAGAGTAATTTTTCCTATACAAGCCCTGCACCTTCCCAAATCTCCATGTTTTCCATGTTTTCAGGATACTTCTTTACCATATAACTCATATGCATATGAGCTAAGTAAATGCGCCCAAGAAACCAATTTAATTGATAAATATTTTTTAAAGTGCTGTTTTTGTACCATGAGAAACAAAAAATTCTAAAACATGGTTCCTTTCATTCAACAATCTTACAGTCCATTAAAGATTCTAAGATACTTTCAAAAGTAAGAACTTTAAAATAAGGTGGAACTTGTTAAAGTAAGTAGGTACAAATTGCTCTAATCATATCCATATTTATTTTGCTCACTTTCAGTAATGCCCCTGGACAGCTGAAACTTAGGGAAAACTCCTTTCCAAAGGTAACACGGTTAGGAGTAAGAGCTAGGACTAGAATTTGATTTCAAGTGCCCTCAGTGAAGTCATTGTTTTTATCTACTATGATCTGGGGGTTTGCAGTAAGGAGAAAGCTTCTGTTGCAGTAAGAGTAGAGGTTTCAGAAAGGCACTGGTGTTTGACAGCCTCAGTTCTTCTGAAGCTTTCTAAAGTTCCTAAAGGCCCCAAAGTTATTTGGGAGATGATCAAGGGACTGTCTTTTAGTCATACTGCATTAATTGGTATGTCTATTACAGCTGCTAAATCCCCTTCATTGCAGAGTGTTTTTCCATCTTCTTGTGTACTATAGGAAGAGTAGAAACAGTCATTAACCAGAGGATCTGCCTTAAAGTGACTGACATTTCCACATTTAACATTATCTACATGAATCCATTTCTGAACAACTGGAGACAATGCAATCCTTTAAAAATAAGATCAAAGACCAATGCTACCCTGAGCCTTATCCCCTCCACCCCCAGCTATGATGTTCTCAGACCACAGATTTCTACTGTAACTCTAATCACATTTTTTTTGGTAAATATTTGCAAACTTGTCCAACTTCACTTTTCACCTGCTAAATGGAATATAATGGTCATCTGAGTTAAATTCACCCATTCCAGTCCATTTTAGTTCACTGATTCCTAAAGTGTCAAGGTTCACTCTTGCCATCTCCTGTTTGACCACTTCCAATTTACCTTGATTCGTGGACCTAAGATTCCAGGTTCCTATGCAATATTGTTCTTTACAGCATCGGACTTTACTTCTGTCATCAGTCATATCCGCAACTGGGCATGGTTTTCATTTTGGCTCCATCTCTTCATTCTTTCTGGAGTTGTTTCTCCATTCTTCTCCAGAAGCATGTTGGGCACCTATTGAACCTGGGGAGTTCATCTTTCAGTGTCATATTTTTTGCCTTTTCATATTGTTCATGGGGTTCTCAAGGCAAGAATACTGAAGTGGTTTGCCATTCCCTTCTCCAGTAAATAGTTTATAAGTGAGTGAATGTTTGATACAATGGGTTTATACTTTCAATACAAAAAAGTCTGCATGCAAAGGAAGGGCCATGCAATGGAAAGCACTCTAAAGGAAGAGACACTTGAAGGACCATGAGAGGTGAACTTTGTACCTTCATAGCATAGACAGCATGACAAAATGGGAAAGAGAACCTCACAGGTTGAAGGAGAAACTCTTCAAAGGCCAAAATGTGAGTAACAGATGCCACAGGTAGTTAGCATCCAGTTTGACTGATTTAAGGCTCAGCATGGCAATAGGGTGGGATAAATTTTTTTTTTACTTTTCATTATCACCAATTTCAAATGTTTGAAAGAGGAGGAAGACTATGATGAAGAGTGTAATGTGTCTCTATATATAATCATCCAGCTTCAAAAAGTGTCATCAGATAGCCAATCTTACTTTAGCCTGCTATACCCACTGAAAAATTTTCAAGAAAACTCCAGGGTATTATTTTATCTATATATTTCAACTTGAGATAAGAATTCATTTAAAAATAAAAATACAAAAATTTTAACGATAGCCACAGTGCCATCATAGAATAAAATCTGACGAACCATGATTGCTAAGAACAGACACTATGAGGGACTTGACAATTTCCACCTCAGTTCAGTTCAGCCACTCAGTCATGTCCGACTCTTTGCGACCCCATGAATCACAGCACACCAAGCTTCCCTGTCCATCACCAACTCCTGGAGTTCACTCAGACTCATGTCCATCGAGTCGGTGATGCCATCCAGCCATCTCATCCTCTGTCGTCCCCTTCTCCTCCTGCCCTCAATCCCTCCCAGCATCAGAGTCTTTTCCAATGAGTCAACTCTTCGCATAAGGTGGCCAAAGTACTGGAGTTTCAGCTTTAGCATCAGTCCTTCCAAGTAACACCCAGGACTGATTTCCTTTAGAATGAACTGGTTGGATCTCCTTGAGTCCAAGGGACTCTCAAGAGTCTTCTCCAACACCACAGTTCAAAAGCATCAATTCTTCGGCTCTCAGCTTTCTTCACAGTCCAACTCTCACATCCATACATGACCACAGGAAAAACCATAGCCTTGACTAGACGGACCTTTGTTGGCAAAGTAATGTCTCTGCTTTTGAATATGCTATCTAGGTTGGTCATAACTTTCCTTCCAAGGAGTAAGCGTCTTTTAATTTCATGGCTGCAGTCACCAACTGCAGTGATTTTGGAGCCCAAAAAATAAAGTCTGACACTGTTTCCACTGTTTCCCTATGTATTTCCCATGAAGTGATGGGACCAGATGCCATGATCTTCGTTTTCTGAATGTTGAGCTTTAAGCCAACTTTTTCACTCTCCTCTTTCACTTTCATCAAGAGGTTTTTTAGTTCCTCTTCACTTTCTGCCATAAGAGTGGTGTCATCTGCATATCTGAGATTATTGATATTTCTCCCAGCAATCTTGACTCCAGCTTGTGCTTCTTCCAGCCCAGCATTTCTCATGATGTACTCAGCTTATAAGTTAAATAAGCACACTGACATTATACAGCCTTGACGTACTCCTTTTCCTATTTGGAACCAGTCGGTTGTTCCATGTCCAGTTCTAACTGTTGCTTCCTGACCTGCATATAGGTTTCTCAAGAGGCACGTCAGGTGGTCTGGTATTCCTATCTCTCTCAGAATTTTCCACAGTTTATTGTGATCCACACAGTCAAAGGCTTTGGCATAGTCAATAAAGCAGAAATAGATGTTTTTCTGGAACTCACTTGCTTTTTCCATGATCCAGCGGATGTTGGCAATTTAATCTCTGGTTCCTCTGCCTTTTCTAAAACCAGCTTGAACATCAGGAAGTTCACGGTTCACATATCGCTGAAGCCTGGCTTGGAGAATTTTGAGCAGTACTTTACTAGCATGAGATGAGTGCAATTGTGTGGTAGTTTGAGCATTCTTTGGCATTGCCTTGCTTTGGGACTGGAATGAAATCTGACCTTTTCCAGTCCTGTGGCCACTGCTGAGTTTTCCCAATTTGCTGGCATATTGAGTGCAGCACTTTCACAGCATCATCTTTAGTATTTGAAATAGCTCAACTGGAATTCCATCACCTCCACTAGCTTTGTTCATAGTGATGCTTTCTAAGGCCCACTTGGCTTCACATTCCAGGATGTCTGGCTCTAGATGAGTGATCACACCATTGTGATTATCTTGGTCTTGAAGATCTTTTTTGTACAGTTCTTCTGTGTGTTCCTGCCACCTCTTCTTAATATCATCTGCTTCTCTTAGGTCCATACCCTTTCTGTCTCCTATCAAGCCCATCTTTGCATGAAATGTTCCCTTGGTATCTCTAGTTTTCTTGAAGAGATCTCTAGTCTTTCCCATTCTGTTGTTTTCCTCTATTTCTTTGCATTGATCACTGAGGAAGGCTCTATCTCTCCTTGCTATTCTTTGGAACTCTGCATTCAGATGCTTATATCTTTCCTTTTCTCCTTTGCTTTTCACTTCTCTTCTTTTCACAGCTATTTGTAAGGCCTCCCTAGACAGCCATTTTGCTTTTTTGCATTTCTTTTCCATGGGGATGGTCTTGATCCCTGTCTCCTGTACAATGTCACGAACCTCCATCCATAGTTCATCAGGCACTCTGTCTATCAGATCTAGGCCCTTAAATCTATTTCTCACTTCTACTGTATAATCATAAAGGATTTGATTTAGGTCATATCTCAATGCTCTAGTGGTTTTCCCTACTTTCTTCAATTTAAGTCTGAATTTGTCAATAAGGTGTTCCTAATCTGAGCCACAGTCAGCTCCCGGTCTTGTTTTTGGTGACTGTATAGAGCTTCTCCATCTTTGGCTGCAAAGAATATAATCAATCTGATTTCAGTGTTGGCCACCTGGTGATGTCCATATGTAGAGTCTTCTCTTGTGTTGTTGAAAGAGGGTGTTTGCTATGACCAGTGCATTTTCTTGGCAAAACTCTATTAGTCTTTGCCCTGCTTCATTCCACATTCCAAGGCCAAATTTGCCTGTTACTCCAGGTGTTTCTTGACTTTCTACTTTTGCACTGCAGTGGCCTATAATGAAAAAGACATCTTTTTTGGGTGTTAGTTTTAGAAGGTCTTGTAGGTCTTCATAGGACGTTCAACTTCAGCTTCTTCAGCATTACTGGTTGGGGCATAGGCTTGGATTACCATGATATAGAATGGTTTGCCTTGAAAACAGAGTTCATTCTGTCATTTTTGAGATTGCATCCAAGTACTGCATTTCGGACTCTTTTGTTGACCAGATGGCTACTCCATTTCTTCTAAGGGATTCCTGCCCACAGTAGTAGATATAATGGTTATCTGAGTCTTGGATAAATGCTCACAGTGCAGCAACTATATACATAAGAATTGGAAGGCTATAGTAAACCACATGCAGCAGAAGAGATACCTTGTGGTTATCATTTACTAGCTCTTATTCCAGGTTCTGACCTTTTTTCACTATCAATTACATGCTTACATAGGGTCATCACGCAGTCAGGCAAGTTCTGCTTATGCTCCTTGTCAATGTTCTAACATGCATAAATAAGACCAAGGAAGTGTATCATTTTAAATGTCATAATTAAGCTGCCTTTCCAACTGTAATTGTACAATGTCTTTAATTATATTGGCCCTTAATACCAGATTAAATGCTATGTCGTTCAAAGAATTTTCCCAATTAGAAAAAAAATCGTTCTACTTCAAGATGCCAAAATTGTACGGTTTGTATTTATAAGGTTCTCTTCTGTCTTGGCGGAGAAGGCAATGGCAACCCACTCCAGTATTCTTGCCTGGAGAATCCCAGGGATGGGAGAACCTGGTGGGCTGCCATCTATGGGGTCGCACAGAGTCGAACATGACTGGAGCAACTTAGCAGCAGCAGCAGCATTCTGTCTTGGAGTCGTATTTTTATGTGTGTGTGTGTGTGTGTGTGTATACACATACAATCATAGACTTTTTGCAGAAAGACACCACACCCCAAACTCAAGGTATCCTAGAGTACTCAGTATAATGCCTGCTCTTAGTTGTATTTTAAAGTCTGTTTTTCAAATCACACTGATTTTTTTCTAAAGTAAACCCTTTTGAAAAACTGACCTACATATGAGTTGGAATTAGCTGTGGAAGCATAATTTTTTTCATGTAGAATCTTGGATAGGGTAAAGCCCTCTGATTACTACCAAATTACCCACACTGCTAGAAACAACATCCAGCAAGAGATAAGCCTTATATAACAAGGAGAGTGTCCCCAGAAATTCATGAGTAGCTTGGCTTACAGAATTCATTTGAGCAATCAATAAATATATAGATAATGATATGAAAAACATGATATTTGTACTTCTAATCTTCCACTGTATTATTGGTCTTCCACTGATGAAAATGGGGCCAATTCACAAAAATATGATCTGAGAACTTTTAGAAATAGAAAGCTAATTTCATATATGTATGTAACACTGAAAGGCATTCTGAGAGATACTGTGGAAAGTAAAAGTGTTCTGCATGGCCTCTACCTTTTTATTATTAAAAATATTTACTTTATGGAGTTACTGAAATTTCCTTTAGCTTTAATATGCACCATGGCATGAAAATCTTTCACATACCCAACAAATTGATATTTGCCAACAACTAAGATAAACTGGACTGTGCAATTATAAGTCTTAAAGAATGTGCTTTTAAAACATATTTCAATTCACTAAACTACTCACATCACTTGATATTATCCTTTTCCATGTGATGGATATTTCTTATGAATCCCCTTTGTAGTAATGCATACCAGCCTTTCAGGGAAAAATAAAGAGCTTTTGATTATATTTTGACATATAAGTATAAAATAATCATACTTGGAGAATAATCATATACCCTTCTTTCTCACTCATGAAAGTTTAACTTTTCTTATTTTTGTAATGCTGGATGAAAGTAATCACCATTTGCTCCATAATTCAACTGTAGGAATTTCACATTTTTCCACAGAGCCAAGAAAGTTTCTGTAGTTATAGTCTTAGATGTTGAAATCTTAACTAGCTGGAAGTAAAACGAGTAAATAAATAAATACTAACAAACATGTTCCAGAAATGCCCCCACTTGTACAAAACATCTGATTGTTGAAATGTGTACAATAAAGTGAAACTTTTAAAATGTTGGTGAGGATGTGGAAATTGACCTTGATTTACTTGGAATTTGTTCTTTCCAGCATCAAACATTGATTAAAATCTGCTAAGTAAATTTTTTGAGTTACAGTAAGTTGACCATTTACCCTCACCATTGAAAAAAGGTGAAATTTTAATATAGGGTTACACTTTGACTTTGAGAAATGATTGCATAAAATTATGTTAAATGTAAAAGGAACTCAAAAATATATTACACTGTTTTTGGAACTAAATCAAACATAATTCAATGGTTAATCAAGGACAAATGACTAAAGAAAAAATTTCCACAATGCCTATGGGAGTTCACCAAATCAGTCTGGTGAATTAAAACTTGAGAGGTTGCCTAGGTCTTTAAAACTATTACAAATTAAAATAGCCTGCTTTCTCCACTGTTACCATCTCAAGCTATTTGGGAAATGGAATTCAACCTAAATGGTTGAATCTAGGTTTGTATAGGTTGAGATTTTCTCTCACTTAAGGTCTAGCTGCCAAGGAAAGCTCTCCTGGAAAAATGAAATATTTTCCTTTCCATGGGCATTCCTGGGCTTGCTGAGAAAAGAGGATGCAAAGCGTGAGGAGACTGGGAACACTAAAGCGTCTCCTTCTCAGTGCTGTCTGGGCTCTTAGTTGGATGCCTGGGCATAGCCCTTCTTAGAAGGAGTCACCTCCAGGCTTTCCCTACCCCCATCCCCCCATCTCTACAGGGGGCAGAGGCAACCAAGAGAGTCTTTTCCTCCTTACTTTTGGCTTCAAGTCAGCTTACAGATCTCTCAGCCAAGAACCTGAGAAGGCAGGATGAGATCAGGAAGCCTTCCTGGATCTCTGCCTCTAGTGGATGGTGCCAGCTGGAATGTCCTGCAGGGACAAATGTGTCCTGCAGAGGCCTTCAGTGGACATGACTTGATTTAGGCTCTTGAAATTTCTTCCTGTAGAATATTCCAGGACAACTGATAAAAGAGAACATTTCCTGTGCAACTGGTTACACTATTAGTAGATTGTGCATCATCTTGCACAGGGTCTGCAGTCTCGTAAAATAGCACATTTGGTATAATCCACCAAATTACTGTGTGAGTCAGACAGTTTTTTACATTCCACATGCTAAAATATGAATTATTACTCATTATAATAAAAAATTCAAGACAAAATTAATTTTCTTTTAGCAACCATGGAGGAGAACATTTTGACTCAGTGGTCCTTCATAAAGTCCAACAAATGATACAACTTTGCATTTTTATGATGCAACCCTTATTCTTTAAAGAAACTGTGCAGAAAGTTGTGAGACAGCTCAATCACCTCCCGTAATAATCTGATTTGAACCAACCTAAAGAAATGCTTTGGAAAACTGTTGCATATTCCCAGGCAAAGTCAAGTGCCAAATCTTCACCAAGTGCTACATTTACTAAGGGTTTTTGTCCTCTAAAATATTTAATTCTTTGGCAGATGTCTATTTTGTACCTACCTTGTATAGGACAAGCTTCTAAAGGCTTTTGCTTTCTATTTGCAATATCAATATCAATGTTTAGAAAAGCTTAGTTTCAGTTTGCAATGCATGAATACAGAAGCTGAAAAAATAGTAATAGGAATATTTTAAAATGAAAGCTTTTATTTTGTTGTATTGTTCAAGGAGAGAAAAAAATAAGATTAAGTTAAGCTACAGTAAAAGCTGAGACAAATGAATAAGAGAGCCAGGATGCTTTTTATGGAAGTGCCTCACTGTAAAAAATTACCCTATTAATATGAAATAAGACTTCTTAATTAAGTTTTTGCTAGATATGCAAAAGGTAAGTTCACCGGGAGGGCAACTTGAAAACTATAATTTGCAGATGAATCATTTCAGAAAGGAGAATTATGAGGCTTGAGTTGAATGCTTAGCAAAACAGGTAAATCACTGAAGTTACCAGACCAAATAGCTCATTGTGAAATGCTCAGAGCTGAGAGTCTATTTGAAGGGAAATGGGACCATTAGAAAACACTGCAAACTGAACAGAAAGCTGCTATTTCATCTGATGGTGATTCTGTTTTCCCCACCCAAGTGGGATTTGCTTATAGTTCTTACTATTTGTGCCACTAACGAGTCCTTGCTTTCTCCTTTGGACAGGTGTAGTGTTCCCTTATTTTCCAAGATTGGGGCGCTACAATCTCAATTTTCATGAGGCACAGCAGGCTTGTCTGGACCAGGATGCTGTGATTGCCTCCTTTGATCAGCTGTATGATGCCTGGCGGAGTGGGCTGGACTGGTGCAACGCTGGCTGGCTCAGTGATGGGTCTGTGCAATATCCCATCACAAAACCCAGAGAACCCTGTGGAGGCCAGAACACAGTGCCTGGCGTCAGGAACTACGGGTTTTGGGACAAAGATAAAAGCAGATATGATGTCTTCTGTTTTACATCCAATTTCAATGGTAAGATATTAACCATACTACCTTGTTTGCTATCCCAGAGACCAATACATACTATGATATGACATTAAAATTTTAATCTTATCTACTTAAAGAAAAATCTTTGAAGTATTGCTTCATATAAAAGAAGCTCTGTAATATCATAATTTTTAAAAATCCACACAGATACCAAGCACAAGTACATATTTCCATGATTATTTGGTTTTATTGCATCCAACTGTTGCTGTAAAATAGTTTGTCATGTTTTATGGAGTCTTTTTCTTACTGCCAAAGATGCTGCTGCTACTGTGTGCCCTCCATAGGATATAGATCTCTCCACTGAAGTAAGGATGGCATCAGTGTCATGCTCTTCTTTAAATTACAGTGTCAATTTATTCATAGATCATCAGCAAAGCTTAGGATAGAGAGCTTGGATAAAGAGAGAGCTCTGATTAAGAGAACTTTGCAAGAAAATTAAGTAGAAATAACACTGGAGGCAAAAGCAGAAGTGAGAGATCCAGGTTGCATCGGTACTGATGACTGATCAGTTGAATTCAGCACAACTCCCAACCCTATCTTCCTTCTTCCAGAACCAGTGATGTGACAGTGGGGCCTAGTGCAAAATGAAAATGTGGGCTCCTTGTTAAAAAAAAAATTATTAAAAATCTTAAGATGACACAGTAGAACATTCAATCAAGCATAAGGCCCAATGTAACTGTCAGGTGGCAAACCCATGAGGCTGGCCCAGGTCCCATTATTTTACATTTTAGTTGCCTGTTGATATGCTATGGGGAAAACAGAAAGGAATCAGGGATCAACAAAAGGTCAGACAGTAAATACGTTTGGCTTTGTGGGCCATATGCTCTCTGTTCCAACTGCTTCATGTAGCTTTGTATGCTGCTGCTAAGTCGCTTCAGTCGTGTCCGACTCTGTGCAACCCCACCAGGCTCCCCTGTCCCTGGGATTCTCCAGGCAAGAACACAGGAGTGGGTTACCATTTCCTTCTCCAATGCATGAAAGTGAAAAGTAAAAGTGAAGTCACTCAGTCGTGTCCAACTCTTAGCAACCCCATGGACTGCAGCCTACCAGGGTCCTCCGCCCATGGGATCTTCCAGGCAAGAGTAGCTTTGTGTACTACAACACAAAAGCCACCACAAACAATCTTAAACAGATGGCTGTGCCTGTGTTCTAATAAAACCTCACTGGACTCATGTGCTATAGTTTGCCAGCCTCAGGTACAGGTAATAGAGCTAACCCTCTATTAATGCTCCCGTGACCACTACCCATTCTCCAAATTATACCCTTTTAGTCTAGAAAGAACTGACAAGCACTAATTTAGACTTAAATAATCTATATTTGAAGAGAGGCAGGAGGGTATCAGGGCTTCCTTGATACTTCAGTTGGTAAAAAATCCACCTGCAGTGCAGGAGACCCTGGTTCGATTCCTGGGTCGGGAAGATCCCCTGGAGAAGGGATAGGCTACCCACTCCAGTATTCTTGGGCTTCCCTTGTGGCTCAGCTGGTAAAGAATCCACCTGCAATGTGGGAGACCTGGGTTTGATCCCTGGGTTGGGAAGATCCCCTGGAGAAGGGAAAGGCTACCCACTCCAGTATTCTGTATAGTCCATGGGCTCCCAAAGAGTTGGACACGACTGAGCGACTTTCACTTTTCAGGAGGGTATCACATGACAATGTGTAACCTGGTAAGAGTCTGATCCTATTCCACCTGAAACTAAAAGTCTGAGAAAATCTTGCACTGGTAGGTGCCTGTGACTTTAGTTAGTCGATGTCATGTTTTATACTTTTTATGCATATTTAGTACAAATTGAAGGAATCTCGGTAATGAACACTACTGAGGTAAGTGGTTGAGGCTAACTCGCTCTTTTTTGTGAAGTCAAGAAATGGTTAGGTGTCAGAGCTCCCACAGAGGGAAGTTGGAAAAAACAACTTACTCCTTTCCTCTCTGCTAGTGAGTGAACAGACTGGGTTCACATTCTAAGTCCGCACTATTTATGGCAAGTGACTTCCTGTATGTTTTGCATTTTCATACTGTAGTCTTTGAAGAAGAATAATGCCTTATTGATACCTGTAATGAAAAGGACTTGAGGGCTTTTGATTTTTTTTAAATGGACTTTTCTGTCAGGAATGTTTTTTGATCCTTTCACATTCAAATTTTGGCTCTCCAGAAACTTGTGCTGGGCTTCAGTCTTGCTACAGCTAGAATTTAAATAGCTCTTGCTTTTAACATGGAATTCTGTCTTCTCTAATGCCACAGAAGGGCCCTTTTAGCCACTAATTGGCTAACAGAGACTGCATCTGTCATTTCCCTTTTCTTTTTCACCACTCTAAAAGGGCATGTCTGAACACACATTAAGGGGCAAGGAAAAAACTAATTTAATGGAGAGAGATCTAGGGTTACTGCCTTTAACTGACTAGCCTGTTTCAGAACCTCTACAGACACTGCTCTATATACCCCCGCATTGAGAAACACTTCCATTTGAGGCTCTTTCCATCTCTCTCGGGCTAAGCTCCAGACAGGCCCACTGACCCTCTTTCCTTCTCTCTGCAGGCCGATTTTACTACCTGATCCACCCCACCAAGCTGACCTACGACGAAGCGGTGCAGGCTTGTCTCAATGATGGTGCTCAGATTGCTAAAGTGGGCCAGATATTCGCTGCCTGGAAACTTCTGGGATATGACCGTTGCGATGCAGGCTGGTTGGCGGACGGCAGTGTCCGCTACCCCATCTCTAGGCCAAGAAGGCGCTGCAGTCCTAGCGAGGCTGCGGTGCGCTTCGTGGGTTTCCCAGATAAAAAGCATAAGCTGTATGGTGTCTACTGCTTCAGAGCATACAACTGAGCGTGACCCTAAAGCACGTCAGTTTGAAAGTCATTAAGAACATGTGAAATGAAAGGTTGTTTTTTTTTTTTCCAATATGAACTCATGCAAGTTACCAAAACTGTGATAACCCTTTTTTACTTACTGTAAAAAGTCATTTTCATAAAGACCAATTCATTAATTTGTTTTTGTAAAGCTATTATCATTCAATATATATTATAAATTAATATAATTTTAAGGGAAGCACTACATATGGAGGTTTTACAGCCAAACTGTTTAGGCTACATCATCCCAATGAAGTATCCTTTCATGATCGGGGCATGCAATAGCTTGAGGATTGCTAGGATTAAACTAAGGAAAGTAAAGCTACTCAGAGCAGCAGCTGCCACAAGCACAAATTTTACACGTTTGTACAATTTTGAAATGCACTACAATAAACAGATTAGAGACAACAGATTTGAAATATAGGCTTCTTTACATAAACTGAGGTTCTGAGAGGTTGCACAACACTTAGTTTCACAAGGGAACAATCTACACTTTTCTAAAATATTTCAAAGCTCCAATAGTCAGACTATTTTACTCTTTAAAATCCTGCCTTTCTGACCAAAAAAAAAAAAAAAAAAGCAGATGGACTCCAATGTATGACAAGCACAGTTAAAACCCCTTAAGACCCCCATTTGTATGAAGTATGAAACTAAGATAAGCAGATCATATTTAACCAATGAGAGATTCCTACCTTCTTCTAATTAAAATTATACATGCCTGAGAAGAACTGTTTTCTTTTGAGTAGCTTTACTGAATTATATTTAAATTCTAAGGGCCGTTTGCTAAGCAGCATTTAGCATCTACTCAGGGCAGTTATATAGATAAACTGCTGGACAGAAAAATTGTAAAATTTAGCAGCTTGATTTTATGTTAGCCTATGAAGTGATATTGTCCTATAAAATTAACTTTAAAATATTTAATATTTCCTTCTTATTTACATGACATGACAAAAATTTAAATCATAGAAGGAATAAATAACTATACTTGCCTAACCAAGAAATAAGAACCCAACTTTCAGAATTCTTATTATTCCTATTTGTATATAGACTAGGAAGTCCAACTGGTGCCTGTGTTTGGGTAAAAAAGTCAACAAAGTAGTTTTAACCTTTCTCCATATAGAAAATGTGAACAGTGATGGATGTCACTTTCTTGCTGATCATCATTAGGCGTAAATGAAATGCTGAAGCTGTCAAAGAGTTTACACTTAAATCTTCAGGGCTTTATATGAAAGGGTAAGACCAGCTTCAAAAAACAACTTTCCCCATTAGCAGCTCCAATCTTAAATAAAGCTCGGTTTTCCTATATTTTTATGAGTGTTGAAACCCCACAGGGACCAATATTTGTATTCAAATTACATTTCATGGTTTCCCATTGTTTCACAATGAGTTCTAATAAATGGGATTTAGTATAATAATCCAAGTATGACATAGCTGATATGCTTTCATGAATGTTTTTATGTAGATTTTCCTCCCATGAACATGAGTAAATAAATCTGTTTCCTGAATTGATTGTGGTTGCCTTCAAAGCTCTGTAATAATTCTAATAAATTTACTCTATAAATGTAGAGTTATGTGTGTGGAAGGTATAGGACAATTGGAAGTCCATGAAACCATAACTATACTCATATATTATCTAGGCAGAATATTGTAAATAAAAGTAGATTATTTCTTCTGTCAAAAGCATATCTGGAAATTTTCAGATGCTTTACTATTAAAAGATGAGAATGTATGCATGCACATTTTTACAGTAGGTTGGATATGCAAATTGTACAAAAATATAAATCCAAAGAGATTGTGTAGTTTAACTCAAACACTGCTGATACAAATAGAATTCAAACTTCTAAATTAAAAATACCTGAATGGTCTAAGATAATATGAATATATTATTTAAAGAGGGACTATCTCCAAAACAGTGACTCTAGTACCTCAAAAGTGGGTTCAGCTCACTGGAGGAAATCCATACTTGAATGATTATTATTCACATTACGAGAATATTATTGGAAGTACAAGTGGAAAGGAATTTCTGCTGAAGCAGATATACAAATTTCAGTTATTGCTGCAAAACTCTACCTTTATAATATTAAGCATAGTAACATTTCTTAACTTTTGAATACTTACTAGTATAGGAATTGGTGCTGATAAACATCTTTGGAGTGACTGTTAGCTGACTAAAGTCTATACTGACTGCACACCATTTTTCCATGCTTGGGAAAAAAAAAAAGTCTTAACAGAATGAATACTGCTGGGCAGAATTTTTATCTTCTGACTTCTCCCAAAGGATCAGAATTCCCATACCCTTTTGGACTCCTCCTTGAATAAGAGTTTCTTTTTAATGTTCATATTTTGCCATTTTCACCAAATATCTATTTTCCTATTTCATTCCTCAAGATATTTCACTGAGAGTGTCTGAAAAAAAAAGGTTATACTAACACAGTTCCTAATGGAAAGTTGGTACAACACTGGCTAACACTGGCTAATTCAACAATTGCTACTCAGACTTGGGTACTAAGAACAACAGAGGGATGAGATGGGAGTCTGGTTAGGAAATCTTGCTTTGATCATTTCGTTCATAATTAACACTTGGCCCATTTAAGGAACAAAGTATATCTGCATATTTCACTGACAAGCCTACATTTGAAAAAATAGACAAGAAGAAATGATACCTATAAAAGGCAATATAAGAGTGAAAACAAGTTAGTTACATTAACACTGGAAGCCATCTTTTACCAACTGCTGCCATGTTTTATCACAGTAATTTCTAGTCAACTATGGTATTTGTAAATTTAAACTTTCTTTCATAGAAAGGGGGCCGGTACCTGTTAAAGTTTTATTTTATGCAATAATATAGTCGCTTATTATTTTGGCAATTAGAAGTAGCCTCAAAGGAGATTCCAATTTGGTTGCTGGCAGCCATACTGGGTTTCTTGATTTCAGTGCTCCAAAGAATATGGTGGTCTCAAGGAGTAGTTGACCACTAAGGAGGAAAGGATGAAAAGGGAATCACTTATTCATTCTCAGCATAGAATACATAAAGAATGATCAGTGGATAACTGACATAGTTGTGTTGAGAAGTTAACTGTACCGTAGCTCACTACTGCCAGCACAGCAATGATGTACAATGAAAGAAATGAGAAATACAAAATCATTATTAAGCCACCTGATTAAAAGGAAGTCAGTATTTAAAGGCATTTAATACCTACTGAGTACAAATCTGAGAAGAACCATATCTGTATTAAAAAAAAAAATGTTTTCATTTTCTGTAAGATACAATGAACTGGTAAACAAAAATTAAAAGTCAATTTTGTGTTACTGCAGTATCTCTTGATTCTTCTGAGTTGTAGAATCTTAGCTATTTTTCTTTGTGTCAAACCCCATAAATGCATTGTTTCAAGAAAAGACATTTAACTCATCCTTGCTCTGATACAGTTGACTTCAAATTGTAAACACCTACCAACTCCCATTTCCTATATTTTGTAAAGTTATCAACAACAGCAACAAAAGGAGTATATCTGTAGTGTAACTAAATCAGCAATAGTATTATCCCCAAATCTACTGTGATTCAAATCTACTATAATTTATTTTGTTCATCTGGTTAGCAGTGCCAGGAATCTGTAGTATCCTCGAATAGATTTATATATTTAAACTACATTATGTAGCTAAATTTAAAAAAGGTTTTTAATTTTCTTGCTAAAGTCCTTCTCAAGCACTTTATACTCCAATAAAAGGAACATATTTGTTAATATTTCCATCCCTTCTGAATTTTCAATGTGGAAGACAGTTTCTGGATATTTCTGGTATTTAAAAATGGATTCTTGAGTGCAAGAGTCTATTACTGGTACAATGACTTGAATGTAAGCACATCTAAAACAATATGGGTTACTGACATTCAAACAGAAAAGTTTACTTTAAATTTTTTCCCATACTTACTTGGAATACATTGAACAGCCTTGGAGAAAAAAGTCTAAGGGTAACATAAAATTAAATCATGTTTCTTTAATGTTTAAGTTTTCACACAGATGAAAGGTATCATCTTAACTTTTCCAGCAAACCTCTTGTATTATTATGGCCAAATCACACACAAACCTGCTTGGTACTAATACTGAAAGGTCCTATGGGTTTCCATCAGTTCAGTTCAGTTCAGTCGCTCAGTCATGTCTGACTCTTTGCGACCCCATGAAGTGCAGCAAGCCAGGCCTCCCTATCCATCACCAACTCCTGGAGTTCACCCAAACCCATGTCCATCGAGTCAGTGATGCCATCCAGCTATCTCAGCCTCTGTCGTCCCCTTCTCCTCCTGCCCCCAATCCCTCCCAGCATCAGAGTCTTTTCCAATGAGTCAACTCTTCACATGAGGTGGCCAAAGTATTGGAGTTTCAGCTTTAGCATCATTTCTTCCAAAGAATACCCAGGACTGATCTCCTTTAGAAAAGTGCTTAAATAAAAACAAGTTCACTGTTCAGATGTGGTGCCCTTAATTCCCTATCAAGTGACAAGGTTTAATACTAAGACTGTTCTTGAGCAGAAGGGACCTTGTCTAAGATGATAGGCAAGAATTGATTAGTTATTCAGTTGTGTCTGACTCTTTGCAACCTCATGAACTATAGCCCTCCAGGCTCCTCTGTCCATCCTATTTTCCAGGCAAGAATACTGGAGTGGGTTGCCATTTCCTTCTCCAGCGAAGCTTTCTGACCCAGGGATCAAACATGCATCTCCGGCATTGGCAGATGGATTCTTTACTGCTGAGCCACCAAAAAGTAAAGTGTTACATTAAAGCATTACTGGGTAGTATGATTTCTTCAGCCCTTCATTTAGCATTATTTAGAGGGCACAGCTTAAGATGACTCTGGAGTCCTTATCTCTCTGTAGGTGATGTATTTAGGATACTGACAGCAGGCTACTTGCTCCAATCTTTAGAAGGAAATTCACTGCACATACATTTTTTTTTTCACTAAGAAGAAGTGAAGCTTATTTTCTCTGTATTTGTTTCAGACCAATAAAGCTTTGTCACCTCTACAGCTACTCATCATCTGAAACGACCTGGGTCCGCCCAGAGAGTAGCTCCATGTCTTCTCTGAAGTTAAACAATTTTCCTTCTCAGCTTATCCCTGTCCACTGAAGTTGTCCAGTTCCACATGCCTCCATTATTAAAAGATGCCTCTTTCTTTCAGTTGGTGTCTGACTGCAGCGTGAGCTGTGTTTATTCAAGGGATTATTCTCAAGGTAGAGAGAAAGCTCAGATTCTTCATTTTCTAACGATGAACCTATTAGTTTGATCAACAAATATGAGATTCTCATATGGTGGTAAATTCTAAGAATACCACATTCCCATATTTTTCTTTCTAAGTAAGGGGCTCAATTGGCAGCTCTTCATTCTGCTTGAAATATCTGGGATTTTTGTTGTTTTTAAAATTTTTTTCACTATTTCTCTCTTTGATTTTGGTCAATTAAAATTTTGCCTGCCAAAACTCGTACATATGAGTAGAAAACAAAAAGCAGGAAATTTTGAAGTTTTCAGTCTTTGAAAGGCCCTTCTTTGAAAATGCTGAGAATCTTACATGTGAATCTGAAACAAAACTGCAGAACCATTCATTTATTATTCTGATAAATAAACATATTCGCGTGTAATGATTGCTGTGAGCCCAGGGAAAAGATAAATAAAGTACTTTGTGGCTCTGCTTATATTCGAGGTCAGCCAAACTGAACATCCTTGCT
This sequence comes from Capra hircus, assembly GCF_001704415.2. Lineage (NCBI taxonomy): Eukaryota > Metazoa > Chordata > Mammalia > Artiodactyla > Bovidae > Capra > Capra hircus. The sequence continues at coordinate 27,077,271 of NC_030814.1, forward strand.
CCATGGGAAAGCACTTTAATTCCTGTGCTGAGAGCCTAACTTCAAGTGGCTGAGAAGCAAAGTCTGCTATTCTAATAGGAAAAAAAAAAAGTTTTTTAAAGGCCAACCTTTCAGTTCAATATACATGAAAATTTAGTAATATATTAAAGCAGTTGGCAGCATATTAGAATCACCTAGGGAGCTTTAGAAAAACTTTGAGGCCTGGGTCTCTTTCCCATAGATCATGGTCAAGGTGCAACCTGGACATCAGGATTGTTCGAATCTTCCCTCACAGACCTCTGGTAAATTTTAATATGTAGTCAGGGTAGAGAAACACTGACTTAACAGACTTAGCAGGAAAAAAATCAAAACCATTTCACTGATATATGGTTGGACTGATATTTATAGTTCACAATTTAAAATAATTTTAAAAATAGTATAATTGGTTTGGATTTGATCAAACTCAGAAATTCTTCAAATGTGAACATTGGATTCATTTGATTTGCTCTTTTTCTCCAAGTAATAGTTTCCATTATATTAGCAGATGTGTTCTAATAAGCTATTTTTCTGCCTGCCTGCCCTATCACTGTCACTTCTGTAAAAACTACTATAAACTACATATATCCTAACTTCAAATTCTTTCCCATATAAACTATCAAAATCCGAGGCCTATACAATAATTGTGTAAAACATTTTGGGGACAAGAATTCAAACTCTACTTGAAGCCAATTGCTTCTGAGATTTAGTTATATTTCAGGAAGAAGAACCTATTCTCACAGTGAGCTTTATATTACAACATGGACCCTTAGACCAAAAATATAGATAAATAAACAAAAAGCCAACATACAATAGGAAAGAAAGAAAACGAAAATTACTCATAATCTAAATATTTGGGGAAAAGGAAGAAAAGTACTGTTAAATTTTATAATGTCTTATTTCCATTATGTCCGTAAATAAACACTTGCTAAATTGAGTCATCAGTTCTAGAAAATACACGATGTATAAACTATGTCAATAATGCTATAAATAATTTCCTAACTGGCCTATGAATCTGATAGAGTTAGTTAAGTCAGTTGCAACTCACGCTGAGGCACGTGGAAGTCATGAACAACAGAGTTAATTAGTTTGAAATATCCTCCAGCCATTCTTCAGCTCCCTTAGCTCTCTGGCCCCTCCAGAGAGCAGGAGGTCAATGGTCTAGCATTGACAGAGGAAGCAGGACCTGACCTTTCCTTCCCTGGCTTTCAACTAACAAAAGAAAGACTAGTACTAGTGGTACAAGGCATGAGGCTCCCTACCAGAATATTGCCTGTGCAAACAGAGGGCATAAAGTTCTATTTTTATCCTCTCCACCAAGAAGAAGAATTCTAATTCTAAAGAAAAATATACCATATTGAGTGGATTAAAAAGAATAAATATTAATTAGAAAAATGCACTAACATATAACAATTTGCCACTACCAAACAGATAAAGCAAATTGTTGAAGCATGACAATTCCCTTGAGAACTGGCTCCCTATTAAATGACCATTGGAGGAAAGTTCAGGCATCAGGATTTGGAGGGAGAGCACTGCTCAGGATGAACTGTGAAAACTTAGAAACTCTCAAATCAATAGACAGCATAAAAGCATCTAGAGACTGCTGCCTAATGCCTTAGAGAGTCAGTGGAGGAAAGCTATCACGGTGATAGTAGTCTGCAGAAATGCCCTTATCTTACTGACCAAAGCACTACTTCAAAAGTCAGTTTTGACATGTGATGTAAATAAATCACTTCCAATCTTCTTTGGAATAATGCAAAGATAAATAAAACACTGAAAAAATATCAGTAACACTTACTGCTATTTGAAATGTAAGTATTTGATGTCTCTTCACATATAAAATCCTTTTTAAAACTTCAAAAATTTACAAGTAGAGAGTATTGATCTGAGGCTATGAAACTTCCTTCCTTCCATGCAAATACTAAAAAATGGCAATTAAAAAAATTGTGTGATGTCATCTTTGTGCAATTAATTAATATGCATAGTAAAATCTAGAAGGATATACACTAACATACTCATGAGGGTTATCCTTTTTCCTTCTACTTCTGAAATCTCCACAGCAAAGTTGCATTATACAAAAATTATATAACAAATTATTGTGCTATAATATTAGTGGATTCTCACTGCTGCTGCTGCTGCTAAGTCACTTCAGTCATGTCTGACTCTGTGCAACCCTATAGATGGCAGCCCACCAGGCTGCCCCTTCCCTGGGATTCTCCAGACAAGAACACTAGAGTGGGTTGCCATTTCCTTCTCCAATGCATGAAAGTGAAAAGTGAAAGTGAAGTCGCTCAGTCATGTCCGACTCTTAGCGACCCCATGGACTGCAGCCTACCAGGCTCCTCTGTCCATGGAGGCTGAACTAGCTGGATTTTCTCAACATTTAATTCTATGGACATTTGAACCAAAAATATTTTTTCCTGGCTTAACATATCTTCCTGTTGTAAGTGAAGCTGTTTTTCATTGATACAAGATCATCCCTCTAGGATTCAAAATTAGAATTAACTGTCTTGAAACCACTGTCAATTACATGCATGAAAGGTTTGAGATATCTTTCAATGATAATCCTGAAACATCTGTTGTCTGGGTGTGTGTTGGTATTACTCCCTTGTGCTAAGTGCTAAGTCACTTTCAGTCATGCCCAACTCTTTGAGACCCCATAGACTGCAGCCCCTCAGGCTTCTCTGTCCATGGGATTCTCCAGGCAAGAACACTGGAGCAGGTGGCCATTTCCTTCTCCAGGGGATCTTCCTGACCCAGGGACTGAACCTGCGTCTCTTATGTCTCCTGCATTGGCAAGCGGGTTCTGTACTGCTAGTGTCATCTAGAAAGCCCCTTAGTGGAGATAAATGAAATTTTGGTAGTTAATAGGGGATTGTGGTAGGCAGGGAGTGTGAGGTTCTTACTAATGATTCTTAAGGGATCTAAAATTGGTTTATGCCAGTTTGCTATAAACTGAAAGTTATGTTCTGACACACAACTTGGTCACCTGTGTTCTGTTATGTGACATTTCTGATAAAGAAACACTGCAAGTTTGTTGACAGCAAACCCCCTACATACTTCTCCACTTCCTACATGGTTCCAGAAGCCCAGGCTCTCACATACTGCTCACTGCAAATCTCAAAACAGGTGCAGCTTAATTGAGAGAAAGCGCTGAAGAGGTGTCTGATCTGAAAACGAAATAATCCCTTCCTAGATCTTATTCTCATCACACACAAAAAAAGAAATGAATATTATTTAACATGATAGTGGTATTAGCACTACATGATAATCAGATTACAGTATATAAATGTATCTAATCAACATGTTGTATTGTTGGGGCCAGTGTGAAGAAAGCAGTAGCGACTCCATCTTGAAGCCTGCCATCCATCTTACAGACAGGATGTGAACCAAAAGTGAGGAAACCATTGCTACTGAAAACCAGGTCTCCTAGTGACTTCTTCCCTCCTTACAGATGACAAACGGAGATTGTAGTTGAGGTCAGGCAGCCCCTGTTAGATTAACCATGGAGACACTCCCCTTGATGTATAATCACTGTTCCCCCCACCCTTTAACCTTAATTGTTTGTTCTCCTAGCACCTACTTGTTGTAAAACTCAATCATATACAACAAAGAGGTTGCTAACATGTAACCAGTCATGTAGTGGGGGGTATAAAACTGGTCCTCTCAGAAATATCAGAGTCCTTGTTGTGAACTGATTCCCCTTGGACCTGCTGGCATAATAAACTGTACTTCACTGTCTTGAGGGGCCTCCCTGGTAGCTCAGCTGGTAAAGTATCCACCTGCAATGTGGGAGACCTGGGTTTGATCCCTGGGTTGGGAAGATCCCCTGGAGAAGGGAAAGGCTACCCACTCCAGTATTCCGGCCTGGGGAATTCCATGGACTGTAGAGTCCATGGGGTCACAAAGAATCAGACATGACTGAGGGACTCACTTTCACTTTCCACTGTCTTGAGCGTTCTCCAAGGTATGTTTTGTGACTCCGGATTACACAACATTTCACCTTAAATTTATACAATGTTATGTGTCAAATTTACTACAATTTAAAAAAGATAAGAAAATTTCCAAAATGAAAATGAGATACATTACTTTATAGTCTCTAAACTAATCTAAAAGTATAATCTATAGTCTCTAAACTAATTACACTTTGGATTTTCTTTACAAGAAGTTTCCTTTACTTAAGAATTTAACAACTGATAATGTGGTTCCCTGCAAACTGGCAAGTGAGAAACGTTACAGAGCAGAAGACTTTTTGGATTAATTTAAAATGTAGCTTATAAATATAGTTTTGTTGTAGTCACGCATTCCGGGAAACAAACTCACTCAGAAGGACAATGCAGATAGTGGAGTGCAGTTTATTACACCGGCGGGCCCAAGGCAGAGGCTCCTCTTAGCCAAGGACCCTGACCAGTATTTGTGAAAATCTTTTATACCCCATGTGTAGGTGTCTGAACCCACCACCCCAAATTCCTTGAGCCTTACATAAACCAAGGAAAATACAATCCCAGTAACCCCATCATTCACATGCTATGTGCTCATGTGCTCAGTTAAACAATTAGCCAATAATCAATAAACCTGAGGTTACACTCCGATAGATACAGAAAATTTATGGCTGGTCTGGAGGAAGGGGTGACTACTGTATGTTTTTTGTTAGGCAATGGGTAACCTAGATACAATCTTCAAGGTTCCCCTGTCTGGAGGGGGTCTTATCCTTCTGTTGTTTTCATAGGCACTAAACACAGAGTTCAGAGTCCATTGGAAAGGTGGCCAAGCAAGATCAGCATGAACCTGCCTAAGATGGAGTCCAGGCCCTATGAATTCCTTCTTCAGTTTAATTTTAGGGAAAGAGTTTTTATTGAATTATTAATGTGTATGTGTTCTTTTTAATTTTCTCTGAAGAAAAGAAAACATCATGGGGAATAAACCTCAAAATAAATCTATTCCTTAGTCCTTGATAAATATCTGTGCATAGTCTGGGTTGCCACATTTTACATCCCAATTTAAAAGTCATTCAAGTTCAAATTCTTTTCAGTTGCAAATATGTTCAGGATCCCTGAGGAGTTTGTGACAGAACCAGATGGCTGGCAAATCTGTAGAGTTCCACCTAATCTAAATTTTCATCTTAAAATAATTGTTTCTCCTCTTCATGTAGCCTTTGAAAGGAAAGGAAAGTTAGTTGCACAGTTGTGAACGACTCTTTGTGATCCCATGGACTGTACTGTCCATGGAATTCTAAAGACAAGAGTATTGGAGTGGGCTCCCATTCCCTTCTCCAGGGGATCTTCCCTACCCAGGGATCAAACCTGGGTCTCCTGCATAGCAGGCAGATTCTTTACCAACTGAGCTACAAGGGAAGCCCCTGTGTCCTTTAATGAAAGGCAACTTGTGCTCAGGAAAACACAATTATTGAGGCTTGTTCAAGTTTTGTTGGGCTATTTAACATGAGTTGGTCTTAGTAAATATGTGAAGAACTTAGGGTCATGAGACAAATTTCCAAGCCTCCAGAGGCTTCTCTGCATGCTGGATAGAGGAATGGAAATGCATGGAACTTGTCCCAGTGGAATTTGTGAGAACGCACCAATTGTGAAGCAGACCAACTTCCAGGTTTGACTGAAATGTTTCCAAATTGGTCTAGCCAGACAATGTTATATATATCAGCAGCTCTCAAACTGTGCCCCCTCATATATAACAGACAATACAGACATTCGTGATGAAGTGCAATATTTTGAAGTATTAATTGGCATATTTCTTCCCAAACACTGAATTTGTTCATGCACACCCTGAGGGCTTCCTCTCTCTCCTAAGTGCTCAGGTAAACAATCGCCTTGTAAGCCCTGAATAGGAATTTAAAATCTTTTTTGCAGATATATACATTTTTCTATAGCATTAAGAGCAGGGAAAATTGCTGAAATTTCAAAGCAGATTCTAAATTCTCAGTATGGCAACAACCTCCTGATAATATAAGGACTAGTCTGAACAAAACCCCACTCCAGTACTCTTGCCTGGAAAATCCTATGGACGGAGGAGCCTGGTAGGCTGCAGTCCATGGGGTCGCTAAGAGTCGGATACGACTGAACGACTTCACTTTCACTTTTCACTTTCATGCATTGGAGAAGGAAACGGCAACCCACTCCAGCGTTCTTGCCTGGAGAATCCCAGGGACGGGGGAGCCTGGTGGGCTGCCGTCTATGGGGTCGCACAGAGTCAGACACGACTGAAGTGACTTAGCAGCAGCTGAACAAAATGCTGGAAAAATGGGATTACAGTTAGCAGTCAGAGACTCAAAACAAATAGCAAAGTAACTCAAGATTAGGCTACAAATGAAGAGAAAATTTTTAAAATATGATATGTACCTAGATGCATTGATTTAATTGCACTTAAAATTGTGAACACCTGAATAATTTTATTAGATTCATGTCATTTTTATATTAAAAGTGTTTACATACCACATGCCACACACCAGCTGCTAAACTGATCCCTTTGAGCTAGCATTAATGGAATCTTTATCTTTAGGAGAAAAGCTTTTATAAACAAAATACTTCTTTAAAAAAAAAATACAGGTCACTAGCATTGCTAATATTAGATTTTGCTAATAGAAGGTGGTAATATTTTGAAGTATATAGTATTCACAATTTTATGTGACCAGGTTTATCTACAATTTAAAAATTCAAAATAAGTATGTTCAAGATAAGTAGTTCTTTGATAAAAGTGGAAGCTGTGATTTCATATTTAAACAAGAGACACTTTTGGAAAGAATTAAATTGCCAACTGGTAAAGTTTTTGGACAAAAAGCTTTTACGAACAATATAAATGCAAAGAATATGTAAAACTTTAAAAATCAATGTAGAGTACCAGCACCTAAGTTAAGTGGTAATGACAAGATGCCCATCAGACTAGTAAACTGCGTTTTAAATACCTTTCAGTCATTACCAACAGCCAACTATGGAAAATGCTATTCAGTCATTATTAACACAATTCTGTTTTTCTGGAAAAAGTCTGTAAACAGCATGTCCAGAGCCCTGCAGGGCAAGACTCTAAGAGGTTCGTTGTCTGCTAATTCCCATCTGGAAATGTGTCCTCCTTGGGGTGCCTAGGAGGACTCAGGAAGGGTGTCCTCTCTTTGTGACTTTACTGGTCACCATCTCACAGACTGCTAGAGGTCTGAGAGGAGGAAAGCAACTTCCAGGCAGCTGTTTCTTCAACCCCTTCCCTCTATTGCCCCCTCACTTCTAACAAATCCTATATTCTGTGACTGTATCCTATAAACATTATCACTTCCTCCTGCCTGCCACACCCTAGGGTTTCTTGATTTAATGGTATATACTGACAATATGGCTCAGAGGTTAAAGCATCTGCCTGCAATGCAGGAGACCTGGGTTCGATCCCTGGGTCGGGAAGATCCCCTGGAGAAAGAAATGGCAACCCGCTCCAGTATTCTTGCCTGGAGAATCCCATGGACAGAGGAGCCTGGTGGGCTACAGTCCACGGGGTCGCAAACGGTCAGACACGACTGAGCGACTTCACTTTCACTTTCATTGACAACATACTTGGGCAAAATAATAAACGGTAACAATGGAAGAAAAGAAACAAAGGCCTGTGTCGTCAAAATATATAACTAGTAAATATTATTTGATAGGGGGAAACAGCCTATAAAATTTTCTATCTTGATTAGGAAAAGGGCTCAGAAAAAAGTCATTTTCAGAGCAAAATCTTTCCAGAGTGACTCTGCCCATTACGTTTAATTCAAACATATTATCTCAGCACCATTGTAGAAATATTTTTCTCCAAACTAAAAGAATCAAACAAATATGACCATTTATATGGTGATAACAGTTAAATTTAGCTTCTTCCACAGCCAGTTCTCAGATACTCACAACATTATCCTCAGGTTCAGATATATACAGTAAATTAAAAGCCCATTTAGTAACTTTATTTGGCAGCTAAACTGTCTCTAAGCAGCCTCAGGCAAAGGATACAAATGTCTGGTTCTCTCGCAAAGAGCCATAGCATACAAACAACTTTACAATGTTTAGTCTTGCTTTTTGTGGTCTATAGGCCCTGCCATCAGTAATGTGTTTATCAGTGAAAATGCTACATGGCCCTATTTGCCAAGGCACCAAAAATGTGCCTTGTAAAAGAATAAAGTATCCATGAATATGCTATTTATTAAAATACAAAGGAATTACGTGACAGTCACCTTTTCAAAAATAGCCATTTTACATTTGACCTTTTCCAGTGAATAATAGGGTTTCATTTAGAACATAACTGCCTGACCTAAACCATTGCTCTCTGTACAATGATCTTCATAAAGCCCAAGATACTTCTTAATAAAATAAACTGAAAGCTCCCTGTTTAAACAATCAAACTGAAGTGTTGAAGGGTCTACATTCATTGTTGCATTGTAAACTGCTCATAAAATTGAACAATGTATATAGCACCATTGACCTCTTTCTCCTCTGGCAGATTCAGGTCCTTTCATATTTCAGAGGACTGTCCCTGTGTCTCCATCTCAGACCTAGACCTACATTTTTAGATCCTGAACTGCTCAAGTCCCAGATGGTCCCTGTCCGCTCATCCTCTCTCTCTGTCTCCCTCTCTCCCAAGCCCTGGAGGTTCTCAACAACTGAGCAGACCTCCCAAAGGACGTTTCCTCTAGATACACTTTTATGTCAGGACACACACCATATCCACGTACAGATGATTTGATCTGAAATCCCAAGTCATCCATCTGGGATCATTCACCTGACTATATTGACAAGTCACAGGTCCCACTATACCCTCAGATTCCAGATACAGCCAAACTGACTGTTGTCCTCTTTTTTGCCAAGAATGCTCATTCCCACCTGGTCTCACTATAAAATTCCTCAGAGCCATTCAAGACACTTTTGAATATCACTTATTTCAACAGGTCCATCCTAACCTCCTGGAATAGGTTCAGAAACTCATCTATTTTCCCCATTACTCCCCATAGGACTCTCTAGTGCTGTGACTGTTGTTCTTGGTGGTGTTTTTTTTTTTTTTTTAAACATATCTGTCTTCCTGGTTTACTTATAGACTCATACACAGGAAGAACCAAGCTTAATGACATTTTTATCACCACACATCCACACTCTTTGGAAACTTTAATTGAAATGTCTCTTACATAGGCCCTGAACTGGAAGTTAATCCTCTCAGATGATAGTGAATAAGGAAGAAATATCTCTGCTTTGAGATCTAAAATGCCTGTATAGAACTACCAGAGTAAATATATATGTGTGTGTGTGTGTGTGTGTGTGTGCACGCAATGAGAAAAGCAGGAACAAACCAAAATAAATAGAATTAAGTATGTGGATGAATGGTTAAAATTGTACAAATTGTAATTTTGGAGAGGTCTTTGGGATTTTACTAATGGATATAACCCTTCTCCCAGAAAACAGTTTGCTTGTGCACACGAACACACAGACACATCTTTACGATAGTTATAAAGGGTCTTGTCCCCTGGAAACCCTTCCACGGATGATTCTAGTAGGGAGCGCTCATGCTGGTATTCTCAGACCACAAATTAAGAACACTGAGCCTTTGAAAATGGTATGAGAGAATAGAATCCTATAATTTCAATAACCAGAGAACAGGCTTTAGGAGAAACTGAAAGAAAACCAAGGGAAAGACATAGTCCCTTTAGACCACTTGGGCTCAAAGAGCTTTTGCCCCAGTGTCTGTTTCTTCGAATTTTATTTTAATTTGTATCTGGCTTATAATTACAACTATCTGATGAGGCAGTGTGGTTTTTTGTTGTTGTTTTATGAAGCAAAAAGATACAACTGATTAAAGACCGCAATCCTTTTCACCTCTCAAGGTGAAAAAGCTAAAATCTTGAGGAGCAAGTTGTTTTCGCCTTGCTAAATTCAAATTTGGAGGAGCTTTGCAATCCTTAAATCCTTTTTTAGAAGTGGAATTGAGTAAGATAAAGCAAACAAGATGGAATATAAAAGAAAAAATAAAAACACACAAGCAAATGAGATGCAGAAAAATGTCAAAATTATATGAAAGGCTTAACAGAAGAAACTACTACTTAGAGGAAATCTGACATGTTAGAAGTTAGATACAAAAATATGCTGTGTCTACAGACTACAGGAACCACTGCAAGGCATAGAATGCTTTGATTCTAGTCACTATTATTCAGCAAGCCCCAGGGTGTCTCTTGGTCCCATCTAACTTGCCAGGACACATAATTTCATCGTGGAGACTTTCAAGGATTCAGCTTGAGTCTCTCCAAATAATAATATAAACAATAACAGGAAGTTATCATTCATCTATCACTCACATTATGTCAGAGACTGAACTGAGGACTTTATATATGCGTGATTTCACTTAATCCTCACAACCATTTGATGAGGCAGGCACCGTTAATACCCTAGTGTGCAGATGAAAAAACAGAAATTAAGAAAAGTATTAACTTCCAAAAGGTCAGAGAACATAACTGGGAAGATGAGAGGATTTCTTTTCCTAATACTCATTGACCTCGAAGGCAGCTGTAGACCTTAATTAACTGATTAGCTAGTTAAACTAAGATATGAAGTCTGGAGTGTTAAATAATTTTTCTAACATGATGGCAGACAAAGAAAACATAGTCCATCCACCAAAAGAAATTTTGAAGTAACTCAGTTTCTTACTTTGATGAATGCTTCTTAAAATCCCATTTCTCCCCATTCATCTCCCTCCCAACCCACAGCCACTCTGGTCCCTTCCCACACTAACCACCCTAAAAATCTCCTTTCCCACTTCTAGCCATCGTCTCTCTGGCACCATTCCTTCTCTTTTCTTGATCAGATTTTTCATCATTTCTCCCATTTTGATTCACAAAAATCAACTATGCCGGAGTTCTGGGCAATCTCCTGCCACCATGTAATAGTCTAAGCACACACTGAAACTCAGGCCCACTCTCCTTCTTGCCCCCAAATTATACCCCAGCCCCAAACAGCAGTTGTGCCCAGGACACTGGAAGGATGCTTCTCAAAAGAAAAAGGAAAAGAAAACACTGAGCAGCAGAAAGCCAGGCCGCTCTGCAGTTGGCAGGGAGAAGAAAAGCTCTGGAAATTTCCATATGTTTGTCATTTTGATTCTCTGACATTTATTTGTATATTTTAATCCTTCAACTAGCCTTAAATGTCATGGGTTTGGGGGTTTATTTTGTAATAACAGGAAACCACTGATGAAATTGGATGAAGAAAGTGACTTAAAATTATATATAGACATTGGAAGATAGTCTGGCCACAAGGTAAAGGCTAGATTGGAGAAATGAAGGGTGATGAGTGGCTAGAGATAATTTTCTTTTTTCTTTTTTTGCCCTCTTCTCCACTGTTATTAAATAATTAAATAATGCATTGAAGTTGTATTATATGAGGAGGTCAGTATTAGTGAGAGAAATATATGTGTTTAAGTTTCATTCTGTCTGTGACCATGGCTAATACCTCTACTTGGGAACTCTCAGACATAACTGGGTGATATGTCAGAGGTACTAGCTCACAGAGCCCGGCACATGGGAGTTAATATTCATCATATGCATTCTTACCCATTGTACAATTAAATACATGAATAAATATGGTCTGTGGTCAAGAATACACAGAAAAACTGTATAAGAAAGATGTTCACGACCAAGATAATCACAATGGTGTGATCACTCACCTAGAGCCATACATCCTGGAATGTGAAGTCAAGTGGGCCTTAGAAAGCATCGCTATGAACAAAGCTAGTGGAGGTGATGGAATTCCAGCTGAGCTAATTCAAATCCTGAAAGATGATGCTATGAAAGTGCTGCACTTAATATGCCAGCAAATTTGGAAAACTCAAAAGTGGCCATAGGACTGGAAAAGGTCAGTTTTCATTCCAACCCCAAAGAAAGGCAATGCCAAAGAATGCTCAAACCAGCGCACAATTGCACTCATCTCACATGCTAGTAAAGTAATGCTCAAAATTTTCCAAGCCAGGTTTCAGCAATACGTGAACCGTGAACTCCCTAATGTTCAAGCTGGTTTTAGAAAAGGCAGAAGAACCAGAGATCAAATCGCCAACATCTGCTGGATCATGGAAAAAGCAAGAGAGTTCCAGAAAAACATCTATTTCTGCTTTATTGACTATGCCAAAGCCTTTGACTGTGTGAATTACAATAAACTGTGGAAAATTCTTCAAGAGATGGGAATACCAGAGCACCTGACCTGACTCTTGAGAAACGTATATGCAGGTCAGGAAGAAACAGTTAGAACTAGACATGGGACAACAGACTGGTTCCAAATAGGAAAAGGAGTACGTCAAGGCTGTATATTGTCACCCTGCTTATTTAACTTATATGCAGAGTACATCATGAGAAATGCTGGACTGGAAGAAACACAAGCTGCCGGGAGAAATATCAATAACCTCAGATATGCAGATGATACCACCCTTATGGCAGAAAGTGAAGAGGAACTAAAAAGCCTCTTGATGAAAGTGAAAGAGGAGAGTGAAAAAGTTGGCTTAAAGCTCAACATTCAGAAAACGAAGATCATGGCATCCAGTCCCATCCCTTCATGGCAAATAGATGGAGAAACAGTGGAAACAGTGTCAGACTTTATTTTTTTGGGCTCCAAAATCACTGCAGATGGTAACTGCAGCCATGAAATTAAAAGACGCTTACTCCTTGGAAGAAAAGTTATGACCAACATAGATAGCATATTCAAAAGCAGAGACATTACTTTGCCGACTAAGGTCCGTCTAGTCAAGGCTCTGGTTTTCCCAGTGGTCATGTATGGATGTGAGAGTTGGACTGTGAAGAAGGCTGAGCACCGAAGAATTGATGCTTTTGAAGTGTGGTGTTGGAGGAGACTCTTGAGAGTCCCTTGGACTGCAAGGAGATCCAACCAGTGCATTCTGAAGATCAGTCCTGGGTGTTCTTTGGAAGGAATGATGCTAAAGCTGAAACTCCAGTATTTTGGCCACCTCATGCGAAGAATTGACTCATTGGAAAAGACTCTGATGCTGGACGGATTGGGGGCAGGAGGAGAAGGGGACGACAGAGGATGAGATGGCTGGGCATCACGGATTCGATGGACGTGAGTCTGAGTGAACTCTGGGAGTTGGTGATGGACAGGGAGGCCTGGCGTGCTGCGATTCATGGTGTCACAGAGAGTCGGACACGACTGAGCGACTGAACTGAACTGTGGTCCTGAGCAGGAACATAAGGACAAGGGCTAGTGACATTTCAGTTATTATTGCTATATAACTTCATCTATTCCAATATGCTGGTGGTACTGTTCTTGGGAGGCCTCAGCCTGCAGTGGTTTGAAGTAGGATTTTGGTCCGCTGTCCAGAGACTGAAGTCGGTCTGGGTCAGTGAGAGTGCCAAATTCTAGTCACTAGCCCACCAGAGACCAGTGGCTAGTGACAAAGCCCTAGCTTGTTGGCTTTGTAGAAATGAATTTGCGCAAAGAGACAGAAAGTAGTGAAACCAGTAAAGTGTTTATTAGGAGGAAAAATAGTATTTTGAATAGACACACATGGGTGGGCTGAGAAAGAGAGTCACGCCCTTGTGGTAGTTTGACTCACTTACATGGGGCATTTCTTCTACATTCCCTCTGGCCAATCATCTTGCTTTGTTTGCTTGACTCTGAGTTCATAGTTGACCATTCAGGAATGACCTAAATCAGTTCAGTTCAGTCGCTCAGTCGTGTCCAACTCTTTGCGACGCTGTGAATCGCAGCACGCCAGGCCTCCCTGTCCATCACCAACTCCCTAAGTTTACTCAGACTCACGTCCATCGAGTCCGTGATGCCATCCAGCCATCTCATCCTGGGTCGTCCCCTTCTTCCCCTGCCCTCAATCTCTCCCAGCATCAGAGTCTTTTCCAATGAGTCAACTCTTCACATGAGGTGTCCAAAGTACTGGAGCTCAGCTTTAGCATCATTCCTTCCAAAGAAATCCCAGGGTTGATCTCCTTCAGAATGGACTGGTTGGATCTCCTTGCATTCCAAGGAACCCTCAAGAGTCTTCTCCAACACCACAGTTCAAACGCATCAATTCTTCGGCGCTCAGCCTTCTTCACAGACCAACTCTCAAATCCATACATGACCACAGGAAAAACCATGGCCTTGACTAGGCAGACTTTAGTCGGCAAAGTAATGTCTCTGCTCTTGAATATACTATCTAGGTTGGTCATAACTTTTCTTCCAAGTAGTAAGCGTCTTGCCGGCTCACTAAGCGCGGGCGAGAGGAGCTACTCCAACCCGAGGTCAGTGGCGGCCAGGAGGAGACACCCCACGTCCGAGATCAGGGGCGGCCAGGAGAAGCCACCTCGCACCCGAGGCCAGGAGTGTTGACCTTGAGGAGCCACCCCGAGCCCAAGGCCAGGGGTGGCAGCTGGGAGGAGCCACCCACGTCCGAGGCCAGGGCCGTTGGCCGGGAGGAGCAACCGGAGGAGTGGTGGCTGCGCAGGCACAGGAGGGCCTAGAGGAGCTATCCCACGTTGAAGGTCAGGAATGGCAGCGGTAAGGAGATACCCCTCGACCTAAATCATATCCCTTACAATTATACAGTGGAAGTGATAAATAGATTTAAGGGATTAGAACTGATAGTGTGCTTGAAAAACTATGGATGGAGGTTCATGACATTGTACAGGAGGCAAAGACCATCTCCAAGAAAAAGAAATGCAAAAAGGCAAAATTGTTGTCCAAAGAGGCTTTACAAATAGCTAAGAGAAAAGACCTGAAAGGCAAAGGAGAGGAGGAAAGATACACCAATTGAATGCAGAGTTCAAAGCAAGAAGAGATAAGAAAGTCTTTCTCAGTGATCAATGCAAAGAAATAGAGGAAAACAATAGAATGGGAAGGACTAGAGATCTCTTCAAGAAAATTAGAGATACCAAGGGAACATTTCATGCAAAGATGGGCACAAAAAAGGACAGAAATAGTATGGACCTAATAGGAGCAGAAGATATTAAGAAGAGGTGGCAAGAATACACAGAAGAACTATACCAAAAAGATCTTCATGACTCAGGTAATCACAATGGTATGATCACTCACCCAGAGCCAGATATCCTAGGATTGCAAAGTCAAGTGGGCCTTAGGAAGCATCACTATGAACAAAGTTAGAGAAGGTGATGGAATTCTTATTGAGCTATTTCAAATCCTAAAAGATGATGCTGTGAAAGTGCTGCACTCAATATGCCAGCAAATGTGGAAAACACAGCAGTGGCCAAAGGTCTGGAAAAGGTCAGTTTTCATTCCAATTCTAAAGAAAGGCAATGCCAAAGAATGCTCAGACTACCTCACAATTGCACTCATCTCACATGCTAGCAAAGTAATGCTCAAAATTATCCAAGCCAGGCTTCAACACTATGTGAACCAGGAACTTCCAGATGTTCAAGTTGGATTTAGAAAAGGCAGAGGAACCAGAGATCGAATTGCCAATATCTGTTGGGTCATTGAAAAAGCAAGAGAGTTCCAGAAAGACATCTATTTCTGCTTTATTGACTATGCCAAAGCCTTTGACTATGTGGATCACAGCAAACTGTGGAAAATTCTTAAAAAGATGGGAATACCAGACCACTTTACCTGTCTCCTGAGAAGTCTGTATGCAGATCAAGAAGCAACAGTCATAACTGTACATGGAACAACAGACTGGTTCCAAATAGGAAAAGGAGGATCAGGGCTATATACTGTCACCCTGCTTTTTTAACTTCTGTGCCGAGTACATCAAGAGAAATGCTGGGCTGGATGAAGCACAAGCTGAAATTAATATTGACGGGAGAAATATCAATAACCTCAGGTATGCAGATGACACCACCCTTATGGCAGAAAGCGAAGAACTAAAGAGCCCCTTGATGAAAGTGAAAGAAGAGAGTGGAAAAGTTGGCTTCAAACTCAGCATTCAGAAAACTAAGATCATGGTATCTGGTCCCATCATTTCATAGCAGATAGATGGGGAAACAATGGAAAGAGTGACAGACTGTATTTTGGGGGGCTTCAAAATCACTGCAGATGGTGATTGCAGGCATGAAATTATAAGATGCTTGCTCTTTGGAAGAAAAGTTATGATCAACCTAGGCAGTATAATAAAAAGCAGAGACTTTACTTTGCCAACAAAGGTCTATCTAGTCAAAGCTATGGTTTTTTTCAGCAGTCATGTACGGATGTGAGTTGGACTCAGAAAGCTGAGCACCGAAGAATTGATGCTTTTGAACTGTGGTGTTGGAGAAGACTCTTGAGAGTCCCTTGGACTGCAAGGGATCCAACCAGTCCATCCTAAAGGATATCAGTCCTGAATATTCATTGGAAGGACTGATGCTGAAGCTGAAACTCCAATACTTTGGCCACCTGATGCAAAAAACATTACTTGGAAAAGACCCTGATGCTGGAAAAGATTGAAGACAGAAGGAGAAGGTGACAACAGAGGATGAGATGGTTGGATGGCATCACCGACTCAATGGACTTGGGTTTAGGTGGACTCCGGGAGTTGGTGATAGACAGGGAGGCCTGGCTTGCTGCAGTTCATAGGGTTGCAAAGAGTAGGACACGACTGAATGACTGAACTGAACTGAACTGACAGTTTTCCCCTGTATGTGCAGCATCCTAGCCAAGATGGAAGAGGCCTATAGGTACTTTGAAATCACCTTGTATGGGGTGACGCCTCCTCCATTTTGACCCCCAAGGAGCCTTTCTGAAGACATGCATTTGGGAAGATCTCCTTGACCTCGAGAATGAGAAATATGTGGTCTATCTCTTATCTGGGCAGGGCTCTGTTCCTCTCTGCCTCTGCCTTTCTGTTATCTTTAAGTGTCCACCAGAGGCAAAGTCCAGCTATTTACCCTGTTCCTGTTATTATTTCTATCTGGAAGTGTAAACAGGAGGTTGGCTATAAATGTCTAACCAGGAACCCATCTATCTCCTGCCTCAGTATGTAGAAAACTGTTTTGATTCAATAACTGGAAATTTAAAAGAAAATCAACTTTGAGGGGATCACAATGATATTGACTTAGGACACTAACTGAGCTTTAAGATTAGAAGACTTTATTATCTCTGTAACATGTAGATGAAGAACTACTACCCTTTATTTATTCAATTAAATAATACTGATGACTACTTTGGCCAGGAATTATAATAAGGATAATACAGAGGTGACAAAGAAGGGTCAAAGATCAGCCATTATTAAATCAGATGTAAAGAACTCATGGGGAAAATAGTATTAACACAAGTTGCCATAATTAAGGTATACACTGACTCATAGTTGACCAAGATAGAGAGGAGTGTATAAGTTATGGGGGTGGGAGGTGGAGCACTCTTCCCTGGAGGAAGAAGCATATTGCTACTGACATTGTTTAGAATCAGCAATGCATGGTGATAACAGAAAGCAGGCTGACCCTTAGTCTGTTTAGTACTATTTTAAATTCTCCACAGACAATATACCCACTTTGTGCCTGCTACCAGGGCACACTGCTTTCCCCCTACCCCCTCTCCCATCCCCTTGATGCCAACTGCTCTATGAGCAAAGTGAAAGAAGAAACAGATCTTTTCTGAAGAAGTTACAGAAAGAATAACAGGATCACTGACATTTAAAATGACTTTTGAGAAGAACTAAGAATTCACCTAATTATTTTGGATTAGAATATTATAAAATGTTAATTCCCTACAGGCCATTTGGCCTCGTTGTTCTGTGTGGGGTACTTCTATTCATTTACACTTGTATTTGGTATTGTGTGTGTGCTCAGTCACTTAGTCATGTCTGATTCTTCGTGACCCCATAAAATTGTAGCCCACCAGGCTCCTCTGTCCATGGAATTTTCCAAACAAGAATACTGGGGTGGGTTACCATTTCCTTCTCCGGGGGATCTCCCTGAGCCAGGGATTGAACCTGAGTCTCCTGTGACTCCTGCATTGGTAGGTAGATTCTTTACCACTTGAGCCACCTGGGAAGCCCGTATTTGGTATTACCTCCATCCATAATCAGCTAAAACTACCACAGCTAGTTTTCAATGTAAGTCAATTATTTTGTTCTCTCGGCCTTTTCACACTTGGGAATACCCAGTTTTGCTACCAGAAGGGAAGGGAACCCTGAATGTGGCTTGTGGGCTGTCTCTCCATGCACTGATACAGGAGAGGTTCTTCAAGAAGCTGGCTTGGAGGCTGAATTTAGCATGTAGAATGTTTATTAGAAAGTGCTTGTGGAGGGGCGGTGAAGGAAGCAGGAATAGCTGAGGGCGAAGTCAAGCGGCGATGCAGGTCTCAGAAACAGCTGATGTTGATGCTGAGGGGAGTTCTGGAGCTTAGATGGCCCTGTTGACTTGTCCCACTTTGCACTGAAATGACTGAGCCTTTATACCCCAGTCAGTCATTGGCTGTGGGCTCCCCAGGAAGAGACATTTCTACGTAAGGCAGGACACTGAGCAGCAGTCAGTCCCAGCCCTGAAATGCTTGGTCCATGTCCACCTTTTGTCCCACCACATTCTAGAGAAAAAGAGTCATTTGACATACTTTTGTCTTCCTGAGCATTTGTCCTTAGTAAGAACCACACAGCTAGATAAAGAACCAGGCTGCCACCTCCCCTAGCTCTCTCCCTGACACCTCTGGTTGATTTCAGTAACTGACTGTTTGGACTGCTTGTATCTCTTCTCTTCTCATTCTTTAAATTCCCACTTTTATGCATAGATTCACCAATACAGAGTTAGCCCTTGAGACCATAGGTGCCCTCCCTGGGCCTGCACCCTTGGTCCCAATAAAAGCAGAAACCCATATCTATGCTTTCTCTCACTCTCTACCTATGACCTCACTGTGTGCTCACTGATGTGCCATATAACTTCCAGGACTTAAAACAATAAACATATTTTTTAAAGTTTTTTGATGGCTGTTGCTGACAGCATTTTGCAATCATAAGAACCACAAGGCAGGTCCAGCTACAACACTGGTTATCTAAAGGTTGCGACTGTCATAAAACATGGGATATCAATTCTTCCCAAGTTGATATATAAATTCAATTCAATCCCAGTCAAAATTTCAACGTTTTATTTTATGGATATCGGCGAACTTCTAACACTTATATTGAGGGGCAATAGACCAATACAATATTGAAGGAGGGCTTATTCTCTCTAACTTCAAGACATTCTATAAAGTTACAGTAATCAAGACAGTGTGGTTTTGGTGGAAAAACAGAAAAATAGGTCAAAGGGACAGAATAGAGTCCAGAAATAGATAACCATAAACACAGTTGACTGATATTTGACAAAGGAACACAGGCAATACAATGGAACAAAAAAACAGTTTCTTCAACAAAAGATGCTGGAACAACTAGACATGCACATGCAAAAACTGACATCTAGACACAAATCTCACACCTTTGCAAAAATTAACTCAAAAATGGATCACAGGCCTAAATGTGAAATGCAAAACTGTGAAACTTCTAGTAGATAACATAGGAGAAAACCCAGATGACCTTGGGTATGATGATGTTTTTTTAGATACAAAAGACATGATCCATGAAAGAAATAATTGCTAACCTGGAATTTAATATAATTTAAAACTTCTGCTCTGTGAAAGACAATATTAAGAGAATGAGAAGAGAAGCCACAAAGAAAATATTTACAAACAATAAAAGACTTCAATTCAAAATATACAAAGAACAGTTAGAACTCAATAATAATAATGATAAAAAACTGATTTTAAAACTGGGCCAAAGATCTTAATAGACTCCTCATCAAAGAATATATACAGATAACAAATAAGCATATGAAAAAATGCTCAACATCATATGTCACCAGGGAAATGCAAATTAAAGCAACCATGAGATACCATTATACATCTATTAGAATGGTCAAAACCTAGACTGCTTATAACACCAAATGCTGTCAAGGATGTAGGAAACCAGAAAACACTGCAGGTGTGAATGGAAAAACGGTACAGCCACTTTAGAAGACAGTTTGGCTATTTCTTAGAAAACTAAAATACTCTTACGGATGATTCAGCAATCACACACTTTAGTACAAAGAGTTGAAAACTTCTGCCCATATAAAATTCTACACATGAATGTTTACACAGACTTATTCATAATTCCAAAATTTGGAAGCCATCAAGATGTCCTTCAGTAGGTCAATGGATAAATAAACTATGAAACATCTAGACAATGAAATATTATTCAGTGCTAAAATAAAATGAGCTATCAAGCCATGAAAAGATGCAGAGTGATTTTATTACCAAGTGAAAGAAACCAATCTGAAAGGCCACAGTACTGTATAAATGCAACTATATGACATTCTGGAAAAGGCAGAACTATAAACACTGTAAAAAGATAAGTGGTTGTCAGGGTTGGGGGAAGGAGAGAAGAGATGAGCAGACAGAGCACAGAGGAATTATAGGGCAGTGAAAATATTCCATATGATTCTTAGTCCATGCAGACACCTAAAACAAAATGTTATAGACCAGGTAGCTTATAAACAAGAGAAACGTATTTTTCACAGTTCCAGGGGCTGAAAGATAGAGATCAAGGTTCCAGTATGCTAGGGTGAAGGCCTCCCTTATAAGTGGTCAACTTCTCCTTATTTCCTTACATATCAAAAGGGGCCAGGGAGCTCATTAATAAGAATACTCATCCTATTCATGATGTACCCATCTAAATGCAAAGTTACACAGAATAGCAAGGAGAGAGGAGAAAGCCTTTCTCAGTGATCAATGCAAAGAAATAGAGGAAAACAATAGAATGGGAAAGACTAGAGATCTCTTCAAGAAAATTCGAGATACCAAGGGAATATTTCATGCAAAATGGGCACAATAAAGGACAGAAATCATATGCACCTAACAGGAGCAGGAGATATTAAAAAGAGGTGGCAAGAATACACAGAAGAACTGTACAAAAAAGATCTTCAAGACCCGGATAACCATGATGGTGTGATCACTCACCTAGAGCCAGACATCATGGAATGTGAAGTCAAGTGGGCCTTAGGAAACATCATTATGAACAAAGCTAGTGGAGGTGATGGAATTCCAGTTGAGCTATTTCAAATCCTAAAAGATGATGCTGTGAAAGTGCTGCACTCAATAAGCCAGAATATGTGAAAAACTCATCAGTGGCCAAAGGTCTGGAAAAGGTCAATTTTCATTCCAATCCCAAAGAAAGGCAATGGCAAAGAATGTTCAAGCTACCACACAATTGCACTTATTTCACATGCTAGCAACATAATGCTCAAAATCCTTCAAGCTAGGCTTCCACAGTACATGAACTGAGAATATCCAGATACTCAAACTGGATTTAGAAAAGGGAGAGGAACTACAGTTCAAATTGCCAACATACATTGAATCATAGAAAAAGCAAGACTTCCAGAAAAACATCTACTTCTTCATTGACTACGCTAAAGCCTTTGACTGTGTGGATCACAATAAACTGTGGAAAATCCTGAAAGATATGGGAATACCAGACCACCTGACCTGCCTCCTAAGAAATCTGTATGCAGGTTAAGAAGTAACAGTTAAAACCAGACATGGAACAAAAGACTGGTTCCAAATTGGGAAAGGAGTACGTCAAGGCTGTATATTGTCACCTTGCTTATTTAACTTCTAGGCAGAATACATCATGCAATATGCTGTGCTGGATGAAGCTCAAGCTGGAATCAAGATTGCCAAGAGAAATATCAATAACCTCAGATATGCAGATGACACCACCCTAATGGCAAAAAGTGAAAAGGAACTAAAGAGCCTCTTGATGAGGATGAAAGAGGAGAGTGAAAAAACTGGCTTAAAACTCAACGTTCAAAAAAAAACAAAGAACAAAGCATCTGGTCCCATCACTTCATGGCAAATAGGGAAAAAATGGAAACAATGACAATTTTACTTTCTTGGGCTCCAAAATCACTGTGGATGGTGATTTAAGATATGAAATTTAAAAGACACTTGCTCCTTGGAGGAAAATCTATGACAAATCGAGACAGCATATTAAAAAGCAGAGACATTACTTTGCTGACAAAGGTCAATATAGTTAAAGCTATGGCCTTTCCAGCAGTCATGTACGGATGTGAGTGTTGGACTTAAAGAAGGAAGAGCATTGAAGAATTGATGCTTTTGAACTGTGGTGCTGGAGAAGACTCTTGAGAGTCTCTTGGACTACAAGGAAATCAAACCAGCCAATCCTAAAGGAAATTAGTCCTGAATATTCATTGGAAGGACTGATGCTGAAACTGAAGCTCCAATACTTTGACCACCTGATGCAAAGAACTGACTCATCAGAAAAGACTCTGCTGCTGGGAAAGATTGAAGGCAGGAGGAGAAGGGGACAACAGAGGACAAGATGGTTGGATGGCATCAACTGACTCAATGGACATGATTTTCAGCAAACTCTGGGAGATGGTGAAGGACAGGGAAGCCTGGCGTGCTGCAGTCCATGGGGTTGCAAAGAGTTGGACACGACTGAGCAACTGAACAACAACAACGTACTATTCATGAGGGCTCCACCTTGGTGATCTCTCAAAGCCCTCATCTACTAATAGCATCACCTTTGAAGGTTAGGATTTCAACATATGAATTTGGTAGGATATACAACCACTCAGACAATAGCAACGATAGTATAATGATGGACGTATGTTATTATACATTTGTTTAAACCCATAAAATATACAAAACCAAGAATAAACCCTAAGGTAAACTATGGATTTTGGGTGATAATGATGTGTCAGTGTGGGTTCTTCTTTGATTTAAAAAAAATGTACCATTCTAGCAAGTGATGCTGACAATAAGGGAGGCCAAGTATGTTTACGTGAGTGGATATTTGGGAAACTCCCAACTTTCCACTCAATTTTGTTATAAACCTAAAATTGCCCTAAAAATTAGTCTTTTAGAAGTTTTTTTTTTTTTTTTTTTTTTTTTTTTAAGGATTACAGTACATCACCATTTCTCCTTGCAGGAGAAACCACAGGGAGCAGGACAGAACACTTCCCCATTTGTGACATCTAGTGGCTTTGCATCTGCATGACAACTTCTTAGGCAGAGAAGGAAAATCTGGCAACAGGCCTCTGCTGGGTTTCTCCAACTCCTGAAAAAACACCAGAGCACTCCTCTCTCCCCACAAGAGTTCAGCAGTGTTCCAGTCTAAAAGCCAAGTGGATTAAAATATAAGGCATCTATCTGTATGCAGAGTATTCATCTGGATTCAGGAAAGCACAAAAAATAAACTGTTCCAAAGGCTAAAAATGATAATGATAGGGAAGAACTGAAAAGCTAATTCCCATCCTCAGGCTATTCCTTAGCATCAGAAAGACAATTAAGGAGCTGGCCAGCCTCTAGAGCAGCATCTTGTTTCATAGTGAGAGATCGCTCTCAGAATGAATTTTCAGGCTCAATAGCTGGTGTCTTCATGGATGCTGGTTGCTTAGGAAAGAACTCAGACATCGATCCACTCTTTCATCATTTCTGTGACAACGGTGGGTTGGCTAATTGGAATCTTCTTTGTGTTTTTAGTAAATGAAGGTATTATGACTTCACATATATTATCTTACTAAATTTAATCCTCACAACAACTCCAGAAGGTAGGTCTTTTAATTCCCTATTTTGGTAAGTGAGAGTACAAGGGCTCAGAAAGGCTAAATAAAACTTGCCCTATTTACAGTTAGAAAGTAGCATTGTTGGCATCCGATTTCTTGTCTTGTTGGCTTCAGAAGTACATTTTTCTTCCATATCACATTCATCCAGATAACAGCTTTGATAAACCAACTAATGTTCTTTGTTTTTCCACTGCTATTTTCCGCTTTCTTGCCCTCCTCCTCCTTGTCCCCTGTAGCAAATATTCTGGGTTCATTGCCTCAGGACAAGGATGTAGCCAAACAGAAAGCTGAAACAGCCAGCAAATATTTGGGCTTTTGTATCCCAAAAGTCTAAGTAAGGAAGTTAGAGAATCAAGGCAGAGATAAAGAGTATAGCAAGAGTGCTGAGAAATGAAGTGGAGGGAAGTGGCTGTAATTATTTTTCCATGACTGCAGAGCTGGGGTAAAGATGGAAGAAAAGACACAGGTGGGTCTTGGAAAGTGAAGCCTAAAAGCCTTTCTTCCTGCAAAGCCATCATAACAAAGAAGCACCCACTGCAGAAATGTCCAGAAAACCCCAACCTGGTGTACACGAGAAAAAAGTGTCTGTCTGAGACTGCCATGCCTTGCGGTAGTCTGGAAGCTGCTGGAGTCATCAGAGCTGTAGAGGCCATGGGCACAGAAGCAAAGCATGTTCCCAGACAACTGGGTTGCGCAGATGAACCCAAGTTGTAGTTTAGGAACAGCCCTGGGAGGTGGCAGGAACCTAAATGGACTGCGTTTAAGTGTTTACCCCCTGGAAGAACTGAAGGACAAAATAAATGTCATGTTGAATTACAGAAAAATAAAATTATATTTAATAGCCACCTTGTATTAGTTTCCTAGGACTGCCATAACGAGTTACCACAAAGTGGGTGGCTTGAAATAACAGAAATTTAATCTCTGAGTTCTGGAGGCTAGAAGCACAAAATGAAGGCAGCTACAGACCCGTCCTCCCCACAGAGATTCTAGGGGAGACTCCTCCATTGCCTTTTCCCAAGTTCAGTGCCTGCCAGCAGGTCCTGGAAATCCTTTATCACACCAGTCTCCACCTCCGTCTTCACGTGACCTATTCTTGGTGTGCATCCGTGTGTGTCCTCTCTTTTTATAGGACATCAGCCATTGGATTCAGGATCCATACTAATCAATAGGACCTTATCTTAAATTGACTTCCCTGGTGGCTCAGACAGTAAAGCGTCTGCCTACAATGCGGGAGACCCGGGTTCGATCCCTGCGTAGGGAAGATCCTGTGGAGAAGGAAATGGCAACCCACTCCAGTACTCCTACCTGGAAAAATCCCATTTGATTACATCCGAAAAGACCCTATTGCCAAACATGTTAATATTCACAGATACCAAGGTCCCCTCTCTTTGAGGAGATGCAATTCAGCCCACTGTACACCTGAATCTGTGGTCTGGGATTGATACCTGCTACTCAGATAAGTTTGGTGTGGAGGGTTGACACTGTGCCGAGCTGAGAGCATCCACGTCAGGAAGGCTGGCCCCAGTCCAATGTTAAGGTGGTATGAGGCCTTGAGCAAGGCAATTAGCCACTAATGGTCTTGATTTCTCCATCTTGGTGGTGGCTGGGATAGAGTCTCTGATCCTTTCCAGTGCTGACATCATGATTCTGCTGAGCCTGAATGGAGGAATGGATGAAGCCTTTCCCCACCCTCCACTCACACAAGACTCTGCTGCTTTGAGAACACTCCACCCTTGTGATGCTTCCCTCCTTGCTGGCCTGTTCCTCTTACCATGAGGGTCACAAAAGTATTAGATGACAAATAGACATATTGTCTCCTGAAGGCTGCTGTAAGGACAATCTGGATTCCCGACAACAAATAATTATATTGACAAGGGATTCAGTTTTGAAATGCTAACACTACAGTGAGAACTGCTTTGTGCAGGGTCAAGCTACATGGTTGCCAAGGGAAACCAAGACTCAGTTCAGAGAAAAAATGCCAGAGAAACAACACAAGGCTTTGAGTCTGCACGATTTTTGTTAAAACTACAAAGGCATCCTAGAAAGAAAGCAATGACAGAGAAGAGCCAAAGCCAGGGAACAAAAGGCCCACCCAGACTCCTACTTTTCATCTCTGGAGCGAACTAGTGAGCTGCTGAGCAGCCCACACCAGGAGGCAAGGGACATTCTCACTCGGACATGGAGACCATCTCACGGACTCCTCCGACGAACAGGACAGTTGGCAGAGGCAGAGGCCTGGCTACAGCTGGGCTTGCTTTTCAATGCCTGAAAGCTCTGTAAGTAAGAAACAAGCAGCCACTGGGAACGGCTGAAGAGCGAGGCTCAGGATCTCAGAGAGGTGGTTAGAGCTCTGTGCTCTGGAAATGGACAGGCTGCCTATTGCCACAGTTACTCAGTGTGAGTCTTCCTGTAAGTTATTATCTTTTCTAAGCCTTAGATGAAATGAAGGTGATTATTTCAGCAGGTATCTTGAGGTAGTTGTGAGAATTAAATGAGATGATTAGGTCAAGTGCTTCATGGAGTATTTGGCACAAGAAAAAGATCTAGTAAGTGTTACTTATCATGTTACAGTAAATGACACTAAAAATTAAGTGGCACTAAGGCCACACAGCTAAGCAATGACACCTCTGAGGTAAAAATCCAAGGTTCCTGACTCCTTAGGTCTTTCCCAAAACAAGAGAAACCAAAAAGGAGAAGCTAGGAATACTTTATTTACTTAACAAATGGTCATCATGTTTGTCCTGGGCCAAGCACAGTTTTAGGCACTTTATAAATACTAAGTCACTTAAGCTTCATAGCAACCTATGAGGCAGGCACTAATATCATCACCATTGATACGTGAGGAAAATGAAGATAGAGCAGGTCAGTGACATTCCCAGGGTCACTCAGGTCAATAGGTACTGTGCTGTGACTAGAGGTTCTGAAGAAATTATATAAAATATGAGTAGAATTTTACTTAGACTGTTTCTCATTAGTTAAAACATATTATTCTTCCTAATAAGTATTTTAACTTTTAAGACAT
Organism: Capra hircus; assembly: GCF_001704415.2. Lineage (NCBI taxonomy): Eukaryota > Metazoa > Chordata > Mammalia > Artiodactyla > Bovidae > Capra > Capra hircus. Next base: position 27,103,829 of record NC_030814.1, read on the forward strand.
TTACTAGACTAGATGGCATGCATACATCTAAAATCCCCAATTATCCATGAATAAAAGAAGCCTAAGATTTTAGGCTGTGCAATATAAATTGATAGCTCATCTAGCTAGCAGCAGTTTCACAAATTGCAAAAACAATTCTATGCAATGATGACTATTTTCCGTGAGACAAGCCTTATAGAATCTACAGAAAATTAGCCTCCAAATTCTAAAGTTTCCAAAAAATTATTTAAAAACTAACCATTAAATGTGCTAAATGTCTTATAAAAGCATAGAGAACACAGATTAAACTTTATTTGATGACTTTGGTCTTGCCTATCAATATCTGTATCTGCCCTGTGTTATACAGTGAGATTTCAGGGTTGGAAGCCCCTATACCTTTGCATTGTTGTTGTTGCTGTTTAGTGGTTAAGCCGTATCCAACTCTTTTGCCATCCCATGGGCTATAGCCCTGGAGAAGGCAATGGCATCCCACTCCAGTACTCTTGCCTGGAAAATCCCATGGATGGAGGAGCCTGGTAGGCTGCAGTCCATGGGGTTGCTAAGAGTCAGACACGACTGAGTGACTTCACTTTCACTTTTCACTTTCATGCATTGGAGAAGAAAATGGCAACCCACTCCAGTATTCTTGCCTGGAGAGTCCCAGGGATGGGGGAGCCTGGTGGGCTGCCATCTATGGGGTTGCACAGAGTCAGACACGACTGAAGCGACTTAGCAGCAGCAGTAGCAGGGCTATAGCCCATCAGGCTTTTCTGTTCATGGGATTTCCCAGGCAAGAATGCTGGAGTGAGCTGCCGTTTCCTTCTGCAGGGGATCTTCTTGACCCAGGGATGGAACCCACATCTCTTGCTTGGCAGGTAGATTCTTTACCACTGAACCAGCTGGGAAACCCATACCCTCACACGCTCTATAATAAAAAAACGACTCCAATGGCTCCAGAACAATGCACTTGGCCCAGGACAAAGCAAAGTAAGGTCATTAGCCAGCAAAGAGATGGATTCTTATCATGCTGAAAGTGTGATCGAAAGGTGAGCTACTGATACCTGGTGGATTAAAATGAAAAGGAGGAATCAAGGGTTATTCCCAAGTGGCTGGCAAGAGTTACAGGGGAGAGGTGCGAAGTCTGCCCTGTGCTAAGAGGAAGAACTTGGAAAGAAGAGAGAGATCAGCTTACAGCACAAAACTAGTTCCATTTTAGACCTACTAAATCTGGAAATCCCTGTGAGGCATCCAAGTGGAACTATCGAGTAGGCCATTAGTCCTAAGCTGTGAAACTTAGAAGTGGGGCCTGCGGTGGAAATATGAATTTTAAGTTTCCAGCATACCATGGCAATCATCAGATTTGAATGAATTCACCTACACAAGGGCTTCCCTGGTGGTTCAGCTGGTAAAGAATTCGCCTGCAATGCAGGAGACCTGGGTTCGAGTTCCAGGTTGGGAAGATCCCCTGGAGAAGGGAAAGGCTACCCACTCCAGTATTCTGGCCTGGAGAATTCCATGGACTCTATAGTCCATGGGGTTGCAAAGAATCAGGCAGGACTGAACGACGTTCACTTTCACTTTCTTTCACTTCACAAAAGGGATGTAAAGTGAGCAGAAAAAAGCTCCTAAGACTCATGCTATCAGAGGGCTTGGGGAACTCCAACAACTAAAGGCTGAGTAATGGAGAATTAAGTCAGTGAAGGAGACTGAGAAAAAAATGACCATAGAGATAGAAGGAACACCAAGAATGTATGGTATAAAAGCCAAAAACAGAACGTAGTCAACTGCTTCAAGTGCTATTAGGAGATGGTACAGGATATGCTTTTGAACTGTGGTGTTGGAGAAGACTCTTGAGAGTCCCTTGGACTGCAAGGAGATCCAACCAGTCCATTCTGAAGGAGATCAGCCCTGGGATTTCTTTGGAAGGAATGATGCGAAAGCTGAAGCTCCAGTACTTTGGCCACCTCATGTGAAGAGTTGACTCATTGGAAAAGACTCTGATGCTGGGAGGGATTGGGGGCAGGAGGAGAAGGGGATGACAGAGGATGAGATGGCTGGGCATCACGGATTCGATGGACGTGAGTCTGAGTGAACTCGGGGAGTTGGTGATGGACAGGGAGGCCTGGCGTGCTGCGATTCATGGGGTCGCAAAGAGTCGGACACGACTGAGTGACTGAATTGAACTGAAGGCCTAAAAAGAATCCACTGGAGTAGTGCTGTGGATGTCATTGGTGACTCTAGCAAGAACAGTTTCAGTGAAACAGTGGGATGGAAATTATACTATATGAAGTTGAAGCATAAAGGTGACTCCATTCTGATGTGGCAGAATATTTTATAATGGATTAATGCTATGACTGAGACTATTATAAGAACTTGATAAAATATACCAAACAACTGCTTGACACTGAAAAACTATAATACAGGTCCCGTAATTCTTGAGAGAAGGAAGCATAGAAGGTGAGTTCATAGAGTCCCTGGATTTTCATCTGAGATAGTTTTCCACATTCAAGCACTGTAAAATAGGGCCTGAGTAGAGAGTGACTGTCTCGCAAGAGCAGGGCACACCAGAAGCAGATATATGAGAGTGGGAGAAATTCAGAAAAGGAGCCCTGAGAAAACGGTGTATATATCCCTGTACATTGTTGGACAATGCCTAAGCTGCACATGGGTAGGGAAGAACTCTACAAACCCAGATGAAAACAGCAGCTTGAATGCCAAAAAGCTGATCACATATTTCAGCAGCATGATGTATTAAGAAAACAGAGGTTAGAGTTTACACCATACCAAAGAGAAGATGCATTAGTAAACAAAATTTTAGTGAAGACCTCAGATGGGGTAATCAGTGAGAAATAAGGTCTGCCAAATAGGGTCAAGTAAGGTAAAAATTTAACAATCTAATCATACTTTGGGCTTCCCTGATAGCTCAGCTGGTAAAGAATCTGTCTGCAATGCAGGAAACCCCAGTTCAATTTCTGGATTGGAAAGACCCATCAGGGAAGGGATAGGGTACCCTCTCCAGTATTCTTGGGTTTCCCTCATGGCTCAGCTGATAAAGAAACCACCTGTAATGCAGGAGACCTGGGTTCGATCCCTGAGTTGGGAAGATCCCCTGGAGAAGGGAAAGGCTACCCACTCCAGTATTCTGGCCTAGAGAATTCCATGGACTGTATAGTCCATGGGTTGCAAAGAGTTAGACAAAACTGAGCAACTTTCACTTTCAATCATACTTCATCAGGACTGATCTACTTGCTCCCCCCAAAATAAATAAATAGTTGTCTTTGAAAGTGTCAATTACACATTGGCACTTGCCAAGGCTATTTGCCATCTGCCTCTGTAGATTGAATCCTGTGCTGCTGCAGCTGGTGACCTTGAACACACCCTGAAGAGAATCCAAGGTGGAAAATGAGACACTTTGTGTTCCAGGAAAACTGGTGGAAAGGTCTTTAGATAGATATTTTTCAGAAACTGACTTCATGATCCCAATCTTTGCATCTCTTCATGTCTAGAAAAATACTAAATCCCTTCATGGTGACATCAGCTCCTTGTGACTAGCAGAAAGCAAATACTAGCAAATACTATCTTATTTGTAGGATAAGTGCTTGATTGCATGGACTCCCCCTCCACCAAAATCACATATATATTGACCCTTTTACTACCTCTGAGGTGGTGTCTCCTGGGCCACAGGCTTCATTTTGCCCCAAATAAAACTTATCTCACAACTCTCATGTTGTGCATTTCTTTTAGTCAACAAAAGAAATCAACAGATCGTCTATAGTTCATTTGGGGTTTATCCTCAGTATCTAAACTTATGAGGCATGTTAATAGATAGGACACAGTAGGTTTGCTAAAGCTAAGAAGGGGAAAAAAAAGATGCACATGTGGTTCAGATATTAGAGGAAAAGTTGACCAACTAGTAGAAGAGGATGAAAGTAAAAAAAAAAAGTGTAATTTATTAAAATATCAAATGGACATTTTAGAATGTAAAAATATAATATTTAAAATTAAGAAATCATTAGATGAGTTTTCCAGCAGACTGAACACAGTATAAGACAGATTGGCAAACTAGAAGATGGGTGAATAAGAATAAGCAAGGGAAGACTCATAGTAAAAAAAATTACATAGAGGAAACAAAACAGATAATAAGAGACAAGTAACTCCACTGTCAACAGGGTTCTCTAGACAAGAATACTGGAGTAGGCTGTCATTCCCTCCTCCAGGGGATCTTTCTGGCCCAGGGATCAAACCCACCCACATCTCCCATGGCTCTTGCATTGCAGGCCCGCCCACCCCCGACAAGGCACGATCAGGGGCTCCCCTGGTGGCTCAGTGGTAAAGAATCCACCTTCAGTGCAAGAGATGATGGATTGGGAAGATCCCCTGGAGGAGGGCATGGCAACTGTATTCTTGCCTGGAGAATCCCATGGACAGAGGGCTGGCAAGCTACAGTCCATAGGGTCACAAAGAGGTGGACACTCCTGAAGTGACAGAGCATGCGTGTATGCACAAGGCATGATCAAATGTATAAAGCTGTAAAGCTGGAGTACTGGAAGGAGAAAAGAGAGAATGGGACAGAACCACTATTCAGAAAGATAATGGTCTATTCGACAATGCTGCTTCCTTATTTTTCAAATCATTATTACATTCTAAAATGGTGATTTTTTTTCTCAAACTCTAATATCTAGTAAACATTCTCTTGTATTTTTTAATGCCTGCTGTCTTAGTCAGGTTGGGCTGACTAAAATGCCATAGACCAGGTGACTTAAACAGCAAGCATTTTTTTTCTTACAGTTCTGGAGGCTGGGAAGTCCAAGATCAAGGTTTCTGCAAATCTGATTCAGTTTCTACTGAGGATACTTTTCCTGGTTTGCAGATGGCTGCCTTCCTGCTACATTGTCCCATGGTGGACAGAAAGCAAGCAAGCTCTGGTCTCTCTTCCTCTCATATAAAGACACTAATCCCATCATAGGGCCCCACTCTCATGACCTTACCTAAAACTAGTTATCTACAAAAGGCCCACACCTCCAGATACCATCATGCTGGGAGTTTGGGCTTCACCTATGAATATTTTTTTGTATGTGGTTTGAGGAAGGGATACAAACATTCACTCAATAACCCCTGCTATGTACACTGGGTAAGTAGAAGAGTTGAGCTTAAAGGACAGGTCTGTCTGATTCCAGATGATTTTAATGACTGTTCTTTCTCCTACATCATGTTGCATCCCCCCTCACCTAATAGGCTTCGCTCCAAAGCTAATAAATTCATAAGCAAAAGCAAACTATAACCTGTGGCCCATACCTAGCCCACCACTTGGTTTTGTAAATGAATTTTTTATGGAACCCAGCTGTGCATATTCATTTATACATTATCTATTGCTGCTTTAGCTCCACCATGGCAGAACTGAGTATGTGCAACAGACACCATAAATCCAGCAAAGCCAAAAGTATTTACCTTTGTCTCTTTACAGAAAAAAAGTTTGCTGATCCATGTCCTAGCTCATTGCAAAAATAAATTTGATTACTGTAATTTAAGAAGCTCTCATTGCCATTAACTTCTTCATCAACAGGTTAAGTACTCTTGACTTATCACTTCTTAATATGAAGTGATGATGCTGATGCTCTGGGAGAGAAGATAGTTGTTGGTGCTTGGAATCAGAAGTAGTACAGCTTCAGCCATTAATGAGCAATGTACATAATCAATTTTAGATCTATAGAACGAAGTTGGTCTCTTGGGATAGAATCTTTTAAGAATGGGGAGGTGAATAGACTCACAGTGGATCTCCCTCCTCAGAGTAGGAAGGAGAAAAGGTCTAGCCCTCACTATCTCTCTGATCTCTCTCCCAAGTTTCCTCTTCCTTGCTTATTCTACTCTATGCACACAGATATTTTTGCTCTTTCCTATGGATTTCAAGTAATCTCCCATCTTAGAGCTTTAGTACTTACCACCCACTCTGCTTAGAACACTGTTTTTTCTGATATCATTTCAGCTAAGGACCTCATCTCCTCCAAATTTTTGATCAAATATTGCTGTTTGCATGAGACTACTCAGACATCAGTGACAATGCATCCAGCTGGATTGCCCCCATTCTGCTCACTATTATTTTTCCCAAAGTTGTTTTCACTTTCTCTACTTTGTAATGTATTCAGTTATGTTTATTTTTATGGTGTGTCTATCCCCTAATAGGATCTAAACTCTAAGAGAGCAGGAATTATGAGGATTTTTGTTTTTAACTGATGTTTTGAAAATAATAATATCTAGAAGAGTGATAGAAATACAGTTCCTGCATATCATATATTTATACATTTCTTGAATAAAAGTGTGTAATTCACATTTTGTTCTGGTGTCATGGAAATACTTTTAGGGCAATTTGGATTTATCATTTGGGAATTGGTCCATGTGTAAGTTTGACTGAGAAAATCATTTTTCCCTTCCTTCCCTGTGATAACTGTTCCTCTCTTTCCTACCCAACCAATAGCAAGTGTCTCCCACAGACTTCTGATAAATGAGATTTTCACAAGTCTTCTAAACTCATTAACCAAAATACTTCAGTAAGGCTTTTCATCCAAGTCAAAAGCTAGAACCTAAAAGCTAGACACTGATTTCAAGCCATTAGGGTTAACCTAATAATGTGGAATACTAACTTTCAATACTATATTTACACCTAAACTCAAGTTACATTACTAAAAAATTCACTAGTTAATATTCCTCATTCATGCTAGAATTGATTTTTCAGTCTACATTGCTTTTTTCCCCCACTCCTTCCAGGGTATCATTATGTTCTTCATGCCTTATTTCTCTAAGTATAATAAAAAAAAAACATTAGGATTATTCATATACAACTTCCTGGCTTCAGACCAGGTCTGAATGCAGAAATTGGCATCATATAGCAGAACAATTACCAACAGCAAAGTCTTTTTCAGAGTTCTTTATATGCTTCCCTTTCACTACACAAAGGATTAAATAACATAGAATTTTCTATGCTGTAATAAAATCACCCATTTTCAGCCTTTTAACTGATAGAGAAAATTTGTTGTGTTTAAAATGAAAATAGAAATGATAAGTTCTAGTAGATTAATTCATATCTAATTATCACTTTTCAGTCTGTAGAAACACAATTCCAGGATATTTAGGTTGAAACAGTTTGCCTAAAAATTGATGTAATAGAAGCTTGATTTTCTATAGAAAATATTTCATATTGTTTTGAACCATATTCCAAGTTTCCAAGTATAGATCTATTGAATAAATATCCATATCTATTCAATTTTATCATTTAAATATGTCTCCAAGATGGGGAGAGGGTAACTCTTCTTGCAATAAACATCTTGTGTACACTCAGGACAACTAAATTCTTGCAGATATTAACTTAGCTGTTCTCTTTTCTAGCATTCAGATTTAAAACAATCTATCTGGTTTGGTAATAAATAAGCAAGAATTGTTTAAAGCACCATGTAGGGTTCAGTCACATCTTGGATTATAGGTCTCCCAGAAATATCTCCTCTGGGATCTGCCCTGATTCTTCAACCAGCCAGATATGATATAAAAGAGATGGGCCCTGGGGAAAAACTCAGGAAATGCTATTAGACCCTTCTAAATGTGTATTCATAGAATTTCTATTATCATGCATGGTGTCCCATGATGGCAGCACAGTGACTTAGATATTCAGAACCTGGAGACAAATGGAGAAAGGACACAATGATCTGCATGAATTGCCTTTATGTAAGATGCTCTGCACTTGTAAAAGGCCACACAAAGTACAAACATTTGGAGTCATAAAAATCATACATGTGCAATTAGTTCCCATCAACATAGAGAAATGGGGACCAGACTTATTTATTTTGTCTTCAACAATAACAACAAATATATATATATATATATAAACAATGGTTTCAGATATTGAAAAACAGCACAAGACTGCAATCCCTGATAGAGGAGAAACAGTTGAGGCAACTAAAAAAAATGCTGTTCCATCTGACTACCTGACAGGTGGAAATAATTCACATCCTCAATTATTCTTCTTTCACTTATCAGAATATGGAAAAGCATCCACTGATTCAACATATAGGTACTTATAGTTATAAACACTGAGAGCTAGGAATGGAGACAAGCAAGAAACAAGTAAACAATGAAATAAGTAATGAGATTTCAGCTGATGAAAAGCGCAAAGTAAAAAAACCAAAAAGAATGTTTCACAGGGACCAAGGACAATGTACATGTGCGTGCAATGAGTGCTGTCAGTCGTGTCCAACTCTTTGTGATCTCCTGGACTGCAGCTCTCCTGGCTCCTCTGTCCATGTTTTCCAGGCAAGAAAACTGGAGTGGGTTGCCATTTTCTACTGCAGGGTATTTTCTGACTCAGTGGTGGAACCCGAGTCTCCTGCATCTCCTGCACTGTCAGGCAGATTCTTTACCACTGCACAACCTGGGAAGCCCAAGTATGCGCCTGTGTAAGTGCAAAAATTAAGAAAGTCATTTTAAAGAAGACATTTGAGCAGAGACCTGAAAAACGAGGTGTGGAAAGCTACAAAATGAACATGCTAGATACTATGGGAAACATGACATATGAACGCCATAAGATAAGAATGAGAATAAGACAGAAAACAGAGCGAGTGAAGGGAACCTGGATGAAAATGAGCCTAGGATGACAGGAAAGGGACAGAGCAGGGAGGGCTTGAGAAAATGGAAAACAATTTGCATTTTATTCTCAATGAGTTTACTTTAAATCTAGGAAAGTTGAGCAGGTGAGCAACATGATACAGTTCAGTTCCATTCAGTCGCCCAGTCATGTCCAACTCTGTGATTTCATGAATTGCAGCACGCCAGGCTTCCCTGTCCATCACCAACTCCCGCTTGCTCAGACTCATGTCCATCGAGTCGGTGATGCTATCCAACCACCTCATCCTCTGTCATCCCCTTCTCCTCCTGTTTTCAATCTTTCCCAGTATCAGGGTGTTTTTCAAAGAGTCAGTTCTTCACATCAGGTGGCGAAAGTATTGGAGTTTCAGCTTCAACATCAGTCCTCCCAGTGAATATTCAGGACTGATTTCCTTTAGGATAGACTGGTTTAACCTTCTTGCAGTCCAAGGGATTCTCAAGAGTCTCCTCCAACACCACAGTTCAAAAAGCATCAATTCTTCCTTGCTTAGCTTTCCTTATAGTCCAACTCTCACATCCATACATGACTACTGGAAAAACCATAGCTTTGACAAAGTAAATTCTCTGCTTTTTAATACGCTGTCTAGGTTGGTCATAGCTTTTCTTTCAAGGAGGAAGTGTCTTTTGATTTCATGGCTGCTGTCTCCATCTGCACTGATTTTGGAACCCCCCCAAAATAAAGTCTCTCACTGTTTCCACTGTTTCCCAGTCTATTTGCCATGAAGTGATGGAACCAGATGCCGTGATCTTAGTTTTCTGAATGTTGAGTTTAAAGCCAAATTTTTCACTCTCCTCTTTCACTTTATCAAGAGGCTCCTTCATTCTTTTTGCTTTCTGCCATAAAGGTGGTGTCATCTGCATATCTGAGATTATTGGTATCTCTCACATCAATATTAATTCCAGCTTGTACTTCATTCAGCCTGGCATTTCACAGGATGTACTCTGCATAGAAGTTAAATAAGCAGGGTGACAATTAACAGCCTTGACGTACTCCTTTCCTGATCTGGAACCAGTCTTGTTGTTTCTGAACTGTGGTGTTGGAGAAGACTCTTGAGAGTCCCTTGGAAAGGATATCCAACCAGTCCATCCAAAGGAAATCAGTCCTGGGTGTTCATTGGAAGGACTGATGTTGAAGCTGGAACTCCAATACTTTGGCCACGTGATGCAAAGAGCTGACTCATTTGAAAAGACTCTGATGCTGGTAAAGATTGAGGCCAGGAGGAGAAGGAGATAACAGAGGATGAGATGGTTGGATGGTATCACCGACTCAATGGACATGAGTTGGTGATGGACAGGGAGGCCTGGCGTGCTGCAGTGCATGGGGTCGCAAAGATCGGACATGACTGAGCAACTGTACTGACTTGTTGTTTCATGTACAGTTTTAACTGTTGCTTCTTGACCTGCATACAGATTTCTCAGGAGGCAGGTCAGGTGGTCTGGTATTCCCAGAATTTTCCACAATCCACAAAGTCAAAGGCTTTGGTGTAGTATATAAAGCAATAAAGCAGAAATAGATGTTTTTCTGGAACTCTCTTTCTTTTTCTATGATCCAACTGATGTTGGCAATTTGATCCCTGGTTCCTCTGCCTTTTCTAAATCCAGCTTGAATATATGGAAGTTCATGGTTCATATACTGTTGAAGCCTGGCTTGGAGAATTTTGAGCATTACTTTGCTAGCATGTGAGATGAGTGCAATTGTGCAGTAGTTTGTGCATTGTTTGGCACTGCCTTTCTTTGGGATTGAAATGAAAACTGACCTTTTCCAGTCCTGTGGCCACTGCTGAGTTTTCCACATTTGTTGGCATATTGAGTGCAGCACTTTCACAGCATCATCTCTCAGGATTTGAAATAGCTCAACTGGAATTCCATCACCTCCACTAGCTTTGTTTGTACTGATGCTTCCTAAGGCCCACTTGACTTCACATTCCAGGATGTCTGGCTCTAGGTGAGTGATCACACCATCGTGGTTATCTGGGTCATGAAGATCTTTTTGGTATAGTTCTTCTGTGTATTCTTGCCACCTCTTCTTAATATCTTCTGCTTCTGTTAGGTCCATACCATTTCTGTCCTTTACTGAGCCCATCTTTGCATGAAATGTTCCCTTGGTATCTCTAATTTTCTTGAAGAGATCTCTAGTCTTTCCCATTCTATTGTTTTCCTCTATTTCTTTGCATTGATCACTGAGGAAGGCTTTCTTGTCTTTCCTTGCTATTTCCAAAAGGAACTCTGCATTCAAATTTGTATATCTTTCCTTTTCTCCTTTGCCTTTCATGTCTCTTCTTTTTTCAGCTATTTGTAAGACCTCCTCAGACAACCATTTTGCCTTTTTGCATTTCATTTTTTAGGGATGGTCTCAATCACTGCCTCCTGTACAATGTCATGAATCTCCGTCAATAGTTCTTCAGGCACTCTATCAGATCTAATCCCTGGAATCTATTTGCCACTTCTACTGTATAATTGTAAGGGATTTGATTTAGGTCATACCTGAATGGTCTAGTGGTTTTCCCTACTTTCTTCAACTTAAGTCTGAATTTGGCAATAAAGAGCTTATGATCTGAGCCACAGTCAGCTCCCGGTCTTGTTTTTGCTGACTGTATGGAGTTTCTCCATCTTTGGCTGCAAAGAATATAAACTATCTGATTTCAGTATTGACCATCTTGTCATGTCCATGTGTAGAGTCCTGTGTTGTTGGAAGAGGGCGTTTGCTATGATCAGTTCATTCTCTTGACAAAACTCTGCTAGACTTTGGTCTGCTTCATTTTGTACTTCAAGCCAAATTTGCTTGTTACTCCAGATATCTCTTGACTTCCTCCTTTGCATTCCAGTCCCCTATGATGAAAAGGACATCTTTTTGGGGTGTTGGTTCTAGAAGGTCTTGTAGGTCTTCATAGAACCAGTCAACTTCAGCTTCTTCAGCATTACTGGCTGGGGCATAGTCTTCAATTACTGTGATATTGAATGGTTTGCCTTGGAAACAGAGATCATTCTGTCGTTTTTGAGGTTGCACCCAAGTACTGCCTGAAATGATTGGCCATTCCTTAGGTGAGTTCTCAGTCACCTACAAGCCCACAAAGCACAGTTGCCCAGCATCAGAGCTACCCACTCCTGCTTCATCCCCCTCAAGCAGCCTCTTGGTCAATAAGGACACAGACTTCTCTTTAAAAGAAAATTCACCCTGGCTTCTGTGTGGAGAATGGATTGTATTTGGTTAAGAGTGAATACCTAGAGACCAAATGAAAGGCCGTTTTAGAAGTGGGGCCAGAAATGATAATGGAGTAGACTGGCAGTTCTCCAGGAGGTGAGAAGTAATTGACTTCAAAATAGATGTTCCCGTTTTTACTAAAAGATATGCTACATTGTAGTTGCTGTTCTAAGAATAATGCAATGGCTCTTTTGATCGTACAACTACTATATAGGGTGTGTGTTAGTCACTCAGTCATGTCCGACTCTATAGGTTAGGCGCTAAAAATATTCCCATTTTAGGAGATAACAAAACGAAAGCACAGAGCAGTTAAAGTAACCTGTCAAATATTACAAGCTGTTAAGAAGCGAAACCTGGATTTGACCTCAGGAATCTAACTCTAGAATTCCTAAACACTACAGATACTGTGAAAACTACATGAACTGCCAATCTCTCACTTCAGTCACATGGCTTTCTTTTGGTTTCTCAAATATATCATGTTGTTTAATCCTTCAGGGTCTTCACATAGTTTGTCTTCTTTCCCTGAAATACTCTCCCCCATCCCAGATTTATATTTTGTTTTCTTGGTTCCTTTTTGCCCTTCAGACCTCCCCTCATCTTAAATGTCACCTCCTTATAGTCGTATTCCCATTCCATCAAAAGTAGATATCCTCCCTCCCGCCCCGCCTCCCCGCCAGTTATTCTTCCTCACAGTACTCAGTTTCTTCCTTGGATGAAGTAGGAGGGAAAAACAGGGGTTTGTATTTGGATGTGTTAAATTTGAGCTATATGTTAAAATTCAAGTGGAGATGCAGGGTAGACAAATGGCCATGTAAGTCTGGAGTTCAAGGGAAATATTCAGTCTGAGTCATCAACATATATGGTATTAACAGTCATAAGACTAGATGAGATCAACAGGAAAAAGGGTATAAATAGAAAAGAATGTGGAGGAACCAGCAAGGGAGATGCCCAAGAAGTAGAATAAAATCAAGTCAATGTGATTCCTGGAAGTCAAGTGAATGTAGTATTTACAGGCAGAGAAGGCAGTGGCAACCCACTCCAGTACTCTTGCCTGGAAAATCCCATGGAAAGAGGAGCCTGGTGGGCTGCAGTCCAGGGGGTCGCTAACAGTCAGACATGACTGAGCGACTTCATTTTCACTTTTCACTTTTCTGCATTGGAGAAGGAAATGGCAACCCACTCGTGTTCTTGCCTGGAGAATCCCAGGGAAGGGGGAGCCTGGTGGGCTGCTGTCTATGGGGTCGCACAGAGTCAGACACGACTGAAGCGACTTAGCAGCAGCAACAGTATTTACAGGAGGGGTTTAAATGAGTGACCAGCTGGATCAAATGTACTTGCATACAACACAGCTATTGTGCCTTCTGTGGAGAAAGGACCTCAGGAAAATCTTGTGTGTGTGTGTGTGTGTGTGTGTGTGTGTGTGTGTGTTTTAAATATTCGTCTAGGAAGAGAATTTCTTTGTTTATGGATGGCCAACAAGAAGTGTTACTGAAAAGCAAGTTCCTGTGCCCAACATACAGTGAGGCCAAATAATAGCAAAATGTCAGAGTTGGAGTAGAGAAAGGTTAGTTGCAGGGCCATGCAAAGAGATGGGTGGCTCTGGCCTTAAAAGCCCTAAGTACCCTGAAGGCTCTCAGCATAGTCCTTTTTTAGCAAAGGTGAGGGAAGGGCGTGGGTAGTTGTTGCAAACTTTTTGGGTCAGACCCTTTGTTCTCGAGGTCAGGTAATGCTGTTCCTGTAAATCTCCACCAAACAAATGTTATTCCCTGTTTTGACAAAATGGGCGAGGTCCCAAGGCACAACTTTCACCACACAACAAGGCCAACAAATCGGGAGAAGAGTTCTCGGAGCAAGGAAAAATGACTTGAATCAGGAGGCCAACAGACCGAGGAAATGGCAGACTAGTGTCTCTAAAATTCATCTCTCCCAGTTAGGATTCAGGGTCCTTTTATATACATTAGGGAAGAGGAGGGGGCTTTCAGTGGCACTGACCAGTGGCAGAATAGGGCTATTAACTGGTTGCTGGTTGACAATTGCTCACTTGGTTTGGAGGAGGGGCCCACTGGGGTACCCAACCAATGGCTGAGGAGGACTGTTATAGTTTGTGTCTGTCTCAGTGGAGCATGAAGGCTGGAGCCAGGGAGTGAAAGGCCCTTTATGCCTTGGGTCCCATCTGGGACCACCACTACACAAGTCCTGCCTAAGAGGAGGCAGATCTCGGTTGGTGGCTCTCTCAGGGCCAGGTCCCCAGATCCTGCCCAGCTGTCATCACTGAGGGAGTCAGGAGCCCAGAATCCAACTGGCCCTCAGGCTCCTCAGGCCACTGGAAGTCAGGGGCAAGTCCAGGCCAACTGACTCTGCCATTAGCTCGCAGAAGTGGGGATGGGGGAGAGGTTCACTGCTTCCTCAAGGCACGGCCGTGGCCAATGGGTGGCCTTGGTGAGGACTCTGGAGTCCTGCAGGACACAGCCACAACCCTGTTTCACTGGCCACCCAGCTTACCCACTGACCCAAGCTTCAGTGAGCTGGAGGGCCCTGGGAGAAGGCTGGGAACTGCCTCTTACCTCACTCTCCACCTGATGACCACCACTCACCAATCGCTGGCTGAATTCCTCACTAATGGCCGCTCCTTGACAGTTGCTTGCTTGTGGGCAGGACCCACTGCAGCACCAACCAATGGCGCAACAGGACCGCTAACAGTCGCTCATTGACAGTTGGTTGCTTGTGGGCGGGACCCATTGCCGCACCCACCAATGGCTGAGCAGGACCACTAACGGTCCTTCATAACCGTTGCCTCATAACAGGGTTGGGGGCAGCAATAACGGCACACAACACCTGCTGAGCGCTAAGGGCGGCGCTCAGCTGTGCTCTATTACAGAAGTACCTCAGTTCAGAAAGGTCTGCAGTTTATAAGTGTCAACTACAAAATAGAGTCACAACCTGAAAGTAAAGAGTTATTTTATTTGGTGCGAATGTTTAGGAGCTCAGGAGACTGAGACAACATCTCAGTAGCTCTGAGAAAACTGCTCCAAGAAGGCGGGAGAGGAAGTCAGGCTACATAGAAGTTTGCAACAAAGGGAGCAAGCAGTCTGGGCATCAGAGATCAAATGTCAAGTTAAGGAATTTAGCATTCTATGTGTGGAAAGATGCAAGCCTCTGGGTTCACTGAATTCATTCTTTTCATATGCACCTCAATTATCTGGCGCCAAATACTGTTTCCTTGTTCACTTTAAGAAGTAGCAGATGGCTGCCTCTTGCATTCCCCCACCTCAGCAACTCAGCAATCACCATGGAGGTGGCGGGGGAGTGGTGAGGCAGTAGCAGCATCTTCTGGATCACAGTTTGGGGAGCCCTCATTCACATTTTGGAGAAGGAAATGGCAACCCACGCCAGTATTCTTGCCTGGAGAATCCCATGGACGGAGGAGCTTGGTGGGCTACAGTCCACAGGTCGCAAAGAGTCGGACACGACTGAGCATTCACATTTAGAGGCCAGAAATCGCTGATGACCGTGGCATGTCTCGTTTATTGATATAGCAGGAGATATTTTCATTTCACATAAGTATAAATCTTTATACCTGTGGTAAGTTTGTTTTCATAACAAAGGTAATCAGCCTTTTAGATTGTTGCTCTTGTAGAAGACTATATACTGGCAGTTAGAGTTTTAAAGCTCTCTTTTCCTTGGGGGCTCAGTGGTAAAGAATCCACCTGTCAATGCAGGAGACGTTGATTCCATCCCTGCGTCCAGAAGATCCTCTGGAGAAGAAAATGGCAACTCACTCCAGTATTCTTGCCTGGGAAATCCTATGGACAGAGGAGCCTGGCAAGCCACAGTCCATGGGGGTCACCAGAGAGTCAGACATGACCTAGCAACTAAACAACAGCGACAACAAACAAGGATGTTAAAGGCTAGAAGTGGATTTCACTGTCAATGCCCCAAGTTGCAGATGGATGGCAGAGGAAGTCAGAGTTGTTATATTCAGGACTTCCCAGGTGGTTTAGTGATAAAGAAACTGCCTCAATGCAAGAGCTGTTATTTTCATACAGTACAATAAGTCCCTTGCATACAAACCTTCAAGTTGTGAACTTTCAAAGAAGTGAATGTGCATTCACATGTCCAATCACATTAGTTCATGTGTCTTGTGTACATCATCATATGCATGCATCCTCTACAAGTGGTTGTGCTTTTGTGTACTTTATTGTGCATTACTGGGCAGAGTACAGTGGTACAGTATCTTTATTTCCAGTGCAGGATGTCTGGAAGCAAGCATAAACATAGCAGTGATGTAGCTGGTACTGCTAAGAAACACCAAGCAATATTGATGGAAGCAAAAGTGAAAATAATTGAGAGAGTGGAGTGAGACAAAAAGATGGTAGATGTCACTCATTCTTTTAATCTGAATAGTTCAACCATTGGCACGGTTCTACAGAACAAAGATACGATCTTGGAACCGGTGAAGTCTGCTCTGTGATGATGTTGACAATAATACCAAAGAAGCTTGGAAAAGTAATGAAGGTGATGGAGGAATTTCTCAGTGTGTGGATGCAGGATCAGCATCAGTGTCAAATCCAATTCAACTTAATGCTGTTTCAAGAGAAAGCTAAAAGCCTTTATGAAGACTTGAAAAATGGTGGAGAATCAGAGGTTGCATCTTTTAATGCCAGCCATGCCTGGTTTCATCAGTTCAAGGCTAGAGCTAACATTCACAAAGTAAATGTAAGTGGCAAGGCAGCAATTGTAGATATGGTAGCTGCCTCAGAAATTCCTGAAACAGAAATTGGTTAATTTTGGTGTCTCATTTGAAAGACTATGAAATCAGATTTTTGTCTCAAATGGAATGTTATTATCACCAGGTGATACACATCTCATCGTTCTAATGAAACTTTTCCATTTAGAAAAAATCAAGTGATCAAATTTTATAATAATAACATCCCATTTGAAATGAAAATCAGATTTCATATTGTTTCAAAAGAGTCTCACCATTTCCACAGAGGTTTGTGTTGGCAACCTTACAATATTAGTCCAGTAAAAAAGATTAAATATTAATAGAAGTGTGGGATAGATTATTCTCTTTCTTTCTTGGATTTAGAGCTTTATTCTGCTTTTCATTCTGAGTACGTGATGTGAATATAGATGGGTCAAATAAATTACACATATTAGCATGTCATAATTAATATCAAATGACAAAGAATAATTTTTGCAGGATAAATTGGAATGAGGTTTTTTGCACCCATGTTAATTATCTGTAGTTTCAATTTCATTATGAACCACCAACTGCAGAAGCTGACTTCACCTGGCTTCACTTGTATTTTAAATAATTTGTGTTTAATGATGTATTATGCATTACACAGATATTCCTACAGAACCCAAGTTTCAATTACCAGTCACTTCAAATTACAGGCTTCTAGTAATTAGCTTTTGCCACATAACCCATAATGGAACACATTGAAGTTAATAGAAAGCAGGAGCAAATCAAACTGAGTCAATTTTGGTGTGAGCAGATTTCAAAATTAACCAATTTGTGTCCTTTTAAATACATTTCTCCACAGGAATTAAAGAGTTGTCTGGTTGACCTTTCTGAGTCTCCCTTATTTGTAATAAAGGAGATAATGAAGACAATGCCTGCCTTAGAGGGCTTATTCATTCACCTTTCGAGATAAAGGCGCGTAGTTCAGTTGTCAAGATTTCATCAGTGGTCTGCCTTAAAATACCTTTATATCCATTCACAAATTATTTCTGAAAGCACAGAAAACAAATATATGGTCTCATATTTAGGGCAAAATCTGGAGCCTTTATGTGACCTTTGAAGGTTTCTATTGATGGTTCTCAAGTCTGAGGACACGTTAGGATCACCCAGGGGACTTTAGATCAGATTCTGTGAGAGGGGGGTCTAGGCAGGCGGGGAGGCTGCAGAGGGGTGGAGGGCCTAGCCTGAGTATGCTATATAATTTTGCTAGGTGTGACCAAGTTTGAGAACTACTGCCCTACACGATCATTCCAGAGCTACATTGCCTGTGAACTGATTAGAAATGTGAATTATCAGCCCTTACCCTGGATCTGGGGCTTCCCAGCTGGCTTAAATGGTAAAGAATATTCCTGCCAATGCAGGAGCCTCAGGAGACGCAGAGTCAATCTCTGAGTCGATACAAACCCCTGGAAAAGGAAATGGCAACCTATTCCAGTATTCTTGCCTGGGAAATCCCATGGACTGAGGGGCCTGGCGGTTACAGTCCATGGGGTTGCCAAAGAGTTGAACACGACTTGGCGACTAAACAACAACAAAAAATTCAAGAAGAAGGTCCTTATTTATCACAGAATTATTATAAACTACTTGTTGCTTGGATACAAAATTTCCTTCCTCTCCCCAAACATTTATTTCCATACTGAACTCACAGGCTATTTCTAGTTGCCAATACAGCTTGTTTTACTCTGAAACGTCTTTAATCCTGAGGCTAATCATGTGTATTTTCAGTGTGTCTGTATAGGTGTAGGATGTTCTGGACAGCTGAAAACTTGCATTTGTCAGGAGCAACTACTAAAAACCATAAGAGCCTTATGCTAGTGTCAGAACAATATAATAAAGTCTGAAATGAATCTAAGAAATTAAAAAGAATAGTTCCTGGAATGTAGTTCTTACTCAAAAAAAAAAATCTATTGAGTAAATTTAAAGTGAGTGCACAAATGAATAAATGTAAGTGTTTACATTTGTACCCTAAATCTAAATACATCTCAAGGGTTATGAAAATTTGGAGCACACTTTTTTTTCTGCTACATTTTCTTTGAAGAAATACATTAGGTATTTTATTTAATCTTGACATTCACTTCAAAAATTCATATACATAAACATTCTCAGGACACGTGATGAAAGCATAGCTGTAACACGGCTCTATCTGTAAATTTCATGCAATAATTTCTTGATCTTTAGGAGGCTGCTTGGAGATTTGTTCACACATTGCTGGAAAGCAACTTCTGGTTCTGTTCTAATGGAGAATATTACTTTGGTTAAACAGGCAACAGGGAGAGTCACAAAGGACTGACATCCACCATGAAATAACACTGACATTCATTCACTCTGGCTCTCAGGCTAAGATAGACATAAATTGCAGCTGTATTTTTCTAAACATTCACATGATTTTCTAAAAATCCCAACAACTTCTCATCTGCTAAATCACTCAGTCCACTAACTTAGGTGACAGACAACAGTGGATGGCATATTTCTGGAGCAAAGAGTGGTAAGAGACAGAGAGAGAAAGGATTTCACATTTTTCTTATTCTGTCCTCAGCATCTGCTGCTGCTGGTTAATAACACTGCTCAAAGAATATAACATAAGAGGCTCTTGATGGTACCTGGGGCAAGGAGACAAGATATCTCGGTCTTAGTTTCATTATTCTGTTATTAACTTCATCCTATCTTAGCTTCAACAAGCTCCCCCTCTATCTGAGGAGCTACATCCAAATATATTCCTGAGCTCCAGAATTAGGCTTTCAGAGGGCACATCTGAGGTTTTATACTAAGAGACCTGGGGCTGCCAGCATAATCTCCCCAAGCCTTTATATCTCTATCAGTAAACAGGAATGACAGTAAAGTCATCATGAATATTAAGAGAGGTGATTTAGTCATTCATTTAGCAAATATTTATTGAGTGCCTGCTGCATGCCAGGTACTGTTGCAGGTGTTAGGAACATGATGATGATCAAGACAGAGGAGTCCCTGTACTTACGGAACTTACATTTTCATGAAAGAAAACAGATGGCAATTTGCTTATGAGAGTGACCAGCACCCAATAAATAGTACCTTCAACACATAGTAATTGAGCACTCTTTGGGGTAGTATGGGTAAAAAATAGTGACCTCAAGCAAATATTCTTTTGAACATTTACTTTCCTATTTGTGCCTTTTTGAATTTTCCAACATATTTACAATGAGCAGGGGTTGCTAAGGTAATAAATTAAAAAAAGTAAAAGAGCAATGACATAATTTAACAAATATCTAAAAGAGTTTTATGGTGTCTAAAAGAGAATTATGATTCAGGTAATGATTCAACAAACAGTAATTGCCCAAAGAGTTCTCAGCTTGGATGTGTATTTTCCAACTTCAGCACAGTGGGCCATTCATGCTTGGTAACTTCAGCATCTCTCATCCTCTGGTCTAGTCTCCATCCCAAGCCTCTTTCTTCATGGATGTACAGGATCATTATTTTTGTGTTTTTAAGCCCTCAGTTTATTAAAAATCATTTAACATGTTTTCCATTCTTATAAAACCAGAAACTCCCAAGCAATTGATATTTGCCCATTGTTAGTGAGCTTCAAATATTGCTTGGTTTTCCAGGTGAACTGTCTTCTCTTTTTAGCATGAGTGTGTTATAGTATTTCTGTTTTCCCTAATACTACATAGGAAATGTTATAATTAATATTTTTCTTTTATTCTCCGTCATAATGACAGCATCACCAAATCTCAATGCTTGCCTTTTAATGACATGTTTTATCTCTACCTAGATTAGTAGCAGTCCATGGGGTCACAGAGTCAGACCCGACTGAGCAATTGAACTGAAGATTAGTACAGCCTCTAAAGTCTCAGCAAGTCTTCTTCCTTTCCTAAATCCTTATCAAAAAAGCATAGTATTGTATTACTCTCATTCTTCCTGAATTACTTAGCTAATTTTCTTCTATTCATTTTACTGGGTTATTTTTTTTCTTGCCTGTGTATTCATTTTTAAATTCCCAAATTACTCACTCTGCCCTACATTTTCTGTGCAAAATAAAAGAATCTGTTGATTCACCTCACATCTTAAGGTAGAAGACAGTACATTGTAACGTATTGGTAAAGTCTATACTAATACTATAAAGTCTATACATGGTAAAACCTACATGGTAAAGTCTAAGTATCGTCGTGTATTACACAATGATATTACTTATAAGAAAGCCTATGTAAACAGATTCCCACATTTAGTTTTAAGAAATTGCACTTCCCTTTAGTGCTCAAACAATATTCCCAAGACCACTTGTTACTGGACAAAAAATTTAAAAATTTTATTAGACTCCTTCTGAACATTTCTGGCACACTGCCCTGTCCCATAAATCCAGCTGGCATGTCACTCAGACCCCAGCCAGTCTTCTGGTACCGGGCGCATGACTCCCCACCCCATTGTGCCATCTGTACCTGGCTCTCAAAGGCTGCTGCTGATCTCTGCCCCTCCACTCTTCCCTTAGGAGGGCACAGCCCATCCCTTAATTCTGAAAATCTCAGTTAAGCCCTAACTTAACAAAACTATGCTGAGGATGTGAAGAAATGTAAAGAATTCTAACAGAGCTAAGCAAGTCCTAAAACTGTGTAGTTTATCAACTATTTCCAGAGTTTACAGGCCCCTCCACAGGTAGAGACCTGTTTCTCTTAATTTCAGCACCTCTGCTACCGGGTTACTAAAACCAGCTTCCCTTCTCAACATAGGAAGGCCCTTCTGCCAATAATTTTCCACTCCTTAGAATTAATACCCTGGAGAGAGCAAACAGAATATTTCTTAAAGTAAAAATTTATTCTAAAATTACAACATTTTGTATGAGGAGATAACATCTACTTTTTAATGCCGAGCAACTCAGCTCCTCCTTTTACCAATTCATTCCAAACTAGGAGCTCAGTCTTAAACTTGTATAACTTACAGCCTGGAATGGCTCCTCCAAAAACAAAAGGAGAAAAAAAAAAAAAAAACAAACCTCTTCTCTGAAAAACAGAAGCAGACCTCTATCCAGAGAAACAAAATGGGTTGGCAGCCTCAAAATAGCAGTCTCTGCTCCTTTCTCTTCCCAGTTCCCCCTGTGTGGTCATAAAACTTCAACAATATTGATGTTTAGTCTCAGAGAAAGTTATGTACATGTATAACTTGACATCTACTCTTTTCTTTGCTCTTTATTTTAAGACAAGCATTGAATACTGAACTTGATTGTGACTCCAAGCTGAGGAGTATCACTTTCAATTTTGGAAATTCAAGCCAGAGAACACAGCCCTAGGACCAAGCAGTGTGAAGTGTGGCTATGTTTATTCATAACTGAAGCACAAAAATGGCTGGCAGTTGCAACAATCACATTTAGTGTCTAGTGGCTATAAAGAAGAAGTAAAGATACAGCCTCACAAAAGCTCACAATAAGGTGCTGCGGAAGAAACCAAGAGATCCAATGTAGACTGTACACTGGATCTCTTGCAGACTGTAATGCGGCGTACCCATCCAGTGATTGACAGGGACTGGGTGCCTGTGTGCATCTAAGTCGCTTCAGTCACGTCTGACTCTTTGTGACCCTATGGACTATAGCCCACCAGGCTCTTCTGTCCATGGGATTCTCCAGGCAAGAATATTGGAGTGGTTTGCCATGCCTTCCTCCTGGGGGTCTTCCCGACCCGGAGATCAAACCTGTGTCTCCTTCAGCTCCTGCACCACAGGCAGCTCTTTACTGCAGGGCCACTGGGAAAGTCCCAAAATTTCCCTGAACTGCATCTAAAAACACATAGGAATCCAGCAGGAAACAGATGACACAATCAAACAGGGTAAGTTGAGAGTTTAACCAGAGGACTATTGAATATACTGGTGGGCGGCTTAAGGAAATCACAATTAATACTGCAATACCCCTGGGCCAGAATAGTGAGCTTTTCCTGCCTCAGTCCTGAAGGGTCAAATTGAGAGAGCAGTAGGGACTCAGAGGCAGAGAGGGCTATGTGGAGATGGGACTGCATCTCTCAGGGCTGAAGTAGGAGGGCAAGGGTG
Organism: Capra hircus; assembly: GCF_001704415.2. NCBI lineage: Eukaryota > Metazoa > Chordata > Mammalia > Artiodactyla > Bovidae > Capra > Capra hircus. The sequence continues at coordinate 27,126,412 of NC_030814.1, forward strand.
GAGAGTGTACCTGGAGGGCAAGCCTATGTCCTATTAAATCAGAGAACATTTTCGGTCTTCCATTTTCACCCTGTACCCAGTTGCTACGAGGGGAACATGACGATTCATCAGAGACTGAACAGGAAACCAAACTGATTTAATTAGAAGAAAAAACCTAAAACTTTAATTGGCTAAAACAAATTAATTAAAATTCATTATGTTGATTTGCTTAAGACTTCTAAATCAATTCCTCTATTAAGCACATAATACCTAGAACAGCTGTTCCTGCCCAAAACATTTTTCTATGCATGTAAAATGAATTTTACTTTGTAAACAATAACTTCTGGAGAATTTTGAGTTGTAGAATGCCAAACTTTGATTTGCACACTTGAAAAAATACTCCATAGTAGTTTAAAAGATCATTTTGAAAATGATGTATCTAGAGACAGTAATACTATATAAAATATTGTAGACAGTCGGGATAGAGAGATGATGATAATACAGGAAACTTTTGGAGGTAGAATTAATAGAATTTGGTGCTTGATTGAACGTGGACAGAAATTAGGAGTTGAGAGTTGGGACTCTTAGACTCCTAGTTTTAAAAAATAAGTGTACATAATTAGTGGGTGGGGTTGATAATAGTTCAATTTGGGACATATAGAACTTAATGAACTGCTGAAATCCAACCAGCTGAATATCTACCTTTCCCACACAAGAAAGAGATATGGAAGTTATAATGTAGGAATGAGTTAAGGTACATGGTTATATCTGGAATCAGGTGAAAATGGAGAACAGAGCACACAGATGTTCAAGAATGGAGGCTTTAGCAACATTCTAAACTTCAGAGCTCTTCCTGCTTTAGTTCCATTGATAATCTTTCCCACCAAACAGTAAATCTCAGTGAGAACAGGGATTTGGCCTAGCTTGTTTTTAATGGTATCCTCAATATCTAGCATTGTGCTTGGCACATGATCAGTCTCAATATACATTACTGAATGAATGATGACTTGATCTGGCTAATGGGCATTGGAGAGGGTCATCTGATTTAAGAACTGGACTTATTTATAGATCAATTCACTCTGAAGGATTCTCTCATCTATACCTCTTTTAGGGCTCCCCACTGAATCTGAAGTCTCTTTTCCTGGCTAGCTATTGCTTGGAAGTTACTTCTTGTTTACTTCTATTTCTCAGTTTTAAAATTTGTCTTAGTTCTTTCATTTAAGGCTTTGTTTCAGGTCTGTCTTTAAGAAACAATTGTTTTTTAACCATACCTCTTTATTCAATTTCCTCTGTAGAGAAAGCTATTTTTACTTTTTTTTTTTTGGTATAACCAGAGGCCCATTCAAATTTGGAAAGAAATCAACAAACATGCTCATAAGTACAGATAGGTAATATAATGAAAATCTAAAAATCTAAAAGTGCTTTAAGTACAGTGTATCTGAAAGCAGTGTTCTCCAAATCAGGCTTGTTTATCCTGGCAGTATCCCAAGACTCTCCGGGGTAGGGGGGTGGAAGATACATGGGCACACAAAAGGAAACAATTTCCAGAACTTCAACTTAAAAATATGTATTTGGGGCTGCATCAGGTCTTAGTTGCAGCACACAAGGTCTTTGGTTGCAGCACATTGGGCTTCCCAGGTAAAGAATCTGCCTGCCAATGCAGGAGACACAAGAGATGTGGGTTCGATCCCTGGGTGGGGAGGATGCCTGGGAGAAGGAAACAGCAACCCACTCCAGTATTCTTGCCTGGAGAATCCCATGGACAGAGGAGCCTGATGGGCTCTAGTCCATAGGAGTTGCAAAGAGTCAGACACAATTTAACATGAACACATGCATGCATGAGCTCGCTGGTTGTGGCACTCAGGCTTAGCATGTGGGATCCTAATTCCCCCACCAGGGATCAAAACCACATCTCCCTCACTGGAAAGCAAATTCTTAACTACTGGACTACCAGAGAAGTTCCCAAAACTTCAACTTTTACCTGGCCTCTTTCCTATAACATTCATCTGACAAAGAAGGTGCCTTGACTGTGTGGATCACAATAAACTGTGGAAAATTCTGAAAGAGATGGGAATACCAGACCACCTGACCTGCCTCTTGAGAAATCTGTATGCAGGTCAGGAGGAAATAGTTAGAACTGGACATGGAACAACAGACTGGTTCCAAATAGGAAAAGGAGTACGTTAAGGCTGTATATTGTCACCCTGTTTATTTAACTGATATGCAGAGTACATCATGAGAAACGCTGGACTGGAAGAAGCACAGGCTGGAATCAAGATTGCCGGGAGAAATATCAATAACCTCAGATATGCAGATGACACCACCCTTATGGCAGATAGTGAAGAGGAACTAAAAAGCCTCTTGATGAAAGTGAAAGAGGAGAGTGAAAAAGTTGGCTTAAAGCTCAACATTCAGAAAACGAAGATCACAGCATCTGGTCCCATCACTTCATGGGAAACAGAATGGGAAACAGTGGAAACAGTGTCAGACTTTTATTTTGGGCTCCAAAATCACTGCAGATGGTGCTTGCAACCATGAAATTAAAAGACGCTTACCCCTTGGAAGGAAAGTTATGAAAACCTAGACAGCATATTAAAAGGCAGAGACATTATTTTGCCAACAAAGGTCCGTCTAGTCAAGGCTATGGTTTTTCCAGTGGTCATGTATGGATGTGAGAGTTGGACTATAAAGAAAGCTGAGTGCCAAAGAATTGACACTTTTGAACTGTGGTGTTGGAGAAGACTCTTGAGAGTCCCTTGGACTGCAAGGAGATCCAACCAGTCCACCCTAAAGGAGATCAGTCCTGGGTGTTCATTGGTAGGACTGATGTTGAAGCTGAAACTCCAACACTTTGGCCACCTGATGAGAAGAGTTGACTCATTTGAAAAGACCCTGATGCTAGGAAAGATTGAGGGCAGGAGGAGAAGGGGTTTGGGTAAACTCCAGGAGTTGGTGATGGACAGGGAGGCCTGGCGTGCTGCGGTTCATGGGGTCGCAAAGAGTTGTACACGACTGAACGACTGAACTGAACTGAACTGAAGAAGGTGTCTGTGGTGGAGGCCATTGGTTTTACCTTTGCATCTTTTTAAAACCAGTTCTCCTAAACTTTAGAATTCATCAGAATCACCCTGAGTGCTTGTGAAAACCCAGGTTGCTCTTCTCAGTCCTAAAATTTCTATTTCATTAGGGCAGGGTCTGAGGATTTGTATTTCTTACAAATTTCTAGGTGATGTTAATGTTGTTATTTCAGAGAACAAGCTTTGAAAACCTAAAGCTTTAGAATAAACCAAAACCATTTATTAAAAACAAACAAACAAACAAAAATCCCATCACATCAAACCCACTCTTCATCTGTCCTGAGTCTTAGGATGCACTGATCTGGGATGTAAAAATTATAAACAAACAAAAGGACAAATCCAAATGAATGACTCTAGTGACACCAATAAATTTTAAGAAGGATTTCATTGAGATATCAACTGACAAATAATTGAAAATAATTTTTGATAGACCACTATGTGATTTTGGGCATATAATTTAAAAAGAAGTTTAAAAAAATTGAGTAGCTTTGCAGAATAAAACTAGCATTTCCATTTAGTTAAGTAAGTTTTTTTCCATTTTAAAATCTATAAGAACAAAATGGGAATAGAATTGATGCTAAGCCATGACACATTCTAGTTTCATGGAAATGCGAATTGGGATAAACAGTCCTAATCATCTCATTGAGCTGTATTTTTAATAAAATGTTACAATTTGTGTAATGACTTTTCAAACTTTGTAAGAACATTGTGTTGTTTTGACCAATTTTATATCTGTAAATTACAATGATAACTCAATCCAGATTTTTAACTTTACACCTTTATGTTCCTAAAATTAATTTTTCACTTCAAAGTACAAATTTTGATGTATATGTGTTGATAGCTTAATCAATAGAAGATTTTCAAGCATATAAATATATAATATTTAGATACAATTACATGGGGGAAGCGAAATTAAAAAACCCAGTCCAAAAATAAGAAAAACATAAAATATCTGACTGTTAAAAGATTATTTTTCTTCAGTTGTTTTTCAGATGGATGAGAATGAGAATCAAACTAGTATTGTATTTAGAGTCCTGCTGAATATATTTAAGAGTGATGTTACATGTTTACTTTAGAATGGCAATATTTATAATACGCCAAAAACAAAGTCCTTTATAATTGTTTTACTCTGTGATGAAAAACATTTTGGTTGACAATGTCAGATGTGATGGGAACGCAGTTTAAAGTTTTATTTTAAAGTAAATACTACCAAAATCATTTACAGCTTACAGCCTTTAGGCAATCAACTTTTAATCTTCAACAGGGATCATTTGATGGATTCAGACAGGACCATGAATTAAATTCCAATTAAAACCCAAGCTTTGCTTATTCTGTAAACATCTCAACAAAAACCATTCTTGTTCTTGTTTGGCATTTGCTCTTTCTAGTCCAGCTGGGATCCAAACACACAGAAATGAGTAATAATGGGAAAAGATTACACATTCTTGAATGACTCATTCAAAGACCTTTATCAACTTTCTGTATAGACTTGTTTTAGAAAAGAATCATTTGGATAAATTTTGGTGTGTTTAGCAAATGGGAACTGCAGCACAATTAAAAAAAAAAAAGATGTACAAGTTGTATGAAACCAACACTGCAGGGCCTTTTTCTTCAGAAATCCTTTCACTGCATCTGTAATACTGCTGCTGCTGCTGCTAAGTCGCTTCAGTCGTGTCCGACTCAGCGCGACCCCATAAATGGGGGCCCACTGTCTCTGGGATTCTCCAGGCAAGAACACTGGAGTGGGTTGCCCTTTCCTTCTCCAATGCATGAAAGTGAAAAGTGAAAGTGAAGTGGCTCAGTCGTGCCAGACTCTTAGCGACACCATGGACTGCAGCCCACCAGGCTCCTCCGTCCATGGAATTTTCCAGGCAAGAGTACTGGAGTGGGTTGCCATTGCCTTCTCCGCATTTGTAATACTAGGAAAAATTAAAAGAAACACAATAAAACATGTTGAAGCTATCGTCGAGGCTTTAACCACTTGATAGTAACATCTTTTGCTTTTATCTAAGATATATTTCCTCTTGGAGATTTCCTTGCTTGGGAGACATTCATGTATAGCCCATTCATGAAAGCAACTCTGCACTTTTTGGCAACCTATTATATTCTTTTCTGTCCGTTTCCAAACTCAATAACTTAGGTTTGCATGATATATGCCTTCTGGACAATTAGCTCAAGGCTAATCCACTTCTTACTTTCTGTTCTGTAATTGAAAATTCACTTAAGATCAGCAAAGTTGCTATCACATCCAAATGATGTATTTCTCCCTATGGGGCTTCCCTGGTGGTGCAGTGGTAAAGCATCCACCTGCCAATGCAGGAGATACAAATTTGATCCCTGAGTCAGGAGGATCCTCTGGGGAAAGAAATGGCAACCCACTCCAGTATTCTTGCCTGGAAAACTCCAGGGACAGAGGAGCCTGACTGGCTACAGTCCAGGGGGTTGCAGAGCAGAAAGGACTTAGCAACTGAACAACATTCCTCCCTACACAACCTCTCATATCTCTTCTATTTCAGCTACCCCATAAGACCGCCTCTTCTTACATAGCTCCTTATGGTAGGGGCACATTCTTCCCCTGATACACAACCCAGTTTTTAGAAATGAATAGAAAACCGCCTCTGGCTGATATTGAGTAGTGCTGAGTCTCCTTAAACTTCTCACTTTGTCCTAGTATTATAGGTAATGGAACATCTCATAGCCTCTATTATTTGTACCTAGATCAATAAAAATTTATTTATAAACATTTAATAAGGGTGTATGTGTGCTTGTGCTCCATCACCCAGTCGTGTCTGACTCTTGTGACCCCATGGACTATAGCCTGCCAGGCTCCTCTGTCCATGAAATTCTTCAGGCAAGAATACTGGAGTGGGTTGCCATTTCCTCCTCCAAGGGATCTTCCCAACCCAGGAATCAAATCCACGTCTCTTGAGTCCCCTGCGTTGGCACGGAGAGGTGGACCACTGTGCCACATACTTACACACTCCCTGGGGTAATTTCTCTTTAAAGGTCTGTATAGATATGACAGCACATTAAAAGGACAAGCTCAACAAGGCAAAGTATCTCTCCTGCGTCTAATCATGCCTTCCCATGTATTTTTGACATTCCAAGAAAGAAACCTCAAAATAATTTTCCACTCACCTTTGTCCTTATGATATCTTCTATACAACTGCAGAATATACAATGGATTTGTTCTTTCACAGCATCAGTAAATATATTGAATAGAATTGACTGTAACTCACATGAGATGCATTCAGTATAAAAAAACTTACATTGGCAGAAACCTGTGTAGCTTGCTCACTGTAGAATCTCCAGGGCCTAGTCCAGTGCCTAATACATAGTAAGTATTTAGTAATAGTGAATGAATAAAAATAAAGGGATGAATGAATATCTGGATGGATAGGAACTTGGTGTTTGTGACATCTTCTGATTGTTTTGTTAGATACGATCTTCTAGCCAGTAAATTAACCTCCTGAATGTTTAACAACTGAGAATATATTATTTTATGTTTTTATTGAGAGTATCATGCAGGTTGTAAAGATGACATACATCCTCTACAAACAAGCTATGCAACTGGGGACAAATGACAAATTCTCTATGCTGTTCCCTCATCAATCAGACAGGAACAGCCTCTCTCTTGGGCTTGTTGGGAGATGATGCGCATGAAACACTTGGCCTGGTTAATAGGAAGAATTGTGTAAGTGTGGCCTATCACTTTTCCTATTGCATGTTTCTTTCATCTTTGAGATCAATGCCTAAGAATGCAGTTGTAAACATTATCAGAATTACTATCTCCAATTTTTGCAGGGACATTTATAATCATCTCTCTGCTAGCCACAAAATCATTTCATCCAAGCCAGCAGCTTGTATTCCATGATAGATCTAGAATGTAAAAATGTTGGTGCACATTAGGATTTAAAGTTATAAATATGTAAATAAATAAGTGTAAATATTAAAAAATGTAAATAACCAGACCAGTCACAGTATAGTAAAAGAAGGATTTTAGGTTTCTTTGGTGAAACAAAAGCAGGTATAAAAAAGTTACAAAGATTTTAGATTTTCATTCACAAAAAAAAAAAACAATCATTCACATTTTACACTATACATGTTATAATATAAATACAGGAACGTATTATGTGCATTGTAATGAAAGAGGAAAAATAAAAACCTCATAGGTAGACACAGAGTTTTTCTGTGCTCTAGAACACCCAAAGGTTGATCACATTTAACACAGCAACCAAGGAAACTTGCCTAAAGACAGTGTGTATGATTGTGGCTACTGTGGCTCCTTCTAGTCAAAAGAGGATTTGAGAAAAAGAATCCCTGTTGGGTCTGCTCTTTTTCTATTTGCATTTTATTTATTATCTTGAGCTCTCAAGATCATTCTAAACTAAAATTAGGAAAAGACACCTAAATGCTTTCTTTCCATCACAGGGTTTCTTTAAACATTAAATTAAGCAGATAATAATTCAAAGTCATCTTTAGCAGTCATTTTATTCAAATTAAGGGGAGAAAATGGAGTGGGAAGAGATAGGGAGAAATTCTAACACATACACTCCACCTAATAAGAAGCAATGCCCATACTATCTCTATATATGTGCTCCTTGCTTAGAATGGGCAAACACCATTTGCTGAAAGCTATACACTTTTTCACTCTTCTTTATAATAAAACACTTAGTGCATTCTATCCATCACATTATTTAATCAGGGAGAGAGTACCTAGATTATACGATTCCAAACTGTGAGGGGAGTATAAACGCTAAAACCGAAAAATAACTACCAACTACGTCAATGTTCAGGTTTGAGGGAAAATAACATCCAATAAATTAAATCAGTATGGCTTACTTCATTTATTTATGTATGCTTCACAGCTGCAGCATTCATACATGAACATTCAAAACTTTATAAAAGATTAAAATGGTTATATATACAAAATTTCTTTCTTTGAATGTGTGTTGTTTTAACAAACCCCCTCCCTCCAGAGCCCTAGGTCTATATCCATTTGAAATGTGTTGATCTGTAATCTTGCAAGTTAGTGTTATGAAAGCCATTAAAAAGGAGACCCAGTTGAGTTAATAATTAGCACTTTGACCCCTAGAAAATGCTCCTGGTCATAAAAAAGTCCTCCATTCAGGCCTTTCTTGTAAGTGAAAAAAAAGGAACACAGCAAAAAAATAAAAAATAAAATAAAGAGTTCCATGTTGCAGTCTCTAGTTTTGTTGGGATCCCATTAGCCAGGCTTCAGCATCACATGGAAACCAACTGTACCTGTGCTGGAGATGGGACAGTGACCTACAAAATTTTGTGTTTGTTAATTGTCCAGCAAAAACTGTCTTCAGCCTTGCTGACAAAGAGCAGGGAAAACCATTTCCAGCCTAAACAAACTACAAAAAGCAGCCGAACCAATGATTAAAGACCTCTAAGGCTCCGTAATCATCATTAAATATGCTTGAACTCCGTGTGACTTTTTATTTTATATACAGGATTAAAATCAACATTAAATCATCTTATTTACATTGCCATTGGTGCTGAAATGGAGCTTTTTAAATAGTACAGTAGGCTGGTATACATTATAAAATGGTCTGCACTGGAGGCGAATAGAAAACTAAAGAAATTAGGCTGGAAATGGTTCCACTCTGCTCTCATTTTCCTTTCTTTTGTTTGCTTTCTTTTTGAATGCCAATACTTTCACTTAAAATGTTTTGGGAGCACAGCAACCCAAAATGACTGGGCTGGATGGTGTTCCAAAAATCCAAACCAACTGATAATACTTCTCGAGGTGATAGGAAAGGCACAGGAAGTTAGGACTTTGGCTGAAATGATGAAAACATGTGTTTGCCATTTTAGGGATCAGCGCCTTGATTCTTGCCACCTTCGGCTCCAACGGTGATCATGTTTTGATGTGTTTATTGAATTGTCCTTTGCTGATGAGGAATTTTTAAAATATTTCTGAGAATAAGTCCTTTGGTATGCAGATGCTACATGGAAGGAAAGAAAGAAAGAAAAGAAAACACAACAATATTACTTGCTCCATACCCTAAACTACCAATACCGTAGCCGTAAAATGAGGGTGTCTAGTACTTGTTATAGCATGGTTGTCCATTCTTTCTAAAGGACCACTTACGGTTCAGGCAGGTAATTTTAGGCATAGCCCATCTTCCATTTCCTAGGCAACGGATAGTTGGAAGGTGGCGTTGAATGAAACCATCTTTGCAGTGATATCTAATCAAGGAGTTGATTTCATAACGAGGTTTCATCTTTCCAAAGGTCTTGGCATTTTCTACAACAGGGGGCTGGCCGCAAGCAACTAAAGAAAAGTAAATTGGGTTATTTCCAAATAATCTAAATATTTCTATTAGTATGAGACACTCTTCTCTTTTTTCTTTCCTTCTTTATTTTACCCAATCAAGTACCTTCAGTAATCATTTAGATTAAGAAATTGAAAAATTTCAAGACAAAATGAAACACTGAGGCTTTGGGCCTGGTTTGAATCTCAGATTCTGTCATCTTGAATTGTGTGTGTGTGTGTGTTTTAAAGGAACCATAGGGCATATGGTTATACATTCATCTGTCTGTTTGGAAGAGCTAGTTTTCTGAAAAAATTCCAAATTAAAAGGCATCTGTCTCATGTCACTTGTGGCCTGTTGGTTTTGTCTCTATCCCAGTGGTTTTATTTACCACTCACCTTCACTTCAAACAGGCTACCCTGGCAGCTCAGCTGGTAAAGAACATGACCACAATGCAGGAGACCTGGGTTCGATCCCTGGGTTGGGAAAACCCCCTGGAGAAGGGAAAGGCTACCTACTCCAGTATTCTGGCCTGGAGAATTCCATGGACTGTATAGTCCATAGGGTCGCAAAGAGTAGGACGCGACTGAGTGACTTTCACTTTCACTTTTCACTTCAAATAATAATAGATTTGTAACAATTAATTACTATTTCTACTTCTCTGAAAAAATTTACAATGTATAATAACAATATAGCTCTAACATATGAACTTTTCAGTAAATAAAATATATCCAGGTTCAATTATGTTTATTTGCTCTTTCTGTCTTCTCTATGGAGACAGAGCAAGTCAGGACATAGTATTCATGCCTCAGTTTTGTAATTACCTTATATATATAAATTTTAACTCTTAAGAAAGGTAAGTAAAAGTAAATCTTAGAATATATAACCATCATTTTTAACCTACAATGAAAAATTCTGAATAGCAACAAACTTAGTAATGGTAGAAATAGTAAAAAGGAAATAACAGTAAAAAAAAAAAAAACTTTGTAATTTTGAAATTCAAGAAGGTGGGAAAGTTGATTCAACTGCATTTGTATTAATTTGTAATTTTACTCATATTAGTGTACTTGCTTTAAAAATATACTAATTTAACTCTAAGTGATTGTGTTTTGCTATATAGCTGTAATAAAAATATAACTTAACTTCAATATAATTTCCCTAAATGACATTTCCTACCCATAGTTTACTTTAAGAATACCATCATAAGGCCTACAAGGGTATGTCATAGTCTGTTATGAAATAATGCAAATCGTCAATGGGAGAATGGTTACCAGAAACCTCGGTACCAAGATGTTTAGATGTCAACATCCTAAAATAACCAGGCAAGAATACTAGCATGGATTGTCATGCCCTCCTCCAGGGGATCTTCCTGACTCAGGGATCGAAAACTGTGTGTCTCTTATGTCTCCTGCATTGGCAGGCGGGTTCTTTACCACTAGCGCTACCTGGGAAGCCCATTAAAAGGTTGTGAATGTTAAATTTATTTACATATCCAGAAGGCTCTTTACAACCATATTCTTTTGCAGTGACAAACGTAGGTTTAACTTAAATATTTAGCTCTTTAATTTACTTCTGCCTAACAACACAAGTTAGAAAGTATTGACCCCATAGCAAACAGAATTGTCTTTAATAAAACACAATCCAGGCATATTTTTTCATTCACATAAGAAATTGTGTCTCAGATAGACATAACCTAAAAATAGTTTATAAAATCCTACTATCTAAAACTAAGAAATTAGAAGTATTTGTGCACATATTTCACTTTCACAAATTCCTAGAAGGTAACCTGAGAATTCTATAATATGTTATGTTCAATTAATAGTCTACACTATATATAGTTCAATGACAACCCCCATCTGCATATCTATACTTCTTTTATTGTAATATGGAAAGTCTATACTTGGGCCCAGACACCAGTAAGTACCAGATAGAATGAGATAGCAGTGATATAAATTAGATAACTCATACTTGATTCTGGCAAATTAAAAGTTATCTTTAAATTTGAGAGGAAAGCAATGTATAGATTTCTTCCAAAACTATAAATGAAGACTTATTTTGAAGTTAAAATAATTCAAGGAGTGTGGTATTGGCAAGGAAAGGACAGACTAGAAACAGATCCACATATATACGCTGGATATTTGACAGAGCAACATGGCAGAGCAGTAGCGAAAAGGTAGTTTTTTTCATTTGGACAATTGGGTATTCATAAGGAAAAAAAATGTATTTGCTTCCCTACCTCAGAGAGTCCATGGGAGATCAATTCTAGATGGTGCACATATACAAATGTAAAACATAAAACTATAAAGCATTTAGCAAACAACATAGAATATCTTTCCAATGTTAGGGTAGGTAAGAATTTCTTACGACACAAAAAGGCTTAAACCATAAAAGAAAACTCAACAAAATAAACAGCTCTATTCATTAAAAAATGCCATAGGGTAAAGACAAGCTACAAACTAGGAGTAGATATTTGCAACATACAATTATCAAGGGATTAGAAACTAGGACATTAAAAACAAAAACAAACAAACAAAAAAAAACTCCTGCAAATCAATATATATAAGAGAAGCAAACAATCTTTCAAAATAAGCAATAGAAATGAGCAGATAGCTTACAAAAGAATAGCTATACATATATGAAAAGACTTCTAAAAAGAATCATCCAAGACAATGCAAGTTAAATCAGAAGAGATCACATTTTATACCCACCAGACTGGCAAAAATTTCAAAGTCCGATAAGATCAAATGTTGGAGAAGATGTGGAGTAACAGGACCCCTCACACATTGCTGGTGGGAGTGCAAATTGGTATAACCACTTTGGAAAATAATTTGGCATTTTCTAGTAAATTTGATGGTATATATATCCTATGACTCAGCAGTTCACTCCTGGAGAAACACCCTATGGAAACTTGCAGAGATCTACCATAAACAAGTTCAAGAATATGCATAGTGACATTGTTTATAACTGCAAAAACACTGAATATAACCCAAATGTCCACTTGTAGAACTGATAAATAAAATGTTATATCGTCATACAATGTAATACTACACAGCAGCAACAATGAAGAAATACAGCTACATGCATGGATGATGTGGATTAATCTGACAAACACAATGCTGAACAAAAAGAGCAAGGCACAAAACACAAACTTAAAGTTCAAAAATGTGCAGAACTAAACAATTTGCTTACGGATACAAGCATAAGTGATCATTTTAAAGAGAAAAGTAAGGGAATTAAGTTATTATCTGTGGCTGGATTTGGAGATAAATGGATGGGATTGGAAAAAACCTGCATTAACACTCCAAAGATGCATGAATGGCATGTACTGAGGTTTGTTTTTTTTAATACGTCTTTTGTAAATAATATAATTATTCTTTGTAATTAATTAAAACTACCTAGGTCTGTAAAGATGTATAAATTATCTGTAAAGAGAAATGAGTCTATATAGACATTTATAAAATTCATAAAATTTCCCAGGGTAAAGATTAACAAAGAATTAAGTTTACATAAATAAAAATCAGACAGTAGGGAGATAAAATATATGAATTGTTTTGTTTTGGTTTCTTCCTCCTTTAATGAAGTAGACCTAATGTTTTGTAAATCTTTCCCCATTGGGAAATGTATACCATGATGCTGCTTTTGTGAATCCTTTTTAGATATAGGCCTGTGGTTTTCAACCGGGGGCAGTTTTCTTCCTCTTCCCGCTTCCCCAGGGATAGTTGGCAATGGCTAGAGATGTGGATGGCTGTCACAAAGCAGAGGAGGATGTAGAGTTGGTGAGAATGCCTCTGGCATTCAGTGCATAGAGGGAAGTGTTGCGTGTTCAGCTGCTTAGTTGTATCAGACTCTTTGTGATCCCATGAGCTATAGCCCACCAGGCTCCTCTGTCCGTGGGATTTTCCAGGCAAGAATAACTGGAGTGGGTTGCCACTCCCTCCTCCAGGGGATATACCTGACCCAGGGAGCGAACCCATGTCTCTTGCATCTCCTGCACTGGCAGGTGGATTCTTTACCACTGAGCCACCCGGGAGGCCATAGAGGGCAGAGATGATGCTAAACATTCTGCAAGGCACAGAACAGCCCCCCACAACTAAGGACTGTCTAGTACAAAACGTCAATAATGCTGCTGTAATATACCCTAGTATGGGGAAAAATAACACTGGAAATAAAAGAATGTTTGGGTCATAAACTGAAAAGTATGACTCCAGGGGCATTTGGATATCTAAGAAGGCAAACATGACATTTGGATAAAGACAGACAGTTCATTAAGGACTTCTTACACTAGGGAACAACAGGGAAACAGCAGGGAAAACAGCTGTTTTCACAAGCTTAATGGCATAAGTGCTAAAGTAACATACATAGTCAGGAAAGCTGCTCACATAGAAAGGATATTCAGAATAAATTATATTTTAGAAAAGAGAATAGCAGAGTGAAGTAATCACAGATAACAGCTGAGTTTCAACTCAGCTTTGTGTAAATTACTGTTCTCTGTCTTTTAACAGAATTTCTCACTGGTGTTTAAGTCTTTTCTAAAATATCTATAGAGAATATATTTTTAGTTTTATTATTTTTATATTAAAAAATAAGTCAAATGAATTTTATATTTTGCATCTGTACTTTGTACTCTTAATTGAGGTGGGTAAAATCTGGGTCTAGAAGTTAAATACGCATGTCCTAACACCATTATCAATTGTAACCAGGTTTAAAAATTGTGATGCAATTCTTGTTTTTTTCAAGGAAGAAGTCTACATAGTGTGGCTTAGAATTCAAACATATTGGTCAATGATAAATACTGAAAAATCAGCTTTCTTAATTTTATCTGTTAATGTCAGCTAAGCAATTCTCCTCATTCTAGAATTTACATTATAAATGTTTTTGTTTTAACATTTCTTGAAAATAGTCATAATAGATATAAGGATGGTATTTTTGTTCTGTGGTTTATGAGCATAGATTGAGCTTCTAAGGGACTGATTGAAAAACTCAAATGCCTATAAAGACCAGGAGCTTAACCAAAAAGGAGGGAAAGTCTGAATGAGAACCGCAATGAGGTGGGAACCACAGTCCCCACCAAGGCAGGGCAGTGTTTTTTAGTAGCAGTACTTTAAGCCACTGATAAATCTGAACATGAGCCAAATGGCACTAAGTGGTCTTTTTTATTTGTAAGTAAAAAATAATTCACATTATCTTATGGTATATCCCAGTTTTTAATTTTTGACAACTAATTTTTTTAATGCTTTCCTCATCAAAATTAACGGATCTGTGAGCTTGGGGCTGACAGTTGTTTTTCTTAAAAATACTGACAGGTTTTTTTTTTTTTTAGCATAAATGTTACATTATTATCTTAAGCACTTGAAATCTAAAATGAAGACATTTCTGAAAACAAACTTTTCAATTATATTGAGAAAGTAAACTGTTCCAGAGCAATAAGGATGCTGTATATGACATCCAGCTTATGTCTTAAAGAATGATGTTTATTCGTCCTGAATTTACTTGATAACTGAACTGCAGATTAAGTATACATTATTGATGGGTTAATCATTACCTGTTCCTTTCTTGCAGGTGTAGGTGAGATGGTAATTGCAGGGAACGTCATTCCACTGGCCATTCTCATGCCATATAATCACAACACAATCTTCTCCAGTCGAAAAGAAGCTGTCTGGTTGGTTTGGCCTCCAGTTCTCATATTGCTGTAAAAATGCAGGGAAAGATAACTGTTGAAGCATACTATAAAAGTGATGGCTCCATTACAGCACAATTGAATTAGAATGGGCTCAGCAATTCCTATTGAACAATTTAGCTCAAATAATTTTGGTGGTAAAGATTTTTACACTTTGAGTGGAAAATATGTGTTATCTCGAAGTCTCTCTTCAAGAAATATGCATAGTTTTTCCTTTGACAATGAGATATATCTAAGGAATTTGGTGCTATTAATAGTACTTTCCAGTGGTGCTAGTGGTAAAGAACTCCCCTGTCAATATAGGAGACAAGAGATGCGGGTTCGATCCCTGGGTCAAGAAGATCCCCTAGAGGAGGGCATAGCAACCCACTCCAGTATTCTTGCCTGGAGGATCCCACAGACAGAGGAACCTGGCAGGCTACTGTCCACAGTGTCGCAAAGAGTCAGACACAACTGAAATGACTTAGTGTGCAAGCGTGTATCCTAGGTTTCTAAATACGAAATCAATGCTCATTTTAAAAATTTTAACCATGGCATTATTGTTAATTGTAACAGCATTAATGGCAGTGCAACAACTAGAGAGAAAAATCATAAACTCGGCACTCTAATCTGCATACTTTCTTCCAGACCCTATGTGTACATATACTTTTATATAGTTGTGATTATAGTGGAATAAAAGGTTCAGTCCTTCATTTATATTTTTATCGCTATAAAGTTACTTTCTGTCTTATTGAATTAAATTGTTTTATCCAAATTCTTTGATATATTGATATATATGTGAATTGTTATATTTGCTATATTTGTTTTTTATTTATCCAATATACCCATGCCCATCATTTTACATTCAACTTCCCTGAGTAATTCTGCTTTAGATATGATTCTCATGTGCACCATACAGTTGTGTTTTGCTTTATGATCCGATCTGCAAGTTTTTTTAATAGGAACATTTATCACATTTTTATATATTGATATACAAGGTAATGCTTTTAAAATACATCTTACTAAAAATGTTTCTTTAATGAATGTTCAGATAAGTAAAAGGAATTTTATTGATCTGATGTTTTTCTACTGGTTGCCTTTATATTTATATCTTTAGATAATTCCTATTGATTCTCTAGTTTGAGCAATGACATGTAACCAGAAATATCTTTTGCCTTTCACTAGTTTCACTTTTCACTTGCATGCATTGGAGGAGGAAATGGCAACCCACTCCAGTATTCTTGCCTGGAGAATCCCAGGGACAGGGAGCCTGGTGGGCTACTGTCTATGGGGTCGCACAGAGTCGGACATGACTGAAGCGACTTAGCAGCAGCAGCAGCAGCAGCAGCAGCAGCAGTGATACTTGGAACACAGAACAACAGACTGGTTCCAAATTGGGAAAAGGAGTACTTCAAGGCTATATATTGTCACCCTGCTTATTTAACTTATATGCAGAGTGCATCATGAGAAATGCCAGACTGGATGAAGCACAAGCTGGAATCAAGATTCATGGGAAAAAAATCAATAACCTTAGATATGCAAATGACATCACTCTTTTGGCAGAAAGCAAAAAACTAAAGAGCCTCTTGATGAAAGTGAAAGAGGAGAGTGAAAAAGTTGGCTTAAAGCTGAACATTCAAAAAACTAAGATCATGGCATCCAGTCCCATCACTTCATGGCAAATAGATGAGGAAACAATGGAAACAGTGACAGACTTAATTTTGGGGGGCTCCAAAATCACTGCAAATGGTGACTGCAGCCATGAAATTAAAAGATGCTTGCTCCTTGGAAGAGAAGCTATGACCAACCTAGACAGCATCGACATTACTTTGCCAACAAAGGTCAGTCTAGTCAAGGCTATGGTTTTTCCAGTAGTCATGAATGGATGTGAGAATTGGACTAAAAGAAAATTGAGTGCCAAAGAATTGATGCTTTTGAACTGTGGTGTTGGAGGAGATTCCTCAGAGTCCTTTGGAATACAAGGAGATCAAACAATTCAATGCTAAAGGAAATCAATTCTGAATATTCATTGGAAGGACTGGTGCTGAAGCTGAAACTCCAGTACTTTGGCCACCTCATGCAAAGAACTGACTCATTGGAAAAGACCCTGATGTTGGGAAAGATGGAAGGTAGAAGGAGAAGGGGACAATGGAGGATGAGATTGTTGAATGGCAACCTGTTCAGTTGGTGATGGACAGGGAAGCCTAGCATGCTGCAGACCAGGGGGTTGCAAAGGGTCAAACACGACTGAGCAACTAAACTGAACTGAACTGAACAGTGATACTTGCCTTTTATTTTAGCACCAATAATAGATGAAACCCTATTCTAGGTACTTGGTATGCATTATTTCTTACAATGATCCAGCAAGACTGGGAATAACTTGGACCTTAGAAATGTTAAACACCCAGAACTTTTCAGTTTACATTCAATTTTTTGTCACCTTAAAATGCAGCCTCCATATCAAGCAACAATTACATGAAAAACATAGTCCTTATGCCTATTCAAAAGTAACAAACTTTAGTGAGATGAAAATAATATTGGATGCTAAAGCTGAAACTCCAGTACTTTGGCCACCTCATGTGAAGAGTTGACTCATTGGAAAAGACTCTGATGCTGGGAGGGACTGAGGGCAGGAGGAGAAGGGGATGACAGAGGATGAGATGGCTGGATGGCATCATCGACTCGATGGACGAGTTTGAGTGAACTCCGGGAGTTGGTGATGGACAGGGAGGCCTGGCGTGCTGCGATTCATGGGGTCGCAAAGAGTCGGACACGACTGAGTGACTGAACTGAACTGATAAATAAGAAAGCAGTTTCCCAGCTTCCAGACTCTTAACTAGAATGTGATATGGGACAAGTTTGTTCAGGGTCTGTCTGACTCAACTTGGGTACTGCTTTCCCAATATGCTTTGCTTACTGTCAGCTTTTACAACACATCTAATGTTGACCAGACTGGTGGAGACACATTTCCTTCATCTGAAAGGAATATAGGTTCAGATTTATGGGACAACGGCAAATATGATATCTCTCTGGGCATACAAATTTATTAATCTTTTCTTGAATTATATTTAAAATTAATTTCTAGTGGTAAAGAATCTGCCTACCAATGCAGGAGACGTGAAAGAGGCAGGTTTGATCGCTGGGTCTGGAGGATCCCCTGGAGAAGGGCATAGCAACTCACTCCAGTATTCTTGCCTGGAGAATCCCATGGACAGAGGAGCCTGGCAGACTACAGTCCATTGGGTTGCAAACAGTCAGACACGACTGAAGCGACTTAGCATGCATGCACTTTGAATTACATTTAAAATAAGTTTGTGTGTAGAAAACAAACTTATGGTTACCAAGGGGAGAAGAAAAGAGGGAGAGATAAATTGAGAGGTTGGGATTGATATACATATGTATATAAAATAGATAATTATACATAAAATAGATAACTAATAAGGACCTACTGTACAGCTCAGGAAACCCGACTCAATACTCTGTAATGACCTCTATGGGTAAACAGTCTTAAAAAGAGCATGTGTGTATATATATATATAGAACGGATTCACTTCGCTGTACAGCAGAAACTAACAACATTGTAAATCAACTATACTCCAATAAAAATTTTCAAAAAGGGGGAAAAATAAGTCTGTGGTTGCAACAATGAATTAGATTCTATCTGAAAAAAGAGAAAAAAGAACTGAATATGACTGAAGGCAATTGTTCCTAATTCAGAGCATGCCAAGAGGTGGTCCTGCTAGTTATTTCCAAAAGTACTATGGCTATTTTTATGTTTTAAGAAAACGTATAGTAAATTTACTAGAAAATGGTTCTAATTTTCCTTTCTCCTCAGAAATAAAAAAAAAATGTGGTTTTTAAAACTTTAAAATATAGTGAAACAACCTAGATCTTTGAAAAATAACTTGTGAGATGAAGACCTTAAGTTTGAAAGGTAGAAAATTAAGAGATCTTCTACTTTTCCTTCAATCTGTTTGCTTAACTTTGCTTTGAAATACACCTCAATCATGTGAAAATTAAGGTAGGAGACAAGAGACCTCTGCTATGTAAAGAAGAGTCTCTGAAAAGTGATACAACTGCAAAGAATTAAGGGGAGGTTAGTAAAGATTTTTTTCCCCCATAGCACAGAATTAAGGATGTTTTTACTGCTCTTGTGGAAATCCAGAAATTACATGGATTTAAATGCATTCTCTTAGCCTGGAGGGTAGCACTGAGTTACCCACTAGGTGACCCTTGGAAAGATGCTTGGAGGACCATAGACACCAAGCCACTCTGCCTGCCAGGTTTTCCTGCAACAAGGAGCTGACATTTGATCTGACCTGGGTTTTGAATTAATTCTTTATTTTCCTTTCCTTATTATCTCTTACCCTCTGCCCACCAAGCCTGTCTTTTTTTTTTTTTTTTAAGCTATCCTCCTTTAATAGATAATGGAAAAGGAAATGGAGCAACATTGCAGATAGAAATGTCACATTCGTCCTGCTGCTGTATAACTAAACTGTCTTTAATAGATGAATTAAAGCAGGATAAAATTAAAAATTAATAAGTAAAAGAATAAGAATCACCTAAAACTAATAAAGATCTACATTTAATACTTTTATGGTGAAAGATTCCAGAGTTCCTCATATACTTAACTTGGAGCTCAATATTTTCTAGTTTACTTTCTTAACCTCTTCCAGGAAACCAGTGAAAACTTCCCAGCACCCCGACCCCATGTGTATACTGTGCAATGCTCCCCTCTCCTTGTCCCTCCCATACTGTTCATCTCCCTTCTTTGCTTTATTTTTCCTCATAACACTGATTACCGTCTAACATCCTATGAATCTTATTTACTTATTGTATTTTCTTCTCCTTAGCAGAGTGTAAGCTCATTAAGGACAGGAATTTGGGTTTCTTTTGTTTACTCCTGTATCCTCAGGAGCTATGCCTGGCCCCTGATTGAAGATGTTGTTTGCCCCCAGTAAACTGTAAGCAAGACAATCACAAAGTCAGCAGAGTTAAATAACCGTTGTGAAACAGTTGGCAATATACATCAAGAGTCTTAAAAAGTTCTCACCATTGGACCTCGTAATTCTACTTTTAAAGAGCTATCCTAAAAAATAACCAGAGGTGTGAACACTTTATCTAAAATATTACTTACACTGGTAGTAAGTGGGAAAAATATATAGAGCAAACATATATTCAATAAATCTCGGGTACAGCCAGACAAATGGGATATTATATAAGCATTAAATATCTTGTTATTGAGGACTATACAAAAGATGGAAGATAATAAAAGAAGTAAGTTAAAAATCAAAGTACTAAAAATGTACAATGATCTAAATTTTGCACATACTCTCAGATGTAGCTGTGTGTATGTGTGCATATAAAGGATCAAAAAAAAATGTGATCAAATGTCATATATAAAGTTTATACCCAGTGATATGAGATTAAGGTAATATTTTATTCTACATATTCTTACAGGTTTGACAACTTGCCTTGAGTGAGCATGAATTACTTCTGTAATTAGTAAAAGTGAACAGTATAAAATGATCTATGCAGTGATCAGAAAGAACTTACCGATTTCTCAGCTACCCCTTTTTTAATCTAACCTCAACAAATACCATTTCAAGTCATCCAAGTCCCTTAACTGCCATGCATTTTGCAGCTGACATTTCCTCCTGATCTGAACAATAACCATCTCATTTTCACACTGAAATGAGATTCTGATTCCATGCCACCAAAGTAATTCTCAGGCCTTAAGCTGCCCAGACTCAGACCTCTGGTAAAAGATTTAATTGTTTTGGGTGGGAATTGCATTTGGCTCACGACAGTGATTTAAAACCCATGTTCTGTGTTGTTGCTTGGCAGAACTGTGGCTTAATGGTGCAGGACCAAATTTTAAGTCTGTGGTTTTTACAAGAATGTCTGATAGCCACAGGCATGTCACACTATTACCTCATATCTGATTGCTCCATTATGCACATTTATTTTGGCTTGGATGCTTTGATTTTGCTTCATGTTACTGCCAAACGGACTTAGCAAAGGAAACTCCA
Organism: Capra hircus; assembly: GCF_001704415.2. Taxonomy (NCBI): domain Eukaryota; kingdom Metazoa; phylum Chordata; class Mammalia; order Artiodactyla; family Bovidae; genus Capra; species Capra hircus. The sequence goes on from NC_030814.1 coordinate 27,147,440, forward strand.
GTTTTCTGAACAACTTTCTTTGTATCCTTCTGAATTCTTTATAGCCTTATTTAATATCATTTGTAGGGAGAAAGAGTAGGAAAAATAAAGCATTGATTTTAGGTTTAATAATGTATTTTTTTTTTCACTAAAGCTAAATGTGAGGAAATCAGTTCTGAGTTATAAGAATGTAACCGAGCCTTGTTCATATAGACCGTGTCTCATACATACAGAAGTGTAGACTCTTGGATCAAGCAGAGAAAAATTCTCTACTTTCATCTGGATTATCTTTTCCTCACTAGGATTATAAGCCAACATCCTGGGTGATCCAGCCCAGATGGACCCTTTTCTAGGACTGGATGGACAAACTAAGAATTATCCCAAAACATCAGCATGGTTTGGGGAGAATTCATCTTAACATCGCTAACAGAAATAAATGCTGACCAGACCTCAGCCCGTTTCTGTCTCAGAGACTCATGTTCACCATTCTAAACCTTGAACTCTTGTTTGTTCCCCTAGAGACCAGAATTAGATCAATATCGTGTCTGAAAAGAAACCCTTACATTACTTTGCATTTTTGTTCTCTTCTGATGGCAGAGGAAATTATGACATAAAAGTCACACAGTTGATGGAAAACCAGATCAGATGCAAACTTTTCTACATGTTCTGTAATAGACTTGCATTTTATAACAGATAATTATTTAAACTTTGTATGAACTGCTTAATGCTCTATACTGTATGAAGAAGTTACTTTAGAGTCCCAATTAAATGATCACCTCTACACATCTGTACAAAAAGAAAATGTGCCCCCAAAGACAACCATTTCAATTAAATTTAATTGATTAACTTTTCAGTTACTGTTTTCTCTTTCTTTTCCCCTCAATCAGATTCAAGCAAGTTAGCTGCCAAAAACATAAAATGATTCTAAAAATCCTGGCCCAAATCCAAGCGTTACATACCATCCTCTCAAATGAAAATTGTCTCCACAATCAGAGAATTCGTTCTGAATCAATCCTAATATTGATTGAAGTTATTCACCACAATCTATCAAATTTTACAAATGCTTAGATTATTTGTTTCCAAATAATCTGTATCTTACTGTCAAAATTTTATTCCTGTCTTAAATGAACCTAAAAGCAGAGAATTACCCTGCAGGTCTCCTGGAGCACATGGAACTCCCCTGCCTGCAAACATTCTCCACCCTTGGAGAGTGAATTCAGTTCCACGGATCTAAGATGAACTTGACTTAGTTCTCTCAAGCAGAGTGGCTGAAGAGTTATTCTTTCCTCCCCAGCTCTTTGAAAGTTTCCATCTTGATTCACTCAACATACTGGAAGGGAAAATGTATGTATTGTGTTTTGGGATGGGGGTAGAGTCTCTGCTTTTGAAAGTTATCAGCAACCTACTAAACTCAGTCAGGGTTTACATCCTTTCAAGGTGACTCTGATTGTATAGTGTCTTGCAGTCGGAACTGTCATTCAAAGATACCAGCCGACTTTTATCTTTAAAATACACACCACCATGATCAATGGCCCTGAAATCTCAGCAGATAACTAGCATCACGAGCATGAACAAAATAAACTGAGGATAAAACTGTAATGTAAGTAATTGACTTTTTCCTTAAGTAAAGATAGATCACTGTCTTTTTTCTAAGGTTAAAAAGCATGATTTCATAGACTCACAAACACAGAAGGGAAACTCATGGCTACTCAAGGGAAAAGGTAGAGAGAAATAAATTAGGACTTTAGGATTAAAAGATATACACTACTATAACTAAAATAGATAAACAGCAAGAAAGACCTACTGTATATAGCACAGGAAACCACATTAAATATCTTATAAGAATCGATAATGGAAAAGAATACACACACACATACATATAACTGAATTACTTTGCTATATACCTGAAACTAACACAACGTTGTGTATCCACTATACTTCAATTTTTCAAAAAGCATTATTTCATTAATAGACAAGGTTTAGAAATAAATCAGGTATTTTGCTTTGCTTTACAGAAGGAGTTAGCTCGGTTCAGCTTTGAGCACTGCTTTCCGTTCAAGAAAGGAAACATAGCATCCAGTATTAGTCAGTTACTTCTGTGATAGGCACGTCCCAGCTGGTCCTTTATATGATACGTATATAAACAGATCAATTTATGAGGAAATAGGCAACCAGCTGGATGGTGAAAAGAAAAGGCTGGATCAAGGAAGGTTCTTGAACTGTGGAATGACTTACTCTCATCCTCACATGCAACATTCCAAAACAGTCTTTGCTTTTAGCCCACCAGGCTCTTCTGTCCATGGAATTCTCCAGGCAAGAATACTGGAGTGGGTTGCCATTTCCCTCTCTAGTGGATCTTCCCAACCCAAGGACTGAACCCAGATCTCCTGCCCTGCAGGCAGATTCTTTACTGTCTGAGCCACTAGAGAAGACTTTGTCTAGGAAATCTTTTGTCTTTAAAGGCTAATGCCAATTCAAAAATCAAAACCCTGAAGATAACAAGGTCATGCTTCAACCTCTAGTAGAGAAAGAATTCCTGGAACATGAAAGAGCTTTGTTTTTAAATCCCTTTTATCCGCACCTTAAAGCTAAGACATTCTCAAAGCAATGGACCTTATCAAAACTTGGTTGATAACTAGCCCTTCTCCATAATATTTGACCCATTTCAAATTCTTTTCATTGAGATTTTATGATTTTTTAATTTGGTCAAATACCACAAAGAACAATCGATGGAAACAAATTAGTTCTGCTAAAGGATCAGACACTCTGTTTAGAATCTCTTGGTTTCTTTTCTTCTCTAATGAAATAAAAAAAATTTTTTCACACACTAAATGAAATTAAAGTTCATCTCTCTGTGACACAAATTTGACATTTACTACCATCTCTCTCTCTCTCTCTCTCTCTCTCTCTCTCTCTCTCACACACACACACACACACACACACACACACACATTCACCCCTACAAATACAGTATTTCTTGGCCTCAGGGAAGGCAATATCTAGGCTAGACCTTTGGGAGTGCCCCTGTTCACGCAGACCTGTGCAGTGGATAGGTTCCCACTATAAAGATGATCGAGAAATTCCAAAATGGTTAAAATGACTAGCAGAATCAACAGCAGCAGACTCCTTGAGATGGGAAACAGAGCTGTCCTTTGGACAAACTTGTTAGCTAACTAAACAATCTTTACACACTAGTCCCTGGGTAGAGTTTGAATTTGTGCTTGAGCAAAAAGTACGAACTGTTTCATGTCATGGATCTTGAGGTTCTCTCGTATCATCAGTTCAGTTCAGTCACTCAGTCACGCCCTACTCTTTGCAACCCCATGAACTGCAGCATGCCAGGCCTCCCTGTTCATCACCGACTCCCAGAGTTTACTCAAACTCATGCCCACTGAGTCACTGATGCCAGCCAACCATCTCATCCTCTGTCGTCCCTTTCTCCTCTCGCCTTCAATCTTTCCCAGCATCACGGTATTTTCAAATGAGCCAGTTCTTCACATTAGGTGGCCAAAGTATTGGAGTTTCAGCTTCAGCATCAGTCCTTTTAATGAACAGTCAGGACTAATCTCCTTTAGGATGGACTGGTTGGATCTCCTTGATGTCCAAGGGACTCTCAAGAATCTTCTCCAACACCACAATTCAAAAGCATCAATTCTTTGGCACTCAGCTTTCTTTATAATCTTTCACATCCATACATGACTACTGGAAAACCATAGCTTTGACTAGACAGGCCTTTGTTGGCAAAGTAATGTCTCTGCTTTTTAATATGCTGCCTAGGTTGTTCATTACTTTTCTTCCAAGGAGTAAGCGTCTTTTAATTTCATGGCTGCAGTCACCATCTGCAGCTATTTTGAGCCCAAAATCTCTCATGTATATCTGAACTGCAAATCTTGAATCTGCGTCTGCCAAGGGCCTCCTCTGTCACTGACCTTAACCTACACACATATTTATCTACAGTTTTTCAGCTTCGATTGAGTTAGACTGAATCTTTTTTTCTTTAAAATTCACTGGAATTTAGATTATCTTAATAGCTTTGTGTTTTAGAACTACTTTGGCTTTTGCCAAGTATGTTTAAACAATTAATCACATACATTCCATTGATAAAAACCACTCTTGACATTTGTCCAGTAAAGTCATTCTATGATATAATATATTATTGTAATTGTTGGGAGAATTTATTAAGGCTTCAAGTTATAATTTGGAGTGGGTTTTTTTTTTTCCCCATGAACAATCCAGTCTCTACTTTCTACCTAGTCTCCCTTTCCCCAAACACTGCTGATTTAATTCACTGTAAAAAACTTTTCATAAGAAAACCAAAAATATCCTCTAGGTTCACACGCCAAGGGAACCAGCCAAGGAAAACTTTCCGCTGTTATTACTGTGTATAAAGTGAAGATACGGGAAAGACTGGTCCTAATATTTGCCTCAGTTGCTAGGATTTCACTAAGCATGTGACTTCATGTGTTAGCTTCAATTGTATTTGAAAAATCATCTCATATCACATGTAACTTTCAAGTTCACAATATAATGCAATTCATACTAGAATTTTAAAACCTAAAGCTATAGGGACTTAACTCACAGAGAATATTACTCCTGCAGGAACCTAAGTGCAGTTCTGGAAATATGAAGTTTTGAAATGCAAAATACTATCTGGCCACTAGGTGGTGATATCCATCCATCATTATATTTTGAATTACCAACTAAGTCACAGTTAAAACAATGTAGAATCCCCCCCAAAACAATGGGGGAAAAAAAGATTAAAATTATCTGTGTTATGTCCTTTCAGTTTTGTGAGGAAAAGTAAGAGAACACTTTTCTAAAAAATAGACCTCAACTAAACAGTAAGTACCAATCCCATTACATTCTATTTGGCTACAGGCCAATGTAGCTATAATCTAAACTTTCTACTTGACAAAAACATTCAACTACAATAGTTTATTTTTACTATTTGGCCTTTTAAAATTATCAGATGACTTACATCAATGGTGAAACTGCATCAGAAACAAGCCAAAGCTATAATAGCCACCTAAAATCCTTAGGACAGGGCAGATCAAAAATAAGCACCTATAGAGGAGAGTGAAAAGGTTGGCTTAAAACTCAGTATTCAAAAAACTAAGATCATGGCATCTGGTTCCATCACTTCATGGGAAACAGATGAAGAAAAAGTAGAAATGGTGACAGATTTTATTTTCTTGGGCTCCAAAATCACTGCAGACCATGACTATAGCCACAAAATTAAAAGACAATTTGCCCCTTGGAAGAAAAGCTATGACAAACCTACACAGAGTATTAAAGATCAGAGACATCACTTTGTCAACAAAGGTCTGGATAGTCAAAGCTATGGTTTTTCCAGCAGTCACGTATGGACGTGAGAGTTGGACCATGAAGAATGCTGAACACTGAAGAACTGATGCTTTCGATGTAGTGCTGGAGAAGACTCTTGAGAGTCCCTTGGACTGCAAGATCAAACCAGTCAATCCTAAAGGAAATCAGTCCTGAATATTCATTGGAGGGAATGATGCTGAAGCTCTAATACTGTGGCCACCTGATGTGAAAAGCCGACCCACTGGAAAAGACCATGTGCTGGGAAAGAATAAGGGCAAGAGGAGAAAAGGGAGACAGAGGATGAGATGGTGGGATGGCACCACCAGCACAGTGGACATGGGCTTGAGTAGGCTCCAAGAGATAGTGAAGGACAGGGAAGCTTGGCCTGCTGTAGTCCATGGAGCAGGGATACGACTTAGCTATTGAACAATATGCACACAAGTTAACGTCTTCGTGTGATTTAGTTTGTTTTTAACTAAAAACTTATGTAGATTAGTTATAAAAACATGACCCTTGTACTAAAAGCTGACTTCTCTGTGTCCACACTCCTTTTATCACCTGGAACCGGTAGGGCCACTGCTGCTCTTCCCATGGCCAAATGCAGATGATGCCAGGATGCCAGGGGTAAGCAGATAACCACCCAAGGATACAAGGATAAAAGCAAACTCCAAAGAGAAAACACCCACCCTAGAGGATTGCTTACCCTTTTGAAACATATGCTGATAAGAAACCACCTTTGCACTAAATGAAGGACTCAGATAAACCACTCTGGGTTTTCCTCCGCCCCCAACTCTCCACCTTTCAGAACACAGGTCAAATGGTTATCTGCCAGGAGCTTAGGAGGACTACTTATTAGAGAAATCAAAACATTTGGTAACTTTAAAATGCCTTTCTCCCCTAGATGGCTCTGGTCACAATAGGCATTTGTTTGCAGTCTGCAGCATAGGGGGAAGGGGGGCGGTTGTATTTAATTTTGTTTTATTTAAATTGTCGGGGCACATGACCTCACTTTGAGGTAGAGATATACCCTCTTCTGATCCTGGTACTTGCTTCAGGTTACTCTGGTCTCGGTCCTTGTTTATTTATGTTTTAAAGGAGGTTATGGTTTTGCTGTTGTCTTTTAGTCCAACTACCCAAAGGAAAAGAGCAGCTTTGTTTTAAAGGAGAAAGAGACGTTTGTTTTGGTGTCCCTGCCCTAGGCTGGCAGCCTGGATTCGGATCCTGCAAACATGAATATGTCGAAGGGAAAAAAAAAACTAACCTGGGGTCTCCTGATAGTTGTTAAAGTGGCAATATGCCCACTATTTTCCTAGCTGGCAAGTCTCTGTGCGGGAGAGATGATCTGCCAGCTTTGGAGCACAGCGCTAATCTTGTGTAATAGCGTGAGCTCACTGCCCTACAAAGTAGTAATTATCAACAGCAGTTTCCAAAGGATGTGAGTTCCTCCCACTGTGAGAGCACTTGGGAGATGGGGCCCCAGGCACAGCCCCACAAGCCACTTGCGTTTAATCCCCACCATGAATGATGCCAGTGGGTTCCTTCGCCCCAAGTTTGTTTGTACAGGTCTTCACTCAGGAAGTGCTAACGATCCAAATGCAACGTGAAACTGCCAAATCCATTCAACATTTTCTTGGCCTTTTCCTTGGTTATGCATTGCCTTAAACTAATTAGCAATTAAATTTAAATAACCGTGTGTGATTTTCAAGTTTCACAGAGCACTGTTGGAAAAGCCTCTGGGAGAAGGAACTACTGCATTGATCGATTCTTCTTTTTTTAAGGGGAATTGTGTCAACTATGAAGTGATCTGGTGGAGGTTAAATATGGTTCTTCCAGCTGTTTGCCTGTAACAAACCAGCTGTACTCAAGGAAGGGAAAGGAGGAGATGAGTGTTTTGTTTTCTACAACTACAATATTGCTCGATCTATCTCACGTGTAGAATCAGAAGAATCAATTCTTGGTTTCAAATCAAACTGAACTGCAACACAAGTAAAAATTTTCACTAAGAGTTCAGTGGTCTTTTGGACAAGAAACTGAAAATTCTTCTACTCATGGGCAATGTGTGAAAGGAAGAGGAAACAACATACATTTTCCTTGGCTTTTAGGATAATGTGATGAAGCCTGTGAGATTTAACATAATTAAATTAATGTTGATATGCAGGGTGACTTGCTCACAGGGAAGTGGCAATTGACTTGGAGCTGAAACCACAGCACAGCCAACACACATCCATCTGCAAACACTTGGCAGGAAGTCTAAGATTTTCAGGTAGAAAAAGTAAAACTGAAAGTTTTGGCTTGGGGGTTGTGTTTTGCATCACTGTTTTCTGCCAAATCATTCTCAGTCCCTTCAAACCTACAAACTTGCAAACAAACTTGGAAGACACAGTTAGTTAATTCTCTTGATTCTCTTTTCAATGTCCAAGACATCTGGGAGGGGGAGGAGGATACGAACCTTTGTGTTTATAAAAGGGTAATAACGGTACATTCCTGCAGAAAAAAAAATAATGGTTTATGGCCTGCAATTTGTTACTCTTTTTCTCTGTCCCTTTTAAGTGTCTCTTCCTGGATTAAAGGCTATTTCTTTATTGTTTCTACCTTTTTAAAAGCTGTGTTTTGTTTTTTTTTTTCTCACCATACTTTGCATGACAGACTGAGGTGTTTATTCATGAAAGAAGAAAAGGGGACTCTAGATTTAAAGTCAAATCCAATTTGGCTTTTTTTTTTTTTGCATCAACTCTGCATCATGACCAGGAGGGCAAGTGAGCATTCCAAATTCTAGGAGGGCCAGTTTGCCAATGCTCGACCATGTTTTAAAAAAAAAAAAAAAAAATGCAAAATTCAGATCTCTTCCAGAATATTATTCCCGTAGCATTTTTTTAAGCACAAAAAGGATATCAATAAGTATTTCATAATGTATCTCATAACATAAAGGCACAAGATTAATTAGCTAGAGCTAGAAAATAAGACATCTATAGATTTGTGAATTACTACCTTGTTTGAGAACTTTCTGACTAAAGCCAGACAAGTGCAGAGAAAAGGAAGTCTGTTGTCTCCAAACACGACACTGGAGAGTGAGAAGGAGGCTGTGCCTACTTCCTAGGAAGCTGACAAGCTAGCGGTCTTCACAGAGAGACACTGAGGGCTGACAAAATAGAGATGACGGGGAAAAGCATAAAAGAGTTGCAGAAAGTGCTCTTTTTAATGTTTAAGTATAAAGCCAGGGGTTTTTCCCTTACAAATCAAACTTTCCCAAAGCTCCTCAACATTTTTTTTTAAAGGGAACTGGATTGTCAGTTCTATTCAATCCTCAACCTCTGGACATCGAAGGTGACATTTTCCTTTGAAGTAATCGCATCTGATCCACTGAAGCATCTGAGTCCCAGTGGTGAGGGGGGAGTTCTGAGCGGCTGCAGGAACTGACTAAAAAGAAGACGGAAAGAAGCAATACAGACCTCGGGAGAATTCTATGAGAATTCTCTGAGAGTTTTATTCCTGGGGGGTTAGAGAGAGGAGGGGGTAAGAGCCTGAAAGCTTTAAGTCTCTGAGGGCCACGGGTTGATTTTAAACTGGGGAGTTGTGTTATAAAAATATGGTGTGACGAAGGCACCTAACAGTTTCCAACATCTTCCTAACTTTGCTGCCCATGGACACACTATAATCTGTAGTTGAAAAGCAAGTCATGAAATGATTTTGCCAGGATGTATGTAGGGGGAGAAACATCAGTGACTCCATAGTGCTCCCTGAGGTCTGGTTCCCTCTGTGCTTGAAAGGATGGACTCAGATAGCGGATGGATAAAGGAAGCCCTGCCCAACTCAGCAACCACGTCATCCTTAGGGAAGCAACCCATAAGAAATGAAACAAGCTGAAAACATTCAGGAGTGAGATTCCTTTTGCTTGTTTCACTACATTTTGGGTTTGGATAATACGGTTTTTAAAAGTCTGAGTAATTGTCAGTTTCCCAAAACTTCATGGAAAATCGGCCCTGATAGAACTCAAACTTTTGAAAAGTTTGCTTTCCATTTCTTCTTCCCAACGCTTATATGTATTCTTGGGACAACCATGGACAAAACTGTCATCATTTCCAGGAGGAACATCTGTTTTCCTTTGAGTTAATAACTTTTGTAAGATGCATTATGCTCAGCGACATACTTCTGATTCACAGAAACAGTTTCTTTTTCTTTTCGTCATGTTTGAAATACCACCTATTTTATGGTTTAATGTTTTTCATACTGATACAACTTTTAATAAAACAATTTAGATAAACAAGAATTGTCATAGGGAGATTCAGCCAAAAGACTTAATGAGTCTTTTCAGGATTCAAAAGAAAACACAGTGACTTGGTTGAGCAATGTATGGATACTGATTATCATTCAAATATCTGATTTTGTCAACCACTCTGCTAGGTGCCAAGAAAATAGGGATGAAAGTTAATCTCCGCCCCAGAAAGCTCAGTGTCAGGAAATTAACACTACAGGTTTCAATGGTAGGATGGGAAGAGTGCACAAAGGTTTCTGCAACATAGAGGAGGAGTCCTTAGTCACATCCAGCTAGGAAGGTTTCCTGGAAGAAGGCGACTCTTGGCTAAGCGAGATATTCAAGCATTTATCAAGTGAATTTAGGGCAAGAGGTGAGAACATTTTGAGAATGAGGGCACATGAATGCAAAGACCTGCAGGAGTGAGATGTCATGGCTTACTCCTGGAACCGGGTATTTTGAGATAAAACAGCTTAGGAAGTGGCAGATGGAGAAAGTGGGCGTGATACGCCTCACAAATAATTACAGAATTTTATCCTGAAGGCAAGAGGAAGACATTTGCAGAATTTTAAAGGGTGTAACAATAGTTCAGAGCAAGGGAAGGGGAAGGTCATAAGCAGTGGAAAACAAGATCTGGGAGAAAAACACTTCAGACTAGTCATTCATTTAACAATAGGTTAAAGAAAAAACTTAAAAGTCAGCTAATAGTATAGAAGCTAGATAAGCAATGTTTATTTAAGTTCGCCAGCTTTAATGTGTATTTAACTTGGATGGTTTAACTTAGTGTCTTTGAAGACATTACTTGGGTGACAAGGAAAGTAATTCATTATGGAAGTTATTTGTCAGGCTTTCTAACAAGCACTTGAGGCATTTTGCTGTGAGAAATCAATAGTCAAGTTAAAGAATGACTGGTGAGTAGAAAACCAAAGGACAAACTGAAATGTGACTGCTTAGTAGGAAAGCAAGTGACAAAATAAAAACTGAAATGTGTCAAGAGAAAATAGCCTTCATAGAAATCAGAAAAGTTAAGCTAGAACAAATACTGTTCATGAGTTCAATTTTGTGAAATTTATTGGATAAATACTCCAAATAAATAACAAAAAATATTTTAAAGATTCAGCAAAGGCAAGAATTTGGCATTGTGGCAACATCCTATTATATAAACCAATAATGTGGAATGAATCCATCAGAATCTGAAGAATAAGGGCAAAGTAAATAACTTGGCCAAATAACATTATTAATTTAGTGTAAGCGTATAAATCGAATTATTCCAGCTATAAAGCATAATCACATTAAATGCGATACACTGCAAGATTTTTGGAAGCAGAGTTTAATGATTTCAAGAAAAGAAATGATTGAAATTGAGACCTAGTATCAACTTGTTTGTTTTAACTGTAAGACTGAATGACAAATGATAATATACGGTAAATATCAAAGGTTCTTTTTATTTTAATACTGCTCTACCTCCCAAGAAGGATAAGCTCTAATAAACCTTTCAAACAAAAAATGGGGGTGGGGGGAGAGGGGAGAAATCACTCTAAAATATAAACAAAGTCCTTGAAATTGCACACAGTCAAGTTAACACCATTCCCAAGTGTAAGCAGATACTGCTTTTCCCAAGGAAGAGTTTACTATTAGGGATATTTTCAAAAGCAGGACACTTGGAGTAAACAGCGAAACAAAGGAGAGCTATTTTATTCCAAGGCCTGAGCACACATGGAACCTGTTAAGGGGATGGTGGCTGCAGAAAGAATTACAAACGAATTTAAGAAACACCTAGGCTGCCTCGGAAAGGAAGGATGGAGGCAAGGGTGGTTAGAAAAGCAGAAAGTGGGCCAGAGATCAGTCGAATAGGAGGGAGACAGACTGTTGGGCAGATGGCCTCTTCTGTTCCAAAATGTTCAAAGTTGAGGATACTCCTTAGCACACTTTTGTTTTACACAAAGAGTGAATTAAGAAGAAACCAGGGGTCTGTCAGAGTTTTTCCTAGATTTACTTGCGGCATTTCTTTGATAAACTTCACCTTGTTTATGTCATTCATTTGCTGCCTTCTTCAAATTAAGCCCCATTTATTTGGTGCTCTCTCCAAAACCCTTGGGTTTGCATTAGAAAATGTGAATTAATTGAGGGAAAGTTTCTTGTTTATTTGGTATAGTTATCTATTTTAGGTCACGTTACCTTCATCTGAAAATATCAGAGTGAGTGAAATTTGCTCAGTCTTATCCGACTCTTTGCGACCCCATGTACCTTACAGTCCATGGAATTCTCCAGGCCAGAATACTGGAGTGGGTACCATTCCCTTCTCCAAGGGATCTTTCCAACCCAGGGATCGAACCCAGGTCTCCTGCATTGCAGGAGGACTCTTTACCAGCTGAGCCACCGGGAAACCCAGAAAATATCAGACGAAGATCATTATTTCTCCTTTGAAAAAGTGCAATGCTCACTTATTTACCAAGTTTAGGACCAGTAAAAACTATGGAAATGGTAAGTTATTTTTTCACACATGTTTCACAGTACAGTCCATTAAAACTTAATGGACACAGATAAAAAAACATTGAATTCAGCTGGCTTGCTTCAGAAGAGTGGAGTAATGACATCTGATGAATCAAGCATATCTGAATGGCACCTGACAGGCAAGATAAATTCCCTAAGACATTTTTCAGACCTCACTTAATCTGCCAGCTATAAGCCGATACTCAAGCTCACTAACCAAACTCAGAGGGAGTATAGAGCCTTATTCTACACACCTTCAGAAAGAAAATGCAAGCAAGAGAACCACGTCTTTGAAGAGCTAAGTTGCTCATGGAGAGACCAGAAAAAACATTTAGTAACATGGAAAAGTACAGACAATGAGGATATACAAATCCAGTCTATAGGACCAATGACAGGCTGGAGATAGTCAGGGACCTTGCCATCAGATCAGTATGTTTCAAACGACAGACTTTACAAGTACTCGACCTGGCGAGATGCATCTATCCTAGCTCAGGGCAGAAGCATAGAGGTAGCCAACTAACACGCACACTTAGAGATAAGTCATGGTCCAGGTCCGCAGAGTACAGGTAAATACCCACCAGAAATGGTCACCTGAGTGCCTGGCATTCCAGCTTCTGTAATAGAGCTCACAAGAACCTGCACTTTTACTGGGCTATTTATAAGGGGGAGACTTCATAGTGGGTGGCCTAGACCCAATTTATCCCACAGGAATGAAGCCTACATTCAACAAGGGAAAACTTACTAAAATGCCTATATTACATAATAAACTTCAACAAAATTATAAAAAGTTTTAATTATCTGTAATATACATGAAAAATCTTTATTTTTTATGTTCGCTTACATTAATAAAAACAATACTGTCTATCTTAAACTAAAATTTATATATAAGAACTCATCTACATGAACCACTAATAATCTGAACAAAATTATCGGCCTGCAATTATTACTCATTTCAGCAAAATGAAAACAGACAGAGGTAACAACTGCAGATACATTAATACCATCCACCCAGGACAAGTAGAAGAAAATGAGACTTTTGATGAAGTGAAAAGTCAAAGTGTTAGTCACTCAGTCATGTCGGACTCTCTTCAACCTCATGGACTGTAGTCCACCAGGCTCTCTGTCCTTGGAATTCTCTAGGCAAGAACACTGGAGTGGGTATCCATTCACTTCTCCAAGGGATATTTCCAACGCAGGGACTGAACCTGGGTCTCCCATATTGCAGGCAGATTTGTTACTGTCTGAGCCACCAGGGAAGCCTAAGACTCTTGATACAAGGGCTGAAATCCTGTACCTTACTGAGAATATATTTTATGGACAAACTACTTTCTGTACTTTTTCTGCCTTTTACCAAAGAACTTACTTATTGACACAAACGGCAAACAATGTTGACTAAATATAAGGTGTGATGACAGAGACAGTGCAAGCCAGGGTATTTTAGGGTTCCTAGTGGCACCCCACTCCAGTACTCTCGCCTGGAAAATCCCATGGATGGAGGAGCCTGGAAGGCTGCAGTCCATGGGGTCACTGAGGGTCGGACACGACTGAGCGACTTCACTTTCACTTTTCACTTTCATGCATTGGGGAAGGAAATGGCAACCCACTCCAGCGTTCTTGCCTGGAGAATCCCAGGGACAGGGGAGCCTGGTGGGCTGCCGTCTATGGGGTCGCACAGAGTCGGACATGACTGAAGCGACTTAGCAGCAGCAGCAGCAGCAGCAAAGACAAAATGTGATAAGGGATACCTTTTTTAAAGTCAAAGAGGTACCAGCTAGGAGAAAGCCTATGGCTTCTCCCCTTAATAGCATTGTGACTGTGGGCAAAAGTTTATCCTAACTGACCTTCATTTTCCTATTAAAATAAACCTAATGCCCTTCTTACAGGTTATGTGGAGAATAGACGCGTACAAAATGCTGAGTACAATGATGGACACAGAGATGAACTAAGGGGCATGTCCAGGAGAGCACAGAGAAGTTTTCCTGAACAGGCAGAGCAGAACTTCTGAAAACAATAATTAGTTTGGCATCTGTTCTAGAATGAACTTCACATTTTGCCAAACTCATTAAATCCAGATGAGTGGCAGTAATGAATGAAACTTAAGCATGCACAAAAAGTGTTTAAAAATTATTTTCAGGTTTTCCTCTTGTTTATCTAAGTTAGAATTGAATTTACACTTAACTGTCTAGCCTAGTAGATCCCAAATCTTTGTCTGCATTTTAGAATCACCCAGGGAACCCTTAGAAAATATAGCTGCCAGAGGTTTTGCTTTAATGAATTTGAGCCGAAGCCTAGACACCAGTGTTTTTTTTTTAATTACGCTCCCCAGGTGATTTTAATGAACAGCCAGAGCCCAGAACAACCGCTGTAGCTAGTTGCACTTGAACCAGTTCTTAGGAATTAGACTCATGCATTTACTAGCAGCGACTCAAATCAGCTTCACCCATCCTGACTGAAGAAACTTACTAAAGCCTACTCAAGGATGTGGGCAGTATTATCAAATCACTTCTTTCTTTAAGAGGTGGAAAAATCTAAGAGACCATATAATTAGTCAGCAGAGTTTGAATAGAAAGAAATTTATAAGATCATAATTCAACAATCCTTTCTAAGATGTAAAAAAAGTGAGCATTTTTTGCTCAGATAAAAATGAGCCATGCCTTACAATAGCAGATTTCCAGTGCAATTATGTAAGAAGAAAAGGTTTTGTTTTTTTTTAAAAGGATGTTTTCTGTCACATTTATTATTTCCCTTTTTGCTTTGAAGCTGTAAAAACAAAGATAACCATCTGAAAGACAGACCTGAGGCAATTCTGCTGATCGTGCAGTTTACCTGTTCAATGGAAATCCAATATGCTCCTCTTTTAAGAGAGCCACCCTGACTGCAATATTAGTAGCTGGATCTGTTCTCAGGGAACGAACTATTTTAACCCCTGTCTACTTCACCAAGTAGATGAAATATTACATTGATTAGATGAAAACATCACTGAGCAAGATGTTTAACTGGTCTGCAGCCTAATGTGTCTCAGTAAAATGCCAGCAACCCACAGTACCAAGTTCTAGAATTGGCAGCATTTTAATCACCAACTTACCAGCGTGCTGCCATCAGTCCAGCGGAAGTCATGCTCAAACATCTTGTCATTGAGACCTATCCACTGATAATCATGGCCCACACCTAAGAAGGAGAACAACACAGACCTTTTTATTCCCTTCCCCACTTATGGATGAAATGTATCAAAGAAAGTTATTTTTGGACTGAATCATGAATCCTCTCCTGGCTGAATTTCTGTTTAGTTGCTCATAAAAATCTTTCATGGTCTAACTATCTTTTGTTCTTCTGCCCAACGTGTTTTAAACTAAAAAGCTAATTTGCAAATATCGTGAAACATTAAAATATCAGACATGGACAATTATTTCCCTAGCAGTTTACTACAATTAAGTAGTTTTTTCCATCTTTACTCACGATAGAAACTTTCCACTTTTTTTTTTATTAAGCTGTGCAGTTGGCAAAAGTTCAGTGAACCAATAAAATGTGACAGATCTCACCCATACTAGACTCATTTCCGAAGCCACATGTTTCTTCTCAAAGCATTTTTAATGGTGAGCACCTAGACTGGACAGTTCTGCAAAACTTCCTCAAAAATAATGACTTTCACCATGAAATGAGTCACAGGCAAAGACACCATGAAAAGAGTTAAATGAACCTCTACCCAGATTGCAAATTAACAATCAAACTTCTAAAAGATAACAGGCATCTTGAGAACATATTAAATAGATCATCAAACAATGCTTCATGAGCAAAAAATTTCTATGTATTTTCTACATAAAAGCTAGCTGCCCTCCTCTTTGCCATAGTCTAGGAAGTTATTAAACAGCTCTGGCAATAAGTTTCATTAGCTTTCAGCATCCATAAGCCAATTATGCTCAGAGAATAACATTAGGGTGCTATTATAATTTAATTTTAACTAGTGGGATAAAAATAATTGAAAGCAATTTTCTCTTTAACTTTAGACAACATGTGTACATATTCAAAGACCAAAAAGTATGGGAAGAATTAGATTGGAAACTTAAGAGGTGGTCATTTCTGTAAGTTAAAAAATGATTAAATAGCGATTTCATATGATTCCACCTATAGCATGCTATTTCAACTGTTTCTGGTGGCAAATCAAGAAATGTCTGCCTATGTTTCAGTTGAATGTTTCTCAAAATAGGGGACTTACATAGGAGAGATGATATTAAGCATTTTACAGATGAGGGATTTAATAAGTTGAGTCACAACTGAGACCGCTACTTGTTTCAGTTAGATGCAGGAAAAACTAAGAAGGTGTTAAGATTGAATGAAAACCCATGTATATTGGGTACATACGATTCACAAACATTTGTTCCTCGTGAGACAGAATGCTGGTGAGATGGGCGCCCTGCAGACGGCATTCCCGTTCAGCTGCATCCCACGTCCGTCGATGGGCAAAGTACTTGTAGCACTGCCCTTGAAATTTGTGCCAGCCGTAGTCACACGTCTCCGTGTCTGGGAAGAAACAAGGATGGGCTTATTAAACTCACCTATATCATTCAAACTTGGTTCACTCATCCAAACGTTCATAGAAATCCCAAACCACATCAATGCAATGTCCCTGAAGCAAGGGATTCACCAATTTTGGTTACAGTGACAAAGAAATCATGATAAAGAGAGCCCACGTGATTCCTGCCAAGTGAGTGACAATACATCTTAGGACTGGAAAGGCAGTATTGAACTGCACTTTCCTTGATGAAAGCCAGTATCAGCAGGAGAAAAACTGGAAAAGGGGCCAATCAAAACCTCAGTAGGCTGCAGAGTCTACTGATTCACTTGTGAAGCAACTGGGGCTAATAATTTCTTACCAAACTTTTCTGAAGAGAAATCAGTCAAATGATAAGATAAGAATTCTTGCTAAAAGGATTATGAATGCTCTATTTGCATAACAACTTCAAAGGCTCTGGAAATAGTCCTTCCCCACTTCCCAGAGAGAGAGCTGCATGGTCACAGGTTCTTGCATGTAGATTTACTAAGAGAAGAAAACTCTTCATCAGTTGGCAGCTTCTGGGATATAACTAACAACTGTGAGCCTTTTTCCCAAAAGGAGAGGGAATATAGATAAGTGCAAAAGCATCAGGATTTAAAGTTTATCAAGAGTGACTTTAACTTAGTACCCCTCATTCCATCAAGCCATATGCACATATGTAGATATGTGCATGTGTATTAATATATACATATACTTCTCTTTTGAAACAAGCACACTATAACCCGTATCCTGGTGAGATGAAAACATTTGTCAAATATGTTTAAATTTTACACTGGCAGTAAACTTCAGCTATATTTTCTAGATTGCCAGTTTTTAAGTATATCAAAAGAAAGTAGTCTTGCACATAGCACTGCTCTCTCACTGGCAACCTTCTCAGACTAGCCCACGCACTGCTGCTGCTAAGGCACTTCAGTCGTGTCCGACTCTGTGCGACCCCATAGATGGCAGCCCACCAGGCTCCGCCATCCCTGGGACTCTCTGGCAAGAACACTGGAGTGGGTTGCCATTGCCTTCTCCAAGCCCACTCACAGGTGAGATTAAAATATGCATTAAATGATGATCAATAGAAATAATCTCACAAAGATATTGAACCAGTTACATGTAAAAATGAACAAAATGGCCAAGTTTATGAAACTGGGGACACTATGAAGACTCCACGTTACCTAATGATCAGATGCCCCTCCCCTAAATTTTACTGATTGATGAAGATAACAAAACTCTATGAGATGATATAAACACTCATTTTATATGTCTGACTTGGGGGCCAAGCTGAAAGTCAGATTGTTTCCTGATTCTTACTCCACTTATTCCTCCTGCTATAACTCATTGTGGGAAATCATGCATGATGAAGACTTAATTTTTTTCCTGGCTTCAGCGATTAAGCCAGAATCATACAACAGATGCAGCTTATCTCTGAGAACAGTCCTTATTTCAGTTTAGTCTATCAGGCCTGTTGTTTAGTTAGAGCCAGCTGACTAATTGATTTCAACAATGTGCACTGGAAGTTCTGAGTTGTATTACAGAGTTGTTTGGACACCACTAATCTCATAGGAAAGGACTCAAGACACAGATAGGCAGTTTTATAACAGTAGCACTCAGCACCCAAGAAGGAAGCCTATTTTGGCTACTTGGATGTAGCGGGTTTTCTTTCAGGAAGTTCACATGGAAGATTTCAGAGGAGAAGTGGGAGAGGTGTAGAGGAAACAGATCTTTATATATGAAAGGGTTGCGGAGGATTAGGGGGGAGGTAGAATCAGGAAATTTGTTAAAATACCCTTACTGCCAGTCAGTGCTGTGATATTGTAATAGCATCAGTTCAGTTCAGTCACTCAGTCATGCCCGACTCTGACCCCAGGGACTGCAGCATGCCAGGCTTCCCTGTCCATCACCAACTCCCAGGGCTTGCTCAAATTCATGTCCATCGAGTTGGTGATACCATCCAACCCTAACCTTGGAAATTATCATTTATTTGAAGAAACAGTTTAAGATTCTAGAGGATCCCTAACTTACTGAATAACACATCACAAAAAAATTATTCTCTACCCTCTTTCTTATCCTCTATTAACCTAAACAGTTTTAGCCTGGTTTTCTTTGTCTTTTATCACTAAGAGACAGTATTTTCCTCTTGTGTACAGAAAACCAAATGATCCTAAAAATTTAGAGGCATGACCGTGACACTGCCCCAGTGCCTTTCTCAGTTAGCACATGTGTACAGAAAACAGAGGCAGTGTTTCTGCTAAAACCAAATGGGGACAGATTATTTATCTGTACTCTTCCAATGATTGTAAATAGATGTGCAAATACTTAACAGAGTGAATTTTTTTAAAGAAGCCAAATATCCACATCAATTCACTTAATTCTTATTATTCGTGAATTCAACAAATACGTAATGAAGGACTATGTGTCAACAGCACCTTCTAGGATGCAATTATGAAAGGAGTTATCAGAAGCAGTTCATCTTTTCAATCTTAGCTAAAAATAATGCGATACACATCTTATTTATTATAAGGCAATGCTTTCAGATGATGCTTTCTTAGGCATCTGTCTACATTTGGGAATATTTCTTATGCTTTAAGACTCCTATGGAGAAGGAAATGGCAACCCACTCCAGTACTCTTGCCTGGAAAATTCCATGGACTGAGAAGCTCCTTAGAGCCTGGTAGGCTACAGTCCATGGGGTTGCAAAGAGTATACTACAAAGTCCCACATTTAGTTTGGCCTGTGTGTGTTGGGGGAAGATGGGGAGATTACAGCAACACTTGTTCACGACCACAGAGGCTGAAATTGTCATTCTTAGACAACCTCACTAAAACTCTATTCTTACGCTATATAGGTAACGTTTTCAACACTAACATACAGCCCACAAGCCTTAAGAAACTGTCAACACTCTGGCACTTCTGGCTGGCAAGATGTATCCTGACTTGGGGGCAAGTTGTGTGTACAGAACTGGCCTTCCACGGTTCTAAGACCTCCTTCTAGATTTTAAGATCTGTTATCATTCCACCAAACGCGTCCCCTCTTTCAGAGTTGCTGGGAGTTGGGAAGTTACTAAAGCAGAGAACAGAAAAGGTCAGCTGAAGAAACAACAACACAGTCATCACCGACATTTGGATAGAAAACTGTTTAGACAACAATGCTGCTGTTAATGAAGAAAACATTTGTTCTTAGGCAACCTGAAAAGAGGAGAAAAAAATCTTTCAGTGTCCTGGCAGTAAATCACAGGAGCACAGCTGCATCTGGTAAACAGACTGGGGTAGCTATTCCTCAGCAAATCATGCGGATGAAAGTTAAACTTGCTGTAAGATAAAATAGAAGGTACCTGAAAGGCGATACCAGAAATGAGAAGAAAAATGAAAACTTTTTCTTTTTAATATTCTCTTAAAAGGAAGTAAAAGGTAATTGCTCCCAAACTCCCTTCCAAGGATGTTACTGCTGAATCTATCAGCTTCACATATAAACAAAATGCTTCTCCTTAAGAGTTACTTTAGAAGAGTGAAGATGTTGAAAAAATCTGGGCTTTCCAAGGCCACTGAGGTTCATTCTTCCCACTCTCTAATTTACTAGCTGTGTGACCTTGAACACATCACTTTTCCTTCCTGGGCCTCAATTTCTGGTCCACTTAACCCACAGAAATATTGCTGTCAGCCAAAGGAAATGCTGTACCTTGAAGCACGTGGTAAATTAAAAAGTAACCAACAAATAGTATCTCTTTGTATTCCCTGCCAAGAATTATGCTGAGTTAAGAAGATCAGAGCCTTTGTTTTGTTCAGAGCTCTATCACCAGCACCCAGAACAGTGCCTGTAAGACTGCACGTGTTCAAAACACTTGTGGCACAAATGATTCTTTGAATCACTCCTTGTACTTGGAACTAAGTGAAGCCAGAATCATTTTAACACATACAAAAGGCTCAAGCACCTCACCCTTTTGTTTTCTTCAACAATTAGCATCTTTCCTACTGTTTTCTTTAAAGAAGAGGATCTTGTTTGGTCAATTATCATATTTATATTTTACAATTTTAAAACAGACCCATCCTATGCAATAAGGAAAAAGAAAAGAAAACCCTAAAAGCCCAAACATCATCCATCCCTTTCCTTTGGCAATTCAATGCACACTCCTTTTAGCTTTGCTTTAATTGTGTTGACATTCAGATTCATGCTGCAAAGCGGAATGTGGGGCCAGACCAATGTGTCTGAGTTATTAGACACTCATTTTCATTTTGTCTGGTGGAATGGAAGTTTGGCATTAAGCACTTTTATTAAAGCCAAACCACTGTATGACTTTAAGGAGAGGAAATCGATGTTCCAAAACCGAGTGTGCTGAGTATGCGATCTGTTTCTGATTGATGGGCTCAGAAATGTTACCATTAACCACCCAAAATACACTCTCAGGTTGGCCATAAAATGCAAATTACAGGGATCACTCGATTCAAGCCATCATGAATTTAGGCCTTTCATTCAGAAAAAATAGATTTTTCTTCAGTAGGAAAGAAACCTGGTTCATAATATCTTTTCTGTAGTATTTGCCAAGTCAAGGTGAACGTATTCGCACAACTGCATTAACTCATTCTCCAGAGATGATCAACTATGAACAATAAGACCACTGAGTCTCAAATGCTGATAGGAGAAAATAAAGGCAATTAACACTGAACTCAATATCCTTGGTACAAGTCACATACGTGATTAAGGTCTAGTCTGTCCCCAGGAAGAATATGTACCACAGTGTCCCTTTAGGTGGATGGATGTCCTTAAAATCGGCTCAGCATGCCTGTCTGCAATTCCATTCTATCAGCAAAACAACAATGATCAAATGAACATTATTGTTCAAATGTTGTGAGCTAAAAACTCATTAAGAAACCTAATGTATTTTGGCAATCTGAGAATTTCCTCTGCAGAAAAGAATATACAGTATGGTCAAAATTGCTGACAACAACAATAATAACAACAAAATCCAAATAATTATGGCAAAGGGCTGTCTAGAATTAACAGTTGAAATGAAGTATCAATACTGTTCTTCATGCAAATGTTGCGAAAGCTCTTACCTTGCTCACAAAGTGCACCAACATAGCTCGGGAGGCAGAGACACCTGAAGGTATTAAAGCCGTCAATACATGTGGCTCCATTGCGACAAGGATTAGAATGACATTCATCAAAATCTATAATAAAAGCCACAAAAGTACTTTCAGTAAAAGGTCAAAAGATCCTATTTCATAAGATTGCCAGGTAAAATACAGGATAGCCACTTAAATTTGAATTCCAGATTGAAAAAAAAGAACTTTTAGTATGTCACATCCTTTATTTAGGGCAAATTTGTACTAAAAACTCTTCTTTTTTAAATCTGAAATTTTAGTGTCACTGATCTAATATTTTTATTTGTTAAATCTGGCAACCCTAAGAAAATTTCAAATGTATTCAGAGTAAGGTCATTATCTCCATTGATGTTAAATGAGTCCCATGAGCCTTAAAACCAACAAAGAATCCCCCTAGCCTTCCCACCCCCAATTCTGGCTCATGCTCTGACCACCTCACTTGTGAAACACTGAAAATATTTCACTGGCTTCATAGCCTCCAGACCCTTCCCTTTCCAATATATCCTTCATTTAGCTGATTGTCATCTTTAGTCACCATCAAAATAATTTTATTCACTGTTTTTTTTTATTTTAATCTTTTTAAATGTTTAAATTTATTTTTCAATTTGTACAAAACTTTTAATTTTATATTGGAGTACAGCCAATTAACAATGCTGTGATAGTTCCAGGCGCACAGCAAAGGGACTCAGCCATATACACATATCCATTCTCCCTCTGATACCGCTACTGCTAACTCACTTCAGTCGTGTCCGACTCTGTGCGACCCCATAGACGGCAGCCCACCAGGCTGCCCCGTCCCTGGGATTCTCCAGGCAAGAACACTGGAGTGGGTTGCCATTTCCTTCTCCAATGCATGAAAGCGAAAAGTGAAAGTGAAGTCGCTCAGTCGTGTCCAACTCTTAGCGACCCCATGGACTGCAGCCTACCAGGCTCCTGTGCCCATGGGATTTTCCAGGCAAGAGCACTGGAGTGGTGTGTTGTTGCCTTCTCCGCCATTCTCCCTCATTGGCATCTAAACATTTTAAAGACCCGGATTATCCAGGGTAGCAGCTGTCAAAATGTGGTCGCTGGACCAGCAGTATCGGTATCATCTGAGAATATCAGAAACGCATGCTCCCAGGCCCATCCAAGACTTACTGACTCTGATATTTGGAGGATGGGAACAACAAACTGTGTTTTACCAAGCCCTCCAGGTGATTCTCATGTACACTACAGTCTTAGACCTTAGACCTAGATCCAACTAGCTTTCCACTGTTGTTTCCTGGTGTTTCTCTCTCACAGTCCACTAAGTAGGCATCCAGAATACTCGCGGTCCCCCAGATGCATCCTGCAGTTCGTGGTCTCTGTGCTTTTGTTTGCTGTGTCGAGTCTTCCTCTCCCACCTATGAAAATCCTCCCTAATTTCAGTGTCTATATTGAATGCAAACTTTCTAACAGACATCTATGATCTCTTGTGATGAAATTAATGCCTTTATTCCATAGAATTTTGCAGTTACATGAAAAATTTAGTTAATGTTTATATTAAGTATTAAAAATGAATATATGTGTGTTTGGTCACTTTGGCCATGTCCACCTCTTTGCGACCCCCTGGACTGTAGCCTGCCAGGCTCCTCTGTCAGTGAGGGTTCTCCAGGCAAGAATACTGGAGTGGGTTGCCATCCCCTCCTCCAGAGGATGTTCTCAACCCAGGAATCGAACCCACATCTCCTGTGTCTCCCATATAGCAGGAAGATTCTTACCACTGAGCCACAAGGGAAGCCCAAAAATGAATATAAAAAATAAATTAAATTTCTAGGAGGTATATTCTCTATTCTTACCTAAAGAAATGACCTTAGTAGAAATGATAGTATATTAATATCATAATGATGGTTTTATATTGTTTGCTAAGAACCAGTCATTGATCAAACAGTTTCACATATAATAACTCATTAAATTATTTTCAATTGATGATAATGTGAAAAAAAATGGGGGTCACATATATCCTTTATACTACACACATAAATCTGAGGGCTTCCCAGGTGGCTCAGTGGTAAAGAACCTGCTTGCCAATGCAGGAAACCTATCTTGATCCCTGGGTCAGGACGATGCCCTGGAGAAGGAAATGGTAACCCACTCCAGTATTTCTGCCTGGAGAATTTCTTGGACAGAAGAGCCTGGCAGGCTACAGTCTAGGGGATTGCAAAGAGACAGACAGGATTTTGGAGCTAAACACACATAAAATATGTAAATTTGATATTTAAGATATAATTATTTCTTAAATGTTATCTATTGTGATCTCTGTCTTCACTGGTTAGCACACAAATAGAACTTACTAGCTCTGTTGACTTTTGCCTTTTTTTTTTTTTAAGATGAGCACTTTTTAAACATGAATGCTGGGGGTTTTATCTCAACATTTCTGTGTAATCTGAAGTGTAATCTTTATTCAGTCATTATGAGAAAACCACTATGGTGCTGCTAAAAGGAGCACCCAATGAGTAGCTCCCATCATTTTATTTCTTAGGGTCAAAGTCTGCTGCTAACACTGAGTCGCTTCAGTCGTGTCCAATTCTGTGCGACCCCATAAACGGCAGCCCACCGGCTCCCCCATCCCTGGGATTCTCCAGGCAAGAACACTGGAGTGGGTTGCCATTTCCTTCTCCAATGCATGAAAGTGAAAAGCGAAATTGAAGTCGCTCCGTCGTGTCTGACTCTTCACGACCCCGTGGACTGCAGCCTACCAGGCCCCTCTGTCCATGGGATTTTCCAGGCAAGAGTACTGGAGTGGGGTGCCATCGCCTACTCCGAGGGTCAAGGTCTATATTTAGCCAAATCAAAACTGGAGTCCTCTTTAAATTTTTCTTCAGGAGAAGGAACCCCAAATAAGAATGGAAGTAAACGGGACTGATTTACTAAAGAGACAAAGACGTTCTTTGGAATCCAAAAGAGGAGGAAGACAACAATGTCACAGCTCCTCAAGGGAGAGATGGACTAGGCTGGTCTCTGGGCACAGCCAGAGAGGGTGCTTTCCCATGACACGCCAGAGCAGCAAGTCATCTCAAAACATAAAAACTCCCTATTTTTTAAATTGTTGTGTAGTCACTAAGTCATGTCTGACTCTTTGTGATCCCATGGACTGTAGCCCACCAGGCTCCTCTGTCTGTGGCATTACCCACGCAAGGATGCTGGAGTGGGTCACCATTTCCTTCTCCAGGGGATCTTCCTGACCCAGGGATCAAATCTGCGTCTCTTAGGTCTCCTGCATTGGCAAGCAGGTTCTTTACCACTAGCACCACCTGGGAAATCCATTTTTTAAATAGAGCTTTACATTGATAATTTATTGATATGCAGATTTGGAGACAGATCAAAATTTTTTGTCAGTATGTAAGCAAATACTATATATCAAACTTTACATTTGTAAAGCCTGAATGTGAAAACCACACATAAATACAACTGACCTCAGTAATCTTCCTTGAGTCCTGGCGATATCAAGAAAATTCAATAAGCATCTATCCCTGTTTCCCACAGAGTACTTAAATTACTCTGATTTTAATTTCATCTAACACGCCATTCATCTACAATGGGCTTCTCTGAAATCCTCTGATGGATTCAAGCAACGTAAACTCTCCCTCAATACATCTTCTGGAAAAGCACTATGGTCTTTCAGGGAAGAACATCTTACCAAGTTCACACCGATCACCACTGTATCCTGGCACGCAGGTGCACACGTAGGAAGTTTCAGTAGCATAACAGGTGCCCCCATTGAGGCAAGGGTTTGTTTTGCAACGATCAGGTCCTACCAGGTTCAGGAAAGTAAGAAGAGCAATTAGGCTCATCTCTCAGTTTCAACATATTTTAGCATAAAAATGCCATTTTTCTGCTACCATAACATAAGGCTTTACCACAGCACTACACATAAAAATTAAGATTAACTTTACTCTCTGGAGTGTTTCTTGGCATTATAACTAATTATTACAAATTGCATCTATTCATTTCTGGGATCCAATCAATCATCATTATTTTTAAACAGTATTTTGTATGGTATCTGGCAACTAATTAATATATTCTACTGCAGATTTAGTTGGCATGATAATGGCAATTGATTTTAGTCAAAATGATTACACATATGTGCACAGTGAATGGAAAATGTATTCTTTTAAACGAGGTTAGTTCATGTGAAATGGCTGGATACACAGAACATGCATTCTTTTTAGCATTGGCTTGTTACCATCATTTAAATTATTATTGCCTTTTACCACTTAATGCTCAGAAACTTTTTCTTCGAAAGTGTGCACTGAAGTCTCTTCTGCTACATTAATATGCTTTTTCCAAAAACACGTTCCAATTGTACTCCTTTAAACTATACTTGAAGAAAAGCAACACATGGATTAAACTCTACTGTGTAAAAACAAACCCCAATACAAAAATCTCACTTTAAGTGAAACCCCAAACTTTTATTACAATTTTCTTATTAAAAACACAAAATTGACACTCCTAGGTGATCAATATAAAGGGCAGAGGTACAAATGTATGAGGAGAAAACAGTTTAATACATATTTTCTAAATCCAAGTACTTTTAGACTAACTGAGGCACATCTATTATTCTGTAATATCCCATGGGTAATTATATTTATATTAATAGCTTATATATTATTTGAACACTTTTCCAGAAGTGCTTGCTTCAATGTTTAAGAATCCAAATGACAGCTAACCATTTTTTACAAAAGAACTGAAATAAATAGGCTATATATGGAATAAAAACCATAGTTTCAAAAATTTTAAGACCTGAAAGTCTGAAATAATTGCACACGAAGAAAGAAGATATCCACTTAAGAAACATGAGAAACAGGTATGGCTATAGAAAATAACTGAGCCTTTCCCACCCAGAAAAGTCAAACTCACACTTTCTGAGTGTTAAGGAAATTCCGGACTACTAGAAAGACTTGATAGGGGCACATGTGCACGCGTGGGTTCCTGATAATTAGGTTAATTCAGATGCTTGCAACTGTTTCTTCAAAAGTGACCCCAATTGTGCTAAGACTCTCCCTATAGTTCTAAAGATCTCCCTACTTCTGGCTTCTGCTTTTGAGAACATGCTGCTTAGATGACAAGGCTACGGTCAACAACACTTCTACGTGCTGCTCTCCGTGCAAAACCAAAATGACACCAAAGTGAAAGTGGTTGGTAAAGTGTGACGTGCCACAGAAATGTGAAGTACACCATTACTCCCACCACAGACACGGGACATCATGCAGGAGTATAGGACAAGGGCTTGGCGAGGGAGGGGGCTGGGAGCTGAAAGTAGTTTAGATGAGGAGAACAGTTTTGGTTTCACTCATTTCATTCTTCCCTAAGCAGTGTGTAGTCATCTCGGAAAGTTGAAACTGCAGCAAATAGACCAGGCAATCCAATAGGAGCTGTTGTTTACTGAGTTCACCTAAAGCGACACTTTGTTGTGCAAAGACGCAAGCTCTGATTCTAGGTAAACATTACGAATTGGACGACTGGTACACATTTCTCATTTGTCAAATCCAACTCTCTCTATAGATATAGTTATTATCAGTGGTTTCTCTATCATATTTCCTCTAACCTGAAGTATATTTCAACTAAATTACAAAAGAATAAATATTGGCCAGATTACTAGGTTATCATTTACAGATTCAATAAAGAGTGACCAAAAAAAAAAAAAAAAAATCCATCAGCCACCTTTGATCAGATGTATTCACAAAATACTTCATCATTTATAAAAGTTACACTTTATGACTATTTCACTCTATCTGAAGCACAACAAAACTGAAGCACTGGTAGCACAAAAGATAAGGTTGCAACGCTCAGAAGAATAACTCTAAGTATAGCCATGCTGTAAAAACATACTCATTAAAATAAAACATATTTTTAATCAACACAGTCCTAGAAGTACTATTTTTTGGTTTCTTTTTTTCTTTTTCTAGGTAGCAACTAGGTGGTGATAGCTACTTATGGATTCCACTAACATTATTATTCCCACTGTTCTTGGGAAACACCATTAAACTTAACTTTTTAACATTATCAACTAGACTTAAAGGAAAATAAATTCTACAGAGTAAATATTCCAAGATCTCTGCTTTACATGTAATTAAATATTATTCATTTTTATACTATATTAACAGAAAACCACCAAAGACCAGTGGAAGAAACCACCTACTCTGGAGTGAAGCCCATCTGGGTTCAAATACCACTTTACCATGATGTGTGTGGCTACAACCCTGGGCCAATTACAGAGCCTCTCTGAACCTCCACGCCCTACCCTTTTAAATGGAGATAATAATGTACGCATTGTGGCCTTTCTGTGAAGCTCAAATGGCATAGTCTATATGAACCAGTATCAAATTCATGCTTCCTGTCTACTCAGCAAAACACTAGAAATCTTCTCTCAACAGGCAGAGTTTGAATATATACCGAATGAATACTCGCTGTGGCTAGGCACCGTGTTAGAAGCCTTAGGTAAACTACCTATCTAAAGCAAGGAAATTACACAAAGGTATGAACTTATAACCGATATTGTGTGAACCATGCTCAGTATTTACTAGAGTCATTTATTAGTCTCATTTGTAAAAGGCCTGAAAGAGTTTAATATTGCCATAATAGCACCCATTCACTAGAGGTTTGTTTTTTTTTAATAAGATACTTTTCCCGTTCCTAAAGCTAACATGTATAACTATGGGACCTAAGACAAAGTCATACTTAAGTTGTGGGTAAAGTCAAATTGAATTTTTATACCATTAACAATTTCAGGTTTTGCATGTTGCAACTGAAAAAAAAAAGAAAAGAAATAATATGTTTCTTAAACCCAGAAAAATACAAAGTATCTCTTGGAAGCCCCCAGTCTATACTTACTTTCTTTGCATCTCATTAGGGAATCAATACTATGGCCTGTTCTGCTGTACATGAACAATACAAAGAACCTTCACCCCTTTCACAGTACAACAAAATTATATACATAAATATGTTAGGACCAAGGGACTGTTTCCACGTTTGGAAACAGATTTATCAACGTGTGTCCTTACCTGGTAAATAGATTGCTGTGCCTTCCACTGACTCTTCATTAATGCCAATCAGGAAACTGGTTTCATTAGAAGTTTCCAGAGGGGGAAATGATGGTGTTGCAAGCTCAGTATTTAACTCTGTGGTGCTTAGTGTTGCCTGCTTATTAGAATCAAGCATCCTCGTCGGTACTTGCTGTTTGGGGGCCGCTACTGTGGAATCCTCCCTTCTGATCAAAGCTGCCTGTGTTTCAGGGTTTATTTCCAGAGGAGAAGGGATGGTGGGCTGCTCAGAAGTCTGTGGGCTGGGCTGAGACACCACAACTGCCTCAGCCCCATGCATCACAGAAGCAGAAGTAGAATGTGGCCGCAGTGTAGCACCTTCTAGCTTCCTTTCACTTGCAGCTGTGACAACAGTCTCAATACTGGGAAACACCTTGACTGTTTCCCCAGAAACCTGGACACTGGTTGTGCTGTGAGAATTTTGAAAAATCTCAATTTCTTCTTGAGCAATTAGTTCTGTGGCAGAAGCCTCCGTTGGTTCTAATGGTTTAGGTTTATTTTCATCTTCTGAAGGCTCTGTGTCAAGAGATAAGGATGGAGGTTCAGTTATGTGAAAGCCTTCTTCACTCGAGGGCTTGAAAGTCGCTTCAATGTTTGCAAGTTCTCCTGAGGGTACTGGGGGTGTGCTGGCATCTGTACTTGGCAGAGCACTTGGCTGGAGGTCCTCTGAGTGCTCAGAGTCTCCACTGCCTAAGTGGACACTGAGTGGAGGAGATGATGGTGTCTGAGAGAGCAGCTCTGCAAAAGCTGAAATCGTGGATGTGCCAATGGAATCCGGCAGACGGGCTCCTTCCATCACATCGGGTGCCTCTGTTAAACTCTGAGCCGTAAGGTAGGTAGTACCAATACTTACATAGGGGGTAGGATCTATCAGTGCCTCCTCAGCCCCAGAGGAGAACTCTGGTTGGAAAGAAGGACTTACATATTTCTTTTCTTCATCCTCATTCTGTGTCCTTTCCAAATAGCCCAACGTTGATATGACTTCACTTTGGTCTGCAATCGCTTGGCCATCAGACAAAGTGCTTGATTCAAAGATGTCCTCCAGGGTTTTGTCTTCAGTTTTTGACTCTGGATTAACTGTGGCAGACTCACTGGGAATGGGCAGAGATGTGGCTGTGGGAAGCAAAACGTCTAATTCTGTCTCTGAGCTAAGGATGGGGATCCCAGTTGTGAAGATAAAGCCTGTGTGATCTAATGGATTTCTGTCTTCAGGAGCCTTCGATTCAGGTGTTGCCTGAGTGTAATTAACCAGCAGAATATCACCGGAAGCCTCAAAGTTTTCCTCAGTTGAAGACAGGTTAACAGCTGCCTCGTACTTCTCTTGAACTTGAGCGCTCTCTTCACTACTCTCAGGTGGCCCCGAGGGTGCTTCTGGGTCCAAGTCTGTCTGCATTCCAAGGATGTCTTCATATATTGGTTTAGTGTGATCAATATCTATGATAGTATTTTTATCTGATGTGAGCTCAGGTAGAATTTCAAGGATGGTACTCTCTGTCATTGTCAATATTAAATCCTTGTCGTCTTTGTCCAGATCTATAATAATACTTTCAGTGGTTTTTCTTCTGTCGGGTTTCAATGTGGAATCCTTGAATCCCCCGAAATGGTCTTGGAAACTATCTGCGGCACCTTCTGTGGCCCTCTCATATGATGCTGTGTTTGCCAGTGTGCTGGCTGCCCCAGGAGAGCCTTCATTCTGCTCAGGATGGAGCGGCAGCACCATCGAAACTGTCGGGAATCCATCAACAGTAACAGCTTCAACACTTGGAACCTTGGGATGTTTTTCCAGGGGTCTGTCAGAAACAAATGTGGTGCTTCCTTGCCTAGTTGCCTGAGTCATTCCAGAAGCGTGGACTTCTGCATCAACTGCATCCAATTCCCCAGAACCTTCTCCAGAATGTTCATAAAACAGGTCAGATGGTTTCGGTGTTGATGTAACAAATCCTTTGGCCATTTCAAGATCATAAGTTCTAGCCAGAAAATCAGCGGAAGAGGTTGCTGTTTCTTTAGTTCCTGCTGTCAAAGAATTCTCGCTAGAGACTTGATCAGTCAGAGATTGTGGTCTACTGGGCTGGATTTCTTCTGCCCTACCGTGTGTCTGATTTTGAGGATGTCCGGGGCCTGTGGAAAAAGTGAGAGGTGCCGTAAACGGCCCTTCTGTTCTGGCGTCACTTAAAATTTCTGGTGACGTTGTGCTGGATGCTGTCTCACCATCTTCAAAAACACTGTCTGTTTTGGAAATGAGTGGTCTCACTTCATTTTCATTTGCTACATTTTCCATTCCCTCATAGTCTCCACTTGTATCATTTAAGATGCTGGCTTCTAAACTTTGTACTTGAGAAGTCGGGGGATATAATGTACTAAGGACTTGTTCTATTTCAGTAAAATTCACTGATCCTATAGTAGGCAAAACTTCTTCCCCAGATCCCAGTCCAGAGAATAAAAGATCTGTATCTGACTCTTTAATTATCGGGCTCGTAACTTTGGGAAAGGGTTTTATACTTTCTTCCTCTTTGATGGTTGAACCTGCAATTACACTTTCAGCTGGTACTGATTCAGTCACTGAGGCAGTAGCTAAGAAAAAATGGGATTTTTCAGTAACTTCAGGGAGAGTTGTGTACAATGCCGAGCCCTTTGAATCTAGAGTTGGAGTGGACACGTCAGCTAAGGAAATGACTTCCTCCTCCATTTTCTCATCAGTACTGTAAGTTTTCTTTGTTGTTAGTGCGAAATAACCTGTGGTTCGTAGTCCAGGTTCAGGAAATGTCTGTGAATCAAAAGTTGTTTGTTCTGGTGCAACAGAGCTTTGAAGGGGTTCAAAAGATTCTTGTTCTTGAGTCTTTTCCTCTGACACTATTTCACTTCCATTTCCTTGCCTTACAGGGTTGACTTCTTGTCTAGGCCATAATTCATCTGGCTCCACAGTTGGGGGAAAGTCCATTGAAACTGTGTGATTCTCTTTCACCTCCTCCTCTTTGGCTGAAGCTTTAGTACTCTCAGCTTCTGCTGTTGGCAAAATGGTGGATCTTTGATCAGTTTCATTGATAGCTCCTTCTCCCAATCGTTGGTCAATAAACGGGGAATCTGTTCCAGAGGCTTTTCCCGCGGCACTGGGAAACACTTGGTCAACAGAGCTGCTTACTGAGAGCAATTGCTCACCCGAGCCCTCGGCAGAGGCTGTGAATTCTTCCCAAGGGAAGGCTGAGGTGCTGACCAAGGTGCTGCCAGGTTCTTCCGAGTCAGCAGTGTGGTTACTGAGGTCTGAGGTAGGTGTTACAGATGGTGACATCTGGGTGTCCTTAAATGCTGCATCCCCTGAACCTTCCATCATCACTATTTCTTCTTTTGTTATGGGATAAGATACTGTCGAGTATTCTCTGAAGTCACCACTGAAATCTTCCTCCAGAGGAAAATCTGTAGAAAAGCCCTTTATTTCTGCCCTGTGAGTTGGCTCTCCTGAGGTCTCTGAAACCAAGTTTTCCTTGGATGTTTGGCGTATAATTTCAGCAACCTCCCTGTCCACTGCAGTACTCAAGACTTGTTCGGTTGGCTCAAAAGGGAATACAGTTTCCACATGTGGAGACCAAGTGCCAGCTGCTTCCTCTTCAGCTAGAATTTCAGGCTCTAAATTTAATGCAGGTGAAGAAACAGTGGTGGTTTCTGGGTCAAGAGCAGCTTCTCCGGACCCTTGCTCCATAAAGAGAGACACAGGGCTCCCTGGGACAGTAGGTGACCCTTCCAGAACCCCGGGTTGACTGCTAAGGCTGGGATCTGTGGTCTGTGCTGCCAGATTCTCTAAAACGTCTGTTTCTGTAAAGACAACGGTAGAACTTGTCGTTACCCTTTCAGACTGTGTGGCTGTCATCGGGGACAGGAAACTCTTTCTAGGAGCAGCTGTTGAATCATCAGGCGGAGTGTCACTTGAGCTTTCTAATTCAGAGGGAGAAACAAACTGATCTGATCGCTGGGTAGGGGAATGTACCTCAGCTGTAGAAGCTGTACCTGTAGTTCCCTTCTCCTCATCTTTCCTTGTTGTTTCCTCCAGAGGTGGACTGAAAACCCACTCATAAGTGTCTGTCTCCCTTACAAATTTGGTAGGCACTGCTGCAGAAACCTGTTCAGAAATTGAATATACAGTGGTTGCAGGAACATCCAAAAGGCTCTCCGTGACCATGATCTTGCTGGTGTCTAAAGTAATGAGGGAGTCTGTAGTATTTCTCTGTGATAAATCAGTTATCATGGCAAATATTTTATCTTTGTCTTCTTCTGCTTCCCCAGAGCCTTCCAGAATTGGAATTGAAGGACTTCCTGAGAACTCGACAGTGTGTCTAGGGGTTATTTCCACCCAGCTTTCTACTGTGGACAATGGCTCATCAGACTGTGGAGTCCCTGTTAAGATAAATGATGCGTCCTCTGAGACAGGTGCTGATACAGAACTTGCAACTATACTTGGAGTATGTGTGGTAGAACTTTCTTCTGCCTCTTCACCAAATGTTCCTTCGGTAGCCCCTGAAAAGATGATTTTTTGAGATTCTTGGTCAATGGCAGCATCTCCTGAAGACTCTTCAGGAAACAGAGGTACCGATTCAGTATGTTCATGCGCCCGATGATCAAGTTCAGGACTTTTCTCTGTGACTGAGTCTGGCCCCTCAGTGGCTTCTCCCTCATGGATTGAGGCTGTGGGGAAAATATCAGGCTCACCACTTGAAAAAGGCTCTGCGGTTTCAGGGTAAATCTCGGGTCTCCACGTAATTTCAAGGGACTCCGTCGTTTCTTTAGATTCATTAGGTTGCATGGCGGTGGACAATCCAGCATGGGTGATTATAAACTGATGACTATCACTTTCACTGCTGTCTGAAAAATTTTGAGAAGGTGCAACACTTTCGAACTGGCCACGCCTAGCTTCTGCTGCTTCTGGGTCCTTGGGAACCGTGGTAACTACATGCTTCCCGTTTATGTACTGCACGGATGGGGTGGTCGTGACATCAGTGGCATTGGCACACTCCTCCTCTTCTTCATCCTCTTCACTGTGCAACATACCAAGTAACTCAGGTAAAATTTCAGCAATTAGATCGTGCTCTGGATCTGTTTCTTCACTACAAGGCTCATCTTCTTTAGATTCTGAATCTATTGGATGACCAATTACACTCAAATCACTCATTCGACCTGAAAAAAACAAAGAGTTTTCACAATACTTAAATAGAAGATTTGGCAGTGCACGATAGAAGAAATCGATAGCAAGGCTGGCTGATCACACTCTCACACAAAAAGAAGGATTCAAATCTGCTCACAGTAAGAGCAATCACCCTTCTACACATGGTTCTCAGTCTTCACCTTTGCTGTTTGATATTAACAACGGGAAAAATAAATCCAACTGTAGCAACAGGTCACAAAAGCTCTTCAACATGTTTAACAAAACCACACCCTTGAAACAAGGCACCAGGTACACACAGTATAATCATGAAATGGAGGAATTCATCTCTGTGCAAACTGGAAAAAAAAAATTTCAAGTTAAGATCCCTTCACCAGATCATACAGAAAAAGTAACTGATTGTTGTCCTTCATGTCGGTGAATGCGAAGATGCCCTCTATTGAACGGGGAAATGAGAAGCGATTTCTTCTGGCCTCTTGTCATAATTTACCCTAGAGAAGACTGTTTTTAGAAAAGTCAAAGAGAGGTTTCTTTATAGCCCTTTCACAGTGTGATGACAATTCTGACCCAGCGCAACAGTAAGACAAGACTTAGCTGTATAATGGACTGCAGCCACATTCCACGCACAAGGGCAGGAAGCCCTGAGGAGGAGGGGCTGCGGGTCTCCATGCAGGGCTGTCTCACAGAAAGCACCAGGAAAGAAGAGCCCTCCACACCTTTACAGCTTTATCTGTAATGAGAGGTGATCTGGACTGGGGCAATTGTCATTCTTTTCATTAACCTTTTCTCCAAAAGAAGTTCAGGAGTCACTTCTAAACATTAGAACTAGCATACCTGAAATAACACCTATCTCGGAACATTTCCTAGATTGTAGATTGCCACAGGGTACCAACCACTAAGCCCATCTGCCTTTCCTCTCTCCAGAAATCCACCAGCAAAGCTCCTCATCCGGATACCAGGAGGGGGACATTCTGCACCCTCATTTGCATCGGAGTGGAATTCAGTGGTCCTTGGAGAGGGTCCTGCACTGCAGATGTGCTAGTTTCAGGGTCACGGCAACACGGAAAGAGGTACCTGTGGGTGTTCTGACCCCAGGAGAGACACAGAGAAGCTTGGAGGGTTGCCCGGTGTCTCACCCTCTGGTCCCGGGAACACTGTTGCAGATACAGCTTTCAGCCTAGCCCTGATCCATGCCACACATGCTTAGGTTGAACCTGAGAACTTACAGGAGGAATAATAATTACAGCGACGGAATCACTCCTGCCCCCTATTGGCAGGGAAATGGCTTCTGTTGTCAGAAGCCCCTCTCCTTCACCCGTGAAAGGATCAACATCTAACATTTCTTCATGGCAAAAAAGAAAAACACTCCATTGAGACGGTAGCAATATTGTTTGTATTCTTTGCATGCGTGTGTGCTCAGCTGCTTCAGGCATGTCTGACTCTTTGCCATTGTATTCTCTGCATCAGCATAAATACAGAAGTATATGAATATCCAATAAAAACTCTACAGAGCTCCTTCTGTTTCTAACTACGGTTTGCTAAACACACACACACACACACACACACACACACACAAAGACCACAAAACTTTTATGGAACTAGAAGATATACTGTATTTACATTAATCCCTTTCACTCTGATAAAAACAAAAAAGAAAACTTGTTTCTCTGTATCCCATCTTCACTGTATTGTCACCATAAAATATCACTACTGTTTGTGTCAGAGTAGGCCACTCTTCTCTACTACATGTCCATCCTATTTAACATTCACACACTACTTTCCATCTCCACACACACTTTTATCTCCACTGAATACATTCAGCACTTCAAACATGTAAACAAAGTGGGATAGGTATTCAAATGGACAAAAAGTACTGCTACCCTAAAC
Source organism: Capra hircus (assembly GCF_001704415.2). Lineage (NCBI taxonomy): Eukaryota > Metazoa > Chordata > Mammalia > Artiodactyla > Bovidae > Capra > Capra hircus. The sequence continues at coordinate 27,183,225 of NC_030814.1, forward strand.
AGAAATGTGATCAGTACATAACTCTGGCATATTACAAAAATATAAAACCCCACCTAGAGGGGTGGGATGGGGTGGGAGATTGGAGGGAGGTTCAAGAGGGAGGGAATATATGTATTACCTATGGCTGATTCATGTTGATGTATGGCAGAAATCAATACAATACTATAAACCAATTATCCCCCAATTAAAAAAAAATAAACAACTAAAAAATAAAACAGATGGCCAACAAGGACCTACTGTATAGCACAGGGCACTGTGCTCAATATTCTGTAATAATCTAAATGGGGAAAGAATTTGAAAGAGAATTTACATATGTATATGTAGAGCTGAATAACTTTGCTGTATACCTGAAACTAACACAACATTGTAAATTAACTATAAACCAATATAAAATAAAAATTAAAAAATTAAAAATATGTACTAATATAGATGATTTCTGCCACAGAAGTTATAGCTACTAATTGCCAAACTCATAGAAATAACTAAATGCCTTACCTTTGTTTTCAAAAAAGGCTAAGTTCATTTAATATTAGATCATAGAAGTTATTACTGTGATCTTATACTGTTTCATGGTGTATGTTTTAAAAGAAAACTTCTTCAGATGATAAATACCTTTTAATATAGCTTGTGTTGAAGGCTACCTCTCACTAAGGAAAAAAGGTGAGAGAATACATATGCATATGCTTATATAGGTATATGAGAGAATGCATCTTTAAATGCCTTCTGTATAAATGAATCTTTTGAAATATCACATCTATAACCTTATCTAATCACTAAATCAAGTAGTCTCGTTGTTAATACTACTTGAATACAGTTGAGTGAAAGTGTGTTAGTTGCTCAGTCGTGTCCGACTCTTTGCAACCCCATAAACTACAGCCCACAAGGCTCCTCTGTCCATGGAGTTCTTCTCAAGGTAAGAATACTGGAGTGGGTTACCATTTCCTTCTCCAGGGGATCTTCCCGACCCAGGCACTGAACCCAGATCTGCTGTGCTACCAGCAAATTCTTTACCGTCTGAGCTAACATGAAGCTACACTCAGTTAAACGATTCTGTGAAACTTTGTAGAATTTAACAGGAACTTCAAAAATATGCCAATTTTAAATTGCTTATAGTGTCATTTAGCATATCACCCTTTTCATTAGGTTTCATTAGGTATAAATATCATGAAGTGAAGTGAAGTCGCTCAGTCGTGTCTGACTCTCTGCGACATATGGACTGTAGCCCACAAGGCTCCTCTGTCCATGGGATTCTCCAGGCAAGAATACTGGAGTGGGTTGCCATTTCCTTCTCCAGGGGATCTTCCTGACCCAGGCACTGAACCCAGGCCTCCCACATTGCAGGCAGATGCTTTAACCTCTGTGCCAACAGAGAAGCCCCTAAATATCATGAGAACTCATTATTAAAAATGATCACATATACAGTCTAAATTTCCACAGCACCTTGCACTTAAATACAGAAAGAATTTCAATAAGAAGCATAGGTGTGTGTCAAGCATATAAAAAAAAAATCCCCATCACATTTTATACCTTTGTATAAGCAGTAGAGTTTAAACTAACTACTCAGCCAAGCTTCTCCAGCCAAACACAAGGATAAATAAGGAAATAACTGCTTGATAGTCTTTATTTATAAACTCCTAGGCTGGGAATAGGGTAAAAATATTCAGTGTTATTATAGACTTGTATGATATTCTAAATAAATTCCTTACTTTTTAGAAAAACAAAATGGATATAAACATATCCCATGAACTTGTTAGTGAATAATTACAGATAGAGGTTCCATTAGGTATGATGTTGGTAGCTCTAAAAACAAGTGGGGTGGAAAAAAGCAGAGAGAAGACACAGAGGTCAGTTTGTCAAATGTCAGCATGTCAAAGGAACTGACACTGATGCTCAATTACATGTTTTACAAAGGAAAAGAATAATTTAAAATAAAATGCTTTCCTAGCAAAGAAAACAAAGAACTCATTGTAAATCAACAATTTTTATAATAATTTCATTGTCTATCAACTCATTAAGTCTATTTAATTCAACTAATTAAACTCCTTGACATTCACTTTATGTTCTCTAATTGCAGTTCAATGAACAGAGTATAATATTCTTTTAGCCCATTTTCCACTTGGATAAGGAACCCTGACATTTCTCATTGCTCATAACTCTGAGGACTCCCTTAGCATTTTAGACCAGCATATTAGAATATTTTGCCAAAAGACTCAACTGTTAGATGCAATTTATTCCATTTTCAAACCTAAATAAATACCACAATACTTCAATCACAGCCATATAGTTCACAACACAGCTCAGCATCGTACTGGTTTTTGCATGCAAAATTAAATTAATTCCCACAACTATGCATGGCACCCAAAAATGCAATCTCCCCAAGACCAACTGATTGCACAAAATTTACTACATACCTATTCTCTATGAGACTATATGGCAGACTCATATTTACCAACTTTACAGAAACCTACGGCTTCCAAGGGTGTCTTCCAAATCTTTCTCTTTCTCTCTGAAACAAGTCCTCTTGCCACTAGGTTAGAGAAATGACCTTCCTATAATTCTTTTTTGCAAAGGACACTTTTTGATCGTACGTAATGCAAATGTACCAATCATTACATTTAAATTAGAATTCCTTTTTCCACCTGCCTTCCAAGTACCTGATCTGCCTTGCCACAGAATGGCAGAAAATACAGAAATACTCAAGTAATTTCTTCTTATGCTTCTCATTGTTCTCTGAAGCTGGCACTGACCAAAGGACTATCCGTGCATCATCATAAACAGTGATTGAGGAGATACATTTCAAAAAGTGCTCATTGAATATGAGCGCTGTAAAAATGCTCCATTTAACAAGAATTCTTAAACAAAGATATGAAATGTGACATGAAATTATATGGTTTTCTTTTCTGAAAGGAATCTTCTCACAATTAACTTATCACTGAAAAATGAAAGTAGTCACTCAGTCGTGTCTGACTCTTCGCTACCCCATGGATTGTAGCCCACCAGGCTCCTCTATCCATGGGATTTTCCAGGCAAGAATACTGGGTGTGTTGCCATTTCATTCTTCAGAGGATCTTCCTGACCCAGGGATTGAACCCAGGTTTCCCGCATTGTAGGCAGACACTTTACCATCTGAGCCACCAGGGAAGTCTTAATAACTTATCAGTATTTATTATTAAAATGAGTTGTGTTCCAAATCATTTCTTCTGATTTCTTAATATTGGTTCAAGGGTGAGGAAAATATTCATTGCCCAGGGCTTTGAAGACAGTTTTTTTGGCCAACAGATTCTCTACAGATGAATCTACATTTTATTCTTAGCATAGCAAACTTGTTTTCATACTTTTAAAATGTCAGGAAGGGCTTGCCTGGTGGCTCAGTGGTAAAGAATCCACCTGCCAAAGCCAGAGACATGGGTTCAATCCCTGACCCAAGAAGATCCCACATGCTGAGGCACAACTAAGCCCGTGCACCACAACTATTGAGCCTGAGTTCCAGAGCCTGGAAGCCGCAACTATGGAGACTGTGAGCCCTAGAGCTCATGCTCTGCATCAGGAGGGCCACTGCAACGAAAAGCCCAGATACGGCAGCTAGAGAGTAGTCCCCACTCACCGCAACTGGAGAAAAAGCCTGCGCAGCAACAGACCCAGCACAGCCAAACACAAACAAATAAATAAATAAATATTTTTGGTAAAAAGTCACAAAATCTACTTGGGACAGACAAGTGAATTCACTTCTGCCACCGCCCCCTCCATCTCACCCATATTCCAATTCGCTCCTCTTTATTTAGTGTCTGAAGTTACTTCTTCATCCCCCTTTCTTGCCACCACCCTCACCCACCATGCTTATTATGAGAGTTGCCAGAGCTATAATTATTGCAAACCAGAAAAGCTTCTTTGTAGGGTGTGTGACCGGCTTGGGGTGGAGGGGAGTAGGGAACACCTGTGTTTTTGTGAAAGCAAGTATTTCATCATGAAATTGTGATCTGCTCTATTCTGTACTAACAGTGCAACCTCATGGAATAATTAATGACCCCAGCTCTTAGGTGAACAAATTCTTACAAAAGAGGACTCTATTTTAGAATTTTATTCTAAGGGTGATATAACTTTTATTTGGACTGCAAGAGTCAAACTGCAGAACTCTACACAGCGTATGTATAATCTTTTCTCTGTTTCTATGAATGTATTTTAACAGCTTGAATATACCATGCTAGTAGGTTTTTTTAATGGCATTTCACACAAAGCTTTATTGCTAGCTGACCTCAAATTACTCATCAAGTATATTGAAGTACTTAATGGCAAAATTTTGTAGACATAGCACAAGTCTTACAATCACACTGTTAGCAGACACAAAACATAGTTGCTAAGATGCAGAGGCAGCTGGCTAAAGTCCATGCTTTCTATAGGGAATTCTACAATTTAAGAGCTTTTAATTAAATATAAGTATATACCAATCCACTCAGTGGAGAAATATTAGGATCACATTTCTCTATTAAAATAGATTTCACTTTAATGTGTGGAAAAAAAAAGATTTTTTTCCTTATTTAAAAAATACAATAGACAGCCATACTGAAGTACTTGAGAAGCACTTATAGAATTTAAATAGAGAAAACTTGAAGTTGTCTAAGATATTTAAGCTTTCTGACACATACCTATGAATCTAATATATCCAGACATAAGCAAATGCTTCAATTTCATTCACCATTGATATATTCTTAACTAAAATGAAATGCTAGCTGCCACCTTGTAAAGCAAGGAAGACTACCTAATCTGCCTTTCCACTAGGTTTTCTCAGATGTTCCAAATTTCCCAACATTTTCAAAATTTGAGACACTAAAAATGGTGCCAACTCAGGATGTTGAAAAAATAAATGACGTTAGTGATCAAGATATAAATATCTTCCCCAAATCTTGTCACTTGTTTTCATATGCTTAAGTTACTTTAATAATTGAAAATCACATGATATTTAGATCAACACCCAATGCCTCAAGAGGTAAGAGATTAAAGTAGAGGGGAGATCAAGATTGGATTCCGTGACCCGTGTCTCCCTGTTAGCTCTGCTAGCCAAGGCTCATTTGGTGTACCACCCATGCATGCTATCGGACACTGACAGCTCCTGCTTGCTGAGAAAGGAGCTCAATATTTCTCAATTCATGAATTTTACACCCAGAAAGTGCAATAAACAATATAAGCGTTTCTGATGGCCTCACTTTTGAGGCAGACATGTTATGGGGATGATAAATGGGAATCATCTCTTTTCCAAGCTTCAGATAATCCTCCAATAATGCTGTTCTTTCAAGTGGAAAGAATGTGTTTAGATACAGTCATCTGCTCTAAGTGCGCTTAAGGAGTTACCACTGAGTGTGGGCTTTTCTTGCTTATAGAAGAGGCCCAAGGGACTCCCTAACTTCCAATTTTTAAAGGGTAAGGGCTTTCCTGGAGAGCTTAATCAAGTAATTTTGGGCCCTTCAAGCATTTTTGAACAGTAAGATAAAGAGCTGCATGAAAAAGAAGGCAGGTTATTTCAGTTTGTAAATGTTTCCTTGAAAGCAGAGCAAATGACAAAAGCCAATTGTTGGGCAGTACTTACTTTTCTTAATAGGGGCTTTCCTGGTAGCTCAGACGGTAAAGTGTCTGCCTACAATGCGGGAGACCCAGGTTCGATCCCAGGGTCGGAAAGATCCCCTGGAGAAGGAAATGGCAACCCACTCCAGTATTCTTGCCTGGAAAATCCCATGGACAGAGGAGCCTGGGAGGCTACAGTCCATGGGGTCACAAAGAGTCAGACACGATTAAGTGACTTCACTTACTTTTCTTATCTTTTTCACGTTAGTTTCCCAAGATTGTCAAAACTTTTCATAGATAAATAGATGACAGATAATGACTAGATGCCCAACACCAGAAAAATACTTTGGTCAAAATCAAGGATTCAAAATGTAGGTAAAACACTTTGACATAAGTAAAACAAATGCCCCTCATATATATGTGTGTGTATGTGTGTGTATTTATCTCGATACTTCCTTCTAAGCTCTCAAATTACAGCTACTAAACTGAACTTTACCAAACATCATTTTGTTTCCATTACAACACTCCCTTCTTCAAAAGTTACCTCTTCCAACCGACCTCTTCAATAGCATGTTCAAACTGCTCCATCGCTGTCCTCACATTTATCCTCATCCTCTCATTCTTTGTTTTCATTCTCTGTTTTCATTCTCTGCATCTCTGAGCTGGATGAAGAGAAATCTATGCCCCCATCTCAATATCCTCCTCATTCCCAACTCACACTTCTGTTCAACAAGAATCCTCCTGCCCCGACCTCAGAATGCTTCATAAACCCTCCTTGGAGCTTCACTCCTGCATTTTATGAACAATCCAGCTGAAGTCTCCATTCCTCCCGTCTGTCTTCACTAAAACTCCTCAGCCCAAACTGGTTGTGTCTTTCATTTGTATGCCATATTGTTTCTTATTTATAAATTCCCTAGTGGTTATTATATACTTGTCTCAGCTTCCTTACTAACTTCTATGTTCCATAAAGTGAAAGATCTTTTAAACATGTACTGCTACTGCTGCTACTGCTAAGTTGCTTCAGTCGTGTCCGACTCTGTGTGACCCCATAGACAGCAGCCCACCAGGCTCCCCCGTCCCCGGGATTCCCCAGGCAAGAACACTGGAGTGGGTTGCCATTTCCTTCTCCAATGTATGAAAGTGAAACTTGAAAGTGAAGTCGCTCAGTCGTGTCCGACTCTTAGCGACCCCATGGACCGCAGCCTCCCAGGCTCCTCCATCCATGGGATTTTCCAGACAAGAATATTGGAGGCTCTCCTTATTCTAGCCACTTAGCTTCTCTTTGGGAATTTAGTTGAAAGAATGTCTACATAGTTATTTATCATCAAGAATAGAAACGTTTACATTTACTACTTTGACACTTTCTTTTAAATATCTGCATTTTTTCTGGTCCTGAAGAAACTGTTTTTTGGCTGCAATAATAGCTCAAATCCTGAGACACAACTGAAAGAAACACAGATTATGCAAATATTAAAGACTTCTATGGCTATGAAAGTCAGATAATCTAAGTGGGCAGGCATAGTCTCAATATTATATTTTATAATACTTTTCCTTTCCAAATATAGAATCCATATAGATTTATCTCAGGGCAATACTATTTTTTTCAAGTGGAAATATATAATGAACATATTCACTTTGTCAGTATAGTCAAAAGAATCCTTAAGCCATGAGCATATGTATTTCCTTTTAATTTCCATGCTGATAGAGAGAAAGTAATATGGGTATGGCAGTGTGAGGCATGCAGGTCCATGTAATTCAAGATACATTCTCCACGATCACTTTTGATTCAATTACAATTACTCTGAAATGTTAAAAAAAACATATGTTTTAGTTATAGTTAATTCTATTTTCTTCCTTCCTTACAGATGCCAAGGTTCATTTAACATGTGTGAGAAAAGCTACTCTTCCCAAAATGTGATAAAGGCCAGCATTTCATTTAGGGCAGACTGAACTAAACTTTTTTTTTTTCCTCCTTAAAACTGGTAAAATAAAACTTAAACTTGCAGAGGTTTAAAGCAGCCCCTTCCCCAGGTATATGTCTATATTTCAACCCCTGTCTGAAGGTCAGAAAGTCTTTACTTAACTGTAGGGTTCAACATTCTCCAGGAATAAAGATTGCATGCATTAAAAAATACAGACATCTAATACTAAAAAAAAGAAAGCAAATTTAAGAAAAGAAACAAAAAATATGAAGGCCTGGGTCCCACCACTAGAATTCAGATTCAAGTTGTCTAGTGGGGGCTGGGGGAGTGGATATTTTTATATGGAGGCTCCCTGGTGATTCTGATATAAAGCCAAGGTTGAGAAGCAACATGAGCAGAATTTGTGCACTGGGAGATTTCCTGAGGCTCCTTCAAACCTCTGCACAGAATGGCATCACTGTCGGTCAGCTGCTGACACCTGGTTGGTGCTGTCCTGCGGCCTCCTGGGCAACATGGGTGGCTGCTCAGCAAGAGGATGAATGCCCAGAGTTTCCTGTGAGGCTGATTCTGAGACTTTGTCTGTTATAGTGACTTACTTCATGGTTGCTGTTGTTGTTTAGTCGCTCAGTTGTGTCCAACTCTGCGACCCCAAGGACTGTAGCAAGCCAGGCTTCCTTGTCTTTCACTGTCTTTTGGAGTTTGCTCAAACTCACACCCATATTACCTCTATTTTTCTTTTTATTAAAGCAAGCAACTAGCTTTTATTGTATACTCCTCTTGCTTTTTGATTATTTCAAGTTGCCTTCCCAACTAAGCTACGGATGACATTATTTTCCTTTCCCTAGCCCTGGTGGCTCAGACGGTAAAGCGTCTGCCTGCAATGCGGGAGACCCAGGTTTGATACCTGGCTCAGGAAGATCCCCTGGAGATCCTTCTCCAGGGGGAGAAGGATGGCAACCCACTCCAGGACTCTTGCCTGGAAAATTCCATGGATGGAGGAGCCTGGTGGGCTAGACAGTCCATGGGGTTGCAGAGTTGGACATGACTGAGTGATTTCAATTCACTTCAGCCACAGAGTAGCTTGATTAAATGGCTTTATTTCAACAAGCCTTTAAAATACTTCCTGGGAATGAGTGTGAAGAGATGGGCAGAGCATGTTTTATCTTCAGAGAGTGAAATGGCTCCCTTAGAAAGCAGAGCAAGGTAAGATCACAACGTAATAAAAGATGGTAACTATAGTATATCCCATTGTAATCTACAGAAGTATGCATTGGTGTGTTTTCTTTTCCCTTTCTCAACTTAGAGAAACTCAAACCTACTCCGAACAGCACATGGCCAAGGAAACTAACTCACCCTGTGAGATGCCAGGAATACTGTGGTGTAAAATGAAAAGATGAAGTCACTGGAAGTCAGCCAAGGTAGTGTATACCGATTACATAGTAGGGGCAAGCAGGTCTAGGTACATAATGTGTCAAGCTTTCATAGACACAGATGTTGAAGTACAATTAAACTTTCCCTCTCACTCAAGGGATTCTTTCTTTCCAGTTTCAAATCTCCTACTTTAACTTATCTATGGAAAAAAATTTTTATACATTATCACAATAATTCTAGCAAGTATTTAGAAGGTTTGCCATAATTTATCCTCCTCCTCCAAATCAAACCACTCCTTTGGAGAATAATTATAGCTTTCATGCCATTGGATCAGGGTTTCCTTCTTGATTCACACTCAAAAGGTCTGAATATTGGCATATCCCTCTAAGGAACACAGTTTCTCATGTAATAGGTGCCGAATTGTCCACACAATACCCTAGGTTGAAACAATATTTTACAATTTCCATTGCCTCAGTTGTGTTGTAAAAAAATCAACGTACTTCCATTCAAACGAAAAAAAAATACAACAGTTTTTACTAAAAAATATTCCCCTGCCCCCTCAACCAGAGTCCCATTCTTGGAATCTCTCTATCAATAAAGTCACTTATTAACCAGCTTTTTTTTTTTTAATGTGACAAACTGGCCTCACTGAGGTTCAATGTAACAAATTTTGCAAATAAATTTTAAAACTGACAAACACAGATAATGCATTTAAATTATTTTTTCATTTCATCTCATTAAAATGAAACCTTTACAAAGCATTTCTGTTTCTGTCTCTTTTATCCCTTTGCTCCTCTCACCACATGTCTCTCCCCTTAGCTACACCCCTCCCCTCCGAAAGTTCTGAACACTGTCTGGGCCCGTGAATACATTTTTTATTCACTGCACAAATGAATGATCTAAGAGCTATTAAGAAAGAAGAATGTAATCCCTGTGTAGAGAACTAGGGGGTTTCCTTGACAACAACAAAAAGACAGCAGGAAATGCCCATGTTTTCTATGAATATGCAAGAAGAGGCCTGGCCCAGCACCTGGAAAAATTTATAAAGAATTTGTGAAAAGATCTTTTCTTTGAAAAAAATTAAATTTGCAATCATCAAAAATCACCAGTCCAATTTTCACACATGAAAAAGAGCAGAAAGCTAATGAGTTCTACATGTTGATAGTATAGAATCAATACTATAACTATATTTAAAATTTAAATAAGGGCTGCAGCTGCTTCTGATTTGCACCCAAAATGGCATCACCCTAGACAAACACAATCCATAGATGATTAAAATTTTAACAAGCTCTCGCAGTCAGACAGATACTAGAGTATAATTATATTTGTCTTGCTGTGGTATAAATCATCTCAAATTTTAAGGAAATTGCATTTTTAACATATTTAATACAAAACAATCTACATTTTCCGACATTTAGACGTTCACAATGAAACAACTGCCGTAGCTGAGAGGCGATTCGTTTCTACTATGTCATTGCCATGTGCAAGGCCCCTGTGCTGGGTGCTTTCTAGGCACTTAGGAGGTTTTAACATGTGACGTGCCTGCCACCATGTCTTGCAAGCCCAGGAAGAGATCCCCTTCTCTTTTAAGTAATCTGGTGAGTTTGTAGTATTAGCACATCGGAGAAGGCAATGGCACCCCACTCCAGTACTCTTGCCTGGAAAATCCCATGGACGGGGGAGCCTGGTGGGCTGCCGTCTATGGGATCACATAGAGTCGGACACGACTGAAGCGACTTAGCAGCATCAGGAGTATTAACACATATGTTTACTATTATAACAAATGAGGCCTGTGGCAATCAAGCAATTTACCCAAGATCAAACAGGTGGCAGATAACAATGTTGACCATGAACCCAAGTCTGTTTCCAAAGGCTCTTTCCACTCCATCGAACTGTATCCCATGGATCAAATCAACTACCTACCAATGGACATTCAGAATATCAGAGTGTGCTTCAAAAATCCAGTTCTAGTATAGTATGTAGTGAATGGCAATTATTTGACTATTTGTTGGATACATGTATATTAATATATTTGGATACATACATATATGTATAGCTCAGTTGGTAAAGAATCCACCTGCAATGCGGTGAGACCTGGGTTCAATCTCTGGGTTGGGAAGATCCTTATATGTGTGTGTGTGTGTGTGTGTGTGTGTGTGTGTGTGTGTATACACACACAGTCATCTTTTGTTACATAATCCCTGTGCTTTGGGAAAAAAAGAGTATGTATCAGAATTTAGGAACTATTCTTTCTATACAATAATCACTACTACATCCATTTTACTGGCAAAAAATTCTGACAGAAAATTTAAGAAATTCCTGGGTCCACATGGTCAGGAATCAAAGGAAAGACTGATTGTAGCTTCCCCAACTTGCATCACCTGCTTCTGTAATACTGCTAATTCAAATTGCATTTGAATTAAGATATTATAAAACTTTAAATCACCTTTTAGGGTATGCAGCCCACTCTAAAAAGTAGTTTTATGTCATTTAATTTTACAAATGTGTAATTCTGAACCATGATACATCATGGGACATGTTTTGAAAAGCTAAATGTACTTAACTTACAGATGATGTCATCTTTATCAAAATGTATCAATCACTGAAAAATAGGAAAATGTGAGAGAACACTCCTTCCTGAGGAAGTTGCCTGAAGTTTCCATGAATCTGTACAGGCTTCCAGGTGAATCCTAAGAAGGCATTCATCTTCTGAATCAGGGGTGCCACTCTGTCATTCGAGTCCTGTCTAGAAAAATGCCTTATAGTACTTGGGGCTCCTTGGCCCAACTGGTGAGTCTCTGTTGTGAAGCAATAGGTTAATAATGAGTTTTCAGTCATGTGTTTTTGATCTTACCCTTCCAACAAGAACCAGCTTATATTTCATTCTTCTCATGAAATATTTTCTGACTCCCCTGCCTTCATTGATTTCTTCTTTGTTGATATTATCTGCCGTTTAGTCAGTAGCTCATACCTAGTGTGTAATTATGCATTTCTGTACTGTTAATTACATTTGACTATGTGAATATAGGCTCCTCAAAAGCATTTAAAGGCTTTGGGAGCAGGGCCTATGGTTTACAGTTATTTTGTGTCCCTTTTGATTCTGTTAAAGAACAAAGCATGTTGTAGCTTTACCTGAGGATAACCCTTGACCGACTACTCTGCTAGAAGGCAGTGTACACCTTCCTCTCAAGGTCACTGCTAATGACAACAAGTGGTATTTGTCTTTGGCTGATGCCCCACCTCAATAGCAGCTTAGATACTGGCAACTTGTAATTGCAAGTGCCATTTTCAGAAAGAATAGGCTTCTTCATGTTAAGAAGACAACAAAGTTCCTTTTACCCATCCACAGGACATCTCTTTTATTAGAAAGCCCCGACTTGTGAGAAGCATGATTTTAATGTCTTCAAGATTTTCTTGAGATTAGTGGATTAATAAAATATTTATAGAGCATTTAAAAGTTTGAGATTCTATGTGTTCTGTATTGTGTCTTATGTGAGTGTATGTGTTATACATACAAAATATTTCACTTGGAAGGACTTGGTAAAAAGGTAAGCTTTGATCTGTAGTGTAGTGTTAAGCTCATTAATAATTTAAAAATATTAAGGCCAATTCTTTTTTTTCCTACTATAGAAATGAAGGGAAAAGAGACAGTCTCTTCTTTTTTTCATTATTTTGCCAATAGAAGAATTCAGTCCTTTTCTAGACAGCCAAGGAGGAATGAGGGAAGCCATCCTAATTCCCTGCAGGGGAAAAAAAAACATGTGCTTCTCTGGCAGGGAGCCACAGCTGGAGCCCAGCAAAGGGAACCACTCAAGTGTGTAGACACCCGCCCCATCCACTTTCAGGGATGTGCTCCAACATTCTGCAGGGGAGAAACAGCCCAGAACCAGAGCTGCTGGTTTCAGCATGCTGTTCTCCTGCCAGAGCAGGTATCTGAATAGCATACACAGAGCCCCTTATTAGCAGCAAACGAAATCTAAGCCATCTCCTCTTAAACCAATAGAATGCCAATGAGAAGCCAGTCTTTCCAGTGTCTATGTTCTTTCAGAAACTGACAGACAGAGCAGCACCTGAGCCAACAGGGAGTCATTATTTCTGTGAGTTCATCAGGGGAGAGAACTGCCTCACTGCAAAAATGCTCCAAGGAGTGCCAAGACTCAGACTAGTACCAAAGTGGCAGGCCCAGTGAGCCTCTGTCTGCCATCTGCCACACTTCCCCTAGATACCTCACAAATTGCCTCTGAAGTTTAAACATGATAAAATATATAAAGAGTGGTCTGAAAATATCAAGCTCTAAGTGCACGCATGATGATTTTGCCCTGCACACACTCTGAAATATAATTATATATAATTTTGATTACATATAGCTATCAATAAGATTAAAGTTAGATTTGCTTAATTTGTTTTATTCAGAATCATGTGGGTAAATGTTCAAAGGTAAATGTTAATCATGTGTATCATTATAGTGAGATATATACATACATGTAGTGAAACTGTGTGTGCTTGTCACTCAGTCGTGTCCAACTCTTTGCCACCCCACAGACTGCAGCCAGCCAGGCTCCTCTGTCCATGGAATTCTCCAGGCAACAATACTAGAGTGGGTAGCCATTCCCTTCTCCAGGGGATCGTCCCTACCCAGGAATCGAACCCATGTCTCCTGCACCACAGGCTGATTCTTCACCATCTGAGCCACAAGGAAAGCCCATACAGTGAGAGACTAATTTAAAAAATGTTTTTACTTAAAAATATATATATATATAAATTCATTCAGAAATGAGTAAATTTTTGCTACTCTATTCTGAATTACCCACATGATCTCATTCTCTTTCTAGCTGTGTTCTAAGGTACATATTACTTTAGAAACTACCTTTGGGGATGAGAGAGGGGTCCCAAGAAAGTGGGACTCCTAATATCCTCTCCTCAAACACTAACCAGAACAGCCACTCTTTCATGTGCTCAAAATATGGAAGCCCAAGAAAGGAATCTGATCCTATAATTAACAATCTGAAAGTAGTTCTACATAATAAATTCTATAAAAATGTGATTAAAAAATTATATACGGTTATCTTGAGTAACATTACTTTTTAAAAACTGATGACTGTGCTTTCAATGGTATAAATATTGGCATTTACCCAGATATCTCCTGTACTCAGAGCTAATGATCCTCATTCCTTACTCTCTCCTCAACAGCATCATATTCAGAAAATAAATATTTAGCTCTATGTACATTTCTCAAATATACAAACAAAAATGCAGATGGGATTAATCATATGGGAATTATTTCTGAATGATGTAAGCAATCAGTTCAGTTCAGTTCAGTCGCTCAGTCGTGTCCAACTCTGCAAGCAATAAAGTACCATAATTCTCAACAAGGAAACAGAGCAAAAGAAACTCTAATCTAGAGGCCAAAATTATTTTTCTCAAAACTTCATTAATCATTAATGCCATTTCATTAATAATTTCATCAATATTTTCTATTTGTTATCATTTTAGTTTCATATTGGCTTAATACCTATCTTACACTTAGACTGGATAGCTAGAAACGATAAAACTAGCAAAAAAGAACACCTAACCAGCAAATAATATCAAGCAAGTCTGACAAGTAATAGGTAGTATACATGAATTTGTTTTAAAAAAAACTAATAAGTCACTTATTTTAATGTTATAACCATAAGCATTTGCCTAATAATGTTTACAGTCAATATCTGTAGACTTCTAAATTATTCTTTGAGTTAAAATTACAGTGTATTAGCTTTTAGAAACATTCATAATCCCGTTACATTAATTTATGACATTTCAGATGATTTCAAGGAGGAGCATTCTTTTAAAAAGGGGAAAGTGCAGAATTGAGCTAACTCTTCCTATGCCTTTAAACTCTATAGATTTCATGTGTGTGTGTGTGTGTGTGTGTGTGTGTGTGTGTGTATTAGTCACTCAGTCATGTCTGACTCTTTGCAACCCCACGGACTGTATAGCCCACCAGGCTCCTCGGTCCATGGAATTCTCCAGGCAAGAATACTGGAGTGGGTAGTCATTCCCTTCTTCAGGGGATCTTCCTGTCCCAAGAATTGAACCCGGGTCTCCTTCATTGCAGGCAAATTCGTTATCGTCTGAGCCATCACATGTTCACAAAGAAAACCTTTCAATAACTTTTCAAAGTGCAGGTGTGCAAATTACTCCTGAAATAGACAGGAGCCATGTTTTCAGTATCCCCTGAACCACTGTTAAACACACCCTATAGCATTTTTCAGCTCATAAAAATTTTATGAGCTGAGAAGTTCCTTCAGATTTTTTTTTAACTGCTAACTACAGTTGCCCTCCAGCAACAGCACCCTAAGTTGCTATTAAGATCCATTTGAGCAAATAGAACATAAATGTGTCCTGCATAGTGTGTTTTGTTTAATAGTAGTAAAAAATTTTTCAAAAATCAAGATTTATGTGACTTGCTGAGAGCAGCAAAAAAAATTATGAATGCCTTGGTTTAGAGTAACATGGGTGGTATTTTTGCTTACTTGAATATACAGTATATGTAGAGGTCAATTTTATGTTTTTGAATAAATTTATACAAATTTGTACATGTACCAAGGATTTTCCAGTTTGGAAAAATGTGCCTTGATACATAAAAAGGTTGGTTTTCCAGGGCACATATGTATTTTTCCTTATTAATGTACACCTGCCTTAAAACTCATTAATTTAACATCTGCTCTCAGGTTTTTCCCTTAAGTGAAAAATGCTTGAAAAATTAAATTTCTCATAGAAAACAAATAAAAAGAGTATAAAGCAGTTGGACCCGAGTCATCACCCTCATTGTCTTAATGAAGACAATAAACAGTGTTTTTAGTCTTAAGAAGGGCATATATAAAGCATACAGAAAAGATAGATAGATGCAGGGACAGGGGAGAAAAAGAGAGATGGAGTGAGGGAGTTAATAGATAGATACATGTTATTCTCATCCTTAGCCCCCCGCATTCCACCGCACTCACTGAAACCCCCTGCCAAAGAAGATAAACAAGTATTCCCTCTCCTTTCTGACCCACAGTTATCAATGCTGAATGGAAATTAGTTTGAAGGCAAGTCAAGGCCACATGTTTTAAGAGTGAGATTGACACATATACACTACTATGTATAAAATAGATAACTAATGAGAACCTACTGCATAGCAAAAGGAACTCTACTCAACACTCTGTGGTGACAAAGAGGGGATATATGAATATGTATAGCTGATTTACTTTGCTCTACAGCAGAAACTAACACAGCATTGTAAAGCAACTAAACTCCAAAAAAAAAGAAAAGAAAAGTAAAAAATAAGGTAGAAAAAAGAGGAGGAAATACGTAGTTGTGTTTCCCAGACCCAGCTGACTTAAGTTTATAATTCAGATAAAAATACACACTTTGTATAAATGGTTTATGAGTTAAGTTACTCAGACTCTCCATTTCAAGTAGCCACTTATAAACTTCTATTTTTTTTTTTCCTGATGACTGCCAATTCTTCCAGGGAGATTGAGTTTAACTTTTCCCGTTTAGTAATTTGATTACCCTCACCTCAATGCACAGCTTCCCATTTAGAAGAGTTTTTAAATGCAGAACATGTTTTACTGCTTTATCTATCATTTGACTCAACATAGTATCTACACTAACAAGAGAGTAATCTAAGTTGGGAAAAAACTTTTGTATAGCTAGCCATTCAAGAATTTTTTTTTTAAATTCTCAAATTAAGCATTCGTAGGAATCCCTAAGTTTCTCTTCATTTCTTTCTTTTTCATAGTAATATCTTCTTGTCACTTTTCCAGCCCCACTAACAGCAATCCTCATTCCCACTACTTGGCAGCCTGTCCTCTCTCTCCATCTCCAGTTCCAAGAGGCAGAAGAGCAATGCAGGAGAGAAGAAATATGGTTTCCAAGAAACATCATCATTAACAGGAAAATAATGCTCCAGTCCTGACCTCATTCAACTGTATTGGAAAGTGGAGATTAATATCAATACTCTGAGAGTGTATTCTCTTCTCTGCTATTCACTGTCCCACAAGAGCTTTGACATGGAGAAAGTTCTGGGTGGTAGAGGCCAAATTACCATCTAACTGGAAGCCAGCTGACTAGACATTAGAGCCACCTGTGTTCCCAACAAGTGCATCCCCAAGCAGGCTCATGAGTATCGCATAAATTACAAAAAATGACACGTCTTACAAAAAATGACACCTCTAGGGGAATAGCCCAACAGTAAGAGAAAAAAACCTCTCAAAAAACATTCTTCTAGCTTGACTTCTCATAGCTAGGTTAAGGAAAAACGAGCATTTATTCCTCTAATCCACACACTAAAACTAAAATACAGCAACTTAACAAAAATTGATGATCTTAACTTCTAAATTAAAAAAAGACAAACCTGAATAGATCTATTGAACTGCATATAACACGTATTCGCAATTCAGCTTACCAAATTTGGAAGATAGAGTGTACTGACCTTTAAGAAGGAATAAGTTAAGTTTAATGACAAAAATTGCAAGTATTAGTCAATGTAAAGAAACAGCTTTTAAGAATTTTGCCAGAGAGATATATGAAATACTTGAGCAGAATAAAAGGCACCATGAATATTCCTATAACTAAATCACAAAATAAATAACATTACAGCCAGGGTTTTTAGGGAACAGAGGCAATCCACTTTCTGAAATTGTATTTGATAAATATATTACAGCATTTCCTAGAATCGAGCTAGACCTTATTTGTTCTAAATATTTAAAGCTTAATGAAAATATCCAAGGACAACAGCTTGAAAGTATGTTGAACTTTCTTTAAAAGAACATTTAAACTGCATACCTATTACCCACCCCACAAGTTGCATAATAAACCTGCAAATCATGGAAGAGAAAAAACAAAACAAACCTCTAGATGTCTATCAGCCCTAGGGATACGCAATACGGTTTTAGCTGTCCATAGTGTAAGTACTGAAGGTTAATAGTTAAAGACCAATGAAATGTTAACACAGTCTAGTACTACGCTTGAGTAGTAACACATGGAAAGACACTGAAATTAAAACATCTTGTTCTGCATGTTCTGAAGTGATGTAACAGTGATGATTTGGTTATATTAGATGACAAAGCAGGGCTTCTTATACTTTTAAAATAAAATCATATCTAACATTCTTCCAAACTGTTTAACATATTCTTCCAATTCATGTACAAATACACAATATATGAAGCTAAAACAGAATTTTTTCACACTCCAGTTATCTTCTAATGGCAGCATTTGGCATGTTGATTTTTTTTTTTCCAAAAGTAATTTTCAAGATAAAATGCTGATTGCCTTGATTGGTATGTCTAGAAAGCAAAGACTTACCTGTCTTGTTTTCTCTGACCTCAATAATATAAACATTTATGTCAGGGTGGAATTTTGTCCCTGCTGGGGGTTCTGGAGTAGAAAATGCCTGTGGTCCAAAGGCTTCTTTGCCTTCCACAGTGGGAGGTCTTGTTGGCTGTGTAGTAGAAGTACTTGAAGTTGTGAAATATTCTCTATCAATATCTGTTTCTGTTTCCTTGGCTACAACATCCTCAAGGGTAGTGGGAGGAACACGAGATGTTGATTCTCCAATGATTACCATGTCACTGGTTGTTTCTTCATCAGGTTCTCTGTCAATGAGAGGTGGCTTCTCAGTGGAGGATGAAGGTGTGTGAAATCTATCTGCTGAACTGAACGCAGCAGTGATGTCACTTGGAACTGTGGCTTTAACTGTTGAAAATTCTGGGAGTTCTGTGGCCTTGGGCTTTTCAAATAATCCTGAACCTAAATCAGTATAATCCAGGGATGTTTTCTCTCTTTTCTCAGTCGTGGTCTCTTCTATAACCTGGGTAACACCGATGCTAAAAGGAGATACAAATCCCCTTGGACTGGTACCTTCTGTTTCATATTTTTGTTCAGGCCGTGGGCTGAAAGTTACCTTTGACCCTGTGGTTGGTGTTAGCGTTACCACTTCATCTGTTTTTGCTTTGGTGACAGCACCAGGTGGAAAAGACGTACTCTGCTCAAATTTTCCAATTGGAGTTGTTACTAAAACTGAGACTCTGTCAGAACCCATCACTGATCTGTCTTCAAAGACAGTATAGGCTGACCCATCGCTCTCTTGTTCATCCAAAGGTGTTGTCTCCTTGGCTGTGTCAGTTGTAGATCTGGGAGGAGAAACTGGTTTTTCCGGAGTTTGTTCTTTCCAAGGAAAATCTTCTCGCGTTGCTTCCTGTATAATTTCTGTTGTTGTTCTTACAGTCTCAGGATAAATAGAAGCTTCAAAGTGAGTCTGATTAATGACACGTATGTCTTGAGAGGGTTCACCTAGAACTTCACCTTCTGATGGTAAGGAAGGTACCAACACTCCCCATTCTGTCTTGGGGATTACAGAAAGAGGAATGGTATGGGAAGTGTCTACATAAGTAGTAGGCTCCTGGGTGCTACTATAGTTAACAAAGGTTGACCCTTCCACATCTGAAGGGTGTGCAAATTGAGGGACAGTAGACAAAGGCTTAGAGACATCCACATCTTGTCCTTCATCCAAAGCACTTCCCTCTATGGTTGCATGAGTAACTCGGACTTCTGTGCTTGTAAAAGGTGCAACTCTTTCTTCAGTTATAGAATCTCTCAAAGTGGACTTTTCTGTGGTAGCAATTGATGTAGTTGGCTGAAATCTAACTATGAATTTTTCATGGTCTATTGTGTCTTCCTCAGTAAACTCCTCTAGTGGCTTTTGAATACTACCTGGGATACGAGTGAATTCATCTCTTCCATCTTCAGTAAGACTTGGCATTTCTTTATCCTTACCACTCTCTCCCGTGGTAGTGATTAAGGCAGGGGGCAATTTTGGAGAGCCTACATGTTCTGTGGACCATAAAGGTTTCGATGTTGTATTATCTTCATCCAATGACCATTTTGATACAGTAACCACCTCCACATTTAAAGTGCTCTTGATCAAATGCACTGTTGCAATACCCTCCTCATACTTGGTGGTATCTTGATAGCCATCTGTTTCTAATCCACCTGGAGTTGTAAAGTCTTCCTCCACACCTGTCACCTCTGTTGGTATCACGCCTAGCTTTGTCGTTGTCGTCAGTGCTGGGGATTCAAAAGATTTGGTCATTCCCACTGAATACTCTGTATGATGAATTTGCTCTAGGGAAGCTGTAGGGAACTTCATTCCAGAGAAGCCTTCTTCCTCTATTTTTTCTATAAATGAATCTTTGGTGATCTTTTCCTGTATTTCATCATTGGTGTAAGTAACTGTTCTCATCGCTGGTCTTGGTGTTTCTGTACTTTCTCTTCCTGTTCGTGGACTGGGAGAAATAACTGTGGATGTTCCCTCGACTAATCTTTTATCACCAGAAAAAGGAAACAATTCTACTTCTGTATGATGCTGTGATGGAAAAGGTGTGGTAGACACATACTGGCCAAGAAAATCTTCAATTATCCTACCATGAGTCTGTTTCTCTTGCTTGTGGTCCATGGATGACCCATCACTGTCAGGTGAAACAACCGTTGATGCTGGGACTGACTCCACATCCTCTAGTTGGCTGCGGGTGGTGTCTTCTGAAGTCTTTGACACTGTAATGACCTCAGGTATTTGGCTAAAGATCGAGGTACGCTGACCCGATCTGACCGTAGAGGTTCTGTCTTGCCCATCATCTTCTCTCATGGTGAATCCATAGCGGCTTGTGGTCACTGGTTCAGAGACTGTGCTTATTGCTTTCTTTGCAGTTTTTGATTCCAGGGTCATCGTTGTAGATACAAATGGTGTCGCAGTTACAGTGAATTCCTTAGAAGGCATGTGCTTGGAGATTTCCATAGATGTTACCAAGGGACCCACTTCTATTTGTTCAACTTGTGTAACTGATTCTTTCCTTTGTAGGTCTTCCTTCACACTATCCCATGATTCAGGAGCATGATGGGAAATGACAGTTGTACTTTGGGGCATTTCTTCCTTAATTTCAGATATGTCTGGCTCTCCAAGAGGTCCTGAAGCGGAAGGTGAGTAATAGTCCATATCCCAAGGCTTCTTCGTACTTCCATCAGGTGGGAGTGATTCTGCGGCTGATCTGTGGGTACTAGTTAGAGGTTGAACTGTGGATTTCTGTTCAAAATTGACAATATTTCCTATAGGAGGGACCTTTGTTGTAGTGACAGGTAATTCAGTGATTAAAGGGACAATTGGTGTAGTTCTGTCCGGTCCCATTTGTAGTTCTTCCAATAAAGTGGGTGAGACAGTTTCTGCAAGCATATTCAGTTCGATGGTTGTAGCCTCTGATATATTCTGTTTAGCTAGAAAAATAATTTCAAAGAGTTGATTAGACAAGTCACTAATAAAAAGTTGTACGTCCAGTATTTGTTAAGTGCTGTCTGTAATTTGGAGTGACCCAAAAGTGTTTTGTGATGGAGGGGAGTCTAAAAACTATACTTAACCCAAAGACAGAAACTAAACATTTAATCATCACAAAAGACTGTTCTTAGTTAACGAACGTGAATATTATGTAGTTTTCAGATAAGAAGGTCAAAAAACAAATGCTGAGTTTGGAAACAGTAGGTACATTATTTCTCAGAAACTACAGCACCAACTTGAAGTTTAGTAGGAGAACTCAATACTACTATTCTGTCTGTAGCTACACAGTGTCTCCAGGGAGAGGGAGTGCCTCAGATTGCAAAATAACAAAAAAGCCACATCAAATGTACCCGAGTTACATATCAACGATTACATGGTCCATAATGTGGAAGCTTTCATAAAAACAGGATATTAAACGTTTTAACACCACTTGTTGCTTGATCCCAGGTGTTGGACATTTGTCTTCATGTTCTTTTCAACTCTGCAGGGTAGCCTTGTTTATAATAAATACTAAAATGCCTCTGGCAGAGGCTGCTTGGCATTTGTTGTACTCTACATCTTGTTCTATGTTCTACATGATATGTTTATAACTCTTATGAGTCTTGGGTCCAGGCTTACTTTCAGCAGGAAATGCAAACGGAGAACAGGAAGTAACGTACCCACATGATATATTTTAGCTCTGTAATTACAAATCACTGGAAACAACCCTGAGCATCAGAAAGAATGGGCTCAGGCAATAAAAAGTAACATGTCATCATAAAATGCTACATTATAACGCCTCCAGATTTACAGAGAATGGCCTGGACTGTTGAAAGAAATTTAAGTTGTATATAAAAATGACAGTGTTGTAGATAGGATTCCATCTCACCATAAAGAAAATGCAGGAGTTAGGCACATAAAGATTTTGTCTTTTTAAAAATACTCAAGATTTTCAAAAATCAAAAACTGCCACTAGCCTCAGAAGGAACTGATCTGAGGACATCTGTGGTCACTGCTTTGCTAAGTTGTAATATCTGTAGTATCTATAATATCTTGTGGCCTACTCTTAATAACCCCCAAACCAGAGTTCTTGGAAGACAAAACTGGTTGATTACTTTTGAGCTCCATCTACTCTGTCAAAACTTAATGATATTAGGGCACTGTAACTGCTCTGTGTGATAAGAGAATGGCAAAGATATGTCATTATATATTTGTCCAAATTCAACCCAAATGTTGAATGAACAACACAAAGAGTGAATCCTAATGTAAACTACAGACTCTGAGTGATTATGTTGTGTCCATGTGGGTTCATTGGTCTCATAAATGTGCCATTCTGATGGGGGATGTTGACAATGGGAGAGGCTGTGCATGAGTGTGGACAGGGCATATATGGGAAATCTCTGAATGTTCCACTAAATTTTACTGTGAACTTAAAACTATTAAATAAAGCCTATTTTAAAATTTTAATGATAAAATGATGTGATTTTGTTGTAAATCAGACTTGAGCTGTAACAGATTCCTCATTTTTTTTTAGTCTGGTATGAGCTATTATTAGTTGTGTTCATTCCCTAGACCATTTTGAAGCCCAGATTCATTAATATTATACAAAAACTTGGTGACCATTTCATTATGGTGTATTTAAAATTCTTTAGTCTGTCACTATTTATCCCTTTATCTTAAAACAAAACTAAACAATAAAAACAAAAAGAATTAGACTCTTCAAAAACATGTTAAATAATGTTTTTCCCCCCTTTTTTAAAGAAAGCTTTTTCTGCAATCATTTCCTGGAGGAAGCTTTGGTCTATTTTGATTGACATGAACAACTTAAGGAACCAAAGTGAGGTTGACTATTTTTCTTTTCATTCAATTCTCTATCCTCTGAAATTCCATAACTGTTACCTCATTTAACTGCCAGATATCATGTTTGTTTTATAACTGCATTCTTTGGGGAAGCAGTAAAATATACATACAGAGAAAGTTCCCAAGGAAACATAATATAAACACTTGGTACACTACATATTAGAGAAAATTTAATCATATTATTATTAATAACAACACAAAAGCTAATTTTGCTTTTTCCCTCTGAGTATTTCCATGGCTGATGAAATTCACTTAAAAGGAGGTGATCACTGGCTGAGAGCCAAAACAGGGCTTGTGAATCAGGTCTTCCTAATGTTCCAACCCAATTTGTATGCCAGCAACTTTCTACAGTACTCTGAAAACACTTTTCATATCATTTTAAAAACGAAAGACTCAGATTTTGAAAACTACATGACTGTATGTCATTATCAATTGGTATTGTACTATTTGGTGCTGTCTTCATCTAGGCCTGAAACATAGTCATATGACGGTAGTGTGTCTCAGGATCTCCTTTACAAAGCTACATGACTTTGTTTTCAGAGC
The DNA here is from genome assembly GCF_001704415.2 of Capra hircus. Classification (NCBI taxonomy): domain Eukaryota; kingdom Metazoa; phylum Chordata; class Mammalia; order Artiodactyla; family Bovidae; genus Capra; species Capra hircus. The sequence goes on from NC_030814.1 coordinate 27,206,805, forward strand.
AAGGGTTTTTAATGAGAGCCCCGTTTAAGGGTCTGCTTATAGTTAAGCTGATTAATTCTACTATTTGGAATGGAAAACCTCAGACTTCCTCTTGGGGTTGGGTTACTTTTTCATCAACTTAACAGATGACTTCCATCACAACTCAGTATATCTGAGCATCTGCGCCATTTGTTTCAACCCTTCCAAAAAAAAAAAAAGAACTAATTAAAAAAAAACACACACAAATATTTACAAAAAAATAACCTAAGAATAAATACCAGTGTATTAATGATGACTATTACAAAAGTGAAAACACAACTCCAGATTTTTCTGAAAGTGTCTCTCCACAAGAAGAATTCACGTGGAGAAGTTTTTATCCTGGAAAACTACCAGTGTCCCTTCTTCAGCTTCATTATCGAGGAAGCCGTCGGAAAGCAGCAGGCTTCTTTCCCACAAAAGCTCCCCTCGAACATTTGCAGCTGTTTGCCACACAGATGTTTCACATCACTGTACTCATGGTATTTTATATCCTATGGACTATCTTCTCCAGTGCTTCCATTGTGAGACACAAGGCACATTTTCCTAATGAAATATGAAAACCCTATTAGCAGCACAATAGTCAATTTAATTTACAGCCATACTGCCTTTATTATAGGGAAATGACTAGATATTCAAAAAGTTGACTTGGGGTTCACAGTTGCAGAAAGAGTAATGGTTGGAACCGCGGGATTAGAATTCAAAGTCATATTTAAGTTTTATGAGTGATTGAATGCCAACCGATTCAAATTCAATAAAGAGAAAACATTTCAAAAAGACCAGTTAGGGAAGGCTACGTTTTGACACCTACGGTCAGATTATGATCTAGGGTGCAGAAAAGATAACAAGCTGATCATAGGTTAGAAGGGCAGATCAATTGTAAAAGTGAACAAATACATAAGAAAGACATCATAGGAAGTGGTGGGTATTTATCTAGTCTTCTTTAGACCATTATCTTTAGCTCCAAGCTTAATTGAACAGAGGGATGTGAAAAACAATGAGGGTTCAAAGCAAGATGGCATAGGTGATTAGAGGCCTAGAAATTAAAATTTCAAAACAAGGAAATTGTTTCAGCTGAAGGAGACACTGAGGGACAACTGAACAATGGTTTTCAATAGTAGAAGTGCTGTTATTTAGATTTTGGTTTCCAACTTGAGAAGAAAAGATGGACTCGGATTCTAATGCAAAGGATTTAGATAATTAGGAAAACAGTCTGAGAGTGATAATAATAGGATATTGGAATGTGTTTTCTATGAAACGTTCCCTATCTTCCTCTCCTGGAGATCTTTAATAACATTAAATGAGAGGTTATCACGAGTCTTTAATAGCTTTGATTCACTTAAATTTGGGGAGTATGGATGAACCTTCAGAGCACTGCATAACTCTATTTCGCAAAACTTAACTCTGAGGCCAAAGAAAAATGAAAAGTACACAATTTAATCAAGGGGAAACCAGCAGGAAGACTTTATTTCACAAGGACATTAATTTCCTTGTTTTTCAAATCTGTTTAACAAGAACAGATTCTAATTATATTTATCATCGGCCATTGTTAACGTTCTATTCAGTGATTTCAGAAGAGGGAATTATACCAAAGTGAGATTTGGTATTGTTTATTCACCATGAAGTGGCCTTAAAAACACTTTTGACATTTGGTAAAAGCAAACAAGAAAAATATGGTTATATTTCTAAATTCTTCAACTTAACCAACTAGCTGTACATCCCTGACATCACTTTTGGAATTTGTCCTTAAGGTCACAATTCTTATTAACTTTAACCCTATAGATTTAGTCATGACTCAGCTCTGTGGGAAACTACAGCAGGTAAATCATTTTAAGAATATTTTTCAAATTAAAAAAATATATGTTTTAAAAAGAATCTTTTAAAAATGAATTCGAAATTTGGGGAGGGTGTTGGCATTGTGTGTTAAGGAAGGCTTTCATGTATGACTAAACTTTCTTAACCTTTTATGTGCTGAATAAATTTTGAGTATGGTAGAGTCTTAGGGAAGAACTAAATAAGAATCTAGTCTTTAGCTTAACTGGGGTAAAAAACCAAAAATTTGAATCTATTATATCTGCAAGTTATATATTTCCAAGTTATATAGATTCAAATGAATTAGGGAGAAAAAAGAAGACCTAAACTTTCAAATTTTATTCACGTTTTATACAGGTGTTTTAGTAGGTGGTTATTCTACTTGAATCTAAGTATCTTGTTATTTTGTACATTCATGTGAATTCCTTATTTAAATAAATAATTTAAAACACATCAGGATGAATTCTTTGGAGCTATAGACAGGCTTTGTTTGACATTTTTCTCTCATAGAAAACAAAAATGTTTAAAAGTTTTCTAGTGCCAGGTTTATAAAGCACAAGAAAATAAAATCAAGCAAGGTAGTCACACTGGATAATTGAACTCCTTCCTGAATTTAACTTCTCTAACCCACCTCTTCCCTCCCCTCCCCAATACACACACAAAAATTTGATTTTCTCCTTTAATCGCACCAGTCACTTAACATAAAACTGATTTTAAAGCTTGAACTACTTGAAAATATTCCCGGAACTACTGTTATGGGTATGTGGCTTAAAAGAATGATATCTTCCTACTTCTGAGGATAAGGTTTGGCTATTATTGTTGTTTTGTTTGTTTTCCTGAAAATGATCAAGACTTTTCCTGCAGTTTCATGGCCTAAGAACAAAAACAAATAATTCCAAAGGCTTTTCATGGCCAGCTTGTATTGCACTGATACACAACACATGGCTTTAACACTCAGAAAGTTGAGTTTACAGGAGGAGATCCAAACAGAAATCTCTTAGCTGGGAGATAGCAGGATATGAAATTACACCTTTCCACTGCACTAACAATCTATTCTCCTGACTACTCAGATATCCCACTTCAGTGTCTTTTTGGTTGATGAAGAAAGTCTGTATATTTAGAAGCCAATTATAAAATAAGCTAGTGTATTTTTGACTCATTTCAGTTGCTGTTGACCCTCTGTATCCATGGGTTCAATATCCGAGGATTCAACCAACTTCTGATTAAAAAACAAAAAAAACAAAAAACTCCAGGAAGTTACAAAAAGCAAGACTTGAAATTGCTGTGTGCTAGCAACTACTTACATAGTTGATATTATATCCCATTATACCGTATAGGTACTGTAAGTAATTCTGGTATCCCTGAGGGCCCTAGGAGCAATCTCCCATGGATACCAAGGGGATGACTGTTTGTATTGCTAAAACAATACATATATTGAAAACTTAGTAAAAAAATTCTCACTAACTCAATATAATATGGCTCCATCTTGAACACACTAAAGGTCACCAAAATTTCTGGCAGATCTTTGTTTTGCTGGCATAATATAGATCCTACAGTAAATATCACAGTGAGACTCTGGATTAGTTGCTTGTTTAATTAAGCATTCTACAAGCATGACACTATGGTATGTGACTGCTAGTGCTAAAGTAATTTAAGGACATGTAAAAATTAAAATATATCATTAATGTTGAGAAATGTTACTTCAAATCCATTTTAAGTTATTTTAAATTCATACTAAACTGAAGGTAGCCTATTTATGTTAGAGCTTGCCAAAAAACATATACTGTACTTTAATATGATTCTAGAGCATTAGAAGGAACATATTTCCATTATATGAAATAAACCGAGATATAATGAAATTTTTACTTATAGCATGGTTCATTTTTAGGTATTATCCATGTCAGCTCCAAGTACTCACCTGCAGTTACTGAATTTAAATCCTCCGCTATTTGAAAGAAAGGGTGTTACCAAACAAAGAGGGAAAAAAACAGAACTCAGGGATTCAACTCAGCCATGACTGGCCCCAGCATTATAATAGCACCAACAATCCAATTGCATTGAAGGACTGCAATTAATATAAAACAAGTGCTCAGAAACATGCTCTGTGCAATGCAGCACAGTTAAGGCCTTTGCCTGACATTTTTTCATCCTCTCTAAAAACCATTTGTCTAACTTGTTTTAACCATATCACTGCTGTTTCGTTTCCTTGTTTTTGAGAGTCACTGAACTGTTTCCATTCCATGCACACAATGCAAGACATGGAATCATTCCAATGGCTAGCTGAACATCAATTGCATGCCTTCCAAGCTTTTTTTTTTTTTTAATCTAGAATGTTTTAAAAGGTATCAAACACTTACGTTTAAAGCAGTAGGCATCAAATCTGCTATCAGGGGGAGGGAAGCCTGTCTGGTTCTCAAAACGATACAGGGTTCTCACCCCAAGTAAACCACCTCCACACTGGGCCCTGGCCACAGTCACAGGGTGGCGAACGCTGGCGTCCGACAGCCACCCGTAATCACACCGGTCGAAGCCGTTTCTCCATGCTGCTTGGAGCTCCCCCACTGTCGCCAGGCGGGCGTCCCGGTTTTTACACTCTTCTCCAGCTTCCTCAAAGGTGAACTTATTGGGAGCAGTGATGTGGAACACATCACCTGCAATAAGAACAAGAAAAAAAGGGTCTAAAATTTACTCTTCAGTCTTTTCCTGTTTATAGGAGATGGGGAAAAGCACACCATTCTTTTTTTATAGTGATATTTACAGCAGAAAACGCAGTTACCTAATTTTGTTATTATTAATTGTTGTTATTATTAATATTAGTGTATGATAAGAAATAACACAATAAACACACACCAGAAACATTTCATTTTATATACGTACATTCCCTAGGTCATAGAAGCAGTCATTTGATAATACAGTTACAATAGATTCTTTAAAGAGAACAAACTTTTCCAACTGATTCTTTGATTTACTGTCCAGGAAATGGGTTTTCTCTCCAATGAAAGAGGCTGTGGTGTACTTATTAACATTGCATGCCGGAAGGAGAAAGCTGCACTGAAATGTCTTTGAGGTCATTTTTCTTTGTTTATCCTAAAATCAAATAGCAATTTTCTGACTCTTTCATCCATTTCTGCCATCAAAATGGATTAACTCCCAGCAAAGCAAACAACAAAACAAGAAGACTTCCAAGGTCTGAAGAGGGGGAGGGAAAGGAGCAGAATGGAATGCAGTTGCCTGCTTTTCTGTCCTAGGCACAGGGCTGCCTTGAGAGTTACGCAGGTCATGGCCTGCCCTTGGGCAGGGCTGAGGATGTGTGAGGACCAATATCAGCTCCCAATCAACCAGCCAAAGAGACCAAAAGTCCCCCTGGAAGAAGGGGCACCCTTTTTTTCACTTGCTCTGCCCAAGGTGGATACCGTTTGAAATCCGTCTGCCTTTCTCACAAAGTTACCATAAGGGGCTCTAACTAGGTTGGGGAAACTTTCATGTTTATTTATTGATTAACAAAGAAAGGGTGAACATTTCCTTTGTTCTCCACATTAGGCTCAATTAGACCCAATTAGTATGCTCATTATCACTTAACATGTCACAGTAAAATATTCTGGAAATGCCAGAGAGCTTGTTAAATTGGAACGTTACTTGTGTAATGTAACAACTGCCTGAAATGAATGCAATGTGAATTAAATTATGCTTTTCACAAGTGGCTAAAAGACAGAGGTAGAATTAGAGAAGACCTAAGCAAATACAGCTTCCCTGGTGGCTCAGACGGTAAAGCGTCTGCCTGCAATGCGGGAGACCGGGTTCGATTTCTGGGTCGGGAAGATCCCCTGGAAAAGGAAATGGCAATCCACTCCAGCACTCTTGCCTGGAAAATCCCATGGACGGAGAAGCCTGATAGGCTACAGTCCATGGGGTCGCAAAGAGCTGGACACAACTGAGCGACTTCACTTTCACTTTCAAGCAAATAGAGCAGGCAGGATGAGGAGTACAAAATGAGGTAGAGAGGTAGCTAAAATATTGAGAGCCCATTTTTATAGCAGCCAGGGGTCCTGCTTCCATTTCACTGAGACTTGTCTTTGCTTCTATGATTCTATGATCTATCAGACACAAGAGCTCTCATGATCTGGACCTCCACCTGACTAAATCCAGATGTAACAAATTATTGTTTAAAGTGAATAGAGCCATTACTCCGTGTGCGAATGTCATAACTTTATAAAACCAGAAAATTATGGTCAGGAGAAAAAGGTCAAGTCACCCAGATCGGCTCTTCTCACTACAAATCTAAAAACGCTGTCAATGAAACGAGGACAAATTCCAATAAAAGCTTTTGATGAAGAAAAAGAAAAATGACTTTTACCTGACTGCAAAAAGTAAGGCAGAGGTGAGAATGGGGTTTTGTCCTTAATTATCTAGGCTGGCAAAGGACGGTAATCTCAACCCAAAAATACACTAAAAGAACAAAGTGAAGTCCGCTCAGTCGTGTCCGACTCTTTGCAACCCCATAGACTGTAACCTACCAGGCTCCTCCATCCATGGGATTTTCCAGGCAAGAGTGCTGGAGTGGGTTGCTATTGCCTTCTCCAGAGGACCTTCCCGACCTAGGGATCGAACCCGGGTCTCCCACATTGTAGGCAGACGCTTTACCATCTGAGCCACCAGGGAAGCCTAAAGAACAAAGCCCCCCTCCCCATTCCTAGAATGTCTCCCTTCCCAGTAGGTTTTAAAATCATAAGGTCATAGTACCAGTTGCATAGCACGTATTCAATAATTTGTTACATGAGTGGCATTTCAGGTTCTTATTCAGAAAAAAAGGTGCCATTTTCCCTTCCATCCTTCCCAAGCAGCACAGTAAAGAGTGCTCCCTAGGCTGCAGTGCTCTGGGTAGCTGCCATCTGGGACAGGAGATTCATCTCGCCTGTGGATCTGGCTCAAAGCAACGGGCTACATACAGTCCATGGGGTCGCATAAGAGTCAGACACTACTTAACTGACTAAATAACAGGAAAATAAGAACAAAACCTGGGGAAAGGCAGACAGACAGACCGTGTCGCCCCAACCAGCCTCAGCAGCCTTGTTCACCTGAGCATTACGCTTGCATTTGGCCTGAAAGCAATAGAAGTGTGAAAGAGGGCAGCCCGCCAGCATGCTTCCCTTCAAGGTGGAACCCTTGGGTTTGTTATTACAGCTGGAATATCAGTTTTGTTGCCTTCGTTTCCTGTATGGTGAGGTACTTCTACATGGAGGCAAGAGTACTGCTCCTTTTCAGTAACAAGACTGATCAGACAACCAGAGCAAGGCATAGAAATAAATTAAATGAGTAAACCTCTGCGTCACCAAACAGCAACTTTTGCCCACATGATGGGGGGAATCAACTTCTCCAAATACAGCCAGACCAAAGGGCTAATGAAGAAAAATGACAGCATGGTTTTCTGGATAACTTGTTTCTCTGTTTTAAGTAGCAAACATGTTTGTGGTATTAACGGAAGGAAAGGTTTTGGTAAGTGCTGGCAGGTTAAAAAAATATCCTTATTATTATCAAATCAATAAAGATCTACTTATAGAACTTTTCATTAAAAACTCTTATCAAGTCTGACTTTATATTAAATTAATTATTTAATTCACTTGTTTGGGGTATACAATATCTATCTCTCCAAGCTCCAAAAATTAGTGATTTTACTTATTTAAGTATAAATTCTGTTATTCCCCTATTTTCCTTTTCATTTGTATGTAAAAACTTCAAACATTGCAAATTAAATTTTAAAAGCTTATTGAAAGTGAAGTCATCATTGGATTTCATGTAACTCAGATGAGAAAAGGAAGATTTAACTAGCATTAATGTGACTTAAGGTGAGAATCAAAACAACTCATCTATAAAGATCCATATGTGTGGCCCATCATTATACATGGCATAAGTGTTGTTTGATTTTGAAATAATAATAAAAAAAACAGTTACTTTAACTCTGTTGCAAAAAATAGATGTCTAAGCCTTCCTAAATCATACTTGTTTAACGTAAACATCGCCTTGTCTATTTCAGAATTCTAATGATACAGTGAAGTATCCATACTAGGGAACTATCTTACTGAGTCTAGAAGCTTTTAGAACTGACACTCAATCTCTAACAAAAGAAACTAAGTTGAATGTCTAAACTGTGACCTTTCTATGTAACAACCTCAAAATATTAACGTCAGACATCTAATACTGTTCTCAAATGTGCCAGAATATCCTGGCATCAGTTTCATATACTAAAACCCAAAGGAAAAAAAAGTAAATTAAAGGGTAATACACAGATAGCAATCACTGAATTAATTCATATTCCTAAGTATTCTTGATTTCTAAGACATCTGTTTTTACTTCTTATTGATATTACTAAAATAATCTCCTGTCAAGTCCTTTTTGATTCACAAGCTACCTGGCTTTAGACAATCTTAGACATTATGTATTTTTTTATCTAACATAATACAAATGTACATGATCTGTTGTTTAAATCAGAATTAACCTATTAAAAGGTTTACCACTGAGCTTCCCGGGCAGCTCAGTGGTAGAGAATCCACCTGTAATGCAGGAGATGTGGGCTCAATCCCTGGATCTGGAAGATGCCCTGGAGGAGGAAACGGCAACCCACTCCAGTATTCTTCCCTAAAAAATCCCGTGGACACAGGAGCCTGGTGGACTACTGTCCATGGGTCTGCAAAGAGTTGGACATGACTGAGTGACTAAGCTAGTACACAACCAAATAAAAGCTTATTGCTGAAGATGTGTGTTGGGAAGATTATTAACGTATAGTCCAAGTTCTAAGAATACAATTTCCAAAAATGCCATATACAAAAAACTGGTAATCCCTGGGACATGACTAGGTATCCAATGAGAAGAGGTTTTGTGGACAACAGCATTTGGAAAACAAATACATACAAGTCATCTGACAGGTTTCATTTCTGTAAGACTTCTCAGAGCAGGTAATATTATAGAACTTACTGCGAGTTCCTATAAAGAAGTCAGGATTTTTAAGCCATTTGACCATTTGAGGAAAGAATAATCTCCTTTTGTCATAGAAGACTAACTAATAGTCCACGGATCTATTTCCTAGAGCAGATTGGACTAAACTGCCATAGTGACATGTACGGCAGCAGTATGAACACCCTCTTCCAATAACACAAGAAAAGACTCTACACATGGACATCACCAGACGGTCAACACTGAAATCAGACTGATTATATTCTTGTAGCCAAAGATGGAGAAGCTCTATACAGTCAGCAAAAACAAGACTAGGAGCTGACTGTGGCTCAGACCATGAACTCCTTATTGCCAAATTCACACTTAAATTGAAGAAAGTAGGGAAAACCACTAGACCATTCAGGTATGACCTAAATCAAACCCCTTACAATTATACAGTGGAAGTGACAAATAGATTCAAGGGATTAGACTGATAGACACAGTGCCTGAAGAACTATGGATGGAGGTTTGTGACATTTTATAGGAGACAGGGATCAAGACCATCCCCAAGGAAAAAAAAATGCAAAAAGGCAAAATGGCTGTCTGAGGAGGCCTTACAAATAGCTGTGAAAGTAAAAGAAGTGAAAGGCAAAGGAGAAAAGGAAAGATATACCATTTGAATGCAGAGTTCCAAAGAATAGCAAGGGACATAAGAAAGCCTTCCTCAGTGATCAGTGCAAAGAAATAGAGGAAAACAATAAATTGGGAAAGACTAGAGATCTCTTTAAGAAAATTAGAGATACCAAGGGAACATTTCATGCAAAGATGGGCTCAATTAGGACAGAAATTGTATGGACCTAACAGAAGCGGAAAAGGCGATGGCACCCCACTCCAGTACTCTTGCCTGGAAAATCCCATGGATAGAGGAGCTTGGTGGGCTGCAGTCCAAGGGGGCGCAAGGAGTCGGACATGACTTAGCGACTTCACTTTGACTTTTCACTTTTCATGCATTGGAGAAGGAAATGGCAACCCACTCCAGTGTTCTTGCCTGGAGAATCCCAGGGACAGGGGAGCCTGGTGGGCTGCCATCTATGAGGTCGCACAGAGTCGGACACGACTGAAGTGACTTAGCAGCAGCAGCAACAGAAGCAGAGGATAAGAAGAGGTGGCAAGAATACAAAGGAGAACTGTATGAAAAAGAGCTCACGACTGAGATAATCAAGATGGTATGATCACTCACCCAGACCCAGACATCTTGGAATGCAAAGTCAGATGGGCCTTAGGAAGCATCACTATGAACAAAGCTAGTGGAGGTGATGGAATTCCAGTTGAGCTATTTCAAATCCTGAAAGATGATGCGGTGAAAGTGCTGCATTCAAATACCAGCAAATGTGGAAAACCCAGCAGTGGCTGCAGGACTGGAAAAGGTCAGTTTTCATTCCAATCTCAAAGGAAAGCAATGTCAAAGAATGCTAAAACTAACACACAATTGCACTCATCTCACACGCTAGTAATGTTCAAAATTCTCCAAGCCAGGCTTCAACAGAACACGAACTGTGAACTTCCAGATGTGCAAGCTCGATTTGGAAAAGGCAAAGGAACCAGAGATCAAATGGCCAGCATCCGCTGGATCATGAAAAAAGCAAGAGAGTTCCATAAAAACATCTATTTCTGCTTTATTGACTACACTAAAGCCTTTGACTGTGTGGATCACAACAAGCTGTAAAAAATTCTTGAAGAGATGGGAATACCAGATTACCTGACCTGCCTCTTGAGAAATCTGTATGCAGGTCAGGAAGCAATAGTTAGAACAGGACATGGAACAACAGACTGGTTCCAAATTGGCAAGGGAGTATGCCAAGGCTGTATATTGTCACCCTGCTTATTTAACTTATATGCAGAGTACATCATGAGAAACGCTGGGCCGGATGAAGCACACATTGGAATCAAGATTGCCGGAAAAATATCAATAACCTCAGATATGCAGATGACACCACTCTTATGGCAGAAAGTGAAGAACTAAAAAGCCTCTTGATGAAAGTGAAAGAGGAGAGTGAAAGAGTTGGCTTAAAGCTCAACATTCAGAAAACGAAGATCATGGCATCCAGTCCCATCTTCATGGGAAATAGATGGGGAAACAGTGGAAACAGTGGCAGACTTAATTTCTGGGGGCTCCAAAATCACTGCCGATGGTGATTGTAGCCATGAAATTAAAAGATGCTTACTCCTTGGAAGGAAAGTTATGACCAACCTAGATAGCATATTCAAAAGCAGAGACATTACTTTGCCAACAAAGGTCTGTCTAGTCAAGGCTATGGTTTTTCCAATGGTCAGGTATGATGTGAGAGTTGGACTATAAAGAAAGCTGAGTGCCAAAGAATTGATGCTTTTGAACTGTGGTGTTGGAGAAGACTCTTGAGAGTCCCTTGGACTACAAGGATATCTAACCAGTCCATCCTAAAGGAAATCAGTCCTGAATATTCACTGGAAGGACTGATGCTGAAGCTGAAAGTCCAATACTTTGGCCACCTCATGCGAAAAGCTGACTCATTTGAAAAGACCCTGATTCTGGGAAAGATTGAACGTGGGAGAGAAGGGGATGACAGAGGATGAGATGGCTGGATGGCGCCACTGACTCAATGGATAAGAGTCTGAGTAAACTCCGGGAGTTGGTGATGGACAGGGAGGCCTGGTGTGCTGCAGTCCATGGGGTTGCAAAGAGTCGGACATGACTGAGCGACTGAGAATCATGTATGTTTCAGTCAAGAAGAAGAATCTCAGTTGAGCCATAACAAAGATATATCAGCACATATTAAGTTTCTCATAGCCTATGTGTTAACCTGTCCAAGACAAAAACACAGTATATAGACCAGGTAATCAGAATCAAACCAGGAACTAAAAACAAAAATGCAGGTCATATGAAGTCCACTGCCTACCAAGTCTGTGTCAAAGACTGTAAATGAGCAGAAGAAGCTGGACCAGGGCAAAGACCCTGATGGTGTCCAGGACCATATGTAAGGTGAACACGTAAGTGTCCTAACGTAATAACAATCATTTGCTCTTGAGAGCAGATAAAATGTAAGGAAAGAAATACACAAAATATCCTTTATACACAAAACAATGCACGACTTAATGTAAAATGTGAAGTTAAGTTGTTCTAAGAATTTACTGACATGTATATATATATACGTTCTTATTAGTACACACATAAACTATAATGTAGAACAGAGGATTTCACACATGGGATAATTTGCATATTCATATGGTAAACACATATGCAGTAGCTTAACCTCTGTTTTTCCAAAATATCAAGTTAAATGCTGTGACTTTAAATTATTCCTATTTTTCCAACTTTCTAGGGATGCCCTAGAAGAAACTGGAAGACACTGCTGGTGAGATTTTAATATCTGGTGACACTCTACAAACTAAATTCGTCTCAACGACAGGAATTAACATCATCAAAAATATTAAGGAAAAATAATACTTAAATTTGAAAAGTAACTGCTAAAAGACTCTCTGGAAAGTGGATCATGCGTGTTCTTTTTCCACACTTTTGATTGCTAAATGGAAAAGCTATTCCTTGGCAGACTTAGAAATGACACATACTAAAATGTGGCAAGTAGTGATGAAAACAAACCAAAACATTAAGATGACCTACAATGTTCAGAAACCAAGAGTCGATACTCAGGGGTAACTCAGAAAAATTATGAAAGAGACTTTAAGTCCAGAGCAAACTGAGAGAGGATCTTTTTCTTTCACAATTCTCTGAGATTGCCAAGGCGAACAGGAAACTGGTCCCAGCAGATCACAGAGAATTATTCAGGTCCTTCCTAGATGGACTGCTCTCTGTGGTAGTCAAAGCTGAGGTCTCACCACAGTTATCTAGATGGGTCTATTTTCTGGAGAGTGTGATAAATATTTATGCTTCTTCTGTTTATGTGTGTGTGTGCACGCTCATAACCTATCTATCCTGAACTGTCTGAAAATTAGCTCCTATAAACTAATCATGAGTCTCTTTGCTCATCTGAGAATAGAATTTCACGATTTTTTGTTCACTATAAGGAAGATCAAGATTTGTGATTGTTATTACAGTTCCCTGCTGTTTGGGTCAAAATGGTATACAGGCAATAAGTGTATGCAAATGTAGACATGGTGTATGAGCTGGAAATAGTCACATGACATGTCCATAAGAATAAAACCACTTACAGTATATGGTGTTATGGTAATAAAGACAAGTCAATATAATTATTACTAGGTTTAAAGTTTTGGACTTTTAAGTTTTTTCAAAGAAAGTTTCCTTTTTTTTCCCTCTGCCTTTTGCTCTTTCTCTCTCTCTCTCTCTTTTATTTTTATTTTTTTTTTTGCTCATGTCTATATACACAGGATCAAAGCAATAAAGACTAATACTCATTATCCTGGATCACAAAATCCATCAGCTGTATGTGGTTGGTTAATAGCCAACATACACTATTATATAATCTTTTGACAGCCAAAATTTGTAGATAATTCAAAAGCATGTCAGTTCCCCCTAAGATCTGATTCTTTAACCTATACAGAAACCAATCTTCTGTTACCAGTGACAAGAAAACTGGGGCTGCCAAGGTAGCTTCATCCAATTCTAGTGTTAGGCTGGCAATGTATCTAATTTGGGGTGTAATGGCCAGGTCAGCACCTTTCAAATATCTCACTTGCTTTAGGCTGAAGTAAAAAACACCTAGAGCCAGACATCCTGGAGTGTGAAGTCAAGTGGGCCTTAGGAAGCATCACTACGAACAAAGCTAGTGGAGGTGATGGCATTCCAGTTGAGATATTTCAAATCCTGGAAGATGATGCTGTGAAAGTGCTGCACTCAATATTGCAGCAACTTTGGAAAAGTCAGCAGTGGCCACAGGACTGGAAAAGGTCAGTTTTCATTCCAGTCCCAAAGTAAGGCAATGCCAAAGAATGCTCAAACTAACACACAATTGCACTCATCTCACATTTTAGTAAAGTAATGCTCAAAATTCTCCAAGCCAGGCTTCAGCAATACGTGAACTGTGAACTTCCAGATGTTCAAGCTGGTTTTAGAAAAAGCAGAGGAACCAGAGATCAAATTGCCAACATCCACTGGATCATGAAAAAAGCAAGAGAGTTCCAGAAAAACATCTATTTCTGCTTTATTGACTATGCCAAAGCCAACTGTGTGGATCACAATAAACTGTGGAAAATTCTGAAAGAGATGGGAATACCAGATTACCTGACATGCCTCTTGAGAAACCTGTATGCAGGTCAGGAAGCAACAGTTAGAACAGGACATGGAACAACAGACTGGTTCCAAAAAGGAAAAGGAGTACATCAAGGCTGTATATTGTCACCCTGCTTATTTAACTTCTATGCAGAGTACATCATGAGAAATGCTGGGCTGGAGGAAGCACAAAGTGGAATGAAGATTGCCTGGAGAAATATCAATAACCTCATATATGCAGATGACACCACCCTTATGGCAGAAAGTGAAGAGGAACTAAAAAGCCTCTTGATGAAAGTGAAAGAGGAGAGTGAAAGAGTTGGCTTAAAGCTCAACATTCAGAAAACGAAGATCATGTCAACATGTCCCATCACTTCATGGGAAATAGATGGGGAAACAGTGGAAACAGTGGCAGACTTAATTTCTGGGGGCTCCAAAATCACTGCCAATGGTGATTGTAGCCATGAAATTAAAAGATGCTTACTCCTTGGAAGGAAAGTTATGACCAACCTAGATAGAATATTGAAAAGCAGACACATTACTTTGCCAACAAAGGTCTGTCTAGTGAAGGCTATGGTTTTTCCAGTGGTCATGTATGGATGTGAGAGTTGGACTGTGAAGAAAGCTGAGCGCCGAAGAATTGATGCTTTTGAACTGTGATGCTGGAGAAGACTCTTGCAAGTTCCTTGGACTACAAGGAGTTCCAACCAGTCCAACCTAAAGGAGATCAGTCCTGGGTGTTCTTTGGAAGGACTGATGCTAAAGCTGAAACTCCAATACTTTGGTCACCTCATGCGAAGAGTTGACTCATTGGAAAAGACTTTGATGCTGGGAAGGACTGGGGGCAGGAGAGAAAGGGACAACAGAGGATGAGATGGCTGGATGGCATCACTGACTCAATGGACATGAGTTTGAGTGAACTCTGGGAGTTGGTGATGGACGGGGAGGCCTGGCATGCTGCGATTCATGGGGTTACAAAGAATCGGACACAACTGAGCGACTGAACTGAACTGAGAAACAAAATGTGGCTTAAAGCATAGACACTGGGTTTTGAAGAATTCAAACTTTAATTAATTTTGGAGAATTGTCATCAGTCATGTGATAGTCAGTTAACATTCTTTAAATCCGATAACATTCATGGGAAAAGGAATCCACATATTTGTCGATGTGCTATTACACAAGATCTTCTACATGTCATTTGAAGGGATTAAAGATACATGAAATCCCACCAAAATTTAAGCATATTTTTATGGTTTTCAGGATGTCAGATCTCATTCTTTCCCCATGACAGAGCAGTAAGACTTTAATTAGAGTGAGAAAGAGATTCTAAACAATTTCTGGATGTCTGAGTCTTCAAAATATACAGAAGATAGAATGTGTTATTTGGTTTGACAGGCACAGTATGGCTGCAGGTCAACATAGGAAGATCAGCCTAGTTTTTTTTTTTTAAAACTTTTCACAGCTCAGAGTTAAATGGCCCTGTATTTCCAAAGAAGCTCTTTCAATTTAGAATTCTAGAAATTGCCATCAAGCCTTAAAGCAAATGACTGTCACATGTTTTAAGGGGTTTCTGTCAAGACATTTCTACTTATTTAATTTTAGATTATAAAATAAAAGGGACTATATAGAAAACCCTGAGGATTCCATAAAAATATATTAGAACTAATAGATAATTTCAACAAGCTTATACAAGGCCAATCTAAAAAAATCGGTTTATTTCCACACACTTCGAGTGAACAATTAGAAAAAGAAATAAAGAAAATTCCATTTATATTTACATCAAAAGAGAAAAATATTTAGGTTAAATTTAACAAAAGTAATGCAAAACCTATACTCTGAAAGCTCTGAAACTATAAAACACTGCTGAAAGAAAGTAAAGAATATCCAAACAAAAGATGAAAAAATATCCCATGTTTACAGATCTAATCTGAAGACTCAATATTGTCAAGATGAAAATACACCTCAAATTGATCTGGAGATTCAATTCAAACTCAGCTGGATTTTTTGCAGAAATTGATAAATGGATCCCAAAGATCATGTAGGAATTCAAGGGGTCCAGAAGAGGTAAAACAATTTTGAAAAAGAAGAACACAGTTGGGAGTCTCATATTTTCCAATTTCAAAGTTTACTACAAAGCAATAGTAATCAAAACAATGTGATATGACATAAGTATAGTCATACAGATCAATGGGACAGAGTCCAGAAACAAACCCATATATTTACGATCAATAGATTTCATTGGGGTGTCAAGGCCATTAAAATGAGGAAAAAATAGTCTTTCTAACAAATAGTGCTGGCATAATTGAATACTCACATACCAAAGCATGGATTTGGATTGTTATGCCATATATAAAAGCATTTCCCTGGTGGCTCAGATGGTAAAGAATCTGCCTGTATAGCAGGAGACCCCAGTTCGATCCCTGGGTCAGGAAAATTCCCGGGAGAAGGGAGTGGCTACACACGCCAGTATTCTGACTTGGAGAGTTCCATGGACTGTATAGTCCACAGGGTCGAAAAGAGTCAGATACAACTGAGTGATTTTCGCTTTCACTTTCAACCCCATGGACTGTAGCCTGCCAGGCTCCTCTGTCCATGGAATTCTCCAGGTAAGAATACTGGAGTGGGTAGCCATTCCCTTCTCCAGAGGATCTTCCTGACCCAGGGATTGAACCAGGGTCTCCTGCATTACAGTCAGATTCTTTACGATCTGAGCCACCAGGGAAATCCCTTTGTATATGGCATAAGAATCCAAATCCATTCTTTGGTATGTGAGTATTCAATTATGCCAGCACTATTTGTTAAAAAGAACTATTCTTTCCCCATTTAGTGGCCTTGGCACCCTGGTGAAAATCTATTGATCATGCATATATGGGTTTGTTTCTGGACTCTGTCCCATTGATCTCTATGACTATCCTTACGTCACTGCCACAGTGTTTGGATTACTATTGCTCTGTAGTAAATTTTGAAAGTGGAAAATATGAGACTCCCAACTGTGCTCTTCTTTTTCAAAATTGTTTTACTTCTTCTGCAAAGAGTTGCCATATACAAAATATAACTCAAAATAGATAAAAATAAAAGTGAAAACTTCCACAGTTCTTAGAAACAAACACAGAAATAAGTCTTCATGACTAGGGATTTAGCAGTGTTTTCTTGGATGTGACACCAAAAGCACAAATTATCAAAGAAAAACTAGATATTGGATTTCATCAAAATTAAAAACTTTGTTCATCAAAAGGTCCTATTGAAAAAGTAAAAAGGCAAATCAGAGAATGGGAGAAAATACTTACAAATTATATATCTGAATAGACACTCTTGAACTAGAGTATACAAAGAATTCCTATAACTCAGTAATAAAAAGACAAACACACAACTAAAAATGAGCAAAGCTTCTGAATAGATAATTCTCCAAGAAAATTATGCACATAGTCAACAGTCATAGGAAAAGTTGCTCAACATCACTAGCTATCAGAGAAATACAAATCAAAACCACACTGAGATAGTATTGCACACATTAGGATGGTTATAATCAAAAAATCAGATTAAAACAAATGTGGGCAAGAATGAAAGAATCAGGACCCTAAGGTACTTCTGGTAAAAATTTCAAAACAGTTCCTCAAAATGTTAAAAATAGAGTTGCCATTTAACCCAGCAATCCCAATCACTGTAATCCAAACAGGAATGCAATCATTACTCAGATAAGAATTAGGATATTTTTATGTGATGTGAAAAATCAGAGATTTGGGGGAGCATTAAGAATACTTTGCACCCTCCTGGTTTGTAAGACTGCCTGTTGCTCTACTGGCGAATCTTTGGTGGTCCTGAAAAGCTACTCCAGAAGGACAGTAAAAAAAAAAGGGGTATATCCAGTCACTTAACTTCCTTTTCTTAGTATCTTCATGTATAAAAAGGAAGGTTTTACAAAAATCCCTGTCAAGGTTTTTCTGAGAATCAAGTTAAAGGACAATACAACCATACAACAAATAAGTTTTTTTTTTCTTATTCTACCCATGGAGCTACTTCACAGTCAATCTATTCAAGTCACACTGACAGAGGGCATCATTTTCCAGAGGTTCTGCCAGGGTCCACTCCTGGACACCTACCTCAGTGACTCTTAGCGAGACATTCACTTAAACAAAAAGAACTCCAAGTTCAATTTCAAACCCTTAGCAAGGGTTCATGTCTAAAGCCTGTTTGGGAACCCACAGCCTTAACTGTGATCTATGATTCTGTGAGTTCTGTAGAGAATAAAAAGTTTCAGCATCTTCGAGCACCGACATCAATCAATGTGGAGAGATTCTATAATCCGGAATCAATATTTGAAGCCATCTGCTGAACCACAGTGTGCAAGAAACTATTCTAGTTGACATGGGGCATTTGAACAGAATCAACCCAATTATCACTAATTCTTAAATAACTCCCAGCAGTAAAGTAATCTGTAGATTACACACTGCAAACTCCATTAATATTAAAAGTCAATCTGAGAATCCACAGGCAGGAAATCACACAATTTACAGATTTGGTATCTGATTTTGATCCTATCAAATCCTCTAAAGAAGCTGGAATTAAGCCCTGCTCTAAGACCTGTTTAATGACATTCAGGTTTTTACCTGAATATTTTTAGGTTTTCATATCGAACCTGCATCTCCTGCATTGGCAGGAGGATTCTTTACGGGCTGAGCCACCAGAGAAGCTTACATATATAAAGGAGCTTATAAGACAAAAAGGAAAATTTGCTTTTGGTTCTAGGTCAGACACCTGGATGACATGGAAGCATTAGACAAGTTATAGAGGTGTTATCCTGATTTTGAAATAAGGAAGCAGTAGAAAAATAAACCTATGATTTCTGAATATGTACAAAGGGACCAATCCCAGAAAAGACAATTGGCTAGGGAGGCAAAAATGGGAAATGACTGGAGAGGCTAGAAAGAATAAAGGAGTATCTCTAGGCAAAAGTTATTTCTAAGAGACACCACAGAAAAGAGTGAAAGGAGAAATTCAAAGAGAAAAACTAGCACCTTGGTGATCCAATGAAAAAAATAGATCCTTAGTAAGTCTGGTGAACAAAATTTGGCATTTGTTTTCAAGTACTGTAGAAATGGTAGGGTGGTGGAGGCGGTTTCCGAAAGAGACAAAGTTTGGAAAAATACTGCAATTACCACCGTGTAGTTCTTTAGTTCTGCTATGTGTCTTATACTGGAATAGATTCTTCACTGTGGTTGGAGAGTTATAGAAGATGGTTATTCCCTTATTTCTACCAGGATCTTACAAAAAGGTTTTTCAGAAATAAAAATATTAGGTAATAGTTTGTGTATGATGAATATAAAACAACCAGAAAGAAGAATTCAACACCAGATATGTGGCCCTAACTCTAAGAAAAGTGGGAGTTCAAAATCAGAAAATGGCAGTGTGAGCTGGAAGGTCCAAAGATGGGCTCTTGAAGGCAGTCTGCTCACAGGCATAGGGAAGAGTGGAATGCTGGGAAGATGAGAGGTTTGTTCTCAGAGAGGCTCAAAGCACAACTGTTGGCAGGAGCTAGGGACAGCTGGTGCACGTAAGCAAGGTCATATCAGAGAGACTGAAACACAGCTGAAAAGTTTATACTCCTGAGCCAGGATTGAGGTTCTTTAATGAGCCAGCAGCATTTGCTTGAGGAGGAAGGCAACAGGAAATTCACACCATACCACGCTGAGTAGGCAAATGATATGGCCATGGTGATTGCTTGTTTTGATGGCCATAAAACAGGTCCCTTGAAGAACTATTAAAGGCTTGGGGATTACTTGTGAGGTAAGACAGAAAAGCAGAGATGAGACACCAAAATGATTCACAAACCAGAAATGCAGATATGGAATTCAGAAGAGAGTTTGGGGCTAGACATGCAAAACTAAATACTAAATGAAAAATGAAAACTAAACTTTTGGAACAATTTCAGTTTTCACTTAGTATTCATTTTTCATTTTGTTTTTGTTCTCTTGGTGTCTTTTCAGGTCCTGTTCATCCCTCAAGGCACTTGACTTACTTACATACAAAAGAGCAAAAATGAAATAAATTAAGAATTCAGCAGAAATAAGAACCTTTTTAAAATCTATAAACTATAATAACTACTATTTATTGAGCACTTACTTTGTGCCACACATTGTGACAAACACTTTATACCTTAACTCATTTTATCTTCATACTGTGATGAAAAGGGAATTATCCTTAGTAACCCCATTTCACAATAAATGTCATTATAAACATATTGAATATCCTCTGAAACTAATCCCTTCTGTGAAACAAATTAAAGCCTTGTAACTCTGCTGACACAAATTTCAACCAGTGCTTGAATTCGAGTTTATATTAATTCTTTCATCTTTGTCTTCCAACTTCTATGTGGTAAGACAAAAAATTTCAGATTCTGTCGTTTTAGTATAAATACCTCAACTAAAGTTATGCTGTGTTACATACTCAAGTTTTCAGTTACCAAATACATGAACATATATCCCAAGTAAATATATAACTATATAAAACACAGTTGGGTTACCCTGGAGCAGAGACTGGTTTTACGAATAACAGTTGCCCTAGAAGTGACAATGTTTATGGAGGTGGAGAAGAACTCCTATATGACTGATAAATCCTTCTCATTGTGGTGTATGCATACATCCTCAGAATGGCTCTTCTGACAGCTCAATTTTCCCCAAACACTAGTTATGATACTCTGAACAGATTTTAGGGAGCCAGCTCTTGATGGGGACAACATGGCTAGGAATCCTTGGCAGAGCTTTTCCCACCAAGACCTGTCAAAAGTATCTTACACAGAATTTGTGGAGGGCATGGAATTTCGGAGTTTCTGCACAAAGTCCTCTAGACTTCAAAGAAGCTAGTGATTCTGTAGCCTTAGAGAGTGGGGTTTCAGTACCTTCATCAGGATAAGACTGAAGAAGAGACATGCAGAGGGACCCCTAGGCATGCTTTCTGGGAGCACTGTAAATACATAATCGTAACTTTCCATCACAAAGGTTGGCTTGTGCTGTTGATGTTTATTCATATTGGGACCAAATTGGCCACAGATTTATACCTGAAAGCCACCATTTCAATTACATTTGGTAAAGATTTTTTAGATAATTACAACATATATAATTTTGTAAAATCTGTCTCTGATTTAGTTCCAGTATTACCAACATTCCAGAAATTTCTATTGCTATCACTCTAATAGACATTATTCCAAAAGAAAACAACAATGGTAATATAAATTCCACCTTACTGAATTTAGGTACAAATTTCCATCTTACTGAGACAGCAATAACAAAATTTGTTTCCTAAAATCAGAATCTCCTATCAACCATCTCTTATCCTATGGAAAACGTTAACTAAATTTAAAATTAAACTTAAGGAAGGAGATAAGCTATATCTCATAGCTTGAATTTTCTAGATGATTTTCCCTTTACCTTTGTGAAAAAGGTAAATTGTTAGTATCTGAAATTATGGTTTAGAAAACACATGTATCAATCTTAAATAACAGTCATAATAAGAATGTTAAGATGCTAGAGAACCACACTAAAGAAATCAGGCTTCTTGGAATCAGGATATCCTATTCAAATTTAGGACACCAGGCAAATATAAGCTGCTTATTTTCTAGCTTTCAGTCACTGAGGTTGTTTATTCAATTCATAGAATCAGATAATTTAATTATGTTGGGAGGGACTATGGAAATTTTCTAGTCCAACCTCCTCATTTTAAACATAAGAAAATTGAGACCATTCTTCTATGGGTACCCAGCTAAAATTAAATGTATAGCTCAATGCGATACCTCTATTTATATATTTAGGCCTCTAAGATAGCTATTGCTACAAGTGAACTTCCATTTCAAAAGTCACAGAAACTTCTACTCCATGTGTCTTATAATAAAACTATATTGTGTCCTTAGGTAACATTGCCAGAAGAGAACTCAAACTTACTATCTCTAAGAGTCTCACTCTGTCACCCAGGAAAAAATGACGATGCCAGAATCAATCAGGCTCTAAGAATCTCTAAAGCAAGGCTTACATCTTACCTGACTTCTCAGTTCTAACAAGCAGAGTATCTATCACATAGAGGGTGTTTGTTTGTTTGTTTGTTTGGCGTGCTGATTGATTGAATGAATAAATGATTACTTTAAATATTAGTGTAGCAAAGTGAACACAAGGAGAAGCAAACCATGAAAATCCTTCCTTGGCTAGTTTGTGTTATTCAGTTGCACTTTGGGATGTTTATCAGCACTTGGATTCACAGTGGTTTGTCATCACAGGATTTTACCTGAAGTTCTTACAAGAATAGGTACCGCCCTTACAAGTTTCTATTCTTAATGCTCTAAAAGTGTATTGGAAACATTCCAATGGCAGCATGACTGAAAGCAAACCTGCCATTAACTAAAGACATTTCAAACCTACATAACCATTTACACAGCCCTCTTTCTCTTTCCACTTTAATTTAAGCTTATTTCACCACAGAATCATACGGTTATTTAAACTAAATGTTGCTGTTTGGAATCCAAACAAGCATGAAGACTCACTCTATCCCCACGTGCTCCCAGTGTTTTCTCGATTTTCTTGGGTCAAATGAAGCTATAGAAATGTGAACATCTTACCATCCAGATGGTCCACGTAACAGTACACATCGTAAGTTTCATGAGGAGCACGGAATCCGTAGGTCCGGACTCCTTCCTTCCCCATCATGTCTCCATAGCAGCCTTCTCGGGGAACCCGGATGGGATACCTGGGAAAATAAAGGACAGGAAGTAGCACTATATTCTCACTCCCCAAGTGATGAAGTAAGGCCAGTGTCCCCCAGACCACTCACCTAACAGTCTGATCTGACAGCCAACCTGCATCACACTGCTCAAAACCATCTTCATAGGCCGCATGCAGCTGCTCTGGGGTGGCTATGACGGCCCCAATGTCCACGCAAGCCTTCTGTGCCATCTCAAAATTCAGGGTGTACCTGCTGGTTGCCGCCCTGTAGTGAAACACAACCCCTGCAACGACAGCAGCGAACAATTACAGGCCAGTTCAAGTCTCCCCACATACTGTGCATTTTCTCATTGGAGCAATATGTCAAATGACTTGCTAACACGGTCTTAAGACCATGACAATTTATTTTACTTCATATAGTATTATGCAAAATTATGGTGATCTAAGGAACCCCAGAAGTGCTATTCACTCAGGTATCCCATTCTGCTCCATCGGAGAGTTTCCTAGTCAGGAGTTTTCTGTTCCCACAGAAACCATCTGAAAAAAAGATTTAAGCTGCTAAATCCCAAATGGTGACTAGTTGTCCTAATTATAGGTAATGTTCAGGCTATCACGGCTTCCCAGGTGCTTCAGTGGATAAAGAATCTGCCTGCAATGCAGGAGATGCAGGTTCAGTCCCTGGGTAGGGAAGATCCCCTGGAGGAGGGCATGGCAACCCACTCCAGTATTCTTGCCTGGAGAATCCCATGGACAGAGGAGCCTGGTGGGCTCCAGTCCATGGGGTTTCAAAATAGTCTGACACGGCTGAAGCAACTGAGCATGCACGCACAGGCTATCAGGGGAACCACGGACGATTAAAGGGAGTAGGTGCTGCAAGAGAGAGAGAGAGTTAAGGAGGTCACGAGATCAACTCCTCTTACTTCATGTTTGTACTCAGAGCCAACTCAATAGAAGCATATAGAACCTTCACCAATACCACTTCCACCAAACTTGAAATATTGTGGTATTTACTTACAGAGACAATATATTATAATGGAAAAGACACTGGAGTATATAAGAGAAGGCCTATTCCAATTCCTGATTTGCTCCTTAATCATATATAAGCCTTAATTTCCTCCTCTATAAAGTATACCTAACAGTGCTTATGTTGTTTTATTGAAATGAAGATCAAATTAGATAAAGAATTTTAAAATATCTTAAAGTATTGGATAGGCTACTATAACAAATGTTTATCATATTCATTAACTGATTTGCATAATGTAGGATCTCCACTTTGACAGGTAAAATGTATGATTTTTATCCCAAAGAAGGCCTGAAATAAAGTTCTCCAGACTCCTGCGGTAGAAGCCAAGCATCCTGATATGTGCTTCAAATTCCACTTTGTTGTATTTTCGGAGTTGCATAAACTAGTGGTTCTTGAACTGTGTTTCAGGGTCAAAGAGCTGTCAAAAGCCTGAGAAAAGAGCAACTGAGGGGGTGAAGCTTGGGCCCCTCCTCCCACTTGAGCAAGGGCATCTCCATTTTTAACTGGAGTAAATATGGTGACTCATTTTCATCAGACAGCAAAGTGAGTCAAGCTAATGTGCCTAGGAAGTCACTGGAAAATAGAAATCGGAGTAATTGGGTTTTATGGATGAGATTTTATTGTCATATCATTTAACACCATGTATTTATTATGTGGAATTAATTTTGGTTTCCAAGATATCTTTCACTTTCCTTTTATTCCTAGTAATTTCTTAGAGTTGACAACAGCCTCCCTCCATCTCTCTCTCTCTCTCACACACACAGCTTGACTTCTAGCTATTAAATTATTTTCCACATGCCTATCCTTGCTTCTCTCTTCCAAAACAGGTATGTGCCAATAAAGCATCTACAGGGGACAGACTAGGCATGTCATCAATAAGCACCTCTGATCAGTGTTAATTCAAAAAGGCCTGCACAGGTACCAAGTGGATGCACTGACAACTAATACTTATTTCCCATTTCTGATTTTTCAAAGAAAAAAAAAAACCACCAAATGTTTTTCATAAAATCTATACTTTACAGGACAACTTTAAAATTTCCAGGAAGTATATACGGTCCTATAAGTATGTTTATAATGGCCTCTAAGACTTGAGCAAGACTTTGCATGGTTTTAAATTAGTCTTCTGCTGATCAAAGCTTCAAAGAACCTTCTTGGTAATTAAAAATCTTCCTTGTGCACCTAGGATTGGCAGTAAGGGGGCACAAAGGGGCCTCCATGACCAAGGCAGGGAATATCAGACTGTATAAGTATCTATAATTGCTGGATAATTTGAAGACCTCATGGGGCTAAGGAGATTAAGTGGAGAATTTTCATTGTTTCAGAGGGGCAAGGGGCAAATCCATTGCTAATTCTTTAATGATGAAGATTGTAAGAAGTTGTTAAACTTCTGGGATTTAATATATATATATAATATATGTATAATGCATATCTCAGTTTATATATTATATATATATATATATATATGGTATGTTACATTACACAAAAAGAGGAAGAGATAGATCAGTAGAAAAACAATCCAAGACTAATCAAAGTAAATGATAAAAAGATTAAAAGCAAAGAGCCCAGGGTGTTCAGTGAATGCCTGGAAAACATAAAAATAGATTTATAGAAGAAAGCAATAGGATCTGAATGGGAAAGGATGTTCAGAAAATTAATCTGTCACATCTGAAATTCAGAGTATTTCCTTTTGGCTACACAAAAAAGAGTTTTAATAAAACCCTTTGTATATGTTTCTGAAAGGTAAATATTTTATAGGGAAACGGAGGGTTGGAAGAAAAATCTGTTCCATCATGTCTGGGTATGAGAATTTTGCTTAATAACTTGCCAAAATATTCTGCTTCCAAGAGCTGTGGCATTATGTGTGTACCCAATTAAAGCAATTTTTCTTTGCTTTGTCTCCTAACTTAAATTCAAATGACATACAAACTACCACTGAAAGGGGGCTGAAACTAAAGTGTCTCATTGCAAGACAGTGGATAACTAGTGTATTGACCTTAAAAAAATACACCGAATTCTTGTTTTGATCCAATTCAAATGTTTATTGAGTCCTTGCCTTTTCAAAGCACTATGATATTAATATATACCATGGACTTATTAGGTGTCTTATTTATTCAATGTAAGTTAAGATGTAACTTATATGTCTTAAAAGCAAACTCAAACATTTTAATAATCATGCTAGGAGAGTGAGAAAAAAGGTTTGTGTGTGTGTGTATGTATATGTGTGTATATGTGTGTATATGTATGCATGTGAGTGTACATGCACATATACACATATGTAAAAAAAATTAAACTGTAGATCCATCTTTGCATTCTTAAAAAATAATTGCTGATAGGTCTCAATAATGAAGTAATGATTCTTGAGCTATATACCATGTCTTGAAGTATTCATTATATCTGGTATAAAGTCACCTTCCTTGACTCCTGAACAATTAACAGTTCATTTTTAGTGAAAGACATGGACTATTGGGTCGATTGGTGTGTTTTTTCCCTTTGTTCAAACCCTGAGCAGTGGCTACTTTTGAATCTTGTTTCACCACACTTCTGAAGCAGGTATCCTATAATACCAGCTTCTTCTAGATTCCCAAGCCTTACCCTCCACGGTCAATGACACCGTGTCCTGTGTGTCTTCAATCCCGTACATGACGTCACAGCGGTAGCGGCCCGCATCACTAGCCAGCAGTTTGACCATGGTGAGTGAGGCATCGCCCACGTCCTCGGGATGTGTGGGCACCGACACCCTCCCTTTGTAGTCTTGACCAATCTTGATATTCCCATTTTGGGCCACGAGGACAGTAGTCTCCTTTAAATCTTTTCCTGTCTTGTCCAATTCAATCTTAGACCATTTGATTCGCAGAAATTCACTGGTGGTGTTATAACTAGGTGGTAAGGTAGGCATGGTTGAGAAATGACAAGGTAGGTTGACTTTTCCAGAGAGGGAGCCCTTAACAGATGGGCTTTTTTCCATGTTGACTACAGGAAAAAGAAAATACAAAATCGACAAGCTGAGTCTATTAAATGAGTGAAAGGATAAGAACCATTACAGGGATTTGGTTACATCTTCAGTATGTAAAATAATTAGGATGATTTTATATACAGAGAATAGTACATCATTTCAATAATGTTTTATAACAAAGACAGGAATTAATAATGCTCATTAAAAGTTGCTTTTGTTTTTATTCTTTAAAGTTTTTATTTTATACTAGAGTATAGCTGGTCAACAAAGTTGTGTCACTTTCAGGTGGACAGCAAAGGGACACAGTCATATATATACATGTATCCACTCTCCCCAAACTCCCCTCCCATCCAGGCTGCCACATAATACTGAGCAGAGTTCCCAGTGCTATACAGTAGGACCTTGTTGGCTACCCATTTTAAATATAGCAGTGTGTACATGTCGATCCCAAACTCCCTATCACTTTCCCCGTTTTCCCCCATGGTGAGCCAAAAGTTCATTCTCTAAGTCTGTGAGTCTGCTTCTGTTTTATAGATGAGTTCATTTGTATAATTTCTTTTTAGATTCCATATACACCCTCATCTGGGTATATTTATAACTCTTTTCTTATATGATATTTCTCCTTCTCTGTCTGATTTCACTCACTTTGACAATCTCTAGGTCCATCCATGTTGCTGCAAATGGATAATGCTCATTTTTATGTGCTAAAATATGAGCATTCATTTTAAAGTATTTGTAACTTAGATTTTAACATGAACAAAACATGTGATAAAATAAGGCCATTGTAGGAAGGCAAGAAATCAAGGGTGAAAGGAACCTAGACTAAGCAATGCAGGTTTAAAGACCTGACCAATGTTAGGAAGAATAGTTAGAAAGCAGATTTAAGTTAACAGGTGAGAAGAAGAAAAATGATTAAGATAACTGCCACATTACTTTAGAGGAAATGAAAACAACTTCAAGAAGTGAAAATTATCAAAAGTACTTCAGTAGACTGGAGCAGCGAAACGTCCAACACTTGAAGGACCCACTATGGTTCAGTGTTGAATCAAAGGCTTTCATCGTAATGACAAATTCAGCTGCAGTCGCTTTGCAGCCAAACATTCAGTTCAGTTCAGTTCAGTCGCTCAGTCGTGTCCGACTCTTTGCGACCCCATGAATCGCAGCACGCCAGGCCTCCCTGTCTATCACCAACTCCTGGAGTTCACTCAGACTCACGTCCATCGAGTCGGTGATGCCATCCAGTCATCTCATCCTCTGTCATCCCCTTCTCCTCCTGCCCCCAATCCCTCCATTATATCCTGGGGGGTAATGTTGGCTTCTGTTCACCTAACCCTTCTAAGCCTGGCTTCCCAGGTGGCTCAGGGGTAAAGAATCTGCCTACAGGGACTTCTCTGGTGGTCTGGTGGCTAAGTCTCTAGCCACCCAATGCAGGGGCCCCAGGTTTGATTCCTGGCCAGGGAACTAGATCCTACATACTGCAACTAAGACCCAGTGCAGCCAAATAAAAAAAATAATTACTAAAAAAAAAAAAAAAAGAATTCGCCTACAATACAGGAGATGCAGGAGATGTGGGTTTGATCCCTGCGTCAGGAAGATCCCCTAGGGGAGGGCATAGCAACCCACTCCAGTATTCTTGCCTGGAGAATCCCATGGACAGAGGAGCCCGGCGGGTTACAGCCCATAGGGTGGCAAGAGTCAGACGTGACTAAGCGACTGAACACATACACATGCAACCCTTCTAAAGTATTAATCTACAGAATGCTTTTCTGCTTAAGCCCTTAAACTTTTAATGAGAAAGAACACTTCAACTATAATTTAACACCATTACATGCAGATAGATAAATAAATAAAATCCACTCATATAGGGATCTATACCTCTCCTCCCCATCTTGCACCCATCTCCCAGTCTCTCCTAGTTGGCGAGACAATGTGTTGGTAATAGAATATAAATTATAGTGCACAGGGAGCTCCCAGTTCATGTAAACATGATGAACAGCAATAGTAACCTTTAGGTGGAGTAAAATAATATTTCTTAATTGACAAAATGATATGTATCTAACACTTGGTATGTTAGTGGTTAAAGGCATTAGTAACACACATCTCAATATGAACATGCATTAGAAATGATACAGACGCTAAAGACTAAAACTTAACTTCAAAAGGACTGGATCCCATTAGGGAGCTAAAGACAAAAAAAAGATATCTTGTACTATTTTTTTAATTATTATTTTGGCAGAGAATAGGGGTCCTGAGAAGGAAAGAGGTGAGAATTTTATGAACTAAAAAATGTCTTAATTTGTACCTATCATACGTTCTAGGAATTCCTATCTTCCTTCCTGAAGAGTTATAGATGATTAAGCTCACAAATAAAAGATGGCCTTTTAAATGGAGAATAAACATCTTTACCATTGACATCAATTGTGGTATAAATTTATAAGGCTCTGATTCAGCCCAATCTATTCAATTGGGAAGCTTTTGACACTTAGAGCATTTCTCCATAACTGTGCTATAATGAAAAGATATATTGGAACAAAATAATGTCAAAAGGCAATTTCCCAAGGGTTATTATTGTTCTGGATATTTACAGATACAAGAAAATTAAAAGCTGCAGTTGTATGTAAATATATATTCATGGAGAATCCAGTCTTATCAACAAGATTAACAAAAAGCTGTGTGGCCAAGTCTTCTGTGTATGAAATCTTGGGTCTTAATGCACTGGGTAATAAGAATTGAGTTTACCAAATATAAATATTGTAAGAAAGAAATTTAGTAGCACAGAGGATAATGTTTATCGACTATGCATGTTAAAAAAGAGTGCTACCTGCCAGAACTTGTCTGAAATTCTGACAGTGCAAGAAACAAAACTGAATGCTAACAACAGTTCACCATTCAAGTTTGTGGTCTAAATGAATACTGTAAGGGAGAACACTCCGAATAATGAATAATCAATTATGCTTCATTCTATGTCAGTAAATTCTGCACAGCAAGAATGATGCAAATTCTATCTACACAATTTAATCAAACACACACACACAGACCTTGGCCTAGAAGTGCCAGAGTGAAACTAGGGGAATTTATCACCCTCTCAAGTATTAATATCACTCCCTCATTCATTCATTTACTTGTGACTATGCAGGATTCCATTTATTATATTAGATGAATATCCAAATAACAGAGTCAATGGTAAATAATCCATATAAAAGGTATTGTTAAATCAAAGAGTTCCTTATGCATTAAAATAAAGCCAATAACCAAGAAACAAAATGTTCATTGATTACTCACCTTTCAAGTGCCTAGACTTAAATAGAAAAACCCTTAAGGTGAGAGTACTTGTGTTGACCCAACTAGCTATTACTCTGTGCTTCACTGTGAACTTGGCAAATATATTTCATATGTATCTTACATTTTCAACTTCATCCCTTTGAAAAAATGAAGATTCTTCTGAAATTAGCCCCAAACTAATGATATTGCTTAATAGTGATCACCAATTCACAAAACACCTGATGCTTGGGGTAAAGTACAGTACACTGGCTGAGAGCATGAACCAGATTGCCAGGTTCACCTCCAGGCTCCGTAACTAACTTGTTGTGTGATCTCTACATTAGTTATGTCGAGAAATCTTTTGGTACTATTGTTTCCTCATTTGCTAACTGGGGAGAATAAAGCACGTGTCTCATGGAAGAGTTAAGATTTAAAAAGGTTGACAAAGTAAAATACTTAGAAGAAAGCCCAACATGTAGAAATTACTCATTATTGTTAGCGGTTATTACTATTTAAAATATCATCAAGGAGCTATACCATAAGTGTTAGTTTCCCTATTATTTGTGTGAGTTCTTTAAGTGAAAAGGTGATGGTCCTGTTTCTCAGTCCTCCCGCTACTTTCTCCGTAATTTCCTTCTATTACGACCCAACCAAAACAACTCCCCTTTCTCTATCTCTTTTCTGTGTCCTCCCTCTTCACTCAATGCTGTTGTCCTTTCCTCTCTGTCACCTTTACTCCCCAGAAATGCTGAAGAGGACAGCTTCTTGGCCATTGGCTTGGTGGCGCCTAGACTCTGATGGCCATTCAGGTCATTCATTGTGGTATTCACTCATTATTTATTTATTCATTCACTTATTCACTCAAGCATAAATTGATTAAGTGCTAGCAGTGTGTCAGGAACTCTGCTCAAAAAGAAAAAAAAAAAAAAACAGCTCTCTTGAAGTCACAGTCTGCTTGGGAAGAAATACAAGGAATAACTTACCCTCAATGAGTGGTATGGACTATTATAGCTGTCACAGCACAGGGGACAATAAGAACGTACAGAAAGGGCTTTAAAACTGCCTGGAAACAATTTGGGGGATGAGAGGTGGGAGCCATCTCAGAAGTCAGCTCATCCTCGGTTCCTCTCTCACCCTCACCACACCACATCCCATGCAGGCATCGGTCCTAATCCTCCATCTTCACATATCCAGTTCACTCTCCTGCCATCACGGGATACAAGCGCCTCATCTCACACATGGGTGATCACAATAACCTCCTAAGTCATCTCTCTGGGGCCGCTCTTTCTCTCCTACGGTCAAACCAACGTAGAACAGCAAACATGGAACTTGGAAAATATTCATCGACTTACGTTTCACCGGCTGAAAGCCTTTAGTGCTTCCTGGGAATAAAATCCATTTCTAAAGCTTACAATGCTTGCATGGATAAGAAGTGTACCAGTGGTAAAGCTCACACACTCCTGGGACAGCCTTGGTTCTTCTCCCAGTTCTACAACTTACTAGTCTTGTGACTTTGAGCAAGTCACTTAGGTTCTCTGGATCTCAGTTTCCTCTATGGATAGTGAATGTTTCAATAAGCTAATGTTAAGTATTAAAACTGTTCCTGGCTCCTTCTTTAAAAAAAAAAAAATTATTATTTGCGTATAGTTGCTTTACGACGTTGTGTTAGTTTCTGCTGCACAGCAAAGTGAATCGGTTACTCCTATACATATATCCCCTCTCTTTTGGATTTCCTTTCTGTATAGGTCATCACAGAGCACTGAGTAGAATTCTCTGTGCTTTACAGAGGGTTCTCATTAGTTATCCATTTTATACGTGGTAGTGTATATATATTGGTCCAAATCTCCCACTTCATCCCACCCCTTTGGTGTCCATCCAGATTTGCAAAGTAGAAATAGAGACATGGGTGCAGAAAAATAAACATAGGAAGCTCTTTTCTGAGTGTCAGATGGTGTTTCTATTTACACGAGCTGATTTCTGCCTCTCCCTATCTAGATCTCCTATTTTACCCTTGATCCCTGCTCTCCAACTGCAGTGACCCTTCTATTGCTCAAACACATTACCTAACTTGGGCCAGATCTTAGCTGGCTGGCTCCTTCTCGTCATTCCCACGTCAGTAAGTATTACTTTCTCAAAGACGCCTTACCACCTCCCCTGCTCCCACCCTAAGCCACTTTCTATGTTGTCACTCTGCCTTATTTTCATCAATTCAGAAGTACTTAGATTGTTGGTTTACGTGTTTATCGCCTACCTCATGTAACTAAGGAGATTAGGCTTAATGAAATCTAAAACAATGCATGACTCATCCACTGATATATCCCTGGAGACCCAGACTAAGGCATAGTACGCAGAATCTGTTCAAACAGTACTGTCAATGGATAGATAAATGAATGGATAGGAAGGACGGATGAATAAATAGGTTGAGTGTCACAAGTTCTGAATCTTAAGAATGAACTGAAGTGGAACTGTAAAGGATGAAAGAAGGGACTGCTAAGCAGAAGGAACTGCATGGGGGCAGGGGAAGGGAAACAAGGTATAAGGAAAAAATAGGGAATAAGAATGGAAATTCTAAATTATTTCAGAGACTCTGAAGCAGGCAGTGAGTGTGAGAAAGAAGCAGAAGCTGAGTCTAGAGAGACCCTTGATGGGAGCAGGTCACTGATACTCAGCACAGATTCTTTCTTCATAGATCAAGAGTCTACAAATTTGGAATCACAAAACTCTCATTAGGTGGACATATAATTTAAAGCTAAGAAAAACAGTGCATGTGTACTTATCCAGTTACAAAGGAGAAAGAGAGAAGGAGAAGAAAAGAGAAAAAGAAAGAAATGGAGGTAGGGGTAAAGCTTGTCTATCAGACTTCTCTCTATCTTCTTGATTTCTTTCAAACTGTATCCCTCTAAAAGTTCAATAGTCTTTTTCTCAATGTAGAAAAGCCTTTGAGTGGTATCAAAAAGAGTGGAACTTTAAAATATGCCCAGCCACTCAAATGAGCCTTTTTGCACAGTCTGACAGTAATCTGGGAAGTTACTGAAAGCCCACTTTCTTCTTTAGCATCCTGTTCATTATTTTGTTATAACCGATTTATTTAAAGCCACTGTTTTCAGCCTAATGATATTTTAGCTAAAAGTCTTCAGCAACAAATAGATAAAAAATTCATCCTTTATTTTAGTGATTCCATAATCACATTCCATGTCCCAGTACTTTAATTTTTATTTCAATTAGTCCTAAAAAATGATTACCACACTCACCTTTCTGTAGTGCATGGGCTGCTATTAAGGTGGAGCACATCCATAAGATGCTCTTTATATTTATCAACATCTTGTCCTAGAAATGAAGAAAAACACGAAGTAAATCATAAGCATTCAGGCTTGTGGGAGGCCATACGTCACATGCTATTTGTGCATCGTATGTAACAAGAGTACAAGAAGCTGCTCCTCTTGGGTTGTAAACACAGGAGGAGACTTGCAATAGGAGAAGTTGTCCCAACACTTTAATTATTAGTTTGACTCTCACCCAATGTGGTCGTTACCAAAATAATTCCAGAACCCAAATTGGGGACATATAACAATGTGGATGTGTGGGGCAACCGCAATGGGGTAGGCTGTTGGAAGAACAATATAGACCACAGCCTAAGTAACTAGCGGCTAGCAACTGGAACAAGGAGGGAAGGGCGACCACAAAATCTATTTAGAAACAGGAAGCTGATCATAGATGGAGCAAGAGAAGATGGGGAGGCAGTTGGGAGAGATGTGGAAAGAAAGGGATTTGCACCAAATGTGAAGTGTGTGGAAACCCATCGCTGATTCACACACGTTACCAGGACAGAGAAAGAGGACCTCGGCAGGCTTTTTAAAGCACAGACTCAATTTAGTTTCTAGGAGGCTGAGCAAACAAAATAAATGTATTATAAGGAGCTGTTAATTACAAAAAAGGCCAGTGCTTGCCATGAGTTTTAAAGTAGTTCCAATGGTCTGAAGGATAAAGAATGAAAGGAAACACCCTGTACTGAGAGACAATAAACCCTGCCCTGGCTTTGCCATTAATTTATTGTGTGACTTTGGGGAAGACATTTAACAAATCTGGGTTTCAGAATGATCCCTTCCAGCTCACATTTCTCTGCTGTTATAACTATGAGGAGGATAAGCATCATTGTTGGGGACCATCTAGAAATCAAAGAGCTAAGCTCAAAACAACCACAGAAGACTATTTGATCTCAACAGCTGTTTCCTCCCCAGTTACATTTAGAACTGCTCTATAACAGCCATCAGTGGTTGGCTACCCAGTACCCAATGCTCTCTCTTTTCTAACAAAACTTTGATTCCATTTTAATATCTACCTTCCTTCACACGGCCATACTTTGGTGGAACCTGGGTCAAACCCCAGTCCAAATGGATGATCCTGTTTATTCCAAGCCAATTCACTTCAGTTCAGTTTAGTCACTCAGTCGTGTCTGACTCTTTGTGACCCCATGAACCGCAGCACACCAGGGCTCCCTGTCCATCACCAACTCCTGGAGTCCACTCAAACTCATGTCCATCAAGTCAGTGATGCCATCCAACCATCCCATCCTCTGTCGTCCCCTTCTCCTCCTGCCCTCAATCTTTCCCAACATCAGGGTCTTTTCAAATGAGTCAGCTCTTTGCATCAGGTGGCCAAAGTATTGGAGTTTCAGCTTCAACATCAGTCCTTCCAATGAACACCCAGGACTG
This sequence comes from Capra hircus, assembly GCF_001704415.2. Taxonomy (NCBI): domain Eukaryota; kingdom Metazoa; phylum Chordata; class Mammalia; order Artiodactyla; family Bovidae; genus Capra; species Capra hircus. The sequence goes on from NC_030814.1 coordinate 27,241,438, forward strand.
ATCTCCTTTAGAATGGACTGGTTGGATCTCCTTGCAGTCCAAGGGACTCTCAAGAGTCTTCTCCAACACCACAGTTCAAAAGCATCAATTCTTCGGTGCTCAGCCTTCTTCACAGTCCAACTCTCACATCCATACCTGACCACTGGAAAAACCATAGCCTTGACTAGATGGACCTTTGTTGGCAAAGTAATGTCTCTGCTTTTTAATATGTTGTCTAGGTTGGTCATAACTTTCCTTCCAAGCCAATTACACGGGTCCTATTCCTTTTGCCAATGACTGGTTTTGGAATGATCATATGATGCAATTTTGGCCAAAGAGATGTGAGAAAATCTTGAATGGAGTAGTTGCTTCTGGGAAAGTATATTCATTTTAAGAAGAGAAAAAGGGAAATGATGGTTGCTTTCCTTCATTGGACATTATCAAGATTGAATATAGTTTGTGAAACTGTTGTATCCATGTTGCATCCATGAGTATATAAGATACCCTCTGGGATGAAGCTGAGAAACAATCAGGAGAGGCAGGGCTGAAGTGCTCAGGCATTAGACCAACAGCTAGCCATACCCTTGAACTTTCTTTTATTAGATAATAAATTCCTTTGTTATTTAAACCCAATAAAGTCATGGCTTTTTGTTAGCCAATGTCACTGAAAGGCATCTTAACTGACACATATTTGAGTTGGTGCCCTATAACTTTCTCAGAAATTATCTAAATTCTGTATTATTTATAAAACCTAGATTAAAATCTTGTAAGAATCCAAGTCCAATCTGGGTTCAAATTCAATTCAATAATTAACATCAGCTATTCCTCTTCCCTTCATATTCTTCTTCATTTAATTGCTTTATTTTATATAGCTTGAAATAAGTGTTAGAATCTTTCTAAGAGAAAATTATAAAATTCTAGATACTTCCTGAAGACCAGTTTTAATCTAACACATTATATATCTCATATTTTCCATCAATGAACCATCTGACAAGTCACAATGAAAAGTATATAGTTGATAATCCTAAATTAACCTTGATAATTAAGCTTATTATTTACCATATAATCACTGAGATATGCTAATAAATGTTGTTACACACAAACTGGGAATTAAGTTTCTACTTTTCTGGATTTTTTTTACAAGATACCACAGCAAGCAGGAAGTATATACCTATATCTCATTACTATAACAATATTTCAGGAAAAAAAATAAGATGTCAATTTCACATACCCTAAAGCTTCCAACAAAATGAAACTTTAGATTGTATCATACAACACTATAAAGACAACGTACTCCATGAGTATTGAATCCAAATAAGAAACTTTTCTTTAATTGTGCTTACAAACAATAATTTATTATTCTCCTTCAACAAAAATTTTTTCTCAAATTGTTTTTCTTTTTTTCAGAAAACATTTATAAGCTTAATGTTAAAAGTCTGGGCTCCATCGTCAAAGAGCCCTGAATTTGAGTTCTGAATTTTCTGCTTATACTCTGAGATTTGGGGTAAGTTACTAAACAGTACAATGAGAATTGATAAAACAATACATATAAAATATAGCTTGTTGATACACAGTATATTCAGTTCAGTTCAGTTTAGTCGCTCAGTCGTGTCTGACTCTTTGTGACCCCATGAATCGCAGCACGCCAGGCCTCCCTGTCTATCACCACCTCCCGGAGTTCACTCAGACTCACGTCCATCGAGTCCATGATGCCATCCAGCCATCTCATCCTCTGTCGTCCCCTTCTCCTCCTGCCCCGAATCCCTCCCAGCATCAGAGTCTTTTCCAATGAGTCAACTCTTCGCATGAGGTATCCAAAGTACTGGAGCTTCAGCTTCAGTATCATTCCTTCCAAAGAAATCCCAGGGTTGATCTCCTTCAGAATGGACTGGTTGGATCTCCTTGCAGTCCAAGGGACTCTCAAGAGTCTTCTCCGACACCATAGTTCAAAAGCATCAGTTCCTCGGTGCTCAGCCTTCTTCACAGTCCAACTCTCACATCCATACCTGACCACTGGAAAAACCATAGCCTTGACTAGACGGACCTTAGTCGGCAAAGTAATGTCTCTGCTTTTGAATATACTATCTAGGTTGGTCATAACTTTTCTTCCAAGGAGTAAGCGTCTTTTAATTTCATGGCTGCAGTCACCATCTGCAGTGATTTTGGAGCTCAGTCTTTATTATTAAAATTTCTAATCCAAGCTTTCTATCAGTGAGAACTTCCTGGTTTCATATCACTAGTAGTAAAAAGAATATTTAAAGCCCTTGGATTTGAAAATTATAACCTGGCTTATTACTAAAACTTTGTACACCTTCATGCTCACAGTAAATTGTCCTATAATTTATCATTATGTCCTTTGAATCATTACTTGGAAATATGTTTTATCTCCTGTGTAGAACAGTAGCTTTCTGAAAAGCAGGATCTGTGTCATATTCAACTTACTAATTCCCACAATATTTCCACAGTGCCGGCTTTGGAGTAGTTGCTTTGAGGGAGGTTTGCTGACCAAATGCATGACCAACACGCCCTCATTTCCTATTCAGAAATACACTCTGAAGAGAAGCATCAACAATCTCTTTAGACATGTGTGAGTGGGCTAATTAACACATGAAATACAGTTAACATTGGCTGTGACTCAATAATATCTGATGTTTGCAATATCTGGAGAGTCAAAATCTTATAACAAAACCAGTGGAGAAGATGCAATCCTGACCGAGAACTGGTCTTCTGCATCGCAATTTTCCACCCAAAGCAGATACTTAAAAGTCTAACTTTTTTATAAGGATACTCCATCCTTACAAAAGTGTGGGTTTTTTTGTTTTTGTTTTTGTTTTTTTTTTGACGGAGAGGAGGAAGTATTTCTTCATCTGTTCAACAAGTATACTCATCACTTGCCTAAGTAAGACTGCCAGTAAGGCAAGGTTAGGGAAGGAAGTTGGTGCATTAAAAGTGCGAAGAAGAGATCAGTCATATTTTAAATACATTTGCATAAATTAAGTTGCCAACATTTAAAAACTGGAGTGTTCACACTAAGCCCCCGATCTCTGACTTCTTTTGGAAAATCAGACCTAACAATTAGAGGTCCATATTCTAGCTGGCCAATCATTAGCACTAAGCAAGCAGCAGGCCCTGGCCTTGGCTCTGTGAGCTCAAGATTATCAATGCCCCAGTTGGCCTCTCATCCATTTCTACTCCATGCCTATTCCCTGTAGTCACCAGAGTTTGCAACTCAAATTCCCAAACTTCTGATCTCAGAACTATATTTCCACTGCCTCTTCCTTACAGGCCACAGACATCATTTCATTTCTCTAATTTCCATAAGTCTGTGTTCATGCTCATGGTTGTTTAAGCGCACCATTTGCCTTCTTTGATTTTACAAAATGAGAAACTTTCTGAAGCTTCTTTGTTTTTAGCACCACTCTAATCCCCATTTTTTATTCTTCTGCTCTTCTGTGTGGGTCTTGTAAGCATTATCTGTTAGTGATAACAAGTCTGACTGCATAGAAAGACCTGGGAGATATGAGAGCTGGTGCCTATATTTAGTCTTCTATTCCAGTGAAGTCAATGAGAAGAGGAAAAAGTCATTGAACAATCAAGTCACAGCTGACTGAGGCTGTTTAATTGCCTAGGAGACATGAGAGACAAGGTCAACAGGATTCCTATCCATGAGAAAAGTCTGCAAAGGGGATAAGGGTCATGCCAGGGGTAGGCTGCCTCAGCGAAAGAGAGAGCCAAGGTTTTAGTAAACAGATATTTAGTATTCTCCCTTGATCTTGGGGAAGCTCCACTGAGCAAAGGGTGACTTAAGGATGCAGACACAGTGGTTTGTCTTCCAGTTCTCGAATTAGTTACCCTAGACAACCAATTGTTCAGAATACCTCAGCCACAAAGTGGATGCAAAGAGCATTGTCTATCATGTTGCCATGTGGTGCTTACACAAAGGAGGATCGCTATAATGCAGAGAGAGATATCATGGTTTAAGCATACAGTGTCATGAATTTGCTTTCCATGAATAATAGCACCATGTGAATTTACCACAAACACAGGTATAGATTCCTGCACCTGGACTTGGCTGTTTTTTCATGTCACTGCTCCTTAGTATTGCTGTGTTCACTGCCTGTGCCCTCCTTGATGTAAAATGCACTGCACTCTTCATTCCCTTTCTCAAGTTCTGTTTTCATCATAGCACACCTCACCATCGTATATGTGTATTTGGCAACTGCCCTTCTCTGCCTTCCATAATATAAGCTCCAGGAAGGCAGTCTTTGATGTTTTATTCATTGCTGTATCCACAATGCCCAGGACACCCAGTAAATACTGTCTGAATGAATGAATATGCCCTTATGTGCATGCATGCATGCGTGTTCAGTCACTTCAATCATGTCCAACTCTTTGTAACCCTATGGACTGTAGCCCGCCAGGCTCCTCTGTTCATGGGATTCTCCAGGCAAGAATACTGGAGCGGGTTGCCATGGCCTTCTCCAGGGGATTTTCCCAAGTCAGGGATTGAACCCGCATTTGCTGCAGCTCTTGCATTGCAGGGGGATTCTTTACCCACTGGGAAGCCACCTGGGAAGCCAATTATGTGCACATTATACACTATTTGGCACATTACTTTCTTCAGTTAAAATACAGTTTATCTCTGAGAATGTTCTGAATAAGCTAATACAGTTTGTCTGTGTTACTTTTAACAGCTGCATAATTTTCTCCTACATGAACATATCATCTTTTATTATACAGTTCCTGTGATGAGCCTTTAAGGTGTTTCCAGATTTTTGCAATGAGAAACTGCTGCAAAAGGGCATTCTTGTCCATTGATCTTGGGTGACATTTCTACCAATATCTATATGACAATACCTAGAAGTGGAATTGCTGGGTCAAAATGTATGTGCATTAAAAAAAAATTATAGCTATTACCAAATCACTTTCTAAAGAAGATGAACCTACTTACATATATAAGAGATCCAGTTTCCCCACAACTTGACCAACACAAACTTTTACTAAACTTTATCTTTATAGCTGATTGATGAAAATGGCACAGAATAAACATTATTATTTTTTTAATTATGAATGAGACTAAGCAATTTTTCATGTGATTTTTAAAACATTTATTGTTCTCTTTCTGCCAGCAGCCTACACACAAAACATTTGCCAATTTTTCTTTTTGATAGGCTGTGGTCTATTCTTTTGTAAAAGTTCCTGGCATATCAAAATATGCTGACATTTTCTAGATGTGTTATGTGTTTTGTGTAAATAATTTAATTGTTATTTAGTCAGATTTATCAATCTTTTCTAGTATAGCTTTTGGGTTATACCTTCCTTTATCAGGGGTTTCTTTTCTCCTAGCTTATTATTTTAAACATTTTATAATTTCCTCTAGTTATTTTTTAAAAGGTTATTTTTTTACTCCCGACATTTCATATTAGATCCATCTTAATTTTATTCTGGGATAAATGAGGTGAAGATTGATTTGTATTTTGAGTGGGCCAATCAGTTGTGCCCAAGTCATTTACTGAATAATTTTTCATTTCTACTGAATTTCCATGTTTATTTGAATCTGTTTATGGACTTCGTCTTCTAGTCAATGAAACTAGACAATTTTTTTTTAATTGAAGTATACTTGCTTTACAATGCTGTGTCATTTTCAGCTGTGTGGCAAAGTGATTCAGTTATAAATATACATATAAAACATATATATATGTATACATATAATGTATATACATATATACATTATATATACACATATAAATGCAGTTATATAGATAACCTTTTATCAGATTCTTTTCCATTATAGGTTATTACAAGATATTTAATATCTTATAGTTGCCTGTGCTATACAGTAGGTCTTTGTTCATCTATTTTATATATTGTACTGTTAATCCCAAACTCCTAATTTATCCCTTCCCCTGTTTCCACCTTGGTAAACCTAATTTGTTTTTTATGTCTGTGAGCCTCTTTCTGTTTTATAAATAAGTTCGTTTGTATTGATTTTTTTAGATTCCACATACAAGTGCGAAACTAGACAATTCTGACAACAGTATGTCCCTCTCTAACTCATTTTACAGGTTTAGTAGGAAATACATGATTTGGGTAATGCTGTTAAGATTATAGAATTAGATCAAGATGAGCCCCAGGGATATATATCTTAACACTATTTATTTGTGGAGTTATTTATGAGAGCCCTTTCACAGGTACTTACGCTTTTGATGTTTATAAATGTATATCCATTTAATAGATTTTGACACCAAATGCCCAAAAGTTGTGTGTTAACTTGGTTTTCTCAACTAGGAATTGCAACTCAAGCTTTCTGATTCTAAGCCTAGTACTCATTCTACTATACCACATGTAATAAATACCAACTCAGTAATTTAATAATAAAAAGATAACATATATTTTATATGTTTACATAGTTTATTATAAACTATGCAATCATAAATTTATAGATGTAAACACCTCTTAAAATTCTTAGAAGAATGAAGTAGGATGTATATAGATACAGAAAAAAGATAAATTTAAATGTAGCTCACCTAATTTACACCCTTTTAAAGATGATCAATCTAGCCAGCAGAATTTCAGGGAAACCAACTCATCACATAAAGATGCTTTGCACTGACCACTGAAATGGAACTACCCTTGGCACATTCAGTAATAGAAACACAGCTGTCAAAAAACCCTGGAGAACATATATGTAATATAAATGTATAAATGCACATATATGTAATTAACCACATATAGGCTACCAGAGGAAACTGGCAAACATTCACTAACTGAAGCGGAGCTTGGTCAAGACATTTATCTCTACTTCTCCTTGTTCTCATTCCAAATCAGACAGAGTACTGACCTTGTATTTTCTGGTAGAGTACAGATCCATGTAATAGTCAACATGTTTTCTCATCCCGGAGCCAGTTACCCCCAACAATGAGTGTTTACGACTCCTAACTGGTTTCTCTAGGTGGGTGGTGGAATAATAGCCTACTGCAGTCATTCATTCTTTTCCCAAAAAGAACCCTGTGTCTGGAAAAGTTCTGTTCAGTCACAGGGAATTATCCCATTTTAAATACAGTATCTAGTGATGTTTGTCCATGAATAAAGTTAACAAAAATATTTAAACCCCACCAGGTAAGGAAAGTTTAGTTATACCGTTCTTGGGTGACAGTGTTGGTTGATTTTTGTGCTCTGATGTTCAATTACTGACCGATCATTAACCACAAAGTACTTAAGCATAATAATGTGAGGAAAGAAAGAACAATGAGTATATCTGTAACATTAATCATATTTAGCCTTAAATTAACTTTTTAGGTCTTTTCCAAACAACTTACAAGGGTGTATGCAGATATAGGTATCCTAGGATATCAAAGGTATTTCCTTCCAGTTTGTAGGCACAGAGAAAAAGAAGAAATAGAAACCTATGTCTGTAAACATATATAAATCCAGGGGGATTCTTTTAAAACTTTAAATTTGAACTAAAGTTAAAATTCTTTTTAAACTTTAAAAGTAGGAAATAAAATTTAGGGCTAACTTTAAATTTCTTTATTTTACTTACTAAGAAAAACAAAATAAAACTTTGAATTCGTACACAAATCCGTAGCAATTGTCTTGACTCTCATCCCTTTTCCCAGAACCCACAAGATTAAGGATCGTGGACTTCCTGCTGGAGGAAGTAATTGCTCAACTACTTTGGAATCCATGGAAGCCTTTGCTGTATTAGCTGGGACATACAATCATAAAATCTTCCTTTTTTTTTTTTTTTTTTTAAACATAGCACCAGAACCAGAAGTTCAGTCTGAGACCTTCTGGTTGGTATGTTCTCACATTCCAAGTTACATATTCCCCCAATTGGAACAAATTTCATCTCAAAGACTAGTTGCTTCCATTGATGCCTTCCTATTTTTATGTTAATCTCACAACATCCTATTTTAAGTCTTTAAAGGAATATTTTCACTGTAAGTTTGGCAAAATTGCCAACTATGCTTAAAAGAATTTAGGTCACAGCTTTTAGAAGGAGTCAAAATGGAACGGCAAGTGTATCAGTTAGATGTCAGAAGACGGGCTAGATCTGTCTGCAGTGCAGGAGACCCAGGTTCAATCCCTGGAGAAGGAAATGGTTACCCACTCCAGTATCCTTGCCTGGAGAATTCCACAGACAGAGGAGCCTGGTGAACTACAGTCCACGAGGGTCGCAAAAGGTCGGACACAACTGAGTGACTAACACACTAGATCGTTAAAACCCTGTTCTTCCAAGATAAACCCAAGAAATAGGCAAGTCTAAAATGCAGCTCTAAGCGGCAGCGTCTACTCTGCGCCACATTCCGCAGTCTTTCGCTCAGTCATTTCATAAATATGAGCTGAGCTCCAACTATGGGCCGGGCGGGAGCTAAAAGCTCCTGCTTGCTGCAAAGGGATCAGGGTTACACCCACAGCCCCTAAGGTTTGTGTTCATGGAATCTATCAATCCTGTCAATGGCAATTGCTTGTCGTGCTAGACGAACTCTTCATGACATCTGGAACGTGAATATCTTGTAATTGACTAAAAAACGACCTTTAAAAGTCAATATATAGATCATAGGATAAATTCATTTCAAATTTCTTCCAAAACTGTTTGCTTGGAGTAAATCTTTACTTCTTTCCTGTCGCCAGGCAAAAACTACTCCATCCCACTCCCAAGAAGCAAGAGGGGGGGAAAAAATCAAAAGGTCTTATTTAATAACAGTGTTTAGCGCCCTCTGGATAGAAGTCAGATCCGCTCCAGCAGTCTCCACTAGCCCTTTACAAGGGATGCGCCGCCGCCGGGCTCTCCCAGCCCCGCCCCGATCCCGCGGATGGACCAAAGCCACGCCCCCACCGGCCTCTGGGCGGAGACCCAGGAGGCGCCCAGCCAGCCGCGGCTCTGAACGACTGCCGGTCCAGCAGTGCTGCTGTTTCCGAGCCCAAGAAGTCACACCCGTTTCGGGCCGGGAGCTGAAGCCCCAGCCCACGTGGCGGCGGCTGGTGAACCCCGGCGCTGCGGGAAGTGCTCCATGCGGTTCCTTTACGAGGGGACAGGGGTATGGAAAGAAACCCCCAGCACCCACTCTCTAAGCCTAGTTCCTCCGCCTCTCCCCTCTATCCCCGCTAACCCCAGCACGCCGCTTCAGTAGGATTTGTTACCGCTCTGGGGATTAAAACAATGGCTTAAAACGAGACGTGAAATTCAGTCCAAAACCTTGAAACGAACCCAGCCGGTCCGCTCCTGGCTGTTTGCGTGTATGTGCCCCATCCTTTCTTCTTCCCTTTCTCCCTACTGCTCCTGTCCTTTCCTTCTCTCCGTTTTCCACCCGGAGCCCTCCTCCTAAATTTCCGTCTTCGACGAGTGTTGTGAAATTGAGAAAGTTTAAACGTTGGAGGCAATAGTCTGGGCGGGGCCCTAGCATCGATTTCGAGTGGTCATGAGCCTTAGTAAAATCTCCCAAAGATCTGTATGATCTTTCTTAAAGGGACGCCCAAGATAGAGTACCAAGCCCTCTGAAACCTGGCCACGTGTGTTAGTCTACCAAACTGCAGGCTTGCCCCGGGAGCGCCGCGCACACCCCAGCGGACTGAAGAGAAGGCGCTTCAGCCCTTGGCAAAGACGTCTCCTTCCTGGGCCTGCCAACACTTAGGTTTACTTCGCAGATTTCGAAGTAGAAAACTAAACGGGAAGCTATGGCCCTCCATCGTTTAATGCAGGGCTGTGAAAGAGGCTCGTTTGGTTTTGGGGCGGGGGAAAGTGGGTAGGGTGAGCTCATTTTTCTCCACCTGTACTGGATTTCTCCATCAGGGGGCGCCCACACCCGTCACAAAACTCCCTATTCCTAGACATCTGGGTTCTGCAAGCTCGAAGCTCTCCAACTGGGGGCCGATCCGAAGGAGCGCACCGCCTCCCTCGCTCCTCCCTTCTTGCCTGCCTCGGCGGACAGAGGAGGCAGGGATTTCACACTAGCCATTCATTTGTCAGCGGTGGGGGAGGGGACGCAGGAGCGAAAGAGACGGAGCAGAGGCTGGGAGAGGGGAAGGGAAACAGAGAAGATGGAGACAGAAAGGTAGAGACAAAGATGAGAAAGCGGACAGAGATAGCCAGACTGTCTTTCTGCCTGTGGGTGTGCGCACGGTGGGACAGCTCTCCAGGCGCGGTGTAAATGTTTCCTCCCTCCCGTAGCATCTCCCGGGAACTTGCAGGACTTCTTAGGGCGCAGCTGGATCCCAGAGCACATAGTTTAAGCGATGACACTAGTTTTCTACCTCGCTCTCCGCTGCCTAACACAGGGATCGCTCCACGCCCAGTGACACAGACAGTGAGCCTAGACAACCCTGATGCCCCCCAGCCCGCACGCACTAGGGATACTGCCCGGCGGCGCCCACGCCTCCGCAGGGCGGTGGGGCGCTCCAGCCCAGGGCGTCCCCCGGAGCTGCCGACGCTCGCTCTCTGCCGCCGCAAGACTCGCCAGTGAAGTTGCTCAACTAGGGCCGCGAGCGGGGAAAGGGGTGGGGAAATGGAAGGAAAAGGAGGGCTACAGGAGTCTGGGCGAAGAGGGCTGATCCTAGAGGCCCCAGATTCGGGTCCCCACGCCACCTTTGTCTGAAAAGCGCCCTAAGCGCTGGCTTGCTGGTTGAGACTGAAGCAAAAGCCTTTACCTCGCTTCTCAGAATGAGCTAAAATTCTTGCACATCTCTACTGGTTCGGAGCAAGCTTTTCCCGCCCTGGCGCCGAGCAGACCTCCGCGGCGCTCCAAACACCCCACCCCCATCCCCTGCTCCCTCCTGGCCGGCTCCGGAGCACGGCGCGCTGGACAAAAGAACCCAGGGGCACCGGAGAGAGCCGTGACAGCCCTCAAGTCGCCAAAGAGACGCGGACCGGGAACCCTGCACCTCCCCCCGACCGGACCACCTCCCATACAGCCCGCGGGATGAGGGGGTCACGTCCGCTCAGAACCCGGATCGCCTTGTCAGGAGCTGCCCGAGAGCGGCTTTCCAGGAACGCCGGGCACTGACCACACACCAGGGGCCAGGAACCAGGTGGCCTGCACCAAGGCGGCTTCGGGGATTTGCGTGTGGGCAAGTCTCGGGAGTCCCCATTCAAACTTTTGCCTCGAGCAGGTTAACGACAACAAAAAGATCAAGGTGCCAGGGTCCCTCCGTCCTCTCCAGCTCCAGACCCCTCGACGCTTCTAGGGGGTCTCCGCATTTCCTTCCCTCCCTTCCCCCAATTCCATTAGTCGGTCTACCCCCACCCCACCCCAGGCTTCTTTTGTCTGGATCTTTTTCAGCACCAAGGTCCCTCCGTAGTCCTCTCTCCAAACATCCTTCTGAAAGTTACCTGCATTTTTTACAGTGCCTATATTTTCTTAACTTCTCAAAGATAGTTCTCTTTGCCTTAATTAAAGCCTTCTACCAATCACAATGTACTTTTTTTCTGAACTAGATTTTTTTTTTCCTATAAGTTTTTCTTTTTCTTTTCTTTCCTTTTTTTTTTTCTTTTAAAGGGGAAACAAAAGAAACGTGATTACCTTGAAAGGCGGCTTATTGCAGTTTGGGGGGAAAATTCACCTCAGCGCTGCGCGATTGGGCTCGGCGGTGCCGGGGCGGGTCACATAGGAAGCGCGGTGTCCTGGGGAAGCGTGCGGGATGGTGCTGGAGGATGCGGGGCTGGCCGCAGATCCCCGTCCCCACGCCTGACCGCAGCACCTAAGAAGGTTCGCGGCTGTTGCGCCCTCCCGACTGGAGTTCCTCCTCAGAAAGGCTCGGGGCAGCTCGCCTGCAAGTTCAAATGCGGGTTGTGACACCCATCATCATTATATCACTGTACCGTCAGCGCCGAGGAGGAGACTCGGCGAGGAGGAGGAGGAGGAGGAGGAGGAGGAGGGTTCATTCACAGGCTCCTCAAGCGCTCCGCAGCTTCAGCCACTCCTCAAAGCCCAGGCTGGGAAGGCAGGCAGAGGGGCGGAAAGGCAGCTCCCCGCGCTTGCGGTAGGGACCGCCTGCCTCCCTCCCCAGGCACTCCCACCTCTCGGCGTTTCTTCCTGACAAGCAAGTACCAATCGGCTTGGGGACAGCCGCGCTCCCCATTCAGCGGCTCACTAAGGAACATCGCGCAGTGCGCGAGGAAACTGCTGCCCTCCCACCCTTCCCCACCCCCTCTACCCCGCCCCCCGCGCTGCCAGTGCTGGCTTCGGGGAAAGGAGCCCCCAGGCTCTTGTGGGGCAGGCCCGCAGGAGACCGTTGAGTACCGTCGGTTTTTCTGGGGAGCAAACGAAACTCTGTAAAAATTAGCCCAGAACTTGGTTACAGCGTGTTTACGCGGCCACCGAGCCTGCCTGTCCCATTTGAGGCAAGTGTCAGGGTCCTGGCTTCTGCCAACCTGAAAGAGACACTGAGACAAGGGGACCCTTCTGAGACCTAGAGAGGAAGTATAAGAATCCCCCACTGCCTTCCCCTGGAGCTACCCAATGGGGAGCCCGGGGTCATTGAGCAATCTACAAAGACCCTGCTAATAACGGGGCTGGACAGGAAATTCCCCGAGGCAAATCCCTTGTCAAACTCAAACAGATCCTCTTCCCCTGCCACAAACCTCCAGAAGGCTATATTCGGCTTTCTTCCTTCTTTCTTTCCCTCAGTCTTTCCAAGTGTCCCTCGTGGCAGAATATTTAATAATTTCCCTGAGCAGCCGAGATTCCTTGGATGTATCAATCACCTCCCCTGTGGTCAGGAAATGGGACCATAATCTTTCTTGAGTTTATGTGATTTTTATTCTCAGCCAGGTCCACTGGACTACGTAAACAATATCAACACATGGAAGAGTCCCCTGCCTTCTGCTACAAAAGCCTTCCAAGAGGACCTGACAGCAAGGGTCAACCAGTTGACACAAAGGATTTCTGCCCCTTAGAAAAGAAGGACTTTGTATTTCCCTTTTCTTTGAAGTCAAGTATGAGTTTATACAATGAGAACAAAGTAAATCCGAGGTGCCTATCAGTTTAACACGGAGGATACCGGAGTGGATAGCACACTTTTCTTTCTACACAAAAATAGAAGTATTCCAAATATGGAAAATGAGATAATTTTTCTCACTGAAGAAATCCCTATTAAAATTATATCAAACTCAACATCTCATAACAGTGATGATTAAAGGACAAAGTCCGTTTTCACACTGAATTTCTTTGAGTAAGTTAACTTAAGTTCATACTTTAAAACTTGTAGAAGCCTAGACTCTTGTTGTAATATTTCTTTTGCAATTTGTATGTGGTCTCCAGGATCATAGACTTTAATTAATAAACAAGTAGAAGATTGGTCAGGAGAATTTCAGTCCTCAAAATGTGATTGATTGATTGATCTATCTATCAGTTCAATACTGTGAATGATATAACTATTAATTATAGGCTTTGGAAATCAACATATTTGTCTTCACAATGATTTATTTATTCTTAGTACAGTTATTGTAGGGAGTTCCCAGGTGGTGCTAGTGGTAAGAAATCTGCCTGCCAGTGTAGGAGATGCAAGAGATTCAGGTTCTATCCCTGGGTCGGGAGGATAATGGCAACCCACTCCAGTATTCTTGCCTGGAAAATTCCACAGAGGAGCCTGGCAGGCTACAGTCCATGGGGCCGCAAAGAATCTGACGCAACTGAGCACACATACACACACAGTTATTAGACAACCATTCCCAATGTTGAAATTCCTGTCCATTAAAACATATTTAGAATAAGAGAGTCATAGAACAGAAACGGATTTTAATCTTTACATTTGACAGATAAGCAACCTAAGGCCCAGAAAGTGACTTTTTCTAAAGTCACATGATTAATAGCAGAGCTGTTACCAGCACACAACTCTTGACTTCTGGTCCAGTGATCTTTTCAGTGCTCCTCATAGCAACTTTATGCTACGTAAAGACTTTACTCAGAAAGAGAGAAAAATGAAATAAAACAGTCTTTATTGAAGTTTATATCCCAAGCATCAGGCTAGATCTTTCTCTGAAACACTTCAAAGCATGTATTATTCACCTCATTTTTAAATTTTAGTGAACCTAGTTGGGTTCCGAAGAGTTTAATGCCCTACCCAAGGCCACTTTCTAAGTGGTAGATCTGCCAATCTGAAAAGCTTATTATCGCTCCATTATCCTGCTCTCCCTTCATAATTCAGTTAAGTAAAACTTTTCTACAAAGGAGACCTGGAGCAGCAGCAAGCAGCTAATAGCAGATTAATATCCATTTTCAAGCAAATGTTACTGGTTAACATTCACTATAAATAATACCATCTGTACATGATGGAACACGATTATAATTATGGGTCAGCTACTCCTTACATCCTGAGATAATTTCCTTTATCTTGCCAAATGTGTTTCTTCAGCCTTCCAACATTTACAGTTCCTTGTTATGTCCACAGGCATTACAACTCTTGATCGAGCAGTTCTACAGGGAAAGGCACTTTCTCAGGCAGACATAACTAGTCAGAACATGGACAACATTAGAAAGCTTTATACTGCACGCCTTTTCTTTACTTTGGCATGTAACATTATTATTTAGAAAATTAAACACTCTTCAGGCTGTCAAATAACCAGAATGAAATGACACCCTTGAATATCTGCTTTCTTTTTCTAAGGCAGATTTTCCCCTCTGGCTATTTATAATAGAGAAGGAATAAAAAGGAAAGCATACTGGGTACATTCATCAGAGTCTACAGCTCTATTATTTCTTTGCGACTGTAACTGTCCTTGAGGACTTTATCTCTCTTTCCCCCTTCCTTCTTTCCCTCTCCTTCTCTACCAAAGTTATTCAATGAGAAAATATATATTTGCAGCTTTTATAACTAAAACTGACGCTAGTGGTAAAGAACCCACCTGCTACTGCAGGAGACATAAGAGAGTGGGTTCCATCCCTAGATCAGGAAGATGCCCTGGAGGAGGGCAAGGCAACCCACTCCAGTGTTCTTGCCTAGAGAATCCCAGGGACAGAGGAGCCCTATGGGCTATGGTCCATAGGGTTGCAAAGAGTAGGACATGACTAAAGTGATTTAGCAAGCAGGCATGCATAACTACAACTGTATTTGCCCAATATACTTGTCTGAATCAAATAGCAATTAAAATATCATTCTGAGCTTCGCCCTTCAAATCATGTTCTGGTCCTGGGGATGTTCTGTGTGTAAACTCTGTGGTCCCAGACATGGATAAAACAAATTCTTCATTTCCAGGGTTGGTGTCTGCAAGAAACCAGAAGCCAGAAGCTACATGCCTTGCTTCATTGCCTTGATCTTGTCTTTAGGAACTTGGCTGAGGTCAGGGGCAGCCAGCCAATGACTTAGAGAAGAAAGGTGTAGATGTCAGGTGGGTCTCCAGGGAATTTCATTATCTTTATCTAAACCTCCTTCTGAGGTCCTTTGGGATCACATTTCAGTCTTCTCCTTTTTTATTGATCAGGTGGAGTGTTCTTAGACATCGTATTATCTGCGGCTGCACTAGGAATGACAAGGTTCCAGTCCCATCCACATTCAGAAAACAGTTCATATTTCACATCCCTGATCTGGCAGATTCTAGGCACAATTAAGCAAATATCCTTTCTGGATGGTGAAAGAATGTGAAAGATTAAAAATGCACCTTTAACGAACTTCAAAGACCCTAGAAAAAGGGAGTCAACCCTCTAAGAATGCTTTCTCAAAACAAAAATAACTCTACAGATTAGGGATAGACATTTTATCCAACATTTCAAATCTTTGGTATCTAGGAAATGCAGAAGTAATATACAGTCTTTGTCACTTTCTTTAAAAAATAAAAGAAATCCTACGAAAGGCAAAGTGATGGTGACAATCTCATTACAGTTTAGCCTGAAGTATATAAATTAGTCAGAGAAATTAAATACAGACAAATATCCTTAGAAAGCCATGAAAAATGTGATTTTCCCCAGAAATCGGATACCAAGCCTTTGCTCCCCAACCTCCAAATCAAAATGTTACAGTAAAATATTTCTTTCAATAAAAGAGTTCTTTTTTTTCTTTCTTTCCTGTAAACGTCCTGTTCATGGTTGGGTAGATTTCTCCAGAACTGAAGTAGGAGACCATCTACATCATGAAGGAACTATGCAAGCCAAGGCCAAGTTCCAACATGGAGTGATGGGAAAGGCTGGGCTGCCGAGAGGAGATGACTTCATTAGGGAGAAGAGAGGATCTCTGAGTCGGTCCACACGGCTGCCAAATGGCTCAACACATCTGCACTTGCCTTGGGGAGGTTGCTTGGAGCAGAGTATCAAAAATGCCATTGTTTTTGGACAGGAAAGGATCAAAGCACAAATAAAGCAGTCCAGCTAAATCGAATCACAGGTATCAACCTTCCTCCTTTCCTTAGTCACTTTCTCAAATTCTTTTCTTTTCCTCTGCACAGCCTGATAAATATGTCTGAATGAACCAAGACAAAATGAAGAATCTGGATTTTGAACACAAGGAAGCAATAGAGATCTTAGAATCTATTAACAGGTAAGGGACAAAACTTGCTGTGTATTTTCAGTGAGTACCAGGCTCCATTCATTTAATTAGAGGACAATGAAACCCACAGTCAAGAAGCTTAATGAAAGCATCAGGCGGGCATGCATGTATGCTGTCGCTTCAGCCGTGTCCAACTCTTTGTGACCCTAAGGACCATAGCTCACCAGGCTCCTCTGTCCGTGGGATTCTCCAGGCAAGAATACTGGAGTGGGTTGCCATGCTTTCTCCAGGGGATCTTCCATACCTAGGGATCGAACCTGCATCTCACGTCTCCTGCATGGGCAGGTGGGTTCTTTACCACCAGCGCCACCTGGGAAACCCAAGAGCACAACGATGGGGCAAAAAGTCAGCATAGCATCATTAGTATCTACTGTGAACAAAGATGGAAGCAAGACAGGAAACAAAAGTTTAGTGAGAAGAATGTTTGGAGAACTCCAGTATAGGTATCAGAACAAGGGATAGCAGTAACAGCAGTTACTATTTTTATTCTATCAGTAGAAAGAATTGCAGGACTAGCTGAATGTCAGGGACTTTAGGCTCTTATCACAAATTATGAACAATCACATTTCAACCCTGTGATACAGACAAGATCAAATATTTGCTATAACTCACCAAGAAAAAAAAGACTATCTATAAGGCTGTGCAAATACTTGTCACAAACAGACCACTCTCAATTTGATTTCTGTTCTCTTTGTTCAATTCGACAAACATTTCCTGAGTACCTTCTATGTACACTGTTTTAGACCTTAGGTGTTCAGGCATAATTCAAAAGGGAAGAATTGCTTCCCATCCTAAAGAAGTTTATAATTTCTATAGAACAAATATTTATTAGAGTAGTCAAGCTTATCATCTACATAATGACAAATGAACTTAGAGGGGAAAAGTATTTGTCTGTGTGTGCATGTCCAGTGGCTTGCCCACTCAGCCATTTTTTTAAAAAACATGCCACCAACTACCAGTGAATCAGGGAAGAATGCTAGCCCAAAAAAGCTACTTCCTTCACTGGAAAATCTCTTCACACACATATTCTACTGACATTGACTCCTGGGATTAATCTTGTTATAGATGAAAAAAATGTATTTTTTTTATTTTCCCATAATAAAAAGTTAGTTATATGGTATGCACTCAGAATTTATTTCAAGTTTCTGAAAGCCTTCCAGAGTTGATAAATCAAACTGAAGTTGAATGGCGGAAGGAAAGCATTAAATGTCATTCTAATGAGAAAAGAAGTCAAGGAAATTGATCAATCCAAGGACACTAGGGTCTCTGGCTCCTGGACGTGAATATTAAATGTAGACATTAGAAAACTAGAGAAAAGAACATTGTGCTAAAAAACTGTTACTCTTCTTAGTCCTCAGAAGATTGAAATAATCTGATTTTAAATATAGTATCAAATGTATAGCTTCCCTCAGAAATGCAGTTGTGAATGAATATTGGCCTTTCCCATTTCCTGTTTCTGCAACTCCTCTGGAGAATTTTTATCTCTTTTTCTCTCATTGGTAGCTGCCTATGACTACCTCCTCCTCACCATACCATCTCAGACAATATCTATCTCTTTTCTCCCTAGTTTTATTGAGATATAGTTAGCACATAACATTGTATAAGTTTAAATCATACAACATAATGGGAGCTTCCCAATTGGCACAGTGGTAAAGAATCTGCTTGTCAGTGCAGAAGAAGCGAGAGATGTGGGTTCGATCCCTGGGTCTGGAAGATACCCTGGAGTAGGAAATGTCAACCCAGTCTAATATTCGTGCCTGGAAAAGCCCAGAGTAGCCTGGCAGGCTGCAGTCCATGGGGTTCCAAAGAGCTGGACGTGATTGAGCAACTGAGCACACACACGCATGCATACAATATGATGACGTGATACATGTATGTATTGTGAAATCTTTACTACAATAAGGTTAACACATCCTTTAACTCACATAGTCAGCAGTTTGTTGTTGTTATGAAATATTAAAGCTCTATTCTAATAGCAAATTTAAAGAGTACAGTACAGTATTGTTAACTATGGTCACCAAGGATCCCTGGAACTTACTTATCTTATAACCGCAAGTTTGTACCCTTTAACTAATCTCTTCCTATTTCCACCACTTCTCAGCCACTGGCAACCACCATCCTACTCTCAGTATAATAAAAAGGCCACATATGATAATTCCAGAACTAACATCATACTCAAAAGTGAAAAGCTGGAAGCCTTCCCACTAAGATCAGGAACAAGAAAAATGTAGCGACTGCTTCCACTTTTATTTAAAACAGTACTAGAAGTTCTAGCCATGACAACAAGAAAAAGAAAAAAAGGTAATCCAAATTAGAAAAGAAGAGCTAAAACTGTTTCTATTTGTTGATGACACAATCTTGTTTATAGAAAATTCTAAAGACTTCATCAAAAAACTGTTGAGTTAATAAACCAGTAAAATTCCAAGGTGCACAAAAATCAGTTGCATTTCTATGTAGTAACCACTACCTGAAAAAGAAGAGATATAAAGAAAACAGTAACATCAAAAACAATAAAATATTTAGGAATAAATTTAACCATGAAGTGAAAGCTCTATGCACTGAAAACTATATGACATTAAGGAAAGAAATTTGAAGAAACAAATAAATGGAAAGATGTCTTGTGGGCATGGCTAGAAAAATTAATATTGTTCATACTACTGAAAGATGTCAATAGATTCAATGAGATCCCTATCAAAATTCCAATGGCATTTTTTTTTTTAAAAGAAATAGGATCAACACAATGTCTATCTTAGTTTGGGCTCTTATGGAGACAAGTCCTAAAACAAGGATTCAAATTCAAGTAGTTTACCTGGGAGGAGAGACCAAGAAATGTCGAGGGAGAAGTAGTGAATGAGACGGGGCAGGGAGGGTGCATTTCAAGCAGGTTGCCACGGTGGTCAACTGCAGCATATTCTCACTATGGGATGCTGAGAAACCACGGAGAACACGAACCTCGGAGGCATCCCATCTGAGAGAGAGGGAGCTGGAGTATTTACACGCCTATTGTCAGTTGAGGGCTTTTCTAAGGGTGTTTGTCTGCATCAGTTCAGTTCATTTCTGTCACTCAGTCATATCCAACTCTTTGTGACCCACAGTCTGCAGCACTCCATCACCAACTCCCGGAGCTTACTCAAACTCAAGTCAAACAAGTTGGTTATGCCATCCAATCATCTCATCCTCTGTCATCCCCTTCTCCTCCTGCCTTCAATCTTTCCCAGCATCAGGGCCTTTTTTATGGAGTCAGTTCTTCACATCAAAGTATTGGAGTTTCAGCTTCAGCACAGTCCTTCCAATGAATATTCAGGACCAATTTCCTTCAGGATTGACTGGTTGGATCTCCTTGCTGTCCAAGGGACTCTCAAGAGTCTTCTCCAACACCACAGTTCAAAAGCATCAATTCTTCTGCACTCAGCTTTCTTTATAGTCCAACTCTCACATCCATCCATACTACTGGAAAAACCATAGCCTTGACTAGACAGACCTTTGTAGGCAAAGTAATGTCTCTGCTTTTTAATATGCTGTCTAGGTTGGTCATAACTTTTCTTCCAAGAAGCAAGTGTCTTTTAATTTCATGGCTGCAGTCACCATCTGCAGTGATTTGGGAGCCCAAGAAAATAATATCTGTCACTGTTTCCATTGTTTCCAGATCTATTTGCCATGAAGTGATGGGACTGGATGCCATGATCTTAGTTTTTTGAATGTTGAGCTTCAGGCCAGCTTTGTCACTCTCCTCTTTCATACATCTCAACTCCCAGGAAGAAATGGCCAGATAAGATGAGACCTAAAAAGTGCGCTCCTGGGAATCAAATGAATCTTAAATTGATGGAAGTTAAGGTCTAGCAGGACTGTAAATTCACCTCCTGTGAAGTCCTCTTACTTCAGACACATAGTCGCTGGTGGAAGGTCTGTGAGAACAGGGCCGTTCTATGTCAGGTTCATGCTGTACACAGAGATCCTTAACCTAGTGCCTGGCTCGTGGTAGGTAGTCAGCATATATGTGTTGAGTAGATGTGGAATGAACATTCTTCTGAGTGTTTTCTGCACTCTGAGAAATTTGAAGTTGTTCAGTTGCTCAGTCGTGTCCAACTCTTCATGACTCCATAGACTGCAGCATGCCAGGCTTCCCTGTTCTTCACTATCTCCCAGAGTTTGATCAAACTCATGTCCGTTGAGTCAATGATGCCATCCAACCATCTAATCCTCTGTCACCCCCTCTCCTCCCACCCTCAATCTTTCCCAGCATCAGGGTCTTTTCCAATGAGTTGGCTTTTAGCATCAAGTGGCCAAAGTATTGAAGCTTCAGCTTCAGCATCAGTCCTTCCAATGAATATTCAGGGTTGATTTCCTTTAGGATCAACTGGTTGGATCTCCTTGCTGTCCAAGGGACTCTCAAGAGTCTTCTCCAGCACCACAATTCAAAGGCATCAATTCTTCAGTACTCAGCCTCCTTTGTGGTCCAGTTCGCACTTGGGACCAATATATAACAGGCAGGGAAGATTCTCCATCCTGACCCAGCTCCCCTTTTGTTCACCATGTGCCATCAGCAGCCTTGATTCCTCTTGGGGCCCAGTTCCAGTGGCCAAGGGAGTTCCCTTTCCTCTTGCAGTTGAGGAAGCCAGATCCCTAGCAAACCAAATGGGAAGAGTGGTTGCATTTCATAAGGGAGCTGTAAACAATACGACCATTACTTCTGCATCCGTAGTCCTCAGTGTACACTCTCAGTCAGAAGGCGCCGCATGATTCTAAATCTCTGACACAATGTATTCTGAGATCTAAAAGAACAATTTTACATGATTCATAAGTAGAGACTGACATACCAGGCTATAAACAAGATAGGCAAGAGTATACCTCCTGTGGGAATGGCAATTACATCCTCAGGAGAAGGAGTGAAGTAGAGATCAAGAATGCACGCACCTGGGGAACAAGCCAGAAACTCAATTGCAATTGAGAATGATTTCCTAAGATGACTCAGAGATGCCTCACAAAGACATCAGGATGACAAACAGAAGGACCAGAGCGAGGACAGTGTTAATCCGGGAACCGAGGAGTAGATGATGTTTGGGAAACAGTGGGAGAGGGATGGTAAAGAACAAAGGCGAGTACAAACTTCGGTTGCTTAAAACCAGCTCATCTTGCAGACTCTACTCAGTGAGATGAGAATTAAAAGCCTGGAAGTCAGTGGGTTTTTCCAGTCTCTGCCCAAACACTTATTTCAAAAGTCCCCTTCCCGCTGACAATAAATTTCTTGAATCTTGGGCAGGTTTCACGACAATCTGTATAGGTAAGGTAAGGTAAAGTCGCTCAGTCGTGTCCGACTCTTTGCGACTCCATGGGCTGTCACCTACCAGGCTCCTCTGTCCATGGGATTTTCCAGGCCATAGTACTGGAGTGGATTGCCCTTTCCTTCTCCAGGGGATCTTCCCAACCCAGGGATCAAACCCGGGTCTCCCACATTGTAGATAGAAGCTTAACCATCTGAGTCACCAGGGAAGTCCATAAATACTTTTCCTTAATATATGCCTGTTTTTACAGAGTTTAATGTGTGAATCTCATATATGAATTAAGGCTTTCTTTCTACTAAAGCTTCTATTTCTGAGGCTCAAGGGTCGTGACAGGGGGGTAAGGGGGGAGAGGACATCAGCTTTTTCACTAGTCCTGCTCCTCTGTGATGCAGGTGTAGGGCAGGGAGGGGCAGACTGCTCTGGGACTCTGCTCTTGTCTTTTCCTGTCTTCAGCACCTCTGTTATGAAATGCAGAAGTGAGGGTGAAGGAAAGGGATAACAAGGCCCTCTTACTTAACTGGCTGCTGTTATAATCCTCTCTGGGATCCTCAAAGCTTCCCTCGAAACAGTGAGTGATAGCAGATGTCCTTGGTGTGGCAGGTGTCCCAACACTGGCCTCTGAGGACACATATGTACTTTTCAAGCATCTTTACGGGATATCCCCCTGTGCAATTCTTTGCCTTAGAAGATGGAACTGTGATTCTTTCACACTCCTCCACTCCATCTCAGTTCACATGCCCCGATTCCCCTGGTATTATGGTCCCCTAGTCTGACAGACCACCCCTGGGACACCAGCAAGGCAGCTTTGTGCAGTTACTTCCTGTTCTATCACTGTGTTGTTGCTGTTGAGTCACTGAGTTGTGTCCAACTCTTTGCGACCCCATAAACTGTAGCATGCCAGGCTTCCCTGTCCTTCACTGTCGCCCTGAGTTTGCTCAAAAGTATGTCCATTGAGTCAGTGATGCCATCCAACCATCCCATCCTCTGTCACTCTCTTCTTCTTCTGTCCTCAATCTTTCCCAGCATCAAAGTCTTTTCCAATGAGTCAGTTCTTCACATCAGGTGGCCAAAGTATTGAAGCTTCAGCTTCAGAATCAGTCCTTCCAATGAATATTCAGGGTCAATTTCACTTAGCTCATCAAAATACCTAAATCCCGATTCTTGCCAGACCACATAGTGGGAACAGAGGCTACCCATGCCCTCTTGTCCATCTAACAGCCTCTCTCCAAATACCTTTGCTCCTGTTCGGGTAGGTTCAAGGATGAGCAACAAATCCACTTTCTATGCTGAGTTCCCCTTCTTATAGACATCCTGAATTTCTGTGAATTATTTTCTTATAGGCTCCTTTTCATTTCTCCATTGAGGAGAAGAAAGAAAATAGACAGCCCTACACACACACACACACACACACACACACACACACACACACACACACACACACGTGAAATATAATATAGATGGAAGGCAGTGTGAGAGGTATTCAGTTCAGTTCAGTCACTCAGTCGTGTCCGACTCTTTGCGACCCCATGAATCGCAGCACGCCAGGCCTCCCTGTCCATCACCGACTCCTGGAGTCTACCCAAACTCATGTCCATTGAGTTGGCGATGCCATCCAACCATCTCATCCTCTGTTGTCCCTTTCTCTTCCCGCTCTCAAGCTTTCTCAGCATCAGGGATTGGTGAGGTGAAAAACAAGTTGCTGGGTTGTCCAAAGATGCAGCCACATGTATCTCATGGGTTAAAAAAAAAAGAAAGAAAGAAAGATCTGCCTGCAAAGAAAGGAATTGTAAAAGTCTCTCCTCCAGTCCCCTGCCGTGCCTGTTGGTTATCTGCTTGTGCACTGTGCACCTGTGTGTGTGGTCGTGAACCTCATATCATAGACTTTCACGTCTCATTTGAATAAAAACACCCACGCAGTCCACTGATCAGGTAATCGCATACCAAATTCCAGCATTTCTTCTGATTGACAGCCTTCTGGCAGCTTCATGAAGGTAGAAGAGATCTTCCTGTGGTTCAGCAGTACAGGAAGAGGAGCACCGCCAAACCCCCACATGGAAAGGGCAGGTGTTTGACATAGGGAAGCAATGGGGAGGAAGTAGTGATCTGAGTGCAGACTCAGGCAAGGTAAATAGGTTCCCAACGCATCAGGGAGTTTCTGATCTGGTTTCAGATAGAAACATTTAATAAGCTTTAAGGTCTTCAAACTTGAATGACACATAGAACACAAGAAAGTGGCATAATGGAAAAACAGAACTGAATTTGCAAGATTAAGGCACAAATTTTCATTCCCCTATGTACAATTTTTGTGAACTTGAAGCCAGTTGACCTACTCAAGTTTCCTCACTGGCCATAGAGGGACAATGATATCTACACAATAGAGGTATTAACACTAAATTTGATGAAATAACAAAATAAAGCCCCCAGTAAAGTGGCCAGGCTACCATGTACAGCTGCGCAATCTGTACATTATACAAGTGTCCAGCCAAGCGAATGAACAGGACTTGAAATAGCTCCCAAGGTCTGCTAGTTAACCCACTGACCCAGCACAGGGCTACACAGGACAGGGGGAAGGGGCAAGCTATCGTCCACCTCTGATACAAACCTACCATCGAGAGTTGTATAAAAGATTCCATTTTCTCACAGCTGGCTCCTCTTTCTAATTTTCACAATGTCTCTAATAGCTACTAGATGGATGACTAAATGGAAGACTATCTTGTAACGAGGGTGATTAGGCTAATCTTCCCTGCTATCCTTGACGATAGCTCTCAATACATCCACAAGAGCAGGCTCCAAAAGAATGAGCTAGTCAAGGACCGTCTGCAACTAGGTCAGCGTTTCTCAAGATATATCTTGTGCCACTACAAAAAGTCATTTGGAATTTGTAGCTCTGACACCAGAATCACAAGTAATAGCAGAAAAATAGAAACACGGGGCTACATGATAATTGAAAACTTTTGCGCTTAAAAAATTTGAAAAGACAATCCACAAAATAGGAGACAATTTTTGCAAATCATCTGTGTGATAAGGAACTTGTATCTGGAGTATATGAAGTATATATAAAGAATATAAAGTAATTTACAATTCAATAACAAAAAAATAACCCAATTTTAAAAAAATAAGCAGAGTGCCTGAATGTGTATTTCTCTAGAGAAGATATACAAATAACCAGTAAATACATGAAAAGATGCTGATTAACTATCAGGAAAATATTATTCAAAACCATAATGAGATATTACTTTACATGCACTATGGTGGCTGGGACCAAAATGTCAGATAACACGTGTTGGTGTGATGTGCAGAATTCAGAACCTCAGACTCTGGTGTTGGGAATATGAGATTGCACAGCCACTTTGGGAAACAGTCTGGCCATGTCTCAAAAGGTTTAACAGAAAGTTACTCATTTGCCCCAGTGATTTCACTTCTAGGTGTATATATGAGAGAAATGAAATATATATCCACATAAAATCTTAACTCCAAATGTTCAAAGAAGCATTATTCACAATAGCTCAAAGTGGAAGCAACCAACATACCCTTAAGTTTTATTTTAAATGGAAAAAATATGGTATATCCATATAAAATAATATTATTCAGCAATAAAAAGGACTGATGTACTGATGAACACATGTTGCAACATGGATGAATCTCAGAAACATTGCTCTAAGGGAAACAAACCAGACACAAAAGACTACATAATATATGATTCCACTGACATGAAATGTCCAGAATATGCACATGTATATTGAGAGAATATAGACCAGTGTTCTGCCTAGGGCTGGGGAAATAGGGTTGACTGCTAATGGGGATGGTGTTTCTTTTTGTGTTAATGGAAATGTTCTGGATTACGTTAGTGCTGATGGATACATAACACTGTGATTATAATAAAATGCATTTAATTGTATACTTTAAATGGGTGAATTGTATGATATATGAATTATATCACAAAATATGTTACTAAAAATGGTAAATGTACATTTAAAAAAATTACTTGTGATGCTTATAAAATTTCAGTTGCCTGAGCCCTCTTCAAACTCACTAAATAGGAAGTTCTGTGAGTGAAATCCAGGAATGTGCAATATAAACAAGTATACTGTGTCATTCTCATTTGTATTAAATTTGTCACTTACACAACCAGTTTGTCCTACAAATAAATTGTGTTATATTTGCATTGTAGCTTTTGCTGGGAGATTTTTCTATGTAATACATGTGCATCTGATGTCCAACAGTTGAGAAATAGTTTGAACCAAAAAAAACCTAACTCTTAGGGTAAATAGTTAAAGGCAACTGCCTGAAAGATTCTATCTTTCTATATTTCTCATTAGCGTGCTCATGATAAAAATTAAAAGTAGTAAAAGAAAAATCAAGTAAAATTTCAGTAATTCACGGTAGAAAATCCCACTATTCGTATCCCCACAACCAATCCAAATAAAGACAAGTCAACTCTCTGGAAAGTGTCTAAAACTTGGGATCTAGTTTCTACTTGCCCCTTTATTATCAACCATTGGGATAAGAATTCATCTTTCACCTCTCAAATCTGGCCATTCTTTTTACAGTGTTTGCTAAATCAAATAAAAGTTAGTGGTGGAGGATGTTAGATTCAGCTTCATGACATAATAAATAATATTAAAAATAAAGATTTTCATATTAAAGATCTTTTACTCATGGATTATATAACTGTCATTTTCCCACATGAGTTTGAGTAAGCTCCAGGAATTGGTGATAGACAGGGAAGCCTGGAGTGCTGCAGCCCATGGGGTTGCAAAGTGTCGGACACGACTGAGTGACTGAACTGAATTATATAACTGTCTTTATGTTTGTATAGAATGTTAGTATTTACAAAGTTAGTATTCACTAGTCACTTAATCCTCAAAAATATCCCTGTGTAGTATATGTGGAAGACAGTAACAGGCTCCCTGAGAGAGATTCCTAGTTGCTCGCTATGCTAAAAGTGTACCCAGAATTTGTTTTAGTCAGATATGGTAAGACAGCAGATACGGGAATGGTTGTCATAAAGGGAGACGTTTGTACTCACAGATCCCTAGACATGTGGCATGCCCCACATACAGCATGGCCACCTGGGGAAGGACCAGACAGGGTCTAAGTCAGAAGAGGAGCAAAAGCAGAATGTGACCAGGAGTTTTTATTGTTACTGTTTTATGGGAAGGCATGGGAAAGACCGAGTAGGGTCACTGAGTAATGTGGGTTAGGATAGTTGAATAGTCTTCCCTAGTTGTCAGGTCCCTGGATCCAGGAAGATTTAGGTAGGTTTTAGCTTGGTATGTGGGTGTTTGATAAAGGAAATGGAAGCATGGGCTGTGGGTAGGTTGGTTTCTGAATAGGAGGCAAGCTCATTTCTAGGAATTAGCTAGCTGCAGGGGGAGAACTCTCTCTAGGATCAAGGCCTCAAACGCCAGAGCATTAAGAATATAGAAAATAAGGAAATCTAGTCAGCACACTTCCCCCAACTAATTTTCTGTCCAACAGGTCACTCTTTCCTTCCTTTCTTGGATCATCACTCTGGGAAAATGACAACAGTTCCCAGATTCTCTTGCAATCACAGGACCACATGACCAAATTCTGGCCAATGTGACAGGAGGGGAAATTATATAAACAAACTCTAGGGTATGTCCTTTAAGGATGGCAACATGGCCCCTCTTCCCTCCTTGCTTTATCCTGCTGCCTGAAATGCAGATGTGGTTGTTAGCCTTCTTGGATCACGTGTATAAGGACAACAGCCTAGGAATGGCAGAGAAGCAAGGGAGAGGGAACTTGGGACCTGTGACTCTGCCGTGCCAGTGGTGATCTGCTTACATTCAGTTAATCAGATTGACCCATGAGACAGAAATCAACTCATAGCTTGTTAACTCTGAGCCTCTGTTACAAAGATTCAGCCTGTATCCTAACACAGAGAGTTGAGCTGTGGTGTCCAGGTGTGCAGTGGTCTTTCACACTGCACAGTGTACAGCCTCTGTGTTGTACAAGGCATCCGTGAATACAGTCCCATTTCTTACAATCAGGACGGCAAAGCTCAAGGAGGTTAGGTCACACTTTTAGCGAATCCTAGATCGAAAGCGCTACAAGCATTATAGACTATACAGAGGACAATACGCCAGTTTCTTTATAAAATAAAATAACTGTAACACATCAACTTTCTTAAGCAAAAGATAAAAATACGTTAAGGGCTAGAATCCAATATTTATGTACTCAGAAATTAAAGTAAGACATTTGAACAAAATTAGAATTGGAGACAATTCTGCTGAATGTCGTTCAACATGTTCCAAGGAACAGGATTCTGTCCTTAAATTTGATAGCTCACGTGACAGGCTGTGCACAGGGGCAGTTAGGATGCCTGGACGTGTGGGTCTATCATTTGCATGCATTAAGATGGAAATTGAGCATCCATATTTTACTTACATGTGCCAGTGAAGTGATTGCACTTCCCAAGATCCCTTTGTAGTCATAATTATGTGATTTGTGAACCAAATGAGTGGTTTGAGGATGGAAACTCCATTTGGGAGGTCCAATTTTGACATAAATGACTAGAGGCTTTTTATGAAAGAAAGATTAGATATTGGATTCAAATTCAGTTCATGTAAACATGTGATACTTGGGGTTTCATTTATTGGAAGGGCCCAGTTTGATTTTTGGTACTTAAAATTGTGCTTTAATTGGGAGATGTAGTTAGGTGATGATTGAAATAATCTGTAATAAGAAAACAAAATATCAGTTTTA
Source organism: Capra hircus (assembly GCF_001704415.2). Taxonomy (NCBI): domain Eukaryota; kingdom Metazoa; phylum Chordata; class Mammalia; order Artiodactyla; family Bovidae; genus Capra; species Capra hircus. The sequence continues at coordinate 27,269,907 of NC_030814.1, forward strand.
TCTGTGGGATATATCAAACTAACTCTGCAGCTGTAAGAAAAAGTGTCAAATAGTTTTTGTGTGTGAATTGTAATAGTGCTTTGCAATTATCTGCCTGTTGTTCCAAAATACATGTGCATAATAGTAGCAACTACAAAATTGAATTTTGTTTCCACAGACCTGAGATACTTTTCCAAAAACACCTTAAAATTCATAGTTTAATTCACAAGTTCCGCCTTCCTTAAAAAGTCACACTTTTTCCCCTCTTGTGCAAGTACGTTCCATAGGAAATTCAGTTCAGTTCAGTCGCTCAGTTGTGTCCGACTCGTTGCGACCCTATGAATCGCAGCACGCCTGGCCTCCCTGTCTATCACCAACTCCTGGAGTTCACTCAAACTGACGTCCATCAAGTCGGTGATGCCATCCAGCCATCTCATCCTCTGTCATCCCCTTCTCCTCCTGCCGCCAATCCCTCCCAGCATCAGGGTCTTTTCCAGTGAGTCAACTCTTCACATGAGGTGGCCAAAGTACTAGAGTTTCAGCTTTAGCATCATTCCTTCCAAAGAACACCCAGGACTGATCTCCTTCAGAATGGACTGGTTTGATCTCCTTGCAGTCCAAGGGACTCTCAAGAGTCTTCTCCAACACCACAGTTCAAAAGCATCAATTCTTCGGCACTCAGTCTTCTTCACAGTCCAACCCTCACATCCATACATGACCACTGGAAAAACCATAGCCTTGACTAGACGGACCTTTGTTGGCAAAGTAATGTCTCTGCTTTTGAATATGCTATCTAGGTTGGTCATAACTTTCCTTCCAAGGAGTAAGCGTCTTTTAATTTCATGGCTGCAGTCACCATCTGCAGTGATTTTGGAGCCCCCAGAAATTAAGTCTGACACTGTTTCCACTGTTTCCCCATCTATTTCCTATGAAGTGATGGGACCAGATGCCATGATCTTCGTTTTCTGAATGTTGAGCTTTAAGCCAACTTTTTCATTCTCCTCTTTCACTTTCAAGAGGCTTTTTAGTTCCTTTTCACTCTCTGCCATAAGGGTGGTGTCATCTGCATAGCTGAGGTTTTTGACATTTCTCCCGGCAATCTTGATTCCCACTTGTGCTTCTTCCAGCCCAGCGTTTTTCATGATGTACTCTGCCTATAAGTTAAATAAGCAGGGTGACAATATACAGCCTTGACGTACTCCTTTTCCTATTTGGAACCAGTCATAGGAAATTAAAGAGTCCTAAAAGGAAGCATTCTTTATTGATTCAGAATTTTCCTACCCTAACTAGTGCCATATGACTATAAGCAAAATGCTACTATATTCACCATATCATAAGTGGCTGTTGTTCAGTCGCTAAGCAGCGTTCAAGTCTTTGTGACCTCATGGACTGCAGCATGCCAAGCTTCCCTGTCCTTCACTATCTCCTGAAGTTTGCTCAAATTCATGTGCAGAAGACCCTGGTTCGATTCCTGAATTGGGAAGATCTGCTGGAGAAGGGATAGGCTACCCACTCCAGTATTCTTGGTGGCTCAGATGGTAAAGAATCCACCTGCAATCCAGGAGACCTGGGTTCGATTCCTGGATTGGGAAGATTCCCTGGAGAAGGGATCAGCTACCCACTCCAGTATTCTGGCCTGGAGAATTCCATGGACAGAGGAGCCTGGGAGGCTACAGTCCACGGGGTCACAAAGAGTCGGACACGACTGAGCAACTTTCACTTTCATATCTATTGAGTCGATGATGCCATCCAACCATCTCATCCTGTATTGTTCCCTTTTCCTCCTGCCCTCAATCTTTCCCAGCATCAGGGTCTTTTCCACTGAGTTGGCTCTTTGTTGTAGTTAGTATTGCATATTGCTTGAAAATTATCTTTGTGTTTGTATGGCTGAGACGGTGGGATCTTTTGGCCTGAGGTGAAGGTCCCTGGGGGTTCTGGTTTCACGTGGCTGCTCGTAGCTTTCATGGAGCAGTACTATTAGCCATTTTGAAATAATAATCTTTGAACAATTTTAACCTAAAATGCTGGGTAAAATTATATTCAAAAAGTTTGCAGCCAGCAGTAGTTTTAAGCTGAATGGGACAATGACCATCAGATTTGAAAAAGGGTATTCTTCTTGGTTTAAGTAAATATACAAGGCTAGCATTGATTTCTTCTATTTTCCTAATCATTGTACTCTCTTGCTGTTATGGAAACCAAAATATTTTGTTTCTAGGATAGTGTTTGTCTAAAAGATACAAAAGATGCTACAATCTCAGATGAGCTCCAAATTTCTTTCATTTATTTTCCAAACATGATTATGACAGTAATAAAAATAATCATAGCAATCAAAGTAATAGTAACAGTGGCCACCAACTGTTGAGTATTTAAAACAAGCCAAGTGTATCTTCAAAATAATCTTGAAAAGTGAATGGTTTTTCTGACTTCACAGAAGGGAAAACTGAAGTTCAGAGAGAAAAGATACTACCTCAAGCAGTCAAGATATGGCTGGTCCCCCGGCTACTTCCATGTACAACATATCATATATGTCTCTATACTGTTTTTGGAGGAAACAGAGAAAGAAACTGAGGGCAGAGGGGGTCTGAGGGAGCTTTACAGAAGGCAAGCAAGCTCAAGTGTGTCTTATAAGAGCACGATGATGTGAATTTATTGTGACACATTTTGTTTTTATTCTCAGACCTGAGATATATATCATCTGGTTCAAAGTAATACAATCTAGGAAGAGAGGCTGCTATTAAATTGCCAAAGAACAAGTATTCTTTAACTTTCCTAGGAAGTTTTCACTGTATCGATGGGGGCCACTTTTTTCCCCTTTTTTTCTAAACTGAAGCTGAAAGAGAACATTGACGGCTGTATTCCCTCCCTCTGAAGAGAAAAGGAAAGGAAAAAAGGGAGGGAAGTGTGTAGCACACTACTTATCACATTTAAGGCCCCAGAGTTAGTTAAGTGCTCTGTAAATCCCTACCATCCCGCACATAATGATAAACTCTGTTCTGGGGATTTATTATTTTGATTTTAATAATTTGTCTTCTACCTCATGCAGTTTTACGCAAGAACACAGAAAAATCAGTCGGTGTTTTGTTCCTTTGCTTTTAGTCAATTAAATGCTTCTTTTTACCTCTTTTTTTTTCTCTATCATGCTTCAAAGTAACACGATATGATAGCATCAGCCTTGGGTATAAGCCCTCACAGATAGAAATGTTCTTGAAATAAGCTCAATAGGACTTCTTGTAATAACTTACTCATGTTCCAGACTCCTATCAGTGCTCGAGGTAGTCATAATAAACATGAACTGAAGCTTCAAAATCTTCAGGAAATTCTGGCCTTTAAAAAAAAACAACCAAAAAAAAAACTGTCTTTGGAGGTTTCTTTAAAGTTAATGCATTGTTTACAAATTAAGTTAATATTAATAACCTCTAAAAATAAACCAGAAATTATTTAAGAAGACAACTAAGAAATGTCTGCTTCTGTGGTACTAAAAATGTTAGACTTTAAATTTTCCAACAACAGTAGGCCAGCAATTTCATAAAACTAAGACTCTATAAGGTGAAAAATAAACATTAAAAGTTTTGGCATTTCAAGTACTCCATTTATCTGAAAAGAAAGTGGGATTTCGAAAAGCAGCTGATGACATTTTCATAAAAGTATCAAGCTTGTAAAGCAGGTTTAATAAACATTAGTTCATTTATTAAAATAACTTTGAGGTGGTTCTGTGGCCATGTAAAATTCAGTTTACTGGGAAAAGTTTAGTCCGACCCAGATTATTTTCCTTTTCTTCATGTATCACTTAGAGATACCATGCACTGAACAGTCCCAGGTCACACATTGTGACCTTCAGCGTCTAGCATAGCTAAACTCCTCAAGTTTTACTTTTTTAAAAACTTTTGGCCACAAAGTGCAATGGGCTTTTATCTTTATTTCTGTAAATTACTATAGCTTAATGGATACTCTATGAACGTGAATGTGAAGTTGCTCAGTCGTGTCTGACTCTTTGCGACCCCGTGGACTGTAGCCCACCAGGCTCCTCCATCTATGGGATTCTCCAGGCAAGAATACGGAGTGGGTTGCCATTTCCTTCTCCAGGGGATCTTCCCGACCCGGGGATAGAACCCAGGTCTCCTGCATTGCAGGCAGACGCTTTAACCTCTAAGCTACCAATTTTCAACTCTAATACACATGATTTTCTTATAACAAGTTGACTTAAAATTTAATTTCCTTGTAAATTCTGCCTTTGAAAATATCTACTCTGTCATAACATCCTGCCTGTCTTCATATTGTTTCTATAGCCTGCAAACTTCTTTCTCTGCTTCCTACCTTGCTTTATCTGGAAAACTTTGACTAAAATCTCAAGACCGGATTAAGCCTTTAGAGTTCCATGAAGTTTTTCTGAAGTGGTCCCAGTGCTCACCCCCACCTCACCTCCTGTTTCTTCTCAGAAGAGGTAGCTACTATAAATTATATGCACTTCCATTATTACATTTATTCCAGAAGGCTACAACTCATGAGTTACATAGACTATAAAGCAAGGATTATGGGGTTTTTTTGGTTGGTTGGTTGGTTTTACTTTTTTTATACTTATATTCCAGATTTCTGGAGCAGTGATTGACAGTTAGATATCCTGAAAAATTATTTAGTGAAAAAATAAATGATGGGAAAGAACACATTTGAGTTCTATTTAAAGATTCTTTTGTTTCCTTCTCAGTTTTCAAAATGAAGTAAACTCTTTAGTGTACCTATTTTGTTGTTATTGAAAAATCACCCATGGACTTTATAAAGGTTGAAATAGCAATAGGCTGCCTGAGTTTGAAAGGTGACTTCACCACTTCACTAGCTAAATAAACTTGGGAAAGTAACTTAATTATACCCTCTCCCCGAAAGAGAAGTCATCAGTGTACTCATCTGTAAAATAGGGATTATAATTCTATTTACCTTACAGGGTTCTCATGGATATTGAAGGTTATAATGTACACAGAGGACTTTACCCAAGGCCCAGAACATGGAACCAATAACCAGGTATCAGGCTAGTGTCTAACAACCTATTTTTATTTTTAAAAGCTGAGAAAAAAAAAAAAATCCCTACTTTGTGGCAACCTCCCCTCCTCCTTCTCCTCCTGGCTCCTCCAACAGCTTTATTGATGGGTCCAGAGTTGCAACATGAAAAAGCACTACATGCAGTCAATTGTAAGAACTTAATAAATGAAGATGAGTAGCTTAGAAACTCAGTTATACATCAGCTGAACTGCAAGAGCAACCTCTAAGGACTTGTCATCATTTATTTTACTTTACTTCTAAGGCAGTTTATCAAGCAACTCTCATTAAAAAGGGTTTGTAAAGAACCTGCTTGCCCCAGGCACTCTGGTGGCTGATTAACAGATATCACATCATGCTTTGTATCTTTTCTGGTGTCAGCAGGATGATTCGTCTGTGAAGAGCATATTTCGTAGCTTTGGGCATTCACTGCAAGTTAAATGCCACTCTCCAACAACTCTAAAGGAAGGTCGGCCCTGAGACGCTCTGATCTGAGCCACCGGCTGTCATCTTCTGGGAAGTCACAGAGAGAGAGTTCAGGAACTTGTGGATGGGCGGACTCTAATTAGTGGGCATTTTAGATATCCATTCCCCTCATGTTATTCTTCCATCTTTTGTATTGTTTCAAATGAAAGCCAGTGCAGAGGTGAAAATGATCCTAGCCTTTGGGTGAAACCCCTGACAGGCACACATCTGAGGTAGTGGGGGTGGAAAGCGGCAGCCCCTGGAGGGGGAAGTGAAATGGTTCCCAGAATGTTGAGCAATCTCTGGGGGAGCCTCTCACAGGTGGTGAGTGTCCCAAGGCAAAGAGGCCCGGACTATAAGGCGTTCATTGGTAATAAATCCCTCCCGTGCAGGTTCAGACAGGGGATGGAACTGGGTAAGTGAAATGCCCTCACTGTGTAAAAGGCCTGTAAATAAATGTGTCCACATTTCAAGAGCTCTGAATATGAACATTTTGCATCCAAAGGCCCTGAAGTGAGGCCAAACAAAAATAGTAAAGAATGATGAGTGAGACAGAAGAGAAAGCTTAAGTGATGTAGATGGAAATCTTTAAAAACTATAGTCAATATTTTACCATAATTATTGAAAAATCAATTTACTATTTTCCCCCAATATTTGTATTGTGGCAAAATACACATAACATAAAATTTACTATTTTAAATAACCATTCCTGTGTATCATTCAGTGATATTAAGTACATTCACATGACTGCGCAACCGTCACCATCATCCCTCTCTAAAGCTCTTTTAATCTTGCAAAACTGAAATTCTATACCCATTAAACAATAACTTCAGATTCTTCTGCTCACCGTCCCCCTCCCACCTGCCTTCAGCCCCTGGCAATCACCATTTTACTTTCTGTCTCTATGAATTTGATATAAGTGCATTTCACATAAGTGAATGTCTGTCTTTATGCCAATACCATACTATTTTGATTCCTGTAGCTTTGTAATAAGTTTTGAAAATAGGAAGTATGATTCCTCCAGCTTTGTTCTTCCTTTTCAAGAATTTTTGGCTACTTGGAGTCCCTTGAGATTCCATTTGAATTTTAGGATGGGTTTTTCTATTTTTGCAAAAAAAACAAAAAAAAGGCATTGGGATTCTGATGGGGATTGCATTAAATCTGTAGATTTCATGGAGTAGCATGGACATTTTAACAATACTAAGTTTTCCAACCTATGGATTCTCTTTCTTTAGTTTATTTTAGCAATGTTTGGTGGATTTCATTGTATGAGCTCTTCACCTCCTTGGTTAAATTAATTCTTCAGTGTTTTATTCTTTTTGATGCTATTATAAATAGAATTGCCTCCATAATTTTTATTTAGGATTGTTATTAGGTTAAATACCAATATTAACACCAAATATAGAAATAAAATAAGTATACCTGGCCATAGAAATAACTGGAATCTTAAAGTCAATTCACAGAGCCAAGTAAGAGAAAACACTCTATCAGCTCCTTAGATATTCCAGGTTGAAATAATCTGAGATGATCAGTTTGTATGTTGAATGCCTCCTTCCTTTTTCACTTCTGAGGGTTATAATTCTGGCTGGCTGGCTGAATGGCTGGATGGAGTCCAGGTGGAGGAAGAAAAATATCTCTTCATCTAGTAGATAGAACTCCTCAAAGTTTTTTCCCTAAGACTGCTTTATCAACTTGAAATTGACCAAATTAACCTAATCATTTCCTTTTAAGATTTTAAGTAGTGTAAGTAGAGGTGGTTTTCTCTTAGAGATAAATGTGTGCTGAGTAGCAGTAAGAAAAGCATACTTTACATGCGTGAACAGCTTGGATATAACCAGTGCTGTGATGGTAAGTGTTTAACATTGGCTCTCCGGATTGGAGGTGCAGGACCCTTGATTTATAGTGCCACCCAGTTTTCATGGCTTAAGTACTTTTATCATGGTCAATTTTGAGTCGTCAGTGTGGTATCACTGAATGAGTTCCTTGAAAGAGGTGCATACAGTTGGCCCTGTGCTGAGGGTACAAGCCAGATCCAGCTCACAAATGGATACAACTGAACCACTGTTCCAATGTGAATCAGTCATTCATTTTTTTACAAGAGATACAGCTTTCCTCTCTGACATCTTCCTCTTACGATATCTCCTTTCCTAACGCCCCCTATTTTGTTCTTATGGGTCTCCTAATGTTCTGCTCTAAATCCCAAGTTTAAGCCCATACATCTCACCTTTCTAATCTTTATATGCTACGTTCTTGAAACAACCATTTAAAAAACATAAATAATAAATTATTATCTCAATACATACATCTTTCAGGGAAATAACATAATAAAGAAAAGTATTACTAGTCATGCCAGCCTTCAGAGATAAGCACTGCAAATTATTTGATGTATAGCTTTCTAGACATTTTTATTTACATATTTTCATGTATATGTATTATGAAAAGTGAAAGTGAAGTCACTCAGTCGTGTCCGACTCTTTGTGACCCCACGGACTGTAGCCTACCAGGCTTCTCAGTCCATGGGATTTTCCAGGCAAGAGTACTGGAGTGGGTTGTCATTTCCTTCTCCAGGGGATCTTCCCAGCCCAGGGATCGAACCCAGGTCTCCTGCATTGTAGGCAGATGCTTTTACCACCTGAGCCAGGGAATACATGTTTTTAAAATATATTTCATATATTTTAAGTGCATTAATAAAAATACTACACCCTATATAATATTTTATGGTTTGTTTTTATCTTTAAAAGTATTATAATTAAAAAAATGTTGAAATAACTGAGGGATATAGAGTTAAAAGAAAAGGTTATATGCTAGAAAGCAGAGAATTCAGACTATTTTCCTAGAGTACTAATTCCATTACCTATGTTTTGGAAAAAGAATTCTCTGATCCCATAAATATTAAATATTAAGCTTTGTTTTGAAAATCCATAATGTGCTTTGGCATCTTAAAGACTCTAACATTCCTGTAGGATGTTTTACTCAGCTTACATTGAGTAAAATTATTTAGATACTATATCATCAATATAATAAATATTAATATAGCAATATTAAATAAAATAATTTGAAAAGAACCTATTTTTCATGAAAAACCAATTTCACACAACATTTTGAGAAACACTTTAAGTTTCTGTCTGGATATATAGTGATTTAGTAATCAAGTCCTCTGCTATTTGCTGTTTACATAGCTCAGGTTGGGGTCTGCTGAAAGCAAAGGTGGGATGAACACTGCAGTATCAGGTAGCAAAGGTGTGCACATCTTACACTGAAAGTATCATAACGTGTCCATAAGACTGCTGGTAATGTATGTCAGAGAATCCTTTTCTAAAGTACAACTAAAAAACAGCACAACTCTATGACAGACATCCTAAAATTTGGTAAAGTATGTAATAGCAACGTGACTGAACAATATTAGATGATTTCATATTTTGTTGATCGCAGTGTTCATACATCTGTACAAGCCCTGTTAATCAGTGAAACTAGGTGAGTTCCCAGATACCTTCAAATATTTCTGTAATCTACAAGTTGGCTATTATTATATACATAGGAAACAGAAGACCAATTTATGTTCGAAGAGTCTAATATTATGTTTTCAAATAATATGCACCATATTTTTCTTCAACCTCTAGACAATTTTTCAGGCGTCTAAATATTGGGTCCAATTGCTGATCTGGAAAATAACCCTTAATATACCATTTTCTATATATTTTCAGACTTAAGGATACTAAAAATCTTAAAATCCTTCAGTTGTAAACATACATATATACACATACACATACAAACAGTGAAAGTGAAAAGTGAAAGTGAAGTCGCTCAGTCATGTCCGACTCTGCGACCCCATGGACTGCAGCCCACCAGGCTCCTCCGTCCATGGGATTTTCCAGGCAAGAGTACTGGAGTGGGTTGCCATTTCCTTCTCTACATACAAACAGTAACCTCACTCAGAAAGGTTTTATCTTGATTAGCCTAGTATTTTCCAAACTTAAATTTTCTGTTTAAAGACATGTATTCATTTATTTTTGGCTGCACTAGGTCTTCACTGCTGCAAAAGGGCTGTCTCCAGTTGCAGTGAGTGGGGGCTATGCTTTCTTGTGGTGCATGGGCTTCTCATTGTGGTGATTCTTTTGTTGCAGAGCATGGGCTCTACGGCCTGGGGGGCGGCGTGCAGTAGCTGAGGTACAAGGGCTTAGTTGCCCCGCGGCATGTGGGATCTTCCTGCAGCAAGAATCAAATCTGTGTTGCCTGCATTGGCGGGTGGTTTCTCAACCACTGGATCAATAGGGAAGCCCCCAAACTTAATTTCTTGATGGTAAGCTCTCTGAGGGCATAGACCGTGTGTGCCTGTGTGCGTGTGTACTCAGTCATTCAGTATGTCCTACTCGGTGCAGCCCCATGGAGCTCGCTCACCAGGCTCTTCTGTCCATGGAGTTTTCCAGGCAAGAGGACTGGAGTAAGTTGCCGTTTCCTGTCTTCCTAGCACCTATCAAAGTACCTGGCACATACGAATGTCAATAAGTATCAGCTGAATAAATGAATGGATGGATGGATGGATGAATGAATGAGGTCTGGGAAACCAACAACTAAATGTTTGGTGTTCTACACAGGATGTATTCATAAAAGTGTAATTCTAAAGTGAAATTTGTTTTGATATCTGAAACAACCCAGTAATATTATGAGTACCTTTTGCAGCCTTTGAAGTCTAGTGTAAGTCTCCCTCCAAGACTCTTTTTCTCTTATTACTATAGTTGCCATCAATCTTCTTTGAAATTTTACAGCACTTTTAGTCTCTACCACATAATTTAGCACTGAATTATGTACAGTCTTGTAGAATTCACTACAAGAATTCTTACAGGCTTGATTTATGACTGTCTGACTTCTGGCTACTCTTATTTCTGGTGCTCTTTGAATATAACTATCATATGATACCAAACATGCAGCACACAAATACGCCCCTCATTATTAGTAACTATTGTACAGTTAATAACTTTATGGCCCTTTACACTGATGAGGTTCATTTAAAGCTATTATCTTGGACTTCCCTGGTGGTCAGAGTCTGCCTGCCAATTTAGGGGACAGGGGTTTGATCCCTGCTCCAGGAGCAGTCCACATGCCACAGGGCAACTAAGCCCACGTGCTGCAACTACTGATCCCATGCTCTAGAGCCTGTGCTCCACAACAAGAGAAGCCACCACAATGGGAAGCCCACACACTGCAAGGAAGAGCAGCCCCCACTTGATGCAACTAGAGAAAGCCCATATGCAGTAACGGAGACTCAACACAGTCGTAAATAAATAAAAGCAAGCTCCTCCCTGCATGTCTACTAAATCTCTTCAGTCGTGTCTGACTCTTTCTGACCCTATGGACTATAGCCCCCCAGGTTCCTCTGTCCATGGGATTCTCCAGGCAAGAATACTGGAGTGGGTTGCCATGCCCTTCTCCAGGGGATCTTCTCGACCCAGGGATTGAAGCTGTGTCTCTTATGTCTCCTGTATGGGCAGGCAGGTTCTTTACCACTGTCACCACCTGGGAAGCCCTAGAAGCATTAAAACAGACAAACATATTGTCTCATTTGGTTTCACAATAATGGTACAGTTGATATGAGTGCAATTTTTGGAGAAAATGGAACCCATTCCTATATGCTTGCCTGGGAAATCCCATGAACAGAGGTATCCATGGGTTTGCAAAGAGTTAGACAAAACTTAGTGACTAAACAACAACAATCCCCACTTTACTGATGAGGAAACTAACAACCAAAGCAACAATTTTCCAGTGATTAAATATTTATCAGACTATGGACCAAAGCCCAGCATTTATTACATCCAAAGCCCATTTACTCACTTCCTGATCTGTTTTCTGACTTAACACAAGGTAAGCCTTGTTGTGATGTAGAGAACCCATCCAGTTCCCTGGTCTTTTTGCCCCGTACGACTTTTATCTCAGGTACCAATTTCTAGACAATCAGTGGTTTAAAAGGCTGCGGAAAGAGAGAGGAAGAAAAAGGAAACAGAGAGAAATCTGAGGGAGGCAGAGGACGGGAAAGATGCTGAGAAGCAGAGAGACCAAGACTGGAGGGCTCTAGCTCTATCTGGCCAGCAGATGTGTTTTGTTTGGCCACCACAGAGCATTTTTTTAAAAAGTGAATTCATTGCCAACTTTTAAAATGGCAAGTGTTCTCATCTATATTTCTGGCTTCTCTTGAAAATACAAGACGAATAGCCAAATAGGTTTAAATTTCTGCAGGGCGACATTTGGCTGTAACTGAGTAGTGGCAGCTCCCTCAAGACAGAGTGTGAGCCCTCCAGCTATCCCAGTCCCAGCCCGCTTTCTTATCTCACTCCAGGCAGCATCGCACTTCCAGCCTCTTCAGGGATTTATGGCTGTTTCATCTACATAAAGAAATAAGATGGGGTTTGTCTCTGATTTTCCACAGGTATCCTCATATTTAATGGGTTTATTTTAATTATGCACATCCTGATCAGAGGGCAAACTGATGTCAAACTCTTTTTTTAGCTGAATAAATTCATTCATTGAACAAATATTTATTTACTGAGTGCCTACTATGCCTGGCTTTTGTTAAGGAATCAATCCCATTACTTCAGAATTAGATCTTAGATGTCCCTTAAGATGACCAATGATTGATTATAAACAATATCTGATAAAACTCAGCCTTATTGATTAGGATACAAATGCTTTTAATTATACACATTCAGTGTCAAATTTCAACAATGATTTGGTCATCAAATCCAAGCATAACTTTAAGGATTCCAAAATGATGAAGTAACACTGTGGTAGATCAAAGGATTGGTTTGCATATCTTAAAGATTTGTGATGCGGTTTTCTCAACTGTGTTACATATAAGGAAAACAATCCACTTTTTCTATAAATTAGATTTGCCTCAAGAAGCCAGACATGCTTGGGTTTGAGGGTAACAGATTAGCCAAAGCTTACCCTCTAATTCCTTTGGGTGTTACCCAGAACTTTAAAAAAAAAAGGTGAGAGCAAAGCAGATACACATGGATAAGTTTCTGTAACTCTTTTTATCATCCCCAGACATCTCTTCAAAGATTCTGTCACACTTCCCAGAGAAAATCTAATCATGAATCCTATATGACTATACCTTTAATTTCTGATTTATTACTGTAAAGGTCAAGCAGAAATTATGGTAAGTGTCCGTCTAGTCAAGGCTATGGTTTTTCCTGTGGTCATTTATGGATGTGAGAGCTGGACTGTGAAGAAGGCTGAGCACCGAAGAATTGATGCTTTTGAAGTGTGGTGTTGGAGAAGACTCTTGAGAGTCCCTTGGACTGCAAGGAGATCTAACCAGTCCATTCTGAAGGAGATCAGCCCTGGGATTTCTTTGGAAGGAATGATGCTAAAGCTGAAGCTCCAGTACTTTGTCCACCTTGTGCGAAGAGTTGACTCATTGGAAAAGACTTTGATGCTGGGAGGGATTGGGGGCAGGAGGAGAAGGGAACAACAGAGGATGAGATGGCTGGATGGCATCACTGACTCAATGGACGTGAGTCTGAGTGAACTCCAGGAGTTGGTGATGGACAGGGAGGCCTGGCGTGCTGCGATTCATGGGGTCGCAAAGAGTCAAACACGACTGAGCGACTGAACTGAACTGAACTGAAAGTAAGATCATCAGAAGATTTTATGTAATTGGTTACCATGTGTATTAATATCTTGGGCTTTCAAGACAAATTACTACCAACTTAGTGGCTTAAAACAATAGGAGTTTATTTTCTCAGAATTATAAACTACAAGTCTGCAATCGAGTAGGGCAGCTCTATCTCTGAAGGCTCAAGGAATGGACCTTCCTTGCCTTTTCTAGTTGCTGGTGGTATCAGGGCTCTCTTGATTTGTGACTGTAAGATCTGAATATCTGCTTCTGTTCACATAATCTTTTCTTCTGGCTCTGTGTCTTCTCTTCTATCTCTTACAAGGATACTTGTCATAGTATTTAAGGACGATCATGGCAATCCAGTGTAATCTCACTTTAAGATCCGTAAATTAATTACATATGCAAAGATCCTTTTTTTCTAAATAAAGTCACATTCCCAGATTCTAGGGCTTAAGATGTAAATATATATTTTTCTTTTCTTTTTTTTTTTTGCCAGTTCACCACCTGACAGAATATACCATGTTTCACTGCTTGAGCTTCTGATACACTTCATAGAAACATTTATACCGTACAGGTATACTATTTATACTTAACGTGGCACTCATGGTGAATTCCATGAAGGGCTTAGTATCAAGTGTTTGGTCAACAACACAAGCCTTAATTCTGCCATGATGTCTATAGGAAAAAACTAGATATGATTTATCACATACATGCTTATCTGTTTTCCATGAATCTTTAAATATTAGTTTTGACATTCAAATAATATTGTAAACTCAGAGAATCCAAGAACTGTGACTTAAATTTATTTCTCTTTTCTACTCATCTAAGATAGCCTATGTATACTGATAGATATTTATTGAATGCTTATTGATTAGTACATCCATTCTGAAATTAGTCTGTCCCTGATCTCTGTAGAGATTTTGCTTAGGGTATGAATGGAACAAAAGAGCAACAGTAGTTTTTGTATGATGGTATATTTTCCTTTGGGGGCCTGGGGGTGAAAGCATGACCAAGGCTGGCTCCAAGCTTATAATTTCTTCATTGCTCCCTCCACTCCCAACCAGTCCTTTCTACTTGGCTGTTTGGATTGACCTATATACCTGCATCCAGAAAGTGCAGGTGAAAAGAGCAAGTCTGAAAAGTCTGTTCAAGAGTGAGGTATGAGAACATGACTTAGAAATCTTGACAAAATCCTACGAATGATTTAGTTAAGACTGAGGCTCTACAGGATTGCCACTGGGAATATGTCTGTAGAACTCAGGGAGATTGTATTAATACCTTGGTTAGAACAGTTTCAAATGCTTATCTTGAAAGGAAGGAAGGAAGGGAGTAAGGAAAAAGGGTGGGGGAGAACTTTAGTTGGAAAAGCTATTAGGGTCAATAGAAAAGTTATTTTTAGGTTCAAAGAACTTCCAAAGTCTTTTTGAGACAGAGTAAGAAATGTCAGAGAGAGAAATTAAACAAAAGTCTGTGGAGAAGCAAAAGAAATTTTGCACTGGGTTGTTGGTTGTCAGAAAGAGGAATTAAATTATCAGAATGTCATGAGCTGGCTGGAGGCACTTAGAGGCAAGAGAAAAACTAATGAAAAGGGGGGAAATGTGTTTGTGGAGAAGGCTGGGGAAATGTAGTCTCATGCTGCAATTATAGTATGCATAGCTGGCCAATCTGAAGCTGCAGGAAGGAATCATTAGTGCTGGTTAAATGAATACATTTCTGTTGCTAAAATAATAAGTATCTTAGAGGTCTCAGAAGCTGTGTTAAAGATTTGCAGTAATTCTCTTGATATTTCATGAATTAACCAAGACCACCTTCTCTGAAGCTTCTTTGAACCTCCGCTGACAGCACTCATGGCTATTTTTTTCCTAGGTGGAGAAAAAAATCTAGTGGAATTATATCCTTTTGTTCATTCTAAGTAGAGGTCACTTAGATTTCCTCAAGCTCAGGGAAAATATTATCCAGGCGAAGATTCCACTTACATGGAAATAACTACTAAACCAAAGTCCTAAAGTAGCTTCTAAATGATTTTCCTTTAAACAAACAAATTTAAAAAAAACTGTAAAACTCTGAGCCTTTGGTGAGGAACTGGATGGAAGGTTGGGCTGTCTATAGTCTGTTCTGCTTGGGAGATGTGTGAACTCTACCATCCATTTTCTGTGTGTCTAGCCAAGGCGTCTTTGAATGCTCAAGGACTGTTTTTGAACCAAATTGATAAGAGACTAAAAAGATCCTGTCTGAGTTTGCTGGACCTTATCATTTCCCCGAAAATGCCTACCATGGTAAATGTGAAACACAAATGGGTAAAAAAATTAAATTGGATATCATCAAAACAAATACATCTTTTCTTATCAAGATGAATGCTTCTGTTTTTTTTGTTTTTTTTTTTTTTTTTTCCAGAAAGCAAAAGTAGTTACAGGGTTGAGATGCGTGTCAGGTGGAGGAAGGACAAACTATTGGTGGGATCCATCATCAGAGAACAAAGCTTCCTCTTGTTCCGGTGGGGAGGGCTCAGGCTAGGGACGTGTCCACTAGGTGGCGATTCATCTCTTGCATTAGTCCTAGGATTTGAAGAACCTATCTGTTCAGCATTGTGATGGGCATGAGAAAGGTAAATACAGATCATTTGCCTTAGGAAAAAATTGCTTTTCTATGAAAATCAGTGTTGAATAATGGTGAGAACAATGCAGATCCCCCTTTTAGGATGAAAACTGAATAGTATCATTATGGAAGATTTCATAATTAAGGTTCTGAATTGAATGAAGCAGAATTGAACTTTGAAGCTGACCATCCCAATGATCATCCTTCTTTTGCAAGTAAAGACACTGAGAACCAAGTATATCAAATCTCTTGCTTAAGATTATAACATGAGATAGGGGTAAATCCGGAATTAGAATCCATCCCAATCCAGGTTAAAAGCTTTCATCAATAAACGTACACATCGACATGTTAAGTTCTAGGCATAAAGCTGGATGCTACAGGTGCAGACATGGTGCCTGTCTTAAGTTAGCCCCTTATAGAATAATTGAAGAAACAGTTTCATGGCAATAACAATACAGAGTACATTAAACAGTGGCCAGTGATGCTGCCTGCCTGGTGCTCTGAACAGAATATGTCAAGTGACAAGGCAAGCGCAGGACTTGAGGAAAGTGAGGCTGAGTATGTGGGGGAGGAGGTGAGTTCAGAAGTTGGTCACTGACTCAGACAAGGCAAAGGCGAGGTGTGAGCGAGTGGTTTGGTTAGAAATGGAACACATCAGTGCAGAAGTCGACAGCAGGGCTGTGCTGTAACCAGACCAACTGCAGGATCCATGTTGGAGTCAGATGCCACACAAGCAAACCCCACCAAGTGAGCAGAGATCAGAAAGACTGCATGAGGCAACCATGAGGGAAGCCACCGGTCAGGCAAGGGCAGGAGGTAGACGCCTTGACAGGGAAGACAGGAAACAGTTGATCAGTAACCAGTAAGGAGTCAAGAATCTGGCATGCAAGTCAATTTTGTGCTAGTCAGGAAGCTTCTCATATGCTTTCTGCTGGGACAAGAAATGGTTCCAAGACATGAGCAGCCTGGAATCTGCTGAAAAGCAAACACAGGAAGACAATTCTCACTTTCTTCTTTCCTTTCTTTCTTTCTTGATTTCCGTGCTTCTTTCTTTCTTTCTCCTTTTCTTCATAAAGCTACATATATAGAGAGAGATTGAGTTTACTCACCTAATAATTGTACGCAGCCATGGTATTGTCCTTCTTAAAAGTTTAACAAAATCAGTATGCAACATTTTTTTTTTAAATGTATGCTCATCTCAAAATATACTGAACAAGATTTGGCAAAAGGGAGGTGAGGAAAAGGTAGTGTAGTAGGCACAAGGCCCTTTTTGAAAAGCAGCTATCTTGGAATCCATTTGTGAAGACTCTCTAGCTGTGTGTCTGGCCTGCCACATCCATGCTGCCAGAAACAGTTTCCCATTGAAGGAAGCACTGGGTCTGGGAAAGATGGGAGCAGAAACAACAAGTGAATTGTCTGTGGGAAAGACAAGTTCCTCCTTTATATTAGAAAGTGAATGCCCGATCAAGCTAATATTAACCTACGCCTACACAAATTTTGCCCCTAGACCTTATGATATTTCCCTGGTTTCTTTGACAGGAAACTGGCTTTCAGGCCACAAAGAAAAGCTGTAGGTGGATCTCAGCATAATTTCATCATGAAGCGAAATACCAGGAGGGTAGATTTGAATTTTCTGTTGGATGCTGACTGTGTTCATTATCTCAAAGTCCTCACTTGACATGTTTCACTCAAACCAAATACAAATCTTGGCTTACTGTTCGTTCACACTTACCAGAACTGTTCAAGTCTGAATATGCTTCTTATCTGGGAGATGAATTTTGGAAGATATGAATTACAGTATTTTTATCCTTTGAAAACATTATGGGATTATTTGAATGAATAATATTCGTTCAAATTGGGACTCAATATGTCCCAAACCTTGGGAAGGGTTTGTTGGTAGCTGACATTGTTTTATTTCTTGACATATGTGATGTTACCATGTTATTTTGTTTTACAATAATTTGTTATTTTATTTTATACTTTTCTTTATGTGCATTACATTTCATAGTTTTAAGAAAAAGCTTTTAAAAATGTTATATTCTGTGCTTTGGAATTGGTGAGGCCTTTTAATAAACACAGGGAAGTGCTAACAAACTCAAAGGTATTTCCTGAGATCCACTGACAATGAAACGCTAGTTTCCAGCCACATAATAATTTCTTCTATAGTTACACTTTGAAGGTAAAGTATTTTAATGTATATTTCTACTTTCTCTTTAGTGACTCAAAAATAATTCACAAATATCTTTTTGCTTTTCTGAGCCCCCTGGTACCCAAATAAGGAGCTGCTGTCCCAGTTAACTTCATCATGTAAGTTAAGAAAATGAGAATTCTGAAATGAATTTTTCATGTTTAAACTTCATCTTTTGAACTCTCATTTCTGTGGAAGATTGTGTAGTTTAATTGTCATTCATTCACCTCAGAAAAGTTGGGTGATGTCTGCAAAGGCATCTGTCCCTCTGTTCACTCAGTCCCCGTGTGTTAGTGACAGAGCGTGGGACTTGGGGTTCCAGACACAAGTTCACTACAACAGACTCAAATTTTAAATCCTTTCTGGAATGTTCTGCTAGTTTAAACTGGCCTTCCTGTCTCCCTTTGTTAGACTGTGTATATATCTCCTCTATATAATACTAGAAACAATCCTGGTGAGTCTTATACTGCCAAGTTTAGATCCAATCAAAATTTGTGGTTTCTTGTTTCAAACTGACCTGGAACCTTTGGTGTTTGGGCTTGTTTAATCTTGGCAAAGTTTTGTTTCCTGTTTCTAAGAATGAACTATTATTAGGCTCAAAGGCTTCTTGCCCATCTAATAGTTCTTAGAAAGCCAATTGTCATTGTATGAGTGAACCTAGTAAATCTGAATGAATTCTATACATTTTAATGAAATAAAGCCTGGAAGAATCAAAAAGGAAACACAAAGAAGTTGTACTTGACCAAAATCACTTGTATTTAACAAAACATAAAAAAATATAGTTTATAATTGTATATACTTAAATTACTAAAGAGAAAACCCTATTCCCTAAGATTTATCTCTAAAGCGTTTTAATGTCATGAAACTCTAGGAAATAACTTTTAAATTTTACATAAAAGAAGCTCAGGCTGGAAATCAGGATACATAGATCAAATTTCCTTCTGCCAATAATCAATACTTATGTAAAAGTTGTTAAACTCTGCTACTAATTTAACATCCTTGGACTGCAAGTTAGTGCCTTTTTAGTACCAAAATACTTCACTGAAAGGACTAGTCCAATTTTTCCAATTTCTTCCAATGTGGGAAGAAAACAGAAGTGGACCTTCTGTAAAGCTTACAGAAAGCGTAAAGCTGACACAGGTGTAAATGTGCTGCATTCTTCTCCGTGGACAGGCATCTCCATTGGCCACAAGAAGCCGGCCTGGGGCTTTACTGTTACGGCCACTGTCTCCCACAGTGTACTTGTCAAAGGCACATACTGTGATGCCAAGATTTCCGAACCCCTGTCTCACAAAAGTTTGTTACATAATCATCAATTTTTAAAAAAAATGGATTTCATCAGTTTGAAATGAGTCTCAAGGAAGTCAAACAAATGGGAGCTTTGTATTTCCAGGAATAAAAGGTTCACACACTGTCCAGGTGTTATGCATAGTCCATTGTGAGCAGCCTGCTCTCCCATCACCAGGGCTGGCTTTACTGATACCCTGAGGCCAATGTGTCCACCTTTTTGGTTCTGCAGTCCTGATGGTGGTTTGGGGGCGCCTGCAAGGAGGATGTGGTCACAAGAGCAGGTAACTGAGAAGAGGTGACTACTGTCTAATCTGGGAGGGGTGGGCCCTTGGAGAAATTTGGGCAGAGAATGTAGTGGTGACGTGGAGGCATGGCTCTGAGGGGCTGATCAGAACCAAGCACTAGGTTCCGGCCAAGTATACTCGAAGAAGGAAACTACAGTCACTGTTTGCTTTTAGCACCTGTCAATGCAATAAATTTTTACGCTCTAGTTCCGAGGTGGCGCAGTGGTAAAGAATCCACCTGCCAGTGCAAGAAGCGCAAGCGAGGGGGGTTCAATCCCTGGGTTAGAAAGATCCCCTGTAGAAGGAAGTGGCAACTCACTCCAGTATTCTTGCCTGGAGAATCCCATGGACAGAGGAGCCTGGTTGGCTGCAGTCCAGGGGATCACAAAGAGTTGGATACGACTGAGCGTACACACACATACACACACACATACATTCAATTGTCAGAAGACAATAATTGACCTCTGCTTCTGGTCATGATAGGATACAAGGACCAAATAAATCCTTTCACTTTAAATAATCAGAAAATGTGACCAAACATGTGAAACAATAATTTTAAGACAATGGACAATGGCCAATGGATTCACGAGACCATTATCCCAGAGAAGGGCAAGGAAAGGGAGAGCTTATTGCCTGGAGGTAGTTTGCAGGTTATAGCACAGTACCATGTGCAATGTACAAAGCACATTGATTTCACTGAGTTGAAGAGACAGAAATTAGAGTTGAGGAAAGTCAAGGAAATTAGAATTCATGCGACAGAGTTATCAGAGGAAGGAAGTGCACTGAGAAGAAGCTCTGGCTCTGCAGAAGGTTCGCTTTGAGTCTTAGGCTGAGGACCGATCTACACAGCCACGGAAGGAAAACAAGATTCTAATCGTAAGGAAACACAAGACAACCACAATAAAGAGACATTCTACAACATAAAACACCTATATTTTTTTCAA
This sequence comes from Capra hircus, assembly GCF_001704415.2. Lineage (NCBI taxonomy): Eukaryota > Metazoa > Chordata > Mammalia > Artiodactyla > Bovidae > Capra > Capra hircus. The sequence continues at coordinate 27,290,295 of NC_030814.1, forward strand.
AGATTCAAGGTCAAGGAAACAAAAAGGAAGACTGAAGTACTATTCTAGATGAAAGATGTCTCCAGAGATATAATGACTAAATCCAGTGATGATCCTGAATTGGATCCTGGAGTTCTGTGATGGTACAAGGAAAAGTGGCACGTGATGCAGCCTCCTAATACTGATTCACCACTGTATTATCAATGGCCAAAAGACAGGAAGCATGCCAGTCTTGTTCATTGATATATACCTACTGACTAGCATCTCCAAATGTTTACATATATGTATAGACACTAAAGGGGCTTCGCTGGTGGCTCAGTGGTAAAGAATCCACCTACCAATGAAGGAGACATGGGTTCAATGCCTGGATCGGAAAGATCCTCTGGAGAAAGAAATGGCAACCCACTCCAATGCTCTTGCCTGGGAAAACCCAAGGACACAGGAGCCTGGTGGGCTAGAATCCATGGGGTTGCAAAAGAGCCGGACACCACTTACTGAACAATAAACAATAAACAATAAACTGACTAAACAATAACAACAATAGGTGCTAAAGAAATCGTTCCTAACGAAAGGAATTCTGGAATGAATAGTGGGTTATTTGGTGGATTTCTAGATCTCTTGGTTGCTGTTCTCACTTCCTGAACTTGGTTGGTCTCTCTGATAGTTCCACGTCTTGAGCTGCTTGGCTCCTGTAGAAGTACGAACGGGAAGGGAGTGACCTTAAGGGTGACCCCTCCTCCCACAGCCCCCAGCTTCCCCTTCTCTTAATGACTAAGCTTCTGACTTTCATGCATAGTCACCCGTTATGGGCACACCCAGATTAAGAAATTCAATACAGTTCACAATCAAAAGAAAGTTCACTATCCCCCAAATAGCTGGGATTTTCTTCCATTGAACCACTCTAGTTCCCATTCCTCCAAATTCCAATGCCTGCACTTTTCACAGCCTGAGCCGGAAGAGCTAAATAATGACTTTTTGTTAAAAAAAACCATAAGCCAATTCGTTGATACCTGGCTACTGTTTTCTATAGCTAGTGGAACCATTGTGATCAATCTTAGTATCCTCCACCAGCACTGAACACAGTGTCTTATACATGGTAGATTCTTTCTTTTTCACATTTTAAAATTGACTTTATTTTTTAAGAGCAGTTTTAGGTTCACAACAAAATTGAGTGAAATGTACAAAGAATCCCTTTATATTCCCTTAACCTACATGCACAACCTCCTTCCACTATCCTCCCCAATATCCCTCACCAGAATGGTGCGCTTGTTATGGTGGACTCTTGATTATTAACACACACACACACACACATGCACACAGAGAATACATTTACTGTCCCTGCATCACACTTCACAATTAAGACATTAATTAATCCTGTAGGTTTCGTGTCTGCAAAACAGAAGGTGGCTGGGGTTGATTAATAGAAGCCTCCATTATGTTTTATTTAATTGCGCTATGGTAAAGGAGTCTATCTCCAACTGAACAGACAATTTATGCTTCATTAAATTCTCCTCTCGTCTTTGCACTTCAGGTACTTCGATTAGATGGCAGCTCTATTTTGAATGGCTCATTCAAGCATGACAAGATGCCAGTGAGTATCTGGAGGAGCAATAGAATTAAAAGCACCCTTTACATCTGGAAGACACTACCTCTCACTTCTTATAATACTTAATTGAACCCAGTGGTTCATAAATATTTATGAGTCTGAAAAAAAAAGTATCTTAGATAAATGAACAAACACCACAGAATTCTTGATGGGAGGCTCAATTAATGCTTCAAAATTAGAAATTTATTTTTATAGAAATGAACTGTTTGCCTCATGTAGCACATTTGAGAACAAGGTGACTTTGATCTATTTATTTTTAATTACAGTATCATAGAATATTAACTCTTCAGTGATTAAGTATGATCCACTAACATATAAAGCCTGTAAGACATATACTTGAAGAGTTTGTATTTTCTGAAATTGAATGATACATTGCATATTTAAATATTTTCTTTGAAATAAGTCTGATTTCAGTCCAAATATGAGATATGCTTTTACTTTCATATATCAACTTGAATGTACATCAATAAGAGAGGTTTAAATATGTGGGGATAAGATTTTTATATGTTTCTTTATCATTATCATAACTTCACAGAGAATCAGATACCCTGTAATTTCACAGAGAAAAGCTGAGAATCTTAAGCTTGTTTCTCTTTGAAGACAAATAATAAAATTATTACTGGTTCCTTTCAAAGTAAGAGTTTACAATATTTTTAAGTTGTTTATATTCATGAGCCAATAAAGTCATATAAAATGATTCTTCCAACTCATCATCACAGTGGACATAATCTTTAACCAAAATATAGCCTTTATGGCTGGACGTTTATAGAAAAAGTTGCCATTTTCTCTGGGATTTCTGCATCACTTTTCTAATGTCTGATAAATTGCGTCCTCACTTTATTCTCCAAATTGCTGACATCCAGATGCCTTAGAAATAAGAGCTAGGAGCTATGGCACTCTCTTTGCATTTATATTTTCTCTTTCAAGATGGAAACCAGGGGCTTTTTAAAGCAGTTTAATCATATTTCTCAGAGGTACAGGTTAATTCCAGAAGAAACTCAATGGAAATATGGAGAGTTTCAGAGGGAAAAAATGGAAAAACCCAGAGAAGCCAACTGAGATGGATATCAGTGATGTTCATGAGTGGAGCCATCACTGATGGATTTAATTATTCAGCAGCAACCTTACAGTTTCACTGTCTTTCTATGGCTGGGCAAATTTTTTTTTTACGAAAACTGCCTGTTTAGTTTATTCACTGTCTTCATCACCAGAGTCCTCTGAACTACTGCTGGAATGCGTTTCACCAAGTCTCTTCGCTTTCACTGGGCCATGGCTCTTCCCCTTCCTGCCCCCACACATACTTTCCTTAAACAAACATCCTTTAGAAAAAAGCAAAGAAAATCTCTGCTCTCCATTTTTGTTTGACTTCCCACACATTGCTGTTAACCATTCCCCAAACACAGATGGAAGACCTGCTTGGACTCTTTCACTGGTGGCTTTTCCCCAAAATCTTCTTTCTCTAAATATTGTGACTTATTCTCCTGAAAAGAAATTGTACCTTTCAGGGGTTTTCTCCCTCAGCAGGAATTGGTTATTTGTAAAACCTGCCATTTTGGCAGTATTAAATAGTTCTCTGGGGACAAAGCATACATGAATGGAATGGCCTAGTGTATGGTTAAGAAACCTCACAATTGAGGTTTCTCTCATTTGGCATCTCCTAAAGGGTTGAAGATGGAAGCAGACAAACCCACCGATGATCTCTGATTGAAAGAAGGATGTATATGTGAAAAGGAAAAAAAATGGTTCCATCGCTTCTTTATCATCTGAAATGTTCTTGCTTTGCCACTAAGCCAGGAAGGGTGTGGACGTTGTGCTGTCAAGTGTGGAATTGTTTCAGAGCACAGTTCAACCTAGTGCAGGCAGGCAAGGAGTAAGGACACTCAATTCACAGTGACTTAAAAACCAAAAAGATTGTTCTTTGCTGTGTGTATTGGGGCAGGGCATGCAGACTTCTTTCTCACACAGAGCAACTAATTCCAACATGAGACCATATAAAAATCTGTCTAGCATGATTTCAAAATGATATACAGCTTTCACTTAGAAAAGAAGAAGTTTATTATACAGTAAGAAGTAGAGATTATCCAGAGAGATCATCCAGAACCTAAAATTTATAAGAATCTTGCACTTTGAATCTGTCACTGTTAACCTCACCTGTCTTTGTCTATACGATAAAAGAGTTTCCTTAGGACCAACTATAAACTGAAAAAGTGAAAGTCGCTCAGTCATGTCCGACTCTTTGCAACCCCATGGACTATAGAGTCCATAGAAGTCTCCAGGCCAGAATACTGGAGTGGGTAGCCGTTCCCTTTTCCAGGGGATCTTCCCAACCCAGGGATCGAACCTAGGTCTCCCACATTGCAGGTGGATTCTTTACCAGCTGAGCCACCAATCAACTATAGGTTTCCTTCTAATGTTAATATCTGTCAACAGATAGATATATAGATCTACCTATATGAAGAGATAATTATTACATGCTGATATGAATGGAATTATACCTAGGAGAAGAATTATATAAAATAGACATTTCTTTATAGATTTCTATATTATAGAGATAGGTACACATCTATCTATATACACATAGGTTTATGTGTGTATATATAGAGAGAATCAATGAATCAAGCTTCATAGGACATAGACACTTGAATTAGTTTTCTAAACACATATATGTGTGTGCAAGTATGTGTACCTTATATTAGTGCTATTTTTCACCAGATATTTTTGGATTTCCTTTTTATACGCACAGGGTAGGATTTCTCTGCCCCTTTGAAGTAAAATAAGGCCATGAGACTTGCTTGGCCAGCGAAGTGAGCAGAAGCGGGATGTTTCATGCCCAGGTGGAAATTCTGAGAGCCAGGGTTCAACTCATATCCCTCCCAATGGCTGTGGCAACCATGGGAGCACATAGCGACACACAGTCTCTGTCAGTCTCGCTTCCCGAGTGATCTAGAAGCAGAGACTCCCCACAGCCGGTGTCGGACATGCAGGGTCAGCAAGAAATACATTTTTGTCTGGGAAAATCATTGAGATTTTCTAAGTGTTGTTTGTTACCACAGCATAACCTAGTCCAGAGGTTGGCATACTTTTTTTGGGTGAAAAGCCAGATAGCGAATATTCCACTTTTTATTTTTCTTAACAAACGTTTGAAAAAATTCTTAGTTCCAGACTGCACAAAAGTAAGCTGCAAGCCAAATTTATTCGTGGTCTCCCAATGCTCTTACCTCGCCCATACTGGTGTAAAAGGCATCTACTTCTCTCTGCATCGTTTTTTCCAACCATAAAAGAGAATCTGTGTGTGCATGCTCCGTTGTGTCCGACACTTCATGACTTTGGACTGTAGCCGGACAGGTTCCTCTGTCCATGGGATTTTTCAGGCAAGAATGCTGGAGTGGGTTGCCTCCAGTATTCCTCCAGGGGTAAAAAAATATATAGTTGTCCTAACTATCCTCTCAGAGGTTCCTTGAGAGCAAAAAGAAGAAATGGAGAGGAATTTATTTAGAAAAAAGTAGTGTTAATGTGCAGAGAAGGCAATGGCACCCCACTCCAGCGCTCTTGCCTAGAAAATCCCATGGATGGAGGAGCCTGGAAGGCTACAGTCCATGGGGTCGCTGAGGGTCGGACACGACTAAGCGACTTCACTTTCACTTTTCACTTTCATGAATTGGAGAAGGAAATGGCAACCCACTCTAGTGTTCTTGCCTGGAGAATCCCAGGGTCGGGGCAGCCTGGTGGGCTGCCGTCTATGGGGTCACACAGAGTCGGACACTACTGAAGTGACTTAGCAGCAGCAGCAGTGTTAATGTGATACAAAATGTTATTATTTCAATGAAAAGATTCAAAGTAAAACTTCCAGATAAAAACAGATTAACAGAAATAAGTTTTCTCGATTGTATCCTCTTCATTTTCATATAATTAACCTATTTTGAATGGAGCCCTCCGATATGGTGTGTTTTACACTTCTCCAGGTGTGTTTTACAGAGCCCTAGTCTGCTAAGATGCTACAGCCCACTCTCCCACACACACAATAGGTTCTTTGGATAAACAAATTTAGGCAAGCCTACATATTGTAACCATGAAATGCTTATTATCCATGGAGTACTTACTATCCATGGAATAGATATTAGCTGTGAATAGCCAGTGGAATTTGTATTCAGCCTAACATGCTCTGGGCAGCCTTACCATGCCTCTTATCGAGCTCCTTGAAGTGAAGTCCTTGTTAGTATGACTGGTCAAAGTCTGAATATACCCTGCTTCCCAAGTCCTGCATTTCCCCAGCCTTATGGCTGAGCTCTAGGTTTACAGCATCTCTGGACAATTTGCATGCCACACTTGGCCTTGAATGCCAGTTGTTGGCTATGGTAAAAAATTAATTTCATGCTAAAGCTCCAGACTGCAACAAATGCAAGTTATCTTGGCTTTAAAAGAAACACTCAGGAGAAAGTGCTGGATGGGAGAGGCAAAGGAAAGATGTTTGGTTATTTGAGGTTTTACTTTTCCAGACCATTATTTTATAAGAATCAAGAGAATCCATGGTAGCACTTTCTGAAGAACTTCAGGCTTTTAGAAGCAATAAGCAGAGCTCTACAGACAGCGTGTCATCTGTGATTGACAGTGGGTTGTTTCACTCACATGTGTGATAATCATCTTTATTTTTGGTGTTATTCAAACCTAATTCAGTATGCAGCCCTAGAATGAATCACAAATATTTTCCATTTAGAGAGGCATTAGAATGCTTTAAGTTACTGAACCCAAGACCGGGAGAGCTGTGAGACAAAGAAGTTAAAAGCTAAATTAAATATGCTTCAGATATACTATATCTGTATATATTTATATATGTTTTCATGCATACACACACATAATTTTTATGTGACTATGAAGAGACTTAAGAAATGTGTTAGCTGGGCTAAAATAGATATTCCTACTTCAACTTACATAGTGTTACAGAATGTTACACATATGATGATTCTGGCAATTTTCCACAGGATACAATAGCGGTGAGGGGTGGGGGGTGGGGAGTGTTAGCGTATAATGTTCAAAGTGGTTAGGTAAGGTCTGTCCTATGAACAGAAATTGCTTCCAAATGATACAAGGTGGAGTTATTCATGCAACCTCATCTTCCCACCCGGAATCAAAGTGCCAGGGTAATGGAAACTGGATTTGAAAGACCTGAGTTCAAGTAAGAAATTTCCAACAAGTAACAGTGTAGTGTGAAGAAAGTTATGTAACCACTCTGAATTTCTACTTATTCACCTAAAAAAAATGCAGGTAACAATCTACTTGTTCCTTAACCTGTTGTGAATGTACTTAGAGATAACTAAATTGCTACATCAGCATGTATTACATTATGTGATTAATAATTATAGACATGAATCTGGGTTGGTTTTTACGTTTGAACCAAATCAGTGATTCACAACGCACAGATCCTCACTGCCCGTTTAAAACCAAGCCAATAGGGCAAGCGGTAAGGGGTGAATATCTTTTTCCTAACTGTGCTTGAGCTGCAAAAATGAACAGAAAGCCAGACTTAAGACAGCTTAAACTGTGATAAAAGTGTATTTCTTCTTTCAAGGTAGTGTGGCCTTCAGGGTTGGTTGACTCAGCAACTGTAACAATGTCATGAAACATACAGGTGGTTTCTCCTTCTCCTGTGTTGTCCACAGTGTTAACTTCATTCCACATCTTTCTTCAGTGAAAGTAAAGGTTGCTCCTCTTAACCATAAGTCCCTCCATGGAATCTGACTGGACCAACTTGGGCCACAGATTCTAGAGTCAAATGGCAGCCAGGGAATGCCGTATTCTAATAGGCTTAAGCTCTGGTTCCTTAAGAAATACTGTCAAGGAAGATAGGATTATTATAATTGGCTTAGTCAAATCAGCTCCTGCCTCCAGAATTAGGGTCAGCTCCCAAACCACATGGATGCTGTGTGTTAGAGGGTCAGCCCCATTATCTCTATAACCAGGTTTCTCTAAGTGAACTATATTGGTTTTTAATTAGCTTGATACAGTCACCATGTTGCTTTCAAATACCAATAACCCATGTAATTTTGAGTTAGGGATTTATAATGTGATTTTTTAAATTATCTTCTTTTAGTTGGTTTATCTAAACTAGTCATACAAATTAGCCCAGATCAGGAAAACAGGAAAGAAATCTTAGCTTAGCTTGAGAGAAACCAAGTCATAGGAAAGAAGGGATTTTTCTTCCTAGTTAGGAATTATATATGAGCACTGTATCCCAGACCGGGAGCTCAGATCATGAGCTTTTTATTGCCAAATTCAGACAAATTGAAGAAAGTAGGGAAGACCACTAGACCATTCAAGTATGACCTAATCAAATCCCTAACAATTATACAGTGAAAGTGAGAAATAGATTTAAGGGACTAGATCTGATAGAAAGAGTGCCTGATGAACTATGGTCAGAGGTTTGTGACACTGTACAGGAGACAGGGAGCAAGACCATCCTTGAGAAAAAGAAAGGCAAAAAAGCAAAATGACTGTCTGAGTAGACCTTACAAATAGCTGTGAAAAGAAGAGAAGCAGAAAGCAAAGGAGAAAAGGAAAGATACACCCATTTGAATGCAGAGTTCCAAAGAACAGCAAGGAGAGATAAGAAAGCCTTCCTCAGTGATCACTGCAGAGAAATAGAGGAATGCAATAGAATGGGAAAGACTAGAGAGGTGTTCAAGAATATTAGAGCTACCAAGGGAACATTTCATGCAAAGATGGGCTCAATAAAGGACAGAAATAGGATGGGTCTATTTCAGAAATAGGAAAAGGAATACCTCAGGCTATATATTGTCACCCTGATAATTTAACTTATATGCAGAGTACATCATGCAATATTCTAGGCTGGATGAAGCACAAGCTGGAATGAAGATTGCTGGGCGAAATATCAATAACCTCAGATATGCAGATGACATCACCCTTATGGCAGAAAGTGAAGAGGACCCAAAAAGCCTCTTGATGAAAGTAAAAGAGGAAAGTGAAAAAGTTGGCTTAAAGCTCAACATTCAGAAAACTAAGATCATGGCATCCAGTCCCATCACTTCATGGGAAATAGCTGGGGAAACAGTGGAAGCAGTGTCAGACTTTATTTTGGGGGGCTCCAAAATCACTGCAGACGGTGATTGCAGCCATGAAATTAAAAGATGCTTACTCCTTGGAAGGAAAGTTATGACCAACCTAGATAGCATATTCAAAAGCAGAGACATTACTTTGCCAACAAAGGTCTGTCTTGTCAAGGCTATGGTTTTTCCAGTAGTCGTGTATGGATGTGAAAGTTGGACTATAAAGAAAGCTGAACACTGTAGAATTGATGCCTTTTCACTATGGTGTTGGAGAACACTCTTGAGAGTCTCTTGGACTGCAAGGAGATCCAACCAGTCCATCCTAAAGGAAATCAGTCCTGAATGTTCATTGGAAGGACTGATGTTGAAGCTGAAACTCCAATACTTTGGCCACCTGATGCAAAGAACTGACTTAACTGAAAAGACTCTGATGCTGGGAAAGATTGAAGGTGAGAGGAGAAGGTGACGGCAGAGGATGAGATGGTTGGATGGCATCACTGACTCAATGGACATGAGTTTGAATAAACTCCATGAGTTGGTGATGGACAGGGAGGCTTGGCATGCTGCAGTCCATGGGGTTGCAAAGAGTCAGACACAACTGAGCGACTTAAATGAACTGAACTGAGCTGAACTGTATCCCAGGACAGACATATTTATCACCTACTGATAGGCCCTAAATTTCATATCGATAAGTAAGTTTTGACCATGTAACAATTTTAGCCATATGATGTTTTAGGGTAAAAACTTAAATGATTGAGTCCTGGTTCTTCCAATTTCTATCTGTATGAGCTTCAGCAAGTTACTTTAATTCTCTGTGGCTCATTTTCCTGCAATGTAAAAAGGAGTAAAAAAATAGTACCTACCTCATAGGGTTGATATGAAGATTAAATGACTTGATATGTATAAAGGATTTAGAATATGGCAGAATGTTGAAAAATAAGTATTTGCTATTACTATCATATTACTCGATGGCATCACCAACTTGATGGACATGAGTTTGAGCAAACTCTGGGAGTTCATGATGGACAGGGAAGCCTGGCCTACTGTAGTCTATGGGGTTGCAAACAGTCGGACATGACTGTGATTGAACTGAACTGATCATATTATTATTATTATTACTTTTCTTCTGCTTTAAGGTAGTGAGCCATCTACTGTGGATGTTTCAGTCTAGACAAGAAAAATAAGAGTGGACATAATTTTTATATGTATTTTCAGGACTGTTAAGAATTTGTTTTTAAGCAAACCATACTGCAAACTTGAAAGTGAAGAAAGTGAAGAGGAACTAAAAAGCCTCTTGGTGAAAGTGAAAGAGGAGAGTGAAAAAGTTGGCTTAAAGCTCAACATTCAGAAAACGAAGATCATGCCATCTGGTCCCATCACTTCTTGGGAAATAGATGGGGAAACAGTGGAAACAGTGTCAGACTTAATTTCTGGGGGCTCCAAAATCACTGCAGTTGGTGATTGCAGCCATGAAATTAAAAGACGCTTACTCCTTGGAAGGAAAGTTATGACCAACCTAGATAGCATATTAGAAAGCAGAGACATTGCTTTGCCAACAAAGGTCCGTCTAGTCAAGGCTAATGGTTTTTCCAGTAGTCATGTATGGATGCGAGAGTTGGACTGTTAAGAAAGCTGAGTGCCGAAGAACTGTGGTGTTGGAGAAGACTCTTGAGAGTCCCTTGGACTGCAAGGAGATCCAAGTCCATTCTAAAAGAGATCAGTCCTGGGTGTTCTTTTAAGGAATGATGCTAAAGCTGAAATTCCAGTACTTTGGCTACCTCATGCAAATAGCTGACTCATTGGAAAAGACTGATGCTGGGAGGGATTGGGGGCAGGAGGAGAAGGGGATGACAGAGGATGAGATGGCGGGATGACAGAGGATGAGATGGCTGGATGGCATCACCAACTTGATGGATGTGAGTTTGTGTGAACTCCAGGAGTTCGTGATGGACAGGGAGGCCTGGTGTGCTACGATTCATGGGGTCGCAAAGGGTCAGACACGACTGTGCGACTGAACTGAACTGAACTGAAACCATACTGCATTTTAGAAAACTATGATAAGATTTGTAGGAAACGCGAATCTGGAAAGACATTTCATGCAAAATAATGGAAACTCAACACTTCATTTTGTATACATCATGTTGCCATAAAACTCCCAAGACATACTCATGCCAAGTCCCAATGTGCAAGAAAGAATCTGGTTTGTTTTAAACAGCATTTGGGTGCAATTGTAATGGCCAGTTGTTCATACATTTAGCTTGACTCTAAAAAATACAAAATTATTCAAATCTCTTCTTCAACTTATTATGTTACAGAATAATTGTGCTTATGTGATTGTTATTTTTGGAATATCCTTTTAATCCAAATAGTTTTGAAAGTCTGTGAGTGGTTTATGTTGTCCACATCTAAAAATGAATCCAAATATTAATTTAAATGTTCTTGAAATAGTACTTAGTCCAATTAATGATCTAATAATAAAACAACTAGGATATTAACATAGGCTGCTTCGTATAGCTTGCTATAAGGTTGACGTGAATGAGGTCAAAATTACAGATTCTATTTAAGTATGGTATGGTTCAGTTTGTAAAGCTCTGTTCTATAACCAGTGAACCTCCAGGAAAACTCCTGGGAGTGCTGGCTTTTGACAACGTGTGAGAGACTAGGAAGGGTGGACAGGGTAGAGCCTGCATCTGTGTAAATATTAGAAATTTACTGAGGACTGTTCTTACAGATGAGTCAGTTGCATTATGAGCTACAATAATCATGACATTTACAGGTTATTGAATACTTATACCTGCTAGACACAGTGATGGATGTTTTACAAAGTTTATTCAATTTGATTTGATCTTCCTAACGGCACAATGAAGGTGTTAACCCGTTCCCAAAGAAGAAGAACATGAAACTTGGAGAGTTAAAGAAGTATGCTCAGAACCACACAGCTAACAACTGGCAGAGACATAACACTGCATGGAAGAAATGCTCTTCTTCAGAGAAAGATGTTGAGGATGGACCAGCAGGGCAACTGGGCCACAAAGCTTACTAAAGCATTGATGTTACTTTTCAGTACTTTTTGAGCTACACTCTAGAGTTGCAGTTTACAGACAACTGCATCAAAAGAGAAATAAAAAACATGACTTAAAAATACCAAAAAAAAATCTCTGATTTTTTTCTTCAGAGGAGGAAGACTGTATAATGATAATAATAGATATTATTCAAGCCAAGCACTCTCGAGCCAAGCAGTGTTTAAATACATTTAATCCTCTTAATGACCTCAGGTATGAGATAGATATTATTTTACTCTCATTCTACAGATGAAGTAAATGAGGATTAAAAAGCTAAATAATTTCCCCTAAGGTTACACAACCACTAAAAGGAAGAGCCAGGACCTAAGTAACTTCCACGGAAGGACAAAAGCCTATGCTCTTACTGAGATATTACACCGACAAAAATAAACAGCAAAGAAACATTTACATAATTTGGTGCATTTGTGATAAAAATTGTACCAACTCACGATTATGCCACAATTTAGCTCTCAGAATCATTTATCAATGGTTTGATGGTATAATATATTATGCCTATAACAAAAGCCTCTTGCAAAAACATAAATGTTTCCTGGGAGACAAAAATACAGAGAATGAAGTACACATTTTGAATAGGATGCAGGTTCTCATCTAAGTGGTGAAAAGTCATAATTCTGTTGCTGCTTCCCTAAGGCACCGATGATCTGTATAAAATGCTTACATTTACTTACAGCATGTGTGCACTCAGGCGTAAACACAAAATGGAGAACAATTCAGATTAAATGTCATCATTTGTTCAAATACATGTCTCTTTGGTTGCACCTTCTTAATGAACAGTAGGGGACAACAACGCAGCTAATAAGTTATTTTAATAGGGTGATGTAACTGCATGTGAATTGTTACCTCCTGGGAGAGTGAGTGACAGATTCCAGTTCTCATTATGGTGTAGATTAGTCTCAGATAATTCATTAGTGCCCAGTGTGGCAGCTCTGCTGAGTGTCCTTAATTTGGAAAAAGAGACAGGAGGCCTCTGTGCCCAAGAAACTCTAAAGATGGAAGATCTGGAATTGAAGGCTTTTAGGGCAAAGGACTCTCCCAAGAAGATGGCAATTATTCGCCTAGTTTTTCAGGCGATGGATGATAGCTCTCTTCCCTGTAGTCTCCGTGGTTAAACACACAAGGGATGACAGAGGATGGCCAGATTTCCCCTCGCCTCTGAGGAGGCAGGTTTAATGCAGAATGTTTCAAGTATACCATACATCCATATGACTTATCTCCATGAGAAATGACTTTTTTATTTTACAGAATGACAGTGAGCAGAAGTGGTGCCCCAAAAAATGCAGTTTATCAATAATCTTGATTTTTCATTTTTAGATAATGGTTTTAATCCTTTCCATCAAACCAAGAGACCTTAGTATTGACTGATTTAAGAATTCTATATGTGCAATTTCTGCCACATGCTGGTAAAGATATTTCTTCAAACTAGCTTCATAACAAACACAATCTTTTGACTTCTGGGCAATTAAAGGTGCCAATAGTACTGTCACGTATTGTTAAAAAGCTTTCAAAGTTTCTTGCCTGCAACCCATCAATTCAGTTCAGTTCAGTCACTCAGTTGTGTCCACCTCATTGCGACCCCAAGGACTGCAGCACACCAGGTCTCCCTGTCCACCACCAACTCCTGGAGTTTACTCAAACTCATGTCCATTGAGTCGGTGATGCCATCCAACCATCTCATCCTCTGCCATTCCCTTCTCTCTTCTTCAATCCTTCCCAGCATCAGGGTCTTTTCAAATGATTCAGCTCTTCACATCAGGTGGCCAAGTATTGGAGTTTCAGCTTCAACATCAGTCTTTCCAATGAATATTCAGGACTGATCTCCTTTAGAATGGACTGGTTGGATCTCCTTGCAGTCCAAGGGACTCTCAAGAGTCTTCTCCAACACCACAGTTCAAAAGCACCAATTCTTCGGCGCTCAGCTTTCTTTATAGTCCAACTCTCACATCCATACATGGCTACTGCAAAAACTATAGCCTTGACTAGATGGATCTTTGTTGGCAAAGTAATATCTCTGCTTTTTAATATGCTGTCTAGGTTGGTCATAATTTTCTTCTAAGGAGTAAGCATCCTTTAATTTCATGGCTGCAATCACCATCTGCAGTGATTTTGGAGCCCAGAGAAATAAAGTCAGCCACTGTTTCCCCATCTATTTGCCATGAAGTGATGGAACCAGATGCCATGATCTTCGTTTTCTGAATGTTGAGCTTTAATCCAACTTTTTCACTCTCCTCTTTCACTTTCATCAAGAGGCTCTTTAATTCTTCTTCACTTTCTGCCATAAGGGTGGTGTCATCTGCATATCTAAGGTTATTGATATTTCTCCCGGCAATCTTAACTCCAGCTGTTGCAACCCATAGTAAGCAAGATGTTTTACACATATCAATATCCATATACATGTAGGCATTTCATAGGTAAATTTAATGTTTCAGTACATGTGATACACTGTCATTTGTACTATTCTATTTTAATCTCTTCCTTGTGAGTATACTATTGTACTGTAACCTGGTCTACCTGTTTTAAATTTTGGTTTTTAAAGCTGATATTATGTTAAAAGTTGATTTTACCACATACTACCAATGAATCATGATTTACAGTCTGAAAAACTATGAAAAAAACTATATCCCAGGACAAAGACCTTTTCATATTTATTTCCGCAAAAATAATAATTTATTGAGTGCTTATCATAGGCCAGGCACTATGCCAGTGCTTCACTTCACTTCCTTAATTCTTAGTTAATTTACTCTCCACAGTAGAGATAAAAGTTGATATTATTCCAGTTTTCAGATGGAGAAAATCAAGCTCAGAGAGGTAAAGAGTTGCTCCAGTGCACATAGCTGGTAAGTGGTGGAACTACAATATTGACACATTGTAGGCATCCTGTAAGTATTAATTGAATAAATAAATGAATGAATAAATTATGGTTGAAAATGAGGGCTCAAGCTGACTGGCTTTTGACTATTGTGTATATTAACAAGTAATTCTCCCTGTAGCATTTCTTCTGGACCACAGTCTAATACTTTGGATTTCAACTCTCTCATAATAAAAATAAAGCTTTTACCATAAAATGCAAAAATTATTTCTTGATTGGGAGGGGTAGTAATAATAATGATGATGATGGTGACTGTGGCCAATATTGATTGATTACTTAGTATGGGTCAAGCACTACTCTAAGTGTTTTCACATGTCGATATAAAATAATAGTAGCCACCCCATTAGATTGCTATAACTGAATTTATTTAATTCTTACATCAACCCTATGGGATGAGTACTTATTCTTACCTCAGTTTTATAGTTGAGGAGACTGAGGCACAGAAAGGTTTAGTGACTTGTCCCAAAACACAAGGTAATAAAACTCAAGAGGTCTGTCACCAGAGCCTTAGCTCTTAGCCTCTACTTCCTCCCGTAGCCATTGGAGACCAGCAAAGTTCTTTCATTAAAGCAAGGTAGATACTTTCCAAAGCAAATATAAAAAGAAATGCTAAATGGAGTGATCCACCCATTATGAGTCATTTTGTTCTCCTAATATATTTGTGATTTCTTAATTTTAGAGAATTTGTCTGAGGGTCTGGATATAGCCGATGTCACTCAGCAGAAATATTAAAAATTATGACTTCACAATATCTTATATTGTCATGTCTTTTTTATACGTTTTATCACTAACTTTATAAAACAAAGTTAGTGATAAAGCATACCTTTCAAGAAATCAGTCATATTTTATTTTTAGTAAAATCAAAATAAAAAATACTTCTGTAGTTAGCAATTCACTCTAAGACAATATTGGGAAGGCAAATAAACACAGTCTCAAGTATAATCATGAGTATCTAACTAGTGGAGAAATCTATGGTGGGACATTTCATTGGCAGAATTTAAGAGGTTAACAGAGGCTCGAAGCACAAATCAGTTTTTTTTTTTTTTTTTTCTCCTGGCTGAGCTGGGTCTTCACTGCTGCGTGCAGGCTTCACTAGTTGCAGAGCACGGGCTCTGGAGCCCACAAAAGCCCCCTGGCATGTGGGATCTTAGTTCCCTGACCTGAGATTGAACCCACATCTCCTGCATTGGAAGACAGATTCTCAACCACTGGACCACCAGGGAAGACCCAAGAACAAACCAATTTAAAGTCAAAAGCCAGTTCTTCAGCTGATCCCATGAGGAAGTAAGAGAACATAACAAAGGAAGGTGGTCAGAGGACAGGTGAGCATAGCAGATCCTTCAAGCTATTTTACAATGAAACTTTCTCCCCTTGGTCCCCGGATTATCTCCTAAATTAGTTGAAGACTATATGCCCTAACACATAAAGATAGTGTTAAAATCAGTTACAGTTTTTGTAGCACAGAAGGCCGTGCCTATGTATACACACAACTCTCCTCTTCTACCTGGAACCAACACAAAACCACAGTTCCCAGCCTCCTGACATTCTGACCAATGAAACATGAGTAGAAGCCGTGTGCCTGGTCTCTATCAAGTCTCTTGGGATCCTCCATTCTCATTCTCTTTCCTCATCCACTTGCTGGGCAATCTTGTGTCAAAGAAGGAAGCATATTAGGTCCCTGATCAAGTGGGTGGAGCAGGGGCTCCCTGACAACCTGCATCAGAGAATGGCAAGAACGAGAAATACACTTTTACTTTATTAGGTCACTGAGATTTTGATGGCAGCTAACATTATTTATCTGAACTAAAATAGTCCTGGAGTATGAACACTGGGGTGAATGTTATGTGTTAAATAAAGATTACGATTGGTATTTAATGATGTCAGTTCGGGGAAATGGGTGTGCTATTTGCACACATGGCCCCATCTGCAAAGATACGGCTGATCCTGTTAAGAGTCACGACTGTTCCCAGCAACCACTCTGGCCCAATAGAACATGTAGTGAGATTGGTTCTTTCTCCAGTAAATCTGCTGGAACCTGCTAAAGGATTGATCTGTTTTGAGGATGTCTGGGACACAGTATGCATTCGATCAATGTGTTATTATTGCTAGAATTTTTATCATAATACTTGAGTCATTCTTTCTCTCCTGTTTGGAATATTAAGCCTTATAACTCTTATATCTTTTCTAAGCAAGAGACCTTCTCTCCTTGTCTAGGGAAGCTGGGAGGCAGTAACAAAATTTTTCTTTATTACAGTTCTACTCTTTGAGTTCATTCTGCCATGTTCTCACACAGTCAGAAGTGAAGAATCCTCTTTTGGCTTTACATTAAGACTTAGGGAAAAAGAAAACTTCTAAATTCTAATTGGCCCAAAACACAAGCTACAATAACTTGTTGGAGGTGAGATCTGGGTCCAGATTGATAGGTCTGCCCCCTTGTGGCTTAGCTGGGAAAGAATCTGCCTACAATGCAGGAGACCTGGGTTCCATCCCTGGGTTGGGAAGATCCCCTGGAGAAGGCACCCACTCCAGTATTCTGGCCTGGAGGATCCCATCCATGGAGTCGCAAAGAGTTGGACATGACTAAGTGACTTTCACTTCCTGCAGCTGAGACAGCATTTTTACAAGGCATGAATCAGCTTATCTTTCTGTCGCCCAAGCCTACCCAGGCTTTGTCACATCTGAAAGTATGACTGAGTTACAATGGGAAGTTCAAAGCCAGTTTTCCTATCATGGTTGCGAGGAAAGGACAGCTTCATCATGAGCCAAGGTTTGGGTTGAGGGGGGCAGAATTTATAATGAATTTTCACACATTAAGACAGGCATAATTTTTTCCCTAAATCCCTGGGCACAGGTAATGATTAATGCTTGAAGGGATATTGTTGCCCTTTCTCTTTCATTGGACACTTCATCATGGTAGCAGCCAGACTCTCTTTTGAAAGTTTAAAAGTCATTATTGGCCAGAGAGTATTAGTTCCATTTTTCTCCATTTCAAAAGCCAGTTAACTGTCCATAATTTAAAAAGAGAACAGATGGGGTATAAGCAGAGACCATGAATGTGACCGAAGGTATAGGGTGACAACAAAGGGAAACTTGTCGATATTGGGATGATGATCCTTGCTCAGACCTGCCCACAGCCTGCACTGAGTTCATTGCTCACAGAAGATAAAAGAAAATGGGGGTCGGGGGGAGGAGAAAAAAAGAAAGAATAGATTCTTGATTTTTAAGGCTTGAGTACAAATCAATATCTATTTGTTTGCTTCATAAATTAAATCATTGAAGTATTTTTTAGAGACAAGTGATGTGTATTTTTTAACTAAGAAGAAACTTTGTGGCAAAAATTCGTCTTCAGTGAGAGAGGCAGAAATAGTTTCACTTGGAAACAAGCAATGCAGTGCTTTTTGTTTGCACTTCTGTTCTTTCAAGCAAACTGGCAGGATCCTCAATAAAGAAAAATGATGAGTTTTAAGAGAGTGAATACTAGGAATTTAAAGCAAAATACATATCTTCCAAAGCTTAAACAAAGCTGTCTTCTCTTTACCTCGTCTTTCTACCCAGTTTTCCATTTTATAAAATCAGACATGCTAAATTGAATTGCTCGTAGATTTTTTTTCATAACTTGAAGTATCTAATTACACCAGCATTATATTCATAAAATATAGCAGATCTTTTCTCATTATCCTTGGCTGCAAGTGTCTGACGTCCCTCATATATTCTTGTATTACCTATTCATTAGTCAGTTCAGGTCAGTCGCTCAGCTGTGTCCGACTCTTAGCGACCCCATGGACTGCAAAACGCCAGGCCTCCCTGTGCATCACCAACTCCCAGAGTTTACTCAAACTCATGTCCATTGAGTCGGTGATACCATTCAGCCATCTCATCCTCTGTCATCCCCTTCTCCTCCTGCCCTCCATCTTTCCCAGCATCAGGGTCTTTTCAAATCAGTCACCACTTCGCATCAGGTGGCCAAAGTATTGGAGTTTCAGCTTCAACATCATTCCTTCCAATGAACATTCAGGACTGATTTCCTTTAGAATGGACTGGTTGGATCTCCTTGCAGTCCAAGGGACTCTCAAGAGTCTTCTCCAACACCACAGTTCAAAAGCATCAATTCTTTGGTGCTCAGCTTTCTTCACAGTCCAACTCTCACATCCATACATGACTAGGAAAAACCATAGCCTTGACTAGACGGACCTTTGTTGGCAAAGTTATGTCTCTGCTTTTGAATATGCCGTCTAGGTTGGTCATAACTTTTCTTCTAAGGAGTAAGTGTCTTTATATTTCATGGCTGCAGTCACAATCTGCAGTGATTTGGGAGCCCCAAAAGATAAAGTCTGACA
The DNA here is from genome assembly GCF_001704415.2 of Capra hircus. Lineage (NCBI taxonomy): Eukaryota > Metazoa > Chordata > Mammalia > Artiodactyla > Bovidae > Capra > Capra hircus. The sequence continues at coordinate 27,309,227 of NC_030814.1, forward strand.
CTGTTTCCACTGCTTCCTCATCTATTTCCCATGAAGTGATGGGACCAGATGCCATGATCTTCGTTTTCTGAATGTTGAGCTTTAAGCAAACTTTTTCACTCTTTTCTTTCACTTTCATCAAGAGGCTTTCTAGTTGCTCTTGACTTTCTGCCATAAAGGTGGTGTCATCTGCATATCTGAGGTTATTGATATTTCTCCTGGCAATCTTGATTCCAACTTGTGCTTCTTCCAGCCCAGCATTTCTCATGATGTACTCTGCATAGAAGTTAAATAAGCAGGGTGACAATAGACAGCCTTGACGTACTCCTTTTCCTATTTGGAACCAATCTTTTGTCCCATGTCTAGTTCTAACTGTTGCTTCCTGACCTGCATACAGGTTTCTCAAGAGGCAGGTCAGATGGTCTGGTATTCCCATCTCTTTCAGAATTTTCCACAGTTTATTGTGATCCACACAGTCAAAGGCTTTGGCATAGTCAAAAAGCAGAAACAGATGTTTTTCTGGAACTCTCTTGCTTTTTCAATAATCCAGCGGATGTTGGCAATCTGATCTCTGGTTCTTCTGCCTTTTCTAAGTCCAGCTTGAATATCTGGAAGTTCACGGATCACATACTGTTGAAGCCTGGCTTGGAGAATTTTGAGCGTTACTTTACTAGCATGTGAGATGAGTGCAATTGTGCAGTAGTTTGAGCATTCTTTGGCATTGCCTTCCTTTGGGATTGGAATGAAAACTGACCTTTTTCAGTCCTATGGCCACTGTTGAGTTTTCCAAATTTGCTGGCATATTGAGTATAGCAGTTTCACAGCATCATCTTTTAGGATTTGAAATAGCTCAACTGGAATTCCATCACCTCCACTAGCTTTGTTCGTAGTGATGCTTCCTAAGGACCACTTGACTTCACATTCCAGGATGTCTGAATGTAGGTGAGTGATCACACCATCGTGACTATCTGAGTCATGAAGATCTTTTTTTGTACAGTTCTTCTGTGTATTCTTGCCACCTCTTCTTAATATCTTCTGCTTCTGTTAGGTCCCTACCATTTCCATCCTTTATCGAGCCCATCTTTGCATGAAATGTTCCCTTGGTATCTCTAATTTTCTTGAAGAGATCTCTAGTCTTTCCCATTCTATTGTTTTCCTCTATTTCTCTGCACTGATCATGGAAGAAAGCTTTCTTATCTCTCCTTGATATTCTTTGGAACTCTGCATTCAAATGGGTATATCTTTCCTTTTCTCCTTTGCTTTCTGCTTCTCTTCTTTTCACAGCTATTTGTAAGGCCTCCCCAGACAGCCATTTTGCTTTTTTGCCTTTCTTTTTCTTGAGGATGGTCTTGCTCCCTGTCTCCTGTACAATGTCATGAACCTTTGACCATAGTTCATCAGGCACTCTTTCTATCAGATCTAGTCCCCTAAATCTATTTCTTACTTCCACTGTACAATCATAAGGGATTTGACTTAAGTTATACCTGAATGGTCTAGTGGTTTTCCCTACTTTCTTCAGTTTAAGTCTGAATTTGGCAATAAGGAGTTCATGGTCTGAGCCACAGTCAGCTTCCGATCTTTTTTTTGTTGACTGTATAGAGCTTCTCTGTCTTTGGCTGCAAAGAATATAATCAATCTGATTTCGGTGTTGACCATCTGATGATGTCCATGTGTAGGATCTACTCTTGCGTTGTTGGAAGAGGGTGTTTGCTATAACCAGTGCGTTCTGTTGGGAAAACTCTATTGGCCTTTGCCCTGCAGGTGTTTCTTTACTTCCTACTTTTGCATTCTAATCCCCTATAATGAAAAGGACATCTTTTTTTAGTGTTAATTCTAGAAGGTCTTGTAGGTCTTCATAGAACCATTCAACTTCAGCTTCTTCAGCATTACTGGTCAGGGCATAGACTTAGACTAGTGTGATATTGAATGGTTTGCCTTGGAAACGAACAGAGATCATTCTGTCATTTTTGAGATTGCCTCCAAGTACGGCATTTCAGACTCTTTGTTGACCATGATGGCTACTCCATTTCTTCTAAGGGATTCTTGCCCACAGTAGTAGATATAATGGTCATCTGAGTTAAATTCACCCATTCCAGTCCATTTGAGTTCACTGATTCCTAGAATGTCGACGTTCACTCTTGCCATCTCCTGTTTGATCACTTCCAATTTGCCTTGATTCATGATCTAACATTCCAGGTTCCTATGCAGTATTGCTCTTTACAGCATCGGACCTTGCTTCCATCACCAGTCCCATTCACAACTGGGTGTTGTTTTTGCTTTGGCTCCATCCCTTCATTCCTTCTGGAGTTACTTCTCCACTGATCTCCAGTAGCATATTGGGCACCTACCGACCTGGAGAGTTCATCTTTCAGTGTCCTTCTTTTTGCCTTTCATACTGTTCATGGGGTTCTCAAGGCAGGAACACTGACGTGGATTGCCATTCACTGTTCCTTTCTCCTGGGTCCTGGTGCACAAGGTTCTATTGTGCCCTCCAAATTCATTATTAGACAAACTGAATAAAGGCCAGACATTTATTTCCCCGGTTTCCCTAAGGAAGATACAGGCATAAGACCTGACATCCACTAATCACATACATATGCCACATTTTGAATAGAAAGCTCTTGATACAAAGCGGGAGCTTCAAGAAATTCTTTCTAGAGTCAGTGACTATTGCAACAAAACCCTATTCCCAGGGCAGCAGTGACCATAATTCCCTGGGAATGAATCAGTGCCCGAAGTGTTGGCAATTCAAACAGCAGAGAGAGCCATACACTGAGGAGGTTAGTTCCACTACACCACCTGGAACGCTGCTTCAGGTTGCATGGCCTTTAAGACTGATACTCCTATTATCTCTGCACATCAGTGAGCTATCTGGTATCTTTTTTTCTTTCTTTTTAAAACTGTTTCCTTGGAATAATCTCAGATTTACAAAAGAGTTGCAAAAACAGTAAAGAGAGCTTCCAAATACCCTTCACTCAGCTACCTCTAGTATTAACATCTTACATAACAATGGACATCTACGGACAGTAGCAGTTAACACTGGTGCAATGCTGTAACTACCCTCTATTCAGGTTGGCTCAGCGCTTCCAGTAGCGACTTTCTCTGTTTCAGATGCAGTCCATAGCCCTGCACTGCCTTCCTGTCCTCTCAGAATCCTCCAGTCTGTCAAGGGCTCCTGGTCTTTCCTCATCTCTTACGGCTGCGACACATTCGTGGTCAGGTATTTTGCAATATGCCCCTCGATCTGAATTTGTCTGATGTTTTCTCATGATTAGACTGAGCTTATGCATCCGGGAAGAGGAATCCACAGAAGTGATGGGCCTTCTCGGTATATCACACCAAGAGGTACAGGATTTGGGGCTTCTCTGGTGGCTTAGTGGTAAAGAAGCTACCTGCCAACACGGGAGACACAGGTTCAAGGCCTGATCCTGGAAGATTCCACATGACTCGGAGCAACGAAGCCCAGGGGCAACAACTACTGAGCCTGTGCTCTAGAACCTGGGAGTCGAAACTACTGAGCCCATGAGCCACAACGACTGAGGCATGTGCGCCCTGGAGCCCACACTTTGCAGCAAGAGAAGCCACCACAATGAGAGCCCACACACCACAGATGGCGAGTGGCACAGCTAGAGAAATCCCACGCACAGCAGCGGGGACCCAGTGCAGCCGAAACAGATAACCTTAAAAAAAGAGAGGTCTAGGCTTGGGTAGGTCTTCTCACTGATGGTGCGAACTATGGCCTGCAGGTTAACCTGGTGCCTGCCAGGTTTCTCCAGTGCGAAGTTGCTATTTTTTCCTTTCTGCTCTTCATTTGTTAGAAGCAAGTCACCAACTTCTGCCCCCACACAATAAGAGGATATTAAGTTTCACCTTCTTGAATTTATGGACATAAAACCACCGCAGTAATTAGTAGGTCTTTTGAAGGAGATACATTGCATTGCTCCTTAAAATTTCTGACCACTAATTTCTGCATTTGTCATGGGATCTGCCACTAATTTCTTCATTTGTCACTGGCTCCTGCCAGCAGGGAAGGTTCTGTGGTGTTCTCATGGTTAGATTCATTTCTCACATTCTGCATCCCGGTCTGGGTTCTCTCAATATCTTGGGGTAATTCTTTTACACTTGCACAGCATACAGTGGTATAATTTTTGACAAATTCATGGAGTCCTATATTCAGCTCCACAGTGCCACATCGACCAAGTCCATTACTCTGAATTTCCCTGGGCTGCCACTTTACAGTCAGTTTCCCCATCCCTTCTCCCAGGATCCCTGGAGATGGCTGATGTATTTTGTGATCTTACAAAAAGTTTCACTTTTCCCAGAATGACATATACATGAAATCATACTACATACTACAAGAGAGCAACATGCACTCTTTTATGTATGGCTTCTTGCACTTAATGAAATGCAGTGAAGACTCATACATGTTGTGTGAATAGTTTACACAAGAATTCTACTTTTCAATAGCAAACTATCTTATATTTTCTTCTGCTGGTTTGCAGTAAGACACATTTTACATGCCCAGTATTAGTAAATCCAGTGTTCACTCATTTACTTGTTAAACTTCTCCTTTGGGCTCAGCATGCTATGTAGGCAGGGTGACAATATACAGCCTTTCATACTCCCTTCCCAATTTTGAACCAGTCAGTTGCTCCATGTCACCCTGCTCATTTAATATCTATGCAGAATATATCATGTGAAATGCCAGGCTGGATGAATTATAAGCTGGTATCGAGGTTGCAAGAAGAAATATCAACAACCTCAGATAAGAAGATGATACCACTCTAATGGTACAAAGTGAAGAGGAATTAAAGAGCCTCTTGATGAAGGTGAAAGAAGAGAGTGAAAAAGCTGGCTTAAAATTCAACGTTCAAAAAACAAAGATCACGGCATCCGGTTCCAACACTTCATGGTGAATAGATGGGGAAAATGTTTAAACAGTGACAGATTTTATTTTCTTGAGTGCCAAAATCACTGTGGATGGTAACGGCAGCCGTGAAATTAAAAGATGCTTGTTTCTTGGAAGAAAAGCTATGACAAACCTAGACAGCATATTAAAAAGCAGAGACATCACTTTGCCGACAAAGGTCCGTATAGTCATAGCGATGGTTTTTCTGGTAGCATGTATGAATGTGAGAGTTGGACCATAAGGAAGGCTGAGCACCAAAGAATTGATACTTCTGGACTGTGGTGTTGGAGAAGACTCTTGAGAGTCCCTTGGACTGCAAGATCAGACCAGTCAATTCTAAAGGAAACCAACCCTGAATATTCATTGGAAGGATGATGCTGAAGCTGAAGCTTCAATATCTTGGCCACCTGATGCAAAGAGCTAACTCATTGGAAAGCACTCTGATACTGAAAAATATTGAAGGCAAAAGGAGAAAGGGGCAGCAGAGGGTAAGATTATATAGCATCACTGACTCAGTGGACATGAATCTGAGCAAACTCCAGGAGATAGTGAAGGACAGGGGAGCCTGGCACAGCAGTCCATGGGATTTCAGAGTCAGACACGACTTAGCAACTGAACAACAACAACAATGCTGTGCCAAGACCCAGGAATTCATCAGTGAACAGGAAGGACTATGGTATACTGTGATAACTGTATCAAGAGACCAAAACTATACAGAACCATGGCAGCAGACTGAAGAACTCCCTCAGCCAGTCAGGGCCCAGCAGAGTTCACAAAGTAGGTGATATCTTGGCTGAAGGATAAAGAAAGAGCAGTAAGCAGGGGTTAAGAGGAGAAGTCACACAGAACAGGGAAGGATGCAAATAGTTGCAGGCAAGAGGGATTGCACTTTGAAAGCCCTGTTAGCGTGTGAGCAAATGTAGTATGTTCAGAAAAACCAAAACCTGAAATTAGAAGTGGGAACGAAGTGGAAAACGTGGCAAGGGTCCCTCAGGAATGACTGTGTGCATGCTGTATTAAAGCATGTGAACTTTATCCCAAGGGAAACTGCCTATGAAGTGGCCTAGGGGTCCCGGCAGCCTTTGCTCCACCCACTCCCAATCTCACCTTCATTTACCTCCCGATTTTTTAGTGTGAGTCACAGGGAAGGAAAAGAGTAAAATTTCGAAATGTAGTCGCTCTAATTTTCCTATTGTGAGATTAAAGTGAACTTAGGCCGTTCCTTCGAAGCTTTGCTTTCCTTATACGGATGCAGACGAGCTTGTCCTAAGGGAGGAGATGATCAAGAGCTTAGATTCAGAATTAAAAACATGTTTTTCTTCAGGAAGGAAAACAAACAAAAAACATGATGACAAAAGGTAAAACTCTGAATAAGATTAATGAGTTCATTGTGCTTCTAATAATAAGATTGGCTCAGAGAGCTGGCTTATTTAGCAGATTTCTTTCTTTTTTTTTTTTTTCCTGAAGCCAGTTCTATGACCAAACTGAATGTCTTCACTGAGAGAGCTGCAACTGAGGATGGAGTTGAAGTTCTGGGTGCAAAGAGGTGATCTTGTTTTGCCTGGAATGCTTGTCTGGCTTCTTTTGTTTACTGACATGTAATGAGCAGTATTAATGATGTAAAAGGAAAATGAGAAAACATCGTCAGACATGTCTTCCTCTCTTGAAAAAGGTATTTGATGACTATTGCCCTCGTGCAATAAAAGAATCTGGTTGGAGTTCCATTGAGTATGCCCTATAAAGAAGCATGTGGACTGATAGGTAAAAATGACACAGTTAGTAAAATTTAAAATTTCTATCAGAAATGGTCTTATTAAAAAAGAATCTGAAAATGTTGCAATTCTGGGCAGCAATTTGGCCACCTTTCCTTTACCGTTGCTGTTGGTAAATAGCTAGTGATGTGGATTCAGACACTTAAAATATCATGACACAGAGACAGAAAGATATGCTGAATCAGCATTTAAACTGCCCCACCCCGCCCAACACACACCTTCTTCACCAATACCATTTACAACTCCATGCGGTAGATACTATTAGCATCCACATTTTACAGTTGAAGGAAATGAGGTCTACAAAGGTTAAATAATTGCTTAGGGTCACACATCTGGTATGTGGGCATGAACCCAGATTCACTTGATTCCAAGTCTGTGGTACCCAGACTTATGCAGTTTGTTATTTTTTTTTAATTTGGAATTTCACATGTCAATCTTTTTCTAAAAAGTAATTTTTTTAAAATTTAGTTTTGGCTGTGCTGGGTCTTTGTTGCTGCATGGATTGTAGCTGTGGTGAGCTGGGGCTACTCTCAAGCTGCGATGTTCGGGCTTCTCACTGTGGTAGCTTCTCTTGTTGGGCAACATGGGCTTTAGGGTTTGTGGGCTTCAGTAGTTGGGGCACATAGTCTTAGTTGCTCCAATGGTATGTGGCATATTCCTGGATCAGGGATCGAACCCATGTCCCCTGCATTGGCAGGTGGATTCTTCATCACTGAGCCACCAGGGAAGCCCTTGTCAACCTTTTTAATAACTGTGTAGCCATCCAGTACACATTCATAATTTGCTTAACCAGACTTCTACTAAGTTGCATTGAAGCTATTGCCAATTTTGTGCCATTATGAAAAAAATGCAACCATTAAATCCTCATGCCTGCTTCTTGTCCCATTTGTGCAAATGGACTTACAGGATAAATTTCCATGTACTGAGCAGAAAAAGCACAGTGTAATTGATTGATTTTAAATTTTCTATATACTATAATAACGGAAACATTTAATCAGTTGATAGAAAATGTAACACTTTACAAGAGCCTTAATTCTTCTAGAAGCAGTAAATGTAGTTTTCCTTTTCTTTGTGGCTATAGTCTGTGATCCTAGAGAACATGAAGTCACATGAAACCACAGAGGGTTGTAGAGTGGTCCCTAGTTTCTAAAAATATGTATGCTGTAGAGCCAGGATGGTGTGAATTTTAACTGAGACTCTACTTATTAGCCTTGCAACCTTGAACACATGATTACTATTTCTAAGCCACAATTTTCCATGTATGGTAGCCAACCACCACTTTAGATAAGGTTATTTTGATCATTATTTAAGAGAAGGCAGGTAGAGCCCTAGCATCACGCCTGGTACATTGAAAGCAGACAATAAACATTCATTGTTATTATCTGTCTATTAATTCTGTACATTTGCCTTTTGGGTGTGTGTGACAATACTTTTTGTATCCAAGTTTCCACATGAGTTACTATATTTCAGTACTCATATTCATTCATTCAACAATATTTATTGAACACTTTCTATGTACCAGGCACTGTTGTGGGTGCTGGGGATAGAGTGCGCCCAGAGAAAGATGATAAATATTTAAAGTCATCCAAGTTCTGTGGAAATTAGAATGTTTTAATGTATTTTTAACTTAAAAAAAACATTAATTAAAATAATATCCTGTGAAGCAGAATTTAGGACATTTAATTATAACTAGAGATTTGGTGTTACTTTAAATTGATCTTGATATTTCTCTAAAAATGAAAAATGACACTACGGTTTATGGGTCAATGGCTAGTGGGAATTCTTTTTACAGCTGCCTTGTGTCATTTATCTTGATCAGACACTAAATAAGCCATTTTTTAATAATTTACAAGATCATTGTGTTTTATATCCTGGCTCCCAGATCACCAAAGAATACAGCTTAACCTTTACTTTCATCTATCCTCTTGGAAAAATAACAAGTGACAGGGTTTCTGAATCCTACTTTTCAATTCACCTGCTTTAAAAACATCAGATGAACAAAGATAGTTACAATTGCAGCAAGAGGGAATCTAAATGTATATTTCACTAGAGACAAACATTTTTAAAAATGTAATAACTTAGTATCAGATAGGATATACTTTTCAAAATATATGTATATACATATGCGCATTTTAAAAAATAATACTAGCTGGTATTTAGTGGATAAGTAGCAATCCTCTTATTGCTATTTAAGTCTCTGTCTTCAGTTTGGAAAAGTCAGTAAGGGATCAAAGTCTGCCCAGAATGATGTCATAACAAGGTAATATGGAGTCTGATTATGTGAAAAGCTGGATATTTACACAGAGAGGTCAGAAACCAGCTGGCTACATATAAACTAAAGAAAAACCAACAAACGTCCTAAGACAGTTCTTATTCTTGATCTGCTAAGGACTTGCAAGCTTAGCACAATTTTTTTAAGTTCCAGATATTGAGACTGTTTCCTAAGTCAGCACAAATCCACTAAAAATTTTTGTGTGGCTTGCTATTCAAATTATCCGGAGGCAATAAGAAAATGTGTTTATTTTCCTTTGCATGACATTATTTAAAAATTATAATGTTTTGAAAAACTGTAGCAACAGTTTACCTCTAAGATTAAAAAAACTTCTCAGATTTAATAAAACAACTTGGGGCTATTTTTATACGTGTTTTCCTTTTATTCTAAAGATATGAATCTATGTTCAAATCGGGTTTGGTGTGGAAATTCAACTGATTGCTCTGGACTATCGCCAATATTAGAAGAAATTCACATCTGAAAAGTCAGTTCTGATTGCTTGCCTTCTTCCCTTCTTATTTTGCTCCCCCCCTCATCTCTTTCCTTTCTTTGCTTCTGTTCTCCCTCATTTACTTTTATCCCCACTCCCTGTCTTTATCCATGACTAAAATATCAACAACCAATATCATGAAAGATTATGTAAGTATATAAAAACTTGGGTCACTTACGCTGCAAAAGTCATTACTGAAATATTTAAATCATTTTATCTTCAGCAACTCTATTCAACCTCTTCAAAAGATGTCAGATATATTCTAAACTGAGCAATGGATAATAGGAAGGAAAAGATGAACCAGAAGTGTGATCTTTCAGAATTATTCCTTAAAAATAAAAGTGAGACGACAATAACAAGCCAAAGTTGTATATTCAGGCCTAATAACAAGAATAGAAATAAGTTAAGCTAACAATTCTAACACTAGATTGAAGATAAGATTTATTAAATTCTTTGACGGAAATATATCTAACTGCGATATTCATTCTATGGTGTTTCTCAAATTTTTTAAACTCTCGGTTACCAAGATTATTGCAATACCATCTGATTTTTATGAGGTTAAAAAGCACTCAGTGTTCGCATCTGGAGCCATTTTTATTAGAATGCTTAAAAACATCACAAAAGAAGCCCTACACAGGTATATTTCATGAATTTTGCTGACTGAGATATACATAGTCATATTGATGAACTTGAATATCTGATAGAATAGAAAAGCATTACATAATGAACCACGGAGAGACTTTGACATTCACAGAGAAACTCCTTTTCTGAACATTTGGTTTTAATAATCTTGAACTCTTTAACTTTCTTTAAATCTTTAACTCTTTCTTATACTTTCATAGATACTTCATCTGGCCAATCTTTTAAAATAAAATAAAAATGGTAAACAATCCCTTCTTAGCACAATATAGCTTACATAGCAAAGGACCACAGCCTCAAGTGCCCAAGGGCAAATACACAGATAGTAGTGAAATAATGGTGATGTAATGACCCACTTATTACTGTGACTTGGGGTACACAGGCAGGGTCAAGATAAAACAGTTGCAACACAAAGCTAAAGTGTCAGCTTACACTTGGGCTGGGCCATTGTGTCTAAAGCAATTAATGTCCCCACCAGACTCCCCACCTCTTACTTTCCCCACTACCTCTGCTTCGTGGTTCTTTGAAGTTAAAAGAGTTTATGCAACACAATTTGTTCTTTGAAGATTATGAGTTTTTCTACTTTACGTGAAAGAGGGCTACCTAGCTTCTGCTTCTTCTTCCCAAGACTAGACAGAAATGCAGAAGTCGCGTAAGATCCAGACACTATTTAAAGATCTACTACAGGGCAGTCAAGCCTTGACTTTCTCAGGAGAATGGAATAGACTCCTTGGGAAAAAGGGGTTGTAGTATGTGAGTCATTCACTCATAGTAAGCCCCAGTGGAAGTTTTGTTTTATATTTTCAAAGTCAAAAGGGCTTCTTTGTTCCTCATAATTGTAACAATATTTTGTGCTTGCTCTATAAATATTAGAGGATCTAGAGAGGTAAGAAATGAGGTATTAACTGTAGTTGTGCTAGGCATTACAACTATTTTTCTGTTTACTCTTTAATTTTTAATACTCAAACACACAGATGTTTACCAAAATGCATACTTTTTATTGTGATGAAAGACATAACATAAAATTAGTAATTTTAAATTTTTTAAGTGTATGGTTTACTCACATTATTTCGAAACAGATTTCCAGGACTTTTTCATCTTACAGAAGTAAAATTCCACATCCATGAAGCATCAGCTCTTCCCCCAAGCCCTTGGTAAATACCACTCCCTGTTTGACTATTTACATAAATCATGGCTGAGACGATAAAGAATCTGCCTGCAATGCAGGAGACTGGGGTTCAATTCCTGGGTCATGAAGATCCCCTGGAGTAGGAAATAGCAACCCACTTCAGTATTCTTGCCTGGAAATTCCCATGGACAGAGGAGCCCGGTGGGCTATAGTCCTTGGGGTTAGAAAGAGCAGGACACCACTTAGTGACTAATTTTCACTTTCATATAAATGGAATCATACAGTATTTGTCTTTTTGTGAATGGCTTATTTCATTTAGCTTAATGTCTTCAAGGTTCATTCATGGTACAACACATGAAGGGGTTTCCTTCCTTCATAAGGCTGAATTATATTCCATCATATGTATGTATCACATTGTGTTTATCCATTGATGGACACTTGGGTTGCTTTTGCCTCTTAGCTATGATAAACATGGGTGTGCAGTATTTATAGATTATAATTCTTAAAATTATGAACATTATAATGAACTTCTCTGAACATAAATATTTGTATAATTGGTGAATTGTCTTCTTAAGAAAAAGCCTAGAAGTAGAATTGCTGAGTCAAAGGGTATATGCATAAAAAATTGACCTACATTTCAAAGTAATACATTCACAAGGTATAGAGCAAACATTTCAAAACTTATTACATTTTTTTGATGTATTTAAATTTTATTTTTTTACTTTACAATACTGTATTGGTTTTGCCATACATTGACATGAATCCACCACAGGTGTACATGAGTTCCCAACCCTGAACCCCCCTCCCACCACCCTCCCCATATCATCTCTCTGGGTCATCCCAGTGCACCAGCCCCAAGCATCCTGTATCCTGTATTGAACCTAGACTAGCGATTCATTCCTTACATGATAGTATACATGTTTCAATGCCATTCTCCCAAATCATCCCACCCTCTCCCTCTCCCAAGAGTCCAAATTTATTACAATCCAAATAATCGTCTTCTTTCCCATGCTTCCCCATTGACTAGATAGATCCAGAAGCAAATTTTCTAAATTGCTTATGTTTCTATTCTCTTGGTCACTTACCACAGTTATTCTAGATCACTAATTCTCAACCATGACTATACATTGCAGCCACTTCTGAAACTGTTAAAAAATATGAATATATACACATATATATATATATATTTCTGGACTCTATCCCAGACCATTTAAAATGTAATCTCCTAAGGTGGGGTCTGGGCTTTGCCCTTTTTAAAATAATATATTTTTTTAATCTCCCAAGTTGATTCTGTAAAAATGCATAGCTAAATGTGAGAATCACTGTTAAGAAAGAGTGCTATTCAAACTCTAATGCACGTATGAAACATTGATGGATCTTGTTAAAATGCAGATTTCACTTCAGTAGTTCTGCAGGGGTTAGGGGAGTTGAGGTTTGGCTTTTCTAACAGGTGATGTCAAGACTTCTGATTCACAGACCACACTTTTGTGTATTGAAGAGATTGATATACACAAATATTCTTCGATTTAACTCCTTTCGACAATAGGCAATGACTCCTTGAGATAAAGACAGGGATTTACTTATTTTTATCACCCCCTCTTACCTCCTTCTTTCAGTGTTTGTTATATTATTACTTTTAGCACTACAAATCTAAACATTACTTTTAGTTCTGATTACTCTTATAATTTTAGATAATATAACTACATTCCAGTTTCTACTATTCTGAGAGTATTTCTTGATACATGACCCCTATTTAAAGATGAGATTATTAGTATCCTATTTCTTAGTCCATCTTTCCTCTCAGAACAATTTTGTTACAGCTTTTGTTAGCTTTACTTTGACATATAAACAATCCAGGTAGTTATTATTCTGTTCTCTCTTAGAATCACCAGAGAAACTAAATCTGCCATTTTATGCCCTTAGGTTATTTCTTAAAACAGAAATCAACAAACAGATTTGCTGGAGTCATGAAAGTGAGTGTTGCTCAGTCGTGTCCGATTCTTTGTGACCCTGTGGGCAAGTCCATGGACTTCTCCAGGCCAGAATACTGGAGTGGGTAGCCTTTCCCCCCTCCAGGGGATCTTCCCAACCCACGGATCGAACCCAGGTCTCCCACGTTGCAGGCAGATTATCTCCCAGCTGAGCCACAAGGGAAGCCCAAGAATACTGGAGAGGGCAGCCTGTCCCTTCTCCAGGGGATCTTCCCAGGAATTGAACCGGGGTCTCCTGCATTGCCGGTGGATTCTTTACCAACTGAGCTATCAAGATTTAATGCAAAAACAGATCTATGCCACATCACGTGATACACTAAGCTTCCAGAGCCTCCTCTATGGACTGCTGTATAAGAATCTGGGCCACCCAAAGAATACTGTTTTTAGCAAGAGGGTCCATGGAGTCCTTAACATCGCAGTATTTAGGTTGCTTCCTATTTTGATCAAGTATAATTTTTTTCCCCTGGAACTTCAGTTACTACCCACCCCCTGCCTGTTTTAACTGTCCTTCAGTTTTCCCACACTCTAATCCGTGGATTGTCCCAGAAGCATATTCCTGGTCTATGATCCCACTGCCCTAGACCTGTGGCAACCTGGAACACGCCTCTACTCTTTTTTGGGGATCAGATCTACTGTTCCTCCATTCCTAGGTTCCTGATCTGTTCTGGGGAAGCACTCTCAAGAAGCTTTGCAGAAGATGACATTTAGACCTAAACACATATAGGGCTTTTATCTTTGAGATTATAGTTACAGAGAATTCTAGGTGGAAAATTACTTTCCACCTAGAGTAAACAATAAACCTACAGTGAACCATTTCATACCAAAGATTCTATTGGCTCCAGAACATATTTTTTTATCATTCGCTTGAAGAATTCAATACTTCTTTGCCCTCCTCTCTCTCTCTGAGGTATCTATTAGTTGACTATAGGTCCTCTCAACTTGTTCCTCTTATTGTCCCTCTTTTGCTTAACATTTTAGAAGATTTCTTTGATTTTTATCTTTCTAGAGTCTCTCCTAATTTTTTTATTTTGGCAATTACTTTTCAATTCCCATTTCTTGTTCCCTCCTTGTCCTATTTCTTGTTTTATAGGTGTAATACTTCCTTGCATCTTTTTGAGACCATAAAGGATGATTTTTACAGTTCTTTTTTGTTCCATAAATTATTATTTTTTTTTACTCTAAGGGTGCTTTTCTGTTTTTTAGAAATTGGTATTATTCCTTTTATATTGTTAGCTCTCCTCACATTCTAGTGACTTCTTCAGTTATTAAAAAAGGAGGCTTGGGTAGATGGAAGAGATGTTTCTGCTTTGGTGTGAGCAAGACTGCTTTCCTAGTGGGTCTCTTCCCTTCTGAGATTTCCTCCTAGGATGGGTCAGGCAGTGTTGACTGGTGAACTCTGATCGAAGAGTTGGCTGTCAGGCTGAGGGCCTCCAAAATGCCTCAATGATAATGGCTTCCCTCTGGGGCACCAACACATTTAGAAACACTATCTTTTCCTGGTTTGTTCAATTTCTTTAGAGACTCAACAAGTTTTGCCTGGGGGTAAAATGTTGGCTGCCTGCTCATGGCGTACATGCTGGGGATGTGGTGCCGACTGGAAGAATTCAGAACATATTCAGACCTTTAAGTAATCTCTCTTTTTAGCTCCATCTTTCACTCTCTCCCTCTGATATGTTGCTGACTCTGCACTGAAGGCATCTGGGGTTCCACAGGGCAAATTAGATTTCTTCCTCTGTGTACAGAGCTGACAGAGTCTATTCCAGGCTGACGATTTCTCTGCCCTTTTCTTCTAATGGCTCCCATTCTATATTTTGTAGTCCAGAAGTTATTAAATATCTCACCCTTTAGCAATACTCACACACCCACCTAACTCTCCTGTCTGTTGTGCCAGGCAGCTGCCTTTTTGCTTTGCTTTCATCCACTACTCACTGTTCCTCGGCTCTTGTCTCCCTCACAGGGAAGTGACTCTTGCAAATGACGTGTCCATGCCAACTGGCTTCGACCGAGGTTGAGCCAGTGGGAAACAGATAGGATATTGGAGACAGGGAAGAAGGGAGGAGGCAGGATATTTCTCTCTTCTCTTTCTGCCTTGGGCCACATCTCTAAAAGTGGTTGCATTTTTCCATGTTGTCCAATATCTCTTGATTCCAGGCAGCTCCTTTCCTCAGTTCCAGCTCCTGCCACAGAGTACTGACTCCTGGACTCCAGGTGGTAATACCTTCCTCTTTGGTCCTTCTAAGCCCTAGAGGGGTATTAGCACCCAATGTTGTTAATTTATCTTTTTCTTTTTTAACATGTTCTGACACCTTCATAAATATTTCCCCATGTTGAGTTCTCTCTACTGAGCTACTTGGCTAAATTTTCCTGATTGAACTCAGAGATACAGACATGAAAGGTATATTCTATTCTGTATTTCCATAATTGTAATCCAATGAGGAGGCTTTCCAGGTGGCACCAGTGGTAAAGAATCTGCCTCCCAATGCAGAAGACACAAGAGATGTGGGTTTGACCTCTGGGTCAGGAAGATCCCTTGGAGGAAGAAAAGGCAACACGCTCCAGTATTCTTGCCTGGAAGATTCCATGGACAGAGGATCCTGGTGAGCGATATAGCCCATGGGGTCTCAGAGAGTTGAAACACGACTGAGACTGACTACCACCACCATGAATCCAATGAGATCTTTGAAGAAATGGGAGCTCAATGCATGTGTTCAGTCTGCCATTTTAAATTGGAAAATATATGCATTTGAGGGTTTTGATACATATAATTAATTTGCCTACAAGGCATATTACAGTTTAATTTGTATTAGACCTGTATCCTGTCACCCTCAAAACACAGGGGATTGCCATTTCCTTTGAATCACTGCATCCAACTTTGTATGGGGGAGTCAATAAAAATTTCCAGCTTTCTTGGCTTAGAAGATCTTACATTTTGTGTTGTGCTAGCAGCTGGAAATGATCTCTGAGGAGATAGAGCCAATAGTGCTTGCTTAACATTTGCTTCAACGTGGCTGGCCAAGTTACCAAGGAGCCTAGAATCCCAACAGTATGAGAGAGACACAGAAAGCAGCTTTTCCAATGCCTGCTTCTGATATCTAAAAGGGAGGAATTATTTTGGCTGTCTAGAAAAGTAAAATTCCCCTAAATAAATAAAATCATTTCTGAGATCCAAATTATTAACGCATGACTCAGAGAAGAGAGTGTCTCACAAAAGACTGAGTCAAAATCGACTCCTAACGTCCCTGCTTCCTAGCTTAGACATTCACTGGGCAAAGCCTCACCTCTTCCATGGGACTTAGCATGCCTGCATGCTCTCCACGGGGATCTCACATAGATTCCCAACGGGAGGACCAAACACAGAGTAAGAATATTAGAAATAAGGAACTCGTGGGTTCACATTATGGAGTAGTGTTATAACTGCAACACCCAGCGAAACTGTGTGGACATTTCTATCCAGGGTTTGGATTAACCACATCTGACCATGACTCAGTCCATTTTATGGTGCCTTTGACCAATATTTTTATTTCCCTGTAATAATGCTCTCAATATTCATCACCTGATCAATTGATAGAGGTCATCCCGCCCACACAAGACTTCCTCTCCTGCCTTCTGTCTACATACAGAGGACACTGAGATATGCTTTATCATCAACTAACTGGCTATGCTGCAAAGCACATAATTTACAGTCTTTGACCTCAGTTTTCTTATTTATCAAAGGAGGCTAAAAGATCTTGGAACTTCCATACAGATCTGAGCAGGAGTCACGATGGCTGGGAAATAGAGATCTTCAGAAGGGCCACCCAGCCAGGGCCTTATATTCACAAAGGGCCTCAAATGTGGCCATTTGATCTGCATTCCAAAAAGGGTAGTTTATTTTTTATGTGTTTAGAGCATGATTTTAAGTACTTAAATTGTAATACAGTTTTTGCTTTCCTGTCTGGCATTTCTTCTTTTTAAAAATATTCTAGGAGACTCAAAAAATGAGTATCTCAGATCTCTTTTGACATCTCAGAGGGCTGACTCCTATTATTTGATGAGTGTACTCACACCTCTCTCACTCTCCTTCTGGTCTATGAATGGGTTATTGAAGGATGGAGAAGAGATTTGGTATTAGGAAGTGATGAATTGGTGTTCTGACTAGGCCCAAATGCTTTGGTGACTGCCGGGGTGGAATCCAATAATTCTGCCAGGTTGGGATTAGCACCCGTGCTACTTCCCCATGGTGGAAATTCATCCCCAAATCATGGTTAATGAGAAATAAAGAGAATCCAGTGTGCAAGTGGACTTCGATTATAATAATCACCAGAAGTTGTTTTCAAAGCTTCAAAGAAAAAAAATTTAAAACCTCATCAAACACATTAACACACCATTTGTAATTTGCCTAATGGATATCTTTGTTGAAAATTATTTCTAATGAGACAGATGAAAAGCCGAAGTGGTCAACAGATTGGGCCAAATGAGGTACAAAAAATGTTTCTGAGGTCTCTTTTATTTCATTTCACCATAATCTTCCACACACACAATTTCTCATCAGTCTTGTCTGTCACAACCTTTTCCTTTGAACCCTTGGTATCAAGGTTACGTTCACAAATTAGTTCACCACCATTTGTCATATTTTAGAGTTACAAAAGTTGTAGAAAGGCACTAAATGTATATTTTACTTTATACCTAAGAGATTTAAATTTAATCTAGTTAGTTCCATATTAAAAATGAGAAACCAAAGCATCTAGGGTGACTAAAACATTCCATGTATGTTGTGCTTTTACGTAAACATAGGTTAAGTTTGGGAAATCAATTTGCTTTTTCAGTCTACCAGAGTATCATGTAGGAAATAACTAGCAGGGTTATCAACCCTATGGGGCAGGGTTCTGAAAAACTAGGTACCTCTTGCTCTCTGCTATTTGGCTCAAGCACACAAGCTAATTTGTCCACACAAGATACCACCTCGAGCTTGCCAGTGTTTAAATAAAAATCTGTTCTCTGCTGCTGCTGCTGCTGCTGCTGCTAAGTCGCTTTAGTCGTGTCCGACTCTGTGCGACCCCATAGATGGCAGCCCACCAGGCTCCTCCATCCCTGGGATTCTCCAGGTAAGAATACTGGAGTATTGCCCAGCAAATATCTGTTTCAACTCACTTCAATTCTTTGGTAATGGCTGAGGCAAAAGGTAACAGTGTCATCTTTATGTGTGAATATTTCCATAATAAAGTTTGACTATCTGTTCTCAGGCTAAGTAGACACATGAGTACATCTTCTCAACATTCCAGGTGCTTCTTAAAGGTAAAGCATGTTCTGTGAATCACAAATGATATCTCTGCTTTATAAAAACTATTTCTCTAGGAAATAAAGCATATTCCTCAAGTTTTCTGCAGATATCAGGAAATTCAGTCTCAAAGCACAAACAAAGGCAAAAAATGCAACAACAACAAAATAACTGAAAATTGTTCCATTTAGATGATACCCACCAACATAGGGGCCTCCCAGGCGGCGCTGATAGTGAAGAACCTGTTTCCTGATGCAGGCCATGGAAAAGACAGGGGTTTAGTCCCTGGGTTGAGAGGATCCTCAGAGGAGGACAAGGCAACCCACTCCAGTATTCTTGCCTGGAGAATCCCCATGGACATTGAAGCCTGGTGGGCTACAGTCCATAGGATCGCAAAGAACTGGACTCAACTGAGTGACTTAGTGACGCACACACCAGCACAGAGAAAAAATAGCAAGTCCACTCCTTCTATACCACACTTCATGGTTAATGAGCCCACAACCACTCAAAGAAATGCTCTTCAGTACAAGCAAGGTCTTTCTGTCTGGTAGGAGTCTTGGACGTTGGTGGGGAGTATTTGAAGTTAACTGATCTAAGAAATCACTTAGAAAGTACAAACTTCTGGAAAGCACTTTTACGCAGTGGATTAAGCTGTGGGTACCACCTCTGTACAGTATCTGCCTTATCTGTGCTCAGACAAGAAGCCATGTGAGCAGGTCTCATTCTGGAGGAAGCTGCCTTCCAAAAAGAGTTTACGTGGCTGGCTGGCAAAGATAGTTCGGCAGCAGGACAGCCAGGGTTGGTACGTCAGAGTGGGTGACTCCAACCCATTTGATCCCACCGTGACGCTGTCTCCACTCTGCTGAAAAAAAGTGTTGCTGCAATTATCCATCAATGGAGCAGGCACCCACGCTATCTGCAGTCATTTGGGGGAAATGTTTCCAGTTAACAGTAAGAAACATTTACTTCTCCTGTTGCGGAGATCATCATGAATGAGGTAGGTATGGGATTAATTCATTTTGGCAGCCATATCCTGGAGGGGAAGGGAGAGCCAGAATTATCTCACAGACAAATAGAAAGGAACAGCAAGTTTTACACCCACTTTCTTGAAAAGGATAGCCTGTTCCCCGTGTGACGTCTGCCCTGAGCTGAGTAATACACTTGAGAACTATTCTCCCAGCCACTCAGAACGTAATCTTTAACCCCTCATATTAATGGAGCCTGTGACTCTGTGGCATGGGAAAAATGATACATTGCCAGGTTAAAACTATGATGGAATTCAAACTGCTTTTCTCCTGCTTCTTTACTTTCAAAGATGCTGGGGCCAATGTGAGTGGTAATGGTGTCTGCTGGTGTGCAAAAAGGGTCGAGCCAGAATTCACCGCCTTAGGGCCATAACGTTGACCTATTCTGGGTCCTCTTATTAAGGATGCTGAGTGATGAATGGCTTTTCCACCTTGATAAACTACTTTGTGTTCAGTTCAGTTGCTCAGTCATGTCCGACTCTTTGCGACCCCATGAATTGCAGCACGCCAGGCCTCCCTGTTCATCACCATCTCCCGGAGTTCACTCAGACTCACGTCCATAGAGTCAGTGATGCCATCCAGCCATCTCATCCTCGGTCGTCCCCTTCTCCTCCTGCCCACAATCCCTCCCAGCATCAGAGTCTTTTCCAATGAGTCAACTCTTCGCATGAGGTGGTCAAAGTACTGGAACTTCAGCTTTAGCATCATTCCTTCCAAAGAAATCCCAGGGTTGATCTCTTTCAGAATGGACTGGTTGGATCTCCTTGCAGTCCAAGGGACTCTCAAGAGTCTTCTCCAACACCACAGTTCACAAGCAGCAATTCTTCGGCGCTCAGCCTTCTTCACAGTCCAACTCTCATATCCATACATGACCACTGGAAAAACCATAGCCTTGACTAGACAGACCTTAGTCAGTAAAGTAATGTCTCTGCTTTTGAATATACTATCTAAGTTGGTCATAACTTTTCTTCCAAGGAGTAAGCATCTTTTAATTTCATGGCTGCAGTCACCATCTGCAGTGATTTTGGAGCCCAAAAAATTAAATTCTGACACTGTTTCTACTGTTTCCCCATCTATTTCCCATGAAGTGATGGGACCAGATGCCATGATCTTCGTTCAGGTTAGTATTTTGTGTCTCTTTGTAATCTATTTGCTTTGTGACAGGAGAGGATCACACAAACTTTGTTCTTGAATAACACACATGGTTTTTGCTGTACTGTGAAACCTCTAATATCTATATAATACTTTTCTTTAAATTGACTCACTTTTCCTACTATTGTAAAAGATTATATCACTACTCTAAATGGATAAAGAATATATTATGTGCCTTCAATAGGAAGTAGCTAGAAAATATATCAACAATGAATATAAAACAATGCTTTAAAAATTAGGTACATATTGTTAATTTGTGCTTAAAACTCTGAATGTGAGGCCTAGATACTCTGTCAGTTTCAAAAATAAAAGAAGAAAGAGAAAGAAAAGAAAGACAGAGAGAGGGCAGGGAACACCGTGCTGCTGCTGCTGCTAAGTTGCTTCAGTCGTGTCCGACTCTGTGTGACCCCATAGACGGCAGCCCACCAGGCTCCACTGTCCCTGGGGTTCTCCAGGCAAGAACACTGGAGTGGGTTGCCATTTTCTTCTCCAGTGCATGAAGATGAAAAGAGAAAGTGAAGTCGCTCAGTCATGTCTGACTCTTAGTGACCCCATGGACTGTAGCCCACCAGCCTCCTCCATCCAAGGGATTTTCCAGGCAAGAGTACTGGAGTGGGGTGCCATTGCTTTCTCCAAAGGGAACACCATAAGAAAGTCAAATACTTGCCAACACTAACTTAAGATTTTTCTTGTGTGATCAGAGTGTTGAGAGAACCTTGTTAAAGAAATCAATTTTTCATTATAGGATTCAGAGCAATGATGCTGGGTCACTGTGCCATCTTGTGCACTATCTTACCTTGGGAAGCACTACAGGGAAGAGTTTTTATCAAACTTGACTTGACTGAAACAGCATTTTTGCTGCCAGATGCTACTTGGAAAGAGAACACGAGACAAGGGTGCCGGCTGCTTTTCCTCCCCAGTCAGTGCTCCTCAACACACAATATGAATTGTGTGCTCAGATATTTGGGCAGCTTGTTCTCTTGGTGAGAAGGGACAAATGTATCTGAAACAAATAATGACTAAACAAATCAACACTCAATGAAAGGTGCATTTATCCAAGCACCTGACTAGATGGAAGTACACAAGAAGCCTCTGGGCTCCTCTGTATGAATAAAGCATAAAACGAAGCTCCTTCTGGGCAAATTAGAAATGAGCCAGGTCTGAAAGAAGCAGTCCAGTGGGGTCCAGGACAGGTAAAAGAAGGCCAGTAAAAGGAAGGTGGGATTTATTTTTAATTTTTAATACTAGTATTTATTTCTGGCTACCCTGGGTCTTTGCTGCTCCGCATGGGCTTTCTCTAGGTGCAGCGAGTGGAGGCTGCTCTCTAGTTGCAGGGTCCAGGCTTCCTCAGTCATGGAGCTCAGGCTCTAGGGTATGCTGGCTGCAGTGGCTGCAGCATGTGGACTCAGCAGTTGTGGCCCACGGCCTTAGCTGCCCCCACGGCACGTGGAATCTTCCCAGACCAGGGATCGAACCCGTGTCCCCTACACTGGCAGGTGGATTCTTAACCATGAGACCACCAGGGAAGCACAAGGTGGGATTTCTGACTTTTCTACTGCTGGAAGTACTCTCTGTGGTCAAAGGAGGGAGAGAAACTCCAGTCAGACTCCTAAAGAATTGGTCCTTGGATGCTCTCTTTTCCAAGATCTGATGGTGTTTGCTGTGTTGAGTGTGGACTAAGGAGGCCTTTAGCACAAAAGCAGCCTGCAGAGGCAAAGAGGGAATAAAGTAAGTTTGTGTGTTGAAACATACTACTATTGTTTGGAAGAAAAGATTTTTATAATGCAAATAATTTTTAAAATATTAAAGAACACTTTTTGCTTCCTGTTGAAATCATCATCTAAAGGCTTTCTAGCAATAACAATAGCAAGAGACCAACCTTTTTGAGTATGAGGACTCAAAATGTAATGTATCATGCTATACATTATACTCTCACATGTGTAGTTTGAGAAAACACATATTGATCAAAGGCTGCTATTAATTTTGCAAAGCAAGGAAGCAAGCTTGTATTTTATTCAAAATTTCCTCCACAGACATTAAAAAAAATAGCAGTGTGTGTGTATATGACATATTATTTATTTAGTCTACTATACTCAACGTGCATATGGATTTACAGGCCCCTTACAATAAATTCTGCTCCCCCTAGGGGCCCAAGACCTACTGGTTGGCAGGCCCAGGGCAGGACAGGCTTATGATTGATGACAGTGAGGAAGGCCTGGGCCGCATCTGCTGCTCTTCCATTGCTTTTGTCATCATGACCCTGACACTTTCCTCCTGAAACCCTGCACCGGGATTTGTTTACCAAAAATATTTTCTGTGTAAACTTCGACAAGTTGGTTATGACTTTCCACAGTGGAAATATTGTTTGTTCATGCCAAAACATGCATTGTGCTTCGAATAGAGACTTGAACAACTGGGAGAGAAGTCATTTAAATTCAAGATGCACCAGGTCACTGCATATATTGAGATGTTCTTCCTTAAGCCAGGTGGTGATACATGGTTATTTGCTGCACAACTCTCTGTACCTTTGTAATATCTGTGTGTGTGTGCATTCTAAGTCCCATTCAGGGATGTCTGACTCTTTGCGACCCTATGGACTGTAGTCCACCAGGCTCCTCTGTCCATGGGATTCTCCAGGCAAGAATAGTGGCATGGGCTGCCATGCCCTCCTCCAGGGGATCTCCTAGACCCAGTGATTGAGCCCACATCTCCTGTGGCTTCTGCACTGCAGGTGGATTCTTGTATTTTATTAAATATGGACGTTACAAGGGGCTTCCCCAGGTGCTCAGTGGTAAAGAATCCACCTGCAATGCAGGAGCCACAGGAGACGTCGATTCAGTCTCTGGGTCGAGAAGATCCCCTGGAGGAGGGCATGGCAGCCCACTCCACTATTCTTGCCTGGAGAATCCCATGGACAGAGAAGCCTGGTGGACTACAGTCCATAGAGTCCCAAAGAGTCAGAGATCAATTTGCTAACATCCATTGTATCATAGAAAAAGCTAGAGAATTCCAGAAAAAACATCTACTTCTGCTTTATTGATTACTCTAAAGCCTTTGACTGTGTGGATCACAACAAACTGTGGAAAATTCTTAAAGAGATGGGATTACCAGACCACCTTACCTGCCTCCTGAGAAATCTGTATGCAGGACAAGAAGCAAGTTAGAACTGGACATGGAAAAACAGACTGGTTCCAAATAGGGAAAGGAGTACATCAAGGTGGTATATTGTTGCCCTGCTTATTTAAATTATGTGCAGAGTATATCATGTGAAATGCCAGACTGGATGAAGCACAAGCTGGAATCGAGATTGCTGAGAGATATATCAATAACCTCAGATATGCAGATGACACCACCTTTATGGCAGAAAGTGAAGAAGAACTAAGCGAAGTGAAGTGAAGTCGCTCAGTCATGTCCAACTCTTTGCAACCCCATGGACTGTAGCCCACCAGGCTTCTCCATCCATGAAATTTTCCGGGCATGAGTACTGGAGTGGGTTGCCATTTCTTTCTCCAGGGGATCTTCCCAACCCAGGGATTGAACCCAGGTCTCCCGCTTGGAAGGCAGATGCTTTATCATCTGGGCCACCAGGGAATCTCTAGGAAGAAGAACTAAAGAGACTCTTAATGACAGTGAAAGATGAGAGTGAAAAGTTGGCTTACATCTCAACATTCATAAAACTAAGATCATAGCATCTGGTCCCATCACTTCATGGCAAATAGATGGGAAAAAAATGGAAACAGTGAGAGACTTTATTTCTTTGGGCTCCAAAATTACTGCAGATGGTAACTGCAGCCATGAAATTAAAAGACGATTGCTCCTTGGAAGAAAAGCTATAACCTAGACAGCATATTAAAAAGCAGAGACATTACTTTGCCCACAAAGATTTTTCCAGTAGTCATGTATGGATGTGAGAGTTGGACTACAAAGAAAGCTGAGTGCTGCAGAATTGATGCTTTTGAACTGTGGTGTTAGAGAAGACTCTTGAGAGTCCCTTGGACTATAAGGAGGTCCAACAAGTCAATCCTAAAGGAAATCAGTCCTGAATATTCATTGGAAGGACTGATGCTAAAGCTGAAACTCCAATACTTTGGCCACCCAATGTGAAGAACTGACTCATAAGAAAAGACCCTGATGCTGGGAAAGATTGAAAGCAGGAGGAAAAGGGGATGACAGAGGATGAGATGGTTGGATGGCATCACCAACTCAATGGACATGAGTTCGAGCAAGATTTGGGAGTTGGTGATGGACAGAGAAGCCTTGTGTACTGCTGTCCATGGGGTCACAAAGAGTCAGACATGACTGAGTGATTGAACTGAACTGAAGGATTGCCTGTATCTCAGTTACAGCTGTTTCCCTTTATATTGCTATCACCACAGGCTAACAAAGTCAACCAATGAAGTTCTTAGTTGCTGCACAAAGCATAGTTAAGCAACATTGAAAATCTCTTTCTGAGAGCTTTCTGGAAGTTCAACTCATTTAGCTTAGCAAACGGTATCAGACAGAACTTGGGATTCAGAATGTGCTTATGGACTTCAACTCCGCTTCCCTTATTTTGTGACTACCTTGTGTGTGACCCTAAGGACAGTTCTGACTTCCTTATAAGCAGTTTCTCCAATTTTTCATGTGTTTCTTCCTGCAGGTGTCCCCTCTCCCTCCTGCATCAACAATGTCTTCATATCACGGCACAATTTTCCAATAAACTTGTCTATGTTCGCTGTCGCCATGAGCTCATGTCCTAGCCAGTTTCAACCCACTCTCTTCTGGCTTCTGTCCCCTTTGTCCCACTGAACGTGTTCTTGTCTTGGTTATAAGCTGTTTCCGTCTGAGTCCGAAGGTCACTTTTTTGGTTCTCAGCTCATTTGCTCTCTCAGACACATTTGGCATGTTGACACTTCTTGTTTGAATAAAGTTTGTTTCCACTATACTCATTCATTCATTTATTCATTCGGGAAGACTTGTTCTACATACAAAGAACAGAACAGTGAGAAAGAGACTGGGTTTTTATCTTTACAAATGACAGCATGAGAGAAAGAGGCAAATACACAGTTACAACGAAGTGTGCTAAATATTATGGTGGGGAAACCACTGTGTTAAGGACTTAGGAGGAATGTCTAATCAGGATGTAGAGTGGCAGGGAAACGTTCCTCAGGAAATGAAATTTAATTCAATACTCGAAAGAGCAATAGCAGGGGAAGAGAATGCAGAGAGGAGAGTGAGAAAGGAGGCCCGAGACAAACGGAAGCGCAGACTGCAGAGGACGGAGGTGCAGACAGAAAGTGATGAGATGGAATACTTCAGGGTCAGTCAGATCCAGGGTGCTTTAGGGGAAGGGCTAACAAAGCAGAGAATGATACACATGTCACTGGAGGGAGGCGGAGTCATATGACAGGACTTATAAGAAAATTTAAGAAGATTAGACTCTTATTGATGGCAGTGGGGAGCTGTTGCAGAATGTGGAGCTGGAAAATGGCTGAAGTAGAAGAAAAATTGGAATGGGGCAAGGTTAGCAGAAGGAAGACATGGAGGCAGAGTTCATGGGATAGGGAGAACTGGCCGTTCCAGAGGAAGAAACAACAAAGTCTGCTGATTGACTAGGGGCTAGGATGGGGAACAATATCTGGTCAGGGAGATGGAAGAGTCAATAGTAACCATGATAAGGTTGGTACCTTTCTCCCATCTGGAAAACACCCAGGGAGGAAAAAGACGTGGCTACAGGCAGCAGGGAGATTATGAGTTCCATTGAGCTTGTTGACACCCTTCACAGGCAGAGACACAGACATGCAGTAAGGACTCTGGAAGGTACTGGCTCACTTCTGTCTCTTTCAAATATAAGTTAGAGAAGGAGGAAATGATGATGATGTCTCTGCTCCTGGGACCTGTCTCAGAAGCACATCTGAGTGACCCATGAGGCAAGATGTGGAGAGTGGGCACAACAGGCTTCTAGAGAGCATCTACCTTTTTGCTAAGTGGGGGGACAGTCAGACAAAAGCCATGGCTAAAAAACCATGAATTAGAGAATTGGGGTATCAGGGACTCTGCAACAAGAGACAGATCCTTAGTGCCAAGATTCACATGACCTCTCAGCAATATGCTATAAGAGGCCCCAGTGGTCATAAAGAGCTAGAGAAGTAGAAATAGCCCTGAAATAGCTACAACATGAGTGGGGGGCTCTAGTCCTTTCTCAGGATCCTGTCAAAGTCTTGATGACATATTCAGGTTTGGGATCAGCAAATCAGACCATGTTGAAATGAGTCTAGACAGATTAAAAATAGGGGAAGAAAAATCTGAGCTTTTTTCAGTTTTGTTGGCTTGAGCCTTTTCTTTTGTATTTTAATGGCGCATACCACTTGCAGTGGAGGTCTTTATTTCTTGCAAGATCATCGCTTGTGCAATCCTATCTGGAGCAATATGAACAGATGAAAGAAAAAGTGAGGAAATGAATTTCAGTCACTTCTAAGAAATTATTCAAGTTGCTCGATATTAGTTTAATGCCAATACCTTTCTAACACATTTAGTTGAAATATTGTGTTTGGCGATTCTGTCAGCAGAGCAAAACTGAAAGAATTCAAATATTGTGGTGCAGGGGGACCATTTTTCTGTTTTCAACATGAGTGTTCCAGTTCATATTCCCATTACTTATCATCTTTCAAATCCTCTGTCTCTCTCCACGCTAATATTTTATACACCAACACGCTATCAATACTCCATTAATGAAATGTATTTCACTCCAGGAAGTCTGTTAGGAATGCCCAGGAAAATCTATTCAGCTTATGTGAAAGGCTGAAATTTCTGCAAATGAGTAAATGTCTTCTAAGATAAGAACTGTGGCAGGAGCTATGGGATTAAAGCTCATCAGTGACCTGAATTTTTGTACACAAAGTCCTATCAACTTTGCAGTAAGGGTGGCCAACTCCCTTCTGCTGAATTAGTCATTGTCAGTCACAGCGGAGAGTGATTTAACTCAGTTTATAAGATTGTTCCACTATCCTCAGGGGAGGGGTTAGTCACCAGCACCAGCTTTTGTTGCCTCTTGCTCATACTGCCCCCATCCTCCCCTGTAACAGTTTTGGCTACAAAGGACGTGGCATTTTAACATTAATAACCTGCCCCTCTAATGGATTGATTCTTGTGCACCAGGAACTGTGCTTAGTACTATTTTATATGATCTCATTTAATCCTCATATCCACCTAAAATGTAAGACTACTGGCTGCATTTCAGAAAGGACAAAACTCAATTTCAGGAAGGAAGCCATTTCCCAAGGGTTATCCAGAACTGGGGTTTCAACTCAACTGTTTGACTCTTGAATCTGTTCTCTCAACCATAGGACCAATTGCTTGCAAATCTGTTCCCAAAGGATGAGGGGGCAGAGCTCCAGGATCTTATCCCAACCAAGCAACTCTTCTTTTGTTGTTTTACATACTGAGATTCAATGTAGAGTTTACTGAAATAAGGATCCACAACCATATTTTAAAAATTGTTTGAAGCACCTGCATTCACTATATTGCCTCTGGGTAGCATCTTTATTGCACATGGAACCCAGACGTGCCCATGCTGAGCACTCGAGGGTCACTGAATGATGAAAAGAAAAGCCCTACTGATTGGCTACAAAGTCTAAAATCTTTGGACTTTGCTGGTGGCTCAGTGGGAAAGAATCCATCTGCCAGTTCAGGAGACACAGGTTTGATCCCTGGGTTGGAAGATCCCCTGGAGAAGGAAATGGCAACCCACTCCAGTATTCTTGCCCGGGAAATCCCATGGACAGAGGAGCCTGGCGGGCTACAGTCCATGGGATTGCAAAAGAGTTGGACATGACTTAGCGACGAAACAACAACTAAAATCTTATGTCAGTAACTCTGGGTTAGGTCAGTGAAGGCCTGTCAAGCAGATCACATGACAAGACAAAGGAAAGTCCAGTACAAATTAACTCTCATCTATCTTTGGTGTCAATTTATTACCTACTCTGTCATTCAGAAATGTCTCAGGACAAGAGACCTGAGGAGGTACATTTTATTCATGGGAAAGCCAGAGACAGTTACAACAGTGGGGACCCAGTGAAGAGCTCATGAGAGAACAAGCGGGAGAGAGGGAGGAAAAGCTTTCTTTTTATATAATGGGCTAGTCCAATATAGAAGAAATTAAAAAAAAATGAGATGGCTCTGATTCATCGCAGAGTGTTTATATAAAAATAAATTAATCAGATTTAATTTCTTATAGGCCACCCTAAGAAACTACATGTCAACTCTATCATTTCTCCTAATGACAGTTCTACAGTTAGAAAAATATTCCTGTCTTTTTTCTAGACACAGTTATCATTTCACAGTTCAGAAAAGATGTTGTGAGAATTTATTGCATGGCATGAAAACCTTTTGGAATCAAAGAATCACTATTATCTAATAGATAAAGGAAGCCTAGATTATAGAGAAGTGATGTGTATAAACCACAAACCCTCAGCAAATCAGATGCAATGGGATTTCCTGCATGAGACCACACTTCAAAGTTCTTAGACACCAAAAGGCAGCAGCTGAGGCATCTGCCACTTTGATGCTGCAAGTCATTTTTTATATCCTAAGAAGAGATAGCTGGAGCAGACAGATTTTTGATTCTGGGAAAAGCAACCCAGTATGCCTCTCAGTTCTGAAAAACAGAGAGAGTAAATACCCTCTGTTCTTCCTGGGGGAGAAATAATAACCTGGATTCAGATACTTTATAAATCAAATATAATCTAACAGACTTCCTCTTCTCTGAAGCTACTTTTTGTGGTGAAAGAGAGCAAAAAACACCTTGTTTGTATAGATTTATGCTGCTTTATAATAGCATATTGTTTATTGTTAAGAAGCCCCTCTAAGAGCACTCAGGCTGGTATGTGAGTGTGTAGGTGTGTGTTTGTGTGCATAAATGCATGTGTTTCTACATTACTGTTCCCATACAGGATGTTCATATCAGAGAATCTGAAGGGTGCAGGAAAGTTGGCTATGTGTGAACCTGACATGTTATAAAAGACTTCTAACTGGGCTGCAGATACCCCATATTTAAATGTAGTATACTTTGGCCACCTGATGCGAAGGGCTGACTCATTTGAAAAGACCCTGATGCTGGGAAAGATTGAGGGCAGGAGGAGAAGGGGACGACAGAGGATGAGATGGTTGGATGGCATCACCGACTCAATGGACATGAGTTTGGGTAAAGTCCAGGAGTTGGTGATGGACAGGGAGGCCTGGCGTGCTGTGGTTCATGGGGTCGCAAAGAGCCGGACACGACTGAGCGACTGAACTGAACTGAACTGAATTGAAATGACTCAATAGCAACAGTTTGGGAGAAATAGACTGATATTGAACCATTGCCTGCTGAACTTAATAGATTGAGGCTAGCTCAGGCAGAGCATGGAGCTTCCCGTGGAGAATTAACATGGTCATCCTACAAAGAGACAGATCCTGGGATATACGATGGGCCAAGAAGTCGACTCTAGGATGACCAGATGAGGGCTTCCTTTTTCCTCTGGAGCCTCGTGGTAATTTGGCCCGGGAGGGAGGACAGGTTAGAGGGCTTTGAGGGATGTGTGTGCTGGAGAGAATGTGTTGATTAAGTTGGTTCTTGAAACATGGCTGCATGCTACTGGTGACTCCCTATAGGTGGCTTCGGTAATTAAATTAAGTCAGTGTGGTGTGCCTTCCTTGCATACTTGCTGAGTTTTCAACTAATCAGATTTGTAGCATGGAATAACCACTGAGTTTACCAATGTGGAATCCCCTGGGGAGCTTGATAAAGATTTATTTGAAGTAACAACCTGGTCTCTGCTGTGCTGCGGAGAATCAAAGGTTTGATGCCCCTTTTGGGGATGAAGCAGTAGGATGGGGTGGTAGCAGCTTAAGGAACTCATTCTAGGGAGCTAAAGGAATGATTGGTGGCCCACAGAAGGAGCAGAAACCTAAAGTCTGATCCAAATGGTTGGTTAAAATGATAAACAATAACCAGGGAGGGCCTACGGAGAGTACAGCCCAACAGTCACATATGGTGAAAGCTCAGATTTTTACTTTGTATATTGGAAGTTAACACGAACATGCCAGCGCAAATATCTCTTCAAGAGAGTGATCTCATTTTCCTTGGACACACAGAAGTGGGACTGTTGGATCATATGGGAGCTGTATTTACAATGTTTTGAAGAACCCCTGTCCTGCTTTCCATAATGGCTCAACCAGTTTACATCCTCACCAACAGTGCACAAAAGTTTCCCTTTTTCCACATCCTCACCCATACTTACTGTCTTTTCCTTTTTGGTGATAGTCATCCCAACACCTCACACACCTAGGTGTGCCGCAGTATCTCATGATGGCTTTCATTTGCATTGCCCTGATCATTAGTGCTGTGGAGCATCTTTGTATACCTGTGGGCATCTTACTGCTTCTTTGGAAAAATATCCATTCAGCAACCTTTGCCCATTTTAAAATATGGCTTTCGTTGCTTTTGTTACTGAGTTGTAGAAATTCCTTATATATTTTGGATATTAATTCCTTATCAAGTATATGACTTACAAATATTTTCTCCCATTCCACAGGTCTTTTCACTGTGTTGCTGGCTCCCTTTCCTGTGCAGAAACTTCTTAGTCTGACGCAGTCTCACTTGTTTATTTTTGCTTTTGTTGTCTGTGCTTTGATGTCAATTCCAAAAAATTCATTTCCAAGTCCAACATCAAGGAGCTTACCTCCTGCTTTCTTCTAGAAGTTTTATGGTTTCAGGGCATACATTTAAGTCTTTAATCCATTTTGAGTTGATTTTTGAATATGGTGTAAGATAAGAGCCCTTTCATTCTTTTGCATGTGGTAATCTGGTTTTTTCAACATCATTTATTGAAGAGACTATCTTTTCCCCATTATGTGTTCTTGGCACCTTTGTTGAAAATTACTTCATTGAAGCATTATTATTCACAGTAGCCAAAACATGGAAATAAACTGTCAAAAAATGAATGAATAAAGAAAATGTGGTGTATATATCTACTTTTATATATATAAAATATATATAATATATATATTTAATGGTATATATATAATGGGCAGTCCATGGGGTCACAAAGAGTCAGACACAACTGAGCGAATGAACTGAACTGACTGATATATATATCAGTTCAGTTCAGTTCAGTTGCTCAGTTCAGTTCAGTTCAGTCGCTCAGTCGTGTCCGACTCTGTGCCACCCCATGAATCGCAGCATGCCAGGCCTCCCTGTCCATCACCAACTCCCGGAGTCCACTCAGACTCATGTCCATCGGGTCAGTGATGCCATCCAGCCATCTCATCCTCTGTCGTCCCCTTCTCCTCCTGCCCCCAATCTCTCCCAGCATCAGAGTCTTTTCCAATGAGTCAACTCTTTGCATGAGGTGGCCGAAGTACATACATACACATATAGTGGGCTATTATTCAGCTTTTAAAAAGAAGGAAATCCTTCCATTTACAACAATATGGATGAAACTGGAGGGGATTATACTAGGTGAAACACAGACACAGAAAGATAAATATCATATGATCTCACTTATATGTAGAAACTAAAAAGGAACAAAGCCAAACTAACAGAGTATGATGATAGTTGTAATAGGCTTGGGAAGTGGGAAGAAATGGAAGATATTGCTCAAAGGGCACACTTTCAGTTTTTAAGATAAATAGGTCTAGAGACTTAATACACAGGTTATGACTATGCTTAATAATAAAGTTTTATATACTTGAAATTTACTGAGAGAATAGATCTGAACTGTTCTTGTTTGAGTTATTTTTTCTCAAGTTTAAGTTAGTTATAAGGGATCCACTTATTTAGTTTTATTCTATTCAGATTTGTGTTCTTACCTTGGCGCTTTTGGATATTTCTGAGCAATTGGTGATGAGTCTAGGAGATGGAGTGTATTGTTCTTGATGAGCACATTTTTCTAGTCTGTCAATTATGGGTCAAAAATGGAATGGCAATTCTGACAATAAAATCCGGCAAAGAAGCTTGTTGTTAATCTTCATATAGGACCCTATAACAGCGTGTGTCTCAACCTTCCGGGACAAAGACATCATGCTTTCTCATGACCCAAAGTGGAAAATCATCCCACTGTCCCTGGGACAACTCAGAACACACACCATGAGAACAGTCAGAAAGGCTTTTACTTGTTTTATCTGACTTTTCCCTCTTGCTAGTTGCCTTTATTTTGGCAGGAGGTGGGATGCAATGACCTAAATTAGGCTTTTCCACATCTAATTCCCAGACTCTTGGACACCAGTTTTACTTTCCTACTTAAAGACACATGAGCTTCCAAAAGTTACCCAGAAAGAGTCGCGCTGAAGGCAAAAGTCCTATCAGTTATAGCGTGGTCTGAAACAATTTATTTGAATGGGATTTCCACGGCCTTTTAAGCAGATCGGTCACATGAAGCAAATTTACAGTACAGTAAGTGGTATTTCCTGACGTGATGGATCTCCCGTCTAATGGCCTCTGAGTGCAAGTCGTCTGAGCCATAATGCTTTTTGCATACAAGCCCATAAACGCCCAGGGTAGAGTTTGCCAAATAAGCTTCCTCTGCATACAGGGTTCTAAAAGTCTAGGCAGGCAATTCAAACAAAATTGTGTTTGCCTCTCTTTACTTTTTTTCTAAGTTTATACCCCTGGGTTTTTGTTAACATTAAAAAGAAAAAAAGATATTTAAAAGTGCATTTCAGTCACCTTGTAAAATGAAAGAGTACATTGTACAGGCACCAAAGGTACACGTCAGTGCTTTTATCAAATTCAGGGTCCTGCTTGGCTGCACTAATTGGAAACATGTGTTGAAAATGCAAGACAGGATT
Organism: Capra hircus; assembly: GCF_001704415.2. Classification (NCBI taxonomy): domain Eukaryota; kingdom Metazoa; phylum Chordata; class Mammalia; order Artiodactyla; family Bovidae; genus Capra; species Capra hircus. The sequence goes on from NC_030814.1 coordinate 27,342,649, forward strand.
TTCAGTTGTTTTCTAATTAAATGGAATAAAATAAGGACTAAACCTCACATTTCTTTATAAGAAGAGGCTGTTGGGTTGTTCTATTAGCAGGACTGATGTGGAGATCCTAGCACCTGTGTCAAGGCTCCAGAGACGCCAGTAGCTGCTTTAATATTTAAGATATTCTCAGTGATTCTATCGGAGAAGGCGATGGCACCCCCACTCCAGTACTCTTGCCTGGAAAATCCCATGGACAGAGGAGCCTGGTAGGCTGCGGTCCACGGGGTTGTGAAGAGTCGGACACGACTGAGCGACTTCCCTTTCATTGTTCACTTTCATGCATTGGAGAAGGAAATGGCAACCCACTCCAGTGTTCTTGCCTGGAGAATCCCAGGGACGGGGGAGCCTGATGGGCTGCCGTCTATGGGGTCACACAGAGTCAGACACGACTGAAGTGACTTAGCAGCAGCAGCAGCAGCAGTGATTCTACAGTATGATTTAGCCACATTCATAGAAAGCCTGATTGAAAATCCTTCTCTGATAAGGAGATGAAGGGATGTGATAGAAAACCTAATTATTTTCAAGTGCATTGGGAGATTGACTCATGAAGATTTTCTATATTCTTATAAAGTTCAGTAATTGCAAAATTCATCAGTGAGGTGGAGAAAAGTACCTTCTCAGGTACTTGCCCACTGAAACCTGTGAAGAAATAATGCTAAGAGGTGTATCTACTAGAAAGACAGTGAGAAATACTGTCACAAGTTTTCTGCTGAAACCTGGAAACAGAATATAATTCGATTTTTCAAAAAGTGCTATTTCTGCCACTTTATATTTGGGGAAAAGGTTCTCTGTAGCTCTTAACTGTCCTGGGATCAAAATCCCAGGGAATAAAGAGTTAGTTCACATGGTTTCTTTTCAGGATGTAAGCCCCTCTTTCATGATGCTTTATGTTATTCAACACCCACTGAATGGCACGAGTGTATCGAAATCTACTCCCTCCCTCCCCCAATAAGGTTTGGACCCAGACCTGGTAACTTTATGCAAAGTGCTGAAGCCTTACAGAATACATGCGGACTCTGGTTGCAACAGCACAGTCACACCCCACAGCCTCCAGAAAGAGGGGCAAGGAGAAGTGAATTAATGATGACAGTGGTAGCCACTCCTCCATCCAGAAGTGAATGGGAGCTGCATTCAGCAGGAAATGGCAACGTCACAACAGGGACGGGAATGATCAAGAAAAGTGGCCAGTTCCACAAGAGGTTTAGAAATATCCTGAAATCACTCTCAGAGGAAATGATGAAACCACTTCTGCTTGTACCAACAGCCTGGGCCCAGGCGTTAGAAAGGGGCTCTCTGTTGTGGGCGGGTTGTGTCACTCTATCAGGGGTTTCTCAGAACTTCCAGAGATTGTTGGAAATGCTCAGTCTGTGGCAGTATGAAGTGGGTTCTGATGATTTTCCAGACAGGCTGGGAATAGCATCAGAGAGTTATACCGGCTGCAAAGAGATGGGGGACCTCTGGGTGCCTGTGGTCTTGCCCTTATGTTGCCTTCAGGTTTCCCCTTCAAAGCACAGAGCTAGTCAGGTCACCCCTTACTTTCCTTAAGATCTTTCTATAGCCATTCACTCAAGTTAAAATCTGCTGTCGAACTGTGGTGTTGGAGAAGACTCTTGAGAGCCCCTTGGACTGCAAGGAGATCCAAGCACTCCATCCTAAAGGAAGTCAGTCCTGAATATACATTGGAAGGACTGATGCTGAAGCTGAAACTCCAATACTTTGGCCACCTGATGCGAAGAGCTGACTCATTTGAAAAGACCCTGATGCTGGGAAAGATTGAAGGCGGGAGGAGAAGGGGACGACAGAGGATGAGATGGTTGGATGGTATCACCGACTCAATGGACATGGGTTTGGGTGGATTCCAGGAGTTGGCAATGGACAGGGAAGCCTGGCGTGCTACCGTTCATGGGGTCGCAAAGAGTCGGACACGACTGAACTGAACTGAACTACCTTCTCAGATGGCGCTAGTGGTAAAGAACCTGCCTGCCAATGCAGGATATGTAAGAGACGCAGGTTCCATCCCTGGGTTGGGAAGATCCCCTGGGGGAGGGCATGGCAACCCACTCCAGTATTCTTGCCTGCAGAATCCCATGGACAGAGGAGCCTGGTGGGCTATGGTCTTTAAGGTCGCAAAGTCAGACACGACTGAAGCGACTTAGCATACTACCTTCTCAGTCTTGCAGCTCATCTTTCCTTTTCTCGCTTCACTGCAGCCACAAAGCACTGAAGATGCTTCACACACGGTTGAGTGTCCCTCAGCCAAGTGGCAATGCCAGAGTCATCCCAGAATTCAGCTCAAACTTCTCCTATCTCCTCTCTCAAATTTCCCTTGGCCACAGTCTCTTCTCCCTGTAGTCTCCCAACAAAACCAGAGTAGGATGACTCTCCTTGTGAGCTCTGAGCACCCAGAGCACAACAGTTCTTTTACAGCACTTCACACATCCTGATTGTCTGTGCACAGCTCTGCCTCCTTCCTTAGTCGAGACTTCTAGACATTGTGAGACAAAAGTGATGTCTTACTCATTTTCTATCTCCCGTGCCTGGCAGGGTGCTTGGCACAAAGTGTTCAGTAAATACTTGATGGATGAATGAACATATACATGTTAAAATTTGTATTCTTCTAACCACAGGTGAGAATTGAGTGTAAGGTTGAGGAATCATGTAATTGTACAGAATCCAAATTTCAAATTCTTGAGATTAGTAAGGTTACTGTACAAAGAACAGTAAAAGTGAAAGTATCACTGGGTTACTACCAATAACAATAACAACAAACTTCAACATGGGCTGACTGTTGGCAGTTTTGAAAGTTACTGATACCACGTATGATAGGTTAGGGATGTAATAGCAAAATAAAAAAATAAAACAAAAGAAATATAGAAAGGCCCTTCAGAAATGTCAACATTTTATATAGAATTCTTCAAGAACATACTAGTATTTGTTTTATTATATACTTTTTTCTCTCCCTCACCTTCTTCAAATGTCACATTTTTTTATAGAACATAAAATTCTTGTTAAACAAACAGCCTTCAGATGATACATTACTGAGAATGAAAATCCGCCTCCAAGTCCGAAGTTTGAGATTCTAATTATAAGGAAAGATAACTAGTTACAGCCAGTAGAGGAGAACTGCAGTTTTATCTTTTGGGGGAGATACAAATAAATGGATTAATGAGTGAACACATGAGCATACTTAAAGCTCCGGGATAGATTTTCTCTTGCCTAAAAAGCACTTGGACAGACACTTAGTGTGTTTTCCACTGGAGTTCTTCATTTTTTATACTTCAGTGGCAAAACCACCTCCTTTCTGACAGTCACATGATTTCTGAAGATGGGTCAATACGTTCAATTAGGTCTTACTTGCCCAGAAGTCATTCCATCATTTAACAATGACATTGCAGTACGGCGGGGGACAGACAGTATTAACATTTAACACTAGGGAAAATGTTACATGAAAACATGCTACTTATTTGATAAAAACAAGGAACAATGAAAAGAAAGAGACAATATCTGAGTGGCTCTTGATGAGAAAATAAGAGGGATTGGGGGAAAGGTGAGAGGAAAGGAAAAGAGAGCGAAGGGAGGGAAGGGAGGACAACAGGGCAGGAGGCTGGATCCTAGGAGACAAGTTGACAATGGGAGATTCGTAAGTTGGAAAGCCAGAAGAGTTATTTTTTCAATTGGGTGTAGCTGCTTTACAACATTGTGTTAGCTTCTGCTGTACAACAATCAGTTACATGTCAGTCAGTTCAGTTGTTCAGTCGTGTCCGAGTCATTGTGACCCCATGGACTGCAGCACACCAGGCCTCCCCATCCATCACCAACTCCCAGACCTTGCTCAAACTCATGTCCATTGAGTCGGTGATGCCATCCAACCATCTCATCCTCTGTCGTCCCTTTCTCCTCCTACCTTCAATCTTTTCCAGCATCAGGGTCTTTTCCAATTAGTCAGTTCTTCCAATCAGGTGGCCAAAGTATTGGAGTTTCAGCTTTAGCATCAGTCCTTCCAATGAATCAGTCCTTCCAGCTTGAATTTTTTTGGCATTGCCTTTCTTTGGGAACGGAATGAAAAACTGACTTTTTTAGTTCTGTGACCACTGCTGAGTTTTCCATATTTGCTGCCACATTGAGTGCAGCACTTTCACAGCATCAGCTTTTAGGATTTGAAATAGCTCAACTGGAATTCCATCACCACCACTAGCTTTGTTTGTAGTGATGCTTCCTAAGGCCCACTTGACTTCACATTCCAGAATGTCTAACTCTAGGTGAGTGATCACACCGATGCAGTTATCTGGGTCATTAAGATCTTTTTTGTATAGTTCTTCTGTGCATTCTTGCCACCTCTTCTTAATATTTTCTGCTTCTATCAGGTCCATACCATTTCTGTCCTTTATTGTGCCCATCTTTGCATGAAATGTTCCCTTGGTATCTCTAATTTTCTTGAAGAGATCTCTAGTCTTTCCCATTCTATTGTTTTCCTCTATTTCTTTCCATTGATCACTGAGGAAGGCTTTCTTATCTCTTCTAGCTATTCTTTGGAATTCTTCATTCAGATGAGTATATCTTTCCTTTTCTCCTTTGCCTTTTGCTTCTCTTCTTTTTTCAGCTATTTGTAAGGCTTCCTTAAGATAACCATTATGCCCTTTTGCATTTCTTTTTCTTGGGGAAGGTTTTGGTCACCACCTCCTGTACAATGTCAGGAACCTCCATCCATAGTTCTTCAGGCACTCTCATTCAGATCTAATCCCTTCAACCCATTTGGCACTTCCACTGTATAATCGTAAAGGATTTGATTTGGGTTATATCTGAATGGTCTAGTGGTTTTCCCTACTTTCTTCAATTTAAGTCTGAAATTGGCAATAAGGAGTTCATGATCTGAGCCACAGTCCATCCCTGGTCTTGTTTTTTGCTGACTGTATAGAGCTTCTCCATCTTTGACTGCAAAGAATATAAACAATCTGATTTCGGGATTGACTGTCTGGTGATGTTCATGTGTAGAGTCGTTTCTTGTGTTGTTGGAAGAGGGTGTTTGCTATGACCAGTTTGTTCTCTTGGTAAAACCCTGTTAGCCTTTGACCTGCTTCATTTTGTACTCCAAGGCCAAACTCCTGTTAATCCAGGTATCTCTTGACTTCCTACTTTTGCATTCCAGTCCCCTATAATGAAAAGGACATCATTTTGGGGCATTAGTTCTAGAAGGTCTTGTAGGTCTTCATAGAACCATTCAATTTCAGCTTCTTTGGCATTAGTTGTTGGGTCATCGACTTGGATTACTGTGATATTGAATGGTTTGCCTTGGAAATGAACAGAGATCATTCTGTCATTTCTGAGATTGCACCCAAGTACTACATATCCAACTCTTATTGACTATGAGGGTGACTCCATTTCCTCTAAGGGATTCTTGCCCACAGTAGTAGATACAATGATCATCTGAATTAAATTCGCCCATTCCAGTCCACTTTAGTTCACTGATTTCTAAAATGTCGATGTTCACTCTTGCCATCTCCTGTTGTCCACTTCCAGTTTACCTTGATTCATGGGCCTATCATTCCAGGTTCCTATGTAATATTGTTGCTTACAGCATCAGACTTTACTTCCATCACCAGTCACATCCACAACTGGGCATTGTTTTCACTTTGGCTCCATCTCTTCATTCTTTCTGGAGCTATTTCTCCACTCTTCTCCAGTAGCATATTGGGGACCTACTGACCTGGGGAGTTCATCTTTCTGTTCATATCTTTTTGCCTTTCCATAATTTTTATGGTTCTCAAGGCAAGAATACTGAAGTGGTTTGCCACTCCCTTCTCCACTGGACCACGTTTTGTCAGAACTCTCCACCATGACCCATCTGTCTTGGGTGGCCCCACACAGCATGGCTCATAGTTTCATTGAGTTAGACAAGGCTGTGGTCTATCTGATCAGTTTGGCTACTTCTCCGTGAGCGTGGTTTTCATTCTGTCTTCCCTCTGATAGATAAGGACGAGTGGCTTGTGGAAGCTCCCTGATGGGAGAGACTAGCTGTGGGGGAATCTGGGTTTGTTCTGATGTGCGTGGCCATGCTCAGTAAACCTTTAGTCTAATTTTCTCTTGATGGGTGGGGCTATGTTCCCTTCTGTTGCTTGGCCTAAGGCCAAACTGTGGTGGGGTAATGGGGACCTCCTTCAAAAGGGCTTATGCCAGCACTGTTGTATTCAGTGCCCCTGACCCAGCAGCAGGCCTCTGTCAACCCATGCCTCTGCTGGAGACTCCTGGACACTCCCGGGTAAGTGTGGGTCAGTCTCTTGTGGGGTCACTGCTCCTTTCTCCTGCGTCCTGGTGCACACAAGGTTTTGTCTGTGCCCTCCAAGAGACTGTTTCCCCAATCCTGTGTAAGTTCTGTAATCAAATCCCACTGGCCTCCAAGGTGATACTGGGGTTCTCAGTCCCTTTGCCAGGTTGGGAGATATGTTGTGGGTCCTAGAACTTTCATAACAGTGCGAGAATTTCTTTGGTGTAATTGTTCTGTGGTTTGTGGGCTGACTGCTCTGTGGCCCTATGGCGGGACTAATGTCAACCTCCTCCAAGAGGACTTAAGTCACACGCCAGGCCTCCCAGATCTGCTGCAGCCAGAGCCCCTGTCCCTGTGCAGGCCGCTGCTGACTGTGCCACTGTAGACGATACTCAAACACCCAAAGGCAGGTCTGGCTCAGTCTCTGTGGGGTCCCTGGGTCCTGGTGTGCACGAGATTTCATTTGAGCCCCCCGAGCGTCTCTGGTGGGTTTGGGGTTTTGACTCGAAATGTGATTTCACCCCTCCTGCTGTCTTGTTGTGTTTCTCTTTTGCCCTTGGATGTGGGTTGTTTTTTGTATGTGTGTGGGATCCAACGTTCTCCTATCAATGGTTGTTGAACATAGAGTTGCAGTTCTGGAGTTCTCGCAGGAGATGAGCGCACCTTCTTCTACTCCGCCGTCTTTTCTCTTTGACCTCCCTTCCATCCCCCTCAGAAGACTTTAATGAATAGAGTTATGGTAAAATCAAATATAAGGGCTTGTTTTAAGGTAAACTGCCTCTCTCTGACCTGCACCTTTAATAAATTCCACCATACACAGAGATTTCTGAGTGCTTTTGCCATGTAAATCAAAGACAATGAAATGAGTTCCATGGTTGAGCTGGCATGGAGGGGAGACAGGAGAAAATCAGGACTGATAACACATGAGACTTATCCCAGCAGCACTAATGGCAGAGGTAGCCATGAAAATAAATCCCACAAGAATCCAGGAAAACCGAAAATTGTGGGAAGAGCATCAGACTAGAAAAGATCAGGGACAAGTAGCTTGAGCCAATAAATTTCAAAGAGAGGGTCAGTTTAACTGATAATCTGGTTGTATGTAACTGTGCTAATCCATTACATGCAACACAACCATCATAAAATAAGACAGTATCTTGACAATCTTAAGATATTCCATATGTGTTTCACTTACTATGAAGCAGGCCCTGGGCTAAGGGTTTTATCTGCATTATCTTATTTAATTCTCATTGTATGGATAAGAAAACTCAAAGAACTTGCCCAGGGTTAGACAGTTAATAGCTGGCAGACAGAGAGTTGAAGGCTGGCTTAACCTGATCCCTAAATTCACATTTCTATTTTTTCTATTATCAGGTTGCAGCCAGAAGATACTGGACTTTTTTTTCTTTTTAATATAAACACTGAAAGCTATTACAAATATAAAATTATCTTTGTTTGTTATCCTATGTGATGAACTGTTTTAGTCAGAGCATGTCAAAACACGGTTATATAACAAAACAACCCCACATCTCAATGGTTTTGAGTAGCAGGCAATTATCTTCATGCTCACAACCAGCATGGTTGACTACAGCTCAGTGTATCCAGCCTGGGCTCAGATGCAATGCTCTTCTAAAGGTTCCAGGATAGTGAGATTGGCTCCAGGTTGGGACCGAGTCCAGTTCTGCTCTGTGTCTCATCAATGGCCTGGGCAGGAGAGGCAGCAGCTACCTGGAACATGTCAGTCTCATGGCAGAGATCAGAAGCTCCCAAAGGGAAAAACAGGAAATGTAAGGGCTCTTAACTCCTAGGCTCAAAACATGTAGATGACTATTTCATCTACATTTTATCAGCCAAAGCAAGTCAACTGAGTGATGGTGGTGAACAGCAAAACATTTGTTGACAATCTTTCATAGTGATCTAATGACTCCTCTGTAAATTTAGTTCCTCAGAGACAGATAGTATATCTCTTAAGGGAGAGGAACAAGATTGTTTCCAATATTATTTAAAAGGGCTCTGGAAAAATTCACATGAGTGAATTCCCTAAATGTTTGCAAAGCATAAGGACAAAATGAGCGTTTTCAAGCCTACTTCTCCCATCGTCATTCCCACCATTTTGTCCTAATAGGGATTCTATTATAGAAGTCTCATGAGGTTTTCAATCAGATTGGTTTTTTTTTAAATAATTTATTTATTTCTACTTCTGTCTGCCCTAAGTCTCCCTTGTTGCGTGCGGGTTTTCTCCAGTTGCAGTGAGCAGTGGTTATTCTTCCTTGACAGGCTTTTCATCAAGGTGGCTTCTCTAATTGCAGGATGGACTCTAGGCGTGTGGGCTTCAGCAGCTGTGGCACGAGGGCTTAGTTGCCCCGCAGCATGTGGAATCTTCCTGGGTCAGGGATCGAACTCATGTCTCCTGCATTGGCAGGTGAGTTCTTAATCACTGGACCACCAGGGAAGTCCCAATCAGATCAATTACGAGACAGAGACAGAGAGAGAGAGAGAGAAGCCCTAGTCATTGCATAGAAATGCTGTAATGTAAAAGTAGTCTCTTGACCATTTGAGAAAAACCAAGATAAAAATTATGTTGCTTTGTATTCTTCAAAGGATAAATATATATATTATTCTACCAAAGGTGGCACCTTTGTGACATCTCACATTTAAAATTCATTTATAAATAAAATTTTTAGTACTGACCCATGTTGACAAAGATCAGACGTTTTATACTAAAAGTCATCAACGATTTGAAGACTCATCTAGTGTAGCTGGGCTTCCTGGATGGCTCAGTGGTAAAAAATCCACCTCCCACTACAGGAGACACAGGTTTGATCCCTGGGTCAGGAAGATCCCATGGAGAAGGGAATGGTTACCCACTCCAGTATTGTTGCCTGGGAAATCCCATGGACAGAGGAGCCGGGAGGGCTACAGTCCATGGGGTCACAAAGAGCCGGACAGGACTGAGTAACTAACACTTTCACTTATGTTTCCTTTCAATGGTATTTTAATGAATTTTGAAATTTATATTATAAAATGTTATACAAAGTTTAATTATGAAAGTGGTTTTACCTTCTTGTTATATTTATAAATGTGTTTATATCATTCTAGATTAAAGCTCTCTTGAAACGTTCTTTTAATAGTAAGGTTAATTAATGGCAATTTGTTAATTGACGATAATGAGAATTAATCGAAATCTTCTCTGGAGAATGTATTTGATTTCCCTATTAGTTGGGTATTTTCTTGTTTGTTTCAAGAAACCATCTCACTAATAAAAGTTTCAAAAAAGGGAGCAGTGGCTTTTCAGGAAACCCATGTACTGGAACTGGCTCTGAAATACATCAGGACCTTAAGCTACTGTAGACACCAGCCACTCTCCCCATCAGGCTTGAAGGTCACACAGCACCTGTTGCTATATGTGTTCACGCAGGGGCATGTGTAGCATGTGGGCAATGAGAAACAGAAACTCAAGGATAAATTCTTTTTGCCCCTGGATGCACAGTTCTGAGATACTTATTTATTTATTTATTTATTTATTTATTTATTTTTGAGATACTTTTTAGAAGATGCCTCAGATCTTGGCTCCTGGTGGCTCAGACAGTAAAGAATCTCCTTGTAATGCAGGAGATCTGGGGTCAGTCCCAGAGTCAGGAAGATCATCTGGAGAAGGGCATGGCAATCCACTCCAGTATTTTTGCTTGGAGAATCCCATGGACAGAGGAACCTGGAAGTCCCCAGTCCATGGGGTCCCAAAGAGAGGGATACAACTGAGAGACTACCACTTCCACTTTTCAGAAGATCTTGGTCAGGTTGGGGATGTGTCATCCAAAGGACTATCTGCCTTGATAAGGCTTTTGCACTGGCATTTCCTCCTTTTCTTTTTAATGCATCTGGTCTCACTCTTTTGCTCCCTGAGATGATATTCCCCCAATAAATTGCCTGTGTGCAAGCCCTGGTTTGGTTTTCAGAGGAGTATAGAGTAAGATAGATTTCTATAAGAGTCTTATATGAGCAGGTTCTATAAAAATCATCTCATCCATCTACATTTATTTGACTGGTTGCTGCAGCTGCTGCTAAGTCACTTCAGTCGTATCCGACTCTGTGCGACCCCATAGACGGCAGCCCACCAGGCTCCCCCGTCCATGGGATTTTCCAGGCAAGAGTACTGGAGTGGGATGCCATTGCCTTCTCCGATACATAGAGTGTATATATATATATACATAAATATATATATGTATGTTGGAGAAGGAAATGGCACCCCAGTATTCTTGGCCTGAAGAATCCATGGACAGAGGAGCCTGCTAGGCTACATTCCATGGGGTTGCAAGAGTTGGACACGACTTAGTGACTAAACCATCCCTACCATCATACATGTTATATGTGTATATGTATAACTGAACCACTTTACTATACAACAGAAACTAATAAAACATTGTAAATCAACTATACTTTAATAAAAAATAAATTTTAAAAAAGTAAGCAGTTCAGGACTAACCTACATTTCATTTACTGTAACAGTAGCCACCAAAATTGCTCCTGCCCTTAACAGGAATATCTACTGATACTATCAAGATGGAAATAGGCTCCAATCTCCCTCTCTCTTTTTCCATAGATCCCAAAGCTTTAAGAGACCCTCACTCAGAACATATAGTTCTCAGTGAGATTGTGAGATGACAGTTTAGGACGAAGGACCTCCAAAAGAGAGAAGAAAAAACAACATATGAACAATAAAATTCATATTGAGTTTTATTCAAGTAGAGGAAAGGAAGGGCTTCCTTGGTTGCTCAGTGGGTAAAGAATCCGTCTGCAATGCAGGAGACCCCAGCTTGATCCCTGGGTTGGGAAGATCCACTGGAGGAGGTCATGGCAACACACTCCAGTATTCTTGCCTGGAGAATCCCCACGGAGAAGAGGAGCCTGGCGGGCTACAGTCCATGGGATCACAAAGAGTCGGACACGACTGAGTGACTAAACACACATACACACAAACACAGAGGACAGGAACATTAGAAGGTGAGGATAATAGTTGGTAAACGAGACGACGTGTGGATATTTGAAATGGAGAGAATCAGAAGGGAGGCTGAAGAGCATTTTAGGTTGAGTAGGTAAGAAAGAGGACTGGGAGACAGGACAAGAGATGATTGGATGGTCAGTTAACCACAAAATGCAGGCTGTCATGTATTTTCCAAGGTATCCTTTTCCAGTTATTAAAATGGAGACAATCATTTCATGTTTGCGCACTGATGGAGAAGGCAATGGCAACCCACTCCAGTACCCTTGCCTGGAAAATCCCATGGACGGAGCCTGGAAGGTTGCAGTCCGTGGGATCGCTGAGGGTTGGACCCAACTGAGCGACCTCACTTGCAAGTGAAATCTGCCCTCCTGAGAAGCAGTTACCTAGAAACTGTCAGATTAGCAGGGGAAAGTTTTAATTCAGACAACAGCTACACAAGGATACATGAATAGTTCTTTTGTTACTATATACTCCCTTACAAAATGTGTTAACAACCTATTTTTTTTTAATTTCCTGATTTATAGATAAATTCATGAGGCGTTTCATGGACTTGGATGTCAGCTATTTAATCTCACTTTATTTAAAATGGATTCTGTATAAATAATATTAAGAGAATGGGAGAGACACAAAAGGATACAGGTTGGCTGCTCCTTTAAAGTATCTGCTGAGAGGCCTCCAGACCTGCCTTCCTTTCCCATCCTCAGATGACCAGCAAGGTCTCTGTGACCTGAAGTTTTCTGGCAGCCCATACCTTCCCAAGGAAGCGCCAGTTAGACCTGCGGGGCTCAATGCTCGCCATACCTTTATTACATAACTGAGATTCTTGCTCCTAAACACCATGGGCCAACAGTCCCCCTGGAATATCTTCTAACCTGTCTTCTTCATTCTGAGGATTCACAATTGTAAACTTGGAAATTAACCTCATAGCTGATGCCCCAGCACCTTCTATACTCTCCTCTGATCTGGAAGATAGCTATATCCTTAGCTCACGCTCCCCAGCTCCTACCAATTTCTCTTAATCTCCCAATTGTATCTTTTATCTTCTATGGATTCTCATCTAAAACTTTAATTTTTTAATTTTTCTCTTTAAGTCACTTATTCTAATACTCCTTGATGTTATGGATAGTAGTTTTAAGCCCCAATATCATACACTCCACTTTTTGAGACCAGACCCCAAATTTCACTTGCTAGGATATAAAATCACAGCAACAGAGCACTAGTATTATTCATTGTCTCATCTAGTGCCCAGAGTGGAGGTTAACACTAATGCTTAACAAATACCTGGTAAATGATGGATTTATCCTTCAATTCCACACATGGCCCGGTTCTGAATTTTGTGCATAACTAATCCTTTATAAACATTGCTGAATCAAACTTACCCAATAAAGAGCTGCTTGGCTCTAAAACATGGGAACCTAGAATTTCATAAATTTGAATTATGTGCCACTAAGAACAAGTTTTAAGTAGTTTCCTGACCTTTTAAAAACCACATAATAAAGACATCTCTTCCTGAGATGGGATTTTTTTCTCCCATGAACTTCCCTAATGAGGTCTGACCCATACCATCTGATGCCAGGGCCAATAATTATAAACCTTAAGCCAAAAAACACCCTTCAGAAATGTAATCACCTTGTTTTTAGAAGTGAGGGCACCAAGATCAAAAAAAGCCAGGCTGCATTATAACTCAATTCTTTTGTCTTCCATTGCAGTGTCTTCTACAAAAATCTATTTTAGAGTACAGACAAGGAAAAATGTGGGAAAAAAATCATAGCATGGAATTACAGAATCTGGACCTGTTAACCAAACCTATAGATGTCTGTTTACAGAGAACAAGAACTATAAAATAGCAATAAACAGAAAAGAGGAAACCATGATTATGGGCTTATTATGCTCTATTCTAACCAGCTGAATCAATCTGACACACAGCAATGGTTAAAAAGATCCACAACCCTGAAAAAGTGAAATACAACTGAACCTTGAACAATGTGGGGAGAGGGGTGCTAACCCTCTAGACAGTCGAGAATCTGAGTATAATTTATAGTCAGCCCTTCGTATCTGTCGTTCCTCAGTATCTTCAGATCCTCCAAATCTGCCATTCTGCATCTGAAGACTCAACCAAATGCAGATTGTGTCAGTTCAGTTCAGTCGCTCAGTCGTGTCCGACTCTTTGCGACCCCATGAATCGCAGCACACCAGGCCTCCCTGTTCATCATCATCTCCCGGAGTTCACTCAGACTCACGTCCATCGAGTCCGTGATGCCATCCAGCCATCTCATCCTCTGTCATCCCCTTCTCCTCCTGTCCCCAATCTCTCCCAGCATCAGAGTCTTTTCCAATGAGTCAATTCTTTGCAGGAGGTGTCCAAAGTACTGGAGCTTCAGCTTTAGCATCATTCCTTCCAAAGAAATCCCAGGGCTGGTCTCCTTCAGAATGGACTGGTTGGATCTCCTTGCAGTCCAAAGAACTCTCAAGAATCTTCTCCAACACCACACTTCAAAAGCATCAATTCTTCAGTGCTCAGCCTTCTTCACAATCCAACTCTCACATCCATACATGACCACTGGAAAAACCATAGCCTTGACTAGACAGACTTTAGTCGGCAAAGTAATGTCTCTGCTTTTGAATATGCTATCTAGGTGGGTCATAACTTTTCTTCCAAGGAGTAAACGTCTTTTAATTTCATGGCTGCAGTCACCATCTGCAGTGATTTTGGAGCCCCAAAAAATAAAGTCTGACACTGTTTCCACTGTTTCCCCATCTATTTCCCATGAAGTGATGGGACCGGATGCCATGATCTTTGTTTTCTGAATGTTGAACTTTAAGCTAACCTTTTCACTCTCCTCTTTCACTTTCATCAAGAGGCTTTTTAGCTCCTCTTCACTTTCTGCCATAAGGGTGGTGTCATCTGCATATTTGAGGTTATTGATATTTCTCCCAGCAATCTTGATTCCAGCTTGTGCTTCTTCCAGTCCAGCGTTTCTCATGATGTACTCTGCACAGAAGTTAAATAAGCAGTGTGACAATATACAGCCTTGACGTACTCCTTTTCCTATTTGGAACCAGTCTATTGTTCCAAGTCCAGTTCTAACTGTTGCTTCCTGACCTGCATACAGATTCCTCAAGAGGCAGGTTAGGTGGTCTGGTATTCCTATTGAAAAAAATCCCCTTATAAGTGCACCTGCATAGTTCAACCCCATGTTGTTCGAGAGTCTATTATACCATGAACTATAGATTGTATTGTTACCATAACTTAGGAAATATGTTCCCTTCTCACTGCTAGTTAACAGCCAAAATTGTTTTCTCTTAAAAAATATACATATACATATATATAAAACATACACATATGTATATACATATATACACATACACTGATGTATACTAATTTTGGTCAGTTATTTGTAGTCTATTCAGATGTGATAGTATTATTTTGAGATTCTGGCACTTTATGTACCAAATCCCCTTGGAAAGATCCAATGTAAATCCTGGATTACACAAATTCATTATTGAATTTTTTATGTGACCGAGTAGAATTTTATATTTCACACATTTATATGTACACTTAAGTAAAAATCTCCCTCTTAAATGGAAACCAGTATAGAAATGAAAATGCAGGAAATTTTCTATTTAAAATATTTTGTGGTTCCATGGACAATAAAATCTTATTTCTTTTAAAAAAATATTTCTATTTATTGGTTGATATATTTGGCTGTGCTGGGTCTTAGTTGTGGCATGCAGGATCTTTAGTTGTGGCATACGAACCCTTAGTCGTGACATGTGAGATCTAGTTTCCTGACTGGGGATTGGACCTCAGCTCCTGCATTGGGAGCACAGAGACTAAGCCATTGGGTCATCACGGAACTCTCAAGACAATCCCATTTCTGATATAAACAGTTATCTATAATTTCTTTCTCATTATCTTTCTGTAGTCAAGCTTGTGTGTATATATATGTATATTTTTAATTAATCAGAGAAGGTAGTTATGTTTTCTGAAAAAATTTTTCTTTGTATCAAATCATCCAGCTAGATTTCAGTCTTTTAATGAGTTGGTGTTTACAGTGATCTAGTAACTTAAGGTAACTAGATCATCTGAGTGTCAACACTGTGATGGACACGCTTTTATTTCTTCAGTAAACACTTATTAAGCCACTAGGAATCCAGCCCTGTCCTAGGTACTGGCAAGTGGAGAGAGAAAACAGATGGTCATGCCTCTGCTATGATGGGGCTTACTTTCCATAGGCAGACAGACTGGGGACTGTGGGGTAGGGACAGTGGTAGGTTAGTGAGAGAAAGACAGATAAATAGAAGGAAGGAGGAGAGAGATAAGAGGCAAGAAAAAAAAATAGTAATTCCAGACAGTTATACATAAAAAGAAAATGAAAGTTGCTCAGTCGTGTCCAACTCTTTGCAAACCATGGACTATAGTCCATGGAATAGTCTATAGTCTATAGTCTATATTCTGGAATTCTCCAGGCCAGAATGCTGGGGTGGGTAGCCATTCCCTTCTCCAGGGAATCTTCCCAACCCAGGGATTGAACCCAAGTCTCCCGCATTGCAGGTGGATTCTCTACCCTCTGAGCCACCAGGGAAGCGAAGTGATACAGAGAGTGAAAAAAACATTCCAATGGGATAGAGTGACTGGGAATATGCACATCTTTTTTAAAGTATATTTCAGAGCAAGCACCTTGGAGTAGGAGACATCTGATTCTAGATCTGAAAGGTGAAAATAACCAAATGTACAAAGATCAACATTCTAGGCAGAGGGACCAACAGTACAATCGTTCTGAGATCTTGAGATCTCTGAAAAACATGCTTTGATACAAAACGATGTTACATTTACATTAATATGCACTCTATAAAGACCTGATACTATAAAGGAAAAAGTTACGCAAGATAACATTTTATTGAGAATACAAAATCTTCAATCAAAGTTTTATCACCAAGTTTTCAGATTGTGCAAAAACTAAACTAGATTTTGCACATCATTTCACAAATTAAAATACTCAAACATCAGTGTTTAGAATATGATTATTTGAAAAAGAATTTGTAGACATTCTATTTGTCCTATTTTCAAAATCTTCCTAGACAGGATAGACAGCTATTACATATAACATGTATGAAATGAATAAGGTACATGTGACCTTTGCAATAAAAAGGTCTGAGATTTTATATAATTACAGGCATGCTGAATAAACATATTAGAATAATGTACCACTGTCATCAAATCATATTTTCATATACATGTGTAATCCATTTTGCACGATGGTTTCAGCTCACTGTGTATGTAATTAACTCGTAAGGTGCCCTAAGGGCCGCTGCTGAGTTGAAATTTTGTTTTTGCAGTTTAAAGAATGGGATAGAAAACATAGTCTTGTGAATATCAAAGTACTTTTTGAGACAATTAAATCTCATCAAAGAGGTCTCCTGGACTACTATTTCTTAGAGTTTCTAAGGACATGTTTTCAGCTGAGCCATGATCCTTTTTCGGCATCTCAGGTAGTGGAGGATCAAGCCTAGAGTAAAAAGAAAAAAAATCAAAATAATTTTATTTTGAAAACCTACATATAGAATAAAAGAAAATTTTAAGAGACACATAAGTGAAATAAAAGTTAAACCCTGTTCCAAACTGTTGCATTAACATAAAGATAAATGAGAGGAATTTAATTTCTTTAACTGCTTTGGAATTAATCTGCCTCTTTTCTGAGCTAATGAAAATTCAAAGGCCTTACTACAATATTCATAATTAAGGTCAAGAAATAAGATATTCTCTATGCTGTATTTTTATGTCAAGATACAGAAGGTTTCTCAATCTATTTCTTTAATAATTTCAAAACAATTTATACTTTCCTTCACCTCCTTTAAATTCTAACTATGAACATGCATTTGAAGCTCAACAGCAGGAAGTTCTGATCACATAAATTTCTTTTAGGGGTCATTCAATTGTACATGTGTATATAATGCCTTGTTGTATTAGCAGCTGTTGATGAAATGCTGTGGGTCCACATTCATTTACTGAATCTACATATCTTCCTTTAGTGAGTGAATTTCTTCAGTTTCAGTACTGCAGTTACTATATCAATGGACTAACCTCTATATTTACGTAAATAGTCTCTGAGTCCTAGGGTAAAAGGCATGATCACTAACTCATAATTAGTCTTAAAAGTGGTGAACTGGAAGGTAACAGCTTAATCAAAA
The DNA here is from genome assembly GCF_001704415.2 of Capra hircus. Classification (NCBI taxonomy): domain Eukaryota; kingdom Metazoa; phylum Chordata; class Mammalia; order Artiodactyla; family Bovidae; genus Capra; species Capra hircus. Next base: position 27,360,141 of record NC_030814.1, read on the forward strand.
GAAGAGCTTAGGAATGTATATTTATGCCCTTGTATGAACCTTATCAGAATCAACCCAGTAATATGCAAAGAAATACCCATATTTCCAACCACAACGTTTGGTATAGCTAAAAAAGAACAGGATTTGAAGTCAGGACTCTTAGGTTGGAATTCAGGTCTATTTCTTATTAGCTAGGTGACTTCAGGCAAGTCAATCTAACTGGACCTCTGTTCTCTCACCTGTAAAACTGAGATAATACTACCTGCCTCAGAGGTGGTCTAAAGATTAAATGAGATATTATCAATGAAAATGGTTATAAATTCCTACAAAACATTTGGAAACCATTATTTTTAGTCCTTGATACAAAATAAACTATAACAGTGCTCCTGCTAATAGCTTCTTTAATTTAAAAGAATAATCAACTAAAAATCCCCAAATGTTGAGTATGTTTAGATGAGTATTTCCAAAAGCCTGTACTCATACTTAGTTGTACAGATTGCTAAAGCTGAATCCTCTACAGGGTCCTCCTTGGCCTCATGACTGCATACAATTTATCATGGCTGGCTGCCATTAGACCTGGGACAGCTCTGTCTTATCCTGAGCAAGCCAAGTTTGGACAACCTAACCCTCACAGGAATGCTGAAGTGCTAGGCATTAGTGCATTCTCAAGATGACAAGTACTACCCTCTGGGAGAATCAGTATTAAAATTAACAACAAATACTGACATAATTACTTTAACATGTAATTAAATTTCTGAAAATATATTCTATAGAAGGAGAAAATTATACAGTACAGAACAAAAGCATAATTATTACATGTATAAGTTCTCAATGTCAACTCAAAACACATTACACATTTTTGTCTAGCTCTAAACGTCTTAGAATTACTTTTTCTTCTAGCAAAAGAGAGAGTTGAATTATTTTAATTAAAAAGTCATACATGGAAAAACTTCTGTAATTTTATTCATAGTCTAGACACTGTACAAGCACAACACAGACAGCCATCAATTTAGTTTAAAAAAAAAAAAGCAATATAGGACAAAGGGACCACTCTGAAGTGACAAGTTTGAAGGGAATTGATCCCTGTTTCTCCATTTCAGATGTCCATCTCTTTCTAGCCATGAGGAGCCCAGGAAATAGATTTTGACACTTCTGTTCTTAGTGTCTAGTACATAGTAGGTGCTTAGTGAAAGCTGTTCCATGAATGGAGATCACTGTTCTACAGATTTCATATTTGTGGTAAGTGAAGACAATAAATTTAGAACTCTCCCACACCCAGATAAAAAGTTTAAACATTTTTATAAGTAACACATGTTTATTGAAAGACTTTATAAAAATTCTGAAAAGCATGAAAAAGAAAATGAAAATGTTCACCATCCTGCTTTGCATTATTTGTGTTTTCATGTTTTTCTTTACAAATATGAGATCATATATAATTTTGCAGCTTAATGTTTTTACTCTAAAATATATTATCAGTATTTCTGCCATGTTGAAAAATATAGATCTATTGCTGCTGTTGTTGCTGTTGAGTTGCTCGGTCATGTCTGGCTCTTTGCAGCTTCTGGACTGCAGCACATATTTCCCTGTCTTTCACCATCTCCTGGACCCTCATGTCCATTGAGTCAGTGCTGCCATCCAGCCATCTTGTCCTCTGTCATCTGCTTCTCCACCTGCCTTCAATCTTTCCCAGCATCAGGGTCTTTTCTAATGAGTTAGCTTTCTCAACAGATGGCCAAGAGACTGGAGCTTCAGCATCAGTCCTTCCAATGAATATTTAGGACTGATTTCCTTTAGGATTGACTTGTTGGATCTCCTTGCAGTCCAAGGGACTCTCAAGAGTCTTCTCCAACACCACAGCTCAAAAACATCAGTTGTTTGGCATTCAGACTTCTTCACGGTCTAACTTTCACATCTATACATGAATACTGGAAAAACCATAGCTTTGACTATATGGACCTTTGTTGACAAAGTAATGTCTCTGCTTTTTAATATGCTGTCTGGGCTTGTCATATCTTTTCTTCCAAGGAGCAAGCACCTTTTAATTTTGTGCCTGCAATCACCATCTGCAGTGATTTTAGAGCCCAAGAAAATAAAGTCTCTCACTGTTTCCATTGTTTCCCCATCTATTTGCCATGAAGTGATGGGACAGGATGCCATGATCTTAGTTTTCTGAATGCTGAGTTTTAAGTCAACATTTTCACTCTCCTCTTTCACATTCATCAAGAGGCTCTTTAGTTCTTCTTCACTTTCTGCCATAAGGGTGGTATCATCTGCATATCTGAGGTTATTGGTATTTCTCCCGGCAATCTTGATTCCAGCTTCTGCTTCATTCAGCCAGGCATTCTGCATGATGTACTCTGTATATAAGTTAAATAAGCACGGTGACAATATACAGCCTTGACGTACTCCTTTCCCAATTTGGAACCAGTCCATTGTTCCATGCCCGGTTCTAACTATTACTTCTTGACCTGCATACAGGTTTCTCAGGAGGCAGGTGAGGTGGTCTGGTATTCCCATCTCTTTAAGAATGTTCCACAGTTTGTTGTGATCCACACAGTCAAAGGCTTTGGTGTACTCAATGAAGCAGAAGTAGATGTTTTTCTGGAACCCTCTTGCTTTTTCGATGACCCAATGGATCCAATTTGATCTCTGGTTCCTCTGCCTTTTCTAAAACCAGCTTGAACATCTGGAAGTTCTTGGTTCACATACTGTTGGAGCCTCATTTGGAGAATTTTGAGCTTTACTTTGCTAGGGTGTGAGATGAGCGCAATTGTGTGGTAGTTTGAGCATTCTTTGGCAATGCCTTTCCTTGGGACTGACCTTTTCCAGTTGTGTGGCCACTGCTGAGTTTTCCATATTTGCTGGCATATTAAGTGCAGCACATCAACAGCATCATCTTTTAAGATTTGAATAGCTCAGCTGGAATTCCATCACCTCCACTATACTCACCATTAATCTTAAATTGTTTGTACTAACAATTAATCCACTGATGACTGTTTGGGTTGGTTCTATTTCTTAATGCTCTTATAAATAATACAACAATTAAAATCCTTATACCCATATCTTAGCATATTTATCATGTTATTTTTTCATGAACATGCTTATTCCAAGCACTCATGCTAAGAGGTGAAGTCTGAAAGCAAATAACTCAGAGAACCTGTATCTAAAGTCTTAATAGAAAGTGAGCTAAACAAGTATTTTTAAAATGTGAGTTCCTCTATTTCTAATTAAATTGCAACCATTAGTTATGGCCCACTTTAAGTTCTAAATCTTCCATGAAGACTTCTTTTTTTTGCTTTTACTTTCCAAATTGAGGTTAGTTTAAAGTACCTAATATCTGCATCCAATATTTCAATACATAGTTTTTCATTTAATCAATACTTAAATATGTACTATGATCAGCTCACTGTGTTAGGGAAATATATCAAATTTGATTGGAGATGCTTATTCCTTGCAAGAAAAGTTATGACCAACCTAGACAGCATATTCAAAAGCAGAGACATTACTTTGCTGACTAAGGTCCATCTAGTCAAGGCTATGGTTTTTCCAGTAGTCATGTATGGGTGAGAGAGTTGGACTGTGAAGAAAGCTGAGCGCCAAAGAATTGATGCTTTTGAACTGTGGTGTTGGAGAAGACTCTTGAGAGTCCCTTGGACTGCAAGGAGATCCAACCAGTCCATTTTGAAGGAGATCAGCCCTGGGATTTCTTTGGAAGGAATGATGCTGAAGCTGAAGCTCCAGTACTTTGGCCACCTCATGCAAAGAGTTGACTCATTGGAAAATACTTTGATGTTGGGAAGGATTGGGGGCAGGAAGAGAAGGGGACGACAGAGGATGAGATGGCTGGATGGCATCACTGACTCGATGGACGTGAACCTGAGTGAACTCCGGGAGTTGGTGATGGACAGGGAGGCCTGGCGTGCTGCTATTCATGGGGTCGCAAAGAGTCGGACACGACTGAGTGACTGAACTGAACTAAACTGAACTGACACATAATCTGCCCCTCAGGAAGCTTTCAGTTAAACTTTTTACCTTCTCCATTTATTTTCAAATATGTTTTTCATCCTCAACATTTTATAAGTAGCTTTAAGGCAAGGATTGTAATATATTTTGTTCACAAAATTCCTTTAGGAGTGTTATAAACATTATATTAAGACTTAGGATTCAAGTATATTTTTAGTTTTTATGGGCAACATGGTTCAACAGGAAGAATTCTGAATCCAGGTTGGGAGATCTTTATTTACGCTTTATCACATTAAGGTTTTGGCAAGTGATGGCACACTTCTGGATGTCAGTGTCTTAATTTAAATTGTAGAAGTTAGGGTTAATATAAAAGATCCTGGAGTTCCTTTAGTCCCTAAATTCAGAGATAGTTATGCTCAAATAGACTACTTTGCAAAATACAAGCTCTCAATAAATACCTGTGGAATAAATGAAAACTATGAATTAAAAAGGAAAGGTTAATGACAGAATGAGAAATCATCATTGCACAAAGGCTAAAGTATAAGGACTTTTCAAATAAAGTGAATAAATGAAGCTTCTCCAGAACATGACAGCCTTATTAAAAAATGGCTATAGCCTCAATATGGAGAAGGCAATGTCAACCTACTCCAGTACTTTTGCCTGGAAAATCCCATGGATGGAGGAGCCTGGTAGGCTGCAGTCCATGGGGTCACTAAGAGTCGGACACAACTGAGTGACTTCATTTTCACTTTTCACTTTGATGCATTGGAGAAGGAAATGGCAACCCACTCCAGTGTTCTTGCCTGGAGAATCCCAGGGATGGGGGAGCCTGGTGGGCTACCATCTATGGTGTTGCACAGAGTTGGACATGACTAAAGTGACTTAGCTGCAGCAGCAGCATAGCCTCAATAATATAGTTGCAGAGAGTTCTATGTTTTATGACTTGATTTCACACTGCATTAAAATACACACAAACACACACACACTAGAGCTTGAATCAAACTGCATTACCACCATCTAATTAATAGTGTAGATCAAAAGTTAGACTGGCACAAGAATTATTCATCCTGGGAAAGCTTCCCTAAAATGTTAGAATGAATAATTGACTTTCTCTTTTAAATTTCTCGGAGTTGGATTACCAACAACTTTTAAAATGATATTTCTAGTTATTGGCTCATTTTGTAAAGAAATTTTCTCAGTCAGGTTTAACACTGATATCAGCATGGCTGTAATATCAGTCTTTTCTTATCAAATGAGAACCATCAGTATTGTTTAGAGTGAACTACTTGCATTTTATAACATACTCTGAAAACAATATTTCTGAAAAAATGTCAACGAGCCAATCTGAGCAGACTGTGAGGTTCAGGAAGATGTATAATGATTAACGGCATTATGACACTTGACAAATTATTCTCCTTTGACTATGACGTGAACAACGGTTCTAAAGTCAAAAACCAAAAGTCAATTTGTATGTGGGTTAACTGGAGAAGGAAATGGCGACCCACTTCAGTATTCTTGCCTGAGAAATCCCATGGACAGAAGAGCTTGGTGGCCTATAGTCATGGTGTTGCAAAACAGTCAGACATGACTTACTGACTAAACAAGAAGAACAAACTATACACGATACACATACAATTCAATTCCAGGTGAATTAAACAATTAAATGAGAAAAGGCAAAACTTTAAAGCATTTAGAAGAAAATAAAGCAAAATATGTTTAGGATCTTAGAATAGAGATGTTCTTTTTTTTAAGGCAGAAAGTGAAACCATGAAGATAAAGATAGATAAATTCAGTTACATTAGAGGCATAAGAAATAAGTACAAACATCTTAAAGAGATGGAAGAAATCACAAATTGAGAGGAAATACTGCAACATACGCTATTAACAAAGGATTATTATCCAAAGGTACAAACAATTAAAAAAAACCCAACATAATTTAAAAGTATATGCCAAAGACTACAGAAACTTCCAAGAAGAGGGAACAGTGGGGCCAAATAAGCATATGATAATTATCTCAGCTTCATTAGAAACCAAGGAAGTTTCAACCAAGCAAATAAAAAACAGGATAAAGTATTTTACACCAGATTAGCAAAAACAAAAATGTCCAACAATAGCAAAGATCACAGAGAACATGAAATGGCAAGATGAATTACTACTGGCTGGAGTGTAAATATTTGAAACCACTTTAGATAACAATTTGGCAATAACTGTCCAGGTATATGAAGATTTATGTACTTATAACCAGGAATTCTGCTTCTAGTTACATACTCTGGCAAATATTTGCATATGTGTGTCAGGAGATAGTAAACAAATGTGCATTGTTTATAATAGTGAAAAACTGAAAACTACCCAAATGTCTCTCTACAGAAAAAATGGGCAAGTAAATTATAGATTTTTCACACAACGGCATACACACACGCATGAATCTCAAACATGAGATGTTGAGCAAAAAAGCAAGGCACAATATAATACACAATATGGTTCTATCTACTTAATGTCAAAAACATGCAAATCTATATAATGCTACTCTTTGAACAGGGGTATGTATGTATCTGTGTATACATGTAATAGTTTGGGATCTTATTTGTTCTCTCATTACAATGCTCTCAGATTCTGGAGTCTTGTGATTTTGGCTGTTGTGAAGACAGTGACACAGAAGGGGCAAGTTGAGTACTATGCATAAAGGATTCTGTTTCAGTTATAATGAGTCAGCCTGAAGTGACCACACGATACCCAAATAGAGACAGATGCTGAGTAGGTAAATGCTTATAATATATAAGCTTATAAATATAGAGCTCAGGGGAGATTGATTACTGGACTACATGTACAGAGATAGCAGTCACTGTCATATCACTGGCCGCTAAAGACAAATGAGCTGAAGAGACACCCAGAGAGAGTCTACCTGAGACAAAAAGTTTGGTATAGAATCCTGTGCACGTGTGCGTGCTCAGTCATGTCTGGCTCTTTGAGACCCCGTGGACTGTAGCGTGTCAGGCTCCTCTGTCCCTGGGATTTCCCAGGCAAGAATACTGGAGTGGGTTGCTAGTTCCTTCTTCCAGGGGATCTCCCAACCCAGGGATCAAATTCATGTCTCCTGCACTGACATGTGGGTTCTTTAGCACTGAGTCAATGTGGAAAGCCTTATAGAATCTCAGGAAATGTGAAAACTGCAGAGGCAGATGGCAAGAGAGAGAGATGAATAAAAGATTGAAATAGAATGATTCAAAAGTTATGGGGAGAATTAGGCAAGAGAGCTGTTGCAGAAGCAAGAACCTAGTGTATTTTGTATGCCCACGGCTTGTGCTACTTCCATTTCCCACCCAAAATGCTGGGTTTCTATACAACTTTGACTGCTGAATCTGTAAACACACGTTAGGTAAATTATTTCACCCACTAAGAATTATCTGGAGTTGAGAAGAATAACCTGGAAGGATGTTGTTATGCTTGTGATTCATTATAGACAAGAAGAACAGACAATGTTTTCTTTGGGGAGGAAAGATAGTCTTAAGTTCTCAGACTGCAGCCATCACAGCAAAAATCTAGCAAAATGGCCAATGGTCAATGCCTGCCTGGCCACCAGTGTAGAGCATCTGAAGTAGCTCTTTCTCTCACATTATGATGAAAGTTATATCCATATCTATCTATGTATAAACAGAGAGAGAGAGAGAGAGAGAGAGCTTTCCTTTACTACCAACTTGCCTGACACCCACTCATCTCATCTCTGACTCTCCTCTGGGACTGGGGTAAAGGTCAGATGTGCAGCAGCGATGAAGATGAGAGATGAGGTAAGGGCAATGCAATGGAGACAAACAGAACTGAGCACTGGCTGGGACATACATTACCTGGCAATAATAAAAGTCAAGTACTTAATGGCTTGTTTTTCAGAATGCAACAAATCGAACCATCATCAAAATGATGACAAAAAATAGGCAAGTTCAAGTATTAGGTACTTGCTACTATTAAATAACTAGGCAGCTATCATACTGGCCTTAACAGAGTTGCCATTATGGAACAAACTCAGAGAAACACCTTTTAAATGCAAAAGTTATAAATACTGGGCTTAAAGATTTGACATCACCAAAGTTACCACTGTATTTTCAAGTTAAATATTAGTATTTAAAAAAAATATTTGAACCTCAAATAAATGGGAAAATAGCTACACATTTCTAGCTGACCTTATAAAAACCAAAAGTGTCTCCCAAATAAATTAACAGACTGAAGTCATCAGAATTCAGTAAAACAAGTGTTGAACATTGTCTGGAATTCAACAGACCAAGACAGCATTTCAACAGTCTGAGAAAATGAAAAGAGGCTGAAGCTTTTTTTTCTGGCAACCAAAATGGCAAATAAAAGAAATTGCATTAGCTATTTTCAATTACATTCCTAAACATTTTTTTCTAATGAATATTCCTTTGCTGTTTATCAAGAACAATAAGAAAATAGAAATATGCTTTGAAATGAGTAACTTTGAATAAAACACAGAAAAGAGAATTATGAAGAGTAAACAACCAATGCTAAAATGCACTTGTATACCTTATAGATATTGGGAAAGAATAATCATACAACTTCTCTGTAAAATATTCATATTATGAGTCTGAAAATAAGATTATCTAGTTCTATCTAACTCAACATCTAAAGTCACAAGACATTAAGATAAATACATCCATAATCCACAACCATGCCAGAATTTATGCAAGAATTTCACGATAAATGGAAGGATTTCGTCCTTCTTACTTAATTTAGATAAATAACATTACTCTGATAATTCATTAGATGAGCAATATCAAAGTCCATACATACTTAAAAAAAATTAATACTTGAAAAATCCTATGTTAAACTTCCTGTATTCCTTACAAGTTTTGAAGTGGTATAGGTGACATTTGTTTCTAGTGATCTGTGCCTATAAAAGTAGAAAATTGTCATATTAATAGAAAATGATTTTCCACAACTTTAGTTTGTTTTTTGCCACTTGGTGTGCTACAAATGAAGCTTCCCTCACTAGACTAGAAGCTTCTCAAGTAGAATGACTCTGCTTTACACACCCAGGCTCATCCATGTTCCAATGAGTTCATGTTTTAATTAACAAACAAACGACCGGATGAGGTAAACAGTATTATTAAGAAGGCTCAGTAAGTTAAGCAACCTGCCCAAAGCCACACAGCCAGTAAACATGCATGTGAGCAGGCAGGCAGGTCAACAGTGGAATGAGGACATTAGTCTAGGTTTCCCTTACTCCGAAATCCATACCCTTCTTGTTACATCTGTATATGGGAGTCATTCATTCTTATTTCTATTTCAGAGGAAGGCAGCTTGGTGTTGTTCAGTGTGTCTGAAAAAGTACTCTAAATGAAAAAGATTTCACTCTAAAAAATTAAATCTGTGGTCCAAATGTTTGGAAAATATTTATTTTTCTCCATTAAGTCCTGTAAGTGTTTCATGTGCATATTATACATTTAAAGCTATTGAAGTTCTTCCATAAACTTGTTTAATTATTAAGTAAAATGAAAGCAAGGTACAGGAAAGTGTGTGTAGAAAATTAGAGTGTGTGTGTACACACACACATTTATATATGTTGTGTATGTGCATTTATACATATATATACATATATATGTATATATATATGTATATATAATATCAGAATATCTCTGGAAGGATTCACAAGAAACTAGCAATGGCTGACTCTGGAGAGAGGAGCTTGAGCTGAAGGATGGATAATTCTTGCTGGATATTCTCTTAAACTATCACGATTTAAAAAAACTATTTATACACAGATTACATTTTTAATGTTTTATGAAAAAGAAACGTAGCTTGGTTATCCTCAGTTTTACAAATGAATTTGGCAGCTGAAACCTCTTTTTCACTCTCTCTCAACTACTAATATCCCAAGAAACTAGTGTTCATGGAACAGCCTGCATTGATTTCTTTCTCTAGAATGAAACATCTACTAGCCTGAACCCAAAAATGTATTATAGTGGCCCAATGAAGGAAATTAAAAACACAGAAAACACACACACACACAGAGAACTCTACTTCAGGCTACCAAGAGAAGTGGAAAACACATGGGCAGAAAATAATGCCCTTCCATGGAGGTTAGTGACTCCTAATGAACCAGGGACCAGGAGTGATCGTTTTGCCACCATGTGGAACCAGCTGTTGGTTTCCTGCGGCTGCTGTAACTAATCACCATAACACAGTGGCTTAAAACAACACAAATTCATTATCTTACAGTTCTGGAGGTCAGCAATCTGACCCACGTCTCACTGGGCTAAAATGAAGGTGCTGGCAGAGCTGTGTTCCTCTGGAAGCCCCAGCGGAGAGTTTTCCAGAGGCTACTCCCTTTCTCCATTCTCAAAGCTAGCAATGCAGGTGGGTACCTTCTCTTAGCATCTCACTCTGGCCCTGCTTCCTTGGTCTCATTTCTTCCTCTGACTCTCCTGCCTCTCTCTTCTTAAACAGCCTTTGTGATACACTGGACCTATCTGGTTAATCCAGGATAATTTAGCCACTTTTAGGGTCAGCTAGTTAGCGACTTTAATCTATCTGCAACCTTAATTTTCTTGTCATGTGCTCTAACACAGTGTCGGTTTCCAGGAGTTAAGAGGTAGACATCCTTTTACTGGGGGTATGGAGGAGGAAGCATTAGTCTAGCCTTAACTTGGTTATGGCTCAAATATTATTCTAATCTATGAGTTTAAACGTTTCAGGATCACTTAAGAGAGAAACAGACCTGAGTAAGTGCAGGACTCCCAAGGCCCAGAGCTAAAAGAAACCTCCAAGCTGACGGGCGGAGGCATCTGCAAGGTCTGGGCAATATGAACTGAAATGAAAAAGAATCCACACTGGGGCTTCTTATCTAGAGATGAACTGAACCAGAATCAGAGTCATTGAGAGAGGCTGGCAGTCACATCATCCATCATCTACCCTATCCACTATTTACTGCTTGCTTACCATGGGTCAGAGACTGTGCGAGATGCTTGGGATACAAAGGGAACAAACAAATGCTCCAAGGCGGAGGTAACCCTGAGTGCTGAGCTCCCCTGAATCTACACTAACAACAGCCCTTGTAGGGGATAACAGCTGCTTCACTGACAGCTCTAATGAGTAAGGCTGTTAAAGAACCACAGACAATGCCACCTTCGTGGGTGTATGACGTTGCTGTCAGTCACACAAGGCCACAAGCTTAGAGGGGCTTCATCTCTGCTTTCATGTTCTGTTGTCACTATCTTGAAATTCTTAATAATTCTGAACAAAGGGGCTCTGCGTTTTCATTTTGCACTGGGCCTGCAAATTATTATAATCTGTCCAAATGTGGCACTTTCAGCGACCTTGTACACCAGACTCAAATCGAACCTAACAATTGCTCATATTTATTTTGGACCAATAAACAATGGGACTTAAAAAAAACTGGTTATGTACTGCTGTATGGACTCATTCTGTCCTCTTCAGAACCTAGTTTTGATCCTTAATTACCCTAATCACTAGTAAACCTCTTTTCTAACACTTAAAAAGCACCTGCTTTTTTTCTTCAGGGAGATACTTGAATTTTTACACTGGTAGCCTTTTTCTTTTTTCTTTACCTATAAATAAATAAGAATGAATGAGTTTCCTGGCAAATAAATACTCTGCTTCGAGAGGTTTCTCCTTCTCCTCCCTTGCCTTGCCTTCTCTTTCTCTCTTGAAGTTCTGTGATCTTTTGTTTTACAGTAAGAAAATTTGGTTTCTATTTTAATTAGATTTTCCCATTATTTTAGCACTTGCTAGTGGACTTGATTCTTAGTATTCTCAAAATTACCCACTCTAATTAATTCCTTGGCTCACCAAGCAGCAAACCTGTCCTGAGTGGCATCCTGTGCTGTGACCTACCTATCTCCTTCTCTTCTGATCTACTGAGTAGCAGTCTGCCCCAAATCATTCCTGAATATTTTCTGGGCTTTTCATGGAATGGGTGGCCAAGGATCATGTGGCAGCCAGAAGTTTTAAAGAAGACAAACTATCCTGGACAATCATCAACCTCATATACCTTTTAGATAAAATGAGTATCATATAAGTGATACAGAAAAAAGAACAAACAAAAAACATTTCTTCGCAAAGTATACACATAATGTGGTATTACTGGCAAATGTAGAGGGTCTCTGCTCAAATTCTGGGAGATGTTCTGTCTGTCTTAAGGAAATGTGCCAGAAACTGCGAGAAGGCAGATGGAAGCAATCTACAAAATTCTGAGGATTCTGATTTTGAATTAAAAAGATTAAACTTTACAGTTGACTTTAAAAATACAACCAAAGTGTAAAGTAAAACTATTGTATGGACTGTTTTTAAAACAAATCACTCTACCTCACAGCTGGTGACAAGTCACTGTGAGATAAGGCAGAACAAGCCACGGAGGGTTCAGTCCATGTGCTCAGAATGACTGCAGAATGACCCGTCTAAACTTTTTGCCCTTAAAAAGTTTATTACATGCATAGTGTCACAATTTCAAGAAAAGCTCAAAAGTCACAACTGAACTGCAATTCAGTCCTCACAGAGAGCTGTTGACTACAGTTGTGTGTTATGTTTATGTATCTTTACTAAGTACTATACACTTTCTTACTGTGAGTGATATTTTTATGATTACATAAATTACCAATTTTTTTTAAGAATTTTTTTAGTCAACTAATGTTTATTTTTAGGAAGTAGCATAAATGCAACATATGGTTCCAGTAGTGTTTTAACTGGTACAATTTGGTCTTATTTCTTTAAATGTCCCACTGCAATCAGAGTCTGTAAAAATGTAAAAATAATCGTAATTATCCAAAATTCATAGTGGAGGAAGCTTTTACATGGCATTCAGAAGTATCATTAACAAATGTAATGAGATCAATGTTTTGTAAAAGCATTGGTTGATGTGCATTTATTATTAGCTTGAACAGACACATTCAGTAAATAACTGATTAGCAATTTAAATAACCATTGTTACCTAACTGATCTTATTTTGCTCTTATAAGAAAACTATGTATGTATGTATCTTGGCTTTGATCATCTACAATCTGAACTATCTAATTACTGACTTTTCTCCTTGCCTTCTAGTGCTCTCTCCTTCAGCTCTTCCAACTGCTATGAATGAACTATCTTTCTACAACACAAGTCTGATTATTACTTTGTACTCCAGCAACGCTTTAGTTGAAACTCCCTTGGCATAGCAAAAAAAAAAATTACAAAATGTCTAGCTTCACGTCTGCCTTTTTGGCTCTAACTAGCCAGTGCACTTCCACAACAAACTTCTTGTCATCCACCAAATGCCTCATTCAGTCTTCATTGCCATACTTTTCCATACTGTTCTCTCAGTTTGAGAACTCTCTCTCCTACCTTCTTTACTTAGTAGGCTCCTATTCTTCACCAAAAGCCAAGTTCAGATGTCCTTGCTTCTGGGAAACCTTCCTAGGCAGAGGAATTAATTATCTCCTGTTCTACTGCAGCACATCTTAAATCAAGTAGGTCTTTGTTCCTGTAAACACTGCGGTGTAACAAACCACCCTAAACTTAGTGGCACAAAACAATGCCAATTTTATTATGCTCATACTTTCTGTGAATCAGAAATATGGAAAGAGCACAGTGAGGATAGTATGTTGTTGTGCCACGGTGTCTGGGCCTTAACTGGGGGGTACTGGAAAACGGGCTGACATGATGGCTGGGAGTTGGAGTCCTCTTAAAGCTCATTCACCCATATCTGGTGCTGGCTGGGAGCCGTGAAAGACTAGGACTGGTTCCTGGAGACTCTTCAGTGGCCTGGCTCCTTGTAGCCTGGCAGCCTAGGACAGTCAGACTTCTGCCATGAAAGCTTAGGGCTATAAGCATGAGGTGCCTCTGCTGACTTCTTGTTCAGTTGCTCAGTGGTGTCCAACTCTTTGAGACCTCACGGGCTGCAGCACACCAGGCTTCCTGTTCTTCACTATTTCTCCGAGTTGGCTTAACTTATGTCCACTGAGTCGATGACACCATCCAACCATCTAATCCTCTGTTGCCCCCTTTCCCTCCTACCCTCAATCTTTCCCAGCATCAGTATCTTTTCCAGTGAGTTGGCTCTTTGCATTAGGTGGCCAAAGTATCAGAGTTTCAGCTTCTGCATCAGTCCTTCCAATGAGTATTCAGGGTTGGTTTACTTTAGGATTGAGTAGTTTGATCTCCTTGCTGTCCAGGGGATTCTCAAGAGTCTTCTCCAGCACCACAGTTTGAAAGCACATTCTTTGGTGCTCAACCTTCTTTATGGTCCAGCTCTCACATCCATACATGACTACGAGAAAAACCATAGCTTTGACCTATGTGGACTTTTGTCAGCAAAGTGATGTCTCTGGTTTTTATCTTCTGATAAAGCAAAAGCATCACTTCTGCATTCTACTGTTTACAAACGCATCAAAAGCCATCTAGATTTAAAGGGAAGAGACATAGAAACCACTTTTCAAAGGAAGGAATATCAACCACAGACTTTAATTCCGCACATCTTTGGTCACTTATGTTGTAAGCAATTGGAGAACAAGGACTATGATTTAGAATTACTGTTTCTTTCAAAATTTGGCACAGTTCCTAAAAGAACAAACTGTGTGTGTTGAAATAGACTAAGAAATGTCTTGTTGAGGATGTTTGCCTTTTTTCTCTCAGAGTTGAGCATGAAAAAAGCTTTAGCTAGTTTCATACACAATTTGCACAGAATAAAAACCATTCCAGATCAGAAGGGCAACTCTAGATTTTTAGAAATTCAATCATATAAAACTTATACTTAAGGAAGGAAATTTTAATTTCTTACAGCTTTTGCTGACCACTAGTTAGCTCACTTTCCATTATGAAGTAACTTAAATTATTTTTTTCTCAAGTAGTTTTGGATGTTTACAAATTTATATGCTTACAAGTTCACACAAATACCCACTAAGTTTAGTTATACTCCACTTCACTGGAATGGTTGGGAAGGGAGATCTATGGTTAAATGAATGGTGTTTCAATCCTCATGGCTAAAACACTCACGAGCAAATGTTGGTCAACTTCTAAGTCAACACACACTCAAAAGACTCTAGTTAGTTGGATTTTCTATTAACTTAAGTTTCATTAAACTGTTGTTCTTGTTATTATTATTACTTAAGCATTACGACTGTTGATTAATCTAAATTTCTGCTATCTGCTTAAGGAAAAATAAGAAGCAATTACACTTTCATTCCTACTGCAAGTAAAAGTCAGAAGTGAAATATCTTCAGCTCCATGCATCCTTTATTCTGAGAAGAAATGTGACTCCTGTTAGCAACAGGGAATTATCACCCACAATCTCACCATCAAGACCAATGAAGAAGAGGGGTCAGATTTCAAAAATCAGAAACCATAAACAGAAATTAAAATGTTACACCAAGAAATTCTAACACTTGTTTGGAATTAGGGAAAGCTGTCATCCATAAATTCACATGTGGCCTCAAAAGACAACCATGAAAATTGAACAGGCTATAGACATGCAAGGAAAATAGTCAGTGAGATTCTACAGCCTGATCATAATGTCCCTTAAAATATATATATATATATATAACCCCCAAAGTCCTCTCAAAATGTTAGTGGGCCTCTATGGATGGAGAAACAGAGACACTTTCAAAATCTTCTTTTAAATTGCTGTCATTCTTTTTTTTTTTTTTTTGCTTTCTGTAAAAATAGGCCCCTTTATCAAACTGCAAAAGAAGAAAGATGTTTGGCATTTCCTAATCTATCACTGAACACTTTTCTATTAATGTAACTAAGAAATTTGGAAGTAACTAGAAGGAGCACTAAAAATTCCATTTGTAAGAATCTTAAATTTACAGAAGGCAGGAACCATGGTTGTCTTTGTGTAGTTTAACCACACACAGGAGATTAATGATTTAGGAAAGAGTTGTTCTTAACAAAGTGTGTTTGAACAAACTAAGGACATTTTTTAGAAATGTTATAAATAATAGATTTTTCTCAGATCACAAAGACTACTTAGCCTACAATATAAACAAACTATTAGAAAATATTAAGGAGAACTAGCGGTCAACATGGAGAAGGCAATGGCACCCCACTCCAGTACTCTTGCCTGGAAAATCCCAAGGACGGAGGAGCCTGGTAGGCTGCAGTCCATGGGGTTGCTAAGAGTTGGGCATGACTGAAGCGACTTAGCAGCAGCAGCCGCAGCAGTGGTCAACATAATTACAATAACCTGTTTTTCATACATTCCTTACTTCGATTAATATTTTATCAGTGTAAGGCACTATGCTAGCCTATGAGATGAACAAATCTCAACATAATCTCAGAATTTGAAAATATCACAGTCCAGCTGAGCAAAAATGTTTTTCAATCATTAAATATAACATGCTGTGATCAAGTATCTACAAAGTATTGATTTATAAGGTTAAAAAACATTTTAAGTTCAAAATCTAGACGTCAGGAACACATCTGTGTTTATATAAGGCTTACTTGTACTTGCAGTTGTACACATAAAAATTAACACGTTACACATAAAATGCTATTTGATGTTTACTACATGGTGATTTCCCGTAACTCCTGAAGAGATAGTTGACTGTTAAGATTAAAAATAAGCTTTACTCATAACAGTAATAACTGCTTTCTTTCTTCAAGCAACTTTTCCCATAAAGAAAATGGAATTGACTGCTATATCAGAGCACTGAATATTTAAGAGAAACATTTGTTTATATTCATGAGAGTTTCATTAAAATAATAGTAGACAATATCCAGACAAATCTAATCCAAATACCCAACATTTAGGTGGGATGAGGTTAAAAGGTTATTTCCACATCTGAATTTCCCTTCTAGGTCCAAAATTATAGTATTGCATTTTCAGGATAGAAGGGGATAGAGTAACATTTAGGTTTCATTCAAATTTATGAGTCTAGGGACTTCCCTGGTGGTCCAGTGGCTAAGACTTCATATTCCCAATGCAGGGGGTCCAGGTCTGATTCCTGGTCAGGGAACTAGATCCCACATACTACAACTAAAAATCCCACAGGCTGTGACCAAGACCTGGTACAGTCAAATAAATAAATACCTAAATAAATAAACATTAAAACAAAGCAATGAATATAAATTTTATATATTATTTTCTCTCCTTATTTTGGGTGTTGAATCATAATTTAAAAAAATATTCCTTAGGGTGAAATAGTTACTTCTTAAAATAAACATTTGGTAAAAAGAAATAATGAATTATCCTAAGTCTTCTTATGAAAACTTGAGCTTCAAATACAGAAATTTTAAAATTCTATAACATCCTAGTGGATGCAAGCAACAAAAAACTATTTGAGGTTTTTATAAAGTAATATATATGCATATTACAAATAATTTTTAAAATTCATTAAAATAGAGTAAAATAAAGATTATCCCAGGTGGTGTTAGTGGTAAAGAACCAATCTGCTAATGCAGGAGATTTAAGAGAGGAGGCTTCAGTCCCTGGATGGAGAAGATCCGCTGGAGGAGGGCATGGCAACCTATTCCAGCATGCTTGCCTGGAGAATCCCAGGGACAGAGGAGTCTGGTGGGCTACATGTAGTTCATGGCGATCACAAAGAGTCGGGTATGACTGAGCAACTAAGCACAAGTACAAATCTAACCTATTACAGAAGCTAATTGCTTTGTGTTTGCTAGCTGATGTATGCGCCAAATCCTTTTTTCTTAAACATGAAATAAATGGTTATTATTAACTTGGAGATAAGGTAAAGGTTCTTTTTTCCACAGAATTCAGGAAGAGTCAGAGTGGACAAGGCATCTGAGCCAAAAACAAAACAAAGGTGATTTACTCATTGAGAAGCTTCTTATTCACTGAAATATTGATATTTTAATTCAAGGATACATAATTATGCTCTGATGTCACTCTGCCACTCATGAAATTGAAGAGAATAATTTAAGAGGTAAAAAGATGACTTGATAAGAAGAGAATCTTGACCTTATTCGGTACAAATAAGAATCCCAACTAGAAATTTTAGATGTTCCAAGAACAACAGTTAACAGTTGTTAAATGTTCTCCTTATGCCAAGTACTGTGTTAAAATCCTTATTCATGTAATTGTCACAACAACCCTATGTCCTATATGATTTCTATTTTCCAGACAAGAAACCAAACCTTAGATATTTGAGCAACTCGCCCAAGTTCTCACTATTCATAAATGGCCAATGCAGGACTCGGACCCAGGCCTGCTGGCCTTCTCCATGCTTTTAACCAGTGCCTCTTTCCCTTTTTCTCTTTGCCTCAAAGGTTTTTTTCCTTCATTATTACATGCTTACACTCTACTAACCCTTGAATCCTCAGCTAAAATCCTATACCTTCATGAAACTTGCCTTCAACTTTGTCTCTCTGAAAATCTCATATCACACATCTTTATAAAATTATCCTAATATAAAGTAAAGTAGTTCTGTTCAAAACAAGATAGCTTTATGTGTTACCTGGCTAATTATAATGTGTGAAATTGAAAGCTGGGCCATTTACAGCAAATATTTCTTAAAGTGCAAAAAGGTGTTTACAGTCAGATTATAAACTCTAATTTTCCCTAAAGTCATTAACATCACCATCTTAATGGACATATACTTAACAAACATTTGAAGGTGAATTATGCTTTACTGGATATTGTCTGCATAATATTAAATTGACATGGTCACTGCCCTCTTTGAGCTTACAATCTAAAACAGATGTCATGGTATAAACAAGCATAGAAAGAGATAAAGGTGCCTACATACATCTGTTCAACAACTGAAATACAATGCATGAAATATTTATATCATGTTCCAGTCACAGTGCAAGTTGGGTGTGTGTGTGTCTGTCTGTGCGTGTCTGTATGTGTGTGCAGAAGATTGAAATGCTCACATTCAGGATCGAGGTAAGGATTTTTCAAATGCAGGTTTTGTCTGTATAAGAAAGAAGGCAATGGCTCACATCTGGGCAACTGGGACTTTACTAGAAGAATACAGATGTCAATCACCACAGAATAACCACTGTACACATGTGAACCAGATGCTTCCATGTAAAATAACCCAGGGTGTTTCACAGATGAATCACTGAAAACGTAATTACACATCAGTCCTAGTTTATTGGTAACAGGTCCACTTATGTGGAAGCCATATGGTACTATCCATCCTGAAGTAGTGGAAAATACAAAAATGGGTACTTTTAGATGTTAAAATATAAACTCTTCTTCTGCTGCTTTGCTGTATTATCCTTGTGGCGAGGTAAGTGATGATTACATGTGTTCAATCAAATGTTTTTGGGACAGATGTCTGTTGCTGCATTTTACCAGTAAAGATTGTGCCAATAAAGTTTACATTATATCCTCTCCATTTCAAAGGAATTAACTTCAACAGCAAATAAAATGTTTAGTGACCACACAACTCTTCTATATCTAATTAATGACCGTTAGGGTAAATATTCATTTACAGTACCTCAGAATGTGAGCTCAGTATTAAACTACTACAAAGGTTTTCTTTTGCATGTAGTTCAAATATTGACTCCATATATATGCATTCATTGCAGTTAAACAAAACCCACGGAAAAGCTGTCAGGAATCATCCATGTTCTGCAGCACTGATTCTCTGAGCTCCAAGGGTCACTAGTCTGCGTTTCAGAAAGCTGTCTACCCATTTACATAATCGACCGCTTGTGTTTCGCATGTGTCAGGGCACCGTCTGACAACTAGAGATGGTCCTCTTTAGTTAAAGCAAAGCCTTTTAATTTTATTCTTCAAAGAGGCTTTTTAAAACAAATAAAATCAGCATGCCAAAGTCTACTCCTATGGAAAACTTTGGTTAGGAAACGATATACCAGGAGGGCACACACCATCAAAGGCGTCTAGAGTATTGTTTCCACCCATCCCTGCTGTATTCGAACGCTGAGGTAGACACAGTTAGAAGTATTCTCAAATAACCTGGGCCCTTGGGACAAAATTCTGAGCACTATTTTAATGCTCTAGCCCAGGTTTTTCTTTTTCTGTTTTTTGTTTGACTACATAGTCAAAAATGCCTTGGCATATTGATTTGCTATGTCTTCCCCTTTCCATAAAAGGGAAAACTCAAATCTGTTACCTCAAATTACCCGGTGTTTTCAATAATGTAAAAAAAGTTTTATGCAATGTTTGATACATACTATATACATACATATAAGATAAAATCACCATAATAAGTCAAACTAATACATTGCTACCACTTAATTTAAAAATATAAAGTCACCAATACGGGTATATCCAACATGCTTCTTCGCAACCTTCTCCCCTTGCCTTCCTGCACAGGAATAACCTTATCCTATCATTGTGTGTTAATCATTACTTTGCCTTCAAAGGAGAGTTTTATAACATATGTCATCGTTGTCACTTAGTTGTGTCCGATTCTTTGTGACCCCATGGACTGCAGCAGTCCAGGCCTCCCTGTCTATCACCAACTCCCGGAGTTCACTCAGACTCACGTCCATCAAGTCAGCGATGCCATTCAGCCATCTCATCTTCTGTCGTCCCCTTCTCCTCCCGCCCCCAATCCCTCCCAGCATCAGAGTCTTTTCCGAGTATCCTTTCTCACCTCCTCAGTCATCTCTTGAGGTACTTTTGACAATTAAGGGCCAATTATATTGTAGAATGACTTTTTCTCGCGGTTTGATTAAAGTTACGTACCTTTGGCAGGACCATGGCAGAAGCGCTGCTATGCTCTTTTTATTGCAACTGCTCACGTGGTGTATGATTCTAATTTGTACCACACTGATGCCGTTCACTTTGATCACAAGGTGGTGTCTGCCATGCTTCTCTACTATAAAGTTTCTTGTTCTCTCTTTGTTACTAATGTGTTTTATGAAGAAATAATGAAGGTGACCATCTTTTCATGTTTGAAAGTTATTTGTATATATCTTCTCTGAAATGTCTGCTTAAGTCTTTGGCCCATTCTTCCATTGCTCCCTGCCTTTTACTTTACTGATTTAGTAAGAGAACACAAATTTTATTTCAATTATATAGGTTGCAAATATTTCATCTTTGTACCTAGTTTGTTATTTTCAAATAATACAATATTGAATTGAAGTAGTGATCATAGGATGATTAATCTGAAAAAAAATGCTTCTATTTCTCATGAGGTTTTGTTATGTACATAAGGAAATTCCTATAAAACCTCATTTTCAAGGAAATGTAGTTTGAGTGGTGAGTTTCATTAAATTTCTATGTGCCAGTTGAGTTGATCATGTATTTTTTCTTTTTATGTGTTAATATGGTATATTCTGATTATTCCTTCCTGAAATAAAACCAACTTTTTTATCATACATTTTTCATGCTTAAATTATGCATGGTTAGGTTTAGTTTTCTGATACTTTTCAGGATTTTTCTTTTCCACCTATGTTCAGGAATCAGATTGGTCTGTAATTTTGTCAAGCTGTTACTTTTTTTTTTTAGTAACTGAGGTTATGCTAGCTTTACAGAATTAGTTGGGAGTATTCTCCTATTTACTTTGCCAGAAAAGTTTGATAATATTAAAATGATTTATTCCTTGGGAAAGCTGAGGACTTTCCTCCAGAGAGGATTTGTGTTTATTTCTACTGAGGGCAGGGGGCACTATCCCAGGGTGCTCAGGGCCTAGTGTAGTCTTGCAGTGGCTGTATTCAATCAGCACTTTTATCTTAGGGCAGCTCTATTTTTCAGTTTGTTTACTGTTCATAGCAAGGTGCCTGCGTTGCTTTCAGCTTGTTGTTTCAGTCTTGAAGATCCTTACAACTTCAATCTCATTTTTTGTGTGTGTGCACTAGAAAAAATATGTGTATTTGTTATTCATGAATTTTACATTTTAGTGGAAGGGTCTCTCAGAATGTCTACTTTGCCATAATGTCAGAGGAAGACTCAGTGGTTTTAATTTAAAAATAAGTAATGTCTTGTCAGGGAAGAGGCACCTAGTTTAGAGTCAGATAAAGCTGGCTTAAAACCTTGGATCTGTCACTTCCATTATCATGTGGAAGTCTGAACTTTTCTGAGTCTGTCTCTCTTCAAATTGGGGACACTAACTCCTATGTTATGTGACTGTTCAAAAGTACATAATAAAATACAATTAATACTTACTGAACACTAAGAGCCATACACACTTGTAAGTACTTATAGGTATTAATTCATTTAAACTTTACAGCAGCCCTATGAAGTGGTATTATTATCATCTCCTTTGCATAGCTGTGTAAAATTAAACAGTGTTAGGAAATTTGTCCAAGGCCATAATACCAGTAAGTGGAGGAGATAGGATTCAAACCTACAGTCTGACTCCATTATTATAAAAACACTCTTATAATTTGCAGCATTAAATCAATTGAAATAATGTAAAAAGTTTGCAATAGTACCTAGCACATAATAAGTACTTTAAAATAATAGCCAAATATTTATAATAACAGTAACTAACAATAGAAGAAATTATAAAGTGAATAGATAAACACAAAAACCCACACATGGAGTACTACTCATTAGAAGCAACGAAATACTGACACAGAGCCACGGGGAAGATCTCAACGGCATTATGCTACCTGAAAGAAGACACAGACTCAAAAACAGCTACATGCATGATTTTATATGGCATTCCAAAAAAACAGCAAAATTACTGGGAATTAGTGTTTCCAGGGCTGGGTGTGGGAAGATAGTATTGACTACAAACAGGCGTGAAGAAACTTTGCGGGCTGATGGAAATATTTCCGAGGTTGATTGCATGTTTGTCAAAATTCATAGCATTATACAACTAAGAATCATGAATTTTACTTTATGGTAATTTTACCTCAACAAGCAAAACAAATGAAAAACAGGTAGCAATTTTTCCTCTAAAAGAGCATTTTCAAGCTATATTCACGATAAGCATTTCATTTCTGGTTAACATACAGAGCTGTTATTATTTTTAAAATCTACTGATTAAAAAATACAGTGTATTGTTAACTGTGAACTATGTATTCATGGAACAGGAATAACTGTTCTTTCCAACCCTCTGGAAATGGAGGAAAGCAATTAAGGAAAGGGCTTGTTAGTTTCAAACTGTCAAGGGATGCTTAATACGCTTCTTCTTAAGATTTTCTATTTCTTTCTGTACTTTAAGAAATAGATTATGAAATGCTTTCTGGCAAGAATTACTTGTTATAAGACCAAACAAAATGTACAGTAACTAGTAAAAACTCATGTTATGCAATGACAAAATTACACTTGTCAAAGCAAAACTTCAGGAAATAAACCATATTGTAGTTCACAATGGAAGAGCGGAAAACATGATATTAGTAGAAAACAGATTCAAAGTGGATTTTCCCATAAAAAATATTAAAGTGAAATGGCTTAAGCCTGGTTAGAAAGATTACTTATTTCAACTATACTTAAAAAATTAGAGACAGGTTCTATCATGAATAAATAAAATGAAATCTGGAGGAAAACTGCCTATTAGTAATAAGTGAATCTGGCTGAAAGTAAGTAAAGTCACAGTTTCTAAAAGTACAATAAGCTGAACTATGTGTTAGTTTTGATTATGAGGCAGAAACATTTCCAGCCTCATTGCAAAAATGGAATATTGACTTCGGAATTAGGTCATAGTAGGGAGTAAAATAGGAAACATCTACATGCCAAGAAAGACCATTCTGTTCCACATTGTTCTAGGAAGCAATTTCATAAAAAATCACTTGAAGGATCCTCATTTTATCTGTGAAATCAGCAAAAAGCAGGGAAGATCTCATTGTAGTTGATTACTCAGGACCCAGGTCAATCTTGTGAGCTCCCCCAAATTCTATTTTCAAATGATTTTTAGCCTGTTTTACAAAGTGAGCTTGGTTTTAAATTTAAATGGTGACCAAGAGGTATATTACCTTGAGTCAATCAAAATCTTTTTCCATCTAAGGTGACCATCTACTGTCAAACAGGTCCTAACTTTATATAGTTTTATGACTTATTACTAGAGCATACTCCAGTTGCACAAAAAAGCTGTAGGGATAGCAAAAGCCAACCCCATCCTGTGTGTTTTTTAAAAAAGTATTAATGCAAGCATTTTACTGTTTCTCTTTTATATCTGCTAGGTTGGGGCAAGGATAAGGCCTGTTAACTGTTCTAAATAAATTACACAGTATCCAAGAATAATTGCAACTTTTGTAAAATTCATATTAGTATCTTGGCTCATTTCAGTCTGTTGCTGTTGCTGCTGCTAAGTTGCTTCAGTCACGTCCGACTCTGTGTGACCCCATAGACAGCAATCCACAAGGCTCCCCTGTCCCTGGGATTCTCCAGGCAAGAACACTGGAGTGGGTTGCCATTTCCTTCTCCAATGCATGAAAGTGAAAAGTGAAAGTGAAGTCGCTCAGTCATGTCCAACTCCCAGCAACCCCATGGGCTGCAGCCCACCAGGCTCCTCCATCCACAGGATTTTCCAGGCAAGAGTACTGGAGTGGGGTGTCACTGCCTTCTCCACATCTCAGTCTAGTTTCCCTATTATTGTCAAATGGAGAAAAGCTGAAATAATTCATTGTCTAGAAACCAGCAGACCAAATAATTTTGGAATGAGCGGCTTCAAGACTTAGGCAGATGTAGATAGAAATCAGAGAGATAGAGACAGCATACAACTATATTTTTTAACACAGTAGTTAATGGACACAACTTATGAAAAAATCCTTGAAATTAAATGGAAAGGTATATATCTCTGTAAACAGATGCTACTACCAATATACATCAAACACTTGGGTATCACACTTCAAAACTAAGGGATAAGTATATTTTTTGGATAATCATAGAAATCTTTATTTTGCAGTAAGATGAGAAGTAAATATTGCAAAATATTTAAAATAAATTTAATATCAGTATACATATTGTTTCTATAGGTTATCATACCATTATACTATTATCTTAGTATCTAATGATAGCTAATCCAGTTTATTGGCTCTGGGAAAAGAACTAAAATCAACAGCTGCCTTTCTACTTTCACTTTTCTTGTCATCCCTGGATAATCTAATCATCCTTTGTATTATAAGAATTTATTTATCTTTCCCTTTTTCTCAGTCAAACCACTGATACCTAATGCATGTTGTAGAAAATAAGCACTTGGTCTGTAACTTCTCTTTGTTACCATTGTCTCTAAGACTTAATTCAACTTTGAAAATAGCTTTCAAAGTTCATCTAGATTCTATCTAGTTTGCAAAATTTCTGAGAGTCCCTGACACAGTATCAGGTGTTTCGTTTTAGTCATCCTCACTACTTCTATTGTTTAATTTTTGACAAAAGAATACAGAGAAATGACCTGTCTCTACTTTTTATTTGGCTGAAAATTTTCAGGCAAAATTCTTACTAATCCAAATAAAATGAAAGAATACAAGAGAAATATTTTCTAAAATTATTGTCTTATTTTTACTATGATTTGAGTAGCTGGTGACTATTTGTATAACTAGAATAAATGATCTCTCTTCCTCCAAGTGATGAAACTACAACACTGTTGAGATGACTTTAATCAAAATTTCTATGTAATAATCACTCTAAAACATAGTAATGACAGGAAATAATCATTATTCTTTACTTTTGTAACACTGGATTATTCCTTTATTTCTAGTGTATATGATATTACACTTTCTAAGAATGCTTCATATAGCTTTAAACTCTTCTTTGATAAATATGATGACTAGTTAAAATACTAAAAATAAATGAAATTTATTTTAGGGCTTAGTATTTCCTGAAATAAAATATGCATTTTAAAATATAGTTTTGTATTATAAAACTTACCGCACTTTTTTTTGTTTCGACATTTTTGCACTCCCTTCCTTGCCTGGAAAACCCTTCCAGCTTCAGCTCAGATCGTCTAAGTAGCTTATAGAATTTGATCTGCTAGATTTAGCGCTCCATGCCTGTCTCCCACTTCCTTTCCCACATAACTCCCAGAGAGCTCTCACTTCACAATGATTACTGGTTGTGTTTGTCTGTTTTACTAAATGTTGAGCATCTCAGTATATTCATTTCCGGTGACTGCTGCAATAAATTAGCACAAACTTGGTAATTAAAAACAACACATATTTACTCTTTCACAGTTCTGGAGTCCAGAAGTCCAAAATTAGCATCACTGGGCCAAAATTAAGAGGTCAGCAGGGCTCCCTCCATATACACTGGGAAAGAATCTGTTCCTTGCTTCTTTCAGTTTCTAGGGAGGCAGTATTCCCTCGCTTGGAGTCACGTCGCCTCAGTCTCTGCCTCCATCGTCACACTGCCTTCTTTTTTGTGTGTGTCAAATCATCCTGGACCTCTATCTTAAAAGAATATGTGTAACTGCATTTAGGTCCACCTCAGTATTCTAGGATAATTGTAAGATAATCCCATGATCCTTAACTTGATCACATCTACACATGCCATGCCATGCCGTATATGGTAACATTCACATGTTCTTAGGGTCAGGATATGAACATCCTAAGGGGCAATTACCCAGCCTATCACCTTCAGTAAGGGAGCGGTATCTTATTCATGTTGATATCTTCGGTCCTTAGTATTAAATATATCAGCTGGTATAAAGTAAAGGCTATATAACTGTTGAAGAAACAAACACATACATAATTTCACGGAGGTTTTACCTGTATATAAAACCATACAAAACTGAGTTTATAGCATTTAGTAGAATTCAGTATCAAAAAAAACTGACTAGAGGCCTTAACAGGCTACTAGTGCTACTAGTGTTATGCAAATTGAATAGCTGAATGTTTCATAACATAGCATAAGGTTTTAGTCAATGCCTCTGCTTAGATGCTCAGTCATGTCCAGCTCTTTCTGATCCTGGTGGGCTGCAGTCTGCCAGGCTTCTCTGTCCATGGCAAGAATACTGGAGTGAGTTGCCATTTCCTTCTCCAGAGGATCTTCCTGACCCAGGGGTCAAACTCACATATCTTGGCAGGCGAATTCTTTACAGCTAGTGCCTTAGGAAGCCCATTCAACATGTAACAATACTCAAAAATTACGCTGACATCAAATAAGGAAAAAATTCTTCACCCAGAAAGTTTATAAATAATTAAATAACTGTTAAGTGTGAAAGCACAGAACATATAATAAGAAATAGCTTATCAGTAGGAGGAGAAAACGGTAACCCACTCCAGTATTCTTTCTGGGAAAATCCCATGGACAGAGGAGCCTGGTGGGCTACAGTCCATGGTGTCACAAAAGAGTCAGACATGACTGAGCAACTAAGCACACACACGCAAGCTCATTATTTTCCTAATTAAAAAGACAATTCACATATTTGCAATTAATACCTTTAAAAGGACTGGTTTATTTATAAATCGAACATACTAGGTAATGAATTACTAACTAACTCACAGAAGTCAATTGGATCTCTTAGAGATTGAATATGAACTGCTCTGGTGAATATCTAGCTACTTTCCTAGTCTTGTGCCATTTTGGTATGACCTAGTCATGAGTAATAAGGAACAGTATCACAACACATTAAAATTTCTTTATATCTTGATCAAGGATGGTAAATTTCATGCTAGAGGAGGCAGTTTTACAGGGATCACTTCATCTCTGCAATTACATTATGTTATATTCCTACTTGTATTCCACAATTCTAGTTAATGCCATGGAATAAGCTTTCCATACCTGGGCCTGTAAGGTAGATAGATCTAACTCATCCAAATACTTTTTCTTTTTCAGATTGTTTGTATGTTTGTTCTCCAAAATGTACTAGAGATTAATAGCAAATTGAAGAATAAAAAGGTGAATATTGTTAACCTATTAACAAATACTTAGTTACTGTTAACCTTAGTAACAAATATTTGCTGTGGCTTAACAGAACATGCCATGCTGCTGTTTGTCACTAACTTGTGTACAACTCTTTCAGACCCCATGGACTGCAGCGTGCCAGGCTCCTTTGTCCTCCACTATCTCCCCAGTTTGCTCAAATTCATGTCTGTTGTGTCAATGATGCCATCCAACCATCTAATCCTTTGTCATTCCTTTTTCCTCAATCTTTCCCAGCACTGGGTTCTTTTCCAATGAATCAGCTCTTCATATCAGGTGACCAAAATAATGGAGTTTCAGCTTCAGCATGAGTCCTTGCAATGAATATTCAGGACTGATTTCCTTTAGGATTGACTGAATTGATCTTCTTGCAGTCCAAGAGACTGTCAAGCATCTTCTCCAACTCCACAGTTCAAAAGCACCAATTCTTTGGCGCTCAGCCTTTATGGTCCAACTCTCACATCAGTACATGACTACTGGAAAAAACATAGCCTTGACTATACGATCTTTGTCGGCAAAGTTTTTTCTCTTCTTTTTTATATGTTAGATCACCTGGAGGGGGAGTAGCTTACACACTCCAGTATTCTTGCCTGGAGAATTCCATGGACAGAGGAGTCTGGTGGGCTACATTCCATTGGGTAGCAAAGAGTCAGAAACAATTCTGCAACCAACACTTTCACACTTTCACACACACTAGGTTTATCTCCTTTCAAGGACCAATCGTCTTTTAATTTCATGGCTGCAGTCATCATCTACAGTGATTTTGGAGCCCAAGAAAATAAAATCTGTCACTGTTTTCACTTTTCCCCCTCTATTTGCCATGAAGTGATGGGATCGGATGCTACAATCTTAGTTTTCTGAATGTTGAGTTTCAAGCCATCTTTTTCACTCTCCTCTTTCATCCTCATCAAGAGGCTCTTACATGCCAAGCTACCAAGAATATAATTTAAGGTTTTCTATGTTAATAATACAAATGTTTCCATGGAGGAGAAGGACCTAAAATCTCTAACAGCACTTACTGTCAACAGATTTGGATATTTTCTTGATGTACCCTGCTATGTCATTTCAAAATATCTGATGAAATTTGTGGCATATTTTGCAACTCAAAAAAAAGAAGTGAAACTAATATAAATTTATAATAGTCAAAGTGCTCAAAACTATTGTTTACTGAATACTGGAACAACAGTGCCTATTGAAAGCTGTTATCATCTACATTATGTGAATTACTATCTCCTTCCATTTTGGGTACTGAGAATCCAGACTATTATATATAATAATTTTACTTACAATTAGAATACTTTTGTGCAATCAAATGATATTCTTTCACTAGACCAGGTATTACTTAAAGTGGTATTAAAGGATAATTATCAGAGTATAGGACTGTGTTGCTTTTACCCCTTTTCTGAGCAAAGAGTATGATTTATTTATCCAACAAATAGCTTTTTAAAAACTGATATCTACCATGTGCTAAGATTATGCTCTTTAAAGGAATATATATTAAAGCAACATTTACTAAAAGGAAAAGTCTAAAGTGTTAGGAGATATTTGAAAATCAAAAGAGATATCTAGAGCAAAGATGTAACTAAAGATAATTAATCTGATTGAGAATAAGATTTTATTTGGGGCCTTCCCCAGTGACTCAGTGGTAAAGAATTCACTGCAATGCAGGAGATGCAGAAGATCTGGGTTTGATCCTTGGGTCAGGAAGATCCCCTGGAAGAGAAAATGGCAACCCACTCCGGTATTCTTGCTGGGAAAATCCCATGGACAGAGAAGCCTGGCAGGCTACAGTTCATAGCGTTGCAAAGAGTCAGACAAAACTGAGCGACTGAACACAAGATTTTATTTATGACATATTCTTGTCTAGACACAATATGTCAAGCAGTTCTTAACTCTTTAAGGTATTAGTAACAATTAAATAATATACAAAAATTAGTCCACTTATGAAACTTAAATTTTAGTGAAAAAAGAGACAGGTAAATTAGCATATGGTATTATAAAGAGTGAAATGTTATATGGAGAAAATTTTAAAAAAGAAAGTAGATTGGGAGTGGGATGGAATTATAATATATAATTCATCAAAGATGAAGTTGAAATGTGAGCTACAGTGTGAAGGAGGAACAAGAGGATATGTAAAGGAAGAGCATTCAGGCTGAGGAACACTTGTGCAAAAGCAGGGCTCTAACTAATGTGTTCAAAGAATGCGAAGGAAGCTGGAGTGGCAGGAGCAAAGTGAGACTGAGGGAGAAGAATTGATGAGATCAGAGAGGTAAATGGGACAGATGGGTAAAAGCTGGGGAGGAAAAAAGCCAACATAAATATTCTGCAGCAGTAGACTGATTACATATATCATGAGAATTATGTAAAATGAGATACTTGAGGAGTCACAGAAGAATAGGTTAGATCTAAATATGCTGGTATTAAAAGACAGCAGTATGTAACACCATGATCCTATTTGTGTATATTAATATGTGGTCTTTAAGTCAGAAAAATGCTTTCTAAAAGGATACATAGGAAATGGTTGACAGTCTTCCTTTGTGGTTCAGATGGTAAAGAGTCTGCTTGCACAATGTGGGAGACACAGGGATCGACCCCTGGATTGGGAAGATCCTCTGGAGAAGGGAATGGAAACTCACTCCAGCATTCTTGTCTGGAAAATCCCATAGACAGAGGAGCCTGCAGAACCCCAATCCATGGGGTCACAAAGAGCTGGACATGACTGAGCGACTAACACACACACAGGAAATGGCTTAATAGCAGAAGCCTTTAGATAGAAGATCCAGTGGTGGAGTGAAGAATGAGAGGGGTTTTTACTTTTATTTTATACTTTTCTGTACTTAAAAATAATCTCTCTATATTACTTTTATTCTAAAAAATAAGAAAAAGAGCTATCTGTACAAATGAGGCAGGGTCATTTGTTGAGAATTGATGAATCAACTCTCATCAGCTGTTGATGTAAGAGTTTTTGCCTTTTGCCCCTTGGATGCCATCTCAGCAACCTTAGATGAATTCTGCAAGTGTTCCATTTCCTAACTTCCTTTCTCAGAGCTTATTCCAATGATTTTACCAGGTCATAATAATTTTACTAAGAAAACAATCAGTTCCTCAATTTCTTCTTGGCTACTTAGCAACTATATCAACCTTTAGCACTTTCATTTCCATAATTTCTCCATACTGACTCATGTACCAACCAACTAGAATGACATGTACGACTACATTCCCTCCTGCTTCCATCCTCCAGATAAGCTGTCCTCCATCATCCAGTGATGGATTTCTTACTCTTCTCAGGGCAAGTCTCTTCTTTCAAAACTCTCTTCCCACATGATGATTCTCTGAATTCATTCAGAACTTGCAAACATAATTTATCCTGTATTAACTATAGGTACACATCAGTTCTGTTTCATGTCAAGCATATACTCTATGAAAGATCAGGGACCAAGTCTTTGTTTAGTATCTTCCTATTTTGACCTCATTTGATACTCCTCACACTGTAGACATTCTACTCATGTTGCTGCATTAACTGGAAAGTTT
The DNA here is from genome assembly GCF_001704415.2 of Capra hircus. NCBI lineage: Eukaryota > Metazoa > Chordata > Mammalia > Artiodactyla > Bovidae > Capra > Capra hircus. Next base: position 27,391,303 of record NC_030814.1, read on the forward strand.
ATTAATTCATGTTGTTTAGAAAGTACAGTTGGCCCTGAGACCAATGTGAAGGGGCACATACCCTCTGCAGAGTCAAAATCCAGCCTCAAAAGCAGTTCGTCTGTATCTGCCAATTCAACCAACTGCAGATTGTGTAGTATTTACTATTGAACAAAAAATCCACGATGAAATGGACCCACATAGTTTAAAATCATGTTGTTCAAAAGTCAATTGAAATTTATTAAAAACATAGGGTATAATGGAGCCTTGAGAGGTTATATATATATATATATATATATATAACCTCAAAGCTTTTGTATGAATTCTGTGGATTTTTCTGCTAATCTTTTGTCCATTCTCTTTTTAGGATCACTTTTTACTACTGCAGGAGCTGGAAAGCTAAAAACAGTATCTGTCTCCTCTGTAAAACTACTGAGATCTGGAGGGTGAAAAGGCAGGAAAGGATACCTTCTTGACTTATTTGACTGTCCCTCTCCCAAAGCAAAATCTTGATAGAAAATTAAGTTTTTTTTTCTTTTTTTCCTGTAGCAGATTCCTGTGCTCATTTTTCAGCTTTCTGTGTTTCAAGAGGCACTTGCGGCTGAGGTGAGGGTCAGAATACAAGTTCCAGTGGAAATAAATTCACCAATGTTGAGGCTGTCAAGTGGAGGAGCTTCCTGCCAACTGGACCAGAGTTATGGTAGTGACTTCTTGTGTTCTGATGGCAGACTGAGGCAGACCATTACAAGAAGCCCACTAGAGCCCAGCCCAGGTTTTCCAATGACTTTATGAGCACCTAATGCCTTATGTGCATTAATTTTCTGCAGGTAAATTATGACAAACTTGGTGGCCCTCACAACAGAAATTTATTCTCCTACAGTTTTGGAGCCCACAGGTCTGAAATGAGTGTTATGGGGCTCAAATTAAGGTGTTGGCAGGACTAAGCTCCCTCAGAAGCTGTTGAATAGTCCACGTTCTTGCCTTTTCCAGCGTCTAGAAATACATTTCTTGTATTCTCTGGCTCATGTCCTCTTTCCATATGTTCAAATGCAGCACCTTAACATCTTTGACTCTGCTTCCATCACATAGCCTCTTTCTCTTCTGTCTGAAACCTCCCTCTTCCTCCTCCTAAATAAGGACATTTGTAATGGCATTAGGGCACATCTGAACAATCTGGAATAATCTCTGCACCTACTTATCCTTCATTTAATTACAGCTGCAAAATTCACTTGCCCTATAAGATGACATCCCTGGGCTCCAGGGATTAGGACTCAGATGTCTTTTGGGACTATTATTAAGCCTACCACACCATGCCTTCCTCTTTCACATGTTACCCCATGGGGTAACACAGTCACAGGCTCCAGACATAGGAAGCTGACATCTTGGGTCAGGGATGGGAGGAAGTATTATCCTACCTGCCCCAGAAAGGTATAGAATACATGTGAAAACATGATATAAAAATAATGAAACTTTAAGTGCTGCCAGGAGGATTCTTTTCTTCTATCAACTTCCCAAATCTGGCCCATCCTTTCTATTTAGCTCTGCTTCCTGCTACTCTCCTAGATAAACCTCCTGTTAGGGTCAGTAAAACTTTCTCAAGGGACCAAACGTCCTCCCCACCTCTGCTCCTCTCACTTGTCTAGGTGGAAAGGCTTCCTCTTTCCTCTCCCTGCAGCCCAGTTCTCCCCCCTCACGGCAGGAACCAACAGAAAGCCTTCCCACTCCCTCAAATCTTCCCCCATCAATTCAGCTTAGAGGGGAGTTTTGAGATCTGCAACGTTCCCTTTACCACCATAAGATTTATGTCTGTGTGTGGTTATCTTCACTTATGACCACATCTTTATCCCCAGAAGGAATGTAAGTTCCTGGACATCAGATCAGGAAGTGATCAGAAGTGGTACGTCAGTTTGCATTCACAGGTAGTTAATTATTTCTCAATTCTGGATACAGCAAAAGAAAATTCATGCTACTAATCTTAAAGATCATGTTTATGTTTTTTAAAGAGTAACTTAAAAAAAAAACAGACATAACACATATAACATTGTGAGGTGTAGCGGTTTGATACATCCATTCATTAGCATAGGTCTATTTTTATATATGTATATAGAATATGTGTATTTTTCTCTAAACTTCCTATTATACAAACAATAGTTTTAAAATTCTTATTAATTTTCTGTGCTTTCTCTTTGTACTTAGACCAATCACCAACTGCAAAGAGATGACAGTAAGTGGACTGTAAAAATTCCTTTTTTCCTAAATTCTTAATCAATCTGTAAGAAGACCTAAAACAATTTTTTCTGTTCAAAAAGCATAGATTATAGTCCTCTAAATATTAACAAAAGTACCTTAACAGAGCCCAGAGAAAATTTCGGTTTTGATATTTCAATGTTGTTTAATTTAACACCAAGAATAGCCACCTCAAAATGTTTTGGCAGAGAGTTGATTTTTACTATTCAAGAAACAGAAAGGATGTGAAGGAGAAAGACTCTCTCACTTACCACCAGTTCCCTTGGTCCACCAAGATATATTTAAAAATTTTTAGAGCTTCATGAAACACAGTCAGAAAAGGGTGGAATATATAATACGCTTCAGTGGACACAGGATATCCTACATGCTTCATAAGGACTTTCTTCACGAAAGTTAAAACATAAGGTTCAATCATTTATAATTATTTGAAAAAGAATTTTCCATCTAGAATTCTCCCTGGCTCTAACAGTCAATTCTCTATAACACTTGCCTGTAGTAAAGAGTTGAATACATAATCACAAAATGCCTCCTAGTTTTCACCCTACTTATGCAGCTCTCTCTCAATCTTCCTGCTATGCCCTATGTTTCTACTAAGAAAGAACTGCTTTCTGCCTCTCACACACATTTTTTGTTTCCCTGTTTCTGTCCTTTTGAATCGGTCATCCTCTATTGGGACTCTGCCTTGCTTCCACCATTCACAAATCCTGCTCTTTATCACTTCAGTAATAAAGCTTCTTAATAGTCATGACTTCCCAAGAGTATTCCTATGACACCCTGCTTATAATCCTCTTAATAAATAAAAATATTCTCCTATAGTTTTTCTAAGATATATAGCATATTTTGCCTTAAAATATAGATTCTGTGTATTTGTTCATCCCTCAGCTAAATTATAGGTATGTGCAGGGACTACATTAAGGAAAGCTGGCAGTTCTCAGTGCTGAATATACTGTGAAATCTTTCAGGACTGCTTTTGGAAGGACCATTGATAGAAAAATTATCTATCCTCTACAACTCCTCCTCTGTCCCTAGATCCCAAACAACTGGCAGAAACAATGTATAACCACTTTTTAGAAACACTACTAGTTTGAATTAATAAAACTTAAAACCCTATCAGAATTCCCTGAGAACTTTTCAAATTCTTCCATTAGCAAGAAAAATGTGCTGGACTGAAATACTTTGGGGAAAAGTCTATGTTCAGTATTCAACCAGGGTGAGGCTAGCATACCTAACGGGGGGACAGGGGATGAAGGAAATGGGTCTCCCTCTGGTGTGGTAAAAAACCTTGAATTCCCCAACATGAGCAATTCTGACTACTCACTCCCACAGAAATAAGGTCTGACCAAACGTTTCAACGATGAAATATTTTAGAGTTACAAAATTTCCCTTCCTCCTTTCCCCTGTTGTGTAAGTGTGTGTGTGTGTGTGTGTGTGTGTGTGTGTGTGTGTGTGTGTTCTGTTCTCTATTCTGTATTTTGTGCCTCACATGGGAAGAAAAGAAGCCACGAAGATGAGTCAGGATTTCCAGCCTCTGATAGAGAAACTGGCCAAGCTGAAGCAGTTCAGAGACGCAGATTCCTGTTGCCTAATCAGCCTTTTCACTGGAGCTGGGAAGGGATACTGTTGTGGCTTTGCTCACACCATCCACTCTCCAGGAGTGTCATGTATTGCTGGCTTAATTTGGAAATCCTAAACCATCCAAAGTCTAAAATAATGGCTGGAAACTATATGACTCCATTTTTTATGACAACTCCCTCCACTGATTATAAAATCATTTTTATTAATATAAAATCTTAAATATTCGGCACTTAAAGTCAATCTTAAGAGAAGAATCCACAATCTTAAGAGACTTACCTGATTACTTGAACATTTTTATTAAGTTTGGCTCTGCTTTAAATTGCGACTATAAAGCCTAAGATGGGAATTCAATAATCTGTGATTTCATCTACTGAAATATTTTTCATGTTTAAAATGAGATGAACATAGAATGACAGATCAATCTTAAATAAATTTTAAAGTGATGCCAAATTTCATGGTTTTTAATAACTACTCAGTTTCCTACTGCTTGGTCCTCATGAATATTTATTGATACATACAGATAAGCACTGATTATGCATCAGGGCATACAGGTATCGTAACAACTCTTGATGAGGACCACATGCTTTCCACTCACTAAGATTTTGCAATCTTCAGTAGAAAATTCATTGAACTGTACAGGGATAAAATTGGTAGGGTTAACAGTTTTGAGTTTTTCCTGGATAACTGATCACTAATGAAAAATATGTTAGCTGAAAACCAGTGAAATAACATCCTGCTTTTCTGATTTAATTAATAGAGTCTGCAGATCAAAATTTAACAGCTTCATGTGATCATCCTGAGAATCAGTTCTCACTGTTGCAATCCTGAGAGACTATTTTGAAATTCTTTGGACACATTTAAAAAATATTAATACTTAAATCCTCTTTCTCTCTTTTAAATTAATTCTGCTAGAATTTCTAATTATTATGGCTTTGTATAATTAAGCTGCAGTTATAGTCAGGAAGGATAGTAAAAAGATGTGGTACCTTGACCTCGGTCAAGAAAGTGCAATCGATGATGCTCTGAAATGTCTGAGTAATCTAGAAAAAGACCTTTTATTGCTGTGTCCATCCCGTGCTTTGTAAAGTGGCAACAACTTTATAAAGGGTGAAATAATAAAAAGGATAATAATGATACAAATATATGGGAAATAAGTAAAAGTAGGTTATAACTTATAAATCAGAATGGTATGCTAATAGTACAGAAGCCCCTCCAGGTGAATACTTTACAATTTTATTTGGATACACATTTCCCAATGAAATGGATGAGAAAGTTGCTGTTTATAGGGAGGCTAAATTATGATGAATCCCTTCTTGCAGAACATATTGCTTAAGAACTTTGATGTTCTTTGGCAAATTTGGGTTATTTTTTCCAGAATACTGAAACAAAACAAAGTGAAAGTCACTCAGTCATGTTTGACTCTTTGTGACCCCATGGACTATAGAGTCCATGCAATTCTCCAGGCCAGAATACTGAAGTGAGTAGCCTTTCCCTTCTCCAAGGGTTCTTCCCAACCCAGGGATCGAACCCACATCTCCCACATTTCAGGTGGATTCTTTGCCAGCTGAACCACAAGGGAAACCAAGAATAACCAACTTTTAAAAACATATTATATTAAACTTATAAAAAATCTTATATTAATATTAAAAACTATAATCTATAAGGTATACTTCAGTTCAGTTCAGTCCTCAGTCATGTCCGATTCTTTGCGACCCCATGGACTGCAGCACACCAGGCTTCCCTGTTCATCACCAACTTCCAAAGCATACTCAAATCCATGTCCATTGATTTGGTGATGCCATCCAACCATCTCATTCTCTGTCGTCCCCTTCTCCTCTGGCCTTTAATCTTTCCCAGCATCAGGGTCTTTTCAAATGAATCAGTTCTTTGCATCGGGTGGCCAAACTATTGGAGTTTCAGCTTCAGCAAACAGTCCTTCCAAAGAATATTCAGGACTGATGTCCTTTAGGATGGACTGGTTGGATCTCCTTGCAGTCCAAGGGACTCTCAAGAGTCTTCTCCAACACCACAGTTCAAAAGCATCAATTGTTTGGCACTCAGTTTTCTTTATAGTCCAACTCTCACATCAATACATGACCACTGGAAAAACCATACCTTTGACTAGATGGATCTTTGTTGGCAAAGTAATGTCTCTTCTTTTTAATATGCTGTCTAGGTTGGTCAAGACTTTTCTTCCAAGGAGTAAGCGTCTTTTAATTTCATGGCTGCAGTCACCATCTGCAGTGATTTTGGAGCCTCTAAAAATAAAGCCTGTCACTATTTCCATTGTTTCCTTATCTATTTGCCATGAAGTGACAGGACCAGATGCCATGATTTTAGTTTTCTGAATGTTGAATTTTAAGCCAACTTTTTCACTCTCCTGTTTCACTTTCATCAAAAGGCTCTTTAGTTCTTCACTTTCTGCCATAAGGGGGGCATCATCTGCATATCTGAGGTTACTGATATTTCTCCTGGAAATCTTGATTCCGAGCATTTCTAATGCATATAAATTATATAAGCAAGGTGACAATATACAGCCTTGATGTACTCCTTTCCCGATTTGGAACCAGTCTGTTGTTCCATGTCCAGTTCTGTTGCTTCCTGACCTGCATACAGATTTCTCAAGAGGTAGGTCAGATGGCCTGGTATTCCCATCTCTTTAACAATTTTCCACAGTTTGTTGTGATACACAAAGTCAAAGGCTTTGGCATAGTCAATAAAGCAGATGTTTTTCTGGAACTCTCTTGCTTTTTCCATGATCCAACGGATGTTGGCAATTTGATCTATGGTTTCTCTACCTTTTCTAAATCCAGCTTGAACATTTGGAAGTTCACAGTTCATGTACTGTTGAAGTCTGGTTTGAAGAATTTTGAGCACTACTTTGCTACTGTGTGAGATGAGTGCAACTATGAGGTAGATTGAACATTCTTTGGCATTGCCTTTCTTAGGGATTGTAGTTAATCTTTTCCACAAACCTTTTCCAGTTTGTGGCCACTGCTAAGTTTTCCAAATTTGCTGGCATATTAAGTGCAACACTTTCACAGCATCATCTTTTAGAATTTAAAATAGCTCAACTGGAATTCCATCACCTCCACTAGCTTTGTTCGTAGTGATCCTTTCTAAGGCCCACTTGACTTCACATTCCAGGATGTCTGGCTCTAGGTGAGTGATCACACCATCGTGATTATCTAGGTCATGAAGATCTTTTTTTGTATATTTCTTCTGTGTATTCTTGCCACCTCTTCTTAATAGCTTCTGCTTCTCTTAGGTCCATACCATTTCTGTCCTTTATTTCTGCCCTTCTTTGCATGAAATGTTTCCTTGGCATCTCTAATTTTCTTGAAGAGATCTCTAGTCTTTCCCATTCTGTTGTTTTCCTCTATTTCTTTGCATTGATCACTGAGGAGGGCTTTCTTATGTCTCCTTGCTATTCTTTGGAACTCTGCATTCAAATGGGTGTATGTTTCCTTTTCTCCTTTGTCTGTTGCTTCTCTTCTTTTTTCAGCTATTTGTAAGACCTCCTCAGACAACCATTTTGCATTTTTGCATATCTTTTTCTTCGGGATGGTCTTGATCACTGCCTCTTGTAGCAAGTCATGAACATGTGTCCATAGTTCTTCAGGCACTCTGTCTATCAGATCTAATTCCTTGAATTTATTTGTCACCTCCACTGTATAATTGTAAGGGATTTGGTTTAGGTCATACCTGAATGGTCTAGTGGTTTCCCCTACTTTCTTCAATTTAAGTCTGAATTTGGCAATAAGGGAGTTCATGATCTGAGCCACAGTCCACTCCTGGTCTTGTTTTTGCTGACTGTATAGAGCTTCTCCATCTTTGGCTGCAAAGGATATAAACAATCTGATTTCGGTATTGACCATCTGGTGATGTCCAGGTGTTGAGTCTTCTCTTGTGTTGTTGGAAGAGGGTGTTCGCTATGACCAGTGCATCCTCTTGGCAGAACTCTATTAGCCTTTGCCCTGCTTCATTCTGTACTCGAAGGCCAGATTTGCCTATTACTCCAAGTGTTCCTTGACTTCCTACTTTTGCATTCCAGTCCCCTATAATGAAAAGGTTATCTTTTTTGGGCGTTAGTTCTAGAAGGTCTTATAGGTCTTCATAGAACCATTCAGCTTCAATTTGTTCAGCATTACTTTTCAGAGCATAGACTTGGATTACTATGATATTGAATAGTTTGCCTTGGAAATGGACAGAGATCATTCTGCCATTTTTGAGACTGCATCCAAGTACTGCATTTCAAACTCATTTGTTGACTATGATAGTTACTCCATTTCTTCTAAGGGATTCTTGCCCACAATAGTAGATATAATGGTCATCTGAGTTAAATTCCCCCATTCCAGTCCTTTTGAATTCACTGGTTCCTAAAATGTCAATGTTCACTCTTGCCACCTCCTATTTGACCACTTTCAATTTGCCTTGATTCATGGACCTAACATTCCAGGTTCCTATTGGCCACCTCAGGTGAAGAGTTGACTCATTAGAAAAAAACTCTGATGCTGGGAGGGACTGGGGACAGGAGGAGAAGGGGACGACCGAGGATGAGATGGCTGGATGGCATCGCTGACTCAATGGACGTGAGTCTGAGTGAACTCCGGGAGTTGGTGATGGACAGGGAGGCCTGGCGTGCTGCAATTCATGGGGCTGCAAAGAGTCGGACACAACTGAGCAACTGAACTGAACTGAACTGATGCATTATTGCTCTTTACAGCATCGAACTTTAGTTTCATCACCAGTCACATCCACAACTGGGTATTGGTTTTGCTTTGGCTCCGTCTCTTCATTCTTCTGGAGTTATTTCTCCGCTGATCTCCAGTAGCATATTGGGCACCTACCAACCTACCAAGATGGCTAGTTCATCTTTCAGTATCTTATCTTTTTACCTTTTTATACTTTTCATGGTGTTCTCAAGGCAAGAATACTGAAATGGCTTGCCATTTCCTTCTCCAGTGGACCACGTTCTGTCACAAGCCTCCACAGTGACCCGTCTCTCTTGGGTGGCCCTACACGGCATGGCTCATAGTTTCATTGAGTTAGACAAGGCTGTGGTCCATGTGATCAGTTTGCTTAGTTTTTGATGATTTTTTTCATCTGTTTGGAGAAATATAAGAGACTTATGGAACCTTCCTTACAGGATAGACTGACTGGTGGTCATGAGTGGGGGAAGGGGGGACTGGATCTTGTTTTGATGGGCGGGGCCATGCTCAGTAAATCTTTAATCCAATTTTCCTTTGATGAGCCGGGCTGTGTTCCTCCCTCTTGTTTGACCTGAGGCCAACTCATGGTGGAGGCAATGAAGATAATGGGACCTCCTTAAAGGTCCCATGCACACATCCTGCACTCAGTGCCCTCAACTGTGCAGCAGGCCACCACCAACCCATGCCTCTGCCGGAGGCTGCTGGATGACCATGGACTAGTCTGTGTCAGTCTCCTGTGGGGTCACTACTCCTTTCCCCTGGGTCCTCGTTCACACAAGGTTTTGTTTGTGCCCTCCAAGAATCTGTTTCCCAGTCCTGTGTAAGTTCTGGTGGTTCTATGGTGAGGTAAATGGCAACCTCTTCCAAGAGGGCTTATGCTGTACCCAGGTCTGCTGCACCCAGAGCCCCTGCCCCTCCAGCAGTCCACTGCTGACCTGCACCTCTGAAGGAGACACTCAAATGCAGTTCTGTCTCGGTCTCTGTGGGGTCTCTGGCTCCTGGTGCGCACAGGTATGTTTGAGCCCTCTGAGCGTCTCTGGCGGGTATGGTGTTTGATTCTTAATGTGAAAGACAGTAGGGGAACCCTCCTACTGTCTTTCTAGGGCTTCTCCTTTGCCCTTGGATGTGGGGTATCTCCTCGAAGTCATTCTAGCACTGTGCAGCCACCACTCTAGTGCACTTACTCATTTAATTAAACTATAGATATGCATGTCTTGTGAGTGCAATTTTCTGATTTCTTTTATGACCTTATCTAAGAACATTTTGTAATGGTTATTTTCTAAAATATTCTTACACTGATTGCTTTATCTTAATTCACTATCTTATATTTGAGAGCAGGCTATATGTGTATAATTTTAGTTAGCAACAATTTTTTTTTGCTGTGGACATGTATCATGACAGTTATGGTAACAAAAGCCATATTTACACAGTAAACATTTTTTTTCCAGGATAGAATGAATTACAGAGTAATTCACTATATAGTATTTTGTTAATTTTTGAATAGGTAATATATATTTGGTACAAAATTTAAAGGTACACAATGATACACAAGAAATAGATCTTACCCCTTCAGCCAATAATTACCTCTAGGAACTAACTATTATTATCGATTTCTTAGCTCCATTTCCACAGATAATTCTAACAAAACTGAGTTTTAAATGTTTTCAGATTTGTATATTAACCTAGTCTAAGTTGATGTGGCATGCCATGATATGCTATAGGACAATTTTCCAGAGAGTGATTTTCAGACTGAGTCCTTCAAAATGTCCTATCTAAAAGAGTTCTGTTACCTAATCATTTTGGGCGACACAACATACTCTTAATTCCATTTTGAAATTTATATTATGTATCTTAAGGAGACTGAGGTTTTTAGGCAAGGAAATGGCAACCCACTCCAGTGTTCTTGCCTGGAGAATCCCAGGGATGGGGGAGCATGGTGGGCTGCAGTCTATGGGGTTGCATAGAGTCAGACACGACTGAAGCGACTTAGCAGCAGCATGTTTTCTTACTTTGTTTAACTTAGCACTTCACAAACTGACTTTACAACAGGACACTTTTTACCTCCCTTCCCCTCAAGAACACTAATAAGCAGTGTTTTAAATTAATTTATATTAGGTAGAACTGAAGAAACACAAGCTGGAATCAAGATTGCCGGGAGAAATATCAATAACCTTAGATATGCAGATGACACCACCCTTATGGCAGAAAGTGAAGAGGAGCTAAAAAGCCTCTTGATGAAAGTGAAAGAGGAGAGTGAAAAAGTTGGCTTAAAGTTCAACATTCAGAAAACGAAGATCATGGCATCTGGTCCCATCACTTCATGGGAAATAGATGGGGAAACAGTGGAAACAGTGTCAGACTGTATTTTTTTGGGGCTCCAAAATCACTGCCGATGGTGATTGCAGCCATGAAATTAAAAAACACTTACTCCTTGGAAGAAAAGTTATGACCAAACTAGACAGTATATTCAAAAGCAGAGACATTACTTTGCTGACTAAGGTCCGTCTAGTCAAGGCTATGGTTTTTCCTGTGGTCATGTATGGATGTGAGAGTTGGACTGTGAACAAGGCTGAGCACTGAAGAATTGCTGCTTTTGAACTGTGGTATTGGAGAAGACTCTTGAGAGTCCCTTGGACTGCAAGGAGATCCAACCAGTCCATTCTGAAGGAGATCAACCCTGGGATTTCTTTGGAAGGAATGATGCTAAAGCTGAAACTCCAGTACTTAGGAGTTGACTCTCATGCGAAGAGTTGACTCATTGGAAAAGACTCTGATGCTGGGAGGGATTGAGGGCAGGAGGAGAAGGGAACGACCAAGGATGAGATGGCTGGATGGCATCACAGACTCGATGGACGTGAGTCTGCGTGAACTCCGGGAGATCGTGATGGACAGGGAGGCCTTGCAAAGAGTCGGACACGACTGAGTGACTGAACTGAATTGAAACTGAAGTATGCTGAGTAAACAGTAGACAGTTGATAATAATGTATCAATATTGGTGCATTCCCTGAAACAAATGTATTACACTGAAGTATGATGTGAATCATAGGGGAAGCTGAGTGTGTTGCACATGGGAATACTTTGTACATTTGTCTCAATTTTTCTGTAAATCTAAATTAAAAGTCTTGTAAAAAATAAAGACCATCATTAAAAAAGTTAATTTGGGAACTGCATATGGGACATGAAATAACACTAAAATGAGAGTTAAGAAATCCAATTTCTAGATATCAATTCATGTGAAAACAGTTTATGTGAAATTTTTATAGCAATGAAGCAAAGGTTAATTTTCTCTAGAGATTATCTAAATGACTATATATTTGGGAGTGTACCCAACTCTTGATTATATGATAGAAGATAATCTAAAGTAATAATTAATCATAAAGAATGTATTTGTGAAGAAATGAAAATTACTATGAATAAAATATCTATATACTAAAAGATAACCTGTTTAGTAATGAACAGATGATATGGAGCTGTGGAAGATAGCCTGATAGACCAGGCCTTGTCCCTCAGCTCATACTTGTGGGGTACAGGCAGATCTCAAAGACATTGTGGACTAAGGTCAAGACTACTACAATAAAGCAAATATCCAATATGGTGAGTCAAGCAAATTCTTTTGGTTTCCCAGTGCATATAAACGTGTCTTTATTCTATATCATAGTCTATTAAGTGTGTAACAACATTATGTCTAGAAAATGCATATACCTAGGTTAAAAAAATGCTTTATTTCTAAAAAAAAAAAAGCTAAATATCATCTGAGACTTCAAGTGAGTTTTAATCTTTTTGCTGGTAGATGATCTTGCTTCAGCATTGATGGCTGCTGACTGATCAGGGTGCTGGCTGCTGAAGTCTGGGATGGATGTGGCTATTTCTTAAAATAAGACATCAATGAGGTTTGCCACATCAACTGACTCTTCCTTTTATGAATAATTTTTCTATTGTATACAATGCTGTTTGGTAGCATTTTATCCAGAGTAGAACTGCTTTCAAAATTGGAATCAACCCTCTCAAACCCTGACATAGCTTTTTAAAATAAGTTTATATAATTATTTTAAATTCTTTGTTGTCATTTCAACAATCTTCACAGCATCATAATAGGCTGAGATTTTTCTCAAGAAAACACTTTCTTTGTTCATCCATAATAAGCAACTCCTCATACATTCACGTCTTATCATAAGAATGCAACAATTCAGTCACATTTTCCACTTCTAATTCTAGCTCTCTTGCTGTTTCCATCACATCTGCAGTTGCCTCCTCCACTGTTTTTTAACTCCACAAAGTCATCAATGAGAGTTGGAATCAACCAGTTCCAACTCCTATGAATGTTGGTATTCTGACATCTTTCCATGAAATCATAAACGTGCTTAAAGACATCTAGAACGGTGAATCCCTTCTAGGTTTGCAACTTTCTTTGCCTAGATACATCAGAGGAATCACTCTTTATGGCAGCTATAGCGTTATGAAATGTGCTTCTTAAATAAGAGTCTTGAAAGTAAAAATGTCTCCTTGATCCACTGGCTGCAGAATTGGTGTTTTGTTAGCAGGCATGAAAACAACATTAATCCCATTGTACATTCCCATCAGATTTCTTGAATGACCAGAAGCACTGCCAATGAACAGTAGTATTTTAAAAGCAATCTTTTTCTGAGCAGTAGGTCTTAAGAGTGGGCTTAAAATATTCAGTAAACCATGCAGTCAATAAATATGCCATTATCCAGGCTTTGTTGTCCCATTTACAGAGCACAGAGTAGATTTAGCATAATTCTGAAGGTCCCAGGATTTTCAGAATGGTAAATGAGCATTTGTTGCAAGTTAAAGTTACCAGCTACATCAACCTCTGCCTAACAGGAGTACCTTTGAAGAATACCTTTCAAGCTTTGAAGCCAGGTATTGACTTCTCCTCTCTCGCTATGAAAGTCAAAGGAGCATATTCCTCCAGTATATGGCTGTTTTATATACAATTGAAAATCTGTTGTTTAGTGCATCTGCCTTCATTAATGATCTTAGCAAGATCTACTGTATAATTTGCTGCAACTTCTACATCAGCACCTGTGTTTCATCTTGCATGTTTATGTTATATAGATGGCTTTTCCCCTTCAACCTCATAAAGCAACCTCTGTTAGCTTCCAACTTTTCTTCCACATTTTCCTCACTCTCTCAACCTTCAAAGAATTGAAGAGAGTTAGGTCCTTGCACTGGATTAGGCTTTGGCTTAAGGGAATGTTGTGGCTTGTTTGATCTATCCAGACCATGAAAACCTTCTCTGTATCAGCAATAATGTTGTTTTGCTTTCTTATCTTTCATGTGTTTACTGGAGTAGTGATTTTAATTTCCTTCAGGAACTTAGCCTCTTTGCATTCACAACCTGGCTATTTGTTTGTTATAGGGAGCTCACCTATCAGCCTATCTCTGTTTTTCACATGCCTTCCTCACATGTCCTTCTGACATGCCTTTCCTTGAAGGGAAAAAGCTTAATCATTTCTAGCTTCTGATTTCAAGTGAGATATGTGAGACTTTCTTTCACTTGAACACTTAGAGGCCATTGTAGGGTTATTAACTGGCCTAAAATCAACATTGTATTGTGTCTCAGGAAACAAGGAGGCATAAGGAGAAGGAGAAAGATGGGAGAATGACTGGTTGGTGGAGCAGTGGGAACGCACACAATATTTATTGATTAGGTTTGCTGTCTTACATAGGAATGTTTCATGGCATAACGAAACAACTACTACAATAACATCAAAGATCACTGATCATAGATTACTGTAACAAATAGAATAAAAATGAAAAAACTTTGAAATATTCGCAGAATTACCAAAATGTGAAATGGAGTCATGACGGGAGAAAATGCTATTGAAAAATGATTTGTTTGACACATTGTTGCCATAAAATTTCAATTTATTAAAAAACAAAAATGAAATACCTGAGACGTGCAATAAATGAATCTCAATAAAACAAGGTATGCCTGTATTCTAACATTGCAGAGCAAAAATCCAAATTTTGGGTGAACCTCTAATTAAGGGTATTAATGAAAGAGAAATGAGGCATGTGTCTGCTTAATCCAAGACTCATAAATACAAGGATCTTTACTATGAAGTTGTTTAACACCCCAGTAATTTTTGGCAGATGGTCTTAAATCAAAGTACTTGTAATATTTTTACACTTTTGGGTAATATCGGTGGACTGTCAAACTACTGCATTATTAAATAAATTTTTTGTGTCATATTGTTATTGGTTTTATAGTTTTAATGGTGATTCTGAGTATTTGTGGTCTCCTTTCTATCTGTTCATCATGCCATTTATGCCAGTTAATCAAGGGTTGACTATAGTTGAGTTTAAGGTAATTAGTTTTACTATATTCTCAAGTTGTTTCTTGATTTGCCTGAGTCATCTGCAAATATTATCAAATTTTTTCCTAATTATATTTGTAACCATTTTTTAAATTGAAATTGTACTCATATGAATCATTACCTCAAATCCTTCATTCTTAAGTAGTTTATTCCACATAATATTAACTAAATATAAGTAGGCAATGTGGTATTCTTTGTCTCTCTAACTGAATTTTCTACTGTGTTATTTTTTTTTTTTTTGCTAGGTTTTTTGCTAGATTTTGCTTGACTTTTCCAAGTTATGGCAGTATACAATTAAAGTTATTTTAACCGACCCATTTTTTTAAGATTTGCCATTAAAGAAAACTCTTTTTACAATTTACAAATATAGTAAATTATTCCTGTTATTCAACATATTTTCCTTATACTTTATTATAATTCTGCTATAATTAAAATCAAAGCTTTCTTAAAAGAATATTTAGTCACTAACCAACAAACCAACATGTATGTGATATCTCCTACACTATGTAGTTGAAACCATTCCCCACACTCAAATTTTAAAAATAGCTTTAATTTTCCCTTACTGCTAGGAAATGGCAACCCACTCCAGTATTCTTGCCTGGAGAATCCCGTGGACAGAGCAGCCTGGCAGTTACAGTCCACAGGGTGGCAAAGAGTCACCTGAGATTGAGTACACACACCAGCGACATAGATAGAGCATGGACTTTAGATTGTTACTATCTAGGTTTGAGTCCCTGTTAGCCCACTTATATCTGTGATTCTCCATGTCTCAGTCTTCTCATATACAGTTAGCATTTTTATCCCCATTTTATATATGAGAGGGGTTCCCCTGGTAACTCAGACAGTGAAGAGTCCGCCTGCAATTCTGGAGATCCACGTTCGATCCCTGAATCGGCAAGGTTCCTTGAAGAATGAAATGTTGTCATTATTTCCTTCCATTATTTTTTGTTGGTAGTATTATTTTTCACCCTCCCAAGAGCTCTTATGAGCTATTTCTCCTTGAATTAGGTCTTCCATAATTTGTTTTCTATTAGAGATGAAATTTGCATGTCACAGTGAGCTGCCTTATAGCCATCTGGTTAACTTTACCCATTAAGTTATTCTACTTATACCTTTAGTAGAAATCTTGCTAAATTTTAGCTTCTGAATTTGAAAGCTTAGATCTCTTGCTTAAAAGAACTAAACATGCTTGAGAGTGTGTGTACATTATTACACGGTGGTTTGGTCACTAAGTTGTGTCCGACTCTTGTGACCCCATGGACTGTAGCCTGCCAGGCTCCTCTGTCCATGGGACTTCCCAGGCAAGAATACTGGAGTGGGTTGCCATTTCCTTCTGCAGAGACTCTTCCCAACCCAGGGATTGAACCCGGGTCTCCAGCATTGCAGGCAGATTCTTTACCAACTGAGCTACGAGGGAAGCCCCATATTTTTACATACATTTGTTTTTTACTTAATAGCATCAAAGAACTGATACAGTACTAAGGAAATTATTAGAATAAAAGCTAAAGGAAGGCAGGATCTTAGAGAGATAAAATGACTAATTTTTTTTTTTTTTTGGCCTAAGGACATTTACTGGAACTTAGTGAACTTAAACTGAAGTTTTCACACAATTGTGGGATACAGCGGGGTAGAGACAAATCTTAGGGCTTGCCCAAAGAGGAGACCTTCCCTCATAAAGGTCACGCAAGATTCATTTAGTAACCACAAACCTACTCTTGGGTATTTGCAACTCAAATTAATGTGATTTAGGTGGTTTAAAAAAAAATTCTCAATGGTGAATGCATTATATACTGCGGTAACCCTTTCACAATATCATCATGCCATACACTCTAAATACATTACGCTTTCACTTGTCAATTATATCTCAATAAAACTGAAAAATAAACAAACAAGAAAATCTCAAACCAGGTAATTTAAAATAGTTGAAGACCATTAGTGCCCCTAAGTGGCAGAAGCAATGACAAATATTTTGCAGAGAAAACACCTTTACATTAGGTCTCAAAGAACTCCTACAAGTAATTTTCTTAAAAAAAAAAAAAAAGAGTAACACACGGTAAAAAATTACTTCACTCAAAAGAAAACAAGGCTTATGAATGAGAACAGAAGAAACAACAAAAGAAATCGGTTGTGGAGATTTCAAATATTACGACAAATAGAAAACAATAAAATAACAATGCTTACTACATTTCAAAAATAAAAGATACTCAAGAATAGTAACAGGAAACTATAAACAATGATAAAGAATATCTGGAGAGAAACACACACCATTTCTAGAAATAAAAATATAATATCTGAAATTAAAAATTCAGTAACCAAGCTTAAGAGATTAGCCTTTCATATATGAAGAGAAAACTAGTAACCTAAAACATGACTAGAAGGAACTATGTGGAGTTCAGCATGGAAAGTCAAATAAAGGTAACGAGACATAGAGAATAGAGTGTGACGGCCTAACCTAAGCATGATTTGAGCATCAAAAGAAAGGGATAGAGAGAATAAAATAGAAGAGATATCTGAAGAAATAAAGATTGAGTAATTTTCAGAACCAATGAAAGTGACCAATTAGTCCCCTTAGAAATCACAAATCACAAGCAAAATGACCAAAAAGAAATTTACATCTGGATGCATAAGAGTGAAACTTTAGAATTCCAAAGACAAAGAGGTAATCTTACAAGTAGCCTGTGAGAAAAGGCAGATTCCTACCAAGGAGTGATTGTGAGAATGTCAAGAAATGTTCAGTTTCCTATGAAATCAAATCTTTAGTGTGTTGAAAGAAAATAACTACTAACCCAAAGTCTAGCTTCAGTAGAATTTTTTCAAGAGCACAAGTTAAATAAGGACATTTTTCCAACCAACTAAACTGAGAAGTTTGCCTCTAGTAGAGTATCATTGCTTGGAGAAAGAAGTGACAACCCACTCCAGTATTCTTGCCTGGAAAATCCCATGGACAGAGGAGCCTGACAGGCTACAGTCCATGGAGTCGCAAGAGTCAGACATGACTTAATGACTAAACCAACCACCAGAGTACCATTAAAGGAAATTCTGAAAAATGTATTTCAGATAAATGGAAAATAATCCCAGACAGCTGTTTTAAATGCAAGTTCTAAATCCAAGTAGGAAAAAAAAAAAAAAAAAAACCGTGAAAGTTATACATTTATAGATAAATTTAAATGATTTAAATGAGCACTGGCTATGTATACAAACTAATAATGAGAATGTCCTTTAAAAAAAAGACTTCAAGTGTCCCCAAATATGCAAAAATAACATTAACTTTGTGGGATTTCGGGATTAAAGGAATTTAAGGGAATTAAAGTTTAAAAGAATTAAAGTGTTCCAAATACTGAGTTCTCTAAAGGGAGCAAAAGTATACTTGATTGGCTTTTACAGTTTCATAAGTTAAGAAAACATGTTGGAATTGTAGCTGCTAAAAGAAGAGAAACGGTATATTTCCCACAAACAGTAAAAAGACAAAAGCTATCAGATGAGATAAAAAACAAAAGCAAAAAAGGCAGTTAAATGCAGTTCATCAGAGAGATTTCCAAAAGGTAAGGATGCAAAAAGGTAGAAAGTAGAAAAGACGGAAAAATATATATACCAGGTAAATCCTAAAAAAAATAAACCTCCTGTGGCTATATCTCTTATTGAGATGAACATTACTAGAAATAATGAGACTGATTTGATAATAAAAAATTTTCATTTTTCAGGAAGATTAAACTATTTTATCTAATAATATAGCCACAGATTATCAACTACAATGAAATATAGACAAGCTTATTATAGTTCAGTTCAGTTCAGTTCAGTTGCTCAGTTGTGTCTGACTCTTCACGATCCCATGGACTGTAGAATGCCAGGCCTCCCTGTCCATCACCAACTCCTAGTTTACTCAAACTCATGTCCAATTGGGTCGGTGATGCCATCCAACTCTCTCATCCTCTGTCATCCTCTTCTCCTCCTGCGTTCAATCTTTCCCAGCATCAGGGTCTTTTCTAAGGAGTTAGATCTTCACATCAGATGGCCAAAGTATTGTAGCTTCAGCTTCAGTATCAGTCTTTCCAATGAACGTTTAGGACTGATTTTCTTCAGGATTGACTGGTTTGATCTCCTTGCAGTCCAAGGACTCTCAAGAGTCTTCTCCAACATCACAGTTCAAAAGCATCAATTCTCCCTACTTAGCTTTCTTTATAGTCCAACTCTCACATCCATACATGACGACTGGAAAAACTGTAGCCTTGACTAGATGGATCTTTGTTGACAAAGTAATGTCTCTGTTTTTTAATATTCTAGCATATAAAAAATCCCATGGAGCCTGACAGGCTACAGTCCATGGAGTTGCAAGAGCCTAGGTTAGTCATAAGTTTTCTTCCAAGGAGAAAGCATCTTTTAATTTCAAGGCTGCAGTCACCATGAAGTCACCATGCAATCATCTGCAGTGATTTTGGAGCCCCCCCCATAATAAAGTCTGTCACTGTTTCCCCATCTACTTGCCATGAAGTGATGGGACCAGATGCCATGCTCTTAGTTTTCTGAATGTTGAGCTTTAAGCCAACTTCTTCACTCTCCTCTTTCACTTTCATCAAGAGGCTCTTTAGTTCTTCTTTGCTTTCTGCCATAAGGGTGGTGTCATCTGTGTATCTGAGGTTATAGATATTTCTCCTGGCAATCATGATTCCAGCTTGTGTTTCATCCAGCCCAGCGTTTCTCATGATGTAATCTGCATATAAGTTAAATAAGCAGAGTGACAAAATACAGCCTTGATATACTCCTTTTCCTATTTGGAACCAGTCTGTTTTTCCATGTCCAGTTATTGGAGTAGTGAAGGATTTTAATGCAGCTCTTTTTAGGAAAATGGGTGTGGCTATAGATTTTAATATGAAAATTAACAAATCTGATCTACCAGACATATAAAGAACACATTACCAAACAAATGCAAATGCAGACATATTGTTTTCTAGCACATATAGGACATTTGCGGGACCATAAGCAAATTTTCAACAAACTTCAAAGGACTGAATTCATATGGTATGTAACCTAAACTTTGCCACTTTCTAGTTCTATGACATTGTTGAAGTTCTTTAGCCTTTCTGAGCTTCAATCTCTTAACTTCAAAATGGGGCAACAATGGTATACACACAATGAGAATCTTACAAACAAACCTTACAAACCTCTTACAAATGAGAGGTTGTTTGGGTTTTAAAATAATGAATTTAAACCAGGAAAGGCATGATTAGATATGTTTTATAAAGATCATTTTGACAGCAAGACCAAGAATGGCTTTAGAGAAAGGGGCAACTAGAAGCAGACATGTTAGGAAGAAATTATAATACATCATGTAAAATGCAGGGCTGGATAAAGCACAAACTGGAATCAAGATTGATGGGAGAAATATCAATAACCTCAGATACACAGATGACACTATCCTTATGGCAGAAAGTGAGAAACAACTGAAGAGACTCTTGATGAAAGTGAAATAAAAGAGTGAAAAAGTTTGCTTAAAACTCAACATTCAAAAAATGAAGATCATGGCATCCGGTCCCATCACTTCATGGCAAATAGATGGGGAAACAGTGAGAGACGTTATTTTGGGGGGCTCCAAAATCACCTCAGATGGTGACTGCAGCCATGAAATTAAAAGATGCTTGTTCCTTGGAAGAAAAGCTATGACCAATCTAGACAGCATATTAAAAAACAGAGACGTTACTTTACCAACAAAGGTCCATCTAATCAAAGCTATGGTTCTTCCAGTAGTCATGTGAAAGCTGGACTATAAAGAAAGCTGAGTGCTGAAGAATTGATGCTTTTGAACTGTGGTGTTGGAGAAGACTCTTGAGAGTCCCTTGGACAACAAGGAGATCCAACCAGTCAATTCTGAAGGAAATCAGTCCTGAACGTTCATTGGAAGGACTGATGCTAAAGCTGAAACTCCAATACTCTGGCTACCTGATGGAAAGAACCAAATTACTGGAAAAGACCCTGATATTTGGATAGATTGAAGGCAGGAAGATAAGGGGATGACAGAGGATGAGATGGTTGGATGGCATCACCAACTTAATGGACATGAGTTTCATAGGCGCCAGGAGTTGGGATGAACAGGCAAGCCTGGCATGCTGCAGTCCATAGGGGCGCAAAGAGACACAACTGAGCAACTCAACTGAACTGAACTGATAATACATCAGATGAGAAATAATGTGGACTTGAAGAGCATATCAAAGGACATATCTTTATAAATATCTATCTTCCTATTTATAATTTCAGTTGCAAAGAGAACTAACAGAAACTAAGTCTACTAAATGTATAACTATTACTTTAAAATTCTTTGGTGAATAACAGAATGTTAAAGCACATAATTTTTCATTCACTAAAAAGAGAGAATATAAGGGGCAATCTTCAAGGCAAATGTCTTTGTGACATAAAAAAATGCAACTGAGTTATAGTATCCTCAGTTGCACACACACATATATATACTACATAGATACAGGTACAGATTTACTTTTTAATTAAGTCTACTTTCAAAGTATTCTCTTTTTTTGTTCTTTAATATTGTCTAAAGTTTAATAATTCTCACTGTTAGGTACTTCTTCACAGTCAATCCCCTAAAGCAAAGACACTGCATGTTTCTGTTACCTGCTATTAACAGATACTTAAACTACTTGCATATTAGTGTATTCATTAAACAGTCTTACAAAATTCAAAGTAAAATATTTTTACACATAGATTTTTGAGGGAGTTTGTAAATACAAATGAAGCAAGTACTAAACTCTATTTTCTTTATAATTTTTATTTACATGAAATTTGGCTAACATGAAAATAAATGTAATTTAAATTTAAACAATGAAACTAAAACTAATAAAATGAAACTAATCTGAATAATATACCCGTGTAGCATAAACATTATATATGAACAAGGTCCCTCCCTAATTTAGCTTTGCTTTTGTTTTCTATCATGGATTCAAAGGCCGTAAGTGGTAGAAAGCGTGATTTAAATTTGGGAGGAATAACACTTGGCTGGTGTAAATCATGCTTCCCAAGTGGTGCAGTGGTAAAGAATCTACCTGCCAATGTAAGAGACACAGAGACGAGGGTGCTATCCCTGTGTCGCAAAGATCCCCCAGAGCAGGAAATAGCAACCCACTCCAGTATTCTTGCCTGGAAAATTCCATGGACAGAGGAGCCTGGTAGGCTACATTCCAGAAGATCACAAAGAGTCAGACAGAACTGAGCACACACACACACACACACACACACACATATACACAGTGTAAATGATAGTGTTAATAAGGATGGTTATTGCAGAGAATGCCACAGTGGCATATCTTTGCCGAAAGAGTTCTCATTTCTCATAGAACCAAATCAATTTTCATTTTCATGTCCTATAAAATAGTATCATAATTAAAGTGAAAGGAAATGAAGTTCATTCATAGTGAAAGGATGTGCTGAAATAAAATGTCAGAATTGATCAATGGAACAGGCAAAGAGATAGATGTGACTCCAAGGGGTCTTACACATTGTGTCTACCCATCATTTTGGAACTCTTCCAAACAATACATCAAATTAAAGTCAATCCAAGGGAGAAATTTGTAATTTCGATAATTTATACTTTGGCATAGACAATGCTACATATCTCTGATGCTGCTATCTGGAAAGAAGAGCAGAGAAGAAGAGAAGAGGAGATCAAGGTCACGCTCATTTGCAACTTCTCTCTTATCCCCTGCTGCTGCTGCTGCTGCTGCTGCTGCTGCTGCTGCTGCTGCTGTGTCGCTTCTGTCGTGTCCGACTCTGTGCGACCCCATAGACGGCAGCCCACCAGGCTCCCCCATCCCTGGGATTCTCCAGGCAAGAACCCTGGAGTGGGTTGCCATTTCCTTCTCCTGCTAGAAAGCATCAAACTGTGTCCCAAGTCTGACAACACATCATCCCTTTCATCTCTCATCTGGATTAGTGCAGCTTCTCAACTGGTCTTCCAGAGTTCCACTCTGGTCCATTTTCAATCTACCATAGAGTGCAAAAAGTGATCTTACAAAGCAAATCAAATAAAATTCACTGTTTAAAACTCTGTAAGTTTCCCAAAGCACACAGAATAAAATCCACACTCCCTTACTTTGAGCTCTAAGGTCTGCATGATCTGGCCTGTCTGTGTGTGTTACTTCCTGCATATGTTGCTACCCACCCACACTGAGTTTCTTCCCACCTTAGAACTGTGGCATATACCATTCTGTCTTCAGGGAATACCTCATTCTTAAAAGCCTACTCCTTATGCTTACATGAAGCTTAAATATTACCTGCCTCGAGTCCTTCCTAACCACCCATCTCAACTCCCTGTTTTGTTTCCTTCTTAGTATACATCATAGCATACAATCACTTTTTTTTATATTTATTGATTTTTTTATAAAATTTTTCACCTAACATGTAAGCTCTGTAGTGACAGTGGTGAACGTCTTTTCTAATGGCACCTTTTTATATATAATTTCTTATTACAGGAATATAAGGTAGATTATTTTATATGCACATTATTGTTTTTTTACTCTGAAATAATAAGACTGTTTTAAAAAGTGTGTTCCATACTAATGCCTGGTGTTTGGTGAAAACATGATCCTAGGTCAAAGAATTCTTTGCAAGTCCTACAAACTACATGTTCTTCCTGAGGGTCCCTGATGCATATTAACATACTGAAAGCTTCCATAAGTAAAGAAATTGTTTTACTTTTACCCAATCCATTGATTACTGTATTTGTAGATTCTGGAAACTCCTTAATTTCCTTACTAAGTAGCATTTATTAACCTTTTGAGATATTAAGTGTTCAACATAAGAAACTTCGAGAAATGATAGTATAGAGTTCCAGGAAAGAGCAGCTTGTCCACTGTCTTTTTTTATTTACTTACCTAAATGAATTCAAGGATTTCATCACAGCACCAAACAGTTCTCCCCCAAACCCTTCTGTTCTAAAAATGTTTTTAAAAATGTTCCCCCAAATGTCTTAGGATGTCCAAAAAATTACTTTTAAAGTTCTAAAAAATGTCAAGAAGTGGAAGAAACATATTATGATTAAAGCTGTGCTTAGTTGCTCAGTTGTGTCCAGCTCTTGGCAACCCCATGGACTGTAGCCTGCCAGGTTCTTCTTCTGTCCATGGAATTCTCCAAGTAAGAATACTGGAGTGGGCTGCCATTCCTTCTCCATCACTAATGCCATGAACTAGTAATAAATCATTAAAAATTTACACATACCTAAAAAAAAAAAAAATTTACACATACCTAAAATTCAGGCCTAAATCCAGATTTTCTATTTTGTGTGTTTTATTTTTGAAACATGGTTCTTTAACCATATCTATGCTAATTTTATAGTTATTGTTATCATTATTACTTTGCAGGTTTTTTTTTTTTTTTTTGCTTATGATCTAATAAGGCAACCAGAAGTTTTCTCAGTTAATTCCTACAAGGCTGCTTAGAATTTGCTGCTAATGTTAATATCTGCGCATGGTTTTTATAGGGCACACATATTCTTTGGAGTAATGTACATATTACTTGAATGTTCACTGACAATAAAACATTTTTGTTTAGCCAGTTTACCAGAAGTTTCACTGATAGTCATAAATACTTGGAATACATGGCTTTTTATAGCAGAATATGTTGTTGTTTAGTCACTAAGTTGCGTCTAACTCTTTTGCGACCCCATGGACTTGTAGCCCACCAGGGTCGTCTGGCCATGGCATTTCCCAGGCAAGAATACTAGAGTTGCCATTTTCTTCTCCAGGGGATCTACCCAACCCAGGGACTGAAACCCACATGTCCTATACTGGCAGGTAGATTCTTTACCCCTGAACCACCAGGGAAGTTCACAGCATACTATGGTGAAGATAAATTTTAAAGATAAAGTAGTAGCTTTACTCTTTTTTTTTTCTTTATTTTTACTCTATCTTTGAACTATTTTGTTTCAAAAACCAAAAAATTTAAACCTTGACATCCAACAATATGGAGTTTCTATGGCTCCCGTTGTTTTTTGATTATTTCTTTGGCACAAAATACTTACTTGAGCAGAAAAATATTTCTAAATTTCTTTTTTGTACTTAGGAACTTTCGTAGCTATACATGCCTCTGGTTAAGGAAAAGCGTGTCTGTTCATCTGCTAGCAGATGGTGTAAACAGTTAGTCATGGTTATTTCCTTTTTGTCATATTTTATTCTTTATTCAATAGAGTATTTAAAGTACTATTTATATCTACCTGGTAGCTCAGACAGTAAAGCGTCTGCCTACAATGCGGGAGACCCGGGTTCAATCCTTGGGTCAGGAAGATCCCCTGGAGAAAGAAATGCAGCCCACTCCAGTACTCTTGCCTGGAAAATCCCATGGACAGAGGAGCCTGGTAGGCTACATTCCATGGAGTCACAAAGAGTCGGACATGACTGAGCGACTTCACTTTCACTTTTCATGATAAAAAGAGAAAAAGACAAAGTTAAACATCTTTTCCATTTTAGAAAAGAGATTTTATAAGAGGTAAAGTTAGATATTAATCACATTATTAAAATGAATAAATGACATTATTTTATAAAATTAAGCCAACTTTAAAATATCTATACATTGGTTTCTTTCAGAGTTAATTTAAAAGAAACTTTTGTAATCCACTCTGTCAAAAACTGCTTTTGTAGCTATGTATAAGATCATGGCATCCGGTCCCATCACTTCATGGCAAATCGATGGGGAAAGAGCAGAAACAGTGGCTGACTTTATTTTTCTGGGCTCCAAAATCACTGCAGATGGTGACTGCAGCCATGAACTTAAAAGATGCTTACTCCTTGGAAGGAAAGTTATGACCAACCTAGACAGTATATTCAAAAGCAGAGACATTACTTTGCTAACAAAGGTCCGTCTAGTCAAGGCTATGGTTCTTCCAGTGGTCATGTTTGGATGTGAGAGTTGGACTGTAAAGAAAGAAGAGCACAGAAGAATTGCTGCTTTTGAACTGTGGTGTTGGAAAAGACTCTTGAGAGTCCCTTGGACTGCAAGGAGATCCAACTAGTCCATCCTAAAGAGATCAGTCCTGGGTATTCATTGGAAAGACTGATGTTGAAGCTGAAACTCCAATACTTTGGCCACCTGACGTGAAGAACTGACTCATTTGAAAAGACCCTGATGCTGGGAAAGATTGAGGGTTGGAGGAGAAGGGGACAACAGAGGATGAGATGGTTGCATAGCATCACTGACTCGATGGATGTGGGTTTGGGTGGACTCTGAGAGTTGGTGATGGACAGGGAGGCCTGGTGTGCTGTGGTTCTTTGGGTCAAAAAGAGTCAGATATGACTGAGCGACTGAACTGAACTGAACTGAACTGAACTAATTCTTGTATATTCTAATCTTTTTCTGGGGTAATCTAATGTAAAATCACATTCATTCTCTCATTTATTAATTCAACAAATATTTCATGTATGTCTAACACTCAAAGTACAAGTATCTTACTAAATGGCATGTATCTTACTAAATGGAATACAGAAGTCACTGGGGTCCTATATCAGTGTTCAAGCAGTTTAAAAATTGAGTATACAGATAATTCCCATAGATAAATAATAGACAATTATCCCATAGATAATTCCCATAGATAAATACCAGGTAAGTAGTTTAAAAATTAAAGGATAATTATCACTTAATAGCCTACAAGTTCAAAGAGGAAAGGTTATACTCATAATTTCCAGGGTAAAAGAGGTGATTTTTGAAGGCTAAGATTATAAAAGAGGTAGGAAATAATAATTTCCAAGCAGAGAGAACAATTTAGGAAAAAAGTATATATATAAGTGGAGCAATGAGAAATATTTGTGGAGTTTCAGTAAATCTAACATGAGAACAGTAACTGTAAGTAAAGTATAGCATTGTATTCAGCTCAGTTCAGTTCAGTCTCTCAGTCGTGTCTGACTCTTTGCGACCCCATGAATCACAACACACCAGGCTTCCCTGTTCATCAACATCTCCCGGAGTTCACTCAGACTCACACCATCGAGTCCGTGATGCCATCCAGCCATCTCATCCTTGGTCGTCCCCTTCTCCTCCTGCCCCCAATCCCTCCCAGCATCAGAGTCTTTTGCAAGGACTCAACCCTTCGCATGAGGTGGCCAAAGTACTGGAGTTTCAGCTTTAGCATCATTCCTTCCAAAGAAATCCCAGGGTTGATCTCCTTCAGAATGGACTGGTTGGATCTCCTTGCAGTCCAAGGGACTCTCAAGAGTTTTCTCCAACACCACAGTTCAAAAGCAGCAATTCTTCAGCACTCAGCCTTCTTCACAGTCCAACTCTCACATCCATACATGACCACAGGAAAAACCATAGCCTTGACTAGACGGACCTTAGTCAGCAAAGTAATGCCTCTGCTTTTGAATACACTACCTAGGTTGGTCATAACTTTTCTTCCTAGGAGTAAGTGTTTTTTAATTTCATGGCTGCAATCACCACCTGCAGTGATTCTGGAGCCCCCAAAAATACAGTCTGACACTGTTTCCACTGTTTCCGCATCTATTTCCCATGAAGTGATGGGACCGGATGCCATGATCTTCGTTTTCTGAATGTTGAGCTTTAAGCCAACTTTTTCACTCTCCTCTTTCACTTTCATCAAGAGGCTTTTTAGTTCCTCTTCACTTTCTGCCATAAGGGTGGTGTCATCTGCATATCTGAGGTTATTGATATTTCTCCCGGCAATCTTGATTCCAGCTTGTGTTTCTTCCAGTCCAGCGTTTCTCATGATGTACACTGCATAGAAGTTAAATAAGCAGGGTGACAATATACAGCCTTGACGCACTCCTTTTCCTATTTGGAACCACTCTGTTGTTCCATGTATAGTTCTAACTGTTGCTTCCTGACCTGCATACAGATTTCTCAAGAGGCAGGTTAGGTGGTCTGGTATTCCCATCTCTCTCAGTATTTTCCACAGTTTATTGTGATCCACACAGTCAAAGGCTTTGGCATAGTCAATAAAGCAGAAATAGATGTTTTTCTGGAACTCTCTTGCTGTTTCCATGATCCAGCAGAATGGGAAAGACTAGAGATCTTTACAAGAAAATTAGAGATACCAAGGGAACATTTCATGCAAAGATGGGCTTGATAAAGGACAGCAATGGTATGGATCTAACAGAAGAAGAAGATATTAAGAAGAGGTGCCAAGAATACACAGAAGAACTGTACAAAAAAGATCATCACGACCCAGATAATCATGCTGATGTGATCACTAATCTAGAGCCAGACATCTTGGAATGTGAAGTCAAGTGGGCCTTAGAAAGCATCACTACGAACAAAGCTAGTGGAGGTGACGGAATTCCAGTTGAGCTGTTTCAAATCCTGAAATATGATGCTGTGAAAGTGCTGCACTCAATATGCCAGCACATTTGGAAAACTCAGCAGTGGCCACAGGACTGGAAAAGGTCAGTTTTCATTCCAATCCCAAAGAAAGGCAATGCCAAAGAATGCTCAAACTACCACACAATTGCACTCATCTCACATGCTAGTAAAGTAATGCTCAAAATTCTCCAAGCCAGGCTTCAGCAATACGTGAACCATGAACTCCCTGACATTCAAGCTGGTTTTAGAAAAGGTAGAGGAATCAGAGATCAAATTGCCAACATCTGCTGGATCATGGGAAAAAAGCATTGTATTAGGAGGTAAGCTTGTGAAGGTCTGGTCACAGAAAAAGGACATCATTCTCTCTGGGAGGGGAGGAAAGAAGCTACAGTGACGCATTAGGATGAATATGACTGGTGACAAAGAACAAGGAGTGGAGAACATCTACTGCGTCAATAATCAGAGACAAGTCTCCCAAGTGGTGGCCTGGGAATGTAACCACTGAAAGAATGGCCAATCAGCTGACAAAAATGGAGATCCATATCCTCATTTACATTTAAATTATAATTGTTAAATAAAATTACATTGAGCAGAAATGGGTCAATAATAAGGCTCAATACTATTTCTGTTGCTTATGACAATTGGAAATAATTCTACTCGAGTTAATATACTGAATTTTAAAAGATCACTTTATCCTGTCACGAAATCTACAATAAAGACTTAAGTTCCTCTATTTTCCTGTGAACTAAGAAAAATCCAAAATATATTTTTGTCAGTTAGTCTACAAAATAAATAAAAGACACACATTTGATGAGATTTTGATTTATGAAAAAATAACTTCATTAATATGCAATTGATCAAACAACTAAACCAAAAAAAAGAGGTGGGTGGTGAGGGGAAGTAAAGAAAGAATCACCTGTGCATTCAGTTCAGTGGGATGCTAACTGGCCTGTAAAAATGAGAATAAAGAAAGAGTCCTGCTGCATTTAACTTGCAGAACTAGAAATTACTATTATCTACAAAAAGAAATTAAATCATTTAATTAATTATAGAAATATGGTATAATTCAAAATGTCATTTATATGAAATAAAATAATGCCAGTTCATTACCATAAGGCAAACAGTGGGGAACTGAAATGTGTATTTAAAGATTTATTTCAAATTAGCTTAAGTATGTGGGTAATGAATATCATGAAACACTGAATTCTTCAGCAGAAAAACATCTAGTCAATCTCAATTATTCTGGGGGATACTTATTAGAATTAGTAATAACTGTAAACAGAAAGTGCTGTCTGCAAGTGTTTTCCAAAATTCCATGAGACACTCCAGTAAAAAGTGTTTTAAATTCAAACGCACTTGCAAAATGTTGATTTAATAAGGCTAACATGCAAAGAAAGGTTCACTTTCTTGAGGTGAACCTCAAGGAAGGGCTATAGCCTGTGGTTTTCTCAAAGCAGATGGCTAGGGAACATGTTATTTGCCAAACATTTTTTATTATTTCAAGTAGTAAACTCTGAGATGCTCCTCTTTGAGAAATGATGTGATTCATTTTCCCTACAAACTTTGGTAGTTTTACTTCACTTTTCTTTATATCTTATTCACAGAATGTCCTCTAGTCCCATATCTTGCCTCACACCTCAAATATATAACACAGACACAGACACACTCAGACACACACACACACAGACACACAGACACACACACATACACTATGAAAGTTGCTCAGTCGTGTTTGACTCTTTGCGACCCCATGGACTATACAGTCCATGGAATTCTCCAGGCCAGAATACTGGAGTGGGTAGCCTAAACCTTCTCCAGGGATCTTCTTGACCCAGGAATCGAACTGGTATCTCCTGCATTGCAGGCAGATTCTTTTCCAGCTGAGCTACACAGGGAAGTCATATATATATATACACACACACATATATATAGTCACATTTATGCAAATACAAAACTTTAAATATGTATATATCTTTCATATCCATCTACCTATAAAAATTTATACTCCCTGAGCAAAACCCAAGGATAGAGTTGTCTTCTCCTTCCCTTTAACCCAAATCAAAAATCTTAACACAAAATGCCTCCAAATCAGCTGTCATACAAAAGAACCTAATAAATTAAAATGTTTTGGCATATAAAGCTGATAATAATCAGGTATACAAAAATTTTAAAAGAACAGGGCTATTTAATCTTAATCTAGAGAAATAAATCATAAATAGTATTGTGGCAAAAGGGGAGATGAAGTTTGAAGGTGGATAAAATCAAAGGGAAGATGTTTCTATTCTGCTCATCCAATAAGTATTTTATATCAGCATCTATTTACCTTGCTTACATGTAGGTCCAGTAATGAATTTTCATCCAAGAGAAGCACTGCAATTATATTTTGAGAAAAGTATTTAAATTTTTCATTGTTTTTCTCCCACCCCTCCCAACAAAAAAGCAAAAAAAAAAAAAAGAAACAGAAAATAGAGAAAGAAAGAGAGAAAGCAAACTCAGGCAATTTTATAGGAAAATGACAAATCTTTTTAAAATACATATTTTATCAATTTTATAATTGCATAATCTAAGTGTGAACTGTGATACAGAGTTATATAATTTATGAGCTGAAACTCTTACTAATGACCTGGTCCAATATTCTCATTTTTGTGTGAAATTTTAAAGAGGGAGAAGTGATAAATGAAATCAAAGTCACACAAACCTGTGGTCTAACCGAAGCTTAAAACCCACGTCTTCCAATTCTTGTACCTTAGGCTTTGCAATTCACTAGAGCGCCTCCTACATTTTATTTTGTTTTTGAAAATCTTCACATGTTGCAGAAGAATAAGACACACTAATACATTTTGTGTTTGTGTTCCACGAACCTAATGTTTAAATATTAAAAGTTACCAGTAATGTTTAGTTTATTTTCTATCTGAATTTATTCATATTTATCTGCTGATTTTGAAATCTTGACAACACTTACAAAATCTGCCAAAGCTGAATGATTACACAACACAAAAAAGTAATGCCTGTGTACTTTCCCCCTTTAAAAGTGACTCTGTTATTATGCGTAAGGAAAAGCACATCTTTACCTTCCAGTATTCTTGTGGGGAGGCAATTTTGTAGCATTTTATAAATTTCTGAATAGTGGATACTGACAAAAGGATAAAAATTCAATTTTTTAGAGAACAGAAAATTGTGAAGAATTTAAGACTTCTTTGTGCTAATTTAGAAAATCCTGGAGCCCTCTAAATTATTATATGAGCTCTTAAATAAGAAGTCATGAATAACAAAAGATTTCCTTTTCACGTTGTGTAGATAACAACGTGAAAGATTCTTTCCAACTAGTTTTCGGTCATGAAATGACCAGCTTGAGCCTGAATAATGTGCTTTCTAAGTTTTCAAGTAATGAGGATTTGTTTTTAGCAGAGAATCCTTATAAGATACATAGTACAGAATATACAGAGTACTTGGAATGTAGCAAAATCATCATAAATATTTATAATATGAATGAAATAGACATTTAAATTTTGATTTTGTTAAACAAAATCAATAAAAGTATAGACTTTACATACCATTCTACATAACGTATACATAATCCCATTTTTATAATTTCTTCGTTGTTAAAACCAAACATAGTCAAGACTATTTCAATTCTCTGTTTTGGATTAAGTAAATTTAACGTATTATGTGAGGGAGATCTCTGGTTGCATTTTCAATTTGTAAAGAGGTTGGAAGTCATCATTCCTATCCTTACAAATAAAGTCGAAGAAACTGAAAATCAGTCACTTTTCTTGGACCAACCAGATAATCGAGTTTGCAGAGTAAACCATCGCCCTCAAATCTGGAGAGAGAGATTAATCCAGAATATCACAGCTGAGATGTGCTTCTCTGGAGTTGAGGACTCTGGAACCATGAATTGTTAAAAGGGAATTTTAGTGAATTGCTGGAAGCTGAATGTAGACTCCCTTGAGAGTAAGACACTGGGGGTGGGGCCGGGGGCTGAGTTTTGGGGAATCCCCACCCTTTCCTGGATTTTGCCTCCAGGAATCCCACCAGCTTCCCCTGGTAAAGATCCAAGAAGAATCCTCTCCTGATTCTAGCACTGGTTAGGCAATAAGCCATCTTTGTGGATATGCTGATAGAGATTCTCCATAACAAAGGCCTGCCCTCCAGGGAAATATACTTCATCTGCACTTCTCACATGCTTGCTCAGTGGCAAAATCAAGTCTTGTCTGACTGTTTCCTGAATCCATGGGCTGTAGCCTGCCAGGCTCCTCTGTCCCTGGAATTTCCCAGGCAAGAATACTGGAGTGGGTTGCCATTTCATTCTCCAGGGGATCTTCCCCACCCTGAGATCGAACATATCAGCAGGCAGATTCTTCACCACTGAGCCACCTAAGAAGCCCTCTTCCCACATGGGGTAACGATTTTCTCATGTTCCAGACCTCTCTCTCTTTATTATGTCACTTAAGGGGTGGGGGTGGGAGGGAGCTATAACACCGCAGAAACACTTGGGAAATTCACAGCCCCAAGACACAAGTCTGCTAAAAGACTGATATTAAATTATATAAAGATAAGATGCTTTTCTCCTACACCATTTCATCACATCAACAGGGTTTCAGTAAAATACCAGTAGATTAGAGTTGAAGGAGCTGGAAGACATACACTCTCTTTGAGAAGTATTCAGTTCAGTTCAGTTCAGTTCAGTAACTCAGTCGTGTCCAACTCTTTGAGACCCCATGAATTGCAGCACGCGAGGCCTCAATGTAAAGAAATAGAGGAAAACAACAGAATGGGAAGACTAGAGATCTCGTCAAGAAAATTAGAGATACCAAGGGAACATTTCAGGCAAAGACGGGCTTGATCAAAGGACAGAAATGGTATGGATCTAACAGAAGCAGAAGATATTAAGAAGAGGTGCCAAGAATACACAGAAGAACTGTACAAAAAACATCTTCACAACCAAGATAATCACGATGGTGTGATCACTCACCTAGAGCCAGACATTCTGGAATGTGAAGTCAAGCGGGCCTTAGAAAGCATCACTATGAACAAAGCTAGTGGAGGTGATGGCATTCCAGTTGAGCTGTTTCAAACCCTGAAAGATGATGCTGTGAAAGTGCTGCACTCAATATGCCAGCACATTTGGAAAACTCAGCAGTGGCCACAGGACTGGAAAAGGTCAGTTTTCATTCCAACCCCAAAGTAAGGCAATGCCAAAGAATGCTCAAACTACCGCACAATTGCACTCATCTCACATGCTAGTACAGTAATGCTCAAAATTCTCCAAGCCAGGCTTCAGCAATACATGAACCGTGAACTTCCAGATGTTCAAGCTGGTTTTAGAAAATTCAGAGGAACCAGAGATCAAATTGCCAACATCCGCTGGATCATGGAAAAAGCAAGAGAGTTCCAGAAAAACATCTATTTCTGCTTTATTGACAATGCCAAAGCCTTTGACTGTGTGGATCACAATAAACTGTGGAAAATACTGAGAGAGATGGGAATACCAGACCACCTGACCTGCCTCTTGAGAAATCTGTATGCAGGTCAGGAAGCAACAGTTAGAACTGGACATGGAACAACAGACTGGTTCCAAATAGGAAAAGGAGTACGTCAGAGCTGTATATTGTCACCCTGCTTATTTAACTTCTATGCAGAGTACATCATGAAAAACGCTGGACTGGAAGAAACACAAGCTGGAATCAAGATTGCCGGGAGAAATATCAATAACCTCAGATATACACATGACACCACCCTTATGGCAGAAAGTGAAGAGGAACTAAAAAGCCTCTTGATGAAAGTGAAAGAGGAGAGTGAAAAAGTTGGCTTAAAGCTCAACATTCAGAAAACGAAGATCATGGCATCCGGTCCCATCACTTCATGGGAAATAGATGCGGAAACAGTGGAAACAGTGGCAGACTTCATTTTGGGGGGCTCCAAAATCACTGCAGGTGGTGACTGCAGCCATGAAATTAAAAGACGCTTACTCCTTGGAAGGAAAGTTATGACCAACCTAGAAAGCATATTAAAAAGCAGAGACATTACTTTGCCAACAAAGGTCCATCTAGTCAAGGCTATGGTTTTTCCAGTAGTCATGTATGGATGTGAGAGTTGGACTGTGAAGAAAGCTGAGTGCCAAAGAATTGCTGCTTTTGAAGTGTGGTGTTGGAGAAGACTCTTGAGAGTCCCTTGGACTGCAAGGAGATCCAACCAGTCCATTCTGAAAGAGATCAGCCCTGGATGTTCTTTGGAAGGAATGATGCTAAAGCTGAAATTCCAGTACTTTGGCCATCTCATGCGAAGAGTTGACTCACTGGAAAAGACTCTGATGTCGGGAGGGATTGGGGGTAGGAGGAGAAGGGGACAACAGAGGATGGGATGGCTGGATAGCATCACTGACTCGGTGGACGTGAGTTTGAGTGAACTCTGGGAGATGGTGATTGACTGGGAGGCCTGGCGTGCTGTGATTCATGGGGTTGCAAAGTCTGTCACGACTGAGCGACAGAACTGAGGCCTGTCTGTCCAACACTGGATTCAGCACAACTTCTAGCACAGTAATATTAATCCTCACATTAGAGTCCTCTTCAGCCTCTCTCGATCAATAATTTTCAACAAAAAATTACATGACATGATAGACAGCAAGAAAAAAACAGTATTAAGAGTAAAAGCAAGCATCAGAACACGACTGAAAGATGAAACAGACGTTGGAATCATCACATAGAGAATTTAAAATAATTACAATGAATATGCTAAGGGTTCTAATGGAAAAAGTAGACAATTGCAAGAAAAGCAGTACCTAAAGGGAAAGTTATAGCCTTGAATTCATATATTTAAAAATAAACTTATAGCAAGCAGAAGAAAAGACATAGTAAATATCCAGACAGAAAACAATGAAATTGAAAACAAAATAACAACAGAGAAAATCAATTAAACCAAAGGTTGTTTCATGAAAACATGATAAAAATTATTGCATTAGACAATGTATATTGGAATACAATGTACTTTGTAAACTGTAAATATTTAATATAATACATTAAATATAATTCATTCATTCATTTAAAATATGTTCAAATAAGAAAATTTGAAGGAAAGACTGAACATAGTACTGAAGGTAAAAACACTGATAGTAGCCCACAGTTTTTTGAATATTTTATGGGTAAGTATATATCATAAGGATTTTATGATTAGACATTTGTTACTTGCCTATACTTCCATTCTGATTCATCTATACAGTTAGCAAAGAAAACTACAATTTGCACTATAAAATGGTATCATAAACTGTCAGGCTGAAATAATCAAATATCAACATTAGTAAAACTTAATTCAGCTTTATTTGTCAACCCTTTGGATAAATATCTGCAAATAAGGTCTTAGAGAGCTATGCTATCCTCTTCCTCCTGCCCCAAGGTCTTGAGATGTACACTGTTTGAAAACAAATTTCCTTGTCAGATGGATAGGCTTCTGCCAATAATTTTGCCCCAAAGATTTTTCTTTCTTTCTCATTTTGTCCCTGAACCCATATGAATGGGCAGAAAAACAAGTCCACTGACAGATATAATATGTATATCTTTCATTTCCAATCTCCTATCTAAGAATATATTGACTAGAACTGTTAATGCATGTATACATATATATTGATACACACAATGCATATATATACATACATACATATGTTCATATGTATATTATATGTGGGCTTCCCTGGTGACTCAGACAGTAAGGAACCGCCCTGCAATGCAGGACATGAATGAATGTGTATGTATGTACATGCGTACGAACACACACACACCCTTCTCTCGTTGCCTCTGTCACTCTGAAGAATGCTGACTGACACAAAATTCTCTATTGGTTCACTTCTGCCTTAAGTGTTCCAGTGATACTGACGCAAGGCTTAGGTAGGTCTTTGGCATGTAGGACCAAGAATATGGTTCATTTTACTGTTCAATAATTTTCTAAAATTTTCATCTGAATTAAGCAGCAATGGGAAAATATATTTTCACATGATAAAAGTCCCAAACAATGGATTCTGTTCTTAATTCCATTTTTACAACCAAGTAAGAAATTTTTAAAGGAACCTTTTTATAAGGTTTCAAGATATACACTATACATTAGTGTGTATTTGCACTCTAGCTAAGAACAAAAAAAAGTTCATTAAAATCTTATTCTGTTTCATGATCTACATCAATAAATTTTTACAGTATGTCGAGTGTTAAGTCACTACACTATATGACAACAGATTTTAAAGTTATTTCAAAGCAAAAATTACATTATAATGATGAGAAACAGTCATTAGCATGAGATATGCACTATGCTATGTGTTTTACATGGATTATCTCATTCAATGTCAAAACAAGAGGAAACAAACAAACAAAAAACTATCAGCTATGACCTCTTAACATGTCCTATAACAGCAGAAAAATGATGTTTAGTGATATGAAGTAACTTGCCTAAGGTCAAAAAAGCTGGTAGGTAGCAGAGATCATGATTTAAAGCTTGTGTTCTTAACTGCTATTTTTAACTAAGAAACGATTTTGAATGAACAAAACTCATCCCATTTTCTAAACCAGCGACTATGTGTTGACACTATAGTCAGTGAGAAGAGAGGCTAGTGGCACAATATTTTTCTGAACCATTTCTAAGATAGAAATGCAACCAGCAGATAATAATAAGACGAGTATAAAATACCTGAAAATAGCATTTAAAATAATCTTTGAAGTAGAAACATGCCAGGAAAAATAATAGCAACTTTCTTTCAATAATTTAGCTAATATCAGTTTAATTTATAGCAAACATCGAAATTAGCATTTCTCGATGCTTTTTTTCAAAAGCAGCAGACAGCATGCTGCTTGTCAAAACTGATTTTGATAGCAATATGTGTTCACTGGAACCTTACTGTTACCACTATAGCGTGAGACCTGCTATTCAGTTCAGTTCAGTTGCTCAGTGTGTCCAACTCTTTGCGACCCCATGAACTGCAGCATGCCTGGCTTCCCTATTCATCACCAAATCCTGAAGTTTACTCAAACTCATGTCCATTGAGTCAGTGATGCCATCCAACCATCTCATCCTCTGTCGTCCCCTTCTTCTCCTGCCCTCAATCTTTCCCAGCATCAGAGTCTTTTCAAATGAGTCACCTCTTCGCATCAGGTGGCCAAAATATTGCAGTTTCAGCTTTAAGATCAGTCCTTCCAATGAAACACCCAGGACTGGTTTCCTTTAGAATGGACTGGTTGAATCTCCTTGCCACCCAAGGGACTCTCAAGAGTCTTCTCCAACACCATAACTCAAAAGCATCAATTCTTTGGTGCTCACTTTCTTTATAGTCCAGTTCTCACATCCATACCTGACCACTGGAAAAAACATAGCCTTGACTAGACGGGTCTTTGTTGACAAAGTAATGTCTCTGCTTTTTAGTATGCTGTCTAGGTTGGTCATAACTTTCCTTCCAAGGAGTAAGTGTCTTGTAATTTCATGCCTGCAATCACCATCTGCAGTGATTTTGGAGCCCCCCAAAATAAAGTCAGCCACTGCTTCCACTCTTTATCCGTCTATTTGCCATGAAGTGATGGGACCAGATGCCATGATCTTAGTTTTCTGAATGCTGAGATTTAAGCCAACTTTTTCACTCTCCTCTTTCACTTTCATCAAGAGGCTCTTTAGTACTTCTTCACTTTCTGCCATAAGGGTGGTGTCG
Source organism: Capra hircus (assembly GCF_001704415.2). Classification (NCBI taxonomy): domain Eukaryota; kingdom Metazoa; phylum Chordata; class Mammalia; order Artiodactyla; family Bovidae; genus Capra; species Capra hircus. Next base: position 27,429,144 of record NC_030814.1, read on the forward strand.
TCTGCATATCTGAGGTTATTGATATTTCTCCCAGCAATCTTGATTCCAGCTTGTGCTTCTTCCAGCCCAGTGTTTCTCATGATGAACTCTGCATAGAAGTTAAAAAAGCAGGGTGACAATATACAGCCTTGATGTACTCCTTTCCAATTTGGAACCAGTCTGTTGTTCCATGTCCAGTTCTAACTGTTGCTTCCTGACCTGCATATAGGTTTCTCAAGAGGCAAGTCAGGTGGTCTGGTATTCCCATCTCTCTCAGCATTTTCCACAGTTTATTGTGATCCACACAGTCAAAGGCTTTGGCATAGTCAATAAAGCAGGAATAGATGTTTTTCTGGAACTCTCTTGCTTTCTCGGTGATCCAGCGGATGTTGGCAATTTGATCCCTGGTTCCATTGCCTTTTCTAAAACCAGCTTTAACATCTGGAAGTTCATGGTTCAATGAAACTAAACCATGCTGTGTGGGGCCACCCAATGTGGTGAGAGAGACCCATGTCAGACCATGGTGGAGAGGTCTGACAGAATGTGGTCCACTGGAGAAGAGAACGGCAAACCACTTCAGTATTCTTGCCTTGAGAACCCCGTGAACAGTATGAAAAGGCAAAAAGATAAGACACTGAAAGATGAACACTCCAGGTTGGTAGGTGCTCGATATGCCACTGGAGATCAGTAGGGTAATAACTCCAGAAAGAATGAAGGGATGGTGCTAAAGCAAAAACAACACCCAGTTGTGGATGGGACTGGTGATAGAAGCAAGGTCCGATGCGGTAAAGAGCAATATTGCATAGGAATCTAGAATGTTAGGTCCATGAATCAAGCAAATTTGAAAGTGGTCAAACAGGAGGTAGCAAGAATGAACATCAATATTTTAGGAATCAGTGAACTCAAATGGACTGGAATGGGTGAATTTAACTCAGATGACCATCATATCTACTACTGTGGGCAGGAATCCCATAGAAGAAATGGAGACCTGCTATTACGCAGGCTTAATTTGGTGTATACTATTTAGATATGGGTTATGACCAACCTAGATAGCATACTGAAAAGCAGAGACATACTTTGCCAACTAAGGTCCGTCTAGTTAAGGCTATGGTTTTTCCAGTGGTCATGTATGGATGTGAGAGTTGGACTGGGAAGAAGGCTGAGCACCGAAGAATTGATGCTTTTGAACTGTGGTGTTGGAGAAGACTCTTGAGAGTCCGTTGGACTGCAAGGAGATCCAACCAGTCCATTCTGAAGGAGATCAGCCCTGGGTGTTCTTTGGAAGGAATGATGCTAAAGCTGAAACTCTAGTACTTTGGCCACCTCATGCGAAGAGTTGACTCATTGGGAAAGACTCTGATGCTGGGAGGGATTGGGGGTGGGAGCAAAAGGGGATGACCGAGGATGAGATGGCTGGATGGCATCACCGATTTGATGGACGTGAGTTTGAGTGAACTCCAGGAGATGGTGATGGACAAAGAGGCCTGGTGGGCTGCGATTCATGGGGTCGAAAGAGTCAGACACGACTGAGTGACTGAACTGAACTGAACTGAACTATATCCTTGGAGAAAGAAATGGCAACTCACTCCAGTATTTCTGCCTAGAGAATCTGTGGATAGAGGAGCCTGGTGGGCTGCCGTCCATGGGGAGGCACAGAATCAGACATGACTGAAGCGACTTAGCACGCATGCATGCATTGGAGACAGAAATGGCAACCCACTCCAGTATTCTTGCCTAGAGAATTCCAGGGACAGAGAAGCCTGGTGGGCTGCTGTCTATGGGGTCATACAGAGTGGGACACAACTGAAGCGATTTAGCAGCAGCAGCAGCTATATCCTTACCTTGTCGTGTCTCCGTTCCGTCATGAGCTGATTGAGGGTAACAGGACCTAACTTGCAGATACCTAGACCTACCTTGAAAGACTGTTATAAAATCTATGCAGTGAATGCTGAAAACATAGTAGGTGCTAAATAAATTATGGCTGTTGTTATTATTGCTATCACTATTACTGTTATCACAAATGTAGAAGGTTGCCTGTATTACAAAGTATATCTTGGAGAATTGTTTCAGAGGGCCACTAAGGGAGGGTGAGGATCACCGAGGCTGCTCTGGGCATGGAATAAAGGTGGCATGCTGTCAGACAGGAAACTACGTTTGTGAGTCAAAAAGGTTAGAGAAGAGCTGTAACAGGAAGCTCTTTTAGAGATTTTAGACATGAAGTTGATTAGTGGAGAAACACTGAAATTTACACAGGCAGACCAATTCATAATCCTTTGATCCCAAGGGTCACATTTAGATTTCAGTCAGAGATGTGCTATGCCAAATTATTCCAGAACCTCGCCCAGCTATGGATATTATCTTACTAACCAAGAATTAAGGGCTGGATATTCTGACTTTTCTAAAGGAACACAAGCCAAGGGCAGGGGATATTTTACACTAATCCTACTCTGATTCAAACAAACTTTGAGAAAAGTAATAGCAAGCTCCTGTGAAAAGTCATGGTTTTCGTTTTTGTAAATCAGACGCCACATTCCAGGAGGGTGGAGTGACAGCGGAGGTAATCATAGTCCATGCCTCCGCCCCTCTGGACAAAGCCCAAAGGAATTACCAACAGGACCAAGAAAAATGACACGATGCAGAATTACAAGGACATACTCATGGTTTTCAACTGAATTTATTACTTTTAATTTACCAAAGCTATTGTGATGAAACAAACATCCCCCCCACTTTGATTGATATTAATTTGTTGCACAATATAGCACCACAGCCAATTTCTCTTTGATGGCAGACTACTTCCCAAAACTATGAACAAACTGGAATGATTCTGAAAAGACACTTACTTTCAATATTATGTTTCTGTCAACCAGTAGGTCAAAATAAGCTACAAAAAATATTACATAGAGATTCAAAAGACAATGTAATGATATGTTTTTATTTACAAAAACCATAGCAACTCCCATTTCCAGTTCAGTTCAGCCACTCAGCGGTGTCTGACTCTTTGCGATCCCATGAACTGCAGCACGCCAGGCCTCCCTGTCCATCACCAACTCCCGGAGTTCACTCAAACTCACATCCATCGAGTCTGTGATGCCATCCTGCCATCTCATCCTCGGTCGTCTCCTTCTCCTCTTGCCCCCAATCCCTCCCAGCATCAGAGTTTTTTCCAATGAGTCAACTCTTCACATGAGGTAGCCAAAGTACTGGAGTTTCAGCTTTAGCATCATTCCTTCTAAAGAAAACCCAGAACCAATCTCCCTTAGAATGGACTGGTTGGATCTCCTTGCAGTCCAAGAGACTCTCAAGAATCTTCTCCAACACCACAGTTCAAAAGCAGCAATTCTTTGGATGCTCAGCTTTCTTCCCAGTCCAACTCTCACATCCATACATGACCACTGGAAAAACCATAGCCTTGACTAGATGGACCTTTGTTGGCAAAGTAATGTCTCTGCTTTTTAGTATGCTGTCTAGGTTGTAGATACCATATTCCTTCCAAGGAGTAAGCGTCTTTCAATTTCATGGCTGCAATCACCATCTGCAGTGATTTTGGAGGCCCCAAAAATAAAGTCTGACACTATTTCCACTGTTTCCCCATCTATTTCCCATTTACTCTCTATCTAATATCTTCTCCTTCCTAGTATAGGCCAATAACTCCCAGAATCCAACTCTATGTTCCTTATAGTTTTAAAAAACTATTTTACTTTTAATTCAGAATATATTGACACTGTACTTTACCTAAAGTTAAATTCTTCTTTGAGATACTCACCCCTGTCCCCAATTGCAATCCATACCCACATCAGAGGTAGCCATTATGAACAGTGTATATGTAACATTTCAAAACCATTTTGTACCAATAGAAAATATTTGGTATTTTATGTTTTTTTAAATTAATTGTCCTTATAATGTATGTACAAGCTGCAATTTGCTTTCATAAAGTTGTAAGAAATTCTAGGATATTCACATTTATTTATTTATTATTTTTTCCCCATTTTATGTTGTTGTCTTTATTTATTTATTTATTTACTTTATTTACAGAGGCTAAAAGATTAGTGGAAATAATGGTGGATACACAGCAGGTTCTATAAACCTCTGCACAGCCATGAAATTTTGGGTATCACACTAAACTCACTATCCTCACTTTTGAATAATCTTTCATCTCCCTCTCTCACAGGTTTTGTGTAAAAACTAAATGAAGTAATACATGTGTGTGCTCCAAAAGCTGATCTCTATCTCTATCTATATCTATATCTATATATATACATATGAATAAAATATGGCTTCTTAGATGGAAAATGAACTCAAATAGTGGCTACTACTCTAAAACTATATATAATAGGTATTTCAATAGAAATTTTAACCAAGAAGTGTCACAGTATTGCAATTTTCAGCTAGTGGCACAATGTTCTTAGCTTTGAATGCTTCATTGGTAGCACTGCACTAAAGATTTAATCATGAGATAGTAACACTGCATGTAAGTTCAAGTTATTAAGTTGTTTACAAATCTGATTTAATTTTTCAATCTGTGAGCTTCTGCGCTTGATTCTTGGAGTAAATGACTAGCAACCCTAATGTGTTAAAACAATCAGAATAACTAAATCAGAAAAGAGACTGCAAAACTATGACATTTAGAAATATTTTAAAATTTGTCCCAAATCTACTTCATATGGTATTTTATATGAGCAAACTATTTTATAACAGCAAAAACAACTGTGTGAATTATTTCATTCTAAGTTACAACTCTGTTTAACAAAATGTTTTTTATAGGATAGAAGCCTGACAGGTCTGTATTTTAAGGAAATTCAGATATTAAGATTCTTGGGGAAAATAGTTTAAAAAAAGAATGCTCTACAAAGTCCTCCTCATTTCTAGTTTGTTTTAATAACAGACAATATCATCTTCACCTAAATTGAAAACTGCCATGTATTTCTTCTGACTGTTTTTCATTATGAATTACCCACTTTTTGATGCTGAGGGCGAGGGGGGGTCGGGGCTGGGGGTTGGGACAGGGTTTTGGGGGAGTGACTGATATTTCTCAACCCAATTTCCTTTCTTTGAAACACATTACCTCACACTATTTCTTGAGCATTTCTACGTTCAAATGTCTACCTAATTTTCACCTCTCAACATTAAAGTGAAAAAGAACCATGGGAAAGTACTGACATATATACATATACATAAAAAAATATTACACAAAGCCATAACATTTTAGGGGGTGTCAATGTGATCATAGCAAGATAACTCAGCGATGAGTAAAGATCCTGAAACACAAGTAAGTCAGAGAGTTTCCCAAATACACTCATGTCTGAGAAGGAAGGTGTGGTAGATGGAACATGTCTCTAATGTCTACCTTCCAGATGCCAAGAGGGAAGGCGAACTGTAAGAATTATTTGAAGTCCATTTAATCCCACTCCAAATTATAAATCTGAGTGAACATACATATTTATTGAATTAGTGGAATAGAGTAGATTATAAAACTCTAATTGTATAAATCAGAACAATGAGTCATATGACAGTTTTAGGACCTGTTTTAATATTTTATAGTTTCTGCCAATTTTTCTAAATAGAGAAATGCTGACCACTGGTACTTCAAAAAAGCTTTTCACTCATTGGAAAAAGCAAGCAATAACACAATGGCAGATGCTCAGACTAGGTAGACAAAAATTAGACATGAAAATTTTAACTATCCACTCTATAAATTAGGTGAATGGCAGAAAAAACATGGAATCAGAAAACCACAGGCTCCTAGCTCTAGCTTCAGTATATAGAAACATTTTAGATTATAGTATCTTTAAATATAAATTGAGGGGGTTGGACCGCATCTTCAAGGTTCTCTACAAGTTATATATTTCACGGGAAAATTTTCATAATGGTATGGTTTATAAAATCTATGATTTGAAGGTCAAAAATGGGAACCTGGGAAATTTTAACAGCTCTGGACTATTTATTGCTGTTAACAAATTCTGTTTTCCCAAAACCAAAATTTTTTCTTTTTGTTTGGCTACAGAAATAATTACATGTTCAGTTCAGTTCAGTTCAGTTGCTCAGTCATGTCTGACTCTTTGCGACCCCATGAATCGCAGCACGCCAGGCCTCCCTGTCCATCACCAACTCCCGGAGTTCACTCAGACTCACGTCCATCGAGTCAGTGATGCCATCCAGCCATCTCATCCTCTGTCGTCCCCTTCTCCTCCTGCCCCCAATCCCTCCCAGCATCAGAGTCTTTTCCAATGAGTCAACTCTTCGCATGAGGTAGCCAAAGTACTGGAATTTCAGCTTTAGCATCATTCCTTCCAAAGAAATCCCAGGGCTGATCTCCTTCAGAATGGACTGGTTGGATCTCCTTGTAGTCCAACGGACTCTAAAGAGTCTTCTCCAACACCACAGTTCAAAAGCATCAATTCTTTGGCACTCAGCCTTCTTCACAGTCCAACTGTCACATCCATACATGACTACTGGAAAAACTATAGCCTTGACTAGACGGACTTTAGTCAGCAAAGTAATGTCTCTGCTTTTGAATATGCTATCTAGGTTGGTCATAGCTTTTCTTCCAAGGAGTAAGCGTCTTTTAATTTCATGGCTGCAATCACCATCTGCAGTGATTTTGGAGCCCCCAAAATAAAGCCTGCCACTGTTTCCACTGTTTCCCCATCTATTTCCCATGAAGTGATGGGACCGGATGCCATGATCTTCGTTTTCTGAATGTTGAGCTTTAAGCCAACTTTTTCACTCTCCTCTTTCACGTTCATCAAGGGGCTTTTTAGTTCCTCTTCACTTTCTGCCATAAGAGTGTTGTCATCTGCATATCTGAGGTTTTTGATATTTCTCCTGACAATCTTGATTCCAGTGTGTGTTTCTTCCAGTCCACTGTTTCTCATGATGTACTCTGCATAGAAGTTAAATAAGCAGGGTGACAATATACAGCCTTGACACACTCCTTTTCCTATTTGGAACCAGTCTGTTGTTCCATGTCCAGTTCTAAATGTTGCTTCCTGACCTGCATACAGATTTCTCAAGAGGTAGGTCAAGTGGTCTGGTATTCCCATCTCTTTCAGAATTTTCCACAGTTTATTGTGATCCACAGAGTCAAAGGCTTTGGCATTGTCAATAAAGCAGAAATAGATGTTTTTCTGGAACTCTCTTGCTTTTTCCATGATCCAGCGGATGTTGGCAATTTGATCTCTGGTTCCTTTGCCTTTTCTAAAACCAGCTTGAACATCTGGAAGTTCACGGTTCACGTATTACTGAAGCTTGGCTTGGAGAATTTTGAGCATTACTTTACTAGCATGTGAGATGAGTGCAATTGTGCGGTAGTTTGAGCATTCTTTGGCATTGCCTTTCTTTGGAACTGGAATGAAAACTGACCTTTTCCAGTCCTGTGGCCACTGCTGAGTTTTCCAAATTTGCTGGCATATTGAGTGCAGCACTTTCACAGCATCATCTTTCAGGATTTGAAATAGCTCAACTGGAATGCCATCACCTCCACTAGCTTTGTTCATAGTGATGCTTTCTAAGGCCCACTTGACTTCACATTCAGGTGGAAAATAAGAGACAAACCGAAGTAAGAAAAAGAAGGACCTAAAATCACTACCCAAAGATAACGTGACCTATTAATACAGATAGTGTGGCTCAGCCGTGTCCAACTCTTTGTGACTCCATGGAATGCAGTCTGCCAGGCTCCTCTGTCCATGGGATTCTCCAGGCAAGAATACTGGAGTGGGTAGCCATTCTCTTCTCCAGAGGATCTTTTCTGACTCAGGAATCAAACTTGGGTCTCCTGCACTGCAGGCAGATTCTTTATCATCTAAGCTACCAGGGAAGCCTTGGTTAACATATATGTTGCCTTACCTATTGTTATATCAATTACTTTAATTTATTGAATCCAGTGGTTTTCAAATTTTTTATGAGAAAAATCTTTTACTTTTGTAAAGAAAATCTCACATGTAACCTAAATATGTACAAGAAATAAAAGTTAAAATACTCTGAAATGCTAATGATGGGTCAGGGTTTTTCTGAGGTGATTATCAACATACTCCTATGGAGTCTTGTACTTTAAAAAGTACTATTTTAAAAATGTTGACTTAATTTCTTAATGTTGGGCATTTATGCTGTTTGCTAGGTGTGTGTTTGTTTCTGCTGTTGTAAATAACATTCAGATCTTTGTACACAGTAACGGTTGTTTCCTTAGGATAATTTCTGAAGGGTCAATTTCTAGATCAGATGATCTTCATTCAGTGTCATATCAACCAATTCTAAAGATCACCTTGTTCGAAACCAGTTAACACCAGCAGGGGTTACCTATTTCCTATTCTGTTTTTAACAGTAACTAACCCATCTGTTACTGGGCTTCCCTGCTGGCTCAGACAGTAAAGAATCAGCCTGCAATGCACGAGACCTGGGTTTGATCCCTGGGTTGGGAAGATCCCCTGGAGAAGGGCATAGCAACACACTCCAGTATTCTTGTTTGGAGAATCCCCACGGACAGAGGAGCCTGGTGGTCTGTAATCCACGGGGTCACAAAGAGTTGGACACAACTGAGTGACTAAGCACAGCACAATCCATCTGTAAAATTGGAATCAGATTCTATTTCTGACATATTTCATCATCTTCCCTTTCTCTTTTTCATGACTCCAAACAAGCTGCTATTAAGGTTAAATTGAAGCACCAATAATTCGTTTCTGATAAATGATACTAGACACCTACTGGATTGGTCTTTTGCTTTCTTCGGACAATGATCTGTCAAGCAGTCAGCTTCTACATAGGAATGACCAGCCAAAGCATACACCCCCCCTTTGGAGGGGAATATCTTTGTTACTTGCGGCTCATGGACACAACATGCCATACTTTAAGGCTTATTTAATGTATCTGAGCTTTGGTTAAAATCTATTCAAAGCAACCTCTGACCTCAGTTTCGAGCAGATTTTCAAATAGGAAGGGAACCTGGAGATTATCTAATCTATAGTCTTCATTTTATAGATGATGAAACCAAGGCCCACAGGGGCTTCTTCGTGCGTGAATGACACAGTGACAAATGTGTCACAAATGATACAATGCGGCTGTCCCCAGTAAGTTGATAGCCTGGCCAGAATACCAACAAACAAAGCAACAACACTACACTGTGTGATGAATGCTACGGGGGAACAAGGCAGCACAGGCACCTCAGAAGTATAGGTTGGTTGACTTTTCTGAAGAAGGCAACAGTTTTACTGCACGCTGAAGGAAATTAATGGGCTGGTGAGATAAAGAAATGGCAAGGGAGTAAGACCTCCCAAGACAGGGAAGCATAAAACTTAGGAAGAACTGGGCATCATTCAGCATTCTAAAGAATAAAACTTGAAAAGTAGCTGGAGAGGAGGCCACCAGGGAGTTAAAATTTGAATGCACACAAGTTATATAAATGGGTGAAATTTCATGGGTGAGGTCTGTGATAAATTAGTGAACTTCCTCTCTAACAAGAAAATGTCAGTACAGCCCATTGTCATCATGTGAGGGGATAATCTTATAATTTGAAGAGAAGCCAAAGATCTCTTAATTTTTAAACCAGTGTTGGTACAAAATTTTAAAGAAAACATGGTACAAACAAGACCAAACACATATGTGAGTTGAATTTTGCTAACAGCCTACCAGTTTACTACCTCAGGGCTCAAGAGCTAGGCCAGGGGCAGCTCATGAAAGGCTCTGCGTGCTAAGCTAAGGGGTTTGGACTTTATCCTGAAAACTGTAGGGACTCATTAAAAGACTTGAAGTGATTAACATCTTAGAAGGGTCACTCTGGCAGCTGTGTGAAGTCTGGAAGGTTGCTATGTAACAAGGGTTTAAACCAAGGCAGTGACAGGGACATGGAAAGGAGGAGACAGATTTGAAAGATGTTAAACAAAGCAAATGGTTTAGTAAATTACAGCTGAAATCTGAACCTGGGTCTTCTACCCCTTGCTTGATATAATCATACCAGCATTTTAGGATACCTTTTTGAGTGGAATCTTACTTAGTTTGCAGTTAATAAGGTACGGGGGAGATTCTCTGCAAACATTACCTTGAAACGCCAGAACTTTTTCCTGTAGATACTATTAGTATAGCGTAGGCAAACACGGCAACACTAAGATAAACTGCAGGATACACAGAGAAATTGTGAGGAGATAGACAGTGGGCAAGACACATGAATAAAGCCCGTCTAAGACATTTCACCGGCTAACATTCCATGCCAGTTTACAACTAAACAATGCATTATTATTAACTATTTGGTAAAGGAAAAGAAAGGACTATCTTATTCTATTTCTGCAAGCAAAACTCTATGTCTAAAAATCACTCAATTTATGAGTTTCTGGATCATCGGCATAGTGGTTAATCCTTGCATACGAAGTGCAAGTGAAGACTGAAGCTTTAATTTGGTTGGTATATTTTTTAGTTCAATGAATAACTCAGCCAGACAACACAAGCTAGTCAAATGGAAAGTGAAGTCATTAGGTGGGGTGAAGTGATGTCAAATCTCTGAGTGTTTTCTTTCTTAACCTCCTGGATGGGAACTGGACTCTGTTTGTGTGACTGACACAAGATGAACTTGTAAAAGAACATTTGTTAAATAGCTCTGTATATAATAAAATCTATCCCTACTACCTGCTTGAGAAAACGCTGAAAATGCTATAATTTTCTTTATTAAACAAGATATTAATTTGTTTGCAAAACTGCTAACTCATTTGATATTTGCTAAAGTTTCTATATTATACAATTACATTGGTAGTGAGAGAAATAAACTTCCAAATTGTAATGTCTGAAGTGAGGTTACATCTTTGTGAGTTTGTAATAATGTAGCTGAACAGTGGTTTCTCCTGATCCTCTACTCTGCTGGCCAGGGTGTAATGTTCACTTCATGGAAATGGGATTGAACTTTCAACTGATGCTGTCTTATGACTATTTTTTAAACAGTAGCGTGACAGCACAAAGAATATGCTATGTGTTGACTAGTCTCTGTATTCTATTGGTTGGTACAGGTTAAGTTGTACCATAGGAGCAAATATCTCAATAGATCAGTGGCTTGAAAAAACAAAGCTTCGATTTCTCATTAGTGCCATATATTCATCGGGAGTAGCCAGGGGGCTTCACTCTGTACTGTCTTCACTATAGGACATTGGATGGCAGGGCAGCTACCAACAGTGCCAGCCACCAAGGCAGAAGGAAAGAAAGTTCTCTGGCTCGGAAATTACACATGACACTTTTAAGCAAATCTTGCTAGTGAGAACTAGAATCACAGCCTCACTCAGTTATAGCCATGAAGTTCAATTTTACCATGTGCCCCAGATGACAGAGAGCTGGAAATATTTAGTGAACATAGCTAATGACTATCACAGTTGCCCAAATAATTGACCTATTATGGTTTCATGTATCTTTGTTTTCCCTACCTGGCTGGACTGCAAAGTTAGAACCTACAACTTTAAAGGCTCCCAACAAATTCTTTTGATCCAGTACATGAAGAGGACAGCTTGATTAAAGTGTGATTTCAATAAGGAAATTATGTCCTTTTGGAACTTTTCTCCTAATACAATATTTTAAAGTTTAGTTCTGATACAATACTAAAGTTACCAGAAATAGATAACAAAATTGTTCAGATAAACTGACAGCCCAGAAAGTAATCATCTGGCTACTAAATCCAGATATAATCATAAATGAGATAATCAAAACTGGACTCAATTCATTTTTCCACAGATGTTCTATTAAAGAATTAAGCCTGGAGCTCTGACACTACAGTATCATCTCTCTTTACCTTCACTGTATTTGGTATTTAAAGCTTCACATTAGGAACCATTCAGGCATTGTTGAAGAGAAACACTCACCCACACTGAGTGTTCTCACTTTAAGATGACAGCCATAAATCCCAAATGTTTAGGACTCTCAAATTTTATCTCCAGACCTCACTTCTTCCAGGAACTCTAGAATCATATATCTTGATATCTCTGCTTTGATGTCTTCTAAGTATTTTAAACATAAACCAGCCAAAACAGAACTTCATTTTTCTGCTCCACAAATCTGCTGTTTTCTTAGTCTTTCTTGTGTCTGAAAACAGCACCACTCACCTAGTTTCTCAAGCTAAACACATAGGGATCTTCCTGATTAACCTCTGCCCCTTATTCTTCGAAGTCAAAGCTAGAAGCAAGTCCTGGCAACTTTACTGCTAAAACACACCCATTGTCTAAGAACACCTTGCTCTTGCTCCCAGACAGCCTGAGCCATGATTGACTTTTGCCTGGACTACTGTAAAACCTCCTAATGAATCTGTTTTCACTAACCCCCACCTCTATATCCAGTTTCCACATAGTGGTCATAACAATCTTTAAAACAAACATCAAACCATGACCTTTCCCTCCTTAAAATCTACCATTTTACTCTGAATAAAAGAGAAAGAATATCCACCCTCAAAGCCCTGAGTGATCTGACTGAATCCATTTCACTGACCACATGGTTAGATTATACCTCACTCCGCCACTTTTCCACTGCCCGGACCCGCGTTCTATTCCTTCAACATGCCAGGTTTGGCTCACCTTCGGGCCTTTGCATTACTTATTTTCTCCCAGTCTCTGCAGGGATGTCTGATTATCTCTTGATTATTTTCTGATGTATCCTGGTTTATTTTTTGCTTATTTCACACCACGAGAACGGAATGTTAGCTGTTTCGTGCTGTGCCTTGTATCCTTTTTAACTAGATCGGCACCTGGCTCATGCTAGGTAGCGAGCAAACAGGTATTGAAAGGTATTTATGATTTGAGTATGTACAAAGTACATGGCATCAGCCAGCAAGATAAAAACATCACATAACATAACATTTCTAAGTTAATCTTTGGCCACTTTACAATAACTCTGGAATTCCAATGAAAAAAATTATTAGATTATAAATTATCAAGCATAATAATACATAAACTAAATGTTTTCATAGTATCATTTTATCACAAGTAATTAACTTGGAAAACCATTTGCATTCAAACCTAGACAGACACTGGAAGGAGAAAATAAAATGAACAAGAACAGAGTAGCAGTAGTAATTTATATTGAGCATTTACCACATGCCTAGCACATTATATCCGTCACTTTATTTATTTTAATGAGGTGTGTATTACTATCCCCATTCTAGAAATTAGAATATTGAGGCTCAGAGTGGTAAAGTATCTTGCCCCAAATCACATAGCAACTATCAGAGTTAGGGTATCAATCTATCTGGAACTCTTCACTCTATGGCATGACCTTAGAAGGCAGTTATGTGGTGAGTCCTGACTGAGAAGCAGCAGCAGCTGCTACCATGATAAAATTAGTGCTCGCTCTCTCTCTCTTAAAGAGCTGATGGCTGGTAGGCCTTTTAATAGAGAATCATAGTCAGGCGTGGTGTCTTCAGGTAACCATCATATTTTATTGCACTCATTAACTTTATATTGCATTACATTTTATATTTATGTTCAAGTGAAACTGGTTCTTCATCTAAGAATGTGCAACTTCTTTTTTAATAAGCTTATTTAATAAGTAAAGTGATTTAAAAGATAATTAACTCATAGTGAAAGAGCTACCAAGAAGTGGCAAAAGTCAACGAGGTAGGTGGTGAAACTCAGATACAATGTAAATCCAAACGGTGGCCCATGCACAACTGAACTTCAGAAAATTCAGGATCATAGTACTTATCTTTTCAAGTGGCTTTTCCAAAAAAAAAAAAAAAAATAGTCGCTTTGCAGAAGTGAACAGCAAGGGAACATCCCACATTAATAAGCGTGGTGTCCCATTATTCTCTGTATGAATTGCACCACATTAGAAATATAAGGGGACTCTGGGAACATGACCTAATGGAACAGTGGCAAATTATACACATTCAGTGAAAGGCAATCCCAACCAAGAGACTGCCCATGTAAAACCATGTTATTTTTGAGGAATGAAGATAACCTTTGGCTCTTCTAGTGTGCAGAGGAGAAAACTCAGAGGATGTAATGGTCTCCAAATTAAATGGAGTGATATCTTAGTTAGGGGTTGGGTTTTAATGGTAGGTCTTAATGTGAAAATCAAATTATCCTGAAAAATCCTTTGGAAAATATTATACTCCAGCATGGGATACTAATTTTAATTAACCCAGCACATAGGGTATTCCTCCTATTTTGATAAATGGTTTTTTTGTGAAGTAGTTACCTTCTGTCTAGTTGTCAGTTTTATGAAAAAGATTTCTCTTTAGGTGTGCTGTTCATATTATGGAAGGATAATGAGAAATCAGGGGATAAGAAGATATGTTTCCCACTTGACATCCACTTCTGGGCCTGATTTCGTAGAATGCCCAGAATTATTTAAGTTGTCCTTTTTCCTGTCTCTTTCTTCCTCCACTTTTTATGGTGGGAGACGGGGATTGAGAGTATACGTTGAATGTGCATAAGTTGTCTGCGCTTAGAAGACAATTCCCCTCTCTAAGAGTGACTTTAATGTAGACTATTTATCTGATATGAAACAGCAGGCAGAAAGTGAAAAGTGAAAGTGGCTCATTCATGTCCAACTCTTTGTGACCCCATGGCCTATATAGTCCATGGAATTTTCCAGGCTGCAATGCAGGAGACCTAGCTTCGATCCCTGGGTTGGGAAGATCCCCTGGAGAAGGAAAAGGCTACCCACTCCAGTATTCTGGCCTGGAGAATTCCATGGAATGTATAGTCCATAGGGTTGCAAAGAATCAGATACAACTGAGCAACAGGAGGCAGAACTAGGGCTAATAGATGGACATTAGCATGTGAAATAAACTTTCATTTAAAGCAGTAGGACTCTGACACCCAAAATATTGATATTTATGTAAAGAGTACATGGCCATATGTTTTGGGTTAGATAACTAACAAATTCAATTCTAATACTGACACAATAATTATCTGAAACAAGCGGGCAAAATAAACAGAACATAGTAGGATGAAAAGAATTATCATCTGCTACTTTATCCGCATTAGTGTTCCCTTCATTGCTTGAAATCCAATAGGAGTGTGATAAATAAATAAACTTAAGAATCTTAGCCTAAATCAGTGATCTATGATATCTCTAAAATTCAGACTGAATGAGTCATTGGATTGGGTGTCTTATCATTATAAATTATTTGAAATAACAGAATACTTATAACATTTAAAGAAAAGTTCAAAGGACAGTAGAAGATTAAGTAAAAGAATATAAATGCCAGAAGGAACAAGATTTTTAAAAAAGTGAAAAACTAGGAAAAAAAGGAACAAGATTTTTTTCTACATTTCAGGTGACTTTAATAAAAAGAAAATTAGGTTCACTGAAAAGACAAGGTACAATAGTATGACTGAAACATAATCCTGGAACATGTCAGTCAGCAGTTGATTACAAAAGGCTAAATAGAATTCCTTCAGTTTTCCTATATGTAGAGTGTGTACATTGTATTTTAAAAGCTGTTATGTAGACATTATCTTTTTAACTATATGGCTTAGGTGCCAGCTCCTTGAGAAAAAGGAATGATATGGTGCCTGGTTCTCAGTAAGTGTGGGCCTGAATTCTGAGAATATATATATATAATCTATTAGTGAAGCGCACTGACCTGATAACCTTAAGATTAAAATTAGAAGATGATTTTTTTTTAATGACAGCAAATTTAAATCATGAAAAAAATAATAATAACAAATCTCCCAAGGAGGATTTGGCAGATACTCACAAGACTCTAGACAACCAGAAAAATAGACTTTAAACTTTACATATCATCATACTGAGACTCTTTCCCCTCCCATTTTTTTCTTCCCTTTTTATTCCCTCTCCTTCTTCCTCTTATGTTTGTCTCCTTCCAAAAATCTTTCCTTTTGTTTTTTAAAACTTCCTTTTCTAAACTTTCAAAAATATAAGCTACAGGACTCTGAAAGGAATTGAACTTTGTGATGAGTTCAAGATTTCTCTTTACTGACTAAGACTTCAGCTCCACAAAAGCAGGGACTTTGTTCTGTTCACTATTAAATCACTTAAGACAGTGCCTGGCAAATATTAGGCCTCCAAATATTTGCTGAATAATTCTTTTAGTTAGAAAAACTGTCTCCTCCAAAGAGTCCTGTTTTGAATATGGGACTTCCTACTGGTTCATTACCTGAAATTATCATTGTTTATAAAAGTCTTATAGAAAATGGTAGAAGATATTTCTGTACTGTATATACTAGAGAATTGAAAGAAAAGTGATACAAATATGGAATTCACAGAGAACAACATATTAGAGAGAGGTGATAAAAATGATTATAAATGGTGCAAAACAGTTAACATGTACTGAGTGCTAATATTTGTGACAGGCACAGTGCTAAGAATTCTACATCCAATATCTCAATACCTCAAAATCTAGGTCGGTACTATTATTACCCTTTTTTTTACTGATAAGGAAACCAAGGGTATAAAGGTTGAGTGGGATATTCATAATTTGACAGGTAGAGGTTGTGAAGCTATAACACAGACTCAGGCAGTTGGATTTCAGAATCCATACTCTAAATCACTATAATATGGTGTATCACTACATATAAAGTAAATTAAGATAATTTTGTCTGGTTAAGTTCTGTCCTTTTTAGAGAGAAAAACTAAGGCAAAGAAATGTTGAATAATTCCATCAAGATCATATTTTCTACTTGACTCGGTCATTAACAAAAGCAGAACAATATATTCTCTTACTTCCTATATTAAATAAGCAATCAACAGCCCTCTCTGGCTACTTCTCTACTTGTCTGTTTACTTTCAGAGGAAACCTTCAAAGTTTTTCCCATATTCTGCATATCTAATTCTTACCTCATTCTACTCCAGTTAGTCATCTGTCTCAAAACTCCCCTGAGGGCCTAGCAGTGTCTCTGTCATTACTGATTTATCAGCAGCATTTGAGAGTTGATCTTTCTTTTTGAAACATATTTTTAGCTTTTATTAAATCATAATCACCTCATTTTCCTCCTATGTAATAGTCTTTCTTCCTCAGACCTTGTTGTCTCATAAGTGATGTGTATAGAACCTAATCTCCAAATCTTGAAACAAACAGTCTAGTGTTCAATCCTGGGTATCCTTTATTCACAATTTTCTCTGTTCCAATGGCTTTAAATACTAGTAACAGTCAGTCTTCATTATTCATGAGTTCTGTATTTCTAAATTCACCTACTTGCTAAAACTTATTTCCAACCTTCAAATCAATATATAAGTGTTTTCTCAGTCATTAGCAGATGTGCATATGAACAGAGCAGAGAAAAATTTGAGTCCCTGAAGTGCATGTACCCAGCTGAGATGCAATAAGGTTAACATCTTCCAGCTTTACTTCTCATACTTGTAAACAATTGTCCTTTTTGCAGTGTATTTAGTGCCTTTTTTTTTTTGCATTTTTTTTGTGCTTTTTATTGATGATTTTGGTTTTCGAAGTGGCTCTCAAATATACAACTGGCTTGCTACCTAATATTTCCAATCACAAGAAGGCTATGATGGTCCTTGTAGGAAAAAATGTGTTTGCTAACTTTCATTCAAGCATGAGTTACAATCCTGTTGGCCCTGAGTTCAAAGTTAATGAATCAACAATATGTATCAAATACGGAGAAGGAGAAGGCAATGGCACCCCACTCCAGTATTCTTGCCTGGAAAATCCCATGGATGGAGGAGCCTGGTAGGCTGCAGTCCATGGGGTTGCTGAAGGTTGGACACGACTGAGAGACTTCACTTTCACTTTTCACTTTCATGCATTGGAGAAGGAAATGGCAACCCGCTCCAGTGTTCTTGCCTGCAGAATCCCAGGGACGGGGGAGCCTGGTGGGCTGCTGTCTATGGGGTCACACAGAGTCGGACACAACTGAAGTGACTTAGCAGCAGTAGCAGCATGGTGTCTTTAAAGAGAAACATACTTAAAACCTGATTAAGTATCGACTGGTTGATAAAAAATGTTATGACCAGAGGCTCCAGGAATCTAACCCCATGTTTCTCCTTGGGCCAATGATACAGTCTTTGTTAATTCCACGTTCCCAGAAACTTGACAGAACATAACTACTATGAATGAGAACTGACTGTATATGCCTGTGCTCCCCAAATCTTTGTTAAACAAATGACTGAATCACACAATTAGTTTAAGAGGTAGGGCAAGGTCATTCAGAGCATGGCAATGAGTTTCAATTTTCCAAAGGGAAGCCATTGGAATAGTTTAGGGAAAGTATAGGAAGCAGGGAGAGATGGGGAAAAGTATAAAGATAAAATTTCTGTTTTCTGAAGTTCACTATGTGGAGAATGAATTAGAGGATGGAGAAGTGAAATGGGGAGGCCAAGAATGAGCCCATTGCAGTATTTAGATGAACTATGATTGGGGTTTACCCTAGCTTAGTAGTAGTAGAAGCAAGCAACAAGAGACATTTTAAATACAGAATGTATGAGATGAGTGGCTAGACTGGATGTGGGTATGAGGAAGAGGGAGGAGTTCAGGATGATACTTAATTTCAGGCTGTCATTACTGTGTACATGGTAGAAACATTTAAAAGAAGTGGAAGACTCAACCATGTGAAATCTACTTTAATATCTCTTTTATCTCATTAGAGATCTGTTTATTACTTAATTTACTTGATGATTATAGTGTACCTACTACGCACCAGGTATCATGCTAGTTGTAGAGTTTTTTGGTAATGGCTGATTTGCATTAAATCCCCAACTTTGGAGATTAATTTTTTGAACTCTACATGTAATATATTTTCTCATTTGCAGTCATCTATCTGTATGTCTATCCTGGGTTAACTGGAAAAAAGGTAATAATTTTTACTTTGTGTTATTTGTATTCAATTTAGTTAAGCATTCCAAATGTACCTGAACCTCTTATATCACATGGCTTCATTATCACAATGGATTGTAATTACTTACTGATCCATTTCTTCAACTATATCCTATCCTCTCACAGGGGGAGTACCTGGTCTGTCTTATTTGGTGCTATAGCCTCAGCACCAGGCATAGTGCTCGGCACATAGTAGATTCTCCATTACTATACTAAGGGTGAGATAAGATACAGAGGATTGTAGCCATAACTAACGATAATCTATAATGGCAAATTTTCTTTCCTAGGCTGGGTTTTTTTCCTCCTTTAGAAATTACTCATGCATGTTCCCAAGAGTCTATACGAAGACTCCAAAAGCATGCTTTAGACTGAAAGACAATGTTATTATTCAGTAAGAGTATGGAGGATTTCATTTGTCTTACTCGCACATACAGCAGTTAAGAACAAATGAAATATTTTCTTTAATAGTTTCTGTGCTTTATATGTGCCATTTATTGCTTAACCAAAAAGAAACCACAATAAATAAAGAAGTATTATTTTCATGGTTTCTGGATATATAAGTCTGTTTGCCTTTATATCATTATTTCATAACCTCATTAGTTTGCCAAATTCATTTGTGAATACAATTCCCATTTTATCCCCTATAGTCTGGAAATTCCTACAAAACTTATGTATTTTGGCCCTAGGCAAAACACTTTATAAAATCAAGACATCCATAACAGATTGTGGCAGTGAAAAAGTTGATTTTTCTCTGTAGTCCATAAGGAGAATATATCTCCAAGCGAGAAAAATCCCATAATTTCAAACTGCAATGAAAGTATATGTCCGAAAGGAATATCTCCCTGGGACTGAGGTTAACAAGAACACCAGCTACATCAAGGAAGGCTTTCAGAGGCTATATAGTACATACTCCAGAATGACAGCATTTTTCAAAATGTGATTTAGACATAGTTTACTGATTAAAATACTTTCCTATATGCTAAAAATTAAGTTAAAAACTGAATTAAAAAAGAAGCGAAATAATATAAAATTAATGTAGTGTATGTCTATATAGTTGAGTGTATAAATATGCCAGCCTGACAAAAGAAACTTTTCCAGTCTTTTGGGAAGTCAATGCCCACGGCCACCAAGTTTTGTTTATCCAGTCTTTGTGGTAGGCTGATTCCTAAAGTAAGACAGATGACTTACTTTTATAAAGACAGTGTTTAACAAATAGCTTTCAATAGCTGATGAGGCTTCCCAGTTCTTCCCTAGTGAAAGGACAGCAACCTCCAGTGTTTCTCAATCCATCCCTTTCTTTTTTTTTTAATCATGCTCATACCTACAATCATTTTTTCTTCAGATAATTTTTCTTGGCCCACTGTGGTATCCTAGCTTCATTGCCAATTTGTAAACATTCCCTCCTTCAAATGTATGGTTTCCAGAAAAAATTGCCTAAAGTGCAGTTCATTTTGCTATCCTTTAGCTCAAAATGTTTAGCAAGTCATTGTTGCATTCATAAAAGAAATTCAAGTAAATGAGCTTAGCATTGGAGTCCCAAATTCTGTCGACTTTGCTAGTTTAATCTACATTTCTATGCATCTTCCAGACTGTTTCTCCACACATTTACTTTAACATTCTGTTCCTGATAGGGAGGAACCTGCTTACCAAAACTGAACAAAATTATGAAATAATGCTTATGAATAGTTATATACTTTTAATTTATTTAGATTTTGTGTTTATTCATTTCTTATTTCTTTGTTCTCATATTTGATGTTTTTACTGTTTGCCAAGATCTCAATTACTTGTGAGTTTCTCTTTTCTTATTTTGACATGGGTAGTTTATACTTTCACACAAGCTTAGAACATGAAACAGTCTTCAATTCTATTTTGATAAAACATTTTATTTAGTTTCTTTATGTTTTAATACAAAAGAAATATCTATTTAACATCTAGTTATAGATCACGGTAGATGATTTAAGTTATACAATTTCAGTTAAAACAAATTTTGAATATAGTATGCCAAATAAAAAATAAATATATCTCTATTTCTTTCAATATTAAAGTATAAATTATGAACAAGGAGTCATTTCCTTTGATTAATAACCCCTTTGACCAGGTATAATGAATATTTACACATTATTCTGTGTTGACAGAGTACTTAAAATGTCTGAAACAATAACTACTGTCAAGTTAAATTGAGAAAAATTTTATGGGAGAAAGTCTTTCAAGTGATAGAAACGCAATATATATGAAATATGTGATAAAGTCCCTCTACCTAAAACACAGAAGGATTATAACAGCTCCCTATTAAAATTTTTTTAAAAACAGAAATCCAAGTCTGTCACTAATTTGAAATCTAAATGCTTATAATAGCCTGAGGGAATTGTAGTAAGGGTTGTTTCCAGAATGAGTTATAAACATGGAAATACTGTATTTAAACATCTATGTAATCTCCATTTAAACATATTATTTTGAAATTATGTTAAAAAAGAACTTAAAATACATGTTCTTATAAGACTAAGCTTCTCACATATTTAATAATCATGATGTAAAAGGCCACAACACTGTGGTTGATACTGTACATATTTTTAAAATATTAATATTTTGTCCTTTCTGTATAGTTAAAAAATGGCCATTTGGGCAACCTTTATCATAAAGTGTAATTGCTGATTTTATTGGCAAACCTATAATAATGCATATGATCAATCTTTACTTAATTATTTTGAGTTGCAAACACAATTAATAAATCATCTTTGAAATGTACTGACCATAATCAGTATATTCTGGAACAAGTCCAGGGGGCCATTAATCAAATCGCGCAGCAAGGAAAGTGAAAACCGCGGCCTGAACAGTTAGGTAAACACTCAGTGAAGCTAATAAAAACCTATCTCGTTTTAAAACCACCACTGTATTTACTTTTGCAACTAAGATAAACATTATGATAAAATTAAAGTTGTGTAAAAAATGAGGTTTGCTAATGATGACCAAAGTAAACATATAGCAATTGCACAAACATTTAACGTCCTTAACTTGACACTGAAGAAGTTTAAAGTTCAGTTACCGAAAATCTTCAAGAATTAGATATTTGAATCTGATGAATTATATTATCCATAAAAATTAAATATACACATGCACACACACATCAAATATACTGAGGTTTAAACTAGAAAAAAAAAGCACACAATAAATTGTTAGGTATTTTCTTAAGAATCAAGGCAGAAACATGAAAACAGATTTTTTTAAAATTAATTTATTTAATTGGAGCATAACTATTTTACATATTCTTTTTGAAAGAACAGGCTGGGCAACTACCATATTCTATATTGGCAGATGTAAATAAATAAATTGTTAAAATGAGTAAATTTTTGAATGAGTTAGAAATTAAATATATATAAAACATAAATCTTTCTTTCTACCCTTACTCCCTCTCTCCCTTCCCCCACATTTCTTTTTTTCTTCTTTCCTCCCTTCCTCTCTTCCTTTCTTCCCATTTGCTTTTAAAACCTGGTCTTCTAATTTGGTTATTGTCCTTTAATATTATCTTATTGACTGCTAAATGGGCAGAAAGGAGATTTGTTGAGTTAACACATAGAAGGTTACTGGAAATCCTCATTTCCATGAGAATTATGAGGAAAGGAAACACTAAAGGTTTAAAAACTCCATAAATACAGTTTACTTTCCAGGAACAGATTTCCAAGATTTAGACTAAAGCCCAGGGAAAACAGTGCTTTAAAAATAACAATGCATCATATTCTTAGAGCTTACTACTTAGATAGTGCTACATACATGGGATCTCATCGAACCCTCACATCCATGTTGAAAGGCAGGCAGGAGGTATTACCAAACCACTCTCTATACTCACAGACGCAGTCCTATCTCTACTGTGTACTGCAGAAACAAGCAGTCAAAAGTCACTGCATCTCACATTTACTGACCTTTTAAAATACAGAGCCCTAACTCATTGAGTTGTTGTAAGAATTAAATAAATTAAAGGAATTTAATTGCTTAACACAACTTTTGGCACACAGTATTCAAACTAAATATCAGTTATTATCATCCAGTATAACAAAGTAGCTAAAAAGTATGGTATTTGTAATAAGATGATTCTACATTCAAAATCACAGATGTAGCTTTGTCTTCAGGCAAGTTATCTAATATCTCTAGGTTTAATCTTCCTAATCTATAAAATGAGCATAGTTTAGTGAAACATATAAAAGGAATATAAAGAGTTTACCACAAGGTCTTTATCATAAGTATTCAATGAATGTTAAATATTATCATTATTATTGAGAGATGGATTTGCCTAATAACTCATATAAATACAAAATGTCATTAATAATAATTAAAAGGCAAATGATACTCTGGGTAACATAAAATTAACATTTTTAAATGAAGCAGTAGGGCACAAAGACCTCCACTGAAAATTAGCTGAGATTATAGGTAGATAATAAACAAAAGATGAAATGCCAATAATCAATAAATATCAGAGAAAAAAAGACATCTCTAAAGGTTAAGCAATGGTAAACCACTCCAGTATTCTTGCCTCAAGAACCCCATGAACAGTATGAAAAGGCAAAAGGATACAACACTGGATGATGAGCCCCGCCCTCCCCTGATGTCGGTGGATGTCCAATATGCTACTGGCGAATAGCAGAGAAATAACTCCAGAAAGAATGAAGAGGCTGGGCCAAAGCAGAAACAGCACTATGCTGTGGATGTGTCTGGTGGAGAAAGTAAAGTCCAATGTGTAAGGAACAATATAGCACAGAATGTTAGGTCCATGAATCAAGGTAAACTGGATGTGGTCAAATTTAATTAATGAACAAGAATTTAATTAATGGGCAAATTTATTTCAGATCACCATTATATCTACTTCTGTGGGCAAGAATTCCTTAGAAGAAAAGGAGTAGCCCTCATAGTCAACAAAAAGTCCAAAATGTAGTACTTGCATACAGTCTCAAAAATTACAGAATGATCTTGGTTTGATTCCAATGCAAATCATTGAACATTATAGTAATCCAAGTCTATGACCCAACTACTAATGCTGAATAAGCTGAAGTTGAACGGTTCTGTGAAGACCTATAAGAACTTCTAGAACGAACACCCAAAAAGATGTCCCTTTCATTATAGGGGATTGGAATGCAAAAGCAGGAAGTCAAGAGATACGTGGAGTAACAGAGAAGTTTGCCCTCAGAGTATAAAATGAGAACTTTGGGTCAGAGCCAGGAAAGCCTGATGTGTATAGTTATTTCTCTAAACAGAAGTACATGGATTGTACAATCTCATCCAAGATGACGCTGTTAGCTTCTAGTATAAAAAGGCAAGAACTGAGCTTCTTTGAGTAGTAGACTGTATCTTATATAAAATGTATCAGTGGTGGTGATACATTACCACATTCCACTCCAAAGAAGTGAAGAAATACCTGCTAAGATGTGCTGCATCGTTTCCTGCTCTGTGTAGCCACACGGACTATGATAATATCATGCAACCATGCATAATTAAATCATGAACTTAACCTAGGGGTGTGCATGTGTTTGCATGAATGTACACACACACATGTGATTTACAACCCACCAATCACCTAAAATATTGCAGCTACACAGCTACTAAATGGGACTACTGAAAGGTTGATTCAGAACACACAGTTAAAACTTCTTCCTTTTAGTTCAAGAAGCAACATCTGTGAAAAGTTACAAATTCACAATATGTTAAGGTTGTTTGGAAGAATGTTGTAGAACGCTTGTGTTTTCAGAAGACACCCATCACAAAGAAGACAAAATCACACCTGAGATATGTGAACATATATATTTTTACTTGCTATCATACAGGAATAAAGAGTATATAAAATTATCTAAAGACTATACAAGTATTCTATTGTACTTTTGGCCCAAACTATTTTAATGGTTTCATCTTGCAGTTGAGAATGTTGAACTCCTTCCTTTAGAGGTGTACAAATTTATTCCAATCACTAAAATTCTTTTAGAAAATAACCCTGCTGCTCCTAGATGATCGAACAGTTGGACAAGTAGTAGATTTATGGGAAGATTGGGAGGTGGGGAAGAAGGTCTCCAATATACAAACTAAAATTTCGTTCTTGAGATAAATGTAATGCCCAAAACTCTAATTAAGGTTGGAAGTTTCTTATATATTTAAAATCACTAATGTTTGAGAATTTTGAGAGTTCATATCCCAAACTATGGCCCCAAATAATGCTATCCCTTGGACTGTCACTAAGCCCTTTTTGGGAGAGAGGGAGGTGGACTGCATGAGGGCACTATGCGTCAAGTACTTTTGAACAGTGATTAAACAAGTCAAATGAATAATTTACTATGGACTTTTTAGATCCTTTAATATATAAATCTTCATTAATATATAAAGTTTTAGGGGTTGGAGCATAAGGGAGCATGGGAGCTATATCAGTTCAGTTCAGTCACTTAGTTGTGTCCGACTCTCTGCAATCCCATGGAATGCAGCATGCCAGGCTGCATCACCAACTTCTGGAGCTTGCTCAGACTCATGTCTATTGAGTCAGTGATGCCATCCAACCATTTCATCCTCCGTCATCCCCTTCTTCTCTCACCTTCAATCTTTCCCAGCATCAGGGCCTTTTCCAGTGAGTCAGTTCTTCACATCAGGTGGCCACAGTATTGGAGTTTCAGCTTCAGCATCAGTCTTTCCAATGAATATTCAGGACTGATTTCCTTCAGGATTGACTGGTTGGATCTCCTTGCAGTCCAAGAGAATCACAAACATCTTTTCCAATACCACAGTTCAAAAGCATCAATTCTTCGGCACTTAGCTTTCTTTATAGTCCAACTCTCACATCCACATATGACTACTGGAAAAACCACAGCTTTGACTAGACAGATCTTTGTTGGCAAAGTAATGCCTCTGCTTTTTAATATGCTGTCTAGGTTGGTCATAGCTTTTCTTCCAAGGAGCAAGCGTCTTTAAATTTCATGGCTGCAGTCACCATTTGCAGTGATTTTGGAGCCCCCCAAAATAAAGTCTCTCACTGTTTCCATTGTTTCCTCATCTATTTGCCATGAAGTGATGGGACCAGATGTCATGACCTTAGTTTTCTGAATGTTGAGCTTTAAGCCAACTTTTTCACTGTCCTCTTTTACTTTCATCAAGAGTCTCTTTAGTTCTTCTTTGGTTTCTGCTATAAGGGTGGCGTCATCTGAGTATCTGAGGTTATTGATATATCCCCTGGCAATCTTGATTCCAGCTTGTGCTTCATCCAGCCCGGCATTTTGTATGATGGGCTCTGCATATAAGTTAAATAAGCAGGGTGACAATATACAGCCTTGACATACTCCTTTCACAATCTGGAACCAGTCTGTTGTTCCACGTCTGGTTCTAACTGTTGCTTCTTGACCTGCATACAGATTTCTCAGGAGGCAAGTAAGGTGGTCTGGTATTCCCATCTCTTGAAGAATTTTCCTAGTTTGTTGTGATATGGTATGCAGCAATTTTAAAACTTATTTGAATATGAAATCCTTTGTGCCTGCTGGGCTACAGTCCACGGGGTCACAAAGAGTCAGACACGACTGAATGACTTCACTTTCACTTTTATTTATATAACTGTATAGAATGAAGCCTGTAAATGATACCATAAAGAATAACTTCTGTACTCAATATCAATTTAACTTCAATAAACATCTGACTTTCTTTCCTCACTTATTCAAATCTCAGAGCTAGAGGCATTCTGTTCTTACCTATATATTTAGCAGCTCTTTTGACCACAGAAGCTAATGCTTTTTCTAGTCAAGGGTCATTTAAGGAAGAGCTCAAAATTAAGTTAAAGTTGCTTGAGATTTGCAATAATCCTTGTTCCTGCTCTATTAAGAACTTTATACCCAGGTTCTGGTAACTAGGTCTGTATGGTGTAGCCTGGTGTTTGGCTCCTTGTCTTGGTCTCTAGCACAAACTTATTTGGCTGTAACTTGGGTTTGGCTCTCTTCTTAGCCACCTCTCCCAGGATCTGGAGCCCTGACTCTGAGACAAAGTTTTCATTTATAGGTCTCTTGTTCAGATACTAATTTCAGTATCTCTTAAAAGTAATTTGCTTTTGATAAACAGAATCTATAGGGAAAAGAAACAGAACAGCTATTAGAAGGTAAAGCATAATTTCTAGGTGGGAAGAAGTGGGCTGAAATAGTTGAAGAAGTTACAGACATTAAAGTGTTGATTAAATCATTTGGGCTGAGCATTTTGTTAGTTGGCTCATTTTGTTAACTGACTGCTTATTTCAATAAGATTGGGACACTGACTCAATTTAGACAAATAAGTGAATAACGACTGGGTCATTCATTTTGTTAAAATAACACAACTAGTCCACCTAGTCACAGTGATTTCATGTCATACCTACACAATGGCATTAGGAGACTTTTATTATATTAGATTTTTCGGGATGTTGAAAAAGTAAGAGACCCTAAATTTAGAAAACCTGAAATGAAAATTCTTTCTTAGTTATTACATGAAAAAGCATTAATAATTTAAACTAAGTGAATATGGTGTTAATTTAGATACATACTGTGCCATTGTATATTTATAGAAAATAATTTTGCAATGTTTTTATTTACACTCAGAATTTTATATAATGATATTAATAAAGTATGTATAAGGATGAAAATAATTTCACAGTCTCTATAGTCTTTGCCACCTGGTTTTGTTAAATATGTGAAATTAAAAGGACATATCAAACAACTCTACAAATCATAATTTCAAGTGATGTAAGATAGTAAATAGCAAGGAGTGTACAGCACATGGTTATACTGAATAATAACTCTTAGTGCTGATGCTATTCAACAGAACAGGATGAGGGCTCCCCAAGTAAAATCATATTGAATGGATTAGTCACACTCAAATTTTTAATGAATATTTATCAATATATACCAGACTCAAGGATTTCAGTCTTATTAAAAACAAGAAATCATCAAAAGATCTAAAAATATTCCTAAAAGAAAAAAAAAAAACTGTATATTTACCAAAGGAAAAAGAAAAAGGCAAAATGTCAGTACAATTCTGCACCTCAGGACTGCTAACACATGCCAAATTAAACTATTATCCCTGTGAGTACTCTACATAAGTTTCAGTATGTTTTCAATTTTCTAGTTTCCTGTGTTTCAAAAGAATGAGTTTTATTATTGGGAATCTAAAACTGTACAACATTTAGCAGTTTGAAAGCAGAGCTAAAAAATGAAAATGAAATGAAGTATAATAGCTTTATATAAGTTTAAATGACTATATGTAAGAAGACACTATAATGACTGAAATATCAGAGATATCTAGTGAATCTAATATTTCAATAACTCAAAAAGCAAAAAGCAAGGGAACCCAAGAAGAAAAGTCCTGTGTGATACGCAAAACAGAAATGCTGTCATATACATGAGAAAAAGCTTAATTCTTATCAAGGTCCCACACAGCCCAGCTTGGACTGGCCTCTGAACAGCCTCAGCCTCACTGTACTCCCCCCGTTCTGTGCCACCTCCATTCCCAAAGCCCTCACACAGTCCCCCTTATGTACGTGCTCACACGCTGCTTCCTCTGCCTAAATCTCTGCTCTCTACTCCACTACTGTACTCCTCATATCTAGGAATAATGTTTGTTTTCTCTCACATAGACTAAGCTTTACGACATCAGGGGCTGTATCTAGTTTGCTCAGCATGTAAACATAAAAGAAAGATACACAAACAGATGAATCAATGAATGTGGGCAAGTCATGTCAAAATTATTTATTCTCAACAAAAAACTGTATCTACTATGCATTTCCTTAGACGATGTGAAATCATGTGTTAGTCATACAATGAATGCAAAATCTACTGAGAGGCTACTGCAGGAGACAGAGGAAATATCATTGCGACGGTCTGACAAAAAATGTTTGAAATCCAGCAGATGCTTAAAATTGAAAACAAGTAATGAAGTCAGGCTTCCCAGCTAAGTTTAGTCAGATATAAGGGTTAATTATGCCATGGTAATGCGACCATAAACACAAAACCCAATGATAAACAGACAAACAAAACAATACTACTATTAACTGTACAACGGATACTTTTATGCAAGAAATTTGAAACGTCTCTCCTGTCAGGCTCAGTTTCTTCAAGGTATAGACTGTGCCTGCCTTGTCATCCTCTTTGTCTATATCAGAATCCTAAACTTCATGCTCTCAGGATACCTTTACACTTTCAAAAGTTCTTGAGGACTTCAACAATTTTTATTCACATGGACTATATTTGCCATATTCAAAATAAAAACTGAGAAAAAATCTGTTTGATGCAGACTTTTTGCCTCAATGAAATGTTCGTTATCCTAATATCTCAACTTATGACAACCAATTTGGGATGTTTACTGAAGGAGGACAGCCTGAACCAAAAAGTGAAAAGCAGCACAAATTCAGTGTATAATTCCAAAATCTAAGAGAAATAAGTA
Organism: Capra hircus; assembly: GCF_001704415.2. Taxonomy (NCBI): domain Eukaryota; kingdom Metazoa; phylum Chordata; class Mammalia; order Artiodactyla; family Bovidae; genus Capra; species Capra hircus. The sequence goes on from NC_030814.1 coordinate 27,458,290, forward strand.
GATGACTAGCAAGAGACATTTTACTTGAAACAGTATCAAGCAGAATCAAATCAAGTGGCTAAGTTGAATGTTCTATGAGTCTCTTCAAAGCAGTAAATTAGATCAAAACACTTTAGTGAACACAAGCTGGATTCTAATATTTTTTAGTATCCTACATGCCATTTCTCCTAGAGAAAGGCATGGCAACCCACTCCAGTATTTTTGCCTGGAGAATCCCCTTGGACAGAGGAGCCTGGCATGCTGCAGTCCATGGGGTTGCCAAGAGTCTGACACTACTGAATGACTAAGCATGCCAGTTCTAATTAATCCATAAAAACCACAAGAAAAAAATTTGCTATATTTTTAGCACATCTGCTCTAAATTTTAATAGGAATTAACTAAACACCAGAGAAAATGTATTGATCCAAATACTTTACAATCTCCAAAATCATTTTTGTTCTAAAAATAGCCTTAAGTAAGTTCAGAAATAAAAAGATAATTTGAAGACTATGTAGATTGTTTAAATGTCACCTCACTACTTAGCAAAGAATAAGATGACTTACTTATCCTTTTCTTGAAGCTGTTGCTCCTGAGAGGCCATTTTAGGTTCTGTCCCCAGATTTTTTTGCATTCGCTGCCTCCTCTTTCTACTTGGTGCAATATCAGGGATATCAGGACTTGAAATAATGGAATCATCTCTTCTTACAGTAACTAAAATAAAATCACATAAAAATTATGCATTTTTAAGTACAGTATCAATTTGCTGCTTTAACACCTATATAAAGTGGCACAATTAAAATAGAGCAAAACTATTTTTATAAATTTATTCAGATTTCTTATCTTTGACAAAGAACATACAAATAGGGAAAAGACAGTCTCTTCAATAAGTGGTACTGGGAGAACTGGACAGCTACATGTAAAAGAATGAAATTAGAACACTTCCGAATACCATACACAAAGATAAACTCAAAAGAGATTAAAGACCTAAATGTAAGACCAGAAACTATAAAACTCTTACAGGAATACACAGGCAGACTACTCTCTGAAATAAATCATGGTGAGATCCTCTATGACACACCTCTTAGAGTAATGGAAATAAAAACAAAAATAAACAAGTGGGACCTAATTAAATTTAAAAGCTTTTGCACAACAAAGGAAACTATAAACAAGGTGAAAAGACAACTCTTAGGATGGAAGAAAATAACAGCAAATGAAACAACTGTCAAAGGATTAACTTTCAAAATATACAAGCAGCTCAAACAAGTCAATACCAGGAAAACAAACAACCCAATCAAAGAGTGGGCAAAAGACCTAAACAGAAATTTCTCCAAAGACAACAAACAGATGGCTAACAAACACATGAAAAGATGCTGAAAAGATGTTCAACATTGCTCAGTATTACAGAAATGAAAATGAAAACTACAATGAGATCACCTCACACAGGTCAGCATGGACATCATCAAAAAAACCTATGAACAATAAATGCTGAGGAGGGTGTGGGGAAAAAGGAAACCACTTGTATTACTGGTGGGAATGTAAATTGATACAACCACTATGGAAGACAATATGGGGATTCCTTAAAAAACTGGGAATAAAACTACTATATGACCCAGCAATCCCACTCCTGGGCATACACCCTGAGGAAACCAAAACTGAAAAAGACACATGTACCCCAATGTTCACTGCAGCACTGTTTACAATAGCTAGGACATGGAAGCAACCTAGATGCCTATCAAAAGATGAATGGTTAAAGAAGCTTTGGTACATGTATACAATGGAATATTACTTGGTCATAAAAAGGAACACATTTGAGTCAGTTGTAACAGGGTGAATGAACCTAGAACCTATTAGACACAGTGAAGTAAAAGTCAGATAAAAATAAGCATCATATATTAACACATATATATGGAATCTAGAAAGATGGTACTGATGAACCTATTTGCAGGGTAGCAATGGAGATGCAGACATAGAGAACAGACTGATGTACACAGAGGTGGGGAGAGGAAGGACAGGGTGGGATGAATGGAGAGAGTAACATGGAAACAGATATACTATCATATGTAAAACAGAGAGCCAATGGGAATTTTCTGTATGACTCAGGTAACTCAAATCGGAGCTCTGTAAAAACCTAGAGGGGTGGGATGCGGTGGGAGGCGGAAGGGAGGTTAAGGAGGGAGGGAACACAGGTATACCTATGGCTGATTCATGTTGAGGTATAGCGGAAACCAACACAATATTGTAAAGCAATCATTCTTCAATTAAAAATAAATAAAAAAAGATTATTCAATTTGATGAAATAAGTAGTTGGTATGTAATATTTCAATACCAATATAAAACCTAAAATATATTGTATATATGGAACAACTTGATCAAAATGGTCTTTGCCTATCTTGAGCAACAACTTCTGAAATGCATAAATAAAAGTGAATTAGAGGCACATCTAAAGAGGTTGGGGGGAGATACTGCTACAGGGATAATGAATCAAACTGATAGGAAAACAACAATTATCAGCAGGAATGGGGACTTCCATTAGTGATCTAGAGATAATTTTCATAAACTTCTCAGCCAACTATAGGGAATAAATACAAGAAAAATGGAAGAAAGTACTAACATATTGCTAATATGGCTAACCCACTAAATTACCCTAAAAAATATTTGATATACACGAAATATAAGCAACAAAAGAAATATGCTTGATTTATATTGCCTTTTTTTTTCTATGAACAACTTAATTGCAAAGAGCTTAAGGGGAATTCAGAATATTCTTTCACTCAATACATAGTATATTCTGCTATCACACATTTTTCTGTAAAATAAAAGAGCTCCTCTGTTATTGGTAAATAATGAACAATATCAACATAGTTTGGACTTTGGATTGTCCTGTTGGTTCATGTGATTTTTCTCCCAGCTTGTTAATGTTTTAAAGTGATCAGGAGCAAGCTTCCATCACAATGAAAAAGAAAATCTTAGCAATGTATAAAAGCCTTAAAAAGTAGAAATGAGGGCTAAAAATCCTATGTAAGTCCATCACTTTAGCACTAAAAAAGGCGCTGGTTTAGTGAAATCAAGAACCCTACACTTTTCAAAAGTTAAGCTCTCCGCAAAGATGCAATCAGAACTGAAGAATCTGTGAAGACATTTCTCCCTGTATCTCCACTCAGACATTTAACTTGATGAAACTAGCGTAATCAAATGTGTTCAGTAATTCCCACCTCTTTCACTTAAGAGGAACTGTGATGACCCAAAGGTTTAACTGACTGTGATGTTTGGTGAAAAGGTCAGAGATCTCCTAATAGTGTTAATATTTTTGTTAGGATTATAACTAGAGAACTAACAACAATAATGTAAAACTACATAGATTTTAAGTGCTCTGCCCAAACCTTAACTTTTTCTCCCAAAGCTCCATTAATTTTAGTGTGTTAGTTTGCAGGGTAAATAGTTGTTCAGGCATGCTTGTGTCACATTCTAGAAAACATTGCATTTTGGGTCCTCATTCTATGTAGTCCAGGCTTCTCTGAGTGGCCTGACATCACTTGGACACTACTGGTCCCTCTCTAGAAATGTTTTTTTTTTGTTCCTGGATATAACTACCATTTCTGAGAATGCAGTGCTTGACACATTACTACGGGTTTTTAAAATATTATCTTATTAATCTTTAAATCTGTGAACTTCATTTTACTTATGAGGAAACTAAGAATTTAGAGAAGTTAAGAAACTTGCCCAAATCACACAGCTTTTGCTTTTATATTTTATCATTATGACAATCAAAAAATATTTCTGCCTGGTGGGTAAATTATTTCTTGATAAAATATGCCCATCAAAGCATATTTTACTTTCCAAACATGCTTAAAGACACATAAGTTCTAGTTGATTTCTTATACATTATTTTACTTAAATGTATGGGGAGTAAAGAAAGATAAATTTAAAAAAAATGTTTCTCTGAACATATTCCAGCTGAATGATTCCTTTATTCTTATAAAGCTATGAGATGACTAAGTAAGATAATTCTGGTTTCCTGATTTCTTACCCAGTCAGCTCTCATACAGGGTTTAATCAACTGCATAAGCAATCAACAAAGTACAATCTTGTCCATGAATAAAACTAGCAAAAGTGTCAGAGATAGAGGATGTTTCAATTGTAGATAGACTTGTAAAACGGAGAAAGATTTCATTTAATTACATGTTGGACATTTATGAGGAAAGAATGTTAAGTTTAAATTAAAACGTAAGGTGATTTTTTTTTAAATAAAGTTACATAAAAGTTCTGCCATTAATTCCAAAACTCCAGATAACAACTTACACTTTGGCACTCAACAGGGTATTTTATATGTTGAATGGTTATATTATTTTTCTAATGCCAAGAATTTACTTTAAAATGCAATGTGATTAAAGGTGTGTATTAGTAAGAGTGTTGCATCTACATAAGAAGCACAGACCAGGAACAATTTTGTGGGATTCTAATAATAAAGTCCATATACTTGAGGAGGCTACTAGAGGCACCTTTGTTATTTGCATGTCAACAACTGATGACAAAAATGTGTATCTATTGGTGAAAACAAGTCATGAAAACAAGTGGATGAATACTGCATATGAGCTCTCATGAGTAAAAGCAGAGGCATTTTAGATACACAGATTGGCTAAAGATACTCCCTCCATTTTATGGACAGGTTATAAGAATTTAATGAGGTCTGTTTATTCTTAGAGATGATGTACTCTCCTAAATCATCAAGTAGTTTTCTGTCTAGTTGTGACTTCTGGATGATTACAGTTGTCTGATGCCATGAAAACCTGCCATTCCTACCTCAGGAATCTTTATATTTGTCGAAAGTGAAGGTTTGATATGAGTGGGTGACTGGGACACCTTCAAGGACATACAGCTGGGACTTCTTCAAGCTTATAGAACAGGTTAATGAATTATTTTATACTTGCCAGTAAATATTTAGTTGACCACTGTGTATGTGGGAAAACATAATCCAATAATTTACTATCATTATTTCTACAGTTTAAACTTCTTGGTGATGACCATGATGTATCACAAAGAACTTGAGTTCTGTATAACCAAGAGTTTTAGTTCAGTTCACTGCTCCATTTTTCTACATTTCTCTTCACAATTACAATGTAGACCACTGTAACTGCCATAAGGAAAAGGGGCTACATATAAACTTATTTACTGGTTAAACCAAATGTATTAAAAGACGCTTACTCCTTGGAAGAAAAGTTATGACCAACCTAGATAGCATATTCAAAAGCAGAGACATTACTTTGCCAACAAAGGTCCGTCTAGTCAAGGCTATGGTTTTTCCAGTGGTCATGTATGGATGTGAGAGTTGGACTGTGAAGAAGGCTGAGTGCCGAAGAATTGATGCTTTTGAACTGTGGTGTTGGAGAAGACTCCTGAGAGTCCCTTGGACTGCAAGGAGATCTAACCAGTCCATTCTGAAGGAGATCAGCCCTGGGATTTCTTTGGAAGGAATGATGCTAAAGCTGAAACCCCAGGACTCTGGCCACCTCTTGCGAAGAGTTGACTCACTGGAAAAGACTCTGACTCTGGGAGGGATTGGCGGCAGTAGGAGAAGGGGACCACAGAGGATGAGATGGCTGGATGGCATCACCGACTCGATGGACGTGAGTCTGAGGTGAACTCCGGGAGATGGTGATGGACAGGGAGGCCTGACGTGCTGCGAATCATGGGGTCACAAAGAGTCGGACACGACTGAGCGACTGAACTGAACTGCACTGATCCTTCTTTTGGTTTGTTTTTGTACCATGAGAAACAGCTTTCCCTTCAGTTTACTACATACACGAGTGAGTGCTCAGTCATGTCCAACTCTTTGTGAACCTTTGGACTGTGGCCCACCAGGCTGGTCTGTCCATGGAATTTTCCAGGCAAGAATACCGAAGTGAGTTGCCATTTCCTCCTCCAGGGGATCTTCCTGACCCAGGAATGCAGGAACCCGTGTCTTCTGCATTGCAGGTAAATTCTTTACAACTGAGCCATCAGGGAAGCCCTTACTACATAAATGTAATAGCAAATCATACTGAATTAGATTCACTTAATTTATATATGGCTTTAAATGAAGTTTTGATAATAATTATATAGACTTTTAAAAGGAAAAATTTCCATCCTATTCTTTCCTCTTCACCCTGCAATTTCAGAAACCAGAAAAAAAAAGAGGTGCTACTCCAATCTCTGGTACTTACATATTATTAATTGATCATTTCAAGCATTCCTCAAATTTGAAGCCATCCCACCTCTATCCACTACTTGTGCTTATGTTTGGTCCTCACATTTCATTTGGTCTCAAGGCTGGATACATTATTCTGATCCCAGATGCCTTGAACATTGATTCTGGGTCTCAAAATAAGCAAAGCTGTTTTACATACAACAGAAGGTGTCTGAACCACATCCACACAAAGTCAAACTTTATGGAGCCTCCAAAATGTCTGTATTATTCATGCTCATTGTGCTCAGTCGTGTCAGACTCTTTGGGACCTCATGGGCTGTAGCCTGCTAAGTTCCTCTGTCCATGGAATTTTCCAGGCAAGAATACTGGAGTGAGTTGCCATTTCGTTATCCAGCAGATCTTCCTGACCCAGGGATTGAACCCAAGTCTCTTGAGTCTCCTGCATTGGCAGGTGGATTCTTTACCAGTGCACCACCTGGGAAGCCCATATTATTTATAACTTCACATATTTTAAGGGTGACAAAGTCTTCACTTACAAGTTTTACATCCCATTTTTATGGGAAAAAATCAATTTACATGAAGTTTACTTAATACATACTCATTTTAGCTGCGAGGAAGAATCTGAATAGAGTTGGAAAGCATGACAAATGTTAAAAGGGAAATGAGAAGAAATGTGGGCTATATAGAGGAATGTTCACGAGAGAAAAAGATGCAGGAAACGAGATTGGTTAAGTATGGGATGCAGGGAAGGATTGGATGAAAAAAAAAGATACAGAGATACACTCAATAAATTTGCAAGCTTTCAAATCCAGGCAGAAGAATATTGAATTTGATATTGACTGAAGAGTTGTTATTGTTTTTTCCTGAGATTCCACACCCAGAATTCTCAGTTTTTAATATTATCACCAGTTTCTTTGTCACAACAATATGTCTTTCACTATTTCAAGGAAATAAAAAAAAAACTATTGCCAATTAATTTATTATGGCTGAAATAGTGAGTAGGAGAGCTGTGGGATGAATTTCAAGTTCTAATTGGGTTCACTGCATCTAGAAAATGAGGAATCTTTATACAAGCTTGGTTATTGTGAATGGTGGCTCCACAGAAAGCCACACTTCTTCTTGTCTGACAGAAGAACTGCAGGAGCTTGGCAGCAGGAGTTCAGACATGAGAATGCCTCAGAGTTGGCCATCCTGGGTACTCTCAAAGGCGAAATAAAATGGCATTGTTGGTTAAACTGCCTAAGCCCCACAAGTTCATCTACCTGGTAAACATCTATTACTGACCAGAGATTTATTAATATGTCTTTGTCACCCGAACACTATTGACTGGAGATGTTTCAATATTCACTTATATAACATATAGCTGGTCACAGGTGTTAGTTTCTGCAAAAATCCCTGGGTCAATAATGTGTTAAGTCTTTGATGGTTAAACATCTAAATCTCAATGGTTTTAAAAATAATGTTTTAGGTTTATAATTCATTTTATTAGGAATTTATTATTATCTCATAGTTATGGACATTCCCCCCTTCTTCCTAATATGCATTACTTCACATATCTATGGAACTCTAATGGAGACTGCCACCAGAGATTCCTATCCGCCTCCAAACATATACATCTCTCTAGAGCCCCTGAACCCACCTCCTCCCCTCAAAATTAATGTTAATCATGACAATGACTACTTAGCTCTTAAATTATTGAATGAAGGAGGCTCTGATCTTTAGGCCCTTCGACCATGAAAAAAAAAATGTGCTATTTTCAATATGCCATGTTCAAACAAAAAACTTTGAGTGGTTTCACATCACCTATAAAATAAAGTCCTAACATCCTAGTCCTGCATTCAAATCTCTCTACAATGAAACCCTCACCTTCCTCTCTGACCATACCTCCCACGATCTTCCGCTACAGTGTATAAAGAATCCCAAGGTCTCTAGTGTTCCCCCACCTTCCTTTTCCATTCCTTACTTTCCTTGTCTTCAATGTCCTCCTATCTTCTATTGGCTCAACGATGTGTTCCCTTCCAGCACAGCTCATTTCAGCCATTTCAGTCACTCCTAGTTTTAACAGTTTCAATCCACAGCAATCTCCCCTACTCTATAGTTTATAAACTCTATGGTTTATAGTTTGAACCACTCATTTTACACATACAATCTTGTACTGTTATTCTTTTTATGTATATTTCCACTTTCTCAAATAGATTATGAACACCCAACAACTAGAGGCCATGTCTTACAGTTAGCTATATCCCTAATGTATTATCCAATAGTGTTATACATGAGGAATATGATGACTTGAACTCTTATTCTGAAATGTGTATCTTATTTTTTAATCAAAATTCATTTACTTATGGTCCTCAGAAGTATAGAGAAAAATCCAACCAGAAGACCTGGGTCTGGATCTCTATTTCTGCCATTTACCTTGGGCATATTAAAGATCTTTAAGTTCCTCTGTGAGAAAATGGATATTAACTATGATTAATTGGGATAATATAAACTTTTTTAAATCATAGTGTCAGAAATATTTGATATCAGCAATAAGTATTACTGACAAAATGTGTGTGTCCTTACAAAAGATCTGAGATTCATTTACTTATTCAATTGAAAAGTTTACTACTATTATTTTCTATTATATAAGTTTCAGGTATACAGCATTATAGTTCAACATCTGGACTTTTATTTAGGTGAATCTGACGAACTTTCAGGCTATCTTCTTAGAGACATAAAAATTAAATTAAAAAATAAAAGGTAAGATAAATTAATGGTTTTCCAAATTCAAAATAACTCAATTGTCCTAGTATTATTATTTGTTATGAACACAGAGTAGTCAGACTCCTATGGCTGTTTCCTGCTATTTTATTCAGTTGGTCATTTCATAAATGTTTATAATCAATAAGTCATCGTGTTTTATTTCAAAAGATATAAAGTATTGAGGGGAAAAACCAAAATCCAGACCTAAAAATACTACCTTAAGTAAATCTGAAACTTCAAAAAACATACTCTTCCTCTCACCAAAGAAAATAACCAACCAGTGTGCCTCTGTAGTTTGTCTTACTGACAGGTATGAAGATAAGCAAAAAAAACTTAGATAAGGTCAATCACACCATATCTCAATAAGCGGTATCTTAAAGTGACCTATCTTGAGGTAGTAAATTTCTAATGTGACCAAGAACACATTATTTTCCCTCACCATTCATCAAATAGCCCTTTTCATATCTGTTATCATTTTCTACCCAGTTTTCATAACCTAACTTGAATAACTGATTAACATCTTACATGGAAGGTTGATGATCTAACCTATTATCAGCAATCACTTAATAAATGGATAATTAACATTGCACTAAACTCTTAGAAGTGTGTGTGTGTGCACATGCATGTGTGTATCCATGTGCAAAAGAGACTTTTCCAAAAGTCAGGCTCCTCTTTTAGCCAGCACAGCTGGGAGTCAGGTGTAATGACAAACCCTTTACTATACTGGGGTAACGCAAAAGGTCATCTTTGGAAATCTAACACTTTCAATGTCAGAGACAGGGTGGGCCACTGAAGATAAAATACAGACTCCAGAAGTATTCATAATACAGAAAAAAAAGTAAGTTGAAAATACTAAGTATTATTTCATATCTATAATACAATCTACTTAAAAATGTATTTATTCTTTCACTTATTCAGAAATATTCACTGAGTATTTTCTATGAGTCAGGCACCATCCCAAAAGTACCATCACCATGCATTCAAAAAGTTTACAACTGAGTAGGGCAGAAAGACACAACTATTTTTGCAACAAAGCCGTAAGTAATACAAACAATTATAGAGGAACAAATTTGAAAGTTCTAAGATAGGCGTGAAGAGTTGACTCATTGGAAAAGACTCTGATGCTGGGAGGGATTGGGGGCAGGAGGAGAAGGGGACGACAGAGGATGAGATGGCTGGATGGCATCGCTGACTCGATGGACAAGAGTTTGGGTGAACTCCGGGAGTTGGTGATGGACAGGGAGGCCTGGCGTGCTGCGATTCATGGGGTCACAAAGATTTCGACACGACTGAGTGACTGAACTGAACTGAAGATAGGCACAGGTTTCCAAACTTTTACTGATATTTTCAAATTAATCTGTGAATTTTTAATTTCTCTTTTTCATGATGAAACACTAAGATTTGATTTCTTATTCTGTTTTCTTTTTTTTTCTTAGATAGGTATTACTTTCAAAACCTTAACTGTTAGTATCAGGTGGCTCTAAAGTAAATTTGCCAAAAGAGAAAACTAAAAGACTAGCTTGCTCTGAGCAAACTGATAAGAAATGACTGGGTTTGAAAATTAAGTTTTAATTTCAGAGTGAACTCAAACAACATATCTGAATTAAAACTCTAAAATTACCTTCAAAGATAGTCCTTCATAAGGCCCCACAATGGGCTGGTGCATGGGGATGACCCAGAGAGATGTTGTGGGGAGGGAGGTGGGAGGGGGGTTCATGTTTGGGAATGCATGTAAGAATTAAAGATTTTAAAATTTAAAAAAAATAAAAAATTAAAAAAAAAAAAGGCCCCACAATATCTTTAACAGGCTTCATCATACTTTTAATAATTTATCTAATATTTATAAAGCTCAATGAAGGTAGAGACTGAGTTTGTTATGCATTACTGATAGTATGAGTATAGGCCGACTAGCATGGTCTCTAATACATAATGGTTCCTCAATAAATATTAGTTCATTGGTATAAATTCTAAAATACTAATAGAGTTAATGACTTCTTAAAAATATTTTAAATCTATGTAAAATACTATATTGTTGATAAGCTATGGCTGCCAGGCTAGTTAACATTAAGAAAATAAAATATTAGTGGGGAAAAGCAGTTTATGAAAAAGCAACATTCGTTTCAATTTATATTCTTTTATGATTAAAAATAATAAACATTGGAAAGCAGTTTTAATGGTTAATAAGTTTTCAGAAAACAAAACTACAATTTTTCAGCTTTCACCAGCATTATGAAAGGGTCTCTGCCTATGACCTTCGTCATGAAATGTTTGGAGACAATATAAAGCTTTCATTGTTGTACAAGAGTCAGGTATGGACTTCTGTAAACTTATGACATTTCTTTTTCAGCATTTTCTTAATATATTTAAAGCTTTTTAAATTTTTCATTGTTTTTTTTGATGTTGGTCAACTTTTAATAAAACCTGGACATTTTTTGCTCAAGGGGGTTTTCTTGAATTAGTTTAACTGAAAAATGGACCAAAATAAGTGAAATATAAAAACTTTTTAGTGAAATGGTACAGGAAATCTTTCAGTTCACTGTTATTTTAACAATGTATTACCAATACATTGTCTGCAGTGACTTTAGGTGAACTGGTTAGAAGAAAAGTTATGACCAACCTAGACAGCATATTCAAAAGCAGAAACATTACTTTGCCGACTAAGGTCCATCTAGTCAAGGCTATGGTTTTTCCTGTGGTCACGTATGGATGTGAGAGTTGGACTGTGAAGAAGGCTGAGCGCCAAAGAATTGATGCGTTTGAACTGTGGTGTTGGCGAAGACTCTTGAGAGTCCCCTGGACTACAAGGAGATCCAACCAGTCCATTCTGAAGGAGATCAACCCTGAGATTTCTTTCGAAGGAATGATGCTAAAGCTGAAACTCCAGTACTTTGGCCACCACATGAGAAGAGTTGACTCATTGGAAAAAACTCTGATGCTGGGAGGGAATGGGGGCAGGAGGAGAAGGGGACGACCGAGGATGAGATGGCTGGATGGCATCATGGACTCGATGGACGTGAGTCTGAGTGAACTCCGGGAGATGGTGATGAACAGGGAGGCCTGGTGTGCTGCTATTCATGGGGTCGCAAAGAGTTGGACACGACTGAGTGACTGAACTGAACTGAGAACAAGGTCACTAGTGCAACTAGGTCAAAATGAGAATAGGATGAAACTGAAAGTAAAGTGCTGCTTAATTACCTGGTGAACTGAGTAGGTAAAGGTCATTAATCTACAGCATAAACCCTTTCTTTGAATATACACAGGGGTGAGAAGGAGAACTTGACTAACAAGTTCTGTGACATGACACACTTTCCCATTTCATTTTGCTAGAATTTGCTTAATCTTAGAAAGAATTAGATAGACTTTGATACATTAACAAAAAGTATTTTATCTGCACTTCTTTAAACTCCTTTCAGTTCAGTTCAGTCGCTTAGTCATGTATGACTCTTTGTGACATGATGGACTGCAGCATGCCAGGCCTTCCGGAATTTACTCAAACTCATGTCCATTGAGTTGGTGACGCCATCCAACCATCTCATCCTCTGTTGTCCCCTTCTCCTCCTGTCTTCAATCTTTCCCAGTATCAGGGTCTTTTCCAATGAGTCAATTCTTCACATCAGGTGGCCAAAGTATTGGAGTTTCAGCTTCAGCATCAGTCCTTCCAATGAACGTTCAGGACTGATTTCCTTCAGGATTGACTAGTTGGATCTCCTTGCAGGACAAGAGATTTTCAAGAGTCTTCAACACCACAGTTCAAAAGTATCAATTCTTCGGTGCTCAGCTTTCTTTATAGTCCAACTCACATCCATACATGACCACTGGAAAAACCACAGCCTTGACTAGACAGATCTTTGTTGGCAAAGTAAAATCTCTGCTTTTTAATATGCTGTCTAGGTTGGTCATAACTTTTCTTCCAAGGAGTAAGTGTCTTTATTTCATGGCTGCAGTTACCATCTGCAGTGATTTTGGAGCCCAGAAAAATAAAGTTTGCCATTGTTTCCACTGTTTCTCTATTTATTTGCCATGAAGTGATGGGACTGGATACCATGATCTTTGTTTTCTGAATGTTGAGTTTTAAGCCAACTTTTTTCACTCTCCTCTTTCACTTTCATCAAGAGGCTCTTTACTACTTCTTTGCTTTCTGCCATATGGGTGGTGTCATATGCATATCTGAGGTTATTGATATTTCTCCTGGCAATCTTGATTCCAGCTTGTGCTGCATCCAGCCCAGCGTTTCTCATGATGTACTCTGCATATAAGTTAAATAAGCACAGTAACAATACACAGCCTTGATATACTCCTTTTCCATTTGGAATCAGTCCATTGTTCCATGTCCAGTTCTAACTGGCATGCTTCCTGACCTGCATACAGGTTTCTCAAGAGGCAGGTCAGGTGGTCTGGTATTCCCATCTTGAAGAATTTTCCACAGTTTTGTTGTGATCCACACAGTCAAAGGCTTTGGCATAGTCAATAAAGCAGAAATAGATGTTTTTCTGCAACTCTCCTGGTTTTTCGATGACCTAGTGGATGTTGCCAATTTGATCTCTGGCTCCTCTGCCCTTTCTAAAACCAGCTTGAACATCTGGAAGTTCACAGTTCACATATTATTGAAGCCTTGGAGAATTTTGAGCATTACTTTGCTAGCATGTGAGATGAGTGTAATTGTGTGGTAGTTTGAGCATTCTTTGGCAAACCCCTTTAAACCCCTTTATGATAAGGTCTAACTCTTTGGTGCCTCTTTGGTGTAACTTAGCCCATATGGAGTAGTTCGATGAAGAGACAAATATGAAGCTGAATTTCCAAGGTGTCCTTGAAAACTGTGGGATATTTTTTCAAAAGGGAGATTCCTAGATCTATGGTGCTAAACATGTTGTGCCAACTAGCTTTCAAATCAAATGTGATTAAAGCAATACTTTCACTAAAAAGGATTAAGCAAAAACATGTGCCAAATAGTCAAATAACTAAGATAACATTTATACTGAATTAATAAAATACTTCACAAGGATCCTAAACCTGACTCTGTTAATCACTGTCTTAATGACTTAGTGCAAATCATGTAGCAATTCTGTGAAGGATTTTATTTTTATTCCATAAACTCAGGTGGAGAAACTAGACCAAATAGTTATTCCTGGCATTAAAAAATGTCCTGACTCTAAAATTTAAGTTACTATGCTTTTAGAAAATGATTATCTTAGTAATTGATATTATCTAAATTTTTTTAAAAACAGATGTTATTTCAGACCTTTTTGAAGCACTTAGTTTTAGGTTAAATGTTCTGCCCAAATGAGAAAATTTTTCTTTAGAAATTTCATTTCCAAACATCCATACATACCTAAACATTTTACACTGTTTCATAATGCTTCTAGATTCTTAATTTTCTGATAAAAATAAAACAGTCCAAAATGCAGCACTAGGTCATTCAGGTATGAATTAAATTAACCCCCTTAAGATTATACAGTGAGGTGATGAATAGATTCAAGGAATTAGATCTGAAAGACATAGTACCTGAAGAACTATGGATAGAGGTTCATAACACTGTACAAGAGGTGGTGAACAAAACCATCCCCAAGAAAAAGAAATGCAAGAAGGCAAAGTGGTTATTTGAGGAGGCCTTACAAATAGCTGAGAAGAGAATAAAAAGGCAAAGGAGAAAGGAGAAAGATACACCCAACTGAATACAGAGTTCCAGAGAACAGCAAGGAGAGATAAGAAAGCCTTCTTAAATGAACAATGCAAAGAAATAGAGGAAAACAATAGAATAGGAAAGGCTAAAGATCTCTTTGAGAAAATTAGAGATATCAAGGGAACATTTCATGTAAGGATGAGCTCAATAAAGGACAGAAACAGTATGAACCTAACAGAAGCAGAAGAGATTAACAAGAGGTGCAAAAGTACACAAAAGAACTATACACAAAAGGTCTAATGACCCAGATAACCATGATGGTGTGGTCACCCACCTAGAGCCAGATGTCCTGGAGTATGCAGTCAAGAAACATTACTATGAACAAAGCTAGTGGAGGTGACAGAATCCCAGCTGAGCTATTTCAAATCCTAAAAGATGATGCTGTTAAAGTACTGCACTTAATATGCCAGCAAATGTGGAAAACTCAGCAGTAGCCACAGGAATGGAAGAGGTCAGTGTTCATTCAAATCCCAAAGAAGGGCAATGCCAAGCAATGTTCAAACTACCGTACAATTTCACTCATTTCACGTTAGCAAGCTGATGCTCAAAGTCCTTCAAGCTAGGCTTCAGATGTACATGAAACGAGAAGTTCTAGATGTACAAGGTGGATTTAGAAAAAGCAGAGGAATCAGAGATCAAGTTGTCAATATCCACTACATCATAGAGAAAGCAAGAGAATTCCAGAAAAACATCTACTTCTGCTTCATAACATGCTAAAGTCTTTGATTGTGGGGCTCACAGAAAATTGTGGAAAATCTGAAAGAGATGGGAATACTAGATCACCTTACTGGTCTCCTTACAAATCTGTATGCAGGTCAAGAAGAAACAGTTAGAACTGGACATAGAACAACAGACTGGTTTAAAATTAGGGAAGGAGTATATCAAGGCTGGTTATTTTCACTCTGGTTATTTAACTTAAATGCAGAGTACATCATGTGAATTTCCAGGGAGGATGAATCACGAGGAGGAATCAAGATTGCTAGGAGAAATATCAACAACTTCAGATATGCAAATGATATCACTCTAATGGCAGTAAGTGAAAAGGAACTAAAGAACCTCTTGAGGAGGTTGAAAGAGGAGAGTGAAAAAGCTGGAGTAACATTCAACATTCAAAACACTAAGTTCATGGCATCTGGTCCCATCATTTCATGGCAAGCAGATGGGGAAACAATGGAAATAATGATAGACTTTATTTTCTTGGGCTCCAAAATCACTGCAGACAGAGACTGTAGCAGTGAAACTAACAGACACTTGCTCCTTGGTAGAAAGGCTATGACAAACCTAGACAGTGTATTAAAAAGCAGAAACATTACTTTCCTGACAAAGGTCCATCTTGCCAAAGCTGTTTTCCAGTAGTCATGTACAGATGTGAGAGCCAGACCATAAAAGAGCCTGAGTGCTGAAGGACTGATACTTCCAAACTGCAGTGCTAGAGAAGACTTGAGAGTCCCCTGGACTGCAAGGAGATAGATCAGTCAGTCCTAAGGGAAATCAATCCTGAATATTCAGTGGAAGGACTGATACTTCCAAATTGCAGTGCTAGAGAAGACTTGAGAGTCCCCTTGACTGCAAGGAGATAGATCAGTCAGTCCTAAGGGAAATCAATCCTGAATATTCAGTGGAAGGACTGATACTTCCGAACTGCAGTGCTAGAGAAGACTTGAGAGTCCCCTGGACTGAAAGGAGATAGATCAGTCAGTCCTAAAGGAAATCAACCCTGAATATTCATTGGAAGGACTGATGCTAAAGCTGAACCTCCAATACTTTGGCCACCTGATGCAAAGAACCAACTCATTGGAAAATACCCTAATGGTGGGATGATTGAAGGCAAAAGGAGAAGTGGGTGACAGAGGACGAGATTGTTGGATGGCATCATCAACACAAAAGACATGAGTTTGAACAAATTCTGGGATATAGTGAAGGACAGGGAAGCCTGGCATGGTGCAGTCCATAGCGTAACAAGGAGTTAGACAGGACTTAGCAACTGAACAACAAAAACAACAATCACCAAAGTACAGAGGAGTAATTAAGGTCACAGACAGAGAAAAATAAAGTAGGGAAAAACTGTTTGGGGTTTTCCTAAAGAGTGTAGATAAACTGGTATTGAATTTTATTTTAAAGACAGTGCATAAAGCAAAAAATCACAGTTAAGCAAAACTACCCTTGAACATTCCTTAAAATGTCCACTAAGTTCAATAATACATAGTATATATATCTGTGTATAGCTGACTCATTGGAAAAGTCCCTGATGCTAAGAAAGCCTGAGGGCAGGAGAAGAGGTCATCAGAAGATGGGATGGTTAGACAGCATCACCAATGCAATGGACATGAACTTGGGCAAACTTCAGGATATGGTGAGGGACAGAGGGGCATGGCATGCTGCAGTCCATGGGGTCACAAAGAATCAGACATGACTGGGTTGCTGAAGAGCAACATGATAATATTCGTGCATAGATATTTAAGAATACCATAGTATACAGTTTCATAGAGAAATTAAATTCAGAAAGAAAATTACCCAAGATTTTCAGTAATGGAAACAAATTATCAATTTTATGAATAGAATTATGAATTCCATTGAATACATATAATTATGAATGGAATTATGAATGGAAAGATTCAACTTTTTTGTTCTTCTAGTTTAATCTTCTATAAAATATATATCAGTTCCTCTGATCTTTCCTTAGTCAGAATTCTTTACGATTCCAAATTAATTTTTCACTGTTTTCTTTCCTGGGTAACATCATCACTTTATTTGCTTGCCTACCTAAATAATGATGACTGTTTGTTTCTTTGTCAATAGTTCAAAACTTCAAAGTTAGTCTTACTTATTCCTAGATTTTTCACAATGGTATTTATTCTTACCAGGCTTAACTACATCCACACCTGTAGACATACACAGTTGGCAGAACTATTTAAAAATGTTAACTTTTTTTGTTTTTAAACCTAAATTTACCTAGAAAATTTAATTAAATAAGGTTAAATTAAGTATTTATATGATGCCACTTCACTTTAATTAAAAAATTACTAGTCTAAATTCCAATCTCTCAAGGTATTTTAACCATGCAGGGGAAGTAGTGACATGATAGCATAGCAGGCCTCACAGTTATGTATCTTCCTGTTCCTGAAATTCATAAAACAAGCTTTATGCACAGATGCATTTGATAGCTTACAGTGAATGATGTGGGATCTGTGATCTCTGAAGAAGATTTAACTTTGGGACCAGGGACCAAGCTTGAGCACTCAGAGCTTCTGCGTGGCAGAAGAGTTATTACAGTGAAAAAGGACAAGAGAAAGCTTCTAACATAGACATCAGAAGGGGGATAGAGAGTGCCCCACTCACTAGTCTTACCAAGGCCTTATATACTTTCACCAGGCCAACTCCCACAACATAGATCTTAACTTAACAAGATTAGCATTAACAATAGGAAGGTCTCACCAGACCCACTCCCACAAAATACATTTTAAAATAAAAACTATTAGTCAGAAGGTTCTTGTTAAGAAGAAACATGTCCTCGAGCAAAATACATTGTTATATATCATTAGTACAGTTCAGTTCAGTCGCTCAGTCATGTCTGACTCTTTGCAACCCCATGGACTGCACCACAACAGTCTTCCCTGTCCATCAACAACTCACAGAGCTTACTCAAACTCATGTCCATTGAGTTGCTGATGTTATCCAACCATCTCATCCACTGTCGGCCCCTTCTCCTCCTGTCTTCAATCTTTCCCAGCATCACGGTATTTTCAAATGAGCCAGTTCTTCACATCAGGTGGCCAAAGTATTGGATTTTCAGCTTCAGCATCAGTCCTTCCAATGAACAGTCAGGACTGATATCCTTTAGGATGGACTTGTTGGATCTCCTTGCTGTCCAAGGGACTTTCAAGAGTCTTCTCCAACACCACAATTTAAAAGAATCAATTCTTTGGTGCCTAGCTTTCTTTATAGTCCAACGCTCACATCCATACATGACGACGGGAAAAGCCATAGCCTTGACTAGACGCCCTTTGTCACCAAAGTAATGTCTCTGCTTTTTAATATGCTGTCTAGGTTGGTCCTAACTTTCCTTCCAAGGAGTAAGTGTCTTTTAATTTCATGGCTGCAGCCACCATCTGCAGTAATTTTGGAGCCCCCCAAAATAAAGTTTCTTACTGTTTCCAGTGTTTCCCCATCTATTTGCCATGAAATGATGGGACCAGAAGCCATGATCTTAGTTTTCTGATGTAGAGTTAAGCCAACCTTTACATTTTCCTCTTTCACTTTCATCAAGTGGCTCTTTAGTTCTCTTTCTGCCATGTGTGGTGTCACAAAATAAGCAAACTATTACTATGAAGAGCTAGAAATGTTTAGGTACTATAATTTTAATAAAATGAAAAAAGATAAGACTACCAATAAAGAAATGTCTTTCAAATGATGTAAATGCAGTGTATTCTCACATTTTTTATATTTATAATTAATCCATAATAAACTGACATTTAAGAAAATAGTTTATCATGCTCCCTGTTATGCTGTAGGTTACTGAATGAAATTATTTAAATTACTGATGTTTTCATTGCTGAATCAAAATATCACTGAGGAAAATATCAAAGATTTTCTAAATAGAATCTTAAACAGAGCAAAACAATTGTTGTTAAACATAACAAAAACAACAAAATAAGCATTAGAAGTACTGAGTAGAGTTCTCTGTTCTACATGGGAAAATAATCTAATAAGCAGTGGATATATGTATAACTGATTCACTTTGCAGTACACCCGAAACTAACACAACATTGTAAATCAACTATACTCCAATAAAAATTATTTAAAAAAATAATAAAATAAGTCTGATGAATTTGTTTACCCATAAACATAAGTTCTTTCAAAAAGCTTCTGAAAACAATTTCAGAAAAATTATTTCTAAAAAACTATTCATTATAAGAAAACAGAAAGAGAAATTAAGGAAACAATTCCATTAATCACTGCAAGGAAAAGAATAAAATACTTAGGAATAAATCTACATAAAGAAACAAAAGACCTATATATAGAAAACTATAAAACACTGATGAAAGAAATCAAAGATGATACAAATAGATGGAGAAATATACCATGCTCATGGATCAGAAGAATCAATATAGCAAAAATTAGTGTACAACCCAAAGCAATCTATAGATTCAATACAATCCCTATCAAGCTACCAACAGTATTTTTCACAGAACTAGAACAAATAATTTCACAATTTGTATGGAAAGACAAAAAACCTCGAATAGCCAAAGCAATCTTGAGAAAGAAGAATGGAACTGGAGGAATCAACCTGCCTGACTTCAGGCTCTACTACAAAGTCACAGTCATCAAGATAGTATGGTACTGGCACAAAGACAGAAATATAGATCAATGGAACAAAATAGAAAGCCCAGAGATAAATTCACACTCCTATGGACAACTTATCTTTGACAAAGAAGGCAAGAATATACAGTAGAGAAAAGACAATCTCTTTAACAAGTGTGCTGGGAAAACTGGTCAACCACTTGTAAAAGAATGAAACTAGAACACTTTCTAACACCATACACAAAAATAAACTCAAAATGGATTAAAGATCTAAATGTAAGACCAAAAACTATAAAACTCTTAGAGGAAAACATAGGCAAAACACTCTCTGACATAAATCACAGCAGAATCCTCTATGATCCACCTCCCAGGGTAATGGAAATAAAAGCAAAAAGAAACAAATGGGACCTAATTAAACTTAAAAGCTTTTGCACAATGAAGGAAACTATAAGCAAGATGAAAAGACGGCCTTTAGAATGGGAGAAAATAACAGCAAATGAAGCAACTGACACAGAATTAATCTCAAAAATATACAAGCAGCTCCTGCAGCTCAATTCCAGAAAAATAAACAATCTAATCAAAAAATGGGCCAAAGAACTAAACAGATATTTCTCCAAAGAAGACATACAGATGGCTAACAAACACATTAAAAAATGCTCAACATCAGTCATTATCAGAGAAATGCAAATCAAAACCATAATGAGGTAACATCTCACGCCAGTCAGAATGGCTGCTATCAAAAAATCTACAAACAATAAATGCTGGAGAAGGTGTGGAGAAAAGGGAACCCTCTTACACTGTTGGTGGGAATGCAAACTAGTACAGCCACTATGGAGAGCAGTGCGGAGATTCCTTAAAAAACTGGAAATAGAACTGCCATATGACCCAGTAATTCCACTGCTGGGCATACACACTGAGGAAACCAGAACTGAAAGAGACACATGTACCCCAATGTTCATCGCAGCACCGTTTACAATATCCAGGACATGGAAGCACTAGATACCCAGTGGCAGACGAATAGATACGAAAGCTGTGGTACATATACAGAATGGAATATAATTCAGCTATTAAAAAGAATGCATTTGAATCAGTTCTAATGAGGTGGATGAAACTGGATCGTTATCATACAGAGTGAAGTAAGTCAGAAAGAAAAACACCAATACAGTACATTAATACAGTACTGTACGTTAATACAGTACATTAACGCATATACGGAATTTAGGAAGATAGTAATGATGACCCTATATACGAGACAGCAGAAGAAACATAGAGATAAAGAACAGACTTTTGGACTCCGTGGGAGAAGGCGAGGGTGGGATGATTTGCGAGAACAGCATTGAAACATGTATATTATCATGTGTGAAATTTGCCAGTCCAGGTTCGATACATGAGACAGGGTGCTCGGGCCTGGTGCACTGGGATGACCCTGAGGGATGGGATGGGGAGGGAGGTGGGAGGGGGGTTCAGGATGGGGAACACATTTACACCCATGGCTGATTCATGTCAATGTATGGCAAAAACTACTACAATATTATAAAGTAATTAGTTTCCAATTGAAATAATTAATAAAAAACTATTATAAATCAAATGAATAAATTCAAAACCTAATCTATTAAATTACAGTTGGAATTTTAAATGCCCTTGTGGATAATATTCTAACCTTCTAGAAAATAGTATATTATTTGTAAATATTGGTTACCAGATATCTTAGCCAAGAAACACAGTTAAACACAGAAGATACCATAACACAGCTGGGAAAGTACAGAAGCAGAAAAAAAAAGTCTGTATTTCTGTCAGTGTATATGTATATGTCAGTGTATAAATGTATCTGTATTTATATAAATACATATAGACTATATACAAATTGGAAAATAAAAAATTATACAGGCTATAAATAAAAGTGAGAAGTATTATGTCTAACCAAGGTCAAAGACAGAAAAGAAAATAATGGGGCAGAAGCTTAGATAAATAATTCAAGAAAATAAGGAAACATGTGATAAGAGAAATGGAGACTTTTAAGAACTGAGTATTCAACAGACAATGACACGTCTTGTAAGTCACATGATTACTGTGGATGACTATACAAAGAGGTTTAAAGTTACTGTCTAAATAATTGCCATTGGATTTACCAGTGTAAACTGCAGAGGAAAAACGGGTAAATTTAATGAGCTCATATATTATTTGAGTAAAAGCTGATGCTTTTGTCTTAGAGTGGACACAGCACAAAATGTTTGTTTAAACTTCTGGTTCCGCTACTGGTTCGACAGAAGCATTAAAATGAATACCTACATTTTTAGGATATCATTTTTATGCTAATTCTAATAGTTTAATAAATGTCATCTAGAGTATTGTATAATAAAGATTTTTTAAGGATGAATACAGACTTAGTAGAAATAAGCATGGGAAAGGGAAAGGTTTTGAGTTCCATCCTGACTCATAATGACAGAGAAGAGTAAAACAATTACTTAAAAGTAGGAAATTAAGCTTGTATTAATAGAGACGAAGCAGCAACATTTTTTATTCAGTAACCTTAATGGTTCCCCTGACCGCAATATTCCCTATGGTAAGATTTCTCAGAATTAACATAGTTTTAAGCATGAAAATTCCCAAGTGTTTTGTTTCATAAATATGCTTTCTTTCAGTTCAGTTGCTCAGTCCTGTCTGACTCTTTGCGACCCCATGAATTGCAGCACACCAGGCTTCCCTGTCCATCACCATCTCCCAGAGTTCACTCAAACTCACGTCCATCGAGTCGGTGATGCCATCCAGCCATCTCATCCTCTGTCATCCCCATCTCCTCCTGCCCCCAATCCCTCCCAGCATCAGAGTCTTTTCCAATGAGTCAATTCTTCGCATGAAATGGACAAATTCAGTATCATTCCTTCCAAAAAACACCCAGGGCTGATCTCCTTTAGAATGGACTGGTTGGATCTCCTTGCAGTCCAAGGGACTCTCAAGAGTCTTCTCCAATACCACAGTTCAAAAGCATCAATTCTTCGGTGCTCAGCTTTCTTCACAGTCCAACTCTCGCATCCATACATGACCACTGGAAAAACCATAGCCTTGACTAAACAGACCTTTGTTGGCAAAGTAATGTTTCTGCTTTTCAATATGCTATCTAGGTTGGTCATAACTTTTCTTCCAAAGAGTAAGCGTCTTTTAATTTCATGGCTACAGTCACAATCTGCAGTGATTTTGGAGCCCCAAAAAATAAAGTCTGCCACTGTTTCCCCATCTATTTCCCATGAGGTGATGGGACCAGATGCCATGATCTTCGTTTTCTGAATGTTGAGCTTTAAGCCAACTTTTTCACTCTCCTCCTTCACTTTCATCAAGAGGCTCCTCTTCACTTTCTGCCATAAGGGTGGTGTCATCTGCATATCTGAGGTTATTGATATTTCTCCCGGCAATCTTGAGTCCAGCTTGTGCTTCTTCCAGCCCAGCGTTTCTCATGATGTACTCTGCATAGAAGTTAAATAAGCAGGGTGACAATATACAGCCTTGACATACTCCTTTTCCTATTTGGACCCAGTCTGTTGTTCCATGTCCAGTTCTAACTGTTGCTTCCTGACCTGCATACAGATTTCTCAAGAGGCAGGTCAGGTGGTCTGGTATTCCCATCTCTTTCAGAATTTTCCATAGTTTATTGTGATCCACAGAGTCAAAAGCTTTGGCATAGTCAATAAAGCAGAAATAGATGTTTTTCTGGAACTCTCTTGCTTTTTCGATGAGGACATACCAAAGAGTCCACCATAAAGAATCCATAAATGAACTGGGAAACAACTCTGTTTTAACATTTTGAAGATCTTATGCAGAAAAAGTTTGTGTTTTCTGAACTTGTTTACAGACTACTTCTCCAACTCCCTTATTGAAATGTATTAGCCATGAAATTATAAGACGTTTGCTCCTTGGAAGAAAAGCTATGAGAAACCTGGACAGTGTATTAAAAAGCAGAGACATCACTTTGTCAACAAAGGTTTGTATAGTCAAAGATATGTTTTTTTCCAGTAGTCATGTACAGATGTGAGAGTTGGACCATAAAGAAGGCTGAGCATCAAAGAATTGATGCTTTCAAACTGTGGCGCTGGAGAAGACTCTTGAGAGTCCCTTCGAATGCAAGGAGATTAAACCAGTCAATCCTAAAGGAAATCAATCCTGAATATTCATTGGAGGGACTGATTCTGAAGCTGAGGCTGCAGTATTTTGGCCATCTGATGCAAAGAGCCAACCTATTGGAAAATACCCTGACGTTGGGAAAGACTGAGGGCAGGAGGAAAAGCAGGTGACAGAGGATGAGACGACTGGATAGCATCATTGACTCAGTGGACATGAGTTGGAGCAAACTCCGGGAGACAGTGAAGGACAGGGAAGCCTGGCATGCTCAAGTGCACGGGGTCGAAAAGGGTTGCACGCAACTGAGTGACTGAACAACAACAGCATATTGAGGACCCGTTGTTGTTTACAACATATTTATAAATGATATTATTGGAGAGATTTCTATACATTATTGGAGAGAATTATTTATTTATTTAGTAGCAACAATACAGATGATTTTACCCAGGTACTATGCTTTTTTCAGATGGTAGGTTTTTTAAACCATTTACCATCACCACCAAAACCATCTTTTAATGTAACATATTTTAACAGGAGGTGCATTTTATAATAATCCTAAGCACTCATAAAATATAAAACCTAAGCCCCTATCTGTTAAAAATTCTGACTCAATATGTCATAGGTTGTTATTTACATTTTTGAAAAGTTTCAACAGATGTTAATCCATTTCATACACAACAGTGTAACAATAGGTAACTCAAGTACCAGTTACCAACAATAACTTCAGAGGACAAAGAAACAAAGTTCCACTTGTTTTAAATCTTCTAGCAGATTTGTTATTGTCAATTCATAAATACTTTACATCTTAAAAAGGATATATTTTCACACAGCAGAAGCAATGAAGCCTGTGTTTCTTTTCTTATAATACATAATTCTTTCTCAGATATTTGTGTTAATCTGTGAACCATCAGAAGAGCAGTGACACAGAGAATAGCTATCAGGCAGGAGAAAGACACATATCCACAAACTTTATCATCCAAATCAGATATCTTAGACAAACTGAAATACATTACTCTCTAATTACTTGGACAACCAAGACCTTCTACCCCTTTTTCTAGAGCCCTATAATATCACCACACTAGTTAAAACTACAGTAGATATGAATTAGGAGACCAGCTAGTCAGCATTGTGAAGTGTAGTTCAAAACATAACTTAACTCCACTAGTCTTAAATTTCCTAAGCTCAAAATTATTGGGTTAGACTAAATCTTTGTCTTCTAAGTGATCTAAGTTCTAAGTGTAGGTTACTTTGTGTTCTACTGAAATAGAAAATCAACTTTGAAAGGTATTTCTAAATTCTAGTAAGACTATTAAATGAAAATGCCTTAATGTTATTTAAGAAAATGGGAATGGGAATGTACGTTAGTCTTTTAGGGATGCTATAGCGAAGTGCCACAAACTGGGTAGCTTTTAATATACATATTTATCTCATACATTTCTAGAGGCTAGTCAGATTGGTAAAGACTGAATCTTGTCAGTATTTCTGAATAATTGCCTCTAAATTCTGATTTGGAAGATTGGTCAGATTCTGGTGAAGGCCCTCTTCTGGGTTGCATATTGTTGACTTTTTGCTCCTTCTTCACGTGGTGGAAGGGACAATGTACTCTTCTTGGACCTCTTTCATAAGGGCATTAATCTCATTCATGAGGATTCCACCCTCATGATCTAATCACTTCCCAAAGGCCCCACTTCCAAATACCATCACAGTGGGGCACTGGAATTTCAACATATGAATTTCAGGATGGGGTAGACAAGCATTCTGATCACAGCAGAATGCACAGCATTTGCTTCTACTGTTCACATAAGGAAGCACACAGAATATACAGTAGCTTACACAGAACACCGAAAACAGATTTTAAAAATTAGCATATGAACAAATTAGTTAATAATAATGGCAAATATCTTGCTACATTAACTTAAGAGTTTCATTTAGATTAACTTATTGAATCTCAACAACTCTGTGAGAGAGGCACTGTTATCATCTTTATATTCCATATGAGAAAACTGTCACTCAAGAGACATTAAGTACCCAAGATCACAAAGGTAATATATAGCAGAGTCAAGATACAGACTCACATGTTTGTTCTTTATAGGTAAACTATTATAGATTATTACTTAAATATCACTGTCAGGAAAACCATGCATTAAACAGCTACACGTCCTTTATAAAACTGCCCTTCAAAAAATTAACACATCCTATCTCTACCTGGGCTTCCCAGGTGGTATTATTGGCGAGGTTGTCTGTAAATGTAGGAGACTTAAGAGATGTGGGTTCGATCCCTGGGTCAGGAAAATCCCCTTGAGGAAGGCATGGCAACTCATTCCCAGTATTTTTACCTAGATCTAGAATCCCACGGAAAGAAGAGCCTGGTGGGTTACAGTCCACCAAAATACAAATAGTTGGATATGACTGAAGCAACTTAGCAGATAACTACCCATAAGTGATAATAATCCAGGGACAATAATGGAATAGAAAATACATAAGAGTTTTTTAAAAAATTACTTTTCCTTTCTTAACACTTAGAAAATTTTCAAGATGGATTAAGTTGCAACCAGAAATTTTATAAAACTTAAATTTTTCTGTTTTATTTAAAGTGGTTTCTTATTGTTTTCAAATGTTTATAATGATAACATTAAATATAATCATGCAAGATTTAGCACCTTGCCAAGAGCTGGACCTTGCCTGGCAGTGTAATGAGATATATGTCAGGCCCATCACGACATTCAAACAATCGCTTCGAATTCTGAATCTAGGGAAGTAGAAAGAACACAAATAAGGCAAAGTAGGCAATTCGACCATAAAGTATTAAGGTTGGGAAAGAGGATGGCATGAACATACCCTAATGCCCATGCCTCTACAATTAAAAGAAAATCAGAATTTAGAGGCAATTATCCAGATACACTGGCAAATACAAATACTATCTCTCAGGGAAGTAACTGGAACCTCTGCCTGAGTTACCCAGATCACTATCTCATCACTTTGGGAGATCTAGCTTCAAGGGTTTTTTTTTTTTTCCCCAGTAGATCACAATAATATACAATGATTTTAGATCCAAATTTATGTATCTATTTTTAAAATCGAGTCAGATAGTAGGGATGAAGAGAGAGAAATAGAAAGGGTGAAGGGGGGATGGAGGAGAATGAGGTGGAGGGAGAGAAGATAGACCAAGAAGCAAATATTTACTGAACCCTTACCTGAAATTAATTCGTATTTTTTCTTCACTGATCATATGAAATATTTTTTAATATCTCTCAAATAATTACTATTCTATCAGTGTATTTTTAGGTAAATAATTATTCTTTTTAAACACAGATACACAAATATTTTTGAAATTGGAGATTTAAATAAACTGGCACATTTTAACATTCACAAAAAAAAAGTTACACAATTATTCAAAAATAATTTCTAACTTCTCTTCATTTATTTTATAGTTACTAATATGTTACTTCTATGATGATAATAAAAATGCTATTCTTCAGCTTCTAGTACTTACATGTTTCTGTTCTGTGTACCTCTTTGGATAACAAATTATTTTAAAATCCACTAAGTTGTTACACCAAACATGAAAGGTGCAAAGATCAAGAAGGTGATTTCCTAGACTCCCTTCTTCAAATCTATACAGCAACAGATTAATTTCAAGATCTCTTGTTTCAGTAATTATAATAAAGAAAACAGGGAACCCTAATGATTTAAGCCATGAATCGTTTTTTATTACCAAAATACCTGCTACTATTTCCAAACCTGTTTTCATTAAATACAGAAGAATGTTGACTTTGTTACCCGAGGACATCACAAAGTAAGAAAACAAACTTCTTTTAAGGGAACCATTCTCAAAACACTTTCTCAACACAAGTGATTTTAACATGCTGCTCCTTCTCAGGATGGGGTTTTTATAAAGTGGTTTATATTAATGTTTCAAGCTGGTGTGATTTATCTTTGATAAATTGCTAACATATAGCCATGTTTTACTTCTTCAAAACAACAGTAATATGAGTATGAGTATATAAAACTGTGCTCAGCAAAAGACAACCTCTACAAAGCTGAATTTATTTTTTATTATAACCCAGAATAAAGATATTTTCACCTTCTCAAGAAGAAATGATGGGTTTCCAACATTGGACAATAGTTAGTGCAGGACTATACTTCCAGAAAAAACAGAAACACAAGAGGTGAGCCCAGGAGCACTTTGTCTTTTTGACTGGTGGCACTTCCTGGACCTCAGCACAGGGAGGTAGATAGAACTCAAGTGGAATGATTTCATTCAACTGAAGAGGCAGGAATTAAGAGTTTGGTGCCATTGAGACAGTTGGAACCAGAAGGGCTAGGTACTGAAAAAGAGATAACTGCACAAAAAATGAGCCCCCCAAAGAGTGACCTTAAGTTATTGGATAAATAATCTTGCAAGTGCAGACAGCAAGACTCTAGGACCCAGCAGAAAATGGTTGATGAGCCAGAGCTGGGAGCTAAATAGATATTCCAGATGTTATAAATACTGAGCGGTGCAGAACTTCTGACTGGTGGAGTAAAAGATCACACTGAAATCGCTGAGCATTCAATGGCACCCTAAAAGGTCTAAACCCACCCTAAGAAAGCTTGAAAAGAAAGGCAAAAGGAGCAAGCTTGCTTGCCAGTAAATTAGCTGCCCACCAGAGCAAAATTCAACACTACTTAAAGGGAGAAAACAGATTCTAGACTCCCAACAACATAAAGATCACAATGTCTAGATATAATTAAAAAAAATTATTAAACATGTAAAATAGGAAAATTTGATCCACAGTAAGGAAGAAGTTACTTATACTTCAAATACTGTACATGATAAAGAAAGTTACATTCAGTTTTCTATTATATTCACCATTGTAAAATAGCACAATCTGGAATTTTAGAAAAATAGTATTTTTAAATTACACCTCAATTCCCAAAACATTTTAATTTCACGCATTATCTCAAAAAGATATGCTTTGAGAGCCTGCCTTCATCTGCCATGTTTCTGCTATCACTTACTCCACGCTCTATTAATTTAGACCTTCTCAGTGATTGGCATGAAGCAATATGCAACCTTTGCAGAGCTGAATATCAATTTTCTGCTTTCAACTAGGGAGGCTGGTTAGGTTTAACAAATCTAGCACATTTTCCTGTCCTGTCCCTCCTTCCTCCATGTCATTAAAATGTGTTTCTAGTTTCCTAACCTATTGTCTCCTTTATCCTGCTGACATCAGTATTCAGGATCAATATGATATCTGTTAATATCTCTTGTTAATATCTCATTTTCATTAAATTGATCCACAACCCAGGTAACTATGTGCAGGAGATTACTTTTTTTTCCTGATAAGAAAATTCCTTCTTATGGACTTATATCCCCCCGCCCCAAATCATATTTTAAAAGCCCTAACCCCTAGTATATCTCAGAATGCAACTGTTTTAAAGATGAGGATTTAAAGAGATAATTAAAGTTAAATGCAGTTATATGAGTGACCCAATATGTGGAGAAGGCAATGGCACCCCACTCCAGTACTCTTGCCTGGAAAATCCCATGGACGGAGGAGCCTGGTAGGCTGCAGTCCATGGGGTCGCTAAGAGTCGGACACGACTGAGCGACTTCACTTTCACTTTTCACTTTCATGCATTGGAGAAGGAAATGGTAACCCACTCCAGCGTTCTTGCCTGGAGAATCCCGGGGACGGGGGAGCCTGGTAGGAGGCCGTCTATGGGGTCACACAGAGTCAGACACGACTGAAGCGACTTAGCAGCAGCAGCAGTAGCAATCCAATATGACTGGTGTCCTTATGAGAAGAGACACACCAGGGATAGGCACACACAGAAAAAAGCCCACATGACGTGACCCAGCAAGAAGGCAATCATCTGCAAACAAGAAAGACTAGAAATTAAACCTACTGACACCTTGATCTGGGACTTCCAGCTTTCAGAAATGTAAGAAAATAAATTTCTGTTGTTTAAGCCACCAGGATGTGGAATGTTAACACGGCAGCCCTAGCAAACCTGCAACATTCACTCGACTTCCTCATCATTGCAAAACTAACTTGATGAGACCACGTCCATTAAAACACCATTCTTATCCCTTGAAGTAAGACAAGCATATAACCCAAACATTTACCAACAACTGCTATTTCTAGGCCAGTATTCAAATATAACATCTCAGTCTTTAAACATAGCAAGTTTGATTTTGAATGGAAACAATATATAAAGGTCGGGGGCAGGGGGAGAGAGAGAAAGAGAAGACGTGTCTTGTTTGAAATTATGAACAGCAATGTTGTGCTACAGAAGTTAAGACACCTGGATTTGAATCCCAGTTTCCTTGCTGACTATCTGTGTAACCTTGGCAAACTATGTACTTTCACTGTAGGTAATAACAGTACCTATTTCATATTGCTGTTGTAAGTTAAATATGTTAACATTTGCACAGCACCTAGCCTAGAACATTAACTATTATAAAAGTCTTTAATATTATCAAGAGAACTGATTTCAGATGGTATTGCTAAGGGAGTATATGTGGGAAATTTGGAGATAAATGAAGGTTAGATTCAATAAGAATTTAAAAAATAAGCAGAGCAAAAGAGGAGTCTTAAAATTTATTTTAAGATAAGTGAGAATCAAACATCTTTACAATGTCAGAAGAAACAGTACAGGGAAAAGGTGCATCATTGAAACAAAACACTGAAAGAGACTGAGGAGATCAAATGTGTCAGGAGCAGAGTTTCCCAAAACATAGGTTCTGACCCATTAGTAAGTCATAAAATAAGTGGATGGTAATCAGATTTTCTAAAATAAAATATCTTAGAGAATATCAGAGTTCATGAGATATAACAAAGGTAAGTAATGTTTCATGAAATGTGTGTTGCCTTTACACACACATACAGACAACTGTGTTTATTCGGTTGAAATGTGAAATATATTCTTATTGTATAAGTAAAAGTTGGAAAGCTTACTTTAGAGCGTAAGGCATTTTTGACAGAGATGGACTTTTCTTCTGGAGTGAGAAGAAAAAAGGATCAGTGAACTGGCACTAGGAAAATATTATTCTATTCAACAGAATCAATTCATCTGGACATTATATTCGTTACAAAAGAAACTGATTTGTTGTGCTTTTTGGACCTTAAAATAAATAATATGAATGCAATGATTAAACAAATACATTAACTTAAGAATATTACAACTCAAATTTTTACTTTCTTATTTACTTTGTATTGCTGAATATTTAACACAGTAAATGAATCACTCTTTCAAAGTCCTGTGGGACATTAACCATATGTCAAATACAAAGATTGGTTTTCACAAGTCGGTATTAAATACTTACACTGGGTTACCTTAGAAACCCAAAATAATCTTTGTTTTTCTGATAGTGCCCTTGGAGGGTAAGTTTCACAGGTCTCAGTATCTCATGACTGGCTCTCCCTGGTGACCCTGCCCACTTTCACAGCTTTAGCAACCATCTACACACAAGGGCAAAACCATCTACTGTTGTGTGCTTTCCTAGCTCTGGATGCTAGGCTATGCTATGCTGTCAGTTCAATCATGGCCTACGCTTTGCGACCCTATGGACCACAGCCTGCCAGGCTTCTCTGTCCATGGAATTCTCCAGGCAAGAATACTGGAATGGGTTGCCATGCCCTTCCTCAAGGGATCTGCTCAACTCAGGGATCAAACTCATGTCCCAAACATCTCCTCCTTAACACTAGCGCCACCTGATAGAGGATTCGGATGGTTTCTAATACATTAAAACAAAAAAATCTGAGGTCTCCCAGACATAAATTTTGTATATGAAAATTTAAATCAACAGTTTTGATTTTCAGTCTTACCATCAGCCCACTAAATTAAAACACAAGCCTAAAAGCCATGATCCTCCCATTAGTGCGGAAGAAATCATCAAGTTCTGTCAATTTTATTTCCAATAGCTTGCTGTCTCTCCCTCCTCTAATTTGGAGGACACTGCTTTCTCTCGTTTTAATTCAATACCTTTTTACTTCATCTCTGCCTTCTGGGTTTCCTCTTTCTGCTCCATCCTCCACACTCTAACCAGAATTTTCTAAAACATTAGTCTAACTGTATTAATCTCAGACTTCCTATCCAGCAACCCACTCCAGTACTCTTGCCTGGAAAATCCCATGGACAGAGGAGTGTGGTAGGTTACAGTCCATAGGGTCGCAAAAAGTTGGACATGACTGAATGACTTCACTTTCTTGTCCAGCCGCTTCTCACCTTCTGTGAGAAGCCAGTGTGTTCTGAGCCAGTCACATACAACTAGTCTTCCTTGACTGAATTTGTCCTACTCTTTTTTTCTTCTTAAACCAAACAAACAAGGCACCTTCATGCCTTTGCGTATGCTTTTTTCTCTACCTGGAATGCCTGGTACTACCTTTTCAACTTGCTTACTCTTTAGTTCTATTTCTCAGTCTTCAAAATATACAGCTCGAACCTCACCAGCTCTGTAAAGAATCCTCTTTCTTTTCACAGCACTTTCTGCATAGCATTTTAAATGTACATTCATTAATCATTCATTCCCTTGCCATATTCTAAGTACCTTCTATGACCATACATGTATTACTTTACATTGTAATTAATTGCTTAGATATTTCTTTCCTCAAACAGAAGGTAAACTCCTAAAAAGCAGAGACAACGTCTTATTTTATGTGGCACCTCTGGAGCCAGATATCAGGCCTAACACCTAAGAGGCACTTAACAAATGTTGAAGTAAATTAATCTGATGCTTTCTAACACAATATTGTCTTCTATCTGACAAAATTTGAAATTCTGAGAACTGAATCATTAGGCAATTAATTATTAATGACATAGTCTAGTGTGAACAGGAATTAAACAACTTTTATTATACAAGCTTACTTAAGAGCTGCCTGCAACTTGGAATCATTACATCTATAGGTGGTCTCTTAGTAACTATTTCTGAAAGAAATGAATCCTATTTTGCCTAGTTTCTTAAGCTTCAAAAATTCTGTATCTTAAAAAATTTTACATTTCCTAAGAAAATTCTTTAATTTTGTTATTACTAAAGAACTGGGAACCATATAGCTAAAAGGTATGATGTAAGCTTATTTCTTTTTTGAAAAATAAACTGACTCATGGAAAAGTCAAACTTACTTCAACATCAGCAAAATCACTTAAGTAACTATAATTCATTCTTATTTGTTCATATTGACACAGATTAATGTTTTATTTCTATTAGCATTTATTAGTGTTTATTATTTCATCTCCTAGCTCATTCTTTAATATTTATCTTTATGTTATTTAAAATCAAGCTGCAAATTACAGAATTTGCTTAAAAAGGAGCTTTGTAAGTGTTTAATAACATCTACTGATCCAAATAAGCACTATAAGATTATTAGCACACAGCAGCTTTGCCCAAATTTTGAAAGGCCCACAGGGATGATGGTTCATTGTTTATTCTAACAAGTTACATTTCCCTGAAACCTGGCAGATCCTTTCCCAAAATCAAAAGTATTTGTTCACGAGGCAAATTTTCATTATCTGAATACCATCAGTACATCACTTTAAAAATCTCTTATTAACTTCCAAGAATATTTTTTATAAATATTTGAATTTCTAAAATGAATGCTACTTAGCAACATTTTCTTTAAATATTTTTTGAAGATTTAATTAAAGTAGTAGTAGTATTTTATTGCATTTAACAGTGGCACATCTTACCATGACTACCAATAGTAATAGCAATATTAATAATAATGCTAATTTCAGCTAATTTTTACTGGAACTGATGGATATTATATTAAATGCATAATTAATACTATATTAATATATAAATCATAAATATATAGAGGCTTAAAATTAAACCTTTTTAAAGTTAGGCTCCATTAATATATCCCCAACTTAACAATATAAAGCATACATTTTCCTGGTGACATTGGAGAAATGTTCTAGCTCAGAGTTATTGATTTTATAACTATATTAAGTTTTCCCTTGATTATGTTTCTAGATTATAATCTGATGGGTTGAATTATCCAATAATTTAGGACTTCGCAAAAATCAGATGAAGGAAAATAAGGCTGTGATTTCAGCAGTGAGTCACTTATATAATTCCTTTCAGAATTTTAGGGATGGCAACAGGTAAGAAGAAAACTTGAGAACAGTCTTCCAAGGCCACCATAGACTTTTCCTGATCTCATTATAGAAGAAACAGTAAACTTTAAATGCATTGGAGAATTGTACATTTAGAGTTGGTTCAATTTCAGAGATTATCTAATTTTCTCCTTAAATTTTATAGATGACAAAAATGAGAAGCAAGAGGTTAGCAACAAATGCTTCAATCGGAGAACTAAGGTACTGGTAGAACGACAGTGGAATCTTAGGCTTCCACAGTGCTGTAAATAATTGTGATATAAATCACTTGATAATTATTGTTGGTAACTAAAACTTTTTGAAACGGAAGTTACAGGAAATAAACATTTCTGGACAATATATAAATTCAAGAGAGTTCTGTCCCTTTCTGGGAATAAATTAGTTGCCCCTAATGCGTCAAAGTAAGCAAAAAAATCAACTATTAATAATATTATACTAAATTAATGCTTCAAAAGTAACATACAGTTAGTCCCATAGATTCAACCAACTTCAGATTAAAATATTTGGAAAAACAATTTCACAGAGTTCCAAAAAGCAAAACTTATTTTCTACCCCCTGGAAACTATATAGCATTTACACTGTATTGTATAACATAAGTAATCCAGAGACGATTTATAATATTTGGAAGGGTATGCATTGGTCATATGTAAATACTATGTCATTTTATAGACGGGACTTGAGCATCCTTGGATTTTGGCATCCACAAGGTTCCTAGAACCTATCCCCCACGGATACCAAGGAAGGCCTCTAGTCAATTATTAACAATAGCAATAGTGCTGAAGGATAAGGAAAAGTAAAAGAGGCATTTATTCTTTCTCTGGACTCACATCCAGAGAAAATCAGAACTAGTTGGGTACTTCCATTTGCCTGTTGCACAGACAGACACAGGAACACATGGGTATCCAAGTCAAAGTTAAAGATTTAACAAGATTTATATTGACCCTGGACTTATATAAAGGGTTCTTTACAGATTGATTTTTCATATGCATCCAAGTAAACAATAAATAATGTTTCAATAACTATTTATTTTCTAGTATAATAAACGTCAAAAGTTTTTAAATATTCTTTATATTAAATCTTATCAGCTCATGCATAGAAGTTAAGATTTAACAACCAAATCTAGGTATTAATTGACAATAAAAGAGCCTGAATAACGGAATAAGTAATTAAATAGCATGGACTATGTTGTCAGTCACAAGTGAGTTCAAATTTTGGCTGTTTATCATACTAAGTGAGTGACCTTGGACAAATTACTTAACCTCTCTTGAATTCAGAGCTCTAAGGCCTGATATTGATTGAGGGCAAGATAAAATGAGATAAATTATGTAAAGCACCTAGCATGGCATCCCAACAGAGTGGCATAAAATCAATGTTAGTTCACTTTCCCATTACTCTTTTGGCCAGAAACTTACCAGCCTCATTGACCTTGCTCTTCAGTAGGGTCTGACTACAGTAATCACAGGCATCCTAATTTAAGTATTAGGATGAAAGGGGCATAAGAGGTTATCTATGAATTTGGATAAAACTCCACATATTCAGCTTCAAACTGTATTAGCACTTTCAGATGAAAGTCCTAATGCTCTAATGCCTAGTCTCTCACCCAGCCACTTAAGAAACATGACAGCTCAGCTACTCTTTGGTTCTTCTGCTTGAGGCAATAGTTGTACTAAAAACCTCTGTGCGGCTCTTCCTAGCAAGATTTTCAATAGACTTTTTATAGAAATATTACGACAATTCAGTGTGACAAAAAATGTTGGCTACTCCTTAGGTAAAAAGCACTGTACTGATGTTGGGAAGCAAGAGTAAACTATGGTATCATCCCTTTTCTTTAGAAGCTCAAGATCAGGCAAGTAGACAACTAATTAAATTGGTCGCATTTGTCAAACATTTTAAAATTGATCAGATATACAGAAAATGTAAAAGGTGATTTTGATGCAAAGGCTAATGAAGAATATTGCAACTTTTCTGTGAACATATTTTACAGAAGCATAATCAGTTTGTACTCTGGCTTTTAAAATATTTTAAGAGAGAAAATATTTCATGGAAAGAAATGAATAATCAAGAATAAAAATCTTCTTTGGGATGATGGTCTCAAGAAAAGAGATTTAAACCAAGCTGAACCTGCAGATGAAAGAAGTGTATTTTGTAAGGAAAGCCCTTAAAAACACCTTATTACACGTTGTAAAGTCCAACAGCAGAGGGAATTGTGACTCATTTAAACTCTAACAAATGACGAATCCATATAAGTGGGTCTCACAGGCAGTTTATAATCAATCATAGTCAATGAATCTGTGAGTAAGTGGCACACCAGCCAAAGAACAGAGAATGAATGGAGTCTTTTAGGCTAATTTGGATATAACACAATGTTTAAATAAGTGTTATGAAGCTTAGAGAAAAACAACTGAATAAACCATACTTTATCCTTCTGAAATAGGTAGGAAATTGCGCCAAATAAAAGTCATAACTGCTGGGCTTTGTTTAACAATATTACGATGCTAAAATAAACTCTGAGGCAGTCCTGATGTTATGCCAGGTAATGACAATAAAAGACCAAATCTGTCCAATTTTAAACTAATGTTTAAAAACATGACAGGTAAAATGAATTAAAAATATAATCCAATGTAAACTGCATTTACTGTGTTCATGTCAACTACATTCAATTATACGGTAAAGGATCCATTCACTTCATAAACAAATTTTAAAATCCTATTGTGAGCAATGCCCTGTGCTAGGTGATGTAGAAATAACACTGAATTTACTACCTCTTAGAACACAGAACAAAAAGTATGGGAAACAAAGAAAGACGTATCTAAAAAAGTTCTTTGGCATACATACATTCCTAAATCAAAGAGTAACACTGATAAGAATACTACTAGTCTATGCTCTCTACAAAGTGCATTTTCATATATATTATTGATACATGGCTTTCAGAATCCTTGCCAGGCACAGAGGTAAGGGACATGTACCCTTATTCACAATAATAAAGGGAAGATTAGATATGAGCTCTCAGCTCACCATCTAAATCTTTTCCATTAAAATAGGCTAAGCTTCTTATGAACATGTGTTTTATTTTCATGATGCTGACATTCAAATAAAGAAGTAGCACTAGGATGAGGTACCATTAAAACATGTGGATTGTTACAATTTATATGATATTTAAACAAGCAAATAGAACAGTACACAAGCAACCTAGACAAAAAGGAATTCTTATGAGAGACTGACTTTTCCTCTTCACAATTACAAAGAACTGTTGATTCAAGAAATGTCAAAATTGTCTTCTAAGTGAGCCACACAGAATAGTTCTTAAAGCGTTTATTTTTTGGTTTTCAGTTCTCTAGTACTAAACAACCACGAAGTGAATGTTCAACAAATGCAAAGATGCTAATAAAGTGGCAGCACCTTCATCTTCTGTTTTTAAAGCAACACTCCTTATTCTGAGTTACCAAGTGATTGAGCTGCCAATCACACCCTTTGTAACATGAGCTATAAGAAACTGGCTTTGAAAATAAAGGCTTTCTGGCTGACAGCATGCCTATGGGAGGTTCTCCATTTAACTATCAGACACTATTTTTTTGTTTGTTTAGTTTATCTTTCAGTTTAAAATAAAATGTAAATAAAAGAGTGTCACTTAGAAGCAATTAATTTTTTTAAAGAAATGATTCATTATTGCTGATGTCCTTTGTAATGGAAATCACAGCAAGTATAAAATACTTTGCACACACCATGTTTTAAAGATATTATTCATGAGAATTCTGACTCTAATGGTCATGAAGTCTAATTTTATTTCATTTTGAAAAGGTATACCATAATATAGCAGAAAAAGAGCTCCTGTGAAGGCTTGATCTCCAATTGAAAAATCATGAAAAGAAGCCTTCAGAGTTTTCAAAAAGAAAGTCATATTAATTAGCTTTTGAAATTAGTCTTTTTTATTAAGGAATGTGGCAAGTGCTTTTGTCAGGCACACTAAACCTATTTAACATTTTTTAAACTCTCAAAAACTAATACCATTAAACTTTTTTATTTTAAAATGTTGTATTACCTAACTTCATAATTTTGTACTTCCAAATCAAGTATGCTACAAATGTATCTATGAAAAAATAATCAATAAAAGTAAATAAAGATAAATGTACAGAGCCTCTATTTCAGTAAACAGTTTATTAAAAACTTACTCTAATATCAATGAAATTAATTTCAATATAGGAATGCAAATTAAAACATATATCAAATATTCTTGCACACTTTACCTTTGAATAACCTCACATTCTGTTGGAAATAAATTAACTTTCTAATAATGCAAATGTTGATCTGTGGAAAATAGTGCATGCTGTATTCAAAAATGCATAGTAATTACCATATTAAAGATTGAACAATTTAAAAGTAAAGAAACATGTTTAATTTTTATTAACTTGATGTTTTCCCAACTCATTTGGTCACAAAACTCATTTTCAGCAAAAAAATTATGTTAATATTTCCTGCTAGAATAGTTTTGATAGAATGAAGATCATTTGTCAGAAGATACTTCTCTAACTCAAATTAATCTTGTTAGTACTCAATTTTAACCATTTTTTCCCAAAGAAAAATCATCAGAAATGCATTCAAAGCAAGGCATTCTGAAGAATCCATCACTGATCTTTTCAGTCAACAATAACAGAATTATCCTTGAAACCCTATCACCAACTGTTAACACTCCTGGTCTCAGCAGTTTTAACAACCTTGGAGTCACCAAGGTGATATATTGAAGAAAGAGTTCAACCTGACATGTATAATCTTAGTTAATGCATCTTGTAGTCATCACAATATTTGCCACCATAATGCCTAAGAGTATCACAGTACATGTCAAAGCATCATATCTCAAGTCCAGCTCACAATACCATAAAACCCACCTCCAACAATAAACAGTGGAGTATTATACCAAGAGACATGGAAAGGATGAAGTATAGTGTTTAAATTCTGGAGTTGTTTTTGTTGATTTTAATTATCTTTTAGTGGGATTCAGTTAAGGTGTTAATTTATATTTTACAAATTCTCTGCAAACCAAGCTGGTCTCTGTTTTTATGCACCAAGGAAGCTGTAATATTTTGTTGAAATACATAGAAAATAAAGAGCTGTTCTAGTATCAGACAGACATAACTTTAAGGAAAAAAACATTACTAGACATAGGAGAGATATTTCATAATGATAAGAAAAAGTCAATTCACCAGAAAGATAAAATAATTCTTAATTTATATCCATAAAATAACATATGAGTAGCATGCAGAGTAAGTCTATATTTAAAACTATAATTAAATCTACAAATCTATATTTTTAATGTCTATATGGACATTTCATAGTATTATTAAATATTTATTAAGCCTTTCCTTACCTGAGCCTTTTAATCAAGCATTGAGTATAAATCACCATCTCCTGCCTTATTTGCTTTGCCGTTAAATTATGGGCTTCCAACAGACACATGAACATTCCCATTCATCTTAATGGTGCATTAATGTCACCAGGCTATAGCTTTCCTAGTAGAATGTGTGCCCGTTCTCTTAAGTAAGAACAAGGCCAAATATTCCACGCTTCCTTTTTTAGGAGCCTTATTTTATAAAAATGAAGGCATTAAATATACTTGAATTGAAAAATATAAAATCATACTCAACTCTAAGATTTTAATAAGTTAGAGTGTTCTATTTATTGAATACAAATAACTTTACAGCAGGAAGGGTTCTCAGAGATGTCAGAACCTCAGCTCCATAATTTATGAGCCTTGTTACATTGGGAAAGTTCTCTAACCTTTCTGTGCTTCAATTCTCCCAGCTTACGGTGATAAGATGGGAGAACTAAGATTAAATTGGTGATAGTCATAGTACAAACTTTGTAGGATTGTTATTAGGTATAAATGAAAAAAGAAACCTAGAATAGACTCTGGTAGCCACTTGTAAGTGCTGTGAGTATGGGTCTGTAATAGTTGTGGTTGTCGTGATGATTCTACTAGTAGTAATGGTAGCGGAACCATACAGAACAATAACAGTGATAGAAAAAGTAGAAGTAGTAACGGTAGTGATCATAGTAGCGGTGGTAACAGTAGTAACAGTAACAGTATTAACGATATCATAGGAGTGGAGCTAGAAGAACTACTGTGGTCATCTTCATTGTCAGTACGATCATCAGCTTCCAGGGGGTCACACATTCAAATATTTCCAGACACCACACAAGTGACATCGATGAATGAAGTAAGCCAGATCTAAGAGAAGTATTGCAGAGTGTAGAAAAGAAGAATACTTATGCCCTGTTTAAATACCTTCAAAATTGCTTTGGCTATTCGAGGTTTTTTGTATTTCCATACAAATCTTGAAATTATTTGTTCTAGTTCTGTGAAAAATGTGGCTGGTAGCTTGACAGGGATTGCATTAAATTTGTAAATTGCTTTGGGCCTGACTTCAGGCTCTACTACAAAGCCACAGTCATCAAGACAGTATGGTACTGGCACAAAGACAGACATATAGATCAATGGAACAAAATAGAAAGCCCAGAGATAAATCCACACACATATGGACACCTTATCTTTGACAAAGGAGGCAAGAATATACAATGGAGTAAAGACAATCTCTTTAACAAGTGGTGCTGGGAAAACTGGTCAACCACTTGTAAAAGAATGAAACTAGATCACTTTCTAACACCGTACACAAAAATAAACTCAAAATGGATTAAAGATCTAAATGTAAGACCAGAAACTATAAAACTCCTAGAGGAGAACATAGGCAAAACACTCTCAGACATAAATCACAGCAGGATCCTCTATGATCCACCTCCCAGAATTCTGGAAATAAAAGCAAAAATAAACAAATGGGATCTAATTAAAATTAAAAGCTTCTGTACAACAAAGGAAAATATAAGCAAGGTGAAAAGACAGCCTTCTGAATGGGAGAAAATAATAGCAAATGAAACAACTGACAAACAACTAATCTCAAAAATATACAAGCAACTTCTGCAGCTCAATTCCAGAAAAATAAACGACCCAATCAAAAAATGGGCCAAAGAACTAAATAGACATTTCTCCAAAGAAGACATACGGATGGCTAACAAACACATGAAAAGATGCTCAACATCACTCATTATTAGAGAAATGCAAATCAAAACCACAATGAGGTACCACTTCACACCAGTCAGAATGGCTGCGATCCAAAAATCTGCAAGCAATAAATGCTGGAGAGGGTGTGGAGAAAAGGGAACCCTCCTACACTGTTGGTGGGAATGCAAACTAGTACAGCCACTATGGAGAACAGTGTGGAGATTCCTTAAAAAATTGCAAATAGAACTACCTTATGACCCAGCAATCCCACTTCTGGGCATACACACCGAGGAAACCAGAATTGAAAGAGACACATGTACCCCAATGTTCATCGCAGCACTGTTTATAATAGCCAGGACATGGAAACAACCTAGATGTCCATCAGCAGATGAATGGATAAGAAAGCTGTGGTACATATACACAATGGAGTATTACTCAGCCGTTAAAAAGAATTCATTTGAATCAGTTCTGATGAGATGGATGAAACTGGAGCCAATTATACAGAGTGAAGTAAGCCAGAAAGAAAAACACCAATACAGTATACTAACACATATATATGGAATTTAGGAAGATGGCAATGACGACCCTGTATGCAAGACAGGAAAAAAGACACAGATGTGTATAACGGACTTTTGGACTCAGAGGGAGAGGGAGAGGGTGGGATGATTTGGGAGAATGGGAATTCTAACATGTATACTGTCATGTAAGAATTGAATCGCCAGTCCATGTCTGACGTAGGGTGCAGCTTGCTTGGGGCAGGTGCATGGGGATGACCCAGAGAGATGTTGTGGGGAGGGAGGTGGGAGGGGGGTTCATGTTTGGGAACGCATGTAAGAATTAAAGATTTTAAAATTTAAAAAAAATAAAAAATTTAAAAAATAAATAAATAAATAAATACCTTCAAATTTATTACTTGAAACACTGATGTCACTAAGGAAAAACAAAGTATGTGACATAGATCTTAGCAAGAATCAGTAGTTCACAACCTCTGATTTAGTCCAAGTTATGCATTTAAATTGAAAGAAAGAAGGTTGTTAGCATACCTAGTCACTGTGCTTGAATGTACCCTAAGTTTTCTTTTTATTCTTTCATTTCTCCAAATTATAACCCCTCCACCCTCTCCACAAAATCCTGAGTGTTGATACAGATATGTTTGCAGCTACTATTTCTCAGCATTCCCAACTTAGGGTCTCACTTCAAGTCTTTTGCCCACCCTCCTTGTAACTGTTCTCTTTCACTATGTCATGCATTCAGACTACTTAGCAAGCCTGCTGATATCCATCTTTCACACATACCCAGGCCCTCATAGTTAAGTTGCAGCAAGCAACATTGTCAATGCTGGTGGGCTGGCCACGTACCAGAACCTCATCACTGGTAACCTTCTCTATCTTTTTGATCTTAAATATAGCTTATAGGTGATATTGATGAAATGACTAAAGGAACCAGATGTGCTGTTTGTGGTGGTGATCCCTGTCACAGTCAAGGAGAGATGAGAATCCTACACATTATAGTATAGACATTCAGCTGATTTACAGATTGTTGATGCATTACACCCTTTGTCTCAACAGAGTCATGGTTTGCAGTTTTAAAGTGCCAGTGAAAATGTTTAGCTTCATTTTTCTCAGTCAAATTTATAAATATAGTAAAACAGATTTCAGAAATCTGATTTTTTTTCACAATAATGTAAACATATTCTAGAACCACAGAATTAGTCTCAGATGGAACTTTTCTAAACTTTAAGATCAAATAGATCTTAAGTGTGTAAAATAGAAATATAATGTAGAAAAAGCAGAGTAAAAAAAGCTGGCTTAAAATTCAACATTTGAAAAACTATGATCATGGCATCTAGTCTCATCACTTCATGGCAAATAGAATGGGAAAAAGTAGAAGCAGTGGCAGATTTTATTTTCTTGGCTCCGAAATCACTGTGGATGATGACTGGAGCCATGAAGTTAAAAGACCCTTGCTCTTTTGGAAGGAAAGCTATGACAAACCTAGATAGCATACTAAAATGCAGATATCACTTTGCCTATGGTCAAAGGTCCATATAGTCAAAGTTATGGTTTTTCCAGTAGTCATGTACAGATGTGAGAGTTGTACCATAAAGAAGGCTGAGCACTAAAGAATTGATGCCTTTGCACTGTGGTGCTGGAGAAGACTCTTGAAAGTCCCTGGACTGCAAGGAGATCCAACCAGTCAATCCTAAAGAAAATCAGTCCTGAATATTCATTGGAAGGACTGATGCTAAAGCTGAAACTCCAATACTTTGGCCACCTGATGTGAAGAACTGACTTGTTTGAAAAGACCCTGATGCTGGGAAAGATTGAAGGCAGGAGGAGAAGGGGATGTCAGAGGTTAAGGCGGTTGGATGACATCACTGACTTGATGGACATGAAAAAATTGGATAATTATTATCCAATTATAATTCCAAAGGGCTCAAAGATCCCCCCACTAAACATTCTTTAGGAATCAGAGGTTAAAGGCTTCCCTGTTGGCTCAGTAGTAAAGAATCTGACTGCCAATGCAGCAGATATGGGTTGGATCTTTGATCCGGGAAGATTCCACATGCCGTGTGACAGCTAAGTCCATGTACCACAACTGCTGAGTCTGTGCTCTAGAGCCTGGGAGCTGTAACTACTGAGACCACATGCTGCAACTACTAAAGCCTTCTAGACCTTCTGCTCTGCAACAAGAGAAGCCATCATGAGAAGCCTGCGCATAACTAGAGAGTAGCCCTTGCTTTCCATAACTAGAGAAAAGCTCCTGCAGCAGTGAAAACCCAATACAGCCGAAAGTAAATAAATTAATGAAATTACTAAAAATGAAAAAAGAACCAGAGGTTAAGAACTCACAGGATTGAACAGACCAAGTTGAAAAGAATTTATATAGAGTTTCTGTCACAAATTAACATTAACTGTATCAACCAACACTTGTCTTAGAGTCCATTCTCAGATTTCTTACTACAACAACAGTAAGATATCATTTTTAAACCATTCTCAGAACTAGTACAAGTCACTGCATGTTCTGAAGTTTAATATATTCTCATGGGTTATGCTACATTTTGAGATTATAACCTTATTTACATGCTCCTCTGTCCACATTCAGTACACGTCCTCTTAAAACTGAGACATACAGAAATATGGCAAATATTTATTTTCTTTAGATACTTCCCCTTTTCTCACCTAATTCATATATGAATCAAATCATACAAAGCAGGGTTTCTTACTTGGGTGTCATAGAATAATAAAACCCATTTAAAGAGTTCTCAAGGTCTTATAAATTTGAGATGTGTTTTTCAATACTTTCTTGGATTCATTGTTATGAATATTAACATATTCAAGACTTTGAGAAGTTACACAGGAAAGAAAAAACTGGTTTAAGTTAAATAAGTTACCACAAATCTTTTTCTCACATATATATTACCCACTGAAGCATGATGTAGATGACCACTTATTTTAAGCTGCCATACTCAGTAAAATCCTATTTCTAGATGCTTGGAGAAAAATGGTATAAATGTAGCCACATAGCAATCTAACCTCAGTTTATTTACAACATTGGCCCAACCCACTTAGCCACTGTTGCCAAGAGAATTACTGTCACCAACAACACAACTGGATATGAGGATCACCCGTCACTGATAATTAATAATCCTATTTGGTCCAGGATTTCATGCCTGAGTTGGGAAGGTCCCCTGGAAGAGATCATAGCAACCCATTCCAGTATTCTTGCCTGGAGAATCCCATCGACAGAAGAGC
This sequence comes from Capra hircus, assembly GCF_001704415.2. Taxonomy (NCBI): domain Eukaryota; kingdom Metazoa; phylum Chordata; class Mammalia; order Artiodactyla; family Bovidae; genus Capra; species Capra hircus. The sequence continues at coordinate 27,503,199 of NC_030814.1, forward strand.
CTGGTAGGCTATACTCCATTGGGTCGCACAGGGTTGGACACAACTGAAGCAACTTAGCACACACTCAGGCACTTCTCATATTGCTGTTTGCTTTTTGCTGATTTCTAGAGCAATGAAGAATGTATTTATCTCCTTTTTGGCAATTTTAGATCTGCAGTTACTTTTGGAGGAGAGAATCTGACAACCTCATTAACCTGTAGTCAGAGACAAATATTTGTAACAGAGTTTATTTTTATCTCTTCAAGAACATATAAAGATGTAGAAATAGTTACCAAATGAGAGAGTTAATTCTTAGGTAGGTTGATAAAGAGTGTGGGTCCCTCCAGGAGGAGAAAGGAACAACTTTTATTTTTTATATTTCTTTGTCTTACTCACAAAAGATGTTTTTTCTTAAGCTCTGAATTGTTATGGCAACAATCTACTTGGAACTGAGCGCAAGCGGCTGCGACGGCCGGCGCACTGAGCTCACGGCCGAGAGAGCTACCCCACTTCCGAGGTCAGGGGCAGCGGCCGAGAGTGCCAAGCTGCAACAGCGCAGGAACGGCTGGGAGGAGCCACCCCGCATCTGAGGTCAGGGGCAGCGGCTGGGAGGAGCCACCCCGCGTCCAAGGTCAGGGGCGGCGGCAGGGAGGAGCCACCCTGCGTCCGAGGTCAGGGGCGGTGGCCAGGAGGAGCCACCCCGTGTCTAAGGTCAGGGGTGACGGTCTGGAGGAGCCACCCCGTGCCGAGGCCAGGGGCAGCGGAGGGGAAGAGCAACCCACGTCCAAAGAGCAGTGGCTGCGCTGGCACAGGAGGGCCTAGAGGAGCCATCCCACACTGAAGGTCAGGAAGGGCGGCGGTGAGGAGATACCCTTCGTCCAAGGTAAGGAGCAGCGGCTGCGCTTTGCTGGAGCAGCCGTGAAGAGATACCCCATGCCCAAGGTAAGGGAAATCCGAGTAAGAGGGTAGGTGTTGCAAGACGGCATCAGAGGGCAGATACACTGAAACCATACTCACAGAAAACTAGTCAATCTAATCACACTAGGACCACAGCCTTGTCTAACTCAAAGAAACTAAGCCATGCCCGCAGGGCAACCCAAGACGGGAGGGTCATGGTGGAGAGGTCAGACAGAATGTGGTCCACTGGAGAAGGGAATGGCAAACCACTTCAGTATTCTTGCCTTGAGAATCCCATGAACAGTATGAAAAGGCAAAATGATAGGATACTGAATGAGGAACTCCCCAGGTCAGTAGGTGCCCAATATGCTACTGGAGATCAGTGGAGAAATAACTCCAGAAAGAATGAAGGGATGAAGCCAAAGCAAAAACAATACCCAGCTGTGGATGTGACTGGTGATAGAAACAAGGTCCGATGCTGTAAAGAGCAATATTGCATAGGAACCTGGAATGTCAGGTCCATGAATCAAGGCAAATAGGAAGTGGTCAAACGAGATGGCAAGAGTGAACGTTGACATTCTAGGAATCAGCGAACTAAAATGGACTGGAATGGGTGAATTTAACTCAGATGACCATTATATCTACTACTGCGGGCAGGAATCCCTCAGAAGAAATGGAGTAGCCATCATGGTCAACAAAAGAGTCTGAAATGCAGTACTTGGATGCAATCTCAAAAATGACAGAATGACCTCTGTTTGTTTCCAAAGCAAACCATTCAATATCACAGTAATATAAATCTATGCCCCAACCAGTAATGCTGAAGAAGCTGAAGTTGAATGGTTCTGTGAAGACCTACAAGACCTTTTAAAACTAACACCGAAAAAAGATGTCCTTTTCATTATAGGGGACTGGAATGCAAAAGTAGGAAGTCAAGAAACAACTGGAGTGACAGGCAAATTTGGCCTTGGAATGCAGAATGAAGCAGGGCAAAGACTAATAGAGTTTTGCCAAGAAAATGCACTGGTCATAGCAAACACCCTCTTCCAACAACACAAGAGAAGACTCTACACATGGACATCACCAGATGGTCAACACCGAAATCAGACTGATTATATTCTATGTAGCCAAAGATGGAGAAGCTCTATACAGTCAACAAAAACAAGACCGGGAACTGACTGTGGCTCAGATCATGAAACCTTATTGCCAAATTCAGACTTAAATTGAAGAAAGTATGGAAAACCGCTACACCATTCAGGTATGACCTAAATCAAATCCCTTATGATTATACAGTAGAAGTGAGAAATAGATTTAAGGGCCTAGATCTGCTAGATAGAGTGCCTGATGAACTATGGAATGAGGTTCGTAACATTGTACAGGAGACAGGGATCAAGATCATCCCCATGGAAAAGAAATGCAAAAAAGCAAAATAGCTGTCTGCGGAGGCCTTACAAATAGCTGTGAAAAGAAGAGAAGCGAAAAGCAAAGGAGAAAAGGAAGGATATAAGCATTTGAATGCAGAGTTCCAAAGAATAGCAAGAAAAGATAAAAAAGCCTTCTTCAGTGATCAATGTAAAGAATTAGAGGAAAACAACAGAATGGTAAAGACTAGAGATCTCTTCAAGAAAATTAGAGATACCAAGGGAAACATTTCATGCAAAGATGGTCTCGATAAAGGACAGAAATGGTATGGACCTAACAGAAGCAGAAGATGTTAAGAAGAGGTGGCAAGAATACACAGAAGAACTATACAAAAAAGATCTTCATGACCCGGATAATCACGATGGTGTGATCACTCATCTAGAGCCAGACATCCTGGAATGTGAAGTCAAGTGGGCCTTAGGAAGCATCACTACGAACAAAGCTAGTGGGGGTGATGGGATTCCAGTCGAGCTATTTCAAATCCTGAAAAATGATGCTGTGAAAGTGCTGCACTCAATAGGCCAGCAAATTTGGAAAACTCAGCAGTGGCCACAGGACTGGAAAAGGTCAGTTTTCATTCCAATCCCAAAGTAAGGCAATGCCAAAGAATGCTCAAACTACCACACAATTGCACTCATCTCACACACTAGTAAAGTACTGCTCAAAATTCTCCAAGCCAGCCTTCAACAATACGTGAACCATGAACTTCCTGATGTTAAAGCTTGTTTTAGAAAAGGCAGTGAAACCAGAGATCAAATTGCCAACATCTGCTGGATCATGGAAAAAGCAAGAGAGTTCCAGAAAAACATCTATTTCTGCTTGATTGACTATGCCAAAGCCTTTGACTGTGTGGATCACAATAAACTGGCAAATTCTGAGAGAGATGGGAATACCAGACCACCAGACCTGCCTCTTGAGAAATCTGTATGCAGGTCAGGAAGCAATAGTTAGAACTGGACATGGAACAACAGACTGGTTTCAAATAGGAAAAGGAGTGCATCAAGGCTGTATATTGTCACCCTGCTTATTTAACTTCTATGCAGAGTACATCATGAGAAACGCTGGACTGGAAGAAACACAAGCTGGAATCAAGATTGCCAGGAGAAATATCAATAACCTCAGATATGCAGATGACACCACCCTTATGGCAGAAAGTGAAGAGGAACTAAAAAGCCTCTTGATGAACGTGAAAGAGGAGAGTGAAAAGGTTGGCTTAAAGCTCAACATTCAGAAAACGAAGATCATGGCATCTGGTCCCATCACTTTATGGCAAATAGACAGATAAACAGTGGAAACAGTGGCTGACTTTATTTTTCTGGGCTCCAAAATCACTACAGATGGTGACTGCAGCGATGAAATTAAAAGACGCTTACTCCTTGGACGGAAAGTTATGACCATCCTAGACAGCATATTAAAAAAGCAGAGACTTTACTTTGCCAACAAAGGTCCATCTATCAAGGCTATGGTTTTTCCAGTAGTCATGTATGGTTGTGACAGTTGGACTGTGAAGAAGGCGAGTGCCGAAGAATTGATGCTTTTGAACTGTGGTGTTGGAGAAGACTCTTGAGAGTCCTTTGGACTGCAAGGAAATCCAACCAGTCATCCTAAAGGAGATCAGTCTTGAATGTTCATTGGAAAGACTGATGTTGAAGCTGAAACTCCAATAATTTGGCCACCTAATGTGAAGAACTGACTCATCTGAAAAGACCCTGATGCTGGGAAAGATTGAGGGCAGAAGGAAAAGGGGTCGATAGAGGATGAGATGGTTGGATGACATCACTGACTCAATGGACGTGGGTTTCGGTGGACTCTGGGAGTTGGTCATGGACAGGGAGGCTTGGCGTGCTGCAGTCTATGGCGTCGCAAAGAGTCGGACATGACTGGGCAATTGATCTGAACTGAACTGAGCTTTCTTTAAGCCGAGAGCTAATGATTACACACACAAAAAAACAACTCACCTTGCTCAAGGATATGTATGTTGTGGGAGTGGGTCTGGTAAGACCTTTCTATCGTCAGTAACTAATCGAAAAAGTACATAAGGACCTGATTAGCCTAGCAGATGGGGCTCTCTATACCCCTCCGATGTCCATATCAGAAGCTTTCTCCATCCCTTTCCATTAATAAAAATGCCACACAAAACTCCGAGTGACTGAAGCTGTGTCTTTGGTCCCAAAGTGAAATTCTCTGCTCCAGAGATCACAAATCTGATGCTGTTCACCATAAGCTATCACTAGGAAGTTATATCAAAGGTACATTTTAATAGTGGGATACAGAGAAGTTATCATAGATTTACTAAAAACCTTTGGTACATTTGAGACTTCTCAAATAAATAATATACCAAGTCAAAGTCTAAAGCAATTAAAATACACAGAGTGAGGTAAGTCAGACAGAAAAAGACAAACACTGTATGATTGTACCTATATATGGAATCTAAAACACCCAAACTCATAAAACAGAATAGAATGACAGCTACTAGGCGATGGGGGTTGGAAATTGGGGAAATATTGCTTGAGGGTACAAACTTAGAACTAGGAGATCAGTAGTCTTGGAGATCTAATGCACAGCATAATAATAGGGTCAATAATACCGAATTAAAAACTTCAAAGTTTCGATGGAACTAGATTTTAATTGTTCTTACCAGAAAAAAAAAAAGATATTTAGATATGTCATATGATAGAGGTGTTATCTAATGCTTCAGTGCTAGTCCCATTGTAATTATAAATGTACCAAATCTACACATTGTGTACTTTACACAAGGTCACATGTCAACTGTATCTGAATTTAAAAATATATATACAAAGGATGACCTCAATAGAAATATGTACATTCTGGAATTTTCTCCAAAAGGTTTATGTCATAAAGTCTTCCTTATTTAATAATACTGATTATCTCTATGGAAAATTTATGCTTAAATAGGATTTCTCTTCTCTTTAGAAGAAAAACATGTTATCATTATTGTATTGTATCAATGACAGTTTCCTTAGTGCTAGCACATACCTCAGGGTTTTTATAATATCTCAAAAAGAAATGTGCAAAGGTAGGCAATCAATCATTACAGAGGGCAAACACTTTCTCATTATTTACTCCTGTGTGACCAACAGTAATGTACTCAACCTTTCTAGGCTTCTGTCTCTTCTGACAAATGATGGGCTTGTATTAATAATAGAAATCTATAACTATATTAGATCTAGATTCCTGAAATTATGTCATCATTCTTCCACAAGGTTGTTTATGAATAAGAGCCCATGATTGCTAGGAAATACACTCAAATTGATTTTCCAGTTTTGTGATAGGTTCTTCTAAATCAAGCTTTTTATTTAGAGTTTAGAAACAAATGTGTCTATGATAAACAAGCTGGAGAATATTAAGGGCATAATCTACGATTCTAAAGCTGAATTCTGAGTAATCTCTTTGGCAGGACATGTTGTTATCCCTTCTGTGAGTGGACATTCAGTGTTCAAAGCAACGAGCTCTTTGATAGTTGGAAATTTTGGATTCTGTTCTATTTTTAAAAGCTACTATATCAGTATTCATCAACTGTTTGACATAGCCATTCATTTATTTTCAAAAAGGCCATTCTATAATCACACTTCCTTTCAGGAAGCCCACCAACTAAGCAAAAGCCTGAATTACTGATAGCAGTTATACAGGGACCTTCCTGTTGGATACGAATGAAGACTAATTAAACTAATGTGCTAAATCTCAGGCTAATAATTATAGAGAAAGTGGTAAGAAAGCTTATTTTCATGGTTGTGGACCTTTAGTACAAAGTGTAGCAAGCAAAAACATTTTAGAATAAGTATATTTCTTATTTTTATTTTTAGTAAGGTTGATTTAACTAATCTCTAAATGTAAGAAATTTGTTAATTTTATTAGAAATAATTATAATTTTAAAATATTGACTATCCAATAAAGTAAGTTTTAAGTTATATTAAACATAATTAATGAGACATTAAAATAATTCATCTTGTGGTGGTTAAGTAGGAGCCAGTTAACAATATTTTCAAAATACTTAACATAAAGATCCTATTTCTATAAAATAAATCCAGTTTTTTCCACTAAATATTCACACATAATTTGAATTATGTTAAGACTGATAAATGCTTTATGATAATTTTTAAATTGTTAGAACATTCATATACATTTAAAAACTGTTTTCACATTATTCTACTTTTAATATAGTATAAAATGATTAGGAAACAATATAAAAATCTGCATAATTCTAAATTATTTCTTAGGTTAGATCAGATATTGGTGGGGTAATTGAAAGGCCACTTGGATAAACTGTTGCTTAGTAATGTTTTGTCACTAAGATGCTATATCAATTATGCTTATATCATTGGATATTTTGGTGAGAATCTGTTATTCACTGGACCTAATTCAACTTGAAGTTTCTCCACAGCAATGGACATCAGGTGTTACCTTGAGTAGTAACTAAAGAAAGAGGGTTTCCTGTAGAGAAGATTGTTTAATAATACCTATAATAACCCAGTATGTTTCCACTGAATTAAAAAACAGAAACAATCCTGGAGGTAGGAAAAATCCAGACTAACCAGGAGTCTTAATGCCACACCCTGACTTATCCTCCTTTGTAATCCAAGAACTGAGTTATAAATAGGGAACATAGCACCTAGCTTATCTATCATAATCTTAACCTGAAATAAAGTGAAATACCTACAAACCCTAGGACTTAGTATGCAGTCACAGTGTAGGAAATAATAAAGTCTATAAAAACACTGCTCTCTAGAAATTTTGGAAATTAGAACATAGAGAAAGCAAATTTTACTACAGAAAAATATAAAATGTAGTCATGGGGTGGTATCAACTGTGATGTTCAAATTTCAGAATACTTCAGAGATTTCCTGTTAAGTTAATAAATTGTTGATGAACACTTTAAAGGCTTTTCTTAAACCTTTAAATGTGGCATAGTACATATAAACATGATGTCATTTATTAGATTGGACTACTTGTCACTAGTTATTTCCTCAACAATCCTAACAATGAGGAAAATTTAAGAATGTTGGAGGAAAAAAGTAATAAAACTGCTTATTGATAAAAATGTTACCTATCAGTTTCCTACAAACTATGACACTCCTACCTTACTTCTGAGTATACACATAAAGAAATATTTTACTTGAATCAATGTTGTGGAATCACTAAATGATTCTGGTCTCACTAAACCTCTGTAGGAATGAGGTAATAATGTAAACAACTCATGAGGAAATCTGGTGATTTTAATAATTAATGATGAAAATATATTACATAATAAAAACTATTATCAAGTTACACATTTAGCCATTGAAAGAAATGGTTTTCTGAAAGATAAATGTATTAAATTCCATTGATTTGTTTTCCTCTTGTTTTTATAGTATAGAAAGCATACATGAACCTGCAATATCTAAAATAAATTCATGTAGATCAGTCCTGGGTGTTCTTTGGAGGGAACGATGCTGAAGCTGAAACTCCAGTACTTTGGCCACCTCATGCAAAGAGTTGACTCATTGGAAAATACTCTGATGCTGGGAAAGATTGGGGGCAGGAGAAAAAGGGGACGACAGAGGATGAGATGGCTGGATGACATCACTGACTTGATGGACGTGAGTTTGAGTAAACTCCAGGAGTTGGTGATGGACAGGGAGGCCTGGCGTGTTGCAATTCATGGGGTCACAAAGAGTCGGGCACGACTGAGTGACTGAACTGAACTGAACTGATTTACTTATACTCTAAGAAGTTATTGTCAAGATGGCAGAATTAGTTAAGGAAGAAATTCTCACTGCTCTCCCCCAATACTCAATAATAATATATAAAAAGCCAAAGGACTAAGCTAGATAAAAGAAAATCCCATAGACTAAGAATATATTTTGTCACCAAAGAAGAATAGTTTATGGAAATCTGATATATGAGATTGATTTTATTGTTTAACATATAAAATGTTTCTCCTCTTATCTGTTTAGTCTAGTACTTAATGACATATCAAGCACTTTCTATCTAAGATTCACTTTTCTTTAAAGTAAACTTTAGTTTCATGAATACTTCTTAAAGAAGCAGAGAGAAAAGAACAGTTAAAATTTCTAATAAAAATGCTCTTAATTAAAACTTGTCAAAAGCAAGTTAAATGCAAAAAAAAAGAGAGAATCAGAGACCTACGGTCAAATATGTAGTGAACTAGATCTGAGTTAAAGAAAAAATAATGTAAAATATATAAAAAATAAGCAATGATCTAAACATTTTTGAAGAGGAGAAATTTTGCCAAATTTAAAATAGTACAATTATAGCTTAAAGGTTTGCTTAAAAGAGACTGAACACATAAAGGACCCTATATTTAACTGTATATTTTCTCTTCAAAAATAATTTTCATCTGCATCAAAGGTTTGTGAAATACTTTGAATAGAGAACAAAATCAAAGGCCATTGTGTTTAATAGAAGTTCAGAATGTTCAAATGGAAAGAGGATTGATTCTCTTTCCTTGCGAACTTTCAATTACATTTGATTATTTTTAAAACAGAGATTTCATTTTAAATGGGCCACTAATGTAAACCAAGCACAGCCTCCAAATTAAGAGAAATTTTACTCTCATGTGAAAATGAGAATTTGTGTGTGATTGTGTGATCTAATTTAAATTAATCAATCAACTAAATTAATCAACACCAGTATACTTCCATGAATACAAGTAGACACTTTTTCTTTGTCTTTATCCATTTATCTACCTTCTTCCCTGTCATTGGGAGAAGCAACCAAGCTCCCAGCTAAATAAATCCTGCCATTTGTGTATCTGATCTCATCTCATCTACTTAGAGACAATATTCCAGCATTTCTTACTTCTGTCTACTGCCTGGATACTTTTCCCCCCTCTATCCTTTCTTACCCCATCAGTATTCAAACATGACATTATTTCTCTCATCTAAGAAAAAAAAATACCCTCTTGATCTCACGCCCCTCTTCAGCTACTGACCTGGGTCTTTCCTCTTTTTTAATGGTAAAACTTGTTAAAAGTATTGCTGATACTTGCTATCTCTTCTCCCATTCTCTCTTCTCATTCCTTTTGAATCTCCTGTTCTCTTCTATTTCCCACCAGTCCACTGAAAATGTTTTTATTAAGATCCCTAATAACATCTGTGTTGCTAAATATGGCAGTCAGTACTCAATCCTCATCATCCTTGCTCAGTTTGAAGCATTTAACTCAGCTAATCACTGTCAAACGAAGATCATGGCATCTGGTCCTATCACTTCATGGGAAATAGATGGGGAAACAGTGGAAACAGTGGCAGACTATTTTTTTGGGCTCCAAAATCACTGCAGATGGTGACTGCAGCCATGAAATTAAAAGACGCTTACTCCTTGGAAGGAAAGTTATGACCAACCTAGACAGCATAGTCAAAAGCAGAGACATTGCTCTGCCAACTAAGGTCCGTCTAGTCAAGGCTATGGTTTTTCCAGTGGTCATGTATGGATATGAGAGTTGGACTGTGAAGAAGGCTGAGCGCCAAAGAATTGATGCTTTTGAACTGTGGTGTTAGAGAGTTCCTTGGACTGCAAAGATATCCAACCAGTCCATTCTGAAGGAGATCAACCCTGGGACTCCTTTGGAAGGAATGATGCTAAAGCTGAAACTCCAGTACTTTGGCCACCTCATGCAAAGAGTTGACTCATTGGAAAAGACTGATGCTGGGAGGGACTGGGGGCAGGAGGAGAAGGGGACGACAGAGGATGAGATGGCTGGATGGTATCACTGACTCGATGGACGTGAGTCTGAGTGAACTCCAGGAGTTGGTGATGGACAGGGAGGCCTGGCGTGCTGCGATTCATGGGGTCGCAAAGAGTCGGACATGACTGAGCAACTGAACTGAACTGAACTGAACTGAATTACTGTCTCCTCCTTGAAATACTTTCTTGACTTGGCTTCCAAGATACCACACCTATAATATTTGTGGCCCCCTCATTCTACTTTGTTGGTCTCCTCATCTTTCCCACCTCTGTACACTCAAGTGTGTTAGTATGGCATTCTTGAACCACTGATCTTTTGTCTTCTCTAACTCCCTTGACATCTCAGCAAGCTCTAAATACCATTTTCACTTATATGTCAGCAGGGAGCCCTCCCTCAAAGTACAAATTTTTATGTCCAGCTCCCTGCTGAATATCTCAGAATTAATGTTTCTGAAATTGAGGTGCAGACCTTCCTCTTACAATCTCTCCCAAATTGGTAGTTCCCTCAATTGCTTGCCTTCAGTATTTCATTCCAAAAAGCTTACCATCATTGCTGTCTTTCCCTTCTAATTCACTTTTTCAGCAAATCTTGCTGCCTCTAAACATTTCTAGAATCTTCCCTTTGTTTATCACCTTCACTGCTTTCACTCAGGTCTAATCCCCTCTAATCCTTCACTCATTGTTAAACTAGCTTTCTGTCTGTTATATCTTCTTCCATATTGATCCTCCTATAGTGAGGACCCTATTCTCAACACAACAGATTAATCCTATTAAAACAAGTCAGATCATGTCACTTGACTGTTTAAAACTCTGCAACAGTTTCCAGTATCACTGAGTGCAAACTGAAATCCTTACAATGACCTATGAGACCCTATACACAATCTGGCCTCCCTCATCTCCTAATCCTTCCTATCTTTATCTTTTCACTTTATGCATACTGCTTTCCATGCTATTGCTTGAACACATCAGGCAAACTCACAGATCAAGGCCTCTGGGCTTAACTGCTTTTTCTGCCTGGCATGTTCTTCCCAAAGGTAGACTTATTACCTTTTTACCATGGTCTTTTCTGGTACCTTAGCTAAAATCACAACCCTCACTGTTATTTCCTCCCTGACATCTTTTGTTATCCTTCCCTGGTTTATTTTTCTCTTCAGCATTTATCACTACCCAACAAACTTAAATTTATTTACCTTGTTATTATCTGTTTCCCTGTCTAGAATTTGAACTCCATGAAAGAGGAACTTTCTGTGTTTTGCACCCTTACTGCATAGAAAAGTTCTCAGTATATAATAAACACTCAAAAATATATTTGTTAAATAAATGAATCAGAACATTTATACCAGAACCTTGTATGTATAAGGTGAGTTCAAGGGATCCTACCTCTAGGAAATTTGTAAAACTCTAGAAAAATAATCCATGAGTTTAAAAAGCTTCTGGTCTGTTGGATTAAGTAAGGCTTAAGTACTTTGCCATTTCTCATCTTTTTTCTTAACCCGCCTCCCTCTATTCTAGCACTTTTCTGAATAGTAAGATAAATCAACAGCCATACCACCCTGAAAGTGCCCGATCTCGTCTGAATAGTGAGAGGACTTAATCTCAGGATAATCTAAACCATTCTAGATCACCCTGCTCCTTCACATAGCTCTAGCCGGATAAGACCTCAAATGTTAAAGGCAGCCAGCTTTCAGCTGGAGATATTTAGCATGCAGTCATATCTTGCTTACCACTTACCCATCTATGCTTAATAAGAAACATTATACCTTGGCATACACGTGTATGTATATGTGTGTACATGCTTGCTTGTTTTGTTGTTGCCAGTGAGTTGCTGCATTTTATAATAATATTAATTTTTAACATTAAGTAGCTGTGGTTTTAGAGTAAAAACCCTGAAAAATGTTTGTAGAAAAAATTATTTTCGAAACATTTTTCTTTATGGTTTGTTACCATAATAAGATATAAGCCCAAGTGAGGTATTCATCAAAAGAAATAGATGTATTTACTTTACCTGGAGTTAACACAGGATTAGATGGAATTTCACTGTCCTCATCAGTACTTTCATCATAGACTGCATCTCTGTCAGTAGTCATTTCAGAACATGTTGGAGTTTCCCTAGAAAGAGAGAAAGGTGGAATTATAAAGTATTGGTTCATTCTTGGCCAGGTCTCAAATTCACCAGTAAGTATTTATAGAAAATATCCTTAGAAAAACATTATAATTAACAAATATATATTCAAATTATGTAATTAAGAAAGCACTTTAAAGACCATTTGTTAACTCTCTTAAGAACAAGTGTGTTTTACCTAATGTAAATGTTGTTTAGTGCTCACTGTAATTAATTCTTGAATCAGTTTATTATCATTTATTATTCATCTGTCAAATCACAATACTACTCTCCTAAATTATCTTCTGTGTGTCACAGAGTGGTCAGCACTTTACTGATTTCAAAGCAGTTCTGCCTTTGAGCAGAACTCATTTGGTCTTCCCCAAATTCTGAGATGGCTACCTTTACTCTTATTATGAAGATAGTCAAGTGAGGCACAGAAAGTTTAAAGGACAAAGCCAAGTATCATTAGATATCGGTACCAGATCAACACTTGAACTAGGATCATCTGATACTAAATGTTACATTCTTTATATTATGCCATTAGTAAATTTGTGCTTTCTCTCAGATTCAGGAATAATAGACCCAAACCTACATCAGTTAATGCCTAAAGTAATTATAATTGTACAAGTCATATCAGCCATAAGTCACCTATGATTCTTCCTTAAAAATCAAGTACATGTTCATGCTCAGAGCCATTTGATCCTAAAATTAACAACTACTTTGATCAGGATTACAAATGTGTGCCCAACCTCTGTGGATCTGCAGAAGATGAAAGTTTTTAATTAATATATTCCTTAGTGATGCCAAAGAATTAAACTACTATTATTTAGCAGTCTCATGGCAGTTTTATGATTTAAGTGTAGGTGTGACTGTTGGGCAGATAATGGAGAGATTATGTTGTGTATTCTCCAGTCCACTGTAACTGACAACCACAGCATCCAACCCCAGCCTATGATATGTCACTAAAAAGTTTGCATCTAACTTTCATTAAGTTTGGGAAGAAATTCCACTAAAATGTATGCTTCTGCCATCCCAAAACAGAAAGGTCAAAAATACATCTTATGTTCGATGTTCTTTTCCAGTTCTTGAACTTCATTTAACAATTTATGTAAGCTTCTGATCTTTGCTTTCTTCTCATTCAGCACCAGAATGAACCGTTTATAAAGATCAGTCTCTACAGCTTCCTTAGCACTCACACATTTTTCAAACCTAAAATGTAAATAAAAAAAAACAATTAATATATGGTGTGGGGTTTTCTTAGCATTATTCAATCTAATACTGAAGATGATTTAAAATTTTTTTTCAAGAAAAATACAATTAAAATCATTTTAAGTAAAAATTAATTAAAAATGAACAATTCCAACTTAAAAAATCACTTTAAAATGTTTTCATTGATTTAAAGTTTTATATTGGTAAACAAATAATTAGAACTTACTGTTTATTAGCATTTGTACTTTACACATTGAGAAAAGGATCAAAATTGAAAATTCATAGCAAAAAAGCTTTTAAAACACCTAAATGCCTAAATGTAATAACTTATGGAGGAGCCTGGTAGGTTACAGTCCATGGGGTCGCAAAGAGTCGGACACGACTGAACGACTTCACTTCACTCCCTTCACTCACTTCATACTTTATCGCTGGAGAAGGGAATGGCAACCCACTCCAGTGTTCTTGCCTGGAGAATCCCATGGACAGAGAAGCCTGGCGGGCCATGGTCCATGGGGTGGCAGAGAGTCGGACACGACTGAAGTGACTGAGCACACATTCACATCTTTGGCTTATTTCCAAAAGAACATATTTGTGAGAAATTTGAAACAAGGGTAACTGTAGCCTGTTTCTGTACTTTGTTAATATTACTATAATAGCAACCATGATCTTATTTTGGGATTAAGTGATTTACCTAATCTGTTCTCCCAAAACTGCTCCATAGCAAGAACATCATATACCAAGTTGTATTTTATAATCCAGCATACACACACACACTTAAATGTATGTACTTATAAAATAAATAAAAGCATCCAACTTGAAATTTCCAAGGAGATATGTAAAACACTATATACTTTAAATTTAGGTATATAGGACAAAACATAAAATTCTTTATCATTTATAATTTTTTCTACAATATTCAGATGAGCTAATAAGAAACAGTACTAACTTTAATACTTCATATATATATAAAGAACGCAGACTAGCAGAAATTGAATATACTTGATATGTGCCTACACACAGACAATGAATAAACCTCTATTTTAAAGACTAAAACATAAATTATTTCATGCAATATATTCATTTAAAAGTAGTTGAGGACTTCTTGAAGGAAAGTAACTCAGCTCTGTGCTCTGTGATAACCAGAGGGGTTGGACTGGAGGGTGGGGTGGGAGGGAGGCTAACTAGGGAGGGGATATATGTATATATTATGTATACATATAGCTGCTTGTTGTCAACAGAAACCAATACAACATAGTAAAATAATTATCCTCCAGTTAAAAAAAAACTAAAAGGGTAAAAGCTAAATACAAAAAACACTGAATATTCAAAATAAAATATTTCTGGATGGGAAAACAAGGAATTTAAGAATAAATGTCAAAAACACAACAAAAATGAGAGCAAAAACAAGGCGATTTCCTAGAAAATAACACCTCAAATAATACAGATTAAATGATAACCCAAAATAAAACGATACACAAATGTTAACATGTGGTACTTAGTGCAGTAATCCTTGTATTTTCAGCTCTGACCAAGTTTATACCCAGGTCAGGGTTGTTCAGCAAAAGAATATCTGCACAGAGTTCAGAAGACAAAGAATGCTAAAAAGAAATGGAAAAGAAAGCAGTGGTAAAGAGATTTAATAAGCCTTTAAGTACTGAAGAAGATGGTAAACAGCTGTTCCTCATCCTTTCTGATGACAGATCAAGAGGAAATGGCCTTCAAGTATACCATAAAGGACCCAGATTACCAATAGATGGAAGGAGGAATTTTCTGCCTGTGACTGTTCTTAAACAATGCAATGGGGGACCAACAGGAGTTGAAGATATCTCTTGAGTCTTTAAATATCAGACTGAATTCATCTGGCTATAACGTGATCCTAGCTTGAAGGCAGAGAAGAGCTTTCAAGGTCTCTTCTATTCTAATGATTCCATGAGTGTCAACCCAATTCAATCTGCTGAAAACTGCCTCCAATTATAGGTTTAATAACTATAACTCAGAGTAAAGCTAGAGAGTTTCTAACTTGATGTTTGAGTACAAACAAAAGACCTGTTCACTAACACGGAACTTGAGAATTGTTATTTGAAACTAAGAAAGAAAAACCAGTGAAATAAATATAGCTAATGACCTAAGGATTTACATACAATAATTCTAATGCTTTCTCTTTCATATAAATTATACAAAAGTAAGTGAATCCAGTAATATCACTTGTTTAAAATGGAGCTAAGATTGTAATTATTAAATAGCAAATAAAAAATAACAGCAAATATATGTTAAAAGTATACATGTTAAAGCTCATCCTTTCCACTCTTATTGAAATTCTTCATTCCTTACTCAAACTGTATTCATTCTCCCCTATCATCCCAAATGGAAATAGCTTTAGATTTGGCTCTGATTATAATGATACATGTTTAAATACAAAAATATATGCAAAAAATACTCTCAAGAAGTAAGAAAATTTAATGCACAGTTCCAGACACACACTTCAGTTCAGTCAGTTCAGTTGCTCCATCATGTCTGACTCTTTGCGACCCCATGAACCGCAGCACACCAGGCCTCCCGGTCCATCACCAACTCCCGGAGTCCACCTAAACCCATGTCCATTGTGTCCATGATACCATCCAACCATCTCATCCTCTGTCGTCCCCTTCTCCTCCTGCCCTCAGTCTTTCCCAGCATCAGGGTCTTTTCAAATGAGTTAGCTCTTTGCATCAGGTGGCCAAAGTATTGGAGTTTCAGCTTCAACATCAGTCCTTCCAATGAACACTCAGGACTGATCTCCTTTAGGATGGACTGGCTGGATCTCCTTGCAGTCCAAAGGACTCTCAAGAGTCTTCTCCAACACCACAGTTCAAAAGCATGAATTCTTCGGCACTCAGCTTTCTTTATAGTCCAACTCTCACAACCATACATGATCACTGGAAAAACCATAGCCTTGACTAAACAGACATTTGTTGACAAAGTGATGTCTCTGCTTTTTAATATGCTGTCTAGGTTGGTCATAACTTTCCTTCCATGGAGTAAGCGTCTTTTAATTTCATGGCTGCAATCACCATCTGCAGTGATTTTGGAGCCCAGAAAAATAAAAGTCAGCCACTGTTTCCACTGTTTCCCCATCTATTTCCCATGAAGTTATGGGACCAGATGCCATGATTTTAGTTTTCTGAATGTTGAGCTTTAAGCCAACCTTTTCACTATCCTCTTTCACTTTCATCAAGAGGCTCTTTAGTTCTTCTTCACTTTCTGCCATAAGGGTGGTGTCATGTGCATATCTGAGGTTATTGATATTTCTCCTAGCAATCTTGATTCCAGCTTGTGCTTCATACAGCCCAGATTTTCTCATGATGTACTCTGCATATAAGTTAAATAAGCACAGTGACAATATACAGCCTTGACGTACTCCTTTTCCTTTTTGGAACCAGTTTGTTTTTCCATGTCCAGTTCTAACTGTTGCTTCTTGACCTGCTTGAGAACCATACAGGTTTCTCAAGAGGCAAGTCAGGTGGTCTGGTATTCCCATCTCTTTCAGAATTTTCCACAGTTTATTGTGATCCACACAGACACACACTAGTATCATTTAATTTTCTCCTTCTAGGTATCCTTTATCTAAAGATGTATTTTACAAAAAATGAGATACCATCCATATTTTTGGTAATTCACACTTCTCTTAACATAAACATTTCCCATGATATGCTTTTTGCTCATATAATATCCTATTTTCTATTAAATATATTTCAGACCTATCTACCATAGCTTCTAAGTGAATTCTCAGCAACTATTTTGTACCCCTCCTCACTCTCCAGGCACATGTAGCCTGGAAAAAAAATCTGATAAAGAAATGTTGAATCATGAATGGACACTGATATAAGACTAATCAGGAGCAGCCCAGGAAAATGAACTGTGACTAGGCCTAAAGAGAGGGCCTCAACTCTATTTTCTATGTGGATAGATACCTAACTCAGAATGTCCATGTCCTATTTCTAATCTCTCTGAAGACTCTTGACCAGTACTACTGCCTTATGGAAGCAGTAGTTGTAAGTCCTTCACTCATTTTCCAGTGAACTAAGGCTCTGGACGGGGAACAGTTCAGGAAATACAGTTTGGCTGTGACCAAGGTATATTTACAACTCTTTAAAACAGCCACTTTCTGTGTGATAGGAAAGAAAACCAAATTTGGAAAATAGGTAAAGCTACTAATCTAACATCTGGAATTCATCCAGAGCCTAGAATTCTCTGGAGTAGATTTTGTTTCCTCTGTTTGGAGGGCTATTCTAAGAACACACATCTTCAATTTCTGAAAAAGATATGTGATCCAGTATTCAGAAAAAAAAAAAAAAGAATAGATGGAGCATAAGACTGGTGACAAGCTACATGGCTGTGCATTTGATCAAATAGGTAACTTTTTGTCACAATAACACAAGAGAATTTTCTGGATAATTCAGAAATAGCAAATTGAGCATCGGTGCGACACATATTATATGTACCCTCACTCACTGTCTTACAGCACAGGGTGTGTTTGTCTCTACTGTCTCATCTTTGTTCCCTGCTGATTTCCCTCCTATGGCAGTGGTGTTGAATACTGATGAGACAATACCTCTTTCAACCTCTGGCAGACATTTTAAAGCAATTTGCTCAAGTACCAAGTACCCAGTCTGCATTTTTGTGGGCAATTTGTGGATCAAATTTCCTATCATCCTGAGGGTATTTTGAGTTTTTAAAATAATGGCTTATCACAACCAGAGTACATCTCCTTTCATTTGATTTATTTTGAATATAAAATAGAAAAATACATCCAGAGTACTGGTATAAGTCCCAAAACATGCTTTCTAGAACATTTTATATTAGTTCACAGCAACATGAATTTCAAAGAGAAAGTTAAAAAGAAATAATAACGTATTTTTCTGTATGGTTTCTTAACATTTACATAATTTTCATTTGGTCTAACTATAGAATTGGAGATAAAAATTAATTCAGAACTAAAAGAAAATAAGATACTTTATTAATATAAAAATGAGAGTCAAACATAACCAAGTTTTAGGTGATAGATGTTAGGTTCATGCCTTACATTAATTAATAAATATAAATGAATGTATAGAAATTATTTCTTCCAGTAGACCTCATTTACACATAGATATATTAATAAAAACCCTTCATATTTTTCATACACTTCCCCATATACTTACTGATGTACATATAGAACAATATTAGTGAGCACTCTAAAAAGACCCTAATTTGATAAATGTTCAAATGTTCTTATGTTTATGGATTGAATAAAAGATAAAAAATATTTATATACTGGATGTAATAATGAGCATTATTACTATTTTATATATTTTGCACAATTCTTTCATGTTACAATGTATATGCTAACAAATACATGCATATTATATTAATATGTCTTTGCAGAGATTTAAATATTCACAACATACATTTCTTTCAAATATCTTTTATATAATAGAGTAATACAGCTATTCCCTGGACCAGCCTAGATCATGATATAATTGAGAAAACTGCATAATTGAGAAGATAGGTCACTTTCTTCTTCATTGTTTAAAGAGGCAAAACCAGGAAAATAAAGGCTTCCAAATGTCTTATCCAGCAGTAACAACTACTTCTTTTTAAAATGCTGAGAATATGAACTTTCAATCAATCTGCAAAAACTAAGTTTCTCTCAGGAGCCAAAACATACTTCACCTGAAATAGATGTCATTCATAAAAATATTTCAAATAAGGAATCAACTATGCTTATTTATATTTCATTTCTCTTCATTCATTATTAATCTCAGAGGTTAAAGCATCTGCCTGCAATGCAGGAGACCCGCTTTCGATCCCTGGTTGGGGAAGATCCCCTGGAGAAGGAAATGGCAACCCACTCCAGTATTCTTGCCTGGAGAATCCCATGGACGGAAGAGCCTGGTGGGCTACAGTCCACAGGGTCGCAAAGAGTCGGACACGACTGAGTGACTTCACTTTCACTTTAATCCTTATAAATATCAAACTTCCTAAACTTTGCTTGCTATTAATGGGTTCTGATCCCCACTGTCCAATTACTTCTTACTGTTATTAGTTTTCTGGTACCACCAAATACTAATGACCTAAAAGTGTTGCTGTTCTCCTATATTGTACAATAATGACCAATAATTTAGTTTAATCACATTAAGTAGAGCTATAATCAATGACATATTTTGTTTTAAATATATGATAGTCTACATATAGCATAAGAGTATAAATCATTAACTTAGAGCTACAATAATATAAAGAGCTTAGTGTTCTTAAGATACAAGCACATTATGTACACACCGTCCTTGAACATCATTCCAATCTCTCAGAAGCCTTTCATTTTCTTTCTGCAGGTGCTCATTTTTGGCTTGGCTTTCTGCAATGGTGTCCAGGCAGTGACAAATAAGTTCTCTAATGACCTCAGCTGGGCTTGCAATTTTCTCTAGGTTGAAGGAACCAAGCCTGAACTAGGATCAAAAGAAAACATGATTAGTTTTGGGAGAAAATCAAGATTGAGTGGCCCAGTTTTAAATATATATATTTCCTTCTGAGAGGGAAAAAAAAGGTGTAAGATTTAAATATAGTGCATTTACCAGATATAAATACAGT
Organism: Capra hircus; assembly: GCF_001704415.2. Lineage (NCBI taxonomy): Eukaryota > Metazoa > Chordata > Mammalia > Artiodactyla > Bovidae > Capra > Capra hircus. Next base: position 27,523,117 of record NC_030814.1, read on the forward strand.
GAACAAAACTACTGGGCAACCTCCTACTTTCTTACTAAAGTTTATCATATAAATCAACATAAAACCTAAGAAAAAAAATTAAGTGTAAGTCACTCTCTCACATTTTAACAGAAATGAAAACAACATAAATACCATAAAAACATGCTACCATCTGTTTCTACTGTCTAGTACATATTTTAAATCACTATACATCTTCCCTGGTGGCTCAGATGGTAAAGCATCTGCCTACAATGCAGGAGACCCAGGTTCTATCCCTGGGTTGGGAAGATCTCCTGGAGAAGGAAATGGCAACCCACTCTGGTACTCTTGCCTGGAAAATCCCACGGACAGAGGAACATTGTAGGCTACAGTCCATGGGGTCGCAGAGTCAGACACGACTGAGCGACTCTACTTTCACTTTCATACTCAGAATAATAAAATAAATTTCACATGAAAACTCTTTTTTCGGGGGGCCACACTGCACGGCATGCCTACAGGATCTTAGTTCCCTGACAAGGAATGGAAACCATGCCTCCTGCTGTACAAGCACAGAGTCTTAGCCACTAGACCACAAGGGAAGTCCGACACATGAAGATTCTAAACTTGAGTTTCTGTTAATACTGATCGGAAAAGCTATCTCTGAAGAAAGAGCAAAAATTTTGTAATATCTGAGGGAAATATAGGGTTTTAAATTTATAAACCTGGGAACAGTAATTACTTCTCTGTCAAAAACCAATAATTTATTACTATAAATTATAAATGATAATGTCATATGTCAAACAAGTACTTTTGTGTGGAGATAAGATATAAAAATATCTTAAATCTTCTACTAGAGGTCACTACAAAATAAAATAGTTTAATACATCTTTCTTATAGTTAAGGAATTCTAAAAGAGACAGAGGCTCTCCTCATTTTGGTAGATACAGATACTAAAACACAATGATTTAATAATAATGACTATAATTATCCTTGGGCTTCCCTGGTGGCTCAGATGGTAAAGAATCTGCCTGCAGTGCGGGAGACCTGGGTTCAATCCCTGGGGGCACGATCACCACAGGAGGGCATGGCAACCCACTCAAGTATTCTGGCTTGGAGTATATTCATGGACAGAGGAGCCTGGTGGGCTATAGTCCATGGGGTTGCAGTGAGTTGGATATGACTGAGCAACTAAGCACACAGCACATAATTATCCTTACTTATTAGAATTATAACTAAAATAAGATTTTAAATGACAATTAAAATTATATAGCTATCATATCTTATAGTTGAAATATAACTCAAGCATAGCACAAATATAAACTCATTTAATCATCACCAAAATGGAACTATTATTATATCCATTTTAACTGAAGTTCAGAGTGGTTATCTAACATATCAAAGGAATAAAATCAAGATCCCACTATGCTATCCTGTTAAACTATTTGCTGACATAAGTGAGTACGCTAAACAAACAACAAGTAAGAGGAAGAACTAGCTTCAGAATCTACACATGATTCTAAACAGAGATTCTAAAGGCACTGAGAAGGTGGCAATATTGAGAATACAGAATTTTTTTTTTTTTTTGGTTTGTGTTGTTATTTAGCCTCCTGGATAAATAGTTTCTATTATGGCATTCACTGATAGGAATATTTCTAAAGTATCTTGTTTGTGAAGGAGCATTCCTATAAATATGTTATATATAGATTAAGAAATACTTAACAATGACTGATAATTCTGAGACTAATCATATCCGTCAATCTACAAATAAAACTAAAAGTCCTAAAGTAAAACTCCAGTGTTTGCAATCTGAGTGGTATTTTATAAAATAGTTGTTTAACCCCACAGAGTAAACTTTTCTGGATGAATTACATTTACCAATTTACTTTTAAATTTTCAGATCAAAACCACGGATAGATGTTTTACTTAATATCATAGAAACTTGGTAAAAAGATTTAAATGCTGAGAATTCCTAGATGTTGAAAAATATTTACATATACTTGCTTAAAATATAAAGGAAATCAAAGGATTTTTATATTCTTGTATTAGTTCAGTTCAGTTACTCAGTCATGTCCAACTCTTTGTAAACTCATGGACTGTAGCACACCAGGCTTCCCTGTCCATCAACAACTCCTGGAGCTTACTAAAACTCATGTCTATCGAGTCGGTGATGCCATCCAACTATCTCATCCTCTCTCATCCCCTTCTCCTCCAGCCTTCAGTCTTTCCCAGCATCAGGGTCTTTTCCAGTGAGTCAGTTCTTCGCATCAGGTGGCCAAAGTATTGGAGTTTCAGCTTCAACATCAGTCCTACCAATGAACAGTCAGGACTGATTTCCCTTAGGATGGACTGGTTGGATCTCCTTGCAGGCCAAGGGACTCCCAAGAGTCTTCTCCAACAGCACAGCTCAAAAGCATCAATTCTTTGGCACGCAGCTTTCTTTATAGTCCAACTCTCACATCCATACATGACTACTGGAAAAACCATAGCTTTGACTAGACAGACTTTTGTTGGCAAAATAATGTCTCTGCTTTTTAATACGCTGCCTAGTTTGGTCACAGCTTTTCTTCCAAGGAGCAATCATCTTTTAATTTCATGGCTCCAGTAAGCATCTGCAGTGATTTTTGGAGGCCCCCCAAATAAAGTATCTCACTGTTTCCAGTGTTTCCCCATCTATTTGCCATGGAGTGATAGGATCAGATGCCATGATCTTAGTTTTCTGAATGTTGAGTTTTAAGTCAACTTTTTCACTCTCCTCTTTCATTTTCATGGGCACATAATAATAATGTATTATGGGCACAAATGTTATACAAGGACTGAAGAGTACTGGTTTAGCCACAAAGAAATTTTGTATGTATTTATGCATTTTGTTTTTGAATTCTAAGCAGGTCATAATGTCTGCTCATTTGTTTTAAAATGCTTTAATTTGTTTTATCTCACCTCTTTCTGTTTCTTAAAAGAATGGAGACAGACTAAGAAAAATTGTGCTTTATTTCAATGAGTACATACAGTTGTGTATATACATATATATAAAACCTAAATTCAGCAATTTGAGCTTAACTCTAATTAGAATAGTAAAATTATAATTTTTAAATTATAAATTTAAGCTGAATTCTAATTTTAACAGTAAAATTATTATTAAATTATCATTTTTAAATAGCATAATTATTATTATTAAACCTTTACCCAAAAAAGACTTGGAAAACTTACAAGAAGTTTGAAATTATCTCAGAGTATTTGTCACATCTGATTTATTTCTCGTAAACTTAAAATCAAATGGCCAAAAACTTGCTTTGAAGTACGTATAATGAGTCCATTTAACAAGTATTTAAGTTTAAATAGGAAAGTTTTATCTATGCAAATTATATAATAATTGAAAGTAAATTGGAGTATTTAACCTTTAAAGCTTCTCTTATGCAAACAAACACACATAAGATAAAGATCATATATAGAATATTACTTGTTTGAGTCAATACAGAAGAAAAATGAAGCTTATTTTATTTTTAGACAATAGATTATCAGTAAAACATAAACCCAAATCATGATTTTATATTCTTACATTTCACAATTATTCGGCAGCTTTGACTAAGATGGACATTTGGAAAGGAAAGAATTCTTTATCACTTGGAAGTTGCAACAGTGTCAATGGATAATGCATCATTATCCATTGAGTGTTAAATTCAGGCTCACATTTTGATCCTGAATGAAGTAAAATACAAATGGACAGGTAAACACAACCCCCTAACCTATTTTAGATGGCAGAAGATAAAGGTAACAGTTTTAAACCACTAATAACAAACAACTTCTTTCAAAATATCATTCAAATGCTTATATTAAAAATTCCAAAAGAGAATTCTTCAGTTTTTTTCTTGGCTACTCAGTGTAGAACAAGCTTAAAATGTCATTTCTTCTTAAGAGCAGGCAAGCATTTTTCAGTTTCTATTTTTCTAATTATATTGAATAGTTTTGGGTCCTTTAACAGGTGTGAACATCTGTTATTCGAAACTGAAAATAATCAAGAAGTATTTAAAACTCAATCCAAGAAAAATATTTTACTTGAAATATTCCACTTATTTTGTAGAAAAATTCTGGAATGTATGAGAAAATGAGTCATCTGGACCATCCTACCTGTATTCACATAGTTCAGAACCAAGGCAGGAAACGCCCTTTCACTCTCACTACCTCTGTTCCTGCCTGTCCACCTTATTACACATTTTAACGGATCACATGCCAATTGCACTGGACTTATCAGAGGTCCTCAAATCAGGCCTAATGAATTGAGAAGCATAAAATATTTCTGTGCTCTAACTCTACATCCAACCCATCTTTATACCATCCTTCAAATAAAAAGTAGAAACTTTAAAAAAGCGTTAGCAAATTCCCACAAAAGTAACATTGGATGGTTGTGTCGATTTAAAAGTCCTTTACTTTCGTTTTTTGTTGAATATGTAAGGCTATTAACACAGCTGTTCTTTATTAGTTCTGTAATTTCAAAATAATCTGCAATATAAAATTAGGACTTCAAATAGTAAAACCAGAGTCAGAAACCACAATTAAAGACATTTCGAAAACATGTCTCTTCTTTAGAGGCATGGGCAAAAATAAATTTTTTTTGTAGTTAGTTCTTGAGACCTTATGGTGAATTTTGTGTGCACAGATCTATACTAAGCACCTCACTCAGTCTATAATCTATGATTTTAAGGTATGTTTTTATTTTTCTTTGTCAAAAAAGTTCAAAACAATTAATTTTTTGAATACTGGTAATCATATTAGGTTGCACTAGTTGACTGTCACTTATTTTAACAAGCAACACAAACAAAGCATTTTCTATCTGAAGCATTAAAAATTCACAATTTCAGAAAACATATCCATTTTCTTTAGCTGATGTTTTATTCTGGACATCTTTAAATGCAAGATTAAATGCCATACCCTTTTACCCATCACTTCAAAGCCCAGATCAAATTCTCTTTATCTACTTTAGCCTGTATTAGCTTCTCTACTCTTAATAATTCAGATTTGTCTCACACAATTTTTCACTCAGTTTCATCCTCTGTGTATCTCTCTTGTTGCTTCAGAAATGCAGTGTTTTCCTTTAAATTTTTAGTTCTTTGAGATCAGAGACCATATCTTATATGTCTTCCTTAACTTACACAGTGTCTTATAGAGCTCTGGACATATACTGCTCAATAAAAGACTTAAATTTTTTAAAACTACTATGATATTTATTAATAAGTGAATAAAATTATAATATTTCAGGTAAAATAAATAACTGGGACAGTGATACTCTAAATACAAATTAAGAAATCTTGAAGATATTTGAGATAACAGTTTTAATGTTATTGAATAGTATAATTTCAGCAAAAGGGCATGGTTAAAAGACTGTGTAATAGCTCTTGATACTGTGATAATACATAGGTTTAATAAAACCTAAAAAGATTTGCTTTTTGAAAAATGTAAGAATTGTATATGTACTGTTTTCAGGTTCTCTGGAATGGCCACACAGATAAAAGAGAATATATAGTATCAGTAAAATACACAAAATAAACAGTAATTTCAGGGAAATTATTTATTGTCACTCCAAATATTTCTGGGGACAGGAGGATTCTCAAGGTGTAAGCTGAACTCTGCTTAGAATATATCAACTAAAGAGACTGATACATTATCAAAGTAGTCTAAATAACCTTGCAGAATTAATCTCTGTTACTGTCTTGGGAACCAAGATGTAAACCTAAAGGAAAAGGAGGAATAAAGATATCTTGAGATGATTCCTAGGCAAACAGATGGAATTCCTTTTTTTCAGTTTGTGCTTTTTAATTTATTAACATGTTTAAAAAGTTTAGCTGTGGCTAGATATATGCACACTAAAAAGCAAACCCAATTCATATAGTTTGTAATACAGGATATTTTTATATTATAGAAAAACATATAGCTGTAAATACACAGTTGTTATAATACACAGTTGCAAAATTCTAGTAATAAAGGAAACAAGTCAAGTTACATAGTAAAAAGGAAACTAAACTGTCTTATTTTGGACTAGTTACATTAATCATCAACAGTATTTTTACTCAAGAATAATATTTTTTACTAAGTATTTTTTACTAAGATGTTTGTACCATTAACTCTTTGGTTTTGTGACCTGCTTGAAACATTATTATAGATTTAAATTTAAAATATTACAAATGAATATTCTAAACCAGTGACGTACCTAGGTTGACAACTGGGTATATTTATCTTCCACAGTAGCTGGAACTGAGAAAAGAATGCTGATAGGACTTTCTAAACAGATTAAGAGAACTTTATTGTGAGACTATTAATCTCAACTTTCCAATTATTTTCTTGCTCACATTTCTTAAAGTGTATTTAAAATGTTTAAATATCTTAAGATGATTATATGATCAAGTAAGACTCGCATATGCAGGGCTTCAGATGTGTAGACCCTGTACGTCCTTACAATCAGAATGCAATAAGCCAAAAATGAAAAAAAAAATACACTGAGTTCTAGTACAGATCTACAAATTATTAGCATTTTAAGGGTATGCTGTATGCTGTAATATATTAAGCATCATCTAAGAATTATTTGGTATTCATAATTACAAAATCCATTAGTAGGTATCAGAGAAATGAAATGAAAAGCCCAAATGTCTTGGCAATAAGAGAATTTCAGAAGTTACTGTTACTTTAAATGACTACAAATGTTTATTCCATTATGTCCTTGAAATAGAGATGGCGAACCTTTTGGTTCACGAAAAATATAGTAAAGAGCAGATTTATCTTAGTCTAATTAGGAGTTATAATAAACAATGAAAAATACACTATACATGGATTTAGAATCAACAGGTGACACTAGTGGTAAAGAATCTGCTTGCCAATACAGGGCACGTAAGACGCACAGGATCGAACTCTGGGTTGGGAAGATCCCCTGGAGAAGGGCATGGCAACCCACTCCAGTGTTCTTGCCTAGAGAATCCCCATGGGCAGAGGAGCCCAGTGGGCTACAGTCCATAGGGCCACAAAGAGTCAGACATGACTGAAGCTACTTAGCATGAAAGGCTTTAGCAACAGTAAATTGGATTGGGGGTAGCAGGGGAGGTAGACGTCAGGGGTTGCCTATTATTTACCTGTTACTTTAAGTTTGATATTAGGTGCTGAAAAAGAAACAGTACCTTGGATCTCCTGGCACTCTACTAAATCTCATAACACTTATCTAATCATATCTTCATAGTATGCTTCTCTGTCTTTCATTTACAGCGTAACTGGTAATATTTCTTAGATAGGACCCTTGATCTAATTCTCTTTTTTCTCTGTAGAGTTATATGGTTATCCACAATATCAGCTCCCATTATTACAGATAAGTTGAAAAATTGCCAAATGTGTATCGATAGGTGGTATGTTTTCTCAAGTCAGGACTTCTATAAACAATTAACATAGCATTACAATATCTACTTGCTTTTTTCTTCAGTTCAATTCATTTCAGTCACTCAGTCATGTCCAACTCTTTGCACCCCATGGACTGCAGCATGCCAGGCTTCCATGTTCATCACTAACTCCCAGAGCTTGCTCAAACTCATGTCCATCGAGTTGGTGATGCCATCCAACCATCTCATCCTCTCTCATTCCTTTCTCCTCCTGCTTTCAATCTTTCCCAGCATCAGGGTCTTTCCCAAGGAGTCGGTTCTTTGCGTAAGGTGGCCAAAGTATTGGAGTTTCAGCTTCAGCATCAGTCCTTCCAATGAATATTTAGGAATGATTTCCTTTAGGATTGACTCGTTTGGTCTCCTTGCAATCCAAAGGACTTTCAAGAATCTTCTCCAACACCACAGTTCAAAAGCATCAATTCTTCAGTGCTCAGCTTTATTTATGGTCCAACTCTCACATCCATACATGTCTACTGGAAAAATCATAGCTTTGACTAGACAGATCTTTGTGGGTTAAATAATGTCTCTGCTTTTTAATAAGCTGTGTAGGTTGGTCATAGCTTTTCTTCCAAGGAGTAAGGGCCTCTTAAATTCATGGCTGCAGTCACCATCTGCAGTGATGAAGTGATGGGACTGGATGCCGTGATCTTCATTTTTTGATGTTGAGCTTTAAGCTTTTACACTCTCTTCTTTCACTTTCATCAAGAGGCTCTTTAGTTCCTCTTTGTTTTCTGCCATAAGTGTGTTGTCATCTGCATATCTGAGGTTATTGATATTTCTTGCAACAATCTTGATTCCAGCTTGTCCTTCATCCAGTCTGGTATTTCAAATGGCATACTCCGCATATAAGTTAAATAAGCAGGGTGACAATATACAGCTCTGACGTACTCCTTTCCCAATTTGGAACCAGTTCATTTTTCCATGTTCAGGTCTAACTGTTGCTTCTTAACCTGCATAGAGGTTTCTCAGGAGGCAGGTAAGGTGGTCTGGTATTCCCATCTCTTTAAGAATTTTCCACAGTTTGTTGTGATCCTCACAGTCAAAGGCTTTGGGGTAGTCAATAAAACAGAAGTAGATGTTATTCTGGAAATCTCTTGCTTTTTCGATGATCCAACGGATGTTGGCAATTTGATCTCTGGTTCCTCTGCCTTTTCTAAAACCAGCTTGAACATCTGGAAGTTCACGGTTCACGTATTGCTGAAGCCTGGCTTGAAGAATTTTGAGCATTACTTTATTAGTGTGTGAGATGAGTGCAAGTGTGCGGTAGTTTGAGCATTCTTTGCTATTGCCTTTCTTTGGGGTTGGAATGAAAACTGACCTTTTCCAGTCCTGTGGCCACTGCTGAGTTTTCCAAATTGCTGGCATATTGAGTGCAGCACTTCAACAGCAACATTCTTAGCATTTGAAACAGCTCAAGGAATTCCATCACCTCCACTAGCTTTGTTCATAGTGATGCTTCCTAAGGCCCACATGACTTTGCTTCCAGCAAATCTGGCTCTAGGTGAATGGCCACACTATTGTGGTTATCTGGATCATTAAGATCTTTTGTGTATAGTTCTTCTGTGTATTCTTGCCACCTCTTCTTAATATCTTCTGTTGGTACATACTGTGTCTGTCCTTTATTGTGCACATCTTTGTATGAAATATTTCCTTGGTATCTCTAATTTTCTAGAAGAGATCTCTAGTCTTTCCCATTTTATTGTTTTCCTCTATTTTTGCATTGATCACTGAGGAAGGCTTTCTTATCTCTCCTTGCTATTTGGGAACTCTGCATTCAGTTGGGTATGTCTTTCCCTTTCTCCTTTGCCTTTAGTTTCTCTTCTTTTATCAGTTATGTGTAAGGCCTCCTCAGACAACCATTTTGCCTTTTTGCACTTCTTCTTCTTAAGAAGGGATGATTTTGATCCCTGCCTCCTGTACAGTGTTACGAACCTCCATCCTTAGTTCTTTAGGAACTCTATCAGATATAATCTCTTCAATCTATTTGTCACCTCCACTGTATAATAATAAGGGATTTAATTTAGGTCATATTTGGATGGTCCAGTCATTTTCCCTACTTTCTTCAATTTAAATCTGAATTTTACAATAAGGAATTCATGATCTAGACCACAGTCATCTCCTGGTCTTGTTTTTGCTGACTATATAGAGCTTCTCCATCTTCAGCTGCAAAGAATACAATCAGTCTGATTTCAGTACTGACCATCTGGTGATGTCCATGTGTAGAGACATTTCTTGTGTTGTGGGAAGAGAGTGTTTGCTATGACCCTCAGTGTGTTCTTTTGGCAAAACTCAGTTAGCCTTTGCCTTGCTCCATTGTGTATTCCAAGGCCAAACTTGCCTGTTATTCCAGTTATCTCTTGACTTCCTACTTTTGCATTCCAGTCCCCTATGATGGAAAGGCCATCTTTTTTTGGTGTTAGTTCTAGAAAGTCTTGTAGATCTTCATAGAACTGTTCAACTTCAACTTCTTTGGTATTAGTGATGGGGGCATTAACTTGGATTACTATATTAAATGGTTTTCTTTGGAGACAAACAGAGATCATTCTGTCACTTTTGAGACTGCACACAAGTACTGCATTTTGGACTCTTTTGTTGACTATGTGCGCTACTCCATTTCTTCTTAGTGATTCTTGCCTACAGTAGTAGATACTGTTTTTTTTTTTTTTCTTGTACTAGTCCAAATGCCACAAAAAGATAGGAGCTATATATGACTCAAATTAGCATTCCCTTTTTTACATGGTTAAATATAAAATGTATTCATTCATTCATTTTTCAGACTTTTTGAGTATGTACTATGTGCTAGGCATTGGAGACACTCTTTTGAACAAGAAAAACAATTTGTCTACTCACTTGGTCTTTATATTTCAGTAGAGGACTGACAACATCAATGAGCAAATAATAATTTCACCCAGTTGTAGATTTAAGGAAGAAAATAAAATGGTAGTAAGATCGTGACTAGAGAGCAGAGTATGCTTAGATACAGTGGTCACAGAACAAGTCCTTCTGAAAACTGAGATGGAGAACAGAGATGAGATTGGAAAGGCAGACAGGGAACTAGACCACGTAGGATTTTGTGGACTACAGTAACACGCTCAGAACTCACTCTAACAAAAAGCCCTCAGAAGATTGCAGACAGAAAAATGAGTGCTTACAAAGTACTCAGCATTTCCTCTAAGACTGTCCCCAGTCTGCCCACCCTCCAATTATTCAGGCCATGTGTAATCCCCTCCCCTGAAGTGCAGGTAGATCTGTGACTTGCTTCTAATTCTAACCAAGAGAACATGGGAAAGATGACACATATCAGAACTTCAGATAAACCAAAAGCAAAAAGCAAAATATATAAATATATACATATATATATGTATATATATAATATATGAGGAATTTGGTTTGGAATCATGCTCATTTTAAAGTTATTTTAGAAGAAATTCATATTTCTAATATAAAAGTAGTGAAAGTGAAGTTGCTCAGTCGTGTCCGACTCTTTGTGACCCCATGGACTGTAGCCTACCAGGCTCCTCCATTCATGGGATTTTCCAGGCAACAGTACTGGAGTGGGTTGCCATTTCCTTCTCCGAGAGCTCTTCCCAACCCAGGGATTGAACCCAGGTCTCCTGCATTGTAGGCAGACACTTTACCATCTAAGCCACCAGGGAAGTCCCAGGCAAGTTCTAATATGAATTACAGAGCAATCTCTCCATTCAGGATCACTACACTTCTTTAATCAAGAGTTATTTTTATGTCCTTTGGTTGTTTCTCATTGTTAATTTTTTGTTTCCATTTTCTTTTTTTAAACTTTTTTTTTAATTGAAGTATAGTTGATTAACAATGTTATACTAATTTCCAGTGTACATCATAGTGATATGATATTTTTATAGATTATACTCCAATTACCACTATAATAAAATATGGATTATATACCCTGTGCTGTCCATTATATCCTTGCATCTTATTCATTTTATACCTAGTAGTCTATGTCTCTTAATCCCCTTTCTCTATTTTGCTCTTTCTCTCAACCCTTCTCCTCACTGGTAAGCACTAATTTGTTATCTGTATTTATGAGTCTGTTTCTGTTTTGTTACATTCATTCATTAGCTTTATTTTTCAGATTCCATATTTAAGTGAACACATACAGTATTTGTTTTTCTCTGTCTGATTTATTTCACTAAGCATAACACCCTTCAAGGCCATCCATGTTGTTGCAAGTGGCAAAAAATTCATTTTTTTAATGGCTGAGTAATATTTCATTGCGTGTGTGCCAGATATCCTTTATCTACTCATCTCTAGATGGAAACTTAAATTCATATCCTAGCTATTGCAAACAATGCTGCTGGGGTGCATATGACACTGGAGTGAATATACCTTTTCAAATTAGTGTTTTCATTTTCTTTGGATATACTGTCAGGAGTACCACTCTTAGATGGTAGTTCTATTTTTAGTTTATTGAGGAACTTCCATACTCTTATCCATAGTGTCTGCTTATTTTTTAATCAGACTCCCTACATTGTAGCTAATAAGACTACCAAATGATCTGTAGGTTGAAATATGAATGCAACCACCTACTTAGTCTTGTTTTTTGTTATCTTGAATTCCTTGGTCATATAAAAAGCATTATATGGTATATGGGAACCTAAGCAATCTCTGTTTTAGAATCCTAATTCTGACATTTATTTTTTAAGTGGTGTCCTGCACAGGCAATTGTAACCACTGCATTCTAAATGATAACTTATCCTATAAAAAATTCATGAACAAAATATAAGGGCTGGCCATGAAGAATTTTACAAATAAACCACAATGGACATAACACCAAACGGCACAAAAAATTCTACTCTCTAGAGACAGTTTGAATTGGATATGTCTTCTAAAAGTGGTTGATTACTTTAACACACAGTAGCATTCCAGTGTGGCTATGACAGAGAAAAATCTCACTGGGGAGATCACTGTTGCTGTTGCTTAGTTCCTAAGGCCTCATGGAAACAACAGGAAGCAAACACTGAGGGCGGCGGGGAAACTTACAAAATGATAAACTATCTTACTACAAGATACTTACGAAATATATCTTAATAGGACATAGTATGAAATATAATGGAATGATTTATTTCTGTATTTAAACCAGGTTACCCTGTTTAGTAAGAACTGCTCAGGCTCCTCATAACATTCTCTTAAGAAAATTTAACTGAAACAATAGAATCTTGTATTTTTTTCTGATTATAAATCCTGGACTTTGGCCATTTTAAAAATTGCGTAAACTTAAAGCCAACCTCCGTTCTTCCACTCCTGAAGCACCGAACTATATATATTTGTTTTTTTTTTTTTTAATTTTTTATTTTTTTTTTAAATTTTAAAATCTTTAATTCTTACATGCGTTCCCAAACATGAACCCCCCTCCCACCTCCCTCCCCACAGCATCTCTCTGGGTCATCCCCATGCACCAGCCCCAAGCAAGCTGCACCCTACGTCAGACATGGACTGGCGATTCAATTCTTACATGACAGTATACATGTTAGAATTCCCATTCTCCCAAATCATCCCACCCTCTCCCTCTCCCTCTGAGTCCAAAAGTCTGGTATACACATCTGTGTCTTTTTTCCTGTCTTGCATACAGGGTCGTCATTGCCATCTTCCTAAATTCCATATATATGTGTTAGTATACTGTATTGGTGTTTTTCTTTCTGGCTTACTTCACTCTGTATAATTGGCTCCAGTTTCACCCATCTCATCAGAACTGATTCAAATGAATTCTTTTTAATGGCTGAGTAATACTCCATTGTGTATATGTACCACAGCTTTCTTATCCATTCATCTGCTGATGGACATCTAGGTTGTTTCCATGTCCTGGCTATTATAAACAGTGCTGCGATGAACATTGGGGTACATGTGTCTCTTTCAATTCTGGTTTCCTCGGTGTGTATGCCCAGAAGTGGGATTGCTGGGTCATAAGGTAGTTCTATTTGCAATTTTTTAAGGAATCTCCACACTGTTCTCCATAGTGGCTGTACTAGTTTGCATTCCCACCAACAGTGTAGGAGGGTTCCCTTTTCTCCACACCCTCTCCAGCATTTATTGCTTGCAGATTTTTGGATCGCAGCCATTCTGACTGGTGTGAAGTGGTACCTCATTGTGGTTTTGATTTGCATTTCTCTAATAATGAGTGATGTTGAGCATCTTTTCATGTGTTTGTTAGCCATCCATATGTCTTCTTTGGAGAAATGTCTATTTAGTTCTTTGGCCCATTTTTTGATTGGGTCGTTTATTTTTCTGGAATTGAGCTGCAGTAAGTTGCTTGTATATTTTTGAGATTAGTTGTTTGTCAGTTGCTTCATTTGCTATTATTTTCTCCCATTCAGAAGGCTGTCTTTTCACCTTGCTTATATTTTCCTTTGTTGTACAGAAGCTTTTAATTTTAATTAGATCCCATTTGTTTATTTTTGCTTTTATTTCCAGAATTCTGGGAGGTGGATCATAGAGGATACCTCAACATAATAAAAGCTATATATGACAAACCCACAGCAAACATTATCCTCAATGGTGAAAAATTGAAAGCATTTCCCCTAAAGTCAGGAACAAGACAAGGGTGTCCACTTTCACCGCTACTATTCAACATAGTTCTGGAAGTTTTGGCCACAGCAATCAGAGCAGAAAAAGAAATAAAAGGAATCCAAATTGGAAAAGAAGAAGTAAAACTCTCACTGTTTGCAGATGACATGATCCTCTACATGGAAAACCCTAAAGACTCCACCAGAAAATTACTAGAGCTCATCAATGAATATAGTAAAGTTGCAGGATATAAAATCAACACACAGAAATCCCTTGCATTCCTATACACGAATAATGAGAAAGTAGAAAAAGAAATTAAGGAAACAATTCCATTCACCATTGCAACGAAAAGAATAAAATACTTAGGAATATATCTACCTAAAGAAACTAAAGACCTATATATAGAAAACTATAAAACACTGATGAAAGAAATCAAAGAGGACACTAATAGATGGAGAAATATACCATGTTCATGGATCGGAAGAATCAATATAGTGAAAATGAGTATACTACCCAAAGCAATTTACAAATTCAATGCAATCCCTATCAAGCTACCAGCCACATTTTTCACAGAACTAGAACAAATAATTTCATTTGTATGGAAATACAAAAAACCTCGAATAGCCAAAGCAATCTTGAGAAAGAAGAATGGAACTGGAGGAATCAACTTGCCTGACTTCAGGCTCTACTACAAAGCCACAGTCATCAAGACAGTATGGTACTGGCACAAAGACAGACATATAGATCAATGGAACAAAATAGAAAGCCCAGAGATAAATCCACACACATATGGACACCTTATCTTTGACAAAGGAGGCAAGAATATACAATGGAGTAAAGACAATCTCTTTAACAAGTGGTGCTGGGAAAACTGGTCAACCACTTGTAAAAGAATGAAACTAGATCACTTTCTATCACCGTACACAAAAATAAACTCAAAATGGATTAAAGATCTAAATGTAAGATCAGAAACTATAAAACTCCTAGAGGAGAACATAGGCAAAACACTCTCCGAACTATATATATTTGATGAAATAGCCTGACTAGTTAAAGGCGTTGTATTGACATTAGAACTTTCTGGAAACAGCAACAACAAAAAATCATAAACACTTGTGTTAACTATAACTTCATTTCCTTAAAATCAATTATTATAAACCAGTAAACTCAAAACATGTGATCTTTAACAAGCCACAGAGGTATCAAGTATTTTTAAATCCAAGTTTAAATGAAGTGATAAAGTATAGGAATCCAGAAAAAGATATGTTCATTTTTTGTTTGGCTTATGAGTTTCTATCAAAAATTCTTCACAAAGCTTAATAACTGTCTTTTTAAACTATGAATTAAAAATGCTTCTGTCAGATTTTCCATCCCAAAATATTCACTACGAATCCTAAAAAAAGCGCCTCTAATAATGTAGTGGCAGATCTCTAACAACCAAATCCCAATCAAAAATATTTATATAGAAGACTAGTAATACTTTGATTTATTTTGTTATTGACCTAGAGACAAGATAAAAAGAAATTACTTGTCTAAAAAACATTTCAAATTTTTCAAGGAGTTTTATTTTAGGTGATAATTACCTAATAGAAAATCTACTTATAAAGTATAAAAATTAGCAACTATTTTTAATGAGATTGAGAAGAACTGGAGAGCACAATGGATGGTAACCATTCATTTAATTGAATTTTCTTGCAAAGAAAAATGTAATTAAAAGTTAACACTGAGATAGTTCCAGTTTAGATAATAGCAGGGTAAGCTGTATTAGATTAACGCTCCTAAAGATAACAATAATAAACTCTGATGGTTCTCTCCTATTTGGAAAAAAAACAAAAACAAAAAACAAAACCCTATTTCAAGGACTGGAGAAAGACAGAAAGCAGGCAGCAAGGTGAGAGTACTCAAACCAGGTAAGAGCCATGTTTATGTGACTTGTGCCTCACATGAAATCTCCAGTCCTAGAGCTCATGCAGAACAAGTCTCACCAGTAGTCATGCATCCAATTCATTGCGACCCCATGACTGTAGCCTGCAAGGCTCCTCTATCCATGGCGATTCTCCAAGCAAGAATACTGGAGTGGGTTGCCATGCCCTCCTCCAGGAGATCTTCCAACCCAGGGATTGAACCTAAGTCTCTTAAGTCTCCTGCATTGGCAGGCGGGTTCTTTACCACAGCATGTGAAGTGAAGTCATTCAGTCATGTCCGACTCTTTGAGACCCCATGGACTGTAGCCTACCAGGTTCCACCATCCATGGGATTTTCCAGGCAAGAGTACTGGAGTGGGTTGCCATTTCCACATGATACAATTAGCCAAAAGAGACAAAAAAGAGAAGGAATTTAAAAAGCAGAAGAAATGCATGAACTGAAAGATTTAAATTTCCAAATGGAAAGGTCCCAGCACACTTGATTTAACAGGGATCTCATAGCAAGGTACAGCATCATCAAACTTCATAGCATTTGGAACAAAATGAGAATCCTAAAAGATTCCAGAGCAATAAAATATATTATATGTAAATTAATTACAAGGATTAGAATAGCACTGGATTTCTATAACAAAATTGGATACCATAAGTCAATGAATTACTATCCACAAAATAAGACATATTCAGAGAATATGATTCACTATCCAATGTGATGAAATAAATCAAATTATACCACAATATTTTTCTAATAATAATAACACTTATTGAGTACTTACTATGTTTCAAGTGTTATGTCAATTAATGACTGAATACATTCAGATTTTGAGCTCTGCATCTACAGCTAAAGTCATATAAGGAATACATGGTATATAGTCAATAAGTTTTTGTAGAATCCTACATAAAAATTTAAACTTTGATTAAATATTCTTTAGTTCCTACCAGGTATACTACAAGGCAATCTACATCACAGAAAGATGCATCAGGTAGAATATTTGCTTTACATAAATGTAAAGAGAGCAGTAGTATTTTATGAGGTCTACAATGTTAATAGATTAATTTTAGAAAAAATTGATACAAACTATAACCTGAATCTTTAGCCTTTAAAAGTTCAAACTGGGATGACCCAGAGAGATGTTATGGGGAGGGAGGTGGGAGGGGGGTTCATGTTTGGGAACGCATGTAAGAATTAAAGATTTTAAAATTTAAAAAATAAAAAAATAAATAGAATTTAAAAAATAAATAAATAAATAAATAAATGTCAAAATAGTAGAGCATTAAAATTGCTGTTTTCAATGAAATAATGTCATTACTAGATGAAATACCAAGTGTTTTGTGGTAACTATGTAAATAAGTCATGTTACATGGAATAACACCTTGCTATTAGCAAATATTAAAACCAGAAATCTAGTCAGTTAAAGTCCAAAAGAAATCAACTCTTTTGGCATACAGCAGTTCCACTTCTGTGAACTGTTTCTTATGAAGCAATCTCAAATGAGAACACTTACTCATTGCCAAAAAATGTCCAAATGGTATAGCAGTTATTGTGTTTTGACAATGTAGTAATCTCCATTCATTCAATGGGGTGCTAAAGGATGAATCTGTAACTCATGTAAGGGAGTAGTAGAAAGGAGGGTGGCATTCTGAAAATACAGTATATACTGAGAAATAAGATTACATGAAAATTCACAGCCATTAGGGAAATAAAGTCAGACATAGAATGAACATTTCATAAAATTTTTTTAAAAATACTTTTTCTTTGTATGACTCAAAAGGTTGGATCAAAAATGTATGTTTAACCACTGGAAACACTTTAGTACCTATTGTCATGGTTACAACATGCTGGGTGGGGGAAGCATTCCCTTTAATAAGTCAGTTCAAAAAACTACAGAATGTAGACTCTCTAAAAATCATCATGATTTAAGTTTATAAATCAGTGCTTGGCTATAAATTGAAGCAGGCCATGCTGTCTGGTGTGCACATACAGAGTTCCTTTTAGAAAGGTAGCATCAACAGGTTTATTTAACTTTTAAACTAGGCAAGTAAATTTCTCAAGATCATGACAAGTTTTGACAAGTTCATGCTTCAGATAAACTCAAATTTGCCACCAAAATATTGCTACCTGGGCCAGTGCATAAACCAAAGAAAGTTATATGGAGATAGCCAACTGCTTTTGAAATGACTGGACCTAAAGTCTTCCCAAAGGGAGTCCATATATTAAGTGAGAGAAACGGTCACAGTCCATGTGCCATTAGAATAACTATGGAAGTAGTAATTTTAAGTGAATAAACAGAAGATAGTGCCCATAAGGTTAGGTTGTTTTCCTAAAATGGACAGAGCTAATATTCCAGTTTACTGAACATTAGTCTCACAGGAAACAGAAGCCAGGCATTTAGTTCAGTTCAGTTCAGTTGCTCACTCGTGTCCAATTCTTTGCGACCCCATGAATTGCAACACACTAGGCCTCCCTGTCCATCACCAACTCCCAGAGTTCACTCAGACTCACGTCCATCGAGTCGGTGATGCCATCCAGCCATCTCATCCTCTGTCGTCCCCTTCTTCTCTTGCCCCCAATCCCTCCCAGCATCAGAGTCTTTTCCAATGAGTCAACACTTCACATGAGGTGGCCAAACACTGGAGCTTCAGCTTTAGCATCATTCCTTCCAGAGAAATCCCAGGGCTGATTTCCTTCAGAATGGACTGGTTAGATCTCCTTGCAGTCCAAGGGACTCTAAAGAGTCTTCTCCAACACCACAGTTCAAAAGCATCAATTCTTTGGTGCTCAGCCTTCTTCACAGTCCAACTCGCACATTCATACATGACTACTGGAAAAACCATAGCCTTGACTAGACGGACCTTAGTCGGCAAAGTAATGTCTCTGCCAGGCATTCAGTTCAGTTCAGCTCAGTTCAATCGCTCAGTCATGTCCAACTCTTTGTGACCCCATGAATCACAACACATCAGGCCTCCCTGTCCACCACCAACTCCCGGAGTTCACTCAGACTCGCGTCCATCAAGTCAGTGATGCCATCCAGCCATCTCATCCTCAGTCGTCCCCTTCTCCTCCTGCCCCCAATCCCTCCCAGCATCAAAGTCTTTTTGAATGAGTCAACCCTTCGCATGAGGTAGCCAAAGTACTGGAGCTTCCGCTTTAGCATCATTCCTTTCAAAGAAATCCCAGGGTTGAACACCTTCAGAATGGACTGGTTGGATCTCCTTGCAGTCCAAGGGACTCTCAAGAGTCTTCAACACCACAGTTCAAACGCATCAATTCTTCGGCGCTCAGCATTCTTCACAGTCCAACTCTTACATCCATACATGACTACTGGAAAAACCATAGCCTTGACTAGATGGACCTTAGTCAGCAAAGTAATGTCTCTGCTTTTGAATATGCTACCTAGGTTGGTCATAACTTTTCTTCCAAGGAGTAAGCGTCTGTTAATTTCATGGCTGCAGTCACCATCTGCAGTGATTTTGGAGCCCCAAAAAATAAAGTCTGACACTGT
This sequence comes from Capra hircus, assembly GCF_001704415.2. NCBI lineage: Eukaryota > Metazoa > Chordata > Mammalia > Artiodactyla > Bovidae > Capra > Capra hircus. Next base: position 27,542,446 of record NC_030814.1, read on the forward strand.
TTCCACTGTTTCCCCATCTATTTCCCATGAAGTGATGGGACCGGATGCCATGATCTTCGTTTTCTGATGTTGAGCTTTAAGCCAACTTTTTCACTCTCCTCTTTCACTTTCATCAAGAGGCTTTTTAGCTCCTCTTCACTTTCTGCCATAAGGGTGGTGTCATCTGCATATCTGAGGTGATCGATATTTCTCCCGGCAATCTTGATTCCAGCTTGTGTTTCTTCCAGTCCAGCGTTTCTCATGATGTACTCTGAATAGAAGTTAAATAAGCAGGGTGACAATATACAGCCTTGACGTACTCCTTTTCCTATTTGGAACCAGTCTGTTGTTCCATGTCCAGTTCTAACTGTTGCTTCCTGGCCTGCATACAGATTTCTCACGAGGCAGGTCAGGTGGTCTGGTATTCCCATCTCTCTCAGAATTTTCCACAGTTTATTGTGATCCATACAGTCAAAGGCTTTGGCATAGTCAATAAAGCAGAAATAGATGTTTTTCTGGAACTCTCTTGCTTTTTCCATGATCCAGCGGATGTTGGCAATTTGATCCCTGGTTCCTCTGCCTTTTCTAAAACCAGCTTGAACATCAGGAAGTGGGGCCAAAAGTGGCTTTTCTCATTCTGTCTGTATCTTCCCCTTAACCAAATTATTCTCATCCATAGGGATATTCTTAATATACTTTTGCCCTCAAAGGTCATCTCTATAGATCTCCTCTGAATGATTTTAAGAAATCTGACCACCTTGACTCTACAATCTAGAAAAATGTTCTGGACTTGAATAGCTACTGGTATATATCTATCTCAAATGCAAATTCTTTGTTTAACTGAGTTTTTTACTTTTAACAATCCTATATATTAGCAACAACTCTAATAAACATATATTCAAAGTCTACTTTAAATTTTGAGGTTATCAACTGTAACAATTAAATTGTTGTTAATAGCTGTTTCCTAAGACCTAAATGTGATATCAAAGACTGACACTTAAATTTGAATTCTGGTTATTCTTAACACACTTCTTTCTTCCAACATGTTTTCCTTTTGGCTGAAACTAAAAACATGAAGAAAACAGGATATGTACAAAATACTCTAAAATTTGAAACTTCCTTATGTTATCCACATTCTTGGTACTTAAATTCCAGAACAAAATATATCAAATATAAATATTACAGTCTAGATGAGGTTGCTTTGCCAATAAGCTGTGTTTTTGATCTCTGAACTTCAAAAACTTAGAGTAATACTACTGTCCAACCTGTTTACCCTACGCGAATGACATTCAAAAACAAACAAACAAAAAACTACCATATAACGTCAAAGAATTGTTCACTCTTACACCTTCCAGTAAACAGTTTAAGGGAATTTTTTTAACCAAATACTAGCGGTCATGTATGGATGTGAGACTTGGATTGTGAAGAAAGCTGAGCGCCAAAGAATTGATACTTTTGAACTGTGGTTTTGGAGAAGACTCTTGAGAGTCCCTTGGACTGTAAGGAGATCCAACCAGTCTATCCTAAAGGAGAGATCAGTCCTGGGTGTTCATTGGAAGGACTGATGCTGAAGCTGAAACCCCAATATTTTGGCCACCTCATGCGAGGAGTTGACTCATTGGAAAAGACTCTGATGCTGGGAGGGATTGAGGGCAGGAGGAGAAAGAGACGACAGAGGATGAGATGGCTGGATGGCATCACCAACTCGATGGACATGAGTTTGGGTAAACTTCGGGAGTTGTTGATGGACAGGGAGGCCTGGCGTGCTGCAATTCATGGGGTCACAAAGAGTCGGACACGACTGAGTGACTGAACTGAACTGAACCAAATATATATATCAAAAGTACAAAGAAATAAAACACTGTCTCTGCCCACAAAGAGACTCTTATAACAAAAAAAATACCCATTATATAGTATGAAAAGTATTATTAAAAATGCTCATTAACATGTAAACTATTATATATAAAATGGGTAAACAACAACAAAGTCCTACTATAAAGAACTGGAAACTATATAGTGATAAGCCATAATGGAAAAGAGTATTAAAAAAGTGTGTGCGTGTATATATATATAGATGAATCACTTTGCTGTAAAGCAGAAACTAACATAACACTGTAAATCAACTATACTTCCATTTTTTTTTAATGCTTATTAAATTTTTCACAAGTACATCAATTTCAGAATAGAGAAGCACATTTGGGGGATTATAGTAGCCACATGAAATTTTAAGCATGATATCAATATACAGGACCATAATCAGACCCTCACTATCAACACCATCAATACCTAGTGTGAGGCTTTATTTTATATGTCAGTTTTATCTGGATGCCCAGAGAGCTGGTTAAACATTATTTCTGGGTCTGCCTGTAAAGATGTTTATGGAAGAGATTAGCATTTGAATTAGTGGACTGAATAGAACAGATTGCCCTCCCTGTTGTGGCCAGGCACTAACCATACACCTGAGGGCCAGACTAGAACAAAAAGGCAGAGCAAAGTTAAATTCTCTCTCTGTCTGACAACTTCACTGCCACATGGATCTTTTCCTGCCCCTAATTCTCCTTGGTTCTTAGGGCTTCAGACCTGAATTGGAAATTCAATATCAGCTCTTCAGCTCTCAAGCCTTTGAATTATACCACCAGCTTTCTTGGGTCTCCAGATTGTGAGAGTTCTCAGCATCTACACTTGTGTGACCAAATATCTTATAATTTATCTATACAGATAGATATTTTATATAGGAGATACTTTTTTTTTTTCCTTCTGAAAACTCTAATACAGGTAGTAGTTCTGTCTTAAACAGCTTACGGTTATGTCCTAAAGAAAACTCGTTTCCCAAAATTTCCTCACTGTACTCTGCCATCCTATAGTCAACTCAATAAAAAAATGTGAAGAGGGTAAGAACTACATTTATTGAAGTTTTTTTTTCTATGAGTGTGGATTGAACATTATAAATAACAAAATAAAAAAACACTGGAACAATATCTAAAAATAAAATCAGAGAATATCAGAAATAATGACTGTTGTTGGAACATATGCAGAAATAATTTCCTGTAGACAATTCATATCATCACTATGACCTATCATTGAAAAAGGGAATAGTCCAGAATTATTTGAACCTATGAGATCAACACAAAAAGAGAATCACAAAAAGAATTTGTTCATAATTTTACCAACAGAGAGAAAAGGAGCAATGATGTAAATTTTTCCATTGTATCTGTCTCATCAGTGAGTAACTGAGAGGAACCACCCTGTCCTGGATTAAATATGACTTCCCTCTCATTGCCAACAACAATCTATGACTCCTTTTAACATGAGTATCTACCTCTCATTCCATGAAAAAATGATTCTGTGGGATACTGGAAACAGATATTTTTTTAATAGTTCAACATGGTATTTCTGAAGAACAATTAAAATCTATAGAGATAAACCCTAACAAAACAATTTAAGGACACAAAGTACTATCAACTCAATCTTCTGGATATCTCCATGTTCAATAACTCACTTACATTTTCATGTTTTTATGCAACAATAAAGATGTATAGCAGAAATTCCACTAATCACCTGTATTTAATTCTCCAATAACCCAAATCTTCATTCTCAAAAATACTTTAGAGAGCTATAGTTCAAAATGCTCTGTAGTGAACAGCAATGGTTAGGAAACCAATTTAGAAAAGTTGCATTAAGAAATATTTTTGATTGATGGATGTCAACAAACAGAAAGTCTTTAAGTATCTCACAGAGAAAGGGATTAACATCAACTGAAAGCCCTATTTTCTCTATGTTCTGAACATATAACATCATAAGAGGAGACCAAATTTCTAAACTCCAATGAAAAAATAAAAGGAATGGATGGGGAACACGTGTATACCTATGGCGGATTCATGTTGATGTATGGCAAAACCAATACAATATTGTAAAGTAATTAACCTCCGATTAAAATAAATAAATTTATTTTTAAAAAAACAAAAAAAATAAATAAATAAAAGGAATAAGACATTGATAGTGCTGAAGGGTTTCAACCACCACTGTCACTAAAACAGTATTACAGTGATTATCCTCTGCCACTCACAATGACTCTATTGATTCACTTTTGGTAATCATAAAGTTATGCTTTAAGATTTTTTCCAATAATGCTAGAGAACTGATGCCTACTTTTGCCTGCACTGCCTTTTCAGCAAACATATGAACACATAAAATCAGCATGTAAGTGTGAAAGTACAATCAGCACCAATGAAATCAATTTCACTGAGTTCCTGGTATGTGTTAGAAATTGTTAGGGGCTGAGAATGAAAGCATAAACAAAGCATACTTTCTGTCCTTATGGAAATGATAATCTTGCAGGAGACACTGAAATGCAATCTGTCAACTAAGATGCAAAATAATTTGAAAATTATGAATGGGACTGACTTCCCTGGTGGCAAAGCATCTGCCTACTATGCTGAAGACCCAGGTTCGATCCCTGGGTTGGGAAGATCCTCTGGAGAAGGAAATGGCAACCCACTCCAGTACTCTTGCCTGTAAAATCCCATGGATGGAGGAGCGTGGTAGGCTACAGTTCACGGGGTCGCAAAGAGTCAGACACGAAGGAGTGACTTCACTTTCTGTCTTTCTATGAATGAGATGAAGGTAGGAAAATGATAAATGCCATGCTAAGACATTTATTCCTTATTCTCTAGGTTAGGGTTTGTAAAGTTACTGTCTTCAGGGGCTATGCAGGTAAAATAAATGAATAAAGTTAATGGGCTGGCAAAGTACACAGAGCAATTCCCATCCACAGGGACAGCTACTAGTAGTAACAGTAGAAGTAGTTGCCTTGTGAAGATGTGGACCAGACTACTAAGATTTTTAATTTCTCAAGAAAGATCAGAAATCTAGATTTCTAGGTATAAGCTTCTGATTTAAGCTATCGGAAACTTGTCTAAAGTGTCTTCTGCATGTAAGGGTCAAACATAACATGTCTATAGTCCATATTTGGTCTTCTGGCAAAGGCAACAAGGTGGAACTTCAGATGATTTGTAAGCAGAATAGTGTGATTAGATTTGCATTTTAGAAATGTCCCTCTGGTAGTAGATGAGAGTAGGGAGGACCAGAGACAGGAAGATCAGTTTTTTGGAACAGTTCCTGCAAAGAAGATGGTGGACTTAAACCCGAGCTACAGAAAAGTGCAGACAAATCTAGAGTGGAAAGAACTTGAATGAAAAGCACCGAAAACCAGGCAACATATAAGCTGAAGGGAAGGAGCAAGTAATAAATAGGGGGGAAATGAAAATATAAGAGTAAGGCTGAATGTGAGAGGGGAAACACATTGGAGACCTAATAGAGTGAATTCAAGGAGCGGTGGGAAAGACCAGGACAGAAGAATTTAGACTTAGAATAAAAATTCTTTCTTTTCTGAAACTAAAGGAAGAAAAGAATATACACACATATGAAGACGGACAAAAGAAACTGAAGAAATACATGCCTAATAGCATCTATTATCTTAATGATAGGCAGAATGCTAAGATGGCTGTCAAGATTCTAGTCCTCTGAAGTATGTGCCCTGTACAATCCTCTCCTTTTGTGGAATAAGAATTTGTGAATTTAATGAGATATTCACATCCATGATTAGGTTAGATTATACAGTACAGCTGACTTTTAACAAGAGAGATTTATTCTGGTGGGCCTGATCAAATCAAATCTTCAAAACGGAGTGGGATCTTTGTACAGAGAAAGGAGTTAACTTGAAGGAAATTCTCTGTTGCTGGATTCGAAGATGGATAGAGCCATAAAAGTGGCTTCTAGGAGCTGAGAATGACGCTTGGCTAACAGCCAGCAAGGAAATATACACTGCTATTTTATTTTTTTTTCCAACCATTTGAACTTGGAAGAGGAACCTGAGCTCCAGGTGAGAATGCAGTCTGGCTAACACTTTGATTTCACACTTGTGAGATCCTGAGCAGAGAATCTAGTGGTGCCAAGGCTAGACTTCTGACCTATAGAAACTGTGAGATAATGAATGGTCCTTAACTGCTAAATTTGTGACAATCTGTTATATAACAATAGAAAACTAATAGATTTAGCTTAGAAAACACAATTTCTTGAATGAAACAAGAACTCATTCAAGATAAGGTTGGTTGAACCACCACAAATCAGAGTCAAGCTGGATTCATTTTCCAGAAACTTTGGTCTCATTAAGCTTTACCCAAATGTCCTACCGGGCACTAAATGAGAAATTTGTTGCTGGTGTTTAGCCACTAAGTTGAATGAAAAATAACTTGTGTTATATCAAATCTTAAGTCTATATCAAAGAGTTAGACAGTCACAACAAGGTTCTCAGAATATACTTCCATGCCAGGACAGGAGAAGAAAGCAGATGGATGCAGCAAACTTACAAAGTCACTATTTCATTGGTGGTTAACAAATATGAAAAATATTATGAAGCAATTTCTGAGAATTTAACAATTTCAGAAGGTTCTAGCATCATGATAGAGGAAAACAAGTACAACTACAAGTTTCTCCAGTCAGCAAAATAAATGACTGTATTTCTACTAAAATTCTTTAAATGTAAGTATGGCAAAAGATTAACCTAAGAATTATAAAATTATTTCAGAAAGCATTTCAATAATTATGGTAGATATAAAAGTTATGAAAGAATGATAGTATTATTACAGTTCTCTTGGCATTTAATTACTTAAGTCTTTTGAAATCATTCTGTTTACAGTCATACTTACTGTCTGGTTTCCACAGTAATAAACACACAGCCTGTTTATTTTAAATATTTCATCCCGAAATGAGGATTTTTTTTTCCCCTCAAACTTATCCTGCACACTAACCAAGATTGCAAGCCAAAAAGAACACAGGAGACCAAAAGTGTAAAAGACAAGTAAGATCCAACATGAACATTTTCCAGTCTTTAGATTGAGAGAAGAAAAATGTTAAACTCCAGCTGTTCTAACTTAATATAGAAGGATAGTACAGATTGGTCTAGTCTTTGTCTCTTGAGGGAGACAAGCAGCCTGTGACACAATTTGTCCATTTTATGTTAGTAAGTATAGCACTTGCTGTGTATTTCATCATTCTTTTGTAAACAATCAGTTCTCCTTAAAGAGAATAGTTCTCTTTAGATAAACCAATACAATATTGTAAAGTAATTAACCTCCAATTAAATACATTTATATTTTTAAAAAATAAGGTAAAAAAAAATGAAAGTCTACTCCAAATCAACAAATATATTAAAATCTCTGAGAAAAGTGTGTTTAAAATTAAGAGCTGTCCTCAGATGAACACTTTCAAGGGGGTAGTCTTTGTTATCCAATCAGCATTCATTCTAAATCAAACAAAAGTACTTCCCTTTAAACTTAGCCAAACAATAAAAATAATCATCCATAATTTTTAAAAGGAAATGAACTATAAAAATGGCTACTTTCCAAAAAATTAGAAAATAAATCTGACACATATTCTTTTTAAAATGAAAGCATAAAATAGATGTTAAATAATAATGGGGAAATAGTAAAAACAATTCACATTTGGCAACTTTCACCTCTAACTCAAGACAATCCAAAACATCAAATAATCACACCTACCACCATCCCCCTCAAATTTATCCCTTGTAGCTCTCTGACCAACTCCTGCTCCAAAATGGACCAATGCTCTCTAAGTCAACTGTAGTGCCATCATTCTGGATCTCCCTTCAGCATCACCTTAAGGATTCTTTTTGCTGTATTCCTTGTTTCTTAATCTTAGATTGCATGACATGAGTTGAAAGCTTGGCTCATTAATCTTCAATCATTGCTAAAATATACATTAAAAACTATGCCAACTCTTTAGCTTCAAGTTTCAATACACAGTTTTTTCTAGATGCTGTTCAATTCTAAATAGTTCATAACCTTTCTTTAAATTTCTTCTCTAGCCCATGAATTTTCTTATGTCTATGTTTTATATTTGCGGAAAAGACAATAATTAAGTATTTTTGTAATTAAGTATTTACAGAAAATTAGAACTCTATGTTGATCCTCTAGAGCCTTTTGTGGCACAGTATATAGTTAAATGGGCTTCCCTGGTGACGCTAGTGGTAAAGAACCCACCTGCCAATGCAGGAGACATAAGTGACATGGATTCAATCCCTGGGTCAGGAAGATCCCCTGGGGGAAGGCATGGCAATCCACTCCAATATTCTTGACTGGAGAATCCCATGGACAGAGGAGCTGGTGGCTAGGGTCCATAGTATCGCAAAGAGTAGGACATGACTGAAGCAACTTAGTACAGCACAGCACAGCACATATAGTTAAATATTGTCATCCTTTAGTAAGTTTGAGGAAAAAGTACATTCTCTAATTGTTAGATAAAGGGGTCTACTTATCCATCTACCTACTAATCTATCTACCTATCTATTTATCCATCCGAGTAACCTTGTTAAAATACATGGTTCACATCTTCTAATTTCTGTTTTCTCATATGCTTAATAGATCTAGTTTTGAGAGAAATGTTTTACAAACTTTCAACATGATATCTGATCTTTAAATTTCAACTGAAATTGAATTTTCAACTCAGTTAGTTGAATCAGTTAATTGTTGCTTTAGGTGAACACAGGTTCTCAGAATTGTAATATTTTCCTAGTCATTTGGTTTTCCCCATTCCTATCAACACTTATTGGCTTAAAGTATAGATGCTGGGAAAGATTGAGGGCAGGAGGAGAAGGGGATGACAGAGGATGAGATGGTTGGATGGCATCACCGACTCAACGGACATGGGTTGGGTGGATTTCAGGAGATGGTGATAGACAGGGAGACCTGGAGTGCTGCAACTCATGGGGTTGCAAAGAGTTGGACACGACTGAGCGACTGAACTGAACTGAACTGAACTGATAGTGAAGTAAAAGTCACTCAGTCATGTCTGACTCTTTGTGACTCCATAGACTATACAGTTCATAGAATTCTCTAGGCCAGAATACTGGAGTGGGTAGCCTTTCCCTTCTCGGGGGATCTTCCCAACCCAGCGATTGAACCCAGGTCTCCTGCATTGCAGGCAGGTTCTTTACCAGCTAAGCCACAAGGGAAGCCACAAGGGAAACATATACACCAAATAAAATTGGGCTGACTCCCAACCTCTTGTTAGTTTTAACCAAACTATAGCTCTTTTAACCTCGTTTCTTGGTGAACTTTGTTAGATTACTCCCCACCTCCATTTTGACTCTCCTCTGTGCTGACTGTCTATTTTAGTTTATCTTTATGTGGGCCAATGGCAGCTCATGTGCACCCTCATGGATATGTGCATGAGACGCTTACCATGTATAAGGCTTGCAACTTGAATCTGATTGGCTGGCCCTCTACAGACCACAGCTGGTGTCCAGGGTAATGAAGTGGCGGTCCCCTTTAATGTCTTCCCCCCCCCCTTGCCTTAATTGGGCAGTAAAACTCAGAGTCTTAAGGAGAGTTGCTAGAATTTATAATCAGAAATAGATAATGAAACGAATAGCTATTTAAATGTTCATTTCATGAGTGGCTAGAAAAAGCTATTCTTGCACAGTCTTACTGAATGTATTGGTAGGTGGCAGCTGCAGTTCTCAAATAAACTATAGGGTTAATCCATACTCCTTCAGAATGAGATAACAGGCAAATGAAGTATCAACTGTTTTATGATCCAGTAAAACTACAGTTGACCCTTGAACAACATGGGTTTGAACTGCTCACTGCCACTTAGATGCAGGTATGTTTCAGTAGTAAAATACTACAATACTGGCTGCTTCTGTGTTGGTTGAATTGTTAGATGCAGATGAAAACTGCAGATACAAGGACCAACTATAAAGTATAGGTGGATTAACTCCTGTGTTGGTCAAAGGTCCACTGTATATCTCTACCATATTTTATAATGTGGAAAATTAGAGACTGTGTTGGAGAAGGTAATGGCAACCCACTCCAGTATTCTTGCCTGGAGAATTCCATGGACAGAGGAGCCTGGCGGGCTACAGTCCATGAGTTGCAAAGAGTCAGATACGACTGAGCAACTAACACACACACATACACACCCCCCAAGCAGTGATAGACACAAAACATGCTTAAAGTAATAGCTTTGTATAATAATAAAATTCCATTATAAATTATATTTTGATTAATATTTATCTGATACATTACTTTTATCTTTGTTTTCAACTATTTTGATCCTTATGTTTTAGATATGTTTCTTATAAACATGTTTCTTATAAACATATCTAAAGTTGGATTTTGCATTTCATAGAATCTGTCTTATAATAGGAGAATTTATATTCACATAATTGATCTACCAATTTATTTCTACATATTACTTTGTTTCTCTATTTTCCAAGTATTTACTTTTCCTTTGCTCCATTTTGTAATGTTTCATATTCCTTTAAACTATGCATAATCACTTAAAGTATGCTGGTTTTATGTTACTGTATTTTTTATATTATTTCATATTTGTGGTAATAACTATCTTTTTAACATGATTGCTACTATGTCAAGTTAGATAATTCATGTGAGCTGGAGCTTTTAATTTTAAATTTACCCTTATAAAGAATATTCTCTCCAAAAGATTCCCATTTGCATGGGCTTTGTACTAGCTTCTAAATAGCTCACCATTGCTTTTCCAAGAGTTCGAGAAATTATTTATGACAACCTTTTGGCTTGAGATCCCTGTGCTGTGGGGACAGTGTAAAGTCTAACTCTATTCAAACATGTGCATGGGACGCTCCCTCCCTCTTCACCCTTGCCCTGCCTCCCACAACGAATCCCTAATATCCCATCACTGTGTAGACATTAAATTCAATCCCCTAGAATTATACTGGCCAAATGACCTCTCAGGCCAATGCAGCATAACTCCAGCTTCAAGTTATCTTTTAATTTTCATCCCCTGAGATTTACCCCACTTTTCATGCCTCAGCATTTTTATGTACATGGAATGAGATGGAAGCTTATAGAACTCGTCAGTCCTAGAAATCCATACAACACTTTTCTAATCACTCACATTACTTCCATGAATATCATTAAATATCTACTGAGTGCTCAGCTCAGTAAAAATGTGAATGACAAGAAGGTCATGTTTTCTGTCCACCTGGATTTACAAAAGGCCTGAGGATTATTCATCAGTGTTCTCAGCAATTTCAACATGCAGTATTTCCACTAGTACAGATTTCTACCTAGGACATAAAATACTCCAATTCTACAGTGTCTTCTTTATAATATTTTAAGTTAAATTTAATAAAATCAATTATGTCCAGTGATTATCCTAATCATAGACATGTTTATCACCTCAAGACATGCTAAGAGATTTTTCAGAAAGAATATCTCCTTACACAAACTAATTTTATTAATACTTTCATAGGTTATACTTATTTAGAAAAGAGGGTTTTTTTCACTATGCTCTGGATCAGGAAACTTTCACATTTGTTTTCATTTTGAATTGAAAAGTTGTAACTAACTCTGCATGTTTGTTCAGTTTTAAAACTCAAGGATGTTATTTTATAATGGGATTATTTTAAACATTATCGTATCAAATTATAGGTTCTTTAACATTTCACATTATTTAGAGCACTGAGAGAAAAAATAATTTTAGTTATTTAAAATTAAAATAAACACATCAAATGGAATACAATCATAACTTATATGTCCTCCATAAAGAAAGTTTATATTCTTAACAACTTTTACATTGTAATTATCAATTTACTCTGAATAATTTCTTACAGTCTTTAATACAATAAAATCATGTGATGTGCAGTTGCAGTCTTATTTAGCTTAGGAGAAGATATGAGAGATTGAAAGTTTTTTTTAACCAGAAAAACATCAAAACAATATATCAGATGTCCAAAATATATATCAAACTGTTAAATTTTTAAATTTCCTGTCCTTGATCTTAGTACTAAAAAAGTAATAATTTTTTACTTTTAAAAAGAATAATTTATTAAAAATATTACTGTAAAATATTAACAAAAGCTTATCTGAAAGGCAACTTAAATATCTGAAATTCACTCCTAGGCTCTGCTGATAAAATAAAGTTGCTGCTGCTGCTGCTAAGTCGCTTCAGTCATGTCCGACTCTGTGCGACCCCATAGACAGCAGCCCACCAGGCTCTGCCGTCCCTGGGATTCTCCAGGCAAGAACACTGGAGTGAGTTGCCATTTCCTTCTCCAATGCATGAAGGTGAAAAGAGAAAGTGAAGTCGCTCAGTTGTGTCTGACTCTTAGAGACCCCATGGACTGTAGCCTACCAGGCTCCTCCGTCCATGGGATTTTCCAGGCAAGAGTACTGGAGCGGGGTGCCATTGCCCTTTTCGAAAATAAAGTTAAGTATTATATATTCTACAGTTTCAAATTTCATGATAATTTAAATCGTATAAAACTGAGATTTCTTTTCTGTTTAGTAAAATATTATATAGTTAGCAAAGGTCATTAAGAATGGATAAGACTTCCTAATAGTTCAAATTTCTTTCTAAGACTCAGGTAATTTTTAAAAATTATCATTTAAGTTAACAACTAATAATTTTTGGTTTTGTCTATTTGCTTCATTTTGGTTTAAGAACCTTAATGCCCTGTATTGTAATATTTATAGACAAACTTCATACAGGAAGACCTTTGACATACTAGATAGATTTTATAATATCTTAGGGCTTCCCTGGTAGCTCAGCTGGTAAAGAATCTGCCTGCAGTGCAGGAGACCCTGTTTTGAATCCTGGGTCAGGAAGACCCCCTGGAGAACAGATAGGCTACCACTCCAGTATTCTGGGGCTTCCCTGGTGGTTCAGGCAGTAAAGAATCCTCCTGCAATGCTGGAAACCTGGATTCTATCCCTGGGTTGGGAAGATTCCCTGGAGAAGGGAACAGCTACCCACTCCAGTATTTTGGCCTGAGAGAATTACATGGACAGAGGAGCCTGGCAGGCCCCAGTCCATGGGGTCACAAAGAGTCGGACACAATTGTATGACTTTTACTTTCACTTTCTAGGAATTCACATTTACAAAACATAAACCTTTCTACTAGCTCCTAACATTATCAAAGTCACATTGCTCTCAGAAGACATGTTTCAGATATCCTTTGTACAAATTAAGAGTATTTTCCATATTCATTAAAATTTTCCTTCTGACCTGATAACCATTTTCTCTTAAAGATGCGTTTTGAGTACTTCAAAGGTTACTGTAACAAAACATCATATTATATGTGGATAAGTAGGCAACTCTCCCACCTAAGAATCTGTGACTCAGAAATTAAAACTCATGATTACAGAGAATGAATGATCATTTTGGTCACAGACCTTAGAGTTTGATCGTGACTTGGATACCAAAGTCATAAATATTGGAAGCTTACTGATATAACTCATGATTTAACTTTTTACTTTTGGTCTTCTCCCTGAATTAAATTGCAGTGTTTTGCTTTACAGTGCTCTGTCCACAGGCATACAAGTACAGAAACACCTCCATTAAGATCATTTCACTAATGAAATTCAATTCCCAAATTTGGCAGTGCTGATGAGTAATGAGATTTCAATCAACATTAATGAATCAGTTCATACAACTTCAGACAATCCAGAAGAAGAACAGCTTTATTTAGGACACTTTATAAATCTTATTTATTCAGAATTATCTTTTTCTTTTTTTCCAGACTAATAAATAACTGAGAACTCCAGTTGGTTAAAAATAAGCTACTGGGAAAAGGACTGACACCAGACCTGAGAGACTCCACAACAGTAGCAAGGACTATTTCAAAAAGCCACAGATGTCTGCCACATGACAGTTAGCATGCTGACCATGATATGATGAAAGTCCTCTCTCCCCACTGTATTCGTCACAAGGAGTGGTAGCCATCTGTTCTTTATTTATGTTTCTAGAAACCAAGTAACTTTTGCATGGGAAAATAATGTGTATTAAAAACAAAAAGGAGACACAGCTATAAATACCTCAGTGGCAAAATGTGTGATACATTTTAGTAGGTATATAACTTAAGATTTAATCAAAAGCCTTCCAGGTACAGGTTAAGAGATAGTTGGGAGTTAACAGAAATTGGCGAACTCCATAAATTCCACTATTACAAAATGACTGTCATTAAAATAGGAATCCAAAGATAAGAAAGGAAATAAAATGCAGTTAATTTTAATCCCCACTCCCAGATCAACTAGTGAATAGCCAAGTGAAGTTCAGATAGTTCACAGTTAATTTAGTTGAAAATGACAAGATCAAGCAGGTTAACCTTACATAAGAGAATTAGCATCCTCACTGCAGAAAATAAATGAACGTAAATTTTACATCAGTCTTGGGTTTCAATACCTACTCAAAGAGACTAAATAAGGTATATGGCTAACCAGACTTTAGGGTAACAGTACTGAACAGTTGCTGGTATAAGTAAGCCCCAAGTAGCAAGTTCACAGGAAATTATGAGTCCAGGCTCAAGGACAAGATGGAAAATGTAGTCTACTTGTTAAAGTTCTTTATATTTCTAATAGAAAAGACAAATGAACAAATACGGTGAGTCAAGGAAAGAATAGTACTTCATGAGTAAACCTGGAGCAAATCAGTGCTCTTTTAGCACCTAATTCTATTGAGATTTTAAAAACTGCAACTGATTTGAATTGAAATAAAATATATAAGTGGAGTTGAATATAATAATAAGTATTACAAAGATTCCCTAGACCTCTTTCACCAGATATTATTTCTATTCTTATCTATTAAAAGGTATTATTTGTAATCATGGAGTGAAAAGTTTCTTATTATTCATCCAATAAAAGTAAAAAGAACTGAGAACAAAATTGTCACTTAAAGGCCATGTGTCTCTCTTTTTATTGGCTTCCTCATCTGTAAAATGCGGATGATAGTATCAACTGCTCACAGTTGCTTTATTATTAAACTGGCTTATATTTGCAAAGCACTTATAACAATCTTGGCTCATATAAATGCTATATTAAGTGCCTGAAAAATGACAAATTTAGAATACCATATGACAAATTTAAATACAAATGTTTCAAAGTGGTCAAGTTTAAATCTAGTCTTCTTTAATTGTGGTGGGTGGGGAGAGGGAAGGAAGGCATAGAGGTCTGCATTTTCTCTTCTGGCCCTAGGTGATAGCAGTCTATAAACAACAAAAAAATAAGTCCTAAAGAGATACTGAATTAAATGGTTATTAAATGGTTCTCTGAGGAGGCCTTATAAATAGCTGAGAAAAGAAGAGAAGCAAAAGGCAAAGGAGAAAAGGAAAGATATACCCATTTGAATGTAGAATTCCAAAGAATAGCAAGGAGAGATAAGAAAGCCTTACTCAGTGATTAATGCAAAGAAATAGAGGAAAACAATAGAATGGAACAGACTAGAGATCTCTTCAAGAAAATTAGAGATACCAAGGGAACATGTCATGCAAAGATGGCCACAATAAAGGATAGAAATGGTTTGGACCTAACAGAAGCAGAAGATATTAAGAGGTGGCAAGAATACACAGAAGAACTATACACAAAAGAACTTCATGACCCAGATAGCCACGATGGTGTGATCACTCACCTAGAGCCAGACATCCTAGACAGTCAAGTGTTCCTTAAGAAGCATCACTATGAACAAAGCTAGTGGAGGTGATGGAATTCCAGTTGAGCTATTTCAAATCCTAAAAAATGATGCTGTGAAAGTGCTCAATATGCCAACAAATTTGGAAAACTCAGCAGTGGCCACAGAACTGGAAAAAGTCAGTTTTCATTCCAATCCCTAAGAAAGGCGATGCCAAAGAATGTTCAAACTACCACACAATTGCACTCATCTCACATGCTAGCAAAGTAATGCTCAAAATTCAACAAGCAAGGCTTCATCAGAACTGAACCATGAACTTCCAGAAGTTCAGGCTGGATTTAGAAAAGGCAGATGAACCAAAGATCAAATTGCCAACAACTGTTGGATCATAGAAAAAGAGATTTCCAGAAAAAAATCTACTTCTGTTTTATTGACTGTGCCAAAGCATCAGACTGCGTGAAAGTGAAGTCACTCAGTCATGTCCGACTCTTTGCGACCCCATGGACTGTAGCTCGCCAGGCTCCTCCGTCCATGGGATTTTCCAGGCAAGAGTACTGAAGCAGGTTGCCATTTCCTTCTCCAGAGGATATTCCTGACCCACGGATCAAACCTTTGTCTCCCACATTATAGGCAGATACTTTACCATCTGAGCCATGAGGGAAGTCTTAATCACAACAGACTGTGGAAAATTCTTCAAGAGATGGGAATATCAGATCACCTGAGCTACCTCCTGAGAAATCTGAATGCAGGTCAAAAAGCAACAGTTGGAACTGGACATGGAACAACAGACTGTTTTAAATCAGGAAAGGTGTACGTCAAGGCTGTATACTGTCACCCTGCTTATTTAATTTATATGCAGAGTACATCATGCGAAATGCCAGGCTGGATGAAGTACAAGCTGGAATCAACATTGCTGGGAGAAATATCAATAACCTCAGATATGCAGATTACACCACCCTTATGGCAGAAAGCGAAGAGGAACTAAAGAGCCTCTTGATGAAAGTAAGACAGTGAAAAAGTTGGCTTACAACTCAACATTTAGAAAACTAAGATCACAACATCTGGTACCATCACTTCAAGGCAAATAGATGGGGTAACAATGGAAACAGTGAGAGACTTTATTTTTGGGGGGCTCCAAAATCACTGCAGATGGTGACTGCAGCCATGAAATTAAAAGATGCTTGCTCCTTGGAAGAAAAGCTGTGACCAACCTTGGCAGCATATTAAAAAGCAGAGACATTCCTTTGCCAACAAAGGTCTGTCTAGTCAAAGCTATGGTTTTTCCAGTGGTCATGTATGGATGTGAGAGTTGGACTATAAAGAAACCTGAGTGCTGAAGAATTGATGCTTTTGAACTGTGGTGTTGGAGAAGACTCTTGAGAGTCTTCAGGACAGCAAGGGGATCCAACCAGTCCATCCTAAAGGAAATCAGTCCTAAATATTTATTGGAAGGACTGATGCTGAAGCTGAAACTCCAATACTTTGGCCGCCCGATGCAAAGAAGTGACCTGGATACTGGGAAAGATTGGAAGCAGGAGGAGAAGGGGACAACAGAGAATGAGATGGCTGGATGGCATCACCGACACAACGGACATGAGTATGAGTAAGCTCTGTGAATTGGTGATGGACAGGGAAGCCTGGCATGCTACCGTCCTTCAGGTCGCAAGGAGTTGGACACAACTGAGTGACTGAACTGAAAGAGATATTGAGAAGAAAAGCAGGAAAACTCTAATCATAGGCAATATGACTTCCTACATAAACATGCCATCTGATTAGAATTTTGAAAGAATACTATCTGAAGAATAAATATAAGAACTTCACAAAATAATACTAATATAAACAAAAGATTATCAATCATCCTATATGGTATACTGGTAACATCTGAATGCACATACATAATATCTCACTTTGTTTATAAAAATTTGCTACCTTGAATAAAAGGACCTATTATTAGAACATTTCAAGAAAAATACAAGTAAATGAAATAGAACTGATTAGACTACTTTCCAAGCACATATTGAACATACATAATTATAATTAATAATAAAGTGTCAAAGATGTATAGAATATAATTTATGTATTCAATGATGAACTTGAAAGCTGATAATTGTATAATCACAAACATAGGCTACTTGAGGTTTCATCCTTTGTGTTCTCTGAAATAATTTAATATTCTCTGATTGATACAATTCAAAAGGTATACCCTGTCAATCAAAATTAGCTTTTACAGAGCTCTGTAATTACAGAAATATAATTATTTAATAGATTTAATTTTTCCTTAATTTTAGAAATAGGATATAATTTGGAAAATAAGATTCAGAGCCACTTACACGTCTTTCCTATTTTTAAAATTTTAGCTCATGACATATTGAAAACGAGACAAGAAACTAAAGTCACTCAGTCGTGTCCAACTCTTTACGACCCCATGGACTGTAGTCTACTAGGCTTCTGTGTCCATGGGATTTTCTGGGCAAGGGTACTGGAGCGGGTTGCCATTTCCTTCTCCAGGGGAACTTCCCAACCCAGGTATCAAACCCAGGTGTCCCACATTGCAGGCAGACGCATTACTATGTGAGCCACTAGGGAAGCCCCATGAGAAATATCAGAGTCTTATTTCTGAGGAACTCTCCTAAATGTTTACTGTTAACAAATTATGTATTTAACATAAAAATATGTACCTCTACAACTGATTAATGTATTTTATGTATTTCTATATAAAATTATCCATAATTTAATATAATATTAAATTATATTAATTTATATATTATATAAATTATATAATATACTATATTATATATTATATATTGTAATATAGAAATTATATATATTATAATTTATATTACATATTAATTTATATTATATAAATATAATAAAATTATCCAAAATAACAGAAGCTCTGACAATATTCATAGTGTAGTACAGCTGATAAAATCTAATAATGAAACTCAAATTTCGAGAGGTAAGATAAAAGAATATATTTCTTCATCTTGTCATAGTGTCTCTGGAACTGTAGGTAAATGTTTACTTGAAAATAACATCAAAAAGTCTAACTTTCTGATAAATACACACTATTATACAGAAAATAAAGCTCAACATTCAGAAAACAAAGATCATGGCATCTGGTCCTATCACTTCATGGGAAACAGATGGGGAAACAGTGGAAACAGCCAAAATCACTGCAGATGGTGACTGCAGCCATGAAATTAAAAGACGCTTACTCCTTGGAAGGAAACTTATGACCAACCTAGACAGCATATTCAAAAGCAGAGACATTACTTCGCCATCAAAGGTCCATCTAGTCAAGGCTATGGTTTTTCCAGTGGTCATGTATGGATGTGAGAGTTGGACTGTGAAGAAGGCTGAGTGCCGAAGAATTGATGCTTTTGAACTGTGGTCTTGGAGAAGACTCTTGAGAGTCCCTTGGACTGCAAGGAGATCCAACCAGTCCATTCTAAAGGAGATCAGTCCTGGGTATTCTTTGGAAGGACTGATGCTAAAGCTGAAACTCCAATATTTTGGCCACCTCATGTGAAGAGTTGACATTGGAAAAGACTCTGATGCTGGGAGGGATTGGAGGCAGGAGGAGAAAGGGACAACAGAGGATGAGATGGCTGGATGGCATCACCGACTCGATGGACATGAGTTCGGGTGAACTCTGGGAGTTAGAGATGGACAGGGAGGCCTGGCGTGCTGTGATTCATGGGGTCACAAAGAGTCGTACACGACTGAGCGACTGAACTGAACTGAACTGATACATAAAATAGATAAGTAATATGGACCTACTGTATAGCACAGAAAACTCTACTTAACCCTCTGTAAGGACCTATAATGGGAAAGTGAACGTGAAGTCGCTCAGTCATGTCCGACTCTTTGTGACCCCATGAACTGTAGCCTATCAGGCTCCTCCATCCATGGGTTTTTCCAGGCAAGAGTGCTGGAGTGGATTGCCATTTCCTTCTCCAGGGGATCTTCCCGACCCAGGAATCGAACCCGGGTCTCCCACATTGCAGGCAGACGCTTTACCGCTGAGCCATCAGGGATATAGAACTGATTCACTATGGTATACACCTAAAAGTACACAACACTGCTACATACCTGAAACTAATACAACATTGTAAACACTGTAAATCGACTATACTTCAATAATTTTTTCTCTTAAAGCCTAAGTTTGAAGCCCTTCACAAAGTGAATATTGCTACCAAGAATGTTTCAATGAATTGTTCCGGGAGATTTTATTCTATTATCATACATTTTTTTCACTCTTCTGGGATTTTTTTCACTCTTTCCGGGATTTTCTACTTTTTCTCCTCAAGTTTTCATTACTAGAGACTAATTCCCAGGAAGACATGAGTGAAACAGAGTAGTGATTAAACTTTGTGAAACAAGGTCACAAAGGTCCCTTGGTCCTTTACTTTCATGAAACCAAAAAGTCCTGCCTTACACATAACTTGGTCATGCTGGAACTATATTACAGTTTTGTCTTCACTAAATTTCCTAAATATATCTTCTTCACCGTGCCTGTCTTTCTCAGCCACATAGCAGTGTTCTGGAACATTCATGAATGCCTCTCAAACTGAAAGCACCATCACTCTGTGTCAAACATTTCCATGCTATTCTCAAACTTCACTATATTCTCCAACTACCCTATCTAAATGACTGACAGTCCCATTAGGTTATAAATTCTTTAAAGAAAGAGAATTACCCTCCTTGAAAATAGATCAAAATATGATTTGGAAATAAAAGCAACACTGAAATGACCAACCACTATTTTTTCAAATAATGAAAGTATAGAAAGTTTTCAATAATTTTGAGGAGTTTCAAGATATTTTATAATATTATATTTAAATTTATTATTTTCATATTTCTATGTAATCCTCAAACATATTGACTATTGTATCCTCCTTCTGTTTACTAATCTCAAAATTTTGCATTAACAAAAATTCTGTAAAACTTAACAAGTTATAGAAATTTAATTCCCAATATATCCCTTCTCTTAATTTGGATGTCTGTGTTATAGTGACATATATTACTTGGAGAAGTAAAGTATTTTGGTGAGCAGTGTTAGAAACTGTAAAAGGGATGAATAACTATGCCAATTAAAAATTACTTTATACTTTTGCTCAATTTTGTACATACAAGATTAGATCATTTTTATTACAATATTTGCTATTTTATAACTAAAAAGAAAAGCAGTTTCTTATGAAAAACTAAGTAACATTCCCTTTTGTCTCATACAATTAAAACTGATTACAGTTCTCCAGTATAACATGCAACTGTCTTATACAAATTTTGATATTCATTATGAGTCATAATAGACAAACATTAAATTATCTTCGTCCGTTCATAAATTATTTCCCCCTACTTTACTCTTTTGTTTCTCAAAATTCATGATAACTTTACAGTATTGACATTACTATCATCTTTGCATGAAATAACTTATTTTGTATATATTAGAAGAATTTTTGCTTTCTTTAAATATATTTCAAATAAAATCTCTTTCATAGGTTGACAATAATTTTACATTAATCATCAATATGATATCCTTTCACATTATTTCTGGAATATGGACAATAATTCTTTCACAATCTAGAACTCCAATCTAATCCTTGTGTAAAATGGCATATGTGGGATGGCTGTTTTTCTTCATGTATTTAAAAGAAAATGAGAATTCTTTTAAAATGGAAAAATAATCTATTAGATCACCTAGTTCATCTTATGTCATGGATTTATTCCTAGCCCAGAAGGATAAGACATCATGACAGAAGATGATGTCTTAGACCTTTATTTGATAGAAATCCCATGGTTTCACAAACTTAAAGTAATTAAATATGGTCAGCTTTTCTCAATTTGTTTTCAACAGATAAAAATCCCACAGAAGCATTTAGATTTAGGGTGTGCTTCCTCAATATGAGGTTATTAGAGAGCAGTAATATGTTTATATGCAAAAACTTCCAAATTGCATTTGAATAAGCAACTTCAGCTCAGTCGCTCAGTCGTGTCCGACTCTTTGCACCCCATGAATTGCAGCATGGGGCCTCCATGTTGCAGGCCTCCCTGTCCATCAACAACTTCCAGAGTTCACTCACACTCACGTTCATTGAGTCGGTGATACCATCCAGCCATCTCATCCTCTGCCATCCCCTTCTTCTCCTGCCCCCAATCCCTCCCAGCATCAGAGTCTTTTCCAATGAGTCAACTCTTCACATGAGGTAGCCAAAGTACTGGAGTTTCAGCTTTAGCATCATTCCGTCCAAAGAACACCCAGGACTGATCTCCTTTAGAATGGACTGGTTGGATCTCCTTCCAGTCCAAGGGACTCTCAAGAGTCTTCTCCAACACCACAGTTCAAAAGCATCAATTCTTCGGTGCTCAGCCTTCTTCACAAACTCTCACATCCATACATGACCACTGGAAAAACCATAGCCTTGACTAGACGGACCTTTGTTGGCAAAGTAATGTCTCTGCTTTTGAATATGCTGTCTAGGTTGCGTAACTTTCCTTCCAAGGAGTAAGCGTCTTTTAATTTCATGGCTGCAGTCACCATCTGTAGTGATTTTGGAGCCAAAAATAATAAAGTCTGACAGTTTCCACTGTTTCCCCATCTATTTCCCATGAAGTGATAGGACCAGATGCCATGATCTTTGTTTTCTGAATGTTGAGCTTTAAGCCAACTTTTTCACTCTCCTCTTTCACTTTCATCAAGAGGCTTTTTAGTTCCTCTTCACTTTCTGCCATGAGGGTGGTGTCATCTGCATATCTGACGTTACTGATATTTCTCCCAGCAATCTTGAGTCCAGCTTGTGTTTCTTCCAGTCCAGTGTTTCTCGTGAGGTACTCTGCATAGAAGTTAAATAAGCAGGGTGACAATATACAGCCTTGACGTACTCCTTTTCCTATTTGGAACCAGTCTGTTGTTCCATATCCAGTTCTAACTGTTGCTTCCTGACGTGTTTATAGGTTTCTCAAGAGGCCGGTCAAGTGGTCTGGTATTCCCATCTCTTTCAGAATTTTCCACAGATTATTGTGATCCACAAATTCAAAGGCTTTGGCATAGTCAATAAAGCAGAAATAGATGTTTTTCTGGAACTCTCTTGCTTTTTCCATGATCCAGAAGATGTTGGCTCTGGTTTTGATCTCTGGTTCCTCTGCCTTTTCTAAAACCAGCTTGAACATCAGGAATTTTATGGTTCACATGTTGCTGAAGCAAACTCTTCACCATATAATGTACTATTCACCTAAATATAGGTTCTTGATAAATAGCCAACTGGATGGACAATAAATTTCAAAATTTATATTTTCAATTTCAAGATTTGTGTTTTCAATTCCAGATCACCAAAGCTTGGGTATGTTGTGTTTTTCTTAACAGTTTTCATTAATGCACTATATCATAACTTTCTCTTTTAAAGAGAAAGTTGTATAAGACTGTTGCATGTTATACTGGAGAACTGTAATCAATTTTAATTGTATGAGACAGAAAGGAATGTTACTCAGTTTTTTTTTCTCTATTAAAAATGCATTCATGCTCTTAAATGCTCACAGCACTATTTTATGTAACAAAAAAAAAATTTTAATCCATACTTCTCAAAGTAGGTTTTATGTCATATTAGAAGTATGTGGCTATGAACCAAGGAAGTAGACACAGCAATCCACATTATCAACTGGCACACTTAACTCAGGCATGTTTAGAGGTAGACATTTTTCTTAACATTTAAACTATCACAAGTATATTATGGAAAAGAATATTGAAGTCATGGGTATATTCTAATTCCATTTTTAACAAAAATAACACACATGTTATTTAAAAAGTCAAGGAGTTCTACAAGATTTAACTTGAAAAAGCCCCATTCCATTCCTCCACATAGATTCCATCTTACCTAAAGCAACCCTTTTCATGCTTTTAGATACTTTTCATGACTTGTCAATTTTAGCCATTCACTAATTATTTCCTTTATAGACTTTCTTCAATCTCCTCACTACTATAAGATGTGGATTTAACTCTTACTACTCCTCACCCCTAGTTCATTTTCCCTGCTTCCACTCATTCACCAAAATTACGTTTTAATAAATCATTTCAGTGTTTACATAATGACATTATGTGTAAAACTGTTCACAGCTGAACTATGTAATATACTACATTTTATTATTTTTTTCCTTGTACAACTACAGTTGACATGAGGAACACAGGTTTGAACTGCATGGGTCCACTTATATAAAATGATACAATTCAAGACTGGTTAAATCAGGGGGTGTATACAGAGATGCAGATACAGAGGCACTGCCAATACAGAGGAACTGCAGGTATAAAAGGCCAACTTTAAAATTACAGGCAGATTTTTGGCTGGACAGAAGGTCAGTGCCCCTAACTCCCGTATGGTTCAAGAATCACTTTTATTTGTTTTTTTCCTGAATGAATTATTGCCTCATTTTTTTCATTTGTTTTGTATTTTATATACTTATCACTAATTCACCCCTAAAGTCCCCAGTAGAGTTATGAATGTCTCTCAAAATGTATGTGTGCGTAGTTGCTCAGTTATGTCCAAGTCTTCGTGACTTTTTGGACCAGAGCCCACCAGGCTCCTCTGTCCATGAAATTTTTCAGGCAAAACAACATTTTATATTACAGGATTTCCCCCAGTGTCTGGCAATCTTTGCTGGCCATCTGTATTTGAGTGAAAAACTAAAACTTGATTCTCCATATGGGGAGGCCTCAATATGTTGTCATCATGCAGAGACGTTGTATTCAAAGACCTCCCACCTTCACCTGCCAATATCTGAGAGTCTTTACTCTTGATCAGCTCATTTTTACATGCTGGAGTTCAAGACTGGCTGCTTGTATTCTTAAAATTAAGCAACGGAAGGGAGCTTGTTTCTAGTTTCATTATGGAAACTTTCATTTAATCCTCATGTTTTTACTAAAGTCACTCAATCTTTCTTCAGCTTTGTTTGGTATCTGTGAACCCAGATTTTTTTTCCTGCCCTGTGAATGAGAAGTGGGAAAATTAGGTGCATGGCTATCTGGGTGGTCTAAGTGCCCCTTATTATCCTTAAGCAAATTGTCATGGTTTTCACACTGTACTACACCCTCAGCTTTGGAGGTAACTGGTACCTCCAGTTCCTGAGGCTTTCTGTTTAGGAATCAGTTTGCCTCTGTAGCAACCTCTCCTGAAAGAACTAGACTCTTTTACCATTCCATTTACTAAGTTACAAATCATTTGTCTCCCATCTTCAAAACTTGTATAGATACTTCTTAGATATTCTCTACTATTCTTCTTGACTTTAGGAATTTATACTGCATTTCTGCCATGTTAACAGAAAGTCTCATATGTAATAGTTAAAGCAATATATGAAGACACTTCAAAGAAATTTTACATTTATGCTAGCTAATATGCCAAACAATCAGTTCACTCCACTTAGCCAAAACGAATGGAGTGGTAATGTTTGAAGAACAGTGTTTAAATAAACATAGTCTCTGACATATAAAAACTAATGAAAAACATCTCTGAAAAAATAACAAAGGTAAAACAATGAAGCAAAGACAGTTTGTTTCAACAAATGATGCTAGAACAATAGAACATCCATATGCAAAAAAAAAGTCTAGACACAAACCTTATACACTTCACAAAAATTAACTCAAAATGGGGAGCATAGAACTATATATATAGTACAAACTATAAAACTCCTAAAATATAACAGAGGAAAAAATTTAATTACCTTGATTAAGGCAGGGTGTTTTTAGATACAACACCAAAGACACAATCCACCAAAGAAATAACTGATAAACTGAAATTAATTTAAAAAATTCTGTTCTGCAAAAGATAATTTCAAGAGAATGAGAAACAAGCCACCAACTGGGAGACAATATTTGCAAAAACAAACATGATGAAAGACTTATCCAAAATATACCATGAATCCTTAAAACTCAACAATAAGAAAACAAACAAACTCATTTAAAAATGTAAAGACCGGCTTGAATTCTTGGGCTCCTTAGAGGAAGAATTCAACCCGGGGCCAGTGATGAGGCTTGATCAGTCAGAGCTTTTGTGTCCCAACGTTTTATTAAAGTATAAAAGAGAGAAAGCTTCTGACATAGACATCAGAAGGGGGCAGAAAGAGTGCCCCCCTACTCATCTTTGGCTGGATGTTATCTAGCTACTAGCAGTCTACTCATTAGAGAAAGGAATGGCAGCAGACCCCTCACCCACAAGATATATGGAGATGACCGTGGCACCAGGTGAGTCATCCTGGGCCATAAAACGATTGATATGAGCAAATGGATAGCTTCATTCACATAGATCAGGAGAACCATGTATGAGTAAAGCATATTGGTTTGTCAAGTCAGTTCTGAGCCTTTAGGCAGAACCTACTTGAAGATAGAGTCTAGGGTAAATACATAGTACATTCACATAGCTTAGGGCAAACCTTTACATGAGAAAAATGCCTTGGTCAGCTCAAAGTATGAGAAAAGTGAAGTTCAGGTGGAACCAGGTGTCATTATAGCAACACAGAATTGTAAGAGAAAACCTCTTTTTAAATTTGTATCAAGAAGGGGAAAAAAGATAACAGCTTGTTTCCTCCTGCCTCGGAAGTGACAGATAACAACTGTCTGACACTTGTACCCCATTTCCTCCCTTTGGAGACCCCTGGCCTTCCTGGCTGTTACCCTCTCAGTTTCATTCATTGAGTGTTTTCTGCCTTGGGAAACATTGGGCATAGAAGTATGTGTTTATTTAGGGGTATTTCATCCAATTTCATTTAAATGCATATGTGAATTAGAAAGTTTGACATGCTGTTGCTTTGTATACCGATTGGGAAATGTGAGCCTCCAAGCTTAATTTAGTTTTTCATGTTCATTTTTCTTTTTAGGGGTACAAAGAAAAATAATATGACTGTTAAGATCAGCTTTCGTATTTTTTGCCAAATATGAATTGGGATCACATCCATCAGAGATGAGTCTGTGCATGAAAGCCCTAATAACTAATGCTAATTGACTTCACTACCATGGGATGTTTTCATATCTATTGAGGATTTACTTCATGTATTTCGATTTTAACTTTCTGTCTTACAGCCTTGTTTGCAGATCAAAGCTATTTGAAATTGTCATCTGGTTTTAAATGGCTTGTGAGGTTATTCATGAGTGGTTTATAAAACCGAATGGATTGTACGCAGCCATACTTTGTTGTCATTCTATGAATTTGAAGAATGTCTGAAGAGTGTCTGCAGTTATGCCTTAAAGATTCATATAATTGATGTCCAATATTTATCTCAATAGACTTGCTTTCAATTTGTAGTTTCCTATGCGTATGTCTTTCTTTATGGATTTGGGTAGAACTTGTATTGGAACACTGAAAAATCTGTGATATCAACCGTGCTGACCTTCTTTCTGGTGGTCATCATTAAGATTTTCACGCTCACTGTCACCTTGTGCAATGCTATGGATCCTAGTGGAAACAGGTGCTGTTCATCCTACTTTTGTGAAGATTGAACTCATCGTAGAAAGTGGAATTTGTTGAAATATTTATGGTATAAATAAATCTTGTCTATATAATTAAAAAATAAATAAATAAATAAATAAATAATAAAAATGTAAAGACCTTAACAGATGCCTCACCAAAGAAGATATACAGATGGCAAATAAGCATATTAAAAAATGCTCCACACCATATGTCATTGGGGAAATGAAAAGTAAAACAATGAGGTCTCACCACACACCTACCAGAATGGCTAAAATCTGGAACACTGACAACACCAAAATCTGACAAAGTTATAGAACAACAGAAACTTTTTTATTGCGGGTAGGATTGCAGAATGGTACACTCACAATATAGCATGCTTGGGGCTGGTGCACGGGGATGACCCAGAGGGATGTTATGGGGAGGGAGGTGGGAGGGGGGTTCATGTTTGGGAACACATGTACACCCGTGGTGGATTCAAGTCAATGTATGGCAAAACCAATACAGTATTGTAAAGTAAAATAAGGTAAAAATAAAAATTTAAAAAAAAAAATGGTACACTCACTTTGGGAGAGTGTTTGGCAGGTTCTTATAAAACTTAATATACTCTTACCATACAATCTTGCAATTATACTTTTTAGTATTTATTCAAAGGAATCAAAAACATATCTATACAAAAAAATCTATACATGGATATGTACAGCAGCTTTATTCATAATTGCCAAAACTTTGAAACAACTGAGATGTCCTTCAGTAGGTGAACAAAAAACTGTAGTACATCCAGACAATGGAGTATTATTTGGCACTAAAAAGGAAATGGGCTATCAAGCTATTCAAGACACTAAGAAATCTTAAATGTATATTATTTATTTGAATACCAAGGGTACACTCAGGGCTATAAGCCTTAGTCATATAATCTTCATCGAGAATTTTAATTTATCATTTAGTTTTAATGTCTTTAATAAGTTTTTTCCAATTACACTAAAAACACTAAAAAATAGAATATACTCTTTGTTTTTAAAAATATTATCTATGAAAGGAACAATGTTTAGAAAGATGAGACAAAAAGAAATCAAAGAACATAAAACCCAAAAATCTAAATTCAGTCCCTAAGACTCATTCGTACTATGTGACTCATTCCATAAAAAACTTTTTGCTTTCTATACAATGAATATATAACCTTGAAACAAACGTAAATACAGCAGGAGGGGCAAGAAAGAGGATGAGCCATGCCAAAAAAGGGCATGACTGCAATAACAAAATAAATCTAAACAAAGTAAAATATTTTCATAAAGTGAAGTCTATCAAATGACTCAATAATCTCCCTAGGTATGTGATAAATGTCCTTTCACTTAAGCCCCATCACATCTGAGAACCAGCCCAGACAAAGCACCTGAGAAAACCCCATCTGGCCAGACCACTACTGACCAGGGAATATGCTTTGATGAATGTCTTAAATTTTAAACTGTGTTTGTCATTCAAAAGGCAAAGAAGATAGGTTACATTCCCTGAAGAATATACTTGTAAATAAATGATGCTTAAAGACCTCATTTCAAAATGAAAGGTTATATCCTTTTCAGTTTGTCCTTCTAAAAGTTTTGAAATAAAATAGCTAACAGTTTTCTGGCACTGAACATATTTCAATCAAAACTGACATCAGTTATAATAGCTTGGTTAATTTACTCTTTCATTTTAAAGCTACCAATTTCCAGAAAGCATGTAACTAACGAGAGTAAAATTAACATGTAAAAAAGACATGAATATTACAGATATTGTCTGTATAAAGCTAGAGAAAAAAAGCTAAAATAACAAAAGCTTTAAATAAAATATACTAGTAGTTCTTAGTTTTAAAATGATTTTTGAAAGAAATCATTGTTTTAAGACTTTTCAAGTTTTTCTTGGTACCAAATGAATATTGATATTCAAACTGTGTAAATGATTTTAAAGTATTCTACATGCTAAACTACTATCATTACTCATATTTCTAGGTAATTTTTTTGAGATATTGAAAAATGCCTAAACTATTATCATCTAAGAGCTTCTTCCTGATTTTAACTCTAATTCTAGAATAGGCCCATTTCAAATGAATCTTCACATGTTGGAATGAAATCTACTGAGGACAGAGTTAGAGACTCAGTAAACATTTATTTTGTACTTTTCATTTCATATCATGTAAGAACACATGAAATTAATGCTTGAAAGCCCTTCTAGGCTAGTGAACACAACTGGCAGGTGACTGGTATGTATGGAGCAATTAATAGTTTTCTATACTCTTGCTTGGATATAGGAGCTGAGGGAATTGCTCTCTAAAGGTGACAAAAGTTATATTTTGTTAGAGTACTTTAATCCTTTCGCTCTTTAGAAATATATTCAAGTTCTCTTCAGCGTTTGATGAGGACTCTCCCATGGAAGTCTGATCAAGAACTTAATCTTCAGCATACTTTTAGCAAGCAAGATCTGACAAGCTTTGATTGTAGTAAATACATTTTTACGATGTTCTTTTTTAGGGAAGTTTTAGGTTCACAGCAAAATTGAGAGAAAGATGGAGAAATTCCCCATATACCCGCCTCACTCATATGCATCAGCTTTCCCCATTATCAACATATTCTATTATCTGATGTACCACAGCTTATTTATCAGTTCATCTACTGAGGGACAACTTGGTTACTTCTAGTTTTGGGCCATTATGGATCAAGCTGCTATAAACATCCTTATGCATATCTCTGTGTGTACATAAGTTTACAGCAGCTTTATTTATAGTTGCCAAAACTTGGAAGCAACCAAGATGTCCTTCAGTAGGTGACTGAATAAATAAACTGTGATAATTTAAATTTAAATTACATGAAACAAATTGTTACTTTTCTAAATGTATGATTATTATCATACCAGATATGCCTGCTTAAATTATATCCATTTTCTTCCTCATTTCTCAGCCCTAAAGCTAAAAATTATTTGTTTTAAAGGATGCATGAAGGGTGAAAAGAGAGAATTCTGGATAAAAACTGATAACAGCAAGAGTACAGAAAAAAAAAAAAAGTGGTTTCTGAGTAGATCACATGCCTCTGTATGGATATATAAGAATCCATGACTGGGAATGATTAGAGATGAAAAGGGATGAAGACAGAAGTCAATTAATAGGCACCTTAAAAGCTGTGTGAAGAAGTCTGAGCCATATTCTGAAGGGGACCAAGAGGCACTGTATATTTACCTCTTGACTTGTCCAGTTGATTTATAAACTTGATAGTTAAATCACTTACATAAAATAATCCTACAAATAACTCCATATTTTGTCTATGATTAAATATTTAATGAATGGCTACTGTCACAGGCTTAAATAATTCAAATTATTCACTTCCCAATCCCTGGAACCTGTAAATATTACGTTACATGGCAAAAGATGGGATTAAGTTAAATGTCTTGAGAGACAGAGCTTGTCCTCTTTATAAGAGAGAATCAGAAGGAGTTTACACACATAAACACACATACACACATACACGCAAAGAAGGTGATGTGAAGATGAGGCAAAAATTGTAGTGACATGGCCATAAACCAAGGAACAGTAGCAATAAAAGTGAAAAAAGGCAAATAAAGTAATGTGAATGTCATTTTTATGTCACACTTTAAAATGGGTAAGATAGTAAGTTCTTTGTTACATGTATTTCACCACCTTTTGGCTGTTTTTATTAACTCTTGCAATGTGATAATTCAGAACAGACATATTTAGCATCCAGTGGTTTTTTCTGTGTAATTCCTTGTAAAGAACATTGGTTATCACATAGGGAACTAAGACAGGGGATTATGCCAATGCTGAGAAACTTTCCCTGGGAAGCCACAGTGGGAAAAGCTAGTGGGATTAAGACTTCCTGTGGTCAAGCAGGATACTTGAGAAGGGAAATACTGGCTAGAGAGAGAGTCATCTGATTTAAACTGAGTTATTCTCAACTGCAGCAATTTTGACCCTCAGGAACATTTGGCAATGTCTGGAGACATTTTTGGTTGACACAACTGGGAAGTTGCTACTGGAATCTAATGAGTAGAGGTCAAAGATACTGCTAAATATCCTACACAACAGCTACACTGAACCTCACAGCAAGGAACTGTCTAGCCCAAAATCTCAATGGTGCTTAGGATGAGAAACTCTGACACAGATGGAGATTGTAAATGCATTTAGATGTTTATATGTAGATATAATAAAAAGCTAAATATCAAAAATATTAATGCTGGTTTTTAAATAAAGGGTTATCTGACAAAAGACAAGATAAAAAGGCATACTTATTAAGGGTCTAAAGTGTGTCACGTTTTGTTCTAGCTTCTGAAGTCCCAGCATCCAATGTAACAGATTTCCCGTCCTCATGGAATTTATGTTCTATCACTTCATGGGAAATAGATGGGGAAACAGTGGAAACAGTGTCAGACTCTATTTTTGGGGGCTCCAAAATCACTGCAGATGGTGACTGCAGCCATGAAATTAAAAGATGCTTACTCCTTGGAAGAAAAGTTATGACCAACCTAGATAGCATATTCAAAAGCAGAGACATTACTTTGCCGACTAAGGTCCATCTAGTCAAGGCTATGGTTTTTCCAGTAGTCATGTATGGATGTGAGAGTTGGACTGTGAAGAAGGCTGGGCACCGAAGAATTGATGCTTTTGAACTGTGGTGATGGAGAAGACTCTTGAGAGTCCCTTGGACTGCAAGGAGATCCAACCAGTCCATTCTGAAGGAGATCAGCCCTGGGATTTCTTTGGAAGGAATGATGCTAAAGCTGAAGCTCCAGTACTTTGGCCACCTCATGTGAAGAGTTGACTCACTGGAAAAGACTGATGCTGGGAGGGATTGGGGGCAGGAGGAGAAGGGGACGACAGAGGATGAGATGGCTGGATGGCATCACTGACTTGATGGACGTGAGTCTGAGTGAACTCCGGGAGTTGGTGATGGACAGGGAGGCCTGGCGTGCTGCAATTCATGGGGTTGCAAAGAGTCGGACACAACTGAGTGACTGAACTGAACTGAACTGAACTGGGAGTGTAGACCTCTAAGAAGCATGTTCATTTCAAATAATAATTATAACTCTTATGAATTGACTCATTTAATTCTCTCTACTAGCCTAAAATATATGTGTTACTATAAATCCCCACTTTGTAAGACACTGAGGCATATAGATAGAGGTAAGTAGTTTATCCAAGGCCCTAGAGGTAACAGACCCGATCTGACTTCTTCGTAGCATTTAAAATTTCTCTTACAGTCAAACAGACTTTAGAGTGTAACTAGTACATGATTTTTTCACCACAACTTTTTTTAAACTGGAAAATACAAAACAAAACCCCTGGAAGAGAAAAGGAACATATCTTTCCCCAGAGTACCTAGAAGGATCATGGCCCTGTCTAACTGGAAACCTTGATTTAGGGTCCTTGGCCTCCAGAACTGTAAAAGAATAAATTTTTATTTTAAGCCATCCAGCTTGTGGTAGTTTGTTACAGCAGCCATAAGAAACTAATACTTACTATATGCAAAAACTTTATTGTAAAATAGCAAGGAGATATCAATATATATCAATATATATATAGACCTATCTATAAATTTTATACTCAGGAAGAATGGAAAAGATAACAAACACCTTCATAAAATTAAAACACAATCATTATATATATTTTACTTTTAAGAATTAAGGTAATATCTTGAAATTAGATTCAGAACTCTATGGAAAACATAAATATGCAGGACTGATTTCCTTTAGGATGGACTGGGTTGATCTCCTTGCTGTCCAAGGGATTCTGAAGAGTCATCACCAACACCACAGTTCAAAAGTATCAATTCTTTGGCGTTCAGCTTTCTTTATAGTCTAACTCTCACATCCATTAATAACTACTGGAAAAACCATAGCTTTGACGAGACAGACTTTTGTGGGCAAAGTAATGTCTCTGCGTTTTAGTAACCTGTCTAAGTTGGTCATAACACTGCTTTCAAGGAGCAAGTCTTTTAATTTCATGGCTGCAGTCACCATCTGCAGTGATTTTGGAGCCCCCAAAATAAAGTTTGTCACTCTTTCCACTGTTTCCCCATCTATTTGCCATGAGGTAATGGAACCAGATGCCATGATCTTCGTTTTCTGAATGTTGAACTTTAAGCCAACTTTTCACTCTCCTCTTTCACTTTCATCAAGAGGCTCTTTAGTTTTTCTACGCTTTCTGCCAAAAGGGTGGTGTCATCTGCATATCTGAAGTAACTGATATTTCTCTCAGAAATCTTGATTCCAGCCTGTGCTTCATCCAGTCCAGCCTTTCGATTGATGTACTCTGCATATAAGTTAAATAAGCAGGGTGACAATACACACACTTGACATATTCCATTCCTGATTAGGAACAAGTGTGTTGTTCAAAACTAGTTCTAACTGTTGCTTCTTGACCAGAATACAGATTTCTCAGGAGGCAGGTCAGGTGGTCTGGTATTCCCATCTCTTGAAGAATTTCCCACAGTTTGCTGTGATCCACACAGTCAAAGGCTTTGGCATAGCCAATGAAGCAGAAACAGATGTTTTTATGGAACTCTCTTGCTTTTTTACTGATCCAATGGAACTCCGCAATTTGATCTCTGGTTCCTCTACCTTTTCTAAACACAGCTTGTGCATCTGCAAGTTCACAGTTCACATGTTTTT
Organism: Capra hircus; assembly: GCF_001704415.2. Taxonomy (NCBI): domain Eukaryota; kingdom Metazoa; phylum Chordata; class Mammalia; order Artiodactyla; family Bovidae; genus Capra; species Capra hircus. Next base: position 27,575,994 of record NC_030814.1, read on the forward strand.
GAAGCCTGGCTTGGAGAATTTTGAGCATTACTTTGCTAGCATGTGAGATGAGTGCAATTGAGCAGTAGTTTGAGAATTCTTTGGCATCGCCTTTCCTAGGGATTGGAATGAAAACTGATCTTTTCCAGTCCTGTGGCCACTGCTGAGTTTTCCAAATTTGTTGGCATACTGAGTGTAACACTTTCACAGCAACATCTTTTAGGATTTGAAATAGCTCAACTGGAATCCCATCACCTCCTCTAGCTTTGTTTGTAGTGATGCTTCCTAAGGCCCACTTGACTTCACATCTAGGATGTCTGGCTCTACGTGAGTGATCACACCATCGTGATCATCTGTGTCATGAAGGTCTTTTTTATATAGTTCTTCTGTGAATTCTTGTCACCTCTTCTTAATATCTTCTGCTTCTGTTAGATCTATACCATTTCTGTCCTGTATTGTGCACATTTTGCACAAAATGTTCCCTTGGTATCTCTAATTTTCTTGAAGAGATCTCTAGTCTTTCCCATTCTATTGTTTTCCTCTATTTCTTTGCATTGATCACTGAGGAAGCCTTTCTTATCTCTCCTTTCTATTTTTAGGAATTCTGCATTCAAATGGGTATATCTTTCCTTTTCTCCCTTGCCTTTAGCTACTCTTCTTTTCATAACTGTTTGTAAAACTATGGTTATCCTCAGACAACCATTTGGCCTTTTTACATTTCTTTTTCTTGAGGATGGTCTTGATCACTGCCTCCTATACAATATGACAAACCTCCATCCATAGTTCTTCAGGCATTCTATCAGATCTAATCCCTTGAATCTATTTGTTGCTTCCACTGTATAGTTGTAATGGATTTGATTTAGGTCATATCTGAATCATCACTTCATGGGAAATAGATGGGGAAACAGTGGAAACAGTTTCAGACTTGGGCTCCAAAATCACTGCAGATGGTGACTGCAGCCATGAAATTAAAAGACGCTTACTCCTTGGAAGAAAAGTTATGACCAACCTAGATAGCATATTCAAAAGCAGAGACATTACTTTGCCAACAAAGGTCCGTCTAGTCAAGGCTATGGTTTTTCCTGTGGTCGTGTATGGATGTGAGACTTGGACTGTGAAGAAGGCTGAGTGCCGAAGAATTGATGCTTTTGAACTGTGGTCTTGGAGAAGACTCTTGAGAGTCCCTTGGACTGCAAGGAGATCCAACCAGTCCATTCTGAAGGAGATCAGCCCTGGGATTTCTTTGGAAGGAATGATGCTAAAGCTGAAACTCCAGTACTCTGGCCGCCTCATGCGAAGAGTTGACTCATTGGAAAAGACTTTGATACTGGGAGGGATTGGGGGCAGGAGGAGAAGGGGACGACAGAGGATGAGATGGCTGGATGGCATCACTGATTTGATGGACACGAATCTGAGTAAACTCAGGGAGTTGGTGATGGACAGGGAGGCCTGGCGTGCTGCGATTCATGGGGTCGCAAAGAGTCGGACATGACTGAGCGACTGAACTGAACTGAACTGAATGGTCTATTGGTTTTCCCTATTTTCTTCAATTAAGTCTGAATTTGGCAATAAGACTTCATGATCTGAGCCACAGTAACCTCCTGCTCTTGTTTTTGCTGACTGTACAGAGCTTTTCCATCTTTGGCTGCAAGGAATATAGTCAATCTGATTTTGGTATTAACGGTCTGGTGATGTTCATGTGTAGAGTCTTCTCTTGTGTTGTTGGAAGAGTGTGTTTGATATGACCTGTGCATTCCCTTGGCAAAATTCTGTTAGCCTTTGCCCTGCTTCATTCTGTACTCCAAGGTCAAATTTGGCCATTACTCCAGGTATCTTGACTTCCTACTTTTGCATTCCAGTCCCCTATAATGAAAAGGACATCTTTTTTGGGGCATTAGTTCTAGAAGGTCTCATAGGTCTTCATAGAACCATTCAACTTCAGCTTCTTCAGCATTATTAGTCAGGGCATAGACTTGGATTACTGTGATACTGAATGGCTTGCCTTGGAAACAAACAGAGGTCATTCTGTCATTTCTGAGACTGCATCCAACTACTGCATTTCAGACTCTTTTATTGACTATGATGGCTACTCCATTTCTTCTAAGGGATTCTTGCCCACAGTAGTAGATATTATGGTCATCTGAGTTAAATTCATCCATTCCAGTCCATTTTAGTTCACTGATTCCTAAAATGTCGAATTCACTCTTGCCATCTCCTCTTTGACCATTTCCAATTTGCCTTGATTCATGGACCTAACTTTCCAAGTTCCTATTCAATATTGCTCTTTATAGCATTGGACTTTACTTCCATCAACAGTCACATCAACAACTGGATACAACTAATCTATTCTCAATTTCTATACTTTCTCACTTCAATAATTTTTTAATATTAGTGGATTTATTTTGCAGTTGACTTTTTCAATCTGTATAACTTCCTTTAGATTTATCCAAGTCACTTTCTATAGGAATAGTTAATATGCTTTTATTGTTCAGTAGTATTTCGTGTTAAATGTACCACAACTTATACAATCATTCACCAGCTGAAAGACACATGGATTGTTTCCAACCTCTGGCTAAGAACAAAGCTACTGCAATCATTATGAAGTATTTGTGTAAAGATATATTTTCATCTCTCTAGGATAAATGTCCAGGAGTATGACTACTAAATCATGTGATAAGTATATGGTTTTTTTTAATATAATAACCAGCCAAACAGTTTTCCCAGAGTAACTATGACAATTTATATTCCCACCAGCAATGCACCTAACAGTTCCATATCCTCTCCAGAACCTGCTATTGTCACTATTTTTGAGTCATTCTGATAAATGTGCAGTGTTATCTCACTGTGGTTTTAATTTGCATTTCCCTAATAGCTAATGACTACTTTATTAACTATGCCAAAGCCTTTGACTGTGTGGATCACAATAAATAGGTTTCTCAAGACCTGCCTCTTGAGAAATCCATATGCAGGTCAGGAAGCAACACTTAGACCTGGACATGGAGACCTGGACATGGAACAATAAATAGACTGGTTCCAAATAGGAAAAGGAGTATGTCAAGGCTGTATATTGTCACACTGCTTATTTAACTTACATGCAGAGTACATCATGAGAAACGCTGGGCTGGAAGAAGCACAAGCTGGAATCAAGATTGCCAGGAGAAATATCAGTAACCTCAGATATGCAGATGACACGACCCTTATGGCAGAAAGTGAAGAGCAACTAAAAAGCCTCTTGATGAAAGTGAAAGAGGAGAGTGAAAAAGTTGGCTTAAAGCTCAACATTCAGAAAACGAAGATCATGGCATCCGGTCCCATCACTTCATGGGAAGTAGATGGGGAAACAGTGGAAACAATGTCAGACTTTATTTTTGGGGGTTCCAAAATCACTGCAGATGGTGATTGTAGCCATGAAATTAAAAGATGCTTACTCCTTGGAAGAAAAGTTATGACGAACCTAGACAGCATATTCAAAAGCAGAGACATTACTTTGCCGACTAAGGTCCGTCTAGTCAAGGCTATGGTTTTTCCAGTAGTCATGTATGGACGTGAGAGTTGGACTGTGAAGAAGGCTGAGCACCGAAGAATTGTGCTTTTGAACTGTGGTGTTGGAGAAGACTCTTGAGAGTCCCTTGGACTGCAAGGCAATCTAACCATTCCATTTTGAAGGAGATCAGCCCTGGGATTTCTTTGGAGGGAATAATGCTAAAGCTGAAACTCCAGTACTTTGGCCACCTCATGTGAAGAGTTGACTCATTGGAAAAGACTCTGATGCTGGGAGGGGTTGGGGGCAGGAGTAGAAGGGGACGACAGATGATGAGATGGCTGGATGGCATCACTCTCTCGATGGACGTGAGTCTCAGTGAACTCCAGGAGTTGGTGATGGACAGGGAGGCCTGGCGTGCTGCGATTCATGAGGTCGCAAGGAGTCGGACACGACTGAGTGACTGAACTGAACTGAATGGCTAATGATGCTGAATATCTATCAGTTCAGTTCAGCTGCTCAGTCATGTCTGACTCTTTGCGACCCCATGGACTGCAGCATGCTACGCTTCCCTGTCCATCACCAACTCATGGAGATTGCTCAAACTCATACCCATTCAGTCGCTGATGCCATCCAACCATCTCATCCTATCTTGTCCCTTTCTCCTCCCTTCAGTGTTTCTCAGCCTCGGGGTCTTTTTCAATGAGTCAACTATTAGCATTAGGTAGCCAATGTATTCAGATTCAGCTTCAGCCTCAGCATCAGTCCTTCCAATATATCCAGGACAGATTTCCTTTAGGATTGATTGTTTTGATCTCCTTGAAGGTTGATCTCCTTCACTCTTAACAGAAAACTTTGGAGAATTGTGGAAATAGTTTAATCAGGAAGGGGATACAGAATGTGTTATGACTAATGACAAATTATTTGACTTTAATAACTCTTTATCTATAAGTTAGATGCAATTTTTAATTAACCAATGTAATTCTAGTTACATTTCAAAAATGTTTATAATTATATTCAATGAGGCAGAAAAGGAAAACAGAAATACAGTTGCTGTCAACTTATTGCTAGACCACTTTGACATACTATCAGAGAAATATTACTGTTCCCATTGTAAGCAGTCTGAGGCACAGAAACGCCCGGGACCATGCACTGAGTGAAAGGAATGGATTTGAACCAGGAGTTATTTATCACCAAAGTCCATGCTATTCTCATCACATATTGGTAACATTTTATAGTTCTAGGCTCTCATTTCTGTTTCATTTATCTATGTGTATTTTTTTTTGTATCAGTACCACACTGTTTTGATTACTGTACTTTTGTAGTATAGTTTGAAATCTTCAGAATTATTTGTTCTAGCTCTATGAAAAAGGTTATGTGTATTTTAATAGGAGCTGTATTAAATGTGCTGACTGCTTTGGGTAGTACTAACATTTTAACAATACTGATTCATCCAATCCATGATCACATGTATCTTTCCTTTATCTCTGTCATCCCCTGTTCTTTTCATCAGTGTCTTGTATTGATGAAAGACCAAAAACATCTTTCATCTTTCAGTTTAAGTTTTTTCCTACATATTTTGTTCATTTGCATACATTGATATATGGGATTTCTTTTAGCATTGCTCATTCTAATAATTATTTGTATATAGAAATGCAAGTTTTCTGAATCTTAAGTTTGTATCTTAAAATTTTACTAAACAATTTATTAGTTTGAATTGTATCTTGGTAGAATCTTGAGTCTTTAGCATATACATTATCATGCTACCTGTTTATAGTTATAGCTTCCTTTTCAGTTTCGATGACTTTTACTTGTTCAACTACTAGGGCTAGGACTTTCAATACTTGGTTGAATAAATGTGGCAAGAGTGAACATTTTTTGTCTTGTTACTGATGTTAGAGGAAAATCATAAAGCATTTCACCACTGAGTATATTAACTATGGGCTTGTAATGTATGCCCTTTACATTGAGAGTTTTTACCATGAAAAATAAAGATCTTTCCATTCTTTATTTTATATTTTTAGTTTCTATTTCATTTATTCCATTCTGATTGTTATTATTTCTTTGCTTCTCCTAAATCTGGGCTTTGTCTGTTCTTCTTTTTCTAGTTTCTACAAACATATAGCTAGATTATTTCAGATTTTTCTTGATCCTTGGGGTAGGTATAAGCTTCCTTCTTAGCACTGGTTTTACTGTGTCTCATAGATTTAGCACTTCCATTTTCATTTGTCTCAAGGTAACTCTGATTGCTTTTATTTCTTTGTTTACCCACTGACTGTTTAGTAGCATGTTGTTTAGTCTCCATATGTTGTTTTTTTCCAGTTTTCTTCTTGTAATTAATCTCTAGTTTCAAACTGTTACAGCTGGGAAAAATTTAATATGATTTCAATCTTTTTAAATGTATTGAGCCTTTTTTTGTGGCCTAATGTTTGATCTATCTTGGAGATTGCTCCATGTGCATTTGAAAAAATATGTGTATTCTGTTGCTTTAGAATAGAATGTCCTGCAAACATCTATTAAATTAATTTGCTATAATGTGTTATTGATGATTAGGGTTTTCATACTGATTTTCTGTCTGGATGATCTATCCACTGATGTAAGATGGGCATATAAAGTTTTATATTACTATCATTAATACATTATCTATTTCTTTATTTCGGTTCATACTTGCTGTATATATTTCACTGCTCCTATGTTGGGTGTATAAATGCTTACAAATGTTATATTCTCCTGTTGGATTGACCTCTTCATCATTATGCTGCTCTTCTATGTCTCACAGTTTTTGTTTCAAAGTCTATTTTGTCTGACATAATTATCAGTAATGCAACTCTCTTTTTATTTCCATTTTTATGGAACATCTCTTTCTATCCCTTCACTTTCAGTCTATTAGTGTCTTTAGGTTTGAAGTAAGTTCCTTATAGATAGCAAATAGAAGAGTCGCTTTTTATGTATACCATTCAACCACCCTATGTCCTTTGATTGGAAAGTTTGGTATTTAGGATAATTAGCGACAGGTTTGTACTTATTCCCAGTTGTTAAACTGTTTTCTGGCTGTTTGTAGTAGTTCCACTATGTTCCTTTTTTCTAGGAAACTTTTTATAAACACCTGCTTTAGACTGTGACCACAAGCAATACAGTGAAGTTACATTATACACATACTTAAGATAAGCAAAATCAACTTTTGTACTTACAAAAAAAAAAAAAAAAAGGCAAATATTTTTGGTATATAGCACCTAAATTAAAGTAGCTTTTATTTTTTTACCTGGTGGCCAGTGAAAGAAGTTTACCAATAGAGGAAAAAATTGCCTATGCTGGACTTACAGTGTCATGGATATTAAAAACATGGATACTTAAGAAAAATTTAAAGGATTTCAAGGGTAATTTTCACTACATTCAACTATTACCTTAGGTCCTGACTTTAAAACTTAGCCCTCCTTCAAGATTCCACTAAAACTGTAACATAAATCACCATAATTTACACTAACTCATTTTCACTTAACCTACCACTCTCTATGTTCAAGGCCATAGGCAAACAAACCACTTAAAAGTTCTATATGTTTATGTTTACACAAGAATGTGTATGTTAGGAATTTTGTTTTTATTTTAAACAAATCTTATTTTAAAAGTTTCTATATTAAAAAAACACACAAACTTTATTTATATAATGACATATATTCCAACATAAAAAAATTCTTGATTAAGCAGACTATGAATTATACATACAGTTCTCTGAATAATTAGGTTTATGTTTATCATGAAAGTGACAATTTCAGCCACACTAAATCCTAGAAATCCTTCACACTAGTTTATAGCTGTGTGACAGAACACAGAATAATATTTGGAATAAATCCATAGCCCACAAGTCCAATAATCTTCTCACTGTTCATATACCATCAGTGCAAGGACTTTGTGTGTCTGTGTATGTATTTATGTTAAACCCTTGGTGAGCAGTTAATACAGAAATATTCATTGCATTTATATTTTCTGTGACCAATGAAAATATAACTTCATCTTAGAGCATGCCTTTTTCCCTTAATTGAGCAGTTAGTTAAATTACCTGAGAAACACTCTGAACTTCAAGTGACCTCTGCTATTCCAAACATTATATTCTCAAACCAAACAGTTATACTACCACTAAAGCCCTGATCTACCATATCATACTTAGGAAGATTTAACACCAAGAGACTTCCCCTGAAAAGTAAAACACTTACTTCATTATGATAGATTGCTATGAATGTGTATGATTCAAGCATCAAATAAAATTGGTATCAGAGTGATAACTGCTTTTTCAATATTCTTAAAAATCTCACAGAGGCAAAATTCTCTCTGTGGCAAAGCACAGAGAAAGACAATACAAATATAATATTTAATAAAGAATGACAGCATTTCATAGCTCACTATTATGTAGACATTATTTAAAATAATGTTTGTCATGCTAACATTTTAGAGAATAATTGAGCTATTATTTGAAGATTCAATTTAATTATATGATTTTAGAGTTACCAAAGAAAATTCCTCCCATATTTTTTAATATGGAATGTCAGTAGATCAAGCATTTGGAAGGATACACTTCTAAGTAATCACTATCTTTGATCAAGCACTAAATCACAGAACTGGCAATACCATTAGTGTAAGTAGCAGCAGTTTAAGCAGCCAATCCTCAATAAACACTCTCTGGACTCTCTGTGGGTGGCCCATTTTGACACTGAAGCCAGTTTAGCCACAATATATCAAACAAATTGTTATTTTTAATAGAAATAAACATCTTCTGCTCTCTCTACTTGAAACTGGAGGAGAAAAAAGTGCTCAGATACAGAACATTTACAAACTGTCAGATAACAGAGGATTAGTGTATCAGCGCCTTTTATAAATCAGTTCTAATGACACCATCTCTTTTAATGAAATATTACTTTGGTTGGAACTTAATGTTTCAAAATACTGAATCACAAAGAAATGACACTTCTTCGGTCATTCTTCAAAATACAAATAAGAGAATAATTATAATTAAGAATACTAAAATATTTGGAGTTTCCTGTTTTGTTGAATAAATTATTCATTTTTCTTTAAAATTGCTTTTAAGCATTATGCTACTATTTAAGTATAACATGTAACACAATATAACATGTAATGAAACATTCATTATATGTATTTCTTATATCTCAAAAAAAATAAAAATATTGTAGACCAAGAGCAAGATAATATAATACATTTCAATATAGTTCAGTCAATAATAATAAATGTTGTGTTTCATATAGGGCTATTCAGTGTATAATGCTGCAAAAATAAACTATCACAAACTCTTGTTTTTGCTGGTAGGAACTAAAGTTCTTATACCTTGTTAAATATTCAGCTAAAAACATATTTGTTTAGAATACACTTAATACAATTTCTTTGACATTTTCTTATGTCTTTACTATAATTTCTTTATTATTATCAGAGCTATCTATTCTAGGAAAAGGCATTTATTCACTTATATCTTCACCCCTCACAGACCTAAAGGAAGCACCTAACACAATGCATTATATAAAGCAGGCACTCAATAGGTATTTGTTTCAAAAAATGTAAAGTTACATAAACATGACTTTAAGGGGATTCTTTTTTACGTTCCCTCTACAGGAAGTTGAAGATTGACACTGAATAGGTGCTGGCATGCCTGCTAAGTTGCTTCATTCATGTCCAACTCACTGTAACCCTATGGACCACAGCCCACCAGGCTCCTCTGTCTGTGGGATTCTGCAGGCAAGAATACTAGTTTGTCGTGCCCTCTTCCACGTGATCTTCCCAACCCAGGGATCAAACCCACATCTCTTACATCTCCTGCATTGGCAGGTGGATTCTTTACCACTAGCGCCACCTGGGAAATCCTATGAATGGATAAGAGAAATCAAATTTGGTTCCCAGACTCATTATCAGCGTAGGATGTCTTCTAGTGAACCATGAGAGTAGCTGCAGAGTATTCTGAACAATAGAGCTCCAAGAAGCTCTCATCAGTCAGAGATGGTACAAGGGAGAAACTCTGAGTTAGTCCAAGTCCTCATTTCATAAACATTTTAACTGAAGATCAAAAATTAAGCCAAAAAGGTTCAAGGTCACAGACATAGTAAGTAGTCTGATGTTAAATATAAAATCATCTACAAAGCAAGAAAGAAGAAATTACAAAGATTAAGATGAATAGAACAATCACCATAAAGTAGCAGCTATATTTTATTAAGTACCTATTGTGTATCTGGTATGATACTAAGTAATTTTATATACCAATCTCATTTTAAACTCACATGTGCCACATGAAATAGGTACTAATTATGCACACTTTTCAAAAATGATGAAACTGAGATTCAGAGAAGTTAAGGAAGTTTTCAAAGGTCACAAGTGAGTATAGCATGTAGCCAGAATTTAAACTGAAACCTATTTGAGTTCAGATCTGGTATCATTAACCACTTTGTTTAATATTCTTTTCCAGCACATAAATTTGATTTTCTGTTCTTCTGCAGTGCATTTCAGTTGCAACAAAATTTACTTTTTGCTTTTTCCTGTGACAAAAACTATAAAGAACACCTAAACATCTGAAATTCAGGCTCCTGAACTTAAGGGGAAACAGAAACAAAGAAGAGTAAGAGAAATAATAGGAAACTCAATGTTAATTTTCACTTTCAATAACTGACATTCATTTAAGACTGTGTCATTTTTTATCAAACATAATAAAAGGACAAAGGATACTAATACTTATTGAATTCCTTCTATCAGTAGGGCACTATCCTGGGTGTTGAGAATATAATAATAAACAAGAGAAAGTCCTTGCAATCAAGAATTTTTTAAAGAATTTATAAAATGAATATCATACTATTGCTTCCCTTCTATAAGTTTTACTATCAATTTTAAACTTTTTAGAGGAATTCATTTTCTTACTTCAATGCACAGATGCATAATAATAAAATGAAACCTAACAGGCTTTCTTGCTAATAACCACACAGTCAAATAGCCACTAGGAAAGGTAACTATGAGATCATATAAACTGTCCATCAGCCAATACAAGACCTGGGCTTATTACTTGTTTTTTTCTCTGACTTTTCCAATTCAGTTTGAAACAGCTCAGAGAAGGTCCCCTTGCCAGACTGTTTAGTCTCACAAATCTCACCATTAGATATTTTTTCCTGAGGTTCAGTTGAACTGGCCCTTTGCTTACTTTCATTTCATAAAACTCTTTTGAGTGTCAATACCAGCTGCTCACTTTCCTTGGAAATTGTCCACTTTTCAAATACAAGCATGACTTTAATTAGACAAGGCATAAACTAGGACGGCAGAGAGACTGATTTTAAGGAATTAGGCCTAAGCACCAATTTCTGAACAAGCAGAAAGTTCAACAATATAAACATACGTTTTTGAAAAATGGAGAAAAGCCACAAGACCATAAGGGACTGGAGAACTCAAAAGCTAAGTACAGATTTCTGCTTCTAGTCATAGTCAAATAGTTGCCATTAAAACAAACCCTACCCTAGATAATAATTATAAACTCTGAATAAAATAGGTTTTAAAAAAGATCTGAAGGCACAGTAAAAAAAAAACAAAAGCAGGCCAAATTTGGCGGGGAGGGGGAGAGATTTGCACTGAAAAAGATTCTCATCTTTATGTCCTGAGTGAGGACCCCAATCCTTGCCATGAAAAGCAGTTAAAATTTAGTCAAAACCAGTAGTCTTCCTCTCCTATAGGACTGGAAGAGAGGCTCCAGGGAAACCATAGCAAGAAAGTAAGAGGGAGAATTCCATAAAGAACCAGAGAAAGGAGCTCTAAATTCTATGGCTAAACTATTCAAGTCTCTTGCTAATCCTCAAAACAATTATGTAAGAGACAGACTCCAAGTAGCCCTCCTAAGGTTAAAAGAACTGATCTGAAATTTCAGCTAATACTCACCACATGGGAAACAATCTGAAGTTGGAGTACAGCCAAGCTAACTGACTTGAAAAACAGACAGAAAAAAATTAATATTCTTCAAATGAGTCCAACAGAATCTACTTTCTATAATATCATTCGCAATGTCCAGGACAAAATCTGAAAGTTCTCAACAAATGAAGAAACAAAAACATTAAAAAGACAATGCATACAATCAATGGAGATTGACATGAATTTATCCAGATGTTGCAGTTAGCAAAGATTTCAAATCAGCCAATATAACTACAATCAAAGATTTAAAGCAAAATATTATGACAATAAATGAAAAAGTAGAGAATCTTAGTGGAGAAATAAATGTTAAAAAGAAGAACCAAAAGGAAATATTACAAACAAAAAATATTAACCTCAGAAACTATTGGATTGAGATGAAAAAAGAGATAATGAACTTGGAGATCAATATCAATAATCAAATCTGAAGGACAGAGAGCAAAAGGATTTTTAAAATAAATAGAGCCTCAGAGCCCTTTAACTGAAGTCTCAGAAGTAAAGAAAAAATAAATGTCACTTAAAAAAAATCTTTTTGAGAAATAACATCCAAGAATTTCTCAGTTTTAGTGAAAGACATAAATTTACAGATTCAAGGAACTCCTATAAAATATTTTTAAAGTCCACTCCTTGGCATATCATGGTCAGATTGCTTAAAACCAAATATTAATATAAAGAGAAACTATTAAAAGCAACCAGGAAATAAACACACTATATACAGGAGAACAATGATGCAGATGAGTACTAATGCCTCATAAGAAATAAGACTGAAAAACAGCTGCCACCCACCAAAATTAAGTAACAGTTGTTTTACATTACATTTCTATATTTTCATTCAATTTAAATGTTCAACAGACTTTACCTAAGTATTTTTGGCATAATGGTAAGTTAAAATAACAACACTAATAAAAGTGATTCTCCAAATATCAAAAGAGCACTGGAATAGGTAAATCATTTAATCCCTGAATCACCTTAAGAAATAATAATACCTATTCCAGAGTGATAAGGAAGCTGTAAAATAACATGGAAAAATGTTGTCTCTTTTCATCTAAAAGTACTCTGTCGTTGGTAACTATTTGAAGCTTTATGTTAAAGTGGTAGGAAGTATAAAAGATCACACGATAAAAATGAAGCTGTATCACATGTAATATATCCCAAATTGACAAGCAAAAAAAACAATTGGGGAAAAAAAAAGAAAAAACTGCTAAACAGGATTGGTAAAAATTATGAGAACAAGTAATATATCTGAAGGAAATTTTTAATCATGTCTAACATTCAACACTTAGAAATAAAAATAAAATCATAGCTTGGGATCTCTGAATAACAATTGTAAAAACATATACAAAGGAAACAGACATCTCAGTAACATCATCTACCCAGTAGCTATGTACAGAATGACATACTTTTACAAGTACAATCAAAATTAATGCTAATTTATTTAAAAATAAGGAAGCTTACCCTGATAAAATTTCAAAGATCCTCACAAACTTAGCCACATTAGCTCAGTATATACTGGCTGCAAGTAGATGTGCAATTTGTCTTCCATGAGTCTTTCCATTTACTGCTGCTGCTTTGCTGAGGCCCTCCCAAATTTACACCTGGAGTATTATGAATGCCTTAGGACTTTAACAAATTAACTCAATAAAAATCTGAGCACAAAAACTACATCCAAAATTAAAAGACATTTTATATAGCATGGTAATTAACCCACATGCTTCTGAAGTCACTAGCTCTGCCACTCACTAACTGCTGCTGCTGCTGCTAAGTTGCTTCAGTCGTGTCCGACTCTGTGAGACTTCATAGACTGCAGCCCACCAGGCTCCTCTGTCCCTGGGATTCTCCAGGCAAGAACACTGGAGTGGGATGCCATTCCCTTTTCCAATGCATGCATATGTGCTAAGTCGCTTCAGTCGTGTCCGACTCTGTGCGACCCCACGGACAGCAGCCCACCAGGCTCCTCCATCCACAGGATTCTCCAGGCAAGAATACTGGAGTGAGTTGTCATTTCCTTCTCCAACTCACTATTTGCTTCTAATAAGTTATATACCACCAAATGTTAGTTTCCTCATCCATAATACTGTGAGGATAACAGGACTTATTCCATAAAATCATCATGGTTACATGTAGCACAACATATGGTATACAGTTGGTATACAGTGGTCACTCTCATTATTAAGCACAGTAAAAGGACTGAAATATGACAATTACAAAGCCCCAGACCTTAAGCAGCTATCATAGCTGAACACAACTCAGTGTAAATCAAATTATGGCATACTGTAGAATATCTATAGGAATAACAAGAAAGATGACACTAGTTTTAAATAAAAGGAGTAGGTAACTGAAAACTTCTTGATGAATAAGGCATTTCTACACACCCACAAAAATATGTGCTTTTCATAAGACTGAATACGGAAAAGCTATTTAGGAAATAACATGGACCTTACAGAGATGCTCAAATGTATGTGCCTCATTTCTGTCACAAAGAGATTTAAATAGTATTATTTTTTCAGTATAAGGCTATTTATATATTAATAGAATATCTGAAGTTGGCCTATTTCAGTTTACTATTTTGGGAAGTTTAACAACAAAGAAGCATGCTGACTGAATAAATTTCACTGTTGTAGTTCAGTTGCAAAGTCCTGTCCAACTCTTTGAGACCCCATGAACTATAGCACATCAGGCTTTCTTGTTCTTCAATATCTCCTGGAGCTTGCTCAAACTCATGTCCCTTGAGTCGGTGATGCCATCCAACCATCTTATCCTCTGTGGCATCCTTCTCCTCATGCCTTCAATCCTTCCCACCATCAGGGTCTTTTCCAGTGAGTCAGTTCTTTGCATCAGGCAGCCAAAAGAACAGAGCCTCAGTATCAGTTCTTGTAATGAATGTTCAGGGTTGAATTCCTTTAGGATTAACTGGTTTGTTCTCCTTGCTGTCCAAGGGACTCTCAAGGAGTTTTCTCCAGCACAATTCAATTCTTTCATGCTCAACCTTCATGGTTCAACTCTTACATTCCTATACGACACTGGAAAAACCATAGCTTTAACTATATGAATCTTCATTGGCACAGTGATGTCTTTGCTTTTTGTTATGCTGTCTGGGTTTGTCATAGTTTTTCTTCCAAGGAGCAAGCATCTTGTAATTTTGTAGCTATAGTCACCGTCCAGTAATTTTGTAGCTTTAGGCACAGTCCAGTAATTTTGGAGCCCAAGAAAATAAAACCTATCATTGTTTCCACTTTTTCCCATCCATTTGCCATGGTCTATTTGCCCCATCTATTTGCCACCTATTTGGGCTTCTCTTGTGGCTCAGCTGGTAAAGAATCTGTCTGCAATGTGGGAGACCTGGATTTGATCCCCAGGTTGGGAAGATCCCCTGGAAAAGGGAAACACTACCTACTCCAGTATTCCGGCCTGGAGAATTGCATAGACAGTATAGTCCACAGGGTCTCAAAGAGTTGGACACAACTAAGTGGCTTTCACTTTCATTTGCCATGGAGTGATGGGATCAGATACCATGATCTTAGTTTTTTGAATATCACTGCAACATTTTAAAAGAAATAATACCCAGACAAAGGGCTAGTGTTTCTAATATACAAAGGAAATGGGCAACACAAGGATGTCATCAACTTAATTTTTAATGTATAAATAGTAAAATTTTAAGTACAAAGGACCAAAATCCAGGAAAAAATGAAAAGTATATGAACAGACCATATAAGAAAGAAAAAATGATTCATAAACATAAAAAAGGTGTTCAAATTGATTCAAAATTAGACAAATGAAAACTAACACTGAGATACTCTGTCAGACTAAAATAAATTCAAAAGTGTAACAACGCATTCTGTTAGTGAATTAGACAATTTTCTATGTTGCTGATGGTAATGCAAACTGGACCAGTTCTTATAGAGGGGAATGTGGCAATATCGAAGAAAACAATATCTGCATTTTCTAGCAATTAAACGTCTAGGAATTTACCCTGAAGACAAATGTCCAACAATACAAAAATACACACATAATTCACTGCAGCACTGTCTGAACTGCAAAATACTAGAAATAACTTAAATGTTCATACACAGGATGGAAGTTGAAAAATTTATATTTCTATACAATGGAATGTGAAATATTTCTAAAAATGAAAGAGGGAAACTATGAATTGACATGGAGTGATTTCCAGGAAACACTGCTATGTGAAAAAAATAAAAATGTAAAGAAATAGTATTGATGGTGTACTATGCTTCATATAAGAAAAAACAGAATATAAGAAAATACACAGGTTCATTTGTAAAAAAGCAGTATGGGACATATAAACCAGAAACAAATGAGTTTAGTTACCTAGAGGTGCTGCTAGGAATGTAATGAAAAAAGTATAGGAATGGGAAGAGGTTAGCAGGAATGAAAGAGAAGTGGCTCTTTTTTGAATATACCTTCTATATAGCTCTGATTCTTGGCAATCATTCAGATCCCAAAAACTAAATAATTAACAGAAACCAGAAAGTGATTTGAACCCAAAAATAGAACAGGAACACTGAAAGGATGGGAAGAAATATAATTAATCTAAGACATTTTAGGAAGCCATATTTTAATTGCATATTGGAAGGATAAAGACAAAAGGCAAATCATTCAATATCATAGTAATCCAAGTCTATGATCAATCGCTAATGCTGAAGAAGCTGAAGTTGAATGGTTCTATGAAGACCTACAAGACCTTCTAGAACTAACACCAAAAAAAGATGTCCATTTCATCATAGGAGACTAGAATGCAAAAACAGGAGATCAAGAGAAACGTGGAGTAACAGGCAACTTTGGCCTTGGTGTACAAAATGAAGCAGGCCAAAGATTAACATAGTTTTACCAAGAGAATGCACTGGACATAGCAAACACCCTCTCCAACAACACAAGAGATGACTCTACACATGGACATCACCAGATGGTCAATACCAAAATCAGATCGATTATATTCTTTGCAGCCAAAGACAGAGAAGCTCTACACAGTCAGCAAAAACAAGACCAGGAGCTGACTGTGGCTCAGATCATGAACTCCTTACTGTCAAATACAGACTTAAAAGAAAGTAAAGAAAGTGAAGAAAACCACTAGACTATTCAGGTATAATCTAAATGAAATCCCATACGATTATACAGTACTACTATCATAGTGTACTAAGTTGCTCAGTTGTGTCCAACTCTTTGTGACCCCATGGACTGTAGATAACTAGGCTCCTCTGTCTGTGGGGATTCTCCATGCAAGAATACTGGAGTGAGCTGCCATGCCCTTCTCCAGGGGATCTTTCAAACCCAGGTTTCCCACACTGCAGATGGATTCTTTACCATCTGAGCCACCAGGGAAGCCAGAAGTGACAAACAGATCCACGGGATTAGATCTGATAGAGAGAGTACCTGAAGAACTAGGGACAGAAGTTTGTGACATTGTACAGGAGGTGGTGATCAAAACCATCCCCAAGAAAAAGAAATTTAAAACATCAAAATGGTTGGCTGTGGAGGTCTTACAAAAAGCTGAGAAGAGAAGCTAAAGGAAAAGGAGAAAAGGAAAGATACCTATCAGAATGCAGAGTTCCAAAGAATAGCAAGGAAAGATAAGAAAACTTTCCTCAGTGATCAATGCAAAGAAATAGAAGAAAATAACAGAAGGGGAAAGACTAGAGCTCTCTTTAAGAATATTAGCAATACCAAGGGAACACTGCATGCAAAGATGGGCTCAATAAAGGACAGAAATGGTATGGATCTAACAGAAGCAGAAGATATTAAGAAGAGGTGGTAAAAATACACAAAGAACTATACAAAAAAGATCTTAAGGACCCAGACAACCTCAGTGGTGTGATCACTCACCTAGCCAAACATCCTGGAATATAACTTCAGACATGCAGATGACATCATCCTTATGGCAGAAAGCAAAGAAGAACTAAAGAGCCTCTTGATGAAATTGAAAGAGGAGAGTTAATAAGCCTGCCTAAAACTCAACATTCAAAAAACTAAGATCATGGCATCTAGTCCCATCACTTCATAGCAAATAGATGGGGAAACAGTGGAAACAGTGACAGATTTTATTTTGAGGGGCTCCAAAATCACTGCAGATATGAAATTAAAAGATGCTTGCTCCTTGGAAGAAAAGCTATGACCAACCTAGACAGCATATTGAAAATCAGAGACATTACTTTACCAGCAAAGGTTCATCTAGTCAAAGTTATGGTTTTTCCAATAATAGTGTATAGATGTGAGAGTTGGACCATAAAGAAGGCTGTGTATCGAAGAATTGATGCTTTTGAACTGTGGTGTTGGAGAAGACTCTTGAGAGTCCCTTGGGCTGCAACAAGATCAAATCAGTCAATCCTGAAGGAAATCAACCCTGAGTATTCACTGGAAGGACTGATGCTGAAGCTGAAACTCCAATACTTTGGCCACCTGATACAGAAAGCTGACTCAATAGAAAAGGCCCTGATGTAGGGAAAGATTGAACACAGTAGAAGAAAGGGACAACAGAGGACGAGATAGTTGGGATGGCATCACTGACTCAATGGACATGAGTTTGAGTAGGCTCCAGGAGGTGGTAAAGGATAGGGAGGCCTGGCGTGCCTCACGCTACGGAGTCACAAAGAATCGGACATGAATGAGTGACTGAACAACAGCAAAAGACAAACAGAACTACATACAAATAATGTACTATATTTAGAAAATTTATTTTTCACTGGGATATGAGTAAACAATTCCAAAAACATGTGTATACTAGGACTGAGTAAATAACTAACATATTGTGGATAATGAAAGCCAGAATTTTCACTGTCAGAGGAAGCTGAAAATTAAGAAGAAGGGAAAGGCTAGAATAAACTCTGTGACACTGGGCTGAACTAATGGCTTTTAACATATATACAAATGGAGAAATACAGATGTGTGTACATATATTTATAAGTACGCACATGTATTTGCTAGCTCTGTGAGTTAGCAGAAAGGACCTAAAAGAAATAGCACCTCAGTAGCTAGAAGCACATCTAGTACCCAGATGTTGATTACAATATTTAATTTTAAATTTAAAAAACTACTGATCTTTGGATAAATGGTTGATTGCACAGCCAGGTCAAGAAAGACAAGATGGGTCTTGTGGTGCTGGAAAGTCAGGAAGGGCTAGAAGTAATGGAGACATATCTAAAAGACACAAAAGTTGAGTAAGCTCCCAATGGCAAAATCAAGGACAATTTAAGCAACAAAATAAATGAGAACAATTTAACCCATAGAATAAAATAAATATACACATGACAGTACATATGCATATAAATAAATAACTGAAAAAATAAATGGAAGAGCATAAACAGCTTTCAGTTCAGTTCAGTTGCTCAATCATGTCCGACTCTTTGTGACCCCATGAACTGCAGCACGCCAGGCCTCCCTGTCCATCACCAACTCCCAGAGGCCACCCAAACCCATGTCCATCAAGTTGGTGATACCATTCAACCATCTCATCCTCTGTTGCCCCCTTCTCCTCCTGCCCTCAATCTTTCCCAGCTTCAGGGTCTTTCCAAATGAGTCAGCTCTTTGCATCAGGTGGCCAAAGTATTGGAGTTTATCAGGTGGACAAAGTATTGGAGTTTCACCTTCAACATCAGTCCTTCCAAAGAACACCAGGACTGATCTCCTTTAGAATGGATTGGTTGGATCTCCTTGCAGTCTAAGGGACTCTCAAGAGTCTTCTCCAACATCACAGTTCAAAAGTATCAATTCTTCAGTGCTCAGCTTTCTTTCTAGTCCAATTCTCACATCCATACATGACCACTAGAAAAACCATAGCCTTGACTAGATGGACCTTTGCTGACAAAGTAATGTCTCTGCTTTTGAATATGCTATCTAGGTTGCTCATAATTTTCCTTCCAAGGAGTAAGCGTCTTTTAATTTCATGGCTGAAATCACCATCTGCAGTGATTTTGGAGCCCCCCAAAATAAAGTCAGCCACTGTTTCCACTGTTTCCCCATCTATTTTCCATGAAGTAACAGGACTGGATGCCATGATCTTAGTTTTCTGGATGTTGAGCTTCAAGCCAACTTTTTCACTCTCCTCTTTCAATTTCATCAAGAGGCTCTTTAGTTCTTCACTTTCTGCCATAAGGGTGGTGTCATCTGCATACACCTTATAGTAGAATTCCAATTAATAAAGTAAAGGAATGAAGAAACAAGAAATTCACAGCTAGATATATCAGAGTAATAGGTACTGGAGTCAAAACTCATCAAAGCAATGAGAGCCTCCTGTATAGCTTGAGGAGTTCTATTCCTCTATTCAGTGCTCTGTGGTGACCTGATGGGAAAGATATCGATAAAAGTAGATATATGTGTGTATACATACACAACATATACATACAGCTGATTTACTTTGCTGTACAGTATAAACTAAAACAACATTGTAAAGCATCTATACTCTAGTAAAAATTAAATTTAAAATGTCATCAATGTGTGCTAAAATTAGTGGGTAAAAGTATGATTAAAATAGGGCATTTGTGTACTCTCAAAATTATCTACCCACAAGATACTTAACCACAAAAGGAAAAAATAGCAGTTAACAGTTGAAAGAAACCTGGCAGACACTCCTTTAATCAAGTATTCAAAGTTAAGATCACTAGTAATAATGCAGATGGGCTCCCAGGTGGTGCAGTGGTAAAGAATCTGTCTTTTGATGCAGGAGATTCAGGAGATACAAGTCAATCTCTGGGTTGGGAAGATCCCCTAGAAAGGAAATGGCAACCCTCTCCAGTATTCTTTCCTGGAAAGTTCCATGGACAGAGGAGCCTAGCAGGCTACAGTCCACAGGGTTGCAGAAGGACGGAAACGACTGAACACACACACACACACAATAATCCAGACAGATAACATGCACCTCCTAACATGTTGCACTGAGTAGGATAAATCATCATTTCTTTGAAAAATTCCATAAATTCAATCTGACCATAAGAAACAGATTAAATAACCAGTGTTCTTCAAAGTCAGGAAAAACAAAGACTGAAGAACTTTCACAGACTAAAAGATAATAGAGAACATTAAAAGCAATGTGAGACACTTATATTCCGGACCAGGAAAAAACCTGTATGAGCTTTATGAACTGAACATTGTTTCTCCCTAAAATTCATATGTTGAAGCCCTAAACCATTCTGCTATGGCAGTATCAGAGGTGGGGCTTTGGGGAAGTGATCTGTTTAGATGAATTCACAAAGGCAGGACCTCTATGACATGATTAGTAACTTTATATGAAGAAGAAGAAATTACACCTCGCTTCTGTCCACCACAAGAGAATACACAAGAAGGCAGTCAACTGAAAGCCAGGTAGCAGGTGCTCACCAAGAAGTGAACAGGATGGTTCCATGACCTTGGACTTCATAGTCACAGAACTGTAAGAAATAAATTCCTCTCATATAAACCATCCAGTCTTTGGTATTTTGTTACAGAAGCCTGGGAAGACTAAGATAGTAGTAAAACTGGAAAACATCAAATAAGATCCGTAGACTATCAAGTCAGTGTTAACATTCTAATCGTTAATAATTGTACCATGATTATGTGTTGGGTCTTAGTTGATTAGGTGGCTCAGAGGATAAAGAGTCTGGTGGCAATGTGGGAGACCAGGGTTCTAACACTGGGTTGGGAAGATCTCCTGGAGAAGGCAATAGCAACCCACTCCAGTATTCTTGCCTGGAAAATCCCATGGACAGAGGAGCATGGCAGGCTACAGTCCATGGGGTCACAAAGAGTCAGACACAACTGAGCGACTTCACTTTCTTTTCTAAGCTTCCTGAATATTAGAGAATACAGAGTAAAGGATATGCAGGAATTCTTCTTAATATTTTTGCCACTTTCTCTGTAAGTCTAAAATTAAAGAGTTAAAAAAAAATAGCTCTCAAAAGATATAACATGACCAAGAAGCATAACAAATTAGTGAAAATACCACTATAATCCACTGTTATGGTTCTAGTCACAATGGGCATATGTCCACTATTGCACTGGTTTGGATCATTTGTACCCACAAATATCACATTCTCTCCAGAAGTTGCACAAAAAAAGCAATTAACCTTTAATTGTTGTAACAGTATATCTTTTTCAAAAATTATTTTTTGCATACTTTCAGTTTTGAATAAAGATTATACTATGTGGCCAGTTTTCATCAACATATGTTAGTATACTAGAAAATTCAACAAAGAAGACAAAGCTGGGATCCTCCAATAAACTTTATCTGAAAGAGTAAACAGTATAACAAAGACATCTGTTTAACAAGGCTCTCTGAGGTCAAGGAAATTCTAAGTCACTCCTACTTTTTAATTTCTACATACACTGAGAGAAATCAAGATTACAAAAATTGCACTGACAATTGATGTTATTTACAGTATGTTTTAAATGGTATAACTTGAGATGGGATACAATTTGATACTAGCATAAAAAAATGTCTGCTAAAACAATGTGTATAAACTCATTTACCGATAATATCAGAAGTATATGCTGGAGGCCCTTCTGAATACAAGGCATCAACTCAGTGATCTCTCAGGACAGGCCTCACACTATACCAATTCACAATTTACAAGGAATTTGTACACACACATCAATCATAATTTCTGGGAGTTCTCATTATAAGTCTATTTGAACTATTTTTCATCATTAAAGACAAATGACTTGCTGAATCCAAAATAAATAGAAATAGATACAAAACTAAAGACAAGATTTAAAGTTCTTTCCATTATGCCACACTTCCTCTCAACAGAAGGCCACCCCTAAATATTCAGATTTGCTGGAATTTCAAACTCAGCTAAGACACGGTCACTGCCTTCAAGGAGTTTAATGTATAATAGAAGAGACAGCCAAGTAAATAATTACTAACAATGAATATTTATAAACTACCTATTAAGAGAAGTGTCCTAGAAAAGGTATACACACATACCTATATGCTAATTCATTAAATCAGGTATTAGCACATCTAAGATTCAAATCAGGTAGTCAGGCATTGTGACAGTAACATGTCCGGAATGGGTTGTATAGGTGCAGCAGGCTATAAACTGTTTTAGTAGTGAAATTTTAAAGTATAAAAGTATAGTCATTAGCTTAGCAGCATCAAAACAAACAGGTCACTCAAAAATTGGGCTAAAGACCTGAATAGACATTTCTCCAAAGAGGACATACAAATGGCCAACAGGCACATGAAAAGATCTGTGTCCTAAACACTCTAAAATACTGATGAAAGATATCAAGGAAAACCTAAAAAAAAAAAAACAAAAATACAAAAAACTGTTAATGGACTAGAAGACTCAATTGTAGCTTTTTGTAAATAGAATGCCTTTAAAATTAATTTTCAAAGGCACAATAACTAAATCATCTAAACCAATATTGAAAAAAAGAATAAAGTTGGAGGAATCACAAAACCCAGTCTTAAGGTTTATAATGTAGCTACTGTATTTAAGATAGTGTGATACTGGTGGAAGAATATACACATAGGTTCATGAAACAGAATACAGAGTCAAAAATCAGACCCACACAAGTACAGTCAATTATTTTTAATAAAGGTGCAAAAGCAATTCAATAGAGAAAGCAGAGTCTCTTCAACTAATGGTATTAGTTCAACTGGACATTCATATCCAAGAAAATGAAGCTCAAACTGAATGAAAATGAACTCAAAATAGATCACAGATCTAAATGTAGAACATGAAACTATAAAACTGTTTTTAAAGAAAATCTTCATGACCTAGGGTTACATGAAGTGTCCTTAGACATAGCACCAAAAGAATAATTCATAAAAGGAAAAAAAAATCCATAAACTGGACTTTATCAGAAATAAAAACTTTAGCTCTACAAAAGTGAAACTTGCTCAGTCATGTCCAACTTTTTGCAATCCCATGGACTAGACAGCCCATGGAATTCTCCAGGCCAGAATACTGGAGTGGGCAGCCCTTCCCTTCTCCAGGGGATCAAACTCATGTCTCCTGCATTTCAGGCGGATTCTTTACCAGCTGAGCCACAAGGGAAACCCAAGAATACTAGAGTGGGTAGCCTATCCCTTCTCCAGGGGATCTTCCCAACCCAGGAATAGAACTCAAGTCTCCTGCATTGCAGGTGGATTCTTTACCAACTGAGCTCTCAGGGAAGCCCTGATAAGACCCCATTAATAAAATGAACAGACCAGTGATAGACTAGAAGAAGATATTTTCAAATCACATATCTGATACATAAAAACAATCCAACTAAAAACATGGGTAAAATCTGAAAAGACATTTCACCAAGAACAATTTATAGATGTTAAATAAACACATGAAGTCAACATCCTTAGCCATTAAGGACACAGAAACTAAAGCCACAATAAGATACAATAATATGCCTATTAAATGGCTAAAATAAAAAATACTGACAACACCAAGTGTAGAAAGAATATGGATCTTTCATACATTTCAGGTATGAAGGTAAAATGGTTCACCCACTTTGGAAAACAGGTTAGCAGTTTCTTTGTAAAGGTAAACACATATTTATCATACAATCCTGTATTCACAATCTTATAGATCTACCTTAGAGCAGAGATCAGCAAACTCTTTCTAACAAGACAAAAGTAAACTTCTTAGTCATTACATACCATAATAACTCTGTTGCAGCCATTCAGCATTACAGCACAAAAGCAGTCACAGACAATGCACAAACAAATGGGCGTTTTTATGTCCCAGTAAAAGTTCATTTACCAAAATGGGCAGCTTATTTACAGGATATAGTTGCCAGTCTCTGTTCTAGAGAAACGAAGGCTGATATCCACACAGAAACCTATGCATGCATGTTTAAAGCAGCTTTGTAATTGCCAAAAAGTGGAAATGACACAAATGTTCTTCAGTCATTAAATGGATAAACAAACCAGTACAGTCATACAATGGACTACTCAGTAGTAAATAAAAATAAATCAGTGATATTTACAATAACTTGAATGTATCGCAAGGGCATTATACTCACTGGGGTGAAACAAGCTAATCTCAAAAGGCTACCTACTGTATGATTTTATTAATTAATATTCTCAAAATGTCAAAAGCTCAGTGATGAAGAATAGAAAATAAGATGCCGAGGGTTACACTGGAGAGCGGAGTATGACTATAAAGGGGTAGTATAAAGGAATGAAGAGGTTTCTTTGTGATAATAGAACAGTTTTGTATCCTGACTATGGTAGTGGTTATATGAATCCATACATGTAATAAAATTCATTTAACTATAAACACACAAAAACAAAAAACAAAAACACAGAAACATAAAACAAACAAAAACAAAACAAATTACTTGTAAAAACTAACAAAATCTGTGTAAGGTCTGTAGTTTGGTTAATAATATTGTGCCAATGTCAATTTCCTGCTTTAAATAATATACTATGGCTATATGGTTATCACTGGGGAACCCGGAAGCAAGGCATACTGAATCCTATGTATTATTTTTGAAACTTTTCGTGAGTCTAAAATTATTCCAAAATAAATTTTAAAAGTTAATTGACTGGTAAAAACAAAAATAATTACAATATATTGCAAAGTTTATCACATATACGGAAGTGAAATCACATGATCAAAATAACATAAAGCCCAGGAGAGGAAAAATGGATGTATGGTGTGTGTGTATGTGTGTGGGTATAAAATATATGTTGCTATTAGGAGTCTTAAACTATCTGTAAAGCAGTATATCACTTCAAGGTAGACAGTGATAAGGTAAAGATATATGCTATAAACTCTAAGTGAAAGTTGCTCAGTTGTGTCCGACACTTTGTGACCCCACCGACTATATGGTCCATGGAATTCTCTAGGCCAGAATACTGGAGTGAGTAGCCTTACCCTTCTCCAGGGGATCTTCCCAACCCAGGGATCGAACCCAGGTCTCCTGCCTAGCAGGCAGATTCTTTACCAGCTGAGCCACAAGGGAAGCCCTATAAAGTCTAAAGCAAGCACTAAAATAGCATGAAAATGAGTTATAATCCAACCAAAAAGAAGAAACTGTATTATAAAAATATATGTAAGTAGTCTAAAAAAAGACCCATAAGTGAAATAAGGAAATAAAGGTGGAACAAAAAGAGACAGCATATTTTAAAACCATCATTAATAAACATATGAAATATAAATACCTTAAACACCCCAATTAAAATCACAGATTTCCAGACTGGATTAAAAAAGCAAAATCCAACCATAAATTTCTTAAAAGAAATACAATTTAAATAAAGACAAAACAGGCAAAAGAAGAAGGATGGAAAAAGATATGTCATGCTGCTGCTAAGTCGCTTCAGTCGTGTCTGACTCTGTGTGACCCCATAGATGGCAGCCCACCAGGCTCCCCCATCCCTGGGATTCTCCAGGCAAGAACACTGGAGTGGGTTGCCATTTCCTTCTCCAATGCATGAAAGTGAAGTCGCTCAGTCGTGTCTAACTCCTAGCGAACCCATGGACTGCAGCCCACCAGGCTCCTCCGTCCATGGGATTTGCCAGGCAAGAGTACTGGAATGGGTTGCCATATGTCATGCTAACTCCTATCAAAAGAAAGCTGGAAGTAGATTTTAGATCAAATAATTTTAACAGCTACAGGGTCATTTCAAAATGATTAAAGGGTCAAATCATCACAGGGACATGACAAACCTTAATGTTTTGCACTTTATAATGAAGATTCAAAATACATGAAGCAAGACCTGATTATGCTTCAAGGTACCTACTATAGGGCTGCTGCTGCTGTTGCTGCTGCTAAGTCGCTTCAGTAGTGTCCGACTCTGTGTGACCCCATAGACGGTAGCCCACCAGGCTCCCCTGTCCCTGGGATTCTCCAGGCAAGAACACTGGAGTGGGTTGCCATTTCCTTCTCCAATGCATGAAAGTGAAAAGTGAAAGTGAAGTCGCTCAGTTGTGTCCGACTCTTTGCGTTACATTTACACAAAACTCTAGAAAATGTAAAAATAGCCTATAGTGATAGAAAACTATAAGTGGTTGTCTGAGAACTAAATCAGGAGATGTGGAGGGGGAAAAAACTATAGAAACTTATAGAAAACTCTAAGTGTTGTCTGAGGACTAAATCAGGAGATAGGGAGGGGAAGATAACAAAGGTATACAAAAAAACTGTGGGACAAATGAGGATGTGTTCACTATCTTGATTGTGATGACTGTTTCTGGGTACATACATATTTCAAAATTTCTCAAAATGTCCACTTTCAATATGTACATTATATCTTAATACAGCCATTTAAAAAATATAACCACAAAAAGAATTATATACGAATGTATATATGTGCTTTATTCACAATAATCCACAACTGGAAACCACCCACAAACTATTCATCAAAGGGTGGATATGGTATATCCATTCAATGGAATATTATCAAGTAATCAAAAGAAATGAATTGATGAAACACAACACATAATGATGAATCTCAAAAACATTATACTATGTAAATAAAGTTATATGAAAGAGTACATACTGTCCAGTTCCATCTACATGAAATTCTAAAACAAGTAAAGCTAATCTAAAGTGACAAAGAATAGTTTAGTGGCTGTTTGGAGCCTAGAGAATAAGCAGGATTGAGGAGGAAAGATGGTAGGTTGGGGGTTTGACTTTAAAGAGGCAAAAAGGAACTGCCTAGAGTGGTGAAAACTTTGCATCCTACACAGGTACACTATATTATATGTACATTACAACTAAATAAAAAAAAATTTTAATTGACTTTGATAGAGTCCTGGATTCCACCCTACCTAACTTACTACCTCCATTTTCCTTAGGAACTTGCTATGCTTTTAGCAACTGTTTCCTCACATACAAACAGTGACAATGCCAAGGTCACATGATGAAGTGAGAGTCCATGTTAACTGAAAAGTAATAAGCAAATATTAACATTATTAATACTCAAAAGTTCTCTTTGAGCACAGTTTTCACATGCTACTTTAGACTCTTGTTTTTACTAAGCTGTTGTTTTTTTTCTGAAAAATCCTGGAATAATTGAAAAAATTAAAATATAATGACTTTGAGATGTTTCTTATAAAAGAAGAAAACATTTTAAATGGAAGCAGAGCAATATGAAACAAAAAGAGAATGAGTTCTCAAAGACATAACTGTATAACTAAAAATTAATAACTTTTAAAGTAATAATTTGAAGTCTTTTGTATGGTTTAACTACAAAACATATACTTTGAACAGGCTTCTGTACCACTTACATAACTCATTTAGTTCCCACATTCCAAAAGGTCAAGAATTATAAAGTGTTTAATTTAAAAAATGGCAGATGTATACAAATATTTTATCATGGAAATAAATACTACAATTTATTTTTGAGGCATTCAAGCAACACATTTGCAACCCATACTCCCACAAACCTGAAAATCATTACTATTTTTGACAAAGTCCTTGGCAGAGTACCATAACAAATGCTCCAATTCTGATATTTCATCTGGAAATATCCATTTGATTTCAAAGTTCCCCAAACCACAGGGACACATGGCAATAATACATGATTTGGGGCTGCTGTCTTTAAAAAAAAACTTTGACTACTTTGGGATAACTTATTTTACTTCATTTTTATATACCTGAGAAATGTAAGTTAAATAAATGTAGGGAGGTCCTTTGAACTTAGAATGTATTTTCCACTTAAAAAAGAAAAGTTATGACATATAGGAAGATACAAACTAACCTTATTGTACACACATACCTTACTGTATGTTGCAACATTTTTTAAACAACTGAAACATTATTTGCAATGAAAATACTAGAGAAAGACTCCTGTAACAATAAAAGTGAATCCTTCTAAATGACAGTTCAATCTCTCCTAAACATTAACATGCGGAGATTAACATCCACCTTCCCTTTTTTTACACAGTAATGAAAACTTCTGGGCATGGGACACAGCTGAAGAACACACTTCACAGATTCCTTTGCAGCTAGGTGAAGCCACGTGATTTAGTTTTGGACAATGGGATGCTAGCTAAAGCAGTGCATGCAACGCTAGTGTGACGGTCATAAAGAAAATGCACATGTGCTTCACTTTCTCTTTTGAGGCACCTTTCCTGCTGCCTGAAAGGTGAGCATAACCATGACCATGAGATTGAAAATTTCTTTGTAAAAAGGGAAAAGCAACATGATTACAGAAGCTTGAGCTTCCACATCCTAAAACTAATATATTAATCCAGATCTGCCTATTTGGATCATAACATCAGAGAAAAGAATCTGCCATGCTATTTAAGTCATCAAATTTTCAGTCTAACTGTATCCAAGGCCAGTATCTGATAATGGAGGCAAGGGAGAGAAAAGGAAAGAAAATGCAATTTGACTTTATTAAGTTCTTTTTTTAAATTTCAAAGTTTTAGTCTATATACAAAATTTAAGCTTTTTCTTCTTTTCTAAAAGAGACCTAAAGCCAATTTTCATGTTTATGTTTGTAATGTGTGTATGTTGATCACGTTTACTGTTCCTTCAAATTTCATGGCTTTCCTTTATTAGGACTATTTTTAGAAATATAAAACTATGGTATGATAGATGACCTGCCATGAATCAAAGAAATCACTTCAAAATTTTATAGTTGAGAACAAAAGATATATGAACAATCTAAATTATGAGACAAGGTTATTCTTATCAAAAATAATTAGGTCTTTTTCTAAATAGCTCATGAATGAAAACGGTTTCTGAGGAACAAATTATGAAATAGAAAAAAGAAGATATTTTTAATTAAGACGCAGTATTTTCAAGATAAAGTATATATTGCAAAATCAATATGAACTGGGAAAAGCAGAGGGAAAACAATGACACGAAGTACATGAATAATCTCCTGAGTGGGCAACAGTACTTATAGTAAGAGATAATGAATTCTGAATGCTTGTACTAGATTATATTTCATCCAGAACAATCTACAGCCAACTGAAGTGTCCTGGTAATGGGGTAGGGAGAGTCCCAAAAGTTTGCACTGTATAGAAAAAAAGCATTCAACTGTCCGTACAACATTTATCCCAATGAGAATTAAGCTAAAATTAAAAATCTATGTCATCTGTAAGGAAAAGTCAATGAGAGCAAAGCAACCTTGTAAAAATAATGGACCCATTCCTTCCCACAAAACTGTATATAAACATCAACTTACACATTATACATATTAAATATTTCATTGGTTTGGAAACTGACAATTCTTTCACTGATAAAACACAAGGCAATATTTCAAAAAGAACCAGTTCTTCTTTAATATAAAAACTAGTAGTTACTTCCTTTTTAAAAATAGAAAAACAAAGAAAATTTGATACAAAGGTAAATTCAAATAAGTCTTATGTGACTTGAATACCCAAAATGTTCAAATTATGCAGTGATCTTCAACACAGAATTACACACATAAAACTTCCTGAATTTATGGCAACAAATGCCCCCAGATCCTGACTCTACTAGGTATGAAACTGGTAGCAAATGTACTAAGAACTCATGGAATATTCTTTGGGAGAGTAACCTTATGTCAACAACAGAATTCATTATAAGGTTTTGAGTTGAATCTATGTTCATTCTTATCTTGTAAGTATAGGAGGTTATTTTTGGCAACAATCAGATGTCTGTGTCATCAAGGAAAGGATTACGAATACCTTTTACATATTTAGGTCATCTAAAGCAAAATTAGCTTTAAAAAGTATTCTTCCATGTTTCCAACTGTCTGCATATTTTTGCCACCAAATGAATTTACAAGATACTGTCACTCTGAAATTCAATCTGCAGAAGCACATCGTAAAGCACTACAAGATTCCCACGGAAGTTTGGCCAAATAAACTTGTGATTTTCATCTGCATCCATGAAGCTGACTGTAGAACCTCATACTGAAAGTTCTACCTCATTCAGATATATCCAAATATATCTCTCAAGTAAGTCAAGTCAAAAACTCCTCCTTGTCAAACTGTTCTGAAGAGAGTAGCCTTTTTTTTTTTCCTCATAGGCAAATTAATAAATAACAAGGTAGCTATCTAAGCTGCACCACAGTGCTTCAGAGCATGAGCCTTCGGCAACCTACACTCTTCAGCATTACTAAGAATTTCTTACTCTGTTTCTACTTTTTTAAGAAAACCTGTTGAAAAGTTAAGTGTTTCAAGGCTTTGGCTCTGATGAAGTTGATTAATTTTGGGGTAGTAAGCAAACTATCTTTCAGGATTATTGTCACAATTTTTGAGTCTGACACAGGCTAAGCCAGTTGTACAGGACTTAAGTCATGATGACTTTCCTCACATAGGCACCAAGATCAGATGTATCGCCAAGCACGGCAAATACTCCATCCACGCCCAATGGACCAAATCCTCCTTTTCATCATGTCAAAGATACTAAAATCCTTTCAATTTCCCAAAAGGTACCTCTCACACTCTTAGTTTGTTATGCATCAGTGAACACAAAACAGTTGAAAACCAGAAACTGCATGATATAATGTTAATCATTACATACAATGTTTGTTGAGTGGGAAAAGGCATTACTCCCAATTTGACAATGATCTGCTTCAAAATATTAGAAGAAACAGTCAGCAGTCCTATAGTATATAACATCACTTGATACACACAGGAAAGAATATTTTGTGACAAATAATGAAACTTTACTAGCCATTTCAAACATTACTTACCTATTTTAAATTACCATTTTTTAAGGACCTCAACATATTGAAATTTACATAAATTGGCAGTTGAGTACAATAAGTATATATTTTCTAAATAGAAATAATTACTAAAGCCAGCCTCTCTGCATTATTCTATATAGGATAATATATATTTCAAAGTAATGATTCCATCTGTTGCTTCAAATGTTTCTCTAATTGGTGAAATCCCTTTAATCATTCTGAATTAAAGAGTTTTTTAAAAAGAATTTTTTAAACTCAACTTAGTTCCAGTACAAACTGTCAATAACTGTCTTTAAACTTAATGTAGTAAAGATGTCCCTCTTTTTCTTCTACTATAGATCTAATATCTGATTGAGAAATGACTGACAAAAAACAAATAATTCAACCTCTACTTATACTAACATGAATTAAGATATACAAACGATTAAGTAGTACACTTCTCATAAATAAACCTTGATTTGAACTGATGTATAAATCAAAGAGAACAAATAGCAGATTCCTTGTCTGTACAGCTTGCAAGCTTTGAAAAGGTTGGGTTGAAAGTTATTTCCTTCTATTTTAATACTTCTAATTTTGAAAATGTAAATAAAATACCTTAATTTATAAACATATATCTTACTCTACCTAACTATATCATTTTGTAATTGCAAGTACATTTTAATAAAGAAGAAAACAGGTCATAATTGTTAAATATTCAAAGAAAAATATATTATTTTCTTTCTCTAAAATTAGTATTTCCCCAAATTCAATAAGCCTGTCTCATGATCTAAAACTTCTGATGTCATTTTTCAGAACTGCTCATTCATGTAATTATCTTAATACAACTTAGTTTTAAAACACTAAAAATGAAATATACCTTACAAGAATTATTTTTCACAATTCATTAATGTAAAGTATTTAATGACTAACTTTGAAGCATTTTTCCAAGTACTTTTCAAACTTTTGTTTCTGAGGTGTTTTGGGAATAATAAGACTTCCCTGGTGGCTCAGACAGTAAAGCGTCTGTCTACAGTGCAGGAGACCCGGGTTCAATCCCTGGGTCGAGAAGATCCCCTGGAGAAGGAAATGGCAATCCACGCCAGGACTACTGCCTGGAAAATCTCATGGACAGAGGATCCTGGTAGGCTACAGTCCATGGGGTAGCAAAGAGTCGGACACGACTGAGCGACTTCATTTGGGAATAATATGCTAGTTACTTAAATAATTTCTCCATAAGTACTCTTTGACATTTTAGCACTTACAACATTATGGAAAGATTTACTTACTGAAACATCTTTCAAGTTTTTCTCAAAGGAGAAGTGATGAGATTCTTTAGAAAAATTAAACTTGTATGTGTCAGTTGGTCCTGCTCCTGACACCAATGCTTTTCTCAGTTCATCAACATATTTCTCTTTTTCCATTGCCATGTCATCAGCTTCTTGGGAAATGTCTGATTCACAAACTGTGAGAAAGAGTAGTAAAAAGTCTTATTTGAAAATAAATTTCTAAACATAAGAAAAGAAATATTTACCTGTTGCTACTAATTCATTATTAAGCAACAGAAATTTAAACAAAAATAAAATCAATGCCCACACCACACATCTTTAAGTCAAATTATACCTCTTAACTGAACTAGCAATTTTTGATAAATATATTTAGTCTCAAATCTCATTAGACTCTTTGCATTCTTTCTCTGTCCTCAGATGAAGTCACAGATTATAAATTACCACAGAAACAACCATCTTGTGTACCTGCTCCAAGGTCATAGCAGAAGAAAGCATTTGCTATAATGATAAATAAACTCAGTATTTTAAAACATCCTTCTTCCTTGACTCAATTATTAAAGAGATTAAATAGTCTATAGTCTATTTCTCACTCACATAGGTAGAGTCAAATGAAAGCAAAAACGGAGTTCATTCTCATCTCATTATGTGCCAACAATAAAAACAGTAGATAAAGAGAGTCTTACTACTTAGAGGAAGGAAAGGAAAGGGAATTAATATTTATTGTCTCCTCTATGGTATACATTATATTACATATCTGGCTATCAATTATCTCATCTAGGTATATTTAAAGCTGATGGTTTACTCATCCATAGTGATTTTTACTTCAATGATTATATGTCCAAATTTCAGATCATTTTTTCTTTTTCATAATATCTTGTTCTGGCCTTCTTTTCAATATTTGAAGGATATATATATATATATATATATATATGACATCTTATAGATCTCATTCAGATCAGTCTCTCTGCATGGTTCCTAAAGTGTTAATTTCATTTCTTCTAGCTGCTGACACATTCTCATTCTGCTTTTTTTTCCCTTCTGTGCTTTGTGAAGTCTGAACATGGCTTTCCTCTAGCCAAAGTATCAAGTGATCGGGCAAACAGAGGGAGCCATAAACAAAGGTTGCTGGTTGGTCTTTCCTGGAGTCCTTACAGGTTTCACCAGTTCTGCATCAGTTTTGGAAGTTAATTTCTTCACTTGGTTTTTACACTTGTGGAAAATTTAAGAGA
This sequence comes from Capra hircus, assembly GCF_001704415.2. Classification (NCBI taxonomy): domain Eukaryota; kingdom Metazoa; phylum Chordata; class Mammalia; order Artiodactyla; family Bovidae; genus Capra; species Capra hircus. The sequence continues at coordinate 27,609,444 of NC_030814.1, forward strand.
GTTCAAATTCTAGCCCCTACCCCTCACACATACATAACACAGACAGGATTCTGATTTCTGCTGGGACTTTTAATTTACTCATTGCAATTAAATGAGCTAATGAGCCCTTACTGACTACTGTGAGTCTATGCTACATCTCTAAGCCAGGGTAGTTTTTTGTTTGTTATTTATTGCTTAAAGATTTTATTAATAGGATCAATTCCAGGTTACTTTATCTTTCAGCTCCAATTCCTAAAAGGCCTAAAGTCTCAAAAAGCCATTCCTCTCAGGTATTACAACCACAGTCATTAGATGCGTATCTATTCAGAAGTCCATGAGCTTAGTTCTTTAGCTCCCATCAACTCTTTTGGTTTTCAGATAAGTCTTCACACTCGACACCTGGGAATTCTCTTTCTTATATTCAAAGACTGCGATGTGTCTGTTTATTGCCTTTTAAAATTACAAGATATAATCTAATATTTATTCGGAATGTATGTGTGGTTGGGTTCCCATGTCAACTCGAGATCACAATGATTAAAGTCCCATATAGTTCTATAGGTTTTTTTTTTTTTTTAAGGTTACATTTATCTATTTTGGGGCTTCCCTGGTGGCTCAGCTGGTAAAGAATCCACCTGCAATGCAGGAGACCTGGGTTTGATCCCTGGGTTGGGAAGATCCCCTGGAGAATGGAAAGGCTATCCACTCCAGTATTTTGGCTTGGAGAATTCCATGGACTGAAGAGTCCACAGGGTCGAAAGAGTCAGCCATGACTGAGCAACTTTCACTTTATCTATTTTATTCCTTACAACAATGAAAGACAGATATTCTCATTTTACAAATGATAAAAGTAAGACTCAGAGAGATCAGGTAATGGTCAAGGACCATGAAGAAGGTGAGTGATAAAACTGGGATTTATACTTTTATCTCTCTGGTTGTTCTGGTTTGAGGTGAAACATATGGGACATTAAACTATTTACTTCCATAATATTAAAAATTAACACATTAGTATGAAATAGTATATAAACAATAAAATCTTGATTAAAGAATCCTTTAAAATATAACAGCTTTCCATAACTTTGGTCCATGTGCCAGCAACTGTCTGGAAGCCCCATGGTGGGCAATGAGGAAGAGAGTCTGGGAATGCATCCATGCATCTTTTATAATGAGTTTTTAATAAGTTCTGATATTGAAATATAAGTCTCAACACATTCTCTGAAAAAAGGTAAAAATAAAAATATTCTTGTGCAATTTTACAGCTTCTAAAATACTTCCACATATTTTTTTCTCCCTCTGAAGCATTGCACATTTAAGAAGATCACCAATATCAAATCTATTGATTTTTCAAATACTCTACTAGCTCTTCTGAAAAAACATGTAAGAAGACAAATGCTTTTTATCTGAGGAATAATTTAATATTTTCTGTTTGGGTTGTTTTGAAGAGTATAAGTACCTACAGAAAGATATTATTGATATTTCACAGAGAAATAGGAAATAATCTATAGAAACTATCTTGAATGTAACTATAGAAAACCTTAAGAACACACACACACACACACACACACATACACACACACACAAAGATAAAATGAACATATTTAGAAAACAGAAAGAGACTCAACAGACTTCAAAAACAAATTTATAGTTACCAAACAGGAAAGGTGCAGAATTGGGGAGGGATAAAATAGGAGTTTGAGATTAACATATACACACTGCTGCTGCTGCTGCTAAGTCACTTCAGTCGTTTTTGACTCTGTGCTACCCCAAAGATGGAAGCCCACCAGGCTCCCATCCCTGGGATTCTCCAGGCAAGAACACTGGAGTGGGATGCCATTTCCTTCTCCAATGCATGAAAGTGAAAAGTGAAAGTGAAATCACTCAGTTGTGTCCGACTCTTAGCAACCCCATGGACTGCAGCCTACCAGGCTCCTCCGTCCATGGGATTTTCCAGGCAAGAGTACTGGAGTGGGGTGCCATTGCCTTCTCCGACATATACACACTACTACATATAAAATAGCTAACCAACAAGGCTCTACTGTATAATACTTGGAACTCTACTCAATATCCTGTAATAACCTACATGGGAAAAGAATCTTAAAAAAAAAATGGATATATGTATACACATAACAATCACTTTTCTGTATAACTGAAACTAATACAACATTGTAAATCAACTATATTCCAATATAAAACAAAAATTAAATTAAAAATAATAAAGTATGTCTACTGATACACCATCTAATAAAAAGTATTTTAAATTTCATTACAATGAAAAGATAGTTTCCTGAAAATATTTAATGGAATATATTGATTCAATCCATTTATTGAACCCGCCTGCATTGTAGGAGACGCAGGAGACAAAGGTTCAATCCCTGGGTTGGGAAGATTCCCTGGAGAAAGAAATGGCAACCCATTCCAGTGTTCTTGCCTGGAAAATCCAATGGTTAGAGGCGCCTGGCAGGCTACAGTTCATAGGGTCGCAAAGAGTGGGATACAACTTAGCGACTAAACAACAAGCAAATTCTGAAACTGCTTAATGAGCATCTATTATGTGCCAGGCACTATTCTAGGCACCAGGGATAACAACCATTAGACAGAGAAAAATGCCAGCCTTATGGAGCCTTGATTCAAGTGCTGACATCTTACATATCTTTTCAGATATCCTTTTAGATACTATCTTAGATATGCCCATATGTTACTCCATCTGTGAATCCTGCATTGGTTAGTGTTATGAAATATTTCCTGAGAAGAAGAAAACAAATGAAAGAAAATTATTTATATCTGCACCTCTCCTTTAAAAGATATGTTTTTAAAACAAGGTACCAGTTTAAGAAAAAAATTTACTTGAACATTTCCTGTAATAGTCCATGTGAAATTCTGACTGCCTATTTAGAACTTCAATCCTAGAAAAACAATTTGGTCACCAGTTTTGAATTTTGTGCTGGAGGAAGCACAGCTGTAAGCACTCAATGCTCCTTTTAAAAACTTCAGCGACTGGGGATAAAAGCCATGGAAATAATAAAATTCAGTAAGGATACAGATGAATGACGTAATATGGCAAAAAAAGTCAGCAAACCAACAAAAACTAAGGAATTGTTTTCAGGCAGGTAGGATAAAAGAAAGAATCATTTCGAAAATATTTGCAGGTAGGTGAAGATGAACGTAAGGAAAGAGGGTTCTTTATTTTGGATTTTGATGTAGAATGAACCGAAAGATTATATATTCTAAGTTTGTGTCAGAGCTGAGAAGATACACAGACTTAATAAGTCATCACATCATGGACCCACTTCACTACTCTTCATTCATTAAAAATCCTTTTTCTACTGACTCTGTAACATAATTTCCACTGAGGTCACCAAAAATACCAGTGTTTAGAACAAATATAAGCAGATATAATTATTTGATAATAAAGGTATTGACAAAGTTCAGTTTATTCTTCAGTAAATTTTTCTCCAAGATGAGTGATATAAGCTTCTTACTGCTGACTAATTCTTATGAAAGTCAAACAACAATCATCGATCATTAACCCACTTTGTGATTTAACCCTGTGATATAACCTTCTATAATGTTGAAGTGATGATAGACCACATGATAATTAGACCCCAAAACATTCATTAGATAAAACATTGCTAATGGAAAAGAAATCACGGAGTTTAGTGTGTGGGAGATTAAAAGAAACCCCACTTCCTTTTAATTTCACTCAAATGAAAAGAGAAAAAAAAATTACCCAAATTGAAGGTTACAGAAATCAAAAAGTTGTACAAAAACAGGATGAGGTATAGGAAGGAAATTCATTTTCATGTTTCAATTATTTAATTGTTTCAATGTTCTTATTCATCTTATTGTCTATCTATAAAGTGCCAAACCAAATTACATTTATGTATAAGCTTTAACTAAACATGGAAACAATGTTATGCTACATAGTTACATATTTTATAATTAAAATTTACTCAAGAAAATAAAAGTGAATAATAAAGGGTATTAAACATTTGTGAAACGGAAAACTTAAACATCTTTGAAAACAAAAGGCCATCTTCCAGTGCACTGTAAAATTTTCTGTTTGAAAGTTTGTTCAGTACAGGAAGCCAAAATCTTAACAATCTATTTGTCATGAAGTGATGGGACCAGATGCCTTGACCTTACTTTTCTGAATGTTGAGTTTTAAGCTTACTTTTTCACTCTCCTCTTTTACTTTCATCAAGAGGATCTTTAGTTCTTCTTCACTTTCTGCCATAAGGGTGGTGTCACCTGCATATCTGAGGTTATTGATATTTCCCCCAGCAGTCTTGATTCCAGCTTGTGCTTCATCCAGCCCAGCAGTTAGCATGATGTACTCTGCATATAAGTTAAATAAGCAGGGTGACAATATACAGCCCTGATGTAACCTTTCCCAATTTGGAACCAGTCTGTCGTTCCATGTCCAGTTCTAACTGTTGCTTCTTGACCTGCACACAGATTTCTCAGGAAGCAGATAGGGTGGTCTGCTATTCCCATCTCTTTCAGAATTCTCCACAGTTTGTTGTGATCCACATAGTCAAAGGCTTTGGTATGGAAAATAAAGCAGAAGCACATGTTTTTCTGAAAATTGCTTGCTTTTCTGATGATCTAACTGATGTTGGCAATTTGATCTGTGGCTCCTCTGACTTCTCAAAATCCAGCTTGAACATCTGGAAGTTCACGGTTCATGTATTGTTGAAGCCTGGCGTGAAGAATTTTGAGCATTACTTTGCAAGCATGTGAGACAAGTGCAATTGAGAAGTAGTTTGAACATTCTTTGGCATTGTCTTTCTTTGGAATTGGAATGAAAACTGACCTTTTCCAGTCCTGTGGCCACTGCTGAGTTTTCCAAATTTGCCGGCATATTGCGTGCAGCACTTTCACAGCATCATCTTTTAGGATTTGAAATAGCTCAACTGGAATTCCATCACCTTCACTAGCTTTGTTCGTAGTAATGCTTCTAAGGCCCACTTGACTTCACATTCTAGGATGTCTGGCTCTAGGTGAGTTATCACACCATCATGGCTATCTGGGTCATGAAGATCTCTTTTGGACAGTTCTGTGTATTCTTGCCACCTCTTCTTAATATCTTCTTCTTCTGTTAGGTTCATACCATTTCTGTCCTTTATTGTGTCCATCTTTGCACAAAATGTTCCCTTGGTATATCTAATTTTCTTGAAGAGATCTCTAGTCTTTTCGATTCTGTTGCCTTTCTCTATTTCTTTGAACTGATTACTGAGGATGAGGAAAGCTTTCTTATCTCTCCTTGCTATTCTCTGGAACTCTGCATTCAAATGGGTATATCTTTCCCTTTCTCCTTGGCTTTCACTTCTCTTCTTTTCACAGCTGTTTGTAAGGCCTGCTCAGACAACCATTTTGCCTTTTTGCATTTCTTCTTCTTGGGGATGGTCTTGTTCACTGCCTCCTGTACAATGTCATGAACCTCCATTCATATTTCTTCAGGTTCTCTATCAGATCTAATCCCTTGAATCTATTTGTCATTTCCACTGTACAGTCGTAAAGGATTTGATTTAGGTCATACCTGAATGGTCTAATGGTTTTCCCCACTTTCTTCAATTTAAGTCTAAATTTGGCAATAAGGAGTTCATGATCTGAGGCACAGTCAGCTCCCAGTCTTGTTTTTGCTGACTGTATAGAGCTTCTCCATCTTTGGCTCCAAAGAATATAAACAATCTGATTTGGGTATTGACCATCTGGTGATGTCCATGTGTAGAGTCTTCTCTTGTGTTGTTGGAACAGGATGTTTGCTACGACCAGTGTGTTCTCTTGGCAAAACTCTGTTAGCCTTTGTCCTGCTTCATTTTGTACTCCAAGGCCAACTTTGCCTGTTACTCCAGGTATCTCTTGACTTCCTACTTTTGCATTCCAGTCCCCTATAAAGAAAAGGATATCTTTTTCGGTTGTTAGTTCTAGAAGGTCTTGTAGGTCTTCATAGAACTGTTCAACTTACAGCTTCTTCAGCTTTAGTGGTTGAGAATAGACTTGGATTACTGTGTTACTGAATGGTTTGCCTTGGAAACAGAGATCATTCTTTCATTTTTGCGATTGCATCCAAGTACTGCATTTCACACTCTTTTATTTACTATGAGGGCTACTCCATTTCTTCTAAGGGATTCTTGACCACAGTAGTAGGTATAATGTCATCTGAGTTAAATTCACCCATTCAGTTTTATTTCACTGATTCCTAAAACGTCGACATTCACTCTTGACATTTCCTGTTTGACCACTTCTAATTTACTTTCTTGGACCTAACATTCCAGGTTCCTATGCAATATTGTTTTTTACAGCATCGTACTTTACTTCCATCACCAGTTGCATCCACGACTGGGTGTTCTTTTTGCTTTGGCTCCATTTCTTTATTCTTTCTGGAGTTATTTCTCCATTCTTCTCCAGTAGCATATTGGGCATCTACCAACCTGGGGAGTTAGTTCATCTTTTGGTGTCATATCTTTTTGCCTTTTCATACTGTTCGTGGGATTCTCAAAGCAAGAATGCCGAAGTGGTTTGCTATTCCCTTTTCCTGAGGACCACGTTTTGTCAGAACTCTCCACCATGACCTGTCCATCCTGGATGGCCCTAAATGGCATGGCTCATAGTTTCAATGAGTTAGACAAGGCTGTGGTCCATGTGATCAGTTTGATTAGTTTTCTGTGATTGTGGCTTCCATTCTGTCTGCCTCTCCTCTGAGAGATAAGGATAGAGGCTTATGGAATCTTCCTGATAGGAGAGACTGACTGTGGAGAAAACTGAGTCTTGCTTTAATGGGCAGGGCCAAGATCAGTAAATCTTTAATCCAGTTATTACCAAAGACAAAAAAATCAAAAGTTGATTTCATAAAATAATAGCCAAAAACCCACATATGGGTTTGAAACATGGTTTACAAAATTTTAAGCTATTATTAACAGTTCTCTTTCATTTTGTTACAAATGTAGTTTACGTTCACTGGAAAATAATTCAAACAATAATATGAAATAAAAAGAAAACAAATACCACTTCACTTTCCTAAGCTTTGGCCTAGCCAATTCACCCTCCTGTTCCTTTCAGTATTTCCCTGGGGTGCTAAGAAATGATACATATAAAAAATACTATTTTATATGTTTTATATATAAGAGATAATTTTTAAAACTCTGATCAAGTACTATGACTCAAAAGGGTATTTTTCCTCATTTCTATTAATGTCACTTATAGAAAACAGCATTAATATTACAAACCTATGTGTAAATTTGACAGCAGTAACAAGTAAATGTTAATTTTAACCAATATCAATTAAATATTTAATTTGAAGTAGCACTGAGGACTGAAATATAGCACATTACATTAATTTTTATTAAAAAATTCACTTTTAATATTACCTGTCCCAGTCCATGCTGACTGCCCATCAGTAAGTGTAATAACAAAACCAGATCCTAGTGTTTTCTCCCAAGCAACTTGTAGAAAATGAATTATATCAGGTTCAGAAGCAAGATAGATTCTGCTTACTTTTCTTTCCATTTCTGATCACCTGTCATAAAAGAAAAAATAAATATTTTTGCAAGAAACTGTGACTATCAAATAGTGACTTTTCTGTATTGGTCTCTTGAGTTATACAAAGCACTAAGGAAATAAGTAAAACAAAAAGCTGTTTAATAGCCAACCATAAACTCAGTAAATCACAGTTCTATTCAATATTGATTTACAATTTTAACCAATAAGAAGAGCAGAGACTCATAAATGGGAAATGATTTGCCCAAGTTGTATAGCTGAATAAAAATTACTATCTTCAACATTTTAAAAACTTAACATTGAACTATTTATATCCAGGCAGAAGCACATATCTAAAATCCAACTTGGAAGCTTTTCAACTGAACAAATCCATATAAGCAGTACCTAGATCAAGAAGCAGCACATGATGGCCCCAGAACTCATTCTTACAACACCCCTCTTCCAGTCACTATGTTCCCCAAAACTACTTTCTTTGACTGAGATTTGCATTTTATTTTTGCACTTTCACATAAATGTAATACAGCACTTTATTTGTGTCTGGCTTCCTTTGTTCAGCATTATGTCTAAGAAATGTTTCTTAGAGTTGTAGATCATGCTCGCAATTGTACAATATTCAATAATATGGGACAATTATTTATCCACTTATCCACTACTGACAGGCATTTGAGTACATTCCAGGTTTTGACTATCACAAATAGTGCTGCCACAGACATGCTAGCAAATACCTAAGTTTTTCTGTTGGGTATGTACCTATGAGTATATGCGTGTAATCTGTGGATCAAAGGATAAGCATATGCTCAGGTTTAGTACCACACAGCCAAAAATTGTCAAAAAGGTTTGTACCAATTTACACACTTGGTATATGAGAGTTCTGATCACTCCATGTTCTTAGACACATTTCCCATCTTTATAATTTTAGCCATTTTGGTGGGTATGTGATACCACATTGTGGTTTATTCACATTTCCCTAATTACTAAAGATATGAATTCTTTTCATATCTTGATTGCACTTTGAACATCCTACTTTAAGGAATATCTGTTAAATCTTGCCAATGCTTAAGTTGTATTTTTCATATTGATGTTCTTACTGAAATCCTCTGCCATCCTCTTCTTTTGCCTTCAATCTTTCCAGCATCAGTGTCTTTTCCAATGATTCAGTTCTTTACATCAGGTGGCCAAAGTACTGGAGCTTCAGCTTCAGCATCAGTCCTTACAATGAATATTCAGGTTTGATTTCCTTTACAATTGACAGGTTTGATCTCCTTGCAGTCCAAGGAACTCTCAAGAGTCTTCTCTAGCACCACAGTTTGAAAGCATTGATTCTTTGGCACTCAGCCTTCTGTATGGTCCAACTCTTATATCATATATGACTACTAGAAAGGCCATAGCTTTGACTATATGGACCATACGGATGTTCTTCTATGTTTATCTAAAAGTTTTATAACTCTATGTATCATATTTAGATCCACAATTCATCTGGAACTGAATTTTGTACTTCAATTGTCAAGAAGAGATCAAACTAGATTTTTTCCATGTGGATATCTAATTGACCCAGCACTATGTATTAAAGACTATCCTTTCTTATTGCAATGCTAGGTTACCTTAGTCATAAATCATGTGACTGAATATGTGTACAAGGTTCAATTTTTGTTTTGTTTGTTCTTTGCAGGTGTGCAATTTCATATTATATACTTGGCTTGTCAAGGTTCATTGAATAGTGATTCTGTTACTGTGATCCAACACATTTATAATCTCTCTATGGTTTTGCCATTTGAAAGTTTGATAACCTCTTAGTATTAAAATCACTTATGTAAAATGTTGAGTAGAACAAGCTGAAGCATTGGACTTCTGTGGCTTGCCATTAGAAACAAGATTCTCAGACATCAATTGCTATTATTAGGTGGCTGTATTGCTCGTACCTCCATTTAAGTCATAAGGGTACCAAGAGAGTCCTTGTAAAACCTTAAGCTATAGAAGGGCTTTTCTGGTAGCTCAGCTGGTAAAGAATCCACTTGCAATGCAGGAGATCCTGGTTCAATCCGTATGTTGGAAAGATCCCCTGGAGAAGAGATAGGCTACTCACTCCAGTCTTTTTGGGCTTCCCTAGTGGCTCAGGCAGTAAAGAATTCGCCCGCAATGTGGGAGACCTGGGTTCAGTCCCTAGGTTGGGAAGAGCCCCTGGAGAAGGACATGGCAATCCACTCCAGTTTTCCTGCCTGGAGAATCCCCATGAACAGAGGCACTGAACAGGCTCCCCATGTGTCCATGGGGTGACAAAGAGTTGGACATGACTGCGCAACGAAGCATGGCACAGCACAACAAGCTATAGAAGCTAACAAACAAAACTAAAGAAATACCATAAAAATTACAAATATGCCAAAAAAAACATAAAAAGTCAAAACCAGGAACAATGCACACACTTCAAAGATGAAAAACTAGAGAGAGTTATTCTTTAATCACATAGCATGAATCTCTTACCAGATGATCCTAAGAAAGGTAAAAGAGTACTCCAATCTTTTATTTGGGGGAACAGCATAAAATTGCCTCAAATTATTATGACCAATTTAAATAATATGATACTCCAAAGGTAAATTATTAATTGCTATTTCATTAATAACTGATAAGTTTTCATCAAAGCCAAACTGTTAAGCTATTTTAATCTGCTTTCTCAATTTAAAACTATTATGTTCTCATAAATAAAGCATCATATTTTTCTCAACAAGTGAATATGAAAATAAAAACAACTCATTCTGTCAGCTCTTCACAAAACTAAGCTGATTTCTCTGTCTGCTGGTAGGCTGAGAGGCATGCTTAATTATAGAATACTAGAGCTGTACATAAAAAGTACAAGGAAGCAGAGAAATGGCCAGAATGAAAGAAAAAAATATCTAAAATTAAGAGTGTAATATACCTCTAAATAGATGAATTAGCAATAATATCTAACCTAAAGTTTACTCAGAAAATTATTCTTCTTCCCAGTGAAAAAAACAGTTATAAGATAACCATACTTGCAGTCACATCAATTAAGTATGCTAACATATTTTAAATATGCAAATTTGTAGGTTTGACTACAACATAATCACTGAAAAAAATATAATTATGTTTAAATATTTCATTTAGTCAATAATTTTTCCTACATTGAGGTCTTCTTTGCCTAGAGGTACTTAATTCTGAAATGCTTCATCCACTTGTAAATATTCTCTTTTAAATCAATAAGTCAATACACTAAACATGCAGTAAATTACCCCACTTGCTCTGTAATTCCCAAATTTGAAAATGACTGGAAAACCTGTTACTGCTTTTCTATGCCAATCATTGAAAAAGACATACTTAGAGGCTTACATAATTCTAATGGACCCAAATCCCACAATTCTGGGAGGGCAGAAGGTAATACAAACTACTGATATAGGCCTTTTTTTTTTTTTGCCTCTACAGAATGTACATACACACACACTTATATAGACCATTTCTTCTTAAAATGTGCCTGAAGAACCCTGGCTATTGTTACCATTAGTGTAACTCAGAAATACCCTAAAACAGCAATTGGTATCACTGCTATTTCTTAGCTTGTTTGAAACAAGTAACACATATCTAATTATAGAAAAAATAATTTAAAATTCAATATTTCAGATGCTTATCAGTAAATCCTGCTTTCCACAATAATATAAAAGGCTTTAATCTCAATAATGTTAAAAAGACATTCAGGGGTCATATATTAGTTTTGAGATCTTTGAATTATTTATGTTTGAGATATTTTCCAATTTTCTGATTAACTCTAGATACTTACCACAGAAAATAAATCGAATGATCAAACTAAATAAACTAAATGAAAGCAAAATAAATGATTTTATTTTAAAGATTCTGTTATTCTAGTGAACTCATATTTGAAATTTTGGATGTTACCACACTTAAGGACTTGATATATTAAATGTCCAAATTTGACAACTCAGTATCCTATAAGTATTTTATGGCTCAATAGCCTTATAAATGTTTTCCTTATATCAACTGAGTCTTAATTTCCTTATAATATACTATTTGAACCAATTTTGAAAGCACTTCATTCATTTACTTACTGAGGTCACCACCTCATTAACTATCAAATACAAAATTTCTAAGACTCAACCACAGAAACAGAAAAAAAGATGACTTGGAATGTCTTTTAAGATTCAGTAAGAGCGAATCAAGGATCTCTTTGCTTTCACCAGCACTTAACAGAAATATAGCCGTGGGGTTTTTTGCCTCAAGACTAGTACTTGAAGAAAGGGGGTGGAATCCTCCTTGGAAGGACTGATTGATCAGGGCCATAAGAAAGCCTGTGTTTTGTTTTCTAAGGGCACTAAAGGTCAGACTAGTATCAGCACCTCTCCCAGCCAGAGCCAAGGATCTGAGACAAGCTTGCAGGTGGGAACAGCTGGGTCCCGCCCCAATTTGTACATCAGTAGCTTTATTGAGAGCTCAGAACAGTTGAGAATTGAGAAGCTTATCTTTAGTACTTTGTATCTTTGATACTTGGCTTCTCTCTTAGAAGAGAAATAAGTTGTTGGCTGGTATGCAATTGATGTGATCTAGACTCTGAACAAATATCATTCACAGTTGCTTCTGAATAAACAAGACGCTTTTTAAATTAGTTCACAAAGAATTTTGTATGCCCTTTTGGATGCTGATAAGAAGCCATGCAGAAGCCAAGTCTCTTAGGTCAGCTCAAGTTAGTGACTACACTGTATCATTGATAACACCATTTTGAACTTGAGCTTCTTTCATTTTCCTTTATAGTAAGTTATGGCTTCCTTTCAGGCTGCTTGGGCTGCAGGTGTTCAAACTTCTGCAGCTATGCCAAGGAGTTGTACTTACAGATCAGAAAAGGCTAAATGCATGTTTCTAATGAAGCAATTAACTTAAGTGCCCCCTTGTTGAGAAAAGTAGGCTGATACCTAAAGTGAGTTCAGAATAAAGATTAGCACACAGCACATGCTGTTAATAGTCTGTAATTAGATGCCTGATCACACTATTTTGTTTGACCTTCCTTTTAAAAAAAAAGAGGAAAAGAAAAATATATACCAAAAGTGTGGTGATAAATTTTTTAAAGTTCTATCATACTACAAGCATTCAAGGACAGGACTATATATTATTGCTAGATAAAAAGGAAAGAAAGGTTTATGCAACAGTCATTGGGCTAATTACTTCAAAAACAAACATCACACAATAATTTCAGAAAAGAAGAGGACTGTTTTCTTATTTGTTTAGTACTTTTCTAAAAGCACTGATTATCCATGTTTATCTTTTCGGAATTCCCACACTGAGTATTTTTAATTAGTTTATTTCTACCATTTTCATTATTAATAGCATATCACCTTGCTGGTTGTTGTTATCTTCTTAACCAAAGGATAAATTAAGGTCTTTTTGAAAAATGACCAAGAAATCAATTTACATTTAAAATGCCAAAGCAATTAAAACAAAACTAACCTTCCATAGAAGAAATGCTTTCCTGAAATAACATTTTCAAGTTAAAATTTTATAAACTTTAAATGTAAAGAATTTACAGGGTGATTAAATAACTTTATCATATCGAGATTTTCTCCACTCAGTTAATTTTGAAAGAAAGGAAGGTGACCATCTGTCCAAGATTCCCTGAAATTTTCCCAGTTTTAACACTGAAAGTCCAACGTCCTAGAAAATCAACAACCCCAGGCAATCTAAAATGGCTGGTTACCCTAAGTAAGAGTAGAATTTAATTAAGACTGTTGGTATAATCGATCAAAAATCTGTAATATACAGCTGACTTTAAAGGAAGACATTAAATAAACAATCTGATGCTTTAGGAATAAAGCACTAGAACTACAAAATAAGTCTAAAATCTAAGGCATCTTTGCCATGAATATAGACTATTCTCAATTATCCCTTATGAGTCTGGAATGCCAGCTGCTAGCATTCCAGATTATCATATTACTGCTCATTTCCTCTGCTTATCTTTTGCAAACACCATTAATAATCATTAGTTTCAGTGATTTGTTCAAATTCTACTTCCTCTACTTTCCTTTCTCTTACCCAATGGAGTATTAAAAAACAGTAAAATGGCCTAAATAAATTCCCCACATATAATCTAAGGCCTAGATCCAAAACACCCATAAAATTGGACTCAAAGTTCCAAGACTATGACTTTTTTTAATTTATTACATGGATACTCTTGATTACCAGTAACCTTGGTGGAAAGAACAAGAGCATACTTAACATTGTGGAAACTTTCTAAATGTTCACAAGAATACTTCAGTTCTAATGGCAGAGTTCATATGAGAATGACACACAGAAATGAAGAGATAAGACAGTTTGTGAAATACAATATTATCTTAAGCAACAGTACTTTCTCACTAAAAATTTAGCAATTACGATCTCTTAGGGCTCAAAGTTTTGACACCTTGATCATATTTAAATTCCAGAAAGAGTGAAGAGACTCCTATATGCAATACCATCTGTTAAGGAGGAAACTGAAAAAGTTGTCTTAAAGCTCAACATTCAGAAAACTAAGATCATGGCATCTGGTCCCATCACTTCATGGGAAATAGATGGGGAAACAGTGGAAACTGTGAGAGACTTTGTTTTTGGGGGCTCAACAATCACTGCAGATGGTGACTGCAGCCATCAAATTAAAAGACAGTTAATCCTTGGAAGGAAAGTTATGATCAACCTAGACATCATATTAAAAAGCAGAGACATTAGTTTGTCTACAAAGGTCCGTCTAGTCAAGGCTATGGTTTTTCCAGTGGTCATGTATGGATGTGAGAGCTGGACTATAAAGAAAGCTGAGTGCCGAAGAATTGATGCTTTTGAACTGTAGTGTTGGAGAAGACTCTTGAGAGTCCCTTGGACTGCAAGGAGATGCAACCAGTCCATCCTAAAGGAGATCAGTCCTGGGTGTTCATTGGAAGGACTGATGCTGAGGCTGAAACTCCAATACTTTGGCCACCTGATGTGAAGAGCTTACTCACTGGAAAAGACCCTGATGCTGGGAAAGATTGAGGGCAGGAGGAGAAGGGGCCAACAGAGGATGAGATCGTTGGATGGTATCATCGACTCGATGGACATGGGTTTGGGTGGACTCTGGCAGTTGGTGATGGACAGGGAGGCCTGGCGTGTTGTGGTTCACGAGGTCACAAAGAGTCAGACATGACTGAGAGACTGAACTGAACTGAACTGAACCCTGCATAGAAGTTAAATAAGCAAGGTGACAATATACAGCCTTGACGTGCTCCTTTCCCAATTTGAAATCAGTCTGTTGTTCCATGTCAGGTTCTCACTGTTGCTTCTTGACCTGCATACAGATTTCTCAGGAGACAGGTAAGGTGGTCTGCTATTCCTATCTCTTTAAGAATTTTCCACAAATTGTTGTGATCCACACAGTCAAAGGTTTTGGCGTAGTCAATAAAGCAGAAGTAGATGTTTTTCTGGAAATCTCCTTGCTTTTTCGAGGATCCAACAGATGTTGGCAATTTGATGTCTGGTTCCTCTGCCTTTTCTAAATCCAGCTTGAACATCTGGAAGTTCATCATTCATGTGAATTTGCTGAAGCTTGGCTTGGAGAATTTGAGCATTACTTTGCTAGCATGTAAGATGAGTGCAATTGTGGAGTAATTTAAACATTTTTTAGCACTGCCTTTCTTTGGAATTGAAATGAAAATTGACCTTTTCCAGTCCTGTGGCCACTGCTGAGTTTTCCAAATTTGCTGGCATATTGAGTGCAGCACTTGCACAGCATCATTTTTTAGGATTTGAAATCGCTCAGCTGGAATTCCATCACCTCCACTAGCTTTGTTTGTAGTAATGCTTCCTAAGGCCAACTTGACTTCACATTCCAGGATGTCTGGCTCTTGGTGAGTGATCACACCATTGTGGCTATCTGGGTCATGAAGATCTTTTGTGTGTAGTTCTTCTGTGTATTCTTGCCACCTCTTCTTAATATCTTCTGCTTCTGTTAGGTCCATACCATTTCTGTCCTTTATTGTGCGCACCTTTGTATGAAATGTTTCCTTGCTTGGTATCTCTAATTCTCTTAAAGAGATCTCTAGTCTTTCCCATTCTATTGTTTTCTTCTATTTGCACTGGTCACAGAGGAAAGCTTTCTTATCTCTCCTTGCTATTCT
Organism: Capra hircus; assembly: GCF_001704415.2. Lineage (NCBI taxonomy): Eukaryota > Metazoa > Chordata > Mammalia > Artiodactyla > Bovidae > Capra > Capra hircus. The sequence continues at coordinate 27,625,055 of NC_030814.1, forward strand.
TTGGAACTCTGCATTCAGTGGGTATATCTTTGGGGAAACTGACATCAGATGGGTTCCTCAGGAAAAGTAGCAGAAAAGCGTGCCCCCTTACCATCACTTTGATAAGAACAGTCACTACCTGGGGCTTGGGGCAAGTATGTTAGAAGGTCAGTCAAGTGAAGCAGGCCCTGGTTTAGCAGGAGACGTACAAAGCAAGAGAACAGCCATTTTGGGTGGTCTGATCACACAACAGTTCTTTCTACTTGAAAAATGTGCTGCTCAAAACTGAAATGTAACTAAAAGCACTTGTATGAAAACAAGACAAGACTTGTACTGTACTTTTCCCCAATTACAAATCCACCATTTACTTACAACTATACTCATTTATTGGCCTATTTTCTAATGGCAAACAACAGGATGAATGATAAGACTGGGGTACAAATGAGAATTAACTCCCCTCAAAAGAATCCCTATGACATATCCTCAACTGGTGATACTACTTAATTCAGCCACACAAAAATATTTAGGAACCACATGAAATTGCCAATATGTAACAATTTTTAAGCTACAAAGATGAGAATGTCATGTGCTTCAAATAATACTGTTATTAATATAAACAGGACATCATGACTTAGTTGGATAATTACATACATATCTGCCTTGCCATAACTGCTGAGTCTAAGACATTTTCAATCACATCTCTGAACATAGTTTGGATAATTCTAGTAGAAAGAGGTTTCAAGGTAAAAGAAAAGATTCAGTTCTGAGTCCCCCTAGGTGAAGCATTTTCAAATTGAATGGATATTTGTATTCCTAAATTTTAAACCAAGACTCGTACATTTTACTTAGAGTGTGAGTCTTAATGTCTGCAAGGGCTCTGCAGGTCAGGTGTAAGCCCATGCACGTTCATTGCATGAAGAGTGGGGACGATGGCAAATGGGAAACTTACAAGTGACCCCATAAAGATGCAGCCCTGAAATTAAAAAACGCTTGCTTCTTGGAAGAAAGTTATGACGAATCTAGACATCACTTTGTCAACGAAGGTCCAAATAGTCAAAGCTATGGTTTTCCCAGTAGTCATGGACTCGGTGTTTATGGTAATAAGCTGACTTAGGGTGGGTCACTAGCCTCAGGATATGGCTGGTCACCAGGAAGGCCAAAAGATTAAAGGGTTGGCACTTTTAACCTCAATCCCAACCCTCCTCCAGAGAGGAGTGTGGAGCTGGAGATTGAGCTCTACAAAACCTTTGGAACAAAGAAATGGGGAGGGGGGAATGCCACTGGGCTAATAAACAACTCAAAATACTGGGGAGCAGCTCACTCAGTCAATGCACAGAAGATCTGCACTCTAACCTTCCAAATCTTGCCCTATGCATTTCTTCCATTTGGTCATTCCTCAGCTGTATCCTTTTTACTGAACCAGTAAATGAAAACAAAGTATTTTCCTGAGTTCTGTAAGCCATTCTAACAAATTATCAATCCTGAAAAGATAATCAATGGGAACCACCAATTTATTGCACATCAGAAGTATGGGTGACTCAGAACTTGCAACTCGCATCTAAAGTGAGGGCAGTCTTTTAACCTATATAACTGACACTAACTCCAGGTAGACAGTGTCAGAACTGAACTGAATTGCTGGATACTCAGTTGGTGCAAGAGAATTGAGGAACTGATAAATGGTGGTGGAAAACACACCAATGCTCCAAACAAAACAGCCTTAGACCAGCTTTATGTAAGGCTATTGGTGTATAACCTCTACTAATTCAGAAATTAATTATTTTATCCCCACATTCTTGGAATAGGGAATCTTTACCTAAGAAATATGATCTTTCCTAATGTCACTGGATAAAAAGGTCCAAGTTGGCCTCTCACAAATAGTGACTTTTGAAACATGGCAAGTCAAACATGAGCATTTATTTAGATCCTGTCTGACAACAGGTAGTATGATAGGTGTTGGGAATAGATCTGTGAATAAAATAGACATATCCTCTGAACTCAGAACATTTATAATCTCATGAAGAGAGAATCAAACAAACACATGTTACAAACATTGTGGTAAGAGCCATAAAGAAGTAGAAGAGTTAACTAGGGAACCCTGATTAGACACACTCAGACTGACAGAGTCATAGGAAGCTTTCTGGAAGAAATGAGGTCTAAGAGCTAAAGTTAAGTAGGAATTCTGTATCCACCCTTGCAACTGCACTTTTGCTTAAGCTATTTACTCTCCTAAAATAAACACCTCGAGTCTATACCTATGAATATCTATCAATTGTTTGAAGGTCCAGGGGCACTGAAAGCAGTTATGATCAACCTCCAAGGATCTTACTGTCAATCATCTCATTCCCCAACTGGAGGAAAAAGAAAGAAGACATAATATGGGGAGGATATCAGGATCATCGTATTCAGAGAGATTCTGCCAGCTCTTCCTCCTGAGTAAAGAGGCTCAGAGCTGAATTATGCCCAATGAATTGCTCAACAGTGAGTTTAGAGTATATATCTATTGACTTTTTGAAATGGAACTTTGGCAGCTTCAGAATTCTAGTACCACTGTGTTGACTTCCTATGTTTGGACCTCTACATTTGAATAAAGTAAGCAATGAAGTTAACCTAGATTAGAGTCATTTGTTATTAAGGTATAAGGATTTTGGAGTCTGTGCTTCTACACTGTGTAATGGCAGTGTCTGGGAGCCAATACCTGTAGCAGGCAGCAAAAAAATAAGGTTGCACAGCTAAGAAATTAGGCCTTCCTGGTGGCTCAGATGGTAAAGAATCTACCTGCAAGGCAGGAGACCTGGGTTCTATCCCTGGGTTGGGAAGATCCCCTGAAGGAGGGCATGGCAACCCACTCCACTATTCTTGCTTGGAGAACTCCCATGGATAGAGGAGCCTTGCAGGCTACAGTCATGGGGTCGCAAAGAGTTGGATGCAACTGAATGAGTAAGAACAGTACAGCTAAAAAATTAACCATATTAATCAGAAAAATATTCAATCCATTGTTATCTCCTGACTACAACAGAACATCAATTTTGAAGCTAAATCCTTAAAAAGATTCTGACATAGAAATGAATCAGAAATGTTCATGCCTATAAAATACAATGAAAGTCATCAATAATATTCAAACTACATAGAATTATCAGTGATGATTTTTCTCACTAGGAAGAAGTCAGAAATATCACATTGCTTAGAAAAAAAAAAGACTTCTTTTTTTTACACACTTTCTCAAAAGAATCAATAGAATGCTGCTGCTGCCAAGTCGCTTCAGTCGTGTCCGACTCTGTGCAACCCCATAGACAGCAGCCCACCAGGCTCCCCCATCCCTGGGATTCAGCAGGCGAGAACGCTGGAGTGGGGTGCCATGCCCTCCTCCGGGTGGTGGTCCAGGCCCAGGGATCGCCCCTCTATCTCCTGCATCTCCTGCACTGGAAGGCAGGGCTTTTTACCACTAGGGTCACCTGGGAAGCTTTCAGAGTCACTACATAGAAGAAAACCAAGCTTTCCATTAGGTTGAAATAATGAACTGACATCTATTTGAAGGAACCTAATTACAAAAAGTCCACTCTGTTACCAGGCAAACATTCACTGAGGAAGCACTATGTGCAAACTAGGCTCAACAAGAAACACAGTAGGTCTAAAAAAAAAAAAAGGAGCAATGTTGTCTTCCCTCAGAAGCTTTTAATCCAGTTACAAACACATGACAAAATAGAGTTCTACAAAATTATAACTAAAATACAAGATGGGATATAATTTTGCTAGATAGGAGCTAAAGTACTAATTAAAAACTAAGGAAGAGATATGTTAATACATGGTAGATAATATATGAAGTTTCTACATTTTCTTATGTTTAAAAAATATTACAGGCCCAAAATAAAAACAAGAGATACTAAGAATATGTTCACATGAAGAATCCTGTGTTCATAAAATGAAATACCTAAAATAAACTGGTAGATTCACTAAAAACAATGATAATGTTCCAATGCCTTGAAAATTACCTTTAATTAACAAGTGAAATGCATATTAGTAAATTCAATTCTGCCTGCATGAATACTTCTCTTTGGCCAAGGTACAAGAATGTCCAACAAATTAAAGAAACACAGATATCCAAAAAGATACCCACTGATGTAAATGTTTTTCATTATTAAAAGGGATTTAACTCCAAACTAAAGCCAGACACTAAAATAATCAATCTTTCAAAAATAATGTTGTATAAAATATTTTGTATCTTTTAGTAGGATACATTGTTTGCTCAGAAAACATGGACAAATGATGGCCATAATCAACTTTGGAGAACTGCTGTTATTTGAAAATGCCGCTCTATAGAGTCAGCAAAAACAAGACCAGGAGCCGACTGTGGTTCAGATCATGAACTCCTTCTTGCCAAATTCAGAATTAAATAGAACAAACTAGGGAAAACCACCAGACCATTCAGGTATGACCTAAATCAAATCCCTTATGATTATACAGTGGAAGTGACAAATAGATTTAAGGGACTAGATCTGATAGAGTACCTGATGAACTATGGACGGAGGTTCGTGACATTGTACAGGAGACAGGGATGAAGATCATCCCCATGGAAAAGAAAGGTAAAAAAGCAAAATGGCCATCTGAGGAGGCCTCACAAATAGCTGTGAAAAGAAGAGAAGAAAGCAAAGGAGAAAAGGAAAGATACAGCATCTGAATGCAGAGTTCCAAAGAATAGCAAGGAGAGATAAGAAAGCCTTCTTCAGGGAACAATGCAAAGAAATAGACGAAAACAACAGAATCAGAAAGACTAGAGATCTCTTCAAGAAAATCAGAGATATCAAGGGAATATTTCATGCAAAGATGGGCTTGATAAAGGACAGAAATGGTATGGACCTAACAGAAGCAGAGGATATTAAGAAGAGGTGCCAAGAATACAAAGGAGTACTGTACAAAAAGGAGCTTCACAACCCAGATAATCACGATGGTGTGGTCACTCACCTAGAGCCAGACATCCTGGAATGTGAAGTCAAGTGGGCCTTAGGAAGCATCACTACGAACAAAGCTCGTGGAGGTGATGGAATTCCAGGTGAGCTATTTCAACTCCTTAAAGATGATGCTGTGAAAGTGCTGCACTCAATATGCCAGCAAATTTGGAAAACTCAGCAGTGGCCACAGGACTGGAAAAGGTCAGTTTTCATTCCAATCCCAAAGAAAGGCAATGGCAAAGAATGCTTAAAAGTGAAGTCTCTCAGTCGTATCCGACTCTTTGCGACCCCATGGACTGTAGCCTACCAGGCTTCTCCATCCATGGGATATTCCAGGCAAGAATACTGGAGTGGGTTACCACTTCCTTCTCCAGGAGATCTTCCCAACCCAGGGATTGAACCCAGGTCTCCCACATCATACCACACTTTACCCTCTGAGCCACCAGGGAAGTTCAAGAATGCTCAAACTACCGCACAATTGCACTCATCTCACATGCTGGTAAAGTAATGCTCAAAATTCTTCCAAGCCAGGCTTCAGCAATATGTGAACCGTGAACTTCCACATGTTCAAGCTGGTTTTAGAAAAGGCAGAGGAACCAGAGATCAAATTGCCAACATCCGCTGGATCATCGAAAAAGCAAGAGAGTTCCAGAAAAACATATATTTATGCTTTATTGACCATGCCAAAGCCTTTGACTGCGTGGATCACAATAAACTGTGGAAGATTCTGAAAGAGGTGGGAATACCAGACCCCTTGAACTGCCCCTTGAGAAACCTATATGCAGGTCAGGAAGCAACAGTTGGAACTGGACATGGAACAACAGACTGGTTCCAAATAGGAAAAGGAGCACATCAAGTCTGTATATTGTCACCCTGCTTATTTAACTTCTATGCCGAGTACATCATGAGAAACACTGGGCTGGAAGAAGCACAAGCTGGACTCAAGATTGCTGGGAGAAATATCAATAACCTCAGATATGCAGATGACACCACCCTTATGACAGAAAGTGAAGAGGAACTAAAAAGCCTCTTGATGAAAGTCAAAGAGGAGAGTGAAAGAGTTGGCTTAAAACCCAACATTCAGAAAACTAAGATCATGGCATCCAGTCCCATCATTTCATGGGAAATAGATGGAGAAACAGTGGAAACAGTGTCAGACTTTATTTTTGGGGGCTCCAAAATCACTGCAGATGGTGACTGCAACCATGATATTAAAAGACAGTTAATCCTTGGAAGGAAAGTTATGACCACCTAGATAGCATATTAAAAAGCACAGATATTACTTTGCCAACAAAAGTCCGTCTAGTCAAGGCTATGGTTTTCCCAGTGGTCATGTATGGATGTGAGAGTTGGACTATAAAGAAAGCTAAGTGCCAAAGAATTGATGCTTTTGAACTGTGGTGTTGGAGACGACTCTTGAGAGTCCCTTGGACCACAAGGAGGTCCAACCAGTTCATCCTAAAGGAGATCAGTCTTGGGTGTTTATTGGTAGGACTAATGCTAAAGCTGAAACTCCAATACTTTGGCCACCTCATGTGAAGAGTTTACTCATTGGAAAAGACCCTGATGCTGGGAAAGATTGAGGGCAGGAGGAGAAGGGGATGGCAGAGGATGAGATGGCTGGATGGCATCACGGACTCGATGGACATGAGTCTGAGTGAACTCTGGGAGATGGTGATGGACAGGGAGGCCTGGCATGCTGAGATTCATGGGGTCGCAAAGAGTCGGACACAACTGAGCGACTGAACTGAACTGAACTGAATTTTTGGTTAAAGCTTGATTGGAAATTTTCTGTAATAGAGGTATCTATTTAACTGATGGCAATAAGATTCAATCAAATTAGGATATTTTAGGACATGAAGATCATAGAGAGTTAAGTGAAAACATTCAGTTCAGGTATATCTGGTTTAATATCTAATAATTTCTTCAACTCAGGAAAAAATAAAAGAGACTAGTAATAATCTGGGAACAAAAATTATTAGATAAACACAGAAAAATAAAGGTACATGTATAACTAATTATAATGTATGATACAGATAGAGCTTTACTAAATCATTCATTTCTCCTAAAAGCTAAAGCTATGGCACTGTCAGTGAGGGAACAAAATGAATTATGCTATATTGCTGAAATCTTCAGAACCATTCTAAAATAAGAAAACGGAAATTCAGCAAGGAGTAGTAAAGATAGAAGTGCATTCAAAAACAAATCTATCCAACATACTGCCTAAAGGTTGTCTCCACCCTAGACAGCCTTTTTATAAGTCTCATACTTAACTTACTTCGTGGCTCTCAGCCTCTCTGAATTTTCTCCCTTTATAACTATCAAGGTACTGAATTGTTTTTTCTTAACCTATGAACAAGTTATCACAATATATTAACACAACTCTAAATCGTCAGCTGATATGTAACCCAAAATATCCCACGTACAGACTTCAAAAGTAGAGGCAAAGTTTTTTATACAACCTTATTATAACTTCTCCACAAATAACTGCTTTATTTCAGATTATTCTAACAACAAAGCATTTTCACAGACAGCCAATCCTTCTACTAATGAGAACTCATGAAATTCTAAAGGAAAACATTCCTTGGGAAAACATGCATGACTCAAAACAAGAACTCCTAACATAATTTCTTTTAAAATTAAAGAAATGACGAGTTACTAAGTAATGACAAATGTATGGCCAGTAAACAGGTCTGTGTATGTGTGTGTATTCCCCACATTCTGACTTCTTTTACTTCCTAATACAAGTTCTGTCCTAAAGCCAAACTTACTGTATACTGAGACATAAACAAAAAGAACTCATAACCCACTGGCTTAACCAAAACAAAAAATAATTCATAACCCATTGATTTCCTTGGTAAAAGCTTTTAATATCTACACAGCATTACCAATGATATACCCATGCTAAAATTAAAAAAAAAAAACACTTACAACATAAATAAAATCAAACCTCCAATTTACACGAAACACAAAGGTTGAACAAACATGTAAAATGTCACTCAAGCAATGCAATCAGCAAAATCTACATTGTGGGGCATTTCATGGGGAAACCAACCCACATTTTTTCAACAAACTTCAATGCAAGGGCAGGGTAGTGTTGGACGATTTAAAAAAGACTTAAAAGCCATAAGTAAGTACAATTTAAAGACCTTATTTAAATCATGACTCAACCAACAAACTATCAAAATTTATGAAGCAGTAATCTGAGGAATTTAAGGACACATTAGGCACCTGATAACAATAGGGAACAATTGTTAATTTTCTACGGTATATTAAAAGAATTGTGGTTATGTTTTCTCTAGTTTCTTTACTTTTTAAAGATACATGTTAGAATATTTACAGATGAAATGATATGATGTGTGGGGTTTGTTTAAAAATAATTTAGAAGAGTAAAATTTGAGTAAGTTATAAATGAAATAAGATGGGCTTTGAGCTGATAACTGTTATCAGTTCAGTTCCATTGCTCAGTCGCGTCTGACTCTTTGCAACCCCATGAACTGTAGAACGCCTGGTCACCCTGCCGAACACCAACTCCCGGAGTCCACTCAAACTCATGTTCATTGAGTCAGTGATGTAATCCACCATCTCATCTTGTCAGCCCCTTCTCCTCCTGCCTTCAATCTTTCCCAGCATCAGGGTCTTTTCCAATGAGTCAGCTCTTCCCATCAGGTGGCCAAAGTATTGGAATTTCAGCTTCAACATCAGTCCTTCCAATGAACACCCAGGACTGACCTCCCTTAGGATGGACTGATTGGATCTCCTTGCAATTCAAGAGACCCTCAAGAGTCTTCTCCAACACCACAGTTCAAAAGCATCAATTCTACAGCACTCAGCTTTCTTTATAGTCCAGCTCTCACATCCATACATGACTACTGGAAAAACCACAGCCATGACTAGATGGAGCTTTGCTGGTGAAGTAATGTCTCTGCTTTTCAATATGATGTCTAGGTTGGTCATAACTCCATCCAAGGAGTAAATATCTTTTAATTTCATGGCTGCAATCACCATCTGCAGTGATTTTGGAGTCCAAAAAAATAAAGTCTCTCACAATTTCCACTGTTTCCCCACCTACTTGCCATGAAGTGATGGGACCAGATGCCATGATTTTAGTTTTCTGAATGTTGAGCTTTAAATCAACTTTTTCACTCTCTTCTTTCACTTTCATCAAGAGGCTCTTTATTTCTTCTTCACTTTCTGCCATAAGGATGGTGTCATGTGCATATCTGAGGTTATTGGTATTTCTCCCAGGAAACCTGACTCCAGCTTGTGCTTCTTCCAGCCCAGCGTTTCTCATGATGTAGTCTACATAGAAGTTAAATAAGCAGGGTGACAATATACAGCCTTGACGTACTCCATTTCCTATTTGGAACCAGTCTGTTGTTCCATGTCCTATTCTTAACTGTAGCTTCCTGACCTGCATACGGGTTTCTCAAGAGGCCGGTCAGGTGGTCTGGTATTCCCATCTCTTTAAGAATGTTCCACAGTTTATTGTGATCCACACAGTCAAAGGCTTTGGCATAGTCAATAAAGCAGAAATAGATGTTTTTTGGAACTCTCTTGCTTTTTCAATGGTCCAGCGGATGTTGGCAATTTGATCTCTGGTTCCTCTGCCTTTTCTAAAACCAGCTTGAACATCTGGAAGTTCACAGTTCACATATTCCTGAAGCCTGCCTTGGAGAATTTTGAGCATTACTTTACTAGCGTGTGAGATGAGTGCAATTGTGCGGTAGTTTGAGCATTCCTTGGCATTGCCTTTCATTGGGATTGGAATGAAAACTGACCTTTTTCAATTCTGTGGCCACTGCTGAGTTTTCCAAATTCGCTTGCATATTGAGTGCAGCACTTTCCCAGCATCACCTTTTAGGATTTGAAATAGCTCAACTGGAATTCCATCATCTCCAATAGCGTTGTTTGTAGTGATGCTTCCTAACTCCCACTTGACTTCACATTAAAGGATGTCTGGCTCTAGGTGAGTGACCACACTATTGTCACTAAAAGGGTCATGAAGACCTTTTTTGTACAGTTCTTCTGTGTATTCTTGGCACCTCTTCTTAATATCATCTGCTTCTGTCAGGTCCATACAATTTCTGTCCTTTATTAAGCCCATCTTTGCATGAAATGTTCCCTTGGTATCTCTAATTTTCTTGAAGAGATCTCAAGTCTTTCCCATTCTATTGTTTTCCTCTATATTTTTGCATTGATCCTTGCTATTCTTTGGAACTCTGCATTCAAATGGGTATATCTTTCCTTTAGTCCTTTGCTTTTCACTTCTCTTCTTTTCACAGCTATTTGTAAGCCCTCCTCAGACAGCCATTTTGCCTTTTTGCATTGCTTTTTCCTGGGGATGGCTTGCTCCCTGTCTCCTGTACAATGTCATGAACCTCTGTCCATAGTTCATCAGGCACTCTGTCTATCAGATCTAGCCCCTTAAATCTATCACTTCCACTGTATAATCATAAGGGATTTGATTTAGGTCACAACTGAATGGTTTAGTAGGTTTCCCCACTTTCTTCAGTTTAAGTCTGAATTTGGCAATAAGGAGTTAATCATCTGAGCCACAGTTGGCTCCCGGTTTTGTTTTTGCTGACTGTATAGAGCTTGTCCATCTTTGGCTGCAAAGAATATAATCAATCTGATTTCAGTGTTGACCATCTGGTGACGTCCATGGATATAGAGTCTTCTCTTGTTTTGTTGGAAAAGGGTGTTTGCCATGACCAGTGTGCTCTCTTGGCAAAACTCTATTAGCCTTTGTCCTGCTTCATTTTGTACTCCAAGGCCAAATTTGCCTGTTACTCCAGGTTTTTCCTGACTTCCTAGCTTAGCATTCCAGTCCCCTACAATGAAAAGGACATCTTTATTGGCTGTTAGTTCTAAAAGGTCTGGTATGATATAATACTGGAGATCAGTGGAGAATAACTTTAATATGGAGAAATAACTCCCAATATGATACTGGAGATCAGTGGAGAAATAACTTCAGAAAGAATGAAGGGATGGTGCCAAAGCAAAAACAACACATGGTTGTGGATGTGACTGATGATGGAAGCAAGGTCTGATGCTGTAAAGAGCAATATTGCATAGGAACCTGGAATGTAAGGACCATGAATCAAGGCAAACTGGAAGTGGTTAAACAGGAGATGGCAAGAGTGAACGTTGACATTCTAGGAATCAGCGAACTAAAATGGACTGGAATCGGTGAATTTAACTCAGATGGCCATTTTATGTACTACTGTGGGCAGGAATCCCTTAGAAGAAATGGAATAGCCATCATAGTCAACAAAAGAGTCCGAAGTGCAGTACTTGAATGCAATCTCAAAAACGACAGAATGATCTCTGTGCGTTTCCAAGGCAAACCATTCAACATCACGGTAACCCAAGTCTATGCCCCATGCAGCTGAAAAAGCTGAAGTTGAATGATTCTATGAAGACCTACAACAACTTTTAGAACTAACACCCAAAAAAGATGTCCTTTTCATTATAGGGGACTGGAATGCAAAAAAACTCTTGTGCTAATGTGAAATCATTATTCTCTCTTCTTTTACATATGTTTGATATTTCCCATAATAAAATGTGTAAAAAGAAAAAATGGTTTCAATAAGTGTTCTTTGACCATCAGGATAATTATTTGTTACAGGATACTTTCGTAAAAGGAAATATCATCTATTAGAAATACATTCTTATATATATAATTAATACTTCAAAATTTAGGAATCTAACTAAATAAGTATTAATTCACTACTAGTCACAGCATATACTTCTATCTGATAAATATTATGCCAGGGACACTGGTGCATAATGCATTGGTAAATTTATTTTACAACAATGAATCAAATATATTAATACTAAGGATAAAATTTGTTTTGAATAATTGATTGAGAAGCTGGTAATCAAAATAGCTAAAATTATTTCAATATTTATTAGCTATACACTAAGAATTTGGTCTTAAGGCCAAAATGTGAAAAAATTAATTGAAAAAATATTCAATATATGAGCCAATTTATATGTATATTCAAAGACTGCACAGAATATCCACAATAAAGAAACCAGAAGTAATAATCATACTGAAACTTTCCAAAATTTTTCATCCTATGACACATCATTAGACTTATGACATCAGAATTTTTTTATCTAACCAATATGAGTCAAATACCTATTATACAAATCAATAAGCAATTCTAGCTCAAATGGCTGAATTCACTTAATCTGTACCAATTTGAATGATGTTAGTTTACACTGATAGTTTTCCTTCTCCGTTTCCAACTGAAGAGTTCTGTATTGTTAGGTATAACTAAACATTTGTCAGAAAATGCCATCAGTGCCTGGTCCATGCCCTACCCAATTCAGGTTAAAAGTGTTCAGTTATCCAACATTTAGAGAGAATTTGGTGGTTTGCATTACTCAATACAGACGCCCTACTCATAGCAACAAAACCTTGAGTGCCACACACCCCCTCCTCCACTGTTCTCATCCACAGGGTATGAGCAAGTTGACTTTAATCCCAAATTGCAGTAGAATACATATCTGGACTAAACCAACATTACATTTTAATCTCCAGGAAATGATTCAAAGATGAGTACATGATTCAAGTTAGGAAAACTAAAACTTGTAAGGCTCAATATCAAGACTTTTATTTGCATCTAAGGCATAGAGATTTGATGTTATGAGGCTGTACAACTGGAGCTGTTTAGAACAAAACAAAGAAAGCAGAAAGCAGAACTGAGGGGTGGCCAGCAGCTCAGATCTGATTACGGCAGCTACAGAATCTAGATCTAATTGTGAATGTTTTAGGTATGAGGCCAAGAAATTCCTTTTTGCTTAAGCTATCTTGTGTCAGGCTTTGGAATCAGAGATTTCAAGATGAATCCTCACTGTTGCTCATTGCTTATGTGGATCTCAATTATCTTAAAGTATCTGCAACATAAGCTGTAAGTAAGCAAACGTATATATTCCATCAATAGTGTGTGTACCATACTTCAGGAAGCACTCTATTGAACTCACAATACTCAACATCAAACAGGAAGTTTTACATTTTCAACTTAATATGCTTCCATTCTTATCAAATCCAAAACACATGTCATTTCGAAAACACTGGGACTTCGTTGTCACCACATAATAAATAACCAGTAACAGGTGGTTCAAAACGACAATTGGTAAATATTTTGTATAAGGCACTAAGATTCTAAAAAAAAAACAATCAAAATGTGTCTATTCAAACCAAAAGTACAAGTCTTGGTTACAGGGCAAAAAATGTTTCCCAAGTTTTAAAAATACTAATTAACAATTCTAATGTTTTCTCCAAAAAACTCAACATCTTACTCAAAATAATGGCAATGCCTCGCTGAAAGAGATATTCAGTCAATTTAAATTTTAAAATGTGTTTTTCACTTCTATCTTTAATATACTGAACACATTAAGTTTTTTATGTGAACCTCTAAGCTAATTTGTTTTTCCATGTTTATCAAGTTGTTTACAGAAACAAATATATGATTTCAATCATACTCATCATTCCCTGTTCACAATATAAACATTCAGTTCAGTTCAGTCACTCCATCGTGTCCAACTCTTTGCAACCCCATGGACCACAGCACACCAGGGCTCCCTGTCCATCACCAACATCCGGAGTTTAACCAAACCCATGTCCATTGAGTCAGTGATGCTATCCAACCATCTCATCCTCTGTCGTCCCCTTCTCCTCCTCCCTTCAATCTTTCCCAACATCAAGGTCTTTTCAAATGAGTCAGGTCTTTGCATCAGGTGGCCAAAGTATTGGAGTTTAGGCTTCAACATCAGTCCTTCCAAAGAACAACCAGGACTGATCTCCTTTAGGATGGACTGGTTGCATCTCCTTGCAGGCCAAGGGGCTCTCAAGAGTCTTCTCCAACACCACAGTTCAAAAGCATCAATTCTTCAGCACTCAGCTTTCGTTATAGTCCAACTCTCACATCCATACATGACTACTGGAAAAACCATATCCTTGACTAGACAGACCTTTCTTGGTAAAGTAATATCCCTGCTTTTTAATATGCTGTCTAGTTTGGTCATAACTTTTCTTTCAAAGAGTAAGCATCTTTTAATTTGATGGCTGCAGTCACCATCTACAGTGATTTTAGAGCCCCCAAAAATAAAGTCAGCCATGGTTTCCACTGTTTCTCCATCTGTTTGCCATGAAGTGATGGGACTGGATGCCATGATCTTCGTTTTCTGAATGTTGAGCTTTAAGCCAAGTTTTTCACTCTCCTCTTTGACTTTCATCAAGAGGCTCTTTAGTTCTTCACTTTCTGCCATAAGGATGGTGTCATCTGCATACCTGAGGTTACTGATATTTCTCCCAGCATTCTTGATTCCAGCTTGTGCTTCAACCAGCTCAGCGTTTCTCCTGATGTACTCTGCATAGAAGTTAAATAAGCCGGGTGACAATATACAGCCTTGACGTACTCCTTTTCCTATTTGGAACCAGTCTGTTGTTCCATGTCCAGTTCTAACTGTTGCTTCCTGACCTGCATACAGGTTTCTCAAGAGGCAGGTCAGGTGGTCTGGTATTCCCATCTCTCTCAGAATTTTCCACAGTTCATTGTGATCCACACAGTCAAAGGCTTTGGCATAGTCAATAAAGCAGAAATAGATGTTTTTTGCAATTCTCTTTTTTTTCAATGATCCAGCAGATGTTGGCAATTTGATCTCTGGTTTCTCTGCCTTTCTAAATCCAGCTTGAACATCTGAAAGTTCACAGTTCATGTATTGTTGAAGCCTGGCTTGGAGAATTTTGAGCGTTACTTTACTAGTGTGTGAGATGAGTGCAATTGCGGGGTAGTTGGAGCATTCTTTGGCATTGCCTTTTGTTGGGATTGGAATGAAAACTCCTTTTCCAATCCTGTGGCCACTGCTGAGTTTTCCAAATTTGCTGGCATATTGAGTGCAGCACTTTCATAGCATCTTTTAAGATTTGAAATAGCTCAACTGGAATCCCATCACCTCCACTAGCTTTGTTCGTAGTGATGCTTCCTAAGGCCCACTTGACTTCACATTCTAGGATGTCTGGCTCTAGGTGAGTGACCACACCATTGTGATTATCTGGCTCGTGAAGATCTTTTTGTACAGTTCTGTTTATTCTTGCCACCTCTTCTTAATATCTTCTGCTTCTGTTAGGTCCATACCATTTCTGTCCTTTATTGAGCCCATCTTTGCATGAAATGTTCCCTTGGTATTTCTAATTTTCTTGAAGAGATCTCTAGTCTTTCTCATTCTATTGCTTTCCTCTATTTCTTTGCACTGATCATTGAGGAAGGTTTTCTTATCTCTCCTTGCTATTCATTGGAACTCTGCATTCAAATGGGTTTATCTGTCTTTTTCTCCTTTGCTTTTCACTTTTCTTATTTTCACAGCTATTTGTAAGGCCTCCTCAGACAGCCATTTTGCTTTTTTGCATTGCTTTTTCTTGGGGATGGTCTTGCTCCCTGTCTCCTGCACAATGTCACAAACCTCCATGACATTATATTGTAATGTAACATAAACATTACAATATGGTAACATAATTAGATTACTGTATAAAAGCTATCAATCTTCACTATCAGAAATGAGAAATGATGAGAGGACCTGTCCCAATAGCCATGGTTCATGCTTTTCCAGGACTGTTTGGACTATTATTACTCTAAGAATGCTAAATTTAACCTTCTAGAAATCTGTAAAACAGATGCAAGGTTGTTTGTGTGGTTCTAGCGACCTGATATAAAGGTTTCAAACAACTATTTTTCATTAAATATTCTTGTTAAGTTACAGTGATTCTCACATGGGAATTAACAGTGGTGATCTGTGATACTTAAGCAAACATATTTACCTTAGTCACTCATTACCCTATACATTTTCTTCTGAGACATAGTTGCCATATAATAATCAGGATAAATTTCCTCATTACAGTTAAACTTCAAAAACGTATATTTTCTCTACTGCTAAATTCTCAAAGCACAAACTTTTGGTTCCCAAAAGTAATGTTATGATTTGAGCCAACTTCTGTAAGAAAAATGCTCTAAATGAAGAAGTCAGTTCCTAAGCACAATATTAAGGCAAGATTTTTTAAATTCAAGTTAGAGATGAGTATCATAGCACAACTAATTTACAAAATTATAAATTTCAACCAAGCATGCTGTAATTTAGAAAAAAATACTTAAGTCAAACCCATATACGGAACTATATTAATACACTATATTATATAAGCATCCACCTACAAATTACCAAAAAAGAATCAATAAATTTTTTAAATTTAACTTTTAAAGTGCCCTAAAGTTTAGACAGATGTTATCACATGTTCTCTGAGATTTTCTCTGAGCAGCTGTTCATTTGGGCACGATCCTTATTTATTGATATACTGTGTCCAATGCTAGGGTCATATTTCTTAAACAGGAACTTGGCAACTTCCAGATTCTATGGTAAATATTGACATGTCTCAGCACGTCAATATTTATACTATCAGGACACTTTGATCAGACTCTCTTCAACAATGGCTGCATCTTATGTCTTGGCAGCCACTTGTTTCTGCCAATTGAGAAAGATTTTTCTGTATTCAATAAAATTCTCATTAACTCTTCTTACAAAATTACAATTAAGCTAATAGCATCCTCTCACACAAAGACCAGATTGAGGTCCCTGCTTATTTCAACATTTTGGTCACTGTTGCAGGGTTAGCAAAGCTCAGAGAAACAAGGCACAAATTCAGAAGTGTACTCCAAGTAATGCTTGTTTTGACTCTTAATTCTAAGCCTAATCATTATTTTCAATCCCATTGCTAAGGGTGAAAGCTGCTGAAGTGTTTTAAGAATTTACAGAATTAAATTATTTCCCTTTTCGTTAGTCCTAAAAGCTAGACAAATTTACAAAAGACTGGTTTACAGACTGTAAAAATGATGACAATATTCAGAGAGCAGTTAAAATCCAGAATGCCTGCCATAAAAGGTAGTTGGAAAGTCTGGCTCATTATCTAGAATTAAACAGTGTTTTATATGCAAAATTAGTGCACCTAATTTTTGTGCCAAGTATCAGAAATCATGTTAACAAACCAACCATTATTAACTCAACCTTAAGAGCAAACTCCCATATCTCTGGGAGAAAATCTTTGTAAAATGTTGTAAATACCCTGGGATTTCCCAGTGGCACAAAGGCTAAAGTTTAATTTAAAGCTATTGGCAATACTGGTATCTAGCAAAAGCATGAATGCCTCATCAACCATTTGGAATTCTAACATGGTTTTTTCTTTTGGGCAACAAAAGTCTCAATGGTGTTTTTCTTCTATAAAGAGCCCAATTTCATCAATATTAAAAGTTTGCTGACTATAACAACCCTCTGTTCACTAATTTCAGCCCATGTTTTAGAAAAAGTCACAACTAACTTTCTCATCAGTACTGGCAGCTTCACAAAGGACAAGGAGCACACTGCCCAGAGGTATACAATGCATTAACTAAAACCCTCCTACTAATATAAGAAGAACTGTCTTGAAGACAGTCACCTTTTTCCTTGAAAATGAGGTATTGCAAATAAAGCATTGACTTATATTGAAATCAGATTGAAATCAAAACTCCTAGCTGAGTAACTTTGGTCACGCCATTAATGCATTAAAATATTCACTGACTACATCCTTTGTACCAGGCTTTAAACATCTCAAAGATGAGTAAGACATATTCCCAGCTATCTGGTGAAACAGAAACACCCAAAGAGGATTATTATGCAAGCTTGTAAAGTACAGAGGCAAGATGGGAGCTCCTCTGAAATGTAGCACATTAACCAGTCTGAAATTTCAGAAGCAGCTTCCTTGAGTTATATCTGATATACAATTTAGAAGGTGGAAAAGGTTTAGGAGTGGAAGGAAAAAAGATAAGTAAACACATTCCAGGAAGAAGAAACTGCATGAGCAAAGGCTTGGAGGCAAGACATTGCATGATAAACAGAAGTGAAAATTCAGTTTCAGACTGACTGACACTAACAAGAGCATTTGGGGGAATCACAGGCACTGTGTTGAAGGGATCTCAAGAAAGAAGAGTAAAAGAGAAATTGGAACATGGAGGACAGAAAACTCTTGAAGGGATTCTTGCTCAGAAGAACAAATAAATGGCATTGGAATCAGAGAAAGATTAAGAGAAGCAGTTCTTAAGGTGAAAAAAATAACATGCAGGTCAACCAAAAGTTTTGTGGGTCTTAATCTAAGAACCATGGGGAAAGAGAATTTTTTAAAAAGGAGAAAAAACAGGACAATGATGAACACTAAATAACAAAGAACTTCAATCTCTGACTACGAAGACTAGTTGAGGATCAAAGAAAACAACAAATTAAGTAAAACTATTATTTTTTTACTATATGTGAATAGTATTGAATGAGAAAAAAGTCAGATAAAAGGAAATTACCAACACCATCAATACTAGAGACAAGTAAAAGGAGATGGGAGAAAGCGGTCTGGTACTAAAAGCAGTATCAATTCAATTTTTTAAACTTTTAATTTAAAAAACCATTCACTGAATGCCTAACATTCAGGTCAACTGGCCCTCCTTCATTATCCCTCCCTTTAAAAGGTTTTTATTTTACTGAACAAAAAAAGCCAGGTACAAAACACGCAAGCCTTTTAGAGTGCTTGACAGTGAAAGTTGCTCAGTCCTGTCCAGCTCATTGCCACCCCATGGACTAAACAGTCCATGGAATTCTCCAGGCCAGAATACTGGAGTAGTGGGAGCTGTCCCCCTCTCCACGGTATCTTACCAACCCAGGGATCAAACCCAGGTCTCCCACATTGCAGGCAGATTCTTTACCAGATGAGCTACCAGGGAAGCCCACTGAGTGCTTGCTGCTGCTGCTGCTGCTGCTAAGTCGCTTCAGTCGTGTCTGACTCTATGCGATCCCATAGATGGGAGCCTACCAGGCTCCTCTGTCCCTGGGGTTCTCCAGGCAAGAACACTGGAGTGGGTTGCCATTTTCTCTCCAACGCATGAAAGTGAAAAGTGAAAGTGAAGTCGCTCAGTCCTGTCCAACTCTTTGGGACCCCATGGACTGCAGCCTACCAGGCTCCTCTGTCCATGGGATTTTCCAGGCAAGAGTACTGGAGTGGGGTGCCATTGCCTTCTCCATTGAGTGCTTGAAATGAAGTGAAGAAGTGAAGTGAAGTTGCTCAGTTGTGTCCGACTCTGCGACCCCATGGACTGTAGCCTACCAGGCTTCTCCAGGCAAAAATACTGGAGTGGGTTACCATTTCCTTCTCCAGGGGATCTTCCCGACCCAGGGATCGAACCCAGGTCTCCCGCATTGGAGGCAGACGCTTTAACCTCTGAGCCACCAGGGAAGCCCCATTGAGCGCTTTGTGCAGGTCAAATACCTGACAATACTAGGGAGGTCCATGCCTTCTTTGCACAGAAAAACATAAATATGTACTATTTTTACATATAACAGTATGTAAAGTATATAAAGTATAATAGTATTTCTTACTGAACCTAAGAAATCAAAGTTGAAAATACTCTTCTAGATGCAGGAGAGGCAATAATTTTTGAAGAAGGAAATTATAAGAATCAGATTTCACTTTTAGTGTGTATGAAAGTGATCCAAGATAGTCTGAAATAAGATTCCATACCAGAGCTGCTAGAAAAGAGATTTTTGATATAGCAATGTAAGACAGTGCTTAAATTAGTTCACTGGCAGTGAAGCCAAGAGTAGGGAGTTCATGTGCTTAATGACCATATATCTCAATTACCACCTCCTTAGAGATCTTGCCAAGAGATCGTGTCAGATTAACTTTGTTGTGTTACATGAAAAACTTTATATATAAATGTATGTTCAGTCTTATCTATTGCTATTTGGCTTCCTCTATGGGTAACTTTAAAATAACTGGCATTGTTCTTCCCTATTTTGAAGCTGAAGTACATAAGAGCCCATGGTCTAAAATTAATTAAAATTCATAAATACAGTAAATCAACTGTGATTTTTAACAACTTCAATTTCCTGGTGCACTTCAGCTATCACATATAACCCTCAAGTGTCCATGTAAATGAAGACAATCTACATGACAGCAAGATGTTTGCAGGCACATTTACTACTTTGGAAACCAAGCTTGATGAGTTGCACAACATAATTTCCATAACCAAGCCAAGATTATTTAATTTGAATGGTTAAGACTTAAAAAATATATTGTAAAGCAATCACAAGACAAAGCATTACAGCTTGTTTTTTTGATAGGACAAGGTTACAGTATATTTTTATATATTTCTTATTCCCCTCTTCCCCATGCCCATAAAATTTCTGGAAGGAACAGGCCATCTTTATCCCTCTGCAGCAGTCTCATGATGGTATGAATAAAAGCTCAGTTAAGTACTTGCTAAATTTGTGTACTTAACCAATTCTTGACAATTCAGTAGATTCAAACAAAAAGTTAGTAACGGTTTAAAAAAAAAGAAAAAAGAAAAGAAAAAAACTTGGTGGGCAGTAGCCAACAATACAATCACAGATAGTAGAAACCCAAATATTGTAATCACTGTGTTGCCCTAAATATAGAAAGGTCTCATAGTTTGGCCAAGAACAGCACATAAATCAATGCATTATATGAACTTCCTTTCCTGTTTCTCTCAATCCACTTTGAGTCAAAGTATTAAAAAACTGATAATATTCTAAAAAGAATCTGGGGAGAAGGAATAGAACCTATCTAATGGGATTGTTAAAATTAGAGAAAGCTAAATAATAATACTGATTAAGAGAAAAAGTTGGTATATGTCTTGCAGGTGGACCATTTCTCTAAAGCACCTAATCAATTACTGAACTCAGGAAAGGCAGCTCCTTTCCATTTGTTCCGACAGAAAGTTCTTTCCTGACTGCAACGGGCACCTTTCAGCCTCAGATCGAACCCACTGACAATCTACAAAACGCTGAGAATTAAAAGCGAGAATGCCAATGTTAGAAAAATGATCAAACACCTTCTCAACACAACCCCCTGAATTCAAGTGTCCTAATCCCACAGCTTTACAGGGCATTTCAAAGGCGCTTTACACAAAGAATCCCGCAGGTGCAAAGGGAGAAACTGAAAAGGGAGCCCAGGCGATGCACGACAGGAGGGTAACGCCAGAGAACTCAGGTGCTCCCGAGTGTTTACAAACAGAAGGGCCAGAAGCTTACACATCGAGGGGAGTCTAAGCCGGAAAAAAACTGAGCGCGGAGGAGTTCTAGAGAAGTAAAGAAAAATAAAAATAATAATAACTGGATCACCGACTACTATTAAAACAGTCGCCACTTCCGGACCCTACCTGTTAGTAATTCCACTTCCGGCCTCCTCCAAAAGGCCCGCTCCCACAGGCGGACATCCAGCACCCAATGAGAGTGTTACCTACTTCCGCGGGGACTGAATGACGTCATTTAAGTCCCGTCCTTTCCGGTAGAGAGGAGCCTATCGTAGAGCCCGAGACCCGCGCCTCAGGAGGAGGTACCCTGACAGGCCCAACCAAACCGCGGGAAGGGGAGAGAAAGGCAAGCCGGCCGTGCACGCCTCTTCCGCCCTGGGCCCGGAAGGGTGATGTGGCTGGGGCTTCGCCGGCCTCACTATGGTAAGAACCGGGGCTTTGGGGTCGCAACTGAGCTTTGTGCAGGGGCTGCGAACCAGTACTAGGGGTGGAGGGTTGAGTGGCAGTCCCCGGCCGGGGAGCCCTGTCGCTAACTTGACTCTCCTGGGGCTCAGAGGGAGAGATGGGCCCGGGAGCCATGTGGCCCCTGCACGTCCAAACTGGGACAACCGGAGCCGACAGCCCAAGAAAGATCCTCAGGGCCGCAGAGCCCCTCCTCACACGCAGAGGCTACTTTAATGACTTGTTTCAAAGAAATGCGCTGGTTTGGCTTAACCCGTCGTTACTTATTCTTTGTGGTTATTTTCAGGCTTTAGAGCTGCCGGGTTTGCGCGCTTGTTGTTTTGCGGTTTGTTATCTCATTGCCGACCTAAGCCAGGTGTTTAATTGTTTTCAAACAAACTCGAGACATCCCACCTTAATTTTGACTTGTTGAATTAATTGGCCTTTTAGGTCTCTCCAGCTCCATTCTCTCAACTGTAAAGATGCTACTTTATAAGCTGTGATATAATGACTGGAGTTGTCTGTAGAGGTGGCTTTTCTAGAAGCTTACTGTGCTTGGAGTGGTGTCTGGCCTCGGGTCTTCCCTTCCATACATTATTAAGGTTTCCTGTGTTATTTTGTCTTATTGCAGATTCCTTTAATAGTTTGGGCCTCTTAGAGAAGCTTGAAATAAGCTTGAATAAGTTCACAAGAGAAATGTTTACTTCTCCAAGCTGCGAAAAATACATAAAACCAACGTGGACAAAGGACAGATGAAATAATCAGTAGTAATAGCAAAGATCTCCCAAGCTATGTCTGCAGGCATTTCACCTTTGTCACGGTAAATGCTAACAACCTCTACACCGGGCCCTCGCCATGAATTTAAGAGGTCTATATGCCAGATGTTGTGTTTATGAGGAAAAGATTCGTGCCTTTTATTATAGTATCAAAAGCAGCCATGACAAAAGCTTTTCTGCAGTGAAAAGTTGTTGAGCTTGTGTTCCCAGAAGTTCCTGCAGAATCCCATACAGCATAAAACCCTTAGACTTTGAATCGAAAACTCATTAATTGTTGTTTACTTTGTGCCAGCTACTTTGGTTATAGCTGGAGCATAACTCACAGTCTTTTCCCTGGAGAAGTTAACAATGTATAGAGGGGATGACATTTTATTGGTAAATTATTCCTTCCTTGGCGGAAGATACTCTCCAGTTCCAAAATCGAACTATCACATGAAAGGACACAAGTGGATAGACTTGTGTCCTGAATGAGCCATTATTTAACTTAGAAAATGTGGTTCATTTTGCAATCCAAAAAGAGTAACGAGACTGTTACTCTTAATTCTTGCATATATCCTCCTTGAGGCTGAAATGGATTATTTTACTCATAGTACAGGCAGAGATAGATTCTTCTTTTTGTCTTATGTTCTATTTAGAAGCAAGACATATACCACTTAAGATTAGCAGTATTTGAGCCATCTGGCCATACTGGTTTATTCAGAGAAACAATAATAACTCATTTATTAGCTATTGCTGTGTGCCAGGGTGCATTTGAAAAATCAACTTGAAAGTATTGTCTCATTCGAAACTTCTGAATAGATGTTTACAGGCGAAGGAAGTCAGGCATGTCAGAAGACTTCATGCTGTTGTTAATGAAAAGAACATAACTGAAAATCAAATATGTCATAGTGGTTTGTTGCTCTCAAATATAATATGCCAATCAGATGGGGGTGGAAAATAGAAATAACTGCCAAGTAATTAATGTTTTCATTCCTGCTCTGTTCCTGTGAGCTTGAGATGTCAGCATTTCAGGAGAAGTACATTGTAGTTGGAGGAGTTACACAGTGAGGTTTCTTTTTGAGTTTGTACCTAAACTTGGTTTATTTGCAAGGTAGCCAAGTGATAATGAGATGGTTAAGTAGCACCACTGATTCAATGGACATGAATTTGAGCCAACTGGGAGATAGCGAAGGACGAGGAAGCCTGGCCTGCTGCAGCTCAGAGACATGGCTTAGAGACTGAACAACAACCAGTGATTATGACTTATAGCTGAATTACTGTATTTTAATGAATCCGTTTTTCTTTTTAGAAAGAACCATTCAGTTTTTAATATCCTCCTTTTAGTGCATTCTCCCCACCCGCCCCCCAATAATTCTATTTATTTATTTTTGCCAGTACTGGGTTTTTGTTGCTGCAAGTGAGGGCTACCGTCTAGTTAAGATGTGCGAGCTTCTCATTGCAGTAACTTCTGTCATGGCAGGGCATGAGCTCTAGGTACACAGACTTCAGTAGTTGCGGCTCCTGGGCTCTAAAGCACAGGTTCAGTGGTTGCGGCACAGACTTTTACAGTTGTTTGGTGGCAGGTGGGATATTCTCAGATCACGGATTGAGAACCTGTGTCTCCTGCATTAGCAGGCAGATTCTTTACCATTGAGCCACCAGGGAAGCCCCCAGTGAATCCATGTTTTAAAATGCATTTCAAGGACATTAAATGTTTATCAGCAATAATAATTTACAACTATCAGAGCATAAGCAGTATAATAACTATATCATTTATGAATTAATACTTTTAAAAACTCCAGAAAACCTAGTTCTCCCTAACTTAAAGTTCTTCAAGATTCATCTCCAGTTTCATCTCTTCCAAAGAAGGTTTCCCTGTACCTTAAGTTTTCTTCTACTCCTTTTAGGTGTTTATTTGGACGTCTGTAGTCCAGTCCATGTATATTCTACCAGTGTCCCTCTTGCGTAGAAAACAGCACTAAGATATTTCTTATATTTCTCCCTTCTCTAGGCAAAGTTGTTAAAAGTAGAGACTAGGTCTTTTAATCTCTGCATCACAGTGTCAGAGTTAGTACTTAAATGAATGAGTGTCTGGATTTACAGAGTCATGTAAAACATGCTCATTGTATTCAAGGACTTTACAGTCCATTGGGGAAGAGTATTAAATAAGTAAATTTTACATGTCATCTGCTAGGACATAGACAATGTGTGTGTTAGAAAGAACATAAGCTTTAGACTAAACCAAACAGGGTCAGAATCATTGCCAGCTACCATCCTTTACTTGATTAACCTGAGGAAGTTTATCTTCGTTTCTTCCTATGTTGGTGTGTTAAGTGACTTACGGATATTCTCATTTAATGTTCATAAACCCTGCAAAGTAGAACCAATTTATTGCCCATATTTTATAATTAAATTGAGTACCAGGGAAAGAGTGTAATATAGTTTATTAAATAGTTTTTTTCCTCCTGTAGCTGAAAATTGTTTCAGTTCAGTCGCTCAGTCGTGTCCGACTCTTTGCGGCCCCATGAATTGCAGCATGCCAGGATTCCCTGTCCATCACCAACTCCCGGAGTTCACCCAAACTCATGTCCAGCGAGTCGGTGATGCCATCCAGCCATCTCATCCTCGGTCGTCCCCTCCTCCTCCTGCCCCCAATCCCTCCCAGCATGAGAGTCTTTTCCAATGAGTCAACTCTTCGCATGAGGTGGCTAAAATACTGGAGTTTCAGCGTTAGCACCATTCCGTCCAAAGAACACCCAGGACTGATCTCCTTTAGACGGGACTGGTTGGGTCTCCTCGCAGTCCAAGGGACTCTCAAGAGTCTTCTCCAACACCACAGTTCAAAAGCATCAATTCTTCAGCGCTCAGCTTTCTTTATAGTCCAACTCTCACATCAATACATGACCACTAGAAAAACCATAGGCTTGACTAGACCGACCTTAGTTGGCACAGTAATGTCTCTGCTTTTGGATATGCTATCTAGGTTGGTCATAACTTTCCTTCTGTTGTCACTGGGAACTGCTGGAGGGCATCGTCAAGGAGATAACACTCTGACCTGTGTATTAAGGAGTGACTAAGGATTAGAGGAGTCATTAGCTCAGTTCAATCGCTCAGTCATGTCCCACTCTCTGCGACCCCATGAATCGCAGCATGCCAGGCCTCCCTGTCCATCACCAACTCCTAGAGTTCACCCAGACTCGCGTCCATCGAGTCAGTGATGCCACCCAGCCATCTCATCCTCTGTCATCCCCTTCTCCTCCTGCCCCCAAATGCCCCCGGGAACAGAGTGTTGTTCACCCAGCCCAGCATTTCACATTGTACTCTGCATATAAGTTAAATAGGCAGGATGACAATATACATACTTGTCATACTCCTTTCCCAATTTTGAACAAGCCCTTTGTTCCATTTCTAGTTCTAACTGTTGCTTCTTGATGTGCATACAGATTTCTCAGGAGGCAGGTAAGGTGGTCTGGTATTCCCATTTTTTAAAGATTTTTCCAGTTTGTCGTGATCCACACAAAGGCTTTAGCATAGGCAATGAAACAGAATTAGATTTTTTTTTTAATTCCCTTGCTTTCTCTTTGAGCCATAGATGTTGGCAGTTTAATCTCTGGTTCCTCTGCCTTTTCTAAATCCAGCTTGTACATCTGGAAATTCTTGGTTCATGTACCGCTGAAGCCTGTCTTGAAGGATTTTGAACATTACCTTGCTAGCATGTGAAGTGAATGCAATTATCTGGTAGTTTGAACATTCTTTGCCATTGTCTTTCTTTGAGATTGGAATGAAAACTTTTTTCCTGTCCTCTGGCCACCTCTGAGTTTTCCAAATTTGCTGACATATCAAGTGCAGCATTTAACAGCATCATCTTTCAGGATTTTGAAATAGCTCACCTGGAATTCCATCACCTCCACTAGCTTTGTTCACATTAATGTTTCCTAAGGCCCACTTGACTTCACACTCCAGGATGTCTGGCTCTAGGTGAGTGACCACACCATCATGGTTATCTGAGTCATTAAGATCTTTTTTGTATAGTTTTTCTGTGTGTTCTTGCCTCCTCTTCTTAATCTCTTCTGCTTCTGTTAGGTCCTTGTCGTTTCTGTCCTTTATTATGCCCATCTTTGCATGAAATGTTTCCTTAATATCTCCTATTTTCTTGAAGAGATCTGTAGTCTTTCCCATTCTACTGTTTTCTTCTATTTCTTTCCACTGTTCACTTAAGACGGCTTTCTTCTCTCTCCTTGTTATTCTCTGAAACTTTGTGTTCATTTGTGTATATCTTTCCCTATATTTTTCTCAGCTATTTTTAAGGCCTTCTCAGACAACCACTTTGCCCTTTTGAATTTCTTTTTCCTGGGGATGGTTTTGGCCACCACCTCCTGTGCAGTGTTACAAACCTCCATCCATGGTGCTTTGGCACTCTGTCTACCAGATCTAACCCCTTGAATCTATTCATCACCTCCATTGTATAATCATAAGGGATTTTATTTAAGTCATACCTGAATGGTCTGATGGTTTTCCCTACTTTTTAAAATTTAATCCTGAATTTTGCCGTAAGGAGCTCATGATCTGAGCCACAGTCAGCTCCGGGTTTTAATTTTACTATCTGTAAAGAAAGTTAAAATCTGAGAAACTTGAAACAAATACAGTGATCATACATGATTGAATGACTGCCCTCTTGACAAGTGTAAGTAGGTTGAAGGACTAAAAATAAGAAAATCATTATAAGGTGCTTAGTAAGGAAGTCCAGTTTAGATGATTGGAAGAAAACATTGTTTAAGTGCCAACTCTGCCATGTGCTTTACATATGATGTTTTTTTAAAATCTTACATTATTGGCCACAGTGTACATGAGAAGAAAAAGGTGCAGAATTGTTAAGTGTCTTCCCCAAGACCACACTGCTTATAAGTAGTGAAGCTCAGATTTAAACTTAACAGCTCCACTTGTCATCAAATCTTGGGCCCTTTTTATTATGCAACAATGCCATTAATCCCACAGGGA
Organism: Capra hircus; assembly: GCF_001704415.2. Taxonomy (NCBI): domain Eukaryota; kingdom Metazoa; phylum Chordata; class Mammalia; order Artiodactyla; family Bovidae; genus Capra; species Capra hircus. The sequence goes on from NC_030814.1 coordinate 27,652,304, forward strand.
ATTCAAGAGGAAAGCAACATTTGTATGCCTCAGTGTGGGTTGTTTGTCAGAATCTTAATTCTGAGGCTACTATTACTTGTGCACCTTCAATACAAATGACATCACAGTAGAAAGGTTATTTTCTTAGTATTATAATAATAGTTTTGACTGCATAAATATATGAGGAATTTCCATGAGCTACACTTTGAAAACCTCTGCATTAGGTTAATAGGTAGGTATCTGAAGTGGATGCTGGTTTTCTGTGGCATAGTGGTTTGTAACTCTAACTGCAAGTAAAAATCCCAGGGAGTTTTGACAAATTCTGAGCCCACAGTAAGGGAGTGAGTGAAAGTCGCTCAGCTGTGTGTTACTCTTTGTGACCCCATGGACTGGAGCCCACCAGGCTCTCCTCTGTTCATGGGATTCTCCAGGCAAGAATACTGGAGTGGGTTGCCATTCCCTTCTCCAGGGGATCTTCCCATACCAGGGATTGAACCTAGCTCTCTTGTTTTATCTTCTTTTAGTTTTGCTTCCTTTAGGTCTTTACCCTACTGAAGTCTTTGGGAGCTGTGCATATGTGTTAACAGCATCTACCATACCTCTTCATTTTAACTTAGGCTGGAATTGAAGAGCCAAAACAGGAAAACACTGAAGGAGACCTGAGACTCTCACAGAAAAATAAATTAGAGCTGCTGTTTCTTTTAGCTTTGCTTTCCTGTTCTTAATTATTTATTTATTTTTTAAATGTTATCTCTCCTTTTATCAACCTTCATCATTTCATACTGTAAGAAAGTGAAGTCACTAAAGGCAAATAACCTTATGAATCTGCTGAGTGTGAAGAGAAAAGGCCATGGTACAGATGAATGGATTAGGAGGGAGACACCTAACACTAGGTTTACAGTTGGCAAAAGCTCAGGCTTTGTTGTACAACAAGTATCATTATGTGTCACACAGTGACTGGGTACTGATTGCTTGCAGTGACATAAGCATAAGCAATCCTTCAAAATCAAGTGTAAATATAACAGAAAAGCAATATGGAAAAATTCAGAAATGTCCAACTGTTGCTATTTCTTGGGTGAAACTATTGATCAATAGTTGGGTCCCCCAACAAAATGTGAGAACAAGAGAATTTCAGAAAGCAGCAATTTTAAAGAAATGAAAGCTATGCAAAATGCATTGCAGTCCTTCATTATGTAGTTCATAAGTATAAAAAAAGACTTCTAGGCTGTTAATTATTTTATAATTCTGGAAAATATTTTTCCATGCAGTGAATCTATAACAATAGCTGTTACACAGTCTCTCTCCCTCACTCTTTATGAGAGACCCTTATCACCAAGTCTTCCCTGGATACTCTATGTGCCACCATTTGCTTCCGGCTGCCTCACAAGCCACTCTTAACCCATCTCTGGAAACTATATATAAAATCATGTAATTTGTGCTAATATGAGCATTTGCCCATCAAACCAATATATATTTAACCAAGATAATCCTTTAAACCATGATCATGATTAGAAAGTGACATTACATCAATATTACAGACAACTGTTTTTCCCGTAAACTATGGAATATTTTTTCCTTGGACAAATTCACCTCTTCCCAGAAATAGGCAAAGTTCAGTGGCAAAAGAGTAACAGTAAAGTGTGCATTAAGCCATCAGGACAAATCACCTTGTTTTCAAGATAATAACTCCGCCTTAGTTTCAAATGCATCAATGTGCTAACCTAAAGGATTGTTACCTGTAAACAGTTTACACAGCAAAAGTGCTGGGAGGAAGTCTTACAAGCAAAACCAGATGCCAGCTATTTAAAAGATCCATTAAAAATGACTTAGTGATTTTAAATGATAACTGATCAAAAATCACATTAGCTCTTTAGAATGGGAATTTAAGTTTAGAGTAAATACAGTGTCTTCTGAATATAGTCAACAAGCAACAAAGCCAGAGCCCATAGTTAAAGGTTTCCAGACCCTGCAGAAGGAATCTACTGTACTGCATGGATATCTGCCCATGCCACCGAGTTTAGTCCAAATTTCTGGGCGTTGATTATTTTTTTAAAGCTCCAGGTAAAGTGAGTAGCCAGGGTTCATACCCTGCTTGCCTTCACTTATTTGCAAGTTTTTCCATTTTGTCAGTCTTATTTATTTGCATGATCAGAATATTTTTTTCATAACAGAATTTGCACTTTTCCTTCAGACTACTTTCTGTTATCATTTATCAAGGACATGAAGCATTAACATCAATTTTCTTAAGTCTACTACTTGTCATAGTTACATGCATGCTTCCTCTTTCTAATAGCTGTGACACTTTCGTTGCTTCATATTTAGATGTGAGATGTCTATAAAATAGCTCAAAATAAGCAGCACAAATAGAACAAATGCACTCTAGGTCCTGTTGACAATGATATGAAAATAGGCGCAGATGACCACCAGTGTTGCCAGTGGCGAACAGAGTTGAAGTGAAAATGTTAATATCCCTGTATGTTATTAGAAACATTTTCTATCATAGAATACTTAATCTTGAGGAAATGGGGTGTTGTATGTGTTTGCACATTCACATCCTGTCTTACATTTATCCCTATATTTTAAGAGATAATAGTGGTGCATATGAATTTACAGTAGAAACTAGTTAGGAAATGCTGACCTGACCTAGATTTGTAAATGATAAAATGCTGACCTACTTTTCCAGTGCTGTATAATTTCTATCACAATTAGGTCAGAAATATCATTTCTGGGTTTCATTTCACTTCCAGAGAGGGATCAAGAACTTTAGTTTTGCATGAAAACAATAGATATTGAAATTAGTAAAATAGTGTTTAGAGTTTTAAAAATTTAAGTTTGATTCTCAGTTAAACTGTAAGAATTAATATGTCAATAAAAATGTATTCCCCATGTAGGAGGCAGTCAACATTTGAAGCTCCCAGACAGTGTTATGCATAAAGAAGGCCCTTAATCAATAGACTAGCTAAATAATTTGTGTTGATAATCCTAAAAATAAATAAGCTGCATGGAACTCAAGAAATCCAGGGCTAATGAATATACTGGAGGCTTAGCCAAAGTCTTTTCTGCAAAATAAGTAGTTAGCAAGCAACCAGTCATTTAGCAGTCTTGGACAGAGCACTGTTTAGCATATTAATACGTGTATTTTTTTTAGCGCTTTTCATTGTTTCTTTCTTTGTACTATTCTAACGCCTGAATCTTTCCCCCCTTTTTACTTCTGTTCCCAATGTTTTGGGGTATTTTTTAACTTAGAAGTATTTTTAATTATGTATCTAAAAACAAAACTCTTATGTTGAAGTCTTGCCCTTATATCCTCCGTCCATGGGATTCTCTAGGCAAGAATACTGGAGTGGGTTGCCATTTCCTTCTCCAGGGGATCTTCCCTACCCAGGGATCGAACCCAGGTCTCCCACATTGGAGGCAGACGCTTTAACCTCTGAGCCACCAGGGAAGCCCCATATCCATACTTAGTATAACATTCAGGAATGACTCTGAAAATAACAAATTATATCTTTATGGATACAATGATAGAAATTGAACATGAAATAAATACTCCTAACTTTTCAAATCAACTTGAGAATAGAGAGTTTTAAAGCGACATGTCAACATTAGAGCTAATTTCATTTTGGACGTTAACCTTTGCATTGACTAGTCTCTATCCTTTATTGATAAACAGTTCAATCTAATGTGACCAAATGAAAGTCTGGGTTATTTTTATTATTTCAGTGGCCTAATAAATTACCATCTACTTCAGAGTAATTATGCAGAGTGACTGATTCATCAAGTTGATTTCCTTCTAGTTTGATAAATTAATTTAGTGCAGTGATTTGAAGCACATCAGAAGCTCTGATTAGCTGTTAAGTAGTATGATGGGTCTGGAATATGAAGGGATAGTAAAAAGGGGCCTTTGAGGGAAAAAAAAAAAGGTTGAGATATTCATTGCCAGTTTTAGAAGAACAAGCACAACTCTGATAATAATGGACAGGGTGGGACTCCTATATTCCAGGACCCCAAAGGTTACCATTCAGATTGTATCTGAGGTTGTGCTCCAGAAGTTGCTTCAGGCAGCCCTGAGTCTAGGGAATGTTACTGGATACCTCTTTATAAAAAGGAGTTGTTTGCAATTCTCCCCAACCCCCTTTAAAAAAAAACACAAAACTGAATATGTTATCTTATTTGACACAAGGGACTTTGCATGTGTGATTAAGAGTTTTGGAATGGGAAGATTATTTCTTGAATTACGGGGAGACAGGGCAGTTTAATCACAAGAATCCTTGTGAGAGGGAGGCAAAAGGGTCATGATCACAAAAGAAGTTGTCAAGGTCAGAGTGATGAGTGGCTCACTAAACCAAGGAATCAGGTAGCCTTGAAAAGGCAAGAAAACAGATTATTTCCTCAAGCCTCCGTAACTCCTTAGTTCCACTGTGTGTTGTTTAATAGTGAGCTAAATTTATTAGACTGAATAGTGTGCCATTGTATAACTCCCTGGCATCGTCACAAGGTGTCTTTGATGAAAATTAGATACACATTAGATCTGAGGGTCTAGAACTTCCTGCCAGCCAATTTGCCTGCTGCCTCAGGCATCCAGAACTCATGAGGATATATCTCTTACAAATTAAGTGGACTCAGAAGAACACACACTGTGCAAGCACCTCAAGGATGACTGCTCAATAGAACTTCTCTGAATTCTGGTTAGTGATACAAGATTTGGATGCTGAGAAGAAATTACCTCAGACCTTTATTTTACCCTATAGCCCTGGCCCTTAGCACAAACGTATGTTTCTTCATTCTGAATTTTGCAAAATATCATTGATCAGTTCAGTTCAGTCGCTCAGTCGTGTCCAGCTCTTTGCGACCCCATGAATCGCAGCACGCCAGGCCTCCCTGTCCATCACCATCTCCCAGAGTTCACTCAGACTCACGTCCATCGAGCCCGTGATGCCATCCAGCCATCTAATCCTCTGTCAGCTCCTTCTCCTGCCCCCAATCCCTCCCAGCATCAGGGTCTTTCCCAATGAGTTAACTCTTCGCATGAGGTGGCCAAAGTACTGGAGTTTCAGCTTCAGCATCATTCCTTCCAAAGAAATCCCAGGGCTGATCTCCTTCAGAATGGACTGGTTGGCTCTCCTTGTAGTCCAAGGGACTCTCAAAAGTCTTCTCCAACACCGCAGTTCAAACGCATCAATTCTTCGGCGCTCAGCCTTGTTCACAGTCCAACTCTCACATCCATATATGACCACAGGAAAAACCATAACCTTGACTAGACGGACCTTAGTCGGCAAAGTAATATCCCTGCCTTTGAATATGCTATCTAGGTTGGTTATAACTTTTCTTCCAAGGAGTAAGTGTCTTTAAATTTCATGGCTATAGTCACCATCTGCAGTGATTTTGGAGCCCAAAAAAATAAAGTCTGACACTGTTTCCACTGTTTCCCCATCTATTTCCCATGAAGTGATGGGACCGGATGCCATGATCTTCGTTTTCTGAATGTTGAGCTTTAAGCCAGCTTTTTCACTCTCCTCTTTCACTTTCATCAAGAGGCTTCTTAGTTCCTCTTCACTTTCTTCCATAAGGGTGATGTCATCTGCATATCTGAGGTTATTGATATTTCTCCCAGCAATCTTGATAAGTAAATATAAATGCAAAGCTGTGTGTGGAGGTTTCTCTTAAACAGTTAAGAAAACATTCAGCAGACTAACCTACATTTTTTTAATAACATGCATTGTTAATTTGGAATCTAAGTGTGCTCTTGAATTTGTTAAAATGTCTATTTGCAGTTGTGTTCGCGTTCCTGTTCATTCAGTATTTTCTCAGTGACTGCTGTGTACTGTTTTATTTAATAAGCACAGGAGATTGATAAGAACCTCCATAAAATAGAGGAAACAGTTATAGAGCAATCTGGCAGGTGACAGGTATGTGTGTAGCATGTAAATGTACAAAGATCCAGCCTCTGCTTGGTGTGGAGAGTGGGGTAGGGACAGGGAGGACTTCACAGAGGAGATGACTCACGAGACCAGAAGGTTGAACAAAACTGGATAGCATGTACAAAAACATAGGGTACCTTGAAAAATGCATGATTTAAAGGATCTGAAAAAAAAACACAGTAAGTGAATTATATTTCCCTTTTCACCTTTTTTTTAATCATCTTTCCCTCTATTTTGTGATTAAATATGCTTGCTTGCTTCTTAGCATCCTCCCTTCCCTTCAATAACACTTTCCTATTGAAAACCTCAATTACTTATCTACAGAACAGTAACATCTGTTTCCTTTAACTCTGAGACTAAAATTTTGTATCAGCTGACAACAGATGCTAAGCATTAAGAGGAGTGCTTAGGTAGGCTAGGCAGTGGTATACTAACGTCTGTGATTTTGAAACACTCTTGACCAGAGTCTAAGTACATCTAAAAGACTTTACCACCTAAGATTATTTGTTTAAATTTTAGGGCCTATAAATCCCAAGAACAAAGTTGTATGTATCATATAGTACATACGACTAAATGGTTTTCATTTGTAAATGATTTCACACACTAAAATATGTTTACACACCCCACTTCTTTAATAATGGTATGTTTTTAAGTGCCTCTTTAAAATCTTTTATGATAAAAAATTTAAACATGTAAGGTAGAAAGAAGAGTATAGTGAAGCCACCAGCATTTCATCAACTCCACACCTCCCCCTACACACACACTGGGTTATTTAGAAATCAATCCCAGACATATCATTTAAGTACATTTCTTTAACAAGACATTCAGGGAATAAAGTATAGATTGCAAAATCATGAATTTAGACACTCTATTAGGAAGATAATAAACAAATTTGCAGATTTCTTTTCCATCCACTCTACTAAGTAAATCCTTTGCTTGGTCCAGTAAGTCTGCTCATTATTCCCTGAATATGCAAATTCCTGATTCTTTGGGGATGTTTCCCATGCTTTTGTCTCTTGTGGAGCCGGCTCTGTATTCTTTGCCATTTGATTGTGCCCTTTCAGGCTTGAGTCAGTTCCTTGAAGCCTCTCCTGAATTTTTTTTGTGAAAATGGCTTTTTTTTTTTTGGTCAGTATTGCTCAGTTGTTATTTACATATATTAGAAGTTGCTATTTCATTTTTTAAATGTATGTCCTATTCTCCTTCATTTATAACCACTGTATGCCTTACTTATCTAATGTATAAGATTAGGATATTAATAACATCCGCATCAAATATGAGGATGAATAAGATCATCCAAAACAAGAATTTAGTAAATATCAGCGAATTCTTGTTGTTAGCTATTAACAGGAAAGGAACCATGCTATGTACTTTCTTTTTAATTTTTATTTTATATTGGGGTGTAGTTGGTTTACAGTGTTGTGTTAATTTCAGGTGTACAGCAAAGTGATTCAGTTATACATGTACATTTTCCATTCTTTTGCAGATACTTTTTTATGTAGGTTATTATAGGATAACCTACGTACTTTTTTATGTAGGTTATTATAGGATACTGGGTAGAGTTCCTTGTACTAAACAGTAGGTCCTTGTTGATTATTTTATGTTTATATTAATCCTAAGCTCCTAAATTATCCCTTGCCCCAATCTTTCCCCTTTGGTAGCCATGTTTGTTCTCAAAGTCTGTGAATCTTCCTCTGGTTTGTAAGTTCCTTTGTATCATTTTTTTAGATTCCACATACAAGTGATATCATACAGTGTTTGACTTTCTCTGGTTTCATTTACTATGACAATCTGTAAGTCCATCCAAGTTGCTACAAATGGCATTATTTCATTCTTTTTATGGCTGAGTAATATTCCATTGTGCATATGTACTCACCATCTTTATTCATTTCTTTGTCAGTGGACATTTAGGTTGTTTCCCTGTCTTGGCTATTATGAATAGTGTGGTGATGAACATTGGGATGTATAGGTTTTCTCCAGATATGTGCTCAGGAATGGGATTACTGCATTGTATGATGGTTCTATTTTAAGTTTTTTAAGGAAACTCCTCACTATTCTCCTAGTGCCTGTTCAAGTTTACACTCCCACCAATAGTGTAGGAAGGTTCCATTTTCTCCACATCCTCTCCAGTATTTATTGTTTGTAGACTTTTTTATAATGGCCATTTTGACCATGTGAGGAGACCTCACTAGCTTTGATTTACATTTTTCAAATAATTAGTAATGTTGGGTATCCTTCGTGTGCTTTTTGGCCATCTATATGTCTTCATTGGAGAAACGTCTGTTTAGATCTTCTGCCCATTTTTTGATTGCATTGTTTGTTTTTTTCTAATACTGAACTGTGTGAGCTGTTTGTATATTTTGGAGATTAAGCTCTTGTTGGTCACTTTGTTTGCAAATATTTTCTCCCACTCTGCATTGTTTTTTTGGTTGTTGTTGTTGTTTTTCCTTTGCTATGAAAAGCTTTTAGTTTAATTAGGTCCCATTTGTTTGTTTTTCATTACATTACTATAGGAGAGGGATCCAAAAAGACACTGGTGCAATTTATGTCAGAGTGTTCTGCTTGTGTTTTCCTCTAGGAGTTTGATTGTATCCAGTCTTAAATTTAGATCTTTAAACCATTTGAGTTTATTTTTGTTTATGGTACTCTAATATCATTCTTTTACTTGTAGCTCTCCATCTTTTCCAGCACCACTTATTGAAAGACTGTCTTTTCTGCATTGTGTATTCTTGGTTCCTTTGTCATAGATTTAATTGACCATAGGTGCACTGGTATATTTCTTGGCTTTCTACCCTCTTCCTTTGATCTATATTTCTGTTTTTGTGCCAGTAACAAGTTTTGATTTCTACAGATTTGTAGTATAATCTGAAGTCACAGAATGTGATTCGTCCACTTCTATTTCTCTTTCCATGATTGCTTTTGGCTATTCAGGATCCTTTGAGTTTCCGTGAAAGTGAAGTCGCTCATTCCTGTCAGACTCTTGGACTGTAGTCTACCAGACTTTTCCCTCCATGGAATTTTCCAGGCAAGAGTACTGGAGTGGGTTGCCATTTCCTTCTCCAGGGGATCTTCCCGACCCAGGGATCGAACCCAGGTCTCCCACATTCCAGGCAGACGCTTTAACCTCTGAGCCACTGCGGGGGGGTGGGTGGTGGGGGTGGAGTTTCCATACAAATTATAAAATTTTGTGTTCTAGTTCTTTGAAAAATGCCATTCATAAGTTGATAGGGATTGTGTTGAATATGTAGATTGACTTGCGTAGGATAGTCAGAGTGCATATCTTTTGTATCCTTAAGTTGGTTTATTGCTAAGTATTTTATTCTTTTTGATGCAATGGTAAAGGGAACTGTTTGTTTATTTCCCTTTCTGATATTTCACTGTTGGTGTATCGAAATGAAAGAAATTGTTGTGTATTAATTCTTTATCCTGCAACCTTATTGAATTCATTGATGATCTCTAGTACTTATAGCCTCTTTGTGATTTTCTTTGTATAATACTATGCCATCTGCAAACAGTGACACATCACATATTTTCCAGTTTGGATTCCTTTTATTTCTTTTTTCTCTCTGATTGTCATGGATAGGACTTCCAAAACTATGTTTATAAAAGTGGTGAGACTGGACTTCTTGTCTTGTTCCTGATCTTGGAGGAAATGCTTTCAGCATTTCACCATTGAATATATTGTTACCTGTAGGTTTGACATATATGTCCTTTATTATGTTGAGGTATTTTCCCTCTATGTCCACTTTCTGGAGAGTTTTTATCAGAAATAGATGTATAATTTGTTGAAAGCTTTTTGTGCACCTAATACATGACCATATGGTTCTTATTCTTCAGCTTGTTAGTGTCACACTAATTTGGGAATATTTAAAATTCCTTGCATCCTTGAAATCCATCTGATCACAGTGTATGATCCTTTTAATGTGTTGTTGAATTTGGTTTACCAGTATTTTGTTGAGGATTTTTGAACCTCTGCATGAATGATAATGGCCTATAATTGTATGCGTGTGTGTGTTTTGGTATCAGAGTGAGTGAAGTGAAGGTCGCTGTCCGACTCTTTGAGACCCCATGGACTATACAGTTCATGGAATTCTCCAGGCCAGAATACTGGAGTGGGTAGCCTTTCCCTTCTCCAGGGGATCTTCCCAACCCAGGCATCAAACCCAGGTCTCCCACATTGCAGGTGGATTCTTTAGCAGCTGAGCCACAAGGGAACCCCAAAAATACTGGAGTGGGTAGCCTTATCTCTTCTCCAGTGGATCTTCCCAGCCCAGGAGCTGAACTGGGGTCTCCTGCATTGCAGATGGATTCTTTACCAACTAAGCTATCAGGGAAGCCCATCGGAGTGATGGTGACCTCATAGAATGAGTTTGGGAGGATACTTTCCTCTGCAATATTTCACAATAGTTTCAGAAGGATAGGTGTTAATGCTTCTGTAAATATTTGATAGAATTTGCCTATGAAGCCATCTGGTCCTGGACTTTTGTTTATTGGGAGTTTTTTAATCACAGTTTCAATTTCATTACTTGTGTTTGGTGTGTTCATATTTTCTATTACGTTTCTTCCTAGTTCAGTCTTGGAAAAGTGAAAGTGAGGTCGCTCAGTCGTGTCCGACTCTTTGCAACCCCATGGACTGTAGCCTATCAGGCTCCTCCATCCATGGGATTTTCCAGGCAAGAGTGCTGGAGTGGATTGCCATTTCCTTCTCCAGGGGATCTTCCCGACCCAGGAATCCCTGGTCTCCCGCATTGCAGGCAGACGCTTTACGTCTGAGCCACCAGGGAAGCCTTAAAGTCTTAGAAGGTTGTATCTTTTTTAAGTTTTTGTCCTTTTCTTCCAGGCTGTCCATTTTATTGGTATATAGATGCTCATAGTAGTCTCTTATGATCCCTTGTATTCAGCCTTCTTTATGGTCCATCTCTCACATCTGTACGTGACTACTGGAAAAACAAAGTGATGTCTCTGCTTTTTAATAAGCCTTCTAGGTTTGTCAGACCTAGGTAGAAGCAGTGACAGATTTCCTCTTCTTGGGCTCTAAAGTCACTGTGGATGGTGACTGCAGCCATGAAATCAGAAGATGATTGCTTCTTGGCAGGAAAGTTACGACAAACCTAGACGGTGTGTTGAAAAGCATCAGAGGATGAGATGGCTGGATGGCATCATCGATGCAGTAGACGTGAACTTGGACAAACTCTGGGAGATGGTGAAGGACACGGAGGCCTGGGGTGCTGCAGCCCATGAGGTCGCGAAGAGTTGGACACGACTGGGCAACTGAATAAAAACAACTAGGTTTGTCATAGCTTTTCTTCCAAGGAGCAAGTGTCTTTTTAATTTTGTGGCTGCAGTCACCGTACACAGTGGTTTTGGAGCCCAAGAAAATGAAATCTGCCACTGTTCCCACTTTTTCCCCTTCTATTTGCCATTAAATGATGGGACTGTATGCCATGATCTTAGTTTTTTGGATGTTGAGTTTTAAGCCAGCTTTTTCCGTCTCTTTCACCTTCATCAAGAGGCTCTAGTTCTTCTTCACTTTCTACCATTAGTGTGACATCATTTGCAAATCTGATGTTGTGTTCTCACGGCAGTTTTGATTCCAGCTTGTGCTTCATCTGCCCTGAATTTCACATGATGTGAACATTTCACATTTCCCTGTCTTTCACTGTCTTCCAGAGTTTGCTTTAATTCTTGTCCATTGAGTCAGTGAGGCTATCTTACCATCTCATTCTCTGATGCCCTCTTCCCTTTTTGCCTTCAGTCTTTCCCAGCATCAGGGTCTTTTCCAATGAGTCAGCTCAAGAAAAAGAAAAAACAAAAGCATAAATTCTTTGGCATTCAGCTTTCTTTATGGCCCAACTCTCACATCCTTACATGACTACTGGAAAAATCATAGCTTTGACTATACAAGCCTTTGTTTGCAAAATGATGTCTCTGCTTTTTAATACAATATCTAGGTTTGTAATAGCTTTCCTTCCAAGGAGCAAGTGTCTTTTAATTTCTCGGCTGCAATCACCATCAGCAGTGATTTTGGAACCCAAGAAGATAAAATCTGTTGCTGCTTCCACTTTTTCCCCTTCTATTTGCCGTTAAGTGATAGGACTGGATGCCATAACCATACTTTTTTTGAATACTGAGTTTTAAGCTAGCTTTTTTACTCTCCTCAAGAGGCTTTTTAGTTCCTCTTCACTTTTTGCCATTAGAGGGATATCATCTGAATATCTGAGGTTGTTGATATTTCTCCTGGCAGTCTTGATTCCAGCTTGTCATTCATCCAGCCTGGTATGTCACATGATGTACTCTGCATATAAGTTAAAGGAACAGAGTGATATTGTATAGCTTTTTCGTACTCCTTTCTCAGTTTTGAACCAGTCAGTTGTTCCGTGTAGGATTCTACCTGTTGCTTCTTGTGCTACATATAGGTGTTTCAGGAGACAGCTAAGGTGGTCTGGTATTCTCACCTCCTTAAGAATTTTCCAGTTTGTTGTGATCCACACAGTCAAAGACTTTAACATAGTCAATGAAATAGAAGTAGATGATTTTCTGGAATTCCCTTACTTTTTTTATGATTCAACAAATTTTGGCAGTTTGATTTCTGGTTCCTCTGCCTTTTCTAAACCCAGCTTGTGCATCTGGAAATTCTTGGTTCACATACTGCTGAACCCTAGCTTGAAGAATTTTGAGCATTACCTTGCTAGCATGTGAAATGAGTGCAATTATATAAAATTTGGACATTCTTTGGCATTATCTTTCTTTGGAATTGGAATGAAAACTGACCTTTTCCAGTCCTGTGGCCAGTGCTGACTTTCCAAATGTGCTGACACATTGAATGCAGCACTTTAACAGCATCATCTTTTAGGATTTGAAATGGCTCAGCTGGAATTCCATCACCTCCACTAGCTTTGTTTGTAGTTAGGTTTTCTGAGGCCCACTTGACTTTACTCTCTAGAATGTCTGGCTCTAGGTCAGTGACCATACCATTGTGGTTATCTGGGTTATTAAGACCTTCTTAATATAGTTCTTCTGTACATTCTTGCCACCTCTTAATCTCTTCTGCTTCTTTTTTTATCCTTACCATTTCTTTCCTTTGTTGTGCCCATCCTTGCATGAAATGTTCCCTTGGTATTTCTAATATTCTTGAAGAGGTCTCCAGTCTTTCCTATTCTATTGCTTGCCTCTATTTCTTTGCATTGTTCACTTAAGACTTTCATATCTCTCCTTGCTGTTTTAGAACTCTGCATTCAGTTGGGTATATCTTTCCCTTTCTCCTTTGCCTTTTGCTTCTCTTCTTTTCTCAGCTACTTGTAAGGCCTCCTCAGACAATCACTTTGTCTTGCGCTTCTCTTTATTGGGGATACTTTTAATCATCACCTTCTGTACAATGTTATGAACCTCCATCCATAGCTCTTCAGGCACTGTGTCTGCCATATCTAATGCCTTGGATGTATTTGTCAACTCCACTGTATAATCGTAAGGGATTTGATTTAGGTCATACCTGAATGGTCTGCGATTCATGGGGTCGTAAAGAGTCGGACACAACTGAGCGACTGAACTGAACTAAACTGAATGGTCTAGTGGTCTTCCCTACTTACTTCAATTTGAGCTTGAATTTTGCAATAAGGAGCTGATGATCTGAGCCACGGTCAGCTTCAGGTCTTAATTTTGCTGACTATGTAGAGCTTCTCCATCTTCAGCCACAAAGAATATAATCAGTCTAATTTTGGTATTGACCATCTGGTGATGTCCATGTGTAGAATTGTCTCTTATGTTGTTGGGAGACAGTGTTTGCTATCAACAGTGTGTTTTCTTGGCAAAACTCTGTTAACCTTTGCACTGCTTCATTTTGTATTCCAAGGCCAAACTTGCATCTTACTGCAGGTATCTCTTGACTTCCTACTTTTGCATTCCAGTCCTCTATCATGAAAAGGACATCTTTCATTGGTGTTAGTTCTAGGAGGTCTTCTAGATCATCATAGAATCGTTCAAGTGGGGTGAATATGTGCCCATAGTTTCCTGTATGAAAATAACTATTAAAACAGTAATTACAAATCAATTTTACTTTATTCAGCCCATAATAGTAACACTTCGAAAGTTTGAGAAATTCAGGAAAGTTGAGAATTAGGTTAAAAACGTTTGAGAGAGAGCACTGCATTATCTCCTCTTCCTTGCATAAAGTCTTAACCTAGTACAGATATACTTATTGCGAGTCTTGTTTCCTTTTTTTCCCATCCCTTAGCATTGTACAGGAGGATTTTTTGTCCTTAAAATATTGGCAAATAACATGTATAGTTTTCTTAATGTTTTGAATAGTTTGTAAATTAAATCATTAAAAATGTGTAAAAATTTTCACAAATATTATGACAGCTTCTGAAAGATGTAATTCTTTTTTTAGGATTCTCCTGGTTATTCTTCCTATTCTTCTGTATGTACTTCAAAATCCGTTGTCAACTTCAAAAATAACTTGTTGCTGTTGGGTTCACTTTAAATTTACAGATTAGTGCTGCTATAAAAACCTGGTATCCCACCCATTCGACTTTTGTGTGCTTTAATGCTTTACGGCTTTGTCAATTTTGGTCTTTAATGCCAATATTACAGATATCTTAAGATTGTTCCTATATGTTGAATATTTTAGCTTTTTGTTCTAGTTGCTATTATAAGTGGAGTCCTTTTTCTACTGGTTGATATTATAATTATACAGTCTATCAATTTAAATATTATGTTCCTATCCACCTTACTCAGTTTTAATTCCCTTATGATCTATAATCATTTTTCTCTACATTCTTTTGGGCTTTTTAGGGTAGCACTTATTTTCAAGCAACTTTTTAATAGGAGAAGGCGATGGCACCCCACTCCAGGACTCCTGCCTGGAAAATCCCATGGACAGAGGAGCCTGGTAGGCTGCAGTCCATGGGGTCACACAGAGTCGGACACGACTGAAGTGACTTAGCAGCAGCAAATAGTATATCATGTCATCTGCAAACAGAGATAGTTTTACTTCTTCCCTTCCATTTTGGATGCTCTTTCTTCCTTTTCTTTGTCTGATTGCTGTAAGTAGGGTTTTCAGCACTGTTGAATAGAATTGGTAATGGATTAAAGACAATCTGTTTAACAAGTGGTGCTGGGAAAACTGGCCAACCTCTTGTAAAAGAATGAAACTAGAACACTTTCTAATGCCATACACAAAAATAAACTCAAAATGGATTAAAGATCTAACCGTAAGACCAGAAACTATAAAACTCCTAGAGAAAAACATAGGCAAAACACTCTCTGACATAAATCACAGCAGGATCCTCTATGACCCACCTCCCAGAATATTGGAAATAAAAGCAAAAGTAAACAAATGGGACCTATTAACTTAAGAACTTTTGCACAACAGAGGAAACTATAAGCAAGGTGAAAAGACAGCCTTCAAAATGGGAGAAAATAATAGCAAACGAAGCAACTGACAAAGAATCTCAAAAATATACAAGCAACTCCTACAGCTCAATTCCAGAAAAATAAATAACCCAATCAAAAAAGGGGCCAAAGAACTAAACAGACATTTCTCCAAAGAAGACATACAGATGGGTAATAAATAAATGAAAAGATGCTCAACATCACTCATTATCAAAGAAATGCAAATCAAAACCACAATGAGGTACCATTTCACGCCAGTCAGAATGGCTGCGATCCAAAAGTCTACAAGCAATAAATGCTGGAGAGCGTGTGGAGAAAAGGGAACCCTCTTACACTGTTGGTCAGAATGGAAACTAGTACAGCCGCTATGGAGAACAAAGTGGAGATTCCTTAAAAAACTGGAAATAGAACTGCCATATGACCTAGCAATTCCACTACTGGGCATACACACCGAGGAAACCAGAATTTAAAGAGACACGTATTCCCCAGTGTTCATTGCAGCACTGTTTATATTAGCCGGGACATGGAATCAACCTAGGTGTCCGTCAGCAGATGAATGGATAAGAAAGCTGTGGTACATATACACAATGGAGTATTACTCAGCCATTAAAAAGAATGCATTTGAATCAGTTCTAATGAGGTGGATGATAGTGGAACCTATTGTAAAGAGGGAAGTAAGCCAGAAAGAAAAACACCAATACAGTATACTAATACATATATATGGAATTTAGAAAAATGGTAACGATAACCCTGTATGTGAGACAGCAAAAGAGACACGGATGTATAGAACCGTCTTTTAAACTCTGTAGGAGAGGGTGAGGGTGGGATGATTTGGGAGAATGGCATTGAAACATGTATATTATCATATGTGAAATGAATCGCCAGTCCAGGTTCAATGCATGAGACAGGGTGCTCCGAGCTGGTGCACAGAGATGATCCAGAGGGATGGGATGGGGAAGGAGGTGGGAGGGGGGTTTAGGATGAGGAACACATGTACACCCAGGGCAGAATCATGTCAATGTATGGCAATATTGTAAGGTAATTAGCCTCCAATTAAAATAAATTTATAGTAAAAAAAAAAAAAAAGAATTGGTAAGAGTGAGCATTCTTCCCTTGTTCCTGAATTTAGTAGGAAGGCTTTCAGCTTCTCAGCCTTGAGAATTGTTGCCTGTGAGTTTGTCCTAAATATCTTTTATTATGTTGAGATGTTTCCTCTATATCTAGTTTTATAGTTTTTAGTATGGAAGGATGTTGCATTTTGTTTGAATTCATTTTCTGTGTTTATTGAGATGGTCATGTGATTTTTATTCTTCAGTTTGCTCACATTGAGTGATTGTGGATATTGAGAAACCTTTGCATCCTTGGGATAAATCCCACTTGATCATGGTGTTCAGTCCTTTTAATGTATTATTTGATTCAGTTTGCTAATATTTTGTGTATTTTCTTATCTATATTCATCAAAGATATTGGCTTGTTGTTTTCTTTTTTGGTAGTGTCTTTGTTTGGCTTTGGTATCAAGGTGATAGTGGTGTTGTGGAATGAATTTGGTAGCATTCTGTCCTTTTCAACTTTTGGACTAATTTGAGAAATGTAGATTTAAGTGCTTCCTTGTATGTTTGGTAGAATTCCGCAGTGAAGCTGCCCAGTCCTGGACTTTTGTTTGCAAAGAGTATTTTTATTACAGGTTTTCTTTCACTTGATCAATCTGTTCAAGTTATGTTCACTTAATTTTGGCCGGCTTTGTGTTTCTATAAACTAGTCCATTTCTTCTGGGTTGTCCAATTTGTGGGCATATGATTGTTTATATTTTTATGATTTTCTTATATTTCTGTGGTATCATTTGTTATTTCTTCTTTTTCACTTCTTATTTTATTTAGGCCCTCTCTCTTGTCTTGATGAACCTGGCTAGATTTTGTAGATTCTGTTTCACTTTTCAAAGTCCTTGCTCTTTATTTTACTGATCTTTTCTATTGTATTGTTTTTAATCTCTATTTTATTGCCTTCTGATCTTTATTATTTCCTTCCTTTAGGTGACATAGGGGTTGGTTTGTTCTGTTTCTGATTGTTTTAGGGAGTAATTAGGATGTTTGTTAGAGATTTTTCCTGTTTCTTGAGGAAGACCTGTGCTTCTGTGCACTTTCTTCCCAGAACTGTTTTTGCTACATCCCATTGGTTTTGTAAGGGTGTGTTTTCATTTCGGGGCTCCCCTGGTGGCTCAGTGGTAAAGAATCCACATGCCAGGGCAGAAGACACTAGTTTGATCGTGAATTGGGACGATCCTCTGGAGAAGAAAGTGGCAACCCACTCCAGTATTCTTGCCTGGAAAATCCCATGGACAGAGGTACCTGTCAGACTAAAGTCCATGGGGTTGCAAAGAGTCAGACCCAGCTTAGTGACTGAGCATGCACGTTTTCGTTGTCATTTGTTTCACGGTATTTTTTTTCTTTTATTTCATCATTGTCCCATTTATATTTTTATAGCATGCTGTTTAGTCTCCATATGTTTGTTCTTTTCCTGTTTTTTTCACCCCCTGTGGTTGATGTCTACTTTCATACCATTGTGGTCAGAAAAGATGCTTAAGATAATTTTTGTGCTCTTAAATTTGTTAAGGCTTGTTTTGTGATCTTGTATGTGGTCCATCCTAGAGAATGTTCCATGTGTGCTTATTTAAAAGAGAAAAAACATGTATTCTGATTTTTGGAGATGTAGTGTCTTATTGATATCAAGTCCAACTGGTCTGATGTATCATTTAGGATATCTGTTTCTTTACTGATTTTCTGTCTAAAAGATCTGGCCATTGATGCATATATGTAATTAGTATAAGACCCTCTGGCTGTTTTTAACCGTTTATTATATAAGGTGCTTCCTGCCCTTCTTTATGGACTTTAAGTCTCCTTTGTCTAATATGAATATTGCTACCACCAATTTCTTATCATTTCCAATTCCATGAAATATCTTTTCCCATCTGCTAACTTTCAATCTGTGTGTTCTTAACCCTGAAGTGAGTCTTTTGTAGGTGGCATATTGTAGTGTCTTATTTTTCGTCCAATCTGCCTCCCTGTGTCTTTTGACCAGGTAATTTAGTCCATTGACATTTAAAGTAGTTATTGATGAATATGTACTTATTGCCATTTTCAACCTTGTTTTCCAGTTACTTTTGTACTTCTTTGTTGATTTCTTCTTTTTGTTTTTTTCTTTTGTGGTTTGTTGGTTTTCTTTTATATTATGCTTGAGTTCCCTTCTGTTTGATTTTTGTCAGTCTGTTGTATATTTTTGATTTGTGGTGAACCAGAAACTCCAATACTTTGGCCACCTGATGCAAAGAGCTGACTCATTTGAAAAGACCCTGATGCTGGGAAGGATTGAGGGCAGGAGGAGAAGGGGCCAACAGGATGAGATGGTTGGATGGCATCACCAACTCGATGGATGTGGGTTTGTGTGGACTCTGGGAGTTGGTGATGGACAGGGCGGCCTGGCATCCTGCGGTTCATGGGGTCGCAAAGAGTCGGACACGACTAAGCGACTGAACTGAACCAGGTTCTTAAGTATATTGACATATAACTATGTCTACTTGCATTTTGTCATTTTTTTCTTGTTTTTCAATCACTGTACTGGCTTATTTAAATGATAAAACTTCCCTGGTGGCTCAGATGCTAAAGCATCTGCCTACAACGTGGGAGACCCGGGTTCGATCCCTAGGTCGGAAAGATCCCCTGGAGAAGGAAGTGGCAACCCACTCCAGTACTCTTGCCTGGAAAATCCCATGGACAGAGGAGCCTGGTAGGCTACAGTCCATGGGGCCACAGATAGTTGGACATAGAGTAAAGTTGAGTGACTTTACTTACTTAATCCTTTTATATGCTTGCCTTTCCTATTGTAATTTCCCCTTTTCCTATTAAGTCTTGCTTCTTTTCTCTTTAGAGAAAACCTTTCAATATTTCTTCTAGGGTAGGTTTAGAATTGCTGTATTCTTTTAATTTTTGCTTGTCTTAGAAATTCTCTATCTTTCTAGTCTAAATGATAATCTTGCAGGGTTTAGTATGTTGTAGGTTTTTCTCTTTCAGAACTTTTTGAGTATATCATGCCATTCCCTTCTGAGTTTCTGCCTACAGAGTTTCTGCAGAGAATTCATCTGATAGCTTTATGGTGATTCTCTTGAATATGACTCTTTGGTTTTCTCTTGCTGCTTTTAGACTTCCGTCTTTGTCTTTAATTTTTGCCATTTTAACTGTGATATGTGTTGATGTGGGTCTGCTTGCTTTCATCTTTAAGGGGACCCTCTGTGCTTCCTGTACCTGAATATCTGTTTCTTTTGGTTTGGGAAGTTTTTAGCCTTGACTTCCTCAGATACATTTTCAGTCCCCTTTTATTTCTCTTCTTCTTGGACCCCTGAATTGTGAATTTTATTACAGTTAATGATACACCAGATGGACTTCTCTGAAGGCTCAGTGGTAAAGAATCCACCTACTGGTGCAGGAGATGCAGGTTTGATCCCTGGATCAGGAACATTCACTGGAGAAAGAATTGGCAGCCCGGTATTGTTACATGGGGAATCCCACGGACAGAGGAGCCTAGTGGGCTACAGTCCATGGGGATCAAAAGAGTTGGACATCACTTAGTGACTAAATGACAACAAAATGATACATCAGAGATCTCTTGTTTATATTTTTAGAGTTTTTTCTTTAGCTGTTCTGACTGATTGCCATCATTCTGTTCTCCAGATCACTTATTTGTTCTCTGTAATTTAGTCTGCTGTTGATTGCATCTGTATTGGCTCTTATCTTAGCAACTGTATTGTCTGCCTTTGATTGGTTCGTGTTTATAGTTGCTAGTTCCTTGTTACAAGGATCTGAATTTCTATCAGTTACCTTTTTTAGTTCCTATAACATTTTTCTTCCTTTTTGAACCCAGGGTCTGGAAGACTGGTGAGGGCTGTTTCATTTCTTTCAGGGGAATTTCTCTTGTTCTTTTAAATCTGAGTAGTTCCTCTGCTTTTTCATCTTTCTTAACTTCATTCTGTCTCTATGAATTTAAGAGAAACAGTTCTCTACTATGGATTTGAAGGTGTGTTTTTAATATGGGAGCATCCCTGTATAGTCTGTGTGAGTGCAATATTTTTGACAGCCACAGTTCTGCCCATAAGCAGCCCAAAATTGCTTCTGTTTTTCCATTGTGTTTGTCCCAGATACAGTGCTAAGCTGTAGGCTGTGGTGCAGAGTAGACTGGTTCTGGGGGCCAGGGCACTGTGGCTGCATGAATCAAGATGGTTGTGCTGTTTCCTGGGACCTTAACTGCCTCTGTGGCAGGCCTCTCCCAGGACCTGTCCACCTCAGATCCAGCTCCAAGCAGAAGTAGGAAGAGGGTGGACCTGGAGCACTGAGTACTCCTCCACAGGGGCTCTCTACTGGAGACATGCCTTTCTGTGCATCTCAAAGTCCACCCAGTACCACTGCCAAAACCCGGACCCACCTTGCAACTCCTTCCCCCTTTACCCCCACCTCCACTTTAGGGGTGCTTCAGCCTGTAGCAGCTTAAAGCAGGGCTTGAGTCCCCACCCAGAGACTGAGGCCAGGTTGTGGCAGTGAGAACACCAATCCTAGCCATTAGACCAGTGGTCAGTGACAAGGCCCTGGCCCTTCAACTTTGCAGAAAAGAATACCCACACAGTTGGAAAATAGTGAAACAAGTAAAGTATGTGTTAAAAGGGGGGAAAAAAGAATACAGTATGTGTGGATAGACACATGGGCAGACTCAGAGAGTTGCTGAGTCACACCCTCATGGCAGTTTGAATTACTTTTATGGGGTAAGTTCTTCCAGGTTTCTTTTGGCCAGTCATTTTGATTTGCCTGGTTCACAGTCCATATTTGGTATATCTCAGGATTCTCCCATGTGTGAGCACACATCTCTTAGCCAAGATGACTTCTACCAAAAAGGCATATGGGTAGAATATCTCTTGACATCACTCCTGCTTTGACCTCCAGGGAGCCTTTCTGCAGGAATGTGGTCGAGGAGGTTTCATGACTCCCTAAATGAGAAATGAATGAGAAGCTGAATGAGAAATGTGTGGTCTGGGCAGGGCCCAGCCTCCTCCCTTATTTGTGTTGCTATTTTCGTCTTGGAGTTTCAGTCCATAGGGAATGAATCTCTAGTTGCTTTACTCTGGTGGGTGCCCATCTTCCTCCTGCCTCAAGACTGTGGGCTCTGTGGCTAGACCTGGAACACCAGACCCCGAGAGCTGGCTTCTTGCAGCCATTAATAGATGGCGTCCTCCTGCAGAGCGTATCTGCGAAGATGCACTGCTTAGCTGCTGTACATATTTGTATCCCAACCTGATTCACACTTTGACTGGGAAGTGTGGTGAGGTGCAGCCGTCCGCAGCAGTCTCTCTCCACCCTGATTGTTAGCAAGCCAGCGTGCATACATTCCTATCAAGTCTAAGCCCCTGAAACTGCTCTGTCTGTTCCAGCAGGCAAGGATGCTTCCCAAGCCTAACTGTGTAGACCCTTTCTCTTTTACACATGCCTACCAGAGGCATCTTGATGTCCCATCTTGATGCCTTTTTTCTTCCCTATCCTACCTGGTTACGTGGAGATCTTTCTTGCAGCTTTGGTTATATAGGAGATCTTCTGCCCATTTCCAGTTGGTTTTCTGTGAGAATTATTCCACATGTAGATGTATTTTTGATGTGTTTTGTTGGTGGAGGTGAGTTTCACATCCTACTCCACCATCTTGATCCCCCCTCAGGAAGTACTTCTGAGTCTACTATAAATATAGTGTTAGCTACTGTGTGAGATTGATATATTTTAGCTACCTGTATATAATAGAAAAGTTGTTCTTTTGTATGTACAGTAGTATTCCTGTACTTTTTAAAAATTGTTTTATTTACTCCATCATCTCTCATTGGGCTCCCACTGTGTGGCTGACGGGTAGTTAGGTTCTGGAGATTCCGTTTGTCCCCTCTTTAGGGATGAGTATTATGATAAATGTGTAATAGTTTTATTTAAGAACAGATTCTTGTGTTAAATTTTTTATCTTAATAACTTTTAAAGTATCAGCAGTGAATGAGCAAGTACTTTTTTTCACCAAAATCTAATTGACAACTATTAGTCAATGCATGGAACATAACTACTTAAAGCATTCTTATTCTAAGAGAATTTCAGAATTGAAAAATCTTGAGCCAGCTCTCTGTCTTCTCTGCACTGGGAGCAGCTCTCCTGCCGCAGCCCTTCATCCCCTGAAAATGTACACTTGCGCCAAGTTCATCTCCACCCCCTCCTTGATCAGGAGAACCTCTACACTGTTGAGCCGATCACTGTCTGCAGTGGTGGTAAGACGACCGGAGACACTGACAGATGAGAGCCACAGCAGCTTGGCAGTAGTCCCCCGTCCCCTGACCACCTCACTGACTCCTAGCCGCAGTTTCCAAACCAGTGCCATTTCAAGGGACATTGACACAGCAGCCAAGTTCATTGGAGCTGGGGCTGCCACAGTAGGGGTGGCTGGCTCTGGAGCTGGAATTGGGACCGTGTTTGGGAGTCTCATCGTTGGTTATGCCAGGAACCCTTCTCTGAAGCAGCAGCTCTTCTCCTACGCCATTCTGGGCTTTGCCCTCTCAGAGGCCATGGGGCTCTTTTGCCTGATGGTGGCCTTTCTCATCCTCTTCGCCATGTGAAGGAGCCGTTTCCACCTCCCATAGTTCTTCTCCCGTGTCTCGTCTGCCCTGTATGTTTCTTTTTCCATACCTCCCCAGGCAACCTGGGGAAGGTGGTTGGCTCAGGGCCTGACAGAAGGAAGACAAATAAATACTGTATTAATAAGAAAAACAAAAAAAAAATCTTGAGGCAGCATTGAATCTGTCTCCCCATTCTCCACCTGGTTTTGCTGATGTGAAACAGAGATTTAGAGAGGGCAGTATTCAACTGAGGTTACATAGCCAGCTTACTTGCAGAGCTTGAAGACCATATGTTCTGCCTAGTAGTCTGGAATCCTAGGACATCTGTATTAATTATTGGTTTGGCTTTGGTGAGCTGGTTTGGATTTGTAACATTTTTGGTGGTATTTTTAAGTTCTTGAATTTAGAATTTTTGTTGCATCTTCTGAATTCCTTAGCCCAAAGAATGGAGAAGAAGGTATGGTCTCAAAATACCTTGTGATTTTGCTTTTAAGGCTTCCCTGGTGGCTCAGATGGTAAAGCGTCTGCCTGCAGTGCAGGAGACCTGGGTTCGATCCCTGAGTTGGAAAGATCCCCTGGAGAAGGAAATGGCAACCCACTCCAGTATTCTTGCCTGGAAGATTCCACGGACAGAGGAGCCTCGTAGGCTACAGTCCAAGGGGTTGGAAAGAGTTGGACATGACTGAGCAACTTCACTTTCTGCTTTTAAAACGTGTTCTCAGACATGTCATTCTGTTTGCCTTTTTGAAGAAAAAAAATGTGATTCTTAATATGGAATTGTCTGACTGTTTTTGTTACCTATGCAGTTTATCTTGTGACATTAATTTTTCTTTTTCTCTTTTTAGTCTGCCATTTTCAATTTTCAGAGTCTGTTGACTGTAATCTTGCTGCTTATATGTACCTGTGCTTATATCCGATCCTTGGCACCCAGCCTCCTGGACAGAAATAAAACTGGGTATGTTACTAATAATGTTTAATCACCCAAGTTAGTTCTTAGAGATATTAAATGCCAACTATTGAAAGTCATTAAGTAATTTAATTTCTATATATAATTTAGTTTGTATAACTAAATTATGTAAAAATAACTTTTTACATTGTTTTTTCTTGTTTTTAAAAAAATCCAGATCTTTATATTCATAGATTCTTACCAAAAAGATAAATAGCAGAAGTTACCTGAAGTGTGCTGGACTGAAAAAAAAAAAGTGTGTTTTAAAAGATGAGATAGTTTTTCTTTCTGAAAATATAGCTACAGTTTAGTAGTTTCAGAGACAGGGTTTGGCCTTCATTTTTAATAGTAAAATCCATTATCTTATCTTGAAAGCATTAAACAGTTTATAAGCACTGTGTCCACTACAGTACTAATATAGACATCCCACCTCCACTCCAGGACCACTCTAATCATATAGGCTTCCCAGCTGTATCATAAAGCAAACATCTTTGGAGAGATTTAGCTTTCTTAAAGCAATAGTAAAAGTTAAGCTTTGGGCATGTCACATCCCTTTTAATTGTATGTTAACACTCCTGCCAAAATTGAGCTTAATGGAATACAACATAGACTTAAAATTTTTAAGTGCCATGTTCCTCACACAGAAATACATGTTGAGTTCAACCAGAAGGACAACTATATTAAAAAAAAAAAAAAACAGAGACCATATGGTGAATACTGTCTAAACTTTTTTTGCCTTACAGATTAATTCTGTGAATAATTGTCTTAATCCTTTCATGGTAAGGTCCTTAATCATCTTAAGAAATAGTAGGATGAAATAGAACACTTCACATAGGAATAATTAATTATCTCCACCTTTTTTGTTTTTGATGGAAAGGAAAAGTTCTAATTAGGATACTGCAAAGTCAGGCTCTGTTTTTCCACTAAGAAAATCTCCTACAAGAAGCAAGGTAGTAGATATTCAACTATGAGAGAAATAATTATCTTTCCTTCAACTGCATTATATCTTTGGGGTCATAATTAACATTTATTCAAACATTCCATTATCTAAATCACTTGGCTTTTGTTACCATTTCTTTTTATTATGTAGGTTTGTTTGAACATCTATAAAGGCATAGAGAACCGCTACCCGGTTTTGAATAATGAAAATCTATAATCTTGTTCCAATAAACTGATGATCTGTCTCTATTGTCCTAAGGCATTTTATTTAACCTACTGAAGGTGAAAACAGATGTTATTTGTCCATGGGTTTTTCTGACAACATCTCACTTCCTTTGTAGAGATTATGTTCTTATCATTCCACCTTTTCTCTGAACTCTTATTGCACTGAGTCTTCAGTCCCTTTGTTGAAATTATATAATTTTATTTGTTGCTTAGTTGTACGAGAAGCCTTTCTACTCAGCTAAATAATTTTATTTCCTCCTTCCCTTTCTCTGCAATCCCCTGTGGGTTTCTCTGGTGGCTCAGCAGTGAAGAATCCACCTGGCAATGCAGAAGGCACAGATTCAATTGCTGGGTTGGGAAGATCCCCTGGAAAAGGAAATGGCAACCCACTCCAATATTCTGCCTGGGAAATCCCATGAACAGAGGAGCCTGGCAGGCTACAGTCCATGGGGTCACAAAGAGTCAGACCCAACTTAGCAACTAAACAACAACAACAAAGCCTATGGTAGAATCCAGTAAACAATCTCATCGATTGTTATTTTAGATTTCTAATACATAATGTTTAATAAAGAATTTATTTCATTCATGAATAATCCCATAGTGGTAGAACAGAGTATTTGTACATTTCTGGTGCTGCGACAAAGTAGGCTGCATGTGGAAATGTCTGCTTCTCATTCCTTTGGAAGCAGGAATACATCCACAACATGCTACATTAAAAAAGGAGTTCTCAGGGCTGCCAACCTTACAGTAGAGGTTGAGTAGTAGTATATTTCTCCTACATAAAACCAAAGGAATAGCATGCCTATTTTTACATTTTTAAGTATATATGATACAGTTAGCTGTTTGAAAGCTTTTTTGAAAAACTTTTTGTTTTGTTTGCTTCTGGCTGTGCTGGGTCTTCGCTGCTTGCTACATGGGCTTTTCTCTGTTTGCAGCGCGTGGGAGCTACTCTCTAGTTGCGGTGTGCAGGCGTCTCATTGCGGTGGCTTCTCTTATTGAGGAGCATGGGCTCTCAGGCCAGGCAAGCTTCAGTAGTTGCAGCACGTGGGCTCAATTCCTGTGGCTCATGGGCTTAGTTGCTCCTCAGCATGTGGGATCTTCCCAGATCAGGGGTCAAACCTGCGTCTCCTGCATTGGCAGGCAGATTGTTTACCACTGAGCCACAATGGAAGCCCTAAAAACATTGTCTCTATACAAATGTTAAGCTCCTTTTATTTTGACTTGGACAAATGAAATAATTTCTGTGGAAGACATTTTTACTGGTCCTTGTTCTTTTCTGTTAAAAATATATATTTATGAAAGTCATAGTAAACTTTCCTTTGATTGTACTGAGTGTTCCACTCTTAAGTGAGCCAATTAGATAAAATGGACCAATTAGATAAAATGAGTTCTTAATAACTTCACTGTTGAAAATAGCAACTTCATTCTTTGCTGCTTCAAATAGTATAGAACTTAAAAGCAGCAGCGAAGAGTTGCTATTTTGTCTAGTTTCCTATTTTCATAGACTTTATAATTTTATCAGCATATATGCTTACTGGTTTATGTCTTTAAAAACTAAGCAGCATATTTGTATTGGTGCTTACCAGCCTAAGTTCCTTTTAACATTTAGGATATCGTGTAAATGTCTAGGTAGGGAAATATGTGAAAAAGACCAAAGCAGTACCAATTAATCTCTTATGTTGCCAAATTAGGAATTTTTTTCACTTAAGTAGCTTTTAATATGCTCTGTTGTACCAATTTCCTACTGATGCTTTGATGCTAATTTCTAGACTATAAGACCTGCAAAGACCTTGACTGTGATGATATGGTTTCAGACTGTTCTGAAGGGCCCTAAGCTTCCCATAGAGGAACTTCAAGTGTCCTACTTCTGAATACCTCAACCAGAGCAGCTTTGAGTCAGTAATTCATTTTATAATCAGTAGATTTTTAGAATCAAGTTTGCAGGGCATTGCAGATCACCAACAAGTTGTCTTCCATTTTTTTGATGAAGTGTAAGCCAATGTTAGTGATACCTGGAGTTATTGTCCATACCTTTAGCCTATGTAATATTGAACATAGCACATGTTAGTCACTATTCTAAAGACTTTCTGTGTAATAACTCATTTAACCCTTATAGCAACCCTATTAAAATGAGGTAAAACAGCCTGCTCACAGTTATGCAGCCAATTGAGTAGAATTGAACTTAGGCACAGTTTAGCCCTGATCCTTTGCTTTCAAGAGTATACATTTGTCCTTTTTATTCTTATAGTGAAGTTGTTTCACCTGTCAGAATTTCTGTCCTTCACAATATTTATATTTTTGCCCATTTCATTTAATCTGAACTAATGGACTTTTTGCTTTGATGTCAGGAAATTACTGTATACTTCAGAGGAGGAACATGTTTGGAACTTAATTAACTCAGCATTTTTTTTTAGTCTTAACCATTCCAGTATAATGATTTATTGCAGGCCATCTCTTTGGGCAAAGAAAATATAATTTATCTCAAATATAAACATGATTTTCTTCCTGTAACAATTCTAATTCACTGCAGTAATTTTAATGTCAATTTATCTTGATTTGTAACCCTGTGTAATACTATTTATATTTCTGTTCTTTTGTCACATCAAAATAATTGTCTATATTTTTTTTCAAATATCTCTGTTCATTGAATGTCATTTTTTTTAAGCTGTTAGTACTTTTTTAGTACTGTTAGTACATTTTTTAGTACTTGCAAAATAAGTGATATATCCATATAATATGTATTTATATCTTTATTCATGGAACTGAAATAGAAATATTAGTCTAATTTTTATTATTTCCAGAATATATGTATTTTAAATATATATTTTAAATTTTATATGAAATTATAGTTTCATATACAATATCCCTAAACTAGGGTTTTCTTATGTTGAGATATGTTATATTGAATATATTACATTGAAATATAGGCTCGTATTTTTGTATTCCTCCTCATTTAATGTTATGGTCATGTAAATACTGTCATTGGAATTCATGATTATAGATCATTTAAATATAGAACTATATTCAGTAAAAAGTTTTTTCAGTTAATGTCAAAGTTTATCCAAAACCAACTGTGTCCATGTACTGTTTTTGCAAAATTAATGTTTATTTAAATCAGCATTATGTGTTTTTTGCTTTTGAAGATAAAGCACTTGAAGTTGACTGAATTAATCTTTTAATAGTAAGCTCTTGTACAAATTTTTGCCATTCTTACATTAATTTACTTTGGGCCCAACCTGTGACACCATGTATGTTCCAATTTCTAATAGTTTCTGTACATTGATGGTTGGCAAGCTATTGTGTCCTACTTTTCTATGTAAGTAGTGGCTCAATATCAAATGAATTTCAGTTTAAAGCAATGCATCAGCAGTTAAAATGCTAATATGTAATAAATTACCTATATGATACTGAATAATTTGTCTTTCCCAGTAATCGGTAGCTGCTTTTTTATTTTCTGCAGGTTGTTGGGTATATTTTGGAAGTGTGCTAGAATTGGTGAGTATCTCTCTACTTTCTTATGCTGTAAACTGTTGGCCAGTTATAGTCAAACAACTCAAAATGTCAGTTTTTAAAGTGCAGACTTCCCAGTTGTGTACCTTTTTGCAGTACTTTATAGAGGTCCATGTAACTCTTTTCTTGACACTATTTAAAATGATTTCACAGATACCTCCTAATATTCACTAATAGGGAGATGGAAAGCAGGTCAAAGGTCTCTGTAATTTAGATAGTAAACAGTATGCATTCCTTATTTTGAGATTACAGGCAAGTATGTATATGCATACATTGTATAGAGCATGCTGTTCCATATAATATGTACCATTTCGATAACTGAGGTGGATTTTTGCATTTAATGAAAGGCTTGCTGAGCAACTATCTAATTGCCCCCTGGTAAGTCATAGAATCTTACTAGTTGCTTTTAGAAAACATGAACTATTTCATCTTTTGAATCCATGTTATCTTCTAACTTTTCATAATAAAGTTAGTAGCATCTTAAGTGTGTAAATGGTTAGATAACAATATATATTAATATTCATTGTCCCATAACATTATGTATAGTATTTAATACAATGCCCAGCACATACTAGATTCTCAAATAATTGGTAAGTAAATGAATTAAAATGTGCTTTATTCACCAATAATTTTTTTATTAAAGTGTAATTGATGCAAAATATTATGTAACAGGGCTTCTCAACCTCTGGGCCACAGACCAGTTCTGTGGTCTTACTGCTGGGTCATATTGTAGTTCTGTTTTTACTGAGAAACCTCTATCCTGTTCTCCATAGAGGCTGCATTAATTTACATTTCCACCAATAACCACATCCTCAGCAACATTTGTTGTGTCTCTTCTAATGATAGCCATTCTCATAGGTGTGAGATGACATCTCATTTTGGTTTTAATTTGCATTTCTGTGATGATTAATAGTATTGATCATCTTTTCATCTGCCTGTTGGTCATCTGTATGTCTTCTTTGAAAAACTTTCTCTTCAGGCCTTCTGCCCAGGTTTAATTGGGTTGTTTTTTTGATGTTGAGTTGTATGAGCTGTTCATAGGTTTTGGATATTAATCCCTTATCAATCATGACATTAGCAAATATTCTGTCTCATTCCATAGGTTGTCTTTTCATTTTGTTGATGGTTTCTTCTGCTATGGAAAAGCTTTTAATATTTATTAGATCCAGTTAGTTTACTTTTGCTTTTGTTTCCTTTAGATAGATATCCAAAAATATGATTTATGTCAAAGTATTCCACTCTATTTTCTTCTAGGAGTTTATGGTTTCCAGTCCTACATTTAGGTCCTTAATCCATTTTGAGATTATTTTTATATATAGTGTGAGGAACTAGCTGTTCTGATTTCATTTTTTTAGTGTAGCTGTCTAGTTTTCCCAACACCACTGGTGGGGGTGGGGAGAGGTTCCTGACACAGTTTGGTACGGTGTCTAGGGTGTTCTGAAACTTGGCCTGCTAGTGGGCCAGACCATGTCCGAACTGGACCCAGGGCAGGGCCTGGCCTGCTGGGATGGGAGCTTAGGGGGCAGTCTGAGTCTGTAGGTTGCAGGATTGTGGTTTTCTAGCGTTTATTGTCTGCCGCCTGTTGGAGTGAGGCTGATCCAGAGGCTAGAGCAGGCTTCTCTGAGGGCAGGGCTGGGCTCCATGGGTTTCTGGGGCTGGTGCTTGCCTGCTGGTAAGTAGAATGGAGCACTGAACCCTCTGGTGGATAGGGCCATGTTCAGAGGCAGCTGTGGGCTCTTAAGGCAGCATGTCTGCTGATGGATGTGGCTCTGTCCTCACCAGATGGGCTGCTTATCTTGGGGTGTCTCAGCACTCACCTATAGGCTGTTGGGCAAGGACGCAGTTGGGTCCTAGCACTCATAAGCTAGAGGAGAGATTCTACAGTGGTTCCTGCTAGTGTCCATATGACATAAGTAATTCAGAATGGCTCCCGTTAGTGTCTGTGTCCCCAAGGTAAGATGCAGTCACCTTCTGCTTCTCCAGGAGATTCTCCAAGACCAGAAGGTAGGTCTGACCGAGGCTCCTATCAAGTCACTGCTTTGGCCCTGGGTCCTGAAACTTGTGAAATTTTGTGGGTGTCCTTTAAGAGAAAGGACAAGAATAAACCTCATGCATTAAACAAATAACCCAGTCAAAAATTGGGTAGATCTAAATAGACATTTCTTCATAGAAGACATACATGAATAGGCACATGAAATGATGCTTAACATTACTAATTATTAGAGAAATGCAAATCAAAACTACAGTGAGGTATCACCTCACCCCTGGTCAGAATGGCCATCATCAATGGCCATTGAATAATGAATGGTGGAGAGGGCGTGGAGAAAAAGGAACCATCCTGCACTGTTGCTGTAAATTGGCACAGCCACTGTGGAGAACAGTTTGGAGGTCCCTTAAACAAAAAATGAGTTACCATATGATTCAGTAATCACATTCCTTGGCATATATCCAGAGAAAACCATCATTTGAAAAGGAAAAGATATATGCACCCCAATGTTCATTGCAGCTGTAGAATATCACTCAGCCATAAAAAAAAAAAAAAAAAAGAATGAAATAATGCCATTTGCAGCAGCCTGGATAGACCTAGAGATATCATACTAAGTGAAGTAAGTCAGACAGAGAAGACAAGTATACTGTACCACTTGCAAGTAGAATCTTGAATTTATTTACAGAAGAGAAATAGACTTGCAGACATTGAAAACAAAGGGGGGCGATAAATTAGGAAATTAGGATCAACAAATACTATTACATACAAAATAGATAAATAACAAGTATCTACTATGGTGGCGCAGAAGACAAAGAATCTGCTTGCAATGCAGGAGACCTGGGGCGATCCCTGGGTTGGAAAGATCCCCTGGAGGAGGACATGGCAACCCACTCCAGTATTGTTGACAGGAGAATCCCCATGGACAGAGGAGCCTGGCAGGCTACATTTCATGGGGTCGCAAAGAGTCGGACACGACTGAGTATCTAAGCACAGCACAGCACAATATAGCACAAGGAACTATATTCACTATATTGTAATGTCGTTAATGGAAATCTGAAAAAGAATGTATAAATATATATATGGATGTGGATGTATAACTGAACACTTTGCTGTATACCTAAAACATTGTAAATCAGCTATTTATTTAAAAAAAAAGAACATTATGGACAGTTTGAGGGAATAGAGAATATCACTGGATTCATTCATCAGTTCACTCACTCAGTCCTGTCAGACTCTCCAACCCCATGGACTGCTGCAGCACGCCAGGCTTCACTATCCATCACCAACTCCCAGAGCTTACTCAAACTCATGTCCATTGAGTCAGTGATGCCATCCAACCATCTCATCCTTCTCCTGCCTTCAATCTTTCTCAGCATCAGGATCTTTTCCAATGAATCGGTTGTTCGCATCAGGTGGCCAAAGTATTGGAGTTTCAGCTTCAGCTTCAGTCCTTCCAATAAATATTCAGGATTAGAGTCATGAACATTAAAGTTATTGGCTTATGGTGAATAAAATGTTAAGGCATTTTAAATCCATTTTTATGTAATAAATTAGAAAACATTGTACAACTCCATTAGTAACTAATCCAGGTGATTTTGTTCACAATTGTTGCTTGGAAGTGTAGGTAAAGGTTTCAGGCATCTAGTTTATAGCTTTCTTAAAGATAGCCTGTTAGTATTATCTGTTTTTACGTCTAATTATAAACTATGCCTTTTCCTTTTTTGCTTGCCCATGTATTTTCATTTTCCTCTCTTGACTGCATGAATATCATAGGTTAAATAATTCGGTTATTCACTTTTGCCAATTATGTGAAAACCGTTAGCTTTTCATTTTGGCAAAGTGTTTTAGAAAATGTTGGTACTGATATGCAGCTTTCTCAACCACATGTTCCTCTCTTATCTTGACACAGAATATATCCCCAAAGAAAGGATGCAATTTTAATGGGAAAAGGCCCAGCCAGACCATCTTATCATGTTACACATCACATTACAGCAACTGTTTCACATTCACTTACAGAGACCTAAGACCAGACAAGAAGTAACGTTCTTACCCTAGTTCAACTAAAGATGTTTAGCTCTACCACATGGCAATCTCTTTTAAGAAAATTAAAAACAGGAAAATGAAACCCATATGTAAATCATAGTATTCTAAGTTGGAGGATGAGGAAGAGAAGAACTTCCTCAAAAAATAATTTTTAGCAGATGGCAAATTTAGGACAGTATTAATCTCTTCTTTTAGTATTTAAGAAGGCTATATTTGACAATAAGAGTATCTAGCCCTATGGAAAGAGGGACAGGCTTCCTTATAAGATCTACCTGATTGATTTTTGTTCTTGTTTTGTTGGATAACTTTAGTTTTTTACTCTGAAAGAATCAGCATTGCTAAAAAAAAAAAAGGAACAACACTATTTCCTAGTTTCTTTTTTCTTTTTTCAATTGAGATAATATTGTGAAAACTGTATTTTCTCACTTTCTGAATTTTCGTTTATTTGGAACACAGTTCATTAAATGTCTGTGGATAGAACACTCTGGAAAACACCAAATGTTTATTTTGTTTGCATGTGTGTAAAATGTGTCATGAATATTGCCATTGAATGGATAAAAAGGTAAAAAACTTACCAGTTGTATCCCTATGATCTCAGTGAGGGAGCTCTGAAAATAATGACCTTCAAGGTTTTAGTTGATAAGAGTGATCAAGATTGACATTTTCCAGAAGTAATTAACTAACCTAGCTAAGTGAATTAAGGAGCTTAGTTACTAAAAGACAATGGCAACCCACTCCAGTACTCTTGCCTGGAAATTCCCATGGATGGAGAAGCCTGGTAGGCTGCAGTTCATGGGGTCGCTAAGGGTCGGGCACGACTGAGTGACTTCACTTTCACTTTTCACTTTCATGCATTGGAGAAGGAAATGGCAACCCACTCCAGTGTTCTTGCCTGGAGAATCCCAGGGACAGAGGAACCTAACGGGCTGCCGTCTCTGGGGTCCCACAGTCGGACATGACTGAAGCGACTTAGCAGCAGCAGCAGGAGCAGTTACTAGAAAAGAAATTATTTTAAACACCATAAAAAAACACAGGTGAGGGGAGTATAAACCATCTCTATAAAGGAAGGTGAAAGTGAAGTCGCTCAGTTGTGTCCGACTCTTTGCGACCCCATGGACTGTAGCCTACCAGGCTCCTCCATCCATGGGATTTTCTAGGCAAGAGTCCTGGAATGGGTTGCCATTTCCTTCTCCAGGGGATCTTCCCAACTCAGGGATCGAACCCTGGTGCCCCACATTGCAGGCAGACACTTTAACCTCTGAGCTACCAGGGAAGCCCTTCTATAAAGGAACAGGTACATACTCAGGATTTTTCCTAGAAGTAGCATGTCCTCACTCTGTCCTTACTCTTTCTCCTTCCTTCCTTCTTCCTTTCGTGTGTGCCCTCAAGGCAGCACAAAAATGCCCACTGCCTTGTACAGTCTTGGAATTATTGAAGAAACAGGAATGAACAAGATAAGTTTGATTTAGCTCACAATCACAAGATATCTGTTTGCAAGACAATTGCACAAGCCAACTCCAGATCTACTTCATGCAAAGGAAATTCTCCAGCTATAAACAGACACTCCTTAAACAAACGGGAAAACTAATTCAGAAGTGATTGTTCTAAGTTCCGTGTCTCTAACCCAGAGTAATTATACTATAAAAGATTTGATACAAAATCCATCTCAGAAATAGTTTAGTCTTCTCTAATGTGTGTGTGTGTGTTTTTTAACATTCTATGTGATGTTGATTTTTTAAATGCAGTTTTATTGAATACTTGTTTATTTTCATTCAGGAATGCTATTTTTTCCCCCTTACAAGTTTTTTGAGATAATTTCTCTTGGGTCTCTATCCTGCATTCTTTGCTATATTTTTTAATATGTAGGTGTATGCAGTGACACTAAAACGGCTAATCCAGTGTTTTCTAAAGACATGACAGAGGTGGTCTTAGATCGGTATCATTTAGTCGATTCTGGTGTGTACTTCCTTTTATGTTGCATGTAGTTCATTTTGCCCCTGCCCTTAAGTGTATGGACTTCATAGGCAAGAATCTTGTCTTGGTTTAACTACCTTTTTTCCACCAGGTGAACGGAAGAGTCCTTATGTTGCAGTGTGCTGTATCGTGATGGCCTTCAGCATCCTTTTCATACAGTAGCTTGGAAAAATGCCAGAATTCTTCAGTCGCCATCAGATTTAAATATGACAAAAAGGGACTGATCTGCCGAAAATAATGGAAAGAATGGTTGACCCCTGAACATTGAATGAGCTACACTTTCAGCTGCTGTTCTCTATTTTTGTTATTGGACCAATGTTCTATATAAATAATTAGGATGTAACATTTACTACATAGAGTTGAAATATGTCTGTAACAATCAACCTCAGTACTGTCGCTACAATATTACAGTCTGCATCTGTCATTCTGTTGTGCCAGATACCAGTTTTTAGTGAGGTATCTTTAAGGCACATAGTAGAAAACAAAACTGGTGAATTATTCAAGTTCCTTTCACTGTGATTTGGAAATGATAAATGTTTATAGAGTGAGACCTTTTTTTTTGGACTAGCTTTTTGATTGGGGGGGGTGGGTTTCAGTTTGTGCTGGTAAGGATTGCATTCATATTTAATAATGCTGGCTTTCCCTCTGGCCATTTTGAGCATTAACCAGAGTACCTCTGCTCCTAGCAATATGGGGTTTACTACAGGTGTTTGAACTATTTAAAACAAGCCTCTGTAGTTCTTGAGGAGGAGGACAGATGTGACTTTAGAGGAAATGTTAAGACTATTGAGAAAATGTTCCTATTTAACATAAAATAATTCAGAATACCTGACTGGTGTTATTATCTCTGAAACCTCTGGTTAAGTATGGATAAATGTCTTAGCAAAAATTTGACCAGCTGTCATTCTGCAAATAAGACTA
Organism: Capra hircus; assembly: GCF_001704415.2. Taxonomy (NCBI): domain Eukaryota; kingdom Metazoa; phylum Chordata; class Mammalia; order Artiodactyla; family Bovidae; genus Capra; species Capra hircus. Next base: position 27,687,808 of record NC_030814.1, read on the forward strand.
CATGCTTAGAGTAAAAAGAGCTAAACAGAACAATTACAGAATGATAATCTTGGATGTGTTTTTCATTCTTTTTAGTGTTAGGTCTGTACATTTTAATTACCCCAAAATACAAACTGTGTTTTTGTTTTTTTAATACATTGCTCTCAATCTAGTTTATGTTTTCTATATCAACTTGAACTGGAATCTTGTATAACTTAGTAAGTGATGATAAACAGCTTTCAAATCTACTTACCATATGCCATGGCAAAAATGTCTTTGAGTTTTATTGATAAAGGAAAACCTTCAGTAATTTTTATCCAGGCAACAGGATTTTTGGAAATGTGACCTACAGATTTTGTAGTAGAGCAGTTATTACACATTTATGGTTAACATTTAAGGTTCAACCAAAATTCAGTTAAAATTTCAAAACTAAGGAGAGCTTCTTAGCTAAAAATTGCCTGTTACAGTTTTAATTAGATACTGTTGTCAGCTATTACTTGCCATAAAGATAAGACTAAACCTTTTTTTTTTTTTTTTTTTTTTTTAAGAAAAAACTGTTTGGAATTATTATAAAATGAGCCTGCCAGTAGCTCTTTCTGCAGAAACAGAGTACGGACCTAAAAGTCACTTATTTTTATGACTACTTTAAGGTGCTTAGTAAGAATTCTAGGAAACATCTAAGAAAGTCTTGTTACATGTTGCTGGTTTGTTTTTTGTTTGTTTGTTTGTTTGTTTGCAAAAGATGAAAGCTTCTGTAGGCTATCAGTATCTTTGTTTATTGTACATTTCTGGCTTATATAGCTGATTTTAAATGGTATATTTTGCCTTAGACAGGTAATCAGGTTATGATAATTGTTCCTACCTGCACTGTCTCTTGGGCTGTTGCATTAGGTCAAGGATTTTCAGGGTATTCCCCAAAATAGAACTCTTATCAGCATACAGAGAATAAGTAACCTTCCTGAGTCTAGTTTCTGAGTGACCATCTGTTGTCCAACTCTGCTGCCAGCTAGATTTTCCTAAAGCTATGTCACCTAACTTTTTTAGTTGTTTACTAACACAAATCTAATATGAAGAGGGCAAGAATATTCTAGGTAATCAGTTCTAGTATATCTTTTTAAAATATAAATTTATTTTAATTGGCAGTTAATTACTTTACAATATTGTATTGGTTTTGCCATACATATCTCTTTAAGTTGGCATTTCAGAGGAGGTAGGTGGAAGTAGAGGTAGAAATAATTTCTTTGGAAAATTTATGGCAGCATATAAGCATTTTTTTTTTACTGTGTATAGGTGCTGAACAAAGTGGGAAGCAGCTTATTTCTGACTCCATTCTGACTTTTTGAAACATAAAATCTGTGGGAGGTGGGGAAAAAATCACAGGATTCTGTGGGGGGGGCGGGAAAGGCAGTCAGCATATTCTTTTTTTTTTTTTTTTTTTCAAAGAGTTACCACTGAATCCTGTTTTCTAACCTAAAGGGCAGAGTAGATAGTTAAGTAGTCCACAGAATATTCAGATACTCCTTTTGTGGTCTTAGCAGGTTGCAGAAGAGGATTAAGGATCAATTTAAACATCAGAGGTTCTGCCTGTATCACACAGTCTTGGTGCAAGACCGGATGGGATGATGGGCAGTAAAGTCCACAGTTTACTAGGTTTGAATACTCTCCCTAATCTCCTTCCTGGCTCCAGAATCTTGATTCCAGCCTGCCTGGAATGTTTGTGTTGATGTTTAATTCCTGATTGGCCTCAGCTGTATCAATGGCAGGAGCATGTCTTCTTTCCAGGCAATCATAAAAAGATGATCAGTCAAAAGAACACATAGTCTGTTGAAGTCCATCTGTGGCTTAAAAAAGTTTAGATACAAGTCCAGTATCCTGTTAATGCTTACGCTGCTGTGCCAGGCACTACTATCCTGAATGTTCTTTGCATCATCAAATTCAAAATAGCCCTTTTATAAAGCTGGGGAAAGTAGAATGTAATTTGTAATAGACACCATAATCTTAGTAAAATGCAGATCGATCTAGTTCTAACCTAGGACAAAATAGAGGTTTGAATGAATTAACTTCTCTAAGTTCACAAAGTCAAAAATGAACAGATGTCTGGCTAGTTTTGTGAAAAAACCTAGCACTTGTAAATAGAATATTTATATTTCAACATTTTTAAGAGGCATTAGTAGAATGCCTTCAGTCTATTATCGGTGAAGACAGAAAGACAAGTACAGTTTCTTCACTCTAGTGGTTCATAATGTAGCGGGTGAGAGAGAAATGAGGTTATTTATATGAAGTACAATATGATAGCATTTATTACCAAGATAGTACTAGGATTCTAGAAGAAAACAAAAAGGTGATAGTTCAATCAGAGATATGAACTTCCTTCCAGAGAAGCATGCTTAAACTGAATTTAAGAGCAATATGCAGATGCACCAGGGATATATATATTATGGACTATCAGTACCTTGATTGTTGTGAAAGCCACTTGGGAAGTGGAGTTGAGCCGTGAACAACACAGGTTGTAACTGTGTAGCTCCACTTACATATTGGGTTTTTTTCAGTAGTAAATGCTTTAGTAATAAACGATCCCAAGTTGGTTGAATCTGCAGATATGGAACCGGAGTTACGGAGGGCAGACTGTAGGATATGCATAGATTTTGGACTGCATAGAGGGTCAGCACCCCTTACCCCCTCACTGTTCAAGGATCAACTACATTAAGACATAAGCCTAGAAAGGTGGAGAGGTTAGATCCTAGAGGGTCTTGTATTTTTCTCATTACCACCTATTACCTACCTCAAAATTGAAGTGGAATGTGTTTCCTCCTGCCTGACAAAAAAGAAAAAATTCAGGAAAAAAATAAAATTGCTCGCTTGATGTATGTGTAAAAAAGATTGAATATATCCATGCCGACCTTATTTTGGACCAAGAATACAATAGTATCCTCTTCGGAGACACATGCATAGCATATAAAGGCAAGGTGACTTACAAGTGAGGTCAGATAGTCTTAGGAACTTTGTAGCTCATACTGTATCAATGCCAAGAGTAGTCAGGATTATTAAAGCACAGGTGCACAAGTGAAGGTAGTTGTAATTTCTGCGTTTCCTGGGTGCACAGAAGAGATTTCCAATCTTTTCGGTCTAAACAAGGAGATGTGCTCCTTTCAAAGCCTTTGAGAAGATACTGTATCACAGGAAATTGAAAACAAGAATGAAAGATTCTTACGGACCCCCTTTTTTTACTTTCCCTGTTATCTAATGAGAGTAGATGAACAAAAGAAGTGGCGTCCCTAGTGGCTCAGTGGTAAAGAATCTGCCTGCAGTGCATTAGACGCAGGTTCGATCCCTCAGTTGGGAAGATCCCTTAGGGAAGGAAATGGCAACCCACTCCAGTATTCTTGCCTGGGAAGTCCCATGGACAGAGAAGCCTAACAGGGTTCAGTCCATGGGGTCTCAAAAGAGTCGGAAACGACTTAGCAACTAAACAACAAAATTAATACCCGAGTAATAGCATTTTTAATACTGCACCCTGTTATTCTCAGTCTGCTACTATAGAAGTAATAGATAGTACTAGCTTCCAAAAATAGCTCATGATTATGCTATATATATTGCCTTTCATGGTTTCCTTTACTTTGCCCTAAACCAGTTCCAAGATGGTAATCTGAAATGCCACTCCAGTATTGCAAAAAAGAGGGTAGGTAGAAATACATCTCCTGTGGTTTTTGAGAGTACAAAGAAGCATCCTACTCTCTGGTTAGTGTACATGTCTGTGGTGTGTAATAAAAATCAACATGAACTCGCAAGAGCCTCCTACTTTTGTCTTTTGTCAGATGAATAAAGATTGTTTTAGAAGTTAAAAGTATTGAAATTGCCAGCTTTTGAGTAGGATACAAATAGATATGTTTCTGTTTTGCCTGCATTTTAATTTGTGGCTGGTCAGGTTTGGCTTCGGGGAGTTTTTATATTGTTTTGCATCTTAAAGCCATTCAGTCTATAGTATTATATTGCTGTTTCTTTGAGTGAGCCTTCAAGAGTCTAAATGACTAAACACGAAGTCATGAATTCCCTCCAGAGATTGGACATCTGATTCTTAGTGAAAGTGACAGTTAATTGTTGAAAGTTACTTTCAACCTGTCCTCAACTAAGAGCCTTCAGATGCCCAAATATTCTGGCAAGCAGCTATCAAAATCTGAGCAGTATCCATCAGAGCGAGACTATTTAGCCAATTTATACCATTTGTTGAAAAATATGAAAAAACATACATGTACTATGTGCCTTGCTTTGGATAGCATGGTCTTTCTACTGTTATCTTCCCAGCCCTCGATTTACACAAACAAATCTTTGTTAGACCTGTTGCTGGAAAGAATTGACTTAACCAAGTGAAATTGCAACAACTATATTTTTAGTTGAGTTTAGAACTCTAAAAGTACTTCAGATACAAATAGAAAAACAATATCCTAGTTGTATCTTCAATGTATACTTTAAATCACCCTCACTGCTTCATTGTAACTACCAGTTGATATAAGACTAAAGAAAAATCACTAAATTTCTGATTTTCAACTTACGTCACAAGAATTCAAAATGGCTTTGCTTGAGACTATTGAGTTTAACATAGTAGGAAAGCAAAATCTGTTTTCTGTTCAAAGGGTTTGCATTAATATCCTCAACCATAACAGAATTGCTGGGAGGGAAAAAAAGAGAAACATAATATTGGAAATAAGGGTAAGTCACTTCACACATACTTTGTAGAGAATGAGAACACACAGAAACTGCAAAATAGCCAGACACCACTATTGTTAAAGCTTTATTTGGCAAAGGAAGTAGCCTAGGAGCAAATGTGTCGTGATTGAGGTTTTGTACCCAAATTGCCAAAATGTACAATTTATAAGCCACTTCAGTATTTTTGATCAAGTAGTATGCTGGAAAAATAATTTACAAAGATACTAAGCTGCTTTAAAAGGAATAAAGATACATTTAAGGCATAAGGTGTTTCAAGAAGGAATCAAAAAAGGAATGTTTGCAGTAGTGAAGTTTTAAAGAGATCTGCAAACTTAAGGTTTAACACCAAAGATTTGACATTGGAGACAAAGTTCAAAAGACAGAACACTGTAACATTTCATTAGGGCCTTTGCAAAAGAGGATAGGATTTTCCTTTTGATTTTATTTAATAAAAGTATTGTTTATTCTTTGGTCGCTTTGTAGCTAACGTTATTCCCAAATGGAGGAAACTCTTATTAAATCTTGGAAAGTGATGAGAATACTTTGACTCACAAAATATGTTTAAGAAGTTTACAGTATGAAATTAAGAGAGCTGTAGAATGCAAAATATAGGATAATAAAGTTGGATGAGTTTTTAGAAAGTTTAGTTTTACGAGTATGTAATCTAAACCTCATTCAGATCTCTAATGGGTCACTCTTCTGAGCTTTGACTGAATCAAAGCCAAAATAACATAGTAACAGTAGTTCTAAACCCATAACTTAAAACTGCAGTCATACTCAACTGGCAACTCCAATACTAGTTTTTATATTTAAGAATTGCCCTGCACAAGCATCCCTTGAAAGAGGTGTAATTGAATCTGTTAACATTTGGAAACGACAGAAAACTATTGAGATGGCTCCTGAATCGCTGGGCAATTAATTTGACTTGCAATGAAGAACAGAAATAAGGGTAGAATTGAGGATAATCTTTATAAGCCCAAGAAATAGAAAAGTAATCCCTCTTACATGTCTGCCACACAAGGTAGATTCCTTCATAACTCCTTTTCTGTTTCTAGAAGAATCCTTTGAGAATTGGCTGTGTGCCAGGGTCAGTGTATCCAATGTGGAACAAGACAAAGCTGCTATCACAGAACCTAGAATCTAGTGAAGACCAGCTAACCAAAATAATTAGGTAAGCATACACAACCTCTAGTAAGGACCTTGAAGACACCAATGAGTGATTTAGATGGAGTAGTCAGAGAAAGCCAGTCCATAAAGTTGATGACTGGGCTAAAACTTGCAGATGAAAAGAGCATCAGCCAGGAGTCAGAAGGAACAGCATACTTGACTGAGAGATGGGAAAGAACTTGGGACTTGAGGTGAAGAAATTGATAAGAAACTAGCATGAACTGAGACAAAGGCTGGTGTAAGTTAAACAGAAAAACAGAGCAAATTATGCAGTTGCTTTAAGCCATAGAAAAGGCTGGGAGACTCATATAAAGGATGAATCAATACCTGATTATGAAATTAGAGGTATAGGGTCTATAAGGCTGTCCTTGGATCTCATATTGCAACCAAAATGCACAGGGTAGGTAATATGGAAGGACAGGCAAGAAGCTTCAGGATGGGCTGCAACCCATGTAAGTTATTACTGCTCTAATCTTGGTGCTGTGGATGTTGCAGAAGGAAACCAGTGCCCATCACTTCGGAGCTAAACACAATTTTCAGTTTCAGAAAAACTGGAGGAGAAAGTGGAATAGTTATAGGTCAAGCCGTTGCCTCATGCTAACAAGGTTAGTGCATCTGTGACAACCTGTGTGAACTAACAAAATGGTGGTAGCTTCACCTTTGCCCCCAAATTTCACATGAGACTGTCACTTAGCCCACTCAAACCAAACTGTATAAGAAACTGAGAAACAGAATTCTAGAAAATGTAGGATGGCCAAGCTTGCAATGTATCAACCAGGCTGACACATTACAAGGGCATCACACCCTCTTAAGACCCACTTGGATTGCCTCCCAGCAATTCAAAACATTTTTGAAACAAAGCTGTTTATCCCTTCTAAATCTGCTTCTCTGAGTTTATTTTTGTAAATAGTACAACATGCCTTCTATTATTGAAACTTTCTAACCCCCTAAACTCCTCTTTGACTCACATGCTTCCCTTGCTCCTACCAATCCATAGTAGTAGTTGTTTTTTACCTCTGCAGTGCCTACCCCAGGCATATGAGTTCAGACTCAACAGGTGACTATACAATCCCCCACATTGGTTTCAGATTCAGTTTTATATAAGCCTCCTTCTGGAACCCCTGAAGTGCAACACAGGCATTCTCCCCCTCCAAAGACATGTACAGGAGAGTGAGTTATGGCAGAGAAGCTAGCATACTGTTTTTATATTTAAACCAAGAAAAACACACTGTAGACAAGATGAAAGATCTAATAAAAATATGTTCTTATTCCTGATTCTAAAACTTTAACAGCTGGGCTTTCCCATGTGGAATAATGTTACATAAATAGCTCAGCCATGAAGCAGAGGGACTGAAGAAGTCCAACAAAATGATAGATGATCTTGGACACTCTGAATCACACCCAATGGAGTTACAAGGAAATAAGTGGTCTTTGGAAGGTACTGGTGAGCTAGCGCTGGTACACCAGCAGACTTTACAGAACCTTAGTCATGTATCACTAATTCTACAGATGGTTTCTTTCTACTTAAGCATATTAACACTGTCTATTTCATAGGGACTTTTTCTATCCATCCAAAAATGTTGTCTTTTAGTTCTAGACATCTAGAGAAACTGGCTCTCAGAAAATAAACTTGTTGATATTTAAAACTGAAATGAACTGGATTCTTTTGCTTAATTTTTTTTGAAAGGGGACACATCCCTGTGAGTAGGAAATGGCAACCCACTCCAGTGTTCTTGCCTGGAGAATCCCATGGACAGAGAAGCCTGTTGGGCTACAGCCCATGGGGTCACAGAGTCAGACACAACTGAGTGACTAAGCATACATATCATTGAGTATTTAATATTAATAAATAAATTTTTATTTATTAAAAAATAAAATATTTAATAAAGTGAAGTCACTCAGTTGTGTCCAACTCTTTGCGACCCCATGGACTGTAGCCTATCAGGCTCCTCCACCCATGGGATTTTCCAGGCAAGAGTGCTGGAGTGGATTGCCATTTCCTTCTCCAGGGGATCTTCCCGACCCAGGAATCAAACCCTGGTCTCCCACATTGCAGGCAGACGCTTTACCATCTGAGCCACCAGGGAAGCCAGATTTAATATTCTCATTCACATAATCTAGGTATAGCTCATATTACAAAACCTACTCCACTTTTTCCTGCCACTGAGGTATATCATAGTTGCAGTTGTAGCATAAATACCAAAAGGCATAATGAGAGATAGAGTGAGGTAATAGAACTTCAGCTTAAGAAAATGAACTCCGTTCTCCTTCACTTATATAGTGGGAAAATGGTGATAAGGGAGCCTCCATCTGTACAATAGATACAGAACTTTGGGGAAAGTCTTATCTTTCTCAGATTGGAGTTTGATGATCTTTAAAAGCTTGACCAACTCTAAAAACTAATGACTAGCCTGTATTTATAGAACAGGTTGTTCTTCACTGGCTCCCACTTATATTTCTCAGCAGTTGGTTAAACAGAGACAGAGCTCGTAGAGAGTGAAGATTCATTTGATTTTTTCCAGGCATATTCTTGGAAACCCCACTGTGCTTGGAAGTTGTACTTTGTGAAATGTACACAGGAATTCACCTTGCCAGAAACTCTGTGAGGGCTCACTTTGATCATTTTAAAGAGTTATGGGAGACAGAATGTGATTACAACAGTGGTTATTTCAGTAGAAAATATTCAGGAAGCATGTGCTTGTTACCTTTTTTTGTAGCCTAATCATGAGATTAACTTACTCTGAATATCAGCAAGAATCAGCTCATCTATTAGCTACACCATGCCAAGGGAAATGTCCACATCAACTTGAAAGAAAAGAAGGAGTAAAAAAATATAAAGAAAATAACTTTTAGGGCTTTAATTGCTAATCATTCCCCCCTACTCTCTGCCATCCAAATGTTTTTACTTGCAAAAATCCAAGGCAATATGCTTATAATGTAGCCGCCCCTTACCCCTCATCATCCTAGAATAGTATGAGTCACTCAGTGGGAGATATTTCTAATTTCTGCTATTGAAATTATTGAAATTTCTGCCTTTTAAGAGAATGGTAACCTCTAAATGATAAGTCTTCTGGTTGAGAGATGGTGCAATGAGGCCCTTCAGTTTTTTTTCTCACTACAAAAGTTAAATCTATGGATTACAGAAAACTTAAAAATACAAATACACAAAAAGAAAGAAAAAAGTTTCCAGTAATCCTAACAGTCTAAAAACAACTACCATTAACAATTCATATAAAGATAGTCATGTAAAGACATGCATGTAGAGGTAAAGCATACAATTTATTTTTACAAACTAGGACAAAATACTTGTTTTTGTACCCTCCTCATTTAACAATACATCATGGAAGATTCCTGAACAAGATAGCAGAGTAAAAGGATTTGGCCTAACCTCCTTTCATGAAAACAAAATCACAACTCCTGAACAACCATTGACAAAAAAGACTTGAACCTACCAAAAATGATAGTGTATACCCAAAGACAAAGAAAAAGCCAAAATGAGATGGGATGAGGGGCGCTTTAGCAGTATAAGCAAATTCCATACCCACTGAGTGGGTGACCCACACATTGGAAAATAATTGTATCACAGGTTCCCCAACATGAGTGAGAGCTCTGAGCCCCATGTCAGGTTTCCCAGCCTGAGGGTCTGGTATCTGGAGGAGGGATCCCCAAAGCACTTGACTTTGAAGGCAGTAGGGCTGAGTGAAAGAGCTCCATAAGACTGAGGGAAATAGCGACTCCACTCTTGGAAGGGTGCACACAAGGATATATATGCACTGGGACCAAGTCCAAAGCAGAAATTCCACAGGAGCCTGGGCCAAACCTACCTACAAGGCTTGGGAGGGTTGCCTAGGGAAGCGGGGACAGGCTGTAGCTCGCCAGGGGGCTGTGAGGTGGGGGAACACTGGTGGCAGAGGCCTCAGAATATTGATTAGAGTAAGCGTTCCCAAAGGTCACAATTTTGGCATCAAGACCTGGTCCTACCCAACAGCTACAGGCTCCTGATGCTTCAGACCAAACAATCAGCAGAATAGGAATACAGCACCATCCATCATCAGACAGTCTGAAACTAGTGATTGCACAGCCACCTCTAAACATACTATTTGATAGCCCTTCCCACCTGAAGGACAAGACCTAACCCCCATCAGTGAGCAGGCATCAGTCCCTCCCACCAGGAAGTCTGAACAAACTCCGGGACAAAACTCACCCACCCAGGGGCAGGCACAGAAACAAGAGGAGATACCATCCTGCAGTCAGCAGAAAGGAGACCAGAAAATGAGACAGAATAAGATGGCAGAAGAGTGTATTTGAGATGAAGGAACAAGATCAAAATCCCCAAGAACAACTAAATGAAGTAGAGGCAGGCAAGCTACCTGAAAAAAGAATTTAGAGTAATGATAGTGAAGATGACTCAAGATCTTGGAAAAAGAATGGAGGCACAGATTTAAAAGACACAAGAGTTGTTTAATAAAAAAGATTTAACAGACAAACAGAGATGAACAATAGAATAACTAAAATGAAAAATACACCAAAAGGAATGGGAAAGCTCACTAGTAAAGGCATGTAGGAAATCATTCACACATGAATGATACCTAAACCAGCAATTGAGAAGCTAGGAAAGTACAAATGCAGGATATTGGAAATGCATTTGAAATTAAGAGGCCAACAACTTAACACAACCTTGTATACATAGAGACTGGTATATCAAAGCATAATGGGAATCACAAGCCAAAAAGCTACAATAGATACACACACAAAACAGAAAAGGCAATCCAAACACAATAGATACACGCACCAAAAAAAGGCAATCCAAACACGACACTAAAGTTAGTCATCAATGCACAAGAGAAGAGAACAGAAGAGGAAGGGTAGAAACAAACATTTAAAAATCTGCATAATTAACAAAATAGAAATTGCTTCCCTGGTGGCTCAGAGGTTAAAGCGTCTGCCTCCAACACAGGAGACCCGGGTTCAATCCCTGGGTCAGGAAGATCCCCTGGAGAAGGAAATGGTAACCCACTCCAGTATTCTTGCCTGGAGAATCCCATGGACGGAGAAGCCTGGTAGGCTACAGTCCACAGGGTCACAAAGAGTCAGATACGACTGAGCGACTTCACTCACTCACTCAGTTAACAAAATGGCATTCCAGTTGAGCTATTGCAAATCCTAAAAGATGAAGCTGTGAAAGGGCTGCATGCAGTATGCCAGCAAATTGGAAAACAGCACTGGCCACGTGACTGGAAAAGGTCTGTTTTCATTCCAATCCCAAAGAAAGGCAATGACAAAGACTCTTCAAATTACTGCACAATTTGCACTCATTTCACACACTAGCAAAGAAATGCTCAAGATTCTCCAAGCCAGACTTCAACAGTACATGAACCATGAACTTCCAGCTGTTCAAACTGGATTTAGAAAAGGCAGAGGAACCAGAGATCAAATTGCCAACATCTGATGGATCATAGAAAAAAGCAAGAGATTTCCAGAAAAACGTACTTCTGCTTAATTGACTACACCAAAGCCTTTGACGGTGTGGATCACAATAAACTGTGGAAAATTCTTAAAGAGATGGGAATACCAGACCACCCTATCTGCCCACTGAGAAATCTGTATGCAGGTCAAGAAGCAACAGTTAGAACTGGACATGGAACAACAGACTGGTTCCAAATTGGGAAAGGTTACATCAAGGCTGTACATTGCCATCCGGCTTATTTAACTTATATGCAGAATACATTATGAGAAATGACTGGCTGGATGAAGCACAAGCTGGAATCAAGATTGCCGGGAGAAATATCAATAACCTCAGATAAGCAGATGACCCCACCCTTATGGCAGAAAGCAAAGAAGAACTAAAGAGCCTCTTGAAAGTGAAAGAGAGTGACAAAATTGGCTTAAAATTCAAAATTCAGAAAACTAATATCATGGCATCTGGTCACGTCACTTCATGGCAAATAGATGGGTAAACAATGGAAACAGTGACAGACTTATATTTCTTGGGCTTCAAAATCCCTGCAGATGGTGACTGCAGCCATGAAATTAAAAGACGCTTGCTCCTTGGAAGAAAAGTTATGACCAACCTAGATGGCATCAAAAGCAGAGAGATTACTTTGCCAACAGAGGTCCGTCTAGTCAAGACCATGATTTTTCCAGTAGTCATGTATCGATGTGAGAGTTGAACTATAAAAAAAGCTGAGTAACGAAGAATTGATGCTTTTTCACTATGTTGTTGGAGAAGACTCTTGAGAGTCCCTTGGGCTGCAAGGAGTTCCAACCAGTCCATCCGAAAGGAAATCAGTCCTGAATATTCATTGAAAGGACTGGTGCTGAAGCTGCAACTCCAATACTTTGGCCACCTGATGCGAAGAACTGACTCATTTGAAAAGACCCTGATGATGGGAAAGATTCAAAGCAGGAGGAGAAGGTGATGACAGAGGATAAGATGGTTGGATGGCATCACCGACTCAATGGACATAAGAGTTTGAGTAAACTCAGGGAGTTGGTGATGGACAGGGAGGCCTGGTGTGCTGCAGTCTGTGGGGTCTCAAAGAGTCGAACACAACTGAGTGACTGAACTGAACTGAACTGAACAAAATGGCAATAAGAACATACATTTTAATAATTACCATAAATGTAACTGAATTAAATGCTCAAACCAAAAGACATAGACAGGCTGAATAGATACACAACAAAACCTGTATATATGCCCTCTACAATAGACCCACTTCAGATCTATGAACACACACAGACTAAAAATGAGCAGATGGAAAAAGACATCCCAGGCAAATAGAAATCGAAAGCTGGAGGAGAAACACTCATAGACTTTAAAATAAAGACTGTTACAAGAGAAAGAAGGATACTACATAATGATCAAGGGATCAACCCAAGAAAATATATGCCCCCAACATAGGAGCACCACATATGTAAGGCAAATGCTACCAACCATAAAAGGAGAAATCTACAGCGACACAATAATAGTAGGGGACTTTAACATCCCACTTTCACCAGTGGACAGATCATACAGACAGAAAATCAATGAGGAGACACAGATCTTAAATGACACATTAGGCCAGATGAACATAATTGATATTTTTTAAACACTCTATCTGGAAGCAGCAGAATATACATTTTTTTTTTCATCCTCCAGGATAGATCACATGCTGGGCCCCTAAGCAAACCTTAGTAAATTTAAGAAAATTAAAATCATAACTAGCATCTTTTCCAACCACAACACTACGATATTAGAAGTAAATTATAAGAAAAGAAAACTATAAAAAACACAAACGTGGAGGCTAAACAATATTTATTAGATAACCAGTGATCACTAGAGAAATCAAAGAGAAAACAAAATACACCTAGAGACAAATGACAATAAAAACATCATGACCCCAAACTTATGGGATACAGCAAAAGCCATTCTAAGAGGGAAGTTTATAGCAATACAGTCTTACCTGGAAACAAGAAAAATCTCAAATAAACATCCTAACTTACACATAAAGCAACTAGAGAAAGAAGAACAAAACCGGTTAGTAGAAGGAAAACGATTATAAAGATCAGGGAAGACGTAAAAGAAGTAGAGACAAAACAATAGCAAAATATTACAAGCCAGTATCACTGATGAACACTGATGAAACTAAAAGCTAGTTCTTAGAAAAGATAAAATTGACAAAATTCTAGCCATACTCATCAACAAAAAAGAGGGAGAGCATTCAAATCAATAAAATTAGAAATGTAACATATATACACATATATACAATGGAGTATTACTCAGCCATCAAAAAGAATACATTTGAATCAGTTCTAATGAGGTGGATGAAACTGGAGCCGATTATACAGAGTGAAGTAAGCCAGAAAGAAAAACACCAATACAGTATACTAACACATATATATGGAATTTAGAAAGATGGTAACGATACCCTGTATGCAAGACAGCAAAAGAGACGCAGATGTACAGAACAGACTTTTTGACTCTGTGGGAGAGGGAGAGGGTGGGATGATTTGGGAGAATGGCATTGAAACATGTATAATATCATATAAGAAATGAATCGCCCGTCTAGGTTCGATGCAGGATACAGGATGCTTGGGGCTGGTGCACTGGGATGACCCAGAGAGATGGTATGGGGAGGGAGGTGGGAGGGGGGTTCAGGAGTGGGGAAAAAAAAAAAGTGGGAGAAGAAAAAAAAAGAAATGAAAAAAGTTACAACCAACACCACAGAAATACAAAGGGTTATAAGAGACTACTACAAGCAACTATATGTCAATAAAATGAACAACCTAGAAGAAATAGAAAAATTCTTAGAAAGGTACAACCTTCTAAGACTGAACCAGGAAGAAACATAATAAGAAATATGAACAGACCAATCATGTGTACTGAAATTGAAACAGTAATTTAAAAACTCCCCAAAAGTGAAAGTGTAGGACCAGATAGCTTCATAGTTCAATTCTATCAAACATTTAGAGAAAAGATAACACCTATCTTTCTGAAACTCTTCCAAAATTTTGCAGAAGAACAAACACTCCCAAGTTTATTCCATGAGGCATCACTCTAATACCAAAATCAGACAAAAGATACCACACACACACACACAAATACAGGCCAGTATCACTGATGAACATGGACACAGATTCTCCACAAAAAAAACTGCCAAACCAAATATAGCAATATACTAAAAGGATTGTACACCATGATCAAGTGGGATTTATCCCAAGGATCCAAGGATTCATCAATATTTGCAAATCAATCATTGTGATACAATAATAAACTGAAGAATAAAAGCCATGTGATTATCTCAATAGATACAGCTTTTAATTTAATTAAAAGCTTTTAATAACATTCAACATCCTTTTATGAAAAACTCTTCAGAAAGTGGGCATGGGGAAACTTATCTCAATATAGTAAAGACCGTATATGGCAAACTCACATCTAACATCATTCGCAGCTAACATCATTCACAGTAGTGAAAAGCTGAAAGCATTTCATCTAGTATCAGGAATAGGACAATGATATGATTGTATCGATTTGCCAAATATTTACAGTAAATTCATATACTAATTTGATAAAGATTTCATATTTATAACACTGTGATATCAGGGTATATACCTCCATTTATGCAAGTCCATCTTAGAAACCCTCAATCAAATTCTATGCTTTCTTTTAACTAGGTCTAGTACCTTCCATGTTTATTTTTAGAATAAAATTTAATAATAAATAAAATTTATAATAATTAGAAATGGAAAAAAAAGAGTGGACTCTCTCCACTCTTGCCACTTTGTTCAACATAATTTGGGAAGTCTTAGCCATAGGAATCAGAGAAGAAATAAAATCCAAATTAGAAAAGAAGTAAGCTGTCTCTGCAGATGACATGATACTATACATAGAAAATCCTTAAAAAGCTACCAGAAAACTACTAGAGATCATTAATAAATTCGGTAAAGTTGCAGGATACAAAATTAATACACAGAAATCTCTTGCATTCCTATACACTAACAACAAAAGATCAGAAAGAGAAATTAAGGAAACAATTCCATTTACCATCATATCAAAAAGAATAAGATAGCTAGGAATAAACATACCTGCTGCTGCTAAGTTGCTTCAGTCATGTCCGACTCTGTGCAACCCCATAGTTGGCAGCCCACCAGGCTCCCCTGTCCCTGGGATTCTCCAGGCAAGAACACTGGAGTGGGTTACCATTTCCTTCTCCAATGCATGAAAGTGAAAAGTGAAAGTGAAGTCAGTCAGTCGTGTCTGACTCTTAGCAACCTCATGGACTGCAGCCTACCAGGCTCCTCTGTCCATGGGATTTTCCAGGCAAGAGTACTGGAGTGGGGTGCCATTGCCTTCTCCGAAACATACCTAAGGAGACAAAATATATAAGGTAGTGGTTTAGTTGATAAGTTGTGTCTTACTCTTGCGACCCCATGTACTATAGCCCACCAGGCTCTCTGTCCATGGGAGTCTCCAGGCAAGAATCCTGGAGTGCATTGCCATTTCCTTCTCCAGGGGATCTTCCCGACCCAGAGACCAAACCCGTGTCTCCTGCATTGCAGGTGGATTCTTTACCACTGAGTCCTAGGCAAGTCAACAAATAAATGATACCATTCATTAGTGGAATCTAATTTTAAAAGACAACAGAACTTATTTACAAAACAGAAATAGATTTACAGATGTCAAAACAACTTATGGTTATCAAAGAGAAAATGTTGGGGGGAGGAATAAATCAGGAGCTTAGGATTAACATTCACACACTACATAAGATAGATAACGAACAAGGACCTGCTTCAGAGCACAGGGAGCTCTATTCCATTTTCTGTGATAGCGTATATAAGAAAAGAATCTGAAAAAGAGTGAATACATGTATACGTACGGTTCAGTCACTCTGCTATACACCTGAAACTAACACAATTCTGTGGGTCAACTATACTTCAATAAAATTTTAAAAAGAAACTAAAAATAGAACTACTGTGTGATCCAGTAATTCCCCTCCTGGGCATATATCCAAAGGAAATCATAATTCAAAAATATACATGCACCAATGTTCACTGCAGCACTATTTACAATAGCCAAGACAGGGAAGCAATCTAAATGTCCACTGATGGAGAAATGGATTAAAAAAATGTTGTACTTCTGTATGATGGACTATTACTCAGTCATAAAAACAATGACGTAATACCATTTGCAGCAACAGGGATGGACTTGGAGATTATGATGCTAAGTGAAGTAAGTCAGAGAGAGACAAATATCATATGATGTCATTTACATGTGGAATCTAAAAAAATGATACAAAGGAATTTATTTACAAAATCAAAATAGACTTACAGACTTGGAAAGCAAATTTATGGTTACCAAAAGGGAAAGGTTGGGGGAGAGATAAATTAGGAGTTTGGGGTTAAAATACACACACTACTGTATTTAAAAGAGATAAACAACAAGGATCTACTGTATAGCACAGGGAAATTAATATTACGTATACTCAATATATCTGAAATCTATATAGCAATATGAATATCCTATATGGGAAAAGAATCTAAAAAGGAATAAATATACATATATGAACAATTGAATTGCTTTACTGCACACCTGAAACTAATATAACATTGTAAATCAACTATGAAATATAATGAAAATTAAATTAAAAAAATTTTTAATTGTAATAATAATAAAAAAATAAAACCTGAAAAAATAATACATCCTGAACATCTCTATACAAATTATAGATTTTTGCTATTATGCCATTTTAAATAATTGGAGAGTATTCTGCTATATGGTATAACAATTTGTATATAATTTATACAGCCTATAGACTGTTACTGGATAATTATATTGTTTCCACTTTGCAAATGACATATTTATAAAGGGACAGCATGACACAAATCACATCACTGTCCTCTAAGATTAATTTATATTGCACAGATACGTAACAAGTGCATCTTCTTTTTCACTTAGGTCTGCATGAACAGGTAGGTATCCTTTTCAAAATAAGAGACACAGGCTTCCTGCGTGGCTCAATAATTAAGAATCCAACTGTCAGTGCAGAAGACATGGGTTTGATCCCTGATCCAAGAATCTCTCACATGCCATGGAGCAACGAAGCCTGGGCACAACTCTAGAGCCTGGGGGCCACAACTACTGAAACCCACATGCTGTGACTGCTGAAGCCCACATGCCCTAGAGCCCATGCTCTGCAACAAGAGAAGCACCGCAATAAGAAGCCCAAGTACTGCAGCTAGAAAGTAGCTCCTGCTTGTCACAACTAGAGAAAAGCCCAAGCAGCAGCAAAGCCTCAGCATAGCCGAAAATGAATAATAAATAAAAATTTTAGAAAGAGTGAGAGGCACGTGTACACAAAAGAATTGACTGCTCACTTCTGATTATTTCACAGGCACTTGGAAATATCACCCCACTTCACGTCTAACTGAAAGTCACACCCTTAAAAAGCTTAACATTCATATTTTATCCATTGGCAGCAAAGTCAGGCACAATGCATTTTAAATCACTCCCTCCCCCAAGACCATGTGTCTTCAGTGAAGTACCTGTGTGCGTTAGACGTGGAAATCAGCCACTGAAGCACCGTGTCTGGATCCAGTTCCATCAAACTTTGCAGGACACCAGATAAAATAGAGATGTTTCCCCACATTGGGCAAAAGGAATTAGGCATCTGGGAAGTGAGAGAGACAGAATAAAATCAGAATAGGAACCTGGGAAATGAGCCGAAGCTGGGGAGCGCTGTAGATCTTCAGGCTAAGCAAAGCACCCCCAGAAGCAACCGCCCTCTAGCCTACTGATGCCTCTGCTTCTACAGTTTTTCACTGACTCAAGGGGCAGTGGGTCTGTAGCTCCATTTTAATAATGGAAGCTGTGAGGGATCCATTTACAGGAAATTTTGATAACATTCATTTATTTGTTTATTCTACCAAATGGAATATTTATGCACCCTTTAAATGTATATTGAAGTCAGTTTTTGGCATGAAAAGATGTATGTAATACATTAAGTGATGAAATCACGTTACAAAACACTTTATAGAATCCAGTCCCTTGGTGTAAAAAAAATCCTCTGGATGTATATGGGCACGCATACACACACACATTTATAGGAAAAGACTATAAAAATATATACCAACATGCAAAAAATGACTTTTTCTAGGGGGTAGGAATAACAGTGGTTTTTCTTCCCTTTTATTTTTTAAATCTGCATTTTTATGGTAAACATAATGATAAACAGCAACAAATGTACCGTTGAATTTCATGCTCTACTTTTTTTCTTCATGCTTATGTTTTCAGGCCATCAGACTCCTTTTTCAGCTTGCTTTATTGATTTTTTTTTCCCTCTCTTTGTTTCATTCCCATGAGAATATTAAAGGTCTTTGTCATTTTATCTCTAGATCTATTGCTCTAATCTTCCCTTTTTCCCACTTTATCCCACACTCGTTTTCTCAAACTAGATGTTTCATATGAATTTAATGTATTTCAGGATAGGCACTCCTTATTTGCCTCTCTAAATCCAGAATGTGAACAGTATTTAGTAAACTTTCATCTATCATGTAAATTCTAAATTCTTTGAAGAAGCACAAATGGACTGAATTTAGCCCCTAATGCCCCAACTTCAAGCATTTTCAACCATCAAGAAAAGTAAATCATTTAAATTTACAACTGACAAGAAACAGACTTGGTTATCTTGAACATATATGCATTAAGACTAGTCTGCCAAGGGTTTTGTGTAAAGGCAAAAGATAATAAACTTAAAATGTATATACTAGTCAATGAAGGTTTTACATATACAACACAGTGAGTGTGATCCAAGTTACAAAAATAAGTGCCTTACACTGAATGTAAAATTAATGCTAAGTAAATGAGTTTATTTTTTTTTTTGAGCAATGAAACTTGATTCTTTTCTATCTTAAATGAAATAAAATATATCTCTCCTCAATAACATGGCACAAAGATGTCAACTTTATAAAATATCCTGATTCTCTGGTTAATGCAATAAGGGCAAACATATCTCCATTCACATTATATCCCTAATACAATACTTAGGGAATTTAGTATTTATTACACCATTCAATTATGTATACTTTGAAGCTTTTGAAAAAATGAAATACTTGACAGGTCTTAGTAAGAAAATCTGAGCATGAATGATTTTCTAGCAGTTATGTATAGCTTCAGACATTTAAAACTTTTTTTCATAAACTCTGTTAATTACTGAACCTAGGTTAATGAATACCATTTGAAGAAACTTATTATATAGAAGTTGTGGCTAATGACTGAAGTCTTCTTTCTGACCTAATGGTCCTTGCTCACTAGGAATTCTGAACATATCAAAAAAGTATCTAAGTATTAACAATTAGATAAGGAATAGAAGTGTTAGTGAGACATAACTGATTAGTTTTAGGATTGTTGATGAACAGAATTTACGGACTGAAATACTTTGGTCAATCTTTTTGAAAGATAACCTACTCACTAACCCCATTACTCACACGCTCAATGTGAAAGTAGGAATCACCGAAAGTTGGTCAGAAACATAAAATGAAAATCCCGCCTTACACTACACAGAAATTCTCCACACCCTGCCATCAGAACTATAGACCCACGAACTCATGTTCCTACTTCTTCCACTGCTGGCCTCTTTCACCCTCTGCTTTTCCAAATCCTCCACTTTCCAGTGACATATAAGGGCAAAAAAATCAGACAAAGTTGCAAACAACACATACTGACCCAGACCAAACTAAACAGAAAACAAATCACTGGAAGGATATTAGTTAGCTCATAGAATAATCCAGAAGACCAGCAAACCAGGGAAGGAAATCAAACAAGAACAGAGGGAAGCTAGGCAGCCAAACTCTCAGCCAAGTTAATACCCCGGCTGCACACTGAGCTTTGTCATCAGCACCCCATCACTTGTTCCTGAATGCAGTCTCTCTGTGAATGAAATAAGTTCTTCACTGTCACTGTCTCGATGCATCATGGGCTACAACATCCCAAGACTGAGTGTATTGGTCAACTGTTGTCACACAGGAGCTGCATAACACTAAAATTCAGTGGCTTTGGTTCAGTTCAGTCACTCAGTTGTGGCCGACTCTTCGCAACACCATGGACCACAGCACTCCAGGTCTCCCTGTCCATCACCAACTCCCAGAGTCTACTCAAACTCATTTCCATTGAGTTGGTGATGCCATTCAACCATCTCATCCTCCATCATCCCCTTCTTCTCCTGCCTTCATCTTTCCCAGCATCACGGGCTTTTCAAATGAGTCAGTTCTTTGCTTCAGGTGGCCAAAGTATTGGAGCTTCAGCTTCAACATCCAATGAACACCCAGGACTGGTCTCCTTTAGGATGGACTGGTTGGATCTCTTTGCAGTCCAAGGGACTCTCAAGACTCTTCTCCAACAACACAGTGAAAAACCATCAATTCTTTGGTGCTCAGCTTTCTTTATAGTTCAACTCTCACATCCATACATGACTACTGGAAAAAACCATAGCCTTGACGAGATGGACATTTGTTGGTAAAGTAACGTCTCTGCTTTTTAATATGCTGTCTAGGTTGGTCATAACTTTCCTTCCAACGAGTAAGTGTCTTTTAATTTCATGGCTGCAATCACCATCTGTTGTGATTTTGGAGACCAAAAAAATAAAGTCAGCCACTGTTTCCACTGTTTCCTCATCTATTTGCCATAAAGTGATAGGACCAGATGCCATGATCTTCGTTTTCTGAATATTGAGCTTTAAGCCAACTTTTTCACTCTCCTCTTTTACTTTCATCAAGAGGATCTTTAGTTCTTCTTCACTTTCTGCCACAAGGGTGGTGTCATCTGCATATCTGAGGTTATTGATATTTCTCCTAGCAATCTTGACTCCAGCTTGTGCTTCCTCCAGCCCAGCGTTTCTCATGATGTACTCTGCATATAAGTTAAATAAGCAGGGTGACAATATACAACCTTGACGTACTCGTTTTCCTATTTGGAACCAATCTGTTGTCCCATGTTCAGTTCTAACTGTTGCTTCCTGACCTGCATACAGATTTCTCAAGAGGCAGGTCAGTGGCTTAATATAACATTTTACTTTTGTTCATTTGTGAGTAAGTTGGGGGTTAGCTGATCTAAGCTATACTTGGCTCCAAACCTGAACTTGGGTTCAATTTAAACTTCTTGCCTCTCATTTTTCTTGCATCTGTCGACTGCTTGACACGCCTTCTCATGATGATGGTAGAAATTCAAGAGGGCAAGTCAAGTTGTGTAGGTAGTTTTTCAATTTCCACAGAGCAAATCTACTAATATTCCACTGGCAAATCCAAGTCACATGGCAAACCCAAAGTCAAGGGGACAATGAAAAACATTTCACCTCTAAAGAGCAGAGCTGTGAAGTCACATAGCAAAAGTCACAGATACAGGGTAGGATAAAGAATTGGGTCTAATATTTCAATTTATTCCAGCTACAATTACTACTGGTCAAGTTTAGGCCTTCTGATAATGCTCTGGCTGCCATGGGAGTAAGTAGAGAAAGTACCTGGTCCTTTCTATTTATGTAGGAGCGAAAGGACCCTATCAGAAAAGGCTCAAATGCTAAGCGTGCATCAGAGCAACAAATATCTATCAAAAGCATCCAATCATTATGCTTTCCCATTCCCTTCAGTGGTGTTTCACTAGATATTAAAAAACAAAAGGGGGGTGCATACCTGGAAAGTGGAGATTAAATCAGAGGATTAATTTGGAGACTAGGGCTACATAGTAGGAAAAGAGGAGAAAACATCATTTTCTCGGGAATAATAACAATGAGATGATTATACTTGCCCTGGTTTTATACAGAACCTGGAACCAACATGCTGTTCTTCTTTCATCCTCACACCCCAAGGGATTTACCAGAAGTAAATATACATGAAATGGAAAGAAAGGAACACCCTCATTTATGAAGATGTTCAATCCTGTGCCACATACATCCCAGGCACAAGGGTTCAAGTCCTTCAAAAAAAAAAGGGAAATCTGCCACCAAAGTGCTGTTAGTCTGATGGAATTTGACAAGAAATAGGTTTCTTCCCTCCAGGTATTTGAAATCTGGTTTGGAGAGACAATGAGGCTTGGAGTGAGTGGAGCTGAAGTGCATTAATGGCAGTGTTCTGGTGAGATACTTATGAGAACCCTCAAAACCTTTCTAGTAACTTTCCTACTCTATTATTTTAATTTATTGGCTGAAGTTAGCTAAGTTTTGTTTCTATTGTTTGAAACTGAAATAACTATTCCAACACACCCCTTTTAGGGGCAGATTGGGGTTCAAGGACATGTAAGTTACCCAGAGATTCACAATTGCATAGTATTATTTTATACCCACTAAAGAATCCAGGAAGAGCTTATTGTCAAGTGCCCCTTCTAATAACATCCTTCAGAATAGGTGGTTGGTTAAATGCTTCCCATCTCTTAACCAGGACAGGGACAACTATATGAAGTCAAGCAACAGCTAGGTGATCCTTTTAAACACTGCAAAGCATAAGACATGACTGAAGTAGTATCTACTCCACTTATAATTCTAGTCATAATTATGCTACTTACTTCCCAAGCACTTGTATATATTTGAGTCTTTAATAAGGAGAGAGTTCTTAGAAGATGCCTCAAGATATCCAGATGTTTCTAAATAAGTCATAGGTCATCTTTCTATAATGAAAAACAAATGTGAAAGGGAATCAAAGGATACTTATAATTCTTGCCAGCTTGCCTTGACAATCCTTCCATTCCCTCAAACAGCCTTTTGACATAAAGGACTGAAGAAACAATCTGATTCTGCCACACCAAGGGTTCATTCAATTAGTGGTAATTAAGATTATAGCAATGGTTTAATTACTTGTTCTTTTATCCCTTACTCTTGGGTATAATGCTTAATTGAAGTATATCCCATAAGAGAAAAGAGGAGGGGAAAATTTGATGAAGTTTTTCAATGGCTGCTTAAATCAAAGAATCTTACAAAGAACCTTAATCACAGTTAACAAGGAATCCTATTGATTCAGATGTGGCTTGGTCCAGAAGTAAGATCTAGAACGGTGAATAAGACTCTGATTGTTTATATATAGTTTTCTCAGCACTAACCTCCATATTGTTGCTTTTGCCTCACTCTTATTTCTTTCATAATAGCATTAATGGCTACAGCAATTTCAGAATGTGCCTCCTTACCATGTGGTCCAGCACTTCCTAGGTGATGCAGGGTAAAGAATCTGCCTGACAATGCAAGAGACACAGGTTCCAACCCTGGGTTGGGAAGATCCCCTGGAGGAGGAAATGGCAACTCACGCTGGTATTCTTGCTTGCAGTATTCTTTTCATGGGATTGCTTGGAAATATCCCATGGACAGAGGAGCGTGGCAGGTTACAGTCCATGAGATTGCAGAGTCAGATACAACTGAGTGACTGAGCATGCATGCAGTCCACAAAGAAGGATCTCTTCCTTAGCTCCTGACAAAGAGCAAGTAAACTCCTTTCCCCTATTCCCCCAGCAAAAATCCTTTCATGTTTCATTGGCCAGAATGACATCCTAAACCAATGACTATGACCAGGAGAAATCACATGCTCTGATTGGCCTGACCTACCCAAATCACTGGGCCATCACCAGTGGAGGAAATTAGGCGTACACCATAAAGGAAATTAGTGTAAACTTGTTAGAAAACAGAGGGACATCAATGCTGGAGAGAAAACTTTCCTTTAAACATATTCAAGAATATGCTCTGAGAGGCTGTAGCTGCAGCAAATTAGCTAGAGAATAGGAGTAGCACTTTCTAGGAATGGCAGTAGTAAGCAGGCTCAATCACCAGTAATTCATCCAGCCTCACGGGGAGACTCCATTTGGTAGTGAGCAAACCACCAGGCAGGGACTTCCCAGGTGGCACAGTGGTAAAGAATCTGTCTGCCAGTGCAGGAAAGGCAAGAGATGCAAGCTTGATCCATGGGTCTGGAAGATGCCCTGGAGGAGGTAATGGCAACCTACTCCAGTTTTTGCCTGAGGAAATGCTGCGGACAGGGGAACCTGGCAAGTTACAGTCCATGGGGTTGCAAAGAGTCAGACGTTGACTTAGTGACTAAACAACAACAAACCACCAGGCTCAGGCTCAGCCAGGGAGGAAGGTAGAGGACACTGCCTCAGACTGGGCAAGTGAAGGCATTTGGGTCTCTCTAGAACAAGGATTGAAAACTATGACCCGCAGTCCAAAAATGACCCCGAGTCTATTTCCATATGACCCACAAGAGTGGTTATTAATTTTTAATCACGCATAATTTTTTAAAGAATGATTTTTCATAAAGTAAAAATTATATAAAATTCAGATATAGTCATCCCTTGTGTCCATGGGGGACATTAGTTTCAGGACACCCCCCAGCCATGATACCTAAGTCCAAGGATGCTCAAGTTCCTTATGTAAAATGCAGGGTATCACTGTGCTGAAATAAAATTTGACCAAAGCACAGCCACACTCATTTATCTACATATTGTCCAAGGGTGCGTTTGAAATATTTACTGTCTGGTGCTGTATAGAAAAAGTTTGCCAACCCTGATATAGAAGCATTGGTGCTTAAAGTATGATTCCTGACTAGCAGCAGCATCACCATCTGGAAACTTGTTAGAAATGCTAAGTCTTGGGCTCACCCAGACTTTCTGAATCAGAGACGATGGGAATGGAGCCCAGCAATTGGTGTTTTTAAACTAGTCATCTAGGTGACTTTGATGCAGGCTAAAGTTTAAGAACCATTGGTATAGAAGGATGTGAAGATGAAAATGATCTCAAGTTGGAATCTAAAGAGACAGGCACTGTGGCTTGTTTTCTGAAACAAAAGCACAAGGCACAGAACTTAATAAAAATAACAGTGCTAATAATGGTAATGTTTATGGCAAACTTGAGTGTGTCAGACAGTTTGCTTTACATTTACGATATTATTAAAACCTCAGAAAAAGTCTGTGAAGTACGTACTATTATTATCCCCATTTTGTAGTTAAATACACGAAGGCTCCAGGAGATTGAGATGAGTTAAACAGTGTTAGTAAACGGTGGCGCTAGGCTGAAACTTAGATGGTTTGACACCAGGTCAGCCCTCTTCATGTCACGTGCCTCTGAATTCTGTAAGCTAGATAAATGAAAGTGTTACCGAAAAAAGAAAGTGACACACGAATACCGTCAGTTTTGAAATCAGTGGTATACATTTATACAGAGTAAGAGGCACTTATAATTCCATTCTCTTCTTGCCAGGGAAACTAGTTTCAACAAAACCAGCCCCATAGCCTTTCCTTGAATAAATCTAGAGGAAATTACCACCATTTGTGACTACCTATTAAAATATATTTCTCTGTCTTTATACATTTCACATAAAGTTTGAAAAGTAAGATTTTCGCTTCCTTTCATTTTCAGATGCCTGAGAGTCTGTCTTTTGCTTTACTATATAGATGATAATGACTTTTGATTTTGTTTTTTTCCACATAATTGTCAGGACAGTTTATTTCGGTCTACTTTTACATGACATTACAAGTTCAATTTTTTTTTCTGGTTGGTAGGCTGAGCAGGAAGGAGAGAATACATGAAGTGCTGGAGATGGGGAAGAGATGAGGATTAAACTAACACCAGGAAAAGAAGTAGAAAAACAAAACAAGCAAAGATTCTTGGTGCTGCAGGATGTCAAATCTAAGCAAAAGACACCTAATACCAGTGATTTGACCTTTTTATATTAGAAAAACAAAACCATGTTGAGATGTGAGAGACACTTGAAAGGTACAACTTGAATTTTGAACAATGTTTTCCATATGGTGCACATGTCACCCATAATCTTTACAGATTTCCAGCTCACTCCTCAATGAAATTCACATTTCCAGTCTCAGTCCATCAAGACTAAAAATTATAGCTCAGCATACCTTTAAAAGGCTTTGAAAATTATGAAAAATGCACAAAATTTATTTATATTATTTTTTATAGAGAGATCAAATAAGAACCAACAATTTCTGAAAAGTGAAGATTATCAGATTAATCTATGTGGCTATAATAAAGCAGTTGACCTAGGAGACCAAGATAGAGAACATATTGCTTTGTGTTGCAAAGTTTCTGATTATGTTCATTAAATACCCTGAACTAACAACTATATGTGGAGAATGCCACACAATGCTAGCTGACTGTATGCAAACTGATCAATTAATGGAAGAGCCTAGAACATTAGAAAAAATGCAGCCTTTTTATATAGCAAATACTTGCAAAGATGGAGAATGAGTTTTACATTTCCTTGCTCATATATCTTTTATAAAAGCTGATAAAACCTAAGGATCCTCTTCCAAAAAGTATGCACAAATCTATAAACAATTAAGCTTAAACACTCAGGAGGTGATAAACTCCAGGTTAACAATTTCCAAACCATATGGGTTTTGAGGGTTTCTTCTGATTAAAAAAATTCTAGGATGATACGATTTCATTTTTAAATCATATGAATTAATATCATTTAGGAAGAGCTGGTGGTTCATCTCATAACTCACAGAATTCCGGGGAATCCGAATATGGATGACCTTGGTGGAAAGCAATTGATATCCACTTCCCTATGGACCTAAAGCTGATGATTTTCAGGATATTTTGCTCTTTCAATTAATTGCAACTGTTTCTTAAACAAAAGACAGTTGATTAGAAGTAATTAATTAATTGATGTTGATTTTCATGTGCAATATTGGATTTCTGACTGTACCTTCAGAAGATGCATTTTATAATGTTTATTGGTCTTATCTGCAGTCCACAGAGACTTGTAGCCCTTTACAGTTATCAAATTTAAACCCCTTTTATTCTGTGCCACAGAGAAAACTTGGCTCATCAAATACACTTCACCTTAGTTGAGGGTAAAAGACAATAAGTAAAGTGACAATGATTTCAGAGGGGATTTAGTTTATTTAGGAATGAATAGCATCCTGGCACTTACTGAGTGCTAATTGCCTTGCACTAGAACTACTCTGGTTTCTGAAGGAGTGTTTTTCGCTCTTGTTGTTGTTACTGCTTAGTCTTTGTTTTCTACGTGATGAACTTTCCATCAGAAATATTCTGAAAGTTAAAAAAAAAAAAAGGTAGTGGAAAAGCAGAGCCCATTGGGGAAGTAAATGGTGTAATTATATATGACACTGAAAAAAAAAAAAAGAAGGCTTTCCTTCTTCCACTCCTGCTTCCTCCTAATGACTCTGATAACTGAAGTGTTAGGTTTTATTAAATAGAGCAGAATTGAGCTCTCAGGAGATGAAAGCAGCTATTGAGATTCATACCTACTGAAATAGAAGGAGTCTCCTCCCTTTTGTAGCTGGCAGATAGGACTGTAATGAGCACATTTTGTAGCTGGAGAGAAAGAAAAAGAAGATGAAAGGAAAATCTTTTGAAGACTAGGAAAAAAAGGGAAAATCCCACTAATATAGTGAAGCCCCTTAAATTGTTTTCTAAGAGACAGAAAAGAAAATGCCATTTCAATGTTGGTTGTTGAAATTAGTCTGGCTTTGAGAAGATACATATTGTGTATGGGAATATTAAGAATATCTCCTCTAAGCTACTTTCATACAAGGAACAAAGGAATCATCCCTAATATGTGATTAACTGATGGTCCCCATTCACCACAAATGTTGGCTTTTAAATACTTCAGGTGAGGGGGCTCTTTATTAATTGGCTTAAGCAACCCTTAGGACTTCTAAAGATTAAGACTACAGGATGCTTCAAAGTTTTTTCTTTCTTGAAAAATTGTGCATACAGATGTTAAAAATGTGGTGACTGCAATAACACTGTCATCTATTTTAAATCGTAGAATTAACCTATCATTAGCATTCAAAAACTTTTCTGCAACATGCCTAGGTTAGCTCACTGTCGATTAACCAAAGATTTTATTTTTCCTTGTACCTTAAAAAAAAAAAAATGCTTAATTGTAATACAATTTGCTTTTAAACCCAAAAAAGGTTCTGTGACTTTAAATGCAAATTACCAAATGGTTCCTATGGCAAGTGAAAAGCAGGATTGCATCCATCATGCTGTTATTTAAAATGAATTTTAACCCCTTAGGCTGACAACAAACACAAATCCAGACTGCCACAAACAGAAGCCATGGGGTCTGTTGGAATAAGGGCTGCCGTTTCGAATAAAAACAGAGGGCCTCAATAAAGCCACAGCAAACAGAACTTGCTGTTGAAATATCAGATCTGATCTAGATGAGATTGAGGGTGAAAAACTAGGGAAGATATGAATGAGATTTTCTACTGGGCAGTGGTAATTCAAGGAGCCTTTTACACACTGCTGAGGAGACCAAGGTTTTATAAACCCTACCTCCCACACACACACTCCAATCCATTGATTATCTTATGTTTGGAATGAATGATGCCCCTTTGGCTCCAGGGAAGCACCTAGGGATCTTGGGATCTGACAGGAAATGGTGGATTGTTTATTTATTTTTTTAATTAGATTTTGGAGCTCCAAAATCCATGTAAACAAAACTGGATCTTAGGTTAGAAACATGCCCATCACTCCCGCCTCCCATGTCCTGCTTATTAGAATGTGTTTATTTAGAACTTTCTTATTTTTTTCTTTTTACTGGCTATACAATTATTTAAGTAAATCATTCTCTGTATTCTCTTAATTACAAGCTAATGGCTCAATTCTTCAGCTCTGTTAATGGTGCAAGCTGGTTCATATTGGTGGCTTGTCCAGGGGACTGGGTGTCTGTGCTGACCCCAGCCATCAGCTGTCCTGCTTTCTCTGAAATGTGGCTGGGTGCCCAGGGAATGAACTAGCTACTGCCTGTAGAGAAGAGAATCAAAGACTGGCACTTGGCAGGGACCCCTGCTCTTGCAGCTGCCGAGTGCTAAATTATTACTGATGTGCTTCTGCAGCCGCCCACAGCAGGGCTGGCCGAGCTGAGCACAGAGCCCCCTCCTCTGGGCCTCAACACAGGACTTGGGTTTCAGAGCTGGAGACACGGGGGCATACTGTGCTGGCTCTGCCTGAGGCAGAGCAGTGAGCATGTCGGTCCTGCACAGATGCTGAGATGCGCGGCACATGTCTCCTGATCTTAATGTGCATCCGAACACGTCTAGACTCCCACCGCGAGCCTCGAGTGATTACTTCACAAGCTTGGTGTGCTTTGCACACGTGTCTGAGTCCATCAGATCGAACTTGTGTGGCCAAGTGACACCGTTCAGACAGAGCTTTCCTGACTCTGAGGTCTCTGCTGGAGACAATGAAAGGGTAGAAGCATCTTTCCTTCCTTCTGCTTCAAGAAAAGAATTGGGATCAATCCACCTGATTTCACTAATGGACTATTTTTAACCAGGCGTTGAAGTGTCTGTAGTCTCCCAGCACACTAGTTAGGTGTCTCTACTGAGGTTAATATTTGTAAAAGAGGCAGGGATGGACAGAGCCCCAGTTCAGGACCCCCTGCATGACGGTAAGGTTGCAGATTTCTGGGGCTTTCTGTGCATCTGTTTTCTCATCTGTCTCCTGCTTGTGTAGCTTCATAGATTTTTTTTTTTTTTTTTTTTTTGCCACACCATGCAGCATGCAAGATCTTAGTTTCTTAGTTCCCCAAGGATCGAACCCATGTCCCCTGCAGTAGAAGCACACAGTTTTAACCATTAGACCGCCGGTGAGTTTCTGTAGATACATAGATTAGTAGTCCCAGTTATCACCTACCATTTCAGGATGAATCTCCTGCAAGGCCAGTATAGATGTCATTCCTTGAAGAGTCAGGTTATACATTGTAATATAAATTATATTTTTATGATGTTCCCTTCCACATCTCATACTCAGTTCTACCCATCAGAGTAAGGCAAACTCTTCACTGAAACCCCCTTTCCCAAGGCTTTTGCGCAAAAAGACAGGGCTTTGTCTCCTTTTGGATAATTTGCTTCTAAGATCTACTCAAAGCAGAGGGTGATCATATTTATTGGCAATTGATTTATCTTAAAGTGCTAAACTTTAATTAAAATTAGAAATTTTATGATCAGACACACCTACCTTGCTATGTAAAACTGAAGCATTTTGCATGGCTTTTATTTTTTTTCAAGATAACTCATTCAAGAAAGTATAATTTAAAAGCCAAAATTTTGAACAAAATAAAAAAAGCACACACAT
This sequence comes from Capra hircus, assembly GCF_001704415.2. NCBI lineage: Eukaryota > Metazoa > Chordata > Mammalia > Artiodactyla > Bovidae > Capra > Capra hircus. The sequence goes on from NC_030814.1 coordinate 27,718,230, forward strand.
TTGCTTTCCATACCAAGTGAAGCCCATTCTTCACTCATCTTTCAGAGGAAATTTACATTTAGCAAACTGAGCTGGCTCGTGTTAATTGTTCACCCTTTTTGTCTGATAGCTTCTACAGTCTAAACAACCAACATGTTAACATTTCATTTTCAACTAGCTACTTTGCTATAATGTGGATGCTGCTGCTGCTGCTAAGTCATTTCAGTCGTGTCCGAATCTGTGCGACTCCATTGATGGCAGCCCACCAGGCTCCCCCGTCTCTGGGATTCTCCAGGCAAGAACACTGGAGTGGGTTGCCATTTCTTTCTCCAATGCATGAAAGTGAAAGTGAAGTCGCTCAGTCGTGTCCGACCCTCAACGACCCCATGGACTGCAGCCCACCAGGCTCCTCCATCCATGGGGATTTTCCAGGCAAGAGTACTGGAGTGGGGTGCCATTGCCTAACTACTGCCTTAAAATATATGTATTTCAAATGTTGTTGCAAATAGATTTTGAAAGAAGCTAATCTCCACTTCAGAGGTAAATGCATAAAAGAGCTGGTATAAATACTCTATACAGTGGCACATATTTCATTATACATTTTAATTTTCTCACAGAAAAAGCCTTCAAGAAGTGTGTATCCAGCATTCCTTTTTACAAGTAATCTTCAAGCTAATAATGGAGAAAAATTAAGAAAGCTTCTTATCTCTGTAGGCTGTTTTCCTTAGCAGCAAAAATGATATCAGAGAAATTTCTTAGTGTAGTACAATTCTACATAGCTGAGAAAAGTAGAGAAGCAAAAACCAAAGGAGAAAAGGAAAAATATATCCAATAGAATTCAGAGTTCCAGAGAATAACAAGGAGAGGCAAGAAAGCCTTAAGTGAACAATGCAAACAAATAAAGGGAAACAATAGAATGGGAAAGACTAGTTCAGTTCACTCATTCAATCATGTGCAACTCTTTGCAATCCCATGGACTGTAGCATGCCAGGCTTTCCTGTCCATCACCAACTCCTGGAGCTTACTCAAACTCATGTCTATCGGAGTGATACCATCAAACCATCTCATTCTCTGTCATCCCCTTCTCCTCCAGCCTTCAATCTTTCCCAGCATCAGGGTCTTTTCAGATGAGTCAGTTTTTTGCATCAGGTGGCAAAAGTATTGGAGCTTCAGCTTCAGCGTCAGTCCTTCCAATGAATATTCAGGACTGATTTCCTTTAGGATGGACTGGTTGTATCTCCTTGCAGTCCAAGGGACTCTCAAGAGTCTTCTTCAACACCACAATTCAAAAGCATCAATTCTTTAGTGCTCAGCTTTCTTTATAATCCAACTCTCACATCCATACATGACTACTGGAAAAACCATAGCTTTGACTAGAAGGACCTTTGTTGGCAAAGTAATATCTCTGCTTTTTAGCATACTGTGTAGGCTTGTCATAGCTTCTCTTCCAAGGAGCAAGCGTTGTTTAATTTAATGACTGCAGTGACCATCTGCAGTGATTTTGGAGAGCCCCGCAAAAAGTCTCTGTTCCCACTGTTTTGCCATATATTTGCCATGAAGTGATGGGACTGGATGTCATGATCTTAGTTTTCTGAATGTTGAGGTTTAAGCCAACTTTTTCACTCTCCTCTTTCACTTTCATCAAGAGGCTCTTTAGTTCTTTTTCGCTTTCTGCCATAAGGGTGGTATCATGTGCATATGTAAGGTTACTGATATTTCTCCTGGCAATCTTGATTCCAGCTTGTGCTTCCTCCAGTTTGGCATTTCACATGACATATTCCGCATAAAACTTAATAAGCAGGATGACAATATACAGTCTTGATGTACTCCTTTCCCGATTTGGAACCAGTCTATTGTTATATGTCCAGTTCTAACTGTTGCTTCTTGACCAGCATACAGATTTCTCAGGAGACAGGTCAGGTGGTCTGGTATTCCCATCTCTTTAAGAATTTTCCACAGTTTTTTGTCATCCACACGTTCAAAGGCTTTTATGTAGCCAATAAGGCAGAAGTACATGTTTTTCTAGAGCTCTCTTGCTTTTTCGATGATCCAGCGGATGTTAGCAATTTGATCTCTGGTTCCTCTGCCTTTTCTAAATCCAGCTTGAACATCTGGAAGTTCATGGTTCACCTACTGTTGAAGCCTGGCTTGGAGAATTTTGAGCATTACTTTGCTAGTGTGTGAGATGAGTGCAATTATGTGGTAGTTTGAGCATTCTTTGGCATTGCCTTTCTTTGGGATTGGAATGAAAACTGACCTTTTCCCAGTCCTGTGGCCACTGCTGAGTTTTCCAAATTTCCTGGCACATTGCGTGCAGCACTTTCACAGCATCATCTTAAAGAATTTGAAATAGGCTCAACTGGAATTCCATCACCTCCACTAGCTCTGTTCATGGTGATCCTTTCTAAGGGCCACTTGACTTCGCATTCTAAGATGTCTGGCTCTAGGTGAGTGATCGATCAACCATCATGGTTATCTGGGTCATGAAGAGCTTTTTTATGTAGTTCTTCTGTGTATTCTTGCCACCTCTTCTTAATATCTTCTGCTCCTCTTAGTTCCATACCATTTCTGTCCTTTATTTTGCCCATCTTTGCATGAAATATTCCCTTGGTATCTTTAGTTTTCTTGAAGAGATCTCGAGTCTTTCCCATTCTATTGTTTTCCTCTATTTCTTCGCATTGATCACTGAGGAAGGTTTTCTTATCTCTCATTGCTATTCTTTGGAACTCTGCATTCAGATGGGTATATCTTTCCTTTTCTCCTTTGCCTTTAGCTTCTCTTCTTTTCTCAGCTATTTTTAAGGCCTCCTCAGGCAATCATTTTGCCTTTTTGCATTTCTTTTTCTTGGAGGTGATCTTGATCACTGCCTCCTGTATGTTACAAATCTCTATCCATAGTTCTTCAGGCACTCTATCAGATCTAATCCCTTGAATCTATTTCTCACTTCCACTGTATAATCATAAGGAATTTAATTTAGGTCATACCTGAATGGTCTAGTGGTTTTCCCTACTTTCTTCAATTTAAGTCTGAATTTTTGCAATAAGGAGTTCATAATCTGAGTCACAGAAAGACTAGAGATCTCTTCAAGAACATTGAAGATACCAAGGGAACATTTCATGCAGATAGGTGCGATAAAACACAGAAACAGAAAGGACCTAACAGAAGAAGAAGAGATTAAGAAGAGGTGTCAAGAATATACAGAAGAACTGAACAAAACAGGTTTTAAAGACCCATATAACCACGATGGTCGATCAGTCACCTACAGCCAGACATCCTGGAGTGTGAAGTCAAGTGGGCCTTAGGAAGCATCACTATGAACAAAGCTAGTGGAGTTGATGGAATTCCATCCAAGCTATTTCAAATCATAAAAGATGACACTATTAAAGTACTGTACTCAGTATGGCAGCAAATCTGGAAAACAGCAATGGCATAGGACTGGAAAATGTCAGTTTTCATTCCAATCCCAAAGAAGGGCAATGTCAAAGAATGTTCAAACTACCGGACAATTGTGCTCATTTCACGTACTAGCAGGTGCTTCCCGACTGGTGCTAGTGGTAAAAAACCTGCATGCCAATGTAGGAGATGAGGGTTCCATCCCTGGTTTGGGAAGATCCCCTGGAGGAGGGTATGGCAACCCACTCCAGTATTCTTGCCTGGAGAATCTCATGGATAGAGGAGTTTGGTGGGTTACAGTCCGTAGGGTCACAAAGAGTCGGACATGACTAAAGTGACTTAGCATGCACGCATGGACATACTAACAAGGTAATGCTCAAAATCCTTCAAGCAATCTATCCTTCAACAGTACGTGAACCAAGAAATTCCAGATGTACAAGTTTAATTTAGAAAAGGCAGAGGAATCAGAGATCAAATTGCCAACATCTGTTTGATCATGAAAAGCAAGGGAATTCCAGAAAAATATCTACTTCTGCTTCATTGATTATGCTAAAGCCTTTGACTGTGTGTATCATAACCAACTGTGGAAAATTATTAAAGAGATGGGAATACCTGCCTCCTGAGAAACCTATATGCAGGTCAAGAAGCAACAGTTAGAACAATGGACTGGTTCCAAATTGGGAAAGGAGTTCATCAAGGCTGTATATTGTCACTCTGCTTATTTAACTTATATGCAGAGTACATCATGCAAAATGCTGGGCTAGATGAAGCACAAACTGGAATCAAGATTTCTGGGAGAAATATCAACAGCCTCAGATATGCAGATGATACCACCCTGATGTCAGAAAGTAAAGAGGAACTAAAAAGCCTCTAGATGAAGCTAAATTGCCCTTCTCATCACATGCTATGCATATGACTTATAACTGTGATACTAACCTTGACCACTTTGTTCAGATGGTATTTGTCAAATTTCTACACTCTAAAGCTACTCTTTTTTTCACCTTTTCCATACAGCACTCTTGGGCAGGAAGTTAATTCCGATGTGCAATCCAAACTAACAGAGTAGGGAGTTATGTTCTATTTCCTTGAGGACAGAATATCTACATAAATTATGTGAAATTCTTTTTAGATGAACAATTTGTCTTTTTATCCAATTTATTTATTTTAACCAATCCTATTTTCTCATAGCCATTTGCAGTCATGAATATTTATTTTATAGTTTGGGTTATTATAAATACAACTGTATTTACTTTGTTGCTCAAATAATTTCAGCTTTGGCTGGGCCATTGGGAGATTTTTCAGTTGGCTCCTGTATTTCTTTGACATTCTCCATCATTGTGACCTTTTTAGGGTCTTGTTTTGTTGTTTTGATTTTTTTTTTTTTTTTGAGAGCTTCCTTACTTTCTGGCACTGTAAGATGCTCCAGGGTCATTTTATATATTTCTTGCTCTAGTCCTAGAAGTAAATGTTCCTCCAAGGAGTGCTGGTTTTTTTTATTGCAGAATGGTAAAACACAAAACAGCAAGATCTGAATGCTAGGCGCTTAACATTTTACAAAGCCCTGTTGGTAATTTATAATCAGTTTTTCCTGAAAAAAAATGAGCAACTTTCCTGAACATTTTCCAGGTGACACATTTACACATGGTAAAATCTGAAGAACATCTGGGATTTTTAGCCTGGCATTCCTGTCAATGGCAATCCAGGTGTACAATAGAAAATGTACCGAAGCTTTATAAAAAGAACACTTTTTATAACCTTTTTTTGTGTATGTGATGTGAGTCAGATATGAAAGACAGCAACTGACTTGAATATAATGTTATTTGTTACATTATAAACAATGGATGGCATCACCAACTCATGAATTTGAGCAAGCTCTGAGAGATGGTGAAAGACAGGGAGGCCTGGCGTGCTGCAGTGCATGGGGTCACAGAGTATTGGACGTGACTGAGTGACCGAACAACAACATGTTACTTATATTATATCACACGTTCCGAAAGTCACGTTGGTAAAACAGAAAGGAAAATGTGTCAGTCCCCTGCCCTACCTGCCTGCCTCAGAACCCTAAAATCATGAAAAAATTTCTTCTAAAAACTTTAAAAATGATTTTTTTAAGGTAAAGTTGGACTAGGCCAAGAGGATATTTTACTAAAACATTCCACTGGAGTCTTGGAGGATAAAAGGGAGGTACTTCTTCCAGTTGTGGGAGCACTAATGCAAACCAGTTTGGTATTTGGTTGATTCTAGTTTAATACAGCAGTGACCTCATTCTAGCCCCGCCCTATGCTGGGTTGGTAATTCTGCTCCCTTAATTTGGGCCATTCCAGTGTTTTCCACATCTGCCGTCCCCACTCCATCCTTCTTTTTATACTTGGGGCGTATCTTCAGCCTTCATATGCATCTTGCTCCCACTTATACTTAACTCTCCCCTTAACTCTTTAGTTTTTGGTCAGTTCTTGAGACCATGATTTAAGCCTATACTATTTCAGACTCTTATTGAGCTTTTGGAACACAACCTAAGAAATGATGAATTACTCAACTACATGTGGTATATTAAACCTACATTTAGGAGTTCTATAATCTTGCCAAAGATTTTAAGAAAACTGTAACCTATGTTCTCATCTTTTCCTCTCTCCTGAGACAATATATTTGAATTAACATATATCTCTTCTCATTTTCCCTCTTTCTTTTTCTCATCATAGTATCATTTAATCCAAGACTGCACCCAAACCAAGGATGTTTATACAAAATCCCCGAGAGGGGATTGTTTACCTACACAAACATTGTCATTGCTTGGAACTCATTTCTTTGTGAAGTTTGCTGTTTCATTTTTGGACAGATCAGTTTATGGAAAACTGTCCTTCATACTGAACTGAAATGTATCTTATCATCTGTACCCATCATTCCTAGAATCAAATGAGGCACTCTATGTAGAAACTTTTTAAGAAAGCAAAACCCTGAATAAATAAAAAGTATATTAATATCAATTCTACTATGTAGTGTTCGAAACTCTGACAACCATTAATGTCTTACCCAAGCATGGGAATAGGTACATGTGAGGATATGGCAAAGGATGCTCTGCACAGGTTTCTATAAAGCTCCATCCAATTTCACACTAATCCATTAATCACTGTTTTTTAAACTGTTCTATTTCAGCAATAAAAGACAATGGCCAAGCTAAGCCAAGAGCTAGAAAATAGAAACAAAGTCAAAACAAGAACAAAACGAACAAAACAGAACAGAACCCAAGACTGAAGCTGATCAGAGGCCAGAAAAAGTAGGAGGCAGTTGATATGACTGAATCATCTCTGCTGGCTAGGACACTTTGGTCTTTGAGATCAGTGGAGGCAGTGGTTTCTCTGCTCTCTGCTTCAGAAATATTTCTGCTTCTCTCCTCATGGTCAGAGAGATCTTCAGAGTATTTGAGAAATTGTTCCAATTTGAGCCCATCAAATAAGCAGCAACACTGGTTTGGAAAAGAGTCCCAATTGAAGGCTTGAGAAGATTCCCGAATTTACTCTCCAAAGGTCATTTTGAAAGCTATCCTTAAGGCTTGGTTGGGCGTGCTCTGCTTCCAAGCTGAGCTATGGATGAACTATCCGGCCAGCAGTCTTGGATTTGGGAGTAAAGAGAGGGCAAGAACAGAGCAGGGCAGGGCACAACTCCATGTCTGCTGGTGTCCACGAGACACATTTGGCAAGCACTCCCAAATCCAAACTTTCACAGAGCATCAGAAATCACTGGAAGCCATGGGGTATGTCAAAGACTGTAAAAAGATCACCTTGATCCAAGTAACGCAGAATCCTTTGATACACACGAGATGGCCTATGAGGGAATTTCAGGCTCATAAAACTTCCCAGGCACTTCTCACAGAGAGTGAGAAATTGGTTCAATATACAACATAAATGACTAAATATGAGTAACTTCTAGATCCTTTGGAATTGAAATTAGTAGTATATATCATTTAGAACATAAACTCAGAGTTCATGATAAAGTCTAGAATATGGCACATGACTTTCTACCATGATAATTGGACCCTTATATCCAGAGATCTTATTTATTTTTATAAAGACAAAATCTCAATGTTTTCTTAATCTCATCATGATCTTTCCATAAATGTTAGCTTTGATAGCAGTTTCCTAAACTAGCTAGAAAATTTCTGAGATATTTATTGTACACACTACTGTTCAATGGAATGAATATAAATCTATAAAATGGTCTTGGCCAAAACAAAAGATCATGATAAAATTTCTGTAAAGATTAATAATACAATAAATAGTAAAACCTCACTTGGAATATTTAGCCAATGTGAGGAATTAAATCTTACATTGTGCCCTCCTCCTCAAACTGGAATATAATACAACAAGCCAAATTCCAAGTGGAAGCATATTAGTCATTCTTTTATTTTTTTTCAACCTTATGTAGGTATAATTGACAAATTGAAATTGTCACTGTATATTTAAGGTATATAGTGTGCTATTTGGATAAATGTATACATTATAAAATGATTACCATAATCAATCAAGCTAATTAACATACCTATTATCTCATACTATTTTTTTTTTTCCTCCCCTTTTGGTGAGAAAGATTAAGTCTACTCTTTTAGCTAATTTTAAGTGTACAATACAGTATTATTAACAATAGTTTCCATGCTGTACATTCAGTCTGCAGAGTGTATTCATCCTAAATAACGAAAGCTTTGTATCCTTTCATCATTTCCTCATTTTTCCCCATCCTCCATCCTCTGGTAACTACCAAACTACTCTCTGCTTCGGAGAGGTTGATTTTATAAAATTCCACATATAAGTGAGATCATGCAGTATTTATTTTTCTGTATCTGTCTTATTTCACTTAGCATAATGTCCGCCAGGTTTATCCATATTATTGCAAACAGTAAGGATTTTCTTCCTTTTAAGAGTATATGGTATGTCCAGTTTATGGAAGATTTTTATCCTAAAAGGGTGTTGAATCTTATCATCTTATCGAATGCTTTTCTGCATCTGTTGAGTGAATCATACAATTTTTTACTTAGGCATTATTGAATGCTAACTAAATGATGCCATTTAGTACGCAGAAAAATCGACTCTGTGTACAATTCAGAATAAAAATTAAGATTAGCCCTTCATTTGACCATTATACTGAAGTGGCATTCTGTATATCATGTCCCAAGTCCATTTTAACTATCTCTATTTTGTGTTTTAAACAGAATATAGCGTGCTTAGTGATACTCTTCTTAGAGGAATTAAAACAAAGTCCTAGAATCAGCTTTATCTCTGCCTGTTACTGCTGCTCAAGCATTGTAGTATGGATTTTGTCCAAGAAGATGAACTCCCTCTTTTCTCATAATACAGAGCATAATAGGCACTCACCATTTAACTAGCTACTTAAAAATATTTTCCATGGAAGATGATGTAAAGAAAAAACCTTTCATCATATCCACCTACTTGCAGCCTCACTTTTCTTTTTCTTTCAAATAAACCTCCCAAGAAGATTGCCCTGAACGCCAAAAACTCCTGAAGTACATTCATTGACTCCTGAAGACAGAATTGGAGGGCAGACCTTAAAGGTCACATAGTTCAGCCACCCCCACAAACACTCTCACTTCCGAGCTTCTTCTGGGTTATGTCACCTCCCTTAGTTCCCAATGGAATCAGACATTTAAATTACAACAACTCATTCAGAAACACAAAGCAGCTGCTGATTTGACTTGGCCTCAGCATTTGTGTTTGAGAGAGGGTCCTGGTTGTCTGGTTCACTCCCCAAAATTATTATAGATGATTCAGTTGGGTCACATGACATGGGGTTTAAAAAATAACAACCCTCTTATTGACACATGACCTGGAACTAAGACAGAGGACTTTAGTTCTTGTGATGAAATATTTGGCTCTGTGGAAATGTCACTAGCTTTGTTTCTTTTCACGTGGGAAGCCAATTTATATTTTCATATTAGGCTGATTTTCAACTGTGTCATCCTTGTGGTATCTCAATAAATTGGACCACTCAAAAGGTGCTTTCTGCTCAGCAAAAATAAGCTACAAAATCTATTTCAAATAAGAGACTGTAAGAGTCATTGTCTCCCCTTTCCATGCCATCCCTGGCTGCTGGCTTGGTGACCTGGGGCTTTTACCTGGTGGTCTGATGAGTCATGGCATTAAAAAAAAATGATGATAACAAGGATGTTTGGGTGGTGAGATGGAGAGGCAATTAAAAACCTGCTGGGTGGGCTTTTTCCTGTAGGGCCTGGATGCTGATTTGGATGATGTTAGTGGATTCTCTTTGTAGTGCCTACGACTATTCTAGAAAATGGAGTAGGAAGGGAATGTGAAGCCAGACCCATCAGAACAGACTGTCCAGATTCTTAGTCTCCGTGGATTTTACCCTCTTTGAAAGATCTCCAAAAAAGTTACTTGAAAAAAAAAAATCAGTTATAAAGTTGACTTGGAAGAACAATCTGAACACAGGCAAGCTTGACCACAGAGGGAAGTGTGTCTGGTGGTGGGCTGTCATATAACTCCCTATCTTGTCTCTTAAACCATTTCCTTCTGCGTTTTCTCTCTTTGCTGATACTGTTTGCAACCTCCAAGAGCCAGCTAGACCAGAGACTTTGGAATCCTCTCCCATCCCCCTTCCTCATCCATTCACACATGGTAAGTTCTCAAATATTTCTTGTCATTTCCTTGCCAATGGCTACCACACAAGTTGAGGGCCTCATCTCATCACCACAGGGTCCCGCAGTGGTCTTTGAACTCTGTCCATTCTCTTCAACTCATCCTATGTCCCCAGAATGATTTTTCCAAAATTCAAGTCCAAATACATCCATGCTTAAAAACCTTCAGTGGCTCATCTCATTAGGATCAGATTCATGGGATGAATGAATTTGAACCTAATGAAGCATGGAATGCAGATTTACAAGCCAACGTGACCTATATTTGGGAGGCATATAGCTTAAGAGTGTGGATTCTGGAGTGTGAGTGGGAGCCTGACTGGTCTCTTTACCATCTGTCTGATCTTCAGGAAGTACTGAGCCTCTCTGAATTTCAGTTACTTCATTTGTAAAATAGGGAAAGTAAGAGGATCTACCTCATGAATTGTTGTGAGGATTAAACTGTTGCTGTTGTTTAGCTTTTAAGTCATGTCTGACTCTTCTGAGACCCCATGGGTTGTAGCCCACCAGGCTCCTCTGTCCATGTGATTTCCCAGGCAAGAATATTGATATGGGTTGCCATTTCCTTCTCCAGGGGGTCTTCCTGACCCAGGGATCAAACTCACATCTTCTGCTTGGCAGGCAGATTCTTCAGCAGTGAGCCACCTGGGAAGTTGGAGGATTAAATTAGATAATGCAAAACACACTTGACATGATGCGTGGCAGCTAATTGCTGCTCAGTGCTCAAAAAGTTTTACTACTTTGTTGTTTTCACCTTTCTAGCTCTAGTATTTGCTTTTTCTCAAACATTCTTAGCCATATTCAACTTTTGTCTGTCCCCAGGGGATATTTTGATTTTCCACCATTTTTCAGGTCAATCCCAGGAAGAAGAGGAAGACTTGATAGAAAAATGCTTAAAGGAGCTATGGATCCTTGAAAGTTACTAGACTTTGGGTTGAATGAGTGTGGTGCAATCTATAGTTGTTTCCCTACAATTATGCTGAGATATAAACTGTTGCTAGGATCAAAGTGTAAGACAGTCTCCTTTATCGAGCAGAGTGGGTGGAGGCCAAGTTATAGTAGCAGATGAGTCATACAAAGCTGGTGAAAACTGGTGTTTCAGGAAGACAAGTTTAGTAAAAATGGGCATGCAGGGGGGAAATTCTGTGGAACACCATCCTATAATGCCAGTAAGGGGCAAATTCTTAAAAGTGCCACATCAGGTTGGGCAACTCTGCCTGGACTGACCTTCTTTGCTGATTTCTTTACATTTCAATGGTTATTTCAATTGTCCCTTGCCTATTTCCCTTCCCTAACTCCCGCAGTGTTACATACCTACTCTTGGAAGCTCTCTAATTTGTTGCTTCTACTAGAGCACATACCACGGTACGTTAGTCATCTCTGGCCTAATAGGCAATTAAAAACCTATGTCTTCCTTGTTAGGCTTTGACTCTGTCAGTCATATTCAGATACAGGGCAGTGTCAATCAAGTGACTCTTTTGCTAAATGACAGTATGCAAAGCACATTTCTTTCTAAGATAATAGGTTTTTGATGTGGCTGAATTTTTTTTCTGCTCTTCTGATTTCTCTCAGGTACACAGTACTTTAAAAGGAAGAAAAATTTATAAGACCTTTGACTGACAACCTACAAAAGTAAAAGCTGAGTAAGGATGCCAACACTTAAATCCAAGGATAATGGAAAATAACATCTGACTGGAATAAATGGATCACATATAGAAGACATGCTACTGTGTGAGTAGAGTAGAAACAAATTAGGTTGATCCACAGAAAAGCAAATAAGGGTTCTTGGAAGAATATAGGAAATGTAGAACTGGTAGTTCTGGCTGACCTGAGTGTAAAATGCTTCATTAACTTTGCTGGTAAATTCTTTTCCTGGTGATCTGGTTCTCTGGGTCTGCTATTTACCAACTGTGTGGTCTTGAGGAACTTAGACTCTTTGAGTCTCAAATTTCTCATATGTAAAATGGAGCGAGAATGCTATTCTACCTACTTTATCAGTTTTGATTTTCAAAAAAGGGAATATTTGAATAGCGTAGCTTTAGTTTGGTCATAGCATTTCCAAGAATAAGTGAGGGTAAAAAAGAAATGCTGATTTGTGGTTGCTTGTCATGTTTTAACTAATGCAACATTTTGGAACCTACAATTAAGCTTGAATTCATCCTCATTGAGGTAATGCTTTGTGTTTTCACCTTAAAAATTAATGATTACCTAAAATATTGAGTGAATGCTTTCCTTATCAAAATTCTGAAACTGTTTCAGTGCATTAGTCCAAGTCCGTAGTGTAATTATGCAGGCCTTTGTAGTTTGTTTTTGAAGATTAGAATTCATCGTATGAGTAGTTTGCTAGAATTCATATCACACACAAAGTAGAACATTTTAAGGTAAAATAAGTGTTTGAACTAAATGAATTTGTTTATACTCTTAACTTTTTGGTACCTGACATTGTAAAATTGTAGTTTAATTGACAATGTGATGTTAATATGCTTTATGTGGCTTTATAGGAATTTGATGTCTATTACAACTGCAATTATAAACAGTAACAAGCCAGATAACAGAGAGCTTCTGGGGCTATCTTTTTAAGTAAATAAGAACTGGTCACTCATTGGGTGTAATTTGATATATGTAGCAATGTTAACTTTCATATAACTGAATTTAAATAGCTTTTGCCTATACTTGCTTCACTTAATATTAGTGATTGAGAAATATTTCCTGGCTAAGTAATTGATATATGAATGATATTTACTAGATTTGTAGAAGGTATTTGAAATATCTTAAACTCTTTGTTATTTCATTTATACTTATCATTTTTTCATAACCAGGTAGATAAAATTTATTATATATGGTAAACTTTCCCTTTCACTTCTAATGAAATCATACTTGGGAAGAATCTATTTAAAGTCATTTGTGAAAAGAAGTGTGAATAGTTGGTTCTATAAATAAAGGTTTTACATATTTTGAAATAGGATATGATACCATCAAAAATCATAAGAACTGTCTGGAAATGCAAGGAATTTTAAACAAGCAGTTACTTGTTTTACAAAGTTCATTCAAATATGTATCCATCTTCCTTCATCCCAGGCAATTTTCTGCAGATCTCTTCCAACTAATATTAAGTTGTAAGTGCTGAGCTAAATGAATTTATTTATGCTGTCATCTTTGGGTACCTGATGTTATAAACCTGGAAATCTAATTGGAAATATGATATCAATATGCTATCTTTAGGAGTTTGATTATATGACTTATTTTATGAAGCAAGAACTAATAAAATTGCTAGTTATTTTAATCAAGAACCATTTGAATGCTTATAAATTAAAGATATTTAGATGTCAAGGCAATAAAGCCTGTGAAATGAAATGGACCAGATAACTATTTAAAAGAATTCCCATCTGTCAAGTTGCATAAATAACACAGCCTAGAAGTGAGGATTAATTTTCGCTCAGATAACATGCTATCTTGTTTTAATGTGATTAAAAATCCCCACTGGGTCTGATGCTAATCTCTCCTCCAAAGGCGTGGATCTTATCAAGGTTGGAGCTATTCTGGAAATAAGAGAGTACTCTACAGAAGAACTCTCAAGAGCCAGTATCAGTTTTTATAATCTGTTTCTGGGCTAATGAGAGAGTGGTTGAGTTTACACAGATTATCACTTGTGGCTGTCTCATCAACTTGACATTGAACAGGAAGAGAACTCAAAGCTCAAGGAGGCTCAGACAAGGTCAGACAGGTAGAAACTGGGAGACCATTTTTTTAGTGGTTTACCTTAAGATGCTTTAGGTGTTTGGTTTTTTAAAAAATCTTCTCATCTCCTGATGTCCCTAAAACTTCCTTCTCTAGCTTAGAGGCTTACATTATATAAAGAGTCTTTGCTTTTAAAAATTCAATATGTTATTCATTCACAAAAACATTTATTGAGTATCTGTTACGGGCCATTTACTGTGCTGAAGGGGCTGGGGATGTAACTTTGAGGACCAGGAGGTGCTTTTCCTTCTGAGGCTCACATGGGGGTGAAGTGAGCATTAACTTGACAGGACACAAAGGCAGGGAAGACCTTGAAAGTGTCCTTCCTCCTTAAATGCTTTTTGTCACTGCAGCCTTCTGTTCTGATACTGCCTATGTTTATGTCCTCCTGTCACTTTATATTTGAATGAATATCCATCTATCCATTCATTATTCTTACAACGAATGTCTTTTGAGTGACTCCATCATCTTTCTAACAATTGAGTGATAGTCTTGCCCTCAGGCATCTTATGATCTAGTGAGGGAGATAATATATACGAGATGATGATGCCGTGCCATTCAGAGTTTCGGGCGTTCAGATAAAGGGGGGATGATTTCCAGTTGATAGGGTCAAGCAAGGCTTCATGGATGAAGAGCTTGTAAATGGAGCCTTATGATTAGTGAGATTATGAACATATGGCAAAAAAAGAAAAGTAGCTCAGGTAAAGGACAAGAGAACAAAGGCATAAGATTGAAAACCCGGAGAATCAACAAAGCAAGGGTAAGCGTTCAGTTTGGACTTCTTATCTCGGTTTTGATGGATTAGTTGGGAAGGAAAAATAAAGAACATTAAAAGCAACACATAGATACTTGTTGCTAAGGGCCACTGCAAACTCCTCACATACTTGGAAGCTTCCTTTAATGAGACACACTTTGAAACTGTAGATGTTCTTCAACCACGCCCTCCATGGTGCTGGTCCTCTAAGTTCCAGGTCTCTTACACTACCTAGAAATTTAGGAATGTACAGCATTAGACATGACAGCTATTGGGGCCAAATAATCAACAATAGTTGGAAACATGTAACTTGGAAAGACATGTCTTCATTTTGAAATTGAATTCCAGACAGAACTTCTGGGATTTCAGGTCTGGTTACAAAGGTTGAACTTCTACGAAGTTCAGCAAAGTTTACTTCTAGAGATCCTGGAGAGAATTAGGTGTAAATCAGAACCAGTCGAGGTGGCAGTCTGCACACACACATTCATCGGTACAGACAGACTTGCCCCAGCCTTCTGTAGCTTTAGATGGAAACCATGTGAAATGCCTTGACAAAGCACAGCTTTGGCTGGAAGCCTGGCCAGTTCAGTGCCTTCCATTTGAACCTGAACTTACTGCAGGGTCCATATCCTGCCCACAGAAAATAAGAAGCTTGAAGCAGTAGGTGGGCCCAAACTATTGATTGTCCTTACTGCCCTGACCTACATTCTGTAAAATTTATGACAATGTGATCACCTCACATTTCCATGTAAATTAGAACATGAAAGGGGAAGCTGAACCTGCTGGGGCTTCCATGATTGGATTTTTCCAGTTGGCATCAATTTCTGTTCCTAGATAGAATTATGACAAAAAGAAAAGAATGGTAGGGAGCCAATATTGTCTTACTGTAACAGGATCTGTTTCATTGAAGGTCATCAATTATGTTAGCATTTTGATCCACCTGTAAAATGCATACTTTTTGAATTTTGAATTGTTTGGTGAGTGGTATTTAACTTAAAAAAGAATCAGGGCTGTGCCTACTAATGCCTTCAGTGCACTTTTCCTGGTTAAAGAAATCTAAAAACTTCAGCATTGCTTTACTGGGACTTTTCTCCTGTATACAAGTCAAAGGTGCAAATTTTAGACACAGAGGGATGCTGATGTTTCCTATTAGAATGTGCTTGAATTACTGAGGTGATGTTTTGGTACGTTGTTTAAGAATATTAGACAGAAAGCTGTGTGCAGTATGGTTTAATGTATATTTATCATAGGAACTGAAAATATATCTGAGCTTCATATCTTCACTCCCTATACAATACAAAAAAAAGTTACTGAGTTCTAAATGGTGTGAAAAAATTTTAAAAAGGGCTCCATTGTCACATGAGTGAAATGTACAAATGAGGGCAATGTGTTTCGATGTTGTAAAGCAAGCTTGAAAGGTGGGCATCAAAATGAACCTATTTTTAAAAGTCCGCATTTCATATGGAGTGATAGTGTGAATTTTATTGCTTATTTGCAAGGTCTGGTACAAAGGAGTACAATCTCCCTCTCCCACTAGGCTGTAGCCATCAAGTACTTTTCAGACATGTTGGCTCCAATAGGAAAGAGGAAAGCATCTGTGTACTAATAGATATTATTTCCATATTTAAGATGTCTATCACCATAACAACCAAGTTTACTTATTTTTTTCCAAGTGACTTGCCTTCTTAGTTTAAACCATCAGGTTAAAATGAAAAAAGAAAAAAAAAGGACAAAAGATCACACTTCCTTTCAGCAAAAGGTGTAATCATTGATTTTTCTTGCAATGTTCCAGAAGAAAGTGGCACTGCTGAGTGATACGTGCGCCCCAGGGCTAGCGGCTGGAGGGCAAAAACCACTTTTTATCCTTGATTGACAAATAATACATAATGAGAAGAGAGAGGCAATTCAAGTTTTAAATTTCACTCTCTCTGGCTGTTCGGGGCAGCTGGGCACTCTTGTTCTCACTTGGTAAGCTTTGAGGTGCTGCCAGGGAAGGGGACCTGAGTGACAATTGTTTTGCTCTCCCTACGATCCCCTAAAGCTCTATAAATATGTGTGGCTTGCTCTTTCAAAGAGGATCCAGCTGCTAACAATTCCCCCTTTTCTCCTCGGAATGAAAATCTTGGGGGTCTGGAAATGTCTTGCATGCTTATAATGACCACAGTAGAGTAAGGCTAAGATTTTAAATCCTGACAAGTGGCCTTGCTAGCGGGGAGTCCATTGCTAACTGATGAGTAAGCAGTTGGAGGCAGAGGGGCCAAGTCCACAGAAAAGCAAAATCGAAGCAGATCTTGGTTGCTTTCATAAATAAGCTGTATGAAGTAGTGTTGCAGATATTCAAAGGTTTTACATTTCACAAAATCAAGACATGCTTAATGTAATTAATCTAGGAAATGTGTAAAAGAAAAACCTGCAGATTAAATTAAACAAAACTAGAGATAGCTGGTGTTAACATTTTTTATCTCTTTTAGATTTCTTTCTATGTCTCTATCTCTATATTTTGTCTGTCAGTTCTCATATCTGTATCTTTATCTCTCTGTAACTGTATCTATATACAATACATACTCTTATATGCTTGCATTCATCCATCAGTCTAAGCAGCTATGTCACATGGCCTTCTTCCTAATACTTCACTTCCAACTAAATTGTTCTCCATCACAACTACAAATGACGGTTCTATCCTTCCAAATGATAGATTCTTATCACATCTAAAATCATGGACTCATCCTCTTCTCCTCTTTCTCTCTCATACCACTTCTATTGCATCATCAGTACCTGTCAATCTTAAATATTTACTCAGAATCCAACCAGCTGTCATCTCCTCCTTCCTACCTCCCTGGTCCAGCATCATCATCTTTTACATGGATTATTGTGACAATCTCTGAACTGATATCTGTGCTTCTGCGGTGGTCTCCTTCATCTTCAACAGGATGGGTAGACTGAGCCTTGATAAACGCATCAGACCATTCATTCTTCTTCACTGAGATCTCTAATGGCTTCCCATCTCATTCAGAGTAAAGTCCAGAGTTTGTACAATGGCTAAAATTACTCAGGGTCTCTCAATGGGATGATGTTAGCATTGGAGGCAAGACAGTTTTCCAGCATACAAAACAACTCTACAGAGTGTCTCTGCTCCCCTTAAGTGTCAGTAGGGCCCCAGAGTCATTGTAGCAACTAAAAACACCTCTCCTCCACATTTCCAAATGTACCCGAGGGGGAACCCCTCACCCCCAACCTATGTTGGAGAACCATTCTGGCTTCCCCACACACAATCCTCTCCCAAATCATCTCCACTATTTCCCCTGGCTTACTCTGTTGCAGCTTTGCTGCTCATGGGTAGACTAAGAGTCTGGTCTAACAGGGTGCCTTGCATTTGCTGCTGTGTTAACACAAATGTCATCTCATTTGTGAGATGAGAGGGAGCCTTCTTGCTCAACACTTCATATCCACTACATTATTTTTGTTCCTTGGCCTTTATCAGTATTAAACATACTACTGGCTTCCTTATTACTCTTGGTCATTACGGTCTAGCATTCTGCCTCACTAGAATGTAAACGTCATGAAGGCAGGGGATTGGTCTGTTGTGTTCTAAAAATCTCAATAGTTAGAGCTCTCCTGGCACACAGTAGGCACCCAATAAATAATGATCGTTAGAGGTTTAAAAAATAGATATTTTAATATATTGGGTGTTCAGAGAATTTACAAAGTTAATGTTTCTTAATGTTTTTTATGTCAGGAAACTCTCTGAAGATCTGGTGGAAGCTATGAATTCTCTCCCAAGGAAAGTGTATATTTATGTGTATGCATGTGCACTTGAACATTCTTTTCCCAGAGGATTCTTAAAGACAGGTAGAAAGCTGACAACAGAGTTGAGTAGGCCATTGACAGGCAAATGGCTGTTCTCAAAAAAACTGAGGGACCAGCTTGAATCTGGAAACCAGGAAGGAGTCCCTGAAGCAAAGTCTTTTCCTACTCTGCTTACTTTTTACTGACTTGGAGGGAAGAATTGACTACATACACATCAAATTTGCAGAGATAGAAATAAAGAAGAGAGAATTCTCGAATCAAATCCAACCTTCACAGGTTGCAATAATGGGCCAGCATAAACATGGTGAGACTTAATAGGGATAGATATGAAGTCCAAATGTCCAATTGTGGAAGTACACGATGGTAAAGATGAACTTTAACAGAAGCTGGGGGTTCCAGTCGAGTGCAACCACATATGAGTCAACAGAGATTTGCAGCTGCCAAAATAACTAATTAAGCTTTAAGACTGCATAGATAAAGCCATTATAGTGAAATGATTCAGTATCCTCTGCTATGCTCTGTTGGACATGATAATACCTGTAATGCTCTGGCCAGTTTGGGCTGCCAAGAATTTGGTGGAATATAATGAGAGAAGAAACAACCAGGGGATGAAGAGAGTCTTACTAACCAGAAGCCATAGGTGTTTCACCTGAAGAATGGGAGGCTTTGAGGCAACATGATGAAGAAATTAAAAGTGTTAGTTGCTCCGTTGTATCTGACTCTTTGTGACCCCATGGACTAATAATAACTGCCGGCTAAGTCATGTCTGAATCTTTTTTTGAGACTCCATGGACTGTAGCCTGCCAGGCTCCTATGTGCATGGGATTTTCCAGGCAAGAATACTGGAGTGGGCTGCCATTTCCCTTTCCAGGAGATCTTCCTGACCAGGGATGAAACACAGGCCTCCCCTATTGTGGGCACCATCTTTACCATTTGAGTCATCAGGGAGGTCATGATTATCATCTTTAAATATAAAAAAAGTCTGTCATGTGATTACCATTACCCCAGAGGGAAAATGAAGGACTACTGGGGGGAAAGTTACAATAAATCATTCTTTTCCTACAGGCAAAAAAGAATTCTTTTGAAGTACAAATTGTGAAAATTTAAGTGGGGGCTTACCCTCATTGGAGAATTGAAGATTTAAAAAATCAATTTGGTAGGAATGTCATAAAAATAATAAAATCATTGGATTGCTTTTCTTCAGATCCCTCCTTGCTATGGAATTCTGTCACCTGAATAGTATTCTACTCCCTGCTTATGGGCCACTAGTAGGTAGCTCCCCTAGCAGTGTCTCAGTGTGACATTCTGTAGTTCAAATGACAGTTTTGTTTCTTTGTATAGAATTTTTCTCTATTTCCATTAATACACTCAAATGTAACAACTGACCTAACTGCTTTTTAAAAAAAATATTGAGAGGGTGAGATGATTTGAGAAAATAGCATTAAAACATATCCATTACCATATGTAAAATAAATAGCCAGCAGGAGTTTGAGGTATGAAGCAGGGAACCCAAAACTGGTGCTCTGTGACAACCTTGAGGGATAGTGTGAGGAGAAAAGTGGGAGGGGGGTTCAGGAGGGATGGAACACACGTAGGCCTATGGCCAATTCAGTTGATGTATGGCAGAGGCCATCACAATATTATAAAGTAATTATCCTCCAATTTCAATAAATAAATTTTTAACAAATTCATTTATTTGGCTGTGCCAGGTCTTACTTGCAGCATGCAAGATCTTTAGTTATGGCATGCAAACTCTTAGTTGCGGCGTATAGGGTCTAGTTCCCTAACCAGGGATCAAACTTGGGCCCTCAGCATTGGGAGAACAGAGTCTTAGCCACTGGACCATCAGGAAAGTCCCCTGACTTAACTTCTAATTGAGGATTTCCTATATGAGGAGGGTAAGTTACTCTTTCAAAGATGGCTGAGAAAATAGCTTTCACCAGGCCATTCTTGAAACAGGTACAGAGCTCTCTGTAAGAGTTAATGAGACTTAGGGACTCTTTTCTGAAAGGAAAAGGATCACCATTTCAAGTAGGAATTGAAAATGTGAATATGTAGCATCCAACAGGTATCACAGATCAGTATAGCTCCCTCAGTGTAAGACAACCTTGAATGGTGGGCTGTGGTGCACCAGAGAGCCTGTACCATCATGAAAACGGGCAGGTTTTACTAATTCTAGCCAATTGTGTCATGTGGTAGGACAGACTGTCTTGCTAGATTTTCCCATTTTTAAAAAAACTAGAAATTTAGATTTTCACATGAGATGCTCTGCTTTTAATGCTGGAAAATAATTCAAATTAAAAATTAAACCCTCAAAAGCAATGACCCTGTGCTAACAACATGCACGTCTTTCAGAGTGTCACAGATCACCAGTTCACAATCTCTACTGTAAAATCAGTTTCTGGGTTCTCTCCAAAGTCTGCTTCATCTTACAATGCACCCCTGGTGTTCCAGAATATCAGTTATCAAACTGAATTCAACAAATGTTTCTGAGGCTCTAATAAGTGAAAATAGTTTCCTAGATATTTGGGAAAATGAACATGGAGAGCCATGATCTTTCTTCTCAATGTTTACAGTTTTTAGCTAGTTTACGACAAACATCAAGTTAATTATAATTTAATACTAACGTAGTTTTGTGAGTGATACATACAATAAAGTATGGAGAAGAGAATAGTTGAGAACTGGGGGAATTCAGGAAAGGTGCACTTGTGGTTAACCGTGGAAGATTTTCATTAGTGACAAATGAAGTGGGGAGACATTCTAAAGGACCAGAAAGAAAAAAAGGAAAGGTACAGTGATAGTCGAGTGAGGGATATTTGAGGAACCCGTGTTTAAGTACCAGTTTCCCTGGAGCAAAGGATAGATGTTAGGGATTTGCATGAGAAAACTTCTCAGGAAGGTTGGAAATCAATGGTAGGCTAAAGGGTTTTGATTTAATTTAATATATTGTATGTAAGAAACTGTATGATATTATACAAAGAGGCGTGTATTCCAGGGCCAAGTCTCAGCAGTATGACCAGTTAGCTGTGTAGCCTTGAATAAATTTTTCAAATTCACTACATGCCATATTACTACTTGTCATATGAGGCATCAGTTCAGTTCAGTTCAGTCGTTCAGTTGTGTCCGACTCTTTGCCACCCCATGAATCGCAGCACGCCAGGCCTCCTTGTCCATCACCAACTCCCGGAGTTCACTCAGACTCGCGTCCATCGAGTCAGTGATACCATCCAGCCATCTCATCCTCTTTCCTCCCCTTCTCCTCCTGCCCCCAATCTCTCCCAGCATCAAAGTCTTTTCCAATGAGTCAGCTCTTCGCATGAGGTGGCCAAAGTACTGGAGTTTCAGCTTTAGTATCATTCCTTCCAAAGAAATCCCAGGGTTGATCATAACCTACTTCAAAATGTGGTGTGAAACATAAATTATATCAGGAAATCAGTTCTTGTGAACCTTGGGAACTCATTATTAGTGGTGGGCATGCATTGAAGGTTTGTGACTAGGGGCCGAGTATGATAAGAGCTGTGCCTTGGGGAATTGGCTGGCAATGATGTTTTGAGTGCATTGCGGGACAGGCAAAAAAGCCGCTAAAAATTAATTCATTTGCAATAAACATATTTTCAAATACACAATAATACATGTACAGCCTTCAAAGAGAAGTCAAGGGGTGGGTAGGGAGATGCAAAGGAACTTTCTTTGAATGTTTCCCAACTACCCAACTATCTTTCCCTGAGGCAATCACAATGGCCAGTTTTTGTGTTTTCTCCCAGAGACTAACCACATGTTTATAAACATGCATGTATAAGCTGTTCCAGGGTTGGAACTATTTCCACTTCAGTGTAGGAAAACCTCTGTTCTGACAGGGTGTGACACTGCATTCCATTTCAGACTGACAGGGCGAGACCAGACTGCCAATTGTGTGGAATGTGGAGAAGTACCCCTGGGAGGTCACTTGGGGGGGGGCCTGTGGGATTTCCAGGTCACCAGGATGTCTCTTGTCATCTCCTTAGGGTCGGCTGATCTAGGATTGAAAAGCATTAACCTTTTGGCTATTAAGAACACTTCTATGCTTTTGAGTTTAATCTAAAGGTCTGAAAGATGTTGGGTGGTCTCCCGTGATTCATTTCAAGTCTTATGGAATTTGAAGATGCAGCTGAGGATGAGACAGAGAGGAGATGAAAGAGTTCAGTTATTTTACATTGAAAAAATAAAAAAAAACTGAAAAATTGTTTCGTAAAACTCTTCAGTGCCTTTGTTAATCTCTGTAACCCAACACCACTGAATTTGTCCAATTTTGTCTTCATGTTCAATGTTGTTCAAACTTTGGATTCAGTTTGGGCAGTTTCTTTTAAGGGCCTTAAAATGTACCATGGACACTCCAGAGATTATGCCCTCACTGGTTTTGGTCCTCCTTCTTAAAATACCTCTCTCCATCCTCCATTTAGAAAGAAGGACCACAAGTCTTCAAAATGCTCATTGAGTTTGTCTTATTCCATGAAGGCAGAGTACCTTAGTAGCTAAGCAATCACATGGTAGGATTTGACTATGTGAGTTCATTTCCCAGTTCTGCTTTTTACTAACTTTTCAACGTGGGCAAGTTAATCTCTCTAAGCCTCAATTCATTTGTCTGTAAAATATTGATGCTAATGACTGCAATGTATAGAGTTGTAGTGGGATTAAATGGTAAGCTATTAAACACATTTGGTACATGGTGAATATTCCTAGAGATGTTAGTATGATGTTAGTAAAGCTTCTGTAGTTTTGGTATGATTTTCTTCATCCAGTCTTTTCTATATCACTATGCCCTGATGCACAATTTAGTAATTAATTAAATGCTATATTTTCTTGGCTATTGCTTCTTATATTTTAGATTGATGTCTTCAAATAGGTTTTAAGCTCTTTGAGGGAGGAACTATGTATTTTAATTCTTTCTGGATATACTATCCATTTTATAAATACTTAAATAATCAGTTAATATAAAGTAGTTTTCAAAGTTAAATTAGTTTTAGACAAGAGCACAATTTCTTCTTTGGAAAGAGATCTGTAATTGTTTTAAGAACAATTATAAGGCATGAGTAAAAAGAAATTCTAAAATTAAAAATATACATTTTGTACTTTGATGCAGTCAACACTCCAAAACAGCATTTCCAGAAAATCTTTGTTTTCCTCTTGGTTTTATTAGACCTCTGAAAATCTTTATTTTTCATTAAAAAAATTCATGGTAAATATTAAGTCATATATAAATCTCTTTGTAAATAAAACCTCATTTCCAAGGAAGTATTTTTTATTACTGGGTTCTGAACAGATCACTAGTTATAATTAATCTTGGACCATAGTAGTATCTGGCATTATATGAGTCTTAATACCATCCCATTGTTGGGTGCCTATCCCAAAGCTGAGTGCTTTCCATGAGAAAACTTGTTTTTCCTCTTTAATGCTAGCTTGCATGAAATCTTCTGGTTTACATTTTTAAGAGGCGATATGCATCCTTATATGAGCATGAAACATATTTGCAGAGGCCTCCTTTCCTTTACTTGGACTTATCCCAGTCATCCATTAAAGTTTAATCTTGTCCATGCCTTGTGACATGGTTGCTTGCCAGCAGTATAAGAATTTCATAGCTCAAGCCAATTTATTTAATACTTAAAACATTTGTAGTTTTCTTCCAAGTGTATATCAGAAGGAATATTTATGTTTCAGGATCTTAACTATCTCAGTTAATACCTCTTAAAAAATGAATGGGTAGATATTGGAAGAGTCTCCCTGGTGGCTCAGATGGTAAAGAATCTGCCTGTAAGAGGTAGAAGACACTGATGGTTGCCTATGTAGAAGTACACGTTCTCCACTTATTTCTTCCCAAGAGAATCCCAATTTTGTGTATTCATTACCCTTTTATTATGCAGCCAAGAACCTCAGGGGCAGTTTATACTGCATGGCCACAATTCCATTACTCTACCACCTCAAACATTGGTATACAAATGAGCATGCAACTCAGTTTTAACCAAACACATTTGAAGGGAGATTAGGAAAGAAGTTCCCTGTCTTTTATGGAAGAGTTCTAAAAGCTATGTTTTCTTCTCTAGACTGTGGTCATTTGCTGTTATGGGGCTTGTATCTTCTGATGCTATTCTGCTCCGTCCTGAGGATCATGTTATGTAGGGAGTGGGACACAGCTGAGAGTGAAAATGGAAGTTGCTCAGTCATGTCCGATTCTTTGCGACTCCATGGACTGTATAGTCCATGGACTTCTCCAGGCCAGAATACTGGAGTGGGCAGTCTTTCCCTTCTCTAGGGGGTCTCCCCAACCCAGGGATTGAACCCAGGTCTCCCACATTGCAGGCGGATTCTTTACCAGCTGAACCACCAGGGAGGTGGAACCCAACCAGAACCACTGGACAAAGCCTCCTCCAAGGTTCATCATAACCCCTGAACTTCCAGCTATGAAAGCCAGTATTTTCCTTAATGTATAATCCATTTTGAACCTGTATTCCTTGTTGCTGCTGCTGCTGCTAAGTCGCTTCAGTCGTGTCCGACTATGCAACCCCATAGATGGCAGCCCACCAGGCTCCCCCATCCCTGGGATTCTCCAGGCAAGAACACTGGAGTGGGTTGCCATTTCCTTCTCCAATGCATGAAAGTGAAAAGAGAAAGTGAAGTCACTCAGTTGTATCCAACTTTTAGCGACCCCATGGACTGTAGCCTACCAGGCTCCTCTGTCCATGGGATTTTCCAGGTAAGAGTACTGGAGTGGGGTGCCATTGCCTTCTCCAATTCCTTGTTACTGAAAACATGGTAAATGATACAGAAATACTCTGAATTTATATACACAAGTATATTAATGCAATCACCACCACCTAATATTCTTACAAAGATCTTGAGGTATCTTTGAATTAATCCCTTGAAATTATACTTGAGTTTCTCTCCATCACATTATTGCTACTGTTTTTCAACCCTATGTTTTTGGAATGACAACAAAATTAAAAAGAGCAAGGGAAAAACAGGGTATTCATTGTTAAATATGATTATTCTACCAAACCTGATCCATACTTAGTTGTTAGGATACATTTAAGGAAATGAATCTGATCCATAAATGAAATGGAATCCTCTAGCCTCGAGGAATCAATATCAAATTGGACTATCTGATTTTAGAAATACTTATAAATTCAGGTTGACTGAAATTTGAAAGCCAATGTTGATTCCCATTCCTTTTGAATAATGTTAAGTAATTTTTTACAAAGCAGTGCTTTCCAATCCCATCTATAATTATGGTGATACTCTATTTGTTCATCAGGAAAATCTATACTGGAATTCAGTAAAGCCTTTTAGTAAAATTTCAGTTTATTTATTGTGAGATTTAAAAACCTAGAGATAAAAGAAATGGTCACATAGGTCTGTAAGACATATTACTTTTTCAGTTCAAAGAAATTATTCATGTACATCTA
The DNA here is from genome assembly GCF_001704415.2 of Capra hircus. NCBI lineage: Eukaryota > Metazoa > Chordata > Mammalia > Artiodactyla > Bovidae > Capra > Capra hircus. Next base: position 27,743,998 of record NC_030814.1, read on the forward strand.
CATTCGAGAACCTTTGCAATAATTCCAAGGTGTCTAAGAGGTAAAATGTAAGTGCCTAGGGGAGGGCTGTCTGTGTGTGGTCAGCATTTGTGCACAATGAAACCTATATGGGTTTTCACTTTCCTCCAAAAGTATGTATGTATATACATATATATATATATATTTGGGAAAAGAGAAATCAGCATAAAGAGAAGTGCTAGTAGCAATGATTTATGCAACACTTATTGTGGCCAAGACTTTTACATTTGTTATTGTATTTAAGTTTCATAACAATCTTTGTTTTACAGATGAGGAACTTAAGGCTTGGGGAAACTAATTTGTGAGGCTTCCTTGAGATGGTAATGGAGGAATGGGAATGTAAAGTTAGGTCTAGGTGCCTCTGGAGCCCATGCCCTTAATTGTGATGTCATGTTTCCTGAGAGTTCCAAGTTAAGGCGGAGACAGGAATTCAGAGCTTCTGAATTTCTGACTGGTTTGCACTTGTCTTATCTGGCTATTCAAAGTGAATGTAGCTTCAGAATTAGAGAATTTGATTGTGTAAACATTGCAAACCAGTAGCAGAGTAGAGATGCTTGGATTCTTAATCCACTCTGCCATTTACTGGCCATATCAGCTTGCACATTTATCTTCTCTGAGCCCCTACTTTTATTTCTTTAGGATGGAAAGAATACAGATTTCACTGTCTCTGTCATGGGTTTTGAGGAGTCAGTCCAATTGTATTTACTATAAAGTTTAGAAAAGCATGCATTATCATTATCTCACAAATTTCTCATTCCTTCTTACTATGTTTCCACATCCAGAAACACTCAATTATAATAATGGAGGACATCTATTATTGTTATTATTGTTGTTATTAATTAGTGAGGGAGTAAGAAAAAGGTAAAATGTCCCTGGGTTTATGCTGATTTTGGAAAACTTGATAATCTAGTACTGGAATAAGACTGTGGACCAGACTTTGACAGAATGGCCAAGAGCTGTACGACCAGGAAAAACACTATTTTAGAAAAGGAAAACATTCTATTTCAATTTTTTCCTTTGTAAGATGTTGAGCAGAATTGAAAAGATGGCTTTTCACCTCCCCCCTGCAAAAGAAAAATAAATCAGACTCATGTAGCATATGCATTAGACACTCTAAATCTCTTTCTACATTTGAATGAACAAAGGACATATTTTTATAATGTATAATTGCTTGAAATGGAAAGATTATGGACAAACTTACATGTAAAACAACTGAAAAAGTAGAGAGTAAAATCATATTTAAAAACATCTACAAGAATGAATGCTAGAGAGGGTGTGGAGAAAAGGGAATTCTCCAACACTGTTGGTGGAAATGGAAATTGGTATAGATACTATGGAGAACAGTATGGAGATAAATTTAGAGATTAACAGTAAAGCTAGCATACGATCCAGCAATCTTACTCTTGGGCATGTAACTGGAGAAACCATAATTCAAAAGGATACATGCACCCCAGTGTCCACTGTAGCACTATTTGCAATAGCCTGACGGACCGTCTTCACTTTTACTTTTCACTTTCATGCACTGGAGAAGGCAATGGCAACTCACTCCAGTGTTCTTGCCTGGAGAATCCCAGGGACAGGGGAGCCTGGTGGGCTGCCGTTTATGGGGTTGCACAGAGTTGGACACGACTGAAGCGACGCAGCAGCAGCAGCAGCAGCAGCAGCAGCACTATTCACAGTTTACGTGGAAGCTACCTAAATGTCTATCGATGGAAGAATGAAGAAAAAAGGTGTGGCACGTATATACCATGGAGTGCTACTCAGTCATAAAGAAAGAATGCCATAACGCCGTTCGCAGCAACACGGATGAACGTAGATTGTCATACTGAGTGAAGTCAGACAGAAAAAGACAAATATCATATGATATCATTTATGTGAAATCCAAAGAACTAGTACAAATGAAGCTATTTACAAGACAGAAGTTGAGTTACAGATGAAGGAAACAAACCCATGGTTACCAACATGGAAAGGGAGAAGAGGGATAAATTGGGAGATTGAAACTGACATATACACACTACTTTATATAGAATAAAATAGATATAGATAGACTAGGTAACTAAGAAGAACTTACTGAATAGCACAGGGAACTTTATATTCAATACTGTGTAATGACTTGTATGGAAATAGAATCTAAAAAAGAGTGGATATGTGTATAACGGACTCACCTTGCTATACAGCACAAACTAACACAACATTGTAAATCAACTATACACCATTTAAAAATTTAAAATTATGCTAATAAAAATCATATTAAAAAATCAATTGGAAAAATCCATTAATAAAAATATCCTGTCAAAGCAATGAGTTTCAGATCTAACGAATTCCTTACCACACAGATATTCCAAGTGCAGTGTTAATATGTTTCTTTTTTTAATGCTGATGTTTCACTCACGTTGATTTTTCTAGAATTGAGTGCAGTTAAAACCTAGCTTTCCAATGCCAACCAATTAGGGATACAGTTTGCTGGTTTTTCATCATGCAGAAAGATAATATGAAATAGAAAAAGCTCTATGGTAGACATGTTCTAGGTTCTGGTACTTATAGGCTCTACAAAAGTAACTGTAACACATTGTATTTGAAGATTTCAGTTTTAACATCTGTTAAATGGAAATAATATGTACTTCTTTACTTTAAGCTTACTATAAATGTAAAATAAAATAAACTCCATAGTGCTTGGAAAACTGTAAACACCAGTTTAAAATTCTATTAATATCTTTCCCAATGTTTCTGTGCATATCTATAATTATTCTTTTAATAATAATGATTATTGTTGAAGTTTTAGAAAACAAAAATTCTAGCTGTTCTTTTATGATGGTATTCTGAATGGGGTGTATACTAATGCTCAAAAAATAATGAAATCAAATAGTTATTTGCTTTCTCAGTTTTTATTTGGGAATCTGTATACCATAAATTGTTTGAAAAACTGCTTTTAAAGCAGTCTATGAGCCCTTTATACTGTTTGGCTCTTGTGATTTAGAGGAATCCCTTGGTAAATCCTTTGAATGTGAATTATTATAATGCTATGATCTAAAATTTATATTAATTCTAATATTTTTAATGTATATTCAGGGATGGTCTATATACTTTTTTTAAAAAAGACCCATAACTACTTTGAGCATTAAAATATTTCTATTATTTTTCAAAAACAAGACAAAAATCAAATTAATAAACCTTTTTCTTTTCACCATTCTGGCAGGCTACTTATGTGAACTGAAATACGGATAAGGAAGCATATCTGGTTCTAATTTCTGAACTCAACACCAGATGTTTTCAAGGTTCGCTTTTTTTTAAAAAAATTGACTTTCATGAAGCCATCTCAGCCCAAGGGGTGGGGGTGGGAGGGAAATCACTGAAGATTGAAAATTCGAATTTATATTTTACTATTAAACCATACTTATGAGGAACATCTCTAGTGAATCATCCAAATGGCCAAAGAGACCCTTTCAGTATAAATATATTATATACACTGTTCATATACTGTCAAATCTTTTAAAGTAGGATGTGCAGTTTTTCTGAAATAGAAACATCGTGTTCCTTATAAAGCCCCTCACACACTGCAGGAGCGAGAGAAGACCTTGGGAAAAGTTTACATCCCAGGAGCCTTGTAAGACAGTCAGTTTTGTGATCCTTATTTGCTCTTGCCAGGCAGCACAGTGGTAAAGAATCTGCCTCCAGTATAGGAGATGCAGAAGATGTGGGTTCTACCCCGGGTCAGGAAGATCTCCTGGAGTAGGAAATGGCAACACACCCTGGTATTCTTTACCTGGAAAATTCCATAGAGGAGCCTGGTGGGACTACAGTCCTTGGGGTCCAAAGAATCGGACACAACTGAACCTGCACACACTTTGCTCTACAAATTTGTGCCGTGGGGTCACGTGAGTCATGTATTAACTGCTGAGTATGGGAAAGCTCTAGCCACTTATGAAATTAAAACATATTTACCTTTTCAACAATCATTTCCAAGTTGTTGCCCAAAGGTCATTTTCAGGTTCCTTGTGGTTGGAAAGAAATGTAATTTTTGACAACTTCAGGTAAGCTATTAACCAAATAGGATAACCAAATGTTGAAATGACTATAGTTATTAATACCTGGGCTTCCCTAGTGGCTCAGACAGTAAAGAATCTGCCTGCAACACAGGAGATAGAGGTTCAATCCCTGGGTTGGAAAGATCCCCCAAGAAGGAAATGGCAACCCACTCCAGTGTTCTTGCCCGGCAAATCCCATGGACAGAGGAGCCTGGTGGGCTACAGTCCATGGGTCCACAAAGTGAGACACAACTAAGCAACTAACAGTTTCACTTTCACCTGTAGTTACTTATATGTGTTGCTTTTTCCTTAAAATAAGTACTATGGATATGTATATTTATCTGTTTTCATTAATATTGCATTTAGTGAGTTTTCCCTTCTTTGAATATACTAACGGGAGATTAGAATTGCGAATGGGGTTGTGTCTAAACTAAAAGAGCATCTACTAACATTAATTCAGCAAATAAGTATTGAGGGCACTCTGGAAATGGAGATCTAAGATGCATATGTATAAAGCCGAATCTGTAAATAAAGAGAAATAAGCATGAGAAAACTGCAGTCAAGTATCATAAGAACTCAGAGTACTGGTAGACTTTCATTCAGTCTTCATTTATTCAGCAATGTTTATTGGTCACCTGCTGTATTCTGGGCTTGAGATACCTTGGGGAAAGTTGGGGGACAGCTACAGGCTTTTCTTCACGGAGCTTACATTTACAGTTGTCCGGGAGACATTCTCACCCAGATACGTATCAAAAACAATGCATGTAAAATTGAGCTAATTATTTCTACCCTGAAGTCAGCTTTTCCTTCTGGTATCCTCATTTCTGTTAATGGCACTTCTATTCCTTCAGTTCCTAGGGCCTCAAACATCAAATTGTTATGTCTTTTACTTTGCCTCTCATAATGGTACTGTTTGCCTTCCAAATACCTTGCCATCTTTTCTTTTCTATCCCCCCTCTTCCCTTTTACTCCTCACTATCCTTAACCTGGCATATTGCAAAGTCTCCTATCAGATTTCACTTGTCTTCATTATTTTTCCTCTCTCATTTATGTGGATAAAGCTGCTAAATAATTCTTCCTAAAGAAGAATACTAATCACATCACTGCCTTGTTCAGGAGCCCTCAATGTCCCCCTAATCTTTGTCTAATTAAGCAAAATCTCCCAGTCTGTTATTTATAACTACCATAATAGCCCCAATCCCACTAACCAATGAATATAAATAATATTTATGTCCAAATTATAATGGTGCTGAGCTACCCCCTGCAGACAATGTTCCTTAACCTTCTGGTTCTGATTACCTAACTGCGCTTAGAATTAAAAAAAAAAAAAAAGAGGAAGGAAAAAAAAGCTGTTTTCAGCTTGTGTACTGGGTTTTCCTGAAGATTGTTGTCTTCCTTTATTTTCCAATAACAATGGCATGGGCCCTCTTCTGCCTCTCTGATTTTGTACTCTTGTCAATTTTCCATTCTAGATGGTGAGAATCTAAAGAATGGAACTGACAAGGCAGGGCTCTCCTCTGTGGGTGGAGGACATAAAAAAGTAAGATTCCTCTTGAGCCAGTCAGTGGATGGGAAAGGCTGGCAATAGTCATATGTTAATAATTTTGGTCCCAATCACACCCATTTGCCAGCTGTAGTCAACACTTGGCATCTTCCAGCTTCTTCCTTTCTGCTTTCCTCTTGTCAACGCCTGCTGCATGAAAAACTCATTGAAGGAGCCTGACTGCTGCTTCATCATGAGAACATCTGCACTGGTGCCAAGAGCTGGCTCCCAAGGCTGACTCTTGTACCTCACTCTCCAGATGAAGGGGACCATGGGCTCTCCGCCCCCAGCACATCTGATTTCTTGTCTCCGTGACGTCCCTCTTTCTGTATGATACCTCTTCATTTCTGCTTGTTGTAGTCCTGTCACTTAAGTTCCATATCGTATGCCAGCTACTCTCTGAAGCTTTTTCCAATTTCTTTAACATCAGGACAACCTTACTCGATGCCAAAGAAGCATTCCCAACTACCTGGAATAATCTGCATAAGTCAAGATAAATTTCCCCATATAAATAAAACAGAGTGACAAGCACTTCTATTTATCAGCTAGCCTGTGGGGGCTGCAACATGGTAACAGCATAAAGAGAATTCATAATTTACTTTATCCTCATACTTTGAAAATATGTAATTCCTGATAAATGTTAAACATTTTGAGAGATGTACATTATTTTGAAATCTTTACATAAAAGGACACTTGACATTAATGAATCTATCTTCAGGGCAGCAGTGGAGATGCAGATATAGAGAACACGTTTGGACACAGTGAGGGAGGGAGAAGGTGGAATGATTTGAGAGGGTAAACATATAAATTACCATATGTAAAACAGGTAGCTGCTGGGAATTTGCTGTATAACACAGGGTACTGAAAGCCAGTGCTTTGTGACAACCTAGAGGGGTGGGATGGAGATTTAAGAGGGGGGGACATATGTATACACATGGTTGATTCATGCTGATGTAGGCAGAAACCATTACAATATTGTATAGTAATTATCCTCCAATTAAAAATAAAGTAGTTTTAAAAAAAGATACCTGAAATGGCTCTATTTGTCTGTAACTATCTCAGCTAAAATCCAACTGAAGAATATTCAGGATTATAGACATAAAAGGTAAGTCTGTATAATATCAGAATATTCAATTTTTAAAAAAAGGTTCATATGAATCTAGGGCAAACAGCAGTGAGCACTGTCCTTCAGGAGATAATTTTCTATAGATGAGACTAATCTCACTGTACGGTGTTTTAAAAGGTCTGGAAAAACTGTATGCAACCATACTCCATTTGAAGCCTATTTTCCCCTTGAGGTATTAATAAAATTTGACTCAAAGTTCCTAAAAGTTAACGCTTAGCTCCTCTTTCTTTGTCTATTTCACTTCTCTGTTAAAATGTGTAGCCCCAGCTGCCCCCCTATCTGTTTTAAAAACTAAGTTAAAAAGTGAATAAATTTACGGATTGATCTATGCGAAGTGAAGCAGGTTGAAGTCCTGCACCTTTATGGGAGATATTAGGGGGATGGGGTCTCACTGTGTAGTAGCAGCCTTTTGTCAGCACTCTTTTTTTTCTCCTCTCCTCCCATTTTCCTTTAATTTCCACTCCTGTCCATTCTTCTCTGTTATAACCAGGAAATTCTTCCACTTTGTCCAGCAGAACAGCTTAAAGAACAGCCTACTTGCATCTTTAATCCCAAGTGTTTATGAAATTTTTTTTCTGAAGCATGTCAGTGTCTTCCCTGCAAAGAATTCTGGTAAACACATTTTCCTCCCATATTTTCTTTTACTAAGACAGACTAGAAATCTGAACTTAGATCACACTGATGGATGGAATGAACATACATTATATGTGAAAACATAAAGACAGAGTCATTTTATTTTGGGGATTTGTTGCAGGAATAGATTGTGTCTATTGGGCTTAATTGTGTGGTGCCTAATCTAGTATCAACTAATGAAGGTTTTGTTTTTTCCTTTATAATTTAAGTCCTAAATTGAGGTGGGCTGTGAAGAGGATATGGAAACCCTCTCCAGTATTCTTTCCTGGGAAATCCCATGGACAGAGGAGCTTAGCGGGCTACAGTCTACAGGGTCACAAAGAATTGGACATGACTTGAAACTTAGCTTAAATGCATAGTTAATTTATAAGGTATGTTTGTCTCAAGGGTACAACAAAGTAATTTAGTTATGCATATCCATGTATCTATCCTTTTTCAGATTCTTTTCCATTATAGGTTATGGCAAGATATTGAGTATAGCTTAGGGAACTATACTCAATATCTTGTAATAGTAGGTCCTTATTGCTTACCTATCTTATACAGAGTAATGTGTATATTAGTCCCAAATTCCTAGTTTAGCTCCCCCTGCCCTATCTCCTTTGGTAACTATAAGTCTGTTTTCTATGTCTGTGAGTCTATTTCTGTTTTGTAAATACGTTTATTTGCATGCTACTGGTAGAAGTTAACTTAGATATCAGACAATTACAGCAGTTACTTCTGTGACTGTGGCTCACACTCTAGAGATGGTCCACTGCAATGACCAGGTAAGTCTGTTTCATAGGATACTTTTTAAAACATGAGGGAAGTACATGTTAAACATTTTCAGAAGAGTGAGCAAATAATTCAAAAGTACTTAGATTACCTCCCTAGGTTGATATAAAAATATTATTTATCACTATTTTCTTAGGAAAACTGTAGGGAAACAGATCTATTGGCAAGTTCTTCCCCTGAAAGGAAAGGTGTTAGGTGTTAGGTGTCCAATATGCCAGAGAATTTCAAAGACTCCCATATATACTGCCAACACTTTGAGGGGAAATGGCTCTAAAATGGTATCCAATTACTGTTTAATAAGTAAGGTTTTCTAATTACATTTCAGAATTGGAAAAGAAAATTCTTCTGAGTCTAAACTTTATGTCATTCTTTAAAAATCAAGAAAAGTGAGGCATTATAGAGAAAAAAAAAAAACAAACTAAAAAGGAGTCTCCATAGATTTCAAGAAATTTAAAATTTCTGTCTTTATTGAATGTTCATCTTTAAGAATTTACCAAGAAAGAACACACCAAGTTTATTAGTGGTGCCATAGAAAGAAGACACTGTATTAACTTTGAAGGCATGAAATAAATAAAATAATGGCAGTTTTCTACTTTGAACAAATGACTTGTTATCTTTGTGGCAAGAGTAAGTTCATGAATAGAAAAACAAATCTGATGTAAACAGTAAGAAGCCTTTTGAAGTGATTATTTTTGGAGCGCTTATTGATCCAAATGCTATCTGCTTACTGAGGCTATCTTACCTAATGTCTCTAAATACTCCATTCTTCCACAGGAGTCTTGTAGCTGAGGGTTTCTGAGGCTTTCTGCCTGTGGGAAGACTTGGGTTGGTGATGTTTACCAAGACATTTTTCTTTGTTTATACATTTGTTTTGACTTGAAAAACCTACAGTTTGGGATTTAGCCCTGAGCTTATAGGCTGAACACATCTGTTTACTTCTGTCTCATTCTTGGTGTTTGCACCTAAATTCTGCTTTAAGAACAAGGAAACGACTATCACAGAGAAGCAGAGATTCAAAGAGCATGGAGATATATAATAAATTGCAACAGATTAAAGTCAGGAGATCAAGAAGGCTGTTCTAATTTCCTCATGGACTGCCTTCACACTATTTTCTTAGCTTTGTTGAAATCGCCATGGCATCTATAATTTTTATTCACCAAGGTGAAATGAACATATTATTGTGATTTCTGAGACCTCTAGTTCCTTTCCTTAAGATGAATTAGACTGTACATTTCCTAATATTTATATTACATTGATCCTTTGAGAAGGGCATACTTGTATTTAGACCTGCTTAATCAAACAACCTGGCTTCCCAGGTAGTTCAAGCGGTAAAGAATCTGCCTGCCAAAGCAGGAGATGCAGGTTTGATCCCTGGGTCAGGAAGATCTCCTGCAGGAGGAAATGGCAACCCACCTCAGTATTCTTGCCTGAAAAATACAACGGACAAAGGAGCCTGGCAGGCTACCGTCCATGGGGTCACAAAGAGTAGGATACAACTGAGCCACTGAACAGGCATACAATTAGATAACCTAAAATGTTATCAATCACTGTGTTTTCTTTAGAGAGTCAAAATGTGAGTGGCTTTTATTAATTTAAAAATTGCCAAATGAAAACTACCAAATACACCATATGTACACATTTATGGGCATGCAGGCATGTATGTTTAAACAGATGCATTTGATTTTAGCAGCGCCTATGTTATTGTTTATCTTTGCAAGAAACAGAATTCACTGGGAGCAACTGAGTGTCTGCATGCTGTGCCCTGTTTGTAAGGCAATTATTAATCTGTGTGAGAATGTAGCAGATTCTAGGTTTGCCTTTACTTCTTAATGAAGAGGTCTGTTTAAAGAGTAATTTTAACTTTCTGGTAAACAGTTCTTCACACCTATGCCCCTTCTTTAAAATTTCACCCATTAACTACAAAATGGAAAATTTCATTCCAGGCCAAGGTGTGAGACATATCTGGTGTAAGTGGTTGAGCTTTATGGCAAGTTTCACGCCATTATATAAGGAACTAGTCTAAAGATTCTCTGAAAGAATCACTAAACATCACATCAGTGATAGTTTTAGAGGACAAGCACAGGAACCTGCTGGCCGATACCTGTCTTGTAAGGTGCAGAGGAGGGGGAGAAAGGGATCGACATCAAACAGACCAGGGTTGGAACCTGGCTTTACAAGCTTCAGCATGTGACTGTGTCCTGACAGCTCCTTTCCCTTAAAAACTGCTTTCAAGATTAAAAATAGTACACAAAAAGTGCCTAACAAAAGGTGCTTCGCATATGGTATATATGATTGCTTTATAGGTTCAAAGATTACATCTTTCAATGGTTTTATAGGTTCAAAGCCACTCAGGAGCTGATAACACTTAGAGGGAAAAGACTGGAAGAACTCACTACACAGAGTTGGACTATAGTTCTCTACCTGCTTTTATTTATGGTCATTTTGTAGCTAGTGATCCTGTGACTATTAGAATTCCATTCTTAATACGGACCTTTATCGGGGAAAACAAATAGAGCCGTCTTTAACAACTGGTGCCCCTTTCTCCCTAGGATACTAGACAAGTTACAATTCTCAACATTTGCTCACATTTTGAAAAGAAAGAAAGATGCTAGACATTAATTATTCATAGTTACAAAATAGACTTCTCCTTGATGGAAAAGTTTTTAAAAAATGAATTAGAAGGGGGAGGAAATGAACAGCAGAAAGGAAACTGTATTTTGGCAAGCTCTGAAACATGGAAACATTATTCTTTCATGGTTTTCCATGAATTTGAATCTCTTGACAGTTTCTCAATTATAGCTTGTAACTGTGGGCTTCAAAGCAATTCTGCAGTTCAGTTCACCTCAGCCAGTCGGTCAATAATGTTTATTGAATTCCCATGGAGGGAATACTGAATGAGGCCCCATTTCCTCAGCATGGATGCCCGTGGTCTGCCATTTACCCAGTCAGACCTGCTAATGGTCTCTCCCTTTGAATCCAGAGAGCTCTTCCCATCTGCCACCCTACACAGTTCTCTTCCTGCCTGTTCCAGAGGAAAACCCTTTAGGCGGAAGCATTCCTAGATTAATTCCAGACCCTAATTTCATACCAACTCCTCCCCAACGCCACCCAAATTTATTTTATAAATATGTGTATTGTCTCTACAAGTTTAAGGCTTAGAATCACAGGGTATCCGAGTTCAAAGGGGTTTTTAAGGTTTAATCCAATTTTCATCTTATTTTTTTTCAGATTAAAATAAATCAAAACTAAAACCCAGGAAAGGAAAATTACTTGTCATTGTATAGCAAAACGGCAGGAGGCTTTGGAGTCTGAAAAATCAAACCCAGGGCCTAGTTCCCCGCTCTGCAAATTGCTAGCTAGCTATTAGTACGTGAGTAGGTCACTGAATCTGTCTGTGCCTTAGTGCATTTTGATCTGTAAAGTGGGGGGTTGATGATTATTGTAGCATTATTGACATTTTTAGAAATGAATGGAAAATGCCTGGCAAATTGGAGCTGGTCAGTAAATGATGGCTGTTCTTCTCCACCGTCACAACTGATATAAACGGCAAACCAGAACCAGAACCCAGAACCTCCAAACTCAGTGCTTGCTCTTTCCTAACCAGTTGCTTCTTTCCGGAGGAGTACCACCCCCTGAAGGATTTAGTAAAAGCCGTCTTGCAGGGATGGTTGTCTTCCAGACAGATTAGAATTTTCTTGAGACAGGCAGGTAGGAGGGATTTTGTTATTATTTCTGCCCTGGGAGAAAGATTCCATCAGTAAAGTAGCAACAAAAAGTTCTCTTTTAATGAAAATGATTAACACTCCTTTAGTTAGGCAATATGTTCCCACCCATCTCTAAATCTGGCCTCACACAGACCAGGTCACACAGATGGGGATCAGAAACCTAAGAAAACAGCAACAAATTGGTTTGGTGAGTGGATGTGGTTAAAATCTTTCATCTGGTTTGTCTCAACTTGTTGTGGAAGTTATACGAGTTCTGAATAAAGTTGAAAATCCAAGGAAACTGTTACAAGTATTAAGCCACAGGTATCAAAGCTTGGAGGATCTGATGAAAAATGAACCAGTATAAACCCAAACATAAGGATATTACACACCTCCTTTCCAGAAAGTCAATTTCTGACAGGAAGAGATTCTTAACTTGCTGTAGGAGAGGAATATGCAGCCTTGCTAATTAGTTATCACCTCCGTGTTTATTTTTCAATGAACCAGTGGGCTGGAATGATTAAAGCAAATGTGGCTCAGAAACTCAGGCAGGAAGGAGTGAGCTGGGACTAAAAGCCAATGCTAACTGTGCCCACATTGACTGTCCCAGGGGAACCCAACCTTGCCTTGAATAAAGGTTTCTGAGGCAAAAGTACTTACAAACCTGCCAATTTGGCCCTCCACGTATTTGGGATAATTGCTTGAAAATGGTACTTCCAGATGGAAAGTTGGGGAAGGGTGAGTCAATCAGTATAAAAGTGATATACATTGCCTATTTCCTTTGTAGAGTGTCTTAGTCGTAAAGGCAATGATATTCCACAGTGCCTTGCTTTAGCTTGTTTGAGAAGTAAGCCATTGGCCACCAGAGCAAATATCTGAGATATAGTATATGACTTACTTTGCCTCAGTCAGACCAGTGGCTGAAACTTTCAGTGGGCGAGATTGTGCAAAACGAAAAAGGAGCTATTCTAAGTTCCAGAGGAAATGAGGACTTTATGTTCTTGATTTGTAGCTGTTCTTCAGTTATCTTCAAAAGACATACCTTTGTGAAATACTTTAGACTGAGTAAACCAACAAGGTTTTTTTGTTTTTATTTTTCTGATTTTGTGATTTAACAAAGAAATGACGGTCCTCTTAAAAACTCTAGTGAAACTGTGTTTGGAATCTGCTTTGTCAGAGGCTACTTTTCAAAAGCTGTTATGTGTTTTCAAAAGCTGTTAAATGGTAATCAAACTGCACTTTCTCAGGCCCTATTAAAAAAAATCTGAGTTGCTTTAGAAATTTAGAAAAGGAAGATCTAAACTGAAATTTTAATTGTCCTATTTAATTATAATAGACATTTATAATTCATGTGCAAGATGTGTCCACATATGGCAGGTCACTTTAAAATAGATCGGCTTAATTACAACTACCTGTGAACGAACCATCACACGGATGACTTAAAGCTCTTCTGTTTAGTTCAGAGGTATAAACATTCAAGAGAAGAAAATAAGCTTGGCCTTCAAAAATCTCTAGCTGAAACATATGCTGAACTAGTAACTGGGTAATCTTAAATCATTCTATATAAAATAATATATCATTACCAATTTACACATAACATTTCAGTTGAAAGCAAGGTGTAAATTGGGAGAAGAGTCAGTAGTGATTCTTGAGAAGAAAAGGACCTTGGAGAAATATTAGTTGCATACAGGGGCTCCTTGGTAGTTTTCTCTTCCTCACTTGCCATGAGACAAGGACATTATAAGGAGAAAATTCTCCTTGGACAAAGAAAATACAACAATTTTGATTTCTTGGGTGAACTAGGCATAGTGCTTGCCAAAGAAATCAAAATATGCAATTAAAGGCTTCTGGTGACTGAAGCAATGTCTTTCATGCCAAGCATGGCAGCACCAAACTGCCATGAGTTGGCATCAACTGGCCAGGGTTGCCATTAAAATTCTTCCGAAGGTAAAACACGTACAGTGCATGTTGAAAACAGGTTTTTTTCAGGTTGCAAATATAAAAATGGAAATAAATAGTATTAGATAAATAATAATGATTGTCACTAAAGCACAATTGCAGGTATGCTGGGAAATGGAGGACTATATAAGGACCAGAATGGTCCCAAGTGCTCTATGAAATTACTCAGCTATGGAGTTACAGACTTGGAATAGAAAATAGGTTCATTGTTTCCTAGGTGATTTGCAATAGCACTTCAACTGTGCTCTTAAAATATTACTAATATTTCCAAATGTTTAAGATGGTAGGTTGACAACATGGACTAGCTATGTTGAAAACTTACTATTCTAGGTAATAGTTTGTTCTAGAAAACAAACTATTCTAGGAATTTTAAATGAAAGGAATTTAGTACAGGGGATTGGTTACCACACATTAAAAATGCAGAGAAGGGAAAGAGGAGATGATGAGAGAAATAAAAGGCATACATTGCAGGAAGCTAATATTTATAAGCTCTGGGAACAAAGGTTAGAGGTTAGAACATACAGCTATTGGTTTAGCCTTCATCTGGGATCCTAAAACATGGGGGTAAATGGGTGTTGAAGCCGCAGAGAAAGCAGAGCTATTGTAAAAATGCCAAAAGAAACAACGAGAAGAAGGAAAAGTACCCAGGCTTTCCCCTCTTCCAATCTTTGGCCAGTGTCATTAGCAAAATGACACAGAAGTAAACAAGGGCACCTAGGAACCATAGTTTCCTGCAGTATGAAGCAGAGAGATGAAAAGAGCCAACTGACATTCAACCCTCCTTCACGGAACCTCTCAAACTACCCATTCAACATGCATAAATGTATAACTGCTCATAGCAGTATAACAGAAAACTTACAAGACTGAAACCGATGATGGACCCATGAATGTTGGAAAGCAGATGACTTCAAGTCAAATAGAGAAGTTGTGGGCCAGAGTGTGTGCAGGGGAACACTAGTGGTGAGCCACAGAGTTAGAGGAAGCCAAGCATAGCTGGGACATGGGATAGGATCACTGGGGTAGAAATGAATGTTGAGCTCTGTTCATGTTCCTACCTTGGACCCCAAAACCTAAACAGGAAGTCTGCCTCCCATTAGAAACAATGAAAATGGGCAGGGAAGCCTGGTTAAAAGAGGGATCACCTGAGATCATGAAAACAGCCACTGCCGAGGGGTGTATCTTGCCCTGCCCCCTTTCTCACTGAAAACTGTGGCAAGCTGTGGCAGCAGTATTCATGTTCTCCCAAAGACACTACATGAATAGCTGCATCAAGACAATCCAGTGACTCCCAATGGTAAAGATGAACGTACCATCCAAAAGTCTCATACTCTTCAGGAAAGCCAACAGCATAAAGGGAGGCAGTATCCTCAGTACCAAAGGAAACCCTGTTAGCAGGGCAGCCAGAGAGAATGCTAAAATATATAATAAGAATATTATAAATCAGGAAGGAAGGATATGATGTACACAAAATTAGTACAGGTAGTTTTGAAACAAAGAAGACAGGATAAACCCAGATGCATTGTTATTTACAATGAATAGCAAGGAGGAAGAATGGATAAGAGGTTTACTGGAAAATCCCATGCATGGAGGAGCCTGGTGGGCTACAGTCCATGGGGTCGCAAAGAGCCGGACACTACTGAGCGACTTCACTTTCTTTACTTTGTTTAGAATTGTAAGTTTAGTCCATATTTTTAAATAACTATTCACCTATTCCCTGGTGGCTCAGCTGGAAAGAATCTGCCTGCAATGTGGGAGACCTGGGTTCAGTCCCTGGGTTGGGAAGATCCCCTGGAGAAGGGAAAGGCCACCCACTCCAGTGTTCTGGCCTGGAGAATTCCATGGACTGTAGAGTCCATGGGGTCGCAAAGAGTTGGTCACGACTGAGCGACTTTCACTTCACCTCACATTCACCTATTAAAACCCAAAACTTTCCATTTAAATCATGGCTTTCTTTTGTGAGAAAAACTAAAAGCATTTCTCTAGTTGGCTTTAGGAACCAAGTTGAGCAGCCAAACAGGAAATACAACTAGGATTCTGGTCCAAGCAACAATAATATGAAACCCTTTAAAATTAGATTCTCTCATCTCCATGCATAATAACAATTGAATGCCACTCTTATGAACAGTCACTTTTGTTTTTTTCCTTTTGCATGTTCTGCTTTCTATGCTTTGCTTCTCTGTGACCTCCCTGAGAAATGTGTGAAGGGTGGGGTGGGAGTAGGGATGATGTGTATCAAAGTCAGATCTGTAGATGAAAGCCCCATCTAGCCATAAGTTTTAACCCAAACTCCCTAATATGTCATGGGAGCTCATACCTCAGCAGGATAGATTTCTGGTTATCAGAAAAGCCTTAAAAGTTGATGCATATAAGATCCACGAAGATATCTTAGTAGCCTTGCTAGGAGCACTGATATGATTTCCCCTTATCCTAGTAGCCTAGAAGCTAATCTCTCTTATTCACTTTCAACCTGGCAGGCACCATTATGACTCCAATGACAAGAGCAGGACTTACTGTACTTCATCAGTCTTAAGATGCATGTTTTTATCATCCCTG
The DNA here is from genome assembly GCF_001704415.2 of Capra hircus. Lineage (NCBI taxonomy): Eukaryota > Metazoa > Chordata > Mammalia > Artiodactyla > Bovidae > Capra > Capra hircus. Next base: position 27,760,330 of record NC_030814.1, read on the forward strand.
AAATCACAAGGCATCTTAAAGTGACGGCATGTCAGTTTAACTTTCTTTTCCCTCTGCTGCTGCTGCTGCTGCTACTGCTAAGTCGCTTCAGTCGTGTCTGACCCTGTGCGATCCCATAGATGGTAGCCTACGAGGCTCCCCCATCCCTGGGATTCTCCAAGCAAGAACACTGGAGTGCGTTGCCATTTCCTTCTCCAATGCATGAAAGTGAAAAGTGAAAGTAAAGTCGCTCAGTCGTGTCTGGCTCTTAGCGACCCCATGGACTGCAGCCTACCAGGCTCCTCCGTCAATGGGAGTTTCCAGGCAAGAGTGCTGGAGTGGGTTGCCATTCCTTCTCTGCTCAGTGGTACATAAATAATGGTGCTTCTGAGTCAATGGTGTCTTAGAGTCAATGAAACTTGCCCCTTTTTGCCCACTTATTTTCACCAACATGGAAGATGTGACTATTTATCATGTTAGGTATTGTAGTCATCATCCATTGTTCACAGAATAAATGTGTTTGTATGCTGAAGTATTTTTGTTTCTTCTTACAGTAAGACATTTCTAAACATGTATTGCATAGAATGCTATAGAGTTACACTTCCTAAATTTGTCTGACTAGCAGAATCACCAGAGGAGCTATTAAAACAATACAGATATCTGAACTCTCCTGAGTTTCTGGTTCTAGATGCAGCTGAGAATCTGCAGTTTTAGAAATCTCCCAGACTGATTCTGGTGATTAGAGAGATTTTGAGAGCCACACCACAGAAGAGGAGGAAAAAGATGAGCGTCTATCTGTGCTATAGAAGTACATGAAAAATAATTTTAATATATAAATATCACTGTCTTAAAGCAGGGAAAGAAGAGTCCACCCAGAATCATATTCTTTCGTACTTAAAATTTCTCTTGTTTTATAAAAAACAATCTATATTGTATCTTCAGTGAAAAATTTTTAGCATTAAAAAGTCAACTTTATGATCCAAAATGTATTAAAAATTAATTTTCAGTGATTGTCAAAGTTCAAACAGAGTTTAAACCACAGAAAATTATATTAATTTCCACTGAGACTTGAAAATCAATTCAGTCAGGGCCCTTTTTATGTTACTTCCATGGTTTATGGCATACTGGTTACACCAGACATTACAGAATTATACTAGCCTCCCAAAATACTGGGTTGTATTTAATTCTGGTAGGCCTCACTGCACACTAGGAGGCATAATTTAATGGCAAGAACCAGGAATCACAGGAGACCTGTTATTAACTGTGTGACCTTAGGCAGGTCATTTAATTCCTTTTGGCTCCAATTTTCCAATCTGTAAAATAATTAAGCAAGATTACTGTGCTGTGCTAAGTTGCTTCAGTCTTGTCCGACTCTTTGTGACCCTATGGACTATAGCCTGCCAGGCTCCTCTGTCCGTGGGATTCTCCTGGAAAGAACGCTGGAGTGAGTTGCTATGCCCACCTTCAGGGGATCTTCCCGACCCAGGGCTCGAGCCTGCATCTCTGAAGTCTCCTGCATTGACCGTTAGGCTCTTTACCACTAGCACCACTTTGGAAGCCCTAAGCAAGATTAAATAACCTCTAAGTTTCCTTTCTGGCTTCCCAGGTGGCTCAGTGGTAAAAAATCTGCTTAACAGTGCAGGGGATGTGGGTTCGATCCCTGCTGGATCAGGAAGATCCCCTGGAGAAGGAAATGGCAATCCACTCCAGTGTTCTTGCCTGGGAAATTCCATGGACAGAGGAGCCTGGCAGGCTATAGTCCATGGGGCTGCAAAAACTCAGACACGACTTAGCAACTAAACAACAATAAAATTTCCTTTTGCTCTAAGGCTATGTGGTTTTTGTGAACTGAATGGATGCAAAGCCATATTATATTCACAGATTACTGACAGGAATATGTATATTATATTTACATCTTATTGGCAGGAACTAATTAGTTTGCAATGTGAAATTAAGAGGCAACTTTGCCATGATGACCTTGAACTGTGATAATTCAGTACACTAATAAACAGGCTTCAGGGGAAGAATTTCAAGTGGATAATTCACCAAAAAAGGAAACAACTAGGATATTAGAGAACTCTAGAAACTAATTTAAATAAGGTTTTAAATCTTATGTTATTCCCAGGACAAAGTTAAACCTAGAATGTATCCTTTAAAAGAAGCAATTTGAGAGAAACTTCTTGGTAAAGTAAAAGAGAAGGAAAATGTAAAAGAAATAGAAACAAGAGTTGGTCTATCAGTTTGGATGATGTCAGTTCTAAGGAATGAAAGTCAGAAAAAATTTACTGGCATATGTCATATAACTATTAGTTCATCTCTACTGAGTGGTTCTCAGTCATGGTTCGACCAGGAAACTGGCTGAAATTCCTATCAGTTCACCTGACTCTGTCTCACTTTATGCATTCGGTTTGTCTAGACTGGACTCAATCATAATAACCAAACATTTGCAGCAATTCCAGGTTTCATTTGTATACACAACACTACCCAGAGACAGAGAGGGCCTTTCTTCCCTTCACCATGTCATAAACACTTGAATTTCACCCTGGACCAAATTAAACCAGTCTCTGAGATCAAATGAGTGTCATGTCCTGATTATAATCTAAATGACTGTTCCTTCCTCCGCCACCAGGAATTACATTAATAGATGAATTGATGTCACTCAGAGTGCACACCTAAAGCAGGAAGTGGGGTCAATTTTGTTCAAATCATATGCCTGCTGCACAATGGGAGATTAATCCCCAAAAGGAAAATCTTGTTGCTCTTAGGAAAGGGAAAGAGAAATGGATACCTGGTATGCCACCAACAAACCTCTGCTTCCAAAGTGAATGTGTATTACTCTACCAAGCACGGAGAAAATTAGGTTCTAAGATTTTGTCCTTTAGATATAGAACAACAATAAGCACAGAAGTTTAAACATTAAATCACAAGTAGTCAAGGAAAGGCAGTGTAAATAAACTCAGTCTAATGTGTGGTAACAAGAGCAAAATGGTTACAGGTTTGAGTCACAACAAACAGGTTCAAATCTCAGCTGCAGCTGTATGATCCTGTCCTCTCTCTACATCGTGGCCACAATAGTAGTATTTATGTCATAGAGATTTTATTTTGTGAGAATTGCATGAGATAATGTAGATAAAATGACTCTCCAAGTTAGTTGTAGAAGTTGTTTAGATATTAGCTTATGTAACATACTGAAGAAAACTCAAAAGACAGTCATCCTGAAAAAGCCCCAAATGAAGGTAAAAAGAAGAGGTAATTCTCATTAGCAATTATGTCAGTGAAAAATATAAAAACTCAATGCAACAAAAACTAGAACTAATTATTGTGCTTAATCCAGAGAACTGATAACATCCTTGCAAAAATGACTCAAGAGTTCACAGCTGGAATGTCATGCTTTATTCAGCCCAAGTCATATAGTGCAGAAAAGATACTGCACGCAGTAAAGATCAACTGAGAAGGAAACTAAAGAATTGAGTAGTGTGGAAGAATAAAAAGAAAAATGAAACATTTGATTGTCAGGGAAAGCTTCTTAACTAGAAGAGCTGTAAATCTCATCAAGAAAGTGATACAAGTTTCAATATTTGGGGAACTTAAAAATAAAATTGGATAAACTGAAAGTCTAATTCACATGGAAATAGCCATACATAAAATAATAATAAATGTGTGTTGGATAAATATGAAGTTCTATAAATTATTAGATGTAAATTAATTTTTCCAAAGTGGACTGAGTTCCTGCTAGATGCTGTTCAGGAATTTGCAATACTTCAGTGAACAAAAGTTTCTGTCTTCCTGGAGTTTATATCACTAACTTTCTAAGTAAATAATTTTGTAATCTCAGAGTTCTCTTCTTTCAGAAATACAGATAGTTTGAGGGAATCTTGATTTCCTATAGGCCAGAAAATCACATTCTTTGTCTTAGTAACAATCTCCAGAGTTTAATGAAATAAATACAAATTATACAAAATATCAGCATTGAAAACAGATAAAAGTTGGTCAACTGTAAACACATATAATCATGATAATTTTCAGTTTTAAATATATTAATATTTCATTTTAAAATTCTTACAGATTCATATACTCTTGGTATTCATTGTCGATACAATGAGATGGAATGTTATTTCATTTGCAGTAGCATCTCTGCTCAAGGTCTCACTTCTGGGAATTCCCTGGTGGTCCAATAGTTAGGACTCTGCACTCTACTGCAGGAAACACAGTTTTGACTCCTGGTTCGGCAATGGAGATAGATCCCACATGCTGTGCATTTTGGTGAGGGGGCAGGGAACTCTCACTCCTGCACTATAACTTTTATAAAGAAAGGGTACAATTTCTACCTACCAAATGGGAGTATATAATGAAGACTAACAGAAAATCCTTCCTCAGCGATCAACGCAAAGAAATAGAGGAAAACAACAGGATGGGAAAGACTAGAGATCTCGTCAAGAAAATTAGATACCAAGGGAACATTTCATGCAAAGATGGGCTCGATAAAGGACAGAAATGGTATGGACCTAACAGAAGCAGAAGATAGTAAGAAGAGGTGGCAAGAATACACAGAAGAACTATACAAAAAAGATCTTCACGACCAAGATAATCATGATGGTGTGATCACTCACCTAGAGCCAGACATTCTGGAAGGTGAAGTCAAGTGGGCCTTAGAAAGCATCACTACGAACAAAGCTAGGCGAGGTGATGGAATCCAGTTGAGCTATTTCAGATCCTAGAAGATGATGCTGTGAATGTGCTGCACTCAATATGCCAGCAAATTTGGAAAACTCAGCAGTGGCCACAGGACTGGAAAAGGTCAGTTTTCATTCCAATCCCAAAGAAAGGCAATGCCAAAGAATGCTCAAACTACTGCACAATTGCACTCATCTCACACGCTAGTAAAGTAATGCTCAAAATTCTCCAAGCCAGGCTTCAGCAGTACGTGAATTATGAACTTCCAGATGTTCAAGCTGGTTTTAGAAAAGGCAGAGGAACCAGAGATCAAATTGCCAACATCCGCTGAATCATGGAAAAAGCAAGAGAGTTCCAGAAAAAGATCTATTTCTGGTTTATTGACTGTGTGGATCACAATAAACTGTGGAAAATTCTGAAAGAGATGGGAATACCAGACCACCTGACCTGCCTCTTGAGAAATCTGTATGCAGGTCAGGAAGCAACAGTTAGAACTGGACATGGAGCAACAGACTGTTTCCAAACAGGAAAAGGAGTACGTCAAGGCTGTATATTGTCACCCTGCTTATTTAACTTCTATGCAGAGTACATCATGAGAAATGCTGGGCTGGAAGGAGCACAAGCTCGAATCAAGATTGCCAGGAGAAATATCAATAACCTCAGATATGCAGATGACACCACCCTTATGGCAGAAAGTGAAGAGGAACTAAAAAGCCTCTTGATGAAAGTGAAAGAGGAGAGTGAAAAAGTTGGCTTAACACTCAACATTCAGAAAACGAAGATCATGGCATCTGGTCCCATCACTTCATGGGAAATAGATGGGGAAACAGTGGAAACAGTGGCAGACTTTTATTTTTGGGGGCTCCAAAATCACTGCAGATGGTGACTGCAGCCATGAAATTAAAGACGCTTATTCCCTGGAAGGAAAGTTATGACCAACCTAGATAGCATATTAAAAAGCAGAGACATTACTTTGCCAACAAAGGTCCATCTAGTCAAGGCTATGGTTTTTCCTGTGGTCGTGTATGGATGTGAGTTGGACTGTAAAGAAAGCTGAGTGCCGAAGAATTGATGCTTTTGAAGTGTGGTGTTGGAGAAGACTCTTGAGAGTCCCTTGGACTGCAAGGAGATCCAACCAGTCCATTCTAAAGGAGATCAACCCTGGATGTTCTTTGGAAGGAATGATGCTAAAGCTGAAACTCCAGTAGTTTGGCCACCTCATGAGAAGAGTTGACTCATTGGAAAAGACTCTGATGCTGAGAGGGATTGGGGGCAGGAGGAGAAGGGGACAACAGAGGATGAGATGGCTAGATGGCATCACTGCCTCAATGTACATGAGTCTGAGTGAACTCCAGGTGTTGGTGATGGACAGGGAGGCCTGGCGTGCTGCAATTCATGGGGTCGGAAAGAGTTGAACATGACTGAGTGACTGAACTGCACTGAACACAAAATCATGGACTTAAAAGCATTATTTTTCTAATATTTGTGACAGAATTCCTCATAAGAAACCTATATTTATTTGGAAAATATATCTTGATAATTGTACTTGAAAGTAAAAAGTTCATTCCAAGAGGTATGATTAAGGATTGTTTATTACTCTAGAGAGGATGGAGAAAAGAAAGAAAAAAGTGAATAGGATGGGCTTAGCAAGATAGTACAAGGGGATGTGACCTCTTCCCATGACCTTATGAAACTTTAGGAATGCTTTAGAATGCATGAAATTGTGTCACAAATTGATCTTTTGTGGAAATCAGCTAAGAAACTGAATTTTGGATCTAGGTCAGCAGAGCCTGAAACAAGGCATCCTACACAATTTCAGGGAAAATATCAGAGTTCAAATTGCTAGAAACTGGTAGAGAGCTTGGGCAGGGCACTGAACCCTTCTAGGTCAGGAAGATTAGGAGTTTATGCCAAGTATTCCTAAATCTCATCATCTAGATGAGAGCATCTAGGTGAGTGCCAGAAGACTTCTTGACTGGTTTATGGCTACAGGTGGAGGTAGGAAGGCTCCCAGTTGAAAACTGGGTTACAAATACAAATAAAATTAGTCATATTCCTCTTTTGCACTGCTTGGCAGATTTGTCCTTCCATAATTCAGCTAATTGTACCTTTTGGTCTTTTGGCTAAGCATTTGTCATTGATGTATGAAATATGGTGATGGATATACTCCGACCTTCACATACTTTCTTGGGGATTAATAGTAGGAGCTGACATTAAAGAGCAGTTACTTCATGTCAAGCGTATTAACACATTATGAGGAGTAGCATTTTTAAGCTTATATCAACTTGTGAAGTAGGTACTGTTGTTCTCATCATTTTACAGATGAGGAACTGAGAGTTATAAAGGTCAATGAGAACCGCCCAACAAAAGATCAATAAGGAAATAGAGAAGGTAAGCAACAGGAAAGACCGATTAGACCTAACAGACATGTACAGAATCGTTGCCTGAATAATATGGGTGGTCACATAAATCTGAGTTATCCAATACCAAGCACCTAACATACTAGGCTGATGGGAAATTCTGTCATAATCATCACTGGCTTTATTTTTCCTTGGCTGTACCAGGGTCCTCCGTCTGTCTGTAGCACATAAGCATGAGGAGGCCCCTGCATTTCCTAGTGGTTCCCTTGCAAGGCTTACTGCTCTCTGGATCCAGGCTGCCTGGATCCATATGGTTCAAGATCTGTCAGAATGTGATCTTCAAGCAACATCTGCTTTCATCTGTATAAAAATTCCTGAGACGAGGAGATTTGAACATATTTGCTTTTTTCTGCCCAGTAACTTTTCCTTATTTTGGTAACAGCACCTTGGTTTCCTTGGGACGTACACCTCTTCCCTACTGTAAATTTGTTTAGTTTATATGGGAAGAGTCTTTGCTGGGCTGGGCACATAACCCAATCCCAATGAACAAGAGCATTTTATCCCTGTGACCATAGTGATCGGTAAGAGATGCACAGAAGACCCAAGCTAGGTCAGTAAGACCCAGTATAGGAAAGATGAAACTATAGGGATAGAGGCTTTCTTTCTGGAGTTGCCGGGAGCTGGTGTGGGAGCCCACAAGACAGTGGAAACAGTCCAAAGAAAAGCAGAGATGGGCAGAGATACAACATTTGAACTTCGGTTCTAGCCATGTTTGCACTCTCTAGGGAAGCCAGTCAAGAAGCTTTTGTGGCAATTTCACTTTGTACTGTGACTAAGAGATTCCTAGGGCTTCCCTGATAGCTCAGTTGGTGAAGAATCTACCTGCAATGCGGAAGAACTGGGTTTGATCCCTGGGTTGGGAAGATCCCCTGGAGAAGGGAATGGCTACCCACTCCAGGATTCTGGCCTGGAGAATGTCATGGACTGTATAGTCCATAGGGTCGCAAAGAGTCGAACACGACTGAGTGACTTTCACTTTGAGAGAGTTCTTACTTTTGTTCTCCACTGATATGATGTGTTTCATGATCACAGTGCAGGGGAGGGAAAGATCAAAAAGAGGACGAAATAGACAGTAAGGTCTCAAAAACTTATCCTTCCACATACATCTTCCACAGTAGAACAGTGTTTATTCAGACCAGATGGAAATAATCTCCTTCAAATTAATTCCAAAATTTCGATAGGTCAATTTGAAAAAAGCATACCCCAAATTTTCTGGATGTATTCTTTTGGGTTTTCTATTATATAGATTAAGAAAGAAAGCAGATGTATAAAAATAGGCACGTTAGCTGTTGCCATTTAAATCTTTAAAACATTTGTTACTTGCCAAAATATACGAATAGCAAGAGCAACGTGTGGGCATTTCAGTAGCGTGAAATGCCATGTAGTTGGCAAATGTCATGTTTGTCCATGTTGCTGATTTGCTCCTACAATATGACGTCTTCCTTTCATATCATACATTATATCAAATTGCCCTTCAATTGTTATAAAGCAGATTTTTAAAAATGTATGGTCATAGAGAAAAATTGGAAATTTCCATTATTGATGTTTTCATTGTCTAGAAAGAAAGTTGAAAGTTACGCTCAGTCGTGTCCGACTCTTTGCGAACCTATAGACTGTAGCCCACCAGGCTCCTCTGTCCATGGGATACTCCAGGCAAGAATACTGGAGTGGCTTGCCGTTTCCTTCTCCAGGGGATCTTCCTGACCTAGGAATCAAACTCAGGTCTCCTTTAACCTCTGAGCCCCCAGGGAAGACCCTTCATGGTCTAGACTCTCAGGTAAATGACTTACATTTTCAAATGTATGTTGATGTTGATGAAATTTTCCAAAATAAAACCTTTATTTCAAAGACATAATGAATTTTGCTTTCTGTCAAATAGCTTTCTGACATTGCATATTTCCATAATCAGCAACTATCAATATTACACAGAGTTCTATCTTTTTTCCATTTTTGGTACAGTGAGTTCTTAGCCTTGAGGAATTAAAAACCACTGATAGGAGAGGTTTGTTGTCCTGTACAGTAAGCCAGAAAGACTCTTACTGCTCTCAGAGTTTGTCCAACATCAAATCTTTAGCAGGGTTCAAAGCCGCGTCTTTGAAGACACAAGTTATCTCTTGTAAATTAAAGCCTTTAGATGAAGAGTTTTTCTTATGCTCGATTTTATAGACTCCAAACTCTCAAAACAGAAAATATGTCAGGTTTTTATTAGAGAAAATCAACTAACTTCTTCTGAACTCATTCAACATTCAGCATTTCAAAGGATAGCATTCAAGTTGACACATCTTTTAGCCTGAAGAAATGGAATTAAGAAAACAAAAAACAAAACAAATACAACCATCACCTTCTGAGGAGAATACCTCTGATTCAGAATTGGGTAGTTTTAGGATTAAGTTTTGTCAGTTTCCCCTGACACTTCTCCTTAAAGAGGAAAATTAATCCCCAGTTGATGCCCCAGATATTTACAATAAAGACTAATACATTTTAATCCGCCAACAGTAAAAGCTGCCTTAGTGCGCAGTTTTCCTGTCTTGATCTATTTGTACTAAGCCAGCAAGGAGACATTCCTGCACCACATTTATCTCCACCTGCAGATAACTGCTTTGGAACAAAATCCCATTTATCTGGGCTTCAGATAGAAGAACTGACAACATAAGAAGAGAAGATGTTTTAAGCAGCCAACAATTTATGGAGGAAATATTTTTTCCATAATTCAATTTAGGCTAAACTCTTCTATAGATTTTATATTCATTCTAAGAGGAAAACATCAGTTCAGTTCAGTTCAGTTCAGTTCAGTCACTCAGTTGTGTCCAACTCTTTGCAACCCCATGAATTGCAGCATGCCAGGCCTCCCTATCCATCACCATCTCCCAGATTTCACTCAAACTCACATCCATCCAGTCAGTGATGCCATCCAGCCATCTCATCCTCTGTCGTCCCCTTCTCCTCCTGCCCCCAATCCCTCCCAGCATCAGAGTCTTTTCCAATGAGTCAACTCTTCACATGAGGTGGCCAAAGTACTGGAGTTTCAGCTTTAGCATCATTCCTTCCAAAGAAATCCCAGGACTGATCTCCTTCAGAATGGACTGGTTAGATCTCCTTGCAGTCCAAGGGACTCTCAAGAGTCTTCTCCGACACCACAGTTCAAAAGCATCAATTCTTTGGTGCTCAGCCTTCTTCACAGTCCAACTCTCACATCCATACATGACCACTGGAAAAACCATAGCCTTGACTAGATGGACCTTTGTTGGCAAAGTAATGCCTCTGCTTTTGACTATGCTATCTAGGTTGGTTATAACTTTTATTCCAAGGAATAAGCGTCTTTTAATTTCATGGCTGCAGTCACCATCTGCAGTGATTTTGGAGCCCCTCAAAATAAAGTCTGACACTGTTTCCCCATCTATTTGCCATAAAGTGATGGGGCCAGATGCCATGATAGTCGTTTTCTGAATGTTGAGCTTTAGGCCAACTTTTACACCCTCCACTTTCACTTTCATCAAGAGGCTTTTTAGTTCCTCTTCACTTTCTGCCATAAGGGTGGTGTCATCTGCATATCTGAGGTTATTGATATTTCTCCCGGCAATCTTGATTCCAGCTTGTGCTTCTTCCAGCCCAGCATTTCTCATGATGTACTCTGCATAGAAGTTAAATAAGCAGGGTGATGATATACAGCCTTGACGTACTCCTTTTCCTATTTGGAACCAGTCTGTTGTTCCATGTCCAGTTCTAACTGTTGCTTCCTGACCTGCATACAGATTTCTCAAGAGGCAGGTCAGGTGGTCTGGTATTCCCATCTCTTTCAGAATTTTCCACAGTTTATTGTGATCCACACAGTCAAAGGCTTTGGCATAGTCAATAAAGCAGAAATAGATGTTTTTCTGGAACTCTCTTGCTTTTTCCATGATCCAGCAGATGTTGGCAATTTGATCTCTGGTTCCTCTGCCTTTTCTAAAACCAGCTTGAACATCTGGAATTTCATAATTCACGTACTGCTGAAGCCTGGCTTGGAGAATTTTGAGCATTACTTTACTAGCATGTGAGATGAGTGCAATTTTGTGGTAGATCTTCACAGCCAAGATAAGCATAATGGTATGATCAATCACCTAGAGCCAGACATCCTGGAATGTGAAGTCAAGTGGGCCCTAGAAAGCATCACTATGAACAAAGCTAGTGGAGGTGATGGAATTCCAGTTGAGCTATTTCAAATCCTAAAAGATGATGTTCTGAAAGTGCTGCACTCAATATGCCAGCAAATTTGGAAAACTCAGCTGTGGCCACAGGACTAGAAAAGATCAGTTTTCATTCCAATCCCAAAGAAAGAGAAAGACATACCCTTCCCATAAATCTCAGAAAATACATAAAGAATATTTTTGAAAACTAAAAATTTCCAGCCATCCTAATGATTGCCCCTGTTATGTTGGTATATGTTTTTCCAAACTTTTTAAATGCACACACACACACACACACACACACATACACATTCGGAGGATTGCAGCACATACTTTCATGAAGTAAGTGAATAACATTGAAAAATTATTTCACGATGGTATTTTAGATCATTTTGTGATTGACCAAATAGGAGGATAAACTCCCTGGACAGCTGGCATTCTATTTTGTAAAGCATGCTCAGGAAAATACATAGAGATACCTACTGTGAACTGCGTTTTTCAGCTTGAGGCTATAGGAAGGCACAATTAGAAACGAATCTGCTAGCCACTGGATGAAGTCCTGGAATCATCCGTTTGTTCATGTGCTGGAGTCTGTAACACAATGAAACCAAATATATGTTCTGCCAAGTACACTGGTTCCCCTTCCTGTATTGTTCTGACTTTCCGTTAGTCTTTCACGTTGGGCATCTTGGAAGGCAGCACTGACCCAGGTGGAAAATGGTAGAAATTCCCTTCTTGGCCTCCATGACTATCTTCTTCTGGTTTCCTTACCTCTCTATTTTTTCTCTCTTTTGTTAGGTATTTTTCCTCTGTCCCTTGTTGATGTTGTTCTTCCCTATGGTTCTGTCTGTAGCCCTTCTTTCTTTCCAGGATTCTCCCTCTTCTGTCTTTATCTTCCACCATGTACTCCTAAGGCTTTAAGTTGCACAGCTTGTGGAATCTTATTTGCCTGAACAGGGATTGAATTCAGGCCCTTATCAGTAAAAGTGCAGAGTCCTAACCACTGGACCACTCGGGAATTCCCTACATACTACTTTAAAACAATTATTATGTATCTCAAATGTTTACTTCTCTCTTGAGGTCCAAACCTGTATTATTTCCAATGACCTACTCTGACTTTTAATTTAGGTGTCCATTTTTAACTTTAATTCTCTCTAGAATGTAGAGTCTGAGATAGGGCAGTTTATCTGGGGATGTGAACAGAAGTTGGGAACCAGGCAGAGGGGACATGGAAGGAGCAAGTGCTGTTTTAAGGGTGTTAGAGAATGCCATGTTGCCAATGGCCTTCTCAGAAGTCTTATAAAGGCTCACAAAAGCTCCACCTAAAAGACTTCTCAAGGGCACAAAAGGAAGAGGCTTTATCCATTGTCTACCTTCTCCCATTTTTTTGAAGATTGCTCCACTTGGTGTTTATTTTCTCACACTTCTGGTGGCTCAACTCTGGATGCTGAGTGGGCTCCCTTGAAACCAGCATCCCCTACAAGAGTCACAGAAACCTATGGAAGGAAGCTATCATTCAGTAGCTTATATCTGAGGATGGTCACCAGCAGCAGGAAGTGCGTCAACATCGATAGTCAAGTATTCAGTGTGACTTAGCTGGAATCAGAGGCATAGCTGAGAGTTGCATAAACCTGGACAAGTTACCTAACTATTTTGGGCATCAGTCTCCCAATATACAAAATGATGACTTATGTTGCCCACCTTATGAAGCTACTATGGAGATAGAAAAGGTAATAAATATGAAAGTGTTTTGCAAACTCAAAAAACACTACAGAAGGTTAATATATTCTTATGACACCCAATTTCTCAAATAAAACTTTCTTTTTAAACTTTAAGGAGTTAAACTTGTTTTGTGTTGACTTAATTTCCCAAGATAATATGATTATTCCTTTGGTTTCTACTATGGCTAGAAATATTTGCTGTTGAGACAAGGTCATTCCAACTACTTTATATTTTTATATAAATTGCTTTTAGTAGGATAATTTGTTTAAGATCTTCTTTTGTAGCATTTGGTGGTGCTTAGAATAGCTCAGTAATTAAAAAACAAAACTCTCAGGCCTATAATATATACATATATATATATATGTGTGTGTGTATATATATGTACATATCCACACTAAGCTACCACAGATAGACATTTCATGAATAGCACTGATGCTCATTTATACTAATGAGTGTAAATTTGAAAAGCATTGCAGAAAGGACAGGTGGAAGATAGGATAGAACTCCACATGATATGTTAGTTGAAGACATGAAGAGTATCTAGGATTTCCAAAGTTCTGATATACAGGATCTGGGCTCCTATATAGGAATTACTCTCTTATAGCCTAAAATTATCAAGTTCCTGGAAACTTTAACAGAGATTTTTTTTTTTTACTTGTTTTCTTCATTACACATGATACAGTATTTTTTTTTTATTAAAGTCTATATTTTTACAAAACCCTTACTTTGTTGAAGAATTTTCTTCTTCCCCAACCAAACAGTAATAATTTTTTAAACGAGGAGCTACGGTTGCTTTGTAAGGTTAAAAACAATCACCCATCTTTGCAAAAGAAAATACATTTTCCAATGTCTTTGTGGGCTAATTTTATGTTAATTGTGTCGACAAAAAGCAAGAAAGCTCATGGGCTTCTATTTCTTTGAAGACTCACAGTTTATCACTCTTCCTTTGACATGTAGTTATTATGTTGTACATGAAAGTCAACTGTAGCTCGATGGGAGGTGTCCAGGAGATTTCATCCTTAGGTATAAAAGCTTCTTCCTTAGGAAATTACCTCAAAAGCATGCAATTTACTAACCCCTAGAGACATTTCATTCTGTAAATAGCTTCAAGAGAGCTCTCCTTATGTTAATTACAACAGAAATTGGACTTGAGAATATCTGGAAGATAGTGTAAAATTACTCTAAAGTCCTCTTTCTTACAAAGGCATATATATTCGATCAATTTACCACACTTACAATATACAGTGTAATAAGATTACCTTCAAATTCCCAATGAAACCCAGTAAATTCACATTATGTTACAGACACAGTGCCAGTTGAGAATAATGGGCAGATAACAATAAGAGAAACATTTTTCCCTCTAAATTGGCATAGGCCTTGGTAAGACCTACTTGATTGATTTCATATATAGGTTTATTATGCTGAAACAAAATTAAAAGTCCAAAGTTAAAATATTTTTGGCTTTCACTGTCCACACTTTATCAACAGAGACTTTGACCTATGGTCGATCTAATAAAACTGAGACCTTTTACCAACCCCTTATTCTAAGAAATAATTACGAATACCACAGGAGACCAGAAGGAAGCTGATGACAAAGTGGTGACAAAGGAGGGGTCTACCCAAGTTGACAGACGCTCAGAGTCTCCATCTTAGACCCAGCATCTGTGGATTCATTGCAGTGACAAAGACAGGAAGTGTATTCTTTTCATCTCTCTTACCCTTTATCCTACAAGAAAACAAATACATAACCCTGAAGACAGAGCTTGTTCCAAACGATATCTAATTCTAGGTGACAACTGAAAAGCTGGGGTGACAGGCTCTCCTGCCAGAACTAGGCAGTTTGCTGCGTCGTTAATCTTTTGCTCCAAGACAACTTTTCCTTAGTTGATTTTTTTTTTCTCTTAGTTTTTGCAGATTTTATAAATGCTTTCAGATCAGATGCAAATACAGATGTATTACTGCTTGACAGGCCTGTCAGTCTTCTGTTTAAAATGCTTTTTGGCACTTATGGTCTTAAGACTCATAATCATGAATTTTCGCTTTAAATTATTAAGTCCTTTCATAGCTGTGCAATGCAGGAGACCCGAGTTTGATCCTTTGGTCAGGAAGATCCCCTGGAGAAGGGAATGGCTACCCACTCCAGAATTCTTGCCTTGAAAATCCCATGGACAGAGGAGCCTGGCAGGCCGTAGTCCATGGGGTCGCAAAGAGTTGAATACGACTGAGTGACAAACACTTTCACTAACTCTTTCACAGCTGTTAACTGGCCTTTCAGGGGGTGCTGGATGGCAGCGAAGCCTGAAATTCCTGCTTATGTTTCAGAACGTAGAGTGTCTGTAACAAAAGGCACTCAGACCCACTGCAAAACAGATTACTTCCATTCAGGAAATAGTCCAGGAAGAATGCCTATTCATCCAGACCACACCGAAGTAGACCTAGCATTTCTCAAGTTAGGCTGTGCTTATCTGCGCCCCGAACAGCCTCCATGGATCTCAAACAGTTGTCTGGTGCAATAAATCTCAGCAAGCTGTGTTGTTGAAGCTGCCTCTGTCACAGAGGAGGCAAATGAGCATGATTTATATTTACCATTCTGATCTCTTTTAATGGAAGAAAAACTGGGACTATTTCTATTGTGCATAAAAACTGCAGTAATGTTACAAGTAGGTATAAGGTAATTATTTATGGAAGTCTTTCCGCATTGTTTCCTTCTTCTCTTGTCTTGCTAATGTTTATTTTGACTACTTGGCAAAGAGACTGACTTTGTTACAGGATGAGAGCAAGGCTGAATGAAGGGTGCCACCCAGGTAGTTGCTAATAACCAAACTGTTGAGTGCTGCTTTTTTTTTTTTCAGTATTTCTTATTTGCACTTTATGAACATTAGGCAGTATTTACATAAATGAGCTATGAACTGCTCTTTTCTAAGGACACTTGTTATATATTTACAAGATCAATTGCATTTACAAACATATTGTATTTTCCAAATATCCTAGGATTTGGAATTAGATTTGACAATCAATCTGGGAGTCACTTGAGGCTCACCTGGATCAAGAGACTTTGTTGAAAAGAGGCAAACTGAAATTGTCCACAATAACTTTCTCCAGACACTTGAAAAATCCAAATCTGATTCTTTGCCAAATGGTCTGTGTCAGAGGTTGCTTATGTGTTAAGATGGCTCTTTACACCAACAGAAAGAAAGAATTCAGACTAGTATTAGCATAAATCAGTGGTTTTCAAAATATGCAGGACTAGCCTTTTTTTGGGGGGCGGGGCGAGGCTTCTCTGGTGGCTCAGACAGTAAAGAATCCAACTGTAATACAGGAGACCTGGGTTTGATCCCTGAGTCGAGAAGATCCCCTGGAGAATGGAATGACAATCCACTCAAGGGAATGGCTGCCTGGAGAATTCCATGGACAGAGAAGCCTGGTGGGCTACATAGTCCATGGGATTGCAAAGAGTCAGACGTGACTGAGCGACTAACACTTTCACTATTTACTTCACTTTCAGCCTTTCTAAGGGAGCTTCTTAACAAATGAAAATTCTCAGATACTACACAGTGCTACTGAATCAGAAAATCTGGGGATGGGGACCCAGCAATCTGTGTTTAACAAAGCCTCTCGGTGACCCTGATACCCAGTACGTTTGAGAGCAGCTGGTCTAAATAAATCACAAAAAAATTCCATCATAGTTGTTTTAAGCTTATGAGTAACATTAAGCATACGATGTCATAATTCTGAAAAAAAATCTATGCAACTACTTGATTCACAGCTCTCATTAGGTATCATGGAAATGTGAAGTCAAACTTAGAAAGTGTAATTTGAAAGTGTGATGGTGATTTAAACAAAAGACTTTGTTAAATGTGTTATACCATCACATCACTTTCTTCTCTTTTGATTTCAACTATTTCAAGGAAAAAAAAAGTTGACTCTAACTGGCAGAAAACAAGGTGAGTCATATACATACTAAATATTTATATTCCTATTTTACTTTGTTTTGTTTTTCTTTCTATATAATTTCCTGGTCTCCATGTTTGTTATTATTGTCAACATCCTGCCAAGTTACACAATTTAAAGGTGGAAAGAGAATTTATCTATACAGAGAGACATATGCTAGAAGTCCCTATTCCTATGAAAGTCACTCTCTCTCTAGAAAATTCCTACTATATTTTTTGTGACCAGAGAGAAGAAATCTGCAGGGAATGGGCCCTGTTCTTGAAGTGCCCACAGACTTGAGGACAGGCTGGTTGGTGTTTTATCTGTGAAAGACAACCTTGGGGTCATTGTTCACAGAGAATGGTGTGGTTTAGGATTCTGAGAGGAAGAAAGGGGAATCAATGAGGCAAAGAGAGAAAAAATTGAAATGTAAATTTCGTTAAACTTAAGGGGAAAGTAAAGACTTACAATGGAAATTAAAAAAAAAAAAAAAGTTCAGATATGGCCATTTCCAAAGGGAAACAACACATCCCATTCTCTCTTTACATCTGCAAACAGGTTAGTTATGTGTTCCTCAAGTTCAGGAGGTGCCCAGAAAATAATTCCTCTCAGGCTCAGACTGGGGCTACAGTATACTCTCTCCATAGTTTGGTAGAAAGAACCATAAACCAAGAGTCAGAAAAATCAGGTTCTACCTCTGGTTTAGAGACATTGGGGAAATAATCCAGCAATCTCTGCCTCTGTGCCTACTCTTGACTTTTAATTTGTTTTTTATCTGTCCAATGAAGGGTTTGTACCAGAGAGATCTGATGAGAATATCCAGCTCAACCATTCTATGATTTTGCCACTGTCTGGCTATTAGAGTGAGAACTATCGCTATTGGTGACTTCCTAGCTTAAATGTAACTTACTGTTGTGTTTGGAGAAAAGATGATGATTTTGGCTAGTTATCAGGAAACATGTTTTATGAGTACTGCTTTCTGCATTTGTGATGGATTTATGCTAAGCCACCCACTCTTTCACTCTATCCTCATTGTGAACAACAGAATGCGTCGACTGTCTGGGGTTAAATATTGAACTTTCAGTTATGAATCAGAGGAAAGCCCTCACTTAAACTTCATGTTTATGACATTGACCTCATTAGCACTGAACTTCAACCTCCAATCAGCTGAGTTAACCAGCCACAAATACTTTGGGGACACAAGATAAAAGAAAGTTCTCTGATTGGTCAGTCCAATTGTATTTATCAGATGCAAAAATTTGGATAAGCCACTTAAAGCCTCAGTTTCCTCAAATTTAAAAGGTCCACCATGATTTGACCTTGCAGGGTACTTATGAGTTTCGTCATGTAAACCCTATAAATCAGATTCTAGTTCTTAGCAAGTGCTCAATAATTGATAGTTAGAAGTGGTGTAGGAGATTGAATTGAAAAAATGGAGTTTGCTTTTTGATATATAAGAAACTTAAAATAACAAGACACATTAAATTAAAACACAAACGTAGAGACAGATACCTTTTCATGTTTGCAGCTGGAAGAAAGTGAAAGTGAAAGTCACTCAGCCCTGTCCAACTCTTTGGGACCCCCTTGGAATTCTCCAGGCCAGAATACTGGAGTGGGTAGCCTTTGCCTTCTCCAGGGGATCTTCCCAACCCAGGGATCGAACCCAGTTCTCCTGCATTGCAGGCGGGTTCTTTACCAGCTGAACCAGGAGGGAAGCCCAAGAATACTGGAGTGGGTAGCCTATCCCTTTTCCACCTAATCTTCCTGACCCAGGAATCGAACCAGGGTCTCCTTCACTGCAGGCAGATTCTTTACCAACTGAGCTATGAGGGAAACCTCAGCTGGAAGTAGGGAACCTAAAAGGCAGATTGACACTGCTCCTTCCTCTCCTGGCCTCATATGAAGGCAAATGTAAAATAGAATGCAAATAATGAGAGTAAGGTAGTCAGGATTCTCAAATCAGTTCCATCTCCTTCTGGACTGAATCTTAATTTGTGAATGCAGACATATAAACTAATTTTTAAAATCTGTTTTAAAAGAGAAGGAATCTCTTACCTATCTCCTTCTCTCCATTTTCTTTAGAATATTCATCATAACAGTGATCTTTAGATAAAGAGGAAATGAATGCAAAAGTGTACTTTGTCCACACACACAAGGAAAAGCTGGGTAGAATGTTCTCCAGGGATATTTAAATTCTATACTTGCAGAATAACTCCTTTGCATGTATATTATTTGTTAATGTATAGTAAGTACCAAGTCTCTGTGTTTGCACAAAAAAATGGAAACTTCGGCTCCCACTGCTGTTTGGGTGCAGGTGGCTGGAGCAGAGTGAATGAAAGGGAAGAAGGAAAGGACTCTGGGCAGATAAGCAGGGCCTAGAATAGGAAGAACTTCTGAAGCTAGAGTAGGGAGTTTGGGTTTTATTGTGAATGTGATGGAAACCCATTGGAGGGTCTTGAGTAGAAGTAAGACAGGAATTGCTTACATTTAGAAAAGATCAATCTGACTGTTTTTGTTTGGAGAATAGATTGTCAGGGAGCAGTGGTAGAAACTGAGAAATGAGGGATGAGCTACTAGTTCAAGGGTCAGTACACCACAGTTGCTGCTCAGTAAATTCATCATGATTTGGCAGGTCTACAAAGTTGATAACAGAAAGCCTTCCTTTTAACACAATTACAGAGTCACACAAAGAGTGTTCCATCTAAACCTAGTAATATGCACAAAATTCATAGTAGTAAGGAAAAATTCACAGAACATTGCTGGTAGAATTAAGTCTTTGCCATTTCAACATGTTCATATCTATTATAATCTTTTATTTAACAAGCAACTATGAAGCCATTAAACTCCTCTTTAAGAAAAAAAATTCAAAAAATTTTTGAAGACTTGTATCTTTCAATAAATTTTGGACTTTGCCATTTTTCTTACATAAGGTTACAGGAAACTTCTCATTCTTTTGAACTGTGATAAATTAGCCTCATGAATGAAATTGCAGCAGAATGAAAATAACAGCAGAATCTACAATAAATTGATATTACATGCATCCAGATTCCTTAGAGATGTTCTGATTTCTCTGACAATCTGCCTGCACCATGGTCCTAGACCTAACCTGGCAGAGGAAGTAAATCCTCTTCTTTCAAGTTGCAACTACTGAAGGGATTGAGTTTTTGGTTTCGAAAGGAAAGTTATTCTTCTGAGCTTCTTGTACCATGAAAGACATAAGTCCTTCCACGGAAGCCTAGGTCTTCAAGGGTATAGCATCTGGAACTCATTCCTGAACAACTGCCCAGCTTCCCTGTATAAACATTGCCTTTCTTCCCTTCATCTTTCTTTCTGATGTTAAATGCAAAATGCTGGTGAGAAATCTAATTTTGATAATCAAGGAATATTTACTTGAGAAATTTACATCACAAGCTTCTTCCATCCTCATAAAGCCCCAAAGATGGAAATAAGCCCTAAACAGAATGCCTGTTATTTAACTAATCTCAGAGGATTTCCTCCCCCGCCTGCCACACCTTTTTTTTTTTTTTTTTTTAAAGCAATCAAGTATAGATAGAAATGTTTAGAGCGCAGTGAGAAGATGTACAGGTCAATCTTCAAGACCAGTGGAAAATGTGGACATGTTTTTATACTTGAGGTTGAGCACTTAAAGGCTTTCTTCAATTCACAGTAACATGTCTTAGGTTTTTGAGGTAAAACATACATGCATTCAAAGGAAAATCAAGTTTTCAACTACTGTCACTTGATGAAGAACAATTGTTTTTTGAAATGATGGTGGTCATAAGCAGTTTCATTTTCAGACATAATCTCCTGGTGCTGGGAGATCTCAGTTTCTTTGATAAGACAATCTGTTATACATTTTAAGTGTTTTTCATATACACAAACCTAAAGGCATTTCTGTTTTTAACAAGACGCAAGAAGTCCCAAGTAAAAAATACATGTGTTCAAAGATCATTTAGCATTTAATATCAAGTAAGAAGTTTCCGTTTCACTTGGGAAAAAAAAGCAAAGTTTGTCAGAAAACTGGTAATAACAGCACTGGTAATATTAACATTTTACTTTTTTTCCTTAATCAGTCTGGATAGAAGTTTGTCACTTTTGTTGATTTTCCTAAAAACACAAACAAAGCCCAACAACTTGCTTTTGGTTTTCATTGATTTCTTGTCTCCTATTCTCATATTTAGTATTTTCTTCTCTCTGCTTACTTTCAGTTTCATTTGCTTTTTTTCCCCCAAAGGTGGAACTTTCTTCTTTACTAATACAGGCATTTATGGAATATGTTTTCCTTAGCAGCATCTCACATATATTAATTAAGTCAAGTTGGTGTTTGGTGTTAGACACTTTTATATTCTTATGAATATTTTTGAAGTTTGTCCTTGGGTGCTGTTAGGTTACTTAGGAAAAAAAATAGTATGATCCTTTTGGGTTTTGATTTTAAGATTTGTTAGTGGGACTAGACCCATATTTAACTGAGGACTAATTTTTCACTCTTGAAGTAAGACCAGTCTAAGTATTCTGTGATGGCATCTGAGTTGTGAGGGTTTTTTTCTGTCTGACTGGTGAGACAGATAATATTTCTTGCCCTGTGTGAGTGCCATATATTATTCTTTTTCATTTTGGGGTGAAAATGAAAGCTAGCTTTCCCTAGCTTTAAGTGGTTTCCTCAGTTGCATGCAATTATCAATACTCCACTGAATACTCACAGGAGACCCTCTGAGGAACCTCTGGAGTTCCTTTCTCCTTTGTTTTTCTGTCCTGCAAGCTCTTGCTGCTTTTATTTCCCCAGAGTCTCATCATTATTTCCTCAACTCAGGGAATCTACAATACACTGTCCAAGTTCTCTCTTTATGCCAGCAGCAAACTGGGGCATTTTGCTCACTTTGTTTCTCTCTCATCTCTCAGGGATCATTATATTTTATTGATAAATGTTCAGTGCCTTGAACACCATTGTTTAAGCTATTTTTGGATTTTTTGGTTGTTTCAGGCAGGAGAGTAGATCTGATCCCCCTTACTCCATTTTGACCAAAAGCAAAAATACCCCACTCCTAACTTTTAAAATAAAGAACAGATATACTCTAATTTTCAAATAAAACAATTTACTGTTTGTGAAATCTTTATGATTGCAAGGACTGTTTCTTTTGAATCTGTCATAGTCTTCATCCCCATGAAGCCGTCCAAAACTTATCCATATTTCAATTTTTATCTCAGATGCTCTGACATTTTCTGCAGCCAGAAGATTCTCCTCTGACTTGCCATCTTTTTACTTCATCTATGTGTTTATTGTATTCCTTCTACTAAAGTTTGAACGGCTAGATAGGAGGTTCTAATTTTTTTTTTCTTTCTGCCACAGTAACATACACAAAGCTTAGTACATTGTAGTTACTCATTTTCAAGGGGGAAGAATGATGTTTGATGTGAAATAAAACAGTTAATTGAAACAGTAGATAGTTATGGTACTCCTCCTTTACAAATTTGATGTTTTAATTGTTTCAAGTTGTTGATTAGAGAACCGTGTTATCTCCTAAAATATGAACATGATTAATAGATGCCCTATTAATAAATGACTAATATATTTCTCAACATCTTCTATTATTAGAAGGGGGGAAATATTTAACTTTAGAGACCAAGACATGTAAAACAAAAGTGAGATCATTGTCTTTGGCCTTTGACTCTTGGTTTTGCTCAATATGTTTTTATAGATCAGTCTCCTAATTCAGTGATCCCTGTAACATAGCATATGTTCTATAAGCAAAAAGATTCAACTGTCAGTCAGAAAGAATTTCCCTGGAGTTCCTTGAACTTCAATCACAGAGATTACTAAAATTTCTTCTTAGCCTAAATCTGCTTTATATTTGCTAGCATATCTACATTATAATAGATTATGCTACAAATAGAATGATGCACCTATACATCACATGTGCACGTGTGTGCTAAGTTGCGTCCGACTCTTTGTAACCCCATGGACTGTAGACCACCAGGCCCTTCTGTCCATGGGATTCTCCACACAAGAATACTGGACTGGGTTGCCATGTCCTCCTCCAGGGGATCTTCCTAACCCAGAGATTGAACCCATGTCTCTTATATCTCTTGCACTGGCAGGCAAGTTCTTTACAACTAGCACCATCATCATATACCAACACACAAATGTGCCTTTCTTAGCATCTAAGACTTTGGACATATTTGGAGCCAATAAACATACCTTCTTATTCTTTTTCCTTCAATTATTTTGTGTGATGGTAGTGAAACAGATGTCAACATTATTTTTATTGAAATGGAGAATAATTTGAGGGCAGAAATCAAATCTCTTTTTTACTAATTGAATTAATTTTCTCTATATTATTTTTTCAATGCTAATTGAAAGACAAGCTGATTTCCATTTTTTCCCCAGCTAATAAGCATTCATTGAGTAACATGAGATCTTCTTTTTTTCCTCTTGTTTGGGGTTAAGCCATGAATAAGTATGCCCTTCTTGCCCACAAGGAACTTGTATCTCTAGCAGGAGAATATGGACATGAAATACTGTATGGTGTTATAAGTGTTACAACAGAGATGCATGCAAGTAACAATGAGGGCAAGAAAGGGCAAAGAATTATGATACAACAACAGGCTCCACAAAGGAGATGATTAAGCTGAATCTTCAAGAATGAGTAGGACTTTATGAAAGTATTCTAGGCAGAGTAAATAATCTAAACCAAATGAAAGCCAAGAAGCATAATACTTCTTGGTAGTCCATGAGAATCGCCAGCAATTTGATACAGTTAACTCATGGGGCAGAGGAAAAAGTAGTTAAAAGTGGGACAGAGCAGGGTGTAAAATAGGAAGGGAAACAGGGAGAGATGAGATTCAAAAGATAGGCAGGAATTAGGGAGTGAAGGTCCTGGATTTCATCCAGTGAAGTTTAGTTTAGCAGGGTTTCTCAGGGGAGGGTGCAGTTGACATTTGAGCAGGACACGTCTTTCTTGTTTGGGATTTTCCAAGGCTTGCAAAGTAGCCAACCTCTCTTCCCTCAACTCAGTAAATGTCAGTAACGCTCATTAGTCCCTGGACAACCAAAAATATCCTCCACCCAATATTCCCAAACAGCCCCCTGGAGCGGTACCAGCCCTGCTGGGGCACCGCTGAAGGATGGAGAGCTGACGAAGGTGTTAGAGAGAGCAGTTGTGTACTTAGATCTCGGTTCACGTTTTCCTTAGTCTTACCCTCCTTCTCTCATTTTCTAGTACTATGCAATTAATATAGAGAGGGCTATATAGCCCAATCTCTATGAGAGCTGTTCTTCTGTTTTTTGAAAGAAGGATGTACAAACATTTATTTCTAATGCTGGGATAAGCTTTATGTACTGAAAAAAACTTGTATCACCAGAGTGGTTTCTCAAAAGCTTAAAAAATACTATACAAGTGACCTATGATTATTGAAAACAAATTAGAAAACATAAACTAACCTGGAGAAAATGGAAATCAACCATGCTTGCTCAACCAGGAATGACCATTTAACATTGTGCTGCATGGTCTTTCCTGTTTCATGTCTATTATTGTACGTAACCATCTTTCCAGGTCAGTAAATGTTCACACCATATGTTTAGATGGATGTCATAGTCCGTGATATGAATGTGCTATAATTTACCCAACTACCATAACACTTTAACATTATATCAATTTTCCACTATAAACAATTTTCATTTTTGTAATAAACCTCTACGTGCATCTGTCTGTTTTCTTAGATAAATTCCCTGAAGTGGGTCAAAAGGTCTTTGCATCTTAAGGCTTTTAAATACCTATTTCCAAATTTTCTCCCAGAAGACTTTTTTCACCAATCAGCAATACCAAAGGTGACAGTTGGTCACATCTTCAGTAGACACTGCTTTCATTTTAAAAAAATAAAGTTTTTTTTTTTTTTTTCTTTTGAAACTGCTTAGCAATTGGATCGTATGCATGGTGGCTCAGACAGTAAAGAATCTACAATTGGGTTAAATGAGCACTTTAGAGTAGAGTTCTGCCTGAGTGCAGCAGCTCAGTCTGGGGTCATGGGGCAAGGTGGCCATACCCCCGAGGGCAGTCACTTCTCTGCAACGCTCTCCTCTGCTATCAGCCTAGCTCTGCTCATCCCCTTTTCTGGGAACTACTCTCCCATCCACCTAGCCACCATGCCATTCCAAGGCCACTTGTCTTTGTCACCATTGGCACAGGGGGCTGGAGCAAACAAAGGGAGGGGGGTGCTCTCCTCAGGCTGTGACTATCAGTGATCAGTCCCTTCCCCAGAAATTCAGAATTGGGATCCAGAAATCCTTTCCAGGATCTCTCCGGGTAGCTGAACCTGCATCGTATAAGCCTGGGAGCTCTCAGTTGTGTTTATTTTCTGTTTCTGAATTGGATCCACAGCAGATGCTGAGAGAAAGAGTCGTGTGGGGAGAGAATGATGCAGCAAGAAGCAGAGATGAGGGAACACCCTCATGACACTGGACTCTCTGGTTCCAGTCTTTTCTGAGGCAAGGGTGCATCCCTGCCCTTAGGTTCTACAGGTCATTAATGCTTGTCATAAATTTGTTTTTCTTTGCTTAAACTAACACAGTTGGTTTCTTCTACTTAAAAATCAATGAATGTAAACACATGTGATTCCCCCCTGGCCCAAGGGGCATGCAGAAATGCTTGGAGCAAAGGGTCTTCTCTGAAGTGGGTTGAGACCCATTGAGCCAGTAGTACTGGGATACTAAATTTAATGTGACTCACTTGTGCCCCTAGGATGGTGGGGTCTAGGGACATCTAGGGTACACATTTTCAAACACATAAAAACCAGACACAGGCCTTATTGCAAAATTCACGTTGTCTGTAATGTAAAAACAAATCAATTGCTCGGTTACTTTCAACTGTTCTTGAGACCAGAAAGAAATGTTTCCCTGGAGTCATTATAGAGGAGACTCTGTGCAATGTACTGGAAAAAAGCACAATGCCAAGAAATCATACTTTTTAGTATATTTGTCCTCACATGTAGGTCCCCAGCTGAGACCTTTGCTTTAAGTGAGTTCTTGGTAAGATCAAAGAATGAAATAAACAAAGATTTCCCTCCACTGAGTCCAGGCATTACCTCAGAATAAAAAAGAACTCAAAAGTAGGCTGTAGAAATCAAACTTCTCAGGGAATTTACTGGGTCTTCTCTTCTCTTCTCTTCGAGTCATTAGTTTGATTGCCAGCAATCAAAAAATCCCCTTTAGATTAGAATTCTCTCTCCCAGTCATGGAGGATACATGCATAAAGCAAACAAGATAGGACAGCTCACAATGAAAACACATCTTAGAGGACCAGAGGGGTGTCTTCCTGGTTCATACCAAAGCTAACGATCTGTCTTGGGAGTTTGGATAAAATTTTACTGCTTATGGATTTTTCTAGAAATAGCCAAAGATTTAATAGATTAAGTATTTGATCTTTTATTATTTTTTTAAGTACAAAAATTACAGCCAAGCAACTTGAATTGTTTTTCTACTTAAGCCTTTTAAGACTGTTGTATAGTCACTAAATTGTGTCTGACTTTATGCGACCCCATGAACTGGAGCCCTCCAGGCTCCTCTGTCCATGGAATTTCCTAGGCAAGAATACTGAGGAACATTGCCATTTCTTTCTCCAGGGGAACCTTCCTAATCCAAAGATCCAACCATTGTCTCCTGCATTGGCAGGCAGATTCTTAACTACTGCGTCATCAGGGAAGCCCTCTTTTAAGTTTAGCCTCCCTTCTTTTTCTTGCATATTTGCTACTCTAGCTTTCTATGATAAAAATAATTCATGTCTACACATAAAATTTTAATCATTTAAAAGAAAACAAAATGGAGAATTAAAAGTCTGGTGATCACTGTCTTCATCTGTGTTTTCATTTTGTAGAGCAAAGCAGTTTATAGTTTCTCATGTTTGAGCCAGAAACTGTCAATGTATTTATTAGCACATGTGTGATTTATACCTTTCTCCCTCATCAAATGACATAGAAAGTCACCCACGGTATGTTTGGCAACAAAGTGTTGCAGCAAAGCAACATATACTATATATACACCCATTTGTATGGCAATAGTAACATGATAGTATATACTTCCAGATGTACAAGATGGGTTTACAAAAGGCAGAGGAATAAGAGATCAAATAGCCAACATCCATTAGATCATAGAAAAAGCAAGAGAATTCCAGAAAGACATCTGCTTCATTGACTATGCTAAAGCCTTTGACCTTGTGGATCACAAAAAAACCGTGAAAGATTCTGAAAGAGAAACCAGACCATCTTACCTGCTTCCTGAGAAACCTGTATGCAGTTCAAGAAGCAACAATTAGAACTGTACATGGAACAATGGACTGGTTCAAAATTGGGAAAGGAGTATGTCAAGACTGTATATTGTCACCCTGGTTATTTAACTTACATGCAGTGTTCATCACGTGAAATGCAGGGCTGGATGAATCACAAGCTGGAATCAAGATTGCTGAGAGAAATATCAATAACCTCAGATTTGCAGATGACACCACCCTAATGGCAGAAATCGAAGAGGAACTAAAGTGCTTCATAGTGAAGCTGAAAGAGGAGAGTGAAAAGACTGGCTTAAAACTCAGCATTCAAAAAACTAAGATCATGACATCTGGTCCCATTATTTCATGGCAAATAGATGGAAAAACAATGGAAACAGTGACAGACTTCATTTTCTTGGGTTCCAAAATCACCACAGACAGTGACTGTAGCCACAAAATTAAAAGATGCTTGTGCCTTGGAACTATGACAAACCTAGACAACATATTAAAAAGCAGAGACATCATATTGCCGGCAAAGGTCCATATAGTCAAAGCTATGGTTTTTTCTTGTAGTTGTGTATGGATGTGAGATAATAAAGAAGGCTGAGTGCTAAAGAATTGATGCTTTTGAACTTTGGTGCTGGAAAAGACTCTTGAGAGTCCCTTGGACAGCAAGGAGATCCAACCAGTCCATCCTAGAGGAAATCAGTCCTGAATGGCAATTCATTCCAGTACTCTTGCCTGGCAAATCCCATGGATGGAGGAGCCGGATAGGCTGCAGTCCATGGGGTTGCTAGGAGTCGGACATGACTGAGCGACTTCACTTTCACTTTTCACTTTTATGCACTGGAGAAGGAAATGGCAACCCACTCCAGCGTTCTTACCTGGAGAATCCCAGGGATGGGGGAGCCTGGTAGGCTGCCATCTATGGGGTCGCACAGAGTCGGACACGACTGAAGCGAGTTAGCAGCATCAGCATTCATTGGAAGGACTGATGCTGAAACTGAAGATCCAATAGTTTGACTACCTGATATGAAGAGCCTCATTGGAAAAGACCCTGATGCAGGAGGAGAAGGGGGTGACAGACGATGAGATGGTTGGATGGCATCACCAACTCAATGGACATGACTCTGAGCAAACTCAGGGAGATGGTGAAGGACAGGGAAGCCTGGCATGCTGCAGTCCATGGGGTCACAAAGAGTCAGACATGACTTAGTGACTGAACAACAAATACATAAAATAAATTTGAAAAAATACTGTACCGCACTGTTAGTAGTGCTTACCTCTCAGAGACTGAGATCACAGACTCTCCCCTAACTTTGTTGTATATTAATATCACAATGTGTATATTTTATTTTTTAAAAGGTAAGGACAAAAGTGAAGTGTACCATCAATTTGGGGAAAATATAACAGGCCACACCTATTCTTCTTTTCAAAACAAATGTTGATTAATTTGCACTGACTTTGCTCCTCGTGACTCTAATTTCTAATTTGATTCTTTGTGACTCTTGTTCATTGATCATAATAATCCTCTCCATCATCTAATGAACATATACAACAGCACTTTGCCATTGGTGTTAATTCATCCAAACATCTGCAGATGAAGATGAGAGCAATCATGCTGATATCTGTCAGAATCATGCTTCATGACAATCGAACTTTAGTCCTCATCTTCTGCCATACATCTGCCGATACATCTTTACAGCAGCACTTCTACATCCTTCCTTTTTCAGAAAAAGAATGAGCTGCTCAAACACTTGTAAAAGTAATGAGCTCTTACAACTGATCCATCACTGGAGTACCTCTCATCCTGTAGCAGAGATTTTGAGACCTGTGAATGTGAAGTGTACACTCCCCTTAAAGAAAGAAAATCTTAAATATCTCCTGCTTAGGAAGTGAAGCTCATAATTTTCTACTTGAATATGGGTCTTGGGCAAGTTCCTTAAGACCCTGCATTTCCTTTAAGGAAGCAGTGAAAGGCTAACAAATTGGCAATCCCAAAATTAAAATTAGAGCCCTCACAAGTACTCCCTGTCCCTCCCATTGTTCCAAATTGTTCAGTGTAACAGCTAAATAGCAGTTTTAGCATCCGCATCATGTTATTTAGGGTCCCACCATAATTCTATTCCTAATTTCAATTACCATAATAATCCTCTGGTAGAACAACTTTCTAAAAGTCAAAAATCAAAGCAGTTTCTACTGAGAGTTCTCAGGGCTGCCTAATTACACCAAATCAGCATTCACCCTATTGGTCTGTGTGACTTCATCTGCACTCATGGTCTCGTGTGTCTCCTTTCTGATTCAGAGAAGTGAGGAGGGAATCAGGCTGAGATCTGAAGGGTAACTGACAATTGTGAAATTGTTTTGGGTGAGGTTCCTTTTCTCTTCTACTTCAAAATGAAACTCAGGTGTTTAATAAAGAGGAACTGAAGCCTTGCCTTTGTTCTCTTCTGCTTTCCTTGACCTGGTCTGTCCACTGTGCATCTTTCAGTGGGGACTTTGATAAGGGACAGAAAGAGCCTACAGCATTTACATTGTTTTGGTACTAAGAAAAATTTTTTATTTCAGAGCCCAGATTTCTTCTCCTGACTTCAGTCAGGCTACTGAGTGATTTCATCCTTGTCTTCATGTTTTACCCAGTCCCTTCTCTCTAGTGAAGTGAAGCCGCTCAGTCATGTCCAACTCTTTACGACCCCATGGACTGTAGCCTACCAGGTTCCACCGTCCATGGAATTTTCCAGGCAAGAGTACTGGAATGGGTTGCCATTTCCTTCTCCAATAGAACAAGTGGATTAACTCTACCATGTTATGAAAATTTAA
Organism: Capra hircus; assembly: GCF_001704415.2. Lineage (NCBI taxonomy): Eukaryota > Metazoa > Chordata > Mammalia > Artiodactyla > Bovidae > Capra > Capra hircus. Next base: position 27,790,294 of record NC_030814.1, read on the forward strand.
TAATCCCAGCAAACTTTCCATTTTCACAGGAGGAGTCTTTCTGGCTCTGATGTAAAAGATACTTGTTGGGACAGTGAAATCATAAAACCATCATTAGAGATGCTCTGATGGTTTGCTTGAGGATTCCTTTCATCAGAGATCATACTGTCAAAGTGGTCTATGGCCTCTAACCTGAATACTTTCAAACTTCTTTGTTTATTTGTGTTTCATGAGGCCATATTTTAATTTTTGGTTAGACAAAAAGATACCAATTGAAATCACTTTAGCCATTTATACAGTGATCCAGTTGGAACACAGAATAGAATTATTTATCCAAACTCTGGCATGAAATGGGCTCATGAAGCCAGCTCTAGGCTGATTCAGCCAGCCGTGAACACCAGGAGGTGTTTGTGTCCATTGTAACAGTGGTTGGAAAGACACGTGGCATGATGTGGTACTTTGGGGTTAAGATTACACATATCATAAAAAGATCTGGAGATCCTAGAGGAGAAACGTGATGCTGTTTTCTATTGCTGAGACACCTGCCTATTATTTCCTTAAGGTTATAAACTGTTATGAACTCAATTTATGCCCCCAACAATTCATATATTGAAGTCCTAACCCTATCAATAACCTCAGATATGCAGATGACACCACCCTTATGGCAGAAAGTGAAGAGGAACTAAAAAGCCTCTTGATGAAAGTGAAAGAGGGGAGTGAAAAAGTTGGCTTAAAGCTCAACATTCAGAAAACGAAGATCATGGCATCTGGTCCCATCACTTCATGGGAAATAGATGGGGAAACAGTGGAAACAGTGGCAGACTTTATTTTTTGGGCTCCAAAATCACTGCACATGGTGACTGCAGCCATGAAATTAAAAGATGCTTACTCCTTGGAAGAAAAGTTATGACCAACCTATATAGCATATTCAAAAGCAGAGACATTACTTTTCCAACAAAGGTACATCTAGTCAAGGCTATGGTTTTTCCAGTAGTCATGTATGGATGTGAGAGCTGGACTGTGAAGAAAGCTGAGCACTGAAGAACTGATGCTTTTGAACTGTGATGTTGGAGAAGACTCTTGAGAGTCCCCTGGACTGTAAGGAGATCCAGCCAGTCCATTCTGAAGGAGATCAACCCTGGGATTTCTTTGGAAGGAATGATGCTAAAGCTGAAACTCCAGTACTTTGGCCACCCCATGCGAAGAGTTGACTCATTGGAAAAGATTTTGATGCTGGGAGGGATTAGGGGCAGGAGGAGAAGGGGACGACAGAGGATGAGATGGTTGGATGGCATCACTGACTCGATGGACGTGAGTCTGAGTGAACTCCGGGAGTTGGTGCTGGACAGGGAGGCCTGGCATGCTGCGATTCATGGGGTCGCAGAGTCGGACACGACTGAGCGACTGAACTGAACTGAACTGAACTGAACCCTCAGGGTGACTGTATCTGGGGTAAGGCCTTTAAAGAAGCGGTGGTGGTTTAGTTGTTACATTGTGTCTAACTCTTGTGATTCCATGGACTGTATCCTGCCAGGCTCCTCTGTCCATGGGATTTCCCAGGCAAGGATACTAGAGGGGGTTTGTCATTTCCTTCTCTAGAGGATCTTCGCAACCCAGAGATCTAACCTGGGTCTCTTGCATTGCAGGCAGATTATTTATTGACTGAGCAACCAGGGAAGCCCCAAAAGAACACACCAATGACCCTCAGATTAAGAATATCATCCACTACTGACTGAGCTAGCCAGGCTATAAACAGGCAATTAAGGCTAAATGAGGTCATAAGGGTGAGGTCCTTATCCAACAGGACTGGTGTCATAGAAAAAGGAAAAGACGCCAGACATGCATGGAGAAGACCACTCAGGGACACAGCAGTAGGATGGCCAGCCAAGGGAAAGGGTCAAGGGATAACCCAGTACTGCAGAAACCTTGATCTGAAACACCCAGCCCCTGGAACTGTGAAAAAGTCAATTTTTGTTGTTTAAGCCACCTAGTCTGTATATTTTATTCTACAATTAGTCTGAGCAGACTAACACATAAACCAAAGCTACCTGCTTAGCTATTAAGGACCACTTCTGAGAGGAAAGTATGGGGCAGTGTACCATTCAGACATTTAAAATAGCAGTGAGGAAGTATATGTGTGTAGTTATGCATCTGAAAATGCCTGTGTCATACAATATCTCCACATTCAGAACAGGAAAAGAAGAAAACTTGCAGTTCATCATAAAATTTCTTGGGGCATCATGATGAAAGAACCTAAAATAGAACAAAATGTAAGAGGACAATATTTGCTCCCATGTGTGATCCATAACTGTTCAACATGCATGGTGTTAAGTTGCTACACTGCTTCAAGGACACAGAAAATAGAACTCCCCAGGATATTAGTACATTGCATGTTATTGCTGGTATATTATAGGCTAGGAATAGCTCTGAACTAAATACCATAACTTGGAAATAAAACCCAAGGGGAGTAAATCTATCTTTGACACACCATTAAAAAGAAACTAAGTTAGTATGGCAACTTTAAGCAAATGTAGGGATAAACCCTCATTCCTGTTAGTTATACTGTAATATGACTAGGAAACCTAGATTCTTGATTTAGACATTTTATTTTTGTTGACATTTTCTTTCAATAAGCCAGACTTAGATGATAATAATAATAATTTGCATAATTATTTCACTCTTACTGCACTGGCTCAGTTTTTACCATATATTTATGATAAAAACAATGTGGTTTGGGGGGTCAGTATTTTCATTTGTTCACATTGCTTTGAAGTGCTCGCCCTGACAAAACATTGAAAGCAATGACCAACCAGTTCCTGGAACCCTTAACCTGAGCATTCTTTTTTTTTTATAGTCAGTTACAAGTTTCCCTGGTGGCTTAGACAGTAAAGCGTCTGCCTACAATGAGGGAGACCTGGGTTCGATCCCTGGTTTGGAAAGATCGCCTGGAGAAGAAAATGGCAACCCACTCCAGTATTCTTGCCTGAAAAATCCCATAGACGGAGGGGCCTGGTAAGCTACAGACTAGAGTCGGACACAACTGAGCGACTTCCCTTTCACTTTTTTCACTTTACAAGTTTATGCAAAATATGGTCAAGAACTAGTTGATTCTGCCTATAGCTCTTAGTCATGTTTTAAATGTTAACTTAATTCTATTTTTGAAGAGAGACCTGGGATATTTCCCATCTATTCTCATGGAGTAAACACCTCTCAAGCACCTGCTGCCATCCACCATTTTCCTTCAGAAAAGACAGTACCTTGAAGAGCCCTGTATAACAGGTGCTACCAGAACAAGTGAACAGAGAAAGGATGGGAGGTAGAAAAGAGAGCATGATATTTCTCATCGAGCAACTCTGCAAACTCAGTGGTGACCAGCAAGTGATTTGTGAGCGCCCATATCCAAGGAAACCATCTACCTAAAGGGCACCTGGTGAGAGCCTAGAATTTCAATATCCTCGACGCTTGGAGAGGAGACTGGAGGAATCTCAAACATATTTTGGGGGGGGATGACTCTGAGTCTATCTCTGATTATTTGTATATCTCCCCTTCTACATCTATAGTATGTAATATATTCTGAAGATAACACTTTATGTCTTTATAGTTCTTAATGTTCTCATTCTTTCTCAGCTTTAACATTCTCCATCTGTCCACTAGAGTTCAGACTCTGACCCCCAACTATACATTCTAGAGTCTTGAAGTCTTCTAATTGACTGCCTTTAAATCTACAGAATCATACCTTGAGTTTTTCCTTTTTTAAAGTCTTTATTATTCTCAGAAAAGGTGAAACATTTTCTTAGTTCCTGAGATTTCCACACCAATGTAAATCTTAAAACAAGGCTGCAAAAATAGTACTCTTGTGTGCAATGTGGGACTCAAAGACCAAGAGTTCTGGGATGTTATAAAATCAGATGTGGCTTCCAGGAACATACCAAGAATGGTTGTCTAGAGATGGTTAAAGGAATTTTTAGATTTCTAAAAATTTAGAATAAAGGAATTGGAAAAAACACTGAAAAAATTTTTCAAAATTCTGATTTGCATTCACCAAAAACCTAAAATAAAATTAGTAGAAGCTTTAGTTTGCTATTCTGAATGATCACAGCTGAATAATACCATCTGATTTCAATGCTGACAGTTGCATTTTTTCAGCTTTCTTATTGGCACCAAAACGTACCATGTCATTCTTGTGTGCTAGTTAGAAAAAGAACAAAAGATAACTTAATTTGGAAATAATGGCTTCCCACTAAGCAAAGAACAAATTACATCATTAGGCATAATTTGAAACTGAAAAGAACTTGGAAGGAACTTTGAATCTTCCAAAACGTCTGCAGAGGTGTTGGCATGTGAACTCTCTATTGGTCTATGAATACTGACTTCATTTCTATAAAATATAATTTGTCACATAATCTGTTAATTTCAATTTTTACTTTTTCATTTTTGTAATTTTGTTTGCATTGATTTGCCTACTTTGATTTTTTAGTTGTAGCACAATTGTGACACAACAAAGCTTGCACTGAATTTTTGGTATATGTACAATTTTTAAAAATAACGAAAATTATAGTAAACATTAATGGCTCATGAAATTTTCTCTTCATTTAAAATGTTTTGGTACTGAAACTTAAGAAACACTGACCTAGGTGTACTGAGTTCCTCAAAGTGATGGTACTGCTGTGCTGTGTGTGCTCGGTTATGCCTGACTCTTTGCAGCTCCATGGACTGTAGCCTGACAAGCTCCTCTGTGCATGGGATTTCCAGGGCAAGAATACTGGAGTGGACAGCCATTCCCTTCTCCAGGCGGTCTTCCAGACCCAGGGATCAAACCTAGGTTTTCTGCAATGCAGATCTTTACCACTGAGCCACTGGGGAAGCCCAAAGTGATAGGAAATCAAACAGAAGTATTAACTATTTAAAAATAATTCTCTTTGTTGGAAAACTAAATAATCTAATGAATTAAAAATGTTTGAAAAAATGTTTACATAATGTAAAAGAAAGATTAGTCATTTGTTTATCATTGTCAGAAATTTCTTCTTGCATAGCAATTTATTGGTTGATTTGATAAAGACATATATATATATATATCAGTTCAGTTCAGTTCAGTCACTCAGTCGTGTCCGACTCTTTGCGATCCCATGAATCGCAGCATGCCAGGCCTCCCTGTCCATCACCAACTCCTGGAGTTCACTCAGACTCACGTCCATCGAGTCCGTGATGCCATCCAGCCATCTCATCCTTGGTCGGCCCCTTCTCCTCCTGCCCCCAATCCCTCCCAGCATCAGAGTCTTTTCCAATGAGTCAACTCTTCGCATGAGGTGGCCAAAGTACTGGAGTTTCAGCTTTAGCATCATTCCTTCCAAAGAAATCCCAGGGTTGATCTCCTTCAGAATGGACTGGTTGGATCTCCTTGCAGTCCAGGGGACTCTCAAGAGTCTTCTCCAACACCACAGTTCAAAAGCATCAATTCTTTGGTGCTCAGCCTTCTTCAGAGTCCAACTCTCACATCCATATATGACCACAGGAAAAACCATAGCCTTGACTAGATGTACCTTTGTTGGAAAAGTAATGTCTCTGCTTTTGAATATGCTATCTAGGTTGGTCATAACTTTTCTTCCAAGGAGTAAGTGTCTTTTAATTTCATGGCTGCAGTCACCATCTGCAGTGATTTTGGAGCCCCTCAAAATAAAGTCTGCCACTGTTTCCACTGTTTCCCCATCTATTTCCCATGAAGTGATGGGACCAGATGCCGTGATCTTCGTTTTCTGAATGTATATGACTTAGAAAATAAATTACCCTAAACTATGAAACCATGGAGTTCTCAACAATCTAAAAGCAATGACAACAGAAATAAGCAAACCCATGAGATTATTTAGAGCTAAATTTTCTAAGTACATACTGTGAACGAAGAGAACGTATGTAACAATCAGAGGAGTCTTATTTATCATGCTACTTCAGTCTTCCACATCTTTGTTATTTGCTTATTTATTTCTGCTGCTTTCACTGAGAAAACTAATTTATTAAAATTTTAGATTCACAATGGAGCCTTCAGCTCCAACTTTATTTGCTTTGTGGTAACACTTTCTGGTGAACATTCCTCATATTTGAAGGTTTTAGAGCTATTTTCCATATCTTCTCTTATATAATCTTTGGATCAATACTGTATCAATTCCCTTTATTAATGTACAATTTGAACTTTCCTGAGCAACTTTTCCTAGAAAGCTCCTATAGGAGAAGAAACACAACCGTAGCCTTTCGGGCTTCCTAACACACTGCTCTCTCTTACTCTGCTTCCTCAGATTCACACTTCTTTCTTCTAATGTGGCTTAGCAGGGTGGTTTTTATGTAACCCCGCTTTCTCTGCTTCTCTCAGATTTACTGTGTTCATGAAGACTTCCCCTGCCAGCCCTGCTCACACAGGCCTATGTCCATTGTTGCCCCCATGGATACAGTTTCCTCACCTCTCAACTGAATCTCTCGCCTGCAGGAAGTGTGTGTGTGGGGTGGGGGTGGGGGGGCTCTTTTGAAATCTGCCACTATTGGATCATCTTGAGACTCTCTCTGCTATTTTCCTCACATTTTATGTGTGGCTTCTGCCTGATCTTGGCTGCTTTTTGCAGCCCTTGCATTTATTTTTGAGATTATAATTTAAATCTGCCACCTAGTTTTGCCAAAATGGAGTTCGCAGGTTCTTTTTATATTTCTCGTCTCTTTGGTTTCCAAGAGAAGAAGAGGGAAAATATGACTAACACTTCCATGTTAATACTGACGTGCTTCTAATTCGAATTTAATGTGCTTCAATTTGTCCTTTTGCAGTGCTTTTTTTTTTTTCTCTTGGACACTGAGACCAAACTGAAATATTCATGGCCAGGAGGATGTTGTCCATAGGGGAAGTGTCTATAATATTGCATGGATGGATTTGCAGAGGAAAAAAGTTTAAAATAACCTTGGAAAATGATTGTTTGGAAATGACCCCATCAAGTGTAAAAATAGAGAATTTGATTATTTAAAATAATTTTATCTGATGGCACTAATGATCAGGAACCATTTTAGCGAGCGCAAAAGTGATGTTCCTGTGAAAACCAGAAGAAAGTAGGCAGAGACCACTGTCTTTGAATTTTCTTAAAGGATAAGACAAAGTTGTTACTGTTCTGTTTTTAATAAAGTTAGCTGTAGGTTAATTTGGTCATACGTAAAATTCTAGCCAAAGTTTGTGGCTTTCAGATGCAGTCTCACTAAACTTATACACTAAAGTATTTCATTTTAGAAAAGTTTATTTTGATGAGATCTGTATTTTCTCATAAGGAAGGGAGACCATATGCTTATAAAAATTCTAAGGATGCCTAAGTCTTCTCCATGTAATACATAATGTAATGAAAACATCCAAAGGGCTTTGAGTATAATGTACATAGCAGACGGTGGTGATTCTGACTCCTAAAACAGAGACTGCAAGGAATGAGACTTTCCAATATTTTGACAAAGCCAGTTTTCGCTAGGTATTTTCTCTCTGACTGGAAGGGAGAATTAAAAAAATGATTCGAAGAAATGTTTCCTCTGGGTTTATGCTATGGTGTGAATGCGTGTGTCCCCCCAAACTTCATATGTTGAAATCCTAATCCCCAAAAAGTGATGTGATGATATTACCAGATGGGGCCTTTGGGAGATGCTTCAGTCATGAGGGTGGAATCCTCATGAATGGGATTAGTGTCTTATAAAGAGGCTCCAGAGAATCTCCAGCCTCTTCTGCCTGTGAGGATACAATGATAAATCAGCCACTCAGAAGGGGGCCCTCACCCAACCATGCTGGCTCCTTAGATCTCAGACTTCTAGCTTCCACGATGGAAAGAAGTAAATTTATGTTGTTTATAAGCCACCCATTCTGTGGCATTTTATTAGAATAACTTGAATGTTCTAGGACAGTTTAAAGGTGTCAATCATCAGATAAACAGAAAACAATATTTATTCCTCTTCCAGCCATTTTCAGGTATTTTTGAAAGGATGTGTATTAGGATACAGTTTGTTGTTGTTCAGTCGTGAGTTGTGTCCGACTCTTTGCGACCGCGTGGACTGCAGCATGCCAGGTTTCCCTGTCTTTCACTATCTCCTGAAGTTTGCTCAGATTCATGTCCATTGAGTCAGTGATGCTATCTAACCATCTCATCCTCTGCCTCCTTCTTCTCGTTTTGCCTGGGAAAGATTGAAAGCAAAAGGAGAGGCCAAAGGATACAGTTATTTTATAAATAATGCAAAGTATAATGAATAAATACAAAATGCATAATTTAGATTGCTATGAACTGAATGTTTGTGTCCCCCCCTCAAATTCATAATTTCAAATCTGAACCCCTAATGTGATAATATTAGGAGGAGATGCCTTTGAGAGCTAATTAGGTCATGAAGGCAGAGGCTTCATGATAGGATTAGTGCCCTTATTAAAGAGAACCCAGGGAGCTCGCTCATCTCTCTTACCACTGTGTGAGCAGACAATGAGAAGATGGACAGTCTACAACCTGGAGGATGGTTCTCACAAACTCAGCCACACTGGTACCCTGACCTCAGACTTCCAGTTTCTAGAAAGGTGAGAAATAATCCAGTTGTTTATAAACCACCCAGACTATGATATTTTTGTTATAGCAGTCTGAAAGACTAAAACATATATGTGCTAAGTTGCTACAGTCATCTCCAGTTCTTTGTGACCCCATGGACTGTAGCCCTTCAAGCTCCCCTGTCCATGGGATTTTCCAGGCAAGAATATTGGAGTGAGTTGCCATGCCCTCTTACAGGGCATCTTCCCAACCCAGAGATAGAACCCACGTCTCAGTTTTTTAACACTAGCGCCACCTGAGAAGCCGACAGACAAATGTGTACGTGTTATTATTTATATTAAATGACACAATTCAGAAATTTTACCATGTCAGTATATTTGAGATATATTTTACCCCCCCCCCCCACACACAGGCACACACAATTAAATTAGTTGTCACATCATATTTTGTTTTATGAGCATACATCAATTTATTTAACCAAGTCTCTACTTAGGGGGCTTCCCCGCTGGCTCAGCAGGAAAGAATCCACCTGCAATGCAGAGGCTGCAGGAGACATGGATTCAGTCCATGTCTGACTGATCAGGAGGATCCCCTGGAGGAGGAAATGGCAGCCCACTCCAGTATTCTTGCCTGGAGAATCCCATGGACAGAGGAGTCTGGCAGGCTAGAGTCCATAGGGTTGAAAAGAGTCGGACATGACTAAGTGACTTAGCGCGCATTACTTAGGAACAGTTAGGTTGCTTCCAAGTTGTTCTAATTACATTTTTGTAATATAATCTCATTGCTATATATACTTCATTTCGTAAATATTTATGAAAGTTAGATTTCTTTAAGTGCATTGGTAGGTCAAATGGCATATAGATTTGAGTTTTAGTAGATATTTTAAGGTCGTTCTATTACAGGATGAAAAAGGCATTTTTCTTTTTTTTTTTGGATGGAGCAAACAAGTGAGGTTGAGATCAGATCAGATCAGAGAGGGACAGAGAAGGATCAGAGAGAGAGTAGAGGCGGACCGTGCAGGACTTGCAGGCCATTGTAAAGACCATTCTCACCTGTCTTTTTAATCTTGCCAACCTGAGAAGAAGATTTTTTTTATTATATGTGCATTTTTCTGTTTATATGTTTTATTATGTAAAGTGCTCATTTTACTCATTTTTTTTCTATCCTGTTGTTCATTCCATTCTTTCTGATTGGTAAGACCATGTTTTAAAATGTTGGTATAATGAGCTCTTTGTCTCACATATCAGCAGTTTTAGTCTTAATATTTTTTCTTTCTAAAGGACCTTAAGAAGGCTTCTCTACTTGTGAATTACATTTAAAGTATATTTTTGCAAATTAATTAAAGAGAATATCGGGCCTCTTATTTGCTTTGCCATATTTGTTAATCACAGTATCCTGTGAGGGTTTTTTAAACAAAATTAACACATGTCTTTGCTAGAGCCTTAGTTACTAATGAAGTTTAGAGTTTTTGACTGTTATCTGTGGTAGGTACAATAATATGCCACCTCTCTCCTTCCCTACCCCACTCCATATACTCAAAATCTATGAATATACTATCTTACACAGTAAAAGAAACTTTGCATTCATGATTAAGTTAAAGATCTTGAGTTGGGAGATTATTAATCATGAGGGTGATTGTAAGAGGATGACTCAGAGAATGGGATGTGACAACAGATGCCGAGAGAAGTCAGAAAGGAAAGATCCTTGATGATGTTATGCTGCTGGTTTTGAAGATGGACAGTGGGGCTATAAGCCAAGGAATGCCAGTAGCCTCTAAAAGCTGCTGTAGAGATTCCAGGAGCACAACCCTGCCAGCTTAATTTAGACTTCTCCCCTCCAGAACTCTAAGAAAATAAATTTGTATATTAAACCCATGGTGATAGGAAGCTAACATATTATTCCACCACTGACCTACATTGATCACTTTGCTAACGTCTTGGTTTGCCAGTTTCTTCATTCATAGGGTAGAACTTTTATGATATTTCATCAGTCCTTAGATTCCTTTCAGGTAAAGCCCTGGGGGACTGTATATTTTACATAATGAAGGAAAACTCAGATTTGTCGCTCTCCCAACTTGACTTTATCTCTCAGAGGGAGGGGTCAGCCTGTTCACTTGAATCCCTCAGGGAATTTCTACCACATGTTAGTTTGGCTCTAATATAAATTGCTTTCTCTGCTTTATTCAGTTAATAAAACCTCTGTAGAAAAGTGATCACAGGGCATGAGAAATTGTTATCCCCACCCTCGTTCCGAAAAGGGTACTCAGTGCAGGCCAGGGCAGGGAGTGGTACAGCCAGTGAAGGTGGCTCTTGTGGACGTTCTGGACCCACACGGATTGCCTGGTCCTCCGAAGGCTTTCCTTGTGAGGTTACTGTCTGTGTGAAACAGGTAAGTATTTCAAGGACTACACAAATAGATTAGGAGGTTGCAGATGAAGACAATGGAACAGAACCCACATTTAGTGGATCCCAAGGGCTCATTTTTCATTGGCAGGCAATAGGTCTCGGTCTGAACCATCTACAAATGCCCAGTGCCCTTTGCAGCCTGTTCAAGGATGACCAAACAGCAGTCTGTCACTGCGTAAAATTCAAGATTCCTTAGAGGAACCAAATATGCGTCCTGGCCTAATTTCCACCATGAATTTAAGACAAATGAATGCTTTGATACACTGTGTAGACAGAGTATAACTACTGAAAGTCAAAGAAGTTACTCAGTCGTGTCTGACTCTTTGTGACCACATGGACTGTAGCCCACCAGGCACCTTTGCCCAAGTTTTCCAGACTAGGATAGTGGAGTGGGTAGCCATTCCCTTCTCTGGGAAACTTCCCAACCCAGGGATCAAACCTGGGTATCCTACTTTGCAGGCAGATTCTTTACTGTCTGAGTCACCAGGGAAAGCCCATAACTACTGAGGCCCTGAGCAAATAAGACTGAATATTCTTCTCCATATGATATGGAGAATGTAAGGCTACAAACCACCCTAAATACCCATCATCTCATGATCACGTTTTTAAGCCTATAATAATCAGAACACATAAAGAATATTTGTATAGAATGAGGAATATCACTAAGAGAAGTTGTATTCCTAGGACCAAGAATAAATATTTGAGTAAAATGACCAAACTATGAAGTCAAATTAAAAAAAAAAAAATTCTCCCCTTTTCTATGGACAACTCATGAGATTTAGAATGAGCTCTCTATTCTATTATTGCTCACAGTTATATTTCCATGGTTGGGTCCAATATGTCTAACACTGTTCTTTCTGACTGGTCAGGAAGATTTGGCCCTGGCCACCTGTATGACTGCCCTGTGGAGCAGGGACCAGAGGTATGTGTCTTGGTCTTTACTGGTGGTTTCATATAGTCTGACTGACTTGTACAAGTCAAATGTTTCCATGTTCCTGTAAGAGTATTGAATGAATAAACTGAGCACACTCAGCCAGCCATTAATTTATATTGGGGAGCATCACAAAATATGGTTAAAGAAACCTGAAAAGTGATACTATGCAATGTGATTTAATGGAAGCTGACTTATGAGAAATTTCACTGTATAATTTACTCACTTACTAGTTTTGACACAACTATGGTTCTCCACTTCCTCTTATCTGTTACACAGACTACATATTTCTCAAATGAACAGTTACCAGTTTCTTTGGTGCTTGGGCTTGGAGGCCACATTTGTGGTTGGCTAACATTTTGCCAAAAGCTTTGTTAAAATAAAATGAACCATTCTCTGATCTGTGTGGAAGCTCTGGGAGTGGGAAGAAGGAGTCCTTTTACTGAGAGGAAAAAAAAAACCCTAATTTTGCCTTGGTTTCAAGACAGTATTCAGCTCTTATTTGACTGATGAACAATTCAAAGTACATAGCTCATTCTCATGGGGATAATGTTTGGTTTTAGGGTATTGTGAACAGGAAATAATATTAATAATTCTTTGAATATGTTCTTTTATACGATTAAAGGTCGCATGTATTTAAAGAACTTGTCTTTTTTTCTGTTCAGGGTTTATTTACCAAGGCACATAACAACAGTTAAGAGATCTTCATCCAACCCTAAACCAGAGTTAAAGATGTTTTCTGAGGGTAATCAGTTATTTGGGGGTGTCTACAAACTACCATTCAATGTGCCAATGAAACAGCTTCCTCCTCCTTGACATTACCTCCCTTTAGTGTTTATGGAGCATGCTCTTTGTATAGGTTGGGCTTGGGTACAGGTAATTTTTAGCTAATTAGGCAGTATGCTGTTCCTTACAGAAGAATCTTAACAAAATGCTCACTGATACCTGCCCTCACAGGAAAGACTGAATGGTATGGAGCAAAGACCACCAAAGTAGGAGGCAAAATGGCAAAGGGATTTCCTAATTTTTCTCCCGGTCATGTGATCATGCGTGCATCTCTTTTCCAGTAGACTGGTGATAATACAAGTGGCCTGCTAACCTCATAGGGTGATGTGTGACATAAATCACGAATGTAGGGGACTTCCCTGGTAGTCCAGTGGTTAAAAATCTGCTTTCCAATGCAGGCGATGTGGGTTCGATCCCTGGTCTGGGAACCAATATCCCACATGCCATGGGGGCAACTAAGCCAGCAAGCTGCAACTACTGGGCCCAAGCACTCCGGAGCCCATGCACCACTAGAGAGAAGCCTGTGCTCAGCAACAAAAGATTCCACTTGATGCAGCTAAGATAGCCAAAAATAAATAAATAAATAAATAAATACATACATACATACATACATACATTTTAAAGGAAGAATGTGGAAGTGTTTTGTGGGCCATACCATGCTGGGCAAAACCAAGGTGGTACTGGTACAGGATTCCACAGAGGTTGGCCCTGACTGACCTGAGTCTCCCCACTCCACTAACATCAGCACCTGCTCTCACCCCATCAGAGCAGCAGAGCCCTCTACTTGGCAGCCGGAAGACAGACTCATGCTCAGAACTGGTGTTTTCCATTCAAATGGCTCATTCATCCCACCTCCTCCAGCTCCCATCTGCTGTGCGCAGACGCTGTCACCCCAGGGAGGTGACCCAGTTGCCTCACCACACACAGAGCTTTCCTCCCCAAGGACACACAGCCAGGACACGGGCGTGTAGTTTTGCTCCCCCTTTCAGCAGAGCCTCACCCAACACAGCTCACTGTCCTTGCTCTACACCCACGGTTTGCTCTTTCCTGCTGCCCAGGTCCGCGTTGCCCCTTAATCATGTTTGCATGTCCTGGAGGCATCAGTATAATTTCTCTTTCATTATCAGTGTTCTTAGGATGTAACTTACTCACTATGACTCAGTATGAATTTAGCACTTCTGGCAGCATTGTTTACAAATTAGAAACTGCTGTTGATAATGTTGAAAAAGGATTGAGTTAATTTTTTGGCCTTGCTTAACTCCTAGAGAGGCCCTAAAAGTGAGAAGAAACTGCAGAGAAGATAGAAGGGGGATTCAGAAGAGATATAGGAAAATGGAATCAAGGGCTAGAGAGAACAGACTTCTAGAAAGGGTTAAAACAATTGGCATTATTTTGGCCTAAAGGCTAAATACACAAAATGCTGGCCAGCTGTTCTCCATCTCCACCAAAGAAGGAAACAGGGAAATGTTTAAAAATGTAACGAGAGGGATTTAGGTTAGATATAAAGAAGAATTTCTTAATAATGTGGGTTGTTAAATATTGCAGAGGTTTACAAAGGAAATTTGTGGAATTTCCTTCTGTAGCAATCTTTCCATATTAGGATAGATTCCACTTGTGTACAATGGTTTAAATAAAGTACTTCATAATTTTTCTAAAATGTCTACACATTCACTTTGGAAGTTGGGCAAATAGATGAGAGCTCTAGCATCTCTCGCTCATGACTACCTCTATATCTTTAAACAACTTTTGGGGAGATCCTTTAAAATATTGCATTCTATTCTTACTACACACACATACTGTCTTCTCACAAAATGGTAAGATGTTAATTAGAATTGGCTGACTGATTAAGAGAGCACACTCTGGAGCCAGGCTCCCTGGCCTGGTATTAGAACCACGCCTCCATCACTTACCAGCTGTGAGCCTTGGGGAACTTGTTATACTTCTTTGTGCCTCAGTTTCCTTATCCATAAAATGAGGATGGTGATGACACATACTTGGTAAGGTAGTTGTGAGGAATATGTAAGTTAATATCTATCAAGTCCTTAAAACAATGCCTGACATCAAATAAGTGCTATATAAATGCTATTATTAAACTCTCTTCTGTTTTCTTCAGTTGATTTTTCTGTTTTATTATTTTGGCCTTTTTCTTTCTTGCTTACAGTTGTATATTTTTTGTTATTCAACTTTAAGAATAAAGAATGAGGCTCTTTAAGTGACTGGTATAAGTTTCACCTGTTGGTGTGTGACTAGGTTTTTTCCCCTATAACTACCATGGCATCAGGTCCCATCACTTTATGGCAACCAGAAGGGGAAAAAGTGGAAACAGGGGTAGATTTTATTTTCTTGGGTTCCAAAATCACTGTTGATGGTAACTGCAGCCATGAAATTAAAAGATGCTTGCTCCTTGGAAGGAAAGCTATGACAAACATAGACAGCATATTAAAAAGCAGAGACAACACTTTGCCAACAAAAGTTCCTATAGTCAAAGCTATGGTCTTTCCAGTGGTCATGTATGGATGTGAGAGCTGGACCATAAAGAAGTCTGAGAGCCGAAGAATGGATGCTTTTGAACTGTGGTGCTGGAGAAGACTCTTGAGAGTCCCTTGAACTGCAAGGAGATCAAACCAGTCAATCCTAAAGGAAATCAACCCTAAATATTCATTGAAAGGACTGATGCTGAAGCTGAAGCTCCAATATTTTGGCCACCTGATGCGAAGAGCTGACTCATTTGAAAAAACCCTGATGCTGGGAAAGAGTGAGAGCAGGAGGAGAAGGGAACCACAGAGGGTGAGATGGTTGGATGGCATCACCAACTCAATGGACATGAATTTGAGCAAACTCCGGAAGATAGTGAAGGACGCAGAAGTCTGGCATGCTGCAGTAAATGGGGTCGCAAAGAGTTGGACAAGACTTGGCAACTGAACAGTGGCAATACCACCCTCTACTGTATTGAAACTTGACTGATAGTTTTATATATGTGGGGAAGCGCATGTCAAATAAGATGATTTGCTTACAGGTGAGTGATCTAGACATCTGCGGGATAGGTCACAGTTTCTCTAAAGGCTAAAACAAAGAGCTTTCAAACTTGTATACCACAACATAAGCCTTAGCAGTCTAACCAGTTTAGGCTGCTTGACTTTCTTCTTCTGGTGTGAGGAAGGAGAGGTGAGAAGTACATTGGGCAGTGATTTGGTTCACAGACCTATTTGCTCTGCTTCTGTCTCCCACATTCTTCCTTATCTCCCACCTTCACCCTGGGACTTCCAATGGGAAGACTGGCTCCCACTTCCATCTCCGTGCAGCCTGCAGTTAGTGGATTTGAATCTGCATTTTGCTGTGTTCTATTTCATATGTCAATTACCTCATATACCCGTTCAGATTTTCAAACATTTGTTAGTGTCTCCGTTCTGATAATACCACCCCCATTCCCCCACTACCTTCTTTGTTAAAAGATTAAATTTTTTTATGCTGCTGAAATGACAACCCACTCCCGTGTTTTTGCCTGGGAAATCCCATGGACAGAGGAGCCTGGTGGGCTACAGTCCATGGAGTCACAAAGAGTTGGACATGCCTATGACTAAACAAAAACAACTTGATATCTTAAAATTACTAGGATTTCCATCAAGTGCTAAGACTGATGGGAAATTTGTTACCACTTCTGTCTTCCTGATCCACAAATAACATCACAAGTGGATCACTGGAGATTGCCAGTTAATTATGTATCCCATTGTCTTGATTCTCAAACAATTGAAAACCAAGATAATAGTCTTCCACCTTGAAAAAAACAACATTTAAGTGGAAAAAAAAATGTATTATCCCTTCCAAAAAAGGAACTAAGACTAATAGATATTAGACTCTCCAGGAAGAGTAAATGCAGAGAAAATAGTTGCGTTGGGCCTCAAAGAACTGCCTCTGAGGTGAGAAGTATTGATCAATTTCCCTCTTACAAGCTGAGATTGGAATATAGGGAGTAGAAAGATACAGATACCTTTAAAAATTATTTTATAGATGAAGTACCTGAAACTTTGGGGGGATTAAATGACTTGCTCAAGGTCATTTATAAATAATAAAACCAGACTCTAGCATTTCTTACTGGGAGCACTTTAATCCTTCGGTACTATATTCCTTCTCCATATATGCTATGGAGATGTCAAATGTCAAAACATTAAGTCTTCAAAGGGATATATTCAGAGAAATTAGTAACATTTATTTAGAATGACACTTTCACTGAGTGTCAATGAAATTCAATGACAATTTCACTGTATTGTAATTCCCTAGCAAAAAAGAAAATTAATAGCTTAGAAATTTCAAAAATATACTGGAAACAAAAGGATCTTCAGACTCTCATTAGTCTACATTTTATTAAGCAGTTATTGCTTTTTTGATTTGAAAAGCTTTCTGATATATATATTTTTTAACATAGAAAATATTTTCATTTTCTGAATTTCTCATTTCAATTTTCAGATTTCCTAGGAAATAGTTGACTTCACGCCTATAACTGCCCTGTAGTAAATCACAAATGTCTGATTTCTTAGCATCAGAAAAAGCACAAAACTGAAAAGGCTCCCTCAGGAGAGGTATGTGTGAGTCTTCATGGGCCTGCAGATGGCTGGTTTGTAGCAGAAGTCCATTTTACATGGGGATGGCTCCTGACACAGCTCCTCTCACAAAATAGCTGTTGATAACATTTGGCCATTTTCATTAAGTATCTCATTTTTTCCTCTGCTCAGCTTGAAATCCATTCCTGAATTGCAATCCTTGGCAGGACAGCTGAAGCAGGAAAATACTATGTTGCTGGCACACAGAAACTCCTTTCCTTTCCTTCATCCTGGGATTCCATTAAAGCATCTATGGCCCTTTTCTGACACTTTTTATAATAGGCATTTCCATGTTACTTGAGGATAAAGGATAACTAGCTGAAATAAAGCTTTCTAGTGTTTTCTCCTTGGTAGCATAAAAATTATAAAGTCAAGGAGAATGTGCTATACAGGTCATTCAGCCAAAACAACACACTTGTGACCTGACTGAATAGTTCAGAAACAGTGTATCTTCCTTCATTCCAGTATTTATGGAGCACCTACAATGTGTTATTCAGTATGCTTATCATTGCTGTATAAAGATGACCAGAGCAAAGACCCTGCTTTTAAGGAGCTCCTGGTCTAGCGAGCGTGCATGCTAAGTTGCTTCAGGTGTGTCCAACTCTTTGCAACCCCATGGATTGCAGCCTGCAGGCTCCTCTGTCTGTGGGATTCTCCAGGCAAGAATACTGGAGTGGGTTGCTATGCTCTCCTCCTAGGGATCTTCCCAAAAGGAGTCGAACCCACGTTTCCTATGTCTCCTGTGTTGGCAGGCAGGTTCTTTACCACTAGTGCCACCTGGGTCTAGTGAGGGAGACAGAAAAATGAATGATTTCAATGTTCTGTGGATGTGATTTACGTGAGCATATGAACCAGTCTGGGGGAGAACAGCAGCTTATCTACATGGTACAAAGAGTAGGGGAGATGCAGGGGATGATCTTTGAGTGAACCTAAAAAACAAAGATCTTCCAGAAAGACAAGATAAGGAAGGGCCATCTAGGCAGAGGAGAGAGGATCTTTAGGTGGGGAGGTACGAAGGAGGAATGTGTGCTTAGACATAAGCTGGAGCAGAGTTTGGGGTGAAGGGAGAAGTGGGGTGATGACAGATGGGGCCAGAGAATAGACAGGAGGCATTATCGACGTGAGGACTTTGAACTTCGTCCTCTAGACTTGTTTTCCCTAACATGTCTGAGAGCCTCGTATCTGGCTGTATACTGGATTGCTGGGGGCACACGAGAGAAGTGGACTTGCATATGTATTTATTGCAGATCTTCTTTGCTGAGTAGAATTGCATCCTGCCTGGATTATACAAAGATGGAAAAGTTTCCTCATGTTCCATGCACATATGCTTTCCTTGGCCCAACGTGAAATTTCTCCGGGCTTCTTAGCAACCTGCCCCCCATTCTGTCATCTCACGGTCACCTCAATTCAGTGTTCCGTGCGATAGATGTCACTGCCACAGTATTAGCCCTGGTGAACCGATAAGACAGAACACGTGCGTGTTGCCTTCAATCTGGCAACACATCTGTGAGAGTAACCAGTTAATGATTAAGTGAGAAAGGATCAATCAGAGAATGATTGAGAATCATATGTAAGAATTAATTGAAATTAGGCAGGAGTGTGACACATTTGTGTTTTAGGGACTTAATTCTGGAGGAGGGATCGTTCAGATACATTATGATCAGTTTTATCTAAATAGTGAGGATGAAGGGCAAGGTGTATACATATGTATAAAATAGATAATTTGAGAAGGCAGAACAACCCTGGGATTGAGAGCATACGTTCTGTCATCACCCAGCTTGGGTCTGAGCCCTTAGTCCTTTAGTTACCTGTTGTGAGATGTTACATGCGCTTCCTAGGTGATGCTAGTGATAAAGAACCCACCTGCCAATGCAGGAGACATAAGAGACACGGGTCCCATCGCTGGGTCAGGAAGATCCCCTAGAGGAGGGCATGGCAACACTCCAGTATTCTTGCCTGGAGAATCCCATGGACAGAGGAGCCTGGTGAGCTAGGATGGTCCAGAGTCGCAAAGAGTCAGACACAACTGAAGCGACTTAGCACACACGCACATGACGTCATGTAACATCTTTGTACCTCACTTTCCTCAACTATAAAATGCGGATTATGACAGTACTTGCCTCTTAGTGTCACTGTGAGGGTGAAATGAAATAATACGTATGAAGCAATTAGAATAGTATCTGGCACAACACAAGCACTAAATAAGTATCAGTATTATTATACAAGAAAGTATGACTTTACCAGAAAGAGAAAGCTGGTGGGATATAGGAAAATACAGGATAAAGAGAAATGAAAAAAGAAGGATAACTTGAACAACTGGATTATTGGTTGTTTGCATGATAAATGAGAGAAGAATCGAGAAGGAGGTAAGGATTTGGGGAAGGTCATGAAAGAATTTCAGTAACTCAGCTGCTGAGTTTGAGGAAGACATGATATATTTATATATTGAGATGACAAGCAGTCAGAGATATGTGAGTTGAGGTTCATGTAAAAGACTGGGCTAAGGATATAAATTTAGGGAACCACGAGCCTACACATGAACTTCGGGGCCATGAGGGTAGAGGAGGTTGCCAACAAGAGAATGAGGAGAAAAGAGGAATTTATCTTTCAGACAATTACTGAAAAGATTCAGATCATTTTCTCTTTTTGCCTCTTTTAAATTAATACTGTGTTACTCTTTTGATAATGCAAGTAATACACACTTTCTGTACAAAATTCTGACTATTTTCTTAATGTTCCTTTCTGAGAAGGAAATTTTATGAGATTTTTCACTAACAGCCTTTGCTCTGAGAAGAAAATGTTCTTGAGTCATCCCGCACTGGGGCTTCGAATACAGGCAAATGCAAAATGCCTCCTGCCCTGTTGTCTTCGGTGAAGGCCAAACAAAAGTAATCAGCTTGAATCCACCCCTCATTAGATGAAAGCCCAGCTGTGTTCCTGTCCAGACAGGGAGCTGAGAGCCAAGCAGCAGGGGGATGCGCCGCGTACTCTGTGATGGAGGAAGAATACTGGGGCCTTTGTGCTGCTGACACTCTGGCAGGGCAGGCTGGTATTAGAGGAGAAAGCCTATGATTACTTCAAGTACAGACATTTTCCCTTTAGTGGCTTGACTGTGAAGCCTGGAAGTTCAACTGCTAAGTGACCACCATGGCATCATCAGGGCTCCACTCTGCCTATCCCACCTCAGACACAGCAGCCCAGCTCAGGTGGGGAAGAGGGGAGCTTCACACCCTCCTCACTGGCCAGGAGCACTGAGGCCTGGGACCTGCAGTCACTTCTGAAGGAAGACAATCCTGGAAGGCTTTCTACAGTCATCTGTTTCTGTGCCCTGGCCCATCTCCCTCTGCCTTCTCCAGCCCCTGTTCGGATCTGGAAGTGTTGCAGGAAGGGGGACCCCTTCCAAGGCCTGAAACTGGGCTCTTGTCTAACACTTGGAAATGAATTGTCCGAGGAGACATATGTGCTGACAAAGCAAGAGATTTTTATTGGGAAAGAGCACCCTGGTGGAGAGCAGTAGGATAAGGGAACCCAGGAGAACAACTCTGCCATGTTGGATTAGTTTCTGGGTTGTCTTTAGCCAATCATTCTAACTCAGAGTCCTTCCTGGTGGTGCAGGCCTTGTTCAGCCAACTTGGATGCCAGAGAGGATTCTGGGAGGTATTCAGACATGTGGTTCTCCTTTCGACTTTTCCTGAACTCTTCCGGTTGGTGGTGGCTTATTAGTTCTGTGCTCCTTACCAGGACCTCCTGTCATAAAACAGCTCATGCAGATGGTTACTATGGTGCCTGGCCAGGGTGGGTGGTTTCAGTCAGTATGCTTCCCCTAATAGAAGGAGTCTGGAGGTGGATCAACCAACAGGCAGCCTCAGTGTGGGTCCAGGGCATTAAAAAAAAAAAACAAAAAAAAACTGAGCCACCAAATCCGCACCAATAAGAGAAGTCAAGGTCCAATGAACTCAGCCATGTTCTATAATCAAAACATCTAGAAAGAAGTGATTTAACTTCAGCATTCCTGCAACTGTGTTTCACTCTTTAGGTATCGTTCTAAATTGCCAGTGGGGAGGGCCTCATAATATTTTCACTGCAAAGAGCCTCTAAAGATGTTCATCTGACCCTGAGTCAGTACTACAGGGTGGTACGTGGGGAGCTGGAAATCTCTATTCCTCTTATTTCTAAAGCTGTGTCCTTTTCCCTTGCATGTAAGGAGAAGGAAAGGACCTGCTGCTCTCTTTCCAAAGCCTTGGTTGTTCTTTTATACATCTGGTTGACCTCCTCTGCTGAGCCAAGGGATAGAGGGCTATGACCTGCTTCTTTTGACTTATCCCCTGCTGCCTGCCTTACATCCAATGTTCGGTTTAGCCACTTATCTTCTGTAACTGTTTTTCTGCTGCTCTGCCAATGCTCACAGACCAAGAATTTCGTGGAATTTTATGTTGACGACTTCTCAATACTATGTGAAGTTACCCTGTATTCTTTGGAGTGTGCTTTGTCCCATTGTTGTTTACCCCTTCAGAAGGTGACTGTTTATCACAAATCATACCAGGCACAGCCAAATTGTTGTGAAATCTCTTCTTGAACTTCCTGAAAATCTACATGAGTGTAAAGTTAAAATAAACAAAAACCATGGCCAGTCTGAAAATGACTGCAAAACCCTCAAAGATTCTGGCCCTTGGCCAGAATTTATTATATAGGAAACCTCAAATTTCCCCACCCACTGTTTTCCCTTGCCTTTCCTGGGTTTCAGATTTCAGGACCATTATAATGTCACCACATGGAGCTCATGACAGTTTAGTTAGAAGAAGCTACTTAAATCCTGCCAATTTCACCTTACACTTACTATCCTCAGTCTTAGATCCTCCTCTTCCCACCCTTCCCCTTCTCTTTCCTATTTTTTCTATAATTCCTCCCCTACCAACACATTCCCCTTAGGGAGACCAAGAAGGAAATAAACAACAGCAAATACTGACCTCTAAGAAACAAAGACATAGAGTTTTCTTAATCATTGACATTGAGGGAAAAAGGGAAATCAACAGAACACCTCCTCCATCCCTTTAAATCCTCCCTTACTACTGGGATTGGACTGGTTTCCAACTGAAAAGGCTTCAGAGGATACTAAGAAACTCTGCGAACATGAGTAGGAGAATTCTGATAGATTAAGAACAAATGTTAACAGTCAATCTGTTCCAAGATTGTTCTGCTCTCTGTCTCCAGGAGAATTTCAGTTGAGCTGCCTTTAAAAGACACAATTGGATGTGTGACATTTCTGACCCTTGGCCTCTGGGATTTGGGGTGTTGTTTAGGTGGGAGAGCAGTACAAAGGCTTTTACAGTCACTTGCCAGAATGAGACTCTTCATTAACCAGAAAGGGGTGCCTTCTGCAGCTAACATGGGAAAACTAATCTTTGGAAAGCAAATACTTTGGAAAGAAAAGCTTTAATACATGTAATTAATTCATGTCGTTTGTTGCAATCTAAGAGGGAGCTGACTGACTGTTTCGTCTGTGCGTGTGTGTATGTGTCTATTAGAGAAGGATTGAATAGCATGTAGCCCCCTCCTTTTTAAAGAATTTGAATTACAGGAAGAATTGTGTTACTCCCAGAAAAGATTAAATGGGGAAACATTTCTTCTGACACATTGCTCATAATTAAAGTCAGTGTTCATTTTCTGTTTTAAGTAAAAACTTGGGGCTTTACTTACCCTTCCATCAATTAACTTTCTTAAAAGAAAATAACATTGAGTCCCATAAACACACACTTAATTCTTTATTGACAGAGAAGAGAGAAGCAATATCTGTCCTTTTACTCAGGAACCCAGCATTACTAGAGCTTCAAATTCCGCTGCCCTGTGTGCACAGCCTCCAGTTTCAGCTCTCAGGATAGAGGTTTTGACTTTGAACTTTTCTTCCATGTTTTACCAATGCCCACAGCCATGTAATTCTACTAAAACCACACTGTTAGAAATATTTGCAACAGAACAGTCTTCACTCAACAAACAGGTCTTGAACTCCTTCATGCTAGGAAATGAGGGCACAATAGTGAGCAAAATAAGCATGATTGTTTCTTTCATGGGCTTTATAAACAGGTGGGGAAGAGAAATTAACCAAGTAATCCATATAATGATGAAGAGTCAAAAAAATTACGAAGAAAAATATCAAGTTCTATGAGAGTGCCTCATTGGGGTTCCTGATCAATCTATTCTCCTATCTATCAGTATCTCTATATATTTACAGGTAGTGATACACTGGGGAAGTTTATCAGATCAGAACAGTCCTTCCTGAAGAAATGTGTGAACTAAGATCCAAAAGATGATTATTATGTTCATACAATGGGATGTAATATAGCAGCTAAAAATAAAAGAGCAATGGTAACATGTATCAGAATGGATGGCCCTCTAAATCATATTGCTTAGGAGAAAAAAATCTCCTTGCATGTGACTGGGTCAGATCTAATCAGATGATCCTTAGTAATAGCTGTTCTAGAAGACAGAGAAACAAATCAGACAGATTTTCCTGGTGGCTTTGAAAACACACACTGTGGCTTTGAAGAGGTCATGTGTCAGACAAGTATAGGTGGCCTCTGAAAGATAAACATGATCCCTGACCACAAGACAGCAAGAAAACAGGGACTTTACAATCGCAAAGAACTGAATTCTGCCAACAACTAGTGAGCTTGGGAGAGGACCCTGAGCCTCAGATGAGCTCACAGACCCAAGTGACTCTTGATTTCAGCCTTGTAAGGCCCTAAACAGAGCATCCTGTCACATTGTACCAGAATTCCTGACCCACAGAAACTGGGATGATAATTTTGTGTTGTATTAAAACAAGTTTATAGTAATTTGTTACACAGCTGTTGAAAACAAGTACAACTACAGAAATAAATGTTAAGCAAATGCACAGGCTCACAAGTTGAGGGTCAGGAAGGGGCATAGAGGCCAAGATGGCCTCACAGAGTAGAAGGAGACATTGAGGTCTTCAAGGCTGACATGAATCGCCCGGCCATGAACATCCAGTTAGTGACATGGGCTCACCAGCATCCAGGAGGAAGACTGAGGACAGAGTGACATGTGAGCAAGATGCTGTAGAAGGGAAAAGAAGCAGCATAAAGTAATGATTCTAGATTATTCTACATTGTGGGTGTGTTAGTTGCTCAGTGATGTCTGACCCTTTGAGACCCCATGGGCTATAGCCCACCAGGCTCCTCTGTCCATGGAATTCTTCAGGCAAGAATACTGGAGTGGGTAGCCATTCCTTTCTCCAGGAGATCTTCCCAACCCAGGGATCAAACCCAGGTCTCCCACATTGTGGGCAGACTTTTTATGCTACCCAGGAAGCTTGTTATTCTACAGTAGTGTCCAAGTTAAAATACAAAGAGTAAGTGGAGTGGTAAAGCAGATCTAGTTGCCAGCACCACGTCATCACTTAGCTGTGCAGTTTTAGATCATTTGTTTCACCTTTATATGTTTTGGTTTCTTCATCTCTAAAATAAAGCTGTATGTATCGCCTGAGAAACCTGTATGCAGGTCAAGATGCAACAGTTGGAACTGTACATGGAACAACAGACGGGTTCAAAATTGGGAAAGGAGTACATCAAAGCTATATATTGTCACCCTGCTTGTTTAACATATGCAGAGTAAAACGCCAGGCTGGATGAAGCACAAGCTGGAGTCAAGATTGTGGAGAGAAATATCAACAACCTCAGGTATGACCACTCTAATGGCAGAAAGCAAAGAGGAACTAAAGAGTCTCTTGATGAGGGTGAAAGAGGAGAGTGAAAAAGCTGACTTAGAACTCAGCATCCAAAAATGTAAGATCATGGTATCTGGTCCCATCACTTCACAGCTAATGCTCCTCTGTCCATGGGATTCTCCAGGCAAGAATACTGGAGTGGGTTGCCCTCCTCCAAGGGATCTTCCCAATCCAGGGATCAAACCCCTTCTCTTAGGTCTCCTGCATTGGCAGGCAGGTTCTTTACCACTAGCGCCACCTGGGAAGCCCTCATGACTAATAGACAGGGGAAAAAGTGGAAACAGATTCTAAAATCTGTCACAGCTTTTCTTTTCTCAGGCTCTAAAATCAGTGTGGATGGTGACCACAGCCACAAAATTAAAAGATGTTTGCTCCTTGGAAGAAAAGCTATGACAAGCCTAGAGAGTATATTAAAAAGCAGAGACATTTTTCCAGCAGTCATGTCCAGATGTGGGAACTGGACCATAAAGAAAGCTGAGCACTGAAGAATGGCTGCTTTCAATTTATGGTGCTGGAGACAACTCTTGAGAGTCCCTTGGACAATAAGGAGATCAAACCAGTCAGTCCTAAAGGAAATCAACCCTGAATATTCATTGGAAGGACTGATGCTGAGCTGAAACTCCAATACTTTGGCCACTGGATGCGAAGAGCCCACTTATTGGAAAAGACCCTGATGCTGGAAAGATTGAGGGCAGAAGGAGAAGGGGGCAACAGTGGATGAGATGTTTGGATGGCATCATTGACTCAATGGACACAAGTTTGAACAAACTCTGGGAGATAGTGAAGGACAGGGAAGCCTGGCATGCTGTAGTCCATGTGTTGCAAAGAGTCAGATGTGACTTACCAACTAAACAACAACAGCAAACTAAAGCTAACCGGTGTGCTTGTACGGGCTTCCCAGGTGGCACTAGTGGTCAAGAATCTACCTACCAGTGCAGCAGACACAGGAGATGCTGTTTCGCTCCCTGGGTCGGGAAGATCCCCTGGAGGAGGGCATGGCAACTCACTCCAGTATTCTTGTCTGGAAAATTCCATGGGCAGAGGAGTCTGGCAGGCTACAATTCATGGGGCCGCAAAGAGTTGGACATGACTGAGCATTCCATTCCAATTCAGCCCAATATACTTATAATTACTGTAAAGTTTAAATGGAGTAATACACATGGAGTACTTAAAAGAGCCTGACACAAAGTGCTTGCTATTGTTACCTGTTAATATCACTATTACTACCAATGTCTTCATCATTATCACTATTACTATTATTTATTTTTATCATCTGAATTATCCTTAAGAACAAAGCTTAACCTTAAGCATATCCTAAGAAAATGGGATGTTGTGTATGACTAAAACTCCCATTGCTTTATTAATGCCCTGTGAATGAGTTAAGCATTTTGGACAAAATTCACTAATGTTTTTAACTGACCAGAGATTACATATAATCATTCAGATAAGTCAATCAGAAATCCTCAATTTTACCTCTGACCATGACCTTGTGTACTTCCAGCTCACCTATTGTATTTGTAAGGCTTCTTCAGAGAATCCAGGGTTCTTCAACAGAACCTAGGTGGACAGATAGGTATGACTTTAAGGACCTGGCTAATGTAATTACAGAGAAATGGCAAGTCCAAAATCTTCAGGGCAGGCTGGCAGATTTGAGACCCAGGGCAGAACTAATGTTGCAAGTCAAGTCCAAAGGTCTCCAGCTGCTTGGATGAGGCCTAGCCACCTTACAGAAGGCAAGCTGCTTCACTCAAAGGACACCAATTTAAATGTTAATCTCATCCAAAAACACTATGACAGAAACATCTAGAGTAATATTTGACCAACTATCTGGGCCTTATCGGCCAGTCAAATAGACACATAAAATTAACCATCAAATCTACTCTGTCTGCCCACTCTAACTGTTTTGACCTTGTCAAGAAGTCCAATCCATTGATTTTACTGTTTTCAAACTCTCATCACCCCTCTTTTGTCCATCCTTCTCTCCTTGCTCAGATTAATCACTCACTGAAAAATCCTGAGCTCCTTTATCTCTTACGTTCTTTAAATTCCAGAATCTACCTACTTGGTGCTAGATCAATACATTCTATTGACTTTCCATCAGCAACACTGAATGAAAAAAAATAGTGAAACAATTTCTTTGAGATTTCTGTGGGAAAATAATTTTGAACCAAGAAAGCAGACTAATATTAAGGCCTAAAAAAAGTCATGAAGTTTACCACTCAGATTTTCTCAGAAAGACTGTAGAGGATAGGTTACAGGAAAAAAAAAAAAAAAAATATATATATATATATATATATGGAAAAGCTATGAATTAAAAAATAATAATTGAGCAAGGAAAACTGTAAAACTTATAGTTAAGTCTAAACAGCATTTGATTGCTTTAAAAAAGAATAATTGGCAATCAAAATATTAGATATTCTCAAGAAAGAAGTCAGAAAAAGAAAGGGAATATGGTGGGGATTTCTGTGTTTGTATAGATTATACTTATCAGTTCACTCTAGCTGTTGTTCAGCAAACATGCTTCTAAATAGTGGCCTTTTATCTCTTATTTTAAAGACCCCTGGAAACATAATAACTGAAATGGAGAAATTTATAGCAATTATATTTAGATAATTCAAGTCAAAACAAACCCCAAATCTTTACATATATTATTTGAATACCTCAAATCAAAGGCAATTTTGGATTTCTCTTTAGTTTCTTTTAATTATCTCCAAAGAATTTCCTCAGTTTCCCACATCATTTGGCAAAAACAAAAGACAACATTTTAAGCATATTTATAACAAGATGCTCTGGCTTTGGTTCAAATTTAACTTTACCCTTTGGCCCGCATTGTTTTGCATTTCAATCGTCACCCAGTACACCCTTGCCAATTTAATTTCAAATTATTTTTAATTGAGACTGAACACTACAAATTTGGGGTGTAGTAGAATATAATTTATGGGGACCAGCTGGAGAGCCAAAACTTTGATCAGATTGTCAATGTTAATGGGAATACCTAGATGTAAATGACTGATAGCCTAATCTGACCCATCTAATTGATTGTTTTTCACAGAATTACCTCCACTTCTTGAAGTTCTGAGACTATCATCCATCACTTTCAGAAAAAAAGAAAAATGTGGTAAGTAGCACTTACTTTCTTTGTGTAGTGTGATTTCTATCATTAACTGTAAAACCTCAATTTCTGAACTTCCTATTGCATAATTAGTTTTATCAACTAATTATTGATGTGTTTTTATAATATCTAAAAGCAGTTTTAAAAGTTGTGTTTAAATTGTGTTAGATCTCGTCATGAGATTTCTCAAATGAGTGTTAGAAAATGACAGGAAAAAAAAAAAGGAAAAAAAAAGGAGAAAAAAAAAGGAAAAAAAAAAAAAAAGAAAATGACAGGAAAATAGTTGATTAGCTTAGCGTCCTATGTGCAACTTTCTAAACCCTGTCATTGAATCCAGAGGTCAAATATTACAATGACTTGGGTTTTCAGATTGGATGGGTACTGAAAAGAAGAGCAGTGCTTTTGTGAGTATTCGGCCAGTCTACAAGTGCTGCCTGTGACTTCATCACTGAAATGAGAGTCATGGGAACATTTTGGCCTCAGGCAGGACAGGAGAGAAGAGAGAGACAATGCTTACTCCCTCCACCTCTGCTCACCCCTGTGTTCATGCCCTTGTTGCTGCTGAGAACTTGCTCTTTATTACAGCTGCTAACACTTGAATCTTGAAGACGAAAGCTAAAGGATTCCACTGGGCATTCCAGAATAGATCATTATTTGCCTTTATGTCCTATAAGAAAGTACCTTTCAGCAAAATATCTCTTGCTGAAGATCAGGCTATTGTATATGGTTGTGAAAAAACATTTTGACCTAGGAGTCAAAATCCTAGGTATTAGTCTCAGACCTTTTATGGCTAAACTAATCCCTGAGGTACGTTTTTAAAAGTCTAGACAGGCAACAGAAATTTTTAATGCTGCACATGTACTTTATGGGTACTAGAAGGAGACAGCCCCAAACCCCCCTTTCCTCTAGATTTTTAAATATTAATGAAAACAGCTTGAGTTAAATTATTTACTTGACATTACTTTATTCATTCTCACAGGCCTAATTATCTCCTCTATGACCCTTCTCAGCTTCCTTTGCTTGGTGCTCTCACCTGTCTGCACAGAGCAGCCCATTTCTACTCCCGGGCGCAAAAAACTTAATCATAGAGTCAAGAAAATCACCTGCTTTCATTCATTAGATGTACTATAATTTAAAGTATTGTAATATGAAGAAAGCTAAACTCACATTCTATTATAATTAAAAGAAAAAAAGAAAAATCTGATGGAGGGACTTCCTTAGTGGTCCAATGGCTAAGACTCTATGAACCCAGTGCATGGGGCCCAGGTTCGACCCCTAGTCATGGAAATAGGTCCCATGTGCCGCAACTAGAAGTTCATATACCACGGTTCAAGATCCTGTGTGCCACAATGATGATCAATGATCTTACAGGCTGCAACTAAGACCCGGTGCAGACCAATAAATAAATAAAAATAAATATTTTAAAAAGATCTAATGGAAATGTTTTTATTTTGAATGTTTTCAGTTACTATACTAATATAGTATCTCTCTAAAGTTGACCATCAGTATCCAGGGAAAGAGGAAATAATTATTGTTATTAGGTAAGAAGCTCAACATAGGATCACAAACATGGTTATAATGTTAGATCATCATATTCTGATTAACATATTTTGACAATTAAACTCTAAGTCCCTGTATGGCAGTTCCATCCCAGCATGAACCAACCATAGTTTGAGAAATGATGACATATGAACCATCATAGAAGATTTTAAAAACATAGAAAATCTTCTTTTGTGATACTAAAGGGCAAGAAATGACAAACTGTTTTGTTTTTTTAATTACAATAAATAAACTCAAGTGGCAGGTAGATATTAAGACTACATTTTTCAAGTTTGGTTGATATGTATATAATAGTGGGGTCTCTGTCTCTCTGTTCTTTTTTTAATACAGAATGCTTTATAAGTTTGCATGCCATCCTTGCACAGTGGCCATGCTTATCTTCTTTGTTTCATTCCAATTTTATTATCTGTGCTGCCAAAGTGAGTACAGTGGGACCTTTATTTCAACTCAGTGCCAGGCATAGAATAGGCCATCAGTACATGCATTCTGAATGGATGAAGCTGGTTGATACACTGATACTTACTTGGCATAAGGTGTTGTATATTCTCATCACCCTACATAATGTAGGTGAACTAGCACTTCTCTTGATTTTAGTTTTATTTTTGGCCACAATATGTTATAAGTAAACTGATCCATTAAAAAAAAATGAAGTCTGAATCATAAGATAAATAATGGAATGAAAAGACTTGTACCCATTCCCATCCCTATTGAAGGAAGAAGGTGGAGGGTTCAAATGCAGAACCAGGGCTGACTCACAGCAGACATCCAGGGACTCCTTTATTTCCCTTCACCACCTCTATTTTCTCCTCCCTCTTGTGTGACAGGCCTAATAATTGAGGACATTTATACCTACTGAATATAAAAAGAAGCTAATCGTTTTGGGATCAAAATATCTTTAAAATGGCAAGGTGAGCAGATCTGAGCTTTGCTAAGTCAGTCCACAGGTCAGCCAGTAAAAAGTAGCCACAGATTGATAGCAAGGTGAGAAATGCAGGTCAGAAGGGACAATTTAAAGAATCAAGGGCAGTTGGTTAAGGGCTTTTGCTATAACCAGTAGAAAGATGGGGTGGGTGGTGAACAGATTTGAAGCCACCCTTCTCTGGGATTGTGGAAATAGGCAAGACAGTCATGTTTAGGGGAAATTTCACTTGGCATCTGGCCGAGGTTACTTGGGGCTCCATCATGCTAGGCTTCTCAATCAGAGTGAGTAACTTTCCAGCAGAATTTAATATCTGTAAAGCAATCATAACTGCTTGTCAGTGGATGCACACAAGAGGAAGAAGGGGGGCAAGCTACTTAAGGAACTAACAAAGGCTTCTGTCACTTACTTCCCTCACAGTCTGAGTCTGCAGGTTTCTACCTGTTTACTTTTATGATAACATATTGAAAAATAGCTCAAGTTCTTTATAAAATGAATAGTTTGAATGTTATACTGACTTTATTTGAATACTTATCTTCAACCAGATAGCTCCCTTTGGTGATCTTTCCTCTGAGTGAAACAGTTGACAGCTAAGAAGCGCTTCTAGTTTCAACGTGTTTACCTGTTCACTTCTGTCTTTGAGACTGCGGTTTGCCCTGACACAATGAACAAATATACAGAGGTTCAGAGACTAAGAGATTTTCTTGGGAAGAGACATATATTGTTATTGTTGGTCAGTCTCTTAAGTCATGTCCGACTTTTGCGACCCCATGGACTGCAGGACGACAGGCTTCCCTGTCCTTCACTATCTCCTGGAGTTTGCTCAAACTCATGTCCATTGAGTCGGTGATGCCATCCAAACATCTCATCCTCTGTTGCCCCCTTCTCCTCCTACCCTTGGACTGCAAGGAGATCGAACCAGTCAGTCCTAAAGGAAATCAACCCGGAATATTTGTTGGAAGGACTGATGCTAAAACTGAAGCTGCCATACTTTGCCCACCTGATGTGAAGAGCTGACTCATTGGAAAAGACCCTGATGCTGGGAAAGACTGAGGGCAAGAGACAAGTGCGAAAACTTCTATTTATTTTAAAAGGGCAGGTTGAGTTTGTGTGTCTTTTGTGTTTGGTGAGACATGTCAATCCAGTATGCAGAAGAAACAAAATTCTGTAGAATTAGTATTTCACAAAGAGAATGAAAATACTGTCATTTATATAAGTAAATGAGTTTTTCTTTAAAAAATGAAATTATCCTGAGAATGACTTTCATATCTTTTTGGTTATACATTTACAAGTATAATGTGAAGAATTACCATCTATTTAGCTCTAGTGGGACTCAAGTCCTTTAGAGACCTCTGCATACTGATTTTCTCTGCCCTGTTTTCTCCTATTTATCAAAAGACACTGGCTTCTTAATTAATCTGCCTCTTTCTCCTGTACGCCTTAGAGTGAGATTCTTAAAGGAAGATCCAAACACGTCCTGCATTGGAATCATCTGAACAATTTTTTCCATGCAGATTCCTGGGCCATAGTCCACCTTTACTAAATCAATTTTTCTGAGCTCGAGGCCCAGGATTTTGCATTTTTAATAAAGTCATCAACTGATACACACAGAATTTCAAAATTCTTTCAAAATGGGAAAACGTATCTTCCAGGGAGTGGAAGCTTTAATGTAAAAGTGGGGCATGGGCAGAGGACTTAGAACTTTTATGCCAAGGGAACACAATCACACTTCAAGAAGAAGTTTTATAAACTTACACATTAAAAATGCACATTTCCAATAGTATTTTGCGGATACTTATCATACTGGTAATTTACTGGCAGGCTTCCCAGGTGGCTCAGTGAGTACACAATCTGCCTGCAACGCAAGAGACTTGAGTTCGATCACTGGGTCTGGAAAATCCCCTGGGGAAGAACATGGCAGCCCACTCCAGTATTCTTGGTTGGAGAATCCCATGGACAGAGGAGCCTCGTGGGTGACAGTCCATGGGTCTCAAAGAGTTGGGCCAGACTGAAACGACTGAGCACATGCACAATTTCCTGGCAGGATTAATTGAACTGGAATAAATACTTAATGTAGGAATACACACCTCTTCTTATGGACGTTTAAAAGTGACATAACATGACTTTATTGCTTTAGTGGCCACAGAGACCTGCGTTCCTGTGGCTGAGCATCACAGGAGGATTTTCTGTCCCATTGCACCATGGAAAAGCAGAAGTTGGCAACATCCTGACCCTATAACTATTACGCACACAGTTACTTGTATGTGATAAGCAGCAGAACTTGATGATAACACTTCAGTTGCTTGATATGACAGTTTCTCAACTTTAGCTAGTGAGTTAATATATTACCAAGTAAGTCTTTCAAAAATGTCTACCAAAGCAGAAAATTTTGAAATAGGTCATGCAGAGACACCTATCAACACTGAGATGGACTACAGCTTTCCTCCCCAGTCCTTCCAGCACTGGCTTCATATTCTAATCACTCAGAGCTTCCTAAAAAAAACCCATAACTGAGCTTCATTTCATCAGTTCAGTTCAGTTCAGTTCAGTCACTCAGTCGTGTCCGACTCTTTGCGACCCCATGAATCGCAGCACGCCAGGCCTCCCTGTTCATCACCATCTCCCGGAGTTCACTCAGACTCATGTCCATCGAGTCCGTGATGCTGATGCCATCCAGCCATCTCATCCTCAGTCATCCCCTTCTTCTCCTGCCCCCAATCCCTTCCAGCATAGTGGGGGGAAAATCAGAAGACCTGGAAAGGGATATCTTCAGTACTGAAAGGCTGAAGAGAGGTATATTTTGGAGAAAAATGGGCCTACATAAAGTGTCCAATAGCCAGATCACAACATTTAGCACATTCTCTTAGTGAAGATTGTAGGATCGGAACCCTAATAGTGAAAGTATAAACTCTCAACATTGGAGAGAATGAGAAGGGAACCATCATTGGACTAGACATTTCAATACTTTCCTAGAAGTACAAGGATGATTGGGACTGGTTGATTTGGAGGAGAGGGTGCTGAAGCCTGAAAGGGGAGGGGAGAGCTACAGGAAAGGTGGAAAACCGCTAATATTGCACAGCACTGGAGAATGTTGTTCGTTGGATCACAGGGACAGGGGAAAGTAGGGGTGAAGCGGGGACACAGAATGGGGGTTAATTGAAGTACAGTACATTGACCACCCTGCCATAGCCCTTGCTTCCCCTGCACACAGAGGTCCTAGAAGCCAGGCAGCACTCCTCAAACAATCAAACCAAGGGAAAAAGGGAGAAGATATTTTCTCATTGCACTGAATGAACGATCTAAGGAGAACCAAGACAGCCAGGAAAAGCCCTGGGGCAAATGCCCCGGTTCTGTCATTTTAAAGTCCCCGGTGTGAGAGCTGGCTGGTTGACCAGCCCCACTACCACCAGAGAGCTCACAGACTACCTTCTGTGGCCTCATGCTTAACTCTAATTGAAAAACAAGGGACATTGAATATGAGAAAAGCTTGCAACAACAAAAAAAGTGAAAGATAAAAATTAACAAACAGGAAAAAATAAATGATCCTAGAGGAGATAGCTCGGAGAAAGCAATGGCACCCCACTCCAGTACTCTTGCCTGGAAAATCCCATGGATGGAAGAGCCTGGTAGGCTGTAGTCCATGGGGTTGCTAAGAGTCAGACATGACTGAGTGACTTCACTTTCACTTTTCACTTTCATGCATTGGAGAAGGAAATGGCAACCCACTCCAGTGTTCTTGCCTGGAGAATCCCAGGGACGCAGGAGCCTGGTGGGCTGCCGTCTATGGGGTCGCACAGAGTCGGACACGACTGAAGCGACTTAGCAGCAGCAGCAGAGGAGATAGTTAATTCAGAATTCAGGAAAAAACTCTTCTAATCTGTATTAGAGAAATCAGAGAAGACTCTGCACCCATAAACAAAACAGGATGCAATGAAAAGGAAAATGAGAGAACAAAAAGAGGTCTGCTGCTGCTGCTGCTGCTAAGCTGCTTCAGTCATGTCCGACCCTGTGCGACCCCATAGACGGCAGCCGACCAGGCTCCCCCGTCCCTGAGATTCTCTAGGCAAGAACACTGGAGTGGGTTGCTATTTCCTTCTCCAATGCATGAAAGTGAAAAGTCAAAGTGAAGTCGTTCAGTCATGTCCCACTCTTCGCGACCCCATGGACTGCAGCCTACCAGGCTCCTCTGTCCATGGGATTTTCCAGGCAAGAGTACTGGAGTGGGGTGCCATTGCCTTCTCCACAAAAAGAGGTCTAGGTACTTTAAAATATGTTTCAGTTTCAGTTTCAATTTCAGTTCAGTCGCTCAGTTGTGTCCGACTCTTTGTGACCCCATGAATTGCAACACGCCAGGCCTCCCTGTCCATCACCAACTCCCCGAGTTCACTCAGACTCATGTCCATCGAGTCAGTGATGCCATCCAGCCGTCTCATCCTCTGTCAGCCCCTTATCCTCCTGCCCCCAATCCCTCCCAGCATCAGAGTCTTTTCCAATGAGTCAACTCTCCTCATGAGGTGGCCAAAGTATTGGAGTTTCAGCTTTAGCATCATTCCTTCCAAAGAAATCCCAGGGCTGATCTCCTTCAGAATAGACTGGTTGGATCTCCTTGCAGTCCAAGGGACTCTCAGGAGTCTTCTCCAACACCACAGTTCAAACGCATCAATTCTTCGGCGCTCAGCTTTCTTCACAGTCCAACTCTCACATCCATACATGACCACAGGGAAAACCATAGCCTTGACTAGATGGACCTTTGTTGGAAAAGTAATGTCTCTGCTTTTGAATATGCTATCTAGGTTGGTCATAACTTTTCTTCCAAGGAGTAAGCGTCTTTTAATTTCATGGCTGCAATCACCATCTGCACTGATTTTGGAGCCCCCCAAAATAAAGTCTGACACTGTTTCCACTGTTTCCCCATCTATTTCCCATGAAGTGATGGGACTGGATGCCATGATCTTCGTTTTCTGAATGTTGAGCTTTAAGCCAACTTTTTCACTCTCCACTTTCACTTTCATCAAGAGGCTTTTTAGTTCCTAAAATATGTTTAGGTACTTTAAAATATGAAACTAAAACATAGAAAGTAAAAAAATGAGTGGTTAGAAGATTGTTGAGTGAACTTTCTAGAATAAAAACCCAAATGCTAAAAAGACAGAAAATATGAGAGAAACGTTGTAAGACATATATTCACATATATACTTATTCAAAAGCTCAACATCCTGTTCATAGGCATTTTAGAAACAGAACAGGGAAGACAGAAGGGAGGAAACAAGAAAGGAGATTTCCTAGAGTAGAAGACAAAAGTCTTCAGACTAAATAAGTCCAGGGAGTCCCCAGTACATCAAATATTAGAGCCCACACAGTTATACTGTCATAGATTTTCAGAATATCATGGGGGAAGATTATCCTAGCAATTCCCAAGGAGAAGAAACAGCACATCAACAAAATAACAAGAGTAAGTTTGGCACTGGTTATCCAGTCAACCATTTTGAACGCTAGAAGATAACGGAGAAATGCCTTCAAAGATTTAAGCAGAAATTATGTTCAACCTAAAATGCTAAAAACAGTCAAGCCCACTGTCCAAAGAAAGACACATTTTTAAAAAACCTGAAAAAATGTAGCTCCCTGAAAGGTACTATCCTATGTCTTAGGATATTGCTTGAGGATACATTATAGCACAATGAGACAGTAAACCAAGAAAAGAACAAAATGTAAGGCTAACAAACAGATGATCCAGTCTAGGAGAGGACTGTGACGATCCATCCTAGAGAGAAATCAGAAAAACTTGGAGCAGGATAATGGAAGGCTTGGGAAAAGGTATTAAAGGAAAAAATATTTAATACTATTCTTGAGATACTAAAACAATCTAGGAGACAGAAAGGGCAGACAAAGTAAGAAACAAAACAAACTAAAGCAAAACACATAGGAACTCTAAGAAAACAAACCAGATAAGACACCAAGTATAGGACTTGCCAGTGGTCCAGTGGTTAAGACTCCACCTTACCAATGCAAGGGGTGCGAGTTCGATCCCTGGTCAGGGAACTAAGATTCCACATGTTGCAAGGTGCAGCCAAGAAAAAGAAGCTAAGTATAACCATAGCACACTACTTAGTATTGTATGGATTTTATTTATATTCTTTTTTTTAAATTTAATTAATTTATTTATTTTACATTATTTTACTTTACAATACTATATTGGTTTTGCCATACATTGACATGAATCCACCACGGGTGTACATGAGTTCCCAATCCTGAACCCCCCTCCCCATTTGTATTCTTATTAGAATGTGAAAAGTGGTTAATGACTGAATAGACTACCTAAAAAGATAGTATTACATACTTGTTAGCAGCACTATCTCTAAAATTCTTACCGGCTGTATGAATCTAGACATTTTCTTGATTGCTATTTTATTCAATTTCCTTTCTATAAGATAGAAATAATAATAATTATGTATTTTATAGTTTTGTGAGGCTTAAATGAGTTACTTTACACAAAGTACTTGTAACAGTGCTTAACCCACAGAAAGTCCTCAATAGGTGTTAGCTAAACAATAACAAACCACATATTAAAAAAATAGAAGTATTTCTTGACACAGAACAAAATAAGCTAAAAGCAGATTATGACTGTAATGAATAAAACAAAAGCTGATAGATAAATTCATAATATAGAGATATAGGAAGAAACAACAGAAGAACCAAAAAATAAATAAGAGTGTTGCTATTGAGGAATCAAGAAAGGTTAATATTTTTATCTTTAAATATCCTAAAATTTTATTCATCCATTAAAATGGAAAACAATAAAACAAATGAGAAAAAAAAAAGGAACATAAAGGGGATCTGGAATGGATAGTAGAAGCAAAAAATTTTAATAAGAAGTAAAATTAACACTATGATATCTAGAATTCTTTTTTTTTTTTTAGTTTGTAAATTATTTATTTATTTATTTTTAAATACTTTTATTTTATTTTTTGGGGGCGTGGTGTTTTTTTTTTTTTACTTACAATACTGTATTGGTTTTGCCATACACTGACATGAATCCACCCCGGATGTACATGAGTTCCCAATCCTGAACCCCTGTCCCACCACCCTGGAATTTCAGGAAACTCCTAGAGTTTGAGAAATATAGAATCATAGAAAAAGAATGCCAGTTTCTGGACAAAATTTGATCAGTTTAAAATAATCTAGTAATTCACCGTAAAATAAAAAAGGTAAAGTGTACTTCTACTGATGAAATAAAGCAAAAAATCACAATATATCTGAAAAACAAGTGAGGATCAACATCAGTCACTGTTTTAGTTCCCCACGCCTTGAAATCGTCAAGCCCAGTTTAAGGAGGTGTTTGATTACTGACTTCCATCAAGCTCTTTGGGTGTAACTTTTGCCATCCAGTCTGGGCTTCTCCAATTCCCTTTCTTTCCTGGCTGCTCTATGAGTATTTCTGCATCATTAGATTTCCTTTTCTGTGTTCCCAAAGGATGAGCATATTTGCAGTCAGTCTTGGAAATCAGATCTTTATCCTGAATCTGCTCAAAACCCACTAGAGATGAATTATGTGGACAGTCTTGTTTTATTAAGAAAATGTATAATACATACTTAAAATAGCAAGGCTTGCTTTGGTGAATTTCATCAGTGCTTCCTAATCTGGACCTCATAGAACATGCATTTTGGGGGGCTGTTTGGTTTCTTTTATTTTTTGGTCAGTGTCTAAGACCTTAAAATTCATAATCTTAAATCAGTTGTTTGCTTAGGCTAGAGATATAAATGATGAAATATTTCTGTCTGCCAAAGCTGACCAGTATTTCCCAAAATCTGGAAGAGAACTCACTCTAAGAGCTTTAGTTGGGTGCCTAGGAACTATGGTCTTTAAACATGTATATATACACATGTTTCTCTTCTACTCTTTGAAACCATATGGACTGTAGCCCACTAGCCTCTTCTGTCCATTGAATTTTCCAGCCAAGAATACTGGAATGGGTTGCTATTTCCTTCTCCAGGGGGTCTTCCCAACTCAGGGATCGAAACCGTGTCTCTTGTGTCTCCTGCATTGGCAGGCAGATTCTTTACCACTGTGCCACCTGGGAAGCATCTCTTCTAAATGGTACAGAAAGGTTCATATGAAATTTCTAGCTTTAATGAAACTTAAGAATATAAAGTAACATGAAGTACTATTGGAATTAATGTCATCAGTAGCTAAGGCTTTGTTCTCATAACTTTTTAGTTCCACTAGGTCTCCCCATCTTCCCTTTTCTTTCAAACATCACATATGATTCAGCTGTTTGTCATGCTTAGAGGAAACATGTGACTTTGATAGAAGAATTTAAAGGAGGATGGTTGGAACTGTTTTCTCCTGATGACTGTCCACTGCTAGCTTCAAGGTTGGCAGTTCTGATGCTGGGGATGGAGCTTCTAGGGGGTCAGGAACAGAAAACTCAGGTTGGAGAGAAGAGTCACAGAGGTTACCACTAGTATGTGGAGAATAGAGAAGAGTGAGGAAGGCAATGTGCCTATAGCTCAGCAGGGGAGAGAGCTCCTGGAGGTGTAGTCACAGAGGTAAATGAGATGATGAGATCGGAGGTAGATTTCACAGGTAGATTTCGCAGAAGCTGGGAGGCTTTGAAAAATGTTGAAGGACCTTTACTTTGGGAGAAGTGGGAGAATACTGAAAAGTTTTAAGTAGAAGAATACGAGATTTTAAAGGACAACTCTGAACTGAATTGGCTACTCTTTTGAGAGTAGATTATATGGAGGAAGAGTGAAGCAGGAAGGCCAAAGAAGGATAAGGCTACTGTAATGAACAGGCCATAGATGATGCTTGCTTGGACCGGGAAGCTGGTGATGAAGGATCTGAAAGGTGATTGGTTGGATTCTGTCTCTATTGTGAAGATGCAATCAATAGGATACGCTGACCATTTGAATGTTGGACATGCAAAAGAGAGAAGTCAGGGCTGACTCCATGCTCATGGCCTGAACAACTGGAAGGATGGAGTCATCATTTACTGAGCTGGATGTGTATGTCTTCAGGTAAAGCAGGCTGGTGGAAGAAGATCAGGAGATCAGTGTAAGAAATGTCAAATTTGAGAATCTGTCACAAATATTAATACAAAGTTGATATGAATAACCAGAAAGTAAAATTCTAACTTTCTGTATTCATTTTCAAAGTTGAGTTGGCACAGACTGAATATCATGAGATAAATTTATATCTTGATGATAATTTTAGATCTTTCATTTAAAAATTCTATGGAAGATCTATTTTTTGTTGCTCTTATGAATGATAAATTATGATCACTTCTAAAAAGACTTCCAAAATAAAGCATAACAGCAAAGCTTGAAAATACAATCCTTTACCCTTCTTCCCCAAATTGACACCAATGAGCCTCAAAAGCCCGAGGGCCCTTTACTATCAGATCATTCATTATTATAATAAAGCATGTCATGTCAAAATTCACCAGGCATTTTCACAAAGCATATTTTACACTTGACTTGCCCCTGAGCATTTAGGTATTTATTTCTCCCTGAAGCCACCTGTAAAGTTAGATTAGATAATGCTTAGGAGTTTGGTTTTACTCAGGTGTGCTGACAAGCACAAAAAAATAAATCCTTGGGAATTTTCCAGATTTCAGTTGTCCTTTGTCTGTGCAAGTTAAATGAACCACACAAACAAAGAAGGGTAGAATTTAATATATTCATCTTTTTCTTTATTGAAATTGGTGTAGCCAGTTTATGTGATTCAGAGGAGGCTTTATTAGCTCTCAGATCTCAGGCAAATCCACAGTGGAGATAGATATGAGTCTACTGGGAGAGACTCGGAAGGACTTGAGGCTTGAGAATTTTCCAGAGCAGCTCTCATGTGTCCTCTGTCACTGCAGCTGTTCTTCCCCTCACCCCATCCCCTCTTGCAAATGACTTTATCTCCTAACTTATCCTCCCACGACTCTTGACATCAAAACTCCAGATTGTCTAAACATCCAGACTCCAACCTCAGATCCTCTATTCCCACTTCTTTTTCTTTTTTGAGATTCTCTATTTTTATTTATTTTAAAAAATTTTATCAATTTTTGATGGGAGGATAATTGCTTTACAATATTGTGTTGGTTTCTGCCATACATCAACATTATTCCCACTTTTGAAAGTACTCACTGGCGTCCTACTGCTCACGTTCCATAAAACTTTTTGCCTGCCCCTCCCCCTAAATTAGAATACTTCTTCATAGCCTTTTCATGCCTGACACTTGCAAACAAAGATTTATATTAACTAGTCCCTGAAGCCACAGTTATCCTATGCCCCGTGGAATTCCATTACTCCCACACTTAGGGCCTCTCCTCTTGGCAGAATTCAAGTGTTAGTCTCAAGGAGAGAGACATGGAAGGATGGATTGGAAGATAGGTGTTCCAGGACAAAGCAAAGCATGAGTGAGGAGGCTCTTCACTGAGGCTATGAAAGAACAGTGAACAATTTCAGTTGTCCAGTGCATAGAAAGTGCAAAAGCAAATAAGTGAAAAATACACAAGGGGTGAATCTTATAGTGTCTCAAATGCCCAGTCCAAGAGTTTATAATTTATTTGAGAAGTATAGGTACTATATATCACAGGGAACTAGATTCAATATCCTGTAATAAATTATTAATATAATGGAAAAGAATATGAAAAAGAATATGTATATATGCATATATATGTATGTATAACTGAATCATACACCTGAAAACTAATACAACATTGAAAATCAACTATACTTCAATTTTTTAAAAAAAAGCCTTTGTTTAAAAAAAAGTGCAGGTAGTCATTGAAAACTCCTCGGCTGGGTAGTAACATAATAATGAACATGGAAAAGAACTAACATAGTACAATTTTATAACTTACTAAGTTCATTCCTACATGTGATCTGAATTATTGATTGGTTTTCATTATGAATTTTTCCTTTGACACCAACATTTAATCAGGATCAAAGAGAGAGGAAATACTGGGAGCAAAAGGACCTGTTAAAGCCATTGCAATGATGTTTGAGATTTTAAGTCTGAGTGATGGACTAGGGATAATGGGACTGAAATTATCAAAAGTGAGGAAAGGAGGACAGTGAAGGTAGACGATGGTGATTCATTTTGGGGGACATACTGAATTTGACGTGGCAACCAGAAATGCAGGCATGTTTTACATGCCATCAGATCCGTGGGACTCTAAAACACAAAGCTATAGATGAGGAAGGTATGCACATGGAACACTGTGTTATGATCAGAGGAGATCAAGTAAAAAGAGAAATTCAAGGACAAAATTTCTACAACAGGAGGAGGGAAAGAAGCTAGAGAATATCATGAGCTTTATGAAGACTGGTCCTTGTCCTGACTGTTCAGCACTGTAATCCAGCATCTAGTACTGTCACTGGTACCAAGCAGGCTTTCAGTAAATGTCTGTAGACTGCATGGCTGAAACATTGCCAAATTGCCCTCTGGTGGAAAATGTCCCTCTGCCTATCTGAAGGTATGAATTTAACAGTGGATGCTGCGGAAAGGAAAGCAAGAAGCTTGTGCAGAGATAACTGGTTTGTTCCATTTCCAACAGTGTGTTTTGGTCTAAAGCCATCTAAATAAGAGCAAAAGGGGATGAAAATGGGGAAAAAAATTCTTGCTAGTGAGGCCAATTCTCAAAGCCAGGGTGGCTTTGGCTTTTTCTTGTTTATGTTTTTAATGAGTAATCATTTGTTAAATTTATCCATTGACTGTCAAAAATTCCATCCTTTCTATTAATTTACAACCAGAGGAAATTCCTAGGAGATTTCTGAAGTTTTCCTTTGTCCAATATTTGGATGAGCCATGGGCTGCACGATGCTTACATAACCTTTAAAGTCAGAAAAAATAAAAAGTAACCCAAATGGCAGTTTTATGAGACTTCTGAAGGGTGGGTTTCAAGAATGATTCTGCGATTGAGATCACAGTTTATTTTCAGCATTGGCTATGTGGAAAATTTGTTTTACTTTTGTAATATCACATACAATTTAAGGAGCCTTGAATGTGTTTCCTTTAAACCACTTCAAACTCCTTTGTGGGTACAGGATCAACCAATCAACTGAAAAATTCATGAAGTAAAAACGGTTAATTTATTTGAATAACTTATCCCACAGTACAAAAAAGATCTTAATTATCATAGAATACACAGAAGAACTATACAAAAAAGATCTTCATGGCCCAGAAAACCATGATGGTGTGATCACTCACCTAAAGCCAGACATCCTGGAATGTGAAGTCAAATGGGCCTTAGGAAGTATCACTGTGAAATCCCAGTTGAGCTATTTCAAATCCTAAAAGATGATGCTGTGAAAGTGCTGCTCTCAATATGCCAGCAAATTTGGAAAACTCAGCAGTGGTCACAGGACTGGAAAAGATCAGTTTTCATTCCAATCCCAAAGAAAGGCAATGCCAAAGAAAGGCAGTGTCAAAGAATGTTCAAACTACTGCACAACTGCACTCATCTCACATGCTAGCAAAGTAATATTCAAAATTCTCTAAGCCAGGCTTCAACAGTACATGAACTGTGAACTTCTAGATGTTCAAGCTGGATTTAGAAAAGGCAGAGGAACTGGAGATCAAATTGCCAACATCCGCTGGATCATCGAAAAAGCAGGAGATACAGAAAAACATCTACTTTTGCTTTATTGACTATGCCAAAGACTTTGATTGTGTGGATCACAACAAACTGTGGAAAATTCCTAAAGAGATGGGCATACCAGACCACCTGACCTGCCTCGTGAGAAATCTGTATGCAGGTCAAGAAGCAACAGTTAGAACTGGACATGGAACAACAGACTGGTTCCAAATAGGAAAAGGAGTACGTCAAGGCTGTATATTGTCACTCTGCTTATTTAACTTATATGCAGAGTATATCATGCCAGGCTGGATGAAGCACAAGCTGGAATCAAGATTGCCGGGAGAAATATCAATACCCTCAGATATGCAGATGACACCACCCTTATGACAGAAAGTAAAGAAGAACTAAAGAGACTCCTGATGAAAGTGAAAGAGGAGAGTGAAAAAGTTGGCTTAAAACTCAACATTCAGAAAACTAAGATAAAGGCATCCAGTCCCATCACTTCATGGGAAATAGATATGGAAACAGTGGGAGACTTTATTTTTTGCGCTCCAAAATCACTGCAGATGGTGATTGCAGCCATGAAATTAAAAGATGCTTGCTCCTTGGAAGAAAAGACCAACCTAGACAACATATTAAAAAGCAGAGGCATTACTTTGCCAACAAAGGCCCATCTAGTCAAAACTATGGTTTTTCTGGTAGTCATGTATAGATGTAAGAGTTGGACTATAAAGAAAGCTGAGCACCAAAGAATTGATGCTTTTGAACTGTGGTGTTGGAGAAGACTCTTGAGAGTCTCTTGGACAGCAAGGAAATCCAAGCAGTCAATCCTAAAAGAAGTCAGTCCTGAATATTCATTGGAAGGACTGATGTTGAAGCTGAAACTCCAATACTTTGGCCACCTGTTGTGAAGAACCAACTCATTGGAAAAGACCCTGATGCTGGGAAAGATTGAAGGTGGGAGGAAAAGGGGACGACAGAGGATGAGATGGTTGGATGGCATCACTGATGCGATGGACATGAGTTTGAGTAGGTTCTGGGAGTTGGTGATGGACAGGAAAGCCTGGCATGCTTAAGTCCATAGGGTCGCAGAGTCAGGCACTGAGTGACTGCACTGAACTGAACAGAGAAGTAAGCCTATTTTTTCCCCCACATGCCTCAAAGGGGAAAATCCAGTCTTGGGAGTGAATGTGGGGCAGTGACAAACATGTCAGCTACCTCATTCAAATAAGGAAAAGGAATACACTTG
The DNA here is from genome assembly GCF_001704415.2 of Capra hircus. Classification (NCBI taxonomy): domain Eukaryota; kingdom Metazoa; phylum Chordata; class Mammalia; order Artiodactyla; family Bovidae; genus Capra; species Capra hircus. Next base: position 27,834,677 of record NC_030814.1, read on the forward strand.
TGCACCTATAGCTGTGCCACAGCCTCAAACAGGCATACATTGTTTCTTTTCTGAGGATGCCAAGCACCCATACTCCCCGCCCTTTTGGGGGACTTGTTCCTCCTCCTTCTTTCCCTCCTCATCCAACCCATGGTTCCCATAGAAACCACCACATTCTTACAAGGCAGCACTGCTGATTAGTACTTTGATTAGTCCAGAGATGGGTACCTTCCCAGCCGAGCCATTCCAAACTCTGCCCTGAGCAGTTTTAACCACCAAGCAGAGACTCAGTACCCCTCTGGTACACAGGAATCCCACAGTGGGAAATGAAAAGCCATCATGGTGTCTTGCCCCATGGAGAAGTTAAGGCTTCAGTGAAAGAGAATGAAGGCAATCCCCAAGAGGAACCTAGCAGAGTCATGGCTAGGAAAAGGGGGAGAAGGAGATTGAGAGTGAGAGAGGCCTGGCAAAACCCAGGTGGACTGGACATTTCCTGTTGACTTCCGGCCCAGATGCATTCATATCCTTTCTGTTTCTTCAATTCTTAGTCTCGACGAACCAGTAACTCCCCTTCCCTATTTTGGTTGCCTGGCTTAGTTCTAGATCATTTTCTGTTAGTTGCAACCAAAAACTGAAAACAAAACAAAACAAAACAACCAGACCTCTCAGCCCTCCAAAACAAAACAAAAATAAAAGCTGCGCATGTTTGAGTTAAATTCAATAATCGTAACTTGATGTAGACATCTGAAAGGCAAATTAACTGTACCTCTGAAGAGTCTGAGTGTAGAAGTCACAGCCAGGATAAGCTGAGAGCAGTTTAAGAAACTGACAAAGGCTACTGTTTCCCTGTGCGAGACTGCAGAGCAACACACCCATTGAGAAGAATAAACAACTCAGCTCTAGATTCTTCTTGCAAAGTAGGTTTATATTTGACTCATGCAAAGAAAATGAATTGAAACTGATTTTCTCCACAGCATTGAGCCAATCAGCCTCCCTAAGATGCATCCTAAATTAAAAAGAGAATAGAACCTCTTCTGGGACAGGAGGAGGGCAACCAGATAACTACTGTGTTGCAGAAAAGCTACAGACATTTCAAGGCCAATCCCCAGCCTGACCCAAGTCATGCTCCTTTTACATGACTTGACTTGAAAACTGTGCAGCTCTGAAATGGACAGGAATTCTTCCCAACTATCAATCTGTGTAGAGTTTGTTGGGGAGTTTATATGCTCTTTATCTGCTCTATAGACAAAAACAAAAATATACCAAAAAAAAAAACAAAACAAAAACCCTTCAAAATTCAAGTATAAGCAAGAATGGAAGCGGGGAAGCAAATTCTAGCTGCAAACCACCAAACCCATAATTTTACACTCTACAAGCATCTAAATAAACAAAATCATGCTGTATAAACACTTCTGATAAAGGACTAGCACACAGTGTTTAATAGCCCTAGGGGAAATAAAAAGACAGCATAAATATATTTTTTTCACAAAAGGCACATTCTCTGTAGTTTTAGAAAAATTATTATTTTCAAAGAAACAGTGATGTCTCTCTAATTTCCCACTTAAAGTAAGTATCATATACAAAAATGTGAATTTAGGGAGATAACGATGTTTATGAATTGAGAGTGCCCATAATTCCCAGTAAAGAGTTTACTTTGAGTAACTTTATGAAACTTTAAAGTAGGATATAGTCAGTAAATATAGTGTGCGTTTACTCAATATTATACAGAGAACTATTTCTGTGTCCAACCCTAAAGATGAGGACAGATTCCCCTGCAGTGTCCCCAGTTTATTAATGTCCCAAATAAATGCATTTAATAATCCACAAGAATGTTTTGGTGAGCATAACAATAGAGCAAGTACATGAATAATCTTGGGGAAGTATTTTACTCAGGCTATGGTGAAGGGCTTCCCTGGTGGCTCAGTGGTAATGCCAACATGGGAGACACGATTTCGATCCCTGGGTCGGGAAGATCCCCTGGAGATAGAAATGGCAATCCACTCCAGTATCCTTGCCTGGGAAATCCCATAGACAGAGGAGCCTAGCAGGCTACAGTCCATGGGGTCACAAAAGAGCCAGACATGACTTAGCGACTGAACAATGAAAAACCTGGTGAAGAAGGAGGAGCTATGTTTTATACTAATACAGACAATTCATTGGAAATGATTGGGATATCTTTGTCTGCCAGATTCAGCATCTTCTTGCTCTGGATGATGTTGAGTACATGTAAACATCTCTGCATCTTGGTCTTTCCATTTCTGTAATCCAGGAAGACCACCTACCTTCTCTTTCTTTCTTTAGGCTGGAAAGAATACAACTGATGGAATTTGAATTCTTGTTCAATCATATATATTAAGATATCCCTAATCTCCTTAAACACATACTTATAGCCTGTATCTTTTAATCTGGGTGACCTCTAAAAATTACTTAATCACATAACAAGGTATAGCTAATTCCTCAGAAGTGGCTAATTACTCTGCAGTTGGTAGGATTCTTGAGGCCTTATTCCTATACATAGGAGGTACCAAGACGTTTGCGACAAAGAACTCATTCCAAAGCCATGAGGAGATGGAGAAGAGCCAGTGAACTGATATTGGAAAGGAAGGATGACTCTGGACACAATTTGTCACCTAGATTACACTCTGGCTCGGCTCCTATAGCCTCATGGCCAAGTTTATGGAGGATAAAATTTGAGTGGAAGAGCAAATAGATGTTAAAAAGCTAGTCTTTCTAAAGTCTCTCTGGGGCATTAGGTGCGCAAAGCAGCTGGCCCATAGGCACCAGGAGTGGCACTAATTGTGGCGACATTACTGACCGTGAAAGCAGCCACATTAGTGGATGCGGGGTTTGCTGCAGCTGTGGCTGTTTGTCATGTCCTACTTGGGCAGAGTTACATTTGGGGTAGATCTTGTGACATCTTTTTCTGTAGGCAGCGGCAGCGGCAGAAGCAGCTGTGGTGGTGTTTTTGGTGGGAGGCACAGCTGCCACCAGGATCTTCATCACCAGGAATCAAAACAAAAGAGGGAGAGAATTCAGACACGCCATGGTAGTCAAGAGGGTTAGTTCTCCAAGCACAAGGGAGAATCCCCTTGGGACATGCAAGCTCCATCAGTGAAAAAAACAAAAATGGTTCCTTCTGGGCACACAATGATGAACTTTGACAAATGCTATTTGGCTATTGATGTTGATGTCCTATCTCCAGGCTGAAATGATTTGGGAAATCTAGGTCACATACGATATGCCCCACCAGCTACGCCTCTCTGGCTGGAGTCACTCACTGTTGTATTTGAGTGTAAAGGCCAAGAAATCTTTGCTGCCAATGCATGCTACTTTGAGCTGCATTCGTGGTGCTCTGTCATTTCAATGACCAATGTCAAGACCTGTATTTGTGGCAATACAAGTGTTGACCCCGTTAGTGAGCATGAATAAAAATCTAAAACTTTCCCATACTAACTAGGCCCTTCCACTCTGAAGGTCTGTCATATGCATGATGTCTTTCTGAGAAAAGCAGCTGCAGGGGGATTCCCTGGGCATGGAGACTCATGCTTTCTGCCAGGTGACCCTGCCCTGGTCACAGTTAACTGGTCCAAGGACTGATGCTTGATACAAAAGCAGTCCATTTAGAGGCTACTACAAAAGCTTTTGAGCACGGATGGTGACAGGCTGAACTAATCAGATTCTCTCTCTGGGTGAATTTGAATGCCAGATATCCAAAGAGATTTGGCAGAGCAGTGGCATGGGATGAGGGAGACAGAGAAAGGAGGCAATAGGGAGATGTCACGTATCAGGAGTAAGGAGATGCTCAGAAGCAAAGAGGATAAGAGCAGAGAGTGCTGGTCAGAAGTGGCGAAGTAGTCTCAGAAGAAGGGAAAGCAGAGATAACTTGGGATCCTTTAGGAGGATGTGTAACAGTAGGAAGCATTATATTCTGATGTCATTCCACTGGCTTGGCCAAAAAGTTCATTTGAATTTTTCCATCAGATGTTACAAAAAAAGCTAAACAAACTTTTTGGCCAGCCCAGCAGATTCTGTTCTAGTTCCTTGAGGCCTGAATTGGCAGCTGCTGTTAGTAAACATTCAAACAACTTATTATAAATTATTATTTAGTATAAATGGTAAACTCAAGAGAGAAATCAAAGTATTTGAAAGGCAGATCTTTTAATATATAGAAAAAATGCATGCTTTTGTTTGCTTGTGTAGAAAAGTATTCATATGTGGGACAGTCAATCCAGGCTTCAAAATATGCCATATAGGCCAATATAAAACTCATTTTTTCCCCCATTACTACTATTTCAGTGGACATCTTGTGTTTCACTGTCATTGCAAGGTTCTCTGCTCCTTGTAACCTGAAAGAGCTTAGAGTCCTCATTTTGCTATATATCTTTAAAATAAAATCCCCAGGCCTGAATACCTTGAGTAGGTCTCTGCTCATCCCAACCTCCAAGAACATGAGAGAAAGAATGGGTGGCAAGTTTGTGCTGACACCTGGAAACTGTGTGTATAGATACCTTTGGATAAATTTGCTGAAGTTACAAAGAGCAGCCTGCAGGAAAAACAAAATTAGTCTTCAAGAGCCAACTTCCTAGTTTGTAATTGTAATATGAAGTTTCTTCCTCTTTCTCACAACTACTTGTCTCCTCTTTTCCTAACCATCACTTAAACCGTACCATTCCCGTTAAGAGAGGTGCACTTGACTTATGTTCCAATAAGGTACTAATAGATCAGCAAACACATTCACGCCTTTCAGACTGCCCCCCACCAACAACTGGGAAAAAAGTGTAAAAATAGAATGAACCAAGTGTGTTCACAAATGCTAATTTACCACGAGGACAAATGTTAAGCACTGAGGGTCAACATAGTTTCTGGTGCTCTTTGCAGAAACAAAACACAACAGCGTGTAACAGAGTTGCATCGAAAGATCATTCCTTTGAACATTGTCGTTTCTCTTAGCTGCTAAAACTGCTGCTTCAGTGAAGTCAAAGTTTAATTCATTCTTGGCTAAATGAACAATAAACAACAAAGAGTCATCAATTAAATTTGGAGGGAGGGAAAAAAATAATCAGTGGGCCTTTGACTTGGCACATATAGAATTGTCTTATAAAGCTATAGCAATGAAAACTGTGGTTTTTGTGTAGACCTCTAATCTGAGATATTTTTTGCATAATCACACCAAAATGATTGTACAAAAGTATAAAATACATTTTTTAAAAACTTCCAAGAAATTTGTACCAAAGACATCCTTGACATTTATTCTATTTCTAAACCTGACACCAAAAATGAACTTTTATTTTACACAGTGCTATTCTGTTGGGATTTTTAAATCACATGTTAATTAATTAATCACTGCATTAATTTTGCAGTCATATCAATTCAATAAAATACTTCAATAGTCTGTTATAAGCAAGCCAGCCTCCTCAAATAAATTTATCCTATTCTACTAATTACATTTATGTTTCATATAACCAACATGTATCATTGAGAACATTATATAAATGTTAGTGTTAAGTCTGAACATCCCCACCTTCTCATACCTACTCTCCTGTAATGTCCACTTTACATAGGTTTATGAATAAGGCCATACTAAACAGACAAATGAAAGTATTGAAAGGCAGATCATTTAATATATAGATGAATTATCAGAAAATGCACAAACTTTTTGCTTACTTTGCTTACATGATGAAGTAGTCATGGGTAGGACAGATAATCCATGTTTTAAATATATATTGTATACTAATGTAAAACGTTTGTGTTATTTTCCTTCTTGGTCATGAAGCCAGGCCACATCCTGATTAATAGAAGTGGGGTTTTTCCTACTCTCAGCAGTCCTGGGAAATGGTTACTCCTGGAGCAGATGTGAGTCATGGAGAGCTTTCATTAGTGAGTGTGGGAATGTGGGGGGAGGGTTTGACGAGGGTGGTGAGCTCTCCCTGGCCCATAAAGGCAGACGAGCAATGCGGGCACTGTGGCTCCATCTTTGCATGGAAGCAGCTACTGTGGCAAGAATTCCAGCATATTAGGTGGGCAGTCCCCTGGTAGAAAGTCAGGTTCAGCCATCTGGAGGTCTCTAGTCCTAGAGAGCACGTCTAGCTTTCACACCACCGTGAATGGGAGGAGAGTGCAGCCAGGAATGAATAGAGACCTCGTGAGAACCCTGTTCTCTCCCTGGGACGGAGTGAGGCACCACCAGGGAATATCAGAATGACCACAGATGGCTCAGGAATTTGGTGAGGATGTATATTTCACACAGTACTTACTGATGAAATGATTGCTTACCCATGAAATGATTGCTTTTTAGGTCATATGGAAACACCTTCACTTCAAAACAGTCATATAAGTACAGTCACACTAAAATGACGGCTGCTAAAGCACAGTACCAGAATCTTCTATCCTGACAGGGAAACAGAACAGAATATGTGAAGTTTGAATTGGATCTTGTTTTTGCCACATAATTCTTTATTCTAACAAAATTTCACACAGAAGCCGAAATTTCTGGGAAAAAAATAAAAAATGGCCTGGTAAAAGGAGAATTGGGAGACCCAGAATCTCTATCTCTCAGCAGAGACACCTGCTTCCTGCCCACTGCACACTCTCTTTCTTAAACCCCATCTCAAAGGCTCTGAAGAACCCTCAGAACTGTGAGTCAATACATAAAGATATCCTGGGACTGAGTCTAGAAAACACACTGACAAATCTCTGGGAATTTACAATGTACTATAATTGGCATTGGGCTTCCCTGGTGGCTCAGCTAGTAAAGAATCTGCCTGCAATGTGGGAAACCTGGGTTGAGAAGATCCCCTGGAGAAGGGAAAGCCTACCCACTCTAGTATTCTGGCCTGAAGAATTCCATGGACTGTATGGCGTTGCAAAGAGTCAGATATAACCAAGCGACTTTCACACACACACATAATCAAATAAGCAGGGGAAGAAAATGGATAGAAAATAAATAAATGAGGGGGAAGCTGGGAAAAATCTGAAAGAAGTCACATCAAAATGTTACTTGTGGTTATTTTTTGATGATGAGAGTATCAGTGATTTTTTTTTCATTTTTTGCTTTGCTTTTCATCTTTCTGTATTAGAGGAGCTTATAGCACATAGATTGTCTTTGTAATGAAAATAAATAATAAAGGAACTTGAATTGAAAATCTAAACAAGCAAATGAGGAACACAGCAGCATCTTGTAGGGCATTTTGTTTCTACTGCACACCAAAGGAAAAAGTAGAAAGACAAGCCAGGGTGTAAAATGAGTCAGATTGATGCAAATCTGAGAGCTCCTTAATGACTCAGAAGTGAGAGAGAGATAGTTTTGAGTGAGAATGAAATCAGCAGCTAACATTTATCTCACATTTGCTCATTCTCTGCTCACAGAGCCTTCAGCGTCCAGAGCAGACAAAGGGTGATAACTGTTGGTGATGGGCTGTTTGTCAGCCTGATCTCCGAGGAAACAAGGTGAAATGGGAATAAGCATATTTTACCATTTAGGCTACAAATGCATCAGAAGTGAGAAGCCCTGTGTTGTGTCTAGATATTATTTTTTGTCAAGACCTTCCTTGTGTAAGCACTTTCTTTTGATGACTAAATTTTTTTCAATGTTGAATAGTTTGCTTGTTTTAATTTTCCCCCTCTCTGCGAACAACCCAGGGAATGAAAAGTCAAAGTACCTATTTATTTTCCTTCTTAAGCTGAAAGTAACACACAGCAAAATTACCCTGGAGTTGTTCTGCTAGACACCACATTATAGAATAGGTGGGGGTAGTTTGAGGCAGTCGATGTGTTAATTTTTCAGTGTTTGTTGACTTTAACTGTATACTGGTGCTTTCACTGTGCTTGCCACCAAATTCCCCCAGAATATACTCTCAGAGGCAGAGGTGAGCGATGTTTCACGTCAGTTTATTTTCCGCAGGTCTCACAATATTGGAAGTGATGATGTTTGACCGGAGAGCTGCTGAGTTGCTGTTTCTACCGCTCAGCGTTGCTAACAGGGAAGGTTTAGGGGCAGACTCCCAGCAAGAAGCTGTTCTTCCTGCCAAAGGGGGATTGAAAACCCCCAGCTCTGTCCACTGAGATCCAACATTGGGCTACAGAGAAGAGTTCTAGCTGAAGAGACAGAAACCCTAAAACACAGCCAAGCAGGCTGGTGGCACTGTGCTCCACACGAAGGATAGAAGCGGAGCTTTTTACAGAAGTCTGTTGGTAAACGCGGCTTCCCTGGTGGCTCAGATGGTAAAAAATCTGCCTCCAATGCAGGAGACCTGGGTTTGATCCCTTGGTCGGGAAGATCCCCTGGAGAAGGGAATGGCAACCCACTCCAGTATTCTTGCCTGGAGGATCCCGTGGACAGAGGAGACTGGTGGGCTATGTCCACAGGGCTGCAAAGAGCTGAGCATGACTGAGTGACTAACACTACTGGTAAACTTAGTGCTTAAGACTCTTTTGGCTGCAGACAAAGACGGAGAGCTCTCTGAGTGTAATCATTAGGGTGTCAAGGGACAGGTGAGATCCACAAGGGACTCCCCAGAACCGAAGAGAAATTCTAGGTGGGCCAGCACCCTTCTCTTGCACATTCTGATCAAGGATTATCACTTCCTTGATAAGCAGGATCTGGGGGTTGATTAGAACTCACTATCTTTTCAACCTGTTAACAAGCCACAAGTTGTCATACTACTGCTTTAGTAGTGTGTGTCCAGCCAGCGTGTCCTGTGATATCTACAGATTCTCTGCAGGTCTTGTAAAAATACGATTGCAATGGCTACCCTTTAAGTATTAGTTTTGTGAAGGTACTTTATAATCTTCACTACTAATTATAATAGTCCTTCAAAGTCCCTATTTTCAGGACCAGGGTGAGGCAAGTGATATACTCACTATAGGAGCAAAATTTAAGGGGGCATCAAAAAACTCAGTACTTGACAAAATATTTTAATGTGATATTAAAAAAATCCAAATTAATACCAAAACTCCATGAAGAATAAAATGTAATTTGAAGTAAAAATGAGCTGTGTGTCTCACAACCGTGTGCTATTATACAACAGAAAAACAGTTACTCCTGGTCAGCCTGTCCACATCAGCCACTTGATTAGAGTTGGTGATGGTGTGTGAGCAGATTGAGAAACACAGAATTTTTACAACAATTTTTTTTTTTTGCTGGAGAGCTTCTATTGCTTTTTTTCACATGATTCAAAATATGAAATTGTGTTTTTATAAGTGTATGTAGGAGGGTATACTCTTCCTCTACTTTCAGGCCCCAACATGGCCCAACAAAGCACTACATATTATTTTCCTAAATTTAGAGATGTGAGCTACCTTCATGGAAACTAGTGAGTGTTCAGGCTGGGGTTCTATCACAGCTCTGTTTGTCCAGCCAAGTGCATTACATCCCACAGACTGTAGTTAGTTCTGTAGGGGCAACATTCCTTCATGTTATGAAGAAAATTTTAGCTCCCCAGCGGGCAAAGCCATGTAAACAGCATGTCTTAGATGCACGGCGCTTCCCATGGGTATATCTGGCTCCAGAGGTGACTTAGAAGCATCTAGACAAGACCTGGGTCACTGATGTTTCAATCTTCTCCAACGTAAGTCCTTCTGTCTGATGCTTTGTAAAAATGAAATTATAGTTTTTTTGTTTGTTTCACAGAATATACCACGATGTGGAAAAGGTCAGAAGGTACAGCCAGGTACAGCCTGTTGTCAGACCCAGGCTCACTTCCACTTGGGAGTTTTAATTCTTTCCCACCTTCTCTGTGCTGCTCCCTTGCCCTATCCTGGGAAAGGTTACAACAGTGATGCTATAACTTGACTCTTTGAAGCCAGTAATTTCAATTATTATGACATAAATAAGAGCTTTCTCATTCCTCTTTCCATCAACTCTTGTATACAAAACTGGCCAATTTATTTGCTAAGACTTATTCAACTGATAGTCGCTTTTCATTCAGGCACCCAATTGAGAGACAGGCATACAATATAATTCACTATAAGAAGTTCTACTATAAAAGGTTCCACTATGAAGTAAAATTTATTAGCAGTAATTTAGAATAGTGCTTGAAGTTACTTTACAAATTGCAGCTTGCTTTCTATTTCTGGGAGGTTGTGCTATTTAGTAAAGGTACAATACCTTGAGGCTTAAGGAGAAAGAGGGTGGTGGGTGGGTGGGTATGTGTGTGTGTGTGTGTTTAGGTCTGCTCAGCAGGGCTTTTTGGTTTTCTTTTGTTTTTAAAATCAAGACTTTGTTTCCTCAAATACCTCAGTGGGAAATGAGTTGCTTGGTAACCTTGCACTGACTGGAGGCTGTTGAGCTACAACCCCAAGGAAGCTGCCTGGAAGAGGACACCTTCAGCAATGCTGCACTCGGAGGATTTCCTGTGCAGAAAGCTGCAAGCAAACAGACCAGAACTCCAGAGCCTGGCTTACTTGAATCTGTCCTCCAGCTTATTACATATTTTTGTCACACATATAATCATTTGTTTGCAGTCTGGTAACATAAACCACTCGAGAAATGGAGGCCAAACTATTGGTAAGAAGCTTCTAATCCACGTTTAATATCTCACAACGTGTGTGGTAGGCAACTGAATGATTTATCTCGTTCTCCTCTGTCTGCTTCTCAAGTTCTGTGTACTTTCCTTCGGATGGAAGTCATCTGTTGTCCTGCTCGCAGTGAGTTACGAGCATTTGAAATTCAATGGGAAGAGAGTGGAAACACCTTTTCCCTGGTTTCTCTTTTCCTTGTGTTTTTCTGCTGATTTTTTGTCCAGATATAGGTTTAAAATATCAAACATTAATAATCCAGGGAAAACAAGTTGAACAGTGGAGGCAAACACTGTGGGTTTGCTGTGGAAGAGGCAAAGTATTAAATATATTGTTTCATATGGTGGTCACAACAATCCACTACAGTTTGTGTGTATGTGTGTGTGGTGTATATATATGTGTGTGTGGTGTATATATATGTGTGTGTGTGTATGTGTTTTGGGAGTGGGGTCCTATTATTATCTCAGTTTTACAGATTAGTACCTGCAGCTTAGTGATGTAAAGTAACCTTCAAGGTCACACCGCTGGCGATTTGCAGGGCTGGGAATGAAGCCAGGCAACCTTATTCACTATGCTACACTATATTGCTGAAATGGATTTAAATTACTCAGTTCAGGGACAGAGAAGTTGACTACATTGTTAAGACATAATGCTCAGATATTAAAATAACTCAATTGGTCCCTTGGAAAGATGCTCAGCATAAAAGAGCCTCTGCCTGGTGTTCATCTCCAAAAGAGTGTGATTCACTGAGGTTAAAACATCCCTGCTTTGCTGCTGCAACAGTACAACATGACTTTATGGCAGAATTTTGGGCCATCAGAATCTTCCCTGGATAATTATAAAGCTCTGCTTACCCAGACAACCTGAGTTTATTGGCCTCTGGGAGGGACAAAAGAAAAAGGCGGGGGAAAGGTCGAGGAGATGGTGTGAAAGAGGACCCTGGGGAAAGGGACTGAATCAGGGCTTCTCTCTGTGCTGGTGGAAATGAGCCCTACTCCTCTTTTGTTCCTGCTCCAAGTTATTTGGCATCCTTTTCTTCTCTTTTCTTGATCCTATTAAACTCCCTCGGGGCAGAATGATAGTCACAACAGCCAATTAGGGGGACACTGAAGGGAGAAGGGCCTCCAGTGACAGCTCCTCCTCTGTCCACAGAGAAACAATCACTTCCCTGGAAGTGGTTGTAATTGGCCTTCTCCTTTCTTCCCGTCTCCATCCTCCCCATCCCTGCCCTCTCAATCAAGCTCCTTGGCCTGAAGCTAGCAAATTACAGGGACCAGAACAGCACGCATAGGCTCCCACGCAAGTGGTTTGAATTAACGTGCAGGCAAACCCAAATCTTCTTCTGGGATCAGCCAGTGCTTGTCCCCAATCCCCACTTGCACCAGAGTGTTTTTCAAGGTGTGCGCTTAGACCACCTGCATCAGGCTCACGTGGGAGCTTGTTAAAAAGGCAGATTCCTGGGAGCCTCCCAGATCCTCTAAGTCAGAAGCTTTTAGGGTGATGCTGGGAAATCAGCATTTTTAACAAGCTCCCCTGGTAATTCTTGAATATGATCTCGTTTGAAAAGCACAGCCCTGTCATTTGCCAAGTGCTTTTCCATAGATGGCCAGGCTCAAACCCCAGGTTCTTGAGAGATTTGTTTCCTTATGTCCTTTTCTGTGCTGAGCTGTTGTCTAGCATCTAAACCAGTAAGTTCTCTGTTAAGAAGACCCAAGACACCAGAGTCAATTTCCCTGCCAAAGGTGACAATGAAAAGAAAATCACACATGCTTAAAAAAAAAAAAAAGTTAAGACCAGAAGTGAGATATATGTAGTGGAGGATGGAGAGACTTAGTCTTAGCTGAATCTTTGTCACAAGGCCTGGAACAAGACTGGGCTCAAATTTGGTTTTGTCATTTTTGCCTCAGTCTTTCCATCTGTCAAATAGGAGTAATAAATTTACCTCATAGGGTTGTTGTGATGATTAAATGAGTTAATACAAGTTAAGTGCTTAAAACAGCACCTGGGTCAATGATAGCAGCTAATTAACCAAGGTGGCAGAGGGTGGCACGTTGATTAGCCACAATTCAATAAATCCATTGTGAGTCTCCAAGTTATAGTTTGTAGAACTGAAGTACTGCTATCATCCTTTTTGTCTTCAATAAAGATGTAAGAAAAAATTAACAGAACCAAATGTTAAGAAATGTCACAGTGTACTTTACACAGGGATTTCTCAGTTTTAGCACTAGTGATATTGAGGGTCTGGTAATTGTTTCTTGGGGCTTTCCAGGTGCCACTGTGGTAAAGAATCTGCCTGCCAATTCAGGAAATTCAAGAAATGTGAGTTTGATCTCTGGGTCTGGAAGATCCCCTGGAGAAGGAAATGGTAACCCACTCCAGTATTCTTGCATGGAAAATTCCATGGACAGAGGAACCTGGCAGGCTACAGTCCATGGCGTTGCAAAGAGTCAGACATGACTGAGCGACTGAACACACAGTTATTTCTTGAAAGTCTGGGAACTGTCCTGTGAATTGTAGATTTTTTTACCAGCATCAGTGACCACTACCAGTAACAGCCACCCCCGCGCCACTGGCAACAACTAGTGATGTCTCCACAAATTCCCCAAGATCTCCTGAGGGGCAGGGATGAAGCAAAGTCACTCCCTGCTGGGAATTGCCGTATATTCATTAGTTTACATTTTCAGAAATGTCCACAAAAATTATATTCTCTCATTTTCTAAAACCTCTCTAAGGTAGGGAATGCAAATAATCTATCATTGCTCCCAGTTTACAAATTAAATGATACTGAAATTAAGCAGTTTGCCCATGGCCATCCAGCTGGTTCTCAGAATGGTTATGCTCCCAGTTTAGTCCTCAACTAATTGATGCCTTCCACATCCATGTCCATGAAGGGCAAAACTGTTGTATGCCAACTAAAGTCTAATAATTTCTAGTGACCTTTCATCATTTTACTTTGGCACAGATTGAGTAAGCAAGCAATGTAAACTCAGTCTTGCCCTTCACAGCATATTCCTCAACCATCTTCTTCCTAGAAACTACTCAATAATAATGAAAGAGGGTCGATAGGCTCCTATATCTCAGGAATACGGTTCCTTATTCTTTCATTAGATGTTCATAGAATAGCGGCATGTTACTGTGCTACCCAGTAAGGAGAACAAGATCATTAGGAGGGAGGAGCATCCCTACAGAGCTCCCCAGCTAGATGAGGATCAATCCCATACAAACACATGGTGATAACGTGGGCAAGATGAACAAGGCTGGTAAAGCAGGCAGGTATGAAAATGCTCTGAGTTGGAGACACTGCAAGAGTCTAAATTTGATGGAATATTATATGTGACAAGTGGCAGGACATAAAGCTATATAGGAAGGACTGATCAGATCATAAAGGGGATCTGAAGTCCCCCTGGGAAGCTGGATCTTAACCTGTGGGTGATGGAGAGATTCTGGAAAGAGAGGCCTGACCACACTGTTTTAAGATAATGAGTCTGGCTCAGGCCAAAAAGGAGGAAAGAACAGAAAAGAGGGACACTTTTGTTCTGTATGAAATTAAAACCTCCAATATTTACTGCCAATTTCTCCCCCCTCCAAAGATCCTAAGAAAAAGAATAAATCTTTAACAGCAGAAAAGATACAGCTGCTTTGGCCTACGTGTAGAATCCTTTAATACTATCTTCTGGATGATATACATGTGTGTTTATTCAAGCCTCAGATTTAATTGGAGTTAAATAAGAATCTGAGCACAATCACCCAAAAGGCCTGACAGAAATAGGAGAGTAGCAAGAGGTCAGAGAAGACACATCCCGTCTGTTCCTATGGAAAGTAGATTCAAGCCGTCCCCACCTGCCTCTTCCTCTCCTTGTAGTAAAAAGCCACTTTTTATATTCCTAAGCAGCAAATACGCATTTGGAGAGCCTGCACTCGGCGACTACCATACTCCCCTTCACCCCCAAAACTGGCAACCGAATGCTATAGTTTGGATTTATTTCTTTTGTTATCTACATCAAGCACGACGAAAAAAAAAAAAAAAAGTTTTGTTCTGCTCTTGGCTTTCACAAAGAACTGCTTCATTCTCAATCCAACTATAAAGCTAAAGTACAGTTGGGATGCCGGCCATCATTTTGCAGCTTTAGTTTGGCATGCCCACTTGTAGAGCTTGATTCTTTTCTTGTACTTACAGTTGGCTGCCTGCTCTTTGAGGAAGCTCTTAGCAGGTAATGGTCACTCAGGTATTATGGCCTCATGTTCTGAGTATACAGCCTTCATATGCACACGGTTAACTAGATCTCTTTTAATCTTGGAAATGAATTATGTTTTTTGGGGAAAAAAAAAACAGGGTTGCAGAGGAGAGACCAGGAGAGCCAGGGTGGCAAGAAAGGCATCTGGGGGTTTGAGGCTATGGTTGCTTACCGATTACCATGCAAGTATCCAGTACTGTAGCTTGTGCTACGGCCTGTGATATATTCTGCACAAAAGGAATGTCAGCTCTGGGTGTAGCTGACTCTAAGGTAGAAGGCAGTTCTGCCCCACGTGCACTCCTTGAATGAAGAGAGAAGGGAACTTATTCTCAAAGGAAGAGTCTTCACTTTATGACTGAGAACCTCGGCTATAAAATTTGTTGAGAATTCACCATGATTTTTCTTTGCCAGTTTCTAAAGTCCTCCTGATCACTCTACAAATCCTTTTGAATCCTTGTCCTTGGAAGAGTTGTGCAAATAGCTGTCAGAGAGACAAGGATAACCTCATAATGAGTGTGGAAAAGAACTCTTTTCCTATGAGTGTGAGAGAGCAAACAGAAGGGGAGAAACTGAAACAGTGCCCAGAAGAAATGCAGGAAGCAATACTTTCAACAGAGTTCCTGTCCCCACAGCCTTTCAATCAGCTTTATGCATTTGGGGCTGCCAGGGCATAGTGCTCTAATAATAATAATAAATGCTGCAGAGAAATAAAGTAAAATTGTTTAGGACTGAGCAGTGGAAGAGAACTCAAGCCTGAGATCAATCTAGCTTTCATCCCAGTGTAAGTGGCTTTGCAGGGAAATGAGGAAGAGTATTGGAAATTTCTGCTCTCTCAGAACTTTCAGGCAACGCAGTGGCTGTTTTTTCTGTGATGCTTAGAGAAAACTGTATTGTCCAAAGCAAAGCCCACCTATAGCTATCGATTTTCCTATATCCCCTAGCCACTAATTAAAAATTAGAATCAAAATAGCAAGAGAGCAATGAAAAAATAGTTCTCCAGATGTAGTAGGCCATACTATACCAATTCTGAACACCAATTCTCTCTCTTTCTAAAAAACCCTTGAATTTTGTTTGAATGTGTATATGCCCCTTACCCCTCTAGCAGGAACCCAGATCAGTTAGCACTATCCAATAGAAATACAAAGTCATGTATGTAATTAAAAATGTTCTAGTAGTCAGAAATTTTTAGAAAGGATAAACAGATAAAATTCACTTTAATATTTTAATCTAACATATTATATTAATATATAATAAATATACAAATTATTAATGAGATGCTATGTAATTCTGATACTAAATCTTTGATATCCAGCGTATCTTTTTCACTTGCAGCACATTTCACCTTAGACGAGCCACGTTTCAAAGTGCCCAGCAGCCTTATGTGGCTAGCAGCCACCACATCGATCACTGACGGTCTAAGTTGACTGTATTCCCTTGGTAACTGTAACTCATCTGTTGCCTAAGGTTCCCAGCCAGGCTGACAGCAGAGTGGGCAGAATTTCTCTTTTTTCTCTCCTCCTGGATAAGAAGAAGAAAGAATAAAGGCCTGGTTATCACTCTCAGCCTTCTTGGTATTACAAGGGGAACTAGCCTTTGGATGACATTGACCGTGAATTCAGCAGAGAGGAGAGAAAGGAAGTTTTGGTGACATTACTGGGCACCTTATCAAAGCTGGAGTTTGCCCTGACTCTGGGTTTTTAAATTTATTGAGACAATATTTGTCCTAATGGTTTAAACTGTCATGTGTTACTTACAGCCTAAAGAATCCTAACTATATACAACTTGAAGCTGGTATGTGGTCATTCTTTGGCTTATTAACACATACCTCCATTTTATGAAGGGCTTTTCTGATGGCTCAGTGGGTAAAGAATCCCCCTGCAATGCAGGAGACTCAGATTCGATCCCTGGGTTGGGTCCCTGGAGGAGGAAATGGCAACCTACTCCAGCATTCTTGCCTGAAAAATTTCATGGATAGAGAAGCCTGGCGGGCTGCAGTCCATGGGGTCACAGGGAATTGGACATGACTGAGCACACGGCACATAGCACGCAGGGTTATGAAGTGGTAGAAGGAGAACTAACTCACATGGAAAGCACTTGAATTCACTGCATTAAATATATTTAAAATGTACAACATAATAGCCATATGTGTAAGTAAGAATCATCAGCAAAGCAGTCATGTTCACTTTCTGTTCCAGAGTTGGGCATCTGAATTCTGAGAGTGAACAAATCCTAAGGGGGCGGGGGTGGGTGGGCGGTGGAAACCAACCTTACACCAGATTTACAAGAAAAGTTATCTTTATAAAATCTATGTGAACTACAAAGTCACGAAGATGAAGGGAGAACTGTTCGATAAAACTAAAGCCAACCTTTCTCAAAGAGATACCTTTAGAAGTGTAGTTCTATTTTAAGTTTCCCACAAAGTGCTAATTAGAACATTCATTTCAATTAGAATTAGATTGCACTTCGGGAAGTGAATTATTAAATGACCTAGCACATTTTTATGTTTCCAAATGCTGAAACTCCCAGCTTTGGAGGACAACGAGACTTTAATGATAATTTATTCCTCTCTCGTCCCCATTATTGCTATATAGCTGGGAGCCCGAGATACTTACTGGTCTCTGGGGACCCCAGTGTGGGAGTTTTTTGAAGAGGATGCCAATTAGCCAGTTTGGTTTCACAGAAGCAAAGATTGCCCTGAGGTGGAAAACTCTGCCTCCTAGGGCACACCCTGGAACTTAAACTGTCTTTACTGCTAATCACTAGAAGCCAGCAAAGAATTCGGCCTGTCCTTCATCATTTCATTACCTCCACTCTTCAGCCTGAAAGAGTACGCCTTCTCTTATTCTGAAAGCAACAATAAAGGCAGCAAATTTACCATATACATAAAAGAGAACAACTGCTTTCTACTAGTTTTAGTAGCTACTGCCTCCAAAAATTCCCTTAGGTCACCTAAAGTTGACTGCCCCTAGAAATAAACATCGGAAGGTTTTACATAAGTAATGGGCATTTTCAGGACAGCGTAATTACCTGAGGCTCCAGGAAAGTGATAAGCAGCAGCCTCAAGGTTACTGAATAATATGTGGTTGCACGTTTGACTCATACATAGGTAGAAAGAGGAACAAAAAGTCAACCATCATGTAAATAACAATTTTATTCCCCCCTACCCATTCATTTAATTGCTTCATTCGGCATGATTTGGAGACACCGTTATGTGCCAGGCACCATACTAGGCACCTAGGATCTTATGAGTGAAACAGAAGATATCTACCTAGAGGTAGATGCCCCCTTCTGGTTATGGCACGTGCAGAAGGGCATGGAGAATGGTGAATGAGCGTGTTAGTTAACACTGACTGCAACTGCCTGGTCTAGCCAGGTAAGTAGCCACTGGCATGAATTCTTTTAAAACAGGAGGTACCGATAAAGAACGTGGAACCAATGAGCTGCCACCAACTGGTAGCATTCGAGAACGGTAAAAAGGAAAGAGAAACTGCCAGTACATATGTCCTACCAACCTCCCAGAATTCTTCTTATTGAAATCCATCTTGGTCGAGCAATGCCCACGCCACCAGGAAGGATCCTGAATAACGATGACAAGCCAGAGACAACCCGGAAGCTAATGGCATCACCATAAAGCCTGAGACTGCAAGCCATGTGACAGAGCAGTCCTCTGAGTCCCCTTACCTTCCTGCAACAGGCAAATTATTAATTCCCAGAAAGTGCTAACTCTGTGTACCTGAGAAGGCCGGGCAAGGTTTGTCTATCGTGTTAAAGAGTGTCTCATGTTTGTCAACATCAGGGGTCTGTATATTCGACCTTTCTTTTGGATCTCTCAACACTTAACCACTTTTTTGGCTATATAGTGATGCAGTGACTTCAAATCAAGAGGTAGAAGGTGAGAAGAAAATTTCCTTTGCTTGGAAGAAAGTAACTATCTTTGAGTCTGCAAATGTCAGTATTTAATCATAAAACATTCAGAGAGTAGTATCCTAGTCTTGTGGGAGTTCAGACTCTGGAGCAGGACTCCCTGAGTTTGAAACCCAAGCTCTGCTATTACCAAATGTATAACTCTGGTAAGTTGCTAAACCCCTCTGTTCCTCAGGTCTTTCATATGTAAAATGAAAAATTTTATATAATTTTTATGCATGTGTATAGGGATGCAAGTATATAAGTTTATAGAGTTATTATGAGTATTAAGTAAATTAACTTTTTAAATTTTGTTTTAGTTGCTAAATCGTGTCTGACTCTTTTGTGACCCCATGGACTGTAGCCACCAGATTCCCCTGTCCATGGGATTCTCAGGCAGGAATACGGTAGTGGGTTGCCATTCCCTTTTCCAGGGGATCTTGCTGGACCAGTGATCAAACCCATGTCTCCTGCGTTGGCAGGTGAGTTCTTTACCACTGAGCCACCGGGGAAGCCCAGTAGCATTACGCCTGTATACAAATGGAATTGTGTGTTACTTGATGATATGATTCGAACATCAGTAAGTAAAGTGATATTTGAATATAATCAAATTTTCCTTGAAATTCCTCAGGAAGGCATCTTTTGGGAGACCACAGCCCATTTCTCAGTACATCTAGCACTGTCAATTTTTCTTTCATATTGGAACAAAAATTCCTTTTTCCCTGATCAAATACCAAGGACGATATAGTAACTTTATGTGTAAGGGCTACACCATTAAAAAGGTCATGTTTTTAAACACTAACTTCACGCTGAGAAAGCAGTCAGGAACTGATCTAGGGAAGAGTGAAGTCCTCTTTCATCCCTTCTTACAACTGTATCCAGTTATTTGCTTGACCAACTTTTCAGCCTTCTTGTCTCTGCTCAAATGTCATCTTCTGAATGGGTTCTGCTCTGTCCAACTGTCTACTACCCAATACTGTACACCTATCAATTCCTTAGCATTTCGGAGATTAAAAAGACCAAGCTCAATTGTTTTGCTTTCTATGGTCAGAGAGAGAGAGCTATGCAGCTCACACACAGACTCTCCAAGCCAAGAAGAGAGCAGACTCTTAGATTAATCTTGTATAGTGTGGGGCAACATGAAGTTTAAGGATTGGCAGAATTTCAGAGGCATGAATTCACTAATAGATACAAGATTACTCCAAGAGACTGCTGTCTTTTTCTAACAGTGTGTGACTTTTCTCTCACCCTATACTCTCAATCTGACTTATCCTGCTCTGACCTTCCCCTCCCCCATTCTTATCACCTTCTAAGGTAATCGATATTTACTTATCATGCTTACTGTTTATTATCTGTTCCCCTCTTGCTAGATCATAAGCTCCACAAGTCGAGTAATATTAGTTGTTTTGTTTCCTGATAAATCCCAGTTTTCTAGAACACTATTGGCACAGATTGAGCATACAGTAACTAATTCAGTTGAATTACTGAATGTTTAAACAATGTCCACTCCAAGCAAAAGTGAAAAAGACCAGTAAAGATTATTTATATACTTTTCCCTTCTTCCCTGGACAGTCTTGTCCTACAAACAAATATGTCTTGTACTGTGATGCCATGATGATATACTAGGAACATATTTTAGTTAACTTTTTTATTCTCATGGGTATATAGTTTTTTAGTTTAAATCTCTTTTGAGGGTGGTTCCAGCTTGGGGGACCCCGTCTTCAAGAAAAAAGAATACATAATTATAAATCCAAAAAGTTGCTTGAAAAGAACCCATGCAAATGGAGTCTTGACTCTTCAGCTTCATTCATTCCAGCTCTGCTGATAGAGATACAAGGCATCACTCCCTTCTCATATCATTTTGGAAGGAATTTCAGAGAGTAGAAAATTGGAGAAATAGTGATGTGTTCTAGCATAAGCTATGATGTCAACAATAGATAAGATTAAACCCAGGGACTGAACCCACATCTCCTACATTTAGCAGATGGATTCTTTACCACTGACCCACTATGGAAACCAGGGTCAAGAAGCAACAGTTAGAACCAGACAAGGAACAACGAGCTGGTTCAAAATTGGGAAAGGAGTAGACAAGGCTGTATATTGTGACCCTGCTTATTTAACCTGTATGCAGGATTCCTCATGTGAGATGCCAGCTGGTTGGATCACAAGCTGGAATTACGACTGCTGGGAGAATTATCAACAACCTCAGATATGCAGATGATACCACCCTTACGGCAGAAAGCAAAAAGGAACTAAAGAGCCTCTTGTTGACGGTGAAAGAGGAGAGTAAAAAAGCTGGCTCAAAACTCGACATTCCAAAAACTAAGATCATGGCATCCAGTCCCACCACTTCATAGCAAATAGAAAGGGAAAAAGTGGAAACAGTGACAGATTTTACTTTCTTAGTTTCCAAAATCACTGTGAATGGTGCCTGCAGCCATGAAATTAAAAGACATTTGCTCCTTGGAAGGAAAGCTATTACAAACCTAGACAGTGCATTAAAACGCAGAGACATCACTTTGCTGACAAAGGTGTGTATAGTCAAAGCTATGGTTTTTCCGGTAGTCATGTGCAGATATGAGACTTGGACCATAAGGAAGGCTGAGCACTGAAAAACTGATACCTTCAAACTGTGATGCTGGAGAAGACTCTTGAGAGTCTCTTGGACAGCAAGGAGATCAGACCAGTCAATCCTAAAGGAAATCAGCTCTGAATACTCATTGGAAGGACTGTTGCTGAAGCTGAAGCTCCAATACTTTGGTCAGCTCATACGAAGAGCCAATTCATTAGAAAAGACCCTGATGCTAGGAAATATTGAAGGCAAAAGGAGAAGAGGCAGCAGAAGATGAAATAATTAGATAGCATCATTGACTCAATGGACATGAATTTGTGCAAACTTCGAGACAGTGGAGGACAGAGGAGCCTGGCATGCTACAGTCCAAGGGGTCTCAGAATCAAACATAACTCAGCAACTGAGCAACAACAACAAAGAGAAAAGCAAAGAAAAAAACGTAATTTGATTCTTTCAATATAATACAAATTAAAGTGATTTACCTGAACCATTTAGGTTAATTACCATGAAGCACAATATGGATTACACATGTCATTAGTTTGATGGGTTAACTTTGGCTGCCATGGAACTTGCACTTGATTCTATGCTGAGTCAAGGAGCTTCTTCAGTTTCTGACAATCAACTCAAACCTTTCCATATTTTTCTTAAACCGAAGGAAGGCTGGAATAGGATCACAGTGTATGGGGCATATGGGCTTCCCTAGTGGTTCAGACGGAGAAGGCAATGGCACCTCACTCCAGCACCCTTGCCTGGAAAATCCCATGGATGGAGGAGCCTGGTAGGCTGCAGTCCATGGGGTTGCTAAGAGTCGGACTCGATTGAGCGACTTCACTTTCACTTTTCACTTTCATGCATTGGTGAAGGAAATGGCACCCCACTCCAGTGGTCTTGCCTGGAGAATCCCAGGGATGCGGGAGCCTGGTGGGCTGCCGTATGGGGTTGCACAGAGTCGGACACAACTGAAGCGACTTGGCAGCAGCAGTGGCTCAGATGGTAAAGAATCTGTAATACAGGAAATCAGGTTCGATCCCTGGGTTGGGAAGATCCCCTGGAGGAGAGCATGACAACTCACTTCAGTATTCTTACCTGGAGAATCCTATGGACAGAGGAGCCTGGTGGGCTATAGTCCACAGAGTCGCAAAGAGTCAGTCAGACAAGACTGAAGCAACTTAGAATGCACATATGTGTGAGATAAGTAGTAATCAGAGCGAAAGGAGACGCTAAATACACTAACAGTATTTATAGGCTCAAATGACCTTTCATTCATCTCCATCCAACACTGCATTGTCTGTTCAATCAGGTGATGCTTTGTTTAATAACTTGATTGATCTAAGCCTTCCCAACTATACTATGAGCTTCATAAAAGCAGGGGCCCCTTCCAAAGTGCTTCCTGCTCTCTCCCCTGCTTTGGAACCATGTCTGGAACATAAAAGGGCTCAGTTAATAATTGCAGTGTGGATTTGTTTTATGAATGAATACATGATTTCAAGAAAAGTTGGCTCTGCTTAGAATCTTTCACTTGGCAGAGCATTTCCCTATTCTTCTTTTATTTATTTCTACATCAATAATTCCTTGTCTTCTTATGCCCAGGGCTGGAAGATTTAAATCCCTTTATGGGAAATTCCCTAATAGCAGCTGCCTTAGTCGGAACTAATTTGACCATCAAGACATGTAGTCTATATTTTGTCCTACTTATCACTTTCATTTTTGTTGTAATAAATTAATAATGAATGTAAAGCAACAGAAATGAAAAATATTACAACATACTCTCTTTACCTAACTTGAGCATACATTTGGCCCATTAAGTCTAAAACATTTGATAGTCTTCAAGGGGAAATTGGCAACTTATGTTGTCTGAAGTTGGTGCTTTTGTTTATTTGACACGTTTTCCACAGTCAGGTTACCAAGAGGTCCCAGGGTGAGAAATGTTTCTCCTTCCTGAGTTCAGTAATTCTGTCATCCAAAGGTCTGAGTGTTGTAACACTCGCTTTTGATTGCTTGGCTAGAAGTTTTTTGAAATGTCCTTTCTATTTTCGGAATGTATATTTAACACTAGAAAACCTGCTGGTAATTGTGCCAACAGTTAAGCTATTATTTCTTTTAAAGGGCCTATTCTATTGCATGCGCAGATTAAATGTAACTTCTTTGTAACTTAAGTTCAAAGGGCCACCTCTCCTTTCACCAGATTGCAGTGACTTTGGAATGCAGTGAATTCATGACCAGTTCTATTTCCATTAAGCCTGGCCCAGGACAAGTTTCCTCTTCAACAGCCCCTGTCCTTTGTTGTCATCCATCTCCTGATGCCCAGCTTTGTATTTCCTGCCATGGACTTTTCCTGGGATCAGCCAAGCATACATTCCATCACTGAGAGGAGCTGATGAGAATTAATTATCTATAAATGTGATTATGGATGATAATAAACTCTTCTCCGTCACGATGCTGCAGCTTAGCAGGAGACCTTTAAAATATTATCACTTTGCAGACATAGCATTTTAATAAGCGCACATATGGTTTCATTCAATACCAACAACCCTGTGAAGGAGAAGACGTGGCTAGAAATAGTATCCTGCTTTTTGTAGATGACAACATTATGGTTTTGAGGGGCTACAGAATTTGCTGGTGGTAACATGATAAGAAGAACATCTGAACCAAAACTAAGCTGAGTCAAGATACTCTTGCCTATTTCCACAACCAGGTTGCCATCATATGGGGTGATCAGATGAAACTTTAAGCAACTGAGACAGCCAATAGGAAGACCTAGGGGGTACATTAATTTCTTGGTGCTTCCTGGATAGCCCTTCCCAGTCCTTAGAGTTCTCTGCTCTTAGAGTTGCTCCTCTGACTGCAATCCTGTTCTCCCCCTCCCTGTCAAACAGAGTCTTATTGTTTCCTAAGCACATTCCTCTTTCTCTGTCTGTACCTTGGAGCCCCCACGATTTTTGATCCTCTTCTTTATTCACCTCTATTCTTTATGCATAGCATCTTAGTATTTCCTTGACTTTAACAACCACCTTGAGGTTGATGACTTTATAAACCAAATCTTGAGCCTACATGAGTCTCTGCAAAGAACGGGGCTGGTGCAGCAGTTGCCTGCTGGGCAGTTTTGGATATACAATTATTACTCTAACAAGATATGGCCAATTCATTCGCTATGTTATGGAATGAATGTTTAGAGCAGCGTTTGTGCCCCACCTCTGTTCACATGTTAAAGTCCTAACCGCCCCCAGTGTGATGGTATTAGGAGGCAGGGCCATTGCGAGATGAGATAATGAGGATGGAACACCCCCTCCACCTAAAGGGATTAGTGCTTCTGCAAGGAAAGGAAGGGACACCAAAGCTTCTTCTCTCTGCCATGTAAAGACACAGTGAGAAAGCTGCTGTAAACGAGGAAGAGGGCTGTTACCAAGAAGCAAATCTGCCAGCAACCTGATCTTGGACTTCCTAGCCTCTAGAACTAGGAGAAATAAGTGCCTGTTGTTTAACCCATCCAGCCTATGGTAGCCCAAGCAGAGTAAAACAAGCTACATTCCCTACCTGTAACCTCTCCCATTGCCTGCCCTATGAAATTCAGACTGCTATAAGGTGGTTTCTCAATTTCATCTTTGTAATCCCCCTCACCCCCAGCCCAGTACCCATATAAACCATGTTGAGCTACTTGCTGTCTGATGACACTCTGCCTTGACCTAAGCAGTCCTTTCTTGTAATGCCTTCCTTTCCTTGCCTGTCTGACAAATCTGTTTATCTTTGAGGTTTCTCCTCTAGAATCATCCCTTCTGGGAGGTTTACCCTGACACTCCAGGGAAAGTTTAGTTATAAGGCACCCCATATCTTTGAGAACAGAACTTCTCAATGTATCAGGGGTGAGGGACTAGTATTTTATTTCACTCTAACCTATCATGGACTAAGAATTTTATGAAATGCAATACAAATAAATTAATTAAAAAATGCTAGCAATAAAAGATATAAAACACAATCTCAATTTTTAATAATTAGATTCAACAGACAGTAGGTTACTCTGTCAATGTACTATGAAAGATTTAAATACTTTCAATTTCTGTACATATCTTACCACAATAAACAACTTGTGGACTAGCAGCAGTGCACAGACCATGCTTTGAGTAGTACAGTATTGAGGACTATTAATACTACACATGCATTTTAAACAGATATCAACTGTTTCCTTCAGAGCAGAGACCATCCCTTACTGATCTTTAGGCCAGAACACATATCAAGGTCCTCTAACACTCTGTATTTGCCCAGTGAATAGGGGAAGATGATCAGGCCACAGTGAACCAGCTTAAGTCTGTCTTTTGCAAGGACTTATGTCATTCCCTCTATGGGACATTCTGCACAGTGAATTCTTACAAGTCTTTACTCAAGATGAGACCAGAAATAATCACAATCATCCAAAGGGTAAGAAACACATAAGCTTAATATTTTGTTTTATTCTCCATTGGCTCCGAGGAGGGCCTGTTACAGTCTCTTCTGGAAAGAATAAAGAGATGGGCATAACACAGAGTGGGAAATGCAGGGGCTCCTTCTGACATGGGCAAAGGTATTCCCTCACCATGCTTATCCCCTGCTTTCTACACAACTCCAGTCTCTCACCTCACTGTTTGAGGGGTTCCTTTGCAAGCACACAGCATCACCTCACCCTGTACACTGGAGTCCCTTCCTGAGCCCTGGCATTTACCCACCTTCCAGAGGACTACAGGCACAAGGCTGTGTGCATTCGACAAGGGAGAACAAGTGGTATTTATTATAGCACCACGCAGAAAGTGACTTTCAATTGTGTTAGGTAATCCTGTTCTTAAAAAGTCCCTCTGCCCTCTCATTGGCTAATCCCTATTGTGGAATTGGCCATTTTACCAGGAACCTGTCTTTTCAATAGATTCTTCCATCCTTCCTTAGGCCATTTCTAATTGCTCGTCTCTCACCCATGAGTTTCCTGTTTCTTTCTTATGCAAGGCAGTTTTCTCTTTGGCTTTGTAGTCTCCTTCCAAACTATTGGCTATGTAACTCAACAGCTACAAGTGGATATTGCAAACTATGTTATGGAATGCAGCCGAAATGCCTAATCTCAAGAAGGTGTTGGAGAAAACCAGTAGCAGCTTCAAAGTCCTAAGGCGGAAACCTTAATTTCCGGGATGAGCAGTAATGACTCTCTCCTCTCCTCTCCTTTTTCCATCTCTTTTCCTTCTCCCTCTCCTTACTTCTCCTCCTTCCCCACCTCCTCCCTCTCTCCCCTTCTCCTGGATAAAAAGTTTCAGAGAAGCACAGGTAAGATAAGCTATGCACCTGAGAGAATGTGTGTCTGTCTGGTAACATTTTACAGAAAAGGTTTATTCACTACATATTAGTTCCTTGTATCTTTTTTATTGATTATTTAGGGATGATGAATCCTTAAAAGCTTAATGCAAGTTGAGCTATAGTGCCTAGGAAAAGAGAAGTGATTTTAATGATGTACTTATTTGAAATATAAACATTCCGTATTTCTATTTTGGTCCCTTAATTAATATTGACTTTCAACAGACCCACACACCACACAAACACACATAAAGCAAGTTCATTTAGAAGATGATTCTTTTCACTGCTTTTTTTCTGCTTACTTAAAAAAAAACTATTTTTAATTGGAGGATATTGTTTTAATTGTTTTAAAACATTGTGTTGATTTCTGCCATACATCAACATGAATCAGACACAGGTATACAAAGTTCCTTTCCTCCTGAATTTTCCTCCTCATATGCTTCAAAGAAATTGAAATGTAACCCATACAATGTAAAGTTCACATTCTAAAAGCATAAGATTCTGTGGCCTTTAGTATATTCACAACATTGCGCAACCATTGACACTATCTAATTCCAGAACATTGACATTATTCTGAAAAGAAATCTCATACCTATTAGCAGTCAATTCCTGAGGGAGGAGGGGATTGGGAATTGACTGCTAATAGGTATGAGATTTTTTTTCAGGATAATGTCAGTGTCCTGGAATTAGATAGTATCAGTGATTGCTGACAAAGGTCCATCTAGTCAAAGCTATGGCTTTTCCAGTAGTCATGTATGGATTTGAAAGTTGGACCATAAAGAAAGCTGGCTTTTGAACTGTGGTGTTGGAGAAGACTCTTGAGAGTCCCTTGGACTGCAAGGAGATCCAACCAGTCAGTCCTTAAGGAAATCAGTCCTGAATATTCATTGGGAGGACTGATGCTAAAGCTGAAGCTCCAACACTTTGGCCAACTGATGCGAAGAACTGACTCACTGGACAAGACCCTGATGCTGGGAAAGATTGAAGGCAGGAGGAGAAGGGGATGATAGAGGATGAGATGGTTGGATGGCATCACCGACTCGATGAACATGAGTTTGAGCAAATTCTGAGAGTTGGTGATGGACAGAGAGGCCTGGTGTGCTGAAGTTCATGGGGTCACAAAGAGTTGGACATGACTCAGTAACTGAACTGAACTGAAGTCTTATGGATTCTTCTGGATATTCATATAAATGGAATTAAATGACACATAGCCTTTTGTGTCTGACTTCTTTTACTAAATATAATGTTCTCATATCATCTATGTTTTAACACCTATTAGTACTTCATTTCTTTCTATGGATGATCAATGCTCCATTGTAAGGATATGCTACATTTAGTTTTTTCATTCATCAGCTGAATCAGAGTTGTTTCTACTTTTTGGCTGTTATAAATATGCTATGAACATCTGTGTACAAATCATTTTTGTGAAAATATCATTTCAGTACTCTTGGGTATATACATAGAAATGGATTTGCTGGGTAACTAACTTTGAGGAACTGTGAAACTATTTTCAAAACAGCTGTACCATTTTACATTTTCACCACTTTATATAAAAGATTCTTTATTATCTAAGCCACCAGGGAAGCCCCCAAAATTGTACTGGATGGAGTTAAATAGGCAAGGAAAACTTATTCAAGATTATTGTAAAGGAGAAAGAGACTAAACTCAACTCCAGAAAGGTTGAGAATTTATAGCTAGAGGGTAGGTGGATGGAAAATCACTAAGAGGATGGGGCCTGGGTATCAAGGTGAGTAATTCTTGGTAAACTGTCTTGTCAGGATTCTTGCTAAATCAGGCTAATCAATTCTAAGAACATATAGGCCAAGGATGATGTCTAGTTGAGGTGAGGGATCAGAGGAGTATGACTTAAGTCTGATCAAGGAGGGAGTCTTTGTCACCCACAAGATATAAGGGTTCTAATCGCTTCATGTCCTGACCGACACTTGTTATTGTCCAAGTTTTTTATTATAATACCCTAACTTGTGTAAAGTAGTATCTCATTGAGGTTTCGATTTGCATTTTCCTTATGACTGAGGATGTTTCCTTATGACTTCGTGTTCTTATTGAAAACCTTATTTTCTTTGAAGAAATGTCTATTCAAATTTTCTACTCCTTTTAAATTGCATTGTTTGTCTTCTTGAGTTGTAAGAATTTTTAATTGTAAGAATATATTCTGGAAAGTAGATCCTTATTAGATACATGATTCATTTTGTGAGTTGTCTTTTCATTTTTTTCAAGGCATCCTTTGAAGCACAGAAGTTTTTATTTCAGTGAAGTCCAACTTATTTTTTCCCTGGTATCCTCATTGCCCTTTAAAGGTTACTTTTTCACAATTAACATAGAATAATAAAGTCCCCAAATATTAATATGCATTAGAATCACCTGGGAAATTGTAAAAAATGAAGATTCCCTCAGCCTGTGCCAAGACACTCTGATTCAGCAGGTATGGCTGTGGATTCCGTCATCTGCATTTTTAAATAAGCTCCTTGGGAGATTCTCAGGTATGAGGTTTTGGGACCACATTTCAAGCCACATTGTTTTCTAAGTAAAGTAAGGAGCTTAATCTAGAAATCATCTGGTTGAGATGCCTGAATTGGACCTACTCATGTGCGCATGCGTGCTGAGTCACTTCAGTCAGGTCTCTTAGTGATCCTACAGACTGTAGCCCATCAGGCCCCTCTGTCCATGGATTCTCCAGGAAAGAATCCTGGAGTGGGTTGTCATGCCCTCCTCCAGGGATCTTCCTGAAGCCAAGATTGAGCCTATGTTTCTTAATGTCTCCTGCATCAGCAAGTGGGCTCTTAACCACTAGTGCCATCTGGGATGCCCCCTGGCTATATAGTCCTTTCCCCTTGAGCAGATGAAGCCTATGGTTTGCTTCTATAGAATATAGGAAAGGTGATGGATGTCACTCCTGTGATTGTTTTCTTAATTCCATCTTAGTGAGCTGGAGAGAGAGATTCTCCTGCTGATCTTGAAAAAGCAAATAGCCATGGTATGAACCACCGATGGAGAAGCCTGGGAACTGTGAGTGGCCTTCAGCTGATGACCAATAAAAAGAAGTGGCCCTTAGTCCTACAACCACAGGGAAATAAGTCCTCCCAGCAACATGAATGAGCTTAGAAGAAGATTCTTCCCTATTCAAACCTCCAGCATTATAGCCTGATGAGATCCTGGGCAGAAGAGTCCACTAAGAAAAACCTGGACTTGTGAACCACAGACAGAAGCCATGACATAAAATGTGTTTTTCGAAGCTCCCAAATTTGTGATAATTTGTTACGCAGCAATAGAAAACAAATGCACTGCCCAAACCTGTACTTCTTAACCTGTTTTAATCCATGTCCCTCATTTGATAAAAGTAAAGTTACACATTAATCATTCCTTTAATGTTACCTAAAATACAAAGTAAAAAAAATGCTTTGACCAGATAAAATAAAAGCAGTGATGTTACAGCCACTTTATTATCAAAGTATATGCATCTCTAATTTTGATATTTGCCTTAATGTCCAAATAAATTTCAAATAGATGAAGTGACAAATCCCAAGTTACACAGTGAGTTTGTGACTGTCAACATCATACTATGGCCCCTGTCTAAGTAGCACCTTTAATCTTCTTGAAGGAAGAGACCATGGTTAATCTTATTCTGATCACTCTTCCAGAGGAAAAATTGAGACAAACAGTCTGACAAAGAAACTTTTCTAGTTCATAAAGTATTAATAGGAAAGCTCTTATGATACAATATAGATACTAGATCACATATAATTGTACATTTAAAATGTAATCTTCATTAAAAAGATTAAAATGACCCCAAATGGCCTTTTGAGAAGCTCTGTTTCATAACAGCATAATTAACCAGCACAGTGTGTGTTGGGGCCCAGATTGTCAAGAATCACTCTGGAGCACTATTTAAACATACACGTTCCTCAGCTTCTGAAGAGAGACTGGAGATTCAATACATAAAGTAAGTGCTCAGGTAAATTCTACAATGAAGCATGTTTGGGAGACTGGATAATACGAAATATTTGTTAACTGATTAATTATCAGAAAGACATATAGCTATTCAATGGCTTAATTATTGCTAATATGCACACTTCTTTGCTGGGTTTTAGGGTAACTTTAAGTGGAGAACATCTAGATTGAACCACACCATCAGTTAAGTTATGGAAGAAACTCAAAGCAAATGTGCTGAATTTATTATACAGCTGACTTCAAGTAACTTTTCTCTTTGAAAATAAGAACCAAGGGGGGATGAAAGCACTCATATTCATAATTTGGGGATTCAATTCACATTTTGGATTTATTATTGCTAGTATTGTTAATGGACATGTCCCACCTATCCTGAGAGCAAGGCAAACAAAGGAGAATTGGGGACCTTGAGAATGGCAAAGGAGATGAGACAGAAAAAATAAAGTGAAAGAAACATTTAATGGTTTCTCAACTTTTAATAAACTCTCATAATCGGAGTTTGAATCCCCTCTGGATTAACTGAGTCCAAAAGGAAGACGTTAAGACATTCTCCATCCCCCTCCTCCCCCTTCTGCTGACACACACAGACTCCCTAGACCTTGTGGTTAGCAAATAGGTCTTGCTCATTTTGATAAATTAGTTGCAAATAAATCAGAAACATGTATATTATATTTATTCATATTTATTATAGGGGAAAGGTGGAAATGTGGAAAGCACATTTGGTTAATGACAGAGTTTAAAGGTTTTATAAATCGTCTGTGATGTTTTCAGAAAACAAAATGTTTTCACTCTGTCAACAGTCTAATGTCAACAAATTTGTGTGCTGTGTGCTCAGTCACTTCACACTCTTTGAGGCTCTACAGATTATAGCCCATCAGACTCCTCTGTTCATGCGATTCTCCAGGCAAGAAAACTGGAGCAAGTTGCTGTGCCCTGCTCTAGGGATCTTCCTTTCCCAGGGATCAAACTTGGGTGGCTTACATCTCCTGCACTGGCAGGCAGTTTCTTTACCACTCAGGCCACCTGGGAAGCCCCTTCAAAATATAATACCTGCTGCTGCTAAGTCACTTCAGTTGTGTCTGACTCTGTGCGACCCCATAGATGGCAGCCCACCAGGTTCCCTCATCCCTGGGATTCTCCAGGCAAGAACACTGGAGTGGGGTGCCATTTCCTTCACCAATGCATGAAAGTGAAAAGTGAAAGTGAAGTTGCTCAGTCGTGTCCGACTAGTAGCGACCCCATGGACTGCAGCCTACCAGGCTCCTCCGTCCATCTGATTTTCCAGGCAAGAGTACTGGAGTGGGGTGCCATTGCCTTCTCCAATATAATACCTATTTAGCCTTAAACCCAAATTAACAGAAAGGTTCATATTGCAAAATAAGTAGCATTTTCCCCAACCTGTGAACACCGACTTGGCTAGTCTCTACTGTTATCAGTGACCCCACACTCTTTAATGTTCAGTCCTTTCTTCCCCCACATAGTACATACAGGAATAACACAAAGGTAAGTTGTTCCAAGGTCAGTACATAACCCATTCTCACATCTTCCCAAAGGTGCGTGAATCTTTAAGAGACTCAAACACATATAGAATCTTGTATATATTCTCCAATGTATGTTCTTAAAAGAACAATTGGTAACACACAAAGTTAATACAATACTGAAATATAATATGCAACTCAAATCTTAGTTGTAGTTGGACAGCTAAGGTGACATTCTATAAAGAAGAACAATATTTTATGTGGTGACTATAAGACTCAGTTTTTCCATTTTTAATTTGTTATGTAATATTATTTTTATACCCTGCCCAATCAATTAGTAACATTAGAGTTATTTCCCCGAATTATCAGTTATTTTACCTATATAACATGAGTTTTTAAAAATTGAATTAATGCCAAAATAATCTACTAATTCTGAATATTTAATCATGATACAAACACTTCAGGAATTTCAGTTATTGAGGTTTAAAAAAGTAAAGTGCAGCCCCCTTTTATATGGAGACTAGGTTTTAAATGACTATATAACATAAAAAGTTCATGAAGTCAGACCCACCCATGGCCATCAAGGCCAAGATGCATTTCATCGCACACGACTGCCGTATGGTAATTCTTCAGCACATTAGCATTTGTGAACTGCTGCGCTACACTCGGAGCAAAGCAGAGTTATTGTGCAGAGACTGCAGTAACCAGATCTTTCCGCCTATAAGATACCTTTGAAATTCCCGTGGACCAAAGAGGGAATGAGTAGAATATTCTAGCATGCTCCTCAGGCCTGCAGGCACTTTTTCCTTGACCTGCTTTTGCTGTTTGGCTTTTCTAAGTTTAACATCTTTTAACAGACGTGAGCTTTGAGGTAAGTTTGGGTTGAATTTTGAGTTCATAGGCTACATCTTAGAGAAGGTCTGTTTCTAAAAGAACTTCAGGAAAAGAGCATTTAAATGGGACTCTTGGGAGGGAAAACCAATGTAAGTGCTTGTTGTGTTACCACTTAGAGTGGAAAAGAAGTCCGGGGAAATAAGAAGTATTGCTGGCGGGGTTATACTCATTTTCATTAAGCAACGAACAACAGATAATTCACCCCAGAAATTGAATTCTTGTTAAGAACATGGTGAGAGGAGGGAAGTCAGAAGATCATGAGAAGAGCATGCCTCAAACTGTCAAGTGCAGGTAATTATCTGAAGACTCTATTCAAGTGCACATTGGTGGGGTGGGTGAGCGGGCCTGAGACTCTGCACGTCTGACATCAGCAGATGCTGATGCTGCTGATCCCAAGACCACATTGAGTAGCAGGGGTGTGGAACCAATACCCAGTGATTCCCCAACCACACTGTACTGCACGTGAAGATTCAAGGATGACAGCAATTACAAAACAAAAATCTACCAAACAAACCAACAAGTTGATCTATTATCTTAATACACCATAGGCAGCACTTAGGTTCTGCTTTCAAGCAGTTATTATCTTTCTATTCACATTATCAAATCCTTTGCTCCACTGAAATCATATAGGTTTTCTTTAGGAATGGAGGCCAATAGTGTGCTGATTGATTGAGGAGCTTGTACACTGTGATATTTTTTATGTCAGAGATGCTAATTGACAAGACAAAAACATCTGTGTGCATGGGAGATTTATAAACTGTTTACATGAAGAAGCAACTTTGATTTATCAAGTTGAAATTATTATTTAATTTTAAGCTTTACTTTTATGTTCAATGTAGTTATTTTTTGATTATGGAATTAGAGTGAGGCAAAACTTCTGTTTTGGTAAAATGGTAAGTGAAGGCAGTCACTCAATATATGAAAAGAACAACAAAACAATAGTCCTCAAACTTATCAGAATTCTGTGCTTATGTGACTGAATTTACCAACTAGTTCGACCAGAACCGTTCATCCTCTGCAACGTTCTAACTTTTTAGAAGCTTTTCAAACGAAGTGATTCACAAACCCCAACTAACATGATAGAAAATTGTCAGAAAGATTTTGCCGATTCAGTTTTTCTGAAAATAGAATTACAGAGCTACTTTAATAAAGCTTTAAAAATTGGAGAAAACTCAACAGACCTTAAAAAAAAAACAAATTGCAAGACAAAAAGGAAATAATACAAAGAGAAAACAATAGAAGGATTTATGTATAACAGATATTAAATGCATACTGTCATAAAAATTAGGGGGAAGAAAATCTATTCTGACAACTTCCAAAGTTAGATTGATTAGAAAAGTTTTGGAACACTACCAAGACCCATGAAAGGCATGGGAAATCATTTCAAACAAAAGAGGAGAAAAAAAATTTTTTTTTAAGTTTTCCTCTATATTGAAGAATATTACAACATAATAGCAGACCAAGAGTTTCTGGAGAGTTGCCATGTACTCCATGTAAGAAGAAATAACATACATCAGCATGCATAATTATAATAGCTACCAGTTCAGCTAATCTTTTATTGCCAGTGTCGAGAGATGTGAAGAAATACCAAACACATTTCTTAGATCTGCTTTTTATTCTTGGGTGAAAAGGACTTGTAAATTGGTTTTGTACTATCTGATTAATAAACCTGATTTTTTCCCTTTTCCACCTTGCCTGCTATGAAAGTAAGTTTAAAAAAAAGGTGATGGTTTTTGCTGCAACTCTTTTGTTGGCATCCTTTCCCGGCAAAATGGGTATTGCTGCTCTGTGTGCTCGTGCATAAATGGCTTGCGTGTCTTAGGTTTGGCCTTAAGCACCATTGTTTTAAGAGACATCCTTGTTGCCGTGTGCCTATTGAATCCATTGCTTCTGACAGTTTAAACTCCCAGTGATAGACTCCCATGTTGCTCCAACTTTCTGCCCCCGCATATAACGCTGTGGTAGACGTCCTTGTACAAGCGCTCTTGGATCTGTGAGAGCAACCCTTTGGGATATATACCAAGAATGGAATAGCTGGAGGTTTCTAATGTAAGAGGTTTCTCCAGATCGCCTAAGACCATTCCAGTTGTATCTGCCACTAAGGTTTTATTTCTACAGCTTTAAAGAAGAGCCTAGTCTATCCTGGCTGGAACAGGGATGTTTAGGAATTTATTTACTGGTTCTTTCATACAGTCAACAGTTTATTGAATTCCTCCTATATATAGATTTGATGGTGTAAAGTTACAAGTCCTATCTTTTACCATAAGCCATTTTTAAGGGGTAGAACTTGAATAAAGCCAATCTCATTTCAAATCCCCTAGAGAGAATGAAAATAGAGGGAATATTGTCCCTGTAGGAAAAATACTACCTTGCTCTTTTGAGAATGGAAAATGAGGGAAAACAGATGTTATTCCTCAGAGAATTCACACACATGCTTCTTGATTTGTCAGTGGAAAATAGTTCCTTGGCAAGATGAGTCTCCAACTCAAGATCCTAACCAAGCACTTTCGGGTCCAGAGAGAACAGGGGAGACTCTGAGGCTCAGGACAGAAAGAGTAGGAGCTGAGCAGAAGGATCTGGAAGCAGAAGTTTATAAAAGGGCAGGGCTCTCCTTCCAGACACCATCTCTCCCTTTCCTTAGTACTTTCTTTAATACATCCTCCAACAGAAAATGCACAGGACAGATCAGCAGGACAAGAATGAAGTAGCCTGAATGACCCCCATAGGAAGCCAAGGAAGGCGTACTGGGAGGAGGATGATAAAAGAACTAAGAACTCCTAAATCAGGGGTCTCAGCCTTTTCCAGTTTGGTATCTTATAAACATGAAAAGTATTTCAAGGATGTGTTATGAGAATGTTTGTTCACTTAATATCAGTTTTGAGGAAAATATGGGGCTTCCCTTGTGGCTCGGTGGGTAAAGAATCTGCCTGCAATGCAGGGGACCTGGGTTTGATCCCTGGGTCGGGAAGATCCCCTGGAGAAGGAAATGGCAACCCACTCCAGTATCCTTGCCTGGAGAATCTCATGGACAGAGGAGCCTGGTGGGCTATACAGTCCCTGGGGTTGTAGAGAGTCAGAGACAAATGAGTGACTAACATTGAGGGAAATACTTAAAAGCAAAAAGCTACCATGAATGTAGTAATACCTTAATTTGTATCTAACATTTTACAAATACTAGCAGATAGTGTTTTTGTTTTATTATTTTAGGTCTGCTGGTTGCATAAGGAAAGCTCAGGTGTGTCTTGGGTAGTAACAGTGGGGTACTCTTGACTTCCTTTTTGGTGTTTTGATGCCAAAAGAAACCCAACTGCTTCTGTGTTCGTTGCAGCCTGCCTAGTCTAAGACTCTGAGGCCTCCGGCATGGAGCCTAGTGACTGCAGTTATGCTCTGCCAGCCACCTGATGCTTCCTCTAGGCCTCTCCAGCAAGGTCACTGGGGATCAGGCCACTAGAGGCCTGTGGAGAGTCTGAGAGCTTTGGGGACTCCAGCACCGGGGCCATGAGGGAAGAGTGGACTTTTCAAAGACAAGCTCACTCACCAGGGCTTGCCTTGCAGGGAACTGGGTGGTGACCAATGGCTTCCCCGGGTACTTGGCACTTTTGCAGGACCTCTTACAGGAAGGGGATCTGGGCAGCACAAGTGGGCATGGCTAGGAGCCAGCCACCAGTGGGCATGGCTGCCATGTTCTGCTCATGGTTAACAGAAACCCTGGTGTGTTATTGTGTATGCTAGTTGGAGGTGCTAGACCACACAGCCTATTTGTAGGGAGACTGCTGAAGGATGCTTTACCGGCAAGAAACATGAGTGCACTCAGAGTGTATATTTATTTTCTCATCAGAAATAGCCTAAACCCTAGGGTTAATGCTTCATGAGCATTTGGATTGCAAATTCTTGTAATGATTTCTACCTGTCTACAAGGGACCGTGTCTTGGAAACCACCATTCTAAACAACCCAAATCTGTGCCCCTAGTTGAGCATTTAATATACTACCTTGTATTGACATTCTAGGTCATATATATATATATATATATATATATATATATATATATATATATATATTTATGTTCATATTCCTCCTCTCCTCTGTGTGGATTAAAAGATAAATATATTACATTCTAATGCCCAGGATGTTTAGAAGCAAGAAAAATGCATGGCAGAGAACCTTGCTCAACAGGAAGAAAAAAAAAAAATTATTAAGCCCCCAATAAGTGCCAAGAATTGTGGGGCTTTTCATCTATAGTAGACACTGAGGTTAACACTCTGACCTCCATTTCAGCCCCTTCCTTTGGGCAGCAAAAAGGCATAGTTTCTAAGCAGTCTAATCCCATCATAGTTATCCCATTCCCTCTCCTGTGGGGGCCTCTGGAAACCAGGTTTAAGTCAATCAGAACATTGCTGTTGATATATATATATATTATCTCACCTAATGGCTCTTTGGATTTAAGCTGGGCATGAGACCTAAACTGGGCAATCCAACTGAAGGGAAAGATTTTTTCCACTTTTTGGGGGATGGAGCCAAAGCTCTGAGCAGTAGACTAATGGAAGGATCTAGATCCTTGATTCCATAGACCCATTAAATCAATCAACCAAACCTAAACTGCATGGGGCAGATAGCCTTCGTTTGCCCCACATAGCCATCATCTACCTTTCTCATCCTGCTCTTTGCTCTGGAAGGCTGACTTGTCTGGACCTGTGTGGATGGGCTGTCTTGTCCTATGGTTTCCAGTTGACTATAACCAATGGGGATGTAGGTGGGACATGAAGAGAGGGAGTAGGTGTGAGGTCAGCATATTTATCCTGAGACAATATCCTGCTTGGGAATACCTTCTTCTGCAAGATAATAAATTCCTTTATTATTTAAACTAGTTTGAGTTATGTTTTTAGTTATAGTAAAACATGTGTACTGATATATATGTTATCTCACGTAAACCTTAGAGGAAGTCTGCTACTGCTGCTAAGTAGCTTCAGTCGTGTCCGACTCTGTGCGACCCTATAGACTCCGCCCACAAGGCTCCCCCATCCCTCAGATTCTCCAGGCAAGAGCACTGGAACGGGTTGCCATTTCCTTCTCCCACGCATGAAAGTGAAAAGTGAAAGTGAAGTTGCTCAGTTGTGTCCGACTCTTAGCAACCCCATGGACTGCAGCCTACCAGGCTCCTCCGTCCATGGGATTTTCCAGGCAAGAGTACTGGAGTGGGGTGCCATTCCCTTCTCTGTCTTTAATATTAAGGAGAAATAAAAGGAAAACAACTTATAGTAACATAATATAGGTTTCAATTTATAAATGCTTATACATGGTACAATAGAAGACACAATGAAGAAGTCGGTTATTAATCTACATTTATAATGTTAATAATATTATTGACAATAGTCAACATACAGACAAACGGGTAAAGAAACTGTGGCTTCTTTATATATATGTGTGTGTAAAATATAATTCCATGTATATTATAGACTATTGTTGTTTTGTCGCTAAGTCACATCTGACTCTTAAGCCATGTCTGACTCTTTTGAAACCCCATGGACTGGAAGTCAAGTTAGTATTATTATTTCCATGTTACTCTCAGGAAACCAAGGCCCAGAGAAGTTGAGTATCTTGGACAAGAAGCTGAAGAGGCACCTTTTCTATTTGTTTCAGTTTAGAAACTCATTGTTTACTAAATGCTCTATTATAGTATTATTGATTTGTTTTTTAAAACTATTAAATGTTTCAAATATTTTCTGAACTGAATATCATAATCAGAAAATAGACTCATCTAACCTATCAGATGGGTTTTTGATCATCCCTGGACGCCATGTATATTTTCCTGCATGATTTAATCACCTTAGGCAGAGAAGATTCTGAAATAAGCTAGAGTGCATAAACAGAGGAATCAATTTGCCTTCTCTTAAAGGACATCCTGGGATACATCTTAAAAGCTTAAAAAAAAACCCTCTTTATTTAGAACTAATCTCAACTTATAGAATAGGTGCATGAATAGTACAAAAAGCATCTCTATATGCTCCATCAAGTTTATCCTGTTGTTCATATTCTGCCCCAGTTACTTTTTCCCTTTTTCCCATCGTCCTATCTTTCCATCCTTCCTTCCTCTCATCCTTCCACTCCCTTTATCCTTCCTTCCTTCCTTTATCCTCTGTTTCTCCCCTTTTATCTCCCATCTTACTCTCTCACATATATATGTATATATATATATTTCCTGAAATATTTGAGAATATATTACATATATTATGCCCCTTTACTTTTAAATACTTCAGTATGTACCTCCTGAAAACAAGGACATTCTCTGACATAATCACAGTACAGTTACCAACATCAGGGCATTTAATATCAGATTATTTAATCTCTAACCGTTCAATGTTTTCAATTAGCCCAAAAAAGTTCTTCATGGTATACCCCCCCTCTATACAGGATCCATTCTAAGATCACATGTTATTCTTTCATTGATTTTTATTACCTTGTCATTCGTGAAGCCTCCAGCCTCACTTCTCCCTTTTAAATAAAATGCTCCAAAATTATCTTTCTGATGTTTCCTCATGATTAAATTCAATTTTATGTATGTCCTGTCAGACACCTACTCAGGTGAGGTCAGGATATGGCACCCAGTGGCACCATAGACTGTCTGCCCTTCCTTGATATTTTAATTGTGACCCCCAGTCAATGGGCTTCCCTGGTGGCTCAGCAGTAAAGAATTTGCCTGTAATGCTGGAACCGCAGGAGATGCAGTTTTGATCCCTGGGTTGGGAAGATCCCCTGGAGAAGGGCATGCCAACCTACTCTGGTATTCTTGCCTGAAGAATCCCATGAACAGAGGAGCCTGGCAGGCTACAGTCCACAGGGTCACAAAGAGTTGGATTCAACTGAAGTGACTTAGCATTCACTCACGCACTCGGTCAATATGCTGTCCAACTTCTCCACTGTGTAGGAGAGGCCTGATTTCTAAAACCAGGGTTTGTTAGACTGCAAAACACTGCTACTGGCTGCCTCCTGTTAACTTTGATTCATCTGCCCTAAATGAGAAACTTCGTGGAGCCATTATTTGCTTGGTCTAATTGAGGAGAGTTTTCTTTCTCATGAGACCAAAGTCTGGGCAAGAGAGGTTACCATCAAAGGATTTCTACAGCTTCTGAATTGTTTTCAGATCCTAACAATTGGCCTCTTACTATTCAATCAAATAACTCTTAAGGGAAAACGATTCAATCAATTTTCCAAACCTCTTCCCTTGCTGGCTCACAGAGCTTTTAAGGTATCTCACCTTCTCTGTGAAAGAAATGTTTGTGCTGTCTGTTTAGACCTGGGGTGATTTGTTTCTAAGTAGCAGGCAAATTGCTTTGTTCTCAGAAGCAGCTTTGGGAGGAGGAAGCTTGGGGGTGGGACGGCAATCGGAGGGGTTTTATACAATGGTTGGCTCCTCTTCCTCATCACTGGGACCCCAGGGGCCTTAATAATTTGGTTCTGTTCCACCCTGACAGTGCTAAAGGTCACATCTCCGGTATTCCCTGTTAGAATGTAGTTTGGAAAACAATAAGCTCTGGGTAGGCTCTGCAGCTGGGTCTCCTGGCTGGTGTAAAATCTGGGCATAATGGATTTAAGTAAACAACTGATCTTAAAACTGGTTGAATTGGTGTTGAGTCAAAATTTATCCCAGGCCTCAAAGATCTTTCCAAGGAGTAAAGCCCAACTCTTTGCCTGTAATTACATGCTGTTAATCTGCCTGAACTCACTCCTTTTTGTCACTTCAGGTCTGGACAAGGCTCCCTGGAGACAATGATGGGCATTGTTGGGGTGCCTAGTGCTGGTGGAACTGTGGGTACACAGGAAAGAACTTGTGGTCTGTGTGTTTCACTATAGGATGCAAATCCTGCAGCAGAATCTGGCAGCTATTATGAGGCTGAAATAAGCACATATAGTCACAGAACAAAGCCACCAAATTATGTGTTTAACATAATAATAATTAGAAAAGCTTTATAGGCATCATTTTGAACTCTCTGCTGCCATGAGTCCTGAGGGCTTCCTTGAACCATGGGGAGCACTGAAAAATGAACAGTGACAGGAAGCTGGGGTGGAGGGCAGGCTCAGCCTTTTGTTTTTTTTCATGTGTGAGCAATTGTTTTAAAGTTCAAATGCAATACTCGGTGTATCATTTGTCCCCACAAATTACCCCTTGGATGGTTTATTCTGACTGCCAGCTTCTCTGGGGTACCTTCTGGATTTTTACAAGTGGTCCCATCAAACAATGATTCCTCTTCTTCAAGAAATGATCCAGAGTGGCTTGTTACATGGCAGACATGTGGTTCGAGTTTTGTTGTAAATGCAGAACAAAGGATCTGAGAGTGTTTCTTTTCATTATCTGAGCTGCGTGGCTCAGAGGAAACACTAGCTAGTTCGTTATTCAAATGAGAATTTTTCTTGCCTTTCATTTTCAGTTTTATTTCTGTATATCCATGACATTTCAGCAAGCAAGCTGCCTCCTCCAGAAGCACCATCTGCTTTTCTCTTCAACTGTGACACCATCTGAAAGAATACCTTCTCACTCTT
Organism: Capra hircus; assembly: GCF_001704415.2. Taxonomy (NCBI): domain Eukaryota; kingdom Metazoa; phylum Chordata; class Mammalia; order Artiodactyla; family Bovidae; genus Capra; species Capra hircus. Next base: position 27,876,062 of record NC_030814.1, read on the forward strand.
AGAAATACATGTGGAATGAGGGAATAGTGTTGTTAATCACATATGATTATGTATGAATATATACATATATAGGTATGTATCTCTCTCTGTGAGTGTGTACTTTCTGATTTAACACCAGAGCATGGATGTACAATAAGAAATTTGGTCTCCAGCAAGCACATTTCCAACCAAACTTTCTCTCATGTTCCAAATTACTTTTCAGCACAATAGGATGTCAGTTCCATGAGTGTGGAGGATTTTTGTCTGTTTATTGGTGTATCCCTGGCATCTAGAAGAGAGTCTTGTATATAGTACTTGCTAAATTAATAGATGGTGAATGAAGTGGTGTGAATAAGTATTCTGCCTGAGTAATTTTTGTGTGCTTGGCATATAATAGTCAGATTTCTCTTTCTGGCTGTGGATGCTCCATGCTATCCACACCTGGTGTGGCTGGGATCCTCTTTTGTCCTGCTTTGTGCTAGGTGATGGTCTTAAATGGGGATGCCTTCTCTGACTTGTTGCATTTTCTTACTAGATAAAGTGAAGAGGAATTGCCACCCTCTTCTATGAGTTGTCTGGCTGTCCCGCTAACTATCTAGAGTTGTTTGCTGTTCACTCGATCAATCATGTCTGACTTTTTGAGACCCCATGGACTATAGCATGCCAGGCTCCTCTGTCCTTCACTATTTCCTGCATTTTGCTCAAATCCATGTTCACTGAGTTGGTGATGCTATTTTACATCTCATCCACTGCCACCCTCTTGTTTTGCCTTCAATCTTTCCCAGTATCAGTGTCTTTTCCAATGAATCGGCTCTTTGTATCATGTGGCCAAAGTATTGGAGTTTCAGCTTCTGCATCAGTCCTTCCAGTGAATATTCAGGGTTGAGATCCTTTAGGATGGACTGGTTTGATCCCCCTGCAGTCCAGGGGACTCTCCGGAGTCTTCTCCAACACCACAGTTCAAAAGCACGGATTCTTTGGTGCTCAGCCTTCTTTTACGGTCTCTCACATCCACACATGACTATATAACTATCTAGAGAGTTAGCCTGAATTATCACCAGTGAGCATCCAGTTTGGCCCCTGGCCTTTTGACTTTTGCTGCATGAATGATAGAATAAATCAGAATCTACCATCTATTGAAATATCTAGTATTAAACTCTTACCACAACTCAGAAAATCTGTGAAAAATACTCCTTCAGGTACAAGCTAAAATAGTTCAGCTTAAGCCATGAAACAACAGCTGTCAGAGTGGAATGACACTCTGCAACTAGAACTGGATTATCTCATTTCAGCAGAGATTTCAGAAGGAGGCAGGGAGCCAGATCAGTTGGTCTTCAGATTTCCACGGTGGAAAGGATTCATGTTCCAATATTGGACCTTTTCAGCTCATTCAGAGAAAATATGACAGCAGCAGGCTCTTTGACTTTTCTTCACAGAAAAATAGACTGAGGTCTATTGACAAAGAAATAAACAATGAAATAGACTGAGATCACCCATGACATCATTAGAGTCTACTAGCTAATTGTTATGGGAGCTAGAAACATGCAATCATGTTTTTTAGGAGCTGCTCTAATCAGAAATTTCCAATGATTCTCCATTCCCTATAGAATGGGATCCAGAATTATAAGGTTTACAGAAATCTGAGCCAAGCCTATCTTCTTAGATTGAAGACTCTTGGCTTATCCACAGCCACCCTGTGCTGGAACTGAGCCGGAGAACAGCCATTCACTAAACACCCCCACCTTGGTATCCCTATCATGTTGCTTTGAATGTGACGCCCTCGTTTCTGGTGGTTTAAGTCCTGTGAAGGGGCTGATGCATTACTCTGTGGACATATTAAATTTGAGGAACTGATGGTACAAACAAAGGGACTGGTGCAGTAAGGAGATAGATATCTTGGGGCTTCAGAAGTCTGACCGGTGACAGATTGAAGGGGTTTTCACAGTTTGATTGTATGTAAAGATACAGGGTGAGTAAGATCATGTAAGGTGAAGGCATAGAGCAGGAAAGACAAAGATATTGATTTAATCTCAAAAGAGAAGGAATTAGTATTCCTGAAGGAGACCGTGAAACAATGATGAAAATAGGAAGAAAACTAAGAAAATAGTGTTGTAAATAATGAAATTAATATTTACTGGATCTGCTAGGTGAGAGAGTTCTTTATAAGGATTGTCCTTAACTCAATGAATACAAAAACCTTTTAAAGTAAGTTCTACTATTTCCGTTTTTAACATGGGAACACTGATGCACAGAGAGGACAAGTAATTTGCCTGAGAGTACCAGCTAGTAGGTAGTGACACTGGCATCTGATTCCAGACTCAGTACATTTGTCTCTTCTATAATATCACTCCAACATAAAAAGAAAACAGTCCAGGTGAAGAGGATAGTCCATGTTTTCACAATGCCTCAAGCTCCAGAGAGGTCACTTAAGATAATAAATGAGAATAGCTTGGTTTCTACTGGATTTGATCATTAGGAAGGTTCTGGTCTTAGCACAAGTCATTTTAGTGAACTTGGGCAGTAGAAGTTTGAAACAAATGGGCTCCAAAGTATTACCTATATTCCACCTACCAGGGCTTAGTTCCAGGGCACTTAAACAGCTATTCAAAAGATAGTCATTCTCTGAGTGTTGCAGGAGTGAAATTGGGCATGAGAATTTAATTCTCCTTGTTACTTTCAATTCTTTCATTTTGGCTATGTAGAAATAGTCTATGTTGAAAATATAAAGCTGTAGAGCTTGGGTAACAAACAGGATTGATATTTTTGTGTGGGTTGGGAAGACAAGGAAACTGAGGCAGAAAGAGATTGAGTAACTTGCTATGATGGGAAGGGATAATTGCCTAGTAATTCATTCTAGGAGATTTGAAAAGCTTTCATTCTAACTAAAACTAAAAATTCAATTCAGATTGAATTCTATACTTTAAAAAAATTAATTTACTTATTTTAATTAGAGGCTAATTACAATATTGTGGTGGTTTTCGCCATACATTGACATGAATCAGCCATGGGTGTACATGTGTCCCCCATCTTGAACCCCCCTCCCGCCTCCCTCCCCATCCCATCCCTCTAGGTTGTCCCAGGGTACTGACTTTGAGTGCCCTGTTTCATACATCAAACTTGGACTGGTCATCTACTTCACATATGGTAATATACATGTTTCAATGCTCTTCTCTCAGATCATCCCACCTTCACCTTCTCCCACAGAGTCCAAAAGTCTTTTCTTTATATCTGTGTCTCTTTTGCTGTCTCATGTATACAGTCATTGTTATCACCTTTCTAAATTCTATATGTATGCGTTAATATACTGTATTGGTGTTTTTCATTCTGACTTACTTCACTCTGTAAAATAGGCTCCAGTTCCATCCACCTCATTAGAACTGATTCAAGTGCATTCTTTTTAATAGCTGAGTAATACTCCATTGTGTATATGTACCATTTGTCTGCCAATGGACATCTAGGTTGCTCTCATGTCCTAGCTCTTGCAAATAGTGCTGCAATTGGGGTACACGTGTGTGTCTCTTTAAATTCTGGTTTCCTTGGTGTGTATGCCAGTCCCACTGCTGGGTCATAAGGCAGTTCTGTTTCCAGTTTTTTAAGGAATCTCCACACTGTTCTCCATAGTGGCTATACTAGTTTGCATTCCCACCAACAGTGTAAGAGGGTTCCCTTTTCTCCACACCCTCTCCAGCATTTATTGTTTGTAGACTATTTGATAGCAGCCATTCTGACAGGCGAGAGATGGTTTTGATTTGCATTTCTCTGATAAGGAGTGATGTTGAGCAACTTTTCATGTGTTTGTTAGCCATCTGTATGTCTTCTTTGGAGAAATGTCTGTTTAGTTCTTTGGCCCAGTTTTTGACTGGGTCGTTTATTTTTCTGGTATTGAGCTGTAGGAGCTGCTTATATATTTTTGAGATTAATTCTTTGTCAGTTACCTCATTTGCTATTATTTTCTCCCATCCTGAAGGCTGTCTTTTCACCTTGCTTATAGTTTCCTTCATTGTGCAAAAGCTTTTAATTGGATCCCATTTGTTTATTTTTGCTTTTATTTCCATTACTCTGGGAGGTGGGTCATAGAAGATCTTGTTGTGACTTATGTCAGAGAAGGTTTTGCCTATGTTTTCCTTTAGGAGTTTTATAGTTTCTGGTCTTACATTTAGATCTTTAATCCACTTTGAGTTTATTTTTGTGTATAGCATTAGAAAGTGTTCTAGTTTTATTCTTTTACAGGTGGTTGACCAGTTTCCCCAGCACCACTTGTTAAAGAGATTGTCTTTTCTCCTTTGTATATTTTTGCCTCCTTTGTTAAAGATAAGTTGTCTACAGATACGTGGATTTATCTCTGGGGTATTTTGTTCCATTGATCTATATTTCTGTCTTTGTGCCAGTACCATACTTTCTTGATGACTGTAACTTCATAGTATAGCCTGAAGTCAGGCAGGTTGATTCCTCCAGTTCCATTCTTCTTTCTCAAGATTGCTTTGGCTATTTGACATTTTTTAAAAAATATCCATACAAATTGTGAAATTGTTTGTTCTAGTTCTATGAAAAATACCGTTGGTAGCTTGATAGGGATTGCATTGAATCTGTAGATTGCCTTGGGTAGTATACTCATTTTCTTTTTTTTTTTTTTTTCTAAATAACTTTATTTATTTATTGCTTCACCAGCTTTAGCTGCAGCATGGGACTCTTAGTTGTGGCATGTGGGATCTAGTTCCCTGACCAGGGACTGACCAGGTCTCCTGAATTGGAGCACGAGTCTTAGCACCAGACACAGGGAAGCCACTCATTTTCACTATATTCATTCTTCTGATCCATGAACATGGTATATTTTTCCATCTATTTGTGTCATCTTTGATTTCTTTCATCAGTGTTTTATACTTTTCTATATATAGGTCTTTTGTTTCACTAGTTAGATTTATTCCCAAGTATTTTATTCTTTTCATCATTATGGTGAATGGGATTGCTTCCTTAATTTCTCTTTCTGTTTTCTCATTGTTAGGGTATAGGAATACAAGGGATTTCTGTGTGTTAATTTTATATCCTGCAACTTTACTATATTCATTGATTAACTCTAGTAGTTTTCTGGTGGTGTCTTTAAGGTTTTCTATGTAGAGGATCATGTCATCTGCAAACAGTAAGAGTTTTACTTCTTTTCTAATCTGGATTCCTTTTATTTCTTTTTCTCCTCTGGTTTCTATGGCTAAAACTTCTAAAACTATGTTGAATAGTAGTGGTGAGAGTGGGTACCCTTGTCTTGTTCCTGACTTTAGGGGAAATGCTTTTAATTTTTCACCATTGATGATAATGTTTGCTGTGGGTTTATCATATATGGCTATTAAGTTGAGGTATGTTGCTTCTATGCCTGCTTTCTGGAGAGTTTTTATTATAAATGGGTGTTGAATTTTGTCATAGGCTTTCTCTGCATCTATTGAGATAATCATATTGTTTTTGTCTTTCAATTTGTTAATATGGTGTATGCTGCTGCTGCTGCTGCTGCTGCTGCTAAGTTGCTTCAGTCGTGTCCGACTCTGTGCGACCCCGCAGACGGCAGCCCACCAGGCTCCCCCCCTTCCCTGGGATTCTCCAGGCAAGAATACTGGAGTGGGTTGCCATTTCCTTCTCCAATGCACGAAAGTGAACAGTGAAAGTGAAATCACTCAGTCGTATCCGACTCTTCGCGACCCCATGGACTGCAGCCTACCAGGCTCCTCCGTCCATGGGATTTTCCAGGCAAGAGTACTGGAGTGGGGTGCCATTGCCTTCTCTGAATATGGTGTATAACATTGATTTATTTGCAAATATTGAAGAATCCTTGCATCCCTGGGATAAAGCTCACTTGGTCATGATGTATGATCTTTTTAATATGTTGTTGGATTCTGTTTGCTAGAATTTTGTTGAGTATTTTTGCATTGATGTTTATCAGTGATATTGGCCTGTAGTTTTCTTTTTTTGTGGCATCTTTGTCTGGTTTTGGTATTAGGGTGATGGTGGCCTCATGGAATGAGTTTGAGAGTTTACCTTCCTCTGCAATTTTCTGGAAGAGTTTGAGTAGGATAGGTGTTAGCTCTTCTCTAAATTTTTGTTAGAATTCACCTGTGAAGCCATCCGGTCCTGGGCTTTTGTTTGTTGGAAGATTTTTTTAATTATAATTTTGATTTCTGTGCTTGTGATGGGTCTGTTAACATTTTCTATTTCTTCCTGGTTTAGTTTTGGAAGGTTATACTTTTCTAAGAATTCATCTGCTTCTTCCAAGTTGTCCATTTTATTGGTATATAGTTGCTGATAGCAGTCTCTTATGATCCATTGTATTTCTGTGTTGTCTGTTGTGATTTCTCCATTTCATTTCTAATTGTGTGATTTGACCCTTCTCCCCTTTTTTCTTGATGAGTCTGGCTAATGGTTGGTCTATTTTATTTATCTTCTCAAAGAACCAGCTTTTAGTTTTGTTGATTTTTGCTATAGTCTCCTTTGTTTCTTTTTCATTTATTTCTGCTCTAATTTTTATGATTTCTTTTCTTCTACTAACCCTGGGGTTCTTCATTTCTTCTTTTTCTAGTTGGTTTAGGTGTAAATTAGTTTATTTATTTGATTTTCCTCTTGTTTCTTGAAGTAAGCTTGAATTGCTATGAACCTTCCCCTTAGCACTGCTTTTACTGAATCCTATAGGTTTTGGGTTGTCATGTTTTCATTTTCATTTGTTCCATGCAAATTTTGATTTCCTTTTTGATTTTTTCCACGATTTGTTGGTTATTCAGAAATGTGTTGTTTAGCCTCCATGTTTGTATTTTTAATAGTTTTTTTTTCCCTATCAGTTCAGTTCAGTCACTCAGTCGTGTCTGACTCTTTGCGACCCCATGAATCTCAGCACGCCATGCCTCCCTGTCCATCACCATCTCCCAGACTCACATCCATCAAGTCAGTGATGCCATCCAGCCATCTCATCCTCTTTTGTCCCCTTCTCCTCCTGCCCCCAATCCCTCCCAGCATCAGAGTCTTTTCCAATGAGTCAACTCTTCACATGAGGTGGCCAAACTACTGGAGTTTCAGCTTTAACATCATTCCCTCCTAAGAAATCCCAGGGCTGATCTCCTTCAGAATGGACTGGTTGGATCTCCTTGCAGTCCAAGGGACTCTCAAGAGTCTTCTCCAACACCACACTTCAAAAGCATCAATTCTTTGGTGCTCAGCTTTCTTCACAGTCCAACTCTCACATCCATACATGACCACAGGAAAAACCATAGCCTTGACTAGATGGACCTTAGTCGGCAAAGTAATGTCTCTGCTTTTGAATATGCTACCTAGGTTGGTCATAACTTTTCTTCCAAGGAATAAGCGTCTTTTAATTTCATGGCTGCAGTCACCATCTGCAGTGATTTTGGAGCTCAAAAAGATAAAGTCTGACACTGTTTCCACTGTTTCCCCATCTATTTCCCATGAAGTGATGGGACTGGATGCCATGATCTTCATTTTCTGAATGTTGAGCTTTAAGCCAACTTTTTCACTCTCCACTTTCACTTTTATCAAGAGGCTTTTTAGTTCCTCTTCACTTTCTGCCATAAAGGTGGTGTCATCTGCATATCTGAGGTTATTGATATTTCTCCCAGCAGTCTTGATTCGAGCTTGTGCTTCTTCCAGCCCAGCATTTCTCATGATGTACTCTGCATAGAAGTTAAATAAGCAGGGTGACAGTATACAGCCTTGACGTACTCCTTTTCCTGTTTGGAACCAGTCTGTTGTTCCATGTCCAGTTCTAACTGTTGCTTCCTGACCTGCATATAATCTTACTGCATTGTGATCAGAAAAGATGCTTGAAATGATTCCAACTGTTTTGAATTTATCAAGGCTAGATTTATGGCCCAGGATGTGATCTATCCTGGAGAATGTTCAGTGTGCACTTGAGAAAAAGGTGAAATTAATTGTTTTGGGATGAAATGTCCTATAGATATCAATTAGGTCTAACTGGTCCATTATATCATTTAAAGTTTGTGTTTCCTTGCTAATTTTCTGTTTGGTTGATCTATCCTTAGGTGTGAGTGAAGTATTAAAGTCTCCCACTATTATTGTGTTGCTGTTAATTTCCCCTTTCATACTTGTTAGCATTTGCCTTATGTATTGAGATGCTCCTATGTTGCATATATAATTGTTTTATCTTCTTGGATTGATTCTTTTATCATTATGTAGTGTCCTTCTTTCTCTCTTTTCATGGCCTTTATTTCAAAGTCTATTTTATTTGATATGAGTATTGCTACTCCTGCTTTCTTTTGGCCTCCATTTGCATGAAATATCTTTTTCCAGCCCTTTACTTTCAGTGTGTATGTGTCCCTTGGTTTGAGGTGGGTCTCGTAGACAGCATATATAGGAGTCTTGTTTTTGTATCCATTCAGCCAATCTGTGTCTTTTGGTTGGGGCATTCAACCCTTTTACATTGAAGGTAATTACTGAGAAGTATGATCCCATTGCTATTTACGATTAATATGTGTCTTGGGGTGTTTTGGAAGAAAAGTTATGACCAACCTAGATAGCATATTCAAAAGCAGAGACATTACTTTGCCAACAAAGGTCTGCCTAGGCAAGGCTATGGTTTTTCCAGTGGTCATGTATGGATGTGAGAGTTGGACTGTGAAGAAAGCTGAATGCTGAAGAATTGATGCTTTTGAACTGTGGTGTTGGAGAAGACTCTTGAGAGTCCCTTGGACTGCAAGGAGATCCAACCAGTCCATTCTGAAGGAGATCAGTCCTGGGTGTCCTTTGGAAGGAATGATGCTAAAGCTGAAACTCCAGTACGTTGGCCACCTCATGTGAAGAGTTGACTCATTGGAAAAGACTCTGATGCTGGGAGAGATTGGGGGCAGGAGGAGAAGGGGATGACAGAGGATGAGATGGCTGGATGGTATCACCGACTCGATGGACGTGAGTTTGAGTGAACTGACTTGGATGGTTATTTCCTTCCCCATTTTAAAGAAGTTTTTGACTATTATCTCAAGTATTTTCTCATGTCCTTTCTTTCTGTCTTCTTCTTCTGGGACTTCTATGATTCAAATGTTGGGGCATTTAACATTGTCCCAGAGGTCTCTAGGTTGTCCTCATTTATTTCTTTTTTCTTTTTTTCCCTCTGCTTCATATACTTCCACCGTTCTATCTTCTACCTCACTTATCCTATCTTCTGCCTCAGTTTTTCTGCTGTTGGTTCCCTCCAGAGCGCTTTTGATCTCAGTTATTGCATTATCCATTATTGATTGACTCTTCTTTATTTTTTCCAGGTCTTTGTTAAACATTTCTTGCATTTTCTCAATCCTTGTCTCTAGTCTATTTATCTGTAACTCCATTTTGTTTTCAAGATTTGGATTATCTGTACTATCATTATTCTGAACTCTTTTTCAGGTAGACTCCCTATTACCTCCTCTTTTGCTTGGTTTGTTGGGAATTTATCATGTTCCTTTACTTGCTGAATTTTTCTGTGCCTTTCATTTTGTTTAGATTGTTGGGTTTGGGCTGCCATTTTTGTAGGCTCGAAGTTCATAGTTTCTCTTTTTGTGGAACCTGTTTCCTGTGGGTGGGGTTGGATTAGTGGCTTGTCAAGGTTTTCTGGTTAGGGGAGTTTGCATCTGTGTTCTAGTGGGTAGAGTTGGATCTCTACTCTGTGGAGTGCAATGAAATGTCCAGCAGTGAGTTTGGGGGTGTCTATGGGTTTGGTATGGCTTTGGGCAACCTGTTTTTCAGTGCTCAGGGCTGAGTTTTGGCTTTGTTGGAGAATTTGCATGGTATGTCTTGCTCTGGAACTTGTTGGCTCTTGGGTGGAGCTTGGTTTCAGTGTAGGTATGGAGGCTTTTGGGTGAACTCTTGTCTATTAATGTTCCCTGGAATCAGGAGTTCTCTGATGTTCTCAAGTTTTGGAGTTAAGCCTCCTGCCCCTGGCTTTCATTCTTATTCTTACAGTAGCCTCAAGATTTCTCCATCCATATAGCACAGAAAATAAAACATTTAGGTTAATGGTGAAGCAATTCTCCACTGTGAGGGAACACCCAGAGAGGTTCACAGAATTACATGGAAAAGAAGAGAGGGAGGAGGAAGACAGAGGTGCCCAGGAAGACAACAGGGGGAGTGAAAAGGGGAGACAGCAATCAAGCCAGTAATCAATTTCTTAAGTGTTCTCCACAGCCCAGAACACCCAGAGAGATTCACAGAGTTAAGCAGAGAAGAGAAGGAGGAGGGAGGAGGTAGAGGTGACCTGGGGGAGAGCCAAAAGGAAAGAGAGCAGTCAAGCCAGTAATCACATCCCTAAATGAAAATGGATACTGAAGATTAGATTCTTAAAGGCACAAAACTGATAACAAATACCAAAAAGCAAAGATTAAAAATCTAGAGTAGAGGTTAGACTCTCACAAAAAAATATTAAAAATACAGAACAAAATCAATCACAAAAATTAAAAAGAATATATATGTGAAATTTGCTTTAAAAATAGGGTCTTTTTCTGCAAGGTAATAGTAGGTTATAAAAATGAAACTTAAAGGAGTAATAAAGAACATAAATTTAAAAAGTTAAAAAGTGATAATAATATCTAGGAATTTGTCTGGAGCTGTTGTGGGCAGTGTGGGGTCAGTTCAGTTTCAGATAGTTCCTTGTTCCAGCTTGTACTTGTTCTCAAGTTCTATAGGCCCTCTCCAATGCTTAGTTAATGTTAGCTACAGAGTTTTAGTCTGCTGCACCCGTCACTGCCAGAGCGGTTCCCTCTTCTTCGTTTATTTTGGCTTCCTCTGTTTTCAAGTCTCGTCAGTGTCTAATTTCTGCCCTGACACAAAGGGGCGAAGGTGGTCACTTATTTAGGCTCACTTGTTCAATTGTGTTTTGAGGAGGGAGGAACACTGTAAACAAATATTGCTGGCATGTGTGGGGAGTGCTCGCAGTGAATGGACCACACTGGGTTTGCCCCAGCTTAAGGCAGTGTGTGCTTTCCTGGTCTACACTGCTCAGGCTCTGGGGTGCTCTGCAGGGCACTGTTCAAAGCGGGCCATGCATTTCTTGTGCTTCCCAGGTCTAAGTTGCTCAGGTTCTTGGATACTCTGCAAGGGTACAGACTCGGTTGGGCGTGTGTTTTGTGCCCTTCCCAGGTCCGTGTAGCTCAGGCGACTAGGTGTTTGGCGAGCGCACTGTCCCGGGTGGACCATGCATCTTAAGCACCTCCCTGGTCTCTCTCGGTTTCCCAGTGCGCTGCTGAGAGCACTGTCTCAGGTGTGCCGTGTCTCCTCTGGGGAGCTGATCTCAGGCTGCGACCCTTCTGGCAGATGTCAACCGTTCAGGATCCTAGGAAGACGTGGTTAGCAACTGCAAGCCTGCTCACAGTTTGGTGGAGGATGCTGGTCTCTGGGCTTCCTTAGCAGTTTGGTTGGTAAAGAATCTGCCTGCAATTGCAAGAGACCTGGGTTCAATCCCTGGGTCAGGAAGATCCCCTGGAGAAGGAAATGGCAACCCACTCTAGTACTCTTGCCTGGAGAATATTATGGACAGAGGAGCCTGGTAGGCTATAGTCCATGGCCAGTCTCTGGGGCTGAGATCAGAGCAGCCCCTTGCCTTCTGGCTCTGGCTGTCGCACGCCTACCTCTCTGCATCTCTGCCTCTCTGCCTCTGGTGCGGGGAGGGGCCTGTATGCAGCCGGCTAGCTCTCCTTTGGTATTTGCTCAATCCTTTGTTCTGTGAACTTTCGTGGGAAAGTTCTATCTCTCTCTCTCTCTCTTTTTTTTTTTTGGTGATCCCACAATTTGGGTTGCTATCTCATGTTAGCCCTCTCAGATTGTCCTCAGGGCATTCAGGCCTGGTCCTTACCCTAAGCACGGACGATGCAGGCCTCACCTCCCTGTCCAGCCCCTGCTTGCTGGTGGCGAATGCGAGCCTCTGGGCTACTTCTCTGCTGGTAGTTGTGGTTCGGTGCCTATTCTGTGTTTGTTTATTTGTTTGTTTTTCTCCTGGTTATGTTGAGAAACTCCCCACAGACCCACCTGTGAGAGGGTTTCCTACTATTTGGAAACTTCTCCTTCCTGACTCCCTCCCCAGGACAGGTCTCCATCCCTAATTCTTTTGTCTCTCTTTTTGTCTTTTATGTTTTGTCCTACCTCCTTTTGAAGAGAATGGACTGCCTTTCTGTGTGCCTGGTGTCCTCTGCCAGCATTCAGAAGTTGTTTTGTTGGAAGTTGCTCAGCGTTCAAATGATCTTTTCATGTATTTGTGGGGGAGAAAGTGGTCTCCCCATCCTATTCCTCTGCCATCTTGGGACCACCCTAAATGCTATACTTTTTAATTCCCTCTTGTTGATTCTGGTGGGAAAGAGAGAACTTGTAGAATGGGAAAGAATAATCTTGTCCCTGCCTTCAGGAACCTTCTTTCCTGATTTCTCTTGGGTTCTGGAAAGTAAGGAGCTTCTGTTTCCTGCAACTGTCTCTTCCCTCATCCCACATCATGAAGGATCTTCCTGATCTCTCTGACAGCCACCACAGAAAGTGGCTGGAAACATGACCGTCCCTCCTCTGGTGTTCAGACCAATTTGAATGGAAGATGGTTTCCTTATTTGATACATCCTTAGTAATTCATGCAGAGAAAGCAATGGCAACCCACTCCAGTACTCTTGCCTAGAAAATCCCATGGGCGGAGGAACCTGGTAGGCTGCAGTCCATGGGGTCACTAAGAGTCAGGCACAACTGAGTGACTTCACTTTCATGCATTGGAGAAGGAAATGGCAACCCACTCCAGTGTTCTTGCCTAGAGAATCCCAGGGATGGGGGAGCCTGGTGGGCTGCCATCTGTGGGGTCGCACAGAGTCAGACACGACTGAAGCGACTTAGCAGCAGCAGCAGTAATTCATGCTGGACAATAGCATGAAATTCTTCTCACTATAGAGCAAATTAAGTCACTAACTAATAAAGAAGTAATTCTGATTTTATTTTATGTATTTAAAAATATGTAATGTGCTAAATGGTGATTGCAGCCATGAAATTAAAAGACACTTACTCCTTGGAAGAAAAGTTGTGACCAACCTAGATAGCGTATTGCAAAGCAGAGACATTACTTGGTCAACAAAGGTCTGTCTAGTCAAGGCTATGGTTTTTCCAGTGGTCATGTATGGATGTGAGAGTTGGACTGTGAAGAAGGCTGAGCACTGAAGAATTGATGCTTTTGAAGTGTGGTGTTGGAGAAGACTCTTGAGAGTCCCTTGGACTGGGAGGAGATCCAACCAGTCCATTCTAAAGGAGATCAGTCCTCGGTGTTCTTTGGAAGGAATGATGCTAAAGCTGAAACTCCAGTAGTTTGGCTACCTGATGTGAAGAGTTGACTCATTGGAAAAGACTCTGATGCTGGGAGCGATTGGGGGCAGGAGGAGAAGGGGATGACAGAGGATGAGAAGGCTGGATGGCATCACCGACTAAATGGACGTGAGTTCGAATGAATTCCAGGAGTTGGTGATGGACAGGGAGGCCAGGCATGCTGCAATTCATGGGGTCACAAAGAGTCAGACACGACTGAGCAACTGAATTGAACTGAACTGAACTGAATGCGCTAAATGGTAATAGTTGACATCTTTTTAACTGTACAGTTCAAATGCCTTCTGTTAAGGCTAAACAACATCCAGGGTTTAGAAAAGCATTAAAAACAGAAAAATTCAAAAGCAAATAATGTTAAAGCCCTTCACTCAAAAAATCCATTTGTTTACAAATTTAAGTCCCAAGTTCACAGTGCTCCTGGTTCAAAAACAATTGAGTTCACCTTATAATGTGAGGGGTATAGAATGAGTAGGCAGAGAAACAAAGGAAAAAAGACAACATGTGTAAGTGATCACCAAAGAACCCAGCTCATTTTCAACTTAAAAAAAAGAAACAACGCCTTGTACACAGGTCACAGAACAGATCAGATGAAACCAAAGTACCAGGAAAAGTCACAACTTAAAGAAAATGAAAATACAAGAGAGATCTTTTGCCAGTAGATGGAAAGAAAGGGTATATTTCATTCTCATGGACTATAGAGTAGGTTGTCTGAAATAGCATGTTAATAACATTAATAATAATCACAAGATAACACTGGAAGCTAAAATAAGGGGATTGGGTAAATGGGGAGATAAGGGACTAAATAAGGGAAGGGACTTTCCGAAGAGTTCATGAAAAAAAAGAAAAAACACAGCTGATAGACTGGGGATTGGGCTTCCCCAGTGGCTCAGTGGACAGGAGATAGGGGTTTGATCTCTGGGTTGGGAAGATCCCCTGAAGGAGGAAATGGCAACCCACTCCAGTATTCTTGCATAGGAAATCCCATGGACAGAGAAGCCTAACGGGCTACAGTTCAAAAGGTTGCGAAGAGTCAGATGCAATTGAGCACGCATGCACAGTTTGAGGGTTGATTCTTCCCACTGGAGTGAAATTCTGCTACAAAGATTTTCTTTTGTGGCTGCATTTTATTAGCACTGGAAACAGTTTCTTTTGGAGAGAAGGAAGTCAGTTCACTGTTGCATATTTGTATTCAAAAGTGCAGTGAATGGGTGAGAAAACAAGTGTTTGGTACTTGGACCACATAAGGACATGTGGAAAGGAGCTTATCCCAGTGACTTTGAATTTTTCACCCATTATCTTCATTCACACGGTGGAGCATTTTTCATTAAACACACTTTTGTGGACTGTCTCGGCCACTGATGTAAACAAAGTTGCTACCATCAAAATCAATATTTCTCACACTGGCTTCAGTTGATGTTTTGTGAGAATTTTGAATTGCCTTCCAATGTTATCAGCATGCCAGCCCATAAGTAACCCACCAGCAGCCCACAGATGACATGACCCAGGACACAAATCTGTCCAAAAAATCTCTGCCCTTTCTTCCATCTAAACAGCAAGGGTTCTGGCAAGGCTCACATATTTGGTTACTGATGTGTTAAGCCCCCCATTGCTTTATGCTTCACAGGCTCTGTAACCCCTCACAGATCAAAACACATGGTGTGGAAGAAGATGAAAAGTGGAACACTGCCATAATCAGCCTTGGACAACGGGAGAGGAAGAAACAGAAAAAAATTAACTGTAAAAATAAATATGGAGCTCTTACTCTGTGTGACATACTGTGTTAGACACGGTGGGCAATACAAAGAAATTTAGGGTAGAGTTCATGTCCTTAGGAATCTCTCAATCTAAGCTATAATCTGGTGATTATAGAAATACAGAGTCATCACTTGAAGCCTGTAATTTGAACAAGTATGTAATAAAAGGTCAAGGACTCAGCACTAAGAATCCCAAATTAAGAGGCATCCTTCCACTCCTCTCAGCTGGTATGGGATAAAATTTGCTGGAACACATGAAAACATCTGAAAATCTGGAAGAAAAAAATGGAACGATTACTTGATGAGTACACATCAAGTGTCAGGGATTAAGTGTTTTACATATATTAACTCAATTAATCCTCCCAAGAGGCTTTTGGACTAGTACTATTGCTGTTTCCATTTCACAGATTTGGAAACTGAGGCATCAAAGTTAAATAATGTGACCACGGTGCAGCTGGAATTATCCTAGTGATGTCTGAGTGCACAGAGACACCAAATAAGTCATCAGCAGTTCTGCAGTGAGGAGGAACTGGTGGTTAGCATTCAAACTCACTGTAGAGCCTGTCCATTTTATACAAATAAATGCATCCTTAATACTTGAATACGTAAAGAAAGTAAGATTCTTTGTGCCTCCTGAATAAGGAGGCCAGATAATCACTATAAATACTCCTCTAGAGATGACCCACTAGGGTTCTGGAAGACTGCTTCCCTTTTCTTCTTATATGCAAAGTACTACTAGATAAGTGGATGCTGTGCTTTCGGTCTGATGTTCTTTCCCATCCATGAAAACTTATACATTAAGAATTTTTAAGTAGCAAATTTTGTGCCCAGGGAAATTTAGAGTAGGGAACCATTAGATGGAAAGGGTTGAAAGGAAAGCCTAGATCAAAAGAAAGGGAAGGCAGTGTTTACCTAAGTGACTGGGGTATTCCCGTTTCCAAATAAAAATTTTGTTTAGGTGAGGAGCCACAAATAGACCAGTGGAGACTCATTTTTCAAGAACCAATTATCCATCTAAGCACTGTTTTAGATGCTGTGGGGGAAATGTCATCATCTTGCCTTTGTGTAGTCTACGTTACTATTGAGGAAAGAAAACTAAAGCACTTGAAATGATGAGCAAGAAGCTCTGACCGCAAGTCTGAAAGTTCAAGAAGAGTGGAAGAGAATAAGCACCTTCCTGCCCCGAGTTTCCTGAAAAAGCAGAGCTGACATCTTGAGCTTGGAAACACCCCCTCAGGAGCCTGAAGATGGTCTGTTGGGACTTGGCCTGTAGAGAAAATCAGGCCCTGGTCTACGGGGCTTCCTCTCAACCAGTTTCACTGCCTGCCCCCCATGCATATGCAGAAGGCAAATAGCTCTGTGGCCTACTTGATTAAATGCTTCATCAGGCAAGCCTTCCCCTGGGAATGGTACGCAGCATTTTATTGCCTTTCAAGGCAGTTGTTTCTCATTGTATAGATGTGCCTGAGTGGATAAATAATCCAGAGTTCCAATGCCAAAGGCTAATTTGCCCTGGCTTGGGAAATATCCGTGTTTTTGAACCCCTAAGCGGCATGAATTATATTGATAGCTTTGCATATTTCTGGCTGACCACCAAGAGCCCCCCTTCCAGAAGGATGGGAAAGTTGCCGGATGAAGTTTTCTCACAGAATTTACCACTGACTGTAAAGTGAAATGGCTACAGTGAACACTCATCTCTCCCCACGCAATCTTAATTGGGTTGGCAATGTGTGTAATTACCATGATGGCAGAAGAACCCTGTGATGCTGAGTGAAGGACCGGCTCTTTGGGCAATTTGCAGACAGCCTCAAAAAATGTCACTTTGTGAAAGCTCCGACCACCAGTGAACGCATCTTACATGGCTTTCAAAATGCAGTGCTTTCATGCCCTTGGAAAGAGAAACTTTTAAAAAGTGAATGCTTGCTGGTTAAGGGGATTTTAATCTCTCTTTCAAATGCTGTTACTAAAGTTCAAAGCACATGAGCCTCTATCAATGGGTTGAAAACCACTGTAATGCCACACTTATCCAATTTGCAAGGATGTTAGCTTAAAACATTTTTTTTTCTCTCAAGGGAAAAAAAAGAGAAGCTTCATAGAGAGCCTACTCAGGAGTAAATTATAAAGAGCTCCCACGAACATTAGAGCTACATAAACTTAAGTATAATTACCACCTTGGTAGGAAAAAGGAGTCTTTATTTTTTTACCTTTTCACCAAAAAAATATCCACTCTAAAAAGTTCATGAAAGGTCATTGGAAGAATCTAACCTCTACTTTATGTAAACTACTAAAGCTAAATTATATACATTTCCAAAGCTTCTTCACAAATGTCAATTTCCAGTCCAATCATCAGTGAAACCCCAAGTCAGTGTCAAATGCTTGTAAATAATATTGAAGTTCTTTAGTTGGACACCTTTTACCTGAGATAGATTTTATTATTTTCTCCTCTGATTATTCACAAGTAGAGAGGAGCTAAAGGAGAAACTGATCCTGCAAAAATAAGCCTTGAAAAATGCTTTGGTTTTTCTAAAAATTAATGAACTAGATTCTTTCCGAGAGTGCAGTCCCTTAGGAGAGTATGTTACATGTTTGAAATCTCTACAAATTTTACTCAGAATCCTGAGTATCATTTAGTAAGTATGGGCTTTTAAGGACTCTTGGTCTATATTTTCTTTTATCTACATTATTAGGAAATGGTGATATTGCTCAAGGTAGTGGGAGAGAGCTAAATGTTCTTGAACAGCGAAGGTCAACATTGTGCAACAGAGGAATTTGTTTGTAAAACCCTTTCTGAGACTGCTCTTTTTTTCAGCTAGTTCTCTTGCTAACATGTAATTCAATACCTTCTAGGAACAATTTTATGCTAAAAGAAGCATGTTTTGTAAGTATTCATCCTTGTTTTCTCATTTGCTTAGAAAGACTTTTGCTTGTTAGTTGAAAGTAGCCAGGGAGACTAGGACTATTATTCAATCAGTTCCCTCCTTAAGGCTAGACCTCTAGGTAGAGCCTCTGGGTTTAGGGGCTCTCATGTGCTTCAAGTTACAAACTTCAGGGCAGCTTCTATTTCGCTTATGACTGAGATGTGATAAGTCTGATGAGACCTGCGATATTGCTGGGTTGATTGACATAGTGAGGTCTCCACCCTAAGGAGACAGTTTCCCTGAAGCAGTATAAGGAGATAATTTGTGTAAAAAGAGAATCAGGCTTGTTTTTCATGGTAGGAAATGAAACGATATTTCAAAGCTTATGCTATATGTCTGATAAACGTAAACTGCTAAGAATTCCTTGTCCTTCACATTTTGGATAAATGCTGGATCTGGGTGAGCAGGAAATGGTTTTACTTTTTCTCCTCTCTTCTATAACATAGCACTTGGAAGTGTTAATGTGATTTAAAAAAATGGTTTTTTGTTTTTCTATTTTAATGCCAGGAGACAATTTCCCTGGAAGCAATAAGAACAGAATGCGAAAAGGCTTTTCAGAGGTTTCTTGTCTTAGCTAGGGCAACAGTGATCATAGTAATAATCATGATCATTATCATTTATATAGAATTTCATAGTTTATAAAGCACTTTCATGTATATTATCTCATTTTTAAAATATTACCAAAACGTTGCATGATATGAAATTAGCTGTTGTTTGTGTCCAGACATCCTGTGTGTTATTAAAACTGTGGGCCAGATGTTATAAATGGTGTAGAGAGTGTTTCTTGGCAGAGCAATGAACGGCCCAAACTTTTGTGTAGACTCAAATGCTAAGACAGAGCAGAAAATGTGCCGTAGCTTGCTTTGCTGAATAAAGGCTCCAGGCAGGGTCAGGACCAACAGAGGCATGAAAACCTGCTTTGGGTTCATAATGCCTTAGTCCAGAAATAGCAAGGATCCATTGGAAGTGGTAGCCTAGGGATCTATGTGAGATGGGTATGGAGGCCACACTCAAGAGAAATAGGAAGAATCTACCTAGGACCTCCCTACTTATGAACTACCATAAATTGTTGAAAAAAAGCTATTTGGAAAATGAAAGCATTCTGTTCTATCACCATCAGATCCACCCATTCATTCATTATCCTTTTCAAACATAGGTATTAGAAACACAGTGAACAAGACAGACAAGTCCCTGCCCTTGTGTAGTTTGTATGGTGTAGACAAAGAACAGGGAAACAGATAACAAGATAATTACAGATTTAGAGAAGTACTATGTGAAAATAAACAGGGCCATAGATACAGAAAATCTTTAAACTTATTTTTGAAAGAATGGATTCCAAGATCAAGCTCTATTATGAAAGTCTTAAAGATTGTCCTATGAAAAATAGCCCACCAGACTCCCCTGTCCATGGGATTTTCCAGGCATCTATTATGAAAGTCTTAAAGATCGTCTTATGAAGAAAGGATATATAATACCGCTTTGACAAAGTCTGGATTTACTTCTTCGAAAGTGTCATAGATAGATAAGATCAAACTTTCATGGAAAATAAATGGTTAGTGGAAAAGCAATAAACATGGAAGTAAGAGTATTCTAGGAGTACATTAAATCAAATCAGATATCCTCTTCCAGAATAAACCAAGCACATCAGGGTTAGAAACTTGCACTGGTAGCTATCCCTCCTCTTTAAAAAGCTTCCTTAATTTTTCAGAAAGAAATTGCTGCTATAGATAATCTCATATATGAGACATATATAATGTTTTGTGATATAATTCTGTACCACTTTTAAAATATCTTGAGCAAGCCCATACTGGCTTAAAATAAAACATATTTTGATCTTTATTCCTTCTCTTTTCTCTTTCTTTCTGTCTCAGCCAAATGGTCTGTTACTGCTAAATGTTCTCACAAAGCATATGATGAGTCAATGCAAAGTTTTTATCTTCAATCCATTTATTATAAGACTGTTGTTGTTCAGTTCCTAAGTTGTGTCTGACTCTTTGTGACCCCATGAACCGTAGCACACCAGGCTTCCCTGTCCTACATGATCTCCTGGAGTTTGCTTAAACTCATGTTGATTGAGACAGTGATGCTATCCAACCATCTCATCTTATGTCATCCTCTCCTCCTTTTGCTTTCATTCTTTCCCAGCATCAGGGTCTTTTCCAATGAGTCAGCTGTTTGCATCAGGTGGTCAAAGTATTGGAGCTTTAGCTTCAGCATTAGTCCTTCCAATGAATATTCAGGGTTAATTTCCTTTAGTATTGATTGGTATGATCTCCTTGCTGTAAAGACTGAGGTCAGAGCAAATCTCCCTTCTCTGCACTAGCCAAATAGCCTGACTACATGGTTGACAGGAGGGAACACCTATGCTTTTTGACACATTTCTTATTTAATCAAACTGAACTGAATTTTAATGTGTTAAAAATAGATATAAAATATTTTAGAGGGCAAGTTGATATATTAAGGAAGAGGTGAATCTTCAAAGGAAAATGAAGATTATGTTGGCTAAAACAACAGGGTCAGGAAATACTCGGCTTACTTGTAGCACAATTTTTCTCCTGTGCTCATAGTAGACATTGCTAATCAAAAACAGAACTCTTTTCTGCTCAGTTTGGAGGTGGTCAGCACATTATAGACAGCCTCTGCCATTTGATTGAGGAAGGCATGGCAACCCACTCCAGTATTCTTGGCCTGGAGAACCTCATGGATGGAGAAACCTGGCGGGCTACAGTCCATAGGGTCGCAAAGAGTCAGACATGACTGAAGTGACTTAGCACACTGCCATTTGATCAGAGATATCAAATAGAGTCAAATCTATTTGCCAAAGTATTGCACACCCAAGTGTTTTCATTTTAGCAGTCTTCCAAGTCTTTTCGTGAAGCAATAATACAGGGATTGAGGGCACCCATTTGAGAAATGTGGAAGGATGAAATTTGAGGACCAGGAGCATCTTTCCTCTTGCTTCTCAAATCTAGATCATCGCCATGTTCCAGTCACCCAGTGTGGCAGTCCTGTCCTAGCACAAAGTAGGGATGTGTAGGAAAGTGCATGATTAGCACAGACTTCTTGCTCTGTCCCAAGTATACAGAAAATGTCTGTGATTTCCCCCCTGGGAAGAATTTGCTAGCATTTAAAAGGAATAGCAGGTAGAAGATTCATTGGATAGCAACATGTTCTCTGTGGCTGGGACACGTTCACTCTGTTATTCTGCTGCCCTAGAAGAAAGTTCATTTCCTATTTTGTTCTAAAGTTTTTTTTTTTGAAACTTTTCAGCCCATAGTTTAGTTTCGGCAACATTTGAGTGATGGAGCTTGTAGGTGTTACATATATCAAATTGTTACTTATTAGCTGATGTTCTTTCAATCCAACAAGCATTTGGAATCTCCTACTATGTACCTAGAATGCATTGCTGGAACCTTTCAAGTAACATTTTCAGTCTTTTTTTCTTTGCAGAATGGGAACAAGACATATACAACTGGCAGTTATTTTATGTTTGAAGAAGTTCAGATATATTATTACTTCTTAAAATTAATTTCTTCCCTTTTTTGCTTATTTATTTACATACAAAAAGCTATGAATAACTAATGTATAGTTTGATGAGTTTCAAGGTAAGTATATGCCTGTGAAACCACAATAGCAATCCAAGCCATAAACCTATCCATCACCTCCAGAAGTCTCCTCTTGTCCTCTTATTACTTATTATTATTATTGTATGTGATAGGATCACTTGACATAAGGTTGATCCTTTTATGACATTTGTAAGTATACAATACAGCATTGTTAACTGTGGGTAATATGCCAAATAGTCCCTCTCAGACTTATCCATCTTATATAACCAAAATCTAATATATTATTTAAAGGTCTTTTGTAAATATCTGAAGTGAAAGGAATTACACAAAAAAATCTAAAGACCAATATAATTTTACTATCTCATGATATTTTTACTATTGACATTAGGGTCAAGAATTGATGCTGCTGTCTTAAAGGATAATGGTATTCTCTAGATTTGACTCCATGTTAACAATATCAAACTAAACATAGAAATATTATAATTATGAAGATTCTTTACCATTTGAACCATGAGGGAAGCAAAAATTTGTTATTTACTTGCTTATAGATAACCACTGGTCTAATATACAGGAGAACACAATATCTACTTGTGTTTTCCTCCTTTCTTCTATATTGTAAAGAAGACAACAATTTTATTTTCAAGTAAAGGACCAGTGAGGTCATTTTTGAAAGTTTGCCTTGGAGGGGCCACAAACTTTTGTTATCCTTCTGTTTCCAATTGTGTATAGCATAATTTTATTTTCTGCAACTCTGACTGAAGACTTCATATTTTCCTCATTGCATTTGTTCAACTTCTTTCCAAGAAAATTGTGCCATTAATTTAATTACCAAGATTTTTATTTATATTTAACTTATAAAAAATATATGTTGGGAATTGCTTAATAATGTATCATTTCTGGTAACATAAGAAAAACAACCACTGTATCTAATAAATAAAATTAGGAAAGAGAGAACACTGCTGGGGTTCATCATATACTGCATGTAGTCAAGCTATTGTAAAAGCAGTCATTTATTATATGTGACCATATTTACATTTTCTGTATTTGTGTTATCCAGAAGGATTTCATTGCAAAAGGATGGTAAAGGAGGCCAGTAACCATTAATAACTAGATAAGTTCCTCATAGAAAGGCAGAGAGACCACAGGAACATCATATGCTAAGTTTTCTAGCAATTGTGGATAAATGCGGATAATTGGGTTTCAGCCAACTTTTGACAGCATATAAATAATCTAACATATACCAAAAGAACTTCAGAAAAGTCAAGATGAGCTTTTTCTCAGAAGCATGACTGCTGAAAGCTCAGTTGTTGATTAGAGTGTGGAAAAACAGCCTACTGCTTTTTCTGGTTCATTCAGTTCAAAAAGATTCCCCCATTGCCAGCTTTGCACCCCAACAGTAGGTACACAGATTCCCAGAATGGAGCTAAAAATGAGGTCTCTTCTGTACTATAACTTGGCTTTTAAAATTGTTAGAGAGGAGAGAGAAAACAGTTGATTCAAGTTTGTAACAAAGTTCATACTTTTCTTAGGCCTAAATTGTTTTTATTTTCCAATAGAATTTGCTTTTACTCTGCTCATGCTTGTGTGTGTTAACCATTCAGTCATGTCCAACTCTTTGCAGCCCCATGGACTGTCACCTACCAGGCTTCTCGGTCCATGGAATTCACCAGGCAAGAATACAGGAGTGGGTTGCCATTCCCTTCTCCAGGGGATCTTCTGTACTATTCTCTTATTTCTGCTTGCCTCTGCCTGCTTTCTACAAGGAACTCACTCAAAAGATGCTAGAGCAAACCTGAAATATATGTGTATGATGAATAGATTGAACACGTCTGTGCCTACACATGCAACATGAAGTATGGTTCTATTTGTTCCTTGTTACAAATTTGTTATAACAACCAATTAATGATTTCATTTAGCTTCATTCTATTTAATCTTAAGTGTTAAGATGAAATTGTTGGTTGAGAAACTGATCAGAACAATTGCCAAGAAAACAGGGTTTGGTAAGTGTCTCCCAGAGTTTATATACTACATGCTGGAGTGGAGAGGATAAAGGGTTTGATAGTTAAATGTGTTTATGGAATGTTGCACACATTTATATGTAGGCTAAAAAGCCAGGAGAAGTCCAGCACGAAACAAACCTATTTGACTTTTTTGGGGGGAGGGGGTAACCCTTAATTCTTAAAATTATTTGACAAAGGAAACCCACCTCCACACTTTTTTTAACACAAAAACTACAACCATGCTAAAGAACTGAAGAAGTAGCATTTTGCCAAACACACTTCAAGAAATGCTAATCTGGATAAGCCCTTCATTTTACAGATGATGAACTGAGTTTTTAGAGATTAAATTGCACCCCCAAGAGCTCACAGATAATTAGTGGTGTGGCTAGGCCTAAAATCCAGGGCTCATGGTGTTCTAAACTTCAGTATACTATGCCCAACTTGTTCTGTTTAGCTAGAGTCCCTCATTTAGCTGATACTTCTGTAACATTTACTTGTCCTTTGTCTTTTTAAAGCTTTTTAAAATTTGAAGTATAACTGACATGAAGAATATTTCACCCTTTTAGTGTGCAGTTCTATGAAATTTGAAAAACCACCACCACAGTTCTGCTTATTTCTTATAAAATAAAATTTAAAAACTTTAAAAAGACGTGTACCAGAATGCACTGAAATAATTTCAATTGGAAATATGTTCAAATGAGTTTAAAATCTGCTTAAGATGAAAATCCTAGTCAGTCTTAATCAATGCAACTGACTGTATAGGCATCAAGGATGACAGGGCGTACAGGAACTATATTGGGAAAAAGAAATGACAAGCCAAACAAAGAGGAAACAGTATTGCGAGAGGAGCATGCAGCCTAGGAAGTTGCTAGCTGACTGCCTCTGGGAAGAATCTTGAGACTTCTTGGGGAAGAAGCCTACAGAGAACTCTGAACTCAAAGCATGGGCATTCCTTGTTAAACACACAGTTGTTTCAATCCGCTGCATATGTCCTTCAGTCCGTCCTTTCTCCACTCTACCCTTGTTCTTTTCAGTTTCCATTCCTGAATTGAACCTGAAAGTCCTCTCTCCTTTTCTTTTTTCTTCTGCTTCCCTGTGGTGGACTAAAAATTATCATGTTTTAGTTAAATACCACTCATTGGAAGCCCCTTGGAATTGTTCAGTCTTCAGAATGGAACTCTTCGTTTCAGTTCCATATCTCAAGTACATTGCATGACTTGATTACAGCTTCCAAATGAACTGTCTTTAAACCCCCGGGACCAGTTTTGTTTCTGAGACAAGAAAGGACAGGCATCAAAACCAACCAATCCCACTTGCATGAACTTTACTCCTTTTGTCCAGATTTGCCTTGCTCTTCTTGACCATGTCAAACCGAGTTGTTGGGTGAGAGAGCAGTACCGCAGGTGGGACTTTCCTTTACAGAGGCCACCCCCTGAGTGGGAACACAGCCTGTTTGCCCTCTCTCTGCCCTTGCCTGTTTGTTTCCCCAAACAGCCAGCTTTATCCATGTGGGATGGAAACGAGAAGCAGATACTTGTCAGGAGGGGAGAGCCCGCCTGCTGTGGAGGTGCATCTTGCCCAGCTTCAACATGAAAAGGACTTGGTAAGAAAGAAAACATGAAGCCCTAGAAAAGAACAACAATTGCCATGTGGAGGCAGGATGAAACTGGGTTGTGTATCCGGACTCTCTGTAGGGATCACTCTGGGGAGAGGAGGCTGCTGGGTCTCTTCCGGCCCCTAAGATGCTGAGTAGAGAAAGCACAAGCCTAGTGCAAGCCTTCTGTTCCCCAGGTGCTGCTGAGCATGGATGTCTGTCCCTCTCCTCCATCAGGGGTGGAGGCCACATGGCAACCAAATGCAAACACTGTCTAAGAGTGCAGCCACCAGCTCCCTGTCTGCAGGAAGGCACTGTCCTAGAACAACAAGCATGACAGAGCTCTTTAAATCAGGAGGATCGTTCCGTCACCCAATGGGACACACTACTGTAAGAAGCACTCACTATCTGTCAGGTACTGTCAGCTGATCTATATTTACCTCATTTAATATTCATAGCAACTCTATGAAATCGAGACCATTCAAAATATCCCCATTTTATGGTGCTAGACACTGAGGTTCAAAGAGGTTATGTAATTTTCTTAGGGCTATCCGGGTGGCACAGTGGTAAAGAATCCACCTGCCAAAGCAAGAGCTGCAGGAGACTCAGGTCAGGAAGATTCTCCTGAAGGAGGATATGCAACCCATTCTAGTGTTCTTGCCTGTAAAAATCCACGGACAGAGGAGCCTGGCAGGTTACAATCCACGGGGTTGCAAAGAGTCAGACACGACTGAGCGACTGAACACGAGCACACACAACTTTCTTAAGCTAAATGTAATCCGCAGCAAAGATGAACCTTGAACTGAAGTCCGATTGATTCCAACCACATGCCCTCAACTTCCTTACTGTGCTGCTGGCTAATGAGGCAAAAGGAAACAACTTTTGCTCTGTGATTTTTCTTCGGTCATATAAACTCAAAGGGGAGCAGTTGTTTTGGCTACTTGTAGGATACTGGACAACTTGTTCTTATCTGTAGGATGGGAATTGCTTTAGTCTCAGCACAAGTCAATTTTCACTGTTTTTACAAAGCACACTGCTTCTCACATATGCATATATCTTATTCCCTAGATGGCAATGACTAATTTTTTGGGGGCGGGGAGGGGGTTAGGCAGTTAATCCATAAGCAAGAACAAACTTGAGAAGTTTATGCGAAAAATTTAGCTCTCACCCCTTTCCCAACAGTCAGGGAAGGGTGCTTTGAATTGCTCTGTTGGTTTCAATTCATTAATGAATCCCCCTATAAAGACATAACTTTAGTCAAAACTCATGAAGAAAGCATCAATGTCTTGTCAACTATAGCACATTAGACAAGGCATGATCAATTAGTCTAATGTCCTGGAGGAAACCAAAAGATTTGGGCATGACTTAGCAAGTAAACGACAATGACAGCATGGAGGAAACACCAGAGGACTGAGCTCCCTTTCAGTGTAGGCTACAGAAGCTTTCTGTGTTCCTACTCTTCTCACAGACATCATGGGCCATCGGCATATTTGTTTTGAACATTTCATGTAGGAAGCAAAATTCTGATTTCTCTGCTGAACCATTGCTATTTTGTAAGGTAGATATTAACACATTAGTGAGTAATAAGTAACACAAAACCCCTGACAATCACAGGGACATCAGGTCTTTTCCTGGCTCCATACTTGCCAGGCAGCTAAAAGAATGTCTGTAAGAGATACTCAGAAGGTAATAGAAAACAGAATCTCCACTCAGATATATATATATATATATATATATATATAATATATATATATATATATATGGAATTTACATATGCTATTATTTACCAAAGCCTATTAGATATGGTGAAATAGACATGGCCATCATATTTGGAAGACAAAGCTTTATTTATGTGTCATACATATGGAAATAAGACGAAATTCCAAGAAGTCCTAAGAAGAGGGCATTACTTAGTTTTTGCTTGTTTTTCTCGCGTATAATCTGGGAACACCCATACCACATGGAAAACAAATTCACAGTTACAAGCATTCGAACATATTCGCTGATATGGGAGGCTTGTAGTGTCACTGTTAGCGTTAAGTCTTGGAGCCCAGAGTGACCTGTGGGTCTTGATGCACAGATTTTCAGCTCAAAATCTGGGTTTGTTCATGGCTACCAGCATTGTTATAAAAGAAACAGGAAAAACAAGGCCAAAATATCTATTACTGGAGATTTTTATGTGAATCAAATAAAATAATTTACATAAAAATGCTTTTTATAATATAGGACATTTTATAAAGAATAATCTACTCAACATAGATGAAACTTAGGATAATGTGAACTGGAAAAAGCAAATGATAGAATATTTTATGTAGCCATTTTAATACAACTCAAAAGCGAGCAAAACTAAACAATCTACTGTTTAGCCAACCTGTATATGTTTGATCAAACTCTACCAAAAAAGGACGGAAATGATGAGCACAAAATTCATGTAGCTGTTACTTCTTCCTAGGCAAATGAGATGAACTGGGTTGTTAACACATAGGCAGTTTCTATAACACATATTCTAATTTCTGAATGAGTGCTAGCCTCATGGATATTCATTGTATTTTGCTTTAGATTTTAAATAAATTTTTAAAATTTAAACAATTAAAATAAATGTTGCCTATACTTTTTAGTTATCAAAATATACTAAAAAGATAAATTTATTCTAGCTAGTGCTACATAATAAGAAGGAAATTCAGATACAAACTTTATCCCTGAATCATTAATGACATTTTTAGATTCTTTTTGGCTACATGGCATGCGGCATCTTAACTGCCCAACCATGGGCAGAACCCACGCCTCCTGTGGTGGGAGCACTGAGTCTTAACCACTAGACCACTAGGGAAGTCCCAGATTCACGTACATTTTAAACTGCTTCCTTCTCCCCTTCCCTTCTTTCCTCCTTTTCTCTTTTCTACTTGTTCTCTCATCCAGACTTGTATTGAGTATGGACTGGACTGGACTGTGTTAGTCGCTCAGTTGTGTCCGACTCTTTGCGACCCCATGGACTATAGCCACCCGGCTTCTCTGTCCATGGAATTCTCCAGGCAGGAATACTGGAGTGCATTGCCATTCTCTTCTCCCGAGGAACTTCCCAACCCAGGGATGGAACCCTGGTCTCCTGCCGAGCAGGCAGATTCTTTACCATTTGAGCCGCAGAAAGTATTGAGTAGGTAGAGCGCCAAGAGCAGTAGAGAAGAGATGTACAAACTACCATCGTAATTGTGGGGACTTGGAGCCCACTTGCTCCAAGTGGACTGCCACTTGCTGTGGTGACCTTGAGTACGGCCACTGAACATCTTTGTGCCTTAGCTTCCTCAGCTTTAAAACAGGGATGAAAGTCAAAGAGATAGCCTTATTTCCCAGGACTCTTGCAGAGATGAAAGGAGTTAATGTTTGCAGCGTGCTACGCTGTGTCGTTAAATTAGATAAACCCTATGCTGGCAGTGAGAAAGATGTGGTTCCAGTCGGGTCAGCTTACTTGATCAGTCTTTCAGAAGAATAAAAAAAAAGGGGATACTAAATGCTCCATATCGTTACAAACAACTGAACTTGAACAAACAAAAAATTCTTCTGAAAACACATTCTGAGAAAGAATAAATGACTCAGGTCTGTTATCAGGACTGGACTAGACTCCTGAGGTTGAAAGGACCATGTTCCTTCACCTAGCCCCTAAAACAATCCTATACATTCATTCTTCCATGGAGAGACAGCTACAAGACCTCACAGATGGAAATGGTGGTCCCAGGAGACAGGACTGTCAGACTGCTCATTCATTACTTTGATGAACTGTTGACAAAATATTAGATCAATGAAAGTTCATCAACAGAGACAAAGAGGAGCTGAACATATACAGTGACTTTTCTTGTTATTCCAAGAACTTTACAAACTG
Organism: Capra hircus; assembly: GCF_001704415.2. Classification (NCBI taxonomy): domain Eukaryota; kingdom Metazoa; phylum Chordata; class Mammalia; order Artiodactyla; family Bovidae; genus Capra; species Capra hircus. The sequence goes on from NC_030814.1 coordinate 27,905,064, forward strand.
TGACCCCTAGGAGTAGTTTGTAGACTCTGTAGACTCAAGAAAAACTCAGGAATAAATCTAAGTTTTATTTCAGTCAAAATAATTGCAACCATGGGAGGAGAATTTTGTTTGCAAGAATTAATTATTCACATATTTTTCAGAGTCTCAGAGGGTACATATGAATTTTCTGTTCACTTTGGTAAAAATGTTTTTTGTTTATGTGGGGTTTTCTTGGAAATAACCCATAATTATTTACTGACCTATTAACTCTTGGGATTTTATGAAATACTATGATTTTTTGGATTCATTTCAGAAATTGTGGTTTAGTATGAGAGTGAGTTTATGTTGTTTTATTTTGTTAAAGACATCCAAGTTATGATGAAGTTGTTACAAGATGAGAAAACAGCTCGCAAAGAACTATGAAAACTGCAATCACCAGAAGTTGTAAGAACAAATATACAAACATGTGGTTTGGGGTAAAAACCAAATGAAAAGGTTATTATGAATGTCAGGCTAGATGCAGGAGAAAGAAAATTAGGACAGAGATGAGAACAGAATGAGGAAGATAAAATAGAAGGCAAAAGTATATATTAACAAAAAGAAATGAAAGAGTTCATGTATCTATTCCATTTCACTCCCTCTTTAGGAAGGAAATCTGATGAAAGGCAACGGAGGAGATGGGAAAAGATAATCTTTGTTTTGACTTCAGCACAGCTACAGTCTTTCATATTCTACCTCCCTATATATCTGAGGCCATTTTCCTAGGTGGAAATATTAGGAAATTCCCACCATACTAGGAAATACTAGGAATACTAGGAAAATTATACCCTCCTTCTACTAGGAGGTTAGAATCTGATGATTTGTTCCAAACCTCAGTGGCTTTCTGCTACATTATTGTTTTGTGTCATTGTCTGAACAGGAGAGCCCTGGGTTAATGTCTCCCATGTGGCGTGTGCGTGCGTACGCGTGCACACACACACACACACACACACACTCTTACATTGGGCCTTGCTTCTGAAGACCATGTGCTATTTCCCAACATTATAAAAGGGATGTCTGCATCAAGCCTATCACCTGGATGATAGTGCTCTCTCATCACTCATCCAAGTAGAGAGCTGCTGCTGCTAAGTCCGACCCTCAGCGACCCCATGGACTGCAGCCTTCCAGGCTCCTCCGTCCATGGGATTTTCCAGGCAAGAGTACTGGAGTGGGGTGCCATTGCCTTCTTCGAAGTAGAGAGCTAGGTCTTGTTTTGCCAGCCTGAAATGAAGGAAGCAGAGATTCTAGAGATTTTTGACCAAGTTTATTTTCAGAGATGCTACCAAGTGTATTTGGAGTCTTTCTGTTGCTTTCTTAACGAAATACAGATAATAGCCCCCCTCAAATGCTGAGGGTTTGCAGTGCTCAGAGGCTCCATTTACCTCTTCTTACTGCTGCACCCCAAAGGCACTGCTGGCAGGCTTTGGCTGTGCAGCGGAAGGTATCTTTGTGGTGTCACGCATATGGGACAGCTCTACGGCACATTTCACATGTTGTTCTCTGTGAGAGAGAACACGCTAAGTGCCAACTGAAGATGGTAAAATATGGTTATCGTATTAAAAGAAACTTTCTCAGAATTGAAGAGATACAGGTCACTCTGTCTAGGACAATACTGTAACAACAACAACAACAACAAAAAGACAGAAAATAAAATTGGAAGGGAGGGAAAAAATACCAACCTCAAGTATTTAGAAAAGTTTTTCATTTGGAAAGAATCCACTGTAACCAATAAGGAGTAGATTGTTGTGCAGCTCCTTATTGCCTTCAGTAGTTGGATATAGTCATAACTACAGTGCCTGTTTCCTACAGCCTAACTTCAAATATAATGTAAAAAAAGAAACAACTGTCTGATTTGGGCTCTATAAACTGTATTATTACAAGAGAGCTTTTGTGTATACGTGGCATCTAATAATGCATTCACCCTACTAAGCCAAGCTACTACTACAAAAAGCTTTACATTGTAAGTGGAAACTATGATTTTTCAAAAGTCAAGGGAAGGAATACAGCTAATCTTCATTGTGTGCACTAAAAACAGGAGCATATAGTGATATGTGTTTATCCCCTTTTAACAGCAGTTGAAGGTAAATCTTTGCCAGAGAGCCAGTTGGGTAGCACAATGTCCACTTAATACCACAGAGGTTCAAACTCTCAATTCCTTTGACTGATGGCTGTGTTCACATTGGCTTAAATTATTAATTTATTTTAAGGCAGTTTTGAAATAGCTGCAACATTCCATTCTTGCATTATTACTAATAACACAGAACATACCATCATTTTTATTTTTGAATGATCAACTACTTTAAACATGCTGACAGCTATGGAAAATAATACAGCAAAACACAAAGTAACCACCATCCGGAGTTAGCAAATTTTAACAATCCGCTGTATTTGCTTTCATTTTATTTTTGTTTCAGAGATAAAGTATCACTTATTTATTTGTTTCCTGGAGGTTTATCCTAGATCCTATATCATTTCCTTCCTTTCCAGCGGTAACTACTTTCCTGAATTTGGAGTTATCAAACCAACATATATTTTATATATTATTACTATGGAATTAGTTGTTCATAACTATGATACCATTTAATTGTGCTTATTTTTAAGCCTTATATAAGCTATGTGTAAATTACATTTCTCCCTTTATTCTGCAACTTGCTTTCTTTCAACACAAAATTATAGCTTTGGGATATAGTCTCATTGATGTATGAAGCTCTCATTCAAATTTCTGGCATGTTTTTTGTTTGCGCGGATTTATTTATCCTCGTCCTAAATGTTAACAAACATTTAGATCATTTCCCACCCACCCCTCACCTTTTTTTTTTTTTTTTTTTTTTGGCAATAAGTAACAGCAATCTTGTGTGTATATTCCCATGTATAGGTGAAAAAGTTTCTCTGGGGTAAGTATGCCTTACCCCATGGAGTCATGGAGTATGCCTGTCCTCACATTTATTAGATATGACCAATTGTTCCTTAAAGTCAATGGATCAATTTATATTCCCAGTATTCCACATCCCTGCAAAACTGGATAATGTCAGATTTTAAATTTTCATGGTTTTTATTTTTTTAACCATTTATGCAGAAACAATCTATATCCTTTAAATTGGCAGTCAGGTTTAGAATCTTGATAAGATTGTTTTGGTAATATACTGCATGTGTGCTGGTTTATATACTTTAGGTTCAATTCAGGGGCAATAATATTTCATTTGTGGCAGTGCATACTGTAGAAACTATCTTTTCTTACTTTCAATATTCCTGATGCTCTGATGTTTGTGGCTTTGCTGACTGGGGAGAGACTGCCCCTCATAGGGTCAGCCAGTCCTTAGTGATAGCAAAGGACTTTCATAGGCGCACCAGCCAGTCGAGAGCCCAGACTCTGAGCCACCTCCTTTATCTGGCTCTTACACTCCAGGAGGCCAGATCCCTGCTTACCCAGGGTCAGGTACCAGGCTCCTAAAGATGATCCCGAGAAACCAGAGCCTGCCAACAGTATTCAAGCTAGTCAGTCCTAACTGCTCCTCTCGCTCTTCTTTGCGTTTCTTCCTGAAAACACAATAAAGCCCATGGGTCATTCTTCCCCCTTGCTCCTCTGTCTCCTGACCAAATCTGGTGCTCCCCAACATGAGACCAAGTAGGTGGCATGCCCCTTCCTCTTGGGACTTGTAAGTAGTATAATCTTCCTTCAATGCCGTAAGCCCCTCCATGTCCTTCCTCAGTCACCTCTGTGTGTAAAAATCCCACAGGTACATTTTTGAGACATGTACTTCTATTAGAAAGCCAGCAATATCGTTTATTTATTTGGCGATGTTAATAATCATTACCTAGATTACTTCCCCAAGGGATATACAGAGTGATGACATTCTAATTCTGTCATTCTTTCTTCATTTATTAGCTGAAGACTTTTTATAAAAAGAAACTCTCATCACCTATTTGGATCACTTGAATTAATTGTTTTTATTGGAAAGTCAGGATAAATTCTTGACTCTTTACTTTTATATACTATTTGGCAAAATAAGTTGCTTCTGTAACAACCTCTAAAAATGATGAGTGAGGTATGTTGCAGTGGTTATTGTTGCATAGTACCATTGTGATCTTAAGGACAGAGGCATATTTACTTACGTCATTTTTGTTGTCATTCTTATGGATACTCTGATCTTCTTCGGTCTGTGGGAGCATCTTTAAGTGGATTCCTAAATCCTTCTCTTATTACATTAGTAGCTTTGAGAGTTTCCTTGCTTTGAGGATAATAAGATATTCTAGATCATCTTATAAATCTAGAATCAGCTATTTCTCTAAGGAGCCATAGTTCATTTTAGTAGGAAATGATATTTGGAGACCACAATAGGGACACTAGGAATGTGCATGTATCAGTTTATGTATTACTTTTTCATTCTTGTTTCAGTAGCTTATCATCTTAACTTCCATCGCTTAAAGTCCTGAAATCCTTAGGGCGAGTCCTTCTATCTTTTGCTTTTTGAAAATTGTTTTAAAAGAGTTGGACCTTACAAACTTATATGTAAATTTTAGAATCATCTTATTAAGTTTCATCAAAAAATATTAAGTTTAGGGAGGAATTTTATTGACTTTATAGATGAATTTGGGGATAAATGATATTTTGTATTATTGAATCTTATTCATGAATATGGCATATTGTTCCTTATACTTAAATACTTTATATCTTTCAGAAACATTTTGTCATCTTCTATATGAAGTTCTTGTTTATATTTTCTTACGCTTACCTTAGAGTATTTGTGTCTATTTGTAAAACTTTTTTCTACCACATACATATATATGCGCACTTTTGTGTACAAATAATATACTTGGTTAAATGGGATTTAAAGGAAAGAAAATAATCTAGTAATCAATGTGAGAGTATGTGAATATAAGTAACAGTAAAAATTGGTCAAACCAATAGTTCTCAAAGGGACAAAGCTGAAAAAAATCAATATTGGACTGGCCAGCATGTCAAATAAGATGACACACTGGTGATAAACGGCTGAAACAGGGTAGGTGTAAAAAGCATGGTCTATCCTTAGTCTATCCAATGCCTACCTTTGATAGAACTAGGATATAGAGAAATGTTTCTTCACTAGAAGAGAAAAAGAGCAATGCAAAGTGATAAACATTATGCAAGTCACGGGAGGTGGCAGGGCTGTGGACAGCGGGGAGGCAGGAGGTTCAGCCACATCTCAGCTACAGTTGATGACTGTTCTGCAGGACTGTGAGCCTGGTGTAGCCTGAGCATCTGAATTTCCAAAAGAAACCAGAAATTCAGATTTCTTTCTGAATTCTCCTGAATCCCAAGTTTTGGCAACTAATTCAAATGTCTTAAGAACCCTGGATGTTTAAATATAAATATAGGCTCTTATAGGTTGAGAGCCACTCCATTTTGACCCCTGAATTAGGGGTTTTATAAATAATATAAGTTTTAAAATTTAATATTTGGAGGGTTGGAATAAGTCAGCTGGTGGAGAAGGAGGTACAGTATTAAATGATTACGTTGGGGTGGAGGGGTTTCTTCTAACCATAAATTCCCCTTTCCTACCCCACGAGCAGTTCTGATACCCTCCAGTAGGTGGCAGCCGTCCTATCAATATTTGAGGGTCTCTCCCACTGCTGATGATGGGAATGCGCTGCTCGCCTTAAATTATGTTGAGAGAAAGAAGATGGAGCAGGTGATAACAAAAGCACAGACTCTGAAATCTAGAAGAAGTCTCGGAAGGAACTGGTCCTACCCCAGTCTCTGTAGATGAGGAAGCTAAGTCTCACAGAAACTGAGTAACTTGTCCAAGGGCAAAAGTGAATAAGCGGCATTTGCTGATTTTTATTTTTATTTTTATTTTGTCTCACCACACGACTTGTGGGACCTTAGTTCCTCAACCGGAGATTGAACCCTAGGCCCTTGGCAGTGAGAGTGTAGAGTCCCAACCACTGGATCGCCAGGGAGTTCTTGATATCTGCTGGTTTTTCATCAAGTCTCCAGTTTTCTGCTGCCGTGTACAGTCAGCCAAGCTAGTCAGGAGACTGCATGAACATCTCAAGACCCAGGGAAATGCTTGGCTTTTCTCTATGCATAATGAGGGTTTAATTAGATTTAATTATTTGTAATTACCCCACTAGAGATTGAACACACTATATTCTCTTCACCATGCTTGAATAAGAATTAGAAAGGTCACTGAAGTCAGTAATTGAATAAGAGTGCGGGGCCTTGAATGTGTAGTAATTACACTGTAGTCTTTTGCCATAGTTTCCAAAATTGCTGATGAAGTTTGTAGGGAGATAATTCTCTCATCATTGTAACTTTAGGTAAAATTTTTTTACCTAAGATTTTTTACAATAATCTTATTATAAAAACTACTATATGTGTGTTGTGTGTGTGTGTATAAGACACAGATGTTGAAGCTTTTAAACAATCAGCATAAGGAATAGTAGAAAGCAAGCTTATTTATGATCAAAAACTAATTAGATGCCATTGAATTTCTTGCCTTAATTTCAGACAAACATTAACAGTAGGGATATGTTATCATTTATTGAGTCCTACTATGTGTCAGGATTGAGACTAAATCTTTTGCAAATTCTCTCATTTGATCTTTTTAACAAGCCTATGAGCCAGCTAGTTTTACAGATGAAGAACCTGAGTCTTAAGTGATTAAGTGTGACCTTCGACTTGACCCAAGACCTCTGACTTCAGAGCCTGTACTATTAATCTCACCGTACTGCCTACCTAAGCAGATGCTTCAAATTACATTAGCATCATCTAAAATTCTAACAAAGTTCACTCATCATAGTCTTCTCTGGGGTTAAAGAGAGTTTACGAGCACTGTTTGTTCTTCACATTTCCTTTGGAAGTCCTGAGGCTTGATTTCCTCAGAGCAACATCTGACTGGTGGCATTGCTCAAACTTCTGGCTTGTATTTCTCTTAGCACGTACTCCATCAAATGTAGCTTGAAGTGAGACCCCTAACAAAGAGAGTGAAAACACCAGGAAAGTAATGTTGTCAAAATGAATAAATCCTATAAAAGACTTGCTGTGAGTATTAGTGAGGAGATTATCTGACAACGAGCCACAAGTTTAGATCCCAATTAGACACACGATGTGCCATGGTTGCCCATAAAATGTGAACACGTTGTTGATATTTTAACATTCCAAACTTAAGCCTGTTGCTTAATGAGAAAGAGCTGTTGTGTGATGTCAAGCAGAGTCATATAGCATTTATGAGGAATCATATCTTCACTTGACTTTCTCTATGGAAGTAAAATTAATCTGTGAGCAATTAGGTATTGGGATGAAAATTGTTTCCTGTTTTCTCAGATAATACTTAGAAATTTAAGGGAGGGCAATTAACTGTGGTTTACTCTCCCAGGCAGCAGAGCAGATTACTAGACAGGGAACCAGGAAACTCCCTGACGTGCAAACTCTCCTAAACCTTGGCCAGTCACAGGTATCTGCCCGCCTCCACCTCGAGGAAGACGTATCTACTTTAGTGGCTTACACATGAAAAGAACAGTGTTGCAAGCTTTTGGCGCCATAGTTTTGAGGGGGGTGGATTTTGTTTTAGTTCTTCTAGAAAGTTCATTTGCACAACTTCTCTGGTGGTCCAGTGGACAAGACTGCTGCTGCTGCTGAGTCGCTTCAGTCATGTCCGACTCTGTGCGATCCCATAGACGACAGCCCACCAGGGTCCCCCATCCCTGAGATTCTCCAGGCAAGAGCACTGGAGTGGGTTGCCATTTCCTTCTCCAATGCATGAAAGTGAAAAGTGAAAGTGAAGCCTGCTCAGTCATGTCCGACTGTTAGCGACCCCATGGACTGCAGCCCACCAGGCTCCTCCCATGGGATTTTCTAGGCAAGAGTACTGGAGTGGGGTGCCACTGCCTTCTCCCGTGGACAAGACTAAACGCTCCCAACTCAGGGCCTGGGTTTGATTTCTGGTCAGGGAACTAGATCCCACATGCTACAGCTAAGAGTTCATGTGCCTCAACTAAAGATCCTGTGCGCCTAGCATAGCCAAATTAAAAAAAAAAAAAAAAGTTCATTTGCATTCTCTAGATGGTGGTATAAGCTTTCCAGTTTTCTACACTCCCTGTCATTCCTTATATTAATCTTAGCTGCTTCACTCATTCACTCCTTCACTGGCCATTGAGACATTTAAGTTTGCAACTCTATTTCCTGATCTAATGGAGAGTGACGCATATGTAAAGAAATGGAATAACGGGTTTGTGTTTCATCAGTGTACAGTTCATTTAGGGTTGGCGACACACCATTGTATTTTCAGAACACTAGAATAAATATGAGTTATCTGACTGCACATTCAGTCCAATCCTAGAGAGAAACCCAAAAGGATGGACGTTTTTACAGAAGAAGGATTAGATATCCTTTTGTATGTTTTACATACATATCAATGCTGGGCAAAATGCAGTGGAATGATGGTGACTGAGCAAAGTCTGTTAGCACTAAAGGGCACACATGGCAGGATTCTTGTTAAAAAATCAAAAAGCTGTTATAAATCGACACAAACACTATCATTAATTCCATGTCTTCCTCATATCCCCAGTGCATCATGCTGCATAATCCATCTCTCTCACCATAATGCAGAAACCTTGTACCAGCACGATTATCTGTGACCCTTGGTGCTTAGTATTACAATGGATGAGTACTACACTTAATATTTATGGAGTAAAGGTATCATTCTTAACTGGTTTTAAAATCGTCCACACGACATAAAACAATGCCAGATCATGACCAAACGAGGAATTTGGTAAAATATTTCTGTATTCTTTAGTTTCTGCCTGAATAAGAAATTCTGAACATGATAAAGTTTCAAAAAATTATCCATGCAAAATGTACTGGATAGGCAGTGTATTAGGACGGCAGAAGGATTCAGAAGACTGTTCATCCATACCCTTTGAATCCAGAGTTCTAAGTGATTGTGGCTGGAACTGCAAGCTGGCAAGCCTCCCAGGTTTTCTCAGCCAACCCCTCTGTATTATAGGTGTGAAGACACGGTTCTACAGAGGCTGTACTCTCTTAGCCAGGTCAAATAATTCTTAGAGCCATAAGCCTGATGAGAAGGCCAGAGTCCAGTTCTTTCCACAACATTAATTTTGTATCTTTCTAAATTTTATGGACTTGAAGTCAAAGGAATCACTATATTTACATCACCTTTTCATCTCATATCCAGACTACCATCTATTAATATAAACACATTTACTTAAATAAGATCACAATTTGCTATTAAACTCCAGGTCTCTCTTCTGCACTGCTCTTCCTTGCCAGCAAGTCTGTCCTAGATAGGATTTCTCTCAAGGGTTCTCCAAAGAGGTGATTTGGAAAGCCAACTGACAGAGGGCCAGAGCCCCGAGGTCATCGGCTCCCATCCATATACAGTTACATATATGTTTTTATTGAAACAAATGGTTTGAGGCCCAGCCTGAGTATTGGCTTTTCCACTGACCTCATTTAGAGTGAGAAGAAAATGAATAATTGCTAAGATTAAGAAGTTGCCACATCTCATGTCCTGTAATCCTACTCTGGTGACAATAACTGATTGGATCATGGCTTTCCACCCTAGGAAGGCCTCTTTAAAAGTGCTCCATAGAGGTGTTCTAGACCAGATGGTAACTGATCAGACTTGATCAGATTACTTTTGTTTTAGGAATTCAAGAGAAAAAAAATAGAGCATGAGAGGAAGACTTTGGGGCTAAATCATGAGAATGACACCAAGGCAGGGAGTAAAAGGCTTATGCTTCTTCATTTCAGTTGCTTGGTCGTCTCCAACTCTTTGCAACCCCATGGACTGCAGCACGCCAGGCTTCTCTGTCCATCACCAACTCCTGGAGCTTACTCAAACTCATGTCCATCGAGTTAGTGATGCTATCCAACCATCTCATCCTCTGTCGTCCCCTTCTCCTCCTGCCCTCAATCTTTCCCAGCATCAGGGTCTTTTCCAATGAGTCAGTTCTTCGTATCAGGTGGCCAAAGTATTGGAATTTCAGCTTCAGCATCAGTCCTTTCAATGAATATTCAGGACTGATTTCTTTTAGGATGGACTGGTTGGATCTCCTTGCAGTCCAAGGAATTCTCAAGAGTATTCTCCAATCACAGTTCAAAGGCATCATTCTTCAGCACTTAGCTTTCTTTATAGTCCAGCTCTCACATCCATACACAACTACTGGAGAAACCATAGCTTTGACCAAATGGACCTTTGTTGGTAAAATAATGTCGGCAAAGTAATGTCTCTGCTTTTGAATATGCTGTCTAGGTTGGTCATAGCTTTTATTCCAAGGAGCAAGTGTCTTTTAATTTTTGGCTGCAGTCACCATCTGCAGCGATTTTGGAGCCCAAGAAAATAAAGTTTGTCACTGTTTCTATTGTTTCCCCATCTATTTGCCATGAAGTGATGGGGCCAAATGCCATGATCTTAGTTTTCTGAATGTTAAGTTTTAAGCCAACTTTTTCACTTTCCTCTTTCACTGTCACCAAGAGGCTGTTAGTTCTTCGCTTTCTGCTGTAAGGGTAGTCATCTGCATATCTGAAGTTATTGATATTTCTCCTGGCAACCTTGATTCCAGCTTGTGCTTCATGCAGCCTGGCATCTCACATGATGTACTCTTAAATAAGGTGACTCTTATGATGTCACCTTAAATAAGCAAGGTGACAATATACAGCCTTGATGTACTCCTTTCCTGATTTGGAACCAGTCTGTTGTTCCATGTCCAGTTCTAACTGTTACTTCTTGACCTGCATACCTGATTTCTCAGGAGGCAGGCCAGGTGGTCTGGTATTTCTATCTCATGCTTCTTGGAGAACAACAGTTTATCTGGGTCCCTTGCACTGTAGAATTGCTGAGGCAGTAAAGATTTATTGGGCATCTACTATGTCCTGGGTACTGTTCTAGGTGCTTGGGGGCATGCTGATGTATAAAGTAAATAAAGCTCTAACTTCATTTTAGTTGGGGAGGGGAAAAGACAATAAGCTATTGTATCTATTAAGATACATGTGTGTGTTTGTGTGTGTATGTTAGTTGCTCAGTTGTGTCCAACTCTTTGCTACCCTATGGACTGTAGCCCACCAAGATCCTCTGCCCATAGAATTCTCCAGGCAAGAATACTGGAGTGGGTAGCCATTCCCTTCTCTAGGACCTCTTCCCAAGCCAGGGATCAAACCTGCCTTTCTGGCATTGCAGGCAGATTCTTTACCACCTGAGCCACCAGGAAAGTCCAATAGATAGATAGTATATGGTAAATGCACTATGGAATAAAAAGGTAATGCCTGGTAAGGAAGATTTAGAGAGTTGATAGTGGTAGTTTATTCTTGTAGTAGACGAGGTTTGCTTCTTGATTTTCCTCCCAAATTAATTTTTTATTGTGTTAAAAAGCTCATAACAAAATTTAAACCAGTATTCAGAGGAGCTCTTACTAATAAGATATTTGAGCAAACAAAGGAGATAAAGAAGGTAGCATATGTGGTGTAGAAGCTAATATTCAATAGTTATTAGCTATGTTACCTACTGCTCCAGTTCATGTTTGAGCTTGCAATACTGAGGTGGATTAAGAGAGACTCATTGGAAGTCATCCATGGCACCAATCTGTAAGTGTTCCTAAAACAGCGCTGGAAATAAAACAAGAGGTGCTTTCCCAGAACTTCTTTCAGAAGGAGGATTATAATGTGGTTGGAAGGAAATCTTGGAAAAGGTGTTTGAGGTGAGACCCATCTCAAGAGGCATACAATGTATGATTTCTGAATTGCCTTCTAAGAAGAATAAGTTCCATTTGTTGTAGGTTTTAATTTGAGGATTTCTCTTACCTGAGTGAATTTTGGATTTTAGGAAAGATGCCTTGAAAGAAGAGCTATGACCAACCTAGACAGCATATTAAAAAGCAGAGACATTACCTTGCCAACAAAGATTCATCTAGTCAAAGCTATGGTTTTGCAGTAGTCATGTATGGATGTGAGAGTTGGACCATAAGAAAAGCTGAGCACTGAAGAATGGATGCTTTTGAACTATGGAGTTGGAGAAGACTCTTGAGAGTCCCTTGGACAGTAAGGAGATCCAGCCAGTCCGTCCTAAAGGAAATCAGTCCTGAGTGTTCATTGAAAGGACTGACGCTGAAGCTGAAGCTCCAATACTTTGGCCACCTGATGAGAAGAACTGACTCATCTGAAAAGACCCTGATGCTGGGAAAGATTGAAGGCAGGAGGAGAAGGGGATGACAGAGAGTAAGATGGTTGGATGACATCGCTGACTTGACGGACATGAGTTTGAGTAAGCTCTGAGAGTTGGTAATGGACCGGGAAGCTTGATGTACTACAGTCCACGGGGTCTCAAAGAGTCAGACATGACTGAGCAATTGAACTGAACCAAACTGATAAATTTCTTGGGAAAATAATAGAGATATTAAGCCCTGTCCCAAAGTCTGTCCTTCCTACCTTTCTCAAGTTAATTATTGGCATCTCTGCTAACAGGGGAAATATTGGGTTGAAGCCGTGAGGCTGCCCAGGTGGTTGTCACACCACACAGATCCCCTTGATTTTATTTCAGTAACTCTGTGAGCCCATCCTCCAGCTTCTGTGCTTTGCTCCTAACAACCACACTTATACCACCCTTGGACACTGGAGCCATAGGAGCTGCCTTGCCTGAAAGGAAGAAAACGAAATTTTCCATTCTCCCTTCCCAGCCCAACACACATAGTCCTTTAATTGCTGTTGAGGAGTAACGGGTGGAAGCCCTGTTCCTTCACCTCAGGGAACTATAAACTCTGAGGAGTAATTTATATTCCAGAGATGCCCTTGAGATTAGGCTGAAATCACACTCTTACTTAGCTTCTCCTCCCCTATCCTCCCCTCAGTTCCTTGCTGGTCTCTCCTAAGAACAGTTCTTTCTTACTTAAAGTCCACCATGTGTATTCTACTTTTTCATGGAATAACGTTAGTTATTCTATGTCCTTTACATTTCCTTTTATATATCATATTACACTAGGCAGAGCAATCATGAATTCATTTGGCTTTCTATGATTCAACATTTTATTAATGTTTTTCCTTAAGTATGTGGTTTTCTTAACTACAGAGACTTTTCCCTACTTGGCAAACACTTGGGCTGTTGGATTTCCTAATTAAATTTTCTAATTGCTTTGTTTTATATTACAGAAAATGTTTCTTTTTATAAATATGTATAAAAAGTATCTCATGAGCTGCAATTAACTCATGACTATTCAAATCCACTCAAATTATACTTTACCACGAGGACAAATAGTATTTTTATTTCAGAAAATCACACAACCTCTATTAGAAAAGGCCAATCACTTATTTTATGTAAAGAGGAAAACTACAATTTAATTCTTTAAAAGTCATAATCTTCCAGATATTTTTCAACTATAGATATACCTCCGTTTGAGTTGAAAAATGACATGTAACTATATCATTCTGGATATTTTTATTGGCCTCAAATTCCCTACAAAATAGATAACAGTGATGACAGTTTCAGAAAGATGAAAGAGTATGTTTCAGGATTTAAAGTATGTCACAATAGAAGGATGAGCCAGTTTAAGACAATAGCCTCACAGATACCCAACAGGAGTTGTAAATTTATATTTTGGAAAGGTAATAGTGTAGACATGGTTTAAATATATAGCACTATATTCATAGTAACAGTCATAGGGATTTTCGTTTCTTAGCTAACTTGTCATGCTTCAGAGTTACCAGTGAGATAGGTCTCAACTGTGAATTGTTCTATATTGTATATTCTATATTCAATACACTCAAAACTGTACCAGCATGATAACACACTGTTCCTTTGTTCCTTTCTATATAAACACATTCAAGTTTTACATAGAAAGTGATCGCTGGATTTGCTTCTATTCTAGAGTAGAATGGCAATGTTTATAAATGTGACAATGATGGGCTGGAAAAGACCCTGATGCTGGGAAAGATTGAAGGCAAAAGGAGAAGGGAGCAGCAGAGGATGAGATGGTTAGAGAGCATCACTGACTCAATGGACATGAGTGTGAGCAAACTCTGGGAGATAGTGGAGGACAGGGAAGCTTGGCGTGCTGCAGTCCATGGCATCACAAAGAGTCCGATTCAGCTTAACGACTGAACGACAAGAGCTGGTAAGAGTCATTCAGTTGGCCTGCACCAAAATGCCGCTCTCGATGTTCATGTTCAGCCAGTTTCTTTAGGGCAACATGTAAATCAGGCAGGGTTTCAGTCAGAACTCTTCAGTAGAAAGAAACAGAAACCCACCTACGCTGGCTCAAGAACTTAGGCTTTTACAAAGAGAGAATGAAGCTCATGGAAATCCCAGAACTGTATCCTCCGGATAACCAGGCCTGGGAGCCAAAGTTGTAAAGCTGTTAGGGATCAAGGCTGTTCTCTCTCTCTCCGGGGGCTGCAGGGTTGTGGGGTCTCTCCTACTCTCTGTGAATATGATCCATCTTCTTTTCTGCCTATCTCTTCTTGAACTTATATGCAATTCAGAGGTGCTGATCCAGCTCCAGCTATATCATGGGAACACTTGATACATTTCCAACACCCATTTGCTAACTAGCTAAGTGTCTTAGTCTCCACATTCCCAGAGGAAGTTGGCCCCACCTATGATTTTTAGCCAACATAAATTTTTGAAAGCATATGTAGGAATTGACTAACTTTGAGTTAACTGTCACACTTAGTCCAATAAGCGGTGGTCAAGGAGAGGACATGGAAACACTCAGTAGAGGATACGGTTATCAGGACAGCGTGGCCTGACCCAGAGGGAATGTGGCCTGTTTGCTGAATAAATACATGAGGTGTGACGTATCTGAAGAAAAGGATAAAGCACAGGGCTTTGAATGTGAACATTGGTGATGTTCTAGGATTAAAGACAGCAAAAACCAGAAGAGGGGGCATTAAATTTATACACAGGTATTTTATATTGAATAGAAGCAAGCTATAGTGAAGGATGTGATGCCATCTGTTCACCATATAATTACGTGGTTTAGGAGCCTTGCCTGCTTAGGGGAAGAAAACTGCACGAGAAGATCACCAACATGAGGCTATCGGCCTAATTTCCAGTATTATTTTCCTCTGCTTTTAGGTTTTTGCTGATTATTTTGAGGGTTTGAGAATATTTCCTATTTCCCATGTTGCAGTAGTTTCTTATGTACTCTTCTGGAGGAAGAATATAGCTGGCATGTTAGTGGGATTTTTATTTCTTAATCCATATGTTTGTTATCTTAATCTGAAAAATCTCCTTAGAAAATTACAGACTGTGATAGTTTCATTCAACTGTTTACAGCATACTTCTGCACTCCCAGGATGCTTGTCTTTGGAGCTATCCCATTTTTCTTCTGGACAAGAGGCATTTTAGGATGGTTCTACCTTTTATAAATAACTTTGTTCCTTTCTCTTAGACTGCGTCTCATAATGCAGCATGTACTTTCTTGTACATCTCTTACCAGACCTGGAGTTATGCCATTCTTAATGCATAAAGAAAATGGTTTCTTACAAACTCTTCTCTTCTTCCCTTGATGTCCTCACAAAGCGCTGCTGCATTAGATTCTTTGCTTCTCAAATATAACCCAGGAATCATGAGGTGTTGTAAGGGCTGAATCTGTACCCATCCACAGCTCCCTCAGGGGCTCAGATGGTGAAGAATCTGCCTGCAATGCAGGAGACCTGGGTTCGATCCGTGGGTCAGGAAGATCCCCTGGATGAGGGCATGGCAACCCGCTCCAGTATTCTTGCCTGGAGAATTCCATGGACAGAGGAGTCTGGTGGGCTACAGTCCATGGGACCACATGAGTAGGACATGACTGAATGACTTCACAGTTCCCTCAAAGCCCTTCAAAGCCCCAAAATGTCTGTTTTCAGAAATCATTCTGGTGAGGCCTACACCCAAGCAGCCTACAAAGGCAGCAGATGAGCCTTGACCTTATTTACCTTGCATTCCTCTCTGCCTGCCTCCACTTTGTCCCTCACAGATTGTATTCACACTAAGCAGATTAAGAAGTAGTGCTGGCCCCCTGCAGGCACAGAGGGCCCACAACCCACAACCCCACGCCACAGAGCTATTTGTCAGGGAGAGTTTCCCACTGTGCTTTGCAAATTCATGTACAAGAGCACTTCTGAAATGCCCTCTCTGTTGGTAACACAATCATCCTGTATTTGGGGTGTTCACGCTTATCCTGGATCGCCAAGCATTTCCGAGTGTAATAATCAGTTTTCCCCTCTCATCTCCTCTATTATACTCGCAGTCTCTGGAGGTAGGTTTTATTCTTGACAGCTTGTGCAAACATCATCTGGCTGAACAGATACTTGTGTTAGTAGTTTGGCACAGATCTGCAGGTTTAGCAGCACTTAGGGGAGAAAGTGTTAATAAATGGGTTTTGTTTCTGTTTTTTTTTTTTTTTGAGTGTCAGTTTTAGAGTAGCAGGAAATTTTAACTAAAATCTTGCTACAGCAGCTTATAAGTCCCATTGCCTATACCCCAGTGTCCTGGTGACATTCAGAGACTCTTCTCTTTAGTTACAAGCAGATGTAAAGATTGGAATATCATGGTTGATAAAGTAAGTAATGTGGCATATAATTCAGAGAATTATACCTCATTTTCAAAGACAAGACAAAGATAGAAAATCACTCTGAGAGAGACAGAGATAGCCCTCATTTTTTTTTTCCCTTGGGATGTTCACTGTGGATATATTTCTTATTTAGTGTATTGGAGTGACCTTGCCCTAATGCTTTATCTTTCTGATTGCTCTTTAGCAATAAACCAGAAATAGGAAACCACCAGTAGGTTCCAGTGGGAGCTGGATGTCAAATCCACAGAGCTGAACTTCAAAGTGTTTTAACAGATTAAAAAATAGAAGACTACAGAGACCACATGGGCCACAGAAGGGACAGAAGCTTGTTTACAAGGTCAGCTCAGAAGTACAGTCAAGCGAATGACCTGTATCTGGGACAGAACTGTCCTGTAAGCAGCCAGGGACACTTCTGGCAGGAAGACCAGGGCAGGTTGACCGATTCAGCTACACATATCATTTAAAAAGCCTCTCTATCAGCAGCTTTCCCAGCCATGTATTAGTGTATGTGGATGAGTGTGCACAGGTGTGTGTATGTGAATCTGTATGTATACGTGTGCATATACATGTGGGTGAGAGGAGTGAGAGTGTGTTCGTATGGGCATATGATGTACGTGTGAGCAGTCTATTTCACTATTGAAGATAATATTATTTGGATCATTTTCTGTTCTCTATCACTGTAATCTTTAAAGCATTTTCTTTCGCTGCTTTCATGGGCACACCAAGCTTGCCTATTTCCCACACAGATTTCTTCCCCACCACCTGCTCTGTGCTGTCCTCTGCGCGAGGGGCATTGAATTGGCATCCTCATTGTCACTTTCACTTATGGATTTTTTTTTTCCATATGTTGATTGTTCTCCCAAAAGCTGGACACCATTACTTTATGCAATCGTTACAACATAGATAGTAAGTATTATTATCTCAGTTCTTAAAGATGAGGAAACTGATTCTTAGAGAGGTGAAGTACTTTGTTTGAAGTCATACAGCAAGGACTTGAAACCAAACAAGCCTTATTTAAAACTGTGTTCATGTGTCATTTACTCAGTTGTATCTGACTGTTTGCCACCCCATGAACTACAGCCCACCAGACTTCTCTGTCCATGGGATTTTTCAGGCCAGTTTCCCTCTGAAGGAGATCTTCCCACCCCAGGGATCAAACTTATGTCTCCTGTGTCTTCTGCATTGCAGGCAGATTCTTCACTTGCTGAGTGATCAAAGAAGCCCTTTATTTTAAATTAAAGATGTCTATTGTTAATAAAAATTTTTGTGGACATTTTTAGAATATTTAATAATTATTCTGATGAAAAATGGTGACAAAAAAAGCCATCAGAAACTCTGCCTTCCTTACTATGAAATAAAATGAGTATTATTAATCAGTCATGAACAGATTTTAAATAAAATTTAAGAATGATAAAACTTTAAATTTTTTGAAAGAAACAACTAAACAAAGAGACACAACCAACCTAGCTAAACTTCAAAAAGTGACCAACTGGGAAAGTAACAAAGATTCCTGTCCTGATGTGACTTTCCATGGCACCCTTGTCCTGCCCTGCCTCCCAGAGCATTAATGGGCATTATCAGAAAGCGAACAAATACTAATATCCCTGATACAGACAGAGGCAAATAGGGCTGTCATGTCTTTCCTGACTGAGAGGTGGTTGGAACCATGGCTGACAAGAGAAAGGGGAAACAGGAAATGGGAGCACCTGGGGCTGGCTCTGAAGGCTGGTCCCAGAGTCCCAGCTGAATTAGGGACATCACACAAAGGTGGCCATGGAAATGGGACACACCCCTGACTGCCTCCTCCTGGGTGGACTACATCCTGGCATGGCACCCTTAACAGTTAAAGGATGACCTCTTATGACCCACGAGCTTGGCTGGGGACCAGCAGGCAGGGTGTTGGATGCGTGACTAGGAAGAAGTGGAATGGTTCAAGGCCTTACCTGGGCTAGCCCCTCCCTTAAGAAAAACTGCAGCCAGGAATGAGAGTGCTGGGCAGCCTTCTTTGATTTTATTCTTAGAGCTATCTCTGATCTCAGTAATGCTTTTAAGGGATTACTAAGTAAATTTCCCCAAGGCCCATGGAGAAAGGTTGCTGAGAATACTCAGCAGAAAGCTCCAAATCTGAAAGCCAGCCCCAGGAAGGGAGCTACCTGACACCTGCAGGGAAGCCATCACTTCAAAGGATAAGCAGAGGGTCTCTCCCAGGGATCAGGATGTAATTCTCTCTTTGGGCAGAATGTTCCAGCTTTTGGTGGGCAGCTTCCCAAATTCCCAAGAGGACGGATCTCATTAAGTCAAGTGGCTCTCCTATTACTTACTGCAAGGGACTTCTAAGCCTCAGGTGAGATGATTGCCTTGCTTGTAGTTTTCATCCTTGCTAAAGGCTGAAAGCTTAGCACTTTGTCTCCAGTAGCAGCATCTCCTTGGTGGGGGCAGGATGCAGCCGGATCTGCAGGTGCTGTGTTTTCCCAAACACAGATCTAAACTGTATAGCAGGTTTTAAATAATGATCAGATTTTATAGCCATGCTACTAATACTGAGAAAAAGCCTAAGGGTTCTAGAACCTTGCCTAGAAGGTCTGACATAGAAGGAGAAAGGAAAAGGTACAAGTTCCCACCTTCCTTAAAACAATGCTGTGGCCTCCGTTAGTAACACAGGGTCCTGCAAATTGCCAGAGTACATAAGGGCGATCTAGTTTCAGGGCTGAAAAGCTAAACTC
The DNA here is from genome assembly GCF_001704415.2 of Capra hircus. Classification (NCBI taxonomy): domain Eukaryota; kingdom Metazoa; phylum Chordata; class Mammalia; order Artiodactyla; family Bovidae; genus Capra; species Capra hircus. The sequence goes on from NC_030814.1 coordinate 27,924,353, forward strand.
TGCCCCTGAAAATTTTTTTCCATATTTTCAAAACATTCTTTTCTTTGAGCTCTGTGGTTTGCCGATAAGCAATGCAATTGCACAAAGCAGAGCTTTTCTGTTACATAAACTGGAAGTACCCTGACAATATACCTTTGCCTTATAATATGCTATTGCCTTTACTTGTTTGAAATCTGACTAGCATATTTCTAACTTTTGCCAGCAAATTTCCTCTTTTGCCTTCAGATGACAATTTTCCCCTCATTTTCCTTCCTGGAAAATCTGAGAAACTCAAAGGAAATTTTGTCCTTTTTCAGAAGGTGAGACCCTTAGAAGTGAAGAATGACTTGCCTGGAGTCATACAGATACTGAGACACAGAACTGAGATCTCCCAGACTCTGCCCTTGTTCTACATAACGGTGATCGTGCCTACACTCTGCATCCATAGTATCCACACAGGGCTTGGATGGGCATAGCCAGTCCAGAGAGACAGCTTCTCATAGCCTAAGACTCCCTTCCTGCCACCCCCTCCTTCCTTCCTTCTTTACCTCTCTTCCTCCCTTCCCTCCAAACCTCCCTTTCTATTATTTTCCATTTAATACAATTCTCTTGATATGTTTTAAGCATCATTCTTCTTGACAGTGTTTTTCTTCTTTTTCAAAAATAGCATATACACATATGCACAAATTGGTATACTTTATGTATGTTTTTCTTACAATCACTTAGAATGAGATTCCAACTAGAAGTAGTTGCTACATGTCATTTTTAGATTGCCACAGAAACTAGAAAATTAAATTTGGTTTGTGCCTTTGCTCATCACATTCCATAAAGCCTACTGTGGGCTCTGACACACTGTTTGGCTGCCTCACTGGAAACAGGAGGGATCAGATTTTGCTCTCTTCTTCATCCCAAGAAAATTCCCATTTGATCATCAAGGACATTTACAGCAAGGCTGGTAAAGAGAGCATTCAGACCCTACTGTCTAAAGTTCTCGTATTGAAACTTGAAGGGCTCTCTTAAATGCCTGTGTTTTTCTTGACAGAAAAAAAAATCTTTTTTCCTCCCAGAAATAATCTCTGATATCCAAAAGCTTCCTCTGATAGTCTCTTCTAATGTCAGGTCACAGGCGACATCCCTCCTGTTTGCTGGCCAGGGGGAAGGAGGTCCCTGTGGCCCTTCAGGATTCTCATGTTTCCTGGGTGCTAAAGAAATGTCCCATCCTCATGACAAGCCAGCTTCTCTCTCGCAAAGTTCCATAATGAGTGGCTGGGCAGGAAGAGCAAAAATGCTGGTAATTTTTTATGACACTAAATATAAAACAGCTCTTCAAATACAGAAACATAGATGATTCCCAAAAGTTTGCTTATGTTTGCTTCCGGTCAACAATGGTCTTCGAAATTCAGCATTATGGGATTTACCAACCAAACCATACCAAACGTGGCACCTCAGAAGAGAATTTTTCTGCGTGTGGAACAAGGTTGGGTGGGCTTGCCACGACAGTAGACTTGTCACCCAAATGACCTGATAAACTTCTTGGAGGAGTGGCAATTCTTACCCCTGGATCCATATGACAATCCCCTGGCCTGGGGCATAGTTCACAAATACCATTTCTGTGCACTACCCTTGAGGTTTCTTACCGCGCCGCCCCCCCACCCCCCACACTCTATCCAAGGCCCAGATATTAATATCTTAAAAAAAATCTCTCTGGGTGACTTGTGTGTAGTCAGAATTGAGAATCATTAAAAGATCAGCCTAAGCAGATCCAGTTCCCTGCAGAAACAATTAATTAATCAAGTGCTACTGAATTGGGAGACTTCACTGTATCTGATTCAATCAAATGCCCTTCAGTTGTGCATGGCTTTCTCAGGAGCTCACACACAAAAATGGCTATAATCAAAGTTTTCTGAAAGAGTCTCGGAGTAAATGTATAGATTGCTCAGCACATAAAATATTAATGCCAGTGTTCAATCTCACTAACTTACAATAGAAACTGCTGTATTGATTTGTGGTACAGGGGAAGAAATAGATTGTAATTTGAATCAAATGGCTCAGAAAATTCCCCTGGTAAATCTATCAACTAGGAAAATCATCTTTGAGAATAATGAGCATGTTATTTTCCCCAGTGGGCTTGAGCCCACCTGCCCAGGCCCACAGAGGAGGCAAGTCAGGGGCCCCCTGCCATCTTCAGAGAAACTCTCTTTCCAGGCAGGGAAATGCTCCTCCTCCATCCCGGGGCTGTGGATGGACACGTGGCCCACGTAGCCCTGTTCAGCAGGGAGGCAAAGGTGAGACAGAGGTGACCTGTCAGGCCCACTAGAGGCGGGGGTGCGGGGCATTGAAAAGAAGCAGTCTCTGGAGGAAAGGGCACAGGGCCTTTGGTACCTATGTAAGAACGACTTTAAATTCTGGCTTCCCAGTGGAATTACTTGCAGAGCATTTAAAAAATACCCCAGTGCCCAGGTCCTACCCTGGAACAAATAAGACAGAATTTTTGTGGGAAAGGTTGTGGCACCAAATAATTCTTAAAAACATAGAGGCTGATATGTAGACAGAGTTGAGAACCATCACTCTACTATCAGCTTCTCAAAGGCTAGCAGAATAAATTGGCTATTTATGTATTAACAGAATGGTTTCATAAGTGTTGAAAAAGATCCTTTTTTCTCTGAGCTTCTCCCCAACAAATACATTAATGCCTAAGATTTAACAGTTAGATATGCATTCCTTTGGCTTAATAAGAGGCTTTATCTTCTGTTATAAAGCACGCACTCCAGTAAGAAATGTACAGAGTCTTTTTCATCATTTAAACTTTTTTTTTAATGGATATTTAATAGCCGAAAGGAAGACTGTGAAGTCAGAGGAAATCTTAATGCACCAAGAAGGGCAGCAACAGGATGAGGAATGAGGATTGAAGACTAAGTTAGCATCTTTTTGCTTTTGTCTGGAGCAAACTCTGGGAGATAGTGAAGGACAGGGAAGCCTGGTGTGCTGCTGTCCATGGGGTCACAGAGAGTTGGACGCGAGTTAGTGATGGAACAACAGCAGAGCTGGTTCCAGAGGATGACTGTTAATACTGCTGGCTTCAGGGGAGTTGTAGGTTGGCAGTCCCACTTCTGACATTGTGAAGACTCAAAATTCAGGAGTCACATGATTTGATATAGCAACAAGGCCATGTCAAACCAATCTTCTGATCCTTCAATCGTTCAGAATCCAAGAACAGATCAAGGCCAGTGTCATGAGTTGATAGATGAGGAAATAGGCTGGGAATGACAGAGCTGGGATTTTGAGTCAGGTCCCTTTCCTAATTCACACTCTCACAAGACCAACCTCTCCCTTCTTTGGATTTACTTTGTCCTATGAGAATTAATGGGCTTCCCTGGTGGCTCAGATGGTAAAGCGTCTGCCTGCAATGCAAGAGACCTGGGTTTGATCCCCGGTTCGAGAAAATCCCCTGGAGAAGGCAACGGCAACCCACTCCAGCACTCTTGTCTGGAGAATCCCATGGACAGAGGAGCCTGGTGGGCTACAGTCCATGTCTCCTGCCCCTACAGTCACTTGCTGACAATTATGTCTTTCTGTTCCCTGAATATAGAGGGATCCTCACTTATAGATGAATTGTGTTTTAACAGTTTAGCTATAAGGTGCTTATTTGAAATTTAGAATTCACTGCCCTATAGAAACAAGATTATATACAGCAGTTAGTTTCCCAGATCAATTCAAGAACAACTTCAATCATAAATATTCTTGAAATGATGTGCCCATCGACAACCATCATAGAAGTAGGAGTTTATCATGTCAAGAAATCTTAACTTGTAAATCCAGCTCCTCTGTTTCTGCCCCAAGAATTAAATGTTCTTTCCTCAAATGTCTCCCATCATTCCTACCATCACAACATTTTAGGGCAAGGATGTCTGTGCATAACTTAGTAAGTCACTAAATTTAATTCTATCCTCAAGTTTGTGGTGGGGAGTGAAGAGTCTTCTCCCAAGAAGTATTCTGTATTATTTTACAAATGTATATATTTATAAACGAGGGACATAGATAAAATTCATATATTCATTTCTTAGCAGAATTGTTTTCATCTAGGAAAAATTATTAGGTTTTTGTACTTAAAATTCAATGAAGATATCAACTGTACCAGGTCTAATCATATTTAATAATAGCAACTTACACATTTTGTATCTTGAAACCATGGTGTAGAGAATGCTATCTTTGAAAATGCTTGGCATTTCAGTAACAAACTCAAGTGACAGAGTGACTTCAGCCAAACTAAAGATATGTGATAGATATATTAGTGGAAAGAAATGTGTTCCTAAAGATGACTTGAGATGGTATAGGAGTTTTGGCAGGATGTATCCACTGCAGCTGAAGGCTTATCTTTATGTCTTATAAAGTGACAGAGTTGTGTCAGGCTTCACAAAAGAATGGGAGTGTTGGCCATACAACAAAAGTCCTACAGGCAAGAGTAAGTAGCCCTATAGGAATTAAGACAAAAGAACCACTCCCTCCGTGGAGTAGGGAGCTTGCCTTTCAAGCTGCAGAGATTTTTGTCAGATAAAAGGAAACAGAAACAACAGCTAAAGCAACAAGAAAAGAAACAAGAATCAGGGTGGGAAGTTATCAGTGCAAGTTTTAACACTTGCAGCTTCTGACTGCTGGGTTAGGGTTGGATTCTGAATGAGCCAGAAGAAAGCAACTTTTAAACTCTCTTTTCTACCAAAAAATGTTTCTTTCTTGAGCCACCTACTGCCCGGGGATGACGTGAGAACTGCCTGAAATATTGATCAGTACCTAACTTCCTATACATATCCTCTGTTACCCTTTTAACTTCAAGGGTATATAAATCCATCCATCCATCCATATACACAAATGAATATGTCATGAGCACTTACGTAGAGGCAGGCAATGGTGTAAGCTCAGATAATAAAGCAGTAAATAATAAAAAGTCACTCCCTTTATGGGAGAAACAATGAGCAAGTAATTACATAATATCAAGCAGAAGGGATCATTAGAAAAGTAAAGCAGTGTAAGGAAATACAGAAAAAAGGCTGTGCAGAGCTCTTTTAGATAGGATGGCCCTGTTTAGGAGACGAATTTTGAGTAAAGTCCAGAGTGAAAAAGAGTCAGTTTTTAGAAAACCTGAGAAAAAGATGTTCCAGGTGGACAGGTCTAGTAGAGCAAAGGCCCTTGGGCAAGAACAAGCTTGGCAAATTGGGAGCAAAGAAGACAACCACTGGAAGTCAAGTGGAGTGAAGATGATAGATGAGATCACAGAGTGTCCTGTGGACCTTGGTAAGGGATCTTAGGAGGAAACTGTTTAGAGATTTGGAGATAGGGGGCTGATATAAAATAATTTTGTTTTATTTTTTAATTTTTTGTTGTTTTTAAATTTTTATTTTTACTTTATTTTACTTTACAGTACTGTATTGGTTTTGCCATACATTGACATGAATCCACCACGGGTGTACATACGTTCCCAAACATGAACCTCCCTCCCACCTCCCTCCCCACAACATCTCTCTGGGTCATCCCTGTGCACCAGGCCCAAGCATCCTGTATCCTGCACTGGACATAGACTGGCGATTCGTTTCTTACATGATAGTATACATGTTTCAAGGCCATTCTCCCAAATCATCCCACCCTCTCCCTCTCCCTCAGAGTCCAAAAGTCCGCTCTACACATGTGTGTCTCTTTTGCTGTCTCTCATACAGGGTCATCATTACCATCATTCTAAATTTCATATATGTGTGTTAGTATAGTGTATTGGTGTTTTTCTTTCAAAAGCCATCCTGTAAAATCAGTTTCTGATGGAAGAGTAAGGATTGAATTTATCCTTCTGCCGGAAACAATTGTGAACCAGACAAAATAAAGCAAGCAACAACTTTCAAAACAGTGGGCCTCATGTGAAGAAGGATCTCTGAGAGATGGAAAACAAATCAGATGACTTCTAAGATTGTCTGGTTTACTGCCTAGAGAAAGTTTCCAGGCCATAGGAAAGGAGGGGGAAGCTGGGCAGGGCCCACTGATCTCACGAGTTGACGAGGCAGCTGTGGGTCTGGGGAAGCCAAGGTACTTGGAGATGGCAGAGGAGCAAACAGAAGAAGGCTGTCCAGAGGACACCAGGGGTCTGCAGAGGCTCATTCAGCCATGGGGTGATTAGGGCAAGTGCGTGAAGAAATAACCTGAACCTGGGGGAGAGACTCAAAAGAATGAGAAGAAACAGTACCCAGCAATCACAACAGACCAGGAATAGTGCCTGCTCCAACAGTTAGGGGGGAGAACCTCTTAATTCAGAGGGCATTTAACAGTACTGAGAAGTGTCTTACAACACCCATGGGGAAAATTAACTTACACTAAATGCTGCTGTGGTTCTGCTAACAAAGCTTCAAAACAAGTCCCAGTAGGAACAAATGGGATCTCAGAACCAGAACAAAGCTCAAGAATATTTGTTCAGTTCAGTTCAGTTCAGTCGCACAGTCGTGTCTGACTCTTTGCGACCCCACCCAACAGAGTACCCCTTGTAGTGTCTGGAATTGATGTGTGCGCACACGCTCAGTCACTCCAGTCGTGTCTGACTCCTTGTGACCAGATGGATTGCTGCCCACCAGGCTCTTCTGTCCATTGGATTCAAAGTGGTGTGAAAAACAAACAAAAAACAAAAGAAAAAAGAAAAATAATGAAATGAATCAATCATTTGCAACTACCTTTTAGATAGCACTTATGATGAATGAGATTAGGACATTTAAACAGTTATTACTAGGAAATTCCTTGGTGATCTAGTGATTAGGACTCAGTACTCTCTCTGAAGTGGGCCAGGTTCAATTCCTGGTCAGGAAACTAAGATCCTGTAAGCCTCACAGCATAGCGGAAAACAAACAAACAAACAAACAAACAAAAAACACAGTTATTACTATAATTGTATTCCCTCTATTGAAGAAGTTAGAAGTATTGAACAAGCAAAGACATGGAAAATATAAAAGCAACCCCAAGTTAACTTAGAGTGATTAAAACCACATGTCTGATTAAAAACTTGACCAGGTAAGATTAACAGAAGGTGAAACTTGAAGTTGAAAAGATTATGAAGCTTGAAGACACAGCAATAGACTAAAAATCATGGGGGAAATTGTGTAAACAACAAAAAAGAGCACACTATTGGTGATCTGTGTGATGACTTCAAATGACCAGATATACATATGATTAGAGTTCCCAAAGGACAGGAGAGGGGGGTGAGACATAAACCTAGTTGAAGAAATAATTGAAGAAAATTGTTAAAATTGATAAAACTATAAACCCACAGATCCAAGATGCTCAATAAACCTCAAGGATAAGAAATGTGAGGAAAACTCTACCAAGATGCATCACCATCAAATTAAGGAGAAATGTTTTATAAGAAGTTTTGTTAAAAATGCAAAAATGTTCATGTTTTTTGCATCTCTTTGTAAATCTGATCAAAACCTGAGTGATTCTGATATTATAAAGAACTATGGTTTTATAAATTTTTGTCAAAAATAAAGCCAAATACGTTTTGCTTTCAATGCAGAAGTGTACTTTTTTCATCAATACTGAATATATGTCCAATAAAGATTATAATCACTAGAAAAATGTCTTCTAGCATTGTTAGTATCTCCCATTTTATACTAGGATTTATGTATTAATTAAAGATATCTTTAAACAGAACAAATGGGTACAAAATTGAGTTGGAGAAAGTAGTGTGTATCATACAATTAACGCACAAGATAATAGACCGGCTAAACCTGGTGACCATCATTTGTTCATTAGATAAAACTCTGCGTGAATATTAATGTGTCGGGTTGCTTCATTTTGATCAGTACTTACCACTCTTGTTTACTGAGACTAACACATTGCTTCATGAAGCTGTAGAATGGCTATAAAGTGGTTAACAAATGACTTAGAAAACTACTATGTAAAAAAGAATAAGGCACAAGAGAGAGTTGAGTGATTGTAATTTTGAAAAGGAATTGAGCTCTGATTTTTAAAATGGCATTTTTGGAGGCTGAGCTGTTTTCTTTAAAATAAAAATGTTAAAAAATCTAAGTCCATTCAAATACCAGTTTCCTGTCATTTGAGTCAGATTCACTATATGGTAAAATCAACTGATGGATTGTGCAGAAATCCTTGTTTGAACTGGATGAAAAAAAATGTCAAAAACAAAAGTTGTTTCTGCTTTTGTACATAAGTGCATCCCTTCTCCTGCTGGTGTACCAAAAGGTCTTGCCATTTTCTCAAAGGGATAGAATGCAAATAAATGTAACATAAATACTGATGAAGCCTAGTCCTCTAAGACATTGTCTTTTAAAGGAAAGTAATCAGATCACTGCTCTGAAGAAAGCAAATGTCCTCACCTATGAATAAACCTGATGTGTGAGAAAACTGGACTTGATTTTTATTTCAAGTAAGGTTAAACCCAGAACAGTAATAAAAAGTAAGACTGCTATTTCAGCCTTAAAAGCAAAGGTGAAGGTGAAGGTGAAGTCGCTCAGTTGTGTCCGACTCTTTGCAACCCCGTGGACTGTAACCTACTAGGCTTCTCCGTCCATGGAATTCTCCAGGCAAGAGTACTGGAGTGGATTGCCATTTCCTTCTCCAGGGGATCTTTCCGACCTAGGGATCGAACCTGGGTCTCCCGCATTGGAGGCAGATGCTTTAACCTCTGAGCCACCAGGGAAGAAAGCATCTATTTTACAAATAGTTTTTAATAAATGATGCAATGATTTTTATGACAGTATAATATTTTAATAAGAACATTATTAAACAATGTTTAATAAGGATTAGACCCCAAAGTCACTGCAGATGGTGACTGCAGCCATGAAATTAAAAGATGCTTGCTCCCTGGAAGAAAAACTATGACAAACCTAGACAGCATATTAAAAAGCAGAGACATCCCTTTGCCTGTAAAGATCTGTATAGTCAGAGCTATGGTTTTTCCAGTACTCATGTATAGATGTGAGAGTTGGACCATAAAGAAGGCTGAGCACTGAAGAATTGATGCTTTCCAATTGTGGTGTTGGAGAAGACTCTTGAGAGTCCCTTGGAATACAAGGAGATCAAACCAGTCACTTCTAAAGAAAACCCAGCTCTGAATATTATTGGAAGGACTGATGCTGAAGCTGACGCTCCAATACTTTGGCCAACTGATGCAAACAGTCGACTCATTGGGAAAGACCCTGATGCTAGGAATGATTGAAGGCAGAAGGAGAAGGGGACAGCAGAAAATGAGATAGTTGGACGGCGTCACTGACTCAACGGACATGAGTTTGGGCAAACTCCTGGAGATAGTGAAGGACGGGGAAGCCTGGTGTGCTGCAGTTCATGGGGTTGCAAAGAGGTGGACATGACTCATTGATTGAACAACACCAACAAGGCATCATATCTTTCTAGTCTCTTTTGTAAGTAAAAGCGACAATGATGCAGCCTAAATCTGCAGGTTTTTATTTAATTTTTGAAAAGCTTAACAAATGCCAGTAAGCCATTACACCTTGAGAAGTGAGACTTCAAGATTCTTCCACTTCTTCCAAACGACTCTCAGGGAGGATCGTTTCTAAAGCAATCAAGCCATTAAAAGATGAGGGAAACAGTGAAAGGGTAGTTAGAACAGTGGTGATGGGTGTGGTGCTCTGAGAGAGAGAATTCTTCAAGGACTGTGGGAGCCCAGAGGCAAGGTGATGCTCTTCCTTTCCTAGTGACTCTGAGTTATTTTCCTCTCTCTCGGTTCCCTCTCACTTCTAGATTTTTTTCTTTATAGGCCAGAAATTTTTAAAAAACAAGAGGAGTGAGCTGCCCCCAGAATGTCATATAAGAGTATCCAACTTGGAATAGTCTCTTTAGTGGAACAAAAACAAAACTTTGAAGCAAAAAAGAAAATTAAAAAAAAACCTTCAAAGACTGGAATCATTTCTATGATGGAAAAGCTCTCAAGGACTACTTACACTTATTTATTATCATTAGTCAATTTATGGGACATTTTTATGATCAATAAATATTTTTAGTAAATGCTGCAATGAGTCCGAAGAGGGATAAGATGTGATACTGGGGGAAAAAATTAAATGAAGCATAGCAAACAAATGTTTTTAGGCAGAAAGCAAACTTTGTGCTCCATGGAGGTCTATGCAAATATTAATATAATGCCAAAATTATACACAAATACTCCTATTTGATTCTCTTCATTTTATAGCTTAGGAAAATTCCCTGAAACACATTGGCCAAATAACTATGAGAGACCAGACTCTACCTTACAAAAAAATGCAATTTAGTTCAAACTAGTTCTTTTGTGATCCTAAAATGTATTCAGAATTTAGCTGAAATGGCTCCCAGAGCTAGGAGGGAAAGAGAAAACTTTACTTAAACATCAAAGGAATGTTATAGAAAGACATGGCTTCAGGGATAGGGCTGATGAGACATTTCTTAAAAACAAAACAAAAATTTTAGATAGGATGAATAAGCTTGACATGGGAGTGGTGTTGTCTTCAGAAAACTCAGTCTGAGTTTATCAGAATATTTTTATAATAAATGGTTCCTTTTTTCTTCTACTTAAATACCAATGTCAATAATAACAATGCTATGGAGAAAGAAATGGCAACCCACTCCAGTGTTCTTGCCTGGAGAATCCCAGGAACAGGGGAGCCTGGTGGGCTGCCATCTATGGGGTCGCACATGGTCGGACACGACTGAAGCGACTTAGCAGCAGCAGCAGCACTTCCATTGATTACCCATATAAATTTTAGATTCTGATAATTTTTTTTTAAGAATCAGACAGTTGATTTGAATTGAACTGAAGCTATAAATCAGTAGGGGGAACATTGACATCTTATCAAAATTGAGACTTCCAGTCTATGAAAATGGTATATATCCATTTAGGAGAACTGAGATTAGGAAAATTCTCTTATATTCCTAGTATTTCAGGAATTAAAAAAATAATGAACAGATGTTAAATATTGTCAGATGCATCTATTAAGATGACCATTTTTTTTGTTTTTTAGTTTGTTAACACTAAACAAACTAGTGGTTTGTTGATTACACTGATTGGTTTTCTAATGATTAACCAACCTTGTGTTTGTGAGATAAGCCTCCGTTGGTCATGCTGTATTATTGTGTTAAATGCTGTTGAATTCAATTTTGGAGGATTTTTGCACGTTCATGAAGAATATCCGTATGTAGTCCATGGGGTCGCTAAGAGTCGGACACGACTGAGCGACTTCACTTTCAATTTTCACTTTCATTCATTGGAGAAGGAAATGGCAACCCACTCCAGTGTTCTTGCCTGGAGAATCCCAGAAACGGGGGAGCCTAGTGGGCTGCCGTCTCTGGAGTCGCACAGAGTCGGACACGCCTGAAGCGACTTAGCAGCAGCAGCAGCAGTCCTTTTTATTTGGCTTTGGTTTCTAGGTAAAGCTGACCTTATTAAATGAGTTGAAAAATTAAAAAAAATAATAACAATGCTAATGTTTGCTATCTTAAGAACAAGTGAATAATTTATTCTGATTTTGTTACTCTGAAACACTCTATGAGTGCTTCAATTAAAAAAAATCTCCTAGAGTAAGGCATGGTCACTTTAAATTTTGTTAGTATTCTCTGCAGAAAAAAAAATACAAAAACCTTAAAAATGATTTTTTCCCCTTGTACATATGTTCACAGGTCATATATATCTTATTATTTTTTGCTCTTCTCATAGATTCTACTCGATATGGATGATTATTGCCTATTGCAGAGACATCTCATCTACCTGTTTAGAGAAATTCTGTTATAAAGCAAAAATGAATGTTCCAGTTTATTCACCATATATTTCTAAAAAAAAAAGAAAAAAAAAAAAAAAAACTAAAACCAACTCCCAGGAAAAAAAAAGAAAAAGAGAGAGAGCTGCATAATAAATATGTTTCCTGTGGATGGTTCATCCCCTTTCCCTTAGCCCCCCAGTATGTGTCTGAGTTCACAGGGAACGGAGGATGGCCTGTTCATTCACACATGTTTCTCTGTGTCGTGGGATGCTCAGCACTTCCTGAAGAAGCCCCAGATGCAAGGATTCAACTTTCCACATGAGCAATGATCCTACAAGCCCTGTCTTGCCCAGCAACAACCATCCCTCTTCCCAGTCACAAGATTCATAGAAAACATCTGAAAATTTATTTTGGCTTATGTTTGTTAAAACACACAATGGTTTGATAGTCCACTTCTCTTGCCCACAAGTAAGCTTTTAAATTTTGTGTTCCAGTATGAAACTGTTCCTTCTTATTGGTGTTGGCATATAGCTCATGTTAACAGTTAACACACACCCCTCCACAAAGGGGAGAATAAGGGCTAAACTGTTAGCTGTGAAGAGCCAGTGTTTCTCAACTAAGAAGACAGTCTCTGGCTAGTATTATGGCACATGGCTCAAAAGATGCCAGGCTGCCTTGGCATACTGCTTTGGCAATTTGCCTTCATATGGGCCAAGATAAGGGTGGGATCAGCCAGAAGTATGATCAAATAGCTTTCTCATGATTAGACTGATAGGCAATTGAAGTGAGATGATCAACTTGGTTCTAATGGATATACCGGTGGCCCATGTTCTTGAATTTAACATTCAAGGTGAGGACCTTCAAAGGGAGATGTGAAGAGAGCTGTTCCCTCCACTCCTGGAATGGGGAAGACTTACTTTCATTAGTGTGGCTTATTTGAAGGGTGACTATGCCACTTAGTGTCTCAACTGGAACACCTCTGAAGTGAAAGCAGGCGTTGATGGCAATTACATTGGAATAACAGAAGTCACCAGGACTGTCCCAGGCCAAACAGGATGTTTGCTCCCCCTACTTAGTTACAAGTACATCAGCTCTTATGGCAATCCATCCATCCATCTGTAGACCATTTTCTACTGTTTGCAAAAGTCTTACATCTGTTTTCATTCTTTTCTTCTTCAGTAAACCAAGTCTATTTTTGAGGTTCTTTCCACAGTGCAATAGAGTTCATTTCATGCTGTAAAAATTTAAGGTTTATTTTTTAGACTTTTCAGGGTTGGAGAAGAGGGACCTGTCCTCTCTAGGATGATATACAGAGCCTAGCACAGGAGTTGCAGCTGTGTGGTCTTCTAATATCATTTGTTTTGTTCTCTGCAGAGAATTTTTCAAAGAAAAAGAAAAATGTCCTTCCCTTTTGAGCCATCTAGCAACTTTGGCCAGTTCAGGAATACACACTTTTGTGGTATGGATGGAGATGAATGTGGCTCTGATTGTTTCAAAGTGAGAAAGTAGCAAAGCTTACCCTGACTTGAGAAGCTGACCAGGCTGACTGTGTTGAGACCATAGGCTGTGTGCTCATAAGATCCAGTAGGCTACATTGCTCTGGAAAATGTGCTCCCTGACTGAGCATGTGGGGAGTTCCATGTAAGCTTGAATGAGGATATATCCCTAGAAATCAATTTTCAGACCTGGAGAAGACTTAAGTCATCAGTCCAACACTTTTATTTGGACCAGAAAAGTGAGGAGATTTGTCTACTGCGTCAGGGCCTAAATTTGCTTCTGATTCCTTCTCCAGGACCTCTGACCCAGTTCCATTGTGTTTCGTAGCACCAAGGGCAGGAGTCACAGAGACTGTAATAGTCTAATTTACAATGTATAATGTATGGGGGTGGTCTTCATTAAATTTTGAGTTGGTCGTTTTATAACACTTATGTGGTCATGAGTTTTTATTCCAGTTTGACTATTAACTACAGGGAAAAATTTGGTGAAACCATTTCACACTGCGATTTCCTCCCCAGCAATTTTGGGGCTAAGCTAGATGAAGTTCTTTCAAAGGCTCCTTTAGCTTGGATTCCCAGTTAACCAACTCTTCTCATTTTACCATACTGATGTACAAGGTCATTGGAATAATAATTACAGTATAAATCTCCAAACCATAGGAAATTAGCAGAAGGGCAGATAAAAATCTTCTGCCTTAATTTTTCTTTTCTTCCCTACCTCCTCCTAATTGTTATCCTTATTCCCTCTTTACTCATCATTTATTTCTACTTTTTCCTTCCATTTATTTCTAAATTTCCTCACTGTAACATTTTCTCTCCTTCTGATACAAAAATAACATAGTATTAATATCTAGGTAACAAAAATAAAGAGAAAAGAAATATTGCTTTTAATGTAATAAATCAATTTGTCTTTCCATAGATGGTCAAATACTCACAGAAAGAGCCACAGAGGCATCATTCAACCAGATTCCCATCTCAAGAAGGTGACATACAGTTATCATGAAGTTATTCAGTTCAGTTCATTAGCTCAGTCATGTTCGACTCTTTGCGACCCCATAGACTGCAGCACACCAGGCCCCTCTGTCCATCACCAACTCCCGGAGTTTACTCAAACTCATGTCCATTGAGTCGATGATGCCATCCAACCATCTCATCCTCTGTCATCCCCTTCTTTTCCTGCCTTCAATCTTTCCCAGCATCACAGTCTTTTCAAATGAGTCAGCTCTTTGCATCAGGTGGCCAAAGTATTGGAGTTTCAGCTTCAACATCAGTCCTTCCAATGAACACTCAGAACTGATCACCTCTAGGATGGACTGGTTGGATCTCCTTGCAGTCCAGGGGACTCTCAAGAGTCTTCTTTAATACCACAGTTCAAAAGCATCAATTCTTTGGCACTCAGCTTTCTTTATAGACCAACTCTTACATCCATACGTGACTATCAGAAAAACCATAGCCTTGACTAGATGGACCTTTGTTGGTAAAGTAATGTCTCTGCTTTTTAATATGAAGTTGTTCAGATCCTTATAAATCTCACATATATGAGAACAAAAAGTTATCCATGACCAGTAGAAACGCAGCCTCTCCCAGTGCACTGAGAGTTAAAAGCGGCAAATGACAGCAAAGAGTGAGACAGCCTCGAGGCCTTGAAAGTTCTACAAAGATTAAATTCAGATATGACCTGTAAGAATCTGTCTGCTAGTAAAGATAGAGACTAATGGTTGGTTTTAGTTTTTGAATTATCATGGAAAAAAAGGAAAATTAAATACTTCTTATTGCTTAAATATAGGTATGTTTAAAATGCTATTTTTTTTAGCATAAACACACCATAGGGCAATTATTTTAACGTGTGTCACAATTAAATGGAGGGAAAAAGGCAAAAGAAAATTTTAATGGTGGTGATTTGAGAAGAATAACAAATGCTTGTATTTTTCTTATTGCTCTTTTCTCCCTTTTTCCTGTAAAATTTTCCTGCGTATAATTTTTATTGATATTTTGCAACCATATTTTCCACCAGGAGACTACAACCCCACAGTAGTACTTTCACTAAAGTGGGGTAAATAAGTCTCACACAAATGTTAAGCAGCAACTCTCTTAGCACAAAGAGAGCTTCTTTAATATTTTAGCCCCCAGAGTTAGCATCTCAGCATTCAGAACTTCTAAAACTATACAAAGAAACTCCTGTTTGGTCTCAATGAAGATCGAAAGATTTGGCTTTTGGAGAAAGGCAGGTTGGGTAATTATAGTTACTGAGAGGAACAATATCTCTTGCTTTTCTCTGTCATGTTTGAATGCACAGGTCTCTGACTATATGTTAAAAGCATCACTTCTTCCTTTTTACTATGTTTGAGAGAGCTAAATATATATGGTAATGAAAAACCCCTTTAGCCTTTGACTGCAAAACAAAACAAAAAAAAATGAGTAGCATAAATTTGGCTGGACAAAAAAGGTATATACTAAATATACTCCAATCTCTATATTTTTATCAAACTAATTAACCCTTTAAAAGGATAGAGTCATCATCTTGTCTATCAAGCTTAAGAACCTGAAAAACTGCTAGAAATTATTGCCAAATAATTAACAGAATTAATTCAACTACTGATGTAGATTTCTAAGTTTCTATACAATGTACAAATCTCAAATGACTGACAATGGTTGTGGGCAACAAACATAAAAGTCAATGAAATGAACCATAACAAAGCTTTGAAGGATAGAATCAACAGAATGAAAGGGCAATCTATAGACTGGGAGAAAATATTTGCAAATTGTCTATCTGATAAGGGATTAATATCCAGAATATATAAAGAACTCCTACAACTGGACAATAAAAAGTAATAGCCTAATTTAAAAATGGGTCAAGATGGTGGAATAAGATGACACAGAGTTTGCCTCTCTTCACAAATACATCAAGAATACATCTACATATGGAACAGTTCTCACAGAGCACCCTCTGAACACTAGAAGACGACCGCAGACACCTAGAAGAACAAGAAAAATCCTCATGTAACTGGGTAGGATGAAAGTAAGGAAAAAAAATTTAAAAATAGGGAATGGGAAAGGACCAGAAACCCTGGCAGGGAACTCACAGTGAGGCGAGGTTCTTGCATTCAGAAAAGCCCGTTCACAGAGGGGAAAGCAGCTGAGGCCGAATGGGACCTCTGCGGAATTGGAGGAAAAGGCAGCAGTCGGTCTGTGGAAGGCAGGACAAAGTAAGAACTGCACTCATGGGCCGTGTGTCTGTGCTTCCGCCCTGTGCACCCCAGCCTGAGTTGTGTGTCTCCTGGCATAGAGCGGGGCTAGGTGCTCGAAAGTGGGGTTTGGAGAGTGGACCCAGGAGGGGACAGCTGTTGGCTTTGAAAAGATAGCCTGAAGAGACAGGAAAGTAATAAGGAGTTCTACAACCAGGAAGGTTTTCAGAAGAAATCCAGGGCATTGTAGAAGCAAGGCACCACTGCTGAATGGCGTGCAAAGGGCGGGTCCGCCATTACAAATCCCATTCCTCCCTCCAGGTCCCTGCAGGCTCCGCAGTCCTGAGCATTGCCACTGTCAAAGCCTCCTCCGGAATCGGACCTGGGTGTGCCAGCGTGAGATGGGAAGCTGCCAGTGCTGGTGGGAGCTGAGCGCTCGAGTGTAGGCTTTGGAGAGCAGACCCAGGGAGAGGACTGCTGTTGGCTATACAGGTACAACCTAAGGGCATGGGAGTGAGGGGTTCCAAAGCCAGGCGTGCTCCTGGAGAAACCGTGGTCTGCCTTGGAAACAAGGTGCCATTGTTGAGTGACCCACCAGCGACAGGAATGCCGTTGCAACTCCATCCCCCACCTGCTAGCCCCGCCTCATGGGCACGGAGAGGGGCTTCCAGCTGAGCAGGCTCACCTGCCCCTCAAGCCAAGGCTCTGAGCAATGTCATTGCCAAAACCACCTCCAAAATCAGTCCCGGGCCCTGTAGCCTGAGACAGGAAGCCACTGATGCTGGTGGGGTCTGAGTGCTAACGTGTGGGGTTAGAAGAGAGGATCCAGGGAAAGGATCAAAAGGAATCCAAATTGGAAAAGAAGTAAAATTGTCACTGTTTGTAGTTGACATGATACTGTACATGGAAAATCCTAGAGATGCCACCAGAAAACTACTAGAGCTAATCAGTGAATTTAGTAAAGTCACAGGCTGCAAAATTAGTACACAGAAATCTCTTGCATTCCTATACACTAACAACAAAAAAAATCAGAAGGAGAAATTAAGGAAACAATCCCATTCACCATTGCAGCAAAAAGAATAAAATATCTAGGAATAAACCTACCTAAGGAGGCAAAAAGCCTGTACTCAGAAAAACTATAAGATACTTTCGAAAGAAAAAAAATACAGAATGGGAGATGTGCCATGTTCTTGGATTGGAAATATCAATATTGTGAAAATAACTACACTACCCAAAGCCATCAATAGATTCAGTGTATTACCTATCTAATTACCAAAGGCATTTTTCACAGAATTAGAACAAATTTTTTTTTTACAATTTGTATGGAAACACAAAAGACCCCAGATAACCAAAACAATCTTTAGAAAGAAATACGGAACTGGAGGAATCAAGCTCCCTGACTTCAGACTATACTAAAAAGCTATAGTCATCTAAACAGTAGGTTACTGGCACAAAAGCAGAAATATAGACCAATGTTATAGGATAGAAAGCCCAGAGATAAACTCACACACCTATGGTCACCTAATATATGACAAAGGAGGCAAGAAGAATGAAAAAAGTCTATCTTCGATAAGTGGTACTGGTCACATTGTTGTTTAATTTTCCTCCAATTACAAATTTTAATAAGAAGAAAAATAAATAAAATTTTTATCACCCTGAAAAAATAAGTGGTGCTGGGAAAACTGGACAGCTACATGTAAAATAAAGAAATTTGAATACTTCCTAACACCATACACAAAAATAAACTCAAAATGGATTAAAGACCTTAATGTAAGATTCAGTTCAGTTCAGTTCAGTCGCTCAGTTGTGTCTGAATCTTTGCGACCCCATGAATCGCAGCACGCCAGGCCTCCCTGTCCATCACCATCTCCCAGAGTTCACTCAGACTCACGTCCATCAAGTCAGTGATGCCATCCAGCCATCTCATCCTCTGTTGTCCCTTTCTCCTCCTGCCTCCAATCCCTCCCAGCATCAGGGTCTTTTCCAATGAGTCAACTCTTCACATGAGGTGGCCAAAGCACTGGAGTTTCAGCTTTAGCATCATTCCTTCCAAAGAAATCCCAGGGCTGATCTCCTTCAGAATGGACTGGTTGGATCTCCTTGCAGTCCAAGGGACTCTCAAGAGTCTTCTCCAACACCACACTTCAAAAACATCAATTCTTCAGCGTTCAGCCTTCTTCACAGTCCAACTCTCACATCCATACATGACCACAGGAAAAACCATAGCCTTGACTAGACGGACCTTAGTCGGAAAAGTAATGTCTCTGCTTTTGAATATGCTATCTAGGTTGGTCATAACTTTTATTCCAAGGAGTAAGCATCTTTTAATTTCATTGGACACTATAAAACTCTTAGAAGAAAATATAGGCAAACATTCTTTTGCATAAATCACAGCAAGATTTTTTTTGACCCTTCTCCTAAAGAAAAGAAAAACAAAAAGAAACAAATGGCACCTAATGAAATTTAAAAGCTTTTTCACAGCAAATAAAACCATAAATAGGATGAAAAGACAACCCTCAGAAAGGGAGAAAAATAAGTGCAAATGAAGCAACTGACAAGGGATTAAGTTTCAAACAGACAAACAGCTCATGCAGTTCAATATCAAACAAAACAAAACAACCCAATCAAAAAAATGGGTGGAAAATCTAAACAGACATTTCTCCAAAGAATACCTAGAGATGGCCAACAAACAGGCAAAGATGCTCAACATCACTATTAGAGAAAATGGAATCAAAACTACAATGAGGTACCATTTCATATTGGTGAGAATAGCCATCATCAAAAAATCCACAAACAGTAAATGCTGGAGAGGGTGTGGAGAAAAGTGAATCCTCATCAACCCTGCTGATGAAAGGATAAACAAAATGTGGTGTATAAGTACAGTGGAATAGTATTCAGCTTTAAAAAGAAAGGAAATTCTGACACATTCTACAACATGGATGGACGTTGAGGACATTATATTACGTGAAATAAGCCACTTGCAAAGACAAATATTGTAGGATTCCACTTTTATGGGTAGCTAGAGTAACCACATTCAAAGAAAAATAGAGTAGAATAGTGATCACCAGGCCTGGAGGGAGGAAAGAATATGCGTAGAGAGTTTCAGTTTTATAAGGTGAAAAAGTTCTGGAGTTTGGTTGCATGTTGTGAAATATACTTAATACTGAACTATATATTTAAAAATGGTTAAGACAGTAAATTTTATGTTATACGTATTTTACAATAATTTTTAAAAATTAGATGCTTAAAAAAGGAACTGTGATTTCAAACTGTAGTTCTTAAATCTACTACAAAGAACTTGCTTTTTTTATAATATTAAAAAAGATTACAGACATTATCAACTCGAAAAAGACATAGTCTCATAAGATATTATAGAGTAGAACATGAACAAAGATAAAAGGTCAATGACAAACATACTAAGCAGACTCCTTTAGTCAGGGGGTTAATAAAGAAATACAACCTGGTGAATGAACTAGAAACAGATGCCCTTCATAGACATGGTAATCAGTTACTTTTCTGGAACTTTAATATGAGATTGGAGCAAACAGAGTGTAAAATACAGCGAGGGCTCCTCTTATTTTCCTTCAAGTCTTTTATCATTAATATGAGCATTTAACACTTTTGTGGAATCCTGGTGAGAAGATATTCTTTTTATTCAGTATACCTGTCAACAGACATTTTAAATCAAAAGAATGCTTCAGGCAACTGGAACCTTTTTGGAAAATATTATTCACATCTCCTATAGTCACTTCTTTCTGTAAAAGTCTCACCACAAATGGCAGAGGTTTAAACTATATGTGAAGGGTTCTCTAATGGCAAGTGGATGCGATACATTCCCAGCTACTATGGTCCAGAGTTGCTCTTGAATTTGAACAACCCCTGGCCCACTGATACTTTTGAACTGTGGTGTTAAAAGAAGACTTTTGAGAGTCCCTTGGACTGCAAGGAGATCCAACCAGTCCATCCTAAAGGAAATCAGTTCTGAATATTCATTGGAAGGACTGACGCTGAAGCTGAAGCTTCAATACTTTGGCCATCTGATGCGAAGAACTGACTCATTGGAAAAGACCCTGATGACGGGAAAGATTGAAGGCAGGAGGAGAAGGGGATGACAGAGGATGAGATAGTTGGATGGCACCACCGACTCGATGGACATGAGTTTGAGCAGGCTCCAGGAGTTGGTGATGATCAGGGAAGCCTGGCATGCTGCAGTCCATGGGGTCGCAAAGAGTCAGACACAACCGAACAAATGAACTGAACGGACTGGCCCAATAGTGCAGCTTCACAGCTGAGGCTATGACCCAGGAAGACACAAGTGCTGGTATATGCTCCACCCTTAAGCTAACTGCCTTCTAGAAGCCTTTTCTTATAGTGAATTCTGAACCTGCTCCCCTTTGCTTGAGACTTTCCCCACCTCACCCAGCCAAAAAAAAAAACCAAAAAACCAAAAACCTCAAGGTCTGTTTAAATGCCTCAGGTTCTACTTTGTCTCCCCATAGACATTATGACTAAACATGTGGCTTCCTAAAGCAGATCAGAGATAAATTTTTAAATTAGTATGCTTGATATGCTCAACCAGCAAGATTGAGTCTGACTCTTCTACTGATTTTAGAAATTAGGAAATTAACCTCAATTGCATGTAACAAACCGATCATAGCTCATTGAAGGTGATTTGCCCAATAGCTTTTAATAAGCTTTTTGTTTGTTTAGATCTAGCTTTAGAAAAAGATGTGACTCTTTCAATGCCTCTGCTCTGACCCTGGTGGACAGGAGCATTCTCAGTTTAACCCATGCTGGTTAGCGCTGTACTCAGGGCTGATAACCAGACCTAACGGGAGCACAGATTCAGAGACCTAACATAGTGAGGGTAGAGATTCTGGTTCCTATGAAAGATTTTCAGTGTAGTTATCATTCTTTCCCCATACTTCATCACTCATTTGTATTTTGCTGTTTAAAACATTTCAATTTTAGAGTCCCATTGAAAGTTCCAACTTGGTGTGTTTAAGTGCTTGTTTACATTCTAATTCAAAATGTTATTTGCATCTCAACCAAGGAAAAAAAATAGGGTTTTTATTTCTCGTAGTTAGAACTCCCCAAGCCTTGAAAAGAACTGAAACTAAGCAGTTTAAACAACACATCCAGAATAACAAAGTTACAGCACAATGAAGGCATCTATAGAGACGGCGTCCATACATCACAGAGGCTACACATTTCTAGCAGGAAGGTCAGCATGTCTGTACCCAAAGGTCTCCAATGACTTTCCTGAAATATCTAGTTCTTTTCCTTTGAAGAAAATGCTTCACGAGGTAGAGATGTACAGTGTCTCATGCGATGTGTGAGTTGCTGTGGTAAGCGATCCCCCTTTCCCTTATGGAACAAGCAACGCATTGTAATCCCTAACAGAAAACTCCAGCTGTTCCTTTACACGCCAGTCTTTTGGCAAAGGTTCAGAGTTTTCCCCCCCTTGAATAGTCATAATTCATAGAGAGAGCCAGACACACAGATTTCTTTTTCAACTGACTGCGTGTTTCTTTGGCTATCTTATCCCTAATTGCTCCCTATAAACCCACCCCTCCACACTGGAGAACTAGAGGAAATCAGTTTCATGAAACAGTAAACACAAGATTCAGAAATTCACTTTTTCAGACATATACAACATTTATTGCCAATTTTGATTCAAGGGGAGGAAAATTGCGTAAGTCAGTTATTAGGAGCTGCAGGTGTGCTTGGAGAGGGAGAAGGCTTCTTATTCAGGAACTACAGATAATCCCTCTTATAAAACTTCCCTAGTTGTAAAATATATATATTTTTTCTCATCCCTTTGGGAAATACTGTAAGCAGGAAATCGCATATGTGCATTAAAAGTGAGGTGATAAGCCAATTTTACCAAACTGTACTTTTAGGAAATGACTATGAATTTCAAAATTTTGTGGACTCTTCAAAAATTTCTGATTTCCTTGAACTCAATTTTAACCATTTCATACAATACATGATTAACTCATTTCACACACATGTCTTTCTACCTGCCTGTGGTTAGCTTCCACAGAAACAGTGTTACTTGAATGGACAGGAAATCTTTATTTCCTGTCCGGAAGTACCATGTGAGTGAGGGGAACATCTGAATGGGGCCCTCATCCTTTTATTTGTCCTTTTCTCTTTATCTACTAAACGGTGAAGCGGGGGTTCCCATGTATGAGGAGAGCTTGCTCAGTGAGGTCATTCGTGAGCATTTCTAAGAAGCAAGGATATTTTTCTCTTACACAGCTGACCTGAAGTGGGTGAGGGTTTGGGAATAAATGTATTATGGATGAACACTATGCACCAGGCCTTAGGCTGGAAGTTACACACAAAGGTCATGCCTCAAGGGACTTAATATCTCACAGGCAGAGCAAGATAGACACATCGCCCAGGCATATGGCTACACAGAGCAGGGTGGATTGAAGGGCTCAGAAGAATGGGGCAGATGGAGCAATCAATGTATGTTGCACTAGGAACTAGTAGCCAAGGGTGGGGAGTGGTCAGTAAAGGACCAGATGGGGACGCTTCCAGGGTGGACAGGGATTGGATTGTCAAAGGGTGTTTCATACAAGAGCCAAGGAGAAAGCATTCTGGTGGTTTGAGGTTACAAAGGAAGAAGCGAGAGAAAGGTCTACAGTGGGGCTTGGCAGTCAGGCGGGAGAGTTTGCACTCTATTACAAGGGCAAGAGAAGACATGCTGAAGAGTCACAAGCCAGCTAGTGACACCGATATGGACTTTGTCTGATACAGTCTAGACTGGATCTTTTTGGTCTTGGCTCAGATGGTAAAGAATCTGCCTGCAAGGTGGGAGACCTGAGCTTGATCCCAGTGTCAGGAAGATGCCCTGGAGAAGAGAATGGCAACCCACTCCAGTTATTTTTGCCTAGAGAACCTCATGGACAGAGGAGCCTGTTGGGCTACAGTCCATGGGGTCACAAAGAGTTGGACACAACTGAGAGACTAACGCTTTCACTTTTCATCTTTATCTTTGCAGAGGTCTGTTTGGGAGCCTGGGCTGCGTGCCCTCTAGATTCCCTTTCAGGACTGAAGGCTGTATTCTCACAACTGTTGGGGATGCTCCCTGCCAATAGACCTCAGTTGTCTGGTCTCTCTGGGGTTGCTTCAGCTGATGAGGGTGCCCCTGGAAGGTCAATGGAAGGTCTAAAACCGGTCAATGGGGTGAGAGTGGGTATAAGATTCTCCCCCTCTTGCTCTGACTTGGGAGTCTTTAAAGGGTTATCCTGGCTGCTGTGATGTCCACCAGGCCTGCCTGGACCTAGATGGATCTCTCTCTGCTCTATCTTGCCTCCTTCCCTCCCCTTCTACAGTCATTGCACCCAAGAAAGCTGCCTGCTACCCTGCTGCATATTCATCTCCATCCTAGGAAATGCTTCCCAAACAACCTGGCTCACAATAAGAGAGACGTGTGAAATCAGTGAACCTGATTTCACTGTGATTATCTCAGAAAGAAAAATAATAATAATTAAGCGGTAAAGCTGGGCAAGGACTTCCCTGGTGGCTCAGATGGTAAAGCGTCTGCCTACCATGCGGGAGACCTGGGTTCAATCCTTGGGTCAGGAAGATCTCCTGGAGAAGGAAATGGCAATCCACTTCAGTATTCTTGCCTGGAAAATCCCATGGATGGAAGAGCCTGGTAGGCTACAGTCCATGGGGTCGCAAAGAGTCAGACACAACTGAGCAATTTCGCTCATTCACTCACTCAAAGCTGGGCAAAGTGGAGCTATGTTGCATAGGGACCTGGGAGGTTTTGAGCAGTTAGTACCCTAGGGAGTAATGACTTGCCCAAAAGTCTCCCAGGAAGTTATAATATCCTAAACTGGTGACCAGCTCACAATGGGCGGGTGGTTTTATTGTTGTTGTTTTGTTTGTGTTGTGTAACATACTCAGCAACTAAAAAAGTAATGAGGAAACAGAAGGCCCAAGATAAAGCTGAGAGCTTGGAACACAAGAAGGTGAGCATATGCAGAAACCTATCCATTAAGAGGAAATTTTTTTTATAAAATGATTCCTTTCAGTTTTATTCTCCCCAGACTGTGAGGCAGGAGAAAACTGCAGCGCCAGAGAGTTTTATAACTTGTACAACTATGAACCTTCAGCTACTAAATAGTAAAGCTATGATTCAAACCCAGGCTGCCTGACTCCATAGCTGATACGCTTACCAATATAACCTTTGATGGAATCCTTACAAATAATTCTAGTGAAAGGGGAGAGGTGGAGATTCAAAACTAGTGCTTTCTTTCCCAAATAGCTAGTCAAGAAATGAGTTATTCTTTTCTTTTCCTTTGACTATCTTTGTTATAAATTTTGGGCTTCCCTGGTGGCCCAGCAGTTAATAACCCACCTGCAGTGCAGGAGTCTGAAGAGATGTGGGTTCGATTCTTAGGGCGGGAAGATCCCCTGGAGAAGGGCATGGCAATCTACTCCAGCATTCTTACCTGGAGAGTCCCTGGACAGGGGAGCTTGGTAGGCTACAGTCCATAGAGTCACATAGAGTCACACGCCACTGAAGAGGCTTAGCATGCACACAGGTGCTAACTTTTAGTTTCTGTATACTCATAGGTATTTTTCATATCAATAACATTAACTGGGCATAATGTCTTATAGCTCTGAGTTTGTCTTAATGCCTTGACTCTGCCCCTTGGCCTGCTACTTGATGTGGTATATTAACTTCAACTTTGACTGTGTATTTCCTAGATTAAATCCTCAAGAGAAAATGTGTTGGTCCTGCTCATTTTTTAGGACCAGAACAATGTTATAAGCCCCTATCAGGAAATGGATATTCTTGGGTCACATGTCCATCTCTGATCCAATCAGCTGCAGCTGCAAGGAAGGTTTTTCAGGAAATGTAAAACCAGGCTAACCAGATATAAAAAACTGTGGGTGTAGAAAATTTCCTTGCGAGGTAGGCAGTGTAGGCACTGTAGTCAGGCTGAGCCCAACAGGAAAGGGCTACAAGACGATATTAATCAGCACTAGGTGGCAACTTCTTTTTTCTTAAATTCCTTCTAAAGAATTGGCAGGGGAGGAGTGCAGTGTCTCCACAAAGACTTCTTACTCATTCCTGCTCCTCCAGCCTCAGCCCCTTGAAATGAGGTGCCCGGGAATCTTCACAGCACCGACCTTAGGGCTTTGACTATCACATACTTGCCTAAATCCAAAGGCAGAAAGATTAAGTAGAAAAACAATTTTTTAATCTTGTTTCTTTAGTACCTTTTTTATCTTGTCAGAGATGAATAATAATTTGAACAGGATTAGGCAAATTCCACACTTGAAATGGAAATCCATTTAATGAACCTAATTGATATTCAATCAAACCTTCTCCCCAGAAAGCTTCTGTGGACTCTTTACAACCTTCTGATCTTGCATAATTTACATTCCTGCATAAACAGCTTATTTTTGCCACCACTGGGCCATTTTCAAATTGCTTTTTACTTAACCTAATAATCTGAACTTTGATGTCAAGCATGATTCATAAACCATGACTAAAAATATCTGAATAGCATGATCTAAGATAAAGTAAGTAATAACTATTGATCCTATCAGAAATCACTTTCAAAATACCATGGTTACTATATGGAAACTGGTTAAATATTAAGTAGAGGGTTAACCATATATCCATAGGAAGAAGTTAGTTGAAAAGTTTGTTTTGTTAAAACTGTCATATTTTTTGCAGTTTGGATTGTAGTTAAACCAGAGGTTCTCAATTGATGACAATTTTGCCCCCCGGGGGGCGGTGGGGAAATGGCACTGTCTGGAGTACTAATGATGGTCCTCAAGCTTTCCCCTTTCCCCTTTCTACCAATTCACCAGAGAGTTATGTGCATAATTTGAAAAGTTTCTTAATTATATTGCTCATCCTTTCCTCTTCCTACATGTTCCTCTCACTGACCCCAGCTCCAAATTACTGAATTAAACTCATTCTTAATTATGAAGACAGAAGACTACTTACTCTTGATTTTCCTTCCTCTACCTGCTTATAAAATAGTAATAAATAAAAATGGGATAGAGAAATAAAGGGCCAGAGGAGATAGGTATTAGGACTATTAAGTGGTTTGCAGATCTAGGAAAAAGCTTATCTGATAAAAACACTAATAAAACCCTAAAGCAGAAATGCAGGGTCATAACAGAAGCGACCTAAGGTACTTGTACTAACTACTCCAAGTTTATAACGCTTACCTTGGAGACAACAGGTGTGTGCTCATAAAAGAAGCCCACACTTCACACACTAGAGGCGCGTTTCCACATGGTGTGGAGAGTTGAGTGAAGCACGACCTTTGGAATTGGGTAGAACCTGGATGCTCAGGGAATATCCGAGGGAGATACTGTGCTCAGTTCTGAAGTGCTGTAGTCTGTGACAGTGGCCTTTTATTTATGTCCTTTGGTTGCCCCTGAAGAGAACAACATTTTCAAACCAGGTTCTCAATAGGAAGGCCCCTCAACACCATGATGAGTATGTGGAGCAATAATTCCTTCATCCTTCCCCTATAGGGCCCATGGAGATACACTCACAAGACAGCATTCTGGAAAATGGAAATGCTTGAATATTTTGAAAACAGTTGCACAAGAGGACCTGATACATCAAGAAGGTAAGCTAGTACATTGAGGCCCTTCTACTCTGAAAGGAAGTAAATACTTGTTGAACATAGACAAGCTCCTGTGACTCACTTTAACCAGTGAAATATAACAGAAGCAACATGGTACCAGCTCTGGACTTGGTCTTTCTAAGGCTTTGCAGCTTCTACTTTTTCTTGCTTGGAAATCCTATGCCATGTAGGAAGTGGGTTCTAGGCACAGTATAAACTAGACCATTCTTGATCTGCTCTTGATTCCTGGAACCATGAATTGGTAGCATGGGGACAAAGCCTCTTATAATAGGTATCAGTTTGTGGTATATTCTCTTCTAATGGACCATTCTTCATCCTTAGGGGCTTCCCTGGTGGCTCAGAGGTTAAAGCGTCTGCCTCCAATGTGGAAGGCTTCATCCTAGTAGGTGTCATCCCCAAACTAGATCTCCTCTATACCGACTTAAGGACATTCCATTGTTTTATCAGTCTGGCAATTTCTGGATGCTACAGTATGTGGTAGGATCAGTGAATCTTATAGGCATGTGCCCACTGGTTCCCTTTATCTATTTTAAATTGGGATCCTTGGTCTGATGCGATGTCAGGATGCCAGCTCAGTGGATCAAGAACTCTGTAAGAACTTAGATAGGGCTGCTTTCCTTCTTGATGCTTTATGTCCCTTGGTGTTGGTGTAAACGTGGAATCTATTACAGTAGACCACAAAACATCTGAATATTCTCCTTTTCTCACTCTACAGTCACATGAGTGGATGGCCTCCTTTGGGAAAGGTCTAGGGGGGTTGTCATGCTATATATGGTATATATTAACCGTTATGTTGAAGAGTCCTTCCTCTTGGAGACCTACATTATCCTATGGTCAGGGAGCTCTAAGCTTAAAAACAGCTCCGTTTCTAAAACTGGGAAATGGATTTTCACTTTTTATTGAACAGCTGCCCTCAGGACATATAACCCTCTCTATCCTTCACTTCTTTTCACCATTTAGATTGATGTCCTTGTTGCCTTTCCATTCACTTTGCTGCTGGAGATGCTAAGTTCTATTATTTATCTCCATGACACTGTCTAACCTTGCCTTTCATTGCTGTACTCTCACCCATCTCGATTCTGAGAGTTAAGTCTCCACTAGAGCCAGAATTCCCAGAATGTGAAGTCAAGTGGGCCTTAGAAAGCTTCACTGCAAATAAAGATAGTGGAGGTGATGGCATTCCAGTTGAGCTGTTTCAAATCCTGAAAGATGATACTGTGAAAGTGCTGCACTCAATATGCCAGCAAATTTGGAAAACTCAGCAGTGGCCACAGGACTGGAAAAGGTCAGTTTTCATTCCAATCCCAAAGAAAGGCAATGCCAAAAAATGCTCAAACTACTGCACAATTGCACTCATCTCACACGCTAGTAAAGTAATGCTCAAAATTCTCCAAGCCAGGCTTCAGCAATACGTGAACCGTGAACTTCCTGATGTTCAAGCTGGTTTTAGAAAAGGCAGAGGAACCAGAGATCAAATTGCCAACATCCGCTGGATCATCGAAAAAGCAACAGAGTTCCAGAAAAACATCTATTTCTGCTTTATTGACTATGCCAAAGCCTTTGACTGTGTGGATCACAATAAACTGTGGAAAATTCTGAAAGAGATGGGAATACCAGACCACCTGACCTGCCTCTTGAGAAATCTGTATGCAGGTCAGGAAGCAACAGTTAGAACTGGACATGGAACAACAGATTGGTTCCAAATAGGAAAAGGAGTGCGTCAAGGCTGTATATTGTCACTCTGCTTATTTAACTTATATGCAGAGTATATCATGAGAAATGCTGGCCTGGAAGAAACACGAGCTGGAATCAAGATTTCTGGGAGAAATATCAATAACCTTAGATATGCAGATGACACCACCCTTATGGCAGAAAGTGAAGAGGAACTAAAAAGCGTCTTGATGAAAGTGAAAGTGGAGAGTGAAAAAGTTGGCTTAAAGCTCAACATTCAGAAAATGAAGATCATGGCATCTGGTCCCATCATTTCTTGGGAAATAGATGGGGAAACAGTGGAAACAGTGTCAGGCTTCATTTTGGGGGGCTCCCAAATCACTGCAGATGGTGATTGCAGCCATGAAATTAAAAGACGCTTACTCCTTGGAAGAAAAGTTATGACCAACCTAGACAGCATATTCAAAAGCAGAGACATTACTTTGCCGACTAAGGTCCGTCTAGTCAAGGCTATGGTTTTTCCAGTAGTCATGTATGGATGTGAGAGTTGGACTGTGAAGAAGGCTGAGCGCCGAAGAATTGATGCTTTTGAACTGTGGTGTTGGAGAAGACGCTTGAGAGTCCCTTGGATGGCAAGGAGATCCAACCAGTCCATTCTGAAGGAGATCAGCCCTGGGATTTCTTTGGAAGGAATGATGCTAAAGCTGAAACTCCAGTACTTTGGCCACCTCATGCGAAGAGTTGACTCATTGGAAAAGACTCTGATGCTGGGAGGGATTGGGGGCAGGAGGAGAAGGGGATGACAGAGGATGAGATGGCTGGATGGCATCACTGACTCGATGGACGTGAGTCTGAGTGAACTCCTGGAGTTGGTGATGGACAGGGAGGCCTGGCGTGCTGTAATTCATGGGGTTGCAAAGAGTCAGACATGACTGAGTGACTGAACTGAACTGAACTGACCTCCATTATTTTAGGATCTTCTTTTGACCCACGTTGCTTCCAGGGAGCCCAGCTGTCTAACAGTATGTCCTACTATGTGTGCTAGGGATAGTCACCACTGGATTTTTCAACAATGCTGGTGTCCTTATTTCACAAGCTTTTATCACTTTGATAATGGACTATTTTCCAGACACTGTTGGTTCCATATTTTCTGAATCATTGTTTCATTTTACTATCCAGAGTTATCTAAGAAAATCATCACATACTTAGTGCTATTCTTGATGATTGTGTTAGGAAGTTCTGACTGAGTAGGAATAAACAGTAAGAAAATAAATCAACCGAAGGAACAACTGTACCTTCCATTATGGACAAAAACTTGGATACAATATCAAATCTCATTACTATAAAACCACTATTATTACCATGATTAATTTTGACATACTGCTATATTGTTTATATGCTATATTTTTGATATATATTTTCTAAGAGGCTTAAAGGATATACACCAAAATTTTGATCATGTTCCTTGGATGCTGGGGTTATGAGTAATTGCCTTTATTTTATTTACTGTAAAGTTATTGAAAATTTCTACCAAAAGTATTTTAGTATATTTAGTATCAGTATATACTAAATACTTAGAGCAGAAAATTTTATTTAAATTTTTACTTAAAATTACTTCAAATTCCTATTTCCCAGTAAAGTCAATATTCATTGATTATATTATTCAAAGTGCAACAATACTAAATAAGTTTTGAATGTGTTTTTTTCACAGTTTTGCTAATGTAAATGTCCTCTTCATCCATCTTTCAACTGCCTTCAATAAAGGTTATTTCTCACAGATCTTCCGTTCGGATTCCTATTCATTTATCATCATTTTTTAAGTTCTTTGATAATCAAAACAACAAAATAATGGTGGCTAAAATGTATGCAGCTTTACCATGAGCTTGATACTCTGTAGCTTCAAGCTTCCTACAAGCTGTCTTTTGTAACCACCCTATAATCTCAGTACAATTGCCCTTATTTTAACAGATGAGAAAGTCAAGATCTAAGTCACTGTGGCTTACCCAGTGCAGCACAGATTTAAGTTGCAAAGACAGCTTCTGCTATTTCCCATCACTGCATCCCATCACCATGTTTCTCGACACAGCCCCCTCAGTATTGTGGGGCTGGGATGGTCATTTACTCCTACATGTTGGGAACTGATATTGCTTTCTTTCAAACCTAAACCATTATCTTTCTGCTGGTTGGTTGACGTTTAAAACCAGGTTTAGAGATCATCAGCTTCTGTGGGTATTTGCATCAGTTTTTCAGTATCAGTTCAGTTCAGTCGCTCAGTCATGTCCAACTCTTTGCAACCCCATAAATCGCAGCACACCAGGCCTCCCTGTCCATCACCAACTCTCGGAGTTCACTCAGACTCAAGTCCACCAAGTCAGTGATGCCATCCAGCCATCTCATCCTCTGTCGTCCCCTTCTCCTAGTCAGAACTAAAAGATCAGCCAAGCAGAAGGACAGAATAAAGACACTGTATTCTTTCATCTTCCACAGAGTCCATCCCTAAAAAGGTATGTTCCTTATTTTGCTTGATAGGTGGGCTTACTATGGAGACTTTATACTTGAATGTCAGCAAAGGTACAATGCTAGTGATATCCAAAACTAAGTTCCTTTTGCATGATGTGCTGTTTAGGAAAAACCTTTAAGTGTTCGTGTTAGCACTTAGTAAAATAGAAGATTGGGGTCATTGAATACCAAGCTCATGTAGAAAAGTGTATCTATAAAATAGACAGTTCACAAATGAAGTCATATTCCATAGAGAGATCAGCTCAGTTTATTTTTGTAGCTTTTCATTTCTACAGTATATCATCTGTCTTGCAAAACACTTAATCTATCTGCCACTCTTCTCTTCATCTGAACCTGGAAATGCTGGAGAAAAATCATGCAACCAGGCTGATGGGCATCTTAAACTCACTATAGTGTCCTCAGCATGCCTAGCAGCCCCACTGGATTTCCTTTTCTTGGCTTTCCCCATTCTTCACAGTGACCACTGGTAACAATTTCCCCTCTGTTCAAACGTTGAACAACCATCTCTCTACAGCTACATCCCTTCAATCACTTCTCAATTCTTTCAAAAGAAAATCCAAAATCTTTACTACCATCTCTTTCCTCCCAGACTCAGCTGATACATTTTTATGCCCATCTTTCCCTCCTTGACTCTGGCACACATTCTTGCTATTTCTCCCCCAAAACACCTCCCCTGAGACCTTCCAACTTAGGATCTTTGCATGTGCTTAACCCTTTGCCTGAACAGCCTTTCCTTTGATTTACAATTTGCTTCTTTACTTCTTGCAGATCTCACACTCAAGTGTCACAATTTCGGGAAGATCTTTCTTGACTATACTACTTAAAATAGTATCATCGCCCTATCACCATTCCCTATTCCCTTTATCTCAGTTTAGTTTTCTTCATAGCACTAATCAGCAACTCATATAGTTTATCTATTTATCAGATTTTTGGGGGGAGGGTCTGTTTTCTCAACTAGAATGTGAGCTCTCTGAAAAAAGAGATTTTATTTTCTTTACGTCTGTATCACTTGTGTTTACAATTTAGCATACTGTTCCAGAACAAACATTTGTTGAATGAGTGAGTGAATCAATGGATAAATGACAGATTGAATTTCTTGACTGACCTTTATTCTCAGTCTCATCCCTTTCCGACAGATTCTGCAGAGTGTCAGAGTGAATGTTATAAAGCAGGATCTCTCAAAGTGTGGTCCCTGGGCCAGCCCCAGCAGCAGCGCGTAGGAGCTTACTAGGAGCAAAAGTTCTCAAGCTCCATTCAGGCCCACTGTTCATAGTCTCTGTAAATAGCACTAAGAAACTGTATTTTAGAAAGCTCTCTGGATGAGTTTTATGCACTCCCAACTTTGACAAGCACGTCTTAAAAAGAATATATGACAAAGGTATTGCCTTACTTGAACTCTTTCCTTTTCCCTGAGATGATGTTTAAATGCTTTCACTTGTTCCTAATCCCTACAAGGCCCAACCCACATCCATCCATCCAGCTTCACCACATCACTAACCCTGTCTTTGAAGGAGTTCTAGTTTGTCTAACTTTCAAAGTATTTTCAGCAAACTGTGTTCCCTCCTGCTTCATCTTCCACACATGTTGCTTCTCCCTGTGGTCTTCACCTGCTTACTTTTGTCCATCATTTGGGCTCTTACACACTCTTGCAGTATATTCAGCAACATCCTGAACTTTTGTGTGTGTGTTAATGTGTTTAACTGACTAGACTGAATGGTCTCTGAGTAACTCATGGTATCAATATTTATTTACCAGTTACCCAGGCCCTTAGCAGGTTTTCATGAATATTTTTTATATAAATAAATAAATACAGAACTGGGAATATATTTTTTTCCTGATAATCACAATGCTATCAATTATCATTAGAGCTCTTAATAGATTAAATGGTATTTCAGCTCCCAGCTCAGAGAGATTATTTGTTAACTTTTTGGACTCATCTGGATACATAACCATTTTGGAAATTTCTTTCGGTTCCCAATACCTGATTTCCATGCTGTTGTTAAAAAGATTCCCAACTGATAAATTTAGTACTGCCATTAAAAGCGGATGCAGTGCAAAATAAGGGAAAGGAAAGCAGTTCCTAAGGAAAAGACAAGCGAAAGATTTAGCAAACCACAAGCATGAAGCTGTAAAGGGAAGTGTTAGAAGGTCATTTAGAAAGCTGAAAAATACAGAGTGCTTAGCACCGAAAGCTTACCATAGAGACTTCTAGGAATGTACTATTTGATGGAGTTATTCTCTGACTCTGATCTATGAAAGGAGAGGAAGTAATTATGCTTTGAATTGCCCAAACTGCTAGTTTTTCATATGACCCAAGGCCCTACATTAAGTTAGAAGAGAAGTAATTGCAAATGAATGTTCCTATGTGTTATTGCTTAACCTCCTCTTTTATGCTTCTAGTCCAATAAAAGAAGCCGCGGTGCTTTCTTTTATATCTCCTTTCCCCAGGCACACAGTGTGGTGGAAGCTGCCGTGGACTGCATATTGGAGTGATTAGTTGACCAGTTAACTCTTCAATACAAGACTTTTCATATCTTATGCATTCATCTTCAAATGCTTAGGATCACCAGAGATTCTATGGGTATTGGAGCTGTCGGGGAGAAATAAAATAAATTTGGATTGTACAGGGACATTCTCACTTCCCATCTGCCCTTGGTTTTATGTTTTTGGTTTACCATTCTTCATTTGGGCAGTATCAACTCAACTGGGATAATAAGGAGGCAGCTTAGTGGTTTTAAAAAGAGCCTGGATTTTGCAGCCAACCAAAACTCAAGTTCCAGCTCTGTTGACTAGAAGCCCTGTGACCTCAGGCTAGTAATTAATTTGAGTCTCCATTTCTTTTTCATTAGTAAAACAAGGCTAAAAATAGCATTTGTCATGAAGGAGAAATCAGATACTGTATGCAAATGCATAACTCAGAGTGGACTGTTAAAAAAGATTAATTCTGCTTCTTCTATACCACATCACCCCTTAAGAAAGGAAATAATTATTGATTATTTGTTAATTTGACCAATGTAGCATTAGATTTAAGACCTGAATTATCAGGTCTAGGTGTTTCTGTGTTTATTAAACACCTTGGCTAATTAACCATCTTTTTTCTACCGCTACACAACTTAAAAATCAATCCCACATGTTGTAGAAATCTTTCTAAATAAAAGTGCCAAATATAGGAAGCAGCACCATGAGCAAAAATTATGTGCCTTAAATCATATCTTGGAAAAGGTTTTATAGAAAAGAGACTAGAAGAGATTAGAAACATCTGAGAGATGGAGAACTAGCAGTACAGTATTGTGATTCACTTTTTTTTTTTTCTTAAGCATCTCTGTTCTACCTGGAATTTATTGTGCATCTTACTCTCCCTAATGTTCAACTCATCTTAGAGAAGCATATACTCCTTTTTGCCCTGATTTTTCCCTAAAGGGGCCTGT
This sequence comes from Capra hircus, assembly GCF_001704415.2. Lineage (NCBI taxonomy): Eukaryota > Metazoa > Chordata > Mammalia > Artiodactyla > Bovidae > Capra > Capra hircus. The sequence continues at coordinate 27,959,004 of NC_030814.1, forward strand.
CGACTTAAATGTACAACCTGAGAGTTGTGAGTTAAGTTTTACTGGGGGCAAAATGAGGACTGCAGCCTGGGAGATAGCACCTCAGATAGCTCCGAGAGACTGCTCCAAAGAGGCAGTGGGGGAAGGTCAGTATATATGTGATTTTTGGTGAAGGGGAAATACAATCAAGCACAGACTTTTTCTATAAGTTTTCTACTTGTCTCATGAAGCCTTTGCTAGTCATGAAGAATCGTCACTAGGAAGGATTTTAGTGCTTTACTAGATGTGAGGAAATACAAGAATTGGGCTCATAAAATCAGTTCCTGAGAATATCTATCTGAAGACCTGTCCTGCCAGTTTTTCCCTGAGCGCAGAGTGCCTCATTTTTGCTCACCCTAAACTCCTTCAGGGGGTGTTGAAAATCAGCAGCTGCAGCAAGACATGATTTAATCCTTGTAAAGGTAGATGGCAAGCACCCATGCCAAGTGCCACTTTATAGCTAACAGGCCATAACTTGGTTCCAATCCATTTTGGTAGACAAATGTTACAAAATCTAGACAGGCATTTAATAAGTTAATTTATTATTCAGACAATTTGGTTGGCTACATTACCACTAGGAAACTGCAAAAAGTATAAGCCATAGAGAAAGTGGGTCAGTAGCACTTGGTGTCCAGACTTTCTAAACCAAGAACTGGAGCACATTGTCTAGAAATGGTAGAAAACATTTTAAATCTTTATGGTTTACACAATTTAGCAAATACCCAGACTTTAGGAAAATGCATTTAGTGTTTCAGTGAGCAACTGGGAGCTGACCTCGGGTAAATGCATGTGCACATATGCAGATATGTTGTTCAGTTTCTGCAGGAGGGTAGGTAATGGTTTGGCCTGCTGCTGCTGCTGCTAAGTCCAACTCTGCGCGACCCTATAGATGGCAGCCCACCAGACTCCCTCATCCCTGGGATTCTCCAGGCAAGAACACTGGAGTGGGTTGCCATTGCCTTCTCCAATGCACGAAAGTGAAAAGTGAAAGTGAAGTTGCTCAGTTGTGTCCAACTCTTAGTGACCCCATGGACTGAAGCCTACCGGCTCCTCCATCCATGGGATTTTCCAGGCAAGAGTAGTGGAGTGGGGTGCCATTGCCTTCTCCAATGGTTTGGCCTAGCCAGAACTAAACAATGAATTACAATGCATTCTTCATGGAGTGAGTCAGATGACTTTAAGGGCTGAACTGGATCCACTCAACAAAATATTTTTACCAAACCAGAGTTTGCAAATATTCCCACACAGAATGGAGTTTCCTGCTCAAGAGGGAGGTGGATATGATACTTTAGAAATTCTCTTTCTCCTGTGTGCTGTCTGGAATTGTCAATGGGCTATATTTACATGATAAATAATGTAGCTGACAAAAGGCTAGGTCTTCCCCAGGTTTTCAAAGTGTTAAGGATAAGTGCTTTGTGATAGGATGTTTATAAGAAGACAGGATGTGAAAGGCTATCCTTGCTCTGGGCCTGCAGGAAAGTCCTCAACACCCGATCAAGCTAAATCACATTTCACAGGTAGGGGGAAAATTAAGGTAAATGTGATATACCTAGAAATAGACTCATAAAGTAAAAATTTTACATATATATGAAAATATAAAACTATTTTTTTAAATACAAGAAGACTATATCCACCTTTTAGATTTCTTTAACATTTTACTTCCTGGAAATGGGTTGAAGAACATCCTTCTGGTTTCCCCATCAAGAGTTTTAAAAATAACTGGTGTTTTAAAAACCACACCTCATCAGAAGCTTTTCGACATTGATCCAGAAACTTCAAATTTTAAAAAAAACCTAAACTGAACAATGCCTACTGGTTTGAATGTAAATTCTCTCTCTCTCTCCAACACTTGGAGTCTCTCTTGTGACTCTTAGCATACTTTACTGAGTATTTAAGCTCGGTGGGGTTTCTCTTTTTATCCTGTAGATTATAAGCTCCTAGAAACCAGGGCATTTATTTTATTCATCTCAAAGATATTTCTTACTGTGACTAGCTTAATGTGATTATATAGTAGAAAAGTGAAAAAAGAGTAAATATTATTAAATGTGTATATTTCAATGAGGTAAAACCATTTTGAGATATGAAGCAGGGCCTTGAGTCTACAGAAATCCTATTTTAATTATGTTCCATCAAGGTCCCGGAGTCTGGTCATTGAGGGGATGGATAACAAAGGATTACTATATTCGTGCATTGCAAGCTATGGGGACGATCATAAATTATCCTGATGCTCATTTCCTCTAGTCACTCCAGCACTTTCAACATGGGGAAAACGCTTTTGTTGCTTTTCTTTAAATTTGTGAGACCTAAATGGTGGGAAAGAACCTAAAACTGAGGTTGTTCAAGAATTATTTAATGAGTATGTAAAGCTTAAACTCTCATAGAGCCATTTTAGCAACCAATTGATCACAGAGGCCATGCTTAAGGTGACTGTTCCCTAAGTGCCATTTTTAGGGGAGTGACTGGTGACCCCGGAGGTTGTTGACTTCATCCTAAGTCACCCAGGATGTTCCTCATCTATGTGCTGAGTATATGAGGTGATGTAACGAAGGTCCCCTGTTTTTCTCGCAGAGATCGAAAAGAAAGCAGAAGAAAAGAATCTCTCTAATTTCTGGATGATTTCTACTCTCAAAGTCTCTGAAATGTAATTCAGAACCTTAAAAGGTTGTATCATTTCTAGATCCTTGCATACCTATGTGAAATTCACCCACAGAATTTTTTTTATTCGTGTCCACATTCATTAGTAGAAACAAATGACCTCATTTTGTTCTTTAGTTTCTTACCTATCTGTACATATTTTTAGATAGTTTTTTTAAGTATTTAGGACAGTCCTAACCAAGCAAATGCTGAATAAATATTTCTGAATTATCCACCATAAATGTCTCCTGGAAATTTGCCTTGGATTACTTCTCTGTGGCTGCTAATTGTCTCATTTCCTTGTCTTTGTTCTCATTCCAGGATCCTTTGGCGTCTGCTTCACTTCATTGCTCTCTCATTTTTCATTTTTTCACATAGGCTGAGCTAATTAACTGTAGCATTGAAAGTAGCAAGGATATTAATTCTGTATAGTGCTTTGAAATATACTTCATAGGATTATGTATTAATGGATACAATTTTCATTCTGTGCCTTCTCTCTTTATTCTTCCCTTTGAAGAGAGGAAAGACCATCCTAAGGAACTTGAACCATGACTCACTCACTTCACTAATTTCTGTGAATTTTACATCTCTCATTGCTGAAAGCTTGGACTTTCTAGATATGTTTTGTGTTAAAAAAACCCACTTTCTATTGTTGGTGCCCATTTCCTGTTTTCCCTTCTCTCAGTTCCCACACCCTGTTTCAGGACTCGCCTCTCATGATGGATTTATTTACAGAGAGACCTGTTAACAGGGCAATAACCACAACCTCCCCCTCAGCTACTGCCTGTCAGCGCTCCCACCCAAGTGGCATCAAGTCCTGTGTGGTTTCTTTTCTCTTTTCCTTTCTTTTGTCTTTATCACCCAGAGTCATTTCTATGCATAGAGACATCTCACACGGGGACAGCTTCAGTTGTCAAATGGACCTCTGGACACCCTGAAATTTGCCTCTTGCCACTAAGATTCAGTGAAAATGAAAGAAAACAGAATTTCTCCATACTTGTCTCCTTGAATTTGGAAGCCAAGGACATATTTTCTGCTGTATCTAGAGATGGACTGAAGACAATCCTACTTGGAATAACCAGATGCTGTGTGAAGAGTGTGAAGGCATGTTGGATGTAAATCTTTGGGAGATAAGTCCCAAGACGCCAAACTGCTCTGTAGATCATTGTCAGAGATGTAAAACTTAACAGAGAAGTGTTGATGTGTGAGTTTTTGTAAACAAGTTTGGTATTAATACTTAGGGTTATGAGTGCTGCTTCAACTTCTGAATCCTTTAGCTCCTATGTTTTGCCCATTCTTTCTTATGTGACTTGATATCTGTCTGAATCAATCAATCTCTTCCTCTCTCAGTAGACCTTGAATAATTAAGAACAAGAGTAACATGAAAACCTATTATTTTTGGTAGGCTTTCTTCACTGTGTTGTGGCAAGTCTTTAGTAGAGAGTAGTTAGGGCCACCTTAAACAGTAATTTATTACTTTCATCAGTCCTAAATATTTTTAAAGACAAAAATCAACTCATTCCCAAACTATCAGCTGCTGATTGTTTGCGTCATGAAACTGACTAGAGAGATGACCTCTGAGGAGAATCCTGCAGTAATTGATTCCATCAGATAAATTTGCTAACTATGTTTAAAGATCAGGCCAGGCTTTCAATGACAAAACATAAGAATTGGTGAAGAAATCTTTAAAATGTTTGATTATCTATCAGACATTATAATAACCTCTGAGAATTACAATCTTTAACTTCTTATGGTGTTTTAAATACTTGATAGGCCTCTTTATTCACTATTGATAAGATTTCTCACAAATTTATTATTCTGAGGGAAAGAAATAATTTCTTTAAATCCTTTGAATAAGTCATAATAGGCTTTCAAGTCTATAATGGTTTGTCAGGAGAAATAGATTACTAATAACCTAGGATTTAAGAGTGCAATACGGAAGTCAGAATTAGAAAAGAGTCTTAAGAACTGAAACTGCCCAACAATGTAGAGTAATGAGCTGTTTATAACCCAAACATATTCTAGCCAAAGATAAATGAGCACCAGGCATGAACACTGTACAGTATATTCACACTGGTTGGGAGGCTGTATTAGAGGACATTACTCAGTTTAACACAGTCTGACAAAATTTCCAAATTCCTTGCCATTTGCACTTTCTGCACAAGTTGGGTCACTCTAAAAATGCAGTGTCTAAAGTTTTGTATAATATTGCACATATGCTCTGACTAGGGCAGAATACAAATTGACTAATGTGTAAATGATGTTTTATTAACGTAATTCAAAATTATGTTAGATTTTTTTCATAGCCAAACCATATGGCCAATTTTTAGTGAACTTCTAATAAAGTAAAACCCCCAGATTTTTACTGATAAGAATGTAAAGAAACCCAACCTCTTTTATTCTGTTCTAGCATAATTGATTTTTAAATCCTGAATGTAAGTGCTCACATTTATTGCTGATGAAGTCTGTATTATTGATTCTAATGTTGAGATAATTTTTCATCCCAAATTAGCTTATTGCATAAATATTTCGAAGTATTTGTGTCATTTAAAATAGTAGAAAATATATTTTTTACATCTTCCAAATTACTGATAGAGGTTGAATAGAGCTGAATCTAGTGATACTCTGATGGAGTCTTCCCAGAGAAAGTTTATCACTACTCTCCATAAAGCAAATTCTCTAAAGACCCTATAGTTTTAAATAAAGTATCTTTCCTTTAATTCCTGAAAGCAACTCTTTATTCATCTTTGAAAAAGAGCAAAAAAAAATAGTAATATATGATTGACGTGAGGATTTCCTACCCAGTGGTTTTTAAGTTATCTTAGGCTGAAAAACATAAGAACTCAGATAGGGACCTACCCATTCTGGGTTAATCAATAACCTTTGATTTTGCAAAAACATCTGTGACTGTTAAGAGTGAATTGAAATACATTAGAAATGGCATTACCGAGTGATGGCAAGGCTGCAAACCAGAGGTTACAGTCTCTGCCTTCCCAGGGCAATAGGCTTGCCTTTTGGTCCCTTTGAAAGCCCTTCACATCTGGCTGGTGCTGAATGAATCTACTGTCAAACCATGACTGCTGTGGTACCTGGTTTCTTACGAATTAATTACACGTTCAGAACAGAGGACTTAGGGGTGTCTGGGGACTCATGGCAGAGTTCACACAGCCTCTGTTAAACAAAGGAGGCTCTGTCTCTCCTTAGGCTCCTGCTCTTAACAAGGAAGTGAGTTTGATCACCAGCTACATTAGGGATCCCTTGTTTAACAGAGTTGGTGGTGATTGGATCAACTTTTTAAAAAATAGCATCTGTGTATTAGCCACAAGGGAGGTTAGCTTTCTTCTATTTGCTTTTCAGATATAGTTCTTATCGCTGACTAGCCTCAGAGAAAGGAAAATAGCACAACTGTGTTTCCAAGAGGTGTGTGTGTCTCTGTATGTCTCTATGTCTGTGTGTGTCTGTCTATTTGTGTGTGTGTGTGTGTCTGTATGTATGTCTGTCTGTGTCTGTGTGTCTGAATGTGTCTGTGTGTGTCTCTACGTATATGTGTGTGTCTGTCTGTCTGTGTGTCTGTGTGTGTCTCTGTGTGTGTCTGTGTGTGCATGTCTTTGTATGTCTGTGCGTGTGTGTGTGTATGTGTGTCTCTGAGTGTCTTTGTGTGTGTCTGTGTCTGTCTCTGTGTGTGTGTCTGTGCGTGTGTGTGTATTTAATCACAAGAAGTAGGAGAAAGGCAGAGGTTCTCATCGGACAGAAGAACTGGAAGCAAACTAACCAGTATCAGAAGACAAGACCTGTATTTGTTTGCTGTTTGTACCTCTAACCAGGAATTTCTATTTGAAACATTGGAGGAGCTTTATGCAGTCTGAAGGGACAATTCTAGCTGACAGGGGACTGCTCTGTGATTACAGCATATCTCAGAGGTTGCAGCCCAGAAACCAAGTCCCAGAAACCTAGGATTTTCAAAATGCTTCCCATCATGTATTAAGAAGTCCTTGAGTGACAATCGTTCTTTGGTCAAGTCCCTCTCTAAAATCACTCTAAAGTAGCAAAATCACCAAAGAAAGTCAACATGACTGGATTTTAGAGCTGGATCTGGGGCTTGGAATTCACATAGTACTGCTTTCCATGGTTGCTGTTATTTAGTCACTAAGTTGGACGCGACTCTTTTGTGACTCTGTGGACTGTAGCCCGCCAGGCTCCTCTGTCCATGGGAGATCCCAGGCAAGAATACTGGAGTGGGTTGCCATTTCCTTCTCCTGGGATCTTTCCAACCCAGAGATTGAAGCCACGTCTCTGCCTTGACTGGCAGCTTCTTTACCACTGGGCCTTAATGGAAGCCCCTCTGATTCCCCATCACCATCTGCCTAGACTGAGCTGCTGATCACCTCTACCCATGTGCGTGCTGTGCAGGATGTTAACAAGCACAAAGAAGGAGACTCTAAAAAGATGGCCAAGCAAGTAGAAATAGGTAAGAATAAATATATCCACTATAACTGGCTGGCTAAGTGAGGTCATTGTGTCCCAAAGGCACGCAAGACTCGCCAGTAGCTCTTCAATTCCCAAGACTGGGTGAGAGAACTTTCCCTGCTCCCCACTCCTCAGCTGTCAGAAACCCTCCTTAGAGAAGAAAAACATCCAGAGGCAAAGAATTAATGGGATGGAAGAGATGAGGGGTGTGGAATGTCGGAGGGGAACCTTGCATATTAATGCCACTTTCTGGTCAACTTATAACTGTGCTGGCTGAGTTCTTTCTCGAAGTAAAATGCATTTTATTCTACGAATCAAGAAGAAGCAAATTTACCCAGATTCTGTTGCTTTTTCTATACTCTTCTTTCAAGCTGAAATTAATGACCAAACAAAAATGTCCAACTTCTTAAAGATTTTCTTATAAATTTTCATGGCCATGTGTTAGTGAGAAAATCATTAAGTAATAATGAAAAGGAAGGTCATGAGTGGGTTTGTTTCCTCATTGTTTGTGATGTTAAGCTAGTGGTACAGCTAAGCTGTCTGAGTGGACACGTGCGGAGACAGCCAAGGGACGAAGGTGATGAACTAAAAGGCTTTTCTGTTACCAGAGTCTAGAATTCTAAATGGACTTGGAAGTGGACCAAGTCTAAGCAACTTGGAAAAACAAGCAAAAAAAGCAATTGAAAACAAATGAGAGGTGTGGCTCTTATGTGCAATTATTACTTTTAAATTTTGCATTGTTTCCTAAGTAACCAAAGCAGTGCATTTGAATAGCTAAGCACCGCTGCTTAGTGGTCATGTTATTTCAATCATGTAATCTACTGAGATTTCCCTTTGCCAAAAGACCAGCGGGATCCTTGAAAGCAGCTTTGGATCACACCCCAAAATGTAGAGGATCTGGTATTTTCTTTTCAACTGCAAAGCAAACTGAATTACAAGGAATTGGGAAGGGAAATAGGTATGGGCCCAGGAAGCGGCGCAATCTGTAAAATGGAATATGTTCTTTCTCTTTTTAAGGGCAAATTGGCATGTATATATTAAGGCGGGTATTTAGACGAAAACAAAAATGTTTCTGATTTTAAGATTGGTCAAATTATGAGCTGATTGTTCAGAAAAATAAAGATGTAAAGATATGTTACGTTATATTAGCAAAGCAGAAAGTGAGTGGCAGTTTCTGGTTATCTCAGTCCCACATGAAGCTGGAAATGTACACTGGGTTTTAGCCTCTCTTTTGGCTCCACAAAGAGAAAAACTATTTGGCATCTGTTCCAATTCGGTGTTGGAAACTGCAATTTTAAACACCATGTGTGTGTGTGTTCATGCACTTGCTATTGTGATAAACAACTTTAGAAGACATGGTCCTTTATTTTATGAATTTTACCATGGTTTATTATAATAAGAATGTTGGAGTTTTAGGGGATCAGTATCTAGCACCCTTGTCTTTGCCACGTGAATTCCAAAGCAGAATTGAGAGAGAAAACAAGAGTCAGACAGATGGAGATCAAGTATTACTTTTGTTACCGACAAACTGGACAATGTGACTTTTGATTTGCAACCAAGATAGCTTATGATTTTATATTTCAGCCTTAAACAGACACCTCCAAAAGTTTCTGACAGAGCCATGTATCTGCAGGTCTCCCGTGAAGTGAAGCCTCCAGAGAGCCCAGTGGAACACAGAGCAAGTGGTCTGATGAGCCAGCCCAGAAGCTCTGAGCCCCTATGCCCAGCCTTTCCTCCTCCCCTGTGCAGGAGTGAGGAAGGGGCAGAGAGGCCAGTGGTGATAATCCTAAATTCCTCCCCATGGAGTTATGATGATGCCTAGGAGAAAAGGAGATCCCACAACAGGAATAATAACCCTATTTCTATAGTGATTTCATATTCCCATTTATCATCACAGTTTGCTGGGGAAGGGGGTCTTTGCAGCTGAAAAAGACTGACTTTTGAAAGGGAAACAGAAATGGTACTTTGTGGATATAAAATAGAATTAACTCCTTTCATGGCCTGAACGTATTGGGTTGGCTAAAAAGGTTTGTTCAAGTTTTTCCACAAGATGTTATGAAAAATCCAAATGAACTTTTCCGGCCAACCCAATACTGTATTTTCATCTCGCTAATTTGTTTTTCTAAGAAAATGTAGGTGCTGACTATATTCCCTTTGTTGCTCTAAGGTGAGGTAAGGTGAAGTTACTCAGTCGTGTCCGACTCTTTGCAACCCTGTGGACTGTAGCCTACCAGGCTCCTCCGTCCATGTGATTCTCCAGGCAAGAATACTGGAGTGGGGTGCCATTTCCTTCTCCAGGGGATCTTCCCAACCCAGGGATCGAACCCAGGTCTCCCACATTGGAGGCAGACGCTTTAACCTCTGAGCCACCAGGGAAGCCCTTTGTTGCTCTAATTACCTAAAAATTAATAAAAATGATTTTTAACTTTATTTTTAGAAGTTAATGTTGCAATGTTCATGGATAATATATTTGGTAACACTTTCAGTCTTCTTACCTAGATTGCAAAAGAAATAGATTTGCCTAATTTGTAAAGAAGATAGTTTGTCATATTTATGATCTTCCTTCTTCAATTCAGAAGCCTCAGTTTTTTCCTCTTTTTCTTCCCATTCAAAGCATACAAAACCTAGAATTTGGAAAGATTCTTTTTTCTAAAGCTGGGATTCAAATGCTTGGTTTTCCATGGTAGTGATGGTGGTTTGGTCATTAAGTCATGTCTGACTCTTTTGCAACTCCATGGACTGTAGCCTGCCAAGCTCCTCGGTCCATGGGATTTCCCAGGCAAGAATACTGGAGTAGGCTGCCATTTTTCCATACAAGGGACAAAGAAGGACTGGGGAGAGACTGGGGCGCAAGGTACTAGTAGATGTCCTCTATCACCATAGGGCGGTCAGGAGGGGGACAGTGCAGCCATAACAGCAAAAGGCAGCAGAGCCAAGGGAGGGATAGACAGGGGGCCCCTGGCAACACCAGCTGCATCACTAGTTCTAGTAATACATTAAACCAGCCCCCTCCTTGACTTTCTAGTTTTGTGAGCCAATAAATAACCTCTAGGTGAAATAAGAGTTATTTTTTGTCACTTGAAACCCAGGAAGTCCTAGAAAATGCGAGGCTTGTCCCCCAAGGATACCTAAACTTAGTCTGTAAAATATAACAAAACTTCAGTAAATGTCCAAGTTTATAGGAGAGAATCACAATACAAAGGCACAAAATTGACTCTTTATCAGTAAGTCTAATCCTGATCAAAACCACTGCCTTCACAGGAAAAAGCAACAGTGTCCTGGTCCAGAATCTACTTGGAGAGTAAATCCCTAAAGAAAACAGAGCCTACAGAAATGCAGCTTTACCATCATAATTTGTCAGTTTTTTCTATACCTAGTTTTTCATTCAAAGATCTGAGAAACTTCTTTACTATTTCAGGGTCCTATCCTAGACTTGCTAATAAAAACTTTTGGAATGGGACTTTGAGATCTGAAAACTTATAAAGTTTACAATATGATTTAAAAACTGTATTTTGGGGTATTTTTCTACCAGCCATCTTGGTAAAAGGGAAACTTCTCCCAAACACAGCCTACAAATGGGAGCTCTGAGAGGAGAAGGCCTCAGCTCAATACAGTTCTGTCGCTCAGTCGTGTCTGACTCTTTGCAACCCCATGGACTGCAGCACGCAGGCCTCCCTGTCCATCTTCAACTCCCAGAGTTTACTCAAATTCATGTCCATTGAGTCGGTGATGCCATCCAATCATCTCATCCTCTGTCGTCCCCTTCTCCTCCTACCTTCAATCTTTACCAGCATCAGGGTCTTTTCAAATGAGTCAGTTCTTTGCAGCAGGTGGTCAAAGTATTGGAGTTTCAGCTTCAGCATCAGTCCTTCCAATCAATATTCAGCACTGGTTTCCTTTAGGATGAACTTGTTGGATCTCCTTGCAGTTCAAGGGACTCTCAAGAGTCTTCTCCAACACCACAGTTCAAAAGCATCAGTTCTTCAATGCTCAGCTTTTTGTATAGTCTTTTCTGTAGATGGGTGGAGCTGTGTTCCCTCCCTGCTATTTAGCTGGGGCCAGACTATGGTGCAGAGAAGGCAATGGCAACCCACTCCAGTACTCTTGCCTGGAGAATCCCATGGACGGAGGAGCCTGGTAAGCTGTAGTCCATGGGGAGGCTAAGAGTCGGACACGACTGAGCGACTTCACTTTCACTTTTCACTTTCATGCATTGGAGAAGGAAATGGCAACCCACTCCAGTGTTCTTGCCTGGAGAATCCCAAGGACGGCAGAGGCCAGTGGGCTGCTGTCTATGGGGTCGCACAGAGTCGGACATGACTGAAGCGACTTAGCAGCAGCAGCAGCAGCCTATGGTGGAGGTAATGAAGATAATGGCGACCTCCTTCAAAAGATCCCATGCATGTACTGCTACACTCCCTGCCTTCAACCCTGCCTCAGGCCACCACTGACCCACACCTCCACTGGAGACTCCCGGACACTCCCGGGCAAGTCTGGGTCAGTCTCTTGCGGGGTCATTGCTCCTTTCTCCTGAGTCCTGGTGCACACACGGTTCTGTTTGTGCCCTCCAAGAGTCTATTTCCCAGTCCCGTGTAAGTTCTGGCAGCTCTAGGGTGGGGTTACTGGAGACCTCCTCCAGGAGGGCTTATGCCACACCCGAATCTGCTGCACCCAGGGCCCCTGCCCCTGCGGCAATCCACTGCTGACCCGTACCCTACAGGAGAAGCTCAAACCCAGTTCTGTCTCAGTCTCTTGGGGTCCCTGGGTCCTGGTACGCACAAGGTCTGTTGGAGCCCTCTGAGAGTCTCTGGAGGGAATGGGGCTTGATTCTAAATGTGATTTCACCCCTTCTACCTCTTGCTGGGGCTTCTCCTTTGCCCCTGGGTGTGGGGTATCTCCTCACAGCTGCCCCAGCACTGCACAGCTGCTGCTCCAGTGCCTACCATCTTGCTGGGGTTTCTCTGACCTTGGACGTGGGGTATCTCCTCACGGTCACTCCAACAAACAGCAGCTGCAGCTCCTTACCCTGCACATCGGGTATCTCCTCACAGCTGCTCTGCCGCTCCAGCGCTGTGCAGCCATCTTGGTAAAAGGGAAGATTCTCCCAAACACAGCATAGGAGTGGGAGCTGTGAGAGGAGAAGGCCTGTTTTTCCTTTAATATCATGTTCCATCATTGCCTTTTTCCTATGCACTTGGACTGAGATAGTTATCAAATCTTTCTCAGTGTATACTTCCGCTCTCTCTCCTGAAATAAGCTATTATTTTTTGTCTTGCATTTTTAATAATAACTAGATATGGTGGCTCAGACAGGAAAGTGTCTGCCTGCAATGCGGGAGATCCGGGTTTGATTCCTGGGTCGGGAAGATCCCCTGGAGAAGGAAATGGCAATCCATTCCAGCACTCTTGCCTGGAAAATCCCATGGACAGAGGAACCTGATAGGCTACAGTCCATGGGGTCGCAAAGAGTCGAACACGACTGAGTAAATTCACTTCACTCACTCACTTATGTAAAAATGAAAAAAAGAGCATGGGGTCTAAACCAGATTTGGTAAGGTTGACTAGATGCCATCTCCCCTGAGTTAGTCAAATAGGACTAAGAAAAGTATCAGTCCCAGAACATAAGAGTTTATGCATATCTTTAAGTGATCTCAGCTAAAATGTATAGTATGGGCATTAGATGATGAGAAGATCAGAAGTCAAAAAGACCATTAATTCAATATAAAAGAAACTCTCTCTGACGTTCATAAACACAACCACACTTCTCAGTTCAGCTGCTCAGTCACATCCAACTGTTTGCAACCCCACGGACTGCAGCACACCAGGCTTCTCTATCCATCACCAGCTCCTGGAGTTTGCTCAAACTTGTGTCCATCAAGTCCATGATGCCATCCAACCATCTCATCCTCTCTCATCCCCTTCTCCTTCTGCCATCAATCTTTCCCAGCAACAGGGTCTTTTCCAATGAGTGTTCTCTACTTCTACTACAATCCAAAGGGAATACTTAAGGATTCCTGCAAATTTAGCTTCCTAATTCTTCAAAACCAATTATGCATGTTCTATGTTAGTGATCCCAAGACAAAGATACTACTGGCTAAATGTAGTATCAATCATAAAATAAGAAGAATCATTTGAATCATGACTCACTGAAGTGAACCAATATTGCCATCAACAAGACATTATTGATACTATGAGACTAGAATGATCCTCTTCTATTCACAATGTTGATGGATTGGAGACACAGTTTGTCCAATAGCATATGAATATGCCACAACACAAACAGCATGTAGTTGCTTTTAGCATATTTTGTATAAAAGCCAATAGAAATTGCCCTCAAGCCCATTTTACCATATTTAGAACAGAAAAATAAATGATGACTTTAACTTTCAGATGACATAAAAATCATATTATTCAAGAGTTTATTGGTGTCAGAGAATAATAGAAATCAGGATGTATGGTCAAAGTAGAAACTTAGATGAGTTAGACATTAAAACAGGAAACTTGGCAGTGATCACAATTAAAGACTGTGTGTATGTGTATGTGTGTGCACACATGAAAGTCTGTGTCACAACACTCTCATCTTCCTGAGAATGTTGTTTTCCTTGTTTAGATCACTAGAAAAATTTCTTGGGGGCTAGCCAGAAAACCAAATGAGAATTCTGCTGGAATACTGAGTATTGGCTAGAGTGGTTATCATAGCCTTCTGCATGAGAACTACCATGCTTTGTAAAGAATTGACTTGGCTAGGCTGAAATATATTTCCCAGAACTGCCCTTCATGTCCATTTTCCATTATGGTGGACTCTATGAGATTTTTCTATGGGATTTGGAGACTGCAACTGTTCCCCCTTCCCTGGCACTACTTCAGCTTCTCTGATTCTTGGGCCAGGGTCTAGTTTCAAGACAAAGGACCCCCAGGTTCTCTGGAATACACACTATCAAGTTTAGAGACATGAGAACTGACCTGTGTGTCCTGATCTATTCCCGCTTGTTCTCGTGACTTGCACTTTGTTCCTGCTCCTCCCCATTTCCCTTCCTGTTGCCTGCCCTGAAGACTTCAGGCTTTAGCATCAGACACAAGGACAATAGCGTTATCGAGACTACTTAACCAGCTCTCATGATTGTGTAAGACCAGACTGCTCTAAACATCTGGATTAATATCTATTTTATTGATATCTATAATTAGAGATAGCTATAGATAGATAGACATAGTAGATCTAGCTGTTAATATCTCATCTATATACTCTAATAGTTCTAATTCTTTGATTGAACCCTAACTGACAAAACAACCACAGAAATTCTGTAACTTCCAAATCAAGCTCTATTAAGCCAGACTTGTTTTAACATTTAACACTCACACACACATATCATCATCATCACCATCATCTTTTAAGAAGATCTTTAGTAGACATAAAGACCTTGAGAACATATTCACTTTATGTACTTCCTGACCTTACTGAACGAGAGATGGAGATGCTCTATTTCCTTGTGCTAACTTTAATATATGTACTGTATATAAATCATATTTGAAAAGTATATCTATTAAACATATTAATTCTTTAACCCAATAATGTAAGTTCTCTGCATCTATCCTTCATGAAAAAAGAACCATCATGCCTTCTAATTGTGGTATATTCATACTATAATTTATTATACAATTACTAAAAAGAATGTTTGCAAAGCAATATATATGTTATGGCCCCATGCTTGTAAAAACTAATAGGTGGAAAGACCTAGGTAGGTATGTGTTTGCAGACAATTATAAAGAGCATAGGAAGAGGTGGGTAAAACATCATCACACTGGGCTGATAACACTGGTTACTGGTACAGGGTGGCTTTGCTAAGACATTAACATTTTCTTTATACAACATGCCTGTATTGTTTGAATTATAACAGAAAGCATGCATTATTTTTATGTTTTTTCCCATTCTACCCAAACTAACTTTGGAAAAACAACAGTAATTTTACTGTGGTTTTGTTCTTCAACACAGAAAGAAAAGAAAATATCACGTGTGACTGCTCTCATGCCCCCTGCTCCTAGCTAGCTGATGGATTGTATACATGTGAGGAAGGCTATTTCAGAGCCCAAGCTGCACTCCCTGCACACCCTGATTAGGTCAATTTATACATTTAAACATTTATACTTGCAACTAGATTTGCTTTGAAATTGGCAAGATGTTATTAAAATTGCTAAGAGGATGAAATGGTTGGATGCCATCACCAACTCAATGGACATGAGTTTGAGCAAGCTCTGAGAGTTGGTGATGGACAGGAAAGCCTGGCATGCTGGAGTCCATGGGGTCACAAGAGTCGGACACGACTGGGCATCTGAACTGAACTGAAGATGTTATTCAATTTAGTAAATAGTCTACTACTTACAGTTTTGCAAAACTCTGAAGGTTAGTAATCAAATTGAAAGGAGTAAATCAAACTATGTCATTTTATAAATAACAGTATTTTAAATAAGGGCAACAGGAATGCAGAGATTCCTAACCACAAAGTACTCTGTAAGGGCTGATGTGATAGAGAAAGGGATGAATATGAGTGAGCAAAAAGAGGTTCCTTCCATGCAGTCTTCCTGAATTTATTGGAAGGATTTTCTCTCAGTGGCATCAGATCTTGATTATGTTTGTAATCAACACCAGAAACAGGCTCGGGAACCTTAATTTTGATTTCCAACTTCTCCAGAAAGGAAGGAATAAAAATGCTTGTTATTATAAAAGGGAACATATTCCATTTGTTTGACCTCTAGAAGGGCTCACTCTCCTTCATTTCACTTTGTCTGGGTTGGAGGAAGTAAGCTCCTTCAGCCCAGTTTTCAGGCTATTACTAGATGTATCCCTCTTTTCTCTTATGGAAAATATGAGTAACATAGGTTTATTAGACCAACATGAATTCATAGCACTTCTGAAGGACAGAATACAGCATTCTTTCCCACCACTGTAAAGATAAAGTCGTTGGGTACTTATTGATAGAGCCCTTGTGATTAGGAGTCAGCCCTCCCAAAGCCCTGCCCAGACTGTAGGCCATACAGCCAATTCAAACACTTTAAAGAAAGAGAAAGGTATTCCACAGAATATAGCTACCAACCAGAGACTAATCCTTATTCTCTAGGAAAACAGATCTGGCTTTCCACTTAAAGTACATCCATCAAATCTGACCAAGTTTAGCCTATCTTTTTTAAATGATGCCTGAAAATAGTTTTTCTTTTTCCCTAGCTAACTGCTCTATGACATCATGTCTCTGAGATGTTTGTTTGCTCCCTTCTAAACACAGAGGCCTTCCCTTTCTACCAGCAAGAAGCATTCTAAGCAAAAGGCGTCCTTATCCTATTTGCTTCCAAAAAGTAAAAGAAATGATTCTGGTTGAAAAGAGAAACATTGGGCCACTTAAATGAATCATGTCTTTTAAAATATTGACTGAAAATTTAAAACTAAAAACCATGGCAGAAGACTGATTATTTCAAAACATCTATGGTTCCTGGACTAACATTAGATTTTCTAGGTCCTCTTCTTTATAAATTTTCATCCCTCACACCAAATTTTCATAGGAGGAGAGAGAATGAACAAAGTCAGTTAAAAGAGAAAGCTTTGGGGAACCAGACACCCACATTCATTTTCTATCATCCGGTATGAGTCAAGAAACAGAATCATCAGTGACTGAGCAATTTATTTTGAATGGCAGAGAAAATGATTTCTAAATGTTAAATTGTAGTACTCTCTTCTTATAAAGATGGATTATCTGCCTCTGAGCTCACATGGAGAACGGTGTTTCAATTTTGTGTTGTTTACACGAAGTACCTAAATTTGAAAGAAGATGAAAGAAAACAGCCCGGCTTAGTCAAATCTTCTTGTGGTGACTTAGATTTAGAAAGGATGAAATTTTGCATTCAAGATATAGGATAGATGCTTATTACAGAAGCAAGAAGCAAACCATGAAATGTGTTTAATGGATCATTCCCAAGCTCCATTTTTGAAAGATCATGGCTCTCTCTATAGCAGTGGCTGATTGGCTGTGCTTCTGAATCCCCTGGGGAACTTTTAAGAAATGCTGATGCCTTGGTTCTCCTCTCAGAGAGTCCTAGAGAACTGGGTGAACGTGCAGGGGGCACCAAGCTGAGAAATTCTGCTTCAGAACATGCTGGTACAACCTCCCTCATCAGGTTCCAGCCGCCCAGCTGGGGAGTTATAAGGTGCTTCATGACTCCAGCCACCTCATTTGCTTCAGGTACCTTCAACTGAAAGAGAAATAGGATTCCTGAGAACACTGTGAAAGGTAAACTCTGAACCACCAGAAATTAACAGAGTCAAGTTAATGCAGTTGTAAATTGATAAAAAGGAAGAAGAAAGATGAGTTAAGACACAGACAGGTAAACATATCTTGAAATAGGGTGTCTCTTATCTTTCCTTTCAACTCACTTGGAAGTAGATGTATTCATGTTTTCCTTCAACCCCCAAAGGAAAGCGGAGAAGGACATTTAAACATGGGAATAAAGCAGGTGCCAAGGGCAGCTGGAGGAGAACTGAGTAATGGTCACGATGGCTCCCGTAGCAGCTGAGAGACCCCTTTCAGAAGTAAGAACTTTGAAAGGGTCAGGATCATGTCCCAGGGCCCTCGCTCTCAAAAGACTCAACTAGCCTTACTGGGTTCCATAGGAGGAAAGCTGCTACCTGGAATAAGTTCCCATCCCTAAGCTCGGGGCTCCCCCTGGTGGCTCAGAAGGTAAAGACTCTGCCTGCAATGCCAGAGACCTGGGTTCTATCCCTGGGTGGGGAAAATCCCCTGGAGGAGGGCTTGGCAACCCACTCCAGTGTTCTTGCCGGGGAAATCCCCATGGACAGAGGAGCCTGGCAAGATACAGTCCGTGGGTGTGCCAAGAGTCGGACCCAACTGAGTTTAAACTGGTCTGGATTGTCAAAGGGGGAACTCTGAGTCACACAAGACAGAAACCACACCACTTTACTTCGACCCAATTAAAACCGCAAAAGTAAAAGGGATATGACGGAAAACCAGAATATAACTGTCAGGACAGTTTTTGATATTGAGGAAGCTTGGAAGTTCATCCCAAACTCTTCTTCCTTCAAAGAACAGTCAACAACCTTGTTATAAAAACACATCTGTTATGCAAACTGACTTTGGAAGGTACATGCCGATTATATACATTCTTTCCACCACTAGTCTTCTGAGACTTCAGTTGTTAATGCAAAATATCTTCCAAAAAAGAAACTGGCATTTTTCTAACTCCATTACCAATTTTCCTAATTGTAGATAATTTTGAAATTGGAATAATTACAAATGATAGTCATGTTGCAAGGCAGCATACTCTTTTTCAAGACTTGAAGAGAAACTCTCTTTGTATTAACAAGGATCAAATGAGAGTTGATATGTTTCTGTTCCATTTATTCTAGTATGGTCTTTAATACTCAACAATTTATCACTGAGCATCTGTGTGCCATGCCCAGAGCCAGCTCCAGGGATTACAGTGAGGAGTAATATCTGATCTTTATGACAAACAGGTCAGTGGGTGAAACAGACACAGATACCACTAGCTGTGTAGTAAGGGTTATGCGGACAGTATGCACAAAATCTTTAGAGCTCAGACTCAGAAGCCACTTAAGAACACAGGTAGCTGTGTGTGTGTATGTGTGTGTGTGAGAGAGAGACAGAATATCCCCAAATGACTGATAATTTGGGAGAGAGTGCCTATAAGGAGATCTATTTATTTGTCTCCTTCTGTAAGAATTCTTAGCACAACTCACTTTTTAGGGCTACAATGACCCTAAAAATGGCAAATCTAATCACCGGTGTTGTGCTCACTTCCTTAGGCTCCACATACAACTGTTACCACTGAGAACATCTATTAAATTTGATGTCAGAAGCCTCCATATATACTTGGTTCATTTTTGCTTACTGGTAAACATTAACCAGCTGGTGACCCTTGACTGTGATTTCCATGTACAATAGCACATAACTGTATGTTCTCTTAAGCACTCAGCACCATCTTCCTTTCTTGTCTATTTCTTAATCTCTGGGTTCCTCAAATGTTTTTTATGCAAAATGTACAAAACCTTTACAGTGATGCAATACCTACTTTTCAAATATTTAAAGCCACAGAACTCTTTTCTTCAAGCAAAATCTTATGAGGGAGATAAATATGCAAAACAGATTAAAGCAGGGCTCCATGGTTAAAGAGGAGAGGTAGTTTACAGAATCCTATTTGCACGGATTCCATCCCAGTTCTTTGTTCTTTAGCTGCTGTTTCCTTTCCCTCCCAGGTGCCTACCTGAGGCTCTCTGAAAAGGTCTTTAGGCTCCTCAAGACACAGTTGGAAGGCAACTGTTTTAAGGAGAACAGATTTTTCATGCGAGGCATTTAGTAACATCTCTGTGGTTGAGTCTGACTGGAGTGGAGTGTCGGGCATTAAACCAGGTCCCCCATAGGAGCCAAGCTGGGCTCAAACTTGGCACATCCCTGAAACTTAACAAACGCTACCTCATCTCCACCATCATGTCCTTACGAGTTGCTTTAAAGATTTAACGAAAAGCTTGGAAAACTAATCTGCAAACTTCAAGCACTATTCAAGTATAGGAACTACCGAAAATGTGTGCCATTTTCCCTTGATTTAACTAGGGTACAGCGAAAACAACTTTAGCCACAGAAAGGTCTACATCCCCATCTGGCTCCACAATTCACCAAATATGTGACTGACAGTAATTTTCCTAGCCCCTCAGTTTCCTCATTTTCAAAAATGGAAGTGGTGATACTAAATAGGGTTATTGTGGAAGTTAAATCACAACGAGAAGTCCCTACCTAGCCTGAATGCCTGTAGACCCTAGATAAATGTTCACCAGATCCAGATGCCTTTATTTTAAAAAGAGTCACATAGTTCCTCTTTAGTATTAGTATGGATTTTACATCACCGCCCTACACTGTAGCAAATATATTACCAATTGTCTCACCTGAAAAATGGTGCTATATAAATGCAAATTTACTCACTCAGCACAATCACATATACTCATCAGGATATGCCTTTTCATACCTTTCTTCCTTAAAAGCTATTACACCTACTTCTTTGCTCTGTATAGCAACTGCCCTTAGAACTTAATGAGCAAAATTTTTCATTTCTGAGCTTTTTTCTCTTTTTGATAGAAAGAGCTCATTTGGTTAAAAGTGATTTGATGAAAGTTTACAGTCACATTAAAATGTAGAAATGACTATATTCAGTTCTTTAAAACTAGGAGAACATTTGCTGTTTTTTCTCTTGAATCATTGTTGTCGCTATTTGGTCACTAAGTCCTGTCTTTCTCTTTGCAGCCCCATGGACTGCAGCACACCAGGCTTCCCCATCCTTCACTGTCTCTGGGAATTTGCTCAAACTCATGTCCATTGAGTCAGTAATGCCATCCAACCACCTCATCCTCTTTCTCCCCCTTCTCCTGCCTTCAATCATTCCCAGCATCAGGGTCTTTTCCAATGAGTCAGCTCTTGAATCATCACTTTAATAATATATATTTTCTATTATATATTAGACATTTCCTTCTTTTCCATACCTTATTGACAATAGGCCATCATGGGAATCTTAGAAAAAGGAACAAAGAAACCAGAGAAAGACCACCCCACTATCTAACTCTTCTTTTATTTGTTTGATGACTATTTTTGAAATCTTGAAATATGTGAAATACGTATCTTGCCAAATCTTTATATGTTTTGTCACTTCCAATAAGAAATTGGATCTCACATCTGTTTCTGTTTTGAGAATACATCACTTTTTTTTTTTAAACAGACATGTGAAAATCAGAAAACGAAGGGATCAGAAATCTGTGCAGAGAATTTGAGTTGGACGTTGGGGGTGGAGGGTTGTCCTGTGGATTCACAGTAAGTCCTTGATCTGGTGGATGTTTAACTATTCCAGTCTCCTCTTGCTGTTCTATTCAGGACATTTCGAGCACTGAGCCTATCTCATCTGAGAAACTCACTGACTCTTCCAAAAAACCAGAAGGAACTTATTTAACAAGTTACAATCCCATGCCACTTAAAATAGTGTGACGTTAATTCTAATTCAATTAAAATCAGTGATCGTTTATTGAAAACTAACCTTATTAGTTCTGGTTGGGAGAAGAGAGAATTCTTACTCCATTCCACTTAGAGAAACCAAATTGATGAGACAAGACATGGATTTAGTATAATTCATAGTTTCTGGGGAACAACTCTGGTGCTCATAATAAGCCAAAGGTTGGAGATGCAATACATTAAATGCCGCATAGTATACCAGGAACAACAAAAATTGCTGTATAAAACAACAAAGGCGGAGTCGATAGAAAATGATAATACATAGGAAAGTAAGTTGACTTCCTCAGCAAGCACTTTGTTACACTGTATATACACCATTGTTGTTGCAAAGATGTTCAGCGGAATAATCAATAAAAAGGACACAAATGCTTTATTCCTGGAAGAAGTGGGGATATAGGTGGGCCTGGGAATTATCAGTAGCCTTTAAAAGACAAACTTTCCCAAAATCTGCCTCCTCTGCAGGGAGGTGGGGGATGCAGGAATGAAATGTGCTATTGGTCCTCAGTCCCCAAGTGATGACAATGTCACCCTGCCTGCCCTGCCCACCTCACTTAAGGGCTTCATGAAGGACAACACAATGTACTGTTGTGTTTGATTCTCTTTGATTCCAGAACTTAGAATATTCCCTTAATTGCAAAATTCAATTTAGAAAAAAGCAAAATAATATGATTCAACATGATTTAAGTTATATTTCTCTTTTCAAATATAAAAAGAGACAACTACACACTGTTTTTCTTAGCTGTTGGCTTGTTTATGCCTCCCTGGTGGCTCAGATGGTAAAGAATCCGCCTGCAATGCAGGAGCCCTGGGTTTGATCCATGGGTCAGGAAGATCCCCTGGAGAAGGGAATGACAACCCACTCCAGTATTCTTGCCTGGGAAATCCTGTGGACAAAGGAACTTGGCAGGTTACAATCCATGGGGTCTCAAAAGAGTCAGACACAACTCAGAGACTAACATTTCCACTTTTTTTTTTAAACTTTATGTATGCCTCAGAACACTCTGAAGCAAAAAAAAAAAAAAAAAAAAAAAAACAGAGAAAATCACTCTATCAATTCCAAATGCCCAGAATAGAGACTCTTGCGCTTGAATTTGGTTATGTGTCCATCTAATCCAGTTATACAATTGCAGTTAGGGTAGGGGGAGTCCACCCCCTTGGGCCCCACAACTCAGAGAAAGCGAGGTGCGTATCAAGCTGGGCAGGCACCAGAAACACTGTCGGAATACATGCACGTTCAGTTGCTCAGTTGTACCTGACTCTTCACGACCTCCTGGACTGTAGCCTGCCAGGCTCCTCTGTCCATGGCATTTTTCAGCAAGAATACTGGATTGGGTTGCCATTTCCTCCTCCAGTTCAGTTCAGTTTAGTTCAGTCACTCAGTCGTGTCCAACTCTTTGCGACCCCATGAATAGCAGCACTCCAACCTTCCTAATCCAGAGATTGAACCCCTGTCTCCTGCGCTGACAGGCAGACTCTTTGCCACTGAGACACCAGGGAAGCCCAGAACACTATCTACTACTTGTTAAATTGCCCCCAGGCTCTGCAGAGATCTGTAGGTCAGTCCTATTATTTATTTATACGCCACCTTCTCCCATAATGAATTTTCAATGGTGTAGAAAATGATCATATGAGCAGAAAAGGGCAATTAGAATTGTTTTAAAAATAGATTTGTATGAAATAATAATGAAATGTAAAGGACTCTTTCGAGTTCCTAGGTAATTCATCAGCTAATGCAATTACACACTAAATTTACATCTGAGCCCCCCAGCAGCCAAGATAACAGGAAAATTTGAAAGATTATAGAATTCTCTTGTCCAGAAAAAGAATTAATAAAAGGAAAAGCATTTTTTTTTTCTCCAGGCACTGAACTCCAGAAAGAATTCATAAACTAGGTCCTTAGTAAAGAGAAAGCACATGAAATAATAGAAAATGACTTCTATTATAGTTTTATAAATCATTCTTCAAATCGCTGTTTCCATTTCATTTCTGTGGAAGCTAAAGGAATAACATTAAACTTTAACTCAATAAACGTATGAAGGTAAAAGATTAATGTGGTTCAGCCTGCAAATACCTGTGGGGACGCATGATTTTTAGATTGCAACTTGTTCTGAGGTCTGTACCAGGTCTGAGCTAGCCTGAAAGATAGGCTGAGAGGTATGTAGTAATTCTCTAAACACAGAGAAATATAATATTACATCCTCCAATTATTTTTAAATACTGCTTATATGATAGAAGCATGTAGACATCATAGATAATTTAAAAAAAAAAACTTCAAATTGCCACCACCCAGTGATTACTGCTATAAATTCTTAAGCACTTCTCCTTAAGATATTTCTGCACATGTTGTTATTTATTTTTTTGCCAACTTGATTTTTTTCCCCGATCACTAATCTTCATCTTTCCCTTTTAAGAAATTTTCATTGCAACCAATACTGGGTCCACATTCACATCGACCCAGTTGTTCCTAAAACACTTTCACAGGTGGTTTATCCAAACCAGGATCCAAGAAGATTTATTTCATCTGGTTATTAAGTTCCTTAGGTCTTTTATTCAAGCACGGTCTTTCTATTATGACCTCAATTTGTTGACAGGACAGGGCAAGTAGTCTGGCAAAGTGTCTCATCTTGCAGGCTTGTCTGGTTATTCAGATGATCTAGTTGGGGGTCAGGGGATGGAAAAAATTAAAAGACCCAGACGCCTTCTCCCCTGGTTCCTGGTTTAGCCTTGGAGAGAGCCCTGGTGTGGGCATCCACCGCTCCGGGAGATTGTATGTTGCAGATGGGTTAGTCTGGGCACTGGCTGGCAGGGGAGTGTCTCCTCTCTTGAGTTTGTGATTAGAAAACTGTGGTCAGAGGAAAGCAGGGTGGGGCAAGCAATGGGCCAGGACTGAAGCAGGATCTAGGTCGAGAGTTGTTAACTGGACCATGTATTAATATATCTTTTATAAAATGTAAATCAGTGGCCATGCCGACCAAAGTCTGGCTTTCAGCACTACTATTAGAAAGAACAAGCAGCTCATCTGAGGGGCAAAGTTGCATTGCAGTGGTCCTGGGAAAGGAAGGAACTGCCCTCTCGGTGTGAGTTAATGTTTGCATTTCATAGGAACCTTTTCACAAGGGGATAATTCATTCAAGGGTAGTAACTGGTGCATCTCTGAGTCTGCAATATGTGGCACAGTCCCTGGTCCTTAAGGGTCAGACTTTGGGGAGTGTCTGACATCCTTAAACATATAATCCAGAGGAGCTGTTCAGTACTGATTTAGACCCAAGCAAGAGGGGCCACTTCTGTAAAGGGCTCTGCCTCCATCTCCTGCCATCCTCTCCCGCCCAGTGGGATGAGGCTTTCTTTGGGACTGAGCAGTGTACCCACTCAGGGCCCTCCCTTTGTTTCTAGACTAGGCTGTAGATACACAGACCCTGGAATTCACAGCACAAATGGCACCAAATGCTTTTTGAAGGACCTGAGTCAAACTCTCTGCAAGTCTGATCTCTTGGGAGGCCCCCTGAGCCGATAATATATACACCCCTAGGCCTGGAGGCTGGTCATGGGATGACTCCTTGCAGGGGATGTGGATGGAGCTTGGACCAGAGGGCTAGGTTGTCTGAGGTTTGGAAGGGAGCTGGCTTGAAAAAGAAGTGGGACCAGGTGTGGAGAGAGGTAGGCAGAGTCTGGCCCAGCTTCCCCTATACCACCACATCCCAGCTGGCAACTCTGAGGAGTCTTAAGTTCTAACCTGGCTTTCCACCTTGTTATCAAGGTGCATTTGTTAAGGTAGGAGGCCAGGATATTTTATTTGAGTATTTTCTCTTGATGTATTATGTTTAAGTATTCAGACAAACGATACAGGAACTCCGTTTGTACTCTTGCCCCAGACCTGCAATCACTAGGAATGAGCCAGTCACTACTTCTTGCTGAAGGAAGTACTCTTTAAAGATAACTGTTTGGTTTTGTTTTTTTTTTTTCTAGTTTTTTGCATAAAGCACTTCCAGTCAACCAATCCACTGCTCCTGAGTGATGGAGCAAGAAGTCAACTGTATTCAGGGGAAGTTTTCACAGCTCTCATGTTCCTCTCTGAGATCCTTATTATGGGGCCGTTAGTGAACCAAACTTGGGTCTCAGGAATAACTCATGGACCATCCACTGCTGCTTCTTCTGCTCACCTTTAACCATTGTACTACTCTTTCTACCTCTACCAGTAGAGTATCATAACTATAAGAAAATGGACCTTAATTTCACTGACTTAATGTCCCTTGTGGGGTTTACCAGGTGGCTCAATGGTAATGAAACTATCTGCCAAGCAGAAGACATGGGTTTGATCCCTGGATTGGGAAGATCCCCTGGAGGAGGGCATGGCAACCCACTCCAGTATTCCTGCCTGGAGAATCCCCATGGACAGAGGAGCCCGGTGGGCTATAGTCCATGGGTTGCAGAGAGTTGGGCATGACTTAGCGACTGAGCAACAACAATGTCACTTGTAGTGGACAAGAATTGGAAGCATGAAAATGTCATTATTTTGTTTTTGTTATTGCTATTATTACGTATCTATTTCAGTGCCTTTGCTCTCCATTAAAAGCTAGAGCCCCAAACTGACAAAAGACCAATTTTGGAAGAAACATCAAATAATTAACAGACATCAAACAGACGTTTAGGAAACCATATACTAGAGAAATGCTTTTGCAAAAGAGAACGGAGAAATGAACATTTCTATCTTGTCAGCTATATCGTTACTGAAAGAAAAATGAAAATATTCTTTCTTCTATAAGCAGGAAAGTTCTTTCAACCTGAATTACCCATCTCAGCCATATCAGAGACACTTCCTATAATAAATGTGTAAGGAAAAAAGATCATCTGCCAGCAAAATTTGATCTTTACTGTGAAATGTATTTATACATTGTAAGTGAGGTCAGAACAAAATAACTCAGGGAATGGAGGGAAAGTTTCCTTTGAAGTGTTCTGAGATTAAGAGAAGCTCCAATACCCAGATGGAAGTGCCATTTGCTTTGCGTTTTCCATTTCTCTCTCTCTCTCTCTACTAAGACAAACTATCACAGTGGTCCTCAGACCTATATTTTATAGGAAGACTCATAAGTGAAAACATCCGAATCTTGGGAACCTGATCCCCGTTACCGGCTCTATGTTTCCAAAACGGCATTTAAAGACACCATTGTTTGTTCCCAGTGACTAGTTAATTGCATTCTGATTTGGTAATTGCAAACAGATCCCAGTGTCTCAGCTTTTCTATTAGCATAGCAATCTTTAATACGATGGAACCAAAGTTATACTCACAAATTCCCAAAGAGGTTTGTATTAGATTCTCAGATGCTTTTCTGCTCTTCTGTTGTTAATGTTAGATCTAGGTTTTGGGTTTTTTTTCCCCTTAACATTTAACAATGGTCATTATTGATTCATGTTGATTTGGTCTGTAGAGAAATTGCCCAAAGATGGTGGCAGAAAAGACCACAAACTGTTGCTATTATTTTGTTTTATACTATAGGTTATTTACCTTTACATGCATGCCAGACCTGGAGAAAGAAAGGCTACCCACAAGAAATGGAAGGGTTTTATTCTTGAATTGGAATGATCAGGGAATTATGAGCTGTCTTTGGAAACTCTGCTTCTTCTAAGAGGGCAACTGGTCATCATATTTGTAGCATATTTAAAATGGAGACAGATTATTAGTTGAATTAGTAGGATGCTGAGCAAGATGTAACCAGTGCTAAAAGTAAAGAAGCTCCACACAAAAACAAAAACAATGAACAAGGGAACATGCAGCAAAATGGATGAAACTCACAGACATCATGGGCTTTCCCGGTGGCACTAGTGGTAATGAACCCGCCTGCCAATGCAAGAGATGTAAGAGACGCGGGTTCAGTCCCTGAGTCAGGAGGACTTCCTGGAGGAGGGCATGGCAGTGCACTCCACTATCCTTGCCTGGAGAATCCCATGGACAGAGGAGCCTGGCAGGCTACAGTTGCTGGGGTCACAAAGAGTCAGACATGACTGAGGAGACTCAGCACAGACATTATATTGAGCAAAGAGGCTACACATAAAAGCCTACATACTACGTGATTCATTATGTGATATTTGGAAACTGGCAAAATCATCTATGGTGTTGAAGTCAGAGAGTGGTTATCTCAGGGGTAAGGGTTGGATATGCCTGGGAAGAGCATGAAGGAAACATCTGGGGTCTGGAAATGTTTTGAATTTGCTCTGGGTGGTAGTTACCCAGGTCTGTACATAAGTAAAATGTCATCAAGGTGTATAATCCTAAAATCTGTGAGTTCTGTACACTTGACTCTGAATGTTTGACTTTAATTAAAAAATGAAGAGAGGAGACAACGAACTGCAGTTAGTCTCCTTTCTCAAGATCCTGCTCTGCTTTATTTGTATTTTTTATTTTTTGCTCTGCTTTATTTAGTTTCCTTCATCTCTTGTTCTCTCATTTGTTTTCCTTCCTGTTTTTACACAGAAGGTGATTGGAGATAGAAGAATCATCTGAGTTCATGAGAGGACAAATGGGCTTCGAACCTTATTGAATTTGGTGTGAATCCAAACCAAACTCAGAATTTCCTTAAGGATGCAAGTAGAAAAGGACAAAATAAGATTAGCTAATGGCATCACGGACTCCATGGACGTGAGTCTGAGCGAACTCTGGGAGTTGGTGATGGACAGGGAGGCCTGGTGGTTGCAA
Source organism: Capra hircus (assembly GCF_001704415.2). NCBI lineage: Eukaryota > Metazoa > Chordata > Mammalia > Artiodactyla > Bovidae > Capra > Capra hircus. The sequence goes on from NC_030814.1 coordinate 27,986,882, forward strand.
AGAGTTGGACACGACTATGTGACTGAACTGAACTGAATATTTGTTTATTACTGTATAGTTTACAAAACTTTTCCATGTTTATTGTCTCATCTGATCATGAAACAATGCTAGAAAGTATTAATATATATTCATGATCTCATTCTACAGATTTAAAAAATCTCAGCTCGGAAAGTTAAAATGACTAAGACTGCACAGTCAGTAAGCGGTAGAGCGCTTACTGAGACCTAGATTTAATGACTCTGATTCAGGAGATCCATGAACTTGGATAGGAGAACCAATTTATATCTTTATGTTATAATACCTAACTAAGCATTTCTGCCCATTTTAAATGTATGCAACAAATTTCGGTAGCATTCATAGTTCCTATAACTATCACTCTTTTAGTCAGCTTGGCTTGCCAAAACAGAATACCATAGACACGATGAGAGTTAAGAACCTCTGCTTCAGACCTGTGCCTTTTCTACTATGTGATCATTTCACATTGTTTAGGAATAACAGGAACACACTTAGGAAAACTTACTTGAAAGGAAAGTAAAAATTCATGGTCTGTAACATTCAGTTTCTCCAACTATTGCCTAAGAACTGAGTGAGATGTTTACACCTTTTTCTTCTAGGTCTCTGCAATGCCAGGATCCACCCAAGCCAAGCATAGCCCATGTTACAACCTCCCTCCATGGTAGCTGAAAGTGCAGCCAACACAATTCTGTGTGTCTAATGTTAGCCAAAATAGCTAAATAAAAAGTGGTATGCTCTGTCTGACTAGGCATAACTCTTTTGCAAGCTAAATGATATTAGTCCTGATTGCCTAGAAATAGTAAAGGATAGTTTATTATCAGCCTAGGATTTGGGACACTGCACGAAGGATCTTGACATCTGTACTGATGGTTGTGTTACCATCAGCAGATCAGGGTTTGATGACTACTTCGCAGAATCATGTGATTTAGACAAAGAAGTTTGCCATCACGACCATCTCTCAAGTATTAATGCAACAAAAATAATAATTATTCTGGATCTTTATAATAGGAAATACAAAGCACAATTTTTTAAATGAATCAAATGCTATTGCCCCAGTTATATATGTGATAGAATGAAAACAAAAGTTGCTAATCTGTAGAAAAATGTCTTAAAATATCTAAGAATAAAGGTGAGAGCACCAGTAACAGGTGCCCAAATGCCTAATTCCACATTTCTTTCTTTCTACTTTATCGAATAAAAAAGCGGTTACAAGTATTCAGTCAGTTCAGTTCAGTTCAGTCGCTCAGTCGTGTCCGACTCTTTGTGACCCCATGAATCGCAGCATGCCAGGCCTCCCTGTCCATCACCAACTCCGGAGTTCACCCAAACTCATGCGCATCAAGTTGGTGATGCCATCCAGCCATCTCATCTTCTGTCGTCCCCTTATCCTCCTGCCCCCAATCCCTCCCAGCATCAGAGTCTTTTCCAGTGAGTCAACTCTTCGCATGAGGTGGCCAAAGTATCGGAGTTTCAGCCTCAACATCAGTCCTTCCGATGAATACCCAGGACTGATCTTCTTTAGGAGGGACTGGTTGGATCTCCTTGCAGTCCAAGGGACTCTCAAGAGTCTTCTCCAACACCACAGTTCAAAAGCATCAATTCTTTGGTGCTCAGCTTTCTTCACAGTCCAACTCTCACATCCATACATGACTACTGGAAAAACCATAGCCTTGACTAGACGGACCTTAGTTGGCAAAGTAATGTCTCTGCTTTTGAATATGCTATCTAGGTTGGTCATAACTTTCCTTCCAAGGAGTAAGCATCTTTTAATTTCATGGCTGCAGTCACCATCTGCAGTGATTTTGGAGCCCCCCAAAATAAAGTCTGGCACTGTTTCCACTGTGTCGCCATCTATTTCCCGTGAAGTGATGGGACCGGATGCCATGATCTTCGTTTTCTGAATGTTGAGCTTTAAGCCAACTTTTCCACTCTCCTCTTTCACTTTCATCAAGAGGCTTTTTAGCTCCTCCTCACTTTCTGCCATAAGGGTGGTGTCACCTGCATATCTGAGGTTACTGATATTTCTCCTGGCAATCTTGATTCCAGCTTGTGCTTCTTCCAGCCCAGCGTTTCTCATGATGTACTCTGCACATAAGTTAAATAAGCATTGGGCACTTGTAAATGATTAAAATACATTTACAGTGAAATGCTGTCTTAAAAATAAAAATAAAACCAAAAGTATATTGTCAAATCTATCAATTATTCCCTCATTTTTTGGGATAGTGAAGTGTAATGGTTAAGTGTGGAGTTTGGAGTTTTATTAAGTCCTAGTTCAATCACTCCCTAGCTATATGATTCTGAACAAGTTTCTTAACCTTTCTGGGTCTAAGTTTTCTCACAGTAAATTATAGCTTTAATACCTCTCTTAAAACACTGCACACAGTAAGTATTTGACAGTGTTAACCATTGTAAACCATGTAAGCCTTTGGAAACAAATAAAAATTACGTTTAATTTTTGTCTTACATATAAATTGAAGTTTTTATGGGGTCTTTTATATTTTTATCATAGTTCATCCTTCAAAATAGAAGGCCAGATGGCTAACATTAGACTCTTCAGTTCAGTCGCTCAGTCGTGTCCCACTCTTTGCGACCCCATGAATCGCAGCATGCCAGGCCTCCCTGTCCATCACCATCTCCCGGAGTTCACTTAGAGTCTTAGTACACTGAATAAAATATTTAAAATATTTAGTTCCTAGAAAGGAGGACATTTACAAAAATCTGAAAACTTCATCATTTCCCACTATTCAAAACAAATTTTAGGAGTGACAAATTACCAAGAAATCACTTAGCTGTCCTGGATATTATAAGTATAATCATCTTGCCCTATGAATTATTTTTCTATGGCCACAAAGATGCCCTGTAGAGACCAATCACAAAATCCTGAGCGGCATACAACAATCAGCATTAATCGCTCACACATCTAGGGCGGGCAGCTAAGCATCTCTGGGATCCAGGCAGGGTTCCCTCGTGTGTCTGATGTTGGCTAGCTAATGGCTGATCTAATAGCTGTGGCAAGGGTGACTCTGATGATTCAGTTCAGCTCCACATGGATCTTATCATCCCAGTTAGCGCAGACATGTTGTCGTCATGGTGACAGCAGAGAACAAAAGCATAAGCACAAACATGCCAACACCTTTCCAAGTCTCTGCTTGGTCATATCTTCTAAATCCTACCAGCCGAAGGCCTTAATCAAGAAGCAAGGATATATTCTTCACCTCCACATGCAAAGTCACACAGCAAAGGACAGGGGCTTAAGGAAGGGTGAAGTTTGGAGACCATTAATGCTACCAGATTGCCACACCCAAGCACGTGTACTGGACCATTGCCACAGAGTCTATCAAGCTAATATAATTCACATCTTAGGCCAGTAACTTTTATGCATCATAATACATTAATGTATACATGCTTTGCTCTTGGAATGCCATCTACACTACCATCTCCCTTTTCTAAATTTATCAATTTATCAGACAATTTGTCTCATCTGAATTACTGTTTCCATTCCTTCCCCGCCCCCCCCCCCCCGGATAAATGTAAGCTCTATTACCAATCTAATAATATAACATACACATTTTTCTCTTTGTTATAGTGCACCACTGTTGACTGCCACTGAAATGTTTAAATTTTGAACAAGTCAAATTGAAGCGCATGTAAAACCCAAATTTACGATGAGTACCTAAGGGTAAATATATCTTCTGTAAGTTTTTACTGTTATGAAAAAGAGTTGTGATTGATGGTATATACTAGTCTTTCCTGGTCATGATTGTCGCTTATATTTATATTCTTCTATAAATACTTCAAATCTGCCTAGAAGCTGATTCACAGCTGACTTTTGTAACATCTCCATGTTTCTTGTGCATGATGACACAGCTAGCAAAACTTTCGCTCAAACATTCATGAATGATAAACATCCTTGTCCTTATGGCATATTCCAGCCAGTGGTTTTTATTATTTCCCTCAACATGGGTTTTCAAAAGTCAAAAATTTCCCCATTCTCTAAGTCTTACATCATGTTCTATCATATTTGGTATTTATGACATTCCTAGTGACTTAACAATGATGATAGCCACAATAAAATCCTGAAGGAGGCAATTGATAACTTCTTTGAACTTCTTTCTGAATGTTGAAATATGAAGGTGGGTTTTCAATTGTTGCTTTCCGGTCAAATTCATCTTTTTCCCTCTTTTCTCCTTGCAACATTAGAGACCATTTAGATCTTTTATTCTCAGTTCTTGGTACATCATTAATCTATCTCACTAAAAATATGTCCTATCTCACTAAAAATATGTCTGCCTCTGAGAAAGCTCTTGCAGAGGAAGATCAACAGTAAAAGTCAAGGTTTCCAGAAATATCAAATGTATATGTCCACATTACAGACCTGTAACAAAAACTCAGAGTATCATATACTTGGTTAGAGTTTAAAATGCTATGAGCAATGATAGGAAATAAGATATGATATTTGACAGCCTTTGTTCTTTTTTTTCCTTCTCCACCTCTTCTCTTTGCTTTCATTAATGTCTGCAATGAATACTTAATATTTTATATATTTATCAGAAGGAAATACGTCTGCTTTGTTTGTACTGACTTTCTTCCTTGCTAAATCTTTTTTTTTTCTCTTTCCTCATATGAGTCACAGTTCTTCCGTTCTTTTACAGTACTGTAAATCCTAAAATTATTTGTTTCCTATGGTTCTTGAAAGAACTCTCATTTGCCTTTTTTCTTTTCTTTTCTTTAGGCTGCCATGGAAAGCAGCCTTACTGACTTACAGAGAGTTAGGTCTTATCCTTTCTGTTTTCAATTTAACTGAAAGCTTCACTGGTTGGAAGGAGAAAAAAAAATTGTTTTATTTCTATCTAATTAGTATGTGTAGTTTTTGTTTCATTTCCCTCATATTTACTTCTATTGTAAAATAGTCTGCTTGCTATAACAAATTTTTCTATAAATGGTGGGTTTGAAAGACAACTAGTAGCAGTTACAGGCTGATATAGGAACCTCTTTTGCCTTAAAATAAAAGACATCAGAAACTCAAAACAAAAGGCTAAGTGGATAATGTTCAGAGTGGAGCTGATGGGTCATGAATGATATCAGCCCTCAGGTTTTAGGACCAAGTAAGGCCTCGAGTGCTGTGGTTCATGGGGTTGCAAAGAGTTGGACACGACTGAGTGACTGAACTGAACTGAAATGAAGTAAGTTATCACTGAGTACTGATTCTCCTAATAAATAATGAAGAAGTATATGGAATTTGAAAATAACTTATGACATCTGTGCTTGATTGTGTGGTGACATAAGCACTGTCAAAATTTGGATTGGAATATAAGCTAGTGTAAACTTTCTGTTCAAATTTCTAACTATTCCTGTGGTATATATTATTTGGTCCTGTAGCCTGCCTTGATGGTTTCATATTTGTCTGTCCAGCCTTATTCTTTTTTTAAAACAATAAATAAGCTATTTTTTTTCTTGAAATAAAAATGTATATTTGCTATAGCTATAGGAGAAGGCAATGGCACCCCACTCCAGTACTCTTGCCTGGAAAATCCCATGGACAGAGGAGCCTGGTGGGCTACAGTCCATGAGGTCACTAAGAGTCAGACATGACTGAGCGACTTCACTTTCACTTATCACTTTCATGCATTGGAGAAGGAAATGCCAACCCACTCTAGTGTTCTTGCCTGGAGAATCCCAGGGACGGGGGAGCCTGGTGGGCTGCCATCTATGGGGTTGCACAGAGTCGGACACGACTGAAGTGACTTAGCAGCAGCAGCAGCTGTAGCTATCTGAGATATTCAAAATAAAAGACTAAAATAAACTTGGGGTATTTAGAATAACAAATTAAAATTAGCATAATTCTAACAACCAGACTGAATAACAATACTATTTTGGTTATCTCCTTTTAAACTCTTTACAACTCTATGATTCATGAACATCTTAAACTCAACATAACCAAAATGAAACTTACCCTATATTGAGTGCCTATTAAATGTCAGGCATAAACAAAATTAAGTCCATGTCGTGCTGATTCTCACAGTCTAATGGCAGCACAATAAGTGAGTCGATTTAAAAATCTATTTGTGTCATCTTTCCTTCCAAAGAGGAAGTGTCTTCTTCCTCTTCATTTTGAAAGACACTTAAGAACCTTTCCTTTTTCTCATCCTTCTCATCCAATTATCTGCCCAACTCAAATCACCTAGCCCGTCTATTTTTATTCAAATTTCACTGGCTTTTGTCTGAACTGTTACAATGATCTCCTAACTATGCTCCGTATCTCCAGAATGTGCTTCCAAAAACACAAATGTGTCTTATCGCTCTACTTCTCCATGTCAAGTTTTCTGTTTTTTACTGCAACTCTAGCACATCTTTAATCTTTGATTATAAGATACAAATACAACAGAAGTAACATCTCTGCTACAGTTTTTGGTAGTCAAAAAAAAAAAAGAGGGAGAGAGGACAAATGCTTAGGGATACAAAGGTTTGGGGAGGGGTTGGGATTATTTTTTTTTTATTTTTGGCAATCTTATTTTTTTCTGATATTATTGGGCTACAGTATTCTTCTCATGTGTAAATTGAGAAAATGTAAAATTGGAGATAAATAATGAGAAAAATAATTTTTAAAATGTACAGTGCAGAATAAGTAAGGAGAAAATATAACAAAATATCAAAACAAAAAGTAAGACATAAGACTCAGGACTTAGTATATCAAGATAGAAAATATATAGGTAAAAATATGGTAGAGTTTTAGACTAAGAAAATAATCTATGCCGTGAAGAAATAGATGGGATAATCATAACTTTTGTAAAATGAAAGTTTAGAATCATATATAGTAAACACCCCTAAGTGGAATATTATTTTCCTCATCTAAAATTTATTATTCTACATAATTGTTACTCTACATATTCTCACTTCAACAATAACAAAACTTTGCAAACCGAAAGAAAAGGAATGTGGGACTGGCTTACCCAACACAGAGGAGGGCATAATAGACTGGAGTCAAACAAGCATGGGTTCAAATCTTAACTCCGACCCTTGCTAGCTTTAAGTCTGCATGGATTAATTACACTGAGTGCCAACACCTTCATATAGAAAACGAGAACTCTAGTGCTTAGATGCCCGGACATGCTACATGGCATATATTTGGTACAACTGCCTGGCACTTTTCTCCACAAATTGTATGTACTGTTAGGATTACTAGAATCATTGCAAACTCTACAACGAAGGCAAAGTAATCTCATATCCAAACCAGAGCAATCATGCGGTTTGGCCTAAATTACAGTTTATGACTGAAGAAAGAGATGTTATCAGAGAATTCTAGGTAAAAATTACTATGTTATGAATAGTTTACATTAATTATTAAAGCCCTCACATAGTATATGCTATTTAGAGGGGAAACGTAATCTTCGGCATTCATCCTGTTAAATGCTATCACTTTCCCTCTTTTCATTGTTTGTGGAAGTAGGGCTGGGAGAAAAGCATCAAGTTTCTAATTCTTTGGAGAATAGGACAGACACTGGGATTTGAAAGCTCCTTGCTGAAGTGTTGAAAGCACAGGCTTCAGTGATTCATGCATGGTGTAGTAGTTTTGGTCACTTAGAGGTGTTTTGCAACCTGCGTTTTGGCAGAACTATAACTTCCAACTTCATTCAAAAGGTCCAAAGAAAAAAATCTATTCTAGTCTATTTTAAAACGAGAGAGAGAGGAGAAAACATCTTTCTCTGTAAACACTGAGTGGACAGATCAGTGTTTGTGAGGAACCTAACTAAATCGTGGCTGATCCAGAAAGTGTGTCAGAACACCAGGTATTTAGTTTCCAAAACATGTTGTACTTGGCTTTTCCACCTTTACTAAATATGATTCAGCAGCCAACAGGCAATTGAGAAGGACAACATGTGCACAGAATCATCAGGTTTTTTTTTTCAAACTGGCTGGAAGAGGAGAGGGTTGACTTGATGGGTTCTTTTAGGATGTTAATTCCCCAAGAGTCTCTTAGCCTTTCCTTGCATAGCAAGTGAATTCTATGTCTGGAAACATAACCCAGTACTACTCTTTATGACCAGCTTGCAGCTCTAGTCCATGGGGGACTGTGCTGACCAAGACTAGCAATGTTGTTTTACCTTCCAGTGGCTTTAGCTACTTACTCCAGAAAGAAAATTGGGGGGGAACCTTGGAGAAAAAGAACGGGATAACTTAAGACTCCATTTTTCTAAATTTTAACATTTATAAAGTTACTTGGAGCATAGGAATACATGGTAAACTGCAAAAATGGAATCCTAGGAAATATTTATTGCCTTTTGTTTAATTTTCCTCCTGCTTCTTTTACTGTGTATATCCAGATAAATATTAGAAAGTGTATTGAGATCTTTAGTAGCATTTTGCTGTTAGAATTCAATAAATAGTTGTTCTTAATGATCATATACCAAGTGATTGATAAAAATGCTAATCAAAATAATATTTTTACATAATACTACATCTCACAATGAGTATCCCTCTAACAATGATATATATTCATTAATCAGTTCTTTTTTGTACCTTTGTTCTGCTATGAATCTATCAAACTCTTCATGATTTCAAGTCTTATTTTCCAAAATTGTTCAGTTGTCAAGAGGGACATTATGAAATATTTGATGGGCAGAGGACATCACAAAGATTAGTCACACCAAACTCTTTGAACTTTGAAAATCCTATTCCAGAAAAAGTGACCATTCTTACCAGTCATCATTGAGTTCCTTTTTAATGCATATTCTGCATGCCCAGAGCTGTTTATTCCAACAGGTCAAAACAGTTGAGCTATTTTATATAACAAATTTGAGTGCAAATCTAGCCATATGTGTTAAATGCAAATAACAGAAGAACATGTGGTAACTAACCATCACCGACACATCTGTAGGCCTGAAAAATCTCTTCTGGGCCTGGTGGCTTGAGAGCATACTTTGTCTTTGGTTAGGAGATACCTCCAAAATGTTAACGTGCAAAAAAGAAAAGTCTGACTTAAAATCAAGACAAAATTCTTTCTCACAACCTAGTCCATCAAAGCAGCTCATGGAATACACTTTCCCCTGTTATAAAATAGCCAAGTCACACACATACATCCCTAGTTTCTCAGCAGTCCTCTGTATTCCAAGATTCCTTGGAAAAATGCTGCTGCTCTCCTTTGAAAGTCCTTTTTGTATCATGCGGCTGAATTTATTCTAGCCTTTAGGTAGACTCCTTAGAGTTGCTAAGGACCCTGTTAGAATCATTTTGTGTTTAATGGGCTTATTTCCCCATTCATATTCATCTCATCGTTTTCCATCTAAATATGATGCTTCTTGATGAAAAGAGAAGCAAAATAGAATGTGGAGTTCAGCTTTTTGTATCTCCAAAATTACACCATTGTCCTTGGGCACCAGGCCTATTTTTCCTTTGTTTTTATGGGTTCAAAAATAATCTAAAGCAAGTTTTCTCTTCTGCTATTCACATTTTTTACATTAGACTTTCTGATATAATTCTGATAAGACTATGCCATCCTCTTGCACTTACCCTTAAAAGAGAAACTATATGCAAAAAGCTTTGGATGGTTCTTGGCACATCATGTGGTATGGTAGTAATCATCATTGTCCCTATCGTCGTCATGACTGTCATTATTAACTGCTCTTATTTCTCTTTTCAGAACTGGCTCCTTTAAAATTTGAAATATTTGTGCAAATTGAATGCTTTTGAAAAATAGTATAAACCTCTAATAACTGAAGAAACCCCTGACTCTAACCATCATCACTAATTCATCACTGTAAATTGCTTGTCTGTGTTCGCATAAGAAAACCAGGTTCCTAATAAAGTCTTTGAAAGAGAAATACTATATTTTCAGCAAACAGGAGGAACAAATTAAAAATTGGCTCCCATTCCTTAAGCTTTAAGTGAGGGCACCCTGTTGCTTTCAAAAGATTTTTATGTTAGATATTTAGAAGGGAAAGTTGATCTCACAGGTGTGCACACTGGTCTACTCAAGCTTTGACGGAAGGAGTGGGGGAAGGGGAGGGAAGTCCTAAAACACGATCAGGTTTCAGTGCCTGGTCACTGGAATCCCAGTCAATAAACACAAACTCAAAGCTAAAGTGTAATGATGAGAAGATTGTACCCCCTCACCCCAAATTATCCATCTCTTTTTCTCCTTAGTTTTCTTTCCTGGTCTCTATCACTGTGTGATGCTGCTCTGCAGATCATAAATATGAATTTTATCACTATTAGTATGCAATTTTTGCCATGCTTATAAATTTCTACATTGTATGCTTTAGTAATGATGATAATATCAATAATAATAAAGTGAAAGTCGCTCAGTTGTGTCCAACTCTCTGCGGCTCTATGGACTATACAGTCCATGAAATTCTCCAGGGCAGAATACTGGAGTGGGTAGCCTTTCCCTTCCCCAGGGGATCTTCCCAATCCAGGGATCGAACCCAGGTCTCCCACATTGCAGGCAGGTTACCAGCTGAGCCACAAGGGAAGCCCAAGAATACTGGCGTGGGTAGCCTATCCCTTCTCCAAGGGGTCTTCCTGACCCAGGAATCGAACCAAGGTCTCCTGCATGGCAGGCAGATTCTTTACCAATCAAGCTATCAGGAAGCCCATTAATAACAATAGTGATTACACATATACTCAGCTTGAGATAATTTTCTGTATGAAGCCCCTTCTAACTGTTTCAGGTAAAGCCAACCACTTCCTCCTTTGTACCCTCACTGTAATTGTGCACATGTCCATCCTGGCTACACAACACTTCACTGTGTTTATTTATATACCCACCTCCTACTACCAGATGGTAATAGCAACTGTACCTGGGGATACACTATAAATCTCAACAAATATTTGTAGAATGATTTTCTAATAAAGAAATGATTTACTCAATAGTTTATTACTTCTGTACCTTTTGCTATATCAGTTTAGTTCAGTTCAGTTACTCAGTCATGACCGACTCTTTGCAACCCCACAGACTGCAGCATGCCAGGCCTCTCTGTCCATCACCAACTCCCAGAGTCCACCCAAACCCATGTCCATCTAGTGGGTGATGCCATCCAACCATCTCATCCTCTGTCATCCCTTTCTCTTCCTGCCTTCCATCTTGTTCAGCATCAGGGTCTTTTCAAATGAGTCAGCTCTTTGCATCAGGTGGCCAAAGTATTGGAGTTCTAGCTTCAACATCAGTCCTTCCAATGAACACCCGGGACTGACCTCCTTTAGGATGGACTGGTTGGATCCCCTTGCAATCCAAGGGACCCTCAAGAATCTTCTTCAACACCACAGTTCAAAAGCATCAATTCTTCGGAGCTATATCAACTTGATACCAAATTTTTGATATAAGAAATTAGTATTTTACTCTATAGAATGACTACTAATTAGAATAAGATTGGTAAAGCAGTTAAATCCTCCCTTCACCATGACTTTCTATGTCATCAGTATAATAACACTTAGGTCAATGCTGTATTGCCAAGGAAATATATGTATTTAACTTTAGTAGCCAAACCATTTTCCAAAATATTTGCATCATGCAACTGAGCACGCCTGCAGTTAAGTCAAGTCGCTCACTCGTGTCCGACTCTTTGCGACCCCATGGACTGTAGCCCACCAGGCTCCTCTGCCCATGGGATTCTCCAGGCAAGAACACTGGAGTGGTTGCCATTGCCTTCTCCAGATGGTGTATGATACTCTAGTAGCTCCACAGACATTCCAGCACTTAATAATGTCAGCCATTTTCATCTTAGCCATTTGAGTGGATGTGTTTCACACTGTGACTTTAACTTGCATTTCCCTCATGATGAGGGATGTGGAATGCTTTTCAAATGTTAATTAGTGATTTGAATATGTAGTTCGATGGCAGAGAATAACACATTTTTGAAAGATGTTTAAGATAACAAACCTGAATTGAAGCTTCATACTGACTTAGGTCCTTATCCTAACCCTCCCCACACTATTCAACAGCAAATACTAACTTTAAAGTAGTTACCTGTGTCCAAGGATGAGAAAGGAGCAAACATAGAAACATACACCTGCATACACTCACACGCCTTTAGAAGAAAAGGACATGAAAACCTTATATGAAAAATAAAGCATCCATGTATATAATTGTCATAGTCTCTGAGAGATTGAAATGTAGTCCTTGGGAAAAAAAAAGAAATGGGATCCCAAATATATCATACAAAAGGTTAAAGAAAAGATAGAACATCAGGAGAAGACCAACAAATAGTTAACGCAACAGGAATGAAATTGAAGGAAAAATGAAAACCTTAACAGATGACTGCTATGTTAAAACAACAAAAGGTAAACAAGAGATAGGAAAGTTTCCTAAAATTATATAAAAATAAAATGGAAAAGAACAAGATATAAAAGGGATTCAAAAAAGATGAAAGGTAGAAAAAACAATACCAGTATATACATTGTTGTTCTTAGAAAAAAGAACAGGACAAACGTAAGAAAAATGTATTTTAATGAGTAATAGACTGAAATCTGCCCATTGAAAAGTCAGGAAAAATAAAAATAAATAAGAATGACCCCAAGGTCCCTAGCTGGTATGATTTCTTCTTTCTGTCCTGCAGAGTTTTCTCACGTATGATATATATATATGGTTGTTGGCTCTAGTTAGTGATAGCAATAGAAATATTTAAGTCTATTTCATCTTCTCCGAAGTGCAAGTCTGTTGGCTGTATTTGATCAGTTTCTGAAATGATTTTTATGCTCAGCATGTTTCTCTTCCTGAAGGAGCACAAGGATGTTCACTCTGAGTCATCATCTGATTGGCCTCCCTTTTCCATATGCTTCTACTCAAAGGCAAACTCACCAGGTGTTTTTGATAGGGGACATTTTCGTAGGTAAACCTGCTCATATTGCCTTTGGCCTACCTACTCTTTTAATGGAAATCACATTACAGCCCTGAAAAGCACTTTGAAATTTCAGAGTAAGTCATTTTCCTGAAGAGGAAGAAATATATAAATTAGACAGTAGAAAAAAAAATTACTCACTGATAAGACCATTTTCAACAATTTTTTCTAAAGCCTAAAAAAAACAGGACTGTTCTATCAGTATGCACAAAATTCTAGGTCAAGGGAAAATCTAAAGCAAAACCTCCATGACACCAGCAAAAGTCATTTAGACAAAAGAGAGAAATTTTAGGGAGGGCAGGGTGGAGAGAGAGTGCCCCGAATCAGACAGCCCACTTTGCTTCTCCTCCGTCCTTCTCCACCTTGCTCGGCACCTTGAGTACTGGGCCAAGCAAAGTGGGTCACCAACGCGTCCCTTGCTCCCTGGTGTTCCATTGGTTTTGACTAACAGGAATCCTGACAGCAAGTGGAAGGAGGGCAGTGAGAAGGACATCAGGGAAGGGACTTCCTGATACTCCTGCGGGGTCACCTTAGGGTGCTAGGTGCTATGTTCCTCAAGAGAAGGTCACCCTTCCTCTCAGATGGCCTCCCTGAGGTGTCTGCTCAGGACACCTCTCCTCTCTTCAGACCCAGGGATGGCTACAACTCCACTGTCATTAATCCCAGGGAGAGCCCTGGCCCCACTAGGAGCAGTTTATAGAGTTTCAATCACCCCCTGACAGAACATGTGCTTGAAGTGGTCTTCATTCACACATATGTCTGAACACTTGCGCTGTTTTATAGACAGAATTTTAAGGTTATATCCTCCTCCATATCCCTCTTGATGGTGCTGCTTAATAGCTCAAGACTCTTTTTCAGCGGGAGATTTTGTGTTTGCGTCCACACATGGCCCTATTTCTTCTGTAATCCCTTCCCCTGACCCTAGCTTTCTTACCCTATAGGAAATTGTTTCTTCTATCTTATTTCCATTATTCCTTTTTCATTAATTTTTAAGACATATCCAAAAATCTTGGAACACTAATTCCACAAGCCCAAGGTAATCCTCCATCTTATTGTTACTTATGTTTCTATACTTAAATTCCTGTTTTAAAGAAATCATTATTGTTTGATACACTTAGCATTTTTTAGGAGTTTCCCATGTTTACAGTGTTTGTTGGGATTCCTGAATCTTTAATGTTTCTCTTGAGTTATAAGAACTTAGACATTTATCTCTAACATTGGCTTCTGTCATTTTCTCTTTTTAAGAATTCAATTTGGTAGATTTTGATTTTTCTCATTCTTCCACCCTCCCTACGTTTAACTCATTTTCATGTTTTCCCTCACTTTCTCTTTGATGCATATCCCGGATGATTTTCTCAGAATTATTTTCTAGTTTACTGTTCCTTGCTATAACTGTATTTAGTCTACTATATAACCTGTCCATTAAACTTTCCTTTTCTTTTCTGCAAATCCTTTCTTCTAATTTGCTTTCATAGACTCTGAGTTTCATTTTTTTATTTATACATTTAAAGATAAGCACTTTTTTTCTTACATGATACTCCCAAAATTTGAAGTCCTTTGAGCTTTAATTCCTTTACTTATTTCTGCTAATGTGTGGGGTTTGTTTTATTGTTTATAACTTGAGTATATGCTCCTAGTTTGGTGATCAATGTCTGTAGGAATCATGAGGATTTAAGCTACAGAGACATTCCTCCAGAGAAGTTTACATTTGCTTCTTCCAATGACTGTGGAACATTTATAATCATGTTAAATTAATTTAGGTTTCCTGGACTGCACAGGTAGTCTAAATTTAAAACTGCAAACTCATATAATATCTGGTCTACAGCTACAGATTCTCAGGGGAGAATTTCTTTTTTTCATTGTAAAGACAAATTGATTTGTTGTATCCCTTTTGAAAAAAGCATAAATTTTATTGCCTACCCTATAGCATTCTTAGGTCTAATCCCTCCTTGCACAGGCCTAATGTCTTATTTCTGTCCTGTACGTAGCTGTTAAAATTCATGGCCATGTATTCCTGGAGCTGGTAAATACTTTTAAGGCTGCTTTAGCATTAGAAGAGTTTTTCAGGTCCATCTTCATTTTTTGTCCCTGGGAATTAAAAATATACTCTTATTTTTAGTGATGTGAAATTAACATACTGATAAAAATGAAAAAAATATTTTTCATTTGCCACTTGCTTAAGTTCTTTACTTGCTTTATTTTTATTCACTTTTCACATGCAAAATCCATTTTCAACTTTTTCTAATGACGACTCATCTTTAAATAAAGCCAGCTTTTAGTGTCATGTGTGTTCTTGAGAATATATATGAATGCATCTCCATCCCTGGGAGGTGATTCTGTGAAGATTGAGATGTTTCTCCAACGGAGAGCAGTGGTTCTGGCACAAAGAAGGTTCTCAAGATTATTTGAATAAGCAGATGAACAACTCTACACCCCAGGTTTATATTGAACACATTCTCTGTTTTTGTTTCTCATCTAATATTCATGCATATTTCTCTTCCTTCAGGATTTGGTTTAGTTCAGTTGTTCAGTCACGTGCAACTCTTTGCAACCCCATGGACTACAGCACGCCAGGCTCCCCTGTCCATCACCAACTCCTGGAGCCTATTCAAACTTGTGTCTGTCACGTTGGTGATGCAATCCAACCATCTCATCCTCTGTCATCTCCCTCTCCTCCCACTTTCAATCTCTCAGCATCAGGATCTTTTCTAATGAGTCGGTTCTTCACATCATGTGGTCAAAGTATTGGAGTTTGTATCCTTCCTTCAGGATTGGCCTTCAAAAATCCAGCCTTCTTCACAGTAAAACCCCTCATATGCCAGATGGTTTCCTCTTTGTCCTATCACTTATCTAGGCTAAGAGGTTAGAGCAGAGGTAATTCCTGGCCATTCTATTTGAGCTAGCTACCTACAAGGAATAGTCTTATTTCCCTTAGACTTTGCCCACAGTCTAGAGCTCTTGTCTCTTTAACTAAAGGATCATTGGCTGAGCCTTTCAGGACTGTAACGCTGACTTCTAAGGAAATTTGTCTCCTGCTTGGTGTCTGAAAAAGTTTGTCTGGGCACTCAGCGCCCTCGTGTTTTCGTTGGTGTAGATTTCTCAGTATTTGGAAGGCTTGCTTTATAATTTGTGGTTTGAGGTTGTGGCTATTTCTCTATTTTATTAAAAATGGAGAGCTTTTCCCTTCAATTTTTCACTAACTTATTGATCACAGTTGGGTTTGAGCAAGAGTGTGAGCTTTACCCGTGGTGTCTTCCTCTGCTGGAGTTTAGTCCGCCCTCCTCTATCTCCCTCTTTTTGCCACTGTCACCATCATCTTCTCACATCTAGAAAACCACACCTTTTAACATTTTCAATATCCAACTCAGACTTTTTCTCCACAACCACTCTTATCCCACTGCCTCTGGGGGTTATTAACTTTAAGTTGGGAACAAGAAAATCATCTGGTGCTTTACCCCCCCATAATTTGTGTATCACCACATAATATTTCACTGTTTGAGCTCTGAGACCAGTTATACAAAAATAAATCCATGATTATAGTAATGTCTAACAGGCAGCCTCATTGCCTAGATATCTAAGTTAAATTCCTTTACACTATCAACCTATGAGCAATAGGATTTCAACAGATTTGAACAATGTATAATTGTACAAATTTCTTTTGTGACCAATAGAATGTACTTCAAGTTGGCAGGTCTCGTTAAGCATGCTATCTGTATCAACAGAAATTTAACTCAGTCATAGGAATCAAACTCAGGTTTGATGCTTTTGAACTGTGGCATTGGAGAAGGCTCTCGAGAGTCCCTTGGACAGCAAGGAGATCCAACCAGTCCATCCTAAAAGAAATCAATCCTGATTATTCATTAGAAAGACTGATGCTGAAGCTGAAACTCCGATACTTTGACCACCTGATGCGAAGAAGTGACTCATTGGAAAAGACACTGATTCTTGGAAAGATTGAAGGCAGGAGGAGAAGGGGACGACAGAGGATGAGATGGTTGGATGGCATCACCGACTCAATGGACAAGAGTTTGAGTAGGCTCTGGGAGTTGGTGATGGACAGCAAAGCCTGGCGTGCTGCAGTCCATGGGATCACAAAGAACTGGACACAACTGAACTGAACTGTTTCTACCTAAGTGAAGCAAACAACCACGGGCTTAATGCTATTCCATAATAATGTGCTCTAAAATCCAATCTGTTTATATTCCCATCTACCTCATTAGGCATAAAACCTCTAATAACAAATATAATAAAATTCAAAACCAACTATTTCCCACCACGTGTATTTCTTCCTCTCCCTTACATGTTAGACCAGAGTATAAGATAAACAAACAAATAAAGAATATTTTATACCCAGTCACTTTTCTAAAATTGTTTTTTCCTTTTACTTTATATCTGCAACCACTCTAATACTGTCGTTAATTAAAAATCTAGAAGATTATTTTTGGTTGCACTGGGTCTTTGTTGCTGTCACAAGTTTTTTCTAGTTGCAGCAAACAGGGGCTACTGTGCATCGAGGTGGTTTCTCCTGTTGCAGCGCAGGCTCTATTCACGGGCTTCAGCAGCTGCAACACATGGGCTCAGCAGTTGTCACATGCCAGCTCTAGAGCACAGACATGGTAGTTGTAGCAGTATCTGGAATCTTCCCCAACCCAGGTCCCCTGCAGTAGCAGGCAGATTCTTACCCACTGTACCACCAGGGAAGTCTTAGAAAGTTTTACTTATTTTTAAGCTTAATCAATTTACACTGGGAAACACAAAGAATCAAATCTTGCCAAAACGTTAACATACTTTCCAGGTGTAGAAGGAAACTCACGTAGGATCCAGACCCAAAGCCTCAGAAATCTTTGATGACATTATCTATTATATGAAATTGGATTTTCTTTCCTTTCCAGTAACTATCTGGACATTCTGTCACTTTTGTATATAGAATGGACAATCAGTTCTGCTCTAACGCTGGTTTCGAAAAATGCAAATTTGTTTCAAAGCAATGATATATCAGGAAACAATTTTAGCACAACAGATTTTATGTTTATGTGTAATCATGAATGCAGGAAACTTAGGTGAGCACAGAAACTGTACTTAGCTTAAAGATGAGAAGAGCAGGAATACACAAAGCACACGCGTGCATATATCTCGGTTCTTAACCATCACCAGCTACTTCAGTTCACTGGGTGTGTTATGAGCCACACCAATGCATCTGGTATTTCTAATAACCATTTAGAAATGGTTATTTCATCCCATTTCTAATAACCCTCCTTCCACCACATCACAGTAATATACAACTGCAACCCCTGCAATGCCCACTTCCGTGTGTAAACTTCAGCTCTTCGTCAAGGTAAAATGCCATGTTTAGCATGATATTTATGTATTTCTTAACCATTTAACATGTGTAAAATTGTGCTACCAGTTGTATAAGGTTATTATTATTTCACTCTATTGTTGAGAAAACTTGAGTGTTGTGTCCTTTAACCCTTGTAATTTTTTAAATTAAACATTTAACTTTAGGGATAATTGTAGATTCACTTGAGTTGCTAGAAATAATATTGATATATCCAGTGTATCCTTTACCCAATTCATTCCCCCAGTGATGACATCGTGCAAAAGTATAATATCACAACCAAGAGCTTGTTATTGAGACAGTCAAGATAGAGAATGATTTAATTACTGCAGGGATTTTCTGTGTTGCCTTTTATTAATATTAGTATTTCCCTCTTGGTCCCCCTTCTCCTCTTTAACCTCTAGCTGCTACTAATCTGTTCTCTGCTTCTGTGGTTTTGTCACTTTAAGAATGGTTCATAAATGGAATCTACCAAATATCACTTTCTGGGGATTGAGTTTTTCCACTCAGAGTAATTCCCTAGCAATTCATGTTGCATGTATCTGTAGTTTGTTCTTTTTTATTGCTGAGGAAACTTCCATGATACGGATGTACCACAGTTTAACTATTCAGGGTTGAAGAGCATCTGGGTTGTTCCCAGTTTTGAGCTATTACAAATAAAAGTGCTATGAATATTCATATAAAGGTTTTTGTGTGAACCTAAGTCTTTATTTCTCTGGGCTAAATGCCCAGGGGTACAATTTCTAGGCTGTGTGTAAGTTGCGTGCCTACTTTATTAAGAAATTTTCCAACTCTTTCCCAATTTCTCCACATTCATACCTTGCTAGTGAGTTACAAAGAGCTGGACATGACTGAACAACTTTCACTTTCACTTTTTCCCCACATTCTTATTGGAGCATTGAATACTGCTATTAAATTGTTAATTACATTTTTAATTTTAGCCATTCTGACAGTTGTGGGATATCTTACTGTGATTTCAATTTGCATTTCTCTAAGGGCTAATGGTGAATATCTCTTCATGTGTTTATTTACTATCTGTAAACCCTCTTCCATGAAATGTTTCATGTTTTTTGCTTATTTCCTAATTCAGTTGACTTGTTTACTTTTTTACTGTTAAAATTTTAAACTTCTTTATATATTCTCAATACTAGTCCTTTGTCAACTAAGCGGATGGCAATTTTTCCTCGTAGTCTATAGCTTGTCCTTCCATGTTCCTAACAGGGTCTTTCACAGATCAAAAGGTTTTCACTTTGATGAGGTTCAATTCATCAGTTTTGCCTTTTGGGGCACAGGTTTGGTGTCGAAGCTCTATGCCTCCTGTGAAATGATTTTGCCTCGTATGTGGTTTTATGGCATGCACGTGCAACATTATAGCAGAACTGACTGTTCTTGAGAGAAACAGAATAAAGAACTATTAGGGTAGCAAACAACATTTTAAAACAAGCTGTCATTGCCTTAACGATATTAGAAAATCTCGAATAAATTCTGAGGTTCTGTCTAAAACAATTTGGAAAAACTGACTTTAAGTCTCGTTCCACACTGCACTACATTCATGGGAAGTGTGGCAATCATCTGCTTAGTTTGACAGTATCAGTGAAGATGAACTCAGGGGAACAGATCCTCACAACACTAAACTCAGAGATTCATTCTGTTCACAGCAGTGCCCTATATTTAGCCACTAGTCCCAATCATTAGTAGGAAAATGTCTGTCAATGAGTTTAAGTATTAGCATCCTGTTAAAAGATCTCTTTATCTCACTGATTTTCAATTAAGCAAGACCGCTATTACAACAAAAAGCTGAATGTTTTCCAGCCAGCCCCTCAGGAAAGATACCATTTTGGCTCTGAAAGCCATTATGAAAACTTGACCTTTTTACCTCTTCCTGACCAGGGCTTTCCCAGATGCAAATTTAATGGCTTAAACACTGAATGCTATCAGCCTCATAAAGCATGAAACCTCCTCTCTTCAAAGCAGCCCTCGTAATTTAACTGGCAAGCCTGCCACTGTGCAGTGGGCTCCAGCCGTGTGCCTGCCAGAGAAGCCGTCGGAGCAGACCTGCCCTTTCTTCAGCTTTCAAGGGTACTGAGAACTGACCTCGAGTTAGGTCTCTTCCATGTCCAGGAAGGAGAGAGACGAAAATAAATTATTACATAAAACAAAGACTATATTATTTGGTACATATGTTATGGTTTACCCCCATTTCATCCTCTGAACAAGGGATTGTCTGCCTTCAACTTTTCCAGGCTCTTAAAATCCCTCTTTATAGTCTGTGCAGTCAACTTAATGAGGACCATTCGAGGTGCATAAGTGAAATGATGTCATTTGGTCTCTCTCTTTCCTTCTGGGTCTCTAACTGCAGGGTTTGATCCACCCCAAGCGGGACACAATATGCGCACAGTCCCAGAATTATTATTAAGGTGAAAGCTCTGACCTGCTTCAGTGCCCCCAAACTAATTCCTGCTTCTTCTACCATCCGAGGCTATTCTGGATTCTCCCAGAATTTATTGAGCACCTGTGTGCCAGGCGTTACGCTAGACGCTTTTATTTCATATGCATTCATCTTCCTCTCACGACAAACTGCAGTGCTAGCTTACATAGCGCTGGAAGATTAGTAGTAGCCTTGCCTCGTTATATTACACCCAGTGGAGTGCTGGAGGCAGGCTGTGCTGGCTTGTGAGAACTGATTGTTAAATTCTCAAGAATTTTGTGAGCTCTTATTCAGTATAGCCATTATTTAAAAGTCATATTACAGAGGCTTAAATAAATTGAATTCAATGCAAAGGTAACAAATACTCAAAATTCACCACTTCCTAATTGTTTGACTACATTTTATTAATATCCATGCCCTTGAGGTTATATAACTATTGATTTTGCATGGTAAAAATACTTTAATAACAGTGTGATCCTGAATGTCTCTTCCCAATTCCACCCTCAGTGATGTTACATCAGTGGCTTCAAACTGGCACTCATGGGAGTATTTATACCATGGAAATGAACAAATGCTACAAATCAGAGTTTTTGCCCTCTCAAGAGCTGGTTGCTGATAATTTACCAGCATACCAGTGACTATACTCTTCCATGGCTCATATGTGGTATTATGTTTATGAATGACTTAATACTGACTGAAAGTTTTGTGGATAACTGTGAACAGAAAGAAATTAACTACAGGACAAAATATCTCTCTGTGTCTTGAACTCTGGTAGAAATGAGAAGCTTGTTTACATTACATGCATTCTTCTGTTGTTCTAGAAGGAAACATTGTCAACTTAGGGACATGAGCCATGTGCCTTGTATGTATCCACATCTGTCTGAGCACCATGGGTAGGGCCTCAAAGACAGTGTCTGCCTGGGGGAAATGAAGAGCCCCATGTGAGATCTGAGGAGAGAAAAACGTGATTCACGCAAGTGCGGACCATGGGCAATAATGTGGGCACGCCTGAGATGTGTACTGCCCTCTAGTTCTTTCCTCCTCCTCTGGTTTGCATAAGTCCCGCAGGATGAAGCCTCTGAAAGACAGAAGACACCAGCAGGAAGGAACACGCAGTCTCACTAAGGTCACTATATGATGTTGACAGCAGGAGGCAGCCCAACCTTGTGACCGTGGGCCAGTGTGTCACGAGTTAGGAGACAGAACTGTTCTTCACTCCAACAGGATGTAGAACCAGCACTTAGGGAACCTGGCAAAGTTGCAAAGCAGGAGAGCACACAAAGTGTGGTTAGTCTATTTGGTCTATGGTCTGGAGTCAGTTAGGATTCCATGGGACATACTGTGTCATGGACAATCAGATGGAGTTCAGAGAGCTCAGCATTACTGTACCAGACAGACAGGAGAAGACAAACAGTGAGAAAGTGAGGGTACCATGAGGCACGAGAACAGAACCCCCAAGCGTGTACCGGAGAACATGGAAGACTCCACCTACTGGCCAGGAGTACTGCTTACATGACCACATATGGAAATGAGCTCTAGGGATTTCTTAGAAAATTGGGAATAATTTAAGAAGGCTGAAGCCCCACATTCTTTTAGATAGGAGCTGAGTCAGGAAATTCTATCCTGTCCCTGTGATTCAAATCCATAATAGTTTACCTCTGGGTTGGACTGGCTGGACTGGGACTAATCTATTTTCTCAGCAGTGGTTCCAATGGCTTATCTGTATTCTAAGATGGGAAGCCTTAAAGCTAGAATTAGTATAAATTCCAGGTGATTACTGTTACAGTCAATGAAGACTGCAGGAAGAAGTAATGCCAACTAACAATATGTATTCAGATCGCTTTCTAGTAAGAAGAACTTGGTATATTCTCTTTTGACATTTTCATCAGAGAGCATCTCAACAGTTCAGTTCAGTTCAGTCGCTCAGTCGTGTCCAACTCTTTGCAACTCCATGAAGTGCAGCATGCCAGGCCTCCCTGTCCCTCACCAACTCCCGGAGTTCACTCAAACTCATGTCCATCGAGTTGGTGATGCCATCCAGCCATCTCATCTTCTGTCGCCCCCTTTTCCTCCTGCCCCCAATCCCTCCCAGCATCAGAGTCTTTTCCAATGAGTCAACTCTTCGCGTGAGGTGGCCAAAGTACTGGAGCTTCAGCCTTAGCATCAGTCCTTCCAATGAACACCCAGGACTGACCTCCTTTAGGATGGACTGGTTGGACCTCCTTGCAGTCCAAGGGACTCTCAGGAGTCTTCTCCAACACCACAGTTCAAAAGCATCAGTTCTTCAGCACTCAGCTTTCTTCACAGTCCAACTCTCACATCCATACATGACTACTGGAAAAACCATAGCCTTGACTGGACTGACCTTTGTTGGCAAAGTAATGTCTCTGCTTTTCAATATGCTATCTAGGTTGGTCATAAGGAGTAAGCGTCTTTTAATTTCATGGCTGCAATCACCATCTGCAGTGATTCTGGAGCCCAAAAAATAAAGTCTGACACTGTTTCCACTGTTTCCCCATCTATTTCCCATGAAGTGATGGGACCAAATGCCATGATCTTCGTTTTCTGAATGTTGAGCTTTCAGCCAACTTTTTCACTCTCCTCTTTCACTTTCATCAAGAGACTTTTTAGTTTCTCTTCACTTTCTGCCATAAGGGTGGTGTCATCTGCATATCTAAGGTTATTGATATTTCTCCTGGCAATCTTGATTCCAGCTTGTGCTTCTTCCAGCCCAGCATTTCTCATGATGTACTCTGCATAGAAGTTAAATAAGCAGGGTGACAATATATAGCCTCGATGTACTTCTTTCCCTGTTTGGAACCAGTCTGTTGTTCCATGTCCAGTTCGAACTGTTGCTTCTTTACCTGCATATAGGTTTCCCAAGAGGCAGGTCAGGTGGTCTGGTATTCCCATCTCTTTCAGAATTTTCCACAGTTTATTGTGATCCACACAGTCCAAGGCTTTGGCATAGTCAATAAAGCAGAAATAGATGTTTTTCTGGAACTCTTTTGCTTTTTTGATGATCCAGCGGATGGTGGCAATTTGATCTCTGGTTCCTCTGCCTTTTCTAAAACCAGCTTGAACGTCTGGAAGTTCATGGTTTACGTATTGCTGGAGCATCTCATAGAGTTCATTAAAAAACAATAAAACAAAACTGCAACAAACCAGGTCCTCTGGTTTTGAGGAATTATTAGGAATAGACTTAGGTTTTAGTCAGTCCCAGCTGAGTGACACTTTTTGAGTCACAAAACCTTCATGTCCCTGTCTCACCATCAGTAATGGTAGAACTCTGACATGCTAGGATTCCAAGTGAGCTAGCTCAAAGGAAACCATGCTTATAAAGAAATGTGTTTGCAGTTATTCAAGTGGCCAAATAGTCTACTGCTAGACATCTTCATTGGAAGAAATCTGCACAGCAATCTTTGAAAAGCACCTGGCCTAGAGGACAGTGCTAAAGACTGTTCCATGGTGTAATGTCCCATGCATCCTCTTCTTCCGTTTGCCTCTTTGGAACACTGTGGGAAAGAGCATCGCTACAGAAATCTCTAGCAAATTTCTCCAAGGTATTTCCACAGAGGCATCCCATACCTTTCAAACCCCAGTGATATTGTCTGAGAAATACACATCTCACTCACAGCTCTGGTCTGAGCTCTTTAAGTGTGTTTTCCCCAATTCATGATTTAGAATAAGTCAGGCATAGACCAAGCACTATTCACATCTTTTCAAGATTCTGTGTCCACCAAGCCTGTTTAAAAATAAGTAAATAGTTCCTAGGCAGGCTTCATTGTTTATTATTTTTAACATAAAAGAGAACTTAACATGGAAATAATTTTCAGATTAGTTAACATGCAACTGCTGATCCAGGATAAGAAAAGCTCCCAGGAATGGATTGCCAGGAATGATGGCACTTTTCACACATCACTACAAAGTGGAACAAATGAGGAGTCTAGTGCTTTTCAAACCAAGAAAAGCAGCTTGGAACAAAAGCAAAAACTGAATGCAAGTAGCTGTGTGGTTCTCCCTCTCCAACCAGGACACTGAGGGTGCCTCACGGGTTGAGCCACAGCGGGTCTCACCACTCACCAGAAGGAATCCTACTATTGCATATAGAGATTCTCCACTGAGAACTAAATGGGAGAAAGAGGTTATAGTAGAGTGTATGAGAAAAGGGCATTCTTATCTCGAGAAAAGCAACAATCTGTAGGCTTTATATTGGTTTAAGGCTGGCTACACACCTGACTCAACTATACCAAAAGACACGCTGCTTTGGGTATCGTTGGGTTAATACTGTGTTGCCCACGGTCTTTCCATTTAACCCAGATGACATCTGCATCCACCAATTGAGTGCTGAGAGGAAGTCAAAGTGCATGGCCCTTGATGGGAACACTGTTCACTGAGTCTCACACTTCTGACTGTGAATCACCAACATTCACAATGAGTAACAGACAGGACTCCTGATCCACGAGTCCAGGAACCTAAGTCCTAGATGTGTGCTTGCTACTATTAGGTTGTAGCTCCCTCATCAAGCCACCAAACCGCTCAGCACTGGATTAGGTAATAATCATGACCCCCTCTAGCTCCACATTTTAGGATTCTTACAAGAAACTTTTCAGTCTCTCACTGGATGGGCATCAGTGCTCGGGCATTTTGGAATGCAAATGTTCTGAGCACAACTGAAATTAGGGTGATTGCTCCAGGCCCTATGTTAGAAATCTCTGAATTGTTAAAACCGGTGACTGATGGGCAATGAATCCAGGAGCCATTTTGTTGGAAAGGAAGATGAAAATATTGTTCCACTGCTCTCTAGGGAACAACTCTGGTTCCTTAATCTCAGTGATATAGTCTTAATTTGGAAAGACAGCCAGAATTTAAAGCACTGAATATTTAAAAATAGAAGTGAAGAATGGGAATCTGCTTTGGGTCTACTTGCAATGCTCTGCAAATGACTTAAACATGCTCTAAGTCTGGGCACTAGACACGTGACTTAACTGAGCACTTGAGATGAGGCTGGCACAGGTTGAGATGAGCTTTAAGTGTAAAATACACACTGATGTTTAAAGACTTAGTATGAAAAATATGTAAAATATCTTTTTCTATTGTTGATTTTTTTATATTTTTTATATTGATTACATGTTGAAATGACTATATTTTAGATTAAATATATTATACTAATTTAACTTCTTTCTTAGATCACATATGTGGTTCACATTGTATTTCTATTGGAGATTCATGGTTCGTGATAGTTTGCAGACCTTATATGGATCCTGAAGGAATTCCAAACTGATATTGTAGGGTAGAGCTGAAAGTAAAAGGGAGGGAGAAGGCAAATTGAGAGGGAAGAGATTTAGCATTGGGCCTGGAACCATGTGGTAGTTTATGTTAAAATGGCTACTTGTGTTTGCATCTATGTGTTCCTTTGACTGCATTAACAAATATCATTTTTTGCCATTTTTTGTTGTCATCCAAACATCTCTCTCTCTCTCATAGGTTTACTTCCCCCCACCCCAATTAAAGCTGAGGCTGTAGGCAGGTGCAGTGCAGATCTCGTGGGGCCTTGTGGATCCTGTAAGGATTTTGTTCTTCATTCAGCAGGCGATGGGAGGTCCACAGACATGCTTCATCAGGAAGGGTGTGTGATCAGACTTATATTTCCTTGTGACAGAGCAAAAAATGGACCAGAAAGGGCAGGCAACTAAAGGCAGCCAATTCATCTTAGAAGTGGTCCAGTTGTTGACCATGATCCAACTTGGAGCAATGGGATGTCGGGTTGGGGGTGGCGGTGAAAAGACCTGGACTCGAGGACTATTTTTTCAGATGAATCAATATTTGGAAATGAATGAATATTAGGGGATGACTAGAAAGTGAGGAGTCAGGGATGACTCCTAAGTTCCTTACAGTAAATCCCTGTCTTTGCGGAGAGAGCCCTTAAAGACACCAAGTGTAGACATATGTTGTGCTGATCTCAGAGGCAAGTGCTACAGCCGCTTCAGCACAGCCCCACCCTTACACTAAGATCCCTTATGGAGGGCCATCAGTACCCTAGACTCTGTTCCTTCTGCCTCCATCCTTTTTTAAAACAGGAGGTTACATGTAAAACCATATGTGTCTGCTAAGTAAGTCATCCTTACTATAGGCTAGCGATGAGCTTTATGGAATTCTCTGAATATATGTAATGTCATGTAAGGGAAAAGAAACCCAAGTTATGAGGTAAGTGAAGGCCAGTAAATATAAAAGACAGAGAAGCTGCATGGAGACGGTTTCTCAAAGAGTCTTTAGCAAACTCTACCTGAGGTTCTTTCCCCAGTTCTCTTGGGGAAATCTAAAGAGTGACAAGTTGTTTTAGAAGGAACATAATAAAACCCTATTAGTAACATATTACATCAATAAGATGCTGCTGCTGCTAAGTCGCTTCAGTCGTGTCCGACTCTGTGCGACCTCATGGACTGCAGCCTACCAGGCTCCTCCATCTATGGGATTTTCCAGGCAAGAGTACTGGAGTGGGGTGCCATTGCCTTCTTCCAATAAGATGCATGCATTACCAATACCTATGTATGCTTGTTTATTTAATTTCTTACCAAAAAGGGGGGTATATAGAACTTGGAAAATATTTAAATATAATATCTAAATCAAACATGAACACTTGGTGACTTGCTCTCCCTTGGAAATTTTTTAGTTTATTTATCTACGGTTTGAATGTAAGGTTTCATCATTCTCTGAGTTGTGACTCATTAAAGGTTTTTACCTTTAGAATCTGTGCTCCATAAAACCCCTCAAACCACTGTCTACCAGAGACATAATATTGTACAGAGCAGTCGTGTGTTGATTTTTTTCCAACCATCATACGCTCTGGGCCAAGAACCACACACTAGGAAAAGCAAACCTCCCCAATGCATCACCAGACTATTATTTTTTAATGTTTCACATTATGTGAAAGAGAAAAATGTCTTCATTGTGACTGAATGCATATATGAACAAAATATGAAACCTTGAGAATGAACAAACATCAAGCGAATTCTAGCAGGACTAGGAGAAGCCTTAAAGAAGAGATTGCAGCCAGCTAGCCCCCCTCCTCCACTTGGCTTTTCATTTCCCGTCCCTATTTCCCCACAGTAAGAGTAATAACAATAGCCTCTTCTGGCTGGAGACTTGAAATTGGACCTGTTTTGTCTGCAAAAGAGAGACCTGCGAAATTGTGGGCCCACCTGTTGGAGAGAGAGCACTCTGTAAAATGTGACGTTTTCATAAGCTAAGATAATGAAGGAGACCCCAATCCAAATCAATGGCTAGGTCTCCAAGACTTGATAAGGCAGGCAGTGCTTGAGTGCTGGGTATCCAGAGTTCCTTCCTCTGTGAATAATTGGTCTGTAAAAGCATCTGGGAAAAGACTAGGACCAAACTCTCTGTGGTACGTGTCTACAGTGTTCAAACCACCCAAGGCTCTCTTCACTGCTCAGCATATTTTACCACCCAATAAAACCAGGCACTTGGAAGTTACATATTTGCTTTGCTCTCGCTCAGTTTACCTACTCCTGTTTGGAGATAACCCACTAAAATAACTGGGATAGCGATGAAATGTTTGGAGAGCAGTTTTCTCTACTGTCTCTGGGTGGACCCTCTTCCAGGAGCCGCTCTGTTTTTCTTTCCTCCATTACTATCCAGCTGCATCTTTGCACAGCACCTGTGCAAACAGCAGCACTGGATTTGACTCTGTCTGCTTCTGTCTGGGACCAAGTATGGAGGACAAGTGAGGTTTAACGATGGAGGAGAGCAGTTTGTTCTCTGGATGCACTGGAGTCCCAGGCTGGCACACTGCCTCTCTGAGCAGTTCTTAGTCACTCAGTCATGTCCAACTCTTTGCAACCCCATGGACTGTAGCCCTCCAGGCTCCTCTGTCCATGGGGATTCTCCAGGCAAGAATACTGGAATGGGTTGTCATGCCCTCCTCCAGGGGATCTTCCAGACCCAGGGATTGAATCAGGGTTTCCTGCACTGCAGGCAGATTCTACAGCCTCTCTGAAAGTGAAAGTGAAGTCGCTTAGTAGTGTCCGACTGTTTGCGACCCATGGACTGTAGCCCACCAAGCTCCTCTGTCCATGGGATTCTCCAGGCAAGAATACTGGAGTGGGTTGCCATTTTCTTCTCCAGGGATCTTCCTGACCCAGGGATAGAACTGAACTCATTGCAAATAGCATTTCTGAAGTGCCCAGACATGGGGGCAGGAATCTCTGCTCAGAGAGGACTGTAGGTGGAGAACCAAGGCTGACCTAGAGCCCAACTTCCCATCAAACAAAACACACAAGAAGGAGACTTACACAACCTTCCCCATTCCTCCTATTCTGTATTGCCTCATCTGCAAAGATAACTCTGATCCTATTTTTATAAAGTTAGATAGAGATGTGAAAAAGGAGTAAAAACAGCATAAAAATTATATCGGTAAGGAAACCAGGTCTCTGCTCAGTCGTCCCATTAGGACCCTGAAACACTATATGTCACCTACTTGTCTGGTGTCCCCTGCATTTCCCACAGGCGTTCATGCAGTCCACGCATGCCACAGGTAAGAATTCCTACTCACAGATTGGGTCACTGGAATGAGGCTGGGACAGGGGCTCTGCACCTGACTCTTCTGTGCTGGAGCCCTCATTCAATTTCTCATTTCTTAGGTTCATATCTTATACAGTCATGAAATTAAGATGCTTGCTCTTTGGAAGAAAAGCTATGACCAACCTAGACAGCATATTAAAAAGCAGAGACATTACTTTGCTGACAAAGGTCCTTATAGTCAAAGCTATGGTTTTTCCAGTAGTCATGTGTGGATGTGAGAATTGGACCTTAAAGAAAGCTAAGTGCTGAAGAATTGATGCTTTTGAACTGTAGTGTTGGAGAAGACTCTTGAGAGTCCCTTGGACTGCAAGGAGATCCAACCAGTCCATCCTAAAGGAAATCAGTCCTGAGTGTTCATTGGAAGGACTGATGCTGAAGCTCCAATACTTTGGCCACCTGATGTGAAGAAGTGACTCATTGGAAAAGACTCTGATGCTGGGAAAGATTGAAGGCAGGAGGAGAAAGGGACGACAGAGAATGAGATGGTTGGATGGCATCACTGACTCAATGGACATGAGATTGAGCAAGCTCCAGGAGTTGGTGATGGACAGGGAAGCCTGGAGTGCTACAGTCCACGGGGTTGCAAAGAGTTGGACACGACTGAGTGATTGAACTGAACTAGGTTCTTATCTAGCTGAATGGAGAGTGATCATGCCTCAGTTCATAGTCAATAATAGCTTAAAATATTAATCTTCTTATGAGACACTTGCACTAGAAAATTTACTATCTTTCTCAAAGAAAGTGACTTTTGTTGGGGAGATGGGGGAGGGGGTGGAATATGGGGGAAAGGGGAATGGGGGAGGGGCTGAAGCACCAGCATAAGGCCCGTCATTTTAGGTATATTTAGAATGTCCTAAAACTGGAAGAATCAAGAGATATCTAAATTGATTTGAAGCAATAGCTAGGGTGGGGAAATGGCTTCCAGGATTTGCTTAGTTCTCCATTTACCACCCCCAGGCCATTAACCTTCCTTCTCCTTAGAAGGACTTCTCTGCTCGGCAGCTTGTGTCA
This sequence comes from Capra hircus, assembly GCF_001704415.2. Taxonomy (NCBI): domain Eukaryota; kingdom Metazoa; phylum Chordata; class Mammalia; order Artiodactyla; family Bovidae; genus Capra; species Capra hircus. Next base: position 28,017,108 of record NC_030814.1, read on the forward strand.
CCCAGCCGTTCCACTCATCTTGCCGCTTTATGTTGTCCATGCATTCCCAGGCCCACACACCCCTGAAGCCCATTCGTGGAATACATATTCACTTCTCCACTCCAAGTCCTGCCATCGCTGGATGGCAGCCACCTTTTGTGGGCGGCACCTCCGTCAGCCACCAGTAGAGCTCGTCACTTCCTGAAACCAACAATCTTCACTCAACCAACCTCCACTCCACCCCAGTCACCCACCCTTGTGAACCCCTCTTGGGCTCCATCCTCACCTAGGGATGTTCCATCTAGCAGTCCCTGAATACGATCCTGGACCCCAGCAATCTCACCCCCTTGATTCCAGTGCAACTGCTTTTCAACCTCAGACCTTCAGCGCCTTCTCCTCTCACGTCTCACTGACCGTAACCCTCCCCATGGCCATTCCCTTCTCTACCCTCAAAGGCCCCTTCAGCCAGAATCCTCAGGATCCTTCTGCCACTCTGCCCTCCACTTTGGCTCAGTCTCATTAGTGATCTTTTAGTTTCCATACACAAAATGCCAAGTATTGTTGTGTAAACAGACATATGCACTCACAAACATACACACCTACAGATGGAAAAATGTATCATCTACATTTTTTTTAAAGTCCGGAAGCCTACAGCCTTTGTACACGATCCTGGCCATTTTCCTCTTGAATCACACTTTCCAAGCCCCTGGTTGCCGTCTCTCTGATACCTGCGTTCTTTGTCTCATCCCTTTTCACCCTTTTCAAAGCCATCACTTTGCTTTCTCTCCTGTAATTTCATTCTTTCCGTTTTCTTCCCCCACTGCCCATAAGAGCTATATTACCTACTTTTCAAACACTCTCCCTAGTTTGTGTCTGCTTCTGGTTATTTCCCTATCTCTCTCCTGCCCTTTATAGCTGATCTCCTCAGAACAGCCTGATAGACCACCTTACTCAGCTCCCAGTCACTCTTCAAACAACTGCTCCCTGGTTTGTCCAGATGAAAATATCACTGAAAAAGCTCTGAAAGAGGTAAATGAAATTTCCAAGCTAAAGAACTCTTTTAGCGTCCTGTCTTCTTTAATACTGTCAACTTTTCCTTCTCCTTAAACTCTCTTGTCCACTAATGCCTCTGGCCTCCTTCTTCCGGTATTCTTCACCTGTTCCTGTCTGCAGTCCAACTGTTAAGTAATTGTGTTCCTAAGAGACCCAGTTGCATCGCTTCTCAGTTGTGTCACCTTGGAGGAGTTCCAAGTCTCCATTTTTTCACCTATCAAGTGAGAATAATAATGGTATCACCCATCAAGGGCTACTGTGAAGATTAAGTGAATTAGCATACACCATGTACTCAAAATCATTTCTGGCCCCTGGCAAACACTCAGTAAACATCAGCTGTGGTTGTTATTGTGGTGGTTATCATGGCCCTCTTTCCACTTCACAGCTCATGAAGGGAGGTCTCACTTCCATTGTTCCTACAAATATTTGTATTTTTTGATTCTTCTCAAACTCACTCTGTCAAACATCAAGCTTCTCATTTTCTCCTAAAAACTTACTCCTCCTCTACTAGCGGGAATCTCAATGAACGACCCCATTATCTTCAGTTCATCCTTTCAAAACTTATTATGTTTCTATACTTACCAGGCACAATTCTCTTTACTGAGAATACAAAGTCTCCCTCATGGGCAATAAACAAGACACAAATGTTACCCCCAGAGAGGGATGAGGTCTGTGAAGAAAATACAGCAAGATAAGGGGCAGTAGGCGACTGGACGGAGATGAAGGACACTTTTTTAGAAGGGGAAGTCAAGGGAAGGTTGTCATGGCATTTTATCAAGATTCCCAAGTCAAGCCATCGATTGCAAGCCAAATTCTGATGTTCTTATCTTTATGTTTCTATATCGGTTCTCATTGCTTTCCCTCTTGTCATCGTTTCAGGCCCCCCTTTTCTCTTATAGCGGTTATTATTAGATTTTTCTATCTTTTTGTCTCTAGTCTTGCAGTCTTAGCTCTCTATACTTTTTGTAACTCTGAGGTTTTTTTAAAAATTCACGTACAAATCACTATGGGTCCAGGTGAAAGGTGGTCAGCTGCTTCCACTCCTCTGTTGGAGGCACAGACCTCCAAGAACCTTGTGCCGTCAGCCCCTAGGTCCTCTCAACTGCTTGTCATCCCCGCCAAACACCCATGCTTGTAGTTTACCTCCTTGTCTTCATTCATGAGGTCCCTTCTGGCTACCATGCCCTTTCTATGTAGCAATCATTTAGATTAGTCATTGATTTTCTAATTTCAGCAAAAGCTGACATTCCTAGACCTTGCTGAGCAGGCCTGCCCTCTCCCTCTTAGGTGCCTTCACTGTTTGAAAGTGAAAGTGAAGTTGCTCAGTCATGTCTGATTCTTTGCAACCCCACGGACTGACTGTAGCCTACTAGGCTCCTCTGTCCATGAGATTTTCCAGGCAAGAATACTGGAGTGGGTGGCCATTTCCTTCTCCAGAGGATCTTCCCGACCCAGGGATTGAACCCGGATCTCCCACATTGTAGGCAGACGCTTTACCGTCTGAGCCACCAGGGAAGTCCACCTTCACTGTTTGCTGCTCTGCTTTCCTCTCCTGAACCCTGAATCCTCGAGGGCCAGGACTTTGTCTGGGCCCCGGAATCCACTAAGTGCCTTGGACGTAGTTCATAGGAGGCAGAGCAGACCTTCACACTCACGTGGAACTCTGAAGCTCACTCTGTTCCCGTTAATCCCTGGAACAAGAGTCTTACCCTAAGACAAAAGCTAGGCAAATGGCTTCATGACGAGGCTTGTTCAGGACCGCTGCACACTTCCTCCTGCAGCTGCCTCACCTGTTGAACATGACTGAACCCCTTTCTTGCTGCATGTGAATCCACCCACCAAGCTTTCCTCAGTGCCGCACTTTTCTTTTGCTCATTTACAAGGGTCTACTGAGTTTGAACAAACTCTGGGAGAGAGTGAAGGACAGGGAAGCCTGGTGCGCTGCAGTCCATGGGGTCTCAAAAAGCTGGACACGACTGAGTGACCGAACAACAGTAAGAACCATTGTACTGGTGTTGGTCTTATTCTCCTAGTGTCTGTGCTGCCTCATCCAGGACAAGCTAAGGAAAGATCTGAGATGTGGACTTAATCCATATGTATCTGCTTGAATACTTGCTCTGTAAAGGGCACTGAATGCAGAGCAGCAGGCATTACACAAAGAACCCAGGTCTGACCTTAAGGCACATGCAATTCATGAGGGAAACAGACTCACACAGGTAAAAAGGGTAGAAGGCAGAATGTGAGGAATGCTGTAGCAAGAATAAAAAGTCTCAAGGGAATTCCAAGAGCTGTCCCTCCTAACAGGGATCCTGATGCAAGGTCACTATCCGCCAGGCAACATCCTGTGGACTGAGTATGAGAACTTCTTGGAGGTCACAGACACCATTGCCCTTGTTACCACTATATCTTGAAGAAGACATGAACTTCTGCAAAGCACTGCTCTTTCACTGCAAATAGCCTGGTGTTTCCCTCTCCCATCCCTGGAGAAGGCAATGGCACCCCACTCCAGTACTGTTGTGTGGAAAATCCCATGGACGGAGGAGCCTGGAACGCGGCAGTCCATGGGGTCTCGAAGAGTCAGACATGACTGAGCGACTCCCCTTTCTCTTTTCACTTTCATGCATTGGAGAAGGAAATGGCAACCCACTCCAGTGTTCTTGCCTGGAGAATCCCAGGGATGGGGGGAGCCTGGTGGGCTGCCATCGGTCGCACAGAGTCGGACACGACTGAAGCGACTTAGTAGCAGCAGCAGCAGTATCCCTCAGCCCCAGCCCTAAACAGAGTAAAGAGGAAGGGCTGTGTCTGTGCTCCGCCAATACCACACCCAGCTGTTAATACATAAACTTGGATGAAAAACAGGGAGCTTTTTTCCAGTTGTCTGAGAGATTTGAAATTTGACTTGGTCTTCATTGCTGCTTCCTATACCAAGAATTCTGGTATTGATAGTGTCTGGGGGGAAAAAAATCTGAGCATTTCTGCCATGTGATCGATGTGATTGTCCCTAATCTCTGAGGTCTTCAAAGTGTCTCATCCGGGGATGAATCCCATCTGCTCAACTGGTAAATGGAGGGAAGGTCCTTTCTTCCCAGTAACTGAAGGTTTGTCACTTTGTCATTCAATTCATGGCCTCGGGTTCATAATTCCGAAGGACCTCCACCGACTACCGCTCTGTCAGGTCCATGCAAGTCTGAATGTGCAACTCTTGCCCCAAATTACTTTAAAGGCTAAGGAAATACAGTGGAGAAAGAATGTTTATCTAAGTGGATAAATCTAAATGTATCGAAATGCAGTTATTTCGATACATTGGGTAGTTATCTGCAGAAATTTCAGTTTCTCTGTAATTTCAGATGAAGAAAGACAGTTTAAGTCACAGATTTCTGGTGGAACATAACACATTTGCTCTACTAAATAATTTAAAGCCTACAGTTGAGGTAACAATCTGCAAGATTTTGAAGAAATCCAATCTTCCAGAACACCTGAGTTTGCACAATGCAAGCATGATTCTTTCCTTAGGTAATATATATCAGCATGCTTCAAAGTGTGGGCCATGGAAAATTCTCCTGGGATCTGTAGTCAGAAAACTTTGGCAAATGTTGGGTTAAAATTAAATAGATTTTCTTTAAAGCAGAACTAATCAGGGACTTTAATAAGCTAAGATACCTTATGAATGTCTACAGTGGGATAATAGTGGCATAATGGAAATCATTATTTCCCAAATGTATTGGACCATAGAACCCTTTTTGAAAGATGCATCTTATAGTACTGGTGTTCCATAAAACAAACTTTGGGAAATGCTTATCTAAAAACATATCAAGCATCTACTTTAATGTAGACCAGGCTTTAAGAAAAATCCATATCTTCCTCCTATTAAACTCATTACTTTATCAGTATTTTTGCTGACAATGTAAAACCTAGCTAATTTGATTTCTTCCTGAAAAATGTAAATCCATACCCTGGAGTGCTGAGAATAGCAGCATTCCCATATCTGTCTCTTATCAAATGTGGCCTTTTAAAGTACTAATGCTTTTCTCATCCAGCTTTCTCTGGAAATGTCACATCTTTAGAGTTAACGGTGCTGTCTATTCTTTGCATTTTATTTTTTAATTGAAGTACAGTTGATTTACAATTAGTTTCAGGTATACAGCAAAGCGATTCAGTAATACACAAACACACACACATATTCTTTTTTAGATTCTTTCCCCCTATCGGCCATAACAAAATATTGAATACAGTTCCCTGCGCTATATAGTAGGTGAAGTGAAGTGAAGTCAAGTCACTCAGTTGTGTCTGACTCTTTGCGACCCCATGGACCATAGCCTATCAGGCTCCTCCGTCCATGGGATTTTCCAGGCAAGAGTGCTGGAGTGGATTGCCATTTCCCGGTTGGTTATCTCTTATATATATGGTAGTTGGTGTATATTAGCCCCAAACTCCTAATTTATCCCTCCCCCACAACCTTTCCCCTTTGGTAACTGTAAGTTCTTTCTCTATGTCTGTGGGTCTATTTCTGTTTTATATACAAGTTCATTTGTATCTTTTTTTTTTTTTTAAGATTCTACATTTAAGCAATATCATATGATATGCCTTTGTCTGGCTTACTACACTAAGTATGATAATCTCTAGGTCTATCTATGCTTATTCTTAATAGCCTGAGACACAGTCCTTGAAAATTTTTAGTTAAATCTTCAGAATTTAAATAGTTAAATACCAATAACAGCTAACCTCTCCTGGGCACTTGTTTATTACCTCATAAAATCATTACAGCAACCATATAAAATGGGCAGTATTATTGTTCCCATTTTATAGGTAAGCAAACAGAGAGGTTAAGTAAAATGTTCAAGGCCACACAAGTAGGAAGTGGATGAGCTGAGGCTGGAATCTGGTTCCAGGGGCCACGCCCTCACCCACCGCACTGCTGTCGCATAAAAGGAAAGCTAATGAGGTTTGTGGGAACAATGGCACCCCACTCCAGTACTCTTGCCTGGAAAATCCCATGGACGGAGGAGCCTGGAACGCTGCAGTCCATGGGGTCCCTGGGGGTTGGACACGACTGAGCAACTTCACTTTCACTTTTCACTTGCATGCATTGGAGAAGGAAATGGCAACCCACTCCAGCGTTCTTGCCTGGAGAATCCCAGGGACGGGGGAGCCTGGTGGGCTGCCGTCTGTGGGGTCGCACAGAGTCGGACACGACTGAAGTGACTTAGCAGAATGAGGTTTGTGGGAACACTAGTGAACACAGAGAACTGTTGGAGCAGGTTCCATCACCCGAATCTCCACCACGCAGCCATCTTCTGGCTGTGGATGGACAGTCCTAATTCACTGGCACCAAGAGTCAGCTCATCCCTCAGACAGACCTGAGCACAGCAGGGTGACCTGAGTCTTGTTAAGATAATACCGGAGGAGGCCTAGTTCAACCACATGTTCTCAGCCCATACCCTGAACTGCTGAGTCCCATGTTTAGAGTTTGGCAGGACTCAGAGCACACTGAGCCAAGTTTTCTTCTCTTTAATTGCTAAACCCATGTTTATTTGAAAGCAGAGTTAATCCATGTATTTCTGATTACCCATCAGAACTCATCAAAATGAGGTCTTGAAAAAAAGTCTGTTTGATGTTCAAAAACTAATCTGAAGCCATTGCTCTTGTGAACAGGAAACTGGACTTTGCCAAAAGTAAACTGTCCCAAATTTTGAAAGACCAGTTTGGTTTGATCCCGTGTAAGATATTTGAACCTCTTCACTGCAGACTTGGCCCAAACTTCATCCCTCTGTCTTTTTTTAATCCACAGCCCATGCTTTTGTTTAGCATGTGATGGTGATTTCTGTCATCTGGGATGAGAACACTGCTAAAAATTTTACTGTGTAACTAGTAGCAATAAAAACATATTATTTCCTTCATACTCCAAGCCATGGTTTCCACTTTCATGATAGATATTTTTTTTAGTCCCTTTTAACTTCTCTTGCTTAATATTATTTTTCATCATGGCTAAAATATATCATCTAGTTAATTGGCAAATATGAATATAACAGGGCATGGAATTATAAGATATTTTAAGATGTGAAGAAAAACCCAATAACTTCGGTTAGGTTTCAAGTCATATATATGTAATGGGTATGTGAATATATTTATTTATGGACTTTGGTGTTTCTTTTCTTCATATAAAAAAAGAACTATATGATCTCAACCTTGAGATTTAACTCCAGAATTCTCTGATTTAGTAACAAATTTTTGTAAAGTTCTGCTATAAAGTAACTATATACAAGCCGCACTTGAAATTTGTTCTCACATGTAACTTCTCTCAAAAGCTCCATGGCTAAAATGTGCAAGAACGGATTCAGCACATTTATATATGACAGGTTTGGGAATGAGAAGTTTTGCAGTAAACCCTTGCAATGCTTACAACTTCCATAAATATCATGTAAGTGTGTTTTTATCCTTCTGTCATTAAGAAAGTTACATCAAATACTCTTGAGTAAAGTATTGTGTTTGTTCCTTTAATAAGGAGGGCCTGTTTGATGGTTTAAGAAACATGAGACCCGACAGAAAATAACGCAGGTGTCTTCATTTTCTTCCTTCAGAGAATAAATGTTTCTTTTAGCTCAGTCATCTGTTCCATGGCACCGCCAACGACTTAATTCTCTCTCACATCTGGATATCTTTATCCTGATGAAAACTGCAATTAACTTTGCAACCCAAACTCCCACTTTCATGGAGACCCAGAATTTTCTATCTACTTCCTGGCACTGCCCTTCCTTTGGCAGTCCCCATCCTTGGGGGAGACAACTCAGAGCAGGAAAAAGGAACCCACCGAGTGGATGTCCTCCGTCGGCTACGCCCAGTGCCTTGGAGTCCCATGAGTGCCACACAGGCATGAGGACCCAGGTGTGGGGTGGCAAGGTTTACAGGAATAGTCTGGACTTGGTTTCCCCGGGCCTCCTCACTCACCAGCGGAGTGCAGATCCCAGGTCCTACGGAAACACTTAGGGGCACGTGAGGTACAAAGTCTGGGGGCTGAGTACGACCCCTAAAGTGCCCAGATCAAGGCACCTGATGAATGGAACAGAAAGGGAAAAGCAGTGCCAGCCCAAATGTCTGCAGTCAAAACAAAATCTCCTCCAGGTCGAGACCCCTGACAGCTCTGGGATGTTGTTCTCCGGGGCAGCACCCTTTCGCCTTGCTGGGAGAGCGATTATCCACGATGATGTAGAGCCGGGCTCTGACTCACACAAACACTGAGGCTTGTATAACTCTCCCTGGGTTTCTTTTTTTCTTTCTTTCTTTCTTTCTTTTTTTTTTTTTTTTTAAATCAGAGAACAGGCAGAAAACTACCTGACAAGGTCATTAGTTTTGTTTACTTTTTTTAAAAAACATAACTTTTTTTCTTTCAGTTTTGGAAATAACATGCTCCTCGTAGAAAAGTCTGCACATTCAGAAAAAATGTGAAGAACAAAATAAAAACTAATTCAGAATCCCACAACCACCCAGGGATAAAAATTGTAATATCTTGTATTATTTTCCTCCATATTTCTTTCCCATGCATTAATTTCACCAAACTGAGATTATGCTCTATATAGAGTCTGGGGTCCTACTTGTTCACTGACCGTAATTTGAGCATTTCCCCCAGATCATTAAATGGTCTTCAAAACAGGATTTGGGATGGCTGCATAGTCATTTTCTTTAAATGGACCAATGTTGAAATGTTTTTGGCTGGAGGAGATCATAGACCTTTTCTAATAAGCACAAAGAGTTCCCAGGTTTTGTTCTATGTATTACATGTTCCATTTTCCATTAGGAGTTCTCACGGGGTGGGGTGGGGCCGGGTGGAAGGACTGATTCAGCTCTTTGTGGAGGAGTGCAAGCAGGTAACCCACAGCCTTTTGGAGATCTGAGCTCACCAAGTGTGGAGTTCACACTCAAGTCCTTTATCTCTGAAGGTAAGAAACAGTTCAGTGCCATACACTGCCTCTTCTCCTTCCCTACAACATTTCTGAATTTCTGCTTTCTTTTCATGAAGTTAGGGGGTGATGGGATGTAATGACAAAATGAAGTAATGAGTAAAATAACAAGGCAAGCAGAGAATTCACAAGAAATAAGTGTACACCGCGATGGTGGAGAGTGAACTTTGATTAAACTGATGAATAAATATGCACAATGCAAAGATTAAGCAGTGTTTCTGTCCTGGAAATGTGAAGCTGACAAGAAGAACATAAGGCATCTTAGAGGAGATGAAGAAACAAGAAAAGCAATGAGGATCCCATTAGTCAAATTAAACTCAGTATATGCATATGCAGTTGATAAAACTACTTATTAAAAAAAATCCAAGGAATAAACAGCACAACACTGAGATGGAGGTTACCTTTTGGGAGGTGGGAGTTCATAATGAAGGAGCATCCACAAAGGGCTTTTGAGTGCTGGCAATGTTTGGTTTCTTGACCAGGGTGGCTTTATCGTATGGTAATCTGTCAAGGAACTTATGTGTATGCACTTTTCTGTATGATAAATTCACAAGTAAGACAAAAAAAAAAAAACACAATCAACTGCTAGATGTACTTGGAAGAGTTTAAGATTTTGTGTTTGGACTGAAGGAGAGTTTAATTGATTAACAAGGGAATATACAGATGAGAAATACACTTTTGTTGAAAGGGGAAAAAATGGAAAAAATTCACATGTATGAATTGAGATTGGGAAGGACAAAAAGATGCTCCTAGTTTGCAAAGTTACTTATGTTGTGCAAAATTCTTAAGGATGAGAAAATTAAACTCATGGCAAAGGTCTTTAGGAAGATACAAAATGTACGGCAAGGTGACTATAATTAAGAATGTTGTATACTTCAAAAATTTGCTAAGGCAGTAGATCTTAAGTGTTCTCACAACACACACATATAATATATAACAATGTGAAGTGATGGATGTGCTCATTAACCTGATTGTGGTAACCATCTCTGAATGTACATGTGTATCAAATCCCCACATTGTACACTTTAAATGCATACAATTTTGTTTGTTATTTATATCTCAATAAGTCTGGAAAAAGAAAGAAATATACAGCAAATGAGAAAGAGGCAAGACAATGAAGTAAGGACTGCTGATTATGTGTGTGTGTGTGTATAATATATGAATGAATGTAATTAAAACCAAAGGCTATAACTATTGCTCAATCAAATCACTAATAGAAAAAGGCTGGGAAGCAGACAACCTGGGTTGCAGTTGTACTAATTTGCCATGTAATATTTTCCAAGGCTGCTGCTGCTGCCGCTAAGTCACTTCAGTCGTGTCTGACTCTGTGCGACCCCATAGACGGCTCCCCTGTCCCTGGGATTCTCCAGGCAAGAGTACTGGAGTGGGGTGCCATTGCCTTCTCCGATTTTCCAAGGCACTTGATTGTAAAAATAGAGATGGCAGTATAGTCTTGAGAGTTCAGTTTTTGCCTTTGCAACCAGATTACTGAGATCAAAGTTCACTTTAGCATTTTGACTTGTGTGACTCTAAACCTGTCTGTGCTTCACTGTTGTTGCAGTGAGACTACTTGTGAGGATTACATGAAATTGTCTGTGTTATTTGCTTAGCACAATGCCCATAAATGCTGTTACTGCTGTCCTTGTTATGAGTAACTTGTATGAGTCTTAGCTCTAAAGTAAAGGTAATGCTTTAAACAACGACTAAGCCCCCTTCCTATTAAAAAAATAACAGGATTCCATCCCAATGGCAGTGCTTCTGATGTGTTAAACTATCTTAGGCTGTCATGGAGCCAAGAGTAATCAGTAAAATTGTGCCAAAGCGCAAGAAGTTGAAGAAATATGAGGTGAAAATCATTCTGATTATTCCGAGTCCATGATGACGTATCCGTCAAGAAGAACCAGAGATAGTGAAAGTCAGCACCTTCCCCTGCTGACACCTCCAACTACCTGAGTGAACTAATCTTTCCCCAAATCCCTGAGATAACACTTGATGTTGTTTCCTCAAAGGGTCTGCCCAATAATTCTTTATAAATCTATTACTCAAAGCAAAGAAAGCATATATATTTTTTACCTGTTTTAGTTTATGAAAGATGCTGTTTGGAATATTGACTTTGCTTTTATTTGCTGATGGCTTTTAACCCATTCTACTATGCAGAGTACACCATGAGAAACGCTGGGCTGCAAGAAGCACAAGCTGGAATCAAGATTGCCAGGAGAAATATCAATAACCTCAGCTATGCAGATGACACCACCCCTAAGCAGAAAGTGAACAGGAACTAAAAAGCCTCTTGATGAAAGTGAAAGAGGAGAGTGAAAAAGTTGGCTTAAAGCTCAATATTCAGAAGACAAAGATCATGGCATCTGGTCCCATCACTTCATGGCAAATAGATGGGGAAAAAGTGTCAGACTTTATTTTTTGGGGCTCCAAAATCACTGCAGATGGTGATTGCAGCCGTGAAATTAAAAGACGCTTACTCCTTGGAAGAAAAGTTATGACCAACCTAGATAGCATATTCAAAAGCAGAGACATTACTTTGCCAACAAAGGTCCGTTTAGTCAAGGCTATGGTTTTTCCTGTGGTCATGTATGGATGTGAGAGTTGGACTGTGAAGAAAGCTGAGCACCGAAGAATTGATGAGTCGGACATGACTGAGTGACTGAACTGAACTGAGATGTCCCAAGCCCACTCTACTACTTACTGCCATGTTATTCCACATGTGGCCATGAGACTCTTTAAGGGCAACTCAGAGACTAAACAAGATATGTTTTTCTGTTCCTGAAAATATTGTTGAATATTTCTTTGACTGTTCAGTTCAGTTCAGTTGCTCAGTCGTGTCCGACTCTTTGTGACCCAATGAATCACAGCACGCCAGGCCTCCCTATCCATCACCATCTCCCAGAGTTCACTCAAACTCACGTCCATCGAGTCGGTGATGCCATCCAGCCACCTCATCCTCTGTCGTACCCTTATCCTCCTGCCCCCAATCCTTCCCAGCATCAGAGTCTTTTCCAATGAGTCAACTCTTCACATGTGGTAGCCAAAGTACTGGAGTTTTAGCTTTAGCATCATTCCTTCCAAAGAAATCCCAGGACTGATCTCCTTCAGAATGGACTGGTTGGATCTCCTTGCAGTCCAAGGGACTCTCAAGAGTCTTCTCCAACACCACACTTCAAAAGCATCAATTCTTTGGCACTCAGCCTTCTTCACAGTCCAACTCTCACATCCACCCATGACCACAGGAAAAACCATAGTCTTGACTAGATGGACCTTTGTTGGCAAAGTAACGTCTCTGCTTTTGAATATGCTATCTAGGTTGGTCATAACTTTTCTTCCAAGGAGTAAGCGTCTTTTAATTTCACGGCTGCAATCACCATCTGCAGTGATTTTGGAGCCCCAAAAAATAAAGTCTGACACTTTTTCCCCATCTATTTGCCATGAAGTGATGGGACCAGATGCCATGATCTTTGTCTTCTGAATGTTGAGCTTTAAGCCAACTTTTTCACTCTCCTCTTTCACTTTCATCAAGAGGCTTTTTAGTTCCTGTTCACTTTCTGCTTAGGGGTGGTGTCATCTGCATAGCTGAGGTTATTGATATTTCTCCTGGCAATCTTGATTCCAGCTTGTGCTTCTTGCAGCCCAGCGTTTCTCATGATGTACTCTGCATAGAAGTTAAATAAGCAGAGTGACAATATACAGCCTTGACGTACTCCTTTCACTATTTGGAACCAGTCTGTTGTTCCATGTCCAGTTCTAACTGTTGCTTCCTGACCTGCATTCACGTTTCTCAAGAGGCAGGTCAGGTGGTCTGGTATTCCCATCTCTTTCAGAATTTTCCACAGTTTATTGTGATCCACACAGTCCAAGGCTTTGGCATAGTCAGTAAAGCAGAAATAGATGTTTTTCTGGAACTCTCTTGCTTTTTCCATGATCCAGTGGATGTTGGCAATTTGATCTCTGGTTCCTCTGCCTTTTCTAAAACCAGCTTGAACATCTGGAACTTCACGGTTCACGTATTGCTGAAGCCTGGCTTGGAGAATTTTGAGCATTACTTTACTAGTGTGTGAGATGAGTGCAATTGTGTGGTAGTTTGAGCATTCTTTGGCATTGCCTTCGACTGTTAGTTTATCTTATGTCTAAAATCATCCAAAGCTAGACTACATTCAAATAGCCTTTCATCTGTTTCCTGGGGTCATAGAGGAAGGAAAGTGTTCATATCTTTACCCGTGGTCACCCTGAAGTCACTTACCTCAAACCCATCCCCTCCAGCCCACAACATGCACTGCTGCTGCTGCTGCTGCTGCTAAGTCGCTTCAGTTCAGTTCAGTCGCTCAGTCGTGTCCGACTCTTTGTGACCCCATGAATTGCAGCATGCCAGGCCTCCCTGTCCATCACCAGCTCCCGGAGTTCACTCAGACTCATGTCCTGTCCAACTCTGCGTGACCCCATAGACGGCAGCCCACCAGGCTCTGCCGTCCCTGGGATTCTCCAGGCAAGAACACTGGAGTGAGTTGCCATTTCCTTCCCTAATGCATGAAAGTGATAAGTGAAAGTGAAGTCGCTCAGTCGTGTCCGACTCTTAGCAACCCCAAGGACTGCAGCCCACCCGGCTCCTCTGTCCATGGGATTTTCCAGCAAAAGAGTACTGGAGTGGGGTACCATTGCCTTCTCCACAACACTCACTACCACACCCTTATATCTGCAGTTGATTTCTGTCAAGAGCATCACCTGATTTTGGTTTGTGTCCAGTAGACCACATAGAATACAGAGCTAGTTTTAAAATTTTATCATGTATTACCTGATTCTTTGAGGGTCAAAAATATGTCAAATTTTGTTAGTACTATTTATATTCCTTTTGTCATCCTCATAGCATATGAGAAAAAGTAAAATAAGCTATCAAATGAAATATGACACAGTATATTTTCATGAGTATTTGAGTTTCTTATTTTTCCAGAATATATTGTACAGTTTTCTTCAATGAGACAAACTAAGAATTTTTTAAATGGTAATATGTTTTTTCAAATGAAGGTCATTTCTACTAAGTTTCTATTCTTTCAGATAATTTTAAATTGAATCTTGATCATTATCCAAAACCCCAAACACTGATTTCATAATTGGAAGGGCTCAGGAAATACAGTATTTTCTGTGAAAACGGTTGTTTCAGTGAAAACATTTGTAGAGACTAATTCAGGGAGGCAGAACTGATATTTTGTAGGTGTTGGATAAAGATCTTAAAGGCTGTTGGGCAAGAAGGTTGGTAAATCTCTATAAGGATCCCGAATTTATTTTGAAACTTAATAGGGTGAAATGAGATGATCCTGACAAATGGCAAGTGACAGGAAAGGGCAAAGAGAGATCTGGGAAGTAAAATTCCCATGAGACGTGAGAATAAAGGCTGACTGTTCACCCCCATATAGGGTGTGGGACCACTCCATCAAAGTGGGATGGAGGCCACATATTTATAAACTCCTAGCCCCTAGATCATGTTCCAACATCGAAGAGAGGGCCAGCAAGAATGTAGGCATGTTATCAAATAAAAAGAGCTACCCCATTGCTCAAGCCCAACATCATGTCCTTGAACCACTGTCACAGGGAAGGTGTTTACACCAACCTCAGCAGCAACCACTGGAGCAGAAAGCTCAGCCCCTGAGTCAGCGCTCTGGGCCTAACTGGAGGCAGTCTTAAGTCATCTTAGTGGTGATCACGGACGACTCCATGACTACCTGAGTTTGACCTGATATCTCCTTCTGAAGCTACTATCTCTAGAGATAATTGTGAAGTTCAGTTGCCTCCTAGGTTCCCTGGCCTAGCTGAGTTTGGATCCAGCACCAACACAAGGGTGACCCTTTCTAAGACCTGAGCCAGCACCCTGAGGGATTCTTGGACATCCAAGGGGTGAGGTGTGAGGGAAGGAGATGAACTTTGTAATAAAGGTGACATGCAGAGGACCACAAAAAAGGGAACACAATATTACATAACATTCAAAGAACACTTAAAAAAATAAAAAATAATTTGTGGATTTACAGCACATTTAGCACCATATTGGGAGTCATATTGATTGAGACAGTTTTGCTGAAATTTGTTTTTTTAACTCCCTATGTTCAAGCCAATATAAATGATATCCAGATTCTAAGTACAAATATGAATACCTGTTTTCATTTGAAGTGAAAATTTAAACACAAAATTCTTCAGATTAAAGCACTAATCAGCCATCAAGATGACATAAATATTTTAAATTTGTTTCATACTCCAGGATAAACATGTTTCTGATGCAAAAAAAAAATTTTTTTTACTAAAATTCAGTTTAGTAGATATAGTTTATAAACATAATTTTTTCCATAATATTACACCAAAAATATTAAAGGAAATGGTAATGGAACTTTAGTTAATTACTGTTACAGTTTAATATTATATTCTACTACCACCAAAATAGATCTATTCCATTATATCCCATTTTGTATTTGACTTTTTTGAAAATAAACATGGCTAGATATTAGAGTTACATTTTATTCCACTTGAATCTTTGAGTGGGGTTTCTGATTTCTAAATTCCAAAATGAAGGTTATATTCTTCTTTAGCTTGTGAATTCATTTCTCTTAAGGTTAACCTTGATTTCTGCTTTCAAATAAAATATCTCTTCTTTATATACTTTTAAAAAGCCAGGAACTGTCCCTGTATGACTGTCCAACAAACACACGTTTTACATCAAAACCTTAGGCAGTGATGATTCATGAGCCGGTAGTGAAAGTTGCACAGAATGGAAGTTAGACCAGGATGAGTTTGTATAATGCATATAAAGATGGAAAATGGGTAAGAAGGGCTCATTTAGTTCCAGTTCATGAAGTTCATAATAACCAATTAAATATCTGTAATTAAATCTCAATTTACTCAGCAGACCAGAACAGCATACTCAAATCCAGTCTTCAGGGTAAGTAAGCAATAAGCTTTATGAAAACTACATTCATTAATTCTGATAATAAAGAACGTAACAAAAACAATAAAAAATAAATGTGTGTTTAAGAGCTCTGGTGGCATTTAAGGTCTAGACAGGCTTAACTGGACTCCAAAATTAATACGCACCTGCAGAAATAAAATAAACAACCCTAAAAATTAATATGCATTTATTTCAGTACTGAGTAAGACTGGCAATTCATGTGGGCAAGAAAGGAGTTTAAGAATGAAACACCTGTGGGTATTAAAAATAGTAACATGCCCCTTTAAAATGATTTCTGTTTCTATGAACAATATTCAAGACATGTGGAAGGGGGAGATTTATAATATAATAAAGGTATGATTGTTGGACTCATGGCATTCTTGGGTCTCAATAATACCCTTCTTCTATATAAGACAAATCGGATTATATAGTTTTCCATCCAAAATAATAAATATGAAATAAGTTTCTCATTTGAGTAAAAGTGCTGCAGATAAATGATGGTAAGAATTACTGAATTAGGGTTTATTGTGGACTTTATGTTGTCAGAGATCTGAATTAGAAACACAAGGTCTAGAAGAAATGAAAATATGACTCGTTTTTCAGAAGCTTATATTGCGACTGGAGACCCAGGACATACTCATAATAAACAGAACAATCGCAAAAGTGTGCATACACATCCATTTACAAGCCACTTTCCTCTCATTATTTCACTAGGACTCAAATAATTTTATAATACGAGAAAAGAGAAGAGTCCTTATTGTTATGTGCGAGTTTGAAAAACTCCACGTCTGTCATAAATTAATAATAATGTAACTAAAGAATTAAACATAGGCACTGAGATAAACAGTTGAATGCAATCTTAATTACACAACAACCCCAGGAGAAAAGAGTGATTATATTCCCACTTCAGAAATGAGAAAAATAAAGCTAACTTCAATAATTTTCCTGAGAATACACAGCCAATAAGCGCTAAAACGAGCATAGAAGATTTGAACCCTTGTCTGACTGACTCAGAGCCTATGTCCTTAACCTTTATAGTACCCCACCCTCCAATTAACATTTTCCTCACCCTAAGAAGGTGACAGGTTGCAACCTCTCCGAGCTCAGTGCCCCCATGGATAGCATGTAGCTAACAACATCTGTGTCTGGGGCTGTTTTGTGGATTAAATGGCATAACTTTGGATAAGTTCTTGCTCCAGTAAATGCATTAAAGGCAGGGCCCTTCCTCTTGCCTCTCCGTTAAGTTGCACGCCCAGGGCACACAACCGGTAGCGGGCAGGCCGAGTGCTGAGACGCACCCTCTGTCTCCGTGCTCTCTGCTTGCCCTGTCTCCTTCCACAGTGCGCCTGCGCTGTGCCGCGGCCGTGGTAGACGTTTCACTCCGTTCAGGGTTACAGCAGTTCCAGGACGTGTACGTCCACAGTCTGTAACAGACAAGAGCAAGCAGCTGGTGTGCCTCCACATTCACCAGGCACTCACTGGAAACACTCATTTCTGTGTGAGCTTCAGAATCATCGCTGACCATTCCACTGTTTCATTGTTTTTGTGTGTGTGTGTGTGTGTGTTTTTTTTTTTTTTTTTGGTGGGGTAGGGGTGTATGGGGGTTGGGTACCAGGCGAGATGTGTTAACCAAAGTAAAACAAAGTGTTCTACAAGCAAAGGAAGTCAGGGAGATTAGTTCTACGTACTTCGATTTGGAAACAATACTGCAAACACAACATTAAAATCATAAGGCAACCAGCTGACAAAATGGTATTTTTAAAAAGAACTGCAGACTTCAATTGACTTGACTTAGTCATTGGGGTTCCCTTTTGGGGTATTCCTTACTTTGCTCTCAGAAGTGTTTTAGTATTTTTTATGATTTGAAAGAGATTGTTTAAGAAAGTGTGACTTCTATGCGAAGCCTGTACAAGAGCACAAGGACAGTCAGTCAGTAACGGTAGTCCAGCTTCACAAGCTAACAGACATTAAGATGCACTGAGCTAAGTTTTAAAATGCATGAGTTGCATCCTGTTGTTTAGAGACCAGATAATTCAGGATTTTAATAATTACTTGTAAGAATAATCACTTGTAATCACAATAATCACTTGTAATAATGTTAATAACAATAATATTGCACAGTGACAATTCTTCCAGTTCTGACAGTAATGGAAAGCTGACCTCCTATGCTGAGGAACAATGAAAATCAGAGGTGAGAACTCACAGTGGATCTTTGAATTATTCATGAGCTCATACATGTCACTTGCATCTGTATATTAAACAAAACAACAACCAGAAAAACCAGTGTAATAGCACATTAGTGATGCAAATTACAAAAAAGCAGGCTTTATTCTGGTTTAGTAAAGATTTTCATAATTTGGGCCAACTAGCATTTTTACCAACAGTGAAGTGCCTGCTTTTGTTCTTTACAGTTGCTAGGATTCACTTGCTCGGCCAGGTCAACATTTTGGGCATCTTTTATTTCACTCAGCTCTGACTTATCCATTTTGTCAGCTTCTAATGCACACCAGTGACATTAATTAAATCACTCTCATAATTTCTCTGGGTGCAATTTGAGTGGGGTTGTATTATGTGTACAGTTAAAATATGTGAAGTCAACAATATATGTACAAAGAAGAGGAAACGATTTTCAAAATCTACTGCAAAAACACGAAAGAAAGGAAAAACGGTATAACAAATGTGGTTGAAATGTTAACCTTGGGGGATTCTTTGGACTGTTACAGCTTTTTGGTAAATCTGAAATTATGCCAAGATAAAATATTAAAAGAGAAAAATTACATCGCAACTCAATCTGCCTCTAAATGAGCACGGGCCATAGAATGCGAGAAGATGGGATAGGATGTGAAAGTCTCAGTTATAGTTAGCACTTCCCTCCATGCATACCATGCTGAGTGTGAGTCTAGGGTTTTAATATACATTTTTTTTTATGTAAGAGACTATTTTTTTAAAAGATTACAAATACATTTTATTATATACTATATATTACATACTTAGGCATACAAATTGTTAAAAGAATTATAAAACTCTGCTACATTTCAAGGGTGATGTAAGGTTTTCAAGGGTGATTTCAGCTGATTTTTGCTTTATGTAACAACTTTAGGTCTTGTCCCTAAGATGTGAAAATACCGAACCCTCATTTACAGGTAAGGAAAGAGGTTACACGAATGAGTGAGTTAACAGTCTTGTCTGGAAGGCAACTCTGTCCTCACAAAACCAGAGAACGAAGTCTGTCTGGTTCAGCATTCCGTTCCCTTTTCTGTGCTCTCTGCCCTCTTTTTCCATCTGCCATCACTAAGAGGCCACACCCTTAAAGGGCTCCGGCAGCCCTGGCCAATGAGTGAAAACATCCTATAAACTTAACGTGCAACGTGTCCCAGGAATATTTTGAGGGGAAAAAGTGCTGTCTGAGAAAAGTAACAAACAAAAGGAAATCTGACAAATCTGAGTCATTTAGTTGGAAGAAGTCTTTGGTCTGGGGCAGTTCCTGTAGCTCTTTGATTATTAATTATTCTGACATACTTATTTCATTTGTTTCTTGCCATTTTAACCCCTACTACTGCTGAGTTCAAGCGACATTTATTCTAATATGTCAAGCTATTATAGGTACACTATGTATAACATAGGACAAGCTTGCCCAAGGAAATTTTTATTTTACCTATCAGAATACACATCTTTTGGAAATTTGGTTGTTCTCAGTTTAGACTTTGAAATAAATGTAAAATGTAGTCAAAAGACCTAGGATTAAGAGTTGGAAGATCTGTTACAAACTGTATGTTTGCCAAGTTACACAACTTTCCTATTCTTCCTTTTCATAATTTGTAACAGGCATGAAAATCATTCAGTGTCTTAATAATCACTATTGGTCACAGTCGTCACCTGTGAAAAGGTTAATGGCAACATGTCCTACCTAGCTCACAGTTTTGTGGTAAGGACCACAAGAGATGCTTATGAAAGCACTTTATAATCTCGAAAGCACAATTACAGCACAAGAGACTAGCTGTGATGACTGGTTTCATGTATTAACTTGATTGGGCATGGCTCATTGTTCAGTCACTAAGTTGTATCTGACTCTCCTGTGATGCCATGCCCTGTAGTCTGCCAGGCTCCTCTGTCCATGGGGTTCTCCAGACAAGAATGCTGGAGTGGGTTGCCATTTCCTTCTCCAGGGGATCTTCCTGACCCAGGGATTGAACTTGCATCTCCTGCATTGGCAGGCAGATTCTTTACCACTGAGCCACCAGGGAGACTCTTCAATTGGGCATGGGATGCCCACATATTTGGTTAAACATTATTCTGGAAGTGGGTTTCCCTTGTGGCTCAGCTCATAAAGAATCTGCCTGTGGTGCGGGAGACCTGGGTTTGATGCCTGGGTTGGGAAGATCCCCTGGAGAAGGGAAAGGCTACCCACTCTAGTATTCTGGCCTGGAGAATTCCATGGACTGAAAAGTTCATGGGATCGCAAAGAGTAGGACAAGACTGAGCGACTTTCACTTCACTTTATTCTGGGAATATCTGTTGAGGGTGTTTCTGGATGAGCAGCTAGAGCTGGAAGTACACCAGCTTGCTGACTGAAGATCTTGGGACTTTGTTGCCTTTATAATCACAGGAGTCAGTTCTCCTTATAATCACCCAGAGAAATAAGAAGATGACAGACAGATAGATTTATCCTATTTAATAATAAGTTACCCTATTATTATATATCATACATGTACATTAACATACGCTGTATATATCTCCTATTGGTTGTTTCTCTGGACAACCCTAATGTACTAGCTATGAAAAATATTTATTTCTTATACCTGTTAATTGGGTAAATTGAAAGAATCACTAGTGAACAGCTGTATCAATTAAACAGTTTCCTCATGATATCTATGCAGCCTTCTCCCCTGTATCTTAAAATTATGATCAGGGCTGAAGGGTCTAAGGTGGTATAGGACCATCTGAGCTTATTTCTGGGACTATCCATTTCCACTCAAGTTGTCTTCTTTGTCCCTAGACTGTTTCACAGTCATGTAAAACAAAAGGAAATGAGATTTCATGGTTTAAAAAATGAGAAATCACAAAGCATCATATTAGACATACATTAGCATTATAAATCCAATTTATCTCACTGTGATAATGTCTTGTGTGCTCCCTCCTCCTCTGGAAAAGGTTTCTGTTTGTAGTCGGTTATTACCTCCTTCTCTCAGTGGAATTTGTTTTCCAGTAAGTGGTAGAGAATCCGCCTGCAGTGCAGGAGACATGGGTTCAACCCTTAGGTCAGGAAGATCCCTTCAGAAGGAAATGGTAACCTGCTCCAGTATTCTTGCCTGGGGAATCCCACGGACAAAGAATCCTGGCGGATTACAGTCCATGGGATCACAAAGAGTTGGACATGACTTACTAAACAGCAACAAAAAACAACAGCATAGCCTGTAATAATTATATGCCAGCCACTGTCTTCACAGGCAGTGTGAAGTGTTTTTATTGTCCTTAAATCTTATCTAGATTAGGCATTTAAAATATTAAGTGCCCCAGTACAAAGTTAAATAAGGAAATACCAGCAGCGGCACAATCTCCATCAGTAGTAAGGAAACACGGCCACAATTTGATTCACTTACAGGACTACGTTTCTGTAACGGTTCTTGTCAAACACAATAGATGAAACTAGAAGGGGAAAAAAGGTCTAGGTTAGTCTGCCCTCTAGTGTAGTTTAGTGGTTCCTGGAATAAACTGGAGGAACGTGTCCTGGAAGCCAATTAGAGCAGTTCTGTCAAGATGGCAAGTTGCCATCTTCGCCAGCACCAGACTGTCGCAGTTCCCTCCTCTCTGGGAGCTACAGACTTTTCTAGCATTAGGTCACATTTCTAACCTAGTTTTCAAAAGAAACGCGTATGAGCCACACCCTTTTGGACCTGCGCCTGCTTGAAGTCAGCGTTACATGGATATCTTTGACCGGGTTTTTGCCATTAGCTACCATTTCAGGAGAGCAGGGATGCAAATAAATAAAAAGACATTTCTGAGTTCAGACATGAGGGCTTTAGGATTGGCTTCTGGAATGGAGCTATCCAGTCTAAGCACTGTTATTAGTGTGAGCTAATCTCTTTGGGACAGTCTGAGCTGTCTACAAAATAAAGCACTGGGTCCCTGGCTGGCTCTGAACGTGAGCTTGCTGCAGTATGGATCCCAAGCTGGACTCCAGGGGCCATGTGAGCAGCACAGAAACATCTTTGTGTTCCCTGTTTTATATCTTCCCTCAATTTCTGCTTTAGAGTTGGGAACAAAAATGCCTTGGGGGAGAGATTTTTGAAAAAAAAAAAAAATCTGTAGTTTATACTCTACCACATAAACACTCCCCTCCTTTTTTTAAAAAAAAGAAAGTCTAATTCTTGTAACTGGTGTACTAGGGTAGGTGAAAGCTTTCCTGTGACACATCAATTTCTAAGTGATTTCAAAGAAATAAACACAATGTCAAGCTGCCCTTTTAAAAACAATTTCAAGGCCCCGTGTACCTATTTACCAGGAAAACCTGAATTAACTAGTTGATCACATCTAGCCTGTACTTCCTTGCTCTTTCCACATTCTCTTAGTCCATCTCCCAAAGATATTTAGCTAAGTAGCAATATTTTGTTTCCAGACACCTCCAAATCACTACCAGTTTCAGGAAATAGCAGTTCCTGACTTCCACAAATAAAAGCAATAAGAAAATACTTTTTATATGTAAATGATATATACACACACACACAAATATTCTAAAGTCTACAAAATATAAGAATATTCTTCTGTTTATATTTCTGTTGTCACAGCTACCAGTTCTGCTGGGCTAGTGATGATCCAGCGGGCCACCAAGCCCCCAATCCCATTGTGCTATGATGCACCGATATCTCATTGACATAAGGGCTTCCTTAAACCATCACATTTCACTTCACAGTAGCAGTGAAAAGACAACTTTGATCTGTTTTCTAATTGTTCATCTTTGACAGTAAGTTAACCACAGGACCTCAGGCTCTAGCATTAGTTTTTTTGGTAAATTCTACATTTTCTTACATTTAGTGTTTATATTTTTACATTTAACATTTATATATATTTTTTATGTTTAATATGTAGGCCTTTTACATTTCTTACATATAATTGTCACCAGCCTATGTATACTAACCTGGGTATTTTAAAACAACTGTGGACAGTAAATACCTAATAGCTATAAATCCTAAGAATTACTTTTATTGGAGTATAGTTGCTTTACCGTACTGTGTCAGTTTCTGCTGTACCACAGCGTGAAACAGCTATACGCATCATATATACACTGCCTCTTGAACCTCCCTCCTAGCTGCCCCCCATCCCACCCTCCTAGGTCATCGCAGAGAACCGAGCTGAGCTCCTGTGCAATAGAGCAGCTTCCCACTAGCTCTCTATTTCACACAAGGTACTGACAGGACAATCCCAATCTCCCAGTCTTCCCCCCCTCCCTCCCACACCCACTCTTCCACTCTTGTGTCCACGCTTCCACTCTCTGTGTCTGCATCTCTATTCCTGCCCTGCAGATAGGTTTATCTGTACCATTTCTTCAGGCAAGGCGATGGCGCCCCACTCCAGTGCTCTTGCCTGGAAAATCCCATGGACGGAGGAGCCTGGTGGGCTGCGGTCCGTGGGGTCGCGAAGAGTCGGACACGACTGAGTGACTTCCCTTTCACTTTTCACTTTCATGCATTGGAGAAGGAAATGGCAACCCACTCCAGTGTTCTTGCCTGGAGAACCCCAGGGACGGGGGAGCCTGGTGGGCTGCCGTCTATGGGGTCACACAGAGTCGGACACGACTGAAATGACTTAGCAGTACCATTTCTTAGATTCCACATATATGTGTTCATGTATTTTTCTCTCTCAGTGGAGTTTAATGAAAAAGGAGAGGCGATGTGAAAAACAGACAGAGTGCTAAGAATCAAGAGACCTGAATTCTAACTGTGTTCCTGTCACCTGTTAACCTGTTCACTTGAGTGGCCACTTCACTATTCTGCAGTCTTCCTCTTCTCTGTGAGAGGTAGGCTGGACCCAGGAAAAGTCGAAGGTATCTGAACTTTCATCACCAAACTGCCTGTTCTAATCACATCTGTGTTCTAAACACATCCACATCTGTGTTTCAATGTGTTTCAGACAAAAAATATAACAGATCTGAGTTTACCAATCCAGGGATAGTGTTATCCAAATACCATATTCTCACTGAGGCAGGTTCTCAATCTGACCCACACCCATGGCATGTTTGCCATTTGCTGTGCTCATTTTCCATCTTTTTTTCCCTTTGCCCAAGTCTCTGAAACACATTATGAGCTTAATCATTGTCATAAAGGGCAGATGAAAGATGGAAGTCTCTCTGATTAGCATTTTGCCTATTTTTTTCCTTAGAATTTCAAGAGCACATAAAACTCACTCACTCCCTATCAGCATTCCCCTTTGCCCCTTTAGTGGGCTGACATGTGATTTTCGGAAATCTGAAACCTGTTACAGATCACAGATGCCAAGATCGGCATGATTGCTATAGTTTTGGCAGAATATGCTTTCTTAAGACAACAAAGGCAGTAAAAAAAAGAAAAGAAAGCTGTTTTTCTCCTTCTCTATTCTTTACCAAATGAAGAAAAAAAAAAATGTGGATGCATGGCATTTAATAAGATTTTTAAACCATCTTGGTTTAAACTGTTTTTGTTCTCAGTTTTTACTCGAAATAGCATTTAGGCTTTTCATCTTGAGAACTGCAAGCTTATTCCTGTTACCAGCTTCCACTTAAGAACAAGCTTCATATTTTCTTTAATGTCTGTGAATCTCTTTAATAAAGCTAACCATGTAAGTGCCAGTAGTTGGCAGCAGTAAAACTATGTTTCTGCCAATATGAACAAGTATATGACTAATTTGAACCCTAACCCTGGCCAAGCCTCCTAGTCTTCATGCATTTAAGCTTCTAAAGAGGCCCCCCAAAATCTACAAATGTATAGTTTTGTAAATAAGCATAGTAGATGGAAAAAAAAAAAAAAGAGAGATATGACATCTGACTTCAGGCTTGAGGAAAAGGAGACATTTGAGGCCTTCAAGACTGGATGTAATTTTAATGGATAGAATTGGGAGAGATGGAAGTGGAGAAGGGATATTAAAAGTGAAGAGATAAGAAAGGAATAGACATGGAAGAAGAGCCAGAAGCTCAGTTTTGTTACAATGTGTGCTAACACCGGAGAGGTGGCCTTGGAAAGGTGATCTATAGTTAGACTGGAGAGGATGTAGGAGTGGAAAGTGGTCTGTACTTTCTCAGTGAATGAGGGAGGGTGCCCCAAAGGGACCACCCGGGACCCTTACCAGGTTTGGGACACCATCCAGGTTGGCAACAGTAGTCCCAGCCAGCTTCAGGAACCAGAGGCGGGGAATCTGTGGTGTGGGACCCAGAAGAGGGGCCCAGGACTAAGGGCAGAGCCTTGGGGAACACTGTAGGGAAGAAGCAGGAAGTTCTGAAGACAGCATACAAAGTGGAGGAGGTGGCATTGAAGACGACATCAACATTCTAAGCCTGAGGACTAAGTCATCTGTTGCGTCATGTGCCGGGCCCTGCCCTTCCCTTAACATTGTTTTAGGCCATTTTCTGGAGAAGGCAATGGCACCCCACTCCAGTACTCTTGCCTGGAAAATCCTATGGACAGAGGAGCCTGGTAGGCTGCAGTCCATGGGGTCACACAGAGTCAGACACGACTGAAGTGACTTAGCAGCAGCAGCGGCAGCAGGCCATTTTCACCTCTGAGAACTTTCAGTGAAATGAAGTCAACTGCATGTGACTGTGGCAAATTATTTAACCTTTCTGTGCCTCCATTTTTTTTTTTTTTAAATCTGTGAAGCAGGATGTTTATTTGTAAAACAGGATAATGTTTTATCTGTAAAATGGGATAATGTTTATTACATGTTTATGAAAAGCATCGAGTTACTCTTTGTAAATCAGAATAGTACCTGGCACAGAGTCAGAGCTATTTAAGTGGCTGTTAAATACATAATGTCTTACTTTTTCAGAATCCTCCTTCATATATAAACAGCACAAACAGGAGAGCTGAAGAATCTCACAGGCAACCACACCATTAAAGCCCCAAAGGCAACCAAACTACCTTATCCTTCTAGAAGCTCCTCTTCATTCCCTTGGGAAAGGAGACAAGGGGAAATGGAATTTCACCCTGCCTTACATGTGAAGTCTTCATGTAAATTTGCGTCAGCTCTTAATTCAAATTTTAGCTGATAGCCAAATTCAGAAGCGGACTGTTTCTTCCCTTCCAAGGCTTTCTGCTGTTACAACTCACATCTCAAGATTTGCTGTGCTGTTTGTGTCTGCAGTGGGACACGGTAAGCTGAGACTTCTTTCCCCAAGCCCCACCACGGCACTGACCCCATTTCACACCCTTCTATGTTGGTCTGCCCTTGTTAGCTGGGGAGTTCCTTGTGATCTGGGGCTGTGTCATTTTCATCTTTCTATTCCTTAGCGGTCAGCATGGGGTTTATACCAAACACATATTTGGCAGTTCTTTCCTGGGCAACACTGATAGAAAAAGCACACAGATGACATGTGTGTATACAAACACTTTCAAAGAGATGAACAACTAGTTTTCTTGTAAAAACCAGAAACAGTCTGTGTGAGAGTATCTGGCTGGGCCCTTCATGGGTGACACCAACTGAATCACCTGTTTTGTCTGAAGACTAAACTTTTAACCCCAGCCCAACATCATAGCCCAATGGAATGAGGTAAATGAAGCCATGTGGTTGAGCAGGCCTAACAAATAGCAGTCTCATTTCTCCTGTTGCTTTAAACTCTTGAAGTTTCACATGGCTGCAGACTGTTAGAATTATTTGGAATCTGTTTCCAAAGCCTTGCCTCTGCCCTTCTTGGAAATAAGTCCCATCCAGCTGCAATTCCTGCCACATCACAGTATAGATGAAACACATGCAACTTTGTTTTCTATTAACATAAAAAATCGGAGTCCTGGATCCCAAGCCAGCATCTGTAATATCGCAGGGAGTTAAAGCAGAAAAGACTTCGGAAATCAGCCGATACAGTTCCTTACTTTTCCTGACAAAGGTCTATAAACAGAGGTGGGGGAAGATAGCTGACTTACTCATCCACAGAGCTCAGTAGGTCACATTGTGAGGAATATGTAGATGATTGAGGAAATGAATTTTTAGTTCAGATACTATATAAGGGATTTTCATCCAGGAATCAAAGCGTTAATATTAAGCTTTGTGGATTGTTGTTAAAATCCCCACCCCACTTTTCCTTAAAAAAATTGGTTTCTGCTATCTCATTCTCTCTTGGTTTCCCTCCAACTTTGGCTTCCTTTTCTAAACCTGTATCCCTTTCCTTCTAGCGTCCTATATATGTTGATGATCTCCAGGGATCATACTGACACCTTTTTCTCTTCCTGCTCCCACTCCCTCTTGTCTTGTGAGCCCAGCCACTCCCATGGTTTCAGTGACCGCTCTACTTTGACAGTTCCTAAAAGTCAATTTCCAGCCCAACACTAGCTTCCTGAGCCACACTCGCTTATGCATTGAAGAATACCTACACTTGACTATCTTTCAAAAATGTCACATTCAGGGTACAGTGAAAAGATCTTCAACATGGCATGGAATATGCTAGTAATCTGACCCTGGCTGCTCCCTGGGCTCCTGTTTCACCTCATTTCCTGCTCATCTCCCCTCAACCATTCATAAGAAACCAACTTGCATATCTTAACCAAGCATTTGAACTTGAATCATTCCTTAGTATCTGTGTCCCTTCTGCCTGGAAGCCTCCTATGCCTGGTTAACCACCGCTCAACTTCCACGTGCAGCTCAGAGCTCATCTCCCCCGATATCCTACTGCCTCCCAAATCTGTGTCAGTGCCTCTCTAATATCTCACACATTGTCCTAGACCAGCTCTGCTGTGTCACTTAGCCCAGTTCTATATTTGTTAGGGAGTGCACTTCCCCACATTAGAAACAGCTTATTGAGGTTTGTGTCTGCAGCGCTGACAGAGCTTAGATCCATTCCTGGCACATGGCAGGTTTTCAATTGTTGGCCGTCAAGTTAACAGAATGAAAGATGAATCTAAAAAGAAACCCAGACCCTTTTAAGCCAGGTTATTATTATTTTCACCACATTTTATTTTGACATAATTTACAGCTTACAGGAAAGTTGTAACATACTATTACAAAGAACTTCCATAGATCTCTTACCCAGATTCACAAATTGTTTATATTGCTTTATGATTCTCTCCATGTGTAACCAAACTATTTCTAAACCATTTGGGAGTAGTTTGAAAACATCATGCCCCTTTACCTCTAAATACTTTAATATGTATTTTCTCAAAGCAAAGATATTCTCTTATATAATCAGAGTGAGGTTATCAAAATCAGGAATTTTAATGTTCAAATAACACTGTTATCTAAGTCATAGTCCATTTTCAAATTGTGCCCATAATGTCATTTGTTTATAGCTATTTTATAGCTACTATTTTGCCAATATTTTCTTTTATAGCTATTTTTTTTCCTGATCCAATCTAAAATCAACACATTTTACTGTTATTTCTTCATCTCCTTTAATCTGGGGAGTTCTAGTTTCTGAGCCTTTCTTTTTGTTTTTGACCTTGACATTTTTGACGAATACATCCTAGTTTTTGTAATAGACTGTCCTTTAATCTGGGTTTTTCTGGTATTGCCTAATGATTAGATTTGGGTTATGCAATTTTGCAAAGAAGTGTTGCTACGTCTTCTCAGAAGATGCTGTCAGTATCTTCTGTCCCAGGATTGACCATGGTAGCTTTGATCACTTAGTTCAGGTGGTGTCTATCAGTTTTCTCCACTCTGAAGTTACTATTTTTCCCTTTATAATTAAGAACAATTAGGAGGGCTGGGACACTTTGAGCTACATTAGTATCCTGTCTGTTTTAAAACTTTAACTATCAATTTTGCTTTCCATTGATGACTTTCTAATACCACCATTCTGCCTTTACTTGCATGACATTTAGCTATAAAGAAGAATGTTCTGTTTATTCCTCCTATTGAGGTGTTTGTTTTTTTTTCCATTAATTTATTTGTAACAGTGTTGATTGGTTGACTCTGGCTTTATGCAGCAAGGAATAATCCACTGTATCATGACTTATTGTGATGTTCAAGTTGTCCCTGACCTGCTCAATGGGAGTCCCTTCCTTTAGACTGGTTCTTTTGTCCCTTGGACATCCCCCCAGTATTCGCCGCACACTTCCTTACTGTCAACTACCAGAAGATTTTCTAGAGGAAGCTATTTTCCCTTGTGTAACTTGGGAATTAACCAGTTTTTTTGGTTATCAAAAATAATCTTTATTGAAGCATAGTTTATATACATTCATATATACAATATATACATATATACATGTATACATATATACACCTGCATTCAGTAATTTTGACTATATGGTCCAGTTGCCATAACCATAACCTTTCATCACCTCAAACTTTCCTCTGCCTTGTTGCTATTAGTCTTCTCCTCTTCTCAGTACCTGGCACCAACTGATCTACTTTCTCTCAGTGTAAATTCATCATTTATCGAATTTTAGGTAAATAGCATCATACAGTACCCACTGTTTTATATCTAGCTTCTTTCATTCAGAAAAATGCTTTTGAGATTTATCCATGGTGTTTTTTGCACCACCTGTCAGTCACCTAGGTCACAAAACTTTCTACTTTTTTCTAAAGGTGTTATATTTATCACTGTTACGTTTATAACCATGATATATTAAATTAATAATTATACACGGCATTAGGATCTTTTCCTTCCATTTAATTTCCAACTGTTCCAATACCATTTATTGAAAAGATTATTCTTTCTCCATTAAATTATCTTAGCAATTTTGTCAACAAACATCTATATATGTCTATATCTGTACCTGGACTCTCTATTTTGTCCTATGTTGCCTTTGTCTCATTTTTTTAAATCAGTAATTCCATCCTCTTAAGATGAGTTAGAAAATACTCTGTAGCTGGCAGAATTCACCAGTGAAATCATTTGAGCTTGGGAATATTTTGATTGGGAAGTTTTGAACTATGACATCAATTTTATTTATTGATTATAGGACTATTTAGGTTATTTATTGCTTTTAAGTAAGCTCTGATGATTAGTATATTTTAAAAAATTGTTTCTTTCCTTCTAAGTTGTCACATTTATTGACATAAGTTTTTTCAAGTATTCCTTTATTATCCTTTTAATTAAATTTATAGAATCATTAGTGATGTTCTCTTCTCATTCTTGATACAGGTAATTTGTGTCTTCTAAATTTTTTCAATCTGTATAGAAATGAATCAAGTTTATTAATTTTATTGACTTTTCAAAGAACCAGCTTTTTGTGGTTTCTACTTCAATTAATCAATTCTTTATTACTTCCATCCTTCTGCTTATTTTACATTTAATTTACACTCTAGTTTCTAAAAGTGAAATCTTTAATCAATTTTGTTTTTCCTTTTCTAATAAAATTATTTAATCCTATAAATCCCTTTCTAAATACTTCTTTAGCTCTATCCCACAAATTTTGATACACTGGCCTTTTATTGTTAGTTATAAATTCTCTGTGACTGACTTTCAACCCATGAGTTGTTTAGAAATGTTTTGCTTAATTTCCAAATATTTGGGGATTTTTTTTTCATACATTTTTCTGCTAGCAATTTCTACTAAATTCCACTGTAGTTACAGAATATACTCTGTACGATTTAAATCCTCTTCAATTTGTTGAGATTTGGTTTATGAATCAGCATATGATCTATCTTGATGAATGTTCCATGTGTACTAGAAAATAATGTGTGTTTTTCTTTTTCAGGGTGGAGTATTCCATAAATGACCGGTCAAATTGTTTCATAGTTTTGTTCAAGTCTTCCATTGCCTGACTTAATTTTTCTTTGTTTTATGAAATCACTTAGAAAAGAATGTTGAATTTCAACTATAATTAGGATCTATTTGTGTTTTCAGTAGTTTCAGATTCTGGTTCATGAAATTTAATGTTCTTTCATTATGTGTACACAAATTTAAGATTATTTCTTCCTGATGTATTGACCCGTTTGTTATTTTGAAATGTCCCCATTTATCCTTGGTAATATTTCCTGTTCTGAAGTTTATTGTCTAATACTGACATAGCCATCTTTCTATGATACTTCCATATGCACTATAGTTGGTTTACTCCCCAAAATTTAGGTTGCATTTGTCATCATACAGCTGGTCTCTTTTACCCATTTGCCCCCACCCTGCTCCGCCACTCTCTCCTCTTTAACACTACCGTGTTCTATCTGCACGTTATACCATATTTTCTTCATCCATTGATGGACACTAAGGTTGTTTTCACATCTTGGCTATTTTAATTTGTCTGCATTTCTGAAAGAAATTTTTTTGTTGGTATAAAATTCAAGGTTGAAATAGTTTATAAAAGCTGTTCCATTATCTTCTCACCTGTACATTTTCTGACAAGAAGCCCTGTAATTCTTCTATGTAATTCATTATTGGATTTATTTGACTTGGTTATCAAGAATAGTCTTGGAGAATAGCTCAGAAACGGATGATGGCTTCATTTCTGAAGTAACATAGTAAATTTAGGAGTGAGTGGAAATTGGCTTATGAGGCTGGAGGCAGTGGAGTGGTTGAAATATTCAATGAGTTCTTTCAGCTGCAGCTTCAAACCTTAAAAATTCTCTCCCTAAGGACCAGTCTTTTCATTTACTAACGGACTATAAGTATACATGATAAGAATAAGCTATATGTGATACCAAGAAAAACAGCTTATGTTGATGCTTCCATATAGACACTGGAGAATTACTAAAGAAAGAAAAAAAGGCTAAAATTGAAAAGTAAAGCTAATTTTTATCAATTATGAGAATTACTTACATACAATAATTTCTATGCATGTATATGCATCAAATTAATATTTTTGAAAATTCAGTTTGTAGTCAGCTCTTTTCATGACTGCTTATCCTTCAGCTGCCCACATTCTAATGTTTTATATTTCATACAAATATTAAAACAAATGGGAAAAGAATGTATCTGCCTTCAAAAAAACAGTTTGGTGAATATAATGGCTCTTCTTTTGTGATAAATATGTTTTTGCCAGTAGCCATTCTCACTAAAGTAGTTTAAATCCAGGTGGCTTAAGGCAGTGGTCCTCAGACTTCAATGTATGTAACAATTACCTGGAGAATTTGTTTTAAATGCAGATTTCCTGCCCCTTGCCAAACATGCTGATTCAGTAAGAGTAAAACCCAAGAGCAAGTGGCACAGGTACCCTTCTGAAGACTTTTATACAGGTAATCTGGAGAATACACTTTGAGAAACACTTTTGAGTTTGAACTCACGGAAGAGTATATGCAGAGATTCAAGAGGTAAGCTTTTTTTTTTTTTTTTTTTTTGGCCACTCATTTCTTTCCTCCTTAAGGAATTTGAAAGCAGGATTTGAGGGAAATATTTAAGTAAAGTTTAGTTTTGTCATCTTTTTTTCATCTTTTACTCAGAGTAGTGCTGCAGATGATTGTTTATACCAGCGACTGGATGAAGTATCAGACTTTTTATGTACATTATCTTTGAGGCAGGTAATATTGTCTCATTTTTGCCAATTACAACCAAGAAATGTGAAGTGACTTGTCCAAGGTTACACAGCTAATAAATGTGAGAGCTGGAATTTAACTTGGGGCTATGTAATCTAACCCCCCTGTCCTTTCTGCAGCCTCTGCCTACCCCTCCTCATCCTTCCTCTGTGCTGTTTCCAGAGACTGCAAGCTTAGGAGTAAATAAAATATGTAGAAAGTTTCTTATTCTTATCTTGGAAAATGTATATTATTGAAATAAATGAAACCAAGAAAAAGAAATGTTCCAAAGAAAAACAGCCATAAGAAGGAAAGAAAGCTTTATAAAACTGACCAGAATATAGTGATTAATACTTTTCTACCCATACTTATTAAATGGTTTGATCTTCTTGCTGCCCAAGGGATTTTCAAGAGTCTTCTCTAGCACCACAATTCGAAATCATCAGTTCTTTGGTGCTCAGCCTTCTTTATGGCCCAACTCTAACATCCATACATGACTACTAGAAAAACCGTAGCTTTGACTATATGGACTTCTGTTGGCAAAGTGATGCAAACCAGTTAATACCAAAGGAAATCAACCCTGAATATCCATTGGAAGGACTGACATTGAAGCTGAAGCTCCAATACTTTGGCCACCTGATGAGAAGAGCCATTGGAAAGATCCTGATGCTGGGAAAGATTGAGGGCAGGAGGAAAAGGAGGTGATAGAGGATGAGTTGGTTGGATGGCATCACTGACTCAATGGACATGAGTTTGAGCAAACTCTGGGATGAAGACACGGAAGCCTGGCATGCTAGTCTCTGGGGTTGCAAAGAGTCAGACACAGCTTAGTGACCGAACAACAACCCACACGTATCACTCCATATTGATGTTTACTGTACCACATATCTTTTTTTTCACACTAGAAAGTGAATTTCTCTACTTCAAAGTACATGTCTTATTTACCTCTGTAACTAGCTACCACTGACAAGTTACATTGACAAGTTGCCTTGTGGTAGATGACAATAATGACAAGAAACGTCTATAAATGTCACTATTTATATGGATTAAGAGATATGGTTGAGGATGTTGTTCACTATGACTTAGCGAACATATTCTCTAAATGATATTCCAAAAAAAAACCATTTTTTTTCCAAATTGAAGTATCAAGAAATTTTTTGCTTTGCCCCAGAAATTTGTGTGCTCTCTTCTTATGGACAGTATGAATCATATAACTTTAAGAATTTATTTTTAGTATTGCTTTGGTTTCCAGGAATTCAAGAGCCAAATGTGTGGCTCAGCTAAATTATTTCTGTTCTAAATTACCACTGATTTTGGCCTTATAATCTAATTTATATATTCCCATTTTATTCTTTATTTCCTATTCAAATCTTTGTATTCTTATAGGTTATTTCAAATATTTTGTGAAGCAAATTATAAATGAAGTCCCAGTGCCTAGCTTTGTTACTTAAGATTATACCAGCTTTTCTAACAGATAACCTCTCAAATCTTAACACAGTATAATTATATTTTTCATATTAATTTCCTTGGCTTAGTTGCTTTCCACATGGTTATTCAGAGTCCAGGCTCTTTTTGCCTTCTGGACCCTCCCCTCCCTCCTTCAGGATTTTAGAGACATTGGGATTCAACCAGTATAGGATGATGTGACTGGAAGAAGGTTCCACTTCATTCATGTTTTATTGTTAAGAACTGGAAGCTAGTTTCCATCTATGTCAGGTGTGCTAGAAATCTAAGAGCTGGAAATTCTGAATGTGCAGCAGCCTTCCAGCACCTACCTGTATTCAAAGGAGGAAGAACACAAGGCTGTAATGATCACCCAACTAACCCCACTCTCAACTTAAAAGATGTTCCAAAATATTTGTTGGATGATTTAATATGATACTTCCACACTTAGAAAATCCTTATTTGGCAAAAGAGCTATTCTGTGTATATGTTCCCCATGGACCTTGCATTATTTACATGTATCAACATGTATTAATATATAATACTTACATGGTCATGCCTGTGAATCAAGTTTCTTACATAAAATATACTAAATGTCAAGTATCCTGTGTGACCTCAAACTGCCAATCAAAGTGTCTTGGTCATGGTCATGTAAGCCAGCAGAAGGTGTTTGTTAATGACTGGCCTCCAGTTGCTTACTGGAGAACTATGGCCAGTAGGCTGAGCAGATGGCTGGGTGAGGTGAGGGAGGTTGGACTACATGGACCATGAACACAGTTGTCAGAGTGGTAACAGGAGGTCTACAAAAGGCATCTTGATTCCTTCTAATCTTGCAGACTAACACAATGGGGTAGAGGACCTGAAGCTGATCATCAAAGTCAGACCAAAAAGCATCAAATGATGACATGAGAAGGACCAACAGTCCTTGAGTTGTTCTCACCAGGGCTGCAACAACAGCCAAGTCAATTCTCCAAAATGTCAGACCTTTATATTTTAGGTCAGGTTCTGGGGCTTCCCTGGTGGGTCAGAAGTTAAAGTATCTGCCTGCAAGGTGGGAGACCAGGGTTCAATCCCTGGATCAGGAAGATCCCCTGGAGAAGGAAATGGCAACCCACTCCAGTATACTTGCCTGGAGAATCCCATGGCCCGAGGAGCCTGGTAGGTCACAGTCCACAGGGTCGCAAAGAGTCGGACACGACTGAGTGACTTCACTTTCTTTCTTTCTGCGTATCCAGAAAAACAAGCTTTTCTAACTTTGTTATCAGGATCTTCAACACTTTCTTACACTTCCCTCAACACAGTCCTCTTCTCACATGGGGTCCTGCTTTTTCTTAAAAGTTATAGCGGTTTAAAAGGAAGAAAAAACTATCAAAATAGCAAATCCTACTTTGGTTCCTTCAGTATTTCTTTAGAAACCTAGAAACTGTGTCTTAGCTGGGTTTATTTCACAATTGCTGCTCTCAAGTCTCTGCTCCTATCCAAAGAGAAATACATAGAAATTTCTTTGAGAGTGTTCTCCAGCTGTGACTGATATTAATATAATCATGATTTCACCTGCACTAGATATGATT
Organism: Capra hircus; assembly: GCF_001704415.2. Classification (NCBI taxonomy): domain Eukaryota; kingdom Metazoa; phylum Chordata; class Mammalia; order Artiodactyla; family Bovidae; genus Capra; species Capra hircus. The sequence continues at coordinate 28,052,606 of NC_030814.1, forward strand.
TCATAGCTCACAAAACAGTTGCACATATTAGTGACATATTATTTCATTATATCTTTACAATAATCTTATAAAATAGGATTGTTTCCATTTTAACAGATGAGGGAACTGGGTTAGTTTGCCCAAACACATTGTAAGTAATAGAATGACCATACATCCCAGTTTCCCCAAGACAGTCTTATTTTATGCCTGTCATTCTAGCATATTAACAGCAGCCCCTCTCACTCGCAAAGCATCCCAGTTTTGACGACAGTCAATTATTGTCAGTGGTGAATTCAGGACTAGATCATAGTTCCTTTGACACAAAGATCATGGTATAGTGCTCTTTTCACAACATCAAGTTGTTTCCAATTATAACCAAACATCAACATCAAGGGAGTGGGGATCACAACACTCCCTCTCTCCTGGGTTACTAGAAATTTATAGAGCAGAATATATAGTCAGAGTAGAATAGAACCATGATTCTCCCTTTCTAAGAACTGGGTAAAAGTAAGCAAATTGGGATCAAGAATGAAGGCTCTTCTTCCTTTAACCTCAAGGTAAGCTCCAACATTCATCCTGAGTTTGGAAATCATGTCAGTTCAGTTTACAACTAAATTGAAGGAAAATTCAGAGATTTTCCCCAGACTCATGGATCCATTGTTAGTATTCAACGCAGGTCTTTTTCTGCAGAGCTACGGCAACTGCTAGTCTCATATTCTAACATCCACCGAGAAGGTCCATTAGTGACACAGTTTCTTCATTGTTCCCAATACCTTTGGGTAAGGCCAGAGTGCAATGTATTTTTCTTTCCTCAAACATTTAGTCATAGTATGCAATTTAATGCCAATTAATAACCAAGTCATTTGCTGCCTGGAGGGCTTCAAGAGTGGCCCAGAAGGTAAAGAATATGCCTGCAATGAGGGAGCCCCAGTTCAATCCCTGGGTCAGGATGATCCCTTGGAGAAGGGAATGGCAACCCACTCCAGGATTCTTGCCTGGAAAATCCCATGTACAGAGGAGACCGGCAGACTGCAGTATAGTATAGGGTTGCAGAGAGTCAGACACAACTAAGCAACTAACACTTTCACTTTCATTTGCTGCCATATGTAAGAAAGAACGTAGCTACCTGAGAATAAATGTGAAAATCAGACTGTAACAGTCTGGAAGCTGAGCCCAGGGAGAGATGAGACAAGCAGAAGAAAAGTGCTCTACCTTGCAACGTGTTTTCCTTTCATTTCTTTGTGCTCATCACTGGTTAAATGCCTCAGAGCCTAATTCCTCTCTCCATCTGCACACCTTCAGGAGGAAGTGGCTCCCCATGAAGCAGGGAGAGAGAGCATCTTAAACAAATGGCAATAAAAAGCCATTTCACAAAGCCAGAATAGACTTCTGTCTGAAGGAAATGGCAGCACTGCAGGTTTTTATGAAAAGTACCTTTGTTCCAACAGTTTTTCAAGAACAAAAATGTATCTTCACACTTTTGTCATTATATTTATGAACTGTAAATCTCATTTTATGGAAACACTCCAGGATTTCAAACTCCTAAATCAACCTGGTAAATCTCCAACCTCAGGAGTTCAATTCAAGAAGAACCCCTTCAAAGATACTGACATTTTATAGGGAACTTCAGGAAAAACAAACAATGGGAGTTTTCAATGTACTTTTTTTTGTTGTTACCCTAAAGCCTTGTCATGGGAGACAGCTAACATGTAGACAGAATAAAGACTGCTGCTGAGATTGCATTTTTTGAGCCCCAGGTCAATATGACTTAAACAATAACAGTAAAATGGTCTCTCGGGAACTTTGGTCTGGGGCCACTAACAAACCACCATTGTTTCCTTAGAGGACTATTTTACTTTTATATCAGGGTATCATGATGTTGGATATACAAGTAAACTTTTGAAAGGGAGAAAAATGACTCTTTAGAAAATCCAATTGCGATTGCAAAGCACTTTATAAATATTGCAAGCTTGAGGTTTCACCTCTCTTACAATATTTCCCATTCTCTGCTGGACACAGTCCTATTATAGTGGTTGTATCTCCACAAACTGTATGCCAACCTCTACTAATGACGCCATTTCAACACACCCAGTCTCACCAATGTTTAGCCAGCTGGTAGCCCACGTCAGCCAATCCAAATATTTCATTGTTGGATGAAATAGTTTCACAGGCAACCGCAGGTCTTGGGCATGTGAGTTTTATTAAGGCTTATTCCACAGAGTAGGACAAAACAGAACGCAGAGCAGTTTGCCCTGAGTTGCTGAGTGAGACTCTTTGCAAACAATTTCCACCCACTCACTGAACAATGTCCAAAAAATTATGGTCCTCACAGAATTTTGAGTTATGGAGGTATGTAGAAATGCTTAGGGTCTCAAGAGCCATTCAAAATCCTGTCTTTGTCTGGTAGTGGGAAGGCCTTAGTTCATTAAGTGCTTAACAGAGCTGGAGGCAAGTGTCTGTTAATCCCCGAAATAAAAAGGATACATAGAAACTATATAATGAAATGTCTTTCTCTCTCCAATGTACAGTGGTGGCGATGCCAAGAAGTAATGCTCTATTTCTGAAAGTCTATACCAAGCTTATTTAATGACATTGTCAGCCGGATGTCCTATACTCATTCCTACATGGATAATTTTATGTGCTCTTGAATGAAAGACTCCCCTCTCCTAGGCCACTATGGAAACACATTGCTTCCCACAGCTTGTGCTTCTCCATGCTGTCATAACCACTTTGGGGAATGTCTTTATCAGCCACTAGAGACTCAGTGCTGGAAAAAGAATTCCCAGGATGTCCTTAGGTCTACTTACCAAGAGGGCTTCAATGTGCTCAGGGGCATCATCAACACATTTAAAAAGTCAGACACTTTTCCCAATTCCTTTGGAAAGGGAGTGAAGAATGTTACAAGGAAACTGGGCTTAGACTCAGGCAATTCAGGCTCAAAAAGATCACAGACCGCAAGAAAATGAAGCATCAGTGTCAGCCAAGAGGGGAACAGTCACAGTAAGGATGCCCAAATGATAAAATTGGTTAAGAAGAATCAGTGAGGTATTGGCTACACAGAGGAACTGGGGGCAAGGGTCAACCATAGGGGACTGATTCCCCGTGCTGCTACTGACCTGTGTGTGATGTATCTGGGCAGCCTTAGCAGAGTTTAGCATCCCCCATACCCAGTCAAGGTGATGTCTCAGATTTGAAATCATCTATTAATGGGGACATAGTCTACTTTTCTTTGATTTATGTGTTTATGAATCTTGTCCCTTCATCCTAAATTATAATCACTTTAAGGTCACAAACTTTAAAATATGGCCTTTGGACCCATATGGACATAATTACTGCATATGCTGAAGGAAACAGAAAGTAAAACCAAGTAATAGTTGCTCAGATCTTGTCCAACTCTTTGTGACCCCATGGACTGTAGCCCGCCAGGCTCCCCTGTCTATGGGATTTCCCAGGCAAGAATACTAGAGTGGGTTGTCATTCCCTTCTCTGAAGGATCTTTCTGCAGCAGGGATTGAACCTGGGTCTCCTGCATTGAGGGCAGATTCTTTACTGTCTGAGCCACCAGGGAAATCCTACCCCAAAGGATTAAGTTCTATGAGGGCAGATGCCCTGAGAGATTTTCTGCTCACTGTTCAATACCAAATACCTGGCACAGAATGTTTAGTGCACTTTTTGGGGGAATATGCAAGAAACTCTAATACTTTGGCCACCTGATGTGAAGAGCTGACTCATTTGAAAAGACCCTGATGCTGGGAAAGATTGAAGGCAGGAAGAGAAGGGGATGACAGTGGATGAGATGGTTGGATGGCATCACCAACTCAATGGACATGAGTTTGGGTAAACTCCTGGAGTTGGTGATGGACAGGGAGGCCTGGCAAGCTACAGTCCACAGGGTTGCAGAGTCAGACATGACTGAGCTACTGAACTTAACTGAACTGAAGATTTTTCAAATGAATTCATGACTATTAATATATATTTGATGACATTTATATACTGCTACCTGTGCTTTAACATATTAATACATGCGCATCCATTTTCCCATTTAGTAATGGGAAACTCTCTTCTAAAACTGATTCAGCAATTTGTCCTTTATTGCATAACAACCATGTAAAAATGCTACACATGCTTTCATCTTTTTTCATCCCCTTCATCTTGCTTTCTCTTTCTTTTGATGGCCAGTCTCTTTGAAAATTCACATAGAAACAAATTTTGGCTAGACAAATTTTAAAAAGTCCAATACCTTATGAGGACAGTTGTGGGGTTTTTGTAAAGAAAAATTTGTAAAATTTTAATTATTTTATTTTGCTATTGTTCAGTCACTAAGTCATGTCTGAGACTTTGTGACCCCATGGACTACAGCACACTAGGCTTCCCTGTCCTTCACCATCTCCTGGAGCTTGCTCAAACTCATGTCCATTGAGTCAGTGATACCATCCAAACATCTCATCCTGTCATCCCCTTCTCCTGCCTTCAGTCATTCCCAGCATCAGGGTCTTTTCCAATGAGTCAACTCTTCACATCGGGTGGCCAAGTATTAGAGTTTCAGCTTCAGCATCAGTCCTTCCAATGAATATTCAGGGTTGATATTCTTTAGGATTGACTGGTTTGATCTCTTGCTGTCCAAGTGACTCTCAAGAGTCTTCTCCAGCACCACAATCTGAAAGCTTATTTCAACATAATTATAGATTCACCTGCAGTTTTAATGTAGAGAGATCATCTGTACACTATTCCTAGCTCCTCCTACCCCTGTCACCATAGGACCACCACCTTGCAAAACTATAGTACAGGATCACAGCTGGATATTGGCACTGATAACACTCAATATTCTGAACACTTCCGTCAATTCCTCCTATAGTACTTTTACAGCCATACCCGCTTCCCTCAAGCCCCACTCCCCCCTTAAACTCTGGCAACCTCTAATTTGTTTTCCATGTCTATGTTCTGTCCTTTCATTCCTGCTATATAAGTAGAACTATACAAAGTGTAAACATTTGGAAGGTAGGCTTTTTCACAGTATAAGTCTCTGAATATTCACCCAGGTTACTTCTTGTATCAACAGTTTGTTCTGAGATCTCTTACTGACCGATATTCCGTGGTATGTATCTGCCACAGCTTACCTATCTATTCAGCCACTGAAGGGCATCTGAGTTGTTTCAGTTTGGGGCTGTTATGAATAAGCTGGTGTAAACACTTGTGTACAGGTTTTGTGTGTGAATGTAAGTCTTTATTTCTCTGGTATAAACATCCAACAGGGCAAAGGACAACTATTGGACTGTATGGTAGTTGCATGTTTATTTAGCAATTGCCAGATTGTTATTCTGAATGGCTGTATCATTTTACTTTCCCATCAGCAATGTACAAATGATTCAGTTTCTCCACATTCTTGCCAGCTTTTAGAATTATCAGTATTTATTTTAGCCCTTCTGATAGATGCATAGAGAGAGCTTACTGGTTTCTTTTTAAATTAGTAAAGACTTTTTAAGAAGCAGTTTGAGGTTCACAGCAAAATTAAGTGTAAATCTGGCATTCCCGCATGCCCACTCTCCCTACATACACACACCCTCCTCTGTTAGTAGCATTCCACATCACATTGGTCTATTTATTGTAACTGAAGATCCTACACTGAAAACATCATTATCACCTGAACACCTCTTGCTGTTGTACATTCTATGGTTTTGACAAATGTATAATGACATGTATCCTCTTCTATAGAATCGTACAAAATAATTTCACTGCCATGAAAATCCTCTGTGCCCCGCCTTTTCATTCCTCTCTTTCTCTAACCCTTGGCAACCCATAATCTTCTTACTGCCTCCACAGTTTTGCCTTTTCTAGAATGTCATACAACTGGAATTACAGTGTAGGTAGCCTTTTCAGTTTGGCTGCTTTCACTTAGAAATATACATTTTAAGTTTCCTCCATGTCTTTATATGGCTTGATAGCCTTTTTTAGCGCTGAGGAATACTCTGTTATCTAGATGTACCCAGTTTATTTATCCACTCACCTACTGAAGGACTTCTTGCTTGCTTCCAAGTTTTGGCAATTACAGATAAAGTTGCTATAAATATTTATGTGAGGTTTTTGTGTGGACATAAGTTTTTAATGCATTTTGGAAAGTACCAGTGAGTGAGATTGCTGGATCATATGGGAAGAAACTGCCCATTGTCTTCCAAAGTGGCTGTATACCATTTTGCATTTCTATCAGCAATGATGAGGGTTCCTGTTGTTTGACATCCTCACCAGCATTTGTTTGTCATTGGTTTGGATTTGGGCCATTCTAATAGGTATGTAGTGGTATCTCATTATTATCTTAATTTGAATTTCTTTATGATATATGATGTGGAGCATCTTCTCATATGCTTATTTGCCATCTATATAGCTCCTCTGTTAAGGGGTTTTGCACCTTTATTTAAACCTGGTTGTCTGTTTTCTTATTGTTGAATTTAAAGAGTTTTAGGTACACTCTGGATAAAAGTCCTTCATCGGGTATGTCTCCTGAAAATATTTTTCCCCAGTCTGCAGCTTATTTTCTCATTCCCTGACACTGTCTTTAACAGAGCAGACTTTAATTTGTTAAAGTCTAGCCTATCAATTCTTTCTTTCATAGATCATGGTTTTGGTATTGTATCTAAAATGTCATTGTATGTGTGTGTGCTCAGTGCTACAATTGTGTCCAACTCTGTGATTCCATGAACTGTAGCCTCTAGGTTCCTCTGTCAATGGGATTCTCCAGGCAAGAATACTGGAGTGGGTTGCCATGCCCTCCTCCAGGGGATCTTCCTGACCCAGGGATCGAACTCATGTCTCCTGTGTTGCAAGTAAATTCCTTACCCACTGAGCCAGCAGGGAAGCCCAAAATGTCATTGCCATATGCTATATCACCTAGCTTTTCTCCTATATTATCCTCTGGGAGTTTTATAGGTTCCGATAAAACCCCAGCAGTTTAAATACTCTGATAGCACAGTTTCTCCTGAGGAAAGGCCTTGTTAAGAACAGAATACTCTGGCTATTACAAAATGGTGACTTTTCCCCTTTTCCTGCCAGGAACATGCAGAGATCTTTCTCTGGTATTCACTGTAAAAACACGGTAGTAGAGTTCCGGGAAGTAAAACGCACAAAAGTGCTGGAGCCCTCCTTTAACTGCGTCACCCGGGGAGTTTTTAACTCTCACACTTGTCCACACTGAGCTCCAGCAATTTGTGAATTACAGTTCAGGTTTTCCTACACAGGAACTGATTCCCAGGCAGATTTCTGCTCATGGATACCTGTGTCAATAAGTTCCTCTCTGTATCTGCCTGTCTGTCTCTCCAGTATTGGAGGCTGCAGTTTTCCCTGTAATCTCGCTTCTCTGACAGATCTAACAGGACTTGCTGATTGTTCAGTTTGTTCAACTTTTTACCTCTTGTTAGAAGGAAAAGACTTCTAAGCTCCTTTTATGCCAGATCAAAAACCAGAAGTCTCTCGTTGTGGATTTAATTTGCATTTTCTTAATGGCTAATGAGAAGACTCTTGAGAGTCCCTTGGATAGCAAGGAGAGCAAAACGGTCAATCGTAGAGGAAATCAACCCTAAACATTTGTTGAAAGGACTGATACTGAAGCTTCAATACTTTGGCCACCTGATGCGAAGAGCCTGCTCATTAGAAAATATCCTGATGCTGGGAAAGATTGAAGGCAAAAGGAGAAGGGGGCAGCAGAGAATGAGATGATTACATAGTATCATAGACTCAATGGATGTGAATTTAAGCAAACCCCAGGAGATAGTGGAGGGCAGAGGAGCCTGGCACACTACAGTCCATGAGGTCTCAAAGAGTTGGACGTGACTTACGGACTGCACAACAACAATGAAGCTGAGCATCTTTTCATGCGCTCAGGTCATTTAAAAACACATTAATTTTTAATGACAACTAACCTTTCTAACTCAAAAGAATAACTGCATTCTAAAAAAATTTTCACCTAAAGGGATTAGACCACTCAGATTTATAGTCATGCGTCTGCTGGAAAGACAACCCATGCCATTTACTTACTGAATGCTTCTTGTCAGCAAGAATGACATCTTCTTCTGTAAGCACAGTGCTGTTTATGGAGCTGCACTATTCCTTGAATAGATGACTGACAGCTCAATAACAGATTTCTAGGTAGGAAAAAGCACCACTTTCTAATTTTATGGAAGTAATAGACATCCAAAGGCCAACCAGTGAAAGGCGGAGCTAGGGAAACTCAGTTTTAAATTTCTAAAATCTCCCATAAAGTCTAGAATTGTAAGCCACATTGTGGTATGGTTTATTGTTGCATGTATCAGGCCATTGCCAGGGAAACAAGAGCTTCAACTACTACAGATTTTAAAAGCTACAAAATTATTGTGTGAGGGAGGAGATTTCCCTGTTATAGCCTCAGCCTTACACACAGCTCTCATAGTGTGTAGAAAGCCAATGTGGCCAATACCACATCTAATTACAACCCAGTAGTTCCTGATTCTAATGATCTATTTCCCATTTTACCTGGACTTCCCAAATTCACATTTTAATAGTGAATTTTCAAGTATGTGGTTATTCTCTGACACTTTGAAATTGTTTAAATATCGTTGTTGTTGCTTTGGGATTAGTTTTGGCTAATGGAGACCACACACACATACACACACACACACACACACACTTGAATTTAACAACACAAGATAGATCCAATCACTCTTTGGAGCTCAGGAATGATAGGCTGTTTTACCAGACACACAGAAGCCAAACTAACCCATATACATTTAAGTGAAGTCGCTCAGTCGTGTCTGACTCTTTGCGACCCCATGGACTGTAGTCCGCCAGGCTCCTCCGTCCATGGGATTCTCCAGGCAAGAATACTGGAGTGGGTTGCCATTTCCTTCTCCAGGGGATCTTCCCAACCCAGGGATCGAACCCGGGTCTCCCGCATTGCAGGCAGATGCTTTATCCTCTGAGCCACCAGGGAATCCCAATATAATGCAGGGTCAAATCAGAAGCAGCAGGAAAGCCAAGAGATGTAAACAGTTGCAACTGTCCCCCCAATCCTGAGGAAACAGATCTCTAGTAGAACAATCTGTTGTTTATCCATGTTAGTCACTCATGCCCTCCTGCGCACACATTATCCAATACAGGGAATGCATGTAGTTCCCTTGCCAATTTATTTTTCATTTGTGACTCAGCAACGTTTGGTCCTTCTCTTTATCTACTGAAATTACACCCTGTTTGATTTTGCTTTGTTTTTGAAGATGTTGAGGAGAAAATAAGCTTATAAAAATGAGCAGTAGGTTTTAGAAAGAAAAGATGTAAGAATAATTGTAAAATATGGTAGTAATTTTATGTAAGGACTCTTGTAGAATTCTAATTTTCTAGAAGAGTGTCAACAGAAAAATTAACATCACCTGAGACTAAATGGGGTGGCAGGATCACAAGTTGGCAATCTAACATATATTCTTCCCTTCTTTTTTTCTTACGAGTTTATTTCCCTGCCTCCTCACAGATGAAAGGGGCAAATGAGATATAACTAGAAATTATTGGGTGGCCTTTCTGATAAAGCATTTTTGCCAGGAAGTGAAAATGATCTCCATGTCTCCAGCATCCATATTGGACTCAGAGGAGGAAACAAAGAGCATCTTTGACGTCTGTGCCAAGATATCCTAGAGGTGTCAAACCAAGCCTAAAAATACCTACCAGAACATTTAGGAAAAATAAACTTCTGTGTGATGAAGCCACTTGTGTTTGAATATTCTGTTATTAGTATTAGAACATAATCCTTTTTGATACCATTGGTAATGGAAAAAATTCAAAACCCATTGGCTAAATTTGAAAAGAAAGTTTAACTGCTATTTGAAAGCAATCTACACTTACCCTCATTGGAGAAGAGTATTTCTAATGTGTGAATATATAATAAAGATGCTACATGCTGATGTGTACGAATCTTGAAATAAAAATAAAGATAAAGTTAGGACTGAAAAAAAACTTAATGGGAGATTCCTAAAAAGTCTCTAGAATGATGAACTGACTTGTTGATTTGACCAACTAGAAGCGGCCATCTGAATTTACATGTGTAACTTCTAGGAGCTCAAATTAAAATTGTTCATGATGAAAGCAACATCAAGCAAAAGAAATTAAAATGTATAGTATTTATAGTGCTTATGAAATAGTCTTCATTGATCATTCTAACAAATGAAAGTATCACTTATATTTTTAAAAAGGGATCTCAAAAGTGATTCTTTGAACTTCCATGGTAACTGGTAATTACTAAGAAATTATCTTTGCAATGTCTTTCAATGTGTTAGATATGTCTTCTGTTGGGATTATGTAGTTTGGTTAAAGTGCAAAAACTAAATCATTATGTTGAACATTTACCAAAAAAAGTCAAAACTTTTATTCAGTTTTCTGGATATAATGGGAAGAGAGAAAGAAAATAATCTAATTTATGAAATTCTGCACTTCAACCTTCCAGGCCACTATTTACCTTGCTGGACAATTTTCTTATTAGCCTTTAAAGCTTATAATACAAGATAAAATAAGCCACAGAATTAGTTTCAGGCCAAAAAAAAAAAAATTCTCCCATAGCCACATGGAAGTCAAAGGTAATTTCCTATGGATAACATTTTCAATGGACCCTTTGTTTTTTCATATGATTTTTCAAAAAATGTTAAATTTAGTCAGACAACTTTGCTCTTTAATTACTACTATTGCTTGTATAGAAGTATGAAATTTAGGCTAAATTATTAGCAGTTAATCCTCTGAGCTAGATACCATCTCTGTAATGAAATACAGTTTATGCAACAAAGGTTTTGCTTTTTTTTATTAACTTGGAAATTGTGAGAAGAGAGAAGCTTATAGTTATAAATAATTATTCTCACTAATAATAACTACTCTACATCATACATGTACTATACCCCAAGCACTCTATTAAGGACTTTACTTTAAAAATTCTAATTTCAACATCCCCAAAAGCTAGGTACTATTATTATCATCCCATCTGACTGCTAAAGCAGGCAAGAGAGGCCAGAGAGACTCTGTATTTTCCTGAAGTCACATGGTTAGTAGAATGTCAGAGGGGCACCTAAATGCGGGCTGTCTGATTCCAAACCCATGAACTAATCACTATACGATATTGCTTAGACTTTAAGGAGTCATGTATTATAATGGAAAACAAGTTTAACATTTCTGCAAATGAACATGAAAACTCAGACGAACGAAAATAAAAATTTATGGCTTTACCTCTTCAATAAGTGGTGCTGGGCAGTTACATGTAAAAGAATGAATTAGAACACTTCCTAACACTATACACAAAAATAAACTCTAAATGGATTAAAGACCTAAATGTAACATAAGAAACTATAAAATTCCTAGGAAAAACATTCTTTGACATAAATCACAGCAAGATTCTCTATGACCCACTTCCTAGAGTAATAGAAATACAAACAAAAATAAACAAATGGGACTTAATTAAACTTGAAAGCTTTTGCACAGTAAAGGAAACCATAAACAAGGTGAAAACACAACCTTCAGAATGGGAGAAAATAATAGCAAATGAAACAGCTGACAAAGGGTTAATTTCCAAAATAACAAGCAACTCATGCAGCTCAGTGCCTGAGAAACAAACAACCCAGCCCCAAAGTGGGCAGAAGACGTAAACAGACATTTCTCCAAAGAAGACATACGGTGGCTAATGCACACATGGAAAGATGCTCATCATCTCCCCTTATCAGAGAAATGCAGATCAAAACCACAGAGGCATCTCCTCACACCAGTCAGAATGGCCATCATCAAAAAATCTACAAACAATAAATGTTGGAGAGGGCGTGGAGAAAAAGGAACCCTCTTGCACTGTTGGTGGGAATGCAAGTTGATACAACTATGGAGAACAGTATGAAAGTGAAAGTGAAATCGCTCAGTGTCCAACTCTTTGTGACCCCATGGACTGTAGCCTACCAGGCTCCTCCCTCCATGGGATTCTCCAGGCAAGAGTGCTGGAGTGGGTTACCATTTCCTTCTCCAGGGGATCTTCCCAACCCAGGGATCGAACCCAGGTCTCCTGCATTCCAGGCAGACGCTTTAACATCTGAGCCACCAGGGAAGTTGGAGAACAGTATGGAGATTCCTTAAAAAAACTAGGAATAAAACTACCACATGGCCCAACAATCCCACTACTGGGTATATACCCTGAAAAAAATGTAATTGAAAAAGACACACATGTACCTCAATGTTCATCACAGCACTATTTACAATAGCTAGGACATGGAAGTAACCTAGATGTCCATCAACAGATGAGGGATAAAGAAGTTGTGGTACATATACACAATGGAATATTACTCAGGCTTGAAAAGGAATGCATTTGACTCAGTTCTAATGAAGTAGTTGAACCTAGAGCCTATTATACAGAGTGAAGTTAAGTCAGAAAGAGAAAAATATACTGTATACTAATGCATGTATGTATGTATGCATGTATGCATATATATGTGTGTGTGTGTGTGTGTGTGTGTGTGTGTGTGTGTGTATATATATATATAATGGCTCAATTGGTAAAGAATCCACCTGCAATAGAGGAGAACCAGTTTTGATCCCTGGGTCAGAAAGATCCCCTGGAGAAAGGAATGGCTATCCACTCCAGTATGATATATGCAGAAACCAATACAATATTGTAAAGCAATTATCCTTCAATTAAAAATAAATTAATGTAAAAAATTATGGCTTTAGACTAAAGGATGACTGAAAAATTAGTTTGTATTTTGAGGTCATATTGAATGAGCCAGCACTTTCTTCATCTTATAGAGAAAACTCAGCTTGTTTTATCACTAATGAGTGACAATGTCTACCTGGAAGATGAGATAATATACACAAGATGTAGACATTAGATTTCTCAGGAATTTTAGCCTTAAGTAAACTAGCTCCTCCTCCCCCTTCCTTTCTTATTTCTTTCCTCAATATAAGCCATCTTAAAATACACTAAGACTATATTTTTTCATCTTCTGTCACATGGCAATTCTCACATCCAAAAATTGAAATAAAAATCAATTCTTAATTGCTTTTCTCCTTGATCATTTTAAATTGTTTTGCAGCATTCTTTGACACACTACTTTATCCACTCCACAGACCATGAGCATATAAGATCACAATAAGATCTTATTGAACAAAAGATGCTATGTAGAGACTGCTGGAGTGCTAGCCCTGTTCATGTACTAAGTCACTTAATCTCTCTAACCCTCAGTTTTCTTACCTATCATTGGACTGCATTAATTCTATCCCCCACTCCCAGAAATAAGATTCTATAGGCTCTAAAGTGTCACTTAAACTTTCAGTGTGGGTTAAAAAAAAGATTTTATCACACACTTTTCTCAACTTGGGCAGTCTATCACCACCCCTTCTCATGATGCCTCCTGTAACAATGCCCTTCCTACTCCTCCAGACAACAATTGCCCAACCATCTTGTGCCCAAGATCGGCTTCAAAGCAAGACTTGCCTGTGGTTTGCTGCCCTGGGCAGCACTATGACTAGATGGAATTGACCAAAGGCATTTTGAAGATGTCAGTAATGGTGAGTCAGGGTGACGCTTAAGGAGTAGAATGCATCAGGCCTACAGTGAGTTATTTACAGTCAACAAGCACATTTCCTTACACAACTGAAGCCAACAGGCAGGAGTGTGAGCAAGGAGGGTTAGGATGTGAAATCAGGTACCTTGATGCTGCAGGAGTAAGTTTACCTCTGAGGACTCAGAGGAGAACCATATCACTGAATTTCCATGCAGAAAAAGAATCCAACTCACATGATGAAGGAGATTTTCATTAGAGACATTTAGAGAGGTATAGGTTGGGTGAAGAGAGACCAAGAACTACGTTGCAATCTCTCAGGAACTAGCAACACAGGAAGGCATTATCATGGCTAGACCTGAAGGGACAGGAGAGACAGTAGCACTGAGAAGCCCAGTGAGAGAAAGTGCCAGGGAGCAGGGCCCATAGTGGTGGAGAGGTGCACCCAATGCCAGAAAACAGCCCAAAGCTGGCAGATGCACAAAGGAGATGCCCTATCCTCTGTCACGCTGCCTTCATACCTCCTGTCAGTGCCTGTCATTGACCAAGGCTTCCCAAATGGCACTACTAGTAAAGAACCTGCCTGCCAACGCAGGAGATGGGAGAGATGTGGTTTTGATCCCTGGGTCAGGAAGATCCCCTGGAGGAGGGCATGGCAACCCACTCCAGTATTTTTGTCTGGAGAATCCCATGGAAAAAAGAGCCTGTCTGGCTATAGTCCATGAGGTTGCAAAGAGTCAGACACAATTAAAGTGACTTAGCACAGCCCATTCATCAAGGAGCCCTGGTAATACAGTGCTTAGATTAGAGGTCAGTGTCTTGCAGCTCAAAGTAGGGCAGGGGACAGCAGGGAATGGATCTGTCTCATGCAGGGGATTAGTGGGCAAAAAAAACAGCATGGGTACTCAGCTTTTCCAACATCAGTTTTAGTACAATTGGACTATTTTCCATTCCTAGTGGAGAGCTGAGTATAAAGAAATGAAAGTATGATTTAGTAGATGGTCCATTTTCTCCCAGTAATTTTTTATAGGCAGACAGTTTCCTCTTGATTCATTTTCATTTTGACTTTTCACTTTTATTGGCACTTAGATAGTAAGGAAGAGTTGCTCCATTTCCCTCTAATTCTTGCTTTGTCTTGATTGATACTTCTCCACATTAGGGCCTTGTCAAGCACTGTCTAGCACCGGCACCACTCTGTTAAAGCTCAGCATATAAAACAAAGTAGCCTGACCTGTGTCCTAATATTCTGAGATGTTCTAAAAGTTAATAATTCTGATTTTTAGATTAAGGAAAAGTGAATTTGGTATAGGAGAATATGTACTTAACATTAATTGTGGGCACTATTTGGGGGATTCTATTTGTTGTCCCTGAAGTATTTGTCATGCCTTGAGAAGAAAAGGTAATTAAAACATGGAGATGCTATTTCCCAGTGAGTGAACCGCTACACAGACTGTATTGCTCTTTCTAAGCACGATGTTTTGGATTACTCTAAAATATGACATTGACGTGTGAACAGAATAAGAAAAAAACTGAAAAAAGAAGAAGAAGAAGAAAACTGAGTCCAGTGTATGCCAAATTTGGGTAGTTCATAAACCCAGTAGAGCTTGCTGTTTAAGTATAGCTTGGCAAACCCGCTCATGGTCTGAGCTGCAAGTTGGGCTGTTTTCTATCTCTTTGTATCCTTTAAGATTCTGGGATTGAACCAGAGATGTCAGCTTGGTTTAGTGAAACAGAATCCAGCTCCCTCTTTGATGCATTCAGTTTCTTAGGGGAAAATTAACTATAATTTAAACTACATATATTTACACACACACACACACATATATGTGTGTGTGTGTGTGTGTGTGTGTGTATAAAGTTGTTAAAGGAAAAGAAACTTTCAGGGTATAGTGAGACTTTAAAGTCACTCTTGGATCATATAGTAGACTTACTTGGTTTTATATTTTACCATTATTTCCTCCTTTGCTCTCTTACCATGTAAACTAATTTACAGGAATTTGGGATTTTGGATAAGTAATCCAATGACAAAGAATTTGAAGAGACAGAAAAATATTTAGTCCATTTAATTTATAATTTTGTCACTTGGCCTTCTTTGTATTACTCGAGCTAAATGTGTCCTAACATAGTAGTCCAGGAAGACGTACAAACTTATAAGCAAACATACAAATATATGAGTGTCTGCTTTATGATTGTTGAGGAAACATTCAGAATAAATACAGAATTCCTGTGTTTATCATTCAGAAGGAGAGAGATAAAAGATTTAAAATACCATGGGAAAGGGCTATAATATATACATATCCATGGAGGTCTGAGGATGAAGCCTGGGAAGTCACAGTCTTCACTGAGATAACACATTTGAGGAAGGGCTTTAAAAGATAAATAGAAGTTTGTTTAGTAAACAGGGGAGAAAAGACATTCCAGACAGGAGGGAATGGCAACTTTAGGAAATAGATTTGCTCTCCAGAACAGGGTCTTTGCAGAGGAATGATGAGAGATAAGATCAGGGTAGGTAGAAGCCAGAACAGGTAATGTGTTGTGTGCCTGGCTGAGGAGGCTGATATTTATCTCTTCAATAATGTTTAAACAACTGTGATATATTTTAAGTATATATTTGTCTTGATTACATGAGTAATTCAGAATTTACAAAAATTTCAAAATTTTCAGAAAAGCTGAGGAAAAGGTGAAAATCCACATGATCATAACCTCCACTGTTTGTACATTAGTATCTTCAGAGTTTTTCAGTGCTGAGGACTGAGCTAAATTATACCTGTTTTCTGACTTACAGAAATGGAGATAACAAATGCTGCAGTTTCAAGCACTAAATTTGGGAGTCATTTGTAGATAGCCATATGGAACTCTGCATATAAGATAATCTGATAATCACAATTGTATGATCACTCACCTAGAGCCAGACATCCTGAAATGTGAAGTCAAATGGGCCTTAGGAAGCATCACTATGAACAAAGCTAGTGGAGGTGATGGCATTCCAGTTGAGCTATTTCAAATCCTAAAAGATGATGCTATGAAAGTGCTGCACCCAATATGCCAGCAAATTTGGAAAACTCAGCAGTGGCCACAGAACTGGAAAAGGTCAGTTTTCAACCCAGTCCCTAAGAAAGGCAATGCTAAAGAATGCTCAAACTACCACACAATTGCACTCATCTCACATGCTAGCAAAGTAATGCTCAAAATACTCCAAGCCAGGCTTCAGCACTATGTGAACCATGAACTTCCTGATGTTCAATCTGGTTTCAGAAAAGGCAGAGGAACCAGAGATCAAATTGCCAACATCCACTGGATCATGCAAAAAGCAAGAGAGTTCCAGAAGAAAACATCTATTTCTGCTTTATTGACTATGCCAAAGCCTTTGACTATGTGGATCACAATAAACTGTGGAAAATTCTGAAAGAGATGGAATACCAGACCACCTGACCCGCCTCTTGAGAAATCTGTGTGCAGGTCAGGAAGCAACAATTATAACTGGACACGGAACAACAGACTGGTTCCAAATAGGAAAAGGAGCACGTCAAGGCTGTATATTGCCACCCTGCTTATTTATCTTATATGCAGAGTACACCATGAAAAATGCTGGACTGGAAGAAACACAAGCTGGAATCAAGTTTGCCGGGAGACATATCAATAACCTCAGATATGCAGATGACACCACCATATGGCAGAAAGTGAAGAAGAACTAAAAAGCCTCTTGATGAAAGTGAAAGAAGAGAGTGAAAAAGTTGGCTTAAAGCTCAATATTCAGAAAACTAAGATCATGGCATCTGGTCCCATCACTTCATGGCAAATAGATGGAGAAACAGTGGAAACAGTGGCTGAGTTTATTTTTGGGGGACTCCAAAATCACTGCAGATGGTGACTGCAGCCATGAAATAAAAAACACTTACTCCTTGGAAGAATAGTTATGACCAATCTAGATAGCATATTACAAAGCAGAGACATTACTTTGCCAACAAAGGTCCATCTAGTCAAGGCTATGGTTTTTCCAGTAGTCATGTATGGGTGTGAGAGTTGGACTCTAAAGAAAGCTGAGCACTGAAAAATTGATGCTTTTGAACTGTGGTGTTGGAGAAGACTCTTGAGAGTCCCTTGGACTGCAAGGAGATCCAACCAGTCCATTCTAAAGGAAATCAATCCTGAATGTCCATTGGAAGGACTGATGCTGAAGCTGAAATGCCAATACTTTGGCCACCTGATGCGAAAAGCTGACTCATTTGAAAAATCCCTGATGCTAGGAAATATTGAAGGCAGAAGGAGAAGGGGACGACAGAGGATAAGATGGTTGGATGGCATCACCAACTCAATGGACATGGGTTTGGGTAAACTCTGGGAGTTGGTGATGGACAAGGAGGCCTGGCTTGCTGCAGTCTATGGGGTTGCAAAGAGTCGGACATGAGTGAGCGACTGAACTGAACTGATATAGAACTCTAACATACACTTCTACTTCCTGCCTATTATTTTCACAGCAAACCTTGATTCCCCCTGTGGCTGTGGCAGCTGGCTTCTCACAGGGATAAACTGACAGCATCTCCCCTTAGCTGTCCTGTTTATTTTGGACTGTGGGCCCCAAACCTTCTGACACTACAGGTATAAGACTCCCATGGGAACTTGCTCACCATTACACAGGTACAACACTGTGTTGCTCAGTCACTCAGTCTCATCCAACTCTTTGCAACCCTATGAACTGCAGCACGCTAGGCTTCCCTGTCCTTCACCATTTTCTGGGGTTTGCTCAAAGTCATGTCCATTGAGTTAGTGATGCCATCCAACCATTTCACCCTCTGTCATCCCCTTCTCCTCCTGCCTTCAATATTTCCCAGCATCAGGCTCTTTTCCAAAGAGTCGGCTCTTCGCATTAGGTGGCCAAAGTATTGGAGTTTCAGCTTCAGCATCAGTTCGTCCAATGAATATTCAGGGTTGATTTCCTTTAGAATGGACTGGATGAATCTCCTTGCAGTCCAAGGGACTCTCAAGAGTCTTTTCCAACACCACAGTTCAAAAGCATCAATTCTTTGGCATTCAGCCTTCTTTGTGGTCCAACTCTCACAACCATACATGGAAAAACCATAGCTTTGACTAGACGGACCTTTGTTGGCAAAGTAATGTCTCTGTTTTTTAATATGCTGTCTAGGTTTGTCATAGCTTTTCTTCCAAGGAGCAAGTGTCTTTTAATTTCATGGCTGCAGTCACCATCCACAGGGATTTTGGAGCCCAAGAAAATAAAGTCTATAATGCTGTGTAGGAGAGGAAAAATAATTTTCCCAATAGTCTCCTAAGTTCTGTGGCTGAGGTCTCACCCTACCCTCCACCGCCCACAATAAAAGACAGATTAACAGGAAAAAAAGAAAAATAACGTGGATTATGGATACCCCACAAAGATATGAGACTCCAAATGAGTGAGGTTTACATGAATTAAGGAGAAGGATAGGATCTAGGGGTTCGACTTGGGAAGGCAATTCATGCAAAGGTGAAAAGAGGCAGAGTTTGATAACTGAAGTTGCCCTGCCCAGCAGGTAAGTCTCTCAGGGGAAACAGTGATCTCTGGTAATATATCCTTTCCTGGTATAGGTCCCCATTCTAATGTAAATTTCCCTTATAAAAGGGGTATTACTACTCTTGTTTTCAGAGCTTTTCTTGGGTCTGCAATTCCTCAAATTAACCAGCTCAAAGTTTCCTTATGCCAAAGAGGCCTATTTTGGGAACGGTCAGTTCTGCTATTTTCATTTAGATGGAAAGGGAGTCAGTCTTAAGGGGCAACTCTAAGCCCGTGTAGGACAGGAGCCTGTCGACTCGTCTTCCCTCCACTGTCGCACAGAGGACGGTTCTGCCAGTCTACGCAGACTCGCGGAGGCCCCAGGCCATCGAGCACCAGGCGCTCACAGCGGTAACCAAGCCAGTTCGGCATCCTCCATTGGCTTTCCCTCCCACGCATTAACCTCTTCTAAGAGAGAAATTATTTCCCACTGCCTGCATTGATGTTCTTGTCTCAGGCTCCGTTTTTGGTTGGGGAGTGGGAATGCAAGCTAAGGTACTTTGTCTTCTCTTGGCACGGTGTTACCAGGTCAAGGACTTACTAAATATTGATGATTCTGTTTCTCATAGATTGAAGAAGCAAATGTCTAGAATATCCCAGTAAACATATACTTTTCTTTGGCTTTTTGTTACATACATCTCTTGCCTTTTTTCCCACAGCTTTTTTACCTCACAGGCACAAAACCTACTCAGCCCAACACTCTGCTACAACAGCACATAACACTGTTACAACTCAGATACACTGTCTTCCTGGATCAAAATGTTTTGGCCCAACTTGAAATGTTAGCAGTCTATCTGCCTATCATGCACAGCAACTGAGAACCCCTAGCAAATATATTTAAGTTAATTTCATAGTGTGGGTTTGGCTCCCAGTTAATTCTTTTGTTATTTTTATAGAAATATGAGTAAAAGAACATCTCTGATTACTGCTAGAATCATATCTGGACAACTGCACGTAAACTCTAAGATACCTAGTCCACCTCAGATAGTTTCCAAAAACGTCACTGGTTCCAGTAGTTTGTATAATGCCTGAAAACCCTCTGCAGAAGTAAGATCCAATCCCAGATCCTAACCCCATGGTCTGTGCCCCAGAATCCAGACAATATTTTTTGCAAAAGTTGTCTGTGTCTCTGTGTGTAAGACCGAGCATTTTACAACTGACCTTTTAAGAAATGCCACAGATCTATTTTTTAAGAAAAATGCAATGCCTCCCTTAGCATTTCCTAATTTAGAAAGAAAATTAGTTTTCATTTAAAATCATTGGCAAAATTTCCAAGAACAATAAAAGACTCCTAAATAAAATGTATTTATTCTTGGATTACATAGCTCCCTTCCTGATCTCATGCTGAGATAAAACTTTTAATTCTCTCTCTCAACCCTGCTTAGTTTTTATCCCCTAAAGCAAGTTGATTGGCTCTCAGCTCTACTCAGTTTTTTATCCCAAGACTAATGAGGAATGAAAGCAGAAGGGAGAATTGGAGAGATTTTCCAAAGTAGTCTAAAGAGGCTATTGAAATTTCCTTTGGTTCTCTCAGGGCAACTTGGGGGCTTCTAAAGAATTTAAGTATAAATAAGCAATTTTCACATAGCAACAACTTTGCTGTGGAAACTAAATGAATCTCACAACAGCTTGTGGTCTTGTATAAATTTGTTCTTTTCTTATCTTTCTTTGTCCTTTGTCTAAAACAGCAAATTTGTTCTTAAAGGGCCAGATACTAAATATGGCTTGTGAGCCATACAGTCTTTGTCACAACTGCTCAACTCTCTTGTAGATTGAAAACAGCTGGAAACAATATGCAAACAAATGAGTATAGTTGTGTTCTAATAAAACTTTATTTATACAAAGAGGCCAGCCTTCCAACTACGTTTTCCCAACACATGGTCTAGAACAAGAAACTTACTCTATAGGGTGAAGTTACATTGTTTTGTTTCTATGCCATCCTTTCATCCCCAGTGATCCAACCACTTATATTTTTGTTTACTAAAATATATTGAAAGAGGAGAGATATCTTTGTGGTACATGTGTAAATAAGCATATAACTTTGAAAAATTTCCAGAATATGAAACACAACTGAAAATAATAAGGAGCTGTTTACACTGATGGATCGTCCAAGTTCAGCTTCACAGTGTGTCTGCTATACTTTGGAAGTTCAAGAAAAATGCTGCTCCTCGTAATGGACAGTGGTGTCAAACACAGAAATAAATAAAAATGCAAATGGAGCACTGGCTCGTGCGGATAATGGCTAAATAAAACTATTTCTAAAATAAGTATCTTCTTGACCGAAATAGATATGTTCCAGTTTCACGGTAATCAGTATGCTGTAATCCATTCCATAATACATAGCACAGCCTGGTATGTCTGACGTGACATCGATAGGCTGAGGTAACATTCAATATTTCTTCCCTCTCTGCCTTATTTAAGGTTTTGTAAAAGATCTTTACAGTGATGTGAATCTCTGAAATCATAAGTAGAAAGTGTTATACAAGTTTTTCTCAGGAACGTTACACAAAATTTTCTCAGGAGAATATTCATAAGGTGGCTCAGTGGTAAAGAATCTGCCTGCCGCTGCAAGAGATGTGGGTTCGATCCCTGGGTCGGGAAGATCCCCTGGAGGAGGAAATGGCAACTCACTCCAGTATTCTTGCCTGGGAAATCCCATGGACAGAGGAGCCTACTGGGCTATAGTTCTTGGGGTCACAAGAGTCAGACACGACTTAGTGACTAAACAACAACACAACAGTCAACAGCTTTTCAAGAGACTCTCCATGATTCCAAAGTACAAGGAATCATGTCATTAATGAGCAAGTGAGAAAAAAGTAAACTGTTCCCTAAACCCGAATTTTAGTCCACTTATAGGGTACGACTGGAAAGGCAGCAGAAAAACCCAAGTAAAAATATTCTCACCATTGAACCTCAAATGTCACTACGACTTGATAAATGTGTGTTCATTATTACGCTTTATTTCAGTTCCATCTTTAAAATGTCTTTTATTTTAAAACATTCTTTAAATATGGAATGTGCTTTGAGCAAATAAAAATATTTGCTAAATCATTCAGTTAAATTTGATTTTTGTATGGGGTATATTTATACTAAAAGGTTAATCATTGTTTATCTTAAATTCAAGTTTAACTGGGTGTTTTATATTTTATCTGGTGAAACTAGCTGGAAGCAATATTACTCACAGCATTGCAATGAAAAGGAGATAAACTACTTCAAATTCATGACATTTTTTGAACATATCATAAAACTGAAGTTGCAGAACAAATAACTTGCTCAAAATTTCAAGAGAAACGGGCACCTACTGGGAGAGAGGAGACATAAGCATTCACTCACCCAGGTTAAAAGCAACCACACACCAGTAAAGCTTCAGCTAAAATAACTGATGCACTGTTGAAACCAGGATAGGACTGGGCAGACAGCATGAAACAATTAGGAGCCATAGAAATCAGAATAGCTTATATGCTCAGTTCTTTTTTCCCTCTATAAACCCCACTGGATGCTCCCACACAAAAAGAAAGTGCCTTAAAAAATATCAATTTTAATGCAAACCTTGGAGAGGAGAG
This sequence comes from Capra hircus, assembly GCF_001704415.2. Classification (NCBI taxonomy): domain Eukaryota; kingdom Metazoa; phylum Chordata; class Mammalia; order Artiodactyla; family Bovidae; genus Capra; species Capra hircus. Next base: position 28,075,222 of record NC_030814.1, read on the forward strand.
GAACAGCCACATGGGAGAAGCAAGCACACCTTGTCTATTTCTCCAATCTCCCTACAGAACAAAGCCTTAATCTGTGGGGAAGGGGCAATAACAGTGATGCTGTCCGCAGGACACAGATGAAAACTTGCAGTAGGAGGAGGGAAACAGAAGACAAAAGGCTAGTCCTACGTTATGGGCAGGAATATACACTGGACCCCAAATTACAACCAGGACAGGGATAGGAAAACTGAGAGGGACACATTTCTAAGATCCTCCTGAGACTGGGATTTAGTCACAGCCATTGACAATGTTCCATTCCACTGTCCTCCACCACCAAGGAAAAAGTTCAAATAACAAGTAACAAGAAGACTGTGGTGAAATGGACATCAGAGGGGTAAGAATATACAAAGAAACCCTCCTGAGGCAAAGTAGAAAGGGAAGACTTGGAGTGCAGGACCAAACTGACACGATAACTCTCAGATTAAACACAAGGCATCCACATTTGCAGCCTGTGGGGCATGGAAGGTAACCATAGCAACAACAAACTTCAAACCCAACCTAACAGAACAGAACCCAACAGAAACATTCAGCTTTCAAAAAATACTATGAAGTATACAGAAAGGAAAGAAAGATGACACAAAGCAAAGCAATCATTGGAACCAGATTTGAGTATGACACATATGTGGAAACCATCTGATAGGTAATTTTAAAATAATGGTGATTAATATGTTAAAAGCTCTAAAGGAAAAAGTGGGCAACATGTAAGATCAGATGAGTAATTCCATCAGGAGAGAGAAACAATCAAATGAAAATGCTGAATAGGAAAAGCACAGAAGCAAAATTAAAGAATGACTTTGACAGGTGCACCAGTACACTTAACTCTACCAAATGAAACCATCAATTAACTTGAAAAGAAGACAATACAAATCACCCAAAATAAAACACAAAAAGAGTGAAAAATAAGCTAAAATAATTAAGAGCTGTGGGACAACATCACACATTTATAACACTCACATAATTAGAAACTCAAAAAGAGAAGAGAGTGAAAACAAGGCAGAAAAAATATTTGAAGAAAAAAATGGCAAAGAATTTTCCAATATTAACTACAGATGCCAAACAGCCAACCAAGCAGGAAAAATACTAATATGCACACAGACACACTCACATCTTCAAATGTCATATTCAAATTGTTGAAAACAATTGAAATTTTTTGAAAAAAAAGTGAAATTTTTAAAGCAACTAGAATAAAACGAAACACTACACGCAGAGGAAGAAGGAGAACTGTAACAACAGATTTCTTATCAGAAACCAGTAAATCGGAAGACAGTGACAGACATCTTTAAAGCGATGATTTGGGGCTGGGAGGAAATCATCAAACTAAAAATCTATAGTCTGTGAAAATAACTTTCAAAACTAAAGGAAAAAGACTCTCCTCAAACAAATAAAAACTGATGAAATTCATCGCCAACAAATCTACTCTAAAAGAAATGCTAAAGCAAATTCATCAGGCAGAATGAATATGAAGTCAGACTAAAACCTGAATATGCAAAAAGAAATAAAGAACACCAAAGACTGGGAGAGGATATCTGCAGATGATACACAGATAATTATGCCCAGAATAAACAGCTCTCAAACCCACCCCCCAGAAGAGAAAACACACAAGCGCAATATTTTTAAATGGATATGTTTCTGAGCAGATGCTCAAAGAAGACGTATGGGTGGAAATAAACATGAAAAGTTGTCCAGCATCCACTGGCAATCATTTGTTGTTGTTCAGTAGCTAAGTCATGTCCATGTCTTTGCGACCTCATGGACTGTCTTGCTAGGCTCCTCTGTCCTCTACTATCTCCTGGAGTTTGCTCAGATTGATGTCCATTGAGCTGGTGATGCTATCTAAACATCTTATCCTCTGACACCTCTTTCTCCTTTTGCCTTCAATCTTTCTCAGCATCAGGGGCTTCTCCAATGAGTCAACTCTTCACATCAGATGGCCAAAGTATTGGCGCTTAAGCTGCAGCAGTCCATTTAATGAATATTCAGGGTTGATCTCCTTTAGGGTTGACTGGTTTGACCTCCTTGAGGTCTAACAGTTTCTCAAGAGTCTTCTCCAGCACCACAATATGAAAGCATCAATTCTTTGGTGTTCAGCCTTCTTTATGGTCCAGCTCTCACATCCATACATGACTACTGGAAAAACCATAACTTTAATTATATGGACTTTTGTCAGCAAAGCGATGTCTTTGCTTTTTAACACACTATCTAGGTTTGGTAGTTATTAAAGAAGTATAAATTCGGGCACAATAAGGTAGTGATATGGAGAAGGCAATGGCACCCCACTCGAGTACTCTTGCCTGGAAAATCCCATGGGTGGAGGAGCCTGGTAGGTTGCAGACCATGGGATAGGGTCACTAAGAGTCGGAAATGACTGAGCGACTTCACTTTCACTTTTCACTTTCATGCACTGGAGAAGGAAATGGCAACCCACTCCAGTGTTCTTGCCTGGAGAATCCCAGGGACGGGGCAGCCTGGTGGGCTGCCATCTATGGGGTCACACAGAGCTGGACACAACTGAAGCGACTTAGCAGCAGCAAGGTAGTGATATACAGAATGGTTAACATTAGGGAAAGCTGAGTTAAGAGCAGAGACTCTGGATATCTTTGTAAATTTTCTGAAAGAACAATATAATTTCAACATAAAAAAGGCAAGGGACATTTTCCACTGTTGAGACTTCAGTAACAGAAATCACAGTTACTAGTAGGGAGGACACCAGAAGAAAGAGGACATCTTTAGGACATCTTTAGGGCGAAAGGTATGCTTTGGCTAAGAAAGTCCCTTGTTAAGTTCTCCTTAAAAGGAAACCAAATATATTACCTCAAAATATCCCTCTTTGACATAAAGATAATTTTGAACTGATGGTAATTAAGAAGTAGCAAAAGCAGAGAAAACCTCTCTCCCTTTTCTGCTTAAAGGCAGGATATAAATTCTCCTTTCAGACTCCTTTCAGACTCTTATCAGAGGTGACACCAGAGAAATCTACAAACTTTAACTCATCAGTTTCCACCCATATATTTACCTTCCCAGTTTGCTGCCCTTGGAAGCCAAAAAATACCTTCCTAGCCCTGTCATTTCTCTGCAAGTTTAATGTTTTTGGTTGAAGATGCTCTATAAGCTGGGACGCAAGCTGCCATTTTGAGTTACTTTTGGTTTAAATTTCTCCCATTATGTGTGCTGGAGCATTAATAAACTATTTTTCTCTTGTCAATCTTTTTGTTAAAAGAGTCACAGCTGAAAACCTAAGATGGTCAGAGGTGAAGTTTTGCCTCCCCTTCACCAACAGGGTCTCAAAAATATCCTAGTGACTCAGATAGTACAAGTATTAATATATTCTGGTATACGCCTGTGAGCTTTGGCAATCACATCTTACTCCCCATGTCTGATCAAGTCTCCGGTGAGGAGTTTTCCTTAGTTGTTTCTGTAGTATCTGCCATATGTATCAGGTATTGTAGTATTGACAGACTAGAGGAAAAGGCAAGGAGTTTCTCAGAAAGTGAACTGCCTGGTAAATGTAAGTGATCTTTCTGTTACTCAGTGCCGGTTTATTACAGTGCCCAATAATGAAACACATTTAAGTTGAAAAGTGGTCTATTTTGGTGGTGATTGAGCTTGTCTTAATGACTACTTCCACTTGCAGTTATGGACAATTTTCCTTTTCATTTAAGACAATTCTAAGACCCCACCAAGGCAGAAGCTGATTTGGAGCTTCATGCCAATCTGGCTTCACTGACTAGGCCTTGGTAAGCTCACCTCTTAAACATTATTATTCTTCAGTCTTAAGAGTCTTTTTAAGAAAAAATTAAAATGTTAAAGAATAGTTTTGGATCCAAGACTTTTAGTGTTCAAAATCCTTTTCAGGTGTGCTCACACGTAACCATATAACATCTGGTGAATTTCTCAGAAAGCGTTGGTCTACATAGCCTTTGACTGCAGTTCATGATTCTATCAATTAAATTTAAAATAACCAAAAATACGACTTAATTTCCTCCACTCATCTCCACACACAACCACCTTTTAGGAAGCCAAGCACAACCTTCTTTTTGGCCAATGAACCATACACCAAAAACCACATTTCTGCAAATGTATCAAATAGACCTCTGTGAAGAAGTTCTAGCAAGTGCTCCAAATAATACTTCTCTACATGGCATAAATATGTAGAAAATCACTCTTCGCTTTGTTGAACTAGTTAGACTTTGTTGGGGTGGGGGGGCAGGGGCAAAAACTGGCTTTCTTTTATTCTTCTTTATAAATTACTTACTCTGGCTCAAAAACGGAAAATTATACCCTGAGAACAATGCTTCTCCTTTCATCGCCCGTCATTCTCTGCACTCAGTGAACAGAGAAACCATTGCAACCCGAAGTTCTCCAGAGGTGTTCCTTGTCCTTCTTACCCTAATCAGCTCCACCTGTGTATTGGTCTGGCTCTCTCTACCAGCTTTGCTGTTCCAGAGAAGGCAAAGAGCCTCCCTCCAGGAAGAGTCATCCTCTGTCTGAGGGTAGGCTCCTGGGCTCAGGCCCCGCCTCAAGGCTGGAAGAATGTCTTGCACGTCAAGTTAGTGCCCTCCTGACCCCCAAGTTATCTCTTGATTTCCTTTCCCATAAGAATCGCAGGGTATGTCATTTGTGTGTGAACTAGACGCTATCAGGGGGATGGAGGAGAAGCAGCAGTGGACCAGGGGCAGGGCCATAACTACTTAGCTTACTGCGTGGCAACTATCAGTTTATTTTCCTGTTTCTTCCTTTTGCTATAAGAATCTTGAGGGCAGGGATTATGCCTTGGTATTGTATCTGACAAAGAATAAATGTTCAGTACATTTAAAAACTACTTAATAACAGCTTTGTTTAATCTGCACAATAAACAGAAATAAATACCCAACCGAAAAAAAAAAAAAAAAAAACCTAATTGGGGATTTTTATCTCTACCAAGGATAGTGACTGTTTTGGTTCTTTAATAAAATTTTTGTTTAGATATATGAGATATATTATCTATAAATAAGAATCTAATACTCAGCAATGGGGGAAAAAAAGGCAAGAAATTTAAGACTGTAGAAGTTCTAAATGCTTCTCATGTGTTACATAACCCTTTTTTAAGCCTAAACTTGGGTCACAATGAGCTTGTTTTTAGCCTTGAAATGACGCTGAATTAAATCTTTAAAAAGTAATTAACTACTTAAACTTGGACATCCTGGTTTTTGCAAATGGGAAATGAACTCACAAGTGGAGGTGAACCATAATTTGATTTTGTGTTGGGGAGTCAGAAAAATAGAACCTGCATGCTAAAGCTCTCCATCCATAATTGCATATCATTGGCTTTATCTGGAAAGCTACTAGCCAACTACCAAAAACCTAGTCAACAAGTTAATATCTTTGGCGGCATGCAGTTCCTTAAACTGCCTATCATCCTGGAGCGAACATTTTCACTTGGCTTCCTTAACAGACAGAGAAGAAAGAATAATACCAAGAACTCCACAGCTGCTTCTGCATAAGGCAAGGGTTTACCATCCATACTGTAGTATTTGGCCATCAAATCACCTTTTACACTCCACAGTGCATGTCTGCACAGCAAGGAAGGAAAGGGAGTTGGAACCACACGGGGCCACATGAGAAATGGAATTGCTTCTCTTGGCATGAAGTGCTAGGCCATCTATAAAACTATTCCCTGGGATACACCCGTCTTTCTTTATTGACTTCAAATGATCTTAAGGCTGGAACAGCCAAAGTCGAGGTGGATGTTCTCCACATCTTGACACCCACGGTCCAGTCCAAGAGTTGCCAACAGGCCTTTGAGGGAACTGCTAAGGCACCCTGATTTCCCTTCCCCTTAAGAGACACTGGGAGGACCATATATTATAGTGATTAATAGATTTGAGGTCAGCAGGCTTCAATTTAAACAGCTCTGCTACTGTCTAACCTGTACTGAATCTTCTCTGAGTCTCAGGTCCTTTATCTGTAAAATGAAGATATTAACACTTACCTCGTAGGCTTTCTCAGGGAGAGAGGAGAGGATGAAATGAGGATAAAAGAACTAAAAAAGCCAGCACATAGTAAGCACTATTGAATAGTTACTATGAGTACAATTTTCTCTTCTTTCTCTCTCAGTGTTTCTCCCTGTTCCTTTCCCTCTCTCCTGCCTCTCTATGCATCTACGCTGCCTCTGCTTCAGGCATGCAGAGACATCTAAGAAGACCCACAGTCCCTACACAGGCGGCACCTCTGCTTAGAGACCCCACTGGCTCTCATTCAAGACTTTATCACAGGATGGCTTTTGCCAGCTCTTAAACACTACTCAAGTGCTTTTGCTTGTTTAAAGCATCCTTCTTCCAACTGTTAATTGAAGTTGGCTTTCCACCTGTTACGTTTTCTTAAACAATTTACTTACTTCAGTGAAGTGCATTGTGCCACCTCTAAGTCCAAATGATGGGATGCTAAAATTAGAAAGCTTTAATTTTTGGTTGATAGTGAATATTTTCCTAAGGGTAAGAACTCCTGGGATTTACTCTCTCAGCTTTCATAGGTAATACATAGCAGTGTCAACTGTATTTACCACACTGTATACTACAAACCTGGTACTTATAACTGGAATTCTGTATCTTTTGTCTGCCTTTATCCACTCCCCGCTCCCCTCTCCTCTGCCTTTTGTAGCCACAAAACTAATCACTTTTTCTTTGGGCTTGTTGGTTGGTTTTTGAAGTATAATTGATCTACAGCACCGTATTAGTTCCTATTATACAGCATAGTGATTTCTATACTTTTCAAAATGATGACCACAATAAGTCTAGTTACTATCTGGCACCATACAAAGTTATTACATTAGTATAAATGTTATCCTCCACACTATACATTTCATGCACGTGATGCATTTGTTTCGTACTTGTACAAAACAGACGTTTGTATTTGTTAATCTCCCTCACTATTTCCTCTCCTCTCCCCACCACCTCCCCTTCGGCAGTCCTTGCCACTGCAATTTTAAATAAACTGTCGGTGTTCCTAAGGAAGTTTCCTAAATGAACTAAAAGAAAAATCACTATGATTGGAGAGGAAGAATAGAAAAATAAAAAAAAAACTTATATGGCGACTTATATTGCTCTTAAATTAATTTCTTAACTATTGGAGTCAGTGCTTCTTATAATGCCTTGCATTTTTCTTTAATTTTTTTGAAGTCTGCAATTTGTGGGATCAAAAGTTTTCTACTTATAAAAGAAGCAGTTTCTTTATAACACCTACAATCATAGCCAATAAACTGAGCACTGACTGGAATAGAAATGGAGACTTCAAACTTACAGCCTAGATATGCCGAAGAGCATGCTTCTTCAGTTTTCAGGGTTTTTTCCTCAAAACTTGAATCATTATCAAACATCAGCAATTTTGCACATAAAGCCTAGATTTCTATTCTCTTATTTAAAAGCCAGACTATGACAATTCTAGAGCAACATTATCTTGTGGTGACAGTCCACTTTAGCAGAGTAATGGCTGTGTCCATTAAAAACAAAACTAAAAAGGCCAGCACTACTGCTGAGCTGGGTGTGGGAGGTATAAAAGGAAGGGAAACACTAGGGCGGCAGTCAGGCCTGTGTGGTGTCACTGACCTGGGCAGTGGACTTGCGGGTGAAGGAGCTTCCAAGAGGAGGAAATAAAAACAACAAACCACTCATCACATGGAAAAAGAGAAAGGTTTTCTATTTCTTTCATGCTATAATTTTATGATATGATGAATAATCACTAAACTTGTTGCGATAATCATTTCATGATGTGTAAATGTTGAATCATGATGCTATATACTTTGTGAACCTTTTAGAAACCTGTACAAGGCTGTATGTCAATCATATCTCAATAAAACAAAGAAAAAAAAGCAATCCAAAGAACGTCTCAAACAAAACTTATGAAGTGTTCTCATATATGGAAAAGATAATAAAAGGTAAAAAAGACAAATAAAGGGCATTTATGATAGCGTGAAGATTTTTTCTTTTCAAGGCAAATTGCAATCAAGTCAGATCTCTCACCTACAAATGAGACTAAAAGTAGATTGGAGAGAAATAAAGAAACTGATAATGTGTTTAGAGTCCCTGAACAGCACTTGATCCACAGTACGTACTCAATAATTGCTGGCAATCATCAGCAACTAACAAGAAAACAAGGAAAAATAAACAAACTGAATATTCTACCATGCAGCTGGACATAAGCATATATAAGCATGACCTATGTGTTTGGAAATGTTGCCACTTTGTATTTAGAAGGCTTACAAATTCCTAGCTTAATAATGCAATCTCCTATGAGTGTTTGGCAACCCAAACAGTATGTTTTGGTTATTTACATATAATTTATGCTATTGACCTTGCAATCTTTTTCTAGTCTACTAATTCTCCCCACTTACCATCCAAAAAAAAGAAAAAAATCACAAAGACCTAATAATCTAATGAGAAACTTTTTTTCATGTGACATAAAGTATCCATTGTAACTCTGCTGTTCTGGTGGTTCCCTTCAGTAAATAGTACTTATTAACTGTGGAAACCATATTTACATGCCTTGGTAAACAATGGATTACTCTGAGAACCTGATTTAGTAAATACTGTGGTCTGTGGGATTTCAGTACAAAATTACAACAGCAAATGTAGAAGGAAATCTCTATAGCTTTTATCTACGTTTCAAAAAGAAGGGAGATTTCAAAGTCCTTTCACAGTATACTTGATCAAGTTTCAGAAAATGGAAAAACATTTGTAAATGATATTTAAGGAAAGTAAAACTACTTGCAAGGTTTATTGTTTTAAAACCAGATTTAAACTAAGTAAGAGGAAAATTGAATCAGAGATTCCAGGCAGGCATCTGACCACACACTTAACTTCATATTAATGATTAAAAATAATAAAATTATGTATGCAATAGTAATAACACTTATTTTTGAAACAAAACTCAATTCAAATGCATCAATTCATATACAGTAAAATAGAACTGTATACTGATTCAAATATAAACATTTACAGTTTTCTAACATCAATCTCTTTTCTAAAAAAATTGAGATGAAATTTGGAAGATGTTCACTTTCAAACAGATTAAGATTTCAGCTTGGCCTCTGTAAGAGTTACAGATTTTCAGACCTGGAGATAGTCTTAAATAATTAAGCAAGCTTTAATCAAAATGAACAACCTTGAAAGATAACTAAGTGTTAAATCCACAAGTGTAAATTTAACATAACTGAGTATTTTACCCTTTTTTTTTTCCTCCAAAGTAATTACAGCAGGGAATTATGAGAAATAATGGAAGTATGTATGTGTTCAGGCATATACACTGTGGGCATTCACAAAGACAAAAACTGTATTTGTGGAGAAGACAGCTAGAATGCACATCACTCCAAAGCTTATTCATGAAAACCTCCAAGACACTTCACAGAGGTCTCTTCTCAGATAATTTCCCTGGTTATTTAAAATTGATAAGGACCTGTTCTCATCTGAATATGAATTTCCTATTTCTGTGAAAAGTGGTTGTGTTTCCTCCTTCATATTACTATAAAGAGGGAGAGGAAAAACCCTTAATCTGCTGAAAGAACACTATCAGAATATGATTACTAAATGATCCCTGAGTATTTTCCATTTCCCAACACATCATTACAGTGAGTAGCATTTTAGGGTAATTGTCAGATACACGCAAAACCTCTTAGAATATCCTTACAGAATTAATAGCAAAACACTACCTGTGGTCAATCCACTCCACCCGTCATCTTCCAGCATAATTACAGGTAGCTAACCCCAGAGCCACAAGTGCAGCTCCCAGACCAGCTTCCCCAGGCTTCCTGAAGAAGTTTATTCACCTGTGATCTTGGATAACATGGACTTAGGGTGAGTTCTCATCCTGGTTAATAAGGATTTCTTATGGCCACCTGATGCGAAGAGCCAACTCACTGGACTAGACCCTGATGCTGGGTCTTTTCCAATGAAAATAAAGTTTGAGGGCAGGAAGGAAATGGGATGATAGAGGATGAGATGGTTGGATGGCATCACGAACTCAATGATCATGAGTTTGAGCAAGCTCCAGGAGATAGTGAGGGATAGCGAAGCCTGGCGTGCTTCAGTCCATGGAGTGGCAAAGAGAGGACAGGACTAGGCGAATGAACAACAACATATGAGGTGAGGAGGTAAGAAAAGGGTAGCATCTCCTGGATGTGAAGGAGAAATAAACTCCTCCATGTCCTGGCCTTTTCATGGAGAGAAATTCAGCCTTTATCCTATATCAGCTACCAGAGAAGAGGGCTGCCCCTGCTCTGGAGGGTGCAGGAAGCAGGCTATCCGAGGTCAAGTGTTTCCACCTCCAGCCCTTGGGGCCAGGAGCTGTATAAAATGTACCTATACCATGGTGAGAAGGGAGGACAAAACTTTCATCAGTAAGTAAGCATCCAAAAGACTTCTCGCACATGTGGCAGCTAGCTTTCCCTAGGGAGAGTGCCAGGCATTGTGAAGTTTCCATCAAGTCCTGCAAAGATATATTAGTGAAACCTAGATAAATTATTGAATCCGGTCACTGTGTCTGATGGCTCCACTATACAGCACATAGGGACAATTCTGTATAACACAAAATAAGAGAAACAGGAAAAAAAGAAATTTAGTGCAAGTCCATGACATATCTTGCACGACTTATCAGACTGATCACTTTCATGAAAGCAATATTCTGCTCACAAATGAGCATATAAAACACACTGCTGTATTTCTAACCTAATGGCCCCTGCTGGTTAGTGATTATCTAATAGCATGATTAATTTCATGGCTGCAGTCACCATCTGCAGTGATTTTGGAGCCCAAAAAAATAAAGTCTGACACTGTTTCCACTGTTTCCCCATCTATTTCCCATGAAGTGATGGGACTGGATGCCATGATCTTCATTTTCTGAATGTTGAGCTTTAGGCCAACTTTTTCACTCTCCACTTTCACTTTCATCAAGAGGCTTTTTAGTTCCTCTTCACTTTCTGCCATAAGGGTGGTGTCATCTGCATATCTGAGGTTATTGATATTTCTCCCAGCAATCTTGATTCCAGCTTGTGTTTCTTCCAGTCCAGCGTTTCTCATGATGTATTCTGCATATAAGTTAAATAAGCAGGGTTACAATATAGCCTTGCTGTACTCCTTTTCCTATTGGCTGAGTGCCGAAGAATTGATGTGTTTGAACTGTGGTGTTGGAGAAGACTCTTGAGAGTCCTTTAGACTGCAAGAAGATCTAACCAGTCCATCCTGAAGGAGATCAGCCCTGGGATTTTTTTGGAAGGAATGATGCTAAAGCTGAAACTGCAGTACTTGGCCACCTCATGTGGAGAGTTGACTCATTGGAAAAGACTCTGATGCTGGGAGGGATTGGGGGCAGGAGGAGAAGGGGGTGACAGAGGATGAGATGGCTGGATGGCATCACTGACTCGATGGACATGAGTCTGAGTGAACTCTGGGAGTTGGTGATGGACAGGGAGGCCTGGCATGCTGCGATTCATGGGGTCGCAAAGAGTTGGATATGACTGAGCGACTGAACTGAACTGAACTGAACTGAATAGCATGATTTCTTAGCTTAATGAGGTACTTAATGAGGTACAAATTCTACAAGATGATGTTGTTAAAGTGCTGCACTCAATACACCAGCAAATTTGGAAAACTCAGCAGTGGCCACAGGACTGGAAAAGGTGAGTTTTCATTACAATGCCAAAGAATGTCCAAACCACCACACAATTGCACTCATTTCATGCTAGCAAAGTAATGCTCAAAGTTCTCCAAGCCAGGCTTCAACAGTATGTGAACCGTGAACTTCTAGATGGCCAAGCTAGATTTAGAAAAGGCAGAGGAACCAGAAATCATATTGCTGACATCCACTGGATCATCAAAAAAGCAAGAGAATTCTAGAAAAATATCTACTTCTGCTTCATTGACTACACCAAAGCCTTGACTGTGTGGATCACAACAAACTGTGGAAAATTCTTCAAGAGATGGGAATACCAGACCACTTTACCTGTCCCTGAGAAATCTGTATGCAGGTCAAGAAGCAACAGTTAGAACTGGACATGGAACAACAGACTGGTTCCAAATAGGAAAAGGAGTATCACAGCTGTATATTGTCACCCTGTTTCTTTAACTTCTATGCACAGTACATCATGAGAAATGCTGTACTGGAGGAAGCACGGAACCAAGATTGCCAGGAGAAATATCAATAACCTCGGATATGCAGATGACACCACTCTCATGGCAGAAAGCGAAGAAGAACTTAAGAGCCTCTTGATGAAAGTGAAAGAGGAGAGTGAAAAAGTTGGCTTAAAGCTCAATATTCAAAAACCTAAGATCATGGCATCTGGTCCCATCACTTAGTGGGAAATAAGTGGGGAAACAATGTTAACAGTGACAGACTTTATTTTGAGGGGATCCAAAATCACTGCAGATGGTGACTGCAGTCATGAAACTAAAAGATGCTTGCTTCTTGGAAGAAAAATTACGACAAAGCTAGACAGCATATTAAAAAGCAGAGACATTACTTTGCCAACAAAGGTCCATCTAGTCAAGGCTATGGTTTTTCCAGTAGTCATGTATGGATGTGGGAGTTGGACTGTGAAGAAAGCTGAGTGCTGAAGAATTGATGCTTTTGAACTGTGGTGTTGGAGAAGACTCTTGAGAGTCCCTTGGACTGCAAGGAGATCCAACCAGTCCATCCTAAAGGAGATCAGTCATGAATATTCATCGGAAGGACTGACGCTGAAGCTGAAACTTGGCTACCTGTTGGGAAGAACTGACTCATTTGAAAAGACCCTGATGCTGGGAAAGACTGAAGGCAGCAGGAGGAGGGGATGACAGAGGATGAGATGGTTAGATGGCATCACCAACCCGATGGACTTGAGTTTGAGTAAACTCTGGGAGTTGGTGATGGACAGGGAGGCCTGGGGTACTGCAGTCCATGGGGTCACAAAGAGCTGGACACGACTGAGCAACTGAACTGAACAGAATAGCATGATTTCTTAGCTTAATGAGGTACTTTAACTGAAGTTCAGACCTCCTTTTATTCACTGACCTTTTATAGTGACCTTAACAAATTCAATGGCAATTTATCCCAGGGTCCTTTCAAGTGTTCAAAATATTTATAAATCCTTTCTATAGTCTGACAACATTCTACAATGTAAACATAATCTCTTACTGAAAGGCTCAAAGTGATTCCACAATAATACAATACCAAGTAGAGGCATTTGACCTTCAGACAAGCCAGTTCTGCAGTCTTCAGTTAAAATATTACATGACCCTATGAAGGGACATAGAACTCCTGTTAGAAAGATAGAATTTCCCACAGCCTTAAAATACATTCAGCTGTGATGGTGGTATTCATAGTTCCTAGGGCAAATAAGGAAAAATGGGTTTCCATGAAATTTAGCTAACTGCCTTCACTCTATATGGTTACCTTCTCTTTTTCAGGAAGGAGAAAAAATCCATTTTATCCCACTATAGTTAAGATATACTTTTGTGTGAAGAATTTAAACCTATCAGAACTATCATTATCATATATTAATAGTTAAAGGAACCAAAATGTTTAAGAGGCCACAATATTTGTCCTCTTGTATTTGGTTGGGCAAGAAAGATTAGATTTTTCTATCCTTGATCCTAGGGGCTTGAACAAAGGTTAATTGGCAAATGTTAAAAAGAGAGAGATTCAATCTTTAAAAAAAACTCTTACAACACTACAAAAGGAGAGTGAGTTCCTTCTGGAGATGGTGAGTCCCTCTGTGTATGTGTGCGTGTGTTTGGGTATAACTGAAAATATACTTGGGATTGAGAGACAGGGCCACTGTAGTATTTATCTATTCATTGATCTTTTCTTGAGAAACTGCTATGGGTCAGTTATTGCTTCAACAAGGTGAGTTGTGTGCTGACAGAGTTCCTTAGAAAAAAATGCTAAGAATTTCAAGAATACTTTCTCTCTCTATCATTTCTATCAAAGTTTACCCCAAATGTCAGTAGATGACTTAACAGTTAAAAGTCTTTATTTTATTGATTTTTTTATTGGAGTATAGTTGATTTAAAATGTTATGTTAATATCTGATATACAGCAAAGTGAATCAGTTATGCATACACATATACTCAACTCTTTTTAGATTCTATTCCCATACAGGTCATTACAGCATATCAAATGGAGTTCTGTGTGCTATACAGTAGGTTCTTATTAAGTATCTACTTTATGTGTAGTAGTGTGTATATGTCAATCGCAGTCTCCTAAATATCCCTCTCCAACCCTGTTCCCTTGGTAACCATGTTTGTTTTCTACATCTGTGACTCAATTTCTGTTTTGTAAATAAGTTCATTTGTAACTTTTTTCTTTTTTTTAGATTCCACATATAAGTGATATCATATGATACTTGCTTTGCATCTGACTTACTGTATGGAGACACAAAAGACCCCAAATAGTCCAAGGAAATCTTAAGAAAGAAAAATGGAGCTGGAGGAATCAGGCTCCCTGACTTCAGATTATAATACAAAGCGATAGTAATCAAAACAGTATGGTACTGGCACAAAAACAGAAATACAGATCAATGGAACAGGACAGAAAACTGAGAGATAAACCCATCCACCTGTTGTCACTAATCTATGACAAAGGAGACAATAACATCTGATGGAAGAAAGACAGCCTCTTCAATAAGTGGTTCTGAGAAAACTGAACAACTACATGAAAAGAATGAAATTAGGAATTCTCTAACACCATACACAAAAATAAACTCAAAATGGATTAAAGACCTAAATGTAAGATCAGATACTATAAAACTCTTAGAGGAAAACATAGGCAGAACATGCTCTGACATAAATAGCAGCCAGATCTTTTGATCCACCTCATATAATAATGAAAATAAAAACAAAAATAAACAAATTGGACCTAATCAAACTTAAAAGGTTTTGTACAGCAAAGGAAACCATCAACAAAATGAAAAGAAAAGCGACAGAGTGGGAGAAAAATATTTGCCAATGAAGAGACTGACAAGGGATTAATGTCCAAAATAAATAAACAGCTCATGAAGCCCAATATCAGAAAACCAAACAGCCCAATCAAACACTGGACAGAAGATCTAAATACAGGAAGTCCTCTATATATGAATCTTCAAGCTGTGAACTTTCAAAGATGCAAATATGTGTTCTATCAACGTTGGGCATGAGTAAAATTGTAGCTTATCCTCCATCGCTATTGCTGATGATCCATCTCCCACCTCCTTTTCTTTCTCTAGTCAGTAACTCTTCCTTTCTGTTCACTTGATGCCAGCCCCTGTGTGCAGCTGTTGTACTGTACTACTGTACTTTTCAAGATACTGTACTAGAAGATTAAAAATGTTTTCTTTTTTGTGTGTTTGTTATGTATTTATTTGTGTGAAAAGCATTGTAAACCTATTACCACACAGTACTAAATAGCCTATTGTGTTTGTTGGGTACTTAGGCTAACTTTGTTGGACTTAGCAAACAAATTGGACTTACAAATATTTTCTCATATGTAGAGACTGTACTGTAGACATTCTCCACAGAAGAAATACAGATGGCCAAGAGGCGCACTAAAAGATGTTCAATATCATGAATTAATAGAGAAATGCAAATTAAAACTACAATAAGGTATCACTTCACACAGGTTAGAATGTCCATCATCCAAATAATCTACAAACAATAAATACTGGGGAGGGTATGGAGAAAAGGGAACCCTCATATACTGCTAGTGGTAATGTAAATTGGATTAACCACATAGAATGAAAATTGGCATTGCAATTTAAAAATTTGTAGACAATGACACTGTTTAATGCACTGACCGTCTGTCCTTGGAAAGATGAAAATAGAGAATAACCTGAGCAGTGTAATCTCTTCTCTCAGTGACACCACTGACAAAATATGTGATCTCAGATGTTTATTAAACTCAGTTTCCCCATGTGCAAACTGTTCACCTAAGTAATACACTACATTGTCATAGGACAGTGGAATAAAAAATATGTTGGAAAGAAACTAATGCATCACAGAGTCCTGATTTGGACATCAGTGAAAATAAATCTTTAGTTTTTTCATCTTGAGTTTTACTTATTAAAGAGTTGAAAAAATATTGAAACAAAGAAACAATGGGAAATAACACTAAAATAATAGAGATGAGCAAAAAGCCAACTCATTGGAAAAGACCCTCATGCTGGGAAAGATTGAGGGCAGGAGGAGAAGGGGATGACAGAAGATGAAATGATTGGATGGCATCATTTACTCAATGGACATGAGCTTAAATAAACTCCAGGAGATAGTGAAGGACAAGGAAGCCTGGTGTGCTGCAATCCATGGGTTGCAAAGAGTTGAAAGAGTTGGATACAACTTAGTGTCTGAAGGACAACAACAAGATGTAAGGAGCATGGGAGAGATCAGATGTTGTTGGCAATTTCTAGAACTAGTCACAAAAGGCAAAATCTGGAAACAAGTCAAGCAATCATCAACTGATAAGCAAAATGGTCTAGCCAATTAATGGAGTATTAGCCATGAATTGGGAGTGAAGTAATGTTACCTGCTACCACATGGATGAACCTTGAAAACATGCTAAGTTAAAGAAAACAAAAACAAAAGACCATGTGTTGTATGATTCTATTTATATGAAATATCCAGAACAGGTGACTATCTAAAGACAAAAAGCTTATTAATGGTTCAGTTCAGTTGCTCAGTTGTGTCTGACTTTTTGCGACCCCATGGATGGCAGTACACCAGGCCTCCCTGTCCATCACCAACTTTTAGAGCTTGCTCAAACTCGTGTCCATCAAGTCGGTGATGCCATCCAACCATCTCATCCTCTGTTGTCCCCCTCTCCTCCTGCCTTCAATCTTTCCCAATCAAGTCTTTTCCAATGAGTCAGTTCTTCGTATCAGGTCTCCAAAGTACTGGAGTTTCAGCATCAGTCCTTCCAATGAATATTCAGGGCTGATTCCCTTTAGGATTGGCTGGTTTGACCTCCTTGCAGTTCAAGGGACTCTCAAGAGTCTTCTCCAATCACAGTTCAATGGCATCAGTTCTTCAGCACTCAGTTTTCTTTATAGTCCAACTCTCACAACCATACATGACTACTGGAAAAACCATAGCTTTGACTAGATGGACCTTTGTTGGCAAAGAAATGTCTCTGCTTTTTTACTGGTTGCCAAGAACTATAGGGATGGGAGAATGGGGAGTGATTGCTTAATAGGTATAGCGTTTCCTTCTGGGAAATGAAAATGTTCCATAACTAGATCATAGTGATATAGTGATGATTGTACAATATATATATTTAAATTATTAAAATGGTAATTTTTATATTATGCATATTTTATCCTTAAAATTATATATGCATGGCAGCATAGGCAGGAGCCAGATGGTGGCCAGAAGGACAATTTGGGAGGCTCTTGTATAGCCTAGTGTGGTAGGCAGACAGAAGAGTACCTCTTCCTCCTCTGCAAAGATGTCCACATTCTAATCCAGTTCAGTTCAGTTCAGTTGCTCAGTCATGTCCGACTCTTTGCAACCCCATAATTTGCAGCACGCCAGGCCTCCCTGTCCATCCATAGAACCTATAAATATGTTATCTTACATAGGAAAGGGGGATTAAAGTTGCAAACAGAATTAAATTTTCTAACGAGTTGATTTTAAAATAGGGAGAAAGGGAAATATATAATCAACTGAATGCAGAGTTTCAGAGCATAGCAAAGATAGATAGGCTTTCTTAAATGAACAATGCAAAGAAGTAGAGAAAAACAATAAAATGGGAAAGACAAGCGATCTCTTCAAGAAAACTGGAGCCATCAATGGAGCATTTCATGCAAGTATGGGCATGATAAAGGACAGACGCAATAAGGACCTAACAGAGGCAGAAGAAATTGAGAAGAAGTGATAGGAACACACAGAAGAACTATACCAAAAAGCTCTTAATGACTCAGATAACCACGATGTGTGAGCACTCACCTAGAGCCAGGCATCCTGGAGTCCAAAGTCAGGTGGGCCTTAGGGTGCACTCTAACAAACAAAGCTGGTGGAGGTGATGGGACTCCAGTTAAGCTGCTTAAAGTCCTAGAAGATGATGCTGTTAAAGAGCTGGATTCAATATGTCAACAAATCTAGAAAACTCAGCAGTGGCCATAGGACTGGAAAAGATCAGTTTTCATTCCAATTCCAAAGAACGGCAGTGCCAAAGAATATTCAAATTACCATACAATTGTGCTACTTTTACACATTACCAAGGTAATGTTCAAAATCCTTCAAACTAGGCCTCAGCAGTACATGAACCAAGAACTTCCAGATGTACAAGCTGGATTCAGAAAAGGCAGAGAAACCAGAGATCAAACTGCCAACATCCGTTGGATCATCAAATAAGCAAGAGAGTTCCAGAAAAACATCTACTTCTGTTTTATTGACTATACCAAAGCCTTTGACTGTGTAGATCACAACCAACTGCAAAAAATTCTTAGAGATGGGAATACCAGACTACCCTACCTGTCTTCTGAGAAACCTGTATGCAGGTTAAGAAGCAGCAGTGAGAACCTTACATGGAACAACTGACTGGTTCAAAATTGGGAAAGAAGTACATCAAGGCTGTATATTGTTACCCTGCTAATTTAGCTTACATACAGAATACATTGTGCACAATGCCAGGCTGGATGAATCACAAGCTGGAATCAAGATTGCCAGGAGAAATGTCAATAACCTCAGATATTCAGATGATACCATTCTAAAGGCAGAAATTAATAAGGAACTAAAGAGCCTCTTGATTAGGGTGAAAGAGAAGAGTGAAAAAGCTGGCTTAAAACTCAACATTCAAAAAGCTAAGTTCATGGCATCTAGTTCCATCACTTCATGGCAAATAGAAGGGGAAAACATGGAAGCAGTGACAGATTTTATTTTCTTTGGCTCCAAAATCATCATGAATGATGATTGCAGCCAAGAAATTAAAAGACACTTGCTCCTTGGAAGAAAAGCTATGACAAACCTAGACAGTGTATTTCAAAAAGCAGAGACATCACTTTGCCAACAAAGGTCTGTTCAGTCACAGCTATGGTTTTTCCAGTAGTCATGTACAGATGTGAGAGTTTGACCATCAAGATGGCTAAGTACTAAAAAATTGATGCTTTTGAATTGCAGTGCTGGAGAAGACTCTTGACAGTCCCTTCAAGTGAGGAGATCAAATCAGTTAATCCTAAAGCAAATCAACCCTGAATATTCACTGGAAGGACTGATGCTGAAGCTCCAATACTTTGACTACCTGTTGCAAGGAGCCAACTCACTGGAAAAGACCTGATGCTGGGAAAGATTGAAGGCGAGGGGATAAGAAAGTGGCAGAGGAAGAGATGGTTAGATAGAATCACTGACTCAATGGACATGAATCTGAACAAACTCTCAGAGATAGTGAAGGACAGAGAAGCCTCGCATGCTGTAGTCCGCGGGGTCCCAAAGAGTTGGACACGACTTAGTGACTAAACAATACAATCCTGAATTATCTGGGTGGGTTTGATGCAATCATGAGTTCTTAAAAGTGAAAGAGGGAGGCAGAAGAAAGTCAATGTTAGAGTGAGGCACCGTGAGCAAAGCTTGATTGCCACTCCTGGCTTTGAAGGTGAGAATGAGGGTAATTGAGCCAAGTAATGTGAGCAATCTCTAGAAGAAAAAAGGGCAAGATAAAATATTGTCTCCTATAGCATCCAGAAGGAACACAGCCTACAGCTTCATTTAGACTTCTGATTTATAGAACTGTAAGGTAAAAAATTTGTGTTGCTTTGAACCACTGTTTGTAGTAATTTGTTCACATCAGCAATAGGAAACTCATACATTATTCTACTACCAATCTGGATTATTGTATTTCACTATTTCTTGGTTTATCAGTTTTTAGAATGGAACTTGATTTTAGCCCCTTTGAAACCCATTTTTGATCCTGACCTTCAGAACGGTAAGATAGTAAATTTATTTTGTTTTAAGCCACCCAATTCACAGTAACTTGTTATAACTGCAATTGGAAACTAATTCACCTACTAAGATATGACAGTGGACTAAAGCGGATGTAGTTGTATGAAGAGAAGTAGATATATCCCAGAGATTTTTATACAGTACAACTGATCAGGCTTGGTTGCTCTTTTAAGACAGAGATTGAGAAGACAGAAAGGGGGCCTGAGAAGAGATTAGATGGTTCCAAGATTTCAGCCTGAGCAAGTGGATTGATACTGGTATCGCTCTCTGCCATAAGAATTGCTGCAGGAGAATTAAGTCTGGGAGAAGAGTTCTGTGAGTGTAATTGTACTCTTGTGAAATCACTACCACGAGACCAGATAGAGATGTCTACCATGCAGGTGAGAATCAGAAGAAATCAGAAAGAACATAGATTTGGCAGCTGAAAGAATATAAATAGCAAATGATTCCACAGGGGTAGAGGAGATTGACTAGTGTGTGTAAAATGAGAAAAGAAGAGGATCCATGAAAAGCCCGGAGGAAGTCAGTTTTAGGTCCACATAGAGAAGGCGATACTGAGCAGGGAGACCAAGAATAGCCATCTGAGGGGAGACTATCATCCCTTGGAAAGTGCCACTTAGACCTTGGAATCCACGGCAAGGGTAGTTGTGATAAGTGGTGGGAATAGAAGCTCTATCCAGTTGATTGGGTAACGAGTGGGAGGTGAGGAAATGGTGAAGTGAAGACAACTGTTCCAAGAAAGCGGAAGAGAAATGGAGAGAAGGGCTGGGGTTTTCCAAGTCCCAGGAATAGCACTGGCTAAGCTTTGGAATAAGCCATAAGACCAGTGTGTGATTTGTGCCATGAAAAATGGGGCAGGTTAGAACACGGACTACTCCAGAGATGAGTTGAAAGGATGGAGTGTGAATGTCTTTGAGTATCACAAATTCAATCCACACTGCCCGGCGTAAGTTAACTCTGGGCTGTGTCATTATACTTCACGAATCTAGAAGTGTGCTGATAATTGACTGATTTATTTGAAGGTAACACTATTGTTAATAATCCATCTGCCAAATCAGTGAATTATTAACTAGAATTGCTTAATTCATCTATTTGCTTTCTACACCTAGGGAGTGTAGAAAGCACAGTCTCCAAGGTTGTCTCGTGCCAGAGACAAAACAACCTCAGAACTAACACAGAAACTCACACTAACATGTGAAAAATTCTGTTGGTTTCCATCCAAATAAATAGGAGACCATAAAACCCAAAAAACTGCTTCTCACTTATTAAAAAGCCTACTATTGGCAGAAAAGCTTCTGGATTTCATTTATTTATTTTTTTTTGTTTCAACACAGTGGCATGATGTTTCTGCTTTTTTTCTCCATCGATACATAATCTAACGTAACAGGTACCACCAAAAACTGCAACATTCATTTGGCTGTAACAGCCAAGGGTTTTCTGATTTGAGCCTTTGGGAGGGAGAGGCATTCCGAAGGGTTGGCATTCTGCCACCAAATCTATGGTTTGGAAGCACCTCCAAAATTAATCCTCGCTCTACTTTCATTCAATATGCAACACTGCCAAAATACTATTCATCTGCTGGAGTTAAGTACTCAATGAAAGCCAGAGGTAAAATTACAACCTGGAGAAATAATAAAAAGACTCAAAGCAAGATACACATCTGTCTGGATTGAATTTTTCGCTTTTCTCACTAGCCTGCCCAATTCATAATAGGTTCATCCTTCACAACTACTGAGCAGTGGAGATTCAACAAGATGGCAGTGGCTATGAAAGCGAGAGAGTAAGCATGGTCCTGACTGCATCACCACTCCTTCAATAAACTATGTCTGAAATTCCAAAAAAAAAAAAAAAAATAGGTGAAGGGCTTCTGTAAGAATTCAGTCACCATCATGTGCAGGATTAATTTTTTGGTGTATGAGATCGGAGGTACTTCCTAAATCATAGACTCAAAGAGACAACCACTGCAAAAGTTAAATCTGCACCTATTTCAAGCTCTTTACTTTTTCAAGTTAAACTAAGAATTGCTTCCCGGTGCAATTGCATTGAACTCTGACACTACCACTTAATGTATGTATTAATGGAACTTATTCAGAGCTGAGACCAGGAGGGTAAAAGAAATAGAGGTATTATCTAAAATAAGAGTTATCTTACAGTTAAGGTGGGAAGGGGAAAAAGAGTTGTTATAGATATTAGTTTCCTTCTGCTGCTGCTGCTAAGTCACTGTAGTCGTGTCCAACTCTGTGTGACCCCATAGACGGCAGCCCACCAGGCTCTGCCATCCCTGGGATTCTCCAGGCAAGAACACTGGAGTGGGTTGTCATTTCCTTCTCCATTGCGTGAAAGTGAAAAGTGAAGTTGCTCAGTTGCGTCCGACTCATAGTGACCCCATGGACTGCAGCCTACTAGGCTCCTCCATCCATGGGATTTTCTAGGCAAGAATACTGGAGTGGCTTGCCATTGCCTTCTCCGAGTTTCCTTTTAGATGGACCCAAAGAGGTGAATTTACACTTAAGCTATAAAGCCTATCAGAGGACTAGTTCAGATTGTCATTTAAAAAATGACTTAAAAGTCAGAATTTTATGAAATGAAAACATCTTCATGATTAGTAAGTTACCTATTAGAGAAAACTTTTTCAGGATTACTCGTTATGAGTAATTTTAATAGGGTACAAATAGGAAATAATTTTATTCTTTACTGACCTGCTTTGAAAAAGTGAAAGCGTTAGCTATTCTGTTGTGAGCACATTTCTTCCACTTGTCTCATCTCTGCCTGGGCTAGGCTTCCAGACCATTACAGTCTGATTTTCACATTTATTCTCAGATAGGTAGCTACCTTCTTTCTTGCATATGGCAGCAAATAAAAGGGAAAGTGTTAGTCACTCAGTTGTGTCTGACTCTCTGTGGGATGCCATTCCCTTCTCCAGGGGATCTTCCTGACCCAGGGATCTAACCCGAGTCTCCCCCATTGCTTGACCTGCTTTATCAACTATTAATTCCCTTCCCTGGAAAAAACATTTCAAAGATACCACTGTATTTTGAAGAAGACCCATCCAGGTGATTTCAGAACTTTGATCTCTTATCCAATTTAAAACTTCTCCTTATCTCAGATCGGAAGCCAGCATGGGGAGGGAAATAATCTTGATGAGCTTCTTCACTGCTTCTCCACAATGCTTCTACCAAAGGTCCTCCTTGGGCAACAGACTCCTTTGGCCCCTCCAGGACTTACTGAGAGCAGGTGAAATGCAGATGTCATACATGATTAGGGCATCTGTGATCTGGTACCAGGACTCTCTGTGTATCAATTCTCAGATGGGCAAGCATGCTTTTTCTCCCAACTCAGAGTAGCAGGGAGCTGGAGAGCAGTCCCCTGGTGTGAGCCTCACTCAACATGCAGACATAATTTTTAGAGTTCCATTATATAGTTCAAACTGAACAACATTTTATTAAAAAAAAAAAATTAGCATGCTGTATATCCAGAAAAACATCTGTATTTTGCTTATAGTGATTCCCTTTGTATACATTTAAAGAAAATCTTGCTCCTTCTGTGAAAAACTATTTCAAATCATGAAAAATCAGTCCTTCAACTCACACCACACTCCCAACACCAAGACACAGGATGAGTATAACTCCTGAGAATTTTCTCCACTGTGTTCCCTATGGTTCTAGCTTCCATCTTGAGTATCGGTCTACAAAAGTCAACACACTGATAGATCTGCTTTTAAAGACTATATGAAACACTCTGACTAAAGACTTTGCTGACCAAAGATCTGATCATTTATTAACAATGTAAAATGATCATTGTACAGAAAAAGAAATTGTGTAGAAATTCTTATTTCCTGCCTGGCAACTGAACGAACTGAATTCATCCAACTGGTGGGTTGTAGCAGTTTTTTCCAGAAAGTTTGAGTGGCCGCCAAGCTGTAACGTTGGTATCCTAACAACCAAGACATTTGAGCAGTCTTAGAATTGGATTTGTCTATCATGTCACCATCACACAGGGTGGTGGATCTCTATCTTTCAAAAGGCCCAAATGGTGGATTGGAAATCCACCAGTCTATGGAAAATGAGGGATTCCAGAGACTGAACATTGAATCTCATAGGCAGTGACTCTTAAGTCAAGTTTGACCAAGATTCATGGTATTGCATTGGGAAACTTGCTTCACCTCTTTGGACCTCAGAATCCTCACCCATAAGTGTATACGAAGTGTGTGTTAGTCACTCAGTCATGCTCGACTCTTTGCGACTCCATGGACTGCAGCCCACCAGGCTCCTCTGTCCATGAGATTTTCCAGGCAAGGATACTAGAGTGGGTTGCCACTTCCTTCTCCAGTAGGGTATAAGAAAGAGTGGGGCAATAATCCCCTAAGGACTAAGGACTGTTGAAACTGTAATACTGAACAATTCCAGGACTCTTGAAACTCCATATTCAACAATTCCAGGAGTAAGAGTAAATTTGTTGTACCATTACGAATCAGCAAAGTTCCTTGGAAAAATATATAATGGACAAGAGATGTAGAAAAAAGTTGACAAGAACTGTACAGGTTGGCCCTAGAATTGATGGAAAAAGCACTCTTGCTTGTGATGTTTAGACTAATGGGCCAAAACGAAGACATTTCTTAAAAAACACCTAAGCTCCTCCAATAGTGTGGTCAGTCTCAAGTTGGAGACTTTTCTTTCACTGTTCTTTCAAGTGTAATTGAAATTTTTACATTTTATATTCTTTCACTAAGGCTCAGATATCTTTTTACCAGACATTTCTAAGAACATGGATAAAGTGTGATTTTCAAACCCTTTTACTCCAGAGGAGTATTCCCAAACCAAAGTCGTGATTTTAAAGACAAAAATGTGTGCTTAGTAGTTTCGTTTGCTTAAAATAATACCTTCCTCCCACAAATGAATATACACAATGCTGAGCTAAGCTATATAAAATATGAACAGAAAGCTTTCTTCTGAAAAAAAATTATGTATTTTTAATTCTGGAGATCTAGTCACAGTCAATAAAACTTTATAAACATATGCCATGTTCTTAATTAACTGAGCACATTATAGCCATCTCACAAATCTTCTCACTATAGGAGAAAGTCTTCTGTTTTGAAGCTTTTAATCTAAATTTAAAATTAACCTAAAAAGATAGCAACAACTGTTTTTCACAATTGTTGATATGACACTAGGAGTACGAAGAGATTGGTGAAGCTTTACAGAATCTGGTCAAGAAATAGAGTGGGCTTGTTCTGGAAATAAACCATTTTAGTAATTATCATGAAAGAAGGCATTATCTGATGCTCTGATTACCTTCAAGAATTAGAAAGCTGTGAAATGGATCAGGTGCAACACCATTGGGAGATGGAAACAGTTTAGGATGAATATCGACTTAGTGAGTAAGCAACAACCATAGCTTTGTAGCTTAAAGATTCTATGTGAGATGAAATTCAAATACAAAATAGAGCAACCAGAGTTTCTCAGAAAGCACAGATTCTGGACCCCCTTTCTGCAAGTCAAAGATGAATAAATGGCACATCTTCCAGTTCACCGAGTGACTAAAAGATTCATCATCTTCCAGTCCTATATGGCTTGCCAGATACTCAAAGGGGAGTAAAGGATAACTGGGCTAATGAAACAAAAGATGTTTTATTTTAATACATTTGACCACTAACAGATTCCAAACTGATATTTCTTTTTCAAAGAATGATTTAAGAGGAAATCAGATAGTATCAAAAAACATTTTTAGCACATGATTCTCCCCTATATTACCTTTCAGCAGCTCGTTCTCTTGCCCCTCACTCCCTCAACCCCTTCAAAACACACCCAAAATTGAAACCACTGGCGCCTTCACACAGAGGGGAAATGTGTATGTTGTACAGATGTATTGCTACCTTTGGGATTTGAATCACCCAAACAATCGGAGTTAATTACATCAACTGATGTAACCTAATTCCTTTAAAAGAGATGTCTGGCTGTGAAGAATTTTGAATGGATATTTAAAGCTTTCCTTAGCCCCCTGGAGAGAGTTTGAAATTAGGAAGATATTTTTTACCTAAGGAAAACAGTCCATCTTTGCAAATTCAATATTTCCATGCTCGTTACTCACTCATATTTTTCTGTATTCTTTTTAAAAGTTAGACTTGCATAGAACCTTGTAATAATACAGAGATGAAATTTTCATTATTAAGAGAAGGGAAGACAGTACTTTGCCAGTAAGGTAGCAATAAGTCAAGTGATGTAAATAGCAACACAAAAATAAGTATTATGCTAGAAATCCTAAGATTCTTTCCACCAGGCAAAGTCAGGTCGATAAAGCCATTTTTTTCCCCTCCAATTATATTCTCATAAAAGGTAGGTGATCTCAATGGTTTCCTGAGCTCTTTTCTGCTGACTGTGTCCAAGGGTAGCTATCAGCCCCTTGAATCTGTTTTCTGGTGCACAGATGGTGGTAGTGATTGTTGTGAAAACAATTTCTTGCATGGCCACCCCTCCAAAACCACCCAAAGCAAAATCCGTCCTACACTTCTGTATTTACACATTGAGAAAAATCTCCAAGTTTCTAAGGATTTATGATATTACCAGCATGTTTTTGGATGATGGAGGAAAGCCATCCTAAATACTGCCTAAAACATTTTAGTTTGCCTAGCCATGACTGCACTGGAAAATTAGAGCAATGGCCTGGACACTGAACAAAGAAAACAACATCATTAGAATACAGTAATTCTGTAATTCCCTCCACTAAAACAAATTCATTTTTATGGTACTCAAAATGAAAACCTGCCATGTTGGCAGAGGAATTGGTGAGAGTGAACATGAACATAAATACGTATCTAGTAAAGGTAACTACGGGACTCATCTTTTTAAAACTCCAGTTGTGGAATAGGGTTAAATCATAAATACAATTCAGGAAATCCAATTAAAGCGAACAGTGCACACTTCTGTGCTTGTAACAAAAAGGGCACAGTCCAGTGAGCTAAGAGGAAGAATGTCAGGCTTAACTAAGCATTTGATGTTTATAATATTCTAATAATGCAGACACTATAAAGAGCATCTTTCCCCCCAGAATCCTAACTGGTGAGTGGAAGAAAAAGACTGTTTACAGAAAAACAAAATGCATTCAGGAAGGATACATCAATACCTAAAATATAGTATATGATCATGCCTGGGAGCCATGAAACAGCCTGTGAAGAAGAAACAAATGTCTCATTCAAATAAAATGACTGGAAAAATAGCCAAAGGCTAACAAAAACCCTCAAAGCCCCTTATTAGTTTATGATATATTCACTTTGAGGGGCTATCAAGGGCAGCACCTCTAAAGATATCTGGGTCTCTAGGGTTTCAGGTGACATTGATGAGTCAGCCACCATCCTCTGTAAGCAGCACAGAGATGAGATCACTTGGAAATCCTACATGATAGTTTGGAGATGCCACTTTTAAAGCTCTGGATAAACATAATGTCTGGCCATCACAATCATTCAAATGAAATAGATCTCTCAGTGTCTATCCTGAATCTTGGAGGCTGTGGGTATGTTTGCACAGTTTAATTGCCAGTGATCGAATGCAAGTAAATCAGAGCTTAATAAAAGTAATTAAGTTTATCAGCTCATATAACTGGGATCTGGAGGGATAGATTCTCTTAGCTTGACTTTGCTCTGTATGTGGGTTTTCTCCTCCTAGAAGGCAAGATGATTACTGATAGACACAGTCTCAAAATTTTCTAGTTTGACCTTAGCTAAACTTACCCACCTATATACATGAGAGAGACATATCTTAGCTTTAACTTCCCTTAATTTAGCAACTGTATAATGTAAGAAAGACATACCTCTCCCAAGAAAGGAGTGTTGTAATGAAAACAGTAGGTCTTCTAGAGTAAGTCTAATGAGCCTATGTTGGAAGCTAGGGCACCTCTTCCCTCAGGACACTCCTTCAGAGAATTAACATCAAGCACAGGCTCAGTGTGATTACGTCAATATTTCTTCAGAGGACAGCATCAAAGCATTGCCTCAACACATACACCTCCACATGCATGATTGGGAAACCTTCTATGTTGAGCAAGACAGAATGGATTGGAACTATCGGCCAGAGTCCCCTTCCCTCCTACTCTCCCTCCAGTCTTCAGCGATAAGGGAGAGCGCATGAACAAATCTGCCACCATCCCTCCTTCTCCCACAACCAGATCTGTGTTTTCAGGAAAAAGTAGAGTTTCAAAGTTCAGCAGTAATAGTGATTGTTCCCTATTGCAATTAAAAAGAAGAGTAAAAATGACATACGGAGAAGTCAGCTGTAGAAACTGGAATTCAACTGTCACAAAACTGAAGGGCACATTCACCGTACACGTCAGCAAGAATTTTAGTTGATGGCAAGGTCCCAACAGTGTGCTGTACATTTTCCCTTTCCTTTGGGATCAAATTTTTCCATGCCTTTTCTTATCCCAGAGATAACTACTGGAAGTTTTGACAAAGCCTATTCACTCAAATAAGTCATTTTTCACTAGTGACCTATAAGCCCAAGTTTACTAGCCAGGTGAGAAAAGGATTTAGATATGGACTGTTTACTTTGAGCGTATCTAAATCCAATCAAATGCCATCAAATCTGCCTAACTAGAAAGTTTGCTTCCAGCAAATTTCCATCTAGCTCAAGTCTGTAGAATTTGTGCACCTCAATCTCAGATCATGGTTACAGAATAGCTTCCTTCTGTGTATCCCAGTTCAGAACTTGGAAACTGGTACGTTCAACAGTTAATGGTTGAAGTTAGTGCAAATTCAGCTTTATGATACATTTAATTTCTATTTTGTCTAAAATAATTTCTATCCATTTATCTTCTAGCTAACTCCCTCTTAGATGTCACTACACACCAACTGATTATTGAAAGGAATCGTCCAAATTAGGTTTCTTTTCACTTAGTAGTAGGATAGCTGTCTTGGGGCTCTCTTATTAATAGAACAGCTAATGTTAAAAGGTATTAGCAGAGCTAGTGCAAGAATATCCAACACTACCAGATTTCATTAAAGCCTCTTGAATGGATCAAGCACAAGAAAGAAACAGAAATTCTATACTGATCAATGCAAATGAAAAGCAATTATATAGAAACTATTAAAGGTTTATTTTATATGTTGGGGGAATTAGTTCTGAACACAAAAATTACCCTCAAAATTCACTTTGACAAATGTATTTTTTAAGTGAATGAAGAAGGCTTATCTTAAGTACTTAGAATACATAGGTTTCCAGAAAGGGGGGAGATGTCTGAATGAGGAATTTAGCCTGTGTGTGTGTCTGCTATTGTCAATTTTGACTTAAGATATTCCACACAAATATTGTGAAACAGAGGGTACTTTTCTGCAAGAATCTGGCAAGATTAGAACTGAGTTGTGCTCCTAATTTTGGGATTCAGTGAGGCATGATGGAAAGATTCCCACTTGGAGTAAGGCAGTTCTGGATTGAAATCTCAGTTACACCCTACACAACCTACAGATCCTCAGCAAGTTATTTAAACTCTCTGAATGTTAGCATTTTCACCTGCAAAACACAGACAACACTTAACTTATGGTGTTGTTGCAAAGACTGAATAAATCACTGACTTTATGGTGTGTGTGTGTTAAGTTGCTTCAGTTGTGTCCAACTCTTTGTGACCGTGGGGTCTGTAGCCCACCAGGCTCCTCTGTCCATGGGATTCTCCAAGCAAGAATACTGGAGTGGGTTGCCACACCCTGCTCCAGGGGATCTTCCCAACACAGGGATCAAACCTGCATCTCTTATGCCTCCTGCATTGGCAGGCCGATTCTTTACCACTAGCGCCACCTGGGAAGCCCACCTTTATGGTAGTTAGCATAATTTAAACAAATTCTATTATTATTTTAGAATCTTAGAGTTGGCAGAGAGTTCATTTAGTTCTTTTCGTCCAACTTTGACCCAATGCAGGATATAACCACACAAAAATTTACTGATTGAAAGACAATCCTACAAACTTAAGTGAAGAAGAGCTATGTCTCAAATGTAGCCATTCCATTTACATAAATATTTCCCTTGTAATAAACCCACAAATGACCTCCCTGGAACTCATATTTATAGACTTAGTTCAATCTTCTAGCATTAAATAGTGCATTTAACCCCTCTCTTTTATGACAAGTCATAAATTAAAAGACTATCAAATTCAAGTAATTATTAGAGCATATACTCCTGCTCTCCAAAAATGTATTGTCTTACCAAGCGAAATATTTCCATGCTTCAAGATCTTTAGATATTATAGTTCTTCTTTAGATATATTCCAGGTGATAGAACTGTACTATTTTAGTAATTTCATTATTTTATATGTAATAGAGCAACTGATAGCAATACTTTATTTTTTTTTAAATTTTATTTATTTTTTTATTTTTTAAATTTTAAAATCTTTAATTCTTACATGCGTTCCCAAACATGAACCCCCCTCCCACCTCCCTCCCCATAACATCTCTCTGGGTCATCCCCATGCACCAGCTCCAAGCATGCTGTATCCTGCATCAGACATAGACTGGCGATTCAATTCTTACATGATAGTATACATGTTAGAATGTCATTCTCCCAAATCATCCCACCCTCTCCCTCCCTCTGAGTCCAAAAGTCCATTATACACATCTGTGTCTCTTTCCCTGTCTTGCATACAGGGTCGTCATTGCCATCTTCCTAAATTCCATATATATGTGTTAGTATACTGTATTGGTGTTTTTCTTTCTGGCTTACTTCACTCTGTATAATCGGCTCCAGTTTCATCCATCTCATCAGAACTGATTCAAATGAATTCTTTTTTACGGCTGAGTAATACTCCATTGTGTATATGTACCACAGCTTTCTTATCCCATTCATCTGCTGATGGACATCTAGGTTGTTTCCATGTCCTAGCTATTATAAACAGTGCTGCGATGAACATTGGGGTACATGTGTCTCTTTCAATTCTGGTTTCCTCGGCGTGTATGCCCAGAAGTGGGATTGCTGGGTCATAAGGTAGTTCTATTTGCAATTTTTTAAGGAATCTCCACACTGTTCTCCATAGTGGCTGTACTAGTTTGCATTCCCACCAACAGTGTAGGAGGGTTCCCTTTTCTCCACACCCTCTCCAGCATTTATTGCTTGCAGATTTTTGGATCACAGCCATTCTGACTGGTGTGAAGTGGTACCTCATTGTGGTTTTGATTTGCATTTCTCTAATAATGAGTAATGTTGAGCATCTTTTCATGTGTTTGTTAGCCATCCGTATGTCTTCTTTGGAGAAATGTCTATTTAGTTCTTTGGCCCATTTTTTGATTGGTTTTGTTTAGGTGATTGTATTGAAAATTTTAATCTAAATAATTAAACACAATCTTGTATTACCCACCTTGAAAAACCACATATAAATTTTAACTCTAATTTTCTCCCTCTCAAGTTACCTGCTTTTGATTTATTTATATTTTAGTTTTCTATTTTAAGTCTACATAGTAAGCATTATTATTATTGCTCTAGAAAGTCAATGTCTAATAGAGTTGTCTATTTTTCACCATTCACTTTACATGTCAAACACTCCTGTGAAATTTCTGCTTAATTACACCCTTTAGAAATGCCTTTACTGAAGTTCTGTTGAAAATGTTTCTCTTTTGTTTTTCTGAATATGTTCATAAAAGATGATTTTTGATAAATAATTGAGTTAACAAGCATTTTCTCTGTATTTTGAAGATAGTGTTCTACCTCCTGACTTCTATGCTGCACTTAAAATGACTGCTGTCAGTCTACTCAGACCACTTGTTAAAATCTTCTGTTGTATCTGGTACTTTGCTTTTAATCTGTGTGGTTTTGAATTTCTCTTTAGATATCCTGTCTGTGATTTTTTGGAATTTCTATGCTCATGATTGATGTCTTTTATCAATTCTGGAAAATTCTTAGCCATTTATACATTCACATATTTAATCTGAGAGATTTTATCTAATAGGTCTCATACTCCAGGTTCAGTTCAGTACAGTTCAGTCGCTCAGTTGTGTCCGACTCTGCGACCCCATGGATGGCAGCATGCCAGGCTTCCCTGTCCATCACCAACTCCCGGAGTTTACTCAAACTCTTGTCCATTGAGTCGGTGATGCAATCCAACCACCTCATCCTCTATCGTCCCCTTCTCCTCCCGCCTTCAATCTTTCCCAGGATCAGGGTCTTTTCCAATGAGTCAGTCCTTCACATCAGGTGACCAAAGTGTTGGAGTTTCAGCTTCAGCATCAGCCCTTCCAATGAATATTCAGGACTGTTTTCCTGTAGGATGGACTGGTTGGGTGTCCTTGCAGTCCAAGGGACTCTAAAGAGTCTTCTCCAAAACCACAGTGAAAAAGCATCATTCTTTGGCACTCAGCTTTCGTTATAGTCCAACTCTCACATCCAAATGTGACTACTGGAAAAACCATAGCTTTAACTAGAAGGACCTTTGTTGGCAAAGCAATGTCTCTGCTTTTTAATATGCTGTCTAGGCTGCTCATAACATTTCTTCCAAGGAATAAGCGTCTTTTAATGTCATGGCTACAATCACCATCTGCAGTGATTTTGGAGCCCAAAAAAAATGAAGTCTGTCACTGTTTACATTGCTTCCCCATCTATTTGCCATGAAGTGATGGGACCAGATGCCATGATCTTAGTTTTCTGAATGTTGAGTTTTAAGCCAACTTTTTCACTCTCCTCTTTCACTTTCATCAAGAGCCTCTATAGTTTCTTTTCACTTTCTGCCATAAGGGTGGTGCCATCTGCATATCTGAGGTTATTGATATTTCTCCTGTCAATCTTGATTCCAGTTTGTGCTTCATCCAGCCCAGTGTTTCTCATGATGTACTCTGCATATAAGTTAAATAAGCAGGGTGACAATATACAGCCTTGTAGATATATGTTAAACATTTTGATTTTCCTCTTTTTCTTTCATATCTTCTATCACTTTACCTTCCTGTTACTTTCTGGGAGTAACAGAAAGTAACAAATTTCTGTTAGTAAATTCCTTTAGCTTTATCTTGCAGTTTGCTAATTTCTCCAATTATGCCTAATCTGTTTATGCCTCCAAGTGAGTTTTTAACTTTAATTCTTTTTTTAGCTTTTAAATGATCCATTTCCTTCAGATTCTTTTTTTGCATTTTAAATTCTATCATTCATTTCTTTAAATATGTTTCCAGAACACCAAAAAGCATATAATATAACATAGTGGTTAAGAGCTGGCTGTGAAGTTGGACTGTCAGGGTTCAAATACCAACCCTACCACTGATACTTTATGGGTCTGGTTTTGCTGGTTGTTATTTCTGCTTATTCTCCTTCACAGTGACTCATTTGCAACTGCTGATTATGATTACTTATTCACTGAGAATTTATCTAAGGAATTTCTGTAAACATTGAGTAAAAAGTAGATTCCTCCAGAAAAAAACATTCATGTCCCTCTGACTGGTTCCTGCAAGTGTTACCAGTTTTGTGGCTATGGTATAACAATTTTTCAGGTGGCAGTTTTTTTCTGATCACAGATTATCTGGCTTCAAACCTTAAACTCAGGTGAGGAAGCCATTAGCTACGGATTATCAGTGGAGAAGGCAATGGCAGCCCACTCCAGTAGTCTTGCATGGAAAATCCCATGGATGGAGGAGCCTGGTAGGCTGCAGTCCATGGGGTTGCTTAGAGTCATGACTGACAGGACTGAGCAACTTCACTTTCACTGTTCACTTTCATGCATTGAAGAAGGAAATGGCAACCCACTCCAGTGTTCTTGCCTGGAGAATCCCAGGGACGGGGGAGCCTGGTAGGCTGCCGTCTATGGGGTCGCAGAGTCGGACACGACTGAAGTGACTTAGCAGCAGCAGCAGCAGCATGGATCATCAGAGATAATATTTTCATTACCGCCCAGGCTGTCTTGGCATCTCCCTTTGGTAAAATAGAATTTCAACCTCATTCTTTTACTGAGGGTATAGCCTATTTTGTTTTTGAGCTATAAAAGACATTTTAAATTTCAATTGCATTACCATTGTCCAGTGTGCCAGTTATTTGTACCAGATTTGCAATATTCATTTATGTCTCCCTCTAGGGTATGTGCAAAAATGTTAACATTTTTATTCTAGTTAATGCCAATATAACTACCTTGTCCATTAAACATACAAATTATCCTTTATATAAATCATATCAGTAACATCCTTCTCTTCTATTGTATTATTTCCAGCATATATAGACTGGCTATTATTGGTGACACCATTAAAAGAGAAAACTCTATGTTTTTCATTAAGGACCTCATTTTCCTCTTTTTGAATATAGCAAAAGTTTGTGAGAATGTTGTTCATATCTGGAATCCCCAACTTTCTTTTGTTGTTGTTGTTTTTAAATTTTTATTTTTACTTTATTTTACTTTACAATACTGAATTGGTTTTGCCATGTTTGGGATCGCATGTACACCCCAACTTTCTTAAATCTTTTTAAATAAAGTTTTTCCCTCTCCACTCCACTGAAATTGCTTTTTAAAAGTCATCAAGAACTTGCATCTTGCTAATGTTTTATTCCATTGATCTACTAATTAAAGTTTATTTCTTGGTCTTGGATGCTTCTCTGGTGGCTCAGATGGTAAAGAATCCGCCTGCAATGCAGGAGACCCCCTTAGGTGGGATGATCCCCTGGAGGAGGGCATGGCAACCCACTCCAGTATTCTTGCCTGGAGACACCCCCATGGGCAGAGGAGCCTGGTGGGCTACAGTCCATGGGGTTACAAAGAGTTGAACACAACTGAGCGACTAAGCACAATGGCCTTGTGGATATCAAGAGCCTGGTTTTCTCTGCCTTTCTAGCTGTTGCTGTCTGGTCATCTTTGCCGGTTCTTCTACATCTCCCTGACATTTTGAGCCAGAGATTTTGGTATTGCTTCTTAATCAAATTATAAAACAGATTAATATTATTACTTCCACTAGCTAAAGACACTACACAGATTTCATAGTTTTTCACTACTTTATTTCATGTACTTTTCATAAGTAGGTGTTATCAACCCAATTAATAAATTTTAGCAGGTGATTTTGGAGCCCTTTGGCAAGCATATGGTTATCAAGAACAAGTTTTCCAGGCAAATCTGATCTCCTTTACTGCTCAGAGTGTTTGATGTGTAGATCAGAGGAATACCATAGACATAATTGTGTTTTCACCAAGTCTTCAGACACTGACACTCCTGACTTTTTTGGAGAAGAAACAATAAAATGTTTAGAATTTGCAAAATGCAATGAATACTAACGATAGATCCAGATGACGAACAGAAGGGCCTGAGGTGCCACTCTGTAGTTATATCCTTGCCTCCAATTGCTTCATTCATTCATCAATTGCTTAAACAAATATTTGTTGAGTGCCTATTTCCAGGCACTGGTTTTGGTTCTGTGTATATAAATATAGCTATGCAGTGGTACAGTGGTAAAGAAACTGCCTGTCGGTGCAGGAGACATAGATTTGATCCCTGGTTCCAGAAGATCCCCTGGAGAAGGAAATGGCTACCCATTCCAGTATTCTTGTCTGAGAAATCACATGGACAGAGGATCCTGGCAGGCTGCAGTCCATGAAGTCGCAAAGCGTCAGACCTGACTGAGCCCACAGCACACACTGACCCATTAAAGGAGAAGTTGCTGGCTTCAGGAAGCTCACATTATAGCGGTGGAAACAGGTAATACATAATCAAAATGTATGCTAGACAGTGATAAGGGTTAAAGATAGTAAAAGCAAGGAAGGGTGATAAGTATGTGTGCGTGAGGGAATAATTATAGATAGGGCAGCCAGCATGGGACTTAGTCTTACAATATATGTACATAAAGAATAGAAGGAGGGGAAGGAGGGTGTCTATTATTGCTTTACTCACCACTGCACCGTAACACTTGCAGTCTTCCTAGGTGGAGCTAGTGGTAAAGAACTCACCCACCAATGCAGTAGATGTAAGACATGCAGGGTCGATTTTGGGTTGGGAAGATCCTGTGGAGGAAGACATAGCAACCCACTCCAGTATTCTTGCCTGGAGAATCCATGGAGAGAGAGCCTGATGGACTACAGTCCATAGGGTCGCAAAGAGTTGGATATGACCGAAACTACTTAGCACTCACATACAATAACACTTAACACGTGGTTAGCACAAACCAGTACTCAATAATATTTAATTAATGAACAAATAAGTAGACAAAGTTTGATTATCTACCAAGGTCTTCATCATACTAATTATATCAGAATCTTAAGCATTTCCTATAGAACAAAGTCATCTGGCTTTTATTTTTCACTTGTACTTTCTGAAGACTCAACAGAGCCACAAAGTGAAGGAAGCAATAATTCTCTGGCCAAGGCAGCTGCTACTGGCGTGTCACCTGCTGTTATTTCCCCTTGACTCAAAGATGGTATGAAAACGGTCCCTGTATGCTCTGTTAAGAGCATGTGTTAGCAGGAGTGAAGAGTGTGATACATCAGGAGCATGGTTCAGCTTAGCATTTGTATTCCCTTTGAATATGTAGCTATGTTCTGTAGTGATCTGCTGCTGCTGCTGCTGCTCCTGCTGCTAGGTTGCTTCAGTCGTGTTGGTGGGCTGCCGTCTATGGGGTCGCACAAAGTAGTGATCTGAGGTGGAGTCAATCCTGAAGGGTTTGGGGGAGGAAACAGGAGAGGGGAAGATAAGAGTCGGACACGACTGAAGCAACTTAGCAGCAGCAGCAGCAGTGATTCTTCACATAAACAGAATCAAGCCAATGAAGGCTCTTGGAAAAAGAGTGAAATAAATATCTCCAACACTTTTCAGAATGTCTGTTAATATTGATAAGTTTTTTTTCCTCAAGGGTTTCACCAAAATTTCTCAAGTTCATGTGTTTTTTTTTTAAAAGCAGCCTGAGCTTCCTGAGGAACTGCTGCGCCACTGATATTCTTTGTCTCAGTGTCTAGCTCTCTGAGGGTACACTCAGCAGGCCCTCTCATTCTTTCTCCTTTGGATTGTCTACAATGGTGAAAAAATGGAAAATATGAAGAGCTGTTATGACTATCTCTGTTATAGGAGCAGCCTTTAAGGAATTATCTTCCCTTTTTTTGTAATTAAATGGCTTGTGGGTTTTTTGTTTGTTTGTTTTTTTTTTTTCAATGCACTTACATCCAGCTAACTTGCCAAAGCAAATCCAACAGTTAAATTTTCCTAAAAGACTGACTAAGGATAAAAGTCAGCAATCCCCAAGCAGGACGAAAGCGACTGGGTTGTTTTCCAGAACTTTGCCTTATGCAGCAGAGACTAAACTGATCCTGAGCTGGAGAGGGGATGAGTCAAATAGGTCCTAAATACCAGTCTATAGGACAGTGTTCTTCTTACTTTATAACACAGGTCCTATGGTCAAAGAATATAAAGGGCTATTTTTCCTTCAAAATACCTACATGCTAATAATAAGTAGCCCTTATTATATTTCATTGTTCACTTCCTAAACCAAATTCTTAAATAATGAAATGCAGAAGGAATGGGAGCAGCAGGGTACGGTCTCTTGCCCAAAGCAGTCATTCGTCTAAGAATCAGTTTTTGGTGATTTTTTTTGCTTTTCCCTTTTATCCCTTTAGGCCATGTTTGCATTTCCCCTTTAGTTCTGAGATTCATATTCCCTTAAGCAAAATATCATCTATAGATTATAAAGTGTGGTCACCTAGTTGTGGTAAAGCATTTTGAGAGCTCAGAAAAATACATGATTTTGAAACCAAAATATTCAAAACTACAAACTTTTAAGTCCAAGTATACTAAATAAGAAGTGGTACTCCTTCGAGTAAAGTCTAGAATAAAGTTTAGGTTTGCGAAACCTCTATTTTGGGATGATTTATATATACTCTAGAAGCACAACTTATGAATACAAAATGTTAATACACTAAGTAGTCATCATAGTAGGTCTTCTTAGGAATTCCATTAGATAAAATAAATGTAGCCAGACCAAGAATATATTCATGTGCTTGAAATCAATGAAGGTCCTTTGTTCTGTAAATTGTTTCTTTTTACCCCCTTGGATCTCCCAAATAAATGAGAGTTTTCAATTTAATGATTTAATATTAATCTTTTCTACATACTGACCCACTTCCTCTACTGATGGAATTGGAGGTATATAATAGACCTTTCTACACAGAGAAGTTAAGCAGCCTAAACAATGTTAAGAATATTACCAAAATTTGGGTAAAGTTATTTTCATTTCACAAGCTAGATGAGGTAAAACACTTTAAAACCTACCAGAACACTGGGCTATTTGTTGCCTTTTTCCTTGATTTTCTAAGTATAACTTTAACATACTCATTTGGAAATTAAACTCTGCTCTTTATCAAAGAAAATCTGGAGAGGGAAGAATATTGGAAAGCAAAAGTTTTAGAGATAATTTGCTAGAGACGCGTCTTCACTCCTCAGGTGAGTCTACCTGCATTCTCCCAGCTCTGCTTTCATCTTGGTCACAGAATGTGTTCATCAGATGCTGATCTATAAAAGGTGACGATTCCACTCAAAAAATGGGCAGAAGACCTGACTAAAGAGACATTTCTCCAAAGAGAACATACAGATGGCCAATAGGCACTGGAAAAGATGTTCAACATCTAGTTATTAGAGAAATGCAAATCAAAACTACAATGGGATATCACCTCACACCAATCATAAATGGCTATCGTCAAAAAATCCACAAAGAACAAACGCTGAAGAGGGTATGGAGAGAAGGGAATCCTCCTGCACTGTTGGTGAGAATGTAAACTGGTACAGCACTATGGGGAACAGTAAGGAGGTTCCTTAAGAAACTAAAAATAGAGCTACCATAGACCCTGCAATCCCACTCCTGGGCATATACCCAGAGGAAAACAAGGCCCCAAAGATACATGCACCCTGATGTTCATTGCAACACTGTTTACAGTAGTCAAGACATAGAAGCAACCTAAATGTCCATTGACAGAGGAATGGATAAAGAAGATATGGTACATATATATATACACAATAGAATATTACTCAGCCATTAAAAACAGTGAAATAAGGCCATATGGAGCAACATGAATGGAGATAGAGAGTGTCATACTGAGCAAAGTAAGTCAGATAGAGGAGAAATAGCATATGACACCACTTACATGTGGAATCTAAAAAGAAATGATACAAATGAGCTTACTTACAAAACAGAAAGAGACTCACAGACTTAGAAAATAAATTCATGGTTGCCGGGGAGGAGGAATAGTTAGGGACTTTGGGAAGGTTGTGTACACACTGCTATATTCTAAATGGATAACCAACAAAAGACCTATTATATAGCACAGGTAACTCTGCTCAATGTTTTGTGCCAGACTGAATGGGAGAGGGTTTTAGGGGAGAAAGGATACACATATATGTATGGCTGGGTCCCTTCACTGTTCACCTAGAACTATCACAACATTGTTAATAAAAAATAAAATCAAAGAAAAAAAATGCAGGGGTTCATCTAAGCACTATCTGAGGTTGTTTTCAGCTTCAATGGAAGCTAAATTCTTACATGTTCTGTAATGAGTTGACATTCAAAGAACTGCAGGTACTAACAAGCCTGGTTTCTGATTCTATTCTGTCTTAAACATGCCAGGGATCTCAGTCACTGCTATCTGTATAGCTTCTTCCGAGGGAAAATTCTCTGTTTAGCGCTCTCCAGAGGGAGCCTCATGGAAGCCAATGCTGAACCCAGAACCCGGAATGGTACTTGGCTCACAGGAGGAATCCAGACTCTGGCCATGTCCTGGAACACTTAATCAAGTATGACCGATAAGACTCTCTGAATGCCTGGAAATTTGGAATGAGGATGAGAAAATAACTCAATTCCTCATAGAATCTGGAGATATACAGTCATGGCAAGCAGAAAATCTGGAGAGGCCATGGTAGACTATTAAAACTCAAGAAATTTAGAAGAATTTTATGCAAAGATTAGGGAGGCTTGCTCCTCCTTACTTTTACCACATTAATTAGACTTTTTGTTATTAGCTAATAAATAAAAAAGTTTGGAACTTCTTTGAGACAGGCATCATTTAACAGATTATTTCAGAAAGTCCCCTTGGTTTCTATTCAAGATAACATTAAAAAATAGTAAGTTATTACTCACAAGGGTTGTGATTAGTCACAGGCCTCTGTGATGAGATTTCCCTCCAATGACCATTTCAGAATTTTGAGTAAAGACTAGAGACATTCTTGTCTTAGGCCAAACTCAGACATAATTGTCATGGGTTCTCTTATTTGAAATGACCTGCCTTCTTCTTTTACACCCCAAATGACCAACAGAACCAATTACATGTAATGACCAATTACAACCTCTTCTCTTGCAGTTGAGGCATGAAGAGATGACCTTCCTCACTCTCTGCAAAGAAATTACAAAAAAAAAAAAAAAAATTCTCATGACAAGATGTAAAATCTGTCTTTAACATAAACTCCCATTTTCTGAGGTTATCAGTGATTTTCTGATCAGACTCTTAAAACCAAAAGAGACTACTTAGAATAACTTTGAAATCAACAATCTAGGGGTACTTTAATGAGAGGAAATCAGAGAATCATGGAGTTAGACAGTTATTAAAGAGCTAATTGAGCCCTTTGCCTGTAATTTACGCTATATAAAATGGACAACTGTTGTTCCTATTTTGAGAGCTCTCTGATGAGGATGTTTCAAAGGAATGTAAAAGCTCCCCAAATCATGGAATTGAAAGTGATCTAGAAAGTGGTCTCACTTCCACAGATTAGGCTTCCTCCTGCCTAATTCCAAAATGTAAGCTGACCTCAGGGGTGTTCAACCGATCTATGGCAACTCTGGGCCTTCAGTCCCAACGCAGAGCCATTTCTTTTAATCCTGGGTCTGAGTTGGCATCCAGAATTACCCTTTATGTGGAGAGGGTTTCCTTCATCTCTTCCTTGGTTCACTCAGTCAACAGTCAATTGTGAAGGGATTATAACTACCAAACATTGCCCTGGGCCCAGGAATTATAAAATAGTTACAAGAGCTCTGCTATTAAAACTTTTACATTCAATTTGGGGAGATAAAGAGAAAAACAAACAAATGAATAATTGAGAATACACAGAGAATAGCTCTTAGGAGGGCTAGGTGTCTTCTTCAGATTATGATGCTGACCTCTTAAAGAGTTCAGGAGCTGGAATGATGAGAAAGACAGGTTTGAGATATCGTGATTTTTTTTTTTTTTTGAAGTCCTGTGCCCCAGTGCCTATTTCTAGAATATTACCTGAGAGCTCC
The DNA here is from genome assembly GCF_001704415.2 of Capra hircus. Classification (NCBI taxonomy): domain Eukaryota; kingdom Metazoa; phylum Chordata; class Mammalia; order Artiodactyla; family Bovidae; genus Capra; species Capra hircus. Next base: position 28,116,337 of record NC_030814.1, read on the forward strand.
AGGACAGCTGGGATGAGCAGGCCTTCCTGTTTATGTCATTAAGAGCACCCCTGGTTGTTGTAGACCCCAGAGGACTGGGGATGTGTGAGTGAATGGCTCCTGGCCATCTGTATACCCTGGGCCCAGAAAGCCTGAACCTAGGCTCCTTATAAAGAGAGGATAAAACAGCATCTTCATCCACTAGGGATACAGAAGGTACAGGATACCTCTCCAAGTTCTACATGGTGCCAAACGACCCCAGAAAAAGTAGGAGACCTGGGGGATGAAAGCTGTGCCTTCATTTTCTATGGTCATCATTTATAATCCCTCATATTAAGAGGCCTACTTGATTATTCCACAACTAAGTTAATTTCAAAATCTTTTCTCCACAGTGCTCCTAATAAAAAGCAGATGTGGGAACCACCTCGGAATCAGGAGAACCCCTCTCTCCTATCTCTCCCAACCTCTGTCTGCTGCAAATAAGCCAAATTTAAACCAGCAATCATGCATGTTTCCAATCAGCACTCCAGCTTTCTCCCCACGGAAGTAACTCCTTGGCTTGCACAAGGGAAGGAGATGTTTCCTTCAAAAAGCAATGCCAGGACAGGGAGCAGCTTATTCTCACGATATTTAAAATGCTAACCGTCCAGTGCAGTGAGAAAAATCGATGTAAGAGCAGCCAGGGAAAGGCAGGAGAGGCCTGGAGCCAGCAGAAACAATGAGAAAGACAGAGGAGGACTGGGGAAAATATTTATGAAGTTTGAAAACATGAAGCTTGTCTTCTTAGAAGCCCACCCTGTTGTGGGTCCATACGGAAATGTGGTTCATGGTGAGAACTGCCTCTCCTTTATCTCGCACATTCCTGATCATAAACAGACAGCGGCGATATTCTAAAATCCACAGTGGGGTGGGCCCAGCTTTATGGCATGTGGAAGAGGGGACATTACACCAGTGCAGCTGCAAAACAAAAGTGCCCTTCATGTGTTTCATAACAACTCTCTCCAATATAAAAAGTTAAAGAAGTTGCCATACCATGAAGAACAAGAAAATGCCACAACTGTCCAATGAAGAAGTCCTCATGAAAAAAATCCTGCTTGGGAGGAAAGTCAAACTGATACGTAAGAAATAGTAATTCTTCCTACCAGCCTCATTCTATTTTTTTGTTTGTTTGTTTGTTTAGATTTAAAAAAAATTTTCTAGATTCGCCCCCTCAAATACTTCTCAGAATCCTTAGAAAATGGGTGAACTCAGTTGTAAAAAACCTTAAACTATCTGAGAGGTTTTTGGACAGTTCTTGAAAGAAATGGGCTCCATGGGAATATTGCTGTTGACACTGGCTTTTGTTTGGGGGCTTCAGATACACATGCTAGGAAAGGTTACTTGTGAGAATGTTGGAGGCAGTTTCACTGTGTGCGTAGTCTTCATCAAAAGTAATTAGCACTAAGCCAGGCTTCCATTTAAAAGTCTTTTCATTGGAGAAACCACCAGTTCAGTTCAGTTATGTGTGCTTGTCTCTTTCTGACAGCAGTTCTCAAAGCAGAGCAAAGCAGCAGCATCCATAGTAACAATCAAAACACCAGAAGACTGGCGGTTAACTCAATAAAACTCTTGAGCACACAAAGAGCTGATAATGTCTAATTGACTGAATAGATAGTGAGTAGCTGACAGTTCTGGGAATTAAACTGGATATTTATTTTAATCTGTTTAATTTAAAACTGGAACAACATTTTATTGTACCATAAGTTTATATAAATTTTTTACTGGTTGGTTAAGTTACATGCCTCTTTTTAGATGGCAATTTAAAAACAATTATCACATGCAGTTTTTTAAGATATTTTCAGTTTTTCCAAATCACTGAGAAAGAGGTTAATGCAATAAACATAAAAAGTCAACAGACCATCACACTTTGTTTAAAAGAGCCTTCCCGACAGCAGGCAACCTGTGTTCAGTTCTTCCCTCTTCCACCTTCTAGCTGGTGAGCGTGAGCAAGTCACTTGCTATGCCTCACTACAACCATCTACTAAATGAGATCAAAACAATCCTAAACTCACAGGGTTATTTTGAGCATTAATAAAACAAGGCAGGTAAGCAATTAATAGAGTGCCTGTCAGTACTCAGTTGTTATTATACCCACTGTCTTTGGCAACTTGACATCAGCTAGCTAACCTACCTGTTTGCCCTGAATCATTCATGAACCCCAACTCTGGGGCCATGCTGCTAATCAGAAACCTATTACTATAGGGATTATTTAAAAGCACATGGGTCTTTTCACTTACTGAAGTCCAAAATACAGAACTATATTCAACAGAGAATCTCTCTAGGAAGAGCTATTAGGTAAAAAACAGAACACAATTCATTTGTATTCTATTCAAAGACAGCTGTTCATCACAGATCCAAAGAACGCTAGCCCTTAGGCTACTCAGCACTCACAACCCACTCTCCCACCATCTATCACTTTAGTTTATATGGGAAAAAATCCAGGTAATTGCCATGGTTCCCTTTCTTCCATTCGTCTAAGTCTAGAAGCAATTGAGAATCAAATCCGGAGTCTTTCAATGCATGAATAATTTTTTTGACTTGTATTATATAAATTGATATTTGATTTAATATAAATGAAAATATGGATTCTTACAAAAAATTTGGTTACTGGCATTACCAGGTGTGAGCCAGAGGCCACGTGGCAACCATGCCATAGATAGGTCAAACACTCAAAGCTTGCTATTATGTTGTCTCAGGTTACCTTAATTAGGAAAATATCACTGACTCCTGGTCAGGGTTTGAAGCCCAGTGTGGTGAGTGAGGTAGTCTCCCAGGAACACCCTCTAAGGGGTTAAGTCTGGAGGATGCAAGTCAGAAGTCATCCTGTTTCCTCCACCCACATTATGGCAGAGATGCCCCTGAACAAGACTTCTCTCATTCAAGTCTTATCCAGAAACTTGTAGAAATGTCTTTCCTTGGCAGCTCAGGGCTGCTACTCAAAAGTACATGGGCCAGAGAAAAAGTGTTAAAGAGGGCTTCTACCAGGTACAATGCAAATCGAAGTTACTAACAAAATAACACACTTTTTCAGTGAAACTTTGCCAACCAACGTTTAAAATTCCAAGGAAGAGTTTTTCAAGGCAGGGACTATAACGCAGGTATTTCTTCCTGCCACTGATGCTTTCTACACAGTAGTCTGCTCAGAACTCTTGACATCATCATCACGGCCATCAAGGCTCTTCCAGCCCTTCTGGGTACCCAGAGCCCTACCTGAGCTCTCCAGATTTTACAACTATTTTGGCAGCTATTAGTACTCATCCACTTAGACCTTCAGCTCCAGTATAGGTACCTTGAGATTCTCTCCAAAGAGACCTCATTCCCTCTCTACATCTCTGTAGTCTCTGTACAAACAAAGGCTCGTTCAGAAGATGCTGTTTCTCTCTCCTCACTGAGTAGGCATTTAATAAAACCCTCTTTACAACACATATGCCATCCTTGATACTGACATCCAACCGGACAGACTCCAGATCTCTTTCCTGTCTCTCAAAACTGGGGACTGGCAACCTTTCTCCCAGGAACTGCCCCTGTAGTTCTGTCCTTTGTGCAGCTGCGCTATATGTGTATCTAAAGTACGTAAATGCAGGCATACACACTTGGAGACGAGGTTTGTAATAGAGGGCACTCTGCCTGACTTCCCGTCAATGAGAAAATGCCCCAGAGATGGGAGAGGTGAACCTACTTTTCCCTTAAGTGTGATTTGAGTACTTAAAAATACATATTTTTGAAACAGCATGGCCCCTAGAAGCAAGCCAGCCTCTTCATCTGGTGATCATCTGCTTGAAAATCAGAAGGGAAACTGGCTCTATCTTAGCTTCCAACAGAGCATCTTCCTTAAAGCCTTCCAAGAATTCTTCTGCCTCTGTGATTTTCACTTACTTACTGCCTATGGAATTTAATCTTTTTTCTAACATGTGACTTCACTATAGTTCATTCTTGACTGGAGTTTGATAAATCATTGTGGTTCATGACCTGTCATGACATTCATGATCATTTATTGTCATGAAGCAATAAATAAAGATGATCAAATCAAAAGGCCATTCTTCTTTTCTCAGATTCTGAGAAAACCCTAATGGAGCTACCCTAGCTAGGAATCTGAGCCACCCTAATAAAGGTTCAGAAATGTGGGTTAAGCTCAGTAAGTGTTAATCTCTCCTCAATAAAAGAAATGCATCAAGTTATCTCAGCCCCCTGAAAAGCTTTATAACATTTCATAAGAACTGTAAACTCCCTGCTTTTAAAAACACTAACTTCCCAGTTGGTGCTAATGGGCAAAGAATCAGCCTGCCAATGCAGGAGATGAAAGAGATGTGGGTTTGATCCCTGGGTCGGGAAGATCCCCTGGAGAAGGAAATGGCAACCTACTCCAGTATTCTTGCCTGGAAAATCCCACAGAGGAACCTGGTGGGCTACAGCTCATGGGGTTGGAAAGAATCAGATATGACTGTGCTCACACACACACACCCAAAGAACACTAATCAGTGCCACTTCTGAGCAGTTCTCAAAACAGGCAGGGTTGGATGTCTCCAAAAAACAGTCATATTACTCACCAGTTACTCTATTGAACTTGGATATGGAAGGGACCCTACCATCTTTTTTTGTTGTCTCCTTCCAAAAACACAAGACAGAATCTGAGAGTTCGCTCAGTTCAATGGGGCGTGGACAGGATGGAGCCTGTCCTGACGCCAGAACAGCCACATGTGAGGGAGCTCTATCTGGATCCTGGTGGAGATAAATAAGATGTCAAGAGATTTAAAAAGAAAAGAAGAGACAGCAGATTTTGTTGTAGTAAACCTCAATTCAAACAAGGCAGTGAATTCAAAAGCTGAGCCTGCTGAGACTGCGTAGGCCTCTGTCAGGGCAGACAAGACATCCCTTGAGAGATGAGGGTAAAACTATTATAGGAAAGAGCCCAAAAGGCCTAGGGGGAAAGACTCCAGAAGCAAAAAGCTCCAATTTGAGAGGGGGAGAGCGCTTTAACCAAAAGAAATAATTAAGGAGACATTTCATGAAAAAAAGAAAAAAATATAAATTGTTTGTAATTTTCCCAACATCTTCAACCCAGAAAAACGTGGTTGGTGCATCTGGCATTCCTGCCATCTGCATATTCCTTGGCGCATGACACGGAGTTTGGAGGTGGAGAGACAGATGGCCTCCTGCCAAACACGCAGGAATGCTCTGGCCGAGCGGCTCAGGGAGGGTTGGGAGCGACACCGTAAGCTTCCATTATAGTGACCTAATTTTTCAATCCTTGCTTTGGAAGGGTCATATAGGGAAGAGCATCTATTTTAACTCCAGAATTCACTGAGAAGGAAGAGAAGCCAATGCCAAAGCCAGAACTACCCATAATGAACCACTGAGGCATTTCTTATTAGTGGTTCTAACATCCAAGTCATTTTGACCTGGGAAAGGGACGTTTGCAGTACAGTATCACATGTAAAACCTCAATCTTCATGGCAGGAATGGGGAGAATCAGAGCATCTGTAACAGAACCACAGTTATTACCTATAACCTACAACTACAATTACTTTTATTCCTCAATACTCAATACTCTCAAGATTCAACTATCTGAATCCTCATATAAATTTGACTGCTTCTTGATGATTCTCCAAGACTGTCATTACAGAGCTGAAAGAAATTTCCAGTTTTCAGGCAACACTTTTCTTCAAATAACAAGGCTGTTTCTGCAAAGTCAGTTCATGGAGCATCTATCCTGAGAACGAGAAGGGCATTTTACACAAAATCTCCCTGCATTCTTCAGAACATGATAGGCTATGCTACAGTAAAAAAAAATAAGCCCTAAAATCTCAGTGGCTTAATACAATACTGCTTTCTCTCTCTGGTAAATCCTCATGTGGATAGGGCAAATTTTCCAGGGCAGTTGTCCTCTGTGTGGTAATTCAAGGATCCAAGTTTCTTCTACCTTTCCTTAAGCAGGGGACAAGAGATGGAGGAGAAACATAGACTTTTAACTTGTACTCACAGTCCATTGGTCTAAACTGGTTACACAGCCTTAACTGCAGGGAGGAAAGGAGATTTAGAGAAGCATAGAAAATATTTAGTTTGTAGTACGTGTCTACTGCATTCACATTCACGCATTAATAGTTATCTGACTCATTGGAAAAGACCCTGATACGCTAGGGAAGATTGAGGGCAAGAGAAGAAGGGGGCAACAGAGGATGAGATGGTTGTATGGCATCACTGACTCAGCAGACATGAGTTTGAGCAAACTCAGAGAGGCAGTGAAGGACAGGAAAGCCTGGTGTGCAGCAGTTCATGGGGTTGCAAAGAATTGGACACAACTTAGCATCTGAACAACAACAATCCATCAGAGAACGAGTGAGATTAGGCTTGATGGAGCCTCAAGGGTAATAGAAGGGCTGGCTGTCTATGTAGGTGGCACAGGAGGGCATATCTGTGGGATGACACAGGAAGGGAAAAAGAGTGCTCACTTCCTCTCCCTATGCCTAAAATTTCTATGCTATTGTATCACTTGAGTTCAGATGTATAAGGCTGCTTTGACTTTAATTTTTTAAAACCACTTTATTGAAATATGACTGACATATAAAAAGCTATCAACATGTAATGCATACAATCCTTTCAATGTATCTTTTCTTGTTTCTGTGCCCCACCAGTGCTGTCTGACGTTCCCCCTCCCCGACAGATTCTTCAGCTCTCATAAGGGCATTTTTGTCCAGGGATGGTTGTTAAATCAGTATTTGTGTTAGGGAACAAGGGCTGGCACCTCCTACTCTGCCATCTTGATGACATCACTCAAGGCTGCTTTTAAAATACAAATATTAGAAGGAGGCTCAAGAGGGAGGGGGTATACCTATGGCTGATTCATGCTGATGTATGGCAGAAACCAACGCAATATTGTAAAGAAATCATCCTCCAACTAAAAATAAATAAATTTAATAAAAATTTTTTAAAAAAGAAAAACTAAAAAAGTAATAATACTACAAATATTATCTAAAAGGAACCCACTTTGAGCTTGAGTGTTTACTAAGTAAGGACTCTTCAAGGGACAAATGAGGTATCAAGTTTCTACCTGGGCGAAGGGCCACAGGCTCGCCTCCTGAGATCAAGGCTCATGCTATGGTTACCAGCCTTGATCATCCCAGGGCAGCTGAGCTCAGGAGAAAGAAACACTTGCGGTTGAATGGTGACCTTTCTCCACACCCTCACTGGCTTGATATCAAGCCATTAACAACTTATCTGGAGCTGATTCATAAGTTGGTTTTGTCAGTCACCTTGCTGGCCTCTGAAGCAGGAAAAAATGAAGTTAGAATGTTAGATTGGGCAGTAATATGTCACGGTTATAAGCTGTCAGTCAAACAGACCAGGGCTTATATCGCTAGCTACGCTACTTACTAGTGATGTGAGTTGGGTAATTTGCTAATGTATATGAGCCTCATGTTTAAAACGGGAATAATAACTTTGAATATTGCTTGGAGGTTATTGTGAGGAGAAAATCACATCAAGCTTCTGGCTCAGAGAAGGCACTCAGTACATATATTAATAAATTCCCTTTCAGATTACTCTTGGACAGAAGGAGACAGGAAAAAGTTTAACCCTTGTAAATCAGCATGGGCTTGAAATGGAGGAACATGAGGACACATTGGGTGATTAGGTTACTGGTTAGGAACTGGTTACTATGTGAAGGGACTGAGGAAAAGAGAAAGGAGAGGAAAGGAACTCAGGACAAATATGGCCAAATTCACAATTTGGGGAAGATCAGTCTACACTACAGTCTGATTTTTGTCCCCATTCATCATGCATTTGGTGACAACTGGTAGAAATGATGATAAATTAAACTACAGAATGACCGTGAAGTTCACTAAGACATTTATAAAGGCTTTTGGCTCTGTATTTTATACATCTGACCCCTGAAATCCCCCATAGTGCATTGACTCCAAGATACACCTCTTAATGTCAGTCGCCAAGAAAATAAGGAAGGCACTTTAAACACCAAAATAAGGCTGGCTCAAGAGAAAAGAATTTATTTCCCAGACTTTTAAGATCCTATTTTTCTTACAGTGTCTTAAATTGTGAAAACACAGGGCAATGCTCCTAAATAAACAGTATATTGGCTTAGTTTTCAAATCAAAATTTTATAAAGTATTCCAGGAAATATTTCCGGAGCCTCCTAAAAATTCTTTAAAATATCCTGTTCTATGACACCACTTTTGCTAAGCATTACATAAATTAGAGAATTGAAGAAAATAATCTCATTTTTGAAGTAAACTTTCATTGTACGATAATACACATGCTCCAGAAAAGTCATCTAGCCAAAGCAGCCGCCGCATGTAATGCTGCTATTTATTTATTCAGTTGTGTCCAACTCCATGTGGACAGAGCCCACCAGGCTTCTCTGTCCATGGGGTTTCAAACGCAAGAAGACTGGAGTGGGTTGCCATTTCCTTCTCCAAGGAATCTTCACAACCCAGGGACTGAACCTGTGTCTCCTGCTTGGCAGGTTGTGTCTTTACCCCCTGGGGAATCCACCAAATGTAATAAAAAATAAAGTATTTACAAAGCTTCACGTTGCCTATATTTAGGCATACTAGATTTTACCTACAATCAAATCATGATAACCTTTTGTACTGGAGGTGAAATCTTTTCAACTGATTAGTTCAAAAACTAATTTATGATTGTCTTTATTATAAGAATCTGCCCCACTGCAGAATTATATAGGAATCTGCAGAGGGCAAATAAAAAGAATATTTCCCTAAAACGGTATGGCAATTTCTCAAAAGACTAAAATTCTACTCCCGGGTATATAAAAAAAAAAAAAAAAACAGAAATACTAATTTGAATAGACGCATGCACCCCAATGTTCATAGCAGCATTATTTACAACAGCCAAGGCCTGGAAACAACCTAAGTGTCCGTCAACAGATGAATGGACAAAGAAGCTGCGGCACATACATACAATGGAATACTACTCGGCCATAAAAAGAATGGAGTTTTGCCATTTGCAGCAACATGGATGGATTTGAAGGACATTATGCTAAGTGAAATAAGTCAGACTGAGAAAGATAAACAAGTATGATATCACTTAGATGTAGACTCTAAAGACAACAAACTAGTGAAGATAACACGAAAGAAGCAGACTCGTGGATATAGAGAATAAACTAGTGGTTACCAACTGGAGAGCGTGCGCTATAGGGGTAGAGGAGTGGGAGGAACAAACTCTTGAATATACAGTAGGCTCAAGGACACAGTGTACAACATGAGGAATATAGCCAATATTTTGTAATAACTGTAAATGGAAAGTAATCATTAAAAATTATACAAAAAAGAGTATAGTTTCCTAAAATGCAGATTAAAAGTACCAAAGTAGATGTTACACTGGGAAAAAAATACATTGTAGTGTAGACCCTTTTGCATATCCCTCTCACTAGACGCAGTGTTTTGCCATTACTCAAGTTCTTTCAGTATTGCTAAAGGCCAGGGTGGAATCTGAGATGCTTGTGGAAAATCAAGATAAAAGCAAAAAAATCTCTCTCTGGAAACAGTGAATTCACAATCAGATTTAATAACTCAGCTTCATCAATTAACAAGCTATGTAGCACTGAAACAATTATTTAGCTCCTTTAATTCCCTTATTTCTTATCAATAAAATAAAAATAACGTGTCTTTCACAGGACTGTGGTAAGATGAAGTACAGTCAGCCCTCAGTATCTGCAGGGGATTATTTATAGGACCCCCAGACACTAAAATCCAAGGGTGCTCCAGTCCCTTATATAAAATAGCGAAACACAATTGGCCCTCTAGATCTGCAGGTTCTGCATTTGGGGATTGAGGTGACCTCAAATCAGGGTCCCATTAAAATCATAGAGGTGATTGTAAGTAAGAGTGATCCACCCTCCTAGTCTTCGAAGGAACGTGCAACAGTTACTCAGTAAGTTTTGCTGGTTTCTCTTCGGTGCCCAGTGTAAGGGCTCCAGACATACATGCAGTCAGTTTCAGATTGTGGTTGTCCATAATTGAAGGCTTTTGACCTAAGCAGCAGAGAAAGCTTTTTAATTCTGTGCCATGTGAGGAGCCGCAAAGTAAAACTACTTGGGATTTGCTTTGGCTATCATGATGTTGAGTAGGGGAGTTCTTGATGCTTGGGTTGGTTCTTGGTGAATGGTTGTTGCTACTTATTTTGGTGTGGGCCTTGGTTCTGGGAATAAAGAATTCATTGCATATGCTGCCATAGCTCAAAACTCACCCCAACAAGAAGGTGCTTTAAGTCTTTCTTTAGTATTGACTACTTGTTGCCTGCCCTTTCCTGGTTGGTTCTCAGAAATTTCCCCTGACAAGCCCAACTGTCCATTTACCCCTTCTTTGGATCCTCCTTGGAAAAAAGTCAAAATAATTTCTATAGAAAAGGGAAACAAGCCTCAGTGGATAAAGTGATGAACCAGGAATAACATATCTAAGTGCTGCTCTACCATGTTTCCTATGGTGAATCTCTCTCCTTAGCCTACAGCCTTTGAAAACTGGCTGTTCAAGTCATTATGCTGGGGATCTTTCTGTCTAGTTTGAGGCATGAGACATATTCATAAATAATCACAACACAGTATTGACAATGCTCTGTGTTTTATAATAAATCTCAATACTCTACTGTTTCATGATCTCCTCGGTCCTCACAAATATCTTGAGACGGAAGTATGGTATTATTCCCATTTTATACGCAAGGAAATGGAGATCCAAGCAAACCACTCCGATGACCACAGACTGATATAGGGACATAGACAGGAGAGGAGCAACTGCCAGCTTGAGAAAGTGCCGTCTCAGGAGCTGCCACTTAAAATTAACAAAGACCTGCTTACTCATTGTTTCATAAACAAACATCTTATGTTTCCAGCCAGACTCTAGATCTGTGGGGCAGTACTGGCTCACAGTAATAATAGTGTGATCATTATTTTTTGAGAAGTAATTATATTAGATATACTGTAAGGTAAAAAAGAATGCTCAAACTACCGCACATTTGCACTCATCTCACATGCTAGTAAAGTAATGCTCAAAATTCTCCAAGCCAGGCTTCAACAATACGTGAACCGTGAACTCCCTGATGTTCAAGCTGGTTTTAGAAAAGGCAGAGGAACCAGAGATCAAATTGCCAACATCCGCTGGGTCACGGAAAAAGAAAGAGAGTTCCAGAAAAACATCTATTTCTGGTTTATTGACTATGCCAAAGTCTTTGACTGTGTGGATCACAATAAACTGTGGAAAATTCTGAGAGAGATGGGAATATCAGACCACCTGACCTGCCTCTTGAGAAATCTGTATGCAGGTCAGGAAGCAACAGTTAGAACTGGACATGGAACAACAGACTGGTTCCAAATAGGAAAAGGAGTATATCAAGGCTGTATATTGTCACCCTGCTTATTTAACTTATATGCAGAGTACATCATGAGAAACACTGGGTTGAAAGAAACACAAGCTGGAATCAAGATTGCTGGGAGAAATATCAATAACCTCAGATATGCAGATGACACCACCCTTATGGCAGAAAGTGAAAAGGAACTAAAAAGCCTCTTGATGAAAGTGAAAGAGGAGAGTGAAAAAGTTGGCTGAAAGCTCAACATTCAGAAAACGAAGATCATGGCATTTGGTCCCATCACTTCATGGGAAATAGATGGGGAAACAGTGTCAGACTTTATTTTGGGGGGCTCCAAAATCACTGCAGATGGTGACTGCAGCCATGAAATTAAAAGACGCTTACTCCTTGGAAAAAAAGTTATGACCAACCTAGATAGCATATTCAAAAGCAGAGACGTTACTTTGCCAACAAAGGTCCATCTAGTCAAGACTATGGTTTTTCCTGTGGTCATGTATGGATGTGAGAGTTGGACTGTGAAGAAGGCTGAGTGCCAAAGAATTGATGCTTTTGAAGTGTGGTGTTGGAGAAGACTCTTGAGAGTCCCTTGGACTGCAAGGAGATCCAACCAGTCCATTCTGAAGGAGATCAGTCCTGGGATTTCTTTGGAAGGAATGATGCTAAAGCTAAAACTCCAGTACTTTGGCTACCACATGTGAAGAGTTGACTCATTGGAAAAGACTCTGATGCTGGGAGGGATTGGGGGCAGGAGGAGAAGGGGACGACCGAGGATGAGATGGCTGGATGGCATCACTGACTCAATGGACGTGAGTCTGAGTGAACTCTGGGAGATGGTGATGGACAGGGAGGCCTGGCATGCTGCGATTCATGGGGTCGCAAAGAGTCAGACACGACTGAGTGACTGAACTGGACTGAGCTGAACTGAAGGTAAAGTATAAACATACACAGTCTTATTTAATTCTCACAATAATCCTATGAGGTAAGGATCATCACATTCATTTTACAAATGATGACACTGAAGTACAGAAAAATTAAATCATTTGATGAGGTTATAGAATCTGCAAGCAACTGGCCCCAAATGTCTTCACCATAGCTCCCATGAGCTACACTTACCACCAGTCAGTGCTAAGAACTGAACACATAGTAAGTTGTAAAAATGCTTGAGCGAAACGTAAGAACTGGGCCTGCTTACTCTGAGACATTGAAGATTAATGCAGGATGCTGTGTTTTACTCAAAGGTTTTTTATACATAAAGCGATGCTCTAGAAACCAGAGAAGTAGCATATGTTGTTGTTGTTGAGTCATTAATTCGTGTCTGAGTCTTTGTGACTCTGTGGACTGTAAATTGCTTGACTCCTCTGTCCATAGGATTTCCCAGGCAAGAATACTGCAATGGGTTGCCATGACCTCCTCCAGGAGACCTTCCTGATCCAGGGACTGAATCTGCATCTCCTATATTACAGGTATATTCTTTACTGCTGAGCCACCAGGAGGAGAAACTATGCCAGGCCAAAAAAAAAAAAAGATGCAGTTATTCCTCATCAGGAGCACAGGACAGACAGGGCTTCTCATTGTATCACCCTCTTCTCCTTCCTGACCTTGGCAGCTTCTGGTCACTTGGGTAGGGGTAGGGGAGTCTTCACAACCTCTCAATACTCCAAGGACCAGCAGAATGTGAAGAATAAGAAAGGACTGTGAGTTTTAAGAACTCACATGTTTTCTAAGAAATATTATGGCAGCACATTCCTTCATTTCAGAAAGGACCTATTCTATCTCTAGAATAACACTGGTTCAGTTTGATAAACTGCTCTCCTGGCCCCCTACTGTCTTATGATTCATTTTACATATAAAGCGTTAATTGCTGTTGTTTCAATACTGCTGGCTCTTATGTTTTGCCAAGTGGTGTAAGCCTGTACATTTGTGGTTTAACTCAGTCTTCTGTTTATTTTCATTGTTGGCACTATTTAAATGGTTATACTAGCATTCAGATTTAGAGGGAAAGCACATTAACCTCAACTTTATTGTTAATAACTACCACTGTGCCTTGTTTCACATATATCTTGGGATAAGGGGAGTGTGATTCTTTCTAGTTTTCCTCCAGAAAGTTGATACTGTAATTGAGAGCCTGGCTAATAGTCACTGTCAGCGTAGAAAGCACGGCTTTGTGCTGGGTCAGCTTATGGTCAGCCTTCTATTCATGAGAGACCCCAGTCTGGAGGCTAGATGGCTCTTGTGGCCATGGATGGAGTCATGGATGGAGTGCTAAGTTTTCAAAGCATGCTCTTCCTGAACTATATGAAAAGAGATGATTAAATCTATACAGACTTATAAGACATATGGCTGGAAACTGATCTTCATGGATTGTCATATATAGTACTCAACCCTTCCAATGGATAAGTAAATCCCTCCATAGATAACCAAACCCAAGAGTATTTTCATTACCTCTTTTGGACATAAAACCCCTCAAAGAGAATGCTTGAGGGCTTTCTGCCAAAACGAAGAGGTTCTTCCCAAGCTTAGTGGCCAGTTTCAGTAAATTATATGGATTAGAGAAGCCATTGTCCATAATGAAAAATGACTTGCAGTTACTTCACAAGAACTGAGATAATCTGGAGTTACTCTAAAGAGAGATAGTAAGCACTCCAGAGATTTGGGAGGGAGGGAGTGATCATAGGATTATTTGGAAGATTTACTAAACTAACACATGTTTGCATGTTAAGTTGCTTCAGTTGTGTCTGACTCTTTGCAACCCCATGGACTGTAGCCTGCCAGGCTCCTCTGTCCAAGCAATTCTCCAGGCAAGAATACTGGAGTAAGTTGCCATACCTTCCTCCAGGGGATCTTCCCGACCCAGGGATGGAATCAGTGTCTCTTTATGTGGCCTGCATTGGCAGGCAGGTTCTTTACCACTAGCACCATCTGGGAAGCCCCCAAAGTGAAGTGTTCTTAAAACACCACACAGAAGAATATGCAGTACCTATAGCTATAACTACTGTTACGATTTCACAAGAATCCATTTGATCAATGAGGAAACTGATGCATGAAGAAAGCAAATAATTGGAATTTTAGTTCTTAGGTTCTGTGTCTATTATGAACTTGAGATCTAAGACCCTAAGCTCAGAATCCCAGGGCTTGGTACATCCCCTCCATCCAGGAGTAGCTACTTAGAGAATAAAGAATAAAACCACAGCTACCCTTAGCGCTTCTACTTTTACTGATGTACACACAACCTTGGGCCCTTAGTCCTTTAGGATTTTTCTCCCCTGAAATCTTATTGACACATTATAAAAGGAAAAGCCAAGTGATTGATAAATTAGAGGCCTGTTATTACTAAAGGTGTTGAGCCTTGTTTTGCTATTTAAAATCATATTATAGGTTAAAAAATAATTAGAAAAGAAAAGGATTTATATAAGGCATATGGAAAAATGCTACAGCTATATAAATCTTCCCTATAAAAATGAAGTTAAAAGAGGGACTTCCCTGGCGATCCAGTGGCTCCCAATGCAGGGGGCATGGGTTTGATCCCTGGTCAGGGAAGCAGACCCACATGCCAGAATATATATGTGTATATATATATAAAAGAAAGTCCAAAAGAAAGGTTTGTCAAGTATTTGAAGAGTGCTCTTTAAAAAATAAGAGATAGGAGTAGAATATCAGAGTAAGATTGGATTTCTAGGAAGTCTTGATTACAGCACTGGTTTAATGGACAAAGATCTTGATTTTCCTCAAAATTTGAACAAACAGGCGCATTCTGACACAATGAGGAAGTCTCCAGGTCTCTGGCTTCCTTTGGAGAATCCTGAGGAAATGTCACCAAATAATGCAAAGGCTGCATCTGACAGAATATTAACATTTCATTTACATTACAAAAACCCACGACCTAATCCCAATCCAACAAGGAAACTACTCCAAACCCCAGGAAAGCTAGAAAACAAAAGCATTCAAAAACACCACTGTTTAGGCAGCATTTCCTGGAAAAGCTACAAAGATTAAATGCTTTCAATCCCTTAAAAATCAGCCTGTTCTCAGACTTTATCTCCTTGGCTACATTTTCAGAATGGCCATGTATGTATATCCTTCTCCAGGCCAGGGATTTGTTTTAACTGTCTATAGCCTTGGGCTTGATTACAAAGAAAAAGATAAATTAGGAATGTTTTTTATGAGAATATTTTTCTCTTTCCTTTAGGAGCATGGTCTGCAGGGACTTGGGATACTCTCATCTATTCAAGTCGTGGAATATGAACTCATAATGCATTAAAAAAAAAAAAAATACTGGCACTCAGATTGGCCACAGCAGGGAAATTACAGAGCCTTAAAGACCATCTTTGAATGTGTGAGGTTTTCTAGGCAGTACATGAATCTACTGGTGACTTATACACAAGGCAAAGGGATGCTAATCTAGAAACTATTCTGATACCAGTAATTGTTCAGCTATTTTCTCCACTGCATTGCCAATCTGGTGTAAGTAGAAACTGTCCCACGATGTCAAAGTCATCAGTAGCACCAAGTTAAAATCAAAACTCATCCAAGTAGCAGCTTACTCCCTTTTTACTACTTATGTACTTGTGTATGGTTCACTTCCTTCCACAGTTCAAAGTGCCAAAATCAATTTTCCCAGCTCATCTCCATCAGATCACAAGCTCGCCTTTGTCTCCTTTCTGGCTCCACTGAGTTCAGTCAGAGAAATCGATTCTCAAATTACTCCAATGATAAAATCTTTTTGCTGCTAGTAACTCTGGTAAAGCCTCACATTTGTTTCCATAGTTTTTGCATGTGTTGTTTTTAGTAACCCATTCCTGTATTTCTTTCCTAGAGAAAACTTTTTTTTTTCTCTTTTTCATCTCTTCTTCAAGCACCATCCCACTTATATCTTTATTTCTGTGATTGTTCTTATGTTATGTATTCCAGACAAAGGGAATGTAATAAGGAAATTTGCTTAGAACAAGGAATAAATATGAAAGCAAAGAGAACAATCACTGACTGTCACAGTCCCATAACTCCCCATGTAGTCCACGTAAAGAACAAATACCTCACAACTTGGTCACTCTGAACATTTAGTTAAAGTCATAAATGGACCTTGGGGTTAGATAAAGCCCCACACAACTCTAACATTCTATGATCACTCATCTCTAAGACAAAAATCAGTAGCTTTTTTTGCTCCCAGTGATTGACATCACTCACTTGGCACATTTACTTCCCTGTGCTTATTAAATATTTCTTCAAAAATATTTGAGAATCTGCTAACCACCACGCTAGCCACTGTGGGAAATAAACAGTAAGACAATGCCCTTAAAATATCACTGAGGTGATTTAGTTCAGGCCCTCAGTCATGTTCAACTGTTTGCAACCCATGGACAGCAGCATGCCAGTCTTCCCTGTCCATCAACAACTCCTGGAGCTTGCTCAAAGTCACGTTCATCAGGTCGGTGATGCCATCCAACCATTTCATCCTCTGTCGTCTCCTCCTTCTGCCTTCGATCTTGCCCAGCATCAGGGTCTTTCCAGTGAGTCAGTTCTTCACATCAGGTGGTCAAAATATTGGAGCTTCAGCATCAGTCCTTCCAATGAATATTCAGAACTGATTCCCTTCAGGTTTGACTGGTTTGATCTTGCAGTCCAAGGGACTCTCAAGAGTCTTCTCCAACACTGCAGTTCAAAAGCATCAATTCTTCAGCACTCAGCCTTCTTTATAGTCCAACACTCACAGCCATACATGACTACTGGAAAAACCATAGCTTTGACTAGACAGACCTTTGTTAGCTAAGTGATGCTTCTGCTTTTTAATATGCTGCCTAGGTTTGTCATAGTTTTTCTTCCAAGGAGCAAGCATCTTTTAATTTCATGGCTGCAATCACCATCTACAGTGATTTTTGAGACTAAGAAAATAAAGTCTCTCACTATTTCCATTATTTCCCCATCTATTTGCCCATGAAATGATGGTACCAGATACCATGGTCTTAGCTTTTTGAGTACTGAGTTTTAATCCATCTTTTTCACTCTCCTCTTTTACTTTCAACAAGAGGCTCTTTAGTTCTTCTTTGCTTTCTGCCATTAGGGTGATGTCATCTTCATATCTGAGGTTATTGATATTTCTCCCTGCTATCTTGATTCTAGCTTGTACTTCATCCGGCCCAGCATTTCTCATGATGTACTCTGCATATAAGTTAAATAAGCATGGTAACAATATACAGACTTGCCATGCTCCTTTCTCAGTTTGGAACCAGTCTGCTGTTTCATGTTCAGTTCTAACTGAGGTGATTAGGTAGGACAAATAAACTACTCGAGTAGAATAGTGGTTCACAGATATCAAAGGTGGATAAGAAAGAGACACATGTATCCTATTGTTCACTGCAGCACTATTTACAATAGCTGGAACATGGAAGCAACCTAGATGTTCATCGACAGATGAATGGATCAAGAAGTTGTGGTATATACACACAATGGAATATCACTCAGCCATTAAAAGGGATACATTTGAGCCAGTTCTAATGAGATGAATGAATCTAGAACCTATTATACAGAGTGAAGTGAGTCAGAAAGAGAAAGATAAATATTCTAATGAGATGGATGAATCTAGAACCTATTATACAGAGTGAAGTGAGTCAGAAAGAGAAAAATAAATACCATATTCTAACACATATATACAGAATCTAGAAAAATGGTACTGAAGAATTTATTTACAGGGCAGCAGTGGAGAAATAGACATGGAGAATAGACTTATGGACATGGGGAGAGGGGAGGAGAGAGTGATGCATGGAAAGAGTAACATGGAAACTTACGTTACCTTATGTAAACTAGATAGCCAATGGGAATTTGCTGTATGGCTCAGGAAACTCAGACAGGGGCTCTGTATCAACCTGGAGGGGTGGGATGGGGAGGGAGATGGGAGGGAGGTTCAAAAGGGAGGGGATATATGTATACCTATGGCTGATTCATGTTGAGGTTTGACAGAAAACAGCAAAATTCTGTAAAGCAATTATCCTTCAATAAAAAATTAATTGAAAAAGGTGGATAAGAAAAGCTAAATAAGCAGGGGCTAAACCTGAAGGAGCAGATTTGGAAGAAATAGGGTTTAGGGTAAGATCATTCCTTGTCATTCACTAAGGCATGAAGGCATGTGTGGCAATACATACACCATAGTTTTTGATTATTGTATTTTATTTGGCTTTCAGAAAATGCAGTCTTATTGTATGAGAGGAAAGTGCAAGATGGGTCACTGGGTTTTTCTTAAGTAATAAAACAGGATGATAATGGCAAAAATATTACAACATAATCTGTCACACTGATTTATTATTGAGCCATAGACTGGTAGAATTAGAGAGCTCTGTGTACACCAGCAGATAAACTTGGACATGGGTCATATATTTTATAAATTATAAGAGTTTAAATTATAGGGGAAAATCAGTGTCCTGAGATTTTTAAGTTTTCTTCTAGATTAGGCAGCATTTGGCCATCTCAAATGAAATAGATTTTTTCCCCCCCAGAGCACTGTAACTGGAGAAAAACAAAACCTCTCATCACTACTTACTAACTATATAAACTTAGGCAAGCTTTTTAAGATCTCTAAAGCCTCAATTTTCTATGATAAGTAGTAATATGTAAAATAGAGTAATAATTGTACTTACAGTGAAAGCTAATATTTATCACCTGTCAGGCACTATTCAAAGGAATTTATACAAATTAATTTGTTCTCATAATAAATTCAAAGAGGTGGGTTACTGTTTTTAGCCTCATTTTGTAGATGAAGAAACTGAGGCACTGAGAGCTTAAGCAACTTTACCAAGATCACACTATGGATAAGAACAGAACCAAGATATTGACATCAACTGTTTATCTCCAGAAACAACTTTATTATTAAGTCATACTGCTTCTCCTAAGCTTCCTAAAGGTTTCCTAAAGGATTAAATCAGACAAAGGAAATATTCATCACTCTGTCTGACACAATATTCTCTAGGATTTCCACTTTCCAAAGCTCTAAGGAACATCTTTCACATTGTGTTCTCAGGAGCACCCTATACACATTGATAGAATGGAAATCCAAAATGGCATCATGCAAAGTAGCTATCTGACTGCTCTCCCAGATGACACTGAGTGATTCATCAGATAACATACTCTATCATAGCATTTGCTCAAGTGCCATCCCTCCCCAACAAATTAGGTTACATGTATAAATCACCTGGAAGAGCTTTTAAGGACATGTGCAACCTGGGTAAGAAAGCTAGTCTTCAGGATATCAATTAATAAGGAATACCAAAGCGCTAGATGGTGTCATCCCAAGCTTGTCAAATGATGTCCTGTCTCAGGGCAGCACAGTGAACCCAGAGGAGCTCTGGGAACTATTTTGTGTTATTAGGAAAACCATGATCCTCTCTACCTACAGAATATTGCATGACCTACTAACCCGACATAGTTCACTCTCAACATCAAATCACACTACATTCCTTTCAAGGACATTAAATCTTGGATACAATGGCTATTCTATAGGCATTGTGATAAAAAGTAACTATTGCAGGAAAATCAGTGTAGAACAGGAAATGAGAGTGGCAATATCTAATCTGATTTCAAAATTTGAGGAATTTAACAGTGCCCAACAAACACATAATCACATTGGTTAAAAAAAAAATGTGGTTAAGAATGAAAAAATATGTTTTCTCTTTCAATGTATGTGTATTATCATTTCAGACAGCCACTAAATTTGTTAGAACATAAATATGTATTAAACTATATGTCCCTAACTACTTAATAAATGCAAGATTCAGCTCGCATACTTCCATGAGTCATATCTGAGGTACCTCTGTGGATCCTCACTGTACCATTGGGTATTCCTTTTGTCTTGAGAGCCCCATGAAAAATGACTAAGACCTTGAGGGCTCCATGAACTGAGAAAGTTTGGGAATAGCTGCTATAATCCCTTTTCATGTATTATGTTTTAGAATCCTTACGGTAATCTAAGGAGTCAAGTGCCATCAATGGTTTTGATTTGCATACCTGGAAACTGAGGATTTGAGCAATAACAGGACTAGACTGAGATCATGGAACATCTTAACTGGGGGATCCAGGGTCCAAACCCAGCCTTGTGACTTTGAAGCCACCACACTTAATCATTATACCACATCTAAGGCCAAATCCAGTGGCAGTTTTGCCCAGCCAGACCTTTGGGCAAAGCTGGCTAGTTCCTCACAGAACTGAACCTGACTGCCAACCAAGAACAACTAGTGTATGCTTTCCTCACGTCTTATCACAGGACATACCAGCTCAGGTTCTCAAAGTTATTTGCTGAAATCACAATCTTGCAAGCTTCTGCAAACTGTGTGTGTGTGCTCTCTAGATGAAAGTCACCTTACATCCAAGCAGACAAAGAAAATCAGAAACTGTCTAAAGTGGCAGCTTGAGTTCATCAACTTTATCAACTTGCCCAATAAACATTACCAAGTGCATAGGCCCCCGTCTGAAGGAGTCTCTGTGAAAATCCCAGATAAAATAGCAGAATTCGGTAAACTATTCCAAAAGAAACATGACTCATCCAGATTTGACTTGTCTTTAAGACCTGAAATACAGTCAAGCTACTGCAAGCTAATGCAGTGTGGGATCTATGGTCTAATGGCTGCAGCAGGGGTCAGTAACCTGGGCTATGTGATTTGGAACTGGGCTTCTGCCAATCTTGAGGAGCCCTGGAAAGACAGACCTAGCTTCAAGGTACTCTAGTGGTCTTGAGATAAAAGGGGCTCCTTGTTATTCTCCCTGTTTAAGTCCCTGCAATTGCTGGTTGTAACTTGCTCTAGAAGGGAACAGAATTCGTCATAACACTAAGGAGCTGACCATTGATGAACCAGTATCATCCCATTTATTTCTACCATTGTCACCCCTGCTTAACTACCAGCTTCTATCTCAATTCATCATGCCAAAGTTGTTGCTGCTTCCATAGCTCCGTCGGTAAAGCATCTGCCTGCAATGAGGGAGACCTGGGTTCAATTTCTGGGTCAGGAAGTTCCCCTGGAGAAGGCAATGGCAACCCATTCCAGTATTCTTGCCTGAAGAATCCCATGGACAGAGGAACCTGGCAGGCTACAGTTCATGGGATTGCAAGAGTTGGACACGACTTAGTGGTAATTATTTTCTTAAGTCCTTCTTAGACAGTCTTTAACTTCCAAAATGTGCAGAAAACATAAGTACAACACAAATATGACAAATCACTCTCCAAGTAAAACTGCAAAGCTATTGAAAGACCCAAAACTGGATGAAGCCATTGAGGTGATTTTAGAGAAACTTTCGCATATTACAGAAGACATTGACAAATGAGGATCTGCTAACCTGGTTAACAATCAAGGAAAAAATTCAACAAGTGTTAAGGTAAGACAAGCTTTGAAAAGAATGATTTGAGTATCTAGAGACTATCTATTTGAACATCTACAGGCTCTTGAGAAAACTGATGAAAAGTGTCAAAGTTTTGTTTTTGCCAAAATGTCTGAACCAGTCTTTGTGCTGCCAAAGTCAACATAAAGTGTGTCATATTTTTCTCACAAATTTAATCATATATTATGCAAACAATCAATACAATATACCTTTTGTCCTAATAGTATATAGTTGCAATCACACCTAAATTTCATTTGACATAATTAAAACTGACTGTTACAATTTTAGATGAGTTTTCTTTAAAGTTAATCCCAATCAAACATTTTTCCTTTTTTAATTTTCCTACAAAATTGTGGTTCTGTATGAAATGGGTCGTGTTAACTGGCATTTTCCCACCACTAATATTCAGATATTAAAAAGACATCTAGGTAACAGAGCATCCCTGGTGACTCAGCAGTAAAAAGAATATGCTTGCTAACGCAGGAGACATGGGTTCAAACCCTGGCTTGGGAAGATCCCCTGGAGGAGGAAATGGCAACCCACTCCTGTATTCTTGCCTGGAGAATCCCACGGACAGAAGGGCCTGGCAGACTACAGTCCATAGGGTCGCAAAGAGTTGGACACAGTTGAGCACAGCATAAGAGTTAGGTAACAGGCCATCCAATTACTTTGAGAACACCACCCACTAAATCCTATAAAAACTGTTCCTTTTTCTCCCTGAAGCTGTAATGACTTCTCTATAAGTTGGGCTCTCCAGAGAAACAGAGCCAATAGAATGTATATATACAGAGAAAGATTTATTTTTAAAGAACTGACTCATGCAATTGTGGAGGTTTAGCAAGTCAGGGTGGAGAAGGCAATGGCACCCCACTCCAGTACTCTTGCCTGGAAAATCCCATGGATGGAGGAGCCTGGTAGGCTGCAGTCCATGGGGTCGCTAGAGTCAGACACAACTGAGTGACTTCACTTTCACTTTTCACTTTCGTGCATTGGAGGAGGAAATGGCAACCCACTCTAGTGTTCTTGCCTGGAGAATCCCAGGGACAGGGAAGCCTGGTGGGCTGCCATCTATGGGGTCGCACAGAGTCGGACACGACTGAAGCGACTTAGCAGCGGGAGCAGCGGCAGCGAGTCAGGGGCCTCCCTGATTACTCAGTTGGTAAAGAATCTGTCTGCAATGCAGGAGAACCCAGTTCAATTTGTGGGTCAGGAAGATCCGCTGGAGAAGGGATAGGCTACCCACTCCAGTATTCTTGGGCTTCCCTTGTGGCTCAGCTGGTTGCCTGTAATGTGATGGACCTGGGTTCGATCCCTGGATTGTGGAGATCCCCTGGAGAAGGGAAAGGCTCCCACTCCAGTATTCTGGCCCAGAGAATTCCATGGACTGTATAGTCCATGGGGTAGCAAAAAGTTGGACACAACTGAGTGACTTTCACTTTCTTTCAGCAAATCTGGTAGAGAAGTCTGGCAGGCTGGCTACTTAGAGTTGCAGTTTGAGTCTAAAAGGAGTCTGCTGTAGACCAAGAAACAGCAAATGTGAGGATGAAATCTGTAGACAAACCGCTGGAGAACTCTCTCTTGCTCTGGGGAGAGGTCAATGAGTCTTTTGTTCTGTTCGGGTGTTTAGCTGGGTGGATGAGGCCCACCCACATTGTGGAGGGCAGCATGCTTCCCTCAAATCCCACTGATTTAAATGTAAATCTCATCTGAAGATTTCCTCACATAAACATTTAGAACAATGTCTGATCAAGTATCTTGGCACCATGACCCAGAGAAATCGACACATAAAATTAGCTATCACAGCTACTATAGGCTAGAAGAGACAAGACCAAGTTGATAGCCCTAAATAGATTCTGGAAATCCCCAAGAGGTGCCTGCAAAGATGTTCTGAGAGCCAGATCCAGACATAGTGCCCTCCCCAGGGTGATGCTTCCTGGAAAACACACGATTGTAGGTAAGAGAGTGACAGACTGTTAATGTCAGGAGGCAGGCTGTTATTAATAGAAAAGCATGTGACCGCGGACAGTGAGGACATCACACACCCCTCGAGCACCACTTCAAGTGCTCCTGACCCTCCCTACCTCTTTTTCGAGCTGCTGCTATGGTGACTGGGGCAGCACAGACTTGGACCAGCTTTGACAGGGACAGAGAGACTCTTCTTGAGCCTGCATAGCGTACCCCTCCTTCCTGCTTGGGATCTATGACATTCCAAAATGAGCTACCCAAGAACACCTGATTGAACACATGCTCATGCGCCCATCACAAGTGAGAGAAAATGAATGGCCCGGGGCCAGCCTTGGTCAGCGGAGAATGGGCTCCTAGACATGTTTCATAAGGCTGAGTCACTTGTGGCAGTGGCAACTTGGCTAACAATTTCCTTCTTCATTATTTCACTCACCCTTCCCTGCATGCTGCCTCCCTAGGATGGCATTCCCAAGTAAACCTCCTGCCCTGCAATTCTTAATCTCAGGCTCTGTTCTTATAGCTAAATCAAAAGGTGAAAAAGGTGAAAATCTTTTATTTGAATTTGTAAGGAAGGATTTAAATTGAGCACTATAGTCTATTGATTGCCAAATACTAGGTTGAAGGTTTTTATCCCATGTCACACCAAAACCCACAATTGAACAAGGAGTACATGAAGAATATGGTGGAACTAGAATAGGAACAAGTTCAAAAGTCCATGAAAAATGGATAATTTCATTTTATACGTCTCTCAGTTCTCCTAGTGTAAATAGCTGATCTAATAGTCTCTACTTAATTTCCAATGTTT
This sequence comes from Capra hircus, assembly GCF_001704415.2. Taxonomy (NCBI): domain Eukaryota; kingdom Metazoa; phylum Chordata; class Mammalia; order Artiodactyla; family Bovidae; genus Capra; species Capra hircus. Next base: position 28,140,812 of record NC_030814.1, read on the forward strand.
ATACTGCCACATCCTTTCCAGTATTTCTAAACTACTTTGGCTTTTCTGGCTTTTTATCTGGCCAAATATCTCCATTGATTTAAGAGATTTCTAGCAACCCAATGATGCTCCTAACTGATTTGTTGCTGTAAACCATATCAACAACACTTTATTTTTTATTTCTACAAATCCCCTAAAAGATATGACTATGATTATTTATTGCGGACTCAGAAAAACAGATTTTAAAATACATTTTAAAGGCTAGGAAGAGAAAGAATAATCTAAAATAGCAAAACTAGTAAGATTCTCAATCTCACAATCTGAGAGGTTGAGAAATTCATTCATTTAATATCATGCCAGCCACTATGTCAGCAAATAGGCCAGGACTTAGGATCCCCTCAGAAACCCAGGATTCCCTTCCAGTGAGATTGTTCTTGAACTGCCAAGCATGAGACCCAATTGACTGGGCGTCCCTGGTGGCTCAGTGGTAAAGAATCTGCCTGCCAGGGTAGGAGACACAGGTTTGATTCCTGGTCTGCAAAGATCCCACATGTTGCAGAGCAACTAAACCCATGCACCACAGCTATTGAGCTTGTGCTCTAGAGCCTGGGAATCCCAACTACTGATCCCTAGCACTACAACTATGAAAGCCCGCACGCCCTAGAGCCGTGCTCAGCAACAAGAGAAGCCACTGCAATGAGAAGCCCCCGCATGAAACTAGAGAGCAGCCCAAGCAGCAACAAAGACCAGCACAACAACAACAACAACAACAACTCAACTCACTAACCACAAAGGGCCGTAGTGAGCGACCCAGCCGGGCCATTCCCAATGCAACCAGTTCAGATGTGGGCATGAGACCAGTTGACCATCACCTCAGGGTTTTCAGTCTGAAAGTAAAGGAAAGGAGGCCTTAGCCTTTGTGTAGCAGAGTTGGTAGAGGGTGAGGGGGAATTGTTAGTGGCCTTCTCCCCGCCACAGGGAAAAAATTTGTATGCAGTGAGACCACATGAACCTCAGAGTCAAACAGGGATGAGAGATGAACAGAGGCAGAGAGTTGTCATTTCTAACTGTCTGCACCTCTCACGCCTGAGGCCTGTTCTACTCAATTCATTTCAGTAATGAGTTTAAATTTCAATTTATACTTAGACTAAAATTGGCTTTTTGTCACTGTCAGTTGAAAAGATCTTTGCAGTGTCCTATGAGAAAAACCAGTTGTGAGAAACATCTTTACTCTTGTTTTCTGTGAGGGGGTGTTTTTCCTAAATGCCCCTGGCCTCTCTCTGTGCCTTTATTTGCTTCGTCTCAGAGGAGGTGGATCAACTCATTGGATTTGTCAATTTGAGAAGAGTAAACAGGTCATGCTCAGCTCAGCTACTTTCTTCTGTTCTTGGAGGTAGATGGCCTGCTGTGAGGGGAATTCTCCTTTACCTGAGTAGATCCTCTGAGGGTGAGACCTGCCTGACCCAGGCCTGCCATGACCTGTGGGACACAGGGGTAAAATAGGCTCAGTTCTAGAGATACGTAACAGTAGCTCCACTTTCCAACCAAGAGAACCATGTCCTTTCATCTACTCCTTGAGATAACAACAACAATAACAGCTAACACTTACATACTGCTCACCATGTACCGGGAACTTTTTCCTTCCCTCAGCACTTAAGTATTTGATCTTCACAGCCAATTTTTATGGCAAGGATCCTCTTATTATCTCCATTTTATATTTAAGAATATGAGACATAGATGGTGTAGGCAACTTTCCTTAGATGACACGTTCAGAAAGTGGCAGACTAGAGCTTCAGATGCCGTGTATGTGATCTGAAGTCCGTGATCTAACCACTATCCCTTGCATCACTTGTACTAAGGGAGATACATTGGCCATAACCTTATGCTCTTATCTGCCTTTCTCTTTTGTCTTAGTTCTCAGTTTGCTCAAAGGATATTGTATATAGTGTCCCCTTATAACTCTCAAAACTGATTCAATCACAGGTTTTAGACGATTTCTCCACTGAAGCTATACCTAAAGAGCTATGTCCAGTGTTGAAGTTCAGTGAGTACTGGTCAGTGTCAACCTAATGTAGAACATACTTATACTACAGGTCAGTCAGTAAAGAATCTGCCTGCAATGCAGGAGACCCAGGTTTGATCCCTGGGTCAGGAAGATCCCCTGGAGGACAGCATGGCTTCCCACTCCAGTATTATTGCCTGGAGAATTCCATGGAAAAAGGAGCCTGGTGGGCTACACTCCATGGGGTCAGAAAGAGTTGGAAACGACTGAAGTGACTTAGCATACATGCAAACCTACATCAGCCCAGAAAACTCAACTTCAAAGGCTATAAATTCTTTTCTTTTGGTCAACAAATAAGTCAGCTCTGCAGTTGTCTTTAGTGGGCCTTCAAAGTTTCACTACTGATTTCTATGATGCCTATCATAAAGTTTCAACTACTTCAACATATACAGTGTGATATTATACACATACTAGTTAGCTGAGCTTCATGCTAAAGCAATCAGTTGCTAATGGAAGAGCAACAGTCCAGAAGTGGTCAGTTAGGAAAATATGAAAAGGCCTAACTTCAGGGGCAGCTACCACAAGTGCTTCATCAGCTAATCTAAGCTCCCTTGACACCTCAGGATTTGATAATTAACATACCAAGTGTAAAAAAAAAATCATTTGGTGGAGTGATCTATTTTCTAGCATAATGAATATAAGAAATAGGCTTTCCTTGGTGAAAACAAAGTTAATCAAGTCTTTGCAACTCCATGGACTGTAGCCTGCCAGGCTCCTCTGCCCGTATTCTCCAGGCAAGAACACTGGAGTGGGTTGCCATTCCCTTCTCCAGGGCATCTTCCTGACCCAGGGATTGAACCCAGGTCTGCTGCACTGCAGGCAGATTCTTTAGCATATGAGCTACCAGGAAAGCCCCATCAACTGACTAAAATAGTTTAAAACAGAATATGAGTCTAGCACCAGCCTATGGCCTCTATCCTTAGTGACGACCCTGGAGCTTGATCTCTAAACAGTCTTACACCCAAACATTTTCTTAGGAGGGTTTCTGGCTGACTGATGGCAGTGCAAAGAAAGTTGCCTCTGGAATGCTGTTGTAGTCACCGCGCCATGTGGTTTTGGTCAAAGCACTTAAAAGAACATGAACCTGGAAATTGATCACACCTTTAGAAAAGGTTTATAAAGTGGTTCGTGTCAGCTTATTAATGAACATTGACTTAATAAATATCTGTTATATGTGACAAAATCTAGCTGGAGTCTTGCTCTGATTATAACCTGGAGAAGGAAATGGCAACCCACTCCAGTGTTCTTGCCTGGAGAATCCCAGGGACGGAGGAGCCTGGTGGGCTGCCGTCTATGGGGTGGCACAGAGTCGGACACGACTGAAGTGACTTAGCAGCAGCAGCAAAGTTTTAGAGACATAGTTAACCTGCACCCACTGCTGGCTACCATCATCTGCCAAAAACAACTTAAGAACTGTATATAAATAGAGTAAGGTCAGTTTTAATACAAGTAATGGAAGAAAACAGGCATTTTCTTTGGTCCTCAAATGAATCTAATTTGTAAAGTAGCTGTAAATCCCTGAAAGCACCAAAACTAATATAAAATGGTTACGGTAGATTTCCCTCCTCACCTAAGAAAGATGCATGACCCACCTTATAGGCTTGCCTTTGTTCAGAAATCATTGAACACCTCTTGAAGATAATAGTCCCAAGATGTGATCTTTTGCCAAGGCCAGAGCCTAAACATCCCAAAATATCACGATGAGTTCCAATAAGGGAAGAGTTGATAAATTCTCTAATTTGAAGCTGTGTTCAAATGGAATCTTTTTAGATCTGTAACAATATATACTCTACAAATGACATCTTTATGTTTCATTCAGTAACAAGTATGAGAATGAGAATTCTGAAAGTACGGTTAGATGGACCTCCAATCATTCCTTTATTTGCTACACTCTGAGGCAAAAGTAGAGTCCTAATATTTCTAAGCAACTCTTCTTTTTTTAATTTAAGGCCATACCCTGCAGCTTGATATACCCATCTGAATGCAGAGTTCCAAAGAATAGCAAGGAGAGATAAGAAAGTCTTCTTAACTGATAATGCAAAGAAATAGAGAAAAACAGTAGAATGACAAAGACTAGAGATCTCTTCAAGAAAATTAGAGATACCAAGGGAACATTTCATGCAAAGATGGGCACAATAAAGGACAGAAAAGGTATGGACCTAACAAAAGGAGAAGATATCAAGAAAAGGAGGCAAGAATACACAGACCTGTATAAAAGAAGGTCTTAATGACCCAGATAACCACGATGGTGTGGTCATTCACCTAGAGCCAAACATCCTGAAGTGTGAAGTCAAGTGGGCTTTAGGAAGCATTACTACTAACAAAGCTAGTGGAGGTGATGGAACTCCAGCTGAGATATTTCAATTTCTAAAAGACAATGCTATTAAAGTGCTACACTCAATACGCCAGCAAATTTGGAAAACTCAGCAGTGGCCACAAGACTTGAAAATGTCAGTTTTCATCCCAATTCCACAGAAGGCAAAGCCAAAGAATGTTCAGACTACCTGTCTCCTGTGAAACCTGTATGCAAATCAAGAATTAACAGAATTAACATGGAACAACCTGATGGTCAGGAACAGGTCAGGAACAACCAGACCCTGATGCTGGGAAAGACTGGAGGCAGGAGAAGGGGATGGATATGACAGAGGATAAGATGGTTGGATGGTGCCACCAATTCAATGGACATGAGTTTGAGCAAGCTCTGAGAGTTGTTGATGGACAGGGAAGACTGCTGTGCTGCAGTCCATGGTGTGGCAAAGAGTTGGACACAACTGAGTGACTGAACTGAACTGAACATGGAACAACAAACTGGCTTAAAATTGGGAAAGGAGCACATCAAGGCTGTATATTGACACCCTGCTTATTTAACTTCTATGCAGAGTACATCATGCAAAATGCTGGGCTGGATGAAGCACAGGCTGGAATCAAGATTTCTGGGAGAAATATCAATAACCTCAGATGTGCAGATGACATCACCCTTATGACAGAAAGCGAGGAGGAACTAAAGAGCCTCTTGATGAAGGTGAAAGAGGAGAGTGAAAAAGCTGGCTTAAAACCCAATATTCAAGAAATGAAGACCATGGCACCAGTCCCATTATTTCATGGCAAATAGATGGGGAAAAAGTGGAAACAGTGTCAGATTTCATTTTCTTGGGCTCAAAAATCACTGTGGATAGTGACTGCATATGAAATTGAACTTGCTTGCTCCTTGGAAGAAAAGCTATGACAAACCTAGACAACATATTAAAAAGCAGAAACATCACTTTGCTGACAAAGTCCATACAGTCAAAGCTATGGTTTCTCCAGAAGAAACCATAAGAAGTTTGGACCAGAAGTTGGACCATAAAGAAGGCTGAGTGCCAAAGAAAGAAAGTGAAGTCGCTCAGTCATGTCTGACTCTTTGCGACCCTATGGATTGTAGCCTACCAGGCTTCTCCATCCATGGGATGTTCAGGCAATAGTGGAGTGGGTTGTCATTTCCTTTTCCAGAGGATCTTCCTGACCCAGGGATCAAACCTGGGTCTCCCACATTGTAGGCAGACACTTTACCCTCTGAGCCACCAGGGAAGCCCTTGAGTGCCAAAGAACTGGTGCTTTTGAACTGTGGTGCTGGAGAAGACTCTTGAGAGTCCCTTGGACAGCAAGGAGATAAACCAGTCAATCCTAAAGAAAATCAACCCTGAATATTCACTAAAAGGATTGGTACTAAAGTTGAAGTTTCAATATTTTGGCCACTTGATGCAAAGAGTCAACTCATTGGAAAAAAACCCTGATCCTGGGAAAGATTGAAGGCCGGAGGAAAAGAGGATGACAAAGGACGAGATGGTTGGATGGCATCACTGACTCAATGTACAAGAGTTTGAGCAAACTCCAGGAGATAGTAAAGGACAGGGAAGCCTGACGTGCTGCAGTCCATGGGCTCACAAGGAGTTGGATATGACAGAGATTGAACAACAACTGTGGCTTGTGGGATCTTAGTTCCCTGACTGGGGATTGATCTTGGGCCTCCAGCAGTGGAAGCATAGAATCCTAACCACTGGACTGCCAGAGAATTCCCTAAGCAATCCCTTTGAACAAAGAATGTGTGATAGGTAAATAATGACTCCTCCAAAAACGTCCATGACCTAATTCCCAGAACCTGTGAATATGTTAGGTTACAAGGCCAAGGAGAATTAAGGTTGTTAATCCAATGACCTTGCAGTGGGGAAAATCTCCTGAACTATCTAGGTGGATTCAAGCAATTTCACGAGTTGCTCTAAGTAAAAGAGGCAGAAAAGGGGAGAGTAAGACATATGGAACGTAAGAATTCAGTCTGATATTGCTGGCTTTGAAGATGGAGGAAACAGTCATGAACCAAGGATTACAGACAGGCTCTAGAAGTTAGACTTAGAAATGAATTCTCCCCTAAAACCTCCTTAAAGAACAGACTCACTGTGCTTTTAGCCTTGTGAGACCTACTGCAGACTTCTGACCTCATAAACTATTAGGTAATGCATTTATATGGTTCTAAGCTACTAGGTTTCTGGTCACCTGTTTTATCAGCAATAGAAAAACGAATACATAGGGCAAAAATAAGGAACTATGACCACCCACTCCCAACAGCCATTTTCTGCACTGTATGTGACCACCATATAGTGGTCCCTTGGGCTGCAAGGAGATCAAACCAGTCAATCCTAAAGGAAATCAATCCTGAATATTCATTGGAAGGATTGGTGCTGAAGGTGAAGCTCCAATACTTTGGCCACCTGATGTGAAGAGCCAACTCACTGGAAAAGCCCCTGATGCTGGGAAAGACTGGAGGCAGGAGGAGAAGTGGATGACAGAGGATGAGATGGTTGGATGGCATCACTGACTCAATGGACATGAGTTTAAGCAAGCTCAGGGAGATGATGAAGGACAGGGAAGCCTGGCGTGCTGCAGTCCATGAGGTTGCAAAGAGCTAGACATGACTAAGCTACTGAGCAACAGCCACACATGTGACCAGCATAACAGCATCACCCAGGCTCCCTTGCCTCTGTCTTCGGGAATTTCGGACAGTAAGTGGAGAGAGGTATCAGGATAGTGAGCCTATTTCTCCCCAACTCTTTCTACTTCAATGTCATGGTCCTTGCAGTAGTTCTGCCCCACTAGACCACAGTTCCTATAGGCAGCTCTCATCTACAGTAAAATCAACCAGGCTCTGGTTACACTATTTCCTCTCTGTGCCCCTTCACCTGATAAATTTTACCTCTTAATGATTTTACCTCTTAATGATTTTACCTCTTAAATTTTACTGAAACATCTGAAGTCATTTGAATGGTCAGTGATGAATCTGTAGGTGATCTGCAATTCTGAACTTCTGCCCTACTTCTCTCATAACATCAGGTCTTCTTTGAAAAGAAAAATTAAGCCTTTCCTGGAAAATGCTACAGACTTACATCAATTTGGGGCAATCCCCAGCTGTCGGGTTAGCAATAGGGCACAGCAACAGTCAATATTAAATCTCTTATTTCTGTCTTAAAAAAAAAAAGAAAAATTAGCCTAACACTCCCACTAGTAAAACTTCACATGTTACGTAAATAAAAATAAGAGGGTTTATGCCTTTTTTATTGCCTACAGAATGCCGGGGCGGGGGGGGGGGAGGATTTTATTTAAGAGCAACTAATGTGAATGTGAGAATTATTATCAAAGAAAACTCTACTGCTTTAAAATGCTTCTTTTAAGTATTTTCTAGCTATTTTGAAACCTTTAAATTTTCCTTTTTACACAAAATGCAATGTTTCAGTTACTTAAACTCCACTACATAAGTGTCCACAATGGAACTAATAGACAAGGGCACTCAGTTTGCTATGTACTTTATTAAACCAATTAAAGAATTTATGGAGAGAAGAAATCAAGTTAACTACCCTAGGAAAGAAAAAGGAAAACAAAGTCTTTTGTACTTGAGCCAACGCCTGCATCGTTTCACAGGTGCCCCAGTAACATGATGTCATTTTGATTGGGGCAACCTCTCTCCCACAAAGACAAATGAAAGAGCTCCTTTTAAAATAACCCTTGCACCTCACACAGATGGTCGCATCTAAAATAAACCTCCAGGCTGCACCTCAGAAAGAATTTTCTAAAGAAACATTCTTTTAGGGCTGCCAAAGGGGAAACCAGTGTTGCCGTATGCACTGACAGCATTACTGAAGAATCATGGAGAATAGTTTTTCTGCTCTGATTAGAATGGAAGGTATGGCATCTTACTAGTAGTTTTCTCTTCAAGAATATGCCTTCCCTTGGAGTTTAGGACTTTTGAGCTTGTACCACCACCCTTCCACTTCACCTTACTACCCCCATCCTCACCACCCTCACCTCACCCCCATCCCCTTCTCCTTGTTTGGCCCTTGCAATTAACATTTCTTTGCTCAAAAACAAACAACAAAAACAAGCAAAACACCTTTTCTTTAATTCTTTAAAATTGGTTTTTGATAGTACAGATTGATTCCTTTTTTGATGCCCTTTGATTTAGCCTTTAGGGTCAACATCTATTGCTGTTGTTGCTGTATAATCATTAAGTCATGTCTGACTCTTTGCAACCCCACGGACTGTAGCCCACCAGGCTCCTGTCTGTGGAATTTCCCAGGCAAGAATACTGGAATGGGTAGCCATTTCCTTCTCCAGGGGATCTTCCCAACCCAGGGATCAAACCACGGTCTCCTGCTTGGCAGACGGATTCTTTACCAGTGAGCCACTGTTTAGCCTTTAGGGTCATCGTCTTCTGTTAACTACTTCCAAAACTCTCCACAGGTCAGCATCCTGTAGCCACTCCTCTAACCTTGACACTCCTTACAACACGTGGGTCCACAAAATTTTTATCACCACTTCACCTCTTGTTTTGAGATCCTGCCACAGCAGATCACTTACGCTGGGCACCTAACCCACTTCAGAGCTCTACTACTGCCACGGCTGGGTGGGGCTTTCTCTGCTCTTCCGCTTGGAACATTGCTTTATAGGCTACCAAGGAGACCATCTGTTTCACACTTTTAACTGCCTATTAAATGTTCTCAGCTTTCTGTTATTTCCTTTCAGAGCATCAGTTGAAGCTAACAATGGCCATCCAATTCCATTTTCCTTATGGTTACTATTTTCCCACATTTCTCAAAATACTGGAAACATCTCTTGAACTAATGCATTTTCTTCCAGCGCTATACCACTCCAATTTACCTCTAGGGAAAGTTCTAACAATTGCACTGTTTTCCATCACATTCCATGGACTATTTGCACTTCAGCTGTCATCAGTTTTGGAGTTGCCAGGACCAACTGAGGGTGAGTGAAATAACCTCAATATCCCATTCTTACATTTGCTCTCTTGGACCACTTTGGTACCATCTGCCACAGGTAGGTTTTCCCAGAAGCGAATTCTGAGGCAGAGGTTAGAACTTGGGAGGTTTATTAGGGAGTACTCTTGCATGCAATGGGTTTCCCTGGTGGCTCAGTGGTAAAGAATCCAGCTGTCAATGCAGGAGACAGGGGTTTGATCCCTGGCTCACGAAGATCCCCTGGAGAAGGAAATGGCAATCCACTCCAGAATTCTTGCCTGGAGGATCCCATGGACAGAGGAGCCTGGTGGGCTACAATCCATGAGGTCAAAAAAGAGTTGGACACGACTTAGCAACTAAACAACCCTTGCATTCAGCACTGAGAAGGGGAAGAGATGAAAGCAGGAGTGGTCAGAGACAGAAGTGAAGATTTAATGTGGTCTCAGTGGAAAGCCTCAGCTGACCACGTGAGGAATTATGAAGCTGCACTGACCCTTCTGAGTACCCTGTATTGGTCTATAAGTCATTTGCTTTGAGCTGCCCTAGATACAGGGTATAAACTTGGTTGAGGAGGACTGACAGCTGAGGGTGGCACTATATGCAGACACTCCCAGCAGCTGAGCTGATAAATCCTTTACTCCTAAAGAGAGCTGTGGATTGCAAATCATAATCCTCTTCCTTGTGATTTAAAACTTTTGCCAATGTGTAAGGGCTCCAGAACTCTTGTAATGCTTTTTCTTTAAGTCTGGGTGTGAATAAAAGCATGTAAGCCATCAAAGACTTGTTTAGTAGATTTTACACCATTTTGTTATTGAGTCACTTTCTGAAATAGAATTTTTGTAATGTTTAAGTATGAATGATTTTTATATCAGTTAAAAAAAATAGTTTTAAAGAATACAGAAAATAGGGCTTCCCTGTGGTGCTAGTGGTAAAGAACCTGCCTGCCAATGCAGGAGATGTAAGAGACACGGATTTTATTCCTAGGTCAGGAAGATCCATGGCAACCTACTCCAGCATTCTTGCCTGGAGAAACCCCATGGACAGAGGAACCTGGAGAGCTATAGTTCACGGGGTCACAAAGAATCAGACATGACTGATACAACTGAGCATAAAGAAGACAGGATATAGGAATGAAGAGGTGGGAAAACTGTATTTCACATCGTTTAAAGAATATTATTGTTAAAGAAAAATAATAAAGATGAGAGACCAAAGCCAGGCTCTGAGAGGAAGTTCTGCTGAACAGGGAGTCAGAGGCACCCCGGTCAAAACCAGGTCCCTGAAAGGAGGACAGGAAGTGGTAGACAGGACTTTCAAAGCCAGACCATCATTTCTCTCCCACATTGAAAAAGCAAGGCCTGTGAGAGTTGCTGATTGGCTGGAGTCACCTGAGCTTGCAGCTTGGACGGCTCTGAGCTGGCTGGAGGAGGCAAGTGGGAGTATGTCTCAGATTAAGGATTCCAGCTGTCTCACGCTTATTATCTGAATGACTTAAGTTGCTTAATGTCATAAATATGAGTATAATCATAATTACCTCTCCAGGGCTAGCAGAGGAATAAATGAATGGTATATGTAGAGCAAATGCCAAATATTTACTAAAATTTTTTTCTATTATTTAATCTCCCTAGCTTTGGATTTTTTTTTTTAATTTTATTTTTTTTACTTTACAATACTGTATTGGTTTTGCCATACATTGACATGAATCCACCACAGGTGTACATGAGTTCCCAACCCTGAACCCCACTCCCACCACCCTCCCCATATCATCTCTCTGGGTCATCCCAGTGTTTTCTGACCCTGTATTTCTTTCTAATTCATGTCTTTCCACTTTTCTGCATCAACACTCTTTGCCATTATGTTGCCCACATACAACCCTTGTGTACCTGTTCTCAGCCGTGTTTAATTCTTTGAAACCCCATGGACTGTAGCCTTCTGGGCTCCTCTGTCCATGGCATTCCCCAGACAAGAATACTGGAGCAGGTTGCCATTTCCTCCTCCAGGGGATCTTCCCGGACCAGGAATCGAACCCACATCTCTACATCTCCTGTATCACAGGCAGACTCTTTACCACTGAACCATCTGGGAAGCCTCACATATAACCCTTACACATGTCTTTAGTTTTCCCAACCCCATGCTCTGGTTTGTGACTTTTAAAAAAGTAGTGCCTGTTTATGTGCTGGTACTGAGTTACACTGATATATTAGCCCATTTAATCCTAATAAATAATGTATTATTACAGATTAGGGAATTGATGTTTCAAATGTTGAGAAACTTCAAATGCATTACCATCCACCACCATGAAAATGGTACTTTTATTTTTCCCATTTACAGACAAAAAAATCTTAAAGAGGTTAAAAAAGTGATGAGTGGTGGTTTCAAACAATTTAGGTCAGCTTGCTTCAACAATGACAGAAAAAGAATGAAACAATGCCATTTGCAGCAACATGGATGGACCTAGAGAATATTATACTTAGTGAAATAAATCAGAGAAAGACAAATACTAGATCATATCACTTATACGTGGAATCTAAAAAAATAACAAAAGTTAATGTACATACAAAACAGAAATAGACTCACGGACATAGAAAATATTCCTGGAGGGGGAAAAGAAAAGTAGAAGATATGGTAATAGTTGATAAATAAAACAGACAATTTTGAAGGCGAAAAACCCGAGAGCCTTATAATGAAGAAAAAAAAGTGAGGGTCTTATCCTGAATACCAAGATAGTATAAATCTACAGTAATTTGGATGATGCGGTATTGGCATAGAAATAGGAAATGAGCCAATGGAACAGAATACAGAGCCCAGAGAATGGACCCTTTTATCCAGAGGAATGGGTGATATGGTTGATATATATCTGAATCATTAGGAAAAGAGACATATCCTACAATAAGTCCTGTCGGGGGAAATAAAGTCAGACTCCTACTTCATTCTACAAGAAAAATACAAAAATAAATTTCAAGTGATGGAAGATTTAAACGTGAGGAAGTGAAAATGTGTGGAAGAAAACAGAATATCTTTTTGACCTGAAAGTAGAAAATGGCATTTTCTTAATGCCAAAAAGCACAAATAATTTAGGGGGAAAAAAGGGATAAACACATTCACATTTGTACCCAAGCCTGAAAAATTAACCACTTAAAATATCAAGTACAATTTGTCGCCTATCAGAAAATCTTTCAAGCAAGATTCTGACATGGTTTGTGGAAGTTTTCATAAATCACTTAATTGATACTTTATAAAATTTTCATATTCAATTATTTTAAATCCATCATACTTTGTGATAAGTGTAGTAGCAGTCCACCAATATTTCCTTTCAAATGAAGGAAGCTATAGAGTAAGACAAATAGTATGATGATTTTTTGATGACTTATGATCTGGATACTTTACTCTTTTTTTTCTGTGAAGAGAATATGTGAAAAGGGATTTATCTCCAAAAGAGACCATCTCTTCATGAAAATTTGAACTCATCAAAGTAGCTGGCAGCCAAAGAATCAGGCTAGAAAACCTAGGGATAGAGAATCGTGGTCTTCCTGAGTTCTTCTAGAACTTGTAATGTGAAAGTGTTAGTCGCTCAGTCATGTCTGATTCTCTGTGACCCCATGGACCGTGGCCTACCAGTCTCCTCTGTCCGAGGAATTCTCAGTAGTAGGTTGCCTTGCCCTCCTCCAGAGGATCTTCCCAACTCAGGGATCAAACCAGCATCTCTTCTGTCTCTAGCATTGGCAGGTGGATTTTACCACTGAGCCATCTGGGAAGCCCCATGGAATGAAATTTACCAAATTTTGAAATTACCAAAAAAAAAATTAGTGTTTTCTGTTTCAGCTATAAATAACCTAAAGAAAGAAAATTGTATTCAGTAAAAGAATTCAATATATCAATAAATAGTAGAAATATGTGGGAATAAATTTAACAAGAAAAGCACAAATCCTATATGAAGAAAATTACTAAAATTTATGAACTTATGGAATACTACACCATGTTCACTGATGGGAAGAAAACATATGAAAAAGATTAAATTTCCCCAAATAAATAATCTTAATGTCATTCTAATTAGACTTTCAATGGAAATTGTTTATCCCTTTATGTTGGGAGATGATTGGGGTGGCAGTGGATATTTTCATAAAATGATCTTAAAGTTTACAGAAAGGTAAAACATCTGATGAAAGCTAATAAATTTAAATTATCTATAAAAACAAGAGTATGGATTAGTACTAACTAATTGTGACTCAGATGGTAAAGAATCTGCCTGCAATGCAGGAGACCCAGGTTTGATCCCTGGGTCAGGAAGATCCCTTGGATATGGGAATGGCAACCCACTCCAGTATTCTTGCCTACAGAATTCCATGGACAGAGAGCCTGGTGGGCTACTGTCCGTGGGGTCACAAAGAGTTAGACACAACTGAGTGACTAACATCCATTCAATCAAGTTTAAAAGCTCAAGATTTTTTTAAAAAGTCAAAATTTAGGGCAGGCTACATAGAGGAACAGCTTCTAAATCCTGGTTTCCATTCCTTCCCTCTACTCTCGCTATACCTGCTTCTCTCTGACTCCTCCAGTTTTAAAGATACCACCATGAACCCAAACATAATCCAGATGGAACCCAAGTCTATGATTTTACAATTTTCTATACCACCTCCCTGGACTAAATCATTCTCATCTCTAATCTTGGACTCTTGAAAGAAACCTTCCACATGTCTTGCAGCTTTCACTTTGATCTCCCTAAAGCAAAGTATCAATAGTACTTAAAAAATATCTTGTGGTTTCCCGAAGTACTCAAATCAAAATCTGAACTCCCCACTTCTCCACAGTTCTACAGAGTTGGTTCCAGCCACATCAGTAAACTCTTTTATACTGCTCTCTCTTGTTACCCTCTGTGCTCCAGCAACAATGGCCTTCTTCCAGTATTTTAAACAAACCAAACTCGTTTCAGCCATAGAAACTTCTCATCTGTGGGTCTCTGGGTCTACCAAGCTTTTGCCCTGATCAGTGCATGGCTGACGCTATAAGCAATTCCTCCTCAATATATATCCCTTGACCACCTTTCAAAGCATCCTGTTTTAAATATCTGCAAGGGTCTTTCTTTTGTGTATTTATTTGTTTGGTCGATATTTATTCCCAAATGAGAATATAAGCTCCAAGAATAATCAATGTGTCTACCTGATCTCTTCAGCACCAGGCACAGTGCATGAAAAACAGCAGGCACTTTGACAAATATTTGTTAAATCAAAGAAAAAATGCTTGACCAAAGTTTTATTTCTGAGTGTTTTCCTAAAATGCTGAACCTCCAGAAACAGGTTTGCTTTGAAAGATCTTTGAAGGAATGTGCCATATGTGGCACATACATAGACCTTTGTTATTTCAAAAGGAGACACTTCTATAGCCTAATTTCAGGAATATTTTTAAAATCCAAATGAAAACACAAATGCCTTGCCTTACTTACTTCTGAAGTCACCATCATCAAATATGGATTGACTGCCTTCATCTCTCAAATGTCAAGAGACTGATTAGCAGCGCCTAACATCTTGACTATAGAGACCATGCTCAGTGCGCTATAATGATTCATATAAATTAGCTGCCACATACTGTAAGGGAGACATTAATTTCCCACCACCTATTTCTAAGATAAAGCACTAAGTCCTAAATTCACCCTCAATGAGGTTATCAGTCACCCACAAAGCTTGATGTCAATGAAAAGGCCTCATTTGATATTGACATATATCTTAGCTTGGGGCAAATAGGAGAGAAGCATCATGATGAACCAGATGAATAATGGATCACATTCTGAGTAGTTACTCTGGAATGCTTAACGCCACCAACTGGGTCACTTGGTAATAATATTCACTGTCTTCTTCCTGACTTGTAGGATTTCCGATTTAAACAGAATTTCTCCATCCCTTCTTCCCTGGTGGCTCAGATGGTAAAGCGTCTGCCTGCAATGCGGGAGACCAGGGTTCGATCCCTGGGTTGGGAAGATCTCCTGGAGAAGGAAACGGCAACCCACTCCAGTACTCTTGCCTGGAAAATCCCACAGATGGAGGAGCCTGATAGGCTACAGTCCATGGGGTCGCAAAGAGTCGGACACAACTGAGCGACTTCACATTCACATTCAAAGATTTCCCTGAATTTCCCTGAGGCTGCCTGGCCTTAGTTCTCCATTAAGATTATCCCTCATCTTTAAAATGGAAAACCAACAAGGACCTATTGTATAGCACATGGAACTATGCTCAACGTTATGTGGCAGCCTGAATGGGAGGGGAGTTTGGGGGAGAATGGATACCTGTGTATATATATACATGGCTGAGTCCCTTTGGTGTTCATCTGAAATTATCACAACATTGTTAATCAGCTATACCCTTATAACAAAATAAACTTAAAAAAAAGTATCCTTCAGGCTTATCTTTTCAACACAACATGCAAGTCTAATTGTTACCTATGAACTAAATGACAATTGTTTGATAAAGACATGGCAACTATTGGTAAAATATGAGGGAATGTTGGCCCTGTTTACGGCCCAAATTGTATCTTCCCTCAAAATCTGTATGTTGAAGTACTAATATGATTATATTTGGAGGTAGACACTTTAAAGAGGTAACTAAGGTTAAATGACATCATAGAGGTGGGGCCCAATCCAACAGAACTGGTGTCCTTAAAAGGAGAGAGAGAGAGACACCCAAGGATGTGTATGCACAGAGCACATGTCTGAAAGCCAGGAAGAGAGAACTTGCCAGAAACCAATGATGACAGTACCTTGATCTCTGATTTCCAGTCTCCAGATTATGAGAAAACAAACTATCTGTTGTTTAAGCCACCCAGTCTGTGATACTTTTGTTTTTTGACAGCTCTAAAAGACAAATACAGTCCTCCTGATGAACTCTGGTTCAGGGACTCCAACATTTACCCCATCACCTTCCCATATTTCTCTTCTGCTGGTCCCTTATCGTGCCTTACACCCAAGGCACACTGACTTTGTCAGGATTGCCATTACTGGGATGTATGACAGCTGCAGGCAGAAAGGCACAAGTAGCTTAAATGGAGACCCCTTATAATGCAGCCCCGGAAATGAAACCTAAAAGACAGAATATATATATTCTGTCACTGCATGAAGCTTTATTTTTCCAGGAACATCTGCTTTAGAACAAAGATGCGGTTTCTACATATATAACCTGAAATGAAAAGTATAGAATAGCTTTCTAATGCCTTCCTAGACTGAAAATAAAATCTGCTCTAATTAGTTGCCAATAATATGCCATAAAAGATTCAGATGCTTGGGGTCCAGGTCCTGAGCACCAGCCTTCCTGGGATAAGGGTTTTCCAATGGGTCAGAGAGACCTGCAATTTCAGTGCTCATATCCTACTTAACTGATGAGAAACTCTTACATGCTTAAACAGGAAGCAGAGTACCTCAGAGCACCTCAAACATTAACTTATGTCCAGAAAGAGAGGCTGAAAGGCATCAGTAAAGCTATTAAATACTAGTTCTTCTGTTTATGAATTCATGAATTTTGATATCAAAAAGGATAATCTCCAGAATTCTTATTGGAAATGAATAGAGAAAATAATATATACAAGTCAGTTTTTGACTGAAAACTCTCTCAAAAAGCCAAACACACTCATATTTTGGGTTCTTCTACCTGGTTGATTCATAATCTCCCGATTATTTATACTTTTATTTGACAGCTCAGAGGAAGTCAGTTTCATAGAAAGATTAAAAATTCAGTCATCCAGTTTTTAAAAAGAAAGACCAGCAGCTCAGGCTCTCTAAGTGACAATCATTTGCTCCAAACTTCTATTACTCTGTGGAATAAAAGACTACCCTCTAGATGCTCATCCATTTGTATCTGGGTGCTCTCCAACTTGTAGAAACTTTGCAAATTAGTAATCATAATTAAAGTTTATTGAAGACTTACTTTCCAGTTAAGGTTATAAATTATTAAGCAATAGTGCATGACCATTTGTGTTTTATAAGCCCATTAGTAGCAGCTTTATCTGCCTCATGAGGTACAATGATGAAGGTCAAGTGACCCTAGGGATCTTCAAAACACATTAATAACCTGGCCTGATAAATGACCTCGAGGTCTTCCTGGCAATCATAGCAGCTGGAATATTTTTAAACAAAGAAATATTAATGGATTTTAAGTTGTTTCCCTCTGACTAATAATTATTATGAAATAAATTGTTCAAAAAATGGAAAACAATATACTGTTGTGTTAAAAAGAAAAATATTTATATGGAAGATTAGCAGCTTGTATCCTGCATTATTTCTGTCCTTCTCACTACTTGTATGATCTGTGTCAAGTAACTTTACTTCACTGGGTTTTAGCCACCTCAACTGTGCAATCAGAGGGCCAGAGCAAGTGAGATAAGGCTTCACAACTTAGGAATCTTCCATTTGCTTCTCATAACTTCACTTTTTCCCTTTGTTAAAATGAGAGAGCCAGAGCAAGTGAGCTAAGGCTTCACAACTTAGAAATCTTCAATTTGCTTTTCATAACTTGACCATGAACTTCCAGATGTTCAAGCGGGTTTTAGAAAAGGCAGAGGAACCAGAGATCAAATTGCCAACATCCGCTGGATCATCGAAAAAGCAAGAGAGTTCCAGAAAAAAAAACATCTATTTCTGCTTTATCGACTATGCCAAAGCCTTTGACTGTGTGGATCACAATAAACTGTGGAAAATTCTGAAAGAGATGGGAATACCAGACCACTTGACCTGCCTCTTGAAAAACCTGTATGCAGGTCAGGAAGCAACAGTTAGAACTGGACATGAAACAACAGACTGGTTCCAAATAGGAAAAGGAGTACGTCTGGCTGTATATTGTCACCCTGCTTATTTAACTTATATGCAGAGTACATCATGAGAAACACTGGGCTGGAAGAAGCACAAGCTGGAATCAAGATTGCTGGGAGAAATATCAATAACCTCAGATATGCAGATGACACCACCCTTAAGGCAGAAAGTGAAGAGGAACTAAAAAGCCTCTTGATGAAAGTGAAAGAGGAGAGTGAAAAAGTTGGCTTAAAGCTCAACATTCAGAAAACTAAGATCATGGCATCTGGTTCCATCACTTCATGGGAAATAGATGGGGAAACAGTGGAAACAGGGGCTGACTTTATTTTTCTGAGCTCTAAAATCACTGCAGATGGTGACCGTAGCCATGAAATTAAAAGACACTTACTCCTTGGAAAAAAAGTTATGACCAACCTAGATAGCATATTCAAAAGCAGAGAAATTACTTTGTCAACTAAGGTCCATCTAGTCAAGGCTATGGTTTTTCCAGTGGTCATGTATGGATGTGAGAGTTGGACTATAAAGAAAGCTGAGCACCAAAGAATTGATGCTTTTAAACTGTGGTGTTGGAGAAAACTCTTGAGAGTCCCCTGGACTGCAAGGAGATCCAACCAGTCCATCCTAAAGGAGATCAGTCCTGGGTGTTCACTGGAAGGACTAATGTTGAAGCTGAAACTCCAATACTTTGGCCACCTGATGCAAAGAGCTGACTCATTTGAAAAGACCCTGATGCTGGGAAAGATTGAGGGCAGGAGGAGAAGGGCACAACAGGAGATGAGATGGTTGGATGGCATCATTGACTTGATGGACATGGGTTTGGGTGGACTCCAGGAGTTGGTGATGGACAGGGAGGCCTGGTGTGCTGTGGTTCATTGGGTCGCAAAGAGTCGGACACGACTGAGTGACTGAACTGAACTGAATTTGACGTTTTCCCTTTGCTAAAATGCTCCAGGTGAGGACTTTGTAGTTGTCTTTCTCTCTATTCTTTTTAGGAAAACTATAAATGACAGGATATACTATAAATAATCAGGAGTAGGAAATGGCAACCCACTCCAGTGTTCTTGCCTGGAGGATCTCATGGACAGAGGAGCCTGGTGGGTTACAATCCATAGGGTCACAAAGAGTTGGATACAACTGAGCACACGTGTGTGAGGTGACTATAAATAATAGGATGCACTGATAGAAAGGAGGTGCTTACATTAATGGGGCTGATTTTGGTCAACTTCAGAAATTTTTTTAAGATGTGCTGAGTCCTCTTTATAAATTGGTCTTTGAAATTCAGAAGTTAAAGCTATGTTTAAAATGGTCCATTTTCATTCGTTTAACTTTCTTGTCAATTCCCTTTTATGCTCTCCTTCCTATTCTTGTTCCACTCTTGGGAAAACAAAGACTATGCTTCTAGGTGACTAGGTATGTGAAGGGAGCAATGTAAAATCTTACGTCAGTGCTCTCTGAACAATTTTTTAAGGAGCTCTCAAAAGTTCAAAGGAATCAACAAGTAATCAGAAACCATTTGATCACTTTATATGCGCTCAGAGCTGTGAACAATACAAAGAAGGATGTAAAAGGCGTAATCACTGTTTTAGCATCATCACGTAATCTAATGTCAGAGATATAAGTGACATAACCTATGAAACCCAAGTAGAGGACAGTGTCTAGCACAATGTCTAGCAGTGAAAGTGTACAACTGATGTCTGTTAGGCTATCACAAACGCCACATTTTTTAGGAGGAACAGCACACTGTGGTCTGTTAGGCACCAACCACGATGAGAATACTTTCCTCAGTTTGGGGTATCTGTCTCAAGGCTGTCATTTAAGCAAGCAGGAGGACATCTGAAGGAAGACGGTAGGGGTGGTGAAGATTCTGGAAATCATGATCTACAAAGAGTAGATAATCTTTAAGAGTACTGAATCACTATGTTTTGTAATTGAAACTAGTTTAATATTGTAAATCAAGTATACTTCAGTAAAAATAAATAAATAAAATAGAAACAGATTTCAGTACTAAAGAAGAGGGGGAGAAAGATTAATGAAAGAAACTGGAGTTGTTGAACCTACAAAAGGGTCTTGGAAATAGAACAATGATAACTGTACTCAAATATTTGAAGGGTTGACTGATATACTAAAACAGAAAATTGAGGCGATATCAGATAAGAGAGGCAGAACAATATAATTCCAAGTTATTAATACTGGTTCCTCACAACAGCCCAGTGAAATACAGTTGATCTTTGAACAAGGCAGGGGTTAATCCACATATAACTTATAGTCGGTCTTTTATACTTAGGGTTTCTACAAATCCGTGGATTCAACCAATCCATGTATAAGCAGTATTATAGTATTTAGTATTTGAAAATACTCACATGTAAGTGGATCTGTTTAAGGCTCATCTGTATATTCATTTGCCAGAAGAGAAACATTTTGCTATACCTATTGGAAATGACATTACCATGTTAAACGAATTGTTCAAATTGTGAAACATAGATCACAAATCTATTTGTTCTGTGGTAGTGGGTAAATCTGAGAAGGCAATGGCACCCCACTCCAGTACTCTTGCCTGGAAAATCCCATGGACAGAAGAGCCTGGAAGGCTGCAGTTCATGGGGTCGCTGAGGGTCGGACACGACTGAGCGACTTCACTTTCACTTTCCACTTTCATGCATTGGAGAAGGAAATGGCAACCCACTCCAGTGTACTCGCCTGGAGAATCCCAGGGACGGGGGAGCCTGGTGGGCTGCTGTCTATGGGGTCGTACAGAGTCGGACACAACTGAAGTGACTTAGCAGCAGCAGTAGATAAATAACATCACAAACATAACAATTTAAAACAACAGAAATCTATCTAGAGATTATTATAATGAGTGAAGTTAAGTCAGACAAAGAAAGACAAATATATGATATCACTTATATGAGGAATCTAAAAAAAAAGGTATAAAGGAGCCTATTCACAAAACAGAAATAGAGTCACACATGTAGAAAATTTACGGCTTGTTTTCACCAAGGGGGAATAGTGGGTGTGTGGGATAAACTGGGGGATTGGGATAGACATAAACATACTACTATATATGAAATGGATAACTAATAAGTATTTACTATATAACACAGTCAATTCCTCTCAATACTCTGTAATGACCTATATGGGAATAAAATCTAAAAAATAATGGATCTGTGTGTAGCTGATTCACTTTGCTATACAGCAGTAACGTTGTAAATCAACTATATTCCAATAAAAATTAATTTAAAATAAAAATATATAATAAACAAAATTCTAGGTGCACCACTGCATAAATCATACTTTACATGTCACCCTGACTATACACGCTTATGCAATTTTAGTTACCCTAAGGTTCTGGAAGAAAAGTTACAGATGAACAGCCATTACAGGAGGGTTAAATAAGAAAGTAGAACTGTTATCAATTAGCGTTATGCATCTTTTTAGAGGTCTTCTCTCCAAGTCCCAAACTTAACATTTTTATCACTGTAAACACTGTTTTGCTCTAGATGATTATCAGGGAAGGGAGGAAGTCAAGAGAATGAAGTCAGAGAAGCCTTAGTTTTCTGCAACTTTGTGGGTATAAAAGGACTTAGAACTAAGACAGGAGAAAATTTATTCCACTTAAATCAAATGGAACAAGACTGCAAAAGGCAAAGAAGTAACAGTAAACATCAAGCTGTGCCTCACCCAATGGAGGCTAATCAACAAAGCTGATGTGATCAGCTGTTTTAGGGTAGTTGTGATGGTGCTGAGAGGTGAGATGAAGCCATATTAAGAAAAAGACGGAAGGAGACAAATACAGCAAAAGTGGAGTTCAGGAAAGAGTAAATATAAATATAAAAGACCAAGGTCTCTACTAATAAAAAGGTCAAGGATGTGAACAGTGAATTCACACAAGGGAATACAAATAAGAATCGAACATATGGGAAACACATTCAGTCTTACAACATGCAATTAAATATAATAGAACAGTTAAACTGAATTTTGGAAGGAGATTTAGTAATACACACCGTGTGTGTGTGTGTGTGTGTGTGTGTGTGCATGTGCGCGCACACATCTATATACATATGTGGGCTTCCCTGGTAGCTTAGATGGTACAGAATCCACCTGCAATGCAGGAGACCTGGGTTTTATCCCTGGGTCCAGAAGATCTCCTGGAGAAGAGAATGGCCACCCACTCCAGTATCCTTGCCTGGAGAATTCCATGGACAGAGGAGCCTGGCAGGCTACAGTCCATGGGGTCGCAAAGAGTTGGACATGACTGAGAGACTCACATATATACATATACATATATAAATAAATTTATTATAACCTTTGGTCCATTAATTCTATGACTTGGAATTTCTCCAGAAGAAATAATTGAAAAGGAAAAAATTCATTTGTACAACAGGATTTTAACCATTAGCAAAAAACTGGAAATAGTCCAACCATTCTTCTGTCATTAGACATTTAATTATGGCACAGAATCAATGAAATTTTATGTGATCATTATAAACAAAATAGGAAAACTATGGAATAACATGAAACTGTTCATGAAACATTAAGTAAAAGCATAGGACACAGAATTGTACAAACACTTTGCGGTGGTGGTTTAGTCACAGTTGTGTCCAACTCTTGTGACCCCATGGATTGCAGCCCACTACGTTCCTCTGTCCATGGAATTTTCCAGGCAAGAATACTGGAGTGGGTTGCCATTTTCTTCTCCAGGGATCTTCCTGACCCAGGGATCAAACCTGGGTCTCCTGCACTGTAGGTAGATTCTTTACTGACTGAACTATCAGGGAAGCCCAACACACACATTATGGCCACATAAAAATATACCATGTGTGGATAGATTGGAACACGAATATTGAGAAAGGAAAAGCGAAAGTGAAAGTGACGTCTCTCAGTCTTGTCTGACTCTTTGTGACCCCATGGACTGTAGCCTACCAGGCTTCTCCGTCCATGGGATTTTCACAATCCTATTAGGATGTTGGTTAAAAGTATAATTTCTTTTCCTTGTTTTTTTATGTTGTTTTTAACATTTTAAATTAAATTTTAATGAATTCATTTTTGTTAAGGAACTCTAGGGGATGATAAAATTTTTTACATTGGGAATATATATGATGAAATCAGGATTGATTGAAGGATTAAGAGCCTAAGTCACACAGTCCAAGTGAGAGGCTGTGACATACATACTCTAGATTGACAAGGGGTTTGATCAGAGTACAGAGTGAAAATAGAAAGTAAAGCTTGATCATGTCATTTTTTTTAAAAAAGCAACAACAGAGTTGTTTGTTTGGCAGAAAATTGAGTGAACCTATAAGTGAGAAATTAATATCAAAGATACTTTAAAAATCCCATGGATTTGGAAATTAAATGTCCACTTTTCATTAATGGGTGTATCTAAGAAGTCATAACAAGGAAATAGAAAATATTTGTAATAGAATAAAAATGAAAAGTGAATTTACCAGAATTTGTTCCATGCAGCTGAAGATGCTCAATGCAGTTAAATATAACAGGGAGTCTTGAATAAGGTATGAAAACAAATAATGGAAACTAGCATAAAATTTTGTAAAATTTTGTGAACAAAGTCTGTAGTTTAGTTAGTAATACTGTATCACATATTAATTTCTTATTTTTTAAAACAGCATAATATTTCTTTATATTCTCAGGACGGTGAACCTATCTTTTCTAGTCCTGATGCGTAATGACTAGATGCTACAAGTTTAATCATTTATTCAACAAACATTTATTGGTCACCTACTATGTGCCAAACTCATAGTTCTAGGCACTGAGGCTTAAAAACAGGTTCATGATCTCATGGAGGTTACAATCCATTCCACTGGAGGAAGAAAAGCAAATAGACTTATGACAGAAAAAGACAGACAAAAATATTATATGGTATTAGCTGCTATGAAAAGAATTAAAATACACTAATTTATCAAGATAAGTTATTTTACAGTGTGTGATCAGAGGAAGACTTTAGAGGATGCATCAAATATTTGATATTTGACAATATCTGAATGGCAAGAAGGGGCTAGCTATGCACTATCTGAGGAGGAAGGAGTGGAAGCACAGGGATATTCCCTGGTAGACAGAAAATCAAGTACCAGGTCTAGATTTAAGACTAGTATTTTTGAGGAGTCAAAAAAAAAAAGAAAGACAACAGTAGCTGGACACAATGGCCCAGGAGGAAAGGTGAACATGTTGAGGTAAGATATAAATCATGTAATGTTAGGGAATTTGAATAATAAGCAAAGTACAATGGGAGGCAGAAGAGATCTATAATTTGATGTACAATTTTTTGTAAAAGATGACTAGTACCCCGTGAATAATAGACTTCAGGAGATAAGAATGAAAGCAGAGAATTATATCTGGAAGCTACAGCAGTGACCTAAGGAAGAAAAAAAATGGTAGCCTGAACAAGGATGAGGATGGCAGAAAGAGATAAATTAACCAGTCAGAATCTGTACTGGAGATAGAGTCTATAGAACTTCTGATACATTGGCGAGCAGGGTCACTGGAGGGAGATGTGTTCTGAAGACAAAGAGAAGAGGAAAAAGAAGACTCAGGGTGACTCTAATTGGATGGAAAGCTGCCTTAAAGGAAACACTGCCAGAATTGATGCTGTGAGCAAGCATTGGTAGCAACAAGTAAAGGACAGATTGGGGAGAAATTATTGCTCAGTGTTATCTGCCCAAGTGAGTCATTCCAGAGTGCCTTCTCACTGAGAAAAGGAAGAGCACAATGTTCTACCAGAAAGACTGTTGGGTCATGAGTTAATTACAGAGACCTTGAATTGTAACAAGGCTACAGCTTCTGGGGAAAGATATGGCCTGGTTTACATAATGGTTAAAGCAACAAGGTCTAGGAATCCATCAACCTTTTATGCGTGACCTCATTGATCCCCACAAAAATCAATCAAGCTTTTGATATCCATATTGACAAGCCATGAAAAAATAAGTCTTCTTGTGTTTATTTTTGTTTTAGTCCCAAGAGAAATGCTCAGACCAAAGGGAAAATATTTAAAGACCACCATCACACTGGTTTTCTCTTATTTCCATTTTTAGAAGGACATTGAGATTTCACAGTGGCCTGAAATTCTCAGTAAATTTCATTGTTTAGAGCTACTCCATGCTTCATTTGGGAACTTTAGTTCCCTGCACCATAAACTTTTAATTGTTTATGGAGAACAAATAACACTTGGATAAAATATCTAGACTAAAATAATCTATCCCTCCCACCAAGTAAAAGGCACTCCACATAACATTTGGAAAGTAATATTTGCCAACTTCTTGACTTCAACCCTAAAACTTGTTTTTGGAAAAAAAAAAATGTTCTAAAATATCAGGAGTAAAAAGACTCTTTCAGCAAAGTTGTTCTATAAATTAATTTATATTTAGACACAATTTGATGATCAAGACAACCCACAGAAGTACTTTTAAGATATTTTTTCAACTTGTGAGATTTTAACCAGGCAGATGGATGGATCAAGAGACTGAAAAAAGAGCTTTCACTGCATAGGTCATTGGTTCAAACCCAACCCAACTCAGTGGGAGAGCAATTATCCATCTGCTGATCTTTATGAAATGTACTGGTGGGCTAAATTCAATTTCTAACATGGAAAATAAACAGCTACAATTGCTGGGAGCCTAGATGAGGGGCCAGGGATTCATTTAGTTGTTTCATGTCAGGACTGATACACATCAGAAATACTACATTGCAGGACTGACTGAGAATTTTTATCAATAATATGCAAGAGTACTACATATGTTGATAAAAATACAAATTGTTGATGAAGAAAAATCAAGGAAATTCACATGCATCTACTTATGAATATGTGTACATCTATGGCTATGTGTATATATATGTACAAATAAATGTATACACATATATGTATGTGTAAATATATACACTTTTCTTTTGATATATCATAGATCTTAATATTTGTAAGCGAAGATTCACAACATAGTTCTGCGGACCCTTACCACTCATAATATATCCCTAGACATTGAAGAATCCCATATTCACAAACGCACCTCTTGCATATAATTTCTTCCTTAAAAGCACTACGATATAAATGAAAAAGTTGAAGTGATTCTGTTAGGCCCTTCATAGAAATGTTTATATGTGCGCCTAGCTTTTCCCACATTTCATTTCCATTAAGAGTCGTATGTTTCTTGCCCATATCCTCACACCACAAGTTAACTGCCTTTCCACTTTCACTTAATTTTAATCCCCTCTTTGTTGAATAATTTTCCTGCTGGCTGGAACACTGGCTGGAGCTGTTTTATGAAATGCTTTGTCTTGTTAGCCTAGCAAAATTAATAAACCTCATGGACCTTCGGGGCCATAGTACATAGCCAAGCCCCAAAAGTTCAATCAGTAAGCATTCCTTGCAATGTACCATTTTGCTAAATTGGTAATAACTCAGGCATATTATGTTGGGAGGAGTCATTTAGTGAGTGAGTGAGACCAGCTGATTACTCAATCTTTTCCCCTCAGTGCAGCTTTTTATTTCCATTATTTGTCTTCAGTAGTATAAACTTAAATTTTGCCACGTTATGGGACAAAAATATTTATATTATTGAAGACCTACAGGTTCTGGAAGTCTTAGGAATCTAACAAACATGAAGGACCTACAGATTCAAGTACATCCTTCTCTCCTAACAACTAGCTGAAAGTTGGCTAGCAAACAGCTGGTCAGACCAATACCTAAATGGACAAGTAGAAGAATAAAGATGCTGTTACCATGAAGAGAGAAATTTGTAGGAGGAAATGAGAATTTCAGGTTTAGACATCTAGATTTCAAGATCTGTTGTGACAACTAGATAAAAGATATGAAATAGGAAGATGAATCTTTAGAAACAGACTTAAAAAAAAACCTATAAACTTGGGCATCTTCAGTATAAAGGCTGAAGCTGAGGTGATGGGTATAGAAAAGGCTTTTCTGAAGTCAGTCAGCCAGTACATATAAACCCAGCTCTTCATGTGTGTTGAGGGTCAGACTTCACAAGCTCAGTCACAGTTCAAGATGTCAATTTTGCATTCACTGTTTTTCTTTGTATTAGACATTTTTTTCCCTAAGGACGCTTCATTTTCACACATGAAAGTGACCACTCAATTTAGTAAAAAAAAAAAAAAAAAAAAAAGACGAAGCCTTCAGTTGACCATTTTAGTCATATGAAAACCAAGAGTAGAAGAATGCCTCTGTGACAGTGTCACCTGCAGAGTCTCCTATTCAGTTAAGTGTCCACTCCTCCATTAGCCCCCACTGCATGGACATTTACTTTGCTCCAAAGTTGAGCAAAATTTCGCTGCCAAAATACACAAACCAGTTTCTGAAAGCAAAATGTTAATTCGTCAAGTCATGTCCTGTTTCCTTTTCTTTATGGGAAGGTTTTTCATTACAAATTCAATTTCTTTAATAGATAAAAGGCTATTTAGATTCTCTATTCTGTTTTCTTTTTATTAAGGGTGGTAGTACAATGATACCAACTTGAGGAAAAGCTTATATTTTTATAATTTCTAACAATAAAGGAGAAAAGGGCTCTCCTTACAAGAAATCTTTTGTTTCAATCTTCCCTTTCTGTTGAAAATTAAGCCACCATGAGCATGAAGCCAAAAAATGTTGGTCTTTCCTTCTAATACAACACAGATGGACAATGTACCACTCTGAGGCCATGCAGGGGACCAGCTTTTCAGCACTGGAAAGGTCACATCAGAATTAAGTTGGTTTCAGTAAAATGAAAACAAATGAAAACTGTGTGTTTACCCCTCAAACCCAGTTTTTTAGGTTCCTCCGTAAAGACACAGCCAGGCGTACCACTGCTGCGCTATTACCCACTGCAGGCTCTGCTCTTCATAATCTGGAGAGAGGCACTGGTTCACTGCCCCGGAAATCTCATCATGAAGCACCTTTAGTGCTTTCATGAGACAGAAGGTCTGTGCCTCACTCTCCAGAAAGTGTTCCATGAATGTTGCTGGAACAAATTAACAAACTGAATTATTATTACGTCTTTCCTTCTTGCTTGATTCTCCCCAAAAAAGCATAAAGAAGCATAGTTTCAGAGTTTTAGTAATTAATAAGAGCTTTTTGATCTGGAGAAAAACAAATATGGCATACTAATGCATATATATGGAGTCTAAAAAGATAGTACTGATGAAATTATTTGCTGGGCAGCAGAGGAGACACAGACATAGAGAACAGACCTATGGACATGGTGCAGGGATAGGAAGGAGAGGGTGGAATGTATGGAGAGAGTAACATGGAAACTTACAATACCATATGCAAAATAGACAGCCAATGGGAATTTGCTGTGTGACTCAGGGAACTCAAACTGGGGCTCTGTGACAACCTAGAGGGGTGGGACGGGGAGGGAGATGGGAGGGAGGTTCCAAAGGGAGGGATATATATATACCTATGGCTGATTCATGTTGATGTTTTGCAGAAACCAATGGAATTCTGTAAAGCAATTATCCTTCAATTAAAAAATAAATAAATTTTTAAAATAGAGCTCTTTGGTCTGTGTATAATTTAGCATAAAACATGTCAGGCATGAATGATCCTTCACACCTGTGTAAGAGTTGGGAGCACCAACTTTTGCTGTAAGAAAATATAGTGAATCTGACCTCATTTATGACTGCTACACAAAAGATTTAAAGGAAATTAATTTTGCCCTTGAAGTGTTTTGATGTGAAGCAATGTCACTTATGAGATTTTTCTCATGAATTTATCTTTTGGCTAATTTATTTATAAATTTAACATCTTCCACTTTTATAGGTAAGCAGGAAATAAAACTTCCCAATATTTATCCTAAAGTTACCTCACCCTTTATTCTATTATTCCAAAATTTTTATAAATCCATTCATACTCAATTTACCTAGACTGATTCCCTGTTGTCATCAGCTGTTATAGTAAAAGAGAGAGAATTTGAAGAAAAGACCTAGATTACTCACTATAGACTCTTGTTCAATCACTTCAGGATTGGAAGCCTCAGTTTTCTTACCTGTCAGATAGACCTAATATGACCTATACTTCATAGGGACGATGTGGAGGGGTTGAAGGACCAGTATCAAAAGTCTTTGTAAACGATCAAGCCCCTTACAATATGCAAAATATTATGACCCTGTCTCTATTGTTCAGCTAATCTACTCCATCCCTTGTTATTTGAAAGATGCCCTCTGCACCTTCCACAATTCTAGAATGCCCTTCTTGTATACCCCTCCCTGGCACCAGCCCCCTGCCCACCCTCCATCCCTACACACACACGCCATGAGCTCTGGGAAGGCCACGTCAACGTCTCTTAGTGTACTAGATATCCAGGGTCTTAATAGATATGTGTTGTAAAATTAAAGACAGAAAGCAAAACATGTTAAATATGGAAGAGTACTTTGAGAAATGTAATTGTTTTATATTTAAATGGGACTTTATAGTTTACTATACACACAACACACACATATATATAAAACTGTAGTTCTCAAAAAGTAAACTAAGCAGATATTATTACCCTCATTTTGTCAAATGGAAAATAAAGTTCAAAAGAATTAAGTGATTTGCCTAAGCTACCAGTGAGTAACATCCCATGCTTCACAAACGTGAAGTGTTTCCATTTTCTACATGTGAGAATATTTTCCTTTCTCACCTTTCCACCTCATTGTTTCCCACAGCAAACTGAGGAAATGAGAAGACCCCTCCCTCACAATTTACGTAGTACAGTTATGCAGCATGATCTTCTACGTGCATCCCCCCGCATCAAAGGTTTTCTTTCTGGAAGCCTGGAATTTCTAGAATTTATCTGGGAGAGAGAAAGGTGTGGGCCATTCTCCTGCCTTGGCAAAATGGTCCTTTTCACTTCTGAGTGCTCTTGACTCCAGAAAAAAGGCTCCATTGCCTCTCACCAATCTCCTACATAGTTCTTAATAAACTGAAAATCGTATGGAGAAGGAATTGAGCATTTGAAGACGCGACAGTTGAAAGTGCTGGAATACACATTTGGCACTTAAAGAACCACAAATCAGTCACAAACAGTAAGCGAAACATTTTTACTAACCTAGCTGTAGGAAGTAATCTTTAGCTCTTATCTGCAAAATAGACCTGGGGAAATATAGTCATCCCTTTGTATCCACAGGGAATGGATTCCAAGACCCTTGCAGATACCAAAATCTACTGATGCTTAGGTCTCTTATATACAATGGTGTAGTACATGTGACCTACAGACATTATCCAGTATATTTTAAATTATCTCTAAATTACTTTTACTTACAAGGTATATGCTATGTTAACAGTTGTAAATGCTATATAAATTGTTGCTTGTGTGTGGCAAATTCAAGTTCTGCTTTTGGGAGATTTCTGGAATTTTAAAAAATATTTTCAATCCATGGTTGGTTGACTCCATGGATATAGAACCCTCTGATACGAAGGATGAGCTATACAGGTGGGGCTGCCTTTCAAGCCCCTTTATATAGGCAGAGGCATTTTAAAGACAATAAGGGGACAAAGAGAGGGAGCGAAGCATGAAGGGAAGAAGGTAAGGGTGGGGAGAAATAACATCTCAACAATGTGTGGCTTCATTAGCAAACGGAGTGTATGGCCTACTAGCTTAGAGGTGGGACATTGAAGACAGTTGCTCTATGATTCTGGAAAGGAAGGCAGAGGCCACTGCCAATCATCTGCAGAAGAGACAATGTCATTCAAACACAAGTTGCAGTGACTTAGAGCATAGGATAGAGAAAATCCATGACAGAGCTGGTGGAAACTCTGAGCAAATGGAGGTTTTTAGAAGAAGGTCTATTGCCACCAAAATGACCAAAAGAGATGCCAAACCTAACTGCTTAGTAGTAATCTACTAGCTATTCTGTATTGAACACAACTTTGTGAAAACCATTTCACTAACAACAGCAAACTCTTATTATCAGTCAGGTTTTTAAGTAATATGTGCATGCTAAGTCGCTTCAGTCATGTCCAACTCTTTGCGACCCTATGGACTGCAACCCACCAGGCTCCTCTGTCCACGGGATTCTCCAGGCAAGAATATTGGAGTGGGTTGCCTGTCCTCCTCCAGGGTTAAGTACTCTACATTGATTATCTGAATGACCTCTGGTGGCAAGTCTGTGAGGCAGAAAGGGAGCCAGGAGAGAATTAGGCTATTTGGCTGAAGTTCAACAACTTGCAAATAACAGGGTCAGGACCAGAACCTGGGCAGTTCCACTTCAAAGTCCACGTTCCTAGCCATCCACTATGCACGTGGACTCTCATTATCTCATGTAACCCATGCTGTGACACAGCCAAGAAGGTACTGTGAGAAAGCTGTGGCTGAAAGGCTAGTACCTACCTGCTCAGTGTCAGACACAAAAGGAGGGGCCAGGATTGAGACCAGGCCTATCCTAATCCACAGCCCATAAAGTTGCCCTCAACACATAGCCTGCCCAGGAAAGAAGTATCCTTTCCAGAACTATAGCTCCCATAAAGGAAATGGGATCGTTTCTATGTTTTTACATCTCAGAATTCTCAGAGCCAGGTTTGATGTGATGCTTTGGCTCAGGAAGGTGTTCACATTCCCAAGTCCCCACTCAGAAATTACACATTTTTCCACTTGGAATATCCATTAGGATTTCCAGGAGTATCAGCAATCAAAGACAAACTAACAACCTTCATCCAATCAAAAGGGCTATGGAAGAGGAAACTAACATTCTCCTAAGCAGCTGAGCTAGGGAAAAATCTGTTTGAGAACAGTTTCTGCTTTCTGCAAACAGGGTTGGATTTATTTCAATAGAACCACATTATCAGAAATCCCCTTTTTAATAAGTTGCAAAATTACTGTTCCCCAGGCTCACTCTTGGATGTTTCCTACTTCATCTTTCTTTACATCTCAACTCAGAAGAACTTAGTTGGAGAATAACAAGAGTAAAATCTGAAAATGAATAAAGCATTTTGGGGAAAAAATGTCGTTAAAAATATAGGCTTATTTGCCCCTGAACTTTACTTTCTTATCCAGGAAGCCCTGACCTGTCATGGCCAGGGCCAGGTCAGACAAAACTAGGAAAAATTAGGAAAACTCTTCCTAAACTGTCATAACCTCCCCTTCCCCAGCCACGACCCCAATACACACACTGCCTCCGTCCAGTGTCCTCTGATATCGAGTATCCTCGTACTTTGGAGCTCTAGCAAACTCTATTCAGACTGGTAACTCAGATGTCCCTATGTACACACACATACGCCAACAAAGCAGCTCTAAGACAGGTCAGTGGGGAATACTCTCGGATTACATGAGGTCACACAGTACACCGCCTAGGTAACAGACACCTATCACCTAGTCACTCACTCACACAAATCAGCCCTGCATTGGCCACAGCTCACAAGAGGCCAGTGACTGGCCCAACCTCTAGTCACCTAGAGTGGTGGGTTCAACTTCAGTATAGAAACAGCAGCAAATCTATAGTTTCAACACACAGGGAATCTGACAGTTACTGGCCACCCGGTCCACCCCCATCCCATCCTCTCAAAAGTTTTTTCTTCTTCCATGTCCATGCCCTCCCATGCTCTCATGTTCTCAAGCAAGCTTTGTCCAGTCCTCTGGATTCTGCTGATGAGTGAGCAACATGCTCTCCCTTTTGTCTGTGACTGTGCCCCAAATACTGTCAGCAGTAACCCCTGTCCTCCTGTCTTGGAAAAGAGCCCTATATTGCGCTCTTCTACTGCTTGTCTCCCCTTTCAGAGCAGCCCATTAGATCCCTTGTGTGTGTGACCCTGTCAGTGGACAGAGAGGGAAGTCCTGAAGTGATTCATGTTTCCCGGACAATTCTGCATGGATTCATTCACATACAGTAAATCTCCTTGTCCCAAGAGTGCTAAGATGTCATCTTGGAAAGCTTAGAGTATCACAGACACAGGAAGCCAAGGGTAACTTCATGAAAAGCAAACTCTTTATTTGACATGGAAACTCCTCAAGCATTGTTCCAGAGCACCAAATTCACCAAGTTTAAAGCCAAAACTGCTCTAATTAACTCCATCTTGTACAAAACCACTGGCTACAAAGAAGATATTTTTGACCTATTTAATTCAAGGGCTCTGCCTTTGTGGGGGAGGATGATTATTTTAATGCTTTGGGCTTTTATGGACATAAATTTTAAAAAAAATCATCATTCTCCAACCACTGCTTTGTATTTAATTTATACCAAACCATAGCCTTAAGAAACATCAGTAAATCTGAATGAGGACTTTCTGGGTGCAAGTCTCTATGTTCGGGACCAGGAAGATGGGAAAGTGTTTACCTAATGTTAGTAATCAAGGAAAGAATTCAGGCAAGTGCTGATAATTCTGATTCAACACTAAAACTTCCAGACAATTGAAGGAAGAGCAGAGAACTGCTTAATGTTAAAAAGAAAAAAAATTAGATAAAAATGCCAGCTCGGTATCTACAAAGCCAAAAGTAAAGTGTTAGTTATTCAATTGTTTTGGCTCACGCAGATAATAAATCCAGGCTCCAGGAAACCATACAAGAAGAATGGACCAAAATAAGTAGAAATAAATGGAAAAGCTGAAAAAAGCATCCCCACCCTATCCGCACCCTACCTCCCTGATGCATACACACTCATCAGTCTATTTTTTCCCCTAGAAAACCTCCCTCCTTCTTCCCAATAGAAACTTCTTCTTGATTTTTCTAAACAGTTACTGCTAGAAGTCATTTTACATGGCTTTGTCTACACACACTAAGGGCTTCCCAGGTGGCTCAATGGTAAAGAACTCGCCTGACAATACAAGAGACACGGGAGATGAGGGTTCGATTCCTGGGTCAGGAAGATCTCTTGGCGGAGGAAATGACAACCCACTTCAGTATTCTGGCTTGGAAAATCCCATGGAAAGGAGCCTGGTGGGCTACAGTCCGTGGAGACACAAAGAGACACGACTGAGCAACTGAGCCGCATGCACACACACTAAATGGGGAAGAAAAATAAACTACAAACCACCTGGTGGTGCAGTCCCATGAGGTGGTATTCTATGCCTGCCTGTATTTTTGTACTGTAACCCATTTGTGTAAGAAAACCCATGTCAGATGAGGGGGAACATCCCATCTCCACTGGAGTGGATCTCTATCAAAAACACACAGATAGAGTCAGAATGCTAACAGGCCAATGCCACAACCCCTAGGGACTTTTGGTGTGAGCTTTTCTATCTTTTCTATCTACACTCACTCCCAGATGATCTCATCTAGTTCCATGACTTTTCATGACAAATTATTTCCAAATTTGTATCTCCAGCCAGGGCCACCCCTTGAGCATTTGAGACCTGGGCAAATTTTTTTTTTTCTTTTTTTGCCAATCTCTGTCTCTATAAACAATTTGAATCACCCATAATCTGCCTGTCAGCACCATCCTGGTAGCCCAATTTCACTCAATCTTGAAAAGGAAAGACCCTGCTGAACAGTGGAGTGATCCCCTGGGATGACCCCATCCATGGTGCACTGACATTTCCAGTTGCCCCAGGCCCCAGAGAGCACTTTAAAAAGCTGGAGAAAGTCAGGCCAAAGCCTGGGACCCCAGAGGTACACAGTTGGGCCAGTGGCCTGCTTTTCTTGGATGAAGGGGACACTGTTTCCAGCCTCAAACTGTTCCAAATTTCAAACTTGTCAGAAGTCACCCGCTTCCCAGCATATAACCATCCACCAGTCCAACAACTGGCACATTTACATGTATTCATTTCTCAATAAAAATATCCACATACATGTGCATATTATGTGTCTGTCTCTATCCTCTCTCCATGAAGTTACACTGCAAAGTGAAGCCCTCAGGATGTCCAGACCGTTACTATCATGATGCGGGAAGAAGGGGTGGTAGCCTATCAAATACTACATGATCAGCAATTCCATACAAAAAAAAACCTCAGCTAATCTCATTTTGCCCAAAAATGTTGCTTGGGGTAGGGTAGGAGAGAGGAAGCCATGAATTCAAAAGAAGAATCTAGGCTATAGAAGGATGATTTCCCTTCCTCTATGCCCAAAACAAGGACAGTTAAGGCTCTCCTGAAC
Organism: Capra hircus; assembly: GCF_001704415.2. NCBI lineage: Eukaryota > Metazoa > Chordata > Mammalia > Artiodactyla > Bovidae > Capra > Capra hircus. The sequence continues at coordinate 28,175,918 of NC_030814.1, forward strand.
CAAATGAGAAAACCTTCTCACTCAAGTTGGGCACAGAGAAGAGCTGAAAAGAACATAAGGTTGAGGAGAGGTTGTCTTCTTTCTCTTACTCCCCCTGCTTCCCAAATTTACCCCATTTACCATGAAAACTACTAATAGGAATGATCCACATCTGAGAGCTGCCCTCTCAGACATCAGGGGACATGCCTACTGGTTCCTAGCAGTTAAAGAGAGTCACCGCAGGGTTAAATGGGACTTCTTGGGTTGCAGCACTCACCCTAGGGACTGGCATCAAGTTCTTCCAGGAAACTTTGAGGACTTGGAAGGCTCAAAGAGGAAAGCATCTACCACAATCAATCAACAGAACTGCATAGCACATATTCAGCTAAAACCTCAACTGGAAAAAAAAAAAAAAAAGACCCTAAAGGTTTTACTCCCTTAAACCAATGTTGTGACCCTTCTACAATATTATGAGTGGTACTCCCTGCTTCTGTTTGCTGGATGACAACTAGGTTCCTTTTGTTTTACAAGACAAACTATGACCTTTTCCAAATATACAGTATCACTTTCCCCTTTCAAATGACTTTTAAAGTTTGCCAGCTTGTGACTTCAAGCCTACACAGCCCTGTTAAATGTCATAAGTTTGCCCTACCTATATGTCCCAAGGTCCCTCCTTTCCTGCTAACCTTAAAACAGTTTTGGGTGGGGGAGCATTCTTGGGTTGTCCACATGTACAAACAGCTTATGACTAGATATGTGAAGAACAGAGGGATGATCGCAACCTTTCTCCTGAGTGCAGATATTCTGAAAACCACCAAAGCTATGTTCAAAATTTGGAATGTAAGGACTTCTGGTTTCCTACAGAAAAATTTAGTGGTTTTTTCTTACTTAATGCCAGCCAACATGCACCAAAAATCTGGTTGACTCACCTTGACCTTCTACCATGGACCTATCACTGGCAGAATTTTCCTTGAATATATAGCACAGAGCTACATGACCAGTGACCAAAATCAAAACATACCTATTGTGTTATTGCTTATGCTGGCATTCTATACCCCTGCTCATTGCTTTTGACATCAACCACAGAAAGCTATTCGACAACAGGTTCAGGTTATATCTGCCTGGGCTTCCTTGGTGGCTCAGTTGGTAAAGAATTTGCCTGAAACAGTTTGATCCCTTGGTGGGGAAAATACCTTGGAGAAGGGAATGGATACCCACTCAGTATTCTTGCCTGGAGAATTCCATGGACAGAGGGGCCTGGTGGGCTATACAGTCCATGGGGTCACAAAGAGTTGGACACAACTAACACTTCACGTCTGTCAACAGAGTTGGCCAAAGGACAACATATCTTTGCTCCCTTACAGAATTCTGCATTCAATTAATAAGAGTAAAATCACTGCTCAAAATACACCAAGTAATATTCCCAAAAGTGTTCACCTTCATACGCTCAAAATCTTTCCTGTTAAAGGAAACATATTTAGCAAATTACCACGTTATGTGCAGAACTGTGACCTCCTCACTTACACTTGGTTGACTCATTCTTGAAGGAATAGAAGGTAATCTTGAAATTAAATGCTTGACTATCACTTTGGGGTATAGGCTGATAAACTAGCATCAATTGTGTTGAACAATCAGTTCATGAAGGGAGTAAAGACCTTTCCAATTGCCCTCCAAATACCCTTGAGAGAGGCATGCAAGGTCACAATGAAGCCCTTACGTGTTAAAAGAATGAGTGCATTGAGAAGTTTTGTTCCAGTTTATCAAGAAGTTCAGGACACAGAATGAAAAAAAAAAAATTGCCCTTTGGGAAAATATCCTCAAAGAAGTGGAAGAAACGTGTAGATTCTGATTCTATAGAAGAAAGAAATCAAGCCCCTCTCTTGTCTCTGGGAAAACATCGCAGGCTGATGTATCAGTACAGCCATCTTTATTTCCGTTTTGTGAATCTAACCAACCAAGCCTTTTTTTCCACAACGGTGTCTCACATCTGTAATTCTGGAGCTCCTTCAATCCAGCCTCCACAATGCTGCCAGAGTGGTCATCCTAAAATGTAAACCCAGTCATCTTACTTCCTCGTTTAAAATCCTTTCAGCTTCATTGATGTCATATAAAACTCAAACACCTTAGCATGGCATACCAAGATGGCCTTCCTTACAACATCCCTTTCCGCTTTCCGACTCTTACCCTATGTTCCAATCATAATGAATCACCTTCAGTTCCCAGAATGCCCCGTGTTCTCTCATGCTGCCATGGCTTTGTTCGTAATGTTCCTTCTTCCTGGAATTGTATTCCCACCACTATTGCTGGGATTAATCTCCTGGATAAATATATTCAGTTCTTAAGACCAAGCTCACACATTCTTCCCTGGAAAGCCTTCCTTAGGTTTACCAATGTGATCTAGGCTTCCTCCTCTCTGTTCCTGCAGCATTGGGTCATAATTGTGTTATAGATCTTATCACACTACAGATGATGTAACCATCTACCTACAGAAAGTGAAATTACATAGGACATCTCTCATATAGAATTATATATGAGGAAATGCTATGTAAAAATATGTTACAAATATTAAAACATAGGTAAATAGAAAACAAAAAGACTGAAGCCATTTGGCCCATGAATTTTTCTTTCTTTTTTTCCCTCTGTGGTCTCTTGCAAGACCTTTGGGCACTATTTGAAGGTGAAGGTGAAGTCGCTCAGTCGTGTCTGATTCTTTGGGACCCCATGGACTGTAACCTACTAGGCTTCTCTGTCCATGGGATTCTCCAGGCAAGAATACTGGAGTGGATTGCCATTTCCTTCTCCAGGGGATCTTCCCGACCCAGGGATCGAACCCAGGTCTGCCGCATTGGAGGCAGACGCTTTAACCTCTGAGCCACTATTTAGTTGATTATATTCACCAAACAGAGAGCAACATGGCTGTCTAAGACCTCCCTCTAAGATCATGAACCAGAAGGTATTCATATTACCTTTGCTCACATTCCATTGGCCATACCTAGATGCAAAAGAGAGGAGAAATGTAATCTCCAGTTACATGGCCAAGTTATATAACTTAGGGATTACACATGCCAAACTAAACTTAGGGGTTCTCATACTTACAAAAGAAAAAAAGGAGAAGGATGAGAAAGAAGAGGAGGAAAAAATAGATACTGGAGGACATCTAGGAATGAGTAACTTAAATGCAAAGTTTATTAAATACTTAAATAGTATGTTTCTAATGATATAGCAAATACAGAAGTTACAAAAATAGAATTACAAAAATATTTTTAATAAAGTTTCCCATCATCTAATACAGAAAAAAGTGACTGGAGAATTCATGGAGAAATGGAGGAAGAGAATAGAATCAGAGCTTGACTATGTTGAATATACTCCTATTTTATAGGAACCGATAACTTATCTCTCAAATTTAAAACATGAGCTTTAGACATAACAGTCCCTGAGCTTTTTAACCTCTGGGCTATAAATTAGTAGATATGCATCAACTCTGCTTGTGAAACTTTTCTCTTGGCAGACAGAAGAAGAGCCCAGCCTATACAAAGTAGTTTCCTGAGGTTTAACATAGTAGAAGTAGAGATTGTGACAAAACTACACCCTCTGCCAAAACTTAAGGAATTCACTAATTTCCCCAATGGCTTCTGTACTTGCTCAATTTCTGAACAACATGATCCTGAAAGGAGTAACATATTACTGAAAAATAAACCTTGAGTATCATATAAAAATATATTTTACAACAACTGACCTAAACTTTGGTTTCTAAAGAACCTGGGCCCTTGGTTTTACCTTTGCTGTTGAACATCAGAGCCATGTCAAAAAGCTAACCCTTTGTATTCTGTGTTGTTCACTGATGTGGCTCTGAATTGGGCACAGTTGCTGTTCTCTAGAAACTTGAGGCCAATCATTAGTAAAAACTCTGTTTGCCTTGCCATCAGGAATCACAGAAAAGAAAACAACTAGGAGAAAATCTGCTGTGGCAGAAATCAACTTTAAGATCTACTAGAAGATTCTGATCCTGTGTTTGGGAGCCTTATGTTAGCTTCCAGAGATGGAAAAATAATAAATGGACTTGACAAGATGAAAAAGAAAGTCAGCCAGTTGTTGGAGGGAACAACTTACTGAAAAGAACAGGAGAAAGAGAGAGGAAGAGAGACAGACACACAGATATACAGGTTTGTGGAAAGAATACAAAAAGACAGGTAAATTTCAATAGCAGGGGCATAGTTTTGCTCTATTGGCCAAAAGAAAGTAGTTTTAGTAGTAGCTTTACAAAATAATTTATAATTTTGTTTCTAGCCATATCATTAAACTAAATACCCACAGATTCTTTCTGCATTCAAACACACATGCACACACACACACCTTTTAAATGCATAAAAATTTCATACAAATGTAAGGGAAAATTTCAAGGGCCAAAAGTGAAGGAGAAGAAAGTGAAAAGCACGGTAGGGATCCTTGGAAGGTTTGCCAACCTCAGGAACCTAAAGTGCTTAAGTTCTAACACATATGTGGGAGAGGCAGGAGATGGAATGAAGATCTCCACTTAAAGTTGGGATCTTTAAAGATCTACACCTACACTGCAAGGGTATTTTAGAAAAAATTCCTCCACTAGTCTAGGGAAATAACAAGTAAGCTTACCTATTTGGGCCTGGGACCTGGGTGGGTGAGACACAGTCTTCCCTGAAAATATGTAACAGTAGGTATGCCACATTTGGGTTTCTGGTTCAAATTTATACTTCCTACTTGGTCCAGAATCCACTAAGTGAGAAGTAACATAGAATCAGACCCAAATTTTGCATATGCTAGTCCCACGCTCCCAATTTGCAGATGCAAACTATTATATATATAAAAAAGAAAAAAACAGACCTAAAGTGGATGATACATGGGTGGCTGGCATAGGCAGAACCACTCCTGAAGGATATATGTCCAACACATGCCAGACAAAAGCCTTCAGGCAAAGTCCTGCTTAAGACTTCTTATAACTGAAAATTACAAAACATCCAAGAAACAATTCAAATGAACAAGAGAAGCAGATACAACAGTAGTATTGAACTCTAGATCTTAGAACTATTATAAAGAACCTATAGAATTAGTATGACATAAAAGAAAATTAAAAACAAGAAAAATGTACAAAATAATATCTAAAAAGAATGGGTAGATTTGAAGGGAAAAAATAGAACTTCTAGAAATTAAAAAGAAAGGCTCTGAAATTAAAAGTCCAATTGTTGGTTCAAACTGTAAATTAATTACATCTAAAGATAGAACTCATGAACTACAATTAAGCATAAGGAGTCAATCCCAAATGCAACCCAGAGAGATAAAGAGACAGAGAATACAAAAGGGAGATTAAAAATAATGAAAGAAAGAATGAGAATGCTCAACATAATCAGTAGTCACCTCAGAAAGAGAATTCATGGAGAGACAATACTTGAATTAACATCTGAAGTGTTTGAAAATGTTTTAGAAGCTTTCAGAATTGATCAGAAATGCAATCCTTGGATACAGTAAACATGATTTCAAATGACTGTTAAGTAAAAGATCCCTATGAGGATATTGTCTCTAACTCTCAATTATCTGGGCATAAAACTGTGAAAGTGATAGTTACTTTCTCTCAGTCCTTTGAATAGAAACACAGCAAATCAGATACAGGTAAAAAAAGAAATGGTAAACAGATAGGTAAATCTAAATAAATCCCTGGCTATATAAAATAATGATACTAAGAACTAAGAACTAATGTAGGTAATTGTGATGGTTAATTTTATACATCAGTTTGTCTGAGACATGGTGCCCAGGTACTTAGTGAAACTTTACAGATATTTCTGTGAAAATATTTTTTGAATGGGTTAACACAAGTCAGTAGACTTTGAGTAAAGCAAATTGTCCTCCACAAGATGGGTAAGCCTCATCCCAACAGTTGAAGGCCTTAAAAAAAAACTGACCTTCCCTGAAGAAGTGGGAATTCTGCCAACAGACCACCTTTGGATTTGAAATGTAATTCTTCTGCCAGTCTCCAGCCTGCCAGCCTACCCTGCAGACGTCATACCTGTTGGCTACACAATCACGTGAGTCAATTTTTTAAGGTAAATATTTTCTCTCTCTTCCCGCCTATCTATCTCCCTCCCCCATGTATTAAAGTTTTATATTACTTTTTATTGCATTAGTCAGGGTTCTCAAGAGAAACAGAACCAATAGGATTTAAGTGTGTGTGCCAGTCACAAGCCTAGGTTGTTACCTGTGCTTCTGACCCATCAACTATAAATCAGAGGTTTCTAAGTCTCCCTCCTTGGGTTCAATTAATTTGCTAGAGTGGCTCACACAACTCAGGAAAACAGTCTACTTACTGTTTATCAGTTTATTATACAAGGATATGATAAAGGATAAAGATGAACATCCAAATGGAGGAGATACACCGGGCAAGGTATGCGGGAAGCACTGCAGAGCACTCAGGCCCTCTCTGAGCATGCCGCTCTCCCAGCGCCTCCACGTGTTCAGTGACCCAGGAGCTCTCTGAACCCCACATGTTGGGATTTTTATGGAAGCATCATCAGGTAGGCATGACTGATCATTAACTCCATTCCTAGCCCCTCTCCCCTCTCTGGAAAATGGAGGTGTATGGCAGAAAATTCTAAGCGTCTAAGCATAGATTTGTATGCACGATGACCAGTCCCAACCCAGGAGCCACCAAGAGTCACCTCCTTAGAACAAAGGACATTTCTAACTCCCAGAAATTCCAAAGGGTTTGGAGTTTCAGTGTCAGAAACCAGAGTCAAAGGCCAAATCTTAGACCAAAAGGTGCCCCGTTACTCTTATCACCTTAGAACTTCCAAGGGTTTTAGGGTACCAGGATCTGGGGGCAGAGATCAATATATTTTCTTTTCTGTTATTTCACAGGATATATACACACACACACAAACATCCTCTTTGTTTTGTTTCTCTGCTGCTAAGTCGCTTCAGTCGTGTCCGACTCTGTGCGATCCTATAGACAGCAGCTTACCAGGCTCCCCTTGTCCCCGGGATTCTCCAGGCAAGAACAATGGAGTGGGCTGCCATTTCCTTCTCCAATGCATGAAAGTAAAAAGTGAAAGTGAAGTTGTTCAGTCGTGTCTGACTCTTCACAACCCCACGGACTGCAGCCTACCAGGCTCCTCTGTCCATGGGATTTTCCAGGCAAGAGTACTGGAGTGGGGTGCCATTGCCTCCTCCGGGTTTCTCTAGAGAACCCTAACTAATACAGTTGTAAGTAACATAAATATTAATACTAATTGGCACTAAACTACCAGACAACAATAACTTATAATAAACAGGGTCTTGATTGAAGGTAAATCTTTAGGCAGTTGATGCAATATTCGCAAGAAATATCGATACAGTGAGCAACTTTTGATTTTCTGATATGAATGCATGTTAGGTTTTTTTAAGGTAAACATTACAAAGATTAGGACTAGAATATATTATTTTAAACAAATAGAGGTAATCGAGAAAAATTCATCAATATAAAGAACAGCAGGAAGGGAAAAAACACAGAAAAGCCAGGAAAAAGAGAAAGCAAAATGGATGGAAATAAAATCTACCGGTAATAACTGGGCTAAATTTGGCCCATGAAAAAGGATTGCTTGATTGAATAAAAGGAGCAAAAGTGAACACTATACTCTAGAATACACTTAAAACATCTGAACAAAAAGACGATGAAAAACTATATATTAGAAAAATACAAATCGAAAAAGTAGTAAACTATGTTACCATCAAACTAAATGTAGCTTAAGCCAAAAAAAATAAATAAAGTCATTAAGGATAAAGATGGTTATTACATTATGAGGAAAGAAACAGCACACTAGGGAGGCATAACAATTCTCAGTGTGCACGCGTGACGAAACAGTCTCAGACTATATAAAGTAGTAAGATTCATTTAGATGCCATGTTGGCACACAGCTAGCAATGGGGCTTGCAACACGCTGGCTTTGAGATTCTTCAGGGAAAGCGATTAGTCCAGTCACAGAAAGAATGAATACGGACATCTTTAGAACCAAAAAGTTTAAGATGGAAACCATGCAGCTCCACCTATATTGGCCCAAGAGTCACCACAAGGCAAGAGGCCACTGACTGTGAGGAAAAACGAATTTTTCTTTTTATAGAGTTTGGAGGCAGGTTAGAAACTAGGGACACAAAGATGTCCCATCTCCCCAGTCTCTCACTTCCTCCCTGGCAGTAAGCTAGACACGAAGGTAGGTCCCACCTTCCTTCAACAACATCTCAAGATGGTCCCGTGAGACACATAACTCATTTATGGAAAGTGGCCTCCACCCAGAGAGACTCTGCTTCAGTACTTCTTAATAGAAAACATAATGACAGGAGTTTGAGGCAGGCCCAGGTCTATTACAAAGGCAACTTCTTGGTTCCTCCCTTCAACTAAGATTACACAACCCGACTTCAGAGGTAGGACATCATGGTGACTAAAAGCACAGCCTGGCCATCAGGTGGTCATGGGATCACACTTTACCTGCAACAAATGAGCTGCACAATAACTTGGGCCTTAAACTCTATATACCTCAGTTTCTACATTTATCAAAAGTGAAATAGTATATATAATTAGTATATAAAAAACAAGACAGCATTTGTCACACAACAATCATGGAGAGCTACTTTTTTTAAAAAATTAAGTTATTTATTTCTGGCTGTGTCGCATGTTAGTTGCAGCATGCTGGCTCTTCAGTGTTAAGTGCACAGGTTCCAGAGCACGTAGGCTCTGTAGCTGTGGTGCACAGGCTCAGTTGCTCCATACCCTGTGTGGGTCTTAGTTTCCTAACAAGAGATCGAACCCACATCCCCTGCATTGGAAGGCAGATTCTCAACCACTAGATCACCAGGGAAGTCCCATGGAGAGCTACTTAAGCACAGATTGGCTGTGATTTGATGATGATGATAGTTTGATGAGTCCCCCCACCCCTGCCCCGCCCCACTAAGATACTGCTCCAGTTACTCGGGAATGAATGGAATTCTGTAGTCCTTTGAAAGCTGAGAACTGAACCTCCTATCACATCATTGTTCTTTTACACAAAATTAGGGTGAGTGTTGTATACCAAGGCTTCTCCTTCTCCTGCTCTTCGTGGTCACTGTGTTCCATTTCTTGGCACTGCCCTCTGCAACCGACTGAAGAGGAGGAAGTAACCACTGTGTCCCTTTGCTGGATAACAGCTCTGCCCTGCAGAAATCAACAAAGTGCCCCATTGCCAACACCAGTGCCTGGAACTGCCCTGCCTCATCACCACATTTGAGTCACCCAATGAGAAGAAACGGCTCTTTCATTTTTCTCTCTTTTGCAGGAAGAACTGGGGACTTGGTCCTGGTTCTGGTCTACGTTCTGTGCTTCTATTTCTTGTCAGCGGAGCACTAAGGGGCTCTCTGAGCCACAGCTCCATGGGTTCCAGCTCTCATTCTGATTTACAGCCTGCCAAGAAGGAACCTGGCCCACCAAGAAAACAGGGACATCCCATAACGCTTGCAGACACCCTTCAATATCTAAGGGCTTCCCTGGTGGCTCAGATGGTAAAGAATCTGCCTGAGCAACTAACACTTTCACTTTTAATATCTAAACCTCTTGCCACTATCAACCCCTAGTCCAAGAACCAAACAGCCTTCCTATAGGAATGGAGGGAATCCTTTTCCCCCTACAATACCTCAAGGCCTATGACCGCAGCCCCCCATGGCACACGAAATCTACTGACTGCGGCAATATGTCAAGTAGCCTCTAACTTAAGTTCCTTCTGCAGTGGCTCTGGGGCTTCCCTGGTGGCTCAGATAGTAAAGAATCTGCCTGCAATGTGGGAGACCTGAGTTCAATCCCTGGGTTGGGAAGATCCCCTGGAGGATGGCATGGCAACCCACTCTGTTATTCTTGCCTGGAGAATCCCAAGGAGAGAGGAGCCTGGCGGGCTACAGTCCATGGGGTTGCAAAGAGTCGGACATGGCTGAGTGACTAACACACAGCAGTGGCTCTAGTTCAGGAAAGCAAAAAGAGCAAGGACCAACTTTCCCCTCTACGAGAAAAGAATGAATAAATGTCTTTTATAGAATCACATCTAAATGTATTGGAAAGGAACACGCATGATGTGAGGAGGAAGGAAAATCTATCCTGGTGTAACTGCCTGGCGTCCCTTTGTGGATTTGCAATAAAAACATGAATTTTTCAGCTCCTAGTTCTTGTCTTTCTACCCCTTACTTTTTGTTTCTTTGTCCTGCTTCTTCATTTATTATTCAAAATATTTACTTGGTTGATTGGAAAGCAAGCCATACCAGAAACAAAATCAGCTACAGGCAACTGATTGGTTTCATATAAACAGTACTGATTTTGGCTGCACTTGTATTACAGTGTGTAAGCACAAAAGCCAACGCACTCTTAATCATTCTGATATTTTTTATTCCAGCCTTCAGTTAGATATGGGAACAAGAGAACTTGTACTCATTCGTTTGCTGCCCAAAGTCACATAAATACATTCTATCCCCATCTATCTTTGGGAAGTGTCTTTCTGTTCATGTGTTTCTGACTTTCTGTAACTTGGGCATGGCCCATGAATCAGTTCACATGACCACTAGTTTATTAACAGTTGTTCTGAGACCCTGCAGTGAGGACATCTTGCCTGAAACTGCAGGAGCTTCTCAGATGTTAACATGCAGAGAAGCAATGGTTGGATTTTTTTGCCCAACTGCCTGCAGCTCCCCTCTGTGGGGACACTGTAGAGGTAAACAGATGAAAAATGGAGCAGGCAGCTTGCCTCTCAGATCAGAGAGCAAGGTTAACTGTTTGCAGCCCTAACAAGCCAGAACTGAAATTCAGCATGCTTCAAATCCCAAAGCACCACAGCCAGGTGAAAGGAAAAATAGCAGGAGCAGCAACCTTGAGGTTTCTGCCCTGTACACTGTTGATATCAGTTGTGAAACCTCTGATGAACCACAGGAGAAAGGGCAAAAAGCAAAGCAACAGGAAGAACCCGCCTGAAGCTTCTCTCCTTACGCAGCAGAGCCTCCCAAGGCATAGACAGAATTCCCAAGACAAGCATTCCACAAAGTTCATCAAAATATATGGCTCCTTCCTGCCTGGCAGCCACAAGTCTGCACTGCTCTGAGGTTTGTCCAGATATTTTGAATCTGATTCTCTACTCAGTGTCCAGCCAGAGGGCAAGCAAGGTCCAGGGGGGCTTTGGCCAATGGCTCTGGCAGAAGCTCCTCAACTCAAAGAGCTGATGCCAAGCATTGTATCCCCCTGAGTGTCAACTAGGCAGTGTTCTCAGAACCCACCTTCAAACCTCCAGTTGCACAAGCTGTTGAAAGGGGCAGTGTTAGAATGTGCTGCCCACCAAAAAGTGTTCCAGAGAGCCAAGGAGCAAAAGGGCTTCCAGGAGCATTTCTCGGGCCCTCACCTCTGCTCAGGGTGGATGAGGAATGCTAGAGTCAAGCCTTGAGAATCTAATGTCCAATCAATCTAATACTTTTCAGGACTATCATAACCAAAATTATTAATTAAATGAAAATTAGCCAGCTACTCAGCTTGAGAGTAGCAGGGCACCAAATCAATCACTATTTTGATTCATATTTGTACAGCACTGTGTGGTTGTTAACCCCAAAGAATATCTCACTTATATTTATACAATATAATGATTATTATGCACTCTTGAGATACCAGAGCCTCAGCTAGACTACAGTCAGTAAACAAAGCTCAAACTAGAATCCCGGTCTGAGCTCTTAACTTGCTATTTTTCTCCTTGACCTCAGCTCTCTCACCTGGGAAGTCACTACATCTGTTTTCAAAGTTCCTCACACATTTTACTCCATTTTACTCTCACACAACTCTGTAAGGTATGCACTATTACTATGCTCATTTTTATAGATGAGAAATTTATACACAGAAAAATTAAGGGATTTGGCCAAAATCCTTCAGCTAATTAATGGCCATGATCCAGGTCTCCTGAGGTCCCAATCCAATGTTCTTTGGGCATTATGACAACAGCTATCAAACTATGATCCACTAACAGAGATGGGCAATAAAACTAGGCCATAGCTTGAGCCAAGCCATCCAGAGAGACCATGATGGTATCTTTCCATCAGCACACTAGACTTGAGGTGATGGTGTTGACACAGTGCCAGATGTATTTTTCAATTTCCAATAGTTCTTGTGCTTCAGAATAGCTTATTGGCCTTAACACTCCCCTGCTGAAAGCTGCCACCCTGCCAAGCCTGGCATGTGGTTCCTATTTCACACCTTGCATCCTCCAGCCTACAGACTCAACTCCTTAAAGTACATGAAAGCTATGGTGATAGAAAGAGGAGGCCTTCTGCTTCTTGAACCAGGGAGCTGGGTAGAATGACACACTGATTATGAAGTACAGATTTTCAGGCTCTATCTGTTTAGTATACTACATACATCAAAACAGTGGCCATAAGTCTAAAGAACTGGTGATAAATGTTTATTATTTCTAACTGGAAAACTCCTCCAATGACATATGTAATATCAGTCTTTCCATGATCAAAAACTGAAAGAGAAAAGTGCCTTCTTGGCATCAGGCAAGGACCAAACAAAATGACAACCAATTGCTCCAAATCCCAGGTGACCCCAACTCTGGATGGATAGAAAGTGTAGATGCAGGTTCAAAAAAGCAGCCTGCTTATTGGGGATTGGATGAAAAGAAATCAACCAGCAGCATCTCACTTCTCTCTCAAGCCTGAGTTAACTTCCCTTTCAACAGAACACCTGCATTGCCCTAAGCCAGATAGCAAGTTCTCCAAATCAGCATTCGGTAGTATAATGGTCTAAGTACCAGGGACTTTGGCCTTGGGAAGGAAATGCATTTCTTTCTTCATTGGGCTTTTATTATAGTTTTTTTTATGCTGGATGGTATCCTAGATATTAACTCTGGCTGAGGACATCTGGGTGGGTAACAGGATAATTTGAAAAAGATCTGAGGCAGGGGCTGGCGTGGAAGAGGCAGTGAGAACTAGTTTCTATTTGAAGACCCCGATGGGACCCAGGAATTCTCAGCTTTGGAAGCTGCACCCAACCCACATGACACAAATGTTTTAGAATATGGCCATGCTTCACATGAAAAGTAATTTGTCTGTAACTACAAGGTCTCAAACTTTTAATTCAAGATCTATTAATTTTTATTTTGAAAGAGTTTGTATTTTGTAGGCAGTAAGATTTAGGGGGAACTTAATCTTCCTTAGAAGCCTGTGAAAATCCCCACATCTTTGGCACTGTGCCCACTTAGCCTGATGGGTGCACAGCCCTGGCTGGGAGAAGGTAGTGTGTGAAGGCAGAAGTGGGTGAGGGACTGAAGAGGCAGAGGGCAGAGATTAGGATGGCAGTAACCATGAAGTCTGACAGTAGCCAGCTTATGACACCCATAGAAAAAGAACTCAGAATTGGGTCTGGGATTCACCGGAATATGGCAGCTCAGCAGAGCTAGAGGACAAAGGCAGAAGGAAAATAAGCTCCTATTCTCCTCTTCACTGTTGTGCATCCCTTCCCCTTTGAGATCTCTTTCCTTCTTTCTCTGTACATGGAGAAAGCAGAAGGGCTAGCCCTTCCTCCATAGGAGAGTCCCTCATACCTCAAAAGACCCAAGAAGTTCAGAAAGAGAGTCCAAATTGAGGGGCAATGTAACCTCACACTCAGTCACCAGTTCATGACTAGGAAATCAGATTACACTTCTTTTTTATTCCCAAATCACTATGACATAGGTCCCATGATCCCAGTTCCTGGAATCTAGGCCTAGACCTACTTAGAAATTTCCAAAAATGCTCACCAATTTTCCACCCCAGCAAAAGTCCCCATATTTCTGCACTAGAGCTTATTTGTTGCCCTGCCATGCACTGCCTTTTCTAACTACACCCTCAAGGAAGGTTCCTCTGCTGGATTTAGCAGTCTTTCACTGGCGCCTGCAGCCAGAAGTCCCATTCTAGTCTCGGGGAAGGGGCAATCCTCTTCTGTGTGTTAGTCCTCTGAAACATGGACCAGAACTCCTTGGTCCTCAGAAATCAGTTTGTAACTTTCAAGGTCTTTACTGATGATTAGAAGATAACAGAAATGTAACAGAGAATAACTTATAAGTCTTGCTAAAATTAGCTGCTCCAAGAAACAATAGCCCCAAATTGACCTCAGAGGCTCTTGTCCAGCCAGCTTCTGGTTTGGCTCCTGCCATGTCTCCACACATACCAATGTTCACACTTCAAGGTTAGGATCCAACAAACCACTGGCCCTCGAAAAAAAATAGCATCCTTTTCTCCTCAATTCAAAGATGTCTAATTTTATTCCAGAAATATCATTTTTCTAGGATGTTTCACTTTGGGAGTAACCATTCCCTTGAGATTGTATAGCATCCAACTCAAAAAGAATCTCTAGTTAGAGAACACATTTTTCAAAGTATGGCTTAATCAAAATGAGATAAGATTATGTGTGGGACACCAGAAATTTAGCCTACTTAGTCAAGCTCTTGATCTTGCCTCCAATAAAAGGTAAGAAGATCAAGCATGCACACTACCTTCTACTTTTGATTTCCTACAAGCAACGGGTTGAAAAACACACACATATGATGAAACACTAAGTCACACACACACACACACACACACCTCTCCCAAAAATACAAATTATAACAAATTATAATTTTAATCACGGTAAAGTCTAATTCTAAATATAGGGGGGAAACATATCTAATTTTACAGAGGAAAAATTTTGTCAGTTACTAAACATTTAATGATTGCAGCATTCAAGTTTTTCCTCCAAAATCAGAAAAGGAAAAAAAAGATTGCCTTACATTTGCCAGAGTAAAAGGGTTAACTTAAGTTGTTTTGCCCAAAGCAAAAGGTCAGGCTCTTATAATCCCTGTTCTAAAAGGCATACATGTTTGTAAATTTTTAGATGACTCTTTTCTATATCCCAAGGGAAAAAATCTTGATGTCATTTTTCCATTGAAAACTTTACTATTGTAGAGTAGGTCACTTACTCCTTGGAAGAAAAGCAATGACAAACTTAGACATCATATTATAAAGCAGAGACATTACTTTGCCAACAAAGGTCTGTATAGTCAAAGCTATGATTTTTCCAGTGGTCATGTATGGATGTGAAAGCTGGACCGTAAATAAAGCTGAGCACCAAAGAATTGATGCTTCTGAACTGGGGTGTTGGAAAAGACTCTTGAGAGTCCCTTGGACTGCAAGGAGATCAAACCAGTAAATCCTAAAGGAAATCAGTCCTAAATATTCTTTGGAAGGACTGATGCTGAAGCTGAAACTCCAATACTTTGGCCACCTGATATGAAGAACCAATTCATTGGAAAAGACCCTGATGCTGGGCAAGATGGAAGGCAGGAGGAGAAGGGGACGACAGAGGATGAGATGGTTGGATGGCATCACTGACTCAATGGACATAAGTTTGAGCAAACTCTGAGAGTTGATGGACTTGGAAGCCTGATGTGCTGCAGTCCATGGGGTCGCAAAGAGTTGGACACAACTGAGTGACTGAACGGAACTGAGGCCACTTAATCCAGCTCCATTCAAGATCTTTTGGGAAAATTCTCAATTTGAACTCACTTTCTAGAAACAGCTCCTTTTAGTGAGAATGGTGGTGTCCAGAGAGCTAAGAGAGACAGTGAACCTAGAAGAGATGGACCAAGGCAAAACCTTAGTCTAGGGAAGCAAAAGGAATTCTCTCAGTCTACATGCAGTCCTGCCTAGGACACAAGCACAGCAGATCATAATGTTGTCCTGGGACAAACTTTTAACTTACTATATAGAAAATGCATCTAGAAAGTATTTGGTGTATGCACCTCCTAGGAACACGAAATAATGATGGCAATGGATTGACAATTTGGGATACAGACCAAATGTCTTCCTTCTGAGACTCAACAAACAGACGGGTAGCATTAAAATAGGCACAGGGATGTAGACATTCAACAACCAGCTCTTTACTGAGGTGGAAACTGCATCCCACTTTAAATCAGTTTTATGTACACTGAAAGAACTCAGAGGCCTCACAATCATTTAAAATCCAACAGCAGATACAACACTCCTAGCACCCCCACCTTAGCTGCACAAGTTGGGTAGCCATGGGAAGCTGTGTTTGTTTGCATGTTCAGACAAAGCAGTTGACACCAAAATAGCATTTCCACTGATTAGTGAAGCCTATTTCTATTATCTAGTATATCCTATTAGTGTTCAGGGGGTAAAACCAAAGAATCAATGTCAAAAGATTTCTCCTGTCAAGTCTGCATTCATGGAAATGTGTCTATAGTAACATCCTGAAGGGCAAGCCATTTATAAGTTGTAAGTAAGGTCCTCTGTTACAAGATGCTTTCCTCTGCAGGAAGAGTGGCAGCTGATGGCTAATAGAGACCTTCTAGAAGCAATCTCGCTGAAGTGTCACCTTGCCGTCAGACAATAAGGTTTAAAATTGTGACTGGAAGACTATTATGCAAAAACTCCACCTGAGGCAGCAAAAGTACTTAAGTGAATCTCTCTTTCAATTCTTCAATGTGGAAGCTGTTAGTTTTCTTGACATGCTTTGGAATTTTGCTTTGCAGACTCATCTTTGGTAAAAGCCTCACCCTCTTTCTCATGTGCATGTTCTTCTCTTTCCAGTGAAGGTTATTAGGGCCCATCTCATTAGTAGCCTCATTTTTCTTAATATCCTACCTCTTTAAAGACCCCATATTTTCAAATACAGTCATATTCTGAAGTACTGGGGGTTGACTTTAGAGGGAGGGAAGAATCCAGCCCATAACAAGGCCAGGAGGAAAGATGAAATTGTGAACTTAGAATGTCTTCTCTACCAGCCTTCCTGGCAAGAAATTTTATGTCATCCCCTACACTCTGAAGGGTGGACACTTCTTGGTGAAGCCTAGCTTCATCCCTCTAGCTCATAGCCCAGATGCCATCCTGCAGCAGCCATACATGTCCCTGGACATACAGTCACAAAACAGGTAAACAGGAGGGCACAGGTATCCTTTTCTCACTGAAGTTAGCAGTGAGAAAAGGGATTCTTCAGCCACAAGAGCAGGGAATGAAGTGGAATTGAAGCTGGTCCCAGTGAGCCCTATCACCCGGGGATAAACCACTGCACAGGAGTCCTTGACACATGCATGCTCCATGAGGAGAAAATGAAAGATTTAAATACCTTGTGAAGGAACGGAGGGTTGAAGGACAAATTTCACCCGACAAGAAAGAAAATAAGAGAATCAATTAGTAATTTCTCAATAAGCAGGCCAGTATTAAAATCACTATCATTACATTTGGATCCATCGAGAGAAACTATTGAGCATGTTTGTCTTCAATACCATAAGCAAGGTTTATCAAGCATGGAAGTTTATGTTACCCCACTTACAGTCTCACAGTAAGCCTGTTTAGCCTGTTACTGTTTCCTGGATGCTGGTAGAAGACAAAAGATCCCTGGGTCAAAGAAAAAAGGCTTTATTACTCATATTACAGCAAGCAGCATGATTTGTGTTGTGTTCTTGACCCCAAAGTCCTACAGTGACGGTGTGGAGGGTATGGGTTGTGTTATAGGAAGGAACACTGCTGAATTATGTTCCCCCAAGTGAATATGTTGAAATTCTAACCCCTCAGCATTTCATTCTGACTGTATTTAGAGATAAGGTCTCTAAATAGATAATTAAATTAAAATGAGGTCACTGGGGCTGGCCCCAATCCGATACAACTGGTGTTCTTCTAAGAAGAGGAAATTTGAATAGAGATAGGTGCAGCTGGAAGGCCATGTGAAGGCACACAGAGAAGACGGCCGTCTACAAGTCAAGGAGAGAGACTTCAGAAGAGTCCAATCCTGCCAATAACTTGATCTTGAAATGCTAGCTTCCAGGACTATTAGTAAATACAATTCTGCTATTTAAACTATATAGTCTGTGGCAGCCCTAGAAAATGAATACAAACACTAAGTTTGGGGAATCCAGTGCTTTTATAGTAAGTCTGTTTTTTGTCCTGGAGACATTACCTCATCTCTTAAGGTCTTTCTCTGCAAACATAACTGTGAGAAATGGTCCAGGTAGAAAGTACTCAGGGCCTTGAACTAGACAGGTAAAGAGATAGAGGCATATGGATGACTGTCTCTCCCAATAAGATGGTCAGTGAGCATCTTGTAACATCTCGTCTGAGAAATCTCAAAGACATAGTTAAGGTGGAAAATTCAATTATACCAATATCCCTGTCAGCCAGTAGAACCCAACTGTAATATTTAGAGTTCTCAGTTATAGAGGACTGGCACAGGTGAGCAATAGTATGTCTTCAACAATGTTACATCAAAAGTTGGTCTGAGTGGAAGTAGCAGTTGAGAAACACTAGTGTCAATGCTATGGTAAGGAGTGTCATGTCTTATATCTACCAGACTGTTAGAAAAATAACAAGGCCATGTGGGTAATTTTTTTTTTTTCTTTTTTTGCTTCAATACGTTATGGTATTTGGCTTTGAAAAAAGTGCAGGAAGTAGTTAATGTGCAAGGCTTTGTAATGTGTCAACTTGTCTAGGCTGAACCACATTTCCCAGAACTCTCTTCCCTATATGTAGGGTAGGCTTGATGGATGTGCAAATAGTACAGTTGCACAGGGATCTGTTCTCAAAAGGGGCCCCACATGGGAGTTCAATGTTCTCTGTTGAAATTCTTACTAATTTTATCTTTGAATTTGTGTTTTATAAGTAAAGCCCACTGGGCTGCTGGTGAATGTCCTAGAGGCTTGGAAACTTGGCTCACACAACATCCCACCTCTTAACATCTCCCTAGGATTCTCCTTCCCCATCATACTGGCTGTTGTCACTCTCCACCCCTGATGGGATCCTGGGCAGAAGGCAG
The DNA here is from genome assembly GCF_001704415.2 of Capra hircus. Taxonomy (NCBI): domain Eukaryota; kingdom Metazoa; phylum Chordata; class Mammalia; order Artiodactyla; family Bovidae; genus Capra; species Capra hircus. Next base: position 28,194,729 of record NC_030814.1, read on the forward strand.
GGAGGGCTAGAGATAGGGTCCCTGAATGGTGAGTCATGGTATAGAGCCCAAGGCCCCTGTGAGGTGTGCATTTACCATACGACTATCCCATAAGATAGGGGAGCATAGGAGTAAATAGCAAATAATAAACGCTATGACATGCCCGGAATGAAACTGTAGAAGAAAGGCAAAACAGTTCTCATGTATTCTGAAAAAGAGGCTCCACATTTTCATTTAACACTAGCCCCACAGATGTATTGCCAGCCCTGACTGTATGTTCCACATCAGTAGGTGCCGTGGATACATATTTGTATGAGTACAGAAGTGAAGCAGCAGTCATATTGCTTTTCACCTTAGAAATGTAGAGGCAGCTATATCAGTTGCTCAGGCACGTTACCATTGATCTGCTGATTCAACACAATGGCTCAGGGCAGCAGCTGGTCCCGCAGTTTCCCTACCTTCCCCTGGGTCTTCTTTCAGCTTTCCCAGTTTCTGGGCATGCTACGTATGTAACTCCATGACAAGAGATACCAGCTTCTCCTACATGGCACACACATCATAGCCAGGGACGACAAGAACTGACATGAGTTCCACTATGTGTTTACAGCTTCCAGTTTGTCCTTGCTCTCCTCCAATTCACAACCATCTTCCCTTCTAAACTGCCCATCCAATGGACTTTGGGCTCCAGCACCAGACACCAGGACTATTGCTTGGTCAGCACCCATAATTGTGTAAAGTTGACTGACTATAACAATAAATCTCCTATATTACATCTAGCACTCTGCCTCTGTAACTGAACTATAATTAATAAGTATGGCTAATTTTTAAAGAAACTTTAGAATAGGTTGAGGAAATAGGATTCAATAATATATAAAAATAAAAACAAAGGAATATGACACAGTGAAATAATATCATGCATTTACACAATCTTTTTTGCTGCTGACTTACCTTGTCTTATTTGGTCATTACCACAAGCCCCATGAGGTAGGTTAGGGCAGCTATTACAATTTCCATTTTACAGATGGAAGTGAGATGTCAGGGGTTAAATACCTTGGCTAACATCACATAGATAGAAAGTAGCAGAGTTGGAACTGGTCCTCTAGTCCCTCCCCCAGTTCGCTCCCATTGATCCAAAGGGTCTCTGCCAAATATGAATTATTAAGGTCAACTATGAAGCTCAAATCTTCAGTGAAATGAAATACATTTCAACCAGAAGGCATGGTCTCTGGTTCTCAGTTATGTAATTGTATTTTTGCTGCCCGAACATTAAATAAGCAGACTATGAATCATTCAGTTCACACCTTTACATCCATCTCCTCTGCCCACAACCCCACCATGGAGAACAGAGCACTAGAAACTCTCACTCAGCACTAAACAGTCCGCAGCTTCCAGTCTCAGCAAATAAAAAGAACACCTCAAATAACTGCAAGTATTTCCAAAACTCACATTTCACACTGGTAGTTTTTAACACTTGTAGACATACATGTTGTAGGTAACAGAGCTGAAAGCAGCTCTCATCATTATAACTCAGGCATATGATACACTGGAGCAAGGTTTGGCAGTAGTTTCATGATGATGAAAAGAACCAGCTTCATTTCAAACAAATAATCAAAATTCCACAATAGACTACAAAAGTAAGTGAGGCTTGGCTTTTCTATTTTTACTAACCACAAAAATGAGAAATAAGTCATTCTATTAAAGCCTTTGAGCTATAACCATATAAAGTAATGAATACACCAGCACCATGAAAAATCCAGAGAAAATGCAAATTTTCACCACTTGTCAACAATTGCAAAATCAGCCCAAAAAAGGTTTTATGTAATTACAGTCCTCCTCATGGAAGAAAGCAACACTTGAGTTCCACAGAGAAGAGAATCTGTCACCAATTTCTGTTTTTCTAGAGGTACTTACAAACCCATAAATCTCCATAAACACTAGGGAGAATGTCTCACAAAAAAGCAGGCCCACTGTACCCTCCTGCTACATCCATGCACAGTGAACGATCCCAAGATCCACAGGCACAGGAGTCAACTGGGCCAGAGCCTTAGGAGATGCTGAAAACGTCTGGGCTACTCTCTGAATACCCTGGTTTGTGTCCACATACTGGCCTCCTTAGACAATGAGGACGGCTTCATTACTTGGATAAGCATGCTTCAAGGGGCTTTCATTTATTCATCAGAACAAGCATTCATCAGGAACTTAGTCCTTGCCAGACATTGTACTCGGCCTGGGGACACAGTGGTAAGAAAAGCAAACGTGACTTCCCTCTAGGGGTTACAATCTAACACAGGATATAAATGTGAATCACCAATCATGCAGATAAATGTGTCATTGCCAACAGAGGCAGATTCAGGGAAGGACAGGCTATGCTACCAGGAATATGTCTTAGAGAAGCCTGATTTCACTCAGGGGCTCAGGCAAGGCCTCCCCAAGGAAGTGGCACTGTGCAGGCAAAAGGGGTGAGAATGTACTGAGTACCTCTAGAGGAGGAAACACAAGTCTGAACATGGGCCCCAGTGGAGCCCTGACCCAGGCCAGGTGGGAATGAACAGTAAACTCTGGACTGAGGAGATTAGGCCTGGGCACAGCAGGAAGGGAAGCTGAGAGAAAGGTGGGGGAGCTAGGTAATAAAACATGAGGCTTGAGGGGGTAAATTTCATCTACAGCAGTGCTGTGCCTCAGGCGGCCCTGCACCCAGAAGTAAATAACGTGGGTGGTAGGAGGGAGAAGGGAAAGACACGAGGGTGGGAGGAGGCGAGTAGAGGAACTCAGTCCTCTTAGGTAACAGCAGGCTCCCAGGGCCCTGAACAATACTGCAAACAGCATACGTTTATCCTGCTGCCCCCCACGACGTGCTCCCCTCCCAGTGTGGTCTGTGTCTGCTTCCTGCAGCCTCTCAGACTCTTGAGCGTCCTCCTGCCACTCTGGCTTGCCCTTCCTGCCTTATTACTAACATTCAAATACCAGTTCACCTCCAGTTTCAGCTTCAGCAACAGGAGGAGAAATGTGATTACCTGATTTAAGTAATAAACTCTAAGGTGTCAATAGCTAACCAAGTCTTTAATGACCTTCAGGACTGTTACCTTCTGAGACGGCCCACAGTCTATCTGTAGAGGGTGTTTATCTCAGGGCCCCTCACCTTCCAAGACGGACCACATTCTGCCTATAGACTGTGCATCTCTCTTGGTGACCCTGTTTTACTATGTCTCACTCTTAAATTCTTTCCTGCACGAAACGAAGGGTCCTCACTTGGCGGCCGACCACGGGAAGTCACCTGAGATCTGAGACATAAACATCCTCTCTCACCCCAGGGCAGAGCTCTCTTGCCTGCCCCCTTGTATCTTTCACAAGCATCCCATATTAAAGAATCTACTTCTTAATCTATCAAAAAAAATTTTTTACTGACCTTTGGAATGATGACTTCTCTCAATTCCATTTACTGTAACGGGAGAATTTAGGAAACACTGGACAGGAGGCAGAGTCAGAGAGTCCAAAAGTCAGTCCTGAGAAGTGGTCCCAGCTTTGTCCTGAAGTGATGGAGTCCAGAAGGAGAGCAGAGGAAAGGCCTGTTGGTCTTTATGAAGACCTTCCAATGCTCTCCTGAAGGCAAGCGACTGGAAGTGCTAAAAAAAAAAAAAAAAAAAAAAAAAAACAGGAAAGATAACAGCACTTCTCAGAATAGGTTCTTATATCTTCAAACTTTTTCCTTTTGTCCTGGTATTAAATCAGTACAAGAGGTAATTCCATGGCAGTCCGGTGGTTAGAACTCCGCACTTTCACTGCCAAGGGCCCAGGTTCAATACCTGGTTGGAGAACTACGATCCCACAAGCTGTGTGGTGCAGCCCCAACCCCCCCAAATCAATACAAGCATATTAAGAAAAAACACTGGTATATGCACGAATGTTTGTGCAGATTTATTCCTAAACTGCTTAATCTTTTAAGAATCAATAAGATTCCAAAGCATTGTTTCTAACAAACATCATGCGCCTATGCTATTCTAAGTAAAAATCTTATTTGAGTCTCAGAAGTTCCAAAAAGTAGGTACTATTATTCCTGCATTTTAGAGAGGAAATTGGAGTATAGAAATGTTCAGTAACTTCCCCCAAGAAAAAAAGTTTTATGATTAAACATCTAAAGATTATTTTCTCTTTCTCTGAAAGTCCAAAAACATATTTGTTTGATATCTTTTACATGAATCCCTATTTTGTAGAAAATCACGTAGAATTTAGGAGATACATAGTAAGTCAAATTTATGTAATATTTTGAAACCATCAAGTAAACTACAACTTTGGTTTTTTTTTAAATACTAAAAGAACGAAAATGAGAAATGATTGATGTAAGTGTTCTGAGCCTTTGAGTAATACGTGGGCTTCCATTTAGCTCAGGGTCTGTCCTGACCTAGTAGAACTCAATATTCACAACGGTGCAGTGATGGTCCACTGCATGTTACTTGCTCAGTTGTGTCTGACTTTTTGTGACCCCATGGACTGTAGCCCATCAGGCTCCTCTGTCCATGGAATTTTCCAAGCAAGAATACCGGAATGGGTTGCCGTTCCCTTCTCTGGGCAATCTTCCTGACCCAGGGATCAAACCTGGGTCTCATGAATTACAGGCAGATTCTTTCTGATGAGCCACCAGGGAAGCCCCGAGGGTCTATTAGAGGCTATATTGTTTGGCCAGGACTTTCATAACAAAGCATGACAGACTGGATGCCTTAGACAGCAAAAATGAATTGTCTCACAGCCTGGAGGCTAGAAGTTCAAGATCAGAGTGTTGGCCGTGTTGGTCTCTTCTGCGGGCCCTCCCTTTGGCTTGGACATGACCATCTTCTCCCTGTGTCTGCACGTGGTCTTCTCTCTGTATATGTCTGTGATCAAATTTCTTCTTCTTACAAAGACATGAGTCATATTGCATTAGGACCCACCTGAGTGACCTTATTTTAACTTAATTACCTTTTTAAAGACTCTATTTCCAAATACAGTCAACTCTGAGGTACTGGGGAGTTAGGATTTCAACACAGGAATTTTGAAGGGACACAACTCAGCCCATAAGAGAGAAAAATGATCCAGGAATTAAGAGGAAACGAGATTCCTCAAATGAATAGGAACACACCAAAAGAGCTAGATAAGCAAACTGGTTAGAAACCCACCCTTGGATGTGTCCTGTCCCTGAAGGAATTAGGTCCAAGAGTTAAGAAGAAGATCTGAACAGTCACCAAGTCACTACTGTCCAAATGGGAAAAATGCTTCATAGCTATAGCTCATACATACTTAAGAGGATAAAATTTGGCTGAAATCCATGCTTCCTTCCCCTAATGTAGCCTTAGATCATTATTTGGTCCTCTTCAATTATGTGAGAGTTCAAACAGGAAGATATATGTAATAGATGTGATGTTGGAAATTAACAAGCCCAAGTCCTTCTCTCGGCCTTTTACAGGATGTCACTTGATTATGTGGTCAAGAGCCAACTCTAGTGATAGCTCCCAAATTGTTAACATATTTGTTTTCAGAAAGAAATATAGCATGGTTTGTCTAAAAAAAGCAAAATAGAGATTAATCCTAAAATTCAGAAATCTGTGGATTGTTTTATTTAATTCTTAAATGAAGTGGTTATTTTAACTTTCAGTGCTCAGTTTTCATGTCTTTAAAAATATTTGTCAACTTATGCTACATGAAGTATGTTTACTTTTATAATTAAAAAGAAAACTTTTAAACAATTACCACATCTTTCTAAATGTTCCTTTTGGGGAAAAAACAGTTTTTAGATTTGTTGTTTTAATTTGCCCAGTCATTTTTACTTCGTCTAATTAAATAAATCTGATCCTTATACAGAGTAAAATAAATTTTTGCAGGATGAATCACATGTTCCCATTTTAACTTCAGAGGAGTGTCTATAAGGGGAAAAATTGGGAGGACATAAGCAATGAAAACTCTTCCTGCAACATCTCTCTTCTTGCCAATTGAAAAGAAACCTTGAAAGACAAAAGCAGTCCATCAAGTACGGTAATTAGCATGAGGCAGGCTCTAAAACCTTACAGCTATCTTACAGGAAAATTTTACTTTTAAAAAACTGACTTTGCAGTTTTCCACACAATGGGGAAAACTTTGTTACATGCATATATTTGAGGAAGATCTGTATCTTAATATATGAAAAACTTTTAAAGTCAAACCAGTAAAAAAGAGACAACCCAATAAAAAAATGAACAAAGCCTTGCAAAGCCAGTTTACAAAAGGAAATATACAAATGGCCAATAAGCACATAATAATATAGTTAATTAATGTCATTAATTATCAAATAAGTGCAAATTAAAATCACAGTGATTTACCATTTCACACACACCAGAAAAGCTAAAGCTAAAAGGAATGAGTATACCTGAATGGCCAGGATGAGGAACAACTAGAACTCTGGAACCATTGGTGGTATGAAATGTGTGCAACCACTTTGAAACTGTTGTGCATGCATGCTAAGTCGCTTCAGTCATGTCCAACTCTTTGTCACGCTATAGACTGTAGCTTGCCAGGCTCCTCTGTCCTTTGGGATTCTCCAGGCAAGAATACTGGAGTGGGTTGCCCTGCCCTTCTCCAGAGGATCATCCTGATCCAAGGATGGAACCTCTGTCTGTGTCTCTTTCATCTCCTGCATTGGCAAGCGGATTCTTTACCATTAGTGCCACCTGGGAAGCCCATAGGTGAAATTGAAATTGGCAATTTCTTTTTAAATATATGCCTATCATATGCACTCCTAATACTAGTTATTTACCCAGGAAAGATGAAAAGTCTTATCTGTAAAAGACTTGCACAATGTTTCAGTTCAGTTCAGTTCATTTCAGTCGCTCAGTCGTGTCCGACTATTTGCGACCCCATGAATCGCAGCACGCCAGGCCTCCCTGTTCATCACCAACTCCCGGAGTTCACTCAGACTCACGTCCATCAAATCAGTGATGCCATCCAGCCATCTCATCCTCTGTCATCCCCTTCTCCTCCTGCCCCCAATCCCTCCCAGCATCAGAGTCTTTTCCAATGAGTCAACTCTTCGCATGAGGTGGCCAAAGTACTAGAGTTTCAGCTTCAGCGTCATTCCCTCCAAAGAAATCCCAGGGCTGATCTCCTTCAGAATGGACTGGTTGGATCTCCTTGCAGTCCAAGGGACTTTCAAGTGTCTTCTCCAACATTACAGTTCAAAAGCATCAAATCTTCGGCGCTCAGCTTTTATAGTAGCTTTATTCAATAGCTCCAAACTGGAAGCAACCCAAATGTCCAACAAGAGAAAGGAAAAATAAATTGCAGAGTATATTCAGATAATACAATACTACACAGAATAACAAAGAATGACTACTAATCACACAACATTGGATGTATCTCAGTAACAGTGCACTAGTCAAAAGAATGGTGCAGACACCAGCATTGCATCCTGTTTGATTCCACTTATATGAAGCTCAAGAACAAGCTAAACCAAGCAGTGGAGGGAGACATCAGAATGGTGGTGTCTCCAGGGTAAAATTTGACTGATAGAGGGCAATATACTTTCTAGGGCGGTAGTTGCACAGATGTATAATTTTTATCAAAATTCATTGAATTGGAAACTTAAGAACTGTGATTTTTGTGGTGTATCTATTTCACTTCCATAAAGATGTTAGCAAGAGTTGTTAAACAAAACTGACTTTGCAGCTTTATAATATTTCATGCATACCCCCTTGCACACTTTTCATCTGCGACTCGGCTGCCTAGCTGACTGGCTGCTCACATGCCCCAAACAGGTTGTGACACCCTTCCAGGGAGGTCAAGCAGTAAAAACACTAGTGAGCCCACCCCCACGCTGGGCTTTTCTGTTTTGCAAGGCCTTACAGAATGCACCATGTCAGAGAGATAAAAATCTACAAGACCCTCTTTAAGAGCCATTAGCTCCAAGTGCTCTCAGCCAAACATAACATGGTGAAGAGGAAAGAATGGGGTCTGTGGAGCCAATCAGACCAGAGTCAAGTCCAGCGCAGGCATTCACCAACTGTGAGCAGGCCACCTAGCATTTCTAAACCTGTTTCTTCTCTTGTAGAACCGATTATTCTATAGGATCAGAGACTATGTTAATAACAGATCTAGATAAAGCCTTGCACATAGTAGGTCCTCAGTGAAGTAAAGCTACCACTGGACCATCAGCTCCCTTAAAGTAGGTAGGGGAGTCTGGTACATAGTCAGGTTCAATAAATATTTAATAAATGAGTGAATGTGTATGTGTATGTGTTAGTTGCTCGATTGTGTCTGACTCTTTGCAACCCCATGGACTGTAGCTTGCTAGGCTCCTCTGTCCGTGGGATTCTCCAGGCAAGAATACTGGAGTGGGTTGCCATTTCCTTCTCTCCAGGGGATCTTTCCCACCCAGGGATCAACCCTAGGTCTCCTTCATTGCAGGCAGATTCTTTACTGTCTGAGCCACCAGGGAAGCCCAAATGAGTGAATAATCTGAGAAATATCTATTTTCTCTAATTCCATAAATAAATAACAAGGGATGTACCCAAGAAGCAGCAGGATGAGTGATCAAACAGGAAGTATTTTTGCCAATATATTGTCCTGTCTTGCATACTTCCTGTTCTTTGGGTCAGATTATTTCAGAACTCAGAACTTGTCTGATTTAGGGAAAGTAATATCATGCGTACACCATACATATGTAACTCATCTAGTAGATCGGACAACACTCCAGATCAAACATATTAACATTTCCACAGCAAAACTTATATTCATAGAAAATGGAATAAAGATAAAAATAGTCTTATATAGTTTCATGTTCATTTTGGCCACCAAATAAATTATTTTTAAAACAATAATAATAGAGCTATTAGGGTTGCAGAGTTGTTAGAGACCCTGTAATGGCTAACATTCAGGAAGCATTGCACCAGGCATTCTGGCCTAAACATTTTGTATGCATTAACTTTCTAAAAGCTTTTTATTTTGTATTGGGGTATAGTTGATTAAAAGTGTTGTGAAAGTTTCAGATGGACAGCAAAGGGTCTCAGTCATACATACACCATATCGATTCTCCCCCAAACTCTCCCCCCAGAGAGGCTGCCACATAATATCGAGCATAGGTCCCTCTGCTAGCTAGTAGCGCCTTGTTGTTTATCCATTTTAAATATAGCCGTGTGTACATGTTGATCCTAAACTTCCTAACCATCTCTCCTTCCCCGCATACCTTCCCCCTGGCAACCAGACCCCCATTAACTCTTCACAACAACCCTTATGAAGTAGGTACTATTTTTACCACTATTTTCATTTTAAAGGCAAGGAAACTGAGGCACAGACAGGATAAGTACTTGCCCAAGGTCAAACACTTCACCCCGGAATCTGTATTCTTAGTCATGCATCTATACTGCTTCAATCTTCCCTTTCATCAGAGCATGCAACCTCATACCTCCAAATTTAAAATTATTAAATAAAATTGGTACAGGCCCTGGGTTTCTTATCCTTTTAATGCTTCTGCCACTTGGAAAACTCTAAAGCTTGCTGGAAAGAGTGACTTTAAAAGATCTGCCCTCTTTAACAGACTCAAAAAAGATATTATCTGCCCGAGACAAACAACCATAAGCAAGAAACTCATGTTTTAAATTATTTTTTTAAATTTCAAACAGATTACTAATAGAAGAGCACATTCACAAAAGGTTTAACCAGCAGTGTGAGTGACAAAAGAAAAGCCAGCAGCCTACAAGAGCAGAATAACACTCTTTCAGCACCACCAGGTCATTAAAAAAATACATTCAAATTTATGGGTAGTCCAGCCACCTTATCAAACGAAAACAATATAAAAATCTCACAGCTCTGAGGTGGAAAGAGGAGAACCTACTCCACAGAAAAGAGGAAAACTCATGCATCAATCACATAGCTGGCCCAATGTTAACAACTTCTAAACAGTGAAGGTGAAAGAACATTTGTTCACCAGAAGGTCACTTTCTCCACTGAGGGGAAAGGTTTAGGGGCACACGTTGGAAAGTTTGCCTCAGTGTGCATGTTATTTTACCCTTGGGCACCATTTGCTTATGAAACAAGGTTGGTGGTAGAGCAATTAGTCTGGCAGCTAATCAATGTCATTGTACTGAAAGCTTTCAGGAAATGATCCCAATCTAGAAGAATGATGCTTCAATGCTGGATTTGCTTCTCATGGAAAATACCAAGCACAGAGGCTGCTCCCTTGGGAGTACACACTTGCCCTCAGTCAGTCAGTATTTACTAAGCGTCTATAAAGCACTTACACTACAATCTGTGCTTGGGAACACTAGTCAAACCCAGTTTCCTCCCTATAAATAATTTAACGTCTTAATTGGGGGGGGGGGAATTTAAAAATATAATCACATCAGAAACAGAAAATATATTTAAATGCAAGAGTTGGCAAAATGTCTTGAGTTTTTCTATTTCTCTTTCTCTATTTGATACATAATTCAAGTTACAACCTTTATTCCAATTGACCGAACTCTCAGAAAATGCCTGAACCTACTTAGGTCAAGTATTTCCAAACTACCCAACACATAATCAATAGTAATCTATATATATGCGTGGATGCTTAGTGTGCATGCTAAGTCGCTTCAGTCGTGTCTGACTCTTTGCAACCTATGGACTTAGCCCACCAGCCTCCTTGTCCATGGGATTCTCCAGGTAGGAATACCGGTATGGGCTGCCCTCCTCCAGAGGATCTTCCTAACTCAGGGATTGAACTTGACTCTCTTATGTTTCCTGCATTGGCAGGCAGGTTCTCTACCACTAGCGCCACCTGGGAAGCCTACTTCATATATATGCTGCTGCTACTGCTGCTAAGTCGCTTCAGTCGTGTCCCACTCTGTGCAACCCCATAGACGGCAGCCCACCAGGCTCCCCCATCCCTGGGATTCTCCAGGCAAGAACACTGGAGTGGGTTGCCATTTCCTTCTCCAATGCATGAAAGTGAAAAGTGAAAGTGAAGTCTCTCAGTCGTGTCCGACTCCTCGCGACCCCCATGGACTGCAGCCTTCCAGGCTCCTCCATCCATGGGATTTTCCAGGCAAGAGTACTGGAGTGGGGTGCCATTGCCTTCTCCAACTTCATATACATATGGCAGAGCAAAGAGAAGCACAGGTCTCACTCAGTGAGTAGTTGTTGAAGCAAATTGAAATCTTGCTCAATTATACCCTTGGACTGCAAGGAGATCCAACCAGCCCATTCTGAAGGAGATCAACCCTGGGGTTTCTTTGGAAGGAATGATGCTAAAGCTGAAACTCCAGTACTTTGGCCACCTCATGAGAAGAGTTGACTCATTGGAAAAGACTCTGATGCTGGGAGGGATTGGGGGCAGGAGGAGAACGGGACGACTGAGGATAAGATGGCTGGATGGCATCACGGGCTCAATGGACATGTCTGAGTGAACTCCAGGAGATGGTGACGAACAGGGAGGCCTGGCGTGCTGCGATTCATGGGGTCACAAAGAGTCGACACAACTGAGCGACTGAACTGAACTCAACTGAAGAAGATTTTGTTCATGAATCTGAGAATGATTCACTAACCACCAGTGACTATGCTTTTGGGTTTAGAGAAATCTTCTCCTCAGCCCAACCTACATTCATTTCTGTAGGAAAGCTTTTGACTGCAAGGCATAACTTCCTAAATAAACCTTTGCTGTCCACAAAATGCTAATTTGCTACTGTTTAAGGTAACTTGTTTTTTAATACTGACCTGGCCCTGAATATAATTCCACCCCAAATTCTCTGCTGTCTTATACATGTTTTACAGTAAAGGGAAGAAAGGTAGTGAAACATAAAGAAAGTTAAGCTGAGTATTGCAGCCACAAAATTAAAAGACGCTTGCTCCTTAGAAGGAATCCCATGACAAACCTAGACAGCGAATTAAAAAGCAGAGACTTCACTTTGCTGACAAAGGTACAGTTAGTCCAAGCTATGGTTTTTCCAGTAGTCAAGTACAGATAGGAGAGTAAAACCATAAAGAAAGCTGATCACCAAAGAATAGATGCTTTTGAATTGTGGTACTGCAGAAGACTCTTGAGAGCCCCTCAGACTTCAAGGAGATCAAACCTGTCAATCCTAAAGGAAATCAACCCTGAAAATTCATTGGAAGGACTGAAGCTGAAGCACCAATACTTTGGCCACCTGATGCAAAGAGCCCACCCACTGGAAAAGACTCTGATGCTGGGAAAGATTGAAGGCAAAAGGAAAAGAGGGTGACAGAGGATGAGGTTGTTAGATAGCATCATGGACTCAATGGACATGAGTTTGCACAAACTCCAGGAGATAGGGAAGGACAGGGAGGCCTGGGTCTATTAAAGCCCAGGGAGTCGCGAGGAGTCAGACACGACTTAGCAACTGAACAGCAACAACAAAACTGGATAAGAAAGTAAACGTGAGTTGAGCTGAGGAAGAGGAAGCTGCCAGCCCTCCATTTCCAGCCCTACCTTGTGCCAGGAGGACAACTTCTGTTTGAAGAAGTTCAGGCTCCTGCAGTTCAGGATGACTGGAGTAAAGAAGTTTCCTTATCCTCCCACTCTTTCTCCTGTGTGTGCTTAGTTGCTCAGTCATGCCCCACTCTGTGAGACCCCATGCACTGTAGCCCACTAGGCTCCTCTGTCTGTGGGACTTTTCAGGCAAGAATCCTGGAGTGGGTTACCATTTCCTTCTCCAGGGTTTTTTCCTTACCCAGGGTTGAACCCAAGTCTCCTGCACTGCAGGCAGATTCTTTACCTGCTGAGTCATCAGGGAAGCCCACTCTTTCTCATGCAAAGCCAGTTAGATACAAATACACTGATCTAAAATGTCAGACCATGAACCACAAGTTCTTCTAATATGGTAGAGCACCTATTCAGCACAAATACACAATTTAAATGCCAAAGCCTTTGACTGTGTGGATCACAAGAAACCGTGGAAAATTCTGAAAGAGATGGGAATACCAGACCATCTGACCTGCCTCTTGAGAAATCTGTATGCAGGTCAGGAAGCAACAGTTAGAACTGGACATGGAACAATAGACTGGTTCCACATAGGAAAAGGAGTACGTCAAGGCTGTATGTTGTCACCCTGCTTACTTAACTTCTATGCAGAGTACATCATGAGGAACGCTGGGCTGGATGAAACACAAGCTGAAATGAAGCTTGCTGGGAGAAATATCCATAACATCAGATACGCAGACGACACCACCTTTATGGCAGAAAGTGAAGAAGAACTAAAGAACGTCTTGATGAAATTGAAAGAGGAGAGTGAAAAAGTTGGCTTAAAGCTCAACATTTAGAAAACTAAGATCATGGTATCCAGGCCCATCACTTCATGGCAAATACATGGGGAAACAGTGGAATCAGTGGCAGACTTTATTTTGGGGGGCTCCAAAATTACTGCAGATGGTGACTGCAGCCATGAAATTAAAAGACACTTGCTCCTTGGAAGGAAAGTTATGACCAACCTAGACAGCATATTAAAAAGCAGAGACGTTAATTTGCCAACAAAGGTCCGTCTAGTCAAGGCTATGGTTTTTCCAGTAGTCATGTATGGATGTGAGAGATGGACTATAAAGAAAGCTGAGCACCAAAAAATTGATGCTTTTGAACTGTGGTGTTGAAGGACACTCTTGAGAGTCCCTTGGACTGCAAGGAGATCCAACCAGTCCATCCTAAAGGAGATCAGTCCTGGGTGTTCATTGGAAGGACTGATGCTGAAGCTGAAACTCTAATACTTTGACCACCTGATGCAAAGAAATGACTCATTTGAAAAGACCCTGATGCTGGGAAAGATAGAAGGCAGGAGAAGGGGACGACAGAGGATGAGATGGTTGGATGGCATCACCGACTCAATGGACATGAGTATGGGTAAATTCTAGGAGACAGTGATGGACAGGGAGGCCTGCTGTGCTACAGTCCATGGGGTCACAAAGAGTCAGACATGACTGAAGGACTAAACTGAATTGAGATGTATTTTTTAATATTCATAAACTATAACCAAATTCAAACCACATCTAATCTTTGTCTATAAGTCAGATATGACCTGAAGTCAACCAAACCTTTAAGGGGGTAAGTAAAAATTGCCCAAGATTCCATAGCATGTCCAACAAAAAAAGAGTCTAATTCCTCTCACCTTCCTACTTTTTTTAGTCTACTTCCCTTGGGTTCCTCCCCTTCCCATAGTCAGTTACAGTCAATCCTCCTATCTGTGGGTTGGTAGGGCTAACTGTACTGTAGTTAGTCATTTTATATAAGAAACTTGAGCATCCTTGGATTTTGGTATCTATGCAGGGGGCGGGGGGTGGGGGTGGCGCGGTCCTGGACCAATGTATATTCAAGGGACAACTACATCATCATAATTCAAAAATGTTACAGGGAGTCCATTATATGTCTGCTGGGCAGTGGGGATGCTGTGTAAACAAAACAGATGCAACTGTTTCTACCTTCCTGTCTGGTGACAACACCAGGCTTCAAACAAGGACATTTACACCAAGAGGCTTAAAATCAGTCCTCATGGGAAAAGCAAGCTATGGTGGAATGCTCAGTTCAGTTCAGTTGCTCAGCTGTGTCTGACTCTTTGTGAGCCCATGAACTCAGCACACCAGACCTCCTTGTCCATCACCAACTCCCAGAGTCCACCCAAACCCATGTCCATTGGGCCAGTGATGCCATCCAACCATCTCATCCTCTGTCAGCCCCTTCTCCTCCTGCCCTCAATCTTTCCCAGCATCAGAGACTTTTCAAATGAGTCAGCTCTTCGCATCAGGTGGCCAAAGTACTGGAGTTTCAGCTTCAACATCAGTCCTTCCAATGAACATCCAGGACTGAAGGATGGACTGGTTGGATCTCCTTGGTTGAATGGTTTTCCCACTAAAAGGAAATATTACATTCACTTGAGAATGTCAAAGTGGTTTCCAATAACAAATAGCAATGAGACACATCAAAAGCAGTGTACCAAATACACTGCTCTGACAACAACACAAGCAAATAATTGTCATCAGTGTGCATGACATCTTAAATTTTTCACTGGAGTATAGCTGACTTACAGTGCTGTGTTAGTTTCAGGTTTTCAGCAAAGTAAACCATTATACATATATGTGCGTGCATGTATATGTGCATGCTCTGTTACATCTGGCTCTTTGCAACCCCATGGATTGTATCCCACCCAGTTCTCTGTCGATGGAATTTTCCAGGCAAGAATATTGGAGTGGGTTGCCATTTCCTACTCCAGGGGATGTTCCTGACCCAGGGATTGAACCCATGTCTCTTGTGTCTCCTACATTGGGAGGCTGATTCTTTACCACTGCACCACCTGGAAAGCCCATACATACACATATATCCACTTTAAATACAAATAACCTCGTCTGAGAGGAGCTGCTGAATTATGGTCCTGAAATGCAAACCTCATACTAAGTCCCTGCCCTCACTGTCCTTCTCTCATTCCTGTATTCCTTCTCCACTCCCCCTTGCCCCAGGCTTTATACAGGCTACTAAGATCCAACCAGTCCATTCTGAAGGAGATCAGTCCTAGGTGTTCTTTGGAAGGAATGATGCTAAAGCTGAAACTCCAGTACTTTGGCCACCTCATGCAAAGAGTTTGCAATTGCTAAGTCACTTCAGTCGTGTCCAACTCTGTGCGACCCCATAGATGGCAGCCCATTAGGCTCCTCTGTCCCTGGGATTCTCCAGACAAGAATACTGGAGTGGGTTGCCATTTCCTTCTCCAATGCATGAAAGTGAAAAGTGAAAGTGAAGTCTCTCAGTCGTGCCCGACTCTTAGCGACCCCATGGACTGCAGCCTACCAGGCTTCTCCGTCCATGGGATTTTCCAGGCAAGAGTACTGGAGTGGGTTGCCATTGCCTTCTCCGTGCAAAGAGTTGACTCATTGGAAAAGACTCTGATGCTGGGAGGGATTGGGGGCAGGAGGAGAAGGGGACGACAGAGGATGAGATGGCTGGATGGCATCACTGACTTGATGGATACAAGTCTGAGTGAACTCTGGGAGTTGGTGATGGACAAGGAGGCCTGGCATGCTGCAATTCATGGGGTCGCAAAGAGTCGGATACAACTGAGTGACTGAACTAAGTCAGCAACCTAATGCCAGGTCATTCTGAACTCATACACTGCATGTTTAGGTCTAGTTCTCTGTAACAAGCTCCTCTTCAGCTGGTTGTGATCATCTCATACGAAACTGACCATGACTTGAGTTAATTACAGTCAAAACCAAAGTATAGTAAGAAGCTGGTAAAATCCCTTTAACAAGGAAACACGACACTGTAAATCAACTATACTTCAATAATAAAAAAAGAAGCACAGGGCTCTCCTGTATATTGCAGGATATTTAGCAGCATCTTTGGCCTCTAGCCACTAAATGCCAATGCTCTAGGGTATCTACAGATTTTGACACAAATGAAACATCTTGCTGTTGTTGAATGGGAAGAACATCCACCTTTGCAAGACTCTGGCTATAGTAGTAAAAGAAACCGAAGGCAATGAACAGCCTGGGAGTGGTGGGAAGCAAGTGAATTACAGGTTGGAGCTGATCATCAGGGCAGGTGGCAGGAGCCTGGGGAGCCAGAACCTTCAGGAGCCGTCACAATGGATGGCTTCAACACTTAACACTCATACATCATTTTTCACTAAAATGGTCCTTCCCAATGCGATTGTCCATCTTCTTCACTAGATTGCTCTCCAAATGCCTCTGGCTATTTTAAAGATCAAATATTTTCTCAAAGGGCAAAGAGTTGCTATAGTAAGAGCACTCAAGAGAATGAGACACAGGCATGTTGAGAGAATATGTTGAGAATAGAAAGCAAAACTTTCCACGATGAGCATTTTGAAAGGCACAACACTTATGTGAACATGCAAGTTTTAACATGCTTGCGTGTCAGTTTAATTACTTGATAGTCATAACACCATTCCTTGCATTTACTCTAAGGAAATGCACAAAAATAGGACACCAGACGATTCTATGAATGAAAAGGATAGAAAACAAAAGGATATGAAATAATGAGAGGTTTCTACAATATACTGAAAAATGCTTAGACTTTGGAAATCAGGTAGAGCTGGGTTCAAATCCTGACACTGTCTCTTACTAAGCATGCAATATCAGGTGATTTTCTTAAATTATCTGAGAGAGAGTTTACTAATGTAAAATGGAAATAAAAAATACCTACCTCTAGAAATCACTGTGAGGATTAGTAGCGTAATACATTAAAGCACTAGCATGCCTGGTGGCTCAGTGGTAAAAAGAATGCCTGCCAGTGTGAGAGACGTAGGAGACGTGGGTTTAATCCCTGGGTCGGGAAGATCTCCTGGAGAAGGAAACGGCAACCCACTCCAATATTCTTGCTTGGAAGATCCCATGGACATAGGAGCCTGGCGGGCTATAGTCCATAGGGTGGCAGAGTTGGACATGACTGAGCATGCATGCAAAAATAATGCCTAACTCTACACTCAGAAGAAGCTGTATATAAAAGGACTACCTGTGTGCATGCTAAGTTGCTTCAGTCGTGTCTGGCTTTTTGCGACACTACAGAGGGTAGCCCACAAGTCCATGGGATTCTCCAGGCAAAAAAAACAGGAGTGGGTTGCCCTGTCCTTCTCCAGGGGATCTTCTCAATCCAGGGACAATATAAAAGCTCTATATCTCACAAAAGACCTAGAATGCTATTCTAACCCCAACAATGATGTAAACTGAGAAGGCAGGCTGAAAATATTCCTCTTTTCATTCAACAAATATTACTGAGTGCTGGTTCCTCTACTAGGGGTAGAACAGTAAACAAGATTAAGGATTTTACTACAATGAAATCTTCAAAATACCGGCAGCTCATGGATCCCTATAGAAAGGAGAAGAGCATAACAGCAGGTCTAAGAAATAATGTATTTCAGATTCATGGCATCTGTCTTGCCTGGAAAAATGGGCCTTAATTATATTTATATAATTAATATCTTTTTACATTCTTTCAGTTTATGTCCAAATCTTTGTGACCCCATGGACTGCAGCACACCAGGCCTCCCTGTCCATCACCAACTCCCAGAGTTTACTCAAACTCATGTCCATAGAGTCCATGATGCCATCCAACCATCTCATCCTCTATTGCCCCTTTCTCCTCCTGCCTTCAATCTTTCCCAGCATCAGGGTCTTTTCAAATGAGTCATTTCTTCGCATCAGGTAGCCAAAGTAGTGAAGTTCCAGCTTCAGCATCAGTTCTTCCAATTAATATTCAGGGCTGATTTAGTTGCAAGAAACAGAATCCAACTCTGAGTAATACCAGCAAAAGAGAATTCATTTCAAGGTGTGGTGTGGCTGAGAGAACCAGAGGCCTGAAGAAGCAGAATCAGGAAGGGCAGGGACCAGAGACACTCCTGAGTTTTCCTGTATCCACAGAGCTGCCATGCGGGTGATTCTGCTCCAGTTATTTTGTTAGTTTAGCCTCCATTCTTGTGTCTTCCCTCTCAGGCCCCAAAGCCCCAGAAGAGTCTAAAAGCCTATTTTCGGACACATGTCAACCCCTCAGCTAAGGAAGATCAAATCTCCTTTAGTTATAATCTCAGCAAGATTGTCCAACTAGCAGAGGCCATTCACCAAAAAGAAATTGGAATAGCATTACTGAAAGATAACGACTGAATGATGGTGACCAAAATAAAACATACAGTAATAGTAATAACAATAATAACAGAAACTAGCTTTTAATGAGCACTCATGCAGTATTGGGGCTTCTCTGGTGGCTGAGATGGCAAAGAATCTGCCTGCAATGCAGGAGACCTGGGTTTGATCCCTGGGTCAGGAAGATCCCCTGGAGAAGGGAATGGGAATCCACTCCAGTATCTTGCCTGGAGAATTACATGGACAGAGGAGCCAGGCAGGCTACAGTCCTTGGGGTCACAATGAGTTGGACACTACTTAGTGATTAATATTTTTTATTTTATGTAGTATTAGGTACTATGTTAAGCATCCTATTGGACTATTTCCACAATCCCACAAGGTAGAAAGTATTATTACTTTTAAAGATTAACAAACTGAGCTCAGATATGTTAAATGATATACCATGTGTAACACAGCACCAAGTGCAGGTGGCGGCAGACGGCCGGCGCACTAAGCAAAACGCGGCAGAGAGCTACCCCACATCCGAGGTCAGGGGCAGTGGCCTAGAGTGCCAGGCTGCGACGATGCAGGAACTACGTCGCAAGAGGAGCTACCCAGCGTCCAAGGTCAGGGGCGATGGCCGGGAGGAGATACCCGGCATCTGAGGCCAGGGCTGGCTGCAAGAAGGAGCAACCCCAACCCCAAGGAGTGCTGGCTGTGTGGGCACAGGAGGGCCTAGAGGAGCCATCCCACACTGAAGGTCAGGAAGGGCAGCGGGAGGAGATACCCCTCATCCAAAGTAAGGAGCAGCGGCTGTGCTTTGCTGGAGCAGCCATGAAGAGATACACCCAAGGTAAGAGAAACCCAAGTAAGATGGTAGGTGTTGCAAGAGGGCATCAGAGGGCAGACACACTGAAACCATACTCACAGAAATCTAGTCAATCTAATCACATTAGGACCACAGCCTTGTCAAACTCAATGAAACTAAGTCATGCCTGCGGGGCAACCCAAGACGGGTGGGTCATGGTGGAGAGGTCTGACAGAGCGTGGTCCACTGGAGAAGAGAATGGCAAACCACTTCAGTATTCTTGCCTTGAGAACCCCATGAGCAGTATGAAAAGGCAAAATGATAGGATACTGAAAGAGGAACTCCCCAGGTCAGTAGGTGCCCAATATGCTACTGGAGATCAGTGGAGAAATAACTCCAGAAAGAATGAAGGGATGGAGCCAGAGCAAAAACAATACCCAGCTGTGGATGTGACTAGTGATAGAAACAAGGTCCGATGCTGTAAAGAGCAATAGTGCATAGGAACCTGGAATGTCAGGTCCATGAATCAAGGCAAATTGGAAGTGGTCAAACAAGAGATGGCAAGAGTGAACGTTGACATTCTAAGAATCAGCGAACTAAAATGGACTGGAATGGGTGAATTTAACTCAGATGACCATTATATCTACTACTGCAGGCAGGAATCCCTCAGAAGAAATGGAGTAGCCATCATGGTCAACAGAAGAGTCTGAAATGCAGTACTTGGGTGCAATCTCAAAAACGACAGAATGATCTCTGTTCGTTTCCAAGGCAAACCATTCAATATTACAGTAATCCAAGTCTATGCCCCAACCAGTAATGCTGAAGAAGCTGAAGTTGAACAGTTCTATGAAGACCTACAAGACCTTGTAGAACTAACACCCAAAAAAGATGTCCTTTTCATTATAGGGGACTAAATGCAAAAGTAGGAAGGCAAGAAACACCTGGAGTAACAGGCAAATTTGGCCTTGGAATGCGGAATGAAGCAGGGCAAAGACTAATAGAGTTTTGCCAAGAAAATGCACCAGTCATAGCAAACACCCTCTTCCACAACACAAGAGAAGACTCTACATATGGACATCACCAGATGGTCAACACCAAAATCAGACTGATTATATTCTCTGCAGCCAAAGATGGAGAAGCTCTATACAGTCAACAGAAACAAGACCAGAAGCTGACTGTGGCTCAGATCATGAACTCCTTATTACCAAATTCAGACTGAAACTGAAGAAAGCAGGGAAAACCGCTAGACCTTTCAGATATGACCTCAATCAAATCCCTTATGATTATACAGTGGAAGTGAGAAATAGATTTAAGGGCCTAGATCTGATAGATAGAGTGCCTGATGAACTATGGAATGAGGTTTGTGACATTGTACAGGAGATAGGGATCAAGACCATTCCTATGGAAAAGAAATGCAAAAAAGCAAAATGGCTTTCTGGGGAAGTCTTACAAATAGCTGTGAAAAGAAGAGAAGAGAAAACCCAAGGAGAAAAGGAAAGATATAAGCACCTGAATGCAGAGTTCCAAAGAATAGCAAGAAGAGATAAGAAAGCTTTCTTCAGCGATCAATGCAAAGAAATAGAGGAAAACAACAGAACGGGAAAGACTAGAGATCTCTTCAAGAAAATTAGAGATACCAAGGGAACATTTCATGCAAAGATGGGCTCGATAAAGGACAGAAATAGTATACACCTAACAGAAGCAGAAGATATTAAGAAGAGATGGCAAGAATACACAGAATGTACAAATAGGATCTTCACAACCCAGATAATCACTATGGTGTGATCACTCATCTAGAGCCAGACATCCTGGAATGTGAAGTCAAGTGGGCCTTAGAAAGCATCACTACAAACAAAGCTAGTGGAGGTGATGGAATTCCAGTGAGCTGTTTCAAATCCTGAAAGATGATGCTGTAAAAGTGCTGCTCTCAATATGCCAGCAAATTTGGAAAACTCAGCAGTGGCCACAGGACTGGAAAAGGTCAGTTTTCATTCCAATCCCTAAGAAAGGCAATGCCAAAGAATGCTCAAGCTACCGCACAATTGCACTCATCTCACATACTAGTAAAGTAATACTCAAAATTCTCTAAGCCAGGCTTCAGCAATACATGAACTGTGAACTTCCAGATGTTCAAGCTGGTTTTAGAAAAGGCAGAGGAACCAGAGATCAAATTGCCAACATCTGCTGGATCATGGAAAAAGCAAGAGAGTTCCAGAAAAACATCTATTTCTGGTTTATTGACTATGCCAAAGCCTTTGACTGTGTGGATTACAATAAACTGTGGAAAATTCTGAAAGAGATGGGAATACCAGACCACCTGACCTGCCCCTTGAGAAATCTGTATGCAGGTCAGGAAGCAACAGTTCGAACTGGACATGGAACAACAGACTGGTTCCAAATAGGAAAAGGAGTGCGTCAAGGCTGTATACTGTCCCCCTGCTCATTTAACTTATATGCAGAGTACATCACGAGAAACGCTGGGCTGGAAGAAGCACAAGCTGGAATCAAGATTTCCAGGAGAAATATCAATAACCTCAGATATGCAGATGACACCACCCTTCTGGCAGAAAGTGAAGAGGAACTCAAAAGCCTCTTGATGAAAGTGAAAGAGGAGAGTGAAAAAGTTGGCTTAAAGCTCAACATTCAGAAAACGAAGATCATGGCATCTGGTCCCATCACTCCATGGGAAATAGATGGAGAAAGAGTGGAAACAGTGTCAGACTTTATTTTTGGGGGCTCCAAAATCACTGTAGATGGTGACTGCAGCCATGAAATTAAAAGATGCTTACTCCTTGGAAGAAAAGTTATGACCAACCTAGATAGCATATTCAAAAGCAGAGACATTACTTTGCCGAGTAAGGTCCATCTAGTCAAGGCTATGGTTTTTCCAGTAGTCATGTATGGATGTGAGAGTTGGACTGTGAAGAAGGCTGAGTGCCGAAGAATTGCTGCTTTTGAACTGTGGTGTTGGAGGAGACTCTTGAGAGTCCCTTGGACTGCAAGGAGATCCAACCAGTCCATTCTGAAGGAGATCAACCCTGGGATTTCTTTGGAAGGAATGATGCTAAAGCTGAAACTGCAGTACTTTGGCCACCTCATGCGAAGAGTTGACTCATTGGAAAAGCCTCTGATGCTGGGAGGGATTGGGGGCAGGAGGAAAAGGGGACAACCGAAGATGAGATGGCTGGATGGCATCACTGACTTGATGGACGTGAGTCTGATTGACCTCCGGGAGTTGGTGATGGACAGGGAGGCCTGGCGTGCTGCAATTCATGGGGTCACAAAGAGTCGGACATGACTGAGCAACTGAACTGAACTGAACACAGCTAGAAAATTGAAACCTATTCTGATACCAAAAATGTGCTGAATTACTGTCCTATTTTGCCTCTTTTCTTAACTTTGGGCCGTAAATAACCAAGTGCTCAATACTCGAAACTTTGTTTTTTTTTTTTTTAAGAAAAAAAAACTCCTATACTGTGATAAGTACATTTGGTGTTGGCAGTGAATGATAATCTAGCTACAGAATGGGAAGCAGCAACCACAGAGCTTATAAATGAAACATAGAAACCCAGAATCATGTTTTGCAAAAAAGGCAAATGGCAATTCATTGAGTACAGATATTTTCCTCATCTCTCTGTAGCTTAGAAACTGTTAACCCTGACATTGAACAAGTGACTTACTGCAAATTGGATTTCAACCACCAGCATGAGCAGGCTCTCAATCAAATGTCTGCGGAGTAGCCAAGCTCAGTGAAAAACTGAGAGTATACAGATATCATCTGCAGTGTTAGTTCTATCTTTACAATGACTTCTCTGTTGCTGAATTGATAGAATGAAAGTTGAAATAGTCTCTATTTGCAAAATTTGAAATAAACTAAAGAATATGTCTATGCTGTACTTTTCAAAAATTTAAATAATCTCATCCATAGCTTAAATAGTGCTAATTAATAAGAGTCAGTGTGCAGAACTGGGGGACCAGCCACCTTTCCTCCAGTGCCCGTCCATGAGCAGTGTGCCCACTGGTCCTTTGAGCCAGTCACAGACCCAATCCTGGGTGCAGTGTGGGTGATGGGACAGAACCCCGGCAAGGACCAGATGGCCTCCATACAAGTCTCAGGGCACCTCTGCATGTCTTCACCTGTACCTGTACCTGTTTTCAGTAAATAGCTAGCTCCACGACTTGCTCTAAGGACTAGATAAATAGCACTGTAAATTGCTTGGAACCAGGTTCTCTTCGGGTGGTTCCCTAGAAGCAGAGTGTGAGGTAGGGTTTCTTGCGAATGTGATTTTTTAATAAAAGAGTAAGAAAAGCAGAATAGAGCAGAGTAAGAAATCTGAACAAGGATGTGGTCTCCTCTGGAAACTGCTTTAGCCTGATCCATGGGAAGACCTGGAGCAGCAAGTGTCCTACAGAGGCAGGGGGTTGGTCATTGGCCTTGGTTAGAGGCTTAGGAAAATGGTGGGATGGGGGACCAGGTGGCAGTTTTATGAAGAAGAGGGTAGCAGTCAGCATTAACGATCAGTCCTCAGGTAAGAGGTTTTGAGCAGAGAACCAACAGCATCTATTCACATGCTTGTGTGGCACATGGTTAAGTGCTTGATAAATATTAGCTCTTTATCTTATCCTCAACCTAGCAAATATTTATTGAGCCCAGGAGCCTTGTTAGGCAACGAAGGTATGAAAATGAATAATGTATAGTTCCTGTCCTGGAAGCGTTCACAGTCCAGCTGGAAAGACAGGTGAACACTGGACTATAAAAAATGCAATGGGAAGTAGGAGAAATTAGAGCCTCTTCTCACACCCCGCCCCCTTTCTTTGAATGACCTCCTTTCATCCAGTCTAAGGGCCCAAAGTCTTTTCTTTGCTAGCCATCTCTCCCCTGGCAACACTCAATGTCCAGATCTATATTTCAGAAATCTTTTTGTTTTCTTTTTAACACCTAGCACAGATATATGTATGATAATGGTAGTGGTTTAATCAATAAATCAAAGCAGTGCTTTCAAATTGCATTAGTGAGCATGAAATCAATAAAGTACATCCTACAACTTGTATTTTTAAAAATATAAGGAGACTAGAGCATAATAGAGGGGGAAAAAATATCAGAATGCATCATAGTGGTAAGTAAAGCTAAAGGTAGATATAACTATGGTCTTTGAATGTATACATCTATATATGTGTATCTGTATATGTGTATGTATTAATAGACATTTTTCCCTTCCTGCTTTCAGGGTAAATGTTTTTCTTAAAATGGATAACCACCAAAAACATTTGAGAAACACTAGCCAAACTAGACCTGGCTATTAGTTTGCTAAGGTAGTATTTCACTCAGATAACATACAGTTCCAAATAGGTCACAACACAATTTCAGAATGAAAGTATGAAATCTGAGGTAGCAATTTCAAATAACGTTGCAAAACAAAGGGGTAAATATTTTGGTTAGCTGTGTCTTCCATCACCCCTCCTCTTAATAACTCTGCTTTTTCTATAAGGTTTTTTTAACGTCTTACCAAGTTCAGAGCTGTGTACTGAGCATACAACAAACAGAAAGACATAGGCCATCTAGGTGTTTATCATTTCACAAATACAAGTTGACAATTTTAGTTAAGTGTGGTAAATGCTATAACAGAAGCATGCAGCTGCTAGAACATGAATTTAAAACCTGCCCAGCACAAGGTCCCTTTTCCGGTCAGCGTGAGGAACAGCCGGTGGCTGCCCTCGGGGGCCTTACAGTCTTATTTGGCAGATATAATACATGAAGAGATAAAAATACAATAACACACAAGTATTTTTTGAAGCAGGGAGGGGATTTTGATTTTTTTTTTTTTTTTTAACTCCAGAAAGACAAAGGAGAAGTACAAAGCCAGGAGACTAGCTTGATTCTGGAAAGTTAGCCTGGGCCACAGATTCATGAGCAGGGGCCAGAGAAATGCAATTAAGCACAGGTATTGCTGTTTAGCCTGGAACACAATTAATACAGGCACTTATTGAACACAGGCAAATACCAGATTGCCGATGAGTGGCTTGCTCCTCTGACCATTCCTTATAAGCAGCAAGAATGTAGTTAACAAGGATCTGCCTCACACTAGATTTACCTAATCTAAGAAAGATCAGCACAAATCTGATGAAAATGACAAGACCTTGAAAACCCATTTCCTGTGATTGACAATGAGTGGTGAAACCAAGAATGTAATACCTATCTTAGTCCATTCAGACAGTTCTAAGAAAATCATAGAATGGGTGGTTTAAACAAGTATTTCTTTCTCACAGTTCTGGGATGTGCAAAATCAAGGTTTCTGGAGATTCAGTGTTCAGTGTTTCTCAGTTTCTAGACTGTTTGCTCATTGAGTCCTCACTGGTAGGAGAGGCAAGGAAGCTCTCTGGGGCCCTTTTATAAGGGCCCTAACCCCATTCATGAAGGCTTGGCCTTTATGACCTAGTCACCTCCTAAAGACTTCATCTTCAAATACCCTCATGCTGGCGAGTAGGGTGAACTCTCTATGTGTGAACCCGGGGGAAAACACATTCGGTCTGTTGCATCCTCCCTTGACCTTCCTAAATCTGTATCTTTCCAGCATGCAGAATACATTCAACCCATCCAAGAGCCCCCAACGTTTTAACTTGTTGCAGTATCAACTTTAAGGTCTAAGTCCAAGCTCTCGTCTAAACATCATCTAAATCATATACGGATAAGACTCGTGGTATGAGTCATCCTGAGTAAATTCCTCCCCAGCTGCAAACCTGTGAAACCAAACATGCTATGCACCTCAAAAGACAATAGTGGGACAGGCATAGGAGAGACATTCCAATTCCAAAAGGGAGAAACAAGAAAGGAGTAACAGCCTCACGTAAATCCGGAACCTAATAAGGCAGATAACATTAAACCTTAAGGCTCAAGAACAATCCCCTTTGGCTCAGTGCCCTGCCTTCCGGGCTAATAGCATGGCAACATCACCCCTGCTGGGGGGTGCCCCCCTCCTCCCAATGCCACCATTCTCCTGGGCTGGGGGCAGGTTCCCTGTGGCTCCAGGCCGCTCTAACCTCAAACCTATGAGGAGACTGCCATGCCCCTGAGACTGCATGCTTTGCATGCCAGCGGGGACAGCGCCATATAGATGCCACCACATTTTGCTGCCTGAATCTTTCTGGAGGTCTGGCCTTCAAGGCCAAGCTGCACTGAGCTCCCTGTAGCTATACCTGGGATGGGCAAGGAGCACTAAACCAGAGGACAGGGGGACAGGGGGCACCCAGGTAGAGTCTGTGATGTGAGAGAGCTCCAGCCTCACACACAGGGGTCACATGGGCACAGTAGCACCCACCTTGAAACCACTCTGCCTACCCGTCTGTCCCCCTCTCTCTACACTAGGGACCTGTGACGGTATTGGCAGCTCTGATTATCTCTCAATCACCTTCTAGGTCATTCTTCCATTGCTTTGGAGTAATTCCTGGCTTCTGTTCAGATGGGCTTCTCTGATAGCTCAGTTGGTAAAGAATCCGCCTGAAACGCAGGAGACCCTGGTTCGATTCCTGGGTTGGGAAGATCTGCTGAAGAAGGGGTAGGCTACCCATTCCAGTATTCTTGGGTTTCCCTTGTGGCTCAGCTGGTAAAGAATCTGCCTGCAATGTGGGAGACCTGGGTTTGATCCCTGGATTGGGAAGATCCCCTGGAGAAGGGAAAGGCTACCCACTCCAGTATTCTGGCCTAGAGAATTCCATGGACTATATAGTCCATGGGGTCGCAAAGAGTAGGACATGACTGAGCGACTTTTACTTTCTGTTCAGATGGCTGACCCATACTAATTTAGTCAAACAGGCACTTGGCCACATCTTCAGTGTTCTTACCTTTCTTAGTATGAATGGGCTGAGAATTTTCCAGATCTTCACTTTCTTTCTTTGCTCAACAATTCCTTCTTTAAATAATTTCTCTCAAATTTTACTATAAGCTGTCAGGAAAGGCCAAGGCTCACCTTTAACCCTTTGTTTAGCAATTTCTTCAGCTAAATACCCAGTGTCATTGCTCTCAAGTTCTGCTTTCAATAAAATGCTGGAACATGAACATAATTCAGCTAAGCTCTTTGCCCCTTTATAAGGATGGCCTTTCCTCCACTGTTTAATAATATGTTCCTCATTTCCAAATGAAACCTCATCAGAATGGCCTTTACTGTCCTTGTTCCTGATAACATTCTGTTTAGGACCACTTAGGCATTTTCTAAGATTGAGGTTTTCTCTACAGCTCTCCTCTTTTCTTTTTGACTTTCACCAAAACTGCCTTTAAAGATCCATTCATGTGAATGTGGTTTTCCCTGGTGGCTTAGATGGTAAACAATCTGCCTGCAATGTGGGAGACCCAGGTTTGATGCCAAAGTCAGGAAGATACCCTGGAGAAGAGAATGGTGACCCACTCCAATATTCTTGCCTGGAGAATCCCATGGACAGAGGGGACTGGCTACAGTCCATGGGGTTGCAAAGCGTCAGACATGAGTAAGCGACTAACACACACAGGCTCTTTCTAACACACATTAAAACTCTTCCTGCCTCCACCCACTGTCCAGTTCCAAGGCTGATTCCATATTTTTTGTATTTGTTACAGCAGCACTCCAATTTCTTGGTTCTAATTTCTGTCTTTTTTTATAAGCCACCTGTGGTGGCTTTTTTATAAGCCACAAAGTCCTTGGTACTCCTTGTAAGGAGCCCAAGCATACTTAAAACAATACCTAAGGAACAAAAGGAAGATGATATTTGGGATGGTTTGGAGGAAACAATGTTAACATGTGGTAGGAAAACCTAAGATTTGAATTATTTTTTCTTAGTATTACTTCTTTTTAATCAGTTTTACTGAAGTATTATTTATACAACATAATTTGGAAGTTTTTAAGTGTATGATTTGAAGAGTGTGGACAAATGTATATATATATAGCAACTTAACCAACACCATCAATATATGGTACAAATTCATCACATTGAAAATTTCCACATGTCCCTTTTACTTTACATTATGTCTAAAGGAAGCACTAAGGTTAATAAATTTAACCACTAATATTATACACACATAAGCAAAAGGCAAACCCTGTTATCTCTAATTGAGATCTCTTAATTCCTCAGCAAATATATCAAGAACAATGAAAAATCAAGAGCTATAATTTAACAAAAACATAGATAGCAAAAAGATAAACTTTCTCCAGAAGAGTAGTCTAACAGTTCATTTATATAATAGGTCCTACTTTCATCTGTATCAGTTTGATCAAAGTGCCTGTGCAATATTGTCATCTTCAGAGACAATGGGTAATTTTCAGGGGGGATGGAAGATGAGCTCTCTGTCCCCAGAATAAATTCTCCTTTGAAAAGGTACCAATCAGAGAGACCAAAGAAGGAAAAGGCCTGAACATTCTCAACAGTCATCTAGTTACACAGACTTGTTCCCATGTCCTGTATAAGGAGTTATTGTTGACCCCAGTTCCACACAAGAAGAACATTACTCTCAGTAACCAAGTGGTCATGGGGATGACTATATAAGTTTCAGACAGATGTTTTTATTAAAAAAAAGAAAGAAAGAAGCCAGATGGGAGTATTAAAGGCAGGAACCAAATTAAGCTGAAGATTACCCAGAAAGATAAAAAGATGACTAGGAGAGTAACAGCCAGTGGTGACCGGAGTCAGAGTGCAGCCGGCCAGCCCGTGCAGACGGACGTGGCTCAGACTTGGCTCAAACCCAAAACAAGCACAAAGTACCCATATCCCGAGCAACCACAGAATGAACCGTGTGCTAAGCAACTGAATCATCACATGTTACAATAAGGTCTACAGTCCCTTCCCAGGAAGAATGTTTTAAGAATAAAAAGAAATCTCATTGCTGGGCAGGATGAACCCCACATACTCTTGCCCAGAGGCAAGAGACAAGCCAGCAATGAATAAAATACAACATTGACTCGCATACCCCAGCCTGTTTTCAATCAAATTTCAAAGAAAGTAAAATATGTAAAGAAAACACAAATTTAAATTTTCACCCCCTAGAAAAGCTAGATCAAAGGGTTCCTATTTTATAGTTTCAAAAATGTTAGTCCAATTAAATATTTTCTGGCCTGCATGAACCTTTCCCACAATAATCAGTGTTCTGGAGGTTGAGCGTCTGATCAGCTACTAAAACCCCTCAGCTGTGAATTTGAATTGTGATTGTTTACAGCTTGTTTTCTCTTAGAGTTGAAACCTAAGAACAAATGCTAATTCATTCTGAGATACTGGATGTTAAGCTTTAAAAATATGAATTTGGGGGAAGGGTACACAATTCAACTCACAATAGAAATAAACTAGTGATTTGAATTGTTTTAAAAAAAGGAGGAGTGCTAATTTACCTAATTGTCTTGCTGTGTGCACTGCATAAAAGCACCGCAGAATACAACAGAGTCTGCAAAACACACAGATATATGTGACTCTAACTGATATCTGCTCTATTCCTTGGCAGGGAACAAGGGAATACCCCGCTAGGAAGGATCCCTCGGGTCCCTGCTAGCTGCTCTCACTGTAAATGTCCATCTCTCCTCATTCCAAGCTTACCCATCATCCTGCAAGTCCTCAGGAATCTTCAGGGCCTCCTTCCTTTGATGCAGACTCAGGTTAAACCCGAAAAAGTTGTAGTTAATGTTCTCCTGAATGTCAGTGGAAAGATTGAAGCCCCAGAGAAGACGAGACGGAGGGAGAAGATTCGGCGGCGGGAAGCTACCACCACTGACTCTGAGGAGACTGCTTTAATTAAGAGCAGCTAGGTGTTGTTTTACACAAGTTGACTCCCAAAACAATTATATCACCAGCTGAGTGTTTCTCAAATTACCTGGATATCTTATCAAAATGGATGTTCCGATTCTGTAGGCCTGGAGTGGTGGATACAAGACTATCTGCAGTTCACTCCCAAGTGATGTCAACTTTGCTGGTCCATGGGCCGCTGATAATTTCTTTCTTTAGGTTTTTAGGTGTCCAGTTTTACTAGACTGCACTATTTTTAGCTGAAATAAATGGTCCACACTATCTGTTCCTAGAAGTAAACACTCTTATTTTGATTTTGCTTCCTCTATTGTTTACTTCATTTTTTTTATTCAAAGGTAAACTTATGAATGACGACAACTAGATCACTTAATTCATCCCTCCCCATCCTCTCTATGTGTCATTGCTGTTAATCATCACTATTAATTACTGTTCCTGCCACACCTGGAATTTTAAACATTTTAAAATCTGTATTCTTATTTTGTCAACTTTTGACCTGACCTAGCAACTTCCCACTGTGACAGTGTTAAAGATATTAACCCCTTGCCCTTAACTTCACTTTTCCTTCTTCCTTATCTCTTCTAAGTCCTGTTATCTAAACTTTTAATTTTATAATTTATATTCAGTATTATGACCAATAATTGTCTTTAATGGTTTGCATATAGATTCGGAAAATTTTAAACCAATAAACAGTATCTATGTCATTGTAATTATTTAAATATTATTTACTTTACATATATTTAGAAATATGCTTGTTTACCTTTACTTCTCAAGTACCACATCCCTGTGCTAGTTGGCCCCAAGAACAGCACTCCTGCATAACAGTCAAGTGGATTCTTTTATCATGTGGCCTCAATTATGCCAAATCCTGTCACATTTCTGTTTTTGGACCATGACTTTCTTGTACTTTTTGAATTTGATCTGGTTTGGAAGACACTGAGGTAGAGGTATTTAATTACCTTTTTTATTTTTTTCTTTTAAAAAGAGGAAAGATATGCTATCACTATATCCTGAAATTTACTCTCAATCATATAATAAAGTCTCCTTTTTCCAAGAGACATTTCCCCTGTAGTTCTAGGTCCTTCACCTCCCACACAGCTCTCATCCTGGGCTTTCCCACACTGCATATCTGGCCGAAATACCGTGTCTTCTTTCTCAGTTCCCTTTCTCATTTTGCGATCACTGAGAAATGTCTGCAAAAAGGATCCATGATTTTCTGAATCCTTGCACACATGAAAATGCCTTTATTCTACCCTAACTGATTCATTGATTGGTTATGGAAATTTCATGTCAAAATAACTTTTCCTCAGAGCTTTGAAAGTATAATTCTATTATATTCAAACACCCACGTGACTGACGAGACGTCTGACACCAGCCTGATCCTCCATCCTTTTAAGGAAATTTTTCTCTCTGAAAACTTCTTATCTGCATCTGAAATGATCTTAAATTTCATAGGAATGTATTGGGGGGTATTTTTAGTTATCTCTTACAGCATATGAAAATATTACATTCAGCTCTGGGAAATTTTCTTTCATTATTTTGTTCATTTCTTCTCTCTTCTCTTTGCTTTTCATTTCTGGGACTCCTGCTAGTCTGATTTCTGAACTTTCAGATTTATCGTTATCTTGTTTTTCATATTTTGGTGATTTTGTTTGTCTTTGCTTGATGTTATTGGAGTTTTCATTCTTTCTCCATAGCATCCTGCTTCTGCTTTGTGGATATAATATTGTCTCACATCTTAATGCCAATACTAACAGGATAGAATTTTAAGTTATTTTCTGTTCCCTAGTGTGTGTGAATGCTAAGTCATTTCAGTAATGTTTGACTCTTTTCAACCTCATGGATTATAGCCCACCAGGCTCCTCTGTCCATGGGATTCTCTTGGCAAGAATACTGGAATGGATTACCATGCCCTCTTCCAGGGGATCTTCGCAACCCAGGGATCAAACCCCGTGTCTTACGTCTCCTGCATTTGCAGGTGAGCTCTTTACCACTGAGACACTAGGGAAGCCCTAAATTTACCTCAAGTTCCTCCAGTGTAAACATATATTTTTATATATTTTAATGACATATTTTAATATATTTTCTTATCTCCATTTTCTTTTAGCACTACTATTTTTTTCAACAGTCTGGTATCTTGGATTCCATTTGTGTTTAAGAATGGAAATCTGGGTTTTCATTATAAATAATTGAGGTTTCCTCTGGACTGTCTTTACATATAACCCTTCCCCTGAGTGGGAAGAATGAATGACTTTATGTGTTCATGGCTGTGAGGCATAAGTGTTCAATGGGCCAGAGGCAAACTGATAATCAGTGAGGAGAATAGTTCTCTAGGTTTCATTTTCTTCGGACAGTTTAATTCAGGAGAACAGTATCTGACAAACTTTTTCACACCAACAAGTATATCAGAACGGATATTTTTACTAGAGCATTTGGTCTACTTCCAGCCAGAGAAGATCCACCAGGAGTTCTTGCTGCCCCACACATCTCAGGCTTCTGGGCAGTGCTAGGCATAGAGGTAAGAAAGGGCACACCTGTCACATTGCATTGACCAACCTTCAGAGCATCACTTCGGTTTTCTTCATTCTACGTCTGCCAACTTGAGCCTAGTCATCTTCCACTCCATTTCCCATATGCCCACCAGTCGGCTACCTCCTCTGTAATGTGTCCCTCCTCATATTTCTCTGTGATCTATCTTCCAGAAATTAATTTTTCTCTCATTTTCTTATAACTTCTGCCTCCCTTTCTCCTGGGTTTTATGAATTTCTAGCCTATTTTACCATGACATCAATTGGGCTAGAGATAGAGGGCAAGTCAATAAATATGCTTGGTCCATCTTGCAATCTTGGACCTAAATGCACAATATTGCAGGCAACCAAAATAACTCCTCTATCTTTTCCACGCTTTGTTTAATTTTAAGACAGATGTTGTCTTTTAGTTAACAAAGACTTAAATCATGAAACTATCCTTAATTCCTCCTTGACTGATTCCCACATCTAGTCAGTCATGGAGACTATCCATTGAACCCTGGCAAAGGTTTAAAAAGCTGTGTCCTGTTTAACATTCCCATCTTCCATGCAGAAAGTATAGACTGGTGAGAGATTCAGAACTTAGTAGTAGTAACTATGTGAGGTGAGAGATAAGTTAACAAACTTACTGCAGTAATCATTTAGCAACATATACATATATCAGATCATCTTAAACTTGCATCATGTTATACGTCAATTCCAGTACTCTGGCCTGGAAAATCCCATGGACGGAGGAGACTGGTAGGCTGCAGCCCATGGGGTCGCTGAGGGTCGAACACGACTGAGCGACCTCACTTTCACCTTTCACTTTCATGCACTGGAGAAGGAAATGGCAGCCCACTCCAGTGTTCTTGCTTGGAGAATCCCAGGGACGGGGGAGCCTGGTGGGCTGCCGTCTATGGGGTCGCAGAGTCGGACACGACTGAAGTGACTTAGCAGTAGCAGTGTGTGTTCAGTCACTCAGTCGTGTCTGACTCTTTGCGGCTCCGGGGACTGCAGGTTGCCAGCTCCTCTGCCCAGGGGATTCTCCAGGCAAAAATCCTGGAGTGGGTTGCCATGCCCTCCTTCAAGGGATCTTCTGGACCCAGGGATCCAACTCATGTCTCTTAAATCTCCTGCATTGGCAGGAGTTCTTTACCACTAGTGCCACCTGGGAAGCTCTCATTAAGATAGGGAAGGAAGAAAGAAAAACAGCTTAGTAGTTCTAACCCTCATCGAGCCACCTGTACTATTGTGACAGCTCCTGAAACTTCTTCCTGCTTATAATTTCCCTTTTTAATTCATCCCACCCACTGTTCCTCTTCCCTAGCAATTTCCCCATAGTACAGATTTTACCATTCACCATATGTGTATCCAGTACTCCAGGACATGAACTCCTGAAGATGCTTATGAGAACTTCAGGGGAGGTATTTTTAAGATTCACCCTCTCCCCAGAAATAAAAGAGGAAAGAATAAAGTGCAGGTGTCTAAGCTTGTCTGTAAAGCCCCTCCTCATCCAGGTCCCACTCTGCACTTCTGCCCTTACCTCTCATTCCTCCTCCTCATGCTCTTTGGATTCTAGCCAAGCTAAACCACTTTCTAGGCCTTTACTTTGTTCTGCAATTTCCTACGCCTGTGCCCTTGGTTTTCCTATTTAAAATGCATGCTCCCCTCATGGAGAAAAGGCGGTGTCAAAATTTCCTCCATATTTCAAGAACCAACTGAAATGCCTGCTCTTTTCTCAGGTATTCCTGAATCCTCCCAGATGGAGTTAATTTCTTCCCCTCTTCTATCTTAACACTTGGTTTACTCTTCTCGTACTTCTCTTGTAACTCTTCTCATAATCTGACTTATTCAATAGTTGCTTGTGTACATCTATTTTCTCCTATGTAGTAGACTGTCAGCTGCTTGAATGCAGAAGTCATCATTGCTAATTTTTTAACTTCCTATAATACTTAACACAGTGACTCTTACAAATGGCTGATGCTCAGTAAATAAGGTAGATAAGCCTTCTGGTGAAAAATGACTGTAGTAACACTCAATGACTTACCACTATTCAAATATATTACCCTGGCATTCAAAGTTCTTCATAATATAGCTCCAATTTACTTTCCTACTACAGGAATCTTAGTTCATGCTAAAAGATTCTATTTACAGACCACCAGACTGGTCAGTATGCTGTGTCTATCCCCTCTAACTGACCACATTTATGTTCATTATGTATTGCTTCAAAGTGCTTCCTTATAACATTTTGACACCTTTCAACTTACAATGCTCTTTCTAGCTGCTAATTTCAATTAGCAATGTTTGCCTCAACTGTAATTTTTCTTGTTATGCAAATTTAATTATTATTAAATTCCTTCCCTAGCTAAATTATGTTTCTTTTTATTTGCCACAGTGCTTTGTATATGATAAGACTCTGGATTTATTTGATTAATTGAAGATTTTATCATTCATTCAAATTAATCATCAGTAATGTTACTTTCGGAGAAGGCAATGGCACCCCACTCCAGTACTCTTGCCTGGAAAATCCCATTGGAGGAGGAGCCTGGAAGGCTGCAGTCCATGGGGTCTCTAAGGGTCGGACACGACTGAGCGACTTCACTTTCACTTTTCACTTTGTTGCATTGGAGAAGGAAATGACAACCCACTCCAGTGTTCTTGCCTGGAGAATCCCAGGGACGGGGGAGCCTGGTGGGCTGCCGTCTATGGGCTTGCACAGAGTCAGACACGACTGAAGTGACTTACCAGTAGCAATGTTACTTTAGAAGTCCAACAATATTAATTAAAAATATGATTTGGCATTTTTTACAATTAACATGAATATATTAATGAAAAACAATAAATGTATATGCTAACTGATTATTTTAATGTATTTAAAATATCTTTAAAATAGATTAAATTGTACATCATCATGTTTATGTTGGAGTCTGGTGGACTATAGTCCTTGGGGTTGCAGAGAGTCAGACACAACTGAGTAACTTTGCCTGCACTCACGTTTATGTTATTCGTGTGTTTTATATATGTGCCTAATTTATTCAAGATATGTCTAAATTATCATCAACCTGAAGTTACTCGGCTCTGACATAACAAAGCTTGTTTGTAAAATGAGTAATAGCAAGCAATCCTTCTGTTTCCAGTGTGACTTCCCCAGTGGCTCAGTCAGTAAAGAATCTGCCTGCAATGCGGGAAACCTAGGTTCACTCTCTGGGTTGGGAAGATCCTCTGGAGAAAGGAATGGCTGCCCACGCTAGTATTCTTGCCTGGAGAACTCCATGGACAGAGAAGCCTGGCAAGCTACACTCCATGGGGTCACAAAGAGTTGGACACAACTGAGTGACTAACACTTTTTCTCTTTTCCATACACTCTATAGATTTTTCTGTAGATAATTTTAAAGCTAATCTGAACTTATTCTAACAAAGATTTCATACAGCAAAACAAAACTTCACTACAAAATCAAGGTATGTTGTTGCATATGTTTACTGTGCTCAGGAGTCTTGTCAGCACATCAAAAATACGCTTATTCTTATTTATTTCCAGAATTTTCTTCCATCTTACAAATATATTTCTATCTTGTCTTAATTATCTGTTTCATAAGTTCATATCATATTTCATTTTCTGTTTATTTGTAATTTGACAGCTTGCTTTGGGCTTATTCAGTATTTTAGTGAACTTTATTTCTGCGTCATCTGAATCTTAAACCTATTGAGTTGTCTCACATCCACTTTTTGAATGGGGCACTGAATCCATGGTCTTCAAGTGGCTTAGGTCTAATGTAAAAATATGTTCATGCAATCACTTACATTATAATATTATAAACCACAATACCATTAAATACTAGTTGAGTATTATGATTAAAAAGAGAACATAATTAAGATCTCTGCTTTGGAATTATCAGAAAGAGATAGGTAGAAATTACAGAATTTGACCTTTAGTCATGTAGTACTTAACAAGGTAACGGGGAAGCATGAAAAGTAGAAATACTCTGAATTTGATGCTGGACAAAACTAGGTTTCATCACATAGCTCTTCAGTCGCTTTACCTTTCTGAACCATGAAGCTAGGTCGCCTCAGTAGGCCATGCCCTCCTCCGGGGGATCTTCCTGACCCAAGGACAGAACCTGCATCTCTCACATCTCCTGCACTGGCTGGTGGTTTCCTTACCACTGATGCCACCTGGGAGGCCCAGATGATAATAAAATAAAAGTACCAGTAGGAGTACTGATTCTTACCTCACAGAGTTGTTGGAAGGACAGAGAGAATGCAAAAAGAACTGAACACTACTTGGCAGAGTAAACATTCAATAAATTAGTTTAAAGGCTAGGGCAATACAGGTGGAGGCAAAAAGGCAGGGGGAAGGAATGCATTGCCATGATCAAGGAATGTTATAGTCTATACTTTAGCAGAGTAGCTGATTAGTGTTAAGTCTATGATGCTCAATGGAGCAAGTCTTAAAGGGTTTTCAGTTATTTTAGAATTAACTGTGTTGACCATGGTGAGCCATGGAGCCAAGGTAAGCCTGGTTCTGCAAAACAGAGCTAAGTTTGAATTTGGGCAGCAATGTTCAAGATGGGTTAAAATCAAGGAAACGACAGACAGAGGGAAAGGCACCCTGTTTTTAGTAAGAATACTATACTTAAAGGGACTTTCCTGGTAGCTCAGCTGATAAAGAATCCACATGCAATGCAGGATACTCCTGTTCAATTTCTGGGTTCGGACAATCCCCTGGAGAAAGGAATGGCTACCGCCAGTATTCTGGCCTGGAAATTCCATGGACAGAGGAGCCTGGCAGGCTACAGTCCATAGGGTCACAAAGAGTTGAACCCAACTGAGTGACTTTCACTTCTCACTTCACTTAAAAGCACAAGGTCTGGCTTTAGGTTCTAACTCTGCACATAATCACACTTTAAAGAAGCAGCTTTTGGATGTATAATCCAGATTACAGCTTTCCTTCCCAGAGAACTCCTACCCGCAAAAGTGGTACCCTGCATTCATGCTTCTTCTATGTGACACTGTATTAAATTGGACGACAAGTGGACACTCAACCCCAATTAGCCCAAGAAGTCTATAAGAATTTTGAGTTTGTATCCAATAAGTCTGTTCAAACTCTATTAATATTTCAACTGACAAAATAGGGCCCCTTAAAGCAGTCCTGTTATGCTCAATGGCATCAGAAAGCAGGGAGAAAAGGGTCCATGGACAGAGAATTATAAAGGAGTTAGGAAAGACAATGGGCACAGCAACCTGGGCAGATCCCCCTGCCCAGAAGAACTTGCTTCCCAGCTTCAAAGAATGTGAGTAGCTGATAGTCTCCAACTGTCAGAACCTCAGCGAGCCCTCAGTGTACCCCCTGAACCCACACACCTCCTAGGGTTTGGCCAGTGATTAGCGGTGGTAACCAAGATCACATTTCTTTTGAGATACCAACAAATGACCAAGCAAAGGGATGGAATAAGGGCCTAGACAGTCTTGCCCAGTGCAGGACTCTTCTAGCAGGCACACTTCAAGCAACAATTCCTCTGATGCACTGGCAGAGACATCCTCCATGTCCGCATTGTGACCTGAGTGGTTCCTCCTGCCCAAACCCACTGCCCAAGTGTCAGTGGTTCTGAGGTTGAGAAACACTGCTCTGTGTGACTCTTTGTTGTCATGAAATAATCTCTAAGTCAGAAATCCTTTCAAAATTACTTGAGATGTATCATGATAAAAGAGAAATGTGCAAATGGATTATTAATATAAAGACAAAAAAGGTCACACAGTAAGAGGCAGCTTTGTAGAGAACAAATGTACTAGAAAACCTATGCTAAGAATATGTCACCACTAAACCCCAAAGATAGCTCTCAATGGCCAGGTCAGAAAGGAAAACATTGTGTTGCATAGTTCTCATCATGTGATAGAAGATTTTCATAGAAGTATTAGGCTCTTCAGTGAGGCCTAGAAGAATGATGACATCATGCAAGAAAAACTGAAACAGAATTTTATTTTGAAGGTCAGTGGCAGGGTCATTTCAGATAAGTCAAGTGTGAATGAATGCTAAGCAGAAGCATATAGTATGCAAAATCTTTGGACATTATGAAATTGATAATATTTTAATTTTACTGCTTTTTTTTTTTTTTTTTTTGCTTGGTGTATATATGACTCTCAGACGTGCCTTCTTCTCAGGGAGAATATAAGGTACCAAATCTGGAAGACAGGGTCCCTGATGTTTCTGAGGTTGGAATTTCTAATTTTTGCTTGTTTGCTTTTAATGAACACATGTAGCCCAATTATGCTACAGAAATAGAGACTTGCCTGTTTTTTTCTGAATGGGGTAAAACCCCACATTCTCATCAAGTGGCACAGAAAAAACAGCAAGAATAGTCAGGGCCCATACATACCAAGCCAGACATTGTCCCAGCAATACTGAGAGAGGAACAACTGTCTATGGTCCCTCTGGACAGTTGGGGACACTGCCTTTCAACCAGAATTCTATCCATTGTCTCCCATTCTCTTTTCCACTCTCAAACAGGAGAGTTTCCTTAGCCAGTTATAAGCCCAGAATCTAATCCACAGATAATTTAGATAATTTGGCCAAATTTTTCCTTTGGACCAAAAAAAAGGGGGAGGGGAGGTAGAAGGAAAAATACAGCTCTGTTACTGCCTCAGACAACATTCTTAGGGAAAGAAACTGACTCACAGCCAGACAACTTCCTAAAAGAAAAATTTCCACAAGACAGCAGTGATGCCACAGAATAATACTGAAAAAAAAAAAGAAAAACGATAAAAAGTTATGACCTGGGGTTCCATGACTACATCTCCACTGCCTAAGGTCTCTGTGAACCTAACGACTTATCATGTTACTGCCAGATCGTGTTTTAATCACTTCGCGAAGGAGTACACAGAGGGCAGAAACATGCCTGAAATGATGACATTCCAAAAAGCTTCATCCAAACACAGCCAGCATTCTCAAGGCCTTCTCTTCCTCAGCCTGGCCAACATGAACTTGTCCACCCCACCTTGGGAAGAGGCGGACAACCCACAGAGGGAATGCTACTGTGTTGGGTCCTCACGTCCAGCACAGACAGCATCTCATAAATGTAACACTGAGTCACATTAATGTAGGCTGAGACAAAGCAAGAGGAAATAGCTAAAGATAACCCCCAAACAGAATACCTGATGAAAAGAGGCGATACTAAGATAACACCCGACAGGCACACAAGCATGATTGGACAGCATCAATTAGGTTGAAAGGCTCCAGCTGGAGAAAGCCAGAGGTTAAGAGCTCTCAATTCAGTGACCACTGGACGTGCGGGAGCAAAGGAATCTTCCAAGAGAAAGGGGTCAGCGCTCAGCTTGGCAGACCACAGGAACTTGGAGGAAACCATCAGGGAGAACAAGGAGGAGGAGTTCAGGGAGAGGAGGCCAGCCTGAGGGTGACCACACACTCAGAGTCAGGAGGGCAGAACAAGGCCTGGCCCAGAAACCCCAGGTGCAGCCAAAGTGAGGCAAAGTCTAGAGGATAACATGGATGAGGTGATGAGAGGGGCTGCCATTGAATGAAAAAGAATTGGAAAGATAAATGTGGTCAGAGAGGCTGATAATTTTCATAAGAGCATTCCAGAATGAGCAGATGAGAAAGGCAGTTCGGGCAAGGAGGGAAATCTCTGTTTATTTTCATGGGCAATTGTAGGCTTAAAAGGCAATGTTGGAGAGATCTTTAGCCTTAAATAGACAAACAGTACACTATTTTCTAGTCAACCACCAAATATAACCTGGTATCTGGAATACAATTTAACATGCAATTCCCAGAATAAATTATGTCAACCTTGCTATATATCTCCAGGCTCATGAAAGGCTGTTGTATATTTTCCTCTCCCAGAAGTGCACCAAAAGTTTTACTAACTCACAGCCTCCTGCTCTCCCTTGCTGCCCGGGGTCAGATGACGACTCTGGCAGCCCCCAGCATGGATCCCAAAGCCCCAGCATTGTGCCTCATCGAACTCTGCTTGCTCCACAAGTCTGCCTTCCCACAGACAGGATTCTTTCAAGTCTGGCTCTCATCCTGCAGGGACTATGGTGCATGGCTAGTTTTCCTAGCACCTAATGGAAACTAAACCATCCCAAAAGACAAACACAAGTGAGTGGGACTCACATGTGCAGGCTTTGCACACTTGACACATAGCAAACATAGAAAACATCTCCCAATTTCACAGTCTTCATTGAGTTTCATGCTATTTTACACCTCACTTCTATTAGAAGAAAGCATTTAATAAAAAAGTTCCTACTTCAAAAACTAACAAATTACTTTGATGCTACTTCAAACTTTGTGTTTTCAGTTCTCCCACATTTTTGCCTTGATCCCCTGGATAAGAAACCAATATATCAAAGTGAATACCTTGTTTGTGTTTATCATTATCTTTATGAGATGGCATTAACCTTTGGCCTTTGAGATAGAGAATCAGTCGTCCTCAGATCAAACTGAACTAAGAAATGTCATACACAAGGAGTTCACCGCTGTGATGTTGGTTTTCAGTGCCCCGATCCAGCTTTGCAAAACGAACCCACCTCACGCCCCCAAGGCATTCAGAAATAATTTTATTTGCTCTTATTCATCAGCCAAGGAAAAGCAGCAAACTCCAGAGCCAATGACTATTCATCCCACCCTATGATAACCCTGACCCTACTAAAGCCAACATCTGTCTTGTGTTTAGACTGGCTGACAGCCAACTAGGGATCAGAAAACAACAATTTCCCTGGTCAGATGTAAACCTTGCCCAGCATGTTGACTTTATAAACCACCCCATAAGCTCAGTAAATTTAATTGGTAGATAGGGTTGTCTTTCCTTGGCTCATTTCCCGCCGATTAATATCACCACCATGAGCCCCCGTATGGTCAGACATAGACTAACTAGGCTCTGTCTAGACAGCAAAGAAGGTTTTTACCCGCCTCCTTTTTTTTTTTCTAGAATTAGGCATTAATATGCTACTTTCCAATGGGACAAATTTTTACATAAATCATACTGGGAAAATAAATACTTCTCTCAAATACTTCCATTGGAGACACTTTAGACAGGATTAGTTAGGTAGAGGCGCTACCACATTAGTTCATTCCCTGTGTGCTTCAAAGTGGTGTGAGCCCACAAGAGTGAGGGCAGTCGTTCTAAGAAATGCGAGCAGAACTACCTATAAATCAGTGCTTTTGACAGGTTGATCGATCTAGCTTCACTTCAACCAACATTCTACCTTAATTTATGGTGGTGAGGAGGTATTAGGCATGGTTAATAGTGTTCAAAATGACACTGGCCATTCCTACAATGTGATATGAAAAATTATGAAAGGCACTGTCAATAATGACTTTGAAAATCTCAAGTGAGGAATATCCTGAAGGGAAATCTGTTGTCCAAAATCTAAGATTCTTATTATTTTCCAAAAAGATTTTTTCAAAAGCACCACCTCAGAAAATAATTTAAAAATAAACATAAACAACTTTAAATAAGGCCTACCATATAAATGGGTTTCCCTTGTAGCTCAGTCAGTAAAGAATCTGCCTGCAGTGCAGGAGACCCGGGTTCGACCTCTGGGTTGGGAAGATCCCCTGGAGAAGGAAATGGCAACCCACGCCAGTATCCTTGCCCGGAAAATCTCATGGACAGAGGAGCCTGGTGGGCTGCAGTCCATGGGGTCGCAAACAGTCGGGCATGACTGAGCAACTAACACTAATAACTAACTAACCATATAAATGAGACTGCTAATTTTCTCTAACTACCCAGCCTACTCACATCCTCACCCAGGCCCTTGTTAATATTTTCTTATACTGGGAAAATTATGAAACTAAATCTGCTAAAGAACAAATTCTAAGTTTTCCCATAAGTAACCCCAACATCATCATTGTGATTAATTTTATGAATCCATTTATTACCACAAGTGATCTAAACCGATGTTTTAGCATTTCAAAATTCTCCTGAACAAGAGCAGAGAATACAGAAGTTAATAAAATATAATCCCTGTCTTCAAGGAGTTTCTAATTGATTATCCATTCTAGTTTAATTCTTAAGAGTTTACTATTCTAGAAACTAAAGTCCAGCAGATAACTTTGAGAGTTTTCAGGTTGAAAAGACAGATTTAGATTTTCATCAGCTGAATGGACACTGGCAATATTCCCCTTTGAAGTCAGAACTTCTGCCTGACTCTAACATAATGCTGTAGTTGACGCTGGGGCTGCCAAATCACAGCATTCATTCCCTCCAGACCATAAACGGATGGGGGTAGGGGTCAATCACAGTCCTGCCCTTAGATGGTTTTTATATGGAAATTAAAGGGAGTTGCTTCTTCTCCAGCGGAAAGCTTTGGGAAGCACAGGACAGGAGCTCTGGGGAATTGTTGCTGCTCACAGAGAAAGCCAGTCTGAGAGGAGAGAGTCAACATGCTGAGAGAAGCATAGAGAAGACAGAGAGCTGATAGCACTGCAGATTTGCTTCCAGAGGCCTGAGGTCAGCCATAGCCCTGCCTTTCCCAGAGCTGGGTTACAC
Source organism: Capra hircus (assembly GCF_001704415.2). Classification (NCBI taxonomy): domain Eukaryota; kingdom Metazoa; phylum Chordata; class Mammalia; order Artiodactyla; family Bovidae; genus Capra; species Capra hircus. Next base: position 28,237,826 of record NC_030814.1, read on the forward strand.
TTGCCAAGAAAGCCCCTTGTTGCTAAGTTAGGCAGAGTTGGGTTTCTGTCACTTGCAATCAATCAAAACATGTCTTAATTACTCCATGCATTGCTCTCCATGTCCAGAACACCTGAAAGAGAAATGGTCTTAGATTTCGTCAAGAATTACACAATGAATGTGACTATTATTTTATAGGTAAATTTGACTCTAAAGAGCTTGAACACTAAACTCGCTGCTGCTGCTAAGTCGCTTCAGTCGTGTCCGACTCTGTGCCACCCCATAGACGGCAGCCCACCAGGCTCCACTGTCCCTGGGATTCTCCAGGCAAGAACACTGGAGTGGGTTGCCATTTCCTTCTCCAATACATTAAAGTGAAAAGTGAAGGTGAAGTCGCTCAGTTGTGCCCGACTCTTAGCGATCCCAAGGACTATAGCCTACCAGGCTCCTTCGTCCATGGGATTTTCCAGGCAAGAGTACTGGAGTGGAAACTCGCTATAAAGTGTATACATACATCTTCAAATTATCTTGGATGACTGTCTTGAGTAACTTAACACACAGAAACAGGGCCTAGGCTGGAAGATGATTTCTCAAACTATTTCTACAAATCTGGAGCCGGTTGTGTGGATCCAAAGACCACCTTTCCCTTTCAGCAGTGTGACTTCCTGTTCCTGCCTTCTCGTTTCAAATGCCCTCCGTGCTCCTTCCGCACCTCCACACAGACAAACACACTGCAGTCTCACCCGCACATCCTCTGCCTTTTCACAGCAGCCCAAGTGAACCCCCTCTCTGCTCCTGGCCCTCTGGGCAGCCACATGAGCTGGACTGCACCTCCAGCTCTTCCTTCTTAGGTTCCTCCCCACTGAGAGAATAGCTGGTGCTGCAACCAAGAGCATGTTTGAGAGCCACAAGACAGGAGGACTTCCAACATTCCTATCGGCACTGTTATCTCTGCATTGTAGCACAGATATTCTCTTTTTCTGCATATTGTGTGTCTTTTTTGGCAATTAAAGGGGCATATTTTGGAAGTTGTCTCCCCATCCTATCCTTTACTTCCATAAAAAGTGAGCAGTAATGAACATCAACCAAGAAAACTGTTTTCTCAGCTGCTTTTCCTTAACCTTGGGATGTCTGAATTGAAATGGGGAAGGGAGAATAATTAGATCTGATGCTTGAGAAATTGATTTCTAATAGTTTTGAGGTTGAGAGTATTCGTCATTTCACCCGCTGGTCAAGTATTTCTTCATGGTTTGCTCCACAAAGAAAAAGAGTTCTTGGGAGGCAAAGCTGTTTGAAATTATTCAGCTCAAAGACTGACATTGTAAAATGAGAAAAAAAAAAACAGGTCAAATAACCTTATGGCAAAAGTGTCGGTGGATTTCCAGGGTAAAGTGTGCTGGTAGCATCATGCAGAGGTTTTAAGATGGCCACAGACACTGAAGAGACAAGAAAAGAACTTTAAAAAATAAACAGAAGGATTTTCCTTACAGTAGAAAAGATCCAAGTCACACCATTACCATTTTTTCTCTCTCTTTTTTTTTTTTTTGCCTTGACCCTCAGCTGCTAAAACAGCATCGAAATTACCTCAGACACAGTGGAGTTGGAATCTCCATTAATATTTACATAGCTTGCCACCCAAGCTAGGGCCCACCCTGCTGCTAGAGAATGATAAATTCCTTTGTCTTCACTGAGGCCTGAGAAGTCTTATTTCACTGGGGAGTAAGCATCATTTCTGCAGTACACGTGAAGTGATTATCATGTCTGGTTTATTAAGTCTGCTATCTCTTGAGGTTATTTCATGGTAAAAATGTATTCACTAAAACTTTGGAACAACCAGGATTATATAGCGTTCTCCACAAGTTTCCTTAGTAACTGTTAATATCACTAAAGTGCAAGTAGGCACAAGGCCAGCAAGGAACAAGAGGTAACCATTCTGCAAATATGCCGTGAACATAGGGCCCCCTTTAAAAAAAGAATGCAGCAGCTGCTAGATGCAGAAATGCTTTCCCTCCCTGCAGCTCTCCACGCCAATAAGTTTGTTTTGTCCTTTGTCGGGAAAAAATGAGTGGACAACATTGGTTGGTCTGATCATTTGGTTTAAAAATAAACAAGTTGGAATCCACCTGAGTTTTAAGAACCAAACTCTACAAGGAAGTTAAACCACATGATTTCTAAGGACTCTTCCAGATCTAAAATTCAAAGTAACACGCAATGAAATGACAAATCTTTATGTGCTATGTGGCTTAGTCTCTCAATCGTGTCTGACTCTTGTGACCGCATGGACTGTAGCGTGCCAGGCTCCTCTGTCCATGGGACTCTCCAGGAAAGAATATTGGAGTGGGTTGTCATGCCCTCCTCCAGGGGATCTTCCTGACCCAGCGATCGAACACAGGTCTCCTGCATTGCAGGCAGCCTCCTTACCAACTGAACCACCAGGGAAGCTGTGTCTATGTGCTATGCTGCTGCTGCTGCTGCTGCTAAGTCACTTAAGTCATGTCCCACTCTGCGCAACCCCATAGACAGAAGCCCACCAGGCTCCCCTGTCCCTGGGATTCTCCAGGCAAGAGCACTGGAGTGGGTTGCCATTTCCTTCTCCAATGAATGAAAGTGAAAAGTGAAAATGAAGTCGCTCAGTCGTGTCCGACTCCTAGTGACCCCATGGACTGCAGCCCACCAGGCCCCTCCGTCCATGGGACTTTTCAGGCAAGAGTACTGGAGTGGGGTGCCATTGCCTTCTCTGGCTATGTGCTATAGATGAGTGAAATTTGACAACACCTGGTCATACTTTCCCTGCCATTTCTGTTGTTGTTATTGTTTCTTCCTTTGTAATGAGAACTTTAAAATCTACTTTCAGCAATTTCAAATGTATACTATACAATACTGTTAACTGTAGTTGCCATGCTGTACATTACATTCCCCTGATTTATTTATTTATTTTTAAACCGGACTTCCGTCACTTATTTCACACCTCTTTCCTCTAGCAACCACCAATATATTCTCTGTAACTATATACTTGGTCTTTTTGTTAATATTCTATGTATAACTGAAATCATACAGCATCTTTTTTTCTGTCTGACTTATTTATCTTAGAACAAGGCCCTCAAGCTTCATCCACATTGTCACAGATGGCAGGATTTCATTCTTTCCTATGACTCAGTTCAGTCACTCAGTTGTGTCCGACTCTTTGTGATCCCATGGACTGCAGCACACCAGGTTTCCCTATCCATCACCAACTCCCGGGGCTTACTCAAACTCATGTCCAACAAGTCAGTGATGCCATCCAGCCATCTCATCCTCTGTCGTCCCCTCCTCCTGCCACCTTCAATCTTTCCAAGCATCAGGGTCTTTTCAAAGGAGTCAGTTCTTTGCATTAAGTGGCCAAAGTATTGGAGTTTCAACTACAGCATCAGTCCTTCCAATGACTATTCAGGACTGATTTCCTTCAGGATTGATTGGTTGGATCTCCTTGCAATCCAAGGGACTCTCAAGAGTCTTCTCCAACACCACAGTTCAAAAGCATCAATTCTTTGGTGCTCAGCTTTCTTTATAGTCCAACTTTCACATCCATACAGGACTACTGGAAAAACCATAGCTTTGATTAGATGGACCTTTGCTGGCAAAGTACTGTCTCTGCTTTTTAGCATGCTGACTAGGTTTGTCATAGCTTTTCTTCCAAGGAGCAAGTGTCTTTTAATTTCATGGCTGCGATCACCATCTGCAGTGATTTTGGAGCCCCCAAAATAAAGTATGCCAGTGTTTCCATTGTTCCCAATCTATTTGCCATGAAGTGATGGGACTGGATGCCATGATCTTAGTTTTCTGAATGTTGAGCTTTAAGCCAACTTTTTCACTCTCCTCTTTCACTTTCATCAAGAGTCTTTAGTTCCTCTTCACTTTCTGCCATAAGGGTAGTGTCATCTACATATCTGATGTTATTGATATTTCTCCTGGCAATCTTGATTCCAGCTTGTTATTCATCCAGCCTGACATTTCACATGGTGTACCCTGCATACAAGTTAAATAAGCAGGGTGACAATATACAGCCTTGACGTACTCCTTTTCCTATTTGGAACCAGTCTGTTGTTTCATGTCCAGTTCTAACTGTTGCTTCCTGACCTGCATACAGGTTTCTCAGGAAGCATGTCAGGTGGTCTGGTATTCCCATCTCTTTCAGAATTTTCCACAGTTTGTAGTGATCCACACAGTCAAATGGTTTGGCATAGTAAATAAAGCAGAAGTAGATGGTTTTCTGGAATTCTCTTGCTTTTTCAATGATCCAGCGGATGTTGGCAATTTGATCTCTTGTTCCTCTGCCTTTTCTAAACCAGCTTGAACATCTGGAATTTCACGGTTCACGTATTGTTGAAGCCTGGCTTGGAGAATTTTGAGCATTACTCTACTAGCGTGTGAGATGAGTGCAACTGTGTGGTAGTTTGCGCATTCTTTGGGATTGGAATGAAAATTGACCTTTTCCAGTCCTGTGGTCTTTTCCTTCTTAAGACTGAATAATATTAATATCCCATTGTACATACACCCAGCACCTTCTTTACCCTGTCATTCATCAGTGGGCATTTACATTGTTTCCATGTCGTGGCTACTGTAAATAGTGATGTAATGAACACAGCGGTGCATATATTTTTTTCAAGTTAGTGTCTTCATTTTCTTCAGGTAAATACCCAGGAGAGGAATTGCTGGATCATATGGTAGTTCCATGTTTAATTTTTGGAGGAATCTACACACCGTTTTCCATAGTGACTGCTCCAATTTGCATTCCCAACAGTGAATGGGGGTTCCCCTGTCTTTACATCCTCTCCAATGCTTGGTATTTGTTATCTTTTTGATAATAGTCGTTCTGATGGCTCTGAGGTGATATCTCATTGTGGTTTTTAATTTGCATTTTCCCTGATGATTAGAGATGTTGAGCATGAGTTTATGTATCTGTTGGCCTTCTTTGGGAAAATGTCTAATCAGGTCTGCTGCCCATTTGCTAATTGAACTGCTTGTTTTTTTTCTTGAGTTATATGAGTTCCTTGTATATTTTTAAATTGAAGTACAGTTGATCTGCAATATTATGTAAGTTTCAGGTGTACAACCTAGTAATTCACAACTTTTAAAGGTTATATTCCTTTATGGTTAGAATCAAATATTGGCTACATTCCCTGTGTTGTCTAAATATCCTTGTGGCTTATTTATTTTATATATAGTAGTTTATACCTAGTAAGCCCCTATCCCTATTGTGCCCTTCCCCTTCCCCCTTCTTTCTCCCCACTGGTAACCATCAGTTTGCTCTCTGTGTCTGTAAGTCTGTTTCTTTTTTTGTTATATTCATTTGTTTGTTGCATTTTTTAGAATTCAGATATAAGTGATATTACGCAGCACTTATCTTTCTATCTGACTTGTTTCACTTACCATCAGTTCAGTTCAGTCACTCAGTCGTGTCCGACTCTTTGCGACCCCATGAACTGCAGCACACCAGGCCTCCCTGTCCATCACCATCTCCCGGAGTTCACTCAAACTCATGTCCATCGAGTCGGTGATGCCATCCAGCCATCTCATCCTCTGTTGTCCCCTTCTCCTCCTGCCCCCAATCCCTCCCAGCATCAGGGTCTTTTTCAATGAGTCAACTCTTTGCATGAGGTGGCCAATGTATTGGAGTTTCAGCTTTAGCATCAGTCCTTCCAATGAACACCCAGGATTGATCTCCTTTAAAATGGACTGGTTGGATCTTCTTCCAGTCCAAGAGAATCTCAAGAGTCTTCTCCAACACCACACTTCAAAAGCATCAATTCTTTGGCACTCAGCTTTCTTCACAGTCCAACTCTCACATCCATACATGACCACTGGGAAAATCATAGCCTTGATTAGATGGACCTTTGTTGGCAAAGTAATGTCTCTGGTTTTTAATATGCTATCTAGGTTGGTCCTAACTTTACCCTCCAAATCCATTCATGTAGTTGCAAATGGCAAAAATTCCATTTTATTTTAAGGGCTGAGTAGTATTCCATCATATATATATATACACCACATCTTCTTTATCCATTCATCTGTTGATGGATACTTACATTGCTTCTATATCTTGACAACTGCAAATAATGCTGCTATGAACATCAGGATCCATGTATCTTTTGAATTTGTTTTTTTGCTTTTCTCAGATATATATCCAAAAGTGTAATTGCTGGGTCATATGAAAGCTCTATTTTTACTTTTTTGAGAAATTTCCCTACTGTTTTTCACAGTAAGCATGCCAACTTACATTCCCATCAACAGTGTAGGAGGGTTCCCTTTTTTCCACATCCTCACTAACATTTGTTTTTTGTATTCTTATTGATGATAGCCATTCTTACAGGTGTGGGTGATATTTCACTGTGGTTTTAATTGGTATTTCTCTGATAATGATGTTGAGCATCTTTTCACATGCCTAATCTTTTCACATGACAATTAAAGATGTTGACCATCTTTATGTCTTTGAAGAGAATGTCTATTCAGATTTTCTGCCCATTTTTTAATCAAAACACTTGGTTTTATTATAATTGAATCCTATGAATTTTTTCTATATTTTGGAATATTAACCCCCATTAGAAATATGATTTGTAAATATTTTCTCCAAGGTGATTCTGAAATACATTCAAGATTGAAAACTATTGGTCTAAACAGAATGGGTGAAAGTAGAATAAGAGTGGAGTGAATTCCTAGGATATAAAAAAGATACCCAGAGCTTTTGCAATTTATTTCCATAAGTTTCAAATATATGAGATACAGTTTCCAGATAATTTCAACAAGGATACAAAATACACTTGTCCAGTTCAGTTCAGTTCAGTTCAGTCGCTCAGTCACGTCCGACTTTTTGCAACTCCATGAACTGCAGCACGCCAGGCCTCCCTGTCCATCACCAACTCCCAGAGTTTACCCGAACTCATGTCCACTGAGTCAGTGATACCATCCTACCATCTCATCCTCTGTCGCCCCCTTCTCCTCCTGCCCTCAATCTTTCCCAGCATCAGGGTCTTTTCAAATGAGTCAGCTCTTTGCATCAGGTGGCCAAAGTATTGGAGTTTCAGCTTCATATAATTGTTAAAAATTCACAAAACCAAAAGAAAAAATATTACATGATGTTCAGTTAATAGCTTACAATGGTCATTTCTCTTTTACCACTTATGTTGTATGTTACAGATCATCAGATTTTTTAAAACCTTAATCTTTTCCTTTCAAAATAAAAGGAAGGAAGTTCAAAGAATGGCTCAAATGTCAGTCTTTCAGTTTCACATGTCCATTTATTATTCACAGCACTAATAAAACTATTGCTAACAATACTAGTTAGGTCAGTTTTCATTGCAATCCCAAAGAAAGTCAATGCCAAAGAATGCTCAAACTACCACACAACTGCGCTCATCTCACACGCTAGTAAAGAAATGCTCAAAATTCTCCAAGCCAGGCTTCAACAGTATGTGAACCATGAACTTCCAGATGGACAGGGAGGCCTGGTGTGCTGCAGTCTATGGGGTCGCATAGAGTCAGACATGACTGAGCAGCTGAACTGAACTGACCTGAACAATATTAGGAGCTAATATTTATTGAGCACGTACTATGAGCTAGGCATTCTGCTGATTAATTTATGATCATAACCTCACTGAGTTCACACAATAACTCTGTCAGATACTTACTATTATTATCCACATTCTTCAGAGGAGGAAACTGAAGCTCAGGGAGATGAAGTCAATTTACCAAGAATGTACAATATATCAAAGTAGATCATGGAGAAGAACTCACGTGTTTCTGAGTCCAAACCTGACCATTTTGACTGCTACACCAAACTAACTCACCAAAATTCTTTCAACCTTTTTACTCAACAATTAGAATAAAGAACCAGTTTTAATTGAAGAAGGTATTTGATGGAGAAAACAAGTCTGCTTATCAAGAAATTCTATTTCTTCATGGGAAATATATATCACATCCAAAGTATCACCATTGTTATAAAAACAATTTGCACAGAGGGAGAGATTTTCTCTCCCAACCCCCAATAGTGACAACAGAGTAATTCATTTAAGTTCACAACTAGCCCAACTCAGAGTCAGCTGTTGTTTACTTAGAGTCACAGAAGTCAATTTATTGGCAATATTAACCAGTTCTTCTGCAGTACAAAAGTAACTTCCAAATAGAAAATTTTTATAGTCAAGTACTTTTTAAATTTTTGGAATATTTGGAATTAAATAAAATTTGAAATTTTTTGATTCAATGTGACTAACATCTTTGGGAAGTGAAGTGAAGTCACTCAGTCATGTCCAACTCTTTGCTACCCCATGGACTGTAGCCTACCAGACTCTTCCGTCCACGGGAGGAGGTAAGAATACTCGAGTGGGTTGCCACTTCCTTCTCCAAGAGATCTTCCTGAGCCAGGGATTGAACCCGGGTCTCCCACATTGTAGGCAGATGCTTTACCATCTGAGCCACCAGGGAAGTCCAACATCTTTAGCAGTAAACTGCTAAACACCTCATATTAAAAGAGTACTTGATAAACTATAACACATATATCCTATATGCCTATAGAGAGGTATACTTCTTGACTGACTGATAAAGCTTGCAAGAAATCAGAATGTTGCCAATAATCTTGTTGTGCCTAATTCCAAAGAGAAACCCAAATTGACATGCCAGTAAAAATCATATTCCCACTTGCAAGGACTGAATAGGCAAAGCAGTGAATAACATAGGACCAGAAGATGAGTGAGAATATTCACAAACAAATCAGTGATGGTGCTAGTTCACTTTAAACCCTCCACAGGCCTCCACCAAATTTTATTCAATATGTATATAACCCATAAAATCCAAGTGACCTATGTGGTCCAAGAATGGAGGAATACTACATTCAAGAAAACAAAGCCCAAATACTAACAGTAATTTTAAAAGTAATCCAAATAATTTACTTGTATTTCTGGAAGACTCTACTCATAATCTGTAACAATAAATTTTATTTCTTCTCTTTCTCAATTCTCTAGGACCTAGGACTACTCTGAGACTAAGAATCATTAAATTTTCCAAAATTCTCTATGGGAACTCAGCCATGAATGGTTAAGTTGCATTGTTGATACACTTTCTTTTTTCTGACTCTTCCTCTGTGGGGAAAGCATACTTCCTTCCAATCCCATTCACCTTGGCCTTAGCCAAATGACTTGCCTATCAGAAAGAGAGCAGACATAATGTAACCAATATGCCAAAACACAGTACAAGCTTTAAATATACTTGTCTGGTTTGACTCAGTTTCTTGCGTTCAGTTCTGCTGGTCTTCTTCCATGAGAACTGAAAGCCCAAATAGTTCTGACATGAGAGGTACATGGCACAGAGAGGAACTTGACTCAGAGTCTGGAACAAAGTCACCAGAGCTGACCACAAGCCTGTGAGTGAGAAATTACCATTTTGATTTTTGTAAGACACTGAGCTTTGGTATTGTTTGTTACACAGCATATTGCAGCAAAAGCTAATACATAATATGACTTTTCTCCTTTGCTTCAGTTTTCCCTGGAAGTAAATACTCTGCCTCTTTAGGAAGGAATAGCATAGAGAAATTTGAATAAGTAATACAAGATTAATTCAACTGAGAGAAAGAAAAGGTATTGCTAAGGTAATAATTGGGAAAATGACATCATATACCATCAAGGAGTACAGCCTCTAAGACATAAAATTAACATGGCCATCAGTAAGTCTTCCAGTCAGCAAAGAAAGAATCAGAGCCAATATCACCCAATGTTTAACTGGAGGACTATCAGTTCAGTTCAGTCACTCAGTCATGTCTGACTCTTTGTGACCCCAAGGACTGCAGCACGCCAGGCCTCCCTGTCTATCACCAACTCCCGGAGTTTACCCAAACTCACCTCCATTGAGTAGGTGATGCCATCCAACCATCTCATCCTCTGTTATCCCCTTCTCCTCCCACCTTCAATCTTTCCCAGCATCAGGGTCCTTTCAAATGAGTCAGCTCTTCGCATCAGGTGGCCAAAGTATTGGAGTTTCAGCTTCAACATCAGTCCTTCCAATGAATATTCAGGACTGATCTCCTTCAGGATGGACTGGTTGGAGCTCCTTGCAGTCCAAGGGACTCTCAAGAGTCTTCTCCAACACCACAGTTCAAAAGCATCAATTCTTCAGCACTCAGCTTTCTTCCCAGTCCAACTCTCACGTCCATACATGACTACTTGAAAAACCATAGCCTTGACTAGATGGACCTTTGTTGGCAAAGTAATGTCTCTGCTTTTGAATATGCTGTCTAGGTTGGTCATAACTTTCCTTCCAAGGAGTAAGCGTCTTTTAATGTCATGGCTGCAATCACCATCTGCAGTGATTTTGGAGCCCCCAAAAATAAAGTCAGCCACTGTTTCCACTGTTTCCCCATCTATTTGCCATGAAGTGATGGGATCAGATGCCATGATCTTAGTTTTCTGAATGTTGAGCTTTAGCCAACTTTTTCACTCTCTTCTTTCACTTTCAGCAAGAGGCTCTTTAGTTCTTCTTCACTTTCTGCCATAAGGGTGGTGTCATCTGCATATCTGAGGTTATTGATATTTCTCCCGGCAATCTTAATTCCAGCTTGTGCTTCTTCCAGTCCAGCATTTATCATGATGTACTCTGCATAGAAGTTAAATAAGCAGGGTGACAATATACGCCCTTGACGTACTCCTTTTCCTATTTGGAACCAGTCTGTTGTTCCATGTCCAGTTCTAACTGTTGCTTCCTAACCTGCATACAGATTTCTCAAGAGGCAGGTCAGGTGGTCTGGTATTCCCATCTCTTTCAGAATTTTCCACAGTTTATTGTGATCCACTCAGTCAAAGGCTATGGCGTAGTCAATAAAGCAGAAGTAGATGCTTTTCTGGAACTTTTGCTTTTTTGATGATCCAGCAGATGTTGGCAATTTGATCTCTTTTTTCTCTGCCTTTTCTAAGACCATCTTGAACATCTGGGATTTCACAGTTCATGTATTGTTGAAGCCTGGCTTGGAGAATTTTGAGCATTACTCTACTAGCGTCTGAGATGAGTAGTTTGAGCATTCTTTGGCATTGCCTTTCTTAGGGACTGAAATGAAAATTTACCTTTTCCAGTCCTGCGGCCACTGCTGAGTTTTCCAAAATGGAGGACTATAATAATATCAAATAAAAATATAAACCACTTTACCTTACTTGCTTACAGGGAAGAAGGGGAATATAGGAACCGGTACAAGGAATTACAATGGTAGGAATATAAACCAGACATACTTTGACTACCGTCATATCTACTTGATTGTTATCTAGTCTGTAGTGGCCTAAGTTGCTAGTTGTTATGGTCTTAAACCCACACAACATTATAAAGCAATTATACTCCAATTAAGAAAAGAAGTTTAAATATCCAAAAAATAAATAGAGAAATATACAATAAAAGAAGAAATATTGATACTATCTCTTGTATGAAATTAAATACCTAATTTAGAGATCATTCTTTATTAATTAAGCCAATACATTTGTCATCCCAATTGCCTTTGTACTTCCATCCCGCTGTGTGGCAGACCAAGGACTTGGGTATTAATGTTGCCTTTGTCCCATGAGCAGTCTAACCCTCAACATTTAGTATGGGATAGTGTGTTGGTAATTATACCTTTAACTGAATTATCAGTTGGTATGTTCTTAGAAACGACCAGGAGCTGAACATCTCTGCCTCCAGACAGACAGAGGATCATAAATCTTGATGAATCAGGTAGGCGCCTGAAGGGCCACAGCATCCTTACTGATTGCACTCAAGATGAGTTCTAAGAAAAGACTGACTTTTGACCAGATAAAATGTGCGTAAACCTGAATTTCTCTCAGGTTCCTACAGGTTGAAGTCAATATGGGCCCAAGGTAAAGAAGCCTTCACTGTTGTTTTGTAAACCGATGTGTCTCAAAAAAAAACCCATAAACTCCTTGCAAGGCTTTTCTTTGCTAATATTTACCAAGTTAACGCCACCAAAGAACTCAAAGCCATAATGAAATTAAACCAAGTGCCATTTTCCGAGCACCATATCCCCCTGCTGCTTTCTCAAGAAGCCCTGCGTAAGTGCTTTTTTAAAAAACTCCTTTCTTCTTTAAAACACCATATTTTTCTAACAAATTAATACAGCAAGTCATTTTTCACCCACTTAAAATCACCAGTATATGACAGCGTTTTGTACAGAGCTGATGAGGCAACTGTAAGGGATGAGGAATGAATTCTAACATTTATGCCCTGCCCAAATGACTAAGATTTATAACTGTAAACCTACAAATCTCTGGCTTATATATGCAAATGTGAGACCAATTAGTGATTCACCTGCAGCTGCTAATTGAAAGGCTTGAGGTGATGGATCACCACTAAGCAGTGGAGACTGGGGCCTGGCAGTCCAGCATCATCTATTTCCACACAAAGGACACCCCAAGGAGAGAATATCTGAAGATTAGCTCCCTAAAGAGCCATCAGAATTTTATATCTACTAATTTGGAAGAAAAAAAAAATGAGTTGTGTGGGAAAACGTAATTATAATGTAGCTAGAAAATAAAAACAGGCAGAGCAAACCAAGCATTGTTGCATCATTAAAAGAGAAAATAACCCTTCTGGGTAATTTTCCCATGGAATTCAGGACAACAACAACAGAAAAAAAATTGGAAAAAGGTTTGGAAGAAACCACATGCGATTCTTTCCCCTCCAATTACAACAAATTTCCACAGTTTTCAACTCAGCAAAATGCCTGAACCAAAGCTTGGCAAATAGCAGAGAATAAAATTGTTAATAAAATAAAAAATTTGAGTCCAAGCCTTTCAGACAGCTAGGTTGAATAGGTTCTCATATTACTTCAACTAAGTTTGGAGTTATTTATTCAGTATCTGACTTCCAGTTTCAGCTGAAATAATCTAATTAAAATGCAGATTTAGAAAACCCAGCTTGCTTCTCAGAGTCCACAAACAGCTGTGTCTATAGACCTCCAGTTCCCTCCAGGATCAAGTGCTCAGATATCTCTTCCTTTGTCAGCCCTCTGGCTCAGTCACAGACATATGTTACCAAACCATTGCTGTGGCCAGAGTGCCTTATGATCTACCACCCTCAAACCCACACCTCTTCATGATTCTCATGCCTTAACCCAAAGTGCCACCACAGGATCAGCTACTTGAACCAAGGGCCAGGCTTGTGGCCTCAGAAACCTCGCCTTCAAAGGACTGCTGAATGCAGGATCTTGTTTGGTCAGGAGCATCTCTCCCACGCAGCCCTTGTGAATTCGAGAAGTACCAGCGTCAGTGTTCCTGCTGAATGGCTTCCCGCATATGGCATCCTGGAGCTTTGGGACACTTAATAAGATGTCATATAAAAATCAGTCCTTAATGAAGTGACCTCAGAGGAGAAACCGCAGGTGGGCAATGCCAGTGAGCTACTGGCAGAAAAATCTAGTAGATTTGGGTTTACCTCATCAGTAAATATCACTGCCTTGGAGAATGAAGAAATAAATAACTCGTTGCCAAGGTATGTTGAAATCCCGGACTTCTAGCCTCACAGCTACACCACCCTGCGTCTCCTGTTTGCTCCGCTTTGTTAATTGTCCCTTATGTTCAACTTGTATGCTATTTAGTTTCACCCTCATAAGCACCTGTATTTATGGTTTAAAAAACAGATAATGCATTTAAATATTTGCTGAGTGCCTACCACGGGTCAGGTTTTTCTTGCTGCCAGCCATGAATCTTTCCACCAATCCAATGAGGCTGTGACTTGCTCTAAGCCATGAAATGATTGGGAAGCTGAGCAGGCATTCAAGCTCTAGACTTAACTCTTCCCTGCCATGCAGATGCCACCCACTATATTCTTTTTGGAATCATCTTCTTATGGCTTTTACCGATTTATCCCTGATTTCCTCACACTCCGTTTTCTCAGTCCTCTACACTTCTTTCCTTATACTCTCTTTACGCTCCAATTCCAATTGCTTTCTTCTTGACACTTATCCCTCACCTTATCAATAATATCAGGTAAAGACACCTGACTGCCCACACTGTCTACGATCCCCGCCTGTACTTAAAGAAACTGAGTATGGAAGAAGTTAGGGAACAAATTCAAGGACCCACTGCTGGTAGGGAGTGAGATTCAATCTAGAAACTAATCTTCCTTCTTCTGAGTGAGTGAAGTTGCTCAGTCGTGTCCGACTCTGCGACCCCATGGACTGTAGCCTACCAGGCTCCTCCATCCATGGGATTTTCCAGGCAAGAATACTGGAGTGGGGTGCCATTGCCTTCTCCAAGAGATCTTCCCAACCCAGGGATTGAACCCAGGTCTCCCGCATTGTAGGTAGACGCCTTACCATCTACTGAGGCTGAGCAGGGCCCTATGAGGTTCCTGGGCATGGAGGCCTTTCTGTCCCCCGTTTCTCTTAGGCAAGACTCCAGGTTCCATGACTTTCTCTAAGTTCCAAAGGGCACAACAGTTGCTAATCAAGAGAGGAGCAGCCACAGAACCATCTGAGGCAAGATTAAAGAGACCGGAGAGGCTCATCAAGCTTAGTGAACATGAAGTCACTCAGTCGTGTCCGACTCTTTGCGACCCCATGGACTGTAGCCTACCAGCCTCCTCGGTCCATGGGATTTTCCAGGCATGAATACAGGAGTGGGGTACCATTTCCTTCTCCAGCAGATTTTTCTGACCCAGGGATCGAACCCGGATCTCCTGCATTGTAGGCAGATGCTTTACTGTCTGAGCTACCAGGGAAGCTTAGGAGACCACCTAAGACACTGCATACACTCTAATCTTGTCAGCAACCCCACTCTTTAGAAAATTTGCAGAAGAAAGAAGAATATAAGACTGTTGCTGCCTTGATCCTTATGCCATATCCCTGCCTGACTACATAACCACTCCCTACTCACCAGGGAGGGGGGCACAGTTCTTGAGGCACTAATCTACTATGTTCCCTCTTTGCCTGGCAAAGGAATAAAGCCACTCTTTTCTTTTCCTTCTTCTCCATCACGCTGCCTCCATATTTCTTTGGCATTGGTGCACAGAGAGCCAAGATTTTGGCAACACTCCCTTTGAACTTTCTTCTCATGCTCTTTGATCATAATCACATCGTTCAAGTTCACTTTTCATCACTGACTAGTTTTCCAGTATTTCTCCAGCCCCACCTCCACCACAGCTGTCCAACACTTTTCAACACAAGTACTCCAGATTTCAGTCCCTGAGGCCAGAGACCTTGGTTTATTAATAAGTCTCTGGCACTGAATGGAGCCCCATAAGCGATTACTGGATGAATGAATAGATACTGTCTGTTCTAGACTTCTTCACAGATCTCTGCACACACCTTCCCCACTCCAACCTACACTATCTGAAGTCCTCCCGACTGGAATGCTTCTCCCAGTCAACCACAAACTGGCGCGTGCCAAGGGCATTTGCCAGTGTCTGATCAACAACAAGGGCATTTGCCATCTGCCTCTGCAGGGACTGAACTCTGTGCAGCTGCAGCTGTTGACCTTTGACATGCCCTGAAGGGAGTTCAGGGTGGAGAATAAGGCACTTTGTAGTCCAGGAAAACTGGTGGAACAGGTCTTTTGTTAGATATTTTCAGGAACTGATTTCATGATCCCAATCCTTGCATTTCCTCATATCTAGAAAAGCACTAAATCCTTTCATGATGACATCAGCCCCTCTTGACTAACAGAAAAACTTTTGTGAAATAAGTGCTTGATTGCATGAACTTCCCCTTTACCAAAATCACATATATTGACCTTCCTCCACTACCTTTTTGGAACAGTTTCTCAGAGCTATCTGAGGTGCTGTCTCCCAGACTACAGACATTATTTTGCCCCCAAATAAAACCTAACTTGAAACTCTCACACTGTGCATCTTTTTTTCAGTCAACATTCCTAAGCCCACAATTCTCATGGTGTATTTCAGTTCAGTTCAGTCGCTCAGTTGCGTTTGACTCTTTGAGACCCCATGGACTACACACCAGACTTCCCTGTCCATCACCAACTCCTGGAGCTTGGTCAGATTCATGTCCATCGACTCAGTGATGCCATCCAACCATCTCATCCTCTGTCATCCCCTTATCCTCCTGCCTTCAATCTTTCCCAGCATCAGGGTCTTTTCCAATGAGTTACTACTTGGCATCAGGTGGCCAAATTATCAGGACTGATCTCTTTTAGGATGATTGACTGCTTTGATCTCCTTGCAGTCCAAGGAACTCTCAAGAGTCCTGTTCAATACCAAAGTTCAAAAGGAACAATTCTTCAGTGCTCAGCTTTCTTTATAGTCCAACTCTCACATCCCTACATGACTACTGGAAAAACTATAGCTTTGACTAGATGGACCCTTGTTGGCAAAGCACTGTCTCTTGTCTCTGCTTATTAACATGTTGTCTAGGTTTGTCATACCTTTTCTTCCAAGAAGCCAACATCTTTTAATTTTATGGCTACAATCACCATCTGCAGTGATTTGGGAGCCTGAGAAAATAAAGTCAGCCACTGTTTCCACTGTTTCCCCATCTATTTCTCATGAAGTAATGGGACCAGATGCCATGATCTTAGTTTTCTGAATGTTGAGTTTTAAGCCAGCTTTTTCACTCTTCACTTTCATCAAGAGGCTCTTTATTTCTTCTTTCAGTTCACTTCAGTTGCTCAGTCGTGGCCGACTCTTTGCAACCCCATGAATCACAGCACACCAGGCCTCCCTGTCCATCACCAAATCCCAGAGTTCACTCAGACTCACGTCCATTGAGTCAGTGATGCCATCCAGCCATCTCATCCTCTGTCGTCCCCTTCTTCTCCTGCCCCCAATCTCTCCCAGCATCAGAGTCTTTTCCAATGAGTCAACTCTTCCCATGAGGTGACCAAAGTACTGGAGCTTCAGCTTTAGCATCATTCCTTCCAAAGAAATCCCAGGATTGATCTCCTTCAGAATGGACTGGTTGGATCTCCTTGCAGTCCAAGGGACTCTCAAGAGTCTTCTCCAACACCACACTTCAAAAATATCAATTCTTCAGCGCTCAGCCTTCTTCACAGTCCAACTCTCACATCCATACACGACCACAGGAAAAACCATAGCCTTGACTAGACGGACCTTAGTGGGCAAAGTAATGTCTCTGCTTTTCAATATACTATCTAGGTTGGTCATAACTTTTCTTCCAAAGAGTAAGTGTCTTTTAATTTCATGGCTGCAGTCACCTTCAGCAGTGATTTTGGAGTCCCCCCAAAATAAAGTCTGACACTGTTTCCACTGTTTCCCCATCTATTTCCCATGAAGTGATGGGACCGGATGCCATGATCTTCATTTTCTGAATGTTGAGCTGTAAGCCAACTTTTTCACTCTCCTCTTTCACTTTCATCAAGAGGCTTTTTAGTTCCTCTTCACTCTGCCATAAGGGTGGTGTCATCTGCATATCTGAGGTAGTTGATATTTCTCCTGGCAATCTTGATTCCAGCTTGTGTTTTTTCCAGTCCAGTGTTTCTCCCAGTCCAGCATTTCTCATGATGTACTCTGCATAGAAGTTAAATAAGCAGGGTGACAATATACAGCCTTGATGCACTCCTTTTCCTATTTGGAACCAGTCTGTTGTTCCATGTCCAGTTCTAACTGTTGCTTCCTGACCTGCATACAGATTTCTCAAGAGGCAGATCAGGATTTTCCACAGTTTGTTGCGATTCGCATAGTCAATGAAGCAGAAGTAAATGGTTTTCTGGAACTCTCTTGCTTTTTCCATGATCCAACGGATGTTGGCAATTTGATTTCTGGTTTCTCTGCCTTTTCTAAATCCAGCTTGAACAACTAGAAGCTCATGGTTAATGTACTGTTGACGCCTGGCTTGGAGAATTTGAGCATTACTTTGCAGGCATGTGAGATAAGTGCAATTGTGCGGTAGTAGTTTGAACATTCTTTGGCATCACCTATTTTTTGGATTGGAATGAAAACTGACATTTTCCAGTCCTTTGGCCACTGCTGAGTTTTCCAAATTTGCTGACATTTTGAGTGCAGCACTTTAACAGCCTCATCTTTTAGGATTTGAAGTAGCTAAACTGGAATTCCATCAACTTCACTAGCTTTGTTTGTAGTGATGCTTCCCAAGGCCCACTTGACTTTGCATTCCAGGATGTCTGGCTCTAGGTGAGTGATCACACCATTCTGGTTATCTGGGTCATGAAGATCTTTTTTGTGTAGTTCTTCTGTGTATTCTTGCCACCTCTTCTTAATATCTTCTGCTTCTGTTAGGTCCACACCATTTTTGTCCTTTATTGTGCCCATCTTTGCATGAAATGTTCCCTTGGTATCTCTAATTTTCTTGAAGAGATCTCTGCTGCTGCTGCTGCTGCTGCTGCTGCTAAGTCGCTTCAGTTGTGTCCAACTCTGTGTGACCCCAGAGACAGCAGCCCACCAGGCTCCCCCGTCCCTGGGATTCTCCAGGCAAGAACACTGGAGTGGGTTGCCATTTCCTTCTCCAATGCATGAAAGTGAAAAGTGAAAGTGAAGTCGCTCAGTCATGTCCAACTCTTCGAAACCCCATGGACTGCAGCCCACCAGGCTGTTCCATCCATGGGATTTTCCAGGCAAGAGTACTGGAGTGGGGTGCTATCTCTAGTCTTTCCAATTCTATTATTTTCCTCTATTTCTTTGCACTGATCCCAGAGGAAGGCTTTCTTATCTCTCCTTGCTATTCTTTGGAACTCTGCATTCAAATGGGTATATCACCTGCAGTTAAAAGACAAGCTAAAGTCTGCTCTCTTCCATGGAGCACTGACTAAGCACTTCAAAATATTTGGATTTTTCTCGTGCCTGGTCTCCTATAGTAATTACCATCTCTATATAAACCAGTTTAGAATTTGATTACATGTCATTTTGCTTCATTCATGTTAGTTTTGTCACAAGATCTTTGGGAATAAGTGCCAATTCTTATGCTAAACTATGCTTGTAACTAGAGCTTTGTAGCTCAGGAAGTACTTTTCTCACACAGTATTATCTCCTTTAATCCTCTCAGCAACCCCAGGGAGTAGGTAAATCTGCTTCTGCCTAGCTTTGTGAGCTACAGAGCCAAACTTCTTTCATCTTGCTGCCACTCTGCCCTTCAGTGATGAGAACTGATACACATGTTCAAGGACAAGAACTGACATGTACATTTGGTAGCGGTTCACATTTTCTCTTTAACCACATGCTTTTTGAAGGGTAGCAGAACATTCCACCCCAAATATTCCTCTTTGGCATAAGGATTATTTTGAGCTGAAGACACAAGAGATGCTCTGAAAACAGTAGATGTCACCCTTTCCTAAGAAAATTTACCTTAGAGAGGAAACCTATACCAGGAAGAGAACTATTACCAGAGATTACTTTTTTACCTGAGACACTCACCTACAGAGCAGGGCAACCACTGTTTTGTTTTTGTTAGATACAAAAGACAAATACATTGTATTAGTTTCAGACGTACCACATCATGATTCAGTATCTACGTGTACATGCTAAGTTGCTTCTGTTATGTCCGACTCTGCAACGCCATGGACAGTAGCCTGCCAGTCTCATGGAGTGTACTCTGTCCATGGGTTTCTCCAGGCAAGAATACTGGAGTGGGTTGCTATGCTCTCTCTAGGGAATCTTCCCAACCCAGAGATCAAACCCCTGTTTCTTACATCCCCTGCATTGGCAGACGGGAAGCCCTGTGAGTCCCCTCCTGTGAGTCTGTCTCTTTTACAGGGGCTTTTAGCAAAGAACCAAGAAGGTTGGCGGGGGGTGGGGGTGGGGGCAGGGAATCATTTTTCCTCCCATATACTTTTGACATTTAAGTCCCACTACCTTCCTAATCTACATTTTTTAATTCTTCATTTAATCTTAATCCTCTATATCCTTTTATCCCTGTCACAACAAATGAAGTGCATAATAAGGACCCTAAGTTTCTTTAACTTAGCCTTTAGGTCATATATTTACTACACATTTAGAATTTTAAGGTGTCTAAAGTGATTACCATGTATCTACTGTCAAGAGAACTTAGCACTTGGTCACTTAGGTCGCCTTAGGACCATGTGAGATAATTAAAGGTCCTGATGCTTATTCTACCATAAAGATAAACTAGTATGAATCAGGTGAGTGTGTTTTCTGCATTTTGAAAGAACATGGGTAATAGAAGTTCAAAGGAAATTCAAAGGATATTCTTGTAAAAGAGTTTTTGAAGACCTGTTGTCTGTTGGCATCTACCAGAATCAATGCCCCACAATGATGTTGAATTAAGAAGTCTTCTTGGGCTGACTAGATATACACCCACATCTTTATTCTGTCAGGGAATTATTGTTTGGGATAGCCACTTTACAGTTCAAAATTCTTACCCTCTTATTCATTATGTATATACCCTGATAAAAACTTTGGTCTAATTGTACTTTTTGTAACATACTGCTATGCATATGGTACCGTACTATCACTGTGAATAATGCTTGTTCTGGGGACGGGTTGGAGCAGCCAAAAGAACAAAAGTTATGTAAGAATTTAGGTTGTGGTTTGTTGTTTTTTTTTTAAATCCTGAAACTGCTCTGAATAATACTACAGTAGTGAACATATGTCATTATACATTTGTCAAAACTCATGAAAAGTACACCAGTCATTGGAAGGACTGATGCTGAAGCTGAAACTCCAATACTTTGGCTACCTGATGCAAAGAGCTGACTCATTTGAAAAGACCCTGATGTTGGGAAAGATTGAGGGCAAGAGCAGAAGGGGATGACAGAGGATGAGATGGTTGGATGGCATCACCAACTCAATGCACAATGGTTTGGGTGGACTCTGGGAGTTGGTGGTGGACAGGGAGGGCTGGCGTGCTGCGGTTCATGGGGTCGCAGAGTCGGACACAACTACGTGACTGAACTGAAGTGAAAAAAATCAATCTTCATGTAAACTATGAACTTTGAGTGGTAATGATGTATCATCATATCACTGATACTGATGTATCAACATAAGTTCATCAATTGTAACAAATGTATCACTGTGATGCAAAATGTTGACAGTTGAGGAAGCTGCATGCATAGGCAGGTAGGGGTTATACAGGAAATCTTTTACCATTCAATTTTTCTGTGAATCTAAAACTGCTGTAAAATAAGTAGAGTCTACTAAAAAATGAAATCCAATTTCTCTTACTATACATATATACCTGTACATGTTTTAGAAAACTTTTTTTGGTTTGATGGGATGTCAGAAATATTCATGCACCTTGACTGCAAATTGTTTTTACTTTGACATTATGACATTTCAGTAAAAAGAAAACAATGGAAAAAAAGTAGGTTCCAAGAAAAATACCAAGAAATCCACCAAAGGAATTAAGTCTGATTCCCAAAAATTGTGGGAAACCTCAACAGAAACTCAGCCAGTGTATTGTCAATTTTTAATTTAACAAATACATCTTCAAGATTACTAGCTAGAAGAGAGAGTGGTAGGGATTGACACTCGCACAGCCTTTTTCAATCTTCAGCTGTAACCATCCTACAGGAAAGAATGTTTTCTTTTATTTTCTGCCTTTGATCCATACAGGCCCAGGCTTACAACCTGTCAACAATCTCTTCCAAGCAACCAGCAAGTGAAAAACTTCTGTCGATAAACAGCTCACACACTTGTCTACAGCATCAGAGTAGCTTCTTTCTTATTCTCTGCTAGCACAAAGCACCAGGCTTCATCATGTGCAGTTCCAATACAGTAACTGCAACCAATTTATTAAAAAATAGCAAGACAGTAATCTAGACAGAGCCATTTCTCTGCCTTTATTACATCTACTTCTTCCTCAGCACTGGTTTTCTGAAGCTCCCAAATGTCTCATTTTTCAAGTCATTTGTCTACTTCCAACTAACCTTGGTAAAAGATGCTAGTGATAAATATGTAATGACTGAAATGAGTCTTTCCTAACTCATTCATCCATACTGAATTAATTATTAATTTTCCAAACATATTCTTCCTGAGGTCCCATTACTTATTCTTTCAACTCCAGCTGGTCAAGGGCTCAAATCTGCATTATCTTCAGAATTATAACCAGTGAGAATGAAAGTAGAATGGTCAGAAGGCAGAGAGAAGGAAATCTGGTATTTTTAGAAAAGGGTCAGAGGCCATCTCTTATCCCAAATCCCCGAAGACAATGAAAGGAAAAAAAGAAAAAAGAAAAGAGGCTATAACCCGTTCCTGTAAGTATAGTAAAGCTTATAAGAAAGTTCAATCTGTTTCTATTTTTATGGAAATTTGTTTGCCTATCAAATAAGAGTCAAGATTCTTACTCTGGTGGTAACAAGCCTTGCTCTTAGGTTGGAAAAATAGTTTAGAATTTGTCTTCAGATTCATCCTAATATTTTGCTCCTATGTATCTGAACAGAAAGAAAAAGCCCAAGGGTAAGACATATTTAGACAGCAAATAGTGTTAACTCCTTTAATAGAAACCCTGTAAGTTTTCTCTTTTCTCTCCATTACCAGCTCTTCATTTTAGGAAGAACTGAAGACAAAAAATCTTGAGATTAATCAGAATACAAGTCCCATTTAATGCATTTCATTTGTCTTCTAACGATTCGTACCAAATTCTAATATGTTAGGAAAAGTGGTCATAGCTGCCGGGCCTTCATTCTGTCCAAAACCTTCCCCTGTCCCTAGACAATCTGGTTTTTTCTAGACCACATTCAACATTTATTCAATTAACTAAGTCTTCAAAACATCCCATACCCCCAGGGGAAAGTGAATGGGGGTATAGATTGAACAAGATTGGCCATAAGTTAATAATTGTTGAATCTGAGTATATGAGAGTTTATTACACTGTTTTGTCTACTTTTGTATACTTGAAATTTTTCCTAATAAATTTTCCATAATAATAAGTTTCACCCTCCATCATCTCAGGAAAGTGCAGTATTTTAAATAAGCTCTGCTCTGAAAACTATCTCCCAGAAAATACTATAGTACCATAGTTATTCTAAATTCTGTCCCTAAGCATTACAGCAGAGTCCTTCCTTGTCCTTTAGAGCACATAATTCAGTTTACATGCTCTTTCCTCACCTCTACTTTACCCTTCTCTTGCACTTAAAAAACATAATCAGCTATTCTGACCAGTCTTTTGTGAATTATTAGTTCTGTGCCCCCTCCCCCGGCCAAGTACCGTACACATTTTAAAAGAGGCTCGGAAAAGCAAACCCTAAAAGAATTTCTAGCTAACTGACAGACCAGTAGGGGAAATCATTTGTGGGCAGGTCTTCTGTAACCACTATGTAACCTAGATGCCCTTCCCCAGCCAGGGTACCATCTCTTCCTTGTTGTGAGTGTTGGCCAGGGGTGTGCCCGTAGATGTTTAACAACGGGCTTTGGTGGGGATGTAAGAGCTCTTGATTTGTAGCTTCTGTTGGTTTTCATGATGCAAATGCTCTCATCATGGCTGATTCCAAACGCGCAGGATGATGTGACTGAACGGGGAGTTGGGAAGCAATGCACCCAGCTTTAATGAGCTATATGGACTCCAACACACCACTGGCTGAGACAGCTGCACATAGCTGTTCCTTTCTCTCAGGAATGGCCCCCAGCTGTCCTTCCCACTCCCAATGAAGAGAGTCACCTCTCAGGCTTCATGCAAGGATAGCCTGCAGACAATGACGAAGTGATATGGAGATACAAAAATCTCAGCCCCTTTGCCTCAAGGGCAGTGAATTCAATGATGTGGTTTATTCCTCACCTCCATAAATCCAATTATGATCCTTGAAACCACATCATTGTTCAGCTCTTTCCTCTTCCCTATCCAGTTTCTCTCACTTTATTAGCAGGCTTTTTTCTTTAAAGACCATGATCTTAGTAAATTACATGTAGCAGAATGCCTACCTGCTTCTAGGAAAGGTAATCTAAGGTACTTTCATAATATACTCCAAGGGTTAAGCTTTCCCAAACTCTTCTTCTGAAAAAAACTTCTAATGAAATGAAGAAATAATTTAATTCCAGGAAATCCAGAAGTATAAGCCAAAGCATTCAACTACAAACCTCACATTTTTGAAATCTTCTATTTCACAATAAAAATACATGTAAGAATTTACTCTGTATTTCATAATATATGTGTTTAACATAAAACACGTCTTCTTTTTCCCCAGAGTTCTGAAGTAGAATCAATGCTCCAAGGCCCTGGACTGTAATGGTCCCTTTGCTGTTTCATCCCTGAAGACATGCATGCCCCAATCTGGGAATCCTGAACAAAGGAGTGGGGAGGGGGGGTCTACATGCAGAACTTGGATGTCCAGCCTCCAACTTTAGAATGTCCAATGTGTTTTGCCAGTCCTTTAGAAACTGTCTCTTCAGGACTACAAGCTCATAATAGACTTGCCCCAACACACTGTCAATAAATCCCAGTTTCTCCTTTAATCAGTAAGGAAAGGAGGAAGGGAGGAGAAAGGAAGGAATTTAGTTGCTGACTGTCAGAATTCAGAGGGATCTTCAAGCATCCGTTCTAGTCTTCTGTTTCACAGATGAGAAAACCAAGAACTGAGGCATAAAAGTCATTTGCTGAAGGTCAAGAATTCAGTCAAAGCTGGAACCAAATTTGTCATGTCTCTGCTAGCCCACACGGACTGTTCAGATTTTGAAGACAGCCTTGGTTAGGATCAGTGCAGGAAGAGAAAGATGTGAAGTCTGTGGTGACTCAGTAAAATATCCCTGCTGATAGATACCCCAGGGTGGAGTGCTGGTTTATTTAGCAAGGCAGCCTTCAGACTCCAAGCGAGAATTTGAAAGTACCTCTTCATCTGAAAGGAGACCTAAGCGAGAATTGCCTGGTACTTCTCAGCTGGAGTCCCTTGATAATATATGGTCTGAGAATGCCCTCTGGTGACTTTCTGCTGCGTGTTCAGGCAATTTAGAGGCAAGAGGTGGCTGCAGAGGAAAAGGACAAAGAGAAGCTGGACTCCTGGAAATGGTTTTCCCCTCCAACAAATGTGGTGTGGGTGTTCTGTCAGCAAACTATGGAAGGGTCCAACCAGGAAGCTCGGTAAATACATAATACATGGTTATCCCTCTGCAGCATTTGTCTTCTGTTCTCTAACAATGACTGTAATTCTTTTTAATTACACAATTATTTCAATACTTACTGAACTCATATTATATTAATACAAGGCATAGAAACAATAACAAATTGGTAGGCATAAAATTCTCTAACATAATTTTAATTTAGGCATATCCTTCTCCAATTTACTGTATAATGTGATCACCATTTCCCAAGAAAATTAACAAAAGCATACCCTTAGGTCTTCAGATTGGAACTCATCTTCTCAAGGTCACTGCCACTTCATTTTTAGTGATGCATATTTGAGAAAAAGAACACTGATGCTTATGCTCCAGGATACACCCCTGAATAAGCTGAAAGGAACATTCCAGTGAAGCAATGGGTAAGGGAAGACTCCAAGGCAATGAAAGGTTTTCCTAGGACTATGACCTTTTAAACCTTATATAGATCCAAAATATAAAATGTTAGATTTGGAAATGTGAAAGTGAAAGTGAAGTCACTCAGCTGTGTCCGACTCTTTGCGACCCCATGGACTGTAGCCCACCAGGCTCCTCCAACCATGGGATTTTCCAGGCAAAAATACGGGAGTGGGCTGCCATTTCCTTCTCCAGGAGATCTTCCCGACCCAGGGATTGAACCCAGGTCTCCCATATTGTAGGCAGACGCTTTACCGTAGGAGACCATCTATTTCAACATTCCCTCACACCAGGACCAGTAATAGTAATAGCTGTCATGTGTCAGGTATTTGCTAGATGCCAGGTAACGTGCTAAGCACTTCACAGGGATTAATTTAAGTCTTCAAAACAACCATAGGAGAAAGAAACTGTTATTATCCAGGTTCACACAGCCACTAGTGAAACTAGAACTCAAACATCAATAAATTTACCAAGCCCCAAGGCCACGCTTTTTTGCCATTCTGACATATGGTCTTCACAACTCTCCTAAACAGCTATCCTGTCCCCTCTCCTTAAATTTATCCAATAGTGAGCAAATTCTTCTATTATCCGACAGCTCTTATTGCTTAAAGAAATCCAGTTGCCCCATGTTTTGTACCCTTTGGTCCTATTCTGTCTTTCACAACTACCTAGGAAGCTAATCCCTGTTCTGCTTGACATGCCTTTAAATATTTGAAACCAAGTATCAGGTCATCAGTCCCATCTCCCAGCCTTCTTTGCTCCAACCTCACCATCCCCAAGTCCTTCAACTTTTTCAAGTACAATTATTTTCTAGGCTTTTCACTATTAGGGTTCACTCCAGCTTGCTATCACCTCTCTCTACAAAATAAAAATGTAACAGCTAGTGCAGAACAACACTCTAAATGTAGCGTTACTATTACTTCCTTTGTTAAGACCATATTTTTAACTAAAAGGCAGCAGAAGATGACCTTGGTTCTCACAGCAGCCCACATCCAATTGATATTCAGACAGAGCCCACAGTCAGCAAGCATTCTCAGCCTTTCTCATCAAGAAAGTGAGGCCACCTCCAGCCCATAAGCACACAGCACGTGCCTAACCAAAATGAAGAAGCTTTTACTTTAAACTTTATATTCTTCCTTATTCTCATTTCTTAATGTTTCTTCTCTATTAATATCAGCCAAATCTCATGTCAAGATGATCAGAAGGTAGTGTCCACAAATACAGCCCTGCAGCCTCCCTCCCAAATGCCCCCTGCATATCACCATCCACTGGCCATGGGTTCTTTCAGTTTAACTATCGCCCAGTTCATATATCTTCATCGTTCCCACAAGGACATCATAAGAGACTCTATCAGAGGTCTTCCTGAAATCCAGACACATTTTGTCTGTGGCATTTCCCCTCCCTAGCAGTCTCCCCAGTCTATCAAAAAAGGAAATGAGGTTAGTTGGGCATATCTTATGTTTAAGCAAACCCACATTTAGTGAATCCATATTTATATGTGCCAACAGGCTCAATGGGATTTTTTTCAGAAAATGGAAAATTCCTCCAAGAGACCGAATTTTGAACAGATTTGAACAAAGAATTGACATTTTAGCTAAATTTTCTTCACTTTTAAAAGCACTTAGCAAAACTACACTTTCTGGACCATCAGTGTCAACATGGAGTTCAGCATTGATAAAAGTAGAAAATCCACTTAATCCTACACTTCCAAACTACAAATAAATTTAAAAATTATATTAACTGGGATTGGAATGTTTTCTGAATCACACTCTCACCAGAGAAATAAATCTCACCAAAACACTTTGATACCTGGATTGAGTTCTATAGTCAGTGCACATAAGTTTTACTTTCTAGAACCTCTAGTGCTGTCATTCTGGGCAATGAAAGCTGAACTGGCACTGAAAGATTTCTAGAGCATAGACAAAGATTCCACTGTGAAAGCATTCCATACAGGCCAAAATTTAGAAACCGAATGAAAAGATTTTTAAAAGATACTAATTATAAAAAGTAATCTATCACTTAGAATATATCAGGCATGTTCTCAGAGTTTCCCAAATATGATCTCATTAATCTTCATAACAACCACTTGTGATAGTGCTTTTGTTTCTTCATTTTAATGAAGAGAAAATGAAGGCACAGAGAGGTTAGGTGACTTGGCCAAGGACACACAGCCAGGAAATGGCGTGGAGCTCCCATACTGAAAATTTAGTTTTATCCATAAAACTCAAACAAAATAATTTATAGACATCCCATTACCTCTCTAGGCATTCTCCAAAATGTCTTAAATACTTCTATATTTCTCCTCATATCAATTGGCAATGTTATATTCATCTTCATAGAAGAATAAGATAGAAATGTAGACAATAAGAAAAATTAAGCAATATTCAGAGCCATGCATGGACTAGTTTTAGTTTAAAATTCTTAAAATAGTTAGTTTCAATTCACTGACTTCATTTTAACTCCTGATCCTTATGCAGCCCCAGGTCTGCTACACTGTCTGATCTTTAGTAGGTATTGAATAAGTCTTTATTGAATTCAATTAAATTGATTTGTTTTTGAGGCATTTCCAAGTTGCCATATATAAAAATAGTAATAACAGTTCCAACAATGATTTCAAAATTCTTTCCAAGTCCTGTTAGTCTATCTTCTTTCTTATAAAAGGTTTAGATCTGTATTTCTAGATAAGCAAGAGTTTGGATACTTGGCTCCAGAAAGGAGAGTAAGTTACTAGACATAAATCCTCAAAGAATACCCTAGAATGGTTACATTTCAAGCAAATTTGAACTAGTATGATATTTTAAGATTAATACAAATTTCATGTACAAAATTTGAAGTAAAAAGACCCTGATGCTGGGAAGGATGGAGGGCAAAGGAGAAGAGGAGGGCAGAGGATAAGATGGTTAGATAGCATCACCAACTCAACAGACATGAGTTTGAGCAAACTCTGGGAGACAGTGAAAGACAGGGAAGCCTGACACGCTGCAGTCCATGGGGTTGCAAAGAGTCGGACATGACTGAATGGCTGAACACACAAATCCCCCAAATTTAAGTTCTTCTCAAGGATCACATAATTTCAAACCTGGCAGGCCCTATGAATTGTAAAACTGAGTTGAGGCTATTGCCTAAATTATGCAAGTTTTAAATTACACAGTCTTCAGGGCCACATCCTTTTCATAAAATGCCACTAGCCTTTACACATAGCCATGGGACAACACAAATGAAGCACTAATTTATAGCTTGGTAGCTAAAGCTTGGAGGCCAAACAGATTCAGAAGCCTCAAGCCAAAAAGCTGTCCTCCACTTCTCAAAAATCTATGCCACTGCAAAGAACAATGCCAGGGCATGGAATGAACAGATGAAAACTAAACTGAAGAGGCCCGTGACCGATTTGTACCCACACA
The DNA here is from genome assembly GCF_001704415.2 of Capra hircus. Classification (NCBI taxonomy): domain Eukaryota; kingdom Metazoa; phylum Chordata; class Mammalia; order Artiodactyla; family Bovidae; genus Capra; species Capra hircus. Next base: position 28,266,589 of record NC_030814.1, read on the forward strand.
TCCAAATGTTCATGGTGATGGCCCTGAGACAGCAAGCTCCTGGGAGCTCAGAGAACCAGGCTCGGTTATCCACCAAGCTCTCCGGCCCTAATAGAATCATAAGCTCTCAGACTTCATCTGGATGAGAAACCACAGCTCTCATAAGCCACATCATTTGAGGGTGAGAAATGTTGACAGATAGACAAGTTACAAAATGACAAAGTGAGTTTCGCCTGTTAGGCACTTGAGCAATGGCTAGAAATGTTTCCAACCAGTTCCACAGAGCCAGGCAAAAACAGTCACACTCAGAGAGTGTGAGGGAGGGAGCAGAAAGACTAAGAGTTTATCGTTTCCCCTCCTCCATCACATGCTCACTGAAATTGTCCTTGGTCCCTGTTCCATGGAGTCATTACAACAGAGCAAAAATCTAAAATCAGAAGGAATTTGGGCAAAGATTGGGGGTAACAATGAAGTGAATGGGGCCAGAAGTCTTTTACAAGCATGTATGAATCTGCAATAATACATTGCTTCTTTTCTTGGGTCTTACCCTTCTGTGGCCTTCCTAATTAGGAAAAAACTAAAGCCAGTCACTTTTGGTGTCTGTATCAACCTTGTAAGACACACTAAATTCTCCCCGTAATGCATAACTGTCAGCCTCCCTCACTCATCTGGAGTGATTTTTCCAATTAACCACGACAGGCATTTCACTCAAGCCCCCTATTTTAACTCAGAGGCCGGGTCCTGAAGAATGAGACTTCAGGCGGCTGCTGACACTTCTTTTGTCTTACAAGCTGTTCTAGACAAACAATATTGACTACAAATTTGTCAGGACTTTCTATGGCCATCAATCATTCCTGCCCTTTGCCTTCTTAGGTGCCCCTGAATTTCCTCTCACTCCTATCTTTAAATAAATAAATAAATAAAGCAAAAAATTAAAATCCCTCAAAGTCTGAGTCAGTACATGTCCTGAGGTATCTGGAATTTGAAGGTTCATTTGCTGCAAATAATGTATCCCTTACATAGGAAATTAAAAGCTATAAAATGATACACTGCCTCAAGAAGGCGAATGCCATAGCCTCATGTCACAATGCTGTGGGGTCTGTTTTGTTGTTCTTGTTGTTTTTGTTCTTTTACAAAATCTCAGAAAGTACAAGACAGGAAAAGATTTAATCCACAGGTCCCAAACCCCACCACCTTCGGCAGCCAGAATTATAAATGATAAAAGCCCTGGGTGTAAGAAAATCGAGACCTATGGGAACTGGGGTGTGCATCCCCACTCAGGTTTTCCAGCACTGTGCTAACCAAACAAAGCCCATCTGAGGGCCACATTCACAGCGTGTGCTGCCAGTGTCTAACCGCTGGTCTAGGGCGCACGCGCGCGAGCGCGCACACACACACACACACACACACACACACACACACACACACAGTATGTGTACTAGGTATTATAACTCTTCCTTTCTCTCCTATGGTCGTATGTGTGTATTTTTTTTTTCAGACTGAAAGAGTAAAAAACAAAAAAGAATATAGACTCAGTTTATACATAGTTCAGACAGGCAGCATTCAGAGGACTCAGCTTCTGTTAAAAGAAAAAGAGCTCCTGTACCCACATTCCTTGATAATCAAGATTATCAGTGGCCAACACCTTGAACTCTGCCCCCATCTCCACTCTGTGAGCACTAAAACAACCGCGGCATCCGGAACTGTAACTCTCCCAAGTTCATCTTCAAGCAACCAGAGAGGTACTTTTCCTGCTCAGAAAAGGCTCTGACCTATGACCGTTCCCAAGAGCTCCTCTGCTGAGCTCAAATTAGGTCACGGGCCCACACTATGGCAAGCTCTGAGACAGGCTGGTCTGGGGCTTCTGAAAAAATGTCTGATACTAGCTCCAGAACCTCCAAAGTTACGGTTGACTTGAATGAGGAGAAATTCATTTTTTCAATTAAAGTTTAAACTTCTTTTCTCTCCAAAGTTTTCTCAGCCAACATGCTGGCAGTCCGTCAGCTTGGGCGACAGAGACGAAGAGGAGTAGGACCTAGGTGTCCCTTTCCTTACTGCTCTCCTCCTGCACTTCTATTACTTGAAGGTACAAACTGTCCTCATATATGAAATATAGGCTGCTTCCTCAGCATGCTCGGGAGGTGTATATATAATTACAATGCTGTTCACAGGTCTGGCTCATAATAAAAGCGAAAGCCAAATGACTAAATATAAAGCAGACATTTCAAAGCACCTCTAGCTAACATAGAAGCTAATTTCATTTTTTTTCCTTTTTCCTGATTTATGAGGACTAGTTACAAACTTATGTAGATTCAAAGCAAGAGACAGGGGTGGGGAATGGGTCTCAGGATCTGACCCTTTTGGAGCCAGTGCCTGAACCACAAGAGAAAGTATCTGGCCTGAAGCCAGCGGTAGAATCATCACAACAGACAATGCAACCAATTTAAGGGGGAAAGGAGTTAGGCAACCTACTAAAAACCACAGGCCTGATCTACAGTTTTTAAACTTATGACCATGTCTGGAAAAGGGGCTTAACTCTTCTGTGCCCTGTGTTCCAACTCTCGAGCTCTATGAGACTCAACTGCTGCTCCTACTCTATGCTAGGTATCAGTGAGGGTGCCCAAACCTGCACAATTCTCAGAATATCCTAGAAAGAAAATCTTTTTTCAAAAATGAAGGTTCTCTGCCCTCACCCAAGGTGTCCCTCTTGACCTACTAAATCAGAAATCTGCAGCCTTGAGGCAGTTTGAAGAAAGTATCTAGATGAATCTAATGATCAATCAGATTTAGGAACCACTGGCCCAGAGCAAAAAGACAAACATATGGCATCTGAGTCACTTCTTCTACTCCTTTATCCGTGGCAGACATTAATAATCAACATCAGCACTCTTTTCCATTGAGCCCAGCCAATGGCTTGTAATGCTTCTCCACGTGGAACTCAAGGCAGCCACCACCAGTCAGTGACAGCTGGCTCATAAACTGAAATCTATCTGCCATCCTGAGTGAGAATCAACTGGCCCAACAACATTTTGTGCTCAGTTGCACTTTAGCCCAGCACCTGTTAATAGAATAGCTCTACTGAACAGTAGTTCCCCCTTACCTATGATTTCCCGGGTCTCAGTTACCCATGGTCAATGGAAGCCCAAAAATAGTAATTGGAAAGTTCCAGAAGTAAACAATTCATACATTTTAAGTTGTATGCCACTTAGAGCAGCGTGATGAAATCTTGCCACATCCTGCTACATCCTGCCCTGGTGTGAATCATCCCTTGGTCTAGAGTACCCCTCCCATTAGTCACTTAGAAGCCACCTGGGTTATCAGACCTGCCACTATGGTAGGTTACCACACAAACACTTGTCTTACTTAAATTAACCTTTATTTAATTACAGCCCCAAAGTGCAAAATGCTGGCTATTCAGATATGCCAAAGAGAAGCTATAAAGTGCTTCCTAAGTTTAGAGGTGACTGCGGCTCAGATCATGAACTCCTTATTGCCAAATTCAGACTTAAATTGAAGAAAGTAGGGAAAACCACTAGACCATTCAGGTATGACCTAAATCAAATCCCTTATGATTATACAGTGGAAGTGAGAAACAGATTTAAGGGCCTAGATCTAATAGACAGAGTGCCTGATGAACTATGGAATGAGGTTCGTGACATTGTACAGGAGACAGGGATCAAGACCATCCCTATGGAAAAGAAATGCAAAAAAGCAAAATGGCTGTCTGGGGAGGCCTTACAAATAGCTGTGAAAAGAAGAGAGGTGAAAAGCAAAGGAGAAAAGGAAAGATATAAGCATCTGAATGCAGAGTTCCAAAGAACAGCAAGAAGAGATAAGAAAGCCTTCTTCAGTGATCAATGCAAAAAAATAGAGGAAACCAACAGAATGGGAAAGACTAGAGATCTCTTCAAGAAAATTAGAGATACCAAGGGAACATTTCATGCAAAGATGGGCTCGATAAAGGACAGAAATGGTCTGGACCTAACAGAAGCAGAAGATATTAAGAAGAGGTGGCAAGAATACATGAAAGAACTGTACAAAAAAGATCTTCATGACCCAGAAAATCATGATGATGTGATCACTAATCTAGAGCCAGACATCTTGGAATGTGAAGTCAAGTGGGCCTTAGAAAGCCTCACTACGAACAAAGCTAGCGGAGGTGATGGAATTCCAGTTGAGCTCTTTCAGATCCTGAAAGACGATGCTGTGAAAGTGCTGCTCTCAATATGCCAGCAAATTTGGAAAACTCAGCAGTGGCCACAGGACTGGAAAAGGTCAGTTTTCATTCCAATCCCAAAGAAAGGCAATGCCAAAGAATGCTCAAACTACCGCACAATGGCACTCATCTCACACGCTAGTAAAGTAATGCTCAAAATTCTCCAAGCCAGGCTTCAGCAATACGTGAACCGTGAACTTCCTGATGTTCAAGCTGGTTTTAGAAAAGGCAGAGGAACCAGAGATCAAATTGCCAACATCCACTGGATCATGGAAAAAGCAAGAGAGTTCCAGAAAAACATCTATTTCTGCTTTATTGACTATGCCAAAGCCTTTGACTGTGTGGATCACAATAAACTGAAAGAGATGGGAATACCAGACCACCTGACCTGCCTCTTGAGAAATTCTGAAAGAGATGGGAATACCAGACCACCTGACCTGCCTCTTGAGAAATCTGTATGCAGGTCAGGAAGCAACAGTTAGAACTGGACATGGAACAACAGACTGGTTCCAAATAGGAAAAGGAGTACGTCAAGGCTGTATATTGTCACCCTGCTTATTTGACTTCTATGCAGAGTACATCATGAGAAACGCTGGACTGGAAGAAGCACAAGCTGGAATCAAGATTGCCAGGAGAAATATCGATAACCTCAGACATGCAGATGACACCACCCTTATGGCAGAAAGTGAAGAGAAGCTAAAAAGCCTCTTGATGAAAGTGAAAGAGGAGAGTGAAAAAGTTGGCTTAAAGCTCAACATTCAGAAAACGAAGATCATGGCATCTGGTCCCATCACTTCATGGAAAATAGATGGGGAAACAGTGGAAACAGTGTCAGACTTTATTTTGGGGGGCTCCAAAATCACTGTAGATGGTGACTGCAGCCATGAAATTAAAAGATGCTTACTCCTTGGAAGAAAAGTTATGACCAACCTAGATAGTATATTCGAAAGCAGAGACATTACTTTGCTGACTAAGGTCCGTCTAGTCAAGGCTATGGTTTTTCCTGTGGTCATGTATGGATGTGAGGGTTGGACTGTGAAGAAGGCTGAGCGCTGAAGAATTGATGCATTTGAACTGTGGTGTTGGAGAAGACTCTTGAGAGTCCCTTGGACTGCAAGGAGATCCAACCAGTCCATTCTGAAGGAGATCAACCCTGGGATTTCTTTGGAGGAAATGATGCTAAAGCTGAAGCTCCAGTACTTCGGACACCTCATGGGAAGAGTTGACTCATTGGAAAAGACTCTGATGCTGGGAGGGATTGGGGGCAGGAGGAGAAGGTGACGACCAAGGATAAGATGGCTGGATGGCATCACGGACTCAATGGACGTGAGTCTGATTGAACTCCGGGAGATGGTGATGAACAAGGAGGCCTGGCGTGCTGCGATTCATGGGGTTGCAAAGAGTCGGACACGACTGAGCGACTGAACTGAACTGAGAAAAGAAAAAAGTCATATGTTGAGGTTGCCACGGTCCACAGTAGAAACAAACCTTCGATCCATGAAACTGTAAACAAGGAAAAGAAATTTGTGCTAGCTTTGCTGTCACACCTCAAAAAGCAAAAGTTATGGACACAGTGCCTGATAAGTGCTTAGTTAAGATGGAAAAGGCATTAAATGTGTAAGCTATTTTGAGAGAGAGAGACCACCTTCACATAATTTTACTATAGTATTTGTGATAATTGCTCTATTTTATTATTAGTTATTGTTGTTAATCTCTCACTGTGCCTAATTTGAGGATCAAACCTTATGATCAGTTCAGTCACTTAGTCATGTTTGACTTTTTGCAACCCCATGGACTGCAGCACACTAGGCTTCCCTGTCCATCACCAACTCCAGGAGCTTGCTCAAACTCATATCCATCCAGTCGGTGATGCCATCCAACCATCTCATCCTCTGTCACCCCCTTCTCCTCCTGCTTTTAATCTTTCCCAGCATTAAGGTCTTTTCCAATGAATTAGTTCTTTGCATCAGGTGGCCAAAGTATTGGAGCTTCAGCTTCAGTATCAGTCCTTCCAATGAATATTCAGGGTTGATTTCTCCAGGATTGACTGGTTTGATCTCCTTGTAGTCCAAGGGACTCTCAAGAGTCTTCTCCAACACCACAGTTCAAGAATATCAATTCTTCTGCACTCAGCTTTCTTTATGGTCCAGCTCTCACATTCATACATGACTACTGGAAAGACTATAGCTTTTGACTATATGAAACTTTGTCGGCAAAGTAATATCTGCAGAGAAGGAAAAGAAACTGTTTCATAGATATGTGTATAATACAAAAAAAAGTATATATAGGATTCAGCACCCACTGGGAGTCTTGGAACATATCCTTCAGAGATAATGGGGGATTACTGCAAAATCCTTTCAGGTTTACAAAATCTTTTCAAATACCTGATCTTTCATGAGCCTCTCAAAAACTTTGTGAGGGGAGAAGGGCACATACATTACAGATCTGATAGATGAGGACACTGGAAGTCACCGCAGCTTTGTCCTGCCCAGAGTCAGAGAGCTGGTGAGGAGTAAAGACAGAATATCTGTCCTGATTCCCTGCCTCCCAGATAAGCATTCTTCCTTCTAGACTGAGCTGGGCATGGAGTGTTAGGGCAGCATACCACCTGAGCCTAGCAAGAAACTGAGACAACACACAGAGAAGGAGAAATATCCTATGACATCCCTTCTAAGTAGAATCTAAATTAAAAAGAAAAAAATGAACTTACTTACAAAAGAGAAAGAGACTCACAGACTTAGAGACTTATGGTTGCCAGGGGGAAGGATGTGGGAAAGGGATAGTTAAGGAGTTTAGGATCAACATGTATACATTGCTATATTTAAAATGGATAACCAACAAGGACCTACTGTATAGCACATGGAACTCTGCTCAACGTTACGTGGCAGCCTGGATGGGAGAAGAGTTTGGCGAAGAACGGATACATGTATATATATGGCTGAGTCCCTTTGCTGTTCAACATTGTTGAACAGTCACAACTAAAGCTATCACAACATTGGTTTATTGGCTATAACCCAATTCAAAATAAAAAGTTTTTTTTAAAAAAAAAGAAAGAAAGAAAGAAACAGAGACAATAGAGCAAACAGTGCAGAAAAGGATACTCAGGCTCGAGCGGTTTAGTAAGCGGACCAAGGTCACAAAGCTGGAGGGCCAGACCTCTAACCAGGCTGTCTGACAGGGTTCTGTGTTCTTTCTGTCTGGATAGCAGCCTCACACAGCACAGACTAGCAAAAGGCCTTTCCTTTCCTCTCCCCTGACCACCCCTCATCCACCCTCATTCCCTGCTCCTCCGTCTCTCCCTCCTTTCACCTAGTACCCTTCCTTCCACTAGTATCATCCTCTTAGCCACACATACCTCTCCACAGCCCGCCCCCTTCTTGCCCTGGCTACTGCCTTCCAAAAGCAGAAGGAGACCGCCCAGCTTACTCAGAGCAGCGCCAGCCAACTGACTTAAGATAAGACAAGCACCTTGGCAGTGAGATGTGAATATAAAATTGCAAACAGCTTTTGAAGTTGCAGATCCATAATCTTCTAAGCCAAAGAAGAGGAGTTTGCGTCTAGTCCTCCTTGTCTAAATCAACACTCCAAAGGTCTGAAATGAGTCCAGCCAGCCTTCGGATGTGATCTCACAAGCCTGCCTGCCACACACATGCATTTCCAGCCTGTCGCCTGGGCACAGCCCCCATGGGGCATGTCATCACTTGATACAGGGGACGTGTTTCTGCTGAAATCAAAGGGAAGGGATATGTTTTGCTGCCCTTTCATGTGCTCAAAACATCCCGACTGACGTGATTGGGCCCTTATCTCTTTAAGAAACTAAGCACTTTCAAGTTTAGGAGGATGCTGAGGCTTTCAGAACACAGAGGCTGGTCAGAATCCCACCTGCCACTTACTAGTGAGAGACCTCGATCAAGATACTTAATATCTCTCATCTCAACTTTTCCATCTGTAAAATGGAAATCTAACAATAGCTCTTTGCTTATAAAGTTGTTGTAGGTATTAAAATTGTTGATCTATGTAAAGAATGTAGTCCAGTGGCAGGAACAGAGGAAGTAATAGGTATTAACCCCACTGTGGATTTTAAAACAGCAACAAAAGGTTAAGGACACATAACATATAATCTCTGGATGTTAGATGGCATCTGAACAGGTCCTCATAGTATTCTACGGTTGCAGTAAATAGGTTTAGATGGTCAAGCATAAAGCTCTAATGTTTATGCTATCATTATTTTCAATGAAATGATTGCATACATTGGAAGTTACAAGAATAAATCTTTTTTTAGAATTGTCAGCTTAAAATAACAACACTTGCTGAGAATATGCATGACTTTTAGATCTTTATAATTAACATTTCCAAATTTTCTACAAAAAGCATGCATCATTTTATGGTCAGAAAAATTAAAACAAAAATACAAATATAATAGATTTAAGCAAAATATGCTTTATATTATATAAACACAGTGTCTTCAGGAAACTGCAATCAAACAATAAATAAGTACACTGTGATTGCATCATGGCTTCCCCTACTGGCCCAATTGGACATTTCTTTTGCAAAGTTTTAGAGCCTTACGTACCCAAATCCACATAGAAATGGGCCCTAGATAAAGCTCAGACAGGATCAGCAGTACTTCCAGCCCAGAGAAAAACAAAATAATGTTTTACAGTTGGAGGCCACCACCTGAGTTAGATCCATTTCTGTATGCATGAAACCTCAGCCACACACATACACACACACATTCATACACACAACCTGAATACTGGGTTTCATTTCCCCTGCTTTATTCCTGTGAAGTACCAGACAGATATTGGCAGCCCCTATGTCACTTTTTCCTTGGTGTGCTCTGGAAATTTCAGCATTTTTTTCCACTTTAAATAGAAATATCCTCAATTAGGGCATTATTTCAATTGGTAAAATATTAGTTTAATATTAAAGCTCTATAAGTATGAAATGTTAAAAAACTGATGTCTTGGACCCCCTTTGAAGTACTCACATAAGAAAAAGTAGGAGCTGGAGTGAATCTAATCTGTTCTTTGGATCTATAAGCAGAGGAACCAACTGGGTCACTTGGCATGGGAAAGAAGCCCATTGGACCTCAATGTTGGCTGCTGTTTGGTGGTAAATTAGGGGTCTCTCAGAGGCTGGGCGGAGAAGGCAGAGGCACCCCACTCCAGTACTCTTGCCTGGAGAATCCCATGGATGGAGGGCCTGGTGGGCTGCAGTCCATGGGGTCGCTGGGAGTCGGACTCGAATGAGCGACTTCACTTTCACTTTTCACTTTCATCTATTGGAGAAGGAAATGGCAACCCACTCCAGTGTTCTTGCCTGGTGAATCCTGGGGACAGTGGAGCCTGATGGGCTGATGTCTGTGGGGTCACACGGTGTCGGACATGACTGAAGTGACTTAGCAGCAGAGGCTGGGAGAGGTCTGAACCAATTCCATATTTGGAGATTTAATGAATATATTTAAAAATGAATACATGTTTAAATACTATGACAAAATTATATTTAATATGTTTACACTTAGCAAATGAATGCTTTTGATCCAAGAATAATTTTAATAACCACATATATTCCTTCTTTGGAAGGGAGCTTCAGAAGTCAAATTTTGAGTGAAGCTCCTCAGTTATGTGAGGCTAAAGCCCGGTGGCTCCCTACCGTGCCCCTGTAATGGATCTGAGAAAATTCAAGTAGAGGACAGGGTGAGGAGAGTATTCTCTCCAATGCTGATGTAAACTTGGCTCCCTCACCCTTGGTCCTGGCGATATCAGAGGCATGGGAAACAAAAGTCTGGATGAAAGACCACACTGAGAGCTGTCCAGGCCTCAGGCAACCCTTTAGCTCCTTTTTCTAAAACTGGGACATATGACATCCAAAGCAAGAAAACCTATCCTGAAATTACTGTCTGCTCTTGGGTAATCAAGCTGTTAATGGCCTCATTGCCTTCTCCCATCCCTCTCTAGACTTTGTCATTTTCACACAAGATAGATTCATTCTAAGACCACAGCATTCAATAATATCAAAGAGGAAACACTGGTTCAAAGTTACCAAAGAGGAAAATTGGCTCCTCGAAGATGGTGATAAGCAGTCTTAGCTCCAGAGCCCCTGGGGGTTAGGGAAGGGGAATAAGATGATGATAGCAACCTATGTAAATATACATCTATGGGATGAAGAGATAATTACACACTCTGGGCTTTGTCGGGCATCCATGTGATGACTGCCTGACACAGGTCCCCTGAAGCACAGAAGCAGAAAGACGAAGAAAAAGCCTCTGGGATTCCTAAGTCATGTTAGTTGCGAAAGGAAGACAGGGAGAATGATTCATGAGCCTTCCCCAAATTATCTCATGACAACCTCATCCCTTCCTCTGTTCAGGGACATAAAGATGTTAGCTCGGCAACTGTTCATCTCAAGTTCCCACATTCTCCATAATCCGTTCTCAAAGGCCTGGTAAAAAGCGCATGTGGTAAATGTCAGCTGACCTACATTAGTACTCTACAAATACGTTAGGGCTTAGACTCAGAAATCCTTAATTCCTTGTTGGTAAGCCTCCCACTTAGATATTCATATATATTCAGTTATTCAACAGCTTGTTCTACATGACATCAGAACACACCAGTTACAATTATTCACTGCTCACCTCTTCTCCTCTCCCCTGCCCACACACACCCCTTCCCAGTTGCAAGAACACTGTTTCACTTTGTGGCTTGGCAGTTTGAAAATTAATACTTTTTTTTTTTTCCAGGAAGAGTATCAAAGGAAAGAAAAAACAGAATGATGGATCTATTTAATTTAAGGAAAAACAAAAGTGATTTTCCAAGGAAAAAGGATGGTCTGGCATTAACAGAAGTTCATGCCACCTTAAAGTAAGAAGCTAAATGGATTAGTTCATTATAAATAAGTGTGTATTTTACACAAGACAAAAAAAAAAGAGAGAGATGAAATTTTCTCTTCATGAACAGAACGAAGTACAAATGCTCCTTGGGTCAGAAACAAAACATGTTAACACCAGACTGCAGGAAACCATCCTCAGCAGAAGAGAAGTCCTGCTGAGAATACTGGACCCAGGCCAGTGGTGAGCTTCACTCTACCTCTCTGCTCAGAAGACAGAGCTTATTCTCCCTTCTGTACACACACTGCCGAATCTCAGACACTCACCTACTTGTCTGTTTTGTAAGCAAGTCTCCAAAAGAAGATTAGGTCATGAGAAATGGATGGCCGCATTTCTTTAAAATCTATAGAATGAAGAATGAATGCACTTGTAACATCCCCCTCAGTAAGGAACTGTCCGTGTGTCTGCACTATTGACCCAGGATTTGCAAGACATCCATTGTATAAACATGGGCAGCCCCATTGGTCACTGGTCCCCCTCAAATTAGATGAGAGGTTGCTCCTACAAAATGAGTTTTACTAGTAGAATGTGGCCAGATTGCTTTTCATACACTCTCCCCTACAAGCCTGTCGTCAGTGCCTTTTAAAGCATCTGAGAGTAATGAAAAATGTATCAAAGGCATCAAGGTGATTCATCAGAAAGACTAGTGTTCCCTAATAATAATAGCAATAATAACAACAACAGTAGCAACTGATCACTACTTTCAAAAAAGCTGAGAAAAAGAACTTTACTTAAAAAAAAAAACTGAGGGGAAAAAAGTCTTTTTTTTCTCTTGGTTTCAAAGGACTTAGTACTTTCATACTCACTATGCACTCTGTAATTGCCTTTACACATTTGTCTCTCCCACTGGTTGGTGGATTTCATAAAATCCTGCCCTATTCTTATTCATCTTTTTATGCATAGAGACTTCAGGGTAAGTAGAAAGGAACAGACTCTTACTAACTGTTTGATGGATAGATGAACGTATGAGGAAATCCTGTGCACCAGAGTACATCAGGAAATAATATCCAAAATTCTTGAGATAAAAATGAGAGATCATCAAAGTAAAATTTCCCACATGAATCATCCAAACATTGAGAGGCCTTCCTTAGAGTTCACAGTGATTCATTACAAATAATTACATGAGTATTCTAGATAAGGGAATGCTGAAATGTGCACTTACCATCACTGACACTATCGGAAACACTGGTCATACCCAAAATAGCTACAGCTTGTGCAACCTGGAAAAGAGACACACTGAGGAGTCTAGAGGTGATAGTGTCAGTGTCTCTGGGAAGTCTGGAAGTTGTTGTCTCAAACAGGAGGATTTAAGGAAGCTGAGGGCAGTTTGTTCTCTTGACCTCAGGGTTAGCACTTAGCGAGGGGCAGGAAGTTGGAAAAGGACCCAGGGTCAGACCTCTACAATGGTGTGAAGTAGATGAAATTTGTCTCCACCTCCTCTTTTACTGACCTCCTCATTGTCTCTTCACTGACCCTCATTTGTCTGTCCTTAGTAATCACACTGAGGAAGTTCCAGCAGAGAAATTCAGACTAAGGTATAAATTACTTATAATGTACAAGTCAGTTCCCTGTGGACATGGCCTTTCTAATAAGAAGCAGTGTTGTTACTCCAAGAAATAATAATGAAATAGTGGAATTTCTATCATGAATATACAAGGAATATGTTTGTCTATGCCAGCTTGGAGTTGACTAGGTAGCTACCCTCTGAATTAACTACTGACTATCAACAATAGAAACATTTTTTTAATCTTTGGAAATTTAAGATTCAGGCCCTGCATCTCCTGTGACTATATGACTATTTCTGTTTAGAAAACACTTTTACCTCCTAGAGTGGTTGATAAAAACCAAGAGGATAGTGGGTTCAGACACTGATCAGTGATTCTCTGGAGACCCCAAGTGGTCAGAATAAGAACTCATTTTTGTATTCAATAATAAATAGAATGAAGGAAGATATGGGAATATTAATAGGGCAAAATAAAGACCTACAATTTGGTGATCTCTATTAAGGAACAGGGCTTTCCCGGTAGCTAGTGATAAAAGAATCCGCTTGCCAACGCAGAAGATGCAGGTTCAATCCCTGGGTTGGGAAGATCTCCTGGAGAAGGAAATGGCAACCCACTCCAGTATTCTTGCCTGGAAAATCCCATGGACTGAGGAGCCTGGCAGGTTACAGTGCATGGTCGCAAAAGAGTCAGGTATGACTCAGCAACTAAACTACAACAACAATTAAGGAAACATTTGGAACTTTCAATGATGACAGTTTCAGCCATTTACTTTTCCTCTACTTTTGTTTCTCTATCCTTTCTCTTTATAATCTGTGTTATAATTCCATTTGCCTGAAGTGCCTTTGAGGGCACTTAGCCTTACTAGGTCCTTGCTGTTCATTTTCATTGTTTTACCTGGCTTGTCCACAAAACAAAAACCAACTTGCCCCTCAAAGTATCCAACTGAGAGTTTCTTTCATATATTCAAAGGACTCCTACATCTTGTTTCACTCTGACATTCACGTGGTCTTTTGTTACTTGATTCTCACAAACACAGACATGCACTCTCAGATAAATACAAGAATATGCTATTGCTGCCTTCGATTTTTCACCCTTCTTCTGCCAGAAGACTGTTTCTTCAGGGACATCAAATGGACTATCCCAGTGTATTCAGTTTTAAGCGCTGAGGAATCAAAAACTAGGTTCCTCAGTTCATTGTGAAGCTCAGGAAACAGAAATGGCCAAGTTTTCTTTCTGAGATGATCTCCTTCCCAACAAATAAAAATAATCTCCATAGATTTGTGGTAAAAGAAATATAAATATCTATGTTAACCTGATGCTTTATTTGCTATACTTTTTATGCATAAATTTTATGTTTCTCTACCAAATTTTCTTATCTAACTACTAAAATTATATAGATATATGTCATATATGAAAATACACACTGACCAATATTGTACTAGAAGGACACTTCTCTAGAATTAGACTGTAATTCCTCCTGGCTTTGAACTAATCATATCTCATAATGGAAAGAGGTGAACTGCATCAAAAGGAATGGGGAGTATGATCTGCAAACACATCATCTATAAATCTTACTGAGCTCCTGCTTTGCCTTGAAGTTCTAGTCCAAGATCATAAACAGTTTTCTCCAATTCATTTTTGAAAATCACTATGTCAGATGAAGCCCTTCTCACTTAATTCTGAGAGGTCTGGATTTAAGACTGAGAGTAGGTCAGGCCAATGATAGCAGCAGCAGGATCATCACTCCTTTCGTCCTTCCAATTCTCCCTTTTGGAATAGGAATGTCTATCCTCTGCCTGCCCTACCACTGTATTTTGGAAGGACTTGTATTTTGTCTGGTTTCACAGATTCACAGCTGGAGAGGAATTTTGCCACAGGAATGAATCATACCTCAAGTCTCACGGATATCTGATTTAGATTTTTAGATGAGACTTTGGACTTTCAGCTTTCAGAATGGATGCTGGATTAAGACTGTTGGAGCTGCTGGGATGAACTGAATGTATTTTTCATGCTTCCTGTTGTTATTTAGTCACTAAGTCATGACCAACTCCTTTGTGACCCCATGGGCTATAGCCTGTCAGGCTTCTCTGTACATGGGATTTCCCAGGCAAGAACTTTGGGGTAGGTTGCCATTTCCTCCTCCAGGGGATCTTCCTGACCCAAGGATCAAAGCCCTGTCTCCTGCACTGGCAGGCAGATTCTTTACCACTAGTCCATCAGGGAAGCCATTCTGCATTTTAGAAATCTGATGGACCAGAGGCAGAATGCTATGGACTAAAATGTATCCCCCAAACTTCATACGCTGAAGCTCTAACCTCCAGTCTGACAGCCTTGGAGATGAGGTATTTGAGGGGTAATTTAGGTTTAGATTAAGTCATAAAGGTGGGCCCTCATGATGGAATTAATGCCACTATAGGAAAAGACACCAGAGAGCCGGTACCTCTCTCCCCATCCATGTGAGGACACAGCAAGAAGCTGACTGTCTACGAGTCAGGAAAAGAATTTCCACCAGAAACTGGCCATGCTGACACCTTGATCTCAGACTTTCAGTTTCCAGAATTTCTGTGATGCAAACTAGTTTATGTTATTTTGTTATGGCAGCCCAAGCAGACTAGGATTTTATACACAATGCCAGTTTCATACATGACGCATATGTGAATGCCACCAGTCGAGAAGTTAACCCCACCAAGACCTGATTCCCACTGACAAGAGGCACTGACCTAGATCCCTTCTTCACATAAGTCGGTTCTCCCCTGGGCCACTGTGCCTTTGCTCTTAAAACTTAAGTAAGTAATTTCTTCAAATCTCCTTTATATATTTATATATATACACACACACACACATATATATATGCATTTTATTTTATTAAACTTTAAGATATGATTTTTATTGAACGATATGTAAGATTCACCTTTATATTACTCAAATATTTTAAAAGATTAGTTTTGGTAAAAAAAGAAAAAGGAAAACATTTCCTAGATTACTAGTTAGACAGTTTAAGCAAAGAAGTATAAATATGAAGGTCATTTTCCACAAGTTAGAGATTAGAATACTAATGGATTCACTTCAATAAAATTTTTTTCATAAGCATTTACATGATTACCCACAACTGTATCAACTTGCACAGGACCACATAAATGTATAAGAGGAAGATGACCCCCCAGATAAGATGTATTTTAAAAAAGAACCAAACTGAATATACCCTAAATGTCTTCCTGTACATGGGATCTTGTCAATGAGTATCAGTAAGAGAATTCTTTGTTATATACATATGCATTTTAATTGTGCAATATAAGAACTGCTGTGTAGAGTTCTCACCTTTCATCCAAAGACCCTATAGCCCAAGACTACCCAACTCCAGCTGCCACACTTGACGATTCTGAGGAGCCAGGGGAGATTCTGGACAAAATCCTCATTTCCTAGCAAGAGCTTCTGTGTCAAGCCCCTAATCTGACCCCCAATCTGCTGCACTTAGTTCTCTCTTCTTTATCTAAGATCTAGGGCGAAGCCACGTGAAGCCATCTGCTGTGAAAGTCCAGCTCCTGGACCCTTCCAATCCTACAACTTCAGAAGGAAGAGAGTAGAGAGTGGTTACATTATTTCAACCATTTGCTAATTCCTAAAATAAGTATTGAGTGCCTAATATATAAATGTTATCACATAGAATATGCCAAATTTTGGTTTTATTTTCCAAAATTGTAAGAGTGTACTTATGTGTAGAAAAATGTTTTCAATTTTAGGCACAATGCTTGCTTTTAGGGAAGAAGCTGTTTTTCTTTTGGACTGTCTATTATGGTAGAAGATGGACTATGAAGGTACAAGGGTCAGAGGAACAAAAACAATAAAGGAGATAGCTAAACTGTCCTGCTAGTGCTCCATGGGAGAAAATGAGAGGGACTGGTGTTGCTCCAGATTGAGGGGGAAGAGGAGACACCTAGAGCCAAATGAATGGCATGATAGGAGGAGCAGAAAAGTGTAAGGCAAAGTAGCCAGCGAAGAGTCTACCCTGGTGAGCTAACTTTCAAAAATAAGAAGAGTAAAAACTAAGAACTGGTTTAAAAACAACTCACTAGTTGTCAGAAATGCTTTGTATTTCACCAGTGAATCCTCATCTAACTCCCTACCTATATACCCAGTGTACATGGCCTGCAGATCAGGGGCGCCCCCTGGAACACCGTGCACCGCCTGCTTGCAGGGCGGTTTGCAGATACCATTGTTTCCAACTCCCCAGAGCCCTTTCAGGCCCTGCCAGTCCAGCCCATGCCTGTTGCTCAAGTCTTCACAAATGCGTAAAAGTAATTTGGTAAATTAGTAAATTCGGTAAATTCAGCAAATTGATCATTCAACAATTGGCAAACTGGACTAACTGTCTTAGTGCTAGGGGAAGAAAATCATTTCCAGGTTTTGGCAAGCCTGCCACCATTATATTCAATACAGTGCTTTGATGTTCACTCCCTCCATTCCCCCACTTTCCCCATAAACACCAAAGTGTCTGAAATTCAAGAATCAGCCTTCATTCTCTGAGAGGATCAGTGGCTTCCTCCTTAGGCCTGGAGAGATCATCTGACCAAAGTTCATTTCTATAGGCCCCCTTTAATCCAAAAACTAAGAGAAAATGATTAACCAGGTTTACCCATTAGAAGATTTATCTTTAAATGAGACGAGCTACTATCAACCTCGGCAAATAGATTATGTCAGAAGCAGGGCATAGACGAGTGGTTAGAATGCATGGCTACAGGTCATGATTACAAAGTGAACAAGGAGGGCCTGCCCTTCAGCTCCACATCCCATCTTAGGTATACTTTCTGGAGAGTGAAGGGGAGGCTTATGGCACTACAGAAAAATCAGGTTCATGTATGTCTCTCTTTTCCCCCTGTAATTCACTCATTGCATAATTCAGGAATTTAGCTCCAGATTCCATGAAAGGGCAGGGTTCAGGCCCCTTTTTGGTGAAGTCATTCTTTGCCATTCAGAGAGACCATCGTCTGCCACTGTGGCAGGGGGAGGTCACATTGCTCCCCTGAGAGATGCTCTTCTCAAGTGGCGCAGGACTAAGCTCTCATGTAGATCCTGGGTGTGCCCAGTTTTCAGGGTGGGACCACCCAGAGCAGAGCTGGGTCCTGCCAGGAAAAAACAGGGCAGAAGGAATGTGGATGGTGGGCAAGAAAATGAGAACATCTAGTCTTCTTACCTTAAAACTATCTCTCTCCATCACCAAGACAGATAAAACAGAGCTAAGCACAGGCTGAAGAGAAGTCCTATTGCAATGAGCAGGAAAACCCCAGATGGAAACGTTAAAATCAGAGAAAAACACAGAGCACATGACGCCCCTATTGGGAGCCCCCAGCACCGGGCCAGCCAACACTCTGCATCTTGAAAGCCAGGATACATCTGCAGAATTGCACACCATGCAGCAGCCACAGCAGAAGCCCATGCTGGGAACAGGGCAAAGGTGAGGCAGTGAGTCTCCCCCATCACTCCATCCCCAGGTCCCAAGGACTCATCTGGCATCAAGCCAAGGAGGGGACTACCGGCCTGTGTCCTTCCAAGTGGGGGAACAGCAGGATGATCAGTGTACCCAACCTTAAACCAGGGATCCTCCTGCTATGGGCCAGCGGGACAGTGGGGATAGCTACCTATGACAGGCCTCCAAACGCAGAGTGGGGATTATGTGAATGAGGGCATAGCATCTCTATGCTCAAGTTTAAAAAGTTGTGTAATTGTGAAGAAACAAAAGCTCTCTGGGGCCCTCTAATTAGATTTGGGGAGGGGCTAGATTTGTGCAACTGAACAAATACGGAACTTAAAGCAAAATCTAGAAGACTAGTGCATGGCTCCCTCTCCTCAGCAGAACTTAAACAGACACCACCTATTATTAATAACACTCCTTCATTTGCTTGGGAACCAGGCCAGCACACAGGACTGAATGCTCAGCATGTAGCTGGGATAGATCCCCCCAGCACCATCTGCAGCTGCATGAACACTCTTCAGAAACCACCAAATTCAATACCCCACACAACCAAGGTTGGATCCTCGGGGAGAGGCCAATTCGGCCTGCGGTCATTCATGTTTGATGAGTTGTTCTGATTCTGAAAGGAGGTCTGACATTCCTGACACTGAGGGGTGGGGGTTGGGGGTCAGCCTGACAGGGGTCAGCAGAAAATGTCCTGTGGGAAGCCAGCACAAGCCTTCCCGAAACAGCTTGCGCCACTGTCTCCCCGGCCCTCAGCCCGCTCCACTTCCTGGGCTTAGATGAGAACAAGGCAAAGAAACAGAGATGGGTCATATTTCATCCTCCAGCCCCTGAGCTACAAAAGCCCTCAGTCCTGCAGCTTCCTCCTGAAGTCCACAGAGCAGAGCGGCTGCAGATGGGCATGAATCGCCCTCTGTCATCCCTGGCCGGCCCGGGTGTGGAGTGCCGTGGGGGTTCACACTGTCACCCTTGTTATGCCGACAGCCTCTCACAGAGCGCTTCTATCTGGATGGCACATTCAGTTTCAATGGTTTCAAGCCAAGTCACAGAAGCTGACATGACCTCTCCCCCAGGAAATAAAGAGTGTGAGTTTGAGAGGGGATCTGGCTCTCCACCGGGGCCTTATCGCTCTGCACCGGAAGAGACTTTTAAACCAGTCTCCCAACAAAGATTGTCAGCAAATTTTTCTTAGAGATTCCCACTTTGACCACCAGGGTCCTACACATTCTTGCTGTTCATCTGTAGCTCCAGGAGGCTGGGGACACAGCCGTTGGCTTATTGCTGCACAGATAACCCACCCTGTGCTCAGTACAGTACCTGGCACATAATAGGTGCTCAGTGGAAGTCATAGGCTGAATGAAGCATCACATCCCACATCCATGTTTAACCGTCACATATATATACAGGTATATTTTGAGGTCTGGATTTATATGTGGCATAGTATTAAAGGGAAACCTTTTTATATTAGAAAAAATGCTCAGAGTATGAATATATAATGTGGATTGCTTGGAAATGTGGCCAATTTTTTGGCAAAACATGACAAAAATTAATTCTGTATCTAAAATCATGATATATAATGACAAAATGAATATTTTCCTATGAGAATATGATGATCATATTTCTAACGAATGTAAGAGTTATGCTTGAATGAGTCAGATGAAATTTCTCTGATGTGACCAAAATACATTCCCTTGTACAAATACATGATTTCACAAAGGTGCCACATTATATAACTTTAAAAACTATCAAACTGACTTATTCAAAAATATTTCAACTTTAAAAAATATCTATGTTGACTGTGCATTGAATAATAAACCAATTACATAAATAATTTCATTTTTATAAAGCATTATTTCAATCTTCCATTTATAATAAGCACATTAAAAATAACAGATGCCTGAGATCATTTCGAATATTGTTTGATGTTAAAAGAACCATATAAAACTTTCTAACCTGGGCTCAAAAAATTGTTTTAGTTTGACATTTTAGTCTTTTATGCATGTATAAAAGGAGCCTAATCACATCTTTATTGGTGGGATCATAAAGATTATCAGTTCTCAATGTTGTGTTACAGTGTCTAATTTATTCTAAAATACTTGTCCTCCCAAACAGGGTACTTGTAAGTGAAACTTAACTAATGTGAACTCCCTAGGGTCAGCTAAGTTAGAATTTGAAAGACCCTAATCAGTCATTCTCTGAGAAGCCTATTGTAAGAAGCTGTTAATATGGCTTTCCAAATCTGCACTAGAAGATTAATTTATATAAAGATATGAGATAAATTTTCATTGATGAAATAAGAGATATTATAGATATGTAGTCAAATGAAAATTTTATGCAGGCACCTCAACCTTTGCATGAAAAAATATAAAAATTTGCCATATTCACCTTCAATGTGAGACCCTAGAATCTGGTCCAGTCTTCCATATTGCTTATTCACAGTAAAACGTTTTTTATTTAAAAAAAAAAAAAAAACTTAAAATTAAAACACTGAAAGTCTTAAAATAAAGCTCATGCAAATTGTTCAGCCCGAGTGCCTAAAAGCCAAATCGCATGAGTGCCTGTTAATAAATGTTGGATTGCAATACAATTCTTCCCGAGACTTGCTTTCACGATTCATAACACCTGTTGGCTAGGGTGTGCGGGAAGGAGCTTTCCAGTTACTATTTACCTCTGACTGTTGGAGGCTACCAGTAACATCTAAGAAGCTGATGCTGTCCTTGGCTGAACTGGCTTACATGAGTTCATAAAGCTACAGTAGAGAGACCAGCAGGGATAGCCAGAAATACTGGCCATGTCCCTCTCCCAAATAACCTGAAGCCAAATCCTTTCTAAAGTCTAAGTTTGCTCAGAAAAAAAGTGCCACACAAAATGAAAGGCGGGCACAGGAAAAGATACTGGAAAGCACAAATCAAAACTACAACATCACCCCACACCTGTCAGAACAGCTATCGTCAACAAGAACACAACAGTGTTGGTAAGGGTGTGGAGAAGAGGGAAACACTTGTACATTCTTGGTGGGAATGTAAACTGGTGCAGCTATCATGGAAAACAGTAAGGAGGTTTCTCAAAAAACTAAAAATATAACTACCACATGACCCAGCAATTCCACTCCTGGGTATATATCTGAAAAAAACAAAGACACTAATTTGAAAAGATATATGCATCTTTATGTTCATATCAGCATTATTTAAAATTGCTAAGATATGGAACCAACCTCTGTGTCCATCAACAGATGAATGGATAAAGAAGATGCAGTATATACATATAATGGGAATATTAATCATAAAGATTAAAACTTTGCATTTGTAACTACAAGAATGGACTTGGAGGGTATTGTGCTAAGTGAAATGAATCAGACAGTAGAATACAAATACTGTATAATATCACTTATAGTGAAATTGAAGAACTAGTGAATATAACAAAAAAAGAAGCAAATTCACAGATACAGAGAACAAGCTAGCTGCTACTAGCAGGGAGAGGGAAGGAGAGAGGCGCAAGAGATGGGTTTAAGGAGATTAAGAGGTATGAACTATTATGTTTAAAATGAGCTACAAGTATATATTATACAACACAGGGAAAATAGCCAATATTTCATGGTAACTATGAATGGAGTGTATGCATGCATGCTAAGTTGCTTCAATCATGTCTGATTCTTTGTGCCCCTATGGACTATGGCCCACCAGGGTCCTCTGTCCATGGTATTCTCCAGGCAAGAATACTGGAGTGGATTACCATGCCATCCTCCAGGGGATCTTCCTGACTGAGGGATCAAACCTGTGTCTCTTATGTCTCCTGCATTGGCAGACAGGTTCTTTACCACTAGCACCACTTGGGAAGCCCATGAATGGAATATAACCTTTAAAAATTGTGAATCACTATTCTATACACCTGTAAGTTGTATAACATTGTACATCGACTATACAATAAAAAATTTTTTAAGTTGTTTTAAGTGAAAAGTAGAGAAATATTGAATGAGCCTAACTACAGAGGTGAAAATTTCGACCCACAAAGAAGAGCCCAGAATCTCCCAGAAAGCAAGTGAGGGCCCCCCACACTACACACAAGGGGAAACCAATTGGCTGAGAAGAGTCAGCCTCATTCTGTCTTGAGTGTAAGACACTTTCTATACTTCCTGGGGTGATTAGAGGGTAGTGGAAAGACTTCAACTCAAAAGCATTGCCCCATGGACTGCCATTAGTTGGTGCATTTTGTACTGTGAATTTAAGATTTAAATGGGTGAAACCACTAGGCAAAATACAGAATGACAAGGACGTTAGTTGAGATTAGGTCAACAGCTGAAATTTCATGGTCAGGAGCTCAGTCTTTTAAATTTAGCTTGATTGTCTCATGTGCTGCTGCTACTGCTGCTGCTAAGTCGCTTTAGTCGTGTTCAAATCCGTGTGACCCCATAGACAGCAGCCTACCAGGCTCCCCCGTCCCTGGGATTCTCCAGGCAAAAACACTGGAGTGAGTTGCCATTTCCTTCTCCAACGCGTGAAAGTGAAGTCGCTCAGTCAAGTCCACCCTCAGTGACCCCATGGACTGCAGCCTTCCAGGCTCCTCCATCCATGGGATTTTCCAGGCAAGAGTACTGGAGTGGGGTGCCATTGCCTTCTCCGGTCTCATGTACTAAGGTAGCATATTTATTCACCAAACATGACTAGAGTACTAACTGTATGCCAGGCACTTTCTATACACCAGGGACATAGAAATGAAAGGCACATAATCCTTGCCTCAATCTGTCACCAGTCCTAGGAGAGTAGCATGTTCCAGAAACAACTTCATGGAACTTAATTTATCTATATTTTCCTAGATGACTAGAAGGACTTGGGACAGTCTCAAAGCAGAAATGAGGAAGGGGAAGAGTTGAAGGAAAATGCCAAAAGGCAAAAAGAAGGAAGAGATACTAAAAGAGGTACCTTTTGGTGGCAGCCCTCCCTGCATGGCCACATCATCCTAGGATCAGCCCTAACCTGACCAAAATGACTGAAGGTATTAGCAAAGTGAGGGTTGCAAGACTGCTAGCAAAACACAGATCCACAGCATCAGCATTCCTTTAGTCTTGAAGAGAATGGAAATACAATACTTTTTCTCTGAGCATTCATGCTCTTTAATATGTTTGCCCCAAATCCTTGCAGTGAAGAAGGAATTCTTCCTTTCTGTTTCCATCAACCACAAGAACACAGAATCATCTGGTGTTTGTGTCGCACTATGTATTGAATGAAGCAGAGGTAGATGAAAGTCAAATACATCCTGTACTTCCTGCCAAGTTAGAAAATGGGCCCCAGATCATAGCCAGATGTGTAAATCATGCCATATCACATCTTGCCCTTCCAGAGCTCCACTGCTCTGAGACACTTAGAAACAGGAGCAGGTAGGAATGTACTTCTTAACTTAGAAAACTAAGGACATTTTTCCCAAGATGGAAGTAAAGATTTAGACTCAGGGAGAAAAATCTGAATTTTCTGGTGCCGGACATTAGGTTTACCCTTGGCAAAGCATTTAGAACTGCTTGGAATAAGTCAAAAGACTTGTTAGACATCAAAAACTCGGAACAATGCTTTAATGATATAAGTGTAAATGAATCTTTGACACATATGGATTAAATTTCCCTTATAAAGCACATGTTAAAGCACTGAAGAAAAATGTTTCTGAAAAGTCACATGTCCAGTTTACCAAATGAGTGCAGACTATATGATAGATCATCTATGAGGCCCACGTTTGTACACCCCACAGGACACACACTACCCACAGGTGGACACATCTCAGGTAGATACATCCTGTCTCAGGCAAAACTTAATATCCACTTTCAAAGGATATAATTGGAACTTTATCTTACACCATACACATATACACAAAAATCAGCTCAAAATGGATTAAAAATTAAAACACAAGACCTAAAGCCTAAAAACTCCTAGAAGAAAGTATAGGAGAAAAGCTCTTTGACATACATTTCGGTGACGATTTTTGGATTTGACACCAAAAGCACAAACAACAAAAGCAAAAATAAATATGAGGGACTACATCAAACTAAAAGCTTCTGGACAGTAAAAGAAACAACAAAATGAAAAGAAAATCTATGCAATAGGAGAAAATATTCACAAATCATATATCTGACATGGGGCTAGTGGTAAATAACCCACCTGCCAATGGAGGAGACATAAGAGACCCGGTTTGATCCCTGGGTTGGGAAGATCTCCTGGAGGAGAGCAATCCACTCCAGTATTCCTGCCTGGAGAGCTCCATGGACAGAGGGGCCAGAAGGGCTACAGTTCATAGGGTCGCAAAGAGTCAAACACAACTGAAGCAACCAAGCATGTATGAGTACCTATCTGGTAAGGGGTCAATATCCAAAATATATAAGGCACGCACACAACACAATTGCAGAGAAGCAAATAACCAGCTTTTTTTAATGGGCAAAGGATGTGAATAGGTGTTTCTCCAAAGAAGACATACAAATGCAAACAGGTGTATGAAAAGGTATTCAACATCAAATGCAAAACCACAGTAAGTTGTCACCCCACACCTGTTAGGATGGATGGTTATTATAAAAGAGTCAAAAGATAAGTTTTGGCTAAGATGTAGGCAAAGGGAATAATTTTACACTGTTGGTGGGAATGAAAATTCATACAGCCTTTATGAAAAATATCATGGAAGTTCCTTAAAAAATTAAGAATAGAACTACCATATGATCTAGAAATTCCACTTTTGGACATACTATCAAAGAGATAGCTGAACTCTCATGTTCAGCATCATTATAGTCAAGATATGAAAACAGCCCTAGTATCTGTCAACAGATGAATGGATGAAGAAAATATGTAAAATCTATTATTTAATGAAATTACCCAGCCTTAATAAAAAAAAAGAAATCCTGCTATTTGCAGCATCATAAATAAACTCGAGGACGTTGTGCTAAGTGAAACAAGCCAGAGAAAGACAACTACAGCATGGTGTCAGCTTATAAGCACAATCTAAAACAGCTGAACGGAACTTTTTACAGAAGCAGAATGGTGGTCATCACAGGCGAGGGGTGTGGGGGAAATGGGGAGATGTCTGATATCTGTCAAAGGGTACAAAGGTTCAGTTATAAAATGAAAAACTTTGGTGACCTAATGTACAGTATGTGACAATATTAATAATCATTGTATACTTGAAATTTGCTAAAAGTATAGATCTTAAGTATTCTCACCACCACCACCACCAACAAAAAAAGGGTAGCTATATAGGACATAGGCGTCCCAGGTGGTTCCAAAGAATCCACCTGCCAGTGCAGGAGACGTGAGTTCAATCCCTGGGTTGGGAAGATTCCCTGGAGAAGGAAATGGCAATTCACTCCAGTGTTCTTGTCTGGAGAATCCCATGGACAGAGAAGCCTGGTGGGCTACCATCCAGGGGGTTGCAAAGAGTCGGACACAACTTAGTGACTGAGCACATATGAGGAGATGGATAAGTTAACTTGACTGTGGTAATCATTTCACATCATATGTGTTTATACAACCATCACACTATACTATCTATACAATTTTACTTGGCAATAAGACTCCAATATAGCAGGGGCGGGGGGGGGGAACCATAGTAAGAGTCTAATAAGGTAAAAATGAGATGAAATAAATTGGAATGAAATGAGAAAACAAACTATGGGCTATGAACCATAAACTTGCTAGTCCTTTTTATTTATTTAATTCTTATATTTTGATTCAGTGGGTCCTGGTATGACTCCAGAAACTCAAGAGAACATTTTGAAAGCTGATCAGTCTATGTTCAGCCCGGGACAAAAGATAACCCTGTCTTGTTGAAAAAATATAGATACACCCTAAGGGCTGCCATATATTGGGCTGGCCAAAAAGTTTCTTCATTTTTTATGAAAAAATAGGCACATTTTCACTTAGAACTTTATTGAACAACATATTCACAATTTTGTTCCACTATCTTCTGCCATTTTTCAGGCAACTTCATAATTTCATCTTCCCAAAACTTAATCTTTTTGAGCAAAGAACTGTTCCAGGTGCCTTCTACAGTCTTCCAGGGAATTGAAATTTTTTCCATTAAGAGAATTTTGTAAAGACCAAAATAAATGGACATCTGAAGGCACAATGTCTGGTGAACACGGCGGATGAATCAGAACTTCCCACCAAGCTGTAACATTTTTTGCCTGATCATCAAAGAAACATATGGTCTTGTGTTATCCTGATGGAAGATTATGCATTTTCTGTTGACTAATTCTGGATGCTTTTTGTCAAGTGCTGCTTTCTGTCAAGTGCTGCTTTCAGTTGGCCTAATTGGCAGAAGTACTTGGAACTAACTGTTTGGTTTCCAGAAGAAGCTCACAAGAGAAGACTCCATTCCAATCCCACCATATACACAGCATCACTTTTTGGATGAAGACCAGCCTTTGGTGTGGTTGGTGGTGGCTCATTCCAGTTGCCGCACTATCTCCTCCATTTCACATTATTGTACAGTATTCACTTTTCACCTCCTGTCACAATTTATTTTAATAATGGAATGTTTTCATTATGTTTAAGTAGAGAGTTCCATGCAGAAATATAGTCAAGAAGGTTTTTTTCACTTAATTTATGTAGAATCCAAACATCATAGTAATTAACATAACCAAGCTGGTACAAATGATTTTCAACAGCTTGATTGGGATGTTTTGAGTATGTCAACTATCTCCTGCATGGTATAATGTTGATTGTTCTCAATTAGTGTTTCTATTCTGCTATCAACAACTGGTCTACTGTGGCACATCGTCCAGAGAGAAATCTTCAACACAAAATTCCACAAACCACCTTTGACACATTCAGTCAGTCACAGGACCTTTTTCCATACATTGCACAAACCTTTTTTTTTTTTTTTGAGTTTCAGTTATGTTTTTATCTTTCTTGAAATAATAAAGCTTAATATGCCAAAATGTTGCTTTTTTGTCCATCTTCAACACTAAAATGGCTACACAAATATTCACCAATTTTAATAATTATTTTTCAAATGCACCCTGATATGACACCTGTTACAATATAATCTAACAAAATTGTTTCAAATGAAGTTAAAGACAACTAAGCACTACTACAGCCATCTTACAGGAAGAAACAAATGAAACTTTTGTTCAACCCAATAAGTTTAAAAGCAATAGCTCTGTGACATTATAATTTATGCACACAGGAGAATGTTCACCAGAAATATCTGAGTTCAAAAGATCAATAGGGAACAAAATTATTCTGGGAAAAAAATAATTAAGTTTTACGTTTGTATTAATCCACAGTAATCAACAGTAGACAAAAAAGTAAACTTTAGAAAGCAACAAACTAAGTTTTCTCAGAAAGTAGCAATAAGGCTGACACATTACAAACCTGGATGAGTGACTAACACATTAATCTAAAGCAAAACCTGGGCAAAGGTGTGAGATGTGGTGCCGTGAGGTTTATAGACTGTTGAGGAACAAGAACAGCTGCAGAATTGTCCTGTTATTCTCCAGATTTAATGTTCCTAACACTTCTCCAAATACATATAAAAGCTGTGAAGATGCAATAAGAAAAAAAAAGTCAAGAATCATTACGTATTAAATGGGTTTACTGTCTCACCTTTGGAATCAGCCTGATTTTTATTTATGTCTTCTAGAAAAGGGAATCATAACTATTAATAACACCTAACAGCCTACCCTAAGAATTTCTATGATAGTTTGTGTGAAGGAAGGAAGGAAGGGAGGGAAGGAAAAGAAAGGAGGAAAGATAGGTTAGTAACACACCAGATATGGAGCATTTAAGGACTTACAAGTGACTAGACTGAATATACAGCTTTATCATTAGACTGTGTGCTTCAAAATTAGAAGGAAGATGAAAAATGTAGGGAAAATCTGAATAAAGCATATAAAAGCAAATAAGAATGATTATATCCTAAAGTAAATTTAAGTAAATTTCCTTTAGGATATAATCATTCTTATAGAACAAACTAGAAGGGAGTTTTAGATGGAAGAAACAGTAGGGAAATCCCAGCCAACTAATTTTGATTTGGGGCAGGGGGTAAATTTTACAGTTTCCAATATAAATTTCTAAAAAATTTAAAACTGCCCACAGGATTGCCAAACTATTTGATTTCAAGTGTCATCATTTGGTGAGTTTAATCAGTTCCATAAAGGAAACAATAAATGATGGCCAAACGAAAATATAAACTTTAAGAGCTTAAGAATCATTAGTGAGAAGCCATGCTTTTTCCCGGGAAGGCTGATCAGCTGTGGGCTCTAGACAGAAGGAGAGTCTCCTCAAACTTACATAATCTTAAGTTAAAGAATGAAATGTGGCTAAGTAGGAGAAACAAAGATTAAAAAGGACAAGTTCTCATTAATTACTCAAAGCTTTTATAGGAAGTAGCAATAAAGGTTTCAGATGTTTCCCACTTCTCCCTAGAATAGGTTTTACCAAATTTTAGTAAAGACATGGGTGGAAATATTTCTGTCAGAGTATTAACTTAAATTTCACTTTCAATTCTTATTTTCAGACACTGAGTCCTGCGGTTGGCATTACATTAGTGTTTCTGGAGGGTGGTCATGTTGCCAGTGATTTTTAATGGATGCCAAAGTAGAAAAAAACATTCTAACTTGGAAGAAATAATTCAGGCCAGAGAAGAAAGCACAAGACATTGTGATGCAAACCATCTATGTCAAACAAATGCAGCCATGCTGAAACAATACAGTTTGTGCTTCAGACAAAAAAATATTGTGATATTCTTATGGGTTACAGAAAATCATACAACAAATATAGAAATGATCCTCTTTTGTACTGGGGGAAATTAGAGAACACTGTGCTATGGGCAAAGACCCATTCCTAGTCCCAAAGCCTTTTCTCTTTGCCAAACTAAAGCAGACACATGAGCTGCAGCAGGTGAAGGACCAGGCCTTGGACACTTGGGCATGTGAGCAGAGATTGGATAAAGTAATGAGAATGTCTTTGACTGTGTGGATCACAACAAACTGTGGAAAAGTCTTAAAGAGATAGGCATACCAGACCACCTTACTGCCTCCTGAGAAACCTGTATGCAGGTCAAGCAGCAAGTTAGAACTGGACATGGAACAACGGACTATTTCCAAATTGGGAAAGGAGTACGTCAAAGCTGTATACTGTCACCCTGCTTATTCAACTTACGTTAGAGTACATCGTGTGAAATGCCCGGCTGGATAAAGTACAAACTGGAATCAAGATTGCCGGGAGAAATATCAACAGCCTCAGATATACAGATGACACCATCCTTATGGCAGAAAGTGAACTAAAGAGCCTCTTGATAAAGGTAGAAGAGGAGAATGAAAAAGCTGGCTTAAAACTCAACATTCAAAAAACTAAGATCATGGCATCTGGTCTCATACTTTATGGCAAATAGATGGGGAAAAAGTGGAAACAGCGACAGATTTTATTTTCTTGGGCTCCAAAATCACTGTGGATGGTGACTACAGCCACAAAATTAAAAGAGGCTTGCTCCTTAGAAAAAAAGCTATGATAAACCCAGACAGTGTATTAAAAAGCAGACACACCTTTGCCAACAAAGGTCCATGTAGTCATAGCTATGGCTTTTCCAGTAGTCATCTACAGATGTGAGAGTTGGACCATAAGACAGGCTTAGTGCCAAAGAACTGATGTTTTCGAACTGCGAGACTGGAGAAGACTCTTGAGAGTCCCTTGGACAGCAAGGAGATTAAATCAATCAATACTAATGGAAATCAACCCCGAATATTCATTAGAAGGACCAATGCTGAAGCTGAAGCTCCAATACTTTGGCCACCTGATGTGAAGAGCCAACTCATTAGAAAAGGCCCTGATGGTGGGAAAGATTGAAAGCAGGAGGATAAAGGGGTGACAGAGAATGAGGTGGTTGGACGCTATCACTGACTCAAGGGACATGAGTTTGAGCAAACTGAGGGAGATAGTGAAAGACAAGCAAGCCGGCATGCTGCAGTCCATGGGGTTGCAAAGAGTTGGACATGACTTAGCAACTGAAGAATGACGACAACAGTGAGAATATCACACAAGAAAAGTCCAAAGACCTGGGATCTAGTTCCATATCTGCCATTTGCTAAGCATGAATCATGAGTAGGTACCTATCGGAGCCTCTATTCCTCAGTAATAAAAAGGAAATGATAACTCTTGCTCTCTCAAAGTCCTCAGGAGGATTAAGGAACATATCAACTATAAGGTGATAGTAATTTGGACGTCTAATAATAATCCCCCTCATGACTCAACCCTGTCACTAAGTCATGTCTGACTCTTTGTGACCCCATGGACTATAGCCCACCAGGCTCCTCTGTCCATGGGATTTTCCAGGCAAGAATATTGTAGTGGGTTGCCATTTTCTTCTCCAGGGGAAATTCCCAGCCCAGGGATGAAACCCCTGTCTCCTATGTTTTATGCATTTCAGACAGATTCACTGAGCCATCAGTGTAGCCCCCATAAGTACCCAAACCTCTTTAAAAAGAAATATGTTTTCCTTGCTTAAAAATGCAAGATAGAGCTTCAGCTTTCCAACAGATTGTAGCAGAAGAAGTTGGAAAGGTGCCAGAGAGTACCAACTAAGCTTAAGAGTGAACTTTTAATTTGATCATTAGGCAGAGTTAATGAATGTTTCTTTGGTACCCAAGGCATGGACAAGTAGTTGATTTAGCATTTAGACAGACCCACAGGCACTTTTAGCCCCATATAGCATCACTCAATGCCATGTCACAGATGATAGAGGGAGTTTTACTAGACTCAGTCAACCTGAGTATTTCTCAGACTCCATCCTTCTGTCTCACTTGGACAAGGCTCTCAAAAAAAAAAAAAAAAAAGGTCAGCTTATCTGAGTCCAACAAGGTGTTGAGTTCCTTGTGTCAGAGCTCTAGAAATAAGGTACTATTCTTAGCTGGGTTTACTTGGGAAATGTTTAGCAATGGTTGTTAGCTATTCTAGGAATGACACTGAATTTGGATGGGATCAGGTTGGCGCCTCCACTAGAGGAATGTCTGTTCTGGTGAGGAAGAGGGCATGGGGATTGTAACCTCAGTTTGAACATTTTAAATCACCTTGCAGGTAAATAGAAGTTCCTGCAACCCAATTCCTACACACAGTTTACCTGTAGCTCTGAGCTTTTTCATGAAAGGTAAGGGGTACTTCCAGTCAGTGTGAGTATAACTACCACATGAACTGGTTAAATTCACTACCTTGCCCACTGATGGAAGACAAAAACGTTAGACACAAGGAAGGCTACTGGAACTTCCCAAAACACACTTCACATAGCTCCTAAACAGCTTACTATAATTCCTGGCACCCAACACAGGCATCAGTGTGAAGAGCCTGCTCCAGTGTGTTAGACAGCACAGGCGGATAAATACAATCAGGAAACCAGAGGGACTTTATGAAGAAACAAACAACCTTAGGGCTTAGTGTGGACATCTGAAGGCAGAATAACACACAGCAAATTTTGCCTACTTGACAGATTTATAGAGTGCATTGTGGGTATGAAAAACAGTAGATCACAGTCCATTTTTAGGCTTTCACAAGTCCATTGTACATATTTAACATCTTGTATTTCTCTGTTCAAAAGACTCACCTAGAAAAGTCCTACATAAATCCACTTCAATAAAGGATCATTTAATCTAGATGAATATAGGAGTTAATATCTACAAGGCACATAGAAAAATCTCTAGCACATATTCTTTATATATACAAATATTTGGTAAATAAAAAAATTAAGAATTTATTACATCTATTTCTAAACAAGTCAACATAATTATAAACTCCTTGGAGCTTTTTAAAGATTTTCCTACAGTTTCATCAGATTTCTAGAAACATACTAGACATACAATAAACACTGCTTTCTAACAGATTTATTTAAAATATTTATTGAATACCTGTATGGTTAATCAAAAGTAATTGAACATTTCTGAAATTTATTTTCAGTGTCTATGTTTTATGTGAGCATTCAGTTAAACCAACTTATAAAGAAGCCTTCACAGTTATTTCCTTACTCTTGCAGATGTTCATTATGCATTCTGCACGTCACCTGACAGGCCTCGGTCCTGCATCTAATTCATCCCAGACTGTATGGCATCATACCATCAGTGCCATGTGGAAATGGCAGCCTTGATGTGGATAACCTCAGATCTGAGAGGATGAAACAGAATACAAGGATCAGGACACAGTCTCAAACGAAGTCACACTGTACAATCTAGGGGCCAGGGTGGGGGTCACTGCTCCTGAGATGGGCAGGGGCAAAGCTCTATACTCTACACAAGCTACATTCCTGCATCCCTGGCAGCACTACCTATTATATGGTCTAAAAGAGCCCTCTTACGTGGGCTTCCCAGGTGGCTCTAGTGGTAAAGAACCCACCTGCCAATGGAAAAGATGTAAGAGACTCAGGTTCAATCCCTGGGTCAGGAAGATCTTCTACAGGAGGACACTGCAACCCACTTCAGTACACTTTCCTAGAGTATCCTGGTGGGCTACAGCCCATAGGATCACAAAGAGTTGGACACAACTGAAGCAACTTAGCACATGCACATGGGCGCACACACACACACACACACACACACACACACACATAGGAGTTAATATCTTAACTTATATCAATGCAGATGGTGACTGCTGCCATGAAATTAAAAGAAATTTGCTCCTTGGAAGAAAAGCTATGACCAACCTAGACAGCATATTAAAAAGCAGAGATATTACTTTACCAACAAAGGTCTGTCTAGTCAAAGCTATGGTTTTTCCAGTAGTCATGTATGGATGTGAGAGTTGGACTATAAAGAAAGCTGGGCACTGAAGAATTGATGCTTTTGAACTGTGGTGTTGGAGAAGACTCTTGAGAGTCCCTTGGACTGCAAGGAGATCCAACCAGTCCATCCTGAAGGAAATGAGTCCTGAATGTTCATTAGAAGGACTGATGCTGAAGCTGAAACTCCAATACTTTGGCCACCTGATGTGAAGAAGTGACTCACTGGAAAAGACCCTGATGCAGGGCAAGACTGAAGGTGATGACAGAGAATAAGATGGTTGGATGGTATCACTGACATGATGGGCATGAGTTTGAGTAGGCTCTGGGAGTTGGTGATGGACAGGGAAGCCTGGCGTGCTGCAGTCCATGGGGTCACAAAGAGTCGGACATGACTGAGTGACTGAACTGAACTGAACTGAATATCTATAGTAAAAGTCGCTAACATGAAGTCGCTCAGTCGTGTCCGACTCTTTGCGACCCCATGGACTGCAGCCTACCAGGCTCCTCCATCCATGGGATTTTCCAGGCAAGAGTACTGGAGTGGGTTGCCATTGCCTTCTCCGTTAAACTTGACTAGCTGGATTCAAAGGCTGCTTATAAAACCTGTCTTCCATGTAACAAAGTGCTGCTCTAGCACAACCTAAGAACTACCCTGGCCACATTCCACCTCAAAACAAACTTACAGGACTTTATTCTAGTACTGACATTTTACAGTTACACCTTCACTTGAAAAAACTTTTTTAGAATAATGTCAAATCTGAGTATAAATCATTGATTGTACTGAGAAATGCAAAACTTGTATGTGTATTATGAATGACAGGAGCCACTACTTCATTCATTCTATGCTACAATTTTAAAAGAGTCATTTCCCCAGTATACAGTTTGTCATTCATTGGCGTCCACAGGAGCATCAGCTTTGTGTCCAGTTCATCAAATTTTAGCTTCTCTGTTCTCTTTTTCAAATGAACTACACTTTCCAAATATCATCTTCCAAGCTTCAGACTTTTCTGGCTACCTCTGCTCACTGCCATTGGGAGGCTCTCCTTATATGCCTCTTGACATTCACGGTCAGTTATGTGTTATTAACTTCTTTCCAGCAAAACATTTCTAAAGATGGTCAATAAGCCCACATTTCACAACCTCTTCAAATGCCTAGGACATCTCTCTCTCTCCAAAATGTGATAGATATCTATAAAATCTTAGCCCTGAGACTATATAGACATAGATATCTATGTGATTCTCATGGTCTATTTCCACTCATAGGTCAAAAAAAATCCATACAGTCCAGTACACCCATAATTCGCTCCATAGGTCACATTTCATCAAATCCTACAAAGAACGCTGCACTAAAACCTAGTCAATCTATTGTGACTTTCTTCAGTCCACTAACAAATCTAGTGTACCAAGAACGGCACTCTGCATGTCCACAGAATTGTTCATTTAGAAACACAACTACGGACAAGATTATTGCTTCCACTCCATTAGTGGCAAGCCAAAGAAATTCGAAAGACTAGAGAGGGGTTAACACTTAAATTCCTTTCAGAAAAGAGACTTCCTTTATTTCACCGGCCTCAAGGCAACTGTTTTACTCCTCATTCCATACAAAAAAAGATCTCAGAGGAAACACAAATTTTAGACAAGAGAAGAAATGGAAAGAGCTCGAAACAAAACAAGACCTCAGAGGTGTTTTTCTGGAGTGTGTATTTCCCAGGCTGGTGCTGACATTCCTTCCAATCACTAAAATATAAGGAGATTTGAAGTTTGCTTTTCCTTCATCTGAACTCAATCATCACTTTCATAGTATGCCACAAACTTACAGCTTTACCCTCAACCTCCAACAAAAATAAACCCATTTCTGCCATGTACTTCCCAAGGGTAACTACCTACTCTTCCACTCACATTCCCACCAGGTCACCTTTCCCAGCACTATGCTCTCTAGGCTTAAGGGTGTGAACAAGGAACAGGCAGCCCCTCACTTTCATCACCCTGACTTCCACCAGGATGAAAGATTCCATAATATAACTGAATGGTTCTTAGGTTTGTGGAATGTCCAAATTCTAAAGGTAACTGGAGATTAGACATTCAATAAATGTTGCCCATTATTCCACTAAACTCTAAGCAAGGCCTGAATCTGAATTTTCTCATCAGTGTGTCTCAGCACTCAGCAGAGTATCTGGCACAAAGTAGGTACTCAATATCTATTTGCTGAATTAATGAACATGTAAATGAGTAAATGAATAAATGAAAGATCACTTATTCCAAATGTCTATTTTAAGGATGACAAATGCTATGTAGCTTTAATAGCAGACACTTCGTATTTGTTTTCTGTCTTACCTGCAGTCTACTCAAAGTCTTAAATAATATAAAAAATTAATTTAAATGACATACCCAGTTTCTCACAGTTCTAATACCAACATTTCAGTGCTCCTAAACTAAAAAACAACAACAACAACAAAAAAAACCATGGTTGGAAAATCAGCTCCAGTAAAAAGCTGTGAATCTATATGAGCTTATAAGTATAGAACCTATGATCAAAAGTATGTATATTAACAGAGTATATGAAAAGTGAATGTGAAAGTGAAAGTCGCTCAGTTGCGTCTGACTGTTTGTGACCCCATGGACTATACAGTCCATGGAATTCTCTAGGCCAGAATACTGGAGTGGTAGCCTTTCCCTTCTCCAGGGGATCTGCTTAACCCAGGGATCAAACCAGGAAACCAGGTCTCCCACATTGCAGGCAGATTCTTTACCAGCTGAAAGGTGTACTATAATTTAATTTAACATAATCACTAAATTTAGATGGACTTAGCAGCAGCAGCAGCATGATGTTCAAGCACTTGATAATCTCTGAATGCATAATCAATATCATCTTGATATTAATATGAGAATGTTAAGCTGATGACAATTTTGCTGGTTAGCCAGTGTTTGCATATTGATCATTTGTTTCAAACTATCTATGAAAGCAAGATCTCCTTAAGGAAAAATATAAATAATGGGGTAATTAAAACCAAATAAGGTATTTTTATATCAGTAAGTGAAACATATATCTCTATTTTAAAAGTGAAATATTCAATTATTCAAAGCAGTGAATTCAATGCAGAATTCAATATACTCACTAAAGAGAAAAGTGGAGAATTTCAGCAACTATCCACCTATTGCAAAAGGGGAAATATATTTTACTCATCCTATTAGATATCTCATACAAAACTGAGGGATGGTTTTGTTTCACCTAATTGGAGAAATAGTCTCAGTTTTCTCCTGAAAAGCTGGTATTTACATGTATGAATAATCTCTACTCCATAGGAAAACTGAATTTTAGTACAATTCACTGGTCACCTATATGTCACATATATTACAAAATATATTACTTTTTATAATATTATTCAGTTCAGTTCAGTTCAGTTTAGTTGCTCAGTCGTGTCCGACTCTTTGCGACCCCATGAATTGCAGCACGCCAGGCCTCCCTGTCCATCACCAACTCCCGGAGTTCACTCAGACTCGCATCCATCGTGTCACTAATTAAAAAGAAAAGAGCTTATAAAATGGAATATGTTGATCTAAAGAGAGGGAGGAAATACCACTGTTTATTCACCCAAATATTACATATTAAATACCATTTTGTGACTCTATTTACTAATGAATTTGACTGAACACAAAATGTCTTACTCCACTCTTTGCTGACTGTCAAACAGACTCTAAGAAGTCCACCATTTACATTGAAAGAGTTAAGGTTTACTACATTCTGCTGTAAATCAAATACCAGCTGATAGAAAAGCAATGAATCATTCATGAGCTTAGTCTTCTCTGAGTGAGGAAGAACCAGATTGCCTGTGTTAATCCATCTACTTAAAAGGGAAATATTTTGAAGATTTTCAAAAGGAACATTGAATCCCCCAAACAAATACATGCAGATCTGGAAGAATCATT
Organism: Capra hircus; assembly: GCF_001704415.2. NCBI lineage: Eukaryota > Metazoa > Chordata > Mammalia > Artiodactyla > Bovidae > Capra > Capra hircus. The sequence goes on from NC_030814.1 coordinate 28,303,308, forward strand.
TATCATAAAAGTTTGGGTGTGTCTACATTTTCCTTACTGATAACTGCAACCGATTAATTGGCAAAACTTGCTAGCAGGACGAAACTGGAAATAAATTTATTTATTCTGACAAGTTTTCTACTAGAGATATCAAGAAACAACTGATGTCTCTCGGAAATAACTAAAAACAACACTCTCTTTGGCATCAGCTGTGTGTTTTCTTTGGTTTGATTTCCCTGGTTTTCCGTGGCAAACAGAATTTGCTTAAAGACACCTCTCCTTGCTCTGCCTGCCTATTCTCTATGGGAATCAGAGTTCCCTATCTGATGATATGTCTGCCTTCCTACAGCAGATGGAGTTGATACCCTGCAGCCCATGAGGCGTGTTCCCCCAGGAAGGTGAGCCTACTGAATGTGTGAACCATAGAAAGAGAAAATGTTTTCCATTACCAAAAGCAAACACAGAACCTGAAGGAAAGAGAAACTTTGGTTCTGAGATTGTAAAAGGTGGTCCAGAGAACATCTGCTGCCTTCTAAAGAATATATTATGGAGGATACCATCTTTGTCTAAATGGATATCTCCCAAAGTCTATGCAGCAAAACCCCCCGAAAGTTGTGAATGTGAGGACACAGGGCAGGGATCTAATTCAGTTTCTATTTTGACATTCAAACAAAGAAATGTGGCTGTTTGGGAGAACTCTCCTGACTATAAAGGAACCATCTGGTACTAATTATGATATCCAGCCTTATTTAAAACCATCATTTCATTTGTATTTCAAGTTTCTAATGTAGTTAAGGTTTCCCCTGTTCCTACCATACCATAATTATATATATATATATATATATATATACATATATATATATATATCTCAAGCTTTTGCAAAATTGTGTAAGGATTACTTCTAAGAATAGCAGAGAGTTACAAAATTCTCCAGGACATTTTAAAACTGGAAGTCATTTTCTGTCTTCTTCAACAGATAACAGTAATAGTTCCAGAACACTTTAGCGGCTTACATCATTGGAGCATTACATCTGGACACCACGAGTGTAGTACACTCTTGTCCCTACAAGCGTGTGAGGTTTTGCATTCAAGAAACATTCCAGATTCAGAATTAGTGAGACCCTGCCTCTCTGGTCTACTGAAAACCCTTGTGAGAGCCATGAGGCCATAAAGAGTTTATAAATCAATTTCCTTCTCTCAAACGGTCAGAGACTAAACCAGATAAAATAAATCCTTCCTCTTGTAGGCTACTGGCTAGATGCAGAAGGCTTGGTGGTGACATGCTTCCTTCCAATTCAGCCGTATTTTAAATCTTCCCTTTTTGAGAGAACAGCTTCAAAGAGGCTTCAGAATTCCCTAAAATCCTTTTACTTCTTTTTTTTTCTTTAAGTTACAAACTGAAAACTGAATTTATAAAGGAAGTAACATGAGTTTTAGTGGAAGATTCTCCTTTAAGTCACAAGGAAAGACAAGACACTTTACTAAAGGAATAGGAAGAGTGTCACCCTCTTTTACTATAGAGTAGTTTCCTTTTCCCACAAAAGAGCTATAGTCAACATGTTGAGAAAAATCTAATGACCATGAGATTTGTGAATAAGTCTTTTGATTCTACCCTTCTTTCCTGCTGGCTATTTCTCTACCCCAGAGTCTGGCTGAACCAGGAATAAAGAGGAAAAAGAACAACTTGACTACTTGTGGATCTCTGGCAAAAGGTTTAGTGTAGGACAAGGTTCAAACTAATCTCTAAAATAAATTTTTCAAATATTATTGGTACAAACTCAGTCTGTTCCCCATTACTACAGATACCAGGAATTAACTGTAATTTTGCTTCCATTTGATTCCCCGTAGGGACAAAACCACAGTTTTAATGCCAACACATGCACATTCTAACATTACAGTAAACGTTTTTCTGACGCATTTACAGATTCACAAAAAAAAAAAAAGAGAGAGAGATAAACTGAAACATTTGGCTAAGGCTTAGTTACTTCTCTGAGAATCAATAATATTTCAGAAAGTGGAACAATGTAGAAATTACTAAATCCATTCTTTTAAAACCCTCAGGTTAGAGTCTGAATTACTAGAAAAAGAAAGAAATGCAAATTGTTTATTGTTTTCACATGTACAGTAAATTCAGAAAGTTGTACTTCTTTCAAGAACCATATGGGAGAGAGAGACTTTCTTTTCATCAGGAGTGGTTTTGCTTATTGTGCCAAGAGCTAAAAAGATGTTTTTAATAACCAAAGCCACTTTGTTATACAATCTGTCTGGATCTTTCTTGTAAGAGAGATGAAGGTCCCTTGGGTAGGAAACAGAGGGCGATGGGGGAGTTGACTGAGATGATAGAAAAGTTGTGCAAGAAACACAATCCAAAGAGAAGTATCTTTAACTCATGGTTGATAGACAAACTGGTTTGCATATTTCATTGAGGAACCATGGGAGGTTATTGAGGCTCCTTTTGTAAATATAACCATGTTCTTTATGAGGGGAATGTGAATTGAGTGCTGAAAACATGTCCCCTAAATATCCAAGTTTGGTGCAAGTGAAGGATTCACTCAACGATGGCCTGAGAGGGCCTCAGAGAGAAGATGACTGCTCTTTGAAAATGACTTGAATCAACGGAAGGCCAGAACCCTGCCTCAGAGGCTAGGGGAAAGGCATTCTTAGCAATGAGAGTGATCCTGAGAGGATCACACAGCTGTGTTTCCCTAAACCTGTGTTTAAAGAGAACACATCAAAAACTAGTGCCAGACCTTTATAAAGTGTTCATGGTTCATGCCGAAATAAGAAAATTAAGGAAAATATAGTGCATTTTTCATAAAGTTAAATAAAGCCATTGTAAAGGTCAGTTCTTTATTATAAGAGTATATCCTTTCTATAGTTCTCAAGTTAAAATATGCTTCAATATATTACATTGAACCACAGGAAATTGCCAATATTCAACTGTTTTTGACCTACAAAAATGGCAATTTCCTTGGTTTCAAGCTAACATTACATGATGACGATTAGATATAGGAGCTTGTAATGGCTCTATATGGCAAAATACAGACCTGGTAACCATATGTCAGTACCCAGATTTATTTTTGAAATTTTTCTATTCCATAAAATCCACATAACTATAAATTGCTACTAGAGAGCACTCAATTAGCAGGCTTCTAAATTTTGACTATTGTAAAATAAAATAAAACAAATTTTTTTTAAAAGGACAGGGGGAAAAAAAAGACGACTCAGCTGCTGAATAGAATATTATGGACACTGAGAGCTGGCTTCACAGGAAGGAGGGGCTGGAATCCCTGAGTCTTAGGACATAAGGAGTATCATAAAGACATATGAGACTCTGGGCTAAGAGAGATTGTCCAATCCCTGCCCCAGCCTGATCAGGAAAGGAAATTGCTGATTATTGTCATTCATATTTCTCCAGTGGAAATGCAGAAGTTGATCCTCCAGTGGAAAATAAAGGTAAAAAATCTATTTGGTAACTTAGTTAAAAAATAAAAGAGTTCCAGAAAGTAAGGTGTGGTTCCTGCCAATAGTAGAGATTAAGAATAGTAACGCAGTCCTCTGGTTCTTACCAAAGATATCTGTCAAAAAAAGGGTTCCTTTATTTGACCTTACCAACCATCACTCTAGCACAATTAACTGGCAAACAGTGGACCAAATAGGATTCTCTCTGAATGAGAATTTGAATTTATGGAAGTTGAGCTAAAAGGTCTTGAGGAGTGAAGTCTGAGCCTGCTATTTTGAAATGGGTGCAATGATACAATGTATAAGCAGAGAACCAAGAGAGAAGTGAAACAAACATACAGAAATGATGAGAGATCTTGAGAAAGAGGTGGAACAACAGCAAGGCAGAGAAAGTAGCTTGCTTGTTTGCAGACTATACTCCAGTTCGAGGGCCAGTCTCTCAAGACTTAGCTGGATATTGGAGTCCAGACCCCTTGAGTTACATGAGACTAATTTTCCTTTACTTAAGCCAGTGTGGGGGAGTTTCTGAGTCTTACAAACAAAAGATTCCAGTTGAATTGTAAAGTGATCTATTTAGTAGGAGAAGAAACTGGATTACCATCAGAACTCGCCAACCATCAGAACTCACCAAGAGTAGTAGCAACCTGACTATGTATTCTTCCTTTTATCTCTTCCATATACGGTTCATCCTTAGCCCTTTCTTTCCTCTTATGTGGCAGGTGTGATAACTCAGCAGTGGATGTAACCTGTAATTTGGAAATGCTTCTAACCTTAATGACAAATCAGTAAACTTTGGCTGCATAGTAAACCACTCCAAGCCATAGTGGCTAAAAACAACCAAGTTTTAGCCACAATTCTGCAGGTGGGCAATTAGGCTGACTTTGGCTTGGCAGTTCTTCAGGTCTCAGCAAGGCTTACTAGACACCTGTGGTCAGCTGCTGGGTCAGCTGGGTGCTGGCTAGTCTGGGGTGGCCCTCTGCTCAGATGGCTTATCTCTCTTCCAGATGGTCTCTCATCCTCGAGCAGGTTTTTCCTCTGTGATTGTTTACTTGACAGCTGAGCAGTGTTCCAGGAGAACTAGTGGATTCTTGAGAAACAACCCAGCATCACTTCTGCTGCATTCCATTGGCCAAAAACAACCATCAAGCTAGCCCAGATTCAAATGCTGGGGAAATACACCATTTCTTAAGGTAAGCAACTGCACAGGTACAGCACAAGGGATGCAGATAAAGAGAGGGCAATAATTGTGGCCATTCTGGAAAACGTCCACCACAGGTGGCCTCCCACAGGGTCTGTTAACAGAAGAGATTTTGCATGGTGCTCAGTCCATCTCTGCTCGAAGACCCTGGAATAAAGGCTACTTTCCATTTCCCTACTGGCTTCCTTCTGTCATATATAGAGTCATAGGACATGGAGTATCAAATTCGAGGCATGGGCTCACAAAGCTAAACTATGGACTTGGATGGTTGCAAGACATGAAGCCTAGAATCTGGAAAGCCAGAGACAGCTGGTTTTAATAGTCTAAGAGAAGATTCTAGCCAAAGATTTGCAAACTCTGTCAGGCGTAGATGTTGCATTATGACATGGCAATTTACATGTATCTCTTTTAACTATAAACTTCCAGTTATAAGATTAATAAGTTCTGGGGATCTAATGTACCTGTTTATTATAATTAGTAACACTATATTATATACTTGAAAGTTGCTGATTGCATCTTAAATGATCTCACCACCAAAAAAAAAAAAAAAAAAATACGGTAATTATGTTACATGACAGAGTTTTAGCTAACACTATGGTGGTAATAATTTTGCTCTAAGTATATCAAATCAATAGGTTGTACACTTTAAACTTATAAAATATGTCCATTATATATCAATAAAGCTGGGATTGAAAAAGAAAAACAGATTACAAAAAAAAAAGTATCTCTTTGGTGTGCTATTTTAACTCACACTACTTGGCTACAAAGATGGAAGATGGCATCTTCCTTAAGAGCCTCTCCCACTCTTGCATGGACTCACAGTCTTTCCAGAGTCACTAACACAAGCTGTACTTATCCAGGCTACCAGTACCAAGGAGACTAGCAACAATGATCTGAGTGACATGGAGCATAGAGCAGCAGAAAATGTCTTATTGTCACATCTAACAGAACCTGAGAGCAAAACAAACTAGACAAGATAAGAGAACTTTGTTACTTCAGTGAGCTGTGTGCTGTGTTTAGTGACTCAGTTGTGTCCCACTCTTTGAAACCCCATGGACTATAGCCTGCCAGGCTCCTCTGTCCATGGGGATTCTCCAGGCAAGAATATTGGAGTGGGTTGCACGCTCTCCTCCAGGGGATCTTCCCAACCCAGGGATTGAACCCAGGTCTCCTCCACTGCAGGAGGATTCTTTACTGTCTGAGCCACCAGGGAAACCTGAGAATACTGCAGTGGGTAGCCTATCCTTTCTCCATGGGAACTTCTGACCGAGGAATCGAACTGGGGTCTCCTGCATTGTTGGTCCTAAATAACATCCCAAGCCCATGTTTGTAAGTGAACAACAAAAACCCTTGAGAAGTCATGATTTTCCAGACACAAAACAGGAAATATTAATGGACACTTGGGGATAATCAATAATGGGTCAGAAAATGCCCTGCATGTAGATTGGCATTTACCTGATATAATTCGAAAGACATCAAATTTCCCAGAATTAGCTGGGGAAAACTAAAAAAAAAAAAAAACCAAAAACCCCAAATTTTCACTATTAGAGTAACTCTTTCTGTGACTTAAGAGTCTGCAAGAAATCACTATAAAAGTATAAATGTTTCAAATATATCTTAAAAGAGAAGTCACTGCTTCATTAACAATTTATCATGTTTCTATTAGAGTTCAAATCCTGAGCAAAAGAAAAATAAAAAAGGAAGTCTTGATGAAAAAAGCAGATGGGACAAAGGGAGAACTCAGTAGGAACCTCGAGTAGACAGGGGTTTACATAGGGATACAGAGAACAGAAAGAGTAGAAGGAAGAGCTTTGTGATGACTTTGTGTCCTTCAGTGGTTTGCCTGGAGCCAGTACTGTGGAGAATGATGGAGACTGGTAAGGAGAGGAGGAATACACAGAAGGAGAGGACACTGCCCAGACACTTGGAATTTCCTTTTGGGTCCAGTTTCACATCTAGATTTCCTATTGTCACAGTGACAAATTACCACAAACTTAGTGGCTTAAAGTAACACAAATTCATCATCTTATAGTTCTGGAGGTCACAAGTCCTAAAATCAAGATGACAATGAGTCCCCAGAATGTCACCATTCTCCAGGCGTGTTCTCACTGGATCAGTACTTACCACAGGCATGGATTTTTATCCCTGGCCCACAACGCTTCTGCCACTGTCCGCGGACTTACAGAACGTCTTACCATGTTATTTTACAGCACTGCTTCCAACCAAGCATTTCACAACAAATGAAATGCAGCCAATGGGCCCATCCCCATGGAATTCACTGGTTTTCCCATGATGCCATCTTGAAGTAGCCAACTTGGCAGAAAGACAGAATGGCTTTTTGAACACTCAGTTATAGTGCACGAAGAGTGAGAGTACTTTTCAAAGCTGGGGCATTATGGACTGGGAGGTAGTATATAACTTGACAACAAACATATAGTTCTGTTTCTCCCATTAGCGAAATTCATGAATCTAAGATTCAAGGAATAGAAATAGGATTAACAGCTCTCACTAATACCCCTAATGATTCACTAATGAAGTGTTTGCTATTCATCCCTGAAACTTTAGGCTCAGCTTATTTGGACTCAATAGTTCCCCAAAGAGGAATGCTTTCAGCAAGAGACAAAACAGTGATTCCACTGAACTGGAAATTGAGATGATCACATAGCCACTTTGGGGTACTTATGTCTATGAATCAACAGCCAAAAGAAAAAGGTTACTGGGGGCAATTTTATCCAGAGGACATTTGCAACGTCTGGAGACATTTTTGTTGCCATAAATGTCATAACAGGAGGAGAGTGAACTAGTAGCTCATGGTTAGAGGGCAAGGATGTTGCTAACCTACATATGATGCACAGCCACTACAACAAAGAATAATCTACTTCAAGATGCCAAAAATATGGGAATCCTGCATTGCTCAGATGATCCTGGTGAATGACCCTCACTATCAAGGGGAAATTGGGTTGCTCCTGCACAATGTGGGTAGAGAGGAACTCGGGGGGCTCTGCTGTTATGTGATTGAAGTCCATGGAAAAGTAAAACAAGTCAATTAATGCAAGATTACTAATGGTCCAGAAACTTCAAGAATAAATGTTTAGGTTACCTCACCAGGAAAGGAATTCCAATTGCAGAAGAAGGCAGTTATAAACACCAGCTAGACCATGTAACTAACTGCAGAAATGAGAAATATTCCTGCATTTCTTCCTTATTTTGATATGAACATCTGTGTACACACTAAATAACTTTTATGTTCCTTGCTTCTCCCATTTCCTGAGCAACTAACATAAGATATATGGATAGTTGTTAACCTTATATCTCTGTATTTAAGGTACAGGATAAGAAAGCAGGAGTTTGAACGACTTAAGAGAAGAATGAACATAATCAAAAACACCAAAGGGAATTACTATACACTTAGGAGGAAAAGGTTAGCATATTTTCAGTTGTACACAGGATAGTTGTATCAGGTCAGGCAGAAGTATGACTTTGCTAAAGTACTTATTTTTAAAATAAGCATGGTTTACAGAGATGTATATGGGTGCCACATTGACAATGGGCAGATTATGGTGGCTTTCTAATACATCAGTATACCTCGGCTGAACTGTGTTTCCTAGCATTCACTTCCCTGTGTGTCTCTGGTTAAGGTGAACCATATCTGAGAGACCTATTTGCAGGAGATTTACAAAGTGGAAGTGCAGCAGCAGCCATATTATATTTAACCTTCAAATGGTAGAGTTGGGTGCATTTGTAGCTAAAGCATATTATCATTTATCTGCTGGTTTACCTTGTTGGCACAGGGCAGCACCCAGGCCTGCAGCTGCTCCACCTTTTCCTGGGATCTTCCTTCCACATCTTCCTGGGACATTTGTCTAGCTCTGTAACGAAAGGCACTATTTAATAATGGACAGAGACAGTGAAAACTGACACACGTCCCAGTTCATTCTCATGATCCTGGCTCCTCTTCATGGATTCTAGCTTGTTCTTGCTCTCCCCCACTTTACATCCGTCTTCCCTTCCCAACTGTTTGCAATGTAGACTTCAAGTTTTAGCATCCAACATGAACACAATAGGCCCAAAGAGTCTATTTAACCACACCCACAGTTGTGTATAATGTCAAATCTCTGTAAAAATCCCCCCACACACACACACACATACCACATTTTATACAGGCCCTATCCAGGGCCTACCACATTTTCCATGGCCCTAGAAGGATCTAGAGCATTACGGTCTCATGAAAGTATTTTTTTGAAAAACTTGTAAAAATAAACTGTTTCAAACTCAGTCAACTTAAAAAATTTTCATGTTATTATCTGTTTTCTCTTTATAGATAGATAATCACCTTCATGCCTAATTTAAATTTATAACTTTATATTCATTTCCCCAAAGAGGGTCTTCTAAATAGTGCTTCAAAATCGGCAAAAGCCCCTGCAGAGGTCTCCCTGCACTCGAGGTCAGTTCAGAGTCGATCTCTCTGAAAACAAATCAGAAAACCTTTTGCAGCTGCAGGATGAAATAGATGGAAACTGCAAACAAATGGAGAAGCCTGGCAAGTCCTGAGTTCTGACCACAAGGCATTTACACATGAAGTGAATTCATTTCAGCTCACATTAAGGAAAATATCACTGTAAGAAGGAGGGTTGTACTGGAAAATCAGGCTCAGTCTTGGAACATGCATATCCTCAACAAGAAGAGGGATGGACTGAGAGCCCGGGAGCTCCAGAAATGGGAGAAAGACTAATTAAGAGCACGGGAGCAGCAGAAACCAGAGAAAGACTAATTTAGAACATTTATCCAAATCTCCACAAGCCAAATCTCCTGGACCCTGGATCCTTCCGAAGAACAGAAACATTCGTAACACAAAAAGATACTTTCAGATCTCATTGGAATGATTCATTGAAGTAGGAACAAGAATATGCCTTGTTTAAGGAGAATTTGAGACTATGGAGTAGGTTTCTAAATCCAGTGCCTCACATAAATGTGACAACAAACTCTTAAGGCCAGAGATGAGTTTTGCTCAGAATGCCATTGCTTGATACAGATGAACACTTTATCACTGTAATAGGGTTGGAAGTAAAATTTAGCTTCTTAAAAACTGTGATAATGTTCATTTTACAGTTAAGTATTTTATTAAGAACACAAAAAATTTGTTTCATATTTCTAACGTTTTCTGTGATAAATTTTGAAAAGCTAGTATGCGTCTTTTATAGCCTAAACATATAGACTTTTAAAACATCTTTTAAAATGAACCACATTCATTTTATATATGTACCAGGCTAGATGGATAAAGGAAAGAGAGAGATGCATCAATAGATGAAGAGCTGTTACTTTAAACTTGACTGTAGTTTGGCCTGGGTAGGTTGAAAAGAAAGAATTCTGAAGAGGGAGAAAGACTTTTTAACAGCTACACCATATTCTCTAACTTTCAGTACAAGTCTGTGACATTCATGTCAGTGTCAGACAGCAGCTCCAGGAACTGAGACCCATGGGAGAAGGTGAGGTCACCAAGGAGGAGTCTGAGAATCAACAGAGGCAAGAAATCAGAACTTGAAGGAACAAGAAGAATATAAGTCACTACTGCTCAGGCCACCAATCCACCCTCCTGCAGAACTGTCAGCTATCTTGGGGAACATATGTTTCTCCCATTAAAGCAACTCATACCACATTATAAGGAGAAAAAACTAAAGGGTGACTCCAGAGGATTTGGGGACAGGCAGGTGGCCACCCTCAAGGTTACAGGTGTGACAAAATAATAGCCATTACAACAACTAAATTTTACTTACCAACATGTGTCCTATTTTCCCCTCATAAAATATCAGAATGTCCAAACCGCATTTTAAGTTCCATTTATTTGGAACTTGAAGTTTTACTCGAGTATCATTTGGTCCTTATAAAATGTTGTTAATCTCATCGTAGTAACTGAAAGCATCATACAGCAAACATTACAAGTTCTATCATAAAAAGATAAATTTGAAATAAAGACAGATTGTCCCAAAGAGTTACAGAAAAACTGGATCTGTTCATTTCATAACCTGCTGACTCTTAAGGTATGAGGGGATGAAAAGCAAGAGCAGGGACAGAGTCAGAGGGGCAACTCTTCAGTATTCTCCCTGGAAGACTGTGTTCCTTCTCTGTGTCTCCACTGAGGAAGGGCAAGTAGCTTCTCCAACTGGTTTCCCAGAAGAAAATCTATAACACTGAGCAACTTGATACAGTTTTCTCACCTCTCTGGGGTATATGTTTTTAACCTTTCTCTATAGTCTGGCTCCTTACTTCCAGTCCAGGCACTCCTAGCTAGTGGCATTTGACTTGACAGGATGTTCATACAACTTGTTGGTGATAGTTGTTTGTAAACGGATGTTCATTTGCATAAATTAGAGAACAGTCAAAGGCTGTACTACAATAACACCACTCTCATACTCCAATATGCCTTTTTAATGAGAAAGTCTCAGTTTGTTACCTGGGAACTCTCTGTGGCCTGTAACTATCTATTTCACCTACCAATGGACCTTTATGCAGCAGGGATCTCAAACAATCACCAGGTTGTAGGGTCCTGAAAAATGGGGCACAGAGTAACAACATGTGGCCACATCTATGGCAGAGTGTTACACGTGTGAACATCATCATTCATAACGTCACAGTGGGCAAAAAATATCCACCACAACCTCAGAAATGCTGACTTACCCTACAACATACTCAAGTTTCTTCTATCTGATTAAAATATGTTTTAAATTCTTTCTGAGAAACTATTAACTATAAAAAAAACTGCAACAAATAGATTTTAATTTTTTTCTAAATCTCTGTATAAGTCTAATTTCCAACAGGAAGCAGGCACCCTCAAAATAGCATAATTTAAGGAGAGTTTATTCACAAAGGGACCATGGGACCATTTACACAGATCCCAGCAGGTATAGGGAAGATCCCCTGGAGAAGGGAAAGGCTACCTACGCCAATATTCTAGCTGGAGAATTCCATGGACAGTACAATCCATGGGGTCGTAAAGAGTCAGACACGACTCGGCAACTTTCACTCTCAGTAGGGTATAGGAGATCCATAAGGGAGAGTGCAGTAACCTGGAGCTACCATCAATAGCACTGATACCATCGTGGAGTCCAAAGTGACAAGGGAATAAGAAATTACTAAAAGCCAGGAGAGAGTCATGTGCAGGAGGCTAGGTTAAGAGAAGCAGTGATCTTTAGAGAAGGGATAAAACCAGTCCAAGTTATTCCCTCAGGAGAAAACTGGGGCAAGAAATACCGTGACCTATTTCTAGTCCCTCTTTTCCATAAAGCATAATATTCATCAATGACCTCCTATTGACCAAATCCAAGGAAAAAACACTTAAGTTCTTTTCTTACTTCATCTTTCTCCAGAATTTGGCATAACTGACTACTCCCTTCATCCTGAAAGCCTTTTTGCTTTGATTTCTAAGACAATATTCTTTTCTTGGTTTATCTTCTTCCTTCTCTGATTCCTCCTAGGAGATCCTTTAACAGAATTCTCCTTCTCATCCTACTCCATAAATAATGGTATTCCCTAGAGATCTATTATCAAACTATCCTTTTTCCTTGGCTGATCTCATTCATTCTTCCATCACCACTACCACCTTGTTTACAGAAGTGACCATTATTGCTTGTCTTAGTTTGGGTTTCCTGAGAAGCAAATCCTGAAACAAGGATTTGAATGCGAGTAGTTTATTTTGGAGGTGATACCAGGAAACATCATTAGGGGAGCAGAGAAGTAAGGCAGTCAAGAAACAAAAGTAGGAAAAAATAGGAAGTCAAGAAATACCTGGAGTAACAGGCAAATTTGGCCATGGAGTACAGAATGAAGCAAGGCAAAGGCTAGTAGAGTTCTGCCAAGAGAATGCACTGGTCATAGCAAACACCCTCTTCCAACAACACAAGAGAAGACTCCACATGGACTTCACCAGATAGTCAACACCGAAATCAGACTGATTACATTCTTTGCAGCCAAAGATGGAGAAACTCTATACAGTCAGCAAAAACAAGACCGGGAGCTGACTGTGGCTCAGATCATGAACTCCTTATTGACAAATTCAGACTTAAATTGAAGAAAGTCAGGGAAACCATTAGACCATTCAGGTATGACCTAAATCAAATCCCTAACAATTATACAGTGGAAGTGAGAAATAGATTTAAGGGACTAGATCTGATAGATAGAGTGCCTGATGAACTATGGAATGAGGTTCATGACATTGTACAGGAGACAGGGATCAAGACCATCCCCATGGAAAAGAAATGCAAAAAAGCAAAATGGCTGTCTGGGGAGGCCTTACAAATAGCTATGAAAAGAAGAGAAGAGAAAAGCAAAGGAGAAAAAGAAAGACATACCCATTTTAATGCAGAATTCCAAAAGAGAGAAAGAAAGCCTTCCTCAGTGATCAATGCAAAGAAATAGAGGAAAATAATAGAATGGGAAAGACTAGAGGTCTCTTCAAGAAAATTAGAGATACCAAGGGAACATTTCATGCAAAGATGGGCACAACAAAGGACAGAAATGGTCTGGACCTAACAGAAGCAGAAGATATTAAGAAGAGGTGGCAAGAATACACACAGGAACTGTACAAAAAAGATCTTCACGACCCAGATAATCATGATGGTGTGATCACTCACCAAGAGTCAGACATTGGAATGTGATGTTAAGTAGGCCTTAGGAAGTATCACTACAAACAAGGCTAGTGGAGGTGATGGAATTCCAGTTGAGCTATTTCAAATCCTAAAAGATGGTGCTGTGAAAGTGCTGCACTCAACATGCCAGCAAATTTGGAAAACTCAGCAGTGGCCACGGGACTGGAAAAGGTCAGTTTTCATTCCAATCCCTAAGAAAGGCAATGCCAAAGAATGCTCAAACTACCACACAATTGCACTCATCTCACATGCTAGTAAAGTAATGCTCAAAATTCTCCAAGCCAGGCTTCAGCAATATGTGAACTGTGAACTTCCAGATGTTCAAGCTGGTTTTAGAAAAGGCAGAGGAACCAGAGATCAAATTGCCACATCCTCTGGATCATTGAAAAAGCAAGAGAGTTCCAGAAAAACATCTATTTCTGCTTTATTGACTATGCCAAAGCCTTTGACTGTGTGGATCACAACAAACTGTGGAAAATTCTGAAAGAGATGGGAATACCAGACCATCTGATCTGCCTCTTGAGAAATCTATATGCAGGTCAGGAAGCAACAGTTAGAATTGGACATGGAACAACAGATTGGTTCCAAATAGGAAAAGGAGTATGTCAAGGCTGTATATTGTCACCATGCTTACTTAATTTCTATGTAGAGTACATCATGAGAAACACTGGGCTGGATGAAGCACAAGCTGGAATCAAGATTGCTGGCAGAAAATATCAGTAACCTCAGACATGCAGATGACACCACCCTTATGGCAGAAAGTGAAGAAGAACTGAAGAGCCTCTGGATGAAAGTGAAAGAGAAGGGTAAAAAAGTTGGCTTAAAGCTCAACATTCAGAAAACAAAGATCATGGCATCTGGTCTCATCACTTCATGGCAAATAGCTGGAGAAACAGTGGCAAACTTTATTTTTGGGGGCTCCAAAATCACTTCAGATGGTGACTGCAGCCATGAAATTAAAAGATGCTTACTCCTTGGAAGAAAAGTTATGACCAACCTAGATAGCATATTAAAAAGCAGAGACATTACTTTGCCAACCAAGGTCCATCTAGTTAAGGCTATGGTTTTTCCAATAGTCATGTATGGATGTGAGAGTTGGACTCTGAAGAAAGCTGAGTGCTGAAGAATTGATGCTTTTGAACTGTGGTGTTGGAGAAGACTCTTGAGAGTCCCTCGGACTGCAAGGAGATCCAACCAGTCGATCCTAAAGGAGGTCAGTCCTGGGTGTTCATTGGAAGGACTGATGTTGAAGCTGAAACTCGAATACTTTGGCCTCCTGATGCAAAGAGGTGATTCACTTGAAATGACCCTGGTGCTGGGAAAGATTGAAGGCAGGAGGAGAAGGGGATGATAGAAGATGAGATGGTTGGCTGGCATCACCGACTCAATGGACATGAGTTTGGGTAAACTCCGAGAGTTGGTGATGGACAGGGAGGCCTGGTGTGCTGCAGTCCATGGGGTCTCAAAGAGTCAGACACAACTGAGCGACTGAAGTGAACTGAACTGAACTGAACTGAACTGAATTGAAGTAAGGTAGGGCAAAGAAGGGAGTTAATAAAGTGAACATTATCAAGCAAAGATACTCCAACAGATAAAAGAGCATAGTCTTATTGAGGAGATCCAAGTAATGGTACAAAATACATTCTAGAATTATTCCCATCAAGGCGCAAATGAGCTGGGGTCATTATACACACAACTCCTGAGAGTCACTGCATGAAGGCTATTCCCAGGGGGCATTAATTCCTCAGTGCTTCCAGCCTCCCATGAACACAGGCAGAGCAGACTCTGAGGGTAGTTACTGGCAATGGAAAGATGAGACAAGGTGCACAGAAATGGTAAGGTGTAAAGGTGGACACTGACAGCATCTGCTAAATTTACAAGCTTCCGCTTCTAGTTTGCCCCACACTCATGCCTCCATCCACCTCCTTGGACCTCTACTACAGGACTGGCCTTCAGGAATCTCCCACTTTTCACTCCCACTCCTACCCTTACCTGTTTTTCCTCGATTACAGAGATCACCTTCCACCAGCACCCAAAATAAGTTACCTACCAGTCAACTGTGAGTTGCCAACCAGGCTAGGCTGTGTTTCTGCAGCACTAACAATCACAGGATAATAATCACATGCCTGTGTGTGCCAGTCACTCAATTGTGTCCAAATCTTTGCAACCCCATGGACTCTAGCCCTCCAGGCTCCTCTGTCCATGGGATTCTCCAGGCAAGAATACTGGAGTGGGTTGCCAGTTCCTTCTCCAATCATGTACCTACTGGGTTAATAATAAAAGTATCCATGGGAATAGTGTCAGTTCTTTATCTAAAAGTCAGAACATACCAGAAGTGATACAAAAAAAAGTCAGATACTGGATAAAGCATAAGATTGCTCAAACATTAGATATGAAAACTAAAGATTATCTTTTAGGAGGTCTCTTCTTCAGTCAAGAGTTTTCTTCTTAAGTCATTAACAGACAGCTCCATGAACCCACCACGATGGCTCAAGTAAGGTCTTCCTACACACAACTAGCTCGTTTATTGTTATTATTATTCAGATAAATAAGTATTTCAGTGGACTGTCTAGCTGCATCTGCCATAGAATACTTTACCGTTAATAAACGTAATATAATCTGACTAACACTCCTGGCCTTAGCCCATTAAGGCTGCTGTACTGCTATTTGACCCCTCCTACTCCAGGATCCCAGCACTCCTTTGAAACTAAGGATTCCAGTTCAAGGATAGTATCTGTTACCTTCACCCATAGCCTAGAGGACAGCTGCTGGAACACTTTTCAAAAATTCTGACACTGTGTTTCCATTGTATTTCTCAGTGCTATGGCAAAAGGAGTATCCTCCTCCTGTCCTTCACAGAGGAAAACAGTTATGAGAATGGAGAACAGGTTATACATGACAAGTCCATTCCTATATCCCAATTTTCTAAGTTTAAATTTTTTTCCTCTATAGTATACCAAGAAATTTCTGGCCTATTTCATTGTGTCTGATACTGTTGAATTCAGATTATAATCAACCAACTGAGAAAGCCGTTAGAAATACTCTCAGCTGCTCAGTCAGCACAATCCAAAATCTGGTAGGAGAACCTATCTCAAAAGACTCAGCCTGGTCTAAAATTATACACCTCACTCTGAGCTAGCACCCCCAGAACCCACTCCCACATATATTCCCTAACTCTTATGCTGTATAAATTAATAAATCTTGCAATTTTACTCTCCCATATTTGACTTTGCTATTGGTCCCCTGGGATATGCTAGAATACAACACTAGTTGTCTAGAAGCATTGCGGAAAATGGGCAGGGTAACCGTCTCTGGTAAGGTTATCAGAGGACCTTCAAGCAAGGCAAGGATAGTTTCATCTAAGAGAGGATGTTTCTGCTGGCAAGAAAAACTTAATGGAGTTCGGGAATTTGACATTCTTTAAGTTGTCTAAATTCTCCCAACAGTTACCATTTCGATTTCAATTTTCTATTTTGAAATAAATGTTCTCATGAGACCTAGCAAGGCTATGAATTCCACTTGCAAGGACGTTTACCAATTTGCAGGATCAGACCTGTGTCAACTACATCAGCCTTTTGACAAGAGGTAAGATCCTTGTAGTTCAGTTATATAGACACTCCCTGGATTTTATACCATGCCTTGAGCTGTGAACTACAATCTTGAGCTATCATTTTCTTTCTGTAAGCCCTGCAACACAACCAGAAAGAGCTAGCCTACTTTCAGGGTGATCACCATGCCTAAGGTAACTATATACCCTAGTTTGCCTGGAGCGATCCCATTTATATCTGTTATCTTAGAATGGTTAATGACACTCATTTTCATTTTCAAAAGTGTCCCAGCTTGAACAATACATTATGTTGACCCTTCATGTATTTACAGTCCCTCATAGCACCTGTTTCTACCACCAGCAGACACTCAAAGCAACCATAATGAATTTTTTATGGAATGGCATGGCAATCAGTTTCCCATCCTGTAATGCTAACAAATCCCGCCCTGATTTAAAGCTAAAGAGAGTCAGATAATCAATCCTAGATTCCCATTTTCTTGAAGGTGTGTTCCCGGCAATCATCTTTGTTACAAGTAAGTACATAAATCAAGACTCTTTGTTGCAGACTACAGAATCTATCCAGCTATTAAAACAGAAAGAATGCAGATCAACCATGCTTTAATTAAAACAAACAAACAAACAGGAACTCACTACAGACTAGTAGCAACTTACGGAGTTCTTAGAGGGCTGCAACCAAATCTACATTCACAGCCAAGAATAACCAGCCAAAAGAAATGTCCAACAAGAGACTGTTTTATCAATCCCACAGTCATTATCATTTACACTTGGCATCAAAGATGCCTCTAGACTATAGACCCATCACCCCAGACCACAGCTGCCCACAGGATCCAATGTCTCTGTGCCTCACTCCCTACCCCACATTGTTCTCAGACGCTTTTTAATTTTTGGACAGGGTGTCTTAGTAGAGCCTAGTTCACGTGTGAAACCCTAGGTAAGGAAATGCAATGTAGTTTTCACACAGAAAGCATATTAGAGATGCTTTGGTAAGGATGCAGAGTGAGCCATTCTTCAGTATAACAAGAACTGAAAAGCATTATGGGGAAATCCATGAGGAATAAAATGATTATACGATTAGTGGTGGTTCCAGAATTTCTATTAAAAAAGAGTTTAGGAGAAACTTTCTCATGGGAAGGGGGCTTGGAGCTGTGTTTGCATAGCAAGCACATTGGTTTCACTTAGCTTAGTTGTTTATTTCAAGCAGTACCTAGGAGAGCTAATGGAAGTCTAAATCAGACAAATGAGGCAAGCCTTGGCACCAGAATTAAACAAGAAAGGTAAGATACTGCCAAGATTATTATTGCTCCTTCAGAGACTGAACTGGGCTGCCTCTGAAGAGCAGAGAAAATGTCAAGGATGCCCTTGAATAAAGTATTCCACCATATTGACAGGAGTCTTTTCTAAACAGTTCTGTGAAAGAGAAAAAAAAAAAAGACTACTTTTTAAAACAAAATTGGGACATAACTTCTGAAAAATGCAAACTATGTTTAAAAATATGTTAAATTCTGAATTTCCAGATAACCTTATATTTATCATTTATATATTTATCACATCCAAACTGGCACAGGCAAGGAAGACCAAGTGTGTTTTCCCTTCTCTATATTGCATCATTCTCTTTTATGGCAGGGGTGGTGGTGGTTTAGTCACTAAGTCGTGTCTGACTCTTGCTACCCCATGGATTATAGCCCACCAGTTTTCCTCTGTCCTCGGGATTTCCCAGGCAAGAATACTGGAGTAGGTTGCCATTTCCTTCTCCATTTTGGGCGGGGGAGGTGTCCCTAATTTGAAATGTTCTTTTACTGTCAAAGCACCTTGGAGCAGCAATCATATTTATCTCTGTGAGATTAAGATGCCTTTTTCATTGCTCCAAGTCTATCTAAGAAAGACAGTGGATGCTCCAAAATGTATTTTTTGCATGTATTTCCTTTTTATAAAAACCAAGACTTTTGGTGAAGACCTTGTATCACAAAGCAAACAGCACAGAACACGGACAACTCCTTTCGGAGCCTACTGCAGACATTCTGAGGGAAAGGGAGCTGTGCTGTTAAACATAAATTTTGCAGATCTGTTGGCTTCTCAGTTCATAGCATTCAGCTCCCTGGCTCCTCAGCAGCTCCTTCTCTTCTGCCGAGTCTTGAGCTGTCGGCTGGGGGAAGTGGGCTGGGGAGGCGATGAGATCATAGTGCCGGTCCAGATAGCGCAGGTAGATGAGCATGTGCAGGGCGTAGGCCAGCACCAACAGCAGCAGCAGGGACATCGCCAGGCCGATCAGAATGGCTGGCGAGAAGGAAGAGGTGCAATCTCGGGCCTTGGCAAACTGTCCCCCCTTGATGGGAAAGCCTTGGATCTGTCAGGAGACAGAAAAGAGCTAAAGTGGCGTACTCATTTTCCTAGAAGATCTACTTAAGAGCTTGGCAAGGGGTTCTAGACCCCAATTACTTAAATTTAAATATCAGGCCATACTTGCTGAATAATCTAATCACATTATCTAAAAAATGCTAGTAAAACTTAATTTTAAATCGAGGCTGACCCAGAAATTCTGGGATATATGGTTGTCATAATTAAGAGGCCAGTGAAATTCGAGGCCCTGAAATAAATTCTCTTTTAATCTGATCCTTGCTGCTGCTGCTAAGTCGCTTCAGTCATGTCCGACTCTGTGCGACCCCATAGACGGCAGCCCACCAGGCTCCCCCGTCCCTGGGATTCTCCAGGCAAGAATACTGGAGTGGGTTGCCATTTCCTTTTCCAATGCATGAAAGTAAAAAATGAAAATGAGGTTGCTCAGTCGTGTCCGACTCTTAGCGACCCCACGGACTGCAGCCTACCAGGCTCCTCCGCCCATGGGATTCTCCAGGCAACAGTACTGGAGTGGGGTGCCAGTGCCTTCTCCATCTGATCCTTAGTTCATCTAAAACCAAAATGTCTGGTGTCTCTAAAATTCAAAAAGTCTACTCAAAATTTTACAAGTTTAATATAAATTTCACAAAGAATATTAATTCTCAGTTCCTCTGCCTTTGATTCTGCTGACAGTAAGTAGATAGGAAGAGTCTTTTAGGGGCCAACATCATGATTCCTAATGAGGTAAACTATAGATAACAAAAGCTAACACTCATTGAAGATACTTATTTTACTTGCCAAACATTGCCTCATTTAAAACTTACAAGAGCCTATGAATAAGTTACCATTTTACCCTAATTTATGGATGAGGAAACAGGCACAGAAAAGTTAAGCGGCTTGTCCGGAGTCACACAGTATTAAGTTCAGTGACACTGTAATTCAAACCAGGCAGTCTGGCTTCAGTCACTTCTCGGTTTACAACTCCAGAACTCCTGGTATATTGTGTCTCTTCTTCCTCCCATCACTAACTCTCCTTCTTTATCAGTCGTACCATGCAATCTTGGTACTATTTTTGGAAGAGCTATATACCTTTTTGCAATCTGCCCAGAAAATACAATGAAAAGCTTTCTCACATATACAAATGAGGTGATTTAATTAATTAGAACTAGGAGAGGTTCAGGACTTCCCAGGTGGCACTAGTGTTAAAGAATCCCCCTGTCAATGCAGGAGATATAAGAGACAAAGGTTCAATCTCTGGGTCAGAAAGATCCTCTGGAGGAGGGCATGGCAACCCTTTCCAGTGTTCTTGCCTGGAGAATCCCATGGACAAAGGAGTCTGGCAGGCTACTGTCCATAGGGTCTTACAGAGTCTGACACAACTGAGGTGACTTAGCATGCATCCATACACAAGAGAGGTTCAAATCAACAACTGGCCCCAATATCTAAGTACCATCACAATGAAAGAAACAGGAGCTACAGAGTCTACAGAGTAAGACTTTAAATAAGAATAATCATTTGTAGAAGGCAGCTTCCATACTCAGCTGGCTTTTAGAATATAATCACCAACAGCATCACCTCATTCAGTCACCTGTTTGGTTTTAAAAGAGTATATCAGAAAATTGAATTATCCACGAATGCTTTATTGAGGATGCATTTTTATGTCTTAAGTGGGCTCCTTAGCATTTTCCATGTTAAAATGACTGTAGCCCCCCTATCATACCATAGAACTATTGCTCACCCAACTATTAACATCTGTGCTTAGACTGAGCCAAAACAACTCCTGAAGGAGACTCTTGGCCTAGCTTTTGGGATACTTGGCCTGCCCACTCTGTGAAGAGGCAAAGTGACCTCCTCAGGTGCAAGCCTGAAGAGTCAAGCTACTCAATGACAAAGGATGGCCTCATGTGATGCTACTATGCTGTGCTTAGTCACTCAGTCGTGTCTGCGACCCCATGGACTGCAGCCTGCCAGGCTCCTCTGTCCCTGGGGATTCTCCAGGCAAGAATACTGCAGTGGGTTGCCGTGCCCTCCTCCAGGGGATCTTCCCAACCCAGGGATTGAACCCAGGTCTGCCACACTGCAGGAAGATTCTTTACCCTCTGAGCCACCAAGAAAGCCCGAGGATACTGGAGTGGGTAGCCTATCCCTTCTCCAGGTGATGCTACAGCTCCAGCCAGAGAGAATGTCCTCACATGGACTGCCACTCAATTCTTAAGACTTGATTGAGAACAGTATCTGTGGAGGATACCTGAAGGATATGCTGTCTATCCATTTTCTGGACTACAGGTTGCAGATCCTCTGTATCTAGTCCACAGATAAGTTCTGTTTGCTCCTAACATCCTAAAGGCCTCCCGCAGGAATCTAGATTTCTATCTTTCATCAAAAAGTCAGAAGATCTGGCAATATTGGGCTTGCATTCCTACAAAGCAAAAATCACCTGGGGTTGAATAAAATATATGGCTTGTAATGCCGGCTACACTTTGCCACAGTCCCTAGGTGGCCTGCCTGAGGCATCTGAGTTCACCATGAATGTGACTTCACTATATTCCTAGAATAAGCCAGGGCAGCAAAGCTGCGTATGTGGAATGCAGCCTTTCGCATACGCACCTGAACCCCCGCCACCACCGCCTCTTCCCTGGCCTGGGCTTGAATTCTGCATCTGCCCACATGAAGGGTGTTTTACAAGGTCCACCTCGACGCCCAGTGCTCTGTCCACTATGAGGCTGCTGTTGAGGATGTCGGCACACATCACACACACCAAGGATGGATGTGCTCGTCACTACACACTTTCATTAGCCTTGTGGATCCCATGAACATGTGAGGGGTGATGCTTTCTTATGCTAGCTGCTCAAAAGCTTCCAAGCCAAATCACTGTACCGCTTCCAGCCCTGGCAGACAGATGGTTGTATGCTTTTGTGTACCAGCTTTACTGGTGATTTAACTAATCTATTCTTCTCTTATTTTTCTTAGTCCCTTGTTGTTCTCATTTTTTGTTTTATATTTTTATTGGAAAATATACGTGAAATCTACCATTTTAAACCAGTTTTAGGTACAGAGTTCACTGGCATCAAGTACATTCACATCATATGCAACCGTCACCACCATCCATCTTTGCAAAAACCCATCTGTACCCACTAAACACTAACTCTCCAGTCCCCTCTCCCCCTAGCCCCTAGTTACTGCCATTCTACTTTCTATCTTCAAATGTGACTACTCTGCTGCTGCTGCTGCTGCTGCTGCTAAGTCGCTTAAGTCGTGTCCGACTCTGTGCGACCCCATAGACGGCAGCCCACCAGACTTCCCTGTCTCTGGGATTCTCCAGGCAAGAACACTGGACTGGGTTGCCATTTCCTTCTCTAATGCATGAAAGTGAAAAGTGACAGGGAAGTTGCTCAGTCATGTCCGACTTTTCGCGACCCCATGGACTGCACCCCACCAGGCTCCTCCATCCATGGGATTCTTCAGGCAAGAGTACTGGAGTGAGGTGCCATTGACTACTCTGCTGCTAAGTCGCTTCAGTCATGTCTGACTCTGTGCGACCCCATAGACGGCCTCCTACCAGGTTCCTCTGTCCCTGGGATTCTCCAGGCAAGAACACTGGAATGGATTGCCATTTCCTTCTCCAATGCATGAAAGTGAAAAGTGAAAGTGAAGTCACTCAGTTGTGTCCAACTCTTAGCGACCTCATGGACTGCAGCCCACCCGGCTCCTCCGTCCATGGGATTCTTCAGGCAAGAGTACTGGAGTGGGGTGCCATTGACTACTCTAGTACCTCATAAACAGAATCATACAAACATTTGTCCTTTTATGTCTGGTTTATCTCACTCAGTATAGTAACCTCAAGATTCATTCATATTGTTGCATGAATTTCGTTCTTTTTAAAGGGAAGACTAAATAACAGTCTGTTGTATGCATATGCTAGATTTTGTTTCTCATTCATCCATTGACAGGCATTGGGTTATGTTCATTTCTTAGCTATGGTCAATACTGTTGCTATGAATACAGAGTGCACAAACATCTGTTCAAATGCCTGCTCTCAGTCCTTTTAGTTGTACACCCAGAAGTGGAACTGCTGGATCTCATTGTAATTTCAGGTTTAATTTCTTGAGGATCTAGCACACTGTTTTCCGTGATGGTTGCACCATTTTACATTTCCAGCAGCAATGTACAAGGGTTCTAATTTTTCTACCTCCTTGCCAATAGCTGTTATTTTCAGTTTGGGAGATTATATATATATATATATATAAAATAATCATCCTTAATTGATGTGAAGTGGTTTGACTCTTTTTCAAAATTATTTTTCTTGAAGTATTCTATAGTCATTTTAAGTCATTTCTGGACCAAGGTGGAAGTATAAATCAGTTAATTCTATTCTAATTAGGAAAGGTGTGAGTTAGTCCTTTTTTCATGATTACCTCTTCATTGCCCTTTCTGCCTGCTTCTTTTTTGAAAGGGCAGGAAAAAGAAATAGATATAATATATACTTTATAAGTATTATACAAACAGATATATACATTATATGTATTACAAAGTATCTTTGGAGCTAGACAGCCCACAATTCAAAATCTGCCTCTGCTGCTGCTGCCTCTCAGTTCAGTTCAGTTCAGTCGCTCAGTCGTGTCCGACTCTTTGCATTTACCAATTTTACCACTTTGAACAGTTATGTAATCACCAGAGTTTCAGTCATCTCATTTGTAAAACAGGGATAATACCAGCTATCTTACAGCATTATGGTAACTTTTTAAGACAAAGTATGTAATATAATTACAACAGTGTCACTGTTAATCCATGCTAATCCATGCCTAATATGGTCCTGGGTGTTGCCGCATATATTAGGCCATGAATTCTTTACATCCATAAAGACAGGTCAGAAATCAAGAGAGTGGAGTAGCTCAGCCCAAGTGACTGAGACGTTAATTCAAAACCATGTCTTTCGAATCCCGAAATGGGAACTCTTTCCCTACCCCAAACAACCACACCGCACTTCTCCAAGCTAGGGGCAAGGGGAATAAATATACATTTATATATGGAAAAAATCAAGAAGTACCCAGAAAAGGGACATGTAAAACCCTGCCTATTTCAGTGAGTTAGAAGAACAAGTTAAGCTGTTTTAACATGTAAACAGGATGAAGTTGACAGATGTCCCTCAGCCTGAGATTCTGGTGGTGAAAAGGAACCTCTTGTGTCTCCATGACTTTCCCCAGATACTGTCAAGAGGATCTTTGGGATATGTTTGACTCCCTGGCTGACAGTTCCATTCCTATGCCAAATGCCAAACCTGTCATTCACACTGCAGATGTACTTCTTATCTGCCCTGATAAGATCACTACTCCTCTCCCTGAAGGAAATAAAATAATTGTCCGACAGTTCCTCTCCCCAAAAGGGCCTCTCACTCCAGGAAGTGTCAGTCACCAGGCTTCATGCCACAGCTTCACTCTGGCTTAGATTGCTGGCATTCCTCACTGATAATTACTACGGACTGGAAAAACCTGAATGTAAAAGCAAGTTCTTGGGACGAGGGCATGGGGGGATCACTGTGCAGGAAGAGGAAATACTTGATCCTTTTCTATTTCATACCTTAGAAGATTAAGAAGATAACTCATACCAATATTATTTTAAAGATACCTACTCTCTTTTCCTTAAACGTCTATGTTTTCAAACAAACACTGAGTTTCTTTGGCACCAAACACACAGGGCCACTGAGCACAGGTTTTAGTTTGTTACCTGGAAATCAACAAAAGTGACCTCCCACAGGCTTGACATGTCACTGGTGTCGCTGGGCAACAAGAGGGCATCGTACGCCTGCAGGCTGCTGACGCGCTGGCAATGGTAGGAGTAACTTGATGGAGCGTAAATGCCAGTTGCATTAAAAGTTGCTTGAATTGAGTTATTAAAAATAACCTCGACTCGGTGCAAACTATACCATCTCTGGGTAGACAACTTGTAACTGGTAAGGGCGAATCTGAAAATGATTATAAAACAGTATTACCCCGAAAGCACTTTTACATTTGCTGACGCAGGGCATTGTCTACAAACGGTACAATTGCGCCCTCTTTTGTCAGGAAGTAGAACTGACTCAGAGAGAGGCTTTACTTTCTAGTTCAGAACTAGAGCTCTTCATGGGCCAATTAACAGAGAGGCCCCTAAAAGTAAGGAAGACAAATACCTACAAAAGAGGAAATACAGAATTCTTTGTGGGTTTTTTTTTTCTTTTTTTAAATTAAAATAATTTTATTATTGCAAAAAATCTGAAAATTGAGTGGACAATAATACAGAATTAACTAAATAAATAATGGTCAAAAATAAAAGTAGTAGCTCTTACTATGTGTCAAGCATCTTTCTAAGTTCTTTATGTGTATTTTATTTAATCTTCTCTGCAACACCATGAGATAGATAATATCCTCATTTCACAGGTGAGGAATCTAAGACACAAAGAGGTTAAATGACTAACAAGTAAGCATTGGAGCTGGACTTAGAATCCAATCTGAGACAAGAGCTCTTACTCTTAGCCATTTTGGAATGGAATATTCTCTAGCAATAAAAAAAGGTGCAATATGCATATGTTATGATCACTTTTTTCATTAAAAAAGTGTGGCTGCATAGAAAAAAATTCTAGAAAGAGATCAAAATGTTAATGTGATTATTCATTTTGCTATACACCTGAAACTAACACAACATTATGAATCAACAATATTTAAATTTTTAAAAAGTAAGCAGCCGAGATCAGCAAAACTCAGGGTAAAAGCGTGGGCTTTATTCTGACTTTGCCCGCCTGTAGTTTATGTTCCCGCTACGTTCCTGCTCCCTCTGGGAACAGCGACTTGGTGTATTAGGGCTGACCCTCTCCCCTCTCAGTGAAGTCTATCTGGCACTGCCAATCAGTGTATTGCAGCCATTTAGTCATTGTGATTGGTTTAGAGGGCATACACCCCCAGGCAGGGTTTAGAAGATGCAGTCCTGGTGCTTCTGCTATGGCTATGCTATAGCATTAGGCAACAGAGCTCTCTCATGTTGCTTAAGTAAATAACTGCCAGCTGGCCACCGTCTTCCCAGCCTGAGAATAAAGCTGACACAAGGACAGGAGAGCCAAGAGATGGAGAAAGATGCTGCCCTGGTGAGGTCAGTTAAGCATCTAAAGCTAACATTTTCAATCCTATTCATCGATCAGTTTACCTTTTGGCTTTATGCAGCCAAAAGAGTTCTCACAAATACAGTTCTTATCAGTGGTAATGATAAGGGCTGTTCAACAACCTCTTTGGGTCTAGCTTTCCTCATTTGTAAAATAGGCTGGGCTTGCCTAAGTTGAAAGGCATCCTTGGCGAGTGTCCTGTGTGGGCCTGGTGCTGTAAAACATTCGATGCTATCTAGGACACCTGCAGCTCACCCTGGGCTCCTGACTCAGATACAAAAAGGTTTCTTAGGGGATGCAATTGAGCCTGGCCACCCCTGTCCACTGCAATAATCCCACCAAGCATGCTGGAGGCCAGAAGGTGGTGAACATCTCAGATGGGGACTGTGGAGTCAGACATTCCAGAGCAGGCCACAAGAGCCATTCCCAGAAAGGGCAAGCTGCCTCTGGAATCCCCGGAAGTGACTTCCCTTGAGCTAGGGCTGCAGTAGAGCCTGCCACATTGTCCGCAGCCCTGTTTCAGATAATGGCCTGAGACTGTTCTGACACAGCCTCAGTGAGGTGGGAGCAGTGATGCACCAATGAAACTGCTCAAAAAATCCTTCAAGACATGCATCTTGTCTCGAATCCCCCTTTATTTCTTTCTTTTTGCCTCTAACCTAGCATTTCCTATGTTTAAATTTAGAAAGCTCTTTTCTCAATATCTGCTTGCATATCATGGGATACTAGTGACTCATTGGTCATAATTTAGAACATACATGCCATCATCTTTCAGAGAAACCTTATAAGGAAAATAGACTCTCACAAGGTGGCCAAACACATATAAATATCAATAACACTTTTTTTTTTTACCTAGAGGAAAGTAGCCACATAGCTTTATCATAAGGAAAAAAAAATTGTAATTTTATTTTATTTGTAATTTTAAAGCATTAGAGAAAAGATGGTGGAATAGAAGAACCTAAGCTCATTTCTCAGAAAGACACCAAAATCACAACTAAGTGAAGAAAAACCATCAACAACAACAACAACAACAACCACAAAAAGCCAGGAAATGAGTGGTTAATCAAAGTCCCCAGGTACAGCATTTTTCTTAAGCGCATATCTTCAGAGACTTCAATATACAAATTTCTACTGTGAATCTCCAAGAGGACATGGTGTTCAGTATTTCTCAAACACGTTGAACCATAGGACCCCCTTTCTGGGAATTTTATAAACATTTACACAGAGCAAAAGTGCTCCATGGAACACAGCTTTGCAAAAGATTGCCCTAGCACAACCTGTTGGTTTTTCAAGTAATGTTAAAGACACAGGTGTTTGTCTCCACTAAAAGGCTAATCCTGTAGGAAAGGAAACATTATAATTTTATAAGAAAAAAATTTAAATGCCTTCAAATTGGTCCCCACTCCTGAAGTCGTTCCTAACTGCTTGCTAAGCCACTGTTAGCAGACATATTATTCCATACATAAACACAGAAAAATGGACACCTATGTTGATTGTCTGCTGGGGAATTCAGCTAACAGAGGATTTTTAGTTACTGTTAAGTGGTAAGTGTGACTCAGCTGTAAGAAGCTATGTAGAAAATAACTTGAAACTAGAGCCTCAGCTCTGGAGCTTTAAACATATTTTATTCTTTGCTCAGAGGAAAGAGGTATTACAGTCTCAGATTTGTATATTTTCTAGGTCACTAAAGGAAGAAGGAAAAAATACAGACACTCTGGTATTATAGAAACTAAAGAAGTATTACTATAGGATCCCATTGTAACACCACTGACTCTTCAGTGAAAGTAGGTAAATGTGGCATTTTGTGTGTCACAATGCTTATCACAGCAGGCCCTTGATACATACATGTGGAATGGATATATTATATGGAGCTAATCTGGAGTTTTGAGCCTATGATATTCCAAAGTGGCATCCATACCTACCTTATATCAAGACCTCTGGGATTTTCAGCATCACCAAACTTCAGAGACAACCTAAGAAAACAGAAATACAGTCTATCAAGATAAGAATAACCCTTACTCCACACTGTACTAAAAAAATTTCCCCCAAATGGATCACAAGTCTAAATGTAACAACTAAAACTATAAAAACATAGAATAAACATAGGAAAACATTTTTGCAATCTTGGGGTTAGAAAGTTCCTTGAAAAAAATATGAAAAACTGATAAATTTATATTAAATTTTTGAAACTTTTGCTCTTCAAAAGATAATGTTAAGAAAATGAAAAAGGCAAGTCATAGAATGGGAGAAAATATTCACAACATATATACAAAAAAAAAAAAACTTGTATCTTAAATACAGCAAATAGCACTAACAACTCAATAAGGAGACAATCCAACTTTAAAATGTTCAAAAGATGTACTTCACAAAGGAAGACATACAAACAACCAATAAGTACATGAAAAGATGTCAATATCATTAGTCATCCAGAAAATGCAAAATAAAACAATAAGATGCCATGGTACAGTAATCAGTATGGCTAAAACTTTTTTTTTTTTTAAGCCCACTCTTAAGCTTTTACTATCTATATTTAATCACATTTTTCTAAAAGTTAACACAAGATTTCCTGGAGCAGAAATAGATTATTACTAACTCAGAGCAATAACCATATTGATTCCCCTTTTAGCCCAGTTCTTCCCCCTTCTGAGAACCAGATGTCGTCCTGCACATACAGGGATTTATAACGTAGGTGAGGAATACTAAAATTATGAATCTGGAAGCTCATATTGGAGGGCTTTCTTCTTCATCTCCTGAGAGAAGGAGAAAAACATTTACTTCCTTAGCGACAGAAATTTTCCTTGGGAAAGCTGTCAATGTGCTCTGCAGCAGAGTAAACTACAGGAGGCCTGATTTCAACAATGCAAATTTAGCAATCATTCAGTGAGATTCCTTCATGTGCCAAGTCCTGCACCAGAAGATGCACCATAAAGGGGAAATACAACCTAGTCTTTGAATGGGAGCAAACAGCTCTTTATAAAGGAAACAAATGGCTGCATGTCTAATACCCATAGATGTAAATAAATGTCTCCAAGGAGATTATAAGAAGCCTCTGGGTTTACAAGTCCTGGAATATCTCAGTGGCACTAGTTTCATTACTTCTTGACATGTAATCACATTCCTCTGAGGAGGTACATCTCTTAACAAGATGTATCTTTTAACCCAAATCTCAGCAAAATGTGTTCATAAATTGCTAACCATACAGAAACATAATAATATTTTCTCTATAGTCTGACACTGACCATACCTAAGGTTAGGAAGGATGTGAAGTAGCTGGAAGGCTCATACAATGCTGGTAGGAAAGCAAATGCTATAACTACTTTAAAAAAAAACAGTTTGGCAGTTTCTTAATGAGCTAAACATACACATGATATATGATCCAGCCATTCCACTCCTAGATATACACCTAAGAAAAATGAAAATATATGTTCCTACAAAGACTTGTACATGAATGTTCACAGCAACTTTATTTGGAAAGTTATCTAAAAACTGGAGGAAAAAACAAACTTTCATCAAGAGGTAGATGGATAGATAAACTGTGGTATATCCATACAAAGGAGTACTTACTACTCAGCAATAAGAAGAAGCATACATTTGACACATGCAACAACATAGAAGAATATCAAAATCGTTACACTAAGTGAAGGAAGCCAGACTAAAAAAAAAGTATACACTGTTCTATGATAGCTATTAATATACAAAATTCTAGAAAATGCAAACTAATCTATAAAGATAGGAGGCAGAACAGCAGTTATCTGGCAAGGTGGGAATGCACAGGGATGGATTGCAGAGGGGCACAAGGAAACTTCTGAGTGTGATGAAAATGTCTGCTATCTTGATTGTGATGATAGTTTCACAGATATAAGCATATGTCAAAACAGACCAAACTGTATCCTGAAATATGTGCAGTTTAGTGTATTTCATTTAAATTTCAATCAGGTTAAAAAATAAGGATGATGAAAAGCTAAACACAATTGAAATGGGAAAATGTGAGAAATTTAGATATATGAAGGATGATGCTGATATGTGACGTTATAACGTCGAGAAGTTATAACACCTCAATATACATTCTAAAAAATCAAAGTCGATGTTTATAAATTATCCAATTACAAGTTTGAGAAAACTCACACAAATATAATCTAATCAATTCAGTCACACTAACCAAGAAACAGAAATGTCAGTAACTGAGCTCAGTTTATCTTTCTACTATTTATGGAGAAAGGGAAGAAGTATTTATAAAATAAACCATATTAAAAAGGTCACTAAAAGAAATATCTTTATTTCATAACATCATGAGCCTAGATACCATAGAAGCACTAATGTATACTTTACAAGTTAATTTGCTCACTAAAGCAAGTTTTCAAGAGAATTTTTCTCCAACAGTATTCTGATAATGTTACAAATTAATGAAAACACTTCAAAGAAATGAAATACATTTCTTAGACTGTACTTTATAAATTCGACTGGACACTTACTCGAACAGAAATTTCTCTAGTTCCTCCAAGGAATCAGAATAGCTTAAGCTCAGTTCAGTCGCTCAATCATGTCTGACTCTATGCGACCACATGAATCGCAGCACGCCAGGCCTCCCTGTCCATCACCAACTCCCGGAGTTCAATCAGACTCACGTCCATCGAGTCAGTGATGCCATCCAGCCATCTCATCCTCTGTCGTCCCCTTCTCCTCCTGCCCCCAATCCCTCCCAGCATCAGAGTCTTTTCCAATGAGTCAACTCGTTGCATGAGGTGGCCAAAGTACTGGAGCCTCAGCTTCAGCATCATTCCCTCCAAAGAAATCCCAGGGTTGATCTCCTTCAGAATGGACTGGTTGGATCTCCTTGCAGTCCAAGGGACTCTCAAGAGTCTTCTCCAACACCACACTTCAAAAGCATCAGTTCTTCGGCACTCAGCCTTCTTCACAGTCCAACTCTCACATCTATACATGACCACTGGAAAAATCATAGCCTTGACTAGACGGACCTTAGTCGGCAAAGTAATGTCTCTGCTTTTGAATATGCTGTCTAGGTTGATCATAACTTTTCTTCCAAGGAGTAAGCGTCTTTTAATTTCATGACTGCAGTCACCATCTGCAATGATTTTGGAGCCCCAAAAAATAAAGTCTGACACTGTTTCCACTGTTTCCCCATCTATTTCCCATGAAGTGATGGGACCAAATGCCATGATCTTTGTTTTCTGAATGTTGAGCTTTATGCCAACTTTTTCACTCTCCTCTTTTACTTTCATCAAGAGGCTTTTTAGTTCCTCTTCACTTTCTGCCGTAAGGGTGGTGTCATCTGCATATCTGAGGTGATTGATATTTCTCCTGGCAATCTTGATTCCAGCTTGTGTTTCTTCCAGCCCAGCATTTCTCATGATGTACTCTGCATATAAGTTAAATAAGCAGGGTGACAATATACAGCCTTGACATACTCCTTTTCCTATTTGGAACCAGTCTGTTGTTCCATGTCCAATTCTAACTGTTGCTTCCTGACCTGCATACAGATTCCTCAAGAGGCAGGTCAGGTGGTCTGGTATTCCCATCTCTCTCAGAATTTTCCACAGCTTACTGTGATCCACACAGTCAAAGTCTTTGGCATAGTCAATAAGGCACAAATAGATGTTTTTCTGGAACTCTCTTGCTTTTTCCATGATCCAGCAGATGTTGGCAATTTGATCTCTGGTTCTTCTGCCTTTTCTAAAACCAGCTTGAACGTCAGGAATTCACAGTTCACGTATTGTTGAAGCCTGGCTTGGAGAATTTTGAGCATTACTTTACTAGTGTGTGAGATGTGTGCAATTGTGCGGTAGTTTGAGCATTCTTTGGCATTGCCTCTCTTAGGGATTGGAATGAAAACTGACCTTTTCCAGTCCTGTGGCCACTGCTGAGTTTTCCCAATTTGCTGGCATATTGAGTGCAGCACTTTCACAGCATCATCTTTCAGGATTTGAAATAGCTCAACTGGAATTCCATCACCTCCACTAGCTTTGTTCATAGTGATGCTTTCCAAGGCCCACTTGACTTCACATTCCAGGATGTCTGGCTCTAGATTAGTAATCACACCATCGTGATTATCCGGGTCGTGAAGATCTTTTTTGTACAGTTCTTCTGTGTATTCTTGCCACCTCTTCTTAATATCTTCTGCTTCTGTTAGGTCCAGACCATTTCTGTCCTTTATCGAGCCCATCTTTGCATGAAATGTTCCCTTGGTATCTCTCATTTTCTTGAAGAGATCTCTAGTCTTTCCCATTCTGTTCTTTTCCTCTATTTCTTTGCATTGATCACTGAAGAAGGCTTTTTTTATCTCTCCTTGCTATTCTTTGGAACTCTGCATTCAAATGGGTATATCCTTCCTTTTCTCCTTTGCTTTTCGCTTCTCTTCTTTTCACAGCTATTTGTAAGGCCTCCCCAGACAGCCATTTTGCTTTTTTGCATTTCTTTTCCATGGGGATGGTCTTGATCCCTGTCTCCTGTACAATGTCATGAACCTCATTCCATAGTTCATCAGGCACTCTATCTATTAGATCTTAAATCTGTTTCTCACTTCCACTGTATCATCATAAGGGATTTGATTTAGGTCATACCTGAATGGTCTAGTGGTTTTCCCTACTTTCTTCAATTTAAGTCTGAATTTAGCAATAAGGAGTTCATGATCTGAGCCACAGTCAGCTCCCGGTCTTGTTTTTGCTGACTGTATAGAGCTTCTCCATCTTTGGCTGCAAAGAATATAATCAGTCTCATTTCGGTGTTGACCATCTGGTGATGTCCATGTCTAGAGTCTTTTCTTGTGTTGTTGGAAGAGGGTGTTTGCTATGACCAGTGCAATTTCTTGGCAAAACTCTATTAGTCTTTGCCCTGCTTCATTCCGCATTCCAAGGCCAAATTTGCCTGTTACTCCAGGTGTTTGTTGACTTCCTACTTTTGCATTCCAGTCCCCTAGAATGAAAAGGACATCTTTTGGGGTGTTAGTTCTACAACGTCTTGTAGGTCTTCATAGAACCATTCAACTTCAGCTTCTTCAGCATTACTGGTTGGGGCATAAACTTGGATTACGGTGATATTGAATGGTTTGCCTTGGAGACGACCAGAGATCATTCTGTCGTTTTTTAGATTGCATCCAAGTACTGCATTTGGGACTCTTCTGTTGACCATGATGCCTACTCCATTTCTTCTGAGGGATTCCTGCCCGCAGTAGTAGATATAATGGTCATCTGAGTTAAATTCACCCATTCCAGTCCATTTTAGTTCACTGATTCCTAGAATATCGATGTTCACTCTTGCCATCTCTTGTTTGACCACTTCCAATTTGCCTTGATTCATGGACCTGACATTCCAGGTTCCTATGCAATATTGCTCTTTACAGCATCGGACTTTGTTTCTATCACTAGTCACATCCACAGCTGGGTATTGTTTTTGCTTTGGCTTCATCCCTTCATTCTTTCTGGAGTTATTTCTCCACTGATCTCCAGTAGCATATTGGGCACCTACTGACCTGGAGAGTTCCTCTTTCAGTATCCTATCATTTTGCCGTTTCATACTGTTCATGGGGTTCTCAAGGCAAGAATACTGAACTGGTTTGCCATTCCCTTCTCCAGTGGACCACATTTTGTCAGAATAGCTTAGTTATGTACAAACTCTCTCTCCAGTTAATGAACTAAATAAAGCTCAAAGCAGAGCCATGTAGTGTCCACTCAGATCTCTGGAGGAGCAGCTCAACAGCCTCCACGCTTCTGATGCCCCAAGACCTTTCTCCAGCAGCCCTGGTTTCAGTGAAAGCTGTTAACATGCTCTGCGGCAGAGTAAACAACAGGAGGCCTGGTTTCAACGATGCAAATTCAGCAATCATTCAATCAGATTCCTTCATGTGCCAAGCCGTGCACCATAAGATGCACCATAAAGGGGAAATACAACCTAGGGACTCACTCAAAAGAGAGCTTCTTTTACTTTTCCAAGCACCCTCCTCTCCCCATGTTTAAAGCAGATTCTGAATTCTTGAGACTATAATTGCCTAAATTCAAAATACACACAGATGCTGGGATCATGCTCTATTTGTAAGGCTTTCACTATTTAAAAAGACTTCCGTAGCAAATCTGTCTGCCAACAATTTGCCTTTCCCTGAACATGTTATTTCCAAGCACTAAAATGTGGTCATCTTTTTTCAATCTGTGCTTTTGACCTTACATGGTTATGTCTTTGCTTGGGTTTGTTCTTTCTGCAACTCCCTTTCTGATTGTTGAATATAAGATTTCCTTGTCAGCATGAGAAAGGCATCTCACTAATCTGTGTAATTCACAGGAGTCAAGGACAGTGTCAGCAGCTGGTCCTTGAATGCCTCATATCCTGGGAAGCCTCCCACTTATGCCCTTTGGTGGGCTCTCCAGCATGCCTGCACACTCACCTGAGGACCCCAAAAGGTGGGTGATGCACACTTGGGACTCACCCACTAGAATTCTTGGGCAGTGACAAAGAAAAAATATCATTAATTTGTGTATTGCAAAAACCAAGTGTTCCCTTGGTCTCTCTACCAGGTAACTAGACACTACTTCACTCTAGTTATCATTAGTATCTTGGAAAAAAAATATTAGAACTTTGAGAAGCACTTGACAAAGTTCTCACATGTACATTTCCTCATTTGATTTTCACACTCCTATTAGATAGGGCCAAGAGAGGAGGGAAAATGGTGTTGTTAAAGATGTTTTAGACCCCAGCTCTATTACCATATAAGCTGTATGATCTTAGCAAGTTTCCTAACCTCATGAGTTTTGATTTGCTCACTTGAAACACAGGTGATAACTGTACCTGTGACTCAGAGACTTAATCACAAGAGCACTACAAGGGATAACAGATGACGTGACTGTGAAGTCCTCACGAGGTGCCTGGCCAAGGCCAAGTGCTCAAGCCTTGTTAGTTGCTATTACCAGATGCCATCATCGCCATCTCACCCTACAGTGGCTCCTATTTGTAAAGTCACAGAGCTCATTGGCAAAACTGGACCTAGAAGCTAAGTTTTCATTCTTTCTGTCTCTAGGTTCTCAGTGATAATTAAAGTTTCTGAAGTCCAGCAAAAATCTGTGGTGCCCTTTTCTCCCCCACAAACCCCCTGGGGTTAGGATAAATAGAATCAAGGAGGGCCAGTCAGCCATGGACAGGCAAGATGATCCTCAGGGAGTTAGTCTCTCTCCCTGCTGCTGACCACAAATAAAGGGCCCTGTAAGGAATTAATTAGAGCCTGAGGAAAAAGTCCTGAGCTCTCAGCAATGCTGAAGTCTCTTCGATAGTTGTGCTGAAACAGAATAAAAGAATCTGGGTGGACTCTTGTTTTGCTTACAACTCCCTAGCTCTCTGATAAAGGGAGTCATTCTGAATAGCAATATACTTATTAAAACTTGCAGTGTAACTTGTAAGTGTACATGAATATAATCCATTTTACCCATCATCAAGAATTTTTAAATGACAAGTTCAGAAATAAAAAAGTATTTCTATGAAATTATATAAGGAAAATACAGAGAAACAAACACACATACACGCACACACACACAGCATGTTACGGCTTTATACGAAGCATTCTGCCCATCTAAACCAGGCCAGAACAAATGCAGAGAATCTTCCAAAATCCTCTGTTATACCAACAAATGTTGAAAGCAAGGAGTTGTATAGAAAGCAAGTGGGATATGCCAGACTTCCTCCCTCTGGACCAAAACAAATACAAGCAAAAAAATATTTGCTTGGATGACTGAAAAGCAAAGAAATGCAGTGGAAACTAATTTCCTCTTCAAAAGGGATATGCTTATCTCAAGTGAAAAATAATTATTCTAATAATTTTTTAATGTTCTAAAGAATTCTCTGAAATTTGGCCCCTTGCATATTTGCAAACAGGCGATGTTCTACAACTTCAGAACACTTCCTAGAACCAAATACCTGCCCTGGCTAGACAGAGTCAGCTTTCTCTGCTTCACCCACTAGAATATGTATGACTCTGTTCAGTGATATGGAATTTCCTCCCTGCTAGGACAAAAGTACTTTGACACTTTACATTTGGAGCTGACACAGAGCCTGGAATCCATCCACTGTTTCAGAATGAGTTTGGGAAGCTTCATTTTCAAAATTCTGATCTTCCACAAAGTACAATATAACAATGAGCTAGTGTGTTCAGAAGAAAATAACTGGGGAAAAAATAAGAAACTAAAACAACTGATTTCTAACCTGTTCTTTCATTTTAGACATTTACTCAGAAATGTATGTCGTGGTCATGTACAAAGGAGCCTACTTCTACTTTCTGAAATGACAGAAAACTGGATCACCCAGTTAATAGGCTACACTTGCCCTAAGGACTTGCTCCAGCAAAGCAGTCAACTTACATGGCACTTTCTTCACTGCACTTTGAGTTGCCAGCATCCACTGTTGCTTTCTGGCCAATAGCTTCATCTGTAAGGTCCAGCCAGGTCTGATTCTTAAATTTAATTGTTATTCTTTTGGCCCAAAACAGAATGCAGGGAATTCCATCCATGGAGACATTAACTGGGCTATGATGGCTGAACGCATTCCGAGGTTCTTTTTCTAAACGTCTGCTCAGATTGTAGTTGAGAGCCTAATGAACCCAATAAATTAAATTTAAGATATGAATTTGTTTCCACAGTACAGAAGGCTTCTTGGAAGCAAAAGAGCCAATTCAAAGCCTGTTACTCTACTAGCTCCACAGCCCATGCTATTGGAGATGGGTAGACCTAACAAGCTTAAAAATATAGGTATACCTGAAGGTACATGAACCCAGTTCCACAAATTACAATGTATAATTTTTTAATGTTAAAATTCATACAGTATACAATACAAAGAATGAATGCTAATATAACCTATCAATTTTAGGTAACATTATCAGTTTTAACAAATGTAAAAGTTTTAACACTGATTTAAAAGATTAGTGTTAGATTTAATTAATTTAGTCTTTTATATAAGTGTTAGATCAAATCTATTTTAAAGATTCTAAATATAGGGAAAATTAGAAATGGTGTGGGTTGTAGATTGAGGAAGTATATGGGAATATCCTCTGCTGCTGCTGCTAAGTTGCTTCAGTCGTGTCTGACTCTGTGCAACCCCATAGATGGCAGCCCACCAGGCTCCTCCTTCCATGGGATTTTCCAGGCAAGAGTACTGGAGTGGGGTGCCATTGCCTTCTCTAATCCTCTACTTTTGTTCAAATTTTTTTTCTGTAAACCTAAAACCACCAAAAAAAATGTCTACTAATATTTCAAAAAAATTCACTAATGGCAGTAATCATCTCTAAAATAATAAGAACCCAAATAATTCAGAACTTTAAATAAATTAATATGTTAAAGAAAACAAGAGGTTTCTAGAAATACAACATAATCCTCCAGACCATTAATATCCAACAGGACATTCTGTGTTATTGGCTATTATGTACTGGATATGTAGCCAGTGCAACTGAGGGGCTTAATTTTTAATTTTACTTAATATTACCTAAATTGAATTTAAATTTAAATAGCTGAATTTAAATTTAAATAGTGGCTAGTGTCTACTGTCCTGGAGAATGCAGTTCCAGGTCATTTAATATACATAATCTAGCAAGATATTCTAACTTTGTTCTACATCTTATAAAACCTTTGCAGATTTCTAGGAAGCCGAAGACAATGCACTTTGGTTTATCATTCTGGAGGTCACAAAAGCAATCTCTATCTGAAAGAGGTGATCACTTATCTAGATCAACTATCCCATACCAATAACTCCAGGTTAAAGATAAGAGAGAAATTAAACAGGCAGCAGCAACCCAAGTTATAGTGATCCTGTCTGGAAGGCAACAAAAGTAAAACTGAATACTGTAATGAAAATACTATATATGACAACAAGGAAAACTTTGGTGTTTTTTCAACTGTAAGATTACCATAACATTTCCCCACCCAAAGTTCAACCAAGAATGTTAGTTATTAACAGAATTATTACTTATATTTTCACAGTGGCTCTGACTTGATTGAAATGTGTTTACTTTTTTTTTTTTTAATAATTTAGTCTAGTCTCCTAAAATGTCCATACCTGTGTGATTGGTATCACTGTGAAATTCTGCACTGGCTTCATATCTCCACTATTCTGTCGATCTGTCAAATAAAATGACATGAGTACAAAGGCAAAATGTCACTGGTTTATTAATATAATTGAGTGACAATAATATGCTAAGCACTGTAAAATGTACCAGGCTTGAGACTTTCGGCTCATAATTTAGAATACAATATTTAAGAGATTTTTCACATCAGAGACTCCAGGTGCAAGTACCAGTGTTCAGGGAAGCCCATCATAGACAGAACCCTTCCTCAGCCCCGGAGGGAACCATAAGGGCAGTTACAAGTCTTACCACTGTTTACAACCACTTCTTTATTTGGAGATGTCCGAGAGATGAAACTAGAAAAAAAAAACAAAAATAAATATATACATTTTAGATTCTATATGAAATTTTAAGGACATTTTGGTTTACTTCATCTCAGAGAAGAGGAGGAGAATCACAGCCTGTAAAACTGTTCACTCCTGAATAGTGAATTTCTGATTAAAAAGTAACAGTATATACGTTCTTCAAAGGAAATAAGGAAAAGACTGGAAATTTTAAAGAAGAAAAAAACTTTAAAATATCAATCTTCATCTTTATTCATTGATAAACAGTCTACTCCAAGAATAGTATGCTAGACAAGCAGTATGCTAGACACTAAGGTTTAACCAAAATAAATAATAACCAAGAATAAATTAAATAACTAAATTATAAAACATAATAAAATGTTTTACAGTGAAATTTTATACCATGTTATACTGTTAGCATATTGAAGCAGAAATATTCAACCCTTTTTATTAAAAAAAAAAGACTCTATTTCCAAAAAAGTATTTCTGAAAATTATGAAGATATAAATTATAATAGTATGTCCTTCCAGCATTTTACTCTACGTACATGCACATACACCTTATATGCAAATGTAACTTATTTTTTATATTATTTAAAAACAAATTTTTATAAACATACTATCTCAAAGCCTATAATTTTTTACTTAAAAGTATACATATTTTATGACATACATAATTTTAAATTTCATCTGGTTTAACATCATATGAATGCATTAATATATTTAACTAAATCCCTATTAAGTATTTAAGTTGTTTCCAATTAATAGTATTGAACATTACCTTGGATTATTTGTTCATACCCCTGAGAAGTCCCTTAAGATAAATTCTTAGAAGTGAAATTGCTATGTTAAAAGATATACATCTTTTTACCATGGAATATTGCAAACATACACAGATTTAAACAGAAAAATATAAGTTCCCTCACCCTCCCTTAGTTCCTGTTCCCACCATCCAGCTTTAGTAATTGTTAAGTCATAACCAATCCATGTGTTCATTAATGAAAAGCTTTAAACACACAACACAGGCTTATTTTCATTTCAGTAAATCTATGGACATACAATAATGCTGGTGTACTTCTTTTTTCAGATAAACTCTAATTTGAATTGGCCTTGCCCACTCAACTAATGAGGTTTTAAGGGAGGCCATAATCTCAACCAAAGACAAAATACTCTACACATGCATTTTCACATCACTACATGATCTTTGAACTAAAGTAGAACTAAAGGATTATCTGTGTGAACATACTAAGAAACATTGATTTTTTTTAATTTTATTTTTTATTTTTTTTTTATTTTTTTTATTTTTTAAATTTTAAAATCTTTAATTCTTACATGCATTCCCAAACATGAACCCCCCTCCCACCTCCCTCCCCACAACATCTCTCTGGGTCATCCCCATGCAACAGCCCCAAGCATGCTGATTTTTAATTTAAAAAAAAGTAAACCTACATTAGCACTATAATATTCAGAAACTTTCCAGTAAAAGGGATCTCTGCAATATATGAAAAGTAACCAAGAGCCCTAGGCCTGCAGTGGCTGGTGCCATATTTTTGATTTACCAGGTGTTCCATTCAGAGTCTCCCAAGCACGCCTTCATGGAGGTGAAGGTGAAGCAGCTGCTTCATGTTCTGCTCAGGATTGAAGACCATGTTCCTACGAAGGCCAACAAGGCCCTGAAGGGTCTTGGCCTTAGTCGTTGTGTTCATTACTTCCCCCCGACCCCTCTTGCTGCAGCTACACTAACTAGCATTCTTTAGTTCAATTCCCTGAATGCTTCATGTTCCCTTCTTCCCTCTTAAGAGTCTTAGTACCTGCTTTTCCCTCTGTCTGGAATGTTCTCCAACCTGTGCTTCCCCCTACCTCCTCATCACATCCTACATATCCTCCAGATCACAGCTCCAATATTGCTCCCTCAGAAATGCTGTCCCTAACTTTTCAGACTAGTTCAGTTCAGTTCAGTTCAGTTGCTCAGTCATGTCCAACTCTTTGGGACCCCATGAATCGCAGCACGCCAGACCTCCCTGTCCATCACCATCTCCCGGAGTTCACTCAGACTCACGTCCATCGAGTCAGTGATGCCATCCAGCCATCTCATCCTCTGTTGTCCCCTTCTCCTCCTGCCCCCAATCCCTCCCAGCATCAGAGTCTTTTCCAATGAGTCAACTCTTCGCATGAGGTGGCCAAAGTACTGGAGCCTCAGCTTTAACATCATTCCTTCCAAAGAAATCCCAGGGTTGATCTCCTTCAGAATGGACTGGTTGGATCTCCTTGCAGTCCAAGGGACACTCAAGAGTCTTCTCCAACACCACACTTCAAAAGCATCAATTCTTCGGCACTCAGCCTTCTTCACAGTCCAACTCTCACATCCACCCATGACCACAGGAAAAACCATAGCCTTGACTAGACGGACCTTAGTCGGCAAAGTAATGTCTCTGCTTTTGAATATCCCCCTATTATATGTGTTCACATTTTACCATACTTTTCTTTCAAAGAACATTTCACAGTTTATCTGTAATAACACTGTGCATTTGATTAATGAGCACCTCTGCTCTAGACTTACAGGTTCATGAGGGAAGAGCCTTTACCTGTTTTGCCACCACTGCATAACCAGCACTTAGCATTGTGCCTATATAAAAATATCAAGTATTAAAAA
Source organism: Capra hircus (assembly GCF_001704415.2). Lineage (NCBI taxonomy): Eukaryota > Metazoa > Chordata > Mammalia > Artiodactyla > Bovidae > Capra > Capra hircus. Next base: position 28,344,662 of record NC_030814.1, read on the forward strand.
CCTATGTGTTACATACACAAATGAGCTAAAAACTTAATGAACAAACTTTAAAAGGGAAGTGGGGAAAGGGAGATCACAGGAAATGCTGTGTGAAAGGGAAGAGATTTTCTTTTTTAGGTATAAACCCAATTTGAGGAACGAATAAGTAAAGGAAGAGGGATGACCCCTTCTTTCTCTAAGCATCGGAAACATGTTTCAGGCTTAAAATACAATTATCCTTCTTAGAGACTTAAGGACCTTGAATTACCCATAGAGGTGAAAAATATTTTAAAATCCAGATTTATGATTTGAAAGAACATTCACAAAACAGCAACTGTTGTTTCTATCACAATGAGTTAATATGCCATATTATTAGATACAAATGATGATTGATTTGTGAGATTTCTAAGGTCTCTTCTGAGGCTAAAATTATTTAAAACCATTAATACTGCTTCAAAAACCGAACTGGGATTTTTATAGTTTCTAGTGCACATTTTATCAGTGTAATACACAAATCAGTCACTTCTATATAAACCAGGTGAGGCAATATTACTAAGCTTTAACCACCTAAGGAGTACAGGTCACTTACATTACTTGAAAGTGAACCTGAAGGAAACAACTAATTGATTGGAAACATGAGAAAACAGATGTTAAAAAATGCCTGTCCTTATTGTTTTTATTAGCTGATGACTTAAGAATTCCTCAACACAAGTTTTGGCAGATGATCCTGCTTGACACTTTTCTTTGCGTTCACACTAACCCCTGACAGATTCGCTGTGATTGCACATAATGAGTAATTGGGAGACATGACATAAGTTAATTGCTATTCAGATTTTGAATATTCTTCTTTATAGAGAAATCTCTATATATTCCCTTATATGGTACAGAGAGAAGCCAAAAGGACAAAGGAAATAGAAACCGATATTTTGCTTGTTAGTTTTAAGCAGTGTGTACTCCATACAATTACCATCTCCTACCAGGTAAAATGATTTAACATCTATTCTTTAGAGGACAGGTTATATATTTCTTAGTTTTTAAAATTTTGCTTACTCTCTTCTCACATAACAACAGCAAGATAAAACTGAAATTAACAGTACTTATGAGTATAAAAGAAATATGAACACTGATTTGAGTCATTTTCTCATATATTTTGATATGTAATACAAATATTTTTTGGATACTTTGAACAAATAAATAACTCCTCCCTCTTATAATAAAGACTATATTTTTATCTCATCTATAAACTCTAGTTCAATGATTTTAGTAACTATCAAATGATCTAATCTAGTATATCTGTTTTGAATTGTTAACAAACGTAGCTGTGCAACAACATAAAAAATTACAGAATCATCTAATTTCACACTTGCACTGAAGTTCACAGATGCATTATATTTAAAGATGTGCAGTTACTCACCTTACATTCTTCCTGGCAAGTATCTGGTCCAAAGTTAGTGAAAATCCGGTACATAAAAAAATAAGTGAAAAACTAAACAAAATTTTTCTTCCCATCAAGAAATGGATCTGTTTCTTCAAACCAGGCACATCTGTTAATTCATCAATGCAAAGCAAGCAGAGGCAGTACTTTTTATGCCTTGTGACTAATACATTCATCCAATAAAAAGAGAGCATTCCCAGGATGTATTATGTGTGGGGAAGGGTGGAAGGAGGAGCCTGATACTGCTGAATTTAGAGTATAGAATGAAACTAATGGGTCTGTTTAGGTTCTTCAATTATTCATTTCAATGAAAAATTATTAAGCTCTTTTTAGAAATTGGCATAGTTTTTGTACTTTTAAGAACCTCATAATGCTTTTCAGAAAATTATTAAATTCTCCACAAAAATCTATGAATTATATAAATATCATATGCATTTTTCAAGTGACTAAGTAAAACTCCCTGAGGCTAACCTAATTTTACATATGTGTCCTAATACACAGTTTCCTATTGAATTCATGACTCTCCATTTGCAGAGAGGCATGGAATGCAACGGTAGAGGGTACTGACTGGAGTCAGACAGCACTGAAGAGCATTCCCACCTCTAGCTCTTGCTAGCTGTCTAGTATTATTAGACAAGTTACTGCTCCGCATTTGCAGAGTGGGGACAAAGTATTTAAAGAATTGTTGTGAAGACTAGATAAGGCCCTGAATGGCCAAATCTACCTTGAGAAAGAATAATAAAGCTGGTGGGATCACAATTCCTTTACCGTAAGTAAAACAGTATTGGTATAAAGACAGACATAGAGATCAATAGAACAGAATAGAGACCCCAGAAATAAATACATGCACATCGGGGCAACTGACCAGGGATAGTTACTGTTGGTAACAAGTACGCCAAGAATATACAAAGGGGAAAGGACAGACTTGTCAACAAATGGTGCTCAGAAAACTGGATATCCACATGCAGAAGAATGCAATTGGACCCTTATCTCACACCATACACAAAAATCAATTCAAAATGGGTTAAAGACTTAAAACCTACAAGAAAGCATGGGGGAAAGCTTCAAGACATTGGTTTCATCAATGATTTCATGGATATGCTGCCAAAGCACAGGCAATGAAAGCAAAAATAGGCACAGGACTACATCAAACTGAAAAGTTTCTGCACAGCAAAAGAAACAATCAACAGAGTGAAAAGGCAACTACAGAATGAGAGAAAATATTTGCAAAACATACATCTGATATATGGTAATTTCCAAAACATATAAGGAATTCCTACAATTCAATAGCATAAATCAAATAAATCAGTTTTCAAGTGGTCTAAAAAAAAGACAGCCAACATGCATAAGAAAAGTGCTCAGTGTCACTAAACATCAGGGAAATCAAAATCAAAATCACAAAGACATCACCTTACACCTATCAGGGTGGCTGTTTACCAAAAAATAAGCATTGTCAAGGATGTGAAGAAACTGGAACCAAAGTGCACCGTTGGTGGGAATACAAAATGGAGTTGCTATGGAAAATAGCAGTTGCTATGGAAAACAATATGCAGATTGATCTCAAAAACTTTAAAACAAAACTACCATATGATCCAGCAATTGCATTTCTGGATAATTATCCACAAGAACTGAAATCAGGATCTCAAAGAACTATTAGCCCTCCTGTGTCCACTGCAGCACCATTCACTGCAGCCAAGAGGTAGTATGAATGGATAGACAAAAATGTGATACATATATACAATAAAATATCATTTCAGGTTTAAAAAAGAGGAAATTCTGCAATATGTGACAATGTGGGTGAACCTTGAGGACATTATGCTAAGTGAAATAAGTCAGTCACAAATACTATATGATTCCATTTATATGAGGTATCTAACACAGGCAAACTCATAGAATCAAAGAGTGGAATGGTGGCTTCCAGGGGCTAAGGAAGGAGGAAATGGAACTTGCTAATTAACTGGCACAAAATTTCAGCAAGCAAGATTAACAAATTCTACAGATCTGCTGTATAAGACTGTGAAAGTGAAAGTGAAGTCGCTCAGTCGTGTCTGCCTCTTCAAGACCCCATGAACTCTAGCCTGCTAATAATATTGCGAGTGAAAGTCACTCAGTCATGTACGACTCTTTGCAACCCCATGGACGATACAGTCCATGAAATTCTCCAGGCCAGAATACTGAAGTAGGTAGCTTTTCATTCTCCAGGGCATTTTCCCAAGCCAGGGATTGAACTCCGGTCTGCCACACTGCAGGATTGTTTACAACAGGGAAGCCCAACAATACTGGAGTGGGTAGCCTATCCCTTCTGCAGCAGATCTTCCCAACTCAAGGATCAAACTGGGGTCTCCTGCATTGCAGGTAGATTTTTTTTACCAACTGAGCTATCAGATAAGCCTAATACTACTGTAGTACATACTTAAAAATGTGTTGAGAGAGTGAATTTCATCTTAATTGCTTTTATCAGTCTGTCAGTTCAGTTTAGTCACTCAGTCGTGTCCGACTCTTTGCGACCCCATGAACTACAGCACACCAGGCCTCCCTGTCCATCACCAACTCCCGGAGTTTACCCAAACTCATGTCCATTGAGTTGGTGATGCCATCTAACCATCTCATCCTCGGTCATCCCCTTCTCCTCCTGCCTTCAATCTTTCCCAGCATCAGGGTCTTTTCAAATGAGTCAGCTCTTCACATCAGGTGGCCAAAATACTGGAGTTTCAGCTTCAACATCAGTCCTTCCAATGAACACCCAGGACACTATATAATAATATTTTCAATAAATAAATAAGAGATGAAAGCCTTTTCTTACTTCAATAACTAGAAAAAATAAAGAATATCTATTGTTATTCCTTCTTTGCCAGCCTCTACTCCCACCACCCCCACCTAAAAAGCATAAAACAAACAATAAATTCTTAACAGTTGTTTGTTTATGTGCTAAGTCACTTCAGTCATGTCCAACTCTTTGCAACCCCATGGACCGTACCCTGCCAGGCTCCTCTGTCCATGAAATTCTCTAGGTAAAAATACTGGAATGGGTTGTCATTCCCTTCTTCAGGGGATCTTCCCAACCCAGGGATCAAACAGTACAGGTGTTCTGTACTGCAGGAGAATTCTTTACCATCTGAGCCAACTGAAAACAAAAATTAAAACAGCACAATAAAGAAAATCCTCTAAAATGAAAGTGTCACCATTTTTGACACTTACGAACCTTGACCTCTTTAATGACAAAGTACTGGTAGCTAAAAGGGCCCATTTTAAGTGGTGTTTCAGAGATGATGGATTACAGGAAAGCTGGGGATTTGAACCTGATGAGACACTCCTTTCCTTGCTGCCCACTGTGCACAATTGGCATCTTTTAATGTGGCTCTAGGGAGCCCTATAGAAAAGGAGGAGATAAAATTACAATACTTGGAGAAGTGGGAAAAAACAGAAATAAGGAAGAAAATTGCTTAAAAAATTATAAAATAAAAAAGGCTTATCTGTGCTCCATCTTATTTCTCACTATATTTTCTTTTCTTTCTTTCACTGCATTCCACTTCCACTCTTCACCTTTCCTTTTACTTTTCTGTCCTTTCCCTGATTCCATGGAATTTCAAGGAGCAAGACAGGTCTGGGCATGAGGATTTTCATCATAGACAGCGCTGTCAAATAGAATTTGGGACACTTGGTTAACTTTGACCTTCAGATAAAAAAAAAACAGATAACTTTATTCATGAATATGCCCCATGCAATATTTGGGACATAATATACTAAAAAATTATTTGTTTTTTATCTGAAAACTAAATTCCATTGGATGTCTTCCATTTTTATTTGTTACATCTGGCAATCCTAGTCTTAAGGACTCTTAGCTGTGCTATGAGTAGCAAAGATCTAATTTCTATTTGATCAATCAAAACAAAATATGAGCTACATATGTAATTTAAAGTTGTCTAGTAGCCACACTGAAAGAGTTAAAAATAAGCAGGTGAAATTAGTTTAACAATATATTTTATTTAAGCTGATATATTTAAAATATTATTTCACATAGAAAAGTAATTTTTTAAAATTATTAACAAAATCTTTTACTGTCCTTTCCTGCTCTATGCCTGAAATCTGGTGTATAACTTATACTTCTGCATATCTCAGTTCAGAATAACCAAGCTTCAAGTGCTCAGTAACCACATGTGGCTAGTGGCCGCTGTATGGGCCTGTGCAAACACAGAACACCTCCAGCTGCCAGAGCAAGCCCTCATAGTCTCACACAGTAGCAGAAGTAGTACCTGATTGCACTGCTCCTCAAACTCCTGGTCAGGAGGAGGTGAGAACCCAAGCCACGATGATCCTGTACCATGAGAATAACAGTTCTGTGAACACTCAGAAACCACAGTAGTAGTCCCTTAGTGCTTATTATGTAGCAAACTTTCTTGAAAATATGCTTCAGTTATATATTCAGGCACACACACACACATGCAACATTTCTTAATTTAAATCAAGTATCATCTTGATATATTGTATGACATGATGCCTCTAAAATTTTAATGTAGCATTCTGTTGTCGAAATTTTCTCCCACTTGGTGAAGAATATTTAAAGCAGAATAATTAGTAGTTAGTAGGTTTCACACACGCATTTTAAAATAGAAATCACGCTTAAGATGTGATTGTCTGAGAACAGCTTGTGACTCTGGAGGAGAAAATCAGTGATAAAAAAATGTTAATATGATAGTGTGCAGGCTGCAAAGCACTGGGGTCTCACCTGTGTGGCACTGCACCTGCCTGCTCAGACAGCTGAGGGGTCTCTGTCCAAAACTGTGAAGGTCTGAGGTTTTCCCCAACTTGGAAGCTAATAAGTTAGCCTGTTAGGGCTTCATGGGTGCTAGCAAAAGACGACTCATGGGTCAGAAACAAAGGACTTTATACTTATTACTCACCAAAGAGCAAGCAGTGTGAGCATCGGTCTGTTTGGCCATAAAGTAATACAGGTGGGTGCAGATGGACACCTGTACACACAGTGTGTATCGTTTCAGGAGAGAAACTCAAGTTTGCAAGGCTATAAGCCAACCTGCCTCTTTGCTAGAGAGAAAGATACTATTTCTACCTTTCAAGGCTATTTGTTTTACAAACATCCTAAAGCTATTCCAGAACAAAGAGCAATTAGTGACTTACAAGATAAACAGAAAATGCAGAGGGGTGTGGAAAATATTCCCTCAACATTTTCCATGAGAGAATAGGAAGCTGTTCATCCATGCTGCCTTCTTTTCAACTGAAAATACTTGGATTTGCTTCATTTTCTGATTTGCTGTATATTATTAAATGAAATGTTACCTACAAATGTGAATATAAAAAACCTATCTTTCATAATCATATATGACAATACAGAATTGAGTTCTCATGGGGAAAAAAATGGATCTATCTAAATTCTAATATTTACCTTAAGGGGCGTCTAGCATTTATCAGACTGCAGTCTCTATTCATCCAAATGCTCTCAGACTGAAAATCCCATTAGTCAAATGTTCAAATTGATTACAATGGTCATTGCAAACTGATTCAAAATCCAAATCCAAGCACCTCCTACAAAGCCTGCATGACCTGGCCCTTGCTGGTCTCTCTCACCCTTCTCCCCACCATGCTTACAGCACTCTGCCTGCACTCAGCCTCTCAACATCCTCCACATGCCAGGCTTTTATGCACCTCAGTGACTCTGTACATATTTTTCTGGCTGTGGGAATCACTTCACGCCCCTCTAATTCTCCCTGTCTTCTGTTCACTCTCATCATAACATATATCACAATTTGTACTGAGACATTTACTTTCTCATTACTTGTTTACAGTGTTTCCTTATCAGAAGGCCTGCTCCATGAGCACAGAGACCATGTCTAATTAAACTGATGTAAATCAAGAAGTTGCTGGTCTAAGTTGGTGCTAAATAAAATGTAGAGGAAAATGAATAAACCTATCACAAATATTACATAATTATTTCCCACTTCATGTCACATGGTTGTGACTCCAGGGCTTGAATATTTAGGTAACTACACCTAGAAAATAAACTAATTCAAGTATGCCATCAAATTTAGTAGCTTAAAAACGCAAATAGACGAAACCCATGTTACATCAGTTTATTAGCAAAATACCATATAGTATATATGTACTTCTCCTTGTCAAAGGTATGACTCTGTGATGGTTAAGGTGGGTCAACGTAACTGGGCTGTCAGATGCCTATATATATTTGGTTGTGTCTCTCAGGGTGTTTCTGAATGAGATGAACATTTGATTCAGTAGACTGAGCAAAGCAAATTGCCTTTTCCAAGGTGACTGGTCCTCATCAAATACACTGAAGGTTCAACTAGAGCAAAAAGATGGAGTAAGGGAGACTGCACATTCTCCATCTGTCTTACGGCAAGGACATCAGTCCTTTCCTGCTTTCAGACTCAGACTACAACTGGAACTATAACATTGGTTCCCCGGGTCTCTAGTTTGCTGATGACTGCAAATGTAGGGACCTCATAGCCTCTATAAGTGCATAATCCAACTCCTATGATAAACCATATATCCATATATGTGCATATATATGTATATATCTCCTACTGGTTTTTTGTGGAGAATCCAGACTAGTACAGACTCTTATCAAGTTCAGAGCCTAATTGCTGCCATAATTTCTACCAATTTTCATCAAATTAATTTCTGAGTTGATTAAAATCAGGTTAGCAAATGAAATACAAATGCTTTTGATTTAAATGTTAAATGTTTCTTACTTTAGATTCCCCTTTGACTTCATGGAACAAGGATAAAGTGTTAAATTAGTGGCACATTTTTACATTCTTGTTTCTCAAGCTAAACTGAAATAGGAGGCTTGCTGTTTCATAAATCTTCCCATTTTGCAAACATTGATTGTCATGTGCTAGATGCCACGAATACAGTGTAAAAAGGACCTAATCTTTGCCCCCAAGAAGATCCCAAACAAGTGATATGTGAACACATATTTGCTGGGGTAAACACTTTTGGGATATTTCACCTAGCAAATTAATGACCTTCTCTGAAGGTCCCACCTCCACTCAAAACAATGGCTGATTAGATAGGGAAAGAGAGACAGCTATGAAATAGATAGAGACAAGGGATGAATCATAACTACCTCTTTTGAAAAGGTGAGGCAACTAGGGAGGAAAAGGCTTCCACTACTCTCAAAAATGCTCTCAACAGGCATCTGCAAAGTCCTTACCTCAACAGAGACAGGAGTCAGAGTTTTAATTCAGTAAACTAAAACTCACATTGAGAGTATGTGCTGTTTGATGTTGCCCTATGGCACCCTACTCCAGTACTCTTGCCTGGAAAATCCCATGGATGGAGGGCCTGGTGGGCTGCAGTCCATGGGGTCGCTAAGAGTCAGACACGACTGAGGGACTTCACTTTCACTTTTCACTTTCATGCATTGGAGAAGGAAATGGCAACCCACTCCAGTGTTCTTGCCTGGAGAATCCCAGGGACGGGGGAGCCTGGTGGGCTGCCGTCTATGGGGTCGCACAGAGTCGTGCACGACTGAAGCGACTTAGCAGTAGCAGCATACTTTCAGTTCAGTTCAGTTCAGTCACTCAGTCGTGTCCAACTCTTTGCGACCCCATGAACTTCAGCACACCAGGCCTCCCTGTTCATCACCAACTCCTGGAGTTCACTCAAACTCACATCCATCGAGTCAGTGATGCCATCCAGCCATCTCATCCTCAGTCGTCCCCTTCTCCTCCTGCCCTCAATCCCTCCCAGCATCAGAGTGTTTTCCAATGAGTCAACCCTTCGCATGAGGTGGCCAAAGTACTGGAGTTTCAGCTTTAGCATCATTCCTTAGGCTGCCATTTATAAAAAGAGAAAAATGGATTCCTTGGACAAAAATTAATACTTCACAGAGCATTATGTACAACTACTTGGTAAAAACCCAAGATACTATCTTCTACATAATTAACATAAACCCAGACTTTTTAACTGAAAACCTAAGTAAACTGCAAAATTCACTGGCACATAGTACAAAAATGAACCAGTTATATATGAACTTGTTATAGATTCATTCATTTGGGTAATCTTCATAGTCAGTAACGACTGCCAGAACCAAGATCAAAAAGTAATGCTTTAGATCAGTGGAAAAATTATCACTGTTCTTTGTATAGCTATAGAAACCCAGAATCCCTCACTTCTGTTCTTCCTCTCTTCTTCCACTCCCTCATTACTTTTTCTCTCTCTCTCTTTTTTTTTTTTTCCAATCTATGGGGAAAAAATCTTGCTTTACCTTATTTAAAGTCCTTTAAACAATAAAATGTTAGGAATAAAATGCTCAAAATTTTACACACTTACTTTTATAAAAGTTTACATTTTTATAGTATAATATTCTTACATTTAAATCACCTAGAAGTAGTCTTGGTGAATCTTCATTTTACTACAGAATGCAAAGGCAAAAGAGTGACCCTGGCCATTTTTCATCACAAAGATCATCTGGTCCCTACTGAACTCAGACAGCACAGATCTGGTTAAGAGTCATCTACAGGTTCTTAAACCTCTCCAGGGAATGAGATTCTAAAACTTAACATCCCACTGAGTGAAGAAAATCATCTTTCTTTTCCTAGTGAGAAAAATTATCTTTCATTTCTTATAACTCAAAGGTCCCTGCTGAAATAGAGGCCTATTTTCTTTTGTTTGGTTTTCAGCCAAGTTAGAGAACACCTGGAGAATAACTTTTAATATGCATATTAAAATGATAACTCCCTTCCAGGAATTTTAAAAGGGCATCAAAGAACAGCACTGTCAATTCCCCCTAGATCCTACACAGAGGTTTAACTGAATAACAAGATTTTAAAGATCACCCTTGAGTATTAGTAAGACTATATGGCAATACACTATGTCTTTAGTTCCACAGAATAGATATGAGAAGAAATAACAACTATACCAAAAAGTAGCTAGAATGAGAGGATAAGAAATCTCATTAATTTTGGATAAAGGCAAAGTTGGGTTTCATAATTTAATCAGGAAAAATGAAGCACTCAATATTCATCATTAGTAGCTATACGGATCATGTAAGCATCTGTCTCACTTTTCCTGCTTCTTCTTGCCCACTTAAAGCTGTTATTTTATCTTGTCACATTTGATAGCAACTAATGCCTCAATTTTCATAGCTAAAGCACTAGGAATAACTTCTAACCATTCTAAAAGCTCCAATATCAATTGTCAACATTATTAAAACCCTTAGCCATTCTTCCCCAAAAGTTAACTTCTATTTCATACAGTACAAAGAATCAGCATCACCCCCATCAACTGATCTAATTTATGAAGATCAATTTTTCTTTCTAGTTGGGGTAGGAGGCTCTGAGAGAAGTCAAATAATAATACTCTTCTGTCCCACCCGTGCCTTGTGCTCAGTCATGTCCCATTCTTTGAGACCCCCTGGGCTGTAACTTGCTAGGCTCCTCTGTCAATGGAATTTTCCAGGCAAGAACACTGGAGTTGGTCGCCATTTCTTTCTCCAAGAGATCTTCCCCACCCAGGGGCTGAACCCATGTTTTGTGTGCCTTCTGCACTGCAGGTGGATTCCTTACCCACTGAGCCATCAGGGAAACCCTGCCCCACCTGAGTGCTAAACTATTAATAACTGAGAATTTAAACAAGAATTTGGCTTCCCCGGTGGCTCAGTCAGTAAACAATCTGCCTGCAATGCAGGAGACCTGGGTTCGACCCCTGGGTTGGAAAGATCCCCTGGAGAAAGAAATGGCAACCCACTCCAGTATTCTTGCCTGGAAAATCCCATGGACAGAGGAGCTTGGTGGGCTATACCCCCAAGTCCATGGGGTCACAAGAGTCAGACACAACTTAGTGACTAAACCACCAAAACAAGATGTTAGACAAGTAGAGGGTCAAATACCACCTTTCTTACTATGAAAGGCCAGATTGGAGGACAAGCTTAGTGAAGGAGCAAAATAGATTGTAACTGAACCCCTCCTTGCAGAAGACAGACATGGCAGCCTATCACGGTAGTACCGGTTTTTCACAGGGAAGAGAGGACTGCCCCAGAAGAAACAGGAGGAAATGTGTGCTCCGTGGGCAGGTTAGGTCCCAAAAAGGAAAACAGGAAAAGCTGAACACGTCTAAACTGTTTTTTCTAAACTTACCACTTGAAGAGAGATGTCACTTCTCCTCACCTGGCATGGAATGAGTAAATGGCAGAGATATTACACTAATTTAACTCCTTCTATTGGAGGAAATACTAGGAAAGAGAAAAACGTGTTCTCCTTCCTTCCTCCATGCCCTCAACATTTTTAGAACTACCAAATAGGATCTTTTGTGACAAAGTGTCTACTGGTTTTTACATACCTTTAGTAACCCATGGACATAGGGTTACAAACTATAATAAGAATACTTTAACCTTAAGAACTATAACCCTTCTTTTCTAGCCAGTTTTGCTGGCTAGAAAATTATTTCCCATCAATTCTATGCCATATTTACATTCATCAAATTTTTTCCTTAGCTCCTTAAAAATCAAAATTGTGTCTTATAACTAACCTGGAAACCAACAAACATGTTTTGGTTAAGAAAGTTAACTTCTTTAAGTCTCAACTTAAATGGTAAAATAAATAACTTCTACCACATAGAGTTATTGTGTGGGTTAAAAGAAATTATGCATGTGAAATTCTAAGCCTGGCACCTAAACAGTACTTAGTATGCCTTAGAGACCATCGTGGTGCTGGTGGTGGTAGTGATGATGATGATGTCAATGATTTTGCTCTTTCCAACATGATATAACCCCAAATTATACCACGACCTCTGATATCTCACCTGTACTATTGCAATAGTCCCCTCCTTGGAAAGCCAAGGCTCTCTCGTCCCTCTGTGGTGCCCCACCTTAGCTATGCACATCATGTTTTTGTCAGTCTTTCACCTGTGGCCTCCAATGGCTTCTCATCACACTCAGAATAAAACCCAGACTCTTATCTCGGCCTACAGGTTGGACATGAGCTGGTCCTGCCCACCCCTTGAACTTCACCTTCCTCAGTTTTGTGGCTAGTTCACTACCCGTTAGCCAGGACAGATTTCTTTTCTTCCGGTTCCTCAAGCTGATTCTTGTTTGAGTACCCTTTTAGAAAATTTAGGGCCCAAGGTCAAAGGAAATTCTGTTTCCTTTCAGGCTCCAAATTACATAATAAGTTCTTTATTAGGAAGTAAAAAATTCAAAGCTCCAAACACAGAAATCAAATCCTTTAAAAATTGTATTCATGGCTATAGTAATCAAAATCCTTGGTTCATAGCACATCCTAACCATTGGTTCATGCTTTATTTATTTGTTTGTTTATATAATAATATAATAATTAAACCTACTGCATAAAGTAAACACAACCCAACATCCCATTACGAGCTCCACTCTCTCCACACAATGTTAGTATCACCCTGAATATAGGATGCAGAAGACCTGAACAGCACTATCAACTACCTTGGGCTAATTAACACTGATAGTACATTCTTCCTCAGCAAATATACTTTCTTTTCAAGTGTACAAGGAGAATTCACTGAGAGTGACTAAATCTGGGCCATAAGGCAAACTTCAACAAATTTTTAAAATACTGCAATCAAAAAAGGATATTCTTAGACCATAATGACACTAAATTAGAACTAAATAACATAGATATTTAGAAGTTATCCAAATATTTGGAAATTAAATAATGCAATTCTAAATAATCCATAGGTGAGAAGGGAAATCAAAAGAGAAATTAGCAAATGTTTTAAAATGAATTAAAACTAAAATATAACATACCAAAACTCAAGTAATACTTAGAAGGACAGTCATACCACTATATATATTAAAAAAGAACAAAGATCTCAAATCAATAACAGAAGCTTCCCTTTAACTCCAAGACAAGCAGAAAAAAATAAATAAGAAAAGATAATACCAGAAATCAATGAAAATGAAGACAGAGAAATAACAGAGAATATCAGTGAAAGCAAAAGCTGATTCTTTGAGTAGATCAAGAAGATTACTAAACTTCGAAGTGACCAAGAGAAAAAGAGAGGACTTCCCTGGCAGTCCAGTGCTTAAGACTCCACACTTTCAGTGAAGGAGGTGCAGGTTCATCTCTGGTTGGGGAAGTAAGATCCCACATGCCACGTGGCTAAAAAATAAAAAAAAAAACGAAAAGTACACTTTTTTAAAAATGTAAAAACTTCAAGAAAATTAGAGATACCAAGGGAACATTTCACACAAAGATGGGCACAATAAAGGACAGAAACAGTATGGATTTCACAGAAGCAGAAGATATTAAGAAGAGGTGGCAAGACTATACAGAAGAGCTATACAAAAAAGATTTTAATGACCCAGATAACCAAAATGGTGTTATCACTCAACTAGAGTCAGACATCCTCGAGTGCGAAGTCAAGTGGGCCTTAGGAAGCATCACTATGAACAAACCTAGGGGAGGTGATGGAATTCCAGTTGAGCTATTTCGAAACATAAAAGATGATGCTGTGAAAGTGTTGCACTCAGTATACCAGTGAATTTGGAAAACTCAGCAGTGGCCACAGGACTGGAAAAGGTCAGTTTTCATTCCAATTCCAAAGAAAGGCAATGCTAAAGAATATTCAGACTACTGCACAATTACACTCATCTCACACGCTAGGGAAGGAAAATGCAACCCACTCCAGCATCCTTGCCTGGAAAATCCCATGGAGAGAGGAGCCTGGCAAGCTGCAGTTCACAGGGTCGCAAAGAGTTGGACACAACTGAACTAACACACACACACACACACACACACACACACACACACGCTAGCAATGTAATGCTCAAAATTCTCCAAGCCAGGCTTCAACAGTACATGAACTGAGAACTTCCAGATGTTCAAGCTGGATTTAGAAAAGGCAGAGGAACCAGAAATCAAATTGCCATATCCTCTGGATCACTGAAAAAGCAAGAGAATTCCAGAAAAAATATCTACTTCTGTTTCTTTGACTATGCCAAAGCCTTTGACTGTGTGGATCACAACACACTGGAAAATTCTTCAAGAAATGGGAATATCAGACCATTTTACCTGCCCCTTGAGAAATCTGTATGCAGGTTAAGAAGCAACAGAACTGGACATGGAACAACAGGCTGGTTCCAAATTGGGAAAGGAGTACGTCAAGGCTGTATACTGTCACCTTGCTTATTTAAATTGTATGCAGAGTATATCATGCAAAATGCTGGACTGGATGAAGCACATGCTAGAATCAAGATTTCTGGTAGAAATATCAATAACCTCAGATATGCAGATGATACCACTCTTACGGCAGAAAACGAAGAGAAACTAAAGAGCCTCTTGATGAAAGTGAAAGAGGAGAGTGAAAAAGTTGGCTTAAAACTCAACATTCAAAATCCAAAGATCATGGCACCCGGTCCCATTACTTCATGGCAGACAGATGGGGAAACAATGTAAACAGTGAGAGACTTTATTTTCTTGGGCTCCAAAATCACTGCAGGTGGTAACTGCAGGAATGAAATTAAAAGATGCTTGCTCCTTGGAAGAAAGGCTATGACAAACCTAGACAGCATATTAAAAACCAGAAATATTACTTTCTCGATAAAGGTCTGTCTAGTCAAAGCCGTGATTTTTCCAGTAGTCATGAATGAATGTGAGAGTTGGACCATAAAGAAAGCTGAGCACTGAAGAATTAAAGCTTTTGAACTGTGGTGTTGGAGAAGACTCTTGAGAGTCCCCTGGACAGCAAGGAGATCAAACCAGTCAAACCTAGAGGAAATCAGTTCTGAATAGTCATTGGAAGGACTGATGCTGAACCTCAAACTCCAATACTTTGGCCACCCAGTGTGACTAACTGACTCACTGGAAAAGATCCTGATGCTGGGAAAGATTGAAGGCTGGAGGAGAAGGGGACGACAGAGGGTGAGATGGTTGGATGGCATCACCAACTTGATGGACATGAGTTTGAACAAGCTCCAGGAATTGGTGATGGGCAGGGAACCTTGGTGTGCTGCAATCCATGGAGTCACAAAGAGTCAGACACGATTAAGCAACTGAACTGACTGAACAGAGGGTGGCTATTGTAAAATTAGAATTTAAAAAAAACAAAAACAAAAAAAAAAGAGAGAAAGAAGATGCAGATTATCAATATCAGGAACGGGAGATGAGACATCATTATAAATCTATGAATATTAAAAAGATTATAAAGGAATACTACAAACAACTTTATGCCCATACATTTGACAACTTAGATAACATGGGCAAATACTTTGAAATGTGCACATTACCAAAACTCACTTGAAAAGAGATAACCTGTATAGTACTATATAGCATTTTACACTCATTGTTAAAACAACTTCCAAGTATATATAACACATATATTCATGCATAATAGAATGTCATAACAACTTATGTAATAATTTTGAAAACTTAGATGAAATAGACAAATTTTTAAAAATGACTTACCAAACAAATCTGACTCAAGAAGAAATCATGGTTCTCTGAATCATTCTGTAACTAGAGATTTAGTTTAAATTAGATTTAACTTAAAAGATATTTAAGGTGTTTATAACTTTTCCACAAAGAAAGCACCCAGCCCAGATGATTTTACAGGATGTTTTACTCAACTTTTAATGAACAATCTATCCTAACTTTACATGAACACTTCTTGTGACTATCAACTCAGGTTGTAACTTGTCTTTTTCTTTCTTTCAGGTGTATTTTTTTTTTAACAAGTTTCTTAATATGGTCAAATTTATCATTCTTCTTATTTAGAAATATTTTACTTTCTTAAGTTCATGGAGATACTCACCTTTGTTTTCTATTCAGAATTTTTAAATTTTACTGTTGACATACAGGGCCTCAATCTGCCTGGAACTGATTTTTGTTTTTAGCCTAAAATGGTGACTCAATTTAATCTGGGTAACCACTTTTTGTGCAACTCCATCTGTTTGACAATTCTTCTTTTACACACTGATCTGACATCTAATTCTGTCACTTAATAACATTCTATACTCCTTCTATAGGAGTCTTTTGCTGACTCTGTATTCTATTCATTAGTCAAGTTATCAACTTCAGTACTAACACTCCTCTTACTTGCATGCATGCTAAGTCACTTCAGTCATGTCTGACTCTGTGCAACCCTGTAGAATGCAGACTGCTAGGCTTCTCTGTCCATGTGATTCTCCAGGCAAGAATACTGGAGTGGGTTGCCATGAGGGGATCTTCCAGACCCAAGGATGGAACCCTTGTCTCTTACATATCCTTCATTGTCAGGCAGGTTCTTTACCTCTAGCACCACCTGAGAAGCCCATTCAGTTCAGTTCAGTTGCTCAGTCGAGTCTGACTCTTTGTGACCCCATGAATCGCAGCACGCCAGGCCTCCCTGTCCATCACCATCTCCCGGAGTTCACTCAGACTCATGTCCATCGAGTCAGTGATGCCATCCAGCCATCTTATCCTGGGTCGTCCCCTTCTTCTCCTGCCCCCAATCCCTCCCAGCATCAGAGTCTTTTCCAATGAGTTAACTCTTCGCATGAGGTGGCCAAAGTACTGGAGTTTCAGCTTTAGCATCAGTCCTTCCAAAGAAATCCCAGGGTTGATCTCCTTCAGAATGGACTGATCTTCAGTCAGAATGGACTGATCTTCAGTCAGAATGGACTGGTTGGATCTCCTTGCAGTCCAAGGGACTCTCAAGAGTCTTCTCCAACACCACACTTCAAAAGCATCAATTCTTCGGTGCTTATCCTTCTTCACAGTCCAACTCTCACATCTATACATGACTACTGGAAAAACCATAGCCTTGACTAGACAGACCTTAGTTGGCAAAGTAATGTCTCTGCTTTTGAATATGCTATCTAGATTGATCATAACTTTTCTTCCAAGGAGTAAGCGTCTTTTAATTTCATGGCTGCAGTCACAATCTGCAGTGATTTTGGAGCCCCCAGAAATTAAGTCTGACACTGTTTCCACTGTTTCCCCATCTATTTCCCATGGAGTGATGGGACCAGATGCCATGATCTTCGTTTTCTGAATGTTGAGCTTTAGGCCAACTTTTTCACTCTCCTCTTTCACTTTCATCAAGAGGCTTTTTAGTTCCTCTTCACTTTCTGCCATAAGGGTGGTGTCATCTGCATATCTGAGGTTATTGATGTTTCTCCCAGCAATCTTGATTCCAGCTTGTGTTTCTTCCAGTCCAGCGTTTCTCATGATGTACTCTGCATATAAGTTAAATAAGCAGGGTGACAATATACAGCCTTGACATACTCCTTTTCCTATTTGGAACCAGTCTGTTGTTCCATGCCCAGTTCGAACTGTTGCTTCCTGACCTGCATACAGATTTCTCAAGAGGCAGGTCAGGTGGTCTGGTATTCCCATCTCTCTCAGAATTTTCCACAGTTTATTGTGATCCACATAGTCAAAGGCTTTGGCATAGTCAATAAAGCTAGAAATAGATGTTTTTCTGGAACTCTCTTGCTTTTTCCATGATCCAGCAGATGTTGGCAATTTGATCTCTGGTTCCTCTGCCTTTTCTAAAACCAGCTTGAACATCTGGAAGTTCACGGTTCACGTATTGTTGAAGCCTGGCTTGGGGAATTTTGAGCATTACTTTACTAGCATGTGAGATGAGTGCAATTGTGTGGTAGTTTGAGCATTCTTTGGCATTGCCTTTCTTAGGGATTGGAATGAAAACTGACCTTTTCCAGTCCTGTGGCCACTGCTGACAGGCTCGATAAAGGACAGAAGTGGGCTGGACCTAACAGAAGCAGAAGATATTAAGAAGAGGTGGCAAGAATACACAGAAGAACTGTACAAAAAAGATCTTCACGACCCAGATAATCAGGATGGTGTGATCACTAATCTAGAGCCAAACATCCTGGAATGTGAAGTCAAGTGGGCCTTGGAAAACATCACTATGAACAAAGCTAGTGGAGGTGATGGAATTCCAGTTGAGCTGTTTCAAATCCTGAAAGATGATGCTGTGAAAGTGCTGCACTCAATATGCCAGCAAATTCGGAAAATTCAGCACCCTTAATATTACCTTCTAAATCTACTCCTTTCCCAGTATTTCCCACACAGTAAATAACACAAATCATTCAATTGCTCAGAATGCAAATCATAAGTAATTCCTTTCTCACAGCCTACATGCATGCTTGCATGCTAGTTCTTATTCAACGTTTTGAGACCCTATAGAATATAGCCTGTCAGGCTCCTCTGTCCATAGGATTCTCCAGGCAAGAATACTGGAGTGGGTTGCCGTGCCCTCCTCCAGGGGATATTCCCAACCCAGGGATCGAACCCTGGTCTCTTATGCCTTCTGCTTTGGGAGGCTGGTTCTTTACCACTAGCGCCACCTCACAGCCTACAGTCCTGAGCAAATCTTGTTGGCTCCACCATCAAACTGTAAATCTAATCTCACCACTTTTTACCACCTTGGACCGAGACGTGCATTATCTCCCAGCTGAAGTAGGGTAACACTCTCTCAACTGGCCTTACAGATTCATCTCTTACTTTGTTTCTCCTCACAACAGCCAGAGTGAACCCACAAAAATATAAACCCTATCTTGTTACTCCCCTGCTGAAACTTTTCAAAGGTATCCAATCACAGGAAGAGTAAACAGTCTTTACCATGGTCTACAGGCTCCACGTCCCTGTGCACTCTCAGACCTCACCTATTGCCATACTACTCTTCAAGCACTCAGCTATGCCTTCCTTGATCCTTCAGCTCTTAAAAAGTCCCAGCCTCATTCTGTACTTAGAGAGGATTCCTCTTCTTAGAAGACTTTACCCATATACCTATTTAGATGGCTGCCTTTCTTCAGCATCTCAGCTCAAATGTAATCTCCAGAGACAACTTCTAACATCCCCTACCCAGAGCAGCCAGCTGCCTCCCCACATCAATCACTGAACCAGGTGCATTTTCTCCATAGTACTTATCAATATGTAAAAGTATCTTTTTATGTTTAAGTACGGGAGGAGAAAGGGACGACAGAGGATGAGATGGCTGGATGGCATCACCGACTCGATGGACATGAGTTTGAGTGAACTCCGGGAGTTGGTGACGGACAGGGAGGCCTGGCATGCTGTGATTCATGGGGTCGCAGAGTCGGACACGACTGAGCGACTAAACTGAACTGAACTGACACTTATATTTTGTCCTCTCATACCTAGAATATAAACTTTCTAAGAGCAGAAACCTTTATCTTGGAGTGCCTCGAACAGCAGGCAGGATCTAAAACATTTTTATAAAGAGTTGTGACATGAACCAACATCTCACAGAGCTTTCTTTTCTTTCTTTCTCATGGTAAGAAGTGGATTTATTTAGAAAGAAACACACTCCACAGAATGTAGGCCATCTCAGAATATGAGAGGCTCCAGAAAACTTTTATATCTATTTCACTCTCCAGGACAAGCTGAGTTCACTGAAAGAATCAAGGTCCCACAAACAAAACAGCAGCTTTGGGAGTTCGGTCTCTCACTAGAGTGAGCTTTTAAATACTACGTCACCTTGCTTCACTAAATGTTTTTCAATTTACTGTGCTTCTTGTGAGTAGGAGTTCAGGATCTTCTGAGGTCTAATTTTCCGAACTACAAGCACAAGGTGCCCACCCCGCCACACGCAGTCGCCCTGGGCCTCTCACTCAGCGCCTCAGAGCCCGCCCCGCGCGTTTGCTCAGAGCGCCTGCGCCGGGCGCCGGGCTCATGCAAAGGCTTCTGGGATTGGTAGTCGCGGTTCCTTCCGTCCTCGGTATTCGCATAAAAAGAAACAAATCACAGCGAACATTAGATATTCCCGAATCGCACACAAATTAGATAAGACGCAGATTCTGGAAAGTGGTGCTGGCTTGTCGCTTTCTACCGAGGGGCGGCAGCCGGGATCAGGCGCGGCGCAGACAGCCTCAAGGGCCCTCGGCTGGGCGGGGCTTGCTCGCGGGGGCTTGTGGCTCCTTCCTGCGCTTCCTCTCTCTTTCGCTCAGGCCAGTGGCGCCGGCAGGATGGGTGAGTTGTCTTCTCTGCTGGGCAGAGTGGCCTGCACGTGCAACTTGGGGTTTCGGGGACCGGCGGGAAGATGGGAAACAGAGCGGTGAGGGAGAGCCATGGGGAGGGCCGGTGAGGAGCGCCGGGGGAGCGCCGCTGCTGCAGCCACATGGCCCGGCGGGAAGGGGCCTGGGCGTCGCGGAGCCGGAGTTAAGAGGGAAGCCGGAGCGCCGCAGCTTCCCCCGAGCGATGGCGCGGGGCTTCGTCCTTTTGAGAAAGTGTAGCCGCTGGAGCACTTGTTTCCACGTCTTAGTTGATTCAAGGGGACCTTTGTGGTTTGTCCCGTGGGCCAAGGTGTGATGTCAGAGCCTGCCAGCCGGTAGTCTAGGTGAGGCTAATACTTGAGATAATGTGAAAAAATAAAAAACCGTGGGTGATTTTACTGGGGAATCTAAGGTGATTGTGATTTTTAGGCAAGTGTCGCGGTCTTCGTACTGCCAGGAAGCTCCGTAGCCACCGACGAGACCAGAAGTGGCATGATAAGCAGTACAAGAAAGCCCATCTGGGCACAGCCCTGAAGGCTAACCCTTTTGGCGGCGCTTCTCACGCCAAGGGAATTGTGCTGGAAAAAGTGTAAGTGAAAGACCATTGTTGGTTCCTTCATGGTTTTAGTATGGTAACTTGGGATAAATGCACTTAAAGGTTGGTGTAACTTCTAGGGTTTTGTGTGTCCACGTTTTTTGGAACGTTAGGTAAGCTCGGAAGATTTTTAAGCATTTAATACTACTATAGAGGAATTGGGGTGACATCGGAGGAGAGAAAGTAACCATAAACAAGGGACGTTCTGAGAGCTTAATGTGTGTGGAGCTTTTAAGCAGTTTGCGCCCATCAACTGCTTCATCTTGGCACTCCCCAAGTTTCTGCTTGACAAAACGTGGAGAGAAGTTACTTGCCTAATGTTATACAGCTAAGATTGAGCCACATGGATTTGCCAACACACAACTGTTTTTTGACTTTACAAAAGGATAACTTTGTGTAGCCCCATCAAATTGTATGAGGATTTGAATCCATTATTTCTAGCTCTAGTTCTTGGTTCATGTTTTATTGCTGTAAAGAGGCCGTAAGTTTGCCCTGATGTTAGTCTGATGAATTTAAGACTAAAGAAAAACTTAGCTGTAAGTTAGGGATTTAAGATTATGTTGAAAATGTAGGAATACTACAGTTTCTAATAAGCTTTATACTTCATGAAGTAAAACGTGTCCCTTTTCAGAAAGCCAAGTCACTCTTACGCTGTTTATGTTTCAGAGGAGTTGAAGCCAAACAGCCAAATTCTGCTATCAGGAAGTGTGTCAGGGTTCAACTAATCAAGAATGGCAAAAAAATCACTGCTTTTGTACCCAATGATGGTTGCTTGAATTTTATTGAGGTGAGTGTTTTAGTTATCTTCCATTTTTAGGGGAGTTTCCCCCGGTTGTTTATAGGATGGATGGGTGTTTTGGGCGATTGCCGCTTACACCAGAAGTAAACTGTTGGTTTTTTATTCCAGGAAAATGATGAAGTTCTGGTTGCTGGATTTGGTCGCAAAGGTCATGCTGTTGGTGACATTCCTGGAGTCCGCTTTAAGGTTGTCAAAGTAGCCAATGTCTCTCTTTTGGCTTTATACAAAGGCAAGAAGGAAAGACCAAGATCATAAATTTTGATGATGAAAGCACGATAGTAATAAATTTTCGTATACCAAAAATATGTTGTGTCCTGTTTTCCTCACCCAAGGAAAACTGTCTTTCTAGAGTAAATGGGATTCATAAAATTTTTTCTCCGTGGAATGAACCATTTTAGTTAAAGTTGAAATAAATGTACAGTATGTTGAGAAAACTCAAAAGAGTTTCTAGTAGGAATCATTTTGAAATCTTGAGAAACACATTCTTGGATCTACCTCTGTAGGGATCCAATATTGTATATGCTCTGCTCAGGTTACTGTCTGCTTTTAGTGATTTCATTTTACCTAAAGGCCATCAACATGTTGTAATTGAGTTTACAGTAGCAAAACTTAGGCATTAACACGATGTAGTAGGTAGGTGTTAATGAAAGTGTATGCCAAGCAAATTAAGGCAGAGGGGAAAAGTAAGGGAGATGTGTCTTGAGCTTGTCACTAAAGTAGATTTTTGACCTTGAGATTTACTTTGAGGCACGCTAATGGAAGTGTCTAGGTAGAAATGGTCTAGATGGCTTACATTTTGATAATTGAAGCTTAGATATTAGTTGGGTACATAGGGATCCCCTGCCCACAGATTGCTTTCAAAATTACCATAGGAAGAAATGATATAATTATATCTAAAACTTACTAGCCTTACAAAATCTGTGGTCTGAACTGCTTTCGGCAACATCAGGTATGAGTTAATTTGCTCTCTGATCAAAGTCTAGTGTTAGGTTATGTTTTGGATATTTGGGCTTCCCTTGTGGCTCAGCTGGTAAAGAATTCACCTGCAATATGGGAGACCTGGGTTGGGAAGATACCCTGGAGAAGAGAAAGGCTACCCACTCCAGTTTTCTTGCCTAGAGAATTCCATGGACTGGTAGGGTCCATGGGGTCACAAAGAGTCAGACACAGCTGAGCAACTTTCAGGATATTTGGAAAATGGAGATTTTAGGCTTTCTATCTTTAGATCAAGAACAGAAAATCCTTACTGTGGCATAGGAGACCTTGTGTTTTCTGCCTGCTTAGCATCACTGACCTCTAACTTTCTCAAACCTGGATTTCCCATCCATCTTCAGGAAGCACCTGGTAGGTTGCCTACTACTCCCACCACAAAGCACTGATCCCAAATTCACATTTGTGCTTACACTTGTCACAACTGAGTGATTATTTCTTTCCACGAGGGTTCAGTTCAGTTGCTCA
The DNA here is from genome assembly GCF_001704415.2 of Capra hircus. Taxonomy (NCBI): domain Eukaryota; kingdom Metazoa; phylum Chordata; class Mammalia; order Artiodactyla; family Bovidae; genus Capra; species Capra hircus. Next base: position 28,367,892 of record NC_030814.1, read on the forward strand.
GGCCGGTCCGACTGCAACCCTGCGGAATGCAGCATGCCAGGCCTCCCTGTCCATCACCAACTCCTGGAGCTTACTCAAACTTCACATCCAACCATCTCATCCTCTGTCATCCTCTTCTGCCTTTCCCAGCATCAGGGGTCTTTTCCAATGAGTCAGTTCTTCCTATCAGGTGACCACAAGTATTGGAGTTTCAGCTCCAGCATCAGTCCTTCCAATGAATATTCAAGACCGATTTCCTTTAGGATTGACTGGATAGCAGTCCAAGGAACGTTCAAGAGTCTTCTCCAACACCACAGTTCAAAAGCGTCAATTCTTCGGTGCTCAGCTTTCTTTATAGTCCAACTCTCACATCCATACAGGACTACTGGAAAAACTAGCTTTGACTAGACCTTTGTTGCAAAGTAATGTGTGCTTTTTAATATGCTGTGTGAAAGAGATTGCTCAGTCGTGTCCAACTCTTTGCAACCCCATGGACTGTAGCATACCGGGCTCCTCTGTCCATGGCATTTTCTGGGCAAAGATACTGCAGTGGGTTGCCATTTCCTTCTCCAGAGGATCTTCCTGACCCAGGGATCGAACCCAGGTCTAACTTTCCTTCCAAGGAGCAAGCATCTTTTAATTTCATGGCTGCAGTCACCATCTGCAGTGACTTTTTGGAGCCTCCCCCGAAAAAGTCTCTGTTTCCATTGTTTCCCCATCTGTTTGCCATGAAGTGATGGGACTGGATGTCATGATCTTAGTTTTCTGAATGTTGAGTTTTAAGCCTACGTTTTCACTCCCTTCAACTTTCAAGAGGCTCTTCAGTTCTTTTTCACTTTCTGCCATAAGGGTGGTGTCATTTGCATATCTGAGGTTATAGATATTTCTCCCTGGCAATCTAGATTCCAGCTTGTACTTCAGCCCAGCATTTTGCATGATGTACTCTGCATATAAGTTAATAAGCAAGGTGACAGTATACAGCCTTGACATACTCCTTTCCCGATTTGGAATCAGCCTATTGTTCCACGTCCAGTTCTAACTTGCTTCTAGACCTGCATACATATTTCTCAGGAGGCAGGTAAGGTGGTCTGGTATTCCCAACTCTTGAAGAATTTTCCACAATTTGTTGTGATCCACACAAAGGCTTTGGCATAGTAAATAAAGCAGAAGTAGTTGTTTTTCTGGAACTCTTGCTTTTTTGATGATCCAACAGGATGTTGGCAATTTGATCTCTGGTTCCTCTGCCTTTTCTACATCCAGCTTAAACATCTGGAAGGTCATGGTTCATGTACTGTTGAAGCCTGGCTTGGAGAATTTTAAGCATTACTTTGCTAGCGTGTGAGATGAGTGCAATTGTGCAGCAGTTTGAACATTCTTTGGCATTGCCTTTCTTTGGGATTGAAATGAAAAACGGTAGAGACAGGGCATTTTTTAATTGAAATTAATATAAGATGTACATGATAATTTGGTCTGCCTGCAATTCAGGAGCCCTGGGTTCCATCCTTGGGTCAGAAGGAGAAGGGAATGGCAACCCAGGAACCTGGTGGGCAACAGTCCATGGGGTTGGATATGACTGAGTGACTAACACAGTTCATGATTGCCATGCCAGCTCTTTGTAGCGCCTCCAATTGCAGTCACTGGTTAAAAACCATTCCCAAAAGCTGACCAAATGCTTCTGGATGGGTGTAACTGATCCAAAGCAGAAGCCCCTGGGCCTCACTCACCTAGACTAAGGATGCTGTGGAGGGCTGTGTGGTTTCACCCCGGGGCTCAGTCCTAGGAATACATAGGAGGGTGTGGCTCTGCCAGCAGGAAGCTCTACTCCAGCGGGTGTGCAGAAATGTGGAGGAGTCAGGATGAGGGCCTAGAAGAACACCTCCAGCATCTAGCTCACACAGATGAGAAGTCAAGATGAACAAGGCTGGATGGAGTTAAGACACCCTGCAATGAAGGCTCGTGCTTGTCTCCTGGGTGCCCCAGGATGCCCTGTCCTGTGACAACTGACTGACCCATAAATCCACACAGGTGCCTCAGACCCAAATGTTTGATCCTGATGTGAGTTCTCTGCCTCCTGTGTAGTCCCACCATCCCCTCCTTTAGTCCCCCAGCACCTTGTGATCAAAGCCCCTTCATTCTTGGATCCTCTTGAACCTGACCCTCCTGTAAGGAGAGAAATGAGGCACTAACCTTGGGTGCATATTTTAAATAATCCCAGCAGCTCTTGGCGACTCCATGGACTGTATGCTGGAATGGGTAGCATTTCCTTTTTTCCAGCAGATCTTCCTGACCCAGGAACCAAACCGGGTCTCCTGCATTGCAAGTAGATTCTTTACCAGCTGAGCTACCAGGGAAGCCCTTGGGAGAAAAGTTAATTCTAAAATTTATATGTAAAGGCACTGGACTAGCTAAAACATCATGGAAAATGAATAAAGATGAAGGAATCACAAACTGATATTAAGACTTAGTTTGTAACTACAGAACTCAAGAGAGTTTGATATTGGAGGAGGGACAGACAGATCAGTAAACTAGGAGACTGAGTAGGCTTATACAGGTATGACCAACTGATTTTTGAGAGATACAAAAGCACTTTAGTGGTGGACAGATAATATTTTCAGTATATGAGTGGTGGACTTTGATTAGCAAGAAAGTGGACTTAAACCTAAATTTCCTACCTTATACAAAAATTAACTCAAAATGGATCACATATCTGAATATAAGAAAGCTATAAAGACTTTAGAAGGCAGAACAGTTTCGTGACAGACTTAGGTGAAGAGTTGTACAACATTATACCAAAAGCACATTCCAGAAGAAGAAAGCATAATTTGGTCTTCATCAAAATTAAAATATTTTGTTCTGTGAAATACCTTGTTAAAAGGATGAAAAGAAACTGTAGCCTGGGAAAAAATATTTGCAAATCATATACCCAATGAAAGACTTGTATCCAAAATATATGAAGAACTTGCTAATCTCAAAGTAAGAAAACAACCCTATTGCAAAATGGATGAATGAACAAACATTTCACTGAAGAGATGACAAGCACATGAAAAGATGATTAATATCATCTGCCATTAGAAAATGCAAATTAAAAATATGAGATATCAGAATACAAGTACCAAAAGTCTAAAGTAAAAAAAATGCCAAGGACTGGTGAGCAACTGGATTGTTGGTAGGACTCTGAAATTGTATAAAGTTAACATATAATTAGGATCCAGCAATTGCACTCCTGGGTAGTTATTACATAGAAATGAAAGGCCTGCCCACACAAATCTTGTGCACACATGTTCGTGGCAACTGTATTTGTGATAGCCAAATACTAAATACTAAGCCCTTCAGTGGGCAAATCAACTGGCTATATCCATAAATGAATGCTACTCGGTCATAAGACATGTCACATGCAACAACTTCTTTGAATCTAGTGGTATGCTAAGTACAAAAAGCCAGTCTCAAAGGGTTACATACATCTTGTATCATTTCATTGATATAAACTTCTTGAAATGACAAAATTACAGCAATAAAGAAGACATGGGTGGTTGCCATGGATGAATGATGGGGGTAGAGTCAAACTATAAAGGGTGGCAGAAGGCAATGTGTGTGTGTGTGTTGATGGAACAGCTCTGTGTCCTGACTGTGGAGGTGTTCACACAAATCAATACTTGGGATGGAATTTCATAGTCCCCCAAAAGTATATATAAAAATTGATGAAATGCAAGTTAAGTTCTGTAGTTAAGACTATTGTAACGTCACCAGACCACCTGACCTGCCTCTTGAGAAATCCATATGCAGGCCAGGAAGCAAGTTAGAACTGGACATGGAACAACAGACTGGTTCCAAATAGGAAAAGGAGTACGTCAAGGCTGTATATTGTCACCCTGCTTATTTAACTTCTATGCAGAGTACATCATGAGAAACGCTGGACTGGAAGAAACACAAGCTGGAATCAAGATTGCCAGGAGAAATATCAATAACCTCAGATATGCAGATGACACCACCCTTATGGCAGAAAGTGAAGAGGAACTAGAAAGCCTTTTGATGGAAGTAAAAGAGGAGAGTGAAAAAGTTGGCTTAAAGCTCAACATTCAGAAAACAAAGATCATGGCATCCGGTCCCATCACTTCATGGGAAATAGATGGAGAAACAGTGGAAACAGTGTCAGACTTTATTTTTTTGGCGCTCCAAAATCACTGCAGATGGTGACTGCAGCCATGAAATTAAAAGACGCTTACTCCTTGGAAGAAAAGTTATGACCAACCTAGATAGCATATTCAAAAGCAGAGACATTACTTTGCCGACTAAGGTCCGTCTAGTCAAGGCTATGGTTTTTCCAGTAGTCATGCGTGGATGTGAGAGTTGGGCTGTGAAGAATTGATGCTTTTGAAGTGTGGTGTTGAAGAAGACTCTTGAGAGTCCCTTGGACTGCAAGGAGATCCAACAAGTCCATTCTGAAGGAGATCAACCCTGGGATTTCTTTGGAAGGAATGATGCTGAAGCTGAAACTCCAGTACTTTGGCCACCTCATGCAAAGAGTTGACTCATTGGAAAAGTCTCTGATGCTGGGAGGGATTGGGGGCAGGAGGAGAAGGGGACGACAGAGGATGAGATGGCTGGATGGCATCACTGGCTCGATGGACGCGAGTCTGAGTGAACTCTGGGAGTTGGTGATGGACAGGGAGGCCTGGCGTGCTGCAATTCATGGGGTCACAAAGAGTCGGACACGACTGAGCGACTGAACTGAACTGAATGTCAATTTTACTGGTTTTGAAAATATACCCTTGGTTATCAAATATGCTATTAATCCGAATTTGGGTGAAGTATACAAACTATTCTTTTTGCAACTTCTTGTGATTCTTAGTTACAAATTAAAAGGTTTAAAAATTGTGAATAAGTAATTATTTAACTTTTGTTACCCCTTATATTTGCTTAGCAAACTCCAAACAAATCAGAAATTGTTAATCGAAAAAGAATCTGGAGACCATGTAATCCTGTGGTCCCCAAATCCAGGACATCAGAGTCCCTAAGGCATTTGTTAGACTGTACAAATACCCTTGGTCTTCTGGGAAACAATCTTTACAGTTTTCTAGGAAAACTTGTCTTATTGACAAGCTGTCAAGCATTCTTTATGAAGCCAAGGGTGCTTTCCTCACTTATGGGGATACCACTGCTGTATTTCAGCCACCTCATAAGTCAGAAGCCCAAAAAAGATAGCTTTTAAGTATTTTTGAAACATTTTGTCCAAGTAATCAGCATAGTTGAAACCAGAAACAGTCTATCCTTTAAGATGTTCCTATTGGAGATGCACCTTATAGCAAAAAAATAAAGACTACCTTACAGGTGGCTGCTTAGCAAATTGTGGAATAAATGTATACCGGGTATTTAATAAGAGTTTTTGTTGTATACCTTATGAAAGGAAGGGGATAGTATGACACAGTTACCAGCTGTGTCATACTATGTGTGTTTATATGGAAATGTTGAAACACCAGTTTCAACTGGTAGTCTTCAAACAAAATTTAAACTGTATTAGGGAAATAATACTTGAAACATAAGTTTTTTCCTTTTATTTTTTGATAGAGTTGAGAGACAGTTTATGGTCTTATATTTTTATATGGAAATGTTGAAACACCAGTTACTGATGGTCTTCAAAAAAAATTTAAACTGTATTAGGGAAATAATACTTGAAACATACGTTTTTTTTTTCCTTTTATTTTTTGATAGAGCTGAGAGACAGTTCTAAATTGACGACTATGAAAATTTGAATGTGTGTCTATATATGAATTTTCTGTGTTTCATTCAAGGTTGATCACGCTGTGGGTAACATTCTTGGATTCTGTTTCAAGGTTGTCAGAGTAGCTAACATTTCTTTATTGGTTTTACATAAAGTTGAGAAAAGAGACTAAGATCATAAATTACCATATTATTATAAAATTCACTAACAGCTACATGTATAATCTTTATTCAAACCTATAAAATCTGTTTAAATGGATCTTGCAAGTATTAACTCATAATTCTTATGATATTATACTTGAGGGGATGGATAGACTTGGCAGGTTGTACTAAGCATTCTTAGTTTCTAGCACAATTTCTATCCATATTATTTGGTAAAATGACATTATGTTTATTAGTATGTGAGGAAAAGAAGTGGACTTTTTAAAGCGTATTGTCATGGTAATATCACCACAGGAGTTTTCAAGCAAAGTATTAAAGCATCTAACAATTAAATGTTTTTAGCATACATTGTCTCATGGGGAAAATCATTTTTACAGTGATCATTTGAAGGAACCCAGTAACACTTTCACTTTTTTCCAGGAGTGACAGATAACCAGTATTTCCAAATAAGCACACAAACAGTTGCCATTTCATTCAGACTGTCACTTAAGCCTTCAGTGTATGGTGTGTGTCTTCAAAATGAGGAAGCCACACCCACACAGCCCTTAGAGCTTGAGCCAGGCCTGTCGAGCGTCACTGACCTCCCCTGCTTCCCAGAGGACCTGAAGCTTTCAAAGAGCAATTCGGACGCTAAGGAGAGCTCTTCCTGTAGGAGGGAGAGGACAAAACTGTGGCCCCAGATCGCTCTTCAGATAGACCCTCCAGTCAGAAGCGTCAGCTTCCTCCACAGATTCCTACCAGCAATCTGCTAACTTGTAGTAATAAATTATCAACACGAATTGTCTGATCTACTCACAGTGTAGGAGTTTTCATTTGTTTAGCTTTCTAAACCTCTTTCACTGGAGTTAATTGGTGGCAGAACAATGGGTCATATTACCTAGCTGGGTTAAAAGTGTAGGACACGCTGAGCATACCCATTTTTTCAGTTGAGTCTAGCTGCTGATAAATATAATGCTTCTGTACCTCTTTATCAACCAGCAAATGGTTAAAACTGTACAATAGTGGGAGAGTGAGCCACATTCTAAGTAATATTTTTTTATGCCAATCACACCTGAGAACAGTTGAGGGAAGTCTTTCTTGTTGAAACACATTTTGTCCATTAACACCTGCTTTGGAAATGATGTGAAATAGATGTTTCGTCCCATCTTTCTCCCCCTCAACAGCTTTGTGAATTTGTTTATCCAGTTTATGAGAAGATTTGTCATCTCTGGAGAAGGAAATGGCAGCCCACTGCAGGCAACCCAATTCTTGCCTGGAAAATCCATGGACAAAGGAGCCTGGCTGGCTACAGTCCATGGGGTCACAAAGAGTCAGACACGATGAGCAACTGAGCCTGTTGTTTCTATGTAGCCTGACAGCTTCTGGTATTCTGTTTTTGTGTGAGTTTGCAGGTAAATTGGACCACACTGCCTCTCCTTTGGTTCCCAACAGATTTCAAGTATTTCCTTAGAATTTCAGTTCCAGTATATACAATAGTTGACTGTGTTCATTCTATATTTTACACATTTTCTTATGTTTATAATTAGGTAGTTTTTTCCTCCTTGTCACATTACCCTTCTTCCTGCCCATGACATAACACAGGGGTGTGTGTGTGTGTGTGTGTGTGTAACAGAAGAAAGCAATTGTGAATGACATTTATTGACCAAGATTCTTGATCTTGGATTAGATTTCAGAAGGTCTAGAAATCTCCTGAAGCTGTATGCACAATTTTCTGATATAAATATGTACATGTGCGTATGCATACATATATATGTATACACCCACAAATAAATATTTTTCTGAAAAGGAGGTCTATACACTTTTTCAGATTTTTGAAGTGGTTTATTCCCAAGAAACCAACTACTGTTTAAGCTTTATAGCAATTGTTACATAATTTTCAGTTAACTCACAGCTGAGAACAGTTGTGAGAGGTTGCCTGTGGTCTGACATGATTTATGGAATGTCCCCAGTATGGGGAGGATCTGTGGATGCATGACCCAGGCTGCACACCCTGCGACCTGCACATTTCATATTAGCTCTGATGGCATCAGCTAATGTAAGCAGGGAGCAGTGAGTCATTTTAAATGAAGGTTATTCAATGTCACTGGTAAATGCAGAATCAGAGAGTATTAGGACTTACCTGATGTTCCAGTGGTTAAGACTCTGCACTGCCAATTCGGGGGGCCTGGGTTCGATCCCTGGTCAAGTTAACTAAGATCCTACATGCCGTACAGCATGACCAAAAGAAAAAAAAGAAGACCCCCGGAATAAAAGCAGAGGACCAAAGACCCAAAGGCACTTTGGCACCTAAGACTGACGTAAAACTTGACAGATCAAATAAAAAATGTGCAGTTAAAAAAAAAATTGACACAACATCTGTGTTTGCTTTAAAATATTTGAGCAAATATAAATTTTTTTAAAGGGTTAAATGAAGCAAATAGGGCAAATCTCAGTAATTGCTGATTCCGATTGATAGGTATGTTAAAATTCATTGTAGTATCTTCTTTACTTTTGGGTATGGATGAAATTTCCCATAATAAATTTTTTTAAATCACATACGCATCCTAACTGTTTAATTGCTGCACTCTCTGGTTGTACTAGAGCCAGTACAGTCAGCTCTGATAGGGGCAAAATGAAGATGTGGAACAATCACATGGACAGTACAGAAGTGGGAAACTAACCCTGGCAGCACTGAGAAACACAGGATACATCAGGAAGAAACAAAGCTGAGAATCCATGCATAGCAAGGCTAGTTGAGAAAAATGATCGGTTCAATAATAAAAAGCACAGTAAACTAAAATCATTTTCAAAGATTTTAGGAAATGGTAAAACACAGACTGCTTTGGGGAAAGTAAATTGGTATAGCCTTATTAGGCTTCCCTACCACTCAGAAGGTAAAGCGTCCACCTGCAATGCGGAAGACCTGGGTTCGATCCCTGGATCAGGAAGATCCCCTGGAGAAGAAACAGCAACCACTCCAGTATTCTTGCCTGGAAAATTCCAAGGATGGAGGAATTTCTTGCCTGGTAGGCTACAGTCCAGGGGGTCACAAAGAGTCAGACAAGACTGAGCTACTTCACTTTCACTTTACTGGTAAAACAGAGTAACAACGTGAATCAAAAACCTTAAGACATACCACACTTTTTGGTCCCTTCATTCCCTTAGTAACAGTGTAACCCAAGGAAACAATATGAGCAGCTATTTCTACACACATATCTTCCTTACATTTGGAAGCTCTGGAGGGGAGGGGAAGCTTGGGATGCCCTACTGAACACTGTAACCCTAGCAGAGGTCCTGACCATTCAGGAAATAAGTGCTCAATGAATGCAATTTAAATAAACAGTGAAGAATAAGGAACAACCTAAAAGCCCTAAAATTATTTGTCATATTTTGATATGAAAGAAATGCTAGTCATTTGGTTTTTTCAAAGAACATTAAATGACATGGGGAAAATGCTGCACATGAAATGATAAGTGGGAGAAATCTGGATATAAAACCATATACAGAATGATAACTAAATATGTTTAGTGCAAGAAAATATTTCAATATTTTAATTGTAATATCCCTGGGTGATAAACACAAGTATGTTTTAAATTTTCTCCTTCAAATTTTTCTGCAACTTCCAAATTATCCATAAAAACTAAAAATTTTTTTTTTCATGAATGTTTAGTTTTGCATTCTCTGGATACATAAGTGTCCACTACAATACAAAAAGAGCCCAGGTCTTCTTTGATCATTTCCAATCCAAGTTCCCACTCTCCATACCTCTGAGGTACCCCTCTTACAAGTTTGGTGTGTGTCCTTCTAGACCATTTTAATGTTTTTAGATACACAGACTGTATATGTACTACAGAACGTGTGGTGTTAGTGTATTTTTGATATAGTGTTAAGTTGCATGCCTAGTTAACGTCTAGTTTTCGTCTTCTGTTTTAACGCAACAATCCATGGAAATTGCCTATTTTGATACATGGAGATGAATTCACTCTACTTAACTACTGTAAACTGTGTGTGTGTGCTAAGTCGCTCAGTTGTGTCCAACTCTTTGGGACCCTATGGATTGTAGCCTGCCAGGCTCCTCTTTAGGACTCGATGGACTGTGGCCTGCCAGGCTCTCCTGCCCATGGAATTCTCCAGGCAAGGATACTGGGTTGCCATGCTGTCCTCCAGGGGATATTCCTGATCCAGGATTGAACCTGTGTCTCTTACATCTCCTGTATTGGCAGGCGGGTTCTTTACCCCTAGTGCCATCTGAGAAGCCCCACTGTACACTATCACATTTTATTTAACCATCTCCCTATCAATATGCAGGAAAGGGGGACTTCTTGAGTGGCCCAGCAGTTAAGACTTCACCTTCCAATGCAGGGAGTGCGGGTTCAATCCCTGGTTGGGGAGCTAAGATCCCACATGCCTTGCGACACCCGCCCCAAGGAGTGAATTTGTTTTAAAAAAACAAAAACAAGATAAAACATTCAGGAAAGGGCTTGGGTAGAATCTGCTCTCTGAATCTCTCTGAATCTGCTGAAGGAAAGGGCTGCAAAAACCTCATCCCACTCTGCTGCTGGTAACAAGGGAAAGAAACCTCAAAGGACAGAGTGGGTAGTAGTTCCCAGGAGCAAAGCAGATCCAGTCCTCAGTGTCTGCACAAAGGAGGCCATGGGAAGCTTCCCCCGGGGACAGTGATCACCCACATACACAACCATTCCACAAATATTTATTGAGTACTATGGGCTTTCCTGATGGGCTCAGGTGGTAAAGAACCTGCCTGCAATGCAGGAGACGTGGTTCGATCCCTGGGTTGGGAAGATCCCCCTGGAGTAGGAAATGGCAACCCACTCCAGTATTCTTGCCTGGGGAATCCCCACAGACAGAGGAGCCTGGTGGGCTACAGTCCATAGGGGTGCAAAGAGTCAGACATAAAGTGACTTAGCACGCATGCACCATACTAGGGCTTCTCCAGTGGCTCAGGGGTAAGGAATCCCATGACAATGCAGGAGACGTGGCAGAAGCTGTGGGTTCAATCCCTCGGTTGGCAACATTCCCTGGAGAAGGAAATGGCAACCCACTCCCGTGTTCTTGCCTGGGAAATCCCATCAGGACTAAACAACCACCACCACCATACTAAACCCTGAAGATCTGGCAGGCACATGTAAATACCAATGCACCAAACACTGTAAATATACTGAACTATGATTTTCTGTTAAGCCTGCTTTAATTTCTGCCTCATAGTTGTAACTATGAGACCTCTGGGTATTTGAAAAGCTTTAAAGTAACCCAAGAAATCACCACCTAGCCACAGGTTTTATTTATTTTCATGTAAAGTTTATACGAATGTACAAATACAAGTGCGTTTCTAGTTTGCGTTAGTAATTTATAAAATGGGACTTGGTGATCTCTAAAATCATTTTTCAGCTCTGTCTAGAATACAAGGTATTTGCAATAGGGCTCTTTTATCACTAGATGTCGCTATTGACAACACAAACTGCTAAGTCGCTTCAGTCATGTCGGACCCCATAGATGGCGGCCCACCAGGCTCGCGTCCCTGGGGTTCTCCAGGCCAGAACACTGGAGTGGGCTGCCATTGCCTTCTCCAGTGCAGGAAAGTGACAACACAAAAGTCAGATTAAAAGAACAAGAGCTTTACAGAACTGCTTTAAAGAACACACTATGAAATTTAAGACTTAAAAATGCGAAAGCACTTTTACAGACAAATCCTATAAAAATCTATAAGGGACCCTTCAGGAACCTATGTGCATATCAAAGTAGTGCCCATGGCATCATAGCCCAGTGTCATGGGCAAGCTAACAGTTAGTATTTACTATACCTTCTAAAACAACTTTTAGCAACTTACAGGTCAGCAGTATAAGAAGGGAAGCAGAGGTCTTATAATTAGAAGGGAGCTTATTTGTCCACAAATTTTCAAATAAAATCTTCAGTCTGCTCCCTGGAGTTACAGCTACATTTACATCAAAACCAGCGCACGCGCGCACACACACACACACACACACACACACGCACAGATTTTCTAGCATCTAGTTGAAATCAAAGTTTCACAAAACAATGATACCCTCACTGTGTGCAACGTATTTTTTCTCCATGTATTTGTGAAATAATAGAAAATATATATTAGTCTCTGCCCCCAGGATCCTGGGACAGATCTCCAAAAATTCTTGAAATCTCCCAAGTGGTAAAAGCTTGAAGAGCATCTTTTGTCCCAATATTTGGTCTCTGCCCCAGTTCCTGACACAGAGCTCCTAAATGCCTTGGAATTTCCTAGGTGATAGGAGTGGCTTTGTGCTAATGGTTGACTCTTGGTTGAATAGCTTCAGGAAGGGACCTTCCTGATTACCAGGAAGACCAAGCCATAATTAAAAGCTTGGAACTTTCAGCCCCACCCTCCATCATCTGGGAAAGGGAGAAGGGCTAGAAGTGGAGTTAATGATTGATCATGCTTATGTAGCCTCCACAAAAATGCCAAAAGTTCATGGTTCAAAGAGCTTCCAGGTTGGTGAACACATCTATATATGGCAAGAGGGTGGTGCACCCCAGCTCCATGGGGACAGGAATTCTACCCTTGGAATCCTGCTGGACCTCACCTGAGCAGTTCTTCGTCTGTATCCTTTATCATGTTTTGTTATATAACAAACTGATAAGCACAAGTGTTTCCCTGAGCACTGTGAGTCATTACAGCAAATTACTGAAACCCAAGGAGGAAGTCATGGGAACCTTGACTTACAGCTGCCCAGTTAGAAATATGGGTGACAGTCTGGGACCTGCAAGTGTCTCAAGCGGGGCAGTTTTGTGGGACTGAGCATTTAACCTGGAGGAGCTGTTACTAACCTAAGGCAGACGCTATGAGAACTGAACTGAACTGGAGAACACCTAGCTGGTGTTGCAGATGTGTCCAATGTGTGGAAAACCCACATCTAGTGCCAGATGTGCTGTGAGTCTGATAGCATTGTGACGGTAAAGGAAACACAGGGACTGCTTTTCCTTGAGATATTCTGTTTCATAAAAAATACTGGTCATAAACCAATAAACTGGTTTTACTTGATCTAATACCCTTCTTTCCATTTAATATGTTAGGAAGCAGAGGCTCCGAGAGGTGCAGTGCCTTGCCCCCAGTAACACAGTAAGTCAGAACTCAAACTTTTCAGGATACTGGCAGGTTTTGCTTTGAACGGTGTTAGGCAAAAATCAAAGATCATCCTTGACATATTCCTGGCCCTTTCCACACTCTTATATCTTCTAAAGTCTGTGGGCCAGTACCTGCTGGTGAAAAATTGGACAAAGTGTACGTGTGATTAGTCATTTTAAAAATACAAGTTCTTTTTAAAATACAAATGTGATTACTTTAACTGCTCTACTTGAATTCCCTCAGCAGCTCTTTGTGGTTCTCAGGCCAAATACAAATCATCGGTGTGTCAATAAAGGCTCCTCCAGACCTGGCCCCAGTCCTGCTTGCCAGGTCTCTCTTTACCACTTCCCCACACATACCTTCAAGGTCTTTCTTTTTTCCATTCTTGACCTGGCTAAATAGTAAGTTTTTCACAACTCTACTCATATTCTTTTTCTGCGAATCTTCCTGATGCTTGCTTTCCACGCCTCTGCCACAGCACACGTCCTGCCATCCCTGTGTCTTCCTCTTGTTTGTCTTCCCCACTGGACTGGGCATTTGTATGAGCCAAGTCAAGGCTCTCCATCTGCTACCCTGCCACCTAGCCTAGGGCTCAGCACATACGAGGAACTCAGTAAGTATCTGCCCAAGCAAATATCTGCATATTCTTACTCTGAAATTTCAATCCCCCCAAAACTCCAACTCACTGGAGTATCAACTCTCTGAATTATGTAAAAGCTAGCAGCTCTCCATTTCCTAATACACTGAGAGTATTAAGAAAAACTATACCTATCCAGGGAGAAATGGACGCAAAAACCCACTTCTGATTTTTTTTTTTTCCTCTTTACCTTACACATTTTGGATGCAGCATGGTAGTTTCTTTTTTTCTTTTCTTTTCTTTTTTTGTAATCTGTAGCTTGTAGGCTAGTACCTGATAATCAGCACAGCCTGTTGCCCTTCAACGGTCACTCAAAGAAAAACCCCACCTACTCGGGTCCCCAGACTGACAGCAGGCCCCGGATCACTTACAGGGCAGATAGCGACTCTTCTGTGCATGCCATTGTACAACATACCCCCCAAAACTGGCTCAGTAAGTTAGCCACTGCCCATCAAGTCAGAGTGAAAAGGAGACAGTTACATGCTTCTGTGACTAAGTACAGTGATAGCAAAGGAGGAAGTCCCCTAGTGGGGGCTTGTGGGGTCAGAGATGGTTTTGTAAAGAGTGAATCACATGGAGCAGGTTGAGAATTGGGTAGAAATATGGGGAAGGAAGCACTTCCAGGTGGGAACCAGCATAAGTAATGGTCAGATAGGCTATGGGCAGAGAAGGCGTGGCTGATCACCTGCCTGGGAAGGAGTCAGGCCAGAACTGAGGTGGGAGGGAGCAGATATGATGCCTCAATAGGCTGATTATCCCCTCTTCACATGACTCCACAAGGCACTGTGTTGGTTACAAAGCACATTAGACATACTTACCATTTTGATCTCTGTGCCCTTGTTAGGTGAGTGGGGTTGATACTATGGACTTTAAAAAAGAAGTGGTAACAGACTAAAAGAGATTAAGAAAATTAGCTCAAGCAATGCAGCTAGTAGCAAACCAACCCCACCATTCAGCTCTCTGGAATTCTCCCAGTTTCACAGACCCAAGAGTTGGGTGGGCCTCACAAGTCACATGGCTGAGCTTCCTCATGGTGCAGATGAAGAATGTGAGGATCAGAGAGGTGAAAGGGGTTTACTAAGATCACACAGAAGTGGAGTTTAGGAGACTGGCTTGCAGCAGCTGTAACCAGTCTTGTTGCTGACAAGGAGCTCTGCCTTCATATTAGCTGGACAGGAAGCCCTTAGGGAAGAAATTCTCATATTACAGAGAAAGAACTGTTACTTTGACAAAACATTTTTCTAATTTTATGACTGTTGGGATAACAGTCTGTTATTTTACTGCATTCTTTTAAAAAAGGAAATTTTTATCAACCCAAAATTAAAAGTTTAAGTGAAAAAAATTCTGAAAAGAAATAGAACTGCTTGAGGAGAAGGACCTAACTGAGGAGGGTGGTCTCCACAACCTTAGAGGAGCTCTTCAGAACTTTTTTCTACCAGTGATGAATTTTCAGATCTTTATCAATCAGAGAAAAAACATTTTAAATTAAAAAAAAAAAGGAAACTACACACTGCTCCCAAGCTGACAGACTACTATCACCTCAGAATCTGTTCACAAAGGACAACTAATATTTCCAGATGAGTACATCATCCACATGACACCTTATTACATTTTTTTTTTTAAATCCCAGAAATGACATGGCTTGAGAAATGACTTGCTAAGAAATCTGTGTTTACATTAGGGAGAGTGGGGAGGAAAAATCCCTTGCAGAAGTTGAAAAGATGTTAAGTGGTAAATACCAAAATGCCCAGCAAGCATGTAAGCAGGCTCTCATACCAGCATGAATATGTGCAGCTCAGCATTTTAAAATTTACTTTTAGCTTTTCCAGCAATTTGAATTAACCCCTTCTCTACTTTTGCTCCCTGCCTGAGAGTGCAGCCCTTAACCTAGAGAATAACAGGGATGGCAGGGCCTTCTGTGATTCGCCAGCAGATAATCCCGTCATGCTAACTGCTCCCTGCAAGTGGGCTGCCTTTCCAGGTGCCTCCTAGATGCCTTGCTAGCCAGTCTCTTGGGTGAGACCTGGACAGTGTTAGGAAGTAAGTCTAGCTTGAAGTCCAGTTATGTGCCCAGAACTGGAAAAGGCCTATTGGGAGACCAAAACAATATAAATAAATGCAGCTCAAAAGTTACATCCAGAGCAGAACTTCTTTAGGAGCAGGTACCTCAGAATCACCTGGAGGGGCAGTTCCAGCAGGTGGCCAGTGCCTATAGTTGAGAAGGATCCTCAAATGATTCTAAAGTGCGTCCCTCACTGACAGGCACTAATCTAGTTGCTCTAAAGAGGTGATTATGTTTTTCTCTTGGTTTAAGACCTTAGCAAGTTAAAATGAAAAATGAAACAGCAACCCCAAACCAAACTTTCCATGGTTCATCTTAATACCTTACTATTAAACTTATTGACAGACTAGTGAATGACAATCAAGTATAAGAAAGGCGACCATTTAATGAATATTTGCTTAATACTTTCCCATACTTTCTCACACACTGAGGCTCTCGTGTGTTTCTCACAGCGACCTTGTGAGGTATCTTGTTATTCTCAAATCAAAGCTCAAGAGAACGAGCCTCAGAGACATGACAGAAGAACCTGGAAGTGCCCTGATGATGTCATTGTTTCTGTTACCAAGCTAGAGCTCTTTTTTGCTATTTTTAGTAATTTGTGTCTTTGCCGTGTTTCTTCTAAACATAGAGCATATCAGTTGCTGCAGACATTTACTTCCAAGGGCAAAAAAATCCACGTCAGAATCTCGGTGAGCTGAAATCTCATACCATACTGGCCCCATTAAAACCAGGGTCGGCCGCATAAACTCTCAGTGTTCTTCTAAGCTTTTTCGCTCAATAGAAGAATCTAAAGAACAAGACAAAAGCCAAGAAAATGAAAGAAGGTTAACTGAGCAGTAAAGACTTGTTTCAAGAATATCAATTCTAAAATAAAACCACTCAGCTCTGTGGTTGGGTGAGTGTTACTACAGGAAAGGCAAGAGCTTCCTAAATGAGTGGACGCTGGTTGTCTGGAAAATAAAACAGACAAATCAGTGTCCCGTCAGAGGTGAAAGCAGACTTAGAAAATGCTGGGTCTAGCAGCGGGGACACAGCCAAATGCAAAAGAGACCCAGGATCTCTGCAACAGGAAACGTGGAGTGCAGGCTTCTCTTTTTACCTTGTCCATTGACATTGCCTTCCTCCTGAGAGGCTGCTGTGGCATAACTCAGAGGAAGATTCAGCCCGACAGCTGGCCCTACCATGCTCAGCCACGACGTGATGTAGTTGACATTCCTGGGAAGTAAGTGAAACACAGAAAACTGTTTCCGCTGTGGTTGTTTGAGTAGTAGAAAATCATTTACCAACAATCAGAGAAATTAGGCTTTCTTCAAAGATGTGCACTGGTCACTTGGAATCTCAGCATTTTCAAATGCCAATCTGTTGCTAGACAGGGACTTGGGGGCCAAAGAGGCTGAGGAGCCCCCACTGAAGCAGCTTAAGGGAGGGAGGGTCAAGGCACTGATGCTCTTGACTTTCCTCAGTGATTCCAGTTTGACCCATCTGACAGCTTTAGCTAAGGTAGCAGAGTGCAGTGGTGAAGAGTGTGGCTCGGAGGCAAGAGTGCCTGGGGTGTGCTCAACAAGATATGTGACCTTGGTTATTTAGGCCTTCTGTGCATTAGCCTCCTCCTCTGTAAACCAGGTAAAATAATAGTACTTAGCTCACAGGGGTGTTATAGAAATCCAGTGCGTTAATATATCTGAAATACTTAGAATAATGCCTAAAACACAGTAAAAAAAATTCAATAAATGTTAGCCATTATTATTATTACAAAGAATATCTCTTTTTTAGTTTAGCTTTTAGAATCACATAAAAGGATTTATACTTTTAAAATAAGACTGAAGCCAATGTGTCTTGATGGTATTTCTTACCTATTGATTTTTTGAGAATTCTTTAACACAGGAGTCATGAATTCACTCGTCTTGCAGGGATGAAGTACAAAAAAGGGTTGTCCAAGTATCGGATGCTCCTGGAAGAATCAGAGTTGGCCCAGGATTGCTGGCGTGAATTACTTTGAAAAAGTTAAAATCCATACTCAGGTCTACTCCTTTAAGATAAAAGTTTGTTTTAAATTTCAAATTATTAAAAAATAAATTTCAAATTATTAAATTAAGATATAGATCGATTCCTAGTTTAAAATATAATTCATAATGCAAACATGAGAAAAAGGTTGGTGAGAAGAAATTATTTACTGATAGAGGATGGCACTCAATACAAACTGCAGATACATTTTATCTCGTTCTTTAGCTGGTGTTTCCTTTGGCCTATAATTATTCTTCAGCTTTAACTCAAGTCTGACCATTTGAACAATGCATTTCATTCACCTGTTTGTCAATGGCTCAGTTCAGTTCAGTCACTCAGTCATGTTCGACTCTTTGTGACCCCATGTACTGCAGCACGCCAGGCCTCCCTGTCCATCCCCAACTCCCAGAGTTTACTCAAACTCATATCCATTGAGTCAGTGATGCCATCCAACCATCTCATACTCTGTCGTCCCCTTCTCCTCCCACCTTCAATCTTTCCCAGCATCAGGGTCTTTTCAAATGTCAGTTCTTCGCATCAGGTGGCCAAAGTATTGGAGTTTTAGCTTCAGCAACAGTCAGTGGTAAGGGAAGCAAAATTATTCGCATATTTTCCTTCCTTTTCTAAATGAGTATTTTGATTGCACTGAGTCTTCATTGCTGCACGCAGTCTTTCTCTAGTTGCAGCAAGTGGGGGCTACTCTTCATCTCAGTGCGCAGGCTTGTCACTGCAGGCTTCTCTTGTGGAACAGTCTTGAGAGCTCGCAGGCTTCAGTAGTTGTGGCACACAGGCTTAGCTGCCCCACAACATGTAGAATCTTCCTGTACTATAGATCAAACCCATGTCCCCTGAATTGGCAGGCATATTCTTAACCATGGGACCACCAGGGAAGTCCTCATATATTTTCTTACCTAAATTTTGTCAACATGTTAATTCTTTCAGGCCTAACTGCATCCAGGCACATGACCAGTGAGTAGACAGGGTAAAGGACAGGGTGGAAGAGGGGAATGACTGGCACTATTTAAACTGTAGGCTTCCCTGGTGGCTCAGATGGTAAAGAATCTGCCTACAATGCAGGAGACCCAGGTTCGATCTCTGGGTTGGGAAGATCCTCTGGAGAAGGGAATGGCAACCCACTCCAGTATTCTCGCCTAGGAAACTCCATGGACAAAGGAGCCTAGTGGGCTACGATCCATGGGGTCGCAAAGAGTCGGACACAACTGAGCAACTAACACTTTCATTTAAATTGTACTGCTCTTGTCTGTCTCTCTCTTTCCCTTAGTTTCTCTGCTTATCTATGTCTCTCCTTTTGTCTCTCCCAAGCTTATGGAGCTGTTTCTATGAGTTCCAAGTCCATAAGGCAGAACCCCACTGCCTTTGTAAGAGAATGATTGGATATAGGATACAGGTCGGACTGCTAGCAGACTAGGGATGTAGACATCATGTGGTAAGCAATGGGGATCCCAAGATGGTTGCTATGTGGTGAGTGATCTATGCATAAATTTGACCAACCTGAAAACAGTTTTTGTTGATAAATTTATCAGTTGCTTACATTGTGCATTAGCCATTATGCCAGAGACCACAAATTCCAATACTGTTATGATCTGAATGTTTGGGTCCCACAAATTCATATGTTGAAACCCTAATGTGCAATGGTAGGAGGAGGTAGGGCCTTTGGGAAGTGCTTAGGTCATGCAAGTGAGGGTCAAGAGCCCTCAAGATGAGATGAAGGCCCTTATAAAAGAGGCTTCAGAGGGCTAGCCTATCCTCTTCTGCCATGTAAGCACACAGTGAGCAATCTGCAAGCTGGAAAAGGGCCTGATGATAGAGGGCTGGAGATCTCAACCTGATCTCAGGTTGAGATCAGCCTCGAGAATTATTGTATATTAACTACCCGATATGTGATATTTTGCTATAGCAGCCCAAACAGACTAAGACAACCACCTATGAAGACCAGGCAGGCGACGTGAAGGGGAAAGGCAGTGAAATGCACCAGCCAGTGACAAGGGCCACGTGGACCTGGAGAGTGCGCCCAGCCAAGCTTGTCCTTGCTACTCTGCTCCGGCCATGTGTGCCAGGTGGAATGCACGCTTGCTGTGCCAGGTCTTCCCACTTGTCAAAATAACCTAGACATCCAGATTTTTATGTAAAACCTCCTAAATTTAAATATTGGCACCATTTGTTAAAAATATGGTGCGGGCCAAATAAAACAAGCCCGTAGGCTGGATTTGGACTGAGGGCTGCCTGGCTTCTTCCCCTGGCTGCTTCTCTCCTCAGCCAGTCCGAGGAGAAGTTGAACTCAGAGCTCTCCATGGGAAGAATTATACCTTACATCCTCCACTATGTCTGTGCACAAGTGAACACACCTATCCACAATAAATAGGAGGTACGTGTATGGGTGACCTTGGGTGTGGAGAGATGAGTGTGTGTGTGTGGCAGGGCTGAGTTATTCATTGCAAGTAGGCTGGAGGACGAGTATGTCTCCTTAAAGGGGCCACCTCCAGATATCTCTGCCCAGGGTCCTGATTTACACACAGAGCTCAAGCCCCCACTCTCCTGCTCTCTCCTACCCCTCATTCCTGTTTCTAACCTGACACTGTGACCACAGCCCAGATATGTTATGCTTATCACCAAGTCCTCATGTCCAATTTGATTCTGGCTCCCCTTACTGGCCTTAAACTAATATTTATTAATTCATCACATATCTAGTGATCATCTCTTACATACCTGCCAGGAATAGTTCTGGATCTATCAATAGTTACAGAGATCACTCTAAGATAAACCAAGTCCCTCACTGCATGGAACTTATGTTCCAGTGCAGGAGATAGCCAGTAAACACATAGAACAAATAAGTAAATAGGATAATCTAGATAATAATATATGCTATGAATAAAACAAAGCAAGGTAATACAACTTTGGTGGTAATAATTCAGATTTGGTGAAAGGGAAGGCCTTACTGAAGAGGTGATCTTTAAACAGAGATCAGGATGGCAAGAAAAATCCAACTGTGCAGAGAAACTGGACAAATGCAGAGACCATAAAGGGAAATCAGTACAGGAAATGTGCAGAGGAAATGCAAAAGAATTTTAGAATTATTCTGAACTAAAAATAATTGCTGTTTATAGAGCTAGGATTTAAAAGGCTAAATTTAGTCTAAATTCTTCTTGGATTACTTGTTTAGTAACCAATGGAAGAAATGAAGAGCTGTGACCAAATCTGTGAAGACACGTTTACCTTCTTTAATAAAATGAAACCTAGGCCTCCAGGAGAGCGCTGCATGGAACACTCACAAAGCAGAGAGGCAGCTTGATCATGCAGTCTCCACTACTCCAGGATGCATTCCCCGCTTGGCAGCCCTTGATTATCACGGCCACTCCATGGGGGAACTCTCCAACTTTAAACACTTGAGCCCAGGCTTCATGTAGCTGAGGTAGAATGAACTAGGCAAACAAGACTCTACTGAAAGCCTAGGAATACTGAAAGGGTAACAAACACACAGAACAACAGGGCTCTAAAAGATCAGAGTGTTATAATACTGGGGCTCTCAGGCCCATCTGAGGGCTTCCCTGATAGCTCAGTTGGTAAAGAATCCGCCTGCAATGCAGGAGACCCTGGTTCGATTCCTGGGTCGGGAAGATCCATTGGAGAAGGCATAGGCTACCCACTCCAGTATTCTTGGGCTTCCCTTGTGGCTCAGCTGGTAAAGAATCTGCCCACAATGTGGGAGACCTGGGTTTGATCCCTGGGTTGGGAAGATCCCCTGGAGAAGGGAAAGGTACCCACTCCAGTAATCTGACCTGGAGAATTCCACGGACTATATAGTCCATGTGGTCGCAAAGAGTCAGACATGACTGAGTGATTTTCACTTTCACAGGTGCATTTGAAGCATGGGGGACACTAGGAAGAGATCTTGGCTGGGCTCTCCCTTTCTGGCCTGCATGGTGGATGGAAGCACTCACAATTACTATGCAAGAGTGTCCTCCAAAAATCTTAACCATTCATGGTTCAGTCTCCTTGAGGAGCTGGAAACTGTCATGAATCATGGCTTCATCACATAGACAAGACCTTGCCTCTCCCTTATAATAGGTCTGTGGCCTAACCTTTATAAGATCTCCAAAGAATAACCATATCAGTGTATAAGACATCTCCAAGATATACAGAAACAGTTAAAGTTCAGAGGGTCATTTTCTAAGCAGATGTTGGCCTGTGTCACCTTGCAGCTCTGCTCATTAGATGCTGCTTAGTAAAGACCTGGACTTGAATCACATCTATTGCTCATTCCATATAGCAAGTAGATAAGAGCAGGCTTGGGATCTGTAGTTAAAAATTGAGCTAAGGCAAACCACTTAATCATTTCATATCTCTGTTTCCTTATCTGATAACTGGGACTAATGACAGCATATACCTCATAGATTGACTGTGATCCTTCAATGAAAAAAATGCCAGAAAACCATTCAAGATAGTGCCTAACATAAAATAAGCACTTAGTTGGCTATTACTACTCAATTTATTGATATTTAAATAGCTAAGAATAACAACACCTAGACATCCATAATATGACTCAAGTATGTTTTTATAATACCCTACAACAAAGTCCAATTTCAATATCTAAAAATAAAAAGTTCCTATGTAGTTACACAGCATAGTTAAAACATCACTGACTAGTATCTAAATGTTTAGAAACATATGATAACTAATTATAACCAAGGATAGGAAAAGTCTGAATTAGTAAAAAGTCTATGTATATATAGCAGTTAGAATTATCAGTATATTAATGTGTTAGTTGCTCAGTTGTGTCCAACTCTTTGCGACCCCGTGGACTGTAGCCTGCCAGTCTCCTCTGTCCATGGAATTCTCCAGGCAAGAATACTGCAGTGGGTTGCCATTCCCTTCTCCAGGGGAACTTCCTGACCCAGCGATAGAACCCAGGTCTCCTGAATTATACGCAGATTCTTTACAATCTGAGCCACCAGGGAAGCCCAGTGGTATATATAGTCACTAGAATTATCAATATATTGATAGGACAAATTAATGGAAAATAATTTAAATGAATTTAAATTAAAATAATAGCTCAGACACTTCAAAAACACTTCAGTAATCTACAACATTTTAATATTCATTTTTCCTCACATAAAACAGTTACATTAGTATTTAAGGTTATATGCTGATAAAATGCATAGTAATGCTTGCGCAAAACACCTTTTTAAATAATAGGGACTTTCATGCTTTGCTGCTTCCTGGTAGCACAGATGCTAAAGAATCTGGCTGCAATGTAGGAGACCTGGGTTTGACCCCTAGGTGGAGGAGATCCCCCAGAGAAGAGAATGGCTACCCACCTCAGTATTATTGCCTGGAGAATTCCATAGACAACAGAGCCTGGTGGGCTAAGTCTCTGGGGTAGCAAAGAGTTGGACATGACTAAGTGACTAACACTTTCACTTTATGCCTTAGAAGGGTTTTTAGAACAGCCTGGATAGTTTGTTTATGCAGGTTTGACCACCTAAGAAATACTTTGTCTTTTACTATAACTAAGAACTTGTATAATTGGACAAAATATATTTAAATGAATGACTGTGTTTAAAAATAAAATGTTTAAATAGTATTTTAAAAATAAAAATTATATTGTTTTGGTAAGATGCTTTGGTTTGAAAAAGTCAGGTAAGGAGATGTTTGATCTCATCAGGAATTATAAAAAGGGATATTTTGTAATCTTTTGAGAAAAGTTTTATTAATAAATAACTATAGTAGTGGACTTCTAACTAGAGCAGGATGACATAGAGGTCAACAAACCTTGAAAAACAGGTATAAAACAGGACAAAATTGTAAAAAAACAATCATTTCTGGGATGTGAAAATTAACCAAAAGCAAATAAAAATTTTGATAGCTTTTTAAATTCATGAAAAGCTGCTAGAACGTTAAGTTAGACACAGAGACAGTCTGCAACCTTCTTGCCTAGAAATACTCCCATACCAGCTCCACCCCCTACCTGGCTCCATCAACAGGGAGGTTTTGTGGGAGTGGAGCCAGTGACTAGAGAACCAATAGCAGAGCTGCCAGCAGGGCTGACCTGCACATGTGCAAGGGAGATACAAGAAGGCCTGACGAAAAGTAAAAGCTAATGATGACTTGAACGTCAACGAAAGTTGCATGGGCTCCCAGCCCACATACACGGCCATGAATAAATGAGGGAAACCTTGTAGGCTTGAGGTATATAAGCACAACCTCTTTCTGATCACTGGCTAACGAAGGTAAGCAGACCAAGCTGGTGACCTCATGGAAACCAGGCAAGAACATGAACATTAAGAATGAAAGACAAAATAGAGACATCAATGGCCACATTTACAGAGTAGGCAAATTCGGAAGAAAAAATCTATGAAAGTTACTAAAACAAACAGACAAAAATAATAGCAAAAACAACAAAAAGGCAACCCTCAGAGAAAAATACTGGAATCCAGAATTGCTATTCTGTATTATCTAAAATGTCCTGCTGAGCTATCAGGGAAGCCCTCAGAGAAATTTATAAAGAATCAAAACAGATGCACACTAAGGAGAAAAAGTCCTTTAATAAAAACTGACTCTGAGTGGGCCTGATTATTGGATTTTAAAAAATTCAAGGCAGCTATTAAAACATGTATGAAGAACTAAAGAAAACCATGTTCAGAGTTAAAAGGAAAAAATTATAATAATGACTGCACATAAGTAATCTCAATCAAGGAACACAAACTATAAAAATAACCACATAAAATTTTGGAGTTGTAAAGTATAATAGAGAAATAAAAAACTCACTAGATGGCTCAACAGTAGATATGAAATGGCAATAAAAAGAATTAATGAATTTGAAGATATATTAATAGAAATTCTACAATTTGAAAGAAAAAAAATGAAGATGAAAGAACAAATCCTCAGAGATCTGTGGGACAATACCAAGCATACCAACAAACCTGAATTAGGAGTCTGAAAAGGAAAGGACAAAGAGGCAAGGAAAATATTTGAAGAAACACTAGCTGAAAAGTTCTTAACTTTGATGAAAAACATTTAATCTACAGATACAAGCAGACCAGCAAACCCTAAGTAGAAACACAGAAATCCACACCTAGACATATTACAGTTAAATGGCTGAAAGCCAAAGATAAGAGGAAATCTTAAAAGTAGCAAGAAAGTAATAATTCATCATATAAAGAGAAATAAAAATATAGTAATGGCTGGTTTCTCATCAGTCCAGACAGCAGCAGAAAGACATATTCAAAGTCTTAGGGGGAAAAACCCTAGACCTGTCAATCAAGATTTCCATATCCAGCAAAACTGTCCTTTAAAAAAATGAAGGTAATATAAATACATTCCAAAGGAACAGACTGAGAGAATCCCTTGCTAATTCACTTACCTTATACTAAAGGAAGTTCTTCAGGCAATAATACCAGAGGATAACTGAAATCCACAGGAAAAAATAAAAAGCATCATAAATGGTAAATATAAAAGGTGAGCTAAGTATTTTTTCTTCTCTTAGTTACTTTAATAGACAGGATTATATAAGCAAGAATTATAATACTGTAGCATTGGGTTTATAACATACATAGATATAGTATATGTAACAATAATAGCACAAAGGAAGGGAGGGACTAGAGCTATATTGAATGAAATCACTATTATTTTAGCCAGATTAAGTCAGTATTAACTTATATTTCTAGTGTTAGGATGTTAGAAGGGTATTGTTTTTGAGAGCATTTAGAACCCCAAAGAAGGCTGAGTGCAAAGAATTGATGCTTTCGAGCTGTGGTGCAGTCAGAAAGCATCACTCTTGAGAGTCCCTTGGACAGCAAGGAGATCAAACTAGTCAGCCATAAAGGAAATCAATTGTGAATATTCATTGGAAGCACTGGTGCTGAAGCTGAAGCTCCAATACTTTGGCCACCTGATTTGAAGAGCCAAGTCACTGGAAAAGACCCTGATGCTGGAAAAGATTGAGAATAAGAGGAGAAGGGGGCGACAGAGGATGAGATAGTTGGATGGCATCACTGACTCAATGGACATGAGTTTGAGCAAACTCAGGGAGACAGTGAAGGACAGGGAAGCCTGGTGTGTTGCAGTTCATGGGGTCACAAAAAGTCGGACATGAGTTAGCAACTGAACAACAACAACAGAAGCAAAAAGGTCCTTTTTGTTGATAAATAAATCATTGAAGTATATTATTAATATGACCACTCTTCTAGCAACATGTTAAAAGTACTATATTTAATTATGCGGTTAAACAATTTACAGTTAACACCCAATGCTTTCTCAAATCAGCTTCTCTTTTGGTAAATTAACCAAATCACTAATTACTTTTCAAATGCAGATGGAAATTAATTTTTAAAATACTCAAAATAAATCCTTGTTTATATACATAATACTACTGAATACTACAAGGCTTTGAGTTATTAGGAATATAATAATAGGTATATAATGTAGAAAATAGTTTCCTCGATATGATTAGGATTTATATATTCCCTCATTCATTCACTTAGCAAATATTAAGTCTTCTTGTGTGATAATTTATATAATGATTTAATCCTAACTAAAAGGCAAAAGATCTGTAATTTTAAAATGTAGTTAATCTTCTGGATATCTTAATGCGGCAGAAGTGAAAGAATTTAAAGTTTGCCTTGTGACTTAAGCTAATACTATTTTTCAGTAACAGTCAATGAGCTGATCCTGCTAGCCAAGCAATTTTGAATTCAGACAAAGTAAGGCAGAGAATTTACAAATCATTTGAGGCATTTGATCAGTGTGGACAATCTAGACAATATTCTTCAAAAGCCATTTTTCTGCAATAGTGATTTTTTAAGGCTTATGCTATCAGGAAAGATTATCTGCATTTTCTACCTTCTCCTTCAGACAGCTAGAATCAGAGATGAAAGCATCTTTAGTTGGTTTAGGAATTATGTGTTGGAGTTCAAGAAAATCTAAAATCCTACACCTTATTTGTTTAACATACCATTTTCAGAAATGGAAGAACATCAAAACTGTCAGGATCTTTTTAGTGACATTTCTTAGATCAATTCAGAAGGTAAATTTGTGTGAAAGTGCTACCATCTGCTGTCAGTACTAATGAACTGATGCAAATCTGCACTGAGAAAAATGTCAGTGTGGAAATGCATGCAGCCAATGAACTGTGTTAGGCTTACAACTCAATAAACACTTCTACTGGAACAAAGTTCTGTTAAATGGTTTTCGTGAAAATAGAAATGATGGGTCAGATTTCTATCTCTGAAACTCCAGAGAAGTTATAGTGGCACATTCTCTTAGGAAATTTAATTTAGCAATGGTTAAATGTCTCATAAAATAAGTCTGACATGAATACTGTGAATTGGTTTCAGAACTATTAGATACAACTATCACAAGGAAATGATAATACTGCACCTTCATTCTTATATCTAATAAATATGATGAGTTGCTTGGTTCATTTCTTAATTTTCTTGGCTCTCTAGGACATCACAAATACAATTTCACGTGCTAAGCTTTCATCTAGTTTCATATTCCAGACTGATCAAATTTGCCTTTCACTCTGGGTACGTTCCTTAGAAATAAAGAAGGGTATCTCCCCGTTCCTTCCCCTGGAGGCCGGGAAAATGGCCAGTGAGTGTCTACATTATCAGGTACTGTGCTAAGAGCTTTGCAGGGTCACCTTTCCCAGTAACTCTTTGAAAGTGAAAACTGAAAGTGAATTTTCTCAGTCGTGTCTGACTCTTTGCTGTAGCCTACCAGGCTCCTCCATCCATGGGATTCTCCAGGCAAGAAGAATATTGGAGTGGGTTTCCATTTCCTTCTCCAGGGGATCTTTTTTGAGACAGGCCTTAGTATTGCCACTGTAGAGAACTAGTTCCAAGAGATTATGCCTTACAGTCATCCAAGTGAGCATCCAAAGAGCATGGCCATACATAGCACCCTCTCATCCCACTGATCAGAGCTAGTGTCAAGGATTGCCCCTAGATTCAATCCTCTACAGTCCACCTCTTTAAATATCTATTTTTAAAATTTAAAATCAAATCCCTGTCATATGTGTCTTTTGCTGATCTTCTCTAAGTTTCTTTGTCTTCTGTTTTATTACTTTCATCATTTATTTTTATTCAGTTCAGTTCAGTTCAGTCACTCAGTCATGTCCGACTCTTGTGACCCCATGAACCGCAGCACGTCAGGCCTCCCCGTCCATCACAGACTCCCGGAATCCACCCAAACCCATGTCAATCGAGTTGGTGATGCCACCCAACCATCTCATCCTCTGTCGTCCCCTTCTCCTCCTGCCCTCAATCTTTCCCAGCATCAGGGTCTTTTCAAATGAGTTAGCTCTTCGCATCAGGTGGCCAAAGTATTGCAGTTTCAGCTTCAACATCAGTCCTTCCAATGAACACCCAGGACTGATCTCCTTTAGGATGGACTGGTTGAATCTCCTTGCAGTCCAAGGGACTCTCAAGAGTCTTCTCCAACACCACAGTTCAAAAGCATCAATTCTTCGGCACTCAGCTTTCTTCACAGTCCAACTCTCACATCCATACATGGCTACTGGAAAAACCATAGCCTTGACTAGATGGACCTTTGTTGGCAAAGTAATGCCTTTGCTTTTTAATATGCTGTCTAGGTTGGTCATAACTTTCCTTCCAAGGAGTAAGCGTCTTTTAATTTCATGGCTGCAATCACTGTCTTCGGTGATTTTGGAGCCCAGAAAAATAAAGTCAGCCACTGTTTCCCCTGTTTCCCCATCTATTTGCCATGAAGTGATAGGACCGGATGCCATGATCTTAGTTTTCTGAATGTTGAGCTTAAGCCAACTTTTTCACTCTCGTCTTTCACTCTGCCCTTCATATAATTTGTTTGGTTTTTCTTATTCATTTATATTACTTCTTTAGTATCTTTTGAAGACATTGATTCTTTCCATTCATTCAACAATCATAGTGAGCCCTGGGTCAAATATTAGTAACACAATGGTATATAAACAGATCACCCCTGATCTTCTAGAAGTTGCTGAATATTCAAAATATTTTTTATTTCCAGATTGCTATTTGTTGTTAAATTTTGTTCATGATAATTTAGATATGAAATGTAATATTAAATAATTAAATAAATAATTTTTCTCCCGCTATTTCCTTCATCATTTTTATGCTTAAAAAATCTTCTTTAGACTTAGAAAACCAGATACTTACCTATATCTATGTATAGTTTATCATGAAACTACTTGCTGCTTGCCAAAGAAAATTCCTTTTCTTATCTCCAGGGCTTTGACTTGTCTCTGCCTGGAACAGCGCTCCTTCCTCTCTTACCTACTAATGCCCTTTGCTTCCCTATAGATCTCAGCTTTCTTTTCCCCAACCCTGAATCAGGTACCCTCCCTCTGTGTTCCCACTGCACCCATGCCCAAGTCTACTGCTTAATTCCACACTGTCTTATACAGGAAATTGACTGTTTACAGGAATCCTCCTCTAATTTCTTGAGGGCAGAAGAAATATTCTTATTACTATTTTAACCTCAGCATCCAGGACAGTGCCTTTAGTCTGGTGGTCACTCAACAATTACTTGTAGAACTACTGCATAAACAAAGACATCCTCTTGTGCCAAAGTAAGCTGATACTGGCACATGCAGCCTGTTCCATAAAGGAGAATGTTTGTGCAGGAACCACCAATGACCCCTATGACTCTGTGGGAACATGAAAGAGACTGAGACATTCTCTCTCCTTGGCACAAAACCAGGGAAAGCACCTCCTGTACACTTACAAGGGTCCTCAGATAAGAACTTCAATATCTGTTTTCTGAAATATTTCCTCCAAAATGTATCTAAGAACAAAGGAAAGAGTTTGAGGGCATGGTTAGGATAACTCTCTACATAAAAAACTTCTGTCAACTATTCAATATACTCTAAATCTACATAAAAATAATATCCTTTATTGTCATTTTTAAAAAACTGATGCAAGATACATATTTTAGTTCTGTGAATTAGCCTACCCTCTGCCATACCACCTTATTCCCCTAAGTTTGTTACTTAGGCTCAGAAGCAGATCAAATACTGCTAAAATATATAGTAAGATCATGCCATTCTACTTAACTCACTCCTTTATTACTTCATGCAATTTTTGCCCATGCATTCAATAAACATCACTGAATACCTATTGTGGGTAAGACACCATGCTAAACCCTTGTCTATCTATCTATCCGTCCCCCCACTCATTTATTCAACAAATATTTATAGAGCTGTTCTATGCACCAGGCACTATTCTAGACACTGGAAAGATTAGCATACTTGAGGCAGAAGCAAAATCTGCTCTCACAGAGTTTATATTTAGTTTGAAGTACTAGAAAGATATAAAACAACATTCTATTATCTCAATCCTTGAGGTTCTATTACATACCCAGGACTGAAAGTCCCAGATCTAGGGCAGAGTTCCAAAGATAAAACAAGTTTGTCACTACTCACTTCCCTTCCTTTAGGGTTTCTAAAGAGAATGGAAAAGCAGAT
The DNA here is from genome assembly GCF_001704415.2 of Capra hircus. Lineage (NCBI taxonomy): Eukaryota > Metazoa > Chordata > Mammalia > Artiodactyla > Bovidae > Capra > Capra hircus. Next base: position 28,398,049 of record NC_030814.1, read on the forward strand.
CCCCAGGGAGAACAGCAGTGTCGTCTGGTCTAATGATGGGAGATGGATAACAGGACTTGTGACCCGGAAAAAGAAAAACTGGTAAGAGGGGCACCTTTTGTGGAGAGATTTATTTTCCCCCCATCATTTTGAAAGGAGGCTGGGGAGGCTTCCTACTCCACAGATAACTGTGTAGGCAGTCACAGTGGCACTGGCATAGAATGAAATGCCCCCCATTGTAGGATGGAGGGTGTCCTGAGAAAGGCGGGTAATTGCCTGAGGCCAGCAAGGAGCTCATCAGTAAACTAAAGGAAAACGATTACACAGAGGTGGCCAGGCCTGAGACCCCACATGGAATGAAACTCATGGACTCCAGGAATCACGAGATAGTATCACTATTAATACTGTTTTCACCCTGCAGATCTAACGCTTATTGTAGTTGCGCAACATCTATAATGCTGTGTTGAATGCTCTGCAATGGGAAACACCAAGCTGAATACAAGATGTATACATTTTCGTGACTGAGAGGGACCTTGAGTCAAATGAAACAGGCCATCTCTTCTCCTCATTTCTCTCCATGCTGCGTTAGGACATCTAATTCAAGGATCACAGAAATCACACTATAATACAACATTTAAAAGGCACAAACCCAGGAATATGGGAACTCCGAGAAAGAAAAGCTCACTTCTGATGAAGGAGAAACGAGTGGCAGAGATTTCCTGAAGATGTGCTGTTTAACCTGGTACAGACCCTAGAGGATGGTCTTGGAGCATCCAAGAGGACTTGGAGCAGGGGAAGAGTGTGGCCACAGAACTAGAGACAAAAAGAGGCTACTCTCAGTGTAACGTGAAGGGAATGAAGTGAGAGGCACACAGACTACCTACCATCTTTTGAATAAAACTAATAAGTTTGGTAAGTTGAAGAAAAAAATGACTATTATTTTTTGTTGTTGTTTGCTTGGGTTTTTCATTTGTTTTTGTTTGTTTGTTTGTTTGTTTGATGTGTTGTTAAATGATTGAGGCAATCCCTTTAAATTCTGAAGTATTTACTGGAAGTAATCAACACTGACACAAGACAAAGAAGCAAGGTTTGAGGTTCAATCCTCTCTTATACCTTGAAGAGACAGGGAAAACGGGGTTAAGAAGATATATCCTAGTACACACTTCTAACTCTATTAAGTGCATGAAGATACAGTTAGAAAGACAGTGAGAAAATATTTTTTTAAAAATGTGGAAGGAAATGAAAGTCTTCCCCAAGTACTCAAGAAAGGTCCCCAAGCTATGCTTTGTTCTAGCTGCACCTATTGATACTTTGTGACCAGTTACTTGGGAATAAAATTCTAATGGTGTCTGGGAAGGTGGATTTAAGAAAAAAGGACAGTTGATCAAATTCATATGTTACACAGAAGCCACTAGGCTTCCTAGAATTTTTATTAAAAATTATAGACATCAGAGCAATAGTCCTCAGACACCATCCCCTCTACTAACAAAACCTTTCCTTTCATGGCTCCAAAGGGATTCCAGAAACGAATTCTCCTACCCCTGCATAAATCTATAAAGGGCTCCCTCCTTAGGCTGCTAACAGCCTCAACTATAAACACTGGATTACAGAGTAAAGTTTTAATATATTTATAGAATCTACATGAGTTGTTGCTTTAAGCAACACCATTAATATGCCAGAACTCTGAGTTCTCAAACTTATTCAGTTATCAATTTGTTGTACATAATTTAATCTGTCTGTATTTTGATATGTAAATGGAAATAGCACTGCTGATACTTCACAGGGTGAAAGGAGATAACCAACACGACCATTATAAAGCTTGCTGGGGGAAAAAAGAGCTTATGTAAATGCCTATTAATTAAACAGGAACGGCTGCACAACTAGGTCAGGCATGATGATAAGACTGAACAACCCACCCCAGCCATCAGCATCAAAAGGAAGAAATGAACATTTACTCCTAATAGCACTTGTTGGTTGCATTTTATAAAGAATATTAAATTGTAATATTCTATAATATAACACAGTAGTGTATTTCAGACCATCCTCAAAGAAGTCTTTGATAGAACATAAACTTATTAGAGACAACAGCCAAAAACAAAAACACAAGCCAATTACTAATGAAGAAGTTGTAAAAAAGCTAATCATAGCTCTCATCCAGGGAAAATGAGAAAATCTGAGCTCCGAATGATTTTGTATATTGATGAGATTTTTATATAGCATCATGGAAAGAAAAATAAAGCAGATTTAAATGAAGACAAAAAGGACGTTGAGTCTCTGTTAAAAACCCTTGTTAAGTTCCATACCAATGTTTTTATTAAAATGTTCTGTTCGGTTAGAGACACCAATTTTTCAAGATATCCGATGGGTGGTACTGGCAGTACAGGACACACTCACTCTCCTGTCTCTCTAGTCAAATCCCTGAGTGTTTGGAGGGCCACACAGAACCTTCATTCAGCTTCCACCCATTTTGTAGAAATCTGCTTATAGAGGTGTCTTATCGACCCCTCAAGCACTCAGAAATTATGGCTCCAAGACTCATGTCCAGACTCAAGAATAGAACTTAGCCTTTCCCTACCAATGCCAAGCCTGCTAAGACTAAATGCAGCACTTGAACATCAAACAACTTGCAGGCATTACATTTGTTCTATTTTTGTCTTAAAGGAAAACAATCGGGAACCTGTGCTTTCCAAGCATTAATCCCCCCTCCCCCACTACATTATATAACAGTGACAATTTGGGGCTTACTAAGTTTATTTCTGGGATACTCACTAAAACAGTAACACCACTTTAGACGATGTTGAGGTTATAATAAAGTGGTGATTCAGCAATCAGAAAAGTCAAGGATTTTCAAGAACAAACTCACAAAACAGCCTAATTTATTGATAACTAGATATTAATGTCTGGCAAATATCACATAGAAAGATGTTTTTAGAGCAAAATAAAATAGCAATCTATTAGCAGAATTATTTTTTAGGGTGATGTCAAAATTTTAAAGCAACAAAAACATACAGATTAATCTTTAAGAAGGATTTTTAAAATACCACAGTGCTTCTCTTTATATAATCAGTATAAACTTCTATCAAAAGTACCCCCATTCATAGGTAACAGTTATTTCCTTCATGATTCTTACCCAGTTTTCATAATAAAAATACTCATTTATTCCCAGAAGCAGACACCTGAAGCAGAGAGTGATTTACGTTAGAATCAGTTTTTCTCTTTAGAAGTGATATATGAAAGAAAATTCCTAAGAGATGTGATAAACCCATTAAAAAACCTGTTACTCATCTAATAATGAAAAATGTTAATTTAGCTACAATGAGATATTTCTCCCACTTTTTAGACTACCGTTTGCAACCAGGTAACAGAAAAATGCTACTAACAGACTACAGTATTACAAATAAATACAGTATTACAAAATCATACTCTTCAATATAAAAATATAATCATAGATTTTTTTTCAGGCAATAACTATATCCTGGTATTTTGCAAACATAAGTAAGAAAGAGGAAAAAATGAAACATATGGGCAAGAATGGCAGTTTTCATAGTAAAGATTAAAGATTTTTTATAATAAAAATATAAGCAACTTAATAATGTACAGATAAAAAAATTACACTCTAGTCCAATTTCTTGACCAAACATTTATCCATAGTAACTTGTCAGAATCTTAAAAACTAATTTTTATAGTTTGGATCTAGCTCTGTATTTTCTAGACAGTGAAGTCTAGGACCCCCAAAAAAGAGTCTAAAATTGAAAAAGAAAATTGGTACCAGGAAATACACACACTTTCCACATGAACTCAGGAGTGAATCTGGATTTAAAGACTGAGCACTGAGCTCACCATTATTTCCTCCCCATGGTCTTTCAGACCAGCAAAGTCAATAAATCTCATGACTGCTTCAGACTAGGTCATCTTCAACTCCTTCTTTTCCTTCCTCTTAAAGGTTGATTTCTTCTCAATTTCATTGACATCTACCTACCCACCATTCTATCATTCAAAGTTATGTATACAGTGAATATATAATTTTATGATTCAATTTTCCCTTTACCTCTTAACATTATTTCATACAATGAAATATATTCCTATATTTTGCATAATCCTCATAACTTCACTTTTAGCTATAAAACAGTCCATCTGACTAATATATCATAATAGATATTCCACTGTGAGACATTTAGATTATTTTCCAGGTTTATATTGTTATAAATTATGTGCATGTATGTGCGTAAAATAAAATTTCAGGAAGGAGTAAAAACAATGGGGATATTTACATGGCTATTGATCTGTATTATCACATTTCCCTCCAAAATGATTAAACTAATTAATATTTCCACCAGTACACACTGCTCCACTACTCCCTCACTGTTTCAAGTAGCACTGTCCTAATGTTACAAATTAGACCATCCTTTGAAATATTTCACAAAAACATCACAGATGCTACAAAGACTTGAAGCAATCAGCTTAGGCTTTATGCCACTTCTGACTTGGCCATAGGATGCAGCCTTTGGGAATTACTGACTTGATTCAGGAGAGCATATGGAAGAAGACTTAGGGCTCAGAATGGGGTTGGGTAACTCTCTTGAAGGTTTGTAAACACATCATGTCCCTGGATGATGCTTTTCCAAATTGGCTGAGGGAGGGTCAGCAGCTTTTGAGGAGTGGTGTGCCAATGCCTGAGCTATCAGAGCGGGCTTGCATTATCCGAACTGAGTTTCCAGCAAGTTGGTACTTGGGTCTCAGAGGGTCATGAAAATAGGCCAGCAGAAATCACATTAACTAAACCTTATGCTCTCCTCAGATTCTGTGCCAATTGGTATAAATATGGCTACAGTATTATCATATCACTCTTCTAAGAGTTCTACTTTCCTTGGCAAGGGTCTGGAAGATAATGCTAAGTGAGAAAACCAGCACGCAAAATTGTACATTCATTATGGTTACAACTATGAATATGATGACATGAAGCTTGCCCAGGAAGAAAATGGCATCTAAAACTTTCATTTTGCGGCATGGCATGAAATAAGAATGAAAACTAAAACTGTGCACATCAAATTGATACAAATATAATTGAAAGTACGCACACCTGAGGGCATACACCATTTCTTCAACACTTAATTTTTTTTACATAGGAAACAGCCCATGTGTAGCAAGTTCCTCATGAGGGGGCCATTCATTCTTTCCTGTCCTAGCTGGTACTCCTCCAGAAGCAGGAAGAGTTGCCTTTTCCAGCACGAAGTAAAATTCACGGAGCCTCCATCCAACAGTACAGCCTCCCCATTTCTGCCTCAACAGGATCCAGTCTGACAGAGCACCTTCCATAAGTAGATCAAATGACAAACTCAGCTCCCCCTTCCAAGGCAGGGGCTCTCTCCTAGGCATTACTAATCAACCTGGGAGCACAAATGTACAGTCTCCACACTGACCTACTGTGAAGCACCAGAGAAACTCAGCCAAACCGGTCTACACAAAAACTGAATTTCTACCAAAAGAGTATCAAAATTCTACAATTTTACTTTCCAAACTTGATTAGGATGATGTTATAATATTTTAAACCTATGTTCTTAATATCTAGTATTCAGAAAACATAAATTGTAAAGGTAATTTTATTCCTCTACTTTCACTTACACCATTACTCTGATTTATAGTGTTTTATTACAGTGACTGATGTTTTTGCTTGCACACACCTACATTTTAAATATATATATCTACAAACCCCAAGGCACAAAGCTGTCCTCTAAAATTTTTCATTAAATAGTTGCAAAGGATATAATTTCTGGTGTATTTTAAATATGAACAATTTTAAAAACATACTATTTTACTTAAGCATTCAATGTTAAATAATACAATTGTTACTCTCCTAAAAGCACTCAATCAAAAATAAACGCCCCAGTGTTATTGACGATTCCTATCATCATTCATTTAAAAAATATATGAAGAAATGGATATTTTATATTTTTCTCCTTGAATTCATCTCCATTCTGCTTCACTCAAAGAACTTTATCCTAATGTATACTTTATGGTTAAAAGCTTTTTATTGATCACATTCTTGTAAACAAAAAATAGAAAGGAAAAAAAATAGAGAGAAAGGAGTTTATTTTCCAAAATTTCCTGTGACCATTTTAGTATTAACTAAAATGTAAGATTGAGTTGTCATTATAATTATTAGTAGCACTCAGTTGAGCAAAGCAAAATATTATAAAATTTGATAAATAAACATATAAAGTGAAATATTTTTCGAAATCATAGGTTAACAGCATCAGTTTGTACTATAGGTCATACTTTTTTTAAAATGTGTTTGAATTTACTTAATTCTCACAATACCCTTATTATTATTATCCCCATTTAATAGATGTAGAAGCTGAGGTTGAAAAAACTTAGACTCCTCAAGGTCTCAAAGCCTGTATCCACAATGCTCCCTGGTTCTACAGTCCAGGCACTTGACCACAATTCGGTGTTCCTGACTCTTAAAAATATGGATTGGGTCCTGGAGACCCAATGCCCGTGGCAACATACCCGTGGTAAAGGATGGGGTGTGCTGTATGCCTCTGTCATTCACAGCGGGAGAAAGGCAAAAGGGGGAGGTAGGGGAGGAAAATCTCCATAAGGAGCTTTCAGGCAGATGAATTTTATGAGTGTACGTATGGAAGTAGAAGATCTGGAAATTAATTCCTGTATACCCACATATACTTTGGGATGACTTTACATCCACTCAGGGGTACATATACTCCAGTTTGAATGCGGTTGGCCCACTCAATCTCTGACACAATAAAAATTAGAGAAGGTTTTGTGAAACATTTGGAATGCCTTTGAAACAAAATTTAATTAAAATTTGAATTATTTTAACCCTTGAATTTTATTTTAAAATGGCAGTTAATTTTCATAATTTGGAAGGACACAAATGCTAAAATGTTATAGGAGAGTAATAAGCATAACTATAATCCACATGATAGGTTTATAATGATTAGATGTAATGCATGAAAAGATAGCAGGTCAGTAATAGAGCCATGCATCAAATGCTCCTCTCAAAACCTTTATTTGCATTTCTATTACTGAAATCATTTCCTAATAATGAAGTTGCCATGAGAGAAGCTCCATTACTAAGGAATCACTGTTACAGAAACAACATTATTAAAGCATTGCTATGTACAGGAACTTTTATTAGGATGATACAAGTTATATATCATTGTAATAAAGCTTCCATTATAATCCTAATTGCATAAAGCTGTGTTTGAGTATAGCAATGCTAGAGCCATAGGACTTTTAATAAAGTATCAAAATAATGCTTTGGTAATAGGATTATTTAGAATACTAATACTTCAGGGAAGGCTCAACTGACTAATGGATGATGTTTATGTCACTGATTATACATGCTCTACCAAGAATTAAAAAGAAAAAAAGTTAAAAGAACCTTCATGTACCTAGTAGCATGCAGTGTGGAAATGTATGTTTTAAGGCACACATACCAGCTCTCTTTGCTATAACAGCTCAGCATATCCAATTCATTTACTGATACAAGGCAGCAAGTCACCAAATAGATACTTGTAACTGTGATATTAAGAACTTTAATGCTCATATCTATGAAGATGTGGTAATCAAAAAAATTAGCAATACAACTGCATATACCCACAGACATATACACAGGCACATCTTAGGATCTGCCTTTTAGAAGAACCACTGGCGAAATGTGAGGTTTTGGTGGAGAGAGAAAGAGATGGACAGAGACAGAGTTAAACACCAATTAGATAATATGAAGAACTGACTCACTGGAAAAGACCCTGATGCTGGGAAAGACTGAAGGCAGGAGGAGAAGGGGATGACAGAGGATGAGATGGTTGGATGGCATCAGTGACTCAATGGACATGAGTTTGAGCAAGCTCCAAGAGTTGGTGATGGGGTAGCAAAGAGCAGGACATGACTGAGTGACTGAACTGACTGAATAACTCCATATATCAACAATATAGTGATCCTTCTGAGTTATATGTAGAAATTAGAGTTCAGACTTAAGTTCACACCAGAGAATTTTAGCAGATCCTTTCAAATGTTTCTTTTGCATTTGCTCAAATGAAGCCAAATAGTGTGCTTTTCCCTCTAGAAGCATATCTAATATCTACCACCAGAGACCGCCAAAGAGCCATCCAATCACCCGGTAGGCTCGGAGATGCTCCTTAACATATCTGCTGTGTGAAAAACAGCACAGAAGGCACCCAACTGAGAATGGCTTCAGCATAGGAGACGGCAGCAGAGACCCTGACGAGTGGCTGGGCCACAGCCATATCAGATAATGGAACCAAGGTACTTTGGTTTTCAGACTACTTATGGCAGCTGAATTGACTTGAAATCTGCATGGAAAGCAAAAGTGCTTTCATCTTTGAAGACAGTGTCTCTCTTGAACTCTGCCTCCCAGATGTGCTGAACTACAAACAGTTGGGTGGGAATTAACTTAGAGCCCAGGAGGTTTATTTTCCTTACTGACTCAGGTGATCAAGATCAAATATGAACCTTCCCCTAAGGCCTTCATATTATCTCAGGGTAAGGTACAATTTTTGTTTGTTTTACTGTATGGTCAGCTGGAATGTGTTATTTTTCATAATTCTAATATTCTCTCATTAAATATGATCAACCCAAAATAATTTGAACTGAGACGAGGGACTTGTCTATTTCTGCTGCTGCTGCTGCTAAGTCGCTTCAGTCGTGTCCGACTCTGTGCGACCCCATAGACAGCAGCCCACCAGCCTCCTCTGTCCCTGGGATTCTCCAGGCAAGAACACTGGAGTGGGTTGCCATTTCCTTCTCCAGTGCATGAAAGTGAAAAGTGAAAGTGAAGTCACTCAGTCGCGGCCGACTCTTCATGACTCCATGGACTGCAGCATACCAGGCTCCTCCGTCTACACCTATAAAAGTTGAAGTCTCTTGACTTTGGAGTCTGTGACATTAAGAGAGCGAAAGGGCTTAGTTATTAAACTGGTTAACTAAATGCCTGCAACAACAGAGGTATCCAAAATATTTGAAGACATTTCAGCTTCCATGAATTTGACTGGAATGTCCAATCAGATAATTCAGAAAGAAACCATCTGAATTTCAGCATTCAGATGAGTTGGCAGTTCATGATTCACTACTGTCCTTATTTTTCACATCTTTCCAATTAGGCCTTGCAAGGAAATTCTAAGTTCTCATTGTGACAGGAATAGAGTTCTTACACGAAAGCCTTACATCAACATGGTAAAGACTCAAGAGGCTTGAATAAATAAACGTTAATTGATTGATTTCTTTGGAAACTGATTTGAACTTCACTACCTCCCATTTCCCCAGCTTCTCCACAAATGTTTCATCAGTATTCCCCAAAGCACAGCTGTCCTTTAAAACATCTCCTCTACCCTCTACCTCCTCGAAGACTGTCAGTACCCCCCATGGGGCTGACAGACACCTGACAGACACTTCAGCTCACAGACACCTCTTCCCTTCCAACCTGCCACAGCTTCCTGCTGGTGTCCTCTGCTCCCGTCTCTCTGGTTTATCCCTCACCCTGCACAGACACCTGAGTCATCATCCCAGTTAACAATTTTATATCACACTTGCACAAAATCATTCCTTACTACCCATTACTTATCAAGGGAAGCTTAATTTGGAGGGGGGAATGAATGTCCTACAATATCCGATAAGAGCCAGAGACCGTAGAATAATGCACAGGCTTTTGCCTATGATATATCCTGAAGCCTGGGGATTTGTGACCCTTAGGTAAAAAAAAAAAAAAAAAATCCAAACCTATATAGCAAAGTTTGAATGCATGGTCCTCTCTCTATTCAGTTTCCCTGCAAACTGGCATCAAACTGTTTTTCTAGGCTTATCTTCTATCAGGGTACCCTAATCACAGACAAGAGTGAAGCCTTCATTGAGCACCCACCACATCCCAGTGAATATTCTAAGCCCTAAATAAACAGCAAAGCGAGACAACAAAGGTTCTTCTGCTATACATATTCTAGGTACCCACAGTTATCCCGTGTCTTCTTACACCCTGACCTGCTACTACATATTATCAAATGTATGCAATTCCTAGTTTTGGTAACCTGGCTCTTCAGGTAGTTTATACTGTCATTAGTTGGGTTTGCTTTCTGCTCTCAGTATACCTTATGCTTCCTTGTGTCTGTGCTGTTATTCCCTACCTAGAACGATCCTTCATCTCTCTCTCCTCTCTCTCCCCATCTTGAACTCCATCTCCATCTCTATCTCTCTTTTTTCAAGAAGTCTTTTCAGAACCATTTCAGCTCACAATGAACAAACTTTCTTCTCTATCTCTATCAGTGATCTGGCACTTTTTCATATACTGCTTGTAGCACCTCTTAAGAGTTATCTTACTATATAACTTATTATTATTGATTAATTCTGTGCATTATCACCCCATCTGTGGTAAAGAAGACCATGCTATTGATTTTTCTTTCCCAAACAATGCTGTCTATCACTGTGCCTTTGACACACACCACCACTAAATCTCTATTTGGTGGTTATTGCTGATTGATTGCAAAAGATGATACCACTGAGATGATGAAAAGTATCTCTGACTTTCAAGGTGATCCAGAGAAATTTCAGAGTCTTTCTCTGGTTGGGGATTGAAAACATGACCAAAGTGATACACAACTTAGCAAACCAACCCAACTACTGTTATTCATCATTCTGACAGTGAGACACCTGTGTGCAGTCATTGGCATGCGGACAATATGTAATAAGGTTGCTTATATTCCAAATAATAGTTTGCTTTTGCCATCTACATATGCATAGATTAGATGCATTGATGCTTTTGAGCTGTGGTGTTGGAGAAGACTCTTGAGAATCCCTTGGACTGCAAGGAGATCCAACCAGTCCATTCTAAAGGAGATCAGTCCTGGGTGCTCTTCGGAAGGAATGATGCTAAAGCTGAAACTCCAGTACTTTGGCCACCTCATGCAAAGAGTTGACTCATTGGAAAAGACTCTGTGCTGGGAGGGATTGGGGGCAGGAGGAGAGGGGGATGACAGAGGATGAGATGGCCGGATGGCATCACTGACTCGATGGACACGAGTCTGAGTGACCTCCAGGAGTTGGTGATGGACAGGGGGTCCTGGCGTGCTGCGATTCATGGGGTCGCAAAGAGTCAGACATGACTGAGCGACTGAACTGAACTGAACTGAACTGAACTATCTGACCTAACCTTCATGTTAATACATGAATCAAAATCTTTGAAGGCAACAAAGGGCATCTTAAAACAAACAAACAAAAAACACATTAAAAAAAAAAGCAGACAGTAATGGTATATGTGTGTAGCCTTCTTTGGTGCTGTTAGTCACTATAAATGCATTTGCTATCTCTGTCTGCATCTATAACTCTCAGCATCATTTCCTAGCAGAGTAAACAAATGTGGCTTATAAACTTTCCCCACAGACTGTTTTCATAGAATTTTCTAACCTACCAACATGCTTATAATACTTAAATGCCTCGTTAAAATCAAGTAGGTGGCATACAAATTGTAATGCTATTCTTTTGACTGTATCAGACATGAGGCGACAACATTTCTTAAGCATGATATGTGTTTTCTTAGAAGCCTAAAAGAACAATGTGTCCTGATTGTTACCCTGGCATGTCCAGTTCCACCCATTTCTATGCAACCCACAGTTGAAGTGCTCTGAAACTCTGAAGAACACCTGCCTCCTAGAGCCTAGGGCAGTCTCCACGTGGGTTGCTATTTATCCCAGTGACAGATTTCCACAAAGCGATAATCACTGCCTGATGACCCACCCCACCCTGACTGTTGGATGGTAAAATAATGTGAATTTATTTCTATATAAGTATAGTGGTATTTGTTGTCTGAGATTATGTCCCATACTAGCCACATAGTGGCTTTTAATGAGATATGTGACAATTTAATGAGATATAAGTGACATATGGCTCTGTATAAGTTTAAGGTGTAATGACTAGACTTCCATATATTGTGAAATGATTTCCAACAGTCAGGGTGGGGTGGGTCATCAGGCAGTGATTATCACTTTGTGGAAATCAGTGTTCTTGCTTGGAGAATCCCAGGGACAGGGGAGCCTGCTGGGCTGCCGTCTATGGGGTCGCACAGAGTTGGACACGACTGAAGCGACTTAGCAGCAGCAGCAGCAGCAGCCACATAGTAATGTTAATTTTGAATTTGTTGAATGAATTGAGAGAGATTATGCTTAGCAGCAACTTGAGATAAAATCATTAATAACAGTAATAGCTAATATTTATTGTGTGATGGCATACTATGTGCTACAATCTATTCTAAACATTTTATACTTATTACTTTATTTGATCCATGCAACATCTCCATGAAGTATGCACTACTACTGTCACCATTTTACTGATGCGGAAACTAAGGCACAGAGAGAATCATTACCTAGGTCCAGGTTTCACAACTATTGAAAATCCAGCATTGGAACCTAAGCACTTTGGCACTGAATCAATTGTTTTTTAAACACCACTTTTCTTTTCATTAATTAACTGACTTTTGGTTGTGCTGGGTCTCCATTGCTGTGTGCAGGCTTTCTCTAGTTGCAGCGAGTGGGAGCTACTCTCAGTTGCAGTGCACAGGCTTCTCATTGCGGTGGCTTCTCTTGTTGGGGAGGATGGCCTCGAGGCACATGGGCTTCAGTGACTGCAGCACAAGGGTTTCAGTAGCTATGGCTCATGGGTTTTAGAGCAAGGGGTCAGTAGCTGTGGAGCATAGACTTCATTGCTTTTCATCATGTGGGATCTTCCTGGACCAGGGATTGAACCTGTGTCCCCTGCATTGGCCGGTGGATTTTTATCTACTGTACCAAGAAAGTCCCGTAAGTCAAATAGTCTTCATCAGTATGTTATACTGTTTATCATTTATTTTCTTGCATTCTTTTCCCCCCAATTTTAATGAGATATAAGTGATATATGGCTCTGTATAAGTTTAAGGTATAATGACTAGACTTCCATATATTGTGAAATGATTGCCATAATAAATTTGGTTAATAAGAAGCAAAAACAAAATAATTTTTCCCTGTGATAAGAACTCTGTTTAGTTCTAGTCTTAAATTGGGATGTTGAGGCATTACTAACTATATTCTGTCTTGCCATATCAGAAGAAAAATAGTCTCAGAGATTTATCATGACTCCATATGCACTTGACTCTTGAACAATGCGGGTGTGAATTGCAGGGTCCATTTACATGTGGATACTTTTCAACAGTAAACACTATTACATGGTTCATGGTTGGCTGAACCCATGGATGTGGAGCAGCTGTAGACACAGAGGGCCCACTGTAAGTTATGTGTAAATTAACCCTGTGTCATTCAAGGGTCAACTGTATGTGGTATTCAATGGGTTGATCTTAGGGTAGGTGTCTAGTATTAATAATTCTGAGTTTTCCTCCATACATCCAAGGAAATTTTACCTTTGCAACAAAACATGCTCCATGCCATTGTTTGTATTATGGATTTTGTGATGGCCAGTGATTTGTCTGACTAGACGGATTCAGCTAAAACAAGTACAGAATCATCAAGAACACTGTGACACTTTCTGTAAACCTGGAGAGAGGGTACTAGTTAAACAATAACAGTGTTCTCTGATAGCTTCCGCTTTCTAATGTAGAAAGAAAAGTACTATTCAATGTCACATTTTGGTCTACTTCAAGCATGACCTTTAAGGCAACTCTGATATAAGCTTCTCTGCTAACAGATACACTTAGCAAAACATTTCTTTGGTGAATATTCTAATTGGCATGCAAAGTTAGGGCTTAAGATTCAGCACTATGCTGAATTTGCTGACTGCATACTCAAGGGCTATTGGCCTTCTGCATCTCCTCAACAGTCCTCTAGCACACAACAGTCTGAATCATTCATTGGATACTTAGCATTTGTTTGCTGCTAGCATTAATTTTATTTGTTTGTATCTACATTTTTGCATGCCTATATCTTACACTGCCAGCACAAGTTCTTGAACCAGCTCTAGACTGTGGATTCTGAGTCCAGCCAAAGGGCCTGATGCTGCTGACTTTTGCCTTCTCTGGATGTTAGAAGAACCTCAGAGTGAACAGACATAAGACAAATGGCAACACCAAGACATGTTGCCTGGGTTGCCCTGTCCCTGTGATTATCTGACACCTGGGTGCTTCTAAATTATTACTGCACTTGGCATCTGATCTGCAATCTGAAGGCAAAAAATATACACAGTAGTTTAAAGTAAAACTCTATCAGACCAGTTCACATCAGTGAACATTTATTTTTTTAATTAATTACTTTATTTTAATTGGAGTCTAATTACTTTACAATAATGTGGCGGTTTTTGCCATACACTGACATGAATCAGCCATGGGTGTACATCAGTGAACATTTATAAGCTCTTGTTTACACAAAAGTTATATCCTGCTTATGCATGTTACACAAATAAAAATAAACCATAGCCCCTACTGTGGAAGAGGCTATACTTAAATAGGAGAGGTATCTCTTTGAACAGTTTCCAGGTGGTAGCCTAAATAGAGAATGCAGGGGCATCAAAAGCAGGCCATGCTAGCTCTGAGAGGATCACTAGGCCAGGTGGGAAAGTGTTCCAGAGACAGAACCATGGAAGCAGAGGCCTGGAGTAATGAAGCAGCATGGAGCACAGAGAGGGCTATAGAAAGATGGAGAATATGACAGGAGGAAGTTGTCTGTGTGCTGGGGGAAGGTCGGATCATATATTTATCTCCTCAACCTGTACTCCCACCTCAACCCTTCACCAAGTCATATATTTTCTCTCCTATTATTTCTCTCTAATATTATTTCCTTCCCACCTTCACACATTCTCCTCCATCCCTTTTATTATTGACCCACTGCAGTAGTCTTCTAACCAAAAAATAGGAGGGTTTAACGTGTTGAAAGAACAAGCCTTTGATGGGAGGGCCCCTGTGCACTGTCCTGCTCTGTTTTTAATCCACTCATGGGGTCCCAGGCACCAGCATCAAGGGTTAATGGAAGCCTGTTTCCTGTTAATGCCTGTGGGACCCTGTGTACACTGCTCGCTCCCTCTTGCCCTCTTCCCTGTGTGTATGATGAACATACTCCTATTTAACTCCATCTATGAGACTTGGCCCAGGCAGAAAAACTGCACTCATTTCTTCCCCAGCTCCTTACACTCTTCTGGTGACTCTTATCCTATTGTTTTGCAATTGCTTGTTTGTAGAATTTTCTCCTCACCAGAATATAAGTACTTTGAAGACAAGGACAGTGTATTAAATGTGTCCTAACAGTAGAAACAGTGTCAGACTTTTATTTTGGGGGGCTCCAAAATCACTGCAGATGGTGATTACAGCCATGAAATTAAAAGACGCTTACTCCTTAGAAGAAAAGTTATGACCAACCTAGATAGTATATTCAAAAGCAGAGACATTACTTTGCCGACTAAGGTCCATCTAGTCAAGGCTATGGTTTTTCCTGTGGTCATGTATGGAAGTGAGAGTTGGACTGTGAAGAAGGCTGAGCACTGAAGAATTGATGCTTTTGAAGTGTGGTGTTGGAGAAGACTCTTGAGAGTCCCTTGGACTGCAAGGGGATCCAATCAGTCCATTCTGAAGGAGATCAACCCTGGGATTTCTTTGGAAGAAATGATGCTAAAGCTGAAACTCCAGTACTTTGGCCACCTCATGTGAAGAGTTGACTCATTGGAAAAGACTCTGATGCTGGGAGGGATTGGGGGCAGGAGGAGAAGGGGACGACCGAGGATGAGATGGCTGGATGGCATCACGGACTCGATGGACGTGAGTCTGAATGAACTCCGGGAGATGGTGATAGACAGAGAGGCCTGGCGTGCTGTGATTCATGGGGTTGCAAAGAGTCAGACATGACTGAGCGACTGAACTGAACTGAACCCCAACACTAACCATAGCTCCTTGCTTATAATAGGTGTTCATTTAATGTTTGTGAATGAATGAGAGAAAAGGAAAAAAATGAATTATTGCTTCATTTCTGTCATGACAGAAATTCTTTAGATTCTAATAAGTCCAGAAGTAATAAAGCATGTAAACCAAACAGTACAGTTAAAGTCAGCTTGTCTAAAAGTAATGCTCCTGTATGAAGCAAACCATTTCTCTGTGGCTAGGCAGACCACAGATAATAGCATGCTGAGATGTGGCAAGTGACTAGCCCAACAGTTCTCATTGGGATGGGGCACTGAGCTGATTGTTAGGCTGCTAGCCTGACTCCTCCAGCAACATAAGCCTCTGTGAAAGTGGCTGCTGAAAGTCTCTTCACTATCAACAATGCCAGAGCTAATCAGAGAGGACTCTTTGGGTTTTAAAACTATTTCATGCCAAGACTGTGTCTCTGCAGAACCTAGTAAACAGTCAGTGCCTATTAAATGCTTACTATTAATATAGCCTTTTAGTAAAAGAGGAATCAGTGGAACCACCACCCTGGCATGCTAATTAATTCTCTGTGTGAAAAGAAGTGCTAATCTCCATTTTAAAACATCAATCATGGAAAATAAACTGAAATGTGACCAGATTTTAAAATGCTACTTGTTCTAAAATCAGATGTAAATGAAAGCTTCCAGGATTCTGTAAGAGGTGATTATATGGTGCTGAGAAACCCCATTTAAACTCAATCTTCTAGGAAACTTTAAAATACTTTTTTCCAGTTTGAAGCTCTTCCCTAATATTACCCTTCATATGCTTTCCTTGTCTAAGAAGCTTTGCTCTATAAAAATTTCTCCCAATTTCTAAGTGAAATATTACAGAATTTCCCAGAAGCATTAGCGACGGTTCCTTAGCAACTGTTGATATGTCTCAAAACAACCTGAGACAATCTTCTCTGAGACATATAGTCTCTCCCTTTCTCTGCTAACAGAATTCCACAATATGGCACAAGAGATTCGTGTGGCTAAAAATAGCTTCTCACACACATTTTTAAAGTTGACAGAGTCTTAATGATTTAAGTCTTCCATATCGCAGCTTTGGGTAGGTACGCCTCAACAACAGTATATCAAAGGATTCTGTGCAGAGAGATTTTTAGAATCTTTTTCTTTTTTAATCACACCATTAACACTCTTGACATTTCAGAAATAATGTTTATCGATTTTGGTGTTAGCACTCCCATAAATTAAGTGATGTAATGGACAGAATTATTGTGGTACTATAAAGAACGTGTCAGTCAGATTGTTAACTACATATTAGAAAAAGCACAGTCTCTGGATTCATGTAAAAAAGCCCCAGATCTGGATAGTAAATAGGAGATGGAGGAAACTGACATATTCCTGTAATTAATGGGTCTTTCTCCACTATTCCCTTCTGAATATAGAAAACAACTGAACTTCTTTAATACAAGCAAGCTATAATAGCAACGGTCATTCTGTACATATGCACATGTGCTCCAAAGGTGAAAATAAGACACATGAATTCAAAGTTATTCACACGAAAGAAGTCAGTATAATAAACAGTATCAGGAATGAAGAAAAAAGCATTGAGAACCTGTAGCAGAAGAGAACCACCATGGTACAGAAAGCAAAAACAGCCCCTAATAACATGTTGGACTATAAACTTCCACAAGGAATTTTCCTCTTTCATTAGAAGAGAGTTAGAGTCTATGCAAAATCTGTGATTATAGCTCTGGATTAAGGGCAGAAACATTGAAAATGGTAAAATCACCATGTAATGGAAAGATGGAAAGAATTCATATATATGTGTATGACAAGACATGGATGGAATAAGAACTGCATTTATACCCCATAGGGTTACGATGAGGGTAAATGAACTAACGCATATAAAATAACAATGCCTGGTACAGAACAAGCACTTAACTCGTTAGCTGTGATCATTATCATCATCACCATAATCATCATGATCATTTCTCCCATTTTATATTGGAAGACAGTGAGTTTCCAGGGAAGCTAGGTAACTTACTCAAGGTCACACAGCTATCAGGGAAACAGGCAGAGATTGATGCCTGTCTAACTGCGAAGCCCATGACTGTTACAATTTAACTCCAGATCTAACCATTCTTGTTGAAGGGTTAAGCATTTTGCTTCTGTGAGATGGATTTCAAATAAAAAGAGAATGTAGTTGCTGGTACCATCTTCATTTTTATAGTTGGAGGAAAATAAATAAATATAATGAAATAAATCTAATGGAAACTCTTAATAGTATGAGTTTTATTGGCTAGACATTTTAGAATAATCTATTAGTAGGCTAAGACATTTCCTGGTCATAGGTTAAGTATCTAGAAGTGGCTTTTGCTGAAGTGTTGCCAGTCTGTCATTGATCTATTATTCTATACATATCCAATTAGCATTCTTGAAGTCGTACAAGTTGCTGAGGTGACTAATTTGATTATGTTATTTTAAAACAATAACATTACTGTGGCTATAATGAATAATTTTTATCATATCAGAACATCAAACTCCATTCATTAAAGAGTCCATCAACTAAGTCTGGATATAGATTTCTAATATGTGTCTGTGTTCTGGTGGATATGAAGAAAGTTACTTGAAAATAAAAGGGCAGAAGATTTATTTTTAGTCCAGGGTATACTTAGCATTAATAGTCTTAAGCCAGCGTGGCTCAGGGCCAGAGCAAAATTCACTAATTTGAATCTCTTTTGGTCGCCTTTCCTCTTTGCTCTCAAACAGACAAGCTAATAAGCAGTGGGAACATAACTAGGATCTACAGAATATTTCTGCAGTTTCTATTTTCTAAATCATCAAGCTGTTCTTGAGTTTTATAGAGCAGTTTTTCAATTGTTGAGGATCTTTCTGCAGAAAGGCAATTTGATTTCTATCCTTGGCTTTTCGATTTTACATTCCATCATCACTAAACATTGATTAAGCCTGCTGCAATACACTCCCTTGTATTTGGGTCTTTGAATTCTCAGAAGGTCATTATTTATTACAATGTAACAATCTGGAAATATTTTTAAAATATGGTCAATACAGGTACTCTACTTAATGGTATTAAACTTTGTTTTTTGTTTCAGGAAAAAAATGAATGTTCCTGAATAAATATAGCATATTTAGTTCAATTTTTTTAAAAGATAAGTGAAAATTAATACTCTTTTCCTGAGAATATTCTCATTTAAAAAACTCAGGGTCTGGTAGGCAGCCTTCTATAGCTCAATAATCCTTATCTCCTGGTATCCATTCCCTTGTGTAGTCCCCTCTCCCTGCATGTGGGCTGGATATAGTCACTTGTTCCCAATAAATGGCTTGTGGCCAAAGTGAGGGACTATCATCTCCATGAACAGACTACAAAAGGTTCCAACCTCTATAGTTCTAGTTCTTCTCTTGCCCTTTCATCTCTTAGCTCTGATGGAGCAAGCTGCCATATTGTAAGATTCTCTATGGAGAGACCCATGTGGCAAGGATAAGAGGGAGGCCTCCATCCAACAGCCTGTGAGAAACACCTGCCAACTATCACGTGAGTGAGCTACAGAGTAGATCTTTCTTAGTCGAGTCTTGGAACCACCGCAGCCCAGGGACAGATTCAGGACCAGAGGACCTAGAGAAACCATGCTGTTTTCCTGGCCCACAGAAAATGGAAGGTAACAAATGTTTTAAGCCACTATATTTTGGGATAATCTGTTATACTGCAATGAACAATAAATAAAAACTGTAAGAGCCTCTAATGTACCAGGCACTTGGCTAGGTACTGGGAATGCTGTGGAGAATGAAACACACATGGTCCTCGTCCTCTGGAACAGAGGAAGATGGTCGTGTGTACACTCCCTTGGCTGCTAGTTTGCATTTGGTTCCCTGCAGGGACTTTGACGGTGTTGACTGCCATCTGATGAGGGAGCCCCTCCACCGTGAGAGATACACTTGCCTGCAGAAGGCTTTAGGTAAGCTATAGCCTGGTCTGAGCAGTTACCTCAGCTCCAAGGGGCTGATTATCTTCTTAGGTACAACACAGCACTGGCATATGTAGATAGTGATGCTTTATTACTCAGATTCTTTACACATGAAGGGTGAGAACAACTCCTGAATAAATTTTTTTCATATTAAAAAATGTATCTCATTAGTCTAATCATAATAATTATAATTGGAACCCAATTATAATTGTTGCAACAACAATGCAACTGCAAATCTTCTGTAAATTAGTAGTCTTCATCTGCTTCTACCAAATTATCTTTATCAAGCTTACAAAATATCATACATTTAGCTCATTATCATACCTTATTTTTTGTTGTTCCAGTTTTACTAATCAAAAAAGTCAACTATATTCTCAATGCCTTCAGATTTTGTGGCACATTCTTTTTGGTGGTAAATCAGTATTTTTGAAGATTAGTTATATTCTTAGAAATATCATAAGGCATTCATATTTAAATATCTGTGGATCATGAAGCAGTGTTCAAAGATTACTAGGGGGAAATCCATGGATATGAACAGATATCTTATGTTTCCAGCTTCTGATGCACAATTGGGCCAATGTGTAGTTTAGGTGACAGTGAGGCAGAAACTCATAATTAAACTCATAAAATCAATCCTAAATGTTTGGAATTAAATTTGTACAAAAGTTACCTTAAAAAATAGGGCTTCCCAGGTGGCTCAGTGGCAAAGAATATCCCTGTCAGTGCAGGAGCTGCAGGAGACATGGGTTCAATTCCTGGGTTGGGAAGATCCCCAGGAGAAGGAAATAGCAACCCACTCCAGTATTCTTGCTGGGTTAATCCCATGGACAGAGGAGCCTGGAGGGCTATAGTTCATAGGGTCAAAAACAGTCGGACATGACTGAGCAGGCACACATACCTTAAAAGACAGTATCTAAGGCCCAAAGTGGAGAAAGCACAACTCTCATCTGAATGATCCAGAAAGACTGTATCAACAGAAGACAGAGAATTAGCAAGGATCAGGGGAAAATAGAAAACAGAGAGCAAAGTTTGGCAGTGCTCATATAGCACCAACCAGAATAGGAAATTCTGGGCATATCCATCTATGGGTTAGATATTGGATTTAATGGTGATAATGAAAGATACAGACTCTATTCTCATCAATCCTACATCTTATTAGACCAGATGACAAAGTGACTAGTATAGTTGGCAGAAATATACACGGTGCAACTGGCCACACGAGGCTAGACGTTACTTTTAAAATCATCTAACTCTCCTTTGCTGAGGTTCCAGGCTCATTAGATATTATTCTTATCATAAGGTGGCTTCCGATAATCCTCTTCAGTGCTTATTAGCTGACACTAGCTTTCCCATTCACATGGCAATTACAACACATATTTATAAATTAATACATTGGCATTCTAAGTTTTCCATATCAGTCACTTAAGACTCTGGTTGGTATCCTCTGAGTTTTCGCCAAAGACCTGAAGCAAGGAGGTGGCCAGAGGAAAGAAGGTTACCAGGTTGGACAGGGATAGGTAGGTGGACGCAGCCAAGGCAGGGAGAGATGAGAAGCCGGGGCCATGGACAGGAGAAACCAAACTCTCAGCCTGGAAAATGGTAATCTGTCTTAAGTCCAAGAATGAAGTTTAAAACAGAAATTGGAAGAGTGAGAAGCAAAGTTAACATCTTCAACTTAAAAGAAGTTGGTGGTTTAGTCGCTAAGTCGTGTCCGACCCTTGCTACTCCATGGACTGTAGCCTGCCAGGCTCTTCTGTCCAAGGGATTCTCCAGGCAAGAACACTGGAGTGGGATGCCATTCCCTTCTCCAAAATGGAAGTTAAAAATGGAATAAAGTCAAGAAATAGGGGCCAGAAGTGCAGGGTTAACTGAAATCAAATATGTTGTTGGTTTTCTTGGAGAAGGAAATGGCAACCCACTCCAGTATTCTTGCCTGGAAAATCCCATGGACAGAGGAGCCTGACAGGCTACAGTGCATGGGGTGCAGAGTCAGACACAACTAGTGACTGAGCATGCATGCACACTGGTTTTCTTAGCCTGAGAAATAGGGAGGGTAGTGAAATCATTGCTTGAAGTTAAAAAGGTTGGGTGAAATGTGGAGTGGATTTAGGGAGGAGGAAAAACCAATCCTTTTTGACCCATCTTAAATGTGAGATACCATCAAACTATTATGTAGAGGTTGTTGAGATGAGCTAGTCTGGAGTGCACAGGAGTCTCTCAGTCAAAGATCTGACTTTAGAGTCACTGGTGTATAAATGGTACTTAAAGACATGGAACTAGGTAGAACCAACTTAGGAAGAGAATGGAGACCCAGAAAGTCCAAAAAGTCCTGGAAGTGCTCTAACGTTTTTAGGTCTAACATAGAATGAGCTCCAGAAGTGGGGCTGTTGGTCAAAGGGCATATGCATTTGGTAATTTTTTTAGATGTTGTCAGATTGATCTCCATTGAAAAGTGTGAAAGTGTTAGTTGTTCAGTCGTGTCTGATCTTTGCAACCCCATGGACTGTAGCCCACCAGGCTCTTCTGTCCCTGGAATTCTCCAGGCAAGAATACAGGAAGGTGTGGCCATTCCCTTCTCCAGGGTATCTTTCCAACCCAGGGATCGAACCCAGGTCTCCTGCATTGCAGGCAGATTCTTTACCATCTGAGCCACCAGGAAAGCCCCAGCCTTCATTGAGGTAGTACCTATTTGCTTCCACTTTTCACAGTGTGAAAAAACCCTTTCCCCCATACTCTTCTTCTTATTATGTTTTCAAATTTTTATATCTCTGCTAATATGGTTGGTTAAGAATGTCCTTTCAGTATAGTTTTAATTTACTTTACTCTTTGTCAGTGGGTGTGAGCATCTTTTCAAATATTTAACATGCTTGTGTGTGCCTATCTTTGAATTGCCTGTTCATAATCTTTGAAGAGAAAGTTTCTCAAGATAGGTGAAAACAAAGATACTGGTACAGCAATGGGAAGGACCCTGTGGCAGGGGTACATGATGATGACAGAGGAAAAGGGCTTTACTGCAGGAGTCACATCCTCGAGAAGGCAGAGGGTTTAGGACCCAGGTAGGGGTTAGTGTTGGGAAGAGGCAGGTCCACTTTTCCCATGGTGACAGGAGTTAAGGCAGAGGGTGTGGGTACAGGTGTCAGTAGGCTCAGGCATTGAGGCTGAGAAGATGAGGGGACTCTCTCCTGATCTATATTCTCACCGTGAGGTAAGAGTGGAGAAGAGGAGCTGAGCTGTGAGAGGAAAAGGTGTGAAACAGTGCCCTTGAGGAATGGGATTTACTACAGGAGTGGCTGTTCTCCATTCTCCTTTTGAGATTTGGGGTCATCAATTTGAAGTGAGCCTTGGCAATGTGTTTGTGTGAGTTTTCCAACAGAGATGTGGGCACAATGTGAGAGAGATACAAAATAATAAAAAGCTTGAAGGAGCATGACTATTGACTTGGGCCATGGAACCTACACTGGATCTGGAGAGATGTGAGAATTCTAAGGTGTAGTGGTGTTAACAGTAAGAAGTGGAGAGGTGACTGAACTAAAGGACTCAGTCAAGCTGAGAGACTGCTTGAGCAGGAGTATGTGAACGAGGGGGAGTCGTAGGAAGTTGCACATCAGAGCAATCAAGAGGCTAGATGGCTTCAGCCCTGACCTGAAAGGAGCTGGAGATTTCACACAAGGATAAAGGAGTCATGAGCTAAAAAGACAGTCTAAGATATCCAGGAAAGAGAAGGCTACAGGAGAAGCAGGATCCTCTTGAGACAGCCAATATTTAGTTAAGCAAAATAGCTGAAAGGAATGTTCAGTGGAAAGGCTGAGAATGTTGGAAGCTTTTGCCCCCAAAGAAGAGAAATTCTAGAGAGCACAGTGTAAAGCATGCCATGGAGGGAACAGTGGTAAACAGTTAGGGGAGAGGAAGGATCAAAGAATCAGTATGAGGAACCAGGAGAGGTTAGGTGAGTGGAGACACTTACATCTTGAACAAAAAACCATCCAGAACCTGTACACTATACACAAGAAACAAAGAAATCATAATACAGTATAAGATGAAAAGAAATGAGGATGTTTCCATAAATGTATACTACACAATGATCCATAGAATAGTAAATTTCTAGCAGTTAATATTGCAACTGGTTCCCTTTGGACTTCAGATTTTAGAATCCCATTGCACACTACGGAAAGAAGCTAGTTCAGCAGTTTACAACTGGGAATTACCATGCTCAAATTAAAACTTGGAAGTTTTCTTTATGATGATAAGCCTCCTTATCTCTATAGGAGAATTTTTAAGTTCTAATTAAACTTCTAAATTAACCTAAATGGAAGCCCAACTCATTTAATAGAATCCTAGAATTTCAAATTACATGGAAACTTAGATGTCATCTAGTTCAACCAACCTATCCTAAAGTAAAAAAACAACAACAACAAAAACACTTTTATATTAACCCTCCCCTCCTCCAAACTCTCCAACTTCTTTAGCCTCCTCTCAGCGTAACTTTTGCCCTGACTAAAATCTGACAACCTCTAAGGTCTCTTGCCCTTGCAGCCCTCTCAAATAGATACTCAGCACCTAGAAGTAGAACAGGCGTGATCCTTCCCTACTGTCAACTCCAAACAGTTTCCTCCCCTCAACCTTCTTCAAAAGCCCCAGTTGAGATGAGTTCTGTGTCCAGTAAGGTTCCTACTAGGAACTAGGCAACGTGGAAAGAAGTTTAGCAATATCCATTTGAAGGCATCAAAGATTTACAAAAAGATGGGATTGTAGGACAAAGAATCTGGAGAAGAAGGAAGCTCAGCGAAGAGAGCCTAGCATTTGGAGTTGCCTTTTCCTTTGTAACTGCTGATTCTGAAAGGTCAGGATCTATCAAGGAAGAGGGGCTCTGGTGAGCACATAAAGATTTTGAAAGAGATTTGGAAGGACTATACTTCAAAAGTAAGGATATTGAAAACAGATCAGCCCTTATAGCAACTAAAACCCAGCTTCAAAATATCTCAATCCTTAGCAGGATCAATGTGAGCCTGAAATTGCTAGTGTCCTGCCTGAAGAAGAAATAAATCCTCTCTGGAGAAAAATAACATTTCACAGAGACTTAAATTACTCCTGTAAATTTTTTATATGCACAACGTCTGGCTCCTAATAAAAAGAAACTATTAAATACATAAATGAAAAGACTTGACAAAAACCCAAGGGAAAAAACAGACAATAGAAACAACCCACATGAACCAGGAATTAGCAGACATTGTCTTTAGACTTCTGTTAATGCACTTAAGACAAGCTTGAACATTTTGGTAGGGAACTGAGTTTTTTTAATGAATCAAATTAAAATGCTAGATCTGAAAATACTATAACTCAAATTAAGAATTCAATGAAACGCTTTCAGAGCAGACTTACATAGATGAAACTGGAAGACAGGTCAGAGGGAAAAAAGTCCAGAAAGAAGCACAGAAAAACAAAGGTGGGGAGGGAAACAGCCTACCAAATATGAGACATGATGAGGAGGTCTCAGTTCAGTTCAGTTGCTCAGTCGTGTCCAACTCTTTGCGACCCCATGAATCGCAGCACGCCAGGCCTCCCTGTCCATAATCATCGCCTGGAGTTCACCCAGACTCATGTCCATCGAGTCCGTGATGCCATCCAGCCATCTCATCCTCAGTCGTCCCGTTCTCCTCCTACCCCCAATCCCTCCCAGCATCAGAGTCTTTTCCAATGAGTCAACTCTTCTCATGAGGTGGCCAAAGTACTGGAGTTTCAGCTTTAGCATCATTCCCTCCAAAGAAATCCCAGGGTTGATCTCCTTCAGAACGGACTGGTTGGATCTCCTTGCAGTCCAAGGGACTCTCAAGAGTCTTCTCCAACACCACAGTTCAAATGCATCAGTTCTTTGGCGCTTAGCTTTCTTCACAGTCCAACTCTCACATCCATACATGAGCACAGGAAAAACCATAAGCCTGACTAGATGGACCTTAGTCGGCAAAGTAATGTCTCTGCTTTTGAATATGCTATCTAGGTTGACCATAACTTTTCTACCAAGGAGTAAGCGTCTTTTAATTTCATGGCTGCAATCACCATCTGCAGTGATTCTGGAGCCCCCCAAAATAGTCTGACACTGTTTCCACTGTTTCCCCATCTATTTCCAGTGAAGTGATGGACTGGATGCCATGATCTTCGTTTTCTGAATGTTGAGCTTTAGGCCAACTTTTTCGCTCTCCTCTTTCACTTTCATCCAGAGGCTTTTTAGCTCCTCTTCACTTTCTTCTTAGGGGTGGTGTCATCTGCATATCTGAGGTTATTGATATTTCTCCTGGCAATCTTGATTCCAGCTTGTGTTTCTTCCAGTCCAGCATTTCTCATGATGTACTCTGCATAGAAGTTAAATAAGCAGCCTTGACATACTCCTTTTCCTATTTGGAACCAGTCTGTTGTTCCATGCCCAGTTCGAACTGTTGCTTCCTGACCTGCATACAGATTTCTCAAGAGGCAGGCCAGGTGGTCTGGTATTCCCATCTCTTTCAGATTTTTTCCACAGTTTATTGTGATCCACACACTCAAAGGCTTTGGCATAGTCAATAAAGCAGAAATAGATGTTTTTCTGGAACTCTCTTGCTTTTTCCATGATCCAGCAGATGTTGGCAGTTTGATCTCTGGTTCCTCTGCCTTTTCTAAAACCAGCTTGAACATCAGGGAGTTCACGGTTCATGTATTGCTGAAGCCTGGCTTGGAGAATCTTGAGCATTACTTTACTAGCATGTGAGATGAGTGCAATTGTGCGGTAGTTTGAGCAATCTTTGGCATTGCCTTTTTTTGGAATTGGAATGAAAACTGACCTTTTCCAGTCCTGTGGCCACTGCTGAGTTTTCCAAGTTTGCTGGCATATTGAGTGCAGCACTTTCACAGCATCATCTTTCAGGATTTGAAACAGCTCAATTGGAATTCCATCACTTCCTCTAGCTTTGTTCATAGTGATGCTTTCCAAGGCCCACTTGACTTCACATTCCAGGATGTCTGGTTCTAGATTAGTGATCACATCATCATGACTATCTGGGTCGTGAAGATCTTTTTTGTACAGTTCTTCTGTGTATTCTTGCCACCTCTTCTTAATATCTTCTGCCTCTGTTAGGTCCATATCATTTCTGTCCTTTATCGAGCCCATCTTTGCATGAAATGTTCCCTTGGTATCTCTAATTTTCTTGAAGAGATCTCTAGTCTTTCCCAATCTGTTGTTTTCTTCTATTTCTTTGCAATGATCACTGAAGAAGGCTTTCTTATCTCTTCTTGCTATTCTTTAGAACTCTGCATTTAGATGCCTGTATCTTTCCTTTTCTCCTTTGCTTTTTGCCTCTCTTCTCTTCACAGCTATTTGTAAGGCCTCCCCAGACAGCTATTTTGCTTTTTTGCATTTCTTTTCTATGGGGATGGTCTTGATCCCTGTCTCCTGTACAATGTCATGAACCTCATTCCCTAGTTCATCAGGCACTCTATCTGTCAGATCTAGGCCCTTAAATCTGTTTCTCACTTCCACTGTATAATCATAAGGGATTTGGTTTAGGTCATACCTGAATGGTCTAGCGGTTTTCCCTACTTTCTTCAATTTAAGTCTGAATTTGGCAATAAGGAGTTCATGATCTGAGCCACAGTCAGCTTCTGGTCTTGTTTTTGTTGACTGTATAGAACTTCTACATCTTTGGCTGCAGAGAATATAATCAATCTGATTTCGGTGTTGACCATCTGGTGACATCCATGTGTAGAGTCTTCTCTTGTGTTGTTGGAAGAGGGTGTTTGCTATGACCAGTGCATTTTCTTGGCAAAACTCTATTAGTCTTTGCCCTGCTTCATTCCACATTCCAAGGCCAAATTTGCCTGTTACTCCAGGTGTTTCTTGACTTCCTTCTTGACTTTTGCATTCCAGTCCCCTAGAATGAAAAGGACATCTTTTTGGGTGTTAGTTCTAAAAGGTCTTGTAGGTCTTCATAAAACCGTTCAACTTCAGCTTCTTCATCATTACTGGTTGGGGCATAGACTTGGATAACTGTGATATTGAATGATTTGCCTTGGAGACGAACAGAGATCAGGAGGTCTAAACACTTGTAATTGGAATCACAAGAGATAATAGAGACCTTAGGGCAGAAGAGATGGCCAAGAAATTTAAAGACCAATGAAAAACATCAAGCCACTGATTCAAAAGGAGCCATAAATTTCAAGGAAGATACACATACAGAGTATAACATATAGACATATAGTAGTTAAAAACCAAGAAGTTAATCCTGGAAATATCCAGGATAAAAGAAAGATGACCTTCAAGGAAGCCACAATGAGCTGATGGTATCCTGTTATTAAAAAATCAGATCTATTATTAAAAAGTTTACCATGAAGAAAACTCCAGACCTGGATGGCTTTACTGATTAATTCTCCCAAACATTTAAAGAAAAAATAACACCAACATAACATAAACTCCTCAACAGAGCAGAAAGTAAGAGCCCTTTCCAAAACATTTTAAGAGGATAACATATGCTCGATATCTAAAACTGACAAGGATATTATAAGAAAAACTACAGATCAATTTCTTTTATGAATATGAGTTAAAATGTTCTAAGACAAATATTAATAATAATGAATCCAGAAACATATTAGAAGGACAGTGTATTACAACCAAGTTGGATTTCCTGCCCATCCCCAGGGATGTAAGATTGATTTAACACTTGAAAATCAATCAGTGTAATTTACAATGTGTGTTTAGTTGATCAGTCATGTCTGACTCTTTGTGACCCCATGGACTGTAGCCCACCAGGCTCCTCTGCCCATGGGATTTTCAGGCAAGAATACTGGAGTGGGTTGCCATTTCCTTCTCAAGGGATCTACCTGACACAAGGATCAAACCTATCTCTCTTGCATTGCAGGCAGATTCTTTACCCACTGAGCCATTGAGAAAGCCCATAATTTATTATACTAAAGAATAAAAGAGAAAAATCATTTGATCACCTCAAAAAATGCAGAAAAGAATTTGATTAAAAATATCAACATTTCAAAAACACTGAGAAAACTAGAAATAGGTGAAAACTTCCTCAATCAGATAAAGAATACCTACAATAAAACCTAATGCAATCCTTGCATTTAAAATATTGAAAGGTTTTCCTCTGAAATTGGGAATGAGATACTTATATCACCACTTCTATTCAACAATGTACTAGAGGCCTTAGACAAAGCAAGAAGCTATGCCAGATTGATAAATGGAATGCTATAAAATAATATTAAAGAAAAATTTTAAACTAATGGAGAGATAAACCATATTCATGAATAGGAAGAGTAAATATTATAAAATTTTCTGTTCTCTTCAAATTAATCTCTAGATCCAATTTAGTACCAAAAGCCCAGAATGATTTTGTGGAAATTGACAAGCTGCTTATGAGTTTAAATGGAAATTAAATGAGTTTAGTGTAGTTAAGAAAAAGAATGAAATTAGACAACTTTCTCTACTGGATATCAATATTTAACATAAATCCACAGTAATGAAGTTAGTATGGTATCAGCACAAAGTGAAAGACAAGTGAATGGAACAACATCAACAAAAAATCCAGAAACGGACTATGCATATTCAGAAACTTAACAAGTGACCAAGATGACAGAGCAGTGCAGAAAGAATGATTTTTTGACAAATGATGCAGTTCCTTTTGGATATTCATACAGAAAAAGATGAAATTTGATTCATACCTAATACCATAAGCAAAACCCAATTCCCAGTGGCTCACCAAAATAATCTGAAAATTAAAATAATAAAGCATCTAGATTAAAAAGCTGCTTAATAGCCCAATTAATAATGCTAAAAAGCTATTTAAATTTATTAAAGTCAAATAAAATTTAAAATCTATTTCCTGAATCACACCAGTCACATTTCTAGGGCTCGGTAGAAACATGCGGCTACCGACTATTGCACTGGACAGTACAGATGTAAACATTTACATCTTGGTTTGGCTTGTCTCAGGTCAGATTTGGAGAAGGAAATGGCACCCCACTCCAGTATTCTTGCCTGGAGAATCCCATGGACAGAGGATCCTGGCAGGCCATGGTCCATAGCGTCACAGAGAGTTGTGGACACGACTGAAGCAACAAAGCACGCACGCAAAAAGTTATTGGACAGCACTAGACATAGACTATCATCATGACTTGGGGGTAGATAATTTTCTCAAACAGCACACAAAAAGTATAGAGGAGAAGATTCATAAATTAGATTACATTAGAAAACTAAAACTGTCTGGTTATAAAAAGATACCAGTAAGGAAATCCAAAGTCAGGCTACTATGTATGAGAAGTTATTTGCTATACATATGTCCACCAAGGGAGTCATACCTCAAATATATTACAAACTCCTACAAATCAGTAAGAAAAAGACAGGCAACCCAATGGAAAAAATGGCAATTGACCTAAATTGATACTTCATAAAAGAAAGCTTTAAGCTCATTAATCATGAGGAAAATCAAATTCAAACCACAGTGAAATATCAAAACACATCCACCAGAATGATTAAAATTTAAAAAGACTGATAGTTTCAAATAGCAGTCAGAATACAGAGGAATTGAAATCCCTATGCTGTTGATGGGAGTCTATGCTGATTCAACAGTTTTAGAAAATTGGTATAACCTACTAAAGTTGAACATATTCATACCTCATGATCCAGCAATTTTATCCTTAGTATACACCCAAGAGAAATGCATATGTATATGTATCAAAAGACATGATCATGAGGTGGGCACCCATATGCCCACCAACAGTAGAAAGATAAATACTGTAAATTGTAATATAGTCATACAATGAAATACTCTACTACATAGCAATGCAAATTAATAAACCTCTGGTATGTGCAACAACATCAGTGAATCTTAAAAACATATTTTGCTTAAGTAACCAGAATTTAAAGAATAAAATACAAAGTATATGGTTCTATGTATATAAAGTTCAAAAAACAGGCAAAACTAATGTAAAGTTTGAGAACATAGACAACAGCTTCATTTATGGAGGAGGAAAAGAAAGTGATTGCGAGCAAGTATGAGGTGGGCGCTGCTGAGATTTTAGAATATATTTCTTGGTTGAATGGTGGCTACACAGGCAGAACCACTATATTATTGTTAATGATTTGTATACATCTGATTTGTGTATGCTTGTGAATGTTTGTTATACTTCAATAAGAAAATATTTTTAGAAAATAGCTCCTGTGATATTATACATGCCATTGGGTTCTAATACCTTCTACCTCTTCCCCATTGCTGTTATTATTTTTTTTTCTTGTTCTTATATGTTTATTATCTGATATACATTTCATTAAACATATCCTGGGTCACTGAATGAAGGAAAAGCAAATCATTTAAATGTCCAAAGTACCAGAGTTATTCATGTCAAAAGAACTTTTATAAGTACAGAAAAAAATAGCAAGAAATGAGCCAGAAAAGGAAGTTTCAAGAGGATATAAATGAATTCTGTGAAATTTTGAAGCGTATAAACAAGGGGAATACCAATTTTACTAGCAAAATAAAGACTACAAAAATAAAGCGCATTTCTTGTAATTTTAAATCTATAAACAATTTATATAGAATTATCTCTTGGAGTTTTGTTTGTGCCTTTAAATACTATGAGGGTGATGGAATGTGTTTGGGCTTGTTTGCTTTGTTTTAGGAAGCTTTGGTCTTGTTTGTAGATTTGATATTTTTATGGAGAAAAACTTCATGGAAAATTCTACACAAAATGATGTAGAGAGCAGAGAGCATCATGAATGGAAACTTTGATAACCATTACTTAGATTCAACAGTTATAAACCCTGTACAATACTGATTCATCTATACCTCCACCTACTCAACACTCCCTGTCCCCTACACCTGGAATATTTTGAAGTTAATCTCAGACCCTCTTTCATGTCTTGCATAAATATTTTGGTTATCGTTGTTTAGTCGCTAAGTCATGTCCAACTCTTTTGTGGATTGTAGCCCACCAGGCTCCTATGTCCATGTGATTTCCCAGGCAAGAATCCTGGAGTGAGTTGTCCTTTCCTTCTCCAGGAGATCTTCCCAATCCAGGGATACAAACCACATCTCCTGCATTGGCAGGTAGATTCTTTACCACTGAGCCACTGGGGAAGCCCAAAATATTTCAGCATATATCTCTAAAAATTAATGATGATATTATGACATCTAAAAAAATTAACAGCGACTTCTATATACCATCAAATACCCACAAAATTCAAAATTTCTCCACTGTCTCAAATTTTTTATCATCAGAATATTCTATCTGTTCCTAAATGTTTGTCCTATATTTGTTCCCCTTCTCATTGCCATCATTTCTTGATGTAGCCTAAGTGTTTAGCATTTGATTCACAGTCTTTCCTTCTACTTCAAGTCCTGCCATCATCCAAAGTGACTTTATGTCCATATGGATGATTCATGCAACCCTCTGACTTCTCTTTCTTGTCTTCTACTTTAGCTAAGCTCTCCAGCAGCCACACTGAGGGATTTATCAACACCAAGAGTCATTCTTCCTCTAAAACCAGTCTCAGACCAAAATATCCTATCTTTTCAGATCTCTTAGAAGATCCCCAAGATTTCAGTTTCTTTGGTCTCATAGGAACCTCTGGTCCACATTTTCTATGAGCTCACCTCCTCTTTTCTTTATTAAACTTAGACTCTATTCTATGTCACTTCAATCACATGCTTACCCAAATTCTCAACCTTATCTACTGCCTATTTTAACATCTGGCAAAATCCCAATTCTGGATGACTCTACTTTGCACTTTCATCCGAGTTGTCAAGCACAGTCTGGGAAGATTATATAACTTGGCATACCTCAAGTAGACCCTCCATGCCTCCTCTTTGTCCTATTTCTCTAGTCTACTTTTCCATCCACATGGAAGGAAGTCAAATCTCCCTCCTTTCTAAAGCTCTGAAATCCCTGTCAACAGATGAATGTGCTTCCAATGTTATAGAAAATGTAAAAACCATAAAATATCCTTTTCTTGCCAAACTAAAAATACATCTGAATCCATAACCATATCTTGTTCTCTACTTTTGTTAAAAGGAAGAACCATCTTTGTCCCTCCATCGTCCCCACGTTTTCCGGAACTCTGCTCTCTAAATTCTCTCTCGTCTATATTGTCTCTCTGTTGGCTGTTTCCTACGGGTTTTTTAAAACACTCAAGTCCTTTCCATCTTAAAAACAAACAATCAACTACAATGAAAAGTAAACCCCTCTTTCCCTTTCATTTTCCTTTCCAATAATCATCTTATCTTTCTCTGCCAATTAATGAAAGAATTATTAACTCTACTTCCCCATCTCCCCACTCAGGTATCAACTGATAATAATCTTTTTACTCATCACAAGTACAAATGACCACATTGCTGAACCCAGTGGGCTCATTTCAGTCTCTTCTCACCTGGTTTCTCTGAACACAACTAGCTCACAGAGCTGAAAACCATTCCCCTCTAGGCTCTAGGGCCTGAGAATTTCCTGAGATCCTCCTACGCTTCTGGCCACCCTTTCTCACTGCCTTACATAGGTGTCTTCTACTGTTCTCTTAAATGATGATATACTTCAAAATTCTCTCTTAGGCCATTTTTGGTTTTTGATTTTTACATTAGGCTGTGTGACCTCATCTATTCCCATGGCTTCAATTACTATTTATTGCTGACAACTTCCAAATCCACATTTATATTCCTGATGTGTTCTCATGACATTCAGAGACATGACACTTGGATATCTTGAGTGATCTTTAAACTTTTAGGATCTTGAAAACTGAATTCATCCCATCCCTTCTCTATGACTAGCATCATCCATACCCAATTTCCCCAACGCTGTCAATTCCACTTCCTAAAATAAAACTTCCTTTTTATCTCTAGAATCATTTTTTATCTCCCATACCTCAACCGGCCCCCCTCAATCCAGGCCATCCTCTTGTGTTCTTTTCCTAACTGGTCTCCTGCCTTCAGTTTTGCTCCATTCCAGTCTTCTCCACACTACAGCCAGAGTAAGCTGCAACTATTTGCTTAAAGATTTGTCTTCCCACTAAATACTATAAGATTCATGAGAATAGGGACCATGCCTACCAAGTACTAAAGCATCCTGTGATATAGCATAATTCAAGAAATATTATGAAAGATAAAGACATTTGTATCATTGACTTCACCTAATATGATGCCAGGTCTAGTTTTGCTCTTCATTGTACCCTAGAGTTTAGCACAAATCGGGCCTACATTTGTTGAATCTATGAATGAGAATAAAAACAAAATAGAGATATTAACTTGCCATGCAAAATGACATACAAAATGCTATGTAGATGAAATGTGCAAAGAATAAAGCAGTACTATTTCTCATACTGAAGGGAATGAAATTGCCAGTTCCTAGCTGCCAGCTCTACCCTCCCACTGTTCGCCCTAACCCCTTCCCTGCTTTATTTTTTCCATAGCAATTTTCATTTTCTATCAGACTATGTAGTTTACTATTTATTTTGTTTACTGGTGTCTCCCCTACTAGATGTAAGCTCATAAGAGCAGGAATTTTTTTTTTTAACTTTTAATTTTGTATTGGGGAATAGCCAATTAACAATGTTGTGATAGTTTCAGGTAAACAGAAAAGGGATACATATACATACACATATATATGTATCCACTCTCTCCTAAACTCCCCTCGCAGCCAGGCTGCCATATAACACTGAGTAGAGTTCCATGAAGAGCAGTAATTTATATTTGCTCTGTTACTGAACACATAACAGGTAATATTATTAAGTTATGTTTACTGTACCTGGGCCTGTGTTAGATATCTTAAATATTTTATCTTATTAATTTCTAATACTCTAGTTAAAGCCCTTTATCTCCATTTTAGAGTTTAAAATTAGGAATCTTCTAAAAGTTACATTACTCTTTAAAATGAGAAGAATACTATATGAGGAAAACAAAAAGAAAGACAAACAGAAGCACAAATAAGATATAGGAAAAAAATGAACCATATCAGTCATCACAATAAAAGTAAACAGATTAGACTTGCTGGTTTAAAGAAAAAAATTATAGACTGGATTTTTAAAGTACAGCAGTATGAGAAGAATATATAAATAGCACTTAAACATAAGGACTCTCTACTTCTGGTGCCAGCCAAGATGGAGTAAGCCCACTACAGCCAATCTCTCCATTTGACTAAAGCCAAAAAAACAAAATTTTTAAAAGAAACTACTCTAGGACTCTGAAAAGTTAACAGTAGTAGCAGGTTGGGGAGAGAAGCCAAAACTTGAAGAAGAACTTCTAGGGGAGTAAGCTCCCTGGCTTTTCCTCTCATATCTCCTGGCTTTGACCCAGGGGTGGCCCAGTGTGGTGGTGTGCAAAGAGTGCGGGCCACAAAAACACTAGCCAGACAGCTAAGAAAAGGGTCCCTGTGAGTTGAAGAGGGTAGGGAAAATCTGTGTGACTTTTTTTCTTACCCTCTTTCTTCTCTCACAGTCCTGCCACAAGGATGGATGGCCCCAGTCAGGACCTGCAGTGTCCACAGTCATGGACAGCCTAAAACTTTGAAACAAACAAAACAACAACAACAACAAAAAAAACCCACCCATGTTTCTGGCCAGAGGAACTGGGAAAGGGAGACACTGTGGTCTGAAGATACGGGGGACTGTCTGGATTATTTTTTCCCCCTTCTTTCTTTTCTTCTGCTGTTTCGTCTGAAAGGTAGTCCTAGTAATATGAAACTACATGCAGAACAAGAAGTTAAAATTCCAAGAGAAACCCTCTCTTTCTAGCCAGAAGACCAGGAAAAGAAGTCTTTGAGGTCCAGAGCATGTGGGAGAAACTGGAGAGAGCTGGAGAAATGGGGCCCCTCATTCTGTACACAACCCACTCCAGTACTCTTGCCTGGAAAATCCCATGGGCAGAGGAGCCTGGTGGGCTGCAGTCCATGGGGTTGCAAAGAGTCGGACACGACTGAGCGACTTCACTTTTACTTTTCACTTTCATGCATTGGAGAAGGAAATGGCAACCCATTCCAGTGTTCTTGCCTGGAGAATCCCAGGGATGGGGGAGCCTGGTGGGCTGCCGTCTATGGGGTCGCACAGAGCCGGACACGACTGAAGTGACAGAGCAGCAGCAGCAGCAGCATTCTGTACACAAATAGAAACCCCAGGCTCACTGAGTGCATATCCAGGACAGATCTAAACCAGCCTAGGAAAGACTGTGAGGCAGAGGAATAGCTGACACAATTTTATCAAAAAACAGCAAGGCTGAGAGATTTTGACTTAATATAAAGCTTCACGACTTAATATAAAGCTATAATAAGCACAACAGTGTGGTATTAGTGAAAGAAGAGAAAATAGATAAATGTAACAAAAAAGAGAGTCTAAAAATAGATCCACTCATATATGGCCAATTTAATTTTTGAAAAAAGATATAAGGCAACTCCATCAAGAAAGATTAGTCTTTTTAACCAACTGTGCTAGACCAAATGGACATCCACATGTAAAATATAAAATCAACCTGAACTCATACCTCACACCTTACACTTTACATAAAAATTAACTCAAAACAGATCATAGATGCAAGTATAAAATGTCTATAAAAAATCTTTGTGACCTTGGCTTTGGCAGTTATTTGATAATACTAAAAGTATAGTATATTAAAAATGTTTTTTGATAAATTGGATTTTGTACAATTTTAAAACTTTTGCTCTGTGAAAAATACTGTTAAAAGAATAAAAAGAGAAGTCATACACTGGGAGCACATATTGTATATCACATATCCAGTAAAGGACTTGTATCTAGAATATATAAAGAACCCTTAAAACCCAACAAAAAGAATATAAAGCATCTAACCAAAAAAAAAAAGGGTGGGGGGCAAAATAAAAGACATTTAACCAAAGAAAATATAGTAAGCCCAAAAAAGCACATTAAAGATATGAACATAGTTGGTCATTAAGTAAATGCAAAATAAAACCACACTGAGATACTACGATACACTAATATATATGGTTAAAATAAATTTAAAAACTGACAACGCCAAATGCTTGTGAGGATGTGGAACAATTGGAACTCTCAGAAACTGCTGAAACGCAAAGTGGCTCAAACATTTTTGGAAAAGTCTGGTGTTTTTCTAAGTATTTACCCAAGAGAAATAAAACTTATATCAACCCAAAAAACATGTCAATGAATTTTAAACTATTTCCATGCTAAAGAATTTTATAACAGGGTATTATTTCTAACCAACAAAAAGTGGAAACAACTCAAAGAGTCTTCAAGTGGAAAAGAAATAAAGAAAATGTTGTGCATTTATATAATGGAATGCTACTCAACAATAAAAAGTAAACTATTGATATATAGCAACATGGATGAATTCAAATGCATTGTGGTATGTGAAGGAAGCCAGACTTAACACTCCAAATACTGTATATAGTAAAATCCATGCACAATATCTAGAAAAGGAAAACACAGGCACCAAAAACAAGGGCTGGGGCAGGAGAAAGGATTGAGTACAAGTGGCTGCACTGCGGAATCCAGGGCAGTGGTAAAGGAGCTGCTGCGCATCTTGATCGTAGTGAGTTATGTATCTCCATATATTTCTCAAATTCCACAGAACCGTACAGAAAAAAAAAAGCGAATTTTACTGTAAATAATTTTTTAAATGTTCAATTCAGTTCAGCCACTCAGTTGTGTCCAACTCTGCGACACCATAGACTGCAGCACGCCAGGCCTTCCTGTCCATTGCCAACTCCTAGCTTGCTCAAACTCATGTCTATTGTATTGGTGATGCCATCCAACCATCTCATCCCCTCTCATCCCATTCTCCTCCTGCCTTCAATCTTTCCCAGCATCAGGGTCTTTTCAAATGAGTCAGCTCTTCGCATCAGGTAGCCAAAGTACCAGAGTTTCAGCTTCAACATCAGTCCTTCCAATGAATATTCAGGACTGATTTCCTTTAGGACGGGCTGGTTTGATCTCCTTGAAGTCCAAGAGACTCTCAAGAGCCTTCTCCAACACCACAGTTCAAAAGCATCAATTCTTCGGTGCTCAGCTTTCTATATAGTTCAATTCTCACATCCATACATAATTACTCAAAAAACCATAGCTTTGACTAGACGGACCTTAGTTGGCAAAGTAACGTCTCTGCTTTTTAATATGCTGTCTAGGTTTGTCATAGGTTTCCTTTCAAGGAGCAAGATTCTTTTAATTTCATGGCTGCAGTCACCATCTACAGTGATTTTGGAGCCCCCCAAAATAAAGTCTGTCATCGTTTCTATTGTTTCCCCATCTATTTGCCATGACATGATGGGACCAGATGCCATGATCTTAGTTTTCTGAATGATGAGTTTTAAGCCTCCGTTTTCACTCTCCTCTTTCACTTTTATCAAGAGGCTCTTTGATTCCTCTTCACTTTCTGCCATAAGGGTGGTGTCAGCTGCATATCTGAGGTTCCTGATATTTCTCTCGGTAATCTTGATTCCAGCTTGTGATTCATCCAGCCTGGAATTTAAGCAAGGTAATAATATACAGCCTTGACATACTCCTTTACCAATTTGGAATGACTCTGTTGTTCCATGTCCAGTTCTAACTGTTGCTTCCTGACCTGCATACAGATTTCTCAAGACGCAGGTCAGGTGGTCTGGTATTCCCATCTCTTTCAGATTTTTCCACAGTTTGTTGTGATCAATACAGTCAAAGGCTTTAGGGTAGTTAATAAAGCAAAAGTAGGCATTTTTCTGGAACTGTCTTGGTTTTTCGATGATCCAGCAGATGTTGGCAATTTGATCTCTGGTTCCTCTGACTTTTCTAAATCCAGCTTGAACACCAGGAAATTCATGGTTCATGTACTGTTGAAGCATGGCTTGGAGAATTTTGAGCTGCTAGCATGTGAGATGAGTGCAACTGTACAGTAATCTGAACATTCTTTGGCATTGCCTTTCTTTGGGATTGGAATGAAAACTGACCTTTTCCAGTCCTGTGGCTGCTGCTGAGTTTCCAAATTTGCTGGCATATTGAGTGTAGCCCTTTCAAAGTATCATCTTTTAGGATATGAAATAGCTCAACTGGAATTCCA
Organism: Capra hircus; assembly: GCF_001704415.2. Taxonomy (NCBI): domain Eukaryota; kingdom Metazoa; phylum Chordata; class Mammalia; order Artiodactyla; family Bovidae; genus Capra; species Capra hircus. Next base: position 28,436,888 of record NC_030814.1, read on the forward strand.
TCACCTCCACTAGCTTTGTTCATAGTGTTGCTTCCCAAGGCCCACTTGACTTCACATTCCAGGATGTTGGCTTTAGATTAGTGATCACACCATTGTGGTTATCTGAATCATGAAGATCTTTTTTGTACAGTTCTTCTGTGTATTCTTGCCACCTCTTCTTAATATCTTCTGCTTCTGTTAGAAGATATTTCTGTCCTTTATTGTGCCCATCTTTTTATGAAATGTTTCCTTCATATCTCTAATTTTCTTGAAGAGATCTCTAGTCTTTCTCATTCCATTGTTTTCCTCTATTTCTTTGCATTGATCACTGAAGAAGGCTTTCTTATTTCTCCTTGCTATTCTTTGGAACTCCGCATTCAAATGGGTACATTGTTCCTTTTCTCCTTCACCTTTAGCTTCTCTTCTTTTCTCAGCTATTTGTAAGGACTCCTCAGACAACCATTTTGCCTTTTTACATTTCCTTTTCTTGGGGATGGTCTTGATCCCTGCCTCCTGTACAATGTCATGAACCTCTGTCCACAGTTCTTCAGGCACTCTATCAGATCTAATCCCTTTTATCTATTTGTCACTTCCACTGTATAATCGTAAGGGATTTGATTTAGGTCACACCTGAATGGTCTCATCATTTTCCCTCCTTTCTTCAATTTAAGTCTGAATTTGGCAATAAGGAGTTCATGATCTGAGCCACAGTCAGCTCCCAGTCTTATTTTTGCAGACTGTATAGAGCTTCAATCTTTGGCTGCAAAGAATATAATCAATCTGATTTTGGTATTGACCATCTGGTGATGTCCATGTGTAGAGTCTTCTCTTGTGTTGTTGGAAGAAAGTGTTTGCTATGAGCAGTGCATTCTCTTGGCAAAACTCTGTTGGCCTTTGACCTGTTTCATTTTGTACTCCAAGGCCAAATTTGCCTGTTTCTCTAGGTATCTCTGACTTCCTACTTTTGCATTGCAGTCCCATATAATGAAAAGGACACCTTTTTTGGGTATTTGTTCTAGAAGGTCTTGTAGGTCTTCATAGAACTGTTCAACTTCAGCTTCTTCAGCATTACTGGTCGGGGCATACTCTTGGATTACTGTGATATTGAGTGATTTGCCTTGGAAACAAAAGAGATCATTCTGTCGTTTTTCAGATTGCATTCAAGTACTGCATTTCAGACTCTTCTGTTGACTATGATGGCTACTCCATTTCTTCTAAGGATTCTTGTCCACAGTAGTAGATACAATTGTCATCTGAGTTAAATTCACCCATTCCAGTCCATTTTAGTTTACTGATGCAAATAATGTCTACATTCACTCTTGCCATCTCCTGTTTGACCACTTCCAATTTGCCTTGATTCATGGACCTAACATTCCAGGTTTCTATGCAATATTGCTCTTTACAGCATCGGACTTTACTTCCATCACCAGTCACATCCACAACTGGGTGTTGGTTTTGCTTTGGTTCCATCTCTTCATTCTTTCTGGAGTTATTTCTCCACTAATCTCCAGTAGTATATTGGGCACCTACCAACCTGGGGTGTTCATCTTTCAGTGTCCTATCTTTTTGCCTTTTCATGCTGTTCATGGGGTTCTCAAAGCGAGAATACTGGTTTGCCATTCCCTTCCCCAGTGGAGCACATTTTGTCAGAAGTTTCCACTGTGACCCGTCCATCTTGGGTGACCTTACATGGCATGGCTCATAGTTTCATTGAGTTAGACAAGGCTGCGGTCCATGTGGTCAGTTTGGTTAGTTTTCTGTGATTTTGGTTTTCATTCTGTCTGCCTTTTGAGGGATAAGGATAAGAGGCTTATGGAAGCTTCCTGATGACTGACTGAGGGTTAAACTGGGTCTTGTTCTGATGGGTGGGGCCATGCTCAGTAAATGAAGAAGTGAAGTGAAGTGAAGTCGCTCAGTCGTGTCTGACTCATTGTGACCCCATGGACTGTAGCCCACCAGGTTCCTCCATCCATGGAATTTTCCAGGCAAGAGTACTGGAATGGGTTGCCATTTTCTTCTCCAGGGGATCTTCCTGACCCAGGGATCAAACCCAGGTCTCCTGCATTGTAGGCATATGCTTTTCTGAGCCACCAGTAAATATTTAATCCAATTTTATGTTGATGGGCAGGGCTGTGTTTCCTCCCTGTTGTTTGACCTGAGGCCAAACTATGGTGGAGGTAATGAAGATAATACATTTTAAAATGTATTTATTTTTAATTGGAGGGTAATATATTTACAATATTGTTGATTTCTGCCATATAGCAACATAAATCAGCTATAGGTATATGTATGTCCCCTGCTTCTTAAACCTCCCACCCACCCCATCCCACCCCTCTAGGTTGTCACAGAGCACCAGATTTGAGCTCCTTACATCATACAGCAAGTTTCCATATGTACATAATTTTTTAAATGTTCTATATATCAAGAACAACAGAGAAAGATGAATAAAGGGCAGAGAAAAGTTTATCAGATAAATACTACCCAAAAGAAAGTTGGTGTTGCTATATTACAGTAGGCAAAGTGATTTTTATGTAACTTGACATAAGGCATATAACTTGTAAAAGGGGCAGATTCAACCTTTGTTTCTTTCTTAATACACATGCTATGTATTTTCAGTGTAACTTAATAACTTACATTCTACTTATCAAGAGGTAGGAAATTTATTAATTAAAACAGAAAAGTCAGAGACAATCTCGCACAAATTCTCCCATGTAGTTTTCATTGTTTGAGAAAAGTCAGTAAATATTCAGGAAAAAATGTTTTTTTAATATCAGTGAAACTATTTTTGTTTCACTTGGAGATTTACTTTGTTTTCTTTCATAATAATAGAAGTCATCTATTAATTCCACCTAAAACTTGAAAATTTCTACCAGACTTCTCTATAAGAAGAAATAAATATTAACATTTAGAAATGAAGAATTTCTGCAGCTAAAATGAATGATTAGAGGAACCTGCCTGCTTTGAACTGAAACACGTGCAAGAAAAACTAGGGGAAAACTAATTACATAACATAGTGTGAACAGAATGTGCCCATGTACCTGAAAACATTTAGGGTATAGCATGTTCCTTACAGGATGTTAAAAATCAGTGATATATGAACCATTAAGTAATACCTTCCACAGATGGAATTAGGGTGTTTGGTCTTCAGAAAAGTCAATGTGAAAAGTCAAACAAAACAGCAATTAAAGTTTCAAGCAGGTCCCCAAATCCCAAGAAACTATTCTAGTACTGTTTCCCTCTGGGGATTTTTTCAATTAAAATACAATAGCTGCCTGTCCTTAGAATGTTGAAAACTGAGAGAGGAATAACCTCTTAGACCAGGAATTCAGCTGGTGAAATCTTTGCCCTTGGGAGTGAGTTCTAAGTTGATGTCAAAACTACAGAAAACATGTAGAAAAAAATGCATCTTTATCCTCGCTTCTATATTGGTTATTAAATGCAAATCTGGTTCCTTTTTGCTCACTTATATTGACCTGATATTACTTAGAGTGTCTACAAATTGCAGCTAGAATTGGGCAGGTGAATTAAATGAAAATCCCAAGGGAAATATACTTCATTACCAGCTGAATCCCCTTAATCAACCTTCCTCAGGCCCAGTCTCTCCCTGTCTCCCAATTTTCCTCATATTTTCACTCCAAAATATGTGAGGGTTTCTCCTTCTTATGGACAAGGCATGTAATACTGGGCAGTAACCAGGACCTAGAGAGAACATTCATTCAATAGGAAATGAATTTTACTTCTCGTTAAACATCAGCCCTTGGCAAGAATGCTCAGGGCACTTGATTTAGCTGAGGTCAGTCCCCTGAACCCCTAAATGTGAATCTGGTGTGTGTGCATGTGCTCCACTGCTCAGTGATGTCTGACTCTTTCCAAGTCCACGGACGATAGCCTGCCAGGCTCCTCTGTGCATGGAGTTTTCCAGGCAGGAATACTGGGGCAGGTTGCCATTTCCTCCTCCAGGGGGTCTTCCTGACCCAGGGACCAAACCCATTTCTCTTGTGTCTCCTGCACTGGCAGGCAGATTCTTTACCACTGAGCCACCTGGGAAGCCCCAAGAACTTCGTATGGGCACACAAATCACACAAAATTTTCTCAATAGATATAGACAGATAAACATAAGGGGCACCCAAGATTTCCAAACTATCCCCTGGAAAGTCATTGCTGTCCTTAGACAGACTGGTTTGGAAAACCTCTGATTCTGGCTGAAGAGTTTGGCCAGGCATGAATGAGAGAAGGGAAAAAGCAGACTGCACGCAAGCAAGGGAGAAGCGGTGTCCCGGATGTTTCCCCTGAACCATTTTGGTGTGTATACAGATTGGTGAGCTTTACCTAAAATACAGATAGGTTGAGTTAGCCAGGGAGATACTATTGGCAGCTTTAGAAACTTAAGATCCTTAGTTTCCAAAGTTAACGGGCTACATTTTCTGATTATAAAGGATCTCCATAAAATACCCAGAGGGCCAAAAGTCTGTCTCCTAGGAAGTGCCAAGATGGAGAGCTCAATTCAAATATCCTGATCACCTTCTTTCTGGACCATATGGTGAGTTGTTAGAAGTTGCCTCAGTTTGACAGGATGAACTGTCATATCCAAGGCTGTGGGCTCTAAGAACTATTTTTATTCAGCTGCTTCACAAAATAACTTTAGCAGATGCAAAGGTAAGCCTGGCCACACTGATCTCAGTTAAGACCAAAAGGATCTTTTTCTGAGTAACCTGCTGGAAACAATATGGACTTATATATTCCTGATTCAACTCTCTCAAAAGATAGACTTGACATGTCTAAAATTCCCCTTGTCAGGGAACAAAGCACTGTTAGTTATACAGCTTTAACTTGACAGTCTTTTGAATTATATCTTGGAAATATGTCCTCTAGCTCAGACGTTTTAAAACATTTTAAAGCAGCAGAACACTTTTTGCAAATAAAACCTTACAAGAAATCGAAAAAAAAAAAAAAAGAAGAAGAAAGTGAAGGTGCTTTGACTGAAGTGATGTGCAGAGCTCCAAAGACTCATCTACCTTATTTGGATTCTCCCAAATACATCCCCTCATCCCCCTCACACCCTCATATACATCCTAACACACACAGAATAGCCTCAAGATACCCCAATTCACATGTGGCTTCCCTGAACACTGTGTGAAAACCCAAATTAGCTGACATCATACTTTTAGGAGATTAGAATATACAAAATGATAATGATTTGATTAAAGCTTCATCAGTAGAAGAAAGACCTGTTTTGAGAAGACTGTCTCCATATGGTCCACACCTCCAGGGGTGGCCATTTTGATCAATGGGGAAAACAACAGCCAAACTTGTGTCACAGTAATAACTTAAATTTCCTAAATCAAAGTCCAAGGGGAAGCATCATTCACATATTCAAGAGACCAGCACTATTGATCACTTAGCCTTTTCTGGTGGTGACCTTGATGTCAAACATGCCTGAGAAGAAATTCAAATAAAATATGGAAAATAATTGCAATTTGCTAATTATTCCTACATAGGAGATGGATTTTACAGGACTCTTACACATATGTTCTCCTTTAACAGCTGTTTGCAATGATCACCTTCAAGTCACAGAGAAGGGGAAGGCTTTAGAAACCTTTAAACAGGTTATATATGCAACCTTCTGAGGTCTAAAACATTGATTGTCTGGCTGTCCTTATGTGGAGTTCCCCACTGGCTGTATATTAACAAGTCTAAGTTTGAAAAACTTGCCTGCACTGCCATGTGAGCGTATAAGGGACAGGCCACTGCATTCTTGGCTGTTAAAGTCTACTTGAATAAGGTTAGAGGGGTGGAGTGGGGGTGGGATGGGGCAAAAGTCTGGCAGAAAGGAGCTTATTGATTACAGGAAGCTACTTAGACATGTATTCAATTTAAACTCTTTAACCAGCAAGTGGTTTACCTCACAGCATCCATGTATATTACCATTTTCTCTTCAGTATATAATACAAGCTTTTCTAGTCAAGTACAATACCCTGTACTACCTCTGGCTCTATCACAATTACTGGTACAATGCTGGGGATATTGTAGTGATTTAATGAACCAGACTTTACTGCACAAACAGTGCAAAATTCCTGAAGATATTTTGCCCATAAACTGAAGAACATTTCTTTTATTTTTAAAATTTAGTTAGCCTTGTTGGCTATTCACTATAATTGAACAAATCATATCTGAATTATGTTTCCTTACCCTTTGATGCTACTAGAAAATAAGCCTTAATATCCACTTCACTTTCTTATATGTAACAAATTTTAAAAACACTTATTCCCAGCATTACTGTAAAAAATTCTTTAAAAACTCAACTCTAGATGTATTGTAAGACATGCTTAGACATTTCTGTATCTCAGTGGGAAGCTGTAGGTTTAGCCACAAGCACAATAACAACTACAGCTTGTAGCACGCAATGCTCATGGCATGGCTTCGGGAGATGCTCATGGCATGGCTTGGGAGAAGCACTGCAGATGGACTGTCCCAGGCCCAGATGGGCTACTTCTGCTCTTTATAGCCTTGGGACATCCCTCCCATGCTCTGCTAACCCCATCATGTAAGAAAACAGCACACTGAAATAGCCATCTAAAGCTGAAGGGCTCTCCTGAGGAAGGCAATTTTTTGAATGCTATTTGAATGACAACTACAAAACTAGTTAACTAAGCGAATATGACCCCTAAGTACTCTCTACCAGCTTCCTCTTCAATAAACAATCAGTTTGAGCCTGTGAGTATACTGTGGCAGGAAACCTGAAGCTCAACAATCATTCTATTGACCACTGCAGTGCTGTATTTTATCCAAAACCCAAATTATGCCCACTGCTTTTCCTTTTCACAGTATTTATGGATTAATGATAATAAGAGTGTGCCGGGGTCCAGCCCCGGTGGATCCAGGGTAATTCGAAGAGGGGATGGCATGGCGAGGAAAAACTTATTTATTTAGAAATATAAAGAGAGATTAGGAAGAAATAGTGTAGTAGGAAAATTTAGTGGAGAAAAGATGCTGAATAACTTGGTTTACGTGGAAAACCAATAAAGTTCCAAGACAAGGAACTTGCACCATCTACGTTAGGCCACTGGCGTCCTCTTGAATAGCGGGGGGCGGGGGGGGGGGGGGAGGCGGTGCCTCACCTTGGGCTCCCTCTCGCGTGGATCTTAAAAGCCAGGACAAGTAAGCAGACATTGCAAGCCTCCACGTCCCAGATGGTAATTCAGCCAGAAAATAGAGTAAGAAAAGACACAGGGGAAACCAGTCCAGTGACTGGCCCTCTTCTATTGTCCGGAAAGGCCTTATATACTTTTGATGTTACATAGAGATCAATGGATAATACAAAATTATGCAGCATCAGCAGCCCTGACTCTTATCGAGACCAGGCTTTCTCTCTGCATACCTACTTGTATATATAAGTCTTAGGTGATTTACACCACCTTCTGGCCAGAAGGCCAATTAACATTTTACGGCCCTTTTCTGATAAGGGTTTGTCAACCAGAAGGCTTATTTGCCTTAACAGTGTTGTTCTTCCCAAAGTCTGGTGCCACTCTCAGAAAGCACTAAATAAAGTTACATTCTTACATAGCAAGGACACAACAATTTATAACAATGAAAGAAGTACAGTGATTTATAACAAAGAGAAAAGTATTAACTCAAAAGTCTAGTGTTGCTAACATCAAAACTACTATATTCCTTTTCCTATATCCCAATTACATTGATTAATATCCTCCAGGTGCCTAAACGATAAAGAATATGGAGGCCTGGCAGCAGTCATTGACTCAACAGTGAAACCCATCACCAATACAATTTCTAGCTTTTTAGAAAAGGCTCTGTATCTCTAAGATGCTCTAAGCTTCGTGCCTCTCACGGTTGGGGGCCGTAAACAATTCACAAGCTGCAAAAGTCCAGGCAGACCGGTTAGGTAAGGTAGAAAGCCATCAAAGGGGTTTAAACCGAGACCTTCTTTTTATATGCAGGAGACTGTTAACTGAAGCCCTGAGTTAACTTTTTCCAGAGAATGTCAGGAGAGTGGAAAGCACAGTACAATAAAGCAGGCAGACTCTGGTTTTGGGGGGTAGATGTTCAGAAAAACCCAGGGGGAACCCCTGAGGCCAGATCACACCTTTGCATTTTGTTGGGCTTCCTTCCTCATGACCTCTGCCACGGGCAGGATTCCTCACGCTGGCTCCCAGCAAGAGTGCATATTCTTAGCACCAACTATGTGTCAAACATCATGCTAGGCACATCACAGGCATTAACTCACATAATTCTCATAACAACCTAATGGGGTCCTCCTTATAGAAGTCCCCATATAGAAATAATTTCCCATTTTGTGAAAGAGAAAGGTGAAACATCAAATAATTTGCCTCTGGTCACATAAGTAGAACTTGAGTAAGAACCCAAATGATTCTGTCTTCAGAACCAAACTTCCACCCTGTTGAAAAAACTATTTTTAGGTGTAGCTATATAATATCGTATCCGTCAAGATTAGTTGCAAAAAAACAGAGCCTCCTTTGTCAGACTGAAGCCCTCATTAGAAGAGATGAATCAACAAATTCTAGATGACTTTCTAGAAACAATTCCCAAAGCCATCCTGGAGAACTAGAGACCAAATGATATAATGCGTCTTTTCAGATCAGGAATCTGCCATTTAGAATCATACCTCCAACTCCCACGATTAGAACTTGCTTCTACTCCACCTCCTCCATGGTAATGCCACACCAGCTACAATTCACACCAGCAAAACAGTTGCCACATCCACTGCCTCTTGACATATTCAAAGCTAGTGATTGGACACTACAGTCACACAGACAACCTTCAAGACCCACAGTGCTTCCAACACAGTACAGCCTCCAACACTTCTACCTCTGAAACCCCTGTACAAATGCAACCAATATGATGAACCTAATCAAATTCAGACCTCTCTCCAAGAGGAAGATGGAGAATTATATTTTAATTCTCCAATGTCTGCAGTACATGAAGGGAACAAGAGAAGGAGGGTGGAATGGATGTTGAGTTATAATCCTACAAACTCAACATTCAGAAAACTAAGATCATGGGATCCAGTCCCATCACTTCATGGCAAATAGATGGGGAAACATGGAAACAGTGAGAGATTTTATTTTGGGGGGCTCCAAAATCACTGCAGATGGTGACTGCAGCCATGATATTAAAAGCCACTTTTCCTTGGAAGAAAAGCTATGACCAACCTAGACAGTATATTAAAAAGCAGAGACATTATTTTGCCACCAAAGGTCCATCTGGTCAAAGCTATAGTTTTTCCAGTAGTGAGAGTTGGACTCTAAAGAAAGCTGAATGCCAAAAAATTGATGCTTTTGAACTGCTGGTGTTGGAGAAGACTCTTGAGAGTCCCTTGGACTGCAAGGAGATTAAACCAGTCCATCCTAAAGGAAATCAGTCCTGACTATTCGTTGGAAGGACTGATGCTGAAGCTGAAACTCTAATATTTTGGCCATCTGATGCAAAGAACTGACTCACTGGAAAAGACCCTGATTCTGGGAAAGACTGAAGGCAGTAGGAGAAGGGGACAACAGAGGATGAGATGGTTGGATGTACCACTGACTTGATGGACATGAGTTTGAGCAAGCTTCGGGAATGGGTGTGGACAGGGAAGCCTGGCATACTTCAGTCCATGGGGTTGCAAAAAGTCAGACATGATTGTGCGACTGAACTAAACAGTCACTACAAATTCTAAAGATTGTTCTTCTTTAACATGGTTGCAAAATTTTGTGTATCTAGGGAAAGGTCCCAGATTTTTCATCAGATTCTCAATGAGGTCCATGATGCACAAATGGATTAAATCTATATGATAACGTCTTGAGACTAAGATAAACTTTACAGGAGGGTTAAAGCATAGTGGCTAATGATAGAGCTCTCAAAGTCATGAGTTCATGAAGGTGAGTTCAATTTCTGGTCCTGTCACTTAACAGATGTTTAACCTTTAGCATCTTATCTGATGTCCTTGTCCCTTGATTTCCCCTTCTGTAAAATGTGTAAAATAAAATGAACCTAATATGGGTGTTCAGAAGATTAAGTGAAATAATAAATGTATTTAAAGAGTACCTGGCACTTGGGTAATGTTCCCTAAGTGTTACCTATTGTACTGAAAAATATGTGGACAAGATAAATTCTCAGCTTAAAAGGTTATATAGTAGAATTGCAATCATGTCCCCACACTTTTAAATTCATTTTCAATTTCATAGAGCTTTTAGAAGTGAGTACTTGATTTCCTGTGACAGCAAACAGAAAGACAACCACCCATTTATATGGTGATGACCTGGTTCTACTTAAAGAATATATTGATCTCACAGCCAATTACTGCCAGAAGGAACAGCTCAAGCACGACTGTGCCAAAACCAAATGTGTCAGTTTTAGGAGATGTTCTTCAGGACTTAAATGGATAGTATTTTGAAAGCATTCAAAATGCTAACCCTTTTATTGTTTATTGTCTGGAGGGAAGTGTATTAATAGTTACTTCATCCTGGCAGGCCTGCTATGATACCATTTTATTCAATCAAATATTCCACTTGTGTCTTGTTATTTGGGTGAGGGGGATGACTGATAATTCCAGCTCACAAAAATCTTGCCATCCAAGAGCCTATCTTCCAGGCTTAAAGGAGCAGACTTAGTGCTTCCATGGATTCTGCTCCATCATTGGTGCAAGTGATGAAGCTTTACAAAGCAAAGCCTGAGCCCTGCGGGCAGGTACTCCTCCAGGCACCTCTGCACAGCAGAAACATGGTTTGGGCTTGGAAAGGATGCAAAGTAGACCCTTTAATCCTGACTATACTTCCTCGATGTCTAAAATGTATGTGCCCAATCAACTGCAAGAAAAACCTACATTTAATTTATCTGTAACCTTGGCATTGATTGACAGATACATGGCTCCAATATGTAGCCTGATGGACATCAGATTGTAACACGTTAAAAAGAACAATTATGTCCAATGTCAGCCAGCACTCAGGGAACGGGTTCTCTAATATCCTGCTGGTAACAGGAGTTAGTACAGTTCTTATGAGACTGACTTGGGAATTATCTAACAAAATCTTTAAAAGTGAATGCTTATTGATTCACCAATTCCACTTCTAAGAATTTATTCCAAGGAAATGATCTTACAACTGCATAAACTGTATGGATAAGAATGTTAATTTAGAACCTGTTTATAATACAAACAAGGGCTTCCCTGGTGGCTCAGAGGTTAAAGCGTCTGCCTCCAATGCGGGAGACCCGGGTTCGATCCCTGGGTCGGGAAGATACCCTGGAGAAGGAAATGGTAACCCACTCCAGTATTCTTGCCTGGAGAATCCCATGGACAGAGGAGCCTGGTGGCAAAGAGTCAGACACGACTGAGTGACTTCACTTCACTTCTATAATACAAACAGTTGCAAAAAGAACTTAAGGTTGACAACATTAAAACAGTTATGGTATTGCCTTATATTGAAATTCTATGCAGTTATTAGAAGGAAAATTTAGATGTATTTAAATATTGGTATGAAAAGATATCTGTGACATAAATTTAAAAAAACAGGTGTGATCTCATATGCATTTGTGTATATTTAAATATTATATATCGGAGAAGGCAATGGCAGCCCACTCCAGTACTCTTGCCTGGAAAATAACATGGGTGGTGGAGCCTGGTAGGCTGCATGCATTCCATGGGGCCGCTAAGAGTTGGACACAGCTGAGCGACTTCACTTTCACTTTTCACTTTCATGCACTAGAGAAGGAAATGGCAGCCCACTCCAGTACTCTTGCCTGGAGAATCCCAGGGATGGGGGAGTCTGGTTGGCTTCCATCTATGGGATCGCACAGAGTTGGACATGACTGAAGCAACTTAGCAGCAGCAGCAGCATATATTATATATACATGTGTGAATATACATTATATATAATTATATGAAAAAATAAACAATATTTCTAGAAAGCTATACACTGGAAGGTTAACAGTGGTAATTTATAATGTTTGAGACTGAGCAATTATTATTTTTTTCTTATGCTATTCCATATTTTATTTAAAATGATCAGCATATAAAACTTTTTTAAACAGAAAAAATAAATTATTAAAAAATCTTACACTCATATGATAGCACTTTTACTTGAAGATAGTCCAAGATATGTATTGAGATTCATACATACAGAATCTCTAAACTCTTTCTTTGTATCTTGTACCAATATTGGAACAAGCAAACCTAAATGCCTTTAGAAGACAGGTGGGCAAATTAAGTGAAACAGGATATCAGGCAAAGGGAAAAGAAAGTGATCATGTTTAACTATAGAGCACATACCTAGTCCAAATGCTTTCAAATTCATAAAGCTTTCCAAGCACTCAAAATACATCTACAGGTTGAATCTGAACAGCAAGCCGCTAATAAGGACCTTTGCAGTATAAATGTACACACATGCAGAACATTACTGTAACTCTCCCACACAACTCATCAGTACTCCCTCCCCTCCTCTTAAAGGTGGCTTAAGCAGTATCTATAAAGGAGATAATTTTTTCATATTTGTAAAATTATCTTCCTAAAATTTAATATAAGAAAAAGGCTTGTTTTTCTTGGTAAATGTTAATTTCATAACAGAATGAAAGCAACATATTTAATTGGTGTTCTCTATTTTTGTTATTTGTTGTTCTAGAAAGCTCCCATATGTCCCTTAGCCTAGGTTTTCTGTAAAATTGTCTTTCCCTCTCTACCACTTAGTTCTTACTCACTTTCTTTAATCTTTACAGTATATGTATTAATCTTACATTTGAGTACATGTATATACATGACTTTAAATATTTTTGAAATTCAGACTGGACAAAGGGAAGTAGCAATGATATACTGAAAAAATAACATCAGCATGCAATAAAATAATTGTAATGACTTGCAAACATGCTTTATATATTTTGTATTATCTCTATTTGCCAAAATTTAAACTACAAAGTATAGACTACAAATGTAATATGGGAAATTTAACAGCTAACATGGAAAAGAACCAGGAACACAACAGGTAAAAAGAAAAGGCTAAGTGGGTGGGAAATAGAAGTTTTTAAAAGGTGGAATAATTGCATTATAGAGTATGCATGTGCAGCAACCATTGTGCCAAAAATAACAGAAAACAAACAGCATCTTTCTTGTGCTTGTGCTCAGTCACTTTAGTCATGTCCATCTCTTTGGGACCCCATGGACTATAGCCTACCAGGTTCCTCTGTCCATTGGGGATCCTCCAGGCAAGAATACTGGAGTGGATTGCCATTTCCTTCTCCAGGGGATCTTTCCAACCCAGGGATAGAACCTGTGCCTCCCCTGCATTGGCAGGCAGGTTCATTACCACTAGCGCCACCTGGGAAGCCCAGTACCCTCACAGGGATGTGGATAAGTTGTCTGCAGAGTCCATCTTCCATCCTCTCTGGATCCTGTGCCTGCCTTCCCACCTCCCAGGCTTCTCTACCTGCTTCTAGCTGCTGCTTTACTGCCCACCCACCAATAACCTCTAATCACTCAAAAACTGGAAATGAGAATATAAATATTCCTCAAACTTGAAGTTTTGGAACTAAGATGTTTATTAAAAATTAAAAATTGATGACAGGTAATTATCAAAATGAAATGTGCTAAGATGAGTAATATTAAAATTAATTATTAAATATTTTAAGTGGTATGTTATTTTCACATTTATAAGCTGCTTCTTTTTTAGGAATAAAAGTTTTAAGATCAATGAAATGCTGGAAAATTCTTTAAAGTAAGCTCTCATATAAATTCAAGGCATGTGCTAAGTCAAAAGTGCAACTTTGATGGTAAAAAGCTAAGCAATACTCAGCTCAGTGAGATATACATATAACAAAGAACATTACCCTAACCAGTCTCGTTTTTACTGTCTACTGAAATAAAATTCAATTTAAAGAAAAAAGACCCAAATATAAAAGAATAAGTTGGCTACTTGTAAGAAATACATTCCTTGTTTAACTATATATCTTGAACTCTCACTGAAATGAAACAAAACTAAACATTTTAGAAATTAATAATCAAAAGCTGGATGAGAAAGTAATCTCATACAAATGCCTAAATAGCATTCAATATGAAGATTTCCTAAAACATTTCAGGGTGTAAAGTCAAGAAATTTTTTTAAAAATTATTTCTTTAGTCAAAGATAATGACTAAATATCTAAAGAGAAAGAACTTTCATATACGTCTAAATGTAAGGAAAGACTTAGAAACAAATAAAACTTCCAAAAATGTGTTTTTTACCCCAAACAAGAAAAGCACAATAGAGTGTGAGAGACAAAGGATATTTCTGAATTGATAAAAAAAAAATAAAATGAATATGGAGAATGAAGTACTCTGATGATGTATGGACTCCACAGCATCAACATTCAATAAACATTAAAGACACAATGCAGGTATAGATTGACAATCTAAAAATAATTACCAACAGAGACAAACAAAAACAGCACTATCATCACTACCCTAGGATACCAAAGAGAGGGTCATATAACGATGAAGTGTATTTCATTCTCCTAAGACAGGGGAGTGTGGTAGAATTACTGAGTGCTATTAAAACACTGGAGGGTTTCTACAGAAAAGTCTGCAAGATAGATGTAATTACTGTGGGATTATAAATCTACCCACTAAGGTGATGAATTAATGTCCAAAATAAATACCAAGAAACTCAGAATCAACAAATTAGCAGCAAATTACAGAGAAAACAATCACATGATGTCTGAGGTCCCATTTCAGTGAAGCTCCACCATGAAAGAGCCAGCAATGAAGCTGGCAGTGATTCTGAAGCAGCAGCAGTAGCAGCAGCAATCCATAAAGGCTTCTTAATTTTCTTGTCATTTAAGAATTAAGCCGCTTCCAGTGCACACTGATCCTACCAGGTGCACTAAATTGATGTCATTATGAGCCATCAGGAAATACCCACCGAGACCTATACCAACACTGAGAAGTTTTGTTAAACAGCTGTGTGTTTTAATTGATTTGTATTATTTAAAATAGAACAGTTAAAAGTCAGTTATAGGATGTTGTGTAAAAGAGATGCCTAAAGACTCTAGGGAGACTGAGTTCAGAAGAAAGCCAATCACTGGAACTTCACTCGAGCACTTAAGATTATTACTAGAGGAAGCACAATTAAATCATCAGTTTATCAACCATCATTATAAATCACCAGGCAACATATCAAGCTTCATTATTCAAGAATCCTTAACCAGTGACTTCCTGCATCACTGAGAGTCAAAAGCAATCTATTCACCAAAAGGTACCTAAGCAGTTTCAGATTTTTTGCTGTGTGTGTGTTTACCCTGAGAGATTTATCATGGAAATATAATGAAAATTCACTAAAATTATCATACCTTTGCATGCTTCAGACATGCTAAAATCTTCTAAGTGAAATTAGTGGTATTTGGGGCATGCAGAATGTGTACTCAAGACTTCTAGGCCGGTTCTCTCACAGTTCTCCCATGTATGAAATCACATGGGAAAATAAGCATCGAGTTTCTTCCCACTTCTATCCATCCAATCCCATTCATTTACTCGCACTCGGACAGCCTTCCCCAGACATAAATAATCAGAAAATAAAGTACCTCAAAATTCCTAGTTTTCTAAATTTAAAGCACACAGTTCAGGTGTTAGAAACTATATATTTGAAAGGAGATGACGCAGGTTGAGTTTTGTATACAACCCTTTCTCTTACTCTTCGCACCAACTCTATGTAGATGCTGCCATTAATTTTAATGGAAAGATAAGACATGAAGAGTTTTTGTTATTTGCCCAAGGTCAGATAGCTCATAAGTGGTGGTACCCAAAGTTAAATCCACTCTGCCTGATATAGCACCTAGATAAACATTCTGAAAGGAAGAAAACCTCCTTGGAGAAGAGCTAATGACATTCAAACATTTGCTTATTTAATGATATTAAGAAATTATTAACAACTTTAGTTGTGATAATAGAATTGTGGTTATTTTTTTAAAAGAATTCTTACCTTTTTTAAATAAACTTTTTTGAGATAAATGTGGATTCACATGCAGTTGTAAGAAATGATACAAAGAGATTGCTCATAGCCTTTACTCAGTTCCCTCAATGGGAATATGTTGCAAAACAAACCTACATTATCACAACCATGATACTGACATTGATACAGTCAGATACAGAACATTCCTATTGCCACCTGATTCCCTCCTTGCCTTTTATACCACACCCACTTTCCTCCTACCCATAACCTCTGAAAACTGCAGTCTATTCTCCTACCTATAATTTTCTCAAAAATGTTAGCTAAATGGAATCATTTACCAGGCAATCTTTGGGAATTGACTTTTTGCACTCAATAATTCTCTGGCGATTCATTCAGGTTGTTGGTTACTTTGAATTACTGAGTAGTATCCGGGGTAAGGATGTACCATTATTTGTTTAACCATGCACCTCCTAAAGAACTTCAGAGTTATTTCCATTTGGGCTATTATGAATAAAGCTGCTATAAACATTTGTGGAGAGCCCTTATCTTCTAAACATACATACTTAAATGATTATGGATGAGATAATATGTCTAGAATTTGCTACCAAAAAAATTAGATCAGGTGAGATACCAAAATAATAAGATTGGTCATTAGTTTGTAAGTGTACTAAACCAGGGGTCCCAAACCCCCAGTACCTGTACATGGTCTCTTAGGAACTGATCTGCACAGCAAGTGAGTGGTTGTCTTTCCTGGTGCCAAAAAGGTTGAGGACCACTACACTACACTATTATCTCTATTTTTGTATTATGTTTATAATTTCCCATATTATAGATATTATACATATTCCCATATTATACAAATTCCCATATGTATTATATTTATAATTTCCCATAATAAAAAAATTTTTTAAAGAAGACAGTAAGAAAAATTACTTATCTGATCACTACACACTCACATATACAAATATACATATCTTCAAGTAAAACTAGAAGTATGATTTCTTGTCTTTTGATTTTAGCCTCTGCCAAGATTATAGGAGTTCTTTACCTAAAACACAGTGCCCACACCTTCCAGTGATCATTACTGTGACAGTCACTGTACCAATTTAGGCAGATCCAAGCTAGGCACCTGTTCACTTTCTTCTAGAAATTCTTTATTAGGCTGCAAGGTTGAGATAATAGGTAGTCTATGATGTTGGACAAAAGCAGGTAAGTAATCACCATAATCAAATGTATGAGATTCATGAGTGGCTTGTCTTCAAAAGAGAGAGTTCATAACTGACATGAATAGGTCCTTATCATCAAGACAAATGCTGAGGGAACAGAAGTGTGATTACTGAAGATGAAGAGCAACAAACTATATGAGCACAATCAAGCCTGAAAATGAAGTGAAATGCATGTTATATTATGCAAAGACTGCTTTTGTTTTTAAGCCACTCTGGAGGACAGGATATTATTATCATGTTCAGTCTGCAAGCTAATGGTTCTTTAGTATAATTCTGCAAAATGGTGTCTACTATTTGGTGCCACCAATGTCCTATCAGCTCACTCTTCCCCAGTGCTGTACCACACCCTCCCCCTCACAGCACTGAGGACACCCTATTTTTTCTCCATATGGGGCCTTACAAAAATGAGGACACACTCTCTCAAAGATCTCAGGCAAAGAACAGCACATAAACAGCAACCCATTAGGTAAACTGGGATTAAAAACTAAGACCTCCAAAGTGAATATTCATAATGAGTTTCAAACACCAAGTTAGTACAATGGCAACAAATAAGTCCCTTGCTAGGTCTTCAGTGCCTGGAGATACACTGTGATGAGCAATTCTAAAGCCTAAATAAAGTACGTTATCAAAAGTGGGGATACCTGTCCACAAGATCAATCCCAATAAGACACATTCCAAAGGAACACCTAAATGTTATACTTAGATTACCATTTGGGTGCATCAAATATCCCTCCCAATAAGTGGGCCTCATACTTGGTATTAAGATGGTAATTCTTATTGTGATAGGATCTGATCATTACTACCATACTCTGCTAAATAGGAAAAAGAGTCTGCTAACAGGCAGTCTGGATCATGCTTAAATGCCTGTAAACTATTAATAAAAAATACTAGTCAATTCCATTTAAAACTATCAATATACAGATTGGGTCATGTGGTTGGGTTAGCAACTTAGGTATCCAATCAGTGGAACAAACTCTCTCGACAACATCATATTAGGAAATTAAGAAAATGTGGTTGAGTTCAAAAATCTTATTTATATGTCACAAGTCAGAACAGAGACATGTGAAATTAAAGCCCAAAATGACACAGACCATCCAGAATTGTGCTTTGGTTTGCACTGAGGAGATTAATGATAGGGCTGCTAGAGACATAAAAAGGAAAAACATAAGATTTGGGCTCAGGTGCATAATATAAAACATAATTGAGAAGAAGCAGACAAAAAAGGCACTGCAGTTAAATACATATATATTTTTGGATGCTCCCTTCCTCTATCCTTTGCTGTCTTCTTTGACTCTCAAAACCAAGCATTTTCCAGGCCCTGTGGATTCTGACTCTACAGTTTATATTTTTGGACAGTTTGTGGTCACTGACAAGACACTGGAAGTTGAATCACTTAGCACTCACCTTGACATACTTAAAGGTTAGTCTAAAACACTTTGCATAAAATAAAAGGATCTTGCCAAAAGCCTTTCTGATGGATTTGCTTATATATCTCATTACATTATCCTCATAGCAACCACTGATTTCTGGTCTACAGAACTGGGATTTAAAAGGGACCATTTTTGTAAACTGAAGTGGTTTCTGAGAAACGGACATGTGAAAGAAGGAGGGGGAAATATAGAGAGAACAAAGGCAACAGAGAAAGCATTAAACTGGAAAGAATTCCAAGAACACACTGTATAGCATGGGTTTGGGGAAGTGAACAGCCATGTATGGCAGGAGCTGAGACTGTGTAGAGTGGCGGAGGAGGAGATAAGCTGGAAAGGGCCAGCGGGACCCAGGGATTGGCAGCCCTGGAACCCAGGCAAGGCATTTAGACCACACACCATAGCCCCTTGGACAGCTACTGCAGGCTTGCTGCATGGTTAGGAAAACACGACTAAAGGGAAGGGGCAGGGAGGAAAGGAGCAGAAGACCAAAGGTAGGTTTTACTAGTTGTTCCAGGTGAGGCAACAGGGTGCAAACCAGGAAGGTGATGGTAGGAACAGGAAGAAAGGATTAATTTTGAGCAAGGGGCAGGGGGAGGTGTGGTGGTGTGTGACTCATATATTTAAAACTCGTTTTTTTCCTCAATTAAAACCTAAGAAATGGTCATTTGCAATCATTGTCAGAGAACTACATATGAGATGCTAAGGATTCTTAAGTTGATTGGGAGGTAAACTGTCATTATGATCAAACACATAAGAGGGCATAAAAATTCTAATGGCTGATAAAGTCATTTTTAAAGGAAGCTTTGATTAAGCTTCACAGAGGCTGGGAGAAAATAAGATTTTTGATATAAGTAAAAAAGAGACCATGATTGGTTGCAAGGTAATGAATATTTTTTGAAAATTTCTAAAATAATTAGTTGCTGATTTTAGCAAGACAGCAATAATGACTTACATGATTAACAAACTTATTTTCTCTACTTTTGCAAATATACTTTTTATATCTACTTTTGCAGATCTATTTTTGCAACTTTTTAAAATCACTATTGTAAACGTATTATTCATCAAAAGTAATTTTTTTTTCCTGCAAATGCACCTATGAGTAAAACTCTGAAGCAGTAAGAGGTGACACACACTAAATCATCCATTTCTTGGTGTATATGCCAACTTTGTTTCTGTTCTCACTTAATAAATTTTTATTGAAAATCTACTGTATGGTAAGTACTGCACTGGTGCTGGTTATACAATGGAGAGAAAAAAAAAAGGTCTAGCCACAAGAGTACACACAGTATAATGGAAAAAATTAATTTAAAAAATCCAAATACATAATTTAAATTTTTAACATGTACTATGAAGGAAAATTACAGGGTGCTATGAGGGCTTATACAGAGAAGCTAAACCAAGCCTGGGTCTGGTAAGATGTTTTAAAGGAAAGTGTCTTTGAACTGAAATCTGTAAGAAAGTAGAGGAATGAAATAGAAAAAAAAAAGAAGAGAGACAGAGCTAGAAGAAAAGACGCGCAGAGGGAAGGAATCACATATAAAAACGAAAACATTCTCTAACCTGTTGAGTAATAGTGTCCCATGGTCCCTGCAGCAATCTCATCTTATAGCACTCATGAACTCCTTCCCAGATGTCCTTCAGAGCTAAAGGTCTTCCATCTGTGAAAGTAAAGACTGCCAGTTAGTAATTGATTGGACACAGTGGTGCTTAATGTCTATCTAAAACTACTGAAAGAATATTATAACTTTTTAAAAAACCTTTACTTAGTATACATACTGTTTATATATCAGAAGAGTACTGTATGAATTACTATTTTCTTCCAGAGGGAAATTAAAATACTCAAACTTCTCTCCATCCATCGAGCAGTAAAATTATCTGCTCACTTATTGCCTCTAGGAATTTTACAAAATAAATAAGATCCACATGTGTTTTAGAGAAAACTGATAAACAGAAGCACCAGTAAAGGACCAGGTAGACAGACTCACATATTCACAAGGGTGTACTGTGGATACCTCTGAAGTCTTCATACTTCCTCTGTTCCTTAAATCAGACCATCCATGTACTTCCTTCACCCTCCTGTTGACTGAATATCTGTAATGTTCAAACCACTCTGTTGGGTACCATGAGGAATAGAAGGAAAGCACATAATTTCTCCTAGTAAGGAGTGTTTCCCGAGTAGGGAAACTAGGACAAGTATATATCAGTAAATATTGATACTAAACTCAGTATTTTGTATTGATTGGTAGATTGGTCATAGCCAGAGGAAAACTGCAGTTCTCTGAAAGTCCAGAGGAGGGAGACATTAACACCCACTGTCTGTTAGGGGTGGAGGGACTTGAGAAGGACTTGCCATGAAGAAATCGGTAAAATCTTTAGTGAACAATCCTCCTTTTCTTTGTTTAAGCAACTTCAGTTATTCACCTATATTCATAATCACCCAAATAATGTATTTTACGAAGAACAGTATGACACAAGTAAAGTGGAGAAATAGATATCTAGGTTCAGAAAAGAAAGCGGAAAGAAGGAATTACGATAAAATCACACCGCTGAAAAGAAGGTGGTCTTAACATTAGAATTTACCGCCGTGTTGTGCTTAGTCACTCAGTCATGTCCAACTCTTTGTGACCCCATGGACTGCAGCCCACAAGGCTCCTCTGTGCATGAGGATTCTCCAGGACAGAACACTGGAGTGGGTTGCCATGCCCTCCTCCAGAGGATCTTCCCAACCCAGGGATCGAACTCAGGTCTCCCACAATGTGGGTAGATTCTTTACAGACCAAGCCACCAGGGAAGCCCAAGAATACTGGAGTAGGGTAACCTATCCTTCTCCAGAGGGTCTTCCCAACCCAGGAACTGAACCACCATCTCCTGCATTGTACGTTGATTTGTTACCATCTGAGCTACCAGGGAACCTTCAGAATTTAGTGTGCTACTTGGCTTATTTAGAGTCAACCGAGTCCTCAAGACTTAGGGGTGTGCTCTTTTCTTTAAACAAGCAGACAATATCATTTAAAGAAAACTCATCAGCCTATTAGATCCAAAGAAGTATTTGATCATTAGGTACAATACAACTTGGAGAAATAATCTACTCAAAAGCCCTCCAAATCAAAAGGTACTGCATTCAGACTTAGAGGCATAAGTACAGATGTGGGGTATAGGGGAAGGGCAGGAGATCTGAAGTCCATGCTGAGTTTGAATCCTGGTGTTGGCACTTAATTCTCTATGTGACTACAAGTTATTTTCTAACTGAAGTATAGTTAATTTACTCTTTTGCTTTTAACTTTACCTGAAAATGAGGATAGTAATCCTTCTCAAATTCTATCCTTGTGAATGGCTTACATCAGTGAACACACCAGGACTGTGTCAGGCACATAACAATTCAGTATATATTAGGTATCTCCTCCTAGCCCCCATTGCACCATTCCAGTAATTCTCATAGCTTAGAGCTAAAAGATTCATTTATAGACCATTATTTCTTAAGAGTTTTCTCATGTTTCTATACCATGCACATTGTGTTTAAGACAGCAATATACTAATACCATAGACAGAGCATTTCTCATGTTTGACCTGAAAAGTTGAACTTTTCCTCAACCTTTATTTTCAATAAATAGCAATAGAATATTTTGATACATTTTCAATAAGTATCTTCATCTTGGCATTTATCTGGCGGCAGGAGACCATTATCTTGTGATAAATAGTTTTATTCCATTGACATTTCCATGTCTGTAAAATGAACAAGATTTATTCATCCAATTAACATTTGAATGTCATGTTTAGCTACAAGTTTAAAACAAGCTGCCTTCTGTATCTGTGTTATATTGTTGTCTGAACACATTTACAGAGAAGGGCCAAACTTTAATCTTAAGCCCTGCACATCTTCAAAATATGCACGTGTGTGTGTGTGTGTGTGTGTGTATGTGTACTGATGCTAGGGAAACAGCATCTTAGGTATGTCAGTGTCAAATAGAAAACCAAATAGTCAAATTATTAAAAGCTGACATGCTTTTAAAATAATTTTCAGATGTCAAAGTTAAAAGAATCAGTTGTAGAATAATAAAATGTTACAGCTGGTATAATTACTAATTTTAGACATAAGGTCTCAGGAAATATACATCTACCAAAATTATGGAGCCAGTTCATAACTACCCCGGGGCTGGAATCTCACAATTGGAGCACTCACAATTCCGTGCTCTTCCTGCTATTCCATGCTGTCTCTGAGGGTAAAGACCGCCTTTGTCCTTTCACCACCGCAGTGCTGCTGTGCAGTTCTAAGTCTCACTCACACACTGCAAATGTTTTATATTTACTGAATAAATGATAAATGAGAGAATGCTTTCCTTAACTTTATTTCCACTGAAACAGGGAAAGACTTTGCAGACCCACAGAAGAATGCTGGGTTTGAAATCTGTTAATCACTCCACCTGAGTGCAGGTGGGACCTGTGACTTGCTTCTAATCAATAGAATACAACAATGGCGATGGTTGTCACTCCTCTGACTGTATTATATTACATAAGACAGTCTTAGAAGAGTACAGTGAGAAAGTAGCCAATAGCTATGTGTTGTGAGCTGCCTGTAGCGATCATAACTTGGAAGGAGCAGCAAACCATGAAAAAAAAGTCAATCACAGATTCTCACTTTTCAGCCTCTAACTACACCTTTCTTGTTTCACCCTAGTACAAGGTTTTTCTTTCTTTCTTTCTTTTTTGCCCATAATAATTTGTTTCAATTTTAAAATTGAAAAATAAATTCTGATAATCAGTAATGATCTCAATTTTATTTCTCAAAATATTTCAGCCAACAATCTAAGGATGGGGTAAATGGTTTGGAAATTACCACTGTCAAAAACTTGCATATTCTGCTGGAAACATTCATGCAAAAGGCAAAAATCAGCAGCCTAGCAACATTGTGGAGAGACCCAAAACAAATGTTATAGAATATTTTCACCAGATTTGATGCTAGAATTTGAGGGTGTCATAGGTTTTCAGGCAACACCTAATTTAGAG
Organism: Capra hircus; assembly: GCF_001704415.2. Lineage (NCBI taxonomy): Eukaryota > Metazoa > Chordata > Mammalia > Artiodactyla > Bovidae > Capra > Capra hircus. The sequence goes on from NC_030814.1 coordinate 28,460,453, forward strand.
AGAAAATGTAACACCTTAAATACAGGAATTAAAAAATGATCTCGTCCCCTTCCCACGGGAAGGGATATACGTATATTTAGAGCTGATTCATGTGGTTATACAGTACAAACCAACATAACACTGTAAAGCAATTATTCTCCAATTAGAAATAAAAAGAGTTGGGAGAAAAAAAATGATCTCGTCAACTTAGAATAACAGACAATTACAAGGAATAAAAAAATAAGTTCAAAACATCAAAAGATGCATCATACTCCTTTACGTACGGTTATAAGAATGCTACCTGCTTGCTGTGAAGGAAATGGTGTTTTTTTAAGTGAATAAATGTGACTGCATTCTCCAGTGTGTTTATAAAAACGTTTTAAAGTACATGTATCAATGATCAAATGAATGCTTGTGCAAGCTGCTTTAACAAGAATGTCAACCTTTCCAGTTTCTGCTGACCATTCACACTATAGAAGGCCTGATAATATGGCTGTGTCTCTCACAGACAGATATGACAATAATGACTTAACGAAGTATGACGTGGATTCTTTCCCCTAGGCCTTCATCATCAGTTCTCCTAGTCATAGCTCACACCTTCATGATCAAAGACATACACAAATTAGCTTGGTGATCTTTTACTCAAAAATAAAAATTTGACCTGATTAGCAATATCTTCAAAGCCATGACATATACAACTGACATGAATAATATATTCTAATATGACTGTGGCTCTAATTATTCCACAACCAAAATGGAGCCTTCAGAAATCCCACCAAAATCATTGAAATGAGATAATCAAATATATTTTTTTAAATCACATCATAAAAATAGACCTTAAATATGGCAGAAACATGAATAATTTTGTGATTTTGGATCCATCTGCCTATTTATGAAAACTGAAGACCTAAAACTTTAATTTAAAATTAAAATGTGGACATAAACAAATACTTGGTTAAACTCATGAAACACATTATTATGTGCCTTCATGTTCAGTTGAAGTTATCTTCAATCAAGAACTTTAAGCCCTGTTTAGAGGGCCTATTTTTTCTATCTGGCCTCAGTCAGAGGAGACATAAGCATACTCAATCAACAATTCCCTGGTTTCAGACCCAAGATATTCGATAGCACCAATTTCAACATGCTTAGAAATCTCATTAATCACACTGAGCTGAGAAGCTCAGTAAAATCCCTTGCATACTTGAAAAATTGAAGTAGAAGCCAAAATAATTTCAGCAGCAACCTACAAAGTGAGCATGGTAAATTAAGGTCATTTATTTAACAAGTGTTTATTGAGTGCCTACTATGTGTCTCTATCATCCAGAATGATATTACACATTTGAGCTAAAGGAATATTCTGTCAGCAATCTAAAATGTCAATGATAAAAAAGGAAGAGACTTTGGATGAAAAATAGAATAATTAAAAAGTACAATCTTTAGCAACTGCCAGTAGCGTTTAATTTAATATTTTCATATAAAATCTCTCAATTGAATAATAACCTACATGTCAAGTAATCTATATATTACTCAAAATCTGAAGCTTTCTAAATTAAATTTCTCAGGGCTATTATTTTCATGAATCAAATAACATCATGAGATATTTCACTATCACTACCTAACTCTAGTGCAAGCATGCTGAAGTCACCTTTATCCTGTGGTGCATGCTTTCACTAAAATTTCATAACTCCAGAAAGAACATTAGAGAGAGTATAAATTATTTAGAGTAAATTTAGGAAAAATGTTCTGAATGTGGTCAGTAGAAATAAAATGGAAATGGTGGATTTTTCACAATGAAATTTGTCATTATTCAATATATTGTCTTCAACAATGCTTTGAAGGCTATAAAAATTCATGTCATTCTCCACAGTAAGGCAGAGATGATGCTCCATCAAAGGAGAAAATTCATTTTTGCTTCAGTGAGAAAATTATATTGTGATATGAAATGAGTGTTAATTGTTCATGTACATTCTTATCAGCTACTGTGCTGGCTAATTCTGTAATTTTTATTTATTCCTACATCCACTTTTTACATTCTGAGTCTTTATTAGTCTCAAGAAATCTGAATGAAAATTCAAAAAAACTATAGATTTTGGCAACTTCTCTTCAATATTACTTAAATTTTGGTGCTGCTTTGTGCAGTAAAGTTGGGAGTGGGGAGCTAAAGAGTTTGAATCTTAACTCCATAATTTTATATGTACTCTAGAATAAATAAACCATCTAACCTCTCTGAGCACTCAGTTTGCATGTCTGCACATCAGGGTAATAGCAGCTCCTATATTACACTGTTATTGTAAAGATTAATATACAGAACTCAGCTGGCATTACTGAAAGGTACTACATGCCAAGCCCCACTTTATATATTAGCTCACAAACCTCAAAACTCTATAAAATAGGTATTATTATCTCAAATTTTTCTAGATGGTGAAAAAAAACGGAAACAAAAAGTTCAATAACTCCCACAAGATCACACAGTAAGAAGCAGAGCGAGGAATCAGAACCAAGCAGCTCCAGACCCTCCACTTTGTCGTGTACCAGGGGCTCTTTGTAAACTATAAAGTGGTACACACATATTTTAGTTGTGGTATTGTTTTTATTGTCATTAGTAGTCACTACCAGCATTGCTTAACCTAAGACTATCTAGAATTTTGCCTTTCCTAGATTTTTTAATAGGCCAGGCTTGCCCTTTCCCGCATCACTCCGGCCAGGGCTTCATCTGATCATCCAGCTCAAGATAATCTCTGCCCTCTGAGCCATGGTGGCAACTTTCTCCCCATCTTTATTGGCTATAATGGATACATAGCATTGTGTAAGTTTAAGATATGTAACGTGATGACTTGATACATGTATATTTTGGAAAATGGTTGCCACAATAAAGTTAGTTAACACATCCATCCTCTCACATATTTAAAATTTGTGTGTATGTGCGTAGTTGGAACATTTCAAATCTACTCTCTTAGTAATTCTCAAGTATAAAATACAGTATTGTTAACTATGGTCATCATGCTCCTCATTAGATCCCCAGAACTTACTCATCTTCTATCTGAAAATCTGTATTAACCTTTAACCAACATGTTCTCATTTCTCCCACCTCCCACCCAGCTTCTTTCAACCACTAACCTATTCTATGCCTGGTGACAATTTTCTTTTTACCTCTCTTATGGCCGTTAACATATTCTACTTGTTACAGTAAATTTCAAATTTGTCTTGTTTCCCTCAGTAAACTGTAAGCTCCTTGAGGGCATAAATCATCCCTGATTCCTTTATTCATCTCTGCATTCCAGAAACATTTTCTTGTCTTATGTATAAATATTTTCCAATGCTTGGATAGATGGATGTTCAACATTATTTCTAGAGCAATTTACCACAATTATTACTAAGAATAAAGATTGATGATTAAAAAGTCATCAATAAAATACTTCTCATATAAATCTATAGTATTAAGTAGATGAAGATATAGTGGAAATTTGATTTTTCACCATCCAAACATAGTTCCTATTTGGGAGATAAATTCCAAAATAAGCAGTAGGCAGGATCCCATTCTGTACCACTAAACCAAAGAAAGGTAGACATTCCCTCATCTTATTACTTGTGCCTTCAGTTGACTCTATGATTTACCCTTCCAGTAAATTTTTTTCTGCTTATCACGGTCAGGGTCAGTTAATTGCAACTAAGTATACTTAACTAATATAGTCCAGATAAGTGATTTATATAAGTATTGCTTAATATTTGTCATTTTTTAGCCCCAGTGTTCTAAATGTCATACATTTGTCTAGTATTTTCACATGGAAAATGAATGTAAGACATCTTTCAGTTACATGAGAAAGTTCATGTATGTTACAATCCATTTTTATGAGGAATATGCCCAACAGCACAACAGAAGAGTAATTTGGGGTCACCTTAAACTGTTCATATTCAAAAGCAGAGATATTACTTTGCCAACAAAGGTCTGTCTAGTCAAGGCTATGGTTTTTCCAGTAGTCATGTATGGGTGTGAGAGTTGGACTGTGAAGAAAGGTGAGCACCGAAGAACTGATGCTTTTAAAGTGTGGTGTTGGAGAAGACTCTTGAGAGTCCCTCGGACTGCAAGGAGATCCAACCAGTCCATTCTAAAGGAGATCAGCCCTGGGATTTCTTTGGAAGGAATGATGCTAAAGCTGAAACTCCAGCACTCTGGCCACCTCATGCGAAGAGTTGACTCATTGGAAAAGACTGTGATGCTGGGAGGGATTGGGGGCAGGAGGAGAAGGGGACGACTGAGGATGAGATGGCTGGATGGCATCACGGACTCGATGGACGTGAGTCTGAGTGACCTCCAGGAGTTGGTGACGGACAGGGAGGCCTGGTGTGCTGCAATTCATGGGGTCGCAAAGAGTTGGTCAGGACTGAGCGACTGAACTGAACTGAACTGTTCACATTCTGTGTTCAGAACTTATATTAATGCAGATGATATTATAACCTCTCATTTAAATTAAGTTAAACACTTAACCTAGAAGAAGTACACACAAGACTTTCTTGAGGAATCACTGTTTTCAGAAAACGTCCCAAGGGAAGCAACACTGGGTCTACAAGATACCCGAGACACCAACTGTGAGATATTACTATTCATCAGAACTCTGAAGACCGTATCACCAGATGCATATCTACATTAGGTCTGTTGGTTCTAAAGCAGAAAACACTCTTTCAATCCTATCCAAAGTGTTCTGAGGTTTTGATTTTAACCTCTTGCTCTGGCATACCAGTACTCAGCATTTTGGACTCCTGGCTCTCTCAAATCTCAGAACCCCCCAGAACATGGACCAGTTAACACCGGTAGCAGCACCTTGACAACCCATCCAGCTTGATCTCCTTCCCATGGAGAACACAGTCTCCACCTTCTCGGCAGAGCACCTAATGTATGCACTTGAAGAACTCTGCTTTGACAACTTTAAAGGAGGAGAAAACCAGTACACTATTTCCAGTTAGGCAGCCATTTTCCTCGGCATATTTTTTAAATAGACTAATGAATTTTTATGCTGTGCACACAGAAGGCACTCATGTACACTTTAATGGGTGTTTCAAACAGGGCTTGTCTTATCAAGAGTAAGTAGACAGAAGACATTATGGGACACAACACACTTATTTGTTCAGGAAAGCTGAAGTATAGCCTTTTACAGGTAAGAAAATAAATTTATCTGCCTTTTCATGTCTTCTTCCAGGCCTCTGAATCCACATAAAATCTGTTACTTTGTGTACATGATGCTTTGCACTAACATAGGTTAGAATAAACCTTTTAGCAAATTAGGTGTCCCTCTAGTTTTGTTTCACCTTTCTTTAATATGTTTTAAAATCAGACCTGATTTTTCAGTGGGATTCTATTCCCATCATGTGTTTTACCCCAGCATCCTACTTATACTTTAAATCCCCATAATGTTTCAAACATTTACCTGGTTCAACAAATAATCCTCATTAAATTCCCTCCGTCATTTAAACTTTTCAGTTTGAATATATTTATATTAGTTAAATAATTTATTTTTATTTGTATTTAAGAAAAATAACTTTCATTGTTTGCTCTTCAAATTTCATTTCAACCCCTAGAATCTCTTTTTAATGCACTATAAGTCATGTTCCATTGCATAATTATGAACATTCTTAAAAATTCTCTATAATCAAATAAGACTCTAAATCTGCCAAGTCATATTCTATTTTCTGCTCATGATGGTGATTAACTGGAATCATTTTTGCCTTAATTTCTCTAATCTACCTATCTTTTCTGTTTAACAAGCAGCCTTAATTCTCACTCTACTGGAATGGTAATTTTTTTTCCTGAAAATATGTTCTTTCCAGTTCACTTTCTCTAAGAGATGATTTAAATTTTTCTTCATAAAAATTTGCAACAATAACACTAAAAAAGTCAAAATTCCTTTTCCCAAAATTTCATTCTTCATAATTTCTTCTCATCCTTCATTAATTCTTTCTGTTTTACTCAGTCATAGTTTCTGTTCTAGAAAATCCCTCCCTTGATCTCATTCACTTTTGCTCAATCTCTTTCACTTCTCATTTCACTTCTCACTTCATTTCTTTCTCATATCCTCCAAATCCATTCCATCTTCTCTTCCATAATGTGACCTTAACATATCTTTCCAACCATCTTGCACAGTTTGAAGTAGAGATTTTCCTCAAACCAGCTTCTCACTATTCCCCAAACAGGCCATGCTTTCCAGCCCTCCAGCTTGGCACTCATCCACCTCCCTTTCCCTAGGACTTTTCCCAGCCTCTTCAGAAAAGCCAGTCTGTACAGTTTCCTTGAAAGCTGTTGATTAGAGCTACGGATATTTTATTTTTATTTTCCAGCTTCCTCCAACCCTCATTTTCCCTGTTTTCCTGTTATCTTCTTCTACACAGTCCAAAGACTCCCTCTCGTTCCACACCAGGGACAAACCTCTTCTTCTTCCTTCCTGATGATGTAAACACTGCTCTAATTCCAATCTTTTCATTATTCTTTTGAGCTGGCCTTTATCTTGGTTTGGTTATGCTGCTTTTAAGAGTGAATTATTCTTTGACTATTTGAACATAGTTTAGGCATATAACAAGTGGATAAATTTTCTATATGAAATATCTGGGTTACATTTTTAATTCTCTACTCTTACTCCCTAGACCAATAATAAAACAGATCCTGAGAAAGAACAGACATTCAGTTGCTGAATGGAAGAAATGTTTCCTTCCCTATTCAAAAGCTGCCCTTCTAACTAATTAAAGAAATATGTCAGAATGGTTCCCAAGAAGAACTCATACGTCAGCACCAAAGAAATAAATATTCTGAAAATGAGAAGAACCACTTGGTCTACTTCTCAACAGAGATTGAGAACAAAGGAAAAGAAGAGAGACAGGGAAGAAATTAATCAGAATTCAAGCTGAAATAAATATAGAAATCTGTAGTTGTAATGAAAGGGAAAACTAGGTAAGCTTAGGAGTCTGGTGAAGCCCAAAGCTATTATGTATATGCGCAAGATTTACAACACATTTCTAACACTTGCTATCAACTTCTGACCAAAGCCAAGCCCCCACAAAGGGAAAACTGGGACATAAAAAGGTGTTGGAATGATGAACAGTACATAGAAGCCTTTTGCACAATACAAATAATTCTTTAACACAGTGTGCTTTAAAAATTGTTGGAGGAGAAAAACAGCCACTTGAAGATATCAGTGCTTTGTGAGAATGGACTTCATAGTCAATAAAGCACCATTTTAGGGTAGGCTATTTATTAGTATCAATGCCTGAGAGAAGTGCAATGACCTCTCACCCACTGCTGGGGAGCAAATGGTATTAAGCATGCCCCACCACCTCTCCCAAACCTAAAATGGCAAGAGTGGATAGGGAAAAAAGAGTACTGGGAAGGACATTTTCTCTCTTAAATTAATCAAACCCTCAGCAACTGAGCTCCTATAAGCCAAAGTAGTACAAACAAGAAGTGCCCAGAAACAGAATTTTGCACCACCTTGGCTGTATGCCTTCAGGGATCCAACGCAAATATGTGTTTACAGAAGCAGAACAGCTCCCCAGCTAGCGGAAATGCTCAGCTTTGAGTCCTCAGGACTTTCCACTTTCCTTAACCAACCATTCCTGCAGTCTCTAGGAAGCAACAAACTAAAGAGTAAAGATAAAGAGATGGCTTGGGTTCTGAGTTTCCTGGAGACAAAAGAATTACTCCCTTCCATATAACTCATCTGGAGAAGGCAATGGCACCCCACTCCAGCACTCTTGCCTGGAAAATCCCATGGACAGAGGAGCCTGGTGGGCCGCAGTCCATGGGGTTGCTAAGAGTCGGACACGACTGAGCGACTTCACTTTCACTTTTCACTTTCATGCATTGGAGAAAGAAATGGCAACCCACTCCAGTGTTCTTACCTGGAGAATCCCAGGGACGGGGGAGCCTGGTGGGCTGCTGTCTATGGGGTCACACGGAGTCGGACATGACTGAAGTGACTTAGCAGCAGTAGCAGCATATAACTCATCACAAAAGTTCAAATAAGACACCATCATAAGGTTTTGAGGTTTCTATCTATGAACTGTATGCAGAAATGGTTAGAAAGTCCTCCTCTAGGTTCATTCAATAAATAGCTGCTGACATTGTGCCACAGTTAATACTATGGGCATTAAAATGAGTGAGACAAAGAATATATATGTCATATAAGTATTACACACCCACACACATCTATGAGTAAAGCTTATCACTCTGTAGGCTGAAGTACTCACTATTAATTGCCTTTCTCTCTCTTTTTACCTTAACCTCCTCCCTTCTAGATTATCATTTTATAGGGAACAAGTAAACAAGTAATTTTCTGATATCATGCAACATGTGATATATGATATAATGTGATATAATATGACACAGGGGTGATAACAACAAATGGCATGTCAGCTGAGTCTTAGGCAATAGTTGGCCTGGCAGACACTGGACATATCAAGGAGTAAGAGGTGATCACAGTCCAATGTAGTTGTACTTTAAGAAACAGAATAAAGATTTCCTCTTACATCTAAGCTAGTTGATAAAAGAAAAAGGTAATATCAACTTAAATAGGAATTACTTACCACTTGCTTTACCTAAAAAAAAAAAGGTACTAGAATAAAATTCAGAGCAAAGCAGAGAAACCAATTTTTACTAAGACTCAAATGCAAAAAAAAAAATTCTAAATACCTGTCAAAAACAAGGCTGAGTGAACTATTTTTGAAGCAACAATAACAAAAAAAGACCCCTGAGCAAGAAATTTTATAGCCATCCTGTTTCTAGGTCGGAATTCTCTTAGAATGAGACAAAGAAAAATCTGGACATGGAGTAAGAAGAAGATGTTAGGAATTCAATTCACCACACTAACAGAGATTTGTTTAACAGATGAAAGGCCAGAGTAACCATATAACATATGAACAGGGAATGGACTGAGGGGAAAAAAGGAAAAATTATGACTCCAGAGTAAAGGATAATACATTTTCAGAACACCTGTTAGGGTAAGTTAGGTAGAGAAAGGAAAAGAAATTATCAGACTCTGATAAAGGAAAGAACCATTTTTCATGTTTCTCCACAAGAAAACACTCAGTATGCTTTGCAAATATTAAATCTGATATTCTAATGCACCTGAAAAATCACTAAGTGAATTCCAGAATTTAAAAATTCCTAACGCTAATTCTATACAACACAGAATGGGGAAGGTGGAGAATAAGAAATGCTTCTACACAAAGTAAATGACTTGTTTGTGTTTCCTTTATAAAAGCATAAACAAAGAGCATCTTAAAATATATAAATAGAATCAAAAAAGGCTAGTTATTTTGTGTGTTTTTTTTAAGAAACAGAAAACCACCATGAAGAAAAGATCTTAGAAAGTATACAAATTTCATTAAAATATAATTGAACTTGCAGGAACAGTTACTGTGCTGTACTGTAAGGGGAGCTGTTGGCACATAAGAGCAAAGCACACGTATGAGCTCATCCACCAGCCTCAGCAAGACCCACTTCCAGCTAGAAGCAGTCATGTTTCAACACCTCCGATTCCCTAACGCTGACAAGCTAAACAACTTGTTTTGTCTCTGGGAGCTCTTCTCTGGTGATTAACTGCTTATGGTGAATACTAATTACATGAAAGTACAGTATTGAAGTAGTATCCTGTTTCCTTTACCTGCAGCCTCGACATGAATCCAGAAGCTACTGGGTAGAGTCCTTGCAAACCAAAACCGAGAAGGACATTTTTCTCCCCTCCAGTAAATAAATGTAACCCCTTCTATTTTTCAGTATAACACAGCTCACTGACAAGAAGCTTCCTTTAACCTCTGGGCTCCAAACCAAGTAGAATCACAATAAAGTGAGTATTTTAAAGGCCTATAATAATCATATGGATTAATCTGCAGCAAGAGTTTGTGAATTAGTAAACTCAGTGTCCTTAATTCCCCATGTCCCATGTTGAAAATTTACCCCAAATTGTCAGTTCTTAGGAGCTGCACCTCAGATTAAAATCTTCTCACCAGGGAGTCTATGAGAATTTGTTCTTGTGTTTTAAATCCTAAGTGCTTGTTAAACCGCCAACACTGCAAAATTAGAGACCATTAAACAATATAAGGCAGCAAGTGATTAAATCTACCAAATACACATTCAAAGCAGCTTAAGCTACTTTTTAATTAAAAATAAAATATCACTGGCTAAATTCAGATGTCTTAGCTATCCAGAAAAGGTTAGAAGGCTGTTCAAAATGCAAAACGCTGCTGATAAGTCCAGAGAGAAAAAGAGAAATGGGGTAGGGGTGGGCTGGGGAGGTGGTTCCTCTTGACTTCTGAGCCCAGGGTGGAGAGGCCTCAAAATGCTGACCTGGTTTAGTCAGAGGACGTGAAGCGGGGAGCCCTGGCTGTGCTGCAGGGTGAGGACTTCATGTGGCCGCTGATTAAATAAGCTTTATTAGCCAAGACCTCAGAGGAGACAGGGTGTTCCACCTTCTTGGCAAGGGGGATGAGTTGAGTAACACTGCAGGAAGCTGAGGCACTGGAGATGTATAGATGGCCGAAGGAAATGTTAGTGCTATTTTTAAACATAGCTTAAATGGACTGATAAACAGTTCCTAAAATAATAATTAGTGTTGGGGAAGGAGGCATGGGGACTTTTGAGTTAATGGGATCATTTGAGATTGAAAGAAATTTTCACTGTAAAGTTAGAAGTAAATAAACATTGTAGCTTTAAGTTGTTCCTACTTGTTTAAAGTAAAGAAAAGAAAAAGGGCCAGGGGGCTTAGTCAACGCTGGGCAGGAGGCCAAGAATCTGCAGATCAGACTTAGGGCTGAGATGATATCATTCACTCTAAAGTCTTGATATTCTTTCTAAAGCATGAGAAAATTTACTGGTAAAACCTTACCTCACCCACAGTTTTCTTATTTTTAACTCTTTTTTTTTCCTCTCAAGAATAATTTTCCAAATCTGCTTTCTGCCTTATATGTAAATGTTATGAATTTACATTTAGCTTCCAACATGGTCTTACCTAAAAAGCTTGCCCTAAAGTAAAGCACAGGCACTTGGTAGCTGCAGGAATATAAGACATGATACTCATATTTAATCACTTCGGCTGCCGTGGTGGTCTCGGTTACCTCAAAATCATCCAGGGGGGGATCTACAGCCTCCTGAAAAAAAGCAAATACAAAAACAGAATGTGGCTGTCAATAAAAAGAAGCACATTAACAACACACAAAGAGAAAGCTGAGGTTTTCTTCATGCAAAATAACAGTTAAATAAATATAGGACTATGAGGTAAGGAAAAGGGAGTTTCCCACATTAATGTTTAACATTTGAGTCCTGGGTAAATAGTAAAACCAGAAAACATTAGCATTAAGTAATTCCAGATTGTTTTCGAGAGACAAAGCAGCTCTGAGTAAAGAAACAGGAAGAGGGGAAAAAAGTGAAAAGATCTATTGCAACAGCAACTCTGAAAAATCTTTACTGTACAATTTTAGCAACAAGATGATAGCTATACAAGCTACCTTCTTCCCTACCTGTGAAAGCTAAAAACATCCTAACAATTGAGCAAGATACTGTGAAATGTCCCTAAAGATTCTATTGTACTTGCCAAAAGATGATTCATTGTGTGCTGAACAATTCCCAGTTCCATTTTGAATAAAAAAGTTATTTTGCAAGAGGTTGAGTTTGTTAGGTACATTTCAAAACCTGAGATGAATCTGTTTTCTTTATTATTGTGCCATCTTTGGTACATTTCTACAAAAAATCTTGATTTATAATAGAGTAGATGGCAAATATCAATGTCAACATAAACAGGGTTTTGTAAGCAAAGATGGTTCTAGCTAGTTCACATCTCACCTAATCATTCTCTACAAGTTGATTTTTTTATTATTATTATGTGTAGGGTTTGTTGATAATGTATCTTAACGTTTGGAAGCAATTAATTGGACATGTTGAGTCAGAATCTGATTCCATCCACATTCACTTATTTAATGGGCTGAAGAACTTTCTTTGACATTAATTTTTAGTAGAACAGAAGAAGCAGATTGGTTTGACTCATTTCTACCTTTCATTAAAATGGTAACAACAATGAACAATTGAAAAGAGCAACAGGAAAGATTTCAAACTTTATCAACATGAAATAAGGTTTCCTGTGGAGATAAGTAAAGCCAGAGACTACTCTCCAGATCTCTTATCTGCTTTACTAATTCCCTACTCACAGTCAATTCACTGGGGGAGATATTATACTAGATAAACCACAACTGAAGATATTTACAAAATAGTTTTTCACTAAACTCTAGTAAACACTATTAATTAAACACAATGAATTAAGTAACTGAAAAGAAACCACTGAAATAAATATTCCAGATACAGAAAATTAATACAGTAGCAAGAAAGAGGTTTTTCCTGTTTGTTTATTTAAATTTCATTAGGTAAAGATGAATACATCTTCTTTTAAAGCAATTCTTTCAGCCAAAATTCATTCTTTTTGCTCAAAGATTGAGTTGTTTAGCATTTATAATTTCTTTTCTTTCTTTTTTATTCTTTCTTAACATTATAAAATCATTATGGCTAAAAATAACTGCAAACACTGCACAAGTACATTAGCAAAAAATTGAAATTCCCCTCATCCCAGCACTTTAGTATCTCAGATTTGCAATTAATTTCAGAAGGTCACTGTGAATTTTTCCAGACTGTTTTTATTTTTTGATGTGCAAACACATATATACACATACTACATCCACCTATACCCCACCTTTGCATCCCCACTTAAACCATGGTATATATGCATGTTCCTTGATTTGTTCACTCATGAACATACGTCCATGTGCTGCCATGTCAGTGCTGTAGATTTTGCTGCTTCTTTTATATCGCATTATATGACCATAGTTTTTTGCTTTTTTAAACATTTCCATACTGCTAGATATTTTAGCTCAATTATAATTTTCTGCTACGACAACTAATGCTGCAGTGAATATCTTAGCACATATATTTTTATACACCTCTATTTTTCTATGGTGCAGATTCCTAAAGGTAACATAAATGTATGAGAGGGTACATGCATCTTAAATTTCAACAGATACTATCAATTTGTCCTCAGAAAAAGGATGTATCAATCTATATTCCCAGCAAAAATGTAAAAGAATGTCTTTTCCCAATTCCTATAAATCCTGTAGATTATTTATTTTTGGTTTTTGCTTATTTGATGAATTTTTAAATATCAGTTTTTTGTTTTAGTTTCTAGTTTCTTGATTACTAATGAAAGTGAACATCTACTCATGTATTTATGAGTAATTTGTATTCTTCTGTGATGTACCTGTTCTTATCCCTTTCCTATTTTTCAGATATTTGATTTCCATTGTTCTTACTGAATTATATAAACTCTTTGTATATTAGAAATAACATATTACCAGAAATATATATACCTCTGTGCTGCATAAATACACAAGTGTGCAAATATATGTCTGATACGTATGTGCATAAAATGCTTTCACTCAGTTTTCTTTTAACTTTGTTCCTTGTATGTATAATTTACTTTCATGTAGTCAAAGCTGTACATTTTCTATTTGCAGCTTCTAAATAATCTGTCTTCATTGGACGAATTTGTGCTATGTCCAATCTCATCCTTAAAAATTATACAAATGTTAAACTTGTTTATTCTACACACTCACTATGTCTCTCTCTCTCACGTATACATGTTTTTAAACAAAATACAAATTTTGTTTTTCTGTAAGGTGTGAAGAATTTTTCCCAGATAATTTCCAATAATCCATCTTCCTCCCATTGATTTTAATACACTTTTACCATAAATTAGATTTGTGTGTATGTGTGTCTTTATTCTCTATTCTTCTCTATTGAGCTGTTTCTCTTCTTAGACCATCATTGTCCAGTTTGTAAGTAAATACTGAGTTGGGTCATTAATGACTTCTGCATAAAACTGCAGATATAGGTTGACCAAGACTCAGTATTGCTAGAGAGGATAAAATTCCTGGCAAGACTGTCCTTTCAGTTCAGTTCAGTTCAATTCAGTCATATCCGACTCTGTGACCCCATGGACTGCAGCATGCTAGGCCTCCCTGTCCATCACCAATTCCCAGAGTTCACTCAAACTCATGTCCATCGAGTCGGTGATGCCATCCAACCATCTCATCCTCTGTCGTCCCCTTTTCCTCCTGCCCTCAATTTTTCCCAGCATCAGAGTTTTTTCCAATGAGTCAGTTCTTTGCATCAGGGAGCCAAAGTATTGGAGTTTCAGCTTCAGCATCAGTCCTTCCAATGAATATTCAGGACTGATCTCCTTTAGGATGGACTGGTAGGATCTCCTTGCAATAAAAGGGACTCTCAAGAGTCTTCTCCAACACCACAGTTCAAAAGCATCAATTCTTCAGTGCTCAGCTTTCTTTATAGTCCAACTCTCACATCCATACAGGACTACTGGAAAAACCATACCTTTGACTAGATGGACATGTGTTGGCAAAGTACTCTCTCTGCTTTTTAATATGCTATCTGGGTTGGTCATAACTTTTCTTCCAAGGAGTAAGCGTCTTTTAATTTCACAGCTGCAGTCACTATCTGCAGTGATTTGGGAGCCCCAGAAATAAACTCTGTCACTGTTTCCATTGCTTCCCCATCTATTTGCCATGAAGTGATGGGACCAGATGCCATGATCTTAGTTTTCTGAATGTTGAGTTTTAAGCAAACTTTTTCACTTTCGTCTTTCACTTTCATCAAGAGGCTCTTTAGTTCTTCTTTGGTTTCTGCCATAAAGGTGGTGTCATCTGCAAATGTGAAGTTATTGATAATTCTCCCAGCAATCTTGATTTCAGCTTGTGCTTCTTCCAGCCCAGCTTTTCTCATGATATACTCTGCATATAAGTTAAATAAGCAGGGTGACAATACACAGCCTTGACATACTCCTTTTCCTATTTGGAACCAGTCTCTTGTTCCATGTCCAGTTCTAACTATTGCTTCCTGACCTGCATACAAGAGGCAGGTCAGGTGATCTTGTATTCCCATCTCTTTAAGAATGTTCCACAGTTTGTTGTGATCGACATGGTCAAAGGTTTTGGCATAGTCAATAAAGCAAAAATACACGTTTTTCTGGAACTCTCTTGCTTTTTCAATGATTCAGTGTTGGCAATTTGATCTCTGGTTCCTCTGCCTTTTCTAAATCCACCTTGAACATCTGGAACTTCAGGGCTCATGAACTGTTGAAGCCTGGCTTGGAGAATTTTGAGCATTACTTTGCTAGCTGTGAGAGAAGAATGCAATTGTGTGGTAGTTTGAGCACTCTTTGGCATTGCCTTTCTTTGGGATTGGAATGAAAACCGACCTTTTCCAGTCCTGTGGCCACTGCTGAGTTTTCCCAACTTGCTGGCATACTGAGTGCAGCACTTTCACAGAATCATCTCTTAGGATTTGAAATAGCTCAACTGGAATTCCATCACCTCCACTAGCTTTGTTCGTAGTGATGCTTCCTAAGGCCCACGTGACTTCACATTCCAGGATGTCTGGCTCTAGGTGAATGATCACACCATCGTGGTTATCTGGGTCGTGGAGATCATTTTCGTACAGTTCTTCTGTGTATTCTTGCCACCTCTTCTTAATATCTTCTGCTTCTGTTAGGTCCATACCATTTCTGTCCTTTATTGAGCCCATCTTTGCATGAAATGCTCCCTTGGTACCTCTGCTTTACTTGAAGAGATCTCTAGTCTTTCCCATTGTATTGTTTTCCTCTATTTCTTTGCATTGATCACTGAGGAAGGCTTTCTTATCTCTCCTTGCTATTATTCTTTGGAACTCTGCATTCAAATGGGTATATCCTTCCTTTTCTCCTTTATCTTTCACTTCTTTTCTTTTCACAGCTATTTGTAAGGCCTCCTCAGACAGTCATTTTGCCTTTTTACATTTCTTTTTCTTGGGGATGGTCTTGATCCCTGCCTCCTGTACAATGTCATGAACCTCCATTCATAGTTCTTCAGGCACCCTGTCTATCAAATCTAATGCCTTGAATCTATTTCTCACTTGCACTATATAATCATAAAGGATTTGATTTAGGTCATACCTGAATGATCTATTGATTTTCCCTAGTTTCTTCAATTTAAGTCTGAATTTGGCAATAAGGAGTTCATGATCTGAGCCACAGTCAGCTCCCAGTCTTGTTTACTGGACTGTCCTCTACCCAAACTGAAATTAAGCACTCATGTATGTGCTGGTGTTGACACCAGGTGCTTGTAGCTGGTGCTCAATTAGGCATAGATTCAGATTCTCTGGAACAGTTTGGAGGCTGAAGAAATAAGAGAGAGGGGGTAGAGAAAGCTTCCTAAAGAGCCAATTAGAAGTTTCATTCCAGCCACTATCCCACTGGCAGCTGAGTGCCTGTCTTCCAACTGGGAGCGCTGCTCTCACCCAGCACCTTGCTCTGGGCAGCCATCTATCAGCAACGACGTTTTCACATCCTTAACTCATAGGAAATGAACTGAACTCTTGGCCTGTTTCTGCTAGGATCTTTCCATCCGTTCGTGGTCACCTTTATGATGCCCATGCAAATATCATCTCATGAAATCGTGCAATTTGGAAATCTCAGACTTCTACATATTTTCTGTTTCCCTCTCGCAAAGTGCCAGATGGTTTTAAAACTTTAAGACCAAGGTTCTCGTCTCATTCATCTTTGTATTCCTAGAGACTCTAACACAGAGATGACAACCCTGGTAAGCAATTCTTCATCTGTAGCAGCTCTGTTCCCTCCTATATAAGTATAACAAACATCACAGGTGATTCACCAGCAAGCTTACCTTGACACTAAAGTCAGAAAAGAAGTAAATGGAGGACTAAAAATGCAGAAGATCACCAAAGTTGATACACAAACGGTAAACAGGCATATAAAAAGATGCTCAATATCATTATCCATCAGGGAAATACAAATTAAAACTACAGTAAGATATCACTACACATCTATCAAAATGGATAAAATAACAAGCAGTGACATCTTCAAATGTTGGTGAAGATGCAGAGAAACTAGATCATTCATACATTGCTGCTTGGAGTATACAAAATGGTACAGCCTCTCTGGAAAACCATATGGCAGTTTCTTCTAAAACTAAACGTCTAATTACCATACAATCCACCAATTACACTCTTGGGCATTCATCCCAGAGAAATGAAAAACATGCACACGAATATTCATAGTAGTTCTATTCAGAATAGCCAAAAACTTGAGACAGTTCAGACGTCCCTCAGCAGGTCGTAGTTAAATAAATTGTGGCATATCATCCTACACTGCTCAGCAATGAAAAGAACAAATTGCTGATACACACAACCACCTGAGTGAATCTCTCAGGAATTACGACGTGATAAAAGCCAATCCAAAAAGATTACAGACGGTATGATTCCATTTATATAACATTTTTGAAATGACAAAATTTTAGAAATGGAGAACAAAGAACGGATTAGTCTTGAGGGGAGTGGGCAGAAGGAGGTGGCTATGTTTACAAAGGGACAGCATGAGGAGACCTTGTGATGAGAGACTTGTTCTGTATCGATTATGGTGATGGACAGGTGAACCTACATGCACGATAAAGTTGCATACACAAACACACACACCACACCTCCATACACACCCATCCACACACACACAGACTGGCATAAGTAAAACGGGACAATCTGAATAAATCAGTGGATTGTATTGATGCTGGTACCCTGGTTGTGATATTATACTACTATTTTGCAAGATGTTGCCACTGGGGTAAACTAGGTTAAGGGTACATGGGAAATTTCTGATTATTTTTTACTACTGCCTATGAATCTGTATCTTACAATTTCAATGAAAAACTAAAAAGGAAAAAAATAGCAAGACAGTTTGAGATTCTTTAAAGACAAAATACAATATCTAAGACCTCAGAGCTAACAGTACAGATGGCAGAGGGATTATGTTGATAAAGAGAGGCTGATGTCTGGAACTGGCCTTACAATTACCCAGGAGGCGTGTCAGAGGATGTAGATGTGGAAGGGGCATGGTTGGTCATGGAGTGATGATTATTGGGGTTGATTGATGGGTCCACAGGTGTTATTTATACCTTTTAGTCTACTTTTTTGAATATTTTTAATTCTCAAAAAAAAAAAGTTTTAAGGGAACAATAGTTTCTGCTACTATGTTACAGTGTACAGAATCAGAGAACACACAGAATCACAGTGTACAGAATCATAGGGAAAGGAACTTCAATCATTCCATCTGGCACAACACTCACCTTGCTGATCCAAACAAGAAGCCTCCAAAAGACTGATGGTTTACCCAATGTCCCTAGATAATTAGAGGCAGAGGCAGGCCGATGACCCATATCTACTGACCCTGAAATAACTGCTCTTTGTACTGGAGAATGCCACTTTTTAACTGTTATATATTCAATTTAGACTGATGTTCTAGATGTCATTGGATTCAGTTCAGTTCAGTCGCTCAGTCGTGTCCGACTCTTTGCGACCCCGCAGACTGCAGCACACCAGGCTTCCCTGTCCATCATCAACTCCCAGAGTTGATGGACTCATGTCCATTGAGTCGGTGATGCCATCGGATTACTATTAATATTTTGAGTATGTTTGCTAATATTTTTTACTTTTCTTTTGTTATATTTTAAAGAGGATTGGGGTATATTTAATTTGATATTGAGTTAACAGAAAAAGGAGTCACATGTACATTTATTTTCCTCACAATGTTGCTATTTCATTAAATGAGACGATACCTGTATTTAGAAAATCACATTCATTCAAGGAGCTAAAAGATTAAGTGGTTCACATTAATTATAGAAACCTTGATTTTATTGAATTCAATTAACAATAAGTTGACAGTGATCTCTCATTTAGAAAATCTGATATGAATTAAGCTTTACAACTAAATCTCATTAAATAGTGATCATGCTGAAGACACTTCATAGATATTTTATTTAAAGCAAACCCAAATAGAGTACTGGGCTTAGGAAATGAGATCCATATCTTTATTTAGCCTACAGGGAAAAGTAATGGAAGGGAAAAAAGAAAAACTTTTTTTTCTATCACTAGAAATCTCTATTACTATTACTGAGCAAACATAAGTAATGAGCTTTATTCATAATGTCCCTTGAGGAAATGAGATTCTATTTGTTTATCTTCCACCAGTCAGGATCTTAATTCAAACCTAGCAGTTATGGGCCAGAATCACAGCCAAGAAGCCAAAGAGTGACAAAGGTACAGGACTGGTTCAGGACTGTCTTTAGCTGCATCCACAAGAGGACATATAACCATTTAATCACAATGGAAAGATGGACTATGTTACAAACTTTTCTTGATTTTTCTGAACCAACATCCTTTTAATATTTTTAGAAGTGATAAAGACTGGCAAAGCCTTTGGACCAATCATTGAAAAATCAATTCCTTAAGAAAGAGTTTTAATTTTTAAAACATTTTAAATGAATTACTATAAAAATAACCTATGTGGGACTCTGAGCAAGTAGCCCCTCCCTCCTTTTTCTGTATGTCTCACATGCTCATTATTTTACAGTGGGGTGGTTTTTCACAATTTGTACTCCTAGAATGACTTTTTTTCATGATCTCTGTGGCTTTTGAGTGCATGACTGTCACAAGAACTCTGCAAGCAATGGCATTCTTTTAGCAACTGTAAATGTTGTATCCAGTACATAAGAGAGAGTTCACCACCAGGCAGACAAGTGTCTAACAGCATCCGGGGTGACACTGAAACAACAAAGTGGAGTGTCTAGCTGATTCCAAGGATAGTACCTCAGTGAGGTGCCCGCCCCCGCCCCCCCCCACCACCCCCCCGCCCCCCCCGCCCGGTAATATTATTACTACTCCTTTGGAAAAAAAAGAGTTGCCATTCTCTGCTCTCCCAGCTCCATCAGAGGGGAGTGAATTAGCATCCACATGGCCAATGTGGGTTCCCACTGAGAGAAAGAATCTGTCTCCTGTGTGGGATTAAATCCGACACAGCCTGGCACGCTCAAGGGCAAGGAAGGAGGTGGAGGACACAGAAATCCGCCAAAGCACATCTGGCCGTTTTCTGGATGTTTACAGCTGGTTGTGTTATGCTTCGAAGGCCCTGGTTCCTTTAAGACTGTGCAGGAGACAGGAAGACAGCTTGAACTCAGAGCTGGGCAGCTAGCAAAAAGGCTGAGTGCGAGGTGCACTGCAGAGGAGGCTGTCTGTGAGATTCCTGGCAGAGAACACAGGTTCCATGGCAGGAGGGAACAGTAATCATGTTTAGTGACACCTAATGTATGGCAGGAAGGGAAGAGGAGCTAAAAGCCTCCTGATCAAAGTGAAAGAGGAGAGCGAAAAAGTTGGCTTAAAGCTCAACATTCAGAAAATGAAGATCATGGCATCTGGTCCCATCACTTTATGGAAAAGAGATGGGGAAACAGTGGAAACAGTGTCAGACTTCATTTTTTGGGGCTCCAAAATCACTGCAGATGGTGACTGCAGCCACGAAATTAAAAGATGCTTACTCCTTGGAAGAAAAGTTATGACCAACCTAGATAGCATATTCAAAAGCAGAGACATTACTTTGCCAACAAAGGTCCATCTAGTCAAGGCTATGGTTTTTCCAGTGGTCATGGATGGATATGAGAGTTGGACTGTGAAGAAAGCTGAGCGCCGAAGAACTGATGCTTTTGAACTGTGGTGTTGGAGAAGACTCTTGAGAGTCCCTTGAACTGCAAGGAGATACAACCAGTCCATTCTGAAGGAGATCAGCCCTGGGATTTTTTTGGAAGGAATGATGCTAAAGCTGAAACTCCAGTACTTTGGCCGCCTCATGAGAAGAGCTGACTCACTGGAAAAGACTGATGCTAGGAGGGATTGGGGCAGGAGGAGAAGGGGGCGACAGAGGATGAGATGGCTGGATGGCATCACTGACTCGATGGACATGAGTTTGAGTGAACTCTGGGAGATGGTAATGGACAGGGAGCCCTGGTGTGCTGCAATTCATGGGATCACAAAGAGTCGGACATGACTGAGCGACTGAAGTAACTGAACTGAGTGTATGTCAATGATGATTTGTCCTTACATCAGAACAATATATAAAAAGCATTATTTTCCTAGGAAAAAATAAGGACTCAGAGGACTTTTAAAAGGAAAACTCAGGTTCCTCTACTTTTTAAGATTTCTGAGCAGTTAAATGCAAAAGAATTAGCAGAATAAGGGATATGAAAACCAAAAATTCCTTATGGAAATCATGACTAGTTAAAGGAAGAGGAAAAGACTTTTTACCTAGTATTCTGAGTTTCAGAGTCAGCTGAAGGTGTTTCTATTCAGGCTTACCCTTTGCATGTTACCTAATGCCAGCCTCAGTTAAAATGGTTCACAATTTTTCTAAGAACATTTGTATACATTATGTCACTTGTTCCTCGGCTCTATAGGAAGGTCCAAAGTCACCCATCAAGTAAGAAATTAGCCAGAGCACAAACCTGAGCCCCCAGGCTTCAAGCCCAGGGCTCCTTCACTCTGCAAAGATGATGAGATTTGGGGTAGGGGTGGGAAGGTAGGGGATGTTAAAATTTGTACTCTTGGGCTCCACTCCCAAACTTCTGCTGGGATGGGATTGATTTGCTAGAGTATCAATGGCCATTGATGGTTTAGTACGATACTCCTTTATCAATTATTACATTCAGCAGTGGATTTGTAACTGATAACATTAATTAAAAGGAATTCTTTTTTTTAAATTTATTTATTTGGCTGTACCAGGTCTTAGTTTTGGCATGTGGAATCATTAGTGGTGGCATTCCAACTCTTAGTAGCATCATATGGGATCTAGTTCCCTGACCAGGGATTGAAACTGGACCTTCTGCATTGGGAGTGAGGAGTCTTGGCCACTGGACCACCAGGAAAGTCCTCAAAAGGAATTCTTAATAGTGAAATTTGAGGTGCCAAAAAGAAATAAACTTCTGACCACACATGTAACCACCAATGTGTAAGTCTTGCCATATATGCCATGCTGAGTTTTAACTTCAGAACTCCAAAATTCTCCCTTATGCTACAGGATAAATCAGTTTCCACTGGGTTTATCCTTTCAGAAAATAAAGAAACAACGGTCATCTTTTATGTAATATCCTCTCAAAAATATGAACCAATTTACTGTCTTCAGATGTATCTGATCCTAGTTAAATGATCCTAGTTCTTCTAAGTTTTCTTTTCTTTTTTAACACTTATTTATTTGGCTGCATTGAGTCTTAGTTGTGGCATATGGACTCTTTTGTTGCAGCATGTGGAATCTTTTTGTTGTTGCAGCATGCGGGCTCTATAGTTACGGCACACAGGCTTAGTTGCTCTATGGGGCATGTGGGATCTTAGTTTCCCAACCAGGGACTGAACCCCTGTCCCCTGCATGGGAAGGCAGATTCTTAACCACTGGACCACCAGGGAAGTCCGCTTCTAATTTTTCTTATATCCCTATTTCCAGAGATCTGCAGTTTTCTTACAGGCACATATAGTCAGTGTTCTAGACTTTGTGGACCATAAAGTCTTTGCCACTATAGCATGAAAGCAGCCATTGGCAACAGGCAAACAGATGTGACCATACTCTGGTGAAATTTTATTTACAAAAGCCAGCTACAGTCCATAGACCAAGTCCATCTTTAGGCCTTCCTTAATTTCCTTTATTGTATTTTTATAAGTAGTAAGCAGAACCTTATTAAAGGACCTGTGTCTCCACTTGGTGAACTTCACCCCTTTTCTATTTTTTTCTATCTTAAAATTTTACATTAGGTTTCCTGAGGGGATGATAAAATCTGAGCCTTCAAAGAATGATGATAATTGAATCAGATAGGCTAAAGTTAGGCTGAAGTCATTTTCTAAGGTAAGAGAATGCACTACCCTAATTTAAACAAGTGAGATTTTTTTAATGTCTTGATAAATAAACTGCAAATTCCTTCAGCGTATGCATAAATGTCCATACTCAAATCCAGAAATGAGGTAATTTCATTGCCAAAGAGTGAAACTGAGAAGGTCTTGATAAACAGACCAAAAGGCAAGCACTAGTAATTTCAGAAGGGGCTGTCTTGGCATGTGCACAGAACCATGTCTGGGAATGAGCAGAAAACTCCTCTGCAGGACCTTCAAGAGAGCCTGAGCACCTTCTCCTTCCTCAAAACTGTCTCAGAATTGTATGGCTGTGAATAAGCTTTATTTGTTTGCTTTGTTGGTTCTTTTACTAGGAGAATCCCTTAAAGAACTCCATAAGTGCATATCCTATGCTTGTGCCAGGACAAAGATGGGGCACAGGGAGGTAAGGGCTGCCTTTAAAGGTACTATTTAAGCAACAATGAGAACACAGCAAAAGTCCTCATCTTTCTACAGGGGTGGAAGGGTACATTCAAATCACAGATTAAAAACACCTACATATTAGAGAAGTGTAGTATATAGTCAAATGTGAAAAAGGGCATGGAATTTGGAGTTAGATCTGGGTTCAGTTCTTGACTCTGTGCTCTCTGGATGAGCAGACTGCTTAATCCCCCTGAGCCTGAGTTTCCTTATTTGTTAAACAAAGGCATTTTCCTCTTATTTAAAGTGTATTAAACGAGACAAACTATAAAACTATCTGACACATAGTAGGTACTGATTTATTCATTCATTTATCAAATGTTATGAAGTTTCTTCTAAATTCCACATCAAGGGTCAACAAACATTTTTTAAAGGGCCAGGTAGTAAATATTTTAAGCTTTGTGAACCATGTGTCTCTGTCAAAACCACTCAACTTTGCCACTGTAGCACAAAAGCAACCCACACAATATGTAAATCAATGACTGTGGCTTTGTGCCAATAAAATGTTATTTATGGACACTAAAATTTAAACTTCATATAATTTCAGTGTGTCATGAAACACTGTTCTTTTTCAACCACATAAAAATGCAAAAACCATTAACTCGTGAGTTATACAAAAATAGGAACCTGGCCACAAATTTGCCAATTCTTGTTCCAGACTCTGTCCTATCTGGGAACAGAGAAAAGAACAGCAGACACTGTGCCATAAAGGGAGGAGATATGATAAACAAATAATCACACAAATCATTACAATTATCATCACAGTAAGTGCTACTAGAGAAAACGCAGAGTCCTAGAGTAGATGTGACTTAGCAGTAGCAGCAGAGTAGATATAATTTTACCATATCTATAAATTTGGTGTGTGTGGTTTTAACCTTTTTTGTTTCAGCTCTTTCAGGTATAAACCAGTTTTATGTAGGGCTGACCCTTTTAATGTCCTAATCCTCATTCTCCAAGGTTTATTTCTAGTTCAATGACCATATCATCTATCCAGACAGATTTTTAGGAACATCTCCAATCACCCAAGCTTCTTCCTAATGAACTCTTCTTGCAGACACTAAAAAAGTTTCCTTGTACGCTTCGTTCTGTCACTACATGTCCTTCCCTCAGCAACAGTTTCTGCCTGAGAACACCTCACGCCTTTCTTTCTCAGTTCAGTTCACTTCAGTCGCTCAGTCGTGTCCGACTCTTTGCGACCCCATGAACCGCAGCACACCAGGCCTCCCTGCCCATCTCCAACTCCCGGAGTCCACCCAAACCCATGTCCATTGAGTCGGTGACACCATCCAACCATCTCATCCTCTTTCATCCCCTTCTCCTCCTGCCCTCAGTCTTTCCCAGCATCAGGGTCTTTTCAAATGAGTCAGCTCTTCGCATCAGGTGGCCAAACTATTGGAGTTTCAGCTTCAATATCAGTCCTTCCAGTAAATACCCAGGACTGATCTTCTTTAGGATGGATTGGTTGTATCTCCTTGCAGTCCAAGGGACTCTCAAGAGTCTTCTCCAACACCACAGTTCAAAAGCATCAATTCTTCGGGCACTCAGCTTTCTTTATAGTCCAACTTTCACATGCATACATGTGAAAAGCACAGGAAAAGCCATAGCCTTGACTAGATGGACCTTTGTTGGCAAAGTAATATCTCTGCTTTTGAATATGCTATCTAGGTTGGTCATAACTTTTCTTCCAAGGAGCAAGCATCTTTTAATTTCATGGCTGCAGTCACCATCTGCAGTGATTTTGGAGCCCAGAAAAATAAAGTCAGCCACTGTTTCCACTGTTTCCCCATCTATTTGCCATGAACAAACTCACATACATGTGCACACAGGTACACAGTGTGTGCAGACAAAGTAAATATTCATTCACTAAACTTTACTGAGCATCTACTAAGTGCTAGGCATGGTGCCATCACTGGAGAGTTGTTGGTGAACAGAACAGACAGTCTCTGCTCTCAAAGAGCTTTTACTAAAGGGAGGGGAGGGGAAACTGAATCATTCCATAAACAATTACTTGATTATAGTGCTGCAAGTGCTAGAAGAATATAAGTATGTATCTTGGGGCTCATCTGATCTGGGGTCAGGGAAAGGCTATGCTACGGCACACACATAAATCCCTTAGGACATGAGAGGACAGGGTTTTTGCCTATTTTATCTACTCAGGTATGCCCAAGCATCCTGAACAGCACCTAGCAAATAGTAGTCAATAGGCATTCAATCAATATTTGTTAAATGAAATAAGTAAATGCAAAGAGAATAAAATCTGTTATAATTTCCATACTATAAATCAAAGGTCTAGAAACTTTTGTTGATTTTGACTCCAGGTATCAAAAAATTTAAGCATTCATCTTTAATATGTTTATATTTACCTTCTGATCATTATGAACATGTATTTTGTGTAATATATTATATACCTTGTAAAAGACATTAAAATTGAAAACCTTAATGGATAAGACAAGGTGAAGGAAAAATATATTCCAAGGAATTATTTTAGCTAGGTGATGATCTGGGTACTAAGAGAAGTAGGTGTCCCACCCTGCTCTTTGCTCTGAGCGCTTTTAGCTAGGTGATGATCTGGGTACTAAGAGAAGTAGGTGTCCCACCCTGCTCTTTGCTCTGAGCACCAAAGGACCTTCACTGGCCTCTTGCCTGCATCTCCTCTTTGCTTGCCCATTTTGCCCTCAGCTTTCTGGGCCAGTGGCTGTGGCTGCATAAAGTTGCAGAAATGTTGATTTTAAAGTACTCATTGAAAAAGTTAGCACCTAAATGGTCACACATGTAAACCACATGCAAATGAGCACAGAGTTGCCTGGTTTTCATTGGGCTCCTGGCTCCAGAGCCCATGCTGCTGAGCAGTCAGCCCTGATCACAGTCCTCAGTGACCATACTCCCGGTCACTGAATGCCTAGGTGCTGCCTGCCTGGTAGTCCTGCCTCTCTCTCCAGCACAGGGGTACAGCCTTAATTCAAAACTGACTCTGAAGAACCAGAGGTGACTTCCTTCCTCTTCATGAAGAACTTTGCTCTAAGCTGCACAAAGAAAAAGAGCCCTGGATTCCAAAAGGGTAAATCAATACAGTAAATAAAGTGTTACCAAAAAACCTAGTTATTTTATTTATTAATGTTGCAGACACTTTTTTCCCCCAGGAATATTTTGAAGACAGCAATTTAACTAAATATGCTACAGAATTTTTTGTTTGTTCTATATTGAATCTTAATTACAACATGGTATTTCAAAGGTCCAGCTTCTGTGTTTTCTCCATGTTTTTGATAGGTGGTTTTATGGTTGCAATAGCTGGGAAGGATCCACAGATCCATATGGAAGATGTATATTACTAACTGCACTTGGTAAATCATAACTCTGACATTTCAGTCCCTTTCTCTAGTCCGAACAGGTTTGTCTTCGTGTTCTGATTGCTTTTCAGTGAGTTGCTGATGAACACAGAGAGCATCATATGATCATTAAGGACAACATACACACAACTTGAGGGTCATTAATAAAAGTAACCATAAATCCTATCTCAAGTAATCATAAACCCTATCTCAAGTTATCTTAGGGCTTCCTTTGTGGCTCAGCTGGTAAAGAATCCGCCTGCAATGCGGAAGACCTGGCTTAAGTCCCTGGGTTGGAAAGATCCCCTGGAGAAGGGAAAGGCTACCCACTCCAGTATTCTGGCCTAGAGAATTCTGTACAGTCCATGGGGTCTCAAAGAGTTGGACGTGACTGAGTGACTTTCACTTTCACTTTCAAATAATCTTCATTTCAAATTAGGAGAGTCAATTTTTTGAAAGATCTAAGTATATTGTTATTTTTACATAGTGCCATTTTGTTGTTTATTAGAATTCCTTTGCAGGGGTGGTTAAAGCCCCCAGTCTGACAAGTAGGAGTTGTGTTAAATAAAACTGGATGAGATCATCCCAGGAAATCTAAGGCACAGTAAACTATGATACATAACACAAGCCTGAAGGAGGGAAGCACCACTGTTAGCCTCTTCCTAGTATCTGGCTCTCTCTTCCCTTTTGGCTGCCTTGAGTAACATAGGACTCCTGGTCTTCTGGCAAATGAACTTCATGAAGACCTACCATGAGTCCATGTGTGTGTGGTCATGTCAGGCTCTTTGTGATCCCATGGACAATAGCCTGAGCAGTCCATGTTTAAATATTGGTAAACCTTCATTTAAAAAAATAAATAAAAGTATAAAAGTAGTTCTGTTATCTTTTTCCATATCTCAGTAGGTTATTTTGCAAGCTCCCTGAAAGCATGCATCTACTTTAAAGACTATGCTGGTGACCCAGACCATTAGTAAAAAATTATGAAGAAGACAAACTTATCCTTGGCATCTCCTATACCAAGCTTTTCATGGCTTTGTCTTTCTCTTTCGATACAAGGCTTACAAATTCAGCCCTTCTGATTTTCAGAGGAAAGGGACTTGATAAACTCACCTACAGTAAATGTTACAGTCTGGGACATGTTAATCTTACCAAGAGTCTTTGCCTTTGAAAAGAAGTTTCCCTGAACAGGAAAATCTTAATGACTCAGTGACCATGCAATTGATGGAACAAAGAATAGGACGTGGGGGGAGAGGGCCAGCGGCCATGGTTTCCCTGGCACCCTTCAGAACACAACCGGGGGATGACAGTCTACTGTCCTGAGGAGGCCAGCCCTGCCAAGGACAAGGATGGTTCAAAGCAGCATGTGGACACCACTAGAGCCTCACAGTCTAGCTCAGAGGTGACAGAAATTGCTCCTGGAAGGAACTGCGTTTGACTTTCAACTGCTGGACACATATTTTCCCAGTTACTAAGCATGGGTGGATGGTGGCATGCTGCAGGGTCAGGGGCACTGAGTGTAGCAGTGCCTGCCCTTTAAAGGAGGTCACCATTATCTTCACTACCTCCACCACAGTTTGGCCTCAGGTCAAACAACAGGGAGGGAACACAGCCCCACCCATCAACAGAAGATTGGATTAAAGATTTACTGAGCATAAAACAAGACCCAGTTTCCCCCTCAGTCAGTCTCTCCCATCAGGAAGCTTCCATAAGCCTCTTATCCTTATCTCTCAGAGGGCAGACAGAATGAAAACCACAATCACAGAAAACCAACCAAACTCTTCACAGGGATCACAGCCTTGTCTAACTCAATGAAACTATGAGCCATACCATGTAGGGCCACCCAAGACAGAGGGTCACAGTGGACAGTTCTGAGCAAACGTGGTCCACTGGAGAATGGAATGGCAAACCACTTCAGTATTCTTGCCTTGAGAATCCCATGAAGAGCATGAAAAGGCAAAAAGATAGGACACTGAAAGATGAACTGTCCAGGTCAGTAAGTGCCCTACATGCTACTGGAGATCAATGGAGAAATAACTCCAGAAAGAATGGAGAATAACTCCAGACAAAGCCAAAGCAAAAACAACACCCAGTCGTGGATGTGATTGATGATGAAAATAAAGTCTGATGCTGTAAAGAGCAAATTGAATAGGAACCTGGAATGTTAGGTCCATGAATCAAGGCAAATTGCAAGTGGTCAAACAGGAGATGGCAAGAGTGAACATTGACATTGTACTAATCAGTTCAGTTCAGTTCAGTTCAGTCGCTCAGTTGTGTCCGACTCTTTGCGACCCCATGAATTGCAGCACGCCAGGCCTCCCTGTCCATCACCAACTCCCGGAGTTCACTCAGACTCACGTCCATCGAGTCCGTGATGCCATCCAGCCATCTCATCCTCAGTCGTCCCTTTCTCCTCCTGCCCCCAATCCCTCCCAGCATCAGAGTCTTTACCAATGAGTCAACTCTTTGCATGAGGTGGCCAAAGTACTGGAGTTTCAGCTTTAGCATCATTCCTTCCAAAGAAATCCCAGGGTTGATCTCCTTCAGAATGGACTGGTTGGATCTCCTTGCAGTTCAAGGGACTCTCAAGAGTCTTTTCCAACACCACACTTCAAAAGCATCATACATGACAGGTCATGTATGGATGTGAGAGTTGGACTGTGAAGAAGGCTGAGCGCCGAAGAATTGATGCTTTTGAACTGTGGTGTTGGAGAAGACTCTTGAGAGTCCCTTGAACTGCAAAGACATCCAACCAGTCCATCCTAAAGGAGATCAGTCCTGGGTGTTCATTAGAAGGACTGACGTTGAAGGTGAAACTCCAATACTTTGGCCACCTGTTATGAAGAGCTGACATTTGAAAAGACCCTGATGCTGGGAAAGATTGAGGGCAGGAGGAGAAGGGGACGACAGAGGATGAGATGGCTGAATGGCATCACCGACTCGATGGACATGGGTTTGGGTGGACTCCAGGAGTTGGTGATGGACAGGGAGGCCTGGCGTGCTGCAATTTATGGGGTCGCAAAGAGCTGGACATGACTGAGAGACTGAACTGAATGTTAATGATAAATCAAGATACAAAAGAAGTTTCCAAAGGAGAAAATAAAAGAAGCTTAAGCTAGTAATACTGAATTAATGTATTTTCCTGGTTACTTACAATGGCAGATAAATATTTGCATAGTAAGGAAAATGCTAATTTTATTAAAGTGCTATTAGATAAGGCCTTTAGACTAACTTGCAACACCCTAAAAAATTATACAGAGGGACTAGATTTGTCAGTTCTAACCTCTTTATAAACATTTGCCTGCACAGTTGCCACACTTGGAAGAAAAACCAAATCCAGAACTGACTTGTTTCCTAAATGAATTGGGAAGTTTTCATTGAGAAGCATCTGCTACTTTATTGCCTTCATGTAAAAGCATTCTTGTGCCACTATAACGGACTATTGAGCAGATGTTTTAGAGCATTACACCCTCAGCAATACGTGCATCATAAAAAAGATAAGGAGCCACAACGTAATTAATGATTTCAGTTTCTTGATAAATGAATTTCACTTAAAAAAACATGGATTTAAACTTGTGTCACGAATCTCAACTTTTAACTCAAGCAATTCACTTGCAAGAAAGTGAACAGAAAATCATTTACAACAATAAATAACAAAGGGTCAAACTCAGTCTTACAGCCAACATGATGAAATCTGAAGGCCCAGAAAAGACCAAAGCACTCAACCACCTGCCCTGGGATCAGCCAGAGAATCTGCCATTGGAGATGGACTTCATTCAGACACCACCGGGAATGTAACATAATAAGGAATTTGCACTTACAAAATTATGCTAGTTTTCTAAAATCCCCCAAATCTGAATTCCAAAACTCATTGTAGCTCAAAAACTGCAGGAATATTGGTTTTTAGGAACGTAGGTTTTGGTGCCTTTTACTTTTGTTTAATATTAGATTAAAATCACTGCAGATGGTGACTGCAGTCATGAAATTAAAAGACGCTTACTCCTTGGAAGAAAAGTTATGACCAACCTAGATAGCATATTCAAAAGCAGAGACGTGACTTTGCTGACTAAGGTCCGTCTAGTCAAGGCTATGGTTTTTCCTGTGCTCATGTATGGATGTGAGAGTTGGACTGTGAAGAAGGCTGAGCGCTGAAGAATTGATGCTTTTGAACTGTGGTGTTGGAGAAGACTCTTGAGAGTCCCTTGGACTGAAAGGAGATCCAACCAGTCCATTCTGAAGGAGATCAACCCTGGGAATTCTTTGGAAGGAATGATGCTAAAGCTGAAACTCCAGTACTTTGGCCACCTCATGTGAAGAGTTGACTCATTGGTAAAGACTCCGATGCTGGGAGGGATTGGGGGCAGGAGAAGAAGGGGACAACTGAGGATGAGATGGCTGGATGGCATCACGGACTTGATGGACGTGAGTCTGAGTGAACTCTGGGAGTTGGTGATGGACAGGGAGGCCTGGCGTCCTGCGATTCATGGGGTCGCAAAGAGTCGGACACGACTGAGCGACTGAACTGAACTGAATATTATATTTGTCTTTAGCATAAAATAATAGTATTGATAGAAGTGTGTTGACCTCCTTGAACAAAAGGCACTAAATAAATTCCCAAGAAATAACCAGGTTAAAAAATTGAAAAAAAAAGAGAATGTGGTGAAGGCGAAAAGAGAGAAAAGGAATCTGAAGAGGAAAGGGGACAGATGAAGAGAGAAAAGAGAGAAGACAAATTATGATAAAAAAACTAATAAAATTAAAAAGTGAAAACTAGATTAAGACTAAGCAAAACAACACAAACAAGCTTTATGTATCTATTCTCCAATTATATTTTTACCAAAATCTAGTCCTCAAAACTTTCATGTAGAAAGAGAAAGAAGAGGCAGAGAGAAAACAGAGACTATGCACATGGCTGAAATATTTAAGATCTGCCTGAATAATTCGATAAGAGATGGCTATCAGTATTCAAAAGGGGATCACAACACACACACCCAGAAGGAATAAATCACCCCTCTATAACTACCATTGGTTGGTGGTTCTATAGCCACCTTTGCACTCATCAGGGTATCTTTCTTCTGAATCTTTGTCTAACCCATCCCTGTGTAAGAATAGTCTCCTTTCACCATCAGAACATAAGGTGTTATTAAATCATTAAATTTAACTTATTAAATTTTGGCTTAAAATTCCTCGATTATGGAACATCTTAAATGATTAACCACATCAGTCTAATGTTTAACCAAATCTCTTTAACAATGAAATTTTGCGATTATTATATTTATATGCTCAAGTCTCTGTGAACTGGGCTTATTTTGGAACCACTGCTACAGTTCCTAGCATTAGCTATATGAGTATTTTTATTCACTGGGATGCTTGGAGCCCTCACTTTACCATGGCCCAGCATGGTAACTAGTCTTAAAGTCCCCATTTCAAAAACTGCCCCCATGAAAATCAAAACCCAACTCAAAGGCAAATATTTTAACGTATGAATATTGATAAAGGTCTCAGTCCTTTTAAAAAGGTGATCTCATTAAATTAACACATTTGGCCTCTCAAGCTCATATACTTCAGAAATCCAAGCCAATAATCCTAAATTATTGAAGTCTATAATCACAAACTTTTATTCATTCAATAAATATTACCTGAACACAGAGTATACCTAAAACAATAAATTAAGTTAAATTTAAAAATAAAAACATGAATGATAAACCCCCAAGTTACTTCCACAAGGGACTATAACACACATCAAACTGTTGCAACGCCTGTGTGAGAAGTACACAACGTTTCTGGGATTACAGACACACACCTCAGTCCTAACTGAACCCCAAAAGGATGCAGGAAG
Source organism: Capra hircus (assembly GCF_001704415.2). NCBI lineage: Eukaryota > Metazoa > Chordata > Mammalia > Artiodactyla > Bovidae > Capra > Capra hircus. The sequence goes on from NC_030814.1 coordinate 28,492,860, forward strand.
TCTCAGTTTAAAAGGTGTCATTTAGCATGAATAATGAATGATTCCCACTGGTAGAAATGAGGCATGGATTATTAGAGGCAGAAAAGATGGTAAGATCTAAGGCATAAGAAAATGAAGTTCATGGCCAGTTTAGCAAGTCACCCTGTTTGTTGTGAAATATTATATAAGAGATCTGAAATAGGACAGAATTGTTAGTCTAAAAGTCAGATTGCAGAGGACTGAAGTATAGAACTGAAACTATCTCCAGGGGACCTTTCTGATCGAGAGATCAAACCCACGTCTCCCACATTGCAAGCAGATTATTTACCATCTGAGCCACCAAGGAAGCCCATTTGATAGGCATTGGTCATAAGGAAACAACTGTGAAACAGTGTAGTCTAGCAAATTAGGAGCACAGACTTTGGAGTCACCCTGCCTGGGCTTGCAACTTGACTGCACCATTTATTAGCTGGGTGACATCACAAGCTAATCAAGCTCTCTTAAGGTTCAGTTTCTTCATTTGTTCAAAGAAATGAAAAGTTTAATACCTGGTTTACAGAGCTGTTGGAAGGACTAAATGAAATATCATATAAAACATTTAGTATATTGCTTAGAACATAAGAAAATAACATTAGATGATGATGATGGTGATGATTATCCATGTGGTAGAGTAACATGATTTGAGCTTTGCTTTCAAAAGAATAATCCAGAAACAAACTGAAGAATAAATGAAAAATTAAAGACAGAAGACTGGATGAGAAAGTTAGAAGCTTATCTAAACAAAATATGATGAACAAAAGAAGACATAAATGTACATTCTCAGTTGTGTCCGACTCTTTGTGACACCATGTACTGTAACCTACCAGGCCTCTCTATCTGTGGAAATTTTCCAGGCAAGAATACTCGAGTGGGTTGCCATTTCCTATGCTGAATACATAAGAGGTTTTTTTTTTTTTTTTTAAATGAAAAATGGTTAGAAGGAGTATTGGGGAAAAGGGAATAAATAAGAGAGGTGTATGAAGACAGTATTTATTTGTCTAGGCAAATTACTAGTGAATGGAAGGGGCCAAAACCAAGCCCATCTGATAGATGACACCAATGTTTTGTGCCAAAATAACTGGGAAGATGATGGTGTCATTAATAATAAAAGGGACACCAGCAGCAGATGCTATTTTGGAGATGCTGATTTAAGACATCTGGTTTCATTAATACACTGAATTTGTACGGCAAAAGTCTGAAGAGGGATGAGGACTGTATTCATGACTTTGATAATTGTTACTAACATCTGACGGCTTCCCAGGTGGCACTAGTGGTAAAGAACCCACCTGCCAATGCAAGAGACATAAGAGACGTGGGTTCTATCCCTGAGTTGGGAAGATCCCCTAGAGGAGGGTACGGCAACTCACTCCAGTATCCTTGGCCTGGAGAATCGAATGGACAGAGGAGCCTGATGGGCTACAGTGCATAGGGTTGCAAAGAGTCAGACATGACTGAAGAGACTTAGCATGCACACATGCACCAACATTTGAGTATTAATCAAATTATATGTATACTATAAACTATGCGTGCCAATGTGATATGGAAACTTATAGGGCTTCCCCCGTGGCTGAGTGGTAAAGAATCTGCTTTTAATGCAGGAAACGCAGATGATGCAAGTTTGATCCCTGGGCCAGGAAGATCCCTTGGAGGAGGGAATGGCAACCCACGCCAGTACCCTTGCCTGGAGAATCCCATGGACAGAGGAGATTGGAGGGCTACAGTCCATGGGATTGCAGAGTCAGATACAACTGAAGTGACTGAGTATGATATAAGGTATTATTAGTATATACAAAGAGGGTCCTAAAGATCCTGGCTACACATCTTGCCTAAAATCACTGTTAGTAAGATTCAGAGCCAGAATACTGCCCATGTATAGAACTGTACAAAAAAGATCTTCACGACCCAGATAATCATGATGGTATGATCTCTAATCTAGAGCCAGACATCCTGGAATGTGAAGTCAAGTGGGCCTTAGAAAGCATCACTACGAACAGCGCTAGTGGAGGTGATGGCATTCCAGTGGAGCTATTTCAAATCCTGAAAGATGATGCTGTGAAAGTGCTACACTCAATATGCCAGCAAATTTGGAAAACTCAGCAGTGGCCACAGGACTGGAAAAGGTCAGTTTTCATTCCAATCCCAAAGAAAGGCAATGCCAAAGAATGCTCAAACTACTGCACAATTGCACTCATCTCACATGCTAATAAAGTAATGCTCAAAATTCTCCAAGCCAGGCTTCAGCAATACGTCAATCGTGAACTCCCTGATGTTCAAGCTGGTTTTAGAAAAGGCAGAGGAACCAGAGATCAAATTGCCAACATCTGCTGGATCATGGAAAAAGCAAGAGAGTTCCAGAAAAATATCTATTTCTGCTTTATTGACTATGCCAAAGCCTTTGACTGTGTGGATCACAATAAATTGCGGAAAATTCTGAAAGAGATGGGAATACCAGACCACCTAACCTGCCTCTTGAGAAACCTATATGCAGGTCAGGAAGCAAAAGTTAGAACTGGACATAGAACAACAGACTGGTTCCAAATAGGAAAAGGAGTGCGTCAAGGCTGTATATGGTCACCCTGCTTATTTAACTTCTATGCAGAGTACATCATGAGAAACGCTGGGCTGGAAGAAGCACAAGCTAGAATCAAGATTTCCAGGAGAAATATCAATAACTTCAGATATGCAGATGACACCACCCTTATGGCAGAAAGTGAAGAGGAACTAAAAAGCTCTTGATGAAAGTGAAAGTGGAGAGTGAAAAAGTTGGCTCAAAGCTCAACATTTAGAAAGCGAAGATTATGGCATCTGGTCCCATCACTTCGTGGGAAATAGATGGGGAAACAGTGGAAACAGTGGCAGCCTTTATTTTGGGGGGCTTCAAAATCACTGCAGATGGTGACTGCAGCCATGAAATTAAAAGACGCTTACTCCTTGGAAGAAAAGTTATGACCAACCTAGATAGTATATTCAAAAGCAGAGACATTACTTTGCCGACTAAGGTTTGTCTAGTCAAGGCTATGGTTTTTCCAGTGGTCATGTATGGATGTGAGAGTTGGACTGTGAAGAAAGCTGAGCAGCGAAGCATTGATGCTTTTGAAGTGTGGTGTTGGAGAAGACTCTTGAGAGTCCCTTGGACTGCAAGGAGATCCAACCAGTCCATTCTGAAGGAGATCAACCCTGGGATTTCTTTGGAGAGAATGATGCTAAAGCTGAAACTCCAGTAGTCTGGCCACCTCATGTGAAGAGTTGACTCACCGGAAAAGACTCTGATGCTAGGAGGGATTGGGGGCAGGAGGAGAAGGGGATGACAGAGGATGAGATGGCTGGATGGCATCACGGACTCGATGGACGTGAGCCTGAGTGAACTCCAGGAGTTGGTGATGGACAGGGAGGCCTGGCGTGCTGCAATTCATGGGATCGCAAAGAGTTGGACACGACTGAGTGACGTAACTGAGCTGATATAACTTTACAGCTTGAATATACTTTGGATTTGAGTCATCAGCATAATAGTAATAACTGGAATAACTCCAGTAGTAGCAGATAAGATTTCTAATGGAAACAGAAGGCCAAGGAAAAACCTTGAGGAATACCATATTTCAGAGAGAGAGAGAGGAGGAAGAAGCTGGCAATGAGAACTTCATAGGTAAAGAAGAAAAATAGAGTCGAAAAGTACATGGAAGTCACAGAAGGAAAAGATTCTAGCAGACCATGGTCAACAGCCAGAAAAATGAAGGATAGTCTGAAGAGGAATTCTGAATTCATGAGTTGTCACTGATGTCTTTTAAGAGAGAAATATCAAAAGTACACTAAAAGAAAACACAAAACCGTAAAGAGAGATATAAACTTGTGGTGAGGAAATCTAAGTATGAAAAATAGATAACCCTTATAAGAAATGACATAGAAAAACAAAGATAACATACAGTTAGCTTTAGAGGATACCAATGTGCAAGTGAGAGCTTTAAAATATATATATATGCGAATCTAAAATTGGGTTTAGTGAAGTCAAAGTCATGTCCGACACTTTGCAACCCCAAGGACAGTATGCTGCTGCTACTGCTAAGTTGCTTCAGTCGTGTCCAACTCTGTGCGACCCCATAGATGACAGCCCACCAGGCTCTGCCATCCCTGGGATTCTCCAGGCAAGAACACTGGAGTGGGTTGCCATTTCCTTCTCCAATGCATGAAAATGAAAAGTGAAAGTGAGGTTGCTCAGTCGCGTCCGACTCTTCGCGACCCCATAGACTGTAGCTTACCAGGCTTTTCTGTCCATGGGATTTTCCAGGCAAGAGTACTGGAGTGGGATGCCATCGCCTTTTCCAGTATAGTCCATGGAATTCTCCAGGCCAGAATACTGGAGTTATAGGTAGCCTTTCCCTTCTCCAGGGGATCTTCTCAACCCAGGGATCGAACCCAGGTCTCCCACATTGCAGGCGGATTCTTTACCAGCTAAGCCACAAGGGAAGCCCAAGAATACTGGAGTGGGTAGCTTATCCCTTCTCCAGGGGATCTTCCAGACCCAGGAATCGAACAGGGGTCTCCTGCATTACAGTGTATTCTTTACCAACTGAGCTATTAGTTTACATGTTAGTTAAATGGAATGAGTCCATTGAGGAGAAACTGAATATTCTGAGAGACTCAGACTCAGACTAAGAGACTCAAACTTTGTTGATAGAACAAAGGATGTCCAGGTGTTTAAAAGTAAAGAGGAGTGCCTAACAGACCAATTCTCCTCTAAATAACAGATACACATTCTAGGGTGAAAACCTATTTGAGGGTTTTGGAGACCCAACTAAGGAAGACAGATTTTGGCGGGGAGTCAACATCTGGAGCAAGTGACTTGTTTCTTGCTGTCTTTCCCTAAGTGCCTTGTTTTGTCCTGTTTTTTTTTTTGTTTGTTTTTTGTTTGTTTGTTTGTTTGTTTTCTTTTCTAGAAGCAGCTGCAGTGGCAATAGTGATAGCAAAGGAACTGAGGGAGGGCAGTCAGCTAAAAGTTATATCACCTGGAGAAACAGGGAGAAAAAGCCTGGAGCAACCAAAGGTGCTGGAGAATGAGAAGGAAACCCAAAAAGAAGAGAAATAAAGAAAAAGAACCTGAAATTCTATGTTTAAACTCAGCCTAAGTCCCTGACTGACTCTTGAACCATGAATGTGTGGAACAAACTGAAAGCAGCTTGGAGCTAAGGTATAAAGAACTGAACCAAGATCTCAGTCCCTGCCCACTATAGACATGATAATTTGCAATTTGAATCCAAGTTAATTGAATGCTAAAAGAAAATATCAACACTCTTTGGAAGAATGTAACAAGATCTTGAGCTTTCAAAGCATAACAGTTAAAATATCCAAGATACACTCAAGAATTATTCAACATAGGATGAACAGGAACATGTGACTCAATCTGCTGAGACAAGTTGAACTAGATGTCAGCAATATTAAACCATGACTTTAAAGAAATCATTATAAGATGTTCAGTAAGGTAAAGAAACATATGCTCATATTAGTTAAAATGATGGAATATTTCATCAGAGAAAGAGGAAATGCAAAAAAACAAAAACAAATAAAAAACCAACCAAACAAAAAATACCACATAGAAATAACAGAACTAAAAAAATAAATAAATGTATTTGTGATAAAATTCAATTGATGAGATTAATAGAAAACTGGAGATAACAGAGAAAAAAATGAGTAAACCTCACAGAAAATGTCTCAAATTCAGTGAAAGAAATAAATTTACTGGTTCAGGAAGTTTAGAAAAATCACAATGTAATAAATGCAAATAAACACACACCCAAGCACATTACAATCAACTGACGAAAGCCAAAAATAAAGAGAAAATATTAAAATTAGCCAGAGAAAAACAACAAATTACATACAAGAAAACAACATTAAAATTATCTATTTTTCAGAAACAATGTAGGGAGTAAGATAACATCTTTAAAGAAACCTACATCTTGTGAAAATATCCTTCAAGAATATAGGTGAAGGATTTCCCTGGTGGTCCAGTGGTTGAGAGTCTGCCTGACAATACAGGAGACACGGGTTTGATCCCTGGTCCAGGAAGATTCCACATGCTGCAGGGCAAGTCAGCCCATGTGCCACAACTACCGAGCTCCAGGGCCTGAGAGGTGCAACTACTGAAGCTCATGTGCCCCAGTGCCTGTGCTCTGCGCTGTGCAACAGGAGAAACCCCCACAACAAGAAGCCCACACACTGCAAGGAAGAGTAGGCCCCGCCTGCCACAACTAGAGGAAGCCTGTGCGCAATAATGGAGACCCAGAGCAGGCAAAAATACATAACTTTTTTAAAAAAAGAATACAGATAAAATAAAGATATTTTCTGATAAAGGAAAACTAAGGGAATTCATTGTCATCAGATCACATGACAGAAATGACAGACTTTCCTCAAGCTAAAAAGAAAAAATAGGGCTTTCCTGGTGGTCCAGTGGTTAAGAATCCACCTTGCAATGCAAAGGGACACCAGTTTGATACTTGGTCCAGGAAGATCCCACATGCCTCAGAGCAACTAAGTCGGTGCACCACAACTACTGAGTCAGTGCTCTAGAATCTGTGAGCCACAACTACTGAGCGCATGTGCCAGGACCAGCCGTGTCCAACTCTTTGCAACCCATGGACTGTAGCCCACCAAGCTCCTCTGTCCATGGGATTCTCCAGGCAAGAATACTGGAGTGGGTTGCCATTTCCTTCTCCAGGGGATCTTCCCGACCTGGGGATTGAACCCAGGTCTCCCACATTGCAGGCAGATGCTTTAACCTCTGCACCACCAGGGAAGCCCCAATGATACAATAGTGAATTCAAATCTTGAGGAATGAATAAAAAGCACTGGAAATGGTAAGTGTTTGGGTAAATATTAAAGACTAATTTTACTGTATATTTACAAAATACCTGTGACAGTTTAAAGCAAAAATTATAATTTTGTTATGTGAGGTTTACAACGTATTTAGATACAACATATCCTTAATATAATATAAAGTGAGGGATGTGATAAATGGATGCATCAATATATATCTGCAAGATTTCTACATTTTATGTAGACACAACATTAACTCTAATTAGATTGCAATAAGTTATGAATGTATACTTTAATACATAATCATTCATAAAACCATGCAAAGAGGTTTATCCCAAAAGTCAATAAAGAAATTAAAATTAAACTATAAAAATTCATCCAAAAGAAATTAAACAAGAGGAAAGAGGAACAACAATAGCCAAAAGTCAGATAATAGGAAAAGTGACAGACTTAAATCAATCATATTAATTATTACATTAAATGTTAATATACTAAGCACTTCAATTAAAAGGCAGAAATATTCACAATGGATTTTAAAAAGAAAAAGCAGTCTTTGTCTACAAGAGAAAAATAGGTAGAAAAAGAAAGATCATATAAACAATAAACATGTAGGCTAGAGTAGATATATGGTATATATATTATTGATAGTATCAGAGAAAATAAACTATAAGATAAAGAAAGTGAAAGTGAAATCACTCAGTCATGTCCGACTTTTTGCGACCCCATGGACTGTAGCCCTCCAGGCTCCTCTGTTCATGGGATTCTCTAGGCAAGAATACTGGAGTGGGTTGCCATTTCCTTCTCCAGGGGATCTTCCTGACCTAGGGATCGAACCCAGGTCTCCCACATTGCAGGCAGACACTTTAACCTCTGAGCCACCAGGGAAACCCATAAGATATCACTGAAAATACAAAGGGATACTCTGTAATGATAAAAGACTCAATTTTTCAAATAGAATCATTAGGCACATATATATTTATGATTAAAAATGTTAATTAAAAATGACAGAGCCTAAAATTGACAGAATTAAAAGAAGAAACAGACAAATCCATAACCATAGTAAAGAGACTCTTTCTTAGCAACTTGTAGAAAAACTAAACAATATTTTAGTCAAGACATAGAGGATTTATGATTTACCTTAAATTTTTAGAATAGTATGTCCCTCAAATTGTAAAATACTCTTTGTAAGAACAGATGGTACATTTACCATGATAGGGTATATGCTTGGCTATGCACGTCTCAATAAATTTAAAATGGCTAAAACCATACACAGTATCTCCAACCACAATGTGAATAAATTAGAAACTACTGCCAATAAGATATCTAGGAAAACTCTAAATTTTCTGAAATCAAACCAACACACTTTTAGATAATCCATGGGTCAAATTTTAAAAATTCACAGTTTTTTTTTGTATTTTACAATATCTCATTTTTCAGGAAAATACAGCAAAGTAAAATTTGTGGGATTCAGCCAAATCAGTGTTTAGAGGGAAAACTATAGCTTTAGGTGATTATATTAAAAAAGAACCATTCAGAATTAATGACCTAAGTTTCAACTTTTAAAAAAGCAAAGGAGACCCAAAGCAAATAAAAGTAAGGAAATAATAAAGATGAGAGCAAAATCAATGTAAGAGAAAACAGACAAATCAGAGGGAAAACAGGCCCCAAAAACCTGATTATTTGAAAAGATTTTTAAAAACTAATGAACCTCTAGTGAAATTAAAAAAAAAAAAAGAACAAAAATCATCAAAACCAGAAATGAAAAGGTACTATCATTAAAAATCTTATGGACATAAAAAGCATAACAAGAAAATGTTCTAAACAACTGCACACCAAAAATTTTACAATTCAGAAGTAGATAAATTCCATGAAATAACAAGTTATTAAAGCTCACTAAAAAATAAATACTCTAAATAGCTCTCTATCTTTAAAGAAGTTGACTATAGTTTAAAGCCTTCTTACAAAGAAACGCCAGGCCCAGATGGCTTCACTGATCAACTCTATAAAATATTTAAGGAAGAAATAATACCAACTCCACACAAAATCTTTACAAAAAGACAAAAAGTATAAACACTTGTCTACTGATTTTATGAGGACAGAATTATCTTGATAGCAAAACCAGACAAAGAAAATTCATGAAAACTATAAATCAATATCGTTCACGAACATAAACACAAAAGTTCTTAACAAAATTTGAGCAAACTGATTCTCGCAATATATAAGAATGTTAAGACATGATAAGTGGGGTTTATCACAAAAATGCAAAGCTAGTTTAACATTCAAAATTCAATCAATTTAATTTGCCACATGACTGAATAAAAGAGAAAAAAAATACCATTTTTCAATAGATACAGAAAAAGTGTTTGCAAAATTCAATACCCATTGATGATTTAAAACTCTTACCAACACAGGAATAGAGAGGTCTTCCTTAACCCAGTAAAATGCATGTAAAAAAATTCTTCACGTAACATCATGTTTAATGGTGAAACTCTGCATTTTATAAAATGTAAGGGCAATTTAAAGTTTTTAAAATTAGGCTGAAGTGGCAGGGCAAGAAAGTAGAACCAGTACCACCTAGGAGCTGAGACTATAATATGAGGCTATCCAGTGGGCAACTGGGATCTTTCAGACTATTTTTTTAAATAGCTTTACTCTGTGTGTATGTGTGTGTAATTACACTTCATAATCAGAATTCTGGGTTATAAAAACATATGGTCCTTAAGACAGAAGAGACTACCCTAAGCAAAGAAGAAAACAAAATTTCTCTTAAGTATAATATTTATATAGTCATTAGTATTTGCTTTCTTTTTTCTTTTTTTTTTTTAATTTTTATTTTTGTCTAGGGTTTCCCTGGTGGATCAGACAATAATCTGCCAACAATGCAGGAGACCTAGGTTCGATCCCTGGGTCAGGAAGATCCCCTGGAGAAAGGAATGGCTACCCATTCCAGTATTCTTGCCTGGAGAATTCCATGGACTGAGAAGCCTGGCAGGCTACAGTCCACAGGGACCCAAAGAATCGGACAGGACTGAGCAAATAACACTGTAACACTAACTGTAAAGCAAGATACATTTGTTGGCATCTCTGGGAATTTTGCCCAAGTTAGCTTAAATTTATTTTCATCTGTTTGGTCCTTTGGGGGTATAGTGTGACTGAATAATTTTTAGATGATAATTCAGCATTATTTTTTCATTTATATGCCTTCTTTCAAACCTGAGACCAAAAGAGGATGTTAGGCATTTTCTGTACTGTTCACAGATATTTTAAGTAAAGGAAAATCCCGATGTTGAACTAATTAGCTTAACTAAAAAGGATTGTGTTCAACTAAATGTAGCAGTTTAAGAAGCCCTTTAAAACATAATCAGCTTTGATAACAAAAATATTTAAATTATAGGTTATTAATTTCTATATTCTACTCTAATTGTAATTCTCAGTAGATAGCTTCAAATTTTGATCTTACCAAACAAATCTCAAATTTTAAATAATAATATTTAATTGATAATGCTTTGTACAAACATGCCAAAAGTATTTCATCTTCTGGATATACTAGAAAAGCATCCACAGATACAAGAGGAATAAAGCAAAAAGTAGATACTGTGTTTTTAAAGCAACCATTTATTGTTTTAAAAAGTAATTTAGGGTTATACTAGGCTCTACAGATTCTACCTCCAACTTCTAATAGTAAAAGGGAATATTCATAAATGAAGCAAAAATGTACAGCTTCCAAAAGAAATATAGTCTAATTTGCAACCTTGCAACAGGCACACACAGCTGATGCTTAAATATGAAGAGAAAATCAGGAAATGCCCAAAGAGAACATTTATGTACCATGGCACCTTCTCAGTGGCTCCTGCTGGCAGGATAACAGGATGTGGCAGGATCACAGGACTGCAGCCATCTATGTCCATCTTAGGAGTTTCCACGATACCCTCAAATTACAATTCTTTTCACACCAAGTTGAAGAATAAACCAAAAAAAAAAAAGCTGGTGATGTGACCTCTCAAGGAAAAAGGCTCTAGGATGGTATATCCTTTACACCTGGGTCCATGCTAGAGTTACTGAACCCCATCTTGCTAAATGTAATTTTATCATTTTACTAATTTAACAAATATTTTGAAGATTTAAGAGTACAAGTTCATAAGATTTCAAATATATTCACAGTAATAAATATGGCAATAAGGAGTTCATGATTTTAGCTACAGTCAGCTCAAGGTCTTGTTTTTGTTGACCGTATAGAGCTTCTCCATCTTTGGCTGCAAAGAATATAATCAATCTGATTTCGGTGTTGACCATCTGATGACGTCCATGTGTAGGGTTTTCTCTTGTGTTGTTGGAGGAGGGTGTTTGCTATGACCAGTGCATTTTCTTGGCAAAACTCTATTAGTCATTGCCCTGCTTCATTCTGCATTCCAAGGCCAAATTTGCCTGTTACTCCAGGTGTTTCTTGACTTCCTATTTTTGCATTCCTGTCCCCTATAATGAAAAAGACATATTTTGGGTGTTAGTTCTAAAAGGTCTTGTAGGTCTTCATAGAACTGTTCAACTTCAGCTTCTTCAGCATTACTGGTTGGGGCATAGACTTGGATTACCGTGATATTGAATGGTTTGCCTTGGAAACGAACAGAGATCATTCTGTCGTTTTTGAGATTGCATCCAAGTACTGCATTTCGGACTCTTTTGTTGACCGTGATGGCTACTCCATTTCTTCTGAGGGATTCCTGCCCACAGTAGTAGATATAATGGTCATCTGAGTTAAATTCACCCATTCCAGTGCATTTTAGTTCGCTGATCCCTAGAATGTTAACGTTCACTCTTGCCATCTCCTGTTTGACCACTTCCAATTTGCCTTGATTCATGGACCTGACATTCCAGGTTCCTATGCAATATTGCACCTTACAGCATCGGACTTTGTTTCTATGACCAGTCACATCCGCAGCTGGGTATTGTCTCTGCTTTGGCTCCATCCCTTCATTCTTTCTGGAGTTATTTCTCCACTTATCTCCAGCAGCATATTGGGCACCTACTGACCTGGGGAGTTCCTCTTTCAGTATCCTATCATTTTGCCTTTTCATACTGTTCATGGGGTTCTCAACGCAAGAATACTGAAGTGGTTTGCCATGCCCTTCTCCAGTGGACAACATTCTGTCAGACTTAAATTGAAGAAAGTAGGGAAAACCGCTAGACCATTCAGGTATGACCTAAATCAAATCCCTTATGATTATACAGTGGAAGTGAGAAATAGATTTAAGGGCCTAGATCTGTTAGAGTGCCTGATGAACTATGGAATGAGGATTGTGACACTGTACTGGAGACAGGGATCAAGACCATCCCATGGAAAAGAATTGCAAAAAAGCAAAATGGCTATCTGGGGAGGCCTTACAAATAGCTATGCAAAGAAGAGAAGCGAAAAGCAAAGGAGAAAAGGAAAGATATAAGCATCTGAATGGAGATTTCCAAACAACAGCAAGAAGAGATAAGAAAGCCTTCTTCAGCAATCAATGCAAAGAAATACAGGAAAACTACAGAATGGGAAGACTAGAGATCTCTTCAAGAAAATGAGAGATACCAAGGGAACATTTCATGCAAAGATAGGCTCGATAAAGGACAGAAATGGTCTGGACCTAACAGAAGCAGAAGATATTAAGAAGAGGTGGCAAGAATACACAGAAGAACTGTACAAAAAAGATCTTCATGACCCGGATAATCACGATGGTGTGATCACTCATCTAGAGCCAGACATCCTGGAATGTGAAGTCAAGTGGGCCTTAGAAAGCATCACTACGAACAGCGCTAGTGGAGGTGATGGAATTCCAGTGGAGCTCTTTCAAATCCTGAAAGATGATGCTGTGAAAGTGCTGCACTCAATATGCCAGCACATTTGGAAAACTCAGCAGTGGCCACAGGACTGGAAAAGGTCAGTTTTCATTCCAATCCCAAAGAAAGGCAATGCCAACGAATGCTCAGACTACTGCACAATTGCATTCATCTCACATGCTAGTAAAGTAATGTCAAGATTCTGCAAGCCAGGCTTCAGCAATACATGAACCATGAAATTCCAGATGTTCAAGCTGGTTTTAGAAAAGGCAGAGGAACTAGAGATCAAATTGCCAACATTCACTGGATCATAGAAAAAGCAAGAGAGTTCCAGAAAAACATCTATTTCTGCTTTATTGACTATGCCAAAGCCTTTGACTGTGTGGATCACAATAAACTGTGGAAAATTCTGAGAGAGATGGGAATACCAGACCACCTGACCTGCCTCTTGAGAAATCTGTATGCAGGCCAGGAAGCAACACTTCGAACTGGACATGGAACAACAGACTGGTTCCAATTAGGAAAAGGAGTACGTCAAGGCTGTATACTGTCCCCCTGCTTATTTAACGTATATGCGGAGTACATCATGAGAAACGCTGGGCTGGAAGAAGCACAAGCTGGAATCAAGATTGCCAGGAGAAATATCAATAACCTCAGATATGCAGATGACACCACCCTTCTGGCAGAAAGTGAAGAGGAACTAAAAAGCCTCTTGATGAAAGTGAAAGAGAAGAGTGAAAAAATTGGCTTAAAGCTCAACATTTAGAAAAGGAAGATCATGGCATCTGGTCCCATAACTTTACGGAAATAGATGGGGAAACAGTGGAAACAGTGTCAGACTTTATTTTGGGGGGCTCCAAAATCACTGCAGATGGTGATGGCAGCCATGAAATTAAAAGGCTCTTATTCCCTGGAAGGAAAGCTATGATCAACCTAGATAGCATATTCAAAAGCAGAGACACTACTTTGCCAACTAAGGTCCATCTGGTCAAGGCTATGGTTTTTCCAGTACTCCTGTATAGATGTGAGAGTTGGACTGGGAAGAAAGCTGAGTGCTGAAGAATTGATGCTTTTGAAGTGTGGTGTTGGAGAAGACTCTTGAGAGTCCCTTGGACTGCAAGGAGATCCAACCAGTCCATTCTGAAGGAGATCAGCCCTGGGATTTCTTTGGAGGGAATGATGCTAAAGCTGAAACTCCAGTACTTTGGCCACCTCATGTGAAGAGTTGACTCATTGGAAAAGACTTTGATGCTGGGAGGGATTGGGGGCAGGAGGAGAAGGGGATGACAGAGGATTAGATGGCTGGATGGCATCACTGACATGACTGAGCGACTGAACTGAACTGAACTGAATAAATGTGGATCCTCCTGCCAGAAATGTTGTTGTTCAGTCACTCAGTCATGCCTGACTCTTTGCGACCCCATGAATTGCAGCACGCTAGGCCTCCCTGTCCATCACCAACTCCCGGAGTTCACTCAGACTCATGTCCATCGAGTCAGTGATGCCATCCAGCCATCTCATCCTCTGTTGTCCCATTCTCCTCCTCCCCCCAACCCCTCCCAGCATCAAAATCTTTTCCAATGAGTCAACTCCTCGCATGGGGTGGCCAAAGTACTGGAGTTTCAGCTTTAGCATCATTCCTTCCAAAGAAATCCCAGGGCTCATCTCCTTCAGAATGGACTGGTTGGATCTCCTTGCAGTCCAAGGGACTCTCAAGAGTCTTCTCCAACACCACACTTTGAAGGCATCAATTCTTCGGCACTCAGCCTTCTTCACAGTCCAAGTCTCACATCTATACATGACCACAGGAAAAACCATAGCCTTGACTAGACGGACCTTTGTTGGCAAAGTCATGTCTCTGCTTTTGAATATGCTATCTAGGTTGGTCATAACTTTCCTTCCAAGGAGTAAGCGTCTTTTAATTTCATGGCTGCAATCACCATCTGCAGTGATTTTGGAGCCCCCCAAAAATAGTCTGACACTGTTTCCACTGTTTCTCCATCTCTTTTCCATGAAGTGATGGGACCAGATGCCATGATCTTCATTTTCTGAATGTTGAGCTTTAAGCCAACTTTTTCACTCTCCACTTTCACTTTCATCAAGAGGCTTTTTAGTTCCTCTTCCCTTTCTGCCAGAAGGGTGGTGTCATCTGCATATCTGAGGTTATTGATATTTCTCCTGGCAATCTTGATTCCAGCTTCTGTTTCTTCCAGTCCAGCGTTTCTCATGTAGTACTCTGCATATACGTTAAATAAGCAGGGTCACAGTATACAGCCTTGACGTACTCCTTTTCCTATTTGGAACCAGTCTGTTGTTCCATGTCCAGTTCGAACTGTTGCTTCCTGGCCTGCATACAGATTTCTCAAGAGGCAGGTCAGGTGGTCTGGTATTCCCATCTCTCTCAGAATTTTCCACAGTTTATTGTGATCCACACAGTCAAAGGCTTTGGCATAGTCAATAAAGCAGAAATAGATGTTTTTCTGAAACTCTCTTGCTTTTTCCACGATCCAGCGGATGTTGGCAATTTGATCTCTGGTTCCTCTGCCTTTTCTAAAACCAGCTTGAACATCAGTTCCAAAAGCATTAGAACTCTTTAAACTTAATGGGGGCTTCCCTGGTGTTGTTGCTATTGTTCAGTCAGTAAGTCATGCCCAAAGCTTTGCAACACCATGAACTGCAGCACACCAGGCTTCCCTGTCCATCATTCTCTCCCAGAGTTCACTCAAATTCATGTCCACTGAGTCAGTGATGCTATCGAACTGCCTCATCCTCCCTGGAGCCTCAGTGTTAAAGAATCTGCCTGTCAAGCAAGAGACACAGGTTTGACCTCTGGGTCAGGAAGATCCCCCGGAGAAGGAAATGGCAACCCACTCCAGTATTCTTACCTGGAAAGTCCCATGGACCAGGGGAGCCTGGTGAGCTGCGTCCATGAGGTCACTAGAGTCAGACATGACTCAAGGACTAGACATCAAAACACTTCTACTCTCTAGCCTGATGCAGGCCACCTGACTCTAAATTACCTTAAGGCCTCTTGTCTTAAATCTTGGCTTCATTACAATCATTCCTTTGGGGCCCAGTACTTACTTTTCTGTTCAGTCATGAGAGATTAAAATGTTGCCTGGAAGACAGTATGATATCAACAAAGACAGTGAGATTTGTTAGAGGAAATGGATGTGGCTAATAAAAACAAAACAAACAGAAGAAGTAAATGCAAGAATTCTTTTTTGTCAGACCCTGGGGTCACAAAGAAATGACTGAGTGACAAATACTTTCAAACTTTCTTTTTTGTCACCTCTTCTACCAATCACCAAAATCAACCACATGATCAGAATAATTCCCCTTAATTAAGTTACTTTCATACTACTCCAGGTAAGATTTGCCTAAATCAAAAATGCAAATGTTCTTTCCAAAGCTTTTCCCTGCCTGCCTGCCTGACTAGTCCTAAATATGTATTCTATCCATTTATTTTGTATCTTTTTCCCCATGTATATCCCACAGGCTCTGAAAACTTCCTGCTGGACTAATGGCACCTGGGCAGATTATAACATTATTGAAGAACTTCCCAGTACCTGACCAAAACATATCAGTGGATCCAACCTGACTACCAATGCCCAGGATAGTTTCTATTACTACAATTGTTAGAGAACCAAAAGACTCTCGACTTTGTATGTAATTGCAACAAGTCAGGTATTTTTTGAAACGTTAGGTAGTTTCTAAATCTTGTCAACAATTAATCTTTTAACCCAAATTTACTGGTCATCTAGTGGAAGCACAGTACAATATTAATGGGTCTATTTACCAAGAAAAGTGTCACACTAAATGAGTAGCATCCCATACAATTAATAAATTTAGAGCTATGAAATAGATCTTCGTGGGCACACACACGTATATATCATAAGCAGGGGATTTCTGAAGACAAATAATTCTTCAAGTGTTTCTATTTCCAAAAACAGTTTTTATATTGTCTTGTCTCTTAGTTCTCTCCAATTGATTGAATGTTGAACAGCCTAGGCTGTGGATAAAATAATTTGTTTTTCCAAAGAAAATCAGGAGAATAAAAGCAGGATTGTGATCTTCATTGTTTTTTAAAATAAAATTCATAGTAACTCAGAAAGCCATACAAATTAAAGAATTACAGCTTTCCCATTCTACCACACACACTAGTATATTCACAAATGTTACAATTATATCCTTATGCATTAAGAATCATTTATAATGGCTAGAAATCCATTTGTCTTTAATTGCTTTAAAAGTATTATCACAACTGAAAAGTAAAATTTATTCAAATGAAAGAAGCAATGGACCATGAAAATTTGAAGAGAAAATTAGTGTAGGACATATACTTCATCTAAAAGCAGAAACTTCTTTCTAAATTTTGGTCTTTTCCTCTTGCAGTTCATAGGCAACAATCTTAAGGCTTTACTGCCTGAACAATACTCATACTGAAGGCACTATAAGGTAATAGAAAGTTGCCACAGTTTGAAGTAGTTTGACCATAAATTACAGTGTTCAGCCACATATTCTGAGGCACACAAAAAAAAGGAGAGACTAGTTCAGGAAGTGCAGACTTCCAAGAACTCTCCTAGGGGTTCAAATTTCATAATACTGTATCCCAAGACATACTCCTCCTTGAAAGATTTTCCTTATTTCTCTTTGATGACAACACTATTCCCTAATTTTTCTCCTATAATTTGACATCTTTCTCAGTTGCCTTAATTAATTAACCCTTCTCTCTCTACTTATCTCTTAAATATTTTTATTCCCCAGAATTGTCTTCAGCCATTATCATGCTTCAGTTTTCTTACTCTATTAATTTCAAATATTCCATGGCTTCAGGTTTTACTTCCATCCCGAATCTGAGTTGCCTATTACCAAGATTGCTCTTGTGAAATTTAGACAGTTTCATACCTTCAACTAGATGTTCATGGCATCTCAATTCAGTGCGTCCAAAACATAATCTTTTACGTGTTTGCTAATTCTGCTCATCCTCATGTATTTCATATTTTAGTTAAAGGTATTAAAATTCATTTTCAACAGTCCCTGGTAGTCAATAAGCTGTATTGAACAAATGAAACCAGTCAGTTGGTCAACTACTATTGAATATATCAGTATAGCCAGACACTGCCTCGTACTAGGGAATACAGATAAGCAAGAAAGACAAAGTCCCTGCCCTCATGGAGATCAGTGTAATGGAGAAGATAGCCATTAAACAAGTAGCTACAAATGTAATTAACTTTTTACATTAATTATAATTATAATGACAAAGGAAAAATAACCTGTTAATCACACATAATAGAAAATTCAGAAAATACTTGAATATTTTTCTCTCCCTCCAAATTCAACTTCCAATTAGTTCTCAAATCTTATTAGTCTCATCTCTGAAAATTTTCTGATTTATTTCCTCTTTTCCATCATTACTGTCTTGCTCAGTTCAAGGCTTCATCATCTCTTTTCTTTAACTGGTCTCCCTGATTGCAATCTCTCCTCTTTATGGCCCAGTCATGACACTATCATCGTCTTTCTACAGTATAGATGTGATGGTGCCACAATTTTTCTGAAAACCATTTACGGGTACCATTTGGCATAAAAAATAAAACCCCAAATCTATGTTTTTATGGGTCTTACAGTCCAGTCTTCACTTGCCTTTCCAAACTTATTATATCCCTCTCACAATCTTCTTGCACTTTGGTCTTGAGCCATATTACACTTGTGTTCTCTCAGACCTTTCTTTTCTAATGCTCAATTTTAGAAAAATAAACTTGGTAGGAAGACATGGAGCATGACTGGGGCAGGAGTCTAGATGCCTGGTCAGATCATATGAACAAACCTCCTCTTGTTTGAAGCTGCAGTAAGTTAAGGAGAGGACAGTTACCCAGAAGCAGAGTAGTTTGACAGTGCCAGGTCAGACTAAGAGTAGATGCTGAAAGCCAGGTCAGTCATCTAAAATGGACCAGATGTCAACCAAGATCCAAAGAATAAAATCAGATACAACAGAGATCAAAGGTGGCAGTATGAAAAAGGATCTGAAGCAAACAGTAGGGAAAATGGAAGCAGAAATACCTTCACAGCTAAAAGGATAAAGATAACGTCTATTGATCTTTAAAAATCTGATTTTCACAGTTGCCATTATTAATGTAACAAGAAATATAATCCACCTCAATTTATTCTTCAAGGTTCTTTTCCATGAAAACAGTCTGTACCTCAAGTCCATCCCATCTTCTAGCTAATCCTTTTCTCCATAATATTCCCATGACACCTTGCATTTACCTCCATAATAACAATCAGCACACTCAATTATTTATTTAGACCAGTCTGCGACCCCATGAATCGAAGCACGCCAGGACTCCCTGTTCAGCACCAACTCCTGGAGTTCACTCAGACTCGCATCCATCGAGTCCGTGATGCCATCCAGCCATCTCATCCTCTGTCATCCCCTTCTCCTCCTGCCCCCAATCCCTCCCAGCATCAAAGTCTTTTCCAATGAGTCAACTCTTCGCATGAGGTGGCCAAAGTACTGGAGTTTCAGCTTTAGCATCATTCCCTCCAAAGAAATCCCAGGGCTGATCTCCTTCAGAATGGACTGGTTGGATCTCCTTGCAGTCCAAGGGACTCTCAAGAGTCTTCTCCAGCACCACAGTTCAAACGCATCAATTCTTTGGCACTCAGCCTTCTTCACAGTCCAACTCACACATCCATACACGACCACTGGGAAAACCATAGCCTTGACTAGACGGACCTTAGTCAGCAAAGTAATGTCTCTGCTTTTGAATATGCTATCTAGGTTGGTCACAACTTTTCTTCCAAGGGGTAAGCGTCTTTTAATTTCATGGTTTCAGTCACCATCTGCAGTGATTTTGGAGCCCCCAAAAATAAAGTCTGACACTATTTCCACTGTTTCCCCATCTATTTCCCATGAAGTGATGGGACCAGACGCCATGATCTTCGTTTTCTGAATGTTGAGATTTAAGCCAATTTTTTCACTCTCCTCTTTCACTTTCATCAAGAGGCTTTTTAGTTCCTCTTCTCTTTCTGCCAGAAGGGTGGTGTCATCTGCATATCTGAGGTTATTGATATTTCTCCTGGCAATCTTGATTCCAGCTTGTGTTTCTTCCAGTCCAGCATTTCTCATGATGTACTCTGCATATAAGTTAAATAAGCAGGGTGACAATATACAGCCTTGACGTACTCCTTTTCCTATTTGGAACCAGTGTGTTGTTCCATGTCCAGTTCGAACTGTTGCTTCCTGGCCTGCATACAGATTTCCCAAGAGGCAGGTCAGGTGGTCTGGTATTCCCATCTCTCTCAGAATTTTCCACAGTTTATTGTGATCCACACAGTCAAAGGCTTTGGCATAGTCAATAAAGCAGAAATAGATGTTTTTCTGGAGCTCTCTTGCTTTTTCCATGATCCAGCGGATGTTAGCAATTTGATCTCTAGTTCCTCTGACTTTTCTAAAACCAGCTTGAACATCAGGAAGTTCACAGTTCATGTATTGCTGAAGCCTGGCTTGGAGAATCTTGACATTACTTTACTAGCATGTGAGATGAGTGCAATTGTGCAGGAGTCTGAGCATTCTTTGGCATTGCCTTTCTTAGGGATTGGAATGAAAACTGACCTTTTCCAGTCCTGTGGCCACTGCTGAGTTTTCCAAATGTGCTGGCATATTGAGTGCAGCACTTTCACAGCATCATCTTTCAGGATTTGAAAGAGCTCCACTGGAATTCCATCACCTCCACTAGCGCTGTTCGTAGTGATGCTTTCTAAGGCCCACTTGACTTCACATTCCAGGATGTCTGGCTCTAGATGAGTGATCACACCATCGTGATTATCCGGGTCGTGAAGATCTTTTTTGTACAGTTCTTCTGTGTATTCTTGCCACCTCTTCTTAATATCTTCTGCTTCTGTTAGGTCCAGACCATTTCTGTCCTTTATTGAGCCCATCTTTGCATGAAATGTTCCCTTGGTATCTCTCATTTTCTTGAAGAGATCTCTAGTCTTTCCCATTCTGTTGTTTTCCTCTATTTCTTTGCATTGCTGAAGAAGGCTTTTTTATCTCTTTTTGCTATTCTTGGAACTCTGCATTCAGATGCTTATATCTTTCCTTTTCTCCTTTGCTTTTCGCTTCTCTTCTTTGCACAGCTATTTGTAAGGCCTCCCCAGATAGCCATTTTGCTTTTTTCCATTTCTTTTCCATGGGGATGGTCTTGATCTCTGACTCCTGTACAATATCACAAATCTCATTCCATAGTTCATCAGGCAGTCTATCTATCAGATCTAGGCCCTTAAATCTATTTCTCACTTCCACTGTATAATCATAAGGGATTTGGTTTAGGTCATACCTGAATGGTCTAGCGGTTTTCCCTACTTTCTTCAATTTAAGTCTGAATTTGGTAATAAGGAGTTCATGATCTGAGCCACAGTCAGCTCCTGGTCTTGTTTTTGTTGACTGTATAGAGCTTCTCCATCTTTGGCTGCAGAGAATATAATCAATCTGATTTCGGTGTTGACCATCTGGTGATGTCCATGTCTAGAGTCTTCTCCTGAGTTGTTGGAAAAGGGTGTTTGCTATGACCAGTGCATTTTCTTGGCAAAACTCTGTTGGTCTTTGCCCTGCTTCATTCTGCATTCCAAGGCCAAATTTGCCTGTTACTTCAGGTGTTTCTTGACTTCCTACTTTTGCATTCCAGTCCCCTATAATGAAAAGGACATCTTTTTGGGTGTTAGTTCTAAAAGGTCTTGTAGGTCTTCAT
Organism: Capra hircus; assembly: GCF_001704415.2. Lineage (NCBI taxonomy): Eukaryota > Metazoa > Chordata > Mammalia > Artiodactyla > Bovidae > Capra > Capra hircus. The sequence continues at coordinate 28,514,246 of NC_030814.1, forward strand.
AGAACCGTTCAACTACAGCTTTTTCAGCATTACTGGTTGGGGCATAGACTTGGATTACCGTAATACTGAATGGTTTGCCTTGGAAATGAACAGAGATCATTCTGTCGTTTTTGAGATTGCATCCAAGTACTGCATTTTGGACTCTTTTATTGACCACGATGGCTACTCCATTTCTTCTGAGGGATTCCTGCCCACAGTAGTAGATATAATGGTCATCTGAGTTAAATTCACCCATTCCAGTCCATTTTAGTTCGCTGAATCCTAGAATGTCAAAATTCACTCTTGTCATCTCTTGTTTGACCACTTCCAATTTGCCTTGATTCATGGACCTGACATTCCAGGTTCCTATGCAATATTGCACCTTACAGCATCAGACCTTGCTTCTATCACCAGTCACATCCACAGCTGGGTATTGTTTTTGCTTTGGCTCCATCCCTTCATTCTTTCTGGACTTATTTCTCCACTGATCTCCAGTAGCATATTGGGCACCTACTGACCTGGGGAGTTCCTCTTTCAGTATCCTATCATTTTGCCTTTTCCTACTGTTCATGTGGTTCTCAAGGCAAGAGTATTGAAGTGGTTTGCCATTCCCTTCTCCAATGGACCACGCTCTGTCAGACCTCTCCACCATGACCCACCCGTCTTGGGTTGCCCCACGGGCATGGCTTAGTTTCATTGAGTTAGATAAGGCTGTGGTCCTAGTGTGATTAGATTGTCTAGTTTTCTGTGAGTATGGTTTCAGTGTGTCTGCCTTCTGATGCCCTCTTGCAACACCTACCATCTTACTTGGGTTCTCTTACCTTGGGCATGGGGTATCTCTTTATGGCTGCTCCAGCAAAGCAATTATTTACTTATATGTCTGTTTATTCAACTAAAACATGGGCAGCATAAGGGTAGAGGCTATGTCTTATTTATACTTTCATTCTCAATGGGAACACATATTAAGTTTGCTAAATTAATGAATAGATAAAATAATCAATGAATAAACAAATGATTAAAGTAGTCTTAACTTAATAGTTGGAGAAGGCAATGGCTCCCCACTCCAGTACTCTTGCCTGGAAATTGCATGGATAGAGGAGCCTGGTAGGCTGCAGTCCACGGGGTCGCGAGGAGCTGGACACAACTGAGCGAGTTCACCTTCACTTTTCACTTTCATGCACTGGAGAAGGAAATGGCAACCCACTCCAGTGTTCTTGCCTGGAGAATCCCAGGGACGGGGAGCCTGGTGGGCTGCTGTCTATGGGGTCACACAGAGTCAGACACGACTGACGCGACTTAGCAGCAGTAGCAGCAGCAACTTAATAGTACCTATTAATACTAATATCTGCCATCAGACTTAGAAACTGATTTTGTGAGCTTGTTGTTTCTAACTATAGAATAGTTTGGATACAGGAAGAGAAACAATTTCTTTTTTTAGCTTTAATTAAATAATTCAGAAATGGAACTCAAATAGAAATACTCAAGTAGTCCATAAGAGGTGCAAGTAAATACAATTAGAAAATTATCACAATGCCAGTATCATGCTATTCAATAATGTCTTGTTTTACTCTGCCTTTAAATAGTCATGTCCTAGTGAGGCAACTGTATAACAAACATTCCACTCACTAATTTATTCCTGCATTAATAGTTGGTTTGAACTGCATGAAATATAAATACTTACAATACTTACAATAATATAAAATGTATACTACGTGGCTGTTCATTTATTGATGTGAGAAATTCTTGCTTAACAGCCCTGACACTAGAAACGTAAGTGTAAATGCAATTCATAAGTTATATTTCATAAAATAAATTTTATTTTAGAAATAAAAATATCCTTCTCTACCTTAATCAACAACCCATTTAACCAAATATTTACATTACTTGAACAATCAAAACTATATCTACTTATCTCAAAATCTTGAGAGCATAATAACTGAAATTCTGTAAACTTTATGGCATATAATTCCATGAGAACTACCTTTGGAAATGCAATATATATTTGTTAACACTTAGAAATAAATATGTTGAATTAGATGATCTCAACAGCACCTTCCAGTAAAAATTCTATTCTATTACAATTATTTTAGATTAAATAAATAGAGACTATCAGGTATAGTAGTACATTTCACAATGAACAATGTCAAACTGGCTATATGCCAAGTCACTTAACCTGCCTTTGAAACACACAGCTGTTTCCCAGTAAGAATTAGCAGTCATTACCCTTACTATCTATACAAATTAGGGTCTTAGCCCTTTGCCCTGGTTCCATCTTATCTATTACACATTTCTTTTGACCTTGCTTCATCCTATCCTCTCAAATCCACTACTGCTACTACTCCTCTGGTTTCCCTCCGAAGCTACTTTTTTATATTCAGCCTTCAAATCTGGATTTCATAATATTTCAACCAGTCCAACTTGCCATGGAAGACTCTACCTTCTGCTGACCTATATGACCAGCTTTGCTACCAAATTTGCTGTATCCACATGAGAGAGAAATGTGCAAGACAACTTGTCAAGGGTCATGGAGCAGGCAGGATAAAGAACTATGTGTCCAAAGTATGATATCATAGGACATGAACAGAGCTTAGAGCTAAATGACAGATCTGAATCCTAACTCTGCCATTTAATGACTGAGTAAATGAACTTGGAAAATGGGCTGATCTTATGATAAACAAGGAGCTCTCCCAATTCAAAATGGTTTATCATGAAAACATTCCACCACACACAAAAGTATACAAACAGTATAATGAACACCATATGCCCTTTAGCTAGTTAAAGATCCATGAACATTGGCCAATCTTGTTTCATCTACTTCCCCACAAATAGTTTTTTCTCTAAAGCAAACCCTAGGTATCACGGTATTTCAACTGGAAACTTCACTTTTGTGGTTTTAATAATATAACCCATGGCTATTATCACACCTAACAAAGTTATCACTAATTCCATAAAAATAACCTAATCTCTGATCCAGGTTCAAATTTCCCAGATTGTCTCAAAATTGTCTTTTAAACTTTTCATAGTTGGTTTCTTCTAAACAGTCTCCAACTAAGAGCTACACATTCTATGGCATTTTTTTTTTTTAATCAGATAATAAGAGGGAAAGCCTCTAGTAGGCACTAACTTGACTTGTTAATTCTGTGATTTGGTGAAATGGAGGACTTTACTCCACTCAAAATAAACCTCTAGATCTAAGCTTTCTAATATAATAGTCATTATCTACATGTAGCTATTTAAATTGATTAAAATTAAATAACTAAAAAATTCAGTTCCTCAGTCATACTAGCCATACTTCTGTTGCTCAAGAGCAATATGTGGTTAGTGGCTACCATGTTGGATGGCAAAGATACAGAACATTTCTCTGATCAAGAAGTAAATAGTCATATGGGATATATTTTATATCATTGCAGGAAATTCTATTAGGTATTCTTGTTTGAGATCCTAAAGAGAAGACATATCTTTGCACCAGTCAGACTGCCTCTCACTTCACAGAACTTATGAAACAACTCTTACTATAAATCTAATGTGCAGAATCATTGAGGACTCTTCAGAGTCATCCAAGACCTATTAGACCACTTCTGGTCCAGAGTCCTTAGATATGACTGACGAGCAGGCCACAATCGACAAATAGGCTATTCTTTCAAAGTTTATTTGTAACTTGTTTTGAACTTGAAACCATTTTTTTATTCAGATTCCAAGCTACCCTTAAAACTCCAATTAACTCAAAATACGGCTAGAATTTTATACAATAAATAACAGTAGGAAAAACACTATTATTGCTATTGTGGACAAGCCTGGAAACCAAGTAATTGTGCATTTCTGCAATTTTTGTGTGTACAAGGGTCTTTCAGGTAGAGAAGAAGAGAAGAGAGTCTACCTGGAAAGGTCTAACCCCTCACTCTCTTTCCTCTACTCCCTCCACAGTACAGAAGCAGTAAGAACACCAAACACTGGACACTTCCCTTCAGAAGGGTTCTCCCCGACCTAAGGTAAAAACAGTGATACGGCATATTTGTAAATGAGTCATTATAAATAAAAAATCAAACAGTCCAACAAAGGTAACTCTTTAGAACTTATTTAAACTAAGCAATATGAAGGCTTTGTCTGATTATTCCCTCCTACATCACAGTTTCAAAAGAAAGAAAATTTTATATAATTTAGGGTTGGTGCAGGTCTTTCAAATCTTAACAAAGAATGAAATCATAGACTTAAAGATTACTAGATTTAACTGTAATCATTTTTTAAATTATATATGCCAAAACCATTGCAAAGTTAAAATACCCCCCCAAAAAATCTAGGTAAAATATTTGTAATATACACATCAAAGTGCTAATGGTTTTAACAAATAAAGAATTTTATAACCAGTAAGAATTGAGTACTTAATAGAAAAATGGACAAAGAATAAGGATAAGCAATTTATAAGGGAAGAAACATAAATGGCAGAATAAATAAACAAATTTTCTAACTTCACTGATAAGGCAAGAATCAAAAATCAAAACAAAGATAATTTTTTCCTATCAAACAAGCAAAAAGAAAAATGTTAATTTAAATTGGTAATCTCTAGCACTCACTCTTAGAGGAAGGCTTGCTAGAGAGCAGAGCTATTGGCACCTAAAGGTGCAATTCCTGTATTTCTCAGTACTCAAAAGAATGAGAACAGTACACTTGAAATAAGTCTACACCTCACTGGAAATGCAAAGTGCATCAAATAAACATAAAATAGCACTCCCAATAGTTACGGTGAAGGATTTTATTAAGGGGCTGGGCATGAAAAACTGAAAAACCGGACTTTTATGTAACATTACTTTATCTTTATTATATTTCATGTTAAGGTATTTTAAAGCTTTTTAAGTCTGCTAGTCTGCATCGTCTCTGCATTGCTTCTTGGCATTGACTCATTAAGTATTCTTCATCTGATTCAAGGCAAAATATGCTTCTGATCAAATATGCACTCACATGCTCTTTGGCAAGCTACAAACCAAATTAGAAAAATCATAAATCTGGTGCTAAATGTTCTGGAGAGATGGTATATGCTATACCTTCCTTATCAGAAAAGCACACATATGGATTGCAATATGTCAACAAACTACGTCTGTGACTTTTCTCACTCCTAATTTTAAAAATCACAGATCAATAAAATAAGCTCTATTACTATATTTGGATTAATATCTAACAAACCTAACTCTTCACTTCTCAAATGGAATTCATTCAAAATTACTTTGAAAGACACTTGAAATGTACTTGAAATGTACATTTTAATAGCTTTATCTGCATAAAAGTTAAAAATACATTTTATATCCCAAAGCTGATACCAATTTTAATATCACTAACCACTTACACAATATGGTTCTCCAAAAAAGTTTGCTGTTAAATAGCCTTTAAAATCATTCTATCACTTTGAATATGCCCTTTTATTTAAGACTTTCAGTTTTCCTCTTTAAACTAACATAACAAAAATGATCAATAATCACTAATCTTCAATCATATATACAATGTGCATTTTTATGCCAGTTTCACATTAAAATCATTTTCAAAGGATTTTAAATATTTGTGACATTAATGTCCAAAAAACCATGTATATAGTAAACAAAATTCTTTGCTGCTCATAAGAATCAAGGTCCAAAAATACAATTCTGTTCATCATCATTCACTAAAGTTAACAAAAATTGAATTCTGCAAAATGAGATTTAGGTACACAACTAATCTACAAACTCTTTGCAACTCCATGGACTATAGCCTACCAGGCTCTTCTGTCCATGGAATTTTCCAGGCAAGAGTACTAGAGTGGGTTGCCATTTCCTTCTCCAGAGGATCTTCCTAAACCAGGGATTGAACACCGGTCTCCCACATTGCAGGCAGATGCTTTACCATCTGAGCCACCAAGGAAGCCTATAAAACAATAAATCTTTCTTTTCAAGTAACAAAAATGCATTTGTCAAAATTCTATAGGACTTAATCACCATAAATTTTAATCTTGAAAAGAAACTATGTTAAAATATCTATACAAAAAAGTCAAAACCTCCTCATATTTTATTTGAAAAGTTAACAAACATTAACTTTTAAAAATTTATTATAACTGTTATTCTAAATATTTAAATAAATATTTAAATCCTAATATTTAAATAGATAAATATTTAAATAAATATTATAACTGTTATTCAGTTAAATAAATAACTGAAATAAATATTTAAATGTACATTATTGAAATGTACATTTTAATAGCTGTATCTGCATAAAAGTTAAAAATACATTTTATATCCCAAAGCTGGGGATTTATTTAAACATTTATTTCAGGACCAATACATGCAAAGTGGGCTTCCCTGGTGGCTCAGATGGTAAAGAATCTGCCTTCAATGCAGGAGACCCGGGTTCAATCCCTGGGATGGGAAGATCCCGTGGAAAAGGGAATGGCTACCCACACCAGTATTCTTGCCTGGAGAATCCCATGGACAGAGGAGCCTGGTGGTCTACAGTCCATGGGGTCACAAAGAGTCAGATACCACTGAGCCACTAACACTTTCACTTTCACATGCAAAGTATGTGGTACATTCTGAGCCATGCACCATGAACAGCAGGATGCATAATACATTGTTGTTAAATGTATCAAGGATAAAACAAATGGATAACAAAGATCTGGCACACACATCTCAGAAACATGGAATTTCATGGCATGAAGGATATTTAATCTGACATTGGTAACTACATATGAGACATACTATATTCAAAATAGGGAAATTTCTTTCTGCTTTCTTAAAAGTTCACCTTTATAACTACATTATGTAATTAGGAATCTTCTACTCTCGCATTTTTCCACTTGTGAAATGCCTCTGTATGCCTTATACCCACTTTTTTTTGCAGTACTGGTTTTATCATAAGTGAAACATAATACAACAAATATCTATCATCTATCATTTGTTGTGAATATTTCACCTGTTGTAATTTTTCCTTTAACTTGATTCACATATTATTGTTGGTTATTTTTATCTGAAGCTTTTTTTCTTTTTTGATGCAGAAAAACCCATTGATCATTTCTTCATGTTTTTTATTGGGAAGCCATTCTTAGAAAGATTAGAGGGTCACTAATGTTTTCACCTACTAGTTACATGGGTTCTATTTTAAAATTTTAATTATTCTGGGATTTTATTCTGGGGCATACCGTGAAATAAGGGTTCAATTGAATTCATTTTCCACATGCCTATAACATTAAAGTTAAATAGAAGATGCCGAAAAAAATTTAAAGAGAATAAAAGAAAAACAGGAAATCATGCACAAAACTGAGAACAATTAAGCAAGCAATGGATTCTTCCACGGCACCTTTCAACATCAGAGGACAACTGACCAGTGTTTGCAGATTTCTGAAGAAACCATGTCCCCAGAGTAGTCTGACTAACCAAGAAGTCTACATAGGATAAATACAACAAAAGACATTCCCAACAGGAAATAGCCATCTATAGAATTATCTAAATAATTCCACTTATTGATGGAAACTAAACAACTAAAATAAGAATCAAAATTAAAATTCAAGGATGCAAACACCATGGCTAAAAAAAAAGCATGGTGAGTACTGAACTCTAGTTAAATACACAACTAGATTTAAACCATTATAGGCCTTCAGTTCAGTTCAGTTCAGTTCAGTTGCTCAGTCATGTCCAACTCTTTGTGACCCCATGGATCACAGCACGCCAGGCCTCCCTGTCCATCACCAACTCCCGGAGTTCACTCAGACTCACATCCATCAAGTCAGTGATGCCATCCAGCCATCTCATCCTCTGTCGTCCCCTTCTCCTCCTGCCCCCAATCCCTCCCAGCATCAGAGTCTTTTCCAATGAGTCAACTCTTCGCATGAGGTGGTCAAGGTACTGGAGTTTCAGCTTTAGCATCCGTCCTTCCAAAGAAATCCCAAGGCTGATCTCCTTCAGAAGGGACTGGTTGGATCTCCCTGCAGTCCAAGGCATCAATTCTTCGGCGCTCAGCTTTCTTCACAGTCCAACTCTCACATCCATACATGACTACTGGAAAAACTATAGCCTTGACGAGATGGACCTTTGTTGGCAAAGTAATGTCTCTGCTTTTGAATATGCTATCTAGGTTGTTCATAACTTTTCTTCCAAGGAGTAAGCATCTTTTAATTTCATGGCTGCAGTGATTATAGGCCTTAGTTTAACATTTATATAACAATGCAAATGTTATAAAACTTAAACAAGTACAACTAATGTAACAAACAAAAATTGGGGTGGGACAAGAAGGTAGAACATGCAGGTGCATCTTTCTGAAACAATCTATAAGGTCTCAAGAGAAACATGTATAGTAAAACAGTAACTGTAACCTCATTATGTTTTTCGTTATCTCAGTTCTTAACTGTAAACAGATCTTTCAAACCATACACTTATACTATATCCTGTAGTCAAGAAGTTCTTATTTGGAAGCTCTACAATTCTTTTAGGTACCTTAAGTTTCTTTCCCTTTTCATAAATTTAAGTAAAAGTGAATTTAATCCTTTTTATTCAAAATAATAGGCACACTCTGATCAACAAAGAATAGGAAAAAAAGAAAGAAGGGAGAGAGGAGGATGCACAAAGAGAAGTTTGTTCTATTTCTGGTTATTTAATGTATTATGGTTGTTATTTAAGGAAAAATTTTTTAAATTTCTTCTTTGTATTTTAATTTTAATGAACTTACACAAAGATAATAGTGATATTTTAATGTTACCAAAAAATCAAGTACAAAGTAGTCATAAAGTAAAGATAAATCATCACGGATACAAAGGCACTATACATCTTTTGAAAACTACACAAGTGAGTTTGACCCATAAACAACACACGTGGATATCAAACATAGCTCATAAATTTTGAGCCAGGTGGTAGTCCTCTGGGATCTTTTAACTTTGCATAAACAGAGCTGTGAGGTGGAAGTCTACTTTGTATTTTAGTACACAACTAAAGGAACTATTCAGGAAGTCTGATCTCCTGAATAAACAAACCCGATGATCCTCCCTTCAGTCCCCATCCTAAACTATGCCCTGCAGCAGCTGACTCTGCTCAGGTCCTCTACACGCTGGACAGTGGCTTCAGTGCTCTGCGCTCAGCAGCAGTGGACATACTGTTGAGTAACAAGTGGGGCATTTTCCTGCCTGCTCACAGCTCTGTCAGTGTCTGTACAGGCTCCTTCCCACACTTCCTCCTTTCTTTACCTTCCTACATGTAGGCATCCCCCAAGGTTTCGTTCTCACGTCTCTCCTCTTCTCAGTCTAATTGCCCTGATTTATCTCATTCATTCCCAAACTCCAGCTCTGGCTTCTCTTCTGAGCTCCAAACCTAAAACTGGAAGTATGCGCTAGACATCTTTACAAGGATGGATGCCCTCCAGCATTTCCAGTCTGATATGACAGCACAGAATAAACCCCACCCTCCACCTCCGCTCCAGCCTCTGTCACCCTTTACATCTCCAGTGAGGGTAATGGCAGCTCGTTCAACTTTCTGGTCACAGAGACTGAAAACCTGGGCATTCTTTTGGACACCAGCTTTGTTCCGAATTTGCTATGAGATCTGGTGCACATTACCTAATATATTTTTAGTACAAATCTTTAAATCTCAAGCTACTTCTAAAGGCTTCCCTTGTGGCTCAGACGGTAAAGAATCCGCCTGCAACGTGGGAGACCTAGATTTGATCCCTGGGTTGGGAAGATCCCCCAGAGAAGGGAAAGGCTACCTATTCCAGTATTCTGGCCTGGAGAATTCCATGGACTGTACAGTCCATGGGGGTCACAAAGAGTCGGACACAACTGAGCAACTTCCACTCCAGTATAAACAAAGTTTATAGGTTTAAAAGTATTTGAATTGAATTTGAATACTTCTAAAGGAAACAAAATACAAATACATATATGATTTAGGAACAGTATTATTGTATAAATTGTATGTGTGCAAAAATATACATACAAACACATATACATAGGTGTCTGTAAACACATGCATGATGTATATATCTAAAATATAAACAAAAGATATTACTATTATAGAATAGTCCCCTCATGAACAAAAGTACATAAAGGTCCAGTTTTATTCTCTCAGTTCTCCAGGTAACCTTTTACCCTGAATGAAAAACATCAGTTGTTTCCTTCTAATGGCCTGCAATTTGCTTTCCTGTGCCAAAAGAATAAAACCAAAACCCCTAAGCATGGATTTCAAGGTGCTTCATATCTGACTCCACCTTAGCTTTCTGATCTCATTTCCCAGTACATTCCCTCTATTCACCATTTCTATCAAGCCACCCCTATACTTTCTTTTTCCCAAATACATCCTGCATTGTTGCTCTTCTCTCCAATCTAGAATCTCCATTTTAGAAAACCTCTCCTTCAAGGTCCAATTCAAATATCAACCTCTCAATGATATTTCCAATGATTCTTTATCAAGATAAGTGGCCCATATTCTACCTTATAAATAGGAAGATCTTCATAATTCTCTCTATTCAACTAGATTATAAGTACCTGAAGGACAGAGACTGTGGAGTATTCACCTTTGACTCTTCATTACTTGTCTTACATACATTAGACATTTAATAGATGTATGTAGGATTGAGCTCCAATACTTTGGCCACCTGATGCAAACAGCTGACTCAATGGAAAAGAACCTGATGCTGGGAAGGACTGCAGGCAGAAGGAGAAGAGGGTGACAGAAGATGAGATTATTGGACAGCATCACCAACTTAATGGACATGATTTTGAGTAAACTGCAGGAGATAGTGAAGGACAGGGAAGCTTGGTGTGTTGCAGTCCATGGGATCACAAAGAGTCAGACACAACTTGGTGACTGAACAACATGTAGGGCTGAATTGCATAAATAATGCCTTTTTTAAGTCTTTTAATTTCAAACAAGAATTAGAAGCATAGAGAAAGTTAAACCTATACAGTAAAAAGTGTATACTCAATAAATGATCAGTTTCAGATATATTTTTAAATGAAAATGGAGAAAAGAACTTAAAAATACACTATTAAGCTTGAAACTAAACAAAAATATTGTTTGGTGCTCCCTCTGCTGGCTTTGCAGCAGCAACTTAATGGCTGAACACTGACACCACAAAGAAGTAAACAGAGTCAGCTTACTGCTCCTTGTGAACCTCCTGCAAATAACCAAAGCAGAAATTTTTTACTGAGTTCATTTGGAAATAATCCTATCTTCCAAAACATTTCGTCTATGAAAATTGTTTATAAAGAAACAAAACTTTTAGTTTTGGTGATAATAAATCCTATAAGAACTCCAGTCCGTATGTTTTCTAAATATATCACCTAATTAATGTATAAAAACTTTCAATTTGAGCTGAAACTATTGAGAAACAAAGAAGGATGAGATCTTTTGTTTTCTAATTAATCTATAGTTTTTAGAAACTGATTTGGAACATAAGAGGTTAAATTCTTCTTGTGTTTCTAAACAGAGTTATTCTGAGTACCCTGAAGGCATTTAATTCCAAAACAGGAAGCCACAGAGAGGAACACTTGGTTACACTAATGTTATGCAGATCTTTTGGAACATATTTTCCTAAACACTTGCTGAAAGAACCTTTTCTATACTGTATGCTATCACATAAAGCTGGAGAAGGTCCCACAGATAACTTAGTGCCTTTACTGCTCAAATTGCCCTTTACTACTGTTCTATTTTCCTCCACTTTTTTTTTTTTTTTTTTTACGTTAAATGGTCTTCAGCTTGCTCACAGAAAGAGCGGTAAGAAATCAGGTAGGAGTCAGAGAATGTTTATCTACAAACTATAACTCAGTTATTTTTGCATATATTTGTACAAAAACTATGGTATGACTAATGGCAGTCACATTTTTTTAAAAACTGATTATATGACCCGATGCCACAGAAAGATTATCGTGCATAGCAGAGCTGTCACTATTAAAGATCCGTGTCCTTGCTAACAAATTCATGTTTTCTATGCTTTTAACTGTACTACAGTATCCCTTTAATCTAAAAACACATTAAATGAGATCTCACCCTTCCTGCTGAAACAAAGGACTGTAAATCACAGGAAAGTGGAAAGAGCAGTGGGTTCATTTGAGTAAGCGGCTTAAATGCTGGAACTACCTCTGTTACTGAGTTACTTAACAGGTGGTGGTGTTCAATCCCATTCATGTCTAACTCTTTGCGAACCCATGGACTGCAGCACGCCAGGCTTCCCTGTCCTTCACTGTCTCCTGGAGTTTGCTCAAACTCATGTCCATTGAGTTGGTGCTGCCATCCAACCATTTCATACTTTGTCGCCCCCTTCTCCTCCTGCTTAACTGAATCAGCTCTTTCCCAGCCTCTCAAGTAAGGGTTCAGACGTCCAGTGATCAGCAAGGTGCTTCCTATGGTTCTGTGACTAAATAGGTGAACTAGATCTTAGGTCCACTTTAAGTTACAGGTGTAAGGTTAAAAAAAAACACACACCAGATTGAGTGCATTTTTCATATGCCATTTGATTTCATATATCATTTCAATGCCATGTTTAAAAATAGCTTTTTCTTAGTTTCTGTCTTAGTTTATATTCAGTTATGTTTTAAAGAAAGTAAATGATCACTGAGCAATTATCCTTCTGTGCTGGAAATTAAGGTTTCATGCACATTCTTGATTATCCATAAAAATGAAGTACAGTAATCTTAAAAGCACTAGTCTAGTCAGAAGAACTCAAATAGGAAAAATAGTCAATATATTTGGATCTGCTTATGGTTACTTTCAAAGAATTTATGAAAATATTTATTCCATTCTTAACATGTAGGCACTAAGAATTTTTGTTGAAATCAGCTGTGAGAGCATCAAAATAGTATTTCAAATCCATTCTGCAGAGCTTGGAAATTACTTTTCCTTAAAAAAATCTCCATGAGAACAAGAACAAGGGTTAGCCACTACAGTGAGCTTCTACTGACTGACATTCTTGTGCAGGGATTCCTGAGTGTTGCCCCCGCACCCCCACCACTGAGATCACTGAGGTGAGAGGCTGTTGGTGGGCTGGTGCCTCCCTGTCAGGGTCACAGGACAATGGCAGCCAGACACAGAGGAGGAGGCAGAAGGCCAGAGAACAGAGGATATTCCTAGGCTCCCCCTGACTCTGTCGTTCAGTGCACTGAAACCTCTAAAATGCTGAGCTGCTGTCTTTTGAGTAGGGCTGTCAAATCATTAGATTTGTTTTTGGAATTTCAGCTCATGAATATCTCCTCTAATGTTCAGAGGGCATTTCACAGAAATGTACAATTACATGTGTGTCTCTAGCAAAGAAACCCTTATATCACAAAAGATTTAACAGCAATTCTTCATCATTTAGTGACTCATTTCACTTTAAATTATTGAATACTCTATTCCAAAATGACACAACAACAAGCTCTTAGGGCTTTAAATTAGCTGGCAGTTAGACAATATTTTAAAAGGACATCTTGAAGTGCGGGAGAAAAATATTCAGAATGTGTGATTCATTTAATTTAATATAATATATACTCGTGATGAACAAACAGAAGAAACTTATGATATGGTTTGTTGCAAAATGGAAACAGTAGTAACCAATAAAAGTTACACTTCTTGCAATACTATTAGCCAATACCAGTGCAGTAAAATACTAAGCAATTTCTGAACATTTCTGTAAGGAAATTTCATTTCCAAGTGAAATTATTGAACATTAGATAAAATATCAGGAAAATCCATTTATCGGGCTCCAGCTGTGTTGATGTCATTATGTGCAAGTGTGTGACATCGAACATTGACATCATAGACACTATGACATAACATGAACGGATAACAAAATCAACAAAAATCAATGAATGTCACATTCATCTCAAAATACCTATAAAATCAATAAACAATAGATATTTTGAAACAAGAATACATATAGATGAATATAACTTTATATTCCAGATGTTTTTCCCAAGAAAATAAAAATAATACCAAAAGACCTTAACTATGATAATTCAATGTAATCTCACATAGAACTTCGATGATGAAGATTAAATTGTCTCCTTTAGGATCAGCAGGTCTCTAAAGTTGCTTAAAACTTTAATAGCAAGTCAAACACTGCTATGCAAGGGGATGCCATGCTCAGCTTTGAGTTTTAGAAATATTTCTCTGGTAGCCATTGTGGCCATGTGGCAGGACTAGGGGCAGGATGGTGTGATGGGTGAGAATGAAGACTACGGAATCCAAGAGACTCAGGACTGCAAGACAAGTTGCTTAGTCTGTCTGAGTCTTAATTTCCTCATTTTAAAAACAAAGAATGATGACAACACCTACTTAGGAAGGTTACCATGAGATGAAATGAGAGCTGTTTTGCACAGTAAGTGCTTCATAAAGGTCAGCTATTCATCCTGTGAGCTCTTCCAATAAAGTTCACAGACCCTTGCTTAAAAGTTAATTTAATAACAATGGTGTTTAGAAAAAAACTATTAAATTGTTGTAACTTTTTTCTATTGCCTTCAGCTAATCCCCTGGTGGCTCAGTAGTAAACAATTCACCTGCCAATGCAGGGACGTAGGTTTTATCCCTGGGTGGGGAAGATCCCCTGGAGGAGGAAATGGCAACCCACTCCAGTATTCTTGCCTGGGAAATCCTATGGGCAGAGGAGCCTGGCAGGCTACAGCCCATGAAGTCACAAAAGAGTTGGACATGACTTCGTGACTAAACAACAACAACAATCCCAATATGGCAGCCCAAACTAGAACAGAATCTGGTCAGTTAGCTTACTAATCAGTTTGGTTGAAAATTCAAATGAATTTATATTGAATATTACATAGAATATTATACAGAAAAGCAGATTACCTGTACTTAATTTTTTTATATTGATGTTTTGTATTGAGAAAGTTTGATCCCAAACTGATAGAAATATTTTATCAGTATCTAAAAATTGATAATTAATTTTGAAGAGAGGAGATGAGAACATTTCAATAGAGAATAAATTCACTTCACTTTGTTGACAGAGTAGGCTCTTTTGAAACTATGAGCCAGGTGGGAGTGCAAATTATTAAAATGATCTACAAAGACTGTTTCCATATAATCTGCTAAAAATGGACATATACATACCCTCTGGCCCACCCAATCCACTCCCAAGTATAATCTCACAGAAATATGTCTAGATATTTAGCAAAAGAGAGGCATAAGAATATTCACAGCAGCACTCTTTATAATAGCCAAAAAATGGAAAGAACCCACATCCCCATCATTCTAATGGATGTATAAACAACTGTGGTAAATTTACACAATGCAACCATACACAGCAAGCAGAATGAACAAACAACTAACCACATACAATCTGGATGAATTTTACAAACAAAATATCGAAAAAAGAAGACACACACAAAAGAATATGTGGTATATGATATATTTATATAAGGTTAAGAGAAAAAGAAAAAGGCAAAATGAATGTTAAGTATCAGAAGTCAGATTACTGTAACCATTAGAGAGCAAGTAGTGACTGAAGTGTCTAGAAGGGGTTCTGGGGTTCTGGTAATGTTGTTCTTTATCCAGGTGTTGGTTGTATAGGTGCAACTGCCTTGTGAACACTTGCTGAGGTTTAAAAATCAAACAAACCCACCTAGAAACCCGTGTATGTTAGTCACTCAGCTTTATCTGATTCTTTGTAACCCATGAACTGTAGCCTGCCAGGTTCCTCTGTCCATGGAATTCTCCAGGCAAGAATACTGGAGTGGGTAGCCGTTCCCTTCTCCAGGGGACTTTCCCAAACTAGGGATCAAACCCAGGTCTCCCGCATTGCAGGCAGATTCTTTTTACCAGCTGAACGACACAGGTACGCATATATATACTGTAATTTATCATGGATTTCTAAAAGAAAGATAAGTCTTCTTCTAGGGCAGGGAAGGGAGACAAGTGGGAAGCAGGACAAAGAAGGGAAGGTGAGAAATAGACCTAGTAACAAGCCTATGCAATAGAAAAAGAAGAGAAAGGTGCAGGCAGGTTTAGGTAAGAGTGAATCCCAACCCACAAGCATAGCTAAACTGAGAGGCCCATGGAATAACGGCTGGGACTGTAGGCTCACAGGGGTCCTCGTCATATGAGAACCTCATTTCAGAATGCAAAGGGAATCACCATTGTTGATTATTACATACTGTGCTAAAAGCTTTACAAAGAAATAATTTTACATTTTACCAGACCAAGATCCCAGAAAGAATTCAGATGTTTATTGAACTTAATTGCCATAATCTTTACATAATAGGTATTATTATCCTTATCTGCAGATAAAGAACCTGAGGCCTGATGAGCTTTTTGTGCAAGGTTTTAGAAAAAGCAAGTGTAGGAAGATTTGTCCTTTTTTTCTTGGGGAGGAGTTGGGAAGAAACAAGGAAAGAGGCAAAGGTAATCAATCTCTCCACTTTAATCCTTCTCTCAGAAAAATAAATTGTGGTCTTTAGAAGGCTTGGTTCAAGTCAGTTCAATGCAGTACTGACCACATTAGTTACAGATTTCGTCTGAGGATCAAATTAAAAGTCCTCAAACTAAAAGTATTCAAATTGGGTGTGAAATGAGGCCTAGATGCCAAGGAAAAGGAGAATCAAACAGCTGGCATCCCACAGTTGCTTCCACAAAGCAGAGCTGAGCTGTCCATGTGTATCTGGTAAGGACATGCCCCCTAACACTGTCCTTTTATTACTTTGTCCCATGAAAACTCTAGGTTGAAGCAAAAAAAAAAAAAAATTGTTTTCCAGGATTCTTCTCTGTAAGTAACTAAAATAAAACTATACAGAACCTTGAAAATATATACAGGCCAACTTATATGTTGTCAGAATTTTTATGTATTGGAAAATTCATTTAAGTGTATAAAAGAGCACAAGTTGACAGTGTTTAATTGAATTCTTACAATTTGGTGTACCTATTTGAAAACTTGAAAAGAAAGTTTATTTTTTACATGAAATTTTTCTAGTTTGGCAAGTGACAGATTTTCTTCTACTATTTCTAATGGAGCAGATGTCTAACAACTATTATCTATAACTTTTTAGTATTATTTGTGTCAGGAGAATAAGCACAGGCCTAGAAGCACTGGAGTGTTTTCAGTCTACTTCATAAAGACTTACAGAGCAGGCAGCATACTCCAGTCTAAAATTATAAAACTCATAACTCTAATAGGTTAGATCTTTTAATTCAGTTCAGTTCAGTAGCTCAGTAGTGACCCACTCTTTGGGACCCCATGAACCGCAGTATACCAGGCCTCCCGGTCCATCACCAACTGCTGGAATCCACCCAAATCCATGTCCACTGAGTCGGTGATGCCATCCAACCATCTCATCCTCTGTCGTCCCCTCCTCCTTCTGCCCTCAATCTTTCCCAGCATCAGGGTCTTTTCTAATGAGTCAGCTCTTCACATCAGGTGGCCAAAGTATTGGAGTTTCAGCTTCAATATCAGTCCTTCCAATGAACACCCAAGACTGATCTCCTTTAGGATGGACTGGCTGGATCTCCTTGCAGTCCAAGGGACTCTCAAGAGTCTTCTCCAACACCACACTTCAAAAGCATCAATTCTTCAGGCGCTCAGCTTTCTTTATAGCCCAACTCTCACATCCATACATGACTGGAAAAACCATAGCCTTGACTAGATGGACCTTTCTTGGCGTACTGTCTCTGCTTTTTAATATGCTATCTAGGTTGGTCATAACTTTTATTGCAAGGAACAAGTGTCTTTTAATTTCATGGCTGCAATCACCATCTGCAGTGATTCTGGAGTCCAGAAAAATAAAGTCAGCCATTGTTTCCATTGTTTCCCCATCTATTTGCCATGAAGTGATGGGACCAGATGCCATGATCTTCGTTTTCTGAATGTTGAGCTTTAAGCCAACTTTTTCACTCTCCTCTTTCACTTTCATCAAGAGGCTCTTTAGTTCCTCTTCACTTTCTGCCATAAGGGTGGTGTCATCTGCATATCTGAGGTTATTGATATTTCTTCCGGCAATCTTGATTCCAGTTTTATAGAATTGCAAATACAAATCCAGAATACACATATCAACATCTTAATATTTTCTGAAGAAACTCATGTAATCCAAACATTAAGGGAAAATACAAATCCACCACAAAATAAAACTTAAGCAATACATTTCATAGGCCACAAATCTTAAAATGTATCTCTCTTATAGCTATACTAAGTGAAATTTAGGTCAATCAATTGATCAATACTTCCTGTAGCAAGTTAACTAATAACAAAATTCATAAGGCACAATGCTTCATGTATCAGAAAGATTGCTAAGTATGTGAAGTCATAATGTGTCCACAAAATCCTACTTCACTAGGGCCTTCCATTAAAAGAATATGCTGGCTTCTAAATAACATGAAAACAAGACTTGTATACTAAGCATTTACTTTAATGAACACTTGTCATTATTGATACGTAGTAAGTAGAAATTAAATTTTATCAAAATATCTTATAAGAAAAGTTAATCAAAATAAAACCCAGCATGGCCCATACACACATATATTGAAATAGTCTTGGCACATAGTATTGGAAGAAACTGTTTACATATCAGCGTGCACGCATGCTAAGTTGCTTCATTGGTGTCAGACTCCTTGGGACCCCATGGACTGTAACCTGCCAGGCTCCTCTGTTTATAGGATTGTCCAGGCAAGCATACTGGAGTGAGTTGCCATGCCCTTCTCCAGGGCATTTTCCTGACCCAGGGATTGAACTCACATCTCTACTTCTCCTGCACTGACAGGCAGGTTCTTTACCACTAGCACCACCTGGGAAGTCCTATACATATCAGGTCTTCCCCTAAACTTCTCTTGACAGGTAATTTCCTAGTTGCTTTTGAATGTTCAACAACAGCAACATCAGTACCTCTAAAACAGTTGCCCTTTTAAAACTTTTACCTACTGGGTTATATTCTGCCTTGATAGCAGCCAGGTGTGGCCATGAGACTAAGTTGTGGTTAAAAAAGATGTAGGAAAGTAAAAAAGCGGCTTAAAGCTCAACATTCAGAAAACGAAGATCATGGCATCTGGTCCCATCACTTCATCGGATATAGATGGGGAAACAGTGGAAACAATGGCTGATTTTATTTTTGGGGGGCTACAAAATCACTGCAGATGGTGACTGCAGCCATAAAATTAAAAGACGCTTGCTCCTTGCAATAAAAGTTATGACCAACATAGACAGCATATTAAAAAGCAGAGATAGTACTTTGCCAACAAAGGTCCGTCTAGTCAGAGCTATGGTTTTTCCAGTGGTCATGTATGGATGTGAGAGTTGGACTATAAAGAAAGCTGAGCACCAAAGAATTGATGCTTTTGAAGTGTGGTGTTGGAGAAGACTCTTGAGAGTCCCTTGGACTGCAAGGAGATCCAGCCAGTCCATCCTAAAGGAGATCAGTCCTGGGTGTTCACTGGAAGGACTGATGTTGAAGCTGAAACTCCAATACTTTGGCCACCTGATGCAAAGAGCTGACTCATTAGAAAAGACCCTGATGCAGGGAAAGATTGAGGGCAGAAGGAGGAGGGGACGACAGAGGATGAGATGGTTGGATGGCATCACTGACCCAATGGACATAGGTTTGGGTGGACTCCGGGAGTTGGTGATGGACAGGGATGCCTGGCATGCTGCGGTTCATGGGGTAGCAAAGAGTCGGACACGACTGAGAGACTGAACCGAACTGAACTAAACTGAGAAAGATGTAAGGGAGAGTGTCTGTGGAAATTCTGGGAAGGTTTCTTTTGGGAGAAAATGTGCCTTCCCCTACACCATACCTATGCTTCTTCCTGCTGTCTAGAATAGGGATGCGACTGCAGGAGCTCCAGCAACTTATTATCAAGTGATCTTAAAAAGAGAATCATTCATTGAAGATATCATATTTAAGAGTCCTCAATGACTTTGCGGAGCTGCTTCTCTAACCCTGGACTTTCTGTCCCCAGACTTTATTTACAAAGAAAATAACCCTATGCATGTACTCTTGGTACCCATAACTTAGAAACTTAATTCCTAACTCATATGAGTCTGCAGATATATTTTCAATATTTAAAGGTCAATATTGAATCTACCTACATCACATTCTACCTATATCCTCTCTACTTTCAACTTCCATTTCCAGCTTTCTCATCATCTGAGTTATCCTCTTCTATACAGTTTCAAACTTTTCAGAGTCCTTAACATTTTTAGAACAGAACTCACAATCTACCAGATGTGATTTAACCAGTGGAGAACTGAGGGATTTTTATCTTCCTTTTGCTTCCATTCTAAAACAGACCTGCATTAGCTTCTTCAGTCATCCTCAGAACTAAAGATTCATACTGTTGTTAGAGGTGGACCAAAAAAAAAAAAAATCTAGATATTACATTATTCTATATAATGGAAATAAACTTTGAACCCCAATTTAGTAGCCAATCTAGTTAATTTTCATTATTAGCTTCTATATTTTGATTATTTGGTTTAGCAAGTGTTCTGTGTCCTTGGTAAGAATGTGACGTGATCAAGGCAAAAGACAGAGCCCTTTAGTGATCACTGAAGACCTCTCTCTCAGTGGGCAGGCAACACATGACCAGCACTCTAGGAATGCTGCCCCAATCAGCTCTGAGTCCCGAGATGTGCTCCTTCAAGAACTCAGGGCCAAGAAGAGGGCTGTAAAACGCCCACAGGTGGCACTCAGGAAGCCGCTGATCTCGACATCTGCCACCTAGAGAGACTGGCAGCATGGGCTCCCTCACAGTGCAGGTGGGTTAAATGTGCAGGGAAAAGGTGGTAGGGGAGAGGAGGCGGTCAAAGCAATAGCACTAGCCTATATAACAAATACTGAGAAAAAAGTAACTCATTGTCTCTTTAAAAAGAAAAAAATCTATTAGTATTTTAAATGTAGGGTGGAGACTTGACTAGTGATTGATTGACAAAGCTGTGTAAATTCCATAACCAACCCATTTGCATAGATATTGATTGCAGTGGGCTTCAAAAGACTGATTATGCTGCTTTTCAGATTTGACATGAGTGTCTTGTACCTTAGCCCTACAGAAAAACCAAGATAGCAAATGTTAAGGAAATTAAATATGCACATGTGAAAATGTATTTATGATTAATGATAATTTATTGAGTGCAATACTGTGCTAAATTACTACATGCAGAGTAAGACTGACTTGTGCTGATGGGATTATCTTGTTTATGATTATTGTTATTGACTTTAAAAGAGCTACATCCCTATTTTCTGAACAAGAGGCACAATCTAACACACACAATGCATTTGTATGTTTGACTGCATTGTCCTTGCTAATCTGATATAGGTTCAGTCACTGTAAATTAATAGTTTTCTATATAAATGTGATTCCATTTAGAAAAGAGAATATATAAAAATAATATTTAAATATAAAAAGATAATCATGCAAAGTAAATTATAATACTTTGTCAATAAACAATTAGACCAATATACCTTAAACAAATTATCTGTTAACTGAAATTATTCAATACATAAACAACTGCTACTTTATTAAAATTAACTTTAAATACTTTTATCAATCAATGCGCTTTTAAAATTCATTTAACTACCATGAAATAGAGGACAAACTGCACCCATTCTTCTCTTTGGGAGCTAAACTTTTTTTCCCAATTAAATAGTATATTCTGGTTTGGCTGACAAATACTTGTAGTTGTTCTAGTTAGTTTGTTTGTTTATTTCTTTCCAGTGAGTGATCTGAGAAAATACAAATCTCAGTCATGTTGCAGTTTGACCATTCTAATAGCTTTTTCTTTCTCTTTTGGTGAAAGAAAGAATATCTATAAATTAGTATGGTTTGTCTAGTTTTCCTTTTTTTGGTTCACGGTTCATGACTGTTCAAGTCTCTACTTAAATCTAAATTAAATTAAAGATGCAACCCTGTTTTATTGCTCTTATATGGTTCTTCTTTCTGTTTTACTTCAATGCTGTCAACAAGTCTATGGGTGGTGGGTAAGCTGGACAAAGGTCTCTGTAATTTGGTCAAGCTGACTTGTTGGAAACCATTTAAAGGAGAACTATCTATACAGCACTTGTGAATTCATATTGTTCTTGCAGTGACAAGGACTGTTTCAATAAATCTTATTCAATTCTAAATGACCTGAAAATTTTTCACTAGTCCCATTAGCTAAGAGCTTTGTCTTCTGGACAAATCAAAGAAGTTAAGAAACAATGATCCCTTTATTTGCAAAAGTGAAAGTGAAGTCACTCAGTCATGTCCGACTCTTTGTGACCCCATGGACGGTAGCCCACGAGGCTCCTATATCCATAGAATTTTCCAGGCAAGAGTACTGGAGTGAGTTGCCATTTTCTTCTCCAGGGGATCTTCCTGACCCAGGGATTGAACCTGGGTCTTCCGTGTTGCAGGCAGACACTTTACCATCTGAGCTACCAGGGCAAAGTGTTAGTTAAAACTAAGGAGCAAATATTTTAAAAGAAAAGGCTGAGTTCAATTAAAAATATTAAGTTTACTATTACCATATACTCTATTTTCTTTGATACTAAAATACTGCTCTTTAGAAAAGACATGTGATGCTGTGGAAAAGCTTAAATGAACTTTTTTGGCCAACCCAATATTTACTTCTTATTTAACTGTTTAATATTCAATATTTAACTGTCTCCTATTTAATATAAAATAAATTTAATATTTAACTGTCTCAAAAGTGATTAATTAATCTAAATTAAAAGTATTCAACACCTCTGCCTCTCCTTAGTTTTTGATAACCTTGGCTGAAAGATAACCTTCCTGACCAGGTTGAATGAGACCATCAAGACTACAGCAAAATCCAGACTAAACATCACAGTGAGAAATAAAACTTCCTTAGGGCAATAATTCATCCTTTTCCATATGGCATCTTTATTGCTTTTTGTTGATATTATTAAGCTAGTTTTAAGATCTCCATTCTCTTCCTTCTAGTTCTCCAGCTCCATATACCAATTCTCTCCTGGAGCCACATCACTGTGAACATGGTAAACACCACCCAAATTTTACAAGATTGCTTTGGTTTTGTGAGAGAGAATATTTTTTAAAAATCTGCTACAGAAATATGCTCATTATTTTGCACCTTATAAGTCTGGCATCTTTAGTTATTAAAATGTAGCTAATATAATTGGAAATGGCTGGAAATTTCTTTTTAAATTAAATGAAGAAAATGATTCATGTTTCTAGTCTGACTTCAGTGTTTAAACATGGCTATTTTGTTGCTCAGGTCTAAACTTTCATGGCATGGACCTATTGTAAGTTCTCCTGAGACTTCCTTGGGCAAATATTATGTGGTAATTCAAGATGGTCCTAGACCTTTAGATAAACCTTTTCCCGTAATTTAAGCAACTGTGAAAAAGACTTTCTAAATACTTTGATATTTTAGTACTGAATCATCATAGCTCTGTGACCTTTGATCTTTTATTCAGGAATGTTTGGGTTTGCAAAAAGAAAGGTGTTTAAATTTTAATGCTAATATTTATAGGGATAAAGGTCATTAGCATCCATAATAACAATAATGTTGATACTTGAGTATTTATATAACATTCTTCCTTAAGAAAGAAAATTCCTTCTTTAACAAAAAAATCAAAGTTGACTGAAAATTCTTTTATAAAACACATAATAAATTTAAAATATTGTAGATTTAACTGATGATAATTTTGAAGAGGATTTAGTTTTATTAAACTTGAAAACAGACTATGTTATAGCTTCAAAAAGCATACAACTACTAAGTAAATACATCTAATTTACCTTAATCTCAAGGTAACTCAGAAGATATTTCTTTGTAGCTAATTCATAGGTATCTCTTTGTAAGTAGATATTAAAATGAGTAAATATTAAAATATTAAAGAAAAGACAAGTAAGATACTATGGAAACACCTGACAAACTGTTTTGGCTAATGCAGTATTTCATTCTTATATCTCAAAACTGATTTATTAATCTAAATTAAAAATATTCAAGCTTTTGCCTAGCCTTAACTTTTGATAGCCCAGCAGTTTAAGCAAAATATATATAATAATATGAAGATGAAAGACAGTAATTAAAAGACAGAAGGCATTGGTATTATTTGATCAGACGACATTATTAAGAAAACTGGGGTAATGGGTTGTAGCAGAGCACAGTACAGAAAGTATGTGAAGTTATTAATTAGTCATTTCTCTTGTTAAAAAAGGACAGTAGTCTACATGATGTGTTCCCAGTCTTTCACTTTAGGATGAAATGTTAAGTCACCAGGCTAGCTCACACCTCTCACTAGGATGCTAACACCAGCAAACAAACTTTGTAATATTTAGGATAGCACTCAAGACTTTAATAATAAACCAACATAGTTAGACCACAACCTTTGAATGACTCCCCTAAACATCTCAGAACCTGACACAGGCACTCATAAAGGAAATACAATAATGGAAGGTGAAGTTGAACAGTTAAGAGGGCAGCCAAATAAACTGCAAAGCAATGTTGATACCACAGAGTGGAAAAAGACTGCAAAATTCTAATATTCTAATCGGAGGAAGCAATATTCTAATAGGAGGAAGGTTCCATTTTGAGCTAACTTTGGGTTTAAGCCACTCCATAAGAAATATATCTGCGTAATTCAACAGGTTACAAGGTATAAGTTGTTCTAAAATAAATAAGAAGTTAGACTTGTTAGAGCTAAGTTTTAAGCTGTTCTACTAATACTGGGCCTTAGGAAGCATTAATACAAACAAAGGTAGCATTTGGACAGAATTCCAGCTAAGCTATTTAAAATTCTAAAGGATGGTGCTGTAAAAGTGCTGCACTCAATCTGTCAGCAAATTTGGAAAACTCAGCAATGGCCACAGGACTGGAAAAGGTCAGTTTTCATTCCAATCCCAAAGAGGGGCAATGCCAAAGAATGTTCAAACTACTGTACAACTGGACTCATTTCACATGCTAGCAAGGTGATGCTCAAAATCCCTCAACCTAGGCTTCATCAGTACATGAACTGAGAAGTTCCAAGCTGAATTTAGAAAAGTCAGAGGAACAAGAAATCAAATTGCTAATAATCACTGGATCATGGAGAAAGCAAGGGAATTAAAAAAAAAAAAACTACTTCTATTTCATTGACTATGCTAAAGCCTTTGACTGTGTAGATCACAACAAACTGTGGAAAATTCAGGCAGGCCATCTTACCTGCCTCCTGAGAAACTTTTATGAGGGTAAGGAAGCAACAGTTCGAACTGGACATGGAACAACTGACTGGTTCAAAATTGGGAAAGGAGTACACCAAGGTTGTATATTGTTACCTGCTCATTTAACTAATATGCAGAGTACATTATAAGAAATGCCTGGCTGGATGAATCACAAGCAGAAATCAAGAGTGCCAAGAGAGAAATATCAACAACCTCAGATAAGCAGGTGATACCACTCTAATGGCAGAAAGCAAAGAGGAACCAAAGAATCTCTTAATGAAAGTGAAAGAGGAGAGTGAAAAGGCTAGCTTGAAACTCAACATTCAAAAAACAAAGATCATGGCATCCAGTCCCATTACTTCATGACAAATAGAAGGAGAAAAGTGGAAGCAGTGACAGATTTTATTTCCCCGGGCAACAAAATAACTACAGATAGCAATTGCAGTCATGAAATTAAAAGACACTTGCTCCTTGGAAGGAAAACTATGACAAACCTAGACCACATTATAAAGCAGACACATCACTTTGCCAACAAAGGTCCAAATAGTCAAAGCTATGGTTTTTCCGATAGTCATGTATGGATGTAAGAGTTGGACCGTAAAGAAGGCTGAGCACCAAAGAATTGATGCTTTCAAACTGTGGTGTTGGAGAAGACTCTTGAGAGTTCCTTGGACAACAAAGAGATCAAATCAGTCAATCATAAAGGAAATCAACTCTGAATATTCATATGAAGGACTGATGCTGAGGTTGAAGCTCCAATATTTTGGCCACTTGATGCGAAGAACTGACTCACTGGAAAAGACCCTGATGCTGGGAAAGATTGAGGGAAAAAGAAGTGGGCAAGAGAGGGTGAGATGGTTGGATGGCATCGCTTACTCAATGGACATGAGTTTCAACAGACTCCACAAGATAGTGGAAGACAGAGGAGCCTGGTGTGCTGCAGTCCATGGGGTTGCAAAGAATCGGCAATGACTTAGCAACTAAACAAAAAGAACACCAAGAGCAAAAATGACTGAAACAGACATCTGTTGAAATTTTAAACCCAAATCACCTGATAAAATAGAAAAATCTTAGAAACAGATGTGTGAGTGCACCTGTTCTTCACACAGCAGTGCATAAAACTATTTCAAACCCAGACAGACTGTAGAACTGAGGCTTCATGAGTTTTTATTTGACTGTAAAACAACATTCATGTGACAGCTGATGTGTCACTGTTTTCATTTAAAAGAATAGTAATGTTTTTGGTCATAAACCCTGATTCTAATTTCACTATCAGTGGCAAGAAACTATAAGTGAAAGGAAAGAAGTTGATAGACCTCTTGCCTCTGTAAAGTCTCTAAAGTTGGCCTGTCATAATGGTGAATAGGGGTAAAGGAATGATTTTTATTTAAATAGTTCATGATCATTCATATCTCTTCATTTACCTACTAAAGTGATACACCTCATTTTAAGAAACACAGGGTTCCTCTTGCTCTTCAGAGCCAGCTTATCTGTGGGAGTGAAGGAGTGGTTAGAAACAGAGAGAAGGCTAAGAGATCCTCAGAGATGGAGTACCAGCTCTTCTGGCCCACTTCTTCAGCAGTAAAGGAGGTCTTCGCACCTCCTGCCGAGAGCCAGCCCTCCCCAGCCAGAAGCAGGAGCCATGGTGGGCCTGCACATTGAGGAATGATAGGACAAGAGGAACTACCAGCTGTAATAGGCACTACTCCTGGCTAGGGTGAACTGAAATGAAATACTCTGTGATTCTCTTAATTGAAGATCATATTTTAGACAAAAATTGAACTTAATTGAAATTAAAGATAGCAGCTCTCATACAGAGATAATTAGTATTTGCTAATTGCAGCATGATAATAATAAACTCATCCCATCATCCAAGTAGATTTTTATGCCCAGTAAGAACTATTCTCATTTCCTTATTTTATATTAAAATTTTTAAATAAACTACTCTTTGCTGAGTAAATTTTATTACCTGTGACATAAATATAATAATCATATGATTTATTACATTAGAAAATAATGACTTTTAAAACTATTAAAGATTTTTAGTAATTTTTCCATGATCACCCCACCTATAAAGGAGAGAGCCAGGACTCAAACTTGGGTCTTGCTTTTTCTACTACTCAGATCTACCAACTGATAAATCACAAGTGTTGTTTCCATTTTACAACCTGGTTTCTTAGAACTTTCTAAGGTTCTTCTTTGTGACGGTTTTCTTTCTCATATCTTCCTTTTTTAAAATACAGAAAGAGCATTTTTCCCCCTGACTGTATGGCTCATTATTTTGAAAAATTAAAATACATAACAAGAAACTAGAAAATAAAAACTCCCTGTAATTCTATCTTCCACAGAAATATTGTAGGTGTATATATGTATGTATTTGTATAAATATATTTCCCATGATTTCATCTGTAAATACTAGTTTATAAACTGCCCTTTTTCACTTAACATGAAGACATTTTTATGTGTTAATAAACATATTTACATTATTGTTTATAATAGAGGATTAGTGATATCCTGAATGTGTATACATACATATATTTAACAACTGAAGAGATAATTGCAAAAAATAGTAAAGATGATTATTGTAGAATTAAAAGTAATAAATAATTATAAAGAGTAACTATTTGACTAATAATTGACATTCAACTTATTTTTAGATTTTGTCAGTGATCCTATAATAATTATTTTTTACAAACTTGTGGAAATATTTGTTTCAGCTCAGTTCAGCTCAGTTCAGTCGCTCAGTCGTGTCCAACTCTTTGCGACCCCATGAATTGAAGCACGCCAGGCCTCCCTGTCCATCACCAACTCCCAGAGTTGACCCAAATTCATGTCCATCGCCTCAGTGATGCCATCCAGCCATCTCATCCTCTGTCGTCCCATCCTCTCCTGCCCCCAATCTCTCCCAGCATCAGAGTCTTTTCCAATGAGTCAACTCTTCGCATGAGGTGGCCAAAGTACTGGAGTTTCAGCTTTAGCATCATTCCTTCCAAAGAAATCCCAGGGCTCATCTCCTTCAGAATGGACTGGTTGGATCTCCTTGTAGTCCAACGGACTCTCAAGAGTCTTCTCCAACACCACAGTTCAAAAGTATCAATTCTTCGGCGCTCAGCTTTCTTCACAGTCCAACTCTCACATCCATACATGACCACTGGAAAAATCATAGCCTTGACTAGACGGACGTTTGCTGGCAAAGTCATGTCTCTGCTTTTGAATATGCTATCTAGGTTGGTCATAACTTTCCTTCCAAGGAGTAAGTGCCTTTTAATTTCATGGCTGCAATCACCATCTGCAGTGATTTTGGAGCCCCCCAAAATAAAGTCTGCCACTGTTTCCACTGCTTCCCCATCTATTTGCCATGAAGTGATGGGACCAGATGCCATGATCTTCGTTTTCTAAATGTTGAGCTTTAAGCCAACTTTTTCACTCTCCTCTTTCACCTTCATCAAGAGGCTTTTTAGTTCCTCTTCACTTTCTGCCATAAGGGTGGTGTCATCTGCATATCTGAGGTTATTGATATTTCTCCTGGCAATCTTGATTCCAGCTTGTGCCTCCTTCAGCCCAGTGTTTCTCATAATGTACTCTGCATATAAGTTAAATAATCAGGGTGACAATATACAACCTTGACGCACTCCTTTTCCTATTTGGAACCAGTCTGTTGTTCCATGTCCAGTTCTAACTGTTACTTTCTGATCTGCATATAGGTTTCTCAAGAGGCAAGTCAGGTGGTCTGGTTTTCCCATCTCTTTCAAAATTTTCCACACTTTATTGTGATCCACACAGTCAAAGGCTTTGGCATAGTCAATAAAGCAGAAATAGATGTTTTTCTGGAACTCTCTTGCTTTTTCTATGGTCCAGTGAATGTTGGCAATTTGATCTCTGGTTCTTCTGCCTTTTCTAAAACCAGCTTGAACATCTGGAACTTCATGGTTCACGTATTGCTGAAGCCTGGCTTGGAGAATTTTGAGCATTACTTTACTAGTGTGTGAGATGAGTGCAATTGTGCAGTAGTTTGAGCTTTCTTTGGCATTGCCTTTCTTTGGGATTGGAATGAAAACTGACCTTTTCCAGTCCTGTGGCCACTGCTGAGTTTTCCAAATTTGCTGGCATATTGAGTGCAGCACTTTCACAGCATCATCTTTCAGGATTTGAAATAGCTCCACTGGAATTCCATCACCTCCACTAGCTTTGTTTGTAGTGATGCTTTCTAAGGCCCACTTGACTTCACATTCCAGGATGTCTGACTCTAGGTGAGTGATCACCTCATTGTGATTATTTTGGTCATGAAGATCTTTCTTGTAGTTTAGGATAATCATTTAGATTTGCATTTACTAAATCAAGTAAGCATTTTAAATTTTCATACATAGTATCAGATTGCATTCCAAGAAAACTATGACAATTTACATTCTTACCTATGTGATTTTCCTCCTTAAGAATATGATAGGTGAAAAATGATATCTCTTTGTTATTTCAATTATTTTCTCTTTGCTTAGCATTGTAACAGAATTTTTTTCATTTGCTCGTCATTTTCATGTCTACCCATTAACAGAAGTAAGTACACAAACAAAAATGTTGTTGTGGCAATGGTGTTTAGTCACTAAGTCCTATCCAACTCTTTTGCAATCCCGTGAACTGTAGACCTCCAGGCTCTTCTGTCCATGGGATTCCCAGGCAAGAATACTAGAGAGGGTTGCCATTTCCTTTCCCAGAGGATCTGTCTGACTCAGGGTTCAAATCTGCGTCTCATGGGTCTCTTGCTTTGCAGGTGGATTCTTTACCACTGAGCCACCTGGGAAGCCCTTTCCTATTGGGAATGTTCATCTTTTCCTTACTGATTTATGAGACTGGCTTCTATTAATGTACTGGCACTATTAATCCTTGCATGTGTGCTAAGCTACTACAGGTGTGTCTGACTCTTTGTGACCATGTGGACCACAGCCCACCAGGCTCCTCTGTCCAAGGGATTCTCCAGCCAAGAATACTGGAGCAGGTTGCCATGACCTCCTCGAGGGGATCTTCCCAACTCAGGGATTAAACCCACGTCTGTTATGTCTCCTGCATTGGCAAGTGGGTTCTTTACCACTAGCACCACCTGGAAGCCCATTAATCCTTAGTAAGGCACAATTTAACTGAAAATACTTTTCCCAGTTTGTCACCATGTCTTTCAACTTATTTTATAGTGTCTTGTACAATATTTCAAACCCACAATTTGTTTTTAAAATAGTAAAACACAAATATCCCTTGTCATCTAAAGTCATCAGGTTTCTGAAGATCATTTAAGCCAAGAAGTAGTAACAGGGATGAGATTTACCTTGCAACCTGAAACAACTGAAAACTTGAACAGAATATATGAAAGAATGATTTGTCAAGATTTGGGCATCAGGCAACAAAAGACAGTGATCCCTGAAATACATGAAGCAAACATACAAGCACTAAGACTGCCCCGGCGTATTGCCCAGAGAGGATTTTCAGGCCACAGTGCAGGGAGCCATAACCCAGGCAGAGCCCATAAGATTTCAAATTAAGAAATTTGGAAAGAAATTCAAAATAAGAAATAAAATTAAGAACATAAAACTGGGAATACAGGGAGGCCAAGTTCATTAAAAGTTTGCAGGGCAAAGAATGAGAGAGGAGAGAGCTGTACAGAAAAAGAAGTCTCTCTCATCTTCAGCTAAGTATGAATTAAGTCATGTGCAGGAGGAAACAACACAGGTCAGGAAAACAGCCATCCAAAATGATTGGTGGAAATAATGGTTGCTTGCACAGAGCTCAAAATAATTTGGGTTCCTGCTAGTCATAACTCGAGGCACTGGATAAAGTCCTCACAAGAGCTATGCCTCAGTAATGAGGTAAAATTAGCCCTATACAAAAAAGGCTGCTCTGGTCCCACTTAACAAAACTTAACAGCCAGACTTGAAAAGGATTAAATTGCCTTCAGAAAATCTAACTGTATCTCAGGGCAATGTTGAAGAATATTTATAAGAATACAAAAATATCCACCTCTGAACAATTCACCAATATCTGGCATCTAATCAAAAAGTACCAGGCATGCAAAGAAGCAGAAAAATACAAAACTGAAGTGAAAGGAAAGATCAGTCAATTGAAACTGACTCAAAAATCACATCAGTTATATAATTAGTAGATAAATATAGTAAAACAGTGATTATAATGTAAATTCCATATGTTCAGGAACCTGATAGTAAGAAATATAGACTTTGCAGGTATGGAGTCTGTAAAAAGTACTCAGCTCAAATATCGTATTGCAAAAAGCAGCCATAAACAATGGGTTAACAAATAGGCATGGCTGTATCCCAATAAAACTATTTACAAAACAAATCCGCTAGGCCAGATTTGATTTATGAGCTCTTATTTGTCATCCCCTGAGCTAGAAGACTGAACATGTTAACTAGAAACACTGAAGATTTATATAAAAAAAAAAATCCAAACCAAACTTGCAGAGATAGAAAGTACAACATCTAAGAAAGAATTAATGAAAGACTAGTCATTGAAGAAGACTCATGAACTTGAAGACAGAGCAATAAATCTATCCAAAATGAAACAAGGAGAAGACTAAATAAAAGAATAACCAGAGCATTGGTGAGCTGTGGGGAAACTTCAAGGAGACTAATATACATGTAATTGGAACCCCCAAATGAGAAGAATGGTGGAGGGGTGGTATATAAATATTTATAAAGCTATACAAACCCACACATTCAAGCTTAATAAAACTGAAGCACACAAAACACGAAGAAAACTACACCAAGGCACATCATCATCAAACTGCTTAATGCCAGTAATAAAGCTATTACACATCTGAATTAGGACAGTGTATATATAGTTGGCAAATTCAGACAGCAAGGTTACCACATAATCCAAATCTATTTAGATCTTAAGTTTCAGACAGCAAGTAGCTGAATGAGAGAGTAAGAGATTTATTCAAAATTTTATCCAAATCAACTTCGTTCCTATTTTCAGGCAGAATGTTTAGACAGCAAGAGATCCTGAGGAAGATGATATAATAATGGTTCCCAATGAATTAAGTCTCATAATGTCTGCATCTTTTTGCACTGTGATGTTGCTGCTCAAGAGATGGAGTCTATTTATTTGCCTCTTTTATCTGGCTGACCTTGTAATTTGATTTGACCAAGAAAATGTGACAAAAGTGAATATGAGTTCTAGAGTATAGGCCTCCACAAGCCTCATAGTTTCTAACTTCACTTTCTCAAGACCCAGCCACAATGTAAAGAAGCTTGGGCTGGACAACTGAATAAGACAAAACAGGGCAGGAGTGGTCATAGCCACTAGATGAAAGAAGCCTTGTAAGTGTGTTCAGATGAGACCCAAGGAAGAATGACTTAACCAATCTACAGAATCTTGAGAAATAATAAATCATTCTTGGTTTAAACCATTAAGTTGAGGGGCGGTTTACTGTAGAAAAATAGATTTCAGAAACAAGCTTTTCTCATTATTACTGTCATGTTTAGAAAGTCCTTGCCACTACGTATTATAAAAATATAAACCTATATTTTCCTTAAGTGTTTTTATACTTGAATTTGTACATTTAGCAGTTCAATTTGTTTTGACATATGATACAAAGATAGTATCCAATCTTGCTTTTCCAAATAGGTATCTGGTTATCCTAACAACATTTTAATTATTTCCCCTTTCCCATTGATTTGAATGCTACTTTTACTATATATTAAATATTGAAGACACCATAATGAGACAAATCCAAAGAAAAATGTTTAAACCCACCCTCAAATTCAGAAGCTATTAAGCCAAATTAGTGGTGTTTGTACAAAAACTTCATATTTTCATTGTAACTATGTATGTGAAAGTGAAGTTGCTCAGTCGTGCCCGACTCTTTGCCACCCCATGGACAGTAGCCTGCACCAAGCTCCTCCATCCATGGGACTTTCCAGGCAAGAGTACTGGAGTGGGTTGCTGTAAGTATGTATATGTATACTTTATTATAAATATCATTTTTCCACTTTTCAAGAAGAAAATCAGAAACATGTTTTCCAACACTTTGTCATGGAAATAGTCCTATTATTTACAAAGCTTTTTATATTATATTTACTGTAGTATGAATTTGCCGGTACTAATTAACCTTGGTCTTGTAATATGGTTTCTACATCTCCCTGACTATGTGTTAATCAGATGACCTTAAGTCAGCTCTAATCCAGCTGAAAATACTTCTTGAAAAGACTTCACTACAATCTACAAATATGAGATAAGATTTAAGTCTATTTTTTCCACATTACAAAAAAATGGGGAAAAACAGACACTGTTAAATTCCAATTAGGACTTTGTCAATATGCAGGTCTCCTGGGAGTTTCATGGAAGCCACTGAATTGGATCAATATTGGATCAATAAGCCAGCAAATCTGGAAAACTCAGCAGTGGTCACAGGTCTGGAAAAGGTGAGTTTTCATTCCAATACCAAAGAAAGGAAATGCCAGAGAATGTTCAAATAACCATACAATTGCACTCATTTCAAATGCTAGCAAGATTATGCTCAAAATCCTTCAAGCTAGGCTTCAGCAGTACGTGACCTAAAAACTTGCATGTATTTAGAAAAGGCAGAGGAACCAAAGATCAAATTGCCAACGTCTATTGGATCACAGAAAAAGCAAGGAATTCCAAAAAACATCTACTTCTGTGTCATTGACTAGGCTAAAGCCCTTGTATGGATCATGAAAAACTGGAAAATTCTTCAAGAGATGGAAATACCAGACCACCTTACCTGCCTCCTGAGAAACCTGTATGCCGGTTAAGAAGCAACTGTTAGAATTGGACATAGAACAACAGACTGGTTCAAAATTGGGAAAGGAGTATGTCAAGTCTGTATATTGTTACCCTGATTATTTAACTTACATGCAGAACACATCATATGAAATGTTGGGCTGGATGACTCACAAGCTGGAATCAAGACTGCCGAGAGAAATATCAACAACCTCAGATATGCAGATGATGCCATTTAATGGCAGAAAGTGAAGAGGAATTAAAGAGCATTTTGATGAGGGTGAAAGAGGAGAGTGAAAAAGTTGGCTTAAAAATCAGCATTCAAAAATGAAGATCATAGCATCCAGCCCCATCACTTCATGACAAATAGATGGGGTAAAAGTGGAAACAATATCAGATTTCATTTTCTTGGGCTCCAAAATCACTGTGGATGGTGACTTAGCCAGGAAATTAAAAGATGCTTGCTCCTTAAAAAGACAGTGTATTAAAAAGAAGAGACATCACTTTGCTAAAAAATGTCCATGTAAATGAAGCTATGGTTTTTCTAGTTGTCATGTATGGATGTGAGAGGTGGACCATAAAGAAAGCTGAGCACTGAAGAACTGATGCTTTTAAACTCTGGTGCTGGCGAAGACTCTTGAGAGTCCGTTGAACAGCAAGGAGATCAAATCAATCAATCCTAAAGGAAATCAAGCTTGTATATTCATTGGAAGGACTGGTGCTGAAGCTGGAGCTCCAATACTTTGGCCACCTGATACGAACAGCCAACTCACTGGAAAAGACCCTGATGCTGGGAAAGATTGAGGGCAAGAGGAGAAGGGGACAACACAGGATGAGATGGTTGGATGGCATCACTGACTCAACGCACATGAGTTTGCGTAAACTCTGGGAGACAGTGAAGGACAGGGAAGCGTGGCATGCTTCAGTTCATGGGGTTGCAAAGAGTCAGACACGAATTAGCTACTGAACAACAACAACAACAGAACTGTAGGAAAGAAAAAAGGTTAAGAAGGTGGAAATAGCAAAGAAGCTAATTTCTAAATAGAGTCCCTAGAAAAGTTAGCTTGCCCACAACTTACCTCCTCTCCAATAAAGGTCCCATATCACTCCAGTTGATTTGTTTCTTGAAATCACATCAGTAAGAGATTCACTTCAGTCAATAAGTGTCATCTCTCCAAAATATACAAAAATCTCCAAGATGTTTAAGAGCTTGTCATATATGTGTAATTTGTTCTTTCAATGAATTTTTCTAACAGATTATGGGAATCACCTGTACTGAAGGAGGATTTTTCTAATTATATTAAAAAGCACCTTCATTCTCCCAGATGTTGGCTTTGAAATCTAAAATCATTTTTAATTAAAATTTTAATCTCAAGATAATTCTAAACACGCATGTAAAATAAACATGTATTATAAGAAATAATATAGAAGGCATATCCTCTACCCAATTTCCCCTAACAGTTACATCTTGCAAAACTACTGTGCAAAATTAAAACAAGGATATTGACATTAATACAGTTAAGATACAGAGCGTTTCTATCATAACAAAGATCCCTCATATTGCCCTCTTATAGCTACAGTCATATCCTTCCTACCCCATCCTTTCCTTAACCCTGGCAGTAAGTTTTTTTGTTCTCCAATTTATAATTTTATCACTTTAAGCATGTTATAAAAGGAAATATACATTATGTAACCTTTGAAACTGGCTTTACTCACTCCATAGTCCTCTGATGATTCATCCAGATTGCTGTATCAGTATTTTGTTGATTTTTATTGCTGAGTAGTATTCCAGAGTATAGACATACCAGTTAATGTAACCATTCATCCATTAAAGGACATCTGGTTTGTTTTAGGTTTTGGTTATTACAAATAAAACTACTATCAAAAATTTGTGTACATTTATATATGAGCATAAATTTTCATTTCTCTGGGATATGCCTAGGAGCATAATTGTTATGTTATATGGTAGTTGCACGTTTAACTTTTTCAAGAGACTGTCAAAATTTTTCCAGATCAGTTATACCATTTTACATTCCAACCAGCAACATATGAGTGATTCTGTTTTCTCTGCATGCTTGGTAGCATTTGGTATTGTAAATGTTTATTAAATTACTAGTATTTAGTCATTTTGATAGATGTGTAATAGCCAATAATATTAAATATCTTTTCGTGTGCTTGTCATTTGTGTATCCTCTTCAGTGACACTTCATTTCTTTTGCCTGTTTTCTACTGGACTGTGTGTTAAGTTTTGAGGGTTCTTTATATATATGGGGCTTCCCTGGTGGCTGAGAGGTTAAAGCGTCTGCCTGCAATGCAGGAGACCCAGGTTCGATCCCTGGATCAGGAAGATCCCCTGGAGAAGGAAATGGCAACCCACTCCAGTATCCTTGCCTGGAGAATCCCATGGATGGAGGAGCCTGGTAGGCTACAATCCACGGGGTCGCAAAGAGTTGGACATGACTGAGCGACTTCATTTTTTTTTAATATATATATTCTCAGTAGTAGCCTTTTGTTGTATATGTAGTTTACAAATATCTTCTTCCACCCTGTGACTCTTGTTTTCATCCTCTTAACTGGGTCTTTTGCAGAGCAGAAGTTTTCAAGTTCAAGGAAGACCAAGTTATCACTTTTTTTAAAATTCATTGTGCTTTTTGTCTCAAGTCAAATGCTTTCCCTAATCCTAGATCCCAAAGATTCTATCTTATTTTCTTCCTAAAAGCCTTACATGTTTTACATTTTATCTTTAAGTCCATGATCCATTTTGGGTTACTTTTTGTATAAGGTATGAAGTTTATGAGAAATGCTGGGCTGGAAGAAGCACAAGCTGGAATCAAGATTGCCGGGAGAAATATCAATAACGTCAGATATGCAGATGACACCACCCATATGGCAGAAAGTGAAGAGGAACTAAAAATCCTCTTGATGAAAGTGAAAGAGGGGAATGAAAAAGTTGGCTTAAAGCTCAACATTCAGAAAACGAAGATCATGGTATCCGGTCCCATCACTTCATGGGAAATAGATGGGGAAACAGTGGAAACAGTGTCAGACTTCATTTTTGAGGGCTCCAAAATCACTGCAGATGGTGACTGCAGCCATGAAATTAAAAGATGCTTACTCCTTAGAAGGAAAGTTATGACCAACCTAGATAGCATATTCAAAAGCAGAGACATTACCTTGCCGACTAAGGTTCGTCTAGTCAAGGCTATGGTTTTTCCAGTGGTCACATACGGATGTGAGAGTTGGACTGTGAAGAAAGCTGAGCACCGAAGAATTGATGCTTTTGAACTGTGGTATTGGAGAAGACTCTTGAGAGTCCCTTGGAGTGCAAGGAGATCCAACCAGTCCATTCTGAAGGAGATCAGCCCTGGGATTTCTTTGGAAGGAATGATGCTAAAGCTGAAACGCCAGTACTTTGGCCACCTCATGCGAAGAGTTGACTCACCAGAAAAGACTCTGATGCTGGGAGGGACTGGGGGCAGGAGGAGAAGGGGACGACAGAGGATGAGATGGCTAGATGGCATCACTGACTCGATGGATGTGAGTCTGAGTGAACTCCGGGAGATGGTGCTGGACAGGGAGGCCTGGCGTGCTGCGATTCATGGGATCGCAAAGAGTCGTACACGACTGAGCGACCGTACTGAACTGAACTGAACTGATGAGGTTTAGGTCAGGGTTCATTTTATGCCTATGGATGTCCAAATTGCTCCAGCACCATTTATTTAAATGGCTATCCTTCCTCAGTTGAATTGCTTATGCACTTTTGTCAAAAATGAGTTGGACAAATTTGTGTGAGCCTATTTCTGGATTCTCTGCTCTATTTCATTGTTCAATATGTCTGTCCCACACAAATACCACATAATCTTGACTACTGTGTCTACATAAGAAGTCTTTAAATCAGGTAGACTGATTCCTCTCACTTTACTCTTCTATTTTTTGAAGACTTTTTAATGTGGACCATTTTTACAGTCTTTATTGAGTTTGTTACAATATTGCTTCTGGTTTATGTTTTGGTCTTTTTCGGCTGTGAGGCATGTGGGATCTTAGCTCCCCAGCCAGAGACTGAACTCGCATGTCCTGCATTAGAAGGCAAAGTCTTAACCACTGAAAAGCCAGGGAAGTCTCTATGCTTTTTAAAAGTGCTTCTAGCTATTCTAGTTCCTTAGCCTTCTCCCATTTTTAGGACAATATTTTCTATATCTCAATAAGTCTTGCTGCAATTTTAAGGGAACTATGTAAGCATATATAATACTATTGTATATGCTTAATATTATATTTGTTGCTGAGTCACTAAGTTGTGTCTGACTCTTATTATATATGTATATATAATGGTGGTGTGCTCAATTGCTCAATAGTATATATATTATATATACATATCAGTTTAGATAGAACTGATATCATTGCTATGTCAACTCTTCCAATTTATGAACACAATATATCTGTCCATTATTTAGATTTTCTTTTGAGTTCATTCATCAGTGGTTTGTAATTTTTCAGCATACAAATCCTATGAACGTCTTTTATAAAGGCTCCCTAAATAATTCCAAAACATGCTTATCTTTCCCTTCCATGAAAGTCTGTCAGTGCTATGAAGGTCTACTTGACTCTTGATGTATAAACCTCGTCTCATAACATTGCTTGAGTGCTGTGTCTTATAAGAAAATATTTTATAATTTCCTATATCTTTCCTCTAATGGTAAAGTGTCTGCCTACAATGTGGGAGACCCAGGTTCGATCCCTGGGTTGGGAAGATCCCCTGGAGAAAGAAATGGGAAGCCACTCCAGTACTATTACCCGGAAAATCCCACGGACGGAGGAGCCTGGTAGGCTATAGTCCACAGGGCCGCAAAGAGTCGGACATGACTGAGCGACTTCACTTTCACTTTCACTTTCCTCTAATGATTGGGCAATACCTTGTATCCAGGACATACTCTACAGAAACTGAAATGAAAGCATTAAGGCAATTATTTCTGAAAGATTTATTTTTCTCATTGCAACTAAATCTCTTAGTACTCCTTAGGTGAAAGTACATTTTGGTTATAAAATATTGTTATATATAAAATTAATGTGAATTTTAGTCTCAGAAGTATGTTGATACAAATTTTATCAAATACATGGTGAAATGGTTATTGTCTACCAATAAATGGATATTTCACATTGTGGTAGCTAATCTCTAGAGATAACCCTCCTCCCCCACTGCCACCCTTCTCCTCCCACAATAAGCCATGCCTTCTGAGTGTGCATATGCCCGTATGTGGCTTTCTACCTTTGATTATGAACTGGCCTTGAGACTCAGTTTTGCGCAAGAGAATGTGGAAGAAGCGATGCTGCATGCTTTTCGAGACCAGGCCCTTCAGCTGCCCAGGGCCTCTTGGACTATGTATTCTAGGAGAGAAGGTCACCAGCTAAGAAGTCCAACTACTCTGAAACAGCCATGCTAGAGGAAGCCCAAACATGGAGAGAAATGCAGAAAGAAAAGAGAAGCTTTGCCAGCCTTAACTATTCCAGTCATGCCAACTGAGGTGCCAAACACATAAGTGAAAAAGCTATCTTGGATGTTCAGCTCAGTTGAGCCTTCAAGTGACTCTAGCCTCAAGTTTTGCAGTAGATTTTTAGGCAGCATTATATAACCAAAATACATACTTAAAACATAATCAGTCAGTCACAAGCAAAATAAGATAATGTTTTTTATTTCAGTCATATCCCTAAAGCTATTACTGTTTTATTTGTCTACTGTTGTTGCTTTTTATGGTTTTATTTTTGTTAATTCTTTTACCACTTTTAATTTTATTTCATCACTTATTATAAATTATAATTATCATTAATAATAATAATACAACAGAAAACATTTTCTTTTTGTAGAATCCACTCAAATTGTTTATTAAGATATGTATTTTGAAACATTTTTCAAAGTCAAGATAATGTCTTATTTTTTTTTTCTGTACAAAAATACTACATAGTAGTTTTTCAAAAAAGATTGAAAAATGAATTGATGGGAAATGACTGTTTGGCAAATAATTCAATAAACATCATGCACTGAGTCTACCATTGACCCAGTTAAAAAAATTTTTTTAATGAATATTATTTGGCATCTATTGTCTTAAACTTTTATTCCAATTCAATAGTATCCATTTTAATCCATTATTACCCTAAAACATATATTTTAATTAACCAACAATTACAAATAAAATAATTTAAATAGTTTAAGTACATTTTAAATGTATTTGAGGGCCGAATAGAAAATAATTAGAAATAAATACAATAGTTCTTTAATAGAGTTTTTGAGCAAACTAGGAAAACCTTTTTTAAAAGCCTCCTTTCAAACTTCTCACTGAGCTTTTGCAACGATTTTTTTGCTAGCTTAATGGAATAACAGTTTCTTAAAACTTTAGTGAGTGCTTAATGCAATCTTATATTCTATATGTATCATTAATCATTTTAAACTTTCTACCCTAATTGTTTATATACCTTGTTTGCAAAATCAATTGCTTAAAAAAACCCTTATTGTGACTATCTGGAAAAATTATAAATGTATCTCTACTTACTAAAACTTCAATCTTCCATAACTTTCTTTTTAATTAAAGTATAGTTGATTTACAATGTTGTGTTAATTTCTGCTGTAGAGCAAAGTGATTCAGTTATACATAAATATATTCCTTTATTTATACTCTTTTCCATTATGCTTTATCATAGGATAGTGAAGAGAATAATAGTTCTCTGTGCTATAGGGTAGAACTTTATTGTTTGTGCATTCCATATGTCTGCTTACATCTGTTAACCCCAACCTACCACGCCATCCCTCCTTCAACCTCCTCTCCCTTGGCACCCACAAGTCCATTCTCTATGTCCATGAGCCTGTTTCTGTTTTACAAACAGGTTCATTTGTGTCTTATTTTAGATTCCACATATAGGTGATATCTCATGGTATTTATCTGTCTCTTTCTGACTTACTTCATTTTGTATGATAACCTCTAGTTACATCCATGTTGCTGCAAATGGCATTATTTGGTTCTTTTTTATAGCTGAGTAGTATTCCGTTGTATATATGTACCACATCTTCATCCATTCCTCAATGGACATTTAGATTCTTTCCATGTCTTGGCTATTGTGAGTAGTGATATGAACATAAATGTGCACATCTTTTTGAAATAGTTTTATCTCAATATAAGCCCAGGAGTGGGACTGCTGGATCATACAGTAATTCTATTTTCAGTTTTCTGAGGAACATACTGTTTTCCACAGTGACTACACCAACTTAACTCCCACCGTCAGTGTAGGAGGGCTCCCTTTTCTCTACATCCTCTCCAGCATTTGTTATTTGTAGAGTTTTTAATGATGGTCATTCTGAGTGCCAAAGAATTGATGCTTTCAAACTGTGGTGTTGAAGACTCTTGAGAGTCCCTTGGACAGCAAGGAGAGCAAACCAGTCAATCCTAAAGAAAATCAACCCTGAATATTCACTGGAAGAACTGATGCTGAAGCTGAAGCTCCAATACTTTGGCCACCTGATGCAAAGAGCCAACTCATTAGAAAAGACCCTGATGCTGGGAAAGATTAAAGGCAGGATGAGAAGGGGATGACAGAGGATGAGATGGTTGGATGGCATCACTGACTGAATGGACATGAGTCTGAGTAAACTCTGGAGATGGTGAAGGACAGGAAAGCCTGGAGTGCTGCACTCCATGGAGCCGCAAACAGTTGGAATGATTGAGCAATGGAACAATAATTCTGATGGGTATGAGGTCATACCTCACTGCAGATTTGATTTGCACTTCTCTAATAATTAGAGATGTTGAGCATCTTTTAAATGTGCCTATTGGCTATTTGTATTTCTTCTTTGGAGAAATGTCTATTTA
The DNA here is from genome assembly GCF_001704415.2 of Capra hircus. Taxonomy (NCBI): domain Eukaryota; kingdom Metazoa; phylum Chordata; class Mammalia; order Artiodactyla; family Bovidae; genus Capra; species Capra hircus. The sequence continues at coordinate 28,555,884 of NC_030814.1, forward strand.
AGTCTTCTGCCCATTTTTCTATTGGGTTGTTTGTTTTTTCTTTTGTTGTTCAGTTGTATGAGCTTTTTACATATAGTATTTTGGAAATTAAGCCCTTGTCAGTTGCACTGTTTACAAACATTTTTTCCCATTCTGTAGGTTGTCTTTTTGTTTTGTTTATGGTTTTCTTTGCTCTGCAAAAGTTTGTAAGTTTGATTAGGTCTCATTTGTTTATTTTTGCATTTATTTCTACTGCCTTAGGAGACTGACCTAAGAGAACATTGGTATGATTTATGACAGAGAATGTTGTGCTTATGACTTCTTCTAGGAGTTTTATGGTATCCCAATCTTTTTGTGCTGGGAAAGTTGGACAGCTGCTGGTAAATCAATGAAGTTAGAACACACCTTCTCACCATACACAAAAATAAACTCAAAATGGCTTAAAGACTTCTATAACTTCTTGATTTGCTTTCTGTTTCATGAAAGTGAATATTTTCTAACTGTTTTAGTAGCTTGGTTTAAAAATTTTTTAAAAACAAGAAAAAGTACTAACAGTTGGATAAAAGGCTGAAAATTTATTTTAGTCCCAATGCATTCATATGTACTTTTAAAAGAAAATCTATAAGTTCATCAGCCAGAAAATATATTATAAAGGGATTTAGCATAAATTAAGCATGTTCAAGAGGTCTGCAGAATAAAGCTGCCCATGGGACATGATGTTAATCAAGTAATTGAAGAAAAACTCAGCATGGCTAAGTTCCTATTTACTAAGCTATTTCTGTGTTCAACAAATGAGAAGATATAAGAGAACAGGTATTTAGGTGACCCTAAAATCACTGCAGATGGTGATTGCAGCCATAAAATTAAAAGACGCTTACTCCTTGGAAGAAAAGTTATGACCAACCTAGATAGCATATTCAAAAGCAGAGACATGACTTTGCCAACAAAGGTCCATCTAGTCAAGGCTATGGTTTTTCCTGTGGTCATGTATGGATGAGAGAGTTGGACTGTGAAGAAGGCTGAGCGCTGAAGAACTGATGCTTTTGAACTGTGGTGTTGGAGAGGACTCTTGAGAGTCCCTTGGGCTGCAAGGAGATCCAACCAGTCCATTCTAAAGGAGATCAGCCCTGGGATTTCTTTGGAAGGAATGATGCTGAAGCTGAGGCTCCAATACTTTGGCCACCTCATGTGAAGAGTTGACTCACCGGAAAAGACTCTGATGCTAGGAGGGATTGGGGGCAGGAGGAGAAGGGGATGACAGAGGATGAGATGGTTGGATGGCATCACTGACTCGATGGACGTGAGTCTGAGTGAACTCTGGGAGTTGGTGATGGACAGGGAGGCCTGGCGTGCTGCAATTCATGGGATCACAAAGAGTTGGACATGATTGAACGACTGAACTGAACTGAAACTATATTTCAGAAAGATAAGCTAAGCAAGGTGTAAAATTCAGTCAGGTTAGCAGAGGTAGATCAGGAGGACCAGTTTCAGATCTCAGAAAGAAAAAATGTAGCGCTGAGGTTTGGAGTCACTGGCTGACCAGGCTCCCTGGTAAAGAGGAAAAGGCCCTAAATGCTCTCTGCAATACACCAGGCTGAAGCTGGTATTAGCTCCACCTCCACCCAATGTAATGCAAGTGTTAATCCTTAAATACTCAGCCTCAAGGGTCCTAACATAGCTTTTACACACTTTCCAGAACCAAAATATTGAAAAGTTTCCTCCTGGTATTCCTACAGCAAGGTGAGGGCAGACAAATCGATGACTGTTCTTCTGGATGTTACTTACTTATAATTTCTTAGGACCAAGTAATTCCAAAGTAGTAAAATAATCTTTTAATCTTCTGAGGTTTCTGGTGCCTTCTTCTTTTGAGTATAAAAATGTATACTAAAACTTTCATTGTACATTAAAGTAAAAAACTAAAAGGAAGGGGAACTATCAATTTAAAAAAGCACAGTGAATAGTAGCTAGACAGGAATCTATATTCTTTGAGTAATATAAATCATAAAACCTCAGTATTAAACCCTTCGACCTACTGAGATGCTTGGAAAGATTATGATGGAAGAAAAATGGCTGTATTATACCCAAGTTAGAAAGTCAGTATATTTCCATTCTTAAAAACCATGATCCCAATGCACCAAGACCTTCCTCCCTAGTAATAATTGATCAAAAGAGAGACATTTCACTGCTTACATGTACTACAGTCAGTGAAAGATCAGAACTTATAAGAACCTGCCAACAAAATACTCCAGACAAGTGCAAAATCTATGAAGTATAAGGAGTATATGCCCCACACTATAAAGGAAAGAAAATCTTACAGCTTTTTCTAAGGCATCAATCAAATCAGAATGAAGTGGCACAGAGAGGATTTTGCTTTATGAAGTGCTGGTTTCCTTCAAGGTCATTCATGGCAGTGATGCAAAGATGTCTGCAGTACTGTGCTTTCAGTCTCAGCTAGAGAACCGCCTAGGGTCCTTAGTTAATGAGTTTACTAGCTGAGTTTCATCTTAATAGAAGCAATTGAGTTCTAAAAAAAAAATTTTTTTTTAATCTCAGCTCAATGCAGTATCTTTCACAGCTATAAAAAAACAAACAATACACTTATTTTAAAGTAATGAATACTAAGTTAAAATAAATGTGACATCCAAAGAGTCACTTAGTATTATTATTACAAACACCAATTTTCTCATTTATTCATCATTCTGTTAAAAAATCTAAAATATATATTTACCTTTTAACAATGAACCTCATATTTGTTGCTCTCCTTTATCCTTAATGATCCCTTTCATTTACTGAATCTTAAATCAGTGAAAGACAATCCAGATTATAAAGGCTATAAAAAGCCTAAACCAATGAATTGTGAAGCAATATTAAAATTAGGCAGCAGATAAATGTGAAAATGTAGACTTAGCATATAATTTTTTTAACTATCAGAATTTACCAAATTTAAAAGGAAAGAAGACCACGGATTACTCTTCATGTTATTCTATTACTATACTACCGAGGAAGTCGAATTTGCTCTGTTAGTCTATCAGTGTTTTTAACTTGATCATCTTGTCTGCCCTTTAAGTGTAAAATTCATCACTAATGACCACCCACATATTTAGTAAGCCCTCTGGTTATATCAGAATACCAGACCACCTGACCTGTCTCTTGAGAAATCTGTATGCAGGTCAGGAAGCAACAGTTAGAACTGAACTGAAGTAATCCATGTTAAACCAGTTTCTCTGATATTATTATTATCCAGTTTAGTTCAGTTACTCAGTCATGTCTGACTCTTTGCGACCCCACGAATCACAGCATGCCAGGCCTCCCTGTCCATCACCAACTCCCGGAGTTCACTCAGACTCACATCCATCGAGTCAGTGATGCCATCCAGCCATCTCTTCCTCTGTCGTCCCCTTCTCCTCCTGCCCCCAATCACTCCCAGCATCAGTCTTTTCCAATGAGTCAACTCCTCACATGAGGTGGCCAAAGTATTGGAGCCTCAGCTTCAGCATCATTCCTTCCAAATAAATCCCAGGGCTGATCTCCTTTAGAATGGACTGGTTGGATCTCCTTGCAGCCCAAGGGTCTCTCAAGAGTCTTCTCCAACACCACAGTTCAAAAGCATCAATTCTTCGGCGCTCAGCTTTCTTCACAGTCCAACTCTCACATCCATACATGACCACTGGAAAAACCATAGCCTTGACTAGACAGACCTTTGTTACCAAAGTAGTCTCTACTTTTCAACATGCTATCTAGGTTGGTCGTAACTTTTCTTGAGGGCCTCAAAAGGATCATCACATTTTGCCCTTTCTCTAAGATCTTCTAGTCACGCTCACAGGACAGGAACTACTCGGCCAAGAAAATCAATGTTAAATTCCAGAAAGGTTCCCAAGGAGGACTTATGCATCCTCTTACAGCACTTCAGGGTTGTGGAAGGAGCCAAGAAACTCTGGTTCTCTTTACATATGTCCACAAAAATGATCCAAATAATGCTATTTAAAAGAATTTTACAGTTTAAAAGTACCATAAAAAATAATGTTTAGTACAAATAATAATATGTAATACTAGTAATGGGGAAAACATACAAAACCTAACAGACCATAAAATGCCAGAAAAAATACTTTCTTTTCTAAACTCTCCTGAGACATATGTCACTGCTTCTGAGAAGTTTTATTCCTTTTGGTACCCTTTAACATAGGGCCTAACACTTAGTAGATAATCTAAAATATCTTCTGAATGAAGTGGTGAGTTTAAAAAAAAAATGAAATTAAGAAAAATATAGGCACTAATTTACTGAGGTTAGTGTAACATAATTTAGTATGTAGAAATAATTACTTAAAGTATACTTAGAGTATAACCAAAATTATTTAAAGTATTCCTTAGAGTTTAGCATATATGTACAATGTTCAAAGGCATTTTTATTTTGAAAAAAAATTTCAATGAAAAATCTGTAATTTGTTTACTCCAAGGTTACTTATAGTACTACTATGCAATAAACTATACAATAATAGAGATGTTTGTAACTAAATATTGTTTATTAAAATAACTACAAATTAACTAAATATATGATATAGTACAAAACCTACAAAATGCAAAGAAGTACAAACTAAATAATTCCTCTTAATAAACTCAGCCATTCAAAAAACATTTAATCCTGCTGTTTAACATGGGTGTTGGATGTCCATTCAAAATATCCTTTAATTTTTTTCACCTACATGTTTCCAGGCACTAAAAAACCCCTAATCTAACTTATGTCTTCTTATGCAAGCTCTTTATATCTTGCCCTCATGGTATTTTCCAACTGCCTGCCTTACACAAAGAGTCCTTGCTGGCATTGGCTTGTTGCTAGTCAGTATTTAGCTCTCTCTTTCTGTAGCTAAGAGAGAGCAACCATCTGCTTCCCACAGCTTTTCAATCCTATGATAGCTTTCTGCTTTTTCCTCTTCCAACTCAGAAACAGAAAGTAAGAGAGAAAACAAAGCATTTTAGGTCCACAAGAAGCAGTAGAATACCCAGGAGAGTTTCCTCCCAATCAGAAAAATGCTTCCTTAGCAACCAAGTTACTAAGGCCAATTAACCACCCTTCTCTATCAATATTCAATTTACATTGAAACCTTTTTTGGTTAAGCTTTTCAGTTTTACAATGAGCTTTCTGGCAGAGAAAAAGTACTTCTGTCTTAAAGGAGCCAGGACTTTTCTCCTGAATATAAGTGTGAATTGAACTTAAAGTGCGAGGTGATTTCCTAACATGATGTAAGGGACTGTAAACATAGAAATGGCACAGAAATTAAGTGCAATCAACCAGCACAGGCCTAAAACGAGAGTGAAACATTTCAGACCAACCAGAGACTGAAAACCCTGGAGAATAAGAAATATGGAAAAGATGCTTTGTAGCTGTCATGGCCTTATACTTGCCTTGTCTGATTTATGTCCTTTCCTCACAACCAACAAAGCCCAGGTTACCACTAAATAATCACAACATCAGTAAAATTCTAGAAAAAAGATGACATAAGAGAGAAGTACAGACAGTATCAAAACCAAGGAGTTTTCTTTCCGACATGAAAGTAAACACTGAAAACTAGTGAGGAAACAGCATTTCAAAGTTATGAACTAACTTAGAAGTAGTTAAAACTATAACACCTTTAAAGTAAAGACGGTGCTTTTATAAAAACATACTCATGGATTGAAGGCAGGAGGAGAAGGGGACGACGGACGATGACATGGTTAGACAGTATCACTGACTCTGGACATAAGTTTCAGCAAGCTCTGGGAGCTGGTGATAGATAAGGAAGCCTGGCATGCTGCAGTCCATGGGGTCGCAGAACTGGAGACAACTGAGCGACTGAACTGACACATGTACAGTGAAAATTCTCCCAAGAGTTCAAGCCATGAGACAGAGGCTACAATCTTCTCACAATTAAATTATTATATTGTATTTCAGTTAAGGTAAAGAACATGACAGAAATTTTATACAATAGGTAATTACTTATCTTCTGATGTTCATTTTCCAGGTCTTAATGAAGCAAACTCCTTTGCTGAATAATTTTAAAGTTTCTTTAAATCCTATATATAATGCAAAATGAAACGATTTGTATATACAATTTATAATAGGCACTATAAATAATTCTTTAGCAGTTTGTTAGCAGCTCTCCAATATCAACATGCAATACCACTATCAATTCAGTTTGGTAGCTCAGTTGTGTCTGACTCTTTGCGACCCCATGGATGCAGCAAGCCAGGCTTCCCTGTCCATCACCAGCTCCCAGAGCTTGCTCACACTCATGTCCATCAAGTCAGTGATGTCATCCAACCATCTCATCTGCTGTTGACCCCTTCTCCTCCTGCCTTCACTCTTTCTCAGCATCAGGGTCTTTTCCAACAAGTCAGCTCTTCACATCAGATGGCCAAAGTATTAGAGTTTCAGCCTCAGCATCAGTCCTTCCAATGAATATTCAGGACTGATTTTCTTTAGGATTAACTGGCTTGATCTCCTTGCAGTCCTAGAGTCTCTCAGGAGTCTTCTTCAACACCACAGTTCAAAAGCATCAATTCTATGGTGCTCAGCTTTCTTTATGGTCCAACTCTCACATCCATACATGACTGGAAAAACCATAGCTTTGACTAGACAGACCTTTGTCAGTCAAGTAATGTCTTTGCTTTTTAATATTGTGTCTAAGTTTATCAATAGTTTTTCTTCCAAGGAGCAAGTGTCTTTTAATTTCACAGCTGCAGTCACCATCATCAGTGATTTTGAAGCCCAAGAAAATAAATCTGTCACTGTTTCCATTGTTTCGTCATCTATTTGCCATGAAGTGATGGGACCAGATGCCATGATCTTCGGTTTTTGAATGTTGAGTTTTGAATACCACTCTATCTCGAAACAATTCTTGCTATTAAATCATAATACAGAATTTCAGAACTTGTTTTGTTTTCTAGTGTTGTCACTTAACCTTCACAAGACTCTTCAATCCTACTTTCTCATAGATTTATTCCCAAACAGTGACACTGCCTTAAGGATGCTCTGATAAAAATTCACATTAGTTAGTCTTTGGTTCCATTATCCTATGTGATCCTCACAACCACCCTGTGAGGCAGGGATTTACCATGCTCTTTCCCAGGTGAGGTGTTTGATGTTGAAAAAGAGTGGGGAAAGGAATGTAAACTTTATGAATCGCCTACCATTTTTTCAGCCATAATCAGATGCCTTCTTCCATGACATCATTTAATAGATAGACCCCCAAGTCCCCACTTCCTGACTCCCTCAAATATTTGGAATCCATGTTTACAGATAAGGGATTTGAGGCTCACAGAGGTTTAGTCACATGTTCAAAGTACATAGTTAAAATAAGTAAAAGCAGGCATTTAAAAACAAATTTGCCCAACTCCAAAGCCGTTGTTCTTTCAACCACGCCACACCACCTGCTACCCAAAGCCCACAGCAGCAACGTTATGGTACTCTCTGAATCCCTTCGACTGACGTTAGCAATCATCAAGGATTTAAGTAATATTTTCTAAACATGAGTCATGAGCTCTTAGGAGATTCCAAAATCAACTGGTGGACTTCAGCCAGCATTTTTTAAAAAATAAAATAGAGCAAAATAGATTAATAGAGTAGGTAGATCAAAAAGAATAAGAATTATTTCTTGTGAACCCTGGCTTCAGATACGTGTCTGTAGTATGTACTGGGTCCTGATGTAAAATATATTTCTTATTGTGAGTCTATATCAACAGTCTGAAAGCCACTGGTCTCAGAGGATGGTCTCACACAGACCTGGAGCATGGGAAGACTTATCAAGGGATGGGAAACTACTGAATGCTCAGCTCTATTCATTTAAAATTAACATCAGGAAACACAGACAGGAAGCCCCTTCTCAGACAAGGAAGAAAAAGGATTACCTAGAATCAGCATAGGAGGAGGATGCTGATTGTATAATTACATACCTCCTTCACAGCAGCTCCAGTCCATCAAGCAGATAGTATAGTTTATTTTTTACAGCACTAATTATGTAATTATCCATAACATTAAATCAGTTCCACCTGATTCAGTCTATCAGAGGTTTCCTGAAACGTTCATTTGTTTATTATTTTTAAAAAGAACACTAAACTACCAATCATCTTGTATGTAAAACCAGTGTGGAGGCTGGCAAACTTTTCTTGAAAAAGATCTGTCAAATATGCCACTTTTGGCCCTTTGGGATAAATGGCAACTGAAATTTCATCTTAATATACCTTGGTGCTTCTACAAGCAACAGATTTCAGACCTGGTTATTTCCATTTATTTTAAGATAAAGTTATTTTTCACCCTTAGGCACATAAATATAGAGATAAACTTTAACAAATATTCCTGGCCACTTCATTTAATAAGTACCATTTGATAAACAGACAAAAATTGATAATGACAAAATATTTAACATTGCTAACTTTTAATAGTACACTGGAGAGAGGGGAAATTTTGGATAGTTCCATCCAGAAAAATCAAGATATAGGCTCTATTAGTTTCTGACAGTTATATGCCAGGCACAGTTATCACTTTGATTCAAGTGATCTAACCAGGACAATGCTTGGAGTCTAGTAGCAAGGTTCAGAATCACTATGTCAATTTGAAAATATTTTGTCTCTCTGTAAAAATAATTTATCCACATTTTTAATAAAAGCCTCTTTAACACTGAGCATTTCAGGCCCTAGCTGAAAAAATATTGGAACCTACATGGGTCTGATTAAATAAGTAGCAGTATACATATACAATTGTCCCTAGTTCTGGGCAATAATTCTGTAGTAAAATCACATTCTATATAATAGTCTGTATCTAACAGTAAAAAAATCCTGCCAAGTAGCTAACTTCATTCAAGCTAAAAAAAATCAACTAAAATTCAAGCTAAAAAAAAAAAAAGTCTTTCAAACATCCAAAGATTGCCATCTTCCATGGTATTTCACATCTCCATTTCAACATTCAATTTCTTTAGACTGCTGTTGAGTCCTGCATAGACTATTATGCTGATGGGTATTTCTTTCACTCCAGAAAATATTTTTTAAATTAACCTTTTCAATTTAACTGAGGAGGACTTCCCTGGCTGCCTAGTGGTTAAGACTGTGTGCTTCCACTGCAGAGTGCACAGGTTTGATCCTTGGTCAGAGAACCAAGATCTCACATGACTTGCAGTGCAGTCAAAAATAATTAAACAAAAACAAACAAACAATTTAACTAAGGAATAAAAGGAATTTTAAATATAATTGATTAAAAAAACTTTTGAAAACTCAAATATTTTAGATTCTATTTAATCTTTTGTGAGAGCAAATCTCATTATACTATATTCCAATGGATCCCTCTCCACACATGGAGTTTCCACAGATTTCCGAAAAAAATAAAATAAAATAAAAGGAGGAGGAAGAAATACTAAACAGTGGTTTCACTTTCATTTATTTTAGATTTGATTATAAAATCAAGATATCCTCATAAAGTTTGAAACCTCCAATTAATCTATTAAGTTTCTTTTTTTAAACCTATATCATGGAGAGCAACTCAAACTCATTTTTTTGTAAATGGGAGAAATAATTAGAGTAATTAAAATAATACACTAAGTGTTCTTCCTCAGAAATAACTGGTTCCTTTTAGACCTTTACAACCGGACAGAAGCATTTCACATTGAAAATCAGATTTTCATACAGAAAATATCAGCTCAGCATTCTCTCAAGTACGTATCTGCTGCTAGAAATGATCATACTTTTGACTTTTAAAAAACTTCAATATTAGAACTATACATAAAGAAAGCTTTGTGATATAACTCACTGCTGAGTTAAAATACAATGGGTATAGCAGGTGCCTTAGCCTTAGCAAAGGCTTTTCTACTGGCTTGAAAAATAGAAAGAGAATTAGTTAACTTGATTTCTCTCAAAAAACAGATTCTCTCTTTGCTCTGCCACAGCAAATACAGCACAGAGAATTTCAAAGTTAGGAGTAAACTTAAGAAGCCTTTTAGGTTATATGTTCTCACTAAACCTAATATTTTCTCCGAATTTTGAAAAGTGATATTACTCAGGTACCGAGAGCCTAGAGAAGAAAGATTTGAGAGAGTATGGGGCATGTTTCTGCTTCCATATAATACTTCTTGATTTCACAGCTGAACACTAAGGTCTTTTAAGACCACTCTCCCACCCCAAGATTTTATCAAATAGTTTTAGTGCTACATCTCTGTATGTGATTTCTGATGAGTTCTAAGAACAAGTAAACACACATTTCTGTCAAAGCATAGTTAAAGAAATGTAGTTTGTATAAGTACTATATCTAGTGCAATAGTCCACAGTTTTATTAGAACTGAAAATCCGAATCAGACCTGACTGATTTTCAGAATATCCTATACTCTCCTCTCAAACACACCACTCCATGGCATATATGTACACTCTAAGTTAAATAAAATTTACTTTGCCTTTGAATATTTTCATAATATACCACAAGAAAAACACAAAATGGTATTGTGGGATTGAGGTTTGCTGTATTAATAGTTATTTACATTAAAAATCCATTTATCTATCAACATTGGATTCATTAAATCAATAAATCAATACTGACTATTACAGGTACTTTCATTTGTATCTACACAGATTACGTATAATAGACTTTCTGATATGTTAGTTAGCATTGCTTTAATAATGACACTTTCAGATACCAGAGGGAAACATGCTTATTACTCATCATTTACATTTATCAACATGGCTATATTTTAGTCTAAAAATAGCAGTTGCTTTACAGAGAAGTTGTTAACACTGAGAACTGTAGCTTGTTATTTATTCCAATATATGTATAAAAAACCGATTATATTCTGACATATGAGTCTATTTCAGACATACAAAATAGAACTCATCCTAGAAGCCATTTAATAAAATCCTTAGGGCAAATGAGTATATTTGAAGACCTGGTTACATCAGAAGATCATCATTCTCTGAATATGTTCTTTTGGTAATTGAGATCATTTCCTGTTACTGATTCTCAGCTTTATGCTTCAGGGAATTTGTGATAAGCTGTTTTTTTGTTCAAGATTTCCTATAATACTCTACCTGGACTAAGGAAAGTCCCAGTTACTGGACTACAAGGCCCTAGGACAAAAAAATCCCTTTTTCCAGTAGTATACTATTGTTATTCTTATGACTCTATCATTTTCATAGTTTTTAAAAATGTAATCTAAAGGGGTAACCTCAGGCTTTAAAGTAATGAAGATAGTAAGTGAATAAGTAAAATATGCTCAATACCCATCTCTGATACCTCTTCAAAAGGAAGAAATGAAACTTCAGACAGAAGAATCCAAACTTCAATAATATAAAAAAATCACTGACCAACCTAAAATAAATATGGATGGAGGAGCCTGGTAGGCTGTAGTCCATGGGGTCACTACTAGTCGGACACAACTGAGCATCTTCACTTTCACTTTTCACTTTCATGCATTGGAGAAGGAAATGGCAACCCACTCCAGCGTTCTTGCCTGGAGAATCCCAGGGATGGGGGAGCCTGGTGGGCTGCTGTCTATGGGGTCGCACAGAGTCGGACACAACTGAAGCAACTTAGCAGCAGCAGCAACAGCAAATTGAATTAATTGAAGGGCAAAATCTGGGCTATCTCTATTCTATGAAAATGATTCAGAATTCCATATATGAAGATGGTAGAGATAAAAAGAAAATGCAAAGAAATGTTAGACAAAAGCTATTTCTACAGGAAGAAATTTCAGGCACTTCCCTCTCCTAAACATTCATTAATAATTTTTACTACTGGTTATTAAAAATCAATATCCATGTTGAATATTCATCTCATTGTTTCCTTTTATTTAGAGTGGTTTAATGTTAAACATGATTTTTAAAAAAAAACTTATACCTTGTTTCTCTAGAATCATAATTGTAGCTCGAATTGTAGCACTGTAGCTAGAATTCTCTAGAATTGTAGCCATTGTAGTCTATATTGGCCAGTGAGTTAATTTGCTGTTGTTGCGCTGTGCTTAGTCATGTCTGACTCTTTGCAGCCCAATGGACTGTAGTCTGTCAGGCTCCTCTGTCCATGGAATTTTCTAGGCAAGAATACTGGATCAGGTTCCCATTTCCTACTCCAGGGGATCTTCTGGACCTAGGGATCGAACCTGCATCTCTTGTGTCTCTTGTGTCTTTTGCATTGGCAGGTGGATTCTTTAGCACTGGGACTTAATTTAGAACCTTACAAAATAATTTTAAAGTTTAGTAGTTATTTTGCAATAATATTCACATGAGGTTGAAAGGTTAACAGTAACTAATTTTCCTAAAAAAAATTGTCTAACTTGACTAGAGAGCCTTTGCTACCACTTTCATTCTCAAACTATTATTTTATTTTTCACTGGTAATGAAAAGATCTTGTTTAAGTCTTGTTTGTTACTTCACAAACTCAGAAATGTCATAAGCAAATCACAGTAACAACTCTCAACAATAAATGTCTTATCTAATGAACTCTTGTCCCCAAAACAACACTAAGAAACCCCAATATATTTAGTAGATTTCTGAATATCATCTCATTCTTTTAAGTATCATTTTAAATTAATTTTAAAAATTCAAACAAGATATAGATTATGATTTTAACAAATTACTTCACTCACATATTCCATTATATTTCTTTGATTTTTAAATTCCTGTTTATTGCATATAAACTCATGGGCATAAAAATCATGAATCCAGCTACCCCTCTATAGTCAAGACTACCAGTTCTGATTGGAACAAAAAAGTGATCTGATTTCCCACTTCATACATGGCCAATTTTTTTAAATCTTTTTTAAAAGTAACTATTAGTAGAGGCATTCTTTCAAATATCCTTAAATAGGAAATGTGATGTACAGATATGATGTGCTAAGTCACTTCCATCATGTCCAACGCTTTTGTGACCCTATGGATGGTAGCCCACCAGCCTCCTCTGTCCATGGGATTCTCCAGGCAAGAATACTAGAGTAGGTTGCATGCCCTCCTCCAGGGGATCTTCCTGACCCAGAGATCAAACCCAGGTCTCTTTCGTCTCCTGCATTTGCAGGCGGGTTCTTTACCACTAGCACCACCAGGGAAGCCCAGTTATGGATGGGGCTCTAAATTCTAAAGAGAATTCCAAAGTCCCCTGGCCTCAGTCTTCTATACAACGTGGGACGCCTTTCTATAATATTAGAGACTAGGTTATAAAATGGTGGCCTAAGGACCATTTGCAGCCCATACACACAGTCTATTTAGCCTGCACAGATTTTTTTTTTTTTTTTTTTTACTTAAATCAACACATAAATCCAGATCTTGCCTTCTCTTGAAAATCTACCTGGAGATGCATTTCTACTGCCCCTTTGGATGAACCATTCCCTCTCTACTTCTCTATAGGTCCCACCAACTCCCATCAGCCCACTTCATTCATCACCATCCTGGTGCTTTAAACATCTGAACATTTCTATCAGTGACCACTGTTTTGGAGAAAAGGTTATCCACTCTGTGGCTAACATCTCCAAGAAAGGGAAGGGAACTCACAGCTTTGCAAGATGACCAATTTCACTGTGAGCAATCTAAACAGTAGAGAGACTTGTCTTGAATACTTTCCAGTTACTCTGTATCCTCAGAAACAAAGTGAGTCTACTCTCTCTTCCACGGGAAAGCTTTCTAGATATCTTAAGATGATTAACCTTCCTAGGTCTTTAGTTCTAATTTAACATCCCCAGAACTCCCAATAGTCCTCATAATAATATATTTTCAAGCCTACCCATGACCCCCGGCGTGCTTCTTTGAATGGATAAACCCCACTTATGATCAATTTTCAACTATTATTTATGAATTCATTCATCATGTACTCTATCAATGTTGTTCTGCACATACAATAAGGTAATATTTCCTTGTTCTATAGCAATGATTTTCAAACTATCTGGTCTCAACACCCCTTTACACTTTTAAAATTCATTGAAGATTCCGATGAACTTTTTGTTTAAGAGAGTTATGTGTATGACATTATATTAGAAATTAAAATTGAAATTAAAAAATATTAGTTCACTTTAAAAATACATGGTAATATAATAGCAAATTTCTATGAATGATAATATAACAGCAAATTTCTATGAAAAAATAAACATTTTCCAAAACAACATAAATTAGTAAGAAAAGCAGTATACATTTTGAAAATATTTTTAGTATCTAACTTAATTAAAGATAGCTGGATTTTTATAACTGTTTCTGCATTTACTCTGTTGCAATATCACACATAGGTAGCCTCTGGGAAAGTAGGAGAGAATGAAAGTACAAAATGTAAATAATATCTTAACATTATTAAATATATTTGACCTTGTGGACCCCTTGAGAGGGTCTCTGGGACCCTTCAGGGGACCTCAGATAATATTTGGGATCCAATCATGCTTTCATTAATATGGCTTAGGTTCCAGTTAGTTTCTCTAGCATCCATGGCATTTTTTTCACTTACCTTGAGCTTGTGGTTAACTAAAATCATTAGCTCTTTCTCAAACAAACTGCTGTCATGTCAATGCAGGCCTTATACATACACTTCCTCACAGATGCCATTTTGTTGCTTTTCGGTTACCCTTTGGTAGTAGACACTGTTGCTGCCCTGCCCAGGTCCGCTTAAGGCCAGCGTACCCATTCACACCCAGCTGTTGGAACTGTTGGCTGATAATACACAGCAGCCCTCTTCCTTCCCTGAATAATTTCTCAGTAATACTGGAGCCATCTTGCTTGGAAGCTGTCTTCCTCTACATCAGGCAATGACAGACTGAAAGTTCAATAAACACTACAGAGTACAAAAGGTCAGCCTCAAGGACACAAGGTGAGACTAATTTGGGGTATCTATGCTCCAGAATTCTAAGGAGATCAGACTAAAGCTCATCTCGAGTGAGACCACAATCTCCCTTAGCTTTTATCGCTTGTTCTTTTCTGCTTCCATCACTCCCTTTCTCCTAAGAACATATCCCTAATAAGTCACTTCAACAGGAATCTCCATCTCAGGCTCAACCTAAGACATTTTTCATTTCATCAAGATTATTACAATATCAACTCTACCATACATTATATTAACTAACCATCTCAGCTGTACATCTAAAATATGCTAAGAGTTCCATTATAAAGTACTGCAGTGGTTCTTAGAGTGTGGTGGTCCCTGTACCAGCAGCATCAGCATAACCTGGGAACTTGTTAGAACTGAAAATTCTCAGGCTTCAATCCAAACCTACTGAATCACAAAGTCCATCACAGAGATATGTCATAAGCAACTAATCCACTACTGTTGGATATTTTAGTTGTTTCTACTTTTTCCTATTATAAATAATAGTAAAATAAATATACTTCCATGTAAAACTTGAAAAAGTTTTAAATGTACACATGTAAAACTTTGTGTACATTTCTAATTATTTTCTGTAATTTACTTTGATGTAAAACCACTGCACCAAAAAGGAAGATAGATGAATAGAGGGAGAGATATGTAATACAGCAAGCACAGCAAAATGTTAATGTCAGAATCCAAGCAATGAGTACATGGATGTTCACTGCAAAATTCTTTTGACTTTTTCGTATGTTTGAAATTTGTTGGGAAATGTTGAAAAAAATTATATTTTATGAAGCTAAATTCCTAGAATTGGAATAGATAATTCATAGTATGCGCACATCTTTAAACTTTGTGAAGTTAAAACATCAACCAGAAAGTGTCAGTTTCCTCACACTGTCAACACCACTTTTTAGTGCTTTTCAAATGTCTGCCAACTTGTTAGGAAAGAACTAGTAATTTATCTTTTAAATCATCATCTCCATGTGCATTTTTGAAGTTAATATATAATGAACTGGAAAGCTTCCTAACATGCTTGGCTTCATATATGATGTTGGTTATTCGAACCATAAAACAGTAATCAGGATTTGAACACCTACTCAACATCCCCTGGAGGAGAAAAATGGCAACCCACTCCAGTACCCTTGCCTGAAAAATCTCATGGACAGAAGAGCCTGGCAGACTACAGTCCAAAGAGCTGCAAAGAGTCGGACACAACTGAGAAACTAAGCACTCAATATACTAAAAACATTACCCAAAAAACCCTTAAATCTATATATAAATCAGGGGCACTTACTTTATTACCAAACACAATATCCTCAAGAATAAATTGCAAAGTAAATTATACAGGCAATGGGACTTCCCTGCTGGTCCAGTGGCTAAAACTCCGAGCTCCCAATGCAGGGGGCTTGGGTTCAAATCCTGGTCAGGGAACTAGATTCCACATGTTGCAACTAAGACCCAGTGCAACCAAATATAAAAATCCCTTGGAGTACTTTTAAAAAACTAAATTTAATTTTAAAAATAAATAAAAAATAAATTATACAGGCAACAGTTACTTCCAGGCCAGCATCATACACAGACAGAAGGGGTTAGGGCTCAACTGTCACCAAAAAAATCTCCTTTCCCATTTTACCAGGATATTTGGAATTTTAAGCATTATATTTGTTTCTTTATGTTGAAGCAATTAGATCCCCACTAATTCAATTTTAAAATTCAAGCATTTTATTTCAATATGGGTTCACATAATTATAGTTCATCCATAAGATGAAATGCAATGGAGCCATTAAAAAAGAACTACAGATATCCACATCTACTGACATGGGAAGATATCCATGCCATACTTGTTCATTGCAGAACACAAGTATGTATGTGTGTGTGTGACAGAAATATGTGTAAGGATACTTCCCAAAATATTCATAGTGGTTACCTTCAGTTGAACGATCTGTGAGAGTTTTTATATATTTTTCTATTGTTTATTTTTACAATGGATATATAAAAATTTTTATTAACAACATAAAGTACAATAAGTCTATTTGCATTTCGATAAAAAGAAAGTTGAAAATATCCCAGAAAACCATTATGCCATGATTAGTACCTTATTAAATTTTAATTTAGCAAGATTTTCAAGTCAAGGTTAAAGTCCCTTAGGGAATGAGACCCAGATCCAGCATATTTTAAAGGACATTGGAGAAAAATTAAAGGTAGACTAGGTAAAGAGATATCCATCATGCATTACTCAGCTGAGGTATAGGCCTGTATTATCCTCAGGGGATTTTACTGAAAAAAATCAGTAAGCAATGGAAGGCATCTGTAGTTTTTAGATCTAAGAGAAACCAAAAGGGTGAAGCCTTGTGACAATCTGTACAGATCCAGAGTGAATCTTAACTTTACCACAGTTCCTGATTTCAATATTAGAGAAGAAAATACCTCTTAGAAATGATGTTCACTTCTCCCCTTACAACAGATTCAGGATCTGGTGGCAGTTAATTTTTTAAATATATTTATCAGATTTAAACTTTTACTTTATACTTTACAAAGACTGAAAAGGAGAACATGATATGTTAAACCACTCACCTCCACAGGAAGAAATGTCTGTACATGAGCAGATGTTCCTTGATGTGACATTGCAGTTCCATTTTTAACTTGAAAATGTGTTTTGCACATGTAGCCATCAGAACAGTCCTGTGTTCCATCAAAGAATACATAAGAAAATGTCAATTATTGTGAGAAATCATCATTCTAAGAACTACAGTGTCTCACAAGTTCCAAATCAAGCAATGAGAAACTAAGTATATTAAGTGAGATGAGACAATATGGATAAATTCATCCAATTCATCCTGCAAACAGTAAGTACTCAATAAATAGAAGTTTTAAGCCCCTACTTTTATCACCTATTAATGATGTTTCCTCTTCTCATAGATTAAATACCTTTTTCCCCCATGCACTTCAAAACATAGAATTCATAGAGCACATAGGTTGGTAGCTGTTTAAAAGTATATCAACTTATAGAAATGTCTTGTCATATAATTAATATTGATATTCATTTCATAGCATATAGAGAAATAGAAATTTTAGGAGGACGTGCATCTTGAAGCTAGAAACAATCCACTGTTTCAATTTACTGCTCAAGGAAAAATCTCCATTATGAGGTCCTGGAGAGGTAATCTTTCACCTCCTTCTAGAGCACTTCCAGGAACCCACATGTCACCCCCTTACACAGCTACCACCTGCATTCTTGTATACAACACACTGTTCGCTGAGAAAGCTTAGTTCTATATTGCACTGAAGTGTGTCCATTTAACCTTAATTAACCAGTTCTAGTTACGCCTTCTAGAGTCTAAACTCGTTTTCAGAGTCATTCTTCAGAGTTAAAGATAATTTCCACTGTTCTCAAATGTTGGAAGGTATGATTTTCAAGCCCTTAACCAGTTGCATTTCTCTCCTGCTGCTTATGTAATGAATGCATACTAAGTCACTTCAGTAGTGTCCAACTCTTTACAAGCCTATGGATGGTAGCCAGCCAGGCTCCTCAGACCATGGGATTCTCCAGGCAAGAATACTGGAGTGGGTTGCCATGCCCTCCTCCAGGAGATCTTTCCAACCCAGGGATCAAACCTGTGTCTCTTAAGTCTTCTACATTGGCAGCCAGGTTCTTCACCATTAGTGTCACTTGGAAAGCCCCTAGTTACATAATCAGTTCAGTTCAGTTCAGTTCAGTTCAGTCGCTCAGTCATGTCTGACTCTTTGCAACCCCATGGACTGCATGCAGCACCCTAGGCTTCACTATCCATCACCAACTCCTGGAGCTTGCTCAAACTCATGTCCATCGAGTCAGTGATGCCATCCAACCATCTCATCCTCTGTCATCCCCTTCTCCTCCTGCCTTCAATCTTTCCCAGCATCAAGGTCTTTTCAAATGAGTCAGCTCTTCGCATCAGGTGGCCAAAGGATTGGAGTTTCAGCTTCAACATCAGTCCTTCCAATGAATATTCAGGACTGATTTCCTTTAGGATGGACCGGTTTGATCCCCTTGTAGTCCAAGGGACTCTCAAGAGTCTTCTCCAGCACCACAGTTCAAAAGCATCAAATTTTCGGCACTCAGCTTTCTTTATGGTCTAACTTTTAAATCCATACATGACTACCAGAAAAACTATAGCTTTGACTAGATGGACATTTGTTGGCAAAGTAATGTCTCTGCTTTTTAATATGCTGTCTAGGTTGGTCATAGCTTTTCTTCCAAAGAGCAAGCCTCTTTTAATTTCATGGCTGCAGTCACCATCTGCAGTGATTTTGGAGCCCCCCAAAATAAGTCTCTCACTGTTTCCATTGTTTCCCCATCTATTTGCCATGAAGTGATGGGATTGGATGCCATGATCTTAGTTTTCTGAATGTTGAGTTTTAAGCCAGATTTTTCACTCTCCTCTTTCATTTTCATCAAGAGGCTCTTTAGTTCTTCTTCACTTTCTGCCATGTGGATAGTGTCATCTCCATATGTGAGGCTATTGATATTTCTCCTGGCAATCTTGATTCCAGCTTGTGTTTCATCCAGCCCAGTGTTTCTCATGATGTACACTGCATATAAGTTAAATAAAGCAGGATGACAATATACAGCCTTGATGTACTTCTTTCCCAATTTGGAACCAGGCTGTTGTTCCATGTCCGGTTCTAACTGTTACTTCTTGACCTGCATACAGATTTCTCAAGAGGCAGGTCAGGTGGTCTGGTATTCCCATCTCTTGAAGAATTTTCCACAGTTTGTTTTGATCCACACAATCAAAGGCTTTGGCATAGTAAATAAAGAAGTAGACGTTTTTCTGGGACTCTCTTGCTTTTTCGATGACCCAGTGGATGTTGGCGATTTGCTCTCTGGTTCCTCTGCCTTTTGTAAATCCAGCTTGAACATCCGGAAGTTCACGGTTCACGTACTGTTGAAGCCAGGTTTGGAGAATTTTGAGCATTACTTTGCTAGCATGTGAGATGAGTGCAATTGTTTGTGCAGTAATCTGAACATTCTTTGGCATTGCCTTTCTTTGGGATTGGAATGAAAACTAACCTTTTCCAATAACACTTACTATTATGATCACTAATAGATGATGTTCATCTAATTGTGATCAGTTTCATTTTTTTAAGGCAAAACTAGTCTGAATTTAGTTCAGTCACACATAAAACTTTAATAACTCTCATGCACATACTCAGGTATTAATGAACATTATTAGTTCTCCACCAAAGTGTCACATTAACATTTGCATTTCAACAGAATTAAAATAGTTATAAATAAGAAAAACATGGTTACTTAATCTGATGTAGTAAAAAAATATATGTACAGAATAGCATTCAAACTAAAAAATTCATAATTCTCTTAAACATTTTTACTAAGATTCACAAATCCAGTTTTTAACTATAAAATAAGGAGATTTTATAGTGTTTGTGAGCCATTTAAAATTGAATATGTTTTCAAATTTGTGTCATGACAACTATGTAAGAGCATTTGATATTAGGTAATGTCTTGGGTTGAATACTGTGTGTGTGTCATCTTTGCACAGGGTCCACACTAATCTTCTCTGGGGTTGAATACTATCCTTCCAAAATTCATATCCACCAGAAACCTTGTTTGTGACCTTATTTGGAGATAGTGTCTATGTAGCTGTAATCAAGATGAGACCATACTAGAATACACTAGACCCTAAATCCAATATAACTTGTGTCCTTATGAGAAGAGGGAAATTTGGCTATGGAAACAGACACATGGGAGAAGGTCATGGGGAGAAAGAGGCAAAGACTGGAGTGGTGCATCTATCACCCAGAGAATTTCAAGATTTCTATCAACTAACCAGAAGCTAGAAAAGGCAAGGAAAGGTTCTTCTCTAGAACCCTTGGAGGGACCATGGCCCGGCTGACACCTTGATTTTCAACTTCCAACTTCAGAACTTTGAGAGAATATATTTCTGTGTTTTAAGCCATAAAGTTTGTGGTACTTTGTTATGGAAGCTCTAGGGAACTAATACAGAAATGATATTTTCTTCAATCTGATGGCCTCTTTATAATTGTTGTTGTTGTTGTTTAGTTTGCTAAGTCCTCCCCGACTCTTTGCAACCCCATGGACTGCAAAATGCCAGGCTTCCCTGTCTTTCACTGTCTCCTAGGATTTGCTCAAACTCAAGTCCATTGAGTCAGTGGTGATGCTGTCCAATCATCTTATCCTCTGTCGCCCTCTTCTCCTCCTGCCCCTAATCTTTCCAGCATCAGAATCTTTTCCAGTGAATCAGTTCTTCTCATCAGGTAGCCAAAGGATTGGAGCTTCAGCTTAAACATCAGTCCTTCCAATGAATATTCAGAGTTGATTTCCTTCAGGATTGACTGGTTTGATCTCCTTCCAGTCCAAGAGATGTTCAAGAATCTTCTCCAGCACCACAACTCAAAAGCATCCATTCTTTGGTGTTCAGCCTTCTTTATGGTCCAACTCTCACATCCATACATGACTACTGGAAAAACCATAGCTTGCATCATACAAATCTTTGTCAGCAAAGTGATGTCTCTGCTTTTTAATATGCTGTCTTGGTTTGCCATAGCTTTCCTCCCAAGAAACAAACGTCTTTTAATTTCACAGCTGCAGTCACTGTCCACAATGATTCTGGAGCCCAAGAAAAGAAAATCTTTCACTGTGTCCACTTTTTCCCCATCTATTTGCAATGAAGTGATGGGATCAGATGCCATGATCTTAGTGTTTTGAATGCTAAGATTTAAGCCAGCTTTTCACTCTCCTCTTTTACCCTCATCAAGAGGCTCCTTAGTTCCTCTTCACTTTCTGCCATTAAAGTGGTATCATCTGCATATCTGACGTGGCTTATACTTCTTGTGGCAATCCTGACTCCAGCTTATGATTCATCCAGCCTGACATTTCACATGATGTAATCTGCATAGAAGTTAATAAGCAGGATTACAATATACAGCCTTGATGTACTCCTTTTCCAACTTTGAACGAGTCCTTTGTTCCATGGCCAGTTCTAACTGTTGTTTCTTGACCTGCAGGCAGGTTTCTCAGGAGGCAGGTAAGGCAGTCTGGCATTCCCATCTCTTTAAAAGTTTTCCAGTTTGTTGTGATCCACAGAGTCAAAGGCTTTAATGTTTTCAATGTAGTAGAAGTTGATGTTTTTCTGGAATTCCCTTGCTTTATCTATGATCCAACAAATGTTGACAATTTGATCTCTGATTCCTCTGCCTCTTCAAAATGCAACTTGTATATCTGGAATTTCTGAGTTCACATACTGTTGAAGCCTAGCCTGAAGCAGTTTTAGCACTGAACTGAAGTGAAAGTCACTCAGTCATACCTGACTCTTTGGGACCCCACAGGGTGTAGCCCATGAGCTCCTCTGTCCATGGAATTCTCCAGGCAAGAATACTGGAGTGGGTTACCATTTCCTTCTCCAAGGGGTTACCAAGTGGGTTCTCCAAGTGGGATACCATTACCTTCTCCAAGTGGGTTACCATTTCCTTCTCACTCAACCCAGGGATCAAACCCAGTTCTCCTGTATTACAGGCAGATTCTTCACCATCTACTGAGAAGATAATTTGAGCATTACCTGTCTAGTATGTGAAATGAACACAATTGTACAGTCGTTTGAACATTCTTTGGCACTGACCTTCTTTGGGACTTGAATGAAAATTGAACTTTTCCAATCTTGTGGCCACTGCTGAGTTTTCCAAATTTCCTGATATATTGAGTGCAGCACTTTAATAGCACCATCTTTAGATTTGTTTGTAGTAATGCTTCCCAAGATCCACTTGACTTCACACACAAAGATGTCTAGCTCTAGGTGAGTGATCACACCATCATGGTTATCCAGGTCATTAAGACCTTTTTGTAGAGTTCTTCTGTGTATTCTTGCTACCTCTTCTTAATCTTTTCTGCTTTTGTTGGGTCCTTGTTGTTTCTGTCCTTTACATGCCCATCCTTGTATACAATATTCCCTTTGCATCTCCAATTTTCTTGAAGAGATCGCTAGTCTTTCCCATTCTATTGTTTTCCTCTATTTCGTTTCATTGTTCACTTAAAAAGGCATTCTTATCACTCCTTGCTATTCTCTGGAACTCTGCATTCAGTTGGTATATCTTTCCCTTTCTTCCTTGCTTTTTGCTTCTCTTCTTTTCTCAGCTATATTTGAAGCTTCCTCAGACAATCACTTTGCTTTCTTGCATTTCTTTTTTGGGGGATGGTTTTGGTCACTGCCTCCTATACAGTGTTACAAACCTCCATCCATAGTTTTTCAGACACTCTGTCTACCAGATCTAATCCCTTGAATCTGTTCTTCACCTCCACTGTATAATCATAAAGGATTTGATTTAGGTCATACCTGAATGGTCTAGTAGTGGTCCGTACTTTCTTCAATTTAAGCCTGAAGCTTGCGGTAAGGATCTCTGTGATCCGAGCCACAGTAAGCTCTAGGTCTTTTGGCAGGGGGGGTGGGGGTGGGTAACTGTATAGAGCTTTTCCATCTTCAGCTGCAAAGAATACAATCAATCTGACTTCGGTACTGACCATCTGGTGATGTCCATGTGTAGAGTAGTCACTTGTGTTGTTGGAAGAGGGTATTTGCTATGACCAGTGTGTTCTCTTGACAAAACTCTGTTAGCCTTTGTCCTGCTTCAGTTTGTACTCCAAGACCAAACTTGCCTGTTACTCCAGGTATCTCTTGACTTCCTACTTTTGCATATCAATCCTCTATGACAAAAAGGACTTTTTTTTTTTTTTTTTTTTTTGGTATTAGCTCTAGAAGGTCTTGTAAGTCTTCATAGAATCACTCAGCTTCAGCTTCTTTAGCATTAGTGGTGTGAGCATAGATTGGATCACTCTGATGTTGAATGGCTTGCTTCGCAAATGAACCAAGACCATTCTTTTGTTTTTGAGGTTGCACCCAAGTATTGCAATTTGGACTCTTTTGTTGGCTATCAGTTCAGTTCAATTCAGTCGCTCAGTCATGTCCAACTCTGCGACCCCATGAACTGCAGCACGCCAGGCCACACTGTCCATCACCAACTCCCGGAGTTCACTCAGACTCATGTCCATCAAGTCAGTGATGCCATCCAGCGATCTCATCCTCTGCCATCCCCTTCTCCTCCTGCCTTCAATCCCTCCCAGCATCAGAGTCTTTTCCAATGAGTCAACTCTTTGCATGAGGTGGCCAAAGTATTGGACTTTCAGCTTCAACATCAGTCCTTCCAAAGAACATCCAGGACTGATCTCCTTCAGAATGGACTGGTTGGATCTCCTTGCAGTCCAAGGGACTCTCAAGAGTCTTCTCCAACACCACAGTTCAAAAGCATCAATTCTTCGGCACTCAGCTTTCTTCATAGTCCAACTCTCACATCCATACATGACCACAGGAAAAACCATAGCCTTGACTAGATGGATCTTTGTTGGCTATCAGGGCTACTCAATTTCTTCTAAGGGATTCTTGCCCACAGTAGCAGATATAATGGTCACCTGAATTAAATTTGCCTATTCCCATCCATTTTAGTTCACTGATTCCTAAAATGTCAGTGTTCACTCTTGCCATCTCCTGCTTGACCACATCCAGTTTACCTTGATTCAGGGACCTAACATTCCAGGTTCTTATGCAATATTGTTCTTTACATCTTAGGACTTTGCTTTCATCACCAGACACATCCACAGCTGAGTGTTGTTTCCACTTTGGCCCAGCCTCTTCCTTCTTTCTGGAGCTATTTCTCTGCTCTTCCTCAGTAGCATAATAGACACCTTCTGACCAGGGGGGCTCATCTTCCAGTGTCATATCTTTTTGCCTTTTCATACTATTCATGGGGTTCTCAAGGCAAGTATACTGGAGTAGTTTGTCTTTCCTTCCTCCAGTGGACCGTTTTGTCAGAACTCTCCACTATGACCCGTCCATCTTGGGTGGCCCTGCACAGCATGGCTCATAGCTTTATTTAGTTACACAAGCCCCTCGGCCACAACAAGGCTGTGATCCATACCTCTCAGTCAGTTGGACTGTCCTCCCTCTAGATTCACACAGAGAACCTGCTGTTTGATCATGATCAATACTAGTCCTGGTTGATCATGATCAATACTAGTTCTGGTTGACTGCAGTCAACTCATTCAGACTGGCTGATGACACCATCATAGATGGTTAAACATCCTGAATATCCTTTCTACCTGTAAAATAAGCTATTAAGTATCAAATACTATTATCTTTTATTATTTCACTAAGGTTCTAAATTTTGTAGCTGAAATTATTGTATTTCCAGTGAAAGCTATTCTCTTTTCTCCTATATTTGACCCAGAAAGGCAAAACTCTGGCAGTATTGGCAGCCGTTATGTAATTAAATGGAGCCTGAGGATAAAGCCAACGCAGAGGGAACAAGACCATAACATGCATAAGATTCTGATTACACTATTTATACCAACTATACCTGAAGCTAGCTCTGCCCTCAAATTTTCAATTACATGGCCCCCAAAAGTCCCTTCTTGGCTTTATCCAATATGAATTGGGTTTTCTGTCACTTGCAACCAAACTAGTCTTTTTATAAAATGACATATATTGTGTTTATTAGTTGAAAACGAGAAGATTTTCTACTGTATTTGTATTATCATTCATTATGATAATCAATAGTTGATTATATATAAGATTTACCAAATACAATAAAACCAGAATAGTATGTGTTTCTGAGAAAAAGTGCTCACAGTCTGCAATTTTCTGGCAATATAAGGAAAAAGTCTTAGGATGTTCAGAGAAAAGTTAGAGCTAAATTGTGTGTACTGCATATAATCCATCAAATGAGGGTAACTGTTCTATTTTGTATTTTTAATACCTGAGTGTTGGTCACACAACCTCTTCCTAAGGGAAGCTATAACTTAGTAGAACTCTAATTACAATGCAAAATACACCTCCTTTGACATCAAAGAGGTGAGTCAGAAATTCCTGTGCATCTATGTTATAAAATCTAAATAAATTACCTGGTATCTGTTTCAATGAGTTAGGATAGAGATGTGTCACTTTCAATGTTACTTATAATTTAAACAATTTAAATTTCCATTTTAGGTAATTTCTGATACTATTTATTAATGTCTACAGAGAAGTGCAAAAGAGTTTTTATTTTTTACCTCAGCCTATATTTGGTCATGGTGATTTTCTTTTCACTATCAATCTCTTAATAGTCAAGATTAGCCTTAAAAAATTAAATATGGAAAAAGAAGAGTTTTACAGTATTTCAAACATTTACTTTCACAGAAGTAGGCCTTTCTCCCACATCATTTTAACTTAAGATATAAAAATATGTTTTGTTCCTCACTATTGAAGGATGCTTTTTTTAGAAACAACAAACGTAAAAGTATGAGAACTGCCCTCTAAATTAGCACTACAGTCCATCAAGCCAGGCAAACAGAATTGAACTCAAACCTCCCCCTGAAGATTCCAATGGACATTCCTCTCTAGCTTACCTGTAGTCTTACTGTACTTACTATAGCTTACAATTTAGCATTAGCCTCTTTAACTTTTTAACATTGATTAGTCTCACTTTCCCCAATGATCCTAAGCTCAGGCCTAGGTAAGCCCTATCGCTAGAGGAAGGGTGGTCCTTACTGTAGAATCTGGACTGTCTTCCACATAAAAACCTTATCCCCACAGAGTATGAAAACACCCTGGACCTTCATGGGAGGAGATGGAACAAAAGCAACCTTATACCTCACCCAGTTCCACCCTCCTGCTTTAGCAATAAGAAGGTGAAGGACTGAAGTACTTTGAAGAGACTTGTCCTACAGCCAGTTAGGGGCAGAGCTGGGAGTGAAAAGTAGGTCTCGTGGCCTGAGTTCTTTCTACTATACTAAGCAAGTTATTCCAGAGAGCGGGATGAGAGCAGAAAGCCCCTCAATGATGCTCATGGGCAGGGGGAAGCCAGATTCTGCACATGGAATAGCTCATGCCACTCAAATGCAGTCTGGGACCACAGCCACAGCATCACCCGGGAGCTTGTTAGACATGCAGAATCCCAAGCCCACGACAGACCTCCTGCATCGAAATCTATATTTAACAGGATCCCAGGTGATCCGGATGTACAATCAGAAGCCCTGAGGCAGGAAGACCACAATCCCTGCCTCAAAGAGATAGCAAACTATATTAAACAGTGGTTCTCAATGCTAGCTGCACATATGACTCACCTGAGGAGTTCTGAAAATGCTGTTACTAGGGTGCCCCCTCAGACCAGTGAAGTCAGAATCTTCCCAGTAGACTCCAGTGAGAAGCCAGGGCAGAGAACCACTGCACTAACTTCACTGGAGTCCCTTTCTGAACTCTGAAAACAGAACCAACCATGGTCTCTGCAGCTGCCTCAAGAAAAAAAGGCCACAGACAGCTCCCAAATTTCAGGAATTCCAGGACTCACTCAGAGCCCTCCATATGCTAAACTTGCTGCTCTGGATGCTCATCTTGTCATTTCAAATGTGCTGAGACTGCTTTTTAAGTGGTCTTCACTACTGTCTCAAACCCCCCTCGCCAGCAACTCGCCCGGCCTTGACTGTAGCAAGGTTACCTGTAACAGCCGGTAATCTGGTAACTTTAAAACCATCCCATATCCAGCTACACTTCTGCTATTAGGACTCCTTGCTGCCTACCCCCACATAGCAGCTTGCTCCACACTGTCACTACAGGATAGAAACTACCAGAAATGCAGGTGCTTTATGTAACCCAGACACCGCTAATAAAGACAACACTCAATCACAGTCAAAACTCTTCATGTTATCTACATGAAATATCAAAATAAGGACTAAAGATTTAAATGAGAAAAACAATACCATAAATGTGCTCAATGTAAACACTGGAAGACTATAAAAGCTCTTATTCATTCATCTATTTATTCTTATTATTTTATTTTCTTATTTTTGGCTACACAGCTTGCAGGACTCTATTTCTCTGACTAGGGATCCAACCTGTGCCCCCTGCAGTGGAAACGCAGAATCTTAACTACAGGATCACCAAGGAATTCTCTAAAAATTCTTAAAAGATATTTACAAAGCAAATAAAAACTTTGACATCACATAAAATATGCACTCAATATGCCAGCAAATTTGGAAAATTTAGCAGTGGCCACAGGACTGGAAAAGGTCAGTTTTCATTCCAATCCCAAAGAAAGGCAATGCCAAAGAATGGTCAAACTACCACACAATTGCACTCATTTCACATGCTAGTAAAGTAATGCTCAAAATTCTCCAAGCCAGGTTTCAGCAGTATGTGAACCATGAACTTTTAGACATTCAAGCTGGTTTTAGAAAAGGCAGAGGAACCAGAAATGAAATTGCCATCATTCACCAGATCATCGAAAAAGCTATAGACTTCCAAAAAAACATCTATTTCTGCTTTATTGACTATGCCAAAGCCTTTGACTGTGTGGATCACAAAAAACTGTGGAAAATCCTTATAGAGATGGGAATACCAGACCACCTGACCTGCCCCTTGAGAAACCTGTATGCAGGTCAGGAAGCAACAGTTAGAACTGGACATGGAACAAAAAACTGGTTCCAAATAGGAAAAGGAGTACGTCAAGGCTGTATATTGTCCACCTGCTCATTTAACTTATATGCAGAGTACATCATGAGAAACGCTGGGCTGAAAGTAGCACAAGCTGGAATCAAGATTGCTGGGAGAAATATCAATAACCTCCGATATGCAGATGACACCACGCTTATGGCAGAAAGCGAAGAAGAACTAAAGAGGCTCTTGATGAAAGTGAAAGAGGAGAGTGAAAAAGTTGGCTCAAAGCTCAGCATTCAGAAAACTAAGATCATGGCATCCTATCCCATCACTTCATGGGAAATAGATGGGGAAACGGTGGAAACAGTGTCTGACTTTATTTTTCTTGGCTCCAAAATCACTGCAGATGGTGATGGCAGCCAGGAAATTAAAAGATGCTTACTCCTTGGAAGGAAAGTTATGACCAACCTTGACAGCATATTATAAAGTAGAGACATTACTTTGCCAACAAAGGTCCATCTAGTCAAGGCTATGGTTTTTCCAGTGGTCATGTACGGATGTGAGAGTTGGACTATACAGAAAGCTCAGCACAGAAGAATTGATGCTTTTGAAGTGTGGTGTTGGAGAAGACTCTTGAGAGTCCCTTGGGAGGCAAGGAGATCCAACCAGTCCATCCTAAAGGAGATCAGTCCTGGGTGTTCATTGGAAGGACTGATGTTGAATCTGAAACTCCAATATTTTGGCCACCTGACTCTTGAAAGTCCCTTGGACTGCAAGGAGATCCAACCAGTCCATTCTAAAGGAGATCAACCCTGGGTGTTATTTGGAAGGAATTATGCTAAAGCTGAAACTCCAGTACTTTGGCCACCTCATGCGAAGAATTGACTCATTGGAAAAGACTCTGATGCTGGGAGGGATTGGGGGCAGGAGGAGAAAGGGATGACAGATGATGAGATGGCTGCATGGCATCACTGACTTGATGGACATGAGTTTGAGTGAACTCCGGGAGTTGGTGATGGACAGTGAGGCCTGGCATGCTTCAATTCATCAGGTCACAAAGAGTCGGACACGACTGAGCGACTGAACTGAACTGAACTGATGCAAAGAGCTGACTCATTGGAAAAGGCCCTGATGTTGGGAAAGATTGAAGGCAGGAGGAGAAGGGGACGACAGAGGATGAGATGGTTGGATGGCATCACCGACTCAATGGACATGAGTTTGGGTAAACTCCGGGAGTTGGTGATGGATAGGGAGACCTGGCATGTTGCGGTTCATGGGGTTGCAAAGAGTCGGACATGACTGAGAGACTGAACTGATTAAAATATTAATAAATTCTATTGCATAGAAAAATTCTTAAAGTCAAAAGGCAAATATCAAAATGTGAAAAAAAGATTTGTAGCTCAAATAGAAAAGGACTAATCTGTCGACATGTAAATAGCTTTAATTTCCTCAATACATAACAGTTCTAACAAACCATTAAGAAAAAGCCCAATAGCCCAATAGAAAAACGAGCAAAGAATATAAATAGATAAAAGAGGAAGTATACATGGATCAGTCACTTCAGTCACTCAGCCGTGTCCGACTCTTTGTGACCCCATGAATTGCAGCACACCAGGCCTCCCTGTCCATCACCAACTCCCGGATTTCACTCAGACTCATGTCCATCAAGTCAGTGATGCCATCCAGCCATCTCATCCTCAGTCGCCCCCTTCTCCTCCTGCCCCCAATCCCTCCCAGCATCAGAGTCTTTTCCAGTAAGTCAACTCTTCGCATGAGGTGGTCAAAGTACTGAAGTTTCAGCTTTGGCATCATTCCTTCCAAAGAAATCCCAGGGTTTATCTCCTTCAGAATGGACTGGTTGGATCTCCTAGCAGTCCAAGGGACTCTCAAGAGTCTTCTCCAACACCACACTTCAAAAGCATCAATTCTTCCGTGCTCAGCTTTCTTCACAGTCCAACTCTCACATCCATATATGACTACTGGAAAAATCGCAGCCTTGACTAGACAGACCTTTGTTGGCAAAGTAATGTCTCTGCTTTTCAATATGCTATTTAGGTTGGTCACAACTTTCCTTCCAAGGAGTAAGCGCCTTTTAATTTCATGGCTGCAATCACCATCTGCAGTGATTTTGGAGCCCCCCAAAATAAAGTCTAACACTGTTTCCACTGTTTCCCCATCTATTTCCCATGAAGTGATGGGACCAGATGCCATGATCTTAGTTTTCTGAATGGATATTAATCATATAAAAATATGTTCAATGTTACCAATAAGAAAAATGCAAATTAAAACTATGTGACACCATCTTTTACCTATCAGATCAGCAAAAATCAGAAAGTATGAAATACACTGTGGATAAAACAGGCAGGCACTCTCATACATTGCCAAGGATAGGGTAGTTTAAATTAGTGTAACCTCCCTGTAGAGCAAGATGGCAATATAAATCCAAACTTAAAATGCACCTACTTTCCATCCAGAAATGGTACTTCCAGCAATTTATCATACAGAAATAGCTGTATATGTAGGAAGTAAAATTTATTAGTGATATGTATTAAAATATTGTTGTAATAGCACAATATTGGAAATAACCTAAAAGTTCATTGGTGAGGATTGGTTAAATAAATTACAGTATTAAAAAAAAAATTATGGTATACCCAAATAATAGAATGCTATGCAGTAATAAAAAAGTGAGTATGTTTAATAAGTATTCATATGGGATAATAATCAAAATAGATCATTAAGTTAAAAAATATGCAGAATAGCAAGTATATGTATTATGCTACAATTTGTTTCAATATAAATTCATGTGCTTGTGTATACTGAAAATATCTGAAAGGACACCCAAGACACTGGTATGAGTGGTGACCTCTGAGGTCTGGGTAAGAAGAGTGGGAGGGTTAGGAAGGAAACTTACATTTTTAGTGACAAACCCTTTAGTCCTTATAAATGAAAAACACTGTATGTTAAACAAATACTCTATTGATTGTCTTTTGAATGGTATACCTCCAGGCCATCACATTGCTGCATTGGATTCCAATCATGAATTTCTCGGGAAAAAATGTTCTATAAGCCTTAAAGAACTCTAGAGAGATGAGCAAGTTTTCTAGTGTTGTACTAAATGCCTACTGGATGGAGATCTAAGGATTTCCTAACAGAACATGTTTGGGTCTGCTTTCTTACAAGCTGTCATAAGCTATGCCACCCAGAGAGCTATGATATGCTTGCCAGAATCTAGCTACCCAAATAACTATGGGGTTTTTGAAGCTGAATTTTAATAAGCTTTAAACAATCTACTCTAGAAAACTGCTGTCTAAAAAATTAGGTGGTTATCTAAGGGCCTCCACCCTGCTTTGGAATAAAGGATTGTATATAGGACATAAAGTCCAAGTTAACTATCAAGAATGACCAGCTACCAGAAGGGTTGGCAATGCCATTGGGGAGGAATTAAGAGGAAGTTTCTAGGTCACTGCCAGCACTGAACAAACAACAGGACCTGCAAGGCCAATGTAACCTTGAGGAACAGGCCAAACCTAGGCCACAGATCTCAAGAGGTTGTTCCTTCCTTCTGTAAGAGATCAAACCAATACAACCAGCAGCTATCCAGAGTTAATTAATCTTGAGGGCAAAAAAAAAAAAAGAAGGAAAACTGCTGCTGAAAAGCAAAGCTTACACTGGGTGGTTCAGACAATAAACTAGTATCTGTTCATTTTTTTTAAGCCTAAAACTTAGATGGTAAAGAAAGGTGACTGATAAGGATTTCAAGATCCTCCAGAACACAATTTTGAATATGTTAAAATGTCTCCTTGTGCCCAGTCTCACTAATCCATACTGCTACACCTTCTCAATACATGTGTCGAAGTTGACCACGGCTGACTCTGATACCTCTGAGTCAATATC
This sequence comes from Capra hircus, assembly GCF_001704415.2. NCBI lineage: Eukaryota > Metazoa > Chordata > Mammalia > Artiodactyla > Bovidae > Capra > Capra hircus. Next base: position 28,588,014 of record NC_030814.1, read on the forward strand.
AAGAGTGACTAGATCCAGTCAAAGCAATTCATGGCCTTTGACTTGCAAAAATTCAAAAAGCCAAAAACTTAAGAAAACAAAAATCCTAAAGTAAGTGTACAACATATTTCACCCTTGAAAAAGACCTCTGTACATCTTTTCCCTGGACTTGTGGTATTTTAGTTTATTAAACATGGCACAGCCATTATTGAACAATCCATCAACACCTTTTGGGGAAAGAGTTGGAGATACACCTCAGATAAAGAACCTGCCTGCCAATGCAGGAGACATAAGAGACGCAGGTTCCATCCCTGGGCTGGGAAGATCCCCTGGAGAAAGCAACAGCAACCCACTCTAGTATTCTTGCCTGGAGAATCCCGTGGACATAGGAGCCTGGCAGGCTATGGTCCATGGGGTCACACAGAGTCGGACATGACTGAAACGTCTTCCTTCTGGGAAGGCATTCCGTCTTCTAGATGTGTTGTCCCATCCAATAGAGGCCAATATCCCTTGCTTCACCATTTGCAGAACATGACCCATAATGATTATTGCCTTTATCTGTGTAACCTAAGGTGTGAATGCGTACTGAACACATTGGTTCACTAGCAGGGAATTAAACCACAAAACATGGTGAGCACTGTTCCTTGATTGGAAGTTTTCTAGCTCTGCCCAGTTTAAAAGAGCTTTCTTAGTGTGGTCATGGTATGAAACTTAAAGATAATCTGTGGGATCTTAACTTGAAATATTCTCTCTAAAGCAGCCATGTGGCCAAGGGTTATACTACTGCCTTCTATCAGAATATTTAGTAGCAGTTACTCTTGTTTATACTAGCATGCTCATTACAGACTCTAATTAGGTTTAAAGTTCTAATCAACCTATAAACAAAGCACAGAGGAGTAATTATAGTTGCTTAACAGAATCTAATTATTATAAAGCTTGATGATGTAAAAATAATAATATAATTAATTTTAAAAATAAGGAGGAACAGAAAGGAATGTGGGATACAGTATGCTGCTGCTGCTGCTAAGTCACTTCAGTTGTGTCCGACTCTGTGCGACCCCATAGACGGCAGCCCACCAGGCTCCTCTGTCCCTGGGATTCTCCAGGCAAGAACACTGGAGTGGGTTGCCATTTCCTTCTCCAAAGCATGAAAGTGAAAAGTGAAAGTGAAGTCACTCAGTCGTGTCTGACTCTTAGCAGCCTCAGGAACTGCAGCCTACCAGTCTTCTCTATCCATGGGATTTTCCAGGCAAGAGTACTGGAGTGGGGTGCCAGTGCCTTCTCTGGGATATAGTATAAGTACACTAAATTCCTTATCTATCATAGCAGGAATCAATAGTTTTTGTCCAAAGATTAGATATTAGGAAGAAGAAGTATATTGTTAAAGGTTGCAGGAATCACTGTGAGAATAAACATGGGGTTATTCTTTACCAATAGGGGATCCTTTAAACAAACTTAAATCATCCATATGATGGAATACTATGTAGCTATCAGAAATAATGAGATAACTCTATATATGCTCACTAAGAAAGATGTCCATTGTGTAATATTAGGTGGAAAAAGTAATTTATAAAACAATGACCCCATTTATGTAAATGTTTTAAGTGTGCATACATCCACATGTACATAGAAAACAAACTACAGAATTGAGTCAGAGGAACCAGTTCACGCCGGAGCCAGGGCAGCAGCGTAGCGGTCAGAAGCGGCCGCTGCGCGGAACTCTGAGGAAAATCTTTCACCAGGTGGACAGGCAGCCTCCGCCGCAGCAGCAGCAGCATGGGGAAGGGCGACCCCAACAAGCCGCGGGGCAAGATGTCTTCGTACGCCTTCTTCGTGCAGACCTGCCGCGAGGAGCACAAGAAGAAGCACCCCGACTCCTCAGTCAATTTCGCAGAGTTTTCCAAGAAATGTTCCGAGAGATGGAGGACTATGTCGGCCAAGGAAAAGTCCAAGTTCGAAGACATGGCAAAAAGTGACAAAGCTCGCTACAACAGGGAGATGAAAAATTATGTTCCTCCTAAAGGTGACAAGAAGGGAAAGAAAAAAGATCCCAACGCTCCGAAAAGGCCTCCATCTGCCTTCTTCCTGTTTTGCTCCGAACATCGCCCAAAGATCAAAAGTGAACACCTTGGCTTATCCATTGGGGATACTGCAAAAAAACTGGGTGAAATGTGGTCTGAGCAGTCAGCCAAAGATAAACAGCCATATGAACAGAAAGCAGCTAAGCTAAAGGAGAAATACGAAAAGGATATTGCTGCATACGGTGCCAAGGGCAAGAGTGAAGCGGGAAAAAAGGGCCCTGGCAGGCCGACAGGCTCCAAGAAGAAAAATGAACCAGAAGATGAGGAGGAAGAAGATGAAGATGAGGAGGAGGAGGAGGAGGAAGACGAGGAATAAATGGCTATCTTGTAATGATGTGTGTGGAGTGTGCGTGTGTGCTCAGGCAATTGTTTTGCTAAGAATGTGAATTCAAGTGCAGCTCAGTATTAGCTTCAGTATAAAAACTGTACAGATTTTTGTATAGCTGATAAGATTCTTTGTAGAGAAAATACTTTTTTATAAATGCAAGCTGTGGCTTTTGAGGGGCTACTACATACAGTTAGAGTTTCAAGCTTCTGATGTTAAATGTTTCTAAATATTTAATGGTTTCTTTAATTTCTTGATTTGTGTATGGTAGCACAGCAAACTCATAGAAAGCATCAATAGCAACTTTTGGGTTTTCTAGAATGAGAATGTTGCGTTTTGTTTTGTTTTTTTTAATTTTGTAATAAAATTATATATATTATTCCTAAAAAAAAAAAAGAATTGAGTCAGAGGAGGTGGAAAGAAATAGTTTCAACTGTATTTTATATATCTATATATTATTAGAATTTTTATAATGATCATATATTTTTTCCTTGTAAAAGTTATTAAATTAAATATAAAAATTCACTTCATGAAAAAAAAAAGTAATACTGTGCTTTCCTTCCACTCTCTGCAGTCAATAATACTCTAAGAACCATAAAATGTTCTTGCATACAATATTAACTTTTATTTTCTCTCCTTTCTAAACTTATCATCTAGTTGCTAAACAAAAACAAGGCCAGTGCTTTTCGTAGGTCACTACCTAATTATAGTATACCTTCACTTTGCTTCTTCAGTAGACACTGTTTTACATCACTTAGCGCCTTCACTTTTAAATTCCATCAATTAAAACTTGCTGGGAACCCCAGCAGTGTGCTTGTTTCTGTAAGAAGTTAGTTTTCTCACATCAGTCCTACTCCCTTTCCCTGGCAGGACTCTTAGACCTGCCAAGTCACTCTCCTTTTTACCTCTAATCCCTGTCAACTTCTTAGATGAGCAGGAGAACACATTGCTCAAAGGCAATGGCACCCCACTCCAGTACTCTTGCCTGGACAATCCCATGGACAGAGGAGCCTGGTAGGCTGTAGTCCATGGGGTCGCTAAGAGTCAGACACGACTGAGCGACTTCACTTTCACTTTTCACTTTCATGCGTTGGGAAACGAAATGGCAACCCACTCCAGTGTTCTTGCCTGGAGAATCCCAGGGACGGGGGAGCCTGGTGGGCTGCCGTCTATGGGATCGCACAGAGTCGGACATGACTGAAGCGACTTAGCAGCAGCAGCAGCAGAACACATTGGTCTCCCCTACCCCCAAGGCAGGTTAAACCCCAGCAAGGGCAGTGATCGCAGGGTATAAAGAGCAGAAGAAAATCCACCATTTGTCAGGTCAGAAAAGCAAGTTACTGGACCAATTTGATGACCTTATTGAGGAGAGGGAGATGTAGATGAGTACACATGCTTATTGTTGATGCACACAGCCTGCTTATTTCATACAAAGTTTTTAAAAATGGTTATAGTGTAAATAATGCTAAATCCCTTCTCTTTTTGGAGCCAAAGCATCAAAAGTAAGTTTAGGTCACATTAGTCCCATTTTCTTTAATAACAGTTTCAACAGAGAAAAATGTTAACAATGTTAAGTTTCACTATTAATCATTTTGTGGGATTTCATTCTCTTTTCTCTCTTTCAACTTTTAATAAATGTTTTTCAGGTTCTTTTCAACTTGCCCCCGTTGAAAGTTTTCAATTTTCAGTTCATGGATGTGGGACCTCCATATGTATCCTCCTATTTTTTATTAAACAATCTGGTTTTGTTTCCAAGAGCATTCCTGCCTATTTGTGCCTGAGGAATGGCCAACAAAACTAACACTGTAACTGACTGGAGGGGAGGATGTGGGAGGCCTGCTGTAGGAAAAATAAATTTTTCTCTCTTTGTTTCTACTTTCAGCTTAACTTTATAGAGATTTTACCATATTTTGTTTGCTCTAGATGAAATGTTCCCAAAGTTGCTCTTCTAATATCATAGACAAGAAAACATAAAGATGAACCCAAGTTCTGACCTTCTCCATCCTGATTTCTAAATTTGAAGTTAATCTGAATCTTATTCCTATTCTAAATAATTTCTTTTTATAAAAGCATCTGTTATAAGGGACTTATTCAAGAAAATTAAGAGTATTAAAGTGATTTTATACTTAATGAAATAAATTGAAGGAAATTTGATAGACAGTAGAGAATTATCAGGGTAGCAAATTGTCACTTTCACTTCAAAACACAGTCCTTGCAAAGTTGTATAAATAATTTATTAACTTTCCTAGTTTTTCATACAATGAAGGGTACCTGAGCTTGAGCAGTTTTAACTGGAAGAAGGATTCTGCTGTGTGGGAAAGGAAGTGAGCAAGGCCTTCCTGATATGGGTGCATACAAAGTATAGCAAAATGGGTGGCTGAAAACAACAAAGATGAATTCTTTTACAGGTCTAGATCTGGAAGCCAGAAATCCAAAATCAAGGTTTGTCAGGGCCATGCTCTTTCTTTGCGCTCTAAGGGAGAAATTTTCCTTGCCTCCCTGCTAGATATTGGTGGTTGTCAACTTGTAGACATATCACTCCGTTGTTTGCCTCTATATTTACATGCCTTCTTTACCATGCGTCTGTATCTCAGTGTCTAAATCTCCCTCTTCTTAGAAGGAAATCAGTCAGATTACATTTAGGACACACTCTAATCCAGTATGGCCTCATCTTAACTTGATTATATCTGCAAAGACTCTATTTTCAAATAAAATCACACTCACAGGTTCTGGGTGGACATGAACCTGTGGGGACACTACTCAACCAGGGCAGGTGAAGAGGCAGGAAAAGATGGAAGAATGGCAGTCCACAGCTCCCGCATGGAACACAGAGGCGCCCTGCCCAGAATAGCTGAAGGGCCAGACCCTCAGAAGCTGCTCCAGCCTGAGGACACTAAGGCCGATTCTCACAGTTGTTGCTGGAAACCAAAAGGGTTCTGACCAATAATAGGGATGAAAGTACTGAAAGCTTTCAGAAAAGGCTGCACTGCAGTACAATCACTGTTTTTATGAGTGGGACCTGGATAATGTGAGACTGAAGACTTTACTGGAGTCATCCTACCTGCCAAAAAGGGCATTCAGTATCCACTACTTGGATCAATACCAGACACATGGCAAACACACTGCAAGCAGAGAAGAGCAAGGAGGAGGAAGGAAAGAGGCAGGATGTTCTTCACTCATCGTTTTTTATTAATGTAACAAAAGTTTCCTGACATATTTCCCACAATGAGTCACAACCTCTGCCCTCATAGTCATTTCCGTTCCAAGCCTGTGCATGTTTAAAGCTCTTATACTGATGCCCTCTCCTTCTGTATCTTCCATCAGAACTCCTGCTTCCCATAGTGTGGCACTAGCAGGTTGCCTCTGCATCAAGGCAGGGACTGTGTGAAAGCCTGGTGGACACAATGAAATAGCAGAAGGAGCAGAAGCTCACCACTTCACCGCACACTTATGCTACAAATCTCAGAGAGCCTTCCCTCATTTCCATGAGTTAATCATGTTATCCACCTGCTGTGTTCCCAGTCTTAGGTTTAGAAACGATCCAGCTGAACTGACGATCATGTATCTAACAGAATCTTAACCTAAAATCTGTATTCATTAAATTTTCATTTCATATAATAAGGGGACAGATTGGTATCCTTCAAGAATTTTTGCATTTATCTGTTTCTTTGCTCTTCTGGCCATGATAGAATTCTTAAGCAACTAGAAAACAAAACCAAATAAATATGAAATTGGGGTTTTCAGATATTGGACACAGGCAGTGTAGGACAGTGATCTCTGAGGAAAAGGAAATAGGCAAGGTGAGCTCTGTAAGTGTCCCAACTCACTGCCTGAAGAAAGTATTTAAAGAAAATGACTAACATGGCAAATGATTTCATTGTTTGCTTAAATAATCTAAAATAAATAAAATAGTTTCAGAGAGTAGCCAGAAAAAAAGATCAACATATAAAAATCAGTAACTTTGCAAATGTAACAATAATCAGTTAAAATCATAAAGATAAATAAAATACTATTCCTAGTATGAATACAAACTGTCAAACATCCAGGAAAATAACAAAACAAAATATCAGGAAAAAATCATTATGTCAAGAAAACTCTACAACTGTATTATAGGACATGAAAATAAACCCAAAAAGTTTTCTTATGAAACCTATAAAGTAATTTTAAAATTAATTTTAAAAGAAAATGCATGGGGTAATTTTTTTTTAATGAATGATAGGATTATCAGATATCAAAACCAACTAAAGAGCACTAGTACTAATTAAAATCTATGTTATTATGGTAGGAGAAAAATAGATCAGGATTAGAGAATGGAGTCTAGAAGTAGACACAATTATATGTTGAAATTTAATATACGATAAAAAAAGAATTTAGATCATAGATGGAAGAATGCACTCGTCAATAATGAAATGAAGTCAACTGATTCACCATTAAATAATATAAACTACATTACCACATCTCACAGTCTCCAAATGAATTCTAGATGGATTAAAGCCCTAAACATAAAAAATAAAATAATAAAGGTCTAGAGGAAAATACAAGGGAATATTTTCTTAATTTGTAGTTAGAAAAGATTTCCTGAACAAAAAACCAACCTAGAAAACATAAAGCAAAAGACTGGCAGATTTATTAAATATTAAAAACTCCTGTTTGACAAATGATACTATTAACAAAGTTAAAAGAGAAGTGACAGTCTGGGAAAAAATATTTGCAATACATATAGGAAATGAAGGATTGATAGTCATAATACAGAAGTTACTCCTACAAATCACTATTACAATGATAAACAGCTACAGTAAAATAGACAAAGGGCATAACAAGAAACTCCTAGAAGCACTACTGACCAATAAGCATGTAAAAATATGCTCAATACCAAGGTAATGAGGAAAATGCAAATTGAAACAATGTATCATTTTTCATCTTTTAGACTGAAAAACTTTTAAAGATCAGTAATACCTAATTTTATAGAGAGCATGAGAAAGTGGGCATATACTTATTGATATGAATAACTGCTCCAGTCAGGAGAGAAATTTTGTCTGTTTTCTCATTTACTTATTTATTCATTCAATAAATATTAGCACCTAGTTCATATAATGTGGTGGGCTAGGACCTTGAACTACAGCAGTGAACCAAACAAACAGTTCTTGCCCTCAGGCAGCATGCATTCTAGAGGAAAAGATGCAGGTCAGAGAAGTTAACAACTGAATATGTAGAACAGGTGATTTTAGTGCAAGAAAAATAAATAAATCACAGTAAAGGGGTTTGGAAATGACAGGGTTAGGAAGATGCTATTTTACATAGGGTGGAGGACAAATAGGAAGACCTCACAGATAAGGTGAGGGATGATCTGACTTGAAGTAGGGAATAGTCATAAAGCTACCTTTATGAACACACTAGACAGTGGGAATGAGATGCACCAAGACTCCACGGTGGAAAACAGCAGGGATAGTATATGACTGGAGAAGGGAGAATGGAAAGGAGAATGATGGCGTTTAAGACTAGAGAGGAAAGGGCTGGGAACACTTTAGGCCACAGAAGTCATGGTCAAATGCTCAGATTTTACTCTGACAAAAGCTGGAAGTCACTGGAGGATTCTGAGCCACGGAGTGATACAGTACTACTCACATTTTAAAAAGATCACTCTAGCTGCTGTTTAGAGACCAGATTCCTAATGGGCACTAGTTAGGAAGCTATTGCAATGTGTGTATATGCTCAGTTGCATAGGTACGTCTGACTCTTTGTGGCCCCATGGACTGTAGTCTGCCAGGCTCCACTGTCCATGGGATTCTCCAGGCAAGAATGCTGGAGTGGGTTGCCATGCTCTCCTCCAGGAGATCTTCCCAACCCAGCGACTGAACCCATATCTCTTGCATTGGCAGGTGGATTCTTTACTAGTAGTACCACCTAATAGTGAGAAACCTTGGCAGCCTGGGCTACAGTGGTGCAGTGGAGGCGGTAAGAAGTGGTTGATTATGGATAAATTTTTAAGATAATAGGATTTATTGATGGATTAAAAACAGAATTGTAAGAGAAAGAGAGATGTCAAAGGGGACTCTAGGTTCTTGTTCCAAGCAACCAGAAGCTAATATTTCCTGAGATAGGGAAATATGTGGAAAAAGTAGGTTATGAGGGAGATGGGAAAGGTTAAGTAAAAATGAGTTAAATGTGCTGCCTCATAGACACTCAAATGGAATGTCAGGTTGCTGGATATAAAAGTCTGAGGTTCAGGGACATGATAGGTGCTAAAAATACAATTTCAAGAATCATCAGTACATATATAGTATTTACAGCTAAGAAGGTGGGTAAGATCTCCTCAAGAGAGAGTCTAACTGTTGAAGAGAAGTCCCAAGATTGAGCCCTGGGGTACTCCAGAGTTGAGCTGTTAGGAGATGAGGAGGAAGCAGGAGAGGAAGCCACTAAGGAATCCTTGAGAGGTAGAAGGAAACCACAAGCTAGGCGTCTCAAATGCCAAAGAATAGTTCAAGAAGGGAGTGATGACTGTGGCAATTCTGCAGTATCTCTGAAAATGTAAAATGAGCAGACCTTCTCATTAAGTAATTTACTTAACTATCTGTTCTACAGAAATAAGAATAAGTATACATAAAAATTGTTTTGCATGAATATTTATTAAAGTATCATTTGCCATAGAAAATTAAATGTTCATAGGTAGAGGGAAGCTTAAAGTATGGTGCATCTGAACAAAAGAACAAATTATAACAACTGAAAAAAAAAAAGCCTGGCAGATGGAAATTATTGATATGGAATAACCTCTGGATATTGTTAAAAAAAAAAAAACTTTAAGAACAATCATATGGAATGACTGATTCCACATATATGGAAAAAGAAAACATATTACATATATGTTACCTGAAGAGCAAGCAGGATAGTGTGATGACAGAAAGCATAAGTTCCAAATCAGACTTCCTCAGATATAAATTTGGCTTGTTACTATGGACAAATTTAACTTTTCTTGGCCTTCCTCTCTTTTATAATATCTCTCAAATGGTGGTTCTAAGGATTAAATAAATATACAAAAAGGATCCGTGTCCAGCAATAGTAATCACTCAGTAAGTATTAGATATGATTAATGTCTTGATAGTTCAGTTCAATTCATTTCAGTTCAGTTCAGTCACTCAGTCGTGTCCGACTCTTTGCAACCCCATGAATCCCAGCACACCAGGCCTCCCTGTCCATCACCAACTCCCAGAGTTCACTCAGACTCGCATCCATCGAGTCAGTGATGCTGTCCAGCCATCTCATCCTCTGTCGTCCCCTTCTCCTCCTGCCCCCAATCCCTCCCAGCATCAGAGTCTTTTCCAATGAGGTGGCCAAAGTACTGGAGTTTCAGCTTTAGCATCATTCCTTCCAAAGAAATCCCAGGGTTGATCTCCTTCAGAATGGACTGGTTGGATCTCCTTGCAGTCCAAGGGACTCTCAAGAGTCTTCTTCAACACCACAGTTCAAAAGCATCGATTCTTTGGTGCTCATCCTTCTTCACAGTCCAACTCTCACATCCATACATAAGCACAGGAAAAACCACAGCCTTGACTAGACGGACCTTAGTCAGCAAAGTAATGTCTCTGCTTTTGAATATACTATCTAGGTTGGTCATAACTTTTCTTCCAAGGAGTAAGCGTCTTATATGCTATAATATAATAACCATACATATGAGTGCATAGGAAGTAATTTTGAAGTTTATTCCCCAGATTGTTAACACTGGTTTTCTCTAAAGAGAAATTCAGGCCTAGAAGTTGGCAGGGAGGTAAGAGGTAACTGAAAGGCACGTAAAACATTTTGACATATTATGTGTGCATATTAGTTAAATTTTTAATAGTATACTAGTGCAGATTTCTACAAAAGTATATGTGCATTTCCTGTGAAATTTTGAAACTTTTTTTTAATTTAGAGAAGGAAAAAGAACATTAAACATTTATGGATCTCAAAGGCTATTTACTGTAATTTTTATTCAGCTGACACCAAAAAGATAAATCAAAGAATTGGGATAATGTGAAGCAGGCAATATAACATTTTCTAGCAATTTCCAAGAAAGATACACAGATATGTGGCAATAAAAATAGAAAAGACAGAAGAGCCTGAATAAAATGAAATAAATGGAAGAGAATGAAATCGAGCAGATTCATAGTGTCTGGGTCTACCCATTTAGACAAACCTAAAGCCCTACCTATCACACCTGAGAGAGGCAGTCACCCAGTGTCTCCTGACTCAGTTCCAGTGACACAGACAACATGTGCCACCTTCTATTAACCAAATATAGTCCTCACTGTCCCTACTTGTCTCATCCGAAGTAATACAGATGTAAGACTCTCTTCACTAAGACTGACTCTTGGCTACATATTGTGGCCCTACTGTCTTGTCTGGGCCAGTCCAGCCCTGCCCCATGTGGGCAGGGAGAGCATTCCAAACCATAGGTTGCTACAGTTGCTCTGAGTCTAAAGCAAATACAGCTAAGACTCTTTCCATTTAATGACGCCAACAGGTAGAAAGGTTTAGACAATGTGGATGTATAACTGCATGACTTCTGACTTTGACTAAATTCTGCCTGGAGGAAAAACAGGTATTTGCAGGAGACAAATACTAAAGCACATTCCATGTAGACTCAACTTAACTCTTGTACATAACTCATTTTTCATCATCTCCTTCTTTGTCTTCAGTATAAACCCTTCACCAGCTCCTTCTCAGACCTTCCCAAGGTAGAGCTCACTGCTTCATGTATGGCTCTGCCTCTAATTACTATTTACTGCATTTGCATGTGTTTTTTTTCTCATTATAATGTCATTAGAATGCGAGGGAGCCTTGTTGCCAGGGAAACCAGGAGTGGTGAATGCACGGCACAGCCTTTAATGAAAACTTAACCCTACTTCGTTTAATTCCCACTGTGTTTTTTGGCTCACTTCACTTTTGTGGTTGCAAGAATGGAAATATCCTGCAGTTACCCCTTCTTATGCAGTGCTGCTCCAAGGTCTTGGGAGCATTTGTGTTGCCCTGAACATTCTAACACTTTATACTTCTCATAACTAACCTTGAAAACTTCCTCTGATAACAAAATTCTCCTTCTGATCAACAGCACTCACTCGACACAGTTCTTTGAAAATCTAAAATAGTTTACCTTTCTCCAGACTAAATATTCTCAGGTTTTTCAAATTCATTATACTTTCTGCAGTCCTTATTCACCTAATGGCCCACCCCTGAAAGCATTCTAAGTTATTCTACTCCTTCTATAGCATCCTGCCAATCCCATAACCTTCTCAAAACAAAACAGATTAATTTGACATGACTTCTTTTTAGCCAGCCTACAAAGGTATGCTTATCAAAGCTGGGTATAATAATAATAATGGCTTATCAGATGATCAAATCAAGACTTAATTTTAAAAAAAAATCTCAGTCAGGTAAAAATAAGATGATACTTAGCATGAATAAAAGCAAAATCCTAAAACGAGGCTCAAAAACCGAGCTACACAAGTACAGGAGCTCTTGCTTAACAGCAAACACAACAGATATAGATGCCTTCAGGTTCAATAGGAGCCAAAGTGTGACAAGCTGTCATGAAGGGATTTCTTAGAACTCAGTTTGTAATTCCTATACTTGCAGGAAAAGGTGAGGAGAACAAGGTCAACAATACTGCAGAACTGTTTTAAGAAAGTAAATCTTGTATGAACCACCAACTAATGACTACAAAAATCTATTATTTTCTGGTATCACTATCTTTCATATTATGAGGAAAGACAGAATCCCTGGGGCCAGTCACTGAAGGAAGGCAGCCTAAGGAGTTAGAAACAACAGGAATTGAGCTCTCACTTCTGAGGGAGCAGACTCGAAGAGGGAGACCAGTGTGAATGCTATTGTCCAACAAAGCCAGTAGCAAAGATAATAATGTTCTTTGTGCCGTACAAAATGGTAGGCAGTAGCCACTTGAAATGCAGCAAGTCCAACTAGGAAACCATGTTTTTCATTTTATTTAACTTTACTTAATTTGAATTTCAATTTGAATAGCCACATTTGGTTAGTGGCCACCAGAGCTACATAAATGATGGGCTAGTACAGAGTAAATGTTCTGATAATAATAAGATCAGACTATATTCTATAGCTTTCACCCAAACAAGCAACTGAAGTGGGACCCAACAACATCTGATTGCAGTCTTCAGGGAGGCCCTACTATAGCATCCATTTCAGGCCACATCCTCTACAGCAAAAGGCCAGGCCATAAGAACAATCTGCCTGAGACCAGGGGTGGGAGTTTAACAGGAGATGGGTAGTTAGGATCACTACAGACTTGAGAAACAGTATGGCATAGAGTTAAGTATACAGACTTGAAAATCACACTACCTGAGTTCATATCCCAGTTCTACCTTGAATAAGTATGACCTCAGTTTCTTCATCTATAAAGTGGGGATAATAATGAATATCATTACCAACCAGTTTAAACAAAAAAAAAACAAACCCTGAGTTAGAACCTAACAAGTAATTGTCAATGAGTGTTTTTTCTAAAAAGCAGGCTTCTCCTTAAAGTGTTAACTTACTGTGATCAATCCCCATGAGTGAGTCAGAGGAGGCTAAGATAACATATTTCTCCTTGCAGGCCTTTACTCTTCTACATAATTTAGAAACTGTCTGAACAGCAATTTGGCTTAACCCAGCTTAGTCTGGTTCATCAACCTTCTGCCACCTACCCATTCTGCCATACTACTGCGGGCCCTTATCCCTCACATCAAGGAGACATGACACTGCACTTGCCCAGCTGGTAAATATACACCCTGAAACTTTAGCCTCTCTCAGTCCTTGCTTTTCACTCCATTTTCTGATAACTCTTAGATATTGAATTTGGGACCCATCATAGTTGACATTTCTGTCAGCCCTCCTGTCATATGATTCAGTCCAGTGCTTCCTAACCCGTTTCACATCACGACACATAAAAATTCATGTTTGAAAAGTATAATGAAGTTAACAGAGGGATATTTAGTAGTGTCTACATGAAACCTAGTTAAGAAATCTTAAACATATTTTCTTCATAATATATAATTATTATAGTCAATTCCTATTCCTACTCCCAGCCCCAGGCTAATCTACTTTCTGTCTCTATATAAAGGAGTATTTATCACTTTTCTCCAAATGGTGGAAACTCCTTTCTCATCACTAACTCGGATGATTCAAATCTAAACTGGACTTCAAAAGTGTCAACATCCAGTAAAACAAACAGATCTTCCTTTACTTTTGTCAACAAATGAAATGTGAAAAGTTCTTATGATAATAATTAGAATAAATTGTAACTACAACTGAAATCACACTCCTTAACCAATGAAGTAGCTTTTCCTTAAGTATACAAGATGTTGCTCTACTTGTCTTAATAATTATTCTTTACTATTCAAACTGTGACACTGACTAAATGGTGGTAGTTCAGTCACAAAGTCTTGTCTGACTCTTGCGACCCCATGGACTGAAGCCCGCCAAGCTTCTCTGTCCACTGGATTTTCCAGGCAGGAATACTGGAGTAGGCTGCCATTTCCTTCTGCAGGCGATTTTCCTGACCCAGGGATCAAACCCAGATCTCCTGCATTGCAGGCAGATTCCTTACCAACTGAGCTACCAGGGAAACCCTTTAGCAACGCTGACTAAATACTACAAGTGAATCTTTCTTAATTCCTCATTTCCAAGGCTGAATTTTTGACTTGAATCCATAAACTTTATCAGTATATGTGAATACATTATCATGAGATCCTGGTAATTTTCTACTAATTAGGTTCATTCTTTCAGCTAATTAAGTTTTTGTTTTTTGTTTTGCCACCCTGCATGCCTTATGAGAGCAAGGAGTCCTAATCACTGAACCACCAGGGAATTCCCCAAGTCAAATAACTATCTTTCAACAAATTTTCAAAGTAAGAATTGCTTACCAAAAAAGGTTCCAATTTTCCTTCTAGTTCATAAACTTTGACAAAACTCTTCACTGGACATTTACTGGCCTTTGTTTAGTATGAAACAGTGGAAAGTCATATTCCAATCCCATTTCTTCACATGAAGCCAAAAATAGATGTGAGTGAAGCAGCTTCAGTTACATTAGATTCTCCCTTTTGATACATCACACTATGTGAAACTCATATACAGGCAAACTTTTACACAAAGACTTTCTCTTTGAATAAAACATCATATTATTTGAATCTCAGCATTTTCATGACTCTTGATGTGCAACCATTATACCTTCCTGTCACTGCAGTCATTCTACCAATAATACAAATTCAAGCATGTTTCCATAATACTTTATTTGTTTCAAAGTATGAATTTACCACCTGCTATATTTCATCCCCAGTAATTTGTTTTGATACTTCTTTACAGAGAACCAATATTCTTCCTAGCATTTCTCTTTAGGAATTCTAACTGTGCTGGAATTTGGCAGTTGCTAACATGTCGATTCATTAACCTGCAATAAAAGCTCCTTTGATTTAATAATCAGCTGGGTTAGTTTTGTCTTTATGCCATATGACATATCATCAATACATTTACAAATATTATCATCTGATAGTGCTACCTCTACCTCTTTTGCTTTACACGCAAAAGTTTCCAGCCTGGCTGGTCAAATGAGGGCTTCCATCCTAGTACAAGGCAGTTTGGCTTCAGCTTTTAATGATGTGACCACTTAACTGTTTTGTTCTGTTTTTTCCCTTGACCTAAATAAATTGAAATAGTTTATTGTTAGAAACAATCTCAAAATAGCTTTGATTTTTGCACTGTTTCTGCAAAATTTTAAAAAGTTCCAGTCTTTTCCTGAACAGGATGAGTTTCAAAGGTGAAGTGTCAGTGCAGTTTGCTTGATATCTTGTCTTCATCTGATAACTTTTCTTTCCAGGAAGGCATTTAAGCTAAGGGGGAAAAAGTTACAGAGCACACACATCAAAGGTGGAGATAATTCTCATTTCATTACCTAATTAGTGAATTCACGGAGAAGGCAATGGCACCCCACTCCAGTACTCTTGTCTGGTAAATCCCATGGATGGTGGTGCCTGTTAGGCTGCAGTCCATGGGGTTGCTAAGAGTCAGACACAGCTGAGTGACTTCACTTTCATGCATTAGAGAAGGAAATGGCAACCCACTCCAGTGTTCTTGCCTGGAGAATCCCAGGGACAGGGGAGCCTGGTTGGCTTCCATCTATGGGGTCACACAGAGTCGGACACAACTGAAGCGACTTAGCAGCAGCAACAGCAGCAGTGACTTCAAGTTTTTTTGATACTGTATTTCTTTGTGAAACTCATTGAAAACTAAGTACAATACCTGTAAAATTTAAATATTCTTTAAATATTATGAAAGTGAGAGTGTTAGTCACTCAGTTGTGTACAACTCCGTGATCCCATGAACTACAGCTTGCCAGGATCCTTTGTCCATGGAATTCTCCGGGCAAGAATACAACAGTGGGTAGACATTCCCTTCTCCAGTGGATCTTCCTGACCCAGAGATCAACCCAGGTCTCCTGCATTGCAGGCAGATTCTTTACTGTCTTAGCCACAGAAGTCCTTAAATATTACAATGAACTAATATATGAACAAATATTAGAAGAACTAATAGGGCCAATAGGCTTTTACAACTACATAAAATCTACTTACAGGAATAGGAAATCTATGCTAATTAAAATGTTTTAAAAACAAACTTCATGTAAACTCAAATGAATAATCATTGCCTTTTGTTCAATCCAAAAAATTAAAACTTTGAAATATTTTAAAAATATTGCATAAACTTGTATATGATTAAAATATTTTGACAATTTATCTTCTGAACTAGAAAGCCTTTTGATGAATCATCTTAACTAAATTACATTATATTATTATCTGAATTTTTAAAAACATTTTTTAAATTTCTAAAAACAAACATATTTTATTATAAAATTCTAACAAGAATGTGATTTTGGCTAATTATTAACACCAAAAGCAAAAACTAAGTAAGTAAGCAAATTAAAAAGCAATAAAATTAATGTTTTATTTAGTAACAGTATGAGAAAATGATAATAAAAGTAATAAAAATGATCATATATAAGCTCTAAGTCAGAAAAATTATAAAATGATGATGATGTTGATACCAAACTAAATTGAAATTAAAATTAAAATATTTACATGCATTAAAAAACAAAATCTTAAAAGATGGAAGCACCCCAAATATCCATCAAAAGATGAATGAATAAATAAAACATAGTATATTTACAATATTATTCAGCCTTAAGAAGGAAGAAAATTATAACATATTCTATAACATGAATGAACCCTGCGGACATTATGCTAAAGCAAAATAAACCAGTTGTAAAAATGCCGGGAGCCAGCGTGAGGAATCCCGCCCATGGCAAAGATCATGAGGAAGGAAGCCCGACAAAACGCAAAGGCATGATCTGGCTTCAGGGGTTCCCCCTGGGTTTTCCTGAGCATCTACCTGGAAACCAAAATCTGTCTGTTTACTGTCTGCTATACTATACTCTTCTGACATTACCACCTTTTCTCTGGAAAGAGTTAATTCAGAGCTCCAGTTAACAGTCTCCAGTTAACAGTCTCCTACATATAAAAAGAATGTTTCAGCTCAAACCCCTTTGATGGCTCTCTAACTTGCCTAACAGTCAGGGACTTTTACAAACTTGTGAATTGTTTCCGGCCCCCAACCTTGAGAGGCACGAAGCTTAAAGCATCTTAAAGATACGGAGCCTTTTCTAAAGAGCTAAAAATTATATTGGTAACGGGTTTTCACTGTTGACTCAATGACTGTTGCCAGGCCTCCATATTCTTTATCTTTTAGGCACCTGAAGGATAATAATCAATGTAATCGGGATGCAGAAATAGGAATATAGTAGTTTTGATGTTAGCAACACTAGACTTTTGAGTTAATTAACTTTCTCTTTGTTATAAATCACTGTACTTCTTTCATTGTTGTAAACTGTTGTGTCTTTGATATGTAAGAATGTAACTTTATTTAGTGCTTTCTGAGAGTGGCACCAGACTTTGGGAAGAACAACATAAATAAGTCTTCCGGTTGACAAACCCTTATCAGAAAAGGGCTGTAAAATGTTAATTGGCCTTCTGGCCAGAAGATGATGTAAATCACCTAAGACTTGTGTATACAACTAGGTATGCAGAGAGGAAGCCTGGTCTCGATAAGAGTCAGGGCTGCTGATGCTGCATAATTTTGTATTATCCATTGATCTCTATGTAAAATCAAGAGTATATAAGGCCTTTCCGAACATTGCGGGGGTGGGTAGTCATTGGAAAGACTGGTTTCCCCCGTGTCTTCTTTTCTTACTCTATTTTCTGGCTGAATTCCCATCTGGGGCGTGAAGGCTCGCCATGTCTACTTACCTGCCCCGGCTTCTAAAATCCACGCAAGAGGGAGCCCAAGGTGGGGCAACCCCCACTATTCAAGAGGACGCCAGTGGCCTAACGTAGATGGCGCAAGTTCCTTGTCTGGAACTTTATTGGCTTTCCACATAAACCAAGTTATTCAGCCTCTTTTCTCCACTAAATTTTCCTACTATACTATTCTTTCCTAATCTCTCTTATATTTCTAATTAAGTAATTCTTTCTAAGACGCCACGCCGTTCCCCCCTTCGAATTACCCTGGATCCACCGGGGCTGGACCCCGGCATAAAAGGGCAAATACATGATTCCACTTAAATGAGGTAGCAGTCAAGTTCATAGAAAAGAAAGTAGAATGGTGGTTACCTGGGGCTGGGTGGAAGGAGATATTTTGTGAGTAAAGAGTTTCAGTTTACTAAGATGAAAAAGTACTGGAGAAGGGCGCTAGTAATGACTGTCAACAATATGAATGTACTGAATACTGCCAAAATGTACTACTTTCAGTTGAGTTCAGTTGA
Organism: Capra hircus; assembly: GCF_001704415.2. Lineage (NCBI taxonomy): Eukaryota > Metazoa > Chordata > Mammalia > Artiodactyla > Bovidae > Capra > Capra hircus. The sequence goes on from NC_030814.1 coordinate 28,606,249, forward strand.
GTTGTGCAGTGGTGTCCAATTCCCTGCGACCAAATGGACTGCAGCATGCCAGTCTTCCCTGTCCGTCATCAGCTGCCGGAGTTTGCTCAAATTCATGTCCATCAAGTTGGTGATGCCACCCAACCATCTCATCCTCTGTCGTCCCCTTCTCCTCCTGCCTTCAATCTTTCCCAGCATCAGGGTCTTTTCCAATGAGTCAGTTCTTCACATCAGGTGGTCAAAGTATTGAAGTTTCAGCTTTAGCATCAGTTCTTCCAAAGAACAACCAGGACTGATTTCCTTTAGGATGGGCTGATTGGATCTCCTTGCAGTCAAAGAGATTCTCAAGAGTCTTCTCCAACACCACAGTTCAAAAGCATCAATTCTTCGGCGCTCAGCTTTCTTTATAGTCCAACTCTCACATCCATACATGACTACCGGAAAAACCATAGCTTTGGTTAGACAGACCTTTGTCAGCAAATTAATGTCTTCACTTTTTAATATGCTGTCTAGGTTGGGCATAGCTTTTCTTCCAGGGAGCAAGTGTCTTTTAATTTCATGGCTGCAGTCACCATCTGCAGTGATTTTGGAGCCCCCCAAAATAAAGTCTCTCACTGTTTCCATTGTTTCCTCATCTATTTGCCATGAACTGATGGGATCGGATACCATGATCTTCATTTTTTGAATGTTGAGTTTTAAGCCAGATTTTTCACTCTCCTCTTTCACTTTCATCAAGAGGCTCTTTAGTTCTTCTTCACTTTCTGCCATAGGGGTGGTGTCATCCACATATCTGAGGTTATTGATATTATTCCTGGCAGTCGTGATTCCAGCTTGTGCTTCATCCAACCTGGCATTTCACATGATGTACTCTGCAAATGAGTTAAATAAGCAGGGTGACAATATACAACCTTGACATACTCCTTTTCCTATTTGGAACCAGTCTGTTGTTCCACGTCCAGTTCTAACTGTTGCTTCTTGACCTGCATACAGATTTCTCAAGAGGCAGGTTAGGTGGTCTGGTAATCCCATCTCTTTCAGAATTTTCCACAGTGTATTGTGATCCACATAGTCAAAGGCTTTGGCATAGTCAATAAAGCAGAAATAGATGTTTTTCTGGAAGTCTCTTGCTTTTTCAATGATTCAGCAGATGTTGGCAATTTGATCTCTGGTTCCTCTGCCTTTTCTAAAACCAGCTTGAACATCTGGAAGTTCTCAGCTCACATATTGCTGAAGCCTGGCTTGGAGAATTTTGAGCATTACTTTGCTAGCATGTGAGGTGAGTGAAATTGTGCAGTAGTTTGAACATCTTTGACATTGCCTTTCCCTGGGATTGGAAAGAAAACTGACCTTTGGCAGTTTTGTGGCCACTGCTGAGTTTTCCAAATTTGCTGGCATATTGAGTGCAGCACTTTCACAGCATCATCTTTTAGGATTTGAAACAGCTCAACTGGAATTCCATCACTTCCACTAGGTTTGTTTGTAGTGATACTTCCTAAGGCCCACTTGACTTCACATTGCAGGATGTCAGGTTCTAGGTGAGTGATCACATCATTGTGATTATTTGGATCACTGAAGGAAACAGCAACCCACTCCAGTACTCTTGCCTAGAAAATCCCATGGACGGAGGAGCCTGGTGTCCATGGGGTCACAAAGAGTTGGACATGACTGAGCGACTTCACTTTATCTTTTTTGTACAGTTCTGGGCCACTTAAAACTGGGTTAATATTTTTTCCCATAATTTAAAAATATTTTAATGTAAATGCTAAAAATGGTATACTTTATGTTTTATATACTTTTGTTATTTATCACAATTTTAAGAATTTTTAAAAGCTTACTAATAAATATATCACAAGCTTATAATCAGACATACTGGAATGACTCCAGGTCTAACGTCAAGGGTATGTATAATGTGATGTGGATACTACAGAGAATTTCCAGGCCACAAGTACCACACCTAAAGCTTTTCAGTCCAAAATAATTAGTGAATTTATAGAGTTTACATAGGGAGCTATTCAAATGGAACTCAAATATCATTTTAATTACTATAAATTTCTGAACAAGTATACAAAACACAATGACCGTACTATCTTGATTTAACCTGTAGCCTGTGCACAGCACAGCAATGTACATGGCATGGCAATTAGGAAGCTCTGATCTAGTAAATCAACTTTCAGCTTTCTCCTGTATCTGTTTATCTCTCTACCAAACTCAGCATATTCTTGGACAATCCTCTGGGTAAGTCTCATCCCAGCTCAATCAGGGATTGAGACCTACACTTCTTGCATGCTATGCTCAGGACATCTCCCTTATGGCACACCCCATTCTCAAAGGCAGGACCCAGAGAATGACTACCAAAAAACTAATGCCTCATAAACAACCTTAACAGAAACAGTATTCGTAACAAGGTGGATGATATGACCTTCTAACTGTAAACCCCTATTTCTATGACCTATGAACATTTTTATGACTTGAGGTTATATAACACATAAATCTCAACTTTATATTCTGATTGCTTGTCCAGGTATCAGCGATGAATAAAATGCATAAAAAGAGGCATGCCTCAAAATGATCTGTAGTAGCACCAAGATACACTAAGTAAAAGTGAGAAGTAAATGAAACTTGTCAACTGATGCTCTTCCATTACTACCTCTTCTTTGTTGTCCAGGCCCACATTATACCCTATTACCGTGGTCCAAAGTTTCTGATCCATCAAAATTGCCGCCAAGTACATAACTCAGCTTTCTCTGTTCTTTCCTTTCCTCCACCTAAAACCTACTGTGATTTTTTTTTTTGGAGGTGGGGGGCATGCTACAGAGCATAGGCAGAGGAACCAGAGATCAAATTGCAACCTCCACTGGATCATCAGAAAAGCAAGAGAGTTCCAGAAAAATATCCATTTCTGCTTTCCTGAATACGCCAAAGCATTTGACTGTGTGGATCACTACAGACAGTAGAAAACTCTTATAGAGATGGGAATACCAGACCATTTTATTTGCCTCCTGAGAAATCTGTATGCAGGCCAAGTAGCAACTGTTAGAACTGGATATGGAACAACAGACCGGTTCCAAATAGGAAAAGGAGTATGCCAAGGCTGTATATTGTCACCCTGCTTATTTAACTCATTTACAGAGTATATCATGCGAAATGCTGGGCTGAATGAAGCACAAGCTGGAATCAAGACTGCCGGAAAAATATCAATAACCTCAGATAAGCAGATGATACCATCCTTACGGCAGAAAACGAAGAACTAAAGAGCCTCTTGATAAAAGTGAAACAGAGAGTGAAAAAGTTGGCTTAAAATTCAACATTCAGAAAAGTAAGATCATGGCATCAGGTCCCATCACTTCATGACAAACAGATGGGGAAACAGTGGAAACAGTAAGAGACTTTATTTTGGCGGGCTCCAAAAATCTCTGCAAATGGTGACTGCAGCCATGAAATTAAAAGACACTTGCTCCTTGGAAGAAAAGCTATGACCAACCTAGACAGCATATTGAAAAGCAGAGACATAACTTTGCCGACAAAGGTCCATCTAGTCAAAACTATGGTTTTTCCAGTAGTCACGTATGGATGTGAGAGTTGTACCAAAAAGAAAAGCTGAGCACTGAGGAATTGATGCTTTTGAAATGTTATATTGGAGAAGACTCTCGAGAGTTCCTTGGACTGCAAGGAGATCAAACCAGTCAATCTTGAAGGAAATCAGTCCTGGGTATTCATTGGAAGGACTGATGCTGAAGCTGAAACTCCAATACTTTGGCCACCTGATGTGAAGAACTGACTCTTTGGAAAGGACCCTGATGCTGGGAAAGATTGAAGGCAGGAGGAGAAGGGGACAACAGAGGATCAGATGGTTGGATGGCATCACTGACTTGATGGACATGAGTTTGAGCAAGCTCCGGGAGCTGGTGATGGACAGGGAAGCCTGGCATGCTGCAGTCCAAGGGGTCACAAAGAGTCAAACACGACTGAGTGACTGAACTGAACAGAGCATACAAATCTTAGTTCCCCAACCAGGGATAGAAAGAACCTGTGCCCCCTACAATGGAAATGCAGAGTGTTAACCACTGGACCACAAAGGAAGTCCAAATCTACCCTAATCTTTAAAAATATATTTTGGCAAGGGCCTACTTCCATCTGGACACAAGATCCTAGTCAGGTTTTTCTTACTAGATTTTCTTATGAGAATATCAACACCAACTTTCACTCAATGGTCACTAGAGCATAACGACCTGCTCTTCATAGGAATCAGAATATCTCCACTTCAGGACTTCCCTGGTGGTACAGTGGACAAAAATCCTCCTGCCAGTGCAGAGGACTTGGGTTCAATCTCTGGCCCGTGAAAATTCCACACGCTGTGGAGCAACTAAGGCTCGCGGGCCACAACTACTGAAGCCCATGTGTCTAGAGCCTGCGCTCCTCAACAAGAGAAGCCACCTCAGTGAGAAGCCCACACACCACAACAAAGAGCAGCCCCTGCTCACTACAATTATAGAAAGCCCACATGCAACAACAAAGACCCAGTGCAACCAAAATTAAATAAGATTTAAAGGATATTTCCACTTCAGGGTCCACTTTCCAGCACTTAGCTCAGTAACCATTTGATGTCATCAAGCTTTTTTGTTAGGGTATGGGAATTACTTTTTATTCAAATTTTAATATCTAATGTTACGTAATGGGGCAAAAGGACATAAATCAACATTTGAAAATCTCATCTTAGACCAAATGCTTTTCAAACCATCTGTGGTGAAAGATCAGGATTTTTATTTCCAATCTGTCATAGACATACTTTTGTGAAAAACACTAAAAATGAATTACCAGGAAAAAAATTAAATAGAAAAATCCAAAGCATACAAAATATGAGCCCCAATTTAAAAAAAAGAAGAAGAAGAACTATTTTTTAGAGTACTTTTAGGTTCACAGCAAATTTGAAATGAAGGTACAGAGATTTCCCGTAAATCCCCTGCCCCCACTCATGCATAGCCTCTCCCATAATCAGTATCTTTTTTTAAAATTATATTTGACAGATATAAAATTACTCTGTCAAATTACTCACAAGTTTCTAAATACTTGTTTTCAATTTCTTTACTTATCTCCTTGCATTGGTACCAATATAGGACCATACTGAGTAGCACTGCCTCTCTTATCCCAACCCAAATATCTACCTCCATCCTATCACCAGAGTCAAACAACCTTCCCCATAAAGATGCACGAAGATAGAGAATGCCATATGCTATGGTTAGTGAGAAAGCCACTTGGGGCATATACACATCTGCCATCTATAGATTTCTAATTCATAGAAGATGATCCTTTTTCATAAGCCATTCACTAATCGAATATACTTTCAGGTTTATGAGAGTAACACAGTCTAGGTGTTTTACACATGCCTTTCATTTTGAAACCTCTCATTTTTTTAGGGTAGTTAAAACCCATACTCTGGTTCTTGATTATTTACATAATAAAGATCCATTTAAATGCACATGCACTACACCCTCCTGAAGTCAGCAGGAGGTGAACATGAAGATCTGAGACCAAACAAAACATCTCTGTATGTGTGCAAAGCATGTTTCCATTGTGCAATTGCTTTACAAATAAGAAATAAACACTGGGTTTATAAAACTTGGAAGAAACGGTTTAATAGCTTTGACTGTTTTCCATTACAGGAAAATTTACATGCTGAAAAGTAGCAAAAACCAGTGCAAAAGAATAAACAGTGGGTGCACTTCAAGGGCTTGCCTCTTTTGAGAATCAGGAGCAAAACTGGGTTTTATTAGCTGTTTCATTAAGTTTTACTTTGAAGAAAAGCAAACAGTGAAGGCATATGTGCAATATCTGATGAAAAAGAGATTTTATTCTAAACAGTCTCTGTACAAAACTCATTAATGTAACATTAAATGTGAAGACTTGTCTAACAATTTAAGGATAATTTTACTCATTTTAGTTTATTTATAATTTCTAACACAGTTTATTTAACATATTCTAATCTTTAAATCACCATGTATACTAAACTAATACATTAAATCTGTCTTTTCAATGACATTTTGCAATAAATATCTACAGAAACTGTTAAGGGCAATTAGTATATGAAGTTTGTACCAAATTTAACACCTAAAGCTAATAAACCTGGATACTGATAACTTGAAAAATTCATGAAAACAAAACAGTTCATCTTAATCAAACTCCTAACTATAAATGCTTTCCTTTATTGCAAATAGATCTTTTAATAAAAATCTAAACATAGGTGTTATTATAATCCAATATCTAAAATCCAAGCATCTAATACTGAAATTATTAAATAAAAGCTTTTTCCTCAGAGCAAATTTAGACATGCCAGATAGTCATCATATTCTCACTGGAAGAATTTGCTCAACTGCTATTTTTCCATATCAAGCCTAGGTGTTTTTAAGAAGCAACTAAAATTTCAAAGTAGGAAGAAAAAAATATATATCCCAGTTCTCTTCTCTCAGCTACAAAATAACATGGGCCTCTGGTATAGAGCAGATTAAACTTTAGCTTCTAACTGAGTTAGATGAATTCAGTATTAAACTGCAAGCTGAGGGTTAAGTCCATAGTCTTTAGAAGCAGACACACGCTGGTTCCAACACTGACACTGCCTTTTACATAAAGACCAGGTAACCTTGGACAAGTCACTTAACTTCTCTAGGCCCCCATGCCTCATCTGAAGTAGATACAATAACTGCTAACTCATAAAGATGTTCTGGGGATTAAATTAAATGAGATATTATATGTAAATAACAGCACAATGATCATGCTTTGAAAATGGACTTTCCTCTTTAGAAAAAAACTTTACTCATTCTAATCAAAATAATTTAGTACATAATTTAAAAAGTCAAACTATACTAAACAGCAGTTAACAAAAATCAACAACCCCCTTTTCACTCCTCCCCATTCTCTGGTCAGCCTACCCAGAGGCAACCTCTTATAACTTTCCTTATTATACTTCTGCCATTCATGTCCAAATTCCATACATTTTCTGTATATGAAATTTAGATACTACCTACCAATCTATTGTGCAGATTACATATATTTAAATTCAGTGTGACCTCCCAAATTAAAACATCAGAATCTTTAAACAATGACTTTAAAGGCTGGAGTAAACTCAATCTTTAAATATTTAAAGATTGGGGTAAACTCATACAATAGAAAGAATATATAGAAGAAACAGTCTCTGTCTTAAGAGCCTATGTAGTTCAAATCAATTATAATCAATGATTAAGGGGTCTACTTCTCTGAGCAAAAATATGAAATGGATTTATTTTTTCCAGTAACTGCTCTTAGCACTCCTGTGTGGAATCTTCTTTCTCACTCGATAAGTGTTGCTGATCAATTGTCTTTGTTGTTGTTATTCAGTTGCTCAGTCATATCCGACTCTTTGCGACCCTTAGTGAGTCCGGTTTTTTACACCTCCCTATATCGTTGTCCTTCAGCAGTGCCTTTCCACACTGACTCTGAGCTTGACCCCCACCCCCACCCCAAGGAAAGCTCAAGTTGAGGTCTGAATGAGTGCTTGAGTATTTCTACTTTCTTCATTTGAACCCTAACCACTACCATGAGAACAAGCTCAGGCCAAACTGCTGAAACACAGAAATAGGCTGAATCACCCCTCTTTGTGAGGCCCTCTTAGGCAAGCCAGCTCCCAGCCAATACTCAGCTGGATTGTATTGAGTTGGCCAAAATGATCCATTGGGTTTTTCCATGAGATGTTATGGAAAAACCCAATGGATCATTTTAGCCCTGTGGACATCAACTGAGCCTACCACAGATTAGCAGAATAGTCCAGCCAATTGGTAGATATTTGAGAAATAATAAATGGTGGCTGTTTTAAACCACTAAGCTTTATAATGATTTATTATGCTGTAATACCTAAGTGATATATTGTTGCTATTGTTGTTTAGTTGTTTCAGTTTTCAAGTTATCATTGTGTTGTTTAGTCAACAAGTCATGTCCAACCTCTTTGTAACCCCATGGACTGTAGCCCGCCAGGCTCCCCTATCTATGAGATTTCCCAGGCAAGAATACTGGAGTGGGTTGCCATTTCTTCTCCAGGGATCTTCCAGAATTAGAGATCGAACCTGCATCTCCTGCATTGGCAGGTGGGTTCTTTACCACTAAGCCACCAAGAAAGCCCACAACTGATATATTAGGGATCCTTAAAAACAATTTGGTTCCATTCTATACTTTTTAGATGCTTTCAGTTATTAGAATTTGAAACTTCAGATAATTAAGACTCAATCTTATATTATTTTTGCCATTTTGAAGATTTCAGGCTCAAAATGAATTTGAAGCTCTTTTTTCCTGTAGTTCAACCCACACTCTCTGCAGCTTAAAATGGAGAAAAGAAGCATTGTCTTGCTCAGAGAAACCTGCCTCTCACTACTTCTTCCAGAAGCCCATGGATTGAAAACTGGAAGTAGGAAAGAAGACCTTCCCCTTACCTAACTGTATGCAGTCACAGTCCTCTCCTTGTCGTCTGCTGTTGCTCCTCTGGCTGACACTGACTGGGTGTCACTGCTCCTGCAAATGGCAGGCATGTAGCGGCTAGCTCCTTTATGAGTGATTAAACGGGCTCTTCAGAAGATCCTACAGGGACATTTACCTGATCTAGACAGTAACTATCATCCTCTTCCACTGCTGAGGTCCCTCTACCCTTCCTGGCCTGAGCAGGACAAGGGAAAAATAGGTTCAGCACAGCTACTCTATGAAGTGACCATATTAAACAGATTAAACAGTATCCTCTGCACCCCCACCCCACTACCATCAGTTCCCTTTAGTCTGCTCCAGAAAAAAAAAAAAAAAACAGCAGATCAGCAAGTCCATGGAGAAACAAATGTTCAACCAAACAATGAATGACCCCCTTCCCAACTTGAAAGCACCCCATACTCTTTACAAGTGGTTCTTTGGGGAACTAAAAGAAATTTGGGAGGGAGGGAGTTGTTTCTCATCACAAACTGTGCATTTCTGCTCTGCTGAATTCTATTCTCATATTGGAATAGGGTGGAAAATGCCAGTTCTTCAGGAATGGTTCCTCTGAGCAGTCTCTGCAGGCAAGTTTCTGGCCCCAGTGGCTAGTAGATTATTCATAGCTATCCAAATATAGAAAATTAGTTACTCAAAGTCTTTTGTCCTCAGCTTGGGGCCTTAGCTGCAAATCGGGAACAAGATAAAAAGGTCCCACTCAACACACTGTTACATGGTTATTTTAAAATCTAAAGTATGCATTAAATTCTACTATACTGCATATCATTATAAAAAATTCCATTTATATAGAAATGCCAGTTTTATTAAAAAGACTGCCCTGAAGAGGTTATTTGAATGATACTTATTAACTTTTTATGTAAATTTTATGGTGTTTTCATGGATCCTAATTCATCAATTAAAGGATAAAAGAAGAACATTGGCATTTTTTTAAATTTCTCATATTTTTTCAAATAAAACTTTTTGTCTAATAAAATTCTTCAAAGTGTAGATATTTTTTTTCCAAGAAAGTCAGATATTCAATCATTCATTTAGCAAATATGTTTGTGTATCTACTTTATACCCAGTGATATTCCAGTTGCTTTGGGCATATCAGCAAACAAAGATCTCTGTCCTCATAGATTAAACAGTGGAAGAGAGACATTAAACAATAAACATAATATGTATACCTATAGCTGATTTGTGCTGATGTGTGGCAGAGGCCAACACAATATTGTAGAGCAGATGTCCTCTAATGGCAGAAAGTAAAGAAGAACTAAAGAACCTCCTGATGAAAGTGAAATAGGAGAGTGAAAAAGTTGGCTTAAAGCTCAACATTCAGAAAACTAAGATCATGTGACATCCAGTCCCATCACTTCATGGGAAACAGATGGGGAAACAGTGGCTGACTTTGTTTTTTGGGGCTCCAAAATCACTGCAGATGGTGACTGCAGCCATGAAATTAAAAGACGCTTACTCCTTGGAAGAAAAGTTATGACCAACCTAGACAGCATATTAAAAAGCAGAGACATTACTTTGTCAACAAAGGTCCATCTAGTCAAGGCTATGGTTTTACCAGTAGTCATGTATGGATGTGAGAGTTGGACTGTGAAGAAAGCTGAGCACAGAAGAATTGATGCTCTTGAACTGTGGTGTTGGAGAAGACTCTTGAGAGTCCCTTGGACTGCAAGGAGATCCAATCAGTCCATCCTAAAGGAAATCAGTCCTGGGTGTTCATTGGAAGGACTGATGTTGAAGCTGAAACTCTAGTACTTTGGCCACCTGATGCAAAGAGCTGATTCATTTGAAAAGACCCTGATGCTGGGAAAGATTGAAGGCAGGAGGAGAAGGGGACGACAGAGGATGAGATGGTTGGATGGCATCACCAATTCAATGGACATGGGTTTAGGTGGACTCCAGCAGTTTGTAATGGACAGGGAGGCCTGATGTGTTGTGGTTCCTGGGGGTTGCAAAGAGTTGGACATGACTGAGCAACTGAACTGAACTGTCCTCTAATAATTGTATTTTGTTCTATACTTCTCAAAAAAAGAAAATGAGTCTAAAAAACTAAACTCACTGAAGGAATTTTTTAAAAAAAAGTAAGTTACAGAAGGTGACTAATATTACGAGAAAAAGAATAGAGAAGGATAAGGAAAATCAGGAGTAAGACTGTAGGTGGGGAGACCAAGTAGTTTGAAATGTTGAATAAGGTGGTCAAGGAAGCCTCAGTAAGAAGGTGACATGTGAGCAAACACATGGGATGGGAGGACAGAGAAATGGGAACAGTTAGTCATATCTGGAAGAAGAATATTCTAAAAGAAGGCCCAGTAAATTCAGACACCACCCCCTCAACCCCCACCCTGCCCAGGAGGTAGTGTTTTTCTGGTGTGTTTGAGGCACAGCAAGAAAGTCAGTTTGCCTGGATGGTTGTGAATGAAAGGAGGGAAGTAGGAAGTGATGTCAGAAAAGTAAGAGAGTGGGTAAGGAGCAGATCACAAAGTTTACAGGTAACTATAAATGCTTTGGCTTTCACTTAGAATTGAGAAGTGACTGATACAATATGACTCCCATTTTAAATGGGTTACACCATAGGAATACACGGGTGGAAGCAGGCTGATGGTTAGGTGGTTAGGAATGTAATTCTAGTAAAAGTTGATGCTTCACCAGAGAAGTAGCAGGTGTGTGTGTGTCTCAGTCATTCAGTCATGTCTGACTCTTTGCAATCCCAGGGACTATAGCCCTCCAGGCTCCTCTGTCCATGCAATTCTCCAGGCAAGAATACTGGAGTGGGTACCCATTCCCTTCAGAGGATCTTCCTGACCCAGGAATCAAATCCATGTCTACCAGCGCTGCAGGCAGATTCTTTAATATCCAAGCCACCTGGGAAGTAAGGAAGATAATGAGAAATGGTCTGATTCTAGGTATTTGAAGGTGGAGGCAACAGGATGGGGAATAAGAGAGAAATACAGAAGTGAAGGATATCTCCAGTAGTTTGAACAATTGAAAAACTGGAATTGCCATCAGTTGAAAGGAGAAAGTCTGGGTGATAGTGGGTGAGCAAGTCTGGGAAGAGACTTATTAGAGTTTAATTTTGGACATGTTGAGACTAAGTGGAGACATCAAAGTAGAAATGTCAAGTAAGAAGTTGGCCTTATGAATCTGGAATTCAAGAGAGAAGTCTGGACAAGAGGTATACATTTAGGAGTAATTAACTTTTGTTACAATTTAAATGATGACCTCCAGGGTCATGAGATTAGCCAAACAAGAGAACAGGACCTGAGCACTAACATTATGATGCTGTGGGAAAAAAGGAGACTGAAAAAGAATGAAGAATAATTTAGGCAGTAAACCAAGAGAGTAAGGATACCAAATGAATATATCAAGGAGAAAAGTATGATCAATCCTTGTCAAATACTACTGAAAGATCAAACAATTTACCAGAGTTTAGCATCAATAAACTTAGAAGTCACTGATGACATTACATAGTAACACTGGACCCAATGATTCATTCTACTAATAAGGAATATTACTTATTAAATGAAATTTCTTATAAAACAAATAGGTTTTTAAATACTAGTCAATGACCCACTGTGAAATGAAATATAATGAAATGTATTTACACAAATAAAAAACCTTGCAGAATTCCGTTTATATGATTTTAATTCAATTTTTTAAAAATGTATATAGAGTGCTTACTATGCTAAGCACCAAGGATATAGAAACAAAATTCCTGTAGTCAAGGAGCTTTGAAAGTACCATGGAGAATCAGATACAGATAACCACCATATAAAACCAGGCATCAGTTCTATGAAAATACAGAGGAGAAGCAGGAATCTAAGCCAAACTTGGGGTCAGTGCTACCTATCTGCTTAAATTTAATCTCTAAAAAATATTTAGTGATTATGGGCAAAAGACTTAACCAAACAAATCACAAAGGATGGTATGATAAACTAACAAACATATGAAAAGGTGCTCAAATGAACTGGTTTTTAGAAAAACGCAAATTAAAATCACCCTGTGGCCTCAGGAGGCTGGATGCCAAATCTCCAAAAAACAACTTTGAAAGTGTTCAAAATTATTTTTTAAAAATAACCATTTCAGGAATCTGGTAATCAACCAAAGTCAAACACAGTAAGAAGCACTTATTCATGAAACACTGCTGAAATTAGGGTAAGAACAGTGGAACTCTGTGACACTCCTGCCTGGGGCTGCTACTATCCCTCCCCTGTGGTCAGTGGCCAGGGCAAGGGGTCTCCCTAGACTGCAAGCTAGGGCAGCTTCAAGGCTGGAAAGACTCAATTGTTTTGGAGCCAAAGATGAAAATATGCAGTCTAGCAGCATCACCAGCAGAAGTAGCAATCTCAGGGGCAAGTCTGAGGTAGCCGTCCCAGTTGGGACAAGTAGCCTCCCAACAACAAAACCAAAAGGTAATAGGTAGATCCTGGAAAAGAGAAACCAAGAGGGTCTTGAACTCCACTAACAACCTTGCCTGCCTCCCACCCACATACCTCAAGAAAACCACACTGTCTTCAAGTCCTGGGTTGATGGTGAGGTTGTTCACATGAACAGAGGACATGGGAGAAACTAGAAAGCAGGGCAGAGTATAAACCTGTCTGAAATTTGAATGTGCTCCCCAACCTCCACACAGATCCTTCAGGAAGGGTGGAAGTCTTACTCCATCCATCATGCTCAGGTGTCCCAGCATAACCTCTGTCCACTCCCTGACCCTAAAGCTGTGCATAAATGAATGTTGAGCAAACAAAGCCAGATTCAAAAGAATATATCTTTTGGGGGCATGAGCTGCATATGCTTAGATAAGGAGCCTGAACTATATCCTGAAATGACAAAGCATCACTAAAGGATTTTAACCAGGGAGTAATGGATTGGAATTGTGTTTTATAGACAGATCACTTTGGCAGGGTGGAAGTCAGGTTGGCAGAGTACAAGATCAAAGACAGAAAGCAGAAACAATGGTCTGAGCCAAAACAGTAGCAATGGAAAAGGAGGACAGAGGAGGCAGAGGTAAGTCAATGGGAGAGATTTTTAAGTGAATATAATGATCCAAAAGGTCTAGGTATTGAGGAGACAATGAATGTAAAATTCTTCAGTTTTATGGCCTGAGCCACAATGATGGTAGAGCCGTCTACTAAAACAAAGAATTCAACTGAGAAAAGGTTGAAAGATATGAGCTCAAATTTGATTATGTTGAGCTTGAGGTTACAGAACTCTAAAATGTATGAGATCACTTATGTAACTAAACTTTGCATAAAGGCTAATATTTAGAAAAATAATATTATATATGAAATATGGTATTGTAGTGTCCAAAGACCTGGCTTCTTGCTCCAGTTGTAACTCAAACTTGGGCAAGTCAATTGTTATCTTGGTGCCTAAGTTTATTCATTTATTCAAGTTATCCTGACACAAAATGAAGATAAGAAGACTGCCATATACTTACAAAGTGATGCTGTAAAGCAAGAATACATGTGATTACTGTTACAGCACACAATTAGTTCTGGAAATTGTCACAAAATGAAGCCATAAATATCGGAAAAGAAACCATATTTTTGCTATGTCAGATGACATGGAAAGCACCAAATCATTATTTTCAAAAGCACTAGATGTAGTAAGACAGTTCATTTAGGTAACCAGTTGCAAAATATATCCAGCAGAATCAGTCTTTAAAGTGAGCATCTATTCTGTTTCTAAAAGGAAAGACAATGTTGCAGATATGTAATCTCACTCCAATATTTTACATTTAAAACAGCAACCATTAAAATCCCAATTGGGAAACATAGTAACACATGTTTAAGAGAACCTAAATATGAAACCCTACATGTGAAGGAAATTCAGCAAAGCAACCACAATTGTATTAGAGTAATGTGATTCTTTTATGATTTTTTTTTCTATCTCTCCAAACATTAAAGATCAGGGTAATGTTGTCTGTAACTGGAGGCCTAGTCCAAGGCTTTTGAAATAAGCATTTCTGAGTTCAAGCATGAAATTAACTCATAAGAGATCAGAGCAGATGGGCAAATTAACCTAAAAGAGAGAAAACAGCTCCCCAGTCTAACTATAATCAAACAGCAACCAAAAGAGACTGGTCAGTTATGAAAACTCAAAAATAATAAGAAGAAGAAGATCAGTGGAGGAAATACTGGCATTGCCTACTACACTGTTCAAGAAAGAGATTTTTACCCTACATACTTTAAACAATTTGGCCTCAAATGGTAAGATTATTCCTACTGCAGAGCAAGATGCATGATGCCACTCTTAGATTGTGCCACTAAATGTTTCATACAACTATACATGAGAATTTGTACTCATTCTGTATTCATGCAATTGTGATTTGTTCACCTACAAAACAAAACGAATCATGATGACAGAAGCATTCTGATTCATTTGACAATTCTATTCATTATAAGTTAATGAACTAGATTCTGATATATATATCAATTTATTAATTATATATATAGTTTATTAACTATATTATATATATGTACTATATATATGGGGCTTCCCTGGTAGTTCAGCAGTAAAGAATCTGCCTGCAATGCAGGAGACACTCATGGGTTCAATCCCTGGGTTGGGAAGATTCCCTAGAGAAGGAAATGACAACCCACTCCAGTATTCTTGCCTGGGAAATCCCATGGATGGAGAAGACTGATGGGCTAGAGTGCATAGGGTCACAAAGAGTGAGCTATGACTGGAGAGACTTAGCATATACACACACACACACACACACACACACATACACACATATATGTATCTCAGAATATAAATGTTAAAGGATATGTGTGTGTGCGTGTGTGTATATACATATATTATTTGACATTGCTTGATGTGGATCCCTCTTTGAGAGATAGCTCCATTCCATTCTATCTGAATCTGTGGGTCAGATCCTGAGCTTTATAAATTTACCAATATTAACTCTCTAGGAGGCTTTTTGAAATACACCCTGCCAGTCTGCCCAATGAACCCAAACATCACAGTTAGCCAAAAATGTGATTTTAAGTGTTATATGTGCACAATTACTATCATTGTTCAAATTCAACTGATAAATGTATAAAGTATTACAGCTTTCCTTTCTCTGATACTCTTGATAAGCTTTAAAAATGGTGTTCAAAAATATTTAATTCACAAGTGATACAACCTGTTCTTCTTGAAATGATGCTTAAGATTTACATATGCTTAAATGACAGATCATATCATAACACACAATAAATTATGAATGAAAAATCTAGTGTAACTGACTGTGAGTCAATATTTATTATGAAAACACAGCATGCTGTTCCAAGTGCATTTTTCTCCTAATCTCCAAAGATAAGCTAAAAAAAAAAAAACAACTTTACTTCAGTCTAATCAAGAGACTGTGTGAAGGCAATATATCTAATCTTTATCTAGAGACATTTGGGGCCAGAAACAATATTTCAGTAATTCACAGTAGATGACTTGAACAAGTACAGCATTATACTAAAACTAATAGCAATAATGGCTCACAACCACCCTAAAAAGGATTAATACAGGGATATATAAAAAATTAATAAGCTGAAAGAAGAAAAATAAAAGTTAAGCAAAACTAAGTATTTCAAACCAACAAATGCATTTATTTGTTACTCACATAAAAAACTGTGGCTCAGCTGGTAAAGAATCCACCTGTAATGTGGGAGACCTAGGTTCGTTTCCTGGGTTAGGAAGATCCCTGGAAAAAGGAAAGGCTACCCACTCCAGTATTCTGGCCTAGAGAATTCAATGGACTGTATAGTCCATGGGGTTGCAAAGAGTCAGACACAAGCGACTTTCACTTCACTTCACATAAAAAAATATTATACTTAAGAAGCCTGTAGGAAATGTCTATTCTTCTCATAAACTTTAAAATTGTCATTAAATTTTAGCAAGGAATCTAAGGATATTGTGTACACAGAGATCAAAAAGTGTAAGTGGACAATTAATATTTCACCTTTAAAATAAAAATCCTCACTCCAACAGCTTAATGTATAAAAATCACAAAAATTAACAGGTAGAAAAAATAACTGTACTGAAGATATTTATTCTGTTGGTTTAGTCACCTAGCTGTGTCTGACACTTTGTGACCCCAGAGATTGCAGCCCACCAGGCTCCTCTGTCCATGGAATTTCCCATGCAAAAATACTATAGTGGGTTGCCATTTCCTTCTCCAAGGGATATTCCTGACACAGGGATCAAACCCAGGTATCCTGTATTTCAGGTAGTCTCCTACACTGCAGGCAGATTTCTTTACCAACTGAGCCATAGGAAAGTCCCCATTAATTCCACTATTTACTTTCTAATTTGATTGGGTTTCTGATAGAAATATCCAGTTGGATTTATACAGTATCAACAAATTTGAGACTGGTGAAAATCTAGTCTTATCAGACATACATTTAATCCTCTTTAATAATGTTGTGCTTCAAAATAAAAGAAGTGAAATCTCTTAACAGAATGAGGCCATATAATTCAAGATGTCATCATTTAACAGAAATTCACCCCCAATCCTCTGTTTAGTTCTCTACTTCTTAACATCCTAACTCAACATTTGTAGAAATAATGGGTGAATTTGGAAGACTTCATGCTAAACAAAATGACAGTCACAGAAAGATAAATACTGTTTGATTCCACTTATGTGATATAACTGCTGCTGCTAAGTTGCTTCAGTCGTGTCTGACTCTGTGCAACCCCATAGACGGCAGCCCGCCAGGCTCCCCCGTCCCTGGGATTCTCCAGGCAAGAACGCTGGAGTGGGTTGCCATTTCCTTCTCCAATGCGTGAAAGTGAAGTCGCTCAGTCGTGTCTTGACTCTTAGCGACCCCATGGACTACAGCCCACCAGGCTCCTCCATCCATGGGATTTCCCAGGCAAGAGTACTGGAGTGTGGTGCCATTGCCTTCTCCGACGTGATATAACTACAGTAGTCAAATTCATAGAAAGTAGAAGGATGGTTGCCAGGGGTTAGGGCGGCGGGGAATGAGTAGTTAGTGTTTAATGTGTATAGAGTTTTGATTCTGTAAGATGAAAAGATTTCAGGAACTTGGTTGCACAGCAATGTGAACTGCACATTGGTCTGCTAAGCTATATACTTAAAAATGGTTAAGATGATAAATTTTATGTCATGTATAGGTATTCTATAATTTTTAAAATAAATAAATATTTCTTGAAATAATATTTTAGGTCTCTAGAGTCTTTTCCTGAGTTCATTCATTAATTTTAATATTAATGATACATAAATTTAGAGTGTACTTGAAGAATCCATAATTTTAAGACAAACTGGGGGAGGGAAAAAAGAAAGCCAACTTAATTAAACTGAGATATATTATGGCACTTCCTATATGCCACATATGCTTTAAGAGTATGTTCCTGGCTATGAGTTGATACTTATAGGAGTAAGGTGACAGGTACGTGGAAATTCATTATTCTATGCTCTTTACTTTTGTATACTTAAAATTTTTCATAATAAGACATTAAAAATAAAGGTTCACTTTACTTCACTTTATTCACTTTTAAGGTTCACTTAAAGGTGACTGTTAGTCACTCAGTCATGTCTGACTCTTTGTTACCCCATGGACTACAGACCTATAGACTCCTCTGTCCATGGGATTTCCTAGGCAAGAATACTGGAGTGGGTAGCCATTCCCTTGGAACCCAGGTCTCCTGCATTGTAAGCAGATTCTTTACCATCTGAAGCACCAATGAAGGTATAATAAAAGTAGCTGTGCAAATAAACAAGGTGTGAAATTCAGCAGGGTAGGAGAATAAATGGGAAGGGTGGGGTGAATTTTCTAGTAAGACAGTGTTAAAAGATAGAATACAGTAAAATATGGAAATATTTTAGAATCTATTTTAAAAATACGAATTTGATGTGATTAGGATATGGTAAAGGGCTCTAAGAAAATCAATGTGAATTAATCAGAAAGACTACTGAAAAGAAGGAATTAAAAAGAAATTTAAAAATCAGGAATCAAAAAAATTTTAATTTTAAATTTCTAAGAATAAAGTAAAATTTTAAAGTTTTACTCTACATCTACATAAATTAGGAAATAAGTCCTTCTTTAAATAATCAGCTCCTAAGCTGTTAGGAAAATGATCAAAATATTTCTAGTGTGTTGATATGAAATTTCAAGATATAATCTAGTACATTTAACTGAAGAGACAGGGATTAATGGGGCAGGGGTGGGGGTAAGGGAGCAGAAGGCTTTTAATTCTTCTTTAAAAATAACATACAAAGTAATCTAGTGTCAATTGTATAAAATCTAATCTCAAGATTAGTAGAATATTTTGTTTTCAGTATCTGAATGGTCTCTTTTCCTGTTTCTGCTATACAAAAGTGAGAGAGTAAGCTGAAAACCTATGGGAAATTATTTTATCAATAACCTGTGAAAATTGGAATCACAGAACTAATTACTCATATCTAGCAAGTAAAAACACAAAAGAAAAAATTTTAGAAAGCAAGTTGCTTTAACGTTTTAAACCACCCAAATTCCCAAACAGGCTACTGAATCTAAGACAAGGGTAAGAACATTTGTAATTACAAATAAAGTTTAGGGTGAAGAATAAATTGTTATGACATCAAAAGGAAGCACATATGTAACATACATAAAAGAGAGAACAGTACCAAAATCAAACCTATACACACATTACTCATATTCAACATATGTCATGATTTTGCCACATTTGCTTTATCTGTCCCTGGTGTGTTTTTTCTTTACTAATCTCATCAGTATCATTTTACACCTTAATCATAATCAAATATCCCCAACTGTCCCCCCAAAAAAGTCCTTTTACAGTTGCTTTGTTTGAGTCAGGATCAAAACAAGGTTCACACATTACATTAGGGTATGGTTCCTGAATTTCCATTAATTTATAGTAGTGCTATTCAAAGTGTGGTCTAAACTGGTGGCAATTCAAGCACTAATTGTAACTTACCAGCCCAAACACTGTTCTCAATCTACAAACTCATTGTTACAGGTCAACAAGATAAATTCAGAAAAGGAAAGTAAGGACTGAGAAACTTTCATAGCAAGCTGACACTGTCAAGACATCCTAGTGCATGGTCAACAGACCCATTTCCTGAATCAGTCTCACCCTCCCATAGTAAGTCTCACATGACCTGAGCTGCACACTAGTGTTTTGCTCACTAGAACAACATGCTGCTTGCTGCCTCAAGGATATTTTAAAAACAAAACCCAATAAAACCTGGTTCTTAATTCTAAATAATTACAAATATAATCCTCCTCTTCACTTCTTAACCCTACCAATAACTTTATAAGGAAACTGGGTCAGTTGTCCTTTAGATTTCTAGATTTTTCTATTTGCTTCCCATAGTGTCAATTAACTTGGTCCTCTATCACTTTACTTCCTTGATTGGTTCTATTCAGGTTCATCTTTGGTGGCAAGAATATTTCATAGACTGTGGTCTGTGATACATGTTATAAAACTTCAGAAAGTACATAATATCTGGATACCCTATTTTGGGGCTTTCCTGTTGGCTCAGATGGTAAAGAATCTGCCTGCAATGCAGAAGACCAAGATTTAATCCCTGGGTGGGGAAGATCCCCTGGAGAAGGGAAGGGCAACCCACTCCAGTTCTTACCAGGAGAATTCCATGGACAGAGGAGTCTGTTGGGCAACAGTCTATGGGGTCACAAAAAGTCGGACATGACTGAGCAACTAACACTTTCACCCTATTTTCAGCAAAGCTAAGATCGATTACAAGGTAATCGATCATTATCAGGTAATGATAGCTCAATCCCTCTTTTGTAAATTCCACATTAACTTTTCATCTAATGTTTTCACCTACTGATTATTACTAATTCCTTTCATTAGGGACTGAAAAGTGGTGATTTTCTAATTGAAGTCAGTTTTCATTCCAATCCCAAAGAAGGGCAACACCAAAGAATGCTCAAACTATTGTACAATTGCACTCATTTCACATGTTAGTAAAGATGCTCAAACTCCTTCAAGCTAGCGTTCAATAGTATGTGAACCAAGAACTTTCAGATGTTCAAGCTGGATTTAGAAAAGACAGAGGAACCAGAGATCAAGTTGCCAACATTTGTTGGATCAAACAGAAAGCAAGAAAATTTCAGAAAAACAACTACTTCTGCTTCATAGACTATGCTAAAGCCTTTGACTGTGTGGATCACAATAAACTGTGGAAAATTCTTAAAAAGATGGGAGTACCAGATCGCCTTGCCTGTCTCCTAAGAAACCTGTATTCGGGTCAAAGAAGTTAACAGAATGGGACATGACTCTAAAATTGGGGAAGAAGTATGACAAGGCAGTATATTGTCATCCTGCTTATTTAACTTATATGCAGAGTACATCATGCAAAATGCCAGGCTGGATGAATCACAAGCTGGAATCAAGGTTGCTGGGAGAAATAGCAACAACCTTAGATATGCAGATGATACCACCCTAATGGCAGAAAGTGAAGAAGAACTAAAAAGCCTCTTGATGAAAGTGAAAGAGGAGAGTGAAAAGGCTGGCTTAAAACTCAGTATTCTAAAAACTAAGATCATGGCATCTGGCCCATCACTTCATGGCCAATAGAAGTCAGAAAAATGGAAGCAGTGACAGATTTTCTTCTCTTGGGCTGCAAAATCACTGTGGGTGGTGACTGCAGCCATTAAATTAAAAGACGCTTGCTCCTTGGAAGGAAAGCTATGACAAAAAGCTAGACAGCATATTAAAAAGCAGAGACATCATTTTGCCCACAAAGGTCCATCTAGTCAAAACTAAAGTTTTTCCAGTAGTCATGTATGGATGTGACGGTTGGAAAATAAGGACGGCTGAGTGCTGAAGAATTAATGCTTTGGAATCATGGTGCTGGAGAAGACTCCTGAGAGTCCTTCAGACTGCAAGGAGGTGAAACCAATCAATTCTAAAGGAAATCAACCCTGAATATTCATTGGAAGGACTTGAAGATGAAGCTGAGGCTCTAATACTTTGGCCACCTGATGTGAAGAGCAGACTCATTGGAAAAGACCCTGATGCTGGGAAAGATTGAGGGCAGAAGAAGTGGGTGACAGAGGATGAGATGATTAGATAGCATCACTGACTCAAAGGACATGAATCTGAACAAACTCAAGAAGATAGTGAAGGACAGGGAAGCCTGTCATACTGCAGTCCCTGGGGTCACAAAGAGTTGGACATGACATAATGATTGAACAACAATTGCCCTTTTTATGTTTATTGGAATTTGGGGGGGGCAGAAAATTTTCATTTTTCAAATTAGGCTATTTAGTTACCATGAAATATAGTTCATACAGGACATGCAGGATAAATGCTTATTTCTTTTCCTTTAACCAACAATTTTCAGACCAAGGAGTTGATGCCTTAGATACTCCCAATGGTGTCCAATGAGTTAAGTTTGGAGTCTGTTCTGCTCTTCCCTGTCAGCCTGTTTCTCCCTCTCTCTCTCTCTCTGTCTCATCCACTCTTTATCCCCCTTCCTTCTCTAACATTACGAGCTCATGGGTTTTTTAAATATATACAGAAATATCTTCGAGATATAGAGGGCTGGGTTCTAGACTAACACAATAAAGCAAATATCACAATACAGTGAGTCAAATTTTTTTTGGTCTCCCAGTGTATATAAAAGTTATGTTTATACTATACTGTAGACTATTAAGTGAGCAATAGCATTAAGTATAAAAACACAATATATAAACAAAAAATACTTCATTGCTAAAAAATGCTAACCATCATCTAAGCCTTCAGCAAGTCATAATCATTTTGCTGGTGGAGTATCTTGCCTTTATGTTGATGGCTGCTGACTCATGATGGTGGTGGTTGCTGAAGGTTGGGATGGCTGTGGCAGTTTCTTAAAATAAGACAACAATGAAGTCTACCACATCAATTGATTCTTTCACCAATTATTCCTCAGTAGCATGCAATGCTGTCTGATAGTATTTTACCCATTCCCTGGTGGTCCAGTATTAGGACTCCATGCTTTCAGGTTCATTACCCAAGTGCAGGATCCTACAAGCTGCACAGTGTGGCCAAAAAAGTAAAAATAAAGAAATAAATTGGAGTCTGTCTTCACAAACCCTGCTACTGCTTTATCAACTAAGTTTATATAATATTCTAAATATTTTGTTGTCAGTTCTTCACAGAATCTTCACCACAAGTAAATTCTATCTCAAGAAACCACTTTATTTGCTCATCCATAAGAAGCAACTCCTCATCCTTTCAAGTTTTATCATAAGACTCCAGCAAGTGAGTCACATCTTCAGGCTCCAATTCTAACTCCAGTTCTCTTGCTATTTCTACCATATCTGCAGTAACTTCCTCTACTGAAGTCTTAAACCCCTCAAAGTCATCCATGAGGACTGGAATGAACTTCTTCCAAATTCCTGTTAATGTTGACATTTTGATTTCTTCCAATGAATCACAAATGTTCTTCATGGCATCTAGAATGGTAAATCCTCTCCAGAAGGCTTTCAGTTGACTCTGACCAGATTCACCCAGAGTCACTATTACAGTCTTATGAAATGTATTTCTTACAAAATGAGACTTGAAAGTTGAAAATACTCCTTGATCCATGGGCCACAGAATGGATGTTGTATTAGTAAGCATAAAAACAATTTTAATCTTGTGTACATCTCCCTCAGAGCTCTTGGGTAACTAGGTATGTAGTCAATGAGCAGTACTATTTTCAATGAATCTTTTTTTCTGAATGGTATGTCTCAACAGTGGGCTTAATATGTTGAGATGCTATAAATAGATGTGCTGTCATCCAGGATTTTTTGATCCAGTTATAGAAAATGGGTAGAGTAGATTTAGCATATCCTAAAGGACCCTAAGATTTGCAGAATGATAAATGAACACTGGCTTCAACTTAAAGTCATCAGCTGCATTGAAGTGAAGTGAAGTCACTCAGTCGTGTTCGACTCTTTGAGACCCCATGGACCGCAGTTTACCAGGCTTCTCCATCCATGGGATTTTCCAGGCAAGGGTACTGGAGTGGGTTGCCATTTCCTTCTCCAGGGGGTCTTCCTGACCCAGGAATCGAACCCAGGTCTCCTGCATTGCAGGCAGATGCTTTACCCTCTGAGCCACCAGGGAACCAACAAAAGATCCGGTCAGTCTGTTCTCTGAAGCTTTGAAGCCAGGCATTGACTTCTCCTCTCTAGCTATAAAGTCCTAGACGGCATCTTCTTTTAATAGAAGACTGTTTTGTCTACACTGAAAATTTGCTGTTTAGTGTAGTCACCTTCATTAATGACCTTAGATAGATCTAGATAACCTGCTGCAGCTTCTACATCAATACTTGCTGTTTCACCTGGCACTTTTATGTTATGGAAATAGTTTCTTTCCTGAAACCTCATGAGTGAAACTCTGTCAAGCTTCAAACTTTTCCTCTGCAACTTCCTCACCTTTCTCAGCCTGCAAAGAATTGAAGAGTTAGAGCCTTGCTCTGGATTAGGTTTCGGCTTATGGGAAGTTGTGGCTAGGTTGATCTTCCCAACCACTAAAGCTTTCTCCTTAGGGAAAATCAGTTTCACTTTCTTACTGTTCATGTCTTCACTGGAGTAGCACATTTGATTTCCTTCAGGAGCTTCTCCTTTGCATCTACAGCTTGGCTAACTGTTTGGTGCAAGAGGCCTAAATTTTGACCTGTCTCAGTTTTTGATATGCCTTCTTCACTAAGCTTAATCATTTCCAGTTTCTGATTTAAAGTGAGGCAATGCTTACTTTCACTTGAACACTTAAAGGCCATTGCAACGTTGTTAATTGGTCTAATTTCAATATTGCAATGTCTCAGAGAATAGGGAGGCCTGAGGAGAGGGACAGAGATAGGGCAATGGCCAGTGAGTGGAGCAGTTAGGACACACACATCTATTAAGTTCACTGTTAACGGGTAGGGTTCATGATACTCCAAAATAATCACAACACTAAAAGCTCACTGATCACAGATCACCATAACAAATATAATAATAATGAAAAAATGTGAAATACTGTGAAGATTATTGAAATGTGACATAGAGACATGAAGTTAGCAGAGGCTGTTGAAAAAATGGCACTGATAGATTTGCTCAATACAGGGTTGCCACAAACCTTCAATTTGTAAAACATACAATATCTACAAAGTGCAATAAAACAAGGTAACCCTTTAATGGGTTTCAAACAATTGCATTCATTGCTATTTACCATCTTCTGCTCCCCTTTCTTATTGTAGAAAATTCAGAATAATGTATCAGTGCACTGTGCTGTGCTTAGTTGTGTCCGACTCTTTGCAACCCCATGAACTGTGGCCCTCCCAGCTCCTCTGTCCATGGGGATTCTCCAGGTAAGAATACTGCAGTGGGTTGCCATGCCCTCCTCCAGGGGAATCTTCCCAACCCAGGTCTCCTGTACTGCAGGTGGGTTATTTACCATCTGAGCCACCAGGGAAGCCCAAGAATACTGAATGGGTAGCCTATTCCTTCTCCAGGTGATCTTCCTGACCCAGGAATCAAACCAGGGTCTCCTGCATTGCAGGGGGATTCTTTACCAGCTGAGCTACCAGGTAAGCCCCAATATATCAATACTACAGTATATAGTTTTCTGAAAGCCTAACTAGAATTTCATTCAGATCAATCCAGTATACTTGGTGCTAACAGACTTTCATAAAGTTTTCTGAAAACCTAACTACAATTTCATTCATAGCATTATTTATCTAACAAAAGACACTGAAAATTTCAATCAACCACCTAAAAATGATAATCATACAATAACTGTCCACATGCCAGAAACTACGCTGAACTTTTAGAATGCAAATCTCATTTAATCCACACAACAACCATGTTAGGTATTATTGTTATTCCTATTTTATAGGTAAAGAAAATGAAATTCAGCTACATTAAGTATATTGTCTAAAATCCAGCTAGTAAAGGACTACGGTAAAGGAAATAATGGTAGAGCAAGGATTTGTACTCAGGTCTATCTAACTCTGAAGCCTATGATTTTAACCACTATCTTTAATATCTGATACACCATCACATTAAACAATGGCTCTTAGGAAGAGTGTACCAACCTTCTGAGGGGTTTGGAGATGTTAAGAGTAGGAAAACAAGAAGAGTCCTGACCAAATGCCAATAGAATTAAGTCCCACAAAAAAAACACTGATTTAGAAGCATTCTCCTTAATCTGCATACCTCCAGATATAAAAAACTAGGACATTTTGGCTATTTTAAGAAATTTCTTCCTTTTAAAATTTTAAATTATTTATGTTTCATTCACACTGCTTTTCTCATGAACTCTGCAGAATTTCTTTCTTTTAAAATTTTAAATTATTTATATGTTTCATTCACACTGCTTTTCTCATGAACTCTGCAGAAATAATGATATTTTGCCTTACCTAAAATGTTGAATTATACCAATTCTCTAAATATTAAAAGATAAAATGGGTGGTACCAAAGTGGTTTATGAACAAACCTGAAAATATGAGTGACAGTATACATACTCTTTAAAGAAGTCTCTTTATATAGGGATAAACAAAGTTCTTTTTAAAAATGAGGGGCAAGAAGGGGCAGAGAGAGGCACTGAAAAGTTATATAAGAAACCTTTTGGGGATGATAGATATGCTCACTCTCACGACTGTGGTGACGATTCAAGGTCTGTACATACGTCAAAACTTATCAAATTTTACACTTTAAATATGTGTAGCTTATTGTTTGTCAATTATATACCAATACAACTACTTTTAATATAAAAATTAATTTCTGGAGCATAAAAAGTAAAAGTTTAAGTATTGTTTCCAAACAGTTCCACAAAGCCTGAGATGTAATCAGGATGGAAGGTTTAAAGGAGATAATGAAGTAACCGATTCACAGTTTCCTTCTTAAATAGGGTATAGGACTGCAGAAATTAAGTAGCAAAAATACTAACATTTTAAAATACAGTAGAGAAGGATCTCTTTGCCTGGAGTCCTTTATCTCAATTCAGATCAACAGTATGCATTGAGGCAAGGTGAGAAACCAGTCAACACCAGGCAGACACCCAATCCCAGAAGTCACCCACTGGACACACAGAGCCATGGCATGTGGGTTCAGTCCTCACTGTCTTTGAAAAGTATCTTTTTAAATTAGTTGTCAACATTTAAAAATTTAGATATTACTCTAAATCTTTTTTACTTTTCTTGGAAGATTTGGTAAACTCCTGTCCTCAGGCCAAGCACTCTGGTCAGCCATAGGCCCCGACTCAGACAGAGTCCACATTGTCTTGGCCCTAGCAGCTTGACCCAGTTACATTACCCCACCAGGTCTTCACAGACTCTTGAGTTTGCAATCCTTACCCTAAGGCTGTAAAGATTTTCTCTGATGAATGTTTTAGGGCTTTTTTGATAGTATCTATAGGCTCATGCCCACATTAAAGAGAATAGTCCTTAATTAGAGGCATAATTCTCACTCCAAAGGGTAGGCAGCTTTTCTAACTCAGCAGGGAAGTGGCAGCAAACAAGAAACTAGACTTAGCCATACCCATCCTTGAAGTAGAGGCAAGGCCAAGAATAAAAACAAATCCTAGAAACTGCCTCTTATGGCACTACTTTCAACAAATTCAGAGAAGAAACTTCTGACATATAATCCCCTCCCCCCGGAGATCTTCCCCAAAGCCCCCCAACACACAAACATACACACACACACACACACACACACACACACACCCAACTTCCTCTCTAACTTTCCCCTCCCCCACTCTACTAGGTCCCTGAAATGGTACAGGAATTATTATTCAGCCTCCAGCTTAAGATAAAAGAAGAAAATCTTTTCTTTTTTTTTTAAACCTAATGAAAAGGGCAAGTTCCCAAAGTATAATCACACAAATTATTACAGGATAAAATAGGTCAGAAACCTATTCTCATCCAGTGAATAAACATCCAACATTTTAACCATTATATATCAGAAGCATTAACATTAAAATCAGGAAGAAGACAAAGAGATCTGTTATTACTATTAACAGTTTTCTACTCAATTCATAAAAATAATAGAGAGAAATATTACAAAGAAGTCAAGAAAAAACTCATTTGTAGATAGCCTCATTTTACTCAGAATACACAACAGAAATTACTGAAAATTTATGAAAATTAGGAGAATTTAGTAACATGAATGGTTATAAAAGTAACATATAAAAATTAGTAGTTCCTTTATATGTTGATAATAATCATAGAAGAAATAAGATTAGAAATTCAAATATAACAGAAAGCAAAATTATAAAATACTCAGCACCAAAAATAATAAAAGGTGCTATTAAGATCATATTATCCTAGACTGAGAGACACCTTAAGGGTTTATGAACTGTCCCATCATTAACTTAGAGAGTAGGGCTGGAATCTACCACAAGAAATTGACTCTACACTTCTGAACCCTGACATGAACCCCCTGCCAAAGCTTAGCTGACATACCACCCAAGAGGAAATCATGGCTTCTCTCCCCAGTGACAATCTGAAGCTGATCAAGACTTGCATTTCCCTGGCCTCTAGTTCTGAATCATAAGAATCAGCTCAAAACTATTCACATTTCTCAGATTTCATACATGAAATAGAGCTAATCAACAGAGACAAGATTTCACCACTTTTTCACAAATCAGATAAAACATCAAATAGAAAAAAACTTATTCTCTTAAAAAGGGATTTCAAAGACCTCTTAAAGAGCTTTAGGCAGAAAATCTTACTAAATATATGTGTGGAAATTAATGAGTATATAGACTTTTTACATTGCTATTAATATTACTAAATAGAACCAAAAGAAAGAATGTTTTGGAATTGTGTTTATATTATTAAGAAATTCCCAAAGATACAGTCCTTCAAAGCTATGGTTTTTCCAGTGGTCATGTATGGATGTGAGAGTTGGACTATAAAGAAAGCTGAGCCCAAAGAGCTGATGCTTTTGAACTGTAGTGTTGGAAAAGACTCTTGAGAGTCTCTTGGACTGCAAGGAGATCAAACCAGTCAATCCTAAAGGAAATCAGTCCTGAATATTCATTGGAAGGACTGATGCTAAAGCTGAAACTCCAATACGTTGGCCACCTGATGCAAAGAACTGACTCACTGATGCTGGGAAAGATTGAAGCGGGAGGAGAAGGAGATGACAGAGGATGAGATGGTTGGATGGCATCACTGACTCAATGGACATGAGTTTGAGTAAGCTCCAGGAGTTGGTGATGGACACGGAAGCCTGGAGTGCTGCAGTCCATGGGGTCGCAAAGAGCTGGACACAACTGAACAACTGAACTGAACTGAAAAGTCCTCCATAATTCAGAATTTGTGATTACTTGACCATGGTTTGATGTCTGGATTATCTTTTCACTCTCTGGACAAAAGTAGTTTCTAAAGAAAATATAATAGTATAAACAAATGGTTTGAAGCACCACAGAAGCATCTGTTTACATTTAGATAATTAATATGCTAAGCACTCTTATCTATTAAATTAAAGCAAGTCACCTAAGGACTTTTCTAGATAATACTTCATTAGCCTAATTATAATGAGTATATATAGCTAAAGTAATAAAACAGACATCTGTTTTAAAACATTCTTCAATTTAAGCCTTTTACTAAATCAAACTAGCTTTCATACATTACTTTCAATTACTGAGGTTTTAAGTGGGAAAAAATAAAAACTTCTATTGAAATAAAAAATAAAATTCTTACCTTTGAAGCTCTCCATTCCCAACCATCACCTATCTTCTGTGAATGTTTAATGAATTCTGCACAATAATGCTGGAATGTTTTTTCTCCAAAGAACTCATCTTCTTCCATACTAAATGAGAACTGAAATATAAAAACTAAGTATTAACATCAGCTGTGGAATGAATACTGAAAGGAATTCTGCTAATTCATGTATTTCTTTAAACAAACCAAAATTTGGCATGTACATTGGAAAATAACCCCAGAGCCATTGCAAAAAAAAAAACAAAAACAGTGTTTTGTTTCCATCTTTCTCTCCCTATCCCCATCTTTTAATCAGGAAGAAAATGTGATCAACATGAAAACTCAAAACCTAATTTTTGAGTTGTAACAAATACCTATCTATGGTTCAAAAAGTCTAGCTTGTCCATAAATTTAGTTTCAAGTGTTTATATTATTTCCCTTCTAAGTTAATGCTTCCAAACAACCTCCTCAGATTTCCTTCTCTATCTCCCACCTTCAGTTCAGTTCAGTTCAGTTGCTCAGTCGTGTCCGACTCTTTGCGATCCCGTGAATCACAGCATGCCAGGCCTCCCTGTCCATTACAAACTCCCGGAGTTCACTCAGACTCACATCTATCGAGTCGTTGATGCCATCCAGCCATCTCATCCTCTGTCGCCCCCTTCTCCTCCTGCCCCCAATCCCTCCCAGCATCAGAGTCCTTTCCAATGAGTCAACTCTTCGCATGAGGTGGCCAAAGTACTGGAGTTTCAGCTTTAGCATCATTCCTTCCAAAGAAATCCCAGGGTTGATCTCCTTCAGAATGGACTGGTTGGATCTCCTTGCAGTCCAAGGGACTCTCAAGAGTCCTCTCCAACACCACAGTTCAAAAGCAGCAATTCTTCGGCGCTCAGCCTTCTTCACAGTCCAACTCTCACATCCATACATGACCACAGGAAAAACCATAGCCTTGACTAGACGGACCTTAGTCAGCAAAGTAATGTCTCTGCTCTTGAATATACTATCTAGGTTGGTCATAACTTTTCTTCCAAGGAGTAAGCGTCTTTTAATTTCATGGCTGCAGTCACCATCTGCAGTGATTTTGGAGCCCCCCAAAATAAAGTCTGACACTGTTTCCACTGTTTCCCCATCTATTTCCCATGAAGTGATGGGACCAGATGCCATGATTTCATTTTCTGAATGCTGGGCTTCAGGCCAACTTTTTCACTCTCCTCTTTCACTTTCATCAAGAGGCTTTTTAGTTTCTCTTCACTTTCTGCCATAAGCGTGGTGTTATCTGCATATCTGAGGTTATTGATATTTCTCCTGGCAATCTTGATTCCAGCTTCTGTTTCTTCCAGTCCAGCATTTCTCATGATGTACTCTGCATATAAGTTAAATAAGCAGGGTGACAATATACAGCCTTGATGCACTCCTTTACCTATTTGGAACAAGTCTGTTGTTCCATGTCTATTTCTAACTGTTGCTTCCTGACCTGCATACAGAGGCAGGTCAGGTGGTCTGGTATTCCCATCTCTCTCAGAATTTTCCACAGTTTATTGTGATCCACACAGTCAAAGACTTTGGCATAGGCAATAAAGCAGAAATAGATGTTTTTCTGGAACTCTCTTGCTTTTTCCATGATCCAGCAGATGTTGGCAATTTGATCTCTGGTTCCTCTGCCTTTTCTAAAACCAGCTTGAACATCAGGAAGTTCACAGTTCATGTATTGCTGAAGCCTGGCTTGGAGAATTTTGAGCATTATTTTACTAGCGTGTGAGTTGAGTGCAATTGTGCGGTAGTTTGAGCATTCTTTGGCATTGCCTTTCTTTGGAATTGGAATGAAAACTGACCTTTTCCAGTCCTGTGGCCACTGCTGAGTTTTCCAGATGTGCTGGCATATTGAGTGCAGCACTTTCACAGCATCATCTTTCAGGATTTGAAACAGCTCAACTGGAATTCCATCACCTCCACTAGCTTTGTTCGTAGTGATGCTTTCTAAGGCCCACTTGACTTCACATTCCAGGATGTCTGGCTCTAGATTAGTGATAACACCATCATGATTATCTGGGTCGTGAAGATCTTTTTTGTACAGTTCTTCCATGTATTCTTGCCACCTCTTCTTAATATCTTCTGCTTTTGTTAGGTCCAGACCATTTCTATCCTTTATCGAGCCCATCTTTGCATGAAATGTTCCCTTGGTATCTCTAGTTTTCTTGAAGAGATCTCTAGTCTTTCCCATTCTGTTCTTTTCCTCTATTTCTTTGCATTGATTGCTGAAGAAGGCTTTCTTATCTCTTCTTGCTATTCTTTGGAACTCTGCATTCAGATGCTTATATCTTTCCTTTTCTCCTTTGCTTTTCACGTCTCTTCTTTTCATAGCTATTTGTAAGGCCTCCCCAGACAGCCATTTTGCTTTTTTGCATTCCTTTTCCATGGGGATGGTCCTGATACCTGTCTCCTGTACAAAGTCACGAACCTCATTCCACAGTTCATCAGGCACTCTATCTATCAGATCTAGGCCCTTAAATCTGTTTCTCACTTCCACTGTATCATCATAAGGGATTTGATTCAGGTCATAACTGAATGGTCTAGTGGTTTTCCCTACTTTCTTCAATTTGAGTCTGAATTTGGCAATAAGGAGTTCATGATCTGAGCCACAGCCAGCTCCCAGTCTTGTTTTTGCTGACTGTATAGAGCTTCTCCATCTTTGGCTGCAAAGAATGTAATCAATCTCATTTCGGTGTTGACCATCTGGGGATGTCCATGTGTAGAGTCTTCTCTTGTGTTGTTGGAAGAGGGTGTTTGCTATGACCAGTGCATTCTCTTGGCAAAACTCTATTAGTCTTTGCCCTGCTTCACTCCACATTCCAAAGCCAAATTTGCCTGTTACTCCAGGTGTTTCTTGACTTCCTACTTTTGCATTCCAGTCCCCTATAATGAAAAGGACATCTTTTTGGGGTGTTAGTTCTACAAGGTCTTGTAGGTCTTCATGAAACCATTCAACTTCAGCTTCTTCAGCATTACTGGTTGGGGCATAGACTTGGATAACTGTGACATTGAATGGTTTGCCTTGGAGACGAACAGAGATCATTCTGTCGTTTTTGAGACTGCATCCAAGTACTGTATTTTGGACTCTTTTGTTGACCATGATGGCTACTCCATTTCTTCTGAGAGATTCCTGCCCACAGTAGTAGATATAATGGTCATCTAAGTTAAATTCACCCATTCCAGTCCATTTTAGTTCGCTGATTCCTAGAATGTCGACGTTCATTCTTGCCATCTCTTGTTTGAGCTCTTGTATAAACAGCATGACAGTGATTAGTGTAGCGGGGCCATTCTTTCCACTTTATTCAAGTTCAACTCACTAACAAATGATGTTTCAAAGCCTAAAGTAACTGTTTCACAAGGTGTAAGGTTATGATCACCTAATTATCTACTTGATTGATTCAGCAAATGTGACAAATCAAGGATTATCCATATATTTGTTACATAAATCTGTCCAAAACATGAAATACTGGTTATAGAAAGAAAACTTTAGCGCATCTGAAAGGAAACTCACAGATTATATAGTTCAAGTCTCCTAATGAGAAAAGTTGGACCAAGTGAATGCCCACATTTTCTTTGTTAGTGATAAGCATCATCAGACAATTTAGCACTTGGTAACTGCTTACTATATTAGGTACTTATGCTGGACACTTCACATTCCCACTTAATCCTCACACAACCCAATGGCTGTTGCTATCCTCATTCCTCAAAAGAAAAAGGGAAAGTAATCTGTTCAAGAATGTAGTTGTTGTTTAGTCTGTCATCACATCCGACTTTTTTGCAACCCCACAGACTGTCGCCCACCAGGGTACCATGTCCACGGTATTTTCCAGGCAAAAATACTGGAGTGGGTTGCCATTTCCTTCTCCTGGGGATCTCCCAGAACCAGGGATCGAACCTGCATCTCCTGCATTGGCAGGTGGATTCTCTACCACTGAGCCACCAGGGAATCCCAAGAATATAAATGAGGAAAATTCAAAGATACAAATGAAGAAAGCTTCAAACCCCAGTTTGACTCCAGGGCTAAAGATCTATCTATACTAGCTGATTCCCAGTACGGCATTCTTTCTGATTATTCAAATTTACTATGACCTACATAAGAATTTGTTCATTCATCCAGTATATACATATCAAATTTCTACTAAGTACTAGGCACCATGCATAGACAAAGGTTAGATACACAAAAATGAAAAAATATATAATCCGTGCCCTGTAAGAACTTTTCTTGCAATGAAGGAGATAACCGGTAATAATAATTACAGTAGAAACTTTCTTAACCAAGCACCACTCAAACTGCCAGATTAAATGACACAATGTCTACACCCTCTATAAAACACTGACTACAGCATGCTTATTATGAAGCGTCTCTGTTCCTATCAGTTGAGTGTAAAGTTCACAAACCACATTCATGTATCATAAATACATACTTTAAGTGAGTGGCCAAGTGAAGTCGCTCAGTCATGTTCGACTCTTTGCGACTCCGTGAACTGTAGCCTACCAGGCAAGAATACTGGAGTGGGTTGCCTTTTCCTTCTCCAGGGGGTCTTCCCGACCCAGGGATCGAACCTGGGTCTCCCACATTGGAGGCAGACGCTTTAACCTCTGAGCCACCAGGGAAGCCTTCTTTAATGCAACACAAACCAAATCAGTAAAATGTAAGTAAAAAAAGATAACTATTATTTCTATGATGTAGACTTTATAAAGACTTGGAAAGACGATAAAGGCAAGTCTTTATATGAAAACATATACTATTGAACTACTTATAGGCAATACAACTGAAAAGACTGACTGAGGGGAAAAAAATCATACAAACCAGGATTCTGCATTCAGACTGTTGCACAAGTGGCTTATGTTCTTTCTTTTAAACCCAAACTAGAAATTTAGAGAATGCATTCCACATTCAGTATAATTAAGAATAAACAATGAATTCCAATCAAGTACCCATATTCAAAGAAAATGCCTTGGTAATACATAGGAAAACTGGCAAATGAATATATTTATATGTTTTAAGTTGAAATAAAATGTTTTAAGTACATAAGTATAATTTTTCTAATTCTAGCTTTAATCAAATTTTTGAATTAAGAGCTCACCTCTCAATTCTGATAGCACTGGAAAAAAGGACTTCAAGTTAAAGTATACAATGGAACAATGCACAGATAATGGTAGGCACAAGAAGAGTCCCTAACAAAGAGGGGAAGGTGTGGGAAAGCGTGGGGTGGGAGTGGAGTTGAATCTGTAAGGTATGTAGGAGTTTTTGCAGGGTAACTGTCAGTGAGTGAATACCAGGGATTGGAAGAGTGGTCCACGCAGGAAGGATGGTGTGAACCAAGTAAGGAAGGGTGTAAAGAACTACAAGTTTGATGCCACCAACATGATAAGGTAAATATACGAAGAGGGACTTCCCTGGTGGTCCAGTGGCTAAGACTCTGCATTCCCAATGCAAGGGGCCTGGGTTTGATTCCTGGTCAGAAAATTAGATCCTACATGTTGCAACTGAAAAAAGATCCTGCATGTCACAACTAAGACCCAGCACAACCAAATAAACAAAAATATTTTGTTTTGAAGAGATAGGCAGAGAGTAAGGGATGATAGAGATAGTCAAATCCTATGCAAGTTAGATTTATCTGCACTCACTAATGGAGCAGAAATGGATGGGAAGGGCCTCAAAGATACTGGATAGAATAGTAATGAACTTCCTGACAGGAGGCTTGTGTGCCATGCCAGAGTTTGAACCATTTCCATAGGAAACAGAGAATCAGAAGCTGGAGTTGAAAAGTCAGAACAGTATTGGTGGTTGGGCTTCCCTTGTGGCTCAGCTGGTAAAGAATTCGCCTGCAGTGTGGGAGACCTGGGTTCAATCTCTGGGTTGGGAAGATCCCCTGGAAAAGGGAAAGGCTACCCACTCCAGCACTCTGGCCTAGAGAATTCCATAGACTCTATAGTCCATGGGGTCTCAAAAAGTCAGACACAACTGAGCAACTTTCACTTTCACATTCCATGGTGTATGTATCTAAAGGGCACAGATTGAGGGCAAGGAGGAGAGTTAGAAGCTGTTACAGAGGTCTATGACAGGTCATGAGGAGCTAAACCCAGGCAATGAAAGGGAGCAGAAAGAATTGTTGTTTTAGTTGCTGAGTCATGTCTGACTCTCTTGTGACCCTATTACACCATAGCCCACCAGGTTCCTCTGTCTATGGGACTTTCTGGGCAAGATTACTGGAGTGGGTTGCCAGTCCCTGCTCCAGGGGATCTTCCCGACCTAGGGATCGAATCTGCATCTCCATATCTCCTGCACTGCAGGTGGATTCTCTACGACTGAGACACCATGGGGAAGCCCCGCAGAAAGAATACGTATCTTAAATTGTGGAGAGAGGCCAAGATGAACTTAAAAGATCTGAAATTCATTTGTTTAAAAGAGACAAATGAAACCATGAGAGTAAATATTGCAAGCTGGAATGCATATGGCAGATTCTTAATATGGCTTCTGGTGGATTATGAAATTTTACACTAAATTGTGTATGTATACTCCTACCTATATTTTGAAAAGGAAAGATTCTAGAATTTTCAACAGATTTCTTGAGGAGTCTTAACCAAAAAGTTAGCAACCTCTCTGCATAGTGAAAAGAGCAGTGGGTTGAGAAACAAACCTTCAGAGCAGCAGCACTTAAGGGACCTACAGAGGCAGAAGAATAAACACAAGAGCTAGAGAATAAGGAATGAGGCATTAGGAGATGCCAGGAAGAGCAATGCCACAGAGCCAGGGAATAAAGCTTTCAAGGGAGTAGAGAATAACTAACAAAGAACCAACACTGTCAAAAGAAAAGAGAGACCCATTAAGAAAAGGGCTGAAAACATGTATGGAGCTTCAAAATGAAGCAGTCATTGATGCTTTAGTGAGCAGTTTCAGCAATGGTAGAGAAACCAGGCTGTGATGCGCTGAGGAAAAAACTACACATGCAGAAATAAGCAAAAAATTTGTAGACTACTTGTCAAAAAATTTGACTGGAAAGTAGATACAAATGGTAACCGAAGCAGTACATAGGCTTTAGGGAGGATATTGTTTTTCCTAAGAAAGGAGATAAGAATATATGTTTAAGCTGAACAAAGGGTGTTGGAGAGAGGGAAAAGTTGAAAATACCAAATAGAGAAAGTGACTGATGAAGCAATATCCTAAAGGGGCTGGGAGGAGATATAGTCATCAGTATCGGAGGATGGATATGAGTAACACGACACTCCTTGCAATTGGAGGAAAGGCATTTGAGGATAAATATTAAGGAAGACAAAGTCTGATGATCACAAGATTTTCAGATACAGGAGTAGAGAACAGTGAGGTGTTTGAGGAAGCAAGTATAGATTAGGAATTGCTAGTGAAGAAGATGAGAGGACAGCATTTAAAGATGAGCAGACACAAGGGAAGGCCCAGCACAGGTTGGGAGCCTGAATTTGTAGTACAGCATTCTATGAGGATTGTGGTTGCCTTCAGCAGTGCTCAGCTCAGCTCCCCTTATCAGAACCAGCAGAGAGGGTTGCACCGACTACACATAAAGCTGAGGTTCGCTGGCTGAGTCAGTGAAAGGATAAGGGTAAAAGAAGGAACAGAATATGCTATTGAGAACAACAGTTCAAAGGTCCAGATTATGTAAAAAAAAAGAAAAAATGCTGAGAAGGGGCTGGGAAAATATGGCAGTATCAAGAAATATTACATATGAAAGATGGTGAAGAACAACTGCAGTGAAAGGAAGGAAATGAAAGATGGGAAGACTATGAGACTTAGAACTTGAGAAGGTCTCAGCTGTGGCCATGGAAGTTAAATATATAAAGTAGCTTGGAAATGAAGGTCACTGGAGCTCAGGAAGTTTAAAAAACTATAAGACATAATGTTTGCTGTCTTCCACACAGACACTTAAGTCACTTAGGATTATTATGAGAGCTATCAGGAACAGAGAGCTCTTTTAAAAATATGGAAGTTCAACTAAGAGATTTAGAAATGACAACGGGCAAATGGTAGAAGACAGCAGAGCACAGAGGTGGTAACACAGAGGTGGTAAGTGTAGTATACAACACCAAGACCATCAAGAATAATCACTAATAAACCAATACCTTTGTTTACGATAGCGAGAACACAGCCTTGGATTCCTTCTCAAGATGGCGCTCAAGGCAGCCACTACCAGTGATTACAGACAGCATGTGAGAAAAAAAGACTACCCTGTCGTATCTGGTAGAGCTGAATTTCATGAGCCTCAAAGTAGCAGGACTATTTCCATGATGTTGAAGAAGTAACCTAAAATTGGCTCTGCAGAAGTGGGGGTTACTAGCAATCTCAATACCCTGAGCCTTGCAGGGTGGAAGAAAAAGCAGCCTCCATTCAAAGAGGGTTTTTGGTTTTTTTGTTGTTTATAAGTCAAGTTTCCTTGAAAACAACTTGGTGGAAGCACTAACCTGCGCAGATGTTAACATCATGTAAGATACGTGAAGAAACACTATATCCGCGTGCCACTCCCACCCTGGAGATTCATAACGCACACTGTGTGAGGAAACTAATAACTCAGGGTTTCCCAACTCTTTTGACCACAAAATTCCTTTTCTTGGTAACATTTTTTAACACCTTACTCCACGAAACGTAATAAAGGAAATAATGGATGAAGGGTTTAGGTTTTTTGTTTGTTGGTTGGTTTTTTAACTGTGGATGTGTGCTGCTGAGGTCACAGTGGAAAATCTGAGAGGAACAGGGCAACAGTGGGAGAACAGGTTTGGGAAGAGAAAGCACCAAGTACAGGAATATAAGTACAGTAGAGTCGATAAGCTGAAGGGGCTTCAATGAAGGCAGTCAAATGTTTCAAGGATATAAGTGAGATCTCCAGTTTACATGCAAAATTCTGGTTAACAAGCTGTTTCAGTTCACATATAAATTGAGAAAGTGACATCTAAAAAGTCTGTAAAAGGAAGAACAGAAGCTAACTTAGCAAAAGGAGGAGGTAAAGGAAACAGAATGTGCAAAAACCCAAGAAGTTCTTGTAACTGAAAAACTCTTGTGTAACTGAATTAGAGGTAGAGAAAGCTCAGTTCAGTTCAATCGCTGTCGTGTCTGACTCTTTGCGACCCCATGAATCGCAGCACGCCAGGCCTCCCTGTCCATCACCAACTCTCAGAGTTCACTCAGACTCACATCCATCGAGTCAGTGATGCCATCCAGCCATCTCATCCTCGGTCGTCCCCTTCTCCTCCTGCCCCCAATCTCTCCCAGCATCAGAGTCTTTTCCAATGAGTCAACACTTCACATGAGGTGGCCAAAGTACTGGAGCTTCAGCTTTAGCATCATTCCTTCCAAAGAAATCCCAGGGTTGATCTCCTTCAGAATGGACTGGTTGGATCTCCTTGCACTCCAAGGGACCCTCAAGAGTCTTCTCCAACACCACAGTTCAAACGCATTAATTCTTCGGCGCTCAGCCTTCTTCACAGTCCAACTCTCACATCCATATATGACCACAGGAAAAACCATAGCCTTGACTAGACGGACCTTAGTTGGCAAAGTAATGTCTCTGCTCTTGAATATACTATCTAGGTTGGTCATAACTTTTCTTCCAAGGAGTAAGCGTCTTTTAATTTCATGGTTGCAGTCACCATCTGCAGTGATTTTGGAGCCCCCAAAAATAAAGTCTGACACTGTTTCCACTGTTTCCCATTCTGTTTCCCACGAAGTGATGGGACCAGATGCCATGATCTTCATTTTCTAAATGTTGAGCTTTAGGCCAACTTTTTCACTCTCCTCTTTCACTTTCATCAAGAGGCTTTTTAGTTTCTCTTCACTTTCTGCCATAAGGGTGGTGTCATCTGCATATCTGAGGTTATTGATATTTCTCCTGGCAATCTTGATTCCAGCTTGTGTTTCTTCCAGTCCAGCGTTTCTCATGATGTACTCTGCATAGAAGTTAAATAAGCAGGGTGACAATATACAGCCTTGACGTACTCCTTTCCTATCTGGAACCAGTCTGTTGTTCCATGTCCAGTTCTAACTGTTGCTTCCTGACCTGCATACAGATTTCTCAAGAGGCAGAGAAAGGGTACTGAGAAAACTACAGCTGATGAAGAGGGCCTTGTAGCCTGAGGGCTCAAAAGGTTTTGAAAGTGGGAGTAAACTGATCAGATAAGCATTCTGGCTTCCAAAGGAGAATACAGATCTAATCTGACTGGACAGAGATCAGTTAAAAGGTTCTTAAAATGATTCAGGGCTTTCCTGGTAGCTCAGACGGTAAAGCGTTTGCCTACAATGTGGGAGACCTGGGTTCGATCCCTGGGTCAGAAAGATCCCCTGGAGAAGGCAATGGCAACCCACTCCAGTATTCTTGCCTGGTAGGCTATAGTCTATGGGGTCACAAAGAGTCAGACACGACTAAGCGACTTCACTTTCACTTTCAAAATGATTCAGGAGAGACACAATAGTATTAAACAAAGACTTGGCAGTAGGGTGGAAGAGGGACAGATTCAAAAGACATTTTGAGAGTGTAATATACTCAGTACAACACTTGGCTGGTCTTGGTATATAAGCAATTGGTGGGAGAAAAGGTTCAAGAAACAGTCTTAGCTCTTTGCCTTAAGTGGTAGTCTCTGCCTAGGTAGCACAGTGGTAAAGAATCCGCCTGCCAATGCAGAAGACGCAGGTTCAATTCCTGGGTCAGGAAGATCCCCTGGAAGATGAAATAGCAGCCCACTCCAATATTCTTGCCTGAAAAACTCCATGGACTGAGAAGCCTGGTGGGCTGTAGTCTGTGGAGTTGTACAGAGTCAGACATAACTGAGCAACTGGGCACACACATACCTGACGGACTGAAGCAGATCCCTGGAGGAAAAGCAGATTTGGGAAGTGAGATGGGTTTAATGTAGCACCCCTGAGTTTGAGTTTGAAATGTCTGTGCAGTACCCAAGCAAAGAGATCTAGCAGGCATTTTGAGTCTGGAACTCAGGAGGAAAGAGAACTCTGAGCTAGGAATATTAATTCTCAATCAACATTTCACAGATAACAGAACACATCTGATCACTTAGGAAGAGGATACAGAATGAGAATAGGAAGACTAAAACAAAGCAGTTACAGAAATAATTTTTCCAACTGTATGATGACCATGATATATACTAAGAAATACTAAATCAAAGAAAAATTGAACTTAATTCATAAAGAATACTAAAACATTTTAGAACATTTTATAAATTCCAAACAAACTCTTACTTAATAACAAAATTGAACTAAATGAAAACACTCCATTCCCTAAGGCCTCCAGTTACTTGAGGTTTACTGAACTATTCAAAATGTTAGTCAAAACATAAAATTTCACTCAATAGCCATAGTTTATCTAATTAACAGCACTGTGCCACTAGCAAGATGACTGAACATCAAAGCACTAATTAATTTTTGGTTGAATACTTTTAAAAATTATCTAAGGACTAGGCTTTGCTCAAGGATGTTACATATAATAAAAAAAAAACACTTATGGCTGGATTATAAAATTAGGAACTATATTATATTAAAATGATATCCATCTCAATTCAAATCATCATAATATGGTATAATGAAATATCACTGAGTAATTATTACCTCTTTGCTCAAGTAAGGCTATTTCAACTCATTAAAAATGAAAATAAAATACAATCAACATTTTTAGATGTACTTTTCAAATTGTAACATTCTGGCCGTTTACTAGGTTCACAGTCTAGTAGGGACAAAAATTAGAATCGTAGAACTATAAGAAGGTTGGAATTACAGTCAAAAATAGAAATAACCAAAACTGCAACTTATTAAGCAGTAATGGCAAGAATAATCCTTATTTTGCACATGGAAAACCTGAGACTTGCGAACTGCCTATGTTTCCAGACTTAAGCTGTCTTCAGACCAGAGGTAAAAACAGAATTCAGATGAACTATCAGTAAAAGACAAATTCCAATTCTCATCTATCCTAAACAATGAAACTCTCATCTCTTACTACAAGGAAAAGTTAGAAATAAGTCAAAACTCTTCTGTGTCAAATGTTAGTACATCTATTTTGCTTGAGTTTCACTCTTGCTGAATAGCTGGTTGTTTTGAACTCAAACAATCAAAACCTTATTTTAAGTGCTCAAATAGAGGCTAAAGATTGGAAAGGTAGAATAATTTTTTTCCTCACCAAGTGAAAGCAGTCTTTCTAAACTATGTGTTAGCCCTAAACTAGACAGTGTGAAAAAACTTATTCTGCTGCTATTCAGTTCAGTTCAGTTCAGTTGCTCAGTTGTGTGCAACTCTTTGCAACCCAATGGACTGTAGCACACCAGGCCTCCCTGTCCATCACCAACTCCCAGAGCTTACTCAAACTCATGTCCATCGAGTCGGTGATGCCATCCAACCACCTCATCCTCTGTCGGCCCCTTCTCCTCCTGCCTTCAATCTTTCCCAGCATCAGGGTCTTTTCCGATGACTCATCCAAAGAGCTGCTATTAAATATTATCTTTTCAGAAAAGTAACCCCAATGAATTCTAACACTGTGTATATAATCATTGTTCAAATAATTCTTTTTAGTTTTAAAAACAATTCTTTTCACTTCTCTCCACATGGGGCTCTCCACATATTTTAATGAGATTTTTTAATCTAATGTGTGGGTAACTGATTCTCTGTTTTAGGGATTTTTAGTTTTGGTTTTTGGGTCAGAGATATTTCTTTTAATGAATCTATAAATCAGTGTATATCAGAGTCATAATAAGACTAAAACATTTTAAGAAATATAAATTTCCCCAGAACTTCAGATCATTTACAAAAATGTGATTATCACAGAACATAATATGCATACTTTGAAACATTAAAGATCATTTGTAACTAATAAAAGTAGGCAACTTCCTCTGTCCTTGTCCCTCCCTGCAGCAATTCAACATTTTAACTGGAGATTTAGACTCTTTCCTTAAAAATGCTTTCAATTAGGGAAGTGAACTCAACCTATTATCTTTATATGAATTTGGCTGGAATTAATTTAAATTAGTTAATCATTTACCTAGCAGGGTCCCTGGGTAGTGGCCCTCAAATTTTTGAGAGTAAAGAAGCAACCAGGGTATAAATTTAAATGTAGAATCCTAGGCCCAGACAAGAAACATCACCCAATTCTGAAGGCCCCAAAACAAGCATTTGTAATTAGCACTAGGGATACTTTTGAGGGTTCATGCTAGAACACCAAGACAAAAGACAGATTGTTTTAATAGGGATATTAATGGCCCTGGATTTCAAGGCATGTGGCAACCTGGGTGAGGCACAGCAGGCATGATCCCAGTAATCCAATAAATGGCACTGTGTTGTGCGCTTAGTCGCTCAGTTGTGTCCAACTCTTTGTGACCCCATTGACTGCAGCCCGCCAGGCTCCTCTGTCTATGGGGATTCTCAAGGCAAGAACACTGGAGTGGGTTGCCATGCCCTCCTCCAGGGGATCTTCCCAATACAGGGATCGAACCCAGGTCTCCTGCACTGCAGGTGGATTCTTTACCATCTGAGCCACTGAGAGGCCCAATAAAATGCACAGGAAGCAGAAAGAGAGAGGAAGCTAGTTCAGGCTTGACAGCAGTTGACCAGCAAACTCAGCACTGCCTCTTTCCCTTCCCACAGAAACATACATCCCAAATCAAAGTTTAAATGGGATAATGCACTGTACCTAAACTGGAATTGAGGGACATGGGATAGCTTTATTGGTAGCTGATGCTTGCTATGGCCTCTGCATCAAAAGGTCCAATTAGGAAGAGACTAAGAAGGCATCTGGCGTTAGTTGCTCAGTCGTGTCCGACTCTTTGCGACCCCATGGACTGTAGCCCAACAGTCTCCTCTGTCCAGGGGATTGTCCAGGCAAGAATACTGGAGTGGATTGCCATTCCCTTCTTCTCCAGAGGATCTTTCCAACCCAGGGATCAAACCCTGGTCTACTGCATTGCAGGCAAACTCTTTACCATTTGAGCTACAGGGAGGACCTCAAAAAGGCATCTAGTTCTTCTCAATTCTATATTTCCTTCAGAAAAAAAAAAAAAAGAGCCTGCAGTGCCCCCACAGCATGGAGCTGAGGACAGAATTCATGAGACTGCTTTCTTTCCTCAAGCCTCCCTCATATTCCAAGCACCTAAGGAGCATTTCCTTCAGAGAAACTTTATGTAGTGGTATGAGGGAGCTGGACTGTATCAGAGAATCAACTGTTAAGTTTTCAGGAGTTGGGGAGCTAATTGATATCAAGTTGACAGCTTGAAATTAACCACAATGGGAATATTTACACCACAGAAACTGACAAATGCCACAACTGGCTTCCAATACCCATTG
This sequence comes from Capra hircus, assembly GCF_001704415.2. Classification (NCBI taxonomy): domain Eukaryota; kingdom Metazoa; phylum Chordata; class Mammalia; order Artiodactyla; family Bovidae; genus Capra; species Capra hircus. The sequence goes on from NC_030814.1 coordinate 28,649,670, forward strand.
GTAATTCTCTTTCAAGACCATTATCTCTCAATGATACAATGTCCATGACCAGAAATGGAAGGTGAAGCCTGTAGAGAACTGTGTAGTTATGTAAAGTTAGCAACAGGTGGTTATGGGAACAGAAGGAATCCTCAGAAAAACAGTGTCACACCACTTACTCTTTCCCCTCCCAAAACACTCAAAAACAATACATCATTTCAAATTACACCAAAATATTCCCCTCATTAGAGACACAGGCCTGAAAGATTAAATAATAGGAAAGGCCTCTCCTGAGTACAGAGAGACCTATCCTTCATAAATTGGGTTGTATCTATCAACATGCTCTCCAACCTAATACTGAAAAGAAGGGTCCTCCAGCATCTAAGTGTAGTGAAGGGATGCAAGAAGCTTACTCAGTCTGACAAGAATGAGCAACACCATCCCTACAGAAGTCCCTCTTCTGTCAAACTAAGAAAACCAAAAACCTTACTAACAGCACAGGGCTACGCTGAAGCTTGCGCACCATAAGAAAAAGGAGCACTGCCATAAAGAAGAAGGCTTGTTCCTATCATGGGCTCACATTAGGAAACAGAAGGAAAAACTCAGAAATTATCCCTTTACTTTCCCAGTTGAAAAAGTGAGTGGGTGAAATCACTCAGTCGTGTCTGACACTGTGGCCCATGGAATGTAGCCTACCAGACTTCTCCATCCATGAGATTCTCCAGTCAAGAGTACCAGAGTGGGTTGCCAGCTCCTTCTCCAATTGAAAAAGGAAAAGGGCAAAAAAAAAAGTCTTTGAAAAGCAGGAAATGAGAGGGAAAACAACAGCTAAGATTAAAAAGGAAACTGAAGAAGAATAAACTGGGAGGGAATTCAAACATATAATAAGAGACAAGTTCAATACAAAAGGCAAAAAACAGAAGTACAGAAGCTGGAGGGAAAAAAATCTCATTAACATTTTAACATATACACATGAGATGATTTCTAAACACAGAAGAAAAAGGACCAAGAAGAAAACAATGCATATTGATTGCTAGGAAGGACAAAGAACATAGATCCAACCTACAAATAACTGGCATTTCTGAACTGAAATCATAAGCAAACATACAACTGAAAATTTTTCCCAAGCTGAGTAAAAGAAAGATTAAAAAGATTTACTCCCATAAATGAGTGGATTCACTATGTTTGAGAAAAATGCTGGAAAGAAACCTATGCCTAGAGGTAGTTTATGGAATTTATTTAAAGAACAAAAAGGAAAACAAAAATGCAGACAGAAAAAAAAAAAAAACCAGTGTGCCTCCAAAAGAACAAAAATCAGTGTAGTGACGTAGCGACAGCCATCTCTTCCACCAGAGATGACAGAGCAATGTTTAAACAGCTGAGGACTTGTAACTTATAACTTCACATCTTATAGGAGAAGGAAATGGCAACCCACTCCAGTACTCCTGCCTGGAAAATTCCATGGATGGGGGAGCCTGGTGGGCTACAGTCCATGGGGTCACAAAGAGTTGGACACAACTGAGCGACTTCACTTTCTTTCTACAGTTCCTTTTAGAGAAGGAAATGGCAACCCACTCCAGTGTTCTTGCTTGGAGAATCCCATGGACAGAGGAGCCTGGTGGGGCTACAGTCCATGGGGTTGCAAAGAGTCAGACACGACTAAGTAACTAACACACACACACACACACACATAACCTTATAACAGAGTTAAGCATGCTGTATATTCTAAGTAAAAATACTAAAAAAAATTCAAACTTTGAAATGAATTTACATATCTATCTCTTAATAGCACATTTCTTCAACTAAACTTTTAAGCCTATATATAAATTGGATCTTTTCCCATTCAAACAATAGATTTGGTATGACATCTAACCTTTCTGATACTAGTGTCATTACTTTTATAAGATTATCATGTTTTTACATAAAACAAGACTGCTCTGCATACATGTGAGAGAAATTATTCCTCCAATGAAGATCTGAACTGATACACCAGCTCAAATTCTTTTGCTGCCTTTGAATAGTGGGACTTGTAGCACTAACTCATCAACACATATCCTAATTAGACCAGAACCAGGAACTAAAAGCTTATGACCTTGGCCAAAGATATGCAAAAAGATCAACACTGTTTCAGAGGTTCCAGACTCAGCACTGGTCTAGAGTCTGAATTCAAGACAGAGCAATGCGTTTTTAAAATATATTACCAAGTGTCATTACTTTTTCAAAAAAAACAAAAAACAGTTGGACATTTCATCTTGCAAAGTCTTAATTAAAGACTAAATTAACATGCCTTCTTATTTCTACAAGATTTTCATTCATTCACTCAGCACCTACAATATCCTAGCACTTGCTATGTGTGTAGGTCCTCAGAGGAAAAAGTATCAAAATTTTTCTGGGAAAATCAGAGAAGACTCCAGAAAAAGGGAATCTGGAAAACTTGGAACTGAATTTTGAACTTGAATAAGAGCCTACCAAGTGGAAACAAAAGTATGTCAAAAGATGGAATAGCTCCAGCAAGACAGGACTGAAAAGAATGTGCTTTTAAGTTAAAAAAAAAAAATGGCAGTAGATGAAGCATAGGTTGCATAAAGTAAGACAAATAAGGTCCAATGGCTCCCAACATCAGAAAGAACCACTCTTGAAGGGGTTGTTTGGAAATGAGTAGGATCATACTGTACTGTAACAAAGAGGTGGGGTAGGGCATGCAGCAATGCAGTCTGCTATTGCCATTTAGTGCTCAAAGACCAAGTATAATAAGCATTCTGCAATGTACGGAACAGTTCCATAAAAATGGTGGTTAAGCCAACAAAGGTCCATCTAGTCAAAGCTATGGTTTTTTCAGTAGTCATGTATGGATGTAAGAGTTGGACCATAAAGCTGAACACCGAAGAATTGATGCTTTTGAACTGTGGTGTTGGAGAAGACTCTTTGAGAGTCCCTTGGACTGCAAAGGAGATCAAACCAGTTCATCCTAAAGGAAATCAGTCCTGAATATTCATTGGAAGAACTGAAGCTGAAGCTGAAACTCCAATACTTTGGCCACTTGATGTGAAAAACGGACTCATTGGAAGAGACCCTGATGCTAGGAAAGACCGAAGACAGGAGGAGAAGGGGATGACAGAGGATGAGATGGTTGGATGGTATCACTGACTCAATGGACATGAGTTTGGGTAAGCTCCAGGAGTTGGTGATGGACAGAGGAGCATGGCATGCTGCAGTCCATGGAGCTGCAAAGGATCGGACATGACTGAGCGACTGAACTGAACTGAGACCTCTTTGAGAAAAAATGAAAAGCAGGTTAGGCTTAACAAAGTCTGATGAACTTAACCCTAGGGCTTCTTTGTATGTTTTTGAATGTGTATCTGTTATCACAATATACATTTCACTCACTAAATACATCCAAGGAAGCTGTGTTTTTCCTCAGCAAGTGATATGTTTCCTTCTTTTCAATGACCATCATGAAGCTCAGAACTTAGTCTATATCCCACCACTATATATTTGAGTATAATACACTCCATCTGGAGGAAGAAATGGCAACCCCTGCTGGTATTCTTGCCGGTAGAATTCTATGGACAGAGGAGCCTAGAGTGCTACAGTCCATGGTACAAAGAGTTAGACACAACTGAGCACGCACACACCCAGTATACCCCAACCTCATCTTTGTATTCACATGTCATTTTTCCACAACTCTCATTTATCTTTGTTTTGTATGTTTTTACAGTTTGTTGTTGTTATTTCGTCACTCAGTTGTGTCTGACTCTTTGCAATCCCACAGACTGTAGCCCACCAGGCTCCTCTGTCCATGGAATTTCCCATGCAAGCATAATGGAGTGGGCTGCCATTTCCTTCAGGGGATCTTCCTGACCCAGGGATCACACTCAAGTCTCCTCCGCTGTAGGCAGATTCTTTACCATTGAGCCACCCAATTTGTTACATCCTCATAGCAACCCTATGAGGTAGTTACTACAATTTTCTTCATTTTATAGATGAAGAAATTGGGATAGAGAAGTTAAGTAATTTGTCCAAGGTACCAGCTGTTAAATGTGGCAATTTGACCTAAGGCAGTCAGTGTGGAATCAGAGCTTCTGCTCTAGAGTTATTATGTTTCAGGTAATCCTTGAATTATAAAAGGATACTGAAAGGCAGAGCTACTACAAAAAATGAAGATGATGAGGGGTTGGGGGGCAGGCAGTGAATCTAGGAACAGGCTGAAATGAGGCAGAGTAGACAGGCAAAGAGCCTAAGTAGAGAATGTAGATTAAGGAATACTGGAATACTGGGATGTTTGTATGTGTATGTGGAGGGTGGGTGGTGCAGTTTCTAAATCTACTTAAAACTCTATAGAGAGATTCTATTTGAAACAGTAAACAAAAGGAAACTATAAATTCTTGAACTCAAAAGAGATGATTAGTTTCTTTCCAAAAGCTATTATACAACAGTGATATGAACTAACCCTAACTTTGAAGCTAAATTCATATTAGTAAATATTCTTTCTGGGTCCTGTAAACCTACACAATCAAGCACTTTAAGGCCTCCGGTGCCAGTTACATTAGATGACCCATGGGTTCTGCATAATTTTCAGCAGCCTCTCCCGTAATTTGGATGTTTTTAGGTAGGATTTAGTTTCCATCCCCTATTTTCCAATTGTTTTATACCCAGAAATACGGCCCCTGAAGACACTTGTTAATCACCAAACAAATCTCTAGGACATTTTGTTGTTATTAGGGTTCCCTGATAATGTTTATGTCTCAAACACTCCCTCTAGGGTCCCTAACACATCTCTAAAGCTGACTCATTGTAAAAGACCCTGATGCTGGGAAAGATTGAGGGCAGGAGGAGAAGGGGACGACAGAAGATGAGATGGTTGGATGGCCTCACCGACTCAATGTAGGTGGGTTTGTATAGACTCCGGGAGTTGGTGATGGACAGGGAGGCCTGGCGTGCTGCAGTTATGGGGTCGCAGAGTCCGACACGACTGAGCGACTGAACTAACTGTACACATCTCTAGGCTTCAAAGATATCAATTATTAAATCAAGCCCAGTCTTAAAGAAATTACTTATATAAACTTTAACCTACTTGTTTTTCCTAAGCGGTTGCTTATCATTCTCAGAAACTTAACAGCTCATTTTGTAAATGTCCTATTTTGTCCATATTTGACCCTTCAGAAGCAAGGATAGGTGGAGTACTACTCAGGGCCTATGCTTTCCAATTCTTTAAAGTATGCTTTTACTACTAAAGAGTGAGGCCATTGTCAAAGTGTAATATTTGAAACGTTATAAACACGATTCATACAAAGTGAGCCCGTGGCAAAAACTTAGTGAATTCATAATGAAGTAACAAGCTGAATGGTAAAAATTATTTTTTAAAATCTTGGAAATAGGGCAATAAAACTATAACCTTCAGCGTAATATTTTTTTCTCCCAGTCAGAAGTAATTTGCATCTCCATTAGGAAAAAAACCAAAGTAACTGCAAAGCTTGGACCCTAATCAATACTATGTCAAGCAAAAGTATAGTTCCCTAGATAACTGAGTCTCTAACAGGTGGGCCTATTAGACAAGGCTCTACTTTGAATAGACAGTGTAGCAATCCTTTTGCCTTTTGGAGGATGTTTATCATAAAAGGTTGGCTCTATAAATCAGGTAACTAACATTCCTTTATCCCGCCCATCTCCCAGTCATCATTTTAGATACTATGAGTAGACAGGTTACTTGGAAGAAAAATTCCTGCTACTTAAAGAATAATAATTCCTTCAGGTTAAATAATACTTGACTAATGGAATACCAGTACATTAATATCCTTTGTTTCAAGATTAGGAGGCAAAGACATTCTAAATGGGGACTGGCTTTAAACCCGGGGTAAAAACTACCTAAGTAGAGGGTAAGGTCACGATGGTGGCCCAGGAGTGGGGTCCAGACCCGGGGGCAGCTCGTCCCCACGCCGCGGTTCCAGCGTGACCCGGCCTGCATTTCACTGGCGGGAGCCCCGCGTCCCCGCCCTTTTGTTCAGGGCTGGGCTGTTTCCCGCGCACCCCCGCCCTCCCTCGCCCTCCCTTCCCCGCTATCTCTGGAGTTGTGTGACGCCCGGGCGAGCAAGAGAGCGGGGAAGAGACTGCCGGCAAAAAGCTGTGGGAATACTCACCCCGCTCCGCTCGGCCCCAGACCCGGCCGCCCAGCCCAGCGGGGGCGGGGCGACGGAGTTGGGGGAGGGGAGCTGGGGTGAGGGCCCCACCGCCCAGCCAGCGATCGCAAGGACCAGAGCATTGGGCCCCCGGGGGCAAACGGGGCTGCGGCAGAGGAGCAGAGCCAACCAGCAGAGACGCCCGCCACTGAAAGAGCCCCAGCCCGCCCTCAGAGCCGTCGCCTGAGGCGACTCAGAGGGAGCATGCGCACTGCATCTCCCGCACACCCTGGGACCTGGCTTGCGCCGGCGGCTGACGTCGTGGGCCGCGTGCGTCTGGACCGGGCCGGGGGGCGTGACCTCCCTGGGGTTTCCAACGGCCGCCGCCGAGGCTCCGCCCCGCACCTGATTGGCCTCGAGAACCCAAGGAGGCGGTGGGTTATCTCAGCGCGGCACAAAGGAGGCGCATTGAGAAAGGGGAGGGGTTGTCAGCGACTTCGAGAGTCTCTGCATACTCTCCTCCAACAAACAACCAGATATCTAGGAAATAAAAGGATGCCCAGTGGAGAAAGGTAGGGCAAGAACGGAGCTGAACCATTCAGTGCGCTCAAAGTGTTCTCAGAGGTTGGAGAAGCGTGCTGGCTCTCAAAACACACACTGTCAAACTACTGTGAGCACAATTAAGCACTAGCACGGCCACCTTTAAAACTTGCGGACCGATATAGAAGTTAGGGACTGGAGAATTGACCATAGTACCGTCTGGCACAAAGCTCAAGGGAGAAAAAAACTAGCTGCAGAATTAAATTGGGGCCCGGGGTGGTGGAATAAAAAAAAATAGAGAAAATGCAGGGAGTAACAGGGGTGATCCAACTGAAATACTGAAAATGCAACGGCAGACATCTGAGGGAAAACTAGCATCTGCTCATTTTAACACGACAGAATTAAATTTGTGTCAAAAGAAATGAGTAAATACAGGCAAAGAAGTGAAAGGAAAACCTGCCTTCAAACATACAGAGCATGGTGTTGATCTTGTACCACAGTTATGTAAGATGTCACCACTGGAGAAAGTTAGGTGTTGAATGCTCAGAACTCTATGTACCATTGTTACAATTTCCTGTGAGTTTACAATTATTTCAAAGTACTCTGTGTGTGTGTGTGTGTGTGTGTGTGTGTGTGTGTGTGTGTGTGTGTGTGTATCGCTCAGTCGTGTCGACTCCGTGCCATGGACTATAGCGCGTCAGGCCCCTCTGTCCATGGAATTCTCCAGGCAAGAATACTGGCATGGGTAGCCGGTCCCTTCTCCATGGGATTTTTGTGACCCAGGGACTAAGCCAGGTCTCTCACATTGCAGGCAGCTTCTTTATCATCTGAGCCAAAAAGGGACAACCCTGATCAGTGGTAATCAGAGGAAGGGAATGACTAAAAAGGGGCTTGAGGAAATTTTGAGGGGTAATAGAACTTTACCTTCATTTGCCAAAACTCTTAAAATTGAGATTTTACTGCGTGTAAAATAGCTTAAAACTCAATTTTAAAGAAGATACCAGTAGTAAAGATGAGTGTCCTAACATGTTTGAACAACTGTAGATATAAATTAATTGGATAACTGCCAATTAAAATTATCCACTTACTTTTTTTAAAAGCATGGGGCAGTGAGAATTTCAGCTGGTGGGTGTCTCCAACTTTACCCAGTTATTTTAAAAACATAAATCTTTTTTTCCTTTTTTTTCTTTTGCCTTACGAATACTTTTACTGTTACATTGAAATAAGGCTGGTGACCCAGAATCATATCCCTGCCCTTCCCTCTGTTGGAAATCAGTTGCTCCTGAGTTTCGGGAGGAAGCGTTTCCCCCCAGTTATTGTTTGTAGAAAAAGGCTTTTGTCTCCTAGACCTTCCATAAGTCCCAAAGAGCAGATCCAAGCAGTTACTGGTTTGGGGAATTAATGAAGCTCAGGTTCTTGATGTCTCATCACAAGGAATCGGTGAGAAACATAGTGATGGAGAAGAAGTAGGTTTGTTTAGAAAGAGACATACTCCACAGAGTGTGCCATTTCAAAAGTCAAGAGCAACCTTAAAAATATAAATCTGTAATACAAAGATGAGAATGCATTCCTTTACATTGTATTCACTAATTAGAAACACTTTTCATGCATCAACACCACCACATCATATTAAAAATTTTTTTTAATCCAAGATGGTTTTAAGTTTTATAATTAACCTTGTTGTTGTTGTTGTTCAGTTGCTGAGTCATGTCTGACTCTTTGTTGACCCCAAGAATGATAGTACACACCAGGCTTCCGTATCCTTCACTATCTCTTGGAGTTTGCTCAAACTCATGTCCATTGAGTTAGTGATGCTATAAATGCATAGTTGGCCTACCAAAAGAAACAAACTAAAGTAAATCAGGTAACTTCCATGTACTTCCTCTCATCATATCAGTCATGACGGAGGATGGTACTGGCAGTCTGTACTCTTTAGAGTACTTTAGGTCAGAGTCTGTCGTTAGTACATCTTCAGCCTCCAGCAGGGCTCCTCACAAGTAATTAGTATTTGAATAAAACTATGAATTAATCACAAAAGGAGAAAAAGGAAAATATAAAATTTATTGAGCACCTACCACAAACCAGTAGCTTTTATTTAATATTCTATTTTTATTTATTTTATTTATTTGGCTGCACCAGGTCTTAGTTGTGGCACATGATATCGTCGATCTTCCTTGTGGTGTGTGGGATCTTTTATTTGTCATATGGGATCTAATTCCCTGACCAGAGATCAAATCCAGGTCCCTTGCATTAAGAGCAGAGTCTTAGCCATTGGACCAATCGGGAGTTCCAAGAAGCTTGTGTTTAGTTTAATCTCATAATAACCACGAGGTACCCATTTTATAGATATAAACTCGAGACTTAAAGTAATGATCTATTAATCATTGATCATTTTCATCCCTTATTTTATTGGATTTGTCTGTTTCATTTGGACATGTTGATTTGTCTGTTTCATTTGGACGTGTTGATCATTCCTAAAAAGTCTTGCTTCCCTTAGTTTCATAAGACCACAATCCCCTGATTCCCCTTCCAGCTTCCTGACCATGCTTTTTTTCATCCTCACAGGCTTCTGTTTGTTCATTACACTTTAAATGTTCATGTTCCCCATAGAGCCTCACAGAAATTGAGTTTTCTGCTATTTTATTTGTTTTGCTGAGACACATAAAATGGAAAAAAAAAAAAGAATCCAAAATAGGGTTATACAAACTGTATTTAGTGTTTTCTTTTAACCTATGAATTCTTTTGTACATATTCTTTCTGCTCATATCCTATGAGCCATACTAAGATACCAGGAAAGTAGTAAGTGTAGTCTCTAGCTAGGTACCCAAGGGCTCAGTAAAACCTTCACAATGTGAGATGGTTTTACTAAAAGAAAGAAGGGAAAAGTGGATACTGGGGTAGAAGAACTGTCTCTGGTGCAGCCTGTAGGAGTCAGATCTCCTCTACCACCTTCCAGGAGGTCCTTAGGAAAAAATAAATTACACAAAATAGAGGAGCTAATCTGATTGTATGGCAGAGATAAGAAACTTATCTTGAAGCTCTGTGTGCACAGAAATTACCTGAAAGGGTGAAAGGGAAAAAAGTGTGATTAGCAAAACTATAGAAACATAAAAAGATTGGTGGTTGCCAGAGTTTGTGGGAAGGAGGCAAAGATGAGCAGGATGAATATGTGGAGTATTGGGCAATGAAACGGAAGTAGGAGGGAAGGGGACAAGGCATGAAGTTTTAAATAATGACATAGCCCAAGAACACAACATAAACTGATATAATCAAATGGATCCAAGATGGTGGACAAGTCAACTTCCATTAGACCTTGAGCTTCAGTATGTTGTTGTTCTTCAATCACTAAGTTGAGTCCAACTCTTGGTGACCCCAGGGACTGCAGCACACCAGGCTCTTCTGTCTTCCACTATCTCCTGGAGTTTGCCCAGATTCCATTGAATCAGTGATGCCATCTAACCATCTGAATATATATATGTTCACTGTAACACATCAACACTTCCCAGGTGGCATAAGTGGTAAAGAGTCTGCCTGGACTCAATACAGGAGACCCAAGACGCTCAGGTGTGATCCCTGGCGGTCAGAAAGATCCCCTGGAGAAGGAAATGACAACTCACTTCAATATTTCTTGCCTGGAAAATTCCATGGACAGAGGAGCCTGGTGGTCTATATAGTCCATGGGGTCTCAAAGAGTCAGACATGACTGAGCACACAAACACACACATCAGCAAGCTATATAACACACCCATAAGTACCATGACACTTCCAAGGCTGACGATCAATGACCAAAAAGTGGGCGAAGGCCCAATTCCTGGAAATACCTGTCCCTTCCTCAAAATAGTTGGAATAATCCTCCTAGCAAAGATGGGCATGATAAAGAACAGAAATGGTATGGACCTAACAGAAGCAGTAGATATTAAAAGCAAGTGGCAAGAATACAAGAAGAACTATACAAAAAAGCACTTCATGACCTGGAAACCACAGTGGTGTGATCACTCACCTAGAGCCAGACATCCTAGAGTGTGAAGTCAACTGAGCCTTAGGAAGCATTACTATAAACAAAGCTAGCGGAGGTGATGGAATTTCAGCTGAGCTATTTCAAATCCTAAAATATAATGCTGTGAAAGTGCTGCACTCAATATGCCAGCAGATTTGGAAATCTCAGCAGTGGCCACAGGATTGCAAAAGTTCAGTTTTCATTCCAATCCCAAAGAAGGGCAATACCAAAGAATCTTCAGACTACAGCACAATTATAGTCATCTCACATGCTAGCAAGGTCATGCTCAAAATCCTTCAAGCTGGCAACAGTACATGACCAGAGAACATGCAGATGTATAAGCTGGTTTTAGAAAAGGCAGAGGAACCAGAGATCAAGTTGCCTACATCGATGGACTGTAGTAAGAGAGTTCCAGAAAAACATCTACTTCTGTTCTATTGACTATGCCAAAGCCTTTGACTGTGTGGATGACAAGAAACTGTGGAAAATTCTGAAAGAGATGGGAATACCAGACCACCTGACCTGCCTCCTGAGAAATCTGTATGCAGGTCCATAAGCAACAGTTAGTGCTGTACATGGAACAACAGGCTGAATGAAGCTCAAGCTGGAATCAAGATTGCTGGGAGAAATATCAATAACCTCAGATATGCAGATGACACCACCCTTATGACAGAAAGTGAAGAAGAACTAAAGAGCCTCTTGATGAAAGAGAAGAGTGAAAAAATTTGCTTAAAACTCAACATTCAGAAAACTAAGCTCATGACATTTGGTCCCATCATTGCAAATAGATGGGGAAACAATGAAAAGAGTGAGAAACTTTATTTTGGGTTGCTCCTACATCACTGCAGATGGTGACTGCAGCCATGAAATTAAAAGATGCTTGCTCCTTGGAAGCAAAGCTATGACCAACCTAGACAGCATATTTAAAAGCAAAGACATTACTGCCACTGTTTCTACTGTTTCCCCATCTATTTGCCATGCAGTGATGTGACAGGATGCCGTGATCTTTGTTTTTTGAATGTTGAGTTTTAAGCCAGCTTTGTCCCATATAGTAGATTCTTGTTGTTTGTTTAATTTACATGTAGTACTGTGTAAATCCCATACTGTTAATCCCAAACTCCTTAATTGTCCCTCCTCCCTCCACTTCCTCTTTGGTAGTCTTTTTCTGTGGGTCAGTTTCTGTTTTGTAAATAAGTTCATTTGTATCATTTTTTTAGATTCCACATATAAATGATATATGATGTTTGCCTTGTCTGATTTACTTCACTAAGTATGACAATCTCTATGTTCATCCATATTGCTGCAAATGGCAATATTTCATTCTTTTTTATGGCTGAGGAATATTCCATTGTATTTATATACCACATCTTTATCATTCATTTGTCCATGGACATTTAGGTTGCTACCAAGTCTTGGCTGGGCCTCCCAAGTGGCGGTAGTGGTAAAGAACTTGCCTGCCAATGCAGAAGACATAAGAGACATGGGTTCAGTCCCTGAGTTGGGAAGATTCCCTGGAGGAGGGCATGGCAGCCCACTCCAGGTTTCTTGCCTGGAGAATCCCACGGACAGAGGAGTCCTATGGGCTGCAGTCCATGGGGTCCCAAGAGTCACACATGACTGAAGCAACTTAGTATGAATGCATGCTTGTCTTTGCTGCTGTAAACAGTGCTGCTATGAACATAGGGTGCATGTATCTTTTAAAATTAGAGTTTTCTCAGGATATATGCCCAGAAGTGGGTTGCTGGATCATATGGTAACTCTATTTTTAGTTTTTTAAGGAGCCTCCATACTGTTCTCCATAATGGCTGCTCCAATTCACATCCCTACCAACAGTGTAGGAGTGTTCTCTTTTGAGGAGGTGATGCTTATTGCCCTATATATAGACTTGTCTCTAAAATTGGCTCTTAATACATACAGCTTGTAATAGATTTCAGTTCAATTAATGGGGAAATGCTGGCATTTCATTTGGGTGCATGATGGCTTTATGAGGATGGTCTTTAAGGTGCTGTGACAGTCAGTGGGTGAAACACAGCATTTGAAAGGACCAGTAAAGAAATGGAAATGGCTTCATAGATGCTTATGAATTCCACCAGTCTCAATAGAGCTGTTCAGCCAGAACTGGCCTGTGTGGTACTTGACCTAGAGATTTCACCAAGCTGTGGCTGCTTATGGCTCCAGCAGGCAGATCGGCTTCTGGCAGCTGTACAGTGCTAAAGGACACCTCCCTGGAATAAGAACATCAACACAGATGATAGGAAAGCACTTCACATGCGAGCTAGACCCTTGTCACATCACTATATCATTTCAGTAAATGCCTTTGCTGGAACTTCCCTGGTGGTCCAGTGGTTAAGACTCCTTGGTCCCAATGCTGGGGGCACAGTTTCAACCCCTAGTCAGGGAACTAAGATCTCACATACTACACAGTGCAGCAAATAATAATAATAACATCCTGGCTAAGTTGAATGTGAGTTATCTCATTTCTTCATCTTTCAGAAATCTAAAGAATCTGGATTGGCATATCAAAAAGGTGATATTTAGTAGGTAGTTTGCTATATAAGGCTGGAACTCATGAAAGAAGTCAGGCTGAAAATATATACAGTGGATTTATCTCTTACACTTACTTAACATATTAACTCTACTATATGTGCTTGGCAAAAAAACAAAACATATTTTTCTTATAACATGGCCCCTTAAACGCAAGCCAACAACTTCATCTGGTGCTCAACTCAAGAAACAACCTTCTGTTCCAAAAGCAGAGGAAAACTGGCTGTGTAGGATTTCTTGATTGATAGTATATACATTTAAAATCATGTGTACAGTATTTTAGGGGACTTTTCAAAGGTAATTTTAACTCTATTTTTGTCTTTTGTGCTGCCTTGAAGTCCTAATTCCCACCAGGAAAAAAAAAAAAATTCTCTGTATATTGGTGTTGCACTGATAGAGAGGTGATAGTTTGAGCTACAGTCAAAAAAAGCACACTATTCAAGGCAGAGTATATACAGTGAGAAAAGAGATCTAAGGGTGAAACTTTAGAGAACATTAATATTTTTAAAATAGGTAGAAGGGCCCACAAGGATTCTACAAGAATTAGGAGGGGGACAGGAAAGACCAGTATAATAAAAAAAAGAAAGAAAAGAGCTTCCCCAGAGAGTCCTTAACTGTATCAAAAATAAAGCAAAATAATCAAGGAAGATAAATACTGAATGGTGACCACTAGATTTGGAAATTAAGAAGACCCTGATCACTTAGCAAAGCAGTTTAGATGTTATGGTGATGGTCTAAGTTTCTGATGGATTACAAAATAGATGGGTCTTTTAAAACCAACAAAACAACAAAGGGAAGCAGCAAGGAAGTGGAGACCTCAAGCTTTTCTCTTTTTTAAATTTATTTTAATTAGAGGCTAATTACTTTACAGTATTGTATTACTTTATGTATTGTTTTGCCATACATCAACATGAATCTGCCACAGGTGTACACGTGTTCCCCATCCTGAAGGAAAAGATAAGAGTGGCAGGTAGCAGAGGATCAGAGCCAGGGGAAAGTATTTTTGTTGTAAGTGGCTATGACTTGTTCCAATCTATAGGCCAAGAACTAAAAATAAAAGAGATAATTGAGTAATTGAGGCAACACAGCCCCTGAGGAGAAAAGAAGTGGTTGAGTCCCAAAAACTAATCTGCATTAACTGGAAGGAGGGCAAAAGAGAGAGATGTGGTAGGAGTAGAAACGGATGCTTTTCTATTTGGGAGGAAAGTGCTGTGGAGGACAAGTTGAGGAAAGTTTATTTCTGATAGCATCTTCTTTCTCTGTGAAATGGGAAGTTAGCAGAGCTGGATTTTGGAACCAAGGAGAAGGGCTTAAAAAAAACAAGTAAAAGTTTGTAATACTCCTTAAAAGAAATAAAAGAAGCTGAGAGATGATGTATAAGATTTGAAAGTATAGCTAAGACGGTGTGATTTTGTGCATGGTAAGTCACTTCAGTCGTATCCAGCTCTTTGCCACCCTATAACCCTCCAGGATCCTCTGTCCATGGGATTCTCTAGGCAAGAATACGAGAGTGGATTGCCATTCTCTTCCCTACCCAGGGACTGAACTTGAGTCTCCTGCATTGGCAGGTGGGTTCTTTACTGCTAGCACCACCTGGAAAGCCCTAGATTCCTATATTAGTGCAGATACTAGTTCCTATATTTTGTGATTTTTTTTCCCCCGGTATCATCCATCCTGCTTGAGTGAAGAAGTATAAAACATAGATGAGTGGATGAGCCCAGATTGCAGGCTTGCAGGGTGATGAAAGAATTAAAAGGGTAGGGTTAATTAAGGTTGTCAGAAGGTGAATGATAAAAGTGAGATCCTTGGGATCTGAACCGGGTGGTAAAGAGGTCAGATACTGAAAGGGAATCAACAGAGCTGGAAAAAGAGAGGAATCAAAAAACTAAAGACCGTCGTAATGTCAATAAGAGAGTTGTTGTTGTTCAGTCACTCAGTCGTGTCTGACTCTTTTCAACCCCATTAACTGCAGTATGCCAGGATTCCCTGTTCTTCACTGTTTCCCAGAGTTTGCTCAAACTCATGTCCATTGAGACAGTGATGCCCTCCAACCATCTCATCCTCTGTTACTGGCTTCTCCTCTTGCCCTCAATTTTTCCCAGCATCAAGGTCTTTTACAGTGAGTCAATTCTTCGCATCAGGTGGTCAAAGTATTGGAGCTTGACTATTCAGGGTTGATTTCCTTTAGGAATGACTGGTTTGATCTCCTTTCTCTCCAAGGGACTCTCAAGAGTCTTCTCCAACATAAAAGTTAGAAAACATCAATTCTTCAGTGCTCAGCCTTCTTTGTGGTACAACTCTCACATCTATATGTGACTACTGGAAAAACCATAGCTTTGACTATATGGACTTTTGTAGGCAAAGTGATGTGTCTGCTTTTTAACTTACTGCCTAGGTTTGTCATAGCTTCTCTTCCAAAGAGCAAATGTCTTTTAATTTCATGGCTGCAGTCACCATCTGCAGTGATTTTGGAGCCCAAGAAAATAGTCTCTCAGTTTCCATTGTTTCCCCATCTATTTGCCATGAAGTGATAGGACCAGATGCCATGATCTTAGTTTTTTGAATGTTGGGTGTTAAGCCAGGTTTTTCACTCTGCTCTTTCACTTTCATCAAGAGGTTCTTTAGTTCCTCTTCACTTTCTGCCATAAGGGTGATGTCATCTGCCTATCTGAGGTTATTAATATTTCTCCTGGCAATCTTGATTCCAGCTTGTGCTTCATCCAGCCTGGCATTTCGCATGATGTACTCTGCAAATAAGTTAAATAAGCAGCATGACAATATACAGCCTTGACGTGCTCCTTGAAGTAGGAAGTCAAGAGATACCTGGAGTAACAGGCAAGTTTGGCCTTGGAGCACAAAATGAAGCAGGGCAAAGGCTAACAAGAGTTTTGCCAAGAGAAGGCACTGGTCATAACAAACACCTTCTTCCAACAATACAAGAGAAGACTCTACACATGGACATCACCAGGTGGTGAATACCAAAATCAGATTGATTATATTCATTGCAGCCAAAGATGGAGAAGCTCTACACAGTCAGCAAAAACAAGAGTAGGAGCTGACTGTGGCTCAGATCAAGAACTCCTTATTGCGAGATTCAGACTTAAATTGAAGAAAGTAGGGAAAACCACTAGACTATTCAGATGTGACCTCAATCAAATCCCTTATGATTATACAGTAGAAATAGCCTGAATGTTGCTTAAAGTTCTTGGTGATGGCACAGGCTAAAGTTAATGTAGAACTGCAGCAGTGAGATATTTTAGTTAACTGTGTATAAAGTGATTTTGCGTAGCTGTGACTGTATTTTGAGGATCTTGTTCTTGAAGGCCTAGTTTGTGCAATGAAGGGTATAATCAAGAAATAATCCAGTATGAACTGGCTTAATAAAGGTTGAAATATTCTGGTGGATTTTGACATTAACTCTGCTTTTGAATATTATTTGTTGGATATTTTTACCTTTTAAATATGTAAGGACTATTGGAAATTATAACTTGTGTTTTAAATTTGTCAAGGAAATTCAGTGTTCTAAAGGGATCACTCTGGAGTAATCTGATATTCTTCAGGATACTTGTCTTACTCCACTGGAATTGGTTAGGATGACCCTATGTTCTTCCATTTGCAGGGGGTGGTATTTAAAAAACTATACGTGTCTATAATGTATATTTCTGTGTTATTAGAGTCTAGCCTTATTCATTGTCTTTGAACTATTTCACTGTTCTTTGAAAGTTGGGTAATTGATAAATATATAACTTCTGTACTTCTGGTAGTGATTTTATGCATCCCATCCTACCCATGGGAAAAAAAAATTCAGTGCTATTCCATTTTGCTTGGTTCTCTCATATTATATGAGTAAAATGAATTCTTTAATGTGTGCCCTTTTTTATATCTGTATGAAAGTCACAGTTTTGTCTTTTTCTGAAAATTATATTTTGGTGGAGGCCTGGCAATTTATACCTGAGAACCTCTTAAGAATAAGTTCTCACTGTGGGTTCTTAGTCTCAGGTCTCACTGAAGTGTCCAGGACCCTGAAGGGAAAGACAATCCAAAGTCTTTGGAGGCATATGGGGACAGCTGCCCCAGGGGAAACCAAAATCTTGACCCAGAGAGTGTAAGGTCCAAGAAAACATAAATGAGGAAGTAGATCAATAGCAAATTATGTGCGATAAAAGAATGTGCAACACTTGTAGAATATGTGGAGAAATTGCAGTACTCTTTATCATTGGCTAGCAATGAATAGAGAAGTGACTGCAGAATCTTGTAAACGCTTTGAAATTTTTGGTTCAAAGTCCGTGTGACTTCTAGGCCCCAGGTTAGATTCCTTAGACCTATGTAGCAAGTTGCCCTCCCCTGCTAGACATTTCACTTATCATTCTGTGAAAAAAATAAGGGGGCCAGGGGATAATGAGACAAGATCAATGTACATACCTAGGGTCTGCTGTTAAGCTAGCAGGGACTTGAATATCCTTGTTCAATAGTGACCTGACTTTGTTTTTGTTTTACTCTTCTGGTTAAGCTGTGTGGCATGAGACATCTTAGTTCCTTGACTAGGGGTCGAACTGTTTTCTTTAACGTTGTATGGCTATGTTCACTGGTCAGGAATTAATTCTTATTGTAGGATTCAACTGCATACTGATACTGGTGTGTTATGGGCTACCCAGGTGGCACTAGTAGTAAAGAACCTGCCTGCTAATGCAGGAGACATAAGAGACATGGGTTTGATCCCTGGGTTGGGAAGATCCCCTGAGGAGGGCATAGCAACTCACTCCAATTTTCTTGCCTGGAGAATCCCATAGACAGAGATGCCTGGCAGGCTTCAGTCCACAGGGTCACACAGAGTTGGACACAACGAAGCAACTTAGCACACACTGGTGTGTTATAATGATGCTTTGCATTAAGATGAATTCAATCTGCAGCCCTAGAAGACTTTGTGTATTTTTAATTCAGGAAGTTGCCCTAGATTCAGACAAAATCAGAAGTTGTTCCTGATGCAATGACTCCTTTTAGGATGCCTCTTAAAATAAATAATAATAGGGTGCACTTGCCCAGACCCTTCATCTGCATTATCTCATTGGAGAGACAGGAGACACACTATGGAAGGGTTACCAATTTGGAGTCAAAAAATCTTAGAGTAAGCTTTATCTCTGCCACTTACTTGGTATGTAAATTTTCAGCAGTCACTTACCCACTCTGAACCTCAGGATCTGTATTTTTATATAATTAGTAATCCCAGCTTTGCAGAGCTGTGGAGAACAAAAAGATAAATTTGACATTTTCAAATTTATGAGATTGACACCAAGAAGCAATGGAATAACCCAATCCTTAATATAATCATGTAATCTGTGTTTTCTAACATGGAAAAAATGACCAGGTACAAAACAGTGTGTTAAAGTATGACTTCATTTATGGTCCTAAAGAAAAATGGTAAATTATGACAAAAAATTAATGATGGATATCCTTAGGTAAAGGTGTTATGAATGATGCTTATTTTTCATATTTTTAGCTATTTCAGATTTAAGAAAAAATACTGTATTATTAATGTCACTTTTTATAATAAAAATGAAGAATGCTATCTACAGTTTTAAAAAATCAATGTCTGTGATTTGAGATGGGAGCAAATTATTTATAATCTTTACTGAATATTTATTTGACACAAAGAAAGGAGTGTTATCTGGATATAGATTATATCCTGTTGATCTTAAAGGGAATAACAATAGAGGTAAAGAGGTCAACTTCAAAGGGAGGAAAGCCAAAATGTGATGCCCAGCAAAGGATAATAATGGGACATTCCAAATGTGCAATTTCCTATCTTCCGCAACCCAGAGTTGACCATGGAGAATGTCCCTGCATGGTTCAGTCTTTCTCAAATTAAGGGGCTGATAGTATAAAGACATAAAACAGATAGTAGAAAGATATAAAAAGACATCTTTATTCTTTGCATACTCAAGGATGCTAAAAAGCATATTTTGGAACTCAAGTGATGACAGGAAGGAGAGCACCATAAAAGCTGTCCAGTCCCACTGAAGTGATGTGTTGTTAGAGTGCTCAATATGGAGTGAAACAGGCCAAAGTTGTTGCTACACTTTTAATGTAATTTCCGACTGCTTTGTATTATGATGCTTTGAATTTTTAATTATTTATATTTGGGGGAGTGTTTTTTTAATATTTACTTTTATTTATTTAGCTGTCCTGGGTCTTAGCTGAGGCACTTATCTTTAGTTGCAGCATGCAAATTCTAAGTTGCTGCAGTGGGATCTAGGTCTTTGATGAGGGATCAAACCTGGGTCCCCTTTGGGAGCATTGGGAGCACAGCGTCTTAGCCACTGGACCACCAAGGAAGTCCCTGTTTATATTTTATGATGTATGTGATGTTAAAGAGGTGAAGCTTTTTTTTCTTCAAAATAAATATCTTTTTATTGAAAGTATAGTTGATTTACAGTGTTGTGTTAGTTTCTGGTATATAGCAAAAAGATTCAGTTATATATTCTTTTTCAGATTTTTTTCCATTATAATTTATTATAAGATATTGAATATAGCTTCATATTTCTGTTGTTCAGTTGCTAAGTCATGTCCAACTCTCTGCTGTCCCATGAACTGTCTCCCAGAGTTTGCCCAAATTCATGTCCACTGAGTCAGTGATGCCATCCAGCCATCTCATCCTCTTGCCCTCAGTCTTTCCCAGCATCAGGGTCTTTTCCAGTGAGTCAACTCTTCATATAAGATGGCCAAAGTATTAGAGCTTCAGCTTTTTCTATGATCCAACTGATGTTGGCAATTTGATCTCTGTTTCCTCTGCCTTTTCTAAATCCAGCTTGTACATCTGGAAGTTCTCTGGTCACAAACAACTGAAGCCTAGCTTGAAGGATTTTGAGCATGATCTTGCTAGCATGTGAAATGCATGCAATTGTGTGGTAGTTTGAACATACTTTGGCATTGCCCTTCTTTGAGATTGGAATGAAAACTGACCTTTTCCATATCCATACATGACTACTGGAAAAACCATAGCTTTGACTAGACAGACTTTTGTTGGCAAAGTAATGTCTCTGCTTTTTAATATGCTGTCTATGTTGGTCATAGCTTTTTTTCCAAGGAGTAAGCATCTTTTAATTTCATAGATGTGAGAGCTGGACTGTAAAGAAGGTTGAACGCCAAAGAATTGATGCTTTTGAACTGTGGTGTTGGAGAAGACTCTTGAGAGTCCCTTGGACTGCAAGGAGATCAAACCAGTCAGTCCTAAAGGAAATCAACCTTGAATATTTATTAGAAGGACTGATGCTGAAGCTGAAGTTCCAATGCTTTGGCAACCT
This sequence comes from Capra hircus, assembly GCF_001704415.2. Classification (NCBI taxonomy): domain Eukaryota; kingdom Metazoa; phylum Chordata; class Mammalia; order Artiodactyla; family Bovidae; genus Capra; species Capra hircus. The sequence continues at coordinate 28,670,147 of NC_030814.1, forward strand.
GATGCAAAGAACTGACTCATTGGAAAAGACCCTGATGCTGGGAAAGATTGAAGGCAGGAGGAAAAGGGGACAACAGAGGATGAAATGGTTGAATGGCATCACCAACTCAATGGATGTGAGTTTCAGCAAGCTCAGGGAGAGAGTGAAGGACAGGAAAGCCTGGTGTGCTGTAATCCATGGGGTCTTAAAGAACTGGACATCACTTAGTGAATGAACAACCACAATGGAACTCACTTAGCGAATGAACATTTCGTTGATGAAATGTTGTTCATGATATAGAGAGCCAGTCTATATCATACTGGCTCTCTCTATGGAAAATGGAAACTGTTAAGCCTGTTAACATTCATCCATTCTTTACACAAATCTATCAAGAATCTAGAATATGCCAGGTACTGTGCTAGGTGTTGGAAGTACAATGAAGGCACTGCCCTGCCTTAATAAAATTGTCTTTAGTCACCAAGAGCCCAGACAAATATGCAGGAAAAATATTCCTGCCTGAGCATATTATGAGACAGTTGTTGGAGGAAGGTTAAAGTCTAAATCAACCAAACCTTTCCCAAGAAAATAAAAATATGTACACAATCTGGCAGGCATTGATATTGATTATGTTGATAAGCCTTCCTATGTCTTTGAGAAAGTCATTGATGGAGCTGTTTACTAAAGAGCAAACACTAGATTATTGTGTCTTTAAGGGTTATGTACATCACAACAAGGCATAGAATCAATTGATATGGAAATCAGTTAAGAATGCTTTAATAGCAAAACGACTGTAGAACTGTATAATGTTATTCTAAAACATGATACCTGAGATCCACATGAAAGTTGTTTAAATGTTATATGCATGGGAGATGGAAAATTTCCTAGATGTTTTTAGAAGCATTATAGTGGATTGCTATTCTGAATACTAAATCATGTGAACTGTAAAAAGAACCACAAATAAATTGTAGGTAGATAATATGTGATATGTAAATTACATGCAAGATCATTATTCCTTTGACACTTGGCAAGCTTTACACAATAATAGTTTTTTCAATTATAATCAGTAAATTTCAGAGATAAACATTCAACCATTTTATTTTTTTTAACATTCAGTCTTTTTAGATCTATTTTGAAAAAATTTCCTCATATCACCTAATCTATAAATACAATCAATATATTAATAGCTTTCTATAAAAATAGTATCAGGAAGATAAAATGTAAACTCACAATGTCAAATTATCAGAGGTAAAATTTTCCATAAATAAATGTAATGAAATGATAATACATAAAATTGAAAACCAAAAAAAACCATCAAAACCTTTAAAAATCAATTATAACTTGTGCTATGAAAGAGGTGAGAAAATAAAAAGGAAGAAGAAAGAACATCAGAGACACAAACACTTTTCACTGTACACTCATCTTCTGAGACTACAAAACCATTCAAGCCTCAAATCCTGCAGCTAACAGTTCCTGTTAGCCTTCTCAGTGTATCCTCACAACCTGAGGCTTGAGCATAAGCTTTTAGGGCTGAGTAAAGCCTATGGGAGGCTTGTCATCTTAGATTTCACTGTAGATAAGGTTCAGTGAACAAATACCAGGCTGAAACACAAGCTGACCTTCCCTTAGGAGGAGGGATTTGGCTTCGGATAGGTTTAGGGCTTTCAATCCTGTGTTTGCCTCCTCAGGCTCCATGTGATTGTGCCAGAGGCCCCCTATCTTATTGTTGCACTGCAAATTTTTCATTGGTATCACTTGTCTTATAGAACTCACATATTCCAGAAAACAGTCATTAATATTTCATGAAATAAGTGTTCTTCTGTCATAAAATAGAATCAGAAATAGGGACCCACAGAAAACATCCTTGGGTAAGGCGTAAAAAATGATAGCCACTTGGTCATTCAACAACTACTTATTCAGTAAACAGAAAGCACTTTGAGGAAAACAGTGTAAAGATGAAGTTCTTGGTCACAAGCAATGTAAACTGACTGGCTAATTTGGGCAAGAAAGGAATTATTGGCAGAATATAAAATATCTCATAGGGTCAACAGGAAGATTGAAGAACCATGCTGAAAAACAGTCAGGAACCAAGGCAATCAGACATTCAGAATCAAAATAGGATTATTTCCAAGCTTGGTTAGGATATTTCTGCTAACCCCTCTACAAGTAAAGATACTGCTAGACACCATACTGAAACCTTTGGCTGTTGGGAGCATATTTTAACCATCTTTACTCTTCAAGTGATTCACTTCAAGATTTTTTTTTTTTTTTAATAGCTGTGCTGGGTCTTGGTTGATGCTAGCAGGCTTCCTCTAGTTGCAGTGAGCAGGGGCTACTCTCTAGTTGTGGTGCATGGGCTTTTCATTGCAGTGGTTTCTCTTGTGAAGCATGGGCTCTAAGCATGCAGGCTTTAGTAATTGTGGCATGTGGGCTCAGCAGTTGCAGCTCCTGGGCTCTAGAGCACAGGCTTAACTGTCCAGCAGCACATGAGATCTTCCTGGACCAGAGATTGAACCTGGGTCAATGCTTTACCACTAAACCACCAGGTAAGACCCCAAGTGATTCACTTCAGATTCAGATTCCCAAATCTGATTGACCAAAACCAGGTTTCATGCTCTTGCTGTCATTGCTGGGGTTGGAAAGAGGGGATATCTGGTTCATTGGGTTTTTGTAGAGGGAATTAGACCTGTAAAGTTCACCAAGACTCACACAATGAGGAATTTCTCTCAAACAGGGGGAGCATTTGGATGCTGAATGGCCAGAAAAATTATAAATGGTGACTTCAGTCCAGAACTCCAACCATCCAGCATATACTCTTTTCCTTATACTTCCCCAAAGAGATGCTATGGCCGTCACTGTTGCATCTTTTCAGTATGCTATATTTATTAAGGAGGGATGGGAATGATTTAATATTTTAATTATTCCCTCCGTCTACACTTACTACCACAAAAATCAGTTAATATTAAGATACAACTTCTATATAATCATCAGTACTGGGGGGAAAGGATTATAGTGAACTCATGTTCCTAGCAGTGAAAAGATCAACTTTTAAAAAGTGCATTCTTTTTCCAAGATGATAAAGGATAAAAGCAATCCATAGCAGAAGGCAACATTAAATAATGCAATAAAAAGAATTCAAAAGGATACCAGTGCTAGAATTGAGAAGACAAAGACAAGATAGAACCCTTGCCCTCCAAGTGTTTAGAGTACAGTAGAATGACTCATTTGAATAGACATTTGGAATATATTGTGAGTAGTACTGTAAGAAATATATGGAGAGTTCCATGAAAGCATGCAGAAAGGCCATAATCTCAAAGGTAGGGGGGCAGGGTAGAGGATGTGAGGATATGACAACCTGAACTGCCTTCTAAAGGATGAGTGGGAGTTAGCTTCTGTCTTGTGAGTGTATTTTATAATCAAGAGCAATAAATCACTCAGAGTTGTGTTGCATTTTATTGAGAACAGTTCCAATAGCACCCTTTACTTCACCTATCATAACACTTATGCTGTTTTGCAGTTAATTTTTTTATTGGCTGCATTGAATCTTAGTTGTGGCAAGTGGGCTTTTTCACTGTGGCATGTGAACTTTTCTCTAGTTGTGGCCTACAGGGTCCAGAGTGTGTGGGGGTCTGTATATTGTAGCACTTGGGCTCTCTAGTTGAGGCCGTGCAGGCTCAGTAGTTGTGCGATCTTGGTTCCCTCACCAGGGATTGAACCTGTGTTCCCTGCATTGGAAGGCAGATTCTTCAACCACTTCTTTAACCATGATATGAAAGTCCTTTATCATGCTGTTCTGTAATCAACTCCTCGTCTTATCTTTCCACCAACCTTTAAGCTCTGTGGTGATAAGCACCATGTCAGTCTTGATCATGGTTGTATTCTCATCATCTAGCACAGTGCCTAGCATGCTAAAGGGAGGAAAAACATCAGAACATTTTACACATGGACATAGAAATAATTTCTGGAAACTCAATCTTGACAAATAGTTAAAATATTGTTAAACTTCAGAGGCAACTTTAATGTAGCTTATTTTCAGCCAGTGCTTGGGCTAATCAAGTCATAAAACTGCAATTTTATCTTTGATCTGTTGTGAAAGACCCAAAGACTCACCTATTACTTACTAAATAACAACACAAGAGAGATTAAGAGCAGTGGTCTTCATATTTTTTTTAATCTAAAAAAGAGTGATTACTTAATGGTCTTTACTTTCCCATTAAGTTTAATGACAAGACTTCTTTCAAAAAAACTCAGATGTTTAAAGAAAGTAGTACTACAATGCTGCAACTTAATAGGAAGGAAAAGAAGTTGAAAAGGAATCTAATATCCCTATTTTAGCTGGAGAGGCAGTAAACTTCAGCTTGAGGGTTAATACTTTATGATGCACGGAAACTTACTGTGATTGCATGGAAAACAACATTCGACTATAAAAAGCTCAGTGTTCACAATAAATTAAATCCTAAATAGGTGATACCAATGATTCTCAAACATTAGGGTGGATCAGAATTGTTTCTTTTCAGTTGCTAACTTATGTCCAGTTCTTTGTGACCCCATGGACTATAGCACACCAGGTTTCTCTGTCCTTTATTATGTCCCGGGGTTTGCTCAAATTCATGTCCACTGAGTCAGTGATGCTATCTAATCATCATATCCTCTCCTGCCCACTTCTCCTGTTGCCTTCAGTCTTTCCCAGCATAAGGGTCTTTTCCAATGAGTTGGCTGTTAGCATCAGATGGCCAAAGTATTGGAGCTTCAGGTTCAGCATCAGTCTTTCCAATGAATATTCAGGGTTGATTTTCTTTAGGATTGACTGGTTTGATCTCCTTGCTGTCTGAGAGACTCCCAAGAATCTTCTGTAGCACCACAGTTTGAAAGTATCAATTTTTCAGCATTCAGCCTTCACTCAGAATCTGCCTGCAATGCAGGAGACCCAGGTTCAATTCCTGGGTCAGCAAGACGACCTGGACAAGGAAACAGCAACCCACTCCAGTATTCTTGCCTGGAGAATCCCATGGAAGAGGAACCTGGCAAGCTATAGACCATGGGGTTACAAGAGTTGGACACGACTTAGTGACTAAACCACCACCATTCAGCCTTCTTTATGGTCCAGACTCTCACATCTGTACATAACTACTGAATCAGAGAAAAAAGATCTTCACAACCCAGATATTCACAATGGTGTGATCACTTACCTAGACCAGACATCCTGGGATGTGAAGTCAAGGGGGCCTTCGGAAGCATCACTATGAACAAAGCTAGTGGAGGTGATGGAATTCCAGTTGAGCTATTTCAAATCCTGAAAGATGATGCTGTGGAAGTGTTGCACTCAATATGTCAGCAAATTTGGAAAACTCAGCAGTGGCCACAGGACTGGAAAAGGTCAGTTTTCATTCCAATTCCAAAGAAGGCAATGCCAAAGAATGCTCAAACTATCGCACAGTTGTACTCATCTCACATGCTAGTAAAGTAATGCTTAAAATTCTCCAAGCCAGGCTTCAGCAACACATGAACTGTGAACTTCCTGATGTTCAAGCTGGTTTTAGGAAAGGCAGAGGAACCAGAGATCAAATTGCCAACATCTGCTGGATCATCAAAAAAGCAAGAGAGTTCCAGAAAAACATCTACTTCTGCTTTATTGACTATGCCAAAGCCTTGGAATGTGTGGATCACAATAAACTGTGGAAAATTCTGAGAGAGATGGGAATACCAGACCACCTGACCTGCCTCTTGAGAAATCTGTATGCAGGTCAGGAAGCAACAGTTAGAACTGGACATGAAACAACAGATGTTCCAAATAGGAAAAAGAGTACGTCAAGGCTGTATATTGTCCCCCTGCTTATTTAACTTATATGCAGTGTACATCATGAGAAACGCTGGGCTGGAAGAAGCACAAGCTGGAATCAAGATTGCTGGGAGAAATATCAATAACCTCAGATATGCAGATGACTGCCGGGGGCCAGCGTGAGGAACTCCGCCCATGGCAAAGGTCATGAGGAAGGAGGCTTGGCATACGCAAAGGCGTGATCAAGCCTCAGGAAACCCCCTGTTCCTGAGCATCTACCCCAAAACCAGAGTCTGTTTTATGCTCTCCCCCATTTCTCTCAGAGAAGGAGTAAACGTGCAGCTCCAAGGCAATAAAAATTCCTGGGGGTGACAAGAGTGTTTCAGCTTACGGACTCCTTGAAGGTTATCTAGCCCACCTGTATAGCTTCGTCCGGCCACATGTGATTGTTTACAGCCTCCCAATCTGAGAGGCACGAGATGTTTTAGACTTACTAAAGGCAAATTCTTTTGGGGAGTTAGAAATTATTAGTATAATGGGTTGGTTAGGAATTATATTGGTGAAGGGTTTTTCATTTGTTGTGTCAATAATTGCTGCTAATTCCCTGCTCTGGGTAGGACAAGCATGTCTTAGGTCAAACCTCTCTGCTGACAGACTAGCTTGTGTGACAGGATTATCCATACTCCTGCCACTACGCACATGATTGTTTACTACCTCTCAACCATAAACAGCACAGAGAGTTTTAGAGTATTTTGAGAGTCTTAATTAGCATAGGGCTTTTTCTTCTTGTTGAGTCAATGATTGCCGCCAGGCCTCCATATCCTTAGGCACCTGGGAATATATTAATCAATGTATTTGGAATATAGAAAAGGAAATATAGTAGTTTTTGATGTTAGCAATACTAGACTTTTTGAGTTACTGGATTTTCTCTTTTGTAATAGATCACTGTACTTTGTTATAAATTACTGTGTCCTTGCTATGTAAAAATGTAACTTTATCACTATCTTAAGACTAAATAGATCTTAAGGGGAACATTGGTGAAAGGATTTTCATTTGTTGGGCTGATGTTTGCTGCTAAATCTCCATATTCCCTGCCCTTATAATGAATATATCTAGCATATAGGAGAAATAAGCATTAACCTTTAAGTATATAGGAGAAATAAGTATTAACCTTTAAGATTAATCATGTTATCCTTGGGTTAAATAAATTCCTTTCTTGAATGTAACTCACCACACCCTCACCCTATAGGAATGTAACTTTATTTGGAGGGTGGTGCCTGGTTTAAGAAAAAACACCCTTGGAAAAAATAAGTTTTCGGTTATCAGAAAGAAAGGATCATAAAATCCCTAAGACCTTTTTATGTAAAGCACCTGATTTTGATAAAGGTCAGGACTGCTGACCCCCATGTGACTCTGTATTCATCCCTATATGTAACAAAAGGTATATAAGCAAACCCCAAAATAAAGAAATCGGATCAGTTTTCAGAAAGACTGATTCCCCCATGTCATTCTTTCTTGCTCCTCATTTTTCTGGCTGAATTCCCATCTGGAGCATGGATGCTATTCCACATAATCCAAGTTATTCAGCCCCTTTTCTCCACTAATCTTCCTACTACACTATCCGTTTCTAATCTCTATATATCTGTGATTAAATATGTATTTCTCCAAGGACGCCGACTCCGTCCCCATCTTCGAATCACCCTGGATCCACCGGGGCTGGACCCCGGCAGATGACACCACCCTTATGGCAAAAAGTGAAGAAGAACTAAAGAGCCTCTTGGTGAAAGTGAAAAAGGAGAGTGAAAAAGTTGGCTTAAAGCTCAACATTCAGAAAACAAAGATCGTGGCATCTGGTCCCATCACTTCATGGGAAATAGATGGGGAAACAGTGGAAACAGTGTCAGACTTTATTTTGGGGGGCTCCAAAATCACTGCAGATGGTGACTGCAGCCATGAAATTAAAAGACACTCCTTGGAAGGAAAGTTATGATCAACCTAGATAGCATATTAAAAAGCAGAGACATTACTTTGTCAACAACGGTCCGTCTAATCAAGGCTATGGTTTTTCCAGTAGGCATGTATAGATGTGAGAGTTGGACTATAAAGAGAGCTGAGTGCAGAAGAATTGATGCTTTTGAACTGTGGTGTTGGAGAAGACTCTTGAGAGTCCGTTGGACTGCAAGGAGATCCAACCAGTCCATCCTAAAGGAAATCAGTCCTGGGTGTTCATTGGAAGGACTGATGTTGAAGCTGAAACTCCAATACTCTGGCCACCTGATGCAAAGAGCTGATTCATTTGAAACAACCCTGATGCTGGGAAAGATTGAGGGCAGGAGGAGAAGCGGCCCACAGAGGATGAGATGGTTCGATGACATCACCGATTCAATGGACATGAGTTTGGGTGAACTCCGGGAGTTGGTGATGGACAGGGAGGCCTGGTGTGCTGCGGTTCATGGGGTCGCAGAGTCGGACATGACTTAGTGACTGAACTGAACTGGTTCAGAATTATCCAGATTGTTAAAACACAGATTTCTGGCCTGTACCCCCCAAAGTTTCTGATTCAGTGAATTTGGAGTGAGACCAAGAATCTAACTCTAACAAATTTTTCTAAGTGTGCTGATGCTGACTTTTGGGGGCTGCACATGGAGAAGAACTGGGCTATAGCAATCATTTACATTTTACCATTGCTTTAGTGATTTCACTTATTATTATAACCCTCAATTCTTTATTCAGATTTAAATATCTCTCCTCAGCATGTAAAATTCAGGATTTTCTTTTACAAACTTCTCTATTTGGAAATCACTTAGAAATGCTGAGATACAAATAATATAGATCATTGCAACAAACATACATTTTTCTTGTAGTTTCTTAATAATAGGATGGGAAACTGAAAGGTCAGAAATATTTGAGTATGATTATATTGATCATGGTTCCTCATAGAAACAGAACCAATAGGAGATAAATATGAGAACATTTACTATGATAAACTGGCTCACAGATATGGAGGCTGAGTTCCATAGTCTGCCCCCAGCAAGTTGGAGACCCAGCAAAAGGGGAAATTTCCTCCCTCTTCTGCTTTTTGTTCTGTTCGGACCTTCATCAGATTGGATGATGATGTTCACCCACACTGGGAAGGATGATCTACTGAGTGCATTGGTTCAAATGCTAATCTCATCCAGAAATATCTTCACAGACAGAAATAAGGTTTAATCTAAGCACCCTTGGCTCAATCAATTTGACACATAAAATGAACCATCACAATGATGAAATGTTAAAATCAAGATTCGGAATATCCTTTTCTAGAAATATGACAGTTGAACTGAAAGTTCTGCTATGACTATATAAGAAATATTGGGAAAAATATTACTTTAAATCCATAATTGAGAGGTAGCGGTTTTTAACATTTAAAGAACTTGGAGTCATGATGTACAGATTTGAAACTTAGGTCTGTTGCTTAATAGCTGTGTGATCTTAAGCAAGTTAATTCACCTCTCTGTGGCTCAGTATCCTCATCTGGACGGTTAGAAAGATATTATTATATACATATATATGTTATTATATATTATATAAATGATTATATGAGAACTAAATGCAAAATGCTTAGAAAATGTCTGCCCCATGGTGCATACTCTATAGAAGTGTTAGCTTTTATTATTGTTGCTATTATCGTTATATTATTGCCTGCAAAGAAAATATGGGAAATGTACTGGTGTTTAGCTAAAATAGAATAAAAAACCAGATCAGGCACTATGCTTTACTGGTCTCAGCAATCTAAGGACTCGAGTTTATGCCTATGAAGAAAGATATCCCTAGAGCTATATCCTTTATTAAAGAGTCAACAAAATTTCCACTTACCTGATTAAAAAGTTTGTTTACTTTGGTTTGAGTTCCGGGTAGAAAAGTCTCCCTTAAAAATTTATAACCATAGGTCTTTGACTCTCATGACTATAGAGTTTAGATTAATACTACTGCTTACTCCTGGAGCCCTTCAAATTAAGAAATTACAATAAAATTAATTCAAGGCTACTGATATACCCATTGTTGTTGTTTAGTTGCTAAAGTGTGCCCAACTTTTGCAGCTCTATGGACTATAGACTGCCAGGCTCCTCTGTCCATGGGATTGCCCAGGCAAGAATATTAGAATGGGTTGCCATTTCCTTCTGCAGGGGATCTTCCCAATTCAGGGATCGAACCTGAATTGCCAGGCAGATTCTTTACCACTAAGCCACCAGGGAAGGCTACTGATACACTTAGTTCACCTCAAAGAGAAACATATAAAACTTTTCTGAAGAAATACACTTTACTAGACTGTCCAGAAAGATACAGATTAAACCTCACTGAAAATGAGCTTAAAAATATAAAATTACAAAACATATATAAAAATAAGCTACCATGAATTAGAGTCAGAATATACACTAAATTGTAAGATATAGCCCTAAGAATTTTATATAACAACATTCTAACAGAGATTATCATAAACAATATAATCTTACTAAAGTAATTTAAAAATCGAAATTCTGTTTTAAAAATTGAGAAACTCTAAAAAAGAGAAAAGTTATTTGAAAAATAAAATTTCAAGAAAAATAAACAGACTAAAATTTTTAACAATCATAGCTAAACAGGCAGTTCATGAACTGGAAGATAGCTCTGAAACAATTACAGAGAATGCAGTCATAATTACAGATCCTGTTTTGCCTAGGACTTTCTTGGTTTTAGTACTGAAAATCTGGAAATCTGGGACTACATTCTGGGAAATCCTGAACAAACTGGGTGCTTGGTCATCCTAGTTAACAGATGCAAAGAATAGAACAAGAAGGGCCAAATAGGATTTCCAAGATAAAAGTCTATTAAGAATGGGAGAGAAAAAATACTTGAAGAGATATCAATGTGAATTTTCTATAATTGATAGATATGCATTCTAAAAATAGCAGAATACGAATTTTAAGATTCAGGGATCATAGATACTAAAAAAAATAAAAGAAACATACTTCAGTTCAGTTCAGATGCTCAGATGTGTCCGACTCTGCGACCCCATGAACCGCACACCAGGCCTCCCTGTCCATCACCAACTCCCGGAGTTCACTCAGAGTCGCATCCATCGAGTCAGTGATGCCATCCAGCCATCTCATCCTCTGTCGTCTCCTTCTCCTCCTGCCCCCAATCCCTCCCAGCATCAAAGTCTTCTCCAATGAATCAACACTTCACATGAGGTGGCCAAAGTACTGGAGTTTCAGCTTTAGCATCATTCCTTCCAAAGAAATCCCCGGGTTGATCTCCTTTAGAATGGACTGGTTGGATCTCCTTGCAGTCCAAGGGACTCTCAAGAGTCTTCTCCAACACCACAGTTCAAAAGCAGCAATTCATCAGCACTCAGCCTTCTTCACAGTCCAACTCTCGCATCCATACATGACCACAGGAAAAACCATAGCCTTGACTAGACGGACCTTAGTCGGCAAAGTAATGTCTCTGCTTTTGAATATGCTATCTAGGTTGCTCATAACTTTTCTTCCAAGGAGTAAGCATCTTTTAATTTCATGGCTGCAGTCACCATCTGCAGTGATTTTGGAGCCCCCAAAAATAGACACATCATAATGAAACTACAGAACATCAAAAACAGAGTAAAAAACAAGATGGCAGAGGAGTAGGTGGACGTGGAGTACATCTCTCTCCATGGATACATCAGGAATATGCCTTCAAGACACAGAAGTGCATGCAGAACACCAGCTGAGAGCAGACAGGAGTATCTGACCAGTGGAAAAGAATATATAGAACCGTGCAAAACTTAGTAGGATGAAGGAACTAGGGGGAAAAACAGGAGTGTTAGTAGCACTGGACCTGCCCTCGGTGGGTGGAGGAACTGAGGCAGAGGTCCCATCCCCACATCAGGGCAATTGTCTGAGTCAGAGGAGAAACATTCAAGGCTATGAGTGAAACAGCTGATCTGTGGCAGCCTAAATGGAATGAGAATCAGACAGTCCTTGATGCAGCCATGCAGACCCCAGACAGGCACATGGGTCCCCAGGAAGGCACAGCATCTGGGAGCTGGAGTTTAGAAATTGTGGAGCAATCCCAGGGTGAGGGCTGCTATTGCCTATGGAGAGATGGATTGAGGGGATGTGAAGGAGGAGATCGTGGTGGGAAATGCCTGTGGAGGAAAGCCAGGCAGCCATGGAAGCAAGGCAATACTGCTGAGTCATGCATAGTGGGTGGAGCCATCACCATAGCCTGTCTCTCCCCGCACACCAGCGCCAGCATCAGCAGCTGAACAATAGAGAGACTGGCGCATCAAACGCCTGACACACTGAACTACAGAGTAGGACCCCCGCCAGAGTGCTCCTTTAGTGACTGATGCACCAAACAACAGACTAGGAGCCCACCCAGGGTGCCCCTTTAAGTGCCTGATGCACCAATCTATAAAGTTGGACCCCAGTCAGGGGAGCCCCTCTATGTACCTAATGCACCAAACAACAGAAAAGGACCCAGGCAAGGGAGACTTCTAAGTGCCTGAATGGGCAGAGCTATGGAGAATGGCCAAAGAGGCCTTCTAATTGCCAACTACAAGAGGCTCCAAAAAAGACTCTGATAAGGCCATAACTCCTGTCACGGAAGCAGTCCATGTCCCTGCACACTTGGCATCATCAGGGTCCCCAGAAGCCAAGCAGTTGCACCACCTTCACGCTCAACTCTCACTGGGGAGAAACTGCCACAGGCAAAAAAAACTTGCATCTATGCACTCAGGGTTGCTTCGGTGGTGTCCGACTCTTTGTGACCTTGTAGACTGTGGCCAGCCCAGCTTCTCTGCCAGGGATGGGGGTTCTCCAGGCAAGAATACTGGAGGGTATTGCCAGTACTGGTTGCCATACCCTTATAGAGCACTATATTTCCTGCTGCCCTAGCCGCCAACTCCCCTGAGTACCTGGTGCTGCCAGAACCCCTGAGACCCAAGCAGCTACACCACCTCCACACCTGGCCTTCACCGGGGCAAACTCAAGTCCTCCAGAGCAAACCCCAGTGGACGACCCACAGGCAGGGGTGGAAATAAAACCACAATTGAAACCCAGGGGCAGTGTGGCTAAGGAAGAAGATCCAAAACCTTCCCACCAGCTGTACAAGCTGCAGATTAAATCCACACAATCAACTAGGCAGACTCTGTGTCTATGGAATATACAAAATGTCATTAAGAGCTCCCACAAAAGAAAATGTGTTAGTCTTGATAGCTGTGGACATTGGAGGCAAGAACATGCAGGAGAAAGACCAGATTAGAATCTGAGCTGCCTCCACAGCAGGTCCAGAGATAACAGTGTTGGACAGCATCCTAGGGAGCTAAGGTGGACTGTGACTCCAAGCATGGTAAAGGACTCTGACAGCAGTTACTCAAGAAAAGCATTTATTATTCTTATATTTTGACTTGTTCTGTAGGTTCTTTTGGATTTTTTTCCCTCCCCCCACCAACCCCGCCCTGTTGTAGTTGTTGATTTTATTGACGTTATGAAATCCAATTAAGCTTTTGAGCTTTTTTCCCCCGAGTCACATTTTTTATTGTGGCTTTAAACCTCTGCCTCTACTTGGGCTTTTCAAACTCTATGGAGTTTTCCTTTTTTTTTTTTTTTTCCTTTCTCTTTTTTTAATTTAAATTTTTTCTAAACCTATTACTTCATGGAAAATAGATGGGGAAACAGTGGAAACAGTGTCAGACTTTATTTCTGGGGGCTCCAAAATCACTGCAGATGGTGACTGCAGCCATGAAATTAAAAGACGCTTACTCCTTGGAAGGAAAGTTATGACCAACCTAGATAGCATATTCAAAAGCAGAGACATTACTTTGCCAACAAAGGTCCGACTAGTCAAGGCTATGGTTTTTCCAGTGGTCATATATGGATGTGAGATTCAGATTGTGATGAAAGCTGAGCACCAAAGAATTGATACTTTTGAACTGTGGTGTTGGAGAAGGCTCTTGAGAGTCCCTTGGACTGCAAGGAGATCCAACCAGTCCATCCTAAAGGAGTAGCCCTGGGTGTTCTTTGGAAGGACTGATGCTAAAGCTGAAACTCCAATACTTTGGCCACCTCATGCAAAGAATTGACTCATTGGAAAAGACTCTGATGCTGGGAGGGATTGGGGGCAGGAGGAGAAGGGGGCGACAGAGGATGAGATGTCTGGATGGCATCACTGACTCAATGGACATAAGTTTGAGTGAACTCTGGGAGATGGTGATGGACAGGGAGGCCTGGCGTGCTGTGATTCATGGGGTCTCAAAGAGTTGGACACGACTGAGCGACTGAACTGAACTGAACTGAGCTCAAGACCAGAAACTATAAAACTCTTAGAGGAACACATAAGCGGAACACTCAGTGACATAAATCAAAGCAAGATCCTCTTTGACCCACCTCCTTAGAGTAATGGAAATAAAAACAAAAGTAAACAAGTGGGACCTGATTAAACTGAAAAGCTTTTACACAGCAAAGGAAACTATAAGCAAGGTGAAAAGACAACCCTCAGAATGGGAGAAAATAATAGCAATTGAAACAACTGACAAAGAATATACAAGCAGCTCACACAACTCAATATCAGAAAAACAAACAACCCAATCAAAAAATGGGAAAAAGACTTAAACAGACATTTCTCCAAAGAAGACATACAGATGGCTAACAAACACATGAAAAGATGCTCAACATCGCTCATTATTATAGAAATGCAAATCAGAACTACAATGAGATACCACTTCACACCAGTCAGAATGGCCATCACCAGAAAATCTAAAAACAATAAATGCTGGAGAGGATGTGGAGAAAAGGGAACCCTCTTGTACCGTTGGTGAGAATGTAAATTGATACAGCCACTATGGAAGATGGTATGGATATTCCATTAAAAAGCTAGGAATAAAACAATGACCCAACAATCCCACTCCTAGGCATATACCCTGAGGAAACCAAAATTGAAAAAGACACATGTATCCCATTGTCCATTGCAGCACTATTTACAACAGCTTGAACATGGAAACAACCTAGATGTCCATCGACAGATGAATGGATAAAGTTGTGGTATATACACACAATAGAATATTACTCAGCCATGAAAAGGAACACAATTGAGTCAGTTCTAATGAGGTGGATGAACCTAGAGTCTATTATAGAGAGTGAAGTAAGTCAGAAAGAGAAAGATAAATATCGTATTCTAATGCATATACATGGAATCTAGAAAAATGGTACTGAAGAATTTATTTACAGAGCAACAGTGGAGAAACAAACATAGAGAATAGACTTATGGACATGGGGAGAGGGGAGGAGAGGGTGAGATGTATGGAAAGAGTAACATGGAAACTAACATTACCATATGTAAAATAGATAGGCAAGGGGAATTTGCTGTATCACTCAGGAATCTCAAACAGGGGCTCTGTATCAGCCTAGAGGGGTAAGATGGGGAGGGAGATGAAAGGAGGTTCAAAAGGGAGGAGATATATGTATACCTATGGCTGACTCATGTAAGTTTGACAGAAAACAGCAAAATTCTATAAAGCAATTATCCTTCATTAAATAATAAATTAATTTAAAAGGAAAAAAAAAGGGTAACTACTCAGAGTCACCATAAAGAATATGCAGATGACTTACAAAGAAATAAAATATAGACTGGCAGGAGATAGTGTAAATATTAAGTAAAAGTCAATACAATAGGCAATACCCCCATCCCCACTATACGAAAGGCTATTTTCACATCAACTAGCATAAAGGAAGGCCACATCCCTGCTTGTGACCCAGCCTCGCAGTGCATCCTGCCACACCCCAGACCAAGTTTGCCTCATCGTCAGATGGCAAGAGACAGGGGCATCTATGTGCTTGCTGATTGCCTCTGCCCCTGTGGCTGGTGTTCACCTTGAGCCTTTTCATACGACAAAGGGAAATCCACCACAACCAATGTCGAAAAGAGAGCTGAAACCAGAATGGTAGGGAAATATCACAGGCTACTCTGAGAGATGTGCCAATGAAAGGAACCTAGAGCCTCCTGACTAAAAGCAATGTAGGAGACTGGAGAAGAAACCTGGACAAAAGAATGAAGAGTTAGAACTGAGGCCTTTACAAACATTAGCCAAGATCTTAGAAGGGCTATAGTGAGAGAATTAGAAAGAAAATCTCTGCTGAGAAAAAGAGCCATAAAGGAAAGCTGCTTCTCACAGGTCTTATTATGTATGGGCTGAGGGAGAACATTTTTTTACTTGATGGATTCCTAAGCACAAATCTGCCCACACTGAGTTTGGTGTTTACATTAATTTGTGTGGTCTAGGAAAGTTTGTGCCAAATATTTCTAGCTCAATAATGCCACAGGGCATCTGGCAGAAGCAAAGGCAAATCCTCACTAGAAAAATCTACCTTCAATTCAGGTTTTGCCATATTCGTTTTTACTATTAAATATATATGAATGTCTGTGTGTTTTACTATCTGTTAATAGCTCTTCTGATGAGTATTACGGAACTTCATTATCCAAGCAGCTCAACATATCATTAGTGCTAAATTCAATAGTTGACAGCCTTCTTGCTCAGGTATACAGTCCTGAATTTTCCTGCTCCATGGTTTGTAAAGGCATTATATGATGTTCAATAAACTCCCTTATTTGTCACAATCAATGTTTAACATTCTGTAAGATTAAGTCACTTGGCATACAGTTAGATTTTAATCAAATTACAGCTTCTTGGATCTTTAATTATGTATTTGCCAAGCCATATATAGCCAATCCTTCCAAAAGCCTTCTTTTATTCAAAATTATAACCTTTTTAGTGTTTCCTCAACAACAATTTGTCATTGTTTTTCAGTCACTAAGTCGTGTTCAACTCTTTGCAACCCCATGAACTGCAGTACATCAGGCTTCTCTGTCCATCACTATTTCCCTGAGTTTGCTCAAACTCATGTGCATTAAGTCAGTGATGCCATCCAACCATTTCATCCTCTGTTGCCCCCTTCTCCTCTTGCCCTCAATTTTTTCCCAGCATCAGGGCCTTTTCCAATGAGTCAGCTCTTTGCATCAGGTTTCTTCCAATAGAAGTTGTCATAATTGTTAAAGTTCTTTTAAAAAATTATATTCTGAATCCCCCCTTTAATTCTTAGTACAGTATGATTTGTGTGATAAATTACTTAATGTCTTTGTGATTAGAGAAAGAGAAGGGAGGAGGAATTCAGAGTATGGGTGCAAGTAGAGAGAGGTTGTTTTGAGCATTCGGAGTTAGCTCAGATCCTGAAATGTTTTGGAACTGTAAACCAAATGTCCGTAGGCCAATATCACCTGTATCACCTGAGGGTACCATCAACTTTTATAACAACTTTCATAGCATCTTGCCAATCTCTCTCTCCACCTCAAGTCATTCTGGGAGCCCGGTGGGGGCGGGGGATTGAATATATTCAAGAGCCTATGCTCTGCTACTTTTACACCCCATCTCCTCTGTACATTCTCTGTTTCTTCAAACTCATGTGGGTCCCCCAGGCTCCACATGGGTGCTTCCTGTGCTCCTCAGGAAGGAAGCTGACCTACCTAGGGTGGTGTCTCTTATAGCAAAGCATCTGAAGTGTCACAGTGACACCTTCTACTCTCCCTACATTGAATCTAGGCTCTTCAGATGCAGAAATGGGGACAATGACCTTTCCACAGGGATTAGTCTTGGCCCCTGAGTACTGAGTAGGCCTTGATAACCAGAAGTCACCTTCTCCCCTCCATCTCATTGCTGCTTTGGTCCCTGACCCCAAACAGAGAAAGGACTTCTTTACTCTCCATTCATATCAGTCGGTAAAGTGATGAATGCATTTCAGTTTATCTAGATATAAAACATTTCATTATTCATTCAAAAAACCATCAATGTAGCATCTGTTACATGCAAGGGGCTATGCTGGAAGCTGTGGCAGCCACAATGGAGAATTAGAGGCAGGTGGCTCAGACGGTAAAGAATCCGCCTGCAATACAGGAGGCCTGGTTTCAAACCTTGGGTTGGGAAGATCCCCTGGAGAAGGGCATGGCAACCCATTCCAGTACTCTTGCCTGGAGAATTCCATGGACAGAGGAGCCTGGAGGGCTGCAGTCCATAGGGTCGCAAAGAGTTGGACACGACTGAGCAACTACGCATAGCACACAGCACTCAGGTATGAGATTGACATGTTTCCACCTGAGACCGATGACCAAGGAGTTCAGGTATGGCATCTTCTTTTGAAGATTCTCATCAGTGCTAATATCAACCCTGTTACATTCTGAAATTTGACCTTTAAAAATCTGACTTAGGACAATGGGAGGCTAAGCCAAATAAAGAAAAGCCTGTATTGCTTCCAAAGGTTAATGAATGATGGTGAGGTTTATTATTCAGAAAGATGAATAAACATTCAAAGCAGTTGAATAAATTTCAACTAAATTGAATACTTGTCTGTCCATGAGGAGCCATCATCTCCTGGTGCCTAAGCTACTACCAAGTTGATGAAAACTTTTGGAGCCTGGGTTAATTCTTTCAATAAGTTCCCACCTCAGGCCCTAAATGGCTACAACTGGAAGAACATGGCTCCCCTAATGAGCATACCTTATCATGTTGTCCTGTGGTGACAGATAACAAGATAGATGTCCAGTGATGGAAGATGGTGAGATTTGAGTCACTGCAGACAAATGATTCATATCAGAATGGACACCTGACCAACTGATTGTCAAGAGGACCTTAAGTCATAATGCTGACACCTAGAAGAGGGACACTTACTACCATAGGGAGAAAAAAACATGACAGAAGTAGTTTCCTACTGTGCAGAAATGTATACCAGATGGATAGCTTTACCACGACAAAAAGGTGAAATCTTCTAGATCCTGGATTTCTCTTCCAGCTCTGAAACTGTGAGATCTATATCCATATTTGGATACTTTAGACCTGTGCTGTTCAATAGAGTACCCACTGGCCACACGTGGCTACTGAGCACTGGTCATGCAGCTAGTCTGAACTGAGATGTCTGTAAGTATAAACTGTGCTTCATATCTCAAAAGCATTTTAAAAATAAGCAATGTAAAACATCTCATCAATATTGTAAAATATTAATCATATGTTGAAATCAGAATATTTTTGATGTTTTGTGTTGACACATTTTTTTTAAATAACCTGTTTCTTTTTCGTTTTTAAATATGGCTGTTAGAAAATTTTAAATTACATTTACAGCTTGCATTATAATTCTTTTGGATAGCACTCTTTTAGATATAACTGTATTTATTGTATTTAGAGATAACAACATGGCCCTGGCCCTTTTGTGTTT
The DNA here is from genome assembly GCF_001704415.2 of Capra hircus. NCBI lineage: Eukaryota > Metazoa > Chordata > Mammalia > Artiodactyla > Bovidae > Capra > Capra hircus. The sequence goes on from NC_030814.1 coordinate 28,689,158, forward strand.
AGATAAGATGTCCACTAACACCACCTCCAACAGGGTTATTCTCACAAGCAAATATCACTGTGCTTACTGTTCTATGAGGCAAAAACATAGTAAGTTGCACTAGAAAAGGCCAATGTTTTATCATTGCACTGAATTCAAAAGAAGGCTCACCACAAAGAAGCCTACAATACAAGTCCACTTACAAACAATTTTACATTTTTTACAGCCTACTAACAGACCTTACCATACTGTGGCTATGAAAGCTAGCATAAACAGCTAAATAGGTAAAAGCTAGAGCTGATCCCAACAAGATCCTATGGTCACTGAAAACTGATATGTGAAAGAAAAATCCTATGGAAATAAATAGAATATATTTGTGAACTTCTAGAGTTGAAAGACTGATTGACAAGGTCAACGGCACTGACAATACCTTTGTTATAGACTGAATTGTGTCCTCCCACCCCACCCCAAATTCATACTGAGCCTTCTCTCCTAGTGTGACTATATATGAAGATCTTTAAGGAGGTAATTAAAGCTAAACAAGGTTGTAAGAAGGGGCCCTGGGTTTCCCTACTGATGTCTCAGTGGTAAAGAATCCACCTGCCAGTGCAAGAGACACAGGTTTGATCCCTGGTCCAGGAAGATCCGGCATGTCACAGAGCAGCCTGATTCTCCAGGCAAGAATATTGGAGTGGGTTGCCATGCCCTCCAGGGGATCTTTCTGATCCGGGGGTTGAACTCACATCTCTTATGTCTCCTACATAGGTAGGCAGGTTCTTTACCACTAGTGCCACCTGGGAAGCCCTAACTATACCTATGTGCCACAACTATTGTCCGCAACACAGTCAAAGACTCAAGAATGGTAAATCTCTCACTCCTGAGACTATTTTGAAAATTTCAAATTCTGCAAAAATACCTGTTGCAGAATTTGTATCTCTACTGTTGTATTAGTATCTATATGTTCCAAAGGACCTTTATAAATTTTTTTCTGAGAGAGTAAACACCTCAGAAATTTCAAGAAAAGCAGAAAGTTTTAGCTGTAGAAGCCATTTTAATGAATATCAAAGAGATTTTATTTTATTCTTTTATCTTGTTTTCAAGCCAGTCCTTAATTTAATATATCTTCACCTAAGTAGTTCTCACTAATAAGAATATGCTCTAAAACCAAGCCATTATCTATACTAAATTAATGCAGTGGAGCATTTATTTTAATTCTAGAAAGGTTGGTATCAAACAATTCTGACATTAAGAATCAAGTATGTATGTCCAACTCTTTGTTTCCCTATGGATTGTAGCCTGCCAGATATCTCTGTCCAGGGGATTTTCCAGGAAAGAATACTGGAGTGAGTTGCCATTTTCTCCTCTAGCAGATCTTTCCAAAAATCATGTATGCTGCTGTGCATGCTTACTTGCTCAGTCATGTCTGACTCTTTGAGACCCCATAGACAAAAATCATGTATGAATCTTGTTAAAAGACAGATTCTAGTTTCCTTCCTCTGGGGATTTTGACTTGGGAGGTGTCTGGGGTGGGGTTACCTTTATATTTAAAATACACCCCAGGGGATATTGACCTAGGCAGTCCCTAGACCACAGTTTGAGAAACATTACTTTAGGTTTCAATCAAAATTTGAAGAGAAATTTATCCTAAATTCAAATGGAAACAAACTTAATGTTACTCACATGTTACCATGAGTATAATTATACTTTGAGATGAATATGAACCCTCATTTTTTCACTCTCAGTTATATCCTCAACAATGGCAATTTTGATGAAAAGTTTATGTGTTAACTTCATTTACTATTTCACACACAAACTATGTGCTAAAAATCATGTCAACACTCCATCTGAAGGGGCATTTTTTAAAAGTTGTAAAGAACATTTGCATTCCACAATAATTCTGATCTAAAATGAACAATGAAAAGAGAAATATTCATTCATTCAAATCTTTATTAGTGATGACATTAGTGAAATGTATTCACTTAAGCAACAAATATATGTGTGAGATACTGTGCTCGCACAGTGGGAGAGACAAAGATGCATTAGAGAAAGAACTGTCCTCAAGAGGTTTACAATCTAGTAAGAGAGATGAGGCATGGACACAGTTACTAATGCAGAAAATAAGGTGTGCTATATCATAGGAAGCACAAATTGAACATGGTAGGAATTGAGGGGAAGGTATATTCAGTATAGGGGTTTTCCAGGTGGCACCAGTGGTAAAGAACCCACCTAGACAATGCAGGAGACATAAGAGACGTGGGTTTGACCTCTGAGTCGGGAAAATCCCCTGGAAGAGGACATGGCAACCCAGTCCAGTATTCTTGCCCAAAGAACTCCATTGACAGAGGGGCCTGGCTACGGTCCATAGGGTCGCAAAGAGTCAGACACAACTGAAACAACTTAGTACGCACATATTCAGTATGACTGCCGCAAAGCATGGATGGGGGAAATGGCAGGTAAATCAAGAGAATGGACAAGGGCAAGATCATTAAGAGTCTTGTGTGCTAAACTAGGGTTTGATATTCATCCTGAGAGCTGTGGGGAACATTTGTAGATTGTAAGGCAAGGGGTGGCATGCATTCACTCTCTCCTTAATTACTGAACACTTGATGTATATCTAGCACTGAATAATATTGCCAACCAAAGTCACCTGCAGAACTTTCAAACATCTCTGAGTCCAAGCTCCACCCAGACCTACCCAATCAGAACTTGTAATGCCAGGCTGGATGAATCACAAGCTGGAATCAAGATTGCTGCAAGAAACATCAGCAACCTCAGTCAGATATGCAGATGATACCACTTTAATGGCAGAAAGAGAAGCAGAACAGAAGAACCTCTTGATGAGGGTGAAAGAGAATGGAAAAGCAGATGAGAAATTGAACATTAAAAAAAGATCATGGCATCCTGATCCATCATTTCATGGCCAATAGAAGTGGACAAAGTGGAATAGATTTTATTTTCTTGGGCTCCAAGGTCACTGCAGATGGTGACTGCAGCCATGAAATTAAAAGATATTTGCTCCTTGGAAGGAAAGCTATGGCAAACCTAGACAGTGTATTAAAAAGTAGAAAAATCACTCTGCCAACAAAGGTCAGTATAGTCAAAGCTATTGTCTTTCTAGTAGTCATGTGTGGATTTGAGAGTTGGACCATAAAGATGGCTGAGCACCAAAGAATGGATGCTTTTGAATTGTGGTGCTGGAGAAGATTCTTCAAGGTCCCTGGACCAAGGAGATAAAACCAGGCAATACTAAAGGAAATCAACCCTGTATATTCATTGGAAGGACTGATACTGAAGCTGAAGCTCTAATACTTTGGTCACCTGATGCAAAGAGCTGACTTTTTAGAAAAGATTCTGATTCGGGAAAGATTGAAGGCAAAAGGAGAAACAGGCAGCAGAGGATGAGATGGTTACATAGCATCACCAACTCAGTGAACACGAATCTGAACAGACTCTCGGACATAGTGGAGGACAGAGGAGCCTGGCATGCTACAGTCCATGGGGTTGCAAAGAGTTGGACATAACTTAGCGACTCAGCAACAACAGGGTTGCTGAACAGTAGGTACTGTGTCATTTAAAATCTCTCCCAGTGATTTTGAAGCTCAGCCAAGTTAGGCAACCACCATTGAAGGGTGTATTTAAATGCATATATTTGAAAACCTCTTTGCCTTAATGTGTCTTCACAGGGAGGGAATTTGAGCAAAGGAACCGAGTTAGTGACAAAATCACTTACATGGTAAATGGTGCTGAAATCAATAGGAAGGAAGCAGCAGCAGAAAAGATGGACCAGTGAGATGGGTGGTGATGGTGGGGGGGGGGAGGTGTCAACTGATTGGGTCGCCTCATTCTTAAACAAGGGGAAGATACTCTGAAAATTTAATTTTAGAAAATCATTTTGTCTGTTATGTCCAGAATAGATTAGAAGAAGAAACTGGAGGCAGAAACACCAAAAAGAGCTGAACATAGTAATCCAAGCATAGGATTATGGCAGATGGCTGAGGTGACGACTGGAGGGATGGAAAAAAGTGAGTGAAGCTGAGTGACAGTGCTGGGAAACTGCCACATGGCTTGTAACATGTGTCACTAGTAAGGAAAGAGAAAAACACAAAGAGTGGGGGAAGAAAACAAGCCAGGAGAGAGAAAGTGGATGAGATAATGAAGAAACTTGCATGGTGAGAAGAGATAGCTGTGTCTAGAAATGTGAACTGCTAGTTGTTTGTAAGGAACCTAGATTATAAAGTATTTGAAATTGTACTGAGAATTGCTATTATGTAGATGGAAATCTTAAGTGTAAAATGACCAATATTCTGAAATGTCAGGTGAAAGTGGCAATTTGTTTTGTGACTCAGATTTGAAGTTTATTGTGGAATTATGTTTTAAAATACATGACAAATCTGCAGTCTTATTTCTAGTTTATTTTTAAATTATTAGTATAAATTTACTATTTGTAGCATATATTTACATTTTTTTTTCCTTAAAAACTACCTCTCTCATACTAACATCTCCTCTCTGTTCCCTTACCGTTTGCTTTGTTGAGGTATCTCTCCTCATATCCATGCTTTGGCTAGAAATCAGTTATGATAACAAGGGTGAAAAGGGAGTAAGAAGCCTCTTGCCTGGGCCTCCTGCCAGGGACAGAGATACTTGCTCTCTGGTGCTTCCTGCGCACAAAGGACACTCAAGCTTTAACTGAAGGTTTGAAAGAAAACAAGGCAGTGTACATGTGTGCAGGCTGTGCACTACATGGCTCTGGAGTGCTGTTCCCCTCTGTAGGTTTGTATATTTAATTTCTAGCAGATGGAAATCAAGAACTTGATTCCATCATTCAGACACTGTATAGGCTAGCAACAATGCTCAGGGAAATCCTCTTGGTTCAGTGCTTCTCAAACAATTGTCTTGGGACTAACTCTTGATACTTTTTCACAATTCCTTTATGAACTGACTTAAAAATTTTGTGTCTCACTTCAGACTACTGAGGCGGACCTTGGCACCTGCATTGTGTGTGTGTGTGTGTGTGTGTGTGTGTGTGTGTGTGTGTGTGTGTGTGTGTGCTTATTTCTTCTTGGAATCTGCATTTTGTACTCCCACCAGGCAATTTCCACATTCTTTTTTTTTTTAAATCAAAAAAAAATTCTTTTTTGGCTGCTCTGGATCTTTGTTGGGCTTTGTTGGCACACAAGCTTCTCTATTGTTGCATTCAGGCTCAGGAGTCGTGACTTGAGGGCTCTGGAGCTTGGACTCAGTAGTTGTGGTGTGGGTTTAATTGCCCCATGGCTCGTGGGATCTTAGTTCCCCAACCAGGGATTGAACCTTTATCCCTTGCACTGGAAGGTGTTTTCTTAACCACTGGACCACCAGAAAAGTCCCCCACATTCTATTTAAACATAACTTTTCAATTTCTTGGCAGATGACCTCATTTTCCCCCAACCCATCTAAATGGCATAAAGAAGTACCTATATTTTAAACCATTTTACTATTAAAAAAAAATAGCACACCAGTTTTTAACTCCCCTTCCATTTTAGAATGAAAAATGAGATAAAAATACAGAGGTAGATGATGAGAAGTGAAATGTCAGATATAAAAAGGTCCTCAAAATAGTGTAGGGAATTGCCATATTAGGTCATATGTTTGATCTGCCCAACCCAAAGCGTCAGATCTATCACCTCAAATGATTATACCAGGAGTATTTTTCACATATCTCTAACTTGGACGTTATGGATCATTGATCAATGTTTATAAACTCTCATCAAACATGCATGCTTAAATAATCAGTCAGCACAGTCCATGAAATAACACAGTTCTTGTTACCTCATGTGTAAATTTTCACCTACCCTTCTGTGTCCCGAAAGTTTTGTTGAGCTTTAAGTGACCCTCTCAGTAGCAGCACCACAAGATCTGATGGACAAAGAGATATCTTCACTAGCCTTCCCACTGCTTCTTGATTTGTAGGCTGCAGTCCTAGCCCCTTGTGGGATGAAGAGCCCTAATCTTTTCAGTGTATCTGAATAATGAGAACCACCATCACCTTTTGTTCATTTTAGTGGTCCTGGTAAGGAACTTTTTTTTTATGTTGTCTTTTTTATGGTTGAATGACCTTGATATATACACAGTTGTTTGCATATACACATATATACCAATTTTCTCACAAACATAAGATCATACATGAAAAGTGAAAGTGTTAGTCACTCAGTCGTGTCCGACCAGGCAAGAATACTGGAGTGGATAGCCATTCTCTTCTCCAGGGGATCTTTCCAACCTCAAGCCTGGGTCTCCTGCATCGCAGGCAGATTCTTTACCATCCAAGCCACTGGGGAAGCCCCCAAATCATGCATATGATGATTCTAATATAATTTTTTTCATCATGGTATTGTATTCTTGATCTTTTCAGCTATCATTCAAGACCTCAAAAACAATCCCAGATATTGAGATATCAAATATTGCAACTTGATAGAAATGGAAAATTACCCGGGTAGAAGAGCTAAGATAAGTTGAATACCATTAGCCAGCTGTTTTCTCTTGAGCAGCATCAGCTTCCATCTTACCTAGACTCACTCTCAGCTGCTTGGCTTCCATCCAAGTCCACAGTTTGGCCAGGAACATCTAAAACAAAGTGCACTGCAGGGACCTGGTGAAATGGAAGCATCTAACACAGCATCATCTGGACAGTGATGATACTGTGTCTTCCATATGTGTCATGATTCCTTTCAAGATTCAGATCCTGACCTCCACAAGCGTTCATCCTGTGACATGTGGATATATCGATAAGCCCTGGCTTTTTTGGGGAGAGTGGCCTAAATAAGAGCACAAAACCCCCCAAACCAGGTGTTTTTTACCCTTGCTTTATAAGGAGATGCAGACTTAGGTGCTATTCACATTGAAGGCCACTGTGTGTCTTGCACAAGCTGGCTGAGAGAGCAACAGTGCACCTGAAATCCCTCATTATGGCGCCTGGCCCTTCTCCCTCCCACTTTTGCTCACATACTGGTCTCATCTGGGGTATAGAACAAAGAGTTGGCTTCTCTTTGAATAAACCCTCTGGTTCCCTACTTGGCTTCCCTGGCAGTGGACCTCCATCTAGAATGACCTGGTAGGCCTTCTAATGCGAGTACCCATTCAAGATTCCGCAGTTTACCCAGGCTTCTGCTACTCAAATCTTAAGCAAATCCTCCAGTGGACAAACACACCACCCTCATCTACTTATCAGGCCCCATTCTTGCTGGGTTTATTTGCTCTTGGACATGACACTGGATGCTGTCTCTGAAACAGGACGTAGACGCCACCAGAAACCAAATCTGCAGGCACCTTGATCTCAGACTTCCTAGCCTCCAGAACTGTGAGAAATAAATGTCTGTTGTTTATTAGCCACCCAGGCTATGGTGTTGTTGTTATAGCCTCCTGAACAGACTAAGACAGATGGTCAAAGCAAAGAATAGAAAACATTAATGTGAGAGGAGGGATAGAATTGGAAGCAAGGAGATCCAATAGAATGTGAAAGCACTAAGGCAGTGAGTTAAGAAAGGGGCGGTGGGAATATGTAGCCACTTTTAAAAAGAAGACCCCAAGGATGAGTCCCCATGCCACATAAGAAACACCTTTCAGAGTTAGACCTCAACCCTCTCCTGAGTTTTCACCTAGCCTTACAGTCTGTGTTCTCATCACTTGTTTGCTATGTCTTCAACACCAGTCCCTTGCCTTTGTACACCTATCCCTCTCACTTTGGATTTGATCCCAGACACTGCTCCTCTGGTTCTGACCTCTGACTCTTTCTATCACTACAGGTCACATCGGTCTCCCTGCCTCACATCTGGTGACACATCTTCTCTAGGACAGCTCAGGCTACTAAAGAATTCTCTCTAGGTTTGTACTGGTTTCAAAAACACAACTATTGCCTGACAGTTTGGTCAGGATGAAAGATAAGACATTAAGAGAGAGGATATGACCCTGGGGTTTAGGACCTGGGGTTGAGGATTGGTTAAATGGGATTTCTCTATCTGGAGGTAGAAAGGTGAGGAAGAGCCCCTAGTCTGGAAGGTAAAATGAGGCGATCACTTTTCACATACAAATTAGAGGTGTCAATGGGACAGTGGGCTTCCCTGGTGGCTCAGATAGTAGAGAATCTGCCTGCAATACAGGAGACCCAGGTTCAATCACTGGGTCAGGAAGATCCCCTGGAGAAGGGAACGGCTGACCACTCCCGTTTTCTTGCCTGGATAATTCCATGGACAGAGAAGCCAGGTGGGCTACAGTCCATAAGATCACAAAGAGTAGGACACTACTGAGCAACTAACAGCACAACATATCATTGGGAATGTCTGATGTGCAGTCTAACAGGTTGGGTAGTAACTAAGGAGAGAGGTCAAGACCAGAGTCACAGCAGATAGACACACAGGCCACGTACTGCATAATTCTAGGGGGTGGCATTCACATGGACTAGGAGGTACATGACAACCCTGCTGCTGCTGCTAAGTCACTTCAGTCGTGTCTGACTCTGTGCGACCCCATAGACGCCAGCCCACCAGGCTCCCCGTTCCTGGGATTCTCCAGGCAAGAACACTGGAGTGGGTTGCCATTTCCTTCTCCAATGCATGAAGGTGAAAAGTGAAAGTGAAGTTGCTCAGTCGTGTCTGACTCTTAGCGACCCCATGGACTGCTGCCTACCAGGCTCCTCCACCCATGGGATTTTCCAGGCAAGAGTACTGGAGTTGTATAAAGCTGAAGTCTTGTTAGGGCAGGGAATCAACACACAGCCTGTGGAGGAAATAGATGAAGTCATAATACAATAAGACTAAAGACATAATAAGACAACAAACCAGGAAGAGATCGCAGAGCTAGGATTGCACTTTGGGGGAAACTTAAGGGCAAAGATAAACTCTAGCTCTGTCATTTCAATATATACAAAGTAGAAAATTGATAGTGACCCTCTCAGGAGTGAGAGAGAACAAAAGTACAATAATAATGAAAGAAGTGTTAGATGGTAAAAATAATAAAGAAAAAGGATTGTAAGCATTAAAAGCAAAAGGGTCAAGTAACGATTGTTTCGCAGAAAGCATTAGTCACTCAGTCATGTCTGACTGTTTGAGACCCCATAGACTATAGCCTGCCAGGCTCCTGTCCATGGAATTCTCCAGGTAAGAATACTGGAGTGGGTAGCCATTCCCTTCTCCAGGGGATCTTCTTGACCCTGGGATGGAACCCAGGTCTCCAGAATTGCAGTTTCTTTACTGTCTGAGTCACCAGGGAAGTATAAAGAAAGATAAGACCTGTATGTAGTGTTGCTTGAAGCTTGAAAATGCAGGAGACTGGAGAAATTGACAGAGCAGGATTCCAGAGAAGACAAGTCAGTTTTGAAAAGGGAGAAGCACCCAAGATGGTGCAGAGAGACCAGCATTTAAAGGCAAGGAAAGATGGGAAAATTCGTGTCTGAGCTCCTGGCCTTTGGAAAATACAAATTAAAAGAGCAATCATCTCAAAGTGGACACAGGCCTTACTGGAATTTTTTTTTTTTTTTTGTATTATAGAAATAAAATGTACTCAGTATAGAAAATTTGGAAAAATTTTGGAAAAGTGGAAAAAACTGAAATTCTAGGAAACAAAGATAACTACTAGAATGTATTAGACAATTGGGTGATTTTTTGTCCTCCACATGTTAACAGTAGTACCTATAGCTATCATTTAGCTTTCATAAATCTCACATTTAAATTTCACTTAATATTCCAAGTGGCTATGCTATAATATCCTTAAATATTTCTAGCGTTTTTGCTTCTAATTTTTTGCTATTTCATAAATAAAACTGAACTGAACATCTTTGCACATAAAATATATCCTATATTTAGAATCAGTTTCAAGAGATAGAACCCTGAATGTTTAACTATGAAACGAATGACTTAGTATAATTGTGAACATCTTTAAGGCTTTTGACACTTATATCATTTTAAATTTTACCAATAGTGGATAAGAACATTTTTCTAAACCCTTGCCAGAATTAATCATTAACAAAGGTAACAAAGACTTTGTTAATTTGAAGATGAAAAAGCAGTAGCTTATTAGATGACATTTCTTCCACTACCAGTGAGGCTTGAATAATTTTAAATTTTTCATATTGTTTTTTCTACTTAGTGCATGTTTATTTTTCTCCTTTGTACATTTATTTTTGGCTTCATAGTGTTTTATAGTTTTAGGAGTTATTTAAATAATGAAAATATTAAAATGTTCCCATTTTTTACTTCTTTACTACATTTTAACTTCATTGGTTTTATAAAAGTATTAATTAAAATAACTTTTCTTGTTATTATAAAAAGTACTATGTATTCTGACACTGCTTCTTCAGTCTCTCTTTAATCAAATAAACTCCCCCATCCACTTCAGTTGGTCAGAGTTGGTCAGAGATGCTGTCTGTGGGCTACAACAAAGAACTCTAATAAAACCCAGCAATAATCAATTAAAGAGTGCAATAAAAAGAAGCTGATATATGTTAGCAACCAGAACCATAAACTATCTAGGAATAAACTTACGAGCAAACAAGCTAGACCTCCAGGAAGAAAACTATAAATAGGAAAAAACCTGAATGGAAGAATTCTTCCTGGTGAGACAAACTGACTGTTATGAAGACTTCAATATTCCTCCAAATGCTAGTATAAATTCAAGACCATTCCAATGGGATTATTTGGAGTATGACAATTTGGTGTAGATGCAGAAAAAATAATACACAAGAGCAGCCAGAATCCTTTTGAAAATTACAGCCTAAGGTAAGGTAGTGGTTGATTTAGCACCTTGTTTGTGCTTAGGGTAGAATAGACAAGTAGAATGGAAGAATCTGGAGATAAACCTGGGTAAATGTGGGGAAAAAAATTTAATTCTTTTTATGTCTTTATTCATTACTTAATTTATTTATTTTTGGTTGCACTAGGTCTTCAATGCTGGGCACTGTCTTCCTCTAGTTGTGGTGAGCTAGGGCTGCTCTTTGCTGTGGTGTACAGACTTCTCATTGCAGTGGCTTCTCTTGACATGGAGCACAGGCTCTAGGGGTGCTTGGGCTTCAGGAGTTGCAGCATAGGGACTCAGTATTTGCAGCATGTGGGCTTGATTGCTCCACAGCACGTGGATTCCTCCAAGACCAGGGATTGAATCTGGGCTTCCCTGGTAGCTCAGTTGGTAAAGAATCAGCCTGCAATGCAGGACACCCAGACTCAATCCCTGGGTGGGGAAGATCCCCTGGAGAAGGAAATGGCAACCCACTCCAGTATTCTTCTCTGGAAAGAGAAGACAGAGGAGCCGAAGACAGAGGAGCCTGACAGGCTACAATCCAAGAATCCTCAAAGACCAGGGATTGCATTGTCAGGTGGATTCTTATCCACAGTACCACCAGGGATGCCCTGGGAAAACCAGTTTGGTTGCATAAAAGCTGGAAAATTTTGCACAGCTAAAGACACAATGGGCAGCTAAGTGAACAAATAGGCTAAGAGAAAGTATCTAAAATATAAAAGCCCTTATAAGTGTAGATGTAAAATCCTCAACAAAATACTAGCAAACCAAAGTTGGCAATATATAAAATGGATTTTACACTATAACTAAATGGAATTTACCCTAGGAATACAAGGCTAGCTTAATAAATGAAAATTATTCAATGTAACACACCATATTAATAAATAATTAACAAAAAGCATATATTCAACTCAATAAACATAGGAAAGTGTTTGACAAATCCTACCTAACATTCATTATTATTTTTAAACCTATTAACAAACTTGGAACAGGGGAAAATTTCCTCAACCAGACTAAAGAGTATCTACAAAAAAAATCCACAGCAAAATACTTCTTTATAGTGAAAGACTGAACACTTTCCCTCTGTGATCAGAAACAAGGCAAGAATGTCTGCATTTACCTCTTCTATCTAACATGGTATTGAAGATTCTAGCCAGTGAAGTCAGGCAAGCAAAAGAAATAAAAGGCATCAAGATAGAGAAATAAGAAGTAAAACTATCTCTGTTGCAAATGAAATGTTCTTGTATGGAAGAAAACCCTAAGAAATCCACTAAGACTAGTGAAAAGAGTACAGCAAAGTTACAGGATACAAGATCAACATACAAAAATCAATTTCTTGTCTGTACATTAGTGATGAACTATACAAAAAAGAAATTTTTGCAAATCCTAGGCAAATCCTAATCTACTTAATGTCTCTATGGATTTGCTTACTCTGTATATTTCATATAAATGGAATGATATTTTAGGTAGGTTTTATGTATGTGTGTGTTTGTGTGTGACTGAGTTCTCTGACTTGGCAAGATGCTTTCAAGATTCTTCCAACTTGTAGCATGAATCAGTTCTTCATTCTTTTTTATTGTTGAATAATATTCCATTGTATAGATATGCCACATTTGTTTATCCATTCATCAGGTGATGGTTATTCGAGTTTTCCCCCACTTTTGGGCTATTATTAGAAATGTAGTTATGAACACTCAAGTACAGGTTTTTGTGTGGACATGTTTTCAACTCTCTTATATTTATACCTGTAAGTAAAATTTCTGGGTCATGTGGTAACCATATATTTAAACTTGTAAGAACTGTCAACCTGTTATCCAAAGTGGCTGCACCATTTTACATTTCTACCGGTGCTGTAGAGGGTTTCAATTTTACTATATCTTCACAATGCTTGTTACTATGTTTTCTTAATGACCATCCTAGTGAGTATGAAGTGATATCTCATATAATTTGATTATATTTACACATGGCTAATAATGTTAAAAAACTTTTCATGTGTTTATTGGTCATTTCAAAGTCTTCTTTTGAGAAATATCTATACAGATTCTTTGTCCCTTTTTAAGTTGTTCCTTTTTTGTTGTTGTTGTGAGTTCTCTATATATTCTTAAAAGATTTATGATCTGCTAACATTTCCCATGGGTTGTTTTTTCACTTTCTTGACGGTGTACTCTGAGACACAAAACTTAATCTTTATTAAGTCCACTCCAGATCCACTAGATATCTCTTCAAGAAAATTAGAGATAAGAAGGGAATATTTCTTGTGAAGATTGGAACAATAAAGGCCAGAAATGGTATGCACCTAACAGAAACAGAAGATATCAAGAAGAGGTGGCAAGAATACACAGAAGAACTATACAAAAAACATCTTCATTACCCAGATAACCATGATGGTGTGATCACACATCATGGTGTGATGATGCTGTGAAAGTGCTGCACTCAATATGCCAGCAAATTTGGAAAACTCAGCAGTGGCCACAGAACTGCCAAAGGTCAATTTTCAATCCAATCCCAAAGAAAGGCAATGCCAAAGAATGTTCAAACTACTGCAAATTGAAGTTATCTCACACACTAGCAAAGTAATGCTCAAAATTCTCCAAGCCAGGCTTCAACAATATGTGGACTGTGAACTTCTAGATGTTCAACCTGGATTTAGAAAAGGCAGAGGAACCACAGATCAAATTGTCAACATCACTGGATCATCAAAAAAGCAAGAGAGTTCCAGAGAAACATCTACTTCTGCTTTATTGACTACACCAAGCCTTTGATTGTGTGGTTTACAACAAACTGTGGAACATTCTTCAAGAGATAGGAATACCAGACCACCTTATCTGCTTGCTGAGAAGTCTGTATGCAGGTCAAGAAGCAACCGTTAGGACCAGACGTGGAACAACAGACCTGTTCCAAATTGGGAAAGGAGTGTGTCAAGGTTGTATATTGCCACCCTGCTTATTTAAATTCTAGGCAGAGTACATCATGTGAAATACTGGACTGGATGAAGCACATGATGGAATCAAGATTGCTGGGAGAAATATCAGTAACCTCAGACATGCAGATGACACCATCCTTATGGTAGAAAGTGAAGAGAAACTAAACAGCCTCTTGATGAAAGTAAAAGAGGAGAGTGAAAAAGTTGGCTTAAAGCTCAACATTCAGAAAATGAAAATCATGCATCCAATTCCATCACCTCATGGCAAATAGGGAAACAATGGAAACAGTGACAGACTTTCTTTTCTTGAGCTCCCAAATCATTGTGGGTGATAACTGCAGCCATGAAATTAAAAGACACTTGCTCCTTGGAAGAAAAGTTGTGACCAACATAGACAGCATATTAAAAAGCAGAGATATTACTTTGCCAACAAAGGTCCATCTAGTCAAAGCTATGGTTTTTCCAATAGTCATGTATGGATGTGAGAGTTGGACCATAAAGAAAGCTGAGCGCAGTGAAATTGATGCTTTTGAAGTGTGGTGTTGGAGAAGACTCTTGAGAGTCCCTTGGGGTGCCAGGAGATCAAACCAGTCAATCATAAAGGAAATCAATCCTGAATATTCATTGGAAAGACTGATGCTGAAGCTGAAGCTCCAAAACATTGGCCAAATGATGTGAAGAACTGACTCATTAGAAAAGACTGATGCTGGGAAAGATTGAAAACAGGATAAAGGGGCGACAGAGGATGAGATGGTTGGATGGCATCAGCAACTCAATGGAACATGCTGGAGTTTGAGCCAGCTCCAGGAGTTGGTGATGGACTGGGAGGCCAGGCATGCTGCAGTCCATGGGGTTGCAAAGAGTCAGACACAACTGACTGACTGAACTGAACTGAACTGAGGTCCATTCAATCTATTTTTTCCTTTGTAGACTGTGCTTTTGGTGTCATATCTAAGAAACCATTATCTAATCCAAGGCCTCAGAATTCTTTTTTAAATTAATTTATTTTTTAATTGAAGGATAATTGCTTTAGAGAATTTTCTTGTTTTCTGTCAAACTTCAGCATGAATCAGCCATAGGCATACATACATCCCCTCCCATCTTCCTCCACATCCTATCCCTCTAGATTGACGTAGAACCCCTGTTTGAGTTTCCTGAGCCATACAGCAAATTCCCGTTGGCTGTCTATTTTGCTTATGGTAGGGTAAGTTTCCATGTTACCGTTTCCATACATCTCACCCTCTCCTCCCCTCTCCCCATGTTCATAAGTCTATTCTCTATATGTCTGCTTCTCCACTGCTGCCCTGTAAATAAACTCTTCAATACCATTTTTCTAAATTCTATATATATGTATTAGAATACAATATTTTTCTTTCTTTCTCTGAGTTACTTCACTCTGTATAATAGGTTTTAGGTTCATCCACCTCATTATAAGTGACTCAAATGCATTCCTTTTAATGGCTGAGTAATATTCCATTGTGTATATGTACCACAACTTCTTTGTCCATTCATCTGTCGATGGACATCTAGGTTGTTTCCATGTTTGAGCTGTTGTAAATAGTGCTGCAATGGACAATGGGATACATGTGTCTTGTTCAATTTTGGTTTCCTCAGGATATATGCCTAGGAGTGGGATTGCTGGATCATATGATGGTTTTATTCCTAGCTTTTTAAGGAATCTCCATACATCTTCCATAGTGGCTGGATCAATTTACATTCCTTCCAACAGCACAAGAGCATTCCCTTTTCACTGCACCCTCTCCAACATTTATTTTTTGTAGACTTTTTGTCAATGGCCATTCTGACTGGTGTGAGATGAAATCTCATTATTTTGATTTGAATTTCTCTAATAATGAGCAATTTTGAGGACCTTTTAATGTATTTCTTACCATATGTGTGTCTTCTTTGAAGAAATATCTGTTTAGGTCTTTTTGCCACTTTTTGGATTGGATTGTTTGTGTTTCTGGTATTGAGTTGTATGAGTTGCTTGTATATTTTGGAAATTAAACCTTTGTAAGCTGTTTCGTTTGCTGTTATTTTCTCCCATTTGAGGGTTGTCTTTTCACTTTGCATATAGTTTCCTTTGCTGTGCAAAAACTTTTAAGTTTAATCAGGTCCCACTTGTTTACTTTTGTTTTTATTTCCATTACTCTAGGAGGTGGGTCATAGAGGATATTGCTTTGATTTGTGTCATCAAGTGTTCTGCCTATGTGTTCTTCTAAGAGTTTTATAGTTTCTGGTCTTACATTTAGGTGTTTAATCCATTTTGAGTTTATCTTTGTGCATGGTGTTAGGAAGTGTTCTAATTTCATTTTTTTACATGTAGCTGTCCAGTTTTCCTAACACTATTTACTGAACAGGCTGTCTTTGCCCCATTGTATATTCTTGCCTCCTTTGAAAAAATAAGGTACCCATAGGTGCATGGGTTTATTTATCTTCTTTGTATAGTTCTTCTGTGTATTCTTGCCACCTCTTCTTAATATCTTCTGCTTCTTTTAGGTCCATATCATTTCTGTCCTTTATTGTGCCCATCTTTGCATGAAATGTTCCCTTGGTATCTCGTATATTCTTGAAGGGGCCTCTAGTATTTCCCATTCTATTATTTTCCTCTATTTCTTTGCACTGATAACTGAGGAAGGCTTTCTTCTCTCTCCTTGCTATTCTTTGGAACTCTGCATTCAAATAGGTATATCTTTCCTTTTCTTCTTTGCTTTTCACTTCTCTTATTTCCATAGCTATTTGTAAGGCCTTCTCAGACAGCCATTTTGCTTTTTTGCATTTCTTTTTCTTGGGGATGGTCTTGCTCCCTGTCTCCTGTACAATGTCATATAAACCTCTGTCCATAGTTCTTTAGGCATTCTGTCTATTAGATCTAATCCCTTGAATCTATTTCTCGCTTCCACTGTATAATCATAACGAATTTGATTTAGGTCGTACCTGATGGTCTAGTGGTTTTCCCTACTTTCTTCAATTTAAGCCTAAATTTGGCAATAAGGAGCTCATGATCTGAGCCAGTCAGCTCCTGGTCTTGTTTTTGCTGACTGTATAGAGCTTCTCCATCTTTGGCTGCAAAGGATATAATCAATCTGATTTCAGTGTTGACCATCTGGTGAAGTCAATGTGTAGAGTCTTCTCTTGTGTTGTTGAAAGTGGGTTTTTGCTATGATCAGCGGGTTCTCTTGGCAAAACTATATTAGCCTTTGCCCTGCTTCATTCTGTACTCCAAGGCCAAATTTGCCTGTTACTCCAGGTGTTTCTTGACTTCTTACTTTCGCATTCCAGTCCCCTATAATGAAAAGGACATCTTTTTGAGGGTGTTAGTTCTAGAAGGTCTTGTAAGTCTTCATAGAACTGTTCAACTTCAGCTTCTTCAGCATTACTGGTCAGGGCATAGCCTTGGATTACTGTGATATCGAATGGTTTTCCTTGGAAATGAACAGAGATCATTCTGTTGTTTTTGAGATTGCATCCAAGTACTGCATTTTGGACTCTTTTGTTGACTATGATGGCTACTCCATTTCTTTTAAGGGATTCTTGCCCACAGTAGTAGTAATAATGGTAGTAATAACGGTCATCTGACTTAAATTCACCCATTCCAGTCCATTTTATTTTGCTGATTCCTAATATGTCGACGTTCATGCTTGCCTTCTCCTGTTTGACCACTTCCAATTTGCCTTGATTCATGGACCCAACATTCCAGGTTCCTATGCAATATTGCTCTTTACAACATTGGACTTTGCTTCTATCACCAGTCACATCCGCAATTGGGTATTATTTTTGCTTTGGCTCCATCTCTTCACTCTATATTGGCCTGTAGGTTTTTATTGTGTATGCTGTCTTTGTCTGGTTTTGGTATCAGGGTGATGGTGGCCTTGTAGAATGAGTTTGGAAGTGATCCTTCCTCTGCAATTTTTTGAAAGAGTTTTAGAAGGATAGGCATTAGCTTTTCTCTAAATGCTTGATAGAATTCTCCTGTGATGCCATCTGGTCCTGGGATTTTGTTTTTTGGAAGATTTTTGATCTCTGCTTCAATTTCAATGCTTGTAATTTCTATTTATTCCTGGTTCAATCTTCAGAGATTGAACTTTTCTAACTAAGATCTATCCATTTCTTCCAGGTTATCCATTTTATTGCCATATAGTTGTTCATAATAGTCTCTTATAATCCTTTGTATTTCTGCACTGTCTATTGTAACCTCTCCTTTTTCATTTCTAATTTTGTTGATTTGATTCTTCTCTCTTTTTTCCTTGATAAGTCTGGATAAAGGTTTGTCAGTTTTATCTTCTCAAAGAACCAGCTGTTTTATTAATCTTTACTATTGTTTCTTTCATTTCTTTTTCATTTATTTCTGCTCGGATCTTTACGATTTCTTTCCTTCTACTAATTTTGGGGGGTTTTGTTATTGTTGTTGTTTTTCTTTTTCCAGTTGTTTTAGCTGTAAAGTTAGGTTGTTGATTCAATATTTCTCGTGTTTCTTGAGGCAGGATTGTATTACTATAAGCTTCCCTCTTAGAACTGCTTTTGCTGCATCTTGTAGGTTTTGAGTTGTCATGTTTTCATTGTCATCTGTTTCTAGAAATTTTTTGATTTCCCTTTTGATTTCTTCAGTAACCTGTTGGTTATTTAGACAGGTATTGTTTAATCTCCATGTGTCTGTGTTTTTTACAGTTTTCTTTCCTTGTATTTTCCTTGCTATTTTCTTAACTGTTTGTATTTCCTTGCTATTTTCTTAATTGTTTGGGGTTGAGTTTGGAGATCTTTTTCTTCTCTCGTATTTCTTGACTATATAACTAAGTCCCTTTAACATTTGTTGTAAAGCTGGTTTGGTGGTACTGAATTCTCTAACTTTTGCTTGTCTGAAAAGCTTTTTATTTCTCCATCAATTTTGAATGAGATCCTTGCCAGATACAGTAATCTTGGTTGTATTTTTCCCTTTCAGTTCTTTAAATATATCCTGCCATTCCCTTCTGGGCTGCAGTTTCTGCTGAAAGATCAGCTGTTAAGCATATGGGGTTTCCCTTGTATGTTACTTGTTGCTTCTCCCTTGCTGCTTTTAATATTCTTTCTTTGTCTTTAGTCTTTGTTAGTTTGATTGCTATGTGTCTTGGCATGTTTCTCCTTGGGTTTATCTTGTATGGGATGCTTTGGTCCAGTGGTTTGTGTAAGCTTTGTATAGGGTGAGATTTGTGCTGGTTTTGTTTGTTTTTCATCTGATGGACAAGCCTGAGTGAGGTGATAATCCTGTCTGCTGATGACTGGGTTTGTATTTTTGTTTTGTTTGTTGCTTAGATGAGGCATCCTGCACGGGGTGCTACTGGTGGTTGGGTGCTAACCAGCCTTGTTTTCAAGTGGTTTCCTTCGTATGAGTTCTCACTATTTGATACCCCCTAGGGTTAGTTCTCTGGTTGTCTAGGGTCTTGGAGTCAGTGCTTCCACTCCAAAGGCTCAGGGCTTGATCTCTGGTCAGGAACGAACATTCCACAAGTGGTTTGTTATTGCATTAAGTGAGAATAAAACAAATACCCAAAAATGAGAAATCAAAGATGAACCCCAGACAAATGGCAGTTACAAAATCAGGCAAACAATAATTAAAATAATGAAATATACATACATACATATATTTACACCCATGAACAAAGTCAAAACAGTCCAACAAACATAAAGTACAGTAGGCAGACCCAGTGAACAAAGGAAATCCAAAATTATGTTTACCACTTAAGAACAAAACTAACTAAAGCACAAACTGGGGGAAAAAAAAACCAAAAAACAAAAAACTAAACAAGGTGCAAAGTAGGGAATTAAGCAATAAAAGCAAAAATAGCAAATATGTTGAGAAGAAAGGAAAGAAAGAAAGAATAGATATGCAAATATAAATAGAGGTAGATGAAGAAGATTTATATACATTAAAGATTAACTGCAAGGGGAAAGGAACAGCAGGAAAGGCAAACGAATGTATGTAGAAAGAATACAATTGGTCTAAAAAATTAAAAGAAAAATAAAAACAGGAAGAAGAAAAAAAAACAAACTAAAGGAAAACTCCACAGAACTGCAAAAGCCCAACAAAGTGGCAGAGGTTTATAACAGCATAAAAAATGTGACTGAGGAAAAAAAAAACCTCAAAAGTTTAATTAGATATCATAGTGCCAATAAAATCAACAACTACAACAGAGTGGGGGGGGCGGAAATAAAAGGCAAAAAATCCAAAAGAACCTACAAAGCAAGTCAAAATATAAGAATAATAAATGTTTTTCTTGAGTCATGGCTGTCAGAGTCCTTTCCCTCACTGGGAGTCACAGTCCACCTCGTGTCCCTAGGATACCCTCCAACACTGTGCTGGTCTCTGGACCGGCTGAGGGGGCAGTTCAGATTCTAATATGATTCTAGTCACGTGTGTTCTTGCCTCTAATGTCCACAACTATCCGAACTAGTGCATTTTCTTTTGTGGGAGCTCTCAATGTCCTTTTATATATTCCATAGACACAGAATCTACCTAGTTGATCGTGTGGATTTAATAGGCCACTTGTACAGCTAGTGGGAAGGTTTAGGATCTTCTTCCTTAGCTACACTGTCCCTGGGTTTCAGTTGTGGTTTTATTTCCACCTCTGTATGTGGGTTGTCCACTGGGGTTTGCTCCTGAGGCTGCTCTGAATGACTTGGGTCTGCCCCCGTGAGGGTCAGGGGTGGAGGATTGCAGGAGTTCTGGCAGCACCAGGTACTCAGGGGAGTTGGCAGCTAGAGCAGCAGGAAATATAGTGCTCTAGAAGGGTATGGCAGCCGGTATTGGCCAATATGCTCCAGTATTCCTGCCTGGAGAAACCCCCTGACAGAGAAGCCTGGCAGGCCACAGTCCACAGGGTGGCAAAGACCTGGACACGACCAAGGTGACCTGCATGCATAATTGCAAGAATTTTTTGCCTGTAGCAGCACATGGCAGAGCGTGAAGGTGGTGCAGCTACTTGGCTTGCAGGGACCCTGTGGTGGCAAGTGCGCAGGGACACTGGACTGTCTCTGTGGCAGAGACAGTGTCTCTGTGTCTCTTTCTGAGCCTCTTGTAGCTGGTGATCAGAAGGCCTCTTTGGCCAGTCTTTCTCTGTAGCTTAGCCCATTCAGGCAGTTAGAGGGCTCCCTTGCCTGGGAGCCTTCTTTGTGTTTGGCACATCAGGCACATAGAGTGGCCCTCCTGGCTGGGGTCCTCCTCTGTAGATACAGGTTCCTAAAGGGGCACCCTGAGTGGGGTCCTATTCTGTTGTTTGGCACATCAGTCACTTAAAGGATCACCCTGCTGCTGCTACTGCTGCTAAGTCACTTCAGTCATGTCCGACTCTGTGTGACCCCATTGTCGGCAGCCCATCAGGCTCCACCGTCCCTGGAATTCTCCAGGCAAGAACACTGGAGTGGGTTGCCATTTCCTTCTCCAATGCAGGAAAGTGAAAAGTGAAAGTGAAGTTGCTCAGTCGTGTCTGACTCTTAGCGACCTCATGGACTGCAGTCTACCAGGCTCCTCCGTCCATGGGATTTTCCAGGCAAGAGTACTGGAGTGCGGTGCCATTGCCTTCCCCTGGCTGGGGTCCTAGTCTGTAGTTCAGTGCATCAGGCATTTGATGGGCCAGCCTCTCTATTTTTCAGATGCCTATGCTAGCATGTGGGGAGAGAGATGCTATGGTGATGGCTTCACCCCCTACGTGTGACTCAGCAGTATTGCCTTGCTTCCATGGCTGCCTGGCTTTCCTCCACAGGTATTTTCCCCCACAATCTCCTCCTTCACATCCCCTTAATCCATCTCTCTGCTGTCAGCAGCAGCCCTCACCCTGGGATTGCTTCACAATCCCTAAACTCCCAGCCACTACACCTTCCAGGGGACCTGCATCCCTGTCCAGAGTATATATGGCTGTGGCAAGTACTGTCTGATTCTCATTCCATTTTAGGCTGCCACAGATCAGCTGTTTCACTCTCAGACTTAAACATTTCTCCTCTGATTCAGACAATTGCCCTGATGTGGGGATGGGACCCCTGCTTCAGTTCCCCCACCCACTGAGGACAGGTCCAGTCCTACTAACACTCCCATTTTTCCCCCTAGTTCCTTTGTCCTACTGAGTTTTGCATGGTTCTATATATTCTTTATTGCTGGTCAGGTACTCCTGTCTGCTCTCAGTTCTGAATGCACTTTTTTGTCTGAAGGTATATTCCTGATGTATCTGTGAAGAGAAATATACTCCATGTCCACCTACTCCTTTGCCATCTTGTTCCCCTTAGTCCAAGGCCTCAGGATTTATTCCTATGTTTTTTCTAAGATTTTATAGTGTTTGTTCTTACTCTATAACCTATCTGGAGTTAAATTTTGTATATGGCATGAGGTAGGGGTCATTTTTTTCTTGCATGTGATACCTAGTTGTCTAAGCGCCTTTGTTGAAAAGATTTTTCTTTCTTCATTGAACTATTTTAGAACTCTTGTTGGAAGAAAAACTCTAAAAATATGATACTTTGTTCTAATAAAAAGTGACAAGATGACAACTTTGGCCTCTTGGCAATTTTTTGATATGCTGTTGAAGTGTTGTTGCAAATGTCAGCAATATCCATAGATGGTTTTCATACAGAGAAAATTCTAATCTTATAACTCATCAAAACAAAGTGAGATTTCAAGTGGGACTCTCAGTTTCACATGAGAGCTTCAAGGCAATAAGTGCCTTTGTGCAAACTGGCAAAAAAGCAACACCACTGGTTAGGTGAGTTACAGCAAAGTGCCCTCTGGCATGTTGTATTGCTAGGGGACGAAAGGCGTAATTCTATATTCACTCATCCTTTAGCTCGATATCCTTGTGTAGGGCATAATCATTTGCAGAAGTTTTGACTTTCATCTACAGCAATATTCCAAAGTGAGTTTTGAGGATACCTAAGAAGTACTTCCAAAAAGAGTTTCGAGGTGTCCAGAGAAAGAATGTCTTTGGAGATAGTTGTACTGAGAGTCTAATGCTCTAAAAACTAGGGAAGATGGGAGATACTTCTTCTTCACCTCAAATGTAAGAGGGCCTATTTTGTATCCACTCAGAATGCATTCTATGTGTTCCCTAGCATGGGGACTGCATGTCTGACACATGGGCAAAAAAGTAAAAACTGACTCAAGCTTCAAGCTACATTTAGCCACAATGTGGAGGGGAATAACAATAATGTAGTTGATATCGTTAGTGTTTTGTGGACCAGGTTAAGTTATAAAAGAGCAAAATGAGCCAGAGTTATCTAAGGTTCTGCCCAGAAGGACTACACAAAGTGTGAGGAGACCTCAGCATGAAGAGGTACAAGTTTTCTGCTAGATACTCAAGGAGAGTAATGAAGGCATCAGAAAAGATCACTTTGAGAAGATATATTTCTTTCTTTCAAAGCACTTTCCAAATGAGAGACATCCAGTGATGTGGGAATCTCAAAATATATATATATATATAGATAGATAGATAGATAGATAGATGAACCCATGATGGAAAAATCAGCTTAAACATTCACCAAGTCTGAAGAGTGTCAACACATCGGGAATCAAGTAAACCTTTGCCTGTTTCCTTATGTTTTGTTTTTTTTCTCTCACTCACATCCCAACTCTACTGAGATCAGAAGTCACAGTTAGTGATCGTTAGGGAAGAAAAGGCAGAGTCAGAAGTGAAGAAGCCAACTTCTCCCTATTTCCCACTGGAGGCCCAAAGTGGGAAATAATGCTGAGCTTCAAATTAATGTGTTTTTTTAATTTTTATTTATTTGGTTGTGCTGGGTTTTCATTGCTCTGCTAGTTTTTCTCTATTGGAGCAAGTGGCAGCTACTCTCTAGTTGCAGTGCACAAGCTTCTCTTTATGGTGGCTTTTCTCATGGAGAATAGGATCTGGGGCTCACTGGCTTCAGTAGTTGTGGCTCCTGGGCTCTAGAGCTCAGGCTCAATAGTTGTGGCACACAGGTTTGTTGCTCTGCAGCAGGTGGGATCTTCCTGACCAGAGATTGAACCCATGTCTCCTGCATTGGCGGGTAGGTTCTTTACCACTGAGCAACCAGAGAAACCCCTCAAATTAATGTTTTAAGTCTTTAACTATTACACAGAACTAGGCAATGGCAACCCACTCCAGTACTCTTGCCTGGAAAATCCCATGGATGGAGGAGCCTGGTGGGCTGCAGTCCATGGGGTCGCTACGAGTTGGACACGACTGAGCAACTTCACTTTCACTTTTCACTTTCATGCATTGGAGAAGGAAATGGCAAGCCACTCCAGTGTTCTTGCCTGGAGAATCCCAGGGACGGAGGAGCCTGGTGGGCTGCCATCTATGGGGTTGCACAGAGTCGGACACGACTGAAGCGACTTAGCAGGCATTAATTAGTAGCATAAGTCTGTTTAGATTGTAAGTGTCCAAAGACTTTTTGTTAGCTAAGCATATATATGCAATTATCTACCTACCTATTTACATAATACTGCCTTCCACAGACAAGGCAGAGGAAAAACTAGTTGCACAGAGTGGTTTGAATAGGCAGTATAAGGAGAGGGGCAAGAATAAGTTGTGCCAGTTATTCAATGTCATTCCTGAGCTGTCAAAATCAATAAACTACGATATGAAGAGTACCATGTCTCTTTAAATCACAAGATGTCATTTTAAGAATCTCTGTGAAAATAACTTTAATTCCACTCAAACAATACTTTGAGTAGTTCCCTAAAGAAATAACTGTACTGTAACTTGGGCATTGATAGCTGTAACACAATTTAAACATGACTTCACTTTTTTGTCTTAATACTATTCCACCCACTGCATCCTTCTGTGTGTTGTTTTGATGATCCTGTCACTTCGGGTTCTTTGAGCTCAGTTTTAAGGTGCCAACAATGACTGAAATGAACTCAGCATTGGGATATATTTTCAAGAATTCTCCATGTAGTTTGGAACCATTCTATATAATTCCATCATACTTGATTATAACATGAATAGAAACAAAAAAGCTAATCATGACACAGAAGCAACTTCATGTCAAATCATGTCCATGAATGAATTTAGTAAACTCTATAAATTTGCTTAGCCTGTTTGAACATCCATAAAGGGGACTTAGCAACAACAGTCTTTCCATATGCCAGGTGAAACCCTCAGAGGGAATAAGCCTCAGTTTAATAATGAAAGAGAAGGGAAAGGGCTGATAATTATTCTGTCTAAACAGTGTTTTTGCGGCCTAACATTGATTGTGTCTTGAAATCTCCTTTGGGAATGGAACAGGCAGCTTTTCCTTAGCTTTCACAAACCTCATGCAAATTATTTAAACATTTTTGCAATTATTTTCCTGAAACTGAGTTTTGGCACAATGCCTAGAAACACTAAAAAGTGACATCACACCGCACCCAGAGATGCAGGTTCCAAAAAATTCTCTGGGGAGCCTTACAACTGTCTTGGAGGCCAATTTCCATATCACCATGTAAACATGGGTATCTATCAGTACTTTTGCCTTTAGAGAGCCTCCAGATAAGGACACCACCAGTAAGCAAATGTTTAGGCAATTTAATTCTAGTTATCTTCCTATAACTTGACTGTATGTGCAGTTTCTTTTAATGTCTTTTCTAACTATCTGTGTTAAAAATATTTCTGTTGGCACTTTCTTACACCCTTGATGTATCTATGACCATCCCTGTTTAATGTTAACCACAGAAAGAAACCTGCTCCCTTTTTCTCTACCCCAGACATTATATCTGGTTATTCATAAGGATAATTTTATAATTCATGCAGATGACTGGCCTAAAAATGATGACCCTCTTTTGTACTATTACTTCATGCTGAGGACAAAGAGGATACAGGAAAATTACTCCTTGGCCCAGGAAGTTTATTAAAATGCTAAATGAAGATCTGGCGGCAGCTCAAAGAACTTTAAATAACCTTGTGGTGGAAAACCTCCAAAACCTCTTTTTACCGTCAGCTTAAACTAGGCTGGCTGTGACAAAGAGTAAGAAAATAAGTAGTTTCAAGAGTGCAAAAACACATCTATTTTTAAAAGGTAGGTCCATCCAATGGTTGCAGGCAATGTGACACAGCCTCTGAAGCAGGATGACAATAATTTATCATATCATATAGTAGTTTTGCGGAGA
Organism: Capra hircus; assembly: GCF_001704415.2. Classification (NCBI taxonomy): domain Eukaryota; kingdom Metazoa; phylum Chordata; class Mammalia; order Artiodactyla; family Bovidae; genus Capra; species Capra hircus. The sequence goes on from NC_030814.1 coordinate 28,714,903, forward strand.
AGGCAGTGGCAACCCACTCCAGTATTCTTGCCTAGAAAATCCCATGGGTGGAGGAGCCTGATAGGCTGCAGACCATGGGGTTGCTAAGAGTCGGACACGACTGAGCGACTTCACTTTCACTCTTCACTTTCATGCATTGGAGAAGGACATGGCAACCCACTTCCTGTGTTCTTGCCTGGAGAATCCCAGGGACGGAGGAGCCTGGTGGGCTGCCGTCTATGGGGTCGCACAGAGTTGGACACGACTGAAGCGACTTAGCAGCAGCAGCAGCATAGCAGTTTTGCAGGGTTCACAGCCAGTCCTGAGCAGATTCCACCTGTCAGGCATGGACCAAGTTGTGCAAAAGGAAGTGTAATTATACCATGATCAATGCAGTTTTCTCTTTTGTTAGTGCAAAACATGCCACAGACACTTTCTGTGAATAACGTTCTTATGGCTAAAGTCTCATGAAATCAAAACACGAACTTATGTGAAATAGATTGGAAATTGCTACTCCAATTAATTCTACGCTAGTACCTGAGGGCTCTAGCTCCATATGTGGTTTTGACTCTGCATTGCTGTGCTGGATCCTTAAACATTCAACAAGTAACAGACTCCCTAAAAGATAAGCATCTTTAGGGCAAAATTATTGAGTCATGATATCTGTAAACGACTACTGGGACATCTGAAGCCTGTATTAGAATTTTCAGGAAACCCATAGGAATGGTAACACCACATACAAATTGAACACAATGATAAACCCTTTAGTAGGGTTCCAGGGAAAATAAAAGAGGTAGATCTCCACAGCCTCAGAAAAAACAACAACAGGAGGCAGGCAAATTCTTCCCAAGCCTCATCTGGACCACCTGTGCCCTCTCTTTCCAGCCTGACTTCCTGACACAAGGATGCACAACCTCACCAAACAGCCTGTGCCCATGGCCTTTTTCCCAGTCCCTGAAGTTGTCCTCATTGGGAGTCCCTGGGCTCCAAATGTAGCTATTCTGCCAACCCCACCCCTATAACCTAGCTCCCTGGGCCCAACCTTAGTCAGGAATCACCCTGGAGAAGGGAATGGCTACCCATCCCAGTATTCTTGTCTGGAGAATTCCATGGACAGAGGAGCTTGGCGGGCTGCAGTCCATGAGGTCGCACAGAGTGGGACACGATTAAGCAGCAAGCACTTTCACTTTCAAAGAAATTGAGCCTTGAAGTCAATGACTGCTTTAGTTCTGCCACCCAGACTTGGAAGACCTCTTCCCACCCTATTCACTGGTCTTGTAACTGCTGTGTTTCTTCTCTTTGGTTCAGTTCAGTCCAGTTCAGTTGCTCAGTTGTGTCCGACTCTTTGAGACCCCAGGGACTGCAGAATGCCAGGCCTCCCTCTCCATCATCAGCTCCTGGAGCTTACTCAAACTCATGTCCATTGAGCCGGTGATGCCATCCAACCATCTTATCCTCTGTTGTCCCCTTCTCCTCCCTCCTTCAATCTTTCCCAGCATCAGGATCTTATAACTGCTGTGTTTCTTCTCTTTGGTAATTTACCTATTATCGGTCCTTCTAGAACTAAAGTTCACCTTGATCCTGTTTTTCAGTCCCCTGGCTCCTCCTGAATCTCATGCAAAAGGCTGGAACTCTCAATCCCTGACAGCTTCTGGATCCTTCCTTCAGCATCAAACTGCAAGATGGCAGCCTTCTGGCTAGACTACAACCAGGTCAGATGCAGACTTCTTTTCCTCTTGGGTTGGACTCACTTCCAGCTTCTGCAGCTGGGCCTGTGCCCCGGCTGCCTGCCTCAGCCTCTCAGGAGAGGCAACTCCTTAACCTGCCTTTTCCAGTCAGTCTTGCCTCATTCAAGTTATCTAGGTCATCTCAGATGGTGCCTCAAGATATGAAGCCTGGAATTCAAGAGGGTGACTTCTTCCTGATGAGTGCTAACTGAAACTAGAAAAATAATTCTGATATCTCTGTATTAAGATGCTTCTTCCTTTGTAACTGCCATGCTCTTCAAGCTTTATTTAGGATGGTTAATATCACATATTTGGCACTAGTGGTAAAGAATCCACCTGTCAATGCAGGAGACGCAGGTTTGATCCTTGGGTGGAAAAGATCCCCTGGAGGAGGGAATGGAAGTTCACTCCAGTATTCATGCCTGGGAAATCCCATGGGTAGAGGAACCTGGAGGGCTATCGTCCATGGGGTTGCCAAGAGTTGGACATGACTGAGCATACACACAATATCACATAAGCTAATTTACTGATTAAAATTAAAACTTTACTTACAGAGTCATGGAAAGTCTTAATTTTGAAAAATACTTCATGTTTTAGGAAAATAAGCCATGACTTCATGTTTGAGGGTCAAGCAGGATACAGAGCTATATAAGGTTGTATGAGCTCACTGTATCAGACATCATGTGGGATTTTGGCCTCTCAGTATCAGCTCCCTGCCCAGGTTTGGGGAATTTCCCACCATGTGATTCTTCACATGCTGTGAAGTTCTCCTACCATTAGAGAGGTAAGAATTAAGAACCTTTCTGTCACCATTCCCAGACATCTGGGGCCAGCACATGGACTTGATCAAGCACCCACCCGTCCAGACTTGGAATTGGGAACCAGCGACCCACAGAAGCAAGGATAGTAGAAACTCCATCCCATTAGTGAAGGTGACCCAGGTTCTAGGGCAGCAGGGCTGGCAGGGCAGGCAGAATCGACATCAGCGTCTGGGCCCATGGTGTCAGAAGTACCAGCTTCAGTGAAAGTCTTTAGAGTAGGAACCTCACTAGAATTATTGCATGGTATTAGCCAGCTTCTGGTTATGGTTTTTTAGCCATTCTTTGTCATTTTTACTCTTCCTTTTTACCAAGACTGGTTTTCCAGGATTTTCTGTGAATTTCTGAGCTATCAAATATCTTTTCAATAAATTCTTTTCTGCTTAAAGAAGTGACAGCTCTTTCAGTTGCTTACAGCTAAGAATTCTGACTAATATGTGTGCTTAGTTGCTCAGTTGTGTCCGGCTCTTTGCGACCCCATGGACTGTAGCCTGGCAGGCTCCTCTGTCCCTGGGGATTTTCCAGGCAAGAATACTGGAGTGGGATTTTCCCAACCCGGGGATTAAACCCAGGTCTCTCATGTTCCAGGCAGATTCTTTCCATCTGAGCCACCAGGGAAGCCCAAGAATACTGGAGTGGGTAGCTTATTCCGTCTCCAGGGGATCTTCCTGACCCAGGAATCGAACTAGGGTCCCCTGCATAGCAGGCGGATTCTTTACCAGCTGAGCTACCAGGGAAGCCCTCTGACTTGTATGTCAATGTTATTTAAAATGCAAAGATAAAAGACTCAATGTACACTCAGTGTTAACAATGGTTATCCTTAGACGTGTATGATCACATATCTTTTTAATTTTCTTCTTTTTTCTTAGGTGCATTTTCTAAAAATTTTAGTTAAAATAGTATTACCTTAGTAGTCAGAAAAGAAGTTAAAGCTTGATATTTCTTTGCACCTATGATGATCTTAATTATTGGAAAACAATTAACTTGATTACTCAAGTGGAGTCTATTTTTGTTCTATCAAAATAAGGTACATGGTCATTTCAACCTTGGTTTGGGCAAGTCGTAGGTATTTTGGTAGGAAAAAATGCCAATATATTTTGTAAAAAAGAATCCCTGTGATCAATCTTACCTTTCACTCCTGATCAACACATATATTTTTTGTTTTATTTTTTATTTTTTTTTCTTTTTATTATTTTTCTTTTTTTTTTTTTTAATTTTAAAATCTTTAATTCTTACATGCGTTCCCAAACATGAACCCCCCTCCCACCTCCCTCCCCACAACATCTCTCTGGGTCATCCCCATGCACCTGCCCCAAGCAAGCTGCACCCTACCTCAGACATGGACTGGCGATTCAATTCTTACATGACAGTATACAAGTTAGAATTTCCATTCTCCCAAATCATCCCACCCTCTCCCTCTCCCTCTGAGTCCAAAAGTCCGTTATACACATCTGTGTCTTTTTTCCTGTCTTGCATACAGGGTCGTCATTGCCATCTTCCTAAATTCCATATATATGTGTTAGTATACTGTATTGGTGTTTTTCTTTCTGGCTTACTTCACTCTGTATAATTGGCTCCAGTTTCATCCATCTCATCAGAACTGATTCAAATGAATTCTTTTTAACGGCTGAGTAATACTCCATTGTGTATATGTACCACAGCTTTCTTATCCATTCATCTGCTGATGGACATCTAGGTTGTTTCCATGTCCTGGCTATTATAAACAGTGCTGCGATGAACATTGGGGTACATGTGTCTCTTTCAATTCTGGTTTCCTCAGGGTGTATGCCCAGAAGTGGGATTGCTGGGTCATAAGGTAGTTCTATTTGCAATTTTTTAAGGAATCTCCACACTGTTCTCCATAGTGGCTGTACTAGTTTGCATTCCCACCAACAGTGTAGGAGGGTTCCCTTTTCTCCACACCCTCTCCAGCATTTATTGCTTGCAGATTTTTGGATCGCAGCCATTCTGACTGGTGTGAAGTGGTACCTCATTGTGGTTTTGATTTGCATTTCTCTAATAATGAGTGATGTTGAGCATCTTTTCATGTGTTTGTTAGCCATCCGTATGTCTTCTTTGGAGAAATGTCTATTTAGTTCTTTGGCCCATTTTTTGATTGGGTCGTTTATTTTTCTGGAATTGAGCTGCAGAAGTTGCTTGTATATTTTTGAGATTAGTTGTTTGTCAGTTGTTTCATTTGCTATTATTTTCTCCCATTCAGAAGGCTGTCTTTTCACCTTGCTTATATTTTCCTTTGTTGTACAGAAGCTTTTAATTTTAATTAGATCCCATTTGTTTATTTTTGCTTTTATTTCCAGAATTCTGGGAGGTGGATCATAGAGGATCCTGCTGTGATTTATGTCTGAGAGTGTTTTGCCTATGTTCTCCTCTAGGAGTCTTATAGTTTCTGATCTTACATTTAGATCTTTAATCCATTTTGAGTTTATTTTTGTGTGCGGTGTTAGAAAGTGATCTAGTTTCATTCTTTTACAAGTGGTTGACCAGTTTTCCCAGCACCACTTGTTAAAGAGATTGTCTTTACTCCATTGTATATTCTTGCCTCCTTTGTCAAAGATAAGGTGTCCATATGTGTGTGGATTTATCTCTGGGCTTTCTATTTTGTTCCATTGATCTATATGTCTGTCTTTGTGCCAGTACCATACTGTCTTGATGACTGTGGCTTTGTAGTAGAGCCTGAAGTCAGGCAAGTTGATTCCTCCAGTTCCATTCTTCTTTCTCAAGATTGCTTTGGCTATTCGAGGTTTTTTTGTATTTCCATACAAATCTTGAAATTATTTGTTCTAGTTCTGTGAAAAATGTGGCTGGTAGCTTGACAGGGATTGCATTAAATTTGTAAATTGCTTTGGGTAGTATACTCATTTTCACTATATTGATTCTTCCGATCCATGAACATGGTATATTTCTCCATCTATTAGTGTCCTCTTTGATTTCTTTCATCAGTGTTTTATAGTTTTCTATATATAGGTCTTTAGTTTCTTTAGGTAGATATATTCCTAAGTATTTTATTCTTTTCGTTGCAATGGTGAATGGAATTGTTTCCTTAATTTCTTTTTCTACTTTCTCATTATTCGTGTATAGGAATGCAAGGGATTTCTGTGTGTTGATTTTATATCCTGCAACTTTACTATATTCATTGATGAGCTCTAGTAATTTTCTGGTGGAGTCTTTAGGGTTTTCCATGTAGAGGATCATGTCATCTGCAAACAGTGAGAGTTTTACTTCTTCTTTTCCAATTTGGATTCCTTTTATTTCTTTTTCTGCTCTGATTGCTGTGGCCAAAACTTCCAGAACTATGTTGAATAGTAGCGGTGAAAGAGGACACCCTTGTCTTGTTCCTGACTTTAGGGGAAATGCTTTCAATTTTTCACCATTGAGGATAATGTTTGCTGTGGGTTTGTCATATATTGCTTTTATTATGTTGAGGTATGTTCCTTCTATTCCTGCTTTCTGGAGAGTTTTTATCATAAATGGATGTTGAATTTTGTCAAAGGCCTTCTCTGCATCTATTGAGATAATCATATGGTTTTTATTTTTCAATTTGTTAATGTGGTGAATTACATTGATTGATTTGCGGATATTGAAGAATCCTTGCATCCCTGGGATAAAGCCCACTTGGTCATGGTGTATGATCTTTTTAATGTGTTGTTGGATTCTGATTGCTAGAATTTTGTTGAGGATTTTTGCATCTATGTTCATCAGTGATATTGGCCTGTAGTTTTCCTTTTTTGTGACATCTTTGTCAGGTTTTGGTATTAGGGTGATGGTGGCCTCATAGAATGAGTTTGGAAGTTTACCTTCCTCTGCAATTTTCTGGAAGAGTTTGAGGAGGATAGGTGTTAGCTCTTCTCGAAATTTTTGGTAGAATTCAGCTGTGAAGCCGTCTGGACCTGGGCTTTTGTTTGCTGGAAGATTTCTGATTACCGTTTCAATTTCTGTGCTTGTGATGGGTCTGTTAAGATTTTCTATTTCTTCCTGGTTCAGTTTTGGAAAATTGTACTTTTCTAAGAATTTGTCCATTTCTTCCACGTTGTCCATTTTATTGGCATACAACTGCTGATAGTAGTCTCTTATAATCCTTTGTATTTCTGTGTTGTCTGTTGTGATCTCTCCATTTTCATTTCTAATTTTATTGATTTGATTTTTCTCTCTTTGCTTCTTGATGAGTCTGGCTAATGGTTTGTCAATTTTATTTATCCTTTCAAAAAAATCGAAATCATTCCAAGCATCTTTTCTGACCATAATGCATTAAGATTAGATCTCAATTACAGGAGAAAAACTATTAAAAATTCCAACATATGGAGGTTGAACAACACACTTCTGAATAACCAACAAATCACAGAAGAAATCAAAAAAGAAATCAAAATATGCATAGAAACTAATGAAAATGAAAACACAACAACCCAAAACCTGTGGGACACTATAAAAGCAGTGCTAAGAGGAAAGTTCATAGCAATACAGGCATACCTCAAGAAACAAGAAAAAAGTCAAATAAATAACCTAACTCTGCAACTAAAGCAACTAGAAAAGGAAGAGTTGGAGAACCCCAGAGTTAGTAGAAGGAAAGAAATCTTAAAAATTAGGGCAGAAATAAATGCAAAAGAAACAAAAGAGACCATAGCAAAAATTTTTATTTGTTTTAGAATCAGTCCTTCAAAGGGTGGCCTGAGAAAACTAGACTATGTATGTTTATGGAAACTTAACACAATCCAAAGCAATGTGTCATTTCTTTGTATCACTCATCTTTATAAATGTGCATAAACACAGGAATACCACTCTTTTGATTCTTTGTTGGTTTCTCTTAAATAGATTTTCCAACAGTTTTGTGAATACTATGAGTAATAGTCTAAAATACTAGAATATATATTGAACCTATCAGCCAACTACATGAGCCTATTTATGCAGTTGGCTGTGTGGCCACCAGCAAAGATGTGAGCAGCATAGAGGAAAATGTATCCTTCCTTAGAACAAAGTGTCCTTCCTTAGAACAAAATCCCAGCTACCAAAAGAAAACAAAGACCATCACTGATAAGAAGCAATGATAGTCTTGTTTCTTTCTGTAAGAGCACGTGGAGCTTTTCAGTATCCTAGCCTCCCAGTGGGAGACTGCCTGCTTTTGACCATGGGTGAGAGATCAAAGTTACATGGGGTAAGAGTCTCCTGTCCCTCTATCAATGCCACTGAGAAAGCGCTCAAGGGAACTGTGAATCTGAACCAGTTGTGATCACTGAGTTGCTTCAGCCCTCAGTGTAGAGATTCCATTGATCACACCAACTAAAGCAGTGAAGCAGTAAAGCGTAGTGAAATGGAAGGAGTGTGACATGTAATCAACAGACTTGGTGTTACAGCCCAGGCCAAGCATCCATCACTGATTGCATGAGTTACTTGACCTCTCTGAGCCTCAGTTTCACCACAGAATGCAGATAAAAGAAACACCTCATGGTGTTAAAGGAAATAATGCATGTAAAACTCAGAGCCCAGTTTCTGGTTTATAATGGGTACTCAGTAAATGGAAGACCTCTTCCATCCATGACTGCTGCCCCCATTATTTTTCTGGAATATTCTTTATCTTTTGGAAAAACTGAGTGCAAATAAAATTTTTGCAAAGATAGTTATTTTTCTCAAATTCCTCAAATCTGGTAAAAAGCTAAATTCACCTTCTAATTATTTTTTGGAAAGAGACGTCTTGCCCCTGAACCATGAAAAATTGTTAATAAAAGGAAACATTTTCAATTAGCTGAGTGAATGATCTATGTCAATATTGCATGTGGCAAATGGATTGTCATTTAACACGTAAGAATCAACATGAAAATTCAGGGAAAAAGATATTAGAGCTCATGAGATTCTATGGTGTATAAAAGGATTGACATTTGCCTGGTGAGCACACTAAGCTTCAATAGATAATCACCACTTTCTTGTGTTCATTGAATAAGGGAAACACTCCATATGGAGCAAAATGCTTTCATAAACTGTTTAGGTGTGTTAAATCAGCTTGGACACTAAGATACAGTGTCCCATGTCCTTCCAAATAGTATTTTTTTCTTGCCAATGTGTAAATGAGACTCCAATCTCTCAGAAGGTGATTCAAGAATAGAAGTACAGAATAGGAAACTCAAACTAGAGAAGACTCTCTGTCCAAAAAAAAAAAAAAAAAAAATCAATAATTTTGCTACTGAGAAATTGCTACCATCCTTATCCAGGAAGGGGTGGAAAGGTCAGACCAAGTTAACTTGTGTGACAAATGAGTTTACAATGTGGTCTGTATCAGGAGACTAATTTAATTGACTCCTTTAAGTTTGATAATATACTACACTTCCTACAATTTTTTTTCCTTTATTAAAATCTTGAAATTAAGCTGAGTATAAGGCACATCATGTCCACTTTCATGGGACAAGCAGTACCAACTGCTGCTGGAGCATAAAAGCACTAATTATTATTATTACCAATACCTACCCCCAAATATTTTTTAAATGAGGTACTCTTTCTTCATGACATTTTAGACAATTCCAAGTCATACAAGGACAAAGGAAATATTTTTGTTTTACTACCTACCCCCCTCCTCGACCCTGGATAGTTGGAACCTCACCAACTGTCCAATATTGTTGCTCCCATATTAAAATTAAATAGATGTATGTTAAGGATTTTTGACCATATAAATGTATAAACACCTTAAAAGTGCATTCTCAAGTTTCAAACAATTTCTTTCATTGCAACTAGTTGTATGTTATCAATGTAGTTCATATTCCACTGGCTGTCATTTTCTCCATTAGGAGAGAGATAAGTTATTTGGAAGATGGTGGATGTCAATTTTAAACAAAATTTTACACATTTCCTACCACTTTTATAAGAATAATTGGTATTCATGTTGATGTATGGGAGAAGCCATCACAATACGAATGATCTATGTCAATTAGATTTATGTCAGTTAGTAATTGTCCCCTAATTAAAAAATTTTTTTAAAAAGAGAAAAAGAATAATTGGCAAATGAAACACAGTGGATTAGGAAGACAGTTGAAATCCAGGCACCATGTACCTCCTAGAATATTAAGAGAAGGAATAGTCAGTGCAAGATTAAATCCTCAGGAAGTTCTCATGAAGAACTGTGTTGGTGCACTCAGTAAACGGTCCTGAGCTTAGAACCTGCAAATCGAACTCTATACATAAGGGAAACAGAGAAAAGCAAGAAGAAAAAATCCAGTGCAATATTAGATCTTGTTTACTGGTGATCATTGATAGAGTTGGTAATAGGTGTTATACAAAACAACATCAAAAAAAATTAAAGTTCAACTTAGGTTAGGAAACACTGTATTTAACAGAGTGAAACAGTTTTTTATTTTTCTCTGCCTCTCTCCACTCCCCTTTGTTTTTTAACTTGAATAATCCCCTAAACCTCTAATAAGCTAAGGTGCTCTGAAATCTTCAAAAGGTTAACAATAATAATAGAATTTTTCTTGTGCAAGAAAAAGTTAAGTTTCCATATTAGAACAGATAGCCTGCTGAACACTTTCCTGAATTTTCCAAGTTTTCTGTATGTTAAACTTTTCATCAGAGAAAAACAAAAAACTCTCTCCTTTCCTAACCTTTACATTCAGTCCAACAGTAAGTCCTACACCCTCTGTTTCAGAAGTATACCCTGAATCTAACTTCATACTATCTCCCAAGGTCACAACCACAGGTGAAGCCCCCACCTTCCTTTCCTGGATTACGGCAACATCCCCAATAAATGGTCACTGCTATCAGCCTTGCCAATCTTCAGTCCATCTGAGTCCTCCACAGAGCAAACAGATGGAAGAATCTTTCTGAAACATAAAACTGGATTACATATTTCCCCTGCTTGAAACGCTCCAAAGGCCTCTCTCTGAACCAGAATAAAATCCAGACTCCTGCTCTTGGTCCCCAGAGCCCTACCTGGCCTGGCACCTGTCTGTCCTCTAGCTCTCACAAGTCACCCTGCTCCCTGACTCCTGTGCTCTAATCACTATCTCCACACAAACCAAGCCCATCTCACTTGTGGGACCTTTGTTCTTGCTGTCTTCTGCTAAGGATACACTTGTCTGGGATCCTCATCTGACTTCCGCGTTTTCTTCTTTCAGATCTCAATTCACATGGTCACCTTCTCAGAGAACTTTTCACTGACTTCACCAAATTAGCTAAAGTGCCCCTCCCCCCATCTATTTAATCCTCTTCATGAACACTTATTACCAGCCTGGGGTGGTTATATTTACCTCTCTGCATGCTTGTCATGTCTTTCTTTACTAGACTATAATCTCCTTGAGAAAAAAGACCTTTACTCAGCTATGTGTCCACAGAGCTTAGAATGAGGCATAGCACATAGTAGGTGCTTAATACATCTTTGAAAGAAGAAATTCTGGGAAAAGGACATTTATTGTCCCGCATATGACAGAATGCTAATTATCTGATTCTCTGGATAGACTTGTCAGCTGTATGTCGCCTTCATTTTTACAGAAAGAGAAACTAAGACAAAGACACGTTAAGCAACATGTCCAGCTCTTAGAGAGAACTCCTGTAGGTGACCAAAAATAACTGGGGAGAAGATAACTACTTAAAGATTTTGCTTCATAATTCCCCAAACCTCAGCAGTATAAACTCCCCAACTCTTAATAACTACTACCACAACAAAACCTACAGTTTCTCTCTTTCTTGTTATTGCAAAATATATTGATATTTCACTTATCAGGCACTTGACTATTCTAAATAAGGGAGTAGTCATTATTTTCAGATAGTGTAAGTTTATCAGTTATACTTCAAAACTTCATTTAATTATGTTAAGATGTTTCTGTATATTTCTCAGTCTTTTGAAACAGCGTACATTTAGAAGAAGTTTTTTTCTGAATAATGCATGGTAATTTTTGTTATTGTTCTGAGCAAAAATAATTTTTTATTAATCATAACAGGATCAGCTACATAATGTGTAGGGCCCAGTGCAGAATGAAAATGCAGAGCCTTTTGTTCAAGACTTGATAAGAATTTTAAGATGATGACAGAAAAGCATTAAAGCCAGGCCCAGGGCCCTGTATGACTGCCCAGACTGCCCCATAAAGCTAACCCTGCATCAAACCTCATATTGTGCTTTAAATGTAATAGGAATTCATAAGCATTTACTGATAATGAATATCTTTAAGCTTCAGTGAGCAGGGCTCATTTCTCTAAATGAATTCAGATGTGATGAAAATAATAATAATAACATTAATTGAGTTATATGTTAAGCACTGTTTTAAATGTCTTACATGCATTATCCTATCTGATCCTCAGAAACCCTTATGAGTTTTATTTAGGATTTTATGACTGTATGTAACAAACTCAACTGATGTGGTTTAAGCAAACTCATACATTTGGTAAGGGTCTAGTATCCAGAAGGTATAACTACATAAAGAACTTTAGCAATTTTTATCCATCAGAGTTCTTCAGAAAAACAGAACCAAGAGGATTATATATATATATATATAACCAATCGGATAAATATATATATATATAGTGTGAGCATGTTTGTATATTATGTGTATATATATATTTATATATTTGTATATTATGTATATATAAACATACATATATGTATTTATATGTTTGTATATTATGTATAATATATAATATATATGTAATGTGTATATAATATATATATAAACATACATATATACGTATTTATACACAAATGCACACACAGACACATACTTGCTTATGAAGAGATTTATTTTAAGGAATTGGGTCAAAATATTATTGTGAGTCTGGGGTCTGGCCTATAGGCTGGACAGACACATGGGTGGGATTTCTAGTCTTGAGGCAGAATTCTTTATTCTTTAGGAAACCTCAGATTTTGCTTTTAAGACTTATGGAATTTAGGTTTATTCACATTATCAAGGGTCATCTCTTTAACTTAAAGTCAACTCTAAATGGTAATCACATGTGCAAAATACCTTCATATCAACACATAGATGAGTGTTTGACTGAACAGTTGGATATAACCTAGCCAAACAGAACCATAAAATTCACTGTCACACATCTCAGGAACAAAACAATAGACAACCCAGTTTTTAAAAGGAAAAATTACTTGAATATACACTTCTTCAAAGAAGGTATACAACTGTCCGATAAGAACATGAAAAGATGCTTAATATTGTCAGTCATCAAGGAATGAAAATCAAAACACCAGTAAGGTGATTCACCTTATTTCACGTCATAGCTTTTGGATGACTATAATAATAATAATAATTTTTTAAAATGGAAAACAGCAAGTACTGGAGAGGATGTGGATAAACTGAACTCTCATACAGCACTGTGGGAATGTAAAATGGTACAGCTGCTATGAAAAACAGTTTGGCAATTTCTCAATAAGTTATACATAAAATCACCACATGACCCAGCAATTCTGCCTCCAGACATATACCTAAAAGAATTGAAAACAGGTGTTAAAATAAAAATCTGTATACAAATGTTCAGAGCAACTCCATTCACAATAGCTGATAGGTGGAAACAACCCAAACGTCCCTCGAAAGATGAATGTCTAAACAAATGTGATATATCCATACAGTGGAATATTCAGCTATTTAAAAAGACATACTAATACAATGTACAACATAGGTAAACCTTGAAAACATTATGCTAAGTGAAATAAACCAGACAAAAAAGGTCACCTATTATATGATTCCATTTACACGAAATATCCAGAATAAGCAAAGTCACAGAGACAAAAAGTAGATTAGTAATTGCACAGAGCTGAAAAGATGAGGGTTTGAAGACTGACTCTAGTGCGTTTAATGTTTAATTTTGCGGTGATGAAAATATTGTGAAATTACACAGTGGTGACAGTTGCACAACAATGTATAACCACTTAAAGGACTGAATTGTATAACATGTGAATTACATTTCAGTTAAGCTGTTATAAAAGAGTCAAAGGCCTAAATGTTGTGCAAGTCATTTTGACATTTTGGGGAATTTAGGGGCCAGGGCTTTTTTTCTACTCAACTTCTGGGTCCTACACATAGGTAAGTTGACTGATGTAACTGCAAAAGGGTGCTCCAGGTAAAGGAGCTGTTTCAGAATAAAAGTGGGAAAGTTGGAAGGCACAGGGGAAAAGGAGAACAGTTCCTTTTGATGGGGTCCTTGTCTCTGCTCCATTAACTCCTATAATGCCCTCAGAACTGCCTCTTGACCTTTCCAGGTCCTAGAATCCAATTTGAGAAACTCTGGTCAAAGCCATTTGATAGAACCAAGATAATGTGTATCAGTGCCTCATGTTTAACCTGAAGGACTCTAACAGGTCATCTGAAAGTATTAGAGACTTCCCAGGTGGCGCTAGTGGTAATGAACCCGCCTGCCAATGCAGGAGACATAAGAAACATGGGTTCGATCCCTGGATCAGGAAGATCCCCTGAAGGAGGGCATGGCAACCCATTCCAATATGCTTGCCTGGAGAATCCTATGGATGGAGGAGCCTGGCAGATTACAGTCCCTAGTGTCCCAAAGAGTCGAACACAACTGAAGCGACTGAGCACGCATTCATCAAAGTATTAGAAAGGGGCTAAGGTTTACATTGGAGAAGGCAATGGCAACCCACTCCAGTACTCTTGCCTGGAAAATCCCGTGGACAGAGGAGCCTGGTAGGCTGCAGTCCATGGGGTCACTAAGAGTCGGATACGACTGAGCGTCTTCACTTTCACTTTTTACTTTCATGCATCGGAGAAGGAAATGGCCATCCACTCCAGTGTTCTTGCCTGGAGAATCCCAGGGACCCGGGGAGCCTGGTGGGCTGCTGTCTATGGGGTTGCACAGAGTCAGACACAACTGAAGCGACTTAGCAGCAAGGTTTACATTCTGGTCAGAGACCTAGCAATGCAGACAGACATATTGAAGGAATCAAATTTCCTAGACTCGTTAAACTTATTTGTAGTTAAATATCTCAGTCCTATACTTTAAAATAAAACAACTTGCAGTCATTCACAAGCTTCAGAGACGAACTTTAATGATAATGAACTGAAACCCACTGATAAAACTAGAGACTCATAGCTTATGATGAAAGAGAAGAGATTCAAAAAGTGACTTATTCCAGGGAAGCGCTCAGAGAAGACCATTGCTGATCATGAGCATAAGCTTCTACACCAAAAGGAAACTCAAGGGGAGAGACCCGCGTCACCAAGAAAAGAGGTATTGCTGGGAAACATCCTCTTTTAAGTAAAGAGGTTTACTTCTACTGTCACAGAGAAAGAGTTGCTTTTGATACAGGGAAATTTTAAATTATGTAATATAAAATAGTAACATCTTTGTGCACAAAATGGAATGAATGCAGATTCTGAAATTGCTTCTGAATTTATCAAGAATATCGATTTCAAAGCTGGTATGTTATGAATTTTTAGAAATTGTTTGGTTGCTGAGTCATGTCCAACTCTGTGACCCCCATAGACTGTAGCCCACAAGCTCCTGTGTCCCTGGGATTTCCCAGGCAAGAATACTGGAGTGGGTTGCCATTTCTTTCTCCAGGGGATCATCCCATCTCAGGGATCGAACCTGTGTCTCCTGCTCAGCAAGAGAATTCTTTACTACTGAGCCACCTGGGAAGCCCTTTTAGAAATTGGATTTTGCTGTCACCTTTGTCACTAGCAAAGCCCACTGGAGTCCTGGGAAAAATAAGATGGAATCTAGGTGGTAAGATATAAGGTCTAACCACTTCTTTTGTTCTTAGTCTACTTTTGCTTGCCCACAGGGGACCCTGCAGAGGCCTTGCACCTAAGGCATGAGATTAGAATTCCCAACACAGAGACGTTTTACCTGGCACTGAGATCTGGGGTGCCTTTCACAACACACTTGCCCCCACCACACTCCACCCCTCCCTCCACAGATGAACCCACAGATAAAACAGTCCTACCAACAGCCTGTCTCGCAGAGTGTGTTCTTCAGAGTGGAGCTCCCACATTTTCATTTTTTGATTAAAGAGCAAAACTTTCTTTGCTTCTGAACCAAATTTTGTCTCCTTCTTATAGCACAAACAACACCCTATAAGGATCCTTCCCCCACTCTGGAAGGTCAGTAACACTATATGTTGCCACTTTTAGCAGATAACTAGAAATACTTGTCCTTTTGGGGTCGTGATTAGGCTGGGATTAAAGCTTTGAATCACACCAGATCTTTAGAAGTCCCTCCTTCTTGAAATGCTACTGTCCTGTACCTTGAAGAAGAGACTGATCATGGGAATTCCTCATTCTTTGGAATAATGAGAGAGGAAGTTCCACAGAGACCCTTTAATCAAATGTAGTCAGGACAAAGAGTTGGTTGGTTAGAGGTAGATGTTAGTTAAAGAGATGAATCATAAAAATGTCATGGATATATACATCAAGTTTGTATTTTTATTTCAGTTCAGGTCAGTTCAGTCACTCAGTCATGTCTAACTCTTTGCACCCCATGGACTGCAGGACACCAGGTCTCCCTGTCCATCACCAACTCCCAGAGTTTACTCAAACTCATGCCTATTGAGTTGGTGATGCCAACCAACCATCTCAACCTCTATCATCCCCTTCTTCTCCTGCCCTCAATCTTTCCCAGCATCAGGGAGCTGATGAGTCAAATGAGTCAGCTCTTTGCATCAGGTGGCCAAAGTATTGGAGTTTCAGCTTCAACATCAGTCCTTCCAATGAATACCCAGGACTGATCTGCTTTAGGATGGACTGGTTGGATCTCCCTGCAGTCCAATGGACTCTCAAGAGTCTTCTCCAAAACTACAGTTCGAAAGCATCCAAAAAAAGCATTTTTATTTATTTACTTACCTTTGGTTGTGCTGGGTTGTTACTGTTGCCTGCAGGCTTTCTCTATTTGCTGTGAGCGGGACAGGGGATGGTGAGGAGTGGATGGCAACTCTTTGTTACGGTCTTCTCATTGTGGCAGCTTCTCTTGTTGCAGAGCACAGGCTCTAGGCTTGTGGGCTTCAGTAGTTGCGCATGGCCAAGTAGTTGCCCCTTGGCATGCGGAATCTTCCCAGACCAGGAATCAAACCCATTTCCGCTGCATTGGCAGGCGGTTTCCTATACACTGTGCCCTCACATTTGTATTTTAAATTAAAATAGCTTCATTCTTTTGCTAAGCTTTTGATACAAAGGTTTTTTCTTTGAATGTTGGTCAGTTCATTGGAGTTCTACCTCATCTTTCATGCATAAGCTATATCCCTAATATATCCTGTACTATTTCCAATTATAATTTCTTTAAAAAGAAGCAAAAACTTAGACACCTGTTAGATAAGCTGAGTGCAGAATGTATTTAATTTCTATAATTGTTTTTCCACCTTAACCATTGCCTAATAACTTACTATTTTCAAACAAGTTTTCATAGAAACAACTTCTGTTTTTGTGTTCACATTTCATTTTTTATGTAATATTTAATTTAATTGTTAATAATAATGACATGTTTAACCAGCATGAAGTAGTCTGAGGAACAAATAACCTGAGTCTTGGTAAGTGTAGATTTCAGCTGATGGTAGCAGTGGTTCTAGAGAGTGACCTCTGGCTGTGAGTGCTCAGGTGCTCTGAAAGTGAGTCAGTTTATTTCCCTGCAGTATTGGTCAGACTCTCAGCAATGTGTCTCAGGGCCAACTGGAACTTCTCAACACTACCACTTTGGCCACCTGATGTTAAGAGCCAACTCACTGGAAAAGACCCTGATGCTGAGAAAAACTGAGGGCAGGAGAAGAAGACAGTGAGAGTGGATGAGATGGTTGGATGCATCACCAAGTCAATGGACATGAATTTGAGCAAACTCCGAGAGATAGTGAAGGATGGGGGAGCCTGGCCTGCTGTAGTCCATGGGGTCACAAAGAGTCAGATATAACTTAGCAACTGAACAACAACTACACCACCAACTCCGCGCTGCCCCAGTGTCTCCCTTTTCTTTACTGCTGGCAGTTTCTTTGCAAGCCCAGGGCCCTCTTTTCCTCAAACAGCTTAGCTACTAGTAGTGGCCAGTTCAGCGCTCAGTGCCACCTTTGCTCCACGGTCTACAGGATGTATGAAAGCATAGGCTGGTCATCATCACAATGTTGTCATGCAGCTTTTCATGCACATGCCCAGAGTTTATTTTATAGTCTGTGGCTGGTTTGGCAACACAGTTCAGTGACCTAGAGGAAACTATTCTGAAACCTGAATGTTAAGTCCAGATGATAAGGCTAGCCCAGAGCAGTTTTTGTCACCATGTAAAGTAATTTGGTCTTAGAATGAAATAGTAGGAGCACAAAATGAAGTGAAAACCCCTTTTTGGTGCTCCCTCAGCCTAGCTGACTTCACATCCTGGACAGCTGACCTTCATTACCAACCTAGTCCATTTATTTCCCTTGGTGGAACAAGGAAAGATGGATGTACATTCATTGAATCATGGCAAACAATACTATCTCATATCTTTGTTGACACTTACATCATTTAAATACAAAAGGGAAAAGTCAATTTGCAGAGTATTATGTGACAGAATATATGGTCCCAACCATGCTTTAACCCACACTTGGAGCCACCTATTCCACAGAATACTAGCTCCCTTCCATTCCTTTTCTAACCACCTTACTGATTAGCTACCCTGAATTTTCTTTTGGAGGGGGGTGCAGAGAGAAGACAGGGGAGTGGGCAGATACATTGTGCAAAGTTTAATGTGAGCATCAAGGGAAAGGGAATTCAAGAGGACCAGGAAATTCTTGAGAACCACCAATATTAAGAATGGAATGAGGTTTCAAAATGATGTGTATATAATAGGAAAGAGATTAGAAATAAATAGCAATGACACATGTCAGAATCTCAGAGGAGGAATAGCAGACTCAGAGAATGTATAGGAAGTACTGGGTTGGCCAAAAATTCATTCAATTTTTTCTGTAACATAGAAAAACCTGAAGTTTTTGGTCAATCCAATAGTTAAACCAATAAGTCAAGGGCTGCTAGGTTGAAGGTGGTCAGGTTAGTGGGTCCTGAGTGCCCCAGGATGCACTTGCAACAGAAAGAGAACAGCTTCCAGGTCACAGGCCAGGGTTCCAGGTCCTCTTTCCACATTTTCCCTTTGCCATCTTTATCAAACCCTTTTCAAATTACAGCATGATTTCATTTACATTGGTTTTGTGTTCATATCCGCCTCTCATGGTACCAGAGAATATTCCTCCCAGTTGCTTAAACATTTGTCCCTCTTTTTTTTTTTCTTTTTGGCTTTGACACTGATATTTATTTTATTTCATTTTTAATTTATTTTTTATTGAAAGATAATTGCTTACAGAATTTTCCTGTTTTCTGTCAAACCTCAACATGAATCAGCCATAGATATACATATATCCCCTCCCTTTTGAAACTCCTTCCCATATCCCTCCCCATCCCACCCCTCTAGGTTGAAGGATTGATACAGAGCCCCTGTTTGAGTTTCCTGAGCCATACCTTGGCTATCTATTTGTAACATGGAAACTTATGTTACCATATATTTGTTCCTCTTAAGCACAAAGTTTCTTTTTCTGGATCTTTGTAATACTAACTACAAACTCCCTAGCCCCAGTGCTCCTAACAGTAACCTAGTGAAAGTTCCACTTTGTCCCTGTGTGAAATCCCCCCAGGAATGCCTCTTTACAGATACTTCTCTCCTAGCCCAACTCTAGCTAGATTCACTCAGGCCCTATCAGCCCACAGACCTCTGTTACATATGCGAATGAAGCCATCTCCAGTCTCTGTCTGGTCTTATGCTGTTGTTCAGTTGCTAAGTCCCATTTGACATTCTTGTGGCCCCCCCCATGGACTATATCCCACCAGGCTCCTCTGTTCTTACACACCTGCACATTCTCCATTAATTGTATAACAATACAATAAAGTAACACATAGCAAAAAATATATATATAACACACAGCAGCGGTTAGCTCCTCCCTCCCTAGCTTCCAGGAGTCTGGTCACCCACACACCTTACGATATGTATGGTTCTGTTGGTAACTTATGGAGAAGAGTCACTGCATACAACGACAGCATCTAAACAGAGACACCCTTTTTACACACCTCTTGCCAAACCCCAAGTGTCTCCTCCTGTTGACAGCTGCCACAAGGGCCCTTCTCAGACTATTCTGAGGATACCCAGGTTATTTCTGGTTCTGTCTCTTGGTTATGCAGAACAGCTCTCTTTTCTTTTCTTTCCTTTTTTTTTTTAAATTGATCTCTCTGTTTATTTAATTATTTTTGGCTGTGCTGGATCTTTGCTGTGCTCAGGCTTTCTCTAGTTGTGGTGAGCAAGTGCTTCTCTTCATTGTGGTGCACAGACTTCTCGTGGTGGCTTCTCTTGTTGTGCTCTAGATACATGGACTCACCCCCATGGCATGTGGAATCTTCCTGGACCAGGGATTGAACCCACATTCCTTGCATTAGCAGGTGGTTCTTAACCACTGGACCACCACTAGGAAAGTTCAGTTCAGTTCAGTTGCTCAGTTGTGTCCGTCTCTGCAACCCCTTGGATTGCAGCATGCCAGGGCTCCCTGTCCATCACCAACTCCTGGAGTTTACTCAAACCCATATCGATGGAGTTGGGAATGGCATTCAACCATCTCATCCTCCGTGGTCCCCTTCTCCTCCCACCTTTCTTTCCCAGCATCACAGTCTTTTCAAATGAGTCAGCTCTTCACATCAGGTGGTCAAAGTATTGGAGTTTCAGCTTCAACATCAGTCCTTCCAATGAACATCCAGGACTGATCTCCTTTAGGATGGACTGGTTGGATCCCCTGCAGTCCAAGGGACTCTCAAGAGTCTTCTCCAACACCACAGTTCAAAAGCATCAATTCTTGGGCACTCAGCTTTCTTCACAGTCCAACTCACATCCATACATGACCATGGAAAAACCATAGCTTTGACTAGATGGACCTTTGTCAACAAAGTAATGTCTCTGCTTTTTAATATGCTGTCTAGGTTGGTCATAACTTTTCTTCCAAGAAGTAAGCATCTTTTTATTTCATGGCTGCAGTCACCATCTGCAGTGATTTTGGACCCCCAAAAAGTAAAGTCTGCCACTGTTTCCCATGTTTCCCCATCTATTTGCCATGAAGTGATGGGACCGGATGCCATGATCTTAGTTTTCTGAATGTTGAGCTTTAAGCCAACTTTTTCACTTTCCTCTTTCACTTTCATCAAGAGGTTCTTTAGTTCTTTTTCACTTTTTGCCATAAGGGTGGTGTCATCTGCATATCTGAGGTTATTGATATTTCTCCCGGCAAGATTGCCAGGAGAAATATTAATAACCTCAGGAAAGTTCAAGCAACTTTCTTTTCCAGGTCTTGAGTCTTCTTTTCCACCCTGTAGAGGGCTCATCAAAGCACCTCAGTTGGAGACTGGTCATCTTCAACATGGATATTAAACTGAAAACTTCCTTCATTCAGTTCTTCAGATGAGCTCATGCTTCTGATTCCCACTGGTTGGCCAACTTCTGTTTTGCCCGCCGTATCCAGCTCTTAACTGGCTCTTTCACATGAGCTTCTCTTGCTCCCTCTGCTGCACCAAGTTCTTTCTGGACTTTGAATTTGGAGGCAAATCTTCTGTCTCTACTGTTATAGGTCTTCCTCAACCTCATCCCAAACTGTCACATACTGCTACCTTAATATAGTTTATGATAAGATTTATCAGCAGTAAGAATTGTCACTCAAACAAGACAGCAAAGTCACTCTCCAGGGTGTCATTCTTGGTAACAAAAGAAACTGGAGGATTTCATTTAGTTTGCAATAATGAGCTTTTCCCTTCCACTGTCACCCAGGTTATCTCTAATGCTCTCCACAAGCTATCCCCTGGGGTTGCTTGGTACAGTTCTGGGTTGAATCCTGGTTATCTTACTAAATTCTTTAATTACCTCAGAGTCAATACCATATCCATGATCATGACACCCTCTTAAGAAACCTATAAGGATCTCCTTAACTATAGGCTGAGGAAAATACCCCAAAGAGTGTATTTAAAAGGCCAGTTTCCCAGGCCCCTTACCTACAATTGCACTTCAGGAAACTAGGAAACTGCCTCTTTGTCTTGTACAACTAAGTGATTCTGAAGCCCATATTAAAGGACTATAGTCTGTCCCAAAGTGGCTATTCATAATGTAGTTGGCAAAGAGATTACAGGAGTCATATATTTATATTCATTTACAGAGTACATCATGAGAAACGTTGGACTGGAAGAAACACAAGCTGGAATCAAGATTGCCGGGAGAAATATCAATAACCTCAGATATGCAGATGACACCACCCTTATGGCAGAAAGTGAAGAGGAGCTAAAAAGCCTTTTGATGAAAGTGAAAGAGGAGAGCGAAAAAGTTGGCCTAAAGCTCAACATTCAGAAAACGAAGATCATGGCATCTGGTCCCATCACTTCCTGGGGAATAGATGGGGAAACAGCGGAAACAGTGTCAGACTTTATTTTTTGGGGCTCCAGAATCACTGCAGATGGTGACTACAGCCATGAAATCGGACACAACTGAGTGACTGAACTGAACTGACATTTAAAAAATACATTTATTGTTGCTGTTCAGTCACTCAGTCATGCCAGACTCTTTGCGACCCCATGGGCTGCGGCACACCAGGCTTCGTCCTTCACCATCTCCCAGAGTTTGCTCAAACTCATGTCCATCGAGTTAGTGATGCCATGCAACCATCTCATCCTCTGCCATCCCCTTCTCCTCCTGCCTTCAATCTTTGCCAGCATCAGGGTCTTTTCCAATGGGTCAGCTCTTCACATCAGATGGTCAAAGTATTGGAGCTTTAGCTTCAGCATCAGTCCTTTCAATCAATATTCAGGGTTAATTTATTTTAGGGTTGACTGGTTTGATCTCCCTGCAGTCCAACAGACTCTCAAAAATCATCTCCAGCACCACAGTT
The DNA here is from genome assembly GCF_001704415.2 of Capra hircus. Lineage (NCBI taxonomy): Eukaryota > Metazoa > Chordata > Mammalia > Artiodactyla > Bovidae > Capra > Capra hircus. The sequence continues at coordinate 28,737,288 of NC_030814.1, forward strand.
CAAAGGCATCAGTTCTTCAGTGCTCAGCCTTTTTAATTGTCCAGCTCTCACATCCATACGTGACTACAGGAAAAACCACAGCTTTGACTAGATGGACCTTTGTCAACAAAGTAATGTCTCTGCTTTTTAATATGCTGTCTAGGTTTGTCATAGCTCTTCTTCCAAAGAGCAAGCATCTTTTAATTTCAGGGCTACAGTCACCATCTGCAGTGATCTTAGAGCCCAAGAAAATAAAATCTCTCACTGTTTCCAGTGTTTCCCCATCTATTTGCCATGAAGTGATGGGACCAGATGCCATGATCTTAGTTTTCTGTTTGTTGAGTTTTAAGCCAGCTTTTTCACTCTCCTCTTTCACCTTCATCAAGAGGCTCTTTAGTTCCTCTTTGCTTTCTGCCATAAGGGTGGTGTCATCTGCATATCTGAGGTTATTGATATTTCTCCCGGCAATCTTGATTCCAGCTTGTGCTTCATCCAGCCCAGCATTTTGTATGATGTACTCTCATATAAGTTAAATAAGAGGGTGAGGTGACAATATACAGCCTTGATGTACTCCTTTCCCAATTTGGAACTAGTCTGTTGTTCCATGTCCAGCTCTAACTGTTGCTTCTTGACCTGCATACAGATTTCTCAGAAGGCAGGTCAGGTGGTCTGGTATTCCCATCTCATTAGAATGTTCCACAGTTTGTTGTGATCTACACAGTCAAAGCCTTTAGCATAGTCAATGAAGCAAATTCAAGATGGTAGAGTGAAAAACCCATACAATAGCAAAGTATTATTTCATAGATATTACTTAGGATACTAAAATAGTGATTTAATTGAAAGGATTATTAAGTAACTCAAAGTGGCATGTACATGGAGGAAGAGTGAGTTGATGACTAGGTGTGCTTCTAGGAATATTTCTTTTATATATAATTTTTTAAATTAAAGAATGCCATATTTTCACCATAGAAAATTTTTAAATTTCAGGAAAATAGGAAGAAGAAGATAAAATTATTGACAGACCATCTGAGCAATTATCACTGACATCTTGCATAGTGTCTTCCTATCTTTTCTTGGGCTTGCTCATGTTTGCTTTTTCTCCCTGTCTTTCTCTCTCCTTTAATCATTATATTCTTAAAATTGGGAACATAGTGTGCATACATATTTGCTGTTTTTAATTTTTTAAAACAATTTACCATGCTGTTAAATGGTCTAAAGATTATTTTAATGATTTAATAACATCTCAGCAAAGAACAGCAGATAAGAGCATGTGGGCCAGTTTGCCTGATTTCAAACCCTGGCTCTGCCTTGGGTAGTTTATTTAGCTGCCTTGTGCTTTCATTTTCCTATAAGTAATATGGGAATAGTAGCACCTAACTCATAGAATTAGACCAAATGAGATAAAATACTTAGAACTCTGCCTGCCTGGCGCATAGCAAGAACTTGAAAGGTTCAGACATTATTATCCCACATGTATTATTACATTTAAAGCCCTCATTTATTTTTTGATGTCTTATGTTCTTTAGAATGTTTGTGATTCCCATAGGACCTGATTCTAGGGTCAGAAAACCCTTGCAGGTGAAGCAAGAATTTATATGGTCAGTAATTCCCATGGCCCATTTGCTTTGGCTCTTTGGTATTCACATTTATCCTAATGCTTTTGTTGCTGTTGTTCAAAATGCCTTCCCATTCTAGACTACTGGCTCAAACAGATATGACCATTCTCTCATGACAGAGGCAGCAATCACAGTTCTTCTTTGATCCTAAAACTATAGGACATAGCCAACACAGGTAGAGATTATTCTCTTAAGTGAGATTTGTTATCTGCATCTTCTGTTTTTTACTACCACCGAAGGAAGTTCTTAGTTTGTAGAAGAAGAGAATTAACTACACACAAACTTGGCCAATCTGCTGAAGGGATGAAAGTGTCTTAATCAACCCTATTGGTGGAAAGTCACCCTTAGCTCTCTGTTGTTGTATACAACAATCTTGTTGTCTGTGTATACTTTCTTATCTTTTTGTTTAGACTGTATCTTAGAGTTTCCCTTAATATGAAGGCTCTCTTTCTTATATATGGATATTGGTGACAGGAATGTTTTGTGAGATGCACGTAGAAAATGATGCCATGAAATGATGGGACCAGATGCCATGATCTTAATTTTTTGAATGTTGAGTTTTAAAGTCAACTTCATCACTCTCTTCTTTTACCCTCATCAAGAGGCTCTTTAGTTCCTCTTTGTTTTCTGCCATAAAAGTGGTGTCATCCACATAGCTGAGGTTATTGATAACATAAATAACTTTTCTTAAAGAAACCAAAGTTTCCAGTGGTGATATCTTTGCCCTGGTCACGGTTACACCTTGTGATTCTGTTGTGCTTGAGTTGCAGGGACCACCCTATTGCTTTTGCTCTGTGGAATCTCCCCTGGGAAACTTCCCCAGAGCAAGCTCTTCCTCCATATGGCCTTTTGACCTTTTTGGTCAGAAAACTTCTGTTGAACTTTTAAGTTTTAACTGGCTCAGTAAAGACTTGTGTCATATGACTGCCATCTACCTTATTTTCTCTGGTAATTCTCATGTCAACTTTTTGGCCTGTTTATTTTCCCTAACAGTCTCAGTGATGTGTACATGTGTGCTAAGTCGCTTCAGCCATCTCCTGAATTGTACTTCAGGTTTAAGTATTGCATCGGGCATTTGGTGAGTAGCTTAATATTCCATGCGGTTAGTGGGATTTCTAGCAGGAGCCCCTGAGGCCCTGTCAGGAGGTTTGTTCTTTGATATGCCTTCTTCCACTATCAAGTTTCACTAATATCTTTACTGTGCAAGAAGGAAGTCTTTGGTTCTTGTTCTGCTGTGGTGGTGGTTTAGTCGCTAAGTTGTGTCTGACTCTTTGAGACTCCCGTGGACTATAGCCCATCAGGCTCCTCTGCTGCTCTGTCTTACTTGGGATTTCCCAGGCAAGAATACTGGAGCAGGTTGCCATTTCCTTCTCTAGGGGATCTTTCCAAGCCAGGGATTGAACTCAGGTCTCCTGCATTACAGGTAGACTTTTTTTTTTTTAACCACTTAAGCCACTAGGGAAGCATATGATCTACAAGTGGTGGCTATGGGAGAGACTGCATATCATAAAGCAAGCCTATAACTGGATGACAGACAGGACAATTGTGCACTTTGCACTGGATGACCCAACATTGCACAAATCTATATAATAGCAAATTAGGAGGAACAGTACCTAGGTTGTAGATATACATTTATTTCTCTCAGCTTTTATTTTGAAAAATTACAAATCTACAGAAAGTTTTCAAGTACAGTGAAGATCCATATAACCTTTATGGAGATTCCCTAATTATTTTGTCACATTTTATTTCTCTCTCTGTCTCATAATATGTTTTTATATATCTACATAAATATAAACATTGTTATTATTATTGTTTTGTTGACACTTTACCCCTGAGAATAAGAATGTTCTCTAAACATAACCATAAAACTGGAAATTTGATATTGATATGATACCATTATATACTATACAGGTCATGTTCAAATTTCTTCAATTGTCCCTTTAGTCTTTTTTAACTTAAATCATTTCACAGCCTTTCTCTCTTTTGCAACGTTGATTTACATATTTTGTTGTTGATATTGTTGTCTTACAGAGTGCTTGTCAATTTGGATTGGTCTCATTGCCTTCTTATAATTAGATTCAGGCTAAACTGGGACTTGGAGAACTGAAGCAGGAGTACTACACAGATGACTTCGTGTGCAGTAAATAGGGACCTACCTCCTGATGCCAGCTAGTACCTCACTGGTGGTGCTCCATGTGGTCTATTGGTGAAGATAGACCATATTTCTCCATTGTTAAGGGTATATTTTCCTTTTGTAGTAAATGAGATTCTATCAGGTGAAATTGTCTGAACATCCCATTCCCCAATTTTCTTTCACCCAATTATTTTAGCACTCATAATAATTTTTGACTAATTGTAATTGCTATGGTGATTTAAAATGATAATTTATTATTTTTTCTACACTTATTAATTGGCCTTTTTTGTTTGCTAGAGAAGAGCCTTCCCTTTTCCCCTCTCTTAAATTTATTTCCTAGCCTATGAATTCATAGATAGTTTAAACATTTAATGCATTTTGTCAGTTCTTGTCATTATTCATTCTGATGCTTAAATTATTTCAAATTTGGCCAATAGGAACCCCTTCACAGAGAAGGCAATGGCAACCCACTCCAGTACTCTTGCCTGGAAAATCCCATGGACAGCAGAGCCTGGTAGGCTGTAGTCCATGGGGTCATGAAGAGTCGGACACTTGCTGAGTGACTTCGCTTTCACTTTTCACTTTCCTGCATTGGAGAAGGAAATGGCAACCCACTCCAGTGTTCTTGACTGGAGAATCCCAGGGACAGCAGAGCCTGGTGGGCTGCCATCTGTGGGGTCGCACAGAGTCGGACACGACTGAAGCGACTTAGCAGCAGCAGCAGCAGCAGCCCCTTCAAGTTGGTAGATATGTTTTTGAAGAAGACTCTACTGAAAGTCTGGATTTCGGGCAATTACATTCAAACAAGAAGATGGCATAAAGAGGTAAATCTCATTAGCTCTGTGATTAACACTCCATATGTATTATTTCACTAATTCTTAGAAAAGCCTATAAAATAAGCACTATCTGCATTTTTAGGAGTTTAAAAATTCTATAATTAATATAAATGCCCTGATATGTAGAAATTACAGCACAGATGGATATTCAGGGTGGAACACTCAAGAATATCAACAGCATATAAATGGAAGCTCACAGCAAGCCCAGAACCAACATTCCCTCTCTCCACACCTGAGAAAAATACCTTTGCTTTTGGTATGTGTATGTCTGTATGTGTTTAACCATTTCTTTAGTAATGTTTATCTAGAATCACATAGTGTATTTTGGGTAGTTAAATACGCATAAACTAACTGCTTGCTAAGCTACTGCTAAGTCAGTTCAGTCGTGTCCGACTCTGTGCAACCCCATGGACTGCAGCCTACCAGGCTCCTCCGTCCATGGGATTTTCCAGGCAAGAGTACCGGAGTGGGGTGCTATTGCCTTCTCCACCAACTGCTTAGCTAACTTTATACAGCAGAAACTTTCAACCACTTCCACTTAACTAACTTGCCAGATTCACAGATGCTCTCCATTCCCTCTATGGACTCAATTTTCTGATTTGCACAACAGGCTGAGCACATGAGGGCAGTAACTACTCTCCAATATATCCGGTTCCGACTTCTGCTGTGCTTTACTAACCAAGAGTTCATTGTATTTTTTTCCCAAGCCTGTTTGGGTTAATTAGAATTGTGATTATAGTATTTTCTTTAATTAAATTAAGCATATTTTAATTAAATATTATGAAAATCAACAAACTAGGACAACAAAAAAAGAGAGTAATAGTTAACCTGAAAATTAAGTTGAATGCCTTGGAAAGTCTTATATATATATATATATATATAGTTAAACTATATATATATATATATATATATAAACTATATATATATATAGTTAAAATAAAGGTCAGAGAAAAAAATGTTTAAAGACCACAGTAGGGGGGAGAGAAGTGGGAGGGGGGTTCATGTTTGGGAATGCATATACACCCATGGTGGATTCATGTCAATGTATGGCAAAACCAATACAGTATTGTAAAGTAAAATAAAATAAAATAAAATAAAGACCACAGTAGGAATCCTAAAAGTCCCAACAAGTTCTAGACTCAGACTGCCTCAGACATATCTGCTTTACTTTAAATAAACTGAAACTAGAAATAATTGCATTACGGATGTGATTTATGCAAGAAAGTCTTTAAAATACACATCTACACTTAGTGGGGAAAAAAGACCTTGACTCTACATCAACATATTGCCTAAGCATATTTTGTCATTGTATTTTTTAGGATTTGGGACTTTAACCAAATTTTTGGATTAACTGACACAGTGTTGCTCTGATCAAATAAGAGTTGTCTACTATAAAGTTCTCAACCCACAGGGATTTAAGTCATTCTTAATTAACTTTTCTGTGTCTTTAAAAAAAAAAAAAAACACCCAGTTAAAGAACCACTTTAGGTACTGTTAAAAGTCTGTGCGTGGACTATAAACCCAACTAACCCCTGCAGCCTAGCTACTGGTGCCCAGAATAGACAAACAGGGCAATCAGTCCCCTGGTAAGATGGTGTTTAAGCAGGGTTTATGCATGCTGAACATAAGCCAGAGGAAAACACTCTGGGACTTTATCTGCTACCTATATATCATGTTACATGGTGAACATTCGGTCAGCTCAGTTCAGTCGCTCAGTCGTGTCCAACTTTGCAACCCCATGAATCGCAGCACGCCAGGCCTCCCTGTCCATCACCAACTCCCAGAGTTTACTCAAACTTATGTCCATTGAGTCAGTCATGCGATCCAGCCATCTCATCCTCTGTCATCCACTTCTCCTCCTGCCCCCAACCCCTCCCAGCATCAGAGTCTTTCCCAATGAGTCAACTCTTCACATGAGGTGGCCAAAGTACTGGAGTTTCAGCTCTAGCATCAGTCCTTCCAATGAACACCCAGGACTGATCTCCTTTAGAATGGACTGGTTGGATCTCCTTGCAGTCCAAGGGACTCTCAAGAGTCTTCTCCAACACCACAGTTCAAAAGCATCAATTCTTCAGCACTCAGCTTTCTTCACAGTCCAACTCTCGCATCCATACATGACCACTGGAAAAACCATAGCCTTGACTAGACGGACCTTTGTTGGCAAAGTAATGTCTCTGCTTTTCAATATGCTATCTAGGTTGGTCATAACTTTCCTTCCAAGGAGTAAGCTCTTTTATGGTGCACATTAGTGATAGGTTAAAGTCTCTTGAATTTCTGTGTTTCTAGAATGGCAATCACTTCTTTTATATCTTGCTAAATTCCTAACACTATCTTTGTTTCTCCTAAATAACGTAAAAAACAAAATATCTAAGAGATTATTATATAATGGTGCAATGTTGCAAAGGCAAGTATTCCATAGCCTACAGACTGGGTGCATCATCCTTAGCTTTAGTTCTTTACTATTCCAAGTTCAAGCTTTTATTTAGCATCTGGCTAGGGCTGCTATTTTACCACAAATCTGCTGCTGCTAAGTCACTTCAGTCATGTCCGACTCTGTGCAATCCCATAGATGGAAACCCATCAGGCTCCCCCATCCCTGGGATTCTCCAGGCAAGAACACTGGAGTGGGTTGCCATTTCCTTCTCCAACGCAGGAAAGTGAAAAGTGAAAGTGAAGTTGCTCAGTCGTGTCCGACTCTTAGTGACCCCATGGACTGCAGCCTACCAGGCTCCACTGTCCATGGGATTTTCCAGGCCAGAGTACTGGAGTGGGGTGTCATTGCCTTCTCCCTTACCACCAATCTAGAGCAGGGCAAAACTATTGCTGTTCATCTAGTAGGTGAACTAAAAAGGTATTTTTAAATTTTTTATTTAGCTTATTTTAAATTCACACAAAAATTACTTGTGGCTGATGATGACTTTTTCCCTCACTTCTGAAAATATTCAGGAGTTCAAATGACTCTTAAATAGCCAAGGCAGAGGCCACATTTAGCACCTAGATCATCCCTGGGGGAGTGAGAGGAACGTACCTAAGTGCCCCCTACCACACTCTGTCTAAGTGAATCTGTAGTATAGTACCAATCTCTCCCCCTGGGCTGGAGAACTAGCCTTGCCCTTTGAGCAGGTGACTGCGAGTACAAGAGCCTGGGCATCAGAGCGTAAACAGAGCAGTGTCATATCGCATCATGTCACATCCACCCGCTTCCATGGAGCCCCACTGCTGACTGAATGGAGTCCAGCCTGCAGGCTGACATCCAAGTCCAGAGACTCCATGACTGCTGCTCACCTTCCAGCTTTAGTCCAGCTACTCCCAAGTACATACAGCCTGCCCCAGCAAAACAGGAAACTCTCCTCTCAAGTCCTGTCTTGCCCTGAACTATTTTCCCCAGTCGGCTCATAACAGTTTCATCTCTACCTATGGAAATCTTATCCATCCATCAAGGCCTCAAGGTTCTAGGTCATATATTGCTTTTCCTTGAAGCCTTCCTTGATTTATCTAACCTATGGTCTTCTCTCTCTCCTTTGAACCTTCCGGTTACTGAACATATTCTGTATCATCTTACTATCATTTTTTACTTTGCCTCCAGTGGTCTTTGGGAGGAAGCACTAGATTTTCCTCAGTTTACATTTCCTGCTGTATGTTGCCCAGTCAGCACCTTAAACACAGAAGGTATTTAACATCTAAATAAATATTTGATAGATTTTAGATGAATTGTCCACGTTCTTGATTCCATAACCAAGTAGCGAAATGCTGGAAAAGTTTAGGAAAAATTTTTAGGAGGTAAAGGTACATAGATTTGGGATGAAAATATTCTTCTACAAACCATGAAATTCTCTCAGCTGAAAAATAACACTTAAAATTCAGATAGAATAGCTGACTTCCAGAGATATTCCTTTATGTATGCTATAAATAGATTCAGTGTTCATCCCAAGGCAATTTTTTATTTATTGAACTCTAGAAAATACATTGCTTCTCTTCTTTTTTCTTGACAGTTTTCAATTCTTGTCTTCAATATTTTTGACTCATGCCATTACATTAATTAATTATTAAAATGACAATAGTTGTAAAAAATGACAATATTGTCTACTTCTTTTTTGGCATTGAGTGGTCAAACACACAATCCTAAAGACTGATACTTCAAATAAACACAGGGAACTACTCCTTATATAGAAGACATTTCTATAATTTATTTTTGATACATTCTATAATGATATAGCTATTTCCGCCTTGTTTTTCTGCCACAGAGTTGGGTGGCAGGCAGCTGAACAAGCACTAAAGAACTTTCTCTATTAACTTTATTCTGCTGTTCAGGATGAATTATGACATTGACAACATTATGGATCATGCAGCATCCTCCCCACCATCCCCTTGAGTTTTTCTAGTACTTTTTTCCCTAGGGGCTGAGAAGCATTTCAAGGTGTGTTCAGTGCATTAAATATATGTGTGTGGTCTGACTAAAGTTTCAGGATGGTATACACTAATGATCTCATTCCAGATTCTGGCTTCATTTTTATCTCTGGGTGTGCAATGCACTCAGCTAGACCATGATCAGCCAGATACATTCTCAGTTTCACTCATCTTGCTTATTTGCTGAAGGGCTTGGGCTTCCCCAGTGGCTCAGTGGTAAAGAATCCGCCTGCCAATGCAGGAGGCATAGGCTTGATCCCTGCATCAGGAAGATCCCCTGGAGGAGGAAATGGCAACTGACTTCAGTATTCTTGCCTGGCAGATTACAGTCCATGGGGTGGCAAAGAGTCAGACATGTCTTAGGGACTAAACAACAACAACAACAATGATCTATAAAAGAAGATCCTGTCGCATACTTTTAGACAAGTGAGTAGAAGTTCTGAATGATATGTAACAGGTGATCAGTATTTCTTTAGGGCAATGCCTCCTTCATATAAATATGGAAAACTAAGTCTTAAATCCCTTTCTTTTGTCATCTTAGGGTTTTCAGAGCTCTCATGTAATACAAAGGGCTTTGCACTATTCCTTCTGCCTAAAATTATCTTCCTACAGATATCCGCATGTCTTACTCTCCCCTCCTTCAGATCTTTGCTCAAATGTCCCCTTCCTTCCCAATGGGAGTTACAATATATATGGAGTGAAATGGTCAACCAATTGCAAAGAACGTTATCTATTTTCCTTACCTGCTTTTATTTTCTCCACAGAACTTTTTACCACTCAGTGATTATATACATATATTTGTTTATAGCCTGCCCCCTCCTTAAAGTTACATGGGGGCAAGAATCTTTGATTATTTATTAATAGCTCAATGATCTTCAGCCCCTAGAAGAGGCCTGGAATATGACAGTACTCAATAAATATTTGCTTGGTGAAAATGAGTGTATTTAGTCTTTTTCCCCCTTTGCTTGTTTTTCCAGTCATCTTTTCAAAACATAAATCTGATCATGTTACTCCCATGCTTATAAGCTTTCACTAGCTTCCCATTACCTACAGAATACAATTCAAATGCCTTAGCTTGACATGCAGAGTCCCAGTCTCTCTCTCCAGTCTCTCCTCTTTTCACTTAGCCCCTCAGCAGCATCCAAACCTGCCCTGCTCCTCACATTTCTATGCTTTCATGCACATTGTTCTCTTCACTTACAGTGTCCTTCCCATCTTTCTCCCTGGGCAACTCCTGACCATTCATCAGGACCCAGATGAAATTGGGGCTCCCCTGTGAAACTTTCTTTCTTCATCCTAGGCTCCTACTCTTATTACAGTACATGGGGTTGCAGTTATTTATGCATTTATATTCTTCTACTAAATTGTGATATAGCCTTTGTCTTCCTTAGTCCTGATAATTAATGAGATGATGTATGTAAAGCTTGGCACAGTAGTTAGGACACAGTTTGTGTATAATCTCCCTTCCTTCCTTTCTTCCTGACAAACTTCCTTTCCTTCCTCAAAACTGGGTCTGCTCAAGTTATGACATATAAACTCTTCAAAGACTGGAAACATTTTATAATAATCTTTGAACCCTAGTGAGTTCTATAGAGACTGACACTTTGCAAGGATTTTTAATGGAATGATGGATGGATACTTGGATGGGTAGATGCATGGACCACCATGGGCTAAAGTTTTAGGTCCTTTCCTAAGGCATCCCTTCCCCTTTTTGTTGAAATACTACTGTGCTTAACTGATTAATTACCATTCTTTCTAGTATGTACAATTATCCCTCAATTGCCCAATGAGATGATTTCACATATTTGGGGGCTGAAATGGAAGTTGCTCAGTCATGTCCAACTCTTTGCCCCATGGACTTCAGCCTGCAAGGCTCCTCTCTGTCCATGGAATTTTCCAGGCTAGAATACTGGAGTAGGTAGCCTTTCCCTTCTCCAGGGGATCTTCACAACCCAGAGATCTAACCCAGGTCTCCCGCATTGCAGGCAGACTCTTTACCAGCTGAGCCACCAGGGAATGGTATCACCATTTGTATCACCATTTGGGGGATACAAATGGTTAATTGCAGACCCAAGTGATTGACATTGAACACCCAAAACTCATGTGTAAAAAAGATAAAAATAAAAGGTTCGTCTGAGGCCAGACTGAAAATCTGGACAAAAAAGACACTGTGTACAAAGCAGCAGTTTACAATTCTTCAACTTCTAAAGGTATTATTCAGTCTTCAGGGAATAAACAATGAGCAAAAAAAAGTTAGAGCTGAATGCACTGGAAATTGTTTCTTACTTGATTCAGAAAAAGAATTAAAAAGACTTGACATAGAATAGAGCGATTTTATCAAGGCAGAGGACACTGTGGAAGAAAGGTCACAGAATGTAGCTGAATACACAGGGACAGCAATAAATCACGTTAGTGATCAACATACCCAGCGTTCTATGCCCACCAGCAGTGGCCTGTATTTGAAAGCAAAGTGTAAATTCCTCATTCGGCACTAAGTTTTTGCAATCCTGTGCTGTATTTCTTTACAAGCCCTTCCGGGGATCAGAATATGACCTGATAAATAGCTCCATTTTATTTTTGTTATTAAATACATAGGATGGGAGAAGCAACAGCGTTTACAGTGAAGGATCAAGCAACAACAGCCTTCTGTGTAGTGGCTTCAAGTAACTTCTTGTAGTCCCATTGTCCCTGCACTTCCTTTATTTTGGAAATCTCATCTATTACTACTTGAGTCACCTAGGCCAACTCCTAGATGACTCCTACTCCAACACTTTGAACACTGAACTCACTCTCTCTATCCACAGAGTTCTCTCCTCTTCTCTTATTCCTTCCCTCCTGCTGAATCCAACTATGTCAGGACCTCTAATACTTTACCTTGGAAAGACAAATAAGATGTTTGTGGCAAAGAATGCCAATTTCCCTCCAATATTTCCTCCTTTGTCCTCAAAATAATAAAAGTCCACATTTTGTCAGGCTACATAACTGCTCACATTTCCTTGCTTTCCTTGCAACAAGCCTTATGACTAAGTTCTGGTTTGTTGGATGGGAGTAGAAGTGACATAACCATTTATTTCCTTAAAAAGAAAGGTTATTTCCTTAAAAAGAAAGAGTATGCCATTTTGCTAACTAGAATGTGGACATAGTGGTGAGTTGTTTTGAACCATGTGATTGAGGGCAATGCAATAAGATAAAGAAACTTTGGGTCTCTAATAACTTCTCAAAGCAGCGATGTCTACTACCTCAGTCTGTGATATAAGAAAGAAACAACTTTTGTAGTGTTTAAGCCACTGTTATTTTGGATTTCTATCAAAGCAGCCAAAACTATACCATAACTTGCACAGCATTTCACAAAGTGATCTGCCCACCAGACATGTTTTTCCATCATTGTTTCACAACTTCTTCCACAACCGTCAATGGTTCTCAACTTTGGTTTGGTATTATAACATCAGGGACTTCTTTAAAAATCTTGATACTCAGGGCTTACTGAAGACCAATGATATAATAATTTCCGGGGAAACATCAGAATCAAATTTTTTTTGAGGTTTCCCAGATGATTCCAAATGTACAGTCAAAGTTTAGAAGAAGGTTTAGATGATCACTGGTATCTTGAGAAGTGATAGAGTTCATTCCTAGCCTGAAGTTGGAAGAAAGAAAAGACATAGTAGAAAGTAGATTAAAAAAGAGTGGTAACTCCTTATACCTCTTGCTTCAGAACCTGACAGAGCTATCCATTTTCTTGCTTGAATTTTGAAAACTCTCAGTTTACCACAGTGGCCATATTTGAATATAACTAGGAGATATATTGGAGAAGGCAATGGCACCCCACTCCAGTACTCTTGCCTGGAAAATCCCATGGATGGAGGAGCCTGGTGGGCTGCAGTCCATGGGGTCGCTAAGAGTCGGACACGACTGAGCGACTTCACTTTCACTTTCCACTTTCATGCATTGGAGAAGGAAATGGCAACCCACTCCAGTGTTCTTGCCTAGAGAATCCCAGGGACAGGGGAGCCTGGTGGGCTGCCGTCTATGGGGTCAAACAGAGTCAGACACAACTGAAGCGACTTAGCAGCAGGAGATACATTCCAAACAATGTTCTGATGATATTTTTATTTTCAAATTTTGATTATTTTCATGACTCTGACTTCTTTCATGGCAATATAGAGTTGAATCATACAATTAATATCTTGCAGAATTTGACACAGATCAGAAACAGGAGCCACCAGGAAGGACCAGTAACCAAGCATCCACTGTCAAAAAACGGGAAAATTCACCCTAAGGAGTATCTTAGGCACTTGGGAGAAATTTTTCACTCAAATGTTTGAAACACAGAGACCACCTCTCAGTAAGACAATAGGTCCTCAGCTTGGGTGTGTGCTCAATTGCTAAGTCAACTGCAGCCCACCAGGCTTCTCCATCCATGGGATTCTTCAGGCAAGAATACTGGAGTGGGTTGCCATTCCCTTCTTGAGGTGATCTTCCTGACCCAGGATCAAACCCAAGTCTCTTTCGTTTCCTGTATTGCAGGGGGATTCTTTACCTTGAGCCACCAGGGAAGTCCCCTGAGATCTATAAACTGGGAAACAGAGAGAAAGAGACTGAAAAAAAGAAAAGAGAATGGGGTGGGGTGTAATACTGAGAAAGATGGTAAGGTAAAGGGAGAGAGACAGGCAGACTGGCAGAGAGACAGATGTTATAACTCTTGAGGGGCCATTAAGGTTCAATTCCCTTACCACATACCTCTCCCTGCATTCACTCAGCTCCTGTAAATGACTTTTCTGATTTACAGGGCAGGGGAGGGGCTCTTCATTTCCTGTGTATTATTCCATTACTTACTAATATCTGAAACCAGACTGAAAGATGGGGTAAACTGAATGGGAGGAGAGCGAAGTTGTAATTGTATTAATTTATTCTTTTGGATTTTTTTTTTTTTTTTTTTGCCAATGTGTTCATTTTATCTGATGTCTGGCGTGACAAAAATGCTGTTATAATTTATTACAATTGTAAGGGAGGAAAAAGAAAGCTTTTTTAAAGTGCCAAAACCAATAAGCCCTAAGATGGATCACTTTTTAAAATTTAGTAGGGATTCAAAGTCTGAACTAATACACATTGCACATTGTCATTGCCTTTCTAGGCTGTCCTCAGATAATGTTCTTTCTGAAACTAATGTTCCTTCTCAGAGAATATTCAGTGGAATCATGAGGTGGTGTGTCTCTAGCTAGAACCAGTGGGAATTGAAGAGATAGGATTTATAAAAAAGCAATTTGTCACCACTTAGATCCAGCTTTATCAAAACAGGGAATTATGTAAAGGCAACTATCAGCGAGATATAACATGAACAGAGGGCAAATTGCACAGCCCTCATCTGAGTTAGCAGGTGGGAGTTGATTCTTAAGTGACTTGCTCCTGCTAATTCAATTAATAACTGGAAGAACTTGGATTTAGATCAAAGCCTATCTTCTTTCCGCAATACTACACTATGGAATACAGTCACTAGGATAGCTCTGAGGCTCTTGCTTTCAGTCATCAGCCCAAATATTCCAAGATCTCATGATGTATTATTAGTATATTATACTGAGATTTGTAGAACTTAAAAATAGGTAATATATCTGCCATACGCATAATAAACTGCTAGCCTAATATAAGGTTTGATAGAAAATGAAAGTGAAAGTGTTAGTCACTCAGTTGTGTCCAACTCTTTATGACTCCATGGGCTGTAGCCTCTGTCCACAGAATTCTCTAGGCATGAATTGATTTAAAACAAATTTTGCAAAGCCCTAAAAGGGCACTAGGTTGATATCTGAGGCATTTCTTCACTTGGGACTATCATAGTAATTTTTCTTACTGATTATTACTACTTACATCACATTTGAAGCCCATCCAGGGCAAAGACTCTATATTTTTTGTTTTTGTCCAACTCAGTGCCTGCCATATAGTGGGCACCCCATAATATTTATCAAATCAATAGTGAGTTATTGATCTAATCATTCATAGACACAGAAACACTTTCATAGTTTCTCTCTTAAGCATGTTAGTCTATCATCTCAAAAACTTGCTTTGGAGATCCAGTGCTCTCTGCTCTCCACAATTTAGGAAAGAAACATGGTAAGTTGCAACAAGGTGAAGTTTCCTCACACTTTGTCCTTCCTGAACTGGTGGAAATCTCTAAAAATGAGAGGAAAGCAATTAGTTTTTTCAGTAGTAATGGTAGTTTCTAGAAATAGCTTATCCATCTTCCATTGGAAACTGTCACCTTTCTAATCACTTCTTTCCTCATGCTGGATTAGTTTGGAAACATTATGGCCAGAGTTCAGTGCACGCCTTTGGTTTTTTAATATCACAACCACATCATCACAGGTAGTGAAGAAAAACAGCTATATTGAGGAAAGTCATACACCTATTAGACTGTCAAAAAAGCAAAAATTATAGCTCAGAAAATTTTAATTTTCTGTGAAAGTTAAAAAAATGTTAAGGGAAATCTGTGCTCCTGATATTTTTGAAACATGCTTCCATTCTCTTGGATCTTAATTGCTCTAATAAAGGAAAGAAGCTCATAACTGGAATTCAAAACATTTGTGAATTATCACTGTGCAAGCTGAGTTTGTTCTAGTGGGGAAAATAACCACTTCAAGAAATTGGATTTTATTTTTTTAATAGTCTATTCAAATTCATTTTGGTAGTCAAATACATTTTAGGATTAAGGAAGGATGAAATGATCACTGAAAATTTTCAGGTACTAAAATACCGGTTAACTAGAAATCCAGAACACTCAGAGAAAGTGCGACCCAGGAAAACACGGCCGCAGCCACCGGAATGCTGAGGGACTCGTTACTAATTGCAGTGTGCGAAACACTCAGGAAAATGCATGCTGTTATTAATCTGATCTCAATCAATCTTGATAATTCCTTGGGAAGACATTCTTGAGAAGGAATAGAGCTGTGAAAATAAATTTCTTTACATAGAAATATGAATCTGACAGGTTTCTAGCCATGTATACATAGCAACATGTCAGACTCCCACTAGGTGAGTGTGGGTAGTTTGTAGAAACCTAAAATTGCTTGTTTTTTAAAATTTCATCTTACAGTGTCTATGTTATTTCTCTTCATTTTGAAATAGCCAGGTAGCATACTGGCAAAATCAAGGAGAAGGCTGCTGATTTCAAAGACAGCAAAAGAGAGGATTTTATTAAATTTGATCTGCATCTTTGTCTGTAGAAACATGTTTGTTGCATTTATGTAAAGAACCTATTTAAATAAAATATATGAAATGCGTATAATCCAGAATATAATACTAATCTTGACTATTTAATTATTATTAGCATTTAATTAGCTATAGGGGAAAATTCAATTACCATTTGAATGAATAAGGCCTGGTTACCAATTTTTTAAAATATGTATGTTTTAACACTGGAATCCTTTTCCCTAGTTCAAATTTTTAAGCAGAACCACAAAATGTAAGACACTCAAAAGTAGTGGATGCTAGCTTAAGAAGATGAGAAACAATCAATGCTCACTTCCAAGGGAGTGCTAACATGCCTCCAGAGACCCCTCAAGCCCCTAGACAGACAGGCTTGAAAATCACTGGGAAAATAACTTGACCTCAAAACCAGGCTCTAGATCTGGCTGGATCACCAGACTTATACAATGTTGGAAAAGTGATTTTGCCCCTTTGGGCCTCAATTCCCTTGCTAATAGACTGAATGATCTCTAAGAGTCCTTCTTGTGTCAATATTTTATTCTGATTTCTAATATAACTATTCACATAAAGACTTTGCAAAGAAATCTATTGGGAATAAAATATGAAGAAAGGCACCCATGGTTTACATTAGCATTAAAAGCATGTTGTTTTGAAATATGGTGTACTTATTTACTCTTGAAAAATATAATAAAAACACATTCAAACCCTCAGGGTCACATTTCTTGACCTGCAATCATTGTACTCCATCTCCAATTTTAACCATAGCACATCAGTACACATCAGAGGAAACCTTTGTTACCTCACATGTCTGCAACCCTCTATATTTTAAGGTCCTTAAGATTACATATATAATATTTTCAATTTCATTGGCAGGTGTCTCATTTTCACCCGGAAAAGTTGCCATTATTACTCTATATGAATAATATGTGATTTGGTCAGTGGTATTTGCTTGGTTAGGTTACAATATCATTAAATATATTTTTTTATTCTAGAAACTGTACACTTACCCTACAGTACTCTTCACAAGTTGATTTTTTGTTTCCCTGCACAGCTGTTTTATATTATGCAAGTGTATTGTGCAAATAAATATTCAGGTATACCTGGTATAATCAGAAATGCTATGAGTGCTGAGGAAGTTGTATGGGCATTACTGAAGTGACTGCCCAGGCTGGGCAGAAGATAAATATAGTTGTAAGGGACTGGTGGACTCAATGGGGAGGAAGAAAAGGTCCAGAGATTTTATATCCAGGTGTTGTTCAAGAGCAATGAGAAGGGAGGAAGGGATGGGCTAAGGCAAGAAAACTGAAAGTCTAGATCTCAGAGGCAGAGAAGAGCTGAGCTATGAGTTTCAGGTACAGACACACAGGTGCATTGTTGAAGGAGAGTAAAGGAAAGGATGCCTGAAGTCAAGAGAAGGTGAAGGCTTACAAGCTGAATATCTCTGTCTTGCCCTCAAATTCATGTGTTGACCATAGAATGTACAACATTAAGAGTGAAACTAATGTAAACTATGAACTTTGGGTGATTATTATGTGTTAGCATAGGTTCATTGATTGTAACAAGTATATCACTCTGTTGTGGGATGTTGATAATGGGGGAAGTTATGTATGTGAGGGGGCAGGAGCCATATGGGACCCTGTACTTTCATGTCCACTTTTGCTGTGAACCTAAAACTTCTCTAAAAAATTAAAGTCTAGCTTTTGAAGTGAAAAAAAAAAGTATATGTTGAAATCCTAATTTTTATGTGATAGTATTAGGAGGTGGGGCCTTTGGGAGGTGATTAGGTCATAAATGCAGAGCCTTGGGTTTTGAATGAGATTCATTTCAGTCGCTCAGTCAGGTCCTTCACCATCTCTTGGAGCTTGCTCAGACTCATGTCCGTTGAGTCAGTGATGCCATCCAACAATCTCATTCTCTATAGTCCCCTTCTTCTCCTGCCTTCAATCTTTCCCAGCATCAAGGTCTTTTTCAATGAGTCAGTTCTTTGCATCAGGTGGCCAAAGTATTGGAGTTTCAGCTTCAGCGTCAGTCCTTCCAATGAATATTCAGGACTGATCTCCTTGAGGATGGACTGGTTTGATCTCCTTGCAGTCCAAGGAACTCTCAAGAGTCTTCTCCAACATCACAGTTCAAAAGCAAGCATCAATTCTTCAATTTGAATGAGATTAATGTCCTCATAAAAGGAGAATTGAGAGAGATCCCTTCCCTTCCCTCATGTGAGAATACAGTGAAGGCTCATACTTAAGAGCCAGAAAGAGAGCTCTTATTGGGCCATGCCCATGTTGGCATCTGATCTTGGACTTCTCAGCCTCCAGAACTGTGAGAAGTAAATTTCTGTTGTTTATAAGTTCCCCAGTCTGTGGTATTTTGTTACAACAGCCTGAGCAAACTAAGATAGTGAGGGCATCGTCAATCATCAGGCAGGACCTAAAACGGCTGAGGCAGAACTTAAGAGAGCCCACACATGAACAGGTTGCTTTCCAGAATCACTCCCACATAACCTAAAGTGTTCAAGTGCCGTTCAGATAGCCCAATAGGATGGGTTTCCCACATCATGTGGGAAGTTGAAGGGATAATTTCCACAACTCCTTATTACTAAAATTCTGTTATTTCCACCAGAAAAAAACAATAATGCTAATTTGATCTTGCACAAGTCATAAGCATTTAAAGTTAGGAGTCACAATGATCCAGGGTATATTTGATAGTGAACTAAAGTATGAATGAACTATTAAAATAGGAGAATTTTAAAGACCTTAAAGTCCTCTTTCTTCATTCCACAAAGGAGAAAATTGAGGCCCAGGAAAAGCATGTGATTTGCTAAGGGGATGAGACAAGTTTGACTACTCTGGACTCTAGATGAATCTGTATTTTCCACTATACTCTGCTTCTTTTAAGCCATTTGAATTTTGTGCTGATCTGTGAATTGGAGATAATAGATGCCATTAGGTGGCCAGATCTGTGTGAACAAAGAGAATTGCAGATTTGAAACAACTCTGCAGATAATTCTGTTCCCTAAGATGCTAAAAATGTTTTAATGAAAATATCCAGATAATTGAAACCTGACCACTTTAAAGTATTTTTTTAAAATAATTACCTTATTCACCATTTCAGTTTACTAAACACTCAATAAATGGAGACATTGGTCTCATCTCTGTGAGGTTCCTATAAAAAAAATTATTCACTTGAGAAGTGTACCAAAAAAAAAAGAGAGATAAAAGTGATCAAACAGCACATCACCAATAATGAAACTACTTTCTCCTGCTCTGCACTAAGAAGGAAGCATCTCTTATGCAGTATTCTTCCCCAAAATGCTTAACCTGAATCCAACCAAAAGGAAATAAGCTAATACATTATGGGACATTTTACAAAATGATGGGTCTGGAGTCTTCAGAAATATCAATGTCGTGAAAGATTTTTAAGTCGAGGGACTGTTTTAGGGAAAAGAAGACTAAGACATAACAACCAAATGTAATGCAACAGTCTTGATAAGATTTAGGTGAGAAAAAAGCTAAATTAGATGTTTGGGACAATTAGAGAAATTTGAATGTACACTTTGTATTAGATCATGTCATTGTATTAATGCTAAATTTCTTGAGTAGGACAATGATATTGTGGCTGTGTAAGAGAAACTGTCCATAGGAGATGCATGCTGAAGGATGAAGAGGTAGTGTGGTGTTTCCAACTTATTTTCAGACTCCTCAGTCATAAAAAGTATGGTGTTTTCCTGTTGGGGAGAGGAAGAAGGGAAGGAGAGACAGTGTGTATAATAAAATGTTAACGGTTGGTGGTTCTAGGTGAAAGGTATAATGAGTTTTCATCATGTTTAAAATTTTTCAAAATAAAAAGTTAGCAGGGAAAGTTGAAAGTTTTGTGAGTTGTTTTCCTTCATACAAAATATACCATAGGAAATGAATAAAATGGGAACTGTTATACCTTGTCCAGTAAATTATTACTTGCCCTGGGCAAGCGTCTATTAACAAGGCTATTATGAAGCACTTTATAACTTGAATAAAATGCTAAATAAATGACAGTCAAGTTTTATGTGTTTCCTAAGGGAGTCTGTCTGTCTCCAGTTATTTAGGAGGTCAACTTTAGTAACCACCCATTTCAGAAATGATGTACATCAGATAATCCATGTTCTAGAATTGCACAACACCAAAAAGCAGAGACATTATTTGGCAACAAAGGTCTGTCTAGTCAAGGCTATGGTTTTCCCAGTGGTCATGTATGGATGTGAGAGTTGGACTATAAAGAAAGCTGAGAACCAAAGAATTTATGCTTTTGAACTGTGGTGTTGGAGAAGGCTCTTGAGAGTCTCTTGGACTGCAAGGAGATCCAACCAGTCCAGTCTAAAGGAGATCAGTCCTGGGTGTTCATTGGAAGGACTGATGTTGAAGCTGAAACTCCAATACTTTGGCCACCTGATGTGAAGAGCTGATTCATTTGAAAAGACCCTGATGCTGGGAAAGATTGAGGGCAGGAGGAGAAGGGGACGACAGAAGATGAGATGGTTGGATGCCATCACCAACTCAATGGACATGAGTTTGAGTAAACTCCGGGAGTTGGTGATGGACAGGGAGGCCTGGCGTGCTGTGGTTCATGAGGTCGCAAAGAGTCGGACACGACTGATCCATTGAACTGAACTGAAAAGGGCTTCCCAGGTGGCGCTAGTGGTAAAGCACCCACTTGCCAATACAGGAGACAAAAGAGACATGGGTTCGATCCCTGGGTTGGGAAGATCCCCTGGAGGAAAGTATGACAACCCACTTCAGTATTCTTGCCTGGAGAATTCCATGGATAGAGGAACGTGGCAGGCTACGGTCCATAGGGTCATACGGAGTCGGACTCTACTGAAATAACTTAACTCACATGCATACAAGGGTCCTTAGCCACAACTAATCAGAGGCAATGAACGTGGCTTTTTCTTTCCTCTTCAAAATCCTGCCTTACCCAAGTAGATCTATATTTAGCATATAGCACTTATTTCCCCTCTAAACTGTAGAGTTTCCCCATCTAACTAGAGAAAGAGTAATCTAGCAGCCAGCATGCATCACTCTGTGTGTGTGTGTGTGTGTCCATCCTAAACAAAAGAAGGGATTCTAATACACTTGGTGTGTAACAGGGATTAGGAGCTGACCATGGAGATTTTCTAGAGAATGTGATACCTGCTGAGCTAGTGGAAGGTGGAAAGGTAAAAGGATTTTGCAAAAAGTGGCAGCAGAATGAACAAAAGCAGCTGCTGGCTAATCAGTTCATCCAAAATATAAAACAAGATGTAATGTGTACAGAATGTCTGGAGGTTTATCCACCCCTCCTCCCATAATTCCTATTGTTTTGCCTTTGTTCTTTGACAACAATCTAATGACTGTTTTTCTCAAATATGAGTCAAATATTTCTGTGCAGATAACTAACTAACTATTTCTGAGTTACTCTTTGACAAGAATTATCATGATTGGTTTAGAATAGACAAATCAAGACTCATCCTTCAGATCTGGGACAGAAACTGAAGCCACTTGCCTCAAGCACATACCTTTACAGCATCACGTGGATACCTGAGCAAAACTGGAATTCTGTTAGCAGGGAAGAAGGCAGGGAGAATGATTGTCGGGCAGGTGGACATCAGCATCTGCTAAAAATGGGGAATCTATTTAGTAAATGTTTTAGGAGACCAACAAAGAGTTGGGTCAGGTCAGGTGAGGTGAAGGTCAGAAGACAAACATGGGCTTGTACCTCTGGGAGATTGCAGTACTATAAACAGAGACAGAGAATATAGCAGGGAAAGCAGATTTGGAAATAAGATAATAAGTTCTGTTTTTATTAAGTTGAATTTGAGATGCCCTTGGAATGTCAAGATGTAAATACACAGCAAACATTTGAAGTTCCAGGTAGAACACTGGATTGAGTAAACATACATTTAAGTCACTGGCATACAGTAAAAATGAAAACTATGCAGTAGTTAGAGTACATCGGGGAAGGAAATGGCCACCCACTCCAGCATTCTTGCCTGGAGAATCCTGTGGACAGAGGAGCCTGGTGGGCTGCTGCCTATGGGCTCGCACAGAGTCGGACATGACTGAAGCGACATAGCAGCAGCAGCAGTTAGAGTACACAAGGAGAATGTAGCATGAGAAAAGCAGGGGATAGAAGAGATAAGGAAGAGTGGTTTTAGAGGGGCTGGGAGAGAGCTGTCTCATCTAGGAACCTAGATAGAGAGCTTGAGAAGTGAAGTGATAGACACTGTCAAAAGTAAAAGAGAGGTCCATTTACGTATGGTCTAAAGATACGTTTTGCAGTCATGTTTCTAATGCCATAGGAAAGTTTTTGATTGGCTCACATTGGGTCCAATACCTATTCCTGAACCAATCACTATGGCCAAAAGGATACAGTCATCCACCCAAACCACAGACATGAGAATGGTGAATGAGGAGGGTGGTGGTGATTACCAGAACAAAAGGGGAATGGATGCTAAGCAGGTAACAAGGTTACTGCCAAGGTCATTTGCTAGAGGCAAGTGTATTAGTAGTTGAGTAAAAGACTTGTGAAGAATAGAGGTTTGAAATATTCCTTAAAACGTATATGAGAGCTTCAGTTCAGTTCAGTTCAGTCGCTCAGTCGTGTCTGACTCTTTGTGACCCCATGAATCGCAGCACACCAGACTTCGCTAAATAAGAAGATTGACAGAAACTTTAAGGATCCAACTGAGGTTGTCTAAGTCGGTACAGACAAGAGTTTACCCAACAGTGCTTGACCAGGGATAAACAAAAGCAATAATACTATGTATATGTGAAGAATTGCTTTAAAGAGTGCGTGCACTGACTCGTTTAATCTTCACAACAACTCCATGAGAGAGATCCAAGGATCAAATTGTGGATGAGTAGAGGAGATAATCGTGGAATTGAGTCTTCATTGATGGATACAGTAAAAGTAGAAGGTTAGGAGGGGATCAAGCCTCTGTGAAAGCTAGGATAGAAGCAGGGCTGAAGGGAGATCAGTAAATAGGCAGAGTGAGAAGTTGAGGCTCTGAGGGTCTCTGTGAGGTTTATTGGGGTTGGGAATGAGACTTGGAAGGACAGATTGTACTCAGAGAGCAGAATACTGAAGTTTGATATTTTAGGGGGATTTCAGATTCATTTCTGATTGACTTTCATTCCTATCTCTAATATCCAAAAATAGAGTCTAACAAGTTATCTAGACCAGAATTTCTGGTTGAGTTCAAGCTTTATTTATTTGGTCGCACCATACACCTTGGGGCTTCCCAGGTGGTGCTAGTGGTAAACAATCTGCCTGCCAATGCAGGAGACATAAAAGACTTGGGTTCAATCCCTGGATTGGGAGGACATGGCAATCCATTCCAGTATTCTTGCCAGGAGAATTCTATGGACAGAGGGGACTGGCGGGCTATGGTCCATGGGGTTGCAAAGAGTCCCAGACAACCAAGTGTCTGAGCACACAGCTTGTGGAATCTTAGTTCCCCAACCAGAGATTGAACCCAGAACCACAGCAGTGAAAGCATGGAGTCCTAACCACTGGGCCACCAAGGAATTTCTGAGTTTGAGCTTTAGATGAGTCATCTTGAGCAAGAAACTTAACTTTTCTGATGCTTTTGTTTCTTCAGCTACAAACTAGAGACAATAAATGCCTACCTCATATGTTATGTAAAAATCAGGTGAACTGATGAATAGAAGGCAATTAACTATGTTGCAGTATATCTGGTATATAGTAGATGCTCAATCTACTACACATATTCACTATTACTCTTACATTAATGTCATTGCCATCATCACTGTAATTAGCTTATACATAGTTAAGAGAAGCTTTAAAAGAAGCCATGAGAGCAACGCTCAGTGTCCCATTCATCAGGTGTTGTTAAGATTCAAACAGCGTCAGGAACACAGGAGGGACTCAGTGAATGGATGTGGAACTCAAGTTATCCACTGTCTTCCATTTCAGGGGTCATCGACCTCTAATACCTTTGGGGGGAAAATTGTTTTTTTCTCACATTACTAAACAAGTATTTCATGAGACCCACCTTGCATCTAGCACTATTGGAGGAACCGGGATTATAATGGTGCAAGAAAACCACTCTCATGGAGCTTCTTACCACAGGGCAAGCAGACATAAATTAAATTATCTTACAAATAAATGTAAACCCATAACTATGATACATGCTACTAAGAAGCAGCAGTCATGAGGAGACTGACCTAGTCAAGGAAAATTTCCCTGTGTAAATGATGATTGAGTTGAGGATTAGAAATAGTTCATTTGACAAAAGGAGAATGGACAAGCTTCCTAGGTAAAGGGAACAGCATATGTAATCCTTGTTAGTACCATATCAAGAATAAGACTTGTATGGCTGGAGAAGAGACACAGAGAGTCTCTTGTGCTGGGTGCTGCTGGTTAGGATGGTCATAACAACAGGATTAGGGCCCAGAATCTTCACTCATTCTACCATTCAGGACACCATTTTTCTTGACACGGTGCTGGTCTTAGCCAAAGAGAAATAAGAAAGGGCTTTCAATCAGCTCATTGTCTCCCTTAATTCTTCATTCACCACTAGCCCAAGACTGCTGTGAAGAGTAGAATTTTATAGAAAGCTTGAAAGTAAGATAGGGGGAAATATGGCACAGCTCAGAATAAAGGGACAACTGAAAACTGAGTAACAGATCCTACTGAACTTAAAATGTTCCAAGGTCATCTTTCATTCCACTCTTAGCTAGGATGTTAAACTAAGGCCACCTACTCTGTGGTTCTTCCCCTAACAATGCAATCATGGCCACCATTCCTGCTGGTGTTTGTTCTCTTTAACCCATTCAAGGTCAGGTTCTTAAGCATGACTTCCACCACTACAGATGAAAGCAGAGAGTATGTACTTTCATGAAGTCAGGTCCATTTCTTCAAGTTCATTTCTTCCATCACAACGAATGACCAAGAACTCCTATGATACCCCACTGAAAACCAGTCAGGGGACTTTGTACAATCAATTTCCTTTAATAATAATAAAACTCTGAATTACATCACTTAAAACTTTTTAGTCACTTAACAAGCAGTTACATAGAACTTAAACTGTGACATCCACTGCAATAGTTGTGCTGACATACACACAGATGCGTAAACCATGGTCCTTGGCTTGGAAGGGTCCACAAGACAAATTACTTCAATGAAACATCTTGTGATGGTGCTCTGAGTGGTAACCGGGTTTTGTGGGAGTACAGAGGAGAGTAATTCTCTCTGGGGAAGTGGGCTGGAGGGACTTCACACAGAAGGTAGCATTCAAGACATGGCCTTGAAGAATGAATCAGAGCAATCCAGGAAGAGAGAAAAAAAAGATATATTCCAGCACAGAGAACAGGCAGTAAGAAGACATTTTGGAAAGTGTTAGAAAGTCTGTCTAGGGAGATGAACCAGGCAAGGTAGACAGACTTTATGGCCTTAATAAAGCAATGAGGTAACCAAATCAATTTCTGAAAATGGATTTCAAAGCTCTGGAGATGCCGCGTGGCATCATAGCTGCTTTAAGAAATTTTCCTTAGATGTTGTATACATTAGTCAAGAAAAACTCTGCCAGTCATTTTGAGTATTTAGAAATTACTTTTATATTTTGTTAGACTGGCACTAGATAAACCAGCAAGATATTTCTAGCCCTGTGGCTTATTCATTGCCTGGGTATTCTTGCCCCCAATCAGAGAACTGGGTAATGACCAGGAAATGACTTTTTCTTATACAAAATAAGGATGAAGTAGGTGTGCAGGCCTGATAGAATGTCACCATGAAGCTGATTCAGAAGATCCAGTCAATTACTGGTATCTCCATGTGGATTTTCCACTATTTGGTTTACTCCTTAGTATTGGTAGGAACAACCATTTATTGGGTGACAATTATGTGTCAGGAACTTTATTTATGTTAATATGTAACCCTCACACCTTCTTAAAGTAGGTTTTGCCCCTATGGAAGCCACAAAACAAAACAAAACAAAACAAAACAAAACCTACATTTTATAAAGTGGTTGCCCAGGACAGAGTGATTAGAAGTCAGGACTATGATACCACAAGGTTATGGTTTGAAACCTCACTCTGCCACTCATCTTGACCTTGGGAAATTTGTCTCTACAGTCAAGTTTCCCCATCTGTAGAGTGGGGCTACTATATTTAAGCACTTTAGAAAAGTGGGTAGCATACTTTATTTTTTACTGTTATGATTATTAATGGCCAGGTTAGAACCTCTCAGTAATCTTCCTCTACCACATATTAACCAATGAAAAATTTGCCCTAGATGAAAGCAACTAGGAAGGAAAAATGTGCTGCAAAACGATTACAGTGCTTTCAAAAACAATAGAGAAATGACTTCAGATGAGGTCTTATATTTACCTTCATGCTTTAGGATCATGGAAGGATGGCATTATTCTTAAGCTACATGGCTATAGCTCTCAAAATTCGACACATATATAAATCACTTGTGAAATTTTTATTGAAACGTCAGATTCCTCAATACACTCCTTGAGGCGTCTACTGAGTTTTAGTATTGTGTCTTACTTAGAAAAAAAGTCTCTGTTTTTGTTTTTTATTTCTGCTAATTATATGAGCCACAAGCTGCAACTCTCTGCTATTAACCTGAAGCCCACTTGGATTTCTGCAAACCCAAAGCTTCATTCTCTTTCTTGTTCTCTTGGCTCTAACACAATTCCTGGATTCTCCAGGGTCCAGAATTGTTTAATAAAACTCAGAATTATTTTGCCTGCCTTCAGGTATAGGCAAGTGGGACTTACCAACTTTTAGCCCTTAAGAAATAGCTGCAGGGGTTTAACATATAAAAATAGGAGTTAATTATGCAACAGGAGGAGGATTGATCATACTCTTTGATTTTCCTTTTCTTATAAACAGGGTAAGCACTAAATAAGAGGCTAAGAAATTTTTGCTCTTTGCCTTACCCTTTCAAAAATTCTTCTTGAGATAAATCTGGGGCAAGGAAGTTCGAACGTTTTACAGAAATTATAACGCACCAGAACTCACTCTCAGAGGACACTACAAAGCCCAGACAAAGCTGGCCTGGGAGGCCTAAGTTGATGAAGAGTTTCTCCCCAGGGGCCTGTATGCCTCTGTGCCGCCCTCAATTCTACGCACTCCACTCACCCTGTATCCAACCCCATCTCTCCCAGGCCCCAAGGCAGGAGGAAACCCGAAATCTGCTCTACTCCAGGTTGCCACTGACAACTGGAAGCTCCAGGCCAGGAGACAGCCTCCTGGGCAGCCCGTTTTTGCTCTTTCCCAATCTGTTCAACTCAGTTTCCTGCCGGCGGGAGTGTTCTTTTCATGCCAGCTTTAAACCACTGAGTGCCCTGGGCATGGGCCCGGGCTCTGGAGCTGCGCCCAGTACTCGGCCTGGTGGTTGGCCCACCGCCCAGGAGTTGTCAAGTGTCTGCACCGGGTATCTGTCCCTTCAGCCGCCTGTCCTCCAATCTTCTCCTTGAAACAGTGGGATGGGAAACATCCATCCTTGTCATTTTTCCAAGCCTCCCCAAGCTTTCCAAACTTCTTTATGCCCTTGTTGAGGCAATGGGCCCAGTGTGGTTGCAAGCCCTGGTTAGATGAGAAGGGAGGGGACCAGGACTTTTAAAGTCATTCAGGGATTCCTTCGGAGCCCTCTAACAATCATGAAACATTTTAAAGGGACTTTGGGCCCTAGGCTGTGGATTCTTCAGGAACCAGAACCTGAATGCAACCTCAGCTTATCAGCCTCTTCTAGAACTTCTCCCAAACATAAGATCCTTTGATTAAATATAACCTTTAGGAAGAAGGGAGGAAAGAAAAAAAAAACAACTTGGCTAATTTTAGCCTTAAAGAGCTTGTGTACAAGGCTAAATCTGTCAAACTGTACCCCCAGGATGTAGTACAGCCATTAAACAACTGCCTTCTAGGTACTCCAGCCAGGCCCAGTGAGGCACACTACAGGGGGGATGGCTTAGAGGAAGAGAAGAGTCGAGTGTGTGGGATGGAGAAGGAACCAGTCACTTAGAGAAAAAAACTGACAAGAACCAGAGTCAAGACTGGAGGATCCTGCTATGCAGGGATTCCCACATCAGGTTCCTGAGCACAGAGATTTATGCCGTATTTAAATCTCCAAAGTTGAATGGGTTCAGAAAACTGTAGGAAAGTAAACACAGTATTCAGCCACTAGGTGGGTGGTCATCACATATGCTACGTATCTAAAAATTGAAGTCAGAACAGCTTGAACCTTTCCATATCTAATTCCCAATAGTAGTTTTGAACTGGGTTTGAACTGTTTATAAACAAAACCAAGGCTGCTGCTTTCCTCCAAAAAGAAGGCAGTTTTCTTTCCATATACATCTATATATATATATATTTTTTAATGTTATTTCCAAAATCTTAAGCAAGAAAGCCAGGTATTTTTCTAATTCAGGGTTCTTGGTTTCCATATGTAAACAGAATGAGATGCCCAGTCTGGTTTTTAGAAAGCAAGTTTAGTTTGCAGAATATACATTTATACCTTCTGCAAATTTGGGGGGAAAAAGGACTAATGGATCAAAAAACACGTTGCCAATTACATGACAAATGTAATTGCCATGATGACTCTGATTATAGCCACAACCAAAAAACATTCTAAACTTTAAACCTACAGTCTAGGTGATAGCTGCTTTTCCACATTTACTCATTATACTACAAGTCAGAGTAGATGGTCATTTAGAGCATTATTTATCAAATTCCCAAGTTCACTATGAGCTGGAACTACTTTCCACATTCCACTTTTAAAAAGTCACTAAAAATTCTTTAGGTCACAGGAGTAAAATTAAACATCCTGCCATGGATAATGGTAAGTGAAATTGCAGTCTGTGGTCCTGGGTGTAAAGATTAGCTTCACTCCAATGCATTTCCAAATCAAATAAGTTTACATGGTAAACTTTTAAAAAATATTCCTTATGGACAAAGAAATTCCATAACAACTTTAGGGAAAAATGCACTTTAATGCAGTATTAAGCTGTTAGAAATATTTTTTACCCATAAAACTATAATTATTACCAACGGTTTACTAACCCATTTAGGATTTTAGAATCTTTACTGTCTAATCTTAGCATACCGTACTTTTTGGCTAAACACATAAACTCATTATAATATCAACACAGAATTTTTTACAGCAGCAGCAGCACTTCTAAACATGTAAAAACATGTCACAGATTATAAAACAGCAACTGATTTCAAGTGCAAAGTAATCTCAGATTAAAACTGGCATCAGGTTCTAATAAGCATTCACCTTCCAAATAGCACTAGAGATTGGACTGGTTATTAAAAACAAAGGGAAATAAGGAGGACACTAGAGTATACTATTGTGTGTGTATTTTTATATACACACATATAGTAATAGAAAATAAATACATATACATTTTTGTTAATAGAAAATTACAACCAGCCCTATGGGAAGCAGGAACATCTTTCTCTCTCAGAACTGCTTTCATTTTGACCCAAATTTGCTGGCTTACTTGAAATGATTTTGCCTTTCTCATTATACATTCATTTGAAGTAAAACTGTGGAATCTTGAAATTTAGAGCATCAAAAATTATTTATCTTTAGGGAATGGATTCTGCCACAATTAATTTTATATCCTGTTTCTCTTCTTTTGTCATTCATTTGGTGTTAAAATTTCCAAATTTAGTCTAATGCCAACAGTGATCTGCCCGGGAAACCTACCTTAACAGGCAGATGTCCAGATCAAAAAATAGCCTATTTTAATGGTAGAAATATAAACAAACATGTACACACCATACAAAATAAGGTTGAAATGGGTGGGGTCAGTTGATTGACATCCATTTGTCTCTTTCGTTGGAAAATGTCATGGGCAGCTTCCACTATGCTTAAGACAAATTTAGATGAATGGAGGTGCTAACTAATGATGCCATTATCTATGTAGCAAATGTAAATGAAGACTTGAAAATCCTGAGGCATTCATGAGAGCCACTTATATGACAGAGGAGGGGAACTTAGAAAAATGAAAACAAAATGTCTTGAGGTGGCAATTTAATCTAAAAAATAACATTCAGATAGGTAAAAAGATAAAATATGCTTAGCTTTTGGAAAGAGATCCAGTGAAGTCCAGTAAACAGGGCCAAGTCTTATGAATTGTAAAAATTGCATTATGTACAATCTTTTTAGCAATAAGAATTATTTTAACCATCAATAACTGAGGGTTGTTATTTTAGGAGAATGAAGTCAATACATTTGTTTTCCTGAGGCAGGCAGGGGCAGTATTGTGCTATTCGTGAACTTCATTAATATTCATTAATTTTAAAAGCAGTTTGGTTAGCTTTGGCAATTGTCTATCAGATATTATGCCTTTAAATAAAAATAATTACAAGAACTTCATTATTTAAAAATGTAATTAGCATGAAGTTTAAAACCTACATTTTCACTAGAGGATGTTGTTCATTGGATAATGTACATTTTTTGGAAGGGTCTATTTTAATTGAATTCCTGGGGTAAAATTCTAAAAATCATAGTGACTAAAATAACCTAAATGTAACCAAAAGTAAGCTGAGAGTACTTTTTTTTCAAATGTTCGAATTAATTTCCACTTTAAAAGAGTACCATAGTTGACCCAATTAGCTCTGTAAACGAATTCTGTTGTTTAACATTCTTTAGCATTTCACAGTAGACAGTTTTCACCCATCCACCACCTTAGATCCCCAAAGATCTCAGCGCACATTTAGTGATATTTACCTTATGAAGTAACTAAATCCAGAAGAGCATTGAGCTCACATCACTGTAAAAAGAAATTGTTTCCTCATGCTTGCCGCTCCCATTCAGGGACTAGAAGCTGAAAACTCTGAAAATTATCCTTGTGCAACTAGGAAATTGTGGACAGAAATGCAAAATAGTTTTATTTGTATATAAGCCCAGCCATAGAAACCATACAAAACCTTGCTCTGCAAAAAAGTCCTCCAGCCTTTGTAAATCAGGCTTTTTACACCATGACAGATTAACAGCCAGGGCAAAAAATTCATGCACATGGAGTTGGAAATGGAATCCTCCACACGTCCTTCTTGATTCATGTCCACACTGAGGTACAACAATGTTGAGTAGTACTTTGTGGATTGTAAGAAAATAAATAAATAAAAATTAAAGTACCACCCAAAGAAAATAAGTCTGAATAATTCAGGGAGACTTTTGAGGCAAGACCAACAAGGAAAATTCACTGTAGTGAATAGCGAAACTTTTAAGAAAACGCACTTCTTTGTGTGTGGCTTTTATTTTTTAATTTTTTTTAGGGCTGGCTGCTCTAGAAATGTATTTGAATCAGTTTGATTTGTGTTTGTCAAAAGTAACTTCCAGTAACTCAGAAACACCTCAGTTCTTTAGGTTTTATTTTTAGCTTTTTGTTTTTGTTTTTTGTGTGTGTGTTTAAGGTAAGTTAGCCCTTTGGGACTAGCACAATTTTCCTGTTTAGGGTAGTTTGGAAAATAAGAGAGATCGTCTTGCTTCTTGTTATCAAACATAGGTGACTGTAGATATAATTTTTCTAAAAACGTGATTAATAACAGTCTACCAGCAAGAGTAAATCGAGTACCTGCCTCCCTAAATGGATTAAATCAGCGTCTCTGCAATACCATACTGGATAATGGGTAATATTCTTTATAGAGGTATTTATCCACTCTGACTTATTATTGAAGAATACAGAAAAATTTTGCTGCATCCACAAGCGGACAGATTTCCAATTCAAGAGGGCAGGCTTTGGGCTGCCGCTTGCTTTAGGGATTTTGAACCCTCTCAGTTGCCCATACCTGACTTGACTTGACATACAGCAGCACCCTCCCTGGGATCTCCCCTGTCTTTATATCTAGTTGGGGAGGAGTGTGGCCTCCCCAAACTAGACATAAAGTTAATATCAGTGTCCGAGGTTCCAGCTCCTCCCCCAAAACCCATAGCCCTCAAGGGGTACTAATTCATGAGTGCCAAAACTCGGCAAGTCAGGCCTTGTCGTCTCCAGTCTGAGTAGGATTGACTGTATCCGGATAAAAGCACGGGGCGGAAAGGGTTAATCACAATCCTCCTCTTCCTCCTCTCCCCCCTCCACCCGGCGACAGAGCCAGGAGTGTCTCAGCGGGAGAGCAACTGGAAACCACAAACACCCAAACCCAGGAGCAACTCAAACTAAACCTGGAGACCTGGCTTAGGGAAAGGAGTTAAGTTTAGACCAAACGGTTTTATCAAGGTAGCTGAAAAGGTGCTGCCCTCAGATCTCAAGGATTTCTTTGATGTTGCAGCTGAAGCCTCAAAAATACATTTATGACCCTAATGCCCTTTATTCCCAAAGACCCCAAGGGGTGTTTGTAGAAACGTCCTGGAGGCGTACAGAGTGCAGTGGGAGTGAAGAAAACCCCCGCGGTATACACGCCTGGCCACCTGGTCCAGGTAATCTTTGCTGCGGGGTCGGGGCCGCCAAGCAACAACCTTCGCCCCATGACAGGGCATCCTCCAAACCCACCGCAGCCAAGACGTTGCAGGACCCATCCGCCGGCCCCCGGCCCCGGCCCCCGCCTCCCAGCCCCAGTCTTCCCCACGCCATCCCAATCCCTTCCCTACTCCTCACCCTGGGTCGGGGGCGTCCCTGATCGCCAACCCCCCTAAAACCTACCGGCGCTCTGAGCGCCCACCAGCAAATTCCTACCAGCCCCAGCCTTCCAGGAAAGCAAAAGCAAAAAAAAAAAAAAAAAAAAGACCATGACATCACGGGCAGGTTTATTTGGGTTTGTTTGTTTGCTTGTTGGCTCGATTAAATACTCGTGGAAGGTGAACGTACCCCACACAGGAGAAGTTTGATGTTGACAAACTTCTGGTGGCAGCGAGACAGTGTCAGCACAACTTCCGGGATAATGAGAGCTGCTTTGCAGGGAGCGCGGCAGCTGCGGCGGGAGGCGGCCGCCGGACGGAACAGCAAATGCTATTCAGCCCGAGCAGTTTCAAGCCGCCCGAGCTGGGGAATTACTGTAGTCGAGCTACGGCTCTTACCACCGGCGCTGGATCTGGGCGCGCGTTAGGGGGGGAAGCTGCAGGCACAGGGCGCCGAGAGGGGAGCTTTCAAGTTACTTTGCTCCACCCCTACACCCGGCAGAGGCTGGCAGGCTGCATGGTAACTGCCAGCATCTTGGTCCCTGCTCCTTTAGGCGGCCTCCCTGGAATCAACCAACTTTTCTCTCCCCCAAAACTCCCTCTTTGTTTCAAATAGGACTCTCCAAAATTTATTCTTGGGAAGACTGACAGCCGGGGTCAAGAAACAGCTGTTGAAGTTAATGTTTCTTCCTCCCACTTCGTCTGATGGTTGTGCCCTGCCAAGACAAAGTGAGAGGCACTGCCTGGTGGCTTCTTTAAACAGACAAGCATTTAGCCAAAAAAAAAAAAAAAGTGGGGGAAAGTGGGGGGGGGATATTTTCCTGCTTAACATACAATCTGATCAGAAATGCAACAGCATGTGCTTTTCAACTTGTGCTGATTACTTGCTGAAAAGATGCTTCGGCTTTTAGTTTTGAACACTCTTAGCACTGGGGAGGGGGTGGGGTGGGCACAGGGATGGTGGGAGAGGTGGTGGGGACACTTTCCATGTTTTGGTAAAGGGGCAAAAATGTTAAACCTTCCTCCTCTGACCCACCTCACCCTCTCTAAGAAAGATAGAATGGCCTGGGGGAGGGAGGAAAGAGTTACATTCCTTTGCAAGGTTTAATTCACATTTCAAATTTCATATCATGATGCAGAACAAGGACTGGCCTAGAGCTAGGCAAATTGTTTTTATTTGGAGACCTAGGCCAACCTGGACCTTGCTGCCAGCTCTTGGTAGTTCTTGGTGGCTTTCTCCAGATTAGGCCTGTCTCTTCTCCAGTTCCCCAACCCAACTCCTTTGCCCAGAGGGCATGCTCTGGGACAAGCTATCTTGTTTTTTCCTGCTTTCTTCAGGGTGAAGATTGATTTTAGCACAACCCTTCCTCTGCTCCCTGTGCAGTTTAGGGTGCCCTGGGGGTCTGCCTGAGTCTCCCTGTCCTGACTGAGCTCTCCAAACGTGGTTGTTCTCTGTAGTGGGAGTGGGGAATTGGGAACTCGATTCCTTCCTCATCAGAGAACTTAACCAGTCTTCCAAGTGCCCCATTGCCCTTTGGGAACACTCTGCTCACTTGGTCTCTCTCAGACATGGTCATATGAAGACATAAAAGGCCTTCCTACTCCACCACCAGGTTAGTCTGTCACCGCATCGCAATGCAGTGCCATCACAAAGTGATATTGCATCAGACCCAAGGATATTTTAGGAAGCTCTCAAGCTGGGTCCAACCAGCCTCTGTGCAAGAATCAGGGCCACGCTGCCAAAATGAGGGCTGTGGAGATGCTGGACAGGTGGCAATGATGCCCTCTCTATTCTCAGCTCCATTCCCCACTTGCTGTCCCATCCCTCCCCCACCTTACCCCCCCCCCAGACCTCACCCCAGCCAGTCTGATGCACTCAATGACTTCCCCACTTTTCCCTCTGCCTAGTTCCCAGAGGGCACCACTTTTTTCTCCCTCTTGTGTCTCTTTGCAGTGTGCCGGTCCACCTTCTGCTGTATTTCCTGTTTTTCTGCCTATTGTGGTCACTCACTGAGAACTTAAGTAGCATTTGTTCTTATTAACTGAATCATTTGAATTACTCTTGGAGTTGCTCTGGCTGCTGCAAGCAAAACCTCCAACTTGGGCATCTGCAGTCCTGCTCAACTCATTTGACTTGGGTGAACCTTTCCCCTTCTCTCCAACTCTGGGTCCCCCAGTTGGGGTGACACGATGGCAGTGGCCAAGCATCAGGTGTCACCCTCAGCAAGTACCCGCTTCTCTGAGTCCTACTCATGCAATCCAGCAGTCAATTGACTTAAATTCCTTTCGCTTTATTGTTCTCGTCCTTAGATCAGCGCTCAGCAGCTAGCAGGGCTATAGGCAGACCTCCACTAATCCTGAAGTTGTAATTCCCTACTGCTGGCTCCTGTAGTTTTATTACGGCCTCCTTTTTTTCTAAGATTGACAGACATAAACCTTCAGTGTGGAGGTCTGCACTGGCACCCTTAAAGGCTTCTTTGTGTGGAAATATAACCTCAGGGCAAAGTCGGCCCAGCTCCAGGAAAGGCACATTATCCTGCTACAGGGAATTACTGTGTTGGGGCAGACCTCAGGGTTCCTCCTTCTGCTGGCTACCTGGCATCCTCCCAGGGACAATGCTTTCTTCCTCTGCATACGTGCTAAGTTGCTTCAGTCGTGTCCAACTCTTTGGCAACACTATAGACTGAGGCCCACCAGGCTCCTCTGTCCATGGGATTCTCCAGGCAAGAATACTGGAGGGGGTTGCCTTGCCATGCTCTCTTCCAGGGATCTTCCTAACCCAGGGATCGAACATGCATCTCTTATGTCTCCTGCATTGGTGGGTGGGTTCTTTACCACTAGCACCACCTGGGAAGCCCTTTCTAAGTAGAGTTTTTTGTGGGAGGACTTTGGCGGATTGGGACTACTGTAAGAGGAGACCTGTAGCAGCTGTCCAGCAATTCTACATGCAATCAGAGGAATCAGATGTCCTTCCTTCAGTGGGTGGGTCTCTAAATGCAACCACTCCTGAAGCTCTCAAGCACACGTGGGGTCAGGGTGCCCCCTGGTAAGGTAGCTGTCTTGGAGCTAATGATACTCTTCCCGGTGCCTTCGTATCACTTAGAGGAGCTGATCTATTTATGCAGGTGTTGGGTTAGACAAATTACTCCAAAAAGCAAAGGTGAAGAGATACACAATCTTAATTTATCATGCAGGATTAAAGTCAGATTTAAATCAAGTAGAATTATTAAGGGATTTAGAGCTAGTGTCTCTTTCCAAAGGAAAAAAGGACCTAAAGAATACTCTTTGTTGAAGGGTATCGAGGTCAAGAATGTAGCTTCTTATATTTGAAGAGTTATTTTCTCTCTCCCTTTTAAATGTTCACATATATTTCAGTCAAATAGAACAGTAATAGGAAATTCAGATGTATATGATTAGGCCTTAACTGTTCCATGTGCTGTTGTTTTAGTTGCTTAAGTTGTTTCCGATTCGTGTGACCCCCATGGACTGTAGCCTGCCAGGCTCCTCTGTCTGTGGGATTTCCCAGGCAAGAATACTGGAGTGGGTTCCTGCTCCAGGAGATCTTACTGACCTAGGGATCGAACCCTGGTCTCCCAAACTGGCAGGCAGATTCTTTACTGCTGAGCCACCAGGGGAGTCTCACTGTTCCATATAGACAGATGCAAAAAAGAAGAGATGAAGACGTGCACTTATTTTGACAGAGGACTTCCTGTAGGAACAGGGGCTGTGCCTGGATTATGGATCAAATGAGTTATATTAAATAGTTGGTTAGAGAAGATGGGTTTCCCCAGTGGCTCAGATGGTAAAGAATCTGCCTGCAATGCAGGAGACTCAGGTTCAATCCCTGAGTCAGGAAGATCCCCTGGAGAAGGGAATGGGTACCCACTCCAGTATTCTTGCCTGGAGAATTCCATGGACAGAGGAGCCCAGTGCAGTTTCACACTTAAGATGAATTTGGAATCAGGGAGAGGTTAAGTAAGACAGAAGTACAGTTCACATCGAATCTTGTTGAGATGTGGGCATTCAGTCCTATAGCCCCAGGAGCTGGAGTTACTAGTTCAGAGAGGTTAACACATGCTTCTAGTCAATGTTTCTGAAAATGTATTCTCACGGAGTCAAGAACACGAACAGCAAAGGAAATGGAAACAAGATGTCTTTACATAGTGTTTGAGATTACAGAATATAGACAGAAATAAAAATACACATGCAATTATTTTCCCCTTTCCCTTTCATTCTAAATCTAGGCTAGAGTTTAATTTAGGATTAAAAGTCTCTGTATGGATTCTCTTCTAATTTCTCCTCCAGTTATCCCATCCACATTCCAGTTCTGGTTTTGGGCAGAACTGCAATTGTCCTTTGTAGGGAATTGCAGGAACTCCTGTGCTGGTTTTCTAATGTGGGAAAATGTCGACTGGGGAGGCAAAGACCACCAAACTAGTTTCATTATGACCCAAGGAACACTAAATCCAGCCCTTTGGTGGTGGGCAACCAGCCTAACACACTCTTCCTCTACAGAGCTCATTAAAATGTTACTTACAATTTACAGTATGATCTCAATCCAAAAGTTGGAATTTTATCTCAGCAAATAGAAAAAGAATACTCTTGTGCTATCTTGGCCTAAAAAGTTTTAATTTCTTCTGTGGACCTGCTGGTGACTAGTAAAATAAGGTCTGTATTACTTGAGAGTGAGCATTTCCGTTCAGAGAAGTTGGCAAGGAAGTAAACAACAGATGAAAAAAACCCAACCCAAGGACACAAAATCAGACTTACCAGCCAAATAGATTTTAACTTTTACCTTCCTCGTAAAAGTGAATTTATTGTTTGCCAAAAGTACAAAATCAACAACTCTGTAGAAGGCATGTTTCATACTTTTGTCTCCAACCTACAGCAAAGGTGATGACTCTTCTTAACTACACTGCCTTAGAACTCTCATTCATGTGACCAAAATTATTCTAGATCAAAAATAATATCATAAATCCCAGACACTTTTAGGTGAACCAAAATGTCTGGATGCTAACTTCAACCAACCAAATTAAATTAACATTTTAACAATTTGTTTCTGGCATTGTTCATGCTTCATAAAGAGTCACTCACTTAATTTTGATTCAAGGCAACAAGGCTAAACAAGTGATTCTAAAAATGGATCACTTCCAGGTCTGCAAATTAAATTTCCTTGAGTTCTTCTGAGGCAGCAAAGATTCTTCAGAATCTACAGGCCCAACTGTATGATGCTACCACCTTCCCAAGATAACCACTAAAAACTGCAGCTAGAACCAGTTATGAGAATAGTTTTTTGTAAAAGCAGAGACTATCTCTCCGATGGCAATAGGCCAGACATCTAAGACCTCTGGAAATGCTTGACATCTTGCCATGTATCACCACAATCAAATCCTGGATAGGGTATTCTCGTCTGAGTTTCACTGACTACCAGTAAGGGGCATGTATAGAATAATAAGCGATTTGAGTCTTAGTGCCCAAGTTAGAACTTAACATGCCTAATAACATTCCCTGGAAAAGGGTATGGGGACTGTGTATCAAAGGTGGCATCAGCTGTTCACCTGTGAATAGTCCGATGATACCTGGCTGGGAGCCACTTTAATAATGTGATTTGTAAAATTCTGGGATTACTGCGATTAATATATGGGACTCTCAGCTGAAAACAAGGAGCCCTTTCTCAGCTGCAAATGGTGAACAACAAGGTCAACCACAGAGGATTATGTTTTTAAAGCACAATTTAGGGGAAAGAGAGCTTTTGTTGCCAAATATCCATCTCAGAAGGAAATGGCAACCCCCCGCCCCCTGTCCCCCAACACACAGCCATCTCAAAGCCCAGAAGTTACACAGTACTTTTGTTTTCCAAAGGTGTTTGCCCCCAAAAGATCATAGCAATATAATATTTTCTTCTTTTTTTTCTTAACCAAGTGGTGAAACCAGAAGTTGTGTTTCTGTACCTATTCAGAGAAGTAACATGCCAGTCTGAGGAGAAATACACAGGGAGTCTTCAAATTTAGAAGTGTATCAACAGCAGCGTTGATGGACCTAGAGATTATCACACTAAGTGAAGTAAGTCAGACAAAGAACTACAAATATCATATGATTTCACTTATATGTGAAATCTAATTTTATAATGATACAAATGAACCTATTTACAAAACAGGCTCACAGATATTGAAAACAAACTTATGGTTACCATAGGGAAAGCATGGTGGGGAGGGCTAAATCAGGAGTTTGGGATGAATGTGCACATACTACTATATCTATGGTAGATTATCAACAAGGATTTACTGTATAGCACAGGGAACTCTACTTAATACTATGTGATAACCTATATGAGGGACAAAAATCTAAATATATATGTGTATATATGGGCTTCCCTGGTGACTCAGATGATAAAAAATCTGCCTGCAGTGCGAGAGGCCTGGGTTTGATCCCTGGGTTGGGAAGATCCCCTGGAGGAGGGCATGGCAACCCACTCCAGTATTCTTGCCTGGAGAATCCCCATGGACAGAGGAGCCTGGCGGGCTGCAGTCCATGGGCTCACAAAGAGTCAGACACGACTGATTTTACATATATGTATACTAAGCACAGTATATATGAAAGAAAGTGAAGTTGATCAGTTGTGTCTGACTCTTTGCAACCCATGGACTGTAGCCTGCAGCAGGCTTCTCTGTCCATGGAATTCTCCAGGCAAGAATACTGGAGTGGGTTGCCGTTTCCTTCTCTAGGGGATCTTCCCGACCCAGGGATTGAACCGGGGTCTTGCGCATTGCAGACAGACGCTTTACTGTCTGAGCCACCAGGGAAGCTTTATATATACACATATATATATAACTGAAACACTTCGCTATATACCTGAACATTGTAAATCAACTATACTACAATTAAATTAAAAAAAAAAAAGTATACTAAGAGGACTTCCAACCCACTCCAGTGTTCTTGCCTGGAGAATCCCAGGGACAGGGGAGCCTGGTGGGCTGCCATCTATGGGGTCGCACAGAGTCGGACATGACTGAAGCGACTTAGCAGCAGTAACAACAGGAGCAAGAGGCCTTCAATGTCATGCATCTAATTTTTAACATAATCTAAATATAAATATAATCATGGAATTATCTAAATCTAATCATGCCAATTAATAAATGCCCTCACTTTTCAGCACTACACTAGCAGTTGACTTTCTTTTCAGAGACATTTTTCACAAAGAAACAAAGCTATTATCTTTTGGCAGTATTTATTGCAGATGTAACAAATAAAGAGAACCAAAGAACTTGCTTAAGCTGTGACTACCAGGTGGATAGCTGGGCCCACTCACTAATAAAGTGAATTGCTCTGAGACAGTCATGTTTCAGATTCTGATGCTTCTCTCAGCAAATCTGCAACTTATTTTTTTCATAGAACTTTGAGGTTGTCGATAAGTCATTGCAATGTTTAATGCCAAGTCCTTACATTCTCAGAGATAAAGAAGGCAAAGGAGAGAAAGAATGTGTAGCTCATTATCCACAAGTTATTTTCCTGTTGTTCAGGATGTCGAGAACATTTTTTAGAAATTTTTCAAGGAGATGACTCCCGGGCATTTTCCATAAAAGGGGTATTTTTGCATTTCATGTACTGTCCCAAGAGTGGGTGTAAGAAGCAGTTTGTTTTCACTCTGCAACAAGAAAAGTGACCTAAATAATTTGTCTTTAATTTCATAATGACCACAGTAGTGAACTGAAACCTTTTTTCCTTATATTTGGTTCTTCTATGATACAATTTTGCAAGCTAATACATAATACACTTTGCCTAAAAGGTTAAGTGATTTTTTTTTTCTTTTAAAAATATACACTATTTAAAGGTTCTTTAACTCTTCCAGAATGGGTCATAAATCCAACCTAAACTATAATATAAGGGGCTTCCCTGGTGGCTCAGACAGTAAAGAATCTGCCTGCCAAGCAGAAGACCTGGGTTTAATCCCTGGGTTTGGAAAATCCCCCGGAGAAGGGAATGACTACCCACTCCCATATTCTTGCCTGGAAAATCCCATGGACAGAGGAGCCTGGTGAGGTTCATGGGGTCGCAAAGAGCTGGACACACCTGAGCGACTAACACTTCACTTTCAAAATCTAATGACAGTTGTACTTGCCTTGTATTTCAAAGTGTTCTACAGAATGGGTTGGTATAATTAAGTGGTAACTAGCATGGCACACTACGCTAATCACTCTAGGTTATGTTATATAACACACAGAAAGCACTTTCATTCTAGATACTGAAGATGCCATACAAAGTGAGTCTGTAATTCAGGTATCTAAATGGCAACTATTTAAAGTGTTTTTTGTTTCAGCTGAATTCAGAACCCAAAGCACTTCTAATTATCCACTGCTTAGGTAGAATACAGGCAGAAGAGAAAGTGCTACTGTGTTTTGTGCTTCAACTCTGCCCTAAAGAGGTTATTTCCAGGAGTGGAAAGGAAGACCGAGTCCACAGAAATCTTGGCAAACTCTTATCCAGGAAGACTACAGAGATTTCATGGATCTTGCTGTTGTTTGCCAGGAGGTATTACCTTTCTCCAAATTCCATTCATGCAGCTGGTTGCCTCTTTTCTCCTGGGGTAATACTTCACAGTAAATATACACATCAATTAGCACCATGCTGAACATTTCTTCCTTCCAGGTGACGGTTAGCCTGCAATGAGGAAGGAGTGGGTCAGAAAACTTAAGAGTGCCAGCTCAACTGTCATAGTGCTGGGTTCAAATCCTGATTCTGTCTTAGCAGCAGTGTACCCCTGAGTCAGTCTTAAGTTCCTCGTTCATAAAATAGGGCAGAAGATGGAAACAAAATACATATCCATTGTTTACCATCTCACTTCATTAGTATCCCCATCAGATGCACCCCTGAAGCTCTCACAATATTTTGATGGAGCTCTAAATAACCTTTGGATCAATCTGTGAATTTCCCTTCCCATGGAGGTGAAGGGTTGCATTATTCTCTAAAAGTTAATACCTTACAGTCAGTATAATATCTTACACTCTCATCTAGTATCTGACCTACTGAAACCAAAGTAGAAGCAAAGACTCAGAAGTCAGAGCGCCAGTTTCTCAGTCGTCCCGTCCTATGCATGCTGTTGCTCAGACCACAGTCACTGATGACCAAGTGTTGTTGCCAGCCTCATTCACTGAGCAGCTTCTCACCTTTCAACTAGACTGTGAGCTTTCTGAGGACAGGTTCCAGCGGTCTCATAGGTCCTTGTATCCCTCTGGGCACTAAATGTAACACAGTACCTTGAAAATAACAGATTCTCAGCCAATGTTTGTGGTTTGGTTATTTTGAGAAAGAGTTCTGGGGTCTTTATGACAAAACAAGTTCATACTGAAGAATCCTATTATGCACTTGCAAAACAGGTCTATAGAAGTTCTTGCTAGGAAAACCCAGTTTGGACACTAAGGTAATAACAGCCCATTTCTTTTTCCCTTTTTTTTAATTCTAGCCCTATCTCAACTATACTAGTATAAAATATCTTTAATTTTTTTTGAAAGTGTAATAAGTACTCATTAAAAATAAGGCTCCCTAGATGGCTTTCTCCATTTTCCACATACCTATTGGAAAACAATTGCTAATATTTTGGACTATATTCTTCCAGGTTGTTTTTATTTAGTTATGTTTTTGACACATATACTAACATTTATTGTTATTTTGTTTTTATTTAGTTATGTTTTTATTGCATATACTAACATTTATTGTTATTTCATAGAAACGGTTACACAGTTCATTGACTTTTGGTGCTTGCTTTTTTCATTTAACAATGCATTGTGAACATTCCTCCATGTCAACACACACTTCATTCTTACTTAGAGCTGCATAGTACAAGTTTCTTGTGATCCAACTATTCATTACCATTATCTGAATCCCTATAGTGGATAAGTTGTGTAGGAAAGCAGAAATTGGTCATAACAGGAAGATATCCACTAATGAACTGGCCACTTACTAAATTAGTCCCCACTCAAATAGCCCTCCCAATTTAATACCAGCATTTATTCCCACTCAGCCAGTCAATTTTGCTGATTGTAGATGTTGTAAACATCCAACAATACAATGTAAATAAAATGCATTTCAGTTGCTATGTAAAATTGCTAATCTTGCAAAAGATGCAGGATTTTATGAAGTCATTGAAAGTGATTCTGGAGAACTGTTCCATAACCAAATGAGTATCTGGCAGTGTTGGACCGGTTAACAATTAAAGATGAGAAAAACAACAAGGATGATAAGAGGATAAATTCTTCAAAAGGAAAATTATTTGAATATCAAAGGATTAAGATAGGCTCTCGGGAAAACTGATGAAGCCCTCACATCTTTTTTCAAAATGACCTTTGTATGATTCTGCTGTAAAAGTCAGTGTGAAGTGAAGGGTGTCAAAATTTGCTATCACATAATTTTGCTAGAAAAATTATTCCCTTCACTAAATCAACACTTGATTCATCCTTTGTTTATTCTAAAAATTAGAGCATTGTTGCAATTAGAATTGTGATATGTATATCTTCAAATATAAATCATATTTAAAGATAAGATATCTTTAAATTTTTCAAAACAAAGCTTCAATCAAACCTTTTTTTATTCTTCATTTTACAATGCTCAACCCTATTTATTACTTTTACAGCTTTCATCAGCCATATTATGGCAAACAGAAGCAACAGACGCTGAAAATAAGGCTTGTAATAAACTAATCAGATTCCCTAGTTCTCTCTCCATGAGGCATTTAGAAGCAGGACTGGCCACTTTGCAAGAAGTAAAGCCCCAGGGTGGCTGGATAATTCACAGGAGGGAACAGGCCTTAAGAAGGAAGACAGGCAGTGGACTTCCTCTGGCACTAATCTGGCACATAGATATTTGGGTCTAATGTAATTTGAAAAAAATAAAAAAGATGTAACCTTATTTGTGTCCAAACTGGTAAAGCAAGTTACACCAGTTAAATGTGGGTATATTAGGATTTATTTTTAGCAGTTAGCTACTGACTGATATTTGGGTTCTTTCCAATTTTTTGCTACTATAAGCCACGTGGCAATGAACAACAGTGTACACGTATATCTTGGTGCACTTGTATAAGCACTTCTGTAAGAAAAATTCCTAGAAGTGAAATTCCTGGAGTCGGCAAAAGGTATATTAAAAATATTAACAGACTTTAGCAAACTGTCCTACCGTTTAATGCCATCTACAGTATCAGAAAATGCCTGTTTCACCGCAGCCTTCACAAAGAGACTACTATCACTTTTTACCAATCAGATTGCAAAAACAGGCTACGGCTGTTGTTGTTTTCATTTTCAATAATGTAAATTCTTGATGTGCAAGATAAACTTTGCTTACTGCCTGCTTAGAATTTTTAGAAAGAGCCTCATTATAGACT
This sequence comes from Capra hircus, assembly GCF_001704415.2. Taxonomy (NCBI): domain Eukaryota; kingdom Metazoa; phylum Chordata; class Mammalia; order Artiodactyla; family Bovidae; genus Capra; species Capra hircus. The sequence continues at coordinate 28,781,439 of NC_030814.1, forward strand.
CTGGAAAATGCATGAGAGATGCAGGGGGAGATCATCTCACCCCTGGTGATGGGCAGAAGCTAAAAAAAATGAGCATGCCATGCATTCATCTGTTTTTTAAAAAATCCCTTTTTGAAACTATTGTGCTTACTGCTCACAAAGGGTAAAGTGTTTATAGTCAGTAGTAGAAGATGGAGATAATTCTTTGCAAATTCCTGTTTTCAAGCCTGTGAGTTCCTTTAAAATCTGTGAACAGGTAAAAGGTCAGTAGATCCTGAAACTAGACACCTGATGTCATCCAAGCTTATACACTTTCCATTAGGATTTTGGCCAAAGAAAGTGGCAGCGTTCTAAGTGAAAATTTCTTACATATTTGGAGGGCCTAAAAAAGAAGCAAAAAATATCCACTAGAGTATGCATTTGTTACAACCCATCAAATGGTACATTAAGACCTGTGCATTTCACTGTGTGCAAATTTTTTATAAAAAAGAAACCATAGAGTCCTCAAAATATTAAACACAGAGTTACCATATGATCTGGCAATTCTACTTCTGTGAATATTCCTAAAAGAAATGAAAGCAGGGAATTAGATATCTGTACACTCATGCTCATAGCATCATTATTCACAATAGGCAAAAGGTGGAAGCAACCAAATGCCCACTGATAGATAAATCAATAAACAAAATGTGCTGTGTACATACAACAAAATACATTATTCACCCTGTAGCAGAAATTACGGAGAAAGCAATGGCAACCCACTCCAGTACTCTTGCCTGGGAAATGACGGACAGAGGAGCCTGGTAGGCTACAGTCCATGGGGTTGCAAAGAGTCGGACACGACTAAGCGACTTCACTCTCACTTTTCACTTTCATGCACTGGAGAAGGAAATGGCAACCCACTCCAGTGTTCTTGCCTGGAGAATCCCAGGGACAGGAGCCTGATGAGCTGCTGTCTATGGGGTCGCACAGAGTTGGACATGGCTGACATGACTTAGCAGAAGCAGTAGCAGCAGCAGGAATTACATTCTGATGCATGCTGCCATATGGGTGAACTTCAAAGACATTATACTAAGTGAAATAAGCCAGTCACAGAAAGACAAATAGTATATGATTCCACTTACATGGGTACCTTCAATAGTTAAATTCCCAGAGATAGAAAGTAGAATGGTGGTTGCAGGGGCTGGTGGGAGGGGATAGTGGGGCTTCAGTGTCTAATGGGTAGAGTTACAGTTGGGGAAAATGAAAACTTCTGGAGATGGATGCGGTGATGATTTACACGCTAAGGTGAACATACTGTATACTTACATATGATTCAAATGATAGGTGTTATGGATATGTTACCACACTAAAAACATGTTTTTAAAACCCATAAACAAATACTGGACTCTAATGATATGCATGTGGAAGTGTTTAGGGGTAAAAGGTACTGATGTCTGTAAGTTAATTTGAAAGGTATCAAGGTATCAAGAAATGAAGATGAGGATTTCCCTGGTGACCCAGGGATAAGAATCTGCCTGTCAATGGTTTGATCCTCAGTCCAGATAGTTCCACATGCCGCAGAGCAACTGGGCTTGTGTGCCACAAATCCTGAAACCCACACACCTAGAGCATGTGCTCTGCAACAAGAGAAGCCTCCATAATGAGAGGCCCACACAGCACAACTAGAGAGTAGCCTCCACTCACTGCAACTAGAGAAAGCCCATGCAAAAGCCAGGAAGACCCAGTGCAGCAAAAAAATAAATTTTTTTTAAAAAAGAAATGAACATGAATTGACAGATTGACTATGTGGTAAGTATAGCAAATGTAAATTGCAGAATCTAGATGGTAAGTATATAGGTATTGACTGCCATTCTTCCAACTTTTTTGCATGTTTGCAAGTTTTCTTTTCTTTTTTTTTTTAACAGCCTTCTCTCCTTTGTTTTTTATAAATGTCTGTCTTTCCTTTTGGCTCTGGTGGGTCTTTGTTGCGGTGCAGGCTTTTCTCTTGTAGTGAGTGGAGGCTACTCTCTAGTTGCAGTGTGCAAGCGTCGCCTTGTGGAGGCTTTTCTTGCTGTGTGCAGAGCATGGCCTCTAGAACAAGGGCTCAGGAGTCGTGGCGGATGCACTTGGTTGCTCCGCCGCATAGGGGATCTTCCCAGGCCAGGGACTGAACCCGTGTCTCCTGCATTGGCAGGCAGATTCTTTACCACTGAGCCACAACGGAATCTCTGAAAGTTTTCTTTCAGAGATAAACGTTGGGGGGAAATGATTTAGGCTAAGAAAATTAACTAGCAAATGAAAGATTCTTTTTACCACAAATTCACATTTTGCTTTTGTTAATTATGGAATAATTTTGCCATGGAGAGATCTTCAAGCAGAGTAAAGGAAATAGGACTGATTTTATTGTTTGTTTTTAATAACGGTCAGACAGAAGCATTTATTAAGCAAGCATGGGACAGGTATTGATTCACAAGTGACTCCATGATATTAAAAAAGAACTCAATATCACCAAAGTTGATAAGCATCTCCATATATCAAAGGCAAGGGTCGTGGTTCAGCTTTTTCTTCCGCTTGTAGGATTTGAGCATGTGCAGAGGGAAAGAATCCCAGCCTACTTGGTCAAATGGAAATGACATAAATAGATGGGCTATGATGCCATGCAACTCCATGGTGTTTGAGAGACTGAGGTCCTTCTCATAAATAAATATCAGCTCATTGCAGAAGCATAGTAGATTATAAATAGCAGCTCTTCATCTCCTCATAGAAACATTTTAGAGAGCTCTACATTCCTTTTCTTCAGTTCATTAAAAAGTAAACAGAGAGAGATGGCCTTCATTTCTGGGATCTCTACATTGCAGGCACGCTGAGGCAGTTTTTATAATTATAGAAACATGTGATCATCCTACCCCAATAACACTCTCGTTGCATTGAAGTAAACATCCCACGTTTCAGTGGTGCAAACTCAGAGCCTGCAGGGGCGGGGTTGGGGGGGTGGGGTCACCCCAATGAGTAACACAGGCCAGTCCATGGAGGAATTGTGACCTTCTGGAGAACACTTATCCTGACTAAAGAGAAATCCATGACTCAGTGCCAGCCAACTGGCCTGAGAAAGGCAGATGTATCAGTTTTTTAAGAGCAGCCTGAAATGTATATGTATATATCTATGTGGGTTTTCCTGGTGGCTCAGCGGTAAAGAATTCACCTGCAATGCAGGAGACTCGGGTTAGATCCTTGGGTCGGGAAGATGCCCTGGAGAAGGAAAAGGCGACCCATTCCAGTATTCTTGCCTGGAGAATCCCATAGACAGAGGAGCCTAGTGGGCTACAGTCCACAGGATCACAAGAGTCAGTCATAACTTAGCGACTAAACCACCAACACCATGTTTATTTATTTATTTATATATACATATATTTTTGCTGCACCACTGGCATGTCTTAGTTCCCCAGCCAGAGATTGAACCTCTGCCCCATGTAGCGGAAGGCCTTAACCATTAGACCACCTGGGAAGCCCTTGAAATCCATCTTCCAAAATTAAATGCAGGCAAAAAATTCACGGTTTTCAACAACACTATGTGGGTCAAACAAAACACCGTTTTCACTTCTGAGGTCTACAGGTTGGCTCCCCATGTGCAAACCTCTAATGTCTGTGTACAGGGTAGGATAGAGTGGGACACAATTGAACAACTAACACTTTCCCTTTTCAGTTTATTTTCATGTCATAATCCCCATGTGTTTGAAACTAGAAAAATGTTTTTTCCATAGGATGATAGCTACAATTCAATGAGTGCTGCCTTTGGATCATTTACTGTTTCAGGCCCCTTTTATTTTCCCAACCTTACAGATAGGAAAGAATGGGTCCAGAATAGTTGCATGACTTGCCAAGCTGGTAAGTGTCAGAGTCTGGAATCGAAAACACATGAGCATCAAGGCTCTAAGCCCAGCTGTTCTTAATTCTTCATCACCACAGTGCCTACGATCCAGTGTTCTACCTGGTGCTAAGGCAGTCAGAAAAGGCTGCGAAGATCAACACTTCCTAACCATAATGTACTTGAAGAACTATTTTCTTAATTACTCGACTGCCAACAGAACCCATCCTCAGGTATGATTGCACTTCTTTTTTTTTTTTTTTTAAAAAAACTTCCCCTGCTTTTATGTAGGAAAAAATATGTCTAATTACCCAGGTGATGCATATACACATTCTTGGTGTAAAATATCCAAATAACACAGCAGCTGACAAGGAAGGAAGGAAAATTCCCCTTGGCTCTCTCCTCCAGCCCCACTCCTCCCTTATCTCCGCCTCTAACACTGTTAATAGTATGGCTCATCTCTTCCAGACTTTTCCTATGTATTTACATACATATATGTACATATATAAATATGCATAGAGCTACGTTTCTATGGTAAAGACATTCAGAATTCCACCTTGGGATGTCAGACACTTTTCTGTTGCAGCCCTGGCAACTTCCCCTGCTCCAAGTCAAGGTTGGGAGGGAGTGGCGTGGAGTGGGGAGGGAGATGCCTGTATTAGTTATCTCTTGCTGCATAACAAACCACCCCACAATTTATCAGCACAAAGCAATGAACATGTATTATCTCACCTTCTGAGAGTCAGGAATCTGGAAGCAATTTAGCACAATGGTTCCAGCACAGGGTCTCTCATGAGGCACATTCAAGATGTCAGCTGGGGCTGCAGTCATTTTGAGGGTTCATTTGAGGGGTCGGAAGATTCACTCCCAGTTTCACTCACTGAAGAGTTGTTTGCTTCAGAAGGCCTCAGTTTTTCATTGCCCATTGGCAGGAATCCACAGTTTCTTGCCATTAGGTCTGCTCCATGGGGCTGTTTGAGTGTTCTTGTGGTGGAGCAGCTAATTTTCCCCAGAGTGAACACTCTACGATTCATAAGGGAGGACAAGAAAGAAGTTGCAGTATCTTTTAGGACCTGGTCTTGGAAGCCACAGACCATCACTTCCACCAAATTCCATTCATTAGAAGCCAGTCTCTACATTTGGCCTGCATTTAAGGGACGGGGTTCAGGTTCTACCTTTTGAAGGAAGGAATGTCAGAGAATTCATGGACACATTTTCAAACCATCTCAAGGGCCGTTTTGTGTGGGAAGATAAAGGGATCAAGACAGAACCTTCTGAGTGACAGGGAGGAGGGGAGAGGTGCAGAGATACTGAGAAAGCAGGAGGGCGGGAGGAGGAATATCATGGCTGGCGATCCTGGATGCACATTAGCGTCATCTGGGGAAATAGCAGAGTCCTCCTGCCCTGGGCCCCACTACAGATAAATTAAATCCATATTTCTGGGATGCAGGCCCAGGTATCAATACCGTTTAATAATTCTCCAAGTGCAGCCTGAATTGCGAGCCACGTTAGGAGCAGAGGTGCTGGTGTCTAGCTGAGACTGGGCTCCAGTCCAAACGATGCCAGTTAAGTAGCTGTGTGATCTTAGGCAAGTTCTTTAGCTTTTCTGTACCTCATCTGTAAAATGGGAATATTAATAGGACTTCCTCACGGGGCTGTCGTGAGGATCACTTGGGTTAATAACCCATGTCAGTTGCTTTGAACAGTTCCATGCACAGTAAATGCTGGGCACATGTTACTATTGTGATTATTAACAGCATTCACTGGACTTTTCCTCCTTACCACTCCCCCTTTCAGAGTGCCTAAGCCCAGAGAGGAGGGTAGCTTCCTGTGCTCCATCCTCCTCCCTTTCCCTCGAGTGGAAGGTACAGAGATGCTTCAGCATCATACTCGGTCTCTGAAAGCCCTGCTGGCCCTCACGTAAGCTGGGGAGCTGAGTTGTTGCCTGTTACCTCCAGGTAAGCTGGGGAGCTGAGCTTTGCTACTGAGATGGTGGATGTGGCCTCAGAAGGACTTCCTGCCTCTCAGGAGATAGTAGGAGAAAGGAGCCCTCTGGGGTGGGAAAAGAAGAGAAACTCCCTTCTGTCTCACTGGGAATTGATAGACAATCTATCATTAATACATGTCACTGGAGCAGGATCCTCACACATGCCTAGCAATTCCTGCTAGAAGCCTTTCCTGATGGCTATTTCTCTGAACGCCTATAATGCCAACGTGTTCCCTAAATTACCAGCTGCCACTTATTTATTTACTGTCTGTGTTTTCTTTCCTTCACACAGTAAGTTCTTTTAGAGGCAAGAACTGTGTCTTCTGGGAGAAGTGTCAGTAAATGGAGGGAGAGGGAGATGAGGAAGGAAAAGAGATGTCTTGTTTGGATTATAGATGCCCCTTTAAGCTTTAGAAGCTTATGCATGTGTAGTTGGAAATGTACTCTGTTTCTTTAACTCTTCTTTCCTCCCCTCCACCCCATACTATGATACCCCTGAAACACACCTTCCTCTAGTCACCATTTTCATGGAAAAATAGCATGAGTGTTCTTTCTCCTGCTTTTATAGCCAGGTTAATAAATTGCCATGATTACAGGGTATTCCCAGCTGATATTGATGAGGCAGGTACAGAAATAAGTTAATGGGTTAGTTCCTATAAAAAATGTTTCCCAAGCATAAAGGCCCTACTCTGTAGGAAAGTAGATTTAGTTTTTTCCAGTCCGCTCAGATAGATGGTGTGGGTGGGGGATAAAGAATAAAATAATTAAACTATTAAACTAAACTAAACAATGAGAGGATTGTTGATGGAAGTCCTACAAAATTTTCTCCCTGTTTGCCAATATTGGTGGTGGTGGTTTAGTTGCTAAGTTGTGTCCAACTTAGCATGGAATATAGCCTGCCAGGCTCCTTTGTCCATTATAATAGTAATGATTTGAATAAACTGTATCCTCATTAGCTGCCTTTAAAAAATCCCTCTAATTCTGCAAGTTTGTAATTTGGATCTTAAAAGTTAAAAATCATTTTAATGTATCAAGCAAAAACATAGTTAAAGCCCTTGCTGTTTGTTGTATGCTTTTATAATATGTGTGAATGACAAAGGAGAGCATGGTATTAATAGTTAAAACTACGACAGTAAAGGGCCTGATTTCAGTAGCACTTGGTCTTAGTTTTATAGTATAGAGATGAAATATCATGGCTAAAATTTCTGAGGAGGAGAGACCTGATCTTGTGAATACTAGTGGAATCAATACATACTATCTTGTTAGCAAGCAACTAGATGCTAGAAGGAGGTCACTCTAGATTCTGATTTCTCCTGAGTCCATTCATTTCTTCCAATGCCAGAAATCCAGAATTTTACGTCTTATAAACTAGAAATAAAATCAGCCCTAAACTTAAAAATTATTTCAAAGAAATATGGCCTGGATGGTTAAGGTTATAATAACTGCTACTTACATAAATAGATGATTTTATTGGTTTGGTTAAATGATTCCCACGTGCCCTTCTGAAACTTTCTGCAGTCATTCTTCATTGGCTGCCATCTCAGCCATTTGAGAAGAAAAAACAATTATATACTCAAGGCTTCTTCATCAATGAGCTCAGCCAATAAGCCAATAGGGGTTTCAGTGGTCACCACTGACCTTCCCAGGAAAGCTACCAGCCTGAACATAGACAAAACATGGCACAGAGACGCTGCAGCAAAATTCCAGAGACTAAAATTAACCCAGTGAGCCTGCCTGGCCGCCAAACACTGAATACATTTAAGTGCTATTTTGACAAGAGAGCATGGCGGCTTTTTAAGAATTTCATTTTTAAAACTCTAGTCCGATTTTGTTCTTCTAACAGCATCATCCTGTGTCTGTGTTTGTTCCCAGTGAGGTCATTATTAAGTGAATTGAATTATTGTTCTGTTCAAATGACCTGTGAATTCAACAGTGTGAGCCGAGCTCCAGCAAGAAATGTTTTATGTATTATTGGGAGATGGCCATCTGTGGCACACACCGGGCCTCCCAACATGCAGAAATGTGGGGAGATAGTTTATGTTCAGTCTTATCTATGATCAGAATTCCATTTGTAAGCTTTTTTTCATCCACTTGTCAACACTGTTCACTATAGCAACACTGAAAATGGCCAGAAATGAACAGATTTATCAGAGCAATGTGAGGTCAGACTGTATGTTTCAATTACTGTATATTGGATTTTTATCATGCATTTTAAATTTTGTTCATAAAAATAGGAACAATGTAGTAATAAAAATGGAAGTGGTTTTCTTTGATCAACTCCCAGTTATTATGTGTTACAAAGTGAACAAGCTAGATTGCATAATTTTTATTAGATAATATGTCTCACATTATACATGTATATTTTAAACATAACATTGGTTTTTCATGCCAAGAAACATGGATTAATTTTTTTCAAGCCTGAAGAATACTGCTCTTCCCTTTCCTGCATATATAATGGAACAGCATGGCAATATGTAAAGTTAAATTTTAAAATTGCAGATTATATTTAAACCACACCCTCCCAACCTTTTCATATCTTTTTCAAGTAAACTCTTGGTAATACTAGGGGCATGTCAGACCAAATGAATGATTTTACACTAGGTAGATACACCTAGATGTTCTGTATTACAGAGTGAAATGATTTGAGATATCTCTTCTGGCTTTTTTTTTTTTTTTGGTAGTTGGTGCTGCATTGAAACCTCAGGTAGCAGTTGATGTCTCTTTATAATGAAGTATAAAATCTTACAAGTGAAAGAGGACTTTGACAAGCAATTATCTTCCCTTCTTCTTGTCCTCCCTGCTTTCTTTCTTTCTTCCTTCCTCTCTTTCTTTTTTAAAAATAAAGACCTTCTAAATAGTATAGTGTTCACTTTGCACACATAGCTGTCCAATTAAAATATATTCTGATTTTAATTTCATCTGTAAGTGGGGAGTGTTTGTTAGAGAAATGACTAGGATCAGCAAACAGGTCAAGAGATAAGCTTTGTTCACAGATGTGTCCCGGGAGTCACATTGCACTCACTCACCTTCAAAGTATCCTAATGAAAATGAGGATAATGATGATGATGATGACGATGATGTAGCAATGATAGCTGGTACTCAGTGAATGCTTTGTGCCTGGAGCTGGGCTAAGTGTTTCACAGGCGTTGTCTAATTGCTGTTCACAATAATCCTATGAAAGCAGATAATGCCATCTTTAGATGAGGAAACGGAGGCTTCGGAAGCTAAGAAACTAGCCCACAGTCCCTTTCAAGAACCCCATCCTCGGTCTGCGTGAGCTCTCAGTGTGTGACCTGTCTTTGAGAGATGATGGAAATAGTAGGCAATGTGGGACCATCCCTAGTTTCCCCCAGTCAGTAGTGGGATGCAAGCCAAGCAGAGGCCGTGGCTTTGCTGGGGCTGTGAGAGGCCTCATACTTCTGATCTGGAAAGCACTCACCCTGGGCTTACTGTTTTTTCTGGGACCTAATGCACCTGGCTCTAGCGCAGATCACTTCATCAAGTCCTTGCTCTGTGTCATACCCACCTCTCTGGTATACTTTTGGTTTCCTGGTATAATTAGTTTTTTAAGTTTTTTTTTTTTTAATTGAAGTATAATTGCTTTGCAATGTTGTGTTAGTTTCTGCTGTACAACAAAGTGAACCAGCTATATGTATACATATATCATGCAAATGTTGATTTAGTGTTTGATTTTTCGTATTATGACTCTACATTCTTGGTGTTCTGGAAGACTTCTGTTACAACGGGCACAATGGAGTGTCTGCTTCATCCTGAATTCCCCAGGTTTGGTTATTGTTGTTCAGAGGACACCCTGATGGGACCAGAGATGGTGCCTCACCCACCAGTGACCTCGAATAAGGGGCTCTGCCCAGTAGGAACAGCCATGTCAGTAGCTGGTCTTCTGGGATTTGGACTGAAAAGTGGGAGAGTACTGATCAGAGAGGAGCAAGTGGAGAATGGAACAGACACTCTGAGAAGCAGAGCTGACATGGAGGGGAGACCAGGAGAGAGACCCCTAGAGAGTAGCTGGCCCTGACCTGTCTCCTTGTTCTGGTGGCTTTCCACTTCCCATCTCCACATATGTGTCCTTGTACTCAGGGAGATCTGAGTGCAGCTGTTTCTTGCAGCTACAAGAGCCTGACAGCGCATGTGAGCATCCCGCAACCAATGCCCTTCCAAGGCTTCTTTCTTCTACCTCTGTCTGTGGTGGTTTGATTATAAGACGGGTGGTAGTCAGGATTCTTTACAAGTGACAGAAACACAACTAAAATTACTTGAAGCAAGCAAGCAGGGGTGAGTGGAGAAATGAAAGAAGCATGGAAGTTAGAAAGATACTGATAGAGACCGCGGAACTGAGGAAATTGTTGCAGAACCCACATAGCTCTGAGTCCTTAGTGTCTAGAGGCAGAGACTTGCTGCCATGGCTCTCTCCTGCTCCGTCTTTTTGGCTTTCGTCTTCTTCATTCTCTTGCATGTTCTACACTGTGCGGGGTACGGCTGACAGCAGCTCTCGGACACATTCTTACAGCTTTGTGACCAAAAATGAGTGAATTACTTTCTTCAGCAGTAAACTTAATGAATTCCCAAGGAAGAACTCTGACTGGCTAGGCTCTTGTCATGTTCCAAAGGAATATTTGCCAAGGGAAGTTCACGTATCCCTGTGGCCCTGGGGTATAATGCTCTGATTTTAAGCCCACCAGAAATATACGCTTGGAGAGTGCGTAGGGCGGTTCCCCAAGGGGACAGGAATGCCTCTCCGTGCAGACAGAACCCTTGTATCAATGACAAGAGGTATAGTGATGCAACTGTGCTTTATCCTCCACAAAGGAGCAGAAAAGCAAATGGGCTTTTTGTCTCATTTCCCAAGGTTCTCATACAGACTTCTTCCACACTTTCTGCTCCCCCCTCAGGTCTGTGGCTCATCTCAGGGATTAGAATCATTACCTAAGACATTCACTCTCCTCCGCTTGGCAGTCATCCTCACCACCAGGTCCAACAATGAATTAGAAGTCCCTAGAATAGGACGGTAGAGACTTTTCTTTACACTATGAGCTCTTACAGTAGGATGCCTAGACCAGCAGCATCAGCATCACCCGAGTATCTGTTGGAAATGCACATTTTTCAGACTTTACCCAAGATGTGCTGAATCAGAGACTCTGGGTATGGGGCCCAGGAATCTGTTTTAACAAACCTTTTGGGTGATTCTGAAGCAGGTTCAAGTCTAAGAATTTCAGTAGACCCTTGTTTAGATGACCTCTCCAAAACATCCCTGAGGGAAAACGGTTGGGTCCAGGGATGTTGGCGTATCATCCCCTGTCTCTGAGTATTCACTTCATGGGACCCCTATGCACTATGGCAACATGCATCCATCCATTGCACTTGCATCAGCCTCCCAGACAGATGCCAAGGAGAGTCTGAAGGATAAGGAGGATAGATGAAGCCATTCTGTAGGGTGCTTGTATATGGCCTGTTCACAACAAGGCATTCCTGCACTGAGAATCTTCAATCACCTGTATAGGCACAAGCACACACACCTAAACCGTACTGGGGGCACCTAGTGTCAGCTGCACGGCTCCTTGTGGACCCCTCTAGAGGCTTTAAGGTGGTTCTTAGAGGAACCTCATCTTTCCCATGCACCCAATGGGAAACCTTGCTTAAGAAACCTCATGGGCTTAAAGAGGAAAACTGAACCCCAAGGGTTTTCCTGCCCTGTTTTCCTTTTTATACTATTAGAAATCTGAGATTGTGTTTTTCCTACACTGTGCTCGTCATTATAGTATCTTGTAAGGGCTGTGCATACAGGAGGTGTGGAGATGACAGACTTTCATTCCTCCCACAGTTCTTGCTTCAAACCATCAGCACTGGTTTCTGGTCCGTTATTCAGGAATAGATGTTTTCTTTGCATATCCAAAAGTTCTTAACATTAAAATATCCCACTTTACTACTCAACAGAATTAAGTGTTCTGAAGATTTGAAAAAGAAGCTTTCTATTTAGAATATGAAATCATCAATAGGTAACATATAGATCCTTGTTTTGGACAAGTTAAATTATTCAGAAACCAAAAATCATAAATCTTAAGAAAAAGCAAATTTTATTTTTTGTCCTTAGAATCTTCTGAGTATAATCATGTAATCCACAACTTCACCTTTGGGCTGAAACTGCTTCTGCCAGGAAGGAGTTTTCATCTCAGAGTAAAAGGATTTGCAAGCAAGGTTTCATAACAGAAGTGCCGTCTCAGCCTTATTGGTGGGATTGCAAAGTGATAATTTAATTTAATTACATGATAATTTAATATCCTCTGTGTTACTCTGCAAGTACTTGGAGGACAGTGTTTGGAGTGGCAGCTAGGTCTTTGACAGTGTAGTTATATTAGTGGAAGTTGAGGTTGTACCCACAACTACTTCTCAGATTTTTAAAAATCTCAATATCTGAAAACAGCTCATGTGGAAAAATTTTTTTACATGAAATAACATTCTCTGTCAAGGTTATTCATTTGCATTCTTATAAACAGAGTAGGACTCCCAGAGAATATTGGAGTATTTATTTGCCTGACCACTGACTCAAGCTTTCTTCTCTAAATTAGGAAGAAGAGACAGCCCCCTTCCTCATTCCTTAGTTATACCACCAGTCCCCAACCCAAGCCCTGGAAACTGCCTAGAAATCTGTTGTGTTGGCTTCTTCCGTAATTCAGGGAGTAAAAGACAGATAGGACTTATGCCAGATTTCACTTTGTAGTGAATTATTTAAAATTGTTTAAAAGGATAAATATGCTGGAAATTAAATGTGACAGACTGTTAAAAATCGCCCAAGGCAATTTTTAGAATCTTCAGATTTCTTTTCTGCTACCTTGGGTAAGGAAAAATGGTGATGCTGATAACAAAGAGAGGAAAGTCAGAAGGAAAATTTAACTTGTTAAGAGGAGGCTGAATTTACTTCCCACTGGTGAATTTACATGGTTATGTTACCATGGTAGTGTAACCCAGTATAGTGGGCACTGTGGTGTGCTACCCAAATTCCATGGACAGGACCAAGGACTTAGCCCACAGCAGTTAGAGTGTTGTAGTTTTTGTTGTTCAGTCTCCAAGTCATGTCTGACTCTGCAACCCCATGGACTGCAGCACACCAAGCCACCCTGTCCTTCACCATCACCCAGAGTTTGCTTGTGTCCTTTAAATCGGTGACGCCATCCAACCGTCTCATCCTCTATTGTCCCCTTCTCCTTACCTGCTGTTGATTCACAGCCGACTCCCTCTCCAGGAATTGCCCGTAGGCGAAAGGCGCTTTCTTGCTCCAAGTTATGTATCTTTCTCAAGGGATAGCCCATATCCAGTGACTGGTTGATGAGGTTATACCAAGTCCTGGCTTCCTGGCCTCAGTATGGGGCCTCTCTGAGGGTCCATCCACCTTCAGATTCCCAGAAGGATTGGCTGAAATCATTTCCACCTGCACCAACAGTTCAACTTCTCCTTCTGCCCAGTCCTGCTTTTCTCACCCGTTTTTGCCAGCTTCACTTTCCAAAGCACATCCTCATAAAACATGTCTTCATCTTTGTCTGTTTTCCAAGAAGTCAAAGCTAAGATATGAAACAAAGAAACTAAACAAAGATGTAAATATGGAGCAGGAAGAAGATGTAGGAGTTACTTCTTCATTACTTCAATCTTAATCTTTTTTTTTTTTTTTTCGGTTATAAGCTTTGAATTTGTAGTATCCCTCAAGGCTGATTTGATGGATTAAGTTAAATAATACTAGTATGAATCAATTAGTCAAGTATTTACTAAGTACCCATAAGATAACTAGTTTCTGACTCCCTATTAAGGGGCAGTTTGTTTACAACATAACCTATTGGCATTATTCAGATGATTATGAGTTTTTAGGTTAACAAGACCAGTTTTTAAAACTGCATAGAAAAAAGACCAAGTAATGTCAAGGGCTTAAAAGTGAGTGAGTTACTGACCCAGTGTGGACCTCATCTAATAGTTTCCTGTAACCAACTAGAGTCGCACACAAACAGCTCCTCATGAAATCTATTAAAAAACATACTCTTTTGTTTTTTAATCACCTAAAGAGACAAAGTCTCAGGTCAAAGTCCTCTGCGTAATGCTTATACTCCGTGTGATCCAGACAGGTAGCTCAGTTTTATAGATAACATTGTGAGAACCATGCAGGCAGAAGCCCAGGTGTAGTCTGTCTCATCTCTGTGCCCTTTCCTCATTATCACTCGTCCCGGGGCAGCAAGAACTACTCTGACGTTCTGCTGTTACCTCCAGTGGTGAGCCCAAAGCGCTGGCCTGGCTGGACTTGGGGAGACCAGAGCATTGATGCCCAAAGCAGACAATCTACAGAATGGCTTCTGTGAATCATCTCATTTTTGCAAGCCGAGCTGTTCTGGTTCTGCTCACTTTCCAGTGATGTTGTGCAGGCTTGGGTTTGGGAACCCAGGAAAATAGCCAATTATCCCAATGTTTTATTGATTTGGGGGAGGTATTTAATTATTTATTTTAAAATTATTGTAGTATAGTTTATTTATCATGGTTTGTTAGTTGCAAATGTACAGCAAAGTGATTCAGTTGTACATACACATATATCTGTTCTTTTTCAGATTCTTTTCCCATATAGGCTATTACAGAATATTGCATAAATTTCCCTGAACTTCCCTGGTGGCTCAGCTGGTAAGGAATTTGCCTGCAATGTGGAAGACCTAGGTTTGATCCCTGGGTTGGGAAGATCCCCTGAAGAAAGGAACAGCTACCCACTTCAATATTCTGGCCTGGAGAATTCCATGGACTGTAAAGTCCATGGGGTTGCAAAGAGTCCAACACGACTGAGCAACTTTCACTTTCTTTGTGCTATACGGTAGGTCCTTGTTGGTTATCTATTTTATATACAATAGTGCATGTGTGTGTTAATCCCATTTCTAATGTCCCAATGTCTTAAAATGCTGGAGAATCACACCTTTCCTAGACCCCTCATTATTTCAACTTTGGGGCCTCCAGAATCCCTGATGTTTCCTTTATATGATGCAGTATCTCTCAGTCATGAGAATCCATATGTGCTAGAATTCTGCAGGGGAAGACAGTGTACAGGAAGATGAATTTTAGCAGTTTCTCTCTCTCTTTCCGTAATTTGATATTAAAATAGTGATTTAACATTTTAATGTGGCATAGTTGACAGTACAGTTTTGTGCAATGAAAAGATAATTGCTATAACATTTAAAAATATTTCATTACGGCATTTTTAATAATAAAAACAGTAAAATGCTTTTGCATTTTAGACTCAGCCTAAACTTTAATAATCATTCTTATTCAAATGACAGGATGTGGAGCACTTGAATGTTTTACATATATCCGTGAATGATTTAGGGGAACTATGAAATGATATTAAATTTGAAGACTACAGTTTAGTGTATGAGAGAAAAAACCCTAATGACTTCACAGGAGAAATATTTATTGGCATATCGTGTTACCTTTGTTTGTAGCATAATGGTCTCAGAGGGACCAAGTGAGATTGTTTTGATGGTAAATTTATTACATAGTTTTTAGGGGGCTGGGCCTGAGGGATTTTGTTGAAAAGGGTTTTGTGATCCCAGAAACTATAAGGAACTTTGGCCTCTCACAGAGAGTCTCCACAGAGTGAACCCTTGTCCTTGGAGAACCAAAACAGACGCTGCTGCAGGGAGCAAATGTTTCAAGTCGGTGTCAGCTCACCAAGGAAGGGAGCAAACAGCACATATTTCACTTCTGTCAAAAGTGCAGTATTTCCTTTCGGAGAGCAACCGCAAAGCGTTCTTTGTTTCTTCTCATTAGAAGCTCAGGCTCAAATATGGAGCTGCTTCAGCTGGAACTCTGGCTCTACCATTTGCTGCCTGCTTGGCCTTAGCAAGTTACCTGACCCTCCTGAGCCCATTTCCTCGTCTGTAAAATTATCCTAGGACTTACCTCACAGCATTGTAATGAGGCCTAAATGAGCTGAGGGACATGTGGCCCTCAGATCCAAACACTGTGCCTTTGCACATGCTGAACACTCCAGCCATGGTGGCCATTATTATTACAGTCGACCCTTGAACCATGCGAGGGCTGGAAATTATAGACAGCCTTCCTAGTACATGGTTCCTCCTGATCCACAGATTTGATGAAGCACAGATCAGGCAGTACTGTAATATTTACTATTTTAAAAATCTGCCTGTAAGCAGACCCATGCATTTCAAACTCATGTTTTTCAAGGGTCAAGTGTATTATAAATAACTTTTTTAAAAAACAATTGAAGTATAAGTGATTTACAATGTTTTGTTAATTTCTGCTGCATAGCAAATTGATTCAGTTATATACATATTCAGTTCAGTTCAGTCGTGTCCAACTCTTTGCGACCCCATGAATCACAGCACACCAGGCCTCCCTGTCCATCACCAACTCCCGGAGTTCACTCAAACTCACGTCCATCGAGTTGGTGATGCCATCCAGCCATCTCATCCCCTATCATCCCCTTTTCCTCCTGCCCCCAATCCCTCCCAGCATCAGAGTCTTTTCCAATGAGTCAACTCTTCGCATGAGGTAGCCAAAGTACTGGAGTTTCAGCTTTAGCATCATTTCTTCCAAAGAACACCCAGGGCTGATCCCCTTTAGAATGGACTGGTTGGATCTCCTTGCAGTTAAAGAGATTCTCAAGAGTCTTCTCCACACCACAGTTCAAAAGCATCAATTCTTTAGTGTGGCAACCCACTCCAGTGTTCTTGCCTGGAGAATCCCAGGGACGGGGGAGCCTGGTGGGCTGCCGTCTCTGGGGTTGCACGGGGTCGGACACAACTGAAGCGACTTAGCAGCAGCAGCAGCAGCTTTCTTCACAGTCCAACTCTCACATCCATACATGACCACTGGAAAAACCATAGCCTTGACTAGACGGACCTTTGTTGACAAAATATATATCCACATATATATATATTTTTTAATATTCTTTTCCATTATGGTTTATTCATAGGGTTTTGAATATAGTTCCCTGTGCCATATTGTGGGACCTTGTTGTTTATCCATCCTGTTTGTAATAGCTTACAGCTGCTAACCCCAACCTCCCTTTCCACTCCTTCCCCAACCCCCTCCCCCAGTAACTTTTTTAAGGCCCTGTTTTGTCAGCTTGTATATGGGAAGGATCCACAAGGGCATGACTTGTGAAACAGAATCTGTACTTTAATGCCTCCAACTCCAGGTTCACCCCCAAAAAAGGGCCTGCGTGAGGCCAGAGGTGCATGCTGTCTCTTGGGGCCACTGCACACCATGAGGGTTTAGATGAGCCAGCTTATGACAGAGTCTCCAAGATGGCAGAGGGCCTTGCAGGGACCCCAGAGATGCTGTCTGGGCCAGGGGGCACAGTGACTGCGTGCAGAGTTCACCAAAGGAGAAAATGCCATACTGCCAACTGCACTTGCAAGAATTTGCCAGGCTCCTTTTCTCTGCAGCTCTTTTCCACCTCTTGACTCCCCTCTGTAAGCTTAGCCTCATCCCAGGTCTGTGACAAATCTTGTTCTTATTCATAGGAAACAAGAATAAGAAAAACGTTGGTGATTCCACGTCAGGGCCACCCTGTTGCTTCTTTGGCTTTATTTGTGCCAGTTCTAGTAAAGATAATATGCACAATAACAACTAATATTTTTAACTCCTACTCTGTGCTAGTCCTGTTCTAAGCATTTTACTTTTTCCACCTGCTTCTCACAAAAACCATGTGAGGTAGGCATTGTTATTTCCCTCGTTTTATAGATGAGGAAACTGTAGTGCAGAGAGGCTAGGTAACTTGACCAAAGTTACACAGGCATTAAGTGACAGAATGGAGATTTGAGCCCAGACTGGCTGGCTGTACAGGCCAGGCACTGAACCACTTCCCCCTCGTTAGCTTCTCTTTATTCCTCTGTCTCAGGCCCCAGCTTGTTCTCCCATCCTAAAAATCAAGACTCCAACTTGTTCTGTCTGCCTGAGTGCTGTGGTGATGAGCTGCTTGGGGTCTTAGGTCCTCACCATTGAGTCCTCAGGAGCTGCAGCCCTGTCCCTGAGTCCTAGGCCAGTTGCTTCCACTCAGTTTTTGGCCTCCCTTGTCCCTGCTCAGAATGCTGCCGACTGCCTGTTTTAGAACATTCCAGATACTACCTTTTTTGGCCAGGTTCCTTCCATCCGCCACAGGGACTTTGATCTTCAAGCCCCTTGCTCACCTACATTGGACAGCCCACATCCAGGCTCTAGCGACTCCAGGCATGGTTTCTACTACAATGGTCCAAGCGCCACTCCTGAGGGTGGCTTGCCGGGGCTTCTCTCTGCAAGGAGGGCCCTGGCTGTCATTTTCATACCTCCTCTCCTTCCACTGCTGAGTCTGGAAGGGGTGTTTATAGGGAGCAGCATGAGAGCTTTCTCAGGGTACCCTGAGTGAGCAGAGAATCCTCCAGAAGTTCCTCTAGACTAGGCATTACTGGTCTGTCCAACATGCGTAGACAGGCTTCTAACAGTATAGACAAGAAGATAGGTGATGACTAAGCCCTTCAAAGACCAGTTTAAAGTATTCAATGTGTCCTCACACTACACCATCTTCCTTGGAGTAGGAGAGAGGAACTTAGACTTTCTGTATGAAAATGACATCCCAAGACATCAAAATGTCAAGTGTCCCATAATGTTTTTCCAGGCCAAATGAAACTGAGTAATAAAATACACCTAAAGAAGTAGGAGACTTAGGAGACTCCTTAGCCATGAAAGCACATATTTGATGAAAAGGTCAGAAAAATTCCCCTGTCTGAAAGACAGAATGTTAAACATTTTGAGAGGCGGTGGATTCCCAACCTAGGAGGTAACAAGGCCACCACTTAAGATAATTAGCCTCCAGAGCAGGACCACACATTAGGGTCAAGGACGTCTCTGACACTGGAAGAGGACCTGGGACATCAGAGCTGCCTACGGACTCAAAGGATAGTCTACAAAGCCCTGGCTACATGCACAAGAAGTCCTTGAAAGGAAAACTGCAGCCCTGGTTGGTTCAACGGGGAGAGTGTAGAAAGTCGGACAGGGTGAAGGTCAGAGCAGAGTTGTTATGATCAGAAGTCATAAAGGAAGATATTTTCAGATTATTTTCACCCCGAAAATTAAGTTCTCTGTAAAGCTAAGAGCTTTAATGAACAAGTTAAAAGTTAAAACAGCAAGCTTTCTATCTCTGTGTCTCTGCCTAGCCTCTGACTTCCTTGTTCATGGAATTCTCCACTGTGTGACTCCAAGTAACACATAGGACCTTTTTTCCACCTCAGGAGATGAAGATGCCCCATATTCACTCTCTCAGCTCCCTGGCAACTAGGAAGCAGGCTGTGACAGAGGCACACCAACAAGACACTCTGAATCAGGGACAGAGAAAAGACTCCTCCAGGGACAGTGGGGGCAAGGGTGCCGGAGGATCTTTCAGCATCTCGCATCAGGAAGGCAGTCCTCACCGGTCGTTCCTGAGTTTAGTTTGGGTGTTTCTCTGCCCAGCCTCCCCTAGTGCTGCTCTATTTTCACTGACCAGTTTCCTAGCTTTTCAAATGATTCTGTGGTCTAGTAAATATCTTCTCAAAATATTCATTTTCTGCTGAAACGAGCCCATCAACTTTCTGTTGCATGCATCCAAGAACCCCTGACAATACACTGGGAAACCTACTTACAGCATTTCACAGTTTGAAGCAAAATACCCCCCAATACAAATGGGTCTAACAAATTCAATAAGGAAAGATGCATATTCCAATAGAAAAACAGAACAAAGGATATGAACAGACAATTCAGTCACAAGGAAATAAACACAGATAAAGACCTTTTAGCCAATAAACATAGAAAAAGACTTTGCCATCACATTCCCAAAATGCAAAATTTTAAAATATTGTTGAGAAATCATTCTTCCCATATTTTTCCTAAAATCCCCAAAATTAAGAGTGCTAATATTCAAATGTGTGAACTTGTAGGGAACAAGTTGTTATTGGGACGGTTGGCTAAAATGACATTCCCTGCTTAGTGAGAGGGGACCTGATACTGTGTATCAAAATTTAAAGTGTTACTTTTGGCCCAGAAATTTTTCTTGTAGGAATTTATTTATCCTGAGAAAAGGGCTGTGCCCCATGAATGGTGTCTTAGAATACAGAGTTCATGTAGTGCAAAGTAAATTCATAGTTCAAAGTCATTTCAAAATAACACACCCTTTACTTGTTTGTGTCAAATAGCTTGGAAAGGATGAGCTCCTGGAATTATATATTAGATCCCTTTGCATCCTCTCCCCTCACTCCTTGTGCCTGTATTTTGGAGCTGTGAACCTCAAATACTCTGCCCGAAAGTTCTCTTCCTGCCCCAGCCCCAGGCAGCTTTCCTCTCTCCCTTTGACAGAGAACATCAAGAATGAATGTTCACTTAGGGCACAGGACCCAGTAAAAGTGAAGTTGCTCAATCGTGTCAGACTCTTTGAGACCCCATGGACTGAAGCCTACCAGGGGATTTTCCAGGCAAGAGTACTTGAGTGGGTTGCCATTGCCTTTTCATAGCTTTGACTAGATGGACCTTTGTTGGTAACGTCTCTGCTTTTTAATATGCTAAAGAGTCAGACACAACTGAGTGACTTCACTTTCACTTTTCACTTTTATGCATTGGAGAAGGAAATGACAACCCACTCCAGTATTCTTGCCTGGAGAATCCCAGGGATGGGGGAGCCTGGTGGGCTGCCATCTATGGGGATGCACAGAGTTGGACACAACTGAAGCATCGCAGCAGCAGCAGCAGCAGCAGCACCAGGTTGGTCATAACTTTTCTTCCAAGGAGCAAGCGTCTTTTAATTTCATGGCTGCACACACCATCTGCAGTGATTTTGGAGCCCCCAAAAATAGTTTCTCATGGTTTCCATTGTTTCCCCATCTATTTGCCATAAAGTGATGAGACTGGATGCCATAATCTTAGTTTTCTGAATGTTGAGTTTTAAGCCAGCTTTTTCACTCTCCTCTTTCACTCTCATCAAGAGGCTCTTTAGTTCTTCACTTCCTGCCATAAGGGTGGTGTCATCTGAGTATCTGAGGTTATTGATATTTCTCCCGGCAATCTTGATTCCAGCTTGTACTTCTTCCAGTCCAGCGTTTCTCATGATGTACTCTGCATGTAAGTTAAATAAGCAGGGTGACAATATACAGCCTTGACATACTCCTTTGTAACCAGTCTGTTGTTCCATGTCCAGTTCTAACTGTTGCTTCTTGACCTGCATACAGGTTTCTCAGGAGGCAGGTCAGGTGGTCTGGTATTACCCATCTCTTTCAGAATTTTCCACAGTTCATTGTGATCAACACAGTCAAAGGCTTTGGCGTAGTCAATAAAACAAAAGTAGATGTTTTTCTGGAACTCTCTTGCTTTTTCAATGATCCAGCAGATTTTGGCAATTTGATTATTTTTCTCCATGGCACTTACCATCACCTAAAATTCTACACCTTTTCTTAATCATTCATTGCCTATGTTCCTCCTCTCCTACTAGATTATAAACTTCACGAGGGAGGGATTTTTGCCTGTTTTGTTCACTGCCATCCCCAGTGCCTGGAAGAAAAGCTGATACATAGTAGATGCTCAAAAAATATTTGTTAATGCAAAATTACCTTTGTTATCTTTATAGTAAAGAAAATCAGAACACACTGAGTATCTTATAAAATTGTAGATTTGTAAAATATATTACACTATATTCATACAATGGATTGCTTAGCATACTGTGGTAGGCACAACAATATTTTATTTGGATAATAAGATATTCTGATAGCACAATATCAAGTCTTAAATCTCAGACCTGTAAATGTAACCTTATATGGAAAAGAGATCTTACAGTAACCATTAAATTAATGTGAAGAGGGATTATCTAAGATTAGAAGGTTGGTCCTAAATGCTATCACATTAAATATCTTTTTTTTAACAGTTTATTTTATTTATTTTTTATTGAACTATAGTTAATGTACAATGCTGCTTTACTTTTTGTTATATCACTTTATATACAGCAAAGTAATTCAGGTATAAATATACATATATATATGCTTTTCCATTATAGTTTATTACAAGATACTGAATATAGTTCCCTGTGCTATACTGTAGGACTTTATTGTTCATTTATTTTATGTATAGTAGCTTGTATATGCTAATCCCAAACTCCTAATTTATCTCTCCTCCCTCTTTCCCCTTTGGTAACCATAAATTTTTTTCTATGAATGAGAATCTGTTTCTGTTTTATAAATGAGTTCATTCATATCGTATTTTAGGTTTCGCTTATAAGTGTTATCATATGATACCCATCTTTCTCTCTCTGATTTATTTCACTTACTATGATAAACTCTAGGTTCACCCATGTTGCTGAAAATGTCATTATTTCATTCTTTTTTATGGCTGAGTGGTATTCCATTGTATGTATATATAACATTTTTTATTTTTTAATTGGAGTATAATTGCTTCACAGATTCAATTAGTTTCTGCTGTACAACAGCATGTATACCACATTTTCTTTATCCATTCATCTGATGAACATTTACATTGTTTCCATGCCTTGGCTATTGTAAATAGTACTGGCATGAACTTTGGAGTGCATGTATATTTTCAAAGTAGAATTTTCTTGTGAGATTGCAGGATCATATGGTAACTCTATTTTTTTAGTTTTTTAAGGACCCTCCATACTGTTTCCATCGTGGCGGCACCAATTTACATTCCTATCAGCTGTGTAGGAGGGTTTCCTTTTCTCCACACCCTTTCTAGCACTTATTATTGTGGATTTTTTGGATGATGGCTATTCTGACTGGTGTGAAGTGATACCTCAATATAGTTTTGATTTGCATTTTTCTGATAATTAGTGACATTGAACATCTTTTCATGTACTTTATATTCACTCAGAGTATCTTCATAAGAGAGGGGCAGAGCAAGAATTAACATACACATGGAGGAGAAGGCTAACACGGAGATGAAGCAGAGAGAGACTTGAAGGTTAGAATGATGTGATCACAAGTCAAGGAATGCCAGCAGAAGCTGTGATCCCAGTGATACTGATTTCAGACCAGGCATTCAGAACTGTAAGGGGATAAATTTCTATTTTTGAGTTCCCAAGTTTGTGGTGACTTGTTAGAGCAGCCATGGGAAACTACTACAGATTCCTGACTTTTAGATTAGAAAAGGAAAGATATACCCATCTGCATGCAGAGTTCCACCAAATAGCAAGGAGAGATGAGAAAGCCTTTTTAAGTGAACAATGAAAAAAATTGAGGAAAACAATAGAATGGGAAATACTAGAGATCTCTTCAAGAAAATTAGAGATACCAAGGGAATATTTCATGCAAAGATAGGCTTAATAAAGGACAGAAGTGGTATGGACCTAACAGAAGCAGAAGATATTAAGAAGAGATGGCAAGGTTTAGATTTCTATCTTGGGTTAACCTATGAATGAAATTTTCTTTCCCAATAGAGACACCTCGTGTCAAAAATGACTCAATTCCTTTAATTTTTTAAGCTTTTCAAGATAATTGTAGCTTCACATGCAGCAGTGAGTACATAGGGGAGCATCTGCCCTGATGCTAGTCCTGGCTCCTTATTTGCCTTCTCACATCCCACCGGAAAGCGTCTTACTTATTTCAGCCTCCTGAGGGTAAAACTCTAGGGTTCCACTTGGCTTTTGCTGGTGCGACTATCACCGGAGCCCCAGTTCTTTGGTGTTTCACTAGAATAGAGAAGTTATTGTCTACAAGTTTTCTTTCTTTCCTGGTGGCCCCTCTCCTTGCCCTTTTTCTAGAGAATGCAAACTTTTTTTGTGTGTATGTCTGTGTTTTCTTCACCTGTACTCATTTGGCATTTCCGGGTTGCAGACCTCTTCAGTTCTAAGTGTGAGATAGATGAGCCAAATGGCAACCCAGGGCATTAACCACTGCATCACTTCTCAGATCCTGAGGGCCCTGTTAAGCTCGCCTTTTCTCTCTGTCTTTCAGAGTCATCTTATGTTTATTTTATATATATAATGCCCGGGATTTTTTTTTCCCTGTATTTAGGAAATAAGAGAGGAATAAGGGAAAGTATGTCTGCTCCATCTTCCCAGAAGCGGAAATTTCTCAATGTTTTTAAGCATATACACAATCTATTTTATCTAGGGTTTTCTACCTACGGGAAGGGGCTTACCTGGTCAGCGGTAAGAATCTCCCTGCCAGTGCAGGAGACTTGAGTTTGATCCCTGGGTCAGGAAGATCCCCTGGAGAAGGAAATGGCATTCCACTCCAGTATCCTTGCCTGGGGAATCCTGTGGACAGACGGGCCTAGTGGGCTACAGTCCATAGGGTTGCAAAAGGGTTGTCCTCTACTTAATGACTAAACAACAACCACCACCACCTAGAAGAACGAAGGAATAGACTATTTGGAAAGCTCCAAAAAGCAGAGGAAGCTACTCTTCTTAAGGCTTCCAGTTCTAAAGTCATGCTGACCCTTTCTTAATCCTTAGATGCCTAGTTTCCTTATGCTTCACACATGTTTTTAGCTATTTCTTGTAAGCTCAGTTCCACTCTGAAGTCTTCGGTCTAGACAACATCTTATACTTTTTTTTCCTAACTGGTTAACCATTGAGGTATCTAATAATTGTTGATTGAATACATAGAAAGAATATCTACTACAGATCAAGCTGTATGGGAATCTTAGAGAAGTGTGCAGGAAAAAAAAAAAAACAAAAACTCACATGTTCTCAAAGGCCTTAAAGTTAGCACAGAATGAATTACCCTGGCATACCTTTTATGTCAAGTCCGCCAGCTTGATTGCATATGACAGAAATGAAAAGATTGCTCACTCTGTGGGATATAGAACCTAACTCCTCGTTTTAGCATATGGTATTCTGGACTCTTGTAAGTTTACTGGTGCTTGAGGGAGATGAAAGCTGGCAGATCCTATAGGGTCATTTGCTCACATATTTCTTTTCAGATTTTTTTTCTAGAAAAGGCTAAATAGTCTATGATATCTGGAATCGGCAACTTTTAAAAGTAAGCTCTTGGCCACACAGTGAGGCATGTAGGCTCACCCATACCTTAGTCCCATAGAGTACTTCTGAATAGGCCTGGGAAAACCAGGCCAAAGGAACCTATATACAAGCCTTGTATCTGTATCTTATCTTGCAGACTGAATTCTTTCAAGCAGTAACTGACGGCTGTCAGCAGTGGACAGAGGTGGTCAATGGGTGGGAAACCAGTATTACTCCCGAAATAATATAGCAGCCTCTTTCTGAATACCAGTACCCTATGGACATCTTTCTTACTCTGATTCTTTGAGGCTGAACTGTCTTATCTGCTTAGGCTTTAATGCAAATGGACAGAGGGACGAAATTATCTTTTCATCTGGAATGCAAGACAGTGCCAGGGCCAGGGACATTTTGTTCTAATTTCGACTCTCCCTGGACTTTTCTATAAAATGTTTAGCCTCCTTGCATCTTCTCATTGGGATGTCATAAAAATTACCTCTTCACTTGAATGTTGTAAATGAGACATAGATATCAGTAGAGATTTTTTTTTTGATGTGAGGTACACTCATGAGAAGAGTATTGTCCTTGGGTTTCTAAACTATAAAGTTTAATCTTCACTCCCCAGTGTCTGAGCCCTTGGTTGATTAATTCACATAAAATCTTCACACTTTCAATGGTTTTCTCCTTTTCATTCCCAATCCAAATCTCAAGGACAATATACAGAAATTAATTTTTGAGTTAGAATGGGAGAAGTTGTGTTAAATTCATTCAGAGAATTCATGTGGAGTTAAACGTATTATTTGCTGGCTCTACCATGCTTTTGCTAGCAGTTGTCCTTGCCATCTTTATTTCAATCCTTTAGTCTGCTTTTGCAGCAGCTATTTTCATTTAGATTTTCAAGTATTTTACAATAATGTTTAGCAGAAGCGGAACATGGCCAGTGTACAGAGGTAGTTTACCTAGTTTGATAAACATTGTTGAGTGGGTTGAATTTTCACCATTGATGCCTGAAATGTGGCGTTTCTACCTGACTGATGTTAAGGGACCTATTTGTTAAGGGACAGTAATTCATATAATTGACCTTTCTTTTTGAGAGCAGGACCTTTTGGAACTTCCCTGGCAGTCCAGTGGTTAAGACTGCACTTACAGTGCAAAGGGTGCAGCTTCAGTCCCTGGCTGGGAAACTAAGATCCCATATGCTGTGCAACCAAAAATTAAAGTAAATAAATAAGTTTAATAGCAAAATCTTTGGTTCCTCAGACTGAAGAGCACATTTAAAGTTGTGATGAATCTGAAAGACAATCTTCCCTTGTTTTTGTTTTGAAAGTTTGATTTACATCACTTCTCCTTTACGAAAGACCTATTTTAGTACCTGTTTTCATGAACCAAAAGAGAATTTTCATTTTTATTTAAAAAGGTAATTGCTTCTTTGCTTCACGTCATTCCAGCTTAGGAAAGCTTTCTTAGGAATGCTCTACTTTCACAAAGAGGAGAAACCTGTATGTAAAAACTTGGTAATTTTACATCCCTTCTCCCCAAATTCTGATCTTGATATTTTTTTGGATGAATTCTGACTTGTACATCTCTATGTACCCCCAGGGCATTATGAGGGAAAAATGAAAAGATGAGTATGAAAGTAATTTGGTATCTCTAAGGGTAGAGTCTGAGTGAACTCCGGGAGTTGGTGATGGACAGAGAGGCCTGGCATGCTGCGATTCATGGGGTCGCAGAGTCGGACACGACTGAGCGACTGAACTGAACTGAAGTGAAGGGTAGTTTCATGTTGTACTCTTAAACTCTCTGAAATTATTGTCATCACCATCACCACACCACCTTCCCCAGTGTCATGGTACTTTCAACTATTGCAAACTCATTTTCTTTCCTCTCTGATTCAGTCAGTTCAAAATTCTCTCGGAGTAATCTTTCTCTCCCATCACTCCAGTCTTCTTCAAACTTCTCCTCTGTCTTCCAGATTAAGCAACCTCACATCTTCTAAAAGATTCATTTTCTCCTGTAAGGTTCTTCCTTAACCATCAACAATCTCAGAAACACCCAGTGTCGGTCATGACTAATGACAGGAGCTAATCTCTCTCCCTGTCGTCTGTTGGCCTCTGCCTTTCATATCTTCCATTCTTCTCAGCATAAATGCCCTCTGTTTGAATTGAGAGTTCCTGAAGGGAACTGGCTTCCCTCATCTAATTTGTTATCGGTACCATCATTGCTATTTATGGGTGAAGCAGGTAGACATTAACACCATGTTCTTGTTCCAGAAAGATGGCACTGGGGACCAACCCTCCTAGGCTGGCCACTGGCGTTGTTTTCTGAGTTAAGGAGAATGGTAGTGAGCCATCACCCACACTTGCCTGGATCCGCTTGTCCCTAGGCATACAGTTGAGAAACAGGCATTGTAGTTTCTTCTGTCACCCCAGAATAGTGTTTTCCTGCAGCTTCTTTCTACAGCCCTTTCTGTACCTTGCAGCTTCTGGTGTGTCCAGGTACCCCATTTTCAGAAAGTGGCTGGTTCCAACTTTTGATGTCCGAATGTCAGTCTAACCAGTAGGTGCTTAAATAAAAGTGTCTGTTTTTTATAGAGTTGAAGCTTATTTAAATGTATCAGTTCAGAGAGTTTCCCACAAGACTTTTTGACTATCCCTTCTTTCTGTCCAAATTGTAGCTGCCATTTATTGCATAGTCTCTATGTACCAGGCTCTATGCCAGGTCCCATGTTCATATATATGTCCACACACACACACACACACATATAGATGTCTTACAATGACCTTGCTTTTTATACAAGCTCTATTTTATGGTAGAGGAAATTTGGCATTGAAGAAGTTAAGAAATTTGCCCTAGGAAGCAATACTAGCAAATGACAAAGCCCAGATTCACATCAAGGCTACCTTTTCCACCAAACCGCTGTGGGGGCCTTTCTCTCTACCCAAATTTAGTGCCCCATACTACAAAAAACTTCTCTCCTTTTCTCTAATTTTTTGACTCCTTAAGTTTTTGTTGTAAAGAAAAAAAAGACATTTGCCTAACTAAATTAATTTATGTTATGATATTGATGAGTCTTGTCCTTAAAAGAATTTGTCAGATTAAGATAATTATTAATTTGTGGAACATGTGGGAAAATGATCTTGGCTGGGTCCCTTTCTATTCTTTCTTACTTAGCTCAACTCACCAAAAAGCACTCTCACCAACACATGCATATATTCATGCATACAACACCCCCACCCACCCCACACCCACCCCACCCACCCCCACACCCACCCCACCCCCCTTGAAGACTAAAAGGTTGACAACTTGAAGCTTGCTTTGGGCTGACCCCATGTTTAACCAATTTAGCTAAGTGGCTCACTGCTGCTGCTGCTGCTGCTGCTAAGTCGCTTTAGTCGTGTCCGACTCTGTGCGACCCCATGGACGGCAGCCCACCAGGCTCCCCTGTCCCTGGGATTCTCCAGGCAAGAACACTGGAGTGGGGTGCCATTTCCTTCTCCAATGCATGAAACTGAAAAGTGAAAGTGAAGTCGCTCAGTCCTGTCCGACTCTTCGCGGACCCCATGGACTGCAGCCTACCAGGCTCCTCCGCCCATGGGATTTTCCAGGCAAGAGTACTGGAGTGGGGTGCCATTGCCTTCTCCGAGTGGCTCACTAAGTATTGACAAACTAAGATCTGAGCTCTGGCTTATATATGGGATTCAAGGTTTATTTTAGTATTAGTCTACTCAAAAAAGCTACTGGCCTTTCTAATTAGCCAGATAATATAAGACATTTTATGTTAAATACTTCAAGTATAACCACCAGAGAGAAATTATTTGAAAAGAGAATTGCCAAGGCACCTGACAGAGGAGGCACTACATCAATATATAGTCTTTTTCTGTCTCTGAATTTCTTTCTCTTTCTCTGAAGTCCTCTATTGAAAATTTTGAATCATTTTTGTTAACTCTATATAATTAAATATCTAATCATATCCCTAAGTCTCTTTGAAAAATGTTTTATTTTAGATTCTAGGAACACATAATTACAGGCTCACTTACATTAAAAAAACAAAAACCCTAAAACAATACAGAAATATAAAGAGTAGAAAAATAAAAATTCTTTATCATCTTCATGCCTGTGTCATTTCTTTCCCCCAAATAAATCAGTGTGTATAATTTGTTGTATAGATGTCTGGACCTTTTTCTATCATTTATGTACAGTTAATTTATGTGCATATGCATTTAAAAAAATTATTATGTGTCTGAGTTCATACTTACTATAATCTGAGGTTTACTTTGTTTCATGTACCAGGGATGCTTGCATGTTCTCAGTCCATTCCTTTAATCCCTTCAACCTCAGTTTCTCATTTTTACTATATGAAGCATAGGCTCACATTGGACTGGCTTTTGAAAATCAATTGCGCCCAGCTTTTTGCAACTCCTTTTTCAAATGTCAGGTTGGTAGCGTAAAGTTGGCCATGGTGGACATATTTATACATGAAAATTGGCAAATACTACAAGCCAAGGCTCCTCTAGGCCAGTAAGCTAACCCTAACCCCCTGACCTTCGCAGCGTGTCTTGCTGGAGCCCCTCCCTTTCACTTCTGGCACACCCTACATCATTACTCAAATTTAATTTTGGTTCTTCCCTTCCACTGCATCTCTCCCCCTTCCTCACCATCCTTCCTGAGAAAGAAGTAATCAGGGTGTACATTGGTCTATACAGGCAGTAGATTAAACTGGAAAATGGGGCTCAGTGTCCCATTAAACAATGTAAGTCACGTCCATGTGAGCATCTTGGACTGATTATCCTCCCGCATAGTTAAGCATTTACCACCACACCACTGCTTACATGGTAAGTTGTGAAGATTCAGTTAAATGAATTGTGCCTGGCACATAATAGGTGTTCAGTAATATGTTAATTCCTTTCCTTGTTTACATAAGGAAGCTTCAGTTCAGAATGGTTTAGTGAGTTGCTTCAGGTTGCACAGCTGGTTACTGGCAGAGCAGGAACCTGGGACCTCTGACTCACAGCAAGGTTAGTTTTCTGAGACAAGTGATTCTCAAAGTGTGGTCCGAGTAGTCCTGGGCAAGTCTTCCCTTTTTCAGTTACATATTCATATGCGGCTAGATATTCTTCATATATTTTAATTAAAACAGCATAGCAAGGTTAAATGCAGACAGGTATGAGAATCCTACCATATTCTATTAAGCCAGGCATTAAAGAGAAATGCAGAGATTTAAATGAGTGATACATATCTCACCAATTATTTTATTTTGAAAACCAGTTTTTTTTAATTAAAAATATATTATGCTAACATTTGTTTGCCTTATTATTTTGAATGAAACTCATAAATATATATTTAACTATCTCATCTTTATTTCTAATATGATGCATATATTTCTCTAAAGCATAGTATCTAGAGATATTACCAACATAAACATTACATTCTTAATTCTTAAGAGTATAAAAGAATCCTGAAACAAAAGAATCTGAGAACTGTATGTATATATGAAAGCATCTTGGCCTCTAATACTTTACAATGTTTCTGTGTGTCAAATAGGAAGAAGGAATTATAACCATGAGCAATCTTTAAATTCTTGAATAACTTAAAGTGTGCTAGAATAAAGCATTTTGAA
Source organism: Capra hircus (assembly GCF_001704415.2). Lineage (NCBI taxonomy): Eukaryota > Metazoa > Chordata > Mammalia > Artiodactyla > Bovidae > Capra > Capra hircus. The sequence goes on from NC_030814.1 coordinate 28,811,836, forward strand.
TCTGGGAATTTTTAAAGAGTGCCTGAGTTGAAAAGCAGTTGGATTAAAGTTGATGTGTTGAGGAAGGCTCACTCTGGCCTTAGCAGTTGTCATGGTTAATTTTACGGGTAAACTTGGCTAGATCAACAGGTGGCTGGGTCAAACATTCTGGATATTTCTGTGAGGGTGTAAATTGCTGGGTGAAATTTACATTTTTGTTTTTGGCCATGCTGTGCAGCAGGTGAGATCTTAGTTCCCCAACCAGGGGGGAAACCCATACCCATACCCCCTGCAGTGGAAGCCTAGAGTCTTAACCACTGAATTGCCAGGGAAGTCCTCCTGAAATTTACATTTAAATTGCTGGACATTGAGTAAAGCAGGTGGCCCTCCATAATGTGGGTGGGCTTCATCCAATTAGTTGAAGGCTTGTAGCTCAGATGGTAAAGCGTCTGCCTACAAGGCAGGAGACCCGGCTTCAATCCCTGGGTCGGGAAAATCCCCTGGAGAAGGAAATGGCAACCCACTCCAGTACTCTTGCCTGGAAAGTCCCATGGACACAGTCCACAGGGTCGCAAAGAGTCGGACACGACTGAGCAACTTCACTTCACTTCACTTAATGGAACAAAAGACTAACCTCCCTGAACAAGAAGGAATTCTGCCCACAGACAGCCTTCAACTGTAGCATCAGCTATTTTCTGGATCTCTAGCTTGTCGAACCACTCTACAGATTTTGGACTTGCCAGCTTTCATTATCCTGTGAAACAACTATTTAAAATAAATCTCAATTCACTATCTCCCTCCCACCCTCCTTCTTTGGATCTGTTTTTCCTCTGGAGAATCATGATCATCATAGCAGTAAAGTTGGGGGCAGACCTGGGGTGGGGGGTGTTTGAGGCCTTTTAGTTTCTATTAGGTGAGTAGTAGAAAATCACTGCAGACGGTGACTGCAGCCATGAAATTAAAACATGCTTGTTCCTTGGAAGAAAAGCTGTGACAAAGCTGTTGTTGTTCAGTCGCTCAGTCGTGTCTCTTTGTGACCCTATGGACTGCGGCACACCAGGCTTCTTTGTCCTTCACCATCTCCCAGAGTTTGCTCAAACTCATGTCCATTGAGTCAACTATGCCATCCAGCTATCTCATCCTCTGTCGTCCCCTTCTCCTACTGCCCTCAATCTTTCCCAGCATCAGAGTTTTTTTCAATAAGTCAGCTCTTCACATCAGGTGGCCAAAGTATTGAAGCTTCAGCTTCAGCATCTGTCCTTCCAATGAATATTCAGGGTTGATTTCCTTTAGGATTGACTGTTTTGATCCCCTTGCTGTTCAAAGGACTCTCAAGAGTCTTCTCCCTCACCATAATTTGGAAGCATCAATTCTTCAGTGCTCAGCCTTCTGTATGGTCCAACTCTCACATCTGTACATGACTGCCAGAAAAACCATAGCTTTAAGACTATATGGACCTTTATCAGTAAAGTAATGTCTTTGCTTTTTAATACACAGTCTAGGTTGGTCACAGCTTTTCTTCCAAGGAGCAAGTATCTTTTAATTTTATGGCTGCAGTCAAGAGCATATTAGGAAGCAAAGACATCACTTTTCTGACAAAGATCCATATATTGAAAGCTATGGTTTTTCCAGTAGTCATGTATGGATGTGAGACTTGGATCATAAAGAAAGCTGGGCACTGAAGAACTGATGTTTTTGAACTGTGATGCTGGTGAAGCCTGTTGAGAGTCCACTGGACTTCAAGCAGATCCAACCAGTCAATCCTAAAGTAATCAATTCTGAATACTCATTGGAAGGACTGATGCTGAAGCTGATGTACTTTGGCCACCTGATGAGAAGAGCTGACTCATTGGAAAAGACCCTGATGCTGGGAAAGATTGAGGTCAGGAGGATAAGAGTACAGCAGAGGATGAGGTGGTTAAATGGCATCACTGACTCAATGGTGCAAACTCCAGGAGACAGTGAAAGACAGAGGAGCCAAGAATGCTGTAGTCTTTGGGTTCGCAGAGTCAGACATGACTTAGTGACTGAACAACAGCAAGTGAGTAAGCTTCCATCCATGGAAGGTGGAGGCATCTTTCTCTACCTCATTTGCTTCAGGGCTAGGTCGGGTCTTTAGCTGAGGATGGCATGCTCTATGGGCAGGCCAGACTATAGGCCCTGTTCCCCTTTCTGTTCCTTACCTGCCATGCCACACTCAGGGGCTAAATTAAGATTCCTTCAGGCCCCTTGATTCTATTGGAAATTTCTTTAGGGGAAAAATATGTGTGTGTGTGTTTGTGTATATGTTTCCACAGAAACATTTCAGTGAGAAAAGGTTGGAGTGTCAATTATGTTACATGCTATCAGAATCTTCTGAGGGTAGTTGAGGATCGGGTTGTGAAAGGAGCATATGGGCAACCACATGTTCAGTGAGAAGATCAGGCTTTGAATGAGGGAGCAGGGCAGACAGACAGAGGGCTCAGGTCCAGACATTTCACCGCTCTCATGTTTGCTTAGGGTTGTCTGTGTCCATGCAGTTGTAATTCAGTATTTGTTTATCTTTAAAGCTGGGCATGTTGGAACTAGTTTCCTGGGGGATTCATCAGTTGAGGTATCTTAGACCTTTGGCCATGGGCCATAAAATGCACTTGACCTGAGTATGGTATAAATACCTTCCACTCCATTGATGTATTGATTTGTTTTCGTTTTGCTGTCTCTATGTACCATAGCATCCATATCACAGCCCAAGTTCCCAGAGGACTAGGGCTGGCTTAGAGAAACTCTCTCAGCAAATAAGTGCCCGAAGAGGGAAGACCTTCATGTTTATCCGTACCTAAAATGTGATAGGCATTTAAATGTTAAACTTATCTGATCTTCACCACCCTTAATAGATAAAGGAACTGAGCCTTGAATTAATTCTACATGTAGTGGGGAATGTTATTTTAAAAGCATTTTCTGCTGTCTTCCCCCATCTTGGTAAGTTAGGGGTTTATTGTTGGTCTCTTTGAAGCTCTAACTCCATCAAAACAATGCACTGAGATGGAGACTCACAGCCTAAGGAAGCAGGGTGGAACATGAGTGAGAGACGAAGGAAGTAAATGGGGAGGGGAGAATGGACATAAAACATCTTCAAACTGGAAAGTGAAAAATGCTGAGTAGTGTTGAATGTGCAATTTCCACCTTTTTTCCTACTTCTGAGTAGGAATAGGAGGTGGAAAATAAGTTGTCAGTATTTTTCAAACTTCTTTGATCACCACATACAATAAGCAATGCATCTAACATTGCAACCAGTAAACCCAGGAGTGTGTATACTCCACTCCCCACATACACATACGCACACACCCCCATCACATACACATCACACACATATAAAACAAGCTTCATGGAAAATACTTATACTCTGTTCTATTACTGTTTCAAAAACATATTTGTTGGACCTATAAATTGATTTCATGACCTATTAATGGTTGGCAATCTTAGAAAAACACAGAGCTATAGAAAACTTCTTTTTTGACCCACCTAAGTAATTTTCTCAAGATCAGGTAGTATAAAGAGATGGTTGGATGGCATCACTGACTCGATGGACATGAGTTTGAGCAAGTTCCAGGAGTTGGTAAAGGACAGGGAAGCCTGGTATGCTGCAGTCCATGGGGTTGCAAAGAGTCAGACACAACTGAGCGACTGAACTGAACTGATGTAGTTTAAATGGTGGATCTGGGGTTTACCCCACACTTATTATGCTGAGCATGAAGGAGCCCCAGGAAGGAGAAGCCCCACCCATCAATCAGAGGTACCCAAGATACAACCAGTCTTCATCTCTCAGACTTTCCCAGTTCATGTGGGATACACACTTTCTCCCCCTTTGTTTTCAACTACAAAATGTTTTTCCTAGACAACTTGTGGAACCACGGGGCTGCAGGCAAAAATCTGAAGAACTCTGGGGAATTATCAAAGAGAATAAAAGAAAAGGCCTTTTCCCCCACTGTAAGGAAACTTCCTATGCAGGTGTAGCTTGTTCAGGAGAAAACTACACCATAGTCATGCACCATGTTCAGGGTGGACAGAAGGTAAACAATCCTCTTCCCTCTGGGTCTGTTCTATTCTAATCGTTCCCCTGGCCAGGCCAGAGTCCATCAGGAGGAGGAGGATGAGCGCTCTGAGGCAGAGCCAAAGAGGGCCATTCTCCCTCTGCTGACTTGCCAGCGCCCCACTACCCACCCAGTCTGCTTTATCTCCTTGGTTCTTTCTTTCATATCTTTCCCCTCATCAGTTTTACTTTGGTGTTACTTAAAATATTGAAGGAAAAACAAAAAACCCAAAGCCTCTCTTTCCAAGCGGCAGGTTAGTGATAATTTTCCTTTGGAGCAAGACTGGTTGTCCAGGAATCTGGCTTCCTAAGCATCTCCTTTGATGGAGTTGAAGTCTTTTATCTTTAATACAAGCTCTCCTTTCCTTTTGGAGTGTTTCTAGAATGTGATGATCCCTTTGGGGAAGACCTAGAATAAAACTGGCCTGACATTCCCCTCATTCTTCCACTCGTTTGTCTGCTCCACTAGCTCTCTTTGATTCCTTCCATTCCTCCTGCTGGACCAGGGAAGGGGGTTGGCGGGATGAAGCTGTCAGCTCCTGATCACCCAGGCCTGGGGGACCTGGCCTCTGCCTCAGTTATTTCCTCTTTCAGGCTCTCAGCTCTAGTCACTCTAGTCACTTCTTGCCATTCTGGGAACAAAACCAATTCCTTCCTGCCTCTGAGCCATTACATAAACTATTTCTCTTCCTGTAAAGCTCTTTCCTTGATTTTTCCCGGAGTTCGTTCTGTCTCTTCCTTTGGGGCTCAGCTTAGAGACCATATTCATAGGGAGACTTTCTTCAGGCATATCCTTTAGAGTAGGTCCCCTTTGGTCTTTTCTATCTTGGCCCTTGGTTTCTCTCATGATACCAACCACAATTTGTTAATAGTTTACTCAACTGTCGTTGTTTCTGCTTCCTCTACCATAATGAAAGTGTCCAAAAGGCATCATCAATCCTACATAGTAGACAGTGTGCCCCATCCCCCTTGTACATTAAGAAATCTCATTTGTCTTATGATTAAGACACTGTTGGCAACCTTCAACAAAGTAAGTTCTTTGCCAGGCCCTTCTTGCTTCTCCCCACTAAAATTATTCATTCATTCATTCATTCATTCATTCATCCACTCATCCAGTCAACAGATAACGTATGGAGCATCCATGGAGTTATTTTGCCCTAGATACTGTGACACAGTGATGAACAAGGCAGTACCTGCTCACTTCACTCTGTATAACAGCAGGCAGGAGAGATCATTCTCAAGTGCATTTCTGTGCTAAAAATCGTCATTGGTTTCCAAATGCCCTCTGGATGAAATCTGAGCCCTTCAGTATGGAGAGCAGCATGTGCCCTCCATGACCTGGCCCCTCCTTCCTCCCCATATCTTTTGGTGCTCGACTCCTGCCCTAGGCTCTGTTGGGTAACTAACTACAGAAGGTCCTCTGGAGGGCAGGCAGGTAGCAACAACAAAAATCCCTTGGGTTTTCACACACACACACACACACACACACACACACACACACACACACACACACACAGCAGCAGCAGCCTGGAACAATCACAACCATGGCTTCTGGGTTCTCATAGAGAATCTCAGTAGGTGTATTTCTCTGCTGGTTGGTCAGACCGGTTTTGCCCCTACCTGCTGGGCTGTGGGCTTTTACTAATTGATATCTTAGCCCCAGTGCAGCAGGTCAGGGGTTGTGCTGGCCCTATGACTTGAGGATATATCTCCATAGAGAAGCCCTATTTTTCCAGGTTATGCTGTGGCTGGTAGTGTCAACAATGGCATGAACTGTGCCTGCTCAAGGATGTTAAATGTCTGACAAGTGCTACAAAAGAGGTTGTCAGGAGGTACAAAGCTAAGAGCTTCGTATCAAGGAGCTTTTCCTTGATACAAAGGCAGTACCTTGGGTTCCTACCTTATTAGAAGGGCCAGAAGGAGGGAATTGCAGTCTTCGCGATTTGTAAATATTTATTTCTCACTTTCAGGTTCATCTCTCTTCTGGATTGCTGCTATAGACCCTTATAAAACTTTCCCTTTTTCATTTTTGTGCTACTTAGGGCTTGTTTTTAGTTTTCTTCCCGTGGGGGAGTACCATGAACAAAAGGAATTTTTTTCAGTTTTTCTGGAAACTTTCAGTGGCTTGTCTTCTAAATGCTTTATGCTTCAGCTTCTTCATCTATAAAACTGAGAATTAGGAAAATTAATGAACCTTTGTCTCTTACAAAATGTCTTATAGGATAGGTGCTGTGCGAGTAATATGCTATGGAATGATAGCATTTTGTTAGTGTTTATGGTGATAAACATAATTTGAATTTTCCATTAATTGGAACTAATCCTTTTTACAAGGAAAAATCTTTCCAATTAAATCACTTGTGTGTGACCTTTGGGTGGCTGAACCCTTCTTTTGCTTTACTTCTAATAAAATGGGTTCCTACTCTATTTTGGGGCTTCCCTCATAGCTCAGTCGGTAAAGAATCTGCCTGCAATGCAGGAGACCTGGGTTTGATTCCTGGGTCAGGAAGATCCCCTGGAGAAGGAAATGGCAATTCACTCCAGTATTCTTGCCTGGAAAATCCCATGGACAGAGGAGACTGGCAGGCTACAGTTTATGGGGTCGCAAGAGTCAGACACGAATTAGCATCTAAACCACTCTAATTTTGGTAAATTCTTAATTTGCAGTTTCCTTTGGCCAGTTTCAGTGAAGAAGTCTCACCTTATATGTAGTCTCTCTAAACATTGTTATTTGTATTAGGAACTGTATTATACCTCTTCTGATTATTGAAAGTCACTTTACAGCTGAAGGTTAATAACAATGTTTATTCAAGGTAAGGCTACTATGTGCTTTAAGATTTTAAAGCAAAGGCAAATAAGCTTTCATTAAACTACTATTTTAATAGATCATATCTTATTTTTATCTTGGATTCATAATGTTCCTTCTCTTTAGGAATTAAAACTATTTTGAACACTACGAGCCCCAAATGGTAATGTACAAAGCTATTTATACTTTTAGTTTTGTCCTCAGTAAATGTCCGCCTGGTTCTAACACTGACTGATATTTTAATGCTATTTTCCCACTTATAATAAGCCTTTTAACCCTTGTATAATCTTTTCATTCCTTGAAAGGATTTCCAGCATTCCTAGATATGCCTTGTATCTAAATCTCAGTTGCTTCTAAACAGCATTCATCACTGAAGTCATATACGTGATATTATATAAGTGGGAATGTCACCTTGTCCCTAAGTGGTACCAATACAATTAGCAGCCACAGAGGGCCAGAGTATGGCCTCACCTCCTGCGATCTGTTTACTAACTTAGGGTTTGGGGATGTTTTGAATTTGAACCCATTTGGCTTTGGATCTAGACAATTCTTTGCAGTCAGAATCACCCTCGCTCATTTCTTCTGACTCAAGAAGACAAAAAGAACTCTAGATTATCCTTCCCCCATCCTAAACCGCAGGGTTCCAAATAAAGCAGGGAGAGGTGCTGTTCTGTGAAACCCTTTCTGCTCTGTAGATACCTTGCTGGTGGTGGTTTACTCTCCTAAGTTGTGTCCAACTCTTGTGACCCCATGGACTGTAGCCTGCCAGGCTCCATTGTTCATGGGATTTTCCAGGCAAGAATACTGGAGTGGGTTGCCATTTCCTTCTCCAGAGAAGAAGGATATCTTGCTGAATAGATTAAAACCCTGTGGGTGGGTTTCAAGATGACTCTTAAGATACAGAGTCTGTAAATGTCAATTAGAAAGTCTTAATTAAAAAAAAAAAAAAAAGCAACCTATCCTGTGAATCTCTGGGCCTGGTGCAAACTTGAACTGGGTCCTCCAGAATGTCTCTAAATTAATATGGCTGTTTAAACACCCTAAACGAAATCAGTCTTCATGCCTCAAATAATCTGCCTACAAATCTTTATGGCTGGAATGCTGTAGAATCAGGCAATGCTCTAAATGGCTCATAATCAGATAAAGTTCCTTGTCTCCTTGATGGATACTTTTGGAAATATGTGGGCCTGGGGTTAACTCATATGAAGTGTTTATCCTGATAGCTGACTTGTAAATGTCTAACATATTAGTATCTACTTTCTTTCCTCCACAGGGATTTGGAGTATGAGAAAGCTAGGGAAAATATGGCAGGAACATGACCAATAGATTCCAGGTCAGGCCATAGTATTCAACATCATTTTCCTCTTCAAGAGTAGCATCCTAGACCACACAACTCTTCTGCCTAAAGGGACCTCAATATCAAATCTGCTAGCTGACACCCCGCTGTGCTGCATTAGATGGGGGAGGAAGAACAGTACTGATTCTGAAACTGCCCCAGTGCAAAGTCTGAGTGATGATGATCAAAGTTCTTGCAAAAAAAAAAATCCTTAAGGATCATTGAAAAGTGGGAAATTTTGAGCAGTAAGCTATCTGAGAAGCAAAAAAATTGTGTAAATTGTTACAGTTGTCCACTAACAAAGCTTTCTGTGTAGTCCTGTCACCCTCAAGTCACTTATAAATACTGATGGTGTGAGCTAAACTGAAAGTTGCTCAGTCATGTCTGTCTCTTTGTGACCCCATGGACCATAGCCCGCTCCCTAGTTCCTCTGTCCATGGGATTTTCCAAGCAAGAATACTGGAGTGGGTTGCCATTCCCTTCTCCAGGGGATCTTCCCGACCCAGGCATGAAACCCAGGTCTACTGTATTGCAGGCAGATTCTTTACCATCTGAGCCCCCAGGGCTATAATCTATTTAAAACCAAAACAGTAGTCAGTCTTGTAAAATTTACTGAAGTTTTTAGTAAAGAAGATCAAGGAAGGTTTTACCCTGCACATGATACACTCTCATAAACCCTCTTTTTATTCAGCAGTGCGTCTCTGCCCAAGTCTCTCTGGCATGCCACTTAGACCCACACCACAGTAGACCTTCTTTTATTTTCTGCCCTTCCCCCCACTACAATGTATTACTGTGATGCAATACTCAGCCTTCCAAATCCCACCCCTCCTTCCTCAGTCTCTTAAAACTGCTTTATGCATAGCCATTTCAACAGACTTCTCCACTTTCTCCAAACTTGCCTAGTCACACGCAGGAAAATAAACTCTTTCAAAGTAACCTTGAGTTATGTATGTTTATGTGATAGGCTGGGATTGGTTTATCTCAAGATGTAACCAAGTGAGTAGGATAATTTTTGCAGAATCCTCTCTCTCAAGAAAGAAAGACAGATCTACGGACAATTCAGGGTTACTGGTACCTTCACATTATAGGCTCTTAGGAGCCCAGCTTCTTTAAAAGTGCAAAGAAAGATGCAGGAAGATGTATACTTTAAAAAAAACATGTGTAATAAGTGTTCCCCTTGTTGTCTTTGAGCTTCCGAATCACAAAACTTTTTACACAAAAGCATCATCAAAGTAGACCTAATGAAGATTTAATAGTGTAGATGGAAAGTTTTTAATCACACACCACAGAGGAAACAACTTAATAATGCCCCCATTTGTGCATTTTTCTTCAAAGTCCCTTTGTAGGTGAGCAGACTGTTGGAATCTTCTCTGACCCCTTCCTCCAAGAAGCCCTTGGTTTTGCACCTGCCTGCTCCCCTTTCCCTTATTAGGCACAAAGCCTGGACCCCAGCACAAGCCTTCCTCTCACACCACAGCAGGCTTATCAGAGTGTTCACAGCAGAGCGAGCCTCTTCCTACAAAGGAATTCTCACACCAGCAGGCAAGAAGATAGTGTTTTCTTCATTTGTTACCTCCTTCTATTATTTTAAAGGTAATATTTGTTGAGTTTCTTCATATGGATTCAGATTCATCTCTTTAATAGATAATTACTAAGACTTTTTATCCGCCAGGCAATGGACCAGAAGCTGGAGCTACAGCAATGAGCAAGACCCAGTACCTACCCTCAAAGAGCTTACTGTCTAGTAGGAAAGAAGGACTAGAAAACACACATTTCAACTCAAAAGTGCCAAGTGTGTATTAAGGGATGTATTGGTTGTTAGGGGAATATTTTCAAGAGTTACCCCACCCCTTCTTGAGAAAGGAAAGTCCAAGGAAGCTTTGCAGAGAAAGTGCTAGGGAGGAAGCGGAGGGTAGAGACAGCTTTCCAGTAAAGAAACAATGGGTCCAAGACCCAGAGGGGAGAAAGAACATAGTCCACCCCAGGCTGGGACAGGGCAGTGCGGTTGCAGGGTTGCAGCGTACAGTACAAGGAGTGAGGAGGGGAACAGAGGAAAAAGGTGAAGCTGGAGAATGAAGCGTGGCTGATCATATACAACTTGTCATGCCACACTGAGGAGTTTGTTTGGTCCTTTTGCCTGAAGTTAGTGGGAGAGAGTTTGAGCAGGCAGGCTGCATATTTCGATTTCAATTCTTTAGGGAAAAAAAAACCCATTGGATGAAATATAAGCCAAACCAAAGCATAGGTGTGATAACTGCTGTTTGAATTGTGTACAAAGTGCTGTGAGGGGCTGGGTAACTCCCATGGCTGACGTGGGCTCTAGAACAGGTGGTTGGGGCGGGGGAGGGGGGTGAGGAGACACTTCAGCAATGCAAATACCCCACCTCCTAAACATATTGGTTTTATTCCAATGTACATCCTTTAATTCTGGAGAACTTTGAAGACAGTATTGCTCAAATATCTTTAAGGTTATAGTCCCATTTATTATTTATCTGAAGCTCCTGGTGGCTTTTTTTGTCAGGGATATGAATCTGGAGGAATATTAGAGCCCGGATGATAATGTCCTTAAATAAATTATTATAAAATTTTCAACTTTGAGGAAAATCTCCAACTACAATAATAATGTTAGTAGTTGTAATCAAATTTTAGTGTTATTTCCTAAATAATCTACAAAATCCCCAAATCCTACAAAAATGTTGAAAAATGCATAATCATTTATTTCTTTTTTTTGAAAGACAATAGCGTCTCTTCTCTAATGACAGCAATATAACAAAAAAGTTTGAATCTAGTAAGAGATTTGAGCCTGTAGAAAGAGAAAATACTTTTGATAGATGTCAGATTTTAACTTGTCAACAAAAAACTATTAGAAATAAAAACTAAATAATGTTGAACACTTGCTATGTGCCAAATGTGACTTTTGCATTTAGTGATTTAATACTCAAAATAGTTCTATGAACTATATACTAGTAGTACCACCATCCCCATTTCACTAATCAGGAAGCAGAGGCTCAGAAAAGCCATGCAACTTGCCTAAAGCCATATAGTTATTAAGTAGGACAGCTGGGATTTGAACTGTCTGAGGTTATGTTTTCAGAGAAGGCAATGGCACCCCACTCCAGTACTCTTGCCTGCAAAATCCCATGGATGGAGAAGCCTGGTGGGCTGCAGTCCATGGGGTCGCTAAGAGTCGGACTCGACTGAGTGACTTCACTTTCACTTTTCACTTTCCTGCATTGGAGAAGGAAATGGCAACCCACTCCAGTGTTCTTGCCTGGAGAATCCTGGGTACGGGGGAGCCTGGTGGGCTGCCGCCTATGGGGTCGCACAGAGTCGGATACGACTGAAGTGATTTAGCAGTAACAGCAGCAGGTTATGTTTTATTTATTGTTCCCATAATCGCTCTTGTTAGAGATCTTGGGGTATCTTAGCTCCTCCTTTTGGGCTGGATATTGGATACCAGTTTGACAAAAGGCTAGAGTATAAACATGTATAAACAAAGACTAGTACAGAAAGCATAACTTGTATTTGATAATCCAATAATTCCTTCAGCAATTCAAGATTTTAATTTTAATGTTAACCTCTAGAGTCTTCCATCCTCTCAAGATCCCATCATCTTTATCAAAACCTGTGAGGTATGGCCCGAAATTATTTATCTTTCCTAGATTTATCATTCCATCCTATTGAATTATTTTCAATTCTCATCAACCTGTGGGCCATTACTAATTAAGCAGAACTGAATACTTCTCCCAACATGAATTGCTTTCAGTTGTTGGGAAGATAACTTCTCGTAATGCAAGGAGTATAGAGTGTGTGGTGAAAAGAGGCTCTTATTTTGCATTCTAGCCCTATCATTTACTAGCTGTTTATGCTTATAGAAATTAAACTTCCAGGAGCTCCTGTTTACTCATCTGTAAAATGGGGATCATTAGACCTACCTTGCAGTGTTCTTGAGGATTTGACTAGTTAACCTCTGCTGGTACCTGTCAAGCATTTGACAAGAGCAGCTTTATTTGTAGTGAAATCTACTTTCTCTAATGCTATACACGTTAAACTAATACAATAGGTTTCTCTTCTCTGGCAGAGTTTGTTCACAGATATTTCCTCTTTCATACATAGTATTCATATATTCATATGTATTCATATATTCATATGTAATACATTCATTGTATATATATTCATATATGAATATATGAAACCTTTCTGAATAAATGTCTGATTAAAAGAATGACTAGTGATTCTGGTCATGATGATTAGAGGGTAAGGTTTACTGGCTCCAACTGCCATCTATAAAATGTGTCTATCAGAATCAGATGCCCACTTGGCTCTATATCACGTTCAGAACTGGGTGGTTTTTTAGTAGGATGTCATTCGCTGGAATCCTGGCGGCCTCAGTCAGTTCACTGTTGGCTTGAACTCATGCCACAGACTTAACAGTGGTATCTGCCTATACAGCTCAGGAAACGGGTTGGTTTTTAGGCACAATGCCAACAGTCTGAATATAACACACATTTGAACTCAGACAAATGACAAGTTTATCCCCTTGTTTGTTGGTTTATGGGTTGATTGATTTTTACAACACAAGGCTTCTCTCAGGATCAGCCAGACCTCCCTCCCTGGCAATCTGGGGAACTAGTGAATATTCCCGCCCAGGCACAGTGGGACCCGGAAGACCTAAAAGACTTGGTGAGTCCCTCTCCTTTAGATATAGTTCACATTCCATAAAGTGAATAATTTCAAGGACACAATTTCATGGTTATTAGTATATTCTCAAGGTTGAACAACTATCATCCTAGACCTAGTGATTCTTACTTTTCCAAATACATATACCTGATGGAGAAATGAAATTTTTTCTTAATAGCTATTTACCTTTAAATAAGTTGCTGGTGCAAAAAAAAAAAAAAAGTCCAGAATTCTGTTTTCTGTGTTCTGCTCTTCAGGTCACTTTATTTTGCATATTAATATGAGTTCATTAACATGAATTACAAACATATTCCATTTTATTTAGATGTTTTTTCCACTTCCAGTGATGAAAGAAATGATTGTGAAATACATAGAGCCTGCATGTTTAATTCTTTTCGTCATGAGTATGCACAGCATATACCCAGAAAAATATCCTTCCAGAGTGTAACACTCAAGCTCTCCCCGATTCCATTACCTTCTAATATTGTCTTTTCTCGTCAGATAGAAGTACAGGTACTCATGTTGCTCCCTTATTTTAGTGATCTCACTCACATTTGGTAGAAACCGTTTTTTGCTTCTCTTATTAATCTTTTCACATTTAAAATTTTTTATTTTCAGTGTAGGCACTATGGCACTACCTTTTTCAAATGTAGATATTTGAAAGAATAGACAAAATATGCTGATGGTTTGCATATAAAAATAATACTATAGTCGAACCATATTCAAGTAGAATTGTTTTCTACTAGTAATAAAGGATGTATGTCAATAGTACGATCACAAATTTAGGGAAATATAAATATCCCAGGCCAGATGATTACCAGCCAGTTAATGCCACTGTAAACAGCACTGTGATGACACAACTAGCCCTTCTGTTATTGGATGATAATAAGTTGATTACTTTTTGAAGGAGGCATCAAGGATGAAAAAAGAGTCTAAAAGATTTCATATGACCAGCTACAGTTTCACACTCAGTTCCTTCAAATAGTGATGAAAATGGTGATGAAAAATGAAGGCCATGTGAATTTTAGTCCAGCCATTCTAGCAGCGCCGCTGCTGAAGACCAGGGAGATCAGTCTGATCCCCTACATAGCCAATAATGGCTCTCGCATTTCACTGTAAGTTGGACACTCGTTCTAGTGTTTCTTAAGCATCTTCTATGTATGGAACTTTGTGTTGGGGACTATTTGTTAAGGACCTTGTGATCCAGTAGAAGAGCCCAAGTACTTTCATACGACAAAGTTATAGTTACAAGGTCAAATTCCATTATAACTGAATTGACATAACATCCAAACTCTTATTTCTCTAGAATTTTATGGTAGTGAATATGCTTGAATAAGTAAGTTGCTGGCTCAGGCTGAGAATTTTTGATAATAGTGAAGTATTCATTATGGTGATATTTATTGTAAGGAGATCTGAACTGTAATATAATACAATTACAAGCATAAATATAATTATGAGTGTGTAAGTGCTGAGGGAATATAGGAGAGGAGATTAATTAGAGACAGGTGGTTCTAGGACTCCTCCAAGGGTTTCTGATTGATGCATGGGGAGATCCTGGTCCTCTCTAGACCTCTCTTTGCTCTCAAGGGACTCTCCTCCACTGAGGGCTTATGATGGAGAAGTTAGGGTCTTGGCATCTGCCCCCAAATCAGAAGGATCTTTTGGCTCCAGCTCTTAAAATCTCACCTTATTCCTTTAAAATAACTAACATTACTAGAAAATACTGTATTATCCATTAAAGAACTTACCTTGAGACCTCTGATGATGGAAGTTTTCCCAATTTTGAAAAATAGCTTTTCAAGATGAAGTCACATGCAGATGACTGGGGTCAAACCCCCAAACTCTGTTAAGGTGAGGTACGCTTAATGACGGACTCCATAAGCTATAAACATTATTGCGTCCTGATTTAGCCCTCACTGGGGCACCATGGTCACCCTCACCTGAAAGGTCATGCATGAGATCTTATATCCAGTAGATCATCTCCTTGTCCTCCCACACACCTACACATTTCACAGTCTTCTATAGTTGATGAGAGACTTTCCTAACACTGATCAATGGGTGAACCGCTGGATGTAAGATCTGTTTTACAGTAAGTTATTTGAATAGATACAAACATTTTGACCATCACTGACTACAGATACTTTAACAACTAACTCTGAAACAATGATAGCAGGAGGTTTTTGCTGCCTACTCTTAGCACTGTTTGCCTCAGGGAGTAACAATTAGATGTTCCTGCATGACCTTATCTAGACTGTCCTTGGTCTTGGGGTTATTTTAATGTATCAATACAACCATGAATAAGAAGCTGAAACAAAACTAGTCAAAACCCAAGAAAGGAGAATTTTGTGGAGCTTTAATTCCAGAAGCACTGTAATCAAATATATCATGCTGACCATCAACTGTCAGGAATATTGAGTCCCAACTTCGGCTTGGTGACGACTCACTCTGCAATCCCAGGTGAGTCCCTTAAACCCTCTGCTCCTCAGTTTCCCCACTTGTTTTCTCTCCCTTTAACATGTATGTGAAGATCTTGCCGAAGAAGACTTTTTTAAATGATCCATTTTCAAGCATCTGAGTGGGAAATCATTTCATAGGCTCAAAAAAAGAAACTTTTTAGGAAAGCAAACTTCAAGTTTGGGTTGACTGCACAGCAGTACCAAATTACAGTCTGTTACCATACAGGGTTAGGAATCAGCAGTTAAGCAGAAGTTAAGTTCCAAGAATCTACATTGTTAAAGTGCCAGCAAGCAAAAGGTAGTTTGTCATGTTTCTAAACCACTGGTAAGATGGGAGCAGGCTGAAGCAGGCAGCTAGGAAAACTGTAGGCAAGATGTAACAGAGCCCGGAGGTTAAAAAGAGGAGGTAAGGGTGAAGTGGGATCTCTGGCTCAACAAAGTGGTTAATTGTCATCACATGATTCATGTTTATTTCTTAAATCTTCACCCTGGATTGAGGTGGATAAGGGGCCTCTTTTTTAGCTACAGAGGACTATTAACAGCAAGTAAGGGGAAAGAAAGAAAAAGAAAAAAATGAATGAAAGAGAAGGATTGTGAGTATTTGCATTATCAAAAGTGATCAACAATCGATTCTTTCAAGGCTGCCAGAACCACATTTCACCATTATTTTCCAGCTCCAGCTACCAGCACAAACTCCCTATCCAAGGAGGCTCAGAGCAGCTATCCAGAGGACAGAGAAGGAAGCTGCTGGCTACAGCCGGCACACCTTCCGGACGCAGACAGCTAACAGGGCATCTCACCCTGAAGGTGTCTGTGTGATTACACAAAACCTTCACTTGGTCATTTTTTAGGTGTTTTAATAATGCTGATGCAAAATAAGAGTAAAATTACAGGTGCCAGTTCCCAGCGTAGAATGCTGATAAACAACTTACCATTTTGCAGTGGCTGGTCACATCTGGAGCCTTTTGGGATGCAAAAGTACTGGAAGGATTATTGCAAAACTTAAAGACACTTTTGCTGCCATTACTTTGTTTTTAACCTAAATTAGTGAGGGGTTTGGTGGGGGTTGGAGGGGGAGTGCTCTTTTAGAGAGTCATGATGCTCTTATATCATAAACTTATTTAAACACTAATCAGATAGCAAATGGAAAAGGGAGTTAGGTTTAGAGTAGTTGCTTGAAAACTTTTCTAAATTGACTTTAAATAGTCAGAGACTGGTAGAAAATCTATGGACTAGTGGATTATGATTTATTAATTTTGGTATGCTATCATATTTCCCAATTTAAATAACCTGTTTAAACTTGATTTGTCATTGTTGATACCTCTCCTTTGGATGTTGAATTAGCATTAAATGAATAAGAATAATAAGCATAAGAATAATAATATAAATAGAAGTGCTTTGTTCCTATTCTTTATGAAAGTATGGTTTTCCACAACCACAAAGAATATTAATGTCAGAATATAGTTAGAATATTAGGATATAGCTGATATTGTAACTCACATTTAATAAAGCTTTTATAATATCAATATTTTTCTATATTTTCTATCCACTTTCAGGTTATTTGGGCCTGGCACCAAGGCTAGACATAGATGGATGGAGAGAAGCTAGAGACAGTACCTTTAGAAAAGTATTTGGGATTCTTGCATGTTTTCTTGTCAGGTTACTTAAGGAATAATTATTCGCGTATGAAACTAATAGTGCATGGTCCTCTTGCTCTCTTTTTGTGCTCCTCCTTTGAAAACATGCAATTTAAATCTTAGACTGTCAACTGATCATAGTCACCGAAGTCTGGTTTCAGGATATTATTTGCTGTATCTATTACATGCAGAATCAGACCCTTTTATGAATGCATATGGTCTTCTACTATATTACATGGACTGACAGGGCTAGAGTGATCTGAGATGATTTGGTTAGACTCATCACCATCCCCTAGAAATTATTTCCTATGATATCATGTACTACATTTCTCACAGGACTTCCTTGTCAAGAATATTCCTCTCCTAAGCTAAATAATGACTTATGGGCTTAATAGATTTTATTGCTGAATATTGAAGCAGTGTGCCCAGTGGGTGAAGCTTTCTAGCTTTCTTCATGCAAATGAGCAGATATGCTTAACAAGTCAATCTTGGGTTTATGTGATGAACTAAACCACTCTGTTGGCTGGGTCCTGCTAGTACATGTAGACACATGCACACACTGTCTGGGACATGTATTAGCATCACATGTTACTACACGGAAAAGCTAATTTGTTGACCGAAATATGCATATCTGAATTAAAATCCCTTCTGCTTGAAGTCTGATTTTAAGCACTATGTGTTTTTTCTTTTTAAAAATAATGTAAGAAACTTTCTAGCTGACTGGACCAAGAAATCAAACAGAGCTTATTTGCCTTCTAATTTCCACACTCTGATTATTAATCTGGAGTTATATTATGTGGTTTGTTATTAAAAAAAAGTAGGAGTTACATGGTGAGTGAGGGGAAGGAGGAGACGAACATTTGTTGAGTAACTGATACTTACTCTTCCCATAAATTACCTAATTTATTCCTTACAACAGACGGAAAGGGAAATATTGTTACTCTTAATGTATAGATGAGGAAACTGAGGCTAAGAGAAGTTAAATAACTTAACCAAATTTATAGATCTCAGATTTAGAGGAGCCAGAACTTCCATCTGAGACTACCTTTTAAATTTATGCTATTTTTATTATCCTGTGGTGCCGTCTGTGAATTCTGAAGTTTCATTTAGGGAGGACTAAAAGGGACAGAATTCATTTGGAGGGTTACACCTCATATTGTTGAATTGCATTTTCAAATCTAGTTAGTAAATTTATGTGCTGCAAATTGAACCTGTTCTTGAATCTTCCATGTTGTAGTCTGCATTTTATAGCTGGAAAAACATACCTGGAAAGAGTTTCATCTTGGTAGCTACAAAGGACAATTGGAAACTTTTGCTTTTGGTACAATAAAATCTTCACATTTTTTGGTGTTCTTGGTAATGACCTTTCAATTGCAGTATTAATGTCTTAGCTAAAGTTCTACTCGATGCCAGGAAGAGAAAGCCACTCAAGGCGACTCTTTTGTGATGTTAAAATGGGCCATCTTCTGGTCATCCTAGGGGAAAAAAATCAATGTTCAGCCCATATGCTGGATTAAGAATGAGATCAGGTACTTCCTTTGTCACCCCTGTGAGCATGCAATTACTGTTTTTGCTTCTTTCTGTATATCTACTTCATTCTCCAGCATTCTCTGCCTATGCATCGGCATGCTCATGGCTGAAAATGGTCACCATAGATCTGTTTCTAATGATCCTGGATTGCCATCTAAGGACACTCTTGAGTCTCTTTAATTTTGAGGGATCTGATTCCTCACCACCATTTGTGTCCTTGATCAGGCGTCCACCAGTGTCACCAGGAAGGGAGGCACAAATGTGATTGCTATGCCTACCTCCTTAGGAAGGGTTAGCATATGGGCAATTGGGCAGTTTCTAGAGAAAATGGCCCTGAGTGAAGCAAGTATTACTAACACATCTCCAATCATAAATGAAAAGTATGTGAATATGACTTTATAGTTTGGGGAATGTTTTCATATAGTCTCCTTTGAGCT
This sequence comes from Capra hircus, assembly GCF_001704415.2. Lineage (NCBI taxonomy): Eukaryota > Metazoa > Chordata > Mammalia > Artiodactyla > Bovidae > Capra > Capra hircus. Next base: position 28,830,763 of record NC_030814.1, read on the forward strand.
TGAATTATCTATTTCCACTTTACACCTAAGGAAGCTGTGGCCAACTGGCTGAATGATTTGGTGACGGTCATCTGACAAAGAAAATGGAGGACCCAAGACTAGATACCAAAGCCCCTTGGCCTTTCTACCATATATAGGCTGTCTCTTTGTCCACGGAACTGGACACAAGTTTTGGAAGAAGGTTGCTGTGGTGGTGAGTTTATATCTACAGTTTAATTCACAATTAGCACTCATGGATGAATTTGCTAATTTGAAACCACAGCCGTTTTTAGCTTCCTCTCATAATACCACATTTTAATGTTGTACCTAACAGTCAGTACTATACTCCCCTGGAAGCTTGTGAATACATTTTCTCATATTTATATGGTACAAACTCGTAGGAATTATGGATATCATGAAAAGAATAAGTTTAGAATAATAATAGATTATTTTGGGTTATTCAATAACTGTAGTTCAATTTTATACAAGTAATAGAATATGCCTTTGAAATGTCATGTGATGCTTTTGTGGAGTTGGAATTTTGGCTAAGGGTTTTGTGAAGCTGGAATTTTGGCTAAGGGAGGCACAGGTTCCCTAAAGGTGGGGGATGTCCTTAAAATGCATGGAAAAATGAGCCCTTAGTCAGATCTACACCCAGGCACATTTGTGCCAGTTTTTTTCAATGACTCCTGAGCCTCAAACCAAAAATCAAGGGGAAAAAATTAAATAAAAATGCTTGGAGTTATCCTGTTTGCCCACAGATAGTTTCCCTGTGCTAAATACTATTAATTTTTTCCAAAATCTAGAGCGATAACATTTTCAAGATGAAAGGATGTCAAGATATCTATCCTCAAAAACACACTAGTACTGTGGACAAATTGAAATGCATCAAAATATAAAATATTTCTTTATTTCATCCCTAATGAACATATCTTCTAGCAGTGGCCACCATGGCAAGAAATGAATGGCAACTTTTCATGCAAGAGCATTACAAATAAATTCCTGTAGGGCTTTCAATATCTGGAAAAGTCTCTAGAAATGGACCTTAAATGGTTACCCAGTTCACATTCAGATATCAAAGAATTCAGCAAAATAGAAACTGTTTAAATATTAAACATCAAATTTTCCTTCTTTCAAAGGACTAATAACTTAGCAATAAAAATTGTCTTTGAATCTTGCCATCACAAGGTCTCAGTCAGGCAGTGAATTTTGAATAAAAATTTTCAAGCAGGTCCTATTTAAGCAAAATTCACAGCTGAGCAAAGAGAAACGAATTAGTCGCCTGCCCCAAACTCACCTTGAACAGACAATAGTCCACCTCCTTTGCAGTCCAAGCTCCTCCTCTGTGGAGCTGCCTGCAAAGCGAAAGCACCCAGGATCGATGCTGTCAGGGAAATGCATCTGCTCAGAGGCAAGGCACTAATCAAGTTCTGCTGCAGCTGCCGACCTATCCCGCAACACTGTAAGAAGATGCAGCCATGAAAGAGGAGCTGAGGGTGGGAAAGGAATGAGAGGGAAGGGAAACAAGAAAGGAGGAATCCCTGAGCTTGAAAATACTGGGATACCCCAACAATAAAAATTCCTTTGTCCACAGTGATGAGGGAATATTTCGTTAAGATGTTCTCAAAGAGACTCACCCATGTAGAGTGAGAAGCTGAGGGTAAAATGACTTGCTGGGGCTGTTCCTGGGGAGGACTTGGAGCCCGAGTGTCAGTTCCCAGATGGCAGCCCTGTTGCTGGACCAAAGAAGGAAGGTAGAGCCCAGTCAAAGGTAACAGGTGTCTTAACCTGGGAGGGGGAGAACTTGGCAATGCAACATATTTTTTCTGTACTTGTGTTCCCCTGAAAAATATTGATTCTACTTTGTTCTCAAGAGAATACTCATAGAGAAGGAACCATGATGTCATAGAATCTTGAAGCTAAAAATAACCTAAGGGTTTCTAATCAAATTAGAGACAAGGCATGGGAGATTCAGGAAGATCCAAGAGCTTCCCCAAGGTCACATACAGATTAGGGGTAGAAAGCTAGAAAGAACCAGTCAATTTCTCTTCGATCTCAGGACAGTGCTTTTGGAGTTCCAGTAAATTTTCCACACTTCTGAAGCCCTATTAGCAATAGGGACACTTCACTTCAATAAGTAGGCTAAAATGAAACACTATGGGGGAGGTGTGTGTGTGTGTTAGTCCCTCAGTTGTGTCTGACTCTTTGTGACCCCATGGACTGTAGCCTGCCAGGGTCCTCTGTCCGTGGGATTCTCCAGGTAAGAATACTGGCTTGGGTTGCCATTCCCTCCTCCGGGGTGTCTTCCAGACCCAGGAATTGAACCTAGGTGTCCTGCATTGCAGGAAGATTCTTTATCTGAGCCACCAGGGAAACCCACTAAAACTGGCTTTTATAACTAATAACTTCCATAGGAAATATGACATCTACCAACCTATGAAATACATTGTGGTTCTGCAAATAATGAGGCAGATGTGTCCCAGTGGAAATCTGGGATAATTTTCCAGATATTGTCACCAACTGGATTAGTGTTATATAGCATGGATTGACATTTGAACTAGTAGATGTCTACAACAAAAACAAGGAATTTAGAGAATCTAAGTAGCATTGTAGACTGTGCTATTTCTTCCAAAGCACTCACTTTATTCCCCTTGATTAATGCATACAGAAATTATAGGCATTGTAAAGAATCAAGAAAGGAGTGATTTGTCTTGAGTAGTTTGCATTTTGAAAACCTCTCCTCTCGAAGGTTTTTAGGTAAGTGTCTCATGTTTTCATCTCCTAAAGAATGAGTGAATCACAGTAAAAGCAATCACCCCTTTTTTCTTTTAACACATGTCAAAGGTTTCATTTAATTTGTTACTTAAAAAAATAATCTTAGTAAAAAACTAAGATGTTACAGTGGATTCAAAGAAAATTCACAAAACCACACATAAGTGTGTGTGTGTGTGTGTGTGTGTGTGTGTGTGTGTGTGTGTGTGTATGCTCAGTCACTCAGTAGTGTCTGCCTCTATGACCCCATGGTCTGTAGCCTGCCAGGCTCCTCTGTCCATGGGATTTCCCAAGCAAGAATAATAGAGTGGGTTGCCGTTTCCTCCTCCAAGGGATCTTCCTGACCCAGGGATGGAACCCACGTCTCCTGCATTGGCAGGCCAATTTTTCACTACTGCACTACCTCAGAAACCCACCACACATAATGTGGTCAAATAATGTATGTTGAAGTAAATTTTAAAACAAATGCAAAAACAGGACAAATGGGCTAATAGCCACAGGTAAATATTGTAACTGATCACACTGCCAGATACACTATGGGCTTTTATCATCAAGAATTACATTTTTATTAATTTTCTAAAAGTCATACTTTGAAAGTGAAAGCTGCTCTGTCATGTCTGAGTCTCTGTGACCCCAGGGACTATACAGCCCATGGAATTCTCCAGGCCAGAATACTGGAGTGGGTAGTCTTTCCCTTCTCCAGGGGATCTTGCCAACCCAGGGATCAAACTCAGGTCTCCCGCATTGCGGGCAGATTCTTTACCAGCTGAGCCACAAGGGAAGCCCAAGAATACTGGCGTGGGTAGCCTAGCCCTTCTCCAGAAGGAAAAGGGAAGCCCAAATCATAGTTTACAGTAGCTCAAAGACAAAAAAAAGTGAGAGATTCCAGAGAATCAGATAACTGAGAAGGATATGTCAGATGCATATGACTTATTTTCAATTAAAGACACCCAGTAATCGTTTGGTCCATTAAATTTCTTTCATGACTTTACCTACAATTCACGTTTTATAGATTAAGAAATTTAGAGTGGTAATAGCCTAACCTGGATCCCTCGGCAATAGAGATTAAATGCCAATCAAGGTCTGCCTAATTCCAGGGACACTTCTCTTAAACTAAAGGGCTGTAGGTCTCAACTAGAGGTGAGGGTATGTCTCAAGGAATATTTGGTAATGCCTGGAGACAATTTTGGTAGCTAGAATTTGGCGGTGCTGGCTTCCAGTGAGTAGAAGCTATGGATGTTACTAAATATCATGCAATACATTGCACAGCCCTCTACAACAAAGAAACCATCTCTAGGAAAGTATCTACTATTAAAAGGTAATATTTCCTCTGTATATATGTAGGTTATAAGTGACTAAGCACCTACATGCCAAGGCCACTATTAAAAAGTAAAAAGCACTCTTTTCAGAGGATCATCTACTTAAGAATCCTCCACTAGTGTATAAATCATCAAAGAATTGAAAGGGCTAAGAGCAACAGGTAAAATTCAATGAGAACTTGTAGTAACTGGCACAGTACAAACACTGACTAATGTTCCTACAGGCACTGCTTAGTACAGAGGGTCATACCAGAGAAAGTATTCAATTGGCAATCCTCATTATGAAACTTACTTGCATTTGAAAAGAAAGGTAAATGACAAGTGTATGTTTCAGCATTTAATGCAGCATAAGTTAGATTCTATCATATACTTAAATGTTCTTTTAATATGTACTGTATGCTAGGTGCAATACTAGGTGCAAGAGATACATGAAGATAGAAGTTTATGAAGCAGTAGGGAAGATGAACATGCACAAAAAATTGTCATGCAGCACGATCATTCCAGGTTCCTAAGAGAAAGCAAGCAAGATTACAGAGGAGTAAAGGAAGGCAACTCAGAGAATACGCTGATCCTATATTAGGAGAACAGGAGTAGAGGAAGAGGGGAATCTGGGTAGACTGTTGTTGCTATTTAGCTGCTAAGTCATACCCAACTCTTTGCAACTCCATGGACTGCAGCACACCAGGCTTCCCTGTCCATTTTAGAGGCATGAACAGGGGAGGGAGTGTTGTGTTCTGAGAGCATAAATGAAAGGGTGGGAGGGGCAAGATGATTCATATAAGATGACAACAGACAGGTAGGTAGGGGTCTGACAAGGAAGAGCCTCCTAACTGAGATGTTTCCAGATTTTTGGCTATCATGAATAAAGCTGCTATGAATATGGCACAAGTCTTTTCTGAACACATTAAAAAATTTTTCTCTTGGATAAATGCTTATGAGTGGGACTGCTGGATCATAGAGTACATATACATTTAACTTTATAAGAAGTAATGCAAATTTTCAGAGAGATTGTCCCATTCCATCTACTATAGAAAGTGAAGTTGCTCAGTCGTGTCTGACTCTTTGTGACTCCATGGACTGCAGCCCACCAGGCTCCTCCGTCCATGGGGTTCTCCAGGCAAGAATACTGGAATGGGTTGCCATTTCCTTCTCCAGGAGATCTTCCCAACCCAGGGATCGAACCCAGGTCTCCCGCATTATAGGCAGACGCTTTAACCTCTGAGCCACCAGGGAAGCCCTCCATATACTATACTATATTCACCAGCAATTATGAGAATTCTTGCTACTTCACACCCTTGCCAGTATTGGATGTTATCAATCTTTTAGATTTTTAAGTCTTTTTAGTGGATGCATGGTGGCATATCAGTGATTTAATTGGCATTTCCCTGATGATTAATGAATTAAACATTTTAATATACTTATTGGCTATTTGTAAGTCATCCTTCATGGCATCTCCAAGTCTTTTGCCCATTTTTAAAGTATGCTTGTCTTTTAATCATTAAGTTACAGACATATTTTGTGTATTTTGGATGTAAGTGTTTTGCCTAATCTATGTGTTATGAATATTTTCTCCCACTCTGCAGACTGCTTACTTATTTTCTTAACAGTGTCTTTTGATAAGCAGAATGTTTTGACTTTGATAAAAGTCCAATTTATCAATATTCTCATTTATGATTAGGACTTTGTCTGGTCGAAAAAAATCATTGCCTACTCTTCATCATAAAAAATGTCTCCTAGTCCTTCTTAAATGATTTATAGTTTTAGTTTTTGTATTTAAGTCTATGGATACATCTGAAGCTAATGTTTTGTGTTTACACTTTTTTTTGCACAGACAGTTATCCAGTTCTCACAGAACCGATTACTGAATAAAACCATCCTTCCAACCCCATTGAATTTCTCTGTCCCCTTTGTTGAAAGTCTTTTTACCCTACAAATGAGCGTCTATTTCCAGACTTCTCAATTTTGTTTCATTGATTTATCTGCCTGCCTTTTTGTCAATACTACTTCATTTTGATTATTGCTTTATATTTTGAAATCAGGTAGATTAGAAAGTCTTCCAACTTTGTTCTTTTTCTTTTTTTCCCCCAAAAATTGCTTTTGCTATTCTAGTTGCTTTGTTTTTCCTCATGTATTATTGGAATCAGTTTCTACTAAAACACCTCTCAAGATTTTGATTTAGTTAGTGATGACTTTATACCACACTTTGGAGAGAATTGACTTTTTGACAATATTGAGTATATCAACCCATGGTCATGTTTATCTCTATTTAGGTGTTTTGGTTTTTTTTCTTCAAACCTCTCAGCAATACTGTATATTTTTTCAGCACAGAAATCTTGTAATTCTTTTATTATGAAATTATACCTAAATATTTACAAAGTTTTTAAATCTTATATTAAGTTTCATTTCTCAATCCTATTTGCTCTATTAAAAAATGAAAAATCCTCATAGTTTTCTCATTTTGGAAAATATGTAGAGAAGAAAGTATCAATTATAATATTACCATCTATAGATAATTATTATTAGCATCTTGGTGAATATTCAATATCTTGTTTATATGCATACCTACATATACATATTTTAAAAATATAAATGGGGACTCTGTCCTTTAAAAATTAACTAACACCAGTGTAACTCAAGAAGCATTAAAAGGGAACCTTGCACTGAACTGTCTTTCTAAAATCCCTATGTACTTTCATTGTTTGGAAATCAGAACACATTTCCCCCATATTCAAATGACAGGTTATCAATTCAGGCCCACAGAGAAAAACCCTACTTAACCCATAATGGTTTTTAGCCCTCTGACCTGTACCTTTTTCTAAACCTATTTCTTTAAGGGAGCATTGTCTCCACATATTTATTCCCTACATAAGCTTTGGATCTCTTAAAACCTTAAAGGAGAGAGACGCAAGATGGAGATGGTCCAATAGGATGTAGTAGCCTTATCACAAGGCTGGGGTCCTTCAGGGAGTCTATACCAGTGTTGACTCTGAGGTTCTTTTCTGTGAACTTCAGAAGTCAGGTGGGCTCTAGGGCTTGGATGGAAACTAGTTTTAGTCTTCAGTTCTATTCACCCATTTGAGAGTTGAGGCTGTCTGACTGTTGACTTTATAAAAGGTCATACAGTGGAAGTGAGAAATAGATTTAAGGGACTAGATCTGACAGAGTGCCTGAAGAACTATAGATGGAGGTTCATGACATTGTGCAGGAGACAGGGATCAAGATCATCAAGACCAAGGACAGGGATCAAGATGAAGACCAAGAAGAAGAAATGCAAAAAAGCAAAATGGCTGTCTGAGGAGGACTTACAAATAGTTGTGAAAAGAAGAGAAGCCAAAAAACAAAGGAGAAAAGGAAAGATAGATCCATTTGAAAGAGAGTTTGAAAGAATAGCCAGGAGAGATAAGAAAGCCTTGCTCAGTGATCAGTGAAAGAAATAGAGGAAAACAATAGAATGGGAAAGACTAGGGATCTCTTCAAGAAAATGAGAGATACTAAGGGAACATTTCATGCAAAGGTGGGCTCGATAAAGGACAGAAATGGTATGGACCTAACGGAAGCAGAAGATATTAAGAAGAGGTGGCAAGAATACACAGAAGAACTGTACAAAAAAGATCTTCACAACTGAGATAATCACGATGGTGTGATCACTCACCTAGAGCCAGACATCCTGGAATGTGAAGTCAAACGGGCCTTCGGAAGCATCAATATGGACAAAGCTAGTGGAGGTGATGGAATTGTAGTTGAGCTATTTCATATCCTAAAAGATGATGCTGTGAAAGTGCTGCACTCAATATGTCAGCAAATTTGGAAAACTCAGCAGTGGCCGCAGGACTGGAAGAGGTCAGTTTTCATTCCAATCCCAAAGAAAGGCAATGCCAAAGAATGCTCAAACTACCGCACAATTGCACTCATCTCACACGCTAGTTAAATAATGCTCAAAATTCTCCAAGCCAGGCTTCAACAATATGTGGACTATGAACTTCTAAATGTTCAAGCTAGATTTAGAAAAGGCAGAGGAACCAGAGATCAAAGTGACAACATCCGCTGGATCATCAAGAAAGCAAGAAAGTTCCAGAAAAACATCTATTTCTGCTTTATTGACTATGCCAAAGCCTTTGAGTGTGTGGATCACAACAAACTGTGGAAAATCCTGAAAGAGATGGGACTACCAGACCACCTGACCTGCCTTTTGAGAAACCTGTATGCAGGTCAGGAAGCAACAATTAGAACTGGACATAGAACAACAAACTGGTTCCAAATAGGAAAAGGAGTACATCAAGGCTGTATATTGTCATCCTCCTTATTTAACTTATATGCAGAGTACATCATGAGAAATGCTTGGCTGGAAGAAGCACAAGCTGGAATCAAGATTGCTGGGAGAAATATCAATAACTTCAGATATGCAGATGTTCAGTTCAGTTCAGTCACTCAGTGGTGTCCAACTCTTTGTGACCCCATGAACTGCAGCACGCCAGGCCTCCCTGTCCATCACCAACTCCCGGAGTCCACCCAAACCAATGTCCATTGAGTTGGTGATGCCATCCAACCATCTCATCCTCTATCATCCCCTTCTCCTCCTGCCCTCAATCCTTCCCAGCATCAAGGTCTTTTCAAATGAGTCAGCTCTTCGCATCAGGTGGCCAAAGTATTGGAGTTTCAGCTTCAACATCAGTCCTACCAATGAACACCCAGGACTGATCTCCTTGCAGCCCAAGGGACTCTCAAAAGTCTTCTCCAACACCACAGTTCAAAACATCAATTCTTCAGTGCTCAGCTTTCTTTATAGTCCAACTCTCACATCCATACATGACCACTGGAAAAACCATAGCCTTGACTAGACAGACCTTTGTTAACAAAGTAATGTCTCTGCTTTTAAATATTCTGTCTAGGTTGGTCATAACTTTCCTTCCAAGGAGTAAACGTCTTTTAATTTCATGGCTGTAGTCACCATCTGCAGTGATTTTGGAGCCCAGAAAAATAAAGTCAGCCAATGTTTCCCCATCTATTTGCCATGAAGTGAGGGGACCAGATGCATGATCTTAGTTTTCTGAATGTTGAGCTTTAAGCCAACTTTTTCACTCTCCTTTTCCACTTTTATCAAGAGGCTCTTTAGTTCTTCTTCACTTTCTGCCATAGGGTGGTGTCATATGCATATCTGAGGTTATTGATATTTCTCCCAGCATCTTGATTCCAGCTTGTGCTTCCTCCAACCCAGCATTTCTCATGATGTACTCTCTATATAAGTTAATGACACCACCATTATGGCAGAAAGTGAAGAACTAAAGAGCCTCTTGATGAAAGTGAAAGAGGAGAGTGAAAAAGTTGGCTTAAAGCTCAACATTCAGAAAATGAAGATCATGGCACCAGTCCCATCACTTCATGACAAATAGATGGGGAAACAGTGGAAACAGTGCCAGCTTTATTTTGGGGGGCTCCAAAATCACTGCAAATGTTGACTGCAGCCTTGAAATTAAAAGACACTTACTCCTTAGAAGGAAAGTTATGACCATTCTGGACACCATATTAAAAAGCAGAAACATTACTTTGCCAACAAAGGTCTATCTAGTCAAGGCAATGGTTTTTCCAGTAGTCATGTATGGGTGTGAGAGTTGGACTATAAGGAAAGCTGAGCGCAGAAGAATTGATGCTTTTGAACTGTGGTGTTGGAGAAGACTCTTGAGAGTCCCTTGGGCTGCAAGGAGATCCAACCAGTCTGTCCTAAAGGAGATCGGTCTGAAATATTCATTGGAAGGACTGATGTTGAAGCTGAAACTCCAATACTTTGGCCACCTGATGCAAAGAACTGACTCATTTGAAAAGACCCTGATGCTGGGAAAGATTGAAGGCGGGAGGAGAAGGGGATGACAGAGGATGAGATGGTTGGATGGCATCACCAACTCAATGGACATGAGTTTGAGTAAACTCCGGGAGTTGGTGATGGACAGGGAGGCCTGGCGTCCTGCAGTCCATGGGGTCACAAAGAGCTGGACACCACTGAGTGACTGAACTGAACTGAGTAGTAGCATCAGTTTACCTGTATTAACATTCATTAAAGCTGCATTACTACCTCAAAGAAATTCTACGAGGTTGAAATTCAGGAAATCCAATCTCATGGTCACCACGTTACCCAAGAAACATGGCCCACCAACGAAAAGGTCATCTCAAAATAATTTAAATATTTGCCTCTCTCGAACACTGTGGTGTCAATACATAATCCATGAAGTATTTGTTTTAATCTCCTTTTGCTTTCCTGTTGGCTTCATCCCCTGGAGGAGGGCATGGCAACTCAATCCAATGTTCTTGCCTGGAGAATTCCATGGACAGAGGAGCCTGGCAGGCTATAGTCTATGGGGTAGAAGAGAGTCAAATAACAGCTGAGCAACTCACACACTGGCTTCATCCTACAGTTTTTTGAGAATTTCCTTCTCTAAACCTCTAGATCATTTTTCCTAGCCATATCCCATGCACATTTTTTTTCTTCTCCTCCCATCCCCTTTCTCCTAATTCTGCATTCCCTAAGCTCAAAGAAGCACCCTCACAATGGCAGAACCCTTTCTGAGTAGATGGGGGTTTGAGGGGATAGGAAGGGGTTAAGGGAAATGCTAAGAAGGCCTCCACATATCGACTTCCATCACATCCCCTTAAGCTAAGTTTCCTAAGTCAGGAAGAACCGGTGTGGCTGGAAAGAGGCCAGTGAGTTCCTAGAGGCCAGGGAAAGATAAGACTGGATTTTAATTCTTACATGTAAAGATAGGAGATACATGAGAAGGTGCTCTAGCAGCAAGTCATTTTCAGGAACTTTTCTTCCTATTTCCTTTGACCCGCCAGACAAACTGTCAGACAAATTGGCTCAGTCCTGTGCTCAACAGGGACCCACATTTGGACATTCTGGGGAGCCGCAGGTCAGGAAAGAGCTGTTGGGCAGTGCAAAATAGGGAAGCTGGACCAGTGGCCATCCATGCTGTGTTGATTGGTCTGATACTTGTTTTTAGTTTCACTTTCTTTTAATTATAGTCTCTCCATATCTGACCTGAACAGCACCATTCTTCTGGTTTGTTAGTTCGTTTTAATGATAGCAGCATATTATCATTAGAGTGCCTTCTCAGGTCACAGTGTATTAGAGAGCAGATTGTTAATTAAATGGTAATGTTTTCTGAGTTTGGAAGTAATTCCTAAAGTTAATAGTTATTAGTTACCTTGAAATTTACAAAAAAAAATCATCTGTATATAAAATGAGTGCATAATTAGCAAGCTGCCCTCCAGGAAGCAGATCACATCACTTTCTGTCCAAAAGGAGCAGCTCTGCTGATGAGGCACTGACATAGTTAAGAGAAACCATGAATCACAAGGGGCCGGGAAAATGGTGCTGCCCGGCTCACACTCAGAAGCAGCATAATTTATGAAGCACTGAGGACAGTGGGAGGTAGGCTGTCAGAAATGCTAAGTTCTCTGCGGAATTATTACATTCCCGTTGAAAGATTGGATGTCATTGAAACGAGGTAATCTGGAGAAGCTTGGAGGTTCTGTGCAACTGGGAAAAGCGCAAAGACACTTGGAAAGGAAGCCAAATTTCTTCAGCCTTGTTCCCACTGGAAATCACACCCAAGGTCTTATGAAAACAGACTTTCTTTTCAAGCATCAGGAGGAAATACTTCAAGAAGGACACCCATGGTACATGCAAACTTCTGGATCCACCAGTCCCAGAGTGGTCAGAGCTATGCAGAGATTGCATTGATTCTGCCTTTAAGATCTATGTTTTCTTTATTCCTCGGCACACTTTTCAATTATTTAAGATCAGGTACTGTCCATGGGTTCAAGGGAAAGGCAGAATGTAAAAACCAACAGTATGTGTCGATGACTTCAGAAAACTTATTATCAGTTTATTACTTTTATTATTCCTTATGACAAACAGTCATTTCTAACATTTATTACTGGCTGCTCACTAAAGTGCTGAAGACAGTGCTGAGTCCTTTGTGCGGATCATTTTAGTTAATTCTGCTATTAGTAAAGCACCACCTTCAATTTAGAGATGGAGAAGGCTTAGAGAGGCCAAGCAACTTGCCCAAGATTACACAATTTATCACAATTTATTAGAGGTGGGGCCTTATATTCCAGTCATTTCCTTTAGCTATTATAAAGGTATCAAGTTTTAATCCAATAAAAAGATTAAAATGACTAAATCTACTTGACATTTTGGAAGGGAATATGATTCACCTTGAAGAAGAATGCTTTGAATTTTGGCATAGCAGACTGACTATTTCTTTTTGTCAAGTCATTTTTATACAACGCCTGTCTGGTCTATAATGACTCCATGGCATGTACTCCCTGAATATAGAAGAAATCAGTCTACTGTTAACCCCTCATTGGAATGTTTCCTCAACAAGTGAGAAATTCATTCAACTTTGGAAAGTGGTATCTGCAAACTCTTCCAAAACCACCTCATACTACTTTCAGATCCTTTTTTCTTCTACTTGTTCATACACTCAGCTTGTCCATTAGAGTTTGGATCATAGATTCCTTTTAATGTGCTGTATTATTTTCTGTCAAGCAGTCATTTATTTCCTTGCAGGTCCATTGCATTTACTATCCATCTCTATAAGGGTAGGTAGTCCTAGTTCTGAGGTATTTATGAGAAATTTTATAATGGTTTCTATGGCAACAGATGGTTAGCTTATTGCTTCAAGCCATTTAAAATGATAATCTGCCAAAACAAAGGTAAATAATTTTGTTTACTACCTGGCCATTGAAAGGTCTAGGGTAACTTGGTTGGCTCTTTGAAGTAACCTTTCACTCCTTACTTTTTGCATCAGGCAGCCACCTAGTCAGAAAATTGATTTCCAGAAACAGGAATGGCCACAGAGCAATTTTAGCTGAATCTTTGGGGTAAACAATGCCATTTCCTGAGTGCAAAGTGATTGGACTTCAAAATGAACCATCAAGCCCACAGGCAAGCTTAGTACAGCAAGCAGGCCTGGTTTCCAGGCTAGGAGTTAAGCTTTTCTCCTCTGATTCAAATATCAGAAATAAGCCTTTCCCATTTATGTGTGATACTAGAATAAATAGAGGTCCCTCACAAAGGAAGCCCTTTGATTCAGCACAGCTCAACAGATGGTGATGGGGACGTATTGTGGCATTCTGGAAAGAGAGCAGGCTTCAGGCCCACCAGAGCTGGATTCAAATCCTAGCCTTAGTTGTACTGCCTGAGAGAATGGTTTATCTGCCTCAAGGCTGTTTCTTTGCCTGGAAATTAAAGATATTGATATCTCCTTGGGCAGGGTGTTTTAAGGACTAGAAATAATACACATGTGATCTGAGCCCCCATGTTCCTATCCTGGAGAAGAAATAGCAACTAGGAGCAGTCAGAAGCAAATAATGTCCTTTACTTGGGTTTCTCAGAGCACAATGAAGGAGGTCCTGTTTGTCATCTATGATGGCATTCCCTAAAATAAACTCCCCACTCTCCTGCCCAGAGTCTAGCCTTCATAGGGCTATCCTTTCTTTTTCTCCCTCTTCCTCCCACCTCATTAGCTCTGTTTCTCTGGCTCCTAGTCTGTTAATTCAGTATCACAAGTGTCCTGGAATCAGGCAAAAGTCATTGATTCCTCTCAGAGTGCAGAGACTAGAAGCTGTGGGCAAAAGCCAGTATTCTCTTTAGAGAGCAGCAGGGACGTAGCTAGGGTTGTGAACACACACAATGAAGAGGTTTGCTCTGTCTCACACGTGTAGCGCTCACTTCAGTGCCTGAAATCTAGTAGGTGCTCAATAAAAAGATTCTCCGTTAAGGAATATCTACACTGTGCCAGATACTTATCTCTTGAATTTGAGGTTGAGAGTAAGACAAGATCCCTGCTTCAAGGAGTGCAGAGTATCGAAGTCATTATTGAATTCTGGTGACTGTTTCAGCAGCTACATCATCACTAAACCAATGAACATGCACTAGATTATTTCCATCAAGTATCCTAAGCTAGTAAAACATCTCCATGGTATAAATGACTAATTAATATATTGGTTGTATTCCAGAGAACTAATTTCAAAATGACCAGGCAACACTTCTGTTCTTTGTTAAACAACAAAATGAAACCCACCCAAAACAAGTTATTTAAAGTATAATTTTATCCTTAACAACAAATGCTGAATATCTGTGGGCTGTATGATAACTGGAGTACTATCAATGGACAAAAATTTTATCATGGCTTTTTATCAATTATGTCATCAATTCTTGGATTAGAATAATAAACAGATTATTTTATTCATTCCTTGCTGAATTCTTTCATCTTCTATAACTGTCACCCTATTCTAGCCTTAAATTAGCCATGGAGTCTAAAGTCAGCTACTTATTAACTGCATTTTGCAGCATATTCTTAACCTCTCAAAGTTTCACTGTTAACATCCGTTACATGGGGCTAATTTTGAGGGTGTCTACCTCTTGAGATCTGTTGTAAGGATTCAATGAAATAATGTATTTTTAGCATCTAAGGCAGTCAGGCACACTGTATCCAATACTAAACAAATAGTTGTTATTATTGTTGCCACTCTGGTCATGATTGTTTATTATTATTGTCATACCAGTGAATTATAGGATCTGGGCTATATGAGGTACAAACAGGAAATAGCTTCATTTTTAAATTTCATTGCCTTTAAACATGTTCTGTCTTATCTCCCTTTCCTGCCCCTGGGTGACACTTCGGACAGATTCTGTGTACTTTCCTGTTACTTTAGGATATTAGACAACAGTCTCATTTTCAAAATGTAAAAAGTCTCAGTTCAATTCAGTTGCTCAGTCATGTCCCACTCTTTGCGACCCCATGAATCGCAGCATGCCAGGCCTCCTTGTCCATCACCAACTCCCGGAGTTCACTCAGACTCACATCCGAGTCCGTGATGCCATCCAGCCATCTCATCCTCTGTCGTCCCCTTCTCCTCCTGCCCTCAATCCCTCCCAGCATCAGAGTCTTTTCCAATGAGTCAACTCTTTGCATGAGGTGGCCAAAGTACTGGAGTTTCAGCTTTAGCATCATTCCTTCCAAAGAAATCCCAGGGCTAATCTCCTTCAGAATGGACTAGCCCAATCTAAAGCAAAACTGTTGTTTGCCATCTAGTTTAAAGCTTCTTCCCTCCTCCCAGCTCAGGCCTGCCAGGGGGCCCACAGATCCGTGGAGGGGGCCTCACAGAGTCTGTTCCTTGGCTCTCTTTGCTTCTGTCACCCATGTGTGGCTCCTTCATGCTGGTGGGGGTGGAAGGGCTGGAGGCAACCAGAAGGGCTGGTAGCTGCTCCTCCTTGTACTTCTTCCTTGATTCTCTCATGACAGTTCTCTCAAATGGCTTCGGTCACAGTAACTGTCCAAAGCTGGCCCTTTACTTTAAGGAAAGTTTTCACGGGTGTTTCTGGGTTCTCATCCCTCCAGCCCTGTGCTGTCAAGAATGCCAAACTCTGCTGTCAGGAATGTCAGACACTGTTCTGGTCTCCCAAGAAAGTGATGCTTGGGCTCAGTATGCTGCCATGGACCCCAGCTACCTCCCATGCTATTTAGCTTATGCGAAATTTACCCCTCTTTCCCATCACATTTTAGAAGCCAGGCTCTCCCATGGCTAGTCTTTCTGCCCCTGTCCACCTCTAGGTGAGAAGCAGGCATCAGCCTCTCTTTCCCCCAGACTCCAGCAAATATGCAATTTGAGAAGAAAGACAAATGGTAGGCCTTTCCACTTCTACCCCAGATTCTTCCCACAATGATTCACTAACTTCTCTTATGTAGGAGAGGAGCATAATTGAATGGACACTCAAAGAACCAGTTAGCAAGTCTAGGCTGGATGAGTTTAGCAACTGTCTTTATAACATGTGGCTTCCCGCTGACCATTGTCCTTGGCCAGGGTGCTTTGGCAGAAACTCTGAGACAACAGGAAAGGTCCCATCTAGTATCCTGTTACATTTTTATTACGCCTGTACTTTTACAACTGTCTCCTAATTGGTTTTCCTGCCGCCTAGTGCCCACTGTTTCATTTCATCCCATACCTAACTGCTAGATTAATCTTTCTCAAAAGACATTGGTCTTGTCATGTTTTTCTTTATAGTCCATCACTGTGGCTTCTGCAGGTTGGCTACCATCCCAATAGCCCTTTCAAAGAGAAAAGAAAAAGCCCAGGATCCCCAAATTGAATGTAATCCCAGGAGAGTAAGCCAGCTAGGCCAGTAGCAGAGTTTCTGGGAGTCCCCAAAGCTCCTGTGACACTGGTTTGCTTCTAACTGCTTATTATGTCAAATAAACCCCCTAGGCTACAAACATAAACTCCACTAATTCAATGAGGTATTTACACTGTGATCAGTGACCCCTGAGGCACTAGAAAGAATGTTTTTAATATACAATTCCAGCTTCATCATTTTATCAAAATCCTCTAAATTTTGAGGAGTGACCCACTGGCTGAACATTACCGAATCATGTAGAGTTGATTTCTCCAAGAGCCACATGCTCTGTCTACACCAAAAAAGTGCCAAGTATTTTGGAATTTTGGAGCCCAGAGAAAATCTTATTCAATGTTTCTGTTTTACACGTGACAAAGTGGTGACTCAGAGAGACAGTGGCTTTGCCCAAAATCACCAGGCCATTTAAGCACAACCAGAATCGGTTAGCCAGGCCTCCTGAGCCCCAGAGTCAGGTCGGTTTCACCATCCCATGGGACAGCATGCCAGTTGGTTTCAGCTCTTTGTAAACCACTGTCCAATTAGTCCCTGCATTGTAGAAGGTCACCCACCTGTAATGGAAAGGGAATGTTCTTTCTAAAATTGGCATTAATGCCTTCTCTGATAGTGTGTAGGGAGAAGAAAATGATTACTATTAAAAAGAAATAAAATGAACATTGGACTCAGAATTTGTCTCTGAAGACGCTGATGGATCTTTTGGTAATGAAAAGGAAGGCCCAGGACACATCCCAGATGGAGAAGACTGAGACAAAACAAGCTGATTTGCTTTAAATAATAAAGTAAGGGGAATTTTCCATTTCTAGTGAGAATTGGGAGGACGAGGTTTTGAGAGGCTAAGCACTTGGAAAAGAGAGAATAAGGGGAAAGAAAGATACTTGGAGATGGGGAGAATGAGCAGACAAAGAGGGGGAAGTGGCTAAAAAGAAACTCCTGGTAGCCAAAACTTTAGAAGCAAAGGAGTTTGGTATTTGATTTTAAGTACTTTTCTATACTATACTGTACTATGATCACCCTTCATGATCCACAAATCTTCAGTAAAATTTCATTATACACAACAATGAGGGTCAGGGGTGCCTGGAACGAAGTGAAGTGGGGCGAGGAACAAAATCATGGAAGAGCCTGACTGCGAGGATGCTGTGGTGAGCAGAATAATAGCCCCCCAAAGTGTTCTAATCCCACCTGTGAGTGCGTTAATCAGCACGGCCAAAGAGAATTAAGGTTACTAATCAATAGATAAGGAGAGCCTCTAATGCTTGGGTCTACCCCTTTTTCTCTCAGCTTTATCCCTACTTCCTGCTCTTGGTTTGTTTGGCTACAGGAGTGTCTACAGTAACAGAATTTGAGGAATAACACAGAGGAAGGCAGGAAAAATCCCCAAGTTAGCTGCTCTCTTATTATATGTATCATTCTCGTGCCCCCAGGCCCATCGTCCTGGTCTCATCTCAGTGTTCCCAGGGATCATTCCCATCCTTGACTGTTCCATTCCTTATCCTTCAATGTCGGACTCTGCTCTGTGTCCCAACATCCATCACTGATTTTAGGCCCAGACTGATTTCACAGGAATCATCACCAGTATCTGCCTTAATTTCAGGGTAACACCCAATCTTAGAGCAGTAAAGATGCTCTTAACATTGCACATAGCAACTCAACATCTTTTCCTACAGCAGTAATTTTCAGAATGTGTTTTGGGGAGCTCTAGTTTTGGGTGTTAATATCTGTTACTCAATAAAAGGGTTTCAAAGTCAAAGAAGGTTGATGAATTCTCAATGGAACAATTTTAAGCAGTTTTCTTTCCTGCAGAACTTCTTAAAGCCTTTAATATGCAAATGTACATTATGAACTCTCTGAGTGGGATATGATATAATATGCAGGGTTTCCCAAACTTATATGACCTTGGAATTTATTCTTGAAACTTTCTTGAGAGAATATTCTTCTGTGAAAAGTATTTTGTCTAAAAGTAATATATTTAGCTTTTGTGGCTCAGGCATAGGTTCTTGTGAGTTGACACAGAGATAAAGGCATTGTTTTTCTGCTAGGACAGTACATTCTAGGTTCTACAATTACATTTTTGGAACCCAGTAGTTAATGAAGTGGAAAACTGTATGTAAGACCCTTCCAGCTAAGAACTAGGTGATTACCCAGGAAACAGAGTTGATGACCACATAGAAAGCACCTTGGATCATAAGTCAGAAAAGCTGGTATCTAGTCTCAGTTTTAGGCTGCAGTCCATAGGGTCGCTAAGAGTCAAATAGGACTGAGCGACTTCACTTTCACTTTTCAGTTTCATGCATTGGAGAAGGAAATGGCAACCCACTCCAGTGTTCTTGCCTGGAGAATCCCAGGTAGGAGACCGTCTATGGGGTCACACAGAGTCGGACACGACTGAAGTGACTTAGCAGCAGCAGCAGTCTCAATTTTACCACTGTTAGCGGGAGATTCCTGGGCAACCCTCAACATTTCATCCTCAGTTTCTGCAAAATAGAGTGTTTAATTGGTTATATGTCTTCCCTGGTGCCTCAGATGATAAAGAATCCACCTGTAATGCAGGAGACCAGGATTCGATCTCTGGACTGGGAAGATCCCCTGGAAGAGGGCATGGCAACCCACTCTGGTATCCTTGCCTGGAGAATCCCATGGACAGAGGAGCCTGGAAGGCTACAGACAGAGCATGACAGAGCAACTAACACTTAATGGTAATATTAAAAATAACACCTGCTTAAAATATTTCACAAGAATTTCAGGAGTTTCTAATGAGATGATGACATGAAATCACTTTAGAAACAATAAGGCTTTTCTTCATAATTGTATGTAAAAATACCATATTATTTCTTAATTAACTTGGTTTTATAATAGGAACAAGGATTCAAACCCATAGATAACCTTCAAACTTTATTTACTTATTTTTTTGCAAAACATTTAAACCCAAATTATTTTACCAAATACTGGTAATAAGGAATAACTCACAAATTACAATTTTAGTTTTCTCTTTACAGATGTTCTCTCTGGTGGAAGAACAGCGTAGTGGCCAAGACAAAGATGCAATCAAGAGAGCAGAGTGGAAGCTGGACATTTAATAAACTGGATAAGATAGGTCATTGTCACATCTGAACTTCCACTGGGGTCTGTTTGATTTGGAAACAGTGCCATTGGGGGCAAATTCCCTCCTCAGATTTTCAGGCAAGTTTGGATCCAGTTGTTAGCTGACAGTTAATATTCCCATTGTCAAAAGCTGAGATAATAACTCTGATTGAAAGGGAGAGGGAAAGTCACTCAGTCATGTCTGATGCTTTGCAACCCCATGGAATTCTCCAGGCCAGAATATTGAAGAGGGTAGCCTTTCTCCTCTCCAGGGGATGTTCCCAACCCAGGGATCGAACTCAGGTCTCCCACATTTGGAGGCGGATTCTTTACCAGCTGAGCCACAAAGGAAGCTCAAGAATATGGAGTGGGTAGCCTATCCTTCGGAGAAGGCAATGGCACCCCACTCCAGTACTCTTGCCTGGAAAATCCCATGGACAGCAGAGCCTGGTAGGCTGTAGTCCATGGGGTCACGAAGAGTCGGACATGACTGAGCGACTTCCCTTTCACTTTTCACTTTCCTGCATTGGAGAAGGAAATGGCAACCCACTCCAGTGTTCTTGCCTGGAGAATCCCAGGGACGGGGGAGCCTGGTGGGCTTCTGTCTATGGGCTCGCACAGAGTCAGACACGACTGACGCGACTTAGCACCACCAGCAGCAGCAGCCTATCCTTCTCCAGGGGATCTTCCTGACCTAGGAATGGAACTGAGGTCTCCTGCATTGCAGGCGGATTCTTTACCAATTGAGCTATGAGGGAAGCCCATAACTCTGGTTCACAAAGCCTAAAATGTCATCTGTGACACCAGACACCAGATCGGCAGAAAATATCAGTCACCACACTTCTCCATTGTCCATCTCATGTGATGGACATATGGGAACATGCCAGTGCACCATGGGCAACAGCAATGTGAATCTGTCTCTGCGCCCTTTCAGCTCCAGGATGGTAGTAATCTATTAAGCTATGACGCAGCATTCTGAATATTTACCCTTGTACAGTATTCAACTTCTTTGGTTTAGGAACTGACTTAGAAGAGGGGGACAGTAGGTAACCTGCTAAAAAGTATCACTTATCTGGTAGATTCTGGTATGTTGAGCTTGGGTAAGCAGTTGAATTTAATTCCTTGGTTTATTTGTTTGAAAATGGAACATTTACCAGAAGTGGATGTGTCATACTGACAAGAGTATTTTTAAAGAAATCTCCATTGTTTATTATTTTAATGGTAGAAGTCATGGATGATTCCAGGACGGTGAATTATACAGATAAGTATGGGTAAGGAAGGGCACTGCCTTATAGTCATATATGTATTTGAATTGAGTGGCTACTTAAAGAAGGGGGATTTCTCTGTGGTTATCACATATTAGCATCTAATTTAGAGACATTTTCTTTAGACAATTTGGTTGCTTTCTCTTGCCAGAAACTGTACTTTGAATATTCCTTTCTTTTGTTACTTTTATCATATGATGTGAAGACAGTAACATCTTATGAATAAGTATGGTTTACACAAGACTTTTTCCAAATTGTTTCATTTAATATATTATCATCTTTATTTGTTACCTGTCTTATTTAAACATGTCACACAAATTCAATAATCTTAATATATGGTGAACCACTTGTTTGCCATTTTACAGGCACAATTATTCTTGATTTTACCCAAAGTAATTCAGTGTTAAAAACAGTACCTGGTACCCCTTATTTCTCTGCTGTAGGTTCTACTTTGACTCTTAGCACACGGCACCCATTTTAGGCATTAGATTGACTTTTTCAACAGTGGTTTAATTAGCACATGTTGTTTGTTGCGGTTGAGAAAGGGGGTGTTAATAAAACAGAAACAAGATACAGAAGAGCTGAGGGAAACAGGTGATTTCATCTTTCAAAGATAACATTCTGTAGAAGGAAGCTTCTGGGTACTCATTAAGATCACAAGCTTCCATACATGCGTGGAAGGACGGGGAGCAAGAGGAATTTCAATGACTTTTTCATGAAATCTGACCCAGAGTTGAACAAAGAGAATTCTAAAACTTTTGCATATGCCATTTTTAGGAGGGGGTGGGGCAGACATCCATCTTTTCCACCTTTCTCTGGTATTGCTTGAACAAAAAGAATTATTGAAACTGGACTTGTTCAGGTTTTTATAAATCAAGATGTCAGCAAACACAAGCACTAGTCTAGTTACAACAAGAAACTGTAGTTTACAGAATGAAATGAACCCTGTTTTTTTTAAGCTCTACAAAGAACACATTGTTTATTCTTGTGTAAAAAAAAACATCATGTAAAGAAGCTTTCTGTCAGGTACTCTTATTTGTATTTAGTTGTTTCATAACTCAATTATACTGTTCCCCTCTGTCTAATAATTAGCATATGCATAATAACAAGCCTTGAAAACCTGTTCTTTTCCCCACTGTGTGTCAGTTAAATTTCCAAATTGTTCCAGAGAACAGTCTGTGCCTGAGTAGGTGAACCTCCCTGCTGGTCTGGCAGCTTGCCCCTGTGCAGGAGTTGAGGGTCAGCTCTTGGAGAAAGGCCCAGCCAGAGGCCTGAGCAGGGACTTCCTGCCATCTGGAACAGTCTGGAGCACCAGGAATGATGTCAACAAGAAGCACTCAAGTGTCTCCTCTCCAGCTTCCCCTCGGAAGACTGGTATGTCACCCAGTTCCTTGACTGGGGAAACTTCCCAGGCACTCCCAGGCATTTGAGCTCTGTATTTTTGTTGCCTTTCATGCTGAGGTTTTTGTGGCCACTTACCACCTGTGAACACCCTTTCTATATTTGAGGAATTCCCCACAGTCTGAGTCCTACTTCCCCATTTTATAAGCCCCAGTTGCACTTTCCCAGCTTCTCTTGTAGCAAGAGGCCAAATCTGGGACTCAGGCTCAATCAGTCCCACTTGCTGGAGGAGAGGTGCTTGGGGAAGAGAACAGTGAGAGAGGGGGTAGGTGCCTCACAGAATCCATTTTCTGGAAAAAGTGGCAGTGGAGGCTGAGGCTTTGGCTTTGGAGGAGGACACGCGGAAGTTCTAGCACGTGGTGTCCAGTGCTAATAGTTCACTGAGATGAAGGGCTTAGGCAGCATGGGTCTTCCTGTGGCAGTTGTGGTGGATGCAGTGCCTTAAACCACGATCCTCTTTGCAATAATGATACAAAAAAAAAAAAAAAAAACTAATGTAATTGTTCATTAGATACATACACTCTGAAAATCAAAGCATCAAAGTGTTTAACTTGATTTGTTGAAACTTTTAAAAGTTATTAAGATGATTACTTTTTAAAAATTTTTATTGAAATATAGTTGACTTACAGTGTAGTTTTAATTTCTGAATAGCAAAGTGGTTTGGTTATACATATATATGTGTTCATTTTTGTATTCTTTTCCATTATGGTTTAATCACAGGGTATTGAATATGGTTTCCTGTGCCCTACAGTAGGACCTTGTAGTTATCCATTCTCTATGTAATAGTTTACATCTGCCAATCCCCAATCCCAGTCCTTTCCTCCCCCACCCCCTTCCTCCTTGGCAACCACAGTCTCTTCTCCATGTCTGTGAGTCTGTTTCTGTTTCATAAATGTGTTCATTTGTGTCACATTTTAGATTCCACATATAAGTGACATCGTATAGTATTTTAGTATGATCATATCTAGGTCTGTCTATGTTGTGGCAAATGGTATGATTTCACACTTTTTATGGCTGAGTAATAGTCCATTGTATATATATGCTTCATCTTCTTTATCCATTCATAAGATATACTTTAAAGTGCATTATTTTATGTAGGTAATAATATAGCTTGTGATAAATAAATTTAAAGACCAAAGCGTTTGTGGGAAACTGTTGTGACATGATTACTCTTCAGATATTTTAGGGGTACCTGTAAGTTTATATTTACTTTGGATATTATCCTTTACCCATTTTTGAGCTAACTTTTCCCTCTTTCTCCACTCTCTTCCCACATCTATATTATTGCACTAATCTGATTTTGAGGGGTAAAAAGAAGTTCTTTGGTACATGCAAGGCATCTAGGTAGGAATGTAAAACTCCATTAGTTGGATTGGGGAAAAGGGTTACAATAAGACTATACTAAACCTATGTGAAAAAAGGAGCAGAACACCCAATCCAAATCAGTGAAAAATAATCTTTTGTTTGTTTGTTTGTTTTTATTTTTATTAATTTATTAATTTTTATTTTTACTTTATTTTGCTTTACAATACTGTATTGGTTTTGCCATACATTGACATGAATCAGCCACGGGTGCACATGAGTTCCCAATCCTGAACCCCCCTCCCGCCTCCCACCCCATATCATCTCTCTGGATCATCCCCGTGCACCAGCCCCAAGTATCCTGTATCCTGTATCGAACATGGACTGGCGATTCATTTCTTACATGATAGTATACATGTTTCAATGCCATTCTCCCAAATCATCCCACCCTCTATCTCTCCCACAGAGTCTAAAAGTCCGTTCTAGACATCTGTGTCTCTTTTGCTGTCTTGCATAGAGGGTTATCATTACCATCTGTCTAAATTCCGTATATATGAGTTAGTATGCTGTATTGGTGTTTTTCTTTCTGCTTTACTTCACTCTGTATAATCGGCTCCAGTTTCATCCATCTCATTAGAACTGATTTAAATGTATTCTTTTTAATGGTTGGGAATACTCCATTGTGTATATGTACCACAGCTTTCTTTTTTTTTTTTAATATAAGCAAGGTGAAAAGACAGCCTTCTGAATGGGAGAAAATAATAGCAAATGAAACAACTGACAAACAACTAATCTCAAAAATATACAAGCAACTTCTGCAGCTCAATTCCAGAAAAATAAACGACCCAATCAAAAAATGGGCCAAAGAACTAAATAGACATTTCTCCAAAGAAGACATACGGGTGGCTAACAAACACATGAAAAGATGCTCAACATCACTCATTATTAGAGAAATGCAAATCAAAACCACAATGAGGTACCACTTCACACCAGTCAGAATGGCTGCGATCCAAAAATCTACAAGCAATAAATGCTGGAGAGGGTGTGGAGAAAAGGGAACCCTCCTACACTGTTGGTGGGAATGCAAACTAGTACAGCCACTATGGAGAACAGTGTGGAGATTCCTTAAAAAATTGCAAATAGAACTACCTTATGACCCAGCAATCCCACTTCTGGGCATACACACGGAGGAAACCAGAATTGAAAGAGACACATGTACCCCAATGTTCATCGCAGCACTGTTTATAATAGCCAGGACACGGAAACAACCTAGATGTCCATCAGCAGATGAATGGATAAGAAAGCTGTGGTACATATACACAAGGGAGTACTACTCAGCCGTTAAAAAGAATTCATTTGAATCAGTTCTGATGAGATGGATGAAACTGGAGCCAATTATACAGAGTGAAGGAAGCCAGAAAGAAAAACACCAATACAGTATACTAACACATATATATGGAATTTAGGAAGATGGCAATGACGACCCTGTATGCAAGACAGGAAAAAAGACACAGATGTGTATACCGGACTTTTGGACTCAGAGGGAGAGGGAGAGGGTGGGATGATTTGCGAGAATGGGAATTCTAACATGTATACTGTCATGTAAGAATTGAATCGCCAGTCCATGTCTGACGTAGGGTGCAGCTTGCTTGGGGATGGTGCATGGGGATGACCCAGAGAGATGCTGTGGGGAGGGAGGTGGGAGGCGGGTTCATGTTTGGGAACGCATGTAAGAATTAAAGATTTTAAAATTTAAAAAAAATAAAAAAAAAAAAAAAAAAAGAATTCCATGGAAAAAATAATCTTTTTAAGTAAATGCTATTTTATTATTTTACAAATAATTTGCATAGTATGAGAAAAAATGGTATTAAGTGAATTTGTTTAAAAATTACAAGTCATTATTGGTGCATGATAGTGGACCACCCGTGATGTTATGGTGGTGGATCATGACCGCCCGTGACGTTATGGAAATAATAGCTGGTCCCAAAATTTGAAGGTATGCCTGGAGAATATTATAGGCCCTTTCTTTTCAGAGGAAAAAAAAAATCATCAGATGTTTTCTTAGACATAATGACATACTGTATTACTGTAACATTACAAATTTATGGAATCTTAATCAATGAGTTTTAGCCATAGTGATAAATTCTGAGGGATGAGGATTTATGAACTCGGTATATAGTACTAAGTTACAGAAATGACAGTTAAAGATCTTCACTATTTTCTGTGCCTTGCTCTGCCATGATATTGAAAAAGACTGATATTTTGAGCTTTGATGAGCCATTCTTTCTTTAATCATTCTATTGAGTTTTCAATTTCCCTGATTCCATAGTGTACCTCATTGCATGATTTCCACATGATAGTATACCTGTTATGAGTACTATCCAATTATCAGTGATTCAAGCAAAGAGAATTTAAATGTTTTGGAAGAGGCCCCTCAGATGAGACTGTAGCTGACTGGATGGAGAAAGGAAAACACAGTTTTTTCCTATGTTCCAAAATCCTCTACGTTACTTTCCTCTATTCCTTTGAGTTCTATGGAGCTTAATTGTTTGTGTGTTGTCTTATTTCTGTGATTTTCACCATACATGTGGAAAGAAAAGAACAATCAATACCTTTTAACTTCCTGCTTTTCTTCTAATTCCCACTGCTATTTTATTATTCATAACTGATTTTAAACTTAATTTTAAATTATTTTCTGAACACCATTTTGGTATTTCTATAATTCTGAATATAGCACTTCTAAGGGTAAGAGATCTAAGCATGCAACTGGAGTGGTGTGGATTTGGTTCTGCTGAAGCCAGGAAGGCAGTCTGGACACTCTGATGGATAATATTTGCTCCAGAGAACTCCACCAGACTGGTTGAAGCATGATCAGGCCTACACTGGGCTTGACTTCTTCATAGGAGAGTGGGTTTGCTTGCCTAGACTATGATAGCAGCTATGCAAATAAATATTTTGATTATTCATTTGGGAGAAGAGGATTATTTGATGACTCTCTTGAAGTATATGTAAGCTTATTATAAGGAGGAGGTAATTTTTTTCCCCACTGTTATTGCTGATTCAATGAGAGAAAGTACATTGTATCAATAGTTAAAAATAAGAAAGACTTTCCTCAGTGGAATTAAGGTATACTGTGGGGATTCCCGCTTTGCGGAGGTGACTCAATGACATCAAAATCCCTGTTTTCACCTTTGAATCTATGAAATTTGAAATGATGTCATTGCAGTGACCAACTGCCACCCAAGAAGAGGCTGTTGAATTGGGCATTACATTCTGCAGTCACTGCCATCAGGTAGAGTCAGAGGGTACCTGCTGTGAGTGTAGGACTGTCTTAGGCTTTGCTGAAGAACCACAGCATTATCCTTGTGCATGTATCTCACTGGGGAGACGACAGGAAAAGTTAAGTTCTAGTAAAAGGTAGCTTTTTCTTATACATGATACAGATTACAAGCACAGAGAATGGCTTTCAAAGGAATTAGGAACCAGAGTAAGTAAGGCCATTCAAGATACAGAGAACAGCATGTAAAGCGATGGAGTACTGACAGAGATGCCAGGTCGTTTTGTGTTGGTTTCAAACAATGTAGGGCATAGACAAGCTCTACTAAGGAATAAAACATTCATAAACATTTCACTAAGCACCAAGCCCTATGCAGACCCCTGTGCATTTGCTCATTCAGTCCTCATAATAACTCTAACATATGGTTAGAAGCATCATCTCAATTTGCTGTTGATAAAATGAAGGCATAGAGTGGTTAAGTGAGTTGCCTAAGATGACACAGCGAGCAATTGATGGAGCAGGGAATTCAAACTCAGGTTGTCAGAATTCAGCTACTGGGACTAAAATTTAATTCCAGAAACATTAGTTATCACTTCCTAAAGGCAAAGCACAAACTGAGGTAGGAATTGTAGAGTTTGAGAGTAGCAAAATGTCTTCAAAAGTATATTCTCCCTAATCAAGCTCAACATGTAGGTCTTCTATAAATGTCTGTGAATTCAAAGTCTATTTTCAAGGTGTATATACTCTGGTAGGGAAGACAGACATATATACATAACTACAATGCACAGAAGGCCACAGGTACTGATGGATCAGACTGGATAAATCTGAGGGGGAGAGAAAGTTATTCTATAAAAGGAATTGAGTTTTTGAGCAGGAGAGTGATGTGATGAAAACTTATTACTGAAAACTTAATCTGCTGACTTGTGCTCCTTGTTTCCTTATTGTCAGCAACATTAAGCCACTTGGAACTCCAAGCAAGTTAGATACATGGTATAGAAAAGAGGAGGAAATATTTCTCTCTCTCATGTCCTGCTCACCAAAATTCTGCTAAATTGGCTTAGATGCTGGAATAATAAATTGGAGTAAAAGCTGAAGCATAAAATCTGAAGACATGCTGATGCTTTTTGTTCAATCACTATTGTTCCTAAGAATATAAGGAGCCCCCCCACCCCTGCCTCCAGGCTATAAGGAACTAAAGAGCCTCTTGATGAAAGTGAAAGAGAGTGAAAAAGCTGGCTTAAAACTCAACATTCAAAAAACAAAGATCATGGCATCTGGTCCCATCACTTCATGGCAAATAGATGGGGAAACAATGGAAACAGTGGCAGACTTTCTTTTCTTGGGCTCCAAAATCACTGCAGATGGTGACTGCAGCCATGAAATTAAAAGACGCTTGCTCCCTGGAAGAAAAACTATAACCAACCTGTCATATTAAAAACCAGAGACCTTTTTTTTTTTTTTTTGCCGACATAGGTCTGTCTAGTCAAAGCTATGGTTTTTCCAGTAGTCATGTATGAATGTGAGAGTTGGATTATAAAGAAGGCTGAGCACTGAAGAACTGATGCTTTTGAACTGTGGTGTTGGAGAAGACTCTTGAGAGTCCCTTAGACTACAAGGAGATCCAACCAGTCCATCCTAAAGGAAATCAGTCTGAATATTCATTGGAAGGACTGATGCTGAAGCAGAAGCCCCAATACTTTGGCCACCTGATGCGAAGAACTGACTCATTGGAAAAGACCCTGTTGCTGGGAAGGATTGAGGGCAGAAGGAGAAGGCAACAACAGAAGGTGAAATGGTTGGATGGCATCACCAGATCAATGGACATGAGTTTGATTAAGCTCTGGGAGTTGGTGATGGACAGGGAAGCCTGGCATGCTGCAGTCCATGGGGTCACACAGTCGAACACGACTGAGTGACTGAACTGAACTGAGGATATATGTTCATTCATGTTTGGTCATTTTAGTTATCCATTCATGCAGTGGGTCTGTCATTCGATGACTACAGTTGACCCTTGAACAACATGGATATGAACGGTGTGGGTCTCCTCATACAGTACTACCTAATTCAAGGCTGGTTGAATTCATGGATGTGGATCCACAGATATGGAGGAGCCAAGTGTATGGAGGAACCAAGTATGTGGAGGTTATATGCAAATTTTTGACTGTCTGGAGGGCCAGTACCCCTAACACACCTATTGTTCAGGTTCAACTGTATTTGTTCATTGAGTGCCACTGGGTACCTGGTACTGTTGTAAGTCTTGGAACATAGCAGAGTCTAGTATAAGTACAGTAAGACAGCTGTCCTTATGGAGTATGCAAGCCAACAGGGTTATTTATACCATAAACCTTTAGATAGTGACATGTGACACTGAAGAAACCAAAACAGAGCAACAGGATGAAGAGTGAGAGGATGGAGGAGTAAGCACTTTAAAAAGGACTCTCAGTAAACCTCTCTGACATTCCTGCAGACGTGAGTAATGAAGAGCCAGCCATACAAAGATCAGAGGGAAGAGCATTCCAGGCAGAGGAAACAGCCAGGACAGAGGCCCTGAGGTTGGAAGTTAGAGGAAGAGGCAGCAAGATCCTGGGCTTTTGCTATTAGCCACATTCAGAACTTTGAAAAGCATATCTGAAATACTTCTTCATGTACTATGTCAATGAAATATTTTAACAATCAGCAATTCAGCGATTCTCATTATTAACATTGTTCTTAATAACCATTTAAAATACTCCATCTGAAAAAATGGATATTTAAAAAAATTGGGTACAAACTGACAAATAGCAGAAAAAGAAATAAAAATCATAGATAATGGGGGAATCCAAAATATGGATGAAAGGTTTCAGATCACCTTGAGCTTGAGAAGGAGGAGAGGTGGTAGTGAGGATTGGAAATTAAAGGCTGAAAATCATGTACTATTTATTAATTTAATAAATCTGTCTTGATGTCAATGTAATCGAATGCTGCCACAAAATAATGGTCTCCTGCTGCTACATAAATGTTGAGACCAAGCTCTGATGTTTATTTTCAAGACAGGAGACATTGATCCTTCACTAATAGAATATTACAAGTTTATTTCTATTATGCTAAGTAACTGAAGTTGATTTCATTGTTGGATTTGATGGATGTTGGTGCTGTCATAGTTCAGAATGGTCTGGGGCTAGGAGGCCAAGAGGATGAGTATTTTTTCTTACCTAATTAGGCATCCTTGGATTTCATTTTAATATAAGATCAATAAAAGAAAACTTTAGGGATAGCCTCTAAGATCTTTCTTCTGATGCCCCAGAGATTGAGACTATTTGGCACAAGATTATTCTGTCCTGAAACGAAAAGTCTCTAGAGCCAGACAGTGAGTGAGTTGGATGGGGGCCCCACCCAACTGGAAAGGCAACAGGAAAAGTGATGAGGGGAAAAGACAGCGACAACAATAGGAGGAGGAAGTGAAGCCAAAAAACAAGGGAAGAAGGAAAAGTAACAGTGAACTCCAACAATTCACCAGGAAAGGAAAACCACACAGGGGGGAAAAAAAAACCAGACCCAAAGGGAACTGCAATCGGCTGATTTAGATGCGGGGGACAAGTTTTTGACCATTTCCAGAGGTAGGGCACTTATTTACAGTGATCAATGAATGGATGTCAGTGGAATCCAGTGATTCAGGTTTCCCTTTTCCTAAGCAGAATGTGAGTTAAAATGAAGACCTTGGTTTTGGATTTCATCTTCCATAGATCATACAGCCACCTAGTTCTGGGAAATGTGGTTGATATTTCTCAGAGGAATGAACAAAGTGAAGATTGGAAATTAGACATGAACTGACCAATTTAGTCAGAGTAAGGAGAATACTCATCTCTTTTAAACATAAAAACATAGATTCATGCCACATCATTTTTCCTTTTAATAACCTACAGTGAGCCAAGGGATTTACTTTGCAACAGTCAAAATGGGAGGAAATGATGTATTTGATAAAAGACAAGGCTGTAATAAAGCAGGGTGTGGCTTGGTGTTTTTGATTTTACCTAATCAGGGGGTTAGCTGTAAGAACAGAATTCAGTGCTGCTTACCATGCTGAAGCAAGGTCCTGTAAGCCCTGCTCCAGTGGCCCCGCCTATATTTAATCCAACCTGAATTCATAGAGAAGCTTGCCCTTCTAGAATCACGGTGCATGAAAGAGTAAATGCTTTGAGGTAGAGCATTGCATGAGATATTCTATGTAAAGCACTTAGATAGTACCTGGCAAGAGCTTGATAAATATTAGCGTTGTTAATACATAAGAAGCCTGTAGTGTGGTCTGTGAGAACTGAAATTCTTGCATGGTGAACCATATAACATTGCCAAATCAACCATATTTGACTTGCAAATGTAGCAGTTTCACGTATTTCAATCTAATGTGTTCCCATGAAACTAGCCAATCGCTCACATTTTGTGCTTTTGTCAGGGGTTAAGGGGTGAAGAGAGGGAAGAGGGAAGAGAGGAAGAATGGGGAGAAGAAGGAATGGGAAGGTGGGAGTTTACATGGGAGAGCTTTTTGAAGCTCTTGAAGCTTTTTGAAGCTTTTTGAAGAACCTGCACTGACAAGAAGCTGAAGTGATGAAATATAGCCCTGTTCCCCGCAACCCCTCTCACAGCCCTTTAGTGAACTCGCCAGGTTTTTAGAAAATTCCTGAGACATGGATGTGTCCCCTCATTCCACAAATGATAAATGCTCCTTTAAAATAAAACACCCAAACCATAGAGTAGAACTGACAGCTCCTAAAAGGACATAGTGCCGAAGCGAAAACAAGCGAAGCAGCACAAGAACGCTTCAGTACGTGGGTAGCTCTTCCAGAGGAGCGGCAGAAAGCGCCCAGAGCCGGGTTCTTCCATGACCACCCTTCTCCACAGACTACCCACATCCATCACCAGAGTGACCTCTTCGACTGCCTTCCTCCTAGAAATGGGACCAGGCTGAAAAGCCAGGCAAACAGACACAGTGCTTGTGAAGCCTCTAATTTCCGGGCACCTTGGCACCAAATATTGTATTAAAGAAAAACATTCCAGTGGTCAGTATCCTTGGTCAAAACTCTCCTTAACAAAGCAACATAGCCCTAAGAAGTGTCCACAGGCCTGTGGACCCTGATAAAGTTTCTCCGCAAAGAACTAAAATCCCGTGAGTGTTACAGGGTAGGAGGCACACTCAGAGGAGCAGTAACAGACCGTAAGACAAAAATGTCTTCTTCCTTAAATTTCTTAACACTGGCCCTCCAGTCCAGACAGCGTGAGTCTGAGAAGTTGGGTGAGGCTAATGGGGGTTGCCTCGTAGTAGTCAATAGCTCAGCACCATGTGGCGGGGACCCGTCTCTCTTCTGCATCAAATATTTAGGTCCAGAGAAAAAGGCCTGAGGAGTTTTGAAAGATGCTAATGGGATTATAACATTATTTATCTGTTGAGGAATTTGGTTTGTACAGGTATAATGTAATGATGATGCTAGCAGACAGCAGTTACTACCACAGAGTACATGTAAATCTTCAGAACTTACTGCAATATATAGGATGGAGTCCAACTGCTGGCAAATACTTTTTGAATACCCCCAAAATAAAATATTAAAGTGTCCTCTATATCTCTGGGAGTATACATGACCCTGAAAAGATTGTTTATTCCTTATGACTGACTGTTGGCAATGACAATACTCAGCATTTATCTTAAGCAGATTTTTAACACTTACACCGTTTCAAGGTAAATAAAATACCATAGTGATATATTTGTCATCTTCCTTTTTTTTTGCCACACTTGGTCGAGGAGATCCAGTTATGTTGGAAAATTATGAAAAGCAAATGTAGTGCTATTTTTTTCTCCTATGTTTCCACTCCCAACAGAAGGAAATGACACTGCCTGAAATGTTGTATAGCTTCCCTCTTGAGACTGGGGCTTTTGTCAACTCCAAGAGTGCAAAGACATCACATTGGCACAACCTTAGTAGGTGAAAAATCATTGTGAAGATTTAGGAATGCACTAAAAAAATATAGTAATACTTTTGAATAAGGAACACTCTTTGGCACACTTCCTATTACATAACTTTCAACATTTAATGACAAAAATCCAGCCAGTGAACACTGCAACACTTGGAATTTGTTTTGCAAAATGTGCTAAAGTGTAAGAAATTGCCATACATGGTAGCCCTGTTTTTTTTTTTTTTTAATTTTATTCGTCTTTAGCTTATGCACAGTTCTTTGAATCAGAATTATTCCAAGTTCCTAAACTGCAAATTCTTGACAGTGTTAGAAAAACTAGGCACTCTAGAGAAGGAACTATTTAGAAGTGGTAGCTTTTCACATTGTCTCTCCTAAGTCATTGGTAAGTGTTTATATCTAAATTGGGATTTTAAAAATCTAGGGCAATAGGTTAAGAAAACAGTCTTGCCTCAGGTTAACTAATGTTAAACCAACAGCAGTGTGTCAAATGATGTTAATATGAGTCCCCATTTTACTTATTATTCTGGTATGAGAGACCATGTTGCATAGTATATTATAGTTGTAATGACTCCATTCATTCCATTACTTTGGTACATGGCATGTGAACAGTTTGTGAATATGAGCATGCTGGTCTCTTCTGCTTAGGAGTGAAGTTTCAAACAGTAGTCTGAGTGACAAACATCTCAGAGCTTGCTCACATTCCTCTGTGGAATAGTCACTTCGGAGAGAAAGAGGTGCGGCTTCGTGGTCTGGGAACAGGACTGTCAGCCAGGAACACAGAGTTCTCATCTTGGAACTAGTATTGTTTTCTCTATGGAGCAGATAATACTAATGAATTTTTCTTTGGACTCAGTTTACCAGGTTTAGAAAGCTGGTCGGGAAAATCTAATTAACTGGCATATATTCTGATAAGTGACTTCATATGAAAAGTGATATAAATGTAAGTAGGGAGATGTTATTTTCATAAACGAATGAGTTCTATAAAACAAACAATAGAACAGTTTTGTCCTTCAGAAAAATTATCCCCTCAACAAGAAAATCCATCTTTATGTATAAATAGTTTAAATTTTCTAAATAAATATTTTCTACAAGTGTTTTTCTTTTTTTAACATCCCAAGTATTTTATGTGATGGAAACAATTAAATTCATGATTAGCTTCCATTTAAACATAAAGTGATAGTCTCTTTGCTCTGTGTATTAATAGCAAAGGGAAATCTTTTCTAAAGTTCCATGCACTGTAAGAATACAGACATTATTAAACCTCAATGTTTTAGAGAAAAATTAGAATCTAAGAAATGTATAGTCAATCTAGAGCTTCAATAGGGTGGTATAATAAACTGCCTGTTTTAAAATGATAAAGACTTCCAAGAATAAGATACAGGTTCCAGAAAGAGAAAATTGTGCATATGTGCCCAAACTAAACCGGAAGGAAAAAGGACCTAATGATTGAATAACTCTGGTGTTCTATATCTGACAGAAAAAAGTTTTTTAAAACAATCAACCTCAAATGCAAATACTCCATTCTGATGGCTCAGCTGATCAGCATTCCCCTACTCTAAATCTAATCAGCCTTATAGGCGAGGTAAAAAACCTTCAAACTTCTTAAAAAAAAAAAAAATGAGATTCTTTACAGTAGGAATCTTTAAGTGTCCTAAGTCTTCACCCTTGTAAAAAATGAAAACAAACAAAACATGGGTCTTCAATTCTGTGTCTGGGATCTCAAATTTGGCTCTGAATATGTGTTTCAAATCTCATTAATTAGAATATCGGCCCCGTGAGATACAGTTGCTGATGCAAAAAACACTCTTTGTACTCAAAATAATTTGAACAAGGGCAAAGAAGCATTTTATTTATGTGTGTAAACATTAAGAGAAAAATAAAACAGAGATGATGGTTCAAGTAGCTGCTTAGATATTTTAAAGATAATTGATTTGATTACTTAAGCTGTCAGGTTATGAGATAGAGTAACAATCATGTTTTCACTTTGTGTATTTGTTGCATGATAACATTCTTGTAAAGGTAACTCTGACATTAAGTTGGCAAGTTCTGAACTAAGACCTTTTGGCATTTTATTATTTCCAGATACTAAGACCAAATTGCTTTGAATCCCATACCTCACTGTGCAGATCTAGAATTTATTTATTTTTTAAATATCAGAAAACATACCATTATTCAAAAGACTCTTCCTTGTAACAAATCTGGGTAAAGTCCAATCAAATGAATAACTTACAGCAATAAACAGCAAACAGTCCTTCTTGTTTTCTTTCTTCATTTTCCTTTCTCTGTAGGCAATAGCAAATTAAACCATGGCTATTTGTGGTCTTGCACTATAAGAACACAGGTAGTCATATATTTTCATCCTATTAACAAACCTATTAGCTCAATGGAGAAAAAGTAAAGTCCACTGTAAAGATGTCTTAGTGTCTTACATGGGGAGGGTCATCTGCTTTGTAGAGCCACAGCCTAAAAATCTTTCTCTGAAAGATGGTGCCCATTGGCTGTCTGTAAATGGGTACTGAAAGCAGCGTTCAACAGCCCTGGGGCTTACAAAAATATACAGACACCTGGGTCCATCCCCAAAGTTTCTGATTTTATTTAGTCTGGGCTGGGGTTCCAGATCTGGTATTTAAAAACAAATGAACAACAACAAGAAAAAAGTTCTAAGGCAATTCTAATGTGTCGTGACTGAGAATTAGAGAGGATCCCCAGACCAGTGCAAAGATAATATAGAACTTAGGTAATAGTACAAAGCCCACTCTTGGTTTTAAACAGAAACCTTACCTTATTCCAGGTGTGGGCAGCAGCTGACAGTTTTCTCCTTGACAGCATTCTCTAACCAGTATCTAATAGGGAATGTTCTATGGGTGATGGAGCCTGGGGATGCTAATAATTTTTTGAGTTAAAGCTAATGGAAGCAGATTAAACTGAACAGCAAATTACATAGCACCAAACTTGAAGGTAGAGTTTGTAAACAGTGACAGCCTGATAGACATTTGGGCATTTCGAACTTCGTTAAAAGAGGGAGGTTATTACTCCTTCTGTTAGGGGAAGCACACTGATTGAAACCGCCCACCCTGGCCAGGCACCATAGTAACTATTTGCATGAGTTGTTTTACGACATGAGGTCCTGGTAAGGAACACGGAACTAATAAGCCACTACCAACTGGAAGAGTTCAGGAAAGGTCAAAAGGAGACACCACATGTCCGACCACCTCCCAGAATCCTTCTCTCTGGCATCCATCTTGGCTGAATAAGGCGTGCACCACCAGGAAGGACTCCGAGTCAGAATGATTGGCTAAAGACAACCTGGAAACTAATCCTATCACCATAAAACCCGAGACTGTGAGCCACGTGGCAGAGCTGTTCTCCTGGGTTCCCTTACCCTACTGCTCTCCACCCTGGTGCCCTTTCCCAATAAAATCTCTTGCTTTGTCAGCACACATGTCTCCTCAGACAATTCATTTCTGAGTGTTAGACAAGAGCCCAGTTTCAGGCCCTGCAAGGGGTTGCCCCTTCCTACAGCACTTCCAAGTACCTCAGAGTCCAAGAATGTCCTGTCCCCACCACACAGGTTATTGTAAACAGAGAGGATAATTTTAAATAAGAAAAGGTAAATTACCTCTCAAAAATCAACTTAAGCCAATGTGACTTTTTTGACTTTATCTTCACTTCTATTGGCTGAATTTTTGTCCTTTCAATAAAAGCATGTTTATTTTTCTTGTATCCTTTTGTATTAGTCAATCCTCTTCTGTTAATTGTCATCTTTTGCTATCACATTCTACGGCTACTTAATTTAATCTTGGTTGTTATTCTTATTTTTCTTTTTACACTTTACCTTTTCCATTTTTTGTTTTTGTTTTCCTTAACATAGCAAGTCCCTTCTCTTCATTTTCCCCAGTGTTTGATTTATGTTTGGTTGCCAGCACCTTTTCTGATTCTTTCATTTTTACTAACTGCCCTTCCTTAACCTTCTGTTGATGTTATATTCCTATCACTTGCTGTCAATGCCCACACAAGCCCATTTCTTTCCATTCCATCTATCTCAGAATCTCCATATACATTTTTATGACCCTACTACTAAAAGTTTAAAGCTGCATGTGAGGAAAAGAAAGGTACCTTTCTCCATTTGAATGTTATTTCCTCTCCCCTCCCATAGCTGTTCCGGGTCTTTTTATCCTTTCTTGATGTTTTCCCCTATCTGACCCCCAGCTGCACCCCACTCCCCCTGTCACTCCCTATTTGATGCCCATCTCTTCTTTTTAAACGTGTTTGCACTCTGTCTCATTTTACATCCAAGGATCTCCACAAGATAAAGGATGGAGTTCAGTTGGGAGCCAGGTTGTGTGTGTTTTCAGAAACTTTTTTGCCTTTACTGAAATGGGATTGGGGCCTGGGATCCATGAATATTCTTGGGCAGCGTTTCAGCTCTGGCAAAAGCTTTGTACACCTTGGAGCACGGCTGGGGCCTATTCTGACGGACAAAGACAGGGATGTTTTTAAAAGCCTTCTACGGTCCTTTCCACTCCAAAGGTCAGGATGAGTTGGCATCAACGCCCCAGGCTAGAGAGGCAGGCCAGGTGGGGATACCCGGGACCCTTTTCTGCAGTAGGTCTGGCATGTCGCGGGGCTCTGATCTTAGGAGGACAAGGTGGGGGCCACTGAGGCCCCAGGAGTCACTTGGCCACCTTTTGGAGGCAGGCTCACCTCTAAAGAGAGGAGCCAGGCCCGAGGCCGAGTGCTCCCCCGCGCTGCAGGGCGCGGCCCCAGGAGCCAGGCGACGCCACCCCAGCGGCGCCAAGGGCCGCAGGCACAGTCCCTCCAAGGAGGGAAGGCGAGTCGCTCAGCCAGAAGGTCGAGGGAACAGTGCGCGTGTCCCCCGCCAGCCGGCCCTCTGGGAGCTGGGCGGGGGCGACACCGCAGGGAGTAGGGCCGAGGACTGCAGAGATCAATCCTGGGTACCGGCGCGGGGTCACAGACAGGAGAGGAGCGGGAGAAAGGGGCTGGTGGGGGAGGCTCCCCAGGGCGGCTGGGGCCGTAGATCTGCCTGTGTACTCGGCGGGCGCCCTGAAGTCTGGGGCCGCGGCCACTCCGGCTCCGCCGGCTCCTGCCAGAGACTCCAGGCCGCACTTTCCCCTCCTCCCGGCGCCTTCTCTCCAGTGAGGAGCCGAGCGCGGGCGGTGCGGGGGGAGGGGCGGCGGCAGAGGGAACAGCCAGTTGTTTAAAATCCTTCTAGAGCAGTTTCTAATTCCCCGCTTGCGCCGGGGTTCGGAGGGGGGAGGGAGGGAGAGGAGCGGGAGGAGGGAGGAGAGCGGAGAGGGAAGGAGGGAGGGAACCCGGGAGGGAGGGAAGGAGGGAGGAGACTGCCGCTTAGGCTGTAGCCGCCGCCGCGCGCTTCGGCAGGCCGGAGGGAGTCGAGGTGGGGGGAAGGCCTGTCAGTCTCGTGCGTTGCCTGGGCGAAGGGGGCGGAGCTTTGGCGTGGGGCGGCCAATAGTGGGGGTGGCTGCGTGGGTCGCCATGGGGACGGGGCTGTTCCCGGGGAGGCTGTGATGGGTTGACAGGTGCGTGACAGTGGGAGCTGCTCTCGGCACAAGCATGTACGGCAAAGGCAAGAGTAACAGCAGCGCCGTCCCGTCCGACAGCCAGGCCCGGGAGAAGTAAGTGTCTCCGCTTCTCACCCACCTCCGCCTTCTCACGCGCGCACACACACACACACGCACGCACTCGCACACTCTCTCTGAGACACCCAGACACACAGACACTCTCTGCCGGGGGAGAGCCGGGGGGTGGGCTGGCAGGGGGAGGGGTGCGCGAGGTGGGGGGCGTGCGGTGCTGGGAGCGGCTGTTTCCCAGGAGGGGCTCGCGCGGGGCTGGCGGCCGTGGGGTCTGGCGGGAGGGAGGGAGCGAGTGTGTCGGGGGGCGGCGGCGGTGCCGGTGGCGGGGATGGAAACTTGTTTGGGTGATTGAGGGAAATAACCCGCGGGTTCAACCTTCTCGCAAAGTAACTTTGGAGCTGGGGTCCGGGGCTGCGGGGAGCGGAGAGCCTCCGGGGGTAGAGGTTGGGCGAGAGGGGGCAGCTGCGTGGAGGAGGGCACGCGGAGGGAATGTGGGTGTTCGGTGGGGGCGGGCCGGGATCGGGGCGGGCTGCTCGAGGGGCGCCGCGGCGGGGGGCTCGGGCGCCGGGGCCGGTTGCGCCTGGCGAGGCGAAGGCAGCGGGGCCGGGCGCGCGGCGGGCGGAAGCCGGGCGTGGAGCGGCCGAGCGGGGCCCCGCTGGGCGCGGAGACGCGCGCGGGGCGCGGAGGGCGTGTGCGGGGCGTGGGCTGGGTGGGCGTCGGGGCTTTCCTGGTCCGGAGGAGGGACGCCGCGTTCGCAGCCCTGTGTGCCTCGCAAGCCTGGGGCAGGGGGCGTCAGGGGCGCCGCTGAAGTTTGGGAGTCAAAGGACGGAGTTCCCGGGGAGGAAAAGTGTGCTGGCGAGAAGCGGGAGCTGTTGGGGTAGGCTGGCGTTTCTGCCGCTCGCAGTCGACCCAACTCGGCGGCGGCGGCGGCGGCTGGAGAACTTTTTTTTTTTGGAGACTTGCAGCCTCCCAAACGTAGAGGGCCGTGGCGGTCCGGGCGGCGAGCGGGGGTCGCGGGGCGCAGAGGAGTGGCGGTGGGGGCCGCGGCCGCTGGCGCGTGGAGGGCTGTCTGCGGTGGGGAGGGGGCAGTGGTCCGAACCCGGACTTGCAGGAAGGGTCGAAGCGTGGAGACGGGGAGGAGTTGGTTGTTTGGTCGGTGTGGCGAGGAGATACAGGTGTTAACTCCGGTGGGAGCCCAGGGGAGGCTGGCGAGAAAAGAGCCCCTCCCGGTCTGGGATGCCACCGTCACGGCACGCTGCGAAGCAGGGTTGTTTGCTTCTATTCTTATGTGCTTGTAACGGTGATTTGGTTGTTACTAAAAATGAGAGCGCATAGTGACTGTGACCACTGAGGAAGAACCCCTCTTTTCTGTGCAGCAGTTCTTATGGTGATTCCCACTAACCACCTCCATTCTGAGGATGAGGCGTATCCCTGTCATTGGACACGCTCTGCCCTTCCGAGGACTTCAGACTGGAGAAAAGTCTGAGAGCATCTCTCAAAAGCTACTTTAGTCACCTTGCACAAGGAAATAGCTGAGTAAATAAAAACCCAATGTGCAGAAACTACCGGGTTTGCCTCCTAGTTTTAGGCAGTTAGTAGTCTTCTGAAAGTTTCTTGTGCCCTAGGGTTGGGAACATTTCCTAATCTTTGTGTTGGCAGCAATAACCGCAATTCCTATAGGATTTAGGGGCGGCCTTGGCGTATCAAAACAAACCAAAAAAAGATACTACCCCCTACACCTCCAAGGTATTTTCTGAGCTGTATTCAGGATCTTGTTGCTGTGACAAGGAGTATGTAAAAGATTTAGCATTATAGGTTGGTTAAGAGATAGCAAGTTACTGGAATTGAAGTTTTGAGATAGCGTAATTTGTGTGCGTTTATCATTTAGTGGCAATATATCTGAGAAAATAGAAACATTTAGGGAAGATGTTTTAATGATTACAGAGTATTTGGATTTCATATGTTTGGGAGTGAAGGAATTGAAATGTGTATTGAGGTATATCTTAAACGTATTTTCAGGGTGGTTGAATTTGAGAATCCAAATTTTGGGTTTTACTTGAACTTCCAGGGATGGCTGAATTTAATCTATGTTATGATAACTTTGGTAAAAAAATTTTTGAAAGCATCTAGCATAATAATGAGGAAGTTGAACCTGGTGTGTCTTAAGTCCTTTCTAGCTCTAATTCTGTGGTTATGTCATGAAAACAAATAATTGCCATTTTGCTGTCAAGTCTACCAAACTGAACACCAAGTAACATCTACACTTGTAAGCCAGGTGGTGAGAGTTCTGCTAGATGGTGCTATTTGATTTAAATAAATTTCTTCCATTCATTATAATTGGCAGCAGGAATCCTGGATTGCTTTGCCTTACGGACTAAATATAGGTAAAGAGGCCACTTTTGGAGAATTGACAATGACCATTCTGAGTTAACTGTTGTTGCATTAATTTCTAGGCGAATGTTGTTTGAATCTAAGACAAACATTGAGGTAGACTCTGTTTGATGCAATAAGTTTCATTTTGCTAGAAGAGTTGATCTGATTACTCATTTTTTGCCCTTTCTGTGTACTTGGGACTTTAATGGCCCTGTTCCACAATAACCTACTGACTTCTGAAGATAGGTGTCTTGAAGTTGTCTTTAAAATGGTATCACCAGATTAAAAAAAATTTTTTTTAAGGAGGCAGACCTCAAAAAGTGCCTGAATGAAGAATGTTCTTTTATATAGCAAATTAGAATTCTACTGACCTTAAAAGTCACAGAAATAATGTTTTTCAGTAATGAATATGTGAACATTTTACAATAAAAACACTCTGAAAAATGAGTCATCATTAAAAATAATGGCATGTACATAAAATAAAAATACTGGTTTTATAATCCATCAAGAAATACCATTTTCTTATAAGTTCATAGAGGAGAGCAGACAGGCCCTTATCTATATTATATCTTTGCTTTCTCTTTCATTAAGTCACTATATGGGATACTTCAAATTAATTTGTAGATTTTATGCAGGTTCTATATTTTCAGTATACACTTCTGAACATAAAAATGACTGGAGTCAGGTTAATTACTGATTTCATTGTTTTAAAAGCCAGACGGATCAAGTCTATACAGAAGTTTGGATTAGGTTTAATTATAGACAGGGTGATTGAAAACCGTTGGAGGGAGGAGGGATGTTTGCGTAGAAATATAAATTCTGATCCTGTTAGGTCATTTCCCCCTTTAGCAGGCTTTCTTTGTAACATTGTACTGCAGTCTCAATTGCAATTAAGTAACTATGCAATTGGATGGTTAATATCTGCCTTCCTCTAAAATGTAAGTTTCTTGAGGGCAAGAGATAATACTTCTATTTCTTCTCTGAGGTGTCCTTGACATTGAATAGTTGCAAATGTCAAAAGCACCAACTAAATACTGTTGAATAGATGAAGATGTTAGATTCAAGGGCATTTTTTCAATGTGAAAAAAAATTTTTCAGTGACCTTCAAAATAAGGACTTTGGAAGTTTGAATTCCATATTTTCTAGCTTAAAAATAACTGATAATAAAAGAGTAATCATTATTTAAATTGTCGTTCTGTCTGTAAGTCACTGTGTTCTGCACTTTATTTTTTCTAATTCTCCCATCAATTCTGCAAGATACTGATTTGTTTTTTCTCCATTAAAGAAATGAGAACTCTTGGCTAGTTGAGTAACTTTGCCCAGAGGTACACTACTAGCTGGGTTTCTAACAAAGATATCTCTGCTTAAAATCTGTAGTTGAAGATGAAAGATACATTTTTTTCACTATCCTAGTTTGCCTTCTTGATTTAGGGTAGATTGCTACAGATTTAGGGAACAGCTTTACATAATCAGATATAACAGACTTTAAATATTTGATCAGATATGTAGTCTTTACCACT
Source organism: Capra hircus (assembly GCF_001704415.2). Lineage (NCBI taxonomy): Eukaryota > Metazoa > Chordata > Mammalia > Artiodactyla > Bovidae > Capra > Capra hircus. The sequence goes on from NC_030814.1 coordinate 28,872,800, forward strand.
GGTGCACCTTATGCTGATACCTCCATTTTGACAGATTGCAGACATGTGTGTGGTGTGGGGAAGACAAATTTTAGGAGGGAAAGTTGAAAGCCTAAAATAATGAAACATTCTTGTTTCTTGAGATTTTTTCCTTCTGGAACTTTTGTGTGATCATTTAAGTTTTAAAATTAGACATTGTAGTGAACAAGTTATATATGAAATGTTGCTGAATTTTAGACCACTGTGTATGCCACCACTGCCACAGAAAGAGTACCTAGCACCTGCAAATTGATGAGATACTACTTTTTGTTAAACTAATTTCATCTTTAAAATTATGTAATAGCACAGAAAGATGAATGTGTTATAAAACAACATTGAACAAAGATACTAAATAGTGACATTAAGTTAAACTTGTCAGAAATTATAGGAATCTGTACCTTTGACCCTGGTGCTCTGAGAAGTAACTTTGGTTTTTAAACTATGAAGACAACATAAACTCATTTTTAAGTGGTTAAAAATCTAATGATCATTTAAGTATGATTTCATATAGACTGCCATGATTATGCAGAAATAGACTTTAGTCAAATGAATTTTGGAAATTCGGAAAAAACAATAAGTACTACTCCATATGAGAGAGTTTGTAGATATTAGCATCAGCATGACCTCTTTTTTGTTATTAAATTTCCCCCCTAAAAATGGTAAACTTTTCTTCTTCCTTCCTTCCTTTTTTTCCTGAAGGAAATAAGGCAAGTGAAATAATACAGATCTTGTCAGAAACTTGATTGAGAAGCAGTTAATTCATTTAACACAATTCAAGATTTCTAAAACCAATGAAGGACTACCTTTATGGGGATTAAATTTTCTGTATGATATTCGATTGACTCTTCCCTTCTCAATCCCCAGGATGTTTCCTCCAGAATAACTTGTATCTGATATGTCAGCTCTGGGAGCCTTACTTATGATTGATCTCCTTTCCATTATTTAAGAAGTATCCAAAAAATGATTTTTTTTGAAGGAACAAATCTAAAGAAAAAAGTGTAAGATGTTGAGAGTTAACTTTTAGTATTGTTTATTTGAAGGTTTATTGCTCTTAGAAATAGTAATAATGTTGAAGTATTTTTTCAGAGCTGTGAAAGAGAAAAAAAATAGGTTTATTTCCACACCCTACAGCCAGTTTGCCATATAAATCCAATTTAGGGTGAAAAAAATTAAGTTTTAGTTACTTTGCAGTAGTGAACTAAATCCATCTTACATCTTCAGTTACTACCAGAAAATAGAATTATTTTGTTTTAAAATTGAAACATACGCTGTAGACAAGGATTGGAATACGGAGGTTGCTGTTTATTAGCACTCCACCCCAATAGTTTAGAATTAGAAGTAAAATTTGGGGAATTTAGAATGTTCTCCCTTCCATAGAGATCACAACTGTTACATTAATGTTGGGACATAGGGTTGAGGCTTAATGTACTAGACTTTAAAGACGGGAAACTACTAAGAATGTTTAATTTAAAATATATATTGAAGATAATTTTATTCTGTAATATGTGGGACTGCTCCCTACTATTGTGTGTACTTTATTGCTTTGACGTTGGTGTGGGAAGGATAGAATATATTTGTGTACTAGTGATGTATTGTTGGTTAGTAAGCCTCTTTAAACATGCTAAAATATTACTTTATTAATAACTTACTGCTAATCAAAGGAAGGCCTTAAAATAGCACTGGAGCAATAGAATAAGATATATTTTGAAATCTGAAAAGAGTTTGGAATTAAAAGTAAGTGGTTATATTTGGATTTTAAAATTTGCTTGTCAGATTTTATATATGTTTTACATATGTAACATCTATTAATGTAATTCATATATACAACTTAACGTGAGTTGGACTGTGAGTTATTTGACTATACTACCAAAACCCTGTGTATATGCTAAAGAGTGATCCGAAGGTGGTCTGCCAAGATTTATATCCTACTTGTTTTCAGTAGTACAGAAATAGTAGAGGCTATTCTTCCCTGAACTATATATCTTAGTCACTGTGTGAGATGTTGAAAAACGGGTAGAAAAACAGGTAGAAAAACCAGGGAAGAATAGTGTTTTTCCAGATAACTTTTAATAGCTGTACAAGTTGCTCAAATTTTTATTGGTCATAATGGGTAACTGGTAATTTTTGTCAGAGTGGGTTAGTAAAGATTTTTGAGAAGTAGTGCTAATAATGTTTTTGTAATATTGACAGAACCAGAAATTTATCTGAGCTCACAAGAGCCTGGGCATTTCCAGGCAGTGAAGGAATTAATATTTGTTCTTTGTTCCTCTTTAAAAGAGACACTTTGGTTGGTGTCACTTCTTTAGTAGTGACAAAACCATCTTCATATTTTACTTTAAGAATTTTGATTGTTCTGTTTCATGTAGGACCCATACACCTTTCCAATAGTAATGAGCCATCAACATTTTAGATCACAGTTCAGTGGGAGTGAGCTTAAACCAATGACCTGGAAATCTGTTTTTGATCTTCTATGTTAATTTTGCTTCATGGCATATCAAACAAGTAGTTGAGCACAGAAAAAAATTGTAGAAACTGATAACACTTTTTTTAAAAAAGAATTTTTTGTAATTGTGTATATAACACAGATTTAGTTACTAACATATTATACATTTGTAGTTAGTGTAATCTACTTCCCTGGTGGCTCATATGGTAAAGAATCTGCCGTGGTGCAGGAGACCTGGGTTCAATTCCTAGGTCAGGAAAATCCCCTGGAGATGGGAATGGCTACCCACTCCTATATTCTTATCTGGAGAATTTCATGGACAGAGGAGCCTGGCAAGCTGTAGTCAGTGGGGTTGCATAGAGTTGGACACAACTGAGCAACTAACACAACACAAGCCATCTCAAAATACTAATGAAATATTTGTGAAGATAAGAAGAGTAGATGAAAATTTTTATTTAGTTCTGTGTAAGTTAAGGGAGGAGTTGATGCCAAAAACAGAGTCTCACCTGAAATTAATATGATTATTTTTCTTTAGTGATCTGATATTTACCTTGATTAATCTTGTTTTTACCTACTTCAAACTTGAGGGAAAAAACCAAATCTTCTTTACTAATATAAAAAAGTAAAGAAAGTGAATGAGTAATCCTGTTAAAAATGATTTTATTTAAACAGGATTAAAATGATTTTTTTTTCTGTAAAATAACACAATCCCAAATACTACATAAAGAGTTTGTGGAGTTTTGTCATAGAAAGTTAAATGTTTAATAGCAACAGTAACAGCAGATGCTGTCGTTTGAGTATTTGTTTATATTTGCCACATTACTTGGGACTTTCCAGGTGGTACAGTGGTAGAGAATCTGGCTACCAAGTGTGAGTCGTGGGTTTGACCCCTGGATGGGGAAGATCCCCTGGAGAAGGAAATTGCCTGGAGCATTTCATGGACAGAAGAGCCTGGCAAGCTTCAGTCCACGGGATCCCAAAGAGTTGGACGTGACTTAGTGGCTGTGCACTTTAGTTGCATTGTCTCATTTAATCTCAAGAATCCGCTAGACTGTAGGTGCTGCTTTCTGTTAATGTTACAGGAGAAACGAGAGACTTAGGAGATTATTGTGTTTTGGGTAAGGAAAGAAAGTGAAAGTGAAGTCGCTCAGTCGTGTCTGACTCTTCGCGATCCTGTGGGCTGTAGCCCACCAGGCTCCTCCGTCCATGGGATTCTCCAGGCAAGAATACTGGAGTGGCATGCCATTTCCTTCTCCAGGGGATCTTCCCAACCCAGGGATTGAACCCAGTCTCCCGCATTGCAGGCAGACGCTTTAACCTCTGAGCCACCAGGGAAGCTTTTGGTGGCGGGTATCAAAACGAGAGATAGAAAATGGCTTAACTGGTCAGGGCTTAAGAAATTCTCATATAACAGGATGTCTAGAAGAGGTAGTTTCTGCGCTGATTTAGACTCAAGAACACCAAGAGATCAGCTTCTCTGCCATCTTCATTTTTTCCCTTCCATGAATGCAGTGTCCCTGCATCAGGTTCCTAGAGTCACTTCCTCATACAACCAAGTATAAACGTAGGAGAAGGGGTAAGGTTTTTCCTTTATGTCTCATTAATCTGAGAGAAAAGCTTCTTCTTAAGGTACTTAGCAGATGTCTTCTTATGCCTTATTGAAGAAACTATTAGGTTCCCTCCGCTAAACCAGTTACTGGGGACGGTAATGGGATAACCATAACTGACTGAAATTGGTCATCCGCCAGGCTGGGAACATTCCTCCCTTGTATCTGAACTACCTAAACACAACTGGAGGTCTTTGGCAAGGAAGATGTGTCTTGAAGATATGGAGAGAATGAAATGGGTCCTTGCCTTACGGAACTTACTTTCAAGTTTGAAAGAGAAGCACGTAATAATAAACAAGTAAATATTGGAACATCTTATGGAATAATCTGAATGAATCTTTTGGCTAACCCAATATATACAGTAGGCAATTTTAGATAGAAGTGCTAAAAAGGTAATAAGGTAGTGTAATTGTAATATAGAGAATGACTGGGAGGCTGCGTTAGATTGGGTGGTTCAGGGGAGACCTGAGTAAGTAGAGACCTGAGTAATACTGAGAGTCAGTAATAAGAAGATTTGGGGTTAGAGCATTTTAAACAGGCTAAACTACCATTGAGGTAACCTCTCAGCATCAGCATAATTGCTCAAGGATATATAAAATATGAGTCAAAATTGGGATAAGAAGCTATGCTTCCTAGAGTCTGGTTTTAGTTCTTATTGAGCAATTGGGTGGTGAGTTTAGTTTGTATGTCTTCCTAAATAATAAGGTTGCCTATCTTTTATCTTCTGAACCCCAGGGATATAGTTGTTCCTAATGAAGGAACATTTGGCTTTTATAATATTATTGATGGAAGAAATATTTAAGATTTATTGAACACTTAAGGCTGGTTGGTTTGAGAAAGGATGGTACAACTGGATAATTATTTCTCATCAGTTTCCTGTATTGGATAAGACCCCCTTACTGTGCTTCATAGCAACCTCTACTTTTCGTTTTTCGTGTTGTCACAAATTTACGGATCATTTGTGTGATGTTTTGTTTAATGTCTCATCTGGTTAGGTTGGAAGTTTCCTGATGAGAAAGAACCATGGGCATTGTCTTCACCACTGTAGTCTTACTGCTTAACACAGTGCTTGGAGTTCTGATTAGCTATTTGTGGAATTAATGGATCAAGGATGTAACTGGTTATAAATATATCACAACAGGATGTCACTATATTTAGCTCATTTTCTCCCCAATATTTCTAACATTTAGAATCAGGATTAGTATGTAGTTCCTAAAGAAGAGTCTTCTCTAATATAGGCGTTTAGTGCCTTCTGTGGCTTTCAGAACTACAGGAGATTACCCAGTTGTATCAGTGTGAAATACATGTACATTTTTAATAAGAATTTTTGATAGAATAGTCTTTTTGTGTTTCAGCAAATTAATAGTATAAATGGAATTATGCTTTAGAGTTTCAAGGCATTTTAATGTGCTTTATTTAAATCTCTCAATAATTCTATGAGTTAGGTGGTAATTCCCATTGACTGTAGAGCTTTGTACATGGAAATTGACCTACCCAACTGTGGTAATATAGGTAATACACGGCAGAGTTTAGTCATATTTAGATTTTTTTGGTTCCTAGGTCAGTGTTTGTTTCATTATACTACAGCTGCCTCTTTTAAAATAAGAGATTCATATATATTTTAAGAAAGCTTAAGTATGGATTTGATTGAATGGAGAATTGTGGACTAGAGATAGGTAAAAGTTTATGTCAGTACCTTAAGTGAATATATCAATACTTTAAGGGAAAAATATTGTTACAACGTGGGTTATACAGAATCCTATATAATTACTTAACTCCAAAAGTGCTACACCATAAGTAAAATCTGTTATTTATTTGAACTTCATATGCTTTTGTTATATAAATTGATTGGTTTGAGATTTGGAGGTAGTTTGGATTTCTAGTCTGTGAAGATTTATGCTAATTTAGGTTGACGAACTCTATTCTTTTGCCAGTTAGGTTCAATTTGGAGAGCTGAGTTAGTGTTTTTTTTCCTTCTGTGCCTCTCTCCAATAAGGGAGAGAACTTTTTTTGATATGGATTATTGATAGAATATTCTTTTCTTATTTTTCTGTTTATGGTTGTAAATACATATATATAAATATATATATAACATTTACCACTTTAACCATTTTTAGGTGTACATTTCATTTTTTCACAATGTTACGTGCTATTTGTCATTTATAATTGGATTAAAGTTATGTGATGATTACCCTCTATCAGTGCATTTAAGCAATAGCTATTTATTAGGAAGCTATTAAAGGTTTTTTAATAAGCATTTTTTCCCCTGGAATCAAACTGAGGGACTGATGATAATATTCTTTCTTTTAGACATGTTGTAATGAATAAAAAAACACCAGGCTTCCCTGGTGGCTCAGACGGTAAAGAATCCGACTGCAGTGTGGGAGACCTGAGTTCCATCCCTGGGTTGGGAAGATCCTCTGGAGAAGGGAATGGCAACCCACTCCAGTACTCTGGCCTGGAAAATTCCATGGACAGAGGAGCCTGGTGGGCTACAGTCCATGGGGTTACAAAGAGTCAGACACAACTGAGCTACTTTCACACAATGAAAAAATTTCAGTGAGGCTTTTTTTTTTTTTGCCATAAAATACTTTTACACAATATATGTATGTGTATGTATATAGTGGTTATTAAGCACATTCACATTGTTGTGCAGGATCATCACCAGCCCTCTCTAGAACTTTTTCATCTTCCGAAACTGAAACATTGTATAACTCCCCATTTCTCCTTCCCCCCAGCCCCTGGCAGTCACCCTTCTGCCACAATGATTTGACTCTTCTGGATACTTTGGTGGTGATTTAGTCACTAAGTTGTGTCCGACTCTGGTGGTTTAGTCGGCAGGTAGTGTCAGACTCTTGCAACCCCATGGACTGTAGCCTGCCAGGCTCCTCTGTCCATGGGATTTCCCAGGCAAGAATACTTGTGTATGTATGCGTGAAAGTCGCTCAGTCGTGGGATTTCCCAGGCAAGAATACTTTGTGTGTGTGTGTTTGTAAGTTGCTCAGTCGTGTCCGACTCTGTGACCCCATGGACTGTAGCGCCCCAGGCTCCTCTGTCCATGGGGATTCTCCAGGCAAGGATACTGGAGTGGGTTGCCATGCCCTCCTCCAGGGGATCTTTCCAACCCAGGGATTGAACCCAGGTCTCCCATGTTGCAGGCAGATTCCTTACCAACTGAGCCAAAGTATAATTATGCAATGTTTGTCTTTTTTTATCTGGCTTTTTTATTTGCTCACTTAATCCATTCACTAGCTTCATAAAGTTTATATAAAGCCCCATTTTACATAGGGGGAAACTGAGTCTCACTGAGGTTATATACTTTGTCCAAGGCCAGGTAGTAAATTGTATAGTATGAATTCAGACCCAGGTTTCTGATAGTAAATTGTATAGTATGAATTCAGACCCAGGTTTCTGAGTCCACTGCTGATTTTAAACATCTTGCTTCAGTGTGTTTTATTGCCTCATATGGGGAAAAAAAAATGGAAGTCACGAGGGTAGTGAGGGGGAGGGGATTGCTTGGATAGTTCTCTTTACACATATCCATTTTTACCTGGGGTTGGATGCATTGAAGAAGAAAGAGGTTAAGGAAGAAGGTTAAAGAAAACATTTTACGGCTGCTAAAAAGGTGGGCAGAATTATAGCTACCCAAAGTGGTCCCTCCACACATAGCTCCAAATTTGTTAGCTGGTATCTGAGATTTAACAATTTGGATACAATGCTTCTCAGAGAGGACGATGCCAATTAAGAGTTCAGATTATAATTTCAGGTAGAGCTGTTTCTCCATTCTTTCTGTATCTAGAGGCAAAGTAATCTGGAATGAATTACTTGACTTGGTAAATTTTAGAGACAGAAATAAATAGAATATGTAATGTGTAGAAAAAAATGCTTTCTCCTCTAATTATGAGTTTCCTTTCATTCTCTCTTCTACCCAACATATGGCCTGTTGGTTTCTTTTTTTTTGTTTTTGACTAGGGCATCTGGAAGGTTCCATGTGGTCTAGGAGCAATAGTTCAACCATATTGAGTCTATTACATAGTAATTTCTATAGTACTGACTATTGGAGAAAATAGAAACAATTCCTTTGTTTCACTTTTCACAGTGTCATGTGCTATTTGTCATTAAAATGGGATTAAAATTATGTGATTATTATACTCTATCAGTGCATTTAAGCAATAGCTGTTATTAGGAAGCTATTAAAGGTATTTCAATAAGCATTTTTTCCCCTCAAATTAAACTGAGGGACTGATACTGTTATTCTTTCATTTAGAAATATTGTAATGAAAAAAACTTCAGTGAGGATTTTTTGTTTTTACCATAAAATGCATACATTTACACAATATATATGTTTGTGTGTATATACTGGGAATAGTATTCAGGTAGAAGTTCATCTTGGGAAGTGACTTACTAATTCATTTTTAATTCAGATTGTTACTCAGTCAGTAAATTGGATTCAGGGCCAAAAAGATTACAGTATAGGCAAGTTTTTAACTAAAACTTTAAATGATGTTTCCATTTCTTGTCTTTGTGTTTTTTCCCCAACCAGCACCTTGGATTTTTGCTATGATAGGCTAAATAATGGCAACTCAAAGATGGCCACATCCTAACCCTTAGAACATGTGACTGTGTTACCTAGGAGATGAGCTTTGCAGATATGACTAAGTCAAGGATGTTGGATGAAGGATCTTGAGATGGGTTACTTCCTCCCTAGATGATCTGCATGAGCTCAGTGTAATCACGTGGGTCCTTGTAAGAGAGAGACTAGAGGTCAGGCAAGGCCATGTGGTGACAGAAGCAGAGAAGGGGATTGGGAATGCTGCCGGTTTTGAAGGGAAAGGGTAAGATCAGCGGCCAAGGAACGCAGTCATCCTTAACAAGCTAGACAAGGCAGAAAATGGATTCTAGACCCTTGAGAAGAAACAGAGCCCTGCCAGCACCTTGATTTTAGTACTTCTGATCTCCCATATAGAAGATAATAAATTTGTGTTGTTTCAAGCCATTAAATTTATAGGAATCTGTTACACACATTCTCTCTCTTAGTCGCTAAGTTGTGTCCGACTCTTGTGACCCCATGTACTGTAGCCCGCCAGGCTGCTCTGTCCATGGGATTCTCCAGGCAGGAATACTGGAATGGGTTGCCATTTCCTTCTCCAGGGGATCTTCCCAACCCAGGAATTGAACCAGGTCTCCTGCATTGCAGGCAGATTCTTTACTGACTGAGCTATGAGGGAAGCTAGCCATAGGAAACTAATATACAATTTTTGCACCCACAGAAGAATCTGCTGTGACCATATTAAGCTGGAAGTACCAAGCTATATCCAGGGTGAGGCACAGGCAGTTGTTTTTCTTTTGGTTTTGGATTGAGAAATAGTTAATATAAAATTTCAGTTTTTTGTTTTGTTTTCCAGTTTTTGAGATGTTGTTGACATACAGTATGGATAAGTTTAAGATGTGTATTGTGGTTATTGGATATATGTATATTAGTTTGGAGAAGGAAATGGCAACCCACTCCAGTGTTCTTGCCTGGAGAATCCCAGGGATGGGGGAGCCTGGTGGGCTGCCGTCTATGGGGTCGCACAGAGTCGGACACGACTGAAGTGACTTAGCAGCAGCAGCAGCAGTATATTAGTTAATGCCAAAAAATGATGTTGATGCTTTTCTGTAAGATGGGAAATCATTAACAAGTGAGTCCATGATACAGCAATCACTGTCTAAAGTGCTGCTAGTTAGTAATATTTCTGTATTTGTGTTAGATCCCCAGTAGGATAGCTCCCTTAAAAGAACATGTGAAGAGAGTTTATTGAAGGTATGTGCACGATTAAAACTCACTAGGGATGGATTAACACCCAGGGGTTAGGAACAAGAGACGCTTTTCCCCTCTCCAGTCTGAGGGGAAAAGAGAGAGAGCAGTTACCAGAATCCGGTGAACATTGTGGTCATTGTTGAAGGGCTCCCCTTCTGGAGGTGTGGTTTTATGATGGGGACCACAGCCACGTCAAGCCCACTGTCAACAGAGGCTGGGGGCCTGGCGGGGAGGGGCGCTTCTTTCTTCTCCTGCTCTCTGATTGGTCAGTGCCGCCTCTCTGTAGAGCTCAGCCTGGAGCCATCGGGTAAGGGAGCTGAGGTGATGAACTCGGTAGAGATCTGCCCTGTGTTCAGGTTCTGAATTTTTATAGATTTGAAGTAAGTCTTTCAGTTCTTCGTATACAATGCCCTGACAAAACAGAGCTCTTTAAAAAATTGGGTTTGGTCAAAATAGCACTTAAAATTAGTTTTTAGAACCTGTTTAAGGACTTTATGGGAATAAGCAGTGGCTCAGACGATAAAGCGTCTGTCTACAATGTGGGAGACCTGGGTTCAATCCCTGGGTCAGGAAGATTCCCTGGAGAAGGAAATGGCAACCCACTCCAGTACTCTTGCCTGGAAAATCCCATGGACGGAGGAGCTTGGTGTGGGCTACGTCCATGGGGTCACAAAGAGTCGGGCACGACTGAGCGTCTTCACTTTCACAACTTTATGATACTGTAAATTTGTATACTTTTTATGAGATAGGGATAATATTCCTTCTGCTTTCTGCTATCTCTAATGCCTTTATTCACTTAAATGCTCACTGTCTCCCATAGGTCAGTCTCTGTTGAGCCCTCTTCTGTCAGATCTGAATAACAGCAGTCTCTGCCCACTGGGACTCACTGTCAGGGGAGGCTCGCTACCAGTGCTCACCGCTCTGGGTAACACACACTGTCATGGCTCTGCAGAGTGTCTGTGGAAGTTCTGCAAAAGGACATTGCATCCAGCCAGAAGTTGCGGCACACCCAGGAGATATTTTCAAGAGGATGTTTATTAAATGAGAAATAAGCATTAGCCAAATTGGGAGAGGGGACAAATAAAAGAGTATTTTAGGGAGAGAGAGAAATATGTACAGAAACATGGAGGCATTACAGAATATGGTGAACTGCAGCAAGTTGCAGTTGTGGAATATGGGCTTAGTTGTTTCACAGCACGTGGGATCTTCCCAGACCAGGGACCCATGCGTCCTGCATTGGCAGGCAGATTCTTTACCACTGAGCCACCTGGATGTGCTGTTGAGGAATACTCTAAACAGAAACTGTTTCATTTGCTTAATTTTATTTTTTATGTAATTTGAATGGAGAAGGTGATGGCACCCCACTCCAGTACTCTTGCCTGGAAAATCCCATGAGTGGAGGAGTCTGGTAGGCAGTAGTCCATGGGGTCGCAAAGATTTGGACACGACTGAGCGACTTCACTTTCAGTTTTCACTTTCATGCATTGGAGAAGGAAATGACAACCCACTCCAGTGTTCTTGCCTGGAGAATCCCAGGGACGCGGGAGCCTGGTGGGCTGCCGTCTATGGGGTCGCACAGAGTCGGACACGACTGAAGCGACTTGGCAGCAGCAGCATGTAATTTGAAAGGTTACTTTTCATTTTAAGTTATTACTAAGCATTGGCTATATTCCCTGTGTTATACAATACATCCTTGTAGCCTTACACCCAGGAGTCTGTACCTCTCACTCCCCAGCCCCTATATGCCCTTCCCACATCCTCCCCACTGGCAATCACTAGTGCATTCTCTATATCCAACAGGAACTATTTCCAGAACAAAATTCAATGACAACTTGATCAGGGAAATGAGCAATTATATATATATATATATATATATATATTTTTTTTTTTTTTTAAATTTTACTTGTTTACTTTGGCTGTGCCGGGTCTTCATTGCTACATGGACTTTGTCTGGATGCAACAAGCGGGGCTCCTCTCTGATTGTGGTTCACAGGCTCCTCATTCCGGGGCTTCTCTTGCTGTGGAGTGTGGGCACTAGGTGCTTCGGTAGTTATGGGGGACATGCTCAGTTGTTGCAAGTGGGATCTTCCCAGACCAAGGATCAAACCTGTGTTTCCTGCATCGGCAGGCAGATTCTTTACCCCTGAGCCACTAGAGAAGCCCTAAGATAAGCAATTTTAAAGCAGAAAAGTTACATCATCTGAGGTACATTTTAGAATAATTATTCTGGAAGTAGTATGGAGGCTGGGATAAAGGGGGAGACGATATTGGGAAGCTATTGTAACAAATTAACTGCTGTAATAATACACCATATTCTACACTACTGGCAGTCCAATGGATGTCTTAAAATGTAGAATACATAGGACTTGGTAGCTTAAATGTGAAAAATGAGGGTTTCTAAGGCTGTAATTTTGTATAGAAATTTCAGTCAGACTTCAGGGGACTACAGGAGGAAGAGGAGATAGATTTATTAAGAAGGAAGATGATATGTTCAATTTGAGATGCCTTTCAGACCTAGAAATGGAGTGCTTTAGGGGGAATTTAGATATGTAGTTCTTGAGCTGGTTGGGCATTGAGGGGACAGATGTCTAGGCTAGAGATACGGAATTGAGAAAGTATGGGGAAAGAGCAGGAACATTTGTAAGCATAAGCTACCTGTGTTTCAAGCGGTGGGCCCGGCAACTTATTTATATTTTATTTCATTCTCTACAATGCTGTGAAGTAGGTGTTATCATCTCGTCATCTCCATTTTAATGATGCAGAAACTAAGGCTTTAATAGGATACGTGAGTTAGCTAAGTTACACGTGGCTGACCTGGAATCTAAACTTTTTCTCTTTATCAAAGTAAGACAGTCAGTCATACAGAAAAGCGTACGTATCGTAAGTGTATATAGCACGATGGATTTTTACTAAACACAGCAGTGTTAACCAAGCACCCATATCAAGACAAAGAACATTACCAGCACTCTGGAAGTTTGACGCATTGTACCCTCCTGCCCCAACCTGCCCCGCTCCCCGACTTTTCACACCATAGGTTCATTCTGCCTCTTTCACCCCTTATATATGGTCCACTTCTGTGTGTTGAAGCTGTAAGTTGGGTGGGAATGAAGTAATTTTGCATGGAAATGTCCAAGGAGAAAGTGGGAAGAGATCAAAGCTGGAACTTGAGGGACAATTTAAAGGATAGGTTGAAGAACAAGCTTTGAGATTGGAACTGAAAGAGCAGTAGAGGGTTATGAGGGGAAACTCCTAAGGAACTGGCATCACAGAAGTCAAGGAAGGGGACTTTTGAGAACAGAAGCATAAGATACTGTGATAGAGGATAGAGAAGAATGAGGAGGTTAGACAGGGTGAATATTTAGAATAAAAGATCCGCTGTGACCTTGTGGGGAGCAGCTTCATTGGAGTGGAGGTTGCTCATTTCCGTCCGACTCTTTGCGACCCCATGGACCGTATAGTTCGTGGGATTCTCTAGGCCAGAATACTGGAGTGGGTCACCTTTCCCTTCTCCAGGGGATCTTCCCAACTGAGTCTCCTGCATTACAGGCTAATTCTTTACCAGCTGAGCCACCAGGGAATACACCCAAGCAAACAGGCAGTGTTTTAATGGCTTGGGTGTGAGGCAAGAAGGGGCTTCCCTGGTGGCTCAGTGGTAAAGAATGCACGTGCCAACACAGGGCATGCAGGTTTGATCCCTGGGTCGGAAAGATCTCCTGGAGAAGGAAATAGCAACCCACTCCAGTAATTTTGTCTGGGAAATCCCATGGACAGAGAAGCCTGGTGAAAAGCTACAGTCCACGGGGTCACAAAAGAGTTGGACACGATGTCGCCACTAAACAACAATCAGGCAAGAAAGTAGAGACATTACATGTGGATAGCCTTCATTTGAGAAAGGAAGCTTAGAGAAGTCTGATAGAAGAGGATATTGATTTTCTAACTGGGTAATTTTGCATGGCGGGTGGGGGGAAGTATTATTTGGGAAACACTATTTGGTTTTATTATCTTATAAAGAAGTTTTATCAGTTGCTTTGAACTACTTTTTTTATTAAAAGATGACAAAACTAGATTTCTCTAGGGGATATGGAAGGGTAAGAAGAAAGTAGGTAAAGTGAGTGTAGTTTTAGTGGATGGGCTTAGAAAGTGAATTTTTAAAAATAATTTTTAGGATGCGGTGAGATTCTTTGATGGGGTTACATTGCTGCTGCTAAGTCGCTTCAGTCATGTCCGACTCTGTGCGACCCCATAGACGGCAGCCCACCAGGCTTCCCCGTCCCTGGGATTCCCCAGGGAAGAACACTGGAGTGGGTTGCCATTTCCTTCTCCAGTGCATGAAAGTGGAAAGTGAAAGTGAAGTCGCTCAGTCGTGTTCGACTCTTAGTGACCCCATGGACTGTAGCCCACCAGGCTCCTCTGTCCATGGGATTTTCCAGGCAAGAGTACTGGAGTGGGGTGCCATTGCCTTCTCTGACATTGCTAGCTTTTTTCAGCTGATTTTTAACAGCCTTTTTAAATCTTAGGAGATTGGCATGAAAGGAACATTTTCAAGTGATGCTTGGGAAATGACTGTGGAATAGTTTAAGAATTTAATAGCTGCCTGTAAGGCTACCGGTCAGTTCACTGTTAGCCTTAAAGCAAAAGTTTGATGGGAAAGTATTTTTTAAAATCTCTGGTTAGCATATTCTAACTCCTCCCTGTAGAGTATCTCTACATGGCCTTTCTGGATTCCCAAGTGGCTCAGTGGTAAAGAATCTGTCTGCCCAGCAAGAGGCAAAGGTTCTATCCATGAGTGGGGAAGATCCCCTAGAGAAGGAAATGACAACCCACTCCATTATTTTGGCCTGGGAAATCCCATGGACAGAGGAGCCTGGCAGGCTATGGTCCACAGGGGTCGCAAAGAATTGGACATGACTTAGTGACATTGCCTTTCTACTTTTAAAATTGGTAAAAGGGACAAATGAGAATACTTGAGTAAAACTCCTAAATAATTTTCAGTATTTAAGTAATATTCAATGTTAAAAATGCAGATAAGCATAATGAAGAAAATAAAAATAATCATATAACGTTCCTGATTTTTCTCTACATACATACATATAAAATTTTAATATTATCTAATAAGAAAAGCATCAAAGTTACTTAACTAAAACATACTCTTTTAAATAAGAGGGTACGTGTGTGTGTGTACGTGTGTACAGAGTTGCTTTATTCGTGTCCTACTCTGTGACCCTGTGGACTGTAGCCTGCCAGGCTCCTCTGTCGATGGGATTCTCCTGGCAAGAATACTGGAGTGGGTTGCTGTTTCCTTCTCCAGGGGATCTTCTCCACCCAGGGATTGAACCTGTGTTGCTGGCATCTAACCGCATTGACAAGTGGGTTCTTTACCACTAGCACCACCTGGGAAGCCCCATTTGTGGGCATTTATCATTTTCCAGCCCTCAGTAAATTCCTTCTTCAAAACCAGAAGGTTAAAATAAAGCTTTTAAAATTATTTACTGTATTCACTTACTGAATTCACTTATTCAAAGTTCTGCTCTGTGCCACGTATGTGCTAGACGATGGGGATACACCAAGGGGTAAGATACACCCTGCCAGAGAAGTTAGCAGGGCTTTTGGCATAGGGAGCAGGTTGTGCTTTGGAGAAGTGTAGAAGTGAGAGGGACTCTCATCCTTTCTAGAAACAGAAAGTTCAGCAGCGCTTTAGTTGTGTGTTTGAGGGGAGGGGTGATTTTTGAAAAGGTTGTGGAGGCTACAGAGATTAAAAAAAGCCTAGTTTTTTTCTTTCTTTTTACTAATTTTATTTCCTAAAAATCTTTTAATCTTGATTCTGGAGCATTATCTTCCTCCTATATTCCCCATAAAATTGAAGTGTTGAAAAGTCCAGTCCTTGTCCTATAGAATGACTCAAATTCACTTTGTTTGGTTGTTTCTTTAAGGTGTTTTCCTGTTCTCCATATCGCCTGTAAACTGAATGTTGGATTTAGAGAGTTGTATAGATTCTGAAAGCCATACTAAGTTCTGAATTCACCCTGAGGCTACTTGGGGTTCAAGCCAGGAAGTACCTTGGTTAGAATTTACTTTCTACCATCTTAAAAATGGGAAACAGGTCATCTGAGATGTTTAAAAAGAAATGTCCATTCAGTTTTACCCAGATGTAATACAAAAGCACAAATGGATTGATAAATGTGTTTTATTATTTGTAACAGGATCAGCTTAAGCACAGAGGAAAACAAATGGATATGTAAAAATGATATAAAGTACAGTTTGTTACTGGTGTTCTGTTTATGTATATTACTATTTCATGATAAAAATTGTAACATCTTTGCCTTGTCAGTAGAGAAGTTTACAAAATAGGTTGTTAATTACTGTTTGTAGAATAGTAACATCAATTATTTAGCTATTTAAGAGTATATTTGGATTTTTAAAATTTAGAGTATAAGAATTAGTTCTATATAACATCGTTAATAACATATTTGCCTTTTACATAAATCTTGTGACTGTTTCATTTGTGCTTTGAAATGTATTTAACATGTTTGTTATTTTTGGTTATATAGTTATAAAAGATACAACAAATTAAGGTTTGTCAGTGTATATTTAATATAATTGGAGATCCACATGAAATGAGTTAAAGTTTACAACCACTGCTGTTGTAAGCAAAATTCTTAAATACTTTCATTTGATCACTAATTTAGTATGCTTATATTCATTTAAAATCAACGGTGAGGAGCATGTATAAGTCAGTTTGATTTTTCTCTTGGGAACTTGAAGAAAGTGGCATTTATTTGAAAAATCTTCCAGTCAGGGCAATGGTCTTGATACCAGTTGTAAGACAACCCGTTACTGATTGGAGAGGCAGTGATGGTACTGGCTTAAGAGTGTAGCATACCACCTTTAAATGTCTTCCTTATAAATACTTCTTAAACATAGATAAATCTTTCTATTTAATAGATTCATGCGGCCCTTTCTAAGTCCATTTCCTGTGCTGGTTGGTTGTCTGAATGGTGTGTACTGGAAATTTGTTGAGGCGGTGGTTGTACTTCTCATCTGTTTGGCTTGTTCTCCTGGCAAGGCTAGGAACTTTAAGAATTGTATATGTGTTGTATTGATAGTAGCCTCCTGTCATTTAAAGTAGAGGGAAGGAGATATTTTTGTCAGACTGCAACCGGAAACCAAGATGAAAAATACCTTATAGTTGGTTTACCAGCCCTTTAAAATATAAAGTCTTGCTTAGAGATATCTTGCTATGTTTTCTGTTTTACCACATTTTTTTCTTACTGTTAATATGTAAATAATATAACAAATTAAACAATGACCTTTTTATCCATATATTTAAAAAATTGTAGAAGGCGGAGGATCAGATAACAGGTTGGTGTTACTTTTCCACATCACCTACCAATTCATTTAAGTGGCTTTAATTAAAATAAAGGATTTAACTCTCTATTCTAATCAGAAAATGTCATCCTTTTGGCCATTTACTTTGAATGAATAGGTATTTATGATACGACATGCACATTTCCCATAGTCTCGTTAGCTAATACATTTGCTTTTTTTCCTCCAGATAATTGCAAGACTCATGATGTTTATAATTTTTTGGACTTCCTTTACAGGGCAGAGAACAAGTTTTAAATGCGTAGAAATTCAGCTAGATGAAACAAGTACTGTTTAGTATTCAGGACTCTATGTAGACAAAAATAGCCAGGCTTATGGGAGATCTTTCAGTTTCCTAAATTATATTGCTATAGGCAAATACTGTCTAGTGTATGATGTTTGGTCAGATCAAGGTGAGTTATATAGAAAGAAAAAAGGAATCAGTAAAATCTAGGTTAATAATTTCTTACATTGCCTAATAGATATGATCTGTCAGCAAAGTTGGGGTATTGAAGGACAATTCTTGAGCCTGTTTAATTTTGAGTAATCCAATTTAGGTAGATTATAACAAATTCACATTATGTGTTACATATCACTTATCAGTGCAGATACTTCCGTTTGAAGTCTAATGAGCTTCCACCCGTGTGGCCGTAATGGCTGTCTCTGATCCTTCTCTTCCAGCTGTTGATGTGTGATGAGAATTCCTACAATCGTAATTTAGTGTGACTAAGGGAGACTCATTTTTCTGATGCTTGAAAGTCATGGGCACTCTCTCTATTTCTTCTGTTTATTACCATATGACTAATTCTCTTCTCTGGCTGACTTCCAAGTTATATTTTTCGTTCAGTGGAATCCTGAGATTATTGGGGCCTTCATATTTTTTTCTATTGACTGATAGCATTTGATCTTGCTGATTGACATTAAAAGAAGCTTAATAAGACCTTGATTATTGGGGGATTCTGGGCATATTTATTTTGTCTGACAAAGTCTACAGTTTTAACAATCAATTAAAATATTTCAGATATTTAAATCTTTTGAAATTATCCTAGTTGG
This sequence comes from Capra hircus, assembly GCF_001704415.2. Lineage (NCBI taxonomy): Eukaryota > Metazoa > Chordata > Mammalia > Artiodactyla > Bovidae > Capra > Capra hircus. The sequence continues at coordinate 28,891,083 of NC_030814.1, forward strand.
AGAATTTTAAATTTAGAATTGCTTTCTCAGATCTCTTTCCTTCCAATGATGAATTATTCATTTAAAATGTATAAAGGTAGAAGTTGAATGTTTCTTGAGTGTGCTGTTTTTCTAATTGTTTAAAATGTTAAGGTACCGCTTAACCAGCAATGGATCAGGCTACTGAAATAGTGAAGTGGAGAGGGGGAATGATTGTGGATGTCTGGCTTTTTTTTTTTTTTTTAATGTTTATTAGAAAGAGCATAAGATACTTTATTGTAGTGATAGGTGCACCTATACAAAACTCAATTTCACCTGTAGTCAAGATTTCTTTCCTCTATGTGAAACACTCAAAGTAACCAAGCTACAAAAAGTTTCATATCACAGATAAAAGCTGCATTCAGACTGCTTGTTTTACGTATTTGCATATGTGATTTATTGTATCTGTAAAAAGGGAAGTTCTTATAAAAAGCAACAAAACAGGAAAAACAAGCAAATAGTCATTTCTTCTGGTAGATTATCATTCAGAACTTAGTTTAAAAAATTAAGTAGGAGGTTCTATTCAATCTTGGTGGAATTTTGATAGAATTTGATAGAAAGTTGAACATGTGAAAGCAAAACTGTTTAAAACATTTAAAATGTTATTTGCAAGATGTTTAGAGTAAATTTGCCGAGTGCATTGGCATTACTCTTATTGCATGTGTTGCAGTCTAGGCTGCAAATTATTATTATTTTCTTCCATAAAGACCAGTGGTTTTTAATATATGTTTAAAGAAAAACACCAATACAGTATACTAACACACATATATGGAGTTTAGAAAGATGGTAGCGATGACCCTATATGTGAGACAGCGTAAGAGACACATATGTATAGAACAGTCTTTTGGACTCTGGAAGAAGGCGAGGGTGGGATGATTTGAGAGAATAGCATTGAAACATGTATATTATCATATGTGAAACAGATCGCCAGTCCAGGTTCGATCCATGAGACAGGGTGCTCAGGGCTGGTGCACTGGGAGGACCCTGAGGGATGGGATGGGGAAGGAGGAGGGAGGGAGGTTCAGGATGGGGAACACATGTACACCCATGGCTGATTCATGTAAATGTATGGCAAAAACCACCACAATATTGTAAAGTAATTAGCCTTCAATTAAAATAAATAAAATAAAAAAATAAGTAACTCCAATCCTGCTAATGGACTTATAGCATTGATTGCTAAACTGGAGTAGGGGTATAAAACAATAAAGGTATTTCTTGGAGATGAAAAAATAAAAAAGTTCTCCAGCCTTGATACAGATTACCAAGAGCCACATTTTTGTCTTTTTTCTTTATGATTTTTATTTATAGAAAGTATGTTTTAAATTTTAATTATTATTTTATATCTTTCTTCAAATAAATGTTAATATTTACTTAAACAAATAAACTTCAGATTTTAATTTTTATACTTTTAAAGTGACCTGACATTTTATTTGATCTCTTTTTTTTCAGGGATAATAAATTTCTGATTTTTATATATCATATTGTATTTAAAAAATAAATAATTTATCCATACTATGGATCATGGATTACAACATTATTTTGGAAAAAAGAGAATGATAGTTTTCATATTTAGAAACTAAGATAGAAGATTTAGGGCAACAGTTGAAGAACCTGATGGTTTAACATCATATGACATTTCTGAAATCCATTTATATTATGTTTCTGATTGAGTAGGTTCTTCTACTTTTGATATAACATTTTAAGTATTACTATAAAGATTTTCTAATTTACAGAAGTGAATGATATCACAGACAACCTTGATTTGAGGTAAGACATTAAATCAAAAATCATCTTTTGAATCCAGTTTTAAGACCTTAAAATATGATGCTCCAACACATTGCAGTGTTAAAAAGGCAAAAGATTTTGTTTTCCTGACATAATTGAAATGAAGATAGAACTTTTCATTTCTCCATGTAAATTAATTTTATAATAAAAGTTCCAATTTGGGTTTTATCTTAGCACTTTCGCAAGTTATACAGAGCCAACAGGGAGAAGAGAAGCCCTGGGAATTAGCCCTCCCAAATAATCTACAAATAAATGGTTCTTTGTTCTTACGGAAAAAGAAAGGGAATCCTTTTAACTTGGATGACATCTCTCCTGTAGATATGTTGAAATCTGAAGTTGAAAAAAAATCATATTAATTGAACTCTATTTGGATAAAGTAATTGACTTTCTGTTTTTTAAGGTTCCTTACTGGAATGGTTACTGGAACACTTGAAATGGATAAGCACTTTTTGCCTGAAGCTTATTTAGGCAGCCAGGAAATCTTTCTCCCTTAGTTGGCATAAGCTAAGATACTTTTCCATAGGATATTGCCAAAGATACATTTGGCTTGGCAGTCACATGGATTTGTGATTACTTCTTGAGAGCAATAATTCTGCTCCGTGAAAATATTAGTTGTTAGTCTTTAAATCCCTGGTCATCTAAAAAAGGTAAAGCGTTTATATATTGTTTCTTAATCAACTATTAACATATTTGAACCAGCTAAGGAACAACCTAAGCAACACAGGATATTAAATTAGTGGTTTCATTCATTGTCTTGCAGTACCAACACGTGGACATTATCTTCTTTTGTGGACAAAGAATCTAAGACAAAAGTAATTCGAAACCTAAGGTCATACATTTTAGTGTTTATAGAATCCGTATTTGAACCTGTTGTTTTCCATTGAACATTTATTTTCAAATGATTTTCTGTTTTGCCAGATGAAAATTTCTGGAGATCTGTTGCACAGCAATGTGAATATACTTGACCCCACTGACCTTCACAGTTAAAACAGATTAAGATAGTAAATTTTATGTTATGTGGTTTTTACTACAGTAACAATACTATTAGAAATGATTTTGGGGGGGATTTGCTTATTAAATAGATTTTTTAGTGATGATAACAGGTAAGATGTTCATCATTTTGGTTCATTTCTTGTCTAAAATGAATCTGCTGAAATTTTACCACTTAGGAGGAACCTCAGTTTCTACTTAGATTTGGATTGAGCTATATAAAAAGTCTAGTTTTTTTTAATTAGCAGAAGGTTATATTCCTTGAAAAAATCAATGATGTAAAGTTAAATGATAGATATAAATCAGAATTATGTACCATCAGTTCAGTTCAGTTCAGTCGCTCAGTCATGTCCGACTCTTTGCGACCCCATGAATTGCAGCACGCCAGGCCTCCCTGTCTATCACCATCTCCCGGAGTTCTCTCAGACTCACGTCCATTGAGTCCGTGATGCCATCCAGCCATCTCATCCTCGGTCATCCCCTTCTCCTGCGCCCAGTCCCTCCCAGCATCAGAGTCTTTTCCAATGAGTCAGCTCTTCGCATGAGGTGGCCAAAGTACTGGAGCTTCAGCTTTAGCATCATTCCTTCCAGAATAAGTGTATTTCAGTGTATCACTCTATATGAGCAGTCTGCATTTCAATCGAGATAAAACTCAAGCCTGCAGATTTTTAGTTACAGATGTTTTTGACTATGTAAAATTTTTTTAAAAAATACAATGTCTTTTATAAAGAAAATAATTTATTTAAAAATTCTTTCAAAAATAATGTTTATTTTTAAAAACACAACATCTCTGGAAATTCCCTCATGGTCCAGTGGTTAGGACTCTGGACTTTTTACTGCTGAGGGCCCACAGTTAATCCCTGATCAGGAGCTGAGATCCTGCAAGCTGCACAGCATGGACAGAAAAAAAATAAAACCAACAACATCTCAATTAAAACAATAACCAACTACTGGAGAAAGATAGTGTTTTTCCTGTGTCTCTCACATGTCTGTGAGAAATTTTATTTTATGCAAATATATTTTGTTAAATTGTTACTTTTTATGTTGTCTTTTAGATTAAAAAGATTAATAATATGAGCAAATTGTTTAGAATTAGGTTTTTTAAATTATGAGATTTAGTTTTTTTCTCCATCAATATACAGTAAATATAGAGGATTGAGTAAATAATACTCCCCAGTTCATGGTGTAATATCATCTTTGGTTCATGTCAGGCCTCTCTATTGTTTAATTCACAATCATTTATTCTTTCACTCATTCATGGATGCCAATCTACTTGCATTCCCCATTTCTGCAACTCCCAGCCCAAAGGAAACCATCTATCTTAGATAAATTCAGGTCTTTCTATCTTACTGTATGTATAAATATATCTCTCTATAGATGTATATGTAGATATACACACACAAGAACAAATATAACCTAATTCAGTGATTTGTAAAAAGTAAATAAGTTTAACGTGTTGAAACCATTGAGAAATCTGAGAGTATGTTATTTACTTTTAACTCATTGACTTTTTAAACTCAATAAGTAATTAAAAGATAAACTTCATTTTCCATTAAGCACCAAATTTAGTTATTGTTTGCAATTGGTTGTAGCATTGCGTAGGGCCTCAAATGTAGTAGGGATTCAATAAATGTGTTTATTCCATTTGATGCCACAGTTACCAGTTTGTAAATTGGCTTGATCATTTGCAAAAGTTAATTCATTCTTGGGGCCCTTAATATTTCAATATGACTTGGACATCAGACAAGCAATCTGAATTTATTACAAAATCAGTAAAAGATGTATTGTTAGTTTACAATCTAATAGGTGACAATATTCCCCTCAATATTAGTGCTTTTGATTCACACTGTTGTGTGTGGTAAGTACATCAGGTTTATCTTTGTTTTAATAAAGGAGAGGTTGCAACTGAAGACATTAACTTGCATAGGTGACTTTGTTACCAAGTCACCCTCAGGACAAGGACTGGGATCCTTGGAGTTCTAGGCCAATGTTCTTAATAGTGTTGTTGTTGTTCAGACGCTAAGTCATGTCTGACTCCTTGTGACCCCGTGGACTGCAGCATGCCACACTCCTCTGTCCATTACTGTCTCCTGGAGTTTCTCAAATTCGTGTCCACTGAGTTGATTCCATCCAACTATCTCATCCTCTGTTGCCCCTTTCTCCTCTTGCCTCAGTCTTTCCCAGATCAGGGTCTTTTCCAATGAGTCAGCTCTTCACACCAGGTGGCCAAAATATTGGAGCTTCAGCATCAGTCCTTCCAATGAATATTTAGGGTGATTTCCTTTAGGATTGACTGGTTTGATCTCCTTGCAGTCCAGTGGACTCTCAAGAGTCTTCTCCAGCACCACAGTTAGAAAGCATCAATTCTTCAGTGCTCAGCTTTCTTCATGTATATCTTCTTAATTGTATATCCATGTTTTCTAACACTTCCAGAAAGAACTGAAGGAGGTAGTGTCATATTAAATGAGACCCCACTAGAGTAGCTCCAGTATTTATGTTTCTAGGTAGTGGAGTAACAAGAAATATTTTATTTTTTTTAGTTGCTATTCCTTTTATTAAAATTTAGAAAATCATTGCTCTGTATCGTTGCTGCTGCTCTTCTTTTGGGATACAGACTCTAGGTCAAATTTACTCCACAAAAGAATGAGAAAAAGAGTGGGTATCATAGTGTGGACATTTTAACAGTCTTAATGTTTCTGATCCATGAACATGGAATGTCTTTCCATTTATTGTGTTTTCAATCTTTTTTTCATCACTATATTTCAGTTTACAGATCTTTTACTTCATTAAATTTATTCCTAAATATTTTATTCTTCTGATGCTATTATAAATGGGATGTAAAAATGTTGCTGTTCATTATTAGTAGACAGAAGTGATTTTTGTATATTGATTTGGTATCCCGCAGCTTTGCTGAATTGAATGAGTAAATGTTGAATACATAATAAGTTATCAAGAGTCAATTTACATTCACTGTTCTCTGGGAAGAGTCTCAAAATATATACATTTGATGAATATTTCCATAAGAATGATTTTGTCTTGGTGTATACTATTAGTTGGGGTTACACAGCCATGATTTAAGGGATGTTGTACCAGATTTTGCATGTGATTTCTTTAATACCCACAGCAGTGTTGTGAAGACAGTAGTATGTCCCCACTTTATAGATGATGAAACAGACAGTTGTCACCTACTCATAGCTAGTTAGTAGTGAGATTTGAGCCTAAGTCTTTCTGTGGCTAAGTCAGCAAGACTCTGCTGCTTCCCCAATTAATTTCACTCTATTTTGCTGCTTGCTAAATGAATGCTTAAGTTGTCTGGAAAATGCACTTCTGATGAACACTTACCCTTCCCAATGATGCTGGATAAATGAGGTGTTACTGTAATAGGGGCTAATTGAGTGGCTCAGAGAATAAGTGCAAAAGACATTAAAGAAGGAAAAGGTGTGTGCTGACGTCATGAGGGAGACTTCTTGGAATATCTGTGGAACTTCGTTCAGTTAGTGCTGCACAATGTTCAGAATACTGGACCCTGTAGGACACACGGGAAGCGAGTAAGTACTGTCAAGGAGAGGAGGGGTATTTCAGTTTGGAGAAAGTGCTTAGAGGTGTTCTCTGTATCTTGAAAGAAATAAGGGCTAGTGTGACTGGAAGAGAGGATTTAGAATTTTTTTTTTTTAAGGATATTTTTGAAACAGTGGATGAAGGTAATTGGGGGCAGTATATAGTCTATAAAGAAGTTAATTCTTTTCTGAGGTTGCCAAGAACAATTGCACTGTGGCATGAAGTAGGACTTCAGGAAGTTGAATTTGGTAGCAATGTGTAGTTTTTATGTTAGAATAGTGCAGGAGAAGGCAATGGCACCCCACTCCAGTACTCTTGCCTGGAAAATCCCTTGGATAGAGGATCCTGGTGGGCTGCAGTCCATGGGGTTGCTAAGAGTCGGACACAACTGAGCGACTTCACTTTCACTTTTCACTTTCATGCATTAGAGAAGGAAATGGCAAGCCACTCCAGTGTTCTTGCCTGGAGAATCCCAGGGGCGGGGGAGCCTGGTAGGCTGCCGTGTATGGGGTCGCACAGAGTCGGACACGACTGAAGCGACTTAGCAGCAGCAGTGCAGCATTGGGAGCGCAGTGAGTAGGTGTGGCATTTCTGGCCCTGGGCTTGAATTTCACCTCTTCTGCTTGCTGGGTTATGAGCATGAAATGTTATTTCACTTCTTTCCTTCAGTTTCTTGTCTGTGAAATGGAAATTGAACAGTAGTACCTTTTGTTGAATTCTTGAGTCTGATTCAATGGGTCCAAGGTGTGGGTGGGAATACCCCTTCCCCAAGTTAGATCCTCTGATCCTAGAGAACTTTGTGTTTGCTTCACGTTCCCTTTCTTGACCTCAGGCAAAAAAAGTTGAATTGAACTCTTAAGATAATGGCACACTGTCAGCTTTGAGAAGTATGCCCTTCTTCTCTTATTTTATTTGAAACAACTCTCATATAGTCCCAATTTCGATTTCATTGTTTCCCTCCAAAGACATCCATGCTAATGTTTTTGAATATGTTCAGTCAGTTGAGTTCAGTTACTCAGTCCTGTCCAACTCTGCAGCCCCATGGACTACAGCATGCGGGGCTTCCCTGTCCATCACCAACTCCCAGAGCTTGCACAAACTCATGTCCATCAAGTCGGTGATGCCATCCAGCCATCTCATCCTCTGTTGTCCCCTTCTCCTCCTGCTTTCAGTATTTCCCAGCATCAGGGTCTTTTCCATTGAGTTACCTCTTTGCATCAGGTGCAAGGTATTGGAGCTTCAGCTTCAGCATCAGTCCTTCCAATGAATATTCAGGACTGATTTCCCTCAGGATTGACTGGTTTGATCTCCTTGCAGTCCAAGCGACTCTCAAGAGTCTTTTCCAACATCACAGTTCAAAAGCATTAGTTCTTTAGCACTTGGCTTATGGTCCAACTCTCACATCCATACATGACTACTGGAAAAACTAGAGCTTAGACTGGATGGACTTTTGTCGGCAAAGTAATCTGTCTGCTTTTTAATATGCTGTCTAGGGTAGTCATAGCTTTTCTTCCAAAGAGCAAGCATCTTTTAATTTCATAGCTGTAGTCACCATCTGCAGTGATTTTCAGTTCAGTTCAGTTGCTCAGTCGTGTCCAACTCTTTGCAACCCCATGAACTGCAGCATGCCAGGCCTCCCTGTCCATCACCAACTCCCGGAGTTTACCCAAACTAATGTCCATTGAGTCAGTGATGCCATCTAACCATCTCATCCTCTGTCATCCCCTTCTCCTCCTGCCCTCGATCTTTCCCAACATCAGGGTCTTTTCAAATGAGTCAGCTCTTCGCATCAGGTGGCCAAAATATTGGAGTTTCAGCTTCAACATCAGTCCTTCCAATGAACATCCAGGACTGATTTCCTTTAGGATGGACTGGTTGGATCTCCTTGCAGTCCAAGGGACTCTCAAGAGTCTTCTCCAACACCACAGTTCAAAAGCATCAATTCTTTGGCACTCAGCTTTCTTTAGGTCCAAGTCTCACATCCATACGTAACTACTGGAAAAACCATAGCCTTGACTAGACGGACCTTTGTTGACAAATGTCTCTGCTTTTTAATACGCTGTCTAGGTTGGTCATAACTTTCCTTCCAAGGAGTAAGCTTCTTTTAATTTCATGGCTGCAATCACCATCTGCAATGATTTTGGAGCCCCCAAAATAAAGTCAGCCACTGTTTCCCCATCTATTTCCTATGAAGTGATGGGACCAGATGCCATGCTCTTAGCTTTCTGAATGGTGAGCTTTAAGCCAACTTTTTCACTCTCCTCTTTCACTTTCATCAAGAGGTTCTTTAGTTCTTCACTTTCTGCCATAAGGGTGGTGTCATCTGCATATCTGAAGTTATTGATATTTCTCCTGGCAATCCTGATTCCAGCTTGTGCTTCTTCCAGCCGAGCATTTCTCATGATGTACTCTGCGTATAAGTTACATAAGCAGGGTGACAATATACAGCCCTGATAAGCTCCTTTACCAATTTGGAACTAGTGCATATTCCACGTCCAGTTCTAACTGTTGCTTCTTGACCTGCATACAGATTTCTCAGGAGACAGGTAAGGTGGTTTGGTATTTACATCTCTTTAAGAATTTTCCACAGTTTGTTGTGATCCACACAGTCAAAGGCTTTGGTATAGTCAATAAAGCAGAAATAGATGTTTTTCTGGAATTTTCTTGCTTTTTCTGTGATCCAACAGATGTTGGCAATTTGATCTCTGGTTCCTCTGCCTTTTCTAAATCCAGCTTGAACATCTGGAGATTCTTGGTTCACATCCTGTTGAAGCCTTACTTGGAGCATTTTGAGCATTACTTTGCTAGCGTGTGAGATGAGTGCAATTGTGCAGTAGTTTGAGCATTCTTTGGCATTGCCTTTCTTTGGGAAAGGAATGAAAACTGACCTTTTCCAGTCCTATGGCCACTGCTGAGTTTTCCAAATTTGCTGGCATATTGAGTGCAGCACTTTCACAGCATCATCTTTCAGGATTTGAAATAGCTCAGCTGAAATTCTATCACCTCCACTAGCTTTGTTCGTAGTGATGCTTCCTAAGGCCCACTTGACTTCACATTCCAGGATGTCTGGCTCTAGGTGAGTGATCACACCATCATAGTTATCTGGATCATGAAGATGTTTTTTGTACAGTTCTGTGTATTCTTGCCACCTCTTCTTAATATCTTCTGCTTCTGTTAGGTCCATACCATTTCTGTCCTTTATCGAGCACATCTTTGCATGAAATGTTCCCTTGGTATCTCTAATTTTCTTTAAGAGATCACTAGTCTTTCCCATTCTGTTGTTTTCTTCTATTTCTTTGCATTGATCACTAAGGAAGGCTTTCTTATCTCTCCTTGCTATTCTTTGGAATTCTGCATTCAGACGGGTATCTTTCCTTTTCTCCTTTGCCTTTCACTTCTCTTCTTTCCTCAGCTATTTGTAAGGCCTCCTCAGGAAACCATTTTGCCTGTTTGTATTTCTCTTTCTTGGGGATGTTCTCGATCCCTGCCTCCTATACAGTGTCATGAACCTCCGTCCATAGTTCTTCAGGCACTGTGTCTATCAGATCTAATCCCTTGAATCTATTTATCACTTCCACTGTATAATTGTAAGGGATCTGATTTAGGTCATGCCTGAATGGTCTAGTGGTTCACTCTACTTTCTTCAATTTAAGTCTGAATTTGGCAATAAGGAGTTCATGATCTGAGCCACAGTCAGCTCCCAGTCTTGTTTTTGCTGACTGTATAGAGCTTCTCCATCTTTGGCTGCAAAGAATACAATGAATCTGACTTTGGTATTGACCGTCTGGTGATGTCCACGTGTAGAATTGTCTGTTGTGTTGTTGGAAGAGGGTGTTTGCTATGACTGGTGTGTTCTCTTGGCAAAACTCTTGTTAACCTTTGCCCTGCTTCATTTTTTTTTTTTTTTTTTTGCTTTTCTTGTGTGTTTATTTTTTTTTATTTTTTTAATTAATTTTATTTATTTTTTTTATTTTTAAAATTTTAAAATCTTTAATTCTTACATGCGTTCCCAAACATGAACCCCCCTCCCACCTCCCTCCCCATGCCCTGCTTCATTTTGTACTCCAAGGCCAAACTTACCTGTTACTCTAGGTATCTCTTGACTTCCTACTTTTACTTTCCAGTCCCCTATGATGAAAATGACAGCTTTTTTTTTTTTTTTTTTTTGGTATTGGTTCTAGACAATCTTATAGGTCATCATAGAACCGTTCAACTTCAGCTTCTTTGGCATTAGTGATTAGGGGATAGACTTGGATTACTGTGGTACTGAATGGGTGCCTTGGACACGAACAGAGATCATTCTGTCATTTTTGAGATTGCACCCAAGTACTGATTTCAGACTCATCATTTCAGAGAAAAGATGACTTTTCTCTCATCTTCTCCTGCAAGAACTCCAAAATTGCAACTTGATGCTGAACAACCATTGACAGGAGAGTGTTTGATCCCACCAAGAAAAGTTACCCCATGGGCAAAGGAGAAGCCCCAACAAGATGGTTGGAGGGGTGAAAACGCATGTAGAATCAAACCGCATACCAGCCAGAGATGCTCGGATGGCTGAAACAAACCCTTATGTGCACCAGGACCCAGAGATCTCACAGAGATTGAGCCAGACCTGCTTTTGAGTTTTTTGAACATGTGTGTATCTTTTAAAAATATATTGGTGTTTTATGCACATGTATGTTTTTCATTTATATAAATGGTATTCTGCTGCAGTGGTGGTAGTTTTAGATCTTTTCACTCAACACTCTAACCATACCTTTTATGCAACTCTGATTTCCATTTTCATACATGTCTTTTTTTTAAATTTTATTTTTAATGTATTTAAACACATTTTGAGCATACCTTCTTTGTACAATTTTTAAAAGAATTAAAGTGGAATACCTTTTTTTTTTTTTTTACTTTTTATGCTGTATTGGAGTACAGTTGCTTAACACTGTTGTGTTAGTTTCAAGTGTACAGCAGAGTGACTCAGTTATACATTTATCTGTTCCTTTTCAAACTCTTTTCACATTTAGGTTATTGCATAATATTGAGCCTTGTCAGTTATCCATTTTAAATATAGCAGTGTGTAATGTACATGTCAGTCCCAAACTCCTAACTGTCCTTCCCCTCTCTCCTTCCCCTAACCATAAGTTCAGTTTTTCAGTCTGTGAATCTGTTTCTGTCTTGTAAATAAGTTCATTTTATCATTTTTTTAGATTCCGCATATAAGCTATATCATACCATATTTCTTTTCTGTGTCTGACTTCACCCGGTATGGTGATCTCTAGGTTCATCCATGTCTTCTTGAGGGCTTTTAGGAGAGCTCTGATGTTCCAGGGCAAGATCTGTTGATCTTGGAGTGTACACACTCATCATTTCACTGGGTACTGCCCGCTGGCTTTCCAGAGTGGCTTACCTCTGCAGTCTAGCCCACAGTGCACGAGGGCTCCCTCTCCCTCCGCTTCTGCTGACACTTGGTGTTCTCTCACATTGTATTTTTGTGGGTCTGATATTTGTAAAGTGGTATGCTGCTGCTGCTGCTAAGTCGCTTCAGTCATGTCTGACTCTGTGCAACCCCATAGATGGCAGCCCACCAGGCTCCCCCGTCCCTGGGATTCTCCAGGCAAGCACACTGGAGTGGGTTGCCATTTCCTTCTCCAATGCAGGAAAGTGAAACTGAAGTTGCTCAGTCGTCTCCGACTCTTTGTGACCCCATGGACTACAGCCTACCAGGCTTCTCCGTCTATGGGATTTTCCAGGCAAGAGTACTGGAGTAGGGTGCCATTGCCTTCTCCGGTAAAGTGGTGTATAGCATTACTTAAATTTTCCTTTCTGTAATTATTAGTGAGGTTGGTTATCTTTTCATGTACTTGTTATCCAATATCCTTAGAGTCTTCTGTTCTTGCTGTTTCTTCTGCCTAGAAAACTCTTTCTTACTTGCTTGGCTCACCCGCTTCATTCAGATCTCTGCTTAAATATCAAACCCTTGACCATCTTATCGAAAAGAGCACTCTTCATCACCCTGTGTCTTTGTTATGTTTTATCTTTCTTCCTAGTGTTTATCACAAGACATAACTATGTTAAATTTATTATTCATTTATTTGTTTATTTCTCCTGCTCAAGTTCCTTGAAGGCAGGTGTGTTTATCTGTGCTGTACACACCTATAATCCTAGCACTTAAAAAAGTAGGTACTCATAAATATGTGCTGAGTGAATAATGTCAATTTGCTATTTATATCATTTGCCCATTTCCCCTTCTCAGCAAGGATTCCTTGAATATTCTAGACACTAATACTTGTTGACTTTAGACACTGTAATATAATCCATTCCACTGTTTGCTTGTTGTCTGGGTTGGGAGAGTTCTCCAGAAGTTAAGAAAAATATTTGGAAATATTTTTAGATCTTGTGATTCTTAAGTCTGATCTAGAAGGATTAAATAGCTGACTTATTTTGTTTCTGTGACCAACCATCCCATCAAGTAGTAGTCTTAATATTTGTTGTGGTATCCATCCAGACTAGTAGCTCGAAGATTTTAGGTCTTCTACAATTGTGACTATTTTCTGAAGTTTCTGAAAATGGTATTAAGCTGGGTGGTTGATAAATATACTAGAGAATGTGGAACTGAACCTGTCTGTGTATCTGGGCTACTTTTTCTCACTTAGTTTTGTTTTAAAACCACTGTTCTACCCAATATTTTGTTTTGTGATGATTAGGTTAATTAGCAGGCATGCCTGTGACTGTGAAAACAGTATAGCAAAAAGAAACCCCCTGGTTACAGATGTTATTTGTGTGTGTTTTACACAGATCTAGTTTTACTTTTGCATGAAATAATCAAGCAGCATGTGTAACAAATAGTTCAACAGTGAAATGCATTAAAAAAAACGAGTGTAGAGATTTAAGTTTTTCCTATGGCTAAACATCTACTGGACTGAACTATGGTTATACCCAAATTGTAAATTCGAAGAGTGCATTACTGATGGCTTTGTAAAGTAGAGCAAAAATTTTGTTCAAAAGCTTAGCAACAGAGGAGAGGGGGAGATGCCTTGGTATTTATCTAGTCAGCTTTCTTGCCTTTTTTCTAGACGATGATAATCACTAGTGATGTCTTTGAAATCCTGAGGCATTATTTTTGTGTTCTTTTTGTTGAAATTTTATGCAACCATCTGAACAGTAGCTAACAGTTGAGCTTGTAAAGCTTAGTGTGTATGCTTTTATAGCACCTGAAGCTTACTGTTCTGAATGATTCTGACAGCAGTAGTGTGCCTTCTTCAGAAGTTATAACAAAGGCCAGCCATCATTTGGATGGGTTGTGTTACAGGTTTCAAATTGTGATGTGAAAAATAATCAACATGAGACTAAGGGAAGACCATTTGAAGTGACTGCTCTGATATATTTTCCACCAACACGTGGTTGTGGTGATACAAGGTGGAGATGGGCTTGATAGCGCTTCAAGGAGGGCTCTTACTTTAGGAAAACTCTTTAGCTAAGAACATGCCATGCGACCAGAGATTATGAAACAGCAGCCTAGATGAACTCTGAGCCCAGAAATACAATCTGGCTGTATTAATCATATTTTTTATTTTCTGTGTTTTATGATACCTTGATATCTTGGAACCTTGCTGATTGGGGTCAGATTGCCCCTCCCAGCACTAGTTGATTCCTAGAGATAGCTAGAATTCCTCAAGATAGCAGTCCTCTGGGAATGTGCCTTGCATTTACAAACCCACCAACCGAGAGCCCTTACTCAGCACCTTTATTGAGCTCTTTCAGGCTAACCTGCCATGCCTTGGCCCTAATAGCACCCAAGGGCCAGGTTGCAGCCAAACAGTCGTAGCCCCTGTGGCCTAGAGGCTGCTGAAATGATTCAGACTTGCCAATCCCGAGTGAAGTACCCTGCCCTACCTTGACTTTCCTGGGACAACCACAGTAGAGGCTTGTGCCCATGTCTTCCCCTTGTTCCTTCTGCCTCCTGCCCCATCTGGTGTTTCCCCTGTAGCCCTGTGTGGTGCAGCCTGCCCGCCTGCCCACTTGCCCTCTTGAGGAACTGAGAGTAATAAACTCTTCTTTGAAAGGCAGTTGTATCCATTCCTGTCATCTTACTAAACCTGATGAAAACCAGTTCTGCGTACCTTTTAAAACATGGGCCCAGCTCTCTTCTAGAGTCCCCTTAGCTGCTCTGGTCGAGCCTCAATTCAGTTTCATGATCAGGATGAGTAGAAAGATCCTGGGTGCTTGTGGTGTCCCCTCTGTTAGTGCGAGGAGTCTGTTCTTCACCTTTCCTCTCTGTCTCCCTTCATCGTGGACAATGAGAAGACATGTCTTTTGAGAAGTAATGAGCTCGGTTGGATGAGGGGGGTAATCTGTCCTTTGGGATGGGCCTTAGCTTTTCTGGGGGAGTTGGGGGATGTATGGACGAGAGAGGAGGAGCGTGGTGGCTGTAAGTCCTGGAGAAGGGAGCTGGGTAACCTCAGAGGGCAGCCACCAGCAGCTGTCACCGCTGCAGAAGGCAGAGGGCCAGATCTTCTATACTGCTGCTGCTCCTGACCTGAAGGCAGCCTGTGGGCTTCTGTAGCAGGAAGTTATCATCATACTCTGTTTGGAAACCTGTGGTGACCTCATCTGGATCCTAATGGATAAACATGGATGCCTCAGTGGGAACACTGTAGGAGTAAACATAACAAATGTTTACTGAAGAAAAGATGAATTATGTGATTCTGGCAAAAGTATCTTTCATGTTTTTTATTAGAAACGTAAGTGGAGGAAAAGTAGAGAAAAATCACAGATTTAGTGTTCACTAAATATCAATTGTATTTTAAGTGAGAGATTTATTTTAAGGGGTTATAGCAATTTCTAGATTAGAAATGGCCTTAGAAGTTTACGTTAGAGTTTCTGTGGCCCAAAGTGCTTTTGTGTGATAATGAAGCTCCAGTCTTATTTGTGATGCAACTAGTAGTGGCTGCGTATTAGGGAAGACCCTAATCAGTGCATTTTTTAGGTAGGTCCCCCTAAGGATTCAGTCTCATTGAATATTGACAGATTCTCTTTCCATGTGCAGCACTCCTGGGAATATGTGAAGTGCAAATTTTATATTCTTTCTTGCCACAGTTGTGTTAATAAATTTAACTAATGTAGAGCCTCAGTTCCGTGAAGCTGTGCAACCTTCAGCTTCCACCGACTTCGTGATTTCTGAAGTCTCACTTGCTTTCCTCTGAATGTAGAGACTATTTCCACTTGGGTTTCCTAGCAGAGCCTGAGCTCTGCTGATGGTGTGAGGCTGAATGGTAGTTACTGGATGACCTGGTGAGAGCTAGCCTACTTTACCTGCTTTCAAAGCTAATCCATGTCTGTTCCCTTTTCTTTTTTTTTTTCTCACTGCTATCTTTTATTTTTCTCAGTTTTTGTGTAGTTTTTCTTTGCTAGTCTGCCACTTTAGATCTGCTAGTCCTCTGACCTCTGTCTCTGTACATTACTTAAATTATTGCCACAATGAAAAACCCTGGTAGTTTCTTCCGCCATCTACTATTCTTACGTAAATTCCTAAAAAATATTTCTGTCTGATAATCTGTCACTATGAGCTTTCCTTGTCTCCTTTCCCTGCCTTTTTCAGAAGTGTAGTTTCTTCGTTATTTGATTAATGCCTGGGAAGGTGTGAAAAGTGTTATCAAAAAGAAAAACTTTAAAATAATGGAAAAGCCTACTTAACTTCCACAGGGTGGTACAAAAGAGTTCTCAGGGGCCTATAAGACTAGAATTCAATCTAGAATTCTCTGTGACTCATTTATGACTCAGAATAGGTACCAGGATGCTTTAGCTGTGTGTTGATGACTTTTTTAACGTGGCGAGACCACAACAACATATGCTCCAGGGATTGGTTCTGGTACCTTTTAGGTAGGTTTTGTGAATTATTTGGGTGTGGGTTTTAGATCTTATTATTGGAGAGCTAATATACTGGAAAATTCTTCCATTTAAGGATAAGAATAAAAAAGTTAAATAGAATCATGAAGTTTTGTTGGGGACAAAATAGTTGAACCAGTAAAATTGTATAAATAAGCAGGCAGAAAATATTGACATGTATAATAAGTTGAGTTCTGTGGGGAATGTAGATTTTCATGTATTATACTTGTTTTAAATAAGTTGGTGTTCAGCCGCTAAGTCATGTTCGACTCTTTGTGACCCCATGGACTGCAGCATGCCAGGCTTCCCTGTCCTTCACTATCTCCCGGAGTTTGCTCAAGTCCATTGAGTCAGTGATGCCGTGGGTGGTAAAGAAGAAATGGCAGTGTCATTCCATGGTTTAAATGTCATGTTTAAACCATTTGGTCCCAGAGGTTGGTGAATTGCTGTGACATGGGTTGGTAGGTCTGGGATTTGATTTCACTCTGCTTATAAGTGGCTTGTTACTGTTTCATGACTGCTGGTAGAAAAGACTCCTTGCCCCAGGTCCCTGGAGGTGATACAGTGTGGCACACTTGGGTGCTGTATATGTAGTGAGTTGCTGCTAAGGACCATGGATGGGGACTTTGCTGTCATAGTAACCAAGACTGCTCTTTATCCTGGAGGGTGATATTACCTCATCCCTCAAGGTTGCTCACTGCAGACATACTCCTGAGAAATGACTATGGTACAGAGTGGTCAGGATCTCGCATTTCTGGCGTTCCCAGCAAGACATATAGGGCTGTGAGAGATCCACTGAGAAGTGTCTCCAACAGGTTGTATTGAGTCAATAAGTACAATCTATTTTCTTAAGTTTTAGAATCACGAATATAGTATTTAAAGGATAATTAACTAAAGGACATTTTAAAATGGAAAATTCTTCTACTGAGAGTCAAACCATATATTTATTTAATTATGCAGAAGTTAGAAAAATTTATACCAAACTTTATATTACCGATGATATTAAGCAGTCATGCTGCAGATTTTTTGGGGGAGGGGCTTACTGTTTAACAAACTCAAGAAGTTCAAAGATTAAACAACATGTAGCACTTTTGTGCACTGAGGATAGAATGGAGGGGCAGACAGGTAAATTCTGTTATAGGGCAGTAAATGCTGTGATGCCTAGGATGCTGTGGAAACAAGAAGAAGGGCTCCCAGCTCTGCCTGGGATGAGGCAGTCAGGAAAAGCATATCTTTAAGTCAAGTCTTAAAAAAAAATGACAAAATGGGTAAGAAAGGATGATCATACAGGCAGAGGGATTAGAAAAGACAAAAGCACAAGATTAAGGGAGATTACTACATTCAGGGACTTGCCAGTAGTAGAAATATTGCACATGTGGGGAAAAGGTCATGGAAAAACCCTAAGCATGGGAGTGATAGTATCAAGTTTTTGTTTTTAGTTAAAAAAATCATTATGTTGACAATGAGGTTGGAAGACGGGTGAGGTTGATGTGAAGGTATGGAGATGCCTTATTAAGCTAGTGTGGTAAGTAAGGTAAGATTTGGTAAGGTTCTGAGCTTGAAAGCTTTTGACAAAATAGGTAGAGAAGAGGGGCCTGATTCAAGAAAGACTTGAGCAGAATTAACAGGGCACCATTAATGGGAAAATAAGCATGAGGAAAAGGTTGTTGAGGAGATACTATCTGACGGATGAGTTCAGGCCTGAGTATGTTGACTTTGAGGTGCTTATAGGGCATCTAGGTGGAGATTTTGGTTGATTATATGGATTTAGAATTTAGAGTTTTGAACAACAGAATATACATTTGGGGGTCACTTATTCATTCAACAAACGGCTTATTGTACAGTCACTGTTGTATCTGACTCTGAGAACCCATGGACTGCAGCACGCCAGGCTTCCCTGTCCTTCACCATCTCCCAGAATTTGCTCCAACTCAGTTCCATTGAGTCAGTGATGCCATCCAACAGACTCATCTGCCGTCGTCCCCTTCTTCTCCTGCCTTCAATCTTTCCCAGCATCAGGGGCTTTTCAGTGTGTCTGCTCTTTACATCAGGTGGCCAAAGTATTGGAGCTTCAGCTTCGGCATCAGGCCTTCCAATGAGTAGTCAGGGTTGATTTCCTTTAGGATTGACTGGTTTGATCTCCTTGCAGTCCAAAGGACTCTCAAGACTTTTCTCTAGCCCCATGATTAGAAAGCATCAGTTCTTGGGTGCTCAGCCTTCTTTATGGTTCAACTCTCACATCCGTACATGACCACTGGAAAAATAAATCTGACTGTACGTACCTTTGTCAGCAAGGTCATGCTATCTAAGTTTGTCATAACTTTTCTTCCAAGGAGCAAGCATCTTTTAATTTCATGGCTGCAGTCACCATCTGCAATAATTTTGGAGCCCAAGAAAATAAAGTCTGTTGTTTTTTCCATTTTTACCCTACCTATTTGCCATGAGGTGATGGGACCAGATGCCATGATCTTAGTTTTTTGAAAGTTGACTTTTAAGCCAGCTTTTTCACTGTCTTCTTTCACCTTCATCAAAAGGCTCTTTAGTTTCTCTTTACTTTCTGTCATTAGAGTGGTATCATTTGCATATCTGAGGTTATTTACATTTCTCCTGGCAATCTTGATTCCAGCTTGTGATTTATCCAGCCCAGCATGTCGCATGGTGTACTCTGCATATAAGTTAAATAAATGGGGTGACAAAATACAGCCTTTCCCAGTTTTGAACCAGTTTGTTGTTCCATGGTCTAGTTCTAACTGTTGCTTCTTGACCTGCCTACTGAAAGTTTTTCAGTGGCTATCTCCTGTTTATAAAGCACTATGGTAGGCCCTGAGGAACCAGCATTGCACAGAAGTTGCTCCTATGGAGTTTACATTTTCATGGGACACAGACTTTTAACAGAAAAAATACAAATTATTTTATTTAAGTGCTGCCTTAGGTTTCAGAGCTCCCGTGTTGCCCAACTGCAGGAGATATTGTTTACATAGAATAAAATGAGCAGCTTTAAGGTCTTGTTCAGAGTCAGTGGGGGTCAGCCAAGGTAGGAGCTGGGGAGATGTGGAGAGAATTGTTTCAGGCAGAGGAAACAGCATGTGCCAAGCCCTCCAGGCAAGAGACTTATTGGTAAATTCAAAGAACAGAAAGACTAGTGTGGTCAGACCATAGTGAAGCAGAGGGAGAGTAGTATGAAATGAAGCTGGAGAAATTGGCAGGGGCCTGATTATTCAGGACATCGTAGGCAGGAAAGCACTTTGGAGTTTATTCTGCTACAGTAAGCTATTGAAAACTTTCAAGGAGGGTGCTGTGAGATTAGATTTGTGTTTTTAAAAGGTTCTAATTGTTATGTTAGAGAATGTGTGAAAGCGAGGAGAAATAGAGTCTGGGAGATCAACTAGGATTCTAGGCTGGTGGGTAATGATGGTTTAGACTGGGTTGTAG
Organism: Capra hircus; assembly: GCF_001704415.2. NCBI lineage: Eukaryota > Metazoa > Chordata > Mammalia > Artiodactyla > Bovidae > Capra > Capra hircus. The sequence continues at coordinate 28,910,742 of NC_030814.1, forward strand.
TAGTGGAGATCGATGGAAATGGATACATTCAAGTTATTTTAAAAGTTGAATTAAGGAAACTGTGATTGTCATTTATCTTGGTATTGTGTTGTTAGTGAGTTATCCAGAGTGAGGAGAGGAAATGGAGGGTGAAATCCTGCAGGACACTAATGTTTACGGGGGAGACTGGGGAGAGGAGAGACCCAAGGGTCTAGAGAGAGGAAGGAAGTCAGGAAAGATACCACAATTCAAGTGATGGAAGTTTGAGAAAGGAGACCTTTGTTAACCATTTGTTTGCTGAAGAGTAAATAGGAAAATGGTTAAATATGTGATGCTGGAGGATAACGTGGAATAGTATAGGGTTTTAAAGGAGTATTTAAGGACATAAAAGTGTTAATGATATAATTTTAAAAATTAGGTACATTTGCATATCCTGCATGAACCCGCAATTTAGAAAAAGTCTACTTACCTAAGTGTGGAGAAGGAAATGGTAAACCACGCCAGTATTCTTTCCTGTAGAATCCCATAAACAGAGGAGCCTGGCAAGCTACAGTTCAGACATGACTGAGCACGCACACCACACTTCACGTGTGTGTTTGTGTAGCACAGTATTCAAAGGCAGTTGTTGTTCAGTCAAGAAGTCATGTCTGACTGTGCCACTCCATGGACTACTGGACGTCAGGCTTCCCTGTCCTTCACTATTTCCTGAAGTTTGCTCAGATTCATGCCCATTGAGTTGGTGATGCTATCTAACATCTCATCCCCTTGGTCCTCTTTTCTTTTTGTTTTCAATCTCTCCCAGCATCAGGGTCTTTTCTAATGAGTCAGCTCTTCACATCAGGCGGCCAAAGTATTGGAGCATGAGCTTTAGCATCAGTCCTTCCGATGAACATTCAGGGTTAGTTTCTTTTAGGATTGACTGGTTTGATCTCCTTGCAGTCCAAGGGACTCTCAAGAGTCTTCTCCAACACCACAATTTAAAAGCATCAGTTCTTTAGCACTCCGCCTTCTTTATGGTCCAACTCTCGCATCCATACATGACTACTGGCAAGACGATAGCTTTGACTCTATGGACCTTTGTCAGAAAGGTGATGTCTCTGCTTTTTAATATGCTGTCTAGATGTGTCAATAGCTTTCTTTCCGAGGAACAAGTGTCTTTTAATTTCATGGCTATAATTGCTGTCTGCAGTGATTTGGGAGCCCAAAGGCAGTACAGCAGTATGTTAATGATAGTTTTATTTGGATGGGAAGATTACTTTATTCTTAGTCTCTGCAGTTTTCATATTGTATGAACATGTATTAAAATTATGATTAGGAAAATTATTTTTATTTTGATCTAATAAAATTTTTATCAGTGTTTTATAAACGCAGTGTTTAATGAGTGCCAAATAGTTCTGTGAGGCTTGTAATGGCAGACTACATTGTCTGCCGTCACGCTATTCGCATATTCTCTTTCTGAGGGATAACTACCTTCAACAATTTTTAACTGATTCTTTTGCTACGTATTGTTCTGTCTCTAACAAACTTACATTGCTGTTACTTGATTTTTTTAGATGCTGTTTGACTTCCCACAGTTGAAGGTGAAAATTTTGTTCTCTTGCTTGTCTTCTTTGCACATCCGTATATACATTTCTTTCCTTCTCATCCTCCCAGGACAGTTATTCTAATTTTGGTTAGAACCTTATTATGATGATATAGATGCTCTTCATAGCTCTGTCATGTAGTAGTATTCTATGATTATTTTTTCTTTCTTATACATAGTTTTATTCCTGGAATACACTTATTTGTTAAAAGGTAGCGTCATTTTCTGTATACTTACCCTCAAATTTTACCCTATTGTATAATTATCCTCTTATTTTTATTAATTTTATTTTCTTGAAGATAATCTTTTAGTCTCTTTGGACTTGTTCTCATCTATACTGGGTATTCTTCTGGTCTTTTTCATAGTTTGTTATCCTAGACCCTTCCTTTCCCATCCTGTCCATCATCCTAGAGATTCCTTCTGCTTCTTTATTGTAATGGATCCCCTGTTACCTGATACTGTACTTTGTTGGGTCCTCCTCTGGCGGAGCACATTCTCCAGCAGCATCCTAAGTATTTGGTGGCTTCTTTTGATATAGGAAATCAGACCCAGTTCTGGGGAAGTTTTATTGAGTTAGTTCTTAATTTCCTTCCCTTAATCCCCTCATTAGAATACCTGTTTTCTTCAGATGCTATAAGAACTTGGATTGGTCTCCAATTATTTTAGCTTTTCTCTTCAGTTGTTTTCCACATCTTTCTCTTTGGTTTTATTTTATTGGGAGATTTCCTCAGTTTTATCTTCCATAAAGTTTTGTCTTTAATCATCTATAGATTAAACGTTTTTTCATCTTACAGGACCTCTTTCTCTTTTTTAGTATTGTCTTGTTCTTGTTTCATGGATGCTTGTTTTCTTTTGTTTCTTTGAAGATTATTAATGACAGTTTTAGGAAATTTTCTTCTCTTTGTTATCTGTTCCTTCCAAGTTATGATTTTTCATTTGCTTGCTTTGATCTCTGCGTTTCTTGCCTCAGGAGTCCTTAAATGTGTGGTGGCCTTTGGCTCATCTATTCAGTTAAAGAAAGAAGCCACTCAGTCATGTCCAACTCTTTGTGACCCCATGGATGGTAGCGTACCAGGCTTCTCCGTCCATGGGATTTTCCACCAGTGGGTTGCCATTTCCTTCTCCAGGAGATCTTCCCGACCCAGGGATAAGAGTTCTAAAAAGTTGACCAGTAGTTCTGTGTCTCTGGGTGAGGCTTGTAAATTTACAAATATCAGTTTTGTAATCTACTTTTCGGGGAAAATGGGCTGCGCTGTTCAGCTGGGGAATCTCTGATGTCCATATTTTTAAATGATTTATTTGAGGCTGCTTAGATCCCCCTGAGAAGACTCTTGATTACCTGGCTGGAAGGTATAAGCCTGTCTAGTGTTTTGGAAGCCAGGTTTAGGAAGCAGTACATAAACTTTGTTTAGTCCTCTCTTTCTTTTAGTGTTATGCGTCTGTTCTAAACTTGCCTTATTTCATTCAGTAATGATACAGCCATTTTTAAAAAGATCTCCTCCAGAAAAGAAACCTTTAGTCTTCTTCAGGGGTGGGGGAGGAGCATTAAGCTATCTGAAGTTTCGGAGAAATGGAGTGAGGAATTAGGAATATAACAGCTCTTCAGGCAGATATTTAACCAGTCCTCCTGTTTATAATCTTTTGTCTTTCGGGTGTTCTGTCATGCTTATTGAGTTGGTTTTACTTTCCATTTTTGTCTGTTAAGTATTCACATTTCTAGGTTCTGAAAAGACATTTACTGTAATTTTGTTATTGTTAACCTCATCTCCTAAATGCTTTGTCCTTGTGCATTTAAGCCTTAAAACAAAACAGCAAACCCCCAAAACCCTTTACTCTCATTTTGGTGGGAGAGTGTGCTTGTCAGTATAAGTTCAGTCTACCACTGTAAAGCATAAATCTTAATTTTTTAATTGATAGTACTGTCTCCCCCCCACCCCCTGCTTTTTAGAAAACCTGGTAAATATCCCTCTGTCTATTCACAAGTTCTGTCTCAGCTAAACTCTCATATGACTTATTCAGGTCATAATTTGGTATTTTGCATGTAGAGCTAGTGGTTAATGATAGCTACAATAGGTCATGTCTATGATATCAACAGTGATAATAAAAATAGCTTAAATAGCTTACAGTTGCATACTAAGCGCCAAGGACTGTCTAAGTTCTCCACTGAACGCATTTACACCCCACACCAACTTTTTGGAAAAGGTACTCTTATACCTCCCTTTTATAGATGAAGAAATTGAGGTATAGAAAGGTTATGTAATTTTGCCATAGTGCATCACAACTAACCTAAGAAGTGGCAGAGTAAGAATATGAATTTAGATAATCTGACTTCAGAACCCACACACCTGACGGTTGTGCTGTACTGCCTCCATATGCTGTTGTGATTATTATCTCTTTTGTTTGAGATAAAGATTTAAATTTTCTCCTATCAGGCAGAATGATCAATTTATTTGTTTGCCATAATTCATATATCTGTTTAGGCATCATTTATCACAAAGAGGCTATAGAAATAAAAATATTTTCCTTTTGATGATTTATCTGAAGATAAGTTGTTACTTAGATTTTTCTGGTATATGCTCAAAGGCTTTGGCTTCTCTGGTGGCTCAGACGGTAAAGAATCTGCCTGCGGTGTGGGAGACCTGGATTCTATCCCCAGGTTGGGAAGATCCCCTGGAGAAGGAAACAGCTACCCACTCAAGTATTCTTGCCTGGAGAATTCCACAGACAGAGGAGCCTGGCAGGCTACAGGACTGGGGTCGCCAGAGAGTCAGACATGACTGAGTGACTTTCACTTCACTTCACTTCAGAGGCTTTACTTTTTCCCTCATTATACAAATGGATATATTTCTGATGATCCTCCTTTATTGAACTTTCATTGATTCATACTTTCCAAAGACTACCTCTTGCTTCATTATACTTTTATTTAAACATATGGTGAATTTCTGGTAAAGGGCTGAGCTATAGGAAACTGTCTCCCTTTTCGGATTTCACAAAGTAATTATCTCAAAGGGGAATTATCCATATTTGAGAGTATTTGGAACAGATATTTCATTGAGAATTTATTGGACAGAATCAGTCAGTTGGCTGAGTTTAGTTGTTTAAAAACAGACTGGCTTTTTATTTCCTTTGTTTAAGTAGGCGCTGGAAGAAAGATGTTCTTAAAGATAAGCACCTAATTATTTAATTCCCTTCCTGCATCAAGTTGTGAATAAACAATTAACTTTGTAGAATTAAACTTTCTCTGTTTAGGCTTTTGCACCCTCTTAACTATTTCAGTTTATGCCTGAAAGAAAGAATAAAAGGTTTTATTTTTATAAGAGCATTAGATGTAGTCATATTCAAGTGTACATTCAAAAATATATCTCCTTGCCTTTGTTCTTTAGGATTTATTGTAATTTGTTAAAGATATTAAAAATAATTATTTATTTATATAAACAAATCCTAATCACATTTAATTTTTTTACCTGATTAACAGATTTCTATTCTAGTTTTCATGACTGTAATGTTCTTTCTTCCCTGAATATTTTTCCTTCTTTCTTATATTCAAACATGGCTCACTTATTTGTTTTTAGAATTCATCTATCACTATTCCAACTCACTCTGTGAGAGTGATGCTTGGAATTTCCTTAGTACTTATGTATTCATATTATATTTGAAACACTGTTTTGTTTCTATGGAAATGTGCTTTTTAGTTTCCTTTTGGTATTATTAAGCATGAGAGGTTATTTTCTAATTTAAGTCTTCAGTTCTGTTTCCATCTGTTAGCCTCTCATAATATACTTTGGCTTCTAGAAAATGACCAATTTCTAGAAATTCACAGAATTTCACAGAAATTTCTCAGGAATTTCACAGAAAATTTTGACTTAATTTCATAATTATGTAGGTATTTATCATGTAATTTAAAAGCTCATTGTCATCGTTTCAGTTCTGTTTGAGAGTAACACTAGCCAGTGCTAGTCTTGATCACGAAGTTTCTTGTTTGGGATTCATTTAGGAAGGAAAAATGATGTGTGATGTGAAACGCTGAAATTACAGTCAAACATTAGGAAGCACTGTGTTTGTGAAGAAGCTACATTTTTCTCCCAGAGTATCTACTAGACAATCTTCATTCATTCCCATCTCCATTATTTAATTTACCTTTTACATCCCATTATAGTTGGGCTGCTAGTTACCATTGTATCATACAACCTTTTCTACTCATGGCAGTTAGGATCAAAAGGGAGGTTTTTTTTTTTTTTTTTTTTTTTTTTACCCCCAACAAATCATTACTGAATTATTGTAGTAGAGTTGGAATTATTGTGCCAGAGTTCATTCTCATGAAATTTTTTTTCTCTTCTAATTAAATTAGCTAAATTTGAGGGTACTCTGTAAGAGCTGCCTGTTCAGTTGAGTATTTGGATTGACAGTGTAAAATTAAAAGCACAAATAAAAAGTATTGGTAAGAATTTTTATCTGCTTTTCTTCTGATGAATTTTTAAGTTTTTAAATTAAAATACTAAATTAAAGAGAACCTCTGCCTCCCAGACAGACTTACTCCTAACATATACAAAAGAATAATTCTCTAAGTGTTACACATCTGGCTATGGTGAGTTTTTAATGTTTCTTTTCATCTTACTATTTTTATAAGTTTTTTTTTTCTTTCTAAAAGAATAATGGTATATAAAGAAACTAAAATGGACATATTTTTAAATTTTCAGAAAGGTGAAAAATCTATCTTAAATTCTTAGAAACCACATATCATTTAGAAGTCTCTATTTTTTCTTTTTCCATTTATGATTTAATTCCTTAAGCTCTTGGAGATCAAATTGGACATAAATATGTCAAGTTTCTAGGGTTTCTCTTTTTCCTTTTTCACATTTTCATATGTCTGTATTTTGTATATCATGAGCTAGGTTAAGATTTGTTAATAATTGTGAGTTGTAATTCAGATATTATTAAGGGGAACTGTGCACACAGTGGTAGAGAAAATGAAGGAAACTATGTATTGGAGAGGTTATTTTCTTAATTGCTGTAGAAGAGAAAGCAGGAAAGAGGAAGGGGGTACAACTTAGAAAAGAAAGATCAGGAGAAAAAATTCAGAGAGACTTATTTGTATAGTTGAATATGTATTTGCTTCTGTTTCTATTTATTTAATTTACTTGTTCTCTGCTCATTGAATTTTAAACTTCCAGAAAATGGGGTCCATTGCTTCTGCTGCCTTTGCAACTCCCAGATCCTAGCAGTGTCAACTCAGTTATCCATCGAGAGATTATCTGCTTTGTGTTTTAGCCTTTGCAAATATAGCTTTCAAGTTCTTATTGACATAAGTAAACAAAGAGGGTGATAAAGACTTTTTGAGTCATTTCACTATTTCATGCTTACTTTTACACTCCTGTGTAGTTTGGCTCTTAGATCAGACTATTCATAGTCAACCTTTAACTTTGATTCAGAATGAATTCGTTGTCTTACTTTTTTTCCCCCTTAAAAAAAACAAAAGCAATTTACGGTAAAAGTGTTTTTCTAGTAGATTTAATTGTCTTTAAATTGACTTTTAGTCCCTGCCTCTCCCAGTTATCCTCCACCTAGGGGTAAAGATCAACCCAGAATACTGTTCTTTTGTATTAAGTTAAAAGACCATGCTTGGATCATTGGTACTCAGCTGACTCCTAAGGACCTGGGAGATCTTTAGCCATCAAAGACAGCTTTAATTGGGAAACACAGGCCACATATACAAAGTTGATAAGAAAGGTATTTTAGTAGAATTTTCAGTGTGGACTAGAACATTAATTTTCTGGTGTTCTCTTATGAAAATAAATATCCAGTTACCTAACTTCAACTATAATTCTCTTCCCCAGCAAAAGAGAATGATAAAATACAAGTGTAGCAAATTAAAGAAAAAAAAAACAACAATCAATCAACCGGCTTTTAAGGCTGCTCTAAAAAATATGAGGGATAAAGTTCTCTATCTCTAACATTAAGCAATGATTCACAGTTAAGAAAAAACATTGACTAGCTTTTCAATTAACTCATTAAAGTGTTGCTATATGTGCTATGTAAAACATTGTTAATTCCAGAAAATTAAGCCCTATTGTATTCAGTATACATACAAATAATTGTATCTGCTCTATTGTGCTATGTGCATAACTGTGTCATAGTTTATATGAATCTTTGTTTAATCACTTCCTATTTCCTTTGCTGTAGAGGGAGCGCCTCGAAATTAGTACTCATGTCTCTGAGCTCTGGTATCCAGTTCCTGGAATATAGCAGACATAGAACAAGATCAGAAAAATTAATCATTATATAGTTATGAATGTTTCTGGGTGGTTTTTGTTTATTTGTTTTTTAGTGGGGATTGCTATTGTAAAAATTAATAGATAAGGAAATATTGACCATGATATGCTTTAATTTGCACTGTGTATTTAAATTCGTTTTTGATTAACATCTGAAGTCATTAGTGTCATACAGTCTGAGCCAGCAAACTGTAAAGATTCTACTTGCAATGCTGAAGGCCCAGGTTTGATCTCTGGGTCCGGAAAATCCCTGGAGGTGGGAATGGCTACCCATTCCAGTACTCTTGCCCTGGAAATCCCACGGACAGAGGAGCCTGGCGGGCTAAAGTCCATGGGATTGCCAAAAGTTGGACACGACTGAGTGGCTAGTACTTTAATTTTGTTTCTGAGGTAAAAAATGTAGGGATCATATATACCTTTTTTGTACCTTTGCTTTTTTTCTTGAGTGAATTTTAAATGCTGGGAAATAACATTTTCTGTTTAATACTTTGTACTTTTTAAGAACTATCATACATGTTATTAAGCCTTATCTTCACAACAGCCTAAAAGAGGTTTAGGTAAGGAACTGAAGCAGAGATTTATGCCAGAAGTAACCAGTTTGAAACCTAGGATTTAGGACTTTTAAATTTCTAGCTTATTGCTATTTTACATTTACCTTACAGATACCTTTGTATTGGTTTGATAACGCTGCTGGAACAAAGTGTCATACAGTGAGTGGCTTAAACAACAGAAATTTCTGGTCTCACAGTTCAAGAGGCTAAAAGTCCAAAATCATACTGTTGGCAGGATTAGTTTCTTCTGGGGGCTATGAGGGAGTAGCCTGGCCAAACCTCTTTCCATCCTCTCCCTGTGGTTCTTTACATCATCTTCCCTCTAAGCAGGTCTTTCTCCAAATTTCTTCTTTTTATGAGGACACCAGTCATATTGGATTAGGGGCCCACCCTATTCCACTATGACCTCATCCTAACAAATTGCATCTATAATACCCATGTTTCCAAATAAGGTCACATTGAGGTACTGGGGGCTAGTATTCTAACAAATCTCTTTTGGGTGGGGACTGTTTAACCAATAACACTTAAACCTTTTAGTAAAAGAAGCCTAACTGGAGGTCAGGACTCTTTTTTTTTTTTTTTTTTTTTTTCTTCCCCAGTAGCTTAAGCTTAATAGAAACTCATTAGATCTTCACTACACTGTTAACTCTCAGATGAAATTAATTTAATGCCAATGGAAGGCACTTTTGACAGAACTCTCCCTGTTCTGGTTCTTAGAGCTATAAAGTTATCTAATGAGTAGTTTGTGGAAATACCCCTATATATAATTTTATTTCCCTGGTATTTTCTTATGTTAGAATACACAAAGTTAACTGAGAACCAAGCACTTCTCTTGGGGCAAATCTCTAAAGTAAATCTATCTGTCACTTCATGCTCCAGCTGTTCTCTTTGCATCTAAATGGCCCTACTTCCCTGGAGGACTTAGGCAGATGATAGAAGAGTCTCTGAAGGAAATCAGGTTAATCAGACTATCAAGCAGCTAGTTTTTGGTTTTTTTTAATTATTCCATAAATAAATGGTGAGAAGACTTCTTGAACAGTAAGATTTAGAGGGAGACAAGTAGCTCGTTAGTGTTATTTAGATAAAACCCCAATTAACTAAACCTGGTAACCGACCTGTTTAGTTTGTTAACACCCTCAGCCCTACCATCACCACTGTATCATGCTTTAAAGGGAAGAAGTAACACTGCTCTGGGCCACTAGACATTTTACTGGATTGCCTTCATCTTACATGTATCATCATCATCACTCTTAGGATTGCCAGTGATTAATATTGAAGAAAATTTTGAGGCAGTGCAAAGTTTTTGGTTACACACAGGTTGGCTTTTTGTGCTTATTAAAGCTGCAAAGTAAACAAGTATCTGTTAGCACAATTTCTTTATTTTAACTTAGGCTAAACCAAAAAAATGCTAGATTAGATCTACGCACTTGAGTTCTTGCCCTGATTCAGTTCCCAACTGACTGAATAACCTTGGGCAAGTTACTTCACCTTTCTCGACTTCCTTTCATATTTGCAAAATGAGAGATCTGCACATTCAGATGTGAAACTTTATTATTCTGTGAAGTAATTTGTGTACTTATTTATTTAAGGTTTACTACAGGATGTAAAGAAGGGTAAGAAATGTTCCTTGTCTTCAGAGAGGTTACAGTATAGATAGATAGAAAACTATGATACATGAAAGGCTAATGGCAGTATAAAGTAATAATATAAGCTGAAACATAATAGGTGTTATGAGTGATAATAGATCATAAGTACTGTGATTTCTGAGATGGGTAAGATAGATACCGGTAGGATGGAAACATTGAAAATAACTGCACAGGATTAGGGGTTGAACTAATTTCAGGAAGCTATGTTGACCTTGCATAAGTGAAAGGAAAAGCACAGAGCTTATTGCTGTTGCTTAGTTGCCCAGTCACGTCCGACTCTTGTCCCCTTGGACTATAGCACGCCAGGCCTTCCTGTCCCTCACTATCATCCAGAGTTTGCCCAGGTTCATGTCCATTGCATCAGTGATGCCATCCAGCCATCTTATCTTCTGACGCTGTTTTCTCCTTCTGCCTTCAATCTTTCCCAGCATCAGGATCTTTTCCAATGAGTTGACTGTTGACATGAGGTGACCAAAATATTGGAGCTTCAGCATTAGTCCTTCCGATGAATTTTCAGGGTAGATTTACTGGTTTGATCTCCTTGCTGTCCAGGGGACTCTCAAGAGTCTTCTCCAGAACCACAGTTCGAAGGCATCTGTTCTCCGGTGCTATGCCTTCTTCACGGTCTAGCTCTCGCAACCATACATGACTATGATGTTTAGGTTAATCATAGCTTTCCTGCCGAGAGATCGTCTAGTTTCATGGCTGCATTCACCATCTGCAGTGATTTTTAGAGCCTAAAAAGAGGAAATCTTTCACTACTTCCACCTTTTCCCCTTCTATTACAAATCCTAAAAGATGATGCTGTGAAAGTGCTGCATTCAGTATACCAGCAAATTTGGAAAACTCACCAGTGGCCACAGGACTGGAAAACGTGTTTTCACGTCAGTCCCAAAGAAAGGCAATGCCAAAGAATGCTCAAACTACTGTACAGTTGCACTCATCTCACACACTGGCAAAGTAATGCTCAAACTTCTCCAAGCGAGACTTCAACAGTACATGAACTGTGAACTTTCAGACGTTCAAGCTGCATTTAGAAAAGGCAGAGGAACCAGAGATCAAATTTCCAACATCCCGTTGGATCATCGAAAGAGCAAGAGAGTTCCAGAAAAGCATCTACTTCTGCTTTATTGACTATACCAAATCGTTTGACTGTGTGGATCACAATAAACTGTGGAAAACTCTGAAAGAGATGGGAATACCTTACCTGTCTCCTGAGAAATCTGTATGCAGGTCAAGAACAACAGTTAAAACTGGACATGGAGGAACAAACCAGTTCCAAATAGGGAAAGGAGTACGTCAAGGCTGTATATTGTCACCCTGCTTATTTAACTTATATGCAGAATACACCATGCGAGATGCTGGGCTGGATGAATCCCAAGCTGGAATCAAGATTGCCAGGAGAAATGTAATAACCTCAGATAAGCAGATGATACCACCGTTATGGCAGAAAGTGAAGAACTAGAGAGCCTCTTGATGAAAGTGAAAGAGGAGAGTGAAAAAGTTGGCTTAAAGCTCAACATTCAGAAAACTAAGATCATGGCATCTGGTCACATCACTCCATGGCAAATAGATGGGGAAACAATGGAAACAGTGAGAGACTTTATTTTTCTGGGCTCCAAAATCACTGCAGACGGTGACTGCAGCCACGGAATTAAAAGACACTTACTCCTTGGAAGAAAAGCTATGACCAACCTAGACAGAATATTAAAAAGCAGAGACATTACTTTGTCAACAAAGGTCCGTCTAGTCAAGGCTATGGTTTTTCCAGTGGTCATGTATGGATGTGAGAGTTGGACTGTAAAGAAAGCTGAGCGCCGAAGAATTGATGCTTTTGAATTGTGGTGTTGGAGAAGACTCTTGAGAGTCCCTTGGACTGCAAGGAGATTAAACCAGTCAATCCTAAAATAAATCAGTCCTGAATATTCATTGGAAGGATTGATGCTGAAGCTCCAATACTTTGGCCACCTGCTGTGAAGGACTGACTCATTGGAAAAGACCCTGATGCTGGGAGAGATTGAAGGTGGGAGGAGAAGGGGATGACAGAGGATGAGATGGTTGGATGGCATCACCAACTTAATGGACATGAGTTTGAGTAAGCTCCAGGAGTTGGTGATGAACAGGGAGGCCTGGAATGTTGCAGTCCATGGGGTCACAAAGAGTCAGACACTGAGCGACTGAACTGAACTGATAGGGTTGGATGCCATGATCTTTTACTTTTTTTTTAATATTCAATTTAAGCTGGCTTTTTCACTCTCCACCTTCACCCTCATCAATAGGTTCTTTAGTTTCTCTTTGCTTTCTGGCATTAGAGTGGTATCATCTGCATATCTCAGGTTGTTGATATTCCTCCCGCCAATCTTGATTCTAGCTTGTAACTTATCCAGCCTGGAATTTCTCATGATGTGCTCAGAGTATAAGTTAATTAAACATCGAGACAGTAAATAGCCAGTCCTTTCTCAATCCTGAACCGTTCAGTTGTTCCATACAGGGTTCTAACTGTTGCTTCTTGACCCACATAGAGGTTTCTCAGGAGACAGTTAAGATGGTCTGGTATTCCCATCTCTTTAAGAGTTTTCCACACTTGTTATGATCCACACAGTCAAAAGGCTTTAGCATAGTCGATGAAACAGAGGTTGATGTTTTTCTGGAATTCCCTTGCTTTCTCTGTGATGCGATGAATGTTGGCAATTTGATCTCTGGTTCCTCTGCCATTTCTAAACTCAACTTGGATGTCTAGAGGTTCTTGGTTCATGTAATGGGGAAGCCTGGCATGCAAGATTTTAAAGCATGATCTTACTAGCATCAGAGATGAATGCAATTGTCCAGTGGTTTGAACATCTTTAGTACTGCCCTTCTTGGGAATTGGGATGAGGATTGACCTTTTCCAGTCCTGTGTCCACTGCTGGGTCTTCTAGATTTGTTGACATGTTGACTGCAGTACTTCGATAGCATCATCTTTTAAAGTTTTAAATAACTTTACTGGAATTCCATTGCATCCACTAGCTTTATTGACAGCAGTGCTTCCTAAGGCCCACTTGACTTCACACTCCAGAATGTCTGGCTTTGGGCAACTGACCACACCATCGTGGTTATCTGGTTCATTAAGGTCTTTTTTGTACAGTTCTGTGTATTCTTTCCATCTCTTCTTGATGTCTTCTGCCCCTTCGCCATGACAAGGCAGTGAAATGTGAAAGGGAACGGTCAGAGGAGTACCCAGCAAAGCTGTAGAGACAGGAGCCATGAGTAGTCTTTGTTTAAATTAAGGAAGGTTGCTTATAAAGTACAGCACATACTAATCATGGGTGTATTTGGTTGCCTACTTGTCCAGATTGGAATGTCCTACCACTTTTTAAAAATTTTATTTTTAATTGGAGGATAATTGCTTTAAAATATTGTGATGGTTTCTGCCTTACAACAGTGTGACTCAGCCATAAGTATATGTGTTCCCTCCCTCTTGAACCTCCCTCCCACCCCCAGTCCATCCCATCCCGCTAGGTCATCACAGAACACCTGGCTGCTGGTGTTATACGGCAACTTCTCACATGGTAATATATACGTCTCAATGCTATTTTCTCAGTTCGTCACACCCTCTCCTTCCCCTGCTGTGTCCAGAAATCTGTCCTCTACATCTGCATCTTGGTTCCTTAAGTTTTACTTGATAAAAAGTATTTATGGTCAAATAATCTAAAGATTTTTCTGGTAGTTTTTCAGTATAAAAGTCAGGAATAAAATGAGAGAACTGAAAGAAGGCTTGGCTTAGAAGAATTCAGGGCAAACATTCTAAGTAATTGGTATTACACAGTGGTTGATTCAGTTCAGTGGCTCAATTGTGTCCAACTCTTTGCGACCCCACGGACTGCAGCACGCCAGGCCTCCCTGTTCATCACCAACTCCTGGAGTTTACTCAAACCCATGTCCATTGAGTCGGTGATGCCTCCAACCATCTTATCCTCTGTCGTCCCCTTCTCCTCCCATCTTCAATCTTTCCCAGCATCAGGGTCTTTTCAAATGAGTCAGTCCTTCACAGCAGGTGGCCAAAGTATTGGAGCTTCAGCTTCAGCATCAGTCCTTCCAATGAGTATTCAGGACTGATCTCCTTTAGGACTGACTAGTTTGATCTCCTTGCAGTCCAAGGGATTCTCAAGAGTCTTCTCCAACACCACAGTTCAAGACCATCAGTTCTTCTGTGCTCAGCTTTCTTTATGGTCCTCTCGCATCCATACATGACTACTGGAAAAACCATAGCTTTGACTCAGTGGACCTTTGTCAGTTGATTAGTTGAATCTAATTAAGATACATTTAACTGTCTTAGTGTGTTTATGGCTTTTAAAACCTAAAGTAGATATGTAAGCACATTTAAAATTTTTGCTTAGAAAATCAGTTGATTATTTTAACTTTAGTTGTTTCTGGAAAATTGTGTAACATAAATATTTATGTTATACTTGTGACATTTAGTATTTTAAAGCACTTTTGTGAAGTAGATCTTTTTTTTACTTTGCCACTTATAATTTCTTTAGGAACATCAGTTATTGTTATCTTTTCTTTTAATAGATTCTTCAGGAATTTTAACATATTAACTCTCTTTTAAAAGCACCATTGTTTTATGTGGAGATTAGTAAGAAAATAATAGAAAGTGTGTTAAACATATTTCCAAATTTCTTTATCTCCCAGAGCACCAAGCACAGAAATGTTTACATTTTTATATATTCTGTGTTATTTGTTGGATGACTGGTGGAATGGGTGTGTAAATGGATGAGTGGATAAATTGATATATTTAAATTTGTTTTATATACATATGTGTATGAATATACACTTTTTCCATATAGATATATACATATTTGCTGCTACATATACATATTTGTTTTATATGTAATAGATAATATATATCTACATATAAAATATTTTGTTCTGAGTAATTTGGATGAGAGTTTTTCAAGGTGTGTACCATTGAAAATGTTCTTTAAGAAAAGGTCTCTATAGCCAAATAGACTTAGAAATGTGGCATATTATGTTTGTGTCAAGAAATTGAGATTAGCACATTAAAGGTTCTAAGTGGTCCAGCAATAAAGAACCTTACTCAAGTTTAGCCCAACATTTCCAAAATTGTGTGTGTCTGTTTATGTGTATGTATTTATGCATGCAAAATTTGGAAAACAGTGGGTTTATAATATAATGTAAGTGACAGAACTAACCAGATGCTGATGTGGCAGGGAAATGGGAGCTGGTGATGGGATTTCTAAAGACTGGTAGGTAACTGAGAGCATATGTAAGCTTACAGTTTTTATAGAAGTTAGTGAATAGGATAGTGAAAACCTGCCACACCCTTCACAAATTCTAATCATGCCATCATTAATTATATGCCACAGTGCGAGGACTGAGAAAGGAGAACAAAAGAGTACCAGGTGACTAAGGAGAATCACCAGCCCGCCACCTCATTGCTTAGGTAGGACAAATACCAGTGCTGCTTTGTGACCACAATGATCATGTGACCACTTAACAGGGCTTGGATAGCCTGGCTTTTTGCCTGCCTTAGGTATTCACTCAGCACCTCAGCTTCCAGGTTTCTGCTCACGTGTCGAAGAAACTAAAGCAACAGGAAAGCTCCATTTGCATTTATTCTGATATTTTAGGTAGTAGATATTTTCAGCTCTATCTCAGTGCATTTATTATACATGAAAATAGAATAAATATAATAAGGAAACAAAATGTAGAATTTGCCTGTGGGTACAAGGGAAACCTTAGCACTCAATTCTGGATCTGTAAATTTTTTTAAAAAGTGTTTAAAATAAGCTGAAAGGTAATCTGAAGTAAGCTGACTTTATTAAACTCCTTTTTGAGGAGAAAGCATTAATAAGCATTAATAAATCCAGTGTTTTCTATTACAAGGAAAATAAACATGAAGACTTAGGCTCAATGCTTAATAATGAAGTGAGAGAAGAATTGAATTTAAATAACAGAGTTTTAAAGTAATTTATTTTGACTTTTTTCCCCTGGAAATATGTGTTGCATTTCCCTCTGGGCCTCTTCAAATAATGTGATCTGCTTCTCTCATCCGACAGAATCACTAAATGAATGCTGAATTTTGTGTGTCCATCTGATGGACAAATGCAGATAATGGTGGAGGATGCTAGTGCTTTGGGAGTCCTCCTGGGCTGAAAACACTGCATATGTCTTCTGAAGTCATGACTGTGCATGTGTTTTGTCATGGCTTAATATCTTCAAAATAATTTGTGTTCTCAAAGCTCACGTTTAAATCTAATTTTGAAACTTCTATTAAGTTATTTAATTAATTTTTAAAAAGCTATGTAAACACTGAAGGTTCTTATAATTTAATGGGCAAACTGCTTTACCATTTAATCCTTAATTAAATATTGAACCATTTTAATAAAGTAGCCACCACACGAAGAATACAGAATAAGATATGTGGGGAGAAAAAGGAGGGGGAAAGACAAAGATCCCTCATTAAAATGACCAGTTTGTCTTTTGTAGTAAACAGTGGAGACTGTGTATAAATATCTGCTCTTATTCCTAGCTACTGGAGCTTGAGAATGTTAAGGTTTAGACGTAGCATGAGAAGTCACATTTCTTACACTGTCCAGTAGTTCAATTGAGATTTTAATGGCAGCTTGGAGTGGGTCACAGATCTCTTAGCAGGCTAAAGGCTATGAAGATATTATGTAGCTGTTTAAGGGTACATAATGGAAAGAGGCAAAAACTAGTTCTGATCTACCTTCCTATATTGTTGCTGTTCAGTTGCTACATCATATTGGACTCTTTGCAACCCTATGGACTATAGCACACCAGGCTACCCTTCTTTCACCCTCTCCCAGAGTTTGCTTAAACTCATGTCCATTGAGTCAGTGATGCCATCCAACCATCTCATCCTCTACTGCCCACTTCTCTTCCTGCCCTCAATCGTGCCTGGCATCAGGGTCTTTTCTAATGAGTCAGCTCTTAGTATCACGTGGCCAAAGTGTTGAAACATCAGCTTCAACATTAGTCCTTCCAATGAATATTCAGGATTGATTTCCTTTAGGGTTGACTGGTTTGATATCCTTGCAGTCCAAGGGACTCTCCAGAATCTTCTCTAGCACTACAATTCAAAAACATCCATTCTTCAGTGCTCAGCCTGCTTTATGGTCCACCTTGTACATCTGTATATAACTACTGGAAAAACCATAGCTTTGACTATAAGGATCTTTGGTGGCTAAGTGATGTCTCTGCTTTTTAATACACTGTCTAGGTTTGTCATAGTTTTTTTTCCAAGGAGCAAGCATCTTTTAATTTCACAGCTAAAGTCACTATCCACAGTGATTTTGAAATCCAAGAAAATAAAACCTGTTACAGTTTCCATTTTTCCCCATCTGTTTGCCATGAAGTCATGGGACCGAATGCCATGATCTTTTGGAATGTTTTTTGAATGTTGAGTTTTCAGCCACCTTTTTCACTCTCCTCTTTCACTTTCATCACGAGGCTTTTTAGTTCCTCTTCACTTTCTAACATAAGGGTGGTGTCATCTGCATATCTGAGGTTATTGATATTTCTCCCGGCAATCTGGATTCCAGCTTGTGCTGCATCCAGTCCTGCATTTCACATGATGTACTCTGCATTTAAGTTAAATAAGTAGGGTGACAATATACAGCTTTCCCTTATTCCTTTGCCAATTTTGAACACTGTTGTTGTTCCATGTCTGGTTCTAACTGTTGGCTTCTTGACCTGCATACAGGTTTCCCAGGAGGCAGGTAATGTGGTCTGGTATTCCCATCTCTTTGAGAATTTTCCAGTTTGTTGTGATCCACACAGTCAAAAGTAAAACAATAAAAGTAGTGACACCGTTTGAATTGGCGTTGGGTTGTGTGACATATGGGTTCTCCCTACTGGGTTGGAGCACTGGCAGAGAATTCATTCTCAAATGTCTGGATAAAAGAGTAAATTGATAAGTTTGGTTGAAAAATAGCATTCCTGCATTTGTTCAGAACTTACTGGCATTGCGTTTCATATACTTTGTATCTTCAGAATCTTGTTTTGGGGCATCCGCTACTTTCCTTCCATTGCTTTGTATAAAAGCCCTGTGTATGAGTGACACTGAGTAGTAGGAAGAATCTATATTTTTTGTCCCTTCTAAATACTACAGAGTCTTTTTTCTATGAAAAAATAAATTTGACATTTATTTACTTCAAGGTTTGACTTACTAGTCTCATGTATCTTTGTTTGTAATCATCCTTATTAATGATGCAGTTAAACTTAAGTTTTAATCCTCTGTGAAAGCATCAATTACTATGTA
The DNA here is from genome assembly GCF_001704415.2 of Capra hircus. NCBI lineage: Eukaryota > Metazoa > Chordata > Mammalia > Artiodactyla > Bovidae > Capra > Capra hircus. Next base: position 28,929,056 of record NC_030814.1, read on the forward strand.
AATTGGCATTCTAAGAAAAAGGGGTTCAGAGGTAAGGTGGGTTTATGGAATGGTACATACTGTGTATAAAGGCTCTGAGTTGCTAAGGAAGTAATCATTTTAGTCCAGGGTTTCTTTGGAGGCTAGTGATAGAATAAAATGATGAGAATATCTGTTGCATTACTGGTTTTGTATTTTGCTGGGCTTGTTTTGATAGGACTAAAATAAAAGACCTTATGAGATTAACCTAATCTCACAGTTCTTTTCATTTGAGACATCTTTAGTGGAATCATTTAGCAGAGTGTTTGACACTTAGATGCTTAATAAAGAAAAGAATTTGTTCAGATTGATCGAGGATGGACAGTGAAATACAAAGACTTGAGGATTAGATGGGCCTAGGAAAAGGCAATGGCAACCCACTCCAGTATTCTTGCCTGGAGAATCCCCATGGACAGAGGAGCCTGGCGGGCTACAGTCCACAGGGTCACAAAGAGTCAAACACGACTGAGCGATTAAGCACATTATCCCTCTGGCTTTTTCTGGCTTCACAGTTGGAGTTAGGAGGTGGAGGATGGAGAGACTCAGGACCTGGGAGACCCAGGATATGAGCTTTAGGAATCCTGGAATCCTGAACCTAGCTACCCCAGGTACTGTAATAGGGTTTCATTTAGGACTTCTTTTTCTTTTCTTTTATACTCATGATAGTCTGTCTTTACAGGGTCTCAGCTGAAGTTGCTGCTGGATTGGAGCTAATCAGGCCAATTGAATTTATGACCATACTATTCTTCTGTTTCACTTTAGAAATCTTGAAGTCTTACACAACTTGGAGGATTACATTTCTGGCTGTTAAAGTCCTGCTTGAAGGAAAAAGGATTTTAGTACTTTCATAATGTGGTCAAGTTCATCTGTTTATCAGTATGTTCTGACTGTTTACCGTAATAATAATAGCTACTGTTTTAACTATAACATGCTAGGCATTGGGCTAGACACTTTACATAGCTGATCTCTAACTGTCACAACCACCCCAAATGGTAATTTATTGGGCAGTTCAATTTTGCAGGCAAGATAGGATCTCTGAGAGATTTATGTTTGTTTTGTTGTAGTTCTCCTCATATGATAGTCTGTAATTTATCTTTTAAAACTTGTTTTTAAAGCCTTCAGTTAGGATTCGGTATAATATTGGAGAGTAACAATAGGGGAAAAGTCCACTTATTTCTCGTCTTTTAAAACTCATGCTTATTTTTACTCATTTACATATTTTTATTTTTTTATGCATCCATCATACTAATAATTTTTGGCTTCCTTTTTTGTATCTTGTTTAGAAATAACCCAGTGGAACAGAAAGATGCTTGCTAAGACCAAGGACTTAATCTGTTTCCTTCATCTCCACTTTTCCCCCCACTGCTTTTCATTCCTGTGAGTTAGGCATAGGCAGGGCATGGCAGTTATTGCAGAGATCAGGATTATTGAGGGAGGGTAAAGGATGTGATGCTAAGATAATCACTTTAACTCCCTGTCCTGCTGCCATCTTGGGCAAAGTGGCACCAGAGAGCTGCCTGGAAGTTCTTAATGATTTTTTCAGTGGATTTTTTTTTTCTCTTCATGATGTGGGAATTGAAGAATGGCTACCCAGAGTAGATGCAATGAGCATTTAGTAATTATGACCAACACTCTACCTTACATTACACCTAGCAGTTATTGGTTCAGACTGTTGCGGTATTTTTCCTGTTTTGATCTTGAATCTTTCTCAGTCTCAAACTAATACTTTACAATGTTTGATGAATAAGGACTTTGTAACTAACAAAAAGTTATATTAGTTTAGTTAAACTAGTGAATACCAATGTCATTCAGAGTACTTGTTAAATCAGAATTCTTTTGCTCAGTAAGCTTAAATTATGCACTTCTTTTGCTTTATTAGGGGCTTCCCTCATAGCTCAGTTGGTAAATAATCTGCCTGCAATGCAGAAGACCCCGGTTCAATTCCTGGGTCGGGAAGATCTGGTGGGAAGGGATAGGCTACCCACTCCAGTATTCTTGGGCTTCCCTTGTGGCTCAGCCTGCAATGCAGGAGACCTTGGGAAGATCCCCTGAAGAAGGGAAAGGCTACCCATTCCATTATTCTGGTCTGGAGAATTCCATGGACTGTATAGTCCATGGGGTTGCAAACAGTCGGACACAACTGAGAGACTTTCACTTTTGCTTTATTTCTTAAACTTACTCCTGACAGACTAAAATTGTAAAAATTTGTTGGACTCTACTGTCAACCATTGGCTAATTCGTTTTTTTTTTTTCAAGTTGCACAGTGGAGATTGGTGTTTATTATTTTATCTGAACTTGGCGAAAGCATGCACAGTTGAAATAAATGCCTTTTCTCTTTCCACTCCTCTTGCTATCCATCAATCCTTCCTTACTGTTGAAAATGAGTTATTTGTTTATAGGGTAATTCTTGGTGTGTACTGTCTTACCTTTTTATTTTGAGCTGTTTTGTGCCATTTATAAAAAATAAACTAGTATAAATTAAGAATTGTGGAAATAGGTAGAACATTAGACAAAGGTGTTTATTAAATACCTGTAGTATAGATGGCATCATGTAGTATATTAGGCCACCTGTTTTACCATTTACATATGAAGTGGAATAATTAAGTTTAATATACTAAAAACTTTTAAAATTAATTTTGATGATATGCTTTTTAGGTTGGTATTTTATATGTAAAATATTTTACTTGCTGTATATTTTCTTTGTAGTTCATTCATATTCTGTGTTAGTCATAGTTGAGTATTTTATTAAAAAAATTTTATTGGTGTATAATTGATTTGCAATGTTGGGTTAGTTTCAGATATACATCAAAGTGAACTTGTTATACAAGTACATGTATACACTCTTTTTAAGATTCTTTTCCCATATAGACCATTACAGAGTACTGAGTAGAGTTCCCTGTGCTATACTCTAGGTCGTTATTAGTTATCTGTTTTATATATAGTAGTATGTGTATGTCAAACCCTGTCTTAAAATTTATACACCCTGTTTTCCCCCTGGTAACCACAAGTTTATTTCCTACATCTGTAACTTTTCAGTTTTATAGATAAGTTAGTTCATTTGTAGCCTTTGTTAGATTCTGCATATAAGTGATATCATGATATTTGTCTTTGTATGACTTACTTTAGTCTATTTTAAATAGTCACATAAATTTCTCAATATCATTTTTAGCCTTTGAGGAGATAGTGTCTTGAGAAAGAAATTGAATATAAGAATTAATTAGGATATAAAACACCTGTAAAGGATTTATTTTTCAAAAGGATGTATAGATGAGATCTTAGATAAATTTTTTTAGAAAATTTTACTTGAGGGGCAGATAATTTTGTCTTTATTTTTATAATGTCAGTGTTTTTTCATTTGACACATTTATCATCTTACTGTATCTTTTGGGTGTGTGAGTAATTATTAGTGGATTTAAGGGATTTATACTTAATGGAATGTAATATTTTAATTCAGTGTTTTGCCTTGCCTATTTTAAGAACTGACTTTTTTTCTTAAGCGATTTTAGTCATCTCCAGAACATTAGACTAGAACTGGAACCTCAGGTCTTGCTTCACTTTATTCTTCAAAATTTTCTACTAAATAGTTAAAGAAACAGTAATATTAAAAATGTTAAAGCTAGTGATCATAGTTGTTAACTATTACATTTACCTTTTTGTGCTTTAGTCCTGAATCAATTGTTTCATTTCAAATGATATTAATCTAATTAAAACAGAAGATCAGGCAAGTGATATTAATGAAGCATTCTATGTAAATAAATGCCAGGTTGTAAATTCCAATAAAAGCTGTCATAGACTGTTGTCATAAAAACATACCTCAGAGTATAACTATTTTAATGAATGAAAGAAGAAGTGGAACCAAACCCAGCCAATCTGGATAATTCAGTCTGAGAGAGTTTTCAACTGTGACTAGTCTTTTTTTCTTCTGCTTCTTAGCTTTATGTAGAAAAATGTTCTCAGTCCTCCATTTAATTTTTCTGGCCAGTTAAAATCGAATGTCAACTTGCAGTGTTACCAGTTAATGATGACTTAATGTCTCATTTTTCAACTGTACAGACCTAATTTTTGATAGCTTGTTCTGGATAGGTAAGATTTTGGGTATGAATAAATTAAGGTTATTCAAAAATGAAATCCCCGCTCATCTCAGGTAACCTGAAAGATTAAAGAGGACTCCTTTCTTCTCTCAAATGCGCTGTGAAAATGAAAGAAAGTGAAGTCGCTCACTCGTGTCCGACTCTTTGGGACCCCATGGACTGCAGCCTACCAGGCTCCTCTGTCCGTGGGATTTTCCAGGCAAGAGTATTGGAGTGGGTTGCCATTTCCTTCTCCAGAGGATCTTCCCAACCCAAGGATCAAACCTGGGTCTCCCACATTGTAGGCAGACGTTTTACCATCTGAGCCACCAGGGAAATGCACTGTAGTCTTCCTTAACTAATCATGGACACAAGTTCATCATGGAACAGTACTCTTGTGGATGTTGGGTTTCTTCCTGTCCTCAGTCTCCTCCCACCATTTTTCCCCCCAGATAGTTGTTGAGAGATTAAAGTGTATCAGATGCTGGGTGCAAGATAAAATGCTGAACAAGACAGTCAAGGCTCTTGCTCTTCAGCAGCTTAGTTTTATCTCCTCATACTTTTAATTTCTTACTCTAGGATAATATGAAAGAATAACTCTACGTGCTGTCACCAGTGTTTAGGTAGGTTGTCTTTCAAAAGGTGGTATGTATATTGTCTTGTTTGATACAAGGGAACATATCCCCAAAGAGGAAGTATTATAAATTGTAATTATATTCCCAAATGGTACCCATAATATAGCTGAATTCCAGAACTAACAATATTATGGTCTCATCTTTGGGGATATAGATTCCAGCTGTAACTTTAAAATTCAGAGACTGTATTTTGCTTTCCAGAAATTTTAATAACTGAAGAATGTTCTTTCCTTCCCCACCCCCAATTTCCGTATGCCTTAAACAGCAGCGGTGTTTCCATTTTTTCCCCCACCCACTGGCAGTCAGAGATTTCTTCACCAACTGTGGTAGTGATGATGGCAATAGGAGAATGAGTGTCCCCTGCAGCTGTGACAGGAAGGAGGTATGGGCTTTGGGCAGTTAGGGGGATGGGTGAAGTAGTTATGCAGGGGGCCAGATGTATGAAAGATCATTCAGGAGGTAGAGAAGCTTTTGCACCTAGAAGAGGAAGAATGGGAGTTCAGGGTAGATGGAGTAGTAATGGGATGGATTCAAGATGGTGTTAAAGGGGAGTAGAGTAATGTAAGTTGGATGAGTAGAACAGGAAACTGGAGGGGAATATTTAATAATAGTTGCCCAAAAGGGAACTGGAATCTTGGCAGGCAGCCTGCCCAAGGACTTGAATTTCTCAGATGTGGCAGATTTACAGAATTAATATTTGCAAGTCAGGTTCTGCCTGTGTGCTGTTTCTTTTTATTGACACTTCCTTTTTTCTGTAATATCATTAAGAAATATTTACTTTCAAGCCAGTTTTTTTTTAAAACATTTTTATTTATTTATTGATTTTGGCCTTGCTAAATGGTGTGAGGAATCCTAGCTCCCCACCCGGAGATCAAACCTGTGCCCCATGCAATGGAAGCGTGGGTTCTTTTTTTTTCTTTCTGCAATCCCATCTTCCCTCTATTTATTAGTTAAAACTTATAGTAGTTTTTAAATTTTTTAATTTTATTTTTAATCATCCATAGGTATACCTATGTCCCTTCCCTCTTAAACCTCCCTCCCCATCCCACCTCTCTAGGCTGTCACAGAACATTGGCTTTGGTTTCCCTGCATCATACGGCAAAGTGCCACTGGCTGTCTGTTTTACATATGGTAATGTATGTGTTTCAGTACTACACTCTTAAGTCATCCCATCCTCTCCCTCCCTCACTGTGACCCTAAGTTTGTTCCTTATGTCTGTATCTCCTTTGCTACCCTGCAAATAGCATCATCAGTACCATCTTTCTAGATTGCGTGTATATGCATTAATATATGATACTGTCTTTCTCTTTCTGACTTACTTCACTCTTGATAGTAGGCTCTAGGATCATCCACCTTATTAGAACTGATGCATTTTTTATAGCTGAGTAATACTTCAATGTGTATATGTACCACAGTTTCTTTATCCATTCATCTGTCGATGGAAATCTAGATTGGGAAGTGTGGACTCTTAACCACTGGACCACTAGGGAAGTCCTTCATTATGAAATATTTAAATGGCCATAGATCACATGGATCAGTTTAAAACCATTTTTTAAAAAATTATTCATTTATTTTAATTGGAGGCTAATTACAATATTGTGGTGGTTTTTGCCATACATTTACATGAATCAGCCATGGGTGTACATGTGTTCCCCATCCTGAACCTCCCTCCCACCTCCCTCCCCACCCCATCTCTCAGGGTCCTCCCAGTGCACCAGCCCTGAGCACCCTGCCTCATGCATCAAACCTGGACTGGCGATCTCTTTCACATATGATAATATACATGTTTCAATGCTGTTATCTCAAATCATCCCACCCCTCGCCTTCTCCCACAGAGTCCAAAAGTCTATTCTTTACATCTGTGTCTCTTTCGGTGTCTTGCATATAGGGTCATTGTAACCGTCTTTCTAAATTCCATATATATGCATTAATATACTGTACTGGTGTTTTTCTTTCTGACTTATTTCGCTCTGTATAATAGGCTCCAGTTTCATCCACCTCATTAGAACTGATTCAAATGCATTCTTTTTAATAGCTAAGTAATATTCCATTGTGTATATGTACCACAGCCTTCTTATCCATTCGTCTGCTGATGGACATCTTGGTTGCTTCCATGTCCTGGCTATTGTAAACAGTGCTACGATGAACACTGGGGTACATGTGTCTCTTTCAATTCTGGTTTCCTCAGGGTGTATGCCCAGTAGTGGGATTGCTGGGTCATATGGCAGTTCTATTTCTAGTTTTTTAAGGAATCTCCACACTGTTCTCCATAGTGGCTGTACTAGTTTACATTCCCTCCAACAGTGTAAGAGGGTTCCCTTTTCTCCACACCCTCTCCAGCATTTATTGTCTGTAGACTTTTGGATAGCAGTCATTCTGACTGGCGTGAGATGGTACCTCGTTGTGGTTTTTATTTGCGTTTCTCTTATAATGAGTGAAGTTGAGCATTTTTTCATGTGTTTGTTAGCCATCTTTATGTCTTCTTTGGAGAAATGTCTGTTTTAGTTCTTTGGCCCATTTTTTTTATTAGGTTGCTTATATTTCTGGAATTGAGCTGCAGGAGTTGCTTGTATATTTTTGAGATTAATTCTTTGTCAGTTGCTTCATTTGCTATTATTTTCTCCCATTCTGAAGGCTGTCTTTTCACCTTGCTTATAGTTCCCTTTGTTGTACAAAAGTTCTTAAGTTTAATTATGTCCCATTTGTTTATTTTTGCTTTTATTTCCATTACTCCGGGAGGTGGGTCATGGAAGATCCTGCTGTGATTTATGTCAGAGAGTGTTTTGCCTATGTTTTCCTCTAGGAGTTGTATAGTTTCCAGTCTTACATTTAGATCTTTAATTTATTTTGAGTTTATTTTTGTGAATGGTGTTAGAAAGTGTTCTAGTTTCATTCTTTTACAAGTGGTTGACCAGTTTCCCCAGCACCACTTGTTAAAGAGATTGTCTTTTCTCCATTGTATATTCTTGCCTCCTTTGTCAAAGATAAGGTGTCCATAGGTGCGTGGATTTATCTCTGGGCTATCTATTTTGTTTGATTGATCTATGTTTCTGTTTTTGGGCCAGTACCATACTGTCTTGATGACTGTGGCTTTGTAGTATAGCCTGAAGTCAAGCAGGTTGATTCCTCCAGTTCCATTCTTCTTTCTCAAGATTGCTTTGGCTATTCAAGGTTTTTTGTATTTCCATACAAATTGTGAAATTATTTGTTATAGTTCTCTGAAAAATACCATTGGTAGCTTGATAGGGATTGCTTTGAATCTATAGATTGCTTTGGGTAGTATACTCTTTTCACTATATTGATTCTTCCAATCCATGAGCACGGTGTATTTCTCCATCTGTTAGTGTCCTCTTTGATTTCTTTCACCAGTGTTTTATAGTTTTCTATATATAGGTCTTTTGTTTCTTTAAGGCTTCCCTGATGGCTTAGAAGTTAAAGTGTCTGCCTGCAATGCGGGAGACCTGGGTTCTATCCCTGGGTCAGGAAGATCCCCTGGAGACGGAAATGGCAACCCACTCCAGTATTCTTGCCTGGAGAATCCAATGGACAGAGGAGCCTGGTGGGCTACAGTCCACAGGGTTGCAAACAGTTGAACACGACTTAGTGACTTCACTTTGTTTCTTTAGGTAGATTTATTCTGAAGTATTTAATTCTTTTCGTTGCAATGCTGAATCAAATTGTTTCCTTAATTTCTCTGTTTTCTCATTGTTAGTGTATAGGAATGCAAGGTATTTCTGTGTGTTAATTTTATATCCTTCAACTTTACTATATTCATTGATTAGCTCTAGTAGTTTTTTGATGGAGTCTTTAGGATTTTCTATGTAGAGGATCATGTCATGTGCAGATAGTGAGAGTTTTACGTCTTCTTTTCCAATCTGGATTCCTTTTATTTCTTTTTCTTCTCTGATTGCTGTGGCTAAAACTTCCAAAACTATGTTGAATAGTAATGGTAAGAGTGGGCATCCTTGTCTTGTTCCTGACTTTAGGGGAAATGCTTTCAATTTTTCACCATTGAGGATAATGTTAAAACCACTATTTTTATGCATTTGAAAGTCTTTATTAAAATCATCTTTAAGTTACCTAATCTTTGTGATCGTTTCAAGATAAATATTATATCATTTAGCATAAATAAGAACTTAAATCCATTAAAAGAAGAGAGCACTGTTACAGTCACGTTAAGGGAGAAGTTTCTAGTAATAATAATCTAGTTAGCTTACATTAACCATATGTTTTTCATGTTGCCTAATTTTTACATTAAAGTCCTCAGCATATTCATCATAATTTAAAAGATTCTTGGTCTGATAATTCCAAAACTCTTGCCATATCAAACTCTGGTTCCAGTGTTTGTTCAATCTTTTTGAACTGTGTTTTTGTCGTTTTGGGTACCTTGTAACTTTTTGTTGAAAGTTGGACATGATGTCCTGGGTAAAAGGAGGTGTAGTAACGCAGGCCTTTAGCTATACAGTGGAGAGGTGGGGTGTGTATTCCACGGTCCTAGGACTGGGTCTTAGTCTTTGGTGACCCTGTGTTCCCGGACCGTGAATTTCACCAGTGCTTCTCAGTTTTTTGTTTTGTTTGTTTCTTGTTTTCATTTTTTACTTTCTTAGGTGGGACAGGATGTATGTTATGTTGTGTATGTTACTTACTCCAGTAGGTTAGGCTCCGATGGAAACCCAACAGTTTGGGCTGTAAACTGGTTTCTCTTGAGGGCAGACCTTTTTAAGAACAGAATGCTCTAGTGCATTTCAGGAGAAAGCAATGGCCGCCTATGGGGTCGCGGAGAGTCGGACACGACTGAAGTGACTTAGCAGCAGCAGCAGCAGCAGCAGCAGCGCATTTCACGTGGAGCTGAGCCGTGAAGAAAGCTGAGCATCAAAGAATCGAAGCTTTTGTACTGTGGTGTTGGAGTAGACTCTTGAGAGTTCCTTGGACTGCAGGGAGATCAAACCAGTCAATCCTAAAGGAAATCAGTCCTGAATATTCATTGGAAGTGCTAATGTTGAAGCTGAAGCTCCAATACTTTGGCCACCTGATGCAAAGAACTGACTCACTGGGAAAGACTGTGATGCTGGGGAAGATTGAAGTCAGGAGGAGAAGGGGACGACAGAGGATAAGATGGTTGGATGGCATCACCAACTCGATGGTCATGAGTCTGAGCAAGCTCTGGGAGTTGGTGATGGACCCTGTGCTGCAGTCCACAGGGTCACAAAGAGTTGGATGCGACTGAATGACTGAACTGAACTGAAGTGCGTTTCAGAATGGTTTTTTTCCCCAACCCCTAGCTAGAAGCATGAGGAGACTTTTCTCTCACATTCACTGTAAGAACCAAGTGGGCTCTTGGAGATAAAATTCATGATTGTATCGAGGCCCTCCATGACTGGTTTCCCCTGAAGATTTTCTCTCTCAAACTTGTGTATACAGAGTCTCTAGCACTTTGCCAATTATCAGGTTTTCTTACTCAGGCACTGGTTTCTGGGGAGATTCCTTTTGCAGGGGTTTCCTCTGTGGTTGGTTGTATTCTCTGTATCTGCCTACCTGCCTCTCCAGTGTTGAGGGCAGTGGTTTGCTCAGTGACCTCACCTCTCTTACAGATCTAAGGTTTGTTGATTTTGCAGTTTGTTCAGCTTTTAACTGTATGATGAAGCCATTGCCAAATCTGGGCAAGCTGTGTTTGCCATGTTTAGGTATCTGGCCCTTATCCTATTGGTATGAGGGTCTACTGATGACCAAGGAAGCAACTCTAAGAGATTGATTTTTTTTTTTAATGATCTTTTGATTTCGCAATGGAGAGAAGCGAGGATAAGAGAAAGGAAGACTAGTTCAAATACTATCACAGTAATCTGGGAAAGTGACAGTGAGGACATTCCCAGAGAAGATAGATATGAGCCATAGACTCTAGACTCTAGAATACTTAGTGACTGAATTTGTATCAGGCAAGAGTAAGGAATTGAGGATGACTACCAGGTTTTTGGTTTGGACAACTAAATGGACATGTGTTATTAACTAGAGGAGGAACAGAGAGGACTGTGGCATTTAAGTTGCCTGGGGGATGTTCGGGTGGTTGTGCCCAGAATACATTTGAATTAATTGAGCTGGAACTTTTAGCAGCTCTGAGTTAGAGATAGAGGTTTGGTGGTGTCAACATGGACTGTTTTCTGTTGACTGGCATAGTAGGTCTCAGGAAAATGTGTAGAATTGAGAACAGGACCATGAAGTAACCTTGGGGAATGCCAACATTTTAGGGATAGAAAGGAGAAGATAAGATATGGAAGAGAATGAATAAAGAGTGATTTGATGTTTTAAGTCTGAGGGAGTTGTCACGAGAGTTACCAAATATACTAACAGGATAAGCTAAGACAAGGAATAACCAGTGACCACATTTGATTGCATAGCAAGAGCAGTTCAGGTAGAGTTGTGTGGAAATCATACAGTGGGAAGGGTGGAGAATAAGCCTGACTTACTCAGCACGTGTACTTAGGAATTGGTTAGGTTGCATATAATTGGAAACCCTAAAAAAGATTAAGGTTTATTTCCTTTTAAGTAAAAGAAGTCTGAAGGTTGAGAATCCACGACTGAAATGGCAGTTCCATGAAGCTGTCATGGGTCTATATCTCTTCTGTCTTTTTATTCTAGTGTTTTAGTAAGCTTGGGCTGCTATAATAAAGTACTGTAGGCAGAGTGTCTTACGAAGAACACTAGAGGCTAGAAGTCCCAAGATCAAAGTGCCATCATGGTGTGTTTGGAGGGAGGTGCTTTTCCTTGTTGTAGACTTCCTCTTGTGTCCTTCTATGGTGGAAAGTTAGCTAGCTCCCTAGTCTCTGCCTGTCAGGTACTAATCCCATTATGAATACTACTCTCATGACCTAATTACGTCTCAAAGGCTCCACCTCTCAATACCATCACACTGGAATTAGAGTTTTAACAAATCAAATTAGAGTTTTAACCAAAATCAATTTTGGGAGGACACAAACATTCAGTTCATTGTATTTGACATTCCTAAAGTGGTCTTATGGGCCAAGAGGCAGGCTGGAACTCTAGCAGTCATACCAGCCTTATAGGCTGAATGTAGGATACGGGAATGTAGAACAACACCCCTTTGTGTAAGTCTTCCAACTTAAATCTCCATCTCCTTGGCTGAACTTGAGGCAGGTGAATACACCCAAATTCAAGGGAAATAGGGGAATATTACCTTTTAGCTGGGGCTTCCCTGGTGGCTCAGATGGCAAATAATCCGCCTGCAATGCAGGAGACCTGGGTTTGATCCCTGGGTCAGGAAGATCCCCTGGAGAAGGGAATGGCAACCCATTCCAGTATTCTGCCCTGGAGAATTCCATAGACAGAGGAGCCTGGCGGGCTACCGTCCATGAGGTCTCAAAGAGTCGGACACGACTGAGCGACTCACATACACTTTTTAGCTGAGGCGTAATATTGAGACAGACTGGGACCTGCAACCCTTTGCTGTGAGTGCTCCAACACTTGCACCTGGACAAACCTCTCCTAAAACAGCAAAATACAAAGAACTATTTAACTAAAAACAACTGCATGCATAAATAGTTGGGTCAAATTTTGGACCAAAAGATACAGAAGACCAAAAAACTCATCTGTCACCTCTGAAGAACCAGAAGCAATAGAGTGCTGAGCATGCCCCCTGCACTCACCATCACCAGAGGGTTGGGCAAAACACCCAAGTCACCCCTCCACCCAATGCCTGGACACACCCCTACCCTCACCCCATAAAAAGGACAAGCTCGTCCCCACTCAGGGAGCACGTGTGCAAGGGAACCAGTTACTTGTTCATGCTCCCTCCTGCTGCAGCAGGGGCCCCAGTAAAGCCTTGCCTGAATTTATCTGGCCTCTGGTCAGTTTCTGTTGATTGGGGAAGGCCAAGAACCCTGGTTGGTATCAATATGTCAAGCTAAAAATTGGGTTTCTTACTGCTCAGAGGAGAGACTTCCAAGCAACTTAAGAGTCTCTGCTCTAGAAGAGGTTAAACGAGCGTGTGCGCGCAGGTGTGTGCATGTTTGAGGGAGGTGAATAAAAGCTTACTTAAAGCTCTGTAAATTTGGTTTCTCTGTTCTTTTGGAGCTTCCGTGGTGTTTCTCCTGGACATTACTGTGGTTAATCGTAAGGGAACTATTAAAAATAGATAGACTGTGCACCTGACACTGTTTAGGTCTATAAACCTTTCTGCTTTTAAACATTTAATTTTGCAGATATTTAGGGCTGTCACTTACGGAAGGCAGACCTTTGCTAAAATATTTTCCTTCCATTCTATAAATTATATTTTGGTATGCCAAGGAAACACTGAAATGACATAGTAATCTGGTTTAGTATCATGAACCTATTATAAAATATTTTCTATTTAACTGGCTTTGTAATTGTCAACATTAGTGTAATTTATCCTCTTCAACTGTTTTGGAATAAAATATATGGTTTCTAATTATAGGGTAGATTAGGTTAAAAGGATTAAACTAATGTAGAATGTAGCAAATCTCTGCTAACATCTGGGAGAATTTGGAAAGAGTAAATATGTTTAGAAATCACATATTCTTTTAGATAGGAATTTTATTATGATATGCCTCTTTCCACTTATTGATTGGAACTCTGCATGCTCTGATTTTACCCGTCAAACCAACTTACATGGAGTCAGTTGACTAATCTTTAACTCGTATGGCTAGGTTTTCCCCATAAATATAGATAGATAGCATGCTTTTATCTTCCACTTTTGGTTTGGAAACCTTGGGACATAGAGCCATATGATCTGTAGGAACCACGCAGACTTAGGCTGTGGAGAAACAGTTAATCTGCTTCATGTTTGAGCAGAGGAGCAGCATGCGGGAGTGGTGGTTGTACAAGCAGTTGCTTAGGTCGAGTTGGACAGGTAAACGTGCTACTTTTCCATCTTTTACTTGGTCCACAGGGCGCTATTTCCTGTGCAGTATAATTTCTTCACGAAAGGTATTGACTTAGGCTGTTTTGCAGTATTTTTCTAAATATAGCAGACTAAGCTTTGGGTCATATATCCTCATCTCAACCCTTTTACCATATAGTTCTGTTGATATGGAAGCCCCTCAGTTGCTCTGAGCCATATTTTAGTGATACTGGGATTAGGTAATCTTGTACTGAGTGGTATTTTAAAGTTCCTCTGATCCAAACTTCTGTTTAATGAATAAAGCCCGTGCAGTATCCCCAGCTTCAACCCATACTGTGCCTTTACTTTTTCAGAGATTGGGCTCTCATGTTTTCCAACCCCAAAATGATTCTTTTCCCAGCCTATAAGATTTTTGGATAGCTCTAATGGTTACAGAAAAGGTCTTTGGGATATTGAGTTGCAGTTTGCCTTCTTATCACTTTAACCCATTGGTTTTAGTTCCACCCTCTTTAGCCATGTGAAATAAGACCAATCCCTCTAATAGCTGACAACCTATTAAGGGTTTGAGCTTTCCCTTTCTTCAGGTTATGCATCACTGATACTTCCAGTCATTGCTCACAACTTGTCTTTTTTTTTTTTCCCCTTGTCCTTCTAGGACTTATTATCTTTCCTTTTCTAGTTCTATACTCCATTAATGCATTTAAGGTAAAATTAGCTCTTTTGGCAAGGGTAGTCAAGTACACTATTAATTCATGTTAAACTTGCAGTCAACTAAAACCTGTCTTTTAATTTGGGCTATTTTATATTTGTCAGTCCTACAAGATTTTTGTCAATACAAGAGTTTTGATTCAAGTGCAGAGTTGTACATTTAATTTTGTTAACTTATCAGATTTAGTGCAGTGTTTCAGAGTACCTGTTCTTTTCAGATACTATGATTATGCTATGATTGTTTATCTAAGATCCGGGAGTTAGTTTGATTATTTGTATATTTACTTAAGGAAGTCACAGTCTCTTAGCTTACTCTTCATTGATTTAGGCATCCATGGATGCTAAATGCTTCTTTGTGGAACTGACTGGAAATTGAATATCTGGAGATTAATTTAGTAGAGGTTCCTGTATTTAATCCTATTATCTTCCCCTGTCTTTCTCTTTTATCTATTGATTATTTTAGCTTCTTATGTAGAGATACATTTTAAACATTTATTTTAGATATAAATGTAACTGGAGAATCAGAATATCTTTATTTAAATGTATAGATATGTAGGAAAATATATATATCTTTGATATATATCCCTTTCTGATACTTAAAAATGTGGGCTTCTGCTTACATTTTGGGGTAAAAAATAAGCTTTTGTATTTTAAAATTAAAATCTAAATTTTAATTAGGAAATGTCGTCAGTTCAGTTCAGTCGCTCAGTCGTGTGTTCAATTCTTTGTGACCCTATGGACTGCAGCACATTCATCCATAGGAAATACCATAAGGAATCCCTTTTAGATGAACATTTTTCTGAATTACAAATGTACATAGAAAAGCTTATTTTTTTAAAAGTTGAAAAAACGATAACTGCGGAGGAATTCTTAATAAAATAACTGCTATAAACTGCTAGTAAATAATTGAATATTTACTTTCATATGTGAACACATTTTATAAGCTGTAAAATACTATAAGTTCCTATTATTACTCCATCATGTTTTATATAATAGAGTAAAATCTTAATATTGCATAGTGATAGTAGAAATCTGTCTCAGTCATATTTTGTGAAACCATTCTTATTGCTTTAAGGTATATAGAGAATTTTATTTTGGCCACAGTGTTGTATATAATTTAGGTAATTCTTTCAGGCTATTATCCTTTGGTTAAACATCCTCTTTTCTTCCTGCTTATCCCATTTCCCTTAATACCTAGCTTAAGTACTATTTCCTCTGTCAGCTAAAGCCCTTTTGTCAAGAGTCTCTTACAATGGTCTCTTCCTATTCTGAATTCTTGATGTTTTGTTGCCTGTGTGCCAGTCATATGCCACTTTGTGTTTACTGATCTTATTTTTAATTATATGTTTCTTCCCATTAACAAGTCTGAAAATTCCTGGAAGACAAAATGTATATCTTCTGTGTTTTTTCCCTTTGGTTTAAGAGTTAGAATAATGGTAAGAGCTTACTAACTGTTGATGGTGATGAGTATTAAGTGTTCATAAAATTTCTCGTTTCAAAATAATTTTTGTTTCTAATGTTAGATTTTAGAATTATCTTTATGCTACTAACTTGTAAAAATTTTTTCTTAGTGTAAAGATTCATTCTTTGACCATATTGCTACACATTCTGCTGTGGTGGGTCCTAAATTATTATTTCCTTGGTTCTCAGTACTTTACACAAGATAGATGTTTGCATAAGAGTTGTCTAATAAAGAGATAAATAACTAGAATGAAAGATTAAATGCCTAAATGCCTAAATATTTCTGACTAATGCTAGGAAATGAATTAACTCATAGGGAAAAACCCTGTGGTCTTAATTATTTTATATGGAACTTAAAAAAAAATAGCTCCAACTAATGATAAAAAATCAATTATCATATATTTATATCTTCTGAAAATCAGAGAGAAAAATTATCCCGTTATCTTTCCTGAGTTGGATTTTCCTTTGAATACCTGCCCATTTCCTTCTGTGGTGTTCTGGGTCCTGTGTCTATGGGTTTATTCTTCTGAAGCATTTCTTTCCAGTTCTGCATGTGCCCTAAGAAGTACAGATCAGGGACATTGCTGGAATTTGTTAAGAGAAATATTCTTCCAGAATTCCTCTAGGGAAAGTGGAAAATGAATTATAAACACTGGCCTCAATGAATGGTGCATATTAATGCGGATACTTGAAATATGGCAATAACAAGGTAGGTCCAACTAAAGACATCACCAAATATGTTATAGCTTGGACTGTGAAGAAAGCTGAGTGCCGAAGAATTGATGCTTTTGAACTGTGGTGTTGGAGAAGACTTTTGAGAGTCCCTTGGACTGCAAAGAGATGCAACCAGTCCATTCTGAAGGAGATCAGCCCTGGGATTTCTTTGGAAGGAATGATGCTAAAGCTGAAGCTCCAATACTTTGGCAACTTCATGGGAAGAGTTGACTCATTGGAAAAGACTCTGATGCTGGGAGGGATTGGGGGCAGGAGGAGAAGGGGACGACAGAGAATGAGATGGCTGGATGGCGTCACCGACTCGATGGATGTGAGTCTGAGTGAACTCCAGGACTTGGTGATGGACAGGGAGGCCTGGCGTGCTGCGATTCATGGGGCTGCAAAGAGTCGGATATGACTGAGCGACTGAGCTGAACTGATGACTGTATGGATTTGACTGGGGTTAAGGAAATTAGAAGAAGGTGAAACATAAAAAGGTGCAAGAAATAATAGGGAATGTAAAGTGAGTGCTAAAGAAAAGCAGATACAAAGCAGAATAGATCTAAATGCCAAAATAGTATGTGCAAAGATTAGAAAAGGAAATTAACAGGAAGACTTTTAAAAAATAAGAATGTCACATTACGTTCTCCTCATTTCTATTCATGGACTCCTAAAAGTGAAAGTGAAAGTCCCCTTAGAAGTCCTCATCACATGGAAACATGAGGGTAGAGAAGTAAGCTGTAGTGACTTCAGTCCACATCAGGGAGCCTCAGTCTTTTCGTGAGGAGACTATTTGCATGAAGCAGGGAATAGAAAGATATTGAAGGATTTACAGTTCCCCAGACCTGTGGTGGATCCAAGTTACTAATACCCTATCAGAATGTAGTGTTCACATCTGTGATCCCAAGTTTGAACAGCTTCAGAAGAAAAGGTAGATCCTGAACTACAGATCTTAGACCTGGTTCTGTGATGTGGGTTGCAACCATCTGGCATGTGACCTGTGGGACACCAGGGAAATGATCTTTAATGATAAGAAAGTGCTACCTATACATATAGCTTCTGCTATGTGCACTGTTTAAAAAACAGAAATAAGAGATTTTTTAAATTTAGTTTTTATTTTATATTGGAGTACAGTTGATTTACAATGTTGTGTGAGTTTCAAGGGAATGGTAAAGTGATTCAGTTATATGGTACATATACACATATCCATTCTTTTTCAGGTGCTTTTCCCATGTAAATTATTACATAGTATCAAGTAGAGTTTCCTGAGTTATACAGTAGGTCCTTGTTGATTACTTTTATATATAGTAGTGTATATTTTAGTATCAAGCTTCTAATTTATCCCTACCTGCCATGTTTCCCTTTTTGTAACCACAAGTTTGTTTTTAAAGTCTGTGAGTCTGTTTCTGTTTTGTAAATAAGTAGGAGAGAGAGAGAGATTTAAATGATGCAGCTTAATTTCCAATCAGCTCCAGTACTTTGGCCGCCTGATTTGAAGAGCTGGCTCATTGGAAAAGACCCTGACACCTGGAAAGATTGAGGGCAGGAAGAGAAGGAGGCAACAGAGGATGACATGGTTAGATGGCATCACCAACTCAAAGGACATGAGTTTGAGCAAACTCTAGGAGATAGTTAAGGACAGGGAAGCCTGGCATGTCACAGTCCATGGGGTCACAAACAGTCGGACACAACTTAGTGACTGAACAACTTATTTTTAGTTTTACGATAAACTTTTGCATGAGATAAAAAAAAAATGGTAAAGCCAGGAAGAAATTCTGAGTAGGTTATTTTCAGTGCTTAGTAGTAAGAGGAATAACATTAGACTGCTTTTAAATGTTTTCCACTCATCTTAATTTCTTGGGATATGTAATTTATTTAGAAAGAAGTTATTTTCTTGGCTATTAACATGATTAGAATAAACTTATTGTTCATTTGTACTTGAGGAAAATGTTACACATAGATAATAATTTAAAATAAGCTTGGGGAGGGAAACATGAGCTCATGACTAAGTTTTAGAATCATTTTTTCTTGATTATAGAAAATTTGGGAAGTACAGATCAATAGAGAGAAGGTTTAGTATCTTCAATATCTTTATGTATATGAGGTATCTGTTTCTCTCAAACTGATATTGAGAATTAAAAAAATAGACTTTTTAAGTGTATTTAAAACAAAGGATGGATATTAATATTTTGTGTGATTGCATAGACACTGGTTTTGACATGCTAAACCTGTTTTTTCACTTCACTGTTAATGATGAAGAACTTTACAAAGACAATGTTAGAAACAGATTTCTAATTTTTCACACCTCCTTAGCACCAGGTTGTAAGCTCTGTTGAAAATTTGATCAGGCTGATCTAGTTTCATTGCTAAACTACTTAAAATCCCATGAGCAGTCTCTCAGAGGCTGCCAAATGCTCCTTGCTACTTGTTAGCTAGCTGTGATCCAGCTAACTCTTGGCATATTATCACTTAGGAGACAAATTCGGATACCGATATGTGTCATTAGTCAACACTGGAATTATACAGTGCATCAGGAATAAGAGAATTCTGTTTTCTAGATCCAACATGACTTTTTAAAGAAACTTACATTGGAATATATTTGAAACTAACAAACATTTTAGATCAGGTATATAAAAAGTGATTCAGTTACATGTGTACATTGTCTATTATTTTTCAAATTCTTTTCCCAATTAGTTGTTACATAATATTGAGCAAAGTTCCCTGCACTATACAGTGAGTCCTTGTTGGTTATTCATTTTAAATATAGCAGTGGGTAGGAATCTAGCAGAGAAGGCAATGGCACCCCACTCCAGTAGTCTTGCCTGGAAAATCCCATGGATGGAGGAGCTGGGTGGGCTGCAGTCCACGGGATCGCAAAGAGTTGTACACGACTGAGCAACTTGACTTTCGCTTTTCACTTTCCTGCATTGGAGAAGGAAATGGTAACCCACTCCAGTGTTCTTGCCTGGAGAATCCCAGGGACAGGGGAGCCTGGTGGGCTGCCGTCTATGGAGTTGCACAGAGTCGGACATGACTGAAGCGACTTAGCAGCAGCAGCAGCAGGAATCTAGATCCAACATGACTTTTTATAGTCCGTTAGGAGAACTTGGGCTTCCCAGGTGGTGCTAGTGGTAAAGAACCCAGCTGCCAATGCAGGAGACATAAGAGATGTGGGTTTGATCCTTGGGTTGGGAAGATTAACTGGAGGAGGGTGTGGCCGTCTACTCCAGTATTCTTGCCTGGAGAATCTCATGGACAGAGAAGCCTGGTGGGCTACAGTCAGTGGGGTCACAAAGAGTCGAACATGACTAAAGTGACCTAGCATGCATGCACAGGAGAACTTAATTCTGTTCTAAATTCCCTGTCTGAGGCCTCTCTGGTTAATGACATGCAGATTTGACATGGTTACTGACAAAAGATGGGGAGTGCATTTTGGATGTCCAGTTTGCACCACATACTGCCCACCAGTGCTAAATGTAACAGCTAGACCGTTCTGTATAAAACAGCCCTCATCTAACTGTCTACAGTCATTTTATTGTTCATTTTCTGACCTTGATTTATTTCCTGTAAGGAAATAGGGAGGTTGTTGTCTTTTGAGGATTTGTTTCATTAAAAATAACAAAACAACAAATATCTACCACCCACAACTTGATGGACTAATTAGTTTCTTAAAAAAAATTATCCTTTGAATATAGGGATTAGGAATCAGTGTGAAGAAATTGTTTGGGTACCATTCATGTTGTTAAACTGTAGTATTTATTGAGAGGCCGAATCTTACGGATGGTAAGAGGGTGCTAATGCTGAAATAGCTAAGGAGATTCCTTGTGCTTCCGCTTGTATTGCTTTGATTAGAGGAAACCAGAAGGTTCTGTTAATGCCTTATGCCTGGTCTAAGAGAGTCATTCCTTCATTAAAAATTATTTTATTGGGCACTTACTTCTTTATGTCCTGGAGATACAGAGATAAACGAAACAAAATGTTTTATAGTAGTTAAATTTCAATAGAAATTAGAAACAGCTGTTTTTTGAAGTTATTCTCTTACCATGTCTTCCCTCTACCTTTGGGCAGACAGGTGAATTAACCAAAAGAATTTTATGAGTTTGGGATTTGTTACTCTGAAGGCTTTATGTTTACTTGTATCTTTTTTCTTCTTGCTAAGCATAAGATGGTGAAATACTAACAAAATCAGTTTCCATCACTGAAATTTGGGATGGATATCTGTTTTCTCATATTAAATGGTTACTTTCTCTTGAGGGCTTCCCAGGTGGTACCAGTGATAGAGACTCTGCCTGACAGTGCAGGAGATACAAGAGACACAGTTTCGATCCCTGGATTGGAAAGATCACCGGGGGAAGGAAATGACAACTCACTCCAGTATTTCTTGCCTGGAAAATTCCATGGACAGAAGAGCCTGATTGACTGCAGTTGCAAAGAGTTGGACATGACTGAGTGCGCACATGCGCACGTACACACTCACACACACACTTTATCTTGCTTTTCACCTTCAATGTTGTACATCTTTTTGGAATATTAAAAGAATCACATGCAAAAGACAGGTAGTAGATAGTAGACCTGCCTGTGAAAAGTAAATATAGGATATTGTGGCCGGGCTGACAGACATATGTGTTTATTGGTCATTGGACTTTTCATTGTATGAGCTCTTACCTAATAATGTTTATACATAGTTCATGACTGTCTGCCTCACAGGAATATTGTGGGGGCATGATTATATATTATCCAAGAGTGGTGCACATTCCCCAAACAAACATTTTATAAACATTAAATCATTATTATAACTAGCATGTATAACGTAAAGGAAACTTGTCATGAATCCTGCTCACCAGATTTTTAAAAATCTATGAATAAAACAGTCATATCCATCTTAACTATTTTGTAAATTCAGCTCAAACACATTAGGCCGTTTTTATTGACTGACTTTCGTGAAATAATAATTTTTTCTATAGAGATCTATCATACATAGACATTGACATACATACATATACGTGCATGTAGAGAGTGAGTGAGGAATTAGCTCTGTACTACAGGCACTATTCACCTTTTATTTATATGTAGCTTGGAAAACCTTTTTGTAGATTACCAATAGTCTTAAAAACTCTTTTTATACGTTAGTCAAAGTTCCTTATTTTCTACTGTTTCCTTCAGAGCAAGAGATTTAATCTCAAATTAGATAGCTGGGTTATAGAGTGGATTCTTTACCCCTTTTCCACACTGTAAAGTCCCTATCATAAGTGTAGTTGAGAATTTGCTGTTATCAAACTCTTAAATGACAGTGTCTGTTGTAGATGTGCTGTAAGTGAAATGCTTCATTGCCTTAGGTCTTTCCGATGATACATGGTGGCAACCATGCAATAGAGTTTATTTACATGAATAGTAAACCTTTGTTTCCTCGTTAGATTTGGCAATTTTCACAAGGTAAATTTGAAATAATTTTATTTGAGGGTATGGTTATGACATTTTTTTTCACATTTTAAAGTTCAAGAATTAAGCAGAGAGAAGTCTCTTCAGTGCTTTTTCAATGAATATATATAAATTCTGAATTATATTTTCAAACATGAAATTAATGCAAAATATTTTACTACAGATCCAGCCACTTTCCTATTATTTATTTTTATTTTTTTATTGTTCTACATGTTCTTTGGTTAAAAATTTTTATGTATTAAGCTTTTCTACATTTAGGAAAATTTCTTCAGGCTAGACTCTCAAGTAATGGTATTATATTATTGGATCAAAGTGTGTGAACTTTTTTAGCAAGTTGTTGATTTATACTTACTGCCAAATTGGTTTTGAAAACTGTACCAGTTTATTGCCATCAGTAGTATTTGAATATCCATTTTTTTAACATATTATTTAAGTGAGAATTTAAAGCCCATTGTTGCTTTAATATGTATTTGTTTGATTCCCAGTAAGGTTTAATGTTTTCCATGTTTCAAAATTAGTTGTGATGTTCCTTATTGCTTGTGCCCATTTTCTATGAAATTTAGAATTTTTATTTTCATATTATTAATAGTTATTTCTACATGTAAAGTTTAATCAAAAGTATCTAAATGTGTCACCCCTCTCTGCTCTCCGCCCCACCTCCCCCAAAAGTGAAAGTCGCTCAGCTGTATTTTGCGATTCTTTGCAACCACATGGACTGTATGAATTCTCTAGGCCAGAATACTGGATCTTCCCAACCCAGGGATCGAACCAGGTCTCCCTCATTGCAGGTGCAGTCTCTCCCAGTTGAGGCACAAGGGAAGCCCAAGAATATGGAGTGGGTAGCCTATCCCTTCTCCAGCGGATCTTCCTGACCCAGGAATGGAACCGGGGTCGCCTGCATTGCAGGTGGATTCTTTACCAACTGAGCTATCAGGGGAGCCCCAGAAAACCTGACCAAAATTAAATCAGACAACAAACTAGGGGAAAAATGTTTGCAGAAAACATCAGCAGTTTAATATTTTTATCTAGCCACATACCTTGGATCTTTATGCAGCATGAATGGCACAAAGTATGATCTTTTACTGGAGACCCGAAGCTAACATTATGATTATTAATTATTAACAATGATATGTATATAGTAATGACAGTGCTATTACAAGAGTTGTCCTCAGGCCTTCTGAAGGAGCCATGGGGGTGTTTGCTCCTAGTCTAATTAGACCATACTGGTTTTATGCTTTATTTATTGTTTCCGCCACATCCATATTAGTTGCTTATCATCTGTTTCTTCTTACAGTTATTGATGTTTTTACCAGTAGCTATAACTCAAATTTCCTTCTACTCTTTTTCTAAATGTAGTATGGTATATTTGTGTATATACATTCTTGCACTTTTAACAATGAATTATGAACATTTCTTCATTTCATTAAACATCTTCAAAAATGTATTTTCCCATTACCTGCATATATCACAATCTAATTATTTTTCTCATCAGATATTTAGGTTACCAGTGTTTCACCGCTACACTTTTGCCATAAACTTCATTATAAATTGCTTGGATTTCTGATTAATTCTTTAAAACAGTTTTTTAGAATAAAAATTACTAGGTCAGAGGTTACAAAATATTTATTATTTTAATTTTTTCCTATTTACTCCTTTATTTCTTTTAAAATAGGTAATAGAAGTACTGGGTAAATAATCAAACAGAAGAATGTTTATGCAGTTAAAAAAAAGTCTGCCTCTTATCCTAGGCTCCCACTCCCTAGGGATAAAAAATCCTACAATAAAAGATATTGTTTGGCTACATATGTTTTCACCAGAAGGGGAAGCTTGGGGAGTGACACTGTTGCTCCTGCGCCTGTATGTATGTGAACTCTGGCAGAATATACATGTGTATGTGTAGTACACATGGGAGTGTACTATATAAGCTGTTCTACATCCTATGTTTTTCACTTGTACATTTACACTTCCATATTTTATCGTTTAGGCACTGAATGCTTTAATGTTTGTAGAGTCTTTGCTACATTCATTGGTGAAATTTTAAAATATTGTTTATGGCTGGGAGGTTGAATATTTTTCCTTAGGATTATTTACTGGCCATAGGTAGCCATTCTTCTTACTTGGCCTTTACCATCCATCCTTGCTCATTATTTAAAAATTAAGATTTCTCATGTTCTGGCAGGTCATAGTATATGAGCAGAATGTATGAAGCATATTAGCTTTTTGTTGTCCTATGTGTCATATATCCATTTTTCTCAGTCCATTGTTACTTTTTAGTTTTATTTGGTTCCTTTTGAGGGATCATCAGAGTTTTAACATTTTTGTATTTTTTTCATTTTTATATATCTTTAATTCCCTTCTAATTATATATTTTGTGACTCATAAAAAAATCTACGTTTGTTAGAATTATGTACCAAATAAAATGTGATTGGAATTACCCCCTTTCCTTTTGTAAACAGTTTAAAAAATTAAACTGTAGACTGGTCCACCCCAACTTACTAGAGATTTTGAATCCATGAAACCTAGCTGAAATAGATTTCACTCCATCAGAACTGGAGATTGATAGAATTTGAATTGTGAAATTTTGTCAGTGCCTCTTCTGTTCTGCCTCCTGTTTCACCATGAGTGTATATGTGTGTAACTTGCAGACAGTGAACTGAGTGTGCATCACATTTGTAGCTGGTATGTAATTGGTGTTTTGAGGGCAGTGCCAAGTGGGCTCAGGCTTTAGCTGTTTTCAGTGTTCCTCCGTTTGTAACCTCTGTCTTTGCTCTTAATTTAAAAGTGTAGTGCCTACAGTAACCAGGGAGTAAAGCAGGTCTTGAGCTATTTCAGATTTGGGTCTCTCTAGAGTTGCTGGTCAAATGATTTTGTTAACTCAGTCATTGATATCTATTTGAAATTTAGAATGAAATGAAGAAAAAGATATATGATCCATGTGCCTTTGATGTACTTTTTCGTTAATCTGTGTTTCAAAAAAAAGTGTGTCTGCTTTCTGGAACCAAACTCTAGCTGCATGATTGCTAATTTTTTTTTTCTATGTAATTGAATTACATTATTTAAGCCACTGGGGCCTCCCTGGTGGCTCAGACAGTAAAGAGTCTGGCTACCACGTGGGAGACTTGGGTTCGATCCCTGGGTTGGGAAGATCCCCTGGAGTAGGTATCCCACTCCAGTATTCTTGCCTAGAGAATTCCATGGACAGAGGAGCCTGAAGGGCTGCAGTCCATGGGGTCACAAAGGGTCAGACATGACCGAGTGACTAACAACTTTCACTTGTTCATTTCATGAGCCATTAGATTAAATAGCCACTCTGTGCTTTTTCAAAAGTAGATAAATTTCTTAAGATCCTAAAAAGGAAAAGGCACATGTTAATATGACAGGGTACTCATTTAAAATATTTGTACATTCAGTATTTACCTTTAGATTTTCTTTGTTCAGTAGAAATTGAATCTGAATAAAATGTTTGGTGACCTCATGTCACTGGGTAAGGGACCAAGCTGTGATGCATGTGCACGGATGGACAGGTGTCACTCCCCACTCCCCTGGAAACATTTGTCTTCATACAAAATTAATTTATTCCAGGGCTTTTCCCTCAGAGCCAGCTGAAGGTTCTTATTTCTGGTGACCCTCATGCCTCTGTAGGAAGCTAATGGGAATCAACAGTATCTGTACCTGAAGGTAAAATAAATACTTCTGTCACTGTGGCGCTTAGTGGCCTTTCAGGAGAACCACTAAGCAGGGGAGCAGGGGAGGAGCGAAAGGAATGGCAAATGTGGGAGCGACCGTGGCATCGGTGACTTGGTAATATGTGGCAGAATTAGCTGCGACATAATTAGCTTGGCAATGTAATATGTGACATAATTAGCTGAAACTGTTGCAGTCATTGTTACTATTTGCTGTGCTCTCCAATCCTTTCAACAGCACTGCAAGGAAAGTATCTTTCCCATTTTGCAAATGAGGAAACTGACTCAGAAATTATGTTTCCTTGAAAGTGAGCACGGGTACTGTAAACAGATGGAGAAGGTGAATTTCACGCTGGACATGGTCAAGTTAAGAGAGAACTGCCTTGCTAGAAATTTCAAACTGATTTGGAGAAGCTGGTTTGTAGCTTGGTAGAGAGGATTGGACTAAAGAGATGGGTTTGGAAAATCCTATTCATAGAGGCGGGCTTCCCAGGTGGCACTAGTGGTAAAGAACCCACTTGCCAGTGCAGGAGGTGTGAAACACTCAGGTTTGATCCCTGGGTTGGGAAGATGCCCTGGAGGAGGGCATGGCAACCCACTCCAGGATTCCTGCCTAGAGAATCTCCATGGACAGAGGAGCCTGGCAGGCTATAGTCCATGGGGTTGCAGAGTTGGACACCATGACAGAAGCGAAATTCGGAGATTTGCTAGTGATGTATTTCAGTCACTGGCAGTGGAGTTGATTAACTGTTCACCTGGCTGATGCTCCCTGCCACTCTTTCCAGAGCACAGGTCCTGACTGCCTGGGAAGCATTCATTTTGTTCCAGGGAGGTGATAGAATGTTAGGATATGTTAGGCGGTGTTGTAGGTAGATTTTCTCAGCCCTGTCCTGTTTTATCATGCTGTTGGTAAAAATATGATGTGCTGTTACAGCTGAGATTTGAAGGATAGGAGGACAGGCACACACCTAGGAAGATGCTTCAGAATCTTTAGTTTTATAGTTTGAAACCCCTTCCTCTCTATCCCCACCAATACATCTTTCAGAATCACTGTCCTAGTCATTCAAAGAGGGGAGATTGTTGCTTTAAATTCTACTCATAAAGAGATACACTTTTTGTTACCTAATTAATTGGGAGAAACATATAAGAAATATATTATCTTCTTTAATATTACAAAGAAGAGATTCCAAGGACATGGCTTGCTCAACTTTAAGGAATGGTTTGTATTGCAAGGACACAGCTAAGCCGAGCCCTGGCCTTGACTGTTCCGCGGTCAGTTCTCTTGCCTCATCCCCATCCCTGGATCCGCCACCATGCCCCCGCTTCACTCAGTGCCTCTCAACTTACAGCTTCTCCACCTTGGTGGAACATCCTCACCACTGGGCCCTTGACTTGGACCCGGCTTTCTTTTCTAGCCTTCATGACTGGTTTGGCTCTAGGCCTAAGATTTTACAACCCACAGGAATAACCTGAGGCTCTAGGGCAACAGCAGGAGGGCCATGATGCACTGGCAGGCAATTTTGAGGCTTTGGTTTCTCCAGGCGAAATTCACGGATATTTTCTCGTTCAAGATGAAACCTGCCATCATTGTCAGGGCATCATGTGATAGGGTTGAAAGCAGTTACTAGAGGGACAGGGTATGTGGAATATGTGTGTGTGAAGAATGTGTGATAAGAATCACCAGTGGGGTTTATTTGTTTGAAACTACAGGAACATTTCAGCTCCCATATCCTATATGATGTATGTTGGGTATGAACCTTCCCCACGGAGCATCACACAGATATGTGACATGTGCCTCAGCTGTATTAGGGCAGAAGACGAGTTGAGAAGCACTGACCTAGGAAATGGCATTCAACTTGAAGAGAATAAATGTTTCTAAATTATATTCCTATGCTCACTGTCAACAACATGCTTTTCATCTATGAGTGACTTTAACATGTATCTATTCACAGTGCTTAGTAACTACAGAATGATTCTCATCTTAAGTGTCTGACAGTTTGGGAATGGAGAAATAATTAAATGGACAGAGCAATTATTATATACAGGCTTTCCCTTTTCATAGCAAGTACATGTTATGTTTTCATAAACATGAAGAAAATACTCATTTTTGCAAATGCCATCAGTCTTTAACAATCATAAATTCACTTGGCAAGATAAATGGTGTAGCTGCACAGAATTGTGGTTATTGTTACATTGTTTTGTTTACTGTAAACCTGGCTCAATATTGGTAAATACAGTGTAGCAGAAACTGAAGTGTTGTGAGCTATCTGGGCATTGGTCCAAGATATCATTAAAAATACTGCCTCAGACTAATTTGGGTTTATGAATAATATTTTGTTAACAGCTTAACTAAAATTGAGCCACATGGTCTAGCTTAAAATTCTGAATCCACTAGTTAATGAGAGTACTATAAGAGGATAGTGCATACTTAATATTCTATATTTGAGTGATGAATTTATATGTACTTTTGTGTTAACCTTTAAATTGTAAGTCCCCAAATGCCTAATATAATCTAGTATTTTTAAAGTTTACTTAATGATGTGATTTGCAGTTAATTTGAGTTTCTTATTAACTAAAATATTGTTGGTTTAACAAGAACATCTAAAGAATAAGGAGAAAGTGCTGAACAAATATTACAGTGGATGTTCAACATCCATTTTGGCATATGGATGTGTAAACAGCTGAAGTTTATAATAACATTCACTAAAAAGGTGGAAGGATATAGTGTTGTTTTAAAAGTCCAATTATTTATTATACTAATAATTATACCTTAACATAGGTTATGGGAATTATTAATGTTTGGTTTTAAATTGATAATTCATGTTAGACACAAAAGAGAATTTAGGGTATGATAAATTAGATGATACAAGACAATTTAGGTGTTTCTTGCCAAAAGATACAATGTATCTTATTCTTTTGTGTCCTATTTTAATTATTAAGTTCTTTCTGAACGTACGTGTATAAACTCCCATTGAAAAGATGTTGGAAGAGTTGATTTTCTGTCACTGTTAGTGTGAAAAATACTTTTGTAATGAAAAGGTGTATGCATTGTTTAAAGAATGAATTTTAAATATACCTCTTCTCAATAAATATTTTATTCTTTTCCCAGGTTAGCACTCTACGTATATGAGTATCTGCTCCATGTAGGAGCTCAGAAATCGGCCCAAACATTTTTATCAGAGGTATGTTATGTATATTTTCTGTATTGTATTTTGATATCCTATATAAGTGAGTGAAAAATAAAATGTAACAGTTATGTGAAAATAGTGAATGTTCAGTTATCCAAATGCGTAATGTAGTCTTTGCAGATTATTGGAAGCATTTGCAGTATCCCAAAATGCCACTTCCATGCAAATAACTTCCTACTCAACTTTCTAGCCATTTATCCCCCCTGAGGAATAGAAACTAATAGTACCCTCAGCAACAATAATCAAGAAAGCATATTTGCTTTAAGAAAAAAAGGCAAACACCATCATGTCTCTAGTTTTAGAAATATTTTATTTTGGCATTATTCACAGTTTTGGAAAATATGGTTTTTGTTTTTATTTTGTATAGATAATAGTGGGTTGATGACCAAACTTAAGTTAGAAAAGATTTTGATAATCTTGCTTCAAGTTCTTGTTTCTCTTTTTCTCCTTCACAATTTTTAAACCTTAAATTTTAGCTTTCATAGTGTTACCTTTTCTTCTTCAATGTATGTAATAATGAGGAAGAGGAGGACTTTACTGAGTTACATTATGTGTGAGCATATTATCTCTAGTTCTTCTAAGAAATTTGCCAGGCATCTGGTATTATTTCTGATTTACTGATAACAACTACAGGGCTCTATATAACTAGCTTGTGGTCACACAGCTTATTAAGTTATGGAGCTAGAATTCAAACCTTAGGTCCATGTTAATTCCCAAGCCCCTGTTTTTCCCTCTGTATCTGTGCTGTCCAGTAGGGTAGCCACTGGCTAACTATGGCTTTTTGAGCACTTGAAATATGGCTGATTGAATTGAAAAGTGCTATAAATATGAAGTTACACACTGGATTTTGAAGACTTGCTGTGAAAAAAAGAATACAAAATATCAATAATTTTAAAAATTTGGTCACATTGACAGGATAATATTTTGGATATATTAGGTGAAATAAAATTACTAGCATTATTTTTCTTTTTAAAAGTAGTTACTAGAAAATTTAAAAGTATATCCGTGGCTCTCATTTGTGGCCTATGATTACGTTTCTGTGGGACAGTGCTGATCAGAATTTTGTCGTCTCCAGTGATCTCATTAGTTTGCCTTCTACAAGGTCAGGGACATGACAGGCAACCCTTTGACCAAAGTCCCTGCCTGAGGTACAGCCTTCTTGAGATTCACTATCCCCCAACGAGCACACAAGTAAACAAACACATGTATCCCCCCAATCTAATTAAACTAATTAATTAGTGTACGTGAACCATTGGGGCCTATTTGCAAGTAAGAAAATTGAGAGGTATGCTCAGAACTTAAGTCAGTTGTTTTACCATAGAAGGAATATATGCAGTGTAATAAAAATGTGATTTCAAAGTATGTTTAAATCAAAACACGTCTATCCCTGATTAAATCATTAATTAGAAGACTTTCGTCTATCACCTTTCTGAGTCACAATCACTGTTTGATGTTACAAAGGAAGCAATGGAGATTGCAAACAGGATACTTTTAATAATTATATCCTTAATTACTGCCAATTTATATTTAAAAGAAACTAAAGTCAGTTATGGAGATTTTAAACTTTTGTTTTAATGCAGTTGAAAACTTGATGAAAGGAGTTACTGATCACTTTTCCTAGATAAAGAATTGTTTTGAATTGGCTCAACTTTCTGAATCTGTTTTTTCTTGCCAACATTCATAATCATTTCATCAAACAAAAGAAATGTTGCTAACTTATTTAAGGACATTCAGTTATTTGGATTCAAATAAGTTATGTAGATTGAGCGGATAACTAGATACTGCACTGATATGCTTTTGAACTCAATGGAAAATGGAAACTGTTTTTAGTGCTATTTGGTAAAAATAAAATTATAATTTCAGAAGAGATCTGCACATTTTTTAAACAAGTATTTACCATGATTTTAGTTTCTCCGGTTGCATTTGGAATACAAAACTGAGGGTTTCTCCATTATCAGTCTGGTTTGATTTCACAAGGGGAATCAGTTAAGCTGAAAATAAACTCCTGTCACCAGGAAGATATACAGTATTACTGGACTTTGGAGATGAGTGTATGTGATTCCCAGGATAGTTACATGAAAACCATTGAACATAAAGCAGTAGTATATATTTTTGTGGGTACATATTTATGAATGTGAAGTAAAGTAAAAGGTCTGAAAGAATATACATTCCAGAGTAGTTGTTTGTGGGAGTGCGGATGTTAAAGTATTCAAAAAGGAATTTTTATACTGCAATAAAAAATACTTGTAGGGTTTTAAAAAACAAATATATACAAACATACACACACACACAGATATTTGTATAGTTAAAATTATCTTGATTTTAAAATGAAAGTTTGGAGGTAGATTTGTAATAAGCCACTGCTGAGTACACCCTAGAGTTCTAGATACAGTCACCCCTCCATATCCACTGGGGATCGGTTCCGGGACCCCGCCCCCTTCCCCTGGGGATGCCAAAATCCAGATGATCAAGTCCTTATGTAAAACAGCACAGGGTTTGCATATGACCTACACTCATTTTTGCATGCATTTTAAATCATCTGTAGGTTATTTATAATACCTAATACAGTGCAAATCCTGTGTAATAGTTGTAAATACAATGTAAATGATATGTAAATAGTTGCCCATTGTGAGCAACTTCAAGTTTGACTTTTTGAAACTTTCTGGAACATTTTTTCCAAGTATTTTCTATCCGTGGTTGTTTGAATCTGTGGATGTGGAACCTGCAGATAGGGACCGTTGACTATAATTTCAGTTGGTGAAATTTCGATAGCTTGCTATATTGTCCTTCATGCTTTAAGTTTCCATCATACCAACTGCTTGTGTTTGTCTATACATACCAGAAGGCGTCTCTCACTGCCTAAAATCTCCTCCCCTTCTCTCCTTGACTAGCTCAGAGGTAGCTTTTTCTAGGAAAGCTTTCTCAGGGCTCCACCTCTCCGTGCTGATAGTGTATTCTTAACATGAAAGCCTTTGCATATTCTGCCAAGAAGCTTGGGCTTATCATCTCAACAAAAGGGAACTTTTATTCTTTTAAGTAAAAGAATAGAATCATTAGCTTTGTACTGTAGTGTCTGTGTGAATACCCATCCTCTTAAACTATGGACAGTGTAATCTTTTATAGCTTTATATCCTATGTAGCATTGCTTTCTCTCTCTTTACTTTCACTTGGATGGTCTGGAAAATTTAAGACTGCTTGTTGTAGAATGGGACTTCCCAGGTGGTGCTAGTGGTAAAGAACCCAGCTGCCAATGCAGGAGATGTAAGAGACGTGGGTTTGATTCCTGGGTGGAAAGATCCTCTGGAGGAGGGCATAGCAACCCACTTCAGTATTCTTGCCTGGAGAATCTCATGGACAGAGGACATTCAGCACGTTGTAGAATGACTTCCTGAGTCAATTGTGTAGTAAAGGACCATGTTACCTAAATTCTTACGCTATACTAGATTTTTACCTAATTCAGAACTGTTAAACAGGGAACTTAAAAAATGAGACTTACTTATTTGAATTGGATATTTGTGATAAAAAGGAAATGACTGAAGTGGCACCAGTTACTCAAGTATTCACTGTTCTCACTCTGGCTCAAGGTGAAGTAGAATGCTTCTACCAGTTTCGGCTTTCTCCCTTAGGATGAGTGAGGATATGGATGGCTATGACATTAGTGAGCCCTTGTCAGCCAGGATTTTCTGTGCTGGGCCACTTCTTTCATTTAGTGTGGGTTTGCCTTCTGGATGAAGTTGTGAGAAGGTCAAGTTGGAACTCCAGGCATCATCTGAGCAAGGAAGATGTGAATCTCAGCATCTAAGTTCTCACTTGGGCTTAGCCTTTCTGATAGTGCCCTTAGCTTAGCCTGTCAGAAATTGGATTGTTTTTGGTAGCTTTGGTTATCAGTCAAAATAGTAGGACATTCATTCAGTTCAGTTCAGTTCAGTTCAGTCGCTCAGTCTTGTCAGACTCTTTGCGACCCCATGAATTGCAGCATGCCAGGCCTCCTTGTCCATCACCCACTCCCAGAGTTCCCTCAGACTCACGTCCATCGAGTCAGTGATGCCATCCAGCCATCTCATCCTCTGTCGTCCCCTTCTCCTCCTGCCCACAATCCCTCCCAGTATCAGAGGCTTTTCCAATGAGTCAACTCTTTGCATGAGGTGGCCAAAGTACTGGAGTTTCAGCTTTAGCATCATTCCTTCCAAAGAAATCCCAGGGCTGATCTCCTTCAGAATGGACTGGTTGGATCTCCTTGCAGTCCAAGGGACTCTCAAGAGTCTTCTCCAACACCACAGTTCAAAAGCATCAATTCTTTGGCGCTCAGCCTTATTCACAGTCCAACTCTCACATCCATAGTCCAGCAGTTTTTTTCCTAGTTAAAAGAGGTAGCATTGAACTAACAATAGAAATTAAAACATTTGTCTAGCCAGGTTGTGTTGACCAGCTCACTGTTACCTCTGATTCATCATAGATTCCAAACCATGTCTAAATCCTAAATGTTACTTTGGACTCATTAAAAACTGTCTTTTTGCTGGATTATATTGTTTCATTTTAGATAAGATAGTTCCTATTTATTCCTGAAATTTTGCATGGCATTTGTGCCTCAGAATGAGGCAAATAAAATTAAAAGTGTTGCAGAGATC
Source organism: Capra hircus (assembly GCF_001704415.2). Classification (NCBI taxonomy): domain Eukaryota; kingdom Metazoa; phylum Chordata; class Mammalia; order Artiodactyla; family Bovidae; genus Capra; species Capra hircus. Next base: position 28,962,472 of record NC_030814.1, read on the forward strand.
CAGATTTTCTCTTCTTAATAATTTTACCTTGTTTATACTATATTACTAACCCTTATTTGCCATAAATTAGCCAGTAAGGTAGCCAGAAATAGAAGCTTAAAGACATCTAGTGGGTGGCTTCTTCAGCTTTTGTTAGGAATGCTAAATTATTGAACTCCATAGACTCAAAAATTCTGTTCTGTTTATTTTTTCATCTATGTGAAGAGAGGAAATAATAGTAGTGACTTCCTTATGTTTCTTGAACTTTAACTTGGAGGCATCATAGTATAATGGGTCAGAGCAACGACTGTGGGGCCACACTGCTGGCTATGAATTGTGTTCTAAATCATATTTACTTATTCCATTTTCTCGATTATGAAAAAAAGATAATAATGAGTTAGTACCTATGAAATAACTTGAAAGACCTGGCATGTGGTAAGTGCTCAAAAGTGCTATTTTGAAAATTCTTTTCTATCTTGTGTAGTTTATTTCTTTAAAAATAAAACTGTAAAAGAGGATGAGATGGTTAGATAGCATCACCAACTCAGTGGGCATGAATCTGAGCAAACTCCAGGAGATACTGAAGGACAGGGGAGCCTGGTATGTTGTAGTCCATGGGGTTGCAAAGAGTCAGACACGACTTAGCAACTGAACAACAATAATATAAATATATAGCCTATGTGCCATATGTGCCATATAGCTCCAAGTGTCTATCACCTGGAGAGCCCACAACCCTCCTACTTCCTAGGGTTACCTTTTCTGCCAAAATGACTCCAACTCAAACCCTAATGTGACACATTGTCTCAGGTCCTCTTTCATATCTCTGGGGCTTACAAGGAGGGGGAGGTTGTTAATGTTTCACTTGCTGTAATTTCTTGCCCTCACTCAGTATTGCAGCACTGCTACTCTTCCTTACGGCTGATAGCTTTTCTTTGCCTCAGCTTTCCTGTTGCCTTCATAGCCTAAAGCCCCACTAATGCATTGCTCTTGGGTATGAAGGATTCTTACTGAAAGTTAGGGAAAAACTGAAGACTAGCAACAACATTGACTCGGATATTAGACACAACTATCCTTAAGTTCTTTGGTCTTCTTGCCATAGAGAATTTCTCACCAGCTATTGTCCTGAAGACTCCTTCTGCCTTTTGTCTTGTTGAGTCCTCACAACTTTGCCAATTGCTCCTTTTCTGAATACTCCCAGACCCCCAGAGTACTCCTTCCTGGAGACTATTAGCAGCCTTCTAAATCCTTGTTATTTAATTATGTAGAATATTAGCTATCTGTTCTTTACTTTCAAACCATTTCTAAGAGCCTCTGCCTTTCTGGGCCAGAAATATGAAGGACCCATGAAGGAGTTTTCCCGATTTCCCAAGAAAAAAATTTCCTTTATAAAGACTTCTGCATTCCTTCTAAAGCAGAACAGCACTATTCTCTAAAATTTTCCGTGATTATGGAAATGATCTCTAATCTCTGCTGTTTAGTAAATTCTCCACTAGTCACATGTGACAACGGAGCCCTTAAAAAGTAGCTAGAAAAATCGAAGAACATTCAATTAATTCTATGTAAAGAGCCACATGTGGTTAATGAGTACCACGTTGAATAGCACAGTTTTGAATTACATCTCCTTCAGAGGGCAGTCAGATTTTTCTTCCTATTGTACATCTGTTTGCTTTAATTTTTAAAATTCGAATGTAAAAGTTTTAACTTTTATTACATTTAGTGTATAGCTGCACCTATACTTCTATACATGGATGGTTTTAGAAAATTAGTGTAAACAGTAGATTATGTTTAACTTAGAAGCCTCAGAAATTTTTCTAGGAAGAAACATCTCCCCAACCCAGGGATTGACCCCAGGTCTCCTGAATTACAGGCAGATTCTTTACCATCTGAGCCACCAGGGAAGCCTATACATAGGTATTCAGATTCTTTTCTTAACATAGGAATTAGCTTTATTCTTTTATGATATTAAATTTTTAATATTGGTTTTCAAAAACTATGGAAGGATTTAGGAATACTCTGTAAAGTTTGGATTTCATGAGCTTCGGGTGTCCTGCTGTGCTGTTGGCGATGCTGGTGAAGTAGATCTATATTATCTGAGATGGTCCCACACTGACAAAGCTGCTGCTGCTAAGTCGCTTCATTTGTGTCCGACTCTGTGCGACCCCAGAGACGCAGCCAGCCAGGCTCCCCCATCCCTGGGATTCTCCAGGCAAGAACACTGGAGTGGGTTGCCATTTCCTTCTCCAATGCATGAAAGTGAAAAGAGAAAGTGAAGTCGCTCAGTTGAGTCCGACTCTTCGCAACCCCATAGACTGTAGCCCACCAGGCTCCTCCGTCCATGGCATTTCCCAGACAAGAGTACTGGAGTGGGGTGCCATTGAACCCTCCAAAAAAGGTGCTACCAGCATCCAGAATTGCCCCACCTCTACTTTGTTGCTGTTTCTGCAACAAGCAACCACTTTTCTTTTGGAGCCAGGGGCAGGCAGCTTCTCTTCTTCCTCCTGCCCTTTGATCTCCTAGTAGTATCTCCTGATAGAACTTAAGGGAAACTAGCTGGCTAGGAGACTAGGAAATGTAATTTTCAAAATCCAAGTACTGAGTGTAGAATGGAGGATATAGGACGGTGGGTGGGGCTGAGAGGTAATAGGTAAATAAATGACTCGTATACCTTGCCAGAGCAAATAATGCTGAAATAATAAGTATATCTGTATGTATGTGTGTGTGTATCACAGATTCTTTATTATACACACTTACTGTGCTTTGATTTTTGTTTTACTTGACTTTAATTGTTTTCTGTCAGTTTGCTAAACTTTATAAATATTCTCTTTTTGTGGTTGTAGCATTTTTCATTCTATGACCTGTGCCATAGTAGAGTTTACCAGTCCTCTTACTAATGGACATTTATATTGTTTCCAGTCTTTTGCAATTATAAATGATGTTTCATCAAAAATTGTTTTATATGTAACTTTTCACATGTGACCATATTAATAAATTCCTAGAAGAATTGCTGTATCAGAGAGTATGTTCATTGAAATTTATAATTTTCATTTATAAACCATATGGCATATCTTATTCTTGCCAGTATACTGTTCATTCATGATTCAGTGTTTGGCTCTGCATTTATGTAGAAATGCTGAAAACACTAGATCGTATTACAGAGACACTGCCTAATCACAGACAAGGCCCTTAGATGTAAAGTATGGTGGTAGGCATTGGCCTTGCAATTTACAAGGTTACAGGAGAATACAGCTTTTAGCTGGACTGGTGATGGAAGGAAGGGAGGTGGAGGATTTAAAGAGCAAAAGCCTAAGGACTAGGGAATACATACAGAGGCTGGGATAATACAAGAAGGAAAAATAGAAATTATTTGCATAGATACCATTTAAGCACCTAAACAAGCCTGAAGCCCATGAAACTCAGTGCAACAGAAAATGCCTCCTCTTAGATAGCAGAATTGTTTCTAAAGTGACTTTTGACATTTAGAGGTGTTTTCAGGCTATTCCTCAACCTCATCCATCGTTATGTTTGCTAAAAAAATTATATGTATGAATATGACTTCAAAATGAAAGTCCTTTACCTTTTTCCAGAGATAATAGTTATAAGTTTGGTGTCATTTTTTTTAGTATACATGCAACCAAGTTCATACATACATAATCACACATATGTTTAAACAGAAAAGGTTTTATACTGTATGTATTATTCTGTAGCCTTTCTTAATCTCATTTGAAAAACCAGTCTATCGTAGTGCTTTTTCCATATAGATTTATCTTATGCTCTTTAATGATTACACACTGTTCAGTAGTGTTTAAGTAGTAAATTTTATTTTGCATTCACTGTTGGTGAATGTTTCTCAGGCTGTTTCTAATTTTCATTGTTTGTAACAATGCCGCAGTACATGTGACAAAGTTTTCTGTAGATCAGGGTCTGTTTTCCTGAATATCACCTCATGCTTTCTCTAAATAAGTATTATCTGGAATAGTATTTGGGGCTTCCCAGGTGGCTCAGCGGTAAAGGATACACCTGCCAGTGTAGGAGACATGGGTTCGATCCCTGGGTTGGGAAGATCCCCTGGAGAAGAAAATGGCAACCCAACCACTATTCTTGCCTGGAAAATCCCATAGACAGAGGAGCCTGGTGGGTTACAGCCCATGGGGTCACAAAGAGTTGGACACGACTAAGCACGCATGTAGCAAGAATAGTAATTAGTTTGGAGGCAAAAGACTACCATTCACTATGGAAACATAATTCCTGTGTAGAACCATCTCCTTTTTGTAAATACATTGCACATTGGTTGTTGTTCAGTGAATAACTGACAGGATGACTTTTGTGTTAACTTAAATGTGTTTGACCAAAGTTTTAGCTGTTTCTTCCATAGACTTGTGATTTAAAGTGAGAAAGGTGAACTTCCCTCATGGTATAGAAAAGAGTATTTTGAGGATGAAAGAGATGATGTTTGTGAAACATTTTGTTTCTCTTAGGAGTAATAAGATGTCATACTGTTTAAAATATAAATACATTACCTTCAGACTTCCTCTTATAGAAGACCATATCAAATATAAATCATATAGGTGTTTTCCTAGAGTACCTTATCACCTGAAACATCTGATGACTGGCTGTGGAAGCTGTGAAAGTGCAAGAAAATGACTGCTTAGTAGGTGATGCTGTGCAGCAGGACTCTTGTTAGACCGTGAGGCTAATAACCTCTAGCACAGTCAGTCATTCAGACCTAGTCATGCTGCTTTGAGTCTTCATAAGTCACCTCACATTCTCCTTTTAAGTATTTCACAGTTGTATTAGGAAAAGTCAAGATGAGCTGAGATGAAACGTAAGGACTCTACTTTGAAAAACTTCCTGTTTATATGCTTAGGATAATTCCAGGGATTAGGAATATTAGTATGTCTGGGGCACATCTGTGAGGTGCGTCATTATGCCCTTTCAAAAAGACATCGACTTGGGAAAAGATGGTAAGAGAAAAGATTGGGAGAAAAGATGAGACACAGGTTTTTGACTAAATTATAACTTTAGCAGGCTGTCAGAGCTTTATTTCTCATAAGACTCATTGAGTACCATTTCTTATTTTTCATGAACCAAAAAAGAGAAAATATTGATCACCAGAAATTTTCAGATAAAAGGTAGCATAGATTAAAAAAAAATTCGAATGTTTCTACTTTGGAGAATTCAAGTTAGGGTCTGACTTCCATTTATATAACATTTCTGGTTCATTATTTATGTTTAGACTTTATAAATTTAAGTTGATTAACTCTTAGAGTTTCACTTTTTAGCTCTTAAAATGGCTATCACATACATAATTTTCTAATCTTCAGAGAATTTCTCTGGTTTTTGAGAGCAAATTGCTTTTTTACATCAGAGTTTTCATTGATTTATATTTTGTGTGCATAAGCACTGTAAAAATGCTGTCAGTTTCAGTGATTTTAATTATGCTTAAGTTTTACATCTCTTCCTTAAAAAGGGTTTTTTTTGTTTGTTTTAACATTGAGAATCACATTATGAGTTTTTATTTTAAAATATTTTTGTTTTTTTTTTATCCTGTTGAGATAACGTCTTCCATAGTAGGTGATGAAAAGAATTCTTTGAATCAGTCAGTATTTATAGTTGTTTGCCTCCTAGTAGTGGTAAGGGCCAATGGGCACATTTTACTGATTGGAATATTGTTAAATCATTTTTTAGTTATTTAATAAACTAAAAGCTATACTTATATATAAGGGTTGTTTGTTCTTGAAGCTGGATCACCTTAGCTAAAATTATAACTTCTTATAGTTTGTCTGTTCTCTTTATCCTCCTTCACTGCTTTATTTTCCTCCATAGCATTTGTCACCTTTTAGTATAAATGCAGTCTTTTTTGGAGGGGAGATGGGGCAAGGGCGTTTGTTTTTTATGGTCTGTTTTCCCTACTGAGCTTCTCTTTAATGGTGAAGAATCCACCTGCAATGCAGGAGATGTGGGTTCAGTCCCTGGGTCAGAAAGATCCTGTGGAGAAGCAAATGACCACCACTCCAGTATTCTTGCCTGGGAAATCCCATGGACAGAGGTGCTTGGCAGGCTAGTCCATGGGGTCGCAAAGAGTCAGACATGACTTAGCGACTAAACAACAGCAATCCTTCCTCTAAAATGTAATCTCCTTGAATGCAAAGATTTTCATCTTTTCTTCTTAATGCTATCCAGTGCTTAGAAAAGGTACTGTATAAATACACACTCAGCTTTGCAATTTTTAAATTTAATTTGTAAAAAGCATTTAATCAGAACTTTTAATTTTGAGAATATTGACCTTGTTTTAAATTTTTATTATAGTGAACTTCAATTCATCTGAAATATAAATAATTGGAAAGTCAATATCACCATCTTTTAAAATTCTTACATATGCCTTCTTAGTTCCATCCCCTCAAATCAGAAACTTATTCAAAAATTCAATCCTTGAAGTTTAATTTGGAGTCTGTACATACTAAGCCCAAGTACTTGCAAGTGTCTGGGTTAGTGGTGATAGCTGATTTCTATATTGGTATTAATAATTGTGATTTTCATGTGCCTTAGGATCCTGAAATAGCTTCTGAAATTCTGACACAGTGGGAAGCAAATTCAGGAAAATAATGGTGGCAATTTCTCTCCGACTATTCAGTCAGCAAATTATAATATAAAATGAGTATTTGTAAAACTTGGATAAAGAATAACATGAAAATGATTAAAATCCTATATATTATCTTGATATTTTAAGTGGGAAAATATTGCTTTGTCATATGTGTGGGGAAAGTATTATTAGGAGTGTTTAATATCTATTTTATTCATTTTAGATAAGATGGGAAAAGAACATCACATTGGGGGAGCCACCAGGATTCTTACATTCTTGGTGGTGGTAAGTATCTTTTATTCCATTTTCATTAGATTGATGATGCATTTCACTAGGCTTGCACGTACCTGTTTGTGGTTTCGTGCTTCTCATTTATACTTTTTCATTTTCTGCAATTATTTTCTGAAAGGTAGCACTTATAAAAATAAAAAAATAAAAACAAGCTCAAAACCAGCATTAAATATAGTTAACTTAAAGATACTGCTATTAAGTCAAGATGGAATTGTGACCAATTTGGACTCTCCAGCTGTAAGTATGAGTGTGTATTAGTCAACTCTGGTTACCATAAGAAGATACCATAGGCTGGGTGGCTTAAACAGCAGAAATTACCTTTCTCACAGTTCTGGAGGCCAGAAGTCCCGAGTTCAATCTGCCAAGCATGGTCTGTTTCTAATGAGAACTCTTCCTGGCTTGTAGGTAGTGGCCTTCTTACTGTGTCCTCACATGGATAGAGAGAGCGCACACATAACAGAATGAGAGAGACAGAGCAAGCACATGCTGACTGCCTGACTAGCTCTCTGACGGCTGTTTATGTAAGGGCACTAATTGCATCATGAGGGCCCCACCCTTGTGACTTGTGCTGGTGGTGGTGGTGAATTTTTAGAATAGTCTAAAAAAGTTTGAACTAGTTCTAGATAGATTCAGAGGTAGAACTGCCTAGGAATGTACACACAAATGGTCAGTCAGTATTAAAGGCTCAGTTGATAACAGAACTTATAAATTTTATTGTGGCACCAGAACAGCCAGTTTTGTGACTTTTTGCAGCAGCAATTATTAGTCTAGGTATTCAAATGGACAAGCTAAAGTTTTTCTTTTCTTTTTTTAAAAAAATTTCTTCATTTAGAAGCATTTCCTGTTCAGTATATTATAGACTCATCTTAGCATCATACTTAAAAGGAAAAAACAAAAATAAAAGTTCTCTTCTAGAGCTGTGAATGTGGTTTCCTGGTCTGTTACTTAATGCCATCATCTTTTTAATCTCTCTCCTGAAAACGTGCTTTACTAGAAGTCCCATGGTGAATGGAACCACACTTGGTCAGTTATGATTGTGGGTTTCCCTTGTTAGTCTCCCAATACGTATGGCAGGAACAGGTGCGGTCCTTTGGTTCAGAGTTGTTCCTGTATTTGGAATAACGGTTCATTGCAGTTAAGCACTATTGTTGTGCTTTTTCCTGGGGCTTAAGACTGACATCTTGTAACATAATGTTTTAAAAGTCAGTTTTTCATTTTACATAAGCTGTTTTTATGCTATCTAGATCTAGACTATAAATGCTTACCTGCTGAATGTAACTGAGGTTCCCCACTTAGCGACACCCTTATATTTTATATGTTTCCTATTATGTCTATAAAGTGACACAAGAAACCATGTTAGAGGTCTGTCCCTATTGGATTAGTGGGCTAACAAAATGAAGATTTTAAGTTTTTCATTATAGAGTTAATTCCATTTCTCGCACCCATTTCTCTTTTACTCCCTTCCTCATGAATCTAACCTATCCTCTTCCTGTAGATGGTTGATAATAAGTCACTGAATACTTTGGCTTTTTGCTCTATCAGACTTCAGTTTTTCGGTCGTTTTTATCAGTAGATGCAGCTCTTAAATCTGCTATGGCTCTTCCTTTTTCCGTGGCTCTTAGATTCAGAGGAGCTCTTTCTCTGTGGTTTTGGTATTTTTAGTAGTTTTTACTTAGTTATAGATATCAAAGAAATTGTAAATAAAGGGCACATAAATATTTTAGGCCATATTTATTTTCATTTAAGTCTAGCACATGCAAAAGGTACATTATTTTCAGTGTTTTTAATGTTCTTCCCTAAAACTACTAAATGTAGCTTTTGAGGTGCCTGCTTTATCGATATAAATGAGTGATTCTTAATGATTTTGAAGTTATGGGGTCCTCTGAGAACTGATGAAAAGCTAAGGATCCCCTCTTTCAGGACATTGCCCAGATCCTAAGCTTTTCTGATCATTGTGTGTAGCTAACCATGACTATGGGCCTTAAGTCCAGCAGGGTCCTAACTTTTTTTTCCCGTTGTTTCAAAGATCTCTTTTGTTTTTTTTTTTTGAAAATTAATGCTTAATTTTTTTTAGAGTAGTTTTCGGTCAGTTCATAACATAATTGAGGAGAAGGTAGAGATTTTCCATATAACTCCTGCTTGCACAATGTATAGCCTTCCCATAATCAACATTCCTCACCAGAGTGGTACCCTTGTTGTAACTGATGAACCTACATTAACACACTATAATCACACCAAGTCCATAATTTACATTACAGTTCATTTCTGGTGTTGTACATTCTGTGGCCTTAAGCAAATGTATAATGACGTGTATCCACAATTATAGTAATATACAGTGTAACAAGTAAGAACAGGGCCTGGGGTTGGGGCTCTGAGGAAGGTCAACATTTAAGTGTAAACAGATAAAGAGGAGCCTCAAAAGAAAATACCTAGAGAGGAAGGAGGGTAATCAGGGAAGAATAATATATGGAAACTAGAAAAGGTATTCAAAGGAGAGAGTGAATTCTGCAGCAGGTATAAGTTAAAAAAAAAAGTTTTCCTGAATTGGGAACTAAGGTTTTCTTAGATCTTCTTGGGGAGAACAGTTTCAGTGGAATAGTGAACATGAAATTTAGGGGACTGTTATGTTCCATTTTTCCAGCTCCAGGGTTATGAAGAATAGTTGAAGTATGTGGTGATATGTATAGTAGTTTCAGGATTAACAACATAGAATAGTACCTAGCATTTTTGTATTTTTATTTTTGGAATAGATTTCAGCATGTATATAGATGGAGGTAAAAAGAGTAGGGGAGATTGAAGATGCTGAAAGAGAATAAACGTGAACAAAAATGCAGAATAAAGTATGGCAGAAATGAGGGGCAGAGGCCTTGGAGAGGAGAGAAATTTCTCCCTTTAGTATGGCTTAGGGGAAAGTGTGTGATTTTACTTTCTGGAAATGTTTTTCTTGTTCCTAATATGATGTCCCTTGTGATTTCTTTTCTTCTTTCAGTTTGTATCATGCCCAGTACTGTTGTAATTTTTATGCCTCTCTCCTGTGCTCATTACGCTCACTGTGATCAAATCCATCTTGAAACCATGTTTCCTGTTAATATGCTTTAGTAAAAGTTCCCAGCTCTCTTCCATGAATTTCAGGGATACAAATGCCAAGGAACTTCTTTCCCCTGAAATTAATGTCTTTTTTAATTTGTATAATTTAAAAATATACACTTTTTAAAACTTCCTGTTTCAACTTTTGATGGAAGAAACTTTAAAATTTAATTTTATATATAAAAACCTTTTGGAATATCTTTGGGCTCATATATTTATATCCTGTAATTAAATATGTATAACATTGCAGAAAAAAATGAACCAATAACTAAGGTTATCATAAGAATCCAGTTTCTGTCGCCTGGCAGTGGAAAAGTCAAATTTTGCAGCATGCTAGCACTCTGATGGGGAGAAGGCAATGGCATCCCACTCCAGTACTCTTGCCTGGAAAATCCCATGGGTGGAGGAGCCTGGTAGGCTGCAGTCCACGGGGTCCGCGAAGAGTCGGGCAGGACTGAGCGACTTCGCTTTCACTTTTCAGTTTCATGCATTGGAGAAGGAAATGGCAATCCACTCCAGTGTTCTTGCCTGGAGAATCCCAGGGACAGGGGAGCCTGGTGGGCTGCCGTCCATGGGGTCGCACAGAGTCGGACACGACTGAAGTGACTCAGCAGCAGCAGCAGCAGCAGCAGGCAACAGTTAGGATAGAAAGAGGAGTAGAATCACAGTAAGAAGGGAATAAATAGTGTTAGCAAGAAAGAAAGTAAACAACAGAAGTGGTCAGACTGTATGGAAAACGTGAAATGTGTTGGAGAGTAGGGAAGGAATGTGGAATACAAAGGATGATTTAGTGGGAAGACATTGTAAACAACAACAACAACAACAACTTGGAATTTTCCACTAAATACAAAGGATTGGAAAGGAAATTGAGACAAATTTTACTTAGTTAATAAGAAAATTTTTTTTGGCCATAATAACTCTATGAGTCTTTCTAGAATATTTTTAATACCTGTATGCTGTTTTAAAAATAATTTAGGAACTTCCCTAGCAGTCCAGTGGTTAAGACTTCACCTTATCTCTATTATTGTAGAACAGTATATTTCTTCTTTGGGTAAATGTTTTTAAAAGGATATATTTCTTTACCTTTATTTAGGAAAATAATGTATATTTTTATATTTTTTATATATCTAATACTGTAGGATTATTAGAAACACTATATATAAAGTTATGCTACGTTAGTAATTTGTTTTATTATCCTTATTCTGGCTCTTATAAATTTTTGACCACTTACTAAATCCATAAAGAGGAACATTGTCATGATATTGCATATAATATTCTGTGATTAAATACAATTTAAAGGCAGCCATTATAAAATTTTAGTTTTAAGAACTTTGAAGTTCCTTAAGAACATGAAAATAAGTATAATTGCAATACATAATAATTCATAACACACCTGACCTAGGTGGAAAACTTTAAGCTGTATCCCTGTCTGTGTGTAATTATTATACTTTTTATCCCAAAAGGGATATAGGAAAGCCAAGCACAACTTTAAACTGCTTGCACTCTAGTTCAGGAATTGAAATTACTTGAATTAATTTGGTCTTTATTGTTTGCTTTGTATTTCTTACTTATTGTAGAAATTTAAAAGGAAATAAATGTCAGTACTTAATCTTTCATATATTTTGCCTCTTAAGAGTAATCTTATTTTGCTGAATTAATTGTTATAATGCCTAGAGAATGTTTTATCCTATCTCAGGAGAGAGATCCAGATGAAATGAGACTTCAAAGGTCAAAACAAAGAGACCAGTTTGATTTACCAAGCTTCATTGTGCCATTGTTAACTGTGCTCTCAGCCCAATGACCTGCCTTAACAATATGTATGCATTTTAAGTTTTTGTGCAAGCTAATTATAGTGTTAGTTATATTATTAATAATATGTTTACTGTAAGACCCTGTGCTTGTTTTATACAATTTAATTTTCTCAACAGCCCCATTTTATAGAGGAGAAAATTGTTTCTTGTTTAAACGAATTGAGCTAGTAGGTGGAAGGGCCAGCTTCTATCTCAGATATGTCCTATTCCTAAACTTATGCCATTAACCATTTGGCTTAGCATACTTTCCAATTCTCTAGAGAGGGAAATGTACGGTAAAAAAATATTTGTTGATCAGTAAAACTGCTTTTGTTTATCATTAGGACTTTCAGACATTTGCTTTCTTGATTTTAATCCCTTGTTCATGTTCATTGTTAATTTTATGAAACATGATTGTTAATTTTTATGTGTTTTGTAAGCAGTATAATTATTTTTCCCAGCCAGTTCTGTTTTGCTTTTATTGCTCTTGAATAGGAAGAAAAAAAAGAGAGTGTGATTTTTTTAATTTTCAAAATGACCAACCTATCTTCAAAGGAAAACCAGAGGATATTTTAATATATCCTTAAATATATTTTAAGAAAATATATTTATTTGGCAGGTGTGACCTAATGGTTAGGGTATTGGCCTGGGGTTGGACAATAAAATTATCTTTAAAAAGTGAGTTTCACTTTTAAAAATAAAGTTAATTTATTCTTATTGGTATTAAAAAATCTTTTATTCTTCATGGGAAAGTTGTGAAAAGTGTTATAATTATTTCAATCAAATGTTTAAGTCATTCTTAAGACAATTAAGAATGACAGTTTTAATTTTTTTATTGTCATTTTATAAAAATCTTAGCATTTCTGAATGATGGCTAGGTTATACCTATTACTACAATAAGAGCCTTCTCTGAATTTAAATCTTTCAAATAAATATTTGTCCTAAAGAAGAAAACACATATTGTGTAAGGAATATTTGCCTTCTGTTTTTGGAATTGTGCTCTCTCATTTGACATTATATGATTTTCTTAATGTTTCTATAATTACTTTTTTAGTGTATTTTGGGATCTCTACTGTGCAGCTCCAGAAAGACGGGAAACATGTGAACATTCAAGTGAAGCAAAAGCCTTCCATGATTACGTAAGTTTCTGTACGATTTTACTAAGCTATATTGTCAGTTTTGTTTTTAACCACTGTTCTTGAAAAATATATTGGACTATCCATTTTTTTCCTTTGGTACCTAAGGAATTACTATTTTTTTTCTTGGGAAATAGGCTTATCACTTTAAAAGTGAAACAAAAATGGATGTGTGAGTCTTGTTGAAGAAGCTTAGGGCAAGAGAATAGTCCTAACTTCAAGCTATTAGAGGTGTTTCTTACCTTTAAGTGTGCCTGATTTGTGTAATTGCCTATATATAAAAATTAAGTAGTAATTATTCCACAAAAAAGTCATCATAAGAATGTTATAAAAGTTCTTCTGCTGCATTTCCATTAAAAATATATAAAAGTATTACATTATTCTTTTTATAACTTTGAGTTACATTATTTTAAGGCTGTATTCAGTTCCATAAGTAAATTTATTGTGAATTAAAGGAAATACAAGATAAGAGAGCAAAAATATCTGGACATAAAATGAAAATATGGACTTTTTGTTAAGTTCTTCAGGGCAGTGGACTATCCGTGACTAGGTGATATATATTGTGTGTTTTTTTAAGAAGAATTATAAATGTGATTTTAGAGAATTGATGGCACAAGGAAGCAGAATTGTAAAAGAAAGGTGGAGGGCAGGGGGAGTAGGTTTTCTTTAGGGAAAAGTGGCATTTAATAATGGCAAGACTGTTTTGTTTTGTTTTTAAAATTTATTTGTTTGGCTGCAATGCACTGGGTCTCAGTGTCAGAACCATAGGACCCTCAATCTTCACTGTGGTATGTGGGATCCCTTAGTTACATCATGCTAAATCTCAGTTGTGGCAAGTGGGATCTAGTTCCCTGACCAGGGATCAAACCTGGGCCCACTGCAGTGGGAGCTCAGAATCTTAGCCTCTGGATCACCTGGGAAGTTTCAGTGAGACTGTGCTTCAGTGAGAGAGGGGCTAGGAAAACACTGTTTGCAGAACTGACCATAAGACCCGCAGACTGAGTTTGGGATGGAGGAAAACTAGTTTCCTTGGTTTAGAGGAAGTGGAATTAGGCCTGGAGCCTGAGGAAATATCGATTTTAAGTACCTGAAAATTTACCAGAGGAATGCATGTTTAGTTGGTGAAAGGGTGGCATCATTCTGTGTAAATACCCTTTAAAACCAGAACCAGGCCTCAAAAAGGAAAAGGAACTTCTTCTTCCAAAGGAAGTATTTCAGCCTTAGACTGGAGAGTGGAAATAGCCAGAATTTTAACCCCAAATATAGCACAAGGAAGAGTATGCAGACTTCAGTGAAAATCTTGGGCATCTGACAGGGACTGTGTAATACTTTAAACGTGTACTAAACTGATTAAAGTGAGACTGCTTGTGATTACTTCATCGGATATTGATTGTACTCATAAAGCTTGCTGTGTGCTAAACACTAGCTCTTGGGGACAAGGTGAGTAAAAGGGATGGTGCTGCATATAAAGAAAAAGCACAGAAAAGGCAGATAAGACAGGGCCCAGGACATGGCATTTATTTGAACAATCTGATTCTCCCTTTTCACCCTTGGGGTAATGGCTGTAAAGGAAAACAGAGACCCAACCATGAATAGTGTGAAGATTCTGGCTAGAGTAAGATACTCATCTCATCTGTCTCTTACGTCAGGAAAGACATGCCTAGATTTGGCCTGCCCTTAATGGGATAATTTTGACAACTAGATGGCGTTAGAGAGTACCAGTGTTCTGCTATAAATGACATACAGTATTTATGGATCTACATCTTAAGAAATCAATTATATAAGAATTTTTTCAAAATCCCATTATATAGAAAGATGCAACCGTCTATTCACCATGGAGATCTTAAAAGGAACACTGAACCAGTATCTCCTTCTTGGAAGCATTGGATAAGTCACCATTGTCATTGCCTTAGCCATTATCATTGTAATCATTTTGCATTCATAAGGCATTTTTCAGTATTTCAGAGAGTACTCACACTTGTTAACTTTAGAAGCCCACTTAAATATTTCAAGGTTTTTGAAAACAAGCAATGACCAGAGGTAGGAGTGAAATTAGAGTAGATTTTATAGGAAGAATAACTCTTCCTCATTTAATTTGGTCCTAAGAAAATGTAGTTTAGAAAAAATTCATTATTTGGATTTTGCAATTGGTTATCAGTTAGCACATGTTTTATCAAGTGTTTCATCAGTTCAGTTCAGTTTATTCGCTCAGTTGCTCAGTCATGTCCGACTCTTTGCGACCCCATGAACCACAGCACACCAGGCCTCCCTGTCCATCACCAACTCCCAGAGTTCACTCAGACCACGTCCATCGAGTCAGTGATGCCATCCAGCCATCTCCTCCTCTGTCGTCCCCTTCTCCTTCTGCCCCCAATCCCTCCCAGAATCAGAGTCTTTTCCAATGAGTCAACTCTTCACATGAGGTGGCCAAACTACTAGAGTTTCAGCTTTAGCATCATTCCTTCCAAAGAAATCCCAGGGCTGATCTCCTTCAGAATGGACTGGTTGGATCTCCTTGAAGTCCAAGGGACTCTCAAGAGTCTTCACTTTTATCTTAAACGTTAGTTTTAAGAGGTTTGATTTCTTAGATGGAATTTTTATTATGCCTTTTTAAGTCAATTTACTTTTAATGGTAATACATCTCTAATTAACGGTAATATATCTCTAAACTTTCTTTAAATGGAGGTTGCTGTAAAGGTAGAGTTTGGCTTATGTAATTTTATTTTGCAATTGGATTTTTAAGAATGTTTGTTTCCTGTAGCACACTTTTATGGTAATTTTTGTGAGTGGGATTTCATAAATTCTTAATAGTAGACAGTTTCTGAATGATCAACATGATTCATGTTTAAGGTGTAGATATGTTTGAAAGACTCGGGGAAGAAATAGGAAACAGGAACAAACAGATTTTGGTAAAATTCTTTCATGTTATATTGTTATATTAGAGTCCATTGGGAACCATTTTAGAATAGTGGTTAATATATATACCCACTGAATTTCAAGGTAGTTCTCAAAGAAACATTCTTAAAAATATTTTATTTATTAGCTGCATTTTTAGAATAAAAAAATACTTCCATGTGTAAATTCTGATACACTTAAAAAGTCCTGTTATTTTATAGTCTTCATTTATGTTTGAGATTGAATGGATAATGAAAGAATAAACTGCTTTTTAAAAAGAAATAGTAGAGGGATAATAAGGTAAATTATGAATAATCCTTTTAATTAAAAAATAGGTTAAAATGTTAAAAGTGTTAGCTTTTGACATTGGGGTTATGCATGATTTTTATCTATTTCTATATTTTATATTCAAGAAAGTTACTTTAAAGCAGATCAAATTTCACCTTACAGTGAGTTCTAATCTTCTAAAATTAGAAAATAAAAACCAGTAAATTTGAAGTGGTCGTATATTTTCATGTACCATGTTATATTCATAAACATATGTAGTACTTCCCATTGAAAACTTTTTTTTGGGTAAATACACATACTAAAAGAGAGATAGGTAAAGTGAATAGATGTTATTTTGAGCCATTCTATAATTTCCCATAACTTTTTTGATAATAATTATCCCAGCAACATTTTTTTGACTTTTGGTTTTTAACTTTTTTTGATTTGTTTTCTAACCATTGCCTGTTTAAGAATACAGATTTTTGTCATTGTATCATTTTATTTGTGAAATAATTATAGATGCAGTGTTAATTAATATCTTTTTCTTTAAAAAAACACCCTGTTCATACTTACTGTGAGAAAAAATAAAATAAGAAAGGAAGCATTTAAATGAGTAAAATTTTTATCTTCTTGCATTTATATTTTAAAATACATTATTTACAATCTGTATGGAGTACCAACTGTAAAATAAGTATATCTTTAGAAATCAGCAGTTAATAGTGTGTAGGAATGTACTTTTGGATGACAAAGCTATAAAAAACACAAGAAAATGACTACTGTACTTGTCAGGACAATGAGAGGTAGGAAGAGGTTCTGATTGAAATGGGGCTTGTGGCCTGGGCTTCTGAGATGGTGGTGGTTAACCATATGCTTGCTTTATAAAATTACATAGTGTCTCAAATTTATTTTGTATGGCTTCTTATACTTTTTATTTTAAAGTAACAAGATTTTACATCAGTTATAACTTTAGAAAAAGAATGAGCACTGTCATTTCTAATGTGTTTCCAGGCATTGTTATAGTTCATCCTTGAGAACTGATGGAGAAAATGTAGGGATGGTTTACACAGAAACCTGTGTTTCTACTCTTCTGTGACAGATTCTATGAACTGTGTCACCTATTGATTTATCTAGAGGGGAGTACACAATAAGATCAGAAATGTTGGAGGAAAATTTAGTAATTAAGAACTTATTTTGTAAGAAAAGAGAGATTTTAGGGTGATTGTTTTGGAGATATCTTGCTTGGCCTGTTAGCCTGTTATTTTTAACCTAAGTGAAAACCAAGTTTATCTAAATATAAAATTATTATTATATACATACAATATTATCGTTGAAAAGTAAACCATCATTTCAGGTGATTAGAAGTAATACCTGCTACCTTATAAAGTTTAGTGGACTAGCTTGCCTTTTCTCCCCATTAATATGTTTTTATTTCACTCTGAAATCTCAGGCAGTGCTTTCATGTGGAGCTAATTAATGTTTACTGAATTTTTTTTCCTGCCACAGTTTAACATAGAATTATTTTATTTAATAATTTGTTTCTGCTTTCATTTATTTCCAAAATATTTAGCAAAAATGTCAATGCATGCTACTAAACTTTTAACTAAAAACATACACAGTGATTATAATTTTAGTTCTTTGGCATGGATAGAAAATTCCTTAATTGTCCTAAAGCAAAGATAGAGCCAAAATATATTATTGCCTTAGTAATATGATGGTAATGAAATTGCATTATTACAATGAGCTCTTGAGAGCAGAGAAGATTAGACCCATTCTTTCCCTGGGTCTGTCAAATAATAGATGTTCAATAAATATCCACAGAATGAAGTAGTCTGTTAATTGCTAAACTGGAAATATTTTAAGTCATTCAACTGTTTAGGTAAAGTGATAGGCTTGAGTTATGATTGTTGATAAAATGTGGCTTTTTTTTTTTTATTCTTACCTAAGAGAGCGTTTGTAACATCTGAAAAGAATTATGTTACAGATTTGTAGAGATGAGGTAGTTTTTTTTAACGATATAAAAACACCTATTATGTACATAAAATAGTAGGAGAAGAATATTTTTGTATGTTAGAAAGATACTTGTGCAGAAACTACTGTAGAGAGTTAGGTGCATTCTTTGCCATGATCCTATAACATCCTCTGTCCATCTCCTGAATGTCCCTATATATTAGATTTTCATAATAGGATGTTTTCTCTAATATTTGTGAGCTTCCTCAGGGAATAGACTTTGTCTTATTTATCTTTTTCATTCTTTCTACCCAGCAGGGTGCCTGACAGGAGATGTTCAAATCATGTTTTGTGTTTATATAATGAATGACTAGAATATTATCTAATAAGTATTTATCACTTCTTATTTTAATATAACTGAATATGTAGTTGCAAGGAGGCCATTTAGTGCTACTTTTACTCACTTTGTATTTGGAAACAAATTGAGATAAAATGGCAGCTTGTAAAGAAATAAGTGAATCAAAGCAGGTAGCAGAGGCTTTTGGGAGGCATGGCTCTAGGGAATGTAGTGGTGAACAAAACAGATATAGTTCCCACACTCATGGCAAAAGAGACCTTCTCTCAAGAAGTTTGAATAATATATGTGGAGATAGCATTATACTGGTAGATTCATCAAAACTTACAGATATGTAAGAATATGGAGAGAAATAGATTAGAATATGGAGAATAAATAAACATAACTTTTGATATGTATTCAGTTTTGGCATATAGTAGACATAATTAGTAAATGCTCAGATGGATGAAAAGTCTCACATTGGACCATAATTCTCCTAAACACTGCATGTAAACTAGAGTTCTTGATAGACTAGGAACAAATAAAGTTATATTTTAAATCCATTAAGATAATTAAAACTGTCAAAACAGCGATTATATTTGTAGTTCTCTAGTATGAATAGATGATTCCTTAATTGTCCTAAAACAAAGATCGAGCCAAAATATACTTGTTGGTCAATACTGGTAGTTGTTCAGCTCAACGGGTAGGGACACACAAGTTCCACATCTGCAGAGACAGAAGGCTAACTGGACTGTGCCTTTTTTTTTTTTTTTTTAATGTCAAGGACTTGAGCATGGGCGGATTTGGTATCTGTTGGGATCTTGGAACCACTTCCCCACAGATACCATAGGACCACTGTAATGAGATTCATTTTTTGCTGTATTCTTTTTAAACGTTTTTAAAAACTTTTTATATTGTGTTGGAGTATAGCTGATTAACAAACAATGTTGTAATGGTTTCAGGTGAACAGGGAAGGGACACAGCCATACATATAGATGTATCCATTTTCTCTGAACTCCCCTCCCATCCAGGCTGCCACATAACATTGAGTAGAGTTCTGTGTGCAATATAGTAGGTCGTTGTTGGTTATCCATTTTAAATATAGCAGTGTGTGCATGTCCATCCCAAACTCCATAACTATCCCTGCCCGCTCCCCCCACCCAACCTCCCCCGGCAACCGTAAGTCCGTTCTCTTAAGTCTGTGAGTCTCTTTCTGTTTTGTAAGTTCAATTGTATCGTTTCTTTTTAGATTCCATATATAAAGGGTGTTGTATGATATTTCTCCTTCTCTGTCTGACTTAATTCACTCAGTAGCACACTCTCTAGGTCCATCCACGTTGCTGCAGATTTTTGCCTTATTCTTATCTGCCATACTATTTCTGCTCTTGTTTTCATTTCCTGTGGGATTAAGTTTAATTTCTCTTGCCAAATATAAGTGCTGTAAACCAGCTTATATTCTTTATAGCACAACATAAGTTGATTATTTTGTTCTGTTTTTGTGCAAGCTGTGTTGAAGAATTACGTTCATCACTTTACCTGTGAGGTGTATGAGTGTTATCAACTTGTCCTTGGGCATAGGATGGCTTCTGGGGGGCATCTAAGTACTGCTAAGAGCTATCAGATATTCTCCCTGTTACTTTTGATCCTGAGATTTCCTGTAGGGCAATATGTTACTTCAGCCATTCAGTGGTAAACATGCATAACAGGAGACAATCAGGGAAACTATAAACACATTGGGGAAGAATTCTACTTCACCTAATCTCTTAGAATAATTTACTGCATTATATAGAGATACAGGGTACTGGCGGCTCAGTTGGTAAAGAATCTTCCTGCAATGCAAGAGATGGAGGTTCAGTCCCTGAGTCGGGGAGATCCTATAGAGAAGGAAATGGCAGCTCACTCCGATATTCTTGCCTGGGAAATCCTATGGACAGAGGAGCCTGGCAGGCTATAGTTCATGGGGTCACAAGAGTCAGAGATGACTTAGCGACTAAACCAGCATATAGACATAAAATTCAAAAAGAGGTAAGTGAAGAAGTTAATATGGAAAAGAGGTAAAACAGCAGAGCAGATCTGACTTCGTAGTTTGTTTCACTATGAAAAATAACATATTGTTTCATCAAAGTATATTGTTTCATGGATTCATCTTTGGCCCTTTTCCTCCCACTAACGTGATTTTATTAAAGTCTAATTTCTGGTGAATGTGGAAAAATGAAGATGGAAAGGCCATAATTAACTGTTTTTGAGGCAGATGTTGCACTGCCTGTGATTATGTTGCCAATAGCATCATAACATAAATGACAGAATATGATACTTTTTCAAAAGTAGCATGTATATCAAACTTTCTATTAGAGATTTGAAACTTATAAATTTATTTTGGAGATTTTGAAAAACTGGCTGATTTTTAAACAATCCTAGGTATGTTTAAGGAATGGTAAGAAGAGCTGTTTGACCAGAGTAGAAAAATCAAACTCAAGATCAATGCTTCGCTAACAGATGGTAGCATTTTAAAACTGTAAGTCATCCTTTTCAGTGGTTTTGTGCTGAGTTCCCTGGACTTTGGGGTGCAGTGGAAGGACCTTTGAAGGTGCCTAGGAGCAAGAGTGAGAGAATCCTACCAGAAGGTGCTTGGCTTCCTCTGTGTTAACCAGAGTAGCTCAGTTTTCACCCATCCCTAGTTTCTTTTATTTTCCCTTTCTTACTAAATGGAACTCCAATTTAACTAGCTACTTATGCTATAAATGAATCTTCTTTTGTTTTTTTATTGGTATATAGTTGATTTCCAATGTTGTGTTCCTGCTGTATAGCAAAGTGAATCAGCTCTATGAATACATGTATCACTTTTTTTTTTTTTTTTTTAGAATATGTTTGGTACTTCAAAATTTTATTTTGTAAGTGTTTATCAATTATATATGCATCAAATTAATGAGTCAAATGTTAGTAATAATAAATCCTGTTGTGACTAAAAAGATATATTTACCTATTAACATAATTTATTTTTACATAAGAAGTTATATATGTATTTACTTTTCATATATATATAATTTTAATAGGAATTTTTAGTAAAGCATATGAAACAAAGCTTTCATTTTTAATGAAAACATTCAATCAAGCAATAATTTGCTAACATACCTTCTAAAGGATAAATAAAATTTTTTACTTTGAAATTTTTTCATATTTTAAGGCCCATCAAATATAAGGCCCAGTCTCACTTTATTTTTTTTTTATTTTTTATTTTTTTTTGTATTTGTGCTTTTATTTTATTTTATTTTTTTAAGATTTAAAATGGTTTTTTATATTTTTATTTTTTTTAATTTTAAAATCTTTAATTCTTACATGCGTTCCCAAACATGAACCCCCCTCCCACCTCGCTCCCCATTACATCTCTCTGGGTTAATATCCTTCCCATTCAGGTCACTGCAGAGCATTGAGTAGAGTTTCCTGCTCTATTCGGTGTTTTCTCATCACTTATCTATTTTTTTGCATAGTATCAATAGTGTATATATGTCCATCCCAGTCTCCTAATTCTTCCTCCTCTATCTCCTTTCCCCGCTTCGTGTACATGTTTGTTCTCTATGTCTGTGTCTCTATTTCTACTTTGCAAATAAGATCTATACCATTTTTCTAGATTCTAAATATATGTGTTAATGTGCAATATTGTTTTTCTCTTTCTGATTTACTCTGTAAGACAGTCTCTAGGTCCATCCACGTCTCTGCAAATGACCCAGTGTTGCTCCTTTTTTACGGTCAAGTAATGTTCCCCTGAATATATATACCGTTTGTTCTTTATCCATTCCTCTGTTGATGGGCATTTAGGTTGCTTCCATGTCTTGGGCCTCCCCAGCGGCTCAGTGGTAAAGAAACTGCCTGTAATGCAGGAGACACGGTTTTGATCCCTGGGTTGGGAAGATTCCCTGGAGGAGAACATGGCAACCCACTCCAGTATTCTTGCCTGGAGAATCCCATGGACAGAGGAGCCTAGTGGGCTACAGCCAATAGGGATGCAGAGTTGAACCTGACTGAGCATGTATGTCTTCCTGGCTATTGTAAATAGTCCTGCAGTGAACATTGAGGTACATATGTCCTTTTGAATTATGGTTTTTTCTTGGTATGTGCCCAGTAGTGGGATTGCTGGGTCATATGGTAGATCTTTTTTAGGTTTTTAAGAAACCTGCATACTGTTCTCCACAGTGGCTATATCAATTTACTTTCCCACCAACAGTATAAGAGGATTCCCTTTTCTCCACACCCTCTCTAGCATTTATGGTTTGTAGAGATTTTTGGTGATGGCCATTCTGACTAGTATGAGGTGATACTTCATTGTAGTTTTGATTTGCATTTCTATAATAATCTGGAGAAGGAAATGGCAACCCACTCCAGTATTCTTGCCTAGAAAATCCTATGGATAGAGGAGGCTGGGGGGCTATAGTCCATGGAGGTCTCAAGAGTCGGACAAGATTTAGCGACTAACCCCATGATAATTCACAATGTTGAACATCTTTTTGTGTGTTTGTTTGCCATCTGTATGTCTTCTTTGTATAAATGTCTGTTTAGGTATTCTGCCTACTTTTTGATTGGGTTGCTTGCTTTTTTAATATTGAGCTTTATGGGCTGATTGTATATTTTGGAGATTAATCCTTTGTCAGTTGCTTTGTTTGCAAATATTTTCTCCCATTCTGAGGCTTATCTTTTCACCTTTAAATGAATCTTCTTTTAATCTCCTTTTTAAATAAAAAACTTTAAAAAAAGGTTGAAAACTGCTTATTTGGCCTGACCTAGTTATTTTACTATTTATCTGTTTACAATACATAAAAACTTGGTACATACCCAGAGAAGACATCTTTCACTCAGTTATGTCTGAATCTTTGCGAACCCATAGACTGCAGCACATCAGGCTTTCCTGTCCATCACCATCTCCTGGAGCTTGGTCAAACTCAAGTCCATCAAGTTAGTGATGCCATCCAACCATCTCATACTCTGTCATCCCCTTCTCCTTCTGCCTTCAATCTTTTCCAGCATCAGGGTCTTTAGAGACATAAAGGATATGGTATACCATTGTTTAAAAATGGAGTGAGGTTTAGCTGGGAAAACTCAGGTTTTCCAAATTTTCACTGAGTACTTTTTCAACCTTTCTGGATGAAAGTTTTGTTCTGTCTGTACTCGAGTCATTTTTTTTAAAGCATATTCAGAAAATAGTAAATTCTATTTTAGGACAGTTAATCTGAGGGCATGTGTAAGAGGAGCTGAAAAAGGGAAAGGGCTAATGGCAAAGACTGTGAGGAGGCTGTCCTAGTAGTCTTGATGTCAGCTGAAAAGCCCTTGAATGAGGGTGGTGGCAAATGAAATGAAAAATTAAGAATGAAAATGAAGAATTAAAAAGTTGAGGTTATCTAGTTGTAAGCATTGAGGAAGAAAGAAATTTTAAAAATAATTTGTAAAATTATTTAAAAATAACATGACTAATTAACTGAGACTTGTGATACTGTTATCAGAAATCTGAAATTTGGAAGGAAGAAAGAAGGTTCAGTTATGAATGTGAGTTAAATTAACGAGGGAATAAGGGTAAAATAAGAATAGAGTCCTGGTGATAGAACTTTGGAAAGAAATACCTTTAGGGGGTGACAGAAAGGAAGAAGCTAGCATTAAGACAGAGGAAAAATACAATACAGTGAGAGGTGAACACTTATCACACTAGCCAGTCAGGCTTAGATGGCTTGAGTGGTGTGTACTTTAACCCAGTAAATTCCCAGATCTGTTCCCTGTTGCTGGATGTGTCCAATGTGAACTCTCTGTCCTAGAACAACTAATACAATGTGTTGGTGTTAATGTACTATCTTGAGTTCCTAAGATATTCAAAAGTTGTTTATGGTTTTTGAAGCAAGACTTGAGACTCCTACTATGTCAAATGCTTGGATGATTTTAATAGGCTACAATTTCATTTTAGAAAGCAGTCATGTATTGTCAAGGGGAGAAAGTAGATTCAAGTTTGGAGAAGAACTAAGTGGACTTAAATGACCTATGGCTTCTTCCAGAAGGTTTTTAAACTTAGATTAATAGTAGGGAAAGCCCAATGTATTAGCCTTCCTTCTTTGTTTGCAACTTTGCTTTAGTAAACATGTGTTGCCTTGCCTGTTAAATAAAGATCAGTAAAAATTCTCATACCTTAGGGAGGTAACCATACATGAAGACTGTAAAAGTCCGTTACATTCAATTTGGTGGTCTAGTGGCTTGTACTTAATTGGTACTCAGTATTTGATGAAAGAATATGCATTCTTCCGGCATGCTATTTCTTTTTTTAGTACTTCTTTTTTTGTTGGCTGTGCTGGATCTTTGTTGCCTTGCACAGGCTTTCTCTGGTTGTGCCAAGTGGAGGCTACTCTTGCTGCAGTGTGAGGACTCACTGCGGTGGCTTCTCTTGTTGGGGAGCGCGTTCTCTAGATGCGTGGGCTTCAGCAGTTGCAGTACACTGGCTCTAGAGCACAGGCTCAGTAGTTGTGGCCTATGGGCCTAGTTGCTCCACAGCGTGTGGAATCTTCCTGGATCAGGGATCAAACCCATGGCTCTTGCATTAGCAGGAGGACTCCTATCCACTGCACCACCAGGGAACTCCTAGCGTCTGTTTCTAAACTAAGTGTCCCAACCTCCGTGGAAGCTTTGTACTGCTGCTCATACGTGATCCATTTGATATTTCTTCTTTCTTTCCTTTGATAATTACCCTGTTTATCACCTTATCCCTCTTCCTGATCATCATCGTTTCTTTGTCAGCCTTAAGAGAGAGATGAAAAGAGAAAATGAAGAAAAATATTTCAGAGCTGAAATTATAATTTTTTACTATGGACAAAAGCTCAAATATATAAAAGGAATGGAGAAATGTCTTTAGATATCAAGAAATAACTCCTTTATTGCTTATAATAGTATATCTTAATTTAATGTGTATTAAAAATTATGGGCATAATTTCCATATGCATTTTTCATCAGCACGTAACCACATAACCAGACTAAGTTCCTCTTTGCTCTAACCTGCAATATCCCCATGAAGAAACATTGGAAACTTCTTTTAAGTTAAATCTGGAGACCTGTTCCATCACAGGCCACCTGCCTGCATATTCTTCTGTCTTTTCCAGACCTTGAGTATAACATTTGACTTTTTCTTCCCATTTTCCTTTGTCAATTTTTTTCTCCCACAATGCCTGCTCTCTTTCTTTATGTCTAGAATTTTGATTTTATTCACTACAGAGACATACAGGAAGTAACAAAACAGACACCGGGGAGTTTGCAGAGACTTTGGAATCCTAGCA
Organism: Capra hircus; assembly: GCF_001704415.2. Taxonomy (NCBI): domain Eukaryota; kingdom Metazoa; phylum Chordata; class Mammalia; order Artiodactyla; family Bovidae; genus Capra; species Capra hircus. The sequence continues at coordinate 28,988,076 of NC_030814.1, forward strand.
AGATTTTGTTGGAAATATAAATGGAACTTACCTGGTTTTACCTCCAAGACCACATTCCTGATTATTTATTTATTTATTTAAGGAGTTGTTGGAAAAGTGGTGTGGGTAGGGGTATTTTAAATCTCTTATTTGGGAATTATTCTCTTCTCTTGACTGAATGAGAGCTCATTCTTCTTCAAGTTCAGAGCAGGGATTGAGCTGGCACCATTGCCTGGTTCTTTAGAACTTGTGGTATCCTTGGAAACCTCTCACTTTCCAAGAGGTCTCTGTGAAAGGGCAGAATAAATAAGGATGGTACTTTCCTAGCTGACCCTAAAAGGTTCTCCTCCTGGGTCTTCTGCTGCCTTTTAATGCTTAATTTTCCATCATCTTGTCTACTAGCTGGGATTTTCAGGCTAATACTACCTTTGAGAGTAACTAAGCTTTTGTGTTCTTAATGAATGTTTAGGCTTGCCAGTGAGATTTAACATGAGGCATTACTGTGAGGGAAGCTTTCTGCTTTTTGTTACTGTAGCTCCTTTCAGTTACTTTTATCCTATTTCTGTATTTTCCTGTCAAAGTTGTGCATCCAGTTGGATCATCTACAGAGTTCTTCTGTCTTATCTGAGAAATGTTCATTTCTAGAACAAAACTGATTGGTTCCCTTGCTCAGGGACCCACTTGCTCAGATCAGTTTTTTCAGATACTATCTGATAAACTCTCAGCCTCCTTTCTCAAATTTAAATTCTGTTGAACAGTGGTCAACTTTAACAGTTTCCATCAGAGGGAAAAGTAGGCTTTCATCTTATAATATCCTTGCTTCTGCCTTTGCAAGTGCTCCTGTCATTCAGGATAAAAGTCACATTCTGCCTGTTTAGTGAGGACTTTTCCTAATTACTGTGACCTTAGTAAATTGTCCACTTTATCAATTTAAAATAGGAGGTTGTCTTATTTTTTAAATTCCACATATAAGTGATATCATATAGTATTTGTCTTTCTCTGTCTGACTTATTTCACTTAATGCAGTACCCTCCAAGTCCATCTATATTGTTGCAGATGACACAATCTCATTCTTTTTTATGGCTGAGTTGTATACCGTAACTTTCATAATATTGTATATCAACTACATTAAAAGATAAAATATAAGATTGTATATCAGTGCTCTAACCAAGTTGCTTTTCACTTAGACAATGTGATTAAAATATTTTGCCTTTCTTCTTTTTTAAAACAATTTTCATAGTTAAAGTAATAGCAAGATTGAATAGAAACGAAAAAATTATCTCAGTAGTTTTTAAAAAAATAATACAAAAACCAGAAGGATTGTTTCCCCTTAGTTTAGCAAGTTTAAGAAATGATAATTATATACAGTTTTCTGTAATTTAAATGTATATGTAATTTTCATTGGCTGTTAGTATCTGTCAGGAACAAACAGCACCCCATGTTTTCCTTATTCGTATCAGAAGACTCAATTCAGTTCAGTTCAGTCACTTAGTCATGTCCGGCTCTTTGCAACCCCTTGGACTGCAGCACACCAGGCTTCCCTGTCCCATCACCAACTCCTGGAGCTTGTTCAAACTCATGTCCATAGAGTTGGTGATGCCATCCAACCATCTCATCCTCCATTGTCCACTTCTCCTCCTGCCCTCAATCTTTCCCAGCATGAGGGTCTTTTTCAGTGAGTCAGTTCTTCACATGAGGTGGTCAGAGTATTGGAGCTTCAGCTTCAGCATCAGTCCTTCCAATGAATATTCAGGACCAATTTCCTTTAGGATTGACTGGTTTGGTCTCCTTGCAGTCCAAGGGACTCGCAAGAGTCTTCTCCAACACCACAGTTCAGAAACATCAATTCTTAAGTGCTTAGCTTTCTTAAAGGTCCGACTCTCACATCCATAGCTTTCCATATAGGAAAAAACATAGCTTTGACTAGATGGACCTTTGTCAGCAAAGTAATGTCTCTGCTTTTTAATATGCTGTCTAGGTTGGTCATAGCTTTTCTTCCAAGGCACAAGTGTATTTTCATTTCATGGGTGCAGTTACCATCTGCAGAGATTTTTGGAGCCCTCCAAAATAAAGTCTGTCACTGTTTCCATTGTTTTCCTGTCTATTTGCCATGAAGTGATAGAACCAGATGCCATGATCTTAATTTTCTGAATGTTGAGTTTTAAGCCTTTTTTACTCTCCTCTTTCACTTTCATCAAAAGGCTCTTTAGTTCTTCCCTTTCTGCCATAAGGGTGGTGTCATCTGCTTATCTGAGGTTATTGATATTTCTCCTGGCAATCTTGATTCCAGCTGTGCTTCAGCCCAGCCCAGCATTTTGCATGATGTATTCTGCATATAAGTTAAATAAGCAGGGTGACAATATACAGCCTTGACGTACTCCTTTCCCGATTTGGATCCAGTCTGTTGTTCCATGTCCAGTTCTAACTGTTGCTTCTTGCCCTGCATACAGATTTCTCAGGAGGCAGGTCAGGTGGTCTGGTATTCCCATCTCTTGAAGAATTTTCCACAGTTTGCTTTGATCCACACAGTTCAAGGCTTTGGCATAGTCTAGACAAGCAGTAAAGGGAGATGCTTAGAGAACTAGGGTTGATTAATTTAGATTAAACAAAACTCTAGGGATTTTTTTGGTTCAACTGTGATTTCTATAAAACTTTACTTATTTTCACTAATAATGGGAGTTAATTAGAAATGTAAAAAATGAATAATAGATCTTGTCCATAAATATTTGTAGAGAAAAAAGAGTACGTGTTTTTTTTCCCCCCTTGAGTAAATATAAGTAGGTAGTTACTTAATTTGCTGTGTGGTGCTGCTCTCCCCGTCTCTCTTTTGGAGAGAGTCAATGAATTGAATCAGAGTTAAATTCAGGATGGTAAACAGTAATTCAGTTTAGACTTTTATTTCTGTACATTTTATTTAAAAAGAGGTTTTCTTTTTTAATGAATCATGCTGAGGATCAACTTTTAAAATAAAGAGTAAGAAATATAAAATTCTACTTAATAAAATAAAATTTCTATGATTCAGCTCTATATAATGAACCAGAAAGGAAGAATGAGAAATAAGACCTTAATATTTAGGAAAGTTCTGAAAATCAGAGATTAATTTATATATTGGACACGTGATCTAATGAAAACAAAAGCTCTTCAATTTAAATATATAGTTAAACATTGTTCAGATTTATTAAAAAATAATTTAAATTATCGTCTCATGAGTTCTTGGTATCTCTTTACTTCATTTTAAGTGGAGGAAAAAATTCTCTTTAATCAAACTGGTCCAAAATATTAAAAGTAAATTTATATCATATTGAAATCTTGAAGGAATTGCCATGAGATTTCTCAAATAATATTTTCATTTTCAATGGAAAATAACATGTATCTTATAACACTTTACATGGTCAATGGTGTTATTTAAAAAATCTGATCATCAGTGCCTATCTGTATGAAATATTTAAATTTTAAATCAGTTAAGGTTTATTTAGTTTTGTCTTATAATCAAAGCATTTAATTTTAAGGCCTTTGTTGCCATTTTAGCTGGGGTTGAAAGCATGTTGTGACCTCATTGAGCTTAGCCTGCTTACTAAAGATATAAGCAAGATTTTGCAAGCTGATTTACCATGTTTTTTTTCTGATAGACATTTAGAGTTTAATTTTAATTGTTTGGATCTTTACAGCTGAGGTCCAGGTATCTTAGAGTCTGAACACATAGCCGTTTCTGCTACTCACAGCCCAAGGTCCTGAATTGCAGAACACACAAGCATTAATAATAAATAAAAAGTGTTATTTATTTATTTATTGGCTACTGAGTTTGGTTTGTTATACAGCAGTAGATAAATGAAGTGAAAGTGTTAGTCAGTTGTGTCCATCTCTTTGCAACCCCATGGACTGTAGCTTGACAGGCTCCTCTGTCCATGGGATTTCCCAGGCAAGAATACTAGAGTAGGTTGCCATTCCCTTCTCCAGGGGATCTTCTCAACCCAGGAATGGAACAGCAGTAGATAATCAGAATGTAATTTGATATGTTCTGATACAGAATGCGCTGTAACAAAAGCTGAAAAGTACATGGGAGCAGCCAGTGGGTGAAACCTGGAAGGGACTCATGGTGATGGCTGGTGAGGACTTGAAAGAGAGTTATGACAATGGTATTTGAAGCTGGAAATAAGACCTTTATTGTCTAGTGGCAGAAAGTTAAGCAAAACTGTCACCCAGGGTATCATGGAAAATAGGAAATGTACTTAGTGAACTGATAGATCTGGCAAAGGAGATTTCCAGGCAGAATGTCTAAGTGTTGTCAACTGTTTCTTTTAGCTATATCTCATGAGATATGGATGGAGGAAAATGAACTAAAACAGGAATTCTTGTTTTCAACAATTTTGAGGAAATATAAAGGATTCAGGACAGTTTTCCAGCCTGCAAAGGGTTCTCAAAGTAAGAAGGGACCTCGAAACAAAGATCACATCCAGAATGAAGTTAGGGAAATGTGGTCTCAAGGCAAAAATGAAACTAAGGTGCAACTATAATATCTTTACAATCTCAGAAAGGTTTGAGGTAGTCCTCATGGACTCTTTCAGGCACAGAAAAAGCACCCCACCCCCAGAATCTTTGAGGGCTTGCCTCCTAGTTCCTGTCTGTTAAACAGAAAGGCTTCTAAGAATCCATGGGCTTTGTCCTACAGCAGCCTCACAGAGAGCCCAAGGTTGAGAAGGACTTACTTCAAAGCGATCTATGTCATGGCTTTTGCTTGAATTAATGGATTAATAAATTGATTCAAAAGAAGCCTATAAAATTTTTAAAATATTTATTTATATGAGCCTAGACTTGGAATGGTGGCTCAGATGGTCAAGCGTCTGTCTACAATGCAGGAGACCGAGGTTCGATCCCTGGATCCGGAAGATCCCCTGGAGAAGGAAATGGCAATCGACTCCAGTACTATTGCCTGGAAAATCCCATGGACAGAGGAGCCTGGGATCACAAAGAGTAGGACACGACTGAGCGACTTCACTTTCACTTTCAGACTTGGAATGAAGCAACACGAAATGAAGAGACTTTTAGGTCCCTGCAGGCAGGAAGAAAGCTGAGAGAAGTTTTACAAACACAGGCTTCTTTTTTAAGGAAGAGGAAATGTGACTCAAATGGTAGAATCAAGAGAGCAGAACCCAGAACACAGAGAAATACTCCCACTGAATAGGACCTGGGTCTCATGAAGGTACTGGTTACATGGACCCTGCTGGATATTCGAATTATTATAGACCAGTGACATTTACATGCCTCCTAGACTCTACTTCCTCTCCTACCTTTTTGAATGGAGATCTGTTGTGATTATCCTGGCCTGGAAAGCTGGGTATTTTGGATGTGTAGGAGGTAAAGAACTAGTCTCTTCAGTCCACAGGTCTTTGTATTGAGAAGAATTATACTCAAGATGCAGTACTCAGGAACACCATTTGAATCTTGACCTGATTTAGGTGATTAGATCCTGAATTTTGAACTATTGCTATAATTATGAAGAGATATCTGAGGATTGTGGGGAAGGGAGTGAGTGAGTCTTGTGTTGGAATGTGAATTGTGAAAATTGGGTGGATTGTGCCAGATTGAGCTTTTAAAACTTTTAAGATAATTATAGACTCACATGCACTTGTAAGAAACACAAATACATTTGTATTATTATACATTCCATATACCCTTAGTTTCCCCTGATGGTAACATCTTGCAAAATGCTAGTACAATAACTAGATTTGATATTCAGCAGAATACCTGTAACCAGTCAGTACCTTGATCAGGACCTAGTCCCTCACTGGAACTACTCTGTGTCCTCTAGTCTTTGGATTCCAACATCTTGATAGAATCCACCAATCTAATTCAGATTTCCCCAGTTTTACTTGTACTCGTGTGTGTGTGTGTGTATGTGTGTGTGTGTGTGTTCAGGGTCTTGAAGAGTTGGACTTAGCAGCTGCAGCAGTGTGTGTGTATCTTAGTTTTGTGTGAGTTTTATCATTTATAGGTCCCTGTATCCACCACCAGAGTCAAGGTACCCAACCAGGATTCCTCCTGTTGCTCTTGTCTAGCCACACCTCCCTCCCCAGTCTGTTTCTGATCCTGCCAGATGGATTTGTTTCAGCATTAGCTCATGTTACACATGCAGATAGCCTTTGAAAAATGAATATATATTAGATATCAGTTCAGTTCAGTTCAGTTCAGTTGCTCAGTCGTGTTCGACTCTTTGCCACCCCATGAATTGCAGCACGCCAGGCCTCCGTGTCCATCACCGACTCCCAGAGTTCACTCAGACTCACGTCCATCAAGTCAGTGATGCCATCCAGCCATCTCATCCTCTGTCGTCCCCTTCTCCTCCTGCCCCCAATCCCTCCCAGCATTAGAGTCTTTTCCAATGAGTCAACTCTTTGCATGAGGTGACTAAAGTACTGGAGTTTCAGCTTTAGCATCATTCCTTCCAAAGAAATCTCAGGGCTGATCTCCTTCAGAATGGACTGGTTGGATCTCCTTGCAGTCCAAGGGACTCTCAAGAATCTTCTCCAACACCACAGTTCAAAAGCATCAATTCTTCGGTGCTCAACCTTCTTCACAGGATCATCTTATTAAATTGGATCTATGAAAATTATCCACAGAGGCCTCAATTTAGAAATATATAAGGCTGATTTTTCCAAGTTCAGAATTTGTCTGTTAATGAAATACCTATTATATCAATAAAGATTACTTGCACTTCCTGTTTTTCACTGCTATCCAGAGATGGCTTAAAACAGTGATATAAGTGCTTCATTTGCATGCGGTCGGTTGTATAGATAGATTGGACAACAGTGTAAGGACTTTGCTTTTTTATTTAAAAAAATGTATACCCTACATAGTGATATTTTTATTCTCTATTGTTCAGTGTATTCAGTCAAAGGTAACCGCGTATGAAGAGTTATAAAGAAAGCATTCCTGAAGGAAAGAATTGCCTTTCTGTGCTACATTAATGTCTATTCTACTGTACTGTTTTGTTGCTATGGTAAGAAATGCAGGCAAAGTAAGTTGTAAGGCATTTAGTGTTGTCCTTTAAATTTTTTTGATTATCAAATTATTTGTTTTTTTCCCTCCTCTTTTTCCTGTCTCATGTAGTCAGCTCTTCCTTACAGTTTTTTTCTATGATTATTTATAACAGTGCCACAAGTATTATGAAACATTGGTGTGAATTTTATTTTTTAATTAAGATATCTGCAGGATCTTTAACTTTGTAGAGCTTTAGTGTATGATATGCATTATGTGTGACCCAAAGATAGAAATTTCTAAAATTATTATTATTTGTGATTTATCTTATTTTTAGCATCTAATCTACATCTTTTATTTTTAAAAAGGCAGTTAGACCATCTCAAACCACGCTTTTATTTTACTCCTTCTTTAATTAAAATTTCATTTATTGACCCTGCCAGACAAAAGTCTAGGTCTTCAAGGGGTAGAAATAAAACAAGAGTCCCAGCCCTTAAGGAGCTTCTACTAGAAGAAACTCGTTGACAGATGATTATAATAAAATGAGCTCTGACGGAAAAATGAACCCAGAATTCTTAGCTGGAGAATCCCACGGACAGAGAAGTCTGGTGGGCTGTGGTCCATGGGGGACTGAAGTGACTTAGCACACCCACGCTTTAAACGTAGCCTTCACAAGTGAGAGGCTTCCAGGAGGAGGAGGAGGTTGGAGTTCGTTAGGCTTCTCTGTGAGTGCAGGAAAATTGAGGTCCTAACCCTGCCTGTATCCCCACGACCTCTCTTCTAATTGCCAGAGTAGAGTGAGCCCTCCGTAGGTATTTGATGACTGTTGAAAAGCAGAGATGTCGAACTGCATTTTGACAGGGAACTTTGGAATGAGTTGAGTGAAAAATTGGCTGAAGGAAGGTTGTTCTAGACAGAGGGAGGAACATGTGCACAGACTTTTGTCCTTGGTAAAACTCCTTTCCTGAGGCAGGCGTTCTCGGACTTCATTCCCCCCACGTCCCTGCCCGCTTCTTCCTGTCTGCCCCTCTCCGTCTCCCTCCTCCCTGCCTCGCTGCCCCACTTCCCCCGCACCCCCGCCCCCACCTCCCCTCCGCCCCTCCCTTCTCTTCCTCTCTCCCCCTATGGAATCAGTAGACGGTGACCACTGCCTGTTGTTTCTAAGCACACAGCTGTGAGGGTCTCTCTGGCTTCTCCCAGAAGTTAGATAACAAAATACATAATAGCTTCAAAGTCCCTGTGCAAAGGCCTTCTGGTTTAGAAAAATGTGCTTGTTTTTGTTCAGGTTTTTTTTTTTTTTTTTAAGAATAAGGTAAAAAATAGAAGCTTGTCCTTTTCAGTCCTATAGCAAGTAAAAATGATGTGATTGGACTCACCAATGAACTTTTTACCTAATGATGTATGAGACCTGTGATTATCTAGCATCATTAGCCTACAACTTGGGGCCTGGGAAAAGAAAAGAGATGTGGCATTCTTCATTTTTCCCCTCCCTCCAGAGAATTGTCCTACTGGGGAGGCTAAATTTCAGGTATCAGGTTTCAAGTACTCTCTTTATTATACATTCCCAAATGCCAACCCTGCTGTAAGGTTCTGAACTTTTTAAGACTGTTACTTTCCTCAGAAGAAGAAGAGCATGTTACTGCTTAGTATCACATACGTCTGAAGAATAAAGGCGGAGCCCAATTTCTTTGCATTTTTGATGGGACAGGGGTAATGATTTTAGTTATTAAGAATCAAGGTAGGGTTTGGACCAGAAGGGAGCCTCTCAAATTTTGATAAATCATAAACCAGTACAGAAGTAAAACTAAGTATGCAATCTTCAGAGATATCTTGTTGCTTGATATGGCTAGAACAAAAGGTATGAGGGGGAATGCTGAGAAATGAGACTGGATCGGTAGAAAGGGACCCGATCAGAGAGAATTTTGAAGACCAACTTAAGAAGTTATGATTTTCTCTGAGGGCACATTGCAGCTGATGGGAATTTTTACTTTACAGAGGGAAAAACATTGATCAGATTTGTGTTTTTTAAAAAAGTCCACTCAGGTATCAATATGGAGGAAACAAAGGTCAAGGTAGGGATGTGTATGTAGCTCTCTATTCTACTTCCTGTGTCTATGTAACTGTATCATCCCCCAAAATAATGGTGTAAAGCAGTTATGGGTCCTTCGTTGAAGAATTTAGAAAGGGCGTATAGTAGGCATAGCTTGTCTGTGCCCCATGACATTTGATGCTTCTGTCAAAATTACTGTTCCATTGTCTTGTGTATGCTAAGTTATGATGAGATGTTTATTGTAATTCCAATCCTTGTTCCTCCAGTCCTTGTTCCAATCCATGTAATATGTCTTTTTATTTCTAGATGCCTTCAAGATTTTCTCGTTATCAGGGATTTAAATGTGTTGTGTCTATGTAGGATTTTTATCCTCCTGATATTTTCTGGGCAGGTTGGATCTATGTTTTGTTGTCTTTTATCAGTTTTGAAAAATTCTCGTTTATTGTATTTTCAAGTATTTTTTCCATCCTTGCCTTTTCTCTTCTCGTAGATAAGTTAAACTGATATTGTCCCATAGCTCTTAAATCATCTGTTCCCTTTTTTATTTCTTCTTTCCTTGTGTTTCAGTTTGAATACTTTTTATTGACTTACCTTCATATTCACTGCTGCTTTTTTCACTGTGTTGAGTTTACTGATGAATTTGTCAAAGGCAATCCTCATCTCTGTTACTAGGGTTTTTATTTCTAGCATATTTATTTGATTGTCTTACCTAATTTCCATATTTTTTCTGTTGAAATTTTCCATTCATTCATGCTTGTGGTCCATCTTTGCCACTAGAACCTCTGACACATTAATTGTAGATGTTTAAAATTTTCTGCCCGATGATTCTAATGACGTTATATCAATATTTATTTCTAGCTCTTTGTTGATGGAAAGTGTATCTTTTTTATTGTTTTTTTTTGTATATCTTTTTTTTTTTTTGGTTGAAAGCTAAACATCTTGTATAGGGCAATAGAGGCTAAGGTAAATTTTATTCATGTTGCAAAATGACAGATCTCTTCTTTTTGTAGTCCTTTCAAGTATGGGGAGAGCAGTTAGGTTAATCTAGTCAGGGACTGAGCTGGATTTGGATTTGGATTTTGCTTTGGTGTCAGTCTAGCACAGACTTCAAATTTCTCTAGCATTACTTTGTGTTCAGGATGAAGGCTGATTTGCTTAGGAGTTTTATTCAGTATCTGGTCTGCCTTTAGCTCTTAAGTCCCCTGTTTGTTTCTGAGCTTTGAAGAGGGTTTTACTATCTGGCACCTCCTCTAGACATTGGCCGCGTTGCTTGTTACTAGATGCTCACCAGCCTGGTAGTATTGGACAGAGGATGGCAGTCTCTGTTGCTCTGATTCAGCCTGTTAGGCAGGGGTTGTTTCCCTGGGTCTCAAGCGTTTCACACTGTGAGCAGTCCTGTTCTGTCCCAGTGGTAGAGGATTGCTAGTAGTCTTGGTTCAGAATTTTTTTCTACCCCTTCTCCACAGTGGAGAGTTTTTTCCCCTGTTCTTTTCCTTCATCTCTAATGGGTTTTCGCCTGTGCCCTGAAGGCCATAGGTTTTTGTTGTTTCTTAGGGGAAAAGTGAAAGTGAAGTTGCTCAGTCATGTCCAACTCTTTGGGACCCCATGGACTGTAGTCTACTAGGCTCCTCCGTCCGCAGGATTTTCGAGGCAAGAATGCTGGAGTGGGTTGCCATTTCCTCCTCCAGGGGATCTTCCCAACCCAGGGATCGAACCCAGGTCTCCTGCATTGAGCCATCAGGGAGGTTACCTTTCTTAGGGGAGAGGGGACTAGATGGAGCTTGGCGCTTCACCCTCTTCTCCAGCCCCACAATAGCTGCTTTTCTTCTCCTCCAGGTCTGCTCCAGGAGGGAGTCTCTCCAGTCTCTTGCTTTCTCTTAGTTTTTCTTGTGAGCACCTTGTGAGGTATGTGGAGAAGAGTCTGTGACTAGATGAGCTTTGCTGTGACCTTTCTGGATCTCAGGGATTCTGCATTCTCATGCTAGTTCACACCCAGCCTTTAGCAATTTAGAGATTTTAGCTGGGTCCTTTTCAGTTTGCATTCCCTCTGGTCTCCGCTTCAGGTTATCTGGGGTCCATAGCATGTTTCTCCTCAGAGATATCTGTCTGTATTTAGACGAGCTCTCTGATGGGTTCAAGGAAATTGACAGTTTTGTAGATTAACTGCCTTTTTAATTGTAAGGTTGGAAATGATGCTGTTCCCAGCTTTCTACATCTTATGTGGGAAACATAATATATAGTTAGGTATTATATAATCATGTTGTTCATCTATGTTGCTTATGCTCCTGGGTTACACATTTGAGCTGAAAGGTATGCAGTTCCTACTTTGATTTTCTCTCTGATAAATTCATTTAAAATTTCTGGCTAGAGCCTGATAGTTCTTTTCAACTGTTTCCTGTTCACCCTAAATACATCTCTAAGGCAAATTCTGAGAGACGCATTTTGAAATATATTGGCGGGGGAAGGAAATCCCAGTTTTAAGCATTAGAAAAATATGGGTCCTATGTAGGTCTTCTTTTAGAATCATTTCATCTAGAATCAATCAGTCATTTAGCTGAATATCCTTTTTTTCATTTTTAAAAGAGTATTTTAATACCTTTGTTCCTCTTACAGAGTGTTGTAAGACTCAACTGAAATGTTGTGTATAAACGGTCTCTGAAAAATGTAAAACTCTATACAAACTGTGATTTTATTATTACCCTTCCCTATATACTCTTCACCCATGAGTGCATTTATTTTTACCAAGATCAAGTGGACCAGCTATAGTCTATCTGACTTCCTTTTTTGGATTTATTTAAAGAACTTTTAATCATTGGTTTAAAGATTCTTGGTAAGGGCTTGAATTGTTTTTTGATTTATCTCACTTCTCATGCTCTGCTTCATAGACTTCCCTGTTTTTCTTTTGTGGTCAAAATTTGCTTATCTCAAAATATGCCCCTTTACCTTTAAAGATCTTTTTGTTTTGTTTTGTTTACTTTATTAGTTGCCCATGTAACAGTTGGTTGCTCCTATTTGATATTTTTGAAGTTCTGGTTTTTTGATATGTGACCTTCCATTTCGTATTTGTTCCTAACATATTGTTGGAAAGTTTTTAGGCATCTTGTCAATAAGTATTAAAAAAAAAAAAAGATTTTCTCTGAAAAGGCTATCTCATGTATCCATAGTTTTTTGAAAATTTGGTGACCCCATACTGTTTTATGAGAAAGTTGAGCTTGATAAACAAGTTTTAACTAAGTACTCATCCACATGTGCTTCAGATGTCGATGGTTGCTCTTCACTGCATTTAGCAGTGGAGACATTCTGCACCAACATGGCAGCAAGGACATAATGACTGGACTGATCGTCTCCATATACCACCTCTTCCTTCTTTATAGAAATGTTATATTCCAAGTTTCCTCCCTTTCCCCTCTTTACTCTGGACCCGTTTCCCAAGTCACATCTCAGTTTATTCTGTTTCAAGCAGTATTTTTTCCCCTCTTATGTGTATATTGACATCTTATTGAACTTTTCTCCTCTTCTAAACATGGTTTCATTATTATTAATCTTCCTCTTTTGCTCATTCCTTTATATATAGAGAACCTCAAACAACCCTAATCAGAAATGAGAAGACTCAGAATACTGTTACTAGTTTATTTGTATTAAGGATTAAATATTCATACATTTAGTGGAAATGAGATGAAAACATAGTAACAGCCTGTATTGGGTTACTGTACTAAGACCACTTGAAAATTCAGTGATTTTCTAGAAGGATTCACAGAGCCCAGTGTATAGGCATATTCACTGCTATGAGTAATTCCAAAGGATATAGGGGATTCCCTGGTGGTTCAGTGGTGAAGAAGCCACCTGCCAGTTCAGGAGATATGGGTTTGATCCCTGTTCCAGGAAGATCTCGCCTGGCATGGAGTGACTAAGCCTTTGCCCCACCGTTGTTGAGCCTCTGCTCTGGAGCCCGCAAGCCGCAGCTACTGAGCCTTGACACCACAACTACTGAAGCTCGTGTGCCCTAGAACCTCTTCTCTGCAACAGAGAAGCCACCACAAGGAGAACCTGGTGCCCCACAGGTAGAGAAAAGTTAGAGTAGCCCCCACTTGCTGCTGCTAGAGAAAAGCCCACAGGTAGCAAAAGACACCAGCACGTGTGCAAAATCACTTCAGTGTGGCCAACTCTTTGCAACCCAGTGGGCCACAGCCTGCCAGCCTCCTCTGTCTGTGGGACTCTCCAGGCAAGAATACTGGAGTGGGTTGTCATGGGAGTGGGTTGTCATGCCCTCCTCCAGGGGATCTTCCCAACCTAGGGATCGAACCCACGTCTCTTATGTCTCCTGCATTGGCAGGCAGGTTCTTTATCAGCAGCACCACCTCCCCTTCCTTATTCATTGCAGCATTATTTGCAATAGCCAAGATATGGAAGCAATCTAAGTGTCCCTTCACAGGTGAATGGATAAAGATGTGGTATAGGTATACAGTGTACTAGTACTCAGCCATAAAAAAGAGTTACATCTTGCCATTCGAGACATCAGTGGACCTAGAGGGTATCGTACTAAGTGAAATAAGTAAGACAGAGAAAGACAAATATTGTATGATTTCACATATATGTAGAATCTAAAAACCAAAACAAATTAGAAACAATTATAGATACAGAGACGAAACAGGTGGTTACTAGAGGGGAAAAAAGGGTGGGGAGGTAAGAAAGAGATGAGACAGATGATCATTTTGAAATGTATAGAAATATGAAATCGCTGTGATGACCAACCTAGATAGCATATTGGAAAGCAGAGACATTACTTTGCCAATAAAGGTCCGTCTAGTCAAGGCTATGGTTTTTCCAGTGGTCATGTATGGATGTGAGAGTTGGACTGTGAAGAAGGCTGAGCACCGAAGAATTGATGCTTTTGAACTGTAGTGTTGGAGAAGACTCCTGAGAGTCCCTTGGACTGCAAGGAGATCCAGCCAGTCCATCCTAAAGGAGATCAGTCCTGGGATTTCTTTGGAAGGAATGATGCTGAAGCTGAAACTCCAGTACTTTGGCCACCTCATGCGAAGAGTTGACTCACTGGAAAAGACCCTGATGCTGGGAGGGATTGGGGGCCGGAGGAAAAGGGGGACAACAGAGGATGAGATGGCTGGATGGCATCACTGACTCGATGGACGCGAGTCTGAGTGAACTCCGGGAGTTGGTGATAGACAGGGAGGCCTGGTGTGCTGCGATTCATGTGTCCCACAAAGAGTGGGACACAACTGAGCAACTGAACCGAACTGAACTGATGTTGTGTAAGAGAAACTAATATATTGTTGTAGTTAAAAAAATACCTCATAGAAAAAGAGATCAGATTTGTGGTTCCCAGAGGTAAGGGGTAGGGAAGGAGGAATTGGATGTAGGTGGTCAAAAGGTACAAACTTCCAGTTATAAAGATAAATAAGTACTGGGGATGTAATGTGCACCATGATAAATATAATTACTACAGCTCTATGTTACAAATGACGTCCTAAGAATACTCATCCCAGGAAAAACTCTTCTATTTCTTTAATTTTGTTTCCGTATGAGATGGTGGATATTCACTATTGTGACGATTTCATGAGGTATGTAAGTTAAATCATTATGCTGTACACCTTAAACTTAGACAGTGTTCTATGTCAATTATGTCTCTATAAAACTGGAAGAAAATAAATGTAAAACCTCCACCAGGGAAGCTTCTGTGGGACCCAGTGCCTGAGGTTTTTACTGGGGGCTGTTCATGCAGGCGCACTCTCTTAGAAGGAAAACAAGTGTTCAGTAGAGACCATGTTGCTTGTACAAAGAATTTAGACATAGTGAGCTTCTGTTTTGTGAGTGGTAAGAACCCTCCCCAATCAAAGTTTCCAGAAGACATCTAGAGACCAGCCTTGCATGCAGACCTCTCTAAGGGTAGCAACTCAAGCCTGCATTGTTGTCTTTTTTTTTTTCTCCTTTGGCACACTGCTTTTAGACTTTGAAGATCCTTCCAAAAAGTATCCAAAAAGCTCCATTAAGGTCAATACAGACCTTAATTTTGCTAATTGAGCAAATGCTAGCTTTTGTTATAGGCTGTTTAATATCATGAAAACAATTTTCTGTTGGCTTTTCTCCGCAAATAGCATTTGTGCTGTGAATTTAAAAGGCTTTTATGAAACACCCAGAAATTTTATAGCACGTTTTCTCACATAAAACTTCGTTGCAAGTTTCAAACAACTGATTTGCAAATGAAATTTAGAAGATCTAGATTTAGGATTTTCTTACATGCAGAGAAGAGAGAAATAGAGAATGGTTTCCTTGGGGAAGCCTTTTAAGAGGAAACTGGTATTGAACTGAAGATAAGGAGTGTAAATAGAGGAGGAAAAAAAAGACAAAGCATATGCTAGGGAAACAGAGAGGCATGACTAAGGGAAAACTGAAGATAGGGTCGGCGAGGGGGGAAAGAAAGTTGTGTATTTTTGCTCTGAAGCAAATGTAAACTCAGACACTTTTTGTATCAGTGCTGTTGACCATATATTTTCTGCTTTTGAGGACTCTAAGACTTTCTAGGAAGACTTACTTTCCTTATTTAATAGTTTATATGAGATACAAGTATTACATATTTGTCTCGTGTTGTTTCCTAATTGGAAACTACTTAACTCACAGGGTTGTTTTGAAGATTAAATATGATGATATATGTCAAAAAGCTGTGTGAAAGTATTTATGGCCATCATTAAAAATTATAACTGTTTCATTAGGTATGCTGAACATATAATTTTTATTTTGTATGGAATTCCTGCACAGCAAAGCTGTGTATCCTCCTCAGTTTGCTCTTACCTGGTCTCCTGCTGCCTCACTGAATATTTATACCAGAAGGTTCTCTTGCTGCTAAATGTTATAGTTCTCCTGCTTTAAGCATTTATATGTACTGGTTTGGGTTTTTCTGATTCTTCATATCATAGTAGGTTCCCTACTTGGCCTTTGTTTCCTGTGTTTTTCCTCTGGCATAGTACTCAATTATTTGGAAAGCAACTTTTATAAGAATGAATCTTCTGTGCTTTGTTCCCCTGCAGTATTTTTTAAGGTTAAAATAGAATTTTAAAGGGTTGTCTAGTCCAGGATAGTAAAGCTATATCATAAAAGTTCTTTCTTTGTACTAATAAGAAGTAGAGAATGTTTCATGAGAGCCTATTGCCTAACCTGAAGCTGCCTTGCATGTTATAATTATGTATGAATATTTGTCTTAATGTGAAAAGTTAATTCTTTCAAATATAAGATACACTGTAAGAACTAATAGAAATTCAGCTAACTAATCATTGTCTACTAATACAACAAAACTCTTGGCAAACCTCTAGATGGGACTTAAACATTTTAAACCAAATATTTGAATATGTCATGTATCACTAAAAGCACCACCTAGCTATTAATGAATAGCTCAGTAATTGGCTGATTTATTCTCTTTTCTCCAGATTTATTACGTGTATAGTAACATTTGCAGTGTTAATTAAATAGCACATACCAGTGTTATATTGACTAACTATAATTCTCCTGTTTCAAACTAGTTTTTGAGCATGGAGACTACCATGATATAGTTATTATATTAAAAAATTGAAGAATAGCAAATATGTTCAGCATCTGGTGTGTTATCTCTAGTTCAGTGGAGAACTGCATTTGGTGAAGCTGGATTTGAAATAAGAGCTAGAAAACAACTTTGGGTGGAAATTTTAGAATGACTTAGGAATTTATGTCAGGCAAATATCGGAAAAAATTCCATGTTCTTTTTGAAAGCCAAGAAGCTGTTCTTTATTAGTAGTTTTTGTATCTGTCATCAGTAATCTAATGTATTCTAAAACTAGTTGGACAGTGATGGTGGCCTAGTTGCTAAGTCATGTGTGACTCTTGTGACCCCATGGACTATATAGCCCACCAGGCTCCTCTGACCGTGGGATTTTCCAGGCAAGAATACTGGAGTGGGTTGCATTTCCTTCTCCAGGGGAATCTTCCAGACCCAGGAATCAAACCTGGGTCTCCTGCATTGCAGGTGGATTCCTGCATTGCAGGCATATTCTTTACTGACTGAGCTATAAGAAGCCCCATGGGAAACCACATTTCTGATTGGAAATGTATAAAAATATCTCCTTTATAAAATGCAAGAGAAACATACATGTGATAGTACCAGTTATTTGTTTGATGTACTTTTCTGAATAGTTCCTCTGTTGCTTACTTATATTTCAGAATATATGTTCAAAGAGGAGAGTAGTCTCTCTGATCATATGTGTTTACTATCAAATTTCAATAATCATTATAAAATTTTTTTCACTTAGGTTCTTCACATGTCTTCTGTAAATGAGAAATGTATATTATAAAGGAACTCATATGGTATAATAAAAGTTTAATACAAAAATTGAGTACATATATACTAGGTTCAATATAAGCTGTTTCAGAAGAATGTTTTCTTTTTGTGAATTTGTGAAATTACATATTGAACTAATAGGTTTTTAATGATTAAAGTGGATTAAAACGTCTCATCTGTGGTATCATAAATTTTTCAATTTCCTTAAAATAAAACTTAATTTTGTTACCTGTTTGATTTTCAGTATTTTTAGAAAGTTTATAAAGGGAAAAATAATAGCAGCTCTAGACCTCAACCCCCAACAAAGAAAGCTACTTTCGTCTCAAGAAGATGGATTTTCTTAGACAAAACAACAGAGCTTTAACCTAATACTTAAACAAACTGAACTTAAATTCCAAGGGATAAGCTAT
The DNA here is from genome assembly GCF_001704415.2 of Capra hircus. Classification (NCBI taxonomy): domain Eukaryota; kingdom Metazoa; phylum Chordata; class Mammalia; order Artiodactyla; family Bovidae; genus Capra; species Capra hircus. Next base: position 29,005,813 of record NC_030814.1, read on the forward strand.
TTACTTTGAGACTCAGTTTAAGAAGCCCTTTGAAAAACTGAGGAAAATCAAAGGCCTTAGCTGAGAAAGAACTTGATTGCTGCCGATAAAGACATTTCTATATTTTTAACCAAGTAAGCTCTAGATTTCTGAATTAAGTTTTATTTAGAATTTATAGCTAGTACACAGTTGAATTAAGTTATTTTGTTTCTGGAACAATTATATGACCTACTGCTGTTTTGTACTGGGCTTCCCAGGTGGTTCAGTGGTAAAGAATCTGCCTGTCAGTGCAGGAGATGCAAGACACTCCAGGCCGATCCCTGGATCAGGAAGATCCCCTGGAGCAGGAAATGGCAACCCACTCCAGTACTCTTGCCTGGAAATGCCATGGACCGAGGAGCCTGGAAGGCTACAGTCCATGGGATCTCAAAGAGTGAAACACGACCCAGCACAGCACAGCACTTCTGATTTTGGACTGTGTATTTTGCACGTATCCTTCTTAAAAGGAGTCAATCAAATAGAAAACATTGAGGAGACAGGGCACGTAGACTTCATTATGAGAACAAGACTGTTCTTCTTAGCATTTTTAAAATATAAAATACAATTTATCTCCTGTACTTATACTTCAAAAAATCATTGTACTATGTTCAATTTTAGGCAATAAGTAGCTATAAGTGATAGATTCTCCCAGTAGAAACATTTTCCTTTATCTTCTATGGGGAGAAGTCATAATTTTTCTCCCTACTGTTTTTAAAAGGCTGAAATTGAATTTTTCAGCTTAGTAGAGTTGCTCTTATTTTTACTGGATATCTTTTCTTGGCTCTGAGGTTTCCTTTAACATGGTACTGCCTCTGCAAAGATTATATGGTATAAAGTAACAGATTTTTAGAGCTAAAAGTGAATTTTCGGCTCATCTAGTCATACACTTTCATTTTACGTTTAAACCCAGTGTCAGCTCAAGCCTCCTATCCATCCATTGGCCTCTTTAGTACTGCTACATATCTTCAGGGATTATATGCTCATGGTTATTTCCAGCTTCAAATTTCTGACCTGTGGGTACTCTTGATCTCACTTGCAGTATACCTCACCACTAATTCTTTTCTCTCTGTTTCTTACAGACCTAGGCAATAAATGTTATGTTTGAATTGAAATCAGTGGGTGCTTATCCGGTACCAGATCATTAACATTTCTACTAAACCAGGTTGATGGACTATATATTTGACCTATAAAATCTGTACTTTTACTTAACTTTCTCCTGGGTTGCTTGCTCCTCTGGATAGAAAGCAGACTGTTTTGTTTACCTGGTCTATAGTTTTTTCTTTCATTTTTTAGATCTGAGATCTTAAATGGTCTTAAGACCTTCATTATAAACATAACTATATTCATTACCTTTAACCATTTATGCCTTAAAATAATGGAGGAATCAGAAGCTGAGTACAATATAATCAGCATTTGGTGTTAACATATGGTGTCATTGGGTGTCCTTGTCTTCTATTCAGGAAATTTTTTTTTTTTTCCCTCAGCTACATGTGAGATTTTTTTAATCACCTGCACATAAGTTTTTTTTTAGTTAACATGTTTTGCCTCGTAAATACCTTGACATTGGACAGATGTATACTTGATGTATTGTATTAGACCTGAGATGATATTAAGATACCTATATTATTGTTTAATATCTGTAGTAAAATGTCAGTCTCTTCCATCCAGGACCTACCAGGGATACGCAGTAATTCTAATACATACTACACAGAAACAACAATAAAATATGGAGATATGAACATAGAATTGGGAGATTAGACACAGTGATGTTCTTTTCCCAACCAAAAAATTAAGGTTTATAATCTGAAATTGAAACTGACACAGAAAACCAGTATGGATTTTGATTCTGCATTGGCTGTCTTTTGGTTGAGTTGTCATTTATCTGTCTTCCCTGCAAGCCTTGCTCAGTAGGTACTAAGTAAATATTCATGAGCTTGAGTAGAGTTTGGAATTAACACGGCTGATGGTCTTCACTGCCCACCTGAGCAGTGCCAAGAGTGTGACCTAACATAAGTTCTTCACTCTTGAGGATTTATCACTGACTCCATTTCTTAGCCTACTAATGCAACCTCTTTTTTTCCCTCAAAGAAGTAAATTCTGTCTAATTGCTATTCAATTAGGCAGATTTCTGTGGAAAAAAAATTCTAACAGTAGTAAATCATTGCTATAGTTTTGCGCTTTAGTATCTTGTATTGTAGAGACCATAATTTAATAGAACAGTTTTTGTTCTATAGAAAAACCTCTTTGTCCAACCTTGTATCACTCACCCTCTCCCTACACTTCAAATTGTCAAAGTGCATATCAAGGGGTACTAATTTTTTGTTTGTTTTACAAAACTTTTTTGTATGGTCTATGAAATAAGAAGCTTTCTTAATTCGTTAAATGTTATTTATAGAACATTAGCCTCTTAACTGAGGGGCTAGAGGGCAAGCAAATAAACTGAAAATTGAGTTGAGTCACTGCCAAATTAAGATCAGAAATTAAGATTCAGCATCTCTTAAATTTAAAAATGATATTTACTGGTAACTTCTTATGAATACATCTATTGTGCAAAAAATGTCTTTTTGTAATGCATTCCTGTGAATTTAATGACCATATGTTTTAATTAATTTGCAAACCATTGCTGGCAGTTGGTTAGGACGGGAACTGGCAAAACTATTCACCAGGTAGTATCTGGGGGCTGTTTGACAGCTTCCTTTCCTGTTGTGAAAGCCTTTATCTGATTACATAATGGGTGTGTGTGTTTGTGCACATGGATTGAGAGGCCAGGTGCCGTTTTTACCGTCAGCTACTTGAAACTATATGGTAGAAACTGTATCATTTAAAACCAGTATATTTCCACTCTGATTTCTCCAATGGATGATGACAGGGCAGCTAAAATTAAAAACATAATGAAGTAACTATTCTTTAAACCGTCCTTAACAAGGTCTGTATACTTTAATCTCTTTTTTCCTCTGTCAATCCCCTTCTTGTACCTTAACACTCAGAACTACTACTTTGTCAGTTTTTCTCTTTTGTCCTCATATTTCGTTTCATCATCCTTATTAACATGACTTCCCCAGTCCCTCTCAAGCTTTAGTTTTACTTCACCAGTTGGTCCATTGGACATTTATACTTAGACATTGTTATCCCACTTTATATAAAGTGTTTTTAAAATACTTAAATCCACTCGACCCCAGCTAAACCTAAAAAACAGGAAACTTTTTGAAAAAGCAATTAGAGACTTATTATCCCCTTCTAACTTCCATAATTCTGTTTCTGATACCATTTTTCTCTATTTTTCCATGATTTGAAACTTAGTTTGACCTTTCCCTCTCTTTACTAACATCCTGCAAATTATCTTTTGTTTTTGGCTACATTTCCTTCTACCAGACTAATACATAGTTACTAAATACTGATTTTCTCAAGTAATTCTTCTACTCAAAAAGTTTAATAATTTCTTAGTACTTTCAAGAAGAAATCCAGATGTCTTTATCTGGCATTCAGTTTCATGATGATCTGGTTCTATTCTCTATGTTCATGATTAATTTTCTACTTCAGCCAATTCTGCCTATTTTCAGTTCAGTTCAGTCGCTCAGTCATGACCAACTCTTTGCAACCCCATAAATCACAGCACGCCAGGCCTGCCTGTCCATCACCAACTCCTGGAGTTCACTCAAACTCACATCCATTGAGTCGGTGATGCCATCCAGCCATCTCATCCTGTGTTGTCCCCTTCTCCTCCTGCCCCCAATCCTTCCCGGCATCAGAGTCTTTTCCAATGAGTCAACTCTTCGCATGAGGTGGCCAAAGTATTGGAGATTCAGCTTCAGCATCAGTCCTTCCAATGAACACCCAGGACTGATCTCCTTTAGGATGGACTGGTTGGATCTCCTTGCAGTCCAAGGAACTCTCAAGAGTCTTCTCCAACACCACAGTTCAAAAGCATCAATTCTTCGGCACTCAGTTTTCTTCTCAGTCCAACTCTCATATCCATACATGACTACTGGAAAAACCATAGCTTTGACTAGACGGACCTTTGTTGGCAAAATAATATCTCTGCTTTTCAATATGCCTATTTTACTCCCCTGTGAATATACATTAAAGCTGTGCTCAAATCTATTACTTTTGAAACCAGTGCAGCCCTTTCTCAGTCATGAGACTTTGGAACTATCTCCCTGAGGTTTTCTAATGGTTGAACTCTTTATTCACCTGTTAAATGTAATTCATCCTTTGCGATCCTACTCTAGATATGATTTTCTTCATAAATCCTTTCTTGGTCCATTCAGTATCTGTACTTTTTACCCTTTATTTCCTCATATATAGCAATGGCTATTAACAAAAACAAATTTTAATTATTGGTATAATTTGGTACCACTGTATATTGATGTAAACTTTCAGTGCCCAGCACAATCCCCATATATTTATACAAACATTGAATAAATATGGAATGATTAATCATTTTGCTATACTTACTTTGAGTGGAAGACAATGTAGTATAATCAGAGAGCAAGCCGTGTCTTTGGAGTCAGATGGATAAATCTAGATTTTTATTCATGCTTTGCTATTTAAATGCCATGTGATCATGGACCATAAGCAGTATGTTAATGAACCTCAGCCAGGCTCATTTCCTGATCTTTAAAATGAAAAGTAAACTTTAATTCAAGTATAAAACGTATACATCAGTTCAGTTGCTCAGTCATGTCTGACTCTTCGCAACCCCATGAACCGCTGCACGCCAGGCCTCCCGGTCCATCACCAACTCCCGGAGTTCACTCAAACTCACGTCCATCGAGTCAGCAATGCCATCCAGCCATCTCCTCCTCTATTGTTCCCTTCTCCTCCTGCCCCCAATCCCTCCCAACATCAGAGTCTTTTCCAATGAGTCAACTCTTTGCATGAGGTGGCCAAAGTACTGGAGTTTCAGCTTCAGCATCATTCCCTCCAAAGAAATCTCAGGGCTGATCTCCTTCAGAATGGACTGGTTGGATCTCCTTGCAGTCCAAGGGACTCTCAAGAGTCTTCTCCCAACACCACAGTTCAAAAGCATCAATTCTTCTGTGCTCAGATTTCTTCACAAACATATACATACATGTGTATAAACATGTATTTTTAAATTTCATTCAGACTGTCTCTTATTTACTTTGTGCTGATACATTGGTTTTGTAAAATTTTGTTTTGAAAATTTTATTTTGTATTGGTATACAGCCAATTAACAATGTTGTGATAGTTTCAGGTGGACCCCAGAGGGACTCAGCCATACATATAGACGTATCCACTCTCCCCCAAACTCCCCTCCCGTCCAGGGTGCCGCATAGCATTGAGCAGAGTTCCATGTGCCATATAGGAGGTCCTTGTTGGTTATTCATTTCAAATATAGCAGTGTGTACATGTCCATCCCAAACTCCCTTACTATCCCTTCCCCTTAACCTTCCTCCCAGCAACCATGAATTTGTTTTTCAAGTCCCTGAGTCTGTTTTGTAAATAAGTTCACGTCTGATACATGGGTCTTTTAGAAGATTATTTTTACATTTTAGGATTGGGAACACATTTATTGTGCCAAAGTTGATGGACTGACCCCATTTTTCATTAAGATACATGCATAGAGGATTCTGACATGACAGAGAGGCAATATCAGAGAAGGTTGTTGTCACTGCCTTACGGTCTTATGCCTTGCCAAAAAGTGGTGGCAAGAAGTTCATTGCAGATCAGTGTGTTGTTCCCTGACTGCCCCTTTGTATTGTTTTCTTCCTGCCCAGACTGGGTGTGGAAAAAGTATAAGTTAGCTATTTTTTAAGATATTATGGTAATAAGTAGTTTTAAATAAATTTTTTTCTGACACATTTTAGAGTATTTCCTGGAGTGTTCTCAAGTATCAGTGCCTTTAATCACTAGGGTTCATTTTATTTTGTTTGTTAATACAGGATAGTTGCATATCTATGTAACTATGACAAGTTACATAGCTAATTTTTAAATAGATTATATTTCCTTATGAAGTATATCCTTTGTTATATTAAAATTTCTCCTCAATTTTTCAAAGCTGAAGTGTTACCCAGACCAAGTTGCAGTAACAGTAAGTCATGATCATGTTGATTTTGTATTATCACAATCATTGATGACTTTAGAAGATAGTCACTCTCGAATGGCTATTCATGAACATGTATAAATTGGAAGTTTTTTCCAAAGAGAATTTCATTTTATGTCTGTTTCTTTCCAGTTAGGGTCTGTGAACAGATTTTGAAACCACTCAGAATTTAATTTATAAATATACTTACCCAGTTGTGAATCAATGGATTTGTGAATATTCTTATAAAGGCTGATTTTATTTATAATTAAAATTTCATCTGCATTAGGAGAAACACCAGTGATGTTTCTAAATGAATTAGGAGTAATGTAATGTCATCTCATATTCTTTCAATTCTGTGAAATAACATTTCCTTCTGGTGGAATTTGGGTTTATGTTATATATACTTTTGGTTAAAACATTGTTCTTAAGTTTGTTCATAAGTAATAAATTCCAGATTTAAGATAAATGGAATTACTTATATAAATGAGTATTAGCCTGGAAAAGGACCAGACAGGAAAGCATCATTCCTTTTGATTTTTATTGCATTATGACAAATATGTTATTGGCAAGTTGGCAAGAGCTTCTAACATTGCCTGTTGTAAGTAATATATTAACCTTTGAAAGGAAGTATGCTTTCTAATGTCATATTGCAAAAGAGCAGTATAAACTGATTAATAGTATATTAATAAAATATGTGTTTTGTAAAATGCTTTTTAGTATTTCATATAACCATTTAGATTCTTGGGCTTCCCAGGTGGCTCAGTGGTTAGGAATCTGCCTGCCAATACAGGAGACATGGATTCTAACCCTGAGTCAGGAAGATTCTCTGGAGGAGGAAATGGCAACCCACTCCTATGTTCTTTTTTTTTAATTGGAGGCTAATTACTTCACAATATTGTAGTGGTTTTGCCATACATTGACATGAATCAGCCACGGGTGTACATGTGTTCTTGCATGAGAAATCCCATGGACAGAGGAGCCTGGCGGACTGCAGACCGTGGGGTCACAGGGTTGGACACGACTGAGTGACTGAGGACATTTAGATTCTTGAATTTTAGTTTGTGCACTTCAAAAAGAAAAAAGTGTTAAAAGAGAAAGAGACTGTGAGTAAGGGATTAGGGTGTGTTAGTATTTTCCTGACTTATGGAATAGCATGCACTGCGTCTGAAGAGCTACTGCCTAAGAATAGTTACTAGTCTAGAAAAAAGAGTAACGAAGAGATCTGTACTTAGTAGATGTTTGCAAGGAAAGAGTGGTTATAGCCACAGGTTTTTCTCACTTTTCGTTTTTCACTTTTGCTAATAGTTTTCTTCTTTTTTGGCTGCACCGTGTGGTTTATGGGATCTTAGTTTTCCCCACCAGTGATTGAACCTGGGCCCTTGGCAGTGAGACCAGAGTCCTAACCACTGGACCACAAGGGAATTCCTCAGTCTATTTTTTATGATTTGTTTTATTTATGTAACTTACTTTTGTAAATTTCTAAGTTATTTTAGTAATTTACTTTTTATAATCTTTTTCATTATTAAATTTTCTTCTCTTTTTTCATTTTCTTCTCTTTGCCCTGTTTATATTCCTTCCTACTCATCTTTCTTTCCCTCTCATTGCTTTCCAGTCTTTCAACACTTTATTTTTGTCCCTTTTCTTTCTTTTCATTACATTGTATACATTTTTTAAAAATCTAGAAATAATTTAAATTCAATCATATAACATCTCTTTTGAAGTAAAATTTATCTTCTAATTAAGGTAATACATCAGTGTGGTCTTTGTAATGCTACTCTTGATTCTTTCCAAGTTCAAAAATTCTTTGGGATTTTGGAGTGGCCAAGAGAAAACAATGAGAACAGAGTACTTTTAGTAGAATTATGTCAGCATGCAACCTTAAGGCTCTGTAACGCAAACATCCTCTGATTCTTGTTTGGAAGTAGTTGCCAATGTGGTATCTTCGACCTGTTATTTAGTCTGTATGTGTGTAATTGCTAATTAAAGGAAAGCTTGACTCTAAGGGAGTAATTACAGAATTATGAGTGCTCTTAATATGTTTTTGAAAAGTTTGGAAGTATGCTCCTGGTGCACCTACCTGGATTTAAGTCCTATTTGAAACATTTATAAACTGTTTCATCTTGGGCAAGTTTACTTAATTCCTCTTTCTATATATTTTTTGCTCCAGTTAAACAGGGCTAAAATGTGTCTAATAGAGGTGTAAGAAGGATTCATTTAACATTTTACAGTGGTATATAGTAAGCACTTAATAATGATAGCTGCTACTCCTACTTTTGCTATAACATATTTCTGCTACCATTTTTAAAGTAAATATTTAGATTGCATCTTGAAAGTTAATCTCAACATGAAGCAAAAGAGGTGGAAAAAAGGATGTAATGATTTATATAGGGTTACAATTAAATTTTTTGGCTTAAGTTATGTGGAAATTGGAAATTTTATGTGGGAAAAATACAAATATGTTTCATTGAAGACATGATTTTGCTTTCCTTGTAATTTTGTTCTTATGCTTTTCTAATTCTCTTTGTACTACATAGGATATTTTAAGTTTATTTCCCTCAGTCCTTATTATTATCTGTAAGCTAGTCCATGGTGGCCACTGTTTAAGTATGATTTCAAAGCAACCTTAAAGTGAGTATAATAGTGTTTATATTAATACAAGATTCTTCTTCCTTTTTTTTTTTTTAATTTTTGCTGGGAAAACTGGTCAACCACTTGTAAAAGAATGAAACTAGATCACTTCCTAACACCATACACAAAAATAAACTCAAAATGGATTAAAGATCTAAATGTAAGACCAGAAACTATAAAACTCCTAGAGGAGAACATAGGCAAAACACTCTCCGACATAAATCACAGCAGGATCCTCTATGATCCACCTCCCAGAATACTGGAAATAAAAGCAAAAATAAACGGGATCTAATTAAAATTAAAAGCTTCTGCACAACAAAGGAAACTATAAGCAAGGTGAAAAGACAGCCTTCTGAATGGGAGAAAATAATAGCAAATGAAGCAACTGACAAACAACTAATCTCAAAAATATACAAGCAACTTATTCAGCTCAAGTCCAGAAAAATAAATTACCCAATCAAAAAATGGGCCAAAGAACTAAATGGACATTTCTCCAAAGAAGACATACGGATGGCTAACAAACACATGAAAAGATGCTCAACATCACTCGTTATCGGAGAAATGCAAAAATTATTCTTCTTTTGAAGAAATTATATTGTATTTCCTCCACAAATTTTTTATAACTTTTTAATTTTTAAATAACTTAAGTAATCTTCAAATGTTGGGAAATTTTTCACTTGGAGGAATATAAATATATCATAATTGATATCATAAACATTAAAAAAAACTTACAATAAAAAATGAAAAGTTTTCTTAAAGCCAGTGAGTTAATGAAAATATTCAGCCTTAAGCAACACAAGAAAGGAGCGCAGATTAGTTTAGCATGATAGTCTAACACTGGGAAGCTGAATACCCTGCTAATTAATATAGCACCAATAGAAGAGGGATGTTTCTCCTTACTCAGCAGAGACAAGTATTTCTCCTGCACAAATGCCAAGAGTCAGAGACAGACAAAAGATGAGAGAACCTCCAAACCTACAGTAAAAGCAGAAAGAAGTAATATATGACAAAGTGGCTTCATATAAGTGGAAAAGTTTAAGGTGAGGAGTTCCTAAGGTCATTGTGCATCTAGACATCTAGACTCCAGTCAACCCATAGTTCCTGACTTAAGAAGGGAATTACACAAAACCGGGCCTAGGACTTTGCCTCTGTGCCTTACAGATTTTCTTTTTCCAGTCTAGTGACTAAAGTTTTGTGATTGGTGGTCAGTGACAAGTAATTCTGTACACACATCACCCACAGAGTTGTCTTTAATTCCTCGCAGTTAATTCTGAGAAAATTAAACCTTATTTAAAAGACCATCTTCTGGTGTTCATTAGAAACACATGAATTGATGTGGACCCAGATTCTCAGACATACTACAGTTTAAGTTAGAACTCTGGTTAATATCCTGCATTAATTATCCATAGCACATCAAATTTGTCATCAAATGCCAACTAAACTGAAGAGTAGTGAAGAATTTCAGCATATTTTTATAAGATATAGCTCTCTGATCAATAAAATTATTGCATTTAGGAAACTATTTGAGAGAAGTAGTATATAGTACTTTGGCCACCTCATACGAAGAGTTGACTCATTGGAAAAGACTCTGATGCTGGGGGTAGTTCGGGGCAGGAGGAGAAGGGGATGACAGAGGATGAGATAACTGGATGGCATCAACGACTCGATGGATGCGAGTCTGAGTGAACTCTGGGAGTTGGTGACGGACAGGGAGGCCTGGCATGCTATGATTCATGGGGTCACAAAGAGTCGGACACGACTGAGCGACTGAACTGAACTGAACCGAGTATATTTAAGCTGCCGTGGGCTGGTTTGAAAGAAAACAAGAAGCTGTCATTACAAAAATACAGAAATAAGTAAAACTTCCTTGAATTAAGTTCCAAGGGAACAAGCAAAGTTAGTAATTAAATGTTTAGTCAGATTATAGCTGACTTGTTTAATTCTAGGTCACATTTATGCAGTACCACATATAATTGTGATTTGTACTAATATATATTTTATATTTACATGCAAAAGTCATATTAGCCTTATATAATCAATGCACATAGCATATTTACATGTCTTTTATAGTAACATGTCATAGCTTTATATTATAAGGGAGTTTAATGGTATTGGTTTTAGTTTTTCCTCTTACTGTGTTATTGACATTTATCTTAAAGGCTAGGGATAAGAACATATGCCCTAATTATAGCTTTCTGTGTGAATATACAAATCAGTTTGTGATTGATTTCCTAGTTCTAAAGTAGTTAGGATTCATGATCAGTGACTGAAGTTAAGAGCTCCCCAGTAATATAGAAGTATATTTTTCACTCATAAATATCTTGGCTGTTATGATGGGCCCACAATTATCAGAGAATTAGGCTTCTCTTTTCTTGTTGCTATGCCACCTTCAACACACAGTTTCCATTGAGTGGTTCAGTTATACTCAAATCCAGTCAGCTAAAAAGAGGAAAGAAGGGAAAGAAGAGAGCACATCCCTCACTTTGAAAGGAATGACCTCAAAGTTGTACACGTCACTTATACTCAAGTCATGCTGATCGAAACTTAGTCGTACACCATATGAAGCTTCAAAAGAAAATGTGATCTTTAGCTACATGAATATGTGTCCAATTGAAAATATTCTATAGTTTTGTAAGAAAAGAGATTTTTTTGGCAGGGGCAGGGTGTGGGGGAGACTCAAAATCCGAGAAACAAGAATTACCTTTTTAATGGAAAATACAGTTGCCTTTATAATGATTGTACAAAAAAAATTACAGAAAAATATGCTGGCATTTTATTAATAGCTTTTCTTTCTTTACTCTTATGGTAATATTAGTTATGTTGTTCAGAAATTGGAAACTTATAATTAAACTATCTGGAAAGGCCTAGTGTTCATGTTGGAGAAGGCAGTGGCATCCCACTCCAGTACTCTTGCCTGGAAAATCCCATGGACGGAGGAGCCTGGAAGGCTGCAGTCCATGGGGTGACTGAGGGTCGGACACTACTGAGCAACTTCACTTTCACTTTTCACTTTCATGCATTGGAGAAGGAAATGGCAAGCCACTCCAGTGTTCTGGCCTGGAGAATCCCAGGGACAGGGGAGCCTGGTGGGCTGCCATCTATGGGGTCGCACAGAGTTGGACACGACTGAAGTGACTTAGCAGTGTTCATGTAAGTTTTGTATGCTTACATGATAGAAGGATATAAATATATAATAAAGCTTTGCTTACTTATATCTGGTTAAGGATATAAATACATAAAAATTAAAATAGATTTTAGGTAATGTTTGGTAAAATTTCCATTTCTCTGTGTTAAGAAAAACGTGTAGAAATATGAAATGTCTTGCCAAAGTTAGATATCTAGCTTGTGGTAGAGGCAACCATAAGCCCAGAGGCTTCTCTTGGTTGATAAAGAGCACAGACTCTGGAGCCTAGGTTTCAATCCTCTCTCTTTATTATCTGTGTGATCTTGATACTTGAACTCTCTGTGTTTCACTTTCTCTGTTAATAAAAAAGGGATAATTATGGTACTTATCTCTAATTCTGGTTATGAGGATTGAACGAGTTAAAAGGCATAAGATGCTTAGTGCCTAACATAGTTCCATATGTGTTATATACTGGTTAATATTTCAGCAAGTTAAGCTCAGATAATTCACTTGAGTATAAAATTAGTCCAGAGTAAATAACGCGTTTGAATTTTTAAGCTTTAAGGAGACACAGGCCATGTGACTTGGAATTGGAGACTCTCAATGATAATATGAACTAAATTCTCCACAAATTGTCTGTGTGATCTTAAAATGGGCGTACTGTAATTTCTTTGGAGAGATTTAAAAATAAATCTCAGTTTCTTCTTGTTTTACATACAGGGAATTCAACTAGAACATTTTTACCATCTCAGATCTGAGGTTAAGCTATGTAGTATATGCACTGAATTGACAAGAATGTAAGAAATAGAATTCTTGAACAAATTTCCCTTTTACTGATTGCTGTCTGATCACTTTAGAATGCTGTCACAGACTCCAGCAATTATTTATTTTTAAATTTTGTTAAGCAGCTTTTGTGATAATGACTCCTGTATTTTTTAAATTATAGTTGATATACAGTATTAGTTTCAGGTGTACAGCACAGTGATTCAGTTATACATATGTATATGAGGTTATATATATATTTTAGACTATTTTCCCTTATAGGTGATTACAAAATATTGAATATAGTTCCCTGTGTTGTACACTAGGTCCTTATTGGCTATCTATTTTATATATAGTAGTGAGTGTATATATGTTAATTAGCAATTATATATTTGCTTCAAAGTGTACTTTGCCTGCTATTACATCAGCTTTCTTTTGGCTGATAGCTGCCACTATATCTTTTTTCTGTCTTTCTTTTTACTTTCAAAGTTTCTACATCCTTATATTTAAGACTTGTGACCTGTTACTGACATGTAGTGGATTTAAAAAAAAAATCTAATAAGACAATCTTTTGTTTTTAATCACAGTGTTTATTCTGTATACATTTAGTATACTTATGACACATGGGAGTTTTAATCTATCATTTAAAAATTTTTATTCTCTCTGTTTTGTTACTTTTTTTGGTTTCATTTTGGTCTGATTATTTTTTTTTTCAATTTTCAAATTGAAGGATAATTGCTTTACAGAATTTTGTTGTTTTCTGTCAAACCTCAACATGAATCAGCCATAGGTATACATATATCCCCTCCCTTTTGAACCTCCCTCCCATCTCCCTCACCATCCCACTCCTCTAGGTTGATACAGAGCCCCTGTTTGAGTTTCCTGAGCCATACACCAAATTCCCATTGGCTATCTATTTTACATAAGGTAATGTAAGTTTCCATGTTACTCTTTCTATACATCTCATCCTCTCCTTCCATCTTCCCATGTCCGTAAGTCATTCTCTATGTCTGTTTCTCCATTGCTGCCCTGTAAATAAATTATTCAGTACCATTTTGCTAGATTCTGTATATGTGCATTAGAATATGGTATTTGTCTTTCTCTTTCTCCCTAACTTCACTTTGTATAATAGGTTCTAGGTTCATCCAACTTATTAGAACTGACTCAAATGTGTTCCTTTTTATGGCTATGTAATATTCCATTTATTTATAGACCACAACTTCTTTATCCATTCATCTGTCAATGGACAGCTAGGTTGCTTCCATGTTCTAGCTATTGTAAATAGTGCTGCAGTGAACAATGGAATACGTGTGTCTCTTTCAATTTTGGTTTCCTCAGGGTATATGCCTAGGAGTGGGATTGCTGGGTCATATGGTGGTCTTATCCCTAGATTTTTAAGGAATCTCCATATTGTCTTCCATAGTGGCTGTATTATTAATTTACATTCCCACCAACAGTACAAGAGTGTTACCTTTTCACCACACCCTCTCTAGCATGTATTGTTTGTAGACTTTTTGATGAGGGTCATTCTGACCAGTGTGAGGTGATATCTCATTGTAGTTTTGATTTGAATTTCTCTGATAATGAGCAGTGTTGAGCATCTTTTCATGTGTTTGTTAGCCATCTGTATGTCGTCTTTGGAGAAATGTCTTTTTAGGTCTTTTCCTCACTTTTTTGATTGGGTTGTTTGTTTTTCTGACATTGAGTTGTATGAGCTGCTTGTATATTTTGGAGGTTAATCCTTTGTCAGTTGTTTCATTTGCTATTATTTTTTCCTTTTCTGAGGTTTGTCTTTTCAGCTTGCTTATAGTTTCCTTTGCCGTGCAAAAGCTTTTAAGTTTGATCAAGTCCCACTTGTTTACTTTTGTTTTTATTTCCATCACCCTAGGAGGTGAGTCATAGAGGCTCTTGCTTTGATTTATGTCATCCAGTGTTCTGCCTATGTTTTCCTCTGAGAGTTTTATAGTTTCTGGTCTTACATTTAGGTGTTTAATCCGTTTTGAGTTTATCTTTGTGTATGGTGTTAGGAAGTGTTCTAATTTCATTCTCTTACATATTAAGTTCAGTTCAGTCGCTCAGTCATGTCCGACTCTTTGCGACCCCATGAATCGCAGCACGCCAGGCCTCCCTGCCCATCATCATCTCCTGGAGTTCACTCAGACTCACGTCCATCGAGTCCGTGATGCCATCCAGCCACCCCATCCTCGGTCGTCCCCTTCTCCTACTGCCCCCAATCCCTCCAAGCATCAGAGTCTTTTCCAATGAGTCAACTCTTCGCATGAGGTGGCCAAAGTACTGGAGTTTCAGCTTCAGCATCATTCCCTCCAAAGAAATCCCAGGGCTGATCTCCTTCAGAATGGACTGGTTGAATCTGCTTGCAGTCCAAGGGACTCTCAAGAGCCTTCTCCAACACCACAGTTCAAAAGCATCAATTCTTCAGCGCTCAGCCTTCTTCACAGTCCAACTCTCACATCCATACATGACCACTGGAAAAACCATAGCCTTGACTAGACGGACCTTAGTCGGCAAAGTAATGTCTCTGCTTTTGAATATGCTATCTAGGTTGGTCATAACTTTTCTTCCCAGGAGTAAGCGTCTTTTAATTTCATGGCTGCAATCACCATCTGCAGTGATTTTGGAGCCCAGAAAAATAAAGTCTGACACTGTTTCCACTGTTTCCCCATCTATTTCCCATGAAGTGATGGGACCAGATGCCATGATCTTCGTTTTCTGAATGTTGAGCTTTAAGCCAGCTTTTTCGCTCTCCTCTTTCACTTTCATCAAGAGGCTTTTTAGCTCCTCTTCACTTTCTGCCATAAGGGTGGTGTCATCTGCATATCTGAGGTTATTGATATTTCTCCTGGCAATCTTGATTCCAGCTTGTGTTTCTTCCAGTCCAGCATTTCTCATGATGTACTCTGCATAGAAGTTAAATAAGCAGGGTGACAATATACAGCCTTGACATACTCCTTTTCCTATTTGGAACCAGTCTGTTGTACCATGTCCAGTTCTAACTGTTGCTTCCTGACCTGCATACAGATTTCTCAAGAGGCAGGTTAGGTGGTCTGGTATTCCCATCTCTTTCAGAATTTTCCACAGTTTATTGTGATCCAAGGCTTTGGCATAGTCAATAAAGCAGAAATAGATGTTTTTCTGGAAGTCTCTTGCTTTTTCGATGATCCAGCGGATGTTGGCAATTTGATCTCTGGTTCCTCTGCCTTTTCTAAAACCAGCTTGAACATCAGGAAGTTCACGGTTCACATATTGCTGAAGCCTGGCTTGGAGAATTTTGAGCATTACTTTACTAGCATGTGAGATGAGTGCAATTTACATGTAGCTGTCCAGTTTTCCTAGCACCATTTATTCAAGAGTCTGTCTTTGCCCCATTGTATATTCTTGCCTCCTTTGTCAAAAATAAATGCACCTATACCTATAGGTGCATGGGTCTATTTCTGGGCTTTCTAGCTTGTTCCATTGGTCTATATTTCTGTTTTTGTGCCAGTACCATACTGTGTTGATGACTGTAGCTTTGTAGTATAATCTAAAGTCAGGAAGGTTGATTCTTCCAGCTCCATTCTTCTTTCTCAAAACTGCTTTGGCTATTCTGGGTCTTTTGTGTTTCCATATGAATTGTGAAATTTTTTGTTCTAGTTCTGTGAAAAATGACATTGGTGATTTGATAGGGATCACATTGAATCTGTAGATTGCCTTTGGTAGTATAGTCATTTTCACAATATTTGTTCTTCCTACCCAGGAATATGAAATATCTCTCCATCTGTTTATGTCATCTTTGATTTCTTTCATCAGTGTCTTAAAATTTTCTGTGTACAGTTCTTTTGTCTCCTTAGGTAAGTTTATTCCTAGATATTCTTTTTGTTGCAATGGTGAATGGTATTGATTCCTTAATTTCTCTTTCAGATTTTTCATTGTTAGTATATAGAAATGCAAGTGATTTCTGGGTATTGATTTTGTATCCTGCAACTTTGCTAAATTCACTGACTAGTTCTAGGAATTTTCTGATATTATCTTTAGGGTTTTCTATGTACAGTATCATGTCATCTGTAAACAGTGAGAACTTTACTTCTTTTCCAATCTGGATTCCTTTTATTTCTTTTTCTTCTCTGATTGCTGTAGCTAGGACTTCCACAACTATGTTGAATAGTGGTAAAAATGGACACCCTTGTCTTGTTCCTGATCTTAGGGGGAATGCTTTCAGTTTTTCACCATTGAGAATAATGTTTGCTATAAGCTTATCATATATGGCCTTTACTATGTTGAGGTAGGTTTCTTCTGTGCTCATTTTTTGAAGAATTTTAATCATAAATGGGTGCTGAATTTTGTCAAATTATTTTTCTGCATCTATTGAGATTATCATATGGTTTTTATCTTTCAATATGTTAGTATGGTATATCACATTGATTGATTTGTATATATTGAAGAATCTTTGCTTTTCTGGAATAAACCCAAGTTGATCATGATGTATGAGCTTTTTGATATTTGCTGAATTCTGTTTGCTAAAATTTTGTTGCGGATTTTTGCATCTGTGTTCATCAGTGATACTGGCCTGTAGCTTTCTTTTAGTCTTGAATATTCATTGGAAGGACTAATGCTGAAGCTGAAGCTCCAATACTTTGGCCACCTGATGGGAAGAACCAACTCATTGGAAAAGACCCTGATGCTGGGAAAGATTTAAAACGGGAGGAGAAGGGGATGACAGAGGATGAGATGGTTGGATGGCATCACCAATGCAATGGACATGAGTTTGAGTAGTTCTAAGGTTGGTGATGGACAGGGAGGCCTGGTGTGCTACAGTCCATGGGGTCACAGAGAGTCGGACACTACTGTGCAACTGAACTGAACTGAACTTGTCTGGTTTGGGTATCAGGGTGATGGTTCCCTCATAGAATGAGTTTGATAATGTTCCTCTGCAATTTTTTGAAAGAGTTTTAGAAGGATAGGCATTAGCTCTTCTCTCAGGGTTTAATAGAATTCTCCTGTGAAGCCATCTGGTCCTGGGGTTTTGTTTTTTGGGAGATTTTTTTAATCACAGCTTCCATTTCAGTGCTTGTAATTGGATTGTTCATGTTTTCTACTTCTTCCTGGTTCAGTTTGGAAGATTGAACTTTTCTAAGAATCTGTCCATTTCTTCTAGGTTATCCATTTTATTGCCATATAGTTGTTCATAATAGTCTCTTAAAATCCTTTGTATTTCTGCATTGTCCGTTGTAATCTCTCCTTTTTTATTTCTAGTTTTATTTCTAGTTTTTATTTCTAGTTCTTGGTTTGATTTTTCTCTCTTTTTTTCTTGATGAGTCTGGCTAAAGGTTTGTCAATTTTGTTTACCTTCTCAAAGAACCAGCTTTTAGTTTTATTGATCTTTACTATTTTTTTTCATTTATTTCTACTCGGATCTTTATGCTTTCCTTCTATTAATTTTGGGGTCTTCTTTGTTCTTTGTTTTCCAGCTGTTATAGCTGTAAAGCTAGGCTGTATATTCAATGTTTTGCTTGTTTCTTGAGGTAGGATTGTATTGCTATAAACTTCCTCTTAGAACTGCTTTTGCTGCATCTTGTAGGTTTTGAGTTGTTGTGTTTTCATGGTCATTTCTTTCTCATAATTTTTTGATTTCCCTTTTGATTTCTTCAGTAACCTGTTGGTTATTTAGAAATGTGTCATTTAATCTCCACGTTTTGTATTTCTTACAGTTTTTTTCTTATAATTGATGTCTAGTCTCATAGCATTATGGTTGGAGAAGACGTTTGATAGGATTTCAATTTTCTTAAATTTACTGAGGTTTGATTTGTGACCCAAGATGTAGTCTGTCCTGGAGAATGTTCCATGTGCACTTGAGGTGTATTCTTCTGAATTTGGATGGAATGTCCTGAAGATAGCAATGAGATCCATCTCATCTAATGTATCATATAAGACTTGTGTTTCCTTATTAATTTTCCATTTATCCTGTATGGGACTCTTTGTGCCTCTTGGACTTGATTAACTATTTCCTTTTTCATGTTGGGGAAATTTTCAACTATAATCTCTTCAAAAATTTTCTCATACCCTTTCTTTTTTCTTTTTCTCCTGGGACTCCTATAATTAGAATGTTGGTGAATTGGATATTGTCCCTGAGGTCTCTGAGACTGCCCTCCTTTCCTTTCATTCTTTTCACTTTATGCTGCTCTTCAGAAGGTATTTCCACCATTTTATCTTCCAGCTCACTGATTCGTTCTTCTGCTTCAGATATTCTGCTACTGATTCCTTCTAGAAATTTTTTAATTTTAGTAATTGTGTTTATCTCTGCATGTTTATTCTTTTATTCTTTTAGGACTTTGTTAATTGATTCTTACATTTTCTCCATTTTGTTTTCAAGGGTTTTGATCATCTTAACTATTATTCTGAATTCTTTTTCAGGTAGTTTGCCTATTTCCTCTTCATTTATTTGGACTTCTGTGTTTCTTCATTTGTGTAGTATTTCTCTGCCTTTTCATTTTTTTTTTCAACTTATTGTGTTTGAGGTCTCCTTTTCCCAGGCTTCAAGGTTGAATTCTTTCTACCTTTTGGTTTCTTCCCTTCTAAGGTTAGTCCAGTGGTTTGTGTAAGCTTCACATGGGGTGAGATTTGTGCTGAGTTTTTGTTTGTTTGTTTTTCCTCTGAGCGGCAAGGCTGAGTGAGGTGGTCATCCTGTCTGCTGATGATTGGGTTTGTATTTTTGTTTTGTTTGTTGTTTAGATGAGGCGTCCTGCACAGGGTGCTACTAGTGGTTGGGTGATACTGGGTCTTGTTTTCAAGTGGTTTCCTTTGTGTGCATTCTCACTATTTGATACCCCCTAGGGTTAGTTCTCTGGTGATACAGGGTCTTGGAGTCAGTGCTCCCACTCCAAACGCTCAGGGCTTGATCTCTGGTGAGGAATGAAGATCCCACACACGGTTTGTTATGGCATTAAGTGAGATTAAAACAAATATCTAAAAACAAGAAACCACAGATGAACCCGAGACAAATGGCGGTTACAAAATCAGGCAAATAATAATTAAAATAATGGAATATACACATTTACATATACACCCATGAGCAAAGTCAAAAGAGTCCAACAAAAATAAAGTACAGTAGATTAACCCAATGAACAAAGGGAATGAAAAATTTATTTACCAGTTAAGAACCAAACTAACTAAAGCACAAACTAGAAAACAAAACTAAAGCAAGGTGCCAAGTGGGGAATAAAGCAGTGAAAACAAAACTAACAAATATGTTGAGAGGAAAGGAAAGAAAGGCAAAAAGGAAAGAACAGATATACACAGTTAAATGGAGGTAGATGAAGAAGACTTATATTTAAAGATAAACTGCAAGGGGAAAAGACCAGTGGGAAAAGCAAACAAAGGAATACATGTAGAAAAAATAATAATAGGTTAAAAAAATAAAATTAAAAAAGGAGAAAAGAGAAAAAAGAAAACTCCCCAGAACTGCAAAAACACAACATAGAGGCAGAGGTTTATAACAACAATAAAAAATGTGACTGAGATAAAAAGCAAAAAAAAAAAAAAAAAAAAAAGCTCATAAACTTAATTAGATTTCCTACTGGCAATATAATCGAGGGGGGAGGGGTAAAAGGAAAAGAAAGAAAACAATCCAAAAGGATCTATAGAACAAGTCAAAACATAAGAAAAATAAATGCTTTTATTGAGTCACTGCTGTCAGAGTCCTTTCCCTGCCTGGTAGTCACGTCCACCTCACCTCCCTAGGATGCCCGGCAATGCGGTGCTATCTCTGGACTTGCTGTGGGGGCAGCTCAGATTCTCATCTGGTCCTACTCCTGTATATTCTTGCCTCTGGTGTCCACAGCTATCAGAACTAGTACTTTTTGTTTTGTGGGAGTTCTCAATGACTTTTTATATATTCCGTAGACATACAGTCTGCGTAGTTGATTGTGTGGATTTAATCTGCAGCTTGTACAGCTGATGGGAAGGTTTTGGGTCCTCTCCCTTAGCCACACTGCCCCTGGGTTTCAATTGTGGTTTTATTTCCACCTCTGCATGTGGGCTGTCCACTGGGGTTTGCTCCTGAGGCTTCCCTGGAGGACTTGGGTTTGCCTGTGAGGGCCAGGTGTGGAGGTGGTGCAGCTGCTTGGGTCTAAGGGGTTCTGGCAGCACCAGCTACTCAGGGGAGTTGGCAGCTAGGGAAGCAGGAAATAAAGTGCTCTGCAAGGGTATGGCAACCAGTACTGGCCAATATGCACCAGTGCCTGGAGAAACCCCCCTGACAGAGAAGCCTGGCAGGCCACAGTCCACAGGGTCACAAAGAATTGGACAGAACCGAAACGACCCTACGTGCATAGACGCAAGGCTTTTTTTTTTCGCCTGTGGCAGCTCAGGGCTGAGCCTAAAGGTGGTGCAGCTACTTGGCTTGCGGGGACCCTGGCAGTGCCACGTTTACAGGGACACTGGACTGCCTCCGTGGCAGGAGTTATGGCCCTACCAGAGTCTTCTTTCGAGCTTCTTGTAGCTGGCAATCAGAAGGCCTCTTTGACCAGTCTTTCTCTGTAGCTCCTCCAATTCAGCCACATAGAGGGGCCCCCCTGGCTGGGGTCCTAGTCTATGGATCGGTGCGTCAGGTCCTTAAAGAGGCACCCTGGGTGCGGGCCTACTCTGTAGTTTTCATGCTTTATTTCATTTAATCTTTACAGTACATACTATGAAGTAAGTACTATTATTGTACCTTTTACCACAGATTAGGAAACAGGTTTAAATAGTCAAGATGCACAGTTAATGATAAAATTAATTTTTGAACCTGAGGCTGTTGAACTCTGGAAACCTGTCTTATCTAGTCAGTGCTGTATATAATAAAGTACAGTTGACAACTGATAAATACATGATAATACTGAGTCTATGATTTATAATTTTGGGTGGATCTGTGTTTATGACTAGGGATTCTAGTCTTTTTATTTTGAAGTTTTATATAACCTTAAGTCTCTATATGTATCTCACTTCTACATTAGCATAGAATTCTCAAACTGTCTCAGTTCATAGAGTCCTTAGTACCTTAGTATTCTTCCTGGGGCCCCTTAACACAAACAATCTTAACAGTGTTGTTTATTAAGTAAATAAGTATCTGTGATCTAAGAGTTTAATAGCCATTTAAAAATATATATAAATTTATAGCAAAAAGATATTTTCATTTTAAAATAATCACAGTTATTTTCAGGGTCTGAGCACCTGTTGGGCACTGCACAACCTCTCAAATCTTGAAATCAGACACCACATGATTCATTTTCCTTTTCACATTAATTTTCACATCATCTAATATCAAAACTGCACTAGTGTGAGCTAGTAGTTCACACAACACTCAACATTTGTGAATACTCCTGTGTTTCTCTTAAATATTGAAGATATCCCATGGTCCATGTTTGTGGATTGTGGCATTAGCATGTTTTTATCTTTAGAGTTGCAAATTTGAAAGAGCCCCTTAGCTCCCAGGTCCTCTGGTCTCTCAGGGGTGTGCCTTCCCATTCCAGATGAGAATCCAAGCATTACAGGTATTGATACGGTATTTGATTCTAAATACGATTTTGTAAAGGTGATGAAATGTTCAGTTCAGTTCAGTCACTCAGTTGTGTCCAACTCTTTGCGACCCCATGAATTGCAGCACACCATGCCTCCCTGTCCACCACCAACTCCTGGAGTTTTCCCAGACTCACACCCATCGAGTCGGTGATGCCATCCAGCCATCTCATCCTGTGTTGTCCCCTTCTCCTCCTGCCCCCAGTCCCTCCTAGCATCAGAGTCTTTCCCAATGAGTCAACTCTTCACATGAGGTGGCCAAAGTACTGGAGTTTCACCTTCTGCATTAGTCCTTCCAATGAACACCCAGGACTGATGTCCTTTAGGATGGACTGGTTGGATCTCCTTGCCGTCCAAGGGACTCTTAAGAGTCTTCTCCAACACCACAGTTCAAAAGCATCAATTCTTCAGTGCTCAGCTTTCTTCACAGTCCAACTCTCGTATCCATAACATGACTACTGGAAAAACCATAGCCTTAACTAGATGGACCTTGGTTGGCAAAGAAATGTCTCTGCTTTTGAATATGCTATCTAGATTGGTCATAACTTTCCTTCAAGGAGTAAGCATCTTTTAATTTCATGGCTGCAGTCACCATCTGCAGTGATTTTGGAGCCCCCCCAAAATAAAGTCTGACGCTGTTTCCACTGTTTCCCCATCTACTTCCCATAAAGTGATGGGACCAAATGCCATGATCTTCATTTTCTGAATGTTGAGCTTTAAGCCAACTTTTTCACTGTCCTCTTTCACTTTCATCAAGAGGCTTTTTAGTTCCTCTTCACTTTCTGCCAAAAGGGTGGTGTCAGGACATTTCAAATACTTTTGAAGAGGATCTTTTGGTAACCTTAATAATAGCCTCCAGTGCCTTTGTTTACATCTGTCTGGGGATGATGAGCCAAGGAGTCTCTTTGGCTACTCAGACAACCAGTTACATGTACATCAGGTAGAAGTCTATGAAGCACAACAATGTACTTTTCCCAAAACTTTAATAATTAGATGATTGAGCTTTTGTGGTACCATGGATTTGTTGGGAAGCAGGGGAAAGAGACTGTCACTGCAGCCATTTCCTTCATTCCCTGTCCCTGAGGACCTACGTCTGGGCTGCCAAGTTGTAGATGTGACAGGGATGGTAGCAGTGTACATGTTGAAATCATACCCTGAAAACCAGTTATGTGACATAGTCTATGGGGATGGTATTGTCTTGTTAGTAGAGATCAGGCAAGTTACAAAAGGAAAAGTGCCAAAGTCAAGTACTTTGGATGAACCACTCTATGTGAAATGAAGGCTTTCTTATATGATCTCTGAAATTCCTCTTCAGTGCCAGAATATATTGATTCTATTGTTTACCTAAAACTATAGTCTTTTCACCAGGAAGCCCTTCCTTTTCTGCTAGAATTTATTTGAAAATTTGTAAATCTAATGTAAATAAGCTACCTTCTTAATGACAACTTAAATCACCCCTCAAGATTTCCCCATGGAGCCATAATGTTTACTGACATGTTTTCCTGGATGTGGTCTTTAATTGGGAAGCACATCTTATAAGAGAATTATAGCCTCCAAATGGGATAATTCCTGTGGTTTAAAAGTTGCCACAAAGGAATTCACTGGCATGAGAAACTAAAACAGATTTATTCCTCAACACTTGTCCCTGAGGCTCTAAAAATGTTACTATAAACGCAGAACATTCCTAGAGCTACCCCAGATTTATTTTCAGATTAATTGGTTATTTGATATTTTCCTGGAATCCCATGAATTCATATTCTTTGTAAAGTATATATGTACTAGGCCATCAAGTTGGTGAGAGAAGTAGAATGCCCTTTTCATTTTCATTACATATCTGGTGTGATACTATATGTAGAGACTTGTAGATGATTTTTCCAAATGGATGATTTGCTTTTTCTTTGAATCTTTTAAATTAAAAATATTTACTAATTTTTAAAATTTAATGTTAACTGATTAATTTCACTGAAGTAGAAGAGTTAGAAAGGGAAGAAAAGTATAAAATTTTTAATTAGATGGATTTCCATGACTACTTTGAAACTGAGCTCACATTTTTTTTCCTAAGGCATTTTTCATTTGTAGTATCAAAAGAATTTAGGTCTCTTTTGGCTTGTTAGAAATCTAATAGGAAAAGACCACTGGAAGAATTAGGAAACATCCTGCCTGTAGGACTTCCTGACAAATAATATTATTAAATATTTTAGTTTATTTTATTTACTCTTGGAAACTTTATTCTAATAACTAAAAAAGAAAACAAGTCTTTCATATACATAATTGAACTTATATAGTTCAATTTTTACAAAATATATAATCCAACACTAGCTAATTACATAAATATAACAAAGTTTATATTTAAGTTAAAAAATAAAGTATTAATTTAGAGTTATGACTAGAAAGCAGCTCACTAGGGAAAATGTATGTGAGGGGTTTTGATAAGTTAAATATTGTACTCCAGTAGTATAAGAAGGAATTGTTCCACATTTGTTTGTTTCTGTTTTTACTTCTTCCTGCACGCAACCTTTTGAGAAGAATGTGACTAGCCTAGATGCTATTAGAGGGCTACAAAATGTGTCTTTGCCTCCTGCACTCCCACCCCCAAAGTCTCGCTAAAGCTATCCCCCTAAAAACATTCAAGGAAGAAACAAATCAACAAAGAAACAAAAAAACAAATCTTTTAAAACCTACAAGTCAGTAGGTCAAAGTTTGATTTGTGGCAAAAACTAAGTAAGTGCTATCACTACTATCTTTGGCATAATTGGACAGCTATTAGGGAGACAAAAGTGGTATCATATAAAAGCTAATTAGAAACTCTGTTTTCCCCACAGAAGAAACTTTGAGACAAGTTCTCTATCCTGCCCTAGGAACTTTGGTGTAGCCACTGTCTAGGATAATGTCATAAAATAATGAATTAAAGGGACTCCAGTTATTTGCAGTGAAGAAGAGGGGAAAAGAACAGTTGTTAGTGGTCTTCAAAAATCCTTTAGGGCTATCATGTAAAATGGCAGTAATTACAAAGGGCAGAAGTTTCAAAGAGATACAGTTTGGCTTATCACAAGGAATTACCTAATGGTCACATCTGTGCATGGAAGTACTCAGTATAGGTTACAGTGGGAAACGATGGATTTCATTTGGAGGAAGTAGAGAGGCAATAACCTCAGATTAATTCTGACTTTAAGATTCTGTCTGAGATCTTCCTTGGGTAATGTTAGCATTGAGCTGCTTTAATGGTTGACAAGGTAATATTTTTTCAAAACTATTCTGTTATAATTTACCCTTATATTTTCTGTGGGTTAACCTTCAGGGACGTGGCATAACTTGTGAAGAGTGTTCAGTTCCAGGCTTCTCTGCTTTCTCAGCCAGGTGCCTCTGAACAGTGAGCAATATGCAAACCCAGAACTACCATATGCAGCATCTCTGATTTGGTGGTTGGTGTTCTGAGGGCATTTCTCTGTAGACTCATTTCAGTGTACTGTGATCTTTTTATATTTCTCTAATTGCTTGTCAGAGGTTGGGGTAATTGAAAAACTAAACATACTAAGTACTATTGCTCAAAGACTTGTTTCCACTCAATGAAGTTAGTTATCAAAAGTTCTGTAATTTGCTTTATTTCAGATAACTGGAAGATTTAATTTTCAAGATCTCCGATACTATTCAGATACTGGTCAGCCAGAAAATATTAATTGATCTACCATGTTTGATTATAATATTTGTAACACCAGTATAGTATTACTATTAGAGGGAACTTAACCTCTCTTCTATATATATTTGGGGAATTATGGGTATATGAATATATATATATATTTGAGATCTGTAGCTTCATTGAGTAAAATTGATGCAAAATTCATATTTATTATATGCAACTTGAAGAGTTTGGGCATGTGCATACATCTGTAATGCCATCACCAACACCAAGGTGTTAAACGTATCTTTCGCCTTCGAAAGTTTGTTTGTGTCCCTTTGTGGTAAGAACACTTAACTTGATATCTGCTTACTCTCAACAAATTAAAGCATAATACTATATCAGTAATTGTAGGCTCTGTGTATAGCAAATCTCTAGAACTTACTCATCTTGTATGCCAGTAACTTTATAGAATAACTTCCTGTCTTCTCTCCCTTCATCACCTGGCACCTGTTACTCTATTTTCTACTTCTGTAAGCTTGGCTATTTTAGATTTCTCATATAGTTGGAATTATGCAGTATTGGTCCTTCTGTGACTGACTTCACTTAGTGCAACGTCCTCCAGCTCCGTCTGTTTTGTCACAAATAGGTGGTTCTACTTCTCTTTAAGGCTGATTAGGAAATTCCCTGTTGGTCCAGTGGCTATTCTGTGTTATTTTTTGTGTATCTATGGAACTTTCTGCCTTATGGATTTTTCAGTTCACTTATTCTATACTTTGGCTTCAGAATTTCTGTGGTTTTTTAAACAGCTTCTCTCTTTGTTTATATTCTCATTCTGTTCATGTTTTGTTTTTCTGACTTCATCTAGTTATCTGTGTTTTCCTGTGTCTCACTGAACTTCTTTAAGGTGACTGTTTGGGGGACTTCCTTGGTGGTCTAGTGGTTAAGACACATCACACTTCCATTGCAGGGGACATAGGTTTGATCCCTGATCAGGAAGCCAAGATCCTTTGTGTCATGGAGCACAGCCCCCAAAAAAAGATGATTTTTTTTTTTTGGTCAGGCCATTCATGGATCTCCGTTACTTTGGAGTATGTTGATTCTGTTCCTTTGGCAGTGCGTTTTTCCCTGATTTTTTGAATGAACATGTCTTGCAAAGTTTGCATTTGTTGTGTGTATATTTGGAGAAACTTCTTCCAGGCTTTATGGATTAGCACTGGCCAAAAAAAGGCTTTCACTCGTCAGCCCCACTAGAAGTTCTGAGAATGTCTCAGATCATTTTATGGATGTGCATATCCTATTCCCTTCCCTCCCTCCTGGGGGAGAATTCTCAGTAAATGTTCTTCCAATCCCACAGAGCTATTGGTAGCCACCTTTTCCCCAGGGCAGTGCCCTGAGATGCCACTGGGATGTTAGGTGCATATTCCACTACTCTGCCCTTTCTCTCCTTCCCACAGAGGAAGTCTCAGGATCGTGTGCCTTCTTCCAGTCCCACAGAGCCAAGTAGCCACCCCAGCTGCTGGGAGCCTCCCCCAGGCTACTCAGATCCTAGCTGGCTGCTGCGGTCCTCTTCTGTTGCTGGCGCCCATGCCCACGGCTGCCCTCCACACCAGCCACTGCTGAGTGGCCCCTGCCATCCCTCCTTGTTCTCAGCTTTCCCGGGGCATTCAGACTGTGGTGGAATGTTAGTGCTCTGGGTGAGGTGAAACAGGAGCGTTTCTCTGGGGCAGCACCCTGAGGGTCTTGGGACATAGGATTCCCCCTCGCCCTCTCCTATGTGAATAGAAATCACACACTGAAGGGATTTTTTTCCGTGCTGAATTGGGAGTCAGGGGAGACACAAGTACAGTGAGATCACCCTTCTTTACCATGTCACTGTAGTTTTTGATTTTGTACTCTTTTAGGGTGTGGCATCTTCTTTGCTGGCTTCTGGGGTTCTCAAGGTTTTCTGGTCTACATGGGGTTGTTAAATCAGTGTCGCTGTGTGGGGATGAGGACTGGCCCTTCCTGTCCCCACACCCTGCTGACATCACTCTGTGTATTATGTTTTAAATGTTGGAAGCTTATGAAAGCTCCAAAGTTAGGTATCTAGCCTCTGAAAAGATATTTACCCTGTCTTGTTCCTCTTCTGGACAAGTAATGTAGCATTTAAATGGAAGACTTTGTTGTTAATATATTGCCCGTTTATAGGCTGTCCTTTTTTATCAAGGTTTTGAACATTTTTAAGTCATTTTAGTGTTATCTTAAAGTAATATTTGAAATTAGCTTAGACTCAACAGTGATAAAATTGAAATTATATCTGAAGTTTCAGACTTCAGGTTTTTCTAAACCGCTTTACACTGCCATGATTATTACCATAACAAGCTTTAATTTGGTGTCACTTTGAATTTAGGCCATGATGTCAAACTGTGCTAAAAGAAATTCTCTAGTGGCCAGAACTATTCAGTAACAGCTGTTGCTCTACCTGTGAGAGGATTTTAAAAAACCCTGGCAGCAAAAAGCTGTCTGATATGCCTTTTAAATTATTACTGTATTAGTTGCTGCTTATATATGTAGAGGTTAACTTTAGTTGTGGATATTTTGTGAGGATACTACTGATTTAATTCTGTGGAACAAAGTAGATTTGGTGTGACTGTACCAGCAGTGGAAGTTCTCACACTGGAGAGCAATCAGATGTTAAGAGAAAGTCATCAGTCTAATTGTGTATTTTATTTTGTTTTGTAACATTGTGGAGTAATGGAGGATTACTTCTAGGATGTAAATGTATCTCCTGTGCAATATTTTTTAAAGATTTTAACTAAAAGTAGTTATCCCCCCATTCCCCCATCTACCTTTGTTAAACTGCTTTCACTAAACAAAGGATGGCTAAATTTAGTGGTTGGAATAAGACGCAGGATACAGAGAGAGAGTATGAGGGAATTGGGGGATGAAAAAGCTGTTTCTATCTTGATTAACGTGATGTTTACACTGTGCTTTTGTCAGAACTCACTGAAGTTTACACCAGAAAAGAGTGAATTTTACCATATACAATTTAAAAAGAAAAATGAAGGGACTTCCCTGGAGGTCCAAGAGCTAAGACTTCACTTTCTAATGCAGAGGGTGTGGGTTCAATCCTTGGTCGGGGAGCTAAGCTCCCACATGCCTTGTGGCCAAAAAAAACAAAACATAAACTGGAAGCAATATTATAACAAATTCAATAAGGACTTTAAAAATCGTTCGCATCAGAAAAATCTTTCAAAAAAATGAAAAATACAGCAATCCTGTCTTTCTTTGGAAAATTTACTCAGTACTTTTAAAGATGCTAAGTGCATTTTGGTGCCCTTTCCCTTTCTTTTATTCTAAGACCTAGGTTAGTAGCACGTGTTTAGAATTCTCAGCCATCCTCTCTAATTCAGAAGAGCCTCAGAAAACTTTCATATTTGGGCAAGATTTTGGTAGATCTTTCCTCTCTTCCTCTTTCTTTCTTTGCTCTTATATTTTTCTGTGTATCTTTGTTTATGATATTTTCACACATATGTTTACATTTCTAACGTAGACTCTTCTACAAGCTAGATTTTGTAAGACCATTCATGCAGGATTTATACCCAGCTTCAAATAATGGCTTGTTATTTAGAGAGGAAAAAAAATTGTCCCCTGTGTACAAAGGGAAATTTTTTAATGGTTGTGTAAGCATATACATTCTAATGACTGTTTTTGTATGTAGACAGCTGTATTGTTTTCTGTCTTCCCTTTGAATGACAACACACATTTTCAGAATAAACTATGGGACAGAATAAAATTGTCTTACTCTCATAAGGACTCAGTTTACAATCTGAGCCTTTTGTACACACTGCATTAATATTATAAAAAGCTATTTAGCACTTGTTTATCAGAGTCTAGATTAGTAAACCGAATGAAGATATATTACTCATAGCCTGTTTTTAACAAATATAGTCCCAAATTTTATCTTTGTATTTTTTTTAGTTACTGTATACATGTATCCAGGAATTTTCATTTTTATTATGGTTCTCTGGGAGCCTGATATTTTCTCCTGTGAATTTTTACTGCTAAATGATAGATGACATGGAAGTACAATTCTTAGTTGAGTATTTTTTAAGAATGAAAGCTAAGAAATATGAACATACCTTTTTTTAGCCAGCTTAAGAAAGCTGAGTATATAGGCTGGAAACTTTTCTCTGAATGTGTGAGATGCTACAAATTTAAGAGTTACTAGCATAAATTTCCTTGATCATTTTACCAAGATATGCAATGAAATGAATATTTATTTCATTCATCAAATCCTTATAATGTGCCTACTCTGAGGTAAGCAGTTATTATAGGTACTGAAGACTCCACAGTGAGGGATATGTACCCCATGGACTGATAGCCTGCAGGCTCCTCTGTCCTTGAAA
This sequence comes from Capra hircus, assembly GCF_001704415.2. Taxonomy (NCBI): domain Eukaryota; kingdom Metazoa; phylum Chordata; class Mammalia; order Artiodactyla; family Bovidae; genus Capra; species Capra hircus. The sequence continues at coordinate 29,035,947 of NC_030814.1, forward strand.
TTTTCCAGGCAAGAATACTTTAGGGGTTGCCATTTCCTACTCTAAGGGATCTTCCTGATCCAGGGACCAGACCCACATCTCCTGCATTGGCAGGTATATTTTTCCTAATGAGTTTATTATGGTCTATGAAGAGACAAAACTCAAATTATAATATGACTTGATAAATCTATAATAGAAGTATGTGTACAATGCTGTGGAACCACAGACGTATAAAATGGAAAAACAATTTTTACAATACTCAAAAACTACATCTGTGTTATTTATATATTTTGGCACTTCAGAAAATCCTTGTGAGACTTTTCAAAAATTATCTTTTGATCCTAAAAATTCCAGGTCATTGTGCTTATGTTTTTGTGATGTGAGGATATGAGTGTATTACCAGTATTAGAAATTACTTACGCTATGCTCTATGTATGTAAGAATTTTTTTTTAAGAGTTGCTATCACAGGATGATAACCAACAGACATTACTTCTGGTAACATGACTGTCTAAATTTTTTAAAAATTGGTGAATTTCAGATACTGTGCCACGTTACTGGACTGTTTGAAAAAAACAGCCCCAACTTTTAAATTTTGAAGTACATAACTAAAAGAAACTAAAGGCAGTAATAAGCAGCTCTTATTATATGGTAAAGAATCATCAAGCATTGCGAATGGAAAGGGATATTGAGAGGAGTAGATGCACAAGAAAGCTGTACATAATATTGTATCATTTGCACAGTTGACTTTGATTGGAAGTAGGTTGTGAGAATCATAGGAATTGATTCTTTTCAGGTGCTTTGAAATTTTAACTAGACAGGGAACACAAAAGTGTATGTATGTTTCTTTGGCAGCAACTGGAGAGATGTTTCTAGCACCGATTTCAATGATAGGGATATGCGTGTGGAAAGAGACTGGAAGAGGAACTCTAAATAAGAGAGCAGAACTGTTTCAAGCACCAGAGCATCCCTTTGAATACAGTTAATGAACCAAGTAGAAATATTTCAACCAAATTGAAATATTATTTCACCACTTACAAGATGCACTTTTTTCTACATTGTAATGTTCCTGTAATTGGGATACAGTTTACAGTTGTTAGTTGCACACCCATTGTTGACATCATAGTTGTCCTTGTAAGAGTCTTGTAAGGTGATGTTTACCATCATGAGGAGGAGCAGGAAACCAGGAGAGAGCTTTTGAATACCAAAGCTTGTAAATGACAGGCTCGTTCTTTAGTCCAGTTTTCTCTTGATTTCTCATAACTCATAGCCTTATTTTACATAAAACTTTGATATTCTAAGATGCTGATTACAAGTCTATCTGTCTTTTGCTGGAGAATCCGTCACTGTCTGTCTGTATGAGTAACTTGGTCTTGAGAGAGTCTGGGTGGAGTAAGCTGCTTTGGCTCAGATGCTTCCTTTGGACCAATAAGCTGTGCATAGTCCTTAGGGATGACAATCTCAGGAAAAAAAAAAATTCTGAAAATGGTTAGGTTGGGTACCAAGGCAGCTCTAAGTTCTAGCTTCTTTCTCTCTCTCATTACCCAGCCATTTTACGCAGGCCCTCTCCTGGCAAATGTGTTCTCTACACACACACCCCCACGCCCACAAATATGTTCTCTCTACACACCCCACACACCCTGCTTTTGCATGTATACAATCATTCACACACTACTTGTCTTTGTGTATTGGCTCTTCCTGCTGCTGCTGCTGAACCAGTTTTCTCTTAGGTCTGAAAATACTATTCAGTCTGACTAGCTAAACAAATTATCATCACTTTTTATAAGCAGAGCTCTTCAAACCTGTCTGCCTCACAGATCACTGATTAGCCTCAACGCTGGCCGCCCCTGAGATGCTAACTACTCATTGATAATGATAGATCAACAGCGCATCACCAGTTGGGGTTGTGGCAATATAAATGAGAGGGAAGCTGGTGGGACTAATTCATGTGGGTTTTCTTAATAAGAACACTGTTCTTTTAAAAAGAAGTTACTTTATGTTCTCAAATCTAGAACTTCGGCTAAAACTTGGGTTTTGAGAAGAGAACAAGGAAAGAAAAGAAGGGAGGGACTCATTGAATATATAGAAGCCAGCAAGGAGCTTGGCGTTTTTCTGTTACTTCTTGTGTAATCAACTAAGGTAATTTGATTGACATTCCTAATTTAAGTAAGTTGCATAAAAGAAATTTAAAGTTAGGCCTGTTTGTCTGTCCTGACAGCCCATGAGTTTTTCCCTAAGACGACACAGCGTGTTACTTTTGTCCGTTGATGATGTTTTTTACTAAGTGTGCTTGCTTTCAGTAGGTATGTGTTCAATACAAGAAATGAGGTGGTCTTGAAAACAGAGAACATGCATGCCCTATTTTTGCATGTTACCTGTATATGCAGTAGTTTCCCGATTTTCTATTATTTTAAATGCTATTTTTACCTACTAAATGGTAGAATATTGCCTTATAGTAGTAAAATCTTGAACAGTATCCAGGACTAGTTGACATTTGGGAAGATCATGTTTTTCAACCTATAGTCATGATCGAATAACTTAGAACTGAGTATTTCTCATTGTCTGATTATGGTGTTTTTCCTGCCCACTCTTTATATTACTGTGTAATTATGCCACCACCACTAGAGTGGAGATACAGAGCAATTCCATCACCTAAGAAAATTATCCCTTAGCCCTTTGTAGTTAACCCATTCCCAGCCACTGATGACTACTGATCTGTTTTCTGTCCCTTTAGTTTTGTCCTTTTAGAATGTCATAAAGATGGAATCACACATTTTGTAGCCTTTTGAATCTGGCTTCAATCACTTAGGTAATATATTTGAGCTTATTCCATAATGTTGCATGTTATTAGTAGTAGTTTGGGCTTCCCTGTTGCAAATAAAGAACCTGCCTGCCAGTGCAGGAAATATGGGTTCGATCCCTGGGCTGGCATGATCCCCTGGAGTAGGAAATGGTAACCCACTTCAGTGTTCTTGCCTGAAAATCCCACAGACAGAGGTGCCTGGTAGGCTACAGTCAATGGGGTTGCAAAGAGTTAGACATGACTGAGTGACTAAGCAACAACACCACACTAGGAGTTTGCCCTTCATCTTGATGAGTAGTATTCCATTGTATGAATATACCTCAGCTTGTTTATTCACTCTTCGATTGAGAGACGTTTGAGTTGTTCCAGTTTGAAGCAGTTATGAATTAAGCCAATATAAACAGGGGATTATGGTAATTTTTTTTCTTTATTTGGATACATACCTAGGAATGGGATTGTTGTGTTGTATGGTGCTGTGTTTGACTTTATAAGAAAATACCAACTGTTTTCCAAAGTGTCTGTGCTTTCCTTTCCCCGAACCAGTGCATGAGAGTTCTAGTTGCTTTGTGGTTTCACTGGTACTTGTTATCCTCAGGTTTTGTGGAGGTTTTTGTTCCTGTTTTTAGTCATTCTAGTTGGTATGTACTGGCTTCTAACTGTTGGGTTTTTTGCATGTTACTGTTGAATAATGAGACTGATTACCTTTCCATGTGCTTGGTAAGGTGTCAAGATCTTTTACTCATTTTTAAAACCGGGTTGTTACTCTTAAGTTTTGAGAGTTCTTTATATATTCAGGATACAAAAATTTTTATCAGGAATGTCCTTTGAATATATTTTCTCCCTCCTGTGGCTTGTCTTTTAATTTTCTTAATAGTGTTCTTCAAAGAACAGAGAAGTTCTTACTTTTGATGAAGTCCAATTTATCAATTTTTACTTTGATGAAGTCCAATTTATCAATTTTCACTTTGGTGATATGTTAAGCAATCCTTGTCTAGATCAAGATTCTACAGATTTTTTTTCCCCCCTATGTTTTCTCTAAGAAGTTTTAGTTTCAAGTTTTTCTTTCTGTGGCCCATTGTGACCCATTTCTATTTTTATGTATGGTCCACAATTTGGACTCTTAGTTTTTGTTGTATCAGTATCCAGTTATTCCTGCCTCATTTGTTGAAAAGACTCTTCTTTCTCCATTGAATTGTATTTGCATCTTGGACTTCCCTGGTGGCTCAGACAGTAAAGTGTCTGCCTGCAATGTGGGAGACCTAGGTTCTACCCCTGGGTTGGGAAGATCTCCTGGAGCAGGAAATGGCAACCCACTCCAGTATTCTTGCCTGAAAAATCCCATGGGTGGAGGAACCTGGTAGGCTACAGTCCATGGGGTCACGAAGAGTCGGACACAACTGAGCGACTTCACTTTCAAAATCACCGGCACCTGTGGATCCACTGTTCTTTCTCCATGGCCTTGTTATCTTGTTTGCTATTCTCTGTATAAGTCTTGAAATAAGATAGTGTGAGACTTGCAGTTTTGTTCTTCATTTTCAAACGTTTTTGGCTATCCTGGTTCTTTTTTCATTTCTAAATAAATTTTGAAGTCAGCTTTTGATTTCTACAAAGCAATCCTTTTGGGATATTGATTGGAACGATCTATAAACTGTTGAGTTTATAGATTGAGGAAAGGGAAATAATAACAATGTTGAGCCTTCCCATTCTTGACCACTGCACATACCTTGATCTAAGTCTTAAATTTATTTTATTAGTGAATTGTAGCTTTTTAATAGCAATTTTTTTATGATTTTTATGGTATAAGTTCTGCTTTTAGAATCTTAATATATAATCATTTATATCCTATATATTATATAGGATATATCCTATATTATATATTATATAGGATATATCCTATATATTATATCCTATATATTGATTTTCTACCTTGTTAAACTACTAAATTTTAGTTTTAGTACCTGTTTTATGTTTCTTTTGGAGTTTATATATAAACAGTAATATCTCAGATTTTCCAAAAAAGTATGTTTTAATTCATGAGATCCTTAGGACATGATGTGGTTGTTCTTACATACAATATCATATGATTAGATGATTCTAATGACTTTTTTCCCTTTTCTCCTTGGTTGTTTTAGTGTCAGGTATTTGGTGTATAGACCAATCTAATCAATTATCTCTTATAAAATGCCATATCCTTATATACTTAAGATACTCATTTACATGAAAAATGACATATAGGAAAGTGAATTTTTCTTTGAGTCCTCTCTGTTAATGTGGTTTGAAAGACTGTATCTCACTTGCTATGGACCACTAAGATAAATAAAATACATAAAATCCTGACCCAAGGATTGAACCTGCATCTCCTGCATTGGCAGGTGGATGCTTTACCACTGAGTCACCAGGGAAGCCTGAACTAGAAGTTATTAATTATTTTTTTAGGGTTAACAGGTAAAAAAGCACAGACTGACTATTGTTTTTTCACATACTGCATTGCCATCATTTACTGCCATGAATAAGAAGCAAGATTTTTGAAGATACCTATCTCACTTGCTATGGACCACTAAGATAAATAAAATACATTCTTGCTAGAATTGTACTTCTTTTTTGCACTGCTTAGTCATCATTGTTATATAAGTAAAAAAAGGTCTAAGCATTTTAGTCATGTTCAAGACTGCCTTCATATTTCATGTGATTTTTAAAAAAAAGGAGTTGTGACATTGCTTTAGTGAGTTCTCAAGACTCTAAAAATGAATCTTTAATTTGAGCAGATTATGATGAATGAGAGGCATTTACAGTGTACAATTGCTATCTAGATGCAATTCTACTCTGTAGTGCTTTATTGATTTCTTTCTTTCTGCTGCAACTCAGGATTTCTTCTCAGTAACATAGGGGCATTGGAAACAAAATGCAGTTCTTTCCCCTCAATCTAAAAATTTTCTTATATTTAGAATTAATAGAAGAATTTTATCTAATAATTTAGTTCGCCTGTTTTTGACAATATTTGTTTGTGGATGTATTTCCTAAGGCTGCTGTTTTGGACTAGAAGTTTGTTGTTTAGTCACTAAGTAAGTTGTGTCCAGTCTTTTGTGACCCCGTGGACTGTAGCCTGCCAGGCTCCTCTGTCCATGAGATTTCCCAGGCAAGAGTACTGGAGTGGGTTGCAGTTTCCTCCTCCAGGGGATCCTCCCTACCCAAGGATTGAGCCTGCATCTCCTGCATTGGCAGGTGGGTTCTTTACCACTGAGTCACCAGGGAAGCCTGGACTAGAAGTTATTAACTAGAACTATTTTTTTAGGGTTTACAGGTAAAAAAGCACAGACTGACTATTGTTTTTTCACATACTGCATTGCCATCATTTACTGCCATGAATAAGAAGCAAGATTTTTAAAGATACCTATAGCCACCTTTTAGAGATAATACTCATCGTTGTTTTCTAGGTTTTAAGAGACTGTGGACAATATTTTACTTCCTTTTTCTATTCTCAGTCTCTTAATTTTCCAGTGTCATAGGAGGTTTCTAATGTAAATCAGAAAAGAAACATTCTTGAAGAAGGTTTATTGGGTGATTATATTACTTGGTGTGATGTTTTACTCTAGCGCTTTTAGACATGTATTTTATTAAAGTAGGTGAGAAAACTAATTTCTGAAAACATTAAATGTAGACAAAGATCTCTGGGAATTGGAGAAATCCTTTTGATCAGAAGACAGTGCTGAAGTCTGGAAGTGAGACAGTAGTCTTTAACCAAAAAATCCTATATCAATTTGTAATGGTTCTTAAAAGTTCTGTAATTTCTAAAACACATTCTTCTACTTTCAAGAGTGTTACCTATTGTAATACCTAATGAGAACAGAACTTATTTATAAAACATAGCTTTATTGTCAAGTCTGTTATAATGTATCTCTATAAAATCTAAGTATGCTGTTCTTGTCTGATGGAGTGTGAAGAGAGTAAGGGGTATCAGAGACCAGGGGTGGGAAAATATGTACTATGGTAGTTTTCTATTCATATCTAGCTAGAATTATCTGCTGTTATGCCATAGTACCTGCTTCCCCTACAAGTCAAAGTTCTGGCTGGCTTTTACATTTTTCTGCAGCCCTTTAACAGTAAAGAGTGTACACTCATATCTATGTTCTGATCTAAACAGCAGGACAGTGAACTATAAAGGTTCTCTGACTATTGTCTAGGGATAATGTTTAAATCCAAATATAATTTATTCACACTCTTAAAATTTAAACACAACATTTTTTAAAAATTGGAAATAACATAAGAATCTAGTAGCAACATGACTCCCATTTCTAAATAGGAAGTTATTATATAATTAATCATGGCACATAGTAAAGGACTCACTTGATACACTACTGAATTCTGTTATTCAGTATATTTTTTTTAAAGTTTATAGGAAGAGCAGTCTTTTTCAGTCACTGATTGTGGGACTTACATATGTTAAAACCACAAAATAATAATTGAAAGACAGATCTACACAACTGAATGAACAAAATCAGAAATTGTAAGTATGTGAATAAATACACAAAATGTTGTTATAATTCATATCTCACTTGAAGATAAATGACTTGAGAAAAAATGTAGCATGTGGTTTATAACATATGCACATGACAGTGCACAACAGTGACGCAAAGGGTGGAAGGAGAGAAATGCAGCATACTGTTACAGGGTTCTTTATGCTGTACATAAAGTGCTGGCATATGCATGAAGTGGTATCATAAGTATAGCTCAGATGGTAAAGAGTGCCTGCAAGGCGGGAGACTTCTGTCCCTGGGTCAGGAAGACCTGCTGGAGAAGATAATGGCAACCCACTCCAGTATTCTTGCCTGGGAAATTCCATGGACAGAGGAGCCTGTTGGGCTACAATCCATGGGGCTGCAAAGAGTCAGACATGACCAAGCGATGAACACACTACACTACTACATACTATATAAATATGAATATTATAAACCCTAGAGCAATCACTAAAATAAACAGTTATAGGTAATAACTCATCAAATGAGATTAAAAAGGAATCACTAAAAAACATTCATTTAATCCAAAAGAGGGTAAAGCAGAGGAAAAGGGGAGTAAAGAGTAGATATGAAAAACAGAAGACAGCAAGATGATAGATTTAAACTTAACCATGTCAAAAGTCACATTAAATAGAAACTAAACATCCCATTTGAAAAGCAGAGATTTCCAGAATGGATGAAAAAACAAGATCCAACTATGCTGCCCCAAAGAAACCAACATTAAATATAAAGAAACAAATACATTAAAAATGAAAAGAGTGGAGAATACTAAACGAGGTTGGAGTGGCTATATTAATGTTAGAAAAAGATTTCAAAGCAAAGAAATATAACCAAGGATATAGACATCATTTCATCTGATAAAGGGGTCAAATAAATTTTGTGATATACACACACACAATGGATTATTATCTACCCTTTGAAAAGGAGATCCACCATTTGCAACAACATGGATGAACTTGGAGGACATTATGCTAAGTGAAGCCAGACACCAAATGGAAAAGAAAAAACTGCATGATCTCACTTGTTTGTAAAATCTAACAAAGTCATATACATGAAATAAAAAAGTAGAACAGTGGTTAATAGGGGTGGGAAAGATGGCGACCAGGTTTATAGATGGCAGGTTTATAGATGCTCTCTTCATACATGCACAGAAAGGTAACTATGTTAATTAGCTTGATTGTAGTCATTGTGTATTTCATCATGTATATCAAATCGCCATGTTGTATACCTTAAATGGATGCAATTCTTAGTTTTAAAACATTTTTAAATAGTTAAGGGGTCAGTTCATCCAAAGGATATTGTAATCATAAACATTTATGCACCTATTTACAGAGCTTCAAAATACTGGAAGCAAGAACTAATAGAACTATAAAAATAAAATAGAGGAATCTTCACACCATTCAAAACGGCCATCCTCGAAGTCTACAAACAATAAATGTTGGAGAGGGTGTGGATAAAAGAGAACCCTCCTACAGTGTTGATGGGAATGTAAACTGGTACAGCCACTATGGAAAACAGTAATATGATTCTACAATCCCACCCCTGGGCATATATCTAGAGAAACCATACTTTGAAAAATACATGCACCCTTGTGTTCATAGCAGCACTATTAGAAGAGCCAAGACACAGAAGCAACCTAAATGTCCAGCAAGAGATGAACAGATAAAGAAGATGTGGTATGTATATACAGTGGAATATTAGCCATAAAAAAGAATGAAATGCCATTTGTAGTGTTATGGATGGAGCTAGAGATTATCATGGTAAATGAAGTAAATCAGAAAAAGAAAGACAAATATCGTATGATATCACTTATATGTGGATTCTAAAAAATGATACAAATGAACTTATTTACAGAATAGAAACAGACTCACAGACTTAGAAAACAAATTTATGTTTAACTAATGGGCAAGTGGAGACGAGTGGGATAAATTAGGAATTGGGGATTAAAATATACACTCTACTGTTTTTAAAATAGATAATCAATAAAGACCTACATATAGCATGGAAAACTCTACTCAATACCCTAATAACATACGTGGGATAAAATCTGAAAAAGAACAGATGCGTGTATAGGTAAAACTAAGTCACTTTGCTGTACAGCTGAAACTAGCACAACATTGTAAATCACCTATACTGGAATATAAGATAAAAATTAAAAATTACATTAAAAAAGAAAGAAATCCATAAGTTGTTATCGGCGATACCTTTCTATCAATAATTGATAGAAAAAAATTGGATAGAAAATTAGTAAGAATATAAAATATGGGAACAACACTAACTTGGCCTAATGGACCTTTATTAAACACTTTACCCATAACGGCAGAATATGTTCTTTTCAAAAACATGTTAAATATTTACCAAGTTAAGCAGTATTCTTAGCTAGAATCCTTTTACTACTTAAATCTCATAAATGTAAAAGGATTCTAGTCATACAAATATGCTTTCTAACCAAGTGAAATTAATTTAGAAACCAGTAACAGGAAATCATGAACTTCAGATGTTCAAGCTGGTTTTAGAAAAGGCAGAGGAACCAGAGATCAAATTGCCAACATCCACTGGATCATGGAAAAAGCAAGAGAGTTCCAGAAAAACATCTATTTCTGCTTTATTGACTATGCCAAAGCCTTTGACTGTGTGGATCACAATCAACTGTGGAAAATTCTGAAAGAGATGGGAATATCAGACCACCTGACCTGCCTCTTGAAAAACCTGTATGCAGGTCAGGAAGCAACAGTTAGAACTGGATGTGGAACAACAGACTGGTTCCAAATAGGAAAAGGAGTACGTCAAGGCTGTATATTGTCACCCTGTTTATTTAACTTATATGCAGAATACATCATGAGAAACACTGGGCGGAAGAAGCACAAGCTGGAATCAAGATTGCCGGGAGAAATATCAATAACCTCAGATATGCAGATGACACCACCGATATGGCAGAAAGTGAAAAGGAACTAAAAAGCCTCTTGATGAAAGTGAAAGAGGAGAGTGAAAAAGTTGGCTTAAAGCTCAGCATTCAGAAAATGAAGATCATGGCATTTGGTCCCATCACTTCATGGGAAATAGATGGGGAAACAGTAGAAACAGTGTCAGACTTTATTTTGGGGGGCTCCAAAATCACTGGAGATGGTGATTGCAGCCATGAAATTGAAAGACGCTTACTCCTTGGAAGAAAAGTTATGACCAACCTAGATAACATATTAAAAAGCAGAGACATTACTTTGCCAACAAAGGTCCATCTAGTCAAGGCTATAGTTTTTCCAGTAGTCATGTATGGATGTGAGAGTTGGACTGTGAAGAAAGCTGAGCGCTGAAGCATTGATGCTTTTGAACTGTGGTGTTGGAGAAGACTCTTTGAGAGTCCCTTGGACTGCAAGGAGATCCAACAGTCCATTCTAAAGGAGATCAGTCCCGGGTGTTCATTGGAAGGAATGATGCTGAAGCTGAAGCCCCAGTACTTTGGCCACCTCATGTGAAGAGTTGACTCCTTGGAAAAGACTGATGCTGGGAGGGTTTGGGGGCAGGAGGAGAAGGGGATGACAGAGGATGAGATGGCTGGATGGCATCACTGACTCGATGGACATGAGTTTGAGTGAACTCCAGGAGTTGGTGATGGACCGGGAGGCCTGGTGTGCTGCAATTCATGGGGTCACAAAGAGTTGGACACGACTGAGCAACTGAACTGAACAGGAAAATATTTGGAAAATTCCCAAATGCTTGGAAGTTTTTAATTATATGAAAATGAAAAGCGACTTAAAAATTTGTGGATTGCCATTAAACCAATACTTGCAGTAATATCATCTGTTTATTTAGAAAAGAAGAAAGGCGTTGAATTAGTGACCTTGTTTTCAACCTCAAGCACGTAGGGGAAGAAAAGAGAAAATAAAACCGAAGACAGACAGAAAACAAATAATAATGATCAGAGTGGAAATTAACAAGATAAACAAAAATAGAGAAAACCAGTAAAACCAAAAGTTGATTCCTTGAGAAAATGAACAAAATGAATAAATCTGTAGCTAACTGGTCAGAAAATAAGACACAGAAACCAGTATCAAGACTGAGAGAGATGGCATCATTACCGATTCTATATGTATTAAGATAATAACAACTGTGTACCAATAAATTCTGAAACTTAGATAAAATGGACAAATTCCTTGAAAGACACAGTTACCAAAGCCAACTCAAGAAGAAATTGATAATCTGAATAGCTGTTAAAGAAACTGAATTTATATGTAAACACATTTCCACAAAACAAAATCCATATTCTAACAGATTTATCCAGAAGTCTATCAAACATTTTCAGGAAGAAATCATGCCAACTCTACATGAACTCTTCTAGAAAAGTAAAGAGAGAACACTCCCCAACTCATTCAGTGAGGCCAGCATTATCCTGCCACCAAAATGAGACAAAGGCTCATCAGAAGACTAAAGACTGGTATCCCATGTGAATATAGATGCAAAAGATTCTTGACAAATTTAAGTAAACAGAGTCCAACAATATATAAAGAGGACGTATACTGTAAGCAAGTGGAGTTTGTTGTAGGAATATAAGGTTGGTTTAACACTTGAAAATCAGTCAAGGCAATGTGTCGTCTAGTAAATACAGAAAAAGCATTTGACAAAATCCAGCATTCATTTTTTTATAACCCACAGCAAACTGGGAATAAAAAGTAACTTCCTTAATTTCGTGGTAAAATACTCAATGTTACCCTCTACCATCAACAATAAAGCAAGGGTATCTGTCCCCTTTTACTACTTAAGTTCAACACCATACTGAAGGTTCTAGCCAGGAACTAGACTGGCTGGAAAAAAGGACTCAGGCAAGAAAAAAGAAAAAAAACGGCAAACAGAAAGGAACAGGTAAAATTGTCTTTATTTGCAGAAGAGGTGATCAGCTATGTAGAAAACTGCAGTAGATGGTGAGTGGGTGGTATGACACAAAGCTGAAGAGGTAAATAGGCCATAAATACTTTTAAAATCTGTTTACAGTATGGAGTGCCAGAGTTTCAGAAGGGCAGTGCATAACCACTAAACTTTTTTCAGCATTGATGAGATTTGCAGTTAGTATATTTTGATTGCATTGTATAACTGTATTGAAGAGGGCCTTAATACTCAAGGTAGAGACTCAGGTAAAGTCTATAGAAATAATATAGATGAAAGTTGATAGTTTCCTCAACTGCAGGAGGGAAGGAGAGATGTGAACAGATTTGATATTAGTACCTATTAAGAGTTGGAAGTGACAGGATCTTTACTGAATGTGGAAGATGGGGTAGGAGTTGGAAAGATGGAATGAGCTTTAAACATGTGTAGCTTGACTTGAGATAGCCAAGTGGTGATGTACTAGAGCCAGTTTATACTAGTGTCTGGATTGAGAGAGAAGTCTTGATGGTTGATAATAGGCTAGAAGACACAGAATGGTAATTGAAGTCATGGGAATGAGAGAAATTGCCTAGGGAGAAGATGTCAGTAGAAAGGTAAGCTTAGGAGAGCAACCAACTTATAAAGAGAGAAATATGAAAGTGAAATTAGGAAGGATGAATCAAAGAGGTAAGAAGAGAAGCATAGAAAGTCTGTTATGCAAAGAGACATTTTCAGAAAGGAGAGAGAGGTTCATAGTGTCAAACGCTGCCAAGAGGTCTGTGATAACTAACATTTATGTAGAGGTTGTTAGTTATTAGACCTCTCAGCAGCTCAGCTGGTAAAAAATATGCCTGCAATGCAGGAGACCTGGGTTTCAGTCTCTAGGTTGGGAAGATCCCCTGGAGAAGGGAAAGGCTAGCTACTCCAGTATTCTGGCCTGGAGAATTCCATGGACTGTATAGTCCATGGAGTTGCTGAGTTGGACACGACTGAGTGAATTTCACTTTTCATATATAGGACACTGTGGACTAAGCTCTCTTGGAAACAGTTTTGCAATGCTGTATTAACTTTTATCACAATTCTTTGAACTGGGCATTAACATTCCCAGTTTTCCAGATGAGGTAAGTGAGGTACAGAGAGGCTAAGTAACTTCCCCACGAAAACTCTTGGCTAATAGAATCAAGATTTGAGCTCAGATAACTTGACTATGCAATTTATGCTTTTGACCAGCAAGATAAGTAGTGAAAATGACAGATGTATTTAAAAATAAGGGTTTCATTGACAACTTTAGTCAGTTTTTATGAATCAAATGGGAGCAAAAACCTTTGCAGTGGATTGAGGAATAAATGAGAAAAATGAGAAAAGGGAAGTGTAGACAATTCTTTCCTGAAACTGGGGTGTGAAAAGGGAGAGTAGAGCCATAGGCAAGTACTGTTTTGAGATTTAGGAAAGGCCAGACCTTCTAAGATAAGCAAATCTTAGATTAAATGCTGATGAGAGGAAACACGTAAAGAAGGGAGGATTGGAGAGAAAACAGAAGGAAGGAAGGGAAAGAGGGAGACAAGAGAATAAAGAGTTTTTGGACACAGCAATAGGGAATAAGAGTCACAGTGAATATAAATGAATTGAGGGACCTTAGGAGGAGAGAGACCCTTTTATTGTCACATTGGGGAAGGAGGAAAGCATGGATGTGGATGCATATAAGCTTGTAAGTTTCCTGCTGTTCCAACTCCTTCGATCTCAATTTCTCTCTCACTCATAGATTTGAAACAGGGATGAAAATTCTGTGTCACCAAGTTGCTAACTTGGACTTCTGTTGGCTAAAGAGGAGAAGGAAGAGCATCCTTCCACTTTGCTGTTGAAATACAGGTTTCTAAGACACAGAATGAGCTGGGGAAGTCTTTCTGGTACTGTTCTGGCATGGATGATTTTCAACCACTTTTGAAGAATTCACACTTACAGTTACCAAAGGAAATGAACATACCCCTTGGTGGTATGTGCTGGGATAAATCTGCATTTATAGAAAATGTTGAGTGTAAACATAATCTGTAAAATATTCAGCTATGCGTGATAGAGATTGTGATATGCAATATTTCTTTTTAAGCAGTCGTCTAAAATATGGGGTCAGCAAACTACAGCCCTCTGCCTGTTTTTAAAATAAAATTTTGCTGGAAACATTGCTGAGACATAACCACATCCATTCTTGGTATATGTCTGCGGCAGCTTTTGCACTACCATACCAGGGTTAAATGGTTGTAGTAGAGACTCTATAACCTACAAAGCCTAAAATATTTGCTATTTAGCTCTTTTCAGGACAAGTTTGCTGACTTTTGTCTACAAGGCAGTAAGGACTTGGAAACATTTTTTGAGAAATTAAGATACTAAAAATGTGAACGGAATTAGAAAATTGGAAGCTATTTAGTATATATTGCCAAATGGAAATATCACTTTACAAATCTATATAGATTACACCTTAATCTCATTTTTATTTTTTAAAATTTATATAAAAATATTATAGTTTCTGAATCGTAAGATTACAGTTGATTTTTATTTTCTTACTGGCTCTCATGTGTTTTCTGATTTTTCTACAGTGAACATGTATTAACTGTACCACTAATAAAATCATCTATTGGTAGAATAGGATGAGACAAAGGAGCCAAAATGAATTAATTAGGAAGAATAGAGTGTGTGTCAGGGTTAAACAAAGATGAGACTCCTGGAAGATGGGTGAAGAAAATGCTTCTTGTTGGTTACCAAACTGTTGGAGAAATTTTTAGATGACATCTCTAATAAACACTTTCAGGTCCCTCAATTCCTTAGATTTGACCAGCCTCTGATATGAGCACTACCCTATAATATAGTTTCCCACAAAAAAGAGAGAAAATAGAAGTTTCTAAGTTATAAATTACGTTTAGACGTTTTCACTCATTTACAGAGATTCAGAATTTTAAGTCTGATTTATGAAGATGTTTTTAATTTTTGTGACCTGTAGATAATGGTTTATATTAATGGTTTATATTTAATTTGAAAAATTAAATTATTTAGCTGTGAATAAAACCTATAATATATTTGAGGGCTTGTTTTGTAGGCAATCACAATTGTGCTTTAAAAAAAAAGTGAACAGCTTTTATTTGGGCAAAACTAAGTCAGAAATTACAGAAAGTAATTTTTTCAATGAAGTATTGTTATTAACCAGATGAGATGTTAAGTAATTTTATTGTGATATTCCATTCAACATCTGCACTGTAGTGCTACCCATATGCTCGCTATAAAGTTCAGTGGATTTTGACAAACATTAAATTGACTTCAGGGTCTGCACTATGCTAGGAGTCATCGAAATAGAACCCAATTTTTACCAAATCTCATCTCTTAAGTCATATATTTTTTATTGAATGTATCACTCTGAATGGTATTTATTATGTCTATAGTGACCAAATCATTTGTTTAGGGCAATCTCAAGATTGAAGCTTAGACTATAAACTGCTGACTTGCAGATAAACTGTCATGCAAAACAAACATAAAACCAAGCAAAAAATAACCTCCAGAATGTTTGTTCTCTTTGTCCTTTAAAATGAGTAAAATGAGTCAATAGGCTGATGGTTAACTATAATTAAAATGTAACTTGTAAGAGGAATTTTTAAATAACCTTGTTAAGAAAAAAAAAATAATGAATGAGCTTTAGAACCAGAATACATGTGGTTACAGATGGATTTTTATATAAAGTGTAAAATTTAAGCCCATGTGTCAAATATGAAACTAATTATATAAAATTAAATATATTCAGTAATATGTTTATAATTAAACACATGACATATATGTCTGTGTATTTATATGTGTAAGTAATACCCCATCTATTCTACTATTATGACAATGAATAAAACAATAATTTTGAATGAAGGTTTTAGTAAGGATTATATTTTTAAAAAATTTGCTGTTACTAAAATGCAGTATATTATGGGATGACCTTAAAGGGAAGTGGTAGAAGTCTTGCTGTTTGTTATTTAACACAGCACTGAAGAAATCCACACAATTGTTGGAAGCAAATTACACTGTTCATAGATGTGCAAGGTGTTCTAATAGATCTTATCCATATCTGACATTTATTATTCAGGTTGATTTTAAACATAATGTAGACCAAAATCTGTTTTGTTGCTTATGTAAGCACCCTTTCTCTCTCTTTTTTTTTTTTAAATTAATGTGCTTCTCATTTATTCAGGAAGTCTCTAAAGGCATTTGAGGAGGGTAAACTTATTAGCTTCCTTCCTGAGTAATGCAATTTTTATTTCTTATCAAAATTGTGGTCTCAGCCAAAAACCAGCGTTGGATGGAAAGAAGGAAGAATGGGAGAGAGAGGAAAGGATGGAGGGAGGAAGGGATAGCAAGAAAAGAGGAAAAAAGGAAAATAAGAGTTAGCTATACATATAATTCATTTGTATAAAAATTAATTATAAATTGTTCTGCCAGAACAAGATCCTGTCATTGTCTCATTTCTACTCCCTGCTGCCATAATGATATCATTTTATTCATATATAAATAAATGAAACAATATGTATATTTTTGATGATGTAGTTACTGAATTTCTGAGTAATTGAAACATAAAGGAAAGTTGTTCTGGTTATACTTTTAAAACTTTTTTATATGACTACTGGAAAATAGCTATCTCAGAGCTTTCCAAGTTAACTTCGGTAATGCTGTGTGTTAATGTCGTGAGTAAGAAAAATATCCTGTACAAATCTAGGATATGGCTAGTAGGGTAGTAAATGGAAACGTTCAGTGGCAGTGTATCAAAATCTTGTGGAAAGAGAGTTTAGGCAATTGAAACTACATATTTGACATAACTATTTTTATATTAAAAGCTAGAGAAGGTAAAATCTAACAGTTTTAGCTGACAGGTATATAGAAAAGGTGGAGTGAAAAGGTCTGTTAGAGTGATGGATTTTAAAGGCTGGAGAACCCTGCTCTGAGGTATTAAAGTGACGGTTTCAAAATCATTCTTAGAGTTTTGAATGGTATCTAGTTGAGTAGTCTTTCCAAACTAGTATATTGCTACAAGTATTAGGTTGCATGCCACTCTTCATTTGTCAGAGATCAAGTGTCTAGTTCATTTTCATGACCTGCCTTTCAAGTTTTCTTTTACATGAAGTGAGGAAAAAGTAAAACCAGTATTTTGGAGGGTTTTACCCTTCACCCTTCTAAAATAAATCCTCTTTCTGAAAGATTCTCATATTTTTAGAATTAATCTCTTAGCTTTTGTGACATATGAAAATCTGAAAGTTGTCTTCAGTTCAGTCAGTCGTGTCTGACTCTTTGTGACCCCAGGGAATGCAGCACGCCAGGCCTCCCTGTCCATCACCAACTCCCAGAGCCTACTCAAACTCATGTCCATTGAGTCAGTGATGCCATCCAGCCATCTCATCCTCTGTTGTCCCCTTCTCCTCCTGCCTTCAATCTTTCCCAGCATTAGGGTCTTTTCAAATGAGTCAGCCCTTCACATCAGGTGGCCAAAGTATTGGAGTTTCAGCTTCAGCATCAGTCCTTCCAATGACTATTCAGGACTGATCTCCTTTAGGATGGACTGGCTGGATCTCCTGCAGTCCAAGGGACTCTCAAGAGTCTTCTCCAACACCACAGTTCAAAAGCATCAATTCTTGGGCACTCAGCTTTCTTCACAGTCCAACTCTCACATCCATACATGACCACTGGAAAAACCATAGCCTTGACTAGATGGACCTTTGTTTGCAAAGTAATGTCTCTGCTTTTGAATATGCTCTCTAGGTTGGTCATAACTTTTCTTCCAAGGAAAAGTTGTCTTAGAGAAAATAAAATATAAAAGGTATTTAGGAAGATGAGGGTAGTGAGTGTAGGAATATGTGTTATGTGCACATTCTATCATGGCTCTGTTGTACCTTATAATACATTTGTGAGCAAAGTCAATTCAGGATTGCTGTTAATCAAATGAGAGAGTTTAAGTGACTCACCCAAGACCACACAGAAATTGTGATAGGGCTGGATGACCACTGGCCTGGAGTGAGAATTCCAACTTTCTCAGCAGAGCTGAGAATCAGCAGTAATGCAGTCTCATCATTACCAGTCCTCCATGAACTCCTGCTGTGCTCCCAGTCCTCGTCCTGGCAGTTTGTATCTCCGTCAGAAGCTGTGACCTATTTTTAATGTTGCCTTTTCAAGGGAAGAGATAGTATTGCATGCTATGTTACATACATCCGTGTGCAAAATAGATGAAAAATTTATGAATTGTGAGTCTATTTTGCACATGCAAGCTCTTTATAATTACTAAATGTCTATCACCATTCAAGTCATAAATTAACTAAGAAATTAAACTCTTCCAAACAGTGCTTATTCTACCATCTCCTCCCTACAAGCACACCTTTATGTTATTTTCTGTAATTTTGTTTTACTTGTCTTGAGTGTGTAAAATCTCTGGTTTCTTCATATAGTTTCTGACTATAATTAAATCTATGGTTTATTCCATTTCTTAAATATGGATATTTATTTTAAATATATACTTTGTGAAACCAATTCAGCCATGTGATGAGGGCTAAACATACTTTATAGACTGTTGTTTGCTTATGTATCACTCAATACAAGAATTAACACATGTATTCACACATTCAGCTAACGTTATTAGCTTCATACTGGCCAAGCAGGAGACACTGGCTCAATCCCCGAGTTGGGAAGATCCCCTGGAGAAGGAAATGGCAACTCGTTCCAGTATTCTTACCTGGAAAATCCCATGGACTGAGGAATCTGGTGGGCTTTGGTCCATGGCATTACAAAAGAGTTGAACACAACTTAGCGACTAAATAGTAACATGAAACAAGATAAATCTGTAAACAATTTTTTCTAATCCCAAATGAATGCAACTGGAAAATGGATGAAAGCAATCACAAATATTTACAGTTTATATTTGTTTAAAAATACATATCTATGGTAGATGGTTAGTAAAATGTGAGTTGACATACTTATACCTTCTCATATTTAATTAGTTGTTTTCTTAAAATGGCTATCCAGGTGGCTCAGTGGTAGAAAGTCCACCCTCCAATGCGGGAGACACGGGTTTGATCTTTGGGTTGAGAAGATCTCCTGGAGAATGAAATGGCAACCCACTCCAGTAAAATGGCCTGCTCCAAGTTCTTTGAAGTTCTCTGAAACTTAACAACTACCATATAAAGCATAATCACTTTAGAAATATTTAATAGTTATCAACATTTTAATAGTCTTAGCCATTTTTTAAGAGTGCACATGATATAAAAAGGAAAATGACATAAAAATAAATATAAATTCTTATTATTCTAAATTTAATAGAGTATACATTTTTAAATTCTAGAAAACTTAATTTTTTATATGGTTTTCAGTACTGAAATATAATTACTGAATCCTGTAATTGACAAGTGACCATCAAAAAAATTCCAGTAAGATTTGAGTGCTTTACTGGAAGAAATTCTGTTATATTCCTTTATGGAAAAGGATACTTTTACTAAGTAGTAGAGTACAAGTAGATAATTGTCTTAGAGTCTCATTTGTTATTCAAGCTTTCCCATTTCAAGAGACTGATTCTAGAATTCCAGAATTTTATAGGTTAACTCAGAATAAAACAAGAATTTGCATTTCTGAAAGTTTTAAAATTATGAGTATAATAAAACTGCAAAAGTGGATAAAGAAGATGCTTCACTTGACATACTATTAATTAGAAAACCTGGTGCTTATGCATGTGTTAAATATCTTCTGAATATAGAATCATCAAATTTATTATTATGAAACAGTTACATATACTTAAGAAAAATAAGGTCTTGTTTACCTAATTGCTGAAACCAAATGTGTTTGAAGATGTAATGAGATAATACAGAACAGAAAAATCTTAGAGGCTAGTTAATTAGCTGTTTTTATAGTAAAAAGAAATTGATTCTTAGTTAATTATAAAAACATGAGCTTTCTTTTTTGTATGATTACTCTTCTTACAGTAAAATATGATGCCTGTATTTTGGAAACTCAGAATAAGTCCTTATCCATGATCATGAAATATAAATAAAAAGCCATATCCTGAAATTATATATACACATTTAAGTCGAGTTTGTTGATCATGTGAGATATATATAAAGAATCAAATTGTCCCTTTCAGCTCAGTTAAGAACTAAGGGTTAGTTTGAAGATTTAAATCATTTGTACAAATTCAGAATAAAGGTTAAGTAATGGATCAATGTGATATTTTTATCCTTCTTTTAAAATCTTTAAACTGTTGCTTTTCATTTTCTCATTAATAAAACTTCTTTGTTAAAACAAATTGGGATAATTTAATATGTTGTTTTTATAACACTATTTATTTAACACCTAGCTATTAAGTCTAAGGTGCTGAATCAGATTTCATTAGATAATGAGAGTATAAGACATTATTGTGGTCTCCATGGAATTTGCAATATAGAGTCAAGACCCAAACATAAAAAGTTAAAAAAAATTAATGTTAGACTTCAAAGATTAAAATATCATCAAAAGTATAGTTATGCTTTCCAAATTCTAGAAAGTAGATTTGGAGTATAAAATATAGGTAACTACTAATTAATGTTCAAGTATAGCAACAAAGGCTAAACATTAATTTGCATTGAAGTTCAGTTAGTACATCAACAAGCAGGAGTAAATATATCAGATATTCTTTCATATCTTTGAGCTGTGAAACTGCACATGTGGAGATTGGAAGGAAGGATATGGGGAAGTATAACATAGAAAGGAAGGGGACCTGGTATCCTCTCAAGAGAAGACCGCTGTCTCAGAAAAGTAGGCACAGAAAAAGAGGATGAATATACCAAATCCTAGTGACCTTAAGATTATGACTTCTTATGGTACTTTACAAAATCAAAATGCCATACTGAAGTAAGTGTTCAGTAAAATCACTATCATAATAATCTCTAATTGTGTGTTCTTTTAGTAGATCTTGCAACAGATACTGTCAAACCCCATTTGTATATAGGATAATGACGTAGGCATTGTTCTTCTTTCCAAGGGGCCTACAGCTCTAGCTTGGTGGAGCAGATGCATGTACAAAACAAGAATGGGATATAGGATATATGTAGGAAGGTAGTAGAAAATAGGCCTGGAAACCCAGTTCAGAACAGGGAGGGTCATATCATAGCTTAAAAAACAGAATTAATTTAGATAAATGGAAATAGATTCATGGAAGACATTTGGATATATCAGTGATATGTTTAGAGCAGAGATGTTTGACAGCATGATCTGACATTATCAGAGGAAATGAGGGATTGATTAGTGAAGAGAGAGAAAGACAGAAAGATAGATCAAATGCTATTTTATTTCAATGGTTCAGTTAAGATGAAAAACAAAGTTATGGGTTATAGGACAAACAATGTTATAGGTTAAAAGGACAAAGATGATTTTGAAAAATATGGAAATTTAAGATCTTTAAGCCTTGAAGCCAAATAGTGA
Organism: Capra hircus; assembly: GCF_001704415.2. Classification (NCBI taxonomy): domain Eukaryota; kingdom Metazoa; phylum Chordata; class Mammalia; order Artiodactyla; family Bovidae; genus Capra; species Capra hircus. The sequence continues at coordinate 29,057,551 of NC_030814.1, forward strand.
CTCAGCAGTTAGAAGTTTATTTTGATAACTTTAAAAATATATGGTATACCTTGCTTATCAAGCATCTAGGTTAGTCTTTCTCATATGAAAATGAATATAATGCTATTTAAGTATGTATTAAATCTCTGCTTTTAAAACTACCTCCTAATATTAAACATTTTAAAACATTTCAGAGCTTGCATGAGGAAGAGAAGGGAAGGACAGTTTTTACTCATTTCCCTTTAATTCATACAGATGTCATTGAAGAACACTATTTGGGCAGAAGTAATGTACATTAGATCCATAGTTAAAACATTTTCTCAGAACTGTAAGCCTGGTATAGTACTAACTGAACATATATTTCTTGATAGGCCTTATTTATTTCTTTGGTCAAGATTTGCCCCTTACTAAAAGCCGAAAGTATGAGTGATGATTAGTATTAGTCGAGCTGAGAATGCCAATCAATCATTATTCCAGTAAATTATAAGAGAATTCTTTGTGAGTGATTTTTGAGAAAATGTATATATTCAGACTCTACAGAATGTATTGTGACATTTAAAATTTTACATTTATAAGATTGGCATGGTGTTGCTGCTGCTGCTGCTGCTAAGTCTCTTCAGTCGTGTCCGACTCTGTGCAACCACATAGACGGCAGCCCACCAGGCTCCTCCGTCCCTGGGATTCTCCAGACAAGAATACTGGAGTGGGTTGCCATTTCCTTCTCTAATGCATGAAAGTGAAAAGTGAAAGTGAAGTCGCTCAGTCGTATCCAACTCTTTGTGAGCCCGTGGACTGCAGCCTACCAGGCTCCTCCATCCTTGGGAGTTTCTAAGCAAGAGTACTGGAGTGAGTTGCCATTTGCATGGTGTTAGGAGGCAAATTTCTTTTGTAAAGTCATTTTTTATAAAAATAATTAAATTATACATCTGCTGGTTTTTCTATTCTTCAGTAGCCTGTTCGATAGTTACCATGGAGCCATAATATTTTACTAAATTTAGTCAAGAGAGTAAATGTAAATGACACTTGTTCTAAGAAAATTAAGGTCTTTGTAACAAAGACCAGCAGTTTTATCTTGGAACATATATGAAGAATTCTGCTAATAAAAAGTTTTATCCCTTAGACTTCAAAGACCTGTTACTATAAATGTAACAAGCCTAAAAAGTACTAAAGCTCTTGAAAGTTAAGGTTTAAAACACTGAGAAAGTGTTCACACATCTTGTGGTAGTAGACATTTTCAAATTTCACCTAAAAATTGACTTCTATATCAATATAATAACTCAAACTGTATAGCAGTTTGGCTTAAAGACTTGATTGGTTGAGGAATATAATAATCTCCTGGATCGGAAGAATCAATATAGTGAAAATGAGTATACTACCTAAAGCAATCTATAGATTCAGTGCAATCCCTATCAAGCTATCAATGGTGTTTTTCACAAAGCTAGAACAAATAATTTCACAGTTTGTATGGAAATACAAAAAACCTCGAACAGCCAAAGCAATCTTGAGAAAGAAGAATGGGACTGGAGGAATCAACCTGCCTGACTGCAGGCTCTACTACAAAGCCACAGTCATCAAGACAGTATGGTACTGGCACAAAGACAGAAATATAGATCAATGGAACAAAATAGCCCAGAGATAAATCCACGCACCTGTGGACACCTTATCTTTGACAAAGGAGGCAAGAATATGTGATGGAGAAAAGACAATCTCTTTAACAAGTGGTGCTGGGAAAACTGGTCAACTACTTGTAAAAGAATGAAACGAACACTTTCTAACATCATACACAAAAATAAATTCAAAATGGATTAAAGATCTAACTGTAAGACCAGAAACTACAAAACTCCTAGAGGAAAACATAGGCAAAACACTCTCCGACATAAATCACAGCAGGATCTTTTATGACTCGCCTCCCAGAATATTGGAAATAAAGGCAAAAATAAACAAATGGGACATAATTAAAATTAAAAGCTTTTGCACAACAAAGGAAACTATAAGCAAGGTGAAAAGACAGCCTTCAGAATGGGAGAAAATAATAGCAAATGAAGCAACTGATAATCTCAAAAATATACAAGCAACTCCTGCAGCTCAGTTCCAGAAAAATAAATGACCCAATCAAAAAATGAGCCAAAGAACTAAATAGACATTTCTCCAAAGAAGACATACAGATGGCTAACAAACACATGAAAAGATGCTCAACATCACTCATTATAAGAGAAATGCAAATCAAAACCACAGTGAGGCACCATTTCATGCCAGTCAGAATGGCTGCTCTCCAAAAGTCTACACACATTAAATGCTGGAGAGAGGGTGTGGAGAAAAGGGAACCCTCTTACACTGTTGATGGGAATGCAAACTAGTATAGCCACTATGGAGAACAGTGTGGAGATTCCTTAAAAAACTGGAAATACAACTTCCATATGACCCAGCAACCCCACTGCTGGGCATACACACTGAGACACGTGTACCCCAATGTTCATCGCAGGAAGCAACCTAGATGTCCATCAGCAGACAAATGGATAAGAAAGCTGTGGTACATATACACAATGCAATATTACTCAGCCATTAAAAAGAATGCATTTGAATCAGTTCTAATGAGGTGGATGAAACTGGAGCCTATTATATAGAGTGAAGTAAGCCAGAAAGAAAAACACCAATACAGTATACTAATGCATATATATGTAATTTAGAAAGATAGTAATGATAACCCTGTATGCGAGACAGCAAAAGAGACACAGATGTATAGGACAGTCTTTTGGACTCTGTGGGAGAAGGCAAGGGTGGATTGGTTTGGGAGAATGGCATTGAAACATGTATATTATCATATGTGAACCGAATTGCCAGTCCAGGTTCGATGCATGATACAGGGTGCTCGGGGCTGGTGTACTGGGATGACCCGGAGGGCTGGGATGGGGAGGGAGGTGGGAGGGGGTTCAGGATGGGGAACACATGTACACCTGTGGCAGATTCATGTCAGTGTATGGCAAAACCAATACAATAGTGTAAAGTAATTAGCCTCCAATTAAATAAAATTTAAAAATATATCATTATACAGGATAGGTTAGTGATGATGAATACAAGCTTTGAAATCAGAACTGAATTTAAAGTGATTTTGGTACATAGTTTGTACCAAACTGAATTTGGACAAACTGAATAACATATTTGTGCCATAGCTTCTTATCTGTAAAGTGGGAAACATAATCCTATTCATGGCTAGCATAATGATTAAGTGAGATCATGTGATTAAATGAGATCATATAAAGCACTTGGTACATGCAAGGCCTAACAACCAGTATGTGCTCAATAAATGGTAGCCATCGTGCTTGTTTTTAATAAGATCAGCTGGGTTTATACTTAAGCATTCTCTTTAAAAACTATTAAAGGCAAAAGGAAAGTAAGTGAATTTCGTTTGTCTACCAAGAATGGAATGGACTTTAGATTCTAGGAGCATAGGTTCTTTGCCATAGCATGTCATAGCATGATGAAGAAATTAAAAATAAAATGCTCTGTTTTCTTACAGATCAGTTTTTCTCTTCCTGTCTCTTCTGAAACACTTTTTGTGGTGTCACATTAAAGATTTTGCATTAACACCATTTTCCCTCTTAGTTTGGTGTATGTTGCTGTTTTGCATTATACAAGAATTACTCTAACGTTTGTACCAGCTGCCCTGCTGTGCCCCTGAAAACACAAAACGTGTTTTATTCATTGTTATATTTCCCAGAGTACATCACAACTAATACACACTCAACAAGTATCATAAATGAATCCCCTGAACCTCAGTTATTTCGTATACTATGCCTGAGAGAGCTACTTGTTTCTTTATCAACTTAATCGGAATAAACTATGTGGTTATGTTTTCAGACTTCATTCACAAACCTAATTCTTTCTATGACTATCATTATTATTATTACTACTACTAATTACTTCTGTTACTACTCCTTGAAATATTTTTATACTTTAGTCAAGTGGTTATAGAACGATTGTAAATTTCAGTGCATTGTAGTAAAAATTTGTTTCTTTCTTAAGTGTGGCTAGGATTGCCAGATAAAATAAAGGATGCCCAGGCAGAGTGACATTAGCGTAATGGTAGCATAAGGCAACCCTCATTTTTGTGCCCCCAACTTCAATAACAAAAGTCTGACATCCATCCATTAACTCAGTGGCATCATCAACTTGATGGACATGAGTTTGAGCAAACTCTGGGAGATGGTGAAGGACAGGGAAGCCTGTCATGTCCATCGGGTCACACAAAGTTGGATGCGACTAAACATTAACAGAAACAACTCTGTGGAATTGTGGAATCCAGCAACCTCGCCAACCAGTGCATGGGGTAATAGGTAATCGATTTGGGTACCAGCTGTGGAACATACAGGAGACTGTGAACCAATTCTGGACACTCTCGGCTGCAGTCTTGGAGCACCTGCAGAACAGAGATGAGAGAGCCTTTGTGAAAGTCCAGATTTCCAAAACCCTGTTAGAGACGGGAGAGCAAAAAGAGTGGCTGCATTGAAGTGGGTGAGAGGAATAGCTCCTCTCTGCCAGCATCATTCCTCCTCCAAGGAGGTGCAGTTTAGGGCTACACCAGACAGGTGGTAGCTGTGTGGAGTACTGCCAGAGAGACACATTCCTCTCTCACAACATCCAGAGCATTAAAGAGGGAGCTTCCTGGCTAGGGGAGGAAGCAGAATAGGAGAGCAGCGTAACGCTCTGCATTAGCTGGATAAACCTGCTGACTGTGCCCTGGACTCCATTAGAATGTTCACCCACCAGCCAAAGGGAAAACTTCACCCGTGGATACCCTCAACTGACCGGTGGACATCCCCAGTGTGTGCTGCGAAACCCACACCTCTCCCTATTCTGTCGCTGGCTCCCTGGGTGGCCCCCAGGGCTGCTGTGAGAGCAAGCTCTGGTAAGCAAGGAGCTCACTCAGACAGTAGACCAGGCTCTGTGGGCAATGGAGAAATAATAAACTTGAGCTGAGGTGCCACCTTCAGAAAAACAGAGGGCTATTATCATCTGGCCTGGTACACTATAGAATCTGAAGCAGACCAGCTTAAGAATTCAACCACCGGAGGGAGCAAGAAGCGTGGAGCATTTGTGTCCATAGGTCAAAGAATACCTTGGAATCTCTATCAGGACTGATACAAGGTATTTTTACTCTAAAGAGAGTTAATAAAAATTGGAGAAGGTGACTGCTATTTTAAATGCAAACAACAGTGGAAAACTTCAAGGAACATGAAAAATCAAAATCATGACATCACCAAAAGATCCCAGTAATCTTCTAATAAGCAAGTCCAAAGACATGGATATTTGCAATTCACCTAATAAAGAATTTCAAAATGGCAGTTTTAGGAAAAACTCAGTGAACCATTCTTCTTATCAAACAGACTGTCTTTTCAGGTGTGCATTTTCAACATAAACTTGGCCATGTATATTCCTGGCAGTACCACTCTTTGCTCTTTAGTTCACAGCTTCCTTTTTATAGCAATTGTTTCAAATATCTCCTTTCCAAATGTTCTCAGTTTCAGCTTCTCTCAGTAACAGCTGATAACTTCATGTCCTTTTTGACAGACGACCAAGACCATCTGGAATGAACTTCATGATATACTGCTTTCACCTTGATTAATATTTATTTTCTGTACCAATAGATGATTATAATCTTGTCCTTGCTTTCTGTTTCAGAAGAAAGGTCCTTCTTCCCTTTCTAAACTATGCTCTCAATTTCATTTCTTTGTCTCTTAGAAGTCCTGCTTTCAATTTATCATTTTCTTATATGCTTTCCCTATCTAAATAAAACCTCCATTTGACTGTCTTATTCCTTTTAACTACCTTATGATTTCTGTAGTGTCTTTCTTAGCTAAGATTTTAAGATCCATAGCTACTACCTGTATTTCCTAGCAACTTTGTTTTCACACCTTATGCTATAGCTTTCACACTAAACCTCACTGTAATTATATTTCTTTGCCTTGTTAATTCTTATTTACTTCAAGAGTAAGCTCCAGAATAATAATTTACAAGAAGCCTTCTTTAAACTCCCCAGATGAACTCTTCATGAATTTCTTTCTTTTTAGTGTGTATAGTTCCCACTTTATAGTACATTTGTTCCTTTAGAGCTGTAATCATATCTTATTTGTATTTACAGTGGTTAATATATAAGCTCATAATTAGTTTTTTTAACTGACCTGAAAGTCAGCATCTTTTCCTTTCCTAAAACTTCTTGATCAGTGTGTCATTCAGCATTTTTAATATTCCAAATGATTACCTCTTCTGCCTTCTAAACCTTTCTTGTTTATTCCCTCCAGATTCTGTTTTTCAGAGCCTGTATTTGCCAATGTTTGCTCGGCACCATAAAATTACCACTGTATGTATTAACATAGCTTTCAGTGAGCATGTCTTTTAACATTTTCTGTGCTCTTGGGCACAGGAGATTTAGTGATTTAAATAGGTAGCCCTCCTCTCCTGAAAACTTCATTGACTCAAATGAGAGAAGAACATTCAAATAATCATAAGTTATATGTTATACTATGCCAGGTAATCAACTTTATCCCATATGACATGAGGTACCTTCATTCATTCATTTTCAAGTTTTCATGTGAAGATTTGATATGAGCACATATGTGCTTATAAAAAGGTAATTATTGGCAGCATTAAATGTGGGCCTGAGAGAAACAGGAAAAAAATGGGCTGTTGTAACAATCTTTCATAAAACACAAGGGAGGACTTGATTTTGACAATGGCCGTGGGACAAGGATGGGAAAACAAGATATTTATCTAACTTTCATCTTTCATCCATGTTTCAGTTGTGTATTTTCCCCTTGGACTCTCAAATACCTCTATATGTATATCAACTCAAACTAGAAACAAATAACAATAGAAACAATAGCTAATATTTAATGATCCTTATATGCCAGCAAATTTGGAAAATTCAGCATTTGGACTGGAAAAGGTCAGTTTTCATTCCAATCCCAAAGAAAGGCAATGCCAAAGAATGCTCAAACTACCGCACAATTGCACTCATCTCACATGCTAGTAAAGTAATGCTCAAAATTCTCCAAGCCAGGCTTCAGCAATACGTCAACCGTGAACTTCCTGATGTTCAAGCTGGTTTTAGAAAAGGCAGAGGAACCAGAGGTCAAATTGGCAACATCCGCTGGATCATGGAAAAAGCAAGAGAGTTCCCGAAAAACATCTATTTCTGCTTTATTGACTATGCCAAAGCCTTTGACTGTGTGGATCACAAGAAACTGTGGAAAACTCTGAAAGAGATGGGAATACCAGACCACCTGACCTGCCACTTGAGAAACCTGTATGCAGGTCAGGAAGCAACAGTTAGAACTGGACATGGAACAACAGACTGGTTCCAAATAGGAAAAGGAGGACGTCAAGGCTGTGTATTGTCACCCTGCTTATTTAACTTATATGCAGAGTACATCATGAGAAATGCTGGACTGGAAGAAGCACAAGCTGGAATCAAGATTGCCGGGAGGAATATCAGTAACCTCAGATATACAGATGACACCACCTTTATGGCAGAAAGTGAAGAGGAGCTAAAAAGCCTCTTGATGAAAGTGAAAGAGGAGAGTGAAAAAGTTGCCTTAAAGCTCAATCAACATTCAGAAAACTAAGATCATGGCATCCGGCCCCATCACCTCATGGCGAATAGATGGGGAAACAGTGGAAACAGTGGCTGACTTTATTTTTCTGGGCTCCAAAATCACTGCAGATGGTGACTGCAGCCATGAAATTAAAAGATGCTTACTCCTTGGAAGGAAAGTTATGATCAACCTAGATAGCATATTCAAAAGCAGAGACATTACTTTGCCAACAAAGGTCTGTCTAGTCAAGGCTATGGTTTTTCCAGTGGTCATGTATGGATGTGAGAGTTGGACTGTAAAGAAATCAGAGCACCGAAGAATTGATGCGTTTAAACTGTGGTGTTGGAGAAGACTCTTGAGAGTTCCTTGGACTGCAAGGAGATCCAACCAGTCCATCTTAAAGGAGATCAGTCCTGGGTGTTATGTGGAAGGACTGATGTTGGAGCTGAAACTCCAATACTTCGGCCACCTGATGTGAAGGGCTGACTCATTTGAAAAGACTCTGATGCTGGAAAAGATTGAGGGCAGGAGGAGAAGGGGACAACAGAGGATGAGATGGTTGGATGGCATCACCAACTCTGGATATGGGTTTGGGTGGACCCCAGGAGTTAGTGATGGACAGGGAGGCCTGGCATGCTGCAGTTCATGGGGTCGCAAAGAGTTGGACACGACTGAGCGACTGAACTGAACTGAATGATCCTTTACTTTATGTCAGTTATTCTAATTGCTTTATTTGAATTCACTCATTATTTATCCAACAACTTTACGTGATAGATACGTTTATTATGCACATTTTCTGAAGGAGGAACCACTGCACTGAGAGTTTCAGCAGCTGACCAGTATCACACAAGATCCCTGTTCTTCTGGTTTTTTGTTTGTTTGTTTTTAAGCACAGTACTATACTGTTTGAACCCTGGAGGAGGGCATGGCAGTCCACTCCAGTATTCTTGCCTGGAGAAGGGCATGGCAGTCCACTCCAGTATTCTTGCCTGGAGAATCCCATGGACAGAGGAGCCTGGCAGGGGTGGCAAACAGTCGGACACGACTGAAGTGACTTAGCAGCAGCAGCATACTGTCTGAAACCTGCACTGTTTCTCTCCTGCCTTCTCTTCTGTGTCCATTCCTTTGTATCACCATGTCTGCCATCCATTTTTTCCAGCTGAAAACCTGGATCTTTTAAAATGCTGGTGTCTGCTTTCATTTTTTACTCGTTTTTCTTTCCTCTTTTTACTGCCAGAAAAATGTCACTATCATCATGTTACTGAGTTGCTTCATATCTTTGAGACATATAATATCTATCAACTCACTCAATCAAATACACTGTGGTATAGTTCTCAGCATTCTTGATATATTTTCCAGAATTCCCAGCAACTGGTCCTATCTCATGTATACAACTCTTTCTTCCCCTGATGACCAGGCAAGGAAATTTCCTGTCTTCTATAGTTCCTTTGTATTTCATTGCTTTCTTAGTGTTTTTGTTTTTATTCTGGTCTGAATTTTTATTTATTTTTATTCCTTTCTATAAGGAATACCCTTCAAGATTCAGCTTAACCATGATTATCTTTTTTTTTAATTTTTTTTAAATTTTTTATTTTTTTAAATTTTAAAATCTTTAATTCTTACATGCATTCCCAAACATGAACCCCCCTCCCACCTCCCTCCCCATAACATCTGGAGAATGACATTCTAACATGTATACTATCATGTAAGAATTGAATCGCCAGTCTATGTCTGATGCAGGATACAGCATGATTATCTTCTGTGAAGTTAATCCCAATGTTTGGTTGTTTTTGTCTTAATGTAGTTTCCTGTAGCACTTATAATAAGCTGTTTTCTGAATTACCTGTGCCTTTGGTGAGGTGATCCCTGGGTTGGGAAGATCCCCTGGAGAAGGGAAAGGCTACCCACTCCAGTATTCTGGTCTGGAGAATTCCATGGACTGTATAGTCCATGGCGTTGCAAAGAGTCAGACATGACTGAGTGACTTTCACTTTCACTTTGGTGAGGCACTGGTCTCCTGGGTATTGCAGAAAGGACGGAGACTTCTCTGGGATCGCTTATCAGAGCTGCATCAGGGGGTTAGTGTGTGTGGGATAGGTTGCCATGCCTCAACTTGGGCATGAATACCCATGGTTTCTCACGAAGAACGTGAGATGGTTTCATACAAAGAACGTGTAATATTTTTGACAAGGCAGTAAAATACACTACAGTTTATAATAACTTTTCCCCCAGTCTGAATGCTGTTTGTTTCCTTCTGAGATCTTTTTAACTTTCCACTTCAGTGCAGTTTTGGGGGCTAGAATACACACAGTATAGTTGGTTTCACCCCATAGCTGTGTTTTTACCATTATGTATCATACTTGATTATATGCAGTATCTTACACAATCAGATAATCATTCTTTCTTTTCTACAATAAACTTAAGAATAGAATCTTACATCCTGTTCCACTCAACTACATCTGGCAAGTGTCAAGTCTAAAATAGAAACATAATAAATATGTTTGTAAATTTCAAATGGGGGCTCCCTATATTACTGTACCGTGATAAATCTAAAACAGCTAATGTTTCTATAGCTCTTCTCATCAGCTGCTGCTGCTAAGTCGCTTCAGTCGTGCCCGACTCTGTGCGACCCTGTAGACGGCAGCCCACTAGGCTCCTCTGTCTCTGGGATTCTCCAGGCAAGAATACTGGAGTGGGTTGCCATTTCTCATCAGCTAATGTGTTCATTTAAGCTGTGAACTTTCTCTAAGTACTGTTTTAGCTATCCAAGTTTTAAAATGTAGGACTTTTGTAGTTCTGATCTATATAGTTTTCCATTGTGGTTGTACATATTTAGAAATATATTTTCAGTTTCTAAAAGTATATAATTCTGGATAATTTTTAAAAATTTTAATTTTATTGCTTTGTGTTCAAAGAATATAATCCATATTATATATATTCTTGGCTTTTCTGTGCCTCTTTGTGGCCTAGTTTGTGATCAGTTTTTTATGAATATTCTAAGTGAAAAAAAGTGTACATTTTCTGTTTGTGGGTTCAGGGTCTTAGAAGTGTCCATTAAATCAAGCTTGTTAATGGTGGTCAAATCTAAATTTTAATTTGTTTGAATATATCAGTTCCTGAGAAGACTCAGTCTCTCACTGTGATGATGGATTTGTAATTTTGTTACCCGATTTGTTTTGCTATGTGTATTTTAAAGATGTACTGCTAGATGCATTAGGATCTATATAATTTGCTTGTAAATCATTCCTTTTATCCTTAAGACCCTCTTTATCTACTGATGCTTTTTGCCTTAAATTTTATTTTTAGACAAAATATCTAGTTTTATCTAGTTGAGTAATCACCAATAGTGATTTCACAAAGAAATAAATGGCTATTTTATGTATCCATTTTCAAAATGGTGTTTAAAGTGGAGTTAACTTAATGGTTATATGTGATTGGCAACCATATATTAGAACTTGATCCTGAAAATGAATTATGTGGTCATCTTACAGTAGTCAAATTACTATTCAGATGAAATGATACTAAAAATAAGTTGACATTTCCCATGTAATGGCACCACTGATTCATGTTCATCACCTGCAGTGAATGCTAACATGAAGATTGTATAATTTATTTCACTTTAGTGTCCTTTAAAACTGTCCAAGCCTATTTAGAAAATAGCAAAACATGTACCAGCCACATTGACTTCTGTCAACTTGTCTTCCAGGAACTTGATATGCTTGCTTGACATAAAATAACATGGGCTAGTTTAGATTTAAGATATTAATTCTGTAAGTGACATAATACTTATTTTAGCCAGAACAAAACATGCTATCATAATAGCATGGATTCTGTTCAGCTATTTTTTTACTGACCACACACCAGGCATGACTAAACGCTGTGTAAACAAAAAGAGGAAAACACCTTTGACCTTTTAGGGCTAAGTATTTTCAAACTGAACAGAGAAAATCTCAATGCAACATGGTTGGTACTACAAGAGAATTTATGCAAGAGTTACATAAACCATAAATTCTTATTCATCATTTGTTAATAAAGGTATATATCGTTATAAGTACATACTTAAGGTAGCAATCAATTGTTTTCTCTATAAGAAAATGGAAAAGAAGGACTTAAATGAAAAGAAGTGTGTTTAAAATTCAGTATCAATAAGATTGTTAAAGTAGGTAGGATGTATGGAATTTCCTCTCTGGAAATATTCTGTAAGAGCCCAGTTATTAGTAAATAAACATTCTCGTTGCATGTCTTACATGTTCTAAACTGAGCTGGTGCTTCCCCCCCTCTCGTCACACGCTGCCTCCAAACCTGGTGCACATCAAGTGCTGCCCATCCCACTGCATCCTCACACTGCTTATGCCAGATATCTGGGTCATCAGTGACATGTCCTTCTTCCTTACTCCCATTTTGTTGGTCTTCACCAGTCTTGGCAATTCTTAAATTTTGAAACATTTTGAATCTATTCACATTTCTTCTCCACTGCTGGCCAAAGACCTCAGCCCACCACAGTGCTACTTCAGAAGGAATCTTCTCTTGCTCCCTCTGTTTCATTTTCTCAAGGGAGCGATCAGAGTTACCTATGTAAAACAATCAATCTGATGATCATATGTGTCTATCAAAACCCTTTGTCAGCTTCTTATTGGCCTTATGATAAAGTTAAATTCATCTCTCATACCACACTTTGGAATCACTTATTGAGCCACGCTGACCTTCCTTACTATTTCTTATACTCTGCCACTCTCTTGCCCATGCTAGGGCCTTTACTTTTCAATTCTTTTAGTTTGTAATAATTTAACTCTGTTGCCTCATTTTGCCCCTTTATCACCAACACTTTCTTCAGTTATCTGCTTAAATTTTACTTCTAGGGGACAGTCTGTAATCCTCTAAAGTACATCTCCTTTTTTTTTTTTTCTAGCATTTATCACTTTGGCAAATAAATATATAACTGTTTACCTCTCTAAATCATAAGCTCCTGGGAACAGGAATAGGTCTACTCATGGTGGTGGTTTAGTCACTAAGTCGTGTCTGACTCTTGCAACCCCGTGGACTGTAGCCTGCCAGACTCCTCTATCCATGGGATTCTCCAGGCAAGTATACAGGAGTGGGTGGCCATTTGCTTCTCCAGAGGATCTTCCCAACCCAGGAATCAAACCCAGGTCTCCTGCACTGCAGGCAGATTCTTTACCAACTGAGCTATAAGGGAAGCCCAAGGTCTACTTGATATAGTATCAAACATGTAGTGGGCACAGATATTTATTGGATAGAAAATGCACTAAGAAGTGAAAATTATGAGGACAAAAAATTGGTTCAAAAAAATAAGTAAACCTGAAGGATCTCAATCATGTCATCACTTTCAAATTTTCAAATTTTTGCAATTGAATTCAAAGCCTTTTTATGTGGAAAGACTGTCATATGAAAATTTTTTTAGAATCAAAATTTTACCCATATTAACCATTATTTACAAAACACTGGATCAAATGAATTTTGCCTCCTTCCAGTTAATAAAAGCAAATTAACTGTTTAAGGATAAATATTCCTTATCTTGGGAATATCCAAAAGAATGTGTCTGAAGGCAGATAGTTTCCTAGAAGGAATTACAGATGGTTTGAGGGGTGTTGGCATACTCTAGAGCCCACTACCACTGTGTAATATAAGATTTTGTGCATTTGTTTGTTATTGTTGTTAAAAAGTCACACTAGTTCTTCGTGTTGAACATATACTTAACTATCCTTCTCTAAATATTTTAAATAACTCAATGCCATACATATTTTATATCAGTGACCATCAGTGATTACTATTACTACTATTACGTTGCAGTTGAAGGTTAGAGAAAAAGAATGGTAGGTCAAGTTTGGCCAAAATTTTATCCTAATCACTGCCTCATGAGATTTACTTTCTTTAAAGCAGATCTTTAGCATGATTTTCTTTACCTTTCTCTGATCTAATAGAGAGTTACAGTTATTTACTGAATTTCTCATTTTTAGTCTATTTTTATAGGCATTATTTTTCAGATCTTTGATAAGGCATTTTTTATATTATCTCTACACCAAAACATTACACAGATATAAAAGCTCCCTTTGCAGGTATCCCTTAATTTGTATATTTATATGTATTAACACATGATAACATTTTGTTTTGTCTGTGGCAGCAATTAAATTCCTCCAAACCTAGTGGCAGAATTAGTTTAAGCCAAGTTAGACTTTATGTTAGTAAACAAAGATTTGGAAAACTGGTTCAGTGACTTAGCCTCTGTTTGTAGTTTGGAGGCCATAGAAACAAATATTTTCATTTATTATCATTATTTTTATTTTGTGACTTTTATAATCCATCTGTTATACTACTTTTAACAAAACAGTAATTACCATCTTTTAAAAGTAAACAATAGTATTTCTGTTCAAGTTACTTTCAAGTTCTCTTTTTATTCATTATAACTTTTGGAGACATGAGATAAATGTTGAAGCTCAGAAATTAACCTTTGCATAGATATCATCCCAAAATATAGTGAAATAATATAAATTTTTTCACACCTATTAAAATTTCTTCTTAAGCATATTTGGAAGACACCCCGCGTCTTGATGAAAGTGAAAGAGGAGAGTGAAAAAGTTGGCTTAAAGCTCAACATTCAGAAAATGAAGATCATGGCATCTGGTCCCATCACTTCATGGGAAATAGATGGGGAAACAGTAGAAACAGTGTCAGACTTTATTTTTTTGGGCTCCAAAATCACTGCAGATGGTGATTGCAGCCGTGAAATTAAAAGACACTTACTCCTTGAAAGAAAAGTTATGACCAACCTAGATAGTATATTCAAAAGCAGAGACATTACTTTGCCGACTAAGGTCCGCCTAGTCAAGGCTACGGTTTTTCCTGTGGTCATGTATGGATGTGGAGAGTTGGACTGTGAAGAAGGCTGAGCACCGAAGAATTGATGCGTTTGAACTGTGGTGTTGGAGAAGACTCTTGAGAGTCCCTTGGACTGCAGGGAGATCCAACCAGTCCATTCTGAAGGAGATGAGCCCTGGGATTTCTTTGGAAGGAATGATGCTAAAGCTGAAACTCCAGTACTTTGGCCACCTCACGCGAAGAGTTGACTCATTGGAAAAAGACTCTGATGCTGGGGAAGATTAGGGGCAGGAGGAGAAGGGGACAACCGAGGATGAGATGGCTGGATGGCATCACGGACTCGATGGACGTGAGTCTGAGTGAACTCCGGGAGATGGTGATGGACAGGGAGGCCTGGCGTGCTGCGATTCATGGGGTCGCAAAGAGTCGGACACGACTGAGCGACTGAAATGAACTGAACTGAACTGAAGCATATTTGAACTATTTGTTCTGTATAAAATTTAAGAACTTTAAAAAATTTGTCATATTAGATATACATTGTTTCAGGTCCATGCTAATAATGCTTTAAAGGAAAAAACTCAAAAATACTGACTTTAAATTTCTTCCTACAAAAGCTGTAAATTACAAAAGAGAAAGATATTTCACAGAAGTTGTGCCTTTTACATAAACATTTTAACTGACTCTTATGGGATATGACTTCTTAAAAGATGAGTATAGGGTGGTTATCTTCCTCCTGGAAAAATTAAATGCACAGAGATGACAGTGATTCTTGCTATTGATACGGAGCTATACTTCCATGACTGTAATTTGTTCTGTGACAAAGTTTGAAAAAAAAAAAAGAACTTCTTAAATAGATATTCTGCAGTCATGCAGTCAGAATAAGTGTGCCTTGGATTCTAAGACAAGCTACTGTAAGATGAGAGAGGAAGCAATTGAGAGAGGGTATATAGCAGATCACTGAGAGGGAGTAGCTCTGCCATGGTGATCTTAGAGACTCATAGCAGGAAACAGAGGTATGTACAAATGGTCATCCTTAGGATGCTAGAGAATGAGTAATGGGAATGTTCAGCAGGTGGGAAAAGCTGTGCATGGAGAGGGGGAAGGGGATGGCAAGAAACAAGGAGTACATGTCTAAACAAGTTAACTCTTGGTGCCAAGGAAATCCAACTGCAAAGACTGATGACTCAGCCATGGCAATAGAAGTCCAGTGGCAGAACATACTTTCTCATAATGAATATGAGGAACGAACTCAATATAATGTTTTCTTATTGTCTCTAAGGCATTGAGATGCTAGTTAGATGGGACCTGGTACTGAAAGCTCGGCAAATCAAAGTAAGGAAAGGGCTTTTTCCTGGTATAAGGATGGAAGCTGGATCCTAGTTTCTTTGAATCAGTGTACAGGGTCAGGGACCACTAGCAAAGTTGATGTGATGGTGAATCCTAAATGATGGTTTCAGGTGTCTTTGTATTTTCCTGTCAGTGGAACTAGCTTCGCTGGAGTCTCAGTAGGATTGGGGATTCTTCAATTAATAGTTAAGGAGCTATGTCTCTGTGGCTAAGAAGGTGGAGTTAAGAGTCCTGGCAGGTGATTATAACCGGAGAAAAGACGCTTCCTGTGCCGTTCTTCTCACTGTGCTTCCTGACTCTTAACTGTGGAAGAGAAAAGCCTGAGATATGATTCAAAGCCACTAAAAGATTTGTGAGACCAAGAATACCACAAAACTAAACGTTGTTCAGTTGGGAGATTGGAAAGACAATTCATTTAATAAAAATTATAGTATTTGCAAATAAGCACTATGCATCAGAGCAAATCCAATAACCTCTAAGAACCCAGAGAGTTCCCTCATTTCTAGGTGCCTCATGGAAAATGTTTTTAAAAGTGAAATAGTAATTTTGGAGGAAGGGTATTATTAGTTTTCTATTTATGACTTAACAAATTGCCACAGATTTAGCAGCTTTCAAGTTTATTATCTCGCAGTTCTCTAGGTCAGAAGTCAGGGTTGACTGGTCTGTTTCGGTCTCACAGGCTGAATCAAGGTCTGGGCCTGCTGGAGGCAGGCTCTGAGAAGAATCAACTTTCACACTTATGTAGGTTGTTGGTAAAATTCAGTTCCTTGTGGTTGTAGGAGTCAGCCAGAGACTGCTTTCAGGTTCTAGAAACCACAATGTTCACAGGCTCCAAGGATTACCCATGGGTATTTTAGGGGAGCTAGTCTGTCTACCATAGAGGAAAGCAATTTTTTGCCAAGGGATGACTTTGATTGTCCAATTTCTCTTACCATAAGAATAGTTAAAATACCTAGACCCCAAACTGGTAGAAACCTAGGGATTTTTATACTGAATCAATAGTGTAGAAAAAAGACAAAGGCTTCCAGCTTTGAAGTCAAAAAGGAAAAAGTAGGGCAACGATCAGAATCAATAACGGTTAAAAACCTAACACTTTTTCCTTGCTTTTCCTTTAAACTATGGTATTTTGAAATACCGCTTAAGGTTATTTTAGTAAGTGTTTGACTAAAATGTCCCCATTTTGTTTCAGTTTTAAACAGAAAATTTTATATGCTATTTGAGTTTTCATCACAACTCATAATTTCAAGCAGTATCATCATACTAGGTTCAAAATTCTTTGTGATCAAAATGAATCTGTGCAACTTAGATCAGCTCCAGGCACATAGTAGGTACCTAATATTTGGGTTGCATGTACGGATGCAAAGATATCACCTGGAACTAAATTGTCTCAAAGCAGATTCTTTATGTCCACTCTTTTTCTTTTTTTTCCTTTATAAAGTTACTGAAAATATGGAAGTAGAGAATAGTTCATGTGGTGGTGCAGTTCAAGTAGAGTTCCCTCAATTTATCTTGGGAAGTACAGTCTTACCACATGTTTAAGCTGAATTATTTTACATTACTGTAGCCTAACTTCATTAGCTTATTTCAGGTTTTCATATTTTTTCTACATGTTATTTTGAAAATTTCAAACATAAAAGGAGAGTTTAGAAATAATACAGTGAATACTCAATACCCCTCGCCCAACTAAATCTCCCAATTTTTCAGCCATTTTTCTTATAATCTACCTTCTCTGATTAAAGTTGAATAGAGAATTTAAGGAAGCTGATTTCTGAACTATGAAATATGATGGTTTCTGCTATTTTGAAAATTAACAACTAAATCAAAGTCTGGCTGCTAAAGTATTCTTTAGGAATGAAATCATCACTGTGTTTATCAGAGTCCTTTTGCATTTCTCTTGCACTTAAAACATATTTTAGCATCACTCACTGCTTCCTTCTATTGCCTATCATATTTCCCATGCTTCTTGCCTTTCGTGTGAAAAAGGTAGCATTTTGTAGAAATTACCAGCCAAATCAAAGCACTTTTTTTCTTCCACATGGCAAACATTGGCTGTAATGTTTAGATCAATTCTTTTACATTCTGTGTTTCTGAGTACTCAGGAACTAGTTTTGATTTTGTTTTTAATGTTATTTCTGGGTCTTGCCTTCTTTTGGAAGCCTAAAGGGTTTGAGTATTATACCTGGGATAATTAAGTTTTGTGAAAACTACCTATAAAATATTTTTAAAACGAATCGTCAGTGATACTGGTTCTCTAGACTCTTTAGGGGGGACTGAGTGGAGTGGACTAGGGTAGAAAGCACGTGACACTACAAATGAAAGTGAAGACAGAGCAAACTAATGCCTGGCAATAATGAAAGTGATTTTTAGATTGTTTCTGGGATCTAACTTTCCGAAACAGAAAAACTGGTTCATCACAGTCTGACAATTAAGTGTTTCACATGTTATTGAAATAAGAGGTCCTTTTTAAATTAGAAATGTCTGCATTTTATTTAAACTTAAAATTAGGGATTAGGTTTGTCTTAGGTTATTAATAGCATTTGGTCTTGTTTTTATAGCTATTGACAAAACTGGCAGTGTGTATTTTTAACCTATAGTAATTTTTATTTATATTACAAACAGAAACATGAAATTTCAGAAAGTGTGTGAACAGTTTATCAGTTATAACATTCTAACACTTAATTTTTAGTATCTACTGTCTTTGATAGATAATCGTTTACCATTTTCATAATTATAATCATACACCCAATTCTGTATTTGGAATGTTTTAAATAGCACTGCATCATAAATAAGACCTTCCCTGATGGCTCAAATGGTAAAGAATCAGGAGACCCAGTTTGATCTCCGGGCCAGGAAGATTCCCTGGAGAAGGAAATGGCAACCCACTCCAGTACTCTTACCTGGAGAATTCCATGGACAGAGGAGCCTGGTGGGCTACAGTCCATGGGTCTCAAAGAATCGGACACGACTGAGTGACTAACACTTCCTTTTTCATATCATAAATAAACTCCTTTTTCCCAAATAATTCCATTTGTAACTATGATTTTTGATGGTTGAAACATGTTCTGTCACTTATTTGTACTGCAATTTATAGACGTATTATATTATTATTTGACTATTCCTTACTATAAATATATGACAGTGAACAGTTTAATGCACACTGTTTTTCTCATACTTCAAAATTTATACTGGATAGTATCTGAAAGGAAAGATCACTTAATCAACATTTATTACTTTTTATAGCACATGGTGGTATGCATGCGAAGTGCTTTCTACAAGTGTGCTGGCCAGTTTTCCATGCCACTATTGTTGTTCAGTTGCTAAGTCATGTCCGAATCTTTTGTGACCCCATGAACTGTTGCCCATCAGGCTTCTCTGTCCATGGGATTTCCCAGACAAGAATACTGGAGTGGATTGTCATTTCCTCCTCCAGGGATCTTCCTGACCCAGGGATCAAACCCACATCTCCTGCTTTGGCAGGCAGATTCTTTATCACTGAGCCATCAGGGAAGCCCTTCCATGGCACTATTAACTTGTTAAAATCCTGTCCTAGCAAGATTCCTAAGCATATTTCCAAAGTTATCAAAAATATCATAACTATATACTTAGATGCTAAAAACATTTGCAAGGTTTGCCAGGTCTTTCCTTTACATCTATTAACTGAAAAAAATTTCCCCTCAACTTTTGTAATTAGAAAAAAATAACCCAGATACAATCATTGAAAAGGTTCACATCTCACTAGACAAGAAATTTAGAGATCAATACCTATGGAATTGAAACACTGGTAGTTATAAATATCAAGAAAACATCCATCATAACTTTAGAAGAGAAAAACAGTTTACATCCCAAGGAACAAAAATCAGATGGCATCAGACTTCTCAGCAACATTAATACCAGACAACAGTGGTACAGTGATATCTGTAGTTTTGATGTGAGTTAAAAAAGACATTTGCACATATAAGGATTTGGAAAATGGTATTCATACATCCTCTAGCCAACTAAGAAATGTATGCAAATTGCAACTCATATGAGGAGCACAGTTATGTTATTTTAAGCTGAAAGGGAAAAAACTAGACAAAATTGGAGGTTTTTTTAATGCTGAAAGTATAAAACTGATTATAAAACTGAATGTAGAGGTAATAATTATTACTGAAAGAAGAGGTGAGTAAGACAAAAATTTATACCTAAAACTCTAGGTGTTTATAATAAGGGTTAAGAAATAGAGAGGGTGATATAGAATAAGAGAAAGCCACCTTCATTTTTCATAAAGAAAGGTAAACAGTATTGTTTGTATTAACGTTAATACCTTTAAAGCTTAAGATGGAGTAAAGTTTCTTCTTTCTAGCTTTAAAGGACATCTCATTAGATGCATATTAGAGGCCTTTTCTGCTGACAAGTGGAACAGTTAAACAAAATACAGCGTAAAGTTTTAAAATAAATGGATGGGAGGTGATTTGATATATGAGCACACAAAAAGCTGACCTTGAAATATTAATTTTAGGACAAATAGATTCAAGGCAGTGATTATTAAACATGAAAAAGAAAAGTTAAATGGACAAGCAGCAGTTGTAGGGTATTATATATATATTTGAAAGAGCAAGATGACAAAAATTAGGGACAATATAAAGGTATTTGGCAAATGGATAAAAATGTAGACCAAGAAAACATATTTTATTAAGTATTTGGAATATTATGAAAATTGATCCTTGATTAGGCCATATAAAAATTATTCAAAAGTTCCTAAATACAGAAGTTGTGTATCTTGTGTGCATGCTAAGTCACTTCAGTCATGTCTGACTCAGTGTGACCCTATGGACTGCAGCTCACCAGGGTCGTCTGTCCATGGGGATTCTCCAGGCGGGAATACTGGAGAGGGTTGCCATGCCCTCCTCCAGGGATCTTCCTGACTCAGGGACGGAACCTGCGTCTCTTATATCTCTTGCATTAGCAGGCAGGTTCTTTACCACTGGCACCACCTGGGGAGCTCATGGTATGTCTTATCTGGGCACAATTGGGAAACTAGAAACTAAAAATGAAAATAAAACCTCCATCCATTTGTAAATTAAAGTATATCTTTGGTTACATGTACAAAGTTTGATATTAGTGTTCTCGTTTTTTTCTAAATCATCTAATCAGTATAATTTTGGTTTCCAGTTATATCCAGTAACTCTTTGGAAAATTAAAATTGTATTTATTGGATGATCTAGGGAAAAAGCCATGAATACCACCATCAGAGCTTGCAGATGCAATCAAGGATAAATTCAGAGCCAAATTTACAGTTTCATATTATTTATCTTTTTAAAAAAGAAAATATTTACCAATTTATTAAAAAGTTTGAAAATAAAACCTTTTTTAAACAAAGGAAAGTAGAAAAAAATTTTAAAGAATAAAATATATTAAATAGGAAAAAAAGGTGAATTAATAGAACAATTCCTGGCAAAGATAATGATGACAATGATGACACTAATTCAATTTAGGAGAAAGCAAGTCAGCCTCTGTTAAGGACCAACGGTTCAGGAAGGCAGGCCAGAGCAGGTAGGCAGGCTGTGCTCCCGAGTCATCCAGAGACTAAGGCTAGCGAGTCCTCCGCCATTGTTCAGGTCATTGGTCTTATAGGCATGACAGAAATTGGATCTGCAATTAAAAGTAGGTAGGAGAAGGCAATGGCAACCCACTCCAGTACTCTTGCCTGGAGAATCCCAGGGATGGCGGAGCCTGGTAGGAGGCCGTCTATGGGGTCGCACAGAGTCAGACACGACTGAAGCGACTTAGCAGCAGCAGCAGCTGCAGGAGGAGGCATCCAGAAAATGATGTGTACCCCTCTGCTCACATTAGTAAGAGCTTAATTCTTGGTGAGAGCAACGGATACTGAGCAGCATCACGTAGCTGGGTTGTGGTCCCTGGCTGCTGTTCTCTGGACAGATGGTGGTGGTCTACCTGCAGGCTCTCACAGCTGCTACAGAGGACCTTTGTAAAACATGTGAGAGTGTTGTGTATATGAATAAACAAAAAGTCCCAAAGAAATGAAGTTTTCTGGGAAAAGGATAAATGAACAGAATTGAAGTAAATAAGGTAAAAATTATAAAAAATAATAAGGACCATAATTACTTCCAAAATTGCCTTTGTATTCAGGCAGTTTTATCACTGCATATTTTTTAACTTCACAAAGTAGATAAACACCACATTATGTAAATTTCTTCAGAGCATTGCAAAAGAGTTTGCCATCCACTCCATTTTAAGGAAGCAGAATAATCCTAATGCTTAAATTTGAAAATATAATCTAGCAAGGAATTTTCTAAACCTGTCTCATTTAGAAAATAGATATGAAAATCCTAAATAAAATATTTTAGCTAATAAAATTATTAGCCTATTAAAAGGATCATCCATAATGATCAAGCATAGCTTATCTCAAATACAATGATGATTTAAGAAAACTGTCAGTATATAGTACTTATATCACGCTTCCCAAAAGAAAAACTAAATAATACCAATCAAATATGAAAAGGCAATGTGTCTCTTATTATTCCTGATCTTTGAAAATTGTTTAAAAAATACTAGGCATAGAAATATTTCTTAGTATGGTAAAGAACATGTCTTCAACCAATAGCCAAAGTATTTAACTGTGCTCTGCATTAAAATTATGAAGACAGAACAACTACTACAGAGCCATGCTTAACCATGGTTTTGATTTCTGCAATTTTTGTTTTTCACAGACAACTAGGATCTGAAAAAAATTAAAGATTCAGAAATAAGCAGTTCATAAGTTTTAAAATGTACACTATTGTGAGTAGTGGGATGAAGTCTCACCCTGTCTTGCATCATCCTGCCTAGGACATGAATCATCCCTTTGTCCAGCTTAACCCACCCATTGATCAGTCAGCAGCTGTCTGGGTTATCATATCCACTCTCATGGTATCACAGAGCTTGTGTTCATGCGACCCTTACTTTGCTTATTAATAGTCCAAAGCACAACAGTAGTGATGTGGGCAATTCAGATACACCAGAAGAAGTTGGAAAAGGCTTCCTTTAAGTGAAAAGTTGAAAGTTCTAGACTTAATAAGGAAAGAAAAGCAATCGTATGCTGAGGTTGCTAAGATCTTTGCTAAGAACAAATCTTCTATGAAATTGTGACAAAGGAAAAAAGACATCTCAGCTGGTTTTCACACCTCAGACTGCAAACGTTATGGCCACAGAGCATGATGAGCACTTGGTTAACGTAGAAAAGGCATAATAACACTTGTGGCTGGGAGACATGAACAAGACTTCAGCGAGAGATCCTCTGAACCAGGTGATATCAAGCCATTTTCTGCCAGTAAGGGATGGTTACACAGATGCAGGAATAGGTTTAGATCAAATAATATAAAAATTACGAAAGAGCTGCATCTGTTGATGAAAAAGCCACTGCCGGAAGTGAGGAAGGAAAGGAGAGAGACCACATTCATAGAACTTTCATCACAGTATCTTGTTATAATCATATTATTTTTAGTTATTGTTCATCTCTTACTGTGCCTAATTTATAAATTAAACTTTATCATAATTATTTATGTATAGGAAAAAACATATACAGGGTTCAGTACTATCTGCAGTTTCAGGCATCCAGTGAAGGTCTTGGAATCTATTCCCCATAGATAAGGGAGTCTACTGAATCAACATTTTAAATGTTTCTCAAAACAACACTTGTATCTGCCTTAAAAATAGCACAAATGTCTTAAGAGTAAATACCAATAATTTTCTGCCAGGTCTCTTCCTACTCATTTCTTCCTGTTGCCAATAAGTGTATCACTATTTTAGTTTCTGTTATTACCTTCACAATTTTACATATACTTTAAAGATCGTTTTCCTTTTCTACCAAACGTAGATTTTATGTCTTGATTCCCAGTGTATTCCTAGGCAGGTGGTTCTATACCAACCTTAGTAACTAAAACTGTTAGTTACTTAATGTGTATTTTATAATCGACTGCATCCTAGTTTTAATTTTAAGCAAAATTTTATTTTATGCCTGTTGTTTTGAAACTTTCTTACAAAAGTATATACAACTTTTTTTTTTTTTCTACCGGAGGCTACTAGTGATAATAACTAAGGTTAAAATAAGAACTCTTCTAGCTTTTATTTTAGATTGTTAAAAAAAGGAACATATAAAATAACAGCATACCTCGCTGTTCTTTACATTCAGAAATAGGGAATTAGAGAATGAAAATAGTATTAAAATTCAGTTATGTAATAGCATTGAAGAGAAAATGGGAAATGGTGCTAGACACATATACAAGGGAAAAGTTAATAACATGAGGAAGGAGCATAGGTTGACTTGTGCCTTGTTACAAGACAGAAAGATATGAAAACACAAAGTCAAAGAAAGGAGACTTAAATGTATAGCAACATGAAGACTCATTTTGTGGTGACTCTTTAAAGTTCATTGTAATATTTTCCCTGGGAAAGCAAATAATTGTTCCATAATTTATTTCATTTGAAAATATCAAATTTAATATATTGTATTTATAAAAAGTAAGTAAAGATAGTGATTTAGGAAAATATTTTTTAAATTAAAATTTTTACTTTCAAAAAAAGCATTGAAATTCAAGTCACGTGGCAAAGTTAATTTAAGAGCAGTTAGAAAATACAAATCTGAAAGTATATATTAAAATCATATAAATTAAACCAGTAAAAAGAAAAATGTTTTTAATGGTGATTAATATTTTTACATTTGCTCCAAAAATATTCACTTAATTAGAAGAAATATTTTAAAACCATATTATTTATATGTCTTTCTTTTTCACAGGAGAGAGAACATAAAAAGTCAACCCTAAATAATTGTGGATATATTATATATAAAGGATTTTCCATGGTATTCTAATGGGAATTCACACAAATCCAGTGAAGCTAATGCTTTGTAGTAGCTCTTAGTATAATTAAATTATTTGTTCTCCTTTTGTAATTCAGTCACAACCCACACCCGCCCCCCCCCCCAGAATAAGAATACTTTATGAGTTAGAACCAACAAAATTTTTTGGATCCTCCAGTCATAAGATAAATTTGTCTCATGAGTTGGAAGTAAACTTGAAACAAGTCTCAGAAATTCAGCCATTAAACCCAAGAAATGTGGTATTTCACCCTTCTACATAAAGCTTTAATCCCTAAAACCTGATTGTTCCGTGACTTACAGTTTCAAAGCATGTTTTAATATTATTTATATTGCTACTGTATATAAATGAGCAATTAGGTAGTTTGAAAAATACACTGTTTTCCAGTGCTTAGAGTAACATTTAATGTGTCTTTTTAGTGTTTATTATCAGACTAGTATTTGTTATTGATTACCGTGGTGTACCAAATGGTCCTCTAAGCTTGAGTCCACACAGTACAACAAAGGAGCAATTATCCCTTGTCAGTAAATCCCAGAAGAATGGATGGATAATTCAGCTCACAACTGTGATCCACAAAGGGAAGTGTGGACTGAAATGCTCTACACTAGTGCTTTGTACTGGGTAAATAAACTTGATAATTACTAGTATTCCGTTCACTTCGATTTATGTCCTTAGGCCAAGTCTAGAAGTTGCTATTACACCAGAAAACTAAAGCATCATGCTCTATACTAGAATGTGGCTACAAAACTATTTTCAAGACCTGTTGTTATGGCCACATTATGATTATTATGAAAGAAAAATTTTCTAATAATTCTCATGACACTGTGAAGGAACAGGTGCAAAATATAAGTATGGAAGACATCTTTAAAATGTAGGAAGGTGATCTCAACTACAGCATATTTAAATCAGTCACCATAATTTGATCCATTTGTTTGGTTGATTCATTCATTTCTGACTATTCTATTTAAAATTATAATTCCTACCCTCTTAACTGGGAACTCTCTTATTTCTTGTTTGTTTTTTTTTTTTTCTCCATAGCACTAATTGTGTTTTTCCCCCCTCACTAGAATGTTAATTCCAAAAAGGCAAGGATTTTTTTTCTCTATTGCATCAGCTATTATGTTGTAGAGCTTGATAAGAGTGTCTTGGCAAGATATATTTTGAGTGGATTTATTAAATAATTTTGAAGTCATAAAATTAAAATTAAAAAGGTATTTCAGATTTAACTTGCTTAAATCTTCATCTATATCATTTGTTTCATTTTTAAATAATAGCTGAAAAAAACCCTTACAAAACATATACAGTGAAGAAGAACTTTGAATAAAAAACTAGTAGATTTTATACCTTTTAACAATGTGATCCGCCCCCCTGACCCCCGGAAAAGAGGAAAAAAAAGGAGCCAATGACAACCTAACATCTTTACTTGTTAAGTTTTAGTTTCGATACAAACAAATATTTTTCCCTTTAGATAGGCAAAAGCTTTTTTAATATACTTACAGTCCTATGCTATGCTCAGTCATGTCCAGTTCTTTGCAACACCGTAGACTGTGGCCCACCAGATTACTCTGTCCATGGGATTTCCCAGGCAAAAATACTGGAGTGGGTTGCCATTTCCTCCTCCAGGGGATCTTCCCAACCCAGGGATCGAACCTGTGTCTCCTGCGGCTCCTGCGTTGGCAGGCAGATTCTGTATACCACTGAGCCACCTAAGCCCCAGTATACTTGCTAAAGAATTATAAGAGAAATAGCATATTTGTACAGCACTAAGCAGTTGCAGCAATTCACTAAATTCTGTTTTTTTCTTGTAAACCTGCTCAACGTAGTAGCGTACGTTTCTGTAAAAGCAAAGGTGAGTGTGGTTTACAAACTTGTCTCTTTTAAGTAAGTTTTTTCTTACAGGAAAAGGTTACTGTTCTACAATTAATTAGAACAATAGTGACACCCTCTGTCTAACTTTTAGTGCTAAGAGCAACTTCCCCATTATAGTAATTGACTGTCAAAAGATGTAGATCAAATCTTTCTTCCTAGATCTGCCTGTAACCATATATATTTAACTAAAAGAAGATAAATGTTTGGTAAAGTTTTCTCTTACTCTAATATTATATATGAAAATTTATACAAGTTTAGTTAAAATGAGAAAGCAATTTGCCTTTAATTTTTTTAAAAAACATGAGTGTTGATATAAAATGCAAATTACAACAATATGTGACAAATGGTAGGTATTGATATACACTGAATGAAATTGCATGTTTTTGTTTAAAATGGGATAGATTGATGTTTAATCTTAATATCTAAGAAATACTATTTCTCCTTTAATACTTACGTGTTTTATCAGAAGTTTAGAATTTTGGCGTTCACAGGGAAACACTTTAGATAACCAAGTTTAAATCTAGGTTTCCTCAGGAAAGACCAAAATCATTGGCCTTGATTGATAATAACTTCCAGTACTATAGAATAAACATACTTTAGTATCTTATCAGTTTATATACTGGGAAATATATGCTACAAATATACTGAGATATTACATCTTCTCATGGAATATTAATGCATGAATGAATAAACTGATGGGAGAAAAGTATAACAAATACAGTAGATCTTGGATTTGAGTTACTTTCATAACAGAACTGTTGGGTTCATACTGATCTGTCTTTTACATATTTCTGATCCCTTCTTGACTGTTCTTAGGATTTGTAATGTATCTAAACAGACTGAGGGATGAAATCCATGGTTGTAAAATAGTTGTATGTATTACTGCTCTATGTAAGAATTAAATCTAAAACCTTGACTCAATTACGAAGAGCCTATCCCAAAGTTTTTCATGTTACTATTTCATGAAGCTGTAGGATTCCATGAAATAATTTGCAAGTAAAGTAGACTTTGAATTTTTCAATCTGATTTTTTAATAATCTGTTTACATGAGACTAATCTGTGCAAATCTAATTCCTTTCTCTTATTCAGTCTCCTAATTACTTTTTCATCCTCACCACCCTATTTTTGCTATTTTGGCTACCAATTATAGCATTTATATTAGAAAGTGAATAAAGTGAGTGTTGCCACCTAAAGACAGAGAATTAATCTAAACAGAGCTCCTTTTTCCATCTCATACAACCATCATTTTCAAACTTGTTACTTATTTACCTATTGGTTGTTGATGTTGCCATTTCATAAGTCTTTGCCTTAAAATAAAGCATTTATTTAAATTTCTATCATTTTATCATATTAATTGCCTTTTATATATCACTCAAATATAGCATCTTATTATAGTTTGTAACTTTAAAAAGTTTTAAAGAGATCTGTTTAAACCAAATAACTTAGTCATATACCAAAGTAACTACTATATCTTAGTTTACCTCTGGAGTGGGAAAAATTACCAATATTTGTTCCCAGGAATGAAAAACTTCCCTTCCTACAGTCTGTTATCATCAGTCTTTGGTTTTGTGCCTTCTCTGTAATGATCTAGGTTTGTTTCTCCTTTATTCTTTGCAGAGTGCTGCAGCAGCTCCCAGTCCAGTGCTAGGAAACATTCCCCCAGGAGATGGCATGCCAGTAGGCCCTGTACCACCAGGGTTCTTTCAGGTACTCAGAGCAACTCTGACTAGGACTGTTAAGGCATAGGAACTCCTGTTCAATTTTATTGAAAGACACAAAGGAGAATGAGGCTATTGTAATCCTTAAAGTAAACATAATACTGTGCAGCCAACTCTTGATTATTCAGAGACCTGTTTTAGTATGTAGATTAGCCCTTCCTTCCAAGGTTTTATTTGTTGTCCAATTTTGATTCGTGTATTTATTTTGCCATTCACTGTTCAAGTAAGAAAGGTAGCTTAAGTGCAAATTAGCCCATTAAGCTAATGTGGTGAAGATTTGGTGGAAGAAAAGGCTAATGAATGAGGTTTTAGAATAATACATGGATTTTAACTATGTAAGCCATCCATATCTCCATAGACCAAAGATAATCAAGATTTGGCTGAACTTTCACGCTATGGCTAAATCATAACCTATTCATTTATCAAAATTATAGGCTACAACAAAATATTTTTGTTATAGAATCATTTTTGTGGCTTTTAAACTGAGATTTTTATCAATATCATTATATAACATAAAATCAGATTTTAAAATGCATATGTTAGTATTTTAAATTTGCAATAAGCACATTTATTTTAGCAAAAGATGATAATGATTTTTTAAATTGCATTACTTTAATGGCATCCACATTTAAATCTGACAGTTTTCTAACCCAAACCAACATAGATTCTGAAGTTTAACTACACAGTTAATTTTATAACACTCTTTGAGAAAATTAGGAAGAAGTTAGGAGTTAGAGCTGCAATTGGAAGGCAGTATGGGAATTAATGTAATAGGCAATATTGTTAAGGAATTACTTCGGGTACTTACAAACTATTTTGTCACTTTAGTGTTTTGTATTTTCAAGATTCTTGAAAATCATTTGTTGATACATACCATCATTACAGAGTAGATCAATGTACTTATAAATGTGAAAATAGAAAAATAAGTAATTTTCCACAGTACAGCAATTGAATTAAAAAGTCATAATTAGAACTGAGTACTAACTCTGAAATGTAAAGTCCTTCAGGATATGCTTATTTGTCTGGCTACTCTATATTGATATTCAAAGTCTTAGAGCTCACATTCTGTACTGAAGCACCTTAAAATATAGGAACATATAATTAATCACTATTTAAGATAATAAAACCTAACACTTAGTAACTACTTACTGTATGCCATGTTTTTGTTCTAAATGTTTCACATATATAAACTCCTAATCTTCACAATAACCTAAGAGTAAAGTAAGTCTTATCATCATTCTTATTGCGCAAATAAAAAAACCAAGGCATGATAAGCAGTTTGTACAAAGTCAGAAAGTCACAGGACTGGGATTCAAAGCAAGGCTTTCTGAACTTCTGCCCTTGACTTTACTGTTTAAAGTTCACTTGTGTGTGTGTGTGTTAGTTGCTCAGTCGTGTCCTTCTCTGGAACCCTGTGGACCGTAGCCTATCTGTCCATGGGATTTCCCAGGCAAGAATACTGGAGTGGGTTGCCATTCCCTTGTCCAGGGTATCTTCCCAACCCAGGGATCAAACTTGGGCCTCCTGAATTGCAGGCAGATTCTTTACCTTCTGAGCCAATGCTCATAGTTGATCATTATTCATAAAATATTTCTAGCTCATTTTATGTGCTTTCCTCATGCTAAGGATAGATTGGAGTTAGGGAATAAATCAGAAGAGTTTACCTACTTACAAGAGCTAGTAGAAGCACTTAAAAAAGAAAAAGAGGATGAGTTGGGAAAGAAGCCAAATTCTTCCTAGGGTCAAGCAAAGATGTATAAACCTATACATTTTCATTTTCACATTTTGTAAAATGAGCCATTCTTCCCTTACCTGCCTTGTGCCTAAGTCTTGGTAAGAGCAGTTGAAACAAAATTAATTTTTGTTTTAATCCAATTAGATAAACATTTGACTCCCAGTAGATGTCAGGCACTGTGGCAGGCATCTAAACATGAATGTGTTTATATGTACCTTCCTAAAGCTCACTGTCTAACCAGTGAGTCATTATTTAAAATAAATAACTGTAATATAGCAAGATATATGCTGAAACAGAGTAAAGTTCTGTGTTGACCTAGAGACGAGAACTATTAAGTCTGCCTGAACTAGAGCTAAAGGTGGTTTTGAAAAAGTTTTCCAAGAAAACAGTCAGAGGAACAATACTCTAGAAAGTGGGAAAAATGTAAGCAAAAGCATGGAAGCGTCAGAATTACCTATGCAGAGGTGTTCAGCGAAATATGAATGGACAATAGAGGAGGGAGGCAGGCAAGAATTCCTGGAAATGAAATTGGAAGATAAACTCTAGCATCTTGAAAAGGGCCTTGTGTGCCGTGTAAAGAACTTGAGTCTTTATTCACTAGGCTTGTAGGGGCTGTTGGACATCTTTAAGAAGGGCAGTGACCAGAATTCAAACTATAGGGCAGATTTACGCTTTGTTAAGCACCTATGATATAGTTGTATACAAAATCCCTGCCCTCAAAAACGTACACTGTGGTGAATGAGAAAGAGAAAAGGCAATTCAAATTTAGAAAGAAATGGCTATATTAAATGAGTAGTGTGTGTTTAAGCAAATCAGAAGGCCACCAAACTCAATCGTGGGAGAACCATTGTCAGAAAAATATTGCCAAAACAGTAAATAAATCCAAGTTGGCATCTAAAGATGATTAGGCAAAGGAAGCAGGGAGAGATGAAAAGAACATTCCAGGAAGAAGGGAAAAAAAATTCTGAAAACCCAGACAAGAAAGCAGAGACCAAATAATTCCAAAAAACTGGAGCTTAATTATTAGCTAAAGAGAGAATGACTAGCAGTGAGGCTCCAAAGGAACCTTGAGGGGCCTTATAGGTTAGTTAAGAGTTTGAGCTTGATCTTAAAGGCAGTGATAAGCTATTGAAGGGTTTTAAGCTAGAAGGATGCCTGTTGCTATTTGCATTTTTTTGAAAAATCACTCCAGTTATAGGATGCAGCGAGTATTGCAGAGGGACAGTTTTGACAGTAGGGAGACTATTTAGGAGGGCTGTTACAGTAATCCACATGAGATTTGATGATAGGGACCACAGAATTTGAGGTGAGACCTCCAATTAAAAATAGCCCATAGACCAATGAGCATAAAGGTTTGAAGGCCAAGACAGTGATCTAGACTACAGATAAAAGTTGCAGGATTGTCACCATATCAAGGACCTGAATCCACAGGTGTAGGCTGACTGTTCAGGGGGGAAGTGCAGAATGAGAGAGTATAGGGATGTATACTTGAACTCCCAGAACAACAACACTCAAAAGAAGAGTGAAGACAACAGAACCCACGAGAGAGGCTATTGCAGGGGGCCAGCTGGACGGCTGTGACAGTAGCTCAAGAAAGAGGCTCTGTGGACCTGTTAATATTTAGGAGCAACAGCAGCGGACTGGGGAGAAGCAGCAACACACAGTTATGTTCACTAGGCATTAGTTGATTGAACAAGTTGGACTTGGAGAAATCGAAGATGATTCTGAGGTTTCTACTTTAGACCCTTGGAAAACTTTCATGTCTTTATCTAGTTAGGAAAGATAGGAGGTACAAAAAGTTTTAAATATGCTTGAGCATGATAAACGTCATCCCTTTTTATCCAGGGAGACCATTCCAGCTAATCCTTTAAATACTCATTTTCCTTATTCAGGAGGCTTAAGTATGTTCAGTCTCCCTAGAAATCCCTCTCTAAAATACTGGGAAAGTCAAGTCATCAAACATTTTTTTAAAAGCAGCAGTATGTTGTCTTTGGTACATATCATGATGGGCTCGGGGTCTGTTTCCTAAATATCAGTATCACTTTCCTGTCCTTCAGCATGATTCTGGCCACAATGCCTGTTGTTAATGGAGAGTAGCTGCCTTCTGTAAGTAGACATGTCATCAAGACAATGATAATTCAAGGCCACATACCAGTTTTTAGTCCAGCTCCATAGAGATAGTGACGTCCTAGAATTACGCAGAGAATGAAAATAGTTTTGAATCCCCATTCTTAGTGAGGAAGTGCAAAGCTTATTTGGGAACAGTTGGAGTGGTACTAGACCAGGAAAGGATTGAGCCTAATAGAATTTAATGAATAAATGGAAGTAAAGAAAGGCGACACTTTATGCATTGAATTAAAGCATAAAGCTTCGCCATCTTCAATTCTGAGCTTCACTCAATATGTGATCATACCATAAGAAGTACTTTTGTGACCCAATGGACTGTAGTCTGCCAGATTCCTCTGTCCATCGGATTTCCCAGGCAAGAATACTGGAGTGGATTGCCATTTCCTGCTCTAAGGGATCTTCCCAACTGAGGGATCCAACCCGCATCTCCTGCTTGGCAGGCAAATTCTTTACCACTGAGCCACCCGGGAAGCTCCCCTTTTCCATTATAACTATAGACAAATACATTACCAAATGAAATTATTATAAACTCTTAATCTGTGAATTCATAACAACAGCGTGAAGAATCAGTTCATTTCATTTGCTCAGTAGTGTCCGACTTTGCAACCCCATGGACTACAGCACACCAGGCTTCCCTGTCCATCACTAACTCCTGGAGCTTACTCAAAACTCATGTCCATTGAGTCGGTGATGCCATCCAACCATCTCATCCTCTGTCATCCCCTTCTCCTCCCGCTTTCACAGTCTTTCCCAGCATCAGGGTCTTTTCCAATGAATCAGTTCTTTGCATCAGGTGGCCAAAGTATTGGAGTTTCAGCTTCAGCATCAGTGCTTCCAGTGAACACCCAGGACTGATTTCCTTTAGGATGGACTGGTTGGATCTCCTTGAAGTCCAAGGGACTCTCAAGAGTCTTCTCCAATACCACAGTTCAAAAGCATCAATTCTTTGGTGCTCAGCTTTCTTTATGGTCCAACTCTCACATCCATACATGACTACTGGAAAAACCATAGTCTTGACTAGATGGACCTTTGTCAGCACTGTAATATCTCTGCTTTTTAATATGCTGTCTAGGCTGTTCCTAGCTTTTCTTCTAAGGAGCAAGCGTCTTTTAATTTCATGACTGCAGTCACCATCTGCAGTGATTTTAGAGCCCAAGAATACAGTTAACTTAGACTCCAATATAAATATGGTCAATTCCCTATACATTTAATAAGTCCATCCTGGAAGACAGACTCTAGATTAGCATCTGTTAGTGACAGATAATCAACATGGTTTAGACTTAAACCCTTAAACTGTCATTTTTTATTGAAATGGAAGTGCTTGTATTATTGAGTATGAGCTCAATCAAGTAAAATCAAGGGGTATAGCTGAACATACAAACAAAGGTGTTAGTTTAGTAAAATGAAGCCATTTGAAGTAAGGCACATTCATTTACTTGGAGTCTTTTTTCAAAGGAGTAATTTGTATAAGAAATACTATAAATTCTCAGAGCGACCTACCACAGAAAGGGTGAATAACTTTAGAATAACTTTCTTAAGATGAGGAGTCTAGTTACTAGGGTCAGAGGGAAGATAGTGTAAGTGGCCATTTGGCAGTTTTGGTGGAAGAAAATACAGTATTGTGGCATGGTATGAATACACATAACAGGCCCTTTGAACTAAATCTGGACTATGGCTCTCTTGTCCCAGTGCCAGAGTATTATTCACAGGTTTCACTGTATGCTAAGAAATTTGAATCATGGATTAAAAGCTTCAGTCTGCTATATATTCATTCTCGTAGCATTTGTACTAAAAATCAGGTAAAATTTGATTCTGTAGTTTTATCAAATAGGCAGCATTAATCCTTGAACCAATTAGATTTTCTTCACATTTGTATATAATAAAATAGTTTAGTTAAATGCATTTATAAACAAAGTTCTCATTCATGTTTTTTTTAAAATAGACTGTTAACTCTGTCACCTTAAGAAGTGTTATAATTTTCTAGATTTGAGCAATAAGAAATCTTTTCTTGTGAATTTATTATAACTTATACTTATTTAACTTACTTGTACTTATTTAAATTCATTTATTTATAAACATAACTTTTTACAGTTATTTAAACATATTTATTATAACATACTAATTAAAGCATTTCTGATTTCAACCAAAAAAAAAAAAATCTGGGGAGTGAAAAATACTTTATTTCCTCCTTTCTGCCCTTACCACAAGAAAACTTTTAAGAAAACCACATCTTGTTTGTATCACTTCAAGTACATCTAAAACTTTCATATGAAAACACAGTGTAACCTTTTAATAGGTTTAATGTAGGTATCTTTGAGTGTACAACTAATGTGGGATATACTTGTAAATATCTAATTCTGAGTTCTGTGTCACCTTTTGTTCATTTTTACCGTGTACCATATTGTGCTTTAATTTTCATCTTGATCCATTTGCTATCTTCTTAGTCACTGGACCTGTAATCTTTACTGAAAACTGTTGAAAACTAATAATATATTGATGATGGATTATAAATGTAAAGCTTTGTTTGACATGAATAAGATTGTATGTACTTGTTTAAGATAAAGTATACCAAGTAATTTAGTTTCAGACTGTGGTGGCCATCCGTATTTTAAAATCCAAATTGATCAAAACTCTCATATGGTAGAAAATGTGTTGCAGCACGTTTGTAAGTCACAATCTGTTTACAGGCAGAGTGTCAGCAATGGTAAAGCGGCTTTGCCATCTAGTGGTGGTTTGCCAGTGTCTCTACTTGTTTGGGTATATTTTCCGAAGGTTCTATTTTTATCAAGACTGCACAGTTGCAAGCTGACCGAATGCTTTGACATAATAATAACGTAATAAGAAGTACAAACAAATAGAAATAAATCTCCCCTTTTCTCCATGGTACTGTTATTGGCTAGAAAAAGCTCAGTATAAATGACATTTATAAAGCACCAAAGACAAAAACAAAACTCAGGGTAATAATGATTTCTTAATATTTTAAAGGAAAAAGAGTCAAAAAGGAGAAAAACAGTTAATCTAACACTGCAACTGAAAAGGACAAACAGGAAGAAATATTTTTACAACATTAAATGTTTCTGGAGGTATATATTTATTTGACTTATTTCTGGACATAACAAGTGAAAGTTGCTCAGTTGTGTCCAACTTTTTGCAACCTTGTGAACTATATAGTCCCTGGAATTCTCCAAGCCAGAATGCTGGAGTGGGTAACCTTTTCCTTCTCCAGGGGATCTTCCCAGCCCAGGGATCAAACCCAGGTCTCCCTCATTGCAGGTGGATTCTTTACCAGCTGAGCCACAAAGGAAGCCCAAGAATACTGGAGTGGGTAGCCTATCCCTTCTCCAGAGGATCTTCCCGACCCAGGAATCAAACCAGGGTCTCCTGCATTGCAGGCAGATTCTTTACCAACTGAGCTATCAGGGAACCTTCATAACTAAGCATACTCCTCTGCTCTGCTCCTCATATTCAGACTTTCATAATACAACTGTTTTATTATCAGAGGACTTGTTTTACCCTATTATTTAATATATAGTTAGTGTCTATGCCTTACTTACACATATTCTTAAATAGTTCCCTTCTGTTATTAAGCTTTCAATTGTCTTCTCTCCCAATGGTTTGCCTTTCTTCTTATCCCTTCTGATTATGTCTGTTTCAGAAGTTAGTCTTAGGAAATACTCTAAACCAAGAGAAACTCTTTTTTCCTTCTCTCCAGAAGTTGTAGATATCATCTTTGACCTCAGGTAACAAACCAAAAGATTAGGAAGTGTATCATTTCTTAATTTGAATGATTACTGAATATCGCAAGTTGAATTGACTTACTGAACTATAACTTTTAACATTATCAGTGTATTTAATATATAGTCTAAAATTCAGTCATTAAGTATAGTATTTCTCAGAATTAAATACACCAGGATATGGAGAGTAGAGGTGGAGAAGGTTATTTACCAAAGTTCAAGAAATAAAGCTGAAGTTTCATTTTCTTAGAAATGTAGTTTTGACTCTTTAAAGAACAAGGATTCTAAATACCAAGAACAGAACAAATCTTTCTCTACTATAAAGATAAAAGCAGCCTAAAAAAAATAAAGGTGCCTGACAGCTGCTGGCTTTGATAATGCTTTCCTACGGTTGTGGTAGTAAGTCTTTCCAGCCTCAGCTCTTAGAACAAATTAAAACTTCTCAGCATGAGTAACTTAAGTTAAAAAAAAAAAATTAGTTCCAAACTAAAGACCCTACATTTTTACTAGATGGACAACAAGCAAAGAGGGGAGTACCAGGGGTTCAGAGTGTTTACTTGGGTTTTTCAGTTAGAACAGAATGAAATACTTTGTTAGAAAGCTTACTTTTTTGTTTATTTGCCAAAATGAGTTATTTATGAAAAAGTTAACCTGGCTATCCTAGACCAGTGTCTTACTACTGAAAATTCTTCCCAGAATACGTCCATTTTTATTATAGGTCCCTGGGAAACAAAAAATGTATAGCAAATATCCAAAGACAATTTACAACAGAATCTTAGTATTTTGTTTAATGTTTGTTATAGAAACAAAAACAAAAATGGTCACCATTCTTTGGGGAATTAAAGATCAAGAAATGAATTATTAAATGTAAGGTGAAAGTCGCTCAGTCATGTCCAACTCTTTGCAACCCTATGGAATTCTCTAGGCCAGAGTACTAGAGTGGGTAGCCTTTCCCTTCTCAGGGGATCATCCCAACCCAGGGATTGAACCCAGGTCTCCCACATTGCAGGTGGGTTCTTTACCAGCTGAGCCACAAGGGAAGCCCATCAAATATAAATCAAATATTAAATATATTGCAAGTTCCCTATATAGGTGGGATAGATTTGGCCTAAGTATACATTAGAATACCTTCAGCTTTTTGAAAAAATAGCATATCGGACTTCCCTGGCAGTCCAGTGGTTAAGACTCCATGCTCCCACTGTAGGGGGCACAGATTCCATTCCAGATGGGGAACTAACATGCTGCGTTGTGTGACCAAAAAAAAAAAAAAATCACCCTAAAAAAGCTAAAATAACTTATCACTAGATGATATTGTTCTGAAATAATGTGTCTTCTGTCTATATCAGAAGTCAACGAACGTTTTCTATAAAATGCCCAGTAGTAAGTATTTAAGGAGTTGAAGGCTCGGAAGTGACACTACTCAACTCTGTTGTGGTGTAAAGGCAGTCACAGACACTGTGTAGGCTGAAGAGCGCTGCTACAGTGAAGGACAGGGAAGCCTGGTGTGCTGCGGCCCGTGTGGTAGCAGAGCCGTCCATGACCTAGTGACTGAACAGCAGTAGCTGCAATCAAACCTTACTTACAAAAACAAGCCGTGGACCACATTTAGCCTGTGAGCTATAAGTGGCCCATTCCAGTTCTTTATGAATATGAACATGACAGCCTGTGAGAAATCTAAAGGGTTAGGGCTAAGAACAGTGTTTCTCCAAGCATGTTCTGAGTGACACTGGCAAAGAGTCCTGGGGGTCACCTGCCTCCTAGTATATCAGAATTCTTGGTGGTGGGGCCATGGTGCTGGAAATCCTTTGGTTTTTGTTCTTTTTTTTTTTTTTTTAAATTAGTGAGTCTTACAAGCTAAAATTGAGAACAACTGGGTAAGACAGCTGATGACATTCAGCATCAAATATTGACTGCCCCCCCCTTACCCATGTTAGAGTTACTGCAGTAATAAACAAGCTAAATAGAAACCCTTGCTCACACTCAACTTAGAGTCCACTATGAGAGACAGTCAGTAAACAAGATAAATATTTAAAAATATAAGACATGTTGGATTGTGATAAAGACTAGAGAGAAAAATGAATCAGAAAAGAACTGACAATGTAGAGGAAGTTCTGGATGGATTGGCCACAGAAGGTCTCAACAAGAAGATGCTATTTGAGTGAAGACCTGAAGAAAGTCAGGGAACAAGAATCCGGTGTCTGAAGGAGTGTTGTAGACTTAGGGAGCAGCCAGTGTAAAGTCCCTGAGTTCAGCACATGACTGGCCTTATCCAGGGACAGCTAAAATGCCTGAGTAACTATAGTAGAGTGTCAGTGGGGAAGACAGATACACAAAATCGGAGGCAGTAGACAGCCACATCAAGTAGAACTTTGTAGGTCATTTGGGGTTTTGCTGAGTGGAGGGTTTTAGCAGGGTCTTCTTGGCTGCTATGCTGAGATTTGTCTATTGGAGGGAATGGTGGAAGCAGAGAGGCCAGTTTGGATATCATGACAAAATTTTAACAAGAGGTTATTATGGCTCAAAGGTGGTAAGCATGGTGAGAAGTGATTGGATTTTAGATATATTTTGGAGTTAGAGCCAACAGATCTTGGCAACGGTCTGGATATGTGTTGTGAGAGGAAAAGACAAATGAAGGGTGACTGCAAGGTTCTTGACCTGTTCAGCTGGAAGAACGGAGCTGACATTTACTCATGTAAGTAAAACTGCAAGAGGAAGTATGAGAGGAATATCGGAAGCTTAAGTTTGAACTTGTTAAGATTAAGGTGACTATTAGATATTCAAGAGATGTCAAGTAGAGAGCAAAGGTATCAGATCTGGAGTTTTATGCCTGAGGCTTGGGCTCGAGACATTTGGGAGTTATTAGCATATGGATAATATTGAAAGCTGTGAGCCTGGATGACATCACCAGGGTAATGAGTAGAGAGAGACGAGAAGCATCCCAAGGCTCTGATATGAAGAAGGCAAGAAGATGAGTAAGCAGGAAGAAAAATGGGAAGGAGGCGCACATGAGTTAGGAAGAAAATCAGGCGCTGTGGGAGCCTGGAAGCCAAGAAGAAAAATGTTTCAGGGAAATAAGGAATGATCAGCTGTGTCAAATGTTTCCGATGGTTCAAATTAGTTGAGGGCTCACACCTGACGGTTGGACCTAATGAGGTGGTCACTGGAGACCATGATAAGGCCAGTTTCAGTGGAGTGATGGGGGTGACAGTCACATAAAAGTGGATTCAGTATGTGGCAGGAAGAGAGAAATTGGAGGCAACGAGTGTGTCAAACTCTTTCAAAGAGTTTTGCTCTAAAGGGAAAGTAAGAGATGAAGCGGTAACTGGAGGGGGAATTGGGGGAGGTCAAAGAAATGCTGCTGCGAATGAGTGTTGGCTATGATAAACTGTCCATCCCTGCCGAGGGACAAAGAAAACAGCTCTGCTGGCACCTGTGAGCAGAGAGTATTGGCTGTTGCCAGATACTATCTATTATACCCAACTATCAGATATAATCTTGAGTTTAAAGACACAGTGCTAGGGAATAGAGTAATCAGATATTCTTTGTACACAGAAGGATGCTTATCAAGAAAGTAAAACAGAATTACTTACTAAAGATACCTTCAACTGTGACTACTGCTGGTTCTCTGTCATTTCTATATTCTATAAATAATCTGACATTACAAATAACTTTGACATCAATAATATTTTCTCCACTCAAATTTGTCTTCTCAGTTTTATTCTGTACATGTATTCTGTATCTGCTTAGCACACGTGGTTCAAAATGCATCCGTTAAATTGAAGAGGTCACTTCACTTGGTTCAATTTGAATTCTCCCATCTTGCTTATTTTCGTAATGTTTGGCATTAGTCAAATTAGCAAGCTCTAGTTTCAAAACAGACATTTTTGAGCATTAATAATTTCTGTAAAAATCTGTTCAGTAGAAAAGAGTATTCTATATAGTTTGGACATAAGTAATTTTAAATAGACTTCATGTTTGCAGGTAAGTAACCAAGCAAATATGAAGCATAACATTTCATTTCTAAAGAAAGTGTGTGTGTGTGTGTATATATATATATCTGCCGCTTGTATCAGAGACCAAGCCCATAGGCAGGTTTCTATAGCAGATGTTATTACTGCTTGTGAATTCGAAAAGACTGCTGCTTAATCAGTAGAAACTTCCGTAGCATATCAAGATATCAGAAGGATAAGAACAACGTAACTTTTTTTTTTAAAACCTAATGGTATGTTTAGGTAAATTAAAGTGTCTATCTCCAACACTGTCATCTGGAACTTTAGATGGAAGCATGAATATAAAATAGGGAAAATGCTGGGGAAGAGGGAAATACTTTTGCATCCTTCAATGAAAAATTAAGAGTAATTTTGAAAACTTATTATTTTGGCATCTTTTTTGAGTCAGCCTAATCCTTTAGCCTGAATTATAAATCTTACATATTTATTTTCATACCCATGGTGATTTTTTTTTAAACTATATAATGTGGGTTGATCTGTCCTTGTGACTTGAGTCAGTGATAGGAGGCAGCACAGAGCCAAATTCAGCTTATATAGGACTCCAGCTACTTGTCCCACAGACACCAAAAAAAAGTGTCTTTGTGTATTTATGAATATAAATTGATCTAAAACAGTTTATTAATGTTTTTACAGATTGTATTCAAACTTCTGTTAGTTGATTAGACCAGAAGGCAGCTTGGAGGAAGCTTGGTCATTCATAATCGACAAGTCCATTGCCAAAACCAGTATCTAATATATGGTAATGAAAGCTTGAGAAATTGTCTCATCTTTTTGAAAGGCCCATAATAGAAGTGAGCAATTTGGATGCTTAGACTAAATCTATATCCAAAGAATCAATCTGCTAATAACTCTGTGCTGAATTGGATTAGTCTTGCCCAAAAAACATCTTACTTTACAGTTATTTTATGTGCGTTGTGTTGTTGATGATAGAATATCTAAGATGTATGGAAAATAAACTACATATTTATGCTTATTAGCAGAATATGCCAGCACAAGCATGTCATTTTGTGAGCTAAATTAGTTTAATACTAGTTGGAATTAAGATGTGTTAATCAAGAGTGTCTTATCCACTGGGGTGTCAGTAATGTCTGATGGAGATTTTCATGAAAAACAGAAAAGGAACTGAACAAATTAAGATATATGAATTGTAAAGTAACTTTGAAGAAATTCAGTTGATGTATAATTTATGCTTCATTACTTTTCCCAGAAAAATCATGAAGCATCTCATGGAATTATAAAAATGTGAACAGTTTTACTATATGTGCGATGGCAGAAACAAATGTACAAGTCACAACACTGATGCTTTTTTTCAAAATAGTATTCTCAGTATTGTTTATTATTGATAGCATATGCTTTCAACTCATCACAATTAAGGAAAAAGATTTACTTCTCAGTGAAATATCAAATAGCAAAATAGAGAATAGAAATCTATATAGGAGAATCATATAGAGAGAACTGAACTAAACTGAAAAAATGGACACAGAATGAATAAAAACGGTAATGTTTAAATTTTGAGACAATGTTTATGCTTGGGATAAAAATCTCATAATGAACATATTTTTATTACCTTTATAGGACTATAGTTATAACCTTCTATATTTATCAATTAAAAAAATTGTGTTCAAGACATTTTTTCTGTTGAAAGATTCTAGAATAATTTTTATGTCACAGACTTTTATATTATTTCTGTGTGTCTGCCTAAAACAGTACATAAAAAATATTGGAAGATTAATCTATCTCAAGTCATATCTGCACAGGACCAAGTAAGGTAGATATTTGATCTTTATGTAATTAATATAGTTACTGAAAATAACGCATATTTTCTTATTTATCACTTTGTACCTTGTGTTTTTGCCTAAATATTGCTGAAAGCAAATTACTTTTTAGCAAATAACTGTTTTTCTTACACATTTTTGCACCAAAAATGGTTATGTGCCAAAGACAATATGATGTTAAGAAAGGAGAATGTTTAATACTTTTACACAGTGCCCAGCCTCTTCTTAATGCAAAGAAAATATGTAAGCTAAAACATTTTTTCTAAGACCTGAGGCTTATAGCTCTTTGAATCTATTTAAGTCCAGAAAGAATGGAGTCTCATGTGTACATGCAGCACTCTAATAGACAGACACCCCCACTGAAATGCCCCACTATATGCAATTGGTGGCATTTCTCATAGCTGGCCTCTGCTTCAGAGAAAAAAATTAGTAAGTCGTCATACCTTTTTTTCCTCCAAATCATAAATAGATTAACCTGACATCCTTCTATACCAAAAAGTGGTTACTAAATACTGGCACTCTGTAAAACTGCTTAAGAATCACTATTTTCAACCCTGAAACCCCAGAAACAGGAGAGAGTTTAAGACCTTCTCAGTCATCTTAGAAAGTGAAGTGTCTTGACTCTTTGCGACCCCATGGGCTATAGCCCACCAGGCTCCTCTGTCCATGGGATTTTCCAGCCAAGAGTACTGAAGTGGTTTGCCATTTCCTTCTCCAGAGGATCTCCACAACCCAGGGATAGAACCCAGGTCTCCCACATTGTAGGCAGACACTTTTACTGTCTGAGTCACCAGGGAAGTCATCTTAATCAGAAATTATCTTATATGTTGTTAATGTGGATATTGTCATTATAACTAGATAAGGTCTTGGGGTCTCCAACACTTTGTTCCTTACCTACTTTTATTAGGTCCTCTAAAAGATATGATTTATCCTACATAAACAAGCTGAATTTTCCCCTCTATACATATAAGCATTTTCTCATTAGACAACCAAATATAATGTGCCAATACTGTTCCTTACCCTTTGCAATATCAATTGATGCCACTTATTTTTAACAAGACACATAAATTGGCCAGATGAGATTTTATACAAGAGAACCAAACTTTATTACACCTTCGCTGGTTTTTACAGTCTTTCATCAGTGTTGTTCACTCAGTCAGTGAGCCAGCTATGGAAGCAACCAAGTATTTATTGAATGTGACTCTGCAAATTCTCTCTTATAATGTGCTAACTGCTTCCTTCCCTTCTTCCTGAACCTCATTATAAGTTATCACATTATAATGAACAGTTTCATTATAATGATAGTACTTTTCTCCTAACCTGTCTTCTCTTCTCTTCCTGTATTCGACTTAAAAATAATAAATGAACTGAAGATAACATGTATTATCAAAGAAAGTGAAAATCATTCAGTTGTGTTGAACTCTTTGTGACCAATGGAATTCTCCAGGGTGGAACACTGGAAGGGGTAGCCTATCCCTTCTCCAGGGGATCTTCCTGACCCAGGAACCCAACTGAGGTCTCCTGAATTGCAGGCAGATTCT
This sequence comes from Capra hircus, assembly GCF_001704415.2. NCBI lineage: Eukaryota > Metazoa > Chordata > Mammalia > Artiodactyla > Bovidae > Capra > Capra hircus. Next base: position 29,100,670 of record NC_030814.1, read on the forward strand.
TTACCAACTGAGCTATCAGGGAAGCCGTATATTATCAAAACTCTACCAAAAATGTTCAAGGAGAGATAGAGCTTACTAGATTTATTTTATATTTCTGTTGTTGAATTTCATCTGTTAAATCAAGAACGCATGCTAATTACTACTTTATGTGCAACTTGTTTACTTGAAATACCATTGTCCTTTCAGCTTTTCAAAGTTGAATGGGAGCAAAGATAAAGAATTCTGCATTAAATGAAGGGTTGCAAGGTTGCTGAGGGGCCTAGGAGGAAGTGCCTTGTCAGGCAGTTTATTTATGGTCAGTTGGTCATAAGAATGTAGTCTGTGTACCTGCCTTTATTCTGCAATACAAAGGTATTACTGTAGTAGGATGTTATATAGCTCTAAGAAAACTAAAGTGGCAGTTAAGAAATTTGACCTTTGGTTTGCTTTTACATAGAATGAGGAGGTTGACCTAGTTAAGTCTAAAAACTCTTTGCTGTAAAATGTGTCAAAAAGGTGTACTGAAATAAAATTCTTTAAATCAGATTTTATTATAATCATACAATTACAGAACTTATAAACCTTCATTTGAGTAGTTTTGTGAAGTCATTTTTTAAGTGTGTATTTTATAGATTATTTCCTAAGTTCATATTTTCTTAAACTTTGCAGTTGTGTATTTGTCATTTAAAAATACTATATTTTCAAAAATAGAAGCAAATTTCAGTTTTATCCTCAAAAAAGTTCAGTATTTTAAATTGTATAACATACCTCTGACTTACAAATTTTCAGAGTTGTAAAGTGTCCTAAATGTTAGATTTGTTTATACTAAAGAACTTAGTAGTATTCTCTTCATCATTGATTTGTTCTAAATTGTGCTCCTAAAATAAAATGTAGTATATAGAAAATGCTTAAGATGGTATTTTAAAGAAGCTTTTAGCTTTTTCAGTGATTTTTAAATTTTCTTTATTATCAATTTGCTCTTAAAGATCAAGAGTTTCAAAAGCCATGTTGAAATATTTAAAATAAGGTGATTTGTACATTGCTACATCAATTTTAAGGATTCTTAGAAATACCGGTTTTATTTCATGGATTGATTACCTTGACATTAAGGTACTTGCTCTGATCTTTGTTTTGTGCTCTTCTTCTGAAGTGGGTTCCCTTCATATCAAGGCACATATTCCCCTGCAGTGTGCTCAGTCCTCTATGAGAACAGTGTGAACAACGTGCTCAGAAAACAGAGGGAAAGGAGCCTGTCAGTTCAGTTCCGTCGCTCAGTCTATGGACCTCCCTTAAAGAGGGGTGGCACCTAAACCAGCCTCTGGAGGGTTAGTAGAAATTGACTCAGCAGAGAAAGGAGAGAACAGAGTTATCTCAAAAAATATTCTGCTGTTGATTATTAATCATATTTATGCTTTATATATATATATATATATATGAAAAGAAGTTAGGGCTTAAAATGGTTCTCACCACCTATAATTTCAGGATGGGTAAATTATTTGGAAAATATTTCCATGAGGGCGGAATGGGTTCCAAGTTTTCAGAGAAGGAAAGAAGAGAAAGAGCCAGTTCCTTCTAAATCTTAGAGAACTGAGATAAAGCACTAATGGCTTATGAAGATCAAATAATAGGGAGACTATGACTTTCTACTAGCAGCAATGGAAAAGCATAAAGGAAAATCTCTTTTAGGAAAGCAGAAGTTTAATATTTCATGAATAATTCTTGATATAGTGGAAAATAATAATCCTTTAAGATGGAATGACATGCATTCTGAAATAAATTATGATTCTAAGTGGTATGATCTTTTCTCTAAAAGACTACTTGGAGGAAATGAGCTGGACACTTGGTTTATATTTCTATTAGTTTTTTTTATTTTTCTTTCATTTAGTCATCAAATAATTTATTGATTTTTCTGGCTTTGTATATATTTTTATTGCTTCCACTTTGGCTTATCCCATTCATTCTGAGTAAATCGCTGAAACGTAGAAATGAGAATTTATGCCTGTAAATGTTTTCCATATGTCAGGGTACTGACTGTGCTACTCAGTTTGTCTTATAAAGAACCTTAGGAAGCCCTACTTTGGAAAGCCTTTTTAAAAGCAGAGCCTTGAATTTCAGTCATTCATAGTGCTACATGTTCTGTCAAGTAGGGATGATGTCATATGACTTCTGAGGGAAGGCACCAGATTGAAATGTTATTTTCTCTTGGTTTTCATTGATATTTGCCATTTGGTGAAGAGAACAGTCTGTTTCTTCCAGATTAGTGGACTGTAGAAAATAGTTTTTCCATAAAATTGTTTCTCCTGTTAATTTTAGGACTGTGAACTTTGAAAAATCCCAAGCAGAAGGCAATGATCTTTATCGGGTTTGTTCACTGATATGTCCAGCCACTGAGAACAGTGGCTTTGTGGGTGTTAAGTAAACATTTGGTAAATGAACAAATCTCTAGTATACCTTTTAATCAATAAGCATAGCTTTTTTACTCTCTCTGTTGACCTTTGATCTGAACAAAGAGCATCATTGTTGGAGTATATTTTTTTCTTCAACTAGGTTTTTCTTTTTCTCTGGAAAGCATGGGAACAAACTTCTCTAGCTCCTTGATAAAGATAGTTTGTGCCTTAGGAACATACATGGATATCCCATCCCAGTCCCATCCGCACGCTTCAAATATTTATAGCTGTAGTATGCTAACCTTTACACTTAGGGGTAATGTTGGAAATAATTAACACAGAATCATGGGACTTTTAAAATTATTATTTTAAAATTATTTCCCAAGAGACGTTTGAGATCATCTAGTATAACTCTCATTTTAGATTGAGAAAGCTAAAGCCCTGAAAGGTTTTTAATTTAGGGTCCCTCTGCTAATTAGTGGACATACAAAAACTAGAATCCAGGCTCCGTTTGACTCCCAGTCATATGTTTTTTCTGCACGCATTATAACTGTTTAGCCCATTTTTTCAGGGGAAGGCTTTTTCCGCTTAAAATATTGATTCATCCTCCTGACATTTTCAGGCAAATGTTTTGATGTCCCAACTATGAAAAAGAATTCCCCAAATATAAAAAGTAAGCACACTCTCATAGCTAAGGGCTCCTTTGAGGAATCTGTTCTTTGCAAGTTATCAGCAGAGTGAGTACTGACAGGTCTATCAAAAGATGTAGAGGCTTCCCAGGTGGTGCTAATATTAAAGAACCCGCCTGCCAACACAGGAGATGTAAGAGATTCGAGTTCAGTCCCTGGGTCAGGAAGATCCCTTGGTAGAGGGCATGGCTACTTGCTCCAGTATTCTTGCCTGGAGAATCCCATGGACAGAGGAACCTGGCAGGTTACAGTCCATAGGGTTGCAAAGAGTCAGACACAACTGAAGCAACTTAGCACACACACACATACTATCGATAGGTCATCTCTTATATTAGCATTTTACCATAAAGTAAATATCTTGAATTATATTTGAAAGCAAATTGAGTTCTGAATAGTGAAACACAAATATAGCAGAATGTTCTGTTTCTAATACTAAACTCTTGGTTCAGTTACTGTGTCTGCACTTCAACAAGCAGCTGAGGACCTCAGTGGTTAACTCAATAACTTAAGAATCAATCTGAATAGTAAGGGCTACAGTGCTAATTTAGTATTAAAATGCTTTACCCAAAGAAAAATCCTTACCCATTTTTTATATTTTAAGGAAAAGTAGTACACTGTTATCTAAGTTAACTAGCTTTTTGTTATTTTTTGCTTTAATTGCATAGCAATAGATTGAAAATTATAAGTGGGTTTCAATTTTGTTTTTTACCACGCCCCCCAAAGAAAAAAGTGAACTTCTTGGAGGAGGGCATTCAAGGGGAAGTAAATTTAAAAGAGACCCTCTCTCCCAATCTTATTGAGGGGCCTTCAGTTTCACAACCACATGCACTGCCCCTCTGTCTCAGTAGTGTCTCAGTGGGGCCTCATGTTCAGATAGGAGAGTACAACAGTCCTGTTAGAACACACTTACTCACAATGCCGCTGATTAGAGAAAAGCTTCCCTTTTTAAATAGTCCACTTATATTAATACTGTAACATTATTTTACATTCAGAGGAAAATACAATCTCAGATTCTCTGTCCCAAACAAGGTGCATTTCAATGTCTACCAGGATTTAGTAGCGTTAACAATTTCTACCTTGTGTTCCACTTTGAAGTGATTTTATTATAGACAGGAATTATTAGTGACCTATTTTTATTTCTCCATGTCTCAAACACTAAATTGATATTGTATTTTGGCTTAGTGACTATGTCATAAAACACTTTATGAAAGAAAGCCAACCATTCCAAAATCAGTGACACCACACTTAATTATTAAATTGTTTAAATGAGTCCAGGACAGTTTCATAAATGAAATTAGGTGATCAGGAAAGTAGCAGAGGGAGTGTGAATACTGAGATGAGCTTCTAGTTGACAGTATAGTTAACTAATTAATTCAGTTTAGAGCAGCACTTCAGAATCGGTAGAGTCAACTTTGATCAAATGTGTAAAAACTAAACATTTTTTAAATGTTTAAACTGGAAAATCCATATAAGTTTTATCAGCTGAAGTTGACCATATTACCTGAATAATCCACTGTTTCTATTCAAAACGATCTCCTAAGACTACATTAACATATGAGAACACAGTGAGCAAAAAAGCCAAATTGCTGAATTCTAAAGTTCTTATTGATGTGTCCGAGTCTCCAAAAGAGAAAGTCTATACCACATAAATTTGTTATAATTTTATCTTTCAGATGCTGCTTGTAAAATAACCCTAGAAAATATGTGTAGCCATGAACTGCAGGTCTAGTTTCTAAAAATATTTGTAGAAAGTATAAAAATGGAATTTAGAATTATGTGAACTACTATAGAATTGGATGTACAAGTCTTCAGTGAATTCATTCTTAATATTTTAATATTCGACCCTTCAAAGTTGATAATTTGCTTACATTACATGTAATTATGTATTATAATCAAACAATTATATTTATAAAAATGGAATTTTGAATAATTTTTTTAATTTGTGCTCAAATCTGTGTCAAAAATATTCTTCCACTCAACATTGAACAATCATCAAAATGATACTTCTAGCATATTTTTCAGATAGTTTTGGGACTATCAGAGTCAGCACATCTTAGCAGCCTCTGAGTCATCTAACAAAATAGTCAACTTGTATTTTAATATAAGGACATTTTTCTGTTAATAAAAGTACACACCTCATAACATATACACACTACTATTCATAAATAAACAACAAGGACTTGCTGTATAGCACAGGGACTATATTCAATATCTTATAATAGCCTATAATGAAAAATAATCTAAATAAGTATATATGTTTGCATATATATGTATGTGTATCATTGAATCACTTTACATCTGAAACTAATACATTATAAATTAACTATACTTTGATAAAAACTTTATTAAAAATGTACACACCTCATAGTCTGCTAGGCTCAAAATATGCAAAGAAATTTCAACTTTAAAATTTATAATCAATTTTGAATTACAACAAACTCTTAATGAAAGAAAGCTGAAGGTGTTCTAACTACAAATGTCCCTTGGGAAAGAAATGTCTTTACCATTTTAAACAGAACAACAAAATAAAAGATGAAGAAATTTGGCAACTTTAAAATTATTAGAGGAAAACAAAAACCAAATTGGGTAATTTGGTCCAAAGAATATACTCAGAATCCAACTTGTATAATGATGTAGCCAGTAATCCTCTTCCTGAAGTCGTTACTAAAATTCAGTTGCCTAAATTTCTTAATCTTACTTTTGCCAATTGTATAGCATTATCTTAATAATTCACATTTTTTTAAAATTTGGCAGTTTTTCCAGATATTTTACAAACTAAAAAAAATAGGACAGTAATTTTTCTCAAAAGCATTTATTCTACTGAAATTAGCCACAGAAGTAAACTTGACTTATGTTTTGTATAATTCTAAAATTCTTCAAAGCAGTTTATTTTCAGATCTGTATTTTACATTTGTTTCATTTTATTTATTTGTTTTGCTTCAATAGCCTTTTATGTCACCTCGATACCCTGGAGGTCCAAGGCCCCCGTTGAGGATACCTAACCAGGTAAGATTGTATGTGTGCTACTGAAGTTTGATGTTTTGTTGTTTTTGTTTTTTCTAAAGAGTCAATAAAGATCTTGACAGTGTCACATATATTTCTTTCTTATAAAAATGCTAAATTATCCTTCATCTCATTTTATGGGACTTCTAGTGGTGTATAATGTACATCAACGGTTGGCCCATAGTTTGGTTGACTTTTTGTAAATAAAATTGTACTGGAACGCTGCATTCTTTCATTCATGCATTGTCTGTGGCTTCTTTTACACTGCAATAGGAGATTTGAGTCATGATGGAGCCCGTAGGTGGCCTACAACCCTAAAATATTTATTATCTAAATATTTACAGGAAAAAATTGGCTGACCCTTGGAGTCTACCATATACTTTGATCCAAACCTTCAAAATATGTATGATTTTGGTAAATGCAGATTACACTGTAAAGGATGGCAGTGAAATTTTCTATGAACATACTTAAGTTTATTTTTATATTATACAGTTACAATGTCATGGCTGTAACATATCAATTTAGCCCAACTATAGTCACGTATCTGGCATATAATTAGCTTCTTCTAGAAGGGTTAGATCAGTAGTTAACAGTAGATTGTCCAACTATTTTTACCTACAAGAGTTCTGAGATTTCATAGATTTTTGTCCTCAAATAGTTTATCAATTACATAAATATCTATTTGCTAAAGAGAATAAAGCACAGTTTTTACTTGCAGGTATGTTATAGTTTTAAGTTTAGACTAAAGACAGCATGTGTGCATGTGTGTGTATAAGAGTAAATTAAGTGCTTAACTGTTTGGAATATTTACTTTAAGATAATTGTTTTGTCAGTTTCACATGTTTTTATCATCATTTACCCAGATCTGAAGCCTGTTATCACAATAAATTTTTTCTTTCCTAAAAAATTTCTGCTTGCTTCCTGACCAAAAAAATGAAACTAGAAAATTGTGTTTCTTTGATAGCACATTTGATAAAAACGGAGTTTTGCTTCCCCTCTCCTCTTACTGAAATTAGTGTCCTTGAGGTGTCCTAACATGCAACTGGGCGTGCCAACACCCACAGTCATCCCCAGGGGAGACCTTTACGCAGGCAGCACTGCTGGATCATCCCACTGCTGCAGTGCTCATGTCCTCACGGTAGCAGCTGGAGGAGTTTTCTCCTTCAGACCGAATCTGCATTCAGTACATAGGGCCAGGGGAACATGGCAGGAAATAGGAAAAAGAAGTACACGGATGCCAAGCGTTTCAACATATGGGGATTTTATTTTCTATGTGGGTGAACCTGTGTATATTGACAGTCAGATCTGCTTATAGGCGCCTGAGTCTTTTAAATTTCCTTTTTAAGGACAAAAAGTTTTATCTTTCACTGCAGTTTTCATGCTGTTTCAGACATCCCATCCATAGATATATCCATAGATATAAGAGCTGTGTAAGCCTGGCGTGCTGTAGTTCATGGGTCGCAAAGCCAGACATGGCTTAGCCACTAAATAGCAAGAATCTACATTAAGGAAATGTGAATTTCCTTATGTATGTGAGAATTTTCTGACTCCATTATTCCATATGAATTATGAAAATATCTTGGAATTACTGTAATTGCATCCATTTGACACTGTTGAAATGCCTGCTACATATAAGATACTAAGCTAAGTTCCACATCCAAAGAAACTGACAAAATGAAAGACTTTTGGAAAGAGGAGTGGATTGGCGGTAGAAATGTGGAATTCTAAATCTAGGCTGTTTGAAATGTTTTTGAAGAACTAATATATAATGCCTTTGGATTTTTAAAAGAGGCAATTTAAAAGTTAAAGGTAATAAAGAGTTACAGTATGGGTTCTTTTTTGTCAATGATTTTGAACAGTCTTTACCTAAGTATATTTTAAAACAATTGTACTCTTTTGAGTGGCCCTTTTTTGTCCTCCTCCCCATGTATAGTTAAGCTTTATTAATCCAAACATCTTTCAAATTTATAATAATTTAATTTTATACTATTGCTTTTAAAGAACTTGGAGCAAACTGTTAAACTTTTCCTAAAACAACATTTATACTGTTAACTAATAGCACAACATTTTCAAACAACAGAACATTTCTTCAATTTCATTATGTAGTCATTACAGTAGAATTGGCAATGCTATTTTTGGCGATTAATTGGAATGATGTCTATTAAAACAAATGTTAAATTTTTAAATTTAGTCTATTTAAAATTATCAAAACTTTATTTTATTGGTAGATTGTATCTAAGAAAATAAAAAGTAAACTATTAACTTCTTCAGTGGTGTTGACTAGTCATTTGAATATGCAAAAGACTTGCCTTTAATAAAGAGCTTCTCCAGAATTTACAATTAATTATTTCAGAGGCAGTTTTCATGATTCTGGACTAAATACACAATGGCTTATACTGTTTATATATTTATAGGACTGAGTATTTGAAACATGGTATAATATCACTATGGCCAAAAATGCAGGAAGGGGTAATAGTGTCTAAAATGATGAAAGGAAAGGTAAAATTACAAAAATCTGCAAGGTTGCAAAGAATAAATACCTATGGGAAAACACCTGAAACAGAAATTACACTGGAATTGGTTCAACTGTCAGAATAGGTCGGTGGTGTTGAAGCATCTGTAACCTGGAAGTCTTTATCCTTCTCATAGATAAAATGTTTAATCTGAAAAATTCAGTGTTCATTCAACACTGCTATGAAACCAAGACAGCCAGAAGTACAGAGACTGTTAGTGAGTGGCACCAAGAATAAGTTATTGATTTATTGACATTATAGAATTAGAATTTCTCACCATTCCTGAAACTCTGTTAACAGGTATATTGGCTCACAAGTGAATATTATTGTTGACTTTCTATTTGTTGTTATTAAGCATCCTCATCATTAGTGTTATTTTCTGTCAAAGTGAAGATCTTTTATAAAGCAAAGAATGTGTCCCAAAATTTGTGACTAGTTAAGTCTCAATGGAATACATTTGACATGTTGACAAATATGAGAATATAATATTAACCCACAAAATGTATATTTTTCCTGATATTATGGGTTTAAAGAATCTAGTGATCATACCCTTTTGATGCATAAAACCATCATCTCGTCATCCTGGGATTGATCAAAATGTTTTTAAAAAGTAAAGATTTGACTTACCAAAAGACAAACAACTAGTGACTAAAGAGTTAAATGTGGGTAAAGAGTCATTTTGGAAAGACAACTTGACTTTGATAAAGATTTTTATAGGATTAGTGATAATAGCAGATAGACTTGTCAATTGTTCTAATATTTCAAAATAAACAAGAAGAAAAATAAACTTTTGAAGAAAATGATTTCCAGTGATAAAACATGGTATTACCAATGAAATTTAGAATCAGAGTATTAAACTAGAATCACTTGAAGAACTTCAAGCTCACAATTGAAAATAATGTTGTTTAATCATACATTTTCACCCCTCCTAATTTACTTCTTTATAACTTTTGATAGTGCTGGCCACTTCTTGAAACTCCCCTTATGCACTCCGGAATAAATGGTCCCAGTCCACTTGCTCATTTTTTAGCTATTCAGTTTTTTCCTTTCTTATCTCGTTGGTATTTTAAGAAAATTATCTTTGTTTTTGACCTTTTTTCTTCTCAATTCTTGAAATCTAGTCCATTCTTATGACTTTGTCACTGATGATTCCTAAAACTGTCCAATAAAAAATTTCTTTTATTCCTTTGGGAAGTATTTATTACTCTGAATTAACAGGCACAGATAGCTTCCAGTCTCTGAACTTACAGATTATTGGGGATACAGAGCAGATGGATGACAAACCATGAGCATATTAAAGTGACGCATGAGGATCTATAAAAGTACATAAGAAGCCCTTACTTCCCCTGCATGCTAAGATATTCAGGGAGGCACGGAGGAGTCATATGAAAGTGGTAGATAATGGTATTAAAGATAATTAAGATAACGAAAGCCAGGCATCTCACTGTTGGAGATGCCTGACTGGTACATATAAAAGGAGGAGGAAGGCTAAATATAATCCTCAGTACTGAGTACATGAGTTGAAAAAAAAAACTTAAAGAGGTTTGGAATAACAAAGTTAGAATGTCATTGTGTCAGTGGCAAGAAATTAGCCTGGAAAGGTAAACAGGAAATAGATCATTTAATCAGAAATCAATAAATAGACATTGAGTGTGCTTGTGAACAAAAAAAAATCAAAGGATTACAAAATTACTGCATCCCAATATAACAGTTAAGGAAATAGTTCTGATCTGGATATAGAAATTCTTTAATAGCACATTTTCTTTGAAATATTTAAAGTTTTAAACAAATTAAAATATTTTTGGTTTTAAGTTAAATTAGTGGACATTCATAGAAATTCTTGCCAGGATCATGTCAGGTTTAATCCTTGTCAGGATTATGTGTATATATGTATAAATACATTTTTCATAGGGTCAGTATATTTAAATCATTTATAGCTTGGTCCAGGTCTAAATGCTACTCAGATGACTATTTGAAACTTACAATTCAGCATGTAACCAGTATTACACCTCTTCATAAAATAAACCACATTTGTTAATCTCCACCTTTTTTCAGTTCTAGTTCTCTTTCCACTCAGCAAATTGTTTGAATTGGAGTATTATTTTTCTAAATAGTTTCTTAGGGAAAATATGACTATTCAAAATAATATCAGTTGGCCCCTTGACATTTTTAGTTCTGCTTCTATTATAATCCCCAGTGAGTAAAATAATCTGTAGAAATAATTTACATTTAAGAAGAGAAATTAGTTATTTTTGTATCCTTAATAAATTGATTTGGGGGAAGGGCATTAAACTTCTCAGGGATAAATAGGACAATTTTTGGCTAGATTTATGTTTCCAACAATAGCTCTTTTGTTTGCCACAAAATTGGGCAAAGTGGAATCATTTTAAAACTAAGAAATTATACAGAGTGTACAGACCTATAAAGTTCACAAAATGTAAAATAGAAGTCTTATGAGGACACTTCTGATGGAGGTGCTAGGTACTCATTGATGTGAACTGTGCTCGAGGTTGCCATTTTTCTGCCAAGACCTGGCCCCAACGCCTCAAGCCAAACAGCCAGCAGAATGGGAACACAGCCCCACCCATCAGCAGACAGGTTGCCTAAAGTCATCCGGAGCCAACAGCCACCTCTAATGACCTCTAAACATAGTCCTTGAGACAGCCCTGCCCACCAGAGGAGTAGGACCCAGTTCCACCCACCACTGGGCAGGCAACCATCCTTCCTTCCAGGAAGCCTGCACAGCCTTTAACCGCCTATCCACCAGAGGGCAGACAACCAAAAGCAAGAGGCACTATAATCCTGCGGCCAGGGGGACCACAAACACACAAGTTAGACCAAATGAGATGGCAAAGAGATATGTTCCAGATGAAGGACCAAGGTAAAACCCCAGAAGAACAACTAAGGGAAGTGAAGATAGGCTATCAACCCAAAAGAGAATTCAGAGAAATGATGGTAAAGGCAATCCAGGATCTCAGAAAAAGAATGGGGCACAAATCGAGAAGATACAAGAAATTTTTAGCAAAGAACTAAAAAAATTTAAAGAACAGAGATAAACAGTAGAAAAAATGAAATGAAAAATACACTAGAAGGAATGAGTCACAGTATAAATGAGGCTGAAGAACATTCACATGAGCTAGAAGACAGAATGGTGGAAATAACTGCTGCAGAACAAAGAATGAGAGGAAATGAGGGCAGTCTGAGAGACAGACCTCTGGGACAACAGAAAAATACACCAACACATTCATATTTTAGGGGTCTCAGAGGAGAATAGAAAGAGAAGGGGCCTGAGAAAATATTTGAAGATACAGTAGCTGAGAACTTCCCTAACATGAAAAGGGAAACAGTCACCAAAGTCCAGGATGTGTAGAGAATCCCATACAGGGTAAATCCAAGGAGAAACACAGTGAAACACAAACTGAAAAAAATTGCAAAGAAAAAACATTAAAAGTAACAAGGGAAAAGCAACCCATAACATACAGGGGAACTCCCATTAAGGTTATCAGCTGATTTTTCAATAGAAACTCTGCAGGTCATAAGGGAATGGCATGATATATTTAGAGTAATGAAAGGGAGAAATCAACCAAGACTACTCTATCCAGCAAGAGTCTCACTTAGATTAGATGGAAAAAGCAAAAACTTTACAGACAAGCAAAAGTTAAGAGCACTACCAAATCAGCTTTAGAACAAATGCTAAAAGAACTTTCTCTAGGTAGAAAAGGCCACAACTAGATACAAGAAAATTACAAATGGGAAAGTTCACTGGTAAAAGCAGACATACAGTAAAGGTGGGAAATCATCCACACAAAGAAGATACCAAATCCAGCCATCATAAGAAGAAAGTAAAAATGCAGGATATTGGAAATGCATTTGAAATTAAGAGACTAGCAACTTAAAACAGTCTTGTGTATACATGAACTGCTATATCAAATCCTCATGGTAACCACAAATCAAAAATCTACAATAGATATACCCACAAAAAAAAAAAAGGAATCTAAACACAACACTAAAGACAATCACGCAACTACCAGAGAAAAGAACGAAAGACAAAGAGAAGGGGAAAAAGACCTACAAAAACAATCCCAAACCAATTGGCAGAATGACCATAAGGACCTATATATCAGTATTACTTTAACTGTAAATGGATTAAATGCTCCACCCAAAAGACATAGACTAACTAAATGGTGACAAAAATAAGACCCATATATATGCTGTCTACAAGAGACCCGCTTTAGATCGAGGGACACATAAAGACTGAAAGTGAGGAGATGGAAAAAGATTTCTCATGCAAATGGAAATTTTTTTTAAAAAGCTGGAATAGTAATGCTCGTATGAGACAAAATAGACTTTAAAATAAAAACTGTTATAAGAAGGATACTGCAAATGATCAAGGGATCAATCCAAGAAGATAATAACAATTGTAAACATATATGCACCCAACATAGTAGCACTTCAATATATATAAGGCAAATACAGTTATAGAAAGAGCAACTGACAGTAACACAGTAAAAGTGGGGGACTTTCACATCCAACGTACATCAATAGACAGATCATCCAAACAGAAAATCATTAAGGAAACACAGGTCTTAAACAACATATTAGACCAGATGAACTTAAATTGATATTTATAGAGCATGCCATCCAAAAGCAGCAGAATACACATTCTTCTTAAATGCACATAGAATATTCTCAGGATAGATCACATACTGGACCATGAAGCAAGCCTCGATAAGTTTAAGAAAACTAAAATTATATCGATCATCTTTCCTGACCACAATGAAATAAGAGTACAAATCTACAAACAAAAATTGTAAAAAAAAAAAAAACCCACACACACGGAAGCTGAACAGTGTGCTACTAAACAATCAGTAGATGACTGAAACAATCAAAGAGGAAATCAAAAAAATTCCCTCGAGGCAAATGAAAATACAACAATCCAAAACCTATGGGACACAGCAAAAGCAGTTCTAAGAGAAAATTATAGCAATGCAGTCTTACTACAAGAAACAAGAAAAATTTCAAATAAACGACCTAACCTTATACCTAAAGCAACTAGAAAAAGGACAAACAAAACCCAAAGTTAGAGAAAAGAAACCATAAACTCAGAACAGAAAAGAATGAGATAGAGACAAAGAAATAGTACAAAATATCGATGAAACTAAAAGCTGCTTCTGTGAGAAGATAAAATTGATTAAGCTTTAGCCAGACTCATCAAGAAAAAAAGGGAGAGGGCTCACATCAATAAAAGGAGAAATGAAAAATTTACAATGAATACAGAAATATGAAGGATCATAAGAGACAAACAACATTATGCCAATAAACTGGGCAACCTAGAAGAAGCAGACAAATTCTTAGGTACAATCTTGCAAAACCAAATTAGGAAGAAATAGAAAATATGAATAGAACAGTCACAAGCACTGATATCGAAACTTTGGTTTAAGAACCCAAAGCCAACAAAGAACCCCAGACCAGATAGCTTCACAGGTGAATCCTATCAAACATTTAGAGAAGAGTTAACACCTATCCTTTTGAAACTGTTTCAAAAAATTACAGAGATCTGAACACTCCCAAGCTCATTCTTTGAAGCCACCCTCAAACATGGTACCAAGACGATACAAAGATACTACAAAGTGACAAGCCAATGTCATTGATAAACATAGACACAAAATCCTAAGCTAAACGCTAGCACATCAAATCCAACAATACATTAAAAGGATCATACACCAAAATCGAGTGGGATTTATCCCAGGGATACAAGGTTTTTTCCAATATCTGCAAATCAATCAGTGAGATAACCACATTAACAAATTGAATAAAAGCCATATGATAATCTCAGTAGATGCAGAAAAAGCATCTGACAAAATCTATTAGCAGTTTATAATTAAAAAAAAAAAAAAACCTCTTCAGAAAGTCAGCATAGAGGGAACATACCTAAACAGGGTAAAGCCATATATGAAAAACACACACACAGCATCATACTTAACAGTGAAAAACTGAAAGCATTTCATCTCAAGATCAGGAACAATACAAGGATGTCCACTGTCACTACTTTTATTCAACATAGGTTTGGAAGTCCTAGCCATGCAGTCAGAGAAGAAAATAAAAAGAATCCAAATTGGAAAAGAAGTAAAACTGCCACTGTAGAGGAAATGATACTGTACATAGAAAATCCTGGCGATACTATCAGAAAACTACTAGAGCTCAATGAATTTGGTAAAGTTGCAGACTACAAAATTAATACACAGAAATATCGCATTTCTATACACTAACAAGAAAAGATCAGAAAAAGAAGTTTAGGAAGTAGTGCCATTTACCATCACATCAAAAAGAATAAAACACCTAGAAACAAGCCTATCTAAGGAAGCAAACTGTATTCTAAAAACTTAAGACGCTAATGAAAGAAATGGAAGATGACACAAACAGATGGAAAAATATACCAATGTTCTTGGATTGAAAGAATAATGTCAAAATGACTATACTGCCCAAGGAAATCTTCAGATTCAATGTAGTCCCTATCAAATTATCAATGGCAGTTTTTATAGATCTAGAACAAAAAATCTTAAAATTTGACTGGAAATATGGAAAAATGAAAGACCCTAAATAGCCAAAGCAATTTTGAAAAAGAAAATGGAGCTGAAGGAAGGAATCAGGCTCCTTGACTTCAGACTGTACTATAAAGCTACAGTACAGTGCCATAAACAGAAATACATTTGGATCATGGAGAAAGCAAAGGAGTTCCAGAAAAACATCTGCTTCTGCTCAATTGACTGTACTAAAGCCATTGGCTATGCTAAAGCCATTGACTGTGTGGATCACAACAAACTATGGAAAATTCTTAAAGAGATGGAAATACCAGACAACCTTATCTGTCTCCTGAGAAACCTGTGTGCAAGTCAAGAAACAAAGTTAGGACCAAACATGGATCAACTGACTGGTTCCAAACTAGGAAAAAGAGAACAACCAACCTGTATATTGTCACCCTGCTTATTTTACTTATATACAGAGTACATCATGTGAAATGTTGGCTGGATGACTCACAAGCTGGAATCAAGATTGCCAGGAAAAATATCAGCAACCTCAGAAATGCAGATAATAACTCTCTAATGGTAGAAAGTGATGAGGAACTAAAGAGTCTCTTGGTGAGGGTGAAAGAGGATAGTGAAAAAGCTGGCTTAAAATTCAACATTCAAAAAACTAAGATCATGCCATCTGGTCTCATCACTTCATGGCAAAAAGAAGAGGGGCAGAATGGAAGCAGTAACAGATTTTATTTTATTGGGCTTCAAAATCACTGCTGATGGTGACTGCAACCATGAAATTAAAAGACGCTTGCTCCTTGGAAAGAAAGCTATGACAAACCTAGATAGCATATTAAAAAGCAGACACAACACTTCGACGACAAATGTCCAAATAGTCAAAGCTATGGTTTTCCATTAGTCATGTATGGATGTGAGAGTTGGACCATAAAGAAAGTGAAGTGAAAGTCACTCAGTCGTGTCCAACTGTTTGTGATCCCTTGGGACTATACAGTTCATGGAATTCTCCAGGCCAGAATACTGGAGTGGGTACCCATTCCCTTCTCTAGGGGAGCTTCCCAACCCATGCATCAAGCCTAGGTCTCCACACTGCAGGCAGATTCTTTACCAGCCGAGCCACCAGGGAAGCCCAGGAATACTGGAGTGGGGTAGCCTATCCTTTCTCCAGCAGATCTTCCTGACCCAGGAATCGAACTGGGGATCCCTGCATTACAGGCAGATTCTTTACTACCTGAGCTATCAAGAATTGGTGCTTTAAAATTGTGGTGCTAAAGAAGACTCATGAGTCCCTTGGACTGCAAGGCAGTAAAACCAGTCAATATTAAAGGAAATTAACCCTAAATAGTCACTGGAAGGACTGATGCTAAAGCTCCAATATTTTGGCCACTTGATGCAAAGAGCTGACTCATTGGAAAAGACCCTGATGCTCAGAAAGATTGAAGACGAAAGGAGAAGGGGGCAGCAGAGAATGAAATGGTTAGATAGTATCATCAACTCAATGGACATGAATTTGAGCAAACTCTGGGAGACAGTGGAGGACAGGGAAGCCTGGAGTGTTGCAGTCCTTTGGATCACAAGAGTCAGACACAACTTAGCAACTGAACAACAACAAATAGATCAATGGATGGAGAAGAGCATCTTCAGTAAGAGGTTCTGGGAAAATTGAACAGCTACATATAAAAGAATGAAATTAGAGCATTCTCTAACACCATGCACAAAAATAAATTCAAAAAGGATTAAAGACCTAAATGTAAAACCAGATACTATATAAAACTCTTAGAGGAAAACAAAGTCAGAACATTTTTACATAAATCACAGCAATATCTCTTTGGCTCCACCCCCTAGAGTAATGAAAATAAAAACAAAAATAAATGGGATCTAGTTAAACCTAAAAGTTATTGTACAGCAAAGGAAACCATAGACAAAACAGAAAGACAATTTACAGAATGAGGAAAAATATTTGCAAATGATGCAACCAACAAGGGATATCTCCAGATGTCTACAAACAGCTCATGCAGCTTAAGATAAAGAAACAATAAAAATTAGATCTAAATAGACGTTTCTCCAAAGAAAACATACAGATGGCCACAAAGCACATGAACATATGCTCCACATTACCATTTATTAGAGAAATGTAAATCAAAAATAGGTATCACCTCACATCTGTCAGAATGACCATCATCAAAGTCTACAAACAATAAATGCTGGAATGGGTGTGGAGAGAAGGGGACCCGCCTACATTGTTGATGGGAATATAAATTCATACAGTCACTATGGAGAACAGTATGCATGTTCCTTAAATGTCTAAAATAGAGCTACCATGTGATATAGCAATCCCGCTCAGGGACATGTAACTGGAGAAAACTATAATTTGAAAAGATCGTGCACCCAGTGTTCATTGCAGTACTACTTAAGAGTAGCTAACTCCTTGGAAGGAAGGTTATGACCAACCTAGTTAGCATATTCAAAAGCAGAGACATTACTTTGCCGACAAAGGTCTGTCTAGTCAAGGCTGTGGTTTTTCCAGTGGTTATGTATGGTTGTGAGAGTTGGACTGTGAAGAAAGCTGAGTGCCGAAGAATTGATGCTTTTGAACTGTGGTGTTGGAGAAGACTCTTGAGAGTCCCTTGGACTGCAAGGAGATCCAACCAGTCCATTCTGAAGATCAGCCCTGGGATTTCTTTGGAAGGAATGATGCCGAAGCTGAAATTCCAGTACTTTGGCCACCTCATGCGAAGAGTTGACTCATTGGAAAAGACTCTGATGCTGGGAAGGATTGGGGGCAGGAGAAGAAGGGGACGACAGAGGATGAGATGACTGGATGACATCACTGACTTGATGGACGTGAGTCTGAGTGAACTCCGGGAGTTGGTGATAGACAGGGAGGCCTGGCGTGCTGTGATCCATGAGGTCGCAAAGAGTTGGACACGACCGTGCGACTGAACTGAACTGAACTCAAGACATGGAAGCAACCTTAATGTCCACTGAGAGAGGAGTGGATAAAGAAGATGTGGTCCATATATACAATGGAATATTACTCAGCCATGAAAATAATGCCATTTGCAGCAACATGGGTGGACCTAGAGATTATCATACTAAGTGAAGTAAAAGAAAGACAATTACCATTTTATATCACTTATGTGAAATCTAAAAACAGTGATACAAATGAATTTATTTACAAAGAGAAACAGACTCCCAGACTTCAAATGTATGGTGCCCAAAAGGGAAAGGTGTGGGGGAGAGAGAAATTAGGAGGTTGGAATTAATATATACAGACTAGTATACACAGACAGATAATCAACAAGGACCTACTGTATAGCACAGGGAACTCTACTCAATACTCTGTAATAACCTATAATAGAAAAGAATTTGAAAAGGAAGATACAGTGTATGTTCAATATAAATCAATCACTATACTGTACACCCAAAACTAACACATTATTGTAAATCAAATATAATCCAATATAAAAAAATACAACTTGAAAAAAATCTTGTGAAATACTCAAATGCATTCTATAATTGTTAAAAGTTCTTATTTTATAAATAGTTACAATACTTACTGCTTTTTATTTTACTAAATATGCTAGGCACTTGGAGGTGTCCCAGGAAGTCAGCCATTACTTCCCAGTGGAATGGACCCAACTCGACAACAAGGTGACTACTTTAAAGTAAAAGATAAATTGATGTACGGAATCTCAAAGGAAACCCTGTATTTATTAGGGAAGGTATTATTTGTATAGATCTTTCATAATTATATCAATTGCATTTTTAATTGGTAACATGGCCAAGTCCTTATATTTTTTGCTAACTTAATTATTTGTGATAGCACAGTGATAACACAAGGAACAGAATAATTAAATATCCAAAATGTGTTTTAACGCTTAACTCCTAAAACTTTTTATATAACTTCTAGCAAGTGAGAATCAAAGTGACTATATCACTTGTAATTTTCTCTGCCTTTTTCAGATAGAGAGGTTTGTCCACCAAAAAGATAAGCAGGAGGAAAGATGATGCTAAGCAGCAAGTGACTTACTTGATAGTTTAACAAACCCAGTAATTGGGTCCTTCCATTGACCTGTTTAGGTACCACAAACATGTATGGCTCTGTTCACTGTTCTAAAAGAAGGGGAGCAAATGTTATGACAGATGTATTATAATTCAACACAGAAGAGGAAGATTTCACTTTCAAGACAGTAATGGAGAGTGGGGGCAGGGGCAGCCCTGTGGTAAGAGGTAGAAGACTGGCTGTGGAAGCCAAGTAGAGGTGATGTCAATAATTCAGTCCCTTAGTAAATAGGATGTAACACGAGGCAGAAAGGAGGCTATAGCTTCTGATTTAGCACCCATGCTCATTACATTGCTAATATTGTCACACTTTTTTCTCTTTTAAGGTCATCCAAATATGGGTGGTCCAATGCAGAGAATGACTCCTCCAAGAGGAATGGTGCCCTTAGGACCACAGGTAAATAATAAGTGCAGGAAGCCAGAGGCTGAGTTTTTTGCCTTCATCTTACACAAACTATATTATTTGCTGGTTTCTATTATGTATGTGTGTGTATATATATGTATATATATATATGACTTAATATGGCATAGTTTTTAAGCTCTTGAGGATATGTTGTCTATGACATGTCCAAATAGATGTAACATCAAGCCATATTTCAACAGATGCTACCCCATTTGCCCTTGGTACATTCTAGAAAATACATTGTGTAGAAATACATTATAGTAATTATTACTAAAAAAGATAACTGTTACCCTTTTGTATATTGAGGAAATATGAAAAATTTTAGTAATTACTATAAAGGATAACTAAGATAATTTAAAACCTAATTGAATTAAATAGAACAAGTGGCATAAAATATATTTCTGTAAGTCTTTTAAAGAATGCCACTGACCATTATTTAGTACCATATTTCCAGTATGAAAACAATAGAAAACCATTTAGAAATAAATATTTAAATGGGTCTTGCTGAAAAAGTATAATACAATAGTATACACTAGATGTTATTAGCCTACTTCTCTATCACAGTTTCCCAGGAGGATACACCAAGATTGAACCTGTTCAGCTGTTGATGGCTTTTTTTTAGTATGCTACTCCAGGCTGTCACTTATTTTAGCTAAAACCTCTCTTTGTCTCTCTTGGGAAAACTGCCTGAGGTAGAAATTAATTTTGCAATGTTATATTTCAAAGAAACGAATCCAGAATTCAGAATTGTAGATTTCTCCCTCATAGGTCAGAGGTCAGTGTATCATACCACTGGTTAAAAGGATTATTTACTTTTCTTATTCTCTCCAAGAACAGTCTATATAAGTGATGGTTTTAGGAATTTGTTTCATGTATCTACTTTAAAAATGTTATGTATTTTGTTGTGTGCCCAGAAAAGATTTTTAAGGCTCTAACCACATTTACCCAGGTAAATGTGGCTTATATCTAAGAGTTCCTAATCAACATGTAGTAATACACAGTTGACCCTTGAAAATGTCGGAGTTAGGGGCACCAAACCACTGCACAGTTGAA
Source organism: Capra hircus (assembly GCF_001704415.2). Taxonomy (NCBI): domain Eukaryota; kingdom Metazoa; phylum Chordata; class Mammalia; order Artiodactyla; family Bovidae; genus Capra; species Capra hircus. The sequence continues at coordinate 29,121,298 of NC_030814.1, forward strand.
AACCTATGTATAATTTTTGACTCCCTAAAACTTAACAGCCTACTGTTAACCTGAGATCTTACTGATAACATAAACAATTAACACATATTGTATAAATATATTATATGTATGATATACTGTGTCCTTACAATAAAGTAATATAGAGAAAAGGGAATGTTATTAAGGAAATTATAAGAAAATAAAATTACAGTACAGCACTATATTTATCAATACCATAAGTTTACATCATCTAGTTTATAAGATGAATTATCTGTCAGTATCTATGTCAATATTGTTTTAAAATATGTAGATACCTGCTTACAAGATTTGTCTAATATATATATATAGTCTTAAATGATATGAAACACTGTAGATATTACATATATTTAAAACACTAGATGTCAAAAATGAAAAGAAAAGGTGAATATATTCCTATTTATTTACAGGTATAACAGTTCATGCATTGATAATGAAGAAGCAGCACTATGATAGTTTCATGGTAACCTAGTGTAATAATCAACACTTGCTTCATCATAGCCTAGCCTATACACTAATGAATGAATCATTATAACATTTTCATGGCATCTAGTATTATAGGCATATTCAGAATGCAGTATTTAAATATTGTTAATTTTTTTTTAACTGCTTACATGTGATGATAGGCTGATAACTTGGTTTCTCTAATTAAGGGGAAGAGAGAGAGAAGCATATACTACAGAGTAATGTAGGTCTTCGAAAGCAAAATTTTAAAACAGTAAGAAAACTATGACATTCATTTTATATTAAATATCACTCTCCTTATGCCTGAGTCTAGACTTATGTCTACATATAGTTTATGCATTCATGACATACCTTTTTCTTAATTTTCTTGTTCTTTCTAGACTATGCATTTCATCTGCAAGTTTTTACGAACTGTTGCAAATCCACAAAAATGTTCCAATAATATATTTACTGAAAGAAATCCACTTGTAAATGGACTGGCACAGTTCAATCCCATGTTGTTCAAGGATCAACTACATAAATTGTATTGGAACATGAAGCACAAATTTTTCAGAGATACCTATTATGTAAATATTTGTGAGATCATCAAAATAAAAAAAAATATTTAGGCTCATTTCTTTCCTATATATTTTCTTAAGATCTTATAAAACTCTAATCTAGATATTTAAATTATTTTTTACTATTTCTGCTCATGTTAGGGATGGTGATTTATGGGACCAACCATCATTAATCTGTTAATGGCAATTAGAATTTATAAGATCTGTAGAATAGTTCACTGGCTGAATATACTTTTCAGTTCAGTTGCTAAGTTGTGTCTGACTCTTTGCGACCCCATGAACCACAGCATGCCAGGCCTCCCTGTCCATCACCAACTCCCGGAGCCTACCCAAACTCGTGTCCATCGAGTCGGTGATGCCATCCAACCATCTCATCCTCTGTCGTCCCCTTCTTCTCCTGCCCTCAATCTTTCCCAGCATCAGGGTCTTTTCAAATGAGTCAGCTCTTCACATGAGATGGCCAAAGTATTGGAGTTTCAGCTTCAACATCAGTCCTTCCAATGAACACCCAGGACTGGTCTCCTTTAGGATGGACTGGTTGGATCTCCTTACAGTCCAAGGGACTCTCAAGAGTCTTCTCCATCACCACAGTTCAAAAGCATCAATTCTTTGGTGCTCAGCTTTCTTCACAGTCCAACTCTCACATCCATACATGACCACTGGAAAAACCATAGCTTTGACTAGACAGATCTTTGTTGGCAAAGTAATGTCTCTGCTTTTTAATATACTGTCTAGGTTGGTCATAACTTTTCTTCCAGGGAGTAAGTGTCTTTTAATTTCATGGCTGCAGTCACCATCTGCAGTGATTTTGGAGCCCAGAAAAATAAAGTCAGCCACTGTTTCCACTGTGTCCCCATCTATTTCCCATGAAGTGACTGGACCGGATGCATAGTCTTTAATAAACTACGCCAACCAGTTTTAAAGCTATATACAACTTGAAGAATTTTTTTTTCTCAAAAGATTTTCATAATAGATACATTTTGAATATATGTCAAAAGTTGATGTCTGTAATTTAGTTATTCTTCATTCAGGTCACTTACTTTTTGGCTAGCTGCTCTTTGAGTTTTTGTCATTCCAGACCAATATTTTCAACACTTTTAGAGTCTGATTTGAGTAAGTTTTTCACTATTTGAAAGATATACTGATGTTTACCTAAGCTATTGAACATAGGAATACTTAGATCTCATTTGAAAATGCAGAGGTAAAAAAGCATTTATTTTTTAAAATGTTGAGCCAAAAATTTATGTCTTTTGTGTTATGAGTAAATTACAACAGAAAGTAAGAAAACATTTCTGGGGAATAATCTCTTACTGAAGAGTTTTACTCAGTTTATCATATAAGCATGAATTCTTTCTTTGCATTTTCAAACCCAAAGAGAGTAGTTTATTTCTTCCATTTGGATTAATATCCCTGCTATCTATTTCTTTATAATTTGGGGGAAGTAAAGTGTTCTGGTATGAATTTACCTTAGAATCCAGAAATGCTTGCAACAGCTTATGTAACACTGTATTTAAGTATAAAAGGTTAAATGAAATTGTTTATACATACCATGTACTTAAATGAAAACAGGAATCATATTCATATGAGTGATACAGTAGGTTAAACGTGAAGAAAAATCACTTGAATTGAGGGATTCTTATGAGATATTTACTTATAACACCTGGTATATGTAATATATGGATTATAAACTGTGAGATCTGTAATAAAAAGTTAGCTGTGTTTCTTAAAAGAGAAAAAAAAGACTCTCATGACATATTTAATAATACAGATACTACCCAAGAACAGGATGCTTCTGCTTTTTTATAGCTGAATTATAGAAGCATCTCTGGAATATTGTTTCTAGTTTTATGCACAAACAAAATACATATCTCCTTTGTATCACGGATATTATTTCCAGGTTTTTCAGCTTAATACCAATGTGGTGAAGAGGGACAATAGTTATCTATTGAAATAATTGAATTCCTAAAAGAAATATTATATAATCTGATTCTTAATGCAGCTGGAGGCAAAATGCACACCTAGAATATAGTAAATATATGATTAAAACCTACTGCATGGAGGAAGAAATAAAACTTTGCTCCAAATCCTGGTATATTTCTACCACCCCTTAATTTATTTTAAATCAAAGTTCAGTGGTAATACATGATTTTTGGACTGATACCAGTATCATTTCAATAGAAAAGCAGAATTACTTATTCAGTCAAGAAAAATGTCTTCCCTAATATCAGACTTGAAGTCATTTTTCTGTGTGGCTCTTATAATAATGCATTGTTAGCTTGTCTGTGTTCTTAGGCTCAGCAGATACATATGATTAACAGAAAACTTCAAGACTCTCCAACTAGTTCTAGTTCCTTTAGAAATCTGGAGGAAAAGTGAGTTATATGCAAATAGGAACGTATCATGACTTCCAAGTCAAATACTTATGGTGAAGAAATGATAAGATGTTAAGAGGAAGCAAACTAATTCTGTATTTTCGCATCTAAGATAGGAAGTGGAATTTAGTTCAGTATAGTAACTTTCTAGAAATTTAACTGCCCAATCACAGAAACACTCTTTGTAAACTTTCCAGGCAGAGTCTGAACAGTCCTTTGTCAGGACCATTGCATTGGGAGAGAGATTAAACCAGATGGAATTGTATAGCTGCCATCAGCTTCAAAATTCAGTGATTCCAAATGAGCTCTTCCCATTCTGCCTTTGTTACACATTAGAAAGCCTGTTATTCTTTCTTATCTTCTTGTTTTCTGTTTGCTTCAGATTATTTGCAAAATAATTTCTTATGGATAATTTCTTATGGATATCCTGTAACACTTATGAACTGTGATACATGAGCATTGGACCTACACAGATAAGTAGAACAGATTCTACCTTCAGGTACTTATTGTTTAGCATGAGATGCAGATACATAAAGAAAAACTATTAAACAGTAGGAAAAAAGTCAAAAAAATAAATACGCATTCTCTGGCAGGGAGTCACTACGTTAAAAGCATGTAATTTTGTTAGGATTGAGGGCCCAAGGGAAACTGAGAAGACTCATTTGAGTTGGTCTCTTATCAACAGTGTAAGAGTTAGCAACTACAGTTTTTGAGCACCAGGTATCTTTCCTTTAATGCATCAAGCACTGTAATAGATGTTTTGTATGATTTCATTTTTCCTCCAATAAGCTTGTAAGAGAGATGATATTATCACTTTGTAGATAGGAAAGTTAAGGTTGAATGGATCATTGGGCGAATCTGACCAGTTAACACACATATAGAAAGGGGAGCAGAGGAAATGGGGTAGGGGAAACAGATTTCCAAACCACTATCTATGTCCAGAGCTATGAGCAAAGTAAATGTATCCCTTGATAAAATAAAACACAGACCTTTCAGGATCAAAAATGGGGGCAGTTTGTTTTATCAAGAATTTCTGTTATAGTCTATCATGTAAATTTTGTTCCCAGACTCGAATTTTCTTCTCAGAGACTCCCTGCTAATACTGCTGCTGCCATCCCTGTGTATGATCCAGAGGTTAAGAGAAATAGCTCTCTGCTATGGATAGATACCGTTCTCCTATTCCATAGCACCTCATTTGAGACATTTAAATATGATTTCTTAATAATGAGAACAACATGTAACTAGGTAGGTTTATTTACAAACTGGCTTACTCCCTGGAGTTAACAGACCTCCTCTCATTGAATATTTCCTTGTCATCTTAGCATCTACTACACAGAAGGCCATAGCAGATGAGTTATCATGAGTGTAAAAATCCACTGCATGTTTCTAAACCACAAGAAATTCAGAAATCTGGAGGGTAGAGGTGGGGGTAAGGGAAGAAAGTAAATATGATAGGAAATGAGGGCAGCTAAGCCTGGTCTGTGAATAACATCATGGGGCCATGCTGAAGGATAGACTTCATTTGATAGACAGTGTGGGTCATCGTGGCTTTTAAGCGGCATACAGAGGACTGAGTTTAAGAAGCACAGTTCTGGAGGCAGTATGGAGGATAGACTGGGAGGGGGAGAGGCTTAGTCAGAGAGACCAACTAAGAGAGTACAGTAGTGTCAGTAAATGACAAAGATGAGTGATACAAAGGGAGCAGTATTTCAAGAGCTATTTCACAGGTAGAATCAATAGACCTTGGTAACTCGGATACGGAAATTGAAATAAAAGGGAGAATCATCAAGGAGCTCCCAGAGGTTCTTAGCCTAGACTACTGTATAGAAGGTGATGCCACAGAACTGACTGAGGAAGGCAAAATAAAGAACGCAGCTGCGAGAAGATAAAATGGAGGTGACTTTTAGGTATGTTGAGTGTGAAATGGTATCCAGATAGAAACAACCAATATGAAGTCCAACATGTGAGTTGTCTAAGAGCTTAGGGGAGACATCATGACAAAGTAGATTTGAGATTCCTAACATAGGAATAATTGTTGAACTAGTGGTAGTGGATAAGTTTACCCATAAATGCGTATTTCTTTATAAGGATGCTGTGGCTAGAACTTGGAGAAAAAAAAAATGTTTAAAGAGTTGGCCGAATAAAAGTAATCAGCAAAGGAAGCTAAAGAATGGTCAGAAAAGTTGAGGAACAGTAATGTCAGAAAGCCAAGCGTGAAGTATACTAGTTGATAGTTCAAAATATATTAATATGATCAGATTAAAATTAATCTTTTGGCCCTTATGGAAATTAATCTGATATATACATTAAATGTTTTTATTTTTTGAATGCACATAACATTCAAATATTGACAGAAGTCTGTCGAGTCATAACTCACACGTGCATATTTTAAGTATACTTTAGTGTTCGTATATTTTTGTGGATTTGTATACTAGTACATTTCTTTCTGGAATATATTATTTTGCAGACAGAAGTTTGCATTCAATTTGCTTATATTAGATTCACCTGTTTGTTTTTAGACTACATAATTGTTCTGATTCTGACAATTTCAAACATGTTGACTTAGTCTTTTCTTTAAAAACAGAGTTTGGGGTTTATGAAATGTCTTGCTTGAAAAAGTTCACTGTTGTACAGATATCAAGAAATTAAGATAATTGAATATTACAATTGTAACTATACCTTAATCATTTAACATGCTCTAATGATCATACATATTCACGTAGTTTTTAAAAGACACAAACCAATGTAACTGCTAAATAGAAGCAAAAGTACAAGAGTGGACCCTTCAGAGAATCAATTGCACAGGCCTTATCCAACCAGGAGTTATGTAGGGAAATCATTAACCTGCTCTCCTTTCTTTCCCCCCTCCTCTTTGGTTTTGTTTTTTTGTTTTGTGGTAGTCTGACCCTTGGTTATCATTACAGAACTATGGAGGTGCAATGAGACCCCCACTGAATGCTTTAGGTGGCCCTGGAATGCCTGGAATGAACATGTAAGCAAAATGCTATATTGTCCTGTAAAGTGTTCTATTATCTGTCTTCTAAAGTCACACCAATTTGTAACACAATTTAAGCTAAATTTCTTTGTAATGTAAAATGAAACGACAGTATAAATGAACTAAACGTGAACTGTAGTGTTTGCTTCGTTTTCACAACATATTCTCTGTTTTTCTGCCTTCCTTTGCAACCTTTAAGTTTTTTTCCATTTCAAAGCCAACTTCTAGCCTGATTTTCATGTTCTATTTATCATAAAAATGAATCTCTTGTAAATAAGCTCATAGTATTCATGCAGTCCATACAAAAATATGAAGAGATGACACTAGGACCATGACTTAACTCTCCAGAAGTAGACAATTGAATAGTGTTCCTTGTAACAGATATAGCATGATTCCTATGAGTTTTAAACTTTTAGAAATATATATACCTATATATGTCCTTCCTAAAGATATATGTATATTTGCTTTGTTGGGACCACTGTTAACCCAGGAAGAAGTTTCTAGTAGTTTCTTCTTTATTAAAGAACTTTCCATAGTATAATTTCTTTTGAAAATTCAAGATATACTTAGATAGGGAGTAAACTAATAGACTTTTTTTGTTTTTGTTTTTTACTATAAAGGCCTTTCAAAACCAAAGAGAGCAGTTGCTTCTGTCAGTCAATAGAATCCAATTTGTTAAGGAGTTTTAATTTCTTTTTCATTATCTTACTTGCCCTCAAAGTTCCATATACACCCAGAACTTTAAAATGGCCTTCATTAATTCATTAGAAGATCAGTTCAATGATGTAGCCTAAATAAAATTTATCAGAAATAATGAAAGAGCTCTGTATATGGCTTGGGTAGTCTCATCTATTTCCATATTCCCCATTAGTCCATGTTTTGGTTCCTTATCTATCAAACTAAATGACTCTGCCATCATTTAATGGCATTGAAAATATACTGAGGTAAGCTTTGTTTGACGTCCATAGGGATTTGTTTAAGTTTCTGGAACCATTTTCATGGAAAGCAGTTTTGCCTAAAATAGAAAATAGGTTAATAGGTGGATACCAACCAGGCTCAAAACTGACAGAACAAGGGGGGAAAAAGTAGGTCAAATTTTCCTATCCCATCTTTTTACTTTTAAAGTAAAAATGGATAGACATGAAGTCTTTTCTTAAATTCTTCAAAGGTTTAGCCTTATTAATGATTGCTATGAAAAGGAGTGATATTTTGTGCTTATATCAAAAGTTGAAACTCTCAATAATAGGATTTAGATATATATAAAATTTACCTACCTAAGATTCTGACTTTAAAATGAAATAGCTTTTAAAGGATAATTTGAATTCTATGTATATATGTTAAGGAGTATACATTTTGAATGCTGTGATCAACCCAGAATTCTCATTAAATATTAAGGATGTATCTAATATCATTTGGTATATTACCCATCATGATAATTAGTGATGTGGTCGACTTTAGATCAACTTGGTTTGGCTAGTATAAGAAAAGTCATTTTCATGTGACCACTAGAAATCCGATAACTGCTTAAAATTGTCTAATTTCTTTCTCACATACATTTAAACAGATACTCATGGGTATATTTAATTCCATAGACTATGAAGACTAAAAGTATGGCTGAAAATTTCAAATGATTATTTCTCTTAGTGTTTGGGTTTCTCATGTTAATATATCTAGATATTTTAACATATTTTTTAATTACATATTATGTTACTGTTTGTATAATTTCTGGCTTTTAAAGAAATTTTAGCTTTATAGATTCACACTCCATTAATTACTATTGACTGTTACTTGGGGTCATATAATTTTAAGTTTTCTATAAATTAGGATTCCTTTAAGGACAATGACATCATAAATATTTCCCTCTAACAGAGAAAGTTCTGAAATATGGACGATCCAACCAGACAGACTCATTGTTTTATTGATTTTGGCCCCAATAAAGCAAAAGTGAGTTTAAAGAGACATAAATAAACCATATTATTGTCTCCACTGTACTCAATAAATTTTATTGAAATTCACTCCATAATTTATCATTAAAAAATTAAATCTTACTGTGTAATGGCAAGTATTTCTAACTGAAATTGTGACTTTCTTTATGTCATTTTTTTTACTTGTTGGATAAATTAAAAATTAAAGGAAAGAGCGTTAGAATTAGTGTTACTTAGGCTAGGGCTTCTCTGCTGGCTCAGTGGTAAAGAAGCCTCCTGCCAGTGCAGAAGATGCAGGTTCAGTCCCTGGGTCAAGAAGATCCCCTGGAGAAGGAAATAACAACCCACTCCAGTATTCTTCCCTGGGAAATCCCAAGGACAGAGCAGTCAGGCGGGCTACGGTCTGGGGGGTGGCAAAAGAGCTGGGCATGACTTAGCAACTGAACAACAGGCACCACCTTGGGCTACATTTTTTAATAGTCTAGATATTTGTGTTGGGATCAGGAGGGATCTACCAGAGGATCATATCTGGATGAGGTTTCTTTAGTTTGTCACTTTTCAATATTTGATACCAAAATATAATGATAGTAAAAAATACCCAGCCCTGGTCATGAAAGTAAATAAATACCATATTCTAACTGAAGCTTCTCTCTTACTGAAACCAAACCATTTGGAACAAAATTTTGATTATTTTGTTGTTAAAAAAACATATTGGTCATCTCCAAAGAAAATGGTTATTTTGGTACGATTTTTATATTTCCATGCTCTAAACTCAGGGTAAATATGTAGTGTCATCTAAAATTAAAATAAGAGCCTATTTTTAGTGTTTCTATAACTAGTAGTATATATTTAGAATTAAAATTCAATATCAATTTCAGTAACAAAGTAGAATTTACAAACTGTAACCGCAATGTAAATGTTTTCAAATGTATCATAGATTTTTAAAAGAAAACTGTATTTTTAAATAAAGTACACTTTTACAATTTAAAAAGAATGTAAGATTCAGCATTTTAAAACATTTCTAATTCAACTTTGTGTCCCTTGGAATTTTATAGGAAATAAAAGGACAAATAATTTCAAAGGATCTAGACCCTTTAGGTTCTAGATCATACCCTATAGAATTATAAGGTTTACATAATTATTATCTTGAAATAAAATGACTGAATTATAGAAGAAAAGATATTTTTTCTCTTTGGTAGTCATGGTTGCCTTCATTTCATCATATCCATACACCCTACCAAAAATTACAGACTTTTTTTTGAGAGCTTAAAAAGATGAGTTTATTTGGGAATAGCAGAGGAATTGTAATTTGGGACAAGCAAATTGTAGCAAGCTGCAACTATGTCCATCAGGTTTGAGGTCTAGGTAGTATTTATGAGTAGCAAATGTAAAGAGAGGAGAGTTCCTTAGAATCAGTTAAAATAAAACACAAAGGAAGACCAGCCTTGAAAACTTCCTAAGTAAACAACATTCTTTCAAGCTTCATTTTTCTCTTTTTAAATGAGATTAACTGATTCTACTTCAAACTATACTTATGTAGAAATTTACATTCAAAATAATGCCTACATTATAGTTTGTAAATTACTCTGTTGATAATACTGATGGCCCTCAAAAGTAGAGAAAACTTACTGCACTTAAGAAGTTGTTCTAATAGAATTACTCACTACTATAACCCTCATTTTATTTAATAGTATTTGCAAAACTTAAAATATTTTCTAACACAGTGGTCATGATAGGGGAAATTTAGCTTATCCAAATGAATTAATACTTAACCCATTACAGTAAAATGCAGTTTATTATGAAATACATGGTGAGCTGAGACATTAGTATTTGTCAAACAGTTGAAATACTTAAAAGGTATTTTATGGTTCTTAGAATAAATTTAGCTTAATCATTTAATTTTTATTTAAGTGTTTAATTATTTTAATATTTAGTTTAATATATTAACATTAAGCAAATTTTAAGTAAAAATTATTTTATATTTAATATATCTTATTCACACAGGCCTTGTTTAAACATAATACTTCAGAATTATGAGATTATCTGCATATCATTGCAAACAACGTTTGGCCATGATTTGGATATATATAATATATTGTTATGTTGTTGTATGATAAATATTTCCTAATTTCTCCACTGTGTTTTATTTAACATCAAGCAAGTCAAATATTTCACTTGATCAACATATATCCTATGCTTAACCTCAGTTTCTGCCCAAGACATTGAATCCTCTATGTAAAATCACCTTTCTAAAGTGCTCCAGTAACTAATTGTAAAGTCATCATCATTATCTTAGAGAGGAATTATTTCCAGAAACAATACATGTGTCCCTCACCTTCTGGCTGTGCATAATATTTTGACTAATATTTTTACTCTGGCATCTTATTTCCCCCTCTATTCCTCAAACAGAATTGGGTAAAATTGTACTTGGGCACCCTAATGGAGCCTAAGGACACAATTTCTCATGCCCTTCCCTGCTGTTTGCATTCCTTGGGAATCCCAAAATACTACTCAAAACAGTTCTAAATATTCCAACCAAACATGGGTAATACAGCTAACTTGGACAACTTCTAACATTTAGAATTTTAGGTTTAAGGTCCCTAGAGTAAGAATCAGGGGACTTTATTTTTTTTTTTAATTAAAAAGCTCAGTGTTTTCACTGATATTAGAGGGAAAGGGAATTTTGAGTGACCCTAATTACAGAGGATGTGCTAACAGTAGTCTCCTTTTCATCAGGCAGTATTTATTCAGGTGCAGTTAATACTAAAAGCATATGGACAGGAGAACTTTTTAACTTAACTAGGCATTAATTTTGTCTTAAAATCATTGTGTCTTTTAAGCTATAGAATAGGGAGCATGCTTCTCCACCCTAACATGAAGCAAGGTATTGACATACATTGGCATAGATTACCTCCTGTTTTTTTCCCCCCAAGATTTACTCTGACCACTGTCTTGAACTACAATTATGAAAACAAGAAATGTGATCCTCTTGTTTAATAATAACTAAATTGTCAGCACTGAAAGATAGATTGACATATAGATGTATAAAGTAATGTGATACTCTACGCAAATTTTTTGAAGAGGAGGGAACTTTTATATACATTTATTTGTAGCTTAATACAAGCAATAATTTTATATATAATAGTATTTTACAATTTCATTTTGAATGATACACAGAGGGCTTATATTGATGTCACAATTATAGTTTGTATTTATCTCATAATTAGTGATTTTTACTCCAAAAGCAGAATCTTACAATGATTCAATATATTTATATATATTTAGTGCTATAGGTGATTACCACTTTTAGTGGTTATTATAATAACTGAACCTAAAACTAGGCTTAGTAAAAGTAGTTTGATTTGGAAAGAAAGCTGTTTGGGGAATGATAAGGCTTTTGGATTTCAGTAATTAAAAAAGCTGTGAGAATATAAAGAGTAATTGCAGTGCTGAACTAGAACAGCATGGTAACTGAATTATAAATGTTAGTATTTTATGATGTTGTTGCTTATTGTGAAACATTCAGAGCATGAGTTAAAATTTCGTTTATCATATTGTCTTGTAGGGGCCCAGGTGGTGGTAGACCTTGGCCAAACCCAACAAATGCCAATTCAGTGAGTATATATATATTTTTTCACTTTCTTTGTGCTTTGTAACATTTAACAACAAAAATCTGTTCCTTTTCAAAGCCCCACAATTGGTTATATTAACCTTTTTTAAGTAATAATTCAAAAGTATTTTTATATATTCTTAGAAAAATATGTATGATCTTTGAAATTATGTGATTTGTTTCACTTCAAGATGTAAGGTAAAGATGCATTCTATGTAGATTAACGGACATTCAAAAATAGAGGAATAACGTGATTTATTGCAAAAAGAATACTGCAGTAGCCTACATTTATCATAAAATCTATCATATAATGAATTCACCTTCTAAAATAACTATAATAATCACTAAATTGCCAAATAAAACCAATTGTTACCAGGTATTATGATTCTATTTGCTGTTCTTGTTGTACCTAGGCTTGCTCTCTTGCTGCTCCAGGAAGCAAGTATACCTTTGCCTGTGTCTGTGGACTAAACTGCCGTCCTTACGCTTGTACCTGTGGTATCTATGTATCTGGCATCATGGGAATTTTCCTTACACATTTTGTGGCTGTGATTTGACTGCATAAATACATTTCTTAATAATGTCACAAATATAGGCACAGGTTAAAATTTAAGCTTTCAGTCTTAAAAATAATACTTTAAATTTACTGACCCAGAAAATAGCTTTCTTGACTTTTAAAACCTTGGGTTCAATATGTGAGAGAGTTCTGCTCTGTGCATCTGTGTGGTATGTGCACTGCACAAAGATGCCTGAGTCAGTCAGTAGGAGACTGAAAGATAGCTGGTTTCCAGTCGTGAAGTCTGTGGAGTATTTACCCAGAAGGGTTGCCTTTTGCTTATATGCAGAGGTACCTACATTGACTAGCAGTGGCCTTAATTCTCAGCAAACATGAAACTGATCCAATGTTTAACATTAATTTAAATTTCAAGAAAATTTGATGTGAAGTGTGGATGGTATGGACTTCCCATGTAGCTCAGCCGGTAAAGAATCCACCTGCAATGCAGGAGACTCCAGTTCGATTCCTGCGTGTGCAAGATCTGCTGGAGAAGGGATAGGCTACCCACCCCAGTATCCTTGGGTTTCCCTGGTGGATGGTGTAGACAGAATCATCCTGAATCTATTGCTATTCTAAAGTAGAAATCACTTACTTCTCAATTAAGTAACTGTCATATTTTCAGAGAAAATGTTAATCTGTATTACTTGCCTATCTCTTAGATTCAATAGCTATGATGTTTGATAATTAAATAAAATTGCTTGTGGTGGAGAGAATGATGATGTTGCTTCTGTTTGGGTCTTCAGTGCACTGTTTTAGCAGATCTTGTAAGATACTCTTTTACCTGGTTATGTTATATATGACTGTCTTCACTCCAGTTTTTTCATTTGCATATATGCTTTTGAATACTTCACATTTCTGTTTCCTTTTTGCTCTATGTGCCTTTCAAACTTTAAGACTTCCCTTTAAAATGGCATCTAACTAGCAGCTCAGATGCTTTCTTTGAACTTCCCATTAAAATATACCCAAAGGTGCAGGAAAACGATTTTTTAATAACGGTAGGAATTCTGCCAGTCTTACTGTTGTCAGAATCTGGAACATATTCCTATTATCTGCACATCTGGTGAAACAGGATTAAAAAGCACAGTCGATGACCCACCTCCACTAGTAAGCTTTCCTACCTAAAAGCAAAAAGACCTCTCTCCTTCTTCAGTGCCTGCTTAGCCAGCCATCCCTACACTGCCTACACTGCAGGGTGGGAGTGAGCTCACACCCACCACTGCCCACCTCCCCCAGCACCTCCTTCTGTACTCGTAACTGGAGACCCTATCCTCTAAAAGCCACCGAGGAAGGACTGATAACTGAAGATGGTACATTGTACCTAGCATCATCCGAGTAAAGAGTATTAGATAGAGGCAGAGATGAGGAAAGAGTTGTTCTTTCTTTTGATTTTTAAAGTACAGTGAGCCCCTGACATATGAACCTTCAAGTTTCAAACTTTCAAAGATATGAACATGTGTTCACGTGTCCAATCATGTAAGTTAGTTCACATGTCTGGTGTATATTGTCACCTGCTTGCATCCTCCACAAACAGTTGTGCTTTTGTGTACTTTACAGTGCTGTGTAGAGTACAGCCATATAGTATCTTTATTTCAATTCCAGGATGTCTAGAAGCTGGCATAAAAGCAGCGGTGATATAGGTGGTACTGTTAGGAAGGGCCAGCTGTTGTACTATACTACTGTACTTTTCAAGGTACGATAGTGTAAGATTAAAAATGTTTATTTTGTGGGTTTTTTTAATGTATTATTTGTATGAAAAGTATTACAAACCTCTTACAGGACAATACTATATAGCCAGTTATGTGAGTTTGGGTACCTAGGCTAACTTTATTGGACTTACAACAAATTGGACTTGCAAATGCACTCATGGAACAGAACTCATTCATATTTAGGGGACTTACAATACCAAAAACACTCCTCAGGATTTCACAGAGCCAGGCAGTGTGGATAGAAGAATTCACCATATCAGGTCAGCAGCTCTGCCTTATTTTAGATCCTGAGAAACACTAGAAGTTAAGAGAAGGAGCTGTGCATATTAAACCACTGTCCAACAGCCACTCCAAAGTGGGCATTGGGCTAGCACACATGTAGGCCCATAATCAAGTTGAAAGCAATCCCTGCTAATGTGATTAATGTATACCACATATGTGTATTCCTACCCTCAAAGAATTTGATGGGATAGGGAAAAGTTGTGAGAACACCTATCGTTTTCTCTTCACAAAGAGAAAGGAATCATCATCCTGAGCACTGAAAGGAAAAACATTCCTCCGAAATATGGTTGTTTATGAGAAGAAAAAATCATAGGCAACTGATGACTTTCTAGCAAAAACATAAGGCTTACATGAAACAAAGCAAAAGTATTCAAGAGGGATTTTTTTTCCCCTGCATACCATTGATTATACTGTAGTGACGATTTACCTGTGTTATTTTGAATTCCAAGTTCTTTGGACTTTTTGTATTTAAAATAAATAGTTTGTTTTGTATTTAAAACAAATAGTTTTCATTTTGTGTCAGTACAGTATGCCCAGGGCTCCTCAGGGTAGCCTGCTAAAGGTTGGTTGCTTTGTTTCTGCTGTTTCCAAATATGTTTTATATACTTTTTTTTTTCTTTTAAGAACTTTGTTTCCTAAAAACAAAGAGACTATCTTTCACAGTAGAAGGATCAACACTTTAAAATTAATATTGATGTAATCTGTTTTCTGATCTGCACACCTTATTTTGATTTCACCAGTTGTCCCTACAATGTCTTTTGCAACAATAGAAAATCCCCATTCACTTCTTACATTCATTTGTCAAGTCCCTTTGTCTCCTTTAACCTGGAACAGTTCCTTTGTCTTTTTTAACCCTGGAGTTTTGTTGACCACAAGCCAGTTATTTTGTGCAGTCTCCCATAATTTGGTCTTGGTGGATGTTTCCTCACAATTAGATTCAGGTTATATATATTTGTCAGGAATCCCCAGAAATAATTTTGTGTTTTTCTCAGTGCATCATTTCAGGAGGTGTGTGATGGTAATTGTCTATTATTTGTGTTACTTTTATTGACTTCAGTCACTTAGTTAAGGTGGTGCTTGTTGTGTTTCTCCACTGTTAAATTATTGTTTTTCCCTTTGTAATTCTCTGCTTGTGAGACGTACTTTGACACTGCCATAAAGATCATACATTAATCTGCTGCTTTTTGTATCCATTGATAATTCTCTCCTGAATTATTTCAATATGTTGGTTGCCAAATGGCTATTTTCTAATTCTGTCTTTCCTTCTCTACTTATTACTTGACTCTTTCCTAGATGAGTTTTTCTTTCTTCTCCAGTCATTCATGTATATCTGATGTACTTGTGGATTCTACTCTGTCCAAAGGGTTTTGTTTTTAAATAAAATCATGTCAGATTTGTCCAGTTAGAACCCCTTCAAGTTGGGTCATTTGTCCTTTTGACATATCCCTGTTACACTTTGAGCATTTTGAAGCTCATATTTTCCCAGCCTTAACCCTGATAACAGCCATTTATATAAGGGTCCTTGGTTCCTTTTAGTGGAGAGTAGTATTTAGAAGCCATTGGTGTGACCTAGCTTCTAGCCATCTTAACCAACAGATATATATATATACACACACACATACACATATAGCCACACATATCTATCTATCTGTATCTATCCATATTAAAACCAGAAGCACACGCTACAGCTCTCTTTACAATTAGCCGAGACATGGAAGCAACCTAAGTGTCCATAATGAATAAAGACGATGTGCTGTGTATAAATGGTATATTCAGTTCAGTTCAGTCACTCAGTCATGTCTGACTCTTTTATGACCCCATGGACTGCAGCACGCCAGGTCTCCCTGTCCATCACCAACTCCCAGAGTTTACCCAAACTCATGTCCATTGAGTCAGTGACGCCATCCAACCATCTCATCCCCTGTACTTCCCTCCTCCTCCTGCCCTCAGTCTTTCACAATGGTATATTACTCAGCCATAAAAAAAAAGAATGAAATAATGCCATTTGTGGCAACATGAATGGATCTAGAGATTATCATGCTAAATCAGACAAATCAAAATATCATATGATGTCATCCATATGTGGAATCTGATTTTTTAAATGATACAAATCAACTTATTTCCAAAATAGAAACAGATTCCCAGATATCAAAAACAAACATGATTCCCAAAGTGGGAGAATGTGGAAGGGATGGATAAATCAAGAGCTTGAGAATAACATACACATGCTACTATATACAAAATAGATAATCAAGGACCTACTATATACCAAGAAAACTCTACTCAGTATTCTGTGATAACTTATATGAGAGAAGAATCTGTAAAAGAATGAATATATGTGTATGTATAACTGAATCACTTTGCGGTACCCTTGAAACTAACACTACTGTACATCAGCTAAAATCCAACAAACTGTAAAAGCAACGTCCATGAGTGCACACTGGTGCTTCAACTGTGATTCAACACAACAGAGTTCATTCTAGACTTTCTGTTTTCCATGTTGATTATTCACTTCTCTGAAAGTAAGAAGTCTGCCTACCATTATCCACAATAAATGTATTTATCTGTGTAATCTGTATCTTTACATAGTTTTGTCATATATGTTTCGAACAAAAATCTTTTGGCACCCCTTTACATGGCAGCAGGAGAAACATTTTTAAAAACAAATTTATGAGACTTACCTGGTGGCACAGTGGATAAGAATCTGCCAGCCAACTCAGGGGACATGGGTTCAGTCCCTGGTCCAGAAAGATTCCATATACCGAGGAGCAACCAAACCCCTGCACCAACTGCTGATCCTGAAACTAGAACCTGCGAGCCACAACTTCTGAGCCCCTGTGCTACGATCGCTAAACCCCAGCCCCCAGAGTCTGTGTCCTCCTCAACAAGACAAATCACCACAGTGAGAAGTCCACACTCCACAATGAAGAGTAGCCCCCGCTCACCAAAGCTAGGGAAAGCTTGCACTCAGCAGCAAAGACTCAGTGCAGCCAAAACTAAATAAAATTATTTTTTTAATTTATATTTTAATTCATATAAGAATATGATTTTTACTTTTAACTCATTATGCTGAGTATAACAGTATTGGCCTCTAATTCTTACTTGGAAACTTACAAGTCTGCCAACCTTTTTATTTTTTATGTTTTTCACAAAGAACTGTACATTTGAGCTGAACTGTAAAACAGGTTTTAATCATAAAGCAGAAAGCACTTTTATCAAAAATACCTGAATTAGCTTTGTCAGGAGATACTTTTGATTATATGTACCAGCCTAACTAGGCTCATACTGAAAAAGACTACTACTGGGTCATGTATCTGAAAAGTCCAGATATAAGTTTGCTGGGGGACACATTTGGCTCCAGGGGTTCAAAAAACACCATCAGGACCCTGTCCCTATTCATCGCTTACCCTTGTTCCACGAGTCTGGCAAGAAGGCTGTGTGAAGCTCCACATTTGTATCCTCACAGCTCCCTGTTAAGCACTAAAGAGCACAACTCTCTTCAGTTAAACACAGGTACTGGAAGTAACTAACTGAAGTAGATTTGCTTAGCTTGGATACATAAGCTTATTCATGAACCAGTTATGACCCGGGGGTACAATGCTGTATCCACCAGGCCTGGGTCACGCACTCAACCCCCTAAGCCCCACATGAACCACATGGAAAAATAAGGGAGGTATGGTTCAAAGAAAATGCAAGGAACAATTGGCAGAAGAGGGGCTGAGCAGAAACAACAGATGATCAGTACAGCATTGTATTCATCAACTCACTGACTTGACAGGAGACAGAGAAAACTCCTATGAGGAAAAATGAGGCTCTACCAGAGTGATTAAGCCTAAGAGAAATACAAATATCTTACTCCAGATAGGAGCTTTGCCCTATTAAAAATAAGATGCTCATTTTTTTTAAAGAGCACTGAAAAATAAAAGAACACTTTCAGCTTTACAGTGACACAGAGAATGTTCCCCTCCCTGGTTTCTAGTGAACAGAATTTCAATGCATATAAGGCAGTTTTGAATTTCGCAGTTGATGAAAACTCCCTAGCTAAAATGTTAAGCTACTTAGCAAATCATTTTTTTTTTTAATGAAGCCAGAGAGAACCTCTAGGTATTCTGCTGTTCATCTACCATGGCACCAGTCATAAATATTTCAGGATTTTTGGATTGTCATCACATCTCTTGAATTTTCTGTCTAGTTTAACCAGACAAACATATGGCCTTAATTTTTATTATCTGTCAAGTAAGAGATTTGTGTAGTTCTATGATTCTGATCTTCTAGCTCTCTGGTCTTATCTTCTACATCTGCATTTTCATCTTAATGGACATTTTGTATAGTATATGGGGGAGGGGTGGAGGGAAAAGATAAATTATGTTGGGGAAATTCTGGTGACTGGAGGTGGAGAAAAGCCTGGACAAAAGTAAAGAGAAGAGGGATTTTAGGAAATGTGTGAGGAAAAAGTATTAGATTCTTAGTGGCTGGAACATAGCTTTGGAAGGCAGAGAAGACATCAAAGCTAGAAAAAGAGAGAGGGAGCATGATGTGTTCAGGGCTTTGAATGCTGAAAAATCTGGAATTATCATCTGCGTGGAACAGAGTTTTGTTTTAGGATGATAGTATATAAAATGGATATACAGAGAAACAATATTAAAAGAGTAGAGTAACAGGCCTGACAAAATGTCAGAGTCTGAGGTAGAGCAGTGGAGCAAGGATGGAGGAGATAAAATGTCACACATGTAATCAAAAATAACTGGTGATTGTTGGATTTGAGGATAAAGAAATGAAGTTGAAGGTGATTTCAGGTCTTTGAGACTAGTTTCCAGGGAAAGATATACACAATTGAATGCAGATTCCAAGGAATAGCAAAGACAGATAAGACCTTCTTCAATGAACAGCACAAAGAAATTGAGAGAAACAATAGAATGGGAAAGATTAGAGCTCTCATGGAAAGAGATTGGGAAAAACTGGAGATGTCAAGAGAACATTTCAAACAAGGCTGGGCCCAATAAAGGACAGAACAGTAGGGACCTAACAGAAGCAAAAGAAAATTAAGAAGAGGTGGCAAGAATGCACAAAACTATACAAAAAAGGTCTTAATGACCCAGATAATTATGATGGTGTGGTCCCTCACCTAGAGCCAGATGTCCTGAAGTGTGAAGTGGGCCTTAGGAAGCATGACTACAAATAAAGTTAATGGAGATGACAGAATTCAGCTGACCTATTTCAAATCCTAAAAGATGATGCTGTTAAAGTGCTGCACTCAGTATGTCAGCAAATTTAGAAAACTCAGCAGTGGCCACAGCACTGAAAAAGGTCAGTTTTCATCCCATTCCCGAAGAAGGGCAATGCCAAAGAATATTCAAGCTACCATACAATTGCAGTCATTTCACATGCTATTAACGTTATGCTCAAAATCCTTCAAGCTAGGCTTCAACAGTACATAAACCAAGAGCTTCCATATGTGCAAGCTGGCATTAGAAAAGGCAGAGGAACCAGAAATCAAGTTGCCAACATTCGTTGGATCATGGAGAGAGCAAGGGAATTCCAGAAGAACATTAGTTCTGCTTCATTGACTATTCTGAAGTCTTTGATTGTGTGGTTCACAACAAACTGTGGAAAATTCTTAAAGAGATGGGAATACCAGACCACCTTACACCTGTGTCCTGAGAAACCTTGTATGCAGATCAAGAAGCAACAGTTAGAACTGTACATGGAACTATGGACTGATTAAAAATTGGGAAAAGAGTACAACCAAGATGTATATTGTCACCCTGCTTATTTAACTTATATGCAAGGTACATCCTGCCAAATGCCAGGCTGAATGAATCACAAGCTGGAATCAAGATTGCCAGGAGAAACACCAACAACCTCAGATATGCAGATAATACCACTAATTGCAGGAAGCAATGAGGAACTAAAGAGTCTCTTGATGAGGGTGAAAGAAGAGAATGAAAAAGCTGGCTTAAAACTCAACTTTCAAAAAACTAAGATCAAGGCATTCAGTCTCATCATTTCATGGCAAATAGAAGGTGGGAAAGTGGAAACAGTGACAGATTTTATTTTCTTGGGCTCCCAAATCACTGCAGACAGTGACTGCAGCATGAAATTAAAAGACTCTTGCTCCTTGGAAGAAAAGCTATGACAAACCTAGACAGCATGTTTAAAAGCAGAGACATCACTTTGCCAACAAAGGCCCATAAAAGCAAAGCTATAAAAAGTTTTTCCAGTAGCCGTGTACGGATGTGAGAGTTGGACCGTAAAAAAGGCTGAGCACCAAAGAATTAATACTTTTGAATTGCGGTGTTGGAGAAGACTTTTGAGAGTCCTTTGGACTTCAAGGAGATCAAACCAGTCAATCCTAATGGAAATCAACCCTGAGTATTCATTGGAAGGACTGATGCTGAAGCTGAAGTTCCAGTATTCTGGTCAACTGATGCAAAGAGCTGACTCACTGGAAAAGGCCTTGGTCCTGGGAAAGATTGAAGGCAAAAGGAGAAGGGGGTAGCAGACGATGAGATGGTGAGAGAGCATCACCAACTCAATGGACATGAATTTGAGCAGACTCTGGAAGATAGTGGAGGACAGAGGAACCTGGCATGCTGCAGTCCATGGGTTCACAAAGAGTTGGACATGATGCAGCAGCCCAACAACGTCACCAAGGAGGATGGGAGTAACACAGAGTGAAATAAGGACATAGGGGGAAATGCAGGCTTAGAGGGTAGGCTGTGAGCTTTGTTTTTGGAATGTTAAATTTCAAGAATTTGTAAAGCACCACCTCTGATTCTTCTACAGTGCCTAATGTGTGTTTCTGTAATTGTGCTTAACGCATTATGTTATAGTAAATCTATAAAGTTCAACCTCTGCTGAGTACCCACTGATATGTGACCAGCAGTTTTTTATTTTCCCTTAGTCACATGCCCTTCCTACATTCCTTGTCCTTGGCCTCTTTTCTATCAGCTAAACTTGTCTCTTATTTTATGGGGGAAAAAAAAACACATTAGACTCACATTTCTTCAAATTCTACACTTCAGTATTATCAGACCTTTAATCATATTTCTTTCCTCTTCAGTTCAGTTCAGTCACTCAGTCGTGTCCGACTCTTTGCGACCCCATGAATCGCAGCACCCCAGGCCTCTTTGTCCATCACCATCTCCCGGAGTTCACTCAGACTCACGTCCATTGAGTCCATGATGCCATCCAGCCATCTCATCCTCGGTCGTCCCCTTCTCCTCCTGCCCCCAAACCCTCCCAGCATCAGAGTCTTTTCCAATGAGTCAACTCTTCGCATGAGGTGGCCAAAGTACTGGAGTTTCAGCTTCAGCATCATTCCCTCCAAAGAAATCCCAGGGCTGATCTCCTTCAGATGGACTGGTTGGATCTGCTTGCAGTCCAAGGAACTCTCAAGAGTCTTCTCCAGTACCACAGTTCAAAAGCATCAATTCTTCGGCACTCAGTCTTCTTCACAGGTCAACTCACATCCATACATGACTACTGGAAAACCATAGCCTTGACTAGACGGACCTTAGTTGGCAAAGTAATGTCTCTGCTTTTGAATATGCTATCTAGGTTGGTCATAACTTTTCCTCCAAGGAGTAAGCATCTTTTAATTTCATGGCTGCAGTCACCATCTGCAGTGATTTTGGAGCCCCCAAAAATTAAGTCTGACACTGTTTCCACTGTTTCCCCATCTATTTCCCATGAAGTGATGGGACCGGATGCCATGATCTTTGTTTTCTGAATGTTGAACTTTAAGCCAACTTTTCGCTCTCCTCTTTCACTTTCATCAAGAGGCTTTTTAGCTCCTCTTCACTTTCTGCCATAAGGGTGGTGTCATCTGCATATCTGAGGTTATTGATATTTCTCCTGGCAATCTTGATTCCAGCCTGTGTTTCTTCCAGTCCAGCGTTTCTCATGATGTACTCTGCATAGAAGTTAAATAAGCAGGGTGACAATATACAGCCTTGACCTCCTCCTTTTCCTATTTGGAACCAGTCTGTTGTTCCATGTCCAGTTCTAACTGTTGCTTCCTGACCTGCATACAGATTTCTCAAGAGGCAGGTCAGGTGGTCTGGTATTCCCATCTCTTTCAGAATTTTCCACAGTTTCTTGTGATCCACACAGTCCAAGGCTTTGGCATAGTCAATAAAGCAGAAATAGATGTTTTTCTGGAAGTCTCTTGCTTTTTCGATGATCCAGCAGGTGTTGGCAATTTGATCTCTGGTTCCTCTGCCTTTTCTAAAACCAGCTTGAACATCAGGGAATTCACGGTTCACATATTGCTGAAGCCTGGCTGGGAGAATTTTGAGCATTACTTTACTAGCATGTGAGATGAGTGCAATTGTGCAGTAGTTTGAGCATTCTTTTGCATTGCCGTTCTTTGGAATTGGAATGAAAACTGACCTTTTCCAGTCCTGTGGCCACTGCTGAGTTTTCCAAATTTGCTGGCATATTGAGTGCAGCACTTTCACAGCATCATCTTTCAGGATTTGAAACAGCTCAACTGGAATTCCATCACCTCCACTAGCTTTGTTCGTAGTGATGCTTTCTAAGGCCCACTTGACTTCACATTCCAAGATGTGTGGCTCTAGATTAGTGATCACATCATCATGATTATCTGGGTCGTGAAGATCTTTTTTGTACAGTTCTTCCGTGTGTTCTTGCCACCTCTTCTTAATATCTTCTGCTTCTGTTAGGTCCAATGGTATGGATCTTTCCTCTTAGTAATGTTCTTCTCAATGCTAGCCATTTGGTCTGGTCTCTTTATCCCACCTCTTAATGTTTCTACATATCTTGCTCTTTCATTTTGTAAAGGAGTCTTCATCTATCCCTCTCCATTGGCTGGAACTTTCCCTAACAGTGTGCCAATTAACAAATCCCAGGACAACCTTAGAACCCCCAGTCTTTCTCTCTTCTAGAGTTGGAAGGGATATCTGAGAGAAGACTTCTCTCAACCCTTCCTCGGTGTCAAACCACAGTCCTGTGTCTCCCACACTACCACCACCATTCTGCTGGGCAGTGAATTCCTTGATACTCTTCCTTTTCATTCCTGGGCAGCAGGGCAATGCCAGGAATATAGCAGGTGATGGGCAAAGATTGATTAAACTTCTCAACCGTTCCAGTTCCTGTGAAAAGTACTTGAAGGTTACTAGTGATATTCCACTGAGCAAAACTAAGGACTTATTTTCTGTCATCATACCTGAACTTTGAAATATTCAGCACCTTGGTTTTGTTTTAAACGTCTGTTAATTTCTTTTCTTCATTTAAGTAACATTTTCTTCCGTATTTGTACTAGCATATTCCTTTATATTTATTTATTTATTTATTATTATTTATTCTTGGGCGTGTCACAGAGAAGTTGAAAGACAAGCCCCGTAAGGCTCAAAGTAAGCCCAGTTTAGGCATTTCCTAGCCAGCCTGCTCCCACTTCTTGCTTCTTAAAAATCTACCTTGACATTTTATAGACTGTTTTCTCCAGGTTTTCCTCCAGTCACATTATCTACCCTTTTTTTAAAGTTAATTAATTTTTTAATTAAAGGATACTTTACAGAATTTTGTTTTTTGTCAAACCTCAACATGAATCAGCCATGGGTATACATATATCCCCTCCCTTTTGAACATCCCTCCCATCTCCCTCCCCTCTAGGTTGATACAGAGCCCCTGTTTAGGTTTCCTGAGCCATACAGCAAATTCCCATTGGCTATCTATTTTACATATGGTAATGTAAGTTTCCATGTTACTCTCTCCATACATCTCACCCTCTCCTCCCCTCTCCCCATGTCCATAAGTCTGTTCTCTATGTCTCTTTCTCCATTTCTGCCCTGCAAATAAATTCTTTGGTACCATCTTTCTAGATTCCATGTATATGCGTTAGTATACCATTATCTACCCTTTTTTAATTGGTAATGTTCTTTAATTCCAATTTTGGGCCTTTTTTCAGTTTAACATTTTCAACTAACACTAAACATAATCAAATCCTATATTAAGTATTGTGCATGGTGCACAATGGGGATTTATTTAATTGGAACTTTATCTCTAGTCCTGAACTCCAATGAGTTCTTAACCACTATTTCTAAATATCTGTTGATCAGTTCTAACTCAGTGTCTACTAGAGCTTTCAAGTACAACATCAGGCATTCCCCAAACCTGTCCCTTGCTTCCTACCTCCCTATATATGAATTAGTAGCACCGTCATCCACCCAGTCAGCATGTTGGAAACCTTGGAATTTCCTTAACTTCTCACCCAGTTTGTCCCCAAGCCCTGCAGAGTACATTTGCGAAGTCTGTCAAATTCCCTTATCCCTACTTATCTTAATCAGCATTGCCTAGAACACTTTTTATCATCTCTTGCCTAGACTTTTTGCAGTTTCTCCTAACTTGTATTCATGCTCCATGATGCCTGTAGAGTTATCTTACTAAAATACGTAAATTTGAACATGTCTCTCAAAACCTGCTGTTTCCAACAGCATAACTTTAGTCTGACCATGTAGCCTCATCATTTATCACAATTGTCTATAAGTCCCACACTGCAACAACTATAAAATTACATACCATGTCCCTAATAAACTGTGTAGTACTTTCACATTTGTTTATTAAATGCTGACCTTTCTCTTTGTCCTTGTAATGGACCCCCACTCTCTCTCTTATTCCCAGTTTCCCAGCTCAAATACATCTTCTGATCTTCTGTACCCACATAGTACCGCTTCTATCATATTTGGTTCTCAGACTAGGCTGACAGACACTGCTTTATTTGTAAGAGTTCAGATTCCATAGTGCTAGGGATAAGAGCCCAAATGCTCCTTTTCTCTGAATGAGGGCAAGGACTTCGAGATAGAAAACAGTGAGTACAAGGTTTGAGAGGGCAAAAATGGGAAGAAATTGAACTGGAGGGGGAACAACCTTTTTAAAGTATTTTTAAATGTTTATTATATTTAATGGTGTTTGAAGAAACCATGAAGAGGGAGAAGTTGGTACTTAGGAGAATGGGATGTTCAAGAGGGGCTAACTTTGGAAATAAAGATTTCTTTTCCCCCTACCTGAGATGAATGGATGAAAATTTAAATCTATAAACAATGAAGTGTTTAGTTGAAGATGAAGGCATAGCAAGAATTTGATGGCTTTAATGTATGACCAAAGGACAAAGTACTAACTCAGGATAGTCAAACCACTGATAAGAGCCAGTTCACAAAAGTCAGTTGTTAAAAATTCAGGAACTTTGTCAGCCAATTGTTAAAATCATTGGTAGCTTGAAATCTGCCTTATAGGAATATTTACACAGCATGAATTGGCATATACTACAGATTGGGAGTTTGTCCCTCAAGTTTACTGGCACACCTCTAGAATACTTTGGGGCTTCCATAACAGCTGAGCCAAAATGCTTCCAGATGTTAGTGAAACCTAGGTTGAAGCTGGAGAACATGATCATGCGTTGGACCTCGTCAACCCTGTTTTGTGTTCCTTGCCAGGCACTCTCTACCATAAAACAGAAAAGTTGGCTAGAGGATGATCAGAGAGTTGGGAATTAACAAAGTAGACTTCAGGATAATGAATTTAAGATATTAGAGAAAGAAAATGCTGGAATTGTGATGGGATAAGACTCTGGTTGGAATATAGAATGTTGTTTGTGAGTATCATGAAGAACAAGAAAGATGTCAGTCAGGAAAGTTGTTTAGATCTTAGATCCCTGTGCAAAAACTTTTAGGATGTAGTCATGCTCATATATGGAAAAACTGGGCTTGGGGGAGGGGCACGGGGAGGGTATTTCTGTAAAGTAAAGGCAGTGAGTGTGTTCCTAACATCTAAAGAGTGGGTTTTTGGTCACTAAGTCATGTCTGACTCTCGTGACTCCATGGACTGTAGCCCGCCAGTCTCCCATGGACACGTGGAATTCAAGGCAAGAGTATTGGAGTTGTTAGATCATATCTTGAAGTTGCTTAAGGATGACAGTAGGCAATAGAGACAGAAAGAACATGAGCCTGGTGTTTAAGTTATAAGGAGATGAAAACTGGAGCCTGCAGATAAGTTGGTGATTTGGAGACAGCAGGTACATGTATTTAAAATAATTAGCAGGGGATGGATGATTGATCATGAACTGCAAAAGACCCGAGAGAGCAAAGCTGTATTCATTCACCCAGTCGAGTAAATGTACAGTGCCATAGCGATCCTGATACTCACAGACATAATCATCACCACTAACGATACTGGGCACTCCAGTAACGGCCGTGTGCAGTGCTGAGTTACACATTAAGTGGCCCAAGCAGAGGCTCAGACGCCTGTGGTCTGGGCTTAAAGCCAAGCAAGGACGCCAAACAATGAGGAGACAGTTTTCAAATAACTGAATATTAAAATCATTAGAAAAAGTATAGCTTTGTTGTCTTTCTGCTTTATGATTTCATATTATTTTTGTGTTTAATTAGAAAGAAGGTATTGATGTAGAGGGAGCATTTAGGTACAGTCACTATAATCTTTTCGCCATTCTTAAGGTCCTATTTTAGCCCTGGCTGTCTTACTCCAAGAAGATAGTAATTTACTGGCTTTTTTCAGAATAAGGCAAAAATATCTCTTCTGGATGTGCAGACGATAAAAGATGTAAGCTAGTGAGCTTGTGTGAAAAAAAGAATATTTGGATCAACTTCTCTATTAATATCCACACTTACGGAGTTATTTTTAAATATATGTTTCCCAGTTTTCATTTCTTAAATTTTCATAGCAATGTCATATTAATACCTTCTGATCTCTAGAAAAGAGCTTGGTTAAGAGGGAATATGTTCCCCATATTTGATCCCCACAGATTAGTAGTCCTCGAAGACTTAAATTAACAACATATTTTGCATTCATTATATTGTTTTATAGAAGGTAGTTAGAAAGGAAAAGGGGAAACAGTGAGGTTTATATATCAAGTATTGACCCATACTGCATGAACATAATAGCCTGAAAACTGTCTCTCAAAAAGTAATCTATCCCAGATGCACATAAATTAGAAATTTCATCTGTAAAGTCTGCTAATTTGAAAAATTCTGATTTCTGGTTTTTAGCTGCACAAATATATATCTTTCTAATAATAGAATAAGTGTCACTAGTATCAAGCAGTGAGTATAACTGCCCTGAAAGCAATATAACTTGAAATTGTAATTCTGTCTAAATTCTTCTTGACTAATATCCTTTCCCTTTAATAAATTCAAGATAGTTCTGCATTTTATTCAGTTTTCTAGTACTCATATATAAATGCCTTTATCCTTTATTATCCTTTGTGATCAATTTTAAAATTTGATAAAAGTTAGAAAATAGATTCATTTTAGGTCAGTCTCCTTACTGCCACATAAATCAGAATATGTCTATTTTTTGTCCTGTTCATGTTCCAGATACCATACTCCTCAGCATCTCCTGGGAATTATGTAGTAAGTACATTTGGGTTTGTTTGCTCATAAGAATTGATGTGATGTTTTATTTGGGCAATGAAATAGTTGTCCAGATGTTAAGAAGAGCCCCTGTGTATTGGCCAAGAAGTGAACATCTGATTTGTATTGAGTTGTTTCGTCTGCCAACCTCAGTACATATGTTGATGTTCATTAGTGAAACAGTTATCAATCTGGCCAAAATTGCCCTGAGTACTGTGTTTTACTTCAGCATGTGTTTCTGTAAGCCAGTACAATACCCTGTCCAATCATGAAGAAGCACCCCCAGTTCCACAATGGTATGCTTGAATTTATAGTTCTTCATAATCTACACCCCCGCAGCACCCCATTGCCCTACACAGAGTCTAAGAAGACATTAAACTTTCTCCCAATCACAAAGAGAATCCGATAGCAGAATAATGACTAATAATTTGGGAGAGAGGTGTTAATTTTCACTGTTAGAAATCGAGAGCACTTATCATTTTGTACATGTTAAAAATTTCCAGTGATTTATATTTGTCAAATCAGTGGGGTTTACATGATGTCTTGAACTTACAAATGACCTTTTAACCATCATCACATTAGAATCCATGCTGTGTCTAAAGGCCATCACAGAAGATAGTTTGTTATACTGTTTAGCAGAGAAGCAGGAATAAATGGTAAAACAGAAAATCTTTCCCAAGGAAATATTCATAGGCGGTGGTTAACCAGAGTAGGAAAAAAGAGTACTTTGGAAGATCAATATCAATTGATCAGTTTTACTTTCCATGGAGGCAGTGTTCTATGAGCACAGTGGAAAATACACACGGTTTTGGGCCTGGGAACTTAGTGCTCAGAATTCCCTTAAGCTGCACAAACTAAGAAAGTAACTTTTTTCATGTTCCCCATGAAGCCAAAATGAAAGTTTAACAGTTTGGGTACAACCTATTTTTTCTTAAAGTCAATTAAAAATATACTTCATATATAGCTTTATGAAATTATAAATTTGACATATTTAAAAGTAAATTTAAGCTGTTTAGTAAATAGCAATACATGTATTATTTGGAATAATTAGTGGACTGTGTCTGTGTACTCAGAATGAAACAAAAATCTAGCTGTTTAAAAGTTAATTTGACCATGTCCCTCTGAAAATTCTAAAACCCATTGCCTGAATTATCCATTTTGGTTGTGTGAAATAACTGAATTAACTTTAGAGTCACCTAACATCCCTTTCAAATTGACTGTACCTACAGCCTTAGGAGCCCTCAAATGTGAGTCAACATTGCCTCTAATTGATGTGATGGCTGAAGGTACAGTGCATCAGAGATGTTGTAGTTGAGACTGACAGAAGAAATAGATCAATATATTTTTAAAGCATATGAATATCTTTTGGTTTTCAATTGCCTATAAAAACCAATGATACAAAATACAAGAAAATTACAGTAAACTAAATCATAAATACAAATACACATGAATTATTTCTATTTTATGGATTTGTAAAGGCCCTCTTAAATCGTTTCTCCTTAACCTCATTATACCTGATGTGATTAAGTCATGAATTATAAATCAGTGTTATAGGCTCACTGTTTTGAGAAACTTGTCAAACAACCTCAGTATATATAAGCTAAATCATATTTTGTATAACAGTGAAATGATTGTGCATTCAAAGAAAGTAAATTATGGAGAAAATATATTGCCTCTGCTGTTTTCAAATTGGATTGTTATAAAGTCTAACTTCTGTTTTTCCTTTTACTGTTAAATGCAATGCCTTATTTTCACTGACATTTTGTGTACTTATTTAGGGTCCTCCTGGAGGTGGAGGGCCACCAGGAACACCCATCATGCCTAGTCCAGCAGGTACTGTAATTGAATGAGCCACATGGGTATTTCTCAGAGTAAAATAATAGAGTACAGAAACTGTTATGAGGGAAAGTCAGTAGTATCCTTTATCTCACTGGTGGTTTCATAAGTTGAGTAGAGGTAGCAAGTAGGAGGAAATAGTGCTCTTCAGTAACTATTTTCCAATTACTTTAAGCATTTAGAACACTTCTGTTGTGTAGGTAACAGATTTACAGAATGAAAATTGTGTTGATCTGTATGAATTGCCCAATAATTTTATCTGACTAGATATTTGCTTGAAACTGTGGAAAAGATCCAAATCCCACAGCTTGAGAAAATTTCTGCACAAGTAACATATGAAATACATGGACCCATTAGGTTTAATACAGCAAATCAGACTCACTGTATCTAGCACCTAAAACAGATGTGGATGTGCTATCAATTATCATTTATCCTACACGTCTATAGGTATTTATTGGTTAGCTAATCCACTATGTAATGGGGGAAGTTTTTTCATCTTTTAAACTAAAATACTTCAGTATTCCTGGAATCATGTCATATGATTATTTTCAGTGCCTCTCTCCTTTGAGACTTAAATACAAACTAGTGGATGTATTGTGTCTTGAGGCCTCTAGTGATGTTAATAGTACAGCCCTCTTAGTGCCTGGCAGCATGTAGCAGAGCCATGAACAAGTTCACACCATTGACTGCATAATCCTATGACTAGAAACGATTTGAGGTATAGCCCAAGAATCATGTACAGTGATGCTCATCTGATATAGCCAGCAGAGGACGAGAAACAACTTTCATGCCTAATCCAATTTTAGTGATATTTTTAAATTTTTATGTTTTATGGACTAAAACTTTAGCCATTAAGATTACTGTCAAAGAACTTTTAATGACACAGAGAAATAAATGTTCATGATTTAATACAATGTGATCACAATATTATTTTTAAATATATTACACTGAAATCTAAAAAGTAGATAAGAAATAGACTATCAGTTTTAACTTCTGGGTGATGTGTGGGAAATTTTTATAATTAGAAAATAATTTTTATTATGTTGCCCTCAAATTCATATCTTATTAATTTGTTGAAATCTAAGATATATAGAAGTTTGAAACTGAGTATCATTAATCATACCAATAAGTATTTTTAAGTTTTGAAACCTTAATTTAGAAAAAGCAGGAATTTGATTGGTTCAGAATTTTACTTTGCTTCACTAACTCTTTGGAATGAATCATAAATATTTCATAGATCTCTGTCCTCAGAACATCTTCAGTGAAGTGAAACAGAATTCATTGAAGATAGAATTATATGAATTGAACATCTTGCCCACGTTTGCATTCCTTTTGGTGAAGTTAAGGCTTTATTATGAAGGTAGCATACGATTAACAAATATTTCACTTGCAGTACTCAAAGAAAACTTTTGGAGTGACACTAAACTTTGCAGGCGATAAGTAATCTGATCAATTCTTCCTTTCAAGCCAAAAATTGCCACCAGTATTGCTGGCTTTTCTGCATGCTCTTTTATGTACTCATTCTTTATCAGTCAGTCCTCTAATATGAAGCCAGTATGCCCCAGCCTCCAAAAAATAGGTGCCAGAATATCTATTGTATATTTTTTTTGTCTATAAATCAGACATTTTCTAAAAAATACCAAACTTATTCCCTTAATGTTTTTTCATTTTCAGATGAAATTCCTTTGATTAGTCTTAAAAGCAATGAATTTTCTTTCTGCATATTTTAAAATATACAGCCCATTTTCCTTTCAAATTAATTACTAAAATTAGTAAGACTAATAAAGGTGAAAAGCCATTAAGTTTTCCTATGTTTAAGAAACAAACCCAGCTTTTCTGAAAGATAAGTTTTTATGGGATAGCGTTTATGCCATGAGTTGAATCTAAGTTAGCAGGTATTCATTGTCTATAGTATACAATATGAGTAAGACATGGCCCGTTTCCTCCTCTCAGAGAACTTATAACCTAGTTTGAAGCCAGAGGGAAGAATAAGACAAAATATTAACTATAACGCAAAGCATAATTCAGTGGTGGAGGAGCACTCACACACTTTTAAGTATCAGGGGAAGTAAAACTTCTTGGAAGAGGTATCATCGGCAGTAGGCCTTGAAGAGTGAGAATGTCATCTCAGTAAGTGGAGATTGGGTAGCGAAGACGCTGGAGGAAAAAGAACAAAAATAAGGTGATGGAAAAGGATGCACATATGCAGGAAAGAAAAAGTAGCCTGAGTTGACAAGTGTATAGTACACATAAAAATGTAAAAATACTTCAAGCCACAAAAGTAGATTAGGAGCTTACTTAGTATAAACAGAGGTCAGCCAGATGTGGGCACTTCAACTTTCTTAATAATATGATGTGTTAATCTAGATGTAAAAAATAATATTTAGGATTATGGATCACTGTTTATAAACAAAGGTTAAATGGCATCTTACTCTAAAATAATAAATTAATGTTTAATAATGACAGAATAAGAGGAAAAGTAATTGCCCATTTCTCACTCTACGATTATTGCCATAAGGAAGCAAATGATTTTTATCTTCTGCCTTAAATCAGTGTAAAACAACTTTTTCAAAGTAGAGGCCTACAATATTTTATTTAAGAGAATTATATAATTGTGGGAAAATAGAAAAACATTTTATAACTATTAGTTTCTAAACATAAAATATTAAGCCTTTCACTCTAGTCTATACATTAGAAACACCTATACTCAGACTAAATGAGGACTAGTAATAGACATGAAATGTAAAATGTTATGTGTATTTATATGGATATACATTACAGTTATTTTTATTATAATGAATCAAAAGTAAAATGACTGAAAAAAATTTTATTGGAAGTTGTACTAGTGAAAGCTGGCTTTTACTTCAAACAAGAGAATTTTCATTCCAGTTGTATTGTCTTTTTCTAATCTCTTTCTTTGGGAAGTAAGCCAGGATATTCCATCATCCTGCCTAAATATATTTTTTAAATTGGTATATTAAGAAACCTTAATAAATAACTAAAAATTTACTAAATCTGAATTTTAAGAGATTTTTGTTATAGGTATTCATATAAATTGCTTAGAGAAGTCAAAAGGTTTTCATATTTTTAAAGAAGGAAAAATTTACTATAATTTTTTAGACTTTTAAAGTGACATTCCTTTTGACCTGAACTATTCAAGTGATTATTCCTAATATATTAAGTAAATATTCCTAATTTATGACCTCAGAATGATAATTTCTGGGTCAGAAAGTGGCTTACTTGTTTCTGAACGTCAATAATGATTATTTCAAGTGGTACAGCTATTAATATACATAGGTGTCCAGATCATCTTTGATTATTATTTTGTGATGACTTGGGTGTAAATTATAATGAAAGATATTAATTCAATAATATTTTGTTTCAGATTCAACCAACTCTGGAGACAACATGTATACTTTAATGAATGCAGTACCTCCAGGACCTAACAGGCCTAATGTAACTATACCTTTTTTTAAAATTTTTGGAATGTATTTGAAGACTCAAGTCTCTAAGTACATTTCTTTTCGTTGATACTGGCTTTGTATTTTATTATCCAGGACCTTACTGGATATCAAAATATCGGACTCTTATGTTCTGGGTTGGAAAAAAACATTATCTATAACATACATAACAAGAGATTTAATATTAGTATAATGTAAATGTAAAATGGAACTTAATTATAAAATGTTGGTATGTGGCCTTATTTCATCTCAAATATCTAATAATTTATATCGACTGTTTGAAGGTGACAGGTACTGTGTAATCGTTTATGATCACCTCGTTTTGCACATCATTAACATATTCAGGTGGTTGTGTTTTTTTCCTAATAAGCTCAAAACTAAATTAGGAAGTTGAATATGCTTGTTTTTCTTTAAATTTTTGAAATCTGGAGTTTAAATATAGAACTGAAGCAGTTCTACAGAAAGAATTTGGGCATTTTTAATAAGGCATATGGTTGTGATTTTTCTACAAACACTTACAGAAAAATGGTATTGGTCTATGAAACCTACATGTTAACAAAATATATTTATAACAATACAGTTTATATATATATATATATATATATATGACTAAAAGGTAGCTCAAAGAAAAATCAAAACATGTATAAAGAATTCCCCAAAGTATACCAAAAACTGGGGATGAAATATTATAATTGAGCTTCCTATCAGTGAGGCCAACAAAGGGAAACTTGAAGTCGTCGGTGGGGTATGGCACTGAAATGTGGCTAGACCAAACTGAGGTGTTCTGCAAGTATGAAACACACCCTGGATTTTGAGGACTTATGCGAAAAAATATCTCATTAAAATTTTGTATTGACTATTTTTAAATGATAATTTTGATTACATAACTAAATAAAACTATTAAAATTAACCTGTTTCTTTTTACTTTTTAAAGATGGCTGCTACTAAATCCAAATTTATTTACGTACTTCACACTTGAACTTTACATATTTTACTTCTATTAAGCAGCACTACCTTCAATTACCAGTTCCCTTTATATAATCAAATAAATTCTTTTTCAGGGAAAAAAACAGTTTCCTGTCAGTAATGTCTAAAAGGTGTTTTCACAGAGATTTTTAAAACATTGAATACAATCATGAACAATGTTCATTTCAGAAATGCAGCACAAATATAGAAAAGCACTTCATACTGCAATTTCATATCTTAAAACTTGATATTTGAAAGGAAAGGAATAAGGGAGGAAAGCAAGAGCATATGGTACTGAAGACATTTCTGCAGGCAGCTGAACTGATATCACCCAAGTGTGTTCCATTCTGGTCCTCTCACTTGTTACGAAGAGATTCAAAAGAAGTAGACGATGAGCATGTCATTCTTTCAAATATCATTTGTTTGAGCCATGGGTAGTAAAAGCCAATGCCTGTTGAGGGCTCGGACTGCAGTGTTCTGTGCTTGAAGTATCATACCTACAGTCAGTGTTGCTTAAAGCACAGTGATGGCCAGATAAAGGGACCAAACCAAGGAGGAGCTCAGGCTATGAGCCTCACTGCCACCAGTGTCTCAGCCCAGATCTAAACTATGCTTTGGGGTGGGGTGGGGAAAGGCTGAAAAACAACAGTAAGTTCAAAGTTAATTTCTCTGACCTCTCTTTAGAAGCATACATATTCCAAGTAGTCACTGGAAAATAAAAAACAATCCATACTTTTAGGCAACAGAATTGGCATCACCCTGGGAAGATATATAAGCATGTGATATGGGTAAGCATGGTGATGGAAAGCCATGTTATTTCCACACAGAGTCAGTGATATACAGCATGTCTGCTGAGGCAGCTTTTCCCCGTAAAGCCTCCTTGATGAGTAACCATCACCACCCCATCTATAGGCACACATACATACAACATTTATAGACATACATACACCACACACATACATGCATTCAATATGGAAGAAAGTATTTGGGCATGAGAAATTTTAAGAACAAGTGTTTTCAGTATCTTAACTGTACATATAAGGTGATTGTAGATAGCCTGTCTTCAAAGTGAG
The DNA here is from genome assembly GCF_001704415.2 of Capra hircus. Classification (NCBI taxonomy): domain Eukaryota; kingdom Metazoa; phylum Chordata; class Mammalia; order Artiodactyla; family Bovidae; genus Capra; species Capra hircus. The sequence continues at coordinate 29,156,505 of NC_030814.1, forward strand.
TCTGAGCTTCCTCCGAGGTATTCCAGGGAGTTGAGGCAAAGACTGAGCGGCAGGCCATGGACTTTCCCACCACCTAGTCTACTACAGCACATCTGTTCACACGTGTTGAACTAGACTCCTAATGTAAGGTTTCACTTGAAAATAAAGTAACACTACTTTGAAAGAATGTTAAATATCACTGCTTTTGAATGCCTAATTGTCATTAAACTGACGTGGTTGGGATTGCCAAGACAACTTAGGTGTATTCAGCTATCCCCAAGGCACTAAATATACTTAACCTGCAAAATGACATTATTTATTATGTCCATTTGAACAATGAGAGATTGTCTGCTACAAAAAATGTATAATGTTCAGTTGTTCTTGTTAATAAGCCAGTACTTTTAACAGCTTCTTAAGAATTACCTCTGGTTTATAATAGCAAAATTTATCAACAGCATTGGAGAGAGTACTTCTCATTTGCACTGAAATATATGTGCTTTCTGGTTAAGGATATCTTAAGGAAATTTTGGATATGGATAAGGATTAGCTTGAAGATCCAGAACATAGAAGATGAAATAAGGGAAATAGCAGTGCAGATAGAGATTCTAGAAAGCTGGGGGGGAAATCTAGGAAAATAATCTCTATAACTTGTAAATGAAAATAAGTTGTAGGAGTATCTTACAGTGTTGAAGATAGATATTGTGACATTGAGATAAACAACTGTTTTCAATATGATCACAGTCATTTTTTCCATTTTTTAAATAGTTTCCAATGGGCCCTGGGTCAGATGGCCCTATGGGTGGATTAGGAGGAATGGAGTCACATCACATGAATGGCTCTTTAGGTAAGGATATTAAATCTGATGTTCAGAAATGAATTCAAAGCAAAACCTTAATTTGACATAATATCATGATTTACAAAGTTCTTCTGTGTATAGGAGCTCATTTTGAAATGCTTCAGCTTTTACCTACAACTGATAGTTTAATCCATAGTATATTTGCTATGATGGCTGGAGAACAGTTGAAAACTCAGATGTGTGAGAACTGTTCTATCCGAGCTCATATTCACAGGTATTTCCTTTAACCTATCGAAATCTGAGTGCTTATGATAAAAAGAGATGCTGCAGCTTTGGGCACCTGGAGGACTGTGAAGTCCTCCCAATGGGCCTCTGATATCTCCCAAGGTCTATAGACATAGTCTCAGAGGAACTTTGGTTCTCTGCAAAAATTTCTTAATTTTATTTCTCCTTTTTAATGTTTGTCTCTTCTTAAAAAGTAAAACCAGTTACCATATTGTGGATAAACTGATTCTCTTAAGAAAAAACACTGCCCATACTGTCTGTGTTCATAATAAAGCTGATTTCAAGTAGTACAAATAATGGTTGAAAACATACTTCATAAATGATGTTTCCTTACCAAATGAAGCCAGCTAGCTGCAAGGTGAGCAAAAAGTTCACAACAGTTAGAAACAGAAACAAGTGGTAAAAAATTGATGTGGTCACACAGCACACTGTATATGTAGGCAGGCCAAACGCAAAAATAAAATAAAGGAAAAATGTTTATTTTATATCTGTATGTTTATCATCATCATATATCGTAAACTATTTTAAAAGTTGACAGTGGGGTTGGAAGTTTGTGCTAATTTTTTTCCTCTGAAAAAGAACCATCTTTTACTTAAGTTGGAGAAACCATGCCCATGAGTAACTCAGGTTTACACAGATTTCACAACCCCACCCTAGGTCCCCTTATGGCTCAGCTGGTAAAGAATCCGCCTGCAGTATGGGAGACCTGGGTTTGATCCCTGGGTTGGGAAGACCCCCTGGAGAAGGGAAAAGCTACCTACTCCAGTATTCTACCCTGGAGAATCCCTATAGTCCATGGGGTTTCAAAGAGTCAGACATGACTGAACACCTTTAACTTTCACCCTAGGTCAGGAAATACCATCCTCTTATATTCTGAAAAGCTATGTAACTTCAGTAATCAAGAAATTACACTTTGATAGACTTTTTACTTTTAAGGATATATGCTTATTTTTCTAGATTTCAAAATATTAATTTGTACAGTCCCATTACAGTGTTTATTAGTCATGTGTGACTGATTTTAAATTAAACACAAAATTCAATTCCTCCGTTGCACTGCTACATATCAAGTGCATATAGTCACATTTGCTGATGGCTGTCATAACAGACAGCACAAAGAAACATTTCCAGCATCACACAAAATTCTACTGGACAGCACCATTCTAGAGTTTTACCTTCTAATTTATTGCAAAATGATTTACTTTCCAGTCTTTTAACTGTAATATCATTCGTAAAAAGATAGCATTTGGTCATAGAGGATTCTCAGTTATATTACTCACTGGAATAGAATTTTCAGAATATTTTCACATTTACTTGTTATCTATCATGAATATTACTATATATTTTACATAGTTATATATATATATTTAGTATTTAACAGCTTATTATGCTTGTTTATAACTTAATCATGTTAATAGGCTCTCATTTTATGACTGTCTATTAAATGCTGTGCTATTAAAATATAATGTTTTTATACCAGGATAATTATGTAAATAGTTGAAAATAAAGCTTAAAATTGTGGCAAGGATTTGATTATTTTTGTTACCTAAGTTGTGATTCCATTTCTTAGGTAAGAAAATAAATTAGTATTGATGGTCCATTTTTCCTAAGAATTAAAATAAAACAACATTATATTTTGAAGACATTTTAACTTTTGACGGATTGCCACACATATTGATTGCTGCCAAAATTTTAATAGTAAAAATACTTCAATTTGGGTTATTATAGTAAAATGTGGTTCAGAATATTGTCAGGTCATGTTGCAAGTGCCCATTCTACATTTTATCAGATTTATAGAAGCATCAGTTCAGAAAAGAGATTTCTCTCTTGCTATCTAGTAAACATATACACATATGTGTATTAGTATACACATGTTAAAATTTTGAATTGAGTAGGATATGTATGTCTGCTATTTTGCTTTCAGGAATTTATGATAGCAATAGTTTTTTTTTTATACAAAAAAAGTAGATGATTGGGAAGTAGTTACAATTTTTCTTTGAATTAGCCATCAGATGATACTTATTCACCACATAGTATAGAGAAAAGTCATTTTTTGAGATTCAAAAATCCAGGAGACATGCATTGGAAAATACATACAGTGTACTTGATTATTGCATTTGTTTATATTAAAGGAGTATTTAATTTATAAATAGAATATTTACCTAATAAAGGCTTTTTTTCTCTATTTTGTTTTAGGCTCAGGAGATATGGACAGTATTTCCAAGGTGAGTATTGTATCTTCTGTGATTTTAATCTGAACTCTTATTAAGATTATGAGAGTAACATTATGAATTTTGTTCTTGAATAAGAGCTTGAAAGTAGAAGGCGAGATACAATTAAGTAAAAGTTTAAAATATTAATGCACATAATCTGTGGGAAAGGGTAAAATGAGTCTTTTAAGAAGGTTTCAAAGCATGCTAAGATTCATTTACAGGATGTGATATACATGATTAACTGATACCCAGGAAATAACAATCAGTTTAATCACATTATGCTGCTGCACATTTGTAAAGCAAACTGACATCGTGTAGATAATCTTGAAAATGTAAAGGAGTCTAGAGCAATATGAAAGAGGTAAATTTGAAAAAGTGATTATTATATGCAATAAGTATTACATTTATACATCTCATTTGTCATTCAAACCCTTATCAGGCAATGCTGATGTCCTTAATCATTATTACAGTTCCATAAAATAGAGTAAGAAAGTAATTAGAGGGAAGTTATCTTAACAGAAGTTGGAAAGTTACCCTTCTAATAGCACATGTCCATGATTTTCCTCTGTCAATCATCTGAGTATCTAAAATTAATCCTTTGCTAAGATGCCTTATATTTTTTGAAGAAGAATACCTAAATAGTTTTTAGGTCATGATGAATTTTAAAATAGTTCTCTGTGGGTCAAATATATATTTAGAATGGCTGATAAGAACTAATTATTAACTACCACTAGAGTGACTCTCTCAGAAGTCTGCTTTTTGCCAATAAATACAGAAATTCATTAAAGGATGCCTTCATTTTTAATTCCACTTTGAATTTATATTCATGTATAATAAAGTAAAATTCCTGATGCCAAGAAAAGTAAAATGAAGTTGAGCTATGGATATTGCCAAATTAAGACTTCAAACTGAAAAAGAGAGAAAGAAGTTTAATTGGCACCCTGACATTATATCTGCATCACTTGGGTGCTTGGCCCGAGAAGTTTGACCTGCAGTTTGGATGTCTGTGTTTAGGAACCACTGGGAAGCTCTTTTTCTTTTCTAAAAATAGATAAATATATACAATGGGCACTATCTTACCTCTGTGGGAAATTATATTAGGTAAGCCTTCAAAAATCTTGTTTTCAAAATAAGATTCATTGTATAATTCCATTAGAGACTTCTTTCTCAGAAGCACCTTTACAAACCAGATGACCATGATTATATTGGCTATCTTAGGTATCTGACAATTGATGTTGGCTGAATTGTGCTTTGTGGTCACAGTAAAATGTCTGAAGTTAAATTTGAGAAGCATATTCTAATATCTAAAGATAATTTATTTTACACAAAGGTGGAAACATCCAGTTTGCTTAAGGCTATCTTCCTAAAGTTTCCACTAACATAACCTTGTATACTACATAGATGTAAACAAAATTTTGCATGGGGAAGTACTTTGCAATTATAAAGCACTTTAAAAACTGTTAAAGGCCATAGTGAGAAATGAAATACCATCTTCTAATCTACCTTCCGATCAGATCTGTTGCCACACCATCTATGCTTATTTTTCCATTCCTATTCCCGGAAACAGGTTTTTCCATCACACTGTGTCTACTGCTAGTAACATTCTCTTGCCTAAGGATGTACTGTTTATTCTTGAAGCATTAATTGACCGCCCACTGTGTACTTTTGTGTACTGAATACTGCCTTGTGCGCTGTGGGAAAATACAAAAGACTTCTTTAAATACAAACATAATCTTTGCCCTCAAGTGGTTCATATACGTAGGCAGGAATTCCTTCATTCAGTAAACATGAATGTGCTAAGGCATTAATCTGGACTATAAAAATCCAAAGTTAAACAAGATATAGTCTCTGCCCCCAAAAAGCTTAGTATAACTAAGGAGACCAAACAACTACCATAAGGAAAAACTTTTACAAAGGGAAGTTCAAATACATTTCAGTTGACCTAAGAATTATGCCCAAGTAATAAACTTGCCACTCAACAGTGTACTAGAAATAACTAGTTGCATCCATCTTCAAATGGACTCCTAAGCATCTCATTTCTGCAGCACCTCACTGCTCATTCCAGGTTGTGGGCTCTAACCAGGCTGTCAGGGTGATGGCACCACGATTGTCTGTCCCATCTCCACTACACTAATGGTCACTTTATCTCTAATCAGCAGCATCAAACGTACCGTACACGCCCCTCCCAATTTTTTCTTCCCTACTTCTTTCCACTCACTGCTTAATTTTTCAGTCTTTCACACTGAGTTATGCAAGGTGTCACTAACTTCATTTTCCCTATCTTCCTCCTTTCCAACACATGTCCAGCTATCTCAAGAAGCTCTCCTCTCTTTTCTCTTATTTCCTGGGCTCTTTCCTTTTCATTCTATTCTTTTTCTAGTTATTCTTTGTGAATGGGAAGATGATATTATTTTTTAATAAACACTACTGCTTATTTTTGTTCACAATCCTTCTTGAGCCTCCAGTTGCATCTTCCTAATTCTCCAATTTAACCTGTATTTTTTCTTTTTTTAATTTAATTTTTAATTAGAGGATAATTACTTTACAATACAGTAATGATTTCTGCCATACATCAACATGAATCAGCCACAGGTATACACATGTCACCTCCCTCCTACCTTCCTCCCTATGCCACCCTTCTAGGTTGTCAAGCATCAGTGTTACATTTTTAAATTTCCTATTTTAAAAAGTTGTTTGACCAACATAACCATTTCTGTGCACTACAGTCTTGTCTCGTGGATGAAATCTACTGGAGATACTACACAAAAACAGAGCTGCAGTTACATGCAACGTATAGACACTTCATTGCCACCCACCGTCGTAACCTGCTCTGGGCTGGTGTTTGGAACCATAACCTGCTCCCTCACCCCAACCTACAATGCCAGTATCAGTATTGTCTTTCCCTATATCCTCATCATGTCATCCAGGGACCATCAACAGCACTGTGATGGTTTCCTTAAGTCTCCCCATTGAGCAACTTCTGTTGTTTTCACAACATTTTACAGAATTTACCTCATTTTTTTTTTAATGTCCTATATCATTTCACAATGTTCAGATACACCCAGTGACCTAGATAGGAACAAGTTTCAGAGATCTGATACTTAGTTTAGTTATGTATAAGGCTGTGTGTATAACTTTCCTTCCAATGTTCTTACCTACACCACTACTTGCTCATAAAACAGCTTAACACTGAGTCACCATGCTATGAAAAGACTGCAGGAAAAGCACCACCATGAAGTATTTTATAAGTATTTAAATATTAATGTACTGTTACTTTTAAACTTCAAATATTTTAATTGACACTTTGAATCAGGAATCAATATGAATGTAGCCAGACTTTCAGAGTTGTAAATTGAGAAATGTTACCACTTATATGTAGAATCTTAAAAAAAGGTACAAGTGAACTTACCTACAAAACAGAAATAGAGTTACAGATGTAGAAAAGAAGCTTATGGGGTAAGCTGGGGAGGGATAAATTGAGAGATTGGGATTGACATACACACAGTACTCTGTATAAATAAATAACTAATATGGACCTGCCGTGTAGTACAGGGCACTCTACTCAGTACTGTGTAATGGCCTGTATGAGAAGAGAATCTTAGAAAAAAAGAATGGATATACGTATTTGTATAACTTACTCACTTGGTGATACACCTGAAACACAACATTGCGAATCAACTATACTCCAGTTTAAAAAAAAATGTTTAAATATGAAATGAAAAATTTTTTAAAGGAATGATACATGGCAGAAGTGCAACAGAGTCTGGGAGCACCCCAGCTTAGTCAGAGATGCTGTTCCTCTCAGGGTATCTTGCAGGCTTCTGACTAGGGGTCTGAATATTACGCAAGGATGGAGAGGGCTTATTTCATCACTTTTTTGAGTACGTCCAAGTACACAGCTCAAATACGGTTATAGAGCTATGTTAGATTCTTTTTTACTCCAAGATTACAGTTTCTCCATGAAATGACAAATCTGTCTGGACCAAAAAGACTGCTAGACTTGGGGTAAATCTTACAGTATTTTTAAAAATAAATTTTCCCTTTTTTTGAACTAAGTCAATATTATCATTCCTTATTTTAAAACAGTTGATTAATAATTTATTTTAGTGAGTTGTAGCTTAAGTAATTGCATCTCAATTTTACTTAATTTTTCCAGGAAATCAAGTTATCCCTATACATTTCAAAGTTCAGTTATTTTATACTTAGGAAATTCACACTTTCATAGGAAAAACAATTGTCAAAAAAATAGAACCCTCTTTATGCCATTAGGCAGTGGTTCCTGGGCCCTTGGGGTTCACTGGCTGATGGAGCTCCTATGGACTTCAGAGAATCCGTCTTCTCAGATCCTCCCTCTGAGGTGCAGAGCACGGCAAGACACGAGCTGTATTTCCACCAGCTCATCTACCTGTCTCTGCTTTACACTGTAACCGTATTTTTTAAAAGCCTATATTCTTCTGGGAATAACTCATTCATGAAATTTTCATTTTTATGACATAAGTCAGAATCCTCAGAAATTTTCTTTAAAAAAATTTTTTAAAAAACTTATTCAGAAACAGAATATAAATGGCAGTGACTCAGGAAAAGACTCCAAAGCCTGGCTTCCATTTGAAATACCAAGTAAGAGTTTTCACCCTCACCATTTATTTTTGCAAGAATCCCTCGGTCATAGCCGCAGCTCTGTGTGCTGCTGGCCACTCTGCATTCCCCATCGAGGTGGAGTGTCAGATGACCTCACGTGGCTGAAACCACACAGTAATAATGGGACCAGAAAATTTAAATAGAGCATAAAGCAATATACTGCTAACTTAGTGTTTGACTGGATAGCTCCTATCAACCATTTTATCCTAAGAGTTTTGAATACATCTACTCAAACAAATGGTTGGAAAAGATTCGAGATCACTCCACACAGGAGCCTCCTTTCCCTCTACAAGTACATACTGAATTCTCAAGTTCTAGGGTATTTATTCCTCTTGTTCTTAACTATCGTTAACTATTTTCCTTTCTTTCCTTATGGTTCATATAAAAGTAATGGCTAAAATCATGTTACTTATGTAAAACACATGTAGAATTAAAGGGAAATGTTTATGAAAATAGTGACCTTTCGAGTCTGCTTAGTAAAATCACCCAGGGAAGGCATCGTTCCATCCTTTCTAATCAATGGGTAGCCCGCTCTGTTCATCATGGGCCGCCTGGAAATGTTTCTTAAAATCTCCAGAGTCCTAGGAACTCCATAAACTGAAGGTGAGATTTTGAATAAATATTGATTCTGAGATTAACATGAAGAGTTATGGGGAGTCATTTGGGGTTTCTGTTTTTTAATTTTCATTTGGGAAAGTATATAGGTCTTGTCAAGGTACAAAGGATGAGCTGGGATCCATGGTAGAAGTCTGAGGTAGCAATTATGTCTACTTTGTTCTTAGAGATGATGCTATAGATTCCATGTTTGAAACAATACAGTGTAAAAGGGAAATTAAAATCTTAAAAATGCTTTGTTTTCTAAATCTCGTTTACAGAATTCTCCCAATAATATGAGCCTGAGTAATCAGCCGGGCACTCCAAGGGATGATGGTGAAATGGGGGGAAATTTCTTAAATCCTTTTCAGAGTGAGAGTGTAAGTATTCCCTTGACTACATTATTATATCCAGATTTTATTTCTGAAGCTCTTCTTTAGAATAAATGCATGAAGCCATTATTATGACTATTTAGAGTTCAATAGGTTGATCTTTTAAGAGAAAACAATGTGGAATTTCTTTGAAAACATAAAAAAATGTACTTTCAACTCTGATTATACGTACATGGTTACAAAAATGAAAATTCTAAGAACAATTTTTCTACAGAAATCATGCATTGTGAAGGAACCTGCTAGAAACAGGTTGCACATTTGATCACCTTCCTCAGTCTCCACGTGACTGAAGCGTCCTGGGTCACCCTTTGAGGCTCCGAAACTTGTCTCTAAGATGCCTGTACTTCACACTCTAGACTTTCCTGCCTGGTGTGTTAACGTGTTGTTTACATTTAACCTGAACTAGATACATCATTTTTTGTGAGACTATAGTTTTAAACAAAGGCAGCGTTCATGTCTACATAAAAATAGACAGCAGCAACTGCTGCTGCTGCTGCTAAGTCACGTCAGTCATGTCCAACTCTGTGCGACCCCACAGTCGGCAGCCCACCAGGCTCCCCCGTCCCTGGGATTCTCCAGGCAAGAACACTGGAGTGGGTTGCCATTTCCTTCTCCAGTGCATGAAAGTGAAAAGTGAAGGTGAAATCGCTCACTCGTGCCCGACTCCTAGCGACCTCATGGACTCCAGCCTACCAGGCTCCTCCGTCCATGGGATTTTCCAGGCAAGAGTGCTGGAGTGGGGTGCCATTGCCTACTCCAGACAGCAGCAGGGAAGCAATAAAATTCATTCCTTCATTTAACAGTTACTGAGCACTCGCCAAAGCAATATGCTAGGCACTGGAGAGACCAAAAGGGCAACATGGCATCTTTCTCAAGGAATGATCACACTAGACAATAGTTAATTAGCTGTTTTTTTCACACTAGAAATACCTGTAGAATTTTTAAAAATACAATTTCCCAGAAGCGTCCCTAGACCCAGTGACTCAGGATATCCGGGAGTGGGGCCCAGCATACTTCCAGGTGAAAAAGCTTCCTCAGTGGTGCTGATCCATGTTCTCTGCTAAGAATGCCTGAACTGGAATGAAGAACTTCAGAACCCAGGCTGGTTTCATGTCCAGAGGGTCAGTGCCTCCAGTACACGTGCTGCCATTATTAAAATTATGGAGGATCTACCAAACTATAAGCAGAATCAGAAGAGAAACCCTTCTGATTTTACCTTCATTTTGCCCTAATTCAGCCTTTACCAGAGATCAGAATTTGAAGCAGTAGCTTGTAGCACGCCTAACTTTAACCCAGAATGGCCACATCCCCAAATGGAACCCAAGATGTGGATTCTTCTACTTCTTGGTATTGACTTAGCACCTCTACCTGGGACAAGACTTCCTGTAATTTGACACTTGACTTCTGTTAAAACTAGACATAAGATTACACTGATTTTTAGTTTGGCTTTTATTTGCATGCTATATACGATTAGTGGGGACAAGAAAGGTATACATAAAAATTTATATTTAAAAAAATCAAAGGATTAGCCCATCAGTGATGAGGAAACAGAAAAATGTGAGAAACTTTGTAGTTTGTCATAACGCTTAGGGTTATGGGATTTTGTTTTTTTGGATCCTGGTTCTCTAGTTTGCTTCAAGACTATGGACAAATTAATTTTAGTTACTATTCTCTTTGTCTAATTAGAGACATTAATTTCATTTTATGTTAATTCTTCCAGTAACAAAATTTTATAATTCAGTGAGGTAAATGATAATTAATTCAGTTCAATTAGACATGTGTTGAGCCTGTAGTATGCAGAGCACTAGGTTAAGGACAAAGTATTCTGAAATAAACATAACACATTCCTAACCTCAAAGAATGCAAATCTGATGGGGAAAATGTGTTCACACAACTAATTAAACCAAGTGTCAGATTAACAGGTACTGTTAATAGATAGAAACCATGTGTTTAAAGAGCACTGAGGAAATTTATTAGCTTTGTATTGGACAAGAAAACTTCTTTAAAGAGATCCCATGTGACATTAGAGGCTGGGACGAGAGGAACTCTCCCCACTCTTCCTTCCCAGACTCCTTGTTGGTGACAGCTTGTTCGTCGGGGAGGGGCCAGCTTCATAGTGGGCATCAGAGAGCTTTTCGTGGTGATCAGAAAAACAGAGAAGGGGAGTTGAAAATCTACTTTGTGTAAACACCAGCCTCGCCCTCTGGCCCCAGGTGGACTATGCGCACACCAAACAGCGCATCCCTTTGGGACTGTGTGCACAGCGTAGAGAGCAGCTGAGCAGGGCCTCCCCCTCCCCTGGCTCGGCCTTGCTACCCTTGAAGCCAGGAAGGAGGTAAAATGCCAAGCTGCTATGCAGAGTTACAAAAAACAAAAAGCTCCAGCCTGTCTCCCCTCCCCTCTCTCGTCCCCACTAGAAAAGTCCCCCAAAGAGAACTACTTGGATGGGGGTGGAAAACCTGCCTCTGCCTGGAGTGTAGCGCAGCCCTGGAAGCAGGTCCACACTGGCCACCGGCCATCCCCGCCCCCCCACCTTATGAGGGGGTCTCCACTATGAATGACGCCCTTGATATGGATTCTTCTGCTGCATTTTTGTTTGCACTTTAAAAGATCAAGAAACAGAGCAGAGAGGAGGAAGACAAAAGAAATTCATTGCAAATTGTAGTAGTATGTAGACATATGTAGACAAATGTAGTAAGGCCTTAAAGCTGTAAATAGACTAGGTATCTCTCCTGAGTTAGCTTTACTATCATCAAGGAAAAGCAGAACTGCTTAATGAATTCAAAAAGAAAACATTTCCCGTGACTAAACATGCAATCAGATTCTAGTGTTTAATGCACATAAAGTCTGTAAAGCCAAAATTTTTGAGCAGTCTGCCTTTTGAGCATTTGTCACTCTTTATTTTGAAGTTTAACCACAGAAGACGCCTGGGAAGGAAGCAAACATCTATTAACTGATTGTTACAGACACTGTCCCAGTTATTTCATACATGCTGCTTAATATAATCCATATACAGACGGAAATGTCCACCCAAAGGCAGAAACCTTGAAGTGCCAACATACTTTATGTAGAAAAATGTGAACCAAAAAAATAGAGCCACTATTCAGACTCTTTGGGGCGGGGGGAAATCATAAACAAGCCTTTATTTCAAAAAACAAAGATGCCCCCTAGTGTTCAAACTCTAGGAAATGTTTGGTTTTGAAAACAATACAAAAAGGTTTAATTCAAAATAGTGCTTCGTGCCTCTCAGGAGAAAGCAGTTTTGTTTCTTGAATTAATTTAGCATAATACTTCACCATAGCATTGAACTATAATCAGCTGAGCAAACATGCTGTCAAAATCATGTTGCCAAATAGGAATTATCAACAAGGCAGTAGATCATTTCTTACTACGCTTACTGCCTTTTGTCATTTTCTGCTATTGCAAAGAAATCACATATGCCCCCATGTATTTTTTTTTTTAACATAGCCACATACACACTAGATTTATTTCACTTTAGTTCAGCTCAGGTACCTGTAATATTATCTCTTATTTAATAAGAAAAGAAAATATCTAGATGCTTAGAAATAAACATAGGATCTGAAGTGTTCTTAAAGTGTGTGAACAGAAATGCACACACATTGGTTGAAGATTTAATGGATACTTCCGATGAAGTCCACGGTACCTGAAGTGGGTATAATAAATTCTCTGGTTCATGCTACACATGCTAAACCAAACACTGACGCAGTCAACAGTTTTGTAAGGCCAAACTGTTCCCATCTGACGGAGGGGAACCTGATGTCACAGCCCCCCGCGTAAACACGGGAATATTCCATGGCGCACTGACGCAGTGGCAGGACAGAAGCGTTGCAGTGTGGCCTCAGGACAGTGTGCCATGAGTATTTCATGTCTCTAAGCACGATACCCCGTTTAACACCTACTCTCTCTTTACTTCTGGAAAAAAATGTCAGCTGTTTCTCTTCTGCTTGAATAGCAATCAATAGCAAAATTCCTCTTTGCTTGCACATTCTGTGAGTTTTCCTAGAAAATTTGTAATTTCCCTCAATCTCACTTAGTTGAAGCAGTTTCAATAAAAGCAATAGCAGATAAGTGGTTCACAGCCTTAGCAGTGCAAATAGCCCGTCATTTATATAGACACAATCTATTTTACTATTTATTAGTTTATATTATTTTGTAACTGTATATTATTTTATAACTATATATTATTTAGTAACTATTTTACTAGTTACACACAATCTATTTCACTATTCCAAATATATTCAGGGCCTCATTTTACCGTTACTTGTACTTTCAAATTTTAAATTTTATTAGATGCTTGCTAATTTTTCTGAGTCGTGTTGCTTAGAGATGATGCTTCCATCCTTTGTGACTAAATCTGGCCCTGACTTTCTCGGTGTACCCTATTTTTCCACTCAGCTTCCTCCCTGAATAAACCTAACTCTCTTTAACTTCCCAATGAATCTGTAACAGATTCTCATTTCACTGTAAGATTTGCTTAAGACATTTGAAATAATCCAGATTAAAAATCTTAACAATTGCTAGTGTTAAGAAATAGGACCAACCAATACAGATGCTTGGTAGCAGGGCATGTCCACGTGTATTTGTTTGGATGTGTGCATGCTTTTAAACAGTGCATAATTAGAATGAGTGCTGTAATGGATTCTTAACAATACTACCTAATGTTACTTGACATATGAATGAACTGGAATAATCCTTATGAAAAAAGGATTCAGGGATTTTAAAAATCCGGTTATTCAGGATGTGCATTAAATGAGATGGTCTGTAGAATTAATTATGACTTACCCAGAAAATTTTTCCAACATACCCTTTGAAGTCCTTTCAGAAAAGCTTTAAAGGCTTTTACTGTTTTTAGATTGGCACAATATACCCATTAAAGTCTTTGTCTTTAAAATAATGATTGATGATTTTGCTGTGTTGTTTTAAAATTAAATCCAGGTAAAATTTTCAGGTCCTAAATTAGACTAGCTACATCTTAAGGGCTTAGTAGCCATGTGTGGCTAATGGATGCTGTGCTGGACAGCACAGAATAGAACATATCCATCATCACAGAAGGTTCTGTGTGCAACATGACTGATTCACCGATTCTTACTATAAATAACAGTAGCCATAGAAAGCATCCCTGATCTGGGAAGATCCCCTGGAAAAGGAAATGGCAACCCACTCCAATATTCTTGCCTGGGAAATCCATGGACAGAGGACCTTGGTGGGCTACAGCCCATGCGGGTCATGAAGAGTCGGACACAACTTAGTGACTGAACAACATCAAATTTCCTGTGCCCATTTTGCCATATTCTAATGTTTTCTACTTTTACTAAAACATTGGTATCCATTTGTCTTCTTGTTTAGTCTTGCTCCTAAATGTCAAATACCAAAATATAATCGTTTGTCAAAGTCTGTGGATAGTTTGTGGCAGCATGCTGCCGTTCCTTGTCGTGGAGATTTGCATGGTTTCTCCTGATGAGTTGGAGGTAGATGCCCTCCCAGCACAGGGTCAGGGTGGGCTCCACTTCACAGATCCCTGTCTATGATTGTTTGGGGTTTGGGGCTTTATTTAGCTTTGCTTTTTGCTGCCACTGTCAAGCTTAAAGGGGAAGACATTGTCTATCAAATCAAATTCCCTTTGTCTTTTCTAGCAGTCTCCCCTTTTATCAACCTACTCACTGTACTCCAACATGGAAAGTCAGTAACATGTCTAATTTAGCTTTTCTAGACTGAATGGAAATTTGAGGCTATTAAATGATTAACAGGTAGATTTTTTCTTGATTGGACCTGTGTTTAAAGGATTAACAATCCTCCTCAGGCTCTGGTGACCCGTTTTCAGGCCTAGTCATCTACTTTTACTCAAGATCAATGTGGGGTTTGGGGTTTAAGCCATAGATCAAACTGATGCCTTTCAGTCCAGACTTCTGCCAGCTGAACCACTGTCGCCCTGCACTCTTCCCTGGGAAATCTTGCTTTCTCCATATTAACACATCCATCCATATCTAGTCCACACCTTATACCTCATTTCTGATTCCTACACCACCTTAGCTCATCTGGAGTTCACATCATCTGTTCTCTCTGCTCCCTTTTCAAAAGGTTCATGCCTTTCTTCTCAGGATCATCATTGTTCCTGGTTAAGCCCTTGCAGAATGGACCAAACCCTCTCACTTTATCTGCCTCTTTCCATGAGGCACAATCATTAGTACCACATTAAAAGGAATTCCCTTTTGCCTTGGTCCTCAGTTCAGTTCAGTCTCTCAGTCATGTCTGACTTTTTGTGACCTGTGAACTGCAGCACGCCAGACCTCCCTGTCCATCACTAACTCCTGGAGTTTACCCAAACTCATGTCCATTGAGTTGGTGATGCCATCCAACCATCTTATCCTTTGTTGTCCCCTTCTCCCGCCTTCAATCTTTCCCAGTGTCAGGGTCTTTTCAAATGAGTCAGTTCTTCACATCAGGTAGCCAAAGTATTGGAGTTTCAGCTTCAGCATCAGTCTTTCCAACGAATATTCAGGACTGATCTCCATTAGGATGGACTGGTTGGATCTCCTTGCAGTCCAAGGGACTCTCGAGAGTCTTCTCCAACACCACAGTTCAAAAGCATCAACTGATGTACTGGAGAAGGGAATGGCAAACCACTTCAGTATTTTTTGCCTTGAGAACCCCATGAACAGTATGAAAAGGCCCTGGTCCTCAGTTTTTTATAAAACATGTCAAGTATTTAAGACCTCATATTTACATCTAATCTGGAAACCCCCTTCATCCAGAGAACATTCCATTTGTAGCAGATGCTTCTCCCATGACAGATGATCTAGAATGTGTTGTCCAAGACAGAGGCCACCAGCTGCATTTAAACAAGTTCAAGTTAAATCAAGTTAAAATTTTAGTTCCTAGCCACGTTTCATGTGCTCAAGTTGCCACATGTGGCTAGTGGCCTTCGTGCTGGACACCACAGGTTGTGGAACATGGCCACCACTGAAGTAAGTTCTGTTGGGCAGTGCTACTCTAGAACTCTTCCATCACAGTCTATTCCTCAAGAGTATGAGGGCACATGGAAGCCCTGTTTACAGGAGCCCAGACATTTAGCAACCTACATGCTCATCGACAGAGGAATGGAGAAAAGATGTGGTGCCTGTATACAATGGAATATTACTCAGCCATCAAGAAGAATGAAATAATGCCATTTGCAGCAACGTGGAGGGACCTAGAGATTTTCATGCTGAATGAAATCAGACAGAGAAGGAGAAATATCATATGGCATCTCTTATATGTCAAGTCTAAAAAGAAATGATACAAATGAACTTACTTACAAAACAGAAAGAGCCTTGCAGACTTAGAGAACAAACACGGTTGCCGAGGGTGAAGCATGGAGGAAGGGATAGTTGGGGAGTTTAGGATGGACATGTGCACACTGCTATATTTAGTTTTTTTTAATCTGTGTGTTTTATTGAAGTATAGTTGACAGACAGTGTTTCAGGTACACAGCAAGGTGATTCAGGTAAACATACACACGTATCATTTTTCAGATTGTTTTGCCTTATAAGTTATTACAAAATATCGACTACAGTTCTCTGTGCTATAGAGTAAACCTTTGTTGCTTGTTGCATATCTATTATTTTTCAACTAGAAATCTAGCATCTGTTCATACTAAGTCAAACAAATGGAATCCAAATGTCAAATTTTTTAATTAGGCAAAAATTCATGTTTTCTAAAATATATATTATACATACTATTTACATATATATATACACAAAAGCTTTTCTACTATACTTGATAGACTTGAGAAAGAACAAACAAAAGTGATAGAGAAATTGGAAAACAAACTAAATGAAATTGGAAGCACTGAATATGAAATAGAAAAAGTGAAACACACTAGATAAACATAAAAGATCATATAGTCCAGGTGTTTTTAAACATGGCTGCTCATTAGAAACACATCTGGAGTTGTGGAGAAGAAGTAATACCTGGGCCTTATTTCAAGTAGATAACCAACGAGGACCTACATCATAGCACATGAAACTCTACTCACTGTTATGTGGCAGCCGGAGAGGAGGGGAGTTTCGGGGAGAATGGATACGTGTGTGTATGGCTGAGTCCCCTCACTGTCCCCCTGAAACTATCACAACACTTAACCAGCTATACCCCAATACAAAACAAAAAGCTTTAGAAAAGCTTTTTAGGAGGGTATATTGGCATCATTATCAAAATAACTGCTCTATTTATCGTTTATAAGACTATATTTCCAAATTTCTGAAAGCCTCACCTATACCAGTGGTCAGCCTCAAACAGACAAGTAGCACGTGGTGCAGAGCCCCTACTTCCACCCAGAAATGCTTGTGGATTGAGATTGGAGTCAGAGTTTCAGGGAAGTTTATATGCTGAAGTATAAATCAGACTCTAAGTATTGATATTTTTTCAGTGCTCTAGTGAGGATTTCTTATGGCCAGCTAGAAGTTCAATTATTAATCCAGCATTTACTGAGCACATTTCTGTGTTTCCAATAAATACATAGTTTTAAGGGGTTTATATTCAAACCTCCCAAAACCCCTTTAAGATTAACACTATCATTAAGCAGAATTAACAGGTGAGAAAACAAGCACTGAGAGGCTAGTAGCCTCCCATCTTAACCAAGCTAGCAGAAAAACGAAGACTAGCCTGCCCCCATACTTATTTCATATGATTCGACCTTGGGCTAGATTTTTGTCCTAGTTGTTCCAAGGGCCCATAAAACCTGAATCTGGCTAGAAGAAAAAAAGCTAAGGGACCAGGTACCTATCAGCCCCTTACGCTCAGAGAGAGGACAGGACTGGTTGCTTTCCAGAGGAAATACTTAACATTTCAGGACAGTCAATTCTATATAATTTACTCTTTTCCTGCTTTCTAAATTTTTATGGTGTATTAAAAGCTTGTTCATAAAAAGCATTAAAATTCACAGTTACTGTTGTTTACCAAGGGGGATGTCAGTGGCCTGTAGAATTGTTAAAATATGGATTCTTCTCTCCTAGTACTCCCCTAGCATGACAATGAGTGTGTGATCCATTACCAAGTCTCCTCATGGAAACCACAGTGAGTCAGCCCTTCACAGAACTACTACGGAAGAAAATTATTCATCACAGTGTACAGTTAAACAAAGGAATCTCAGTCACACCAAACCAACCTTTTTATTTCCTGCTCTCTCCCCTATTTTGTGAAGAAAGCGGGTCCAAACGTGATTCGAACAACTGTACGGAGCGGCGCATTAGAATTGCCCTCAACTGAACTGCAAATGATTATCTGTGTATGTATATGTGTGGGAAAGAGAATGTATTGTATGTGTGTATGTTACATGGACACACACACATACATACATTGACCCACAGGACATTGTAAAATAACTATCACATGACATCTTACGTAGAAATGAGTAGGGACTTTTATTCCATCCTTTTTTTCACGTTTACATTTTAATTATTAAAAGTTGCTCCTGCCCCTCCCTGAACTATTTTGTGCTGTGTATATCACTGCTTTATATAAGTTATTTTTTAAGGTGAACTCAGATGTTATGGTTTTGTAAATGTCTGCAATCATGGATAGGAATAAAATCGCTTATTTGAGAGCTTTCATTAAATCGCGTGTGATGCAAGTTATCCTGTGAATGACAACGTGTACTAAGAAAAGAAGTGTGTCTTCATCTTTATGTCAAATCAAACAATTTCTCAGTAACCTTCAGTGAGTATTTTTGTACTTTTTATGTAGGAAAAAAACTTCAAATCAACAGAAGCTTAGCTGGGGCCTAACACAGTATATTTCTGCAGTAACTGCTCTAGGTGGAATTCTTGATTTGGCTTAGATGATACAGAAAATCAGTAATTAGCCGCAGTTGCTTAGACCATAGCAATAAAGTGCCAGGGGTCATCATATTTTTAGCAACACATTTTCTCTTTAACACGAGAAAGCCCAGACATAGTAACTATTAGCTTGAATTAGTCACTTGTCACCAGGAATGCTAGAGCTGTTTTTTAATAAGATACTAATGTGAAATGGTGCCTCATTTTTATTCAGACTTCTTGTGAACATTTTCACACAGACACTGCAAAGAGATACATTCAAATGATTGAGGCTTTTAGCACAAAGGAGAAGGAAAATTTTAATCACACCCCAGGGGTTCTGGAGTGCCGCTTGTCTACCCAAGTATCATACTAGTGGCAGAATTGACTGTGTCCCTACTCACTGGCAGCAAAGCAGGTGCTGTGTTCCCAGGATATAGGACTTTTATTAGAGGGAAATTATTGTAGTCATTGACATCAGTCATATATTCTACTTCGTATAACTGTTCAGAAAACATTAGAAAAATTTAAACAAAACACTTCCCTTATGAAAACACATCGCTCTGTGGCCCTTTTCAGATCTTTTGTGTTTCCTGTGTTCCATCATACATGTAAACACCAAAGTTATAATGGAAAAGTGTGAAGACCAACTTTAGACTCTGAAAGCTAAGATGCTGATCCTTCCTGTTAAAATTGTAAACAACTATATATCCAAACTCAAGAGATTTTGAAAAGCATTGTTTAATATCAGGTAAGGGGCATCCATCTTTCTTGAGGCAAATGGTCTCTAAAGTGACACTTTGGCATTATATTTACTCATCATTGATCCTAGATGACTTACTTCTCTCAAATCCACAAGGATTTATTCCTTCTGAAAATAAAGGTTTTTGCCTGTGCATGACAGGGATGCTAGGCAGAACTGTTAAAAGGGGAAAAGGAAGTTGAATTAAAATTTATGTTCCAGATTTAAACTAATCAAACTAGTTGCCATTAATCACACATTGTGCAGAGGCTAGGACTGCACACTGGAGAACAGCTTCAAGCTTTCAAGCTGCAGACAAGCTTTCATGAAAAATTCAGACCACAAGGTCTTTAACTCAAGCCAGGGTAGCCTGAAGATGACACCTTGTACAGACACGTGAATTTTCCAAGGATAATTTTAATTTTCACTTTATGATAGTTGTGTGAACACTGACCGTCTTGTGATAAGCTTAATCTTATAATGCTAGAATTTTGAAAATTTTGTTGACTCTCTTCTCCATTGTTACTGATCTTGAATTTCTTTTATTTGCCTTCTAAGAAGGTATTGTTTCTTATTATCAAAGAATCATGAGCATGATTTTACTTGCTCTCATTTTGGGGGTAATATTAGAATGTGGATGGCAATATGGGTCCCATTATTTCTAGCCTATTTGGTTTAAAAAAATAAAAGTAAAAACCAAGGTATAGCAATCAATTCAGCTTAAGTATTTCTTTTTCTCTTGGAACCCAGATTAAAAATAGCTAGTCTTTTAAGTTCCTGACAGTTGAAAATTTGAAGACGCTGTATTCAAGAAAACTAGAAAATAAGGATACTTAATTCTAACATCAAATAATTTTCTCATCTACCAAATGGAAAACAGTATATCTGTATATTAATTTTGTTTAGGAGTTGAATCATTTAAACCTTATCCTTTTCTCTTTTCACCTCATGCATTTGTGTTGGTCTTTATGTATACTACCCTTTCCTGAGTTACTTTTAACATTTCATCTCACAGTAATATTAGCAATTCTTGCCTACATTGAACATATAAAATATACATGTGTAATATAAAAATAAATAGGTGAAAACATTAATTCTTATCACTCTGCTTTGCGTTCTGCCTAACTCACCATAGTTGAAAATATATGACAAGTTATCTCTAAGGTATGTATGTCTTTAATCAGCTGTCTTTCTTATAGCAAAATTGCATATGGGAACAGAGTCTGGAGGTACCACTGATCTGGTAACAACCCACAGCTTTGATGGGTGAATGTTAGTGCTTCTTCCCAAGTGTTCCAGTTTGGACTCAGTTTCTGATGAACAGGAATTACATAGCTAAGAATGTGAGATTAAGATTTCTCTATGGCCAGAAAATTAATAAATCTGCTCTGTGAGTCATGGAAAGTGCCTACAACAATCATCTCTCTCCAGGAATAAAATAGCAAAAATGTCCATGTCTTTTTTTATGATTCTCTAAGCATTCTGAACTCTGTTGCATTTCATAGGCTCATTCAGTTAACAGTATTCCTGTGGTTTGAAAGAGCAAATGAAAATAAAGGAGTTCAGTTTGGAAAATGCAGAAGCCCTACATCTGTCCATACCTTTTTCCTATCATTTCATTTTGAGAATATCATTTCACCCAGGCACTTAGTACTGAGCCCTTGGCAAAAAGTTTTCCACAGTCCTTAATGCCATGAAGTCTTCATTGGCCTTTTTCTTCATGCCTCCCTCCCAATCTCGCATCCTCCAGTAGAAATAAAAAGTGAACATTTTTACCCACCCTTAGGGTTTTCTTCATACAGTATACAGTTTTCCCAGGGGAAAAAAAAATCACAGTTTCCACTTTTAGATTGTCACCATTAATTGTGTCAGTGAACCATACCTTGAGAAATACTGGAAAGGTGAACCACTATCAACACACTTCCATTTGGCATATTAAACGGGTGTGTGTGTGTGTGTACATGTGTGTTGGGAGGAGCAATGTGAAGTTTGCTCACAAAACACTTCCATTATGACTTGGATTGGGTAACTATTAATTCCTCCCTTTGATTGTGTTTTATCTCAATGGTAAAAATTAGCTGATTTGAGTCATTTGGGATGGACAGAGTAATGCAAATATAAGCAGACGGCCCCGCCTGCTTCACACCCTGTACTAGCTTGTCCACGATAGGCTTTCTTACGAAGGCAGTGCATCTAAAGGTAAGAGTGTAAGGGCCCACCTAAATCCTTGGTCACTTCACTGCCATGAATTGTGCGATGATTACAGTCTTTCGATGTAGACGTGTTTAGAAGAAATTGAATTCACATTCATCCATTTCACCACAAGTGTCGACTTTACCCATGGACTGTAATTCAGATTGAAAGGAAGGACCTACAGATGAAAACACCTGAGACCTCTTTAATTACTTTTCTGAACTTTGTGTTAAAGAGAAATGCTCAATTGAGTAAGTCTCCCAAGGAGTATTTCCTCTAAGTTCCCCATTTTAACTTAGTGTAATGGTCTTCCTGAATAGAAGAAAAATAATTTCTATAAGTAGTTTAATGTAAATACTTTTGCTGTCTACAACCTTAACTATGTAGACAAATATATAGATACTATAAAGTTTCAAGTGGAATTAAGTCTTTTCATGTATAGAATTACAGTTTATCTTCCACCACCTCCCCTTGTGGATTTACTGTCTTCAGGACTGGACTCACTTCGACTATCTCAGTCATTGAAATGTAATATTTTCCTGGAAATATTTGGCATTTCCATTTTTTAAGTGAGATGTGCAATTAGCATGACAAAGGCAAGTATTAATATTCCTAGAAAAAATATTTATTCCCAGAACTTATTTGCAGTTAACATCAAAATTTTATCCCACTTTCTCTTTTGTGTGTGCCAAATGACCTCAGTATATTGCCCAGAAAATGAAATTTGGATTCTCCATAGTGTTCTCAGAACATAAGACAATGTGTTATTATCTAAATTACCATCATGTCCTGACAGGTAAATGCAATTAATCATCTACTTATTAGAAAACAATTCAAATAACCTTTCCAGTTTACATAATTTGAAAGTAAATCCGCTTTAACCTTAGCAACACCTTAGAAATGCTTTTAATATAAACAACAGGTTCAAATATGTATGTGACTTTCTGTTGTATTTCAGAATAATTATCCATGCATTGAAACAATTAAAAAAACTTCACAGAAATTATATGTTATAATGAATAAAGAACATGGTGTTGTTTCAAACATGAATGGACAAGTCTTTACAAAGCAGATTCTTTTATAGCCATCAGCTTATTGTATTGTTTAACTGTGATTTTAAGAATTTAAGATGTTTTCTTACTACATGTATTTAAATGTTACTTATAATGTCTTCCTGGAAAAACAATTATTTGTAAGGTTTTTATAAATGCACAATTAATGTATAAATATAGTTGGAATCTGGGATGACTGTTCGTAATCTACTATTTTTCATTCTACCACGGCCACCAGCTACCTGATACGTTTTGTAAATTTAGCATCTTCTGTGTGTGTGCACGCACATGCATGCGCACGTGCATTATTACATTTTCAAATGGATTTATCTCTGTTTTTGTAAAAATATCTGAGCTATTCATGTAGTGGGAAAGGTTGCCATAAAGATGTACATAAATATCCATTCATTTCACACATTTTCACATTTAATGTTAAAATGCAGTATTTCATTTACAGTTTCTACCTTTTCATTGCTAGACTAACTTTATTACTTATTGAAAAAGTAAAGGAAATTGTTCATATAAAACTAGCACAAATGCTTTCTGAATGATAAGAATTGTAACTAATGTGGACATCTGTGTCTCTAATTGAATTAGATGTTCTGCTTTATGCAAAACCAGCAGTTGTGTATCAAAGAATTTATTTATATGCATTTAAATAGGTTATGATGAGTGTCTAGCTTTTTATAGTCAGATAACTAAACTTTGACTACCAAAAAGTAGTAATATTATTAGCAAAATTAATGGATAAAAGTTCAGTGTTTTATTCCAAGTAGGATTACACATAATGCAGAAGTCTGACGTTATTATGCACATAATTCATGTAACATTATGCTTCTTCTCAAGTACATTCATCTTTCTAATGAATTACACAGATTGTCGCCTCAGTTCACCATAAGCATTTATTTACCCACATGAAAATTCTGAAGTAGGTTCTGTGCACAGCTCTATAGATAAGAATATAGAAGGAGGATGGTCTATAATTGAGGTTAAAAATAATTCATCCTAGGTATCAGTGGAAATATATAAATTATTTCTTCAATAAATTCTTAAATACTGTTTCTGTAGTATTTAAGAGGATTTAATGTTAATGATTTCTAGCATTATGGTTTTGATCCAAATGGGGTCTTCTAGTTCAGTGATGCCACACATTTGTACATAGTGTTTAGAGTGGAAAAAACTGTAAATCCTATTGGTCAGACACCTTACTGAGCTAAAGGTTACCTCAAGTAACTTATTAAATGACAGTTTTAGCAAGATGTCTGGATTTCTGGCAGATGGAAAGTAGGTAGCAAGGCAAGAGAAGAGTCCCTGAATTTAAAACAGCTAGCATCCTATAACAAAGAACTTTTTCAGAAGGCATTATTTAAACTATTTCTGATTGTATGGAAGTGGCTGTTAATGGCAATAGCATCATGTAGGTTCAGAACAAGAGTAACATAGATAAACAAAAGTCAGTAGAATTGGTTTAATTTCTCCTCGGCTCCTTCTGGTGAGTGAGATAACAGTGAAAGAGTAGGAAAGGAAGGGTGACACCCGGCCCCACACAGTAAGACTCATGGAGTGTTCCCATAGCTCAGTGTATCCCTCAAGGTAAAATAAACCCTGTATATCTAGAAAGGCATAAAAGTTAAGAAGAAATTATACAAGTTTTATTCCCTGCAAAAACTGTCTGATGAAAAATATGGTAGTGCTTTTTAGAAAGCCCTCAAGTCAATAGACATTACACCTACAAGTGTTATCTGTCTCATTCAGTTTGCAAAGTTTCCCTTGAAGTCTGTGGGGCTCAGCTTGGCTACAGTTGCATTTCTCTTTGCCTTTCTCAAATTTTCCTCACGTGATTTTAATCTTTGCATCTTACAGCACATAATTCTTGATGGTAATAGGAAGGAAGCTCTTGATATCTACTCATGTCACATGGAAAACTTTGCTTTTAAGTGTGCTCACAATATAATCTTGGTTATCACATATTAAATACAAAAATTTGAATACAATTTGTAAAAGAATTCAGTGTTTCTTGTTTTTGTAAATATTGTTTCAGGGAAAGAAATAGTTTAAGAATTGAAAATCAAAAGTATTCTCTTGACAGTCTTGTTGGTGCTCACTGTTTCATCATCAAGTTAGTTATTCACTTATGACTGAAGGGATGTTACACATATTTAAGTCTCAAAATTGTTTTAATAGAACACATGTATAAATCATTGAAAGTAATATTCATTTTAATTTTGAGAACTCAGCGTGGTATGTCAACAAGCAGTTACTAGCCAAATGTCATATGTTTAATTGATCTTTGAGAAGTATTACCTAGGTACAATTTTTTGTTCAGTTGAAAAACCTCCAGAGAACTGAATTTATAGCCACTGAAAAAGACAATACAGTGAACACGTAACAAAGATAATAAGCCATGTATGAAAGTGTCACATGGAAATAGAGCGCCAGCAATTGCAAGAGACACATCTCACCGTAGAAGTTCTCAAACTAATACCCAATTCAAAATTGAAATGCTCAGTATAAAAGTTAATAAGAAATTGATTGATCCCAATAACCAAATCAAAACCAACACAGGATCCATATCTAGTTTGACCATAGGTGGATTAATAAGACCACTATCAGTATTTCTAAGAGAATTATCTCCACAAAAATCAAACCACAACCAAATTCTCAATATTGAGACATCAGTGTTTAAAATTCAATCCACTTAAGCAAAAATTCCTTTTGAAATAGGCAACACAGTCTTCTCAGTTTCTTCCCCAAAAGGAGTAATGCTGAAAGATTTCCGGTTGTAAAACTACATGGTCCAGTGAAGCTCAATTTAGAATGTAAAGCATTTGAAGTTCAAATCTACAGAATGTGTATGCTACAAGTATCTCTAAAATGAACCTTATAAATCATCTCAGAGGGGAGATGATCTGGGGTGAGTAGAAGTCCGGCAAACTGTCACTGGTTACTTCTCATGACTTAAAACCTTGTTGAATCAGGCATCCACTACTGTATTTTCAAGTTTTAGAAGGATTGGCATAGTGTTTCCGTGTACAAGTTACTGAACTGTGCATCTGCAAAAATGAATAACTAATAGCAACCTTTTTCCCTTCACACATCCAGAAACAATTTTGTTGTCTTGCTCTGGCAGTCAGCACTTGGGAAAACATGAAATGTAGATTGCAAAAGTGTCTGTTCCAGATTACTTCAACCTTCATTTGAAGCCTGTTTAAAATAAAATATCTTTCTGGTTCACTTGGCAGTATTATTTCTCAAGTTTGCCGTGACATGAGTTCTTGCACTGGGTCTCAAAAATTGAGGTCCCCACTTGTGCTCTAAAGAGGCACTGGAAAGGTACAATCCTATCTTGCTGAAGAGGAGTTTTGGAGCAGACAGATAATTCAGTCACATCTATTTTCCATTTGAGTTGCACAAATAGATGTTCTCATTCCTAATAAGTAGGAAATTGGCATTTACCAAAATCACTTAACTGCCACAGAAACTTCAGAAGTAAATGCGTACAGTTAATCCCTAACCTATTGTGGTGGATTTCCTCCCACTAAAGACAAAAATTTATGCTATAGGTTTTATATTACAGATGGCTTTGTGGTGGATGTTGATTCTGCTTGCCAAAAATAAGCATTATGACTCCAACTGTTTTCAGATAGAAATGCCAACAATTAAAACACTTCAAATCTATTTCTGGCATAAAAACACATACACAAAAGAAAGGACTCAACCAAAAGAACTGTGAAAAATACCTAAGTAATTTGGGACTTGGAGAGAGTCCCAAATATATGTGCTAACAGTAATTTATTAACATATTTCAACTTTCAAACTCTATGTGGGTAAATGTTATTTTACAAATAGAATTTCTATTTTGCCATTTGATTAAAAGTTGAAAATCAACATAAATATTCAGAATGTGTTTAGAGTTCAAGACATTTCTTAGTTACTTGGCCATGAGTTTTTGTTTTCTGTGATTATGTTAAAAGAATATATTGAAAAAATTTGGACTTAATTATAAGAAATCAGAGGTCTGAGAGATTCAGATCTAGATGGCAGAGTATGAGGATGTGAAGCTCACCTCCCCTGATGAACACACCAAAGATACATCTACATGTGGGACAGTTTTCACTGCAAACTGGCGGAAGAAATCCTGTTCAACCAAGGCTCTAAGAAAGATACACAGGTAATCAGGTAGGAAGAGAAGGAAAGCAATATCATTGAAACCTGTGTCACTGGGCAGGGACTCAGAGGAAAAAGGGGAATATGTGGGGAAGCGGGGAACCTACTCGGGAGTGAATGGTTGGAGCCACAGATTGGGCCCTTCAGTGCTGGGGTCCTACTTGGAGGAGACAAGTCCCCTCAGCCAGCTGGAGGACTGCTAGGACTAACAGAAGAGCCACGGAGAGCCTGGACTCTCCTGGTAAGGAGCGCACACTCACTGCCTTGTCCCAGAGGCAGGGTAGAGAGAGCTTCGCTCTGGCGACTGCTGGGTTTCCTGCAGCCACCTAGCTGCACTGGCCCCCTCACATCCCTCCCCAGCGCATCACAGGATCTGGAGGAGCCATGACCAGGGGATAGACGTAACCCGGCCCTTGGCTGGAGCCTGGGTGGGAGGGCAGTGCCCGTTGTTAGTGATCACACAAGCGGCACATCAGAAGGCACCCAGATCTCTGATGGTGGCCACTCCACCACCGCTCATCCCCCAGTACATGCCAAGAGTCAACATGGGCCCTGCTCGTCCTCTGGAGCAATTCTACACAGGGAAGGGGCAGTGATTGGCGGTGAGGGACAAAGGGGACTTACATGCAGGCTGCATCTAAGTAGAGTGAAGGTAGCAACTGGATGCCTGTAAAGGCAGCACACAGGAGGTGACTCAGGCCTCTGCCGGCAGAGGACATGTGCCGAGAACCTGCAGGCCCCACCGGCCTCAGCACTCCCCCACCGGCCTCAGCACTCCCCCACCGGCCTCAGCACTCCCCCGGCAGAGGACATGTGCCGAGAACCTGCAGGCCCCACCGGCCTCAGCACTCCCCCACCGGCCTCAGCACTCCCCCACCGGCCTCAGCACTCCCCCACCGGCCTCAGCACTCCCCCACCGGCCTCAGCACTCCCCCACCGGCCTCAGCACTCCCCCACCGGCCTCAGCACTCCCCCACCGGCCTCAGCACTCCCCCAGCCTGGGGCAAGGGTCACAATGAGGGGAACGGGAACGGAGCCAGCTCAGACCCAGCTCTGGGACGTCTGACAGCCCCCAGGGCCTCAGGGCAGTGACAGCCACCGAGCAAAGGGGAAGTCACACCCAGCACCGCTCCAGCCACTCCATCTCTAGCCCCACCACCCACTGAGCTGATAGCTACCGCAGACCCTGAAGAAAGAGGTGACTTAATCCCTGTCTAATCTAGCTCATCCACCAAAGGTACTGGGCACACCCGTTCTTATGCTCCCACATAAGAACACCCCTTCAAGACCACAGTAGCTACCTTTCACCTAAACTTGGAGAGGCAGAGAAATTAAGCAAAAATCCAGAGGAACTACTCTCAGTTGAAACAGAGCAAGAGAAACCCCCTCAAAACAATGAAACAGAAATAAACAATTTACCAACTAAAGAACACAAAGCATCAGTAATATTTGAGTAATAGTAACTGAGTTAGAGAAAAGAATTGATGCACACAGTAAACACTTTAACAAAGTACTAGAAAATAAATACTCGATCAGCAATGAAGAATTCAACAGCTGAGATAAACACACTAGAAGAAATGAGCAGCAGATTGACACAGAACGCATAAGTGACCTGGAAATAGAACAGTGGAAATCACCCAACCAGAATATCTTGGGAAAAAAAAATTTTTTTTTTAAGTGAAAACAAGAGCTCTCTGGTATAACATTAAGCATACTGACATTCACATTGTAAGGGTCCCAGAGAAGAGAGGAAAAGGAATCAAAAATGTATTTGAGGAAATTATGACTAAGAAATTCCCCCAAATCAAGAAGGAAACAGATATCCGGGTACAGGAATCACAGAGGGTCCCAAAAAAGATGAACTCGGACCCATATCAAGATATAACAGAATCAAAATAGCAAAAGAGACAAAGTTCTAATGGCAGCAAGAGAGAAAACAAGAGTTGTATACAAGGGAATCCCCACAAGGCTATCTGCTGGTTTGTGGGCCAGAAGGGAGTGGCATGATACATTCAAAGTTCTGAAAAAGAAAAACGTATCCTAGGTTACTAAACCCAGCAAGATTATCATTTACAATAGAATGAGAGATGATGAACTTCTCAGATAAGGAAAGACTAAAAGAGTTGATCAACACTAAATCTACCCTAAAAGAAAAGTCACAGGATCTTATCTAACATGAAAAGAGGCAAGTATCTATGGGAAAAGGAAATTTCCTTGAGGAAAGGCAAATGTACTATAAGGACTGAGGATCAACCACTTAACCACGAATATTAAAGGACAAAAAAAGAATAAAATCAACTACAACTAAATAAAACTTAAAGCAAAGGAAACCACTGACAAAAAAAGTCAGCTTATCAATGGGGAGAAATTATTTGCAAATGTGACTTAACAAGTAAATTCCAAAATATATGAACAGCTCATACAATTCAACATTGAAACAACCCAACTTAAAATTGGGCAGAAGACCTGAATTGACGTTTTTTTCCTGAAGAAGACATAGAGATGGCCAACAGGCACATGAGAAGATGCTCAACATCGCCAATCAGAGGCATGTAAATAAATTGAAAGGATGATGAGATGGAACCTCACACCTGTCAGAATACTTACCATCAAAAAATCTACAATAATATTGGCAAGGATGTGGAGAAAAGGAAACTCTCATACACTGTTGGTGGGAATGTAGATAGTACAGTCACTGTGGGAAATTGTATGGATGTTTCTCAAACTAAAATAAAACTACCATATTATATAGCAGTTCTACTCCTGGTATATATCCAGAAAAGATGAAAAAACTAATTTGAAAAGATACACGCACCCTAGTGTTCATAGCAGCACTACTTCCAGTAGCCATGATATGGACGCAACACAAGGAAGTGCGCGTCAAGAGACGAATGGAAAAAGGAGATAGAATATACATACGATGTTGTGCTGTTGTTGAGTCACTAAATCATTTCAATGGACTGTAGCCAGCCAGGCTCCTTTGTCCATGCGAGTTCCCAAGCAAAAATATTAGAGTGGATTGCCATTTCCTCCTCCAGAGGATCTTCCCGACCCAGAGACTGAGCCTCTGGCAGGCAGATTCCTCACCACTGAGTGGCCTGGGAAGCCACCACAATGTTGCATTATTGAAACGTAAAAATGAATGAAATTCTGTCAATTGTCATGATGGAGATGAACCCACAGAATATTATGCTTAGTGAAATGTTAAGACAGAGAAAGACAAATAGTACATGATATCACTGATATACTGAATCTAAAAAATACTACTAATGAATGTACATAGCAAGACAGAAATACAGAGAGAGAAAATAAACTAGTGATTCCCAGTAGGATGGGAAAAGGAGCATGTTAGGGGACATAGGATCAAGAGATACAAACTACTATGTCTAAAATAGATAAGCAAGAAGGATGTGTTGTACAGCACAGGGAAACACAGCCATTATCTTGCAATAACTTTTAATGGAGCATAATCTGTAAAAGTACTGGGTCACTATGTGGGACATCTGAAACTAATATAATATTTTAATCAAGTATATTTCAGTAAGAAGAAATTAGAGATCTAAAAGAACTGGGTTTTTAAGATGTTTGTATATAGAACTGTTTCAACTGGAAAGCATAATCTGCACATTTCTAAGAAGCACACAGAATTAGATTAGTTTCCTATTAGTTAAACTTTACCATCCTGAGACATTTAGCCAGCATACAGAGATGAGAAGCTGGCTGTGTGAAGTTTACTTTGACCTTTACATTCCAGCAGAGATGAGACCAGAGGAGTCTTGCTGCAAACAACAAAGAAATGTATGTGCAAAGTTGGCTCCTCTGTCTTCCTATGAGATAATTCCATCCATTTATGCAACCTGAGCACACTCCTTTTCCTGCAGTTAGAACTTGACAGATTCTGCCTTCATTACAAAAACACTTATTTTTCAAGTCACGTTTAAGGCAAAGAGGATGAATTAAGATAAGGGTATGAGGGTTTCCCTGGTGGCTCAGTGGTAAAGAATCTGCCTGCCAATGCAAGACACATGGGTTCGACCCCTGGTCCAGGAAGATTCCACATGCTAAGGAGCAACTAAGCCTGAGAGCTGCCACTGTTGAGCCCACGTGCAACAACCACTGAAGCCCGAGTACCCAGAGCCCGTGCTCTGTAATGAGAGACACCACCACAGTACAAGGCCTTACACAGCATCTAGGGAGTAGGCCCACTCACTGAAACTAGACAAAAGCCCGCCCAGCAGCCAAGACTCAGCAGACCCTAAAACAAAACAAATAAAATGATTTTTAAAAGATAGGGTTATGAGAGTGGAAACTTCAAGAAGGGGACTTTTAAAAAATCTATTTTCCCTTCATGATAGAAGAATACATAGAAAGGAACAGGTCAATGAAGAAATTAGTTATCCAAGCAAAGAGCCTCTTGATGAAGAGGAGAATGAAAAGGCTGGCTTAAAACTCAACATTCAGAAAACTAAGATCGTGGTATCTGGTCCCATCACTTCATGGCAAACAGATGGGGAAACAATGGCAGACTTTATTTTCTTGGGCTCCAAAATCACTGCAGATGGTGACTGCAGTCATGAATTTAAAAGACACTTGCTCCTTGGAAGAAAAGCTATTGACAAACCTAGACAGCATATTAAAAAGCAGAGACATTACTTTGCCGACAAAGGTCCATCTAGTCAAAGCTATGGTTTTTTCCAGTAGTCATATATGGATATGAGAGTTGGACAATAAAGAAAGCTGAGCACTGAATAATTGATGCGTTTGAAGTGTGGTGTTGGAGAAGACTCTGGAGAGTCCCTTGGACTGCAAGGAGATCCAACCTGTCCATCCTAAAGGAAATCAGTCCTAAATATTCATTGGAAGGACTGATGCTGAAGCTCCAATACTCTAGCCACCTGATGCAAAGAACTGACTCATTGGAAATGATCCTGATGCTGGGAAAGACTGAAGGCAGGGGAAGAAGGGGACGACAGAGTATGAGATGGTTGGATACCATCACCAATTCAATGGACATGAGTTTGAGCAAGCTCTGGGAGTTGGTGATGGACTGGGAAGCCTAGCGTGCTAGAGTTCATGGGGTTGCAGAGTTGGAACCAACTGAGCAACTGAACTGAAACATGCATTATCATGATCAAATGAAATCTAACTTGTTTAATCAGAAATTCCTACAACTTTTGTAAGTAGAATTACATAAAATCATGTCTATATGTCTTTCTCTCTCATTTGGGAGTTCTGTTATCTCTAGTACCGACAATTAGTCCTTGTAATTAAGGTATACGTAGAATTATTTTAAAAAATGTAACTTCATAAATAGTTATTAGTATAAAAAGGATTAATGTGGTTCTGGAAACAACTACTTTATTCCTTAAGGAATAACTCTGGCACTGGTAAAAGATTCCAATCTTTTCTGAAACATTATTAAGACAAAAAAAGACTCCAGGAAAACATAATTAACTAAAAGCCAAGCTGATACAAATCTTACACTACTGTGGCAAGTAATAACGGCACCTCACAATCACTGCAATCTTTCCTATAATGAATGATTACAATTTGATTAAAGAATTCCATTTCTTCATTAAGCAATCTTTCAAGATGTTTTGCTTTGGGGCTAACTACTCTCCTCGCCTCTACCACAAGACCCATTGTTTGCATTCAAGCCCATTATTTACATTCAGTTAACAGTAATCTTCCTTGACCTCTTCCTACTTGTATCCCTCCCCATGGGTCCCTCCAGTCCTGTTACAGGAGCAATGTTAATAAACACACACCACCGAATCGGCAACAGGTGGTTCCTTAGTCAGTATAGCACACACTAGCAGCCTACACAGAATGAAGCCCCACTGCCTGCCTCCCTTGTACCAGTCCCCCAGTCTCCGTCAGTTCCCACAGAGACCCACAAAACTTTTAGCTGTTTTACATTTTACCCCCAACTTCTTTAGTTTGCATTGTGTCCATTTGGTGTTTGTTTTTCAAGGTGTTTTCCCCCTTTTATTTCACATTAGGTAAACCCTGAGTTCACTCTGGGTTTTTTATTCCACATCTTGTAGCACTGAGACAAATATCTACTAATATCTTATATATCAGCTTTGATTGAATATTGTAAGTGTTTAGTTTTCTTCCCAATGTTTTCAAACAATGAGGGCGAGGAGGGGGAGGGTGAGAGTATGCCCTTTCCTCTTTCATTTTTGATTGTCTACATGGATGAAATGTGAACTCCTTGGTTTATAACAAGCCACCCCCACCCCTTCAACCAACAGTTCCTCAGTGTGGTTTATAGCAAACATATTTAGGCTCCTAAGACTTCTAAAATCTATAAATAATTTAAATATTATAGATGCATGCTCATTTCATCTATGAATTTCTGCAAACCCAATTCATTAAAACATAACAATTCAGTGTTTGTCATCTAAACACAGTCAATTATTTCAGTATCTGATGTGAGGGAATGGGGAGACTGTTGCTGGTAAGGCAATCATATCCAGCTAAAACTAATTAGTCACTGGGCATTCAAAATTAAAATAGCATACATTTCTTTATGGTCCAACTCTCACATCCATACATGACTACTGGAGAGTGGGACTGTAAGAAAGGCTGAACACCAAAGAATTGATGCTTTTGAACTGTGGTGCTTGAGAAGACCCTTGAGAGTCCCTTGGACTGCAAGGAGATCCAAAGAGTCAATCCTAAAGGAAATCAACCCTGAATATTCATTGGAAGGACTGATGCTGAAGCTCCAATAATTTGACCACCTGATGCAAAGAGCCGAGTCATTGAAAAGGACCCTGATGCTGGGAAAGATTGAAGGCAGGAAGAGAAGGGGACGACAGAGGATGAGATGGTTGGATGGCATCACCGACTCAATGGACATGAATCTGAATAAATTCTGGGAGACAGTGGCAGACAGAGGAGCCTGGCACGCTGCAGTCCATGAGGTCGCAAAGAGCTGAACACGACTTAGCAACTAAACAATAAATTTCTTAAGGAAACTAATTAAATCATAGTCCAACATATTACTGAAACCTGAGTATTTGATGATTGCTCCACAACAATCAGGCTTCCCGGGTGGTGCTTGTGGTAACAAACCTGCCTGCCAGGAGACATAAGAGACGCAGGTTTGATCCCTGGGTCAGGAAGATTCCCCTGGAAGAGGGCATGGCAACCCATTCCAGTATTCTTGCCTGGAGAATCCCATGGACAGAGGGAGCCGAGCAGTCCATAGGGTCGTGCAGAGTCAGACACGACTGAAGCAACTTGGCACACACGCACAATAATTAATTGGTTACATCCCTGAGATGAGACTTCCTCCTCCATCAAAAGGCAAGTAAAACTACGAAGTGAATATGCTGATTAAAATGCTGTGACTTTACTCAGTGTCCCAAAGGACTCACATGCCTACTCAAAGGCTAAGATTAAAGGGGGAGATGTAGGTGGGATGGAGGTGTGTGTAGACCACACCTCTGGCCAGGTTGGTGGACACGACAGCTGTGGAGCAGAGCAAGGACACACCCCTCCCCAGGGCATGCTGCTTCTCCATCAGTCTGAATGGCACAGGGAAGCTTAAAGGTCTCCAGAAATCACAGCACCAGTCTATTCCCAGTGAGTGAACAGCAACAAAGCGCAGCAGAATTATTCAAGGCTACATGTTTTGTTTTAAAGCATTTGAGGTATGACTGACGTGTAAAGAGCTCTGCATATTTTGTATGTACACATCACCAAGCTTGGGGATAAGCTGCACCCCTGAGACCATCAGGAGCATAGACATGTCCATCACCTCCCAAGTTTTCTCTCACCCAGTTTGTTCTGTACGTGTGTGCGAAGAATACAGTATTATTAGCTCTAGGCGCTGTGCTGAGTAATGTGCTTGCTCCATGGCTCAGTCATGTCCGACTCTTTGCGACCCTATGGACTGTAGCCCAGCAGGCTCCCTTGTCCATGGAATTTCCCAGGCAAGAGTACTGGAGTGGGTTGCCATTTCCTCCTCCAGGGTATCATCCCAACCCAGGGATCAAACCTGGGTCTCCTGTGTCTCCTGGATTGCAAGCGGATTCTTTACCTGCTCAGTTATCAGGGAAGCATGCTGAATACTGTCTCCAGAAATTATTACATAATTCAAACTTTCTCTGGCTTCCCTGGTGGCTCAGATGGTAAAGCATCTACTTGCAGTGCAGGAGACCTGGGTTCAATCCCTGGGTTGGAAGATCTCCTGGAGAAGGAAATGGCAATCCACTCCAGTACCCTTGCCTGGAAAATCCCACAGACAGACGAGGCTGGTAGTCTACAGTCCATGGGGTCGCAAAGAGTCAGACACGACTGAGCAACTTCACTTTCAAACTTTTCTACCCTTTGAATATGATCTCCTCATTTCCTCCAACTCCTGCAAATACCTTTCTACTGTTTCTAGATTGACGATTTGATGATTTTTAGACTCCACATGCAATATTCATCTTTGTGTCTAGCTGCTTTTAGTTAACATAATGTTCCCCAGGCTCATCCACATTGTTGGAAATGACAGGATTCCCTTGTTTAAGGCTGAATAACATAATTGTACATATACACTGCATTTTCTTTATTCATTCATAAGTGAGCATTGACATTGTTTCCATGTCTTGAATATTGTGAATAATGCTGTGGTGAACACAAGAAGGCAGGGTTCCCTTCAAGATCCTATTTCAGTTCCTTTGAATATATATCCATGAGAGGAATAGCTGGACTCTATATGGTGTTCTATTTTTAATTTTTTGAGGAGACTACTCTTTTTAATCGTGGCTGAAAAATTTACATCCCAACTCAGAGAATACAAGGGTTCCCTTTCCTCAATACTTATCAACACATTTTTTAAATAAGCAGCATCCTAACAGGTATGAGATACTTCATTGTAGTTTTGATTTGCATTCTTAATTAGTGATGTTGAGCATCTTTTCAGATACATGTTGGCCATTTCTAAGTGTCCTTTGGAAATATATTTATTAAAGTCCTTTGTTTTTTGATATTGAGTTATAGGAATTCTATTTTGGCTTTTAAGCACTTAATAGACATGGTTTAAAAATACTTTTTCCATTCCATAGGTTGCTTTTTTTTAATGCTTGCTTTTTCTATTCTTTTTTTTAAAATTGGAGTATAGTTGCTTTACAATGTTGTGTTAATTTCTGCTGTACAGCAAAATGAATCAGCCATGTGTATACATATATCCCCTCCCTCTTGAACCTCCTCTCACCTCCCCCAAGCCCATCCCTCTAGGTCACCTCAGAGCACCTAGCTGAGCTCTCTGCTCTATACAGCAGGTTCCCACTAGCTAGCTATTTTACACATAGTAGTGTATATACCCTTGGAGAAGAAAATGGCAACCCACTCCAGTATTCTTGCTGGGAAACCCCATGAACAGAAGAGCCTGGCAGTCCATGGGGTCACAAAGAGTTGGACATGACTTAGTGACTAAACAGCAGCAGTGTACATACATCACGTCCTTTTTCCCGCCCCCTTCCCTCCCCCCATCCCACATGCCCATTCCCTATGTCTGTGTCTCTATTCCTACCCTAATAGGTTCATCTGTATCATTTTTTCTAGATTCTACATATATGCATTAAAAATTCAAAA
Organism: Capra hircus; assembly: GCF_001704415.2. NCBI lineage: Eukaryota > Metazoa > Chordata > Mammalia > Artiodactyla > Bovidae > Capra > Capra hircus. Next base: position 29,192,959 of record NC_030814.1, read on the forward strand.
AGACACATGCACCCCAATATTCACCGAATCACTATTTACAATAGCCAGAACACAGAAGCAACCTAAATGTCCACTGACAGAGGAATCGGTAAAGAAGATGTGGTATGTATATACAGTGGAATATTACTCGGCCACGGAAAGGTACAAAATCTGGAGTCATTTGTAGTGATGTGGATGAACCTAGAGCCTGTCATACAGAGTGCAGTCAGTCAGAAAGAGAAAAACAAGTATTGTTGCTGTTTCTTTCTGCTGAATATTTCCTTTGCTGTGCAGAAGTCTTTGTCTGATTATTTTGCTTTTGCTGTCATATCCAGAAAGTCATTGCCAAAAATCAGTGTCAAGGAAATTTTCCTCTTTTTCTTCTAAGAGTGTTAAAGTTTTAGGTTTTACATTTAAGTGAAATAAAACGTAAATATTTGACTCATCCTAAAAAGGAAGATAGAGATGTATTCCTAATAAAGAATATGCATAAACTCTAGCCAAGAAAAAAAAAAAAACCTTCAGATATTAACTTTCAAAGTTCTGTTACTTTTGCTTATGAAGATATTTTGGTTCTTTTTAAAATGAATAAAGACCTGATTAGATACAGTGACCATAATACTAGCAGACAGAAACTGGGGGTTACAATCTTGCTGTCATGATATGACTAACAGGTTGTTGTTGCTGAGCCTCAGTTTGTTCAGACTTAAACTAGGAGGATGGATTTGAAAAACCTGTACATACTATAAACTTCCAGAAAGTATCAATAGCAATGATAAAATTACCTCATCTTAAAGCCATTGTATTTTGAGAATACTAAGCAGAATACTATATCTAACACTGCTAATGTCAAGGTGGGATCTTATAAATAGCTAGAAAATTATATTGAGGTAGAGAAACAGTCTGCTAATAAAAGCAAATTTGGAAAACTGATTTTTCTGATAGTTCACCACCACTTATTATTTCACTTTCCTATGTTAACAACCAATTTTCTTATGTTACCATTGAAAAGCCAGAGAAATTCCCTAATAATAGCGATTTTCTCCATCTAAAACTAACTAAAATGTTAATTTCCTAAAGAAAAAAGCAACTAGGAAGGGATGAGTCAGAAGAGACATGATTAAATGTGTCCCCTGCCCAATGCATTAACCCATTTACAAATTTAACGGAATTTTTAAATGTACCTACATCTCCATAGGACTGACTTTTGTTCCCTTTACTACATTCTGAACTTTCACTACATCCAAGATCTAAAACTCTAACCTGGCGAGTTGCTAATCATATTTCAAGAGGTTAAAAGATGCTTGCTCCTTGGAAGAAAAGTTATGACTAACCTAGACAGCATATTAAAAAGCAGAGACATTACTTTGCCAACACAAGCCCGTCTAGTCAAATCTACATTTGATCCAGTAGTCATGTATGGATGTGAGAATTGGACCATAAAGAAAGCTGAACGCCAAACAATTGATGCTTTCGAACTGTGGTCTTGGAGAAGACTCTTGAGAGTCTCTTGGCCTGCAAGGAGATCCAACCAGTCCATCCTAAAGGAAATCAGTCCTGAATGTTCACTGGAAGGACTGATGTTGAAGCTGAAACTCCAATACTTTGGCCACCTGATGCAAAGGACTGACTCGTTGGAAAAGACCCTGATGATGGGAAAGATTGAAGGCAGGAGGAGAAGGGGATGATAGAGGATGAGATGGTTGGATGGCATCACCGACTCAATGGACATGAGTTTGGGTAAACTCCGGGAGTTGGTGATGGACAGGGAGGCCTGGCGTGCTGCAGTCCATGGGGTCACAGAGTCAGACATGACTGAGCGACTGTACTGAACTGATTAAAGGATAATGAAGTGTATTTATGAAGTTAACTTGTTCTTATCGAGTTTTCTGCTATTCTTTTTCATTCATTTGAAGAGAACTCTAAATGTCCACTTGAATGAAGGAAGCTACCATAATTACACAGTCGTGTAGTAATGAGACTTTGGTACCTGATATATTTAGAAGACAAACAGATGAAGAAAGATGTCACAGGAAAGTAAATTTAATGAAGAAGTCTCAATCAAAAATGCCCCAAATCTAACAAACCAGGTGATGGTTAACATCAGATGTGACAGAACCCGATTTATTTTTGAGGTAAGGAAAGAGAAGAGGTGGCAGTTGCCAGATCATCCAGGAGATTTTGGAAATAAATCACTTTTGTCATTTAATAAAATCTGTTCATTAGGCTATGACTTGTGGACTTGGTTGTGCGATCAATTTGTTTGAAATTAGACTATAATTAATTTGAAGCACTCTGCACAGATTCAAATGTACATATACCTTGTTTTTATACTCGAATTCACAGTTCACATAGTTTTGTGTTTTACTTTGACTGTTTTTAGAATTATGCTAGAGTTTATATATGTAGTTTGGAAACAAATCTTTATATTGGAGTTTATCAATAGACACTTCTTAAAAGTCAAGATTTTTTGTTTCACCATAAAATGTACATATACATTTACCTGTTTCAATAGTGCTTGTGTCTTACAGTTTGGGATATGTTTTAGAATAAGATTTATTTTACAAAAAATTATATTAAAATTATAAATTTTGTTATATAAAATTATATAATTATATGTTATATAAAATCATGTAATTTTGTTATGCAAAATCATTAAAATTATATAATTATATGTTACATAAAAATTATAGAATATTAAAATTATATAATTTGTGTTATATAAAATAATTACAGGATTATATTAAAACATTACAATTATATTTTTTAAATTCAGTACTGAATTTCTGAAGAAACTAAGAATTAAGAAGCAACATTGAGATTATGTATGAATGCTATTATGACAATATTATAAAGGATAAAGTAGTATGAAATATCGAGAAGCTTGTTAATCTCAAGCATTAAGGTGATTCTGAAGTCAGCCAGCCTAGGTTCAACATCTCTTTCCACAACTTCACACTGTGTGTGACTTTGGACAAGATAACTAACTTTGCTCATTTCCTCAAATATAAAATAAGAATTCTTAGTATTATCTTATACTAATCCATGCAAGTCTTTGTGACAATTACATGAAATGATGCATATACATTATTTTGCATGCTGTCTGGCACAAGCAACAATAAAGTACTAAAAGTAAGGCTAATGATTCTCTTTTATAATTACAAAATATTGAAAGGAAAAATTATTTTACATTGATTCTATTATATGAAAAAATATTTAAGGTTTACCAAAAAAATCCCAAATTACATATGCATATTTATTTTAAAACCAACTGGTAAATTTCCTTTTTTCAAATGAAAAAAAAAAAGATTTTGCTTTGTTTCAGGCTATGAAGTGCATCAGTTGACTGAGATCTTAGAACTTCAAGTATGCCTTCATTAAAAATCTCATGTAAAAGACTAAATTTTTATTCTATATAGATTTAGCTTTTTAAAAACTTACCTAGTGAAATTAAAGCTTTTCATGTTAAGATCAGTTATAGAAAAACATTAGAAACAGCAAAGATAGTTTTTATTACTTTGCTATTTGAGAAAGAACAGCAAGGTAGCTGATATAAAAATTCTATTAAGTGATGTTTTATAGGTTATATTCTGAATTCAAGTGAGATTTGGCCTGATCACAATTTTACATTTATATTCTGTACATTAATGACCGAGGTGTGGTAGAAAGTCCAGAAGAATGAAAAATTTTTATATTTGTTGCACTGTAGACGTTAGCAAGACTGTGGGCCAGAGTACTTGAGGAAGTGTTGAAGTTTAGAAAATGGTTCTTCTTAATCCTCTAATATCAAGAATTCTAGTTAGCTAATATGTTCAGTGTTTGCATTATTGCCTCCTACTCTTATTGTGGGTCTCAGCATGAAAGTCACCTCTCCAGAGAGCTCTTCCTCTACCCCTGTAGCTAAAGTTGCCCATCCCTGCCCCATTTCATGATTTTTCTGCATAGTACTTATCTCTATGATAAATTATCTTACTTATAATTTATCTCTGGCCTTCTCCCACTAAACTGTGAGTTTGATGAGTGGAGGAAACCTGACTGCCTTGCTCACTGCTGTGCCCAGAACAGCATCAGACACACGAATGAATGGAAACAATGAACATGAATCACTAAACTAGGTTTGCAGCCTCATCCCTGTTCTGTTGTTGGGGGTGGTGGGGGTTAAAAGCGGATAAAACTTCACATAATTAGAGTCCTATCATTGTTTCCCAGACTTCTCTTATGATGTGGAACGCTGAGGTGACAATGCCCTTACATTAAAAAGGGTCCCTGCCCTGATCCTGCACTTTATTTAAAAGGGTCCAGGTATCACAAGCACTCTCACCCAAATTTTTATCAAACTATGCAGGTCAAGAAGCAGCAGTTAGAACTAGACATGGAACAAGAGACGATCCAAATCGGGAAAGGAGTACGTCAAGGTTGTATATTATCATCCTGCTTATTCAACTTATATGCAGAGTATATCATGCAAAATGCTGGGCTGGATGAAGCACAAGCTGGAATCAAGATTGCCGGGAGTAATATCAATAACCTCAGATATGCAGATGACACCACCCTTATGGCAGAAAGTGAAGAGGAACTAAAAAGCCTCTTGATGAAAGTGAAAGAGGAGAGTGGAAAAGTTGGCTTAAAGCTCAACATTCAGAAAACGAAGATCATGGCATCCAGTCCCATCACTTCAAGGGAAATAGATGGGGAAACAATGGGAACAGTGGCAGCCTTTATTTTGGGGGGCTCCAAAATCATTGTAGATGATGACTGCAGCCATAAAAATTAAAAGATCTTGGTCCTTGGAAGAAAAGCTATGACAAACCTAGATGGCATATTAAAAAGTAGAGATATTACTTTGCCAACAAATTTCCGTCTGGTCAAAGCTATGGTTTTCCAATAGTCATGTACAGTTGTGAGAGTTGAACCATAAAGAAGGCTGAGTGCCGAAGGACTGATGCCTTCAAACTGTGGTGTTGGAGAAGACTCTTGAGGGTCCCTTGGACTGCAAGGAGATCCAACCAATCCATCCTAAAGGAAATCAGTCCTGAATATTCATTGGAAGGACTGATGCTGAAGCTGAAACTCCAATACTTTGGCCACCTGATGGGAAGGACTGACTCCTTGGAAAAGACTCTGATGATGGGAAAGATTGAAAGCAGGAGGAGAAGGGGATGACAAAAGGATGAGATGGTTGGATGGCATCACCAACTCAATGAACATGAGTCTGAGTAAACTCTGGGAGTTGGTGACGGACAGGGAAGCCTGGCGTGCTGCAGTCCATGGGGTTGCAAAGAGTCGGACGTGACTGAGCAACTGCACTGAACTGATGCATGCGAGACTCTTGAGGTCTGGCTCTCAACTGACGTGGACCATTCCTAACCTGGAGATCCACTCTAATGAGCAACACTGTCCAGGTCTCGGGGAAATGCCTTTCCACTCTGCTTGCCCTACAACCTCAAAAGCTGTCTGAATTTAATAAAGCTTTGTGATTTTTCAGTCAGAAATGAACTTTAGAGTGTGGGAGGATATCACTGAGAGAATTTCAGGGAAAAATTTCAGGTGAGAAGAGAAACTAATTCACCTGACAACCTTACTGTAAGATGGTTAACATCAAGGTATTTCCTAGGAGTGTTTTGTTTTCTTCATTTTCCAGTTTCCTGACTCGGGAGATACTTGGGAATTAGGGACGTTGTGAGCCACAGTATCATGCAGTGGCTATGTACTCCCCACAGTATGAAACAGTTACTCATCCAAACCTCACCAGCCCAGGGACATGTATAATAATAAATTCAGTTGTGTTTTGTATTTTGCCAACTTTCTGCTTTGTCATCATAAATGTGTATTTTAAGATGAGAGGATAGAGCATATTTTATTTCACAATTTGCTCACTTGAGTTATAATTTTTAAATATTTAGACATATGGTGTGTGGGCCTGCATTTGGACTCTTACTCCAAAATGTACAATTTTTAGAAACAGGCTTGCAATGAAGGCATAGGAAACAGTTCTTTTTCTCCCTATCTGGGCTGTAAGTCATAGTTGGGTAAAAGGAAAGGTTTCCTTATATCTGGAAGAAATTACAATCATCCTCATCAGATAATTCAATCCTATCTTAATTCTTGTTCTGCTTGAATCTAGTTCTGGAAACTCTTACCCAGTTCAGTTTTATGATCTTAAAGTTATCAGAAAACTCTGCTTGTCAAAGTTACTCTATTTGGACATACCAGATTTCCAGGAATTTTACATCATTTCTAGAAGCAACATAATACTTATTTGACATGCTTCCCATGCCCAGAAGATCCCCCAGAAAAGGCAATGGCAGCCCACTCCAGTATTCTTGCCTGGAGAACCCCATGGACAGAGGAGGCTGGTGAGCTACAGTCCATGGGGTCCAAGAGTTGGACACGACTTAGCAACTAAACCCCAACCACCCATGTAATTTAACACGTGTGCGTGTGTGAAGGTCCAGCCCTCTTAGCTAATCAAAGACCTGATGTGAGAGAAAAAAATTGGCAGGACACAAAATCTGTTTTCTCAAGGCAGATCACTGAAAAGGCAAATAAAATCCCCTGCTTACAGTTTTTCATCAAGAATAGACTGAGAATCCAAAAACTCATGTGAGCCAATAGAGAATTCTGTAGTACATTATTACAAAGAAACTCACGTATTTTGTCTCAAAGTTCGCTAAGCCACACAGATCCTCTGATAATTGATCACACTAGCATAGGAAGCAGACACAGAATATGGCAGGAAAACATGGAGGTTGACTCTGGATGTTTCTCTTAGAAAAATTCCTCTGCTTCTCTTACCATCTTTTACCAAAAACACACATGCTACCTCTCATACACAGTCATTTTGTTTCATTCTTACTATTTCTAGTAGTTTTATACAAGTCAGTTTTTGGCTACCGCAGTCTGTATTTTTAGAAGTCTCTTTTACTCACTTTTATATTCATTGCTTTCCTGCACATTCTCTTAATCAGGCTTTGTCATCACCTGGATCCTAAATCTGCGGCATCTTTTGTCCTAGCTTTGCAAAATGTGATGCTAAGGTCTCCAACTTATTATCCTGCTCTTCCATCTTGTCTTCCCTAAGTTAGCAGAGCAGTGGACAACCATTTGTCACTTCATCTTTTGATTCATCCTCATAGTAAGTTTATTCAATGTGACATGTACATGTTCACAAATAGATCACAGTTCCTCTACAAAAAGGAGCAAAATTCTAATGATGTCAACTACCAAAAAGGTATGGGAAACCATTTAAACCATAATTTTTGCTAAGAAGCTCACCTAAAAATTTCTACCTACTTATATTCATCTAATTCATTTGCTCTTATATCATACCTAGTTTTAACAGTATATTAAATTTAGTTTACCCAAAACAGCTACATTACAGTCAATAATGATAATTCTGAAGCACACCCACTCCAATCAAACCAACAGACCTAAACCAGCTTTTACCTATCAAATATTAATACTATCCCAAACCATGAGAACCTGGAAACACCTGGGCTGGTTTCTGAGCATATACTTAATTTAGAGAGTTCTTTGCCTTTAATTGACAGAGCTTTTTACAAATAAATTTTAGCAATACCATCCAGAGGTTTAAAAAATTACAATGTATCTATTATATGCATACATAGATATATATATAGATGAATAGACTTTTTTTTTAAAGTTAGCCTCTTTTCAGGTAAAAACTGAAAAGAATAGTTGAATCACCATGACCATCTCAACTGGACTAAGTTAAAGTTACAAGCTCTGATGGCAAAAGTGTTCTACTAAAGAATTTTATTTGCATACAAAGAGGATCCTTTCAGGGGCTTCCTGCCGACTCAGTGGTAAAGAACCTGCCTGCCAACACAGAAGACTTGGGTTCAACCCTGGTTTGGGAAGGTCCCCCGGAGAAGGAAACGGCTATCCACGCCAGTATTTTTGCTTGGGAATCCCATGGACAGAGGTGGACTACAGTCCCATGGGGTCGCAAAGAGTTGGACACAACTTAGCACGCATGTAAGGATCCTTTTAGAGCTATTTTTGGAGTCTTTAAGTGTCTGCAAACCAATTGAAAAGTGCACTCCATTGTCTCCAAGAGATTTAACATCCTCTCTTTTTGCTTTGAAGGTGGATTTATCTAAAACAAATGTTCCCCAGAATGGCCATTACAATTCCAAATGATTCAAAAGTTCATATATATATATTTTATATATATATATATATATATATATATATATATATATTTCCCCCCTCCACACCCCAGAAAGGCACAAGAGCTTGACCCAAACACCAGGGGAAACTATCTTGGTTTGGATTCCCTAAAATATCTTCCAGGGATTTGTGTCTGACTCTGCAACCCCATGGACTGTAGTCTACCACCCTCTTCCCTCCATGGGATTCTCCAGGCAAGAATACTGGAGTGGGTTGCCATTTCCTTCTCCAGGGGATCTTCCCGACCCAGGGATCAAATCTGGGTCTCCCGCTTTCCAGGCAGACGCTTTAACCTCTGAGCCACCAGGGAAGCCCCAAAATTAACTTTAACTTTGCAAAAATCTCAGAGTGTTAAAAATGACTTCTTAAACTGGTAACTGTGAGGAGCCTTGTTTCCCAACAGTTCTTCCCAAATACACAGAATCACATGTTATCCCTCCTTTTGAAAGGATGAGTGGGTTGACCAAGAAACTTCAACAGAACATGAACAGAACAGAAAAGCAAACAGCAGTGGAACAGTGTGAATGATCAAGTTGGAAAGCGTGATACACAGAGTGAAGCTCAGACTTACCAGGGACTCTGCGGTTGGTGGGAAGACAGAGGCAGAAAGGGCTCATGTGAGGCAGCAGCCAGTTTGCCCACTGGCCTTGAGGTTGCAGGGTTAGTCTTCTTTGAGCCCCACTTCAGGCACGATTAAATATCCTTGGCCAAGGCCATATCATAATAAAACCAATAGTCAGCAACTAATAAAAATTATTGCCCACATTCTGAACAATGGTTTGCAAACTGAGAGCACCCAAATGAGAGCATGGAAAAAGAAACATATGCGCTTACAAACAGCTTATATAGTGAGAAGGCAACGTCGTCACAGTAATTGGTAATTAAGCTAAACTAATGACTAAATTTGTTTTGCCTGCTCAGGGAATCATCAAGACTGGTCTCCATTTTATTTCAATTGCAACACAGGTTGTATAGCATAAGCCAGATTCCCTGGGGAACAGACTCCGAGCAAAGTACGCTCTCTGTTTTAAGAGGTGGTCATGTGCATGCGTGCTAATTTGCTTCGGTCGTGTCCAACTCTGTGTGACGCTATAGACGGCAGCCTGCCAGGCTCCTCTGTCCATGTGATTCTCCAGACAAGGATGCTAGAGTGGGTTGCCATGCCCTCCTCCAGGGGCTCTGCCTGACTCGAGAATGGAACCCACATCTCTTACATAGACCTGCACTGGTGGGTGGGTTCTCGCCCACTAGCGCCACCTGAGAGGCCTAGGAGATGGTCACAAGCCAATCCAAACTGAAAGGGAGTGGACACAGACCCCATCTTTCAATGGGATGAGTGTCAAGAAATTGCAAGCAAGTTTCTAAACTGCCACAATCTTTAGCAGGTTGCAGGCTGTCTTTGTAGCTGCCCCCATGGAGATGATGAGACTTTCCAGGAGCAAAAAATGATCCATAGAAACATAGGCAACCTCTGGTCACAGAAAGATTTCCCCCTATAACAGTAGGAAAGATGTAAATTATTCCAACGTCCTTGCACAATTCCTTTACCTCTAATCTTAGTCTAAAACAAAGTGCATCCAAGGACTTTCTAATTCCAAAAAGCCTTGAGATGATGAAAACTGCTGGAGAGTCTGGGACCAGATTATCTGTGGACTTCATTGTTTAGTTGCTCAGTCGTGTCTGACTCTTTTGCAACCCCGTGGACTGTAGCCCGCCAGGCTCTTCTGGCCATAGGATTTCCCAGGCAAGACTACTGGAGTGGGTTGCCATTTCCTTCTCCAGGGGGTCTTCCCGACCCAAGGAACAAATCCACCTCTCCTGCATCGGCAGGCAAATTTTTTTAACATTGAATCACCTGGGAAGATCACGTGTAGGTTATTGTCCAATTCAGCTGGAGAAACTAAAACTCTTGGCCACTAGATTGATTTGATCTCCCACAGGATTCTTTTCCTAATAAAAATCTGTCCACAGGTTGTATAGCATAAGCCAGATTCCCTGGGGAACAGACTCCGAGCAAAGGTTTGCATGTTCAAAGTTTACTGGGGAGTGTTTTTCCCACGCAGTACCTGTAAGGGATTGTGTGTTTTCTATTGTTCCTGTCAAAAAACAAACAAACAAAATAACACAAACAAGGCTTAACTCAGCACAATGTATCATTTAATAGTTTCAGAGATCAAAATCCAAAATCAGTCAGCAGGGCTGCCTTCCTTCTGAAGTTCTGAAGGAGAATCTGTTTTCTTGACTTTCTCAACTCCTAGAGGCTACCTCCATTCTTTGACTTGTGGCCCCTTTCTCCATCTTCAAAACCAGCAGCATAGCATCTTCTCTCTTCTCTGATATCCTGATTCTCTCTTAGAAGGACCCTTGTCCACCAAGGTTAATCTCTCCATCACCACATCTCTAACTTAATTACACCTGCAAATTCCTTTTGCCGTGTAAGGCAACACATTTATGAGTTCTGGGAAGTAGGGTTAGACACCTGGGGGAAGCCATTCATTATTCTGTCTACCCCAGAAAGGAAGGAAGCAGACTGGGCAGATGGAGCTGAACTCTGATGTAAGTACAACAGAGACCTCAGCCAATCACAGAGAGATTCTAAACCAGGCATGCTCTTCAGAGATGTCCCAGACTGAGGCAAGAGGCCAGGTCCTTATACTCGGCAAGTAAGCCAGTCAGAGAAAATGACCCTCTTTTGGGGAGGGAACATATATCCTGGCAGTTCCCGTCCACAAAGGGCAATATCTGGAAAGGTGCCCAGGTGTCATCCAAGAATGGGGACACTCTTGGTAACTTGGAGAATGAATGTTTGGGTCCTGCAGGGGGTATTGTGTGCTGCACACCACAAAATTCACTGAAATCCACCCCTTGCCTGCTCAGATCTGCTTGCTTTGTACAGTAAGTCTGATGACCTTGGAATAGCTGCTCCAAGTTTCTAGCTGGTCTCTTTTCCTGGAGAAAACTTACAAGAGAAAATTTATGAGACAAACTGTACCCCCTACTGTAGCTGGTTTCAGTTTGTGATGATGCTAATAATCACCCTCCTCAATTACCCATTCTAGATTACCCTTGGGTACACCTCTAAGGGCTTAGGTGGTTTACCTGGTGAGTGAACAATATCCTCATTCCTGAAGAGCTTGTTTATCCTGGTCGTCATGCCCTTCAAAGGACATAGCTGCTGAAAGATCTATTTATCACCAAAACCAGGCAAGGAAGAACCAAGAGATGCTCCCCAAATCACTGCATGCCAAATGGATTTTTGCCTTCCCCCAAATTCCAGCCTGCTCCTGGAGTTTTAGATCAGTTTCCCCTGCCAGGATGGTGACATCTTTCCTTCCTGCTGGTCTCTTGGCACAAGGAGACTGGAGTGACTAGAACGCTTGCTGGACTCCCCCAGCACAAGTGTCCCTCTTTGGGAACCAGGAGATATACGCTCACAAATCCCCGAGCTGTGAGTTGCAAGGACTAGAATCATACATTTCCCAAGTAGAACAAGTGGCAGTGGCTGGGTCCACCCCTGCTGCCACACCCTGTTTCCCAGGCCCCTGGGTTCCATCAGGAAAGCATACATGACCTGCAATGATCTCCTTACTCCACTTCTTGCACTTTGCCCCCTGCAGTCTATTCTCAGCAGAATGTCTAGAATGATCCTTTTGAAATGCAATGCAAATCTTATCTTTCCTCTGCTCAAAACTCCCCAATTCCCCACTTCACTCAGATTAAAAGCAAAAGTCCTTACAATGGCTTTGAAGGCCCTGCACAACCTGTCTCACCCTTCATCACCTTTGTGATATCATCTCAGGACTCTCCTGCCCAATCCGCTCCACACAGCCTCTGCCCTGCTCCTCAGACATGCCAGGTACACTCGTAGCTAAGGGCCTTGGCGTTGCTGTTCCCTCATCCAGAACACTGCCGGGTTAGTTGGAACAACCTAGGGAATGCCACAGTGACAAGCAACTCTCACATTTCAGGGTTACAGCAGCAGAGTCTCTGGGTTAGCTGCTGGCTCTGGCCCATGATGTCCCGATCCATATGCATCCTCAGGGGCCTCTTCTATGTGGATTTCACTGTCTGAAGAGAAAGGAACATGACAAGTCACGCCCTGACTCTTAACACCCTTCACCCATTGCTACTTACGTCTCACTGGTCAAATCAGTTCATACTCCAGGAGATCAGAGATGCAGTCCCACCACGTGAACAGAAGGAGGACAGGGACATTAGGGAGCACTCCTAGAGACAACCTGCTCCCCCAGAGAGGCCTCATGGCTCTTCAGTCACTTCCTTCTGACCTTTGCTCAACTGTCAGGGTCTCAGGGAAGCCTTTCCTGATCACTCTGTGTAAAGTTGCAACCATGCCCACCTACCTCTTCCCCTCTCCTGTTTTTTCTCCAAAGCATCTCACACACACAAACACAAACACACCCATTTATCAGCATCTGCCTCCCCTTACCAGAATGTAAGCTCTAGCAGGGATAAGCTCTCAACATTTGCTGAGGGACCCACTTGGCTACCTACTCCCATTCATATTAGGATTTTGAAAGATTAATTGAGTATGTCTTTTGCCTCCAAACTTCTACTGACCTAATTCAAGTGACAAGAATAAAAAAGTATGGAAATGATGGCCTATGTTTATGTCCCTTAGATACTCCAGGCTACACATGTGATTCTACAGAGGAAAGAATATGCAAGACAGTTGTAATTCCAACAGGTAGGAAATACATTTTTTCCAAGATTTATTAAAATGTTTGTCTTCACTAGTTCCAGTCTGTAAACCAAGACTTTTCTGACCTATGAATTACTGTTTTCTAACAGAAATTTAATTCTCTCTTCTGTTTTCTCTGCATGTGATAAAATCAGGAGAAAAAGATCCTAAATGAAAAATCCAAGAGATGTCAGTATCTACATTATGGGACATTGTTTTCTTTTCAAATGCCAAATGATAAGTATTAGGATATTGTTTAATACATTAAAATAACATGGCAAATGGCAAAGATTGCAGTACCTTGAATGAGTGACTCAAGAGGCAGAGTTACTTAGGTATTCAGATTTCAATTACTGATTAGATGGACAACTTGATTACTGATTGCTGCTAAGTCACTTGAGTCATGTCTGACTCTGTGCGAACCCATAGACGGCAGCCCATCAGGCTCCCCGACCCTGGGATTCTCCAGGCCAAGAATACTGGAGTGGGTTGCCATTTCCTTCTCCAATGTATGAAAATGAAAAGTGAAAATGAAGTCGCTCACTCGTGCCCGACTCTTAGCGACCCCTTGGACTGCAGCCCACCAGGCTCCTCCATCCATGGGATTTTCCAGGCAAGAGTACAGAGTGGGGTGCCATTGCCTTCTCCGGATTACTGATTAGGTTGGACCATAAAGAAAGCTGAGTGCTAAAGAATTGATGCTTTTGAACTGTGGTGTTGGAGAAGACTCTTGCGAGTCCCTTGGACTTCAAGGAGATCCAACCAGTCAATCCTAAAGGAAATCATCCCTGAATATTCATTGGAAGGACTGATGCTGAAGCTGAAACTCCAATACTTTGGCCACCTGATGCAAAGAACTGACTCAGTGAAAAATACCCTGATGCTGGGAAAGATTGAAGGCAGGAGAAGGGGATGACAGAGGATGAGATGGTTGGATGGCATCACTGACTCGATGGACATGAGTTTGAGCAGGCTCCAGGAGTTGGTGATGGACAGGGAAACCTGGAGAGCTTCAGTCCATGGGGTCGCAGAGTCAGACATGACTGAGCAACTAAACCGAACTAGGTGGACAATGCAGGGTAAATTTCCGACCTTAGTCTCCTCATTTAAAAATTGGAATAATTAGAGTGGCTGTCCTAGACAGACTCTCTTGTGAATTAATTAGTAACTAAAGCCCCCCAGGATAATGTGGCATTATATCAGGTCAGGTTACTTTTCCAGTGTCCCGTGGGGACAGGAACTGACCTGGATCTCTTTGATGCTGCTGTGTATGCCCCATAGCACCTAGGCAGGGCTCAGGCCGGGGAGACCTGGTGGGACCAAGAAGTTGCCTGATATAAAGACACACTGTTGACTGTGGAGGCTTTGTATCTCTAGCCCAGTCAGCTGGATGGCTGAAAAACATTTCAAAACTGCTGTAAGAAAAAAACTATTTCCAATGTGTGCTACCTTGGTTTTATTAGGATGCTACAAAGCATTATAATCAAACATTGTTATAAAAGCATATCACCTATTTGAGAAAAATGACTTTAAAATGTTGTTATGGAGTTGTGTCACTCACCTGATATGAGCTAAAAATGAGCAGTATGGATGTCACTCAGAGACTGGAAAAATAGAAATGAATATTTCCATAGCAAATAAAAGAAAAGTAAAAAACTACCAGCAATTGTGTAAGAACAATGGGGAGTGGGTATGTATTGGTTAGAAATCTTTTGGTTACACATGACAGATACCCAGACTCAAACATGTTTTTTGTTTGTTTGTTTTGTCCTAAGCAACAACAAAAAAAAAAAGTAGGGGAGAAGAGGCCATAGAAAAGACTTATCTGGTCATGTAACTGAAAATTCCAAAGTATGTTGACTTCAGGTGAGGCTTGATCCAGCTGCTTATCAACACTATCAAGAACTTGCCTTTCCCTATGTCTTCCCGATGCCTGACTGCCTTTGTACAAGTCACTGATAATTCTAAAAATTCATCTAGCTTCCATTCTCCATTCCAAATCGTAGATCATTTCTTTGGGGGGAATAACTTCTCCCCTAGTGTGTTTAATCTTCATGAGAAAGTAATTCCAGGTACCTGTCTCAATCTCTACTGAAATCAAGAGAAAAAGATTTTGCCCCTCCTGTGCTCTTCTCTTCCCCAGTCCTAGGGCCATGAGAAGACATATGAATTAAGCTGTCAGATAAATGCTCTCTCCTGAGACTTTAAAGCTTAACCAAGGTCCGCAAGGAAGGAAGCAGCAGAGGCAGGGCCATAACAGAACCTTCTTAATAAGCATTTGCCATATGTCCCAACCTTGCAGCAGTCTTTGCACCTGCCTACTGTCAAGCCTGGTTCAACATATTTAGCCAATTCTGGGAGCCCCGAGACCCAGGCAGGGCTCAGGCCAGGGCTCATTCTCCTTTGCTCAGGATGCGTAGGTCCTGCTGCTTGCTTGACAGAGCAATGAAGACTTTCTGGGGATGGCCACGTGGAAGAGAGCCTCCCCTCTCGATGTCCCCATGCGCTGTGTACAGTATCTTATGCTGCGCCTTTTTTCACACCACATTACTGATTTAAATACCAGACAGAGTTCCTTGAGAACGGGGGCCTTACCTATGCTTAGCCCAGTGTCTGGTCAATATAATACATTTAAAACAATATGTTTAATGAAATAGCTGATGCATGAACCTCCTTAGAGAGAAAAGACATGCTGGTATTAAACAATTCTAAATTTTAAGGCAGTATATTATTAAGCACAAATCATAAAGGCTCTATACAAAGTGGGGAACTGCCATACAAAATAATTTCAGGCTGTTTTATAAGAGGTTATTACATAGTCTTTGAGGATCTATGTACCTGTCAGGACAAATCTTGTTTCATCCTTGAAATTTAATCTGGAGCTTTTTCTCAGCAGGTGGATAACTCTCTGCTGCTGCTACTGCTAAGTCGCTTCAGTTGTGTCTGACTCTGTGTGACCCCATAGATGGCAGCCCACCAGGCTCCCCCATCCCTGGGATTCTCTAGGCAAGAATACTGGAGTGGGTTGCCATTTCCTTCTCCATTGCATGAAAGTGGAAAGTGAAAATGAAAGTGAAGTCGCTCAGTCGTGTCCGACTCTTAGCGACCCCGTAGACTGCAGCCTACCAGGCTCCTCCAACCATGGGATTTTCGAGGCAAGAGTACTGGAGTGGGGTGCCGTTGCCTTCTCCAGGATATCTCTCTAATAGGGGATAAATATCCATTTTACCACCAGGAAATGCCTCTGATGCTTAGGTACAGACCTCCTCCTAAATGAAATAGGTAGGTTTTAGCCTTCCAGCATTGCTTCAGCCACCAAGCCCTGGCTGATGATTCCTCGTGGTTAACGATGTGTTTGGACCTGCAGGGTGAGCTCTGAGCTCAGTGGGGGTCGGCCCCTGCCCTCTCCCACGGGCCCATGGGGAGCCACTCTAGTGAGTATGACACGGGCATATCTTTAGGGAGGACCATCCTTCAACCCACTATGGACAGATAAGCACACACACTTCATAGCTCCGTCCACAGTAAGGGCCTAGGAGCAGCGACACTTGGACAGCAACAAGCACATCTTTGCATGGTACTTCCACTGTTCTGAAGGTCTGTGATTGTTTAGAAACACAAATCAGGAGTGACCTTCAATTTTGGTCAATTGCAGGATATAATCTGAGGAGCTGCCCACAGCCATCAGCTAGTTTCCATACATGTTTATCACTGTTTCATACTTCTTAGAATGAATTACACTTTTGTAGCACTTTCGCATGTTATTTATTAAGCAATAAACTCTATAAAGTTGGAGACTAAATCTATTTCATTCATCATTCATTTATCCAATGCCCCAAACAGTCCCTGGGACACAATAGGCACTCAATAAATATGTACTGATTGAATGAATGAATGAGCGAATGAAGGTAGCTTGGACTAGAAGAAGCATGGCCTTTGAAGTTAGACAGATCTAGGTAAACTGTCCTCTCTCATTTCCAACTGATCCAACCTGTCAGTCCTGAAGGAAATCAGTCCTGAATATTCACTGAAAGGACTGGTGCTGAAGCTGAAACTCCAATACTTTGACCACCTGATGTGAAGAACTGACTCATTGGAAAAGACCCTGCTGCTGGGAAAGATTGAAGGTGGGAGGTTCTGGGGACGACAGAGGATGAGATGGGTGTATGGCATCACTGACTCAATGGACATGAGTTTGAGTAAGCTCCGGGAGTTGGTGATGGACAGGGAAGGCTGGTGTGCTGCAGTCCATAGGGTCACAAAGGGTTGGACATGACTGAGTGATTGAACTGAACTGGACCCCACTGGTCACTTTCTCAGCCTAGTTGAGACAGCAGCAAGACTATTGGGTTTGAATCCTGGCTTTACTATTTCCTAGTTGTGTAATTTTGGGCAAGTTGCTTCAGTTTCCTCATCTACAAAATGGTAATTATTAATATAATAACACCCATTATATAATAATAATATAATATATATTAATAATAGTATAATACTTCACTGGGCTGTATAGCGTGTTATGAGGGGCTCAGATGGCTTCACTGCAGAATTCTAACAGATGTTTGAACAAGAATTTCTTCTAGAATACAGAGGGAACACTTCCCAGTTCATTTTATGAACCTGACACCAAAACCAAAGACAGTAAAGAAAAGAGAACAGACTAATTTCTCTCAAAATTGTAAATGTAAAAATCCTTAACAGAATATTAGCAAAGAGAATTCAGCAACATGTAAAAAGAATTAAACCCCATGACCAAGTGGGGCTATTCCAGAGATACAAAGCTGACTCCATATTGGAAAGCAGACCCTGGAGGCCAGCAAATTGTCAAGCAGTGGCAGTGGTATCCAGGAGCCTCTGCTGAGCAGGTCCTGGGAAGAAGGTGTGTGTGTGTGTGTACTCAGTGGTGAGTGGTGTCCAACTCTTTGTGACTCTCTGGACTGTAGCCTGCTAGGCTCCTCTGTCCATGGAATCTTCCAAGTAATACTAGAGTAGGTTGCCATTTCCTACTCCAGGGGATCTTCCAGACCCAGGGATTGAACCTGTGTCTCTTGCCTCTCCTGTACTAGCTGGCGGATTCTTTACTCCTGCACCTCCCGAAGGTGAGGCCAAGCAAACCCTGCGAAGTAAAAAAACTGGACTTAATACACATGGCTTAATACATATGTTCAAAAAATAAAGTGCTGCACTCCACACATCAGGTGACACCTGGCTTGTACACCTAATGCTTCCTTGTTTGAGAGCTTCGGACACAGAAGGCATGGGAACAAACAGAAGGAAGGCTGGCCTGAGGCTTCAGATGCTAAATGGGACAATCCAATTTCCTAAGGTCAATGTGACCCAAAAAGAGGGTCCAGGAGCAAAGACGACGCTCCAGGCAATAAGCTGGCCCTTGAAATATATGGAAACCAATTCTGAATTTTTTTTGTTTAGAAACTTCATATTTACACTTTGAACCACATCCCTATAAATTTGAATTTGAAAACATTGATCCGGCACCTTTCCTAAACTATACCAAAGGTGGAGATAGAGACTGCTAGCTAATAAAGTTCATCTCTGTATGAAATATGTTGTTACCAGACCCTCTGCCTGGGGTTCATCTCATAAGAAGAAAAAGTTCCCAGCTGCCCCTGGGAAGTCTCTGAACATCAGTTCAGGACAGAAAGCAGCCCCTTGGCACTCCACATCCCAGCTTCAGTACACGCTGAGAGCCTCCTCCCTCCCTCCGGAGGCACAGCTCTCAGCGAAGAGCTGCTCTCGCCCTGAAATCAGAAGTGCTGAGGAGTTCAGCTGGGAAGCAGCCCTCAGCAGTGAAGGGTGGGAATTGGAGGATAAAAATCCCAGCTCCCACTTCTCTGGGAGGAATAACTCAGGCAGGTTCTTCACAAAGGTTAATACGCTTACAACTCCCTTGGGAATTGAAATAATAAGCAGCTTCTGACTCAGAGGTTAAAGCGTCTGCCTCTAATATGGAAGACTGGAGTTTGATCCCTGGGTTGGGAAAATTCCCTGGAGAAGGAAATGGTAACTCACTCCAGTATTCTTGCCTGGAGAATCCCATGGACGGAGAAGCCTGGTAGGCTACAGTCCTCGGGGCCGCAAAGAGTCGGACACGACTGAGCGACTTCACCTTCACCTTCCGACTTGGCAAGCTGGGAGTGGGGCGATTCTGCATTTCTAACAGAATCCCAGGTGATGATGATGATGATGGTCTGGGAACCACACTTTGACTCTCCTACAAAGTGCCTTCTGCAGTTTTCTCCCAAATAAACTGCTTGCTCTCAAATTTCTGATGGAGGGTTCGCTTTGGGGGGAAGTACTTTTTTTTCCCTTTGCTTATATTTCATGTTCCTTGTTTTCAGTTTTCTCAGAGCCTGACTGTTAACTTTGCAATGTGACCCAGGGTAAATACCTCATTTCCTCACGTCCAGGATGAGGGGGTCTGACTACCTCGTTTCCCTTCCACTCCAACATCCTAAGATGTTCTTATTATTCTAGTGATTATCATATTCTGTCTACTCTTCCTGAACAGCTCCCCTGCTCTTGTGCATGACCTTCTAAAATCAAGCTGGCTTCAGAGCCAGCTCATCTTCAAAAGATGTCTCTAAACAGAAATGGAAAAATGGAAGCCTTTTCTTCAAACATAATAGCAGAAATCTTTGACAGATAAAGGCTATAGCAAATGTTCACACACGCGGATGCTATTAAAAAAAACGTAAGAACAGTAGTTTCAGGCAGAGGCTATGAAACTGAAAATTGGTGCAAAACCAACAAAAGCTAAGAAACCATAATCAAGACATCTAATTAGGAGATAATACATATAACAAAGCACAATGGTAACTTTGTGTACTTTGCTTCTTTAGTCATAAATTCCTAGACATACATATACAGACACATGCTGTCCTTTTCCAGATAATCATTTTGGAAAGTAAAGTATACATATAAAGCAAGTACATACATATTATTATGTTAGTCACTGTTTTTTACCCCAAACAATAAAACCCAGCCTAAACACATGTTTTATTTCCAATAACTTAATAAATTTTCTAAAATAGTAATAAATGAAATTTGCACATGTAACTGTTAGGCATTGCTGTGTAACAATCCCCCAATCACAGTGACAGACAAAAATAAATAGTCAAATCCCATTCAGCATGTCTGCTGCGTGGCTCAGCTTCAGGCTGCAAGTCTGCAGGTCAGCTGGAATGGCTCTGCAATACGTGAATGCAGCCCGGCACCCAGATGCTCGTGGGGCAGTGGCTCAGGCACAGCATCTTCTCACTGCAGAGGTCAGATGTCCCTAAAAATAAGGGCTAGGTTCAAACTGGTACACCGTTACCTCCTCACATTCTATAAAATGCAAGTCACATGGCCAAGCCACACACCAGTAAGTGCCTCCCGTGGAGTAATCAGTAGAGTGAGTATTTGCTGAATAATAATCCAAGCTGCCAAGATGCTATTAAGAACTCTAGAGGCACTTTCTAATGAGGAATGACAAAAGTGATAAAACTAATAACACTGTTATTTGAAAATCAACTTATAGGGGGACCATCCTGGAAGCATAAGTTTTACTTTGCTAAAAAATAGTCATTTTATAGAAGTCAAACTTCCTACTTACCCAACTGAATGCATCCAATTCTTAAGCTCATATGGGACAGAAACCTACCCACAGAGGATCCTGAAAAGCTATCATGTCCATGATTCCTTAATTCCTCTCTTATGTTAAAAGCGCTTTTAAAAAACAAGCAAAATTACCAGAATCTCCATTCAGATGCTCCAAGCTGGGGCTTAGCAGGCCATCTGCAAAGGGATGAAAAGCAGCACTGATTTGTTGGAGTCGATTAGACTTTGTGGTAAGTCAGGAGCCCTGAGTTCAAGTCAGGTGCTCAACAACCTTAACTGCTCCTTTACATCAGCTGCCTGCCTGACACACCCCTCTAGGCACCCATTTCCTCACCCATGCATGCCCTCCCAGATGCAGCCAGTCCTCCTAATATGGCGTCTGTGGCTCTATAATATGTTGTAGGTTTTCTGGTGTCACTGTTTCCTTAATGGGGAGTGCCCTGCAGAATCACTGATTTCAGCTCTGGAAAGCTTATGTGTGCTAAAAGTTGACAATGAGAAATCTTATTTAATATTCTAGATTCTGTCTCGCATCAAGAAGAAAATTCTCTTGGGATCTGTTGAGCTCATTTGCAATGCAGCAACAGTTTATTCTCTACATTAAAATCAAAAGGTTGCCTTCCCTTATTGGGTGACTCTGATATGCCAGCAAAAATCAGCCCCTCTTTCTGTGTTTGGCTGTGGGTGTAATTTCATAACAAAATGATGAATAATAGAGTGGCTTTTTTTGAGCCATTATATTATTCTAAGAACCAGAAGGTGGATTTTGAACTAGGGATGGGAGGAGTGATTGCCCACCCTACCTGGCAGTGTACAGCAGAAAAAAAGAAAGAAAAGTCAAATACTTTAAAAATCAACTTCCAAAGCGAAAGGTCTACCTTTCTCTGGAGAAAATGTAACTAATTAATTATTAACTCCCCATCACTTGTCAAGTTCTTCAGGCAGACAGTAACCTCACTAGTTTACTTGGCAAACACCCATGTCCCCTTAGCCCCTGAGTTTTGTACTTCATCTCACTAATTCTCTGCACAGTCCTCTGAGGTAAGTGCTATTTCCCCTTTACAGGTGAGAAACCCGAGCTGGTTCCAGCTTTGCCAACCTCGGTCGCCCCGGATTCAGTGAAGAGTTCCATTTCACTCTCCTCGCGACATTCCTGGCCCCTTAAATCTCACCTCCTGGTGCGCCAGGGCGCGGGATGCGGGCTCGGGACAGCGGCTCAGTGCCCTTTGGAGCTGGGGCGGGCCCGGCCGGTGGCCAGGCGGCGCCCAGGCCCGGTCGCTTCGCACTCCTGACGAGCCATGGAGCTGGAGCGGCCGGCGCCCGCGGAGGTGCGCATGAGCCAGGCCATCCAGCCTGCGCACGCCAACGCCCGGGGCGAGCTGAGCGCTGCACAGCTGCTCAAGTGGATCGACACCACAGCCTGCCTGGCGGGTAGGAGTGCTGGAAGGCGGGTGTAAGACCAGGGAGACCCGGGGTGCCGGGGATCCGGAATGGGGGGAGCCCTGCTTGAGGGGCCCAGTGTGTGTTGGGTAGGCGAGTGCCCGGGATGGCGGAGAGTGCCCGGGAAGCGGGCTGGGATGTGGAGATGCAGGAACGCTGGTGTCAGTAAGGCAGAGATCAGGATGTCAAAAGATCTGAGGCAGTGGGGTGCGGGTCTGCGCCACCCCAGGACCCGCAATGGGAAAGAAGGGAGAAGGAAGGAGAGGAGGGTATTTACAGAGTTTTAAGCCTTGTGCAGCTGGGAAATAATGATTGAGATTGTTTATCCAGTACTGGGAAAGTCCTGGACCAGTGATTCTTAAACCTCTTAAGTCTTTTATCCCATTAAATAAGCGAGGCCCCAAGAGAACTTTCATGTGGGTTCTTTTTTCATATGCATATTTACCATATGTGAAAATTTTAAAAATAACTTTTGAAAATAACAAAAATCCATTACATATTTTTATTGTAAAATAACTATTTTCAACAAGAACATAAATGTACTTAGAGAAGCGGTGTTGGCTTACATTTCTGCAGATCTCTTTAATGCCTAGTTCAATACATCACCCATCTCCCATATCTGCTTCTGAATTAAGTCTGTTGCCTTCCACGCCCTCGTGTATTCTCCACGAAGGACCTTTGCACCTGCTGTTCTTTTTGCCTTTGCACTCTTCTCTTGGCCCTTCCTTGCATTCCGTCTCCACTAAACCTCATTTCTGCAGAGCAGTCTATCCTAACCACCTGCTGTACACGTCACCCTTTCATCACTTTGGTCACAACACCCTTTCCAAATTCCTTCACACCACTTAACACAATCTGCAATTACTTTGTGTATTAGTATGTTCACCTTTGATTTCCTGACTGGCCAATTAGCATGTAAACTAAAGCAAGTTTTCTAATGCTTAGTAAGCACCAAACAAAAACCTCCTGATTATATGGATGGGTAACTGAATGGATGTGTCCAGAACCTGCAATCTTATTTAGGAAGCCAGGCTTTGCATACAACACTTAATAGACCCAGCAAATGTACATTTTAAGTAAACTATGTTAGGATAAAATATTAGAGCTGGAAGGAGCTTAAGATCACGTATTCCAGGATTCTTATTTTACAGAGGACAAAAGTAAAGCTCAGCTAATTACAATCCCTGCTTTCCTCAATGAGTGTTCATACAATTTCTAATCCCCTGTGTGTTAACCACCCACAAAATTCAGTCATATCCGATGCCAGTCTGTTTGATTTCTGTTTATTGATAGGAATGTTTGGCTTCTGTCTTAACAGTTTTAATCAGGATTTGAGGTTGGTTATAATAGCATAATAATGGCGACATGAATACAAATGTAATTCACATGGAGGAGAAACCAGTATAGAAATTATGGAGGTTGCTAATAATAACGATGCCTATTTCCATGGCAACCGAATTCATCATGTGAATATTGAAGTGACTTTTAAAGTTATCGCACTCAGTGCTTCTGTCCTATAATGAGGGAACAATTGCCCTCTTGCAATTTTCATAAAAATTTCTATGCTTTTACATCTTTGGAAACTCAGACCACAACAGGAGTCAACTGATAACCAATTACTGTGGACCTTAATAGTTATATTATTAATAATACAATATTGAAGCAACCTTTATGATAAAGTTGGTTTAAACCTTTATGATAAAGTTGGACCTATATAGTCCATGGAATTCTCCAGGCCAGAATACTGGAGTGGGTAGCCTTTCCCTTCCCCAGGGGCTCTTCCCAACCCAGGGATTGAACCCAGGTCTCTCATATTGCAGGTGGATTCTTTACCAGCTGAGTCACAAGGGAAGCCCAAGAATACTGGAGTGGGTAGCCTATCCCTTCTCCAGTACATCTTCCTGACTCAGGAATCGAACCAGGGTCTCCTATATTGCAATTGGATTCTTTACCAACTGACCTATAGCCAAGGTGTAACTGAATATTTGGCAGAGAAATGCTCCATCATGGCATTATATTTAATACAATAGGAGTAATAATAATTAAAAAAACTTTTTTTCTGGCATTTTTCCAACCAGAGTTCCTAGTGACCCACACTTCTGTATAGACACATTACTATGACAAATAATGATCACAACTGTGGCCCCAAAGTACTTGCATGACACCCAGGCACTGCTAGATTCCCAAATGCCTTCTCAATACTTACAGGAAGATTAAATACATTCACTATCATGTTGCCATTAGACCTCATTTCTGTCCATGGCCCCATTATTCTTCTCGTATCTTAATCCTAGAGGCTTGAAGCCATCTATGAGTCATTCTCCACCCTCCATATTTTAAAATATCTCAGTCTCACATTTCCTTCTCTATTTCATTTATGTATCTTTTCCAGGGTTCACTCCTTCAGGAGTGGCACCCAAATATTCACTGATGCATGCCAAAAATCTAGGCATCAACCATCCTTGATTCTGTACCTTGCTTCTCCCTCCATATCTCTAATCTATGAACCAAGTCTTATCAACGTTCCTTTGAAGCAATCTCTCAAACCCAAGCATCTTGCTTGCCTCCACTGCCACCACCTAGTGCAGGAGAAACATCATCTTTCATGTGGACTTCAGCAGTGGTTTCCAAACTGGTCTTCTCCATTCATTCTGGTCTCCTCTCCGCACTGCATCTAAAGAACTTTATGAAGGTGCTTATCTGATCATGTCACTTGTTCTGTTCATCTTGTCCCACTGTCTTCCTTACCAAAGGCTATAAAAGTTCCTCTTCTAACATGGTAAGTATCTCCTATTAGAAAAATATCTCGCACAGATAACAACTATAATCTCTGGAACAAACACTGAATAAAAGCCACGTAAGGGAACTGAAAAGCAAACAAAAGTAGGCTTAAAACATTTGGGAATCAACTCTCAGAGGAACAGAAAGGTGCTAAGAAGCTTTGTCTTTTTTTGTTTGCTTTGTTTTTAATAATTTTAAGATCTTCTTTCCTTAGAAAGAATCTAATATTCTCCCAGCTTAATTTCTGTGGGAAACCCATAGACATGCTGATTTGAAGAGCCAGAGGATTTGAGGGAAATACAGCTACTGGAATATGAGGAGGAAAATTCAAGACAAGAGAGAGCCAGAGAGGCAGAGCCCTAAAATATATTTATAATCTTTGCTCAGCTCTATGGTGAACCTTGAGTCATGTATGTACAGGCAGACTCCAGACTTCCTTCCTGGAGGCCAAAGAATTAAAAGAGCCGATCCCACCTCTAGGGAGACAGAGTTTTATACTGTGAGTTTGATTAAATTATCCAATTTTAAAAAAAAGCACAATACTTTTCAGAGGATCATATAAGAACCCACAATTTCTATAACATATCACTCATAATAACTAGGCTACAATCTAAAACTACTTGATATTCAAAGAAACGGGAAAGCATGACCCATTCTTAAGAGAAGAGACAGTCGGTAGAGACCAATCCCTAGAAGACTTAATGCTGGAATTAAGCTTCAAGGATTTTTTTTTAAACCGCGTGTCATAACTCTGGGGCTTCCCTGGTGGCTCAGACAGTAAAGCGTCTGCCTGCAACACAGGAGACCCGGGTCATAACTCTGCTCAAGAATACAGTGAAAAATATGATCATAACAAAAGACACAGTAAATCTCAGCACAGAAATACAAACTATAAAAACAATAACTCAATGGAAATTCCAGAACTGAAAATTATAGTATTTTAAATTAAAAACTCACTAGATAGGATTAAACAAAGAATGGAGGTGACTGAGTAAAGTTATTAAACATAAAGATGGATCAATAGAAGTTATCCAGTCTGAAGAACAGAGGGAAAATGAATTTAAAAAATAAAATGTCTGGGATTTATGAAAAAAATCAAATGCATAAAATGCCTTTTATAATTGAAGTCCTATAGACAAGAGAAGGCATGGGAAAAAAACAAATATTTGAAGAAATAATAGATGAAAATTTCCCAAATATGGTAAAAGACATACATACACAGATTCAAAAAGATCATAGGACACCAAGCAAAATCAATACAAAGAAAGTCACATTTATGGACATCATGATCAAATTATGGTGAAGAGAAAATTTTGAAAGTAGAGAAAAACACTTTATGATATATAGGAAAACAAGGATTAGAATTAGCCACTGACCTCATTAGAATTAGGGCTTTCCTCAAGGCTCAGGTGGTAAAGAATCTGCCTGCAATGCATGAGAACCAGGTTCAATCCCTGGGTTGGGACGATCCTCTGGAGAAGGATATGGCTACCCACTCCAGTATTCTTGCCTGGAGAATTCCATGGAAAGAGGAGCCTGGTGGGCTACAGTCCAAGGGGTCACAAAATCAGACACGACCAAGCACCTAACACTTCCACTTTTATTAAGAGTTAGCCACTAGCCCCGTCTGGAGGCCCGAAGATGCTGAAACAATATCTTTAATACTAATTATTATAAAAATTGTCAGCCAAGAGCTTCAAGGCCCTGTTGGTTTATCCTCAGCCTTCTCTTACCTACTCATGTTGCTGCTTTTTTCATTTTTTCCACAAAAGCCTTCATCAGGACCTTTGTAACCACAGTTCCTTCTGCCCAGCAAGCCCTCCCTTCTCTGTGCCCTTCTCCACAACACACATCTGTTTCTACTCCTTCTGATCATCTTTCAGATCTCACTTCAAGCATCCTCTCCACATGGACACCTTCCTTGACATCCCACCCAGGTGTGGTTCCTCAGTTACAGACCCTCAAAATATCCATGTTTTCTTCAGCTCATCTAACTTATTTTGTTATTATGTACTCGTTTAATTAATGTCTGGCTTCTCCACTAGACTCCATGAGAATAAGGACAGTGGCTGTTTTACATTTCCAGGATCTTACATAGAGGTTGGCACAGTAAAGGTTGTTGTTGTTCAGTCACTAACTCATATCCAACTCTTTGTGACCCAATGGACCGCAGCACACCAGGACTCCCTGTTCTTCACCATCTCCCTGAGTTTGCTCAAACTCATCTCCATTGGTTCAATGATGCCATCCAATCATCTCATCCTCTGTTGTCCTCGTCTCTTGCCCTCAATCTTTCCCAGCATCAGGGTCTTTTGCAAACAGTCGGCTCTTCTCATCAGGTGGCTGAAGTACTGGAGCTTCAGCTTCAGCATCAGTCTTTCCAATGAATATTCAGGGTTGATTTCCTTTAGGATTGACTGGTTTGATCTCCTTGCTGTCCAAGGGACTCTCAAACACCTTCTCCAGCACCACAATTCGAAAGTATCAACTCTTTGGCATTCAGCTTTCCTTATGGTCCAACTCACATCCATACATGACTACTGGAAAAACCATAGCTTTGACTATATGGACCTTTGTTGGCAGTGATGTCTCTGCTTTTTAACATGCTGTCTAGGTTTGTCATACCTTTTCTTCCAAGGAGCGTTTTTTAATTTTGTGGCTATAGTCACCGTCTGCAGTGATTTTGGAGCCCAAGAATTTAATCAATATTAGTTAAAAGAAGGAGTGAAGAAGTCACCATCGTTTTGATCAATCATCATTCCTGGATTACATCCACTTAGCTACTACTATTCCTCAGCTTCTCTCAGTTTTCCCGGGAAATCAGAACTAGCTTTTGGGGTCCTCCACTTTTACCGGCATACTGCATGAAGGACAATTAAAACCAAGAACCAGAACAGATTGGTCCTGTCAAATTCATATCTGCCACACTTACAAAGAAAAATGATCACACATAAAATTTGTGGCCCTATGTTGGTTCCCCATTTTAATTTTTCATTTTTAATTTAATGGCCCTTGAAAGTCTATAATATAGACCATGGCAATTGAGTCCCTAAAGCCCATATTCAGCCAAGAACTTCTCTAGGGAACATTCCTTGGTTGGCCTTTTTTCTCAGAGTTCCTATTGCTTCTCCAGTCAGAATGACTATTTAGAACAATGTATTTGATCTTTCTAAGCCAAAATTGCCTCATTTGTAAAATGGAACTATTAACAGTATCAACCTCATGTAATTAATATGCATACTTAGCTCAGTGCCAGACCAATAATAAATGATAATTATTATTATGATTATGGTTCTTTGTGATCCCTAATGCAACCTGGTATAGTGCTACATATACACAGAAGACACCCAATATATACAATAAAAAGTTAGTCTTTTTTTGCACTTCAGTCATCATTTAAATCACTCAAAATTTGGTAACTCGTGTTGGTTACCAAATTGTTTGGCTACAGTGTTACACTTTATCGACAAGAGTAGTTTAATAAACATATCATTCCCTCATGTCAGGTAACCAAAATGAATTTAGTCAACATTTTACAGCATATATTTGTAAGAGTCCCAATCATTCTCCAGGAAAAGGGCATTGACTATGGCTAGGTCTCTGTCACTGAGTAGACTCATTAAAAGATAGGACTGATTCAGCTCAAAGTGTCTGAAAAGCAATGGGAATTTAACAAATATTTGATATACTGAATTACAGTGAGCCCACCTTGCGCATTTCTAGAGACTAATATTTTTATGTGTCCTTTCTCTAACTGAACTTCAGACCTGGGAAGCCCATTCTCCCCTCTCCATCACTCACATACACAGTTCTGCTATGGTTAGTTTTCTAGTAACTCAGTTTAGGTCATGTGCATATTTGGAAGAATAGCTACTTCCAGTGAGTAAAACCAGAATGTCCCATTTTCTACAGAATTAGATCATAGGGAGGAATGTTTCACATACTTGCTCTCTGGAGTACTTTATCATATCTCTTTACCTGGGACTGTCAATGTATATTACAATTAAAATAATCCTCTATACACAGAGAATTCAGATTCGGTATAATTCACTATCTCTTTCTTTTTCATAATATGGCACTTAGGAGTGAAGTCTGCAAAATTAAAATGGAGTTAAAATTTCTTTCAAAAGCTAATGCAGTCAGTCTGTTTAGGTTTTAATTGTTCCTCAAAATGAAATTCTGGAAAAAACACATGTCAAAATTTTTCCCAAAGAGGACAAATTCTGATACTTTTACATAAAGTAAAACCAACCATTAAAAAAAAAAACCTCAACGAATTAAATAATGCAGACAGGGGCCATGGAAATAACTGGAGCTCCTTCCTAACCTCTCACCCTACTCAACGCTTTCCTCCTCCAGCACAATTAATGCAAGCGAATTTCATATGGATTTAGTAGTAATAAGTAAATAATGATTAAATACTTACTACATGCCCATCTCTATTTCTCTGACGCCGAGACAAGTTTCTATCTGATTTGGGATATGACCTTGAAGTCTTCCATACTGTTCAGTGCTTACACTGGTTAAGTGGTTTAAATATATTCAGCTACTGGTTACGTGGGACAATAGATACAGCTCTGATGCATTGTTTTTTTAAAGAAGGGTAGTACTTGACAAAATAGTTGAAGTTGACACCAATTTATTGAAGTTACTATTCAAGTAGCTAGATATGCAGGGTATTGGTGTTGAATTTCAAATCAAAGAGAGTGTAAGGTAAAACTTTGGAGGAAGTACAGTAATTTTCATGCAGTAGAAAAATAACTTTTCAAGCAAAGGAACTGTTATCAATCCAGTTCATTCAGAAGTGTGGGTACAGTGGTCCTGTACTGAATAGAGGGGTGAGTTATTAGAATAAACCCACTTCTTTTGTTCCTCTTCCTGCATGCTGAAGTATTGAAACATAACTAATCCAGCTTTTTTTTTTAACCTATTTTTTGAAGCTGAAAAACATGCTGGCGTTTCCTGTGTCACAGCCTCAGTGGATGACATACAATTTGAAGCGACAGCTAGGTAAGTGGCATTGCTTTATCATGCCTTTCCCCTGGGCTTATTAGTTCATTTATAACATGTATTTGTGGCACCTAAGCTTACTCATTTGCAGTCAGGGATCCAATTTGTTAATAACTAATATTTGAGCCAATGTAAATCAGTAGATAATAATAATTTCAGGACCTACTTTTAGTAAATACTCAGTGTAAAATTTATAGCCCTGATTTATTAAGAAATAGCTCTCAGTATTAAATGCCTTTTGGTATAAGGCATTACAGGATTTCTAAAAGCTGATTCTTAAATGGCTCTTTCCTTCACTAGGAATAATTAATGATAATAAGTATCTCTATAATGGTGAATTTCATCATTAGGTTGTTGGGTAAATATTAATTATTCTCAGTAGGGATGTTAAATTATGAAAAACATTTTATATGTGGGAATGTGTATGTTTTACCATTTCTTATTGTAGAAAACTTCAAGATATACAAATCTTTCAACCATATACAAAAGAAGAGAGAATAGTACCATGTATCCCCAAGGACCCAACACCTAACTACGAAAGTAATCAATTCATGGATGATATTGTTTCATCAATACCCCTCCATAATCCCCCATACACCTGGTCTATTTTTAAGCAAATCCTATAATCATCTCTGAATATTTCATATATATTTCTAAAAAAACATGGGCTCTTTTAGAAAACATAACAACATAGACACAATACCATTAACAAAAACTATCATTCCCAATAGTCTTAAAAAGTGTTTGTTTTTTAATTTAAGCAATTGTCTGTTGAATCAAGAACCAATATGGCTGATATGACCTTTAACATAAAATTTTCCTTTTCTTCTTTTCTCTTGCAATTTATTTTTTAAAGAAATCTGGTCTTTTGTCCTATACAGTTTACTACACTTTGTATCTGCTCACTGTCTCCCTGTTTAACATGTTCACTGATACAGGGTTGGTCATTATTTCTATACCTTTCTGGTGGCAGGATTAGGAATTATGTTTTTTAAGAGGTCATATTAGTAATTCTAATGAACTAGGGTCATATAGTTTTATTTATTTGATTTTATGTTTGTATCTCTTTTTCTTTCTGAATATCTTGATCCTAAAAGACATAAACATAACTTACAAAAAAAGAAAAGGGAGAGAGAAGATTGTCTGCTGCTAGTCTAGGACTCCTCCCAAGGACCATGGCGTAGTTGCCACCAGTTTTCAAACCCTAGGGAGTCTGTCCACTGAGATGCCCAGTTCACCTCTCCAATCTTCAGCTTACATTTATCTATCTGGCACTTATCCATTTATATGCAAACAAAATTAAGTTAAATAAAACCACCATAAAAAATTATACCATCAAAGCTAATCTGAAAGAAATTTTTGGTAGGCATTAGAATCGTAGATATAGAGAGACCTTTAGAACTCAATGCAGTCATCTTTGTACTGATAAGAACCCGAGGCCTAAGCCCCATAGCCAGCCAAAGGTCAGAGGGCACTTACAGCCTGGATCTTCTTACACTCTATCCAGTGCTTTCCCCAACCCGCTTCTTCTATCTTTGTGATCAGCAGCCTTTATTGAACATCTCCTGACACTTGTTCTCATAGTCTGCTGCAGTGTCTGAAAGAGCCTTTGACAGATACAGATATAGATGAAGATCTGTAGATACAGATGAAGGCCTGCTGACTCAGTGCAGACACTATGTGATTTTTTTCCCTCAAGCAGAAAAAGCTGACATGTGTCTTTATCTCAACAAAATTACAGATTACTGAAAATGCAAACTTATTTGAGAACACACTGAAGCACCATTATTAAGCTTAGGAAAGCCAACAGTATGTTACAATAAAATACCTATTATATACTTTCCAATCCTAAATTCTATAACTTAGACTTAACAAGTAATCTCAGCATCGAATTGTAGTTTGCTGTTTGTACTATGTTGTGTTTGTGCTATCAGAAAGGACTTGTGGCCACTAAAACACATGGGACCCACACCATTAAAAAATAAGAAAATTGAAAGCTACCTATAGAAAGCCATATAATTCGGTTAAAAGCCATATTAGATATTTTTAACTCACAAATATATATTGCATATAGTACTGGTCTAGGCTCAAGAGAATACGTGAATGATTATGACAAAATTCTGGAGTGTGGCAGCCATTCAGTCTGGTAAGAAAGTCAGACAAATACATAGTCATCAGAATAGAGGATGCATGCCTACGGTGAGATATAAGTCCTGGGAGGTACATGTTGACTAGAGAATCAATGAGTGTTTCATGATGGAGGTAGTATTTAATATGGGCTTAAATGAGGTATAGATTTTCACTAGTGAATAGTGAAAGGATGTCACAAGATGAGGCACATGGAAGAGCCTGAGCACTGAGTTGGGAAGAAGTGGGTGTGCCTAGGAAAGGCCAGTGTGCTAAGATGATGCCCTAGCAGGAGTGTGGGGCTGGGTAACAGAAAGCCTTGAACGCCATGCTACAAAACTGATTTTACTTAGTTGGGATTTTAGCCATGCCATTTATTTGACAATTCAGTGTCAGAAGTTTAGTTTGGTGGAGAACCAAGTCCTACAAATTTCTCCTGCTGTTAAAGGCAGGGCAGAGATCACAAGAGATGAAAAAGATGCAAGATGGCAAGATACTTCCCCCTCTCAATGTCTGACAGGGAGAGAGGCAGAAGATTTCAGTAGCATATAAGTACAAAGTACTACAGCAGCTTTGAAGAGGGACTCACCCTGTACCTTGTGCTATTACTGAAAACCTTTGTTAGAAACTTTACTAGAGCTAGGAAGTCAAGGAGGAACAAATTTAAGGAAGTTGGTTTGGGTTTTCACATGGTAAATGTAGGGGTTAAATAAGGTAATGTGTGTTTAGGTAGCTAACACTCAGCCTAGTAGAGCCTCCATAATTATTGGTTGAATCTGCTGAAAGAAGTTTGAAAATATGGCTCTGAGTTTTAAGAATGAGGTTCAGGCTAAAGATGAAGATTTGAGAATCATCTCTGTAAAGATGATAGGATCGTGGAGGATAACAAGTCTTCAGGAAGAGGGTAAAATGAGAAAAAAAACCCATAAATTTGGGGGATGACTATACCTAAGGGATGGATTAAGAAAGGGAAATCAGTGAAGAAAACTGAGAATGAAGAGAGAAAAGTATTTTGGAAGCCAAAGGAAGAGAAGGTTTCCTGAAAAGTTGACTGATGCTATTAAATGAAAGGAGACCTTGGATTCAGCTATTAGGAACTGACTTTGGTGAGATCAAGAGTAAGATGTGGAAGCAGCACCTAGATTTGAGTGACTG
Organism: Capra hircus; assembly: GCF_001704415.2. Lineage (NCBI taxonomy): Eukaryota > Metazoa > Chordata > Mammalia > Artiodactyla > Bovidae > Capra > Capra hircus. The sequence continues at coordinate 29,225,960 of NC_030814.1, forward strand.
AGAGTGAATGAGGGATGAAACCTCCAAACTTTTAAACCTGGCAAAACCCTAATCTTTGAAGACCCATCTCAGATGTTACCTCTTCTATGACTTCTTCCCCGACTTTCTGAATTAGTCACTTCTGGGTGCTTTTGTAATACCTGATTTTTTTCTTCTTTTTGAAAAATTTCATAGCATTACACTTCATCTATATCCTCGTGTCCCAAGTAAAGACCAGTCTCCTTGATGTCAGCAACCTTGTCTTATTAATCACTGTATCCTGAGGTCTTAGCTTAGTGCCAGGACTAGTTGGAACTCAGTTAAATGTTATGAGCTGGAAAAAGAAAAAGATTATAGGAAGCTTGAATATGGAGGGGAAGAGAAAAGAATCTTGAGATAGAATAAACTTGAGAGTTAAGATTTTTAGAAAGGAAAAGCCTTGAACATTTTCATAGACTGATAAGGAGTTGAGGAAGGGGCAGAGACTGAGGCTACAAGAGTAAAGAGCTGCCTAAACCAGGCCATGGGTGGAGGACGAAAGGTTAAGAGTGGGATGGGATCAAGGGCACAGGTAAAGAAAGGGGTCTGGAAGAGATCTAACTTTCTTCCTCTGAAAGAAAAGATTGAGAAGAACAGTGAGAATGCAGTTCACCTCTGAAGTAAGGGAGAAAAACTGAGGAGGCTTGAATTGGATAGACCCTTAGGTGAGTGAGGGGCCTAAACACAAAAGCTTTGAAACAACTTGTGGTTATATGATCAGAGTTCCAGAAACAATGTGGAGTGAATGAATCATCTGGCAACAATGAGTGCTCCTATAAACCTAGTGAAGCTATTCCATTTGTTTGCTTGCTTGCTTGCTTGCTTGTATGTCTATCCATTTATTTGTTAACCAACATTTAAAAATATCAATTGCATAGGTTTGCATGTGTTTGTTGTAACTTCTCTTTAGGAAACTGCTGTGGTACAAGGTGTAGATTTGGAAATCATTTTGCACATCATCTTAGAAAGGCCCTTTTCTGTTAAGAGGTTAGTCAGCTGACACATGTATGGTTTACAAAGATCTGCATCTGTTTTTGCTGCTGTCTTATTATGTTATCATTAGTTTGCATTTTTCATGCATGAGCATTATCAACATGGTAAGATGGAACTGTTCGATGGCACACATATTAAGTGAATCTTCAAGTCTGAAATGAGATGTGCTAGAATTACTGAGGTGTTTTTTTTTTTTTCCACTAGCGTTGGACAAGTTATAACCATCAAAGCAAAAGTTAGCAGAGCATTCAGCACAAGCATGGAGGTAAGAGGCTCCCTTTTCTTACTACTGCCTGTTGGTGCTCATCTCTTTATTGTTTACAGAGGGCAGAGGAGGAAGCCTGGAATAACTTAGAGTTTATGAGATTCTGAATTTCAGAAGGCCCTTGAATCTGTAGTCAGGCTCACAGATAAATAAGGAGACTATGTTTCCCTGCTACTAAAATTAAATGTGATGCAATGAACGGTTTTTACACAGAAAGTAAACATACAAGGGAGAAGGGCACCCTTGGTTCTCTGCCAGGTATGGCTTTTATTTCTTAATTATTCTGACTCTATTAATATTCTAACTCTACTTTTTCTCCATCTCCTCACCCCTGATGAAAACCAGCCCCACAATTAACTAGTTTTTGAAAGGCAGAGTAATTGGAGCAAGAAGGGAAGCTTAGACTTTTCTTCTTCATCTACTTAGTTTTCTTTACTATAGTTATGAATACAAAATTCTCAGAAATACAAAAGTCTCAATACAGGTTAAAATAGCAGGAAAGGATTTCCTGGATCCCATATTGCAACTTGTAGGATGGTTAGTAGCAGTCCCTTTGCTCTCTGGGCACAAATGACATGTATTTGTACCTGAGGGCTCCCATGACAAAGTTTCACAGATTAGGTGCCTTAAGTGACAGAAACTGATTGCCTCCCTGTTCTGCAGGCTGGCAGCCTAAATCAGACTGTTAGTAGTGTAGGTTCCTTTCAAGGGCTACGGGAGAGAACCTGCCCCCATCCTCTCTCCTGACCCCAGTGGTTTGCCAGTGACCTGCTCCACCCCGATCTCAGCCTCCGTCTGAACATGGTGTTTTCCCTGTGTTGCTGTGTCCACATTTTCCCTTTCAGAACGACATCAGTCATATGGGCTTAGAGGTCCATCCTACTCCAGAAGGACCTTGTCTTAAATAATTACACCCCATTTTCAAATAAGGTCACATTCTGAGGTACCAGATTTGGTGGGAGACACAAATTAACCCATAACAGAACTGTTTTGGTAATAACCATACCTATGGTGATGGCTTTACCCTAATTTAGTCCTCACTTTCCCCTAGTATCTATGTAAACAAGGCACTAAAAACTTGAAGAAATCAGAAAGGTTATATAAACTTGTGGATAAAATGAGCTGTGTCAGAGACAGTATAACAGTGCTTCTGGATTCTGATTCTCAACTATAGGGCTCTTGATCTCTGCACACAGTAGCTTCTGGGCCTGGCCTTTCTCCTGAGAGACAGTATTCTCCCTCTATTCAGCCCATGCACAGATGAAAGTCCCCTTTCTTTTCTCCTGTCCTTTTCCCTGAGACCAGCCGGAATTTCCAAAGGAAGTTTGACTAAAAGCTAAGAAAGGAACAGAAAAGAGGAAAAAAAAAAAAAAACACCCAGTGAGTGGAAAGCATAGATTTCTGATCTGAAGAAAAATAAATACTAGCCCCATTTAGGGCTAATGTAGTCCGTCTACAAAGTTGTGGTCCTATGTGGTCTCTATGAATGTGTTTTTTATTTAGTGAGGTCTGGCTGGAGGGAACACCAGATTCCCAGGGCTGTGTGAACTCTTGGAATTTTTACAAGAGCTCAATTTACAATCGTTTCTTCCTCAGAAACTGTTCTTTTCTGGCTTTGTGAAATTTCACCGTACACAGGCTCAGACTGGTATCAACCCAAACACTGAACAGGGACAATATGCACATACCTGAGATTCTTTCCTTTTGTAGCTCCTTCCTTTGTGGGACAATCTCAGCTGCCTTGATCTTGATTTCTGGGTTTTCATTTCAGTGTTTCCCATTTCCCCTCCTTGGTCATAGTCTGGGAACTGCCTACAGAATGAGAGCCCAGGCAAGTGCTCCCCTCATTAATCTTCCCTTTCCAAGGAGATCCAGCTCTGCATTGCCTGCTGTCCTGTGTGTGAAAACAGTTGCTTCCTATACTTGGTCCAATTTTCCAGTTGTTTTCATACAATGTAGTTCCAAACTGACCTACTACGTCATGACAAAAAGTGAAATTCTAGCTGGCATATGTTTTTGAGACATTTGGGCATTAACTATTCAAATAGAAGACAAGGTTCAAAACTTGCTTTAACTCTCCAAAACTGTTGCTTTGTTTTCACTGTTAGTTGTCTATTTTCCATTTGCTTATTTCTCTGAAAGTAGAAAGTTATGTGGGTGAGAGTTGGGATTTGAGAATGGATGGTTTAAATCTGGTTAATCACCATCCGGTTAACTTACATTTACCATGCAAATACTAATTTGGTTTCATAAGTTAAGTGAGTCACTGACTGACGTTTATTTCTGTACATGATGTACTTGGTGAAGATGAAGAAATAGATACTATCATTGATAACAGAGTGCTGAACTAAGATGGGCGAGGTTGCCCACTGTTTCAAGAAGATAGTATTATTTCTCTGGGCTATGTTCCCAAGTTTACCTATACTTCTGCTGAGTGTGATCATGATAAGGACCTAAGCTTCAGAGTTCTTCATATGGGAAATCCAGTCCACTGTGCTATCACCATAGAGTGTCTTAGCCAATTCTCACTAATCCTAAAAAAGAAAACTCCTGAAAGAGGAAACAAAGCTGCAAATAACATGACTATAAATAACATTCTATTCATGTCAACTTGGTTATAAAACTGAGACTAAAGATTAAAAATAGTTGTGGTACACCTTTCTGATGGGCTATAAGGCATTTGTTAATATCTTATTTTCAAAAGTACATTTAGTAATAATAGAATTTGAAAATGTTTAATAAATGCCCCAAAGTTGTAAGATATAATATAAAACTGTAAATACAGTATGATAGTCTTTTGTATGTATGTGTATACAGATAAATATACATACACATCTATATACATATAGACACATTTCATATATATGTATAACACTGGAAAAAAATTTATATAAAGTTAGTAATTATTAATTTGGGTGATGGGATTAGTGATATTTACTCTTGATCGTCAGATTCCATTTTTATCATTTATTTTTATACTTAACAAAATTTTCCATGGTAAATATACATTTTTCTATAATCAGAGAAGAGATTTTTTTTTTTCAATTTAATAGAAAATCACAGAGAGGACGATACTGACTAAAAGTAAATTAAAATAAGGGTTTTATTCAAAAAACAAAACACTGGTGAAGTGCATAAATGAATTTTGAATTCCGCACTGTCATCTGTTGTCTGGATAACTGAAAATTTTTTATTTTTCTTTCCACTGTAGATCAGCATCAAGGTTACAGTAGAGGACATGCTCACTGGCACTGAGAAACTTGTTAGTGTGGCTTTCTCTACCTTTGTAGCCAAACCAGTTGGAAAAGAAAAGGTAAATTTCTGTCTGAAAAGTATCTAGCATATAATTCAGGGACTCATTAACAGAATTACCAGCATCAAAATTGTTACAGGTAAGGGACATTTCTTTCTTACCAGGAATACACTTTCCCAAGATTTGTTATTCACCAATACTTACTGTAACTGTCACCAATACTTATGTAATGATACCACAGTATTAACTACCTTAGAAAAAATGAGAGATGTAGCCAGTTTGTGAAAGAGGGAAAAAACATTGTGTTTTAAGTGGTCTGAAGGTCATATCAGTTTCCCCAAAATATTGCTTACTGGTTTGGTTCTTTTGTGGTTATATAACTCAAAACTGAGTTAAAATATTTTTTAAAGCAAGAAGCATTTTAGCTACCAATTGTGCATTATGGTCCAATCACTTTTTCAAACCTAAAGGAATAATGTCAAAGTTGCTGAGTTACTGAAGTTTGAAAATAAGCTGCAGGGCATAGGGTGTAAAAACACTCTTAATAGAAATATGTTGGCCTGATGTGGGTATTCCAGTGGGCTTGCCTGGTGTTGGCCCAGAGCAGCTTATCCTTTGTCTACTGCAGACTATAATTTCTTGGATTTTCTTTTTAGAGCCAGGATACCTAGGGGAGGATCCACACTTAGTACAAGCATTTTAAAATGTAATAATTTAATTTAGAACTCAAATCTTTCCCTTGAAGGATCACTTTAGAAGTGGGCACAGTGGCTTCTCCTGGCTCCACAAGTACTGTTCACTCTGCAAAAGTCTTCCTCACATGGAAGAGCCAGCTGGGACAAAGTTTTCCCTGTACCCAAAAGAAGCTACTGCTACTGCTAAGTCACTTCAGTCGTGTCCGACTCTGTGCAACCCCATAGACGGCAGCCCAGCAGGCTCCACCATCCCTGGGATTCTCCAGGCAAGAACACTGGAGTGGGTTGTCATTTCCTTCTCCAACCCAAAAGACGCAGTCACCAGCAACTCCTCACTTGGGCCAGGAGGCACACAGATGGGCCAGGGCCTAGTTAGGCCATGGTGGTGCCTGGGTGGCAGGTGTCTCTGCAGTTTTGTATGCTGGGATACTTCTTCCACTCTCTGTCTGATATAAAATAGACCACAAAGCAAATCCCCATGGGGCCCCCTGGGGGGCATTGTTTTTTCAAACTGAAGTTCATATCACTTATTGTATTATAAAAATGCAGCTTTCTGGGCTGTATCTCAGACCTATTGAATTAGAATCACTAGTATAGGAGTTTGGAATTTGTACTTTGACAAAGCATCCTAGGGATCCTATGTTCACTAAAATCATTGAGACACTGAGACAGGTCTTCTCAAACATTCTGTTTTCCCTGGATTCCCTCTGAATCTCCAAACTTTTGTGAATAAGAGAATATAGGGGTGGTTGCAGAGTTCTCATATCTGAGAGCAAGTGACAGAAAGGAATCCACCTCCCCAAATCATTCCTTCACATGGAGGAGAAAACGAAACCCATCATTTCCCACCTCCAGCTTCAGGGACTCATGGAATAAGAATAGAATAGCCACACTTCAGTCTAGTCTCTGCTGAGCCTAAAGATCTGTTTTCCAACAGTGCTTCTGAGAAAGCAAGTGCCCTAAGTGCTGTCGTAATTGGTTAGCTCAGATAACCTTTATTGTAAAGCACCTGTATTTTCTAGTTGGTAAATTCTTACTCAGTAGCACACCATTAAGAGAGCCATGAAACATCAGTGGTTCGACCTGACAGGGCTACCTGGGTCTCTGTCCAAAGTGAGTTCATTCCAGGATGAGATGGGCAATGATTACTTCAGTCTAGTTCAACAATGACACAGGCCAGATCATAGAATGCTTCCCAAGACTCCACAGGGTATGCTCGTGCAAGGCCTTACTGAAGCTAAAGGAAAGGGCACAGCAGGAGAAAGAAAGCACAGCAGACATCCGAGAGGTTTGAGACTTCCAGCCAAAGCTCTTAGGGATCTCTTCAGCACACAAAATGTACTTCATCTGCAGATTGGAAAGCCGAAACATTAGTTTACCAGGTGGTCTTCTGCACCCCACTGGTCACACAACTAAAATAATGCTATGTAATTAGTTAAACCAGTATAAGCTACTAGTCATTACATTCCTAAACAAGTTGGATGAGGTCATCCAGGGGAGTTTGACTTTAACCATGTATTAGAAATCGCTAGCTATTTCATCGTTATCTTGGTCAAGGGTCAGCCTTTACGTGGCCTGTAAATAAGCATGGAGCTCTCCCAGTCCAGCTGTAAGGTGACTCACACACAGGAGAGCACTCAGGCATTTCTGGAAGAACTTGAGCCCTTTCTTCTGTTGCATCACATTTCCAGGTTTCTGGAGGTCAGCTGGAGCTTTAGTCTGATATACTGATTCTTTCAGTTTGCTTATTAGATAATGTTCCCAACATGTGATGAAATTTCCAAACAGGGAACATCATGACAGCTTTCTCTAGAATATCTTTCTTCTCTCCCTCTGATATCTTAATTTTTCAAAAGGTAGAAAACATTTCTTGATAAGAATTTAGTGGCGTCAAAGTCCCTCTCATTCATTAATTTGAAGACTATTTTATTTTGTAATTCTGTTGAAAATTTTTTAAATCAGGGAAAATTAATATTTGGAAAACTTTTTAAAGGCACATATTATATGAACAAATTATGAAGCCTACATTGGTTTTTTTAGTTTAAAAATATTTTAAGAAAAAAATTAAGACAAAATAAAATGTATACATCCATTATATGTATATTAAAAAAATGCTCTATTTACTTTGAGTTAGAAAATAATGTGGCATATTATTTGTTTTTGCAAAGTTCATGTTGTGCTTTTATAATTTAACAAGGCAATGAAAGATAAATGTTTTTCTTTTTCTAGATTCAATTAAAACCAGTCACACTTCTAACTGAGCAAGATCAAGTGGAACACAATCTGGCTTCTGAGAGAAGGAAAGTTCGATTACAACATGAAGATACCTTTAAAAACTTGATGAAGGAAGGTGGCAAGTTTGATGGTTAGTAAATCTATTTACAGGAACTTTAATTATATGATTGTGATCATATTCTGGAAGAGGTTCCATGTGCACTTGAAAAGAATGTGCATTCTGCCGCTGTCCTGATCCTTTCTGGTAGTGAGACAGAAAACCAAAGACAGAACAACCTCAATTCAGGTCAAAGTTCCTGACCGAAAAAATGTGGGATAAATGCAACATTGTCCAAGAGGAGTGACAAAATACTTATAAACATCCAAAGTACAAGAACTGAAATTGACCTCCAGATGAGTATGTCCCAGTTGGAAACCTGTAGAAAGGATGAGGTTTGTTTACTGTCCTTAACATGGGTGCACAGCCAAAGCTCTGAGCCTAGACTGGTCTCTAGTCTAAACCTGGGAGTGCCCCATTTCCCCAGTGATTGGCAATTACCTCCAAATCTGCATACTTCTGCACCAAAGTCCCCTATACTCAATACATTCCTGCATACATTTCCTAGATGATCCTTACACACATGAGACCTGCCCTAGTACACAGCTCTATGCACCCCAGTGTATGCCATGTATGTCTTCATAGGAATCAAGTAAATTTTTCTTTAGTTATCCATCAGAAAAGGAGTTGTGCTGGGGTCCAGCCCCCGCAGGATCCAGGGGAACCTGAAGGAAAAACGGCGTCGGCGATTGATTTAGAGAGAGATAAGGAAAGAATATTGTAGATAAGAAAATAGAAGAGAGACAGAGGCTGATATTCCTTGGTTTATATAGAAAGCTGATAAAACTTTGAGACAAGAAGTTTGCCCTGTTCACGGAGGCCACAGGTGCCTTCCTGGTCTCCTGAGGGACTGAAGACGCGGAACGTCTTCCCGTTCAGGTCTTAGAAACCCGGGCAGATAAGTGAACGCAGGGAGCCTCTATGCTCCAAGAGATCAGCCTGAAAAAGAAAGTAAGAGAGAAAAAAAAGAGAAAAAAGAAAAACACGGGGTGACCAAGCTTCTTCAAGCGAGGCCCATTGTTTTTATTTTCAAAAGGGTCTTTTATACCTTTACTTGTACATAGAGGGAAATGAAAGATGCAAAGTCATACAGAGTCAGCCCAAACATTACATCTGTTTTGTCTTTATCAAAACTGGGATTTCTTCTGCAAACCTTTCCCATAAACAATGTTGTGTACATTATCTTTTGGCCTTGGAGGCCTGTGAACATTTTATGACCCTCTTTTGATAGAGGCTTCTCAACTAGAAAACTTATTTTCCCTTGAAATGTTTTTTCTTATATTTCTAATCTATGTCAGCCTCAAAAAGTATTAAATAAGTTACGTTTCTCACAGAGTAAAGGTGCAGTGAGTTACAAGAAAGAACCAATTAGCTCAAAAGTCTGATGTGGTTAATTTCAAGGCTACACTTGTTTTTCTTACTTTCCAACTATGTTAACTAATGCACTCCCAGGTGCAGAGTGGATAAGAGATATGGGAACTTAGCAACAAGCATTGGCCCAATAATGAAATCCTACATTAACACTACTCTAATAATTTTTAACTCTTTGAAAGGCTCTATGTTTTAGGCTTTTTGTGCCTCTCACAGTTGGGAGGCTGTAAATAATCACATGTGTAGCTGCAAGAGTCTGGATATATCTGCCAAGCAAGCTAAATTGCTAACAGAGGGGTTTTGATTGGAAATATTCCTATCATGTCCAGGAGACTTATTAGCTATAGTCCTAAGTTAATTTTCTCCAGAGAAAGGTGATCAGGGATAGCCCCCTGTTAATGTCAGAGGAGTTGGTGAAAGTCATGAAGTAGTAAAACAGACAGATTCTGGTTTTGGGGGTAGATGCTCGAGAAAGCCTAGGGAGCCCGTTGAGTTCTGAAGCCTTGCTTAACAGTTCTCTTCCACATGACCTTGTCATGGGTGGGATCTCCCGTGGCGGCCCCTGGCAGAGTTGCGTTATATCTGAGTCTTTACAAAGTCTCTCACAGTATAAGGTCTTTTCTTATTTTTTTAATTTTATCTTGGTAACACAATATTCAAACAATTACACACCTTTCCTTTTTTTTAAATTTAGCTATATATTGTACAGATAATTTATATTAATTTATTTTGAACCAAAAAAGTACCATTTGAGTAAGAGAAATTAACCTTAAAAAAATCTCAATCAGTACTAGTTTGGGATGTTTATAAAAAATTATCTAGCAAAATCAGTACTTAAAAAAGACAGAAGTTGGAAGGATTTAAGAATTTAAGATTTTATATGCTTTTTAAGGATTACTTTAGGAAGCAATCCAATTCTGATTACAGCAATATGGTGGACTCGCAGTCTGAAAAAAATCTAAAATTTCTGGATAAAATATTTACAAACACATCTCAGCAGGCAGAAAACTAAGAAAGAGGCTTCAAGTCCACAAATGATCAGAAACACAAATGCAGCAGTGTAAGGAGACACAAGAGCTGGCATTTGCTGAGGGGGACCCTGTAGGTGGTAGACCCTGCGCAGTGTTTTAAGGCGCCTGCCCTAGCTCAGGAGGCACAGTCAAGTGGGAAGGTGGATCAGGGAACCAGACCTGGAGCTGAAACCCCTCCAAAATGATACCCTCAGTGGGTCAACTGGAAAAACCATGCCTCTGAGAGCTCTGGTCGGCATGCTTCCCGCTTAACCCTATGTGGAATGGAAAAAACACTTGTTTCTCTTTGAGGATTCAATCACAACTGCATTCGCAAGCATATTTGATGTCAGAATTCACATAATTTGTTTGGCTTGAAACAGACCAAGTAAAACCTAGTGTGAATTCATACTGTGTTAAGTACCCACAGGTGATCTGCAGCCACAAATGCAAATCCTCTGTGCAGACATGACTTTAAGCCCAGTCCTCAAGAACTCCCACAGATAGAGATCCAAGGAATGTGAGCTCTTAGACAAGAATCATTAAGACAAAAGTAAGTCACCTGAATTCAGAAAAGCACCAGACAACAGAATGAAGCCTGCAATGAAAACTAAAGAAACAGAATTTACCACATAAAGAATCTGAAGTAAAAGGTTAATATATTTTAAGAAATAAAAGAGTATCAAAAGTATTATGTAGGAACAAGAAAATGACCTAGAACATTAGATGAAGAAGCAAAAACCATTTCTATACAAAAAGAATATAAAATAATTAAAGTTTAAAACATTAATGAAACAGCATCTAAGACAGTAAACTGGAAAGTAAATCCAGGAGTTACCTAGAATGCAGATGGATAAACAAGGAAATGGAAACTATACAAGAGATTAGGAGACAGAGAGAATAGAGAAGTCTAACAAGCATCTAATCAAAGTTCCAAGAAGAGAGGAGAAAAAGAATGGGAGAGAAGTAACATTTGAAGCAAACAACATAGATATTTTATTAAGAGGTAACATGAAAGTTTAACATGCATTTGAAAAGATTTTGGACCTCATTATTAATCAGGGAAATGCAAACTATAACCACCATGAGACCCTATATCACACCCACACACACATCTGGAAAAACCGAAGAGTCCACAATACTAATCAAGTGAAAATGAGGGGCTGGGGAAACTACTGTAAAAAACAGAAGTAGGAATCAGTAAAATCATTTTGTTACCTAAAATATCCTGTTGATAGTAAGGACTGTGAACATGGAATAAATCAGCAAAGTTAAGTTTATTCATCCACCCATCCATTCATTCATTCAATAAATACTGACTGAGCATCTACATTCTGGAATTCTATTAGGATTTTAAAAACTCAGTCCTTACCCAAAGGAGCTCAGGATCTAGGGGGTCAGATAATCAAAGATCACACAAATAAACATAAAATTGTGACTGTGAAAGAAAGGTACAAGTAGGAGCTAATAACAGTGGAGTCAGCTGTGGAGGTCAGAGAAGGCTTTCCCGAGGAGGTGGTAACTGAGATGGGCCAAAACAGAAGAGAAAGTAAATGGAAGAAGGTGGTGGTGGGCAGCGGGACTGCTACTTACAGAGAGAGACCATGTACAAATGCCCTGATGCTGAAGATGGCATTTTAGTTATAGGAGCTGAAAAATGCTGGAGTGGCTGGAAGGGAGGGGGAGAGAGATTATGAGAAGATGTGATGGGGGAAGAAGGGTTGCTACTGGCATTCAGACTAGCTGGGGCTGGAGAGGTAGGCACAGGCCAGAGAAGAAAGGAAGGGCTTGGGGGTCATAAACATGATTCAGGCTTTTCCAACAGGCCAGGGGAAGTCACTGTATGTTTTTAAGGAGGGGACTGAAATGATCAGTGAAATGCAGGAGGAAAAAGTAAAAGAAAAAGACAGTTAATTAAAAATATAAAATTTACATTAGGAAATGAAATGTAACCACACTTCTCTGCTGACTTATATGTAAATGTGCCAAGAAGGGCTCCATTCCCAGTTACCAGCAACAGCTGGGCATATCTATGCTCTCACACTGCCAGCTCAGCTCTGCCTCCGAGAGTACAACCAGCATTGTACCCCTGATCTGTAATTCCTCCCCCAGCTCCTCAACAACAGCACGTGAGATTTAAGCCTAGCTGGTGATTCACTTGATGATGCAGGAAGTATAACTGAATACATTTTACTGCTTTGCAGCCAAAGTAAATGATTTCTCCATTGTTGAGAGGAAAAACCAATGTGTCAGTGAATGAAGCAGATATGATTCAAAAGAAGCAGAAAGACACCAAGAAGAACAACGTATTGTGTCTTTTCTGTTTGTGACTGCTTTCATTACCAAGCAGTCACCAGGGGAGGCCATATTCCCATTCTGAAGTTTATAGTGCAGCAAACTGTTCCAAATTCTCAGTGTCCATGGCCCCTAAAGCTCAAATCCCTTTCTTTTCATTAACTTTATTAACATACCATAAATGGCCCATATTTAAAGTTATACTTGATAGGTGCTGAGACATGCATACTCCTATGAAATCATCACCACAATCAAGACAATAACATATCCGTCAATCCCCAAATTTCTTTCTGCCCTAACCTGCTGTAATCTGCCCCTTCTCCACCTGAAGCAACTCAAATTTAAACTTACTTGTTCTTTTGATCAAAATTCTGGTTGACTTATAAAACAGGTTGGAATACAATCTCTAAAACGTCCTTTCTGATCTGTTGTCTTACCCAATTCACTGTTAAATAAAACCTATTCATTTCCTTGGGAGTTTTAAGTCTTGGGTAATAATATTTAATTTTTAATTAAGTATTATTATTTAATTAATAATATTTAATTTTAATTATTATTATTTAATATTTAATTTTTAGAAAATTAAAAATAATTTTTCTAAAAATCTCATGAATTGAAGGAAAGGTTATAGCCTCAGGTTCTACATTTAACTTTACCAGTTTTGTTTATGTCTACCTTTCAGATCCCATTTGTGATGAAGAGGAAGGAACTGTTTCCACAAGGGGCACCTCTGTTCAAAGCATTGAACTTGTCCTCCCACCCCATGCAAACCATCATGGAAATACATTTGGTGGCCAGATTATGGCTTGGATGGAGGCGGTGGCTACTATTTCTGCAAGGTTCTTGGTTTTAGCCTTTGGTTTGTGATCTTGAGGCTAGTTGGGAGAAGGCAGAAGGGTCTGAGACTGGCTACCGGGTGAGTCAAGGGAACAAGTAGAGAACAATGTTGCCTTTTATCAAACTGAGAAAATGATCAGTCATTTTCCTGTTTACCTGAGAATTATTCTGTCCTTTCCTGAGGGTTAAAGTTTAAATTCTTGGTCCAAAAATAAAAATGAAATGACAGTTCTCACAGTTATTCTGAATTATGACTGTTGATCTTGCAACTCTTATAAAGTTAGTTATGACAAAGTAGGTGGAAACAGAAATAGAAGATAGCCATTATTACACTTAAAAACAGTCAAGATACAAACTTTTTAAAAGGTGGTTCACAATTAGGTCTGACCTCTGGAGGTGCTGGTTAGAATCATTACAGCCAAAGGATTAATTGAAAAATATGATGAGAAAGAGGGAAGAACTTGGAAAAGTACTTTTAAATGCTGCTCAGTTTCAAAAAGGGTAATTTCATTCTTAACGGAGCCATGTAGGTAACTGGGCAGTTTTAAAGAACACTGTAGTCTCTGAAAATGCATTTGAACAGGATCTGCCCTTCTGACAATTTTTGTAACCACTGAAAATTGTTAAGGTTTTATTTTCCCAAAATTAAAAGAATTTTACTTATTAATATATCTATAGTTATGACTATAATTAGAAACCTGTGGTTATCCTAAAATTGCACACAAATATAAGAGCTTGTTTTTAAAACGACATTGTCATTCTTAATGACAATAAAGCATTGAAGCTTGTTCTACTATAAAGGCTTACAATGTAATTAACTATGGCAAATCTGTTCACTTATCGTTGGCAGAATTCTTTAGAGTAACTGAATGACCACAGTGGGAATCTAAAATGTAGACAATTATAGTAACTTTCTGAGATCAAATTTTCTTTATAGATTTTCAAAACTTCGCACACCAAAAAACTGTAAAATGTGTACCTTGCAGCCTTTCAGGCTTTGTGCAGCAATGCAGGTAACTTTTTTTGTGGGGAAGAAAAATTGGTCTTTGACATGTGGGTGAATTTAGGTAACAGTGAAGCCAAGGAACTCATGTGAATGGCATCAGCTGAAAGTTCTCCTCACTGTTTCCCAGGCCAACCTGAGAGTCACAGCTTCCTGTGAGTGTAGTCATGAGCTGTCAGGAGGAATAAAACTCTGAAATCAGAACAAAAGACAGTTGTTTGGTTTTTGGAGATACTTCCATAGGGCACAAAACAAGAACAGGACTGTCACCACAAGGACAGAAGCACCAGCATCTTGGGAAAGCCACCCACAGACTGGGACATTGTATCTCCTAAAATATTTGCAGATAATGTCACAGGACCACTCTCGACACACACAATCCAGTTATTTATTACCCTCTTGGGCTGAAAGAGATGTTCATTAGAAAGCACCCCGAACACAGGTCTGTTGCATCCATTAAGCAAAGCAATAGCTCCTGAAAACATTTTGGAGAATGATCACTTTCTTCTCTTTCTCTCTCCTTCCCTTTGTTTCACCAGCCGCCTGTGTCGAGCACATCCTGTTCTGAAGTCCGTAGACATGTTTAAGTTCAGGGGACCATCTACAGTTGGAGACCGTCTTGTCTTCAATGCCATTGTCAACAACACATTTCAGACCTGGTAAAGCATGTCTGGTGCTCTTAGATTGCTATAAAATGAAATCAAACTCGCACATAAGCAATGTTCTTGTTTTATCTCAACCTGGAGGTGAGTATAGGGAATACTTTAAAATGACCACATTCCTTCTAATTTTTTTGAAAGTTCATGTTCAAAATCTATAGACATACATATTTATCCTCTGTTCCACTGAGGCCTCCTTACACCAAGTGATGATAAGTTGGTTTTTGTCTCATAATAAGGTCGGGAGTTGGTGATGGACAGGGAGGCCTGGCGTGCTGTGATTCATGGGGTCGCAAAGAGTCGGACATGACTGAGCGACTGAACTGAACTGAAGGTTGACTATATTTCCCACTTGATCCAGGATGGTCTTGGTTTGTGTGTATCATAATCATTAATTCTTCCTTTCACTCTCAAAAGGGTCCCATATGGTCAACAATTCATAATGGACCTGTCATTTATTACCATGAAGTCCAAAACACTTCTCAGTTATTTTTATTATTCTTGACGCACAAAGAAAAGATTTAACTTGGTATTTTTTTCTTTTTAAATGTAAAAAAGAACATCTGTATTTCCTATTCACCTTCAGTGTTTGATGCTTTTAAATTATAGAACTATCGTTTTAGGAGAGAAAACTTGACTTTGGCATAATTTAACACCCCACCCCCCATGGCCAAAATTTATTCATGAATGTATATAAGGTCCCACTGGCCTTTTTTAATACTTGAAAGTGGGAAAGTAAAGCAGACATGCTCCCAGGAGCTTGTATATAAGATCAATCGACTTGATGAAATGGATGTTAACCGCTGCATAGATTAGCAGACAACAAAGAAACAACAACACAGGGTCCTCCTTCTCTTCCTTGCCTGGAGGAGCTGGTGGGGTGGTGGGCGGGGGAGGCCTAGCATGCTCAGGCTCTCTGCCCACTACCCTTCTTGCCCTTCTGCAGTGTTGAAGTTGGAGTGCGCGTGGAGGCCTTTGACTGCCAGGAGTGGTCTGAGGGCCGGGGCCGTCACATCAACAGTGCTTTTCTCATTTATAATGCTGTCGATGATAAGGAAGAACTGATCACATTTCCCAAAATCAAACCCATGTCAAAGGTCAGTTATTAGCACATGCAGTTCGGTAATCAGACCACTTATTCTGGAGGAAGCTGTGGTACAGAGCTCCACCCAGAATCTTTTCCTGCACTGCCAACAACCTGTACGTCCATTCCCCTTTGCTTTTCTTTTTTGCCTCACAAAGTAAAGTGATCCTTTTCCTCTCTTTCCAAATCACTCCGGTCTTTAAACAATGAAGGCCCTGAAGACCCCACATCTATTCAGCCACATGCTGCTGTTGGAAGCATATGTCTTCCATGTCTCATTTCTGACTCTCTTTTCCCACTTTATATCCAGTTCTCTACTTTATATCCAGCTGCTCTACATTCATCAGAATTAAGTCTTGTGGAATAAGCGGCCTTACTGCCAACTCTGACCTGAAGATAGTTCATGTAGAGACTCCTTGTCCCAGTTAGCCTTTTCAACTGACTTAGGAGAGACAGACTTAAGGATCGTAGCACAGAAATATTAAGAATGTATTGATTTTACTTTTTTTTTTTTAAATTTAAGGATGATTTTCGACGGTATCGTGGAGCTCTCGCACGCAAGAGAATTCGCCTAGGCAGGTAAGGGACTCAGGTGTAAGATTTTATGGACTCTTATCTGACAAATTACATAGCAAAGAGCCTTCTCTGGGTCTCTATTCCCACATAATATAAAAAGAGAAGGTTTGATATTTTTTGACTGTGGATGCTACTGTGATGAAAATTGTTCTTCCTGATTGTTCCGCCAGTAAAGGCAACTTTTTGTAACTGCTGATTTCACTTCAACAAAGTGTCACAGTTATTGCTATGTGCTAGATACAGGGAAGAAAACCATTATTTAATATTTTCATTTTTTTCCAGAAAATATGTCATTTCCCACAAAGAAGAAGTTCCACTTTGCATATACTGGGATATTGGCAACCAGGTGACAATTTTATGATCTAAAGTTCTTCATGTAAAAATTGCTTTATTACAAAAACGGGAACCCCCTCATTTAACTGACTCATGTTGTGCCTACACAGGTTAGATACAGAGGTGAATTATAGCAACCTGTCATCTCAAAATGAAACAAAACCAATCTATGAGTAACTAGTCATCAGCCAGCTGCTTCACTGCCTTGTTTGAATTATCTACACAGTTACAGACTCCGGTTGATCTGCATCAAATGCATTCAAGCAACATAGGACATTGAGATCTAGTGTCTCAACATGATCTGTGCTGAATGACACGCCTTCTCAACAAAAAAGTATTAGTCACTTTAACGTTCTGACCATGAAATGTAAAGGGAAATCTAAATTTACTTATTATACATTGATTACTAGTCACACTGAAGGGTATTTTTGTCTTTACTTAGGATATCAATTAAAATGATACTAATTTCCTAAGCATATAGGACTCACTGACTTATCTGAATTCTGAATTAAGAGTCTGAGACAGAAATTATGTTCCTATAACTTAGTTCTAACTTCAACATCATCACTTTGGCTCTAACAGTATCCATTTTCTAAGCAGAAAATATTTGATCACATATCTGTACGCTGAACCCACAGCTTTTCAATTATTTATACTTTAGGTATCCTTGAGTAATGGCAATGTGGAGGCTCTCAAAAGCCTGGCAGCCAGAAGTGGATGGGAGGTTACCAGTGCTATGGAAAAGGTAGGAGGCATTCAGGTATACATACAGCTCACTGCCCATCATGAATGAAAGTTTTCATGGTAGAGGTTGTTCTACTACTTCTAATGCTGCTTTCAAGAAGGTAAAAAATGGAGATCAAGATGGCAGAGTACGAGGACACCGAGTCACCCTATGAACACATCAAAAATACATCTATACGTGGAGCAATTCACAACACTGAAAACAAACTGGAGAGTGGCAGGAAGATTCTTATACAACAACTATGGCTATAAAGAAAGATCCACAGAGTCAGGTAGGAAGAGAAATAACACCATCAGGTCAAGACCTGCATCCCTAGGAGAGGACACCCCAGCCCTGAGGTCTCACCCCGATAGAAGGAGTACCCTTAGCTGGTTTTAAAACCAGTGGGACTAACAGAAGGGCTGTATAAGAAACCTAAACTCTACTCTGAAAGGAATCAATGCTTCCTTATTCCTGGGAACAAGGAAAAGGACGCAGACTGAAACTCCCAGGGCTCTGTTCCACTGCAGTTCTCAACTAAGGCAAATAAAAGTTCAGGACTGGAATAGGTAATTCTATCAAACATACAAAAAAGAAGTAATACCTAGCATTCCCAAAATAAATTGAAGGGAACACTCCCAAATTCATTCTATAAGGTTATTGTTACCCTGACGCCAAAATCAGACAAAGACACTCAAAAAAAGAGAAAATTACAGGCCAGTATTTCTGATTAATATAAATGCAGAAATCCTCAACAAAATATTAGCAAGCTTAATTCAAAAATATAAAGAAAAGGGATCATACATCAGGATTAAATAGGATTTATTCCAGGGATACAAAAATGGTTTAATATTTACAAATGAGTCGATGTGATATACCACATTAACAACAGGAAGGATAAAAATAATATGATCATCTCAATAAATGCATCAAAAGCATCTGACAAAATTCAACATCCATTCATGATAATAACTCTCATCCAAATTGGTATTATATTTCAATATAATAAAGATCATATATGACAAAATTAAAGCTAATATCATACTCAATAATAAAAAGGTAAAAGCTTTTCCTCTAAAATCAGGAATAAGACACCCTTTATTTAATTCTAGCCACAGCAATCAGACAAGAAAAAGAAATAAAAAACATTCAAATTAGAAGGGAAGAAGTAAAACTACCTCTTGTTTCAGACAACATGATACTATTACATAAAGAAAACCCTAAGGTCTCCAACAAAGTAACTATTGGAACTAATAAGTGAATTCAGGAAAAGTTGCAGTATACAAGACTAATATACAGAAATCTGTTTCTTTGCTGTACACAAATAATGAACTATAAGAATGAAAAATCATGAAAACAACACATTAAAGTCACATAACAACAAAAAAAAATACCTAGAAATAAACTTAATTAAACAGGTGAAAAACATAGTCTCTGAAAAATATAAAACACTGAAAGAAATAAAGATATAAAGAAATAGAAAAATACAGTGTTCATGGATTGGAAGAATTAATATTGTTAAAATGACCATACTATCAAAATAATCTACAGATTTAATACAAACTCTACCCAAATACCCATGACATTTTTCAAAGAACTAGAACGAATAATCCTAAAATTTGTATGGAACTGCAAAAGACCCCAAATAGCCAAATCAATCCTGAGAAAAAAAAGAACAAAGTTGGAGATATCATACACCCTGCTTTCAGAATACATTACAAAGCTACAGTAATCAAAACAGTATTGTACTGGCACAAAAACAGACAATTAAGCTTAAAAATTAAGCTAATTAAGCTTAAAAATTTTTGCACAGCAAGAGAAATCATCAACAAAATGAAAAAACAACCTGCTGAATGGAAGAAAATATTTGCAAATGATATAAACTATATGGGGTTAACCTCCAAAATACATAAACAGCTCATATATAAGAAATATAAGAAAACCAAACAACCCAATTAAAAAATTGGCAAAGACATGAATAGATATTTTTCCAAAGACATACAGATGGCTAACAGGCACATAAATAGATGCTCAACAATCCTAATCATCAGAGACATATACAAATCAAAACCACAATGAGTTATCACTTTACACCTGTCAGAATGCCTATCATCAAAAAGACCACAAATAAATATTGGTGAAGATGCAGAGAAAAGGGAATCCTGTTACACTGTTTGTGGAAATGTAGACTGGTACAACCACTATGGAAAACAGTATAGCAGTTCCTCGGAAAACTGAAACTACTGCAGAACAACCATATGATTCAGCAGTTCTACTACTGGGTATGTAGTACACAAATATACACTTATAGATATACTCATATATAGTCACATATACGGGAGTATAATCTGTGAAAGTATTAAATCACTGTTATATACCTGAAACTAACAGAATATTATAAATGAACTATATTTCAATGTTTTAAAAGGTAAAAAAGTCTTCGGGGAAAATTTTTTAACAGTCAAGTATCTTTCCAGCTCTGTCTCTGTTCCCCACCTGGGCTGATCTAGAAAGTGAAAAGTGAAGTCGCTCAGTCGTGTCCGACTCTTTGCGACCCGTGGACTGTAGCCCACCAAGCTCCTCTGTCCATGGGATTCTCCAGGCAAGAATACTGGAGTGGGTTGCCATTTCCTTCTCCAGGGTATCTTCCTGACCCAGAGATCGAACCCAGGCCTCCCACATTGCAGGGAGACGCTTTAACCTTAAGGGCCTTCAAATCACCCTACACATTCCTACCTCCAAGCTTAGTTCTCATATTCGATTTCTTTCTCCTTCTCTTCTCTATCTACCCCAGTCCTACCTGATCTTTAAGACCTGGGACAAACGCTTCTCCATAAAGCCAATCATCTCCTACTGAAGGAAATGATCACTTTAGGAACTCCTTTAACAATTACTTTTTTATGATTAACTTGTCAATTAATTATGTATTATCTCATGACACTTACTCCATAGCCACACTGAATTGGTATTTGTCTTACATAGTAATTTTACAAATGGGTCTTTTCCCTTAACTAGATTACAATCCTCTTAAGAAAGCAGCCTTGTCTTGACTTTTTTTTATCTCAGCACCTTTTACAATGCTTTTGCATGTCATCAAATTTAAATAAATGTATATCATTTGAATTTCATCTACTTTCAGAGGTATATCAGGTGACCCTTTGAAGCTGATGCCCACACTAAACATATTATAAGCTCTTTAAGGACCATTTTGTTCATCACTATAGTCGCAGAACATAGCACTAGCTAGCATTCAGGAGATGCTCAATAACGCCGACACTTTGTCTACGCTCACGTTTCAGTGCATACCGTTTTTCATAATCATTGAAACAGTAGCCTCTAAAACAGGATTACCACATGTTCTGGTTTTCCTGGGACAGTCCTGGTTGCCCCATCATAATTATTAACCATGCCCAAGTCTTCCAGTTTGAATAAATTACATGGCCACTCACCCTGAAATAGAAACAAATTCAGATACTACTTCCTTGTTTTCAACTGTGACTTTGACCTCCTCCGCACATTTTAGCTTTGGTTTGTTTGCTTTTGCTATGTCTTGGTGCTCACTTCTGAATCCTTTCAGAGTCTTCCTTATTTTCTTTGGATCCAGTTAGGTTTCCATCTATGCTTGGTTCAGTGATGCAAACAGGTTTAACATAACAAAGTTACTTGCTTCCATTTACCCTTTATAAAAGGTGCCTCAAGACCTTGTTTTCTTTTATTAACACTAAATCTGCTTCTTGCATCATTGCTGGCATCTGAGCACTCACTGAGCAGCTTAGTAAAAGACAAACTCATGTCTGGAATGAAGGATGAGAACATACTTAGTGAAGTCATATAAATTAAAATTTCAATTCTTTTGGAGTTTGGACCAAAACCCAACAACCTAAACAAGTAAATGTGCATTTACAAGTGTCTAAGAAGAGCCATCAATAATTAATTCTTAACTTTCTGTACAGTTACTTACTAGAGAACACTGTATAACAAAAGAAACATTCTTATGTTATCTCTGTTGAATTTGAAGCCCTCCTTTTTTTCAGATTATATTTGTGATAAAAATAGAATTTTTTTCTTTTTTGGGTTATCCTCTTCTCTCCCACTTTTTAAAGCTTTTATGCTTTTAACTATCTTAACCCATCATGTTTTTAATTTCAAAATATAGCTTATTTTTTCTGTCACTTTATAGCTGAAAAAATTTTCACAACTATTAAGAATTATACTTATTTTGGGCTTTAAAAATCTATACTTATTTTGATATAAATTTTGATAGATGGCAAAAGTCAAAAATTTCTGGTATTCGTAATGAAAATTGGGCAGTACTTACTGTTTTAATCCATATTTCATTTTCAAGGTATAGTGTTGGAATTAATAATAGCACTAATACAAGGAGCAAAAGATGAGCCCTCATCTTAAAGGAGCTTATATTAATAGTCTACCTAGAAAATATCTTAAAAGTACTTAGACTATCTTGAAAGCACCACACATACACATACCATAGCTGAAGGATCATTTTAAGGTAGTTTATAAACAAGAGTGAGATTTAGTATTTCAACTACAAAGCTCAGCTCTTAGGCAATTCAAAGTCCGGGAAGATAGTTGTTTAAAGACAACTTTGGAGAGGAGTTGATTCTTTCCTCCTTGAAGACAGTGTAAGAATAAATTGCTGGAAGTGTAAAAGAGGCTTTTTAGGCAGTGAGTAGCTTGAGCCACATCTTGGTGGAAATTAGCATGGGTGAGAGATTGGCCTGATAGGAGTAGCTTTTTATTTAGGCAGTAGCTGAGAGAGGACAGGAAGCCAGAATGGCAAGAACCCTTGACACAGGACAAAACCCACAGGAAACAGACCAGAGGAGATCTATTCTCATTGAAGCTGGGGAATGACTGGCTCCAGACCTGCACCTGACCACGTCCCCTCCCCTTAGTCAATGGGTAATCGACCTTCAAGAACTCTACCCTCTCCCCATACCTCTGTAAAAACCAGTTTTGTCCTCCTTCCCACAATATAGTCTCAATAACGTCTGTCAACAGATAGTATAAAACTCTTAAACTGAGCTATTTCCGCTTGTGCTATAAGATCTAAACTCATTAAACAGAATCTTATTAGAATGAAAAAATATATCATTAATAAAAAGTTACCAAGCTCCAGCAGGTTTTGAACCTACTTTAAGCTTCATTTCATAGAATAAAATTTCATAGAATTGAAATTCATTCTCAAATGATAAAACATTTGAGATGATAAATGGAATGTAACCTGTATTCTTCTAAGCATGAAAGGGAACTCGTTTTCTTGGAGAGTTGGTCTTGGAGAATTTTTTCACTAGGCAAAAGTTAGCTTTCCTAAAATAGTAGAATTTCAAGCGAACCAACACCAACAGCTGCCTTTCCTTGTCTGCATCAATGTCATTGTCTCTGACAGCAGAATGTTAAGGACTTTCTGCTACTTTTACCTTTGGGGAAAGGATCAAAATGCCATCCATTCACCTAATAGTGTAGTTGACACTGGCTAAGTCCAGTGAGCTCTGTAAGGGCAGAATTTAATGATGGCTACTTAGTGTGAAGTTTGTTATGTCTCCAGGACAGGAAGCAGCAGCATGTGTCTCCAACCTGGGGAGCAGCTTCCTGGAGAAGTGCTGTGATGGTTTTCTCAGGCTGCCAAAACAGAGTGTACCAGAGTGGGTGTCTCATGGTTATGGGAGCTAGAAGTCTGTGATCAAGGTGTCGGTCATGCTGGTTCCTTCTGCAGGGAGTGACCAAGATCTATTGCAGGTCTCTCCCCTAGCTTACAGCGCTCTGCTGCAGTCTTCAGCATTCCTTGGATAGTCGATGTATCACTTGACCTCTGTCTTCATCTTCATATGGGATTATCCCAGTGTGTGTGTACATGTATTTGCCCACACTGCCCCTTTATATAAGGGCACCAGTCATATTGGACTAGGGGCCCACACTCTTGCAGTAGAACCTCATTTAACTTATTACACCTGCAATGACCCTATTTCCAAATAAGGTCACATTCTGGGCTACTGGGGGTTAAGACTTTAACATATGAATGGAAGGGTGGGACACAATTCAACCCTTAAAAAGGACTCAGCCCACTGTTACATCCCACTCTACCCTGGTTTCACCAAGGTTGACTGTGGTTGCCCCAAGGCCAGAATCTGACTGAGGTGGTGGAATTCACTCTGGCCACCTGCTCTTTCTCCTCTGAGACTGCAGAGCCCCAACAAGCTGTTTAAGAGCCACAGGGACACCAGGATCAATGAACCTCCTGCTACTTCTGCAGCATAGGGGGCAAGAGTAGGTAGGTCTAGGCTGGGCCGAGTCTCAGCCTTCGACTTAGGGCTACATTCATGGTTCTCTTTCTGTCTGATAAGTGCCCACAACCTACATCATGCCCTCCTTTGCAGGCTCACTTTATTTTATTTATTTATTTATTTATTTATTAATTTTTTGTAACACAATTTTTTTTTTTTTTTTAAATCTTTAATTCTTACATGCGTTCCCAAACATGAACCCCCCTCCCACCAGGCTTGGTGCCGAGGTCAACTGGCGAAGTAAAATGGCATAAGCAAATAGCTAGTTCTTACCTTTCTAAGCTGCTTTTAGTCAGTTTCTCATTTCTTCATTCTCTTCTTAAAAGATATTTATGTTTAAATAAAGGTTTTCTCCCTCACAGCCTTTTTCCATCTGCTTGATTCCTGCAGTGAAGTCCTAACCCTATGTTTGTTTGTCATCTCATTGCTTGTTGCCATGTGAATGATTATAAGATGGCAAATTTCAACACTATCTTCAAAGCATCCTGAAAGAGATGGAGTAAATGGGCAGGCTAGAAATGTGCTCTTAGCTGAACATATATCTCTGATTATTGATGAAAACACAGTAGAAGCAAAGTTCAGAGTAACAGTAAGCACTAGACACTCAGGAACTGATCTTGTGACCCTTGTGATTCACCAAAAAAAACAATGCTTTGTGCTGAAGGAACAATATGGTTCAGCAGTCCTGTTGAGACGTTGAGTTGGATCTAGAGGTGTTGGCTTACTTCCTGGATCCCCTCAGCCCACATGAAGGCACACCTGACATCCTGGGAATGTTAGGCTGCAGCCTTGGCTCCAGGGTCTTATGGGGAAAGGAAGCGCTGACTTGCCTAGCAGTCTGGTGATATTTTTTTGTCGTTCCTGGATAGAGGCAAGGAAATATCACAAAGAGATAAAGCTCTTTATTTTTCATGAGAAAAACTACTGCACAATAATCAAATAACCTACCCTCAAGTAGCATAATGTGTAGATGACACAGGAGAATAGCATCCTGGTCTGAGTTCTAGACATCCAAATATTGACAGTGAAGTTTCCATTATTGGCTTCATGATTAGCCAGGTGCCAAGATGCTTTAGTTTGTGCAATCCTGCTGTGGTCTTAATGTAAAAATATCAATTTTCCTTTTGTAATTTATTTTTTTGGTTATTTTATTTTAGATAAAAATATAC
Organism: Capra hircus; assembly: GCF_001704415.2. Classification (NCBI taxonomy): domain Eukaryota; kingdom Metazoa; phylum Chordata; class Mammalia; order Artiodactyla; family Bovidae; genus Capra; species Capra hircus. The sequence goes on from NC_030814.1 coordinate 29,250,882, forward strand.
ACTCTGGAAGAGCATGATATTTTATCTGTTTGGGTTGAAAAGCATGTGAAAAGACCAGCATACTTGGCTTATCATCTCTTGTCCAACTTTACCAAGCGACCTTTGTGGGACCCCCACATCACGTAAGAATAAATTTAAAATACTTCCTTATTCAACCTTGAGGTCATGTAAAAAATGACCCCTACACTGCAGTCTATCTCCATCGCCCCATGTACGACCCATTGTTTTAACTGAAGAGTATTTGCTATAGCACAGTATCAGCAGCTGTTGGAGAGGCACAAAAATTATTCTGATCATCTAGTTTTCATCTTTATTGACTTGACATGCCTTTCCCACATCTATTGTAATCCTACCGGTAACTCTTCCAGGTTGATATTATTCCCATTTAACAGGAGAGAGGACCCGAGACTTGCCAAGATTACACAGGCAGTAAAGCAATGGGACCTCATTTGGAACCCAGGTCTGTCAGGCTCTAAATTTCCACACTCTTGTACTTTAAGACATAGTCTCATTACTCCTGAGAAAGTGATTATCAAATTGTACTTTCCACTCTTGATCTTTACTTGGTAGCCCTTCTTTTTCTGTGAAGCAGCACTCCCTGGTGAGAAGCTGGGAGAAGCAGCTGTGTGAGTAGACTCCTTCCTGCCCTCCCTGTCTGATCAGGGCCCACTGATGTCAGCCTACATCTCTTCTGTTACTTCCTGTCTCCCACATCCCTAGTCCAACCATCTCCTCTCCCTCCTTTCCTGGAATGCACAGCTGTGCACCTGGTCAACTCTTCTGTCAGGGTGACACTCCCTTCTCCAAGGAGTTCCAGCTCCTGGGTTTCAGGGCTCAGGCCTTAGGGACACCTTGCTTTAAGGAAAACTGGCAAGATGGGCTTCCTATTATATTCAGCATTATTAATACCATTTACTTCCTAACTTGGATGAGGTAGAATTTCATCTCTTAAGTGTCTAAATCTCACTATGATTAACAGCCCATAACAGACAATTTAATACCACTAAAGTGAAACAACTCTAGGCTCATGTGTTATATTTACATAAATATCAGAAGGATGCATCTTGGTTAATGTTATTGTTAGTAAACACTTCATGAGAAGTGTTTTCTTCACAATTTTCTTGCATCAGTATCTATAGATATAAGTACAAAGCTTTCAGCAAGAATAATGCCTAACCTTTGCTGCTCTTTTCAAATGTTTCTCTCTACTATTTTCTACATCACCTGACATTCCAAGTGAATGAATAGAGAGGAATGAATGAATGAATTCCAATTCCATTAACTTTGTTTCCACATCTATCTGATTCAAGTACTGTGCTAGGTATTTTCATTTGATCCTAAGCCCACAGGTATTATTATCTGCATATTACCTATACAACACACCATAGGTATTATTATCTACATTTTATGGATTGAAAAAAAAGTGACTTGCCTAACACAACACAGCTACTCTGGGACTCAAAGGCAAGTTGTTTGACTCCAAGCTTAGTGCTCTTTCCCAGTATACCATATTCCTTTACCTCAGAGTCCACAAAGGATTGTCCATAAAGTTTGCTAGTCTTTAAAGTATTACTTGATCCTAGAGAAAAATAATTTTCTGGAAAAAAGAGAAGTGCCTTTCTCTCCACTGTTGAAGGCAGTGACCTTAAGAGTCAGATGGCCAGCATTCTATCACAGGCAGAATTATTCCTCCTGGCCAAACAGCTCTAAACATAGACTTTAAGAAATGATGCTGGCTTTGTGGAGTTGGTTATGTGAACAGAAGGGTGAATACAGACACCAATAATGAAGTTATGCAAACAAACAAAACAAAGGCATGCCTTATTCCACCAGGTAGAAAAGTGTAGACTTTCTGTCACTGTTCTGTTTACCTAGGTCCTGCGAAGTCATAGACTATGTAAGTGAAGATGATCAGATATATTATATCACTTGTCCTGTGGTGAATAATGACAAACCCAAAGACTTGGTAGTACTTGTTTCACGAAGAAGGCCACTCAAAGATGGGTGAGTATTTGTAACTCAAGTGTTATAGCAAGGTCTTATAGTATAAAGTAGAAAGAAAAAGTTGATATGAAAATAAGGAAGTCAATGGAATAAGCATTTCTGGTCTTGAATGATGTTCATATAAATTTTTTCTAGATGAGGCTTTACTTATCATTTAAAAAAAACTATTAAGTGCCAGCCATGTGCAAAGCATCATGTAAGACTCCTAAAGCAGTTTCCTTTCCTTTTATTCTATGCACATGTAAAACTGATATTTACCCAATCTTTGAAGCATTCTATTACTGTTAAAAATGCAATGAGAGCCAAATAAAACACTGCTGCTGCTACTGCTAAGTTGCTTCAGTCGTGTCCGACTCTGTGCGACCCCAGAGACGGCAGGCCACCAGGCTCCCCCATCCCTGGGATTCTCCAGGCAAGAATACTGGAGTGGGTTGCCATTTCCTTCTCCAATGCATGAAAGTGAAAAGTAAAAGTGAAGTCGCTCAGTCGAGTCCGACTCTTCGCGACCCCATGGACTGCAGCCTACCAGGCTCCTCCATCCATGGGATTTTCCAGGCAAGAGTACTGAAGTGGGTTGCCATTGCCTTCTCCAAATAAAACACTAGGAGTTGGTTTTGGTTCAGAATTTACAAAGGCTTTACTTTGTGCACACCCAAAATGGCTAGCTTTCAATCAGTGTGTCTGTTCAAGGCTTCTCCATGGGAACTGGACTTCTCAGAGAATAGGTTCTAAGGAAAAGGGTCCCAAGAGTAAGTGTTCAGAGGGATAAGAAATGGAAGCTGCCAGGGTGGTTATGATTTACCTCTAGAACTGGTCAGCATTATTTCTGATGTCAAAACGGGCCTATAGAAAAATCCCTCCCACATGGGATTAATGCACATAGACGTTCAGTGTATTATCATCTACTATGGCAAAAGATATTAGAAATAAATGGAAGCTTTATCTTATAAATTATAGTAGAACCATACTCAGAGAAGGCAATGGCACCCCACTCCAGTACTCCTGCCTGGAAAATCCCATGGATGGACGAGCCTGGTAGGCTGCAGTCCATGGGGTAGCTAAGAGTCGGACACGACTGAGCAACTTCGCTTTCACTTTTCACGTTCACACATTGGAGAAGGAAATGGCAACCCACTCCAGTGTTCTTGCCTGGAGAATCCCAGGGACGGGGGAGCCTGGTGGGCTGTCGTCTATGGGGTCGCACAGAGTCGGACACGACTGAAGTGACTTAGCAGCAGCAGCAGCAGAACCATACTATACCAGAATACTATACCAGCATTAAAAAGGATGAAGTAGTTATAGAGGTATTGATACAGGAAACACCTCTAAAGATTTATCACTACATGGAAAATCAAATTATAGACCAATATTTGTAAAATGATTATATTTATGTAAAAATCTGAATATGTCCATTCAGACCCTCCAGAGGGTGTGAATAAAATAGAGGGTCACAATAAAATGTTAATTTTATTGGTGGTCCTCTCTAGGATAGGAATATACTGTGGTTAAGGTAGACTGAAGGATGACTTCTGTTTTCTAATGTACAGGGTTCCTATTGTTTGAAGGTTCTTTAATACAATGGTATTTTTTTTTCCATTAAAAAAGTGGACGAGACTGAAATAACAACCCATTAGAGTATACACACACACAAGTTTGGAGTCTGACTACAGCTCTGCAGAGTCATGCAAAGCATACATAATTTTTAGCCAGAAAATATCTATGGCCCTTATTACTATTTCCTATACTTGAATGTAGCCATAGAGAATGTTTTTTATGCATGTCACTCATGTAAAACATCTGGGTCTTCATAGTTTAACTTCCACTATATAAACGAGTTGCATTAACTGTAGAAATTTACTTTTCTTCACCATTTACTGTTTCATTCACTGTTCTTCATTTCTCTCAAGAACTTAGAAAACGTCCTTTTATCTTTCAGTCACACTTACGTGGTGGCAGTGAGGTCGGTTATTCTGCCATCAGTCCCACCTTCTCCACAGTATGTCAGAAGCGAAATCGCATGTGCCGGATTTCTCATCCATGCTACTGGCAGCAGTTCATGTACCGTAAGTTCAATGAAACGTGCACACTAATTTTCTCCTACAGATGCAGAGAAACCATTTACCTGGATTTGTTAAATTAACTGTAATTCTGTAATGTGTGTCCACCCACACCCACCAGAGAATCCTCAGGTCATCCTTTCAGATCCATTTCCAAGGGACTGGGGTCATAGCCTCCCCTACACCAAAAAGATTGAGATGCTTGCTTGAAAAAGCTCCAATGAATAAGAAATTAAAATATTGTTTTGTTTCACTTTGTTTTCTTGAAACAGGTATCTTACCTTAACCAGATTTCTGCTAGCATCCTTCCTTACTTTGCTGGAAACCTTGGTGGCTGGTCAAAATCTATCGAAGACACAGCAGCCTCCTGTATACAGTTCATAGAGAGTGCTACTGATGATGGGCTGATAAGCATACTTTAAATTATCTGTCATTTTATTTCCCACTTCCAATTCCAAACTCTCTTAGTCCTGACACTTGACAAGTTTCTCGGCCACAAATAATTTCGTATCAGTCTAAGAAAAATGCAGTTGTGAAGAGGTTAAAAAACAAAATGCATCTCAAGTCAAATACCAGTGATTTGGGTTGAGATTAAAAGAGCTTTAAGACTCTGTTTTTAGATCATCTGTGGCTCTGCTACCTTCCAGGGGAACAGGCGATGGAAAATTTCTCATAATCAATATTGTGTGTTCTATAAAATGGAGAAAGTTTGGTTAAAACAATCAAAACATTTTTAGGCTAGAGGGGTGAAACATATTCTGTCTGAAATTTTATAAAATATTATAAAATCAGAAATGATACGTTGGCTAGGTGATGAATAGTATGGGGTTGTTCCATGTACAGCAGGTATCATTGTGTCAGAAGCACCTAACAAGATGTATTACATGTTTTAGAGCTTTAAATTAGGAAGACATTAAAACATAATGGAATCCAATCAATTTTAGTAATAGGAACTACTTTCCTGGTGTCATTTAACATATATCAAGGTAGCTCACCCATTTAGTATCTATTGCTATATACACTCACAAAGTACCTGCAAAATGTGATATTGTAGAGAAAGAATGACCTGAGCTCTTCTTTCATAATCATTACATTAGAACTTTATTCCTTAGACTTTACATTTATTATTTTACTCTGTGATTTGTCTTGACTCATAAGACAAACCAGCATACATCAAGTTAACCTCCTCTACGGGACAACTTCTAAAATTTGAAGGACTTCTCCATTAGAGTTTAGAGCACTTAAGAGATTAGATACATCTTGCTTTAGTTTGTCAAATCTTTACCTCTGTCCAGACCTGGTTGTAGTCATTTTTATTAATCTATGCCAACAGGTTTTCATTTATATGAATTTTGGATTATGTCCCAGTCTTATGAATTAACATTTAAATACAATAAGAAGAGTGGACAGGCAGATTTAAATGCTTATACATTACTTTCCAAAAGCAGATTTTTAAGAATATTTTTAGATTTTAAAAAAGGTTAGAAAATGAGCAGTAAAGAGGGTTACAGTACACTAAAGTTTCGTATGCTAAAATTTCAGCCCTCTTCTACAACTGAAATGCTTTTAACTTTTGTCTTTCGTACATCTCTGAATTTGTATTTTTTTTTTTGGAAACTTTTTTCTTAATGAAAGAATAGAGCAACTTTGGCTGGATTACTTTTAGATACAAAGATGTTGCCCACTCTAACTTATAACACAGGCACAGTCCATACCAGCACTGTCCCATATGGTAGCCACTAACCACATGAGACCATTTAAATTAATTAAATTTTAAAGTAAAATTTAAACATCAGCTACACTAGCCTCATTTTAATATTACTAGTCACATGACATTATCAGGTCATCATGGCCTAATCCGAACTGCTTACTTTCAGACTACTGGACTAAAGATTCTTTAAAAGGGCACGACACTGGAAAAGACAGCAATGCATTCAGGCTTTACCTAGGGGACTTCAAAAAGTTTAAAATCTATTGCCTGAAACCATGACACAACTGATTAAGGCATTCCTATTGTAAAATTCAACAACAGCACTTAGGTTTATATTTCCTTTTTTAATGGAAACTTGTTTGATTGCTCTTTCATGCATTCAATAAATATTAAGAATCTACTCTGTATGAGACACTTTTAGGCACTGTGGATTTACCAAGTAACAGAAGGGTACTGATCACATCATAATAAAGTAAATAAATACTATAAGCTATTTGGTAGCTCAGATGATAAAGAATCTGCCTGAAATGCAGGAGACCTGGGTTTGATCCCTGGACTGGGAAGAAGCCCTGGAGAAGGGAATGGCAACCCACTCCAGTATTCTTGCCTGGAGAATTCCATGGACAAAGGAGCCTGATGGTCCATGGGATCACAAAGAGTCAGACATGACTGAGCAACTAACACTTTCACTTTACTTTTCAAGAGGTAAGTGTTAAATGGAAAAATAAAGCCGGGTAAATGATGTGCATGCTGGGGAGGTGTTGGAGATGCCTGTTCATATTTTAAACACGGTGGTCACCTGCCAGCAGCAGTAGGAAAATGCTTCTACAGCTTCTGGCCTCCCTTCCGTGCTTGTGGCTCAGTGCAGAGGCCGGGGTTCCCCAGCCCCACTGAGTGTGTCCTTTGCAGGTGGGGGTGCAGAGCCTCCCCCACCCTCCTTACCTCTGCCACCCTCACTCCAGCTGGGCCAGGGCTGGAGGGGCCTGCTGAGGGCTTCCAGGAGTTGCCCTCACACCTGGGAATGCAGGAATGTGGACTGGGGTCAGATGTCTGAAGCTTCCCATCTGCTCCTTAGGGCCACTGCAAGTTAAAGATGTAATATTTAATAACATTTTTCTGGCCATGAGACAGGACTTTTAAACAACAAGGAGGTGTGTGGGGGGTGGGTGTTTCACATTGAAAGATAGTAAAATATTCTGTATAATGAATACAGAAATATATACATCCAGGATTTGGGCTTTGGTTATTGATGGCCTGATACATTGTTTAGGAATAATAAAGAAAACATTAAGAAAAAAATAAAAATCTAAAAAAAAATAGGGTGGTCAGAGTAGGCTCTACCTCGAGACATTTGAGTGAAGACCTAGAGGCAGAGAGGGACTGAACCATGAGGATTTCTGGATGTAGCACGTTTCCTGTAGAATGGCCCATGCAAAGTCTGTGAGATGGGAATGTTTCTGGCGTATTCCAGGGAAAGCAGCTCTGGAGAGGCTGGAATAGAATGAAAGGTAATCAAAAACAGATGACTTGAGTACAGTCTTCCTCGGCTTTCTTTGGTGCCCTGGCTTTAAGCAAACATGATTGATCCAAGGGTAAGCAGTGAAGCTGGTTCATCAGCAGCCATCCTCAAGCCCCTGGAGACTAAGGACAGAGGGAACATAAAAATGTAGTCAGGCTCACTTTCTCCTTTGGAGTGCTAAAATATCCTCCAGGAACACTTGAGATTCATGCCTTTCTTGATGGTAAGGGTTTTCAAGTGCTTCTAACAGGACTGAAAGCTTTTTGATTAAGAAAGGAAACTCTTTCCTATTAATTCTTCCTGGTTTTAATGCAATGAAGTTTCTGATCTATATTCAGTTTTTCTATCATATTTTTAAAGAATTCTAGAGGAAAAAAATGTGAAAACTGATCTGTATACTTTAGAATATATCTACCCTTATATGCAAATACCACTGCTGCTGCTGCTGCTAAGTCGCTTCAGTTGTGTCCCACTCTTCCACACCCCATGGACTGCAGCCTACCAGGCTCCTCCATCCATGGGATTTTCCAGGCAAGAGTACCGGAGTGGGGTGCCATTGCCTTCTCCAGCAAATACCACTAGGAAATAATGAATAATTTTAATAAAAATCTAAAGAAATCCAGTGTATTCTTATATATACCCACCATGTGGTTTTACTCGTATTTTTTATTGCACATTTCAAACCTTGGAAATTTTTATTGATCTATTTGTAGAAGCAGTTTTGAAAATATGTGTTGAAAATGTATGTTAAGGAATAACTTTAATGGTTTGGAATAAATTATTAAAATGTAAACTATGAAGTTTGCTCATGATTCATTTTACCCATTTGAAAGTAGTGTAACTACTGGATCAGACAATTCACCATGGGCTCAGAGGGGTCCTGCATGTTCTCGCTCGGTGTGCCAAACTGCAAGACTTATCTACTGGCAATATGCTAGTCCCACAGGCAATTCAGTAGGTCGTGGTGACCACAGCCTGACTTCAGTGTAATGGCTCCCTCTCAAGGTGCAGAAGACTGGCTAGTGTGCTGTGTGCTACAATTTTTGCCACTTGCTCAGAGTGCTGGCCCTGTGTTCATCAGCTGTGACACAAACCCACCATGTCCACAGCATCCAGCTGGGCCCATCATGTCACCCTGGGGGCTAAGGGAAAATGGAAGCAACACAAATAAGTTAATACTCATGATATGCTGTTTGCTGTGTCATGAGTAATAATGTCCTTTGTCCCTGAACCAGGATTCTCATGCCTTCTACTGACATCCATGAAACTGTAACAGACTAGATTAATAATCTCAGACCCTTCATAATTATTGAGAGTAACCCACCTCCAAAAGTCACAAAAGAAAAAGTGAAAGTTGTTCAGTTGTGTCTGACTCTTTGCCACCCCATGGACTACACAGCCCATGGAAGTCTCCAGGCTAGAATACTGTAGTGGGTTGCCTTTCCCTTCTCCAGGGGATCTTCCCAACCGAGGGACAGAACCCAGGTCTCCCATATTGCAGGTGGATTCTTTACCAGCTAAGCCACAAGGGAAGCCCAAAAGTCAGAAAAATATTACAAAATGCCTCTCTCATTGTACACTTCCAAGTATATAAAGTACCATATAAAAATTGTACATTTGATGTCATCTTTTCCTTCCTCATTTTGTGACATTTTTAGGGACACTTGAAAACAGGTTTAAAATTAATATTTCTATCATTCCCACAGCTCATTATCCCTCTCCATGTCCCCCTTCTTTCCTTATCTGGCTTAGGGCCCGTGGTTATCATTAATGTCACTCCCTGTGCCTTCTGCTTTCATTTGGCTTGTCTGGCAAATTCAAAACTGTGGCTGAATTAAAGTATTTGTAAAACCTCAACCCTGCACTGAGCACCTGAAAACTGTGGACTGGTCTCACTTGAGATTTATGAGCACAAATTTCAAAAGGGCTCTGATAACCCGACTGCGTTTGCTATATGCTTGCTGTTTCACACTGCCCTCCCTTCCTTCAAGGTTTTCATGTGTCTTACTCCTTCACAGTTAATCAACTTTAGAAAATACTTCACTGAGTATAATACAAACTCTTAGCCAGGAGCCATCTCATTTCCCCTTCTATGCACCTTCCATTCTTTGCCATCCCTCCTATCATAATAAATTAAAAATCTCTACCCCCATTCAATCCTAAAGGAAATCAATCCTGAATATTCACTGGACAGACTGATGCTGAAGCTAAAGCTCCAATATTTCGGCCACCTGATGGTCACCTAACTCACTGGAAAAGACTCTGATGTTGGGCAAAATTGAAGGCAGGAGAAGGGGACGACAGAGGATGAGATGGTTGGATGGCATCACCAACTCAATGAACATGAGGTTGAACAAACTCTGGAAGATGAAGGACAGGGAAGCCTGGCATGCTGCAGTCCATGGGGTCACAAAGAGTCAGACATGACTTAGCAACTGAACAACAACCACCACCCCTAGCAAAGAACTATTTCTCTAACCTTCTCCAAGGCTTCACTCCTTCAATTCTCTTTTTTCTCTATTTCAGAAGTCTTTCCTGGATTATTATCATAATCATTATTATCTCTTAAAGCAAAACAACACTTCATCTGATCCTATTTCCTAAAGGCCACCCATCTTTACTCCAATTAGCTATAAACGTGGTCTTCACACCCTTGTTTCATTCAATGAATTGTACTTCTCCCTCCACTACTCCACAGACCTCTCTCATTGCCACAATTAACGGCATCAACAAAACTGACTAGCTCCTTCTTTTTGCAACATCTTCCCCTCTTGGCTTCCATGATGTCGCTCTTAGATTTCCTCCTCCATCACTGGTCACACTTTTAAAGCCTCCCCTTGTGGTTCTTCCTCCTCCACCAGACCTCTAAATACTAGACCACCCAGGGCTCCATCTTGGTCTCTTCTCTATTCCTCATTGAGTCCACCCAGTCACTGGGTCTTAAAAGATATCTACTTGCCAATAGCTCCCAAATCTATGTCGCAAGCCCTAAACTCTCCTGAACTCCACATCTGTGTATCTAACTACTTAGTTGACATTTCCACTAAGATAACAGTCATCTCAAAATCAATGCTTCCAAAACAGATCCCTTAATTCTGCCACCTTTCCCTTCATAAATCCTTCCTTCAGGAAATCTTATCAACTCTATGTAAGAATATAATCAGAACCTGATTCCTTCTAATCAACTCTATAACCCTAATTCAAAACATCGTCTTCTATCATCTGAAATATAACCTGTTTCTATTCCTACTCCTCCCTTCACTCTCAACTCAGCAATCAGATCGTGTCACATTTCTTCTCAAACCTGTGAAAAATTTTGCATAGCACAGAGTAAAAGCCAAAGATTTATAACAGTCTGGGGTATGATGTGGTATAGTCAATTACTTTTCAAAAACATTCACTCCCTTGCCACCATCCCCAGCTCTGCCAACGGAGTGCACTATTCCCCTTCTTCATCAACAGACATGATGCAATCAAAGGCTTGAAGATGTTCTTGCAAGTGAACCTGCCCTCTTACATCTTTGTCATGAGAAAAACAGGTCAGGACTAGTCTGCTGGTCCCAGGAAAAGGAAGAGAGATACAAGCAATAGCGCTGCTTCATCTGAGCCTACTTTAGATCAGTTCAGTTCAGTCACTCAGTTGTCTGACTCTTTGCGACCCCACGAATCGCAGCACACCAGGCCTCCCTGTCCATCACCATCTCCCGGAGTTCACTCAGACTTGACATCCATCGAGTCCGTGATGCTATCCAGCCATCTCATCCTCTATCGTCCCCTTCTCCTGCTGCCCCCAATCCCTCCCAGCATCAGAGTCTTTTCCAATCAGTCAACTATTCACATGAGGTGGCCAAAGTACTGGAGTTTCAGCTTCAGCATCATTCCTTCCAAAGAACACCCAGGGCTGATCTCCTTTAGAATGGACTGGTTGGATCTCCTCGCAGTCCAAGGGATTCTCAACAGTCTTCTCCAACACCACAGTTCAAAAGCATCAATTCTTTGGCGTTCAGCTTTCTTCACAGTCCAACTCTCACATCCATACATGACCACTGGAAAAACCATAGCCTGGACTAGATGGACCTTTGTCGGCAAAGTAATGTCTCGGCTTTTCAATATGCTGTCTAGGTTGGTCATAACTTTCCTTCCAAGGAGTGTCTTTTAATTTCATGGCTGCAATCACCATCTGCAGTGATTTTGGAGCCCAAAAAATAAAAGTCAGCCACTGTTTCCCCATATATTTCCCATGAAGTGATGGGACCGGATGCCATGATCTTCGTTTTCTGAATGTTGAGTTTTAAGCCAACTTTTTCACTCTCCTCTTTCACTTTCATCAAGAGGCTTTTTAGTTCCTCTTCATTTTCTGCCATAAGGGTGGTGTCTCCTGCATATCTGAGGTTATTGATATTCCTCCCGGCAATCTTGATTCCAGCTTGTGCTTCTTCCAGTCCAGTGTTTCTCATGATGTACTCTGCATAGAAGTTAAACAAGCAAGGTGACAATATACAGCCCTGACATACTCCTTTTCCTATTTGGAACCAGTCTGTTGTTCCATGTCCAGTTCTAACTGTTGTTTCCTGACCTGCATATAGGTTTCTCAAGAGGCAGGTCAGGTGGTCTGGTATTCCCATCTCTTTCAGAATTTTCCACAGTTTATTGTGATCCACACAGTCAAAGGCTTTGGCATAGTCAATAAAGCAGAAATAGATGTTTTTCTGGAACTCTCTTGCTTTTTCCATGATCCAGTGGATGTTGGCAATTTGATCTCTGGTTCCTCTGCCTTTTCTAAAACCATTTTGAACATCTCGAAGTTTAGATCAGCTGACCTCAAACCAGGCTTCTTATGGATATAAGCAAGCCCCACTGATATTAGCAGAGCTATCCAGATAAGCCCAGCCTAGAAATTAAAAGACACTTATTCCTTGGAAGGAAAGTTATGACCAACCTAGACAGCATATAAAAAGCAGAGACATTACTTTGCCAACAAAGGTCCCTCTAGTCAAGGCTATGGTTTTTCCTGTGGTCATGTATGGATGTAAGAGTTGGACTATAAAGAAAGCTGAGCGCAGAAGAATTGATGCTTTTGAACTATGGTGTTGGAGAAGACTCTTGCGAGTCCCTTGGACTGTGAGGAGATCCAACCAGTCCATCCTGAAGCAGATCAGTCCTAGGTGTTCATTGGAAGGACTGATTTTGAAGCTGAAAACTCCAATACTTTGATCACCAGTGTGAAGAGCTGACTCATTTGAAAAGACCCTGATGCTGAGAAAGATTGAGGGCAGGAGAAGGGGACAACAGAGGACAAGATGGTTGGATGGCATCACCGGCTCGATGGACATGGGTTTGGGTGGACTCCGGGAGTTGGTGATGGACAGGGAAAAGAGTCGGACACGACTAAGCAACTGAACTGACCTGAGATCTGACTCACAGGCATGAGCTAAATAAAGTTACCATATGCTTCTGATTTGTGGTGGTTGTGTAGCAGAAACTGGCAGTCTGTAAGATGTGAGCCCTGTTAACTGTCTGATCTTTACTACCTTATTCCCAACTCTTCCAACCACACTGGCCTCTTTGCTATTTTTCAACTACACCGAGCAGGCTCCTTCCTCAGTATCATTGCCCTTACTTAATATCTCACATCAAAATATCCAAGGCTTCTAATACTTCCCTGTATACCTATGTACCAATGGAATATTACGGATGAACTTTGAAAACATTATGCTAAGTGAAGGAAGTCAGTCAAAAAGATCACATCTTCTTTCTGACCCTCAAATATGGCAAGCTCACAGCTTTGACTATCTTCTGTCCCTAAGTATTCTTTTTCCTTATCTTCATAAAAGATTCCCTCTTGCCATCCAGATGTCAGCTTAAAAGTCTTCCCCTCAGAGGCCTTCCCTTGATTTTCCAGTCTAAAGTAGCTATCCAGTCACGTGTCATCTCTCCGTGAAGTCTAAATCTGTCACATTCATTTAATTCATTCGTTCCTTCAACAAGGGTGAATGCTTTGTATGCACCAAGCACCTCTGAGTATAATGAGTAAGACTCAAAATTCCTGCCCTCATGTGACCTTTAATCCAGTGGAGAGGGGACAAATAGTGTTAGGCAGGGACTTAAATTATGGAGAAAATTTAGAGTAAGAGAATGAAAAGTTATTGGGATGAGGAAAAAGCTATTTCCTATAAGGTTAGTCAAAAGGCTCTTTACTATGCAGACTGCCAAGTAGAGGCCTTAAGAAAGTCAGAGAGGATCAAATCTGGGGTGCGGTGAGGGAATGTCAAGAAAAGAATAACTTGAGATTCGAGCCTGTAGGCTAGGGATATGATTGTACTAAATAAAATGGAGACAAGAAAGGAAATTTGTTCATTTTTCCCCTCAACGGAAGTGATTCAGTTTAAAGCTACTGTGAGTTTGGGGTGTTAGTGCAGCATTAAGAATGTCCAGCAGGCAGGTGAGCACACAGAACTGAAACCAGGATCTCAGGACTGGACGTAGACTCAGGAGTCAGTCCTAGAGAAGTGAGAGATGAGCTCGTAAAATGACATTTCCAAAGGACTAGAAGGAAGAAGAGTGCTAACGACTAAGTCTTAGGGAATTCAACAAAATATTTATAAAATGTTATAAATATTGACATTCTGATATTATTTTTACTGATAGTTCTGATATGTATTTTTTGTGCCTAAGTCTGCCTTCCATTCTTCAGCCTCAGCAGAATGCATGTGGCCTTATCTGTCTTATTCACTGCCACAATCTCAAGTGCCTGAAAGAGTACATGTGTGCCTTCCTCGTTCAGCATTTATCGTTAAGAAAATAACCAACAGTGAGCAACCTGCAATCTCTCAGGACATCAGAATTTCCACCTCTGGTGAGTTCCTTTAACAAAGCGTCCACATACTTTTCCAGCCTTACATGGGACACCTGAAATGTATTTCTAGTTTCACTGTAAATAGATCCTTAAAATGGAAACAAAGTAACCACAAGGAAAACAAAAACGGACTTCTCTGCATTGAAGGTTATATAAAAAACATCAGACTTAGCTTGCAGCTGATGGGTTTTTCACTTTCCAGAGCCTTTTGCTCCAGATAGGATAGGTGAGATAAACCTGGGTGTGTCCAGGCTGAAGGACTAGGACAGCACTCCTATCCTTCTCCAGCTGCGTGGCTTGTGCTATTCCTTTAAAATGACACTCACTTCCTTAAGCTCTGGTATGCTGAGCCAAATTGGGTTATGTTTTCCTCTGTTGCTGAAAAAAAAAGAACAGCTCTTATTAAGATTAGAAATATTGAGATGTACAGACATTAAAACAGAAAAGTGTTCCTTTTCTTATTTGGTAAATATTTTGCTTTTGAAAACATCAGTAACTAATCACAGCTGTTTCCTTTTGTTACAAATGCATCCAATCAGGTAAAATTCCAAATGAAACACACAATCCAACGAAGTCATTCCATTATACAGTACAATGGGAGCCTTAAGCCTTGTGAAATATATGTATTAAGTATGCATGTATTCATCAAATCAAACAAAGAAGCTAATGGGTCTCTGATTAGTGTTCTAACTCTATTATGATGATGCCTGAATCTCACCCTGACTCATCTAAAACATGTGAACAAAATGCTATTAAGTTTAATAGACAGTCTGTTACACACCATCATCATTCTGGTTAAATATCCCAAACTGAATTTTGGCTGGAATCTCTCTCTTGAAAACCAGGGGCAAAGAAAGAGCTGCTATTAAGCTGAGGCACTCTTCTATTTTAACCTCAATAATTTGTAAATCTTTATGCCAAAACTAAAAAAATATTAATCAAAATTAATCTCATTTAGGATTCATAAAAGATCATGTTTCCAAAGAGATTGTTACATGGATATTACCAAGGCTCATTCAATCCAAAATTAGGTATTCATAAAACTAGGTAAATAGCAAATGAATTTTTATTTAATATTTTAAAAATACATTTCCTGGCAATTATAAATAAATTTCTAACATAATGATAAACTGATACTTTGAACCAACAATAGGGCCACAAATTCACTTCCAAATGCAAAGAAGTTACCCTATGTTTAGGGATAGTTCATATTAATGCATAATTTTGTTTTTAAGAAAAAAATGATTGTTACAATCAGGTATATAATCACTTAGTTACACCTAAGTTCTATTGGTCAAAAATATATTCTTTTAGAAAATCCATTTTAAACATCTTACACTTTTTTTCAGTGATCTTCTCCAAACAATGGGAGAAGTGCCCCTTGATGGACAGAACTCAGGAACTGGTTTGATTACATCTAAATTATACCGATATCTATAATACAGGCCTCCAAGGGACAGTCTAGCTCCAACTTGTGAAGCAGGCCCAGTTCAGAATGTTGGACAAACAACAGTACTAATCATCAAAAATTAACAACTTTAGGTATCTTTGTTTTGGGTTTCTGTGGTTTAGGCACATCCAAAATTTCTTCATAGTCTCCACTCATTCCCTTTGCCCAGCGACCAACTGTGACCATTCGATCTGTAAAGACACAGAAAACTCAAAATGTAAGAAAGACAGTGATCAAATACACCCACCTAGATTGACTGGTACTGGTTTAGCAAAGGAACTAGTTTTGACATGAATAATCACAAAGAGAGAACAGTCCATCACTAAAGCAAAGTGAGTAATTCTGTAACTGATTATAACCCTTGATTTCAGAGTACACGGGCAATTTGTCATCCCAATTAGGAAAATGCAGCAACTGCTTTGCAACGCACAAGTTGATGAGAAAGCTCTTTCATTCTTTCCCAGAGTTCATCATTATAGAGTCAATGAATTCCAAGAGACTGTAAACAGCAAGACTTATGAAGCCATCCGTTTTAAATGCACAAGATTCCACCTGTGAAATTATACAACATCTGCTTGTCAGTCTTGTCATTTGGGAAGTGGCAATCCTCCCAGGAGGGAGAATTCAAATTCCACTTCTCATTTCAATCTCAGTGCCTACAATGTAGTAAAGACTATCTTCTTCTAGACAAGACTCTAAACAAGAACTCTTGGTTTTCAAATTCAAATGCTAGGGGTAGGAAGTAAGAATGGGCAGACTTATTTGTATAGTACTATGACCATTTGATATAGAAAGAAATGTACTTTTTCTCCAAGAAGCACTACTGGGCTACCCTACTGTCTTGCCTCCTTTCACACAGATTGTCACCATTCTAATCTAGGCAAACTAATGTAACAATGGTCTCCACATACCCCAATATCTGTCTTAGGTCTGTTGAACATTTATGAAGTTTTAGATGACCAAGTAACAAATATGACAGTATTTGTTAGGAAAAAAATATAAACTGTCCAGATACTATGTGGATTACACAATTTAAATATTTCTGGAAGTTTTTGCAAACAACTTGGAATCCTTCTGACTTCAGAACATACATGAGGATTCTCAATCATAACAATACTGTAACTTATTCTATTCATTTTCTTAGTAAATTAATATTTTTCTTTAAGTAACATAATTGACTGTTATTATTAAACACATAAGTTAGCAAATATAAATATTTATGAATAAGATGCTTTATAAAATCAGGGTCCTCTGGGGCTTACTGATCATTTTTTTCCCCACCTGAGAACAGCTGCTAATGCTTACTTAGTACTGCTGATAAAGAAATGATGAAGTCATCACTGTAACAGGAAACCAGACAGCCTTAAAACCAGTTGTACCTCAGGGAGTTGTTAATTACAAAATTCAACAAAAACACAGAGGAATATTCAATCTCACCCCTTCTAAAGGAGGCCCAGAGATCTCACCTGAGTTCTGACTTTCGGGACAATCTTTCTTCATATGTTCCACAGAGCCACAAAGTCTGCAGCCACCACCTATAAAAAGAACAAAGTCACTGAAAACCTCTGATACTTACATAGGGCATGTAATCTCTCAAAGCACTTTCATAGCTTGTTTGGTCCTCATAACCTTGCTGGCTGCAAAGGTAGCTGAAGCCAGGAACGACTTATTCCTACTAGTAAGTCTATTCTCCATTCCTTTTAACCTCATAGAGCACTAAACTGTAACCCACCATTTCTTGCCCCTGACCTTCAAACGAGATGTGGGAAAGAGAAGTGAGATATGATGAAAGGTACTTGTTCTCTGGAGTGTCCAGGAGCCACTGCATGGAAGCCTGGGTCTTAACCACAGTTAGAAAGGCATGGGCTCGTGAACTCTGAAAAATCTGTGTGCAGATGCATTTTTTGAGAAGAATGCCCACAGTTTTTAATCAGATTCTTTAGTGACCAATGCCCCCTCCCCCTAAAAAAGGATACAAACCTCTGCCCCGCTGTATAGGTCAGATAGGCATGAGTAATCACAAAAGGAATGAAGTTAACTTTTCT
The DNA here is from genome assembly GCF_001704415.2 of Capra hircus. Lineage (NCBI taxonomy): Eukaryota > Metazoa > Chordata > Mammalia > Artiodactyla > Bovidae > Capra > Capra hircus. Next base: position 29,268,524 of record NC_030814.1, read on the forward strand.
ATCAGTGCCTTTATCTGCCAGGCATCCTAACTCTAGTAAAAATGCCTATTTGCCTACTTTAAGCAACATTCCAGGACTGTGAATTACAACACAGTCCTAAAATGAGTTTTTTCTAAAATGAGTCTTTCACTGAACAGTCAAACACTAATGCTTAATGGTCAAGCATTATCATGATCATGCTCATAATATTAAATGACTTACTCAGAAAAATGACCCTAACAGGGTATAAACTTGGATGGACTCACGCTTTTCTGTGACTTACTCCCTTTGCCACACTTTTTATATCTAGTCATTTTGGTTCACCATACAAAGGCATCTTTGCTCACTAGTCATATTATATGGCCTGTTTATTAAGTTCAAAACTGAAAGACACTTCTGAGTATCTTTCAGGTCCAAGACCCTTTACTGCTGTAGATGCCACAGTGAAACAGAGGATGCACTTTAATAATTAATCCTCATAACTCTTTAAGGTAAAATATCATAATTCATCAAATCTAAGACACCACTGGTTATATCATTATTTTACATTCCTTTCTGGGGAAAAAAAACTGCCTATTATGTAACACGCACCAATAGTAAGATACACTGAGTTCAGATATATTAAAATGTGAAAAAAAAACATGCATCTTAGAATCAATGAAATAAAATTTTCTCATCTCCATTTCACAGGTGAGGAAACTGAGATGAGAAAAGTTAAATAACTTGGCCAAAGACCCACAGTGAGTGAGTGGTAGTGCTGAGACTATAACTAGTGTTAACTCCAAAGCTATGCTTTTTCACTGGACTTCTGCAAGGGAACCCAGGACATGACACTAGAAGTGTCTAGAACCTAATGGTACCAGCATCACATTAATAAATGACTCACATTAACAGATGCCAACCTCCTCCTTAAAGCTTTAAACATTACAGACTTTATTGTGGGCACCTTAAGACATTAGCTGAGCCAAAGGTAAGAATGTTACATGGTCCATGCCAAACAATAAACTAAGGAAAACATTCAGAAAAAAAAATCCAGAATAGTGAGTACAAACCCTTCTACCCAAAATATTACGCTATACTGAGATTAAATTCACCACACTATTTTTTAAATCTTATATTAGTTTGAGAAATAATCTTTTTGCTTGTTAGGTTTAAAAGTAGCTATTTATAACACGTTCTCACAAATGATACTGAAGTAAGTACAAATAGTTTGAAATATAGAGGTCAGCTTTTTCTGATTTGATGTATCAACTTATATTACACAAAGTCTAGTCCATAGAATGTGTGCTCAGTTGCTCAGTTGTGTCTGACTCTTTGAGACCCTGTGGACTGTAGCCTGCCAGGCTCCTCTGTTCATGGGGATTCTCCACGCAAGAATACTGGAGTGGGTTGTAATTTCCTTCTCCAGGGGATCTTCCCAGCCCAAGGATCGAACCCCGTTTCCCACGTCTCCTTACTGCAGGCGGATTTACCTCTAAGCCACCATAGGATAATGCTTTATACAAATAACGAAATTGTAGAGATTTTGCCACTTATTCAGGAATTTAAAAACTGTTTAAGTGTAAATTAAATCACAACTGCATGATAACTCATCACCATTCTCAACATACAAGAGTAACAGTACTCACCATCAGCATAGAGTCCTTTGGGATTATCAGGACAAGATCTGGACAGATGCCCCATTTCCCCACAAACAAAACATTTTGCAAAAGGAAATTCACCTGTAATGATCAACAGTTCTTGTTTAGTTATGTACATGTATGGATGTGAGTGTATATATATCAACATAGATACAGATACCTATCTATATCTATATATATAGTGTAATTCATATTACTTTAAAACACTCTGAGAAGAAAACATATTGTTGTTACATAATTTAAAGTTTAATCACATTTGATTTCAAACTATTAAGTGGCACACTCATAACAAACCCTGTCAACAATGAAAAAACCAGTTGGTTACTTACTGGCCAGTGTGCTCATTAACCAAATGAAAAAAATTGATAGGAAAAAACAACAACAACATACCAAGAGCTGGGTCTACTTTAGCCTTGCACTTGGTTATTTCGTGCTCTGTGGATCCACACCTGTAACATATTCCAGTGCCCATTTCTTGATTCTCAAGGGCAGCAGGGCAATCTGCAATCCCATGGCCAGGTTGTCTACAATGGAAACATACCTGAGAAAACAAAAAGTGAGTTTCCACACTGCAACACTACAGTGGCTTCATTAATTCTAGGCATCAAAAAAACAATCCCATTTTAAAGTTGTCTAGTTCTGTTTTTTGAACTCTCAGTATTTCATCTGTAGAAAAAAGTGTTTCTCACACCCACTTAAACCGTAAGAAACGTCATTTTCATCAAAGGGTTTCAGTGCCTTTGAAAACCCTCAATTCATAAATCTATCAGTCTAGGAGACAAAGTTATAAATCTTTGCAGGAGGTAATTGCTTAAAAGAATTAAGCAAATATGGACTCATTACATTTCATTTCATTAATGGAGATGTCTGTATCTTAAACTGAGTTTTCTGGAGGAGACAGGCAATGAGCATAAAAATTATCACTCAAAATTAATACCTTCACTTTTTAAAGTTCACATCATAGAATGAATTTGGGTCAAGTGATTCCATTTAAGTTGTGATTCAAATCATAAGATACATTTCATACCCAAAATTATACTTTATAATTTTTATATCTTTTATACATATTCCTTAATATTTATAAACAAGTTTCATCTTAAAACATATGCACATTTTAAAGGTATAATTCTAAGATTAATTATTTGCTTCCAGCATAACACTGAGCAATGGTTTCATTGCTTTACATACTACCTAGCAATTTGGAGGATATTTTTTGCTGCAATGAATAAGTGTATCAGTCATAATCAAAGATGGTAGATATTTAAGACATTTTATTTAAACTGGAAAAAGTTTTTGGATAAAATAGTTCATTTTTTAATTAACAATTAAGAACCGATGCTTAGTCTGAGCTACTAAGAAAAGTTAAAAAATGAATTGAAAGGTCTCAACAAGCCTTATGGTATTAAAGCATATACTTTGCTATAAAGAATTCCTTTTCTATTTTGAAAAACAATGTATTTCCCCTTAATTAAAAACATAAATTTTCCCTTCAAGTCATAATACTAAACTTTTTCCAAAAGTATGCAATTCATCATACCACCTATGTCAAAGAAATTATCTTTAAATTTTTTAAAAAATTTATTTGGTTGCGCTGGGTCTTAACCACAGCTGTCGAGATCTTCGATTTCCTTGCAGCCTGTAGAATCTTTAGTTGGGGCATGTAGGATGCAGTTCCCTGACCAGGGATCAAACCTTGAACCTGGGGCTCCCTGCAATGATGCATGGAGTCTTAACCACTGGACCACCAGAAAAGTCTTAAAATTATCTTAAAATTATCTTCATGTTAAATTAACTTGACTTTAAAATATTTTAAAATAACTCTACAATTTAAACAAGACTATCATGATCAAAATAGAAATGATTCTCTTTTCTATCCAATTTATTCGTAAGGAATATTTTATCAGTATTAGCTTATAAAAGAATCTTACAGAAGACACTCCAAATATGATACTGCATAAAAATAACCCTGCAAATAGAAACCACATTTATGGAAGCTGCAACATTTCAAGTCTACACTGTTGCAAACAATGTTCTACATTTAGTAAGTCTATTAAAAATTAAAAATGTAAAATAGCAACAAATCTTGATTCTTATGTATTACCCTGCTAGAAGAATCTCTCCCTAGAGAAGGGAAAGAATTATACCAGTATTTCATTTCCTGTGCCTGAAACAGCTTAAAATCTAGTCTTGGGAATGCAGAAATTAAAAAAAAAAAAATTCACACTCATGTTTTCTACCCCAAAAATGGAGATAATGCCACCATCTTTGTATGTTGTGATAATTCATCAGTACATCAAGTGTGTAGCATATAAGAGCATATAAACAAAAATCCTAGAGTTACTACTATCCCTCAAAAAGATGCCATCTAAGTCCAGCATACAGCCACAATCACACTCTGCTAAAATATGTATATGAGCGTATGAATAAGTTTCCAACCATACAACATAATGTGATAGAAGGGATAATCTTACCATTGCATTTTTCTTTGCTGCTTGTCTTTTTAATCGTCTTCCTTCCCGACGATTGTCTTTCTTTAAAGCAACTTCAATTTCTTCCCTTACTTTCTGACTGTCTGTTGCTATCACCTCATCATTGTGAAGCATCTGTGAGTTTTGTCTTAAATATTCCATGAATCCATTCACATCTTCATTTAAATACTCCTTTTTCTTTTTATTCTTTTTGTGTTTTGCTTGGGGGGCATCATTTTTAAGGGACAGCCTGTTGGCTTCAAGTTGTTTACTCTTTGGAAGATTCTGGCTTTGTCCCTCAGAGGACCCCTTCTTCATATCCTCCCATGATGTGGCAGGAAAGGGTCGTTTGTTCTGTGTGGTAGTGACTCGTGCCCACCTGGTCATAGCTTCATCAGAGGGGTATCAATCTTTAAGACAAGCATGGCCAGTTTGTCATCATTTCAAAGCAAAAAATGAAACTAAAGATATATGCTGTATCACTATATCAAGGATACCCATATGTTGAGTGTTAATTATTAGAAGACTTCAACTTAAAAACTTAGAGATCTATATATTTAATTCTATAATATGCTGCATAGACATACCTGCAATGTAAATCTAGCCCTTGCCAGAGAAGCTACCACTCATTTAAAAAAAAAAAAGCAACAATTAAAAAAAAACACCACATATAAATACTTGCTTCAAACTGGACAACAATTCAGCAAAAAAAAAAAAAAAAAATTATTTCCAAAATGAAATTACATGGTAATAGTAAATTAAGTTACTTTTCCCAAATTTTGCAGTTTTCTTAGTTTATTTGCCTATCTCCAAGTCCCAGGTCTACTTTCTTCCAATCTTTTTGCACCATCTGCCATTTCATCACAAACAGTTTATACAGCAAATTAGTTAAGTATACACAAATCCTGTCCTGAAGCATGAAGTTGTCATTACAACTCCTTCCGGAAGATTGATAAGCAAAATATATTCGTTTAGTGTCACGTGATAATACCGAGTCTACCTCTTGTTTTTTTTTAATTTTATTTTAATTAGAGGATAATTACTTTACAATGTTGTGACGGTTTTTGCCATACATCAAAATGAATGGGCCATAGGTATACATATGTCCCTTCCCTCTTGAACCCCATTCCCACCCCCGCCCTCCCCTCTAGGTTGTCACAGAGTACCCGCTTTGGGTTCCCTGCTTCATACAGCAAGGTTTCACTGGTTATTTATTTTACATACGGCAAAGTATATGTTTAAATGCTATTCTCTCAAATCATCCCACCACCTTTTTCCGCTACTGTGTCCAAAAGTCTGTTCCTTGCGTCTGTGTCTCCTGTAATCAGAGTATAAGCTACTTCCAACCCAGCTGTTTCACATCGTTTCCGACTATAGCACGCTGCCTTCTAGGGCAGCATCCCCTGCACTGCTGCTGCTGCTAAGTCGCTTCAGTCGTGTCCGACCCTGTGCGACCCCATAGACAGCAGCCCACCAGGCTCCCCCGTCCCTGGGATTCTCCAGGCAAGAACACTGGAGTGGGTTGCCATTTCCTTCTCCAATGCTTGAAAGTGAAAAGTGAACGCGAAGTCTCTCAGTCATGTCCGACTCTTAGCGACCCCATGAACTGCGGCCCACCAGGCTCCTCCATCCATGGGATTTTCCAGGCAAGAGTACTGGAGTGGGGTGCCACTGCCTTCTCCCCTGCACTAACCAGTGTTAAAACCTCAGCTTCGGCCACAACATCCCTTCAACACAAGCGGTGGGGAGGAGCCAATAAACAGGCGTGGGACTCTGCACGCCACTTTACACCACGCGCGCACACTCGTCGCCGCAGATCCTGCGGCTGTCACAGTGGGGAATGGGGTCGTTCAAGGGGAGATGGATGATCCTTCTCCTGAGAACAAAGAACTGGGGGAGCTCTGAGTATCCAGCCGGTCGCGTCCATTCCGCCCGACCGGCCCCAGTGAGGCTGGACGCGCCGGCCCAAGCGGCTACCCCACTACAGCTGAGACGGATCCCCGCGCTCCGCCTGGGCCCGGCGCGAAGCGCGGTGCTTCAGCCTCACCTGGCGCTGGGGGCCCCCGGGGACCTAGCCGCCAGTTCCTGCGCCCTCCCGCCAAGCCCCAGGGAACGGGCCTTACTCCCCAACACGCAGCTTCTTACCAGGAAAGAATCCTCCAGAGCAGCGGAGTTAAGCAGGCCAGAAAAACCCGTCCCCCTGCAGCGGAGGCGGCGACACCCGGGACCGGAAGCACGTCGTCCCTGCAATGCGTCACTTCCGGTGAGCAATTGGCTCACTAGGAGAGGTGTCCCTGTCCGGCGGTGTAACCTCAGCTCTGGGAAAGGTGGCTAATTAGTAAATGTGGAGCGCGCAGTATTTGAAGGGCACGCGCTGGGCGCCGGGGACGCAAAGATGAAGAGTGTACGATCTGTGCTGTGCAGAACGCAAGGCATGAAGTGGGGAGACGAATGAGAGGATCCTTGGCGATGGGAGAGGCCCAAAAGCCTTCCCTAAGAAATGCTCTTTGTACTGGACTTCATCGTAAAATTAGGCAAACATTTCTTGGAGTCGGTGGCTGGAGGGACTTACGTTTTCCTTTGTTGTTGTTCAGTCGCTTAGTCGTGTCTGACTCTTTGCTACCCCGTGTACTACAGCACGCCAGGCGTCCCTGTCATTCGCTATCTCCGGGAGTTTGCTCAAACTCATGACCACTGAGTAGGTGATGCCATCCAACCATCTCATCCTCTGTCGTCCCTTTCTCCTCCTGCCTTCAGTCTTTCCCAGCATCAGGGTCTTTTCCAGTGAGTCAGCTCCTGGCATCAGGTGGCCAGTGTATTGGAGCTTCAGCTTTAGCACTAGTCCTTCCAGTGAATATTCAGGGTTGATTCCCTTTAGGATTGAGTGGCTTGAGCTCCTTGCTGTCCAAGGGACACTCATGAGGCTTCTCCAACACAACAGTACAAAAGCATCAGTTCTTCAGTGCTCAGCCTTTTTTATTGTCCAGTTCTCAGATAAGTACATGACTACTGGAAAAATAATAGCTTTGATTATACAGACCTTTGTAGGCAAAGTATTGTCTCTGCTTGTTAATATGCTGTCTAGGTTTGTCATAAGTTTTCTTCCAAGGAGCAAACGTCTTGTCATTTCATGGCTTCAGTCACCATCTGCAGTGATTTTGGAGCCCAAGAAAATAAAATGTCACTGTTTCCATTGTTTCTCCATCAATTTGCCATGAAGTGATGGAACCCAACCAGTCCATTCTGAAGGAGATCAGCCCTGGGATTTCTTTGGAAGGAATGATGCTAAAGCTGAAACTCCAGTACTTTGGCCACCTCATGCGATGAGTTGACTCATTGGAAAATACTCTGATGCTGGGAGGGATTGGGGGCAGAAGGAGAAGGGGACGATAGAGGATGAGATGGCTGGATGGCATCACGGACTCGATGGACGTGAGTCTGAGTGAACTGTGGTAGTTGGTGGTGGACAGGGAGGCCTGGCGTGCTGATTCATGGGATCGCAAAGAGTCGGACACGACTGAGCGGCTGAACTGAACTGATGGGACCAGATGCTGTGATCTTCATTTTTTGAATGTTGAATTTTAAGCCAGCTTTTTCACTCTCCTGCTTCACCTTCATCAAGAGGCTCTTTAATTACTCTTTGCTTTCTGCCATAAGAGTGGTATCATCTGCATGTCTGAGATTATTAATATTTCTCCTGGCAATCTTGATTCCAGCTTGTGCTTCATCTAGCCAGGTATCTTGGATGAGGTACTCTGCATATAAATTAAATAAGCAGGGTGATACAGAAGTACATGACCTTTGGCATGTCTGGCCTCTCCCACACCTTGAGTATTCCCAGCCTCCAGGAGTGGGCGCTTGGCAGCCATGTTTATATCGTGTGACTAACTCTTCACAGCTGCTTGGGCCAGGACCAGGCACCTGTGATCAAAAGAGGACCAATCTGAGACTTGTGCCTGAAATCAGGACATGCAGTTGCAGGACATTCCGTTTTCCTAAGCAGCAGTAAAATAAAGCTCTTAGCACGGTGGGAATGGATCATTGTAATAGAGATATAAAGGACATTTGAGGCCCTATTAGGTGGAGGTGGCTCAGAGTAAGGAAGCTCCCTGCAGTGCAGGAGACCTGGGTTCCATCCCTGGTTTGGGAATATCCCCTGGAGAAAGGGATGGCTACCCACTCCAGTTTTCTTGCCTGGAGAATTCCATGGACAGAGGAGCCTGGTGGCCACAGTTCATGGGGTTGAAAGGAGTTGGACATGACAGAGTGACTAACTTTCACTTTTTACTGGGTGGAGGTGGTGCCCCATAGTCCTAAACAATGCTATTTAAGCATTCGATTGAAATACCACCATGTAGAGTCAAAGAAGGTCTGTCTTCAAGAGAGAAACCTTAGTCTCCTGAGCAACTATCTCCACAACCCCCTTCCCTTCCCTGCTAAAAAACAAATGGCTACCACCAGTGTTTGTACTTGGTGGGAAAATTGGCAATCTGCTCAGCTCACCAGGACAACAGAGCCCATCCCCATCATCACACTCAATCCATTTCACCTCTTAAACTCTTAAATAGCTATTCTTTTTATCACTGCTGTTACCTCCTTTGTTCTAGCTTTCATCATGAATCAGTGGCAGCTGATCTGGGCATCTGTTCTGGCTCCACTCCCTCAAATCCATTTTCCATGCTTTAGCAAAGCAAACTTTTGAAATGTAAATCAGATGGTTGCTCTCCTGCTTTAAACCTTCTGTATTTTCCCACTGTTCTTAAGATGAAATCCAAACTTATTAAGGAGATGCTTCCCTGATAGCTCAGTTGGTGAAGAATCCACCTGCAATGCAGGAGATCCCGGTTTGATTCCTGGGTCGGGAAGATCCCCTGGAGATAGGATAGGCTACCCATCCCATATTCTTGGGCTTCCTATGTGGCTCAGCTGATAAAGAATCCACCTGCAATGCGGGAGACCTGGGTTTGATCCTTGGGTTGGGAAGATCCCCTGGAGGAGGAAACATCTTACCCACTCCAGTATTCTGGCCTGGAGAATTCCATGAACTGTATAGTCCATGGGATTGCAAAGAGCCAAACACGACTGAGCGACTTTCACTTCACTTCAAAGAGATGTTAAGTTCCTGCCTCCTTCTCTAGCCTCACAAGTTCCCTCTCTTCTTTGAGCTCTATGACAGGAGTCTCACATGCACCTTGTTATCTCCAAGTCTTTATATATATTCTGTTCTCTTTGTATGGTACTCCTCCTCTTATTCTTCCAATTAATTTCCATTCACCCTTCAAGACTTTTAATGTTTTATTCTCAACTAAGCCATCCAAGGGCTTTCCAGGTGGCACTAGTGATAAAGAACCCCCCTGCCAGTGCAGGAAACATAATTCCCTGGGTCAGGAAGATCCCTGGGTTGGGACAATTCCTTGGAGGAGGGCGTGGCAACCCTTTCCAGTATTCTTGCATGGCAAAACCCATGGAAGAGGAGCCTGGGAGGATACAGTCCACTGGATCGAAAAGAGTCATACATGACTGAAGTGACTGAGCACGCATGCAAGGCTTCCAAAGCCCCCGTCTCCAACCTAGATCAATTCCTAATACATACTCACAGCAGTCTGTATATACTTCCTTATGGTGCTTTTCAAATTTGTAATTCATACTGAATTGTGTAATAAGTTGTTTGCTGTATCCCCTTTGCCTGGTAGATAGTTGATGCTCAGTATGGTTTGTTAACCAAATTAAGACTAAGTATTTTGCAATGCTTGGTAAAGTAAGCTAGAAAATTTCCTCTATTTTAAGAGGAAAGATTAAAGTCGATGCTACAGGAATATTGGAATTTGATATGGTAAATATCACAAATATCCTAAGTCTTATGGGAGTAAAAGTTAAAAAAAAATTTTTTTTTAATTCCTCCAGCTCTGGAAGAGAAGAAACCTCCTAAAAGATGAAAGCATTCATGCTTAGTTGCTCAGCCTTGTCTGAGTCTTTGTGACCCCATGGCCTGTCACCAGCCTCCTCTGACCATGGGACTCTCCAGGCAAGAATACTGGAGTGGGTAGCCATTCCCTTCTCCAAGGACTCTTCCCAACATAAAGGTCAAATCCAGGTCTCCTGCATTGCAGGCATATTCTTTACTGTCTGAGCCACCAGGGAAGCCTGGTGAGAGTGCTGTTCACACCATCATTTTCTTAACTACCTGTCTTCAGGCTCTGAATGCCAACCTGCCATGCCTGTGTGCTTAGTCATGTCTGACTCTTTGCAACCCCGTGGACTGCAGCCCGCCAGGCTCCTCTGTCCATGGGACTCTCCAGGCAAGAGTACTGGAGCAGGTTGCCATTTCCTTCTCTGGGGGATCTTCCTGACCCAGGAATTGAACCCGTGTCTCCTTCACTGCAGGGAGATTCTTTACCTGCTGAGCCATCAGGAAATGTCAACCTAAAACCTGACATTTCATAAAGAGGTTTTCTTTTGTAGACACCAGGTTCTTGCATATAGTATATACCACTAGAGGGTGCATTCAACTAAAACTCGTCTTTAGTATTGTACTGAATTTTAATCTGTAGAAGGTTGTATATTCCTGGAAGTGAAGGAAAATAATCTCAATTTGTTTTTGTGGAAATGCATCAAATAGAAATTAGAAATTGAGTAAGTCAGCCACAGATATCCTTTCAGATTCAGAAGAGAGTATTAGTATTAATAGTAGCTAACTTCTACTGAACATTTTACAGGTACCTAGAACTGTGTTTAATGCTTTACATTCATCACCTGATTAATCCATCCAGTATCCTGAGAGGTAGAAAATATTATGCTCTCCATTTTACAATGAAAAACAAGTTCAGAGAACTAAAGTAACTTATCCAAGGTCACATATTTGGTAAGAAGAGTCAGTATTTAAATATCAAGATCTCAATTCAAAGGTGTGAGCTCCATTAGTATGTTGAAATATTAATACTACAGAGGATTGTTTGCTGGCTTGAACCCTTAATGTGGGTTAAAACAGACTTTACTCACCCTTGCCATGTGAGACTTTTTTTTTTTAATGTGTTCACTTTTACAGTTCAAGAGATTTTTTTAATTAAAATTTTTCATTCAGCTATCATTAATATACTGTTTAAATATGTTATTTTCAAAACAATATGATCCAAAGGGTAAATGTTAAGTGAGAAACTGAAGTTCTGGTTATGAATTACTGAAGTACCTCATTTTTAGAAAATTGTGATATATATAGTGCATACAGAAAAGGTTATAAAACATATGAAGTAATTATAAAACACATGTTCATATAAACACTGCCAAATTTAAGAAGCAGACAATTGCCAGATATTGTTTGAAATCATATTAATGTAAATATTTTTGCAGAGGCAGTACCTTTTAATGTTTCAAACAAAAATTGTTTATTATGATATTAATATAAGCTTTCTATAAACCATCTCTCATCCTGGTAATAAATTCTGGACAAAATGTATAAAACAACTACCTGAGGATTCTGAAGAGTAAATAAAAGCAGACATTTGTGGAGGGGAGTAGAAATCTGAAGAAGCAATTAGCACATGATTGTGTGTCCCTTTGTGTGTTTGTGTCTTTGCCATAAGAGAGGGCCAGTCACAAAGTACATGAGCAGCTAAAACTGCAGTAGAAACCCTACCATCACTTTCTGGCAAGAAGAACCAGGGGAAAGAAGCATGCAAGAGCCACTCCTGGAGAACAAGGAGAGAAAAATCTGAAGAAAGAGTGCTCTTGAAGCTCTCTTTGTATGTGTATGTATTTTGTATTGGGTTGTCCAAAAAGTTCATTCATTCTTATGGAAAACCTGAACAAACTTTATGGCCAACCCACTATATGTGTATGAATCCCTTACAAGTCTCAGGCTGGTCCCTGAACCCACAGGCACAGGACAAACTTAAGAGGCTAAAAGAATGAACTGAAATTTGAGTTTTGACTGGCAGAAACTGAGGCAAAGCCTGTAACATAGTCCAAACACATTAACTGCCCACTTAAAATATTTTTTCCTAAGGAATAAAACAGAGCTCAGAATATATATATATAATCGCATCCATAATGTCCAAGATAAAATCCAGAATGTAAATTTAGCACTGGTTTAGCGCTACTTTGAATTCTGATCTTCCCTAATTTGCCTGCTACTATTTTTCAGAGTCCTCAAATAGCTGATGTCTGCATTGTGTTTTACAGCTGCATTCAAGGGGAGACAGGGGAGAGTGTACTCATTCCATCTTACCTGGAATTGGAACAACTACAATTAGAATTTTAAATCTTCATTCTTGCCTGGATTCTCTCAGAATAAGAAGTCTTGTCAGCCTGAGTAAAGTCACCTGTAGGTGCTTTAGGGCTGGGAGTGTCCAAGGACCACACAGGATAAGCCACCCCTCAAGCTGAGTCTCACAGTAGCATGAGCAGCTATTTAGCTGTAGAGTAATTTGGAATGAAGGTTAGAGCATCTAAAAAGAAGGGCTGGGATCAGACTTTACTAAGTTAAAGGATTTTTTTTTTTAAATGCCAAATCAAAGTGTTTATCCTTTAGAGCTTAAACAATGACGACCTTCACATAGTCTTTTAGATTATACAGTAGATCCCATAAAATAGGTCAAGCAAAGAGGGTTGGACGTAGAAAAATGTTTTAATATCTTATGCAGTGCTCAGGAGACTCTGGACAATGTCCAGTTCAGTTCAGTCTCTCAGTCATGTCCAACTCTTTGCGACCCCATGAACTCCCTGTCCATCACCAACTCCCAGAGTTTACTCAAACTCATGTCCATTGAGTCGGTGATTCCATCCAATCATCTCATCTTCTGTCATCCCTTTCTCTGCCTGTCTTCAATTTTTCCCAGCATCAGGGTCTTCTCCAGTGAATCAGCTCTTGGCATCAAGTGGCCAAAGTACTGGAGCTTCAGCTTTAGCACCAGTCCTTCCAATGAATATTCAGGGTTGGTTACCTTTAGGATTGACTGGTTTGAGCTCCTGATGTCCAAGGGACTCTCAAGAGTCTTCTCCAGCACTGGACAATATACTTACTGACAAATATACATACAGAATATATACTATACTAAACAGAAATACAGCACAGGAGAGGAAAAAAAATAATGATTCTGTTGATAATAAAAAAAATGAGATCCAGACCAGTGACATTCTAACAGACTCCTTCTTAAAATTCTGTCATGATTTTTTAAGCTGCTTTAAGGCTCTTACAAGAAAAGATGCAAAAGGGAAGGAGAAAAGGAAAGATAAGCCCATTTGAATGCAGAGCTCCAAAGAATAGCAAGGAGAGATAAGAAAGCCTCAGTGATCAGTGCAAAGAAATAGAGGAAAACAATAGACTGGTAAAGACTAGAGATCTCTTCAAGACAATTAGATATACAAAGGGAACATTTCATGCAAAGATGGGCTCGATAAAGGACAGAAATGGTATGGACCTAACAGAAGCAGAAGATATTAAGAAGAGGTAGCAAGAAAACACAGAAGAACTATACAAAAAAGATCTTCACAACCCAGATAACCATAATGGTGTGATCACTCACCTAGAGTCAGACATCGTGCAATGCAAAGTCAAGTGGGTCTTAGGAAGCATCACATGAACAAAACTAGTGGAGGTGATGGAATTCCAGTTGAGTTATTTCAAATCCTAAAAGATGATGCTGTGAAAGTGCTGCACTCAATATGCCAGCAAATTTGGAAAACTCTGCAGTGGCCACAGGACTGGAAAAGGTCACTTTTCATTCCAATGCCAAAGAATGTTCAAACTACCGCACAACTGCACTCATCTCAGTTGAGTTCAGTTCAGTTCAGTTCAGTTGCTCAGTCGTGTCCGACTCTTTGCGACCCCATGAATTGCAGCACGCCAGACCTCCCTGTCCATCACCAACTCCCGGAGTTCACTCAGACTCACATCCATCAAGTCAGTGATGCTATCCAGCCATCTCAACCTCTGTCATCCCCTTCTCCTCCTGTCCCCAATCCCTCCCAGCATCAGAGTCTTTTTCAGTGAGTCAGCTTTTCACATGAGGTGGCCAAAGTACTGGAGTTTCAGCACTAATCTCACAAATAGCAAAGTAATGCTCAAAATTCTCCAAGCCAGGCTTCTACAGTACATGAACCATGAATTTCCAGATGTTCAGGTGGATTTAGAAAAGGCAGAGGAACCAGAGATCACACTGCCAACATCCACTGGATCATCGAAAAGGCAAGAGAGTTCCAGAAGAACCTCTACTTCAGCTTTATTGACTATGCCAAAGCCTTGGACTGTGTGGATCACAACAAACTGTGGAAAATTCTTAAAGAGATGGGAATACCAGACCACTTGACCTGCCTCCTGAGAAATCTGTGTGCAGGTCAACAAGCAACAGGTAGAACTGTATGTGGAACAATAGACTGGTTCCAAATTGGGAAAGGAGTACATCAAGGCTGTACATTGTCACCCTGCTTATTTAACTTCTATGCAGAGTACATCATGAGAAACGCTCGGCTGGATGAAGCACAAGCTGGACTCAAGATTGCTGGGAGAAATATCAATAACCTCAGATATGCAGATGACACCACCCTATGGCAGAAAGTGAAGAAGAACTAAAGAGCCTCTTGATGAAAGTGAAAGAGGAGAGTGAAAAAGTTGGCTTAAAACTCAACATTCAGAAAACTAAGATCATGGCATCCGGTCCCATCACTTCATGGCAAATAGAAGGGGAAACAATGTAAACAGTGAGAAAGTTTATTTTCTGGGCTCCAAAATCACTGCAGATGGTGTCTACAGCCATGATATTAAAAGATGCTTGCTCCTTGGAAGAAAAGCTATGACCAACCTAGATAGCATATTAACAAGCAGAGACATTACTTTGACAACAAACATCTGTCTAGTCAAAGCTGTGGTTTTTCCAGTAGTCATGTGTGGATGTGAGAGTTGGACTATAAAGAAAGCTGAGTGCCAAGAATTGATGCTTTTGAACTGTGGTGTTGGAGAAGACTCTTGAGAGTCCCTTGGACTACAAGAGATCCAACCAGTCCATCCTAAAGGAAATCAGTCTTGAATATTCATTGGAAGGACTGATGCTGAAGCTGAAACTCCAATACTTTGGCCACCTGATCCAAAGAACTGACTATTTGAAAAGACCCTGATGCTGGGAAATATTGAAGGCAGGAGGAGAAGGGGAAGACAGAGGATGAGATGGCTGGATGGCATCTCAGACTCTATGGACATGAGTTGAGTAAGCCTTGGGAATTGGTGATGGACAAGGACATGCTTGATGACAGCCTGGTGTGCTGCAGTCCTTGGGGACACAAAGAGTCAGACATGACTGAGCAACTGAACTAAACTGACTGAAGGCCCTTATAGTAAGGCCAATGGGTAACAGAACTGAGTTCCTTTTTTCTTCATTAATTATTATTTTACAACTACTCTTTAATGAACAAAGTGAAGTCGCTCAGTTGTGTCCAACTCTTTGCAACCCCATGGACACCAGGCTCCTCTGTCCATGGGATTTTCTAGGCAAGAGTACTGGAGTGGGTTGCCGTTTGCATTACCTTTAATATTATTACTAAAAAGCTTTTTGGGGGGCTCCAAAATCACTGCAGATGGTGACTGCAGCCATGAAATTAAAAGATGCTTACTCCTTGGCAGAAAAGTTATGATCAACCTAGATAGCACATTCAAAAGCAGAGACATTACTTTGCCGACTAAGGTCCATCTAGTCAAGGCTATGGTTTTTCCTGTGGTCATGTATGGATGTGAGAGTTGGACTGTGAAGAAAGCTGAGCGCTGAAGAATTGATGCTTTTGAACTGTGGTGTTGGAGAAGACTCTTGAGAGTCCCTTGGACTGCAAGGAGATCCAACCAGTCCATTCTGAAGGAGATCAACCCTGGGATTTCTTTGGAAGGAATGATGCTAAAGCTGAAACTCCAGTACTTTGGCTACCTCATGCGAAGAGTTGACTCATTGGAAAAGACTTTGATGCTGGGAGGGATTGGGGGCAGGAGGAGAAGGGGACGACAGAGGATGAGATGGCTGGATGGCATCACTGACTGGATGGACATGAATCTGAGTGAACCCCAGGAGTTGGTGATGGACAGGGAGGCCTGGCGCGCTGCGATTCATGGGGTCACAAAGAGTCGGACACGACTGAGCAACTGAACTGAACTGAAAAAGCTTTTTTTAATCCATGGAAGTTTTGAGACAAGCCCATGAGAATTTCCAATTATATATAGATTCATAGAAATATTTACCTTTAAAAATCTTGTTTTACCGGTCAGAGAAGTTAAGTGATTTCCATAGAACACCCTGCTGGTGACACAGTTTTATTACCTGACATGCACATGGAGATGGCCCTATATTTTTAGTTTTTTCATTTGATTGTTGGTTTTCTCACTAAATAACAAAATTACAAGCAGGACTTGAAGTGCCTAACAGCAGAAACCCATTAGTGGAAGTTGCTTGAGATTGCTAAGCAATAAGGAAGAGAAATAATATGAAGTGTATGTTCTTTCCTGAAAAAGCTTGAATCTTTTTCGTACTCTTTGTTTAAACATGAAAAAAGAGTGGCACTAGAAACTAATCACAAAAATGATGTGGTCTTCTGATGCTCTTCTCACCCTCTTCTTGTGTGTCTCTCAAGCTTGAGTTCCTAATCAAGCATTTTAGTGGTTAGAGTGTCAAGTGCTTCAAATGAATACTTAAACCTAAATTATAAGTAAGTGGTAAGATTTATAAGCTCTTCTCTCTGAAGTACTTCCTCCCCTTCTCCTAAAGCCTGAGGAAATGCTACCAGGTACGGCCGTACGGTCTAAGGGAACAGTGGTAGTTCCCTCAGTAGTTACAAAGGGAATTCTATAAATGGATAGTTAGGAAGAAACATTTTTTGATATCTGTGTGTGTGTGTGTGTGTGCTGTGCTCATTTGTGTTCAACTCTGCAAGCCCATGGACTGTAGCCTGCCAGGTTCCTCTGTCCATGGGATTTCCCAGGCAAGAATACTGGAGTGGGTTGCCATTTCCTTCTCCAGGGGATCTTCCTGACCCAGGGATCAAACCCGTGTCTCTTGCATCGCCTGCTCTGGCAGACAGATTCATTACCACTGTGCCACCTGGGAAGCCTTTTTTATATCTACTGTTTGCCAATACCTTGGTAAAGACTAGATATATAAAAATGACAGCCCTCGGCTTTAAGCAGCCAGCAACCTATCAGGGTAAGACATGAAGACCTGTAAATCACTAGCAAGGTGATAAGTGAGTGAATTACACTGGGAGTACAGACTACAGATAAGGTCATTTTTCCTGGGAGATTTTTGGAAACTCTCACCATAGAGTGTGTTGCAGACAACTGGAAAGAGGGATTAGGGAAGTGATGGGGAGGAGTCGATAAGAAAGAAAAAACCTACCCATCTTCTTCAATAAGCTGAAATGCTTTGTGTAAATAAGGCATGATCACATACACACACACACATATGCACAGACTTAAGCTAATACTTGATACAGGACCAAAGTGAACACCATAAAATGACCGAAATATTTAGAACAGATTTAGTAACTACTATAAGTAATCTACCTATAAATCAGCGAGTAAAAAATAATTAATTTAAGAGGACCACATAGTTGGGAAATAGTCCTCCAAAAAGTATGGCATGGCAAATAAACAATCATGGGAAAAGAGGTTCCATAAATATTGTAAGAAACATATATGGGCCAGGAAAATGTACCATCTTATTTATACTTATTCTGGAAGATGTGAGTATATGATGGTGAGTATATGATGTGAGTATATGATGAAGATGCATTGGGCGCTGCCTATATTCCCAGAGGAATCTGTAACCTAGTGGAGGAGATAGGAAGGTATGCCAACAGTACCCCAAGGAGTAGATGAAAGAGGGCAAATGTGGAACTGTACCAGGTGTGCCCAAGGCAGCGCAATATGGAAATTATTAGCCAGTTTTCAAATGGAAATTGGCCATAGCGTGTATGTTGCTTTAGATATTTAAAAAGTGTCTTGGAGTAGGAGAGCAAACCAACAAAGGGATTTCTTTCAAGATCTGATCCAAATGTACAGTCATGGGGTTCAGGGAAGGTTGCCCCAAGATGTTCCACTCTGGCCTGCTGATTATTTTCAGCTAAAAACAGGCAAGCCCCAGAAGACTTGAGAAGATTTTCTGAACATTCCTGATAGTGTCCAAAAGAATTTAAGATAGGCAGCCTGTCCCGGGAAGGAGGAGTTATCACCATAAATAACAACTATCGTAAGTATGCTGTATACACTAGCAGTGTGTCCTATGACAATCACTTAACTTCCCTGACCTGTAAAACAAGAGAGTTAGACAGGAAGAAACCTAGCAAGGCCCATTTGATCAAAGTCCTGTGTCCCCTGTCTTTGGATGGCCCAGCAAACATTTGTATACCCAACATTAAGTCTCTTTATCATCCTGCAAATTATCTTACTTCCCTTTGAAGTCCCTGACCCCTACCTACTTCTCCTTAGTCCAGAATAACCGTGTTACCCCATCTTGCCTTGCCATCTTTGGAGTTTTTCATATTTATGAGGATTTTCCCATGCATATGCAATACATTTGATTTTCTCCTATTAATCTGCCCACATCCGCCTTTAATTAGCAGTGTAAACAGAGAAGAACAAAGAGTGTTTCTATTCATCACCCGGTTCTGCAAGGATTAAGCTGTAATCTGCTGCAATCACTGACCAACTCTGTACTCTGAGAGGAAATGAAGCTGATAACAGGATGATGCACTCTGTGCCTCAGACAGAGGGAAATAAGATGATAACAGGACGCTCTATGCTCTGGACAAGTAGGCCCCATGGAGAGTTAGATGTACATCTCAAGTCTTGCATCTCCACATACATAGAAATACACTAAAACCATTAACTTGTGATACCTGTTCTTTGTGACTAGCATTACTCTTTTACCAACATATATGCTTGACAGATTCCTTCTCCAAAAATCATGTATCAATATCTGGACTGATTTCTTCCCAGATGTCTTTGGAGCAATTCTTCAGAGCTACGGAGAGGCTGTCTCAGGCTGTAGTTCTCAGTAAAAATCCCTGGATAAAACAAATATATAACTCTTACTTTGTGCGTTTTTAAGTTGACACCAGCCAAAAGAACTAAGAGGGAAGGAGAGCAAAATTGCTCTTCCACTCACCAGTCTTCAACCTATAGGTGTTTCTGCTTTTCCTGTACTGGGTATTTGTTTTAAAATTATATTTAGGATAGTGGCGATGACTACACAGCAGTGTAAATGTGCTTAGTTCCACTGAACTGTACACTTCACAGTGGTAAATTTTATGTATTTTTATCACAATTTGAAAAAAACAGAAAAACTGCTGTTTGACCTTTTTATGAGTAGTATTTTCATCTTGATTCTCTTGAAGTTTACTTTTTTACGTCTTTATTTACTACTTAAGAAGCTGTTCTTAAATGTAGGAAGCAAGTTGTTAGCCATGTATAATTTTCCTTTCTAATCATAAAGTCAGCCATCAACTTAAATTTAGAAAGTTCTGTGTGGAGCACAAAGCATTTTTGAAATAAATATAGCCATTATTAGTAAGCATCTTATGCTTGAAAACTTTCCAAATAGTCATGAATATTCATAATATATAATACTAATGCTCATACACAGTAATACTCATTGACATCTGGGGGAAACTAAGATACAAAAACTAATATTTTAAGACAGCTTAACTAACATTAAATTTGTCAAAACTGTATCCAGGCTTTAAAACATCTGTTCCCTCTCCTTCACTCAGAGACATGATCCTCCTATAGTTGCCTAATATTTCATATTTGCCAGGCAAACATTAAAATAAGCATTGATACTCGGCAAACATTCATCTTTCCTTCTCAGTTTCAAATTCTGCTGAATCTCATAGTAAAGTCCTATTTGGAGGTGGTGGAACTCCCCCTACCCAACATGATGAATACATTTCTAGAAAAGATTAAAAAAACAGGGGCCTCATTGGCTTATAAAAGTGCTAGCAGCATAAAACAGGGGAAAATGCCATCTCAGTAGTATAATAAGAAAATTTGGAATCTGAGAGAGAACAATTATTTAGTTTCTATTACAAAAAATAAAACAGGATAGCAAAAGACAGATAAATCAACCTCTGTTTTCATTAAGCCAAACCCATAGGCCATTTAAGTTAAGGTTGAAGAGATGTGCCAAGGAATATGTTGAACACGATGTATTAAACCTTAAACCTTCAAGAGCCAAAACTTTTTACCTGCCTAGCAGAGAGATGTGATTGCACTGTCAACCAAATTGTTGTCATGTGAGTAAAATGCATTAAAGACTTTAAAACCAAGGCTCTTTTACTCATTAAAGTCTTCTAGTGCTTCATTAATTTTAATAGTATAATCTAGTTCTGATTGAAGTGCACCTGAATGCAGTTAGTGCCTCATCAGTTCTGATGAGCTCCAAGTAATTCAAGCCAGGTCTGCAGAGTGATCACAAATTATGTGTCTCTGTTTACATCTACTCTAGGCCTGTTTGCCCATCAGCAGCACAGCTTTTACATTCCAGGAGCCGAGGGGCTTCTTTTCTGATCTCTCTTACAGTAGAGATTTTTATTTTCAGAGCTGCCTTTATACTAAAAACTGAGTTTTGTGTAAACAACAACAAAAAAGATTTTGTGGAGATGCCAAAATATAACATTTCTTCTCCAAATCTTCAGACTGAATACAGATATAGAATATAGATATGAGTCAAATGCATTTTTGAAAAGTTGGGAGTCTGATGTCTATGTTAAAAAGTAAATGAATCAGTTCTGCATTTTCACCGTAACTCTGTTTCAAAAAATTCTTTTTAGAAAAATCTCTTCTTGGGACTTCCCTGGCAGTTCAGTGGTTAAGACTCCATACTCTCAATGTAGGGGATAGGGGTTCTTTGGTTTTGTCTCAGATCCCAGGCAGGTCTTTTGGTTTTCCAGACGGCTAACCTCCTTTATGTGCAGATTTTTCTAGTTTAATTCTCAGAGGGCAGTTTTATTTACTTTCTCTTTTTTTGAGGGTTTTGAGGCTCCCTCTGATATGTTGTATTCCTCAATAAAATTTTAAATCCTTGTATAGCTCCCTACACATGAGAAAAAGAGTATTTCTACCATAGAGAGATTGTAATTATTTCATTTCTAGCTTGATTATTAGATTAAATACAGTAGATACTGCATAATTTGTACCAAAATTTTCCTCCATTAAAATTACTAGCAACTATATATCCTCTCACATTAAAAAAATTAGCCTTGCTTTAATGTCAAATTTTCTAATTTTTTGGCCATGTAGCATACAAGCTTCTTAGTTCTCTGACCAGGGATCAACCCCATGCCCTCTGCAGTGGAAGCACTGAGTCTTAACCACTGGATCACGAGGGAAGGCCCTAAATGTCAAATTATTAAAAGTTGTTATGAAACATTTTTGGCATTCAAAAAGGAATAAAAGACTTTTTATGTCTGGGGACCAGCAGGTGAGAAGAGTCACCATTGTGAAAGGGGTAACCACCAAAAACCACAGAAGTCAGAAGACAGTGGAACAAACTATTTAGAGGTGAAGGAAGGGGGTAAAAGTAGAGAATCTAATGTTTATCGAGTCAGGTAATTAGGTCTGTGTCTTCAAGAATATGAATTTCATCCCATTAATGTGTTGTGAGATCAATTTAGAGTACTACAATCAGCATTTTTTTTTAACTGAAAGAGAATAATACAGAATAGAAAAATATCAGCGTGCATCTCACATAGTAAGGGTAAGTATTATTACCTGAAACTTTTATTTGGGTTTTACATACATACACATACACACTATCTTACTCATATATGAAAAATATCAATAATATAATGGATTCTAAGGTAAAAATATATTTCTTCCTAGAGGTTCCAGTGAAAGAAAAAAAATGTAAGTCCCTGTTTATTATTTAATCATCATAAAAACTTTGTAAGGCAAATTATCTTCATTTACAAATGAAACCAAGACTCTATTGAGTTAGATAATTTGCCCTTGGTCAAACAGCTATCGCGGCTGAGGCTGAATTCAAGGCAAATCATTTGACCTCAAAACAACTTCTTCCAGATGCTTTCACAACATGCTCTTTTAAACCTTGGGCCTGAAGAAGAATAGCCATTTCTGCATAAGCAGACATATTGTGGCAGCACACAAGTCAAAAATAAGGACCCAAAGAAGAGAGCCAGAATGGTTTCCCAGGCATCAAAGCCTTCTCCAGCTGCATTCTGCAGCATATACAAGGAACATCATAAATTTTAAAAGCTCCGTGACACAAAACCACACTCTGTTCACATCATTGCTTGATGAATATTGATTAAAGGAGACTTAGTAAACGGAAAGTATTTGCATGATCTGACACCTTCAGCTGAAAGATATGGCATTCAATTAGAATTTTAATTAATAGTTGTCTTTTTATCTTTTTCAATTGACTCATCTTTTACATAAAATCTCTTATTTTCACTGTAACACTGCCAATGTGCTTCTTTCTTGAATAGCAAAAGAGACCACAACTTCTGCAAAGAGGATCATATCACTCAAACAGTTGGCAATATTTGAGGAGAAAGGATATTCTTGTATCCAATTTAAGTGCTATTACATGCTCTGAAAACTGTCTGAAGAGCTGTCAGAGGAGGATATTTGATGAATATGGAAGATGTCAACAAAAACTGAGGTGCTAGATTGAATATTTACGAATCCATTGTAGACTCTGTTTAAATGACTGCCTTTAGTTATGAATATCCTGCTCTGAAAGAGTCAAGTCACATGTAAGTACATTCCTAGTAATACAATAAAGGGTATTGACCCACAAATCAAGAGTTTCAAATGTAAACAAGACAATTTAAACCTTAAGAAGTCTATGGTCACGCCAATATTAAATGCAAACTTTAGTGTGGTTATTGATGAGTAGAACTAAAGATGAGCAATGAATTAGGTAAAAATGCAACAAAAAAAGGAGAGATGTTAGCTTACTCAGTTAATTCTTGTTAATAACGTTGCTTTGCATGTCATAGATGACAAGGCTTGCTTTCTTTTTAATATATAGCATATAATTTTATACCATTGCTTATTTTTTAGTTCTTCTATGAAAAAACAAAAACAAAAAAAATTGGTATATACTTCTATCTAATCTCTTCAAGCTCATTTATGCTTATGTTCTTCAGATGTATGAACTGGCCTTCATTTACCACTTATCTCATCAGACCTTTCAGAGAAGCGATCATCAGATCTGCTGGTTTGTTTGCCCTACAGAATGGTTTTAAGGTATATTCAGAGATAGATTATTATCATAATAATGATTTCTTTTTCATTATTTAACAAGCAAACTTTTACATGGTACTTAAAATGTGTTGAGCACTCCTAAGAGAACTTTACAAATATTTTGTCCTCCCAACGACCCTAGGAATGATTTCTTTTTCATTATTTAACAAGCAAACTTTTACATGGTACTTAAAATGTGTTGAGCACTCCTAAGTGAACTTTACAAATATTTTGTCCTCCCAACGACCCTAGGAAAGAAGCATCATCGTTCTCATTTTACACAGAAGAACTTGAAGAACTTAGAGACTAAGTCAATTATTTAACGCCATATAATGGAAGAGTTGGGACTTGTATTCAAGAAACATGCTGTAGAGTCAACATGCTCAGCCATGATGCCAGTCCTCTCAGCCCTCCATCCCTCGTCCCCAGCATGCCAGTCACTGTCGAGGTTATGCTCCCTCTTATGTCTACGGGCACTGGTGGGTAGAATGGCCCTTCACCCCCATCCCATTCGGAGGATGTTCAGGGGAATATCACAATATCCTGAACTATACTGGGTGTGCCTTCCTCTTCTAAATTTCGACCACATATCAGTCTGTCTCTCAAAAGTTAGTATGGTGCCTTTTAGCATCAGCACAAGTGGATTATTTTTACACTTTATAAAAAGGAGGGACAACAATGCTTATATTATAGCAATGACGTATCTTCACTGTAGCATCTACAGTACTCACAAAATGCAGAATGTGATCTCATTCCTGTTATTCAAGGTATTTTTCTATTCATGTGGAGCAGTTTTAGAGTTATAGAGTTAGTTGCTCCCACCTCTTCTATTGTGCTCTTCAGGTTACAGACATCACAGGATGGATGGGAAAGAATAACAAGATTCGAGAGATAAGTATCTGCATGCTGATGGAAGAATTCAGCTACCGAATTATACTAAATATGTTTTCAGTATTTGAGACATCAGATTTTGGATCGCTTTTGAGAGACCAAATGTACAAACAGACAATGGCCAGACTATCTATGCAAACAGAACTCTGACTCACAATCTTTGCAGCAACCAATTCAAGAAGCCAGACTGCAGTCTCTGAAGCCATCAGCTTTGAGACTGGGCTTGGTCAGTGATTCCCAGTTCCCCTCATTTTTGCCCCTGCTTCCAATTCAGGACCAGCCAGAGAAAGCCAAATAATACTTTCCAAACCACTTACTTAGGATATCCCGCTTCTAGTTAGTCTGCCTCCAATGTCCCCAGGCCTACCACTCAGAGCACATCTGAGCACACCCTTCTTTTTCACCAGAAAGCTTTCCTATGCCTGCCTTTGAGTTTTTGCCAAATTTAAGTAGGCAAAGGTGGCTGACTCCCTTGCTACAGCAAGCGCTGCATAAATAGCCTCTATTTGTCCTCATCAATATAGTCTTTATTTCAAGAGAAATGAATCTCCTCTCACTCTACTTACCAGAAAACTGATTACATTAGTTCCTCATTTTCCAATGGTGTCTGTAGGGACTTGCTGAAAGTTTAGCATCTAGATGGTTGGAGGTTTTTTAGATTTGTGCGAAGCGGTCTTACAAATATGAGATTTATCATTGTCCTAAAATATTTTTACTGCCTGCCACTTGTAATTGGATGTGTTTACCCATCTTAATAGCATCAAAAAAAAAAAAAATCAGGAAAACACACCAAAGATAATAAGGAGAGTTTTATTGTAAAGATAGACAGGACCTATAATTTTTATATTTTTCCAAGTCTACAAAAACTCTCAGAGTAGAAATTTCTTTATGTCTGTCATACCAGCAGACAGATTATTTATAAATCAGGGAAAGGAAAGTTCACTTCCTGCCAAACTGAGGTAGAGGAGGTGGCACCTTAATATCCTGGCCTCTCTCCAGCTTCTTCTCACAATCCACCAGGTAATTGACTCCATCGATGACTATCTGAACAAGCTCGACCTTTGACAATGAAAGAGATGAAAGATTAATTTGTACAGAAGACACAGCAAGGCTTTGATCAAAAGGAACAACACTGGGACACATTAGAACTTCCCCTGTTAGATGGACTGTATAACAATTTCTTCTCATTGTTTCCCTAAAGTTTTGTGGGAAGAGAGGTATCTGATAGCTAGCAGGGATATTACAGGGTTACTCTCGATCTTTCTGTCATTAAGATAAGGTTACTACTTTGCTTGTGAGAACTTTTTAAAATATATGAAAACCATTAGTTTGCATTTCAGACACTTCTTCTCCATCAATCTCTGCTAAAAAATGACAGGAACAGGAACGTCACTCAGTCGTGTCCGACTCTTTGCGACCCCATGGACTGTAGCCAACCAGGTTCCTCTGTCCATGGGATTTTCCAGGCAATAGTACTGGAGTGGATTGCCATTTCCTTCTCCAGCGGATCTTCCTGACCCAGAGATCGAACCCGGGTCTCCCACATTGTAGACAGATGCTTTACCGTCTGAGCCACGAGGGAAGTCCAATCAATCTCTGCTAAAAAATGACAGTTTGTCTTAAAGTATATCTACACAGTGACACCCTCATGATATTCTCTGACCCAGATCTAAATTCTGACTTGCCACTAAGCTACCTGAGCACTAAACATGCTATAGTTCAGATATTATCATTTACACAGTGAACGGCTTTCTGAACAATATTTCAACTCAAATGTTTGGCAATTAAAGAATGTTTGCACTGTACCAGGCTAGTTTGTTACTTAAGGAAACTATGTGAATTACATTAAGATATACTTTTTTAAAAATCCTTGCTTAAACTAAGTTAGAATTTTCATTTACAAATAACTGGTTTTCTTAAACTAGAGTACATTTACCTATGATTTTTCCTCTGGGAATCAGCTCTCAAACAAATTTCTTACACTGCTCCTAAAAAAACCCAACTAAGGTAGTAAGTAATTACTATTTAGTTTCAGACATCACTAAAATACATTATATAACTCAAGAATGCCCAGCAATAATGGAGGAGATGGTTAAGTGTTTCAGCTGAACATATTTTAGGCATGATGGAGTCTAGTGTCCTCCCCACTTCTTTTCATGCAGAGGGAAATGGAAGCTCTAAGAAAGGGTTGGGTCAAAAAATTAGTCATTACTAATAAAAAAAACAACACTTATTTTTTCTACTTATCCAACTGACCCATTCCATTGTTGATGAGGATGTGGTGAGGGGTCATTCACTGCCAGTGGAACTCTCTTGGTATAAATCTTCTGGTAGGAAACTTGGTCATAAGTAAGGGACTCTCATATTTAACCCAAGAATCCCCTTTCTAGAAATATATCCTAACTAAACAATCATAGTTGTGATCAGAGTTATACATAGAGATGGTCAAACATAATATCAAATAATAAGGGAGACATTAAATAGATATGTTTTGAAGACTATTTAATACTGTAGAAAAATGCTCATGTTGAAAATTACATTGGGGGAAAGCTGTTTTATAGCCAACATATGTAATAATACTAAATTTAGTAAAAACTTTTTTTGAATAATTGTAAGAATGGAAGGCAATTTAGAATAATGTTCACAATGGTTAACAGGGTTGTTAGGTTAAATAAGTGGATTAAAAAAAAACACTTTTGGGAATATTTCTAGTTCCTATAAAAGATCACTTACTAAATCATAGGTGTTTTTTAATGATGACCACCTAGCTTTCCAGTAATTAAAATTAAGTTTTAATATTAGAGGCAAACAGGGCTAGGGCCTAGATTTTCTTTATTATTCACTGCTGCTGCTGCTGCTACTAAGTCGCTTCAGTCATGTCCGACTCTGTGTGACCCCAGAGACGGCAGCCCACCAGGCTCCCCCATCCCTGGGATTCTCCAGGCAAGAACACTGGAGTGGGTTGCCATTTCCTTCTCCAATGCATGAAAGTGAAAAGTGAAAGTGAAGTCGTTCAGTAGTGTTCGACTCCTAGCGACCCCATGGACTACAGCCTACCAGGCTCCTCCATCCATGAGATTTTCCAGACAAGAGTACTGGAGTGGGGTGCCATTGCCTTCTCCATTATTATTCACTACATCATACGTTATTTAGCTAATTTCAGAAGGTGTGGTATTTATAGCTGCTTCTTCCTCAAGTACTTTACCAGAGCTGATAGCATGCAGGCTGATTTCATCATTTTGTTTTCTCCCTTCCTTCCCTCAGTTTGCTCGTAGGAATACCAACTAGCAATGAAATACACAAAAGATGGCAAGAAAGAAGAAAGAGCACCAATGATCCATGGGTTTAACAACCAGCCACTGAGTTATTGAGTTGTATATTGTTGTTGAGTTGTTAAGTCACGTTCGACTCTTTGCAACCCCACAGGCTGCAGCACACCAGGCTTCCCTGCCCCTCACTATCTTCCAGAGTTTGCTTAAACTTATGTCCATTGAGTCAGTGATGCCACTGAGTTGCATAAGAGCCTTTTAATCAATGATGGGCACAGTATGTTCAGGGCTTCCCAGGTGGCACTAGTGGTAAAGAACCCGCCTGCCAGTGAAGGAGATGGAAGAGATGTGGGTTCTATCCCTGGGTCAGGAAGATCCTCTGGAGAAGGAAATGGCAACCCACTCCAGTATTCTTGCCTGGAGAATCCCATGGACAGAGAAGACTGTGGGTCACAAAGAGTTGGACACGACTGGAGTGACTTGGCAAGCACACACAATATGTCCAATGAGATAAACTGGGAGGAATCACTGAGATCGGGATTTACTTAGGATTCTGCTGCATGTTCATCAGGTGTGCTCTTTGTGCTTTTTCTCACGCGTCACTCCAGGCCTACCTATAGTTTATGAATCTCATTCATCCTTTATAGTCACAGAATCCTAAGGGCCATCTGCTGAGCACAATCTTACACATATCTGGTGCATACCTTATTTGCCATCTTGAGCCCTAAATACAAAATTTTACAAACTATCAAGTAGCTAAAAATGCCCAAGAGAAGATGATAGCGTGTGACCTTAAGGAAATTCAGAATCAAGAGATAAATCCACTATTTCACTCCACTCAGAGAGAGTGCACGTGTTCTCTGACTTCACAGGGATAAGACTGCTGTCCTTTAACGAAACAGAGCTCCCACCACTCACGATTGCTGGAACAGCTCTGGGGGCAGGCTGGTGACAGCAGTCCCACTGTGAGTTCCTTCGCTTGTCTATACATTCTCAGATCCCACGGTTCTTACCTTTATGCAGTGCTTTCCCATGGAGGACAAGCGCTACAGAATGAAATGCTAACATGAGCCAGGCCTCAATGGGCCTAGAGGAGGTCTTGAATTTTGTGAATAAGGAAGGGCTGTTGAGGTTACTTGTTGTCCTCTTAGGCTGATTTTGTTAGCTCATTTTTGGAAAGTGAGAGAAACGTTACCTCCGATCGGCCAATTCGATCTATGTTGGAAATGTCATACACGTCTGCTACCGCTGCAGTGTCCACACCACCGGTGCCCCGCTTCTGGAGTCTCAGGTTCTCCAGAATCTTAGAAAACCGTGGATCCTGGGACGAAGGAGAATACTTGGTGTCATAAGAGGCAAAACTGATTCATCATCCTTGGCACATGTAGAAAAGATGCAAAATGAGAAGTAATAACAGTTCATATTTAGTAGGCAGATATTTGGGCTTCCCAGGTGGCTCAATGGGTAAATAATCCTCCTGGACTGCAGGAGATGCGGGTTTGATCCCTGGGTCGACACAATCCCCTGGAGGAGAGCATGGCAACCCACACCAGTATTCTTGCCTGGAGAATCCAAACGACAAGAGGAGCCCGGCAGGCTACAGTCTACAGGGTTTCAGAGTAAGACATGACTGAAGCAACCTAGCACGTATGCACAAACACAAACATATACTTACTATGTATCAGGGCCCTGTGCTGGAACTTTTAAAACTTATAATAATCCCATGAAGAAGGTATTATTTTTACCCCCTATTTCACAGATGAGGAAACTAAGCCTCAGAGAAATTAACTTGCCTAAAAGTAGAACATAGCTAGAAGGTAGCAGAGCTGTTATTAACTTCTACACCCCTATTTTGGTATCTAGATATCCGTTGGTGAGTTTATTGTTCATCTTTATAACAGCTGTTATTGATATAATTAAAATCAAGACGTTAAGTCACATCAAATAATTTTCTTAGAATTAGAATTTTGAATAGTCTTATCATGCTTTGGGAGGGGGCAAAATCACATTTTCTAAACTTGTTTTAAAGTATTTGATTCACTTGGTGTGCTATGACAGAGAAACCCCCAGGTGCCCATCAGAATCCATTTTCCTATCTTAACAGGTGAGCTGAGGAAGTAACCACTGTCTAGGTTCTTGCTAACGAACAAGCAGAAGTGACAAGTGCCACTGGCAGGCCTAGACCTTAGATCTTCACGCGGACACACTGGCGTGCTCTCTCGCCTTCCCACAAACTGAACACGAGGTCTGACTTTGACCACGCCTTAAGGCAGTGGTGCTGTAAGTGTAGTTCCCTGACCAATAGCATCGGCATCACCTAGAGACTTGTGAGAAATGCAAATTCTATATTCTGGGTTTTCACAACCCTCCAGGTGATTCTGCTGCAGGTTCAAGCCTGAGAACCTCTGAGCTAGAAGAGAGAAGGAGATGGAAGGCCGGCCAGGCAGCAGAGAAGCCAGTCTGTCCATCTCTCCTTGTGATATGACGGAGGATTTAAACTTTCTAAAGTCACATCCCATTCTTACAGCCCCTTAACCTCTTATCCTATGGACACAAATGTTGTCTCAAGCAAACAACCTTTTCTTGTCATTTTCTTTCATCGGTCAGAAAGTGAAGGTTAAGGAATGCACTGGGACATTTCCCCTCCACAAAGCAGCCCCAGGTGAGCTCATCCTGGTGGAACCCAACAGGACCACAGGCTACGTGACAGTACCTTGCTGAGCTTTGGGATCCTGACGTGGACACCAGCTCGCAATCCCGTGCCGAGGTTCGAAGGGCAGGTCAGAATGTACCCCAGGCGCTCATTCCACATGAACTCCCAGCCTCGCTCTTGGATTAAGCGTTCCACCTACAACAGGGAGCAAATGATGAAGTTCTCAGAGAGCCATTCACCCAGCACGCCCCCAGCACCAGGGAGAGGTGTGTGTACTGTAAGTTTGCCGTGAATAAAACTAAGGTAAATTATAGTACTACTTCTATATTTGGAAAGGAAAAAGTAAAACTGCAGTTCTTTTTTTGAAGTTATTTCTAATCCTTTTATTTTAACGATTTTATTTATGTTTTCATGGGTCTTCATTGCTGCAAGGGCTTCTCTCCAGTTGTGCTAAGTGGGGGCCATGCTCTAGTTGCGGCATGTGGCCTTCTCATTGCAGCAGCTTCTCTTGTGGCAGAGCACAGGCTCTAGGGCACTTGGGCTTCCACAGTTGCATGTGGGCTCACTACTTGCAGCTCCCAGGCTCTGGGGCACTGGCTCAATAGTTGTGGCACATGGGCTTTGTTGCCCCTCGGCATGTGGGATCTTCCCGGATCAGGGATCAAACTCATGTCTCCTGCACTGGCAGACGGATTCTTTACCACTGAGCTGCCAGGGAAGCCCAATCTTTTTTTATTGAATGAAAGATTCTTTAAATTCTATCATGCTTTACAATTTTCAAAAGTTTCACACATGTGATTTCATATATTCTCAGAATAACCTTTTTTTCCTCCTACCTTTCTATTACCCCTCCCCCATCTGCTCTCCCCGCTGGTAACCACTAGT
This sequence comes from Capra hircus, assembly GCF_001704415.2. Lineage (NCBI taxonomy): Eukaryota > Metazoa > Chordata > Mammalia > Artiodactyla > Bovidae > Capra > Capra hircus. The sequence continues at coordinate 29,299,546 of NC_030814.1, forward strand.
TTGTTCCCTATAGCAGTAAGTCTTCTTTTTTTGTTTTATTCATTAGTTAGTTGTACTTTTTAGATTCCATATATAAGTGAGATCATAACAGTATTTGTCTTTCTCTGTCTGATATTTCACTTAGTATAATGCCATCCAAGTCTGTCCATGTTGCTGCAAATGGTAACATTTCAATCCTTTATTCTATAGCACTTCACTAATAGAAAATTAAACCTCTTCTATCACCATATCAAAATGCTCCAATTAAATCAGATGAACCATGTAAAGCACTGAACACAGTACCTAGGACATCAGTTCAGTTCATTCGCTCAGTCATTTCCGACTCTTTGCGACCCCATGAATCACAGCACGCCAGGCATCCCTGTCCATCACCAACTCCTGGAGTTCACTCAAACTCACGTTCATCAAGTCAGTGATACCATCCAGCCATCTCACCCTCTGTCATCCCCTTCTCCTCCTGCCCCCAATCCCTCCCAGCATCAGAGTCTTTTCCAATGAGTCAACTCTTCCCATGAGGTGGCCTAAGTATTAGAGTTTCAGCTTTAGCATCAGTCCTTCCAACGAACACCCAGGACTGATCGCCTTTAGAATGGACTGGTTGGATCTCCTTGCAGTCTAAGGGACTCTCAAGAGTCTTCTCCAACACCACAGTTCAAAAGCATCAATTCTTCAGCGCTCAGCTTTCTTCACAGTCCAACTCTCACATCCATACATGACCACTGGAAAAACCACAGCCTTGACTAGACGGACCTTTGTTGGCAAAGTAATATCTCTGCTTTTGAATATGCTATCTAGGTTGGTCATAACTTTTCTTCCAAGGAGTAAGCCTCTTTTAATTTCATGGCTGCAATCACCATCTGCAGTGATTTTGGAGCCCCAGAAAATAAAGTCTGACACTGTTTCCACTGTTTCCCCATCTATTTCCCATGAAGTCATGGGACCAGATGCCATGGTCTTAGTTTTCTGAATGTTGAGCTTTAAGCCAACTTTTTCACTCTCCTCTTTCACTTTCATCAAGAGGCTTTTTAGTTCCTCTTCACTTTCTGCCATAAGGGTGGTATCATCTGCATATCTGAGGTTATTGATATTTCTCCCGGCAATCTTGATTCCAGCTTGTGCTTCTTCCAGCCCAGCATTTCTCATGATGTCCTCTGCATATAAGTTAAATAAGCAGGGTACCAATATACAGCCTTGGCGTACTCCTTTTCCTATTTGGAACCAGTCTGTTGTTCCATGTCCAGTTCTAACTGTTGCTTCCTGACCTGCATATAGGTTTATTAAACAATAAATGTCAGTTGCTATTATTTTTTCATATGAGCATTGTAGGAGAACATAGTAATTCTCAGCAAGTAAGGCTGTGATCATGTTGTTTTTGTTGTTTAATCACTAAGTCATGTCCGACTCTTTGCAATTCCGTGGACTGCAGCACTCCAGGCTTCCCTGTCCTTCACTATCTCCTGGAGCTTGCTCAAACTCATATTCTTTGTGTCGATGATGCCATCCATCCATCTCATTTTCTGTCACCCCCTTCTCCTCCTGCCCTCAATCATTCCCAGCATCAGGGTCTTTTCCAATGAGTTGGCGCTTTGCATCAGGTAGTTAAAGTACTGGAACTTCAGCTTCAGCATCAGTCCTTCCAATGACTGTTCAGGGTTGATTTCCTTTAGGATCTCCTGGTTACATATGAACATAGATGCATTCTATACTGTTTCTATGCTTAGAACAGCCAAGAGCTCTGTTAAAGTAATCAGAAAATAGCTAATGATCCACAGACTTCTCTAAACCATCCTGCATTGGGGCAAGAAGCATGGGAGCTTGCTGGAAGCCGCACCCCAAAAGAGTGCCACAGTCCCTAAAAAAAAAATTAGCCCTGTCTTAGAAGTCACCACAGTACTTTTTCTCAAGAATGAAAAATACAGAGATTTTATTTTAGTGAATATTCAGAGTTCTCTGACGACATCTTACCTCTTTAAGTCCACGACAGAATCGCTCAAATACTCTTTTCATATTGCCTCCTTTCTCCATAGAGATTACTCTGGTGTGGTCTTCCTCATTAATCCAGATGAGAAATGTCTTGTCATGATTATGCCTAATGAAGTGAGAAATACGGTGTTGAGTGTTAATTACATTTGTTTCAACACATGAAAATTCCTATTACCTCTGTAGCTTGATTGCTTCATTTCACCTTACTCATTGCCTTAGATGGTCCTAATTTCTTCACTGTGCCCGTACAAGTACTGCAAAATAATGTTACCCTGACAGAATGAAGAGTAACACCAACTCCAACCGTCCTGTCATGTTTTTGCCAAACAAGAACATAATCTCTCTCATTCCTCAGACTAGGATGACAATAATTCAGCCAGGATAACTTTCAGCTTTGTTGCTAACAAGAGTGTTCTGTCTCCTAATAGATTCAACCAAAATCATATGGCACTTAATAAAAGATTTTACCTGCAGCTCAACACTTTTGGGATACAGATTTCACATATGTTTGCTGTATAGATCCTGCCTATGCACCCGCACTGAACAGCTGCTCCCCAACACTTTGATCTGGGCTCCTTCTGGTAGTGCCGTAATAACTACCAAGGAACAAGAATCAAAGTTGCCTGAGGACTGTTGGCCGAGATAAAATATGTGTACACTCATAGCCACTCTTCCTCATAGGATTTTGCTTAAATGCTCAACATTTGTTTTTCTTTTTCTGCTTTTCTGTTTTAATGGCATGAAACAGAGATTCTCTAAAGTCAAATAATATGAAGCTTTTTCTTACAATTTTTTTCATGCATAATTCATGCAAACCAGCTAGCATTCCTGCACATCTTGGAAACATTACTATACTTATATATTAAACACATACACACACACACCAATTTCTAAGTATTCTATCTTCTCCATTTCTAAGCACTCTATCTTCTCAAGCCAGGCATGCTGTCAAGAGCAGGTCACAGCAACTCCAGGTTAGGACAAACAGTGATCTGAAGGAGGACACCGCACACACTGCCACTGTGAAAATGCTCAGTCCATACCAGATTCCCCGGGCGTCTGGCCAGTCACGGGCCATCCCAGCACAAGTTAGTAAAGGGGATACTGGCTTATCAAATAGAAAGTGGTCCTGCAGGCCAAAAGGGACAAAGCAAAAAGACGGCACTAATGAGATCAGACACGACGGCAAGTGCCAGGTGGTCAATTTCCAACTCACTAATAATGGCTGAGGTCTCTCAGGCAGTGCTTCTCAGTGTTGGCTGCTCACTATAATAATCAGAGGGCTTCAAAAATTCTAATGCCCAGTTCCCATCTCTCAGAGATTCTTGTTATTGGCTGTGGCCTGGACATTGGTATTTTCTAGTGTACAGCTAAGGTTGAAAACCACTGGCTTAACCCAGATGGTAATCCTTAATGGAGTGCCCCGTGCAATGGCATAGTGGGCAGTGAGCAACGGGGTGCTGTCCTAAGAAGTGTTCTACATAGTTGCATTCTCCATGTTTCTAATGTTGTAGGTTTACTTATTTTATTATCCTTTTCATTACAAACTACTCGAGATGTAAAATAATGATCTGTAAATAAAAATAGTCACCATTTATCTAATGCTCACTCGGTGCCAGGCTCTATGCTATATACTTTTATTTCCTTTAATCTTCGCAACAACATTCTGAAGTAAATGCAATCATTCTATGTGATAGGAAAAGAAAACTGAGGCTCAGATAAAACAACCTATCATACAGCTAGGAAATGGCAAAATCTAGATGCAAACCTAGACCTGTCTGACTCCCAAGTACGCCTCTAACTACAATATACCACCAGTGTCCAGGGACTGGCATTTTTCTTGCTTGTGTGGACACAGTAAGAATATGAATGTGGATACCATATATTCCAATATGATCACACTGAAGTCAGAAATCAAGAGGACATGGGAAGGGGAGTCCTTCTATAGTCTCTAAGTGGAAGAGCTGGGACAGGCTTAGGGACTATTATTGCCCAGGAAACAGCGTGGCCTTTAAGCTGGAAACCAGAAGCAGCTACTTGAGGCCGAGGAGGAGTTGTTCTGTAACAGGGCAAATGGAGAGAACCAAGAGACTGAGGCCTCTAGAGGCCTCTAGACCATCAGTTGGCCCGTCTCGTTTGGAAATGGGGCATCTTTTCTGGTACTGCATCTTCTGAAATGACAGAAAATGTGTTTTTCCTTTTCCTTGGAGTTTAAAGTTACTTGTGAAAATGCTAGGCCAAAAAAAGGGACTTGGGTTTGTCTCCCCTAATGTGAGACCAAAGCCATGGAGAGCCTGGGGAGGCAGCAGGAATCTCAGAGGCGGGCTCTGGTGTGAGGCAGGTTTGGGGTCAGGCCTTCAACCTGGATGATTCCCCTTCCAGATGTTCTGGGCTTTCTGAATTTGAGTGTGGCCATGGGGACACAGGCAGGATTTTCCAAGCCCAATTGTTCCGATTTATCAGCAAGCCAGGGGATCCTCCATCCACTCCCACCCACCAATCCCAGCCCACCCTATGGTTTCCTCTGCAGACTGCATTCAGAGACCATCTCCACTTTTGACCTAAACTTTTAAGGCCTGCTCTTTCTGCCTTAGACTGACCGGGTTGAAACCCCAGCAAGCTCCCAACCAGGGGCGGGTCCTGGGCTCCAGGGAGGCCACACAGCGGCCACTCAGGGCCCTCTCGGCATCGCCCCGCCCCTGGAAGCCGGGGTGGTTCAGGGGCCACTCACATCGATGAGCCGCTGCTGGTCCTGCTCCGTCATCTCGGACAGCTTGTAGTAGCGCCCGGCCAGGTCCCCCTTGAGGCCCTCCAGTGCCGTGATGGCCACGTTCTCCACCTCCCTCCGCTCGGCCCGGCTGCAGGCGGGCGGCAGGCTCAGCCCGCGGATGCTGCGGCCTGTGCGGACCCGAGACGACAGCACGTAGCGCTCGTCGAACTGCCCCTGGGTGATCTGCCGAGCAGAGCGCGGGGTCACTGCGGGGCTGTGGCCACAGTGGCCTCCACCCCGCCGACCAGGGGACCCCCGGGCACAGAGCACGTGTGCACGCTGGAGTCATCCTGCTACTCTGGGGGCAGGGGTCTTAGAAGTCAATGGAGGAGCTACTTCACAGGGCGCCCTCTGCAGTCCTTTACCCCGGCTAGATTTGGGGTGAAAAAAGGAATTGTTTCAGGAAAGGCTGGAGGTTTTCAGTGACCACCACTAACCTGGTGGTAGGAGGCAAGGAAAACTGACTTTGGCTATTTCCTGACAGTCTCAGTGGCCCTCCAGGGAGCATGGCGTGGGAAGGCCGTCACAGAGCTTTCAAGGGCAGCTGGACCCAGGGACCCTTCTCTCTCCTGCTCCTAGTCTTGGGTTCTGGAGTGCCAGCTTCATGGGAGGGTACAGAGGTGGCTGGAGCCTACCTTGGATGCATCCAAATCCGTGGGGTGCTTCATCACCCTGGGGTCATAGCCATTGTGCCTCAGCTTGATGACAGGGTCAAAAAGGTCGGCAAACACCTGCAGGAGGGAAAAGGCTCTTGTTTCCTTTGGAAAGGACCAAGGAGGTTCATCTACTTTAATTGGTTCATCATTTGCTCCTTTTTATCTTAAGCGCCAAGCCAAAGGTGATGCCCTCCTTCTCTGAAATTCTCAGTGCAACCATGCAGGAAATAGGTGTGAGACTGGATTGATGGCTAATCATAATAGTAGTAGTAGCACTTGTTGTTCAGCCACTAAGCCGTGTTTGACTCTTTGGAACCCACGGGCTGTTTCCTGCCAGGCTCTCCTGTCCATAGGGATTTCCAGCAAGAATACTGAGTGGGTTGCCATGATCTCTTCTGGGGGATCTTCCCAGATCAGGGATCGAACCTATGTCCCTTGCACTGGCAGGTGGATTCTTTACCACTGAGCCACCCAGGTAGTCCAATAGTAGTAGTAGGCAAATGCCAGAGGAAACCTCTGTGAGGCACACTGCCCCTTGGGTGAGGGCAGAGATACAGATCTCTGTCATGGTAATCTCTTCCCTAGTGATTCTGCCAAGTTTGCTACTATCAGATGAAGCAAGAAAATTTTGTGTTCAAGAATTTGAAGGATAAAGTAAGCTGCTAGATCAGAAGCTAAGCAGTTTTGTGGTCAAAACTGGTTCTAGAGTTTAAGTAACACAGTACATTTGTAGAAAAGTAGCTGCATAGAAAGAAAAGTGCACAGCAGCAGTTAAGGCGAAGCAGGGACCCCTTACCCTTTGAGGACCTTTCTGCCCAAACTAACTCGAGCAGAATCTACTTTTTAAAAAACCATAAATTTCTGGGAACATCCTTTAGGTAAAATAAGGATAAGAGAAGTCAAACAGAGCAGCCTGCAGCCTCTGGGAGCTGTGGGACATCCAGGAGTCAGCGCCAGTCTGGGACTCTGGGAGCTCAGAGCTGGGCTGCTGCTCTTGAGTCAGCTGCCCATCTAGCCTATTCAAGACAGCCCCCTCACCCCCCTTGACGGCTGCCTTCCCAAGGAACCGCCTTCCGCTCCCTGCAACAGAAGGTACAAAGGAGGCAGACCTGAGGGAGATGGGCTGGAGGTATTTACCATGACATAGAAGTTGCACTAGTGGCTGAGCTCCAGAACAGGGGACCATCCTGGGCTTCTGCCCCTAGAATGAGGATGCGGATCACGGGATTTCTTCAGGAGACTTGGTGTGTGCGTGCTAAGTCTCTTCAATCACGTCTGACTCTTTGTGACCCCATGGACTGTAGCCCGCCAGGCTCCTCTGTCCAGGGGATTCTCCAGGCAAGAATATTGGAGTGGGTTGCCATAGCCTCCTCCAGGGGACCTTCCTGATCCAGGGATCTAACCCCTGTCTCCTTCGTCTCCAGTACTGGCAGACAGGTTCTTTACCACTAGCGCCACGTGGGAAACCCCAAGAGACTTAACGATTCACTAAGACTACAGTGGACTGTGTCATCAGTAATTCCCAAACTGAACACCCATGGAACCATCCTCTCCCCTCAATAAAATTCAGCCACAGACATATCACCTCCTAAAGCCTCACTGGTGAATACACATCACCAATACAATGAAACAACAAAAAAATTAAAAGATTTTCTTTTTTCTGTACCAGTTCACCCCCTTGACAAGCTCAGAGAACTGAGTCATGCAACTCATTCCTCTATGGGGAAGATACTAGAGCAGTCGCAAAGGAAGCCTTGTGCCTGGGAAGAATAGACCTCGTTGTTCCAGAAAGCACTGCAGGTGTTCTGCTGAAGTTGGCTCCCCTTTCTGAGAATGCAGCCCCACAGAGGGAACCCAAAGCACCCACCCAACACACACACTGTGGAACCGGCGACTGCGAGTTTACCTCATAGGACTCCTCGTCGCCAGCCACCATGCCCACGGTCTTTATGAAGGGGTGGCCAGGGTTGTCCACTCCGGTCTGGATACACTGGTCCAGGGTATAGCCGTTGGGCGTCACCTTGTTGCGGAGCTTGGCATAGATGGCCGGCGTGAGGCACTCGGCCATGCAGTTGTTGTGTTTGCGCAGGTCAGGGTAGTCTGCGCTGTTCGCGGGGGAGAGAGTTCAGCGAGCAGCCCCGGCGGGCACGGGGCCTACACAAGAGCTTTGCTTCTGACCAGGCTCTCTCCAGCCAGAGGGCAGAGGGAAACTGGCTAGGTCGTGATTCAAGAAAGCCAGAGTTTAAAAACATACGTCCCTGAACTGCCAAAGAAATGGACCTAGCCCCGCCTAAAGAGGTTTATGATGCTGGCTGTGGGAGCCCATAGACTGTAACCTATGTTTATACAAAGAGGAAATAGAATGAAGATAATTAAGAAAGAAACTAAAACCATATGCAGGCTTTTTTTTTTTTTAAACCCATAAGTTTTGGTAAATTATAACAGTTACTTTTTGACCCCTTAGGTCTGTGATAGAGAAGCTAAAATCCCTGCAGGCGTAACTGCATAGAAATTCATTTATTTATCTCTCCTCTATGATGCAAACTCTACGGCTATCTGCTATGCTGAGCTCAGTGCTTGCCTATAGACACAGGCATTCAGTGAATATCTGTTAAACTAATACATAGGAAAAAATCAAATGGAGGTGCAATCTTACCCTGGGATATGCACCGACTGAAGAATAGGGAATTCAGGACCACCACAAGCATTCTTACCTCAGGAATTCCTGAGGTACCTGGCAGGTGCCAGCAATTTCCTCAGAGATCCTGATTCCCACAAAAGCCAAGTAAGTATTTCTGAGAAACACCTCAGGTTTTCCTCAGGTCTTCGTGCACACCTGCCTATATGGAATCCCTTCAAGTCAGCGCTCCAACTCTACCCAGCGTGAGACCTCTCGGCCAGGGTAAGGTCCCCAGGGCGGAGAAGACACTCGGTCTCCATGTCACTTCTCTGATTCCCCTGCAAGTCCCTTTAAAGCTGGTACTTCACATCCCTGCTATCACATCACATTTTCCAGAAGGCAGTGCAGCACGTGTGAGGCACAGGCCTGGAATCAAGGACCCTAGATTCATATCTGCTATACCAGCTGCGTGAACTCAGGCACTACTTACTTTTCCGAAGCCTCCGTTTCATCAGAGAGATGTTAGGAAGGATAAAACACTCTGTTTAAAGTTCTCATCACACCTAGCCACGTTCAACAAAGGTTCGGTCTTGTAATTACCGTTCCACTAGACCTCACGCTCTGGGCAGGGATGATGGCACTACACTTCCTTGAGTTCACCACAGGTCACTGCACATCACAAGTCAAACTGATTTACTCATCCTCAGAGACCAAAAGAGGGGCCCTTGCTGACAGTTTCAGCAGGGGAAAGCGTATTTCTGGCTGGCATTTGGCATCATTTTAAAGCCAAGAGGACTTACCTTGGTGGGAATAGTCTGTGTTGCTCCCGGGCCGCAGCACACACATTCTGCTTATTCAGCAGGTACCCCGTGGTCAGGGCACCAGTGCCCAAGGTAGCAAATAACAGAGAGGCATTGCGGCCAGTCAGCAACTTTGAGAAGGTACTGGCCATCCTTCCTCTTGGATGAGTGTCTGGAAAGCAGAGAAGCTGAGGATTATTTTATACATATATATTTAAAAGAATTTTTTGGCTGTGTTATATTGCTTGCAGGATCTTAGTTCCCTGACCAGGGATCAAACCTGGGCCTCCACAGTGAAAGCACCAAATCTTAACCATTGGGCCTCCAGGGAACTCCTGAGAAGCTAAAGACCAGACAGCCTCACAGGATGGCCCTGAACCATAGTATAGAGATCAACAGGGGAGAGAAAAAACTACAGGAGACTTAGCCTCTGTTTTGTTTCATTTTTTTCTTTCTCCCTCTTTTCCCCACCCTCCTCACACTGCTTGGAAAAATCTGGTTAGTTTTAGATGTAGAGAATGTCAAACTGCTTGAAGTCCATGTCATTTTCTCCACCAATATAATATCAAGGGAAAAAATGGAGGCTTTCCACATCTGGCAGCTTGACAGACCATGTGCTCTTTGGGCTCTGCAGCTACACAACTAGACTCTGAACAGAGTGGCATGCTGGGCTTATGAGAGGTAGAGGAAGCTGTCACCGAACCAGGCTCTTTTTGCCCAACACACAGGAATCCAAAGTGCTGAGACACTAAGGTTTGCAGCAACCCTTAGGAGGGTTTATTCACAAGGCAGCCACGGAAGAAGACGGGAGAAAAAACTCACAAATTTACCTCCTGGAAGGTAAAGGGTGTGGAGTATTTGTGGGATAACAAAGAAGCATGGTGCTCTGAAGCATAGAGTGCGTGGGGAGTGCGCAGAAAGGTGATTGGGAAAAGGTGCGGTAATTGTCATTTAGCACAGGTATAATTAGGCTACCTCTGTAGGGTCTGAGGGTGGAGTTTCCAGCCCTGCGCTGTCAAAAGGTCATTGAGCTTGGACACTCATGCATGCCCAGTTGTGAGGTCAGTGGTCCTTACAGTCTTAACCAGCTCAGCTCGAACTAGACACAGCTGAGTCCATGTTCCTGGAAAATAACTTGGGCAAACACCTTATTGTTTAGGCCAGAAAGTACCTGGCGGACACACAAGCCTTAAATCGACCTTGACTGGTGAAGGCAGCTGCTGCTGCTACTAAGTCGCTTCAGTCGTGTCCAACTCTGTGCAACCCCCTAGACAGCAGCCCACCACGCTCCGCCGTCCCTGGGATTCTCCAGGCAAGAACAATGGAGTGGGTTGCCATTTCCTATTGGTGAAGGCAGGTGAAATCAATTTCACTAATCATTATGAACAGTTTCAAAGTCTCTGAGGACCACTCTCCTACTTCACTCACCCCAAGTAGTTGGTGCCAGAGCTCAGGGTAACAAGCTAGGAGATTTGGGTTATCCTGAGTGTGGATGTCCATTTGCACACGAAGAGCAGGCTATCAGCAGGGAAAGGGCAAGCTGAGTCTAAGACTCTCCAGCTGAACTAGGACCCTTGAGAGGGGCTAAAGTGGTCCAAGATCAGGAGTTCTCCCAGCAAAAGCAAACAAATGCTCTCTGAGGAAGGTATTTTCAGTTGAGGCCCTACTTCCTATGGATGAAGATCAAGCCATAACAAGCTCTCAAAGATCACTAAGCACACAAGGAGGTACTCTGAATGGGAATCAACAGAATAAAGGGCCACAGATTTAGACCTCCAATGACTGGAATTCAGTCCAATGACTGAAGATACTGTAATTTTCAGACAAGAATGTAGATTATCTCTATATAAAATGTTTAAAGAAATGATGAACAAGCAAGGGATCACAGTGATGAGCAATCAACAGGAAACTACTAAGAATGATCAACCTGATCTGAAAGAGAACCAGAATGAACTATGGATAGTAATACAGCTGAAGACAGAATAAATGAATTGGAAGATATATCATACAAATTATCCAGAATGTTGTGCAGGAAAATAAGAAAATGGAAAATATGAGACATAAGAGATATAAGGATAGAATGACAAGATCAAAGACACACCTAATGGAGACCTCAGAAGGGAGAATAGAGAAAACAGAGAAGCCATATTTGAAGAGAAATGACTGAGACTTTTCCAGGACTGATGAAAAACAAAAATCCACGATTCAAGAGGTATGACATAAACCAAGCAAAATTAAAATAATCCACACATACCTGAACAATAGTTAACTGCAGATTACCAGCAACAAAGATATCCAAAGAAGTTAAAGAGAAAAGACAGTTCATCTATAAACAAAAAACATCAGCTGATTTTTCAACAGTGAATAATGGAAGACAGAGAAACAGTGTCTTTAAGGGGCTAGGAGATTTATCAACCAGACTTGGGAATATAGTCAAAGTATCTTTCAAATCTGACAATGAAAAAGACAATTTAAGGTAAAGAGCAGATCAGTAACAAAGGAACTAGTAAAATATATGCTTTAGAAAGTAGGAAATAGACAACAGATGGACAGGCGGAGATGCAGATAGAGAACATGTATAAATCAAGATAAATACATAATGTCATCAGGGATGAAAATCAGATTTCCTGTCTTCCATCCCCCAGAGATCAGCATGGATTAATTCACAGCATCATCCAGGATGGGGGAGCTATTTACCATGGGTTGATGAGTGGAAAACAATACAGCAGGCAATTCTTAGTACCCTGTCATTATATTGGTCTCTGTGATGCCCAAACGCAGGGTGGAATTTTTTCCCCTAGTGTTTAGATTATCAGGACCCTGGTACAGGATTCTCCAAGCATCAGTGCATTGGATGGCTGCAAGGAGGCTCTTGAGAGTATGGTTACAAGATGAAAACCTAGGCTACCCTGAAGACAATACACTCTCTAATAGGGTGAGGTCAGCATGGCTTTACACACAATTCTAACAGTAGCCTTCTGCAGTTCACTTTCTTACCTGACTGTATTTTGGGAACTGGGATCGGTTCCCAGTTCCTAGATATTCTTCCGTGATCGCCACCTAGAAGTCTTTACTTAATACCTTTTTGAGCAGCTCTTGGGAGAAATTTGAACATCTCACCTAAAGCATCAAAGTCCTTGAAAAAAAATTAGGGAGTTATTTTCCTATGTTAGCCCAGGAAATCAAATTATCAGGCAGCCTTTCCCTTGTGCCATGTCTAAAAAGAATCCCCTCAATCCTAAAGACAACAGGAATTACTTTAGTAATCAGCAGGCAAAATAAATGGGCCATTTCTTGGAGTTGTTCCAGGGACTTGTAATGACCCAACATTCATCTGAACACATGTACTTCTTTGCTCCCTACTAGACTTTGGGCTGTTGGCCATCTCCTTCCAAGGGTAGGTCAGTGTTCCCCAAGGAACAACACCCATTCTTCCTGGCTTTTGTACACAGCAGATTACATCTTTGAAATCTGTTGTATCTGCTTCCACACCCTCCAATCTGCTTCCTAAGCAGAATGGCAATACTTTTCTTCTCTGATTTAACCATAGAACCCTCCAAAGTAAGGGAAGCAATGTCCAAGCTCTTTCCAGATTATATATGGGCCAAGACATACTCCCTAAGTAAACAAGAAGTGCATTTGTTTCTGAGTTTAGCTCAGATAGTTGATTTTTATTTTTCTTTCCTTAGTTGGCTTTAGCACTGATATGTGTTCACATCAGCGTGTTTGAGGAGATAAATCCAAAGAGGCAGAGTCAGGAGGAAGAGGAGGGGGTGGTGTCCACATGTAAGTCCACTGGTGGTCTTTAAAGGTCTTCTCCCTGTGAAGGTGATCTGCGGGTGGGTGTCTGATTTAAAATACTAATGTTTAAAATGTTATCATATCCATATTTTAGTTTCTGTGTGTGCATGCTCAGTCAATAAGTTGTGTCTGACTCTTTGCAACTCCATTGAATGTAGCCCATCAGATTCCTCTGTCCATGGAATTTTCCAGACAAGAATATTGGTGTGGCTGCCATTTCCTCCTCCAGGGTATCTTCCCAACCCAGGGATCAAATCCGCTTCTCCCGTATCTCCTGCATCGGCAGGTGACCTTTACCACTGAGCCACCTAATCAGCTATCCTCTAATATAAAATAAAAAGTTTAAAAATAAAGATGAGGGAACTCAAAAACAGAGAAGTTAACTGACAGCCAACGCTCAGTTAAGGGAAATCACATGTACTGAGTTTAAATGAAAATCCTGTTTTTACTTATAAGGTTTAGTAACAATATTATAGTATGTTTGGATGGAGTCAACCTCTCCTCTCCAAGGAATGGAGCTGCCAGACAGTTCTTGCTGCCTCTGATTCCTCATGGTCTCTCAGGGATCCTGGATGGTTCTTCTCAATCAGGGTTTCCACCAAAGGCTTGACAGAAGATAATTATGGGGCCAAATTGCCATCCAGCCACACAGGCATCATTTTGGGCAGCTCTGAAGGGCAGTGCAATCAGAGGGTGGGCCCTCAGGGCTTTGGCCACCCTCCAGGAACACCACTGACCACAGACTTCAAGAGGTCATCAGGCAGTAGGTCATGGCCACCGTGAATGATACTAACTTGCCTCATGGAGGGAGGAGTCACAGGAGGCAGCAATGGACGGAGAGGCAAGACTTGGTGATGAAAGGGTAAGGACAGGCATCTTTCTACTTATTTGTTTGGTAAATGTTAATATTTAGATATCTAGTATGTGGCAGCTTTTACAGAGCTCATAGTCTTAGGGGAAAATTCTCAGGTAGCACTTGCTACATGCAGGGGCACATGGTTCCATTAGCTTTATGGTTATTCCCCCATTAAATCCTCACAACAGAGGACGTTCTTATTATCCCCATGTTATAGATAAGCAAATGGAGGTGAAGAAAGGTAAAATCACTTGTCCAAAAGCACACAGTGTGTGAGTGGCAATGTGGGGATTCAGGACGAGTGGTCTGTTTTCACAGTCCTTGCTCTTAACCAGCACCCGACCTGGGCAACTACAAGTCATAGCGTCTGTGTTCTTCCAGGGGAACCAGAGCCCTGTGGGAGCCCCGGGAGGAACTGGAACTGGCTCAGTTCATTCAGCTATACTGTTTCAGGGAGCTGGTCTGGTCTTAATCAGTCTGAGCTATTGTTCACCTCCAGCTGCTCTCGGACTGGCACCAGGACACAAGCTACCAAAGATGAGAGCAGCCACGATGCCCTGACACCACACACCCGTGTGCATAAACAGATGACCACGGAGGCCGGCTACATCGCCTCTCTCTGGCCAGCTGCCTTCCAGCCATCCTCCAGGTGGGAGGACTGCCACTGCACTCAGCCCACACCACATTGAATCTACTTTGGAATACAGCAGAAAGAAAAGAGCGAGAAGGGCTGGCTAGAGCCCCTGTTCTATGCCTTGGTATAGGATCTTCCGGATGAGGACACAGACTCCTTGACTCATCCAAATCTGGCTCTGGAGAGAATCTATAGAAGATAATTCCCTGAAATGTGGAGAGTTGAAGTCCAGTGGGACTGAGTCTGCCCAGGATGTATAGTGGCTGCCTGTCCCCAAAGGCCCAGAGAAAAGCCAGGACTGAGAACAACCTTGATGGATTCCAGATTCCAGAACATTTGCAGCTACTAGCAACAAATCTGAATGAGGCCTGGCACTTATGAAGGGCTGAATATATGCACACATCTGTAACTATCACTTTGCTTCACTTGAGAGGTCACCTCTAGGTGCTGCCCTCAGAATGTTTGAGAACATTTGGGGTGGGTTGCCATTCCCTCCTCCAGGTGGATCTTCCCAACTCAGGGATTGAACCCCAGTCTCCTGCATTGCAGGCAGAGTCTTTACCATCCGAAAAACCAGGGAAGCCCCACAGAAGGAGAGAGGCACAACGATATTTAGTGAAGCACTATGTGTAGTGGCATAAAAACCTAGAAGAACCTGTCTATCAGAGGAAGAAGGATGGTATGAAACGTGATAAAAAGAGACAATGGAATATTCCATGGCTATTAAAGAATCAGTTAAAAGTGCCTCCACTTTACCTAGATGCATGTCTATGCTCTATTCTTAGGTTAAAAGAGAAAAAAAAAATCTCAAAGTAATGAATATGAATGGCTCCAATTTTATAACAATGATGTATCTATGTATGTATTTGCATATATTAGTATGAACATAAAGAAAAGTATTAAAGGTTACTCATCAAACTGCAAAAAGCATTAATTCAGAGCCACAGACTTGAAGTAGGCAGATTATCTTCTCTTAATAGAATTCTGTATTATTGCATCACTTGTAAAAACCAGCATAGATTGCCTTTATGATCAAAAATTAAATTTAAAACTAAAAGAAAAGTCAGCTGTGAAGTGTGTTAAAAAGTCACATTTTCAGACCCCATCTTTTGAACGAGTAGCAAGAATGGCACTGTCAACATGTCTATTATGTAAGCAGGCAATTCTCAGGCCCTGCTGGGTCTACGGAGCCTGCAAGTTGCCTACCCGAGCTTCAGCAACCCCCTCTATATAACAGACTCCTCCTTTATATACGATGAGACCCCTCCCCAAGCTGCTGTGAGGACTAAGTGACAGGCTACAGTAGGCGCTGAGTAAATGCGAGTCTCTCCCCTCTAGTGACCTAAAGGCTAGGGACAGTTATTACTCTCTTCCCACAACCACCACTGGTTTTCCTAGCCAGCACTGGTCTGCCCCTTCTCTGAATGTTTGTTGACTTCAGTTTTACCATTCACAGTGTTTCATCTAATTGCTTTATTCTATAATCTCTCTGAGGACAAGCCTTGATTCCAGATGGAGCTCATTGTGTATGTTCAGATCCACGGATCATCCTTTGAAAACCAATGTCAGGGTTCACAACATCGATTTCCTCAGTTGGGTTCCCAAGTTCTTCTTCCAGACTCTGACCCTTTACCCAGACCTTTCCTTCCACCTGGAACGTCCTTTCAATCTCTGCGTGGCCACACCTTACTGTCTTTTTTTCTTTTTAACTACCATTTACCAAACTCCCACCATGAGCCATGCATCATGCAAGAGGCCCATACAAATATTGTCCTCAGTCTTTAAAACAATCCTGGCAAGTAGGCATTATTTTGCAGATGGAGAAAACAAAGAGAGGTTACGGGACCAACACTTGATAAGGCTGGGATTTGAAACAGGCTTGTCTCTGGCCTGGATCCAGGCTCCTTGCAAACCGCAGCACCTCACAGGCAGCCCTGCACTGATCAGCAACTGGAGAGAAACCACCTCTGTGGTTCAGAACCTGGGAGCCACAGATCACTTCACTCAGGCCTCCAAGACGGTAGAAATGCACTTACCACAGAAGCTTCTAGACATAGGATTGTCACCTGAGAGCATGTGACTCCCCCAGTGTCCCAGAATATTATAAGCCTGTCCTCTCTCCTGTCCTCAGGCTTCTGCTGAAGTAGCTGAGATGCCAGGTGCCACTTCACCCACCCCACTCTGACGCCAGGTGCCCAAAGTGCCTGCCAGGCATGCCGGGGATGCTGGGCCAGCCTGCCTTTCTCCAAGGAGACAGGGCATGGGGTTTTCTTCTCTCTCCTCCTCTCTCCTCCCCTCTCTCCTACAGAAGTAGGGACTGCAGGGACGAGGAGAGAGGCCGTCTCCAGCTCGCACCCCACAGAGGTCACCCGCCTCAGTTTCCCTAACTTGGAACACTTCATGACTCCTGAGTTGATTTTTACCATCAGGGCTACACTCTGGCCAAACTGCTGGGCTGCAAGCCAGTGAGATTTCTAAATGGGTACAAGATCACAGCCAAAAATCAATGGTGCTGTGGTTATATTCTTGCCCTCTCCACTAAAAAAACAAGAGCCACGACATTAAGCTCTTCTGTCATCATGCCCAAGAGCCCCCCACGTCTGTCTCAGGCAGGCGTACTGGGAGTCTGGGTCTGGTTTTTTCTGGTTCTGTCACATCCTAGGCTATGGATGGAACCCAGGCTTGAGTTCTGTTACTGCCTCAGTTCTGACCTCCTGGTTGTCCTGAGTAACTGGAGGGAGACGCCATGGGTGCCATTCTGCTGACTCAGAGTTATTTCTGGTCCAGCTGTACAGGGCGCCTGCGTTTCGAGCTCCTTGGAGGGCAGTGGAAGGCCAGGGGTCGGACCACGTGTCAGCCTTCCCTCCAGAGAGAATGACCCCAAAACAGAGGGCGTCCTTGAAGCTGGACTAGCGCCACAGAACACTCTGAACAAATTCTCCTGATGTCACTCATGGCCAGCAGAGAGTGGCTGACCCTTCCCAGCTCTAAGGGAGCAAAGGGTTCAAGTTACTCTTCCACCCCCGGATGTACTGGCACCCTAAGAGGCATGCTTGGGCATCTCCATTCTATTTAACAAGTAGAAAGTCATAAGCAGAGAAATCTATGGTCCTTCCCTGTAAAATAGAGGCCTTTCCTAGGCCTCCTGTTGATGAAGACATACAACCATCACAAGCTCAACTCTCAAGGGTAAGTTGCTTTCAAGAAAATAGGAAGCTAGGAACCATCTAGTTCTTTGAAATGCTGTACAGGAATGGAAGCCTTCTTCCCTGCCCAAGGGAAGGAGGCCTGTGGCTTCCCAGGCAGCAGTGGGTGTGACCTCCAGCGGTCACCTTCAGATGGGCTCCCTGTGGGATTCCTGGCTCAGTGAGCAGGGACTCCCAGAATGCTGACGCAAGGTCCATGTGGGCCCCTCTGGGAAGGCAAATGGCTCCTGTTCTAGGCTGTGGCAAAGATGGAGTCCCAGAGCCTCTGAGCCAGGGGCAAAGTCTGTCTCAGAACCAGTCCTCCTCCTGCCTTGGAACATGCAGGACGCTCCATTCCTTCTCCTGTCCCCCTACCCCAAGTTTCCCGGACCTTCCTCAGCCTCCCCTTTAGGAAAACTGACCTGGCCCCTGGTCCATGCTGTAAGGGTAGATTTGCTCAGGAAGCTGGCAGAGTTTGTGGGTGCATACGGTGCTCGTGCCCTTTGCTGGAACAGTGCCTTAACCCACAGAAGGTTTGAGGGAGGCAGCTGGAAAAGGTGCCCACAAAAGTAGAAGAGGAAGGGGAGGGCTCACACAGCCTAATAACCCCCAGAGCCAGCTTGGGAGGCTCAGGAAGCCCCTTGCCAAGTTCTGCTGGCGGCTGTGTTCTTCTATCTGAGCACAGGGGGAACTGACCAAGGACACAACCTCTGACACAGAGGCAGTGGGATGGCTGCAGACAGGAAACTCGGCACTTCTGGAAACAACACACCGGGTGAACGCACGAAGCCGGCCATGAGGCCACTGCCTGCCACCTCTCCTGATTCCACCTGACCCTGTGGGGCAGGGTGTCTCAGAGTCAGGGCAACGCTTAAGGGAAGGTCTCGGGGCAGCGGGGCAGCGCTGAGCAGCGCCAGAGGGCTTTGCCTCATTCTGGTGAATGTCACTCTCCACACCCAGCAGAGATGTCACCTACCCAAGGGACAAAAACAGGGCTGACAGTAACCCAACCAAGCAAGCAAACAACAGTCCTTTGCCGGAGATGAAACACATGTAGGCCAACTCTGTAGCATTTTTTACCTCCAGTGGAGGGGTTGGGGTGGTGCAAATAGTTACTTGGGTTTTAATTACTTATTTATTTTATTTAATTGTTTTAATTACTTTAAGTTATTTTAACTATTCTGTTTAAATTTTATTTTATTTAAATGATTTTAAATAAAATTTAAAATATTAAAAAATTTTAATTGCTTTACTTAAATATTTAAATTATTTAATTATTTTAGAGTAAGAGTAAACGCACTCAGTCGTGTTCAACTCTTTGCGACCCCATGGGCTGCAGCCTACCAGGCCTCTCCCTCCATGGGACTCTCATTTTAAATGTTATTTAATTATTAATTTATTAATGGGGTAGAGATTTTAAAAATAGTTCTCTAGCAATAATATTAACTAGTTTAAATCAGGTCTAGCTCCGGGGCCAATCTGTAATTAGCTCCTTTCCAGGGCTTCAAGGTGTCCTTTTTTCAGTTAGTTTTTCGCAAGTCACTGGTCTGCATCTCTTCTGATGCTGCTGAGGAAGCCATCCCTCAAACTAATGAGCTTCTACAGATTACAAGGGAAAGAAAGTTGAAAGTTAACAGTCCCCAACTCTGTGGCATTTAGTTTTTCCATCAAGAAAAAGTCCTGATTCACTATCAAACACAGGCACCGCAAGCAGGGTGCTGACAGGGTGCCAGCGCCCCGCGTGCAACTGGCCCACGGAATGGTCACCTGCGCCTGCGTGCGG
Organism: Capra hircus; assembly: GCF_001704415.2. Taxonomy (NCBI): domain Eukaryota; kingdom Metazoa; phylum Chordata; class Mammalia; order Artiodactyla; family Bovidae; genus Capra; species Capra hircus. The sequence goes on from NC_030814.1 coordinate 29,318,634, forward strand.
AGCGGCTCAATCAAGGACAGACCCGCTGCCGGCTCTTCTCAAGAGTTACCACGAATTCCTCACACAGGAGCATCGCCCAGACCCCGGCCCACAGCCCTGGGTCCACCGCTCACAAGGCCCCTACCCTGGCTCTAGCAATGACCCCAGTTTTGGAGGAATAAAGCCGGGTTTCACAGCCACACTGACCTTGGAGCCGAAGCCGCCTGCGTCCCGCGCTCGCGAACAGCCAAAGACTGTAAGGTGGGGGCTGGGCCGGCCTTGAAAGGGCTCCTGAGAGGGGCGGGGCGGGGCCGGAGGGGCGGGGCGGGGCCGGCTTTGAAAGCGATTCTGGGAGGGGCGGGGCTGGGAAGGCGGAGCGGGGCCTGGAATGGGGGGCAGAGTGGGCCTTGAAAGGGCTCCTGGGCGGGGCGGGGCCGGGAGGGCGGGGCGGGGCCGGGAGGGCGGGGCGGGGCCCGCCTCGGCCAATCCCGATCAGATCTAAGGACACACTTGCTCCCCAGCCTTGTCCTTGTAGCACCGGACTCTGATTCTTCCGCCGGTGGCAGGGGGTGGTCTCTTTCCTCTTTCTAGCGCCTGTCTTTTCTCTGAAATGTTTCCCTGCTCCAAGTCCTGTCCTGTAGGCTGTCTGTCCCAGGGCTCTGCGAGGGCTTCCTGGGCCCGCAGCCCGCTAACTGGCTGCCCAGACCTGCAGGCTCCTGCGTTGGGAGTGGGAGGGCCGCGGGAAAACTGCTGCACCTATTTGGGAATTTGTTCCTATCTTCCCTCAGGAGCCCATCCCTGGGTCCCTGGTTAGCTGTGGAGAATGGTCCCTTCTCTCCGGGACCCTCCACTTTCCCCTCCAAGCTGAGAAAGACATCTAAAGCTCCCTCAGTTTCTAATCACGTTCTGAACCAGAAACCAGGGCATCTCCTTCCAACTAGTTATCTGGAGGCTGGATTCAGGGGCAATCACCCTTCTCTTCTAGATCGGGTCGTCTGAAGTAGATTACTAGACCATACACTTTGTATCCACCACAGCTTAATTTACTACCAGAAGGTCCTGCAGGCCATCAACCTGCTTAAAAATAGCCCTCCTTGGAACATCCACTGAAAACCGGAAAGGTTGACTGTAAATAGCATTGACCCACCAGGACTTTGGAGCACAGCCTGCATTTCAGAGGGAGCTGCCCAGGCCTCTGGTGATGGTCACGTACCCAGCTTCTATGTCCAGGTACACATCACCAGCTGATTCCTTTCCCTTCCTTGTCAGGACCCAAGCCATGCGAGGAGGGGATGATGGAGCAGGGCAAGGAGCCCAGGAATAACCTCCCACCTAGAGTGGTTCTCTTTCAGAGCCTCCACCTCTTTTAAATATGACCCAAAGCAAAAACAAATATTTTACCTTTGCATGGGGGTACTGACTGGGAGAGTGCCTCAGAGGGCCTCCTGGGGCTGGAAGGGTTCTTGATTTAGGGGTGGTTGTATGAGTGTACACACGCGTAAAAATTCCTCAAGCTGTACACTTAAGATTCAAGCACTTTACTGTGTATTGGTCTCAGTTAACATATATGCTATCATTATAAACTAGCGTACAAGTGACACTTACCCTTTTTGCACATGATATGATATACTCAGATATTTTCTAGGTTCTCCATTATCTCATTGGACATTTGCAGTTTGGGACCCACCAAGCTGGTTGCATGATCCTGTAAAGCATTAGAGCTCCCAGTCTGCACATTTTGTCCTACCAGACCATAGTCCCTCCTGCTCCCCTGGCAGAACAGGCAGCAAGTTAGAGGTCTGTGGGGCTGACCAAACTGTTTCATGGCAGATCAGGCACCAGGTGAAATAAATCCAGTGAGCCTGCAATAGCCCAGATCCCAGATGCGGAGAATGGTGAGGCTTTTGAAGAGCATGGAGACACAGAATTTAAACGATGGTGGTTATGATGAGAAACTGCTCTTTTTTTTTTTTTTTTTCCAGTTCCTTATTAGTAGACATTTACCTCCACCTCCCCACCCCATGGGCTTCCAAGGTGGCTCAGCAGTACAGAAACCACCTCCAATACGGAAGACACAGGAGACATGGGTTCAATCCCTATGTTGGGAAGATCCCCTGGAGGAGGGTGTGGCAACCCACTCCAGTATTCTTGCCTGGAGAATCCCATGGACAGAGGAGCCTGATGGGCTGCAGTCCACGGGGTCACAAAGAGTCGGGCACAACTGAAGCAGCTTAGCATGCATGCATGTACCCACCCCATGCCTTACCTCAACTCCTCATCTTTTACAGTGTAATTTTACGTTAGTAAGGTCAGAAGAGAAGTTAGGCTATTTTTGAGAAAAAATATGTGGCACCCTTTTTTTTGAGGGCCTAGTTATGATAAAGGTGGGGTGATGAAGTGACCACCTCCATAGATGACTCAACAGAAATCCCAGATTTCTGAAAATTCTTCAAATTATGTTCTCTGTCATAGGCCACATACTCCCTTCTCATCTTCACCAATTCCCTTCAAAGTTCAGGGGCTCTTTCCATATCTGGTGGCCAGGTGTTCACATTACTAGTTCATGTCATAGGGATGGGAACAGAAGTGAAGCATGTAAGTGCCCTATCACTTGTTATAAAGGAAATCTCCTGTTGTGGGCTTATTCTCTTTTCTGTTCCTTAATCTGGCTAGAGCCTGGATGTATTAATAACAGGACCAAGATTTGACCAGCAGGCAAGGTCAACACCATGAGGAACGGCCAAGTAACAAAATGAAAGGAACCTGGGTTCTCAAATCCCTACCAGGCTGATCGCTCATTTCAGAAGTGGAAAAGGAAGCCAGTGAGACAGAAGGGACCCACATTCTCCCTTTTCTGTTTTCTCTTGGACTCAACAGCAGCATGTTTCCTTCAGCTCTAAACATTAGCTTCATCTACTGGACAAAAGTGAAGTATTTTCATATATATTATTCCATGGAGCCACTGCAGTAATTCTAGGGGCAGATATGAGGCTTTCATTTTAGATGAGGAACACAGCCTCAGACCTCCACCTCTAACTTTAGTAGCTCTTCTCTCCACAGCCTGTTCATGAGCTGCCATTGGGCAAACAGAGCTGATTGGAGAGTAATGAGTTCTGTGTGCCTGGAGGTAATCAAACCCGGGCTGGTGATGGCATGGGAAAGCTGTAAACCCTGGAAAGACAGTGGGGCTAGAAGACCTTTAATGTCATCTTTGCACGCATACTCAGTTCTGTCCGACTCTTTGAGACCTCATGGACTTTGGCCCACTGTCCAAGCTTTAGCCCAAGCTCGTCTGTCCATGGAATTTTTCAAGCAAGAATCCTGGAGTCAGTTGCCATTTCCTCCTCCAGGGGATCTTCCCGACGCAGGGATCGAAGCTGTGTCTCTTGAGTCTCCTCCATGGGCAGGCAGATTCTTCACCATTAGTGCCACCTAAGAAGCCCGAGGTCCTTCAAATTCTCTGATATTTTAGTACCTGCAACATGGTTTCTTCTAAACCTTTTCCTCCCTGAACTTTAGAAGTAAAAGAATATCTGAAGGAGCCCACAGCTATGAAGAAGACAATATAGAAAAATGCTGAAACAATCAAATGAAGAGACTAAGGAGATTTTGGAGAATTTGAGAAAGGCAAAGTTTAATTTGCGTACAGGCATAACCCACACCTCGCCTGGCAAGTGTTAGGCCACAGCACAAACCCCTCTGTCGGAGTCACAGATGTCAGCAGATGTGCGAAGTAACTGGACACGAACAATACAGTTCTCCAAGTAATACATGGGTTTGTCCATCACACACACAAATGACAAACAAATACACTTAAATCCTCTGCACAAGAGAGATGAGGATGGTAATCAAATTACCTCACATTTGGACAGCACTTTACAGTCGGATCCACTTTGTCCTCATGACAGTCCTGTGAGGTAGGCAGCACAGGCATCACTATTAACTCCATTTCACAGATGAGGAAACCGAGGATCAGAGAGGTTTCGGCACTGGCCTAAGGTTTCCCAGCTTTAGCTGGGTAGATCTGAGTCTAGGGCTACGATGCCTAGTCCAGTGCTCTTTCACAACTGCCTTTCCAGAGAAAAATTAATGGTGGTGTAACAAGACAGTGGTTCAACATCATTTAGTAGAACTATTATTTTTCTTGAGCAAATGCAATCAAGTACAAACAAATCAACCCTGATGTTAACATCATGTGGAATATGGTAGCCAAGATGAATAATTTTCTGATCTTTCATGTATTTATACCTACAACAAGATGGTTGTTTTCTACTTTAGTTCCTCCCTGCCTTAATTTTAAGTCACTAACAGATACCAAGAAAAGACACTTTGATTAGATTTCATTGATTCAAGTCTTATTACCAGGATTCACATAGTGGTATCAGTAATCAAGTCATTATTTAAAGCTACAATCTGTTGTCTTTCTGAAGTGAAAATGAATCTTATTCACTTTTTCCTTCTGGCTGTGGACATTAGCATAGCTCTATTGTTTAGCCATAAATATTATCTTTTATACCATTTCAATAGCAGGAAAAAAAAAAAAAAAACTTCACAGGCTGGTTTTAAAAAAATCTTATGGTTTAAAATGAAGGGAAAGTTTGTTTCCCCAGCCCCCTTCCAGGGGGAATAAGATCAACCTTTGAAAAGAAAAGCTAAATGAAATCCTTTATTTTAAAATAAAACTTAATTCTATTGGGAACAACCCCCCTATTGGATTACTCTTTTTAGTTAAGAATTTGAAAACGGTCCAATCATTGCTGACCCAAGGTCCTGTCTGTTACAACACTGTGAGAAAAAAAGAGGTGTGGGTCCATTATCACATAATCTAAACTGGAACGTCATGGATTTTTCTCTGCCAAGTTACTCAACATCTGTACTGAAACTTAACAAACAGTAATAGGGACTTGGTATGAGAGTCAGTTGAAAATACTGCAACAGTAGGTAGGTTTGAATTTCCCTCTTTAAATTCCTTCAAAGAAACACTAAGGAAAATTGACAACATTCTACTTCATGCCTGAATCAGTCTCTTATTAAGTCCCTTAAATAAGAGACTTGTCCTTGTAGCAAAACTGGATGTCTGAGTTAATCACCAAAGGCATCCTCTAAAATCCCCAAGATAATTTCATTGACTGTAAAAAATGTGAGTATTCATCTGAAAGCATGAAATTGGATTTTACTTCTGATTTTCTAGGTTAATTTTGCAAGAATACAAGTGTTCCCTATTTGGCTGTTAGAGGCTGACCTCCCATCTACTCATAGAAATGGGTCTCGTGTAATAGAATACAAGCAGATCCAGCCAGGAGCGCTCATTCCAACCGTCACACAGAGCTTGCAAGGCAGAAGAGGATGGGCGCTTTAAAGAATCAAAAGGAAACCACAAATTGCTCTTGGGGCTTTTAAATGTGACCAAATTGAGCTTTTTAAAAATGCGCTTTCCTCTCCCAGCTGGCCCAGAAATGGTGCAGGTCATCAAAAGCAACTCCCTTGGAGGTGGAAAGGCTTCAGACTCTAGGAAGCAGGAGAGGTGTGTAACTAGCAAAAAAAAAAAAAAAAAAATTAAAGGTCAGCAGAGACGACGGACAGTGCCCACAGTTTACCGCCAGGGGGCGCTCTTCCAACATTCTGCAGGAAATAGGCCTGCCGGCTTTGTCGCTAGCTGAGGAAAACCTGTATGCCAAAAGGGAAAGAGCATTTGGAAATTCCTCTAGTTTCTATTTTTCTCTAATAAGAATGGCTGCAGTGCCTCTGGAACCACTGGGTCAGATAATTAAGGGTCCAAACTTCCAGGGACAGTGCCCACAGAACCACACCCTCCCTTCTGGAAGACTCTGGAGACTCTAGGGCCAGAGTCTGATATATCAACATTTTCATGTATTGTTCTGCCTGAAACTGCTGTGTGGTCTTTTCACTGATCTGTCCTGGTTTTAGTTCACTTTCAAAACTGTGTCTTTGCACCAAGAAAGTTAACCTTTACTTTCTTATTCTTTTGCAAGACTTTGAGGTGCTTGGTGCAACTGACATATATTAGTTCAAACTTTGTTTCTGAACACTGAGGAATAAATGATAAGTTTTGCATTGTTAGGATCCAAAGAACTCATGCTTCTTATCATGCACCAAGATGCATCAACTTTTTATTTGAAACTAAAGAGAAAAAACAAGCAACTTTAAAAAAAAAAAAAGAAAAAAAATTAAGCATCCATAAGTCACCCTCCTTGAGTTAGTGCTATCCTGTTAGCTAATATGAGCTATTGAAAATATTTTTGGAATGATCTTCAAATATAATAAATATTTTCTTTTACTTACTTGATATTTCACTATATAGTTATGTACAGAAATGGCCCTTACCATGCAGGAAAAATGTACATTCTCACCTCTGTGGGACATTATCAATTCCACTGGGTCTTATGAGCCAGCAAGTTGAATTTATTAGTCAGCTGTCAGCTCTAACAACATAATTAAAGTGCAAAGAGAGAAAGCAGCCAAACAGATCAATTTTTTTCCAATGTCAGCATTAATATGCTTCATGCCTCTAAGAAATAATGCCAGATGCAATAGGCTCAGGTAACAATAACTATATCTTTTCTCTTCTTTGAAAGCAGAGGTCTCCCTGAGAAGAGAAGAGGGAGGTAAACATGAGAACATGAGCTAGCCCTATTTCTTTAACAGCTAACAATCCTGGGGAAATCACAGTCGCTTTCCCAGCCTAGGGTAGGAGGACGAACCCCTGCATTAGGTTTTCTGACACAAGAGCTCATGAGTGCTTGGGCCCATTTCCCATATACTTAACAATATTCTCACTCAGAAATGTCTTAAAATTTAAAAACAAAGATGACTGGAGAAGAACTGTCTACTAATAGCACATGGAAGGGTGGGTTTTAGAAAGAAAATCCCACTAAATCAGGGGTCCCCAGACTCCAAGGTCTAATGCCTGATGATCTTTGGTGGGGCCGATGTAATAACAAGAGAAATAGAGCGCACAATAAATGTAATGCACGTAATCATTCTGAAACCAACTCCCCTCCGCCCGCCCCAGACTGTGGAAAAATTGTCTTCCATGAAACCGGTCCCTGGTGCCAAAACGGTTGGGGCCCACTGCGCTAGACAACTTGAAAAAAATACAAGTAATGTTCATAGTGAGCCTAAACACGGTCTGTGTAAATCAGAACAGATTCCCACCTAACCAAGGGGGTGGGGGGAATGAAAACAAGCACAGCAAGGCGCAGAGATGGTTTTTAAGTATATCTTTTCACTTAGCACTGAAACCCACTCTTCCCCTCAGTGGCCTTCTGTTGTATTCCACAGTTCTGTTCGTGAGGCGCATGGGCATCTTTTCACAAAGCCTGCACCCGCCTCTCCAATGGCATCGACTTCCTGAACTGCACAGCCTCAGGAAGAAGTCCCCCACGTGGCTGGACTCTCTGGGGGCACAGCGATTGAGTTTGAAATTCTGGAAATGTTACATACAAATCCATTTGACTTTCGACATGTCTTTCCTGTCCTGTTGCCTAAAGACTGAAAGAGCAGTTTCAGAACATGCCATTCCTCCAATATAAATATTTACGATGCACTGAGGACCATGCTCATGCTGAGGACTGAGATTGCTTATGTGTCGGCCCATCCCTACAGAGACAGCCTCGGCTCTGGAAGCCTGTAACAAAGGAAATGTAAGAGAAGCAGTTAAATCCTAGGAGAAAACTGGGAGGTGGTCCAGGCCAGTTAAGTGCCAGTGAAACATCATAAGCCTTTTCCACGGACCTTTGTCCCTGAGTTCTTAGCAGAACACGGGCCGAATTTGAAATTCCCCTTGTTACTTGCTCCATTCAAACGGCTGCCAGCACCTCCCAGTTTGTACTCCCTCATGCAAATGTGCCCTCAGCTTTACCAAACACCACTCTCTTCAGCTTCCCACCCAAGTCTGAAGCATCTGTCCTTGATCCCAACCAGCTGGGCTTCCCTGGCTGGAGACAGAATTCTGGTTTGGCTCCGGCATCTTTGGGGAACAGAGGAGACGGGCTTTGCCTCCATCCCCCTGCCCTCTCAGCACTGCGGGAGGCATGGCATGCACAGTTCTGTCCGCTCTGCTTTCCATGAACATTCCACGGACGCGGGGCAAGGTCGGATCGTCAAGCAGGGAGCCGAGGTTCAATTTTTAGTGACAGCTCATACAGCGTATCTTCGTCTATGATGAGGGCCTTGTCAAGCAAGTACTGAGTGACCTGGAGAAGAAAGGGATATCCCTGCTTTGAGTTCCTTCACAACACCAGATGTACATTTTCTGAATGGAGCCTGACACAGTTCAACATTTGCTCCCAAGCACTGAAATACTTTATGTAACAAAAAAACATTAGGAATATATTCTGACTGTATATATAAAAAAAAAATCTCTGTTCCCCTCTTAACTCCCTACCCTAGGCACTGCCCTCAAGAAGCACCACTGTTATCAGTTGGCTTGTATTCTCCCAGATATTTTTCAGTATCTTTCCAGACATGACCAGGTACTTACAGAAACCATTTTTCCTCTAATACGTGGTATCACAAGGGTATGTTTTATTTGGCTTTCATCAGGCTAGAGGTTGTGGAGGGCTCATGTCATGCAAAAAGCTCTCACTGCTGTGCTGTATTACGAGTGTGACATATCAGAGTTTATTTAATGATCTCACACTGACGGGTTGCCATCAACATTTCACTACGACACAAAGTTACACTGAAGTCCCTGTTAGCATACTCCCTAGTCCTCACACGTGAATGGTTCCACACCAGAAATGAAATGAAAGGACACGGAAATAAACAGGTTAGAACAGGGGTTAGCTCCATAAAAATATCTCTTTATTTTTACTGAGATATAGCAGATATAAGTAAAATTAAATACTTTGATTAGTTTTGACAAAAGTAAATACCCATGTAACTTATATATCTGGAGAAGGAAATAGCAACCCACTCCAGTATTTTTCCTTGGGAAATCCCATGGATGGAGGAACCTGGAGGGCTATAGTCCACGAGGTTGCAAAGAGTTGGACACGACTTAGTGAATAAACAATAACAATCAAGCTACATATGTAGCATGCTAGAGAATAATTTCATCACCCAGAAAGTTCCCTCATGCAGCTTCCCCATCAACCTACTGCCAGAAGCAATCGCTGCTCTGATTTCTATCGCCATGTGTTAGTTCTGTCTGCTCTAGAACTTCATGTAAGTGGATCACACAGTAGGTACTCTTGAGTCTGATTTCTTTTACTCTGCGTAATGTGCTGAGATTCATCTGTGTTGTGGTGTGTCTCACTGGTTGCCATCTTCTACTACTGAGTAGTGGGTCCACTGTATAGATACACCACAATTTGTTTATCCATTCATCTATTTATGGACACCTGGGCTGTTTCCAATTTTTGGCTATTATTAAGAAATGCTATAAACATTTTATGTGAGACTTTTTGTGAGCATGTTTTCACTTCCCCCTTGGATAAATACCTGGGTCATAAGGTATTTAAGTTAAATATGCATATTTAACATTTTCAGAAACCTCCAAAGGATGCACTTTTCCAAAGAGGTTGTACCATGTTACTCTCACCAGCAATGGATAAGCATTCTGGTTACTTGGTATATTAATTTTTACAACTGTTGTGCCTATAGTACATGAGAGTATCTGTTATCCCATATCCTAACCAATGTTTGCTGTTAACAATATTTTAAAAATTTGTCTATCTGATAGCTGATAATGATGCTTTGTAATTTGTATTTTTCTTATTAATGAAGTTGAGCATTCTCCAAATATGTATTGGACATTTTTCTTTCTTCTTCTGTGAATCACCTGTTTATAGCTTTGTCAATATTGTGTTGTTTATGATTTTTCTTGTAGATTTATAGAAATACTTTTTTTAATTTATAGGAATAATTTTATTCTGTATCTTTGTTTTTTATGTTACAAACATTGTCTCCCAGTCTACTGCTTGTACTCTGACTTTTTAGACAATTGCCCTTTGTCAAATAGAAGTTTTAGATTTTGATGCAGCAAACTTTATCAATCTCATCTTCTATAGCTTTCGCATTCTGTGTTTAAGAAAGTCTTTCAAATCCAAAGATCATGAATATTTTGTCCTATATTATTTCATTAAAATGACATAATGTTTCTTTTTATAATAAGGTAGTGAATTCATCTGGAATTTATTTTTTGAATAGTATAAGATGGAGAACCAAAATCCCTATTTCACTGACACAATGATCATTTTTTTTCTGTCACTTTCTTTAAATGTCTCCTTTACCCCATATTAAATTTTCACATAGACAAAATCTGCATCTGGACTTTACCCTACTCCACTGAGTTTGTGTTCCTCTGCCAAGATAGTCTTCTATCCACTGCAGTGTTAGTGTCTGTATCTAGTAGGGAAGACTCCCCCTTACTCCTTATTTTTCAAAAAGTTCTTATCATTTTTTTTTTGCCTATCAAAACTTTCTTATGAGTTTCATAATAAGTATGTCAAGTTCCATGAAATAAGAGGGATGATGAACTGTGTGTTAAATGGAAATCTTCTCTCTTACCATTTCAATTTTTCTGTAAAGCTAAAATGATTCTAAAAAATAAAATCTATTACAAAATGAAAAAAAGGAAAGGAAGAAAAGGAAGAAAGAAAAAGGTTATAAACATCAGTTATTGTTGGGATGGAGAGAAGAAGGGGATAAAGACATGAGATGAATCTTGAAAGATGAGTAGGGACCACTCATAATGCAAGATTTCTAGGATATATCAAAATTTTTTTCTTTCCTTAGCCTAAGAGCAAAGATAAGCCAATAAAATATTTTACGCAAGGGGCAAATAACTCCCACTGTGTATTTCAGAGAGTCCTATTTGGCTATAAATTTGTAGAATGGATTTGCATTCAGTATACCAGGTACCAGATATTGGTAGCTTAGACCAGGAGTGGTAGTGGTGGTGTGGACAGCTTCACAAGAAATACTGTATATAAAATAGAATTTGATCATGAATTGATATTCTTTTTGCTCTCCTTCTTGTTTTTCTTAATCAGAGTTACCAAAGGTTTGTCTGTCTTTTTGGTCTTTTCTTTGAGTTAGCTTTTGGTATTATTGGTCTACTCTACTGCTGTTTCCAATTAACTAACTTCCACTTTTTTCTTCTTTACGTTCCCTGACAACCATGCAAGATTACCTTTGGCTGATGATCGATTCGATAGGAGGTCTGCTGGAACTGGCGTATCTCTCTGATGATGTGTGATATCTGATGGAGGAACAACAGAAGCAAAGCATGGGCATTGCCCTGGGTTGCAGCAGTGTTCTGGGAGCCTGTCCCAGAGCAGTTAGTCCCTTACTCCATCCAATGAGGTATCTGCACCCCAGCTCCATCATGACCTAGCCCTAGGGCTTTTTTGCCTTCTATGAGCCACAGGAAACCCTAACAGCAAGAAGATACTGAATTCCCAATCAGGGAAACAGCTGGCACGGGGCATCCTCAGGTGGCAAGCATGGGGCGCTAGTGTCCATGGGCTCCTCGCTTCTACGTGCTCCGAACCCAGCTGTCCAACAAGAAGCCTTCAGCATCTGTTTGTCACTGTTCAGTCTCAGAAAGTCATCCCTGGCGCTTTATTCCCCACCCTCTTTGTCTAGACTGCCAGCTGAAAGAGGACTGCGAAAATCTCCTGAATCAGCCAACATCAGGTATCAGACCTAGTGTCGGCTAAAAAGGTCAAGATGAAAAAGCCAGTGGTCACTCTTCCATGACATCGCCCCTTCTCTATAAGCCACTGAGGTCACCGAGACAGGCTGCTTACATGAAACTCGAACCCACCATTCTCATCTTGGAGAAATTGACGAGGCCTTCCTCAGTAAAGTTTGGTGTTCCTTCTTCAATAAACGCCAGGTCTGTCAGGTACATCCCCAGATAAGGAACAGCAGGGGGGTTACAGCTGAAAGACCAAGAGGCACTGTTCAGAAGCTCATTCACACAGGTGTCCACCCACCTCCCCCATTTCAACAGGAAGTAGCTCTGCGCTCCCCGCCTGAAAAATAAATGTCTGTTAATTCCACATTCAGAAACATGCTCATGATATGCAGAGGTTTAATTATGTCTTACAATAGAGCATGATACAAACTTACAGCTCAAACAACAGGATGTCTTAGAGACAAATACAAAACATTTGCTAATGGGGCTTGCTTGTGGCATTCGCCTGCAGTGCTTGTCAAATGGCCACACCGTTAGAGATGCACCTCATTAAAGTGCAAACGTTCAACCTTGAAGAAGTGGGTGGAAAAATCAATGTGATTAGAGCTTGTAAAACTTGTTTTCTGTTTTAGTTAGTATTTAAATGTTTTAGAAGGTAGAGACTTAATATCACACCTGCGCACTAAAGTGCGACCTTCTTTGTTTGGCAGGTGCATTCTCAGAGTCTAGAGGTTGAGAATACGGCCTTTTAATCCAGGGGGAACTGAGTTTGAGTCCCCACTTGCCTACTTCCTAAGTGGTGCTGGGCAAACTCTCTGAACTGCAGTTTCCTTGTCTGTAAAATGGAGACAATGAAACTTTTATCTCTAGTTTTCCATGAGGCTTAAATAAAACACATCAAGCACTTAGGATAGAGTCTATCATTTATTCAATCTTCAGTAAATAGTTCTTATACTATCGTTGTTACTTTAAGTCTTTATTTCAGTCATGGCATCACAGGACAAAATTTTCCAGAGTAAGTGAAGTCCATGTGGCAGGTCATAAGAAAACAAATTGCAGGAGGATATACTCTGTTCTCCCTCCCTCTCTCTGTGTGTCTGAAGAACAAGAAAATGATCCAGCAATAAAAAGCCAAAATAAAAAACAAAAGCAATAGGGACTGGAATATTCAAATAAAGAATCGCAGGAAATCACTGTATTTAGATTAGGAAATACCAAATAAAGAAACTTTTTATAGTAAAATATAGTAGGATTTACTGTGGTGACATTTTCTTCTTATTTGGAATGCTCTGCACACCATGAATATATCCATAAGACACTTACTATATGCGTGGTATTCCAAATGCAAAGAAAAATCAGAAAAACACCTGATGATGGAAGCTGTGTCCCATTTGATTTTCTTTTCAAAGAAAAGTATGAGGTAGGCCATTATTTGTATACTATAAAAATTATATAAATATACTTCTGAATTATGAATAATTTAACAAAATAGACATACTTTTTAAGGGTTTCTCTGAGGTTTTTAAATCTTCCTTCAGACGAAACAGTCTTCTGAAGCTTGTCCATTAGAGCTTTTGTCTAGAAGGAAACAAATAACTTAGTATGTCATGAAAATACCCCTATGGTTTGATAAGGTGGTGAGTTACTGAAAGTTGCTCAGTTCTCTTCTACAGCGGCAGGTACGATGACGTGATATGATTTTCAAAGTAAGGAGATGTACTTAAATTTCATTTGTTAAAAAAGAACATGTGACAATACTAACTCATTTTTTATATACATTTAAAAGAGAGAAAATGCATAGAAAAGAAAAATCGTAATGCACAGGAAACACAGGAACTTAAAGACCTGAAAAGAACATACCAAATAGGGGTCTTAAAGAGAGGTCCTGTGTCAGGGGATTATCATGATGAATCTTTCTGACTGTTAATTTCTAAGTCATCCAAGCACATATTATACTGCTTGGCTGCGGACTGGTCAATACCCTCTAGTCCAAATCCTTTGTGTTCATCTTCATCAATTTATTAGAAAATAATAATTAATATTTACCAAGAAATAAAGTTGCTGATGACCTTGGTCTAGAGTTTCTTCTAGAGTAATGGAGAATGGTAGGGTAACCCTTGGAGATAAAGACTCACTCCCGGTATTACCCACATCCAGGCAGCTTGGCTGGGAGAAGCATTTGGAATGAAGCTGATGGTGAGGCTCCTCAGACAACTCTGTCTCAGTCTAGAGAGGAGTTTCAAGGCACCATGAGAGCTTCCAGTGTGACTCCAAGGGCTACCTTCCCATCCTGGTTCCCGAGGGCTCTGGGAAAAGACAGCCAGCATGGCTTGAACAGGGGTGGAGGGTGGCGGGGGTTGGGCAGGCCTTCTGCCTGGTCCCTGGCTGACCTTCCCTCAAAGAAGCTGCAGAAATAACTGTTCTACAGCCACAGAGCAAATTTGGTGGGCCTCAAAGAACACATTCTACCGGGCCTTTTGGATGTCTCCCAGACTAAACTCAGTTCTGCAGAAAAGACAGCTACACAGCTGGTGATATTAACAAAAGTGTCCGAAGCAGGGCATTTCTGCAATAAGGCCCTGCTTATGGCAGGTCTGAAGCACTGGGTCCTCGAGGATAGCCCATTATTCACAAGAAAGCTGCTTTGTGTGATCTATATATGTGACTGAAACGGTACATTCTATTTAATGTCTCTACAGGTAATATCGGAGAAGGCGATGGCACCCCACTCCAGTACTCTTCCTGGAAAATCCCATGGATGAAGGAGCCTGGTAGGCTGCAGTAATATTCTAATTTTTAAAAATAATTTCAACACTAGCCTTATCATCTCTATTCCATAGTCAGTTCAGTTATTCCTAACCTTGCATCCTGCCAAAGACATGAAGATTGCTTAAGTTAACCACAGTGAAGGCCTAAAGAAGATTTAACAAGGCGCCAACTTCAGAGGGAAAAAGAAACAGAATGCGGAAAAGAATAGGCAGAGGAGTGACCTGCTGACCCTGATGAAGTGTGGCATGTATGACAAGGGAATAGGCTCTTTGCATCCAGTGCCCAATGGCTGAGGCAACTGCTGCCTTCAGTTCAGTTCAGTTCAGTTCAGTCACTCAGTCGTGTCCAACTCTTTGTGACCCCATGAATCGCAGCACACCAGGCCTCCCTGTCCATCACCAACTCCCGGAGTTCACTCAGATTCACGTCCATCGAGTCAGTGATGCCATCCAGCCATCTCATCCTCGGTTGTCCCCTTCTCCTCCTGCCCCCAATCCCTCCCAGCATCAGAGTCTTTTCCAATGAGTCAACTCTTCACATGAGGTGACCCAGCCATGACAAAGGCATCAATGTCCAGGTTTTGGATTCTGATATAGCTATTTGAAGTCTATTTTAAAAATAGTATTCCAATACCCATTTATCATAAAATCTCTCAAAAACTAGGAAGAGAGGGTAGCTTCCTCAACTTTATAAAAAAGCAATTACAAAAAACATATAGTTAACGTTGTCCTTAATGGTGAAAAACTGAAAGCTTTCACCCTAAGGTTGAGAACAGGAAAGAATGTTCTTTCTTACTATCATATTCAACATAGCATTGGAAAGTCTAGCCAGAGCAAGAAGGCAAGAAAAGGAAATAAAAGGCATATAAATTGGAATTAAACAACTGACATAACTGCCTATATAGAAAATCCCATGGAATCTATAGAAAAGTCCCAAGGACTAACAGTGAGTTCAGCAACATTATAGATATAAGAACAGAGGAAAATAAATTACATTTGTATATACTCAGGTCAGTTCAGTTCAGTCGCTCAGTCGTGTCCGACTCTTTGTGACCCCATGAATCACAGCACACCAGGCCTCCCTGTCCATCACCAACTCTCGGAGTTCACTCAGAGTCGCGTCCATCAAGTCAGTGATGCCATCCAGCCATCTCATCCTCCGTCGTCCCCTTTTCCTCCTGCCCCCAATCCCTCCCAGCATCAAAATCTTTTCCAACGAGTCAACTCTTCGCATGAGGTGGCCAAAGTACTGTAGTTTCAGCCTTAGTATCATTCCTTCCAAAGAAATCCCAGGGTTGATCTCCTTCAGAATGGACTGGTTGGATCTCCTTGCAGTCCAAGGGACTTTCAAGAGTCTTCTCCAATGGAAACCCAAGTTAAAACCACAATTACATTTAAAATATCTCCAATGAAAATGAAATATTTAGGCATAAATCTAATGAAACATATACGGGACTTATATGTTGAAGATTTTAAAATGTTGATTTAAGAATTCAAAGAAAATCTAAAGAGTAGTAAGAAATACTGTGTTTATGGAATGGAAGAGTCAATATAGTAAAATGTCAATTCTCCTCAAATTGACCGATTTAATGGAAGGACTGATGAAAAGAACCTAATTAAAAACTGACCTGAAGACATGAACGGACATTTTGCTGAAGATGCAAACAAGCACGTGAAAAGATGTTTACCATTATTAGCTGTTAGGAAATGCAAATTAAAACAATGATGAAATATCAAAATGGCTAACATTAAAAATAGTGACACCACCAAGTGCTGACAAGAATGTAGAGAAACTGGTTCATTCATACCTTCTTGAGAGGAAGGTAAAATGGTACAACCTCTCTAGAAAAGGGTCTGGCAGTTTCTTGAGAAACTTAATGCACAATTACCGTATGATCTAGCGACTGCACCCTATGGCATTTATCCTAGAGAAATGAAACATTATAGTCACACAAAACCTATACATGAATATTCACAGAAGCTTCATTTGTAATAGCTAAAACTAAAAACAACCCAGATGTTCTTCAAGGGGTGAAAGGTTAAACCAAATAAGGAACTAAGTACTGATATGTGTAACAACTTGAACAGATCACAAAGGAGTTACACTGAAAAAAAAAAGGCAATCTCAAAACGTCATATACTATATGATTCATTTATATAACATTTTTGAAATGACAAAATTATAGAGATGGAAAACAGATCTGTGGTTGCCAGAAGTTAGGGAGCGAGAGGGAGGAAGGTGGCTGTGGCTATAAAAGGGTGACAGGAGGTATCCTGGTGATAGAACTGTTCAATCTCTTGACTGTAGTGAGTCTACCCCTGTAATAAAGGTACATAAAACTTAACACACACATGTACACACACACGCGAGTACAGGTGGAACAGATGAAGTCTGAATAAGGCTGGTGGATGGTACCAATGGTTAATTTTGTACTTGTGATACTGTCTGTAGTTACACAAGATGTAACCACTGGGGGACACTGGTGGAGGGTGGAGGGGATTTCTACCATTTCTTACAATTGCATATGAACCTACAAAGATCTCAACATTAAATTTTTTTTAAAGTTTTTATAAATGCTGTGGATATTATTTGCAAGGCTTTTTTCATAGAAGCGTCCGCTAGTTCTAGGGGCCCAATTTGGGATTCTCAAAGCACTCCATTTTTACTAAGGAATGGTGGGGAAGAGAATAAAAGATTTGGCTTAGGCTTGGTTTCTTGCTACACAGGGAGGAATTTAAAAGGCTTGGAGAGAGAAAAGAAGATAGAATAGAGTAAGAAGTAAGTGTCTCTAAGAGGGGCTTGAACTCTCAGGAGCAACAGAAACCAGATAGTTTTGAGGAAATGTCACAGAACATATGCTCTTCTTCCTGCCTGAAACCCTGGAGGTGGGCACCCTGCAGATGCCCCTCACCAATTCTAGGCGACCACAATGAGGCGAGCATAGTGGTCTGTGGAAGAAGGATATGCAGAGAGGCCCTGGCAAGACACTCCTAGCCTCTGGTACCCACAGAACACAGAGGGGCCTAGAAAATTCCCCCAACACCCTTTGAGAGGGTCAAACGAGTTATTTATTAATAGTAAAGAAGAGTTAGCCTGCCCTTCAGGGATCAGCAAGGGGAAGGGCAGCCTGTAGTAGAGGTGATACACACCCCATCTCAGAGAATCAGCAGTGCCAGTGAGAGCGGAGGTGAGATCAGCCAAGCTCCCTGGGTACAGTAACCAGGCCATGTTCCTGAGGGGGTAGGCTTGCCATCTGAACACCAGGCATAGGCAATTCACCGTGGCTTGTACCCAACAGGAAACCAGTGGGGGCACACAGCCTCCCATGAGCCCAGAGAAGCCCTCCCCAACACCCAACATCCACAGACACCATGGCAAAGACCAGGAGGAAAATGGTGATGTCACTTGAATCTTCAAGTTATCTGAATGAAAGCAAAAAGCATGAACAAGCTGAGTCCAATTAAAAGAAAATTAAGAAAGTTATATCCCTTCACATCCATGTCATTATGCAACAACTTGACTACAAGAATGACAGATAAAAAGGTGAACACAGAGGCCCTCAGTCCCTGGTCTTTGGCCCTAAGGTACTTGTACCGTTACTTTGAGGGACAAAGACTGGATGCAGAGACATCACTGTGCTCACCCGGAGTCAATGTGCCCTCCCTAAATAATTCAGTGAACAGCTCCTAACTGTCAACCACGGTGTCTGAAGATGTCCCCAAATATGTTATAATGAATATTTTGGTTTGTGTTTTTCCCCCTAAATTAACCATTTGGAAACACACATGAGAGGTATCAATTAAGTGGTAAGAACACAGTAATCACCCATGTTGGCACCTTTCTTTGCCAACGGAGCGGCTCATGTCAGCTAATTATTTCTTAATCAGTAATATTTATCTTGGCTCTGGTCTCCCAGACTCTCCTCCTCTCGGCAGCGGGAGGTGTTGCCTGCTGGCGCTCACCTGCTTGGACACCTTGGCCCAGGTCTTCTTCAGCCGGTAGATGGCACTTCTGTTTAAGGCTGAGGTGATCTCCAGCACGCCGTTGTAGTTGTGCAGGCACCGGCAGATGTCCGCCACCGCCACCCACTTCTCGATTGTGTTTGCTCGGGAGGTGACATCCGCGTAATTCATGATCTGGGAGGCCACCAGGTTACTCATCTGAGACAACGGAAAAGCCAAGAGAGGCCAGCTAAGAGCCAAAGCCGTTCATGCAGGCACAATACCTGAATCACCTACAGAAACGTCGGGAAAGTGAGTGTCAAGGGATGCGAGATCATGGTCCGTCTTTTTTTCTGAGTGGCTTAACGGAGTCTTATTCAATGAAATGTATTAATGTATGAGAGCTTATTAATGTATATTTTCCTCAGGAGGAGGTACAACAGAATTTGCCCTGAGTGAACTGACAAGTACCTATTTGCAATTTCTCCTTTGGGACATGGTCCGTTGTAGATATCAACCAGATTCTGAAGAGACTAAAGTCTGTAATAATAACATTATTAACAATAATCATGCTCGTTCTGAGAGTGAAGAAAGGAGTTGTTTGGGATCATCTTGATAGGGGAAGAGGTGATTTTGTTAATCAGTAATTTTGATGAAGTCATTTCCAAAAATTACTGAAAGAAAGGCATAGGATGAGCTATTCCCCTGAGGAATGGCAGCCTTTGCAGATCAGAGGTTTCACTTCTTGGGGCCTCTCCCCATGTTCCCTGGGTCCCAACAATGTGGGGATAGTCACCCTAGAAAGCCTCAGCCATCACAGAGAAAGAAAACACATTTCCCTCCAATCAAATCAAATTCTAACCTACCAACTCTCAAACCAGAAACGCTTTGTGCAGGGGAAGAGAACATTTTCACCTTCTTGCTGATTTTTTTTTTCCCACCAGCAGTGAAAGGGACCTACGGTTTCAAAGCTAAGTGCTATAACTCTATTAGTTAAGTGCAAGTCGCTCAGTTGTGTCTGACTCTTTGCGACCCCATGGACACAAGTCCATGGAATTCTCCAGCCCAGAATACTGGAGTGGGTAGCCTTTCCCTTCTCCAGAGGATTTTCCCACCCCAGGGATCGAACCCAGGTCTCCCGCATTGCAGGTAGATTCTTTACCAGCTGAGCCACAAGGGAAGCCCAAGAAAGCCTGTCCCTTCTCCAGTGGATCTTCCCAACCCAGGAATCAAACCAGGGTCTCCTGCATTGCAGGTGGATTCTTTACCAACTGAGCAATTAGGGAATCACCTATAAGTTAAAGCTAAGAGAAAAAAGAGGCAGCTTAAGAAGCTTAAGACTTAGAAAATGGAAAGGAAAAGGATAGAATAAGATTGATAACTAACGATCCATAATCTCCTATCCATACACTAAATCTGATGAGTATACCCGTTCTTTGATAATTCCATAGGTATTTTAGGTCATGGGCTTCCCAGGTGGCTCAGTGAAATTAAAAAAAAAAATATCCATCTGCCAAAGGAGAAGATGCAGGTTCAATCCTGGGTTGGGAGAATCCCCTGGAGAGGGGAATGGCACCCCACTCCAGTACTCTTGCCTGAGAGATCCCATGGACAGAGGAGCCTGGTGGGCTACAGTCCTTGGGGTTGCAGAGTCAGAGACAGGGCCTCCACAGGCGCATATTCATTAGATAAATTATTCTTTTAGGTTGTGGGAACAGGAAAAACAAATAAATCAGTCTCTTTGACCTTAGGGTGGTGAGCCTGGTTAGGCCTATAGGTGGGAAGGTGAGCGGAAGTCAGACAGAATCAAGTAAATATCACACAGTGAGATGCAAAGCTAAGGGTGGGGGTGCGGGGCGCCTGAGAATTGGAGGCAGCGCAGGGCAGATGCTGGCTTCTGGCAACAGGTCACGCCCGCCCTGAACCCTGAAGGAGTGGGAGGAGCCGCGGCCTCCCAGCCAAGCATCTGCGAACTGACAGGGAGGGAAGGTGTGGCAGCGTGGGGGGCTGGCCGGACAGCTGTGTGAGGAGCTGGGGCGGGGGGAGGGACCGCGAGAGACAAGCACAGGCGGGCGGGCTCCTGCACGCCAGGCTGAGAGGCTGCAGCCGTAGCAAGAAGACAAGAGGAAAGGCCACGGACAAAATGTCATCAGACAGGATTATAATTCGATGGGCCTTAGAGAGAAATTATTTCTGTGACACTGTGTAAAGAAAGGGTTGGGTGGCAGCGAGATGGTGTGGGGGTGGGGACTGGTGAGTTAGGAGCTCATGGAGAAGAGAATGAAAGGCCAAATCAAGGTTATGGCCATGGGAAAGGAGGGGAAAGAAGGGTCTGAGACATGAGTAGACTCAGGGCTCACTGGTATCCTGAGGGGTGAGCAGGGTGGGGAAGACCCGAAGGCTGAGTGAGTGAGCGGCTGGCAGGGCCATTACCCATGACCAAGAACAGAGAATAAGATGAAAAGGCAGGCTTGGCAGGTCTGGGAAGGGCTGGTGATGAGTTCCACCTGCAATCTGGACACAGCGGCCAATCAAGAGGCTTCAAGTAGAGACTTGTGGGTCTGGAGCCTGGGACCCACAATCTGGGACCCACAGTCTGAACCTCTGATTTGAGAGGCATTACATCCCAAGTGTATGTACAACACAGACAACAACAACAACAAAAAAGGCTTATGGTCCACAGCAGGGCCTCTGTTTCTCCGAGAGTGATCCAAACGGGTCATGTGTCCTATCCTTTAGGAAGGAGCTGCATTGATGCTTATTATGTGATAACATCTAATATGCATGTACCCTCAGAAAACAGAAAAACTGTACTGAGAATTTGCACTGTTTTGCATTTTGATTCTGAATCATTTACTAATTTACCTACAGGGTCCCTGGCAGTCTTTTTTTTTTTTTTTAATTACCATTATCCCTTTTACTATAGTGTAGTAGAATTGAAACGGTAGCCTTCCCTTTGCCTGCATAGGCCTGGATACTCCAGCATCTGTGGTTCTTCCACAGGACTAAGACCATTAGAATAGCACCAACAGGTAGTTGGAAGGTATAAAAGCAACTCCATCTTACTGCCGCGGAAGAGTAGAGGAGACGAACCGACAGCTGGTTATCACTGCACACAGCCTCAGAAGCGCTGTAATTATGCTCAAAGAGGTCCCTTCCCACCCTGGAATGTACTGGGACTGAATGTTCAGTAATAATGAAGAAGAGCTGTACCAAAACAGCCTTACTATCACCAGCACCACCAGGGGCCTGTGACAAAGTACAGTCAGAATTAGTTGATCTACGACCATGAAGTAATGATGACCATCATAAAAATAATAGCAACAACCTATGCTTGAGAGCCCCTTGGGCTGCAAAGAGATGAAACCAGTCAATCCTAAAGGAAATCAATCCTAAATATTCATTGGAAAGACTGATGCTGAAGCTGAAGCTCCAGTACTTTGGCCACTTGATGTAAAGAGCTGATTCATCAGAAAGGACCCTGATGCTGGGAAAGATTGAGGGCAGGAAGAGAAGAGGGTGAGTGAGGAGGTGATGGCTGGATGGCATCGCTGACTCAGTGGACATGAATTTGAGCAAATTCTGGGAGATAGTGGAGGATAGAGGAGCCTAGAGGGGTATAGTTCATGAGGTCACGAAGAGCTGGGCACAACTCAGCAACTGAACAACAATACCTATGCATCACTAAGCATGCATGGGATGTGTGTACCATCAAAGTGAACCTCTTAGCACTGAAAGGTAACTGGAAGTTATCACATCACTGTGAACTCATAGAAGAGATTTAAGCTTATTTTTTAACATTCCATCAGAGAAGGAGTCTGAAGACCCTGTTACTCATCTTCCTATAACACTCCCGCCCAAGGTTTCATTGTTATGGTTACTCACATCGTTGAAGTGTTGGCTGGTTTTCATAATGTAAGGTGTTCTTTCATTTTTATCCAGCTTCATCCACCCCTGCCCAAGAAATTCTCTGAAAGTTCAAAGCAAAACACAAAATCAATTAA
Source organism: Capra hircus (assembly GCF_001704415.2). Lineage (NCBI taxonomy): Eukaryota > Metazoa > Chordata > Mammalia > Artiodactyla > Bovidae > Capra > Capra hircus. The sequence goes on from NC_030814.1 coordinate 29,340,995, forward strand.
GTTTTTTAAGGGTATCTATGGTCCTGAATAACTATTATGAATATTATATAAATTAAACTTGACACTGCTCAACTGCTGCTGCTTTATCTCGAATGAATTTTAGCCCAATTCTACTGTTTCACCACTGGATGCCAAAAAGAGATTTTTCGGTTTTCAGCTTTCTCTTCTAAATGTTTGGAGGGAGTGAGTGATAGTCACTCAGTCGTGTTCAACTCTTTGCGACTTCATGGACTGTAGCCCGCCAGGCTCCTCTGTCCATGGGATTCTCCAGGCAAGAATACTGGAGTGGGTTGCCATTTCCTTCTCCAGGGGATAAATGTTTGGAACTGGGTCCCTATTAGGATCATAATAAAGGCTTTCCCAAAATTGGAAAACAATGACAAGAGGAATAAAGAAGTTAAGTACTAACTCAGAAACCAAGACCATTTCCCCTGGATCAGCTTAAAAAATCTTAAGGCTTAGCAGAAGGCTCAAAAAATTCATCACTACCAAAAATATTAATCAGCAACAGCATGTTTTCCTCCACTTTGTTCTGATATTCTCCAGGAGAATGTCAATTCCACAGGCAGGGACTTTCCTTTGCTCTCCCCAGAGCCCAGAACAGTACACGTGGTAAGGGCTAAAAGAACAAACACTAGTGTTAGCACTTTGCAGCCTGGTCATTTGAGGAAGGCAGTTATGGCCGGGGGAGCTCAGCCTGGTGGAAAGTCTGTCTTCTAAATAACATTCCTGCTCCTTCATTTCACTCATGAGCAGATCATCGGATCACAGCAAGCAAGGGACAATCAAGCTAGAGCATACTGGAATTATTTTGTCAAGGCACTACCAAAAATAACTTAAAATGAAATTACTCTGACACATTCTCAGTCCAGAAATGTTGACTGAGTTCCTGGGCAAGGACCTTTGTCCCGTGATGTGGATGGTACTACTGTTCCCATCCTGCGAGGCCGTTGTATACAAGATGTGCTAACTCCATGGAGAAAAATAACTGGTACGTGTTCACAGTGGCACAGAGGGGACAAGGAGGAGAGGTGAGACGCGTCCCAGGAAGAGACCACAACACCCTCAACCACAAGGGTCCAGGCTTTGCTCTTTCTCCTCCTCCATAGAGGTCATGCCCCCTCCCTCCTGAATCCTCATTACACAGGAGGGTGGTCAGGAGGAAGGCGAAGAGGCTCCTAACTCAAGTCATCAAATAGTTAACGGGTTCATTTGTTCGGCCATGGGGCCACATTCCTTTTTTAAATGGCAGATGCGATATATTTAACTTTTTTTTTTATTGGGGTATAGTTGCTTCATGATGTTGTTAGTTTCTGCTGTACAATGTAAGTGAATATGTATATTCAGCTATATGTATACATACAAGCCCGCCCTCCAGGACCCCCTCCCCACCCACCCAGCCCTCTAGGTCATCACAGAGCACTGAACTGAGCTCCCGGTGCTATAGCGCACGTTCCCCTAGTTCTCTGTTACACACATGGCAGAACATGTCAATCCCAATCTCCCAACTCATCCCCCTCCCCTCTGGGTCCACGTCTGTTCTCTGCACCTGCGTCTCTATCTCTCCCCTCCAAATAAGTTCATCTGTACCATTTTTCTAGATTCCACATATATGCATTAATATATGATATCTGTCTTTCTCTTCCTGACTTACTCCAGCCTGTCATGGATAGGTCTACAAGTGCTGAAAGAGGAGGTGAGGATTAAGACAAACGCATAACAGAAAAGTCTGCAGGAGCATGCCTAGCCCTGCTATTTATGCCGCTCTGACCGAGCTGTAGCTCTGATCCCCCATCCTGCTACGCCAGAGCTTCCATCATCACGGGTGCCCTCTTCTCTACATACGACACGGACCACACTTAGACCTCTTGCTTGGCCCCTCCCTTGCCTTCCACTTAGCTATGATTTCACAGAGGATTTGGGCCAACAGTTGTTATTTGTCCAAACAGAGGCTTTGTGTGTGGACCTGCTGGAGGCGGGCGGCTGAAAGAGCCACCATCCTCTATACATGAGGCAATGATGCTTGTTATGTGACAGCGTCCACTCGGCACATACACACTCCACACGCGCTCTGTGCCAAGCACTGTCCTGGGAATCTACCTTGCTGTGGAGTTTCCACGGTCAGCAGTACTTGAAGATTTATGGATGTGGCTGAAGAACTGCCGTGGAATTTACAGCATGGACCCAACATCCGTGTTTCTCAAAGTATAGTCCTGGACCACACAGAATTACCTGGAATTCTCATTGAAAATAAAGTTTCTTGGGCCTCAGACCTACCAGAATCAGAATCTCTGAGGGAGGCACCTAGGAATATACATTTTTTAACAAGTCTCTCGAATGATTTTAGGCAGTGAAGTCTGAGAACCACCGTTACAGCTGCATGAAAGTTTCTATGACATTCGGATGCGAGTGGTCGGAGAAACTCACACTCTCTGTTTAACTGCAGTGCATACAGCAACGTAAGAGTGACCATCTTGAGAGTCTCCAATATTTCTGTATCGGTATTTTCAACATAAACTGGAACCCAAAGACATTCACATGGGTCCAAACCATCATAAGATGAAAAGCCACAGCTCTGGGCACACACATGGGGTTGTGGCGGGGTGGGGGTGGGGGGCGCTGCGGCCGTGGGTGCACACTCACTCGTAGGGAATGCTTCTGAAAACGACGTGGTCCAGGAGGGTTATCTGCTCAGCCAGCTCCATGGCCGACAAGGTCTCGAAGCACTCGGCCTTCGGACAGTCCGTCTGCAAGAGATGAGGGCAGGGAATGACACACACCTAGAAGCCAGGTGCCCATCAGCTCACTGCAGTTGCTGGAGTACAAAGTCCACCCCAGATTCCAGCTCTGAAGAAAATGGTGGAGAGCTCAGAGATATCAGGCAGCATTAACATCACGGATCATGATGTTAAACGCTGAGCCAAATCTGGTCCCTTGCACACAGTTTCAGGGATAGAACATATAGTCCAGACCCCAGTTACCAGCTGTGGGGACAGTGCCTGCCTTTGCGAGGTTAAATCTCACACATAATTAATTGTGCAGGATAAGACTATGGCTCAACTTACCAGCTGAATTATATCCTCTAGTTTTAGGTGGATGTCATCTTGATCATCTTGTGAAAGGGCCCTAAAAAAAGTCAAAATATCCTCTATGAAAAGAACATAGACAGGCCAGGAATGAAACGACAAAAATGCAGTTCAGTTTCCCCCAGGGTGGAAAGTCAGAGGGTTTGGGTCTACGAGACTGTGGGGACTTGAGTTGAAGACATGGGGTCCAGAAAACAGGAAAATGCACTTGTTAAAGGCAGAAGAAGATCATCAAGAGTGCTAACTTATAAGAAGGAGTCAACCCGTTGTACACAAAAGTGTTGTGTTAGTCACTCAGTCGTGTTCGACTATGGGACCCCATAGATGGCGCCAGGCTCCTCTGTCCGTGAAATTCTCCAGGCTAGAATACTGGAGTGGGTAGCCATTCCCTTCTCCAGAGGATCTTCCCAATCCAGGGAATGAATCCAGGTCTCTTGTACTAAAGGCAGATTCTTTACCACCCGAGCCATGAGGGAAGCCCAAGGTTGTAAGCAAAACACCCACCGTGAGAGCGAAGCAGCGGGTGACCTGGCGCTTTGCCTTACTGCGAGAATCTGTGCCAGGAATCCGGGCGCCCTGCACCGCTGGCAGTCAGGGTTTCTAACAGGCTGAGTGCTCCGTCCGCACTCCTTCAGCCCCTGCCCTGGCCCCCCGCCCCCCTGCACCGCTGGTGCTTAGGCAGAAGAGGCAGAGCTGCCCCCTCCCCAGGCACAGGCAGACCAGAAGCTCAGGAGAGTTTCCAAGTATCAAGAGTTTGAACAATACCAGGCAGAGACCAGCAGGTAAACTCTTCCCTGTTGCTTCCCAGTTGGGCTTTCCCAAGACACATTTGGTCTTGTATCCATCCCCAAACTCGGTGTTATTCAGCTGTCAGCCAATATATTGATTAGCGACAAATGAATTAAAAGAATTCCTAAGTTAAGGCAGGTGCTGGTTTCAGAGTGAGAGTGACACTTCATGTCCGACAGGAGTTCAGAGTCCAGGGTTATATAATCCTGATTATATACCAGAGATCCTGATTATCTAACTTTTATCTGGGCCAAACATTTTAGGTGTCCTAAAATGAAGGCACAATCCTGTCTTAAAAGTATTAAAAAAATTTAAACACTGCCCAACTGTGTAGCCTGTCTGTTGGAGGATGCTAGTTTTAAAAAGCAACAATGATATGATATTCTGTTGTGTTCTGAATGGATTAAAACAAAACTATCACCTTAAAAATACAAAATCAACTGAGGTGGGTGACTGTATGCCCATTACGTGCTAGGAACCTGCTAACCATCTGACACACACTCTCTCCTGTATCATAAAAAATCACTTTAAATAAAGCTTTATTATATCCATTCTATAGATGAGGAAACAAAAGCTTAATGAAATGGACTAACTGGCTCAGGGTTTGGTCCAGTTTGCTTCCCTGTTGCTCTTGCTTGTCATGAGCAGGCTTATGAAAGGCACTGCTTCCAGAGTCCAGCATAGAACACACACCAAAAGAGGTCAGTTCCCTTTCCTCTATCTCCCTTCTCTCTAACAAAAGCTCTAGGCTGTTTACCAGGGAGCAGAATCCTTCTAGCTCATAGGAGTGGCAATCCTCTTGTCTGCAATTAGCCATATCATTTGTGAGAAGAAAAAGTCACCATATGCTAAGGGGCAGATAAGGTGAGGAAAAAATAAGTAAACACAACTCCTTTTCCAAAGACTGTTACATCACACTTAAGGGTTAGACACGGGGGAAAGTGGCTCTTTCCCAAAGTGCACGTCATTCTTTCTACTGTAGCCTAGGTTCCTGGAGAGAGATCAGTGGCCATATAACTATGTGTCGCTGTGGAAAAGATCTTTTTTATGAGGTTGGGCAATATTCTTTACTTGGAAAGAAATGGTCCAGAAGTTATTTCACTTCTTTCAAATGTTCCTTTCTTCAGTGATCTTACCCTAATGTTCCAAGCTAGGTCTGGTCCCATTAGGTTACCTAATATTTCTCTCTTCAAAAGAATCTCTGCTCTATAGATCAAAATAAATGCTATCTCTTTCGAAAAGGCCCCTTAGAACAAAAGCTCTTAACCCTAGAGTATCACTAAATGATCTCTAAGGGTCCATAAACCTTTTTGAAATGACATACAAATGTGTGCATATATTCATGCATTTCTTTTTGGGGGGAGGATATGGCTTCCATTATATTCTTTTGGGGAATCTGTGATCCCCAACAAGATTAAAGATAACCATAGAAATGTATACTCTGCCATAAAATGGCATGTGATGTTGCCGTTTTACAAAAGATTTTCGTGTTATCATTAAGGAACCAGCCCCAGAATTTGATGCCCACCCATGAATCCATCAGTGATGGCAAGTTTTGAATTCTTAAGGTAGATGAAGAAATAGCTCAAAACAATATGGAGATGTGTTTAATAAGTGAGGATGATCCAGCTGTCAAAAAACACTTTACACCAAAATTAGAAGTGACTATAAAGTAAAAAACTTAATGGATGATTATCCTTGAAGACATTCTCAAGACAGGAGGTGAACAGACTCTAGTAAGAGAGGTAGCCCCTGACAACCATTTGGAATAGGGGCAAGATGTCATTTTGGTGTAAAAGTTCTAATGGGTCTGAACAAAATAAATGCTATACATAAACACCCACATGTAAAATATCTTGCTCTGAAACATGTAAACCTCCACATGTGAGTACCTTAGCTTGATGTAGAAGTTGCACAGTAACACAATCTCCTGAATTCCTTTGATTCTGGTAAACTGATTCAATGAAACCAAGGGAAACATTTATCCTGGCCTGTTCATTTGAATATCTGGTTTACTGCATGAAACAATTTGAATAAAGTAGCTCTTCTTCAAAAAAGTCTAATGCTGCTAGAGTCTGTGTGAGGTCTGTGGGTCCCCTTGTCGTGACTGAACCCATTCAAGAAGTCAGTCATTGTTTCTTTTCATTCAGTGGCACGTTAGTCGTCTACAAAAACACTACACTACATAGATTCAGAAGCCAGCTAGTCAGACAACATTGGAGGAGTATGAAAGTTTTCAGTAGAGGTTTTTATTCACAGTCAGGGCCATACACTACTGATGCCAATCAAGCTTCTTCATCATTAAGTAACCCCCATGACACTGTGTGAGGTGGGGATGGTTCGTCACAGAACCATCTGTATTACTGTATTCTGTGTTTAAATACATGTGTCATGACTCACTGTTATATGACTTGAATGCATCTAAATCTTTAATATCAGGACTTTTTTTTTTTTTAACCTCTCCCAATCCAAACTTATATTCACTGGGAGGTATGTTCAGAAAAGTTCCTGTCAGATGTGAAGGCCTCCCTAACTCTGTCCAGTTCCAATAGAGAATGGATTTGCTTAGTCTTCTGACTGCTTTGGAGTTTGACGAGTACTCTGGGATCCTGGGTTTCTGTCTATCATGCAGTACGATCATTTTAATATTTTTGCACCTATAATGCAATACCATAAAAAAAGAACTTAAGAGGAAGTGGGATTATGCTAGTTCTACAGCTAGAAAATTTCCCCTTCACATGTAGAAATCATGTAGTCTTAAAAACAGAGTCAAGAGCAACCGGCCTCTGCCCTCAAACTGTTCCACACCCTCTGGGCTGCTTGCTTGCTGCTGTGACTGGATGCCTGGGTCCATGGCCTGGCCTGCCTCAGATTGCTCCTCCCCACCTTGTGAATGGTTTAATCTCATGTTGCCCCTGGGACCTACCAGACCATCTCTTCCTTCCCATGCTTTCTCAGGCATGACTTTCCTTCCTGCCAGGCTCCCTTGGGTCATTGCTACCCACGCTCTGACACATTTTTTAAAGGCAGCTATCCATAAATGCATGGAAATGTTTACTACTAAATTCTCTTGGTTTCAGCTGAAAGTAATTCCCTATTTATTTTTAAATTAAGAAATGAACTAACAGGAAAATCATCACAATTTTCAGAGTTGTTAAATAATCCTTTTGCTTTCTGTTTCTTTCTCCTATACCCCACACTTTTTTTTAATAAAGAGATTTCATGAACGATAACATTCCTTCAGTTGATGGTTCTATCTAGGTCTTACTTCCTACTGTGCTTTCTAATCATTCTGATATGATTTTTAAAAACATAAATTTCACACACATAAGTATTTGATATGGAAAATTATCAAAAACCCTAAAAATGAATCTATGATTTAGTCCTATAATCACAATCTCATGTGCTGGGGCTGCTGCTGCTGCTGCTAAGTCACTTCAGTCATGTCTGACTCTGTGCGACCCCAGAGACGGCAGCCCACCAGGCTCCCCCGTCCCTGGGATTCTCCAGGCAAGAACACTGGAGTGGGTTGCCATTTCCCTCTCCAATGCATGAAAGTGAAAAGTGAAAGTGAAGTCACTCAGTCATGTCCGACTCCTACTGACCCCATGGACTGCTGCCTACCAGGCTCCTCCGCCCATGCTGGGGCAGGGACCCTCAAATATGATGCAAGTGGAATGAATTACTTGGCAGGAGAAATTCAGTCAAATACCAGTTGTTTTCTTGGAGCAGGGTTTACTGCACAAATCTATTCACTAGCTTGTTGGGAAGATAAGCTAGTGCCCCAGAGCTCAGTTGACCCAAACTAGGACTCAGGATCTGGCTGTTGGCCCAGCTGATGGGCTGGTGACTGACCAGTATCTGTATCTGTTGACTTCAGTTGATACGTCCCTATGTTAAGGGCTAAATCAAGGCTTTTGTTTTGGCTTCATGAGAAGAAAAGTGGTCAGAAGTGGGAGAATGGACCAGGGAGTGTAACATCTATTCCCTGCTAGGCTCCATGAGTGACTTTTGAATTCTTACAGTGAAAGATGAAGAACTAGGAAAGATGTGGGAAGAGCTGTTTTCACAAAAGACAGAGACTCTGGGTTGAGGCAGGCTGCTCCAGGGCCCAGGGGGCACAGGGACGGGGCAGGCGGCGTCTTTCTCAGCTTTTCAATAGGGAAATGGTGACGTCGCAAGACTGCAGGCAGCATCCCCACAGAAACTGTGGTGGTGCTGGAAGGCGTCTCCCTCAAATGGCCTGGGAGCCGTGAGCTTGAACAAAGGTGCTGAGGCAGAAAAATCACTGGGTTCGTTCCTGAGCACATTTCTTGGGACTTTCAGAATACCTGGAAAGACTCTACAAGAAACTAGAATTCTGCGTGGGCAGCTAGGGGGCACCCCATTGGTGGAATTGCTTTTTTATGGTTTTTTTTTTAACTTGTTTTTTCTTTTACAAAATAGCAGTAAGTAGGTTATGACTGTGGAGGTTGCTTTGGTAAGAACTTTGAGATATAATTCAGATACCAAACAATCCACCGATTTAAAGTATATATTTAATGATTTTTAAATTACATTCACTTGTTGATTTATTTACTATTATAAAATATTAAATTAGTTTTTAATTGAAGTATAGTTGATCTATAATATCATGTTAGTTTCAGGTATACTACAGTATAAGGATTTAATACTTTTTCAGATTATATTCTATTATAGGTTTTCAAAATTATTATGATGTCTTTTCTATAGACAAGATAATGAAGCCCAAAGCAAATTGAGTTTGACTAAAGATCTAGCCTGGTTTCACTTGGGCTGTAGAGCCCTGATAGCAGAAACTATTTTTCCTAAGAGCTACTGTCTGTGCTTTCTAATAATAACAATGCCTGTAGCAATAACGTGAGTGCTAAATATGTTTCAGGTATAACCTCTTTACACATATTACATCATGTGATTTTCACAACAAGGTAGGTATTTAGAGCCCCACTTTATAAATGAGAAAAATTAGGTTAGGATTGACGAAGAAACTCGACAGTTATTAGTGGTTGAACCAAGATTTAAACCTGTGACCCCCTGCAAAAGCTAGACTCAGATGGCTAGATGTTACAATCCCAGGCTGCACCATCTACTAAAATTTCCATTCGTTATCGGTTTTACACCTCTAATTCTTAGGTCACTTATGCAGGACAAAAAAATTGTACATCTTAAGCCTGATGACTAATAAAGACCTAGGATGGTAAATAAGGTTCGTCTGAAGTAGAAGTGCCAGTCAGCTGAGTTCTGGGCTTACCTGCGGGCACAGGCAGAGTGTGCTCAGGATTGATCAGTGATGCCTGGCATGCGGGCTATGAGGGGACGAGCGACACGAAGGCCTCAAATTGCCCAGTCCTGACAGCCTTTCCAGTCTGATCACCTCCATTTTCCTGCCAGCTATTTGGTCAAATGTCACTAGGGGTCCACACTTCCAGAACCTAGTTCTCAATCATCCATGCTTTAAATACAAAGAGCATAGTCAACAGTTTATACAAAGAGAAGAAGAATAGCAGTCAGTCACAGACATAACCACTCATCCACCGACACCAGGCTTTATCTGAAGATGTATTTAGAATTTTAAAATCTGAAGATAGCATAGTAACAGAGTCTCAAAGTTTACTGAGACGTTTTCATAGAATGGAAAAATTGAAGACCCTTAACGGTTTCCTCAGCTCAGTTCAGTCACTCAGTCATGTCCAACTCTTTGCGACCCCATGGACGGCAGCACGCCTAGGGCTGCCCTAAACAAGTACAACAAACAAAGTGACTGGAAACAACAGAAATTCATTGCCTTAGTGTGCTAGAGGCTCGAAGTCCAAACACAAGGTGTCGGCAGAGCCATGCTCCCTCTGAAACCTGCGGAGGAATCCCTCCTTGCAGGGGTCCCCAACCTCTGGAATCTAATGCTTGATGACCTGGGGTGCAGGTGATGTAATAATAATAGCAATAAAGTGCACAATAAATGTAATACCCTTGAATCATCCTGAAACCATCCCCACCCCACCCTCAGTCTGTGGAAAAACTGTCTTCACAAAAACCAGTCTCTGGTAGCAAAAAGGTTGGGGACTGCAGCTTCCGTGCTTTCCCAGCTTTTGGAAGTTTTTTAGCAATCGTTGGCACTCTGGCTGCAGCCGCATTACTCCAAGCTCTGCTCCGTCTCCACACTCCTTCTTTCTTTTGGAGAGGTTTCCAAAAGCACGATGGATTCAGTTAAACTGGATTCTCCTCTACACACAAGCATTCAGGATAATGAAGAAACAATAGAGCCAAGCACAGAAGAAAGGAAGGGTTCTTTTCATTGCAGATGAGGCGCCAGGCTTCCTACCCCACGCAGGGACAGACACATAGCCACAAGTGCGGTGGAAACTGTAACTGAAGTGTCCGCACAGAGACACTAATGGCTGCCCTTTTCACGTAGAATGGACTGGAAAAAACTCACTCATCAGTTCAAGGAGGCACGAGAAAGTTGTTACCTGCCTGGCCGCTGGGTGTAATGAGACACAAGCAGCCTCTAGCGCGAAACCCAAAGTTTAAGACTGTCACACAGAAGTGCAGGGTCTGAATTCATACAACCTACAGGATGTGGAAATGTCCACCTAAGAAGCCAGTGGTAGGGACTTCCCTTGTGGTCCAGTGATTAAGAATCCAGCTTCCAACACAGGAGATGCAGGTTGGATCCTTGGTCGGCAACTAGGATCGCACGTGCCTCTGGGCAACTAAGCCTGGGCGACGTAACTACTGAGCCCACGCTTCACAACTAGAGAGCATGTGTGCTGCAATGAATATCCCTGAGTGCTGCAACTAAGACGCGCTGCAGTCACATAAAAAATAAGTAATATTAAAAACGGAGACACTGATGGTAAAATTGGTTCGGGACCAGTGAAATAAGCTGAAGAAAATGTATAGCTGCGCTATGGTGGCACAGCCACTAGGCAGCTATACAAGACTCCCATAGAAATGCTACCAACCACCGCCCCCCATAACTGTGAGCTTGTGATAAATGGAACCCACACAAGGGAAAAGCACCTCTGCAACACCTGCCGGACCCTCAGGAGACCATCCTCCAGGCTTTTGGTTCTACAGTAAACTACTGTCCACCACACAGACAGGAGCGATGGTACTGCTCACAGGTTATGTCGCCCAGACTAAAGCCTTCCCAAGGAAGCTTTACCAGTGAGGACAGAATTGTGCACTTCAGAAGTCGAATACACATCTTTCTGGTCTGATAGGATCCTATTATCTGTGAACAAAGCACAAATCAACCAGGGTAATTACCAGGTACCTGCAAGTGCTTTTACCTTAGGATATTCGCTGTGGCTTTCCGTTCTTGGGGAAGAAGATCTGGGTCTCGTAAAACTTCTTCTAGCAAATTTAAGACGTTCATCTTTAGTTCATTGTTGAGTTCAAAGTCCTAAAAAATGAAGTGGATTTTTAAGATTTTAGTTCTGAAGGGTTTAGCTCCATGACACATTATACCATTCCTCGTAACAAATTCTCTAGAAGCTAGGTATGGAAACGAGACGCTTCCCCCTCCTGAGATCCTGACTTAATTGGTTTGGGGTGGGGCCCTGCTGACAGGTTTCCTGGGCTGTACTATGCTCAGTCCTGTCCAACTCTTTGCGATCCCATGGACTGCAGCCCGTCAGGCTCCCCTGTCCATGGGATTCTCCAGGCAAGAATACTGGACTGGTTTGCTATTTCCTTTTCCAGGGGATCTTTCCCACCCAGGGATTGAACTTGGGTCTCCTGCATTGCAGGCAGATTCTTTACTGTCTGAGCCACCAGGGAAGCCCTGAGAGGTAGGCATTCCTCAAAGGGATGTGTGGTTCCCTTATCCTGGAGCACTGCCTTCTCCCCAGGCTTATTTCTGTTCATCTTGCAGCATGAGGAGGTGATGTACTTTATCCTAGGAGCCTTCCTGAGTTGACCCAAAGCCACGGAGAGCTTGTTCTCAGTGTTCCCATGACGCACTCTATCATAACTCAATGTACCATAAGGGCTGATTTAATTGTCTGTTTTCCCATTGGTCCATGAGTCAGTAGCTGGGGCACAGCAATAGCTTTAAAAAAGAAAAAGCTTTTTCAAAGTATAAATTCTGCAATTAATTTCAATACAAGTATGCTAAAGAATAAATGATACACACCCATGAGGCTGTGTCAAACAAACATAGGAGTGATAATGAAAGGGTACCCACATGGCAAAGGTGAGTAGGATCACATGCACACCAAAATGAATGAGAGGAGTAAGTAATAACCAGCTGAATCAAAACAACTTGCAAGCCCCTACTAATGCCCACAAACACATAAATAGATACATACATGAAGAAGGCAGAAGAGAATTATTCTTTACAGTGGACTTCCAATAAATATAAAGGAATATGAGTTAGAAAATCACCTTTTTTGACCAAAGCAGTGGGAACTTATCAGGTAAGGATCATGAATAGATGCCACAGTTTACAGGGAAACAGAATTAATAGTGTCAGGGTACCCTCTCCCCTGCAACACCACCATTAGAAATGATTAAATACAAAGGGAGAATCTGACAGATGTCACCTGAACCCAGTGATCAGTTACTGTCACAGGAATGGAGCAAACCAACATCATGGGTCCACAGATGTAATGTTCTGTGAAGAATCATCATTTAGTATTTTTGCCCCAAATGCATAATATCACACTTGCATTGTGAGGAAGATGCAGGAACAGGCTTGCATGTTCCAAAAATACTAATGTCATCAAAGACAAAGAAACTAAGAAATTGTTCCAGTTTAAAGGACACCAAAAGCACCACACATAATGCAAGAGGTGAGCCTGGATTAGATCCAGGATCGAGGGGGAAATGCTACACAGGGCATTACTGCAACAACTTAGAATTATGTACCAGTCGAGAGCATCCTATCCATGTTAAATTGTCCTGAATTTGATCATTTTGCTGGGGCTATTTCAGAGCAGGTCCCTGGGGGAGAGGGGAGGAGCGAGAGAAAATGTGAGAAAGGAAGGGGGAGAGATACACATGTGGTAACCATCTGAACCATTAGTGACTCCAGATGTGTGGCCACAGCTTTTATTTTATTCCAGCATTTTCTCTTGATTTGAAAATTTTAAAAAGTTAAAAATTAATAAAAAGGTCAAGTTGTCATTTTTTCACACTCTTTTATTATATGTATTCTTGTAAAACATGGACAGCATACTGGGAGCATCCCGGGATCCTCAGGTACTCAGAGATAAATTGAACGCTGCCACACCTTGCTTTCAGATCTGACTCCGACAGACTGTCTGCGCAGCATACGGTTTACTTTCCCTACTACACAAAGTTACTCATTATGAGTACATTTTCACTTTAGAGAAAGTAATTTCGAAGCACTACATTCTGACTTCTTTTAAATGATTAGAGAAAATATTGCTCATTGCAATGGATCCAATAAAAAAGCATACTTTTACTATACTAAGTTCCTTCAGTAGTGTCTGACTCTTTGCAACCCTGTGGGCTGTAGCCCACCAGGCTTCTCTGTCCATGGGATTCTCCAGGCAAGAACCCTGGAGTGGGTTGCCATGCCCTCCTCCAGGGATCTTCTTGGCCCAGGGATTGAACTGGCATCTCTTACGTATCCTGCATCGGCAGACGTACACTAACACCACTAACACCACCTGGGAAGCCCATATTTAGTAAATTGGGGGCATAAAGTCCATAATTTCACAAATTATAGACAATACAAAAGTCTAATTTAACCTGAATTGAATATTTGTCAACCTCAGTTTGGTGAAAAACAGTGTCATTAATTTTTCTCAGTATTTCCCTTTCACTGTTTGACAATCACTTCTTCAGAAGCAGGAGCCACTAGGGTCCAAGCAACACCTTCAGATGATATGTTTTCCTAAAATTTCACCTACTTTTTGCCCAACAACTTCTTGACTACTGATTTTAATTTTTAAATGTATGCAAGGAGAAGAGAGTAATATCTGTTGCTGTTTTTGTCCTTTGTCCTCCTCTTCCCACCATTTCAAATGTAATGGGAGTGACGTTTGTCAACAGCCAATGATCTCACCTACTCCCGTCTTCATGCACTACCAAAGGATTTCTCAGCCATCCAGCATCTTTGCTTAATGAATGTTTGATACTTATTATTGTGATGACTGAGTCCTGGAGCTATGTTGAATCTCTCAATGATGCAAATAACATGATTATCATAAATGAATTAGTGTGAAGGACATCAAGCCGGTGTTTGGACCTCGCTGGGGGCTAATTAGTGGCTTAATCAACAAGCATTCTCCAGTGCCTACTGTGCCCCATTCTGGGCTCAACAGTGGGAACACTTCTGAGACCCCAGGAAAGCAAGTTGTGTGAAAGGTCTTGTTAAGGAAAACAGAATGTAATCTGATTATTCTGAGCTCTAGGAAGACTAGCCTAAGAGAGACCTTTGCAAACTTGGTGAAATCTGCCTAGATACTATCTGAAGTGAGAGGAATGGTTACGGGTGAATTCTCATTTTGCTCATGTAGCTAATATAAAGCAGGTTAGCTAATGATGGCTAAATACAAAACATAAGAACTTTCACTCAGAATTTTCCTTTACACTTGAACAGGCTTTTATCATGTTCAAAGTGACCTCCTGTCTATGATTTCAGCCCTTCCTCAGCCGACCCAGGGGCAGGCAAGGCGGGAACCATAAACCCGGTTCACACCGGGCCACTGAGGCTGATGGGATGTGATCACATGGGGTGAAATGAGGCCCTTAAGGACATGGCCGCGTGGGGACAGCACAGATCTTCCATCTTATTTCCACCTGTGCTTCTCAAACTGTCCAGTGCCCACGAATCACCACAGATTCTGGCGCAGAAGGTCTGGAATGGGGACTCAGATTCTACTTTTCTAAGGACCTCCTGGGTTTTGCTGCTCACACTCTGAGTTGCAAGACTTGGCCACTTAAAAAATATCATGCAAAAAGCAGCTCCTCAAAACCTTAGAGAAAAAAATCAGAATCTTCTGATGTACAAGTTAGAATGTAAATTTTTCTTTTTTTACCAGAGCATGTAAAATGCAGAATTGGCCATTCAAAAATCCCTGTTAAAAACACTACCTACTACTCAAAAGAAGTCTGGGGACTTCCCTGGTGGTCCAGTGGCCAAGACTTTGCACTCCCAATGCAGGGGGCCTGGGTTCAATCCCTGGTCAGGGAGCTAGATTCCACATAGTGAAGATCCAGCACGTGCAACTAAGGCCTAACACAAATAAATATTAAAAAAAAAAAAAAAGAAAAGAAATCTGAAACATATAAGGCACATGCAGTAAACAGGAGGTAGATTATTTAAACAGGAAGTAGGTAATGGACAGTAAGTTTGCTTAACAACCTTTTCGTAATTTATCTAGAATCTCATTTTTGGCTACATTTCTCCAGGACCTGAGATGGGAAACCAGAACACTGGGGGTGTTGGAGGGACACTGGGCTCCTTCTCAAAGGCAGCAATAATGACGCCCACAAGGTGGCGCTCCTGGGCCGCCTGGCTCCTCAGGAGTCTGCAGCGCCTTTCCCAGACCCGCAGGCGGGTGTCGACCGAGCCAGGCCTAAGCCTGGGAGCTTTCAGGGAAGATGAGCAAACAGCGCGGCACCCAAGAGGACCTGCAGTCATTGCAACAACTGCTTACTTAGGTTAGTGTTCTTTTTCCAAATCACGAGGCAGGGTTGAGGAGCCTGAAGGCTGGAAAACAGAAACCAGTCTGCTTTCAACGGCGAAGAGCCCAGAAAATGTGAGACTTTTGAACACTTCAGTCTTTAAAAAGGAGACTACAGCTCTTGTTCTTTCAACAGGCACTGAGCATCTTAGCATCTAGGGCTTTAGGGAAGACAGACAGCCAACAGAAGTGGGCGCACGGAGCAGATATTAACCAATAAAATCCAGGGAGAGGGGCTTAACAAGGGGCATCTAAAAGCAGGTGCCCACTGAGTCTTAGGAGAGGGGCAGCGTCTGGAAGTGTGGGTCTGGGAGCCCCCTGGAGCTTAAGCAGAATGTCAAAGAGGGGAGTGTAACACACAACACATGCTTAGGAACAAAAAGTTACCAACAGATGATGCTAGAATCCTCCTGGTAAGCTATTAGGACTTAGGGACATTTTACCGAAACCTTACAGACTCAACTCAAACACACTAAGCATTCCTGGGAGAGCCAATACCTTCTGCAGGTTACTGAGCAACTCCTGAGGTAATTATCGCAACCAAGACTTAAGAGTTTGCCACAGGCTAGATGATATTTTAATCACTCTATTATCCGCTTCAACCCTCAACAGCAACAAGTTACAATCATTATTCCCATGTCATGTATGAGGGAGCTGAAGTACTAAGTATCTTGTCCCAAGTCACACAGGCGGCAAGTGGCAGACCCAGGACTCAAACACAGGTAATGCTGGCTAAAACCTGAGTTTTTAACTGCTATACTCTTCAAAGAAGCAGTTATCAGTGAAGGTGTCTTGGCCTGAAAGACACATCTCAACAGCATTACCATGCTGATCCCGAACTACCTTCCATCTGC
Organism: Capra hircus; assembly: GCF_001704415.2. Classification (NCBI taxonomy): domain Eukaryota; kingdom Metazoa; phylum Chordata; class Mammalia; order Artiodactyla; family Bovidae; genus Capra; species Capra hircus. Next base: position 29,357,402 of record NC_030814.1, read on the forward strand.
AGTGACAATGATTTGAGACATGGATCTTGAGACTCAGGTTTGTATGAGTAAGACTAAATCATAGAAGAGAAAAATCAGTTTCTCTGGCACTTTACAACTAACCCCTGTTGATAGTTTAGGCATTTTGGAAATGACATTCATTCTTGCAGGAGAATAGGGTAATAATTATAATATACCACATATGGCCAAGGGAACTCTAGGACACTGGGAAAGTCTGATTCAATAAGCACAGTTTGGGAGTAAAGAGAATTATGAGAGTAATTTTCTCATTGTAATCAATACAGTGTATTCTTAACAGTGGCCAGAGTTTTTAAAAAGAAAGTGGAAATGCTGCAGAGTGGAGTAAAATCACATAGATAGTTTTAATGGATGGAAGGGCTCATAAAGAAGGGGCCTTGGGTGTGCTAGGCTCAAAAATAAGAGCCTAAAGTTTGACTTCACGATTTTCACTGCAAAGCTATTGTTTCCTGTTGTCTTTGACTACAGAAGATGATTTTTTTTTTCACTTGAAATTGTGATGTAGATTTAGGTTAGATCCAGGCCATTGTGTCAAACGGGAAACTGAGCCAAAGATGCTGACTGATCTTCCCAAATCTGTGCAAATCACCCTGGAGTCTAGGGTGAACGCCATGAGTGCTAGTGAACCAAAGATAATAAGCCTGTCAACCCCTGCGGATTTCAGCCCTTCTGAGGGGAACCTTTATTTAGAACTTCAGTATTGCCACCCAGTCCTAGGGAAGACTGTGCTGGATAAGGGACCCTGCATGGTACCTCGGTTGTCTACTCGCCACCACCCTTGTCTGCCTGCCTTCTCACCACCTCTGGGCAACCATGACTCTGAATTGGGGTTTCTCGCTGGAAAAGTGAAAGGTATAGAGTTTTCTAGCATTTCTCATCACAAAACTGCAAGAATATTTTAACCACCTCTTTGTTCACACTACAAAAAGAACAGCCTAGTTGAAATTTTAAAGAAAGGGCATTAAGTGTGGAAGAGAACCCTACAAAAATATCATAGTAACACTAAACTCTTTATAGTACCTGTTCAACACTTACTAGGTATTAATTACTCATAAGGTTGAGAATCTTCAAAGAGGAGCAGAATATATAAGAAATGTATGCCTGACCATCATGTAGGAGTTTATGAACCAGGAAAAGGTAGTAAATTCCAGTTATCATTAACCCCCAGATTTGGTAAGCATGCGTGCGCCTGGTGGGCCCTCAAATATTTGTTGGATGAATGGATAAATGTTCTTGGGAGCGTTCTTAACTTTGAGACAAGTGATAATGAGCTACCTAATTCTTCTTAAACTGGCAGTTTGGGAAATTAGTTTAGCAGATGTGAAGTGGGAGGCTACGAGGAGAAGGCACAATGCGAAATGTGGAAGATATGTTAGAACAAAAATAACCGGGGAGAGGCAAATGGCGATGAATGACACCAGCTCAGCGCAAAGGAAAAAGCTATGCAGAAAATCATTTATTCCATCATTTTTTAACAAATGACTCTGCATGGGAATGACTTGCTAAAATGCAGCCTCTAGACCTGAACAGCTGTGCTTAGAAGAATTTTAAATACTGCCCTACAACCTTGAAATCTGATAGCTCCTGAGCTTACATGTCTAAGTTTCAAGAGAGAATCAGCCAGTTTAAAGGCATTTCTCAGGAAAAAAAGAGAATTTTTCCACATGCTGTGTTTTCCGTTGGTTTCTAGATAGGTGTGAACTGATATGGAATTGTCTCTTTCAAGAAAATGGCAAGGATCAGAGGGAGAAAGAAAAGTGTGGAAGAGCCTGGTTTTAATCCAGATTTTGTAACTTTCTTAATTAAAGAAGGCCACATGCCAGGAAAATTTAACTTGAATAAAAACCTTACCAAAATGCTAGGATGTATTCTCTAAGCTATGCTATGTCCTCCCTTCCCGGATTCTTGAGAGGGGAAAAGACTGATAAAGAAAGCTGGTAAAAAAAAAAAAAAAAAGAAAGCTGGTAAGTTTTCCCCACAGAGAAGACAGACTCAGAATCATAGGAATCTGGTAGAATTAGAACCTTCAATGTCCCTCCAGAGAGAAACTTTACCCGAGCAGATGAGACGATATAGGTGGGTGACTCTGGGGAGCAGAGCTGGGAGGAAAGAAACACAAAGCAAAAGTCAGCAGGTGAGACAACATCTTGGACCCGAATGAACCGTCTGATGCACCAGTGTTAAGCGGGCTCCTCCAAGTCCTAAGGTGACTGAAAGTAACAGAGGTCACTGGTCCTGAGGACTTGATGGCACACCATGGTCTCCAGAAATACTTCCAATGACCCAAGAGCATGTGGAATGCAAACTGGGAAAAAGGAGGATCCCCACAGCACCTTTAATCAGAAAACTCTTATAGCAGAGATAAGAACCTATCAAAGTACATACAATCCCTTGTGTGCTTCTCTGAATTTTCTCTGTCGATGCAATCCATCCGCAAAAGGTTAAAGAATCCCACTAGTTCTACAGGGAAAACTACATTTCTGTCTCGGCAACTAATGGAAACTGAAAAGAAGTTCCATTTAAGACATCTTCTTTAACTCTTAATTCTATTTCACACTGACTTAAATAAATCCTGATGAAAATGTCTTGCCAAGCATTGTTAAAAGACAAGCATGGAAAGCTTAAGGAGAGTTTAAAGGATAACAATATGGAGGCATAAAAGATAAGAAAAAACTCTGGTAAGCAGTTCAAGAAACAAGAATCTTGTTTGCCTGGACCACAGAAAGAGTTAAGATCTATCCTCAAGCTTAAAAGAAAAAAAGAGAGAACCCATATCTATCAGCTAATAGTTTCTTATATATTTTCTAGAGCAGTCTGACAAATAATTCCTTTCTGTAGAAGAACCCCATACAGATCATTTGGTCAAGTTTACAGATTTACAGCAAATGCACACGGGAATCCAGACTAGAATTCAGGTTTCTGGATTTTGTTCCTCATGTGAGTCTTTTTTGACCCAGAAACTAAAGTGAAATGCAATGCCCAAGGCAGTCTATTCTGAGGGGAGGAGAGGACAATGTCAATAACCACCACAACAAAATTCAGCAGGATCAAACACCCACTGATGAAAATAAGTACCAGCCTACAGGTTCAGGAAATCAGAAGGAGCGAAAAGGACGCTGCTATCCTAATTAAATTAGATACAGCTTTCTCTATTGGGCTGCCTTTATGGGAAGTCTTGGGCTTCCTTGGTGGCTCAGCAGTAGAGAATCTGCCTGCCAGGGCAGGAGACACGGGTTCAATCCCTGGGTCAGGAAGATACCCTGGAGAAAGAAATGGCAATCCATTCGCGTATTCTTTCCTGAAAACTCCCATGGACAGAGGAGCCTGACGGGCTACAGTCCATGGGGTCTCAAAGAGTCAGACAGGATTGAGCAACTAAACAACAGCAGCAAATGGCCAAGTCTGGGCTTGTCCTGGTTTGCACCTGGTGGATGTTTGCGATTTCTTAGCTTCGACATTTAGAGGCCAACGGTGGTAGTGTGGACAGCTAGAAGCAAATTGGGACCAATTAATAAGGATGAGACTAACATAAAAACTATGTCCATGGATTATCTTTCTATTTGGTGGTTTTTATAAAAGCATTTGCAAGGTTGAGGTAATACACACTAATTTATCATTAAAAATAAATATTTCAGAGACTTCCCTTGTGGTCCAGTGTTTCAGAATCCACCTTCCAATGCAGGGGACGTGGGTTCTATCCCTCATTGGAACATTAAGATCCTACATGCTGCAGCGCATGTGCGGGCTTGCCAAAGCCTGCAATTACTGAACCTGACTGCCGCAACTAAGACCTAGTGCAGCCAAAATAAATAAATATTTTTAAATATTTCATAGCTTCCAGCATCTCACAATGTGACTGAATTCTCTCTTCTTATTCCCGGCAGCCCCATCAGAACCCACAGGCAGGGGAAGGCCTAGGAGCCTCCCTGTACTACCTGAGTGATGAGGCCACATCCTAATCCACCTGGGATACTGGTGGGATGTCTGGGGTCCTGAGGCCTTGAAAACAGCAGGGGTTTTTCTCGTCTGTGACCTTGGACAGCACCCCCAACTCCTGCCCTGGCAGTGCCTGGGGGAGACTGGTACGGGAGACGGCTAATCACTGTTTAAATGCAGGAGGCACAGCAGTAGCTGCTGGAAGGGGGCAGGACTCTGCCCAACCTTTAGCAAGCACAAATCCTTTGTCTAAGGGACACAGAGTCTAGGCCAAAGTCTCAGAGAAGACTAAGAAATAGAGAACGGAAGTGTTGTCAGTGCTAACATATGACATGCTCACTGTCTGAGGTCACAAGCGGCTTTTTCCTATCCGTTTGGAGTGCTCTGCGTCCTGAGTGTTAGCTGGCGAGATGCAGGGGCCGTGAGATGGGTGGTTGAGAACCTGAGCTGGGCAGCCAGCAGCCCAGGTGTGAAACCTGGTTCTGCCACTGGCCACCTGCAACATCTCAGGCAAATTATTAATATTTCGTCCCCAGGCTTCAATTTCACCATCTGTGAAACAGAGACTATACCTTCCCTCCCGCAAAAGGCTGGAGTGAGGAGTGAATGAGTGAGTATTTGAAAACCACTTAGAACGGCACCTGACATTAATACAGTATTGTTAAAGAACCCTTTGAACACTCTGGGAGCCTGTCACTCAGAATGCATCGTCAGAGAGCAGACTGCCTTCTGGGGGTGGCAGGGGTGGGGAGGTTAGGTTTTCAAGTCGCCCACGAAAGACCGAGTGTCCCACTCCGTAACTAAGACCATCTCAAACCTCAGGTTGGCACAGAGATCATTCCCCTGGAATCCCAGAGCTCCTTCTCCCAGGTCAGTGTCAGGGACACATCTCCCCAGGAAGTGGACGCTGGGAACTCACATTCAGCTGTGGTGAGGATGTGGGAGAGGGACATTTGTAAGGTCCTGGTCACCTTTAGGAGAATAAGGTCAGGAAGCACCCAAGTGTGGCAGAGAGTACTGTGGTCCAGGGAGGGACTCTTTCTCCTGAGAAAGCTCCAAGATCAGGCATCCCTACTCTGAAGGCTGTCTCATGAGTGGAAAGAAAATCCACGACTCAGGAGCAGAGTCTGGGTGGCCCGTATAGCCAGGGAGAGTCTCCCAGGCAGACTGGTAGGAGCAGTATAGACAAGGACGGGGTGGACCCAAGGACAGGACAGGGCTGGACGCAGGCTGAGAGCCATCAGTCCAGGCAGCAGGAGCGGGTTCTCTCTTATCCATCTCATTCTTCCACCCACGACAAAAGTCTGCCACGTGCTTGTCCTGGCCAACCTCCATTTCAGATTTGGAGCACAGAATAAATCTGAACTTAGTGCTTTAAGTTGACACTGGACTTTATGTTTCCCTAAGCGAGGCTAAAAATTTTTAAAATTTAAAGGGGTCTCCTGGGGCTTCCCCAGCAGTTCAGCAGTAAAGAATCCACCTGCAATGCAGGAGAGGTGGGTTTGATCCCTGGGTCGGGAAGATCCCCTGGAGAAGGAAATGGCAACCCACTCCAGTATTCTTGCCTGGAGAATCCCATGGATGGAGGAGCCTGGTGGGCTTCAGTCCATGGGAATCACAAAAGAGCTGGATATTTCTCAGCAACTAAGCAACAACAATAAAGAAATAATAACCTAATAAATACAGTGCGTGCATGCTCAGCTGTGTCTGACTCTCTGCTGCCCCATGGACTGTAGCCAACCAGGCCCCTCTGCCATGGAACTTTCCAGGCAAGAATATTGGTGTGGGTTGCCATTTCTTTCTCCAGGGGATCATCCCAGCCCAGGGATCGAACCCATGTCTTCTGCATCTCCTGTATTGGCAGGTGTACTGGAAGCCCCAGTAAACACAATATATGTCCATAAAATCCAGTTTTAAAAGGGCTCTCTGTCACCTGTCAAAATAAGAAAAAGAAGGGATGAACTGATAAGCTCTCATTTTAGGACATCCTGATCCCTGAGGTCTTTGAACACACTAAGTACAGGCCGCCACAGCGGCACCTACTTTTCTGCCTCAATTAGTCAACAGGGCATGTTTCCACTGTACCGCTGGCCTGGGGTCGCAGGTCCAAAGCCCAAACATAAGGGTGTTCGTTGTCCTTCCTTACTGAGAAAAAGCCATCATCTTCTCTGTGTGATTTATAACTGTAATACCAATGTTCCATAAAGATTTTGCTTTTGCTTCAGTAAACCCAGTCTGGGTATTTCCTTCTTCAGCAGGCTCACTGGGGCCCTGGAGGAGACCACCTACCCAGGTTCCTGCTTCAGAAGAACAGGGCCCTGCAGGGCAGTGGAAGGACAGGACATCAGAGCTGGGTCTACTTACTGCTGAACTCTTGAGTGGCCTGTTACACTGTAGCCACTAATCACACGTGGCCAGAGCCTACTGTTCTGGATACCACGGACATAGAACCTTTCCATCACTATAGAAAATTCCCTGGGCAGTACTGATTGAATCTCCCTGAGACCTAATGGCTTCACTGGTCAAATAGGGGTAGTGGCATTTTGTCCGAAGGCCTGGATTCAGCCCAGATTCCACCTTCACAGGGCTCTCCCAAGAACAGCCGTACACAAAGTTCTGAGCATCCATCTAGAATGGTTACTCTAACAGGAATTGTTGTTCAGTCACTCAGTCATGTCCAACTATTTGCAACCCCATGGACTGCAGCAGACCATGCTCCTCTGTCCTCCACTATCTCCCAGAGTTTGTTCAAATGCATGTCCATTGAGTTGGTGATGCATTCCAACCATCTCATCCTCTGTCATCCCCTTTTCCTCCTGCCCTCAATCTTTCCCACCATCAGGGGCTTTTCCAATGAGTTGACTCTTCGCATAAGGTGGCCAGAGTACTGGAGCTTCAGCTTCAGCATCAGTCCTTCCAATGAATATTCCGGGTTGATTTCCTTTAGGACTAACTGGTTTGATCTCCTTGCAGTCCAAGGGACTCTCAAGAGTCTTCTCCAGCACCACCATTTGAAAGCATCAGTTCTTCAGTGCTCAGGCTTCTTTAGGGTCCAACTCTCACATCTGTATATGCTACTGGAAAAACCATAGTTTTGACTATATGGCCCTTTGTCGGCAAAGTGATATCTTTGCTTTTTAATATGTGGTCTAGGTTTGTCATAGCTTTCCTTCCAAGCAGCAAGCATCTTCTAATTTCATGGCTGCAGTCACCATGCATAGTGATTTTGGAGCTCAAGAAAATAAAAGCTGTCACTGCTTCTAGTTTTTCCCCTTCTATTTACCATGAAGTGATGGGACCACATGTCACTATCTTAGTTTTTTAATGTTGAGTTACAATGAAACACTACTCAGCCATAAAAAAATGAAATAATGCCATCTGCAGCAACATGGATGCACCTAGAGATTATCCTACTAAGTGAAGTAAGTCAGAAAAAGAAAGACAAATACCATTGGTATCACTTATCTATGAATCTAAAATATGACACAAATGAACCTGTCCACAAAACAGAAACAGACTCACAAACATAGAGGATAGATTTGTGGTTGCCAAAGGGAGGGGAGGCGTGAGAGGGATGGACTGGGAGTTTGGGGTTAGCAGATGCAAATTATTATATACAGACTGGAACAACAACAAAACAACAAGGTTCTACTGTACAGCACAGGGAACTACATTCAGTATCCTGCGATAAACTGTTAACATTAATACAATGGAAAAGAATACATATATGGAATAAATGGAATGCATATATATATGTATATATATATAACAACAAGGTTCTACTGTACAGCACAGGGAACTACATTCAGTATCTTGTGATAAACTGTTAATATTAATACAATGGAAAAGAATATAAAATGGAATGCATATATATATACACACACACACATATATATATAACTGAATCACTTTGCTGTATGGCAGAAATTAACACAATATTTTAAATCAAGTATATTCAATGAAAAATTACATAAACATGTTATACAAAAGAACAACCTGGGGTAAATGAATGTAATTGGCAAATAAAGGGTTTTATTCTGAATGTATACAAAGTACACAAAATCAATAAGAACAACGCTAAAACTAAGGAAAAAAAAAGAAAAACTGAGCAATGCCCAGGAAGTGGGACATTGACTGGAAGGGGCCTGTTGCCAGAAATATTCCATTTCTTAATCAGGGTGGGAGATGCACAGGTGTGTACGTGGGTAAAACGTCACTGAGTTCTACCCATGTTCAATGCCCTTCATATGAAGTATATAATATCTCAACACAATGTAAAAAAGCATTTAAACCAAGGTATTCTTCATCAGCAGCTAAAATGCTTTGTCCATCATACAATGAATGTAAGAGGACAGAAGTGAGTTAGAAACATAGTAAGTGAGTTATCTTGATAAATTCCGTGAAACTTGCTCTGTCAAGGTGACCTACACTTCCTGTACCATGAACAATAATGAAATAATTGGGCAGCAGTACTGTTTCTCAGTGACCTCATTAGATTGCTCTACAGGCCATCCTTCCACACCTTTTAGGATGGGCACCAGAGTTTCCAGAAGCTTCAGTTATAAAAACAATCTCTTCAGTCAAAATGTCCAATCCAATACATGAACTGAAGTTCCATTTCTGTCCAGAATACACCAGTTCCCTCCTGGCCCTGCCTGGCTGGCCTCGAGCCTGGGACTCCACATGGGAGGCCCCTTCTCTCTCCCTACTTCCTCTCTGCTTTCTTGCTATCACTTCTGACTTTCCAGGGGAAGAAGGTTTAGCCTGGCATACTGCGGCAGGTGGAGCCTGGCCCTGGTTCCCTCTGGACGTGGCAGATGAGACAGTGCCAAGCTCCTCCTTTCGCGGCACTTGTGGGGTTTCTGGAGACCTCTCTGCCTGAGACTTAAGGCCCGCTACCCGACTCAGGCTCACGCTCACATCTACCCCAGTGTCGGGCACACTCTGGTACTCAGTTCTTATTAGTGAATGAGTGAAGGAGGTGAGAAAACAGAAAAGGGAGTAGCAGTGTTCCCTCCACAAACTCTTTTGGGAAGATTTTAACATAATTAGGTCATTTTTGTCTGACCTAACACTTTTAAAACATGTAGGCTAATTCCCTTTAGCTTACAATTAAGAAAATAAATGATTGTTTCATTCTCAGGTACTTCTTGTTCCTATGGTGCCCACAGTCTGATGAAGTGAGCTGCAACCTGTGGACACAGCTGCAGGCTCTTTTCTCAGTGCTATTCCATGGTTTGTAATAACACACAAACAAGTGGACAGAGTATTTTTTCAGAATTAGTTGATCAATAAGACAACTCAGGAAAATCAAAATTGCTGTAAATTGTACATACGAGACCTTCCATAGATACTAGAACACAGATCTGAGTTGTTTATAGCCAGCCTCAAAGTCCCTCCTCAACCTGGCTATGCACAGAGGGCACAGGCAGAAACACTAATTCGAAAAGATACATGCACCCCAGTGTCCACGGCAGCACTATTCACGATTGCCAAGACATGGAAGCAACCTACAGCAACAGATGAATGGATACAGAAGGCGTGGTGTATATTATACGGACAATGGAATACTACTCAGCCGTTAAAAAGAACGAAATTTTGCCATCTGCGGCAAAATGGATGGACTTGGAGGGTATTATGTTAAATGAAATACAGACAGAGAAAGACAAATACTGTATGATATCACTTACATGTGGAATCTAAAAAATGCAACAAGCTAGTAATACAACCCTAGATCTACAACACAGTGGAATAGACTCACAGATATAGAGAACAAACTGTTAGTTAGCAGTGGGGAGAGGGAAGGAGGGAGGGGCAATATAGGAGCGAGAGGTTAAGAGGTGCAAACTATTATGTATAAAATATGCTACAAAGATATATTGTACAACGTGGGGAATATAGCCAATATTTTATGATAACCTTAGAGTTTAACGTTTAAAAATTATGAATCACTCTATTGTACACCTGTAAGTTATAAAATATTGTACATCAACTATACTTTAATTTAAACAATTTTTTTAAAGCTCTGCAGTCCAGGAATCTGCAGATACCTTGTAATCAGGAATTGTGAGAAGGACGCATAAGGCTGCCCAGCATGACACTCCCAAGGAGGGTGTGGACACCCAGTTGAAAACACTTTCTCTACTCAGACTTTTTACACACATAGCCTTGATTTCCATTAGTGGTTGTAGTCTCTGCCTTGGCTGACTTGGGAAACTTGAAGGCTAGAAAATGACTTTCTGGAGAGAATGAACAACAGCAACATTAAAGTGTAAACTCAACAGCTATCCCTGGGCAATTACCATGTAGTCAGCATTGCAGAGCCAGTGAAAGGAGATACAAAGATGAATGAGGCATGGCACCCTGTGTGGAGGGAGCTTCCAGGCTGGCTGGAGGGAGAGGAAATGCACATCTCTCCTGCTCTTAGCTGGAAGGGCCTGTACCTATGTTGTACCTTACGTCCTTCATGTTTCTTAATTCAACATCACCTTTAATTCTCTCTACAGTCTTAGGTAAGGGAAAACATGGATAGTTGTTCTCCTTTTTAGAAGAAGAAATTAGCCTCCCTAGAGAGTCTGAGTAACCAGTTCAGGGCCCCAGAGAAGATAAATGGCAGAGCTGGAAGAACACAGCCCCGCTCCAACTCTAGGCTGCTGATCCATAGACAGGTGCATATATGAGAAACTCAGCTCGCCTTGTGGCTTCACTTTCAACACGGAAGGAGAAAAATCAGTGAAAAAGCATGACAAGATGAGGAGAAGTTAGGGGAGAGTACATTCACAGGAGAGAAATTTAAAAATCAGGAAAAAAATGAAACATTTTAGCCTTACCAAATACTAAAGAAAAGGCTAGGAGAGGAAGTGGCACCCTAGCACTACATTTAAGGGGATAGGGAGAGCTGAAGGTGACATCCTAGGAAGTTTCTATTTCTCTGGAGACCCATACCCGTTATTCTGCAGTTCTTTCTTTATTTCTCCTGAAATAAGTTCAGGATAGTATCTGCCAACATGAGTTAGCTTTGATGAGAACTGGGAAATAAATGCATGATCTCTAATACTTTATAGAAGACTCAATTTTCTAGATTATTTGTAGACAAATTTGCATCTTGCTGTTTCACTGTGGTTGTTTTCTACAAATTGCAATGGTGCCCCCTATTTAGTCTACCATGTGAGGAAAAATGCAATTATGAGCATGCTGTGCTGCTTTTTGAAATGCATTCAACTCCTTACTAATTTTCTTACAAAGCTACTACTTCAAAACAGTCAAGTTGTCACAATAACGCTGCATTCTTCCTTAAATGGGCTCAACTGGTACTGAATGAATCAGGTAAGAAAAACAATCTCTTGTCCAAGCCCTTCATTTGTGATGTGAACACCAGAGACAACAAAGATGACGGTGGGATTTCTCTGGCGGGACTCCCCACTTCACTTCAGTGATTAAGAATTTGCCTTGCAATGCAGGGGACATGGGTTCAATTCCTAGTCAGGGAAGCTAATGTCCCACATGACGTGGAGCAAATAAGCCCGTGGGCCGCAACTAGAGAGAGCCTGTTCATCACAATGGAAGATATATCACGTGATGCAACGAAGATCACGTGTGCCACAACTAAGACCTGACGCAGCCAAATTAATTAATTAATTTTAAAAACCCTCAAATATGCGGGTTAATTGACAGAGTTAGATTAGAGCTCAAGTTTTCTGACCAGTAGTCTCAAGTCCTATTACCTCTGTGAGAGTAAATACCTTTAAATAAACCTGGATAGTCAAGGCTATGGTTTTTCCAGTGGTCACGTATGGATGTGAGAGTTGGACTGTGAAGAAAGCTGAGCGCTGATGAATTGATGCTTTGCTTTTGAACTGTGGTGTTGGAGAAGACTCTTGAGAGTCCCTTGGACTGCAAGGAGATCCAACCAGTCCATCCTAAAGGAGATCAGTCCTGGGTGTTCATTGGAAGGACTGATGCTGAAGCTGAAACTCCAATACTTTGGCCACCTCATGCGAAGAGTTGACTCATTGGAAAAGACCCTGATGCTGAGAGGGACTGGGGGCAGGAGGAGAAGGGGACGACAGAGGATGAGATGGCTGGATGAGATCACCGACTTGATGGACATGAGTTTGAGTAAACTCCAGGAGTTGGTGATGGACAGGGAGGCCTGGTGTGCTGCGATTCATGGGGTCGCAAAGAGTCGGACACAACTGAGCGACTGAACTGAACTGAACTGAAACCTGAATAAAGGCTTGGAGCTGTCAATCCTTCTTCAAGCACCATGGTGGTCACCTTGCTTGGGGGTCTATCAAGTCGGGGGCCATGCACCCACCTCCTCTAACTCAGCTGGCTCAGGTGGTACTGCAGTGGTGACAGGAGGTGGTGGGCACACAATGTGGCCTCCAGGACCATGAGCTGAAACCAGGTCTGTCTGGCTTCTATTGGAACTGTTTACCAACCCATTATCAAGAGCCTGCCTTGACCTCTCTTCATAACAACCCATTAATTGATTCTACTCTCCATTAAGTGGTCATGACTGAATGCTTTAAAAAGCTCTGGTCTGTGCAGTGATCGCATAGGAAATAGAATGACTTTGGGGAAAGAATGTACTTTAATTTTAATCACATTTTAATTAAAATGTCATTAAAATTGAGTTTAATGACATTTTAATTGTAATTCCAGTTGGATAAATAGAGAGTTTTGTTTAAAATCCATTACCATATGAAACTCTTAAACAGTGCTTTAAGTTCTTATCATGCTCTTCAAAATTCAGAAAAGAGAATTATAATGAAAGTACTTACTTTCTCAAAATATTAAAATAACAACTTCTCTTGTAGCTTGAAGTGTTGTGACCAACTTATAATTAAAACTTAAAGTCTAAGCTTAGGATCCAGGCCATGAGGTGTAATTAAAAGCACTCTGGCTTTAGAAATGGATAGGCCTGGGCTCAAGTCCCACCAAAAGCAAGTCAGTAAAGCGAAGAAGGGAGACCTGGACACTGAAGCCAGCAAAAAAAATGTCCTAAAGCTGTTTTCCAATAAGCAGAAATGCTACTGAAACGCCTGCACCTCATGCGCTGACTGGGAGATGGTGATGGAGAACTCACTTGAATGAGGAAGGTGACAGGCTGTGCACATGATGAAGTTATACCAGGGTAATCCGACACCAACCACACATCACGACAATCTACTCACATGAGCAGGCAAAGTAAGAAAAGACAAGTGAGTGAGTGGTAAGAACTGCCTTTGGCACATCAGGGTCTAAATTTTCTACAGTAATCCTGACAGGAGAAAAGACTGGATACCCGAGCAGCTGTACTGTCCACACATGTATAGATGTGCCACTTTGGTGTAGAGAGGGTCTGGGATGCTAAAATTGATTGCAAAGTGCTTTCCCATGTATAAGCACATCTGAAGTGACAGGCTGCAAAGTATTTGAACTGTCCAAATAAAAGCTAAAACCTAGGGTGCTTTTTGTTGCACACAGAAGATTTTATTTCCAAGATGACAGCTTCATTTTAGTCCATTTCACCCACACTTGGAAGGGGAAAAGGGTTTCCTAGGAAATTAACCGAGCACCATTTCTTATCCTGCCTTTGCTTTTCTAATTAAGGATTCAGGTTTGTGGCTGCCTTTCCAGCCAAGTTCACTCCAAACTGGCAGACTCAACTCTCTGGGACTAGGACTTGAGCTCTGGAGTTCAACAGTTCTTGGTTCAAGTCCAGGTTCTACCACTTAGAAGTGCTGTGACTTTTGGTACTTCATGTCTGGGATTCAACTGTAAGATACAGACAATAAAATAAAACAGCAAGTTCAAGTTGACCTGTGGAGTAGGTGTCCAGTACAGTTTCGTACCCTCTCCTTTCCATTTACAAAATCTTCCTCCCAGGATTCAGCTGCACCACATGAAACTTTGCACCTGCTGCATTTAGTCATCTGTGTGGCTACCCATCTCTCTAGGCCTCCCTGTTGGCTCAGTGGTAAAGAATCTGCCTGCCAATGCAGCAGACGTGGCTTCAGTCCCTGAGTCAGGAAGATGCCCTGGGGAAAGAAAAAGGCAATCCACTCCAGTATTCTTGCCTGGAGAATCTCATGAACAGAGGAGCCTGATGGGCTGCAGTCCATGGGGTCACAGGAGTCGGGCAAGACTCAGTGACTAAACAACAACATTTATTTATCAATCATCTCCTTCTCTCTATCTAGGGTGCTTTTGGATTAGAACTAAAGGCCATTTGGACACAATCTGAATTAAGAGACTCTTGCTTTCATATCAATCCATTTTCTATTTCAGTAGCTAATGGCTTGGTGCTATTCAGCCTGATATTGCCTGTATGCACACATGTATACCTAAATGTACAATGTAGCTGTTAAATCAGATGATAACACTTTACTATAAATCTCTTAATTATAAGTGATGGATTTAGTACACCAATCTCTTCCTACCTATGAACTGTCTTTACCAAAAGTAAAATAACCCCAGTCTACTGTAATTTGAATTGAGGTACTTTTCTAGCTACTGTAAGTATTATATGTGAATTGTGAGGGACCCTTGTTTGAGATCATTAGAGGAAGAGGGTGCTGGGAATTGATAAAAGGGATAAAAGGAAACTGAGGCTAACAGGGAGGTGGGGGAGTTTTTGAGGGAAGACGTGGAGGAGAGGAAGGAGCTGGGACCAGGGAAACCTGGGCTGTGACCGGTGCTGTGACTGCAAGTCTTGGCATGAACTTGCAGGGCCGAAGCTCTGACTGGAGAAGAGAACCACACAGCATCTGCTCAACTTTGTCTATCAAAACTACTCCGCATCTCCAAGCCACTGTCAGACCCAGGAATCAGAAGCCAAGACTCTGGGTCGAAAATCAGAAATGACAGGATGGACGGTCAGGTGGCAGAGAAACATCATTATCATGTTTTATCTGCAGTGAAGCAAAAGGGATTCAAAGCAGCTCACTGAGATTGTGGAAAAGAGAGACTAGACATTTCCAACGAGCTAAGGATGGTTCTCTGAATTTGAGTCATATAGGATCCATTGTTATTTATCTAAGATGTACAAGATGAAGTGCTTACAGCCTTTATTGATGTGCTGTACTTGTTTTTATTTTAATTACTGTTTAGGAGCTGTCATGGGTCAGCTAGTGGTGAGGTCCACATCCCACTTGTTCCAATTAGTGAACTGTCCTGCCACAGGGTTTTCAGGAGCCTGGCCCTCGCGAGACTCTCTCTGATGAACAGTCATTACCAAGGACCAGGCAGTAGAACCTCAGTAGGACGGCCTCTGAAAATATAATGAAGTGAAACATGGGAATTCCTTGCATTTTTTCCCTCTACTCACTAGCTAACTTGCACTTTGTATGTTTCCCATGTGCTGATCTGAGCCATGAAGGGCCCCCTTCTCTCTCCACAACTCCCTTGCAGGGTGCTAGCCAGCCTGTGTCAGGAAGGCCCACCACTTATTTGACAGTGGAGACACTGTTTGGCACAATTCATGCCCTGAGTCAATGAGGCAAAGGGGGCCCTTGCTTTATTTTGTGAAATGGTGAAATGGATACAAAGTCTATAAACTTGCACTGAATATGCACAAATAGAAAACAAGCAAGTGTCCTGTCAGCGTGATGCAATTTAAAAACAGAATACAGTAGACTCTTGGGAAACAGATTCGAACTGTGTGGGTCCACTTGTATGCAGACTGTTTTCAATTGTAAGCACTACCACACTGCACAGTCTGAGGTTGGTTGAATCCGTGGATGTGGAGGAACCACATACATCACAGGACCACAGGTACAGAGGGCCAGATGTAAGCTATACACAAGTGTTCCACTGCACAGAGGGCTGGCGCGCCTAACCACCACATTGCTCAAGAGTTGGGACTTCCCTGGGGGTCCGGTGGCTAAAACTTCACACTCCAAGTGTAGGGGGCCCAGGTTCAGTCCCTGGTCCGGGAACAGGATCCCACATGCCTCAACTAAGAGTCAACTGTACTCGAAACAAAACATAAAAGGAGGTGAAGGCAAAAGTGTCTTCTGAATCAGGCTGAGGAAACACCCCCGTGTCTGGTACCAGAATGCTGCTTGCTTTCAGGGACACCTGCTGTTTACCTCCATGAGGTGCCACCCCAACTGACCCACCTCCACTCATAGAGAGGGCCCTGTGAACAGTGCTCCCAGGTGGCAGAGGACAGCTGGCACCCACAGTGGGTGCTGTTCTGCAGAGATGAGAGAAGGGGTAGTCCTGCTCCACCTCCTGTGTCCTGCCCTTGGAAGAACTGGACCACTGGATGCTGGTGGTACACATTTGCTTGCTTTGACCTGTAGGCCCACCTTTGAGTTTTTTCCCTTCAGCATGCTCTATTTCCAAGGTTTCAAACTCTACTTGAAAGCATCAGGAGGTGCTGTTAATGATTTTTAAAGCTGGTGTTTAAAAAAAATCCTTGAAAGTAATTACCGAGGCTACTGAATTACCTGTGCGTGCTTTGAGACCCAGTGACGGAGAACGTTCAGTACTCGATTGGTGGCTGTCCTACGTATAATAAACTCTTTGTCGCATGTTCTCTCGGAGTTGTTAAATCCTTGGGAGGAAAAGAAACACACATGTTGTAGTTAAAGCCAATCCCTGGGGACCTGGAAAAGGTCACTTATTTTGGGACACTGCTTAATGCCACTCACAAATGACACGTCTTGGCAGAGGAGTAAGTGGCTTCAGCTGGTCGTGGATTCTGCTTACTTACCTGTGATGCCCTCAGAGGCCACCACATAGTTACAGGTACAATTAAATGAATAATGTGCACATATTTATTAACAGTCACTGATTAAAGGTACAGATGGTCTAGTGACATTTCCACTTATGCCTGTCCTGTTGTATAACATAAAGCCAAGAAGGAGTTTTAACAAAGTATTTGAGCTAACATTGTTTATACTTTTTCTCCAGAGTCATGTAACCACAGATATTTTCAATATTTGTAGATGGATAAGCTCATACCTTGGCTCACAGATGATATAAATACTTTGTTGTGCACTCACATATTGAGAAGCAGAAGGAGCTTCCCAGGTGACGCTAGTGGTAAAGAATCTACCTGCCAACATATGAGGACGTAAGAAACTTGGGTTCAATCCCTGAGTCAGGAAAATCCCTTGGAGGAGGGCATGGCAACCCACTCCAGTATTCTTGCCTGGAGAATCCCATGGACAAAGGAGCCTGGCGGGCTACAGTCTATAGGGTTGTGCAGAGTTGGACACGACTGAAGCAACTTAGCACACAAGCACCTAAGAACATGAACTCCACAGCCAGACTGGGTTGAAATCCCTGTCCTCCTACGGTGTAAGTTACAGCTCCTCTCTGGTGATCAGCTTCCTCATGTCCTGAACGGAATAAGTGTATCAACTGCAGAGACTTTTTGGAGATTAAGTTAGTTAAGCATTTAGAGTGGCACTTGGGAAAACAGTGAGAGTGCAATAAATGTTAGCTATTATTACAACTCAATCTTGGGTCAGAGTCTTCATCTCTGTGCCAGCCTATGTTTCTATCTTGGCCACCTCTTCACTATCAAGAAACTATTTTAATATTTTCTACTTATTCTCTATTTTAAAAGATTTTGCTTTCCAATTATAACCAAGTGACTTGTTTCCTTTAAAAATGAATTCAAGGGGACTTCCCTGGTGGTTCCAGTGGTTAAGAATCTGCGTTTCTACTGCAGTGGGCCTGAGTTTGATTCCTGGTCAGGGAACCGGGATCCAACATGCCGTGTGGTATGGCCAAAAAAGTAAAGAAATAAATAACTGCCATTATTTTTTTAAAAAATATATTCAAATCTCACATAACTTCATTGGGAAAGTTCTTAAAAACTGTCCACATTCACATCCTACTCCTAGCTTCTTACCCCTTCTTACCACCAAAACAGCCCCCACTAAACTACCAATAACCTCTACGTTTCTATAACGTATTCAATGGACATGAACTTAGGCAACCTCCAGGAGATGGTGAGGGACAGGGAGGCCTGGCATGCTGCAGTCCATGGAGTCAAAAAGAGTCAGACACGACTTGGCAACTGAACAACAACTTATCATCTCTCCATAGGAAATCTCATTTAATGATCACCTATGAAGATTACTCTCATAATTACATCCTTAGTTTTCTTCTCTGGACTCTGGATCCATGAATCCAAATGCCTCCTAGATTTTTCAAAAACCTCAAACTCAATACATGCAAAAGGAAACCCCCTGGCCTTTCCATCAAACCTTATTCTCTTCTGGTGTTCCCCATCTCACTAAAGGACCACCACCAGCCATCCAGTTATGTAAGCCTGGAACTTTGGAATAGTTCTTGGCCCGCCTCTCTGCTTCTCCTCGATAGTTTTACCTGCTAAATAAATCTCAGATCTGTCCATGTCTTTGTACTTACAAAGCCAAACTGGCACTGAGCTCTACCAATTCTTATCTAGTCTACTGACAACAGCCTCCTAACTAGCCTCATTGTCATTCCTGCCTCCTCAAATTTGTTCTCTTTTCTGAAATCAGAACGATCTTCCAAAGGGCAAATTAGATGTGCCATTCCCCTGTTTAAAGCCCTTAATGACACAAAACTCCTTAACACAGCCTTCAACATCTTCCATGGTTCGGCTCTTAGCTCCCTTTCAGCCTTTTCTGAGACCTTATTCTTTTCACAATCTCCTCTTCCAATTAACCACCCTTCTTTCAGTCCCTCATCCTCACCCCAAGGTCTCTGTATATACTGCTCCGTATCTGGCACAATTATCACTTTGCTTTTCACTCAGTGAAAGCCACTCTTAGTTACTTCACGTCCCCCAGAAAGCCTTTAAGGGCCTGAACCAGGTAGCTCCCTCATTGCACATCTCACAACAACATGCACATTTATTTCCGGACACTGGCCATATTTGCAATTTTACACATTTTATCTATATGATTTTCTGGTCAGTATTTGTGTCCTCCATGAAGACAGGGTCCAGGTAAGTTTTTGCTGAGTGTGAGCACATACGTGGCATGTAGCAGAAACTAGACACAATATATGTTTGCTGAATAAATGAATGCAAGCTTGTATAGTAGGAAATCAGTAATTACTGAATGTGCTGTAAAGGTAAGGGTGATTGAATGAAAGACTGAATGAACAGTCCTCAGAACCTACAGATGAGTTAGACCAAAAAGGGCATACACTTCTAAAAGGCAGAGGTCTTTTCCCCACACTCCTCTTTGGATGTGGACAGGTGTCTTCCACCCACTAGAAGACACTGTCAGAGGATGCTGATGTGCTCTTGGTAAAATAGATATTGAAAAAAAAAAACTTTTTGATGTTAAAATCTTAGAAATTCTGGGGAAAATATAATATATTTTAAAATGCATAGCTCAGTTCTCAAGAAGATAAGGAGTTTTCCAGAGTCAAACACAGAGAGACTTGAAAAAAAGAACTAAGTCTCTGAACTACTGCTCTGAGAGGAGAGTAGGTTACCAGCCTTGGTAACAGGAGATGTGGATTGTGAATCCACGTGACTCAAGAGAAGCCCCAGGGCCTTCAGGAAGTGTGGGTGCTGGAATTCTCATCAGACCACCCCCTCTGCCCGAGAGGGAGGACTCAGAAAAGAAATTCTCCAGCCTGCACAAGGAGGTAGTTAAGAAACTTGACTATTTTAGCCTGGATCTCAGGGGAGTGAACTCCCCCCTGCCGAGAACAGATAACCGCAGGCCCACCTCATGTGGGTTTGAAGCCCAGAATGAACCATTACCGGGGGGGCCATGGCCAGCGATAACTCTGGCGCCCTGACAAAAGCATACACAAAACCTCTCCGGAGAGACATGAGCTTACCCTCAGCCTGTACTGGATGACCAACAAGAAAGACCCGTAGGAAAAACTCATAGTCCCAAAGCACAAAACAAATAAGCCATCCACCATAAACAAGGGTCCCTAGACACAGGGATCAGGAACTCCCCACCTCATCCCACCCCTCCACCACCACCCAAAATTTCAAATATCCCAAAGTAGGATGCTTAAGACTAAAGATATAAAAGTGTGAACTAAAAACATGTGAAAAGAATTTAAAATATTTTAAGTTTTATAAGATCATAAAATGTCTTCAAATTAACAGAATTATTCTTTCAATTATTGCTGAAAAATAGACAAGTTGAAATTTAAAACATGGATTTGTTAGTCACTCAGTCGTGTCCGACTCTTTGCCACCCTATGGACTATAGCCCGCCAGGCTTCTCTGTCCATGGAATTCTTCAGGCAAGAATACAGGAATGGGTAGCCATTCCCTTCTCCAGGGGATTCTTCCCGACCCAGGGATCAAACCTGGGTCTCCTGCACTGCGGGTGGATTCTTTACCTGTCTGAACTACAAGGGAAGCCCAAAACATGGATAGAAAAATATAAATAAACACGAGCTAGACCCAGTTAAACACAGAAAGGAGCAAACTGTAAAGAGATCTGAAAATTTGCAACCTCATGGGTAGTAGCCCACCAGGTTCATCTGCCCATGGAATTTTTAGGCAAAGAATATTGGAGTGGGTTAGCCATTTCCTCCTCCAGGGAGTCTTCCCAACCCAGGAATCGAACCTGTATCTCCTGCATTGCAGGCGGATTCTTTACCTGCTAAGCCATCAGGAAAGCCCTAACCAGCTGCAATACAAAGAGCTAAAGAGGTAGAAAACAGGAAAAAGGGGAGATAGGTGCTCTGATCAGGAGCATGAACCCATGTGCAAAATTACATCAAGATCCCATGTATCAGCTTAGCACATAACAGTCCCGTTAAGGCAATTTCAGTTCATGAGTAAGCTGTAACTCCACTAATAAAACTTGACCTTCAGGATTTACTAAAGATATCCCCTCAGAGAGATGGTTTATATATCTGGTGTCGGGAATTTCTAAATTGGCAGTTTGAACAGAATTGATAAGAGTACTTCTAAGATCAAAGATGTCCATCTGTTGATCAAGCAATGAAAGGCCCGTTTTTCACAGACTTTAAAGCTCTTTGATCAGAGCAACCATTTTTTGCAACTTGCCAGACTTCCTCCTTATTGTAAGCCACCGTACAAGCTGGGGGCTGCTTGAGCAATGTGTATTTCCAAATTGAAACATGAACCACACAGCCAATTGGTGGCGACACCCATGTAGAAGCCAATCTGTCCTACAGTCATGGATCCACCCCCGGGGGGTTAAGCCACTTTTTGTAAAACCAAACAGAAACTCTTTGTGGAGTTTTACAAATCTTTCCCTTGTCAAGTGTGACAGCCCAACCAAACTCTACAGATGCCAGGAGGTTTTATTTTACTAACATCACACATGTGAAATACTGCCACCACGAGATTCCTGTCTTTCCAATTCACGCTTGGGCTGTTTTTTAGTTGTAGGCACTGGTCAGATGGGCTAATTTGGGCAACAAAAGTCGTCTAGAAAAGTGGTAAGAAGCAAATCACTGCGTATGTGAAGTTAAGAATGAGATTCACCTTTATGGTCCTTCCCCCAGACACCTCGTAAGTCATTCTGTCCCTTACAGCCGGTGGTACATGTGACATCTCTCTCATTAAACTATACATTCCCTGGTGAAGGGATTTTATCTCAAGCATCTTTGTAGGCCCTTCAGTTTTGCACACAGGCACTCCGCAGTTATTTTTCTTAACAAAAACTGCATCCCTCCCAATGAAAACTATCAGAAAGTGTCTACAGATCCTATGTATCTGAATTAAGGGCATTTTCCCACCATATTACTATGATGACTATGGATATGAAATCTATCACAAGCAGGCAGACAGAAAAAGTGGTGAGGAGGGATGCAAGGACATTTTAAAATATAGGAAAGCAGGAAAACTTTCATTTTTTTTCTTCAAATGATGTGATAGTTAACTTCACTGCCTACTTTGTAAGAGGCAAGTAAAGTAACAGTGAGATGGAAGTAAGATGACATGTAGGTGGATTATGGGCTTCTTCAGTTAGAGCTACCCTGACGTTGCCTGAGGGAAATTGACAAAAAACAACAACAAGGAATTCTTGAACATGGTGAGGTATTTTAACCTGGAAAGTAGATCATCAAGAAGTGGACTGTGGTGCTGTTGTGAAGACCAACAGAGCATCTTTGGGCCATCCTCTGATGTGGTGTGGAATGTCAATCAGGAAGCCCCAAACAGCACAGAGAGAGTGTTGATGTCAGTGGTCCATGGGGATGGGGTGCCTGGGAGTGAAAGTAAATGCTAACTATTGTTTATTTTAACCACACTTCTAGAAACTGTTTCTTATTGTGTTTTTATCCCCAGTACCTGGCACTGTAGGTCTTAATAAACTTAGGTTTATTGAATGAATGCATTGAGATCACTTTAATGATTACATCGGTGGGGGAATTAAGAAAAATGCCACAACAGTGGAGAATAATTTCTCACGTTATACAAATGAGACTCAATCTCTCATTTGTTATCCATGCACTTTACTTTATCCAGTAAATATCTTTCTTTAAAAATTGTATGTAATATAAAATCATATAATTGGTTTGTACATTTCTACGTACTTGGCTTACAACTGTATTCCTACTTTTTGGTTGTTGGCATAGAAAGATCATCCATATTTATTGCTGCCTTATGCCAGGCACTGTGCTAGCAGCTTTACAAGTTGTCTGTACTTTAGCCCTTGTAATAATAACAATTGCCATTTATTGCATGTCCACCAAGTAACAAGTATCAGGCCGTAAGTACTATGTGTGTGAAAGTCACTCAGTCACGTCCAACTCTTTGCGACCCCATTGCCTACACAATCCATGGAATTCTCCAGGCCAGAATACTGGAATGGGTAGCCTCTTCTCCAGGGGATCTTCCCGACCCAGAGATCAAACCCAAGTCTCCCACATAGTAGGAGGATTCTTTACCAGCTGAGCCACAAGGGAAGCCCTATAAGAAATGTGGTCAACAAGAATTCTTCAGCAACAATAGCAACTGAGTAGAGTAAATGCTGCTTTTCCCACTTACAGACAAAGAAACAGGAATTCAGAGAGGTTAAGAAACTTGGCAAAGGTCACAGAGTTAATAAGTGCAGGGGCTTCCCTGGTGGTCGGTCCACCTCGAAATGCAGAGGATGCCAGTTTGATCCCCGGTCTGGGAAGACCCCACAAGTTGTGGAGCCAATAAGCCCACTGGCCCAACTACTAAGCCTGACCTCTGGAGCCTGTGAGCTGTATCTAGTGAAGCCTGCATGTCCTGGAGCCTATGTCCTGCAACAAGAAAAATCACTGCAAGGAGAGGCCCGCACACCAAAACTAGAGAGCGCCCGTGCACAGCAACGAAGATGCAGAGCAGCCAAAAATACAGAAATAAAAAAACAACAAAATAAGCGGCCGATCCAGGACTTGAGCCCAGGTCTGTCCATTTCCAAAGCCAGAGTGTTTTTAACTGCACCTCATAGCCTGCATCCAAAGTTCAGACTTTAAATTTTATTTACAAGTTGGTAAATACTATGAAAGCTCCAAGATAAGAAGCCTTTTGAAAGTTTTGGAAAAATAAGTGCTTTCCTTTTAATTCTTTCTAAATTTTGAAGAGCTATAAGAACATAGCACCATTATATAGTTTTATTATGATAATGGATTTTAAACAAAAACTTTTATCTAATCAGAATTTAATTTTTCTCAAAATGTATACTTTCATCAAATTCACTACATTTCTTATGTGGCCTTCACATAGACCAGGGCTTTTAAAACTTCCAGACATGATCTATTAATGGGGAGTGAGATCAATTTAGTGGGTTGTTACCAGCTTTAAACAATGAAATAAATGAAAACTGAGTAGACTGTATATAGTGAGAGCGTGTATTCGTCAGAGAAAATTTTGTACCAATTGTGTGTGTGCGTGTGTGGGTCAAAATGTAAACTGTATTTCTTAAGAGTGGGTTGCAATAAAAGTCTGAAAGTGACTTTTGGACAATCTAATATGGACAATCTGATTATGAGTATTATGTTTAAACTATCTGCATTAATTTCCCAGAAATTCTAGAAAACTAAGTCTGTTCTTTACTCTGAAACAAATTTGAAGGAACAAGCAGAGGACACTCCTCCTCCGTTTCTGGTCTGTTCTCAAGCTGACTCCAACCAGTTCTCACTCCTTCGGGAATATAGTTCTCTCCCACGGTTTTTTTACATATTCCAACTTGACACCTCGAGTTCCATCATTTCCCCAAATCCTTCATTCCTTGAAAGAAATCCTTCTTACATTTCCATATGAATGACACATTCTTCTCTCGTTAAAAAAATATCCAAAAAAAAAAATATATTTTTCTCTCATGCTCCTCCCCATCCCAACTTGCCTTTGAGTCAATGAAACAGCCACGGTTTCTGCTTCTCGGGTGGGAAACCTCACTCCTCCCTGTATTTCCTTGGTTTTTCCCATTCAGTCAACAAACACTGTTGACTTTTTGGTGGCATCTGTCAGACTGATGCCTTTCTTCTCTAGTCTCCTGCTATGACCCTGCATCTAGGCACCTCACACATGGGTTGTAGCTTCTTATCTCTTACATGTTCCTGTTTCCCCATTCTCTCTGCCTTCTCTTCATCCTCATCCATAATTCAGTTATCCCATCAATATCTATGTTCCAGGTCCTGTGTAGAAATACAGACAGTCCTGTCCTGAATATCTGTGTTCACAGGTCCATTGTCCTATGAGTAATATCTATGTTCACCTGGTGAACAAGAGATGTGGCCCCTGCTCTCATGGTTTTTTAAATGGGGAGAAGACAGCCTTCAAACAAGAAAAACACCAAAGATGTGTAATTTGAAACCCTGCAAATGAGCAAGGCACTGTCTCTTCAATAATAACTGCAAATATCCCTCTAATTTGTTACTGCTCCAGCACGAAGTACTTCTAATGTCTCCCTATTGCCCACTGAACCAAGTCTAGAATATTTTCCTAGTTATGAAGGGGCTTTATGAGCTAATAAACTAAAAAAAAAAAAAAACTAATGCAGACAAGCAGATTTGCACATACACTGTGCTGAACATCATGATAACAGCATTCACTCAGTCGATAAACTGACAA
The DNA here is from genome assembly GCF_001704415.2 of Capra hircus. Lineage (NCBI taxonomy): Eukaryota > Metazoa > Chordata > Mammalia > Artiodactyla > Bovidae > Capra > Capra hircus. The sequence goes on from NC_030814.1 coordinate 29,382,348, forward strand.
GACTCATTTTTGAGAGATAATCTAGAATAATAGCTACAATTTCAGGAATTGAACCTTAGTTCACAAATGGTAGGATGTTTGCTGTAGTAATATACCAGTACATTCAGTTACTCCCATTTTAATGGTCTCTTCCCCGGCAATCTTTTGTTTGCAAAGGGACAGAACACCCAATTCAAACTGAAACAGGAGGGACGGGGGCAGGGCACAACCTTAAAAGACTGACATAGCCTAAGGACATGGCAAAGACTGGTAGAACCAACTGGGTCCCAGATGGCAGAAGATCTCACTTCCACTAGACCTTGAGCCTCATTAGACACTTATTGTGATACTGTGATACATTAGCATGCTAAATGACACACCTACCAGTTCTGAGGCTAACCAAAACAGGTCCAAAAGTGGGTGATAGCCCAATTCCTGGAACTTTCTGCCGCTTCGCCCCAAATAATTGGAATAATCCTCCCACTCATTAACCTATGAAATTACCCAGCCCATAAAAACTAACCACACCATGTTTCAGGGCCGCTCTTGCCTTTTGAGGCCCACACTGTCTGTAGAGTGTGTTTCTCTTTAAACAAATCTACTTACCTATCATTTCATCTCTGAATTCTTTCACAACAAAGCAAAAACCTTAAATTCACCAGCAACAAAACTGGCTTAGAGTAAAAAGGGAATTGCTATTTTATACATCTGGGGATGGTTCTAGACTTAGATCCTGTTTGATTCAGAGGTACTTGTTAGTCTGGTCCATGTCTATTTCTTTTTAGTGCTTTTATTCTGCTCTCATTTCCAGGTAGCAAAAATGGGTAAGGCCTTGCTAATCATATCATCATATTACCTCATATAACAGCATCCAGAGGATGACAAGGCATTCTTTCTGGTAGCTTCCACTAAAGATAAAGAAATGTGTAACCTAGAAATCCTCTAAAATATCTTTGCATTTCATTGACTACATCATATGCCTTCCTCAAACTGATCCCTATGGCAATAGTGGGGAGGTGTCAGAGATGGCAGGGAGATGCATGTGTGCATGAGTGTGTGTGTGTGTCTGGAGGAGGTAGCTCCCACTCAAAGCACATGGCCAGAAATGTGAAAGGGCTGTTTCTCAAAGGTGTTATAGGGCAAGACATTGATGAACAAATTCTGCATAGTGAGAGTTTTCTAAAAATTTGTCTATAAGTGCGTCCTTATCTTTCGAGTTGTTAAGTTCTTCTCTTTACTCCATTTAACCTGAGATTTTTTTTCTAAGTGCAATTAATTGCAATAAACACATCCTTGAATAATAGAATGAGGAAAAGAAGTTCAGCAGATCTATCAACATTTGTGATGAAAAATACATGAAGAATGGAAAAATCAATATCTTCCCTTTGCTTTCACCTTTCAAGAAAATCAGAAAGATTGACTTGACTAAGATTGTCAGCTGAACTGTTCTCATGGATTTTAAAAAAAATATGTGCTGCTTAGATTCTTGAAGAAATGGTTATATACTAAATTTAAAATGTAACTTATTGAGAACCATTGGGTGTTACTTCTTTTAATTCTCACAATTGTAGAAAACAGATTCTTTGTCTTCACAGATGAAGAAACTGAGGCTCAAAGAAGCCCGACAGTTACCTAAGGTCACAGACGGTAAGAGCAAAGCCAGGATTTATGGTGAGGTCATTGGATTCTAAAACCCAGCCTCTTCCCACTGAGACACGAGACGTGCTGGCTGCCTGTGTTTATTGCTGTTTAAGCTCCAGGCCTCCCATTGCGGCTGCCGTCAGTTTCTGTGCTGACATAGAGATACAACAAGGACACAGAGCCAGTACAGAGGGAGACGGTGACTTCTGCCAAGGCAGAATGGGGTCCTTTGAGGTGCAGGTAAGACGTAAAGCCAAAAAGTAAGCAAATTTAAATGAGTTGTCAAGAAAACTGCTGAGACAAGAAGAAGATAGTCTAGAAACTGAGAGGTGATAATGATTTGTGGGAGCCAATAACATCAACCACTCTGAAAATCAAAATATGGCAATCTATTAAAGGAAATCAAGAAATCTAACACTCATGGTCAGAGTTTCTTGATAGCAAAACCAGTATTACCCAGGCCTTGGAAAATACAGTAAATGCTCTAGAAATGGTTAACAAAAGGAACAACAAAAAACAAAAAGAACAAAACTTTAAATTTCCCGACTATTTCCTTTTCGGCCCAACTTCATAACCAACTATCTGAAAAAGAAGGAGGATGGTTCTTCAGTATGTTAGTCTGAATTCTCTGATGGCTGTCTGCTACCCCTTCCAGATAACAGGCAGCTCACCAGCGTGATGTGGAACAACATTCCTGTCCTTGCATTAGGCGACATCTCCCCACAAACCTAAACAATAGTAATTTTCCAAATCCTTCTATGTTTCTTTCTACAGAGCCTATACACACGTTTAGAAAAGCTTTTCCACGGAGGCAGAGGGTGAGGCAAGGAGTGACAGCTCCCGATTCTGGGAGGTGTATCAAATGCGTATACAGTGGTGAAGGAGCAGGCACCTGTGTGTGCAAGGAGAGGGGACAGCCACAGAATGAGCTGAGCTGTTCTGAAGAAGGCACTGCAGAGAATTTTTAGGGATGGCTGGGGAGGGGGCATAAAAACCGGCCCTTTTCTCCCCCTCAAATGTTAACATTAGACTGTCCACAAAAAGTTTCAGTGTATTAAAACGATAGATTCTGCCAGCAGAAAGTGAAACATACCTTGGGAGAGAGGGTGGAAGCCACAGAATACAAAAGAGAGCCCATTTTATCAGACACAAAACACTGGCTGAGTCTTTATGCCAATCTCTTTCATAGGAACTGGGGTACAGCAGTGGACAACAGGAAGCTAATTAGCTGTTTACAGGAATTTATGCTCTACCGAGGGAGACAGAAATAACGAGTAATAAATCATGTCAGTGATATTATCTATTAACAAATGAATAAGGTAAATTCAGATATTGAAAAGAAGAGCTATGTGGGAAGTAAACAGGTGTAGGTGTGTGTGTGTGTGAGACAGAGAGACAAAGAAAGAGAGAGGCAGAGATAGAGAAAGAGAAAGCAACAGAGACACACACACAGGAAGAGAGAGAACATTTGTTAGGCTGGGTTGGGAAGGCCTCTGTAAGGAGGGGACTGGGACAGGCGAGCTGGGACATGAACAATGAAAAGGAAACAGTCATATGAAGATTCAGGGGAACAGCATTTCAAGCAGAACAGTGAATAGGCCATGAGACAGTTCAGCCTGATGGAGGGCCAGAAAGCGGCCCAGTGTGGCTGGGGCCCGGTGAATATGGGATCCAAAGAAAGGAGACAAAGTTGGAGAGCAGGTAAGACCACTGAGCATCTCCCAAGTCAAGTGAAAGAGCTGGATTGTCTTCTCGGGTACCGGGAAGCCACCAGAGGGCCCTGTGCAAGGGAATTGTGACCTCATTGACACTCTGAACAGGTCACTCTGGCTCCCTTAGGTAGTATGCACAGGAGTGGGCAAAAGTGGAGTGGGAGAGGCCAGGAATGAGGCAGTAAACCAGGGGACAAAGGCTTGGACAAAGGCTGGGGCGGGAATGGTAAGAACTGTTGGAGATGGAGGGGTAAGACTTGCGGACGGACTGGATGTGGAGGTCTGCACTGATCTGAACAGTGCTCCCCCGAATTCACGTTCACTCAGAACCTGTCAGTGTTAGCTTATTTGAAACAGGGTCTTTGCAGGTGTAATCAAGGTAAGATGTCAAACTGGATTAGGGAGAGTCCTAAATCCAGTGACTGATATGGTTATAAGAAGGAAATTTGGACACGGACACACCCAGAAGGAAGAAGGCCCCGTGACAACAGAGGCAGAGAAGAGAGTTTTGCTGCTACAAGGCAGGGAACACCAGGGACTGCAAGCAGTCAGCAGAGGCTGGAAGAGGCAAGGCAGACTCCTTGTCTAACGCTCTCGGAGAGCATGGCCAGGTTGCCACCTTGATTTCAGATTTCTAGCCTTATCGTACTCCTTTCCCGACGTGGAACAAGTCCATTGTTCCAAGTCCAGTTCTAATAGTTGCTGCCTGATCTCTATACAGGTTTCTAAGGAGGCAGGTAAGTAGGTGGTTTGGTATTCCCATCTCTTTAAGAATAGCGTGGACAGAAGAGAGTAAAATTCAGATTTCAGATTTGTTTCATGAAAGAACAAATTTCTGCTGTTTTTAGTCAACCATTTGAAGTCATCTATTACAGCAGCGTTACGAAGCCAATGTGAGGTCTAAAGGAAGGGGAGGAATCAGGAAGAGTCCCACGGTTTGGGGGCTGAGCATCTGGGTTAGATGATGATGTCATTTCCTGAAACTGGGTTTTAGGGAGAAAATCCAGAGTTTGGTTTTAAACTGAAAGATGCCTCTTTTAGACATCTAAGTGTCTATGTCGAGAAGGCTCTTGGACATAACAGCCTGCAGCTCAAGTAGAATGTTTCAGACTGGAAATGTAAATTGGAGAGTCTCAAGCATTTACAAAGTGCTTAGAATCATAAGGCTACATGAGTAGAGTGTGGACAGGGCAAAAGGCCAGGAGAGCCTTGTGATCCCAAGACCCGTAGAGATGCTGTAGAAGAGGAGACAGCAAAGGAGATCAAAAAGGGAAGGAGAGCAAGGTGAAAGGAAAATCTGGCCCACATGGTGTCACGGAGACAAAGAGGACAAGCGTTTCAACGTGGAGGATGCCATCAGCTCCGCCATATGCTGCTGAGAGGTAGACTAAGATGAAGGCTTTGACTTCAGCAAGAGGTAGGTCCTAGGCGACAAGATAAGAGTCACTTCAGAGTGAAAGTCCAAGAGAATAGGTGGAGGGGAAATGGAGGTGATGGAGGGGAGACATCAGGCAGGCTAGCTCTTGTGAGATATTCTGCATTGAAAACAAGCTGCGAAATGGAACAGGAGCCGGTAAAACTGATGATATAAGGACACACTGGCACGCCAAGGGGGATGGCTGGCTTAGGGAGAGCTGAGGATGACAGGAGGAAAGGAAGTAACTGCATGAGAACAGTTCTCGAGTATGTGGAAGGGGAGGGGTGGACCCAACAGCAGGGCAAGGGTGATTCTTCCAGACCCACGGGGAGAAGGCAGAGGATGAGTCCAGGGGCACTGGGCTGGAGAAGTTAGTGTAGCAAAGAGGTCATCCTTTCTGTTTTCACTGTGAAGGAGGAGAGACGCTCACCAGTGAAGTTAGAAAGGGAGGTGGAGATCTGAAGAGAGGAGAGGATGAGAAATCCTGGTGTGTGAGGCAGTGACTTTACAGGATGACCAGGCGGCACAGAGCGCCCATGTGAGATCTGAAAACAGAGGGTGAGTCCGGGCAGCCCCGCTCTGCCGGCCTCTCCAGAGAGCAGCTCCTCTCTGTGAATACCAAGTCCATCTGATCCTGTCGCGTTTAGTAAAGGTCCTGGTAGCTCCAGGCTCCGTGCCTTTGATCACACCAGCAGAACATGCCAAGCAGGCTTCTGCTTTTCCTCACATGCCCTGGAGGTGGCCGCAGAATGGGGCGGAGGGTCAGAATGCAGGCTTTCAAGCCTGCAGGGGCTCTGTGCCCTTTCATTTAAAATTCTGTGCTTGCTTTGAAACTTACAGGAAGCTCAGGGAGGAGAAAATCACCACCATCCCACTGTGTACTGAGTGTGCAGTTTAAAGACATCTCCCAGGAGTTCAGACAGATTCTGAGCAGCTTGCCATACTGTTCTACTCCAGTGGATTAGTTTAACAGCCCTGACGGATGGATGATTCAGCCCTGGTCCCTTATGCCAATGACTTCGGATCCATCACCTAGTTGCAGAGGGCAATGTCAAACAACTCACAATGCTGATAACGGTGCAGTATGGCATTGTTAAGTGTACTGAGACACATGACACAGGGATGGTCTGGTTCCTTCACCCTCAGCACACCTTGCCACCTGTGACTTGAAGACTGCAGTTGCAGTCTGAGACACCTTAGCGCCCCTCTTCAAAATTTCCCTGCCACTCCATCCCCACTCTTTTCCTTCCCCATGGAGAAAGCAGCAAATGTGATATAAGAACTAGCAGATTGGAGATGTTTTAACGGACTTATCTTACTGAGTTGCTTTGGAAAAGTGCCTTCGCCTCTCAGGGTCTCAGTTTCCTCTTTGGTATCACACAGAGCATGGCTTTGCCAGCAAAGGTCCATCTAGTCAAAGCTACGGTTTTACCAGTAGTCATGTATGGATGTGAGAGTTGGACTATAAACAAAGCTGAGCACCGAAGAACTGATGCTTTTGAATTGTGGTTTTGGAGAAGACTCTTGAGAGTCCCTTGGACTGCAAGGAGATCCAACCAGTCCATCCTAAAGGAGATCAGTCCTGGGTGTTCATTGGAAGGACTGATGCGGAAGCTGAAACTCCAATACTCTGGCCACCTGATGCGAAGAGCTGACTCCTTTGAAAAGACCTGATGCTGGGAAAGATTGAAGGCAGGAGAAGGGGACAACAGAGGATGAGATGGTTGGATGGCATCACCGACTCGATGGACATGAGTTTGAGCAGGCTCTGGGAGTGATGGACAGGGAAGTCTGGCGTGCTGCAGTCCATGGGGTTGGAGAGTCGGACACGACTGCGTGACTGGACTGAACTGACTGAGTGCTTATTTAGATGCTCCTAAGGTCCCACGGAAAAGAAACGCAACAAAGCAAAATGGCTGTCTGGGGAGGCCTTACAAAAGCTGTGAAAAGAAGAGAAGCAAAAAGCAAAGGAGAAAAGGAAAGATATACCCATCTGAATGCAGAGTTCCAAAGAATAGCAAGAAGGGATAAGAAAGCCTTCTTCAGCGATCAATGCAAAGAAATAGAGGAAAAGAACAGAATGGGAAAGACTAGAGATCTCTTCAAGAAAATTACAGATACCAAGGGAACATTTCATGCAAAGATGGGCTCAATAAAGGACAGAAATGGTATGGACCGAACAGAAGCAGAAGATATTAAGAAGAGGTGGCAAGAATACACAGAAGAATTGTATAAAAAAGATCTTCATGACCCGGATAATCACGATGGTGTGATCACTAATCTAGAGCCAGACATCCTGGAATGTGAAGTCAAGTGGGCCTTAGGAAGCATCACTACGAACAAAGCTAGTGGAGGTGATGGAATTCCAGTTGAGCTATTTCAAATCCTGAAAGATGATGCTGTGAAAGTGCTGCACTCAATACGCCAGCAAATTTGGAAAACTCAGCAGTGACCACAGGACTGGAAAAGGTCAGTTTTCATTCCAATCCCAAACAAAGATAATGCCAAAGAATGCTCAAACTACCGCACAATTGCACTCATCTCACATGCTAGTAAAGTAATGCTCAAAATTCTCCAAGCCAGGCTTCAGCAATACATGAACCGTGAACTTTCTGATGTTCAAGCTGGTTTTAGAAAAGGCAGAGGAACCAGAGATCAAATTGCCAGCATCCGCTGGATCATGGAAAAAGCAAGAGAATTCCAGAAAAACATCTATTTCTGCTTTATTGACTATGCCAAAGCCTTTGACTGTGTGGATCACAATAAACTGTGGAAAATTCTGAAAGAGATGGGAATACCAGACCACTTGACCTGCCTCTTGAGAAATCTGTATGCAGGTCAGGAATCAACAGTTAGAACTGGACATGGAACAACAGACTGGTTCCAAATAGGAAAAGGAGTACGCCAAGGCTGTATATTGTCACCCTGCTTATTTAACTTCTATGCAGAGTACATCATGAGAAACGCTGGACTGGAAGAAACACAAGCTGGAATCATGATTGCCAGGAGAAATATCAATAACCTCAGATATGCAGATGACTCCACCCTTATGGCAGAAAGTGAAGAGGAACTAAAAAGCCTCTTGATGAAAGTGAAAGAGGAGAGTGAAAAAGTTGGCTTAAAGCTAAACATTCAGAAAACGAAGATCATGGCATCCGGTCCCATCACTTCATGGGAAATAGATGGGGAAACAGTGGAAACAGTGTCAGACTTTATTTTTGGGGACTTCAAAATCACTGCAGATGGTGATTGTAACCATGAAATTAAAAGACGCTTACTTCTTGGAAGAAAAGTTATTACCAACCTAGACAGCATATTCAAAAGCAGAGACATCACTTTGCTGACTAAGGTCTGTCTAGTCAAGGCTATGGTTTTTCCAGTAGTCATGTATGGATGTGAGAGTGGGACTGTGAAGAAAGCTGAGCCCCGAAGAATTGATGCTTTTGAACTGTGGTGTTGGAGAAGAATCTTGAGAGTCCCTCGGACTGCAAGGAGATCCAACCAGTCCATTGTGAAGGAGATCAACCCTGGGATTTCTTTGGAAGGAATGATGCTAAAGCTGAAACTCCAGTACTTTGGCCACCTCATGTGAAAAGTTGACTCATTGGAAAAGACTTTGATGCTGGGAGGGATTGGAGGCAGGAGGAGAAGGGGACGACAGAGGATGAGATGGCCGGAAGGCATCACTGACTCAATGAACATGAATCTGAGTGAACTCCAGGAGTTGATGATAGACAGGGAGGCCTGGTGTGCTGTGATTCATGGGGTTGCAAAGAGTCAGACATGACTGAGGGACTGAACTGAACTGAACTGAACTGAACTGAAGGTCCCTCTCAGGGTCTCCCTGGACAAAGCTCAGGTCTCCCACCAGGTGTCCTACACCCTCTCTTCCTTGGCAGCATCAATTACCTGCCTCCTCCCCTCCCCACCCCTTTTCTCCAGCATCTCAATCTCCATAGATCCTCCCCTCGACTTACAAAGGCCTCTCCTCAGCGCTGCCACTCCTCACATGACAGTGAATACTGTCTTTCTTGCTTATTCCTAGAATTGTAAGCAGGCACGGGCTTTCAGCAAGAGTAACAAAGAGCCGCTTTGCCCCAGTAATCCACCTTTGGTAAATCTGGGCAACACCAATTCCATACATCTGACTACATCTGTGATTTTACATAAGGTCCCCTTATGACCACAACCCCATCTCTTTTCTTTGAGGTTCTGTGACACTGAGTTGCACCCCATGTGGCACAGACAGAACCAAGTCACTGTAGGAAAGGGTGATGGGGCTCCTAAGAGTCAAGTCACCAGAAGAAAGGAGAAATCTGAACTGATACCCAGAGTAAGTCCTGGAGCTTAGGAAAAGTGTAAACCATGTTGTCTGGGTGCATCAGCAGAGATCTGCAGCAGCCCCAGGGGTGGCCGTGTTGAGTAGGATTTACGGGGGCATCTCTGTGGATTGGCCTGAGCTCCCACAGTAGCAGCAGAGGCACTGAAGAGGCCCAGCAAGTGGGGCCTTAGCAGTTAGAACTTGACATTTGACCTACAGAAGCACCAGCAGGCAAGTGAAGACAGGGAAGCACAGCACCTGCAATTCTTAGAAATACTCCCAAGGAAGCCTATGAAAGATGGATATTCCAATATTAATCCATACTGGATGCGAGGTGGAGGAGGCAGTTCTTAAACTGATTTAACTCAAGTTATTCTCTGGTTGCTTAGCTGGTAAAGAATCCACCTGTAATGCAGGAGACCTGGCTTCGATCCCTGGGTTGGGAAAATACCCTGGAGAAGGGAACGGCAACCCTCTCCAGGATTCTGGCCTGGAGAATTCCATGGACGCAAAGAGTCAGACACAACTGAGTGACTTTCAGTTCACAAGAAGAAATCAGGCCTCACTTTGAGGCTCCATGCTGGAAGCCTGGGGCATTGGGTTAGGGTTACATCTCCCTTCATTCAGTAATGTAATTTCGCTCAGACGGGAAAGAATTAGCCCATAATGTGACTCGATTCCTGGGTCAGGAAGATCTCCTGAAGAACAGAATGGCAACCCACTCCAGTATTCATGCCTGTAGAATTCCATGGACAATTCCAATATTTTTAAATGTACTCTATCACCGTGGATAAATATACCAACACAGACTGGTTCCATTTGTTCTAAGACGTTGCTATTTCCTGAGTCTGGACGTTCCTGAACCTCCCTGCCTCGGAATTTACCACACTTCTCCTCCCATCCCATGCTCCCCGGGGTCTGTAACCACAAGACTTGAGGTGCCATTAAGTACTTTCAGTTCAGCAACTGAGGACTCAGAAGAGAGGCTTGTCCACAGCTGTGAAACCTTCAACCCCAGGAAACACCCTCCACATGCAGGCGGGGTTGAACCCTGGCCCATCCTTGGGGCCCACTCCACCCTGGCTGAGGATTCTTGTCTCAGAAAGTGTTTCAGACAAAATCGATTTGTATAATATACTTTCAGTGGAAGACGGCTGCTCAATGCTCAGCATTGAAAATTTTCAAACAGATCTCTAACGATTCTTAAAATGTGTTTGAAAGCTTCAGAATTTCTCGTTGCCCTACCCAGACAACTTCACCTCATCTATGGAGGACTTTAACTCACATACAGGAACTTCATAGGGAACTTATTCCCTCCAGAATCCATACTTTGCTGATCAAGTCAATGGCTAATTGGTATGCAACTGCCAGAAGGTATTAGAAGCTCCCCAAGAATTTCATTCGCTAAATCTGTGTTACTGTCACTATTCATCAGGCTAGAGAAAATCTTTAAAACCGCAAATTCTGAAAGTATGTTCTTTTTAACTTCCCAAGAAATGATTCAACAGTCTAAAAATGATTCAACAGTCTAGCAGATACTCATGCAAAAATATTTTCTACTGAATCAGGTCAAAGTATTTGATTAATACAAATAAAATTAACAAACCATACTGATTCCTAAACTTCATGAAGGTAGGACCTGCTTTTTTTTTTTTCATTAAATTTGCCCAAATTTTAAGGGTAGAGACCTTAATTCACACAGTGAATAAGTGTGGTACAGAGTTGTTTTGGTTAGAAAAATAATTTTCCAAAAGTAAACTAACTTCTTGGACTTGAGGTTCTATTGAAAAACTGTAAAGGTTACTAAAGCTGTGAAGTAAATGTGCGAATTGCTGAGAAGTTACCCTATCCTGAAGAAGAAAATATGGCCCTTGTGCTCATCTCTCAAACTCAAGCCAATGACTCTTACTCCTCAGAGGTAGGAGGTCTCTGGGTTAGGGAAGGTCTAGGGAAATACATTACAGTGAAAGCATCATTCTAAGAGTTAAAACATTATGACTATATTATTTTATAGCTAACATTTACTCAGTGCTCACTTATGCCAAGGACTAAATTCATTTAAGCTTTCCAATAATCCTATGTCAGTTACCCTTACTTCATGGAAAATAGTAATGATTAAATAATAATGGTAGTAGTAGTGGTGGCAATTATTTATATAGGGTTCATTACAGGCCAGGCACTGTACTAACACTTCACACGTATCTAACCCGCACACTAACCTCACGAGGCACCAGAGTTTTGGCACGCACAATGTCATTGGCTGCCATTCACATCAACTACAGACGTGACGGCAGCACTCACAGGTTCTAATCTCCCCAACTCAGAGTCCCCCAGTGAGCAAACATGCCTGATGCCCTCAGCCAAGTCCAGCTCTCTGATTACACAGCATCTCATGCTGGGACACACGTTGGGTCTGTACCTCCCTGGGTCAGAAAAAAAGGGCTGTTTATTCTCAGCACAGGACTTGACAGGCAGACATATACACATACTGGGGTCCCACAGGGACACTCTAATTGCATGTTTCTTTTGTAGTGAGACCACATATTGCACAAACATTGCTTGACTTGAAGACATTTTAAACTAGTGAGTCTGGTGGTCAAGAGAGGTGCATTTAAATTTGTGCCTATGGACTACTTCATTTTTGCATATTCTGCCAATACATGTATTCACATCTATACTTGAATTATTATGGTTAAAAATAAACACCTTTTGGTAAGTATAAGTGACTATGTGTAAAAGCCTAAGATGGAGAGGGGGTTCCTTCATGTCTTCTGGGGCTGGAATGCTCAAAAGCTAAAAATTGTATTTCCCAGGTTCTCCTGCCATTCAGGTTCTGAATGCAAGTTAGAGCAACTGCTCAGGGTCTGGCAGGCGGAAAGGAGACTGAGGCCATTATCCGCTGCAGCAGCCATTTCTGCCAGCAGGCATGGCCACATAGGCCAGCAGCGTCCCAGCCCACATGCTTCGCCGAGGTAGGCAGCAATCTTCTGATCACTGAAGTGGTGAAGTCACTGTCTTTTGGGGTCAGCAGTTTCCAACGAGACCTCCTGTGTGCCCACCACCCTAAGGACCAGAAGAAGCAGCCCTTGGTGGGTCAGTTCTATGCTGTACCTCAGAAGTGATTTCCTGAAGCCCAGACTTAAGCCTGTCCTTTCTTCTGAACCCAATTCCCTGCAATAAATCTCTTCCCAAGGAAAACAGCTCATTTGTTCTCTACAACCAAGCTTTCACAGATAACAGACAGCAAGCATCCAAAGCCAAAGATCCAGGAATTAGCCTGCGACACTCACTATCTGTGGTTTCCCTGGTGGTTCCGTGGCAAAGGATCTGCCTACAGACCAGGAAATGCGGGTCTAATCCCTCGGTCAGGAGGACCTCTAGGTGAGAGCGTGGCAACCCACTCTGGCATTTTTTTTCCTGTTTTTTTCCTCTTAAATTTATTTTTTAACGTTCAATTGAAACAGCATTTTTCACATTCAGAGGTAACTGGAGGCTCTTTAGTTTCATTATGCTGCAGCTTGTCTTTTAACAGAGTGCCATAATTTCTAGGTAATTATTCACTGATCAAAACTGCTTTACTTCCTGTGAAGGAAGTAAAGAAGGAAAGAAGGAGGGAGGGAGGGAGAGAGGTCCCAGCAGAAGTAAGGAGACTTCATACAGAAGCTGCTCTCTTCCCCTGGGGACAATTCTGGGTGAATTACATACTCTTTGAGCCAATCTTTAGAAGACAGCCGGCAAGAGTTTTTTAAAAACCTGTCTCTGTCTGTGTTTGATGGCAGAACCTGACCATTCCTTTAAATGAAAACCAAACCATTGCAAAGGACTGTTCTACAGATTCAGAGAAAAAGGCTGAGTGACAAAAGAAATGAATTTAAATAGACGATACTGCATATCTGACTAAAACACAGGCAATGAGCTCACTGGTGCCAAGAATGCACATAGTAATTAGCAATCTTCTTTACAAGGATTTAAATAAAGCATCTAATCTTTTGCACACAATTTATATACAGAAATCTTTGTAAACAAGATGGAAAGAGAGTACAGTAGGGACAAAACAATATATATACAAATATTTTGTCCAAGAGGTCCTCTCCAGCTCTATAATGTTCAGGAAGCTCAGCAAGTTAGAACAACCTATGACTGGTAAATAACACGTCCTCTCAGGGGCATACTTTTCACTTCTAGCTCCTGGAGACGCTAAGAGCCAGCTCTTATACTCAATTCCAAAGGTGATTTAATAGCATCTCAATCATACAGTGTAGTCACTCATTAGAGCTTATTCCCCACCATCAGCCCAGAGAGTAGGCTGTTCTCTTTCAAGATCACACTTCGGAAATGCTCTCTGATGAGAGAAATGAAAGCAAATCAGCAGATCATGGTACTGGCCATCACATGGCCCTCTTTCTCTCAGTACGACTAATTCTGTTACCAGCAAGATAATTTTCAGTTTCATGAAAGTCTATTTGTGTATCAGGAATGCCAATGGTTCTACATTTTACTCACTTACTCTCGGTAAGATGCTGTGGGCAATTATGCAGTGATCCCAAGATGAATTTAAATTGAGTCCTTGACCCATCTGAGCTTCAGATCTCATGATGGGAATGCAATGATCACAGCAGACAACTCACACACACAAATACCCTCTTTTTAGCATATAAAAATCTTCAAAAGGCATGGGCGATTCTTTAAGCTTCAAATGAATTAACCTACCCTAGCCTCAAATTATTAGAACTTTTAAAGAAGGCAGGAAACAAATACACACAATTAAAAGCTCCTTGCTTACCTACCTCTGAAATCACAGTGCCTAACATTTGGTTTCAGATACTCCAGTACTGATGGTGCTATAAAGCTTCCTTCAGAATTCTCAGTAGGGTTTTCCTTACAGTAAGATCCCTGGGAGAGAATCCAAAAAAGACCTCACCTAACTCTTGAGAGTCCCTTGGACTGCAAGGAGATCCAACCAGTCCATTCTGAAGGAGATCAGCCCTGGGATTTCTTTGGAAGGAATGATGCTGAAGCTGAAACTCCAGTACTTTGGCCACCTCATGCAAAGAGTTGAGTCATTGGAAAAGACTCTGATGCTGGGAAGGATTGGGGGCAGGAGGAGAAGGGGATGACCAAGGATGAGATGGCTGGATGGCATCACAGACTCCATGGACGTGGGTCTGAGTGAACTCCCGGAGTTGGTGATGGACAGGGAGGCCTGGCGTGCTGCAGTTCATGGGGTCGCAAAGAGTTGGACATGACTAAGCGACTGAACTGAACTGAACTGAACGCATATCAACTTTTGCTCTAGAGGGAAGAGTTCAAAGGTACAAGGTGCTTATAAAACTCTGCTCTGCTTTTAGTTGGAAGTAGAGTCAGTAGTAAAATAAAATTTTCACTGGAGATAAAATGAGGATAAAATAGTTAAGCCAGTAAAGAAAAGAACAAATGAAAGCACATATAATTTTTAACAGGTTTACTGAGATAATTTACAGGCCATGACGTTTATTCCCTTTCAGTGTATAATTCGCTAATAGGTAGTAAATTTATAAGGTTGTGCAACCATGATCACAAGCCAATTATAGAATATTTCCATCGCCCCCAAAATATCCCTAGTGCTGATCTGTAGTCATTCCTTGTTCCTGCCCCCATGCCAGGCAAGCATGAATCTGCTTTCTTTCACCACAGGTTTACTTTTTGAACATTCACATAAATGGAATTATCCTGTGTGTAGTTATTTGCATCTGGCTTCTTTCACTTAGTGCAGGAGTCAGCAAAGTACCTGCTGTCTGTTTTTGTAAATAAACCTTTATTAGAACACAGTCATATTTAATCATTTATATATTGTCTGTTGCTGCTTAGTACTACAAAAGCAGAGTTGGGACAATGCCACAGAGACTATATGGTCCACAAGCCTAAAATATTCACTATTTGACCTTTAAAGAAACATTGCTGACCCTGACTTAACGTGACATTTCTGAGGTCTATCCATGTTGTGATACTGAATTTTGATATTCAATATCAGAGTAATCCAAGTCTATGCCCCAACCAATAATGCTGAAGAAGCTGAAGTTGAATGGTTCTATGAAGACCTACAAAACCTTCTAGAACTAACACTTTAAAAAGATGTCCTTTTCATTACAGGGGACTGGAATACAAAAGTGGGAAGTCAAGAAATACCTGGAGTAACAGGCAAATTTGGCCTTGAAATACAGAATGAAGCAGGGCAAAGGCTAACAGAGTTTTTCCAGAGAACGCACTGGTCATAGCAAACACCCTCATCCAATATCACAAGAGAAGACACTACACACGGACATCACCAGATAGTCAATAATGAAATTAAATTGATTATATTCTTTGCAGTGGAAGATGGAGAAGCTCTATACAGTCAGCAAAAACAAGACCAGGAGTTGACTGTGGCTCAGATCATGAACTCCTTATTGCCAAATTCAGACTTAAACTGGAGAAAGTACAGAAAACCACTAGACCATTCACGTATGACCTAAATCAAATCCCTTACGACTATATAGTGCAAGTGACAAATAGACTCTAGGGATTAGATCTGATAGACAGAGTGCTTGAAGAACTATGGATGGAGATTCATGACACTGTACAGGAGGCAGTGATCAAGACAATCTCCAAGGAAAAGAAATGCGAAAAGGCAAAATGGTTGTCTGAGGAGGCCTTACAAACAGCTATGAAGAGAAGCAAAGGGCAAAGGAGAAGAGGAAAAATATACCCATTTCAATGCAGAGTTCAAAAAAGTAGCAAGGAGAGATAAGAAAGCCTTCCTCACTGACCAATGCAAAGAAATAGAGGAAAACAATAGAATGGGAAAAACTAGAGACCTCTTCAAGAAAATTAGAGATACCAAGGGAGCTTTTCATGCAAAGATGGGCACAATAAAGGACAGAAACAGTATGGACCTAAGAGAAGCAGAAGATATTAAGAAGAGGTGGCAAGAATACATAGAAGAACTGTACAAAAAAGATCTTCACGACCCAGATAATCACAATGGTGTGATCACTCACCTACAACCAGACATCCTGGAATGCAAAGTCAAGTGGGCCCTAGGAAGCATCACTATAAACAAAGCTAACAGAGGCGATGGAATTCCAGTGGCGCTATTTCAAATCCTGAAAGATGACGCTGTGAAAGTGCTGCACTCAATATGCCGGCAAATTTGGAAAACTCAGCAGTGGCCACAGGACTGAAAAGGTCAGTTTTCATTCCAATCCCAAAGAAAGGAAATGCCAAAGAATGCTCAAACTACCACACAATTGCACTCACCTCTCACAGCTAGCAAAGTAATGCTCAAAATTGTTCAAGCCAGGCTTCAACAGTATGTGAACCATGAACTTCCAGATGTTCAAATTGGATTTAGAAAAGGCAGAGGAACCAGAGACCAAATGCCAACATCCACTGGATCATCAAAAAAGCAAGGGAGTTCCAGAAAAACCTCTACTTCTGCTTTATTGACTATGCCAAAGCCTTTGACTGTGCGGATCACAACAAACTGTGGAAAATTCTGAAAGAGATGGGAATACCAGACCACCTGATCTGCCTCTTGAGAAACCTGTATGCAGGTCAAGAAGCAACAGTTAGAACTGGACATGGAACAACAGACTGGTTCCAAACAGGAAAAGGAGTACATCAAGGCTGTGTGTTGTCATCCTGCTTATTTAACTTCTATGCAGAGTACATCATGAGAAATGCTGGACTGGATGAAGTACAAACTGGAATCAAGATTGCTGGGAGAAATATCAATAACCTCAGATATGCAGATAACACCACCCTTATGGCAGAAAGTGAAGAGGAACTAAAGAGCCTCTTGATGAAAGTGAAATAGGGGAGTGAAAAAGTTGCCTTAAAACTCAACATTCAGAAAACGAAGATCATGGCATCCGGTCCCATCACTTCATGGGAAATAGATGGGGAAATAGTGGAAACAGTGGCAGACTTTACTTTTTTAGGCTCCAAAATCACTGCAGATGGTAACTTCAGCCATGAAATTAAAAGACGCTTACTCCTTGGAAGAAAAGTTATAACCAACCTAGACAGCATATTCAAAAAGAGAGACATTACTTTGCCAACAAAGCTCTGTGTAGTCAAGGCTATGGTTTTTCCAGTGGTCATGTATAGATGTGAGAGTTGGACTATAAAGAAAGCTGAGCACCGAAGAATTGATGCTTTTGAACTGTGGTGTTGGAGAAGACTCTTGAGAGCCCCTTGGACTGCAAGGAGATCCAACCAGTCCATCCTAAAGGAAATCAGTCTTGAATATTCATTGGAAGGACTGATGCTGAAGCTGAAACTCCAATACTTTGGCCACCTGATGTGAAGAACTGACTCATTTGAAAAGACCCTGATGCTGGGAAAGACTGAAGGCAGGAGAAGGGGACAAAGAGGATGAGATGGTTGGATGGCATTACCAACTCAATGGACATGAGTTTGAGCAAACTCTGGGAGTTGGTGATGTACAGGAAGGGATGGCGTGCTGCAGTCCATGGGGTCGCAAAGAGTTGGACACGACTGAGTGACTGAACTGACTAAAGGTCTGAGCTACTGAACTGAACTGATCCATGCTGTAACAGGCTTTCCAGGTGGCACCAGCAGTATAGAAGCTGTTTGCTGAAGTAAGAGATGTGGGTTTGATCCCTGGATTGGGAAGATTCCCTGGGGGAGGGCATGGCAACCCACTCCAGCATTCTTGCCTGGAGAATCCCATGGACAGAGGAGCCTGGCGTGCTACAGTCCATACGGTTGGAAAGAGTCGGACACAACTGAAGTGACTCAACATGTATGCATACATGCTGTAACATGTATCAATCAACATTCTTTTTTCTTGTGGAATAATATTCTATTGTACGAAAGTATCACATTTGTTTATCCATTCACTTGTACGGACATTTGGTCTGTTTCTAATTTGGGGCTGTTATGAATAATGCTGCTATAAACATTCCTGTACAAGTCTTTGTGTGAATATATGGCTTCATTTCTCTTGTGTAGATGCCTAGTGCATGCATGCATAAATGCTCAGTCACTCAGTTGTGTCTGACTCTTTGCAACACTATGGACTGTCCCTCCAGACTCCTCTGTCCATGGGATTATCTAAGCAAGGACACTGGAGTGAGTTGCCATTTTCTCCTCCAGGATCTCCAACCCAAATCGCTAGATCATAAGATAAACTTAATACATTAAACATGTTAAGAGACTGGCAAACTGTTTTCCAAAGTAGTTGGTCTATTTTACTTTTCCATCAGCAATAGTTCTCCACATTCTCACTGCTGCTTTTTTTTTTTTTTTTTTTTTTGGTCAATTTTATTACAGATATTCTCATGGGTATTAAGTAGTATCTCATTGCGATTTTAATTTGTATTTTCCCTAATGACTAATGAGCATCTTTTCATGTGCTTTTTAGCCATTTCTTGATTTTCTTTGATGAGCTATCTATTCAAATCTTCTACTCACTTTTACTTAAGCAGTGTCTTCTTCTTCTTGAGTTCTTTATATATTCTGGATAGAGGTCCCTTATCAAATATATGATTTGCAAATATTTCTTCCCATTTCTCTACAAGTTGTCTTTTTTGCTTTCTTGATGGTGTCCTCTGAAGTACGAAGCTTTCAATTTTTATGAAGTCTAATTTATTTTTTCGCTTATCAATCTTATATTTGATGCTGTACCTGAAAACTCTTTGCCCAACCCAAAGCACTAAGACTTTTTCCTATACTTCTTACTAAAGTTCATAATTTTAGCCTTCACGGTTAGGATTAAGTTAATCTTTTTGCTTGTAGCCAGCCATTGCTCCAACACCATTTGGTGAAAATGACTATCTTTTCTCCCATTGAATTGCTTTGGTACTTTTATTTAAAAAAAGAATCATTGGACCATAAATTTGAGGGCTTAATTCTAGACTCCTATTTCCATTTCACTGAAGTATATGACTATTCTCATGCCATTACCCTAGTTTCTTGCAAATTGTAGTTTTCTATACAATTGTAGTTTTCTATTTCCTGTTGAAATCAGGAAATAGAAGCTTTCCAATTGAGTTCTTATTTTTCAAAATTGTCTTTGCTATTCTGAGTCCTTTGCATTTCCATATAAATTTTAGCACCCTATAAAAACAAAATAAAAACGAAAGCAAAAATAAATATACATTTAAAGCTATGAATTTAGGATCAGCTTGTCAATTTCTGGAAACAAATCTGTTGGTTTTGATAGGAATTGTGCTTAATATATTATAGATCAAGTTTTGGGAAAACAACCTTCTAGTCAGTGAGCTTCGAACCTCTCCATCAATTTCTCTCAGTATTGTTCTGGACATTATAGTACATAAGTCTTTCACTTCTTTTATTAACTTTATTCCTAAGTATTTAATTCCTTTTCATGCTTTGTGAATAGAATTGTTTTCTTAATTTCATTAAGTTCATTGTTAGTACAATTGACTTTTACATATTGATCTTATATTCTGCAACCTTACTTAGCTTGTTTATCAGTTCTGGTAGATTTTCTCTGAGAATTTCTTATAGTTTTCTACATATAAGATCATGTCATCTATGAATAATGACAGTTTTACCTCCTTCCTTTCTTCCAATCAGGATGCCTTTATATTATCTCCCCCTGCCCCCCTCCACCAACCTCAGGAAAAATACTCCAGTGCAGAGCTGAATAAAAGTGGCCAGATATCCTTCAAATTGTTCTTGACATTAGCAGGAAAGCATTCAGTCTTTCACCATTAAGTAAGATGTGAGCTGTACATTTTCCATAGATGACTTTTATCAGACTAAGGAATTGCCTTTCTTGGTTGGATCATATGAAATGTTTTTTCTGTTTCTGTAAAGATAATCAAATGATTTTTACCCTTTATTATATTTATATGATGTATTATATAATTGATTTTCTGATAAGCCAATTTCCCATTCCTAAGATAAAATGTATTTATGCGTGATGTTTAATACTTTTCATAAGCTGTTGGATTTGGTTTGCTAACATTTTACAGAGAAGTTTTGCATTTTATGTTCATAAAGGCTATTTCTCTACAGTTTTCTTTTCTTCTTGTGTCTTTCTCTGGTTTTGGTATCATGGTAATACTGGCTTCATAAAATGAGTTAAAAAGTGTTTTCTCCTCTGTTTCTTAGAAGATTCTGTGATGCACTGACATTATTTATTCTTTAAATGTTTGGTAGAAATCACCTCAGAACCCATCTATCTAGGTCTGGGACTTTCTTTTGAGGAATATTTTAAATTAATAATTCAATTTTTTCATCTGTAGTAGATAAAGCCAGCTTATTTCTGAATCTGACAACTCTGTGGTTGGAAGGGAATCATATACCACCAAAAAGCCTACCTACCTATAGTTGAACAGAAAAAGAATAACTTAATATGGATATCCTTTCCTCTTTTTCAGGTATGATAAGCCATTTCATACATTGCCAAAAAGAGAATTTTAGTGACAGCTTCAAATTACTGGTGACTTCCCTGGTGGCTCAGATGGTAAAGTGTTTGCCTACAATGTGGGAGACATGGGTTTGATCCCTGGATCAGGAAGATCCCCTGGAGAAGGAAATAGAAACCCACTCTAGCATTCTTGCCTGGAAAATCCCACAGACGGAGGAGCCGAGTAGGCTACAGTCCATGGGATCACAAAGAGTAGGACGCAACTAAGCGAATTCACTTTCACTTTTCACTTTCAAATTGTTAGCAATAATTGTCCTAAGGCTGAGTTTAGTACCTATGATCTTTATTTGAATTTGAACAAAATACCTCTTCATTTCATAGATTTAGCACTGCTTCTCAAGATCCTTCTAACTACAAAAAAATCCAGTGTTCCCAATATTTCAGCATAAATGAATCTAGTGTTATAGTTATTACGCATGAAAATTAACAGGACTGAAAGCTATCATAAACTGAACTGAACCACAATGGGAACTGTTCTGGAGCATGTACATGATCACAGCACCAGCATGGCTGAGTCCAACCCTGGATATGATCCCAGCAGTACCTATGAAAATCATCCATGGGAATGTCAGTTTCAGCAGCTGGACCTGTGATTGGCATGGCTGGGGCAATGTCAGGGGAAGTCTCAAGGAGCCCTTACTTAAGAAAATCCAGAACTGACCACAGTAGGTGAAATAAAGCTATTCAGTCATATTGGAGATATTCCTCTTGAGCCCAGACTTCCTGTCTTTCTGCTCTCAGATTCTATCTTCCAAAATCATCTCTTTCTAGTACAGGACAACCAAGCAGAAGGAAGGTGCCAATAAGCTTGAAGCACCAGGAAATGCGGGCTTCATTCATTTGCCATCCTGCAACCCGTACCTCAAATTTGACTTCATGGAGGCCCTTTCTTTCTGATTATCACTGTGTTGGAGAAAAAATGAGTTAATTTTCAAAGTTCCAGTAAATTAAACACAATTCTTCTTTTTTTTAATGGTGAGGAAACTGACGCCCCAAGGAGCTAGTAAGTAACATAACCCGGAGTTTGAGGCTAACAGGCAATCTGTGCACCAGCCCCTTGAGACCCTGAAAAGTACAGACAGTGCACAGAAGCAAACACCATGTCAGACGACCTTGCCTTTAATAATGGCAACACTGCTCAAGATTTGTTTGCTAGGATGTGTGACACTTTCAGGATAGAAGGTTGCAAATGTAATTTCCATTATTAAGATACCAGTTCCCTAGGGACCGAAACCCAGTTTCCCTTGGACTCTATCCAGAATGGAGCCTGGACAACATCTTCAGACTCGCTGTGTAGCCAGGGATTAGCCTCAAGCCCAGTGGTCCCCAACCTTTTTGGCACCAGGGACCGGTTTCGTGGAAGACAATTTTTCTATGGATGAGGGAGTGGGGTGTGTGGTTCAAGGAGCAACGTGAGCAATGGGGAGTGATGTGGGGTGGCAGATAAAGCTTCACTCACACACTCGCCTGCTGCTCATCTCCAGCTGTGCGGCCCTGTTCCTAGCTGGTCCACAGCCCAGGGGGTGGGGACACCTGCTCAAGTCCTTTCCTAAAAGACAGGAGGCATAAATAAATAAGCTCAGGGGACACCTCTCTAGGGTTGCTAGGGGCCCGACAAACTCATCTGGGAAGTGTGTTATTCCCTTCTCCTTGGTTCTCCCCACTTAGATTTCTTGCTGACACCTAACACTTACCTAACTGTGAACTGAGATCATTATATTGTTAACTCCATTTTTCAGGCCTTGGACTTGCAACTTAACCGTTTGCATGGCTTCTCTTTTTTTCACTGGGTACTATGTATCAGAAATGTCTACACTAATATTTCTCAGACTCCTCCCTCTTCTGGAACACATCCAGTGCAAATTCTAAGCACCATCTACTATTACTACTAGAAAAACATTCTGGTGAGTTGCTCACCTCTTCTCTCCCCAGTTATCTGTCACAATACACAAGAGTCAGCTGAGTGAATACCATTATATAGCATAGATTTACTTTACAAATTTATCTTTAAGCCTCTTGATTGTGCCCAGAAACTACGCTCCTTCTATCAGATGACTATGGGAGGACACACAATTAATACTCTTTTGCAGTTATTTTACTAATTCTTGCCCATGTAAAAGCAGTCAGTAGGGGGCATGGTATATATGTGTTCGTGTGTGTATGTATGCTCATACATGCACACACATAAGTGAAGCAGGAAGAGACAGAATGAATGGGCAACAGAAGAATGCATTCATTTCAATGCAATTCTGCTTGTCATGATGACAGGGGCTGGAGATCTAATGGTAAACATAACAGTGCCTGTTCTCAAGAAGCTTACAAATTATGTAGAAGAAACTGCCAATAATAACAGCAGGAAATAGTCAGTGAGTGCCTAGCTGGTTCCAGAAGCTAAGAACTGCATGGGAATCATCTAACCCTGTGACAGCTCTATGAGGGAGGTACAATCATTGCTCTCACTTTTCTCAAAGATGAGAAAACTCAGACTTAAGAGATTCTGCCTGAGATCACACAGCTTAGGCAAGTGGCAGAACTCAGATACAAGAGGCTTATTTGACACCAAAATCCACTCTCTTAACCACTTTCAATGCTGACTCCTTGGAGAGTCATTCACACTGCTCTCACTGACACTGCATTTGCACCAAGGCCCTCATGGTCCCTGTTCACTGAATAACTTCTTTTCCCACGGCCAGATCACCAGGCACCAGCACTCAGAGACGGCTTCTCCAGCAAGTGTTGTTCTCAGGACAGGGCATGCAGCCTTCCCCTACCCTTGATGTAGTAAGAACAGAAGTGTGAAATCCTCAGGCCTGAGTGTGAACTCCCACCAAGAGGGCAAGAGGTTCTCTTCACTGCATCCTCCACCTACCTGACAGTTCCAAGTGAGACCAGACTCCCTGAGTCCAGCATTGATCCCAACTGAACTGCTTCCCACAGTAAACAGCCTGAGTGCTTTCAAAACCCAGATTGGAATTCCATTAAAGATGCCAGGGCAATACTAAAAGCCATTAAATGGTATGCCTTAAATGGGTGAGTTTACAGTATATAAAATGTATCTCCATGAAGCTATTAAAAAATTTGAAAATGACAGGGCAGCCCATCTTTGAAAATGAAAGGCTCCTGAGTCACCATCAAAGGTCGTTGAATGGAAAAATATTTCAAGGAAATGGGTGGTGAGTGGATTTTAAAATGATAAAGTAAATAAGTAAAATCTGGTTGTGAGTTCGGGTTTTCTTCTACTTGGCATGATATCTATTTGAAGAAATGTTTAGGAAAGCAAAGAAATACATTCAAAGCCTTAAAAACTGACCTTCTGTGTGTCAATCAGTATACGAGAACCCTCCTCAGGAATGTTTTGGTGGCAGACCCTGAGCCCTGCTGAGAAATTAGACACAAACTATTAAATGAGGAATAAAAGGCAACCCCTAAAAAGAAAAGGCAATCCTTGAAACTTCCTTATGTATAGGAAGTGACTGAATCTGAGATGGAAGGAAGCTGAGACTCATATTTGAAGATGGTTAATAATTAAAAGGGCTTCCCAGGTGGCGTTAGTGGTAAAGAACCCCCCTGCCAATGCAGGAGACTTGGGTTCAATCCTGGGCCGAGAAGATCCCCTGTAGCAGGGCACAGCAACCCACTTCAGTATTCTTGCCTGGAGAATCCCATGGACGGAAGAGCCTGGTGGGCTACAGTCCATAGGGTTGCAAAGAGCCGGACACAACTGAAGCAACTGAGCACACACGCACACACAACAATTAAAATTGTTAGGGGACTTTCCTGGTGGTCTGGTGGTTAAGCATCTGCCTTGCAATGCAGGGGACGTGGTTATGGTCCCTGGTCGGGAAACTAGGATTCCACATACTGCAGAGCAGCTAAGCCCATGCATCACAACTAAGGCCCCATGCAACCAAATACTTATTTTAAAAAATAAACTCATTAAAGACCAATTAATTAAGTAGATACCAACTAACGGGCTTCCCTAGTGGCTCAGTTGGTAAAGAATCTGCCTGCAATGCAGGAGAAGACCTGGGTTCGATCCCTAGGTTGGAAAGATCCCCTGGAGGAGGGCATGGCAACCACTCCAGTATTCTTGCCTGGAAAATCCCCACGGAAAGAGGAGCCTGGCGGGTTACAGTCCATAGGGTCGCAAAGAGTCAGATATGACTAAGTGACCAAGCAGAGCTAATGGTTCAACCATCCCTTGACATTTCAGAGGTGGCTCAAAATGCCACTTTACAAAAGTAACCTGGTTTAATGGAATGAGCACTGGACCAGGAGTCCAGAGACTTGGACTCAGGGCCCATTCTGCAATTTGTAACTGCCTGTAAGTTGCTTCACCTCGCTAAGCCTGGTTCTTTACATATTAGAAGAGGAAGATAATATCCACTTTCCAATCTTGTTGTGATGGACACCCATGCTGTTACTTATAAAAGGGCTTTGAAATTGTAAGGCAGTACACAAATGTGAGGTGCAGGATTAGGTGTTCACAAACCCAAACTTCTAGGATGGAAAAAAAGGAATGAGAACATCACTTATGGATCTGTAACACTGCAGTGAGCAGGGTAAGTAGGATGGAGGCAAGAAACTCTAGCTTTTGTAAGACTGTTAGCTTTAGTGCCTGCCTCTAAAGGGGTCTGGCTCATTTTCCGCATAATCCACATGGATCAAGAGAACTAACTCTGGTAGTGTAACATTATTTGCCAGATGGAGCTTTATCCTAACTAAGATGCTCTACTGTTTCGAATTAATTCTGAATTATGTACACGATCTTGAAAATTAGAAGCAATCCCAAAGAAAAGTCTGTAAAGAGGAGGAGGATTATAGGCAGGTAACATCTGCATTGCTGCCATTCAAGTGCAACACATGATTAAACATCGAACTTAATGGACAGAGGAGCCTGGCAGACTACGGTCCACAGGGTTGCAAAGAGTCTGACATGGCTTAGCAACTAAACAACAATAATAACACTCAAGAGTCTTCACATCTGGGGATTCAACAGCATCTGAAAAAGAAGCTGTTTGCTACTCACCGCCCCCCATGACTATTTGTTACATTTATTGAAAAAAAAAAAAAAAAAAAACAGACACGCACACAAAAACATATCTGGATACTACTATTTAACTCTACTTCAACAAGTCTATTTCAGGTTTTCTGTAGGTTTAGGGCTGCTGATTTTCGAAGACACTGAAATAAACTTTGTATAAGACTTTCATCACTTCTCATTCTGATGCACATGTGGAAATCCTGGTAATATTAATTTACTCCAGTGTGACAGACACTGCCTCCACTTAATGTAAAAACAACTAAACTCCTAAGACTATAACACACATCAGACAGTGTGGGGCCACACAAATAACATGAAGATCCAGAGGGAAATGTCTCAAAGTTAAAAATACACCGAAAAAAAAGCTCCAAAAAGCTCCACTATTTTCAAAAAACTAACTGGAAGAGCGTGTGAAATGCTTTGAAACCATAGTAACCTTTTCTTTCAGGGTTATGCACTGAAGGCTTGTTATTTTGCTAATGTGATATTTTCTCTTGGTTTTCAAGTCCAGAATTTAACAACATGGCCAATAATTACACTGATTATCAGTATCCTGGAGTTTACATCTTGATCATTTGAAATTTACTGTATGCCTCTTCATCTAATCTCTTCACTGGATTTATCAGTTCTTACAGAGCAGAGGCAATGCCTGTTATTTCATTTTTACCTTTCCACAATACCTGGTATGGCATAGTGTGCACATGGAAAGACTGATATAACTAATTAATTGAAGATTAAACAAAGTCAAATAAACTTGTTCATCTTTTAATCCAAAGAGTGTAAAAGAATAATGTTTTTAATCCTGACAGAGACTTCTGAATTTCCATACCAACCTCTCTGATGAACGATTGGGCTTAGACCTTAAAAATCCAAAGCAGCTATTTCTAGGAGTCTTTCCAACAGAGCCGGGTAGGTAGTAAGGTCAGTGGCAGCTAAACTTCCCACCCCCTCCTACTCTCCCAAATTTCTCTGGAATCCCTATGCCACTCTAGCCCCTCCCCTAATGTCACTGGCCCAGTTTCTAGTCACAACACTTCAAGAGCCAAGTTTTCATTCCCAGAACCACAAAGTCAGTGTTTAGAGAATACAAACCACCTACCAATAAGGAATTCACTAGCTTCTTTAGAGCTTTGTCTTAGACTTCTAAATGCCCCATAGTTCCAAGAGACCATCTTCTCTGCATAAGGGCCTTACATTCCAACCCCCTGGGTAGCTGAGATGCTAAGGTAAGTATAATGTGTCACACAGGCCAGCTTCAATTTCATCTTAAAATGATAATTACAGTTTTACATTCAGCATTCCAGACAGACAATAGCTACACAGGGAGGCTCCTCTCAGTTTGCAGAAGACAGTAGAACCATTAAGTTCCTTCCTATTGCTAAGCAACAGTTGTGTTCAAATCAAACTGCTCTCAAACAGAAAAATCAGTCTATTCAATTCAGAGCACTAGAGGTGAGAGGAGTAGAGAAAGACTGTTTAGAGACCATGAAATACAGAGTAGATTTGAGCTACATGTTAATTCTAGATATATTCTCTCCATTTCAAAATATTTTTAGGGAATAGGTGCAGGGTTTTCTGTCCTACAGGAATGGCCCAGGCATGCTTCTCTTTCTAATATGAAAATATTCTCCCTAAACTCAATTGGATTATGAATATTTTTGCTAAGGTTTACTGGCTACCAAAATACCACCTGTAGTGGCTATCTATTGCTACACAACAAAACACCCTAAAATTTATGGACTGAAAATAGCAAACATTTATTATTATACAGTATCATTAGAATGAGATTTTGGAAGTGGCTTAGGCTCAGGGTATCTCATGAGGCTGCGAGCCAGATGTCCGCCAGGGCTGCAGTCATCCAAAGTCTCAGTCAGCTGGGGCTGGAGGCTTCACATCCAAGCTCATGCACGAGGCTCTGGGCAGGGGACCTACTTTCTAGTTTCCTATTGGTTTCACTGGCCAGTCCTCATGATATGGAAGCTTGTTTCCCCCAAAACAAGTGATCCAAGAGACTGATTAAGACAGAGGCCATTTTGCCTTCTGATGACCTAGGCTCCGAGTCACACAATTATTTCTGCTTAATTTTATTTGCTAGAAACAAGTTACGAAGTCCTGTTCCCACAAAAATAAAGAGAAATTAAGCTTTGTTTTTTGAAGGAGTATGAATTTGTGGACGTATTTTTAAAACCACCAGACCACCCACCAGAAATCCTTCTCCAAACAACATGGCGGGGATTGGTAATGGAACTGTGGGTCCTCTTTTCATTAGCCAGATGATATGATCCAAATCTGCCACCTACTACCTACGTGACCTTAGGTAACTTACTTAACTCTCTGTATCTTAATTTCCTCTACTGGAAAAGTAGTATAATAATAGTAACTACTTCACATACCAGTTAACATACGTAAAGCTTAGGACAGTGCTTGGTATATAGTATATCCTATGAATTATGTAATTTGATTGTTGTTGTGATCCTAATGTTGACAATACATACATTCCACTCAATTTGCATACAGAAATGCCCAACAGGGCAGCAAAGGACAGAGGTGTGGAAGATGTGGGTGCAACTTTGAGAGATCTTCTATAAAAATTATCCACAATTATGATATATTCACAAGATAAAACAGGTTAATTACAAGCTGGAATCAAGATTGCCGGGAGAAATATCAATAACCTCAGATATGCAGATGACACCACCCTCATGGCAGAAAGTGAAGAGGAACTAAAAAGCCTCTTGATGAAAGTGAAAGAGGAGAGTGAAAAAGTTGGCTTAAAGCTCAACATTCAGAAAACGAAGATCATGGCATCCAGTCCCATCACTCCATGGGAAATAGATGGGGAAACAGTGGAAACAGTGGCAGACTTTATTTTTCTAGGCTCCAAAATCACTGCAGATGGTGACTGCAGCCATGAAACTAAAAGACGCTTATTTCTTGGAAGAAAAGTTATGACCAACCTAGATAGTATATTCAAAAGCAGAGACATTACTTTGCCGGCTAAGGTCCGTCTAGTCAAGGCTATGGTTTTTCCAGTAGTCATGTATGGATGTGAGAGTGGGACTGTGAAGAAGGCTGAGCGCCAAAGAATTGATGCTTTTGAACTGTGGTGTTGGAGAAGACTCTTGAGAGTCGCTTGGACTGCAAGGAGATCCAACCAGTCCATTGTGAAGGAGATCAACCCTGGGATTTCTTTGGAAGGAATGACGCTAAAGCTGAAACTCCAGTACTTTGGCCACCTTATGTGAAGAGTTGACTCATTGGAAAAGACTTTGATGCTGGGAGGGATTGGGGGCAGGAGGAGAAGGGGACGACAGAGGATGAAATGGCTGGATGGCATCACTGACTCGATGGACGTGAATCTGAGTGAACTCCGGGAGTTGGTGATGGACAGGGAGGCCTGGCGTGCTGCGATTCATGGGGTCACAAAGAGTTGGACACGACTGAGTGACTGAACTGAACTGAACTGAACTGAAGTTGCCTCTTCAGGTCTTCCTAGCACTTGTGAAGCCACAAGCCACATAAATGCCAGTAAGACAAACAATATTGGCAAAAGCCTACATTCTGTGCATTTCTTATAAGTTCACTCACTAAACAACTAAACAATTCAGAGCTGCGTGTTCTCACAAATCTTGAAAAGAAAAAACAGACAGTGGGGTACACATGTAACATTAATGTATTGAATAATTCATGGTAATTAATATCTTGTTGTTTACTCAAGAAGTCATGTCTGACTCAACTCTTTGCAACCCCAGGGACTATAGCCCGCCAGGTTCCTCTGTTCATGAGATTTCCCAGGCAAGAATACTGGTGTGGGTTGCCATTTCCTTCTCCAGGGGATCTTCCTGACCCAGGGATTGAAACCTCATCTCCTGAGTTGCAGGTGGATTCTTTACCACTGAGATACTTGAGAAGACCAATCAGTATCTTACTGCAAATTTAATCCAATTCTCAATACCAAGATGAATACCTCATCTGACCAGGTTATATCATTGTATTAAGACTCGGTTTCTGCAATCCCTTGAAAGAAATCACAGGTCCCTCAATGTTGCTAGCCAAGTAAGACTCTACCCAGAGATGACTAATTTTATCCATGCTTATCTCTCTGGAGTTATCATGCTGCTGTATCTGTCAGGTGAATGCCAGGTGGACACAGAGGTGGAAAGAAGATGGAAAGAAATGGGTATGCTGCAGACGAAGACAGGATTAAGAATATTGCGTCACTCAAGTTTCCCAAGATCTTGTTCTTTTGAAGTAAATGTGAAATCAGAGGCAGTAATAGGGCAGCAGTGTGGTAGGAACAGATCTGAGCCTCATTCTCAGGCACCGTGAGAACGTGAGCCAAGCCCTCCATCACTCTTGAGTCTCACACTTACTTCAAAACTATAAAATAAGAAAGACAATCCCCGAATCCCCTCCGTGGTGAAAGGGTGACAATGAGATAATATTACGCTGTGGAAGCAAAAGTCGTCAAGCCACAGTGGGCAAGAAGAGACGGACTTCCTATAAAATAGCCCGACCAAAGGAATAAGAAATAGTTTTAGGGAAGGAGGACTGGGGAGGTTCGGGAGTCCATTGGTACTATTCAGGTATGTCTCAGGAGCTCTCATTTGGATCAACCCACAACTCCGGCTGTAAATGATTACAGTACATCTGAGGTCACATACTGGCGGCTCACAGCCATACGTGGTCCACAGAAGGATTCTGCTTGGCCTGGATAGTAGTTTTTAAAAAGTATGAATTCACTTCCCACTTACAAATAGGATTTTTCATATAAACATCCAGATTTCTGGGTTTTCCTTAAAAAAGAAAAGAATGAAAGAAAACAGATGTGACAGCCCCAATCTATTTTGGCCAAAATCAGAATGAGCTGAGCAGTAGCTGCCCCTTTTTCACATGGTATCAGCTCTTCAACCCCGTCTTTCGGTTACCTGCCTGGCCCCGAAGTAGATGAAACTGTACTGCAGTCAAGCAGCAATTAAGCAATGTGAGCACATCAAAAAGTGAAAAGGCATAATCAACTGCATTGTATCTTGGCTGCGGAGAGACAGTCAGAGAGGAGAATGATCTTCGCAGAGTTCAGGAAAGGGCGCACAAAGAAGGAGAATTTGGCAACACAACATGGTCAGGAAAGAGGGTGCTCAGGCCAGCTGGAACAAGGATCTGGGTCTGCTTGAAAGGCTTATCAAAAACACATGACGGGCAGAGGAGGCGCTCCATGTGATCTGACTTGCTGCGGGCATCCTGCCAGGAAGAGAACTCAATGGCCTCCTGACATGAGCATCTCTAGCTATTCTGCAGGCTCATACTAGTTAACAGGAATAAATTAGGAGTCTGGGATTAGCAGACATGAATTACTATGTATAAAAAAAAGAGCAAGGTCCTACTATACAGCACAAGGGACTATATTCCATATCTTGCCTATAATGAAAAAGAATATGTATATTCACGTTGCTATACACTAGAAACTAGCACAGCATTGTAAACCAACTATACTTCAATAACAAATAAAAAATTTTAACACAGATGTAACTTCTCAGTTACAAAATTTTAATTCCAGTCTCTGTGTGCATGCATCTAAAAATAAGACTGGAATCCATGAGCACAGAATATCTTTCCATTTCTTTGTGTCTCCTTCAAATTCAATAATGTCTTATGGTTTAACATTGTTAAAATGTCCATATTACCTAAAGCAATCTATGATTCCATGCAATTCCTATCAAAATCTCAACACTCTTTTTCACAAAAACAGGATGAAAACCTCAAAATTTGTACAGAACCACGTGCGTGCTGTGCATGCTGCGTTGCTTTAGTCTTATCTTTGGGACTCCATGGACTGAAGCCCACTAGGCTCCTCTGTCCATGGGATTCTCCAGGCAAAGATACTGGAGTGGGTTGCCATTTCCTCCTTCAGGGCATCTTCCTGACACAGGGATCAAACCTACGTCTCTTATGTCTCCTCCATTGGCAGGTGGGTTCTTTACCACGAGCATCACCTAGGAACCCTTATACAAAACCACAAAAGACCCCAAAACCAAAGCAATCCTGAGAAAAAAGAACAAATCTGGAGGTATCATACACTCTGATTTCAAATTATACTTCAGGACTACCCTGGTGGTCCAGTGGTTAGGAATTCACCTGCCAATATAGGGGACATGGCTTCCATCCCTGGTCCAGGAAGATCCCACATGCCTGGGGACAACTAAAACCATTACAGCTACTGGAGACCATATACCTAGAGCTTGTGGTCTGCAATGAGAGAAGCCGCCGCAATGAGAAGCCCTTGCTCATCGCAACTAGAGAAAGCCCATGCGCAGCAATGAAGACTAAACACACCCCAAAATAAACAAAAAAAAAATTATACTTCAGGTATACCTTGGAGATATTGCAGGTTCAGTTTCAGACCATGGCAAAAAATTGGATATTGCAATAAAGTAAGTCATGCAATCTTTTCGGTTTCCCAGTGAATACAAAAGTTACATTGACATTATACTATAGTCTATTAAATGTGCATTAGGTCTAAAAATATAATGTACATACCTTAATTGAAAATACTTTATTGCTAAAAAGTGTTAATCATCATCTGAGCCTTCAGCAATTGATAATTCTTTTGCTGGTGGAGGGTCTTGCCTCAGTATTGATGGCTGCTGACTGACCAGTTGCTGAAGGCTGT
The DNA here is from genome assembly GCF_001704415.2 of Capra hircus. Classification (NCBI taxonomy): domain Eukaryota; kingdom Metazoa; phylum Chordata; class Mammalia; order Artiodactyla; family Bovidae; genus Capra; species Capra hircus. Next base: position 29,414,575 of record NC_030814.1, read on the forward strand.
GGCAATTTTAAAAAATAAGACAAACATGAAGCTTGCCACATCAACTGGCTCTTCCTTTCACCAATGATTTCTCTGTAGTATGCAATGCTGTTTGATAGCATTTTACTCCTAGCAGAGCTTCTTTCAAAACTGGAGTCAGTTCTCTCAAACCCTGCTGCTGCTTCATCAACTAAACTTATGTCATATTCTAAACCCTTTGTTGTCAAGACATTCAACAAAAAGTGTAAGTCATCTTCAAAAAGTGTAGATTCTATCTCAGGAAACACTTTCTTTGCTCCTCTATAACCAGTATCCCCTCATCTGTTCAAGTTTTATCATGAAATTGCAGCTAAGTCAGTCGCATCTTCAGACTCCACTTCCAATTCTAGTTCTCTTGCTACTTCCAACCACACCTGCAGTGATTTCCTCCACTGAAGTCTCGAATCCCTCACAGTCATCCATGAAGGTTAGAATCAACTTCTTCCAAATTCCTGATAATCTTGAGCTTTGCCCATGACTCATGAATGTTCTTAATCACATCTAGAAAGGTGAACACTTTACAGAAAGTTTTCAACTTACCCTCCCCAGATCCATCAGAAGAATCACTATGTATGGCAGCTATAGCCTCACAAAATGTAATTCTTAAATAATAGGACTTTAAAGTCAAAATGACTCCTTCCTCTACAGGCTGCAGAATGGATGTTGTGTTAGCAGGCATGAAGACAACAGGAACCTCGTTGTAGGTCTTCATCAGAGCTTTTGAGTGACCAGGTACATTATCAATGAGCAGCATTATTTAGAGATGAATCTTTTTTTCTAAGCAATGGGCTTAATTTTTTTTTTTTACTTTTTATTTTATTTTATTTTTAGTTTTTTATTTTTTAAATTTTAAAATCTTTAATTCTTACATGCGTTCCCAGCAATGGGCTTAAAATATTCAGTAAATCATGGTATAAATATATGTGCTGTCATCCAGGCACTGTTGTTCCATTTACAGATCACAGGTAGAGTAGATAGAACATAATTCTTAAGAGCCCTAGGATTTTCGGAATGGTACATGAGCACTGGCTACAACTTCAAGTCACCAGCTGCATTGGTGCCTAACGAGAGTCAGCTTGTCCTTGGAAGCTTTGAAGCCAGGCACTAACTTCTCCTCTATGGCTGTGAAAATCCTAGATGGCATCATCTTCTAATAGAAGGCTGTTTCACTTGCACTGAAAATCTGTTGTTCAAGGTTTCCACCTTCATTAATGATCTTAGCTAGGTCTTCTGGGCAACTTGCTGTGGCTTCTATTATCAGCACTTGCTGCTTCACCTTGCACTTTTATGTTATGGAGTCAATTTCTTTTTTTTCAACTTCATGAACCAACATTTGCTAGCTTCAAATTTTTCTTCTACAGCTTCCTCACCTCTCTCACTCTTCAAAGAACTGAAGAGAGTTAGGGTCTTGTTCTAGATTAGGCTTTGGGAATGTTGCAGCTGGTTTGGGGCTTCCCAGGTGGTGCTAGTCGTAAAGAATCTACCTGCCAATGCAGGAGACACAAGAGAGGCAGGTTTAATTCCTGAGTCAGGACAATTCCCTAGAGGAGGGCATGGCAACCAACTCCAGTATTCTTGCCTAGAGAATCCCATGGACAAAGGAGCCTGGCAAAGTTACAGTCCACAGGGTCACATGGAGTTGGACATGACTGAAACGACTTAGCATGTATGCAGCAGCTGGTTTATGGAGAAGGAAATGGCAACCCACTCCAGTATTCTTGCCTAGAGAATCCCGTGGACAGAGGAGCCTGGGATGCTGCTGTCCATGGGGTCACACAGAGTCAGACACTACTGAAGTGATTTAGCAGCAGCAGCTGGTTTGATCTTCTATCCAGACCACTAAAACTTTCTCCATATCAGCAATAAGGTTGTTTTGCTTTCTTATCATTCATGTGTTCACTGGAGTAGCACTTTTAATTTCCTTTAAGAACTTTTCCTTTGCATTCGCAAGTTGGTTAACTGGTGCAAGAGGCCTAGCTTTCAGCATATCCTGGTTTTTGACATGTCTTTCTTAATAAATTTAATCATTTCTAGCTTTTGATTTAAAGCAAGAGAGGTGTGACTCTTCCTTTCACTTGAACACTTAAGAGGCCACTGCAGGATTATTAATTGGCCTAATGTCAATACTCTTGTATCTCAGGGAACAGGGAGGCCTGAGGAAAGTGAGAGAGACAGGAATGGCAGGTATAGAGCAGCCAGAATACAAGCATTTATTGATAAAGTTCACCATCTTTATATTGGTATGGTTCATGGACCACCCCCAAATTAAATAGTAACATCAAAAGTTACTGATCATAGATCACCATAACAAATATATGATAAAGAAAGAGTTTAAAATATTGCAAGGATTACCAAAACATGACACAGAGGCATGAAGTGAGCAAATGTTATTGGAAAGATGGCACTGATAGACTTTCTTGACACATGGTTGCCAAAAATCTTCAACTTGTAAAAAGTATAGAATTTGTGAAGCACAATAAAGCAAAGTGTAGTAAAGTGAAGTGTATCTGTAAAAGGTGGCTTAAAGCTCAACATTCAGAAAACGAAGACCATGGCATCAGGTCCCATCACTTCATGGGAAATAGATGGGGAAACAGTGGAAACAGTGTCAGACTTTATTCTTTTGGGCTCCAAAATCACTGCAGATGGTGACTGCAGCCATGAAATTAAAAGACGCTTACTCCTTAGAAGAAAAGTTATTACCAACCTAGATAGTATATTCAAAAGCAGAGACATTACTTTGCCAACTAAGGTCTGTCTAGTCAAGGCTATGCTTTTTCCTGTGGTCATGTATGGATGTGAGAGTTGGATTGTGAAGAAGGCTGAGTGCCGAAGAATTGATGCTTTTGACCTGTGGTGTTGGAGAAGACTCTTGAAAGTCCCTTGGACTGCAAGGAGATCCAACCAGTCCATTCTGAAGGAGATCAGCCCTGGGTGTTCTTTGGAAGGAATGATGCTAAAGTTGAAACTCCAGTACTTTGGCCACCTTATGTGAAGAGTTGACTCATTGGAAAAGACTTTGATGCTGGGAGGGATTGGGGGCAGGAGGAGAAGGGACTGAGGATGAGATGGCTGGATGGCATCACTGACTCGATGGACGTGAGTCTGAGTGAACTCCGGGAGTTGGTGATGGACAGGGAGGCCTGGCATGCTGCAATTCATGGGGTCACAAAGAGTTGGACACGACTGAGCGACTGAACTGAACTGAACTGATAGTAATCAAAACAGCATGACATTGGCAGAAAAATAGGCACAGATTAATGACACAGAATTGAGAGTCCAGGATAAACCTATATATATATAGACAATTAATTTATGACAAAGAAGCAAAGAACATACAATGGGAGAAAAGGCAGTCTCTTCTTTAAGTGGTATTGGGAAAGCTGGACAGCCATATGCAAAACAATGAAACTAGACCACTCTTTTACTCCATACACAAAAATCAACTCAAAATGGATTAAAGACTTGAATATAAGACTTAAAATCATAGACCCCCTAGAAAAAAACATATGCAGTACACTCTTTAACATTGGTCTTAGCAATATCTTTCTGGATATGTCTCCTGAGGTAAAGGAAACAAAAGCAAAAATAAACAAAAACTACATCAAGCTAAAAAACTGCACAGCAAAGGAAACCATCAGCAAAACAAAAAAAAACAACCTCCTGAATGGGAGAAGATATTTGCAAATCATATATGCAATAATGGAGAAGGAAATGGCAACCCACTCCAGTATTCTTGCCTGGAGAATCCCATGGATGGAGGAGCCTGGTGGGCTACAGTCCATGGGGTCGCAAAAAGTCAGACACGACTGAGCGACTTCACTTTACTTTCACTTTCATATGCAATAAAGGTTTAATATTCAATATATATATAAAGAAACTCATGCAGGGAATTCTCTGGTGATCCAGTGGTTAGGACTCTACATTTTCCCTGCTGGGGGCCTGGGTTTGATCCCAGGTTGGGAAATCCAAGATCCCACAAGCTGGACAGTGCAGTCAAAGAAAATAAAGAAAAGAATCTATGATAGAAGCAGAGCTGAAAATTAGAGGAAAAAAAATTGTTTTAAAACTCACACAACTCAACAACAATTAAACAAACACCTCTATTAAAAAGTGGGCACAGGATCTAAGCAGACATTTTTCCAAAGACATACAGTGGCCAGTAGGCACATGAAATAATGTTCAACATCACTAATTATTAGGGAAATGCTAATCAAAATCACAGTGGCATATCGCCTCACATTTGTTAAAATGACTATGATCAAAAAGACAGGAAATAACAAGTGTTGGTAAGAATGATGAGAAAGGAAACACAAACACTCGTGGTGGGAATGTAAATTGGCACAGCTACTATGGAAAGCTGTATGGAGATTCCTCAAAAAATGAAGACTAGAATCACCATATAAGCCAGTTATTCCATTTCTGAGTATTTATCCAAAGAAAACGAAGATACTAATTCAAAAAGACATATGCACCCCTATATTCAGTGTAGCATTATTTGTAATAGCCAAGATATGGACACAACCTAAGTGCTCATCAATGGATGAATGGATAGTGATGCAGTATATGTGTACAACACAATACTATTCAACCATAAAAAAAAAAGATGAAACAACATGGATAGACCTTGAGGGTATTATGCTAAGTGAAATAAGTCAGATGGAAAAAGACAAATGCCATATGGTTTTACTCATATGAGGAATATAAAAAATAAAATAACTAAACCAAACATAATAGAAATGAGCATAGATACAGAGAAATGGTTATCAAGGGGAAAGGGACATTGGGGATGGTGCAATGGTTAAAGGGGGTCAGCTGCATAGTGATGGATGGAAACTTTCTGTGGTGAGCACACAGTAATGAATACGGAAGTTGAAGTATTATACAATGTTGTACACATGAAACTTGAGAACAAATAATTTAAAATAAGACTTGGAGTCATTTTCAGTTACATCTGGTTTGCCAAAGCTCTTTATTTTTCACTAATAATAGTGATAATAGCGTTTTCATTAAAAATATAAATCAGATACAGGCTGTCTTCCAAACTTCAACTAGCTGTATTAAGACATTTTAAAAAATGGATTTTATATTATGCTGGAAAAAAAATAGAAAATCTGTCTCAGACTAGGATACTTTCAGTAGGCATGCTACAACCAGAGAGGGAATAAATATACCTTCTCCAGCTAGTTTAGTGGTTCTCCATCTTGGCTCCACCTAGCGCCAAATATCACTTGGGGAACTTTAAAAATCCTGATGCCCAGGATGCACCCAGACCAATCAAGTCAGAATCTGTGGAGATGGGACCAGTTATCGGTATTTCAAACAGTGGGTCCAGAATTGGGAGAGTGGCACTGACGTATAAGCACTGCCATGTGTGAAACAGACGCTTAGTGGGAAGCTGCTGTATAGCACGGGGAGCTCAGCTCAGTGCTCTGCAGTAACCTGGAGGGGCGGGATAGGGATGTGAGTGGGACGGAGGTTCAAGAGGGATTGGATGTGCACACAGACACACACACACACACATATCTGATTCACTTCACTGTACAACAGACAGTAACACAACATTGTAAATCAATTATACTCCAATAAAAAACAAATGGCAGGTCCAAGACCAGTTCACACCAAGCTCAGATCTACTACTGGCTACACAAACCTGAGTGGTTTGACAGGGCGTAAAACAGATTATGAATTATCTATTTTACAATTACCAAGTCACCACGAATAAAGAACTCACTATTCTCCCAAGCAATTGTAACTGTGCCATTAATTTTCCTATAAATGCAGTCAACCATTCCTCTACTTTGTTAATTTAGTTCAACTTGCACAGAATGGCAAAACCTACAATCTTCTCCCAGATAATCAAGAGTTGCTTGTAGTTCCTCTGCTGCCATTATTTCTACTCTCATAAAAATAACCCACCTCACACTTTCATATTTCATTTTAGATCATTTCATAAACTCTATCATTAATCCCAGAGCTTCAGGTGTATAGTAAGCACCATGATATGCTCTGATATGTGTATTCATTGGATTTGCATTTCTATTCAAATCATAACTATATCCAAACTGCACCTGCAGATTCCCTGTATCAGCAGCCATCTGAAAGGCACACATTTTAATCTGACTTTAATGCAGAGCTCCTCAATTTGAGCAGATGCTTGAAACTACATTTCAACCAGTGTGGTGGCTCATAAGACTCACTGATTTTTTTTTGTCTCAGTGTTGCATAGAGTTAAAACTCCGCCACCAAAAGAGGACTTATTTGACTGATTGATGATCATTGGTCCCACTGCCATCTCCACCCTCACCTGCTCCCCCAGATGATCAGAATTTCCTAAAGCTGCTCTCATTCCAGGAATGATCAGGACTGAACTCATAAGCAGATTTACCAGGAAGCCAATGAAGCTTAAGCCTGAGGGCCTCTCGATGTGTCTGGGCCTCTTCCAGGGCTCTGAAGGTTTGTACTTATAATTTGATACGCTTTTGCTTTAGGCAAATTGTGTGTTATACCCCACAAACCCTGGATCCATTCATAATGGGCCTTATGTAACTTGGCTGCCATTTGGAAGGCAAGCACTAAAATAAGCTGTGAAATCTTCATAATGCGAAGTCAACAAGAATTAGCTGTGTTACAACCATGTCAACTGGTCAGTCTTTTCTTCCTCTCCAACAGAGGGATTCCTGTTGGTCTGCGAGGAAAGAGGGCATGGCGTGGCAGGAAAAGAAACCCATCATTGGAAAGGACAGACTCTAGGTCCTAAAAAAAAAAACCAGAGGGAAAAACCTAGGCTTTTCCAGTGTGTGTAGAAATCAGGTAGGCTTGGACCCAAGGGGCAGGACTGGCAATCCTGAGCAGATCCCAGGCCACCTGCCATAGATAAAAATCAGCTTTCTCTGCCTTTACAGCTAGGCATGTACATCTTGTTTGGCCTTTTTGTGAAGAAATTTTCTGTTCATCCTCTTGCTAAATTAAAATTCATTCTCATGTAGTAAAGTTACCTTCTAAGCAAATATTAATGAGAAAAGGCTCTCACGCAAATGTCTGGAGTGAATATTTGAAAGCATAACCACTAATTGATGGTTCTAACCCAGAGTTCCCAGACTGCTGTGTATTTTGATGGAGGTAGAGGTGGGGGACGCAGAGATAGATGGGAGAGGATTAAAGCGGGAGGGAACCTGAAGAGGAGCCTGAAATATGGAAGCCCACTCTGCAGACTGCATGGCTTGGCCAGGCAGCACCTTGTAACAGGCTATCAGCCACAACCACCAGCTGGGCTTATGTTGCAGTCAAACAAGCAGAGAGACCAGGAAAGGCAGACGTGAGCATGAGGTGTCTGCAACCTTCTCTCCTGCTCACTTTGGCAGCCCTCCACGTTCTGGGGGCACATGTGGGTCAGTAATTCCTGATTCAGAGAGTGGATGGAAAGTCTGATATCGGATCCTAACCATTATCTAGCACTCCTTCCCTTCGGACATTTGTCCTTCTGGGTCTAGAACTTCTTTGGACAGCACCAGGCTCTCCCTGACCAGCCAAGAAGTCCAGATCATCTTCTCAGTACTTCCTTTCTTTCTGCTCCATGTCCACCTGCTCTCTTGAGCTGTGAACTTGGCCCTTCTGCCAAGTTCTCCCAGGCAGGTGGACTCTCTTGTGGGGCCAGCTCCATGGAGCAGTTGAGCCCCAGGGAAGTACTGATCCCTATTCCAAAACTGATCCCCTTTCTTAGTACCATGGGCCATGGAGACTGACCCCTGTATCCCCAGCAGGGCCGCAGACACTGCCAAATCCCTCTTTCCTTTCATGTATGTCTAAAACTGGATCACGTTCTTGAGGTGCTAGCCTACTGTGTGCCCCCTTTGCCTGGCAAAGTAACATAGCCACTCTTTCTCCTCCATAAAAAACAAATAAACGAAACAATTGGATCATGAGGCTCCAGGCCATACTACAGGAGACAGCAGCAGCAGTGTGATGAGAGAAGAACCAGGCTACCCTGCATCCAGGTCAGCCAGCAGTCTGCCCGCCTCGGCTGGCTCACCAAGGAGAGCTTTCTTGCTGAGGCTCTTCCAGCAGCAGGAGAGAAGCAGGAAAACAGGCGGCAGAACAGCAGCAGGGTTCAGACAGTGAGGGAGACAGCTCTTATGGCTACTTCACCTCTGACTCATCATGGATGGATAAGCCCGAGTCCGAAAGCAATTCTCCATTAGAAGTCTGCTTCAGCTGCGGGTGAATAAAGGTATCTTCCCTGACCCAGCCCCCAGCTAATGGGGAGATGGGTTCATTCCAAATTGACTGAAAAGCTATCTTCCCTCGCAAACCATATTTAAATTAAGAAAACTGTGAGGAAGCTCTGTACTTCACCTTTTCCAAAGATGGCCTAGATCGTGAGAAGAAAAGACAGGAGAAGGTCTCAAGGAATCACAGTTGATAACTCACTCTGCCGAAAGGGCAAAGAAGACTCCTATTACTTCATCAAATAAATGTCCATTATTATAACATGCAGTCAACAGCAGAAGCTGACTGGATTGAGAAGACATCATATTATTACCGTTACAGACTGTACTGTGCCATGCTAATGGGAATTGAGGGGAAGGTTTAGGGAATATTTGGGGCAAAGAACATCCCCAGTTTGCCTGCCCACATCCAGTGAAATGTGTGTGGTAAAATATTTAAGATGTAGAATGTCACCAATGTGCAAAGATTTTCCGTTCAGATGGGATATATATATGTATATATATACATATATATATAATTACCATGGTAATTCGTGTTCATTATAGAATATCTCTCTGTTCTGACATCAGTTTAGAAAGATTTCACCCAGACAGTACCTACCAGTTACAACTGTTTAATACAGGTTCACAGGCTTTGGTAATATCCTTTTTTGTCCATTATTAATGAGCAATTCCTAATGAATAAAATATATCATCACTTCTGGAACTCATGGAGTTAGTTTACGTGAAGGAACTCACAGCAAGAGGACTGTTTAAACCACATACAGATTTATTTTAACATAATGTCCTTCTTGCATATGAGAAAAGAGGACAGAGATAATAAATATAATTTTTCATCGATTTAAAATACTGTGCTTTTTTATTCTAGGTACTTCTTTACCTTGAAAATTAACTGACAACAATTCAGCACCACAGAGCTACTGGAAATGAATTATGAGTCCAGTAAAGCAATAGATGCCTCTCTCCTCTCCCACCCCTCCACAAGCCTTCCCTCCCACCATGCATAAGCTTTTAGCATTGTACTCAATTAAAAGGGAAACATGTTCTCAACAGTTTGGCTTAAAAGGTTAAAGAACTCTGCTAATACAACATAAGAGAAATAACACATCCTTTTCTGATATGGAAGTTCTTGAAAGTGTTAAGCATAGGCTATCTGTATGAGACTTACCTGTAGGTGTTTATTTAAAGGACAGTCTTACACCAAGACACACTGACTTAGACTAGGAAGCTGGGAATCTGCAATTTTAAGAAGCTGCCCAGTGTATTATTGAGATGCTGGCAGGCAAGGACCACTGATTTACCATAAATTGCCAGAGGTCTGGGCAATTAATTGCCAAGCGCTCAACAGCTCACCCCTACTCACCGGGTGGACTCCCGTGTCCTGCTGCAGCCGTAGCAATTGCAAAAGCAGAGGCTGGCGAAACAGAGCAGTGGGAGCTGTCAGCCGTCTGTCCTGGTTATTTAAAAAGAACGGAAACGGCATGGTGAGGCAGATGCATAATATTACATAACAAAATTCTCATTTTCATTCCTGCACTGAATGAAGGGTTGGGTCAAATACCCTGTGTTGTCCTTATTAACAGGCAAATAACCAGATTCTATATCAACAAGTTCATTCTAGTTATAGACCCAAGAGAAATGAAAACATACATCTATACAAAAACTTTTACACAAACATTCTCAGCAGTATTATCCATAATAGCCAAAAAGCAAAAACAGCCAAATCTCCCCCAAATGACGAAATGATAAACCAAATCAAAAATTCCCATGTGAGGGAATATGATTTAGCCACAAAAGGCATGAGGTAGTAATACATACCACAACATGAATGTACCTTGAAAGCATCATACTAAGTGAAAGCTGGTCACAAAAAGTCACGTATTATATGGTCCCATTTATATAAAATGTCCATAATAGGTAAATACATAGAGACAAAAGTAAATTAGTGGTTTCCAGGTGTGTGGGGGGATGAGAATGGGAATTGACCACTGATGTGTACAGAATTTCACTAGCAGGGGTGATGAAAATATCTGGATTGAGATAGTGGTTATGGTAGCTCAGCCTTGTGAATATATAAAACCACTATAGTGCACACTTTAAAAGGGTGGATCTTATGGTATGTGAATTTTATCTCAATATAAAAAAATATCTTTTTAAATATCCTACATGTTATAGATAGAATTTTCTTCTCAAATCACCCTTAGAAAGGGGGATGGGCTCCCATATTGAAGGATGCACTGAGCACCTTTTTGTACCCCCCCTCACTTCTCAGATATTTACACACAGCACTTGATAATGTTGATGCCAACCTCACTGTGTTTCTCATTCAGGCTTTCAGTGAAGATAGTTCTGTGATTCTGTGGCTTTATTAGTTTGCTTCTAAAGTCATATAGTCATGCTTAAAATAAATAAAAGGAGAAGCAAAGAGCTGCTTAATGTGCCTAAGCACTAAAGCACAAAACAACTCTACCCTCTCCTTCAGCTATAGCCTGAAAACATTTGTGGAACAAGGTGGGCAAGGAGACAGATGAACAGGCAAAATTTCAGCTACACAGTGAGAAAACGCAGGCTGCTGTCACTATTGGGATCCTCCATATCATTCCTTCCATGCATTCCCTCCATGCATTCCTTCCTGCATCTCTGGGATTTGGTTGGATCAGGAAAGAAACAAAGGACTTAGATAATCCACAAACAGGATGAGGATTTTCAAATAATGCCTATATAAATTTTAAGAATTTTAAATGAATTTAAACATATGAAAACAAACCATAAAACAGAGCTCTAATGACAGTATCCAAGTGGATAGCACTTAAATAACTCTTGCCTTGGTAAAATTTTGCTTCCATACAGTTTGACCCTAAACTCTTCCAGGTTAATAATGAACTCAAGGCAGTCTGTCTGACATGGCAATGGTCACGGAAGTTGCCAGGGTCATCAAGTTGCCACTGATCAAGGCTCTAAGAACAGTAAAGAGATTTGGCCAATCCCATAGTAGTCTTATAACAAGGCAGAGAAGTCTAACTTGTCACATCGGTTTTCCAGAAGTACCCAAATGTCAGGGTGACCCATGACTGATCAGGAGCCCAAAATCAGTCCCACTCCCCGAGGGCTAATATCCATCAGGGCAATTCTGCTGACAGTGGTCCACCCAGGCTAGCTTCTCTTGGAGGTGATGGCAATGACAGCTTCCACTGTTTCTGAGGCTACAAATGAAACGACGATTTGGAGCCATGCACTCTGTCTTTTGCTAAACTGCCTTACTTGAAGTAGGAGTATGAAAGTCAGAAAACATCTACATTTACTTAGGTTACTTGGGGTGAATCTGCTTTCACAAGCGGATAATTTTTCCTTCCAACTTGAAATAAGTGTCTTGAGAAAAAAGGAGACATTTCAAAAACAACTGTTATTTGGAGTTCTACTTATTTGAGCGATGGGGAGATAAAAGTTTTCTATCTTTTGCTCTGATGGTTTTCCCTTCAATTAGAAATGGTATATTTTAAAACAAATTATGCGACAATATTTTATAATTTTCATAATAGAAAATATACCAGATTCTGCCACTAACAACAATGAAGACTGGAGTTCCAGGCAACTGGACATTACTTTAGCTGAAACATTGTTCTTAATAAGGTCACCCCACAGCTTTGTGTGCCAGATGAACCTATTTAATACAGACTACACTGGGATTATTGTAAGGTCATCAGAGTTTGGGAACACTTTGGCAAAACCAGCACTGACATTCAATCAACTGGCAATCAAGAACAGGCTTAGAGATTAACCTGAGTTTCAGGTTACTCCACACAAAATACCATGCAATGATGGTGGTCAAGTAAATACTGGTTATATTAGTGACATTTTCTCTAATCATTTATGTTCTACTACTTGCTCCCATGGTAACATTTGCTTCCAATTAATTTTCATAACTGAGACTGAAAAATATTTGGGAACTGAAATGGTAAGGTAAACAAAAGATTCAGAAGCTAGAATCATCTCTCACTTGCATATTTCTTAGTCCCTTTCTGAGTGCTCACCTCCAGGCTGGCGGTAGCGGAGGTGCCGAGGAGTCGAGGGCGACCTGCAAGGTGAGAGTTCTGCGGCATCGGCTGCAGGGGAGCTATCCACACCTGCCCGGTCCACTGGTGCAGACTCGAGGACTGCTGCTTTGGAACATCACACATTTTAACAACCAGGTTATGAATTCAAGAGCATCTTGTTAGTATCATGCATGGAAACATAAAAGTTCCTTATGGATAATAAGTATTTCATACTAGTCTGTATTTTTAAAGGACTTTATCATGATATCGAAGAACCGACTCATCGGAAAAGATCCTGATGCTGGGAAAGACTGAAGATGGGAGGAGAAGGGGACGACAGAGGATGAGATAGTTGGATGGCATCACTGAAGTGATGGACATGAGTTTGAGTAGGATCCAGGAGTTGTTGATGGACAGGGAAGCCTGGCGTGCTGCAGTCCATGGGGTCTAAAGAGTCAGACACGACTGAGAGACTGAACTGAACTGACCATGATATCGAGCCACTCCTCCTGGCAGAATGCTGATGACACACAACATGTGGTTAGTGGCTACAGCACTGAACAACATTTTTCCATTCTTCCAGAAAGTTCTAACACCCTAGAGCTACAGATAAGCAGCAGGCCAGTGGAAATTTTTACAATGAAAATTGAGAGGTTTTAAGATAATTTGAGTCTCTTCACTGCAGGTAACATCCCATGAGTAAAAGAAACATTATTTCAGGGTCACATTCAAGCTATTAGCACATCCCTTGCACTAACTTGTTAACCAGGTAAAACTACAACTTCATGTGTGTTATTTTAAGGAAAAGCACTAAAAGAATTTCATGAACTTCTAACAACTCTTTGATTTCTTTTTCCGAGGGCTTTGCATCAACTGATAAAAACTGCATCACCTCCACTAATTTTCCATTATCTCTGTCAGCAGAATTATTCTCAACTCCTTTTACCATTCCATTCAAGATTTCACTCAACAAACTCGACAAAATTCCTAATGACTTCACATAAAGCCATTTTTACACTTGTATGTGATTCACTCCTTTAGAAATATGGCCCAAATTCAGCTCTTCTGAAACACAAAGGGGCCAGGGAAGGGAAATGGTTAGAATCTTTCCTTGAATGACATAATTACAGTCAAGCTGGCAATGATGCAGAATGGAGACAAAAAAAAATCAGTGCTTAGCTGTTAGTTTTATTATTTTCTAAATAACTCCCTCAAAATTCAGTAATAGAAGGCATCTGCTCTGCAAGAGCAAGCAGAATATCAAACATGTGTCCTCGGTCTGATTCAACCATTCATTTCTCTGAGGCAAATGAGCAAATCATCTAGTCAGCAAGTACACCGAACCAAAAAACTTCCCAGTGCGAGAGCTGGACAGGGCTCGGAGAGTCCACTGAAAGAACAGAAAAGCACAGAGTAACACTGTAAGCAAACGGGCACCTCCAGGGAGGAAAAATCACGCTGGCACGGTGTGGGGAAAAGCAGCGTTTCCTTCTGGCAGGTTCACTTTCAATCAATCCCTGCAAACAGCTTTGCCTGCAGAACCAGTGGGCAGATGTGGGCTCAAAACAAATGCTAAAATTGGGAGCACTTTCAACCCACAGGCAGGCAATTTTCAAACTAAGAACAAAGAAACAGACACTGGTGATGTGGGTCGAGAGGCAATGCTTAGACTGTGTTGCACAGCCAGGGCCTGAGAGAATGCTGATGGACTAAGAGACCTAAACACCGTGAGCAGGCCCCCGTGGTTCTCCTCTCTTCTTTGCTGTGGGTTATACTCTGCTGATATCCCACCACTGGGTGGAATCTGAATGTGTGTTGGGCTGAGATTTGTGCTTTTTAGAAGAATTCAAGATAGCAGAAGGTGGGGCTTTTCTGGAAGGAAAAAAGAAGACCACTAATGGATGCTGGGTGAGCCTGGAACACATTTGGGAATTAGTAGAGGCGAAACCAACTGCATTACTCTTCCCTTACAAGCTCAGAGCCTCACTCAAATGAGGGAAAGCTCCTGTTTCTCTTTTGTCCCTTCATGTCATTTGAAGTTCTCTTGCCAGGAAAGATGGCAAGGCTGGCATTATAACTGCAATGACAATAAAACTGGACAAAGGTTGCTAGCATTTTTCAAAGAGGGCCCCCTGCAGCTGTCTAGCTGGACAGCAGTGAGAGGACCCATGGCCTCACTACAGACCCAACAGTGCAGCTGATCTTGTGCAACGAGGTTTGGAAAGTTGCATCCTGAGGTGAACAGCAGAAAATGTATAAACTCCGGGCACAGACTTCTTATTCAAGTATGCCAACTGTTTAACGTGTCAACATTATGCAAAGCACACACAAACATCTTTCAAATTAAAGAGAGATCATTGTCTCCATTTACTCTGCCAACTGGAATTTTCAAGATTAGACAGCAGAGTTAACACAGCAGCACTCTTGGCTTCTACAGACATTGTGCACACGCACGCGCACACACACACACAAACTGATCTTTTCAGGCTGATGCTGAAGTAAAGTGTTTCATCTATGACTTTTCTGAAACTATTCATGATCGGTACTACCTATATACCAATGCAAAATAAAAGGAAAAACTAAATCTATAATTCGTTCGTTTCACCCTTCAGAAAAATGCCCGAGAGCTCCCTAGACCTCAGTATTATTTCTAAGCTTTCTAGTCACAGTGTTTCCTTTATGAGGATCCACAGGATAAATTATTCTCAAGTCTCAGGAGCAAGAAAAGATGTGCCTGCAGACCAGTCTATTCTTAGTTGTCTGTATGAATCATGTAATTGATTACACTCAAAACCAAAATCAGAATGATTCCAGGAACTGGAGAGAACCACACAGTATTTGTTTGTTCAACAATTTTTCTTCATTGCTTGTTTCTTTATCTACTTGATTTTTAATCCAGCGTACCATGCGCCACTCTGAGTTACATCTTTAATACTTTGAAGAACAATATGGGAAGTAAATACATTAAAAGTCATCAGAAGACAGCTACCCAGAAGGGAAAAGAAATCAAGATGCAAAGAAGTGGCCAGAAACAAAGTATTTAAGGGGAGGATGGGCCTTCCCAGGTGGCGCTAGTGGTAAAGAACCTGCCTGCCAATGCAGGAGATGTAAGAGACACAGGTTCGATCACTGAGTGGGGAAGATCCCCTGGAGGAGGGCACAGCAGCCCACTCCAGTTTTCTTGCCTGGAGAACCCCATGGACAGAGGAGCCTGGTGGGCTGTAATACATGGAGTCACAAAGAGTCGGACACAACTGAAGTGACTTAGCACACATGCAAGGGAAGGGCTTTTGGGGGGCAATTATAGATAAGGGATAAGGGGGGATGTGTCAGTGGGGTAGTCGTGACTACGGCACGCTGGACACTGGGCAGAGGACTGGACATCTCTGGAGCTGAGGTAGGTTTTCACAGGCTAACAAGTGCCATGGCCATGCATGGACACAATCCTGAACAACCCCACCTCCTCAGCGAGATGAGCTTTGCATTTAACCTTGACTGGAGAACCACAAAATCCTATCTCTACCCCACAAGCCATGTGAATAAACCGACCCCTGAAACTCTAACTGCAAATAATTTGTTGGGGGGAAATCCAGTGGAGATACAGAAGCATTAAGCCCTCAACTTTGGTTTTTCTCTAATGTGAGAAAGATCCTAATATTTCTGCCTCGCCTTTACCCATGGGCCCTCGCCATCTGCTGGGCCCTGGTTAGAAATAAACTGAGCTGCCACATAACGAGGTCTCCAGGCGCCACTAGCTGTGCCCACAACATTCCCACCTCTGGCAGTCTGTTAGCGTCTTGCCCTGGGAGCTTGATTTGGTCCTTTCTCGTTTATCTTGGCTCCCCAGTTCTAAACTTTTTCCACCTCAATACTCTTGGGGAAAAGCCACTGATTCCTGCCAGTGATCACACCTCTATGTGAGACACTAGGCCAAACAGATGTTATGATGTGGCATTGGACCATCACATGCACTCTGGGTTTCTGCCTGGAAGACCAGAACCAGGGAACTTGGTGACCACTGTGGGACAATTCATGTGTAAGTAAAAGTCTAAGAATAAATTAGTATGGGTAAGGGACAACTTGACTGAGGGCCTTTAGAACTGTAACACGTACTTAGTATATAATGCAGAAAGGAACAGATTTTTCTTTCATTCCTCTATTAAAGAAAAAAGTTACTATCTATACTATCAGTCCCTAGCCAAGTTAAAATGCAATCTCTAGAAAATTGCAAAAAAGGAGAAAGATTCTTACCGTGCTCCCATTAGAAGGCCACTATCAAAAGAACAGAAAATACTAAGTGTTGACAAGGACACAGAGAAACTGGAACCCCATACTCTGATGATGGGAATGGTAAATGGTGTCGGCACTATCAAAAACAAAAATTCCCTCAAAAAATTAGAAACAGAATTACCATATGATCTAGCAATCTCACTTCTGGGTATATATGCAAAAGAACTGAAAGCAGGGTCTTGAAGAGAATCTGCATACATATGTATATTGCAGTATTACTCACAAGAGCCAAGAGAGGGAAACAACCCAAAAGTCCATCAAGAGAAGAATGCATAAAGAAAATATGGAATACACATGCAAAGGAACACTATTCAGCTTTGAAAAAGGAGAAAACCCTGGCACGTGTTAAAACAAAGATGAACCCTGGGACATTACACTACATGAAAAAGCCAGTCACAAAAAGGCAAATACTGTGTGGCTTTACTTATATACAATACAAAAAGTAATCAAACTCATAGAAACAAAAACAAGACAGTGGCTGCCAAGGGCTGGGGGGAGGGAGAAATGGGGAGTTGTTCAATGGGTATATAGTTTCAGTTTTGCAAGATGAAAAAGTTTTGTGTATTGTACAATAAGGTGAATATATTGATGCTTAACACTACTGATCTGTACACTTAATGGCTAAGATGGCCAAAAAGAAGAAGGAGGAGAGAAAGAAGAACTTTTTAGGAGAGTTTTAAATAGTTGCTAGATACTAGAAAGCAGGAAGATTAGTAACAGGGTCTACTCTGCAGAGCTTCACATGGTGTCCAAACTGGACAAAAGCTGTCACTTCACAAGCTGTGACCACTCCTGCTCTCAGAAATGGCTTTCAGCACTGGGGGTTACCACCAGCCCTTTGCTCATAGGTGCTCTTTGGCCATGAGTTTGCCTGTTTCTTCCGTGCAGCCCACTTGTCCATTCTTCTTGGCTGATGTCAATGACACCTGCAGGTTCTGCTCAACCAAACATGATCTCCCCTGCTTTTCACTTTCCTGAGCACTCCATCTAAACATCTTGAACCACCTGTGTTTGCTTACCTTCTCCAGAGAACTACATATAAGGGGCCAGGGCACCATCTTATTTACCCCTGTGGATCCTGTAGCACAGCAACGTGCAGAGAAGGTCACAGTGACTCCTGAACAACCTTACCCTGTTCTGATCCCAGCCTCAGGGGCATTCCAAACAAAGTCTTGGAGCCACCAATGTCTGACGCTAAAATGCTATTCCTAAAGCTCCCCTAACTCAAAATGACATGAGAATCCAGACTAACCTCCAGATTCCTCCTCTCTCATTTAATACAACCCAATAACGGAGGAGAAAGAACTTTCTATATTCGGGGAAGTTCCAGCACTTCCCAGGCTGCTCTGACCCAGAGAGGAGATTTGAACTAAGCCTCCCAAAGTCACTCCCTCCACAGAGACTCCCAAGCACTGGTCTGGATCAAACCCCGGATGCACTTGTCAGCCTGTGCACTGCCTCACTATTCCCAAGAAAATTCCATCGTGATTCTGCTGCAGTTTGTTGTTCTAATGACTTTTTAATTATCTTTCCCCTTTCATCCTCCTTAGTTGCTAATATGTCAACTTAAAGAATTCCTTGTTTAAAAGGGTGCTACTTTTGATCTTGACAACCATTCCAGTTAAAATTCCACCAAGCACTTCACTCAGAAAGCTGATTTAAATGATCTGAGCTAGAAACTGCATAGAAGCTTCAAGCAGGTAGAATGAGGAGTCTATGCTTCCATCTCAGTAATCCTCCTTAAAATTTGGACAATTTGCCTGACTTATTGCCCAATTTTTTATTATGTTATCAGCAAACAAATCAGTCACTGTGTAGTTTACAAAGAAGCTGTTTGCTAATTTGGCTGTTAAATTCTGTTTATCACAGAAACACTGGGTTGTAAAAGAACAAGGCTAGGCTCATTTCCTCCAACCCTTACGCTGTCCCAAGCTGAGAAGGGTATGGAGATGTGTCACGGCAACCCCTAATTAGTCCCCTGAGTGTTTTGCTTGATTTATTCATTTAACAAAAATTTACAATCCGTGAGGCACTGGCCAACGCCCTGACAGTACAGACGTGAACAAGACAGACAAGATTGCTGATCTCATGAGCTTCTGCAGGAAAAGACTACCCAGGCAGAAAAAGACTGCCCAGGCAGGGGCATAAACAAGTGCAAAGGTCCTGAGGCAGTAATGACCCAGGAGTTTTTGAGACACAAAAAGGAAATCAGTGTGACTGTAGCCAAGAAGATGAAGAAGCATGGCAGGAGCAGGGATTAGAGAGACAGCATCCAAATCTCATAGGATCTGAAGGCCTTGGGAAGAAGATTGTACTTTATTCTAAGTATGATGGGAAGTCTTTAGAGAATATAATCAGGAAACCAGATGATCTAATTCACATTTCTAAAAACCGCTTTGGTTGTGTCATGGACAATGAACACTGTCTCAGACTTTATTTTTTCCCTATATCTCTGTCGTAATATGGAGTGTTGCCTTGGAAACTAAACTCAAGAAGTCATCTTAATGCTTCCAGGCTAGGTTGTCATCCTAAGCAAGGAAAGGCCGGAAGCAGTACAGGTGCTTAAGATGGACACTGGAGGAGGAGAAGGCTCTGGGGCTCAAGGTCATGGATGAGGGTGCCTGCAAGTTGCCTCTGTGCCAAACACTAGGCTATGCTCTTTAGCCAACCAGCCTTAATCAAATTCCACTAAGAATCTTCTGGTGATAATCATCTAGAAGACACCATCCTTCCATAGACAACTGACTACAATTGGCCTTTTACTACAGAAGGAGGCTAACCCTGCCCTCCTTCCACAAGAGCTGGAGACTTTCAGGACTTTCTAACTAGCCATTGCACTCACTCTACTTTCTATGCAAAAGTAGGAAAGTTGTAAAGAAAGGAAACTAGGGTTCCAGAAGGAATGGTGGGGTCTGCAAACACAGGGTGTGGTAGCAGGTTAATACCTCTCTGAATACTTCGTTTTAGCTTGTTACACAGATCCACGCGGGGGTTATCAACAGACTCCTCTACAGATCCTGGGCTTTGTTCTGGAGAAGAAAGGCCTCTGCTCAGATCCAACGGCACTTTACCAGTGTGAGGCGGTGGGGACGCAGCTGGGCTGTGGGTGGTAGTGGGGCTGCTGGACGCTGAGGAGGTGGTCAGATCCAGCGCACCTATCCTTGAGTTCAAGGGAGAAGTCAAGGACAGCTTTCTGGCCCTCACTGGGGAGGATGTCCTGGACACTGCCAGTGGAGGTGGGGAAGAGAATTTGCGACACAGGCGTGGGGATTTGCCCTCCACCAAGTGTTCACCTCTGTTGTTCTGGCTGGTAGCAAAAAACAGTTCCAATGACCTAAAAGTGAGAGCAAAAGCTATTAAGAGATTGTGGCCAAGTGAAAAATTAGTCTCCCAATGTCGTTCAAGACATGCTCCCTACATTAAAAGGCCATGCTATCATAGAACTTCTGTGGCTGGATTCCTTTATTTAAATGTTGGGTGTATAGCATACACTTGCCAAAAGAACACACTTTTTAGGCTTTGTCTAACCCCTTGCTACTCAACTGTGTCCGAAGACAAGGAACACTGGCATTGGGCTCCACTCCAGATTTACTGAATCAGAGCCTGCAATTTAACAAGGCCCGCAGGTGATGCTTCTGCATATTAAAATGTGAAAAGCACAGTTGCTTTAAAAAAAAAAAGAAAAAAGAAAAGTAGAAAGAAAAGCTCCAAACAATAGCTTTATCTTGGCAAAGGCCACTTGGAAACTTAAACTGCTTCCCTTGGGAACTGTGACCTCCCCTCATCCTCTTCTTTTCAGGGCTGGGGGGTCTGGTAAGCTCAAAGGCCAGCCAGGACCCTGCAGAGTGGGCTGTCCATCAGCACAGAGACCCAGGGACCAGGTGGGGCATACTTTCACCTCAGGCTAATCCCAGGCCTACCTGACGGGGATGGAGGTGAAAGGCCTCTTATATATGTCAGAAAGCTTCCCCAGCACCACAGCTGCCGTCGTGAAAATCCGATAGGTGTGCAGAAAGGTGTTGAGGAAATCGATGCTAAGAAACCGCAGGTCGGTCAGTCTCTCCAAGAGACGCTCCACGCTGGCGTACCGGATCTGGGGCACTTTGCAGGAGTTGAGGGTTTTACTGAAGCAAATGTCAGTGTCGTCCTTGTGAAGCCGGGCGTCAGACCTATGCACAAGGCAGGAACGTGAGGACAAAACCAGAGCACAGCTGCCCCTCAGCCCCTGAGTATTTCAGGGTCTGTAAATACACACTCGTGTCCAGGCTTCCCCTGGCATTTGATAAAAGATGTGCTAGAACATATACAAAGCAGGGCCACAAAACCATCAACCATGCCATTATAATTTAGGAAGGTCAGGATTAATTGTGCAGACAGGAATCATTCATTCCAGTTTGTGGATTCCTTCTCCAGGGGAGGAGAAATAATTTTCCCTTTACACTCCTGAGATCTTAATTGAGTCTCTGTGATAAAAGATAAACAAGAGAAAAATAAAGAACCTTATTAACATGTATACCTCATGTATCCCTGGGAGATAACCAGGAGAAAATGAGAAACTCGAAAAGGTAGCTTAGAACTCAGACTTAAATGCCATCTTAATAGGGAAAGGGAGGTGAGGGGTATGTATAGGCCTCTCAGGGAAGAGTAAATGATTTTTAGGAAAGATGAATGGACCCTTAGAATAGATGGAAGGTATCAGAATAGATGGAAGGTTTGTGACAGTTAGCCTGGGTGTGATGTTGACATCTCGTCTCTCCTGTGACAGCTGTCAATTTTCCATGGTTGGTGAAACTCCTGGGGAGATTTATGACAATTGAGTTCCTTTTTGAGGATCTGTCTTTAGGCAGATGAGAAGAGTTCAGAAAATCCCTCTCTGCATTTGCTGTTTTTCAAGTGTCTGTAGCTCAGTGTAATGACTATGCCAAAGTGGCCTATGTTAGGGTAGCATTCTCCACTTTCACTTCTTTCTCTGGTTCAATCCTATTTTATTAGGAAATTAAAGCCAAAGTCCTATTTAGGAGGAGCAGGGCTTATACCCTCAAATCAGAATGTCAGAAGTGTGATTAAAAAGTAAGGGTGACATTCTCCCCACAGAAGAGTGGGGAAGAGGGCAAGACCCAGACAGCACTGCTATTATCTGTGGTTATTTCTTTTTCTCACTTGTAATTTTGTACATCTGTGCTCCTCCCCCCCCCCAATTTTTTCTTGACTAAACTAATATATTATATTCTTAGGTATTTTTTCCTCTGGAAACAGCTCTTTGATCAGCTCTACTGTTTTTCTATATTTTAAGGTATTAATTTCCATTCTTAGTTATTCTATTCCTACATTTTCCTACAGTTGATTTTTGTCACTCTTTTTCTAGCTCCTCAATCCATTTCATTCTTTCTGGCCAATTAATGCATTGAAGGCCGTCCATTATTCTGCGTACACTTTAAACCATCAATTGTATAAAATGTTGTGTTTTCCTTATGTTTTCAATACTCTACAGTGTTAACAAATGTCTTCCTAAAAAAATAATGGATGTAATATAGTCAGTGAACTCTTCTAAAGAGTCCCCTTGCACAGTCCCCGCCTGCATCTGCAATGCTGGGTTTCTCTCATTCTGTAAAACCACCATCTGGCTGCTCCTCAACCTGTCACCTGAAGGCCTTCTCCTGGAAGCCTGAAGCAGCCTTTCCAGGTGGACAGCAAACTCGGGGGAAGGTTCACCCAGCAGCCCTCGGGATCCCTGGGTGTGCTCAGAGCTCTCAGCCTGTGGTGCACCTTCGTTAGAAAGGTCAAGAAGACAGCACCGGGGCTAAGTTCATAAGACGAAAAGCGTGGAAGCTGAGGCTGAATCCAAGTGAGGCTCAAAGGAACGCACACCTTTGCAAGGACTGCCCGTAGCCTTCACATTTCCATCTGAGACTCCATGCCTGCCTTCACGGCAGCATCTCAGAAACAGTCGATCAATGAAGTGCTGGATTTCATCACTTGATTAAAGGGTATACTACGGGCCAGTGAGGTTCAGTGAGACAGCTGCTTGCTAAGAATCAGCTGGCTTGTTGTGAGTGTCCCTAATTAGCTCTTGCAGTACTTGGGAGGGATTTTAAATTATATATTTATTTTCTTTGGGATAAAAAGAAATCAATAGCTTCTTTAGCTTGCTCTTGGAAACATTCTACCCTAAAGTAAGCTCAGTGCAGGGTGGAAGACTTCATTTGAGGGCCTGAAAGAGCATTTTAAATGAGTAGCTTACTTCTGATGAGGAACTAAGGGCAGCCTGTTCATTCTAGTCACATCACTGATCTCGAAAGTCCAGAAGAGCATCGAGTGAGGTTCGTGAAAATAGAATGGCTCTTTCTCATCCTTCA